>NC_073267.2:33957500-43957500 GCF_029289425.2 Pan paniscus | reverse complement strand
ATTAAATTCCATTCCATTCCAATCCATTCCACTCCATTCCATTCCATACATGTAGATTCTATTCCATTCCATTCCATCCCATTCCGTTTGTTTGCATTCTTTCCATTCCATTCCATACCATTCCATTCCATTCGGGTTGATTCCATTCTATTCCATTAAATTCCATTCCATTCCATTCGGGTTGATTCCATTCCATTCCACTCCATTCCATTCCATTCCATTCGGGTTGATGCCGTTCCATTGCATTCCATTCCATTCCATTCCACATGCGTGGATTCCATTCTATTCCATTCCATTCCATTCCATTCCATTCCATTTCATTTGGGTTGATTCCATTTCATTCCACTCCATTTCTTTCCATTCCATTACATTCCATTCCATTTGTGTTGATTGCATTCCATTCCATTCCATTCCATTCCATTCGGGTTGATTCCATTCCATTCCATTTCATTCTATTCCATTCCATTCCATTCGGGTTGATTCCATTCCATTCCCTTCCATTGCATTCCATTCCATTCCATTCCACTCCATTCCATTCGGGTTGATTCCATTACATTCCATTCCATTAAATTCCATTCCATTTGGGTTGATTCCATTTTATTCCATTCCATTCCATTCCACTCCATTCCATTCGCGTTGATTCCATTCCATTCCATTCCATTCCATTCCATTTGGGTGGTTCCATTCCATTCCATTCCATTCCATTCGGGCTCATTCCATTCCATTCCATTCGGGTTGATTCCATTCCATTCAATTCCCATTCATTCCATTAGGTTTGATTCCACTCCATTCCATTCCATTCCATTCCATTCCATTCCGGTTGAATCCATTACCTTCAATTCCATTGCATTCCATTCCTTTCGGGTTGATTCCATTTCATTCCATTCGATTCCATTCGATTACATTGCATTCCATTCCATTCCATTCCATTACTTAACATTCCATTCCATTCCATTACATTACATTACACTACATTCCATTTGGGTTGATTCCATTCCATTCCATTCCATTCCATTGCATTCCATTCCATTCCATTCGATTTGGGTTGATTCTTTCCATTTCAATAAATTCCGTTCCATTCCATTCGGGTTGATTCCACTCCATTCCATTCCGTTCTGTTCCATTCCATTCCATTCCATTCACGTTGATTCCATTTCATATCATTCCATTCATTTCCATTCCATTCCATTCTATTCGGGTTGATTCCATTCCTTTCCATTTCATTGCATTGCATTCCATTCCATTTGGGTTGATTCCATTCCATACCAATCCATTCCATTCCCTTCCATTCCATTCCAGTTGAATCCATTCGATTCCGTTCCATTCTGTTCTTTTCCATTCCATTCCGTTCGGGTTGATTCCTTTCCATTCCATTCCATTCCATTCCATTCCATTCCATTCCATTCCATTCCATTCCCTTCGGGTTGATTCCATTCAATTTCACTCCATTCCATTCCATTTCATTCCATTCCATTCGGGTTGATTCCGATGCATTCCGTTCCATTCCATTCCATTTCAATCCATTTCATTCCATTCCACTTGGTTTGATTGCATTCCATTCCATTCATTTCCATTCCCTTCAATTCAATCCCACTCTATTCCATTCCATTCCATTTGGGTAGATTCCATTCCATTCCATTGCTTTCCATTCCATTCCATTCCATGTGGGTTGATTCCATTCCATTCCATTCCATTACATTCAATTCCATTCCACTACATTCCATTCCATTCGGGTTGATTCCATTCCATTCCATTCCATTCCATTCCATTCCATACCAATCCATTCCATTCGCGTTGATTCCATTCCATTCCAATCCATTCCATTCCATTCCATTCCATCCCATTACATTACATTCCATTTGGCTTGATTCCATTCCAATCCATTCCATTGCATTCCATTCCATTCCAATCCATTTGAGTTGATTCAATTGCATTCCATTCCATTGCATTCCATTGCATTCCATGTGGGTCCATGCCATTCCATTCCATTCCATTCCATTCCATTTCGTTTGATTCCATTCCATTCCATTTGAGTGGATTCCATTCCATTCCATTCCACTCCATTCGACTCCATTCCATTTCATTTGGGTGGATTCCATTCCATTCCATTCCATTCCACTTGCATTGATTGCATTCCATTGCATTCCATTCCATTCCATTCCATTCCATTACATTACATTACATTCCACTCCATTTGGGTTGATTCCATTCCATTCCATTCCAATCCATTCCATTCCATTTCATTCCGGTTGATTCCATTCCATTCCATTCCTTTCCATTCAATTCCATTCCATTCCGTTATGTTCCATTCCATTCCATTCCATTCGCGTTGATCCATTCCATTCCATTCCTTTCCATTCCATTCCACTACAGTTGGTTCCATTCCGCGCATTCAAATCCACTCCATTTCATTCCATTCGGGTTGATTCCTTTCCATTCCATTCCATTCCATTCCATTCCATTCCACTTGGATTGATTTCATTCCATTCCATTCCATTCCAATCCATTGCATTCCTTTCCATTTGGGTTGATTCCATTCCTATCCATTGCATACCATTCCATTCCATTCCATTTGGGTTGATTCCATTCCATTCCATTCCATTCCATTCTGGTTGATTCCATTCCATTCCATTCCCATCCATTCCATTCCATTCCATTCCATTCTATTGCATTCCATTCGGGTTGATTCCATTCCATTCCATTCCATTCCGTTCCATTCCATTTGTGTTGATTCCGTTTCAATCCATTCCATTCCATTCCATTCCATTCCACTTGGGTTGATTCCATTCCATTCCATTCCATTCCATTCCATTCCATTTGGGTTGATTCCATTCCATTCCATTTGGGTTGATTCCATTCCATTCCATTCCATTCGCGTTTCTTCAATTCCATTCCAGAACATTCCATTCCACTCCCTTCCCTTTGGGTTGATTCCATTCCATTCCATTCCATTCCCGTTGGGTTAATTCCATTCCATTCCATTCCATTTGGGTTGATTCCATTCCATTCCATTCCATTCCATTCCATTCGGGTTGCTTCAATTCCATTCCAGAACATTCCATTCCATTCCATTCCCTTCGGGTTGATTCCATTCCATTCCATTCCATTCCATTCCATTCCATTCCACTTGGGTTGATTCCATTCCATTTCATTCCATCCGAGTTGCTTCAATTCCATTCCAGAACATTCCATTCCAATCCATTCCCTTCGGGTTGATTCCATTCCATTCCATTCCATTCCATTCCATTCGGGTTGATTCCATTCCATTCCATTCCAGTCCATTCCATTCCATTCCATTTGGGTTGATTCCATTCCATTCCATTCCATTCCATTCCATTCCATTCCATTCCATTCCATTCCATTTGGGTTGATTCCATTCCATTCCATTTGGGTTGATTCCATTCCATTCCATTCCATTCGGGTTGCTTCAATTCCATTCCAGAATATTCCATTCCATTCCATTCCCTTTGGGTTGATTCCATTCCATTCCATTCCATTCCCGTTGGGTTAATTCGATTCCATTCCATTCCATTCCATTCCATTCCATTTGGGTTGATTCCATTCCATTCCATTCCATTTCCCTCCATTCCATTCCATTTCATTCCATTCGGTTTGATTCCATTCCATTCCATTCCATTCCATTCTATTCAATTCCATTCCATTCGGGTTGATTCCATTCCATTCCATTGCATTCCATTCGATTCCATTCCATTCCAATCCATTCCTTTTGGGTTGATTCCATTCCATTCCATTCCATTCCATTATGGTTGATTCCATTACATTACACTCCATTCCATTCCATTCGGGTTGATTCCATTACATTTCATTCCATACCATTCCATACCATTCCATTCCATTCGGGTTGATTCCATTCAATTGCATTCCATTCCATTCCATTCCATTCCATTCCATTCCATTAGGGTTAATTCCATTCCATTCCATTCCATTCCATTCAATTGCATTGCATTCCATTCAATTCGGGTTGATCCCCTTCCATTGCATTGAATTGCATTCCATTCCACTTGAGTTTATTCCCTTCCAATCCATTCCATTCCATTCCAATCCATTCCATTTCATTTGGGTTGATAGCATTCCATTCCACTGCATTCCATTCCATTCCATTCCATTCCATTAGTGTTGATTCCATTCCATTCCATTCCATTCCATATGGGTTGATTCCATTCCATTCAATTCCATTCCCTTCCGGTTGATTCCATTCCATTCCATTCCACTTGGGTTAATTCCATTCCATTTCATTCCATTCGGGTTGCTTCCATTCCATTCCAGAACATTCCATTCCATTCCATTCCCTTCGGGTTGATTCCATTCCATTCCATTCCATTGCATTCGGTTTGATTCCATTCCATTCCATTCCAGCCCATTCCATTCCGTTCCATTCCATTCCATTTTGGTTGATTCCATTCCATTCCATTCCATTGCATTCCATTCCATTCCATTAGGGTTGAATCCATTCCTCCGCATTCCATTCCATTCCTTTCCATTCCATTCAATTCCATTAGGGTTGATTCCATTCCATTCCATACGATTCCAATCCATTCCATTCCGTTCCATTCGTGTTGATTCCATTCCATTCCATTCCATTCCATTCCATTCCATTCCATTCCATTCCAATCCATTCCTTTCCATTCCATTCCATTTGGGTTGATTCCATTCCACTCCATTCCGTTCAATTTGGGTTGATTCCTTTCCATTCCATTCCATTCCATTCCATTGCATTCCATTAGGGTAGCTTCCATTCCATTCTAGAACATTCCACTCCATTCCATTCCATTCAATTCCGGTTGATTCCTTTCCAGTGCATTCCATTCCATTCCATTCCATTCTATTCCATTCCATTCGTTTTCATTCCATTCCATTCCATTCGGATTGATTCTATTCCTTTCCATTCCATTGCATTCAATTCCATTCCATTACATTCCATTCGGGTTGATTCCATTCCATTCCTTTCCATTCCATTCCATTCGGGTTGATTCCATTCCATTCCATTCCATTCCATTCCGGTTGATTCCATTCCATTCCATTCCATTCCATTCGGGTTGATTCCATTCTATTCCATTGCATTCCATTCCATTCCATTCGGGTTGATTCGATTCAATTCCACTCCATTCCATTACATTCCATTTAGGTTGATTCCGTTGCTTTGCATTCCATTCCATTCCATTCCACTTGGGTTGATTCCATTCCATTCCATTCCATTGCATTTCATTTGGGTTGATTGCATTCCATTCCATTGCATTCCATTCCATTCCATTGCATTCCATTTGTGTTGATTCCATTCCATTCCATTCCATTCCATTCCATTCCATTCCATTCCATTCCATTTGGGTTGATTCGATTCCATTCCATTCCATTCCATTCCATTCCATGCCATTCCATTCCATTCCATTCGGGTTTATTTCATTCCATTCCATTCCATTGCTTTGATTCCATTCCATTGAATTTGGGTTGATTCCTTTCCATTCCATTCCATTCCTTTCCATTCCATTCCATTCCATTCCATTCGGGTTGATTCCATTCCATTACATTCCATTCCATTTGGTTGATTCCATTCCATTCCATTCCATTTGGGTTGATTCAATTCCATTCCATTCCATTCCATTTAATGCCATTCCATTCCACTCCACTCCGTTTCATTTGGGTTGATTCCATTCCACTCCATTCCAATCCATTTGTGTTGATTCCATTGCATTCCATTCCATTCCATTCCATTGCATTCCATGTGGGTCCATTCAATTCCATTCCTTTCCATTCCATTCCATTTCGTTTGATTCCATTTCATTCCATTCCATTTGAGGGGATTCCATTCCATTCCATTCCACTCCATTCCACTCCATTCCATTTCATTTGGGTGGATTCCATTACATTCCATTCCATTCCATTCCATTCCATTCCACTTGCGTTGATTGCATTCCGTTCCATTCCATTCCATTCCATTCCATTCCATTCCATTCCATTCCAATTCTTTCGGGTGGATTCCATTACATTCCATTCCATTCCATTCCATTCCATTCCACTTGCGTTGATTGCATTCCGTTCCATTCCATTCCATTCCATTCCATTCCTTTCCGTTCCATTCCATTCCATTTGGGTTGATTCCATTCCATTCCATTCCGTTCCATTACATTCCATTCGTGTTGATTAAATTCCATTCCATTCCAATCCATTCCACTCCATTCCATTCCATACATGTAGATTCTATTCCATTCCATTCCATCCCATTCCGTTTGTTTGCATTCTTTCCATTCCATTCCATACCATTCCATTCCATTCGGGTTGATTCCATTCTATTCCATTAAATTCCATTCCATTCCATTCGGGTTGATTCCATTCCATTCCACTCCATTCCATTCCATTCCATTCGGGTTGATGCCGTTCCATTGCATTCCATTCCATTCCATTCCACATGCGTGGATTCCATTCCATTCCATTCCATTCCATTCCATTTCATTTGGGTTGATTCCATTTCATTCCACTCCATTTCTTTCCATTCCATTACATTCCATTCCATTTGTGTTGATTGCATTCCATTCCATTCCATTCCATTCCATTCGGGTTGATTCCATTCCATTCCATTTCATTCTATTCCATTCCATTCCATTCGGGTTGATTCCATTCCATTCCCTTCCATTGCATTCCATTCCATTCCATTCCACTCCATTCCATTCGGGTTGATTCCATTACATTCCATTCCATTAAATTCCATTCCATTTGGGTTGATTCCATTTTATTCCATTCCATTCCATTCCACTCCATTCCATTCGCGTTGATTCCATTCCATTCCATTCCATTCCATTCCATTTGGGTGGTTCCATTCCATTCCATTCCATTCCATTCCATTCCATTCCATTCGGGCTCATTCCATTCCATTCCATTCGGGTTGATTCCATTCCATTCAATTCCCATTCATTCCATTAGGTTTGATTCCACTCCATTCCATTCCATTCCATTCCATTCCATTCCATTCCATTCCATTCCGGTTGAATCCATTACCTTCAATTCCATTGCATTCCATTCCTTTCGGGTTGATTCCATTTCATTCCATTCGATTCCATTCGATTACATTGCATTCCATTCCATTCCATTCCATTACTTAACATTCCATTCCATTCCATTACATTACATTACACTACATTCCATTTGGGTTGATTCCATTCCATTCCATTCCATTCCATTGCATTCCATTCCATTCCATTCGATTTGGGTTGATTCTTTCCATTTCAATAAATTCCGTTCCATTCCATTCGGGTTGATTCCACTCCATTCCATTCCGTTCTGTTCCATTCCATTCCATTCCATTCACGTTGATTCCATTTCATATCATTCCATTCATTTCCATTCCATTCCATTCTATTCGGGTTGATTCCATTCCTTTCCATTTCATTGCATTGCATTCCATTCCATTTGGGTTGATTCCATTCCATACCAATCCATTCCATTCCCTTCCATTCCATTCCAGTTGAATCCATTCGATTCCGTTCCATTCTGTTCTTTTCCATTCCATTCCGTTCGGGTTGATTCCTTTCCATTCCATTCCATTCCATTCCATTCCATTCCATTCCATTCCATTCCCTTCGGGTTGATTCCATTCAATTTCACTCCATTCCATTCCATTTCATTCCATTCCATTCGGGTTGATTCCGATGCATTCCGTTCCATTCCATTCCATTTCAATCCATTTCATTCCATTCCACTTGGTTTGATTGCATTCCATTCCATTCATTTCCATTCCCTTCAATTCAATCCCACTCTATTCCATTCCATTCCATTTGGGTAGATTCCATTCCATTCCATTGCTTTCCATTCCATTCCATTCCATGTGGGTTGATTCCATTCCATTCCATTCCATTACATTCAATTCCATTCCACTACATTCCATTCCATTCGGGTTGATTCCATTCCATTCCATTCCATTCCATTCCATTCCATACCAATCCATTCCATTCGCGTTGATTCCATTCCATTCCAATCCATTCCATTCCATTCCATTCCATCCCATTACATTACATTCCATTTGGCTTGATTCCATTCCAATCCATTCCATTGCATTCCATTCCATTCCAATCCATTTGAGTTGATTCAATTGCATTCCATTCCATTGCATTCCATTGCATTCCATGTGGGTCCATGCCATTCCATTCCATTCCATTCCATTCCATTTCGTTTGATTCCATTCCATTCCATTTGAGTGGATTCCATTCCATTCCATTCCACTCCATTCGACTCCATTCCATTTCATTTGGGTGGATTCCATTCCATTCCATTCCATTCCACTTGCATTGATTGCATTCCATTGCATTCCATTCCATTCCATTCCATTCCATTACATTACATTACATTCCACTCCATTTGGGTTGATTCCATTCCATTCCATTCCAATCCATTCCATTCCATTTCATTCCGGTTGATTCCATTCCATTCCATTCCTTTCCATTCAATTCCATTCCATTCCGTTATGTTCCATTCCATTCCATTCCATTCGCGTTGATCCATTCCATTCCATTCCTTTCCATTCCATTCCACTACAGTTGGTTCCATTCCGCGCATTCAAATCCACTCCATTTCATTCCATTCGGGTTGATTCCTTTCCATTCCATTCCATTCCATTCCATTCCATTCCACTTGGATTGATTTCATTCCATTCCATTCCATTCCAATCCATTGCATTCCTTTCCATTTGGGTTGATTCCATTCCTATCCATTGCATACCATTCCATTCCATTCCATTTGGGTTGATTCCATTCCATTCCATTCCATTCCATTCTGGTTGATTCCATTCCATTCCATTCCCATCCATTCCATTCCATTCCATTCTATTGCATTCCATTCGGGTTGATTCCATTCCATTCCATTCCATTCCGTTCCATTCCATTTGTGTTGATTCCGTTTCAATCCATTCCATTCCATTCCATTCCATTCCACTTGGGTTGATTCCATTCCATTCCATTCCATTCCATTCCATTCCATTTGGGTTGATTCCATTCCATTCCATTTGGGTTGATTCGATTCCATTCCATTCCATTCGCGTTTCTTCAATTCCATTCCAGAACATTCCATTCCACTCCCTTCCCTTTGGGTTGATTCCATTCCATTCCATTCCATTCCCGTTGGGTTAATTCCATTCCATTCCATTCCATTTGGGTTGATTCCATTCCATTCCATTCCATTCCATTCCATTCGGGTTGCTTCAATTCCATTCCAGAACATTCCATTCCATTCCATTCCCTTCGGGTTGATTCCATTCCATTCCATTCCATTCCATTCCATTCCATTCCACTTGGGTTGATTCCATTCCATTTCATTCCATCCGAGTTGCTTCAATTCCATTCCAGAACATTCCATTCCAATCCATTCCCTTCGGGTTGATTCCATTCCATTCCATTCCATTCCATTCCATTCGGGTTGATTCCATTCCATTCCATTCCAGTCCATTCCATTCCATTCCATTTGGGTTGATTCCATTCCATTCCATTCCATTCCATTCCATTCCATTCCATTCCATTCCATTCCATTCCATTTGGGTTGATTCCATTCCATTCCATTTGGGTTGATTCCATTCCATTCCATTCCATTCGGGTTGCTTCAATTCCATTCCAGAATATTCCATTCCATTCCATTCCCTTTGGGTTGATTCCATTCCATTCCATTCCATTCCCGTTGGGTTAATTCGATTCCATTCCATTCCATTCCATTCCATTCCATTTGGGTTGATTCCATTCCATTCCATTCCATTTCCCTCCATTCCATTCCATTTCATTCCATTCGGTTTGATTCCATTCCATTCCATTCCATTGCATTCTATTCAATTCCATTCCATTCGGGTTGATTCCATTCCATTCCATTGCATTCCATTCGATTCCATTCCATTCCAATCCATTCCTTTTGGGTTGATTCCATTCCATTCCATTCCATTCCATTATGGTTGATTCCATTACATTACACTCCATTCCATTCCATTCGGGTTGATTCCATTCCATTGCATTCCATTCCATTCCATTCCATTTCATTCGGGTTGATTGGATTCCATTCCATTCCATTGCATTCCTTTCCATTCGGGTTGATCCCATTCCATTCCATTCCATTCCATTCCGCTGCATTCCATTCCTCTCCATTCGGGTTGATTCCATTGCTCTCCATTCCATTCCATTGCATTCCATTGCATTCGGTTTGATTCCATTCCATTCCATTCCATTCCATTCCATTCCGTTCGGGTTGATTCCATTCCATTCCATTGCATTCCATTCGATTCCATTCCATTCCAATCCATTCCTTTTGGGTTGATTCCATTCCATTCCATTCCATTCCATTATGGTTGATTCCATTACATTACACTCCATTCCATTCCATTCGGGTTGATTCCATTACATTTCATTCCATACCATTCCATACCATTCCATTCCATTCGGGTTGATTCCATTCAATTGCATTCCATTCCATTCCATTCCATTCCATTCCATTCCATTCCATTAGGGTTAATTCCATTCCATTCCATTCCATTCCATTCAATAGCATTGCATTCCATTCAATTCGGGTTGATCCCCTTCCATTGCATTGAATTGCATTCCATTCCACTTGAGTTTATTCCATTCCAATCCATTCCATTCCATTCCAATCCATTCCATTTCATTTGGGTTGATAGCATTCCATTCCACTGCATTCCATTCCATTCCATTCCATTCCATTAGTGTTGATTCCATTCCATTCCATTCCATTCCATATGGGTTGATTCCATTCCATTCAATTCCATTCCCTTCCGGTTGATTCCATTCCATTCCATTCCACTTGGGTTAATTCCATTCCATTTCATTCCATTCGGGTTGCTTCCATTCCATTCCAGAACATTCCATTCCATTCCATTCCCTTCGGGTTGATTCCATTCCATTCCATTCCATTGCATTCGGTTTGATTCCATTCCATTCCATTCCAGCCCATTCCATTCCGTTCCATTCCATTCCATTTTGGTTGATTCCATTCCATTCCATTCCATTGCATTCCATTCCATTCCATTAGGGTTGAATCCATTCCTCCGCATTCCATTCCATTCCTTTCCATTCCATTCAATTCCATTAGGGTTGATTCCATTCCATTCCATACGATTCCAATCCATTCCACTCCGTTCCATTCGTGTTGATTCCATTCCATTCCATTCCATTCCATTCCATTCCATTCCATTCCAATCCATTCCTTTCCATTCCATTCCATTTGGGTTGATTCCATTCCACTCCATTCCGTTCAATTTGGGTTGATTCCTTTCCATTCCATTCCATTCCATTCCATTGCATTCCATTAGGGTAGCTTCCATTCCATTCTAGAACATTCCACTCCATTCCATTCCATTCAATTCCGGTTGATTCCTTTCCAGTGCATTCCATTCCATTCCATTCCATTCTATTCCATTCCATTCGTTTTCATTCCATTCCATTCCATTCGGATTGATTCTATTCCTTTCCATTCCATTGCATTCAATTCCATTCCATTACATTCCATTCGGGTTGATTCCATTCCATTCCTTTCCATTCCATTCCATTCGGGTTGATTCCATTCCATTCCATTGCATTCCATTCCGGTTGATTCCATTCCATTCCATTCCATTCCATTCGGGTTGATTCCATTCTATTCCATTGCATTCCATTCCATTCCATTCGGGTTGATTCGATTCAATTCCACTCCATTCCATTACATTCCATTTAGGTTGATTCCGTTGCTTTGCATTCCATTCCATTCCATTCCACTTGGGTTGATTCCATTCCATTCCATTCCATTGCATTTCATTTGGGTTGATTGCATTCCATTCCATTGCATTCCATTCCATTCCATTGCATTCCATTTGTGTTGATTCCATTCCATTCCATTCCATTCCATTCCATTCCATTTGGGTTGATTCGATTCCATTCCATTCCATTCCATTCCATTCCATGCCATTCCATTCCATTCCATTCGGGTTTATTTCATTCCATTCCATTCCATTGCTTTGATTCCATTCCATTGAATTTGGGTTGATTCCTTTCCATTCCATTCCATTCCTTTCCATTCCATTCCATTCCATTCCATTCGGGTTGATTCCATTCCATTACACTCCATTCCATTTGGTTGATTCCATTCCATTCCATTCCATTTGGGTTGATTCAATTCCATTCCATTCCATTCCATTTAATGCCATTCCATTCCACTCCACTCCGTTTCATTTGGGTTGATTCCATTCCACTCCATTCCAATCCATTTGTGTTGATTCCATTGCATTCCATTCCATTCCATTCCATTGCATTCCATGTGGGTCCATTCAATTCCATTCCTTTCCATTCCATTCCATTTCGTTTGATTCCATTTCATTCCATTCCATTTGAGGGGATTCCATTCCATTCCATTCCACTCCATTCCACTCCATTCCATTTCATTTGGGTGGATTCCATTACATTCCATTCCATTCCATTCCATTCCATTCCACTTGCGTTGATTGCATTCCGTTCCATTCCATTCCATTCCATTCCATTCCATTCCATTCCATTCCAATTCTTTCGGGTTGATTCCATTCCATTCCTTTCCGTTCCATTCCATTCCATTCCATTCCATTTGGGTTGATTCCATTCCATTCCATTTCAATCCATTCCATTCCATTCCATTCGGGTTGATTCCATTCCATTCCTTTCCGTTCCATTCCATTCCATTTGGGTTGATTCCATTCCATTCCATTCCGTTCCATTACATTCCATTCGTGTTGATTAAATTCCATTCCATTCCAATCCATTCCACTCCATTCCATTCCATACATGTAGATTCTATTCCATTCCATTCCATCCCATTCCGTTTGTTTGCATTCTTTCCATTCCATTCCATACCATTCCATTCCATTCGGGTTGATTCCATTCTATTCCATTAAATTCCATTCCATTCCATTCGGGTTGATTCCATTCCATTCCACTCCATTCCATTCCATTCCATTCGGGTTGATGCCGTTCCATTGCATTCCATTCCATTCCATTCCACATGCGTGGATTCCATTCTATTCCATTCCATTCCATTCCATTTCATTTGGGTTGATTCCATTTCATTCCACTCCATTTCTTTCCATTCCATTACATTCCATTCCATTTGTGTTGATTGCATTCCATTCCATTCCATTCCATTCCATTCGGGTTGATTCCATTCCATTCCATTTCATTCTATTCCATTCCATTCCATTCGGGTTGATTCCATTCCATTCCCTTCCATTGCATTCCATTCCATTCCATTCCACTCCATTCCATTCGGGTTGATTCCATTACATTCCATTCCATTAAATTCCATTCCATTTGGGTTGATTCCATTTTATTCCATTCCATTCCATTCCACTCCATTCCATTCGCGTTGATTCCATTCCATTCCATTCCATTCCATTCCATTTGGGTGGTTCCATTCCATTCCATTCCATTCCATTCGGGCTCATTCCATTCCATTCCATTCGGGTTGATTCCATTCCATTCAATTCCCATTCATTCCATTAGGTTTGATTCCACTCCATTCCATTCCATTCCATTCCATTCCATTCCGGTTGAATCCATTACCTTCAATTCCATTGCATTCCATTCCTTTCGGGTTGATTCCATTTCATTCCATTCGATTCCATTCGATTACATTGCATTCCATTCCATTCCATTCCATTACTTAACATTCCATTCCATTCCATTACATTACATTACACTACATTCCATTTGGGTTGATTCCATTCCATTCCATTCCATTCCATTGCATTCCATTCCATTCCATTCGATTTGGGTTGATTCTTTCCATTTCAATAAATTCCGTTCCATTCCATTCGGGTTGATTCCACTCCATTCCATTCCGTTCTGTTCCATTCCATTCCATTCCATTCACGTTGATTCCATTTCATATCATTCCATTCATTTCCATTCCATTCCATTCTATTCGGGTTGATTCCATTCCTTTCCATTTCATTGCATTGCATTCCATTCCATTTGGGTTGATTCCATTCCATACCAATCCATTCCATTCCCTTCCATTCCATTCCAGTTGAATCCATTCGATTCCGTTCCATTCTGTTCTTTTCCATTCCATTCCGTTCGGGTTGATTCCTTTCCATTCCATTCCATTCCATTCCATTCCATTCCATTCCATTCCATTCCCTTCGGGTTGATTCCATTCAATTTCACTCCATTCCATTCCATTTCATTCCATTCCATTCGGGTTGATTCCGATGCATTCCGTTCCATTCCATTCCATTTCAATCCATTTCATTCCATTCCACTTGGTTTGATTGCATTCCATTCCATTCATTTCCATTCCCTTCAATTCAATCCCACTCTATTCCATTCCATTCCATTTGGGTAGATTCCATTCCATTCCATTGCTTTCCATTCCATTCCATTCCATGTGGGTTGATTCCATTCCATTCCATTCCATTACATTCAATTCCATTCCACTACATTCCATTCCATTCGGGTTGATTCCATTCCATTCCATTCCATTCCATTCCATTCCATACCAATCCATTCCATTCGCGTTGATTCCATTCCATTCCAATCCATTCCATTCCATTCCATTCCATCCCATTACATTACATTCCATTTGGCTTGATTCCATTCCAATCCATTCCATTGCATTCCATTCCATTCCAATCCATTTGAGTTGATTCAATTGCATTCCATTCCATTGCATTCCATTGCATTCCATGTGGGTCCATGCCATTCCATTCCATTCCATTCCATTCCATTTCGTTTGATTCCATTCCATTCCATTTGAGTGGATTCCATTCCATTCCATTCCACTCCATTCGACTCCATTCCATTTCATTTGGGTGGATTCCATTCCATTCCATTCCATTCCACTTGCATTGATTGCATTCCATTGCATTCCATTCCATTCCATTCCATTCCATTACATTACATTACATTCCACTCCATTTGGGTTGATTCCATTCCATTCCATTCCAATCCATTCCATTCCATTTCATTCCGGTTGATTCCATTCCATTCCATTCCTTTCCATTCAATTCCATTCCATTCCGTTATGTTCCATTCCATTCCATTCCATTCGCGTTGATCCATTCCATTCCATTCCTTTCCATTCCATTCCACTACAGTTGGTTCCATTCCGCGCATTCAAATCCACTCCATTTCATTCCATTCGGGTTGATTCCTTTCCATTCCATTCCATTCCATTCCATTCCATTCCACTTGGATTGATTTCATTCCATTCCATTCCATTCCAATCCATTGCATTCCTTTCCATTTGGGTTGATTCCATTCCTATCCATTGCATACCATTCCATTCCATTCCATTTGGGTTGATTCCATTCCATTCCATTCCATTCCATTCTGGTTGATTCCATTCCATTCCATTCCCATCCATTCCATTCCATTCCATTCCATTCTATTGCATTCCATTCGGGTTGATTCCATTCCATTCCATTCCATTCCGTTCCATTCCATTTGTGTTGATTCCGTTTCAATCCATTCCATTCCATTCCATTCCATTCCACTTGGGTTGATTCCATTCCATTCCATTCCATTCCATTCCATTCCATTTGGGTTGATTCCATTCCATTCCATTTGGGTTGATTCCATTCCATTCCATTCCATTCGCGTTTCTTCAATTCCATTCCAGAACATTCCATTCCACTCCCTTCCCTTTGGGTTGATTCCATTCCATTCCATTCCATTCCCGTTGGGTTAATTCCATTCCATTCCATTCCATTTGGGTTGATTCCATTCCATTCCATTCCATTCCATTCCATTCGGGTTGCTTCAATTCCATTCCAGAACATTCCATTCCATTCCATTCCCTTCGGGTTGATTCCATTCCATTCCATTCCATTCCATTCCATTCCATTCCACTTGGGTTGATTCCATTCCATTTCATTCCATCCGAGTTGCTTCAATTCCATTCCAGAACATTCCATTCCAATCCATTCCCTTCGGGTTGATTCCATTCCATTCCATTCCATTCCATTCCATTCGGGTTGATTCCATTCCATTCCATTCCAGTCCATTCCATTCCATTCCATTTGGGTTGATTCCATTCCATTCCATTCCATTCCATTCCATTCCATTCCATTCCATTCCATTCCATTTGGGTTGATTCCATTCCATTCCATTTGGGTTGATTCCATTCCATTCCATTCCATTCGGGTTGCTTCAATTCCATTCCAGAATATTCCATTCCATTCCATTCCCTTTGGGTTGATTCCATTCCATTCCATTCCATTCCCGTTGGGTTAATTCGATTCCATTCCATTCCATTCCATTCCATTCCATTTGGGTTGATTCCATTCCATTCCATTCCATTTCCCTCCATTCCATTCCATTTCATTCCATTCGGTTTGATTCCATTCCATTCCATTCCATTCCATTCTATTCAATTCCATTCCATTCGGGTTGATTCCATTCCATTCCATTGCATTCCATTCGATTCCATTCCATTCCAATCCATTCCTTTTGGGTTGATTCCATTCCATTCCATTCCATTCCATTATGGTTGATTCCATTACATTACACTCCATTCCATTCCATTCGGGTTGATTCCATTACATTTCATTCCATACCATTCCATACCATTCCATTCCATTCGGGTTGATTCCATTCAATTGCATTCCATTCCATTCCATTCCATTCCATTCCATTCCATTAGGGTTAATTCCATTCCATTCCATTCCATTCCATTCAATTGCATTGCATTCCATTCAATTCGGGTTGATCCCCTTCCATTGCATTGAATTGCATTCCATTCCACTTGAGTTTATTCCATTCCAATCCATTCCATTCCATTCCAATCCATTCCATTTCATTTGGGTTGATAGCATTCCATTCCACTGCATTCCATTCCATTCCATTCCATTCCATTAGTGTTGATTCCATTCCATTCCATTCCATTCCATATGGGTTGATTCCATTCCATTCAATTCCATTCCCTTCCGGTTGATTCCATTCCATTCCATTCCACTTGGGTTAATTCCATTCCATTTCATTCCATTCGGGTTGCTTCCATTCCATTCCAGAACATTCCATTCCATTCCATTCCCTTCGGGTTGATTCCATTCCATTCCATTCCATTGCATTCGGTTTGATTCCATTCCATTCCATTCCAGCCCATTCCATTCCGTTCCATTCCATTCCATTTTGGTTGATTCCATTCCATTCCATTCCATTGCATTCCATTCCATTCCATTAGGGTTGAATCCATTCCTCCGCATTCCATTCCATTCCTTTCCATTCCATTCAATTCCATTAGGGTTGATTCCATTCCATTCCATACGATTCCAATCCATTCCATTCCGTTCCATTCGTGTTGATTCCATTCCATTCCATTCCATTCCATTCCATTCCATTCCATTCCATTCCATTCCAATCCATTCCTTTCCATTCCATTCCATTTGGGTTGATTCCATTCCACTCCATTCCGTTCAATTTGGGTTGATTCCTTTCCATTCCATTCCATTCCATTCCATTGCATTCCATTAGGGTAGCTTCCATTCCATTCTAGAACATTCCACTCCATTCCATTCCATTCAATTCCGGTTGATTCCTTTCCAGTGCATTCCATTCCATTCCATTCCATTCTATTCCATTCCATTCGTTTTCATTCCATTCCATTCCATTCGGATTGATTCTATTCCTTTCCATTCCATTGCATTCAATTCCATTCCATTACATTCCATTCGGGTTGATTCCATTCCATTCCTTTCCATTCCATTCCATTCGGGTTGATTCCATTCCATTCCATTCCATTCCATTCCGGTTGATTCCATTCCATTCCATTCCATTCCATTCGGGTTGATTCCATTCTATTCCATTGCATTCCATTCCATTCCATTCGGGTTGATTCGATTCAATTCCACTCCATTCCATTACATTCCATTTAGGTTGATTCCGTTGCTTTGCATTCCATTCCATTCCATTCCACTTGGGTTGATTCCATTCCATTCCATTCCATTGCATTTCATTTGGGTTGATTGCATTCCATTCCATTGCATTCCATTCCATTCCATTGCATTCCATTTGTGTTGATTCCATTCCATTCCATTCCATTCCATTCCATTCCATTCCATTCCATTCCATTTGGGTTGATTCGATTCCATTCCATTCCATTCCATTCCATTCCATGCCATTCCATTCCATTCCATTCGGGTTTATTTCATTCCATTCCATTCCATTGCTTTGATTCCATTCCATTGAATTTGGGTTGATTCCTTTCCATTCCATTCCATTCCTTTCCATTCCATTCCATTCCATTCCATTCGGGTTGATTCCATTCCATTACATTCCATTCCATTTGGTTGATTCCATTCCATTCCATTCCATTTGGGTTGATTCAATTCCATTCCATTCCATTCCATTTAATGCCATTCCATTCCACTCCACTCCGTTTCATTTGGGTTGATTCCATTCCACTCCATTCCAATCCATTTGTGTTGATTCCATTGCATTCCATTCCATTCCATTCCATTGCATTCCATGTGGGTCCATTCAATTCCATTCCTTTCCATTCCATTCCATTTCGTTTGATTCCATTTCATTCCATTCCATTTGAGGGGATTCCATTCCATTCCATTCCACTCCATTCCACTCCATTCCATTTCATTTGGGTGGATTCCATTACATTCCATTCCATTCCATTCCATTCCATTCCACTTGCGTTGATTGCATTCCGTTCCATTCCATTCCATTCCATTCCATTCCATTCCATTCCATTCCAATTCTTTCGGGTGGATTCCATTACATTCCATTCCATTCCATTCCATTCCATTCCACTTGCGTTGATTGCATTCCGTTCCATTCCATTCCATTCCATTCCATTCCTTTCCGTTCCATTCCATTCCATTTGGGTTGATTCCATTCCATTCCATTCCGTTCCATTACATTCCATTCGTGTTGATTAAATTCCATTCCATTCCAATCCATTCCACTCCATTCCATTCCATACATGTAGATTCTATTCCATTCCATTCCATCCCATTCCGTTTGTTTGCATTCTTTCCATTCCATTCCATACCATTCCATTCCATTCGGGTTGATTCCATTCTATTCCATTAAATTCCATTCCATTCCATTCGGGTTGATTCCATTCCATTCCACTCCATTCCATTCCATTCCATTCGGGTTGATGCCGTTCCATTGCATTCCATTCCATTCCATTCCACATGCGTGGATTCCATTCCATTCCATTCCATTCCATTCCATTTCATTTGGGTTGATTCCATTTCATTCCACTCCATTTCTTTCCATTCCATTACATTCCATTCCATTTGTGTTGATTGCATTCCATTCCATTCCATTCCATTCCATTCGGGTTGATTCCATTCCATTCCATTTCATTCTATTCCATTCCATTCCATTCGGGTTGATTCCATTCCATTCCCTTCCATTGCATTCCATTCCATTCCATTCCACTCCATTCCATTCGGGTTGATTCCATTACATTCCATTCCATTAAATTCCATTCCATTTGGGTTGATTCCATTTTATTCCATTCCATTCCATTCCACTCCATTCCATTCGCGTTGATTCCATTCCATTCCATTCCATTCCATTCCATTTGGGTGGTTCCATTCCATTCCATTCCATTCCATTCCATTCCATTCCATTCGGGCTCATTCCATTCCATTCCATTCGGGTTGATTCCATTCCATTCAATTCCCATTCATTCCATTAGGTTTGATTCCACTCCATTCCATTCCATTCCATTCCATTCCATTCCATTCCATTCCATTCCGGTTGAATCCATTACCTTCAATTCCATTGCATTCCATTCCTTTCGGGTTGATTCCATTTCATTCCATTCGATTCCATTCGATTACATTGCATTCCATTCCATTCCATTCCATTACTTAACATTCCATTCCATTCCATTACATTACATTACACTACATTCCATTTGGGTTGATTCCATTCCATTCCATTCCATTCCATTGCATTCCATTCCATTCCATTCGATTTGGGTTGATTCTTTCCATTTCAATAAATTCCGTTCCATTCCATTCGGGTTGATTCCACTCCATTCCATTCCGTTCTGTTCCATTCCATTCCATTCCATTCACGTTGATTCCATTTCATATCATTCCATTCATTTCCATTCCATTCCATTCTATTCGGGTTGATTCCATTCCTTTCCATTTCATTGCATTGCATTCCATTCCATTTGGGTTGATTCCATTCCATACCAATCCATTCCATTCCCTTCCATTCCATTCCAGTTGAATCCATTCGATTCCGTTCCATTCTGTTCTTTTCCATTCCATTCCGTTCGGGTTGATTCCTTTCCATTCCATTCCATTCCATTCCATTCCATTCCATTCCATTCCATTCCCTTCGGGTTGATTCCATTCAATTTCACTCCATTCCATTCCATTTCATTCCATTCCATTCGGGTTGATTCCGATGCATTCCGTTCCATTCCATTCCATTTCAATCCATTTCATTCCATTCCACTTGGTTTGATTGCATTCCATTCCATTCATTTCCATTCCCTTCAATTCAATCCCACTCTATTCCATTCCATTCCATTTGGGTAGATTCCATTCCATTCCATTGCTTTCCATTCCATTCCATTCCATGTGGGTTGATTCCATTCCATTCCATTCCATTACATTCAATTCCATTCCACTACATTCCATTCCATTCGGGTTGATTCCATTCCATTCCATTCCATTCCATTCCATTCCATACCAATCCATTCCATTCGCGTTGATTCCATTCCATTCCAATCCATTCCATTCCATTCCATTCCATCCCATTACATTACATTCCATTTGGCTTGATTCCATTCCAATCCATTCCATTGCATTCCATTCCATTCCAATCCATTTGAGTTGATTCAATTGCATTCCATTCCATTGCATTCCATTGCATTCCATGTGGGTCCATGCCATTCCATTCCATTCCATTCCATTCCATTTCGTTTGATTCCATTCCATTCCATTTGAGTGGATTCCATTCCATTCCATTCCACTCCATTCGACTCCATTCCATTTCATTTGGGTGGATTCCATTCCATTCCATTCCATTCCACTTGCATTGATTGCATTCCATTGCATTCCATTCCATTCCATTCCATTCCATTACATTACATTACATTCCACTCCATTTGGGTTGATTCCATTCCATTCCATTCCAATCCATTCCATTCCATTTCATTCCGGTTGATTCCATTCCATTCCATTCCTTTCCATTCAATTCCATTCCATTCCGTTATGTTCCATTCCATTCCATTCCATTCGCGTTGATCCATTCCATTCCATTCCTTTCCATTCCATTCCACTACAGTTGGTTCCATTCCGCGCATTCAAATCCACTCCATTTCATTCCATTCGGGTTGATTCCTTTCCATTCCATTCCATTCCATTCCATTCCATTCCACTTGGATTGATTTCATTCCATTCCATTCCATTCCAATCCATTGCATTCCTTTCCATTTGGGTTGATTCCATTCCTATCCATTGCATACCATTCCATTCCATTCCATTTGGGTTGATTCCATTCCATTCCATTCCATTCCATTCTGGTTGATTCCATTCCATTCCATTCCCATCCATTCCATTCCATTCCATTCTATTGCATTCCATTCGGGTTGATTCCATTCCATTCCATTCCATTCCGTTCCATTCCATTTGTGTTGATTCCGTTTCAATCCATTCCATTCCATTCCATTCCATTCCACTTGGGTTGATTCCATTCCATTCCATTCCATTCCATTCCATTCCATTTGGGTTGATTCCATTCCATTCCATTTGGGTTGATTCGATTCCATTCCATTCCATTCGCGTTTCTTCAATTCCATTCCAGAACATTCCATTCCACTCCCTTCCCTTTGGGTTGATTCCATTCCATTCCATTCCATTCCCGTTGGGTTAATTCCATTCCATTCCATTCCATTTGGGTTGATTCCATTCCATTCCATTCCATTCCATTCCATTCGGGTTGCTTCAATTCCATTCCAGAACATTCCATTCCATTCCATTCCCTTCGGGTTGATTCCATTCCATTCCATTCCATTCCATTCCATTCCATTCCACTTGGGTTGATTCCATTCCATTTCATTCCATCCGAGTTGCTTCAATTCCATTCCAGAACATTCCATTCCAATCCATTCCCTTCGGGTTGATTCCATTCCATTCCATTCCATTCCATTCCATTCGGGTTGATTCCATTCCATTCCATTCCAGTCCATTCCATTCCATTCCATTTGGGTTGATTCCATTCCATTCCATTCCATTCCATTCCATTCCATTCCATTCCATTCCATTCCATTCCATTTGGGTTGATTCCATTCCATTCCATTTGGGTTGATTCCATTCCATTCCATTCCATTCGGGTTGCTTCAATTCCATTCCAGAATATTCCATTCCATTCCATTCCCTTTGGGTTGATTCCATTCCATTCCATTCCATTCCCGTTGGGTTAATTCGATTCCATTCCATTCCATTCCATTCCATTCCATTTGGGTTGATTCCATTCCATTCCATTCCATTTCCCTCCATTCCATTCCATTTCATTCCATTCGGTTTGATTCCATTCCATTCCATTCCATTGCATTCTATTCAATTCCATTCCATTCGGGTTGATTCCATTCCATTCCATTGCATTCCATTCGATTCCATTCCATTCCAATCCATTCCTTTTGGGTTGATTCCATTC
This sequence comes from Pan paniscus, assembly GCF_029289425.2. Lineage (NCBI taxonomy): Eukaryota > Metazoa > Chordata > Mammalia > Primates > Hominidae > Pan > Pan paniscus. Next base: position 43,934,857 of record NC_073267.2, on the reverse strand, counting down.
CATTCCATTCCATTCCATTATGGTTGATTCCATTACATTACACTCCATTCCATTCCATTCGGGTTGATTCCATTCCATTGCATTCCATTCCATTCCATTCCATTTCATTCGGGTTGATTGGATTCCATTCCATTCCATTGCATTCCTTTCCATTCGGGTTGATCCCATTCCATTCCATTCCATTCCATTCCGCTGCATTCCATTCCTCTCCATTCGGGTTGATTCCATTGCTCTCCATTCCATTCCATTGCATTCCATTGCATTCGGTTTGATTCCATTCCATTCCATTCCATTCCATTCCATTCCGTTCGGGTTGATTCCATTCCATTCCATTGCATTCCATTCGATTCCATTCCATTCCAATCCATTCCTTTTGGGTTGATTCCATTCCATTCCATTCCATTCCATTATGGTTGATTCCATTACATTACACTCCATTCCATTCCATTCGGGTTGATTCCATTACATTTCATTCCATACCATTCCATACCATTCCATTCCATTCGGGTTGATTCCATTCAATTGCATTCCATTCCATTCCATTCCATTCCATTCCATTCCATTCCATTAGGGTTAATTCCATTCCATTCCATTCCATTCCATTCAATAGCATTGCATTCCATTCAATTCGGGTTGATCCCCTTCCATTGCATTGAATTGCATTCCATTCCACTTGAGTTTATTCCATTCCAATCCATTCCATTCCATTCCAATCCATTCCATTTCATTTGGGTTGATAGCATTCCATTCCACTGCATTCCATTCCATTCCATTCCATTCCATTAGTGTTGATTCCATTCCATTCCATTCCATTCCATATGGGTTGATTCCATTCCATTCAATTCCATTCCCTTCCGGTTGATTCCATTCCATTCCATTCCACTTGGGTTAATTCCATTCCATTTCATTCCATTCGGGTTGCTTCCATTCCATTCCAGAACATTCCATTCCATTCCATTCCCTTCGGGTTGATTCCATTCCATTCCATTCCATTGCATTCGGTTTGATTCCATTCCATTCCATTCCAGCCCATTCCATTCCGTTCCATTCCATTCCATTTTGGTTGATTCCATTCCATTCCATTCCATTGCATTCCATTCCATTCCATTAGGGTTGAATCCATTCCTCCGCATTCCATTCCATTCCTTTCCATTCCATTCAATTCCATTAGGGTTGATTCCATTCCATTCCATACGATTCCAATCCATTCCACTCCGTTCCATTCGTGTTGATTCCATTCCATTCCATTCCATTCCATTCCATTCCATTCCATTCCAATCCATTCCTTTCCATTCCATTCCATTTGGGTTGATTCCATTCCACTCCATTCCGTTCAATTTGGGTTGATTCCTTTCCATTCCATTCCATTCCATTCCATTGCATTCCATTAGGGTAGCTTCCATTCCATTCTAGAACATTCCACTCCATTCCATTCCATTCAATTCCGGTTGATTCCTTTCCAGTGCATTCCATTCCATTCCATTCCATTCTATTCCATTCCATTCGTTTTCATTCCATTCCATTCCATTCGGATTGATTCTATTCCTTTCCATTCCATTGCATTCAATTCCATTCCATTACATTCCATTCGGGTTGATTCCATTCCATTCCTTTCCATTCCATTCCATTCGGGTTGATTCCATTCCATTCCATTGCATTCCATTCCGGTTGATTCCATTCCATTCCATTCCATTCCATTCGGGTTGATTCCATTCTATTCCATTGCATTCCATTCCATTCCATTCGGGTTGATTCGATTCAATTCCACTCCATTCCATTACATTCCATTTAGGTTGATTCCGTTGCTTTGCATTCCATTCCATTCCATTCCACTTGGGTTGATTCCATTCCATTCCATTCCATTGCATTTCATTTGGGTTGATTGCATTCCATTCCATTGCATTCCATTCCATTCCATTGCATTCCATTTGTGTTGATTCCATTCCATTCCATTCCATTCCATTCCATTCCATTCCATTTGGGTTGATTCGATTCCATTCCATTCCATTCCATTCCATTCCATGCCATTCCATTCCATTCCATTCGGGTTTATTTCATTCCATTCCATTCCATTGCTTTGATTCCATTCCATTGAATTTGGGTTGATTCCTTTCCATTCCATTCCATTCCTTTCCATTCCATTCCATTCCATTCCATTCGGGTTGATTCCATTCCATTACACTCCATTCCATTTGGTTGATTCCATTCCATTCCATTCCATTTGGGTTGATTCAATTCCATTCCATTCCATTCCATTTAATGCCATTCCATTCCACTCCACTCCGTTTCATTTGGGTTGATTCCATTCCACTCCATTCCAATCCATTTGTGTTGATTCCATTGCATTCCATTCCATTCCATTCCATTGCATTCCATGTGGGTCCATTCAATTCCATTCCTTTCCATTCCATTCCATTTCGTTTGATTCCATTTCATTCCATTCCATTTGAGGGGATTCCATTCCATTCCATTCCACTCCATTCCACTCCATTCCATTTCATTTGGGTGGATTCCATTACATTCCATTCCATTCCATTCCATTCCATTCCACTTGCGTTGATTGCATTCCGTTCCATTCCATTCCATTCCATTCCATTCCATTCCATTCCATTCCAATTCTTTCGGGTTGATTCCATTCCATTCCTTTCCGTTCCATTCCATTCCATTCCATTCCATTTGGGTTGATTCCATTCCATTCCATTTCAATCCATTCCATTCCATTCCATTCGGGTTGATTCCATTCCATTCCTTTCCGTTCCATTCCATTCCATTTGGGTTGATTCCATTCCATTCCATTCCGTTCCATTACATTCCATTCGTGTTGATTAAATTCCATTCCATTCCAATCCATTCCACTCCATTCCATTCCATACATGTAGATTCTATTCCATTCCATTCCATCCCATTCCGTTTGTTTGCATTCTTTCCATTCCATTCCATACCATTCCATTCCATTCGGGTTGATTCCATTCTATTCCATTAAATTCCATTCCATTCCATTCGGGTTGATTCCATTCCATTCCACTCCATTCCATTCCATTCCATTCGGGTTGATGCCGTTCCATTGCATTCCATTCCATTCCATTCCACATGCGTGGATTCCATTCTATTCCATTCCATTCCATTCCATTTCATTTGGGTTGATTCCATTTCATTCCACTCCATTTCTTTCCATTCCATTACATTCCATTCCATTTGTGTTGATTGCATTCCATTCCATTCCATTCCATTCCATTCGGGTTGATTCCATTCCATTCCATTTCATTCTATTCCATTCCATTCCATTCGGGTTGATTCCATTCCATTCCCTTCCATTGCATTCCATTCCATTCCATTCCACTCCATTCCATTCGGGTTGATTCCATTACATTCCATTCCATTAAATTCCATTCCATTTGGGTTGATTCCATTTTATTCCATTCCATTCCATTCCACTCCATTCCATTCGCGTTGATTCCATTCCATTCCATTCCATTCCATTCCATTTGGGTGGTTCCATTCCATTCCATTCCATTCCATTCCATTCCATTCCATTCGGGCTCATTCCATTCCATTCCATTCGGGTTGATTCCATTCCATTCAATTCCCATTCATTCCATTAGGTTTGATTCCACTCCATTCCATTCCATTCCATTCCATTCCATTCCATTCCATTCCATTCCATTCCGGTTGAATCCATTACCTTCAATTCCATTGCATTCCATTCCTTTCGGGTTGATTCCATTTCATTCCATTCGATTCCATTCGATTACATTGCATTCCATTCCATTCCATTCCATTACTTAACATTCCATTCCATTCCATTACATTACATTACACTACATTCCATTTGGGTTGATTCCATTCCATTCCATTCCATTCCATTGCATTCCATTCCATTCCATTCGATTTGGGTTGATTCTTTCCATTTCAATAAATTCCGTTCCATTCCATTCGGGTTGATTCCACTCCATTCCATTCCGTTCTGTTCCATTCCATTCCATTCCATTCACGTTGATTCCATTTCATATCATTCCATTCATTTCCATTCCATTCCATTCTATTCGGGTTGATTCCATTCCTTTCCATTTCATTGCATTGCATTCCATTCCATTTGGGTTGATTCCATTCCATACCAATCCATTCCATTCCCTTCCATTCCATTCCAGTTCAATCCATTCTATTCCGTTCCATTCTGTTCTTTTCCATTCCATTCCGTTCGGGTTGATTCCTTTCCATTCCATTCCATTCCATTCCATTCCATTCCATTCCATTCCATTCCCTTCGGGTTGATTCCATTCAATTTCACTCCATTCCATTCCATTTCATTCCATTCCATTCGGGTTGATTCCGATGCATTCCGTTCCATTCCATTCCATTTCAATCCATTTCATTCCATTCCACTTGGTTTGATTGCATTCCATTCCATTCATTTCCATTCCCTTCAATTCAATCCCACTCTATTCCATTCCATTCCATTTGGGTAGATTCCATTCCATTCCATTGCTTTCCATTCCATTCCATTCCATGTGGGTTGATTCCATTCCATTCCATTACATTACATTCAATTCCATTCCACTACATTCCATTCCATTCGGGTTGATTCCATTCCATTCCATTCCATTCCATTCCATTCCATACCAATCCATTCCATTCGCGTTGATTCCATTCCATTCCAATCCATTCCATTCCATTCCATTCCATCCCATTACATTACATTCCATTTGGCTTGATTCCATTCCAATCCATTCCATTGCATTCCATTCCATTCCAATCCATTTGAGTTGATTCAATTGCATTCCATTCCATTGCATTCCATTGCATTCCATGTGGGTCCATGCCATTCCATTCCATTCCATTCCATTCCATTTCGTTTGATTCCATTCCATTCCATTTGAGTGGATTCCATTCCATTCCATTCCACTCCATTCGACTCCATTCCATTTCATTTGGGTGGATTCCATTCCATTCCATTCCATTCCACTTGCATTGATTGCATTCCATTGCATTCCATTCCATTCCATTCCATTCCATTACATTACATTACATTCCACTCCATTTGGGTTGATTCCATTCCATTCCATTCCAATCCATTCCATTCCATTTCATTCCGGTTGATTCCATTCCATTCCATTCCTTTCCATTCAATTCCATTCCATTCCGTTATGTTCCATTCCATTCCATTCCATTCGCGTTGATCCATTCCATTCCATTCCTTTCCATTCCATTCCACTACAGTTGGTTCCATTCCGCGCATTCAAATCCACTCCATTTCATTCCATTCGGGTTGATTCCTTTCCATTCCATTCCATTCCATTCCATTCCATTCCACTTGGATTGATTTCATTCCATTCCATTCCATTCCAATCCATTGCATTCCTTTCCATTTGGGTTGATTCCATTCCTATCCATTGCATACCATTCCATTCCATTACATTTGGGTTGATTCCATTCCATTCCATTCCATTCCATTCTGGTTGATTCCATTCCATTCCATTCCCATCCATTCCATTCCATTCCATTCTATTGCATTCCATTCGGGTTGATTCCATTCCATTCCATTCCATTCCGTTCCATTCCATTTGTGTTGATTCCGTTTCAATCCATTCCATTCCATTCCATTCCATTCCACTTGGGTTGATTCCATTCCATTCCATTCCATTCCATTCCATTCCATTTGGGTTGATTCCATTCCATTCCATTTGGGTTGATTCCATTCCATTCCATTCCATTCGCGTTTCTTCAATTCCATTCCAGAACATTCCATTCCACTCCCTTCCCTTTGGGTTGATTCCATTCCATTCCATTCCATTCCCGTTGGGTTAATTCCATTCCATTCCATTCCATTTGGGTTGATTCCATTCCATTCCATTCCATTCCATTCCATTCGGGTTGCTTCAATTCCATTCCAGAACATTCCATTCCATTCCATTCCCTTCGGGTTGATTCCATTCCATTCCATTCCATTCCATTCCATTCCATTCCACTTGGGTTGATTCCATTCCATTTCATTCCATCCGAGTTGCTTCAATTCCATTCCAGAACATTCCATTCCAATCCATTCCCTTCGGGTTGATTCCATTCCATTCCATTCCATTCCATTCCATTCGGGTTGATTCCATTCCATTCCATTCCAGTCCATTCCATTCCATTCCATTTGGGTTGATTCCATTCCATTCCATTCCATTCCATTCCATTCCATTCCATTCCATTCCATTCCATTTGGGTTGATTCCATTCCATTCCATTTGGGTTGATTCCATTCCATTCCATTCCATTCGGGTTGCTTCAATTCCATTCCAGAATATTCCATTCCATTCCATTCCCTTTGGGTTGATTCCATTCCATTCCATTCCATTCCCGTTGGGTTAATTCGATTCCATTCCATTCCATTCCATTTGGGTTGATTCCATTCCATTCCATTCCATTTCCCTCCATTCCATTCCATTTCATTCCATTCGGTTTGATTCCATTCCATTCCATTCCATTCCATTCTATTCAATTCCATTCCATTCGGGTTGATTCCATTCCATTCCATTGCATTCCATTCGATTCCATTCCATTCCAATCCATTCCTTTTGGGTTGATTCCATTCCATTCCATTCCATTCCATTATGGTTGATTCCATTACATTACACTCCATTCCATTCCATTCGGGTTGATTCCATTCCATTGCATTCCATTCCATTCCATTCCATTTCATTCGGGTTGATTGGATTCCATTCCATTCCATTGCATTCCTTTCCATTCGGGTTGATCCCATTCCATTCCATTCCATTCCATTCCGCTGCATTCCATTCCTCTCCATTCGGGTTGATTCCATTGCTCTCCATTCCATTCCATTGCATTCCATTGCATTCGGTTTGATTCCATTCCATTCCATTCCATTCCATTCCATTCCGTTCGTTTTGATTCCATTCCATTTCATTCCATTGCATTCCATTGCATTCCATTCCATTCCATTCTATTCTATTCCATTCCATTCAGGTCGATTCCATTCCATTATATTCCATTACATTTCGTTCCATTCCATTCCATTCCATTCGGGTTAATTCCATTCCGTTCCATTCCACTCCATTCAATTCCATTCCACTTCGGTTGATTCCATTCCATTCCATTCCATTCCATTTCACTGCATTCCATTCCATTCCATTCGCGTTGATTCCATTCCTTTGCATTCCATTCGCGTTGATTCCATTTCTTTCCATTCCTTTCCATTCCATTCCATTCCATTCCATTCCATTCCATTACATTACATTACATTACATTTCATTACTGTTGATTCCATTCCACTGCATTCCATTCCATTGCATTTCAATCCATTCGGGTTGATTCCATTCCATTCCATTCCATTCCATTCCATTCCATTGCATCCCATTCGGGTTGATTCCATTCCATTTCATTCCATTCCATTTCGTTGCATTCCTTTCTATTCGGGTAGATTACATTCCATTCCGTTCCATTCCATTCCATTTGGGTTGATTCCATTCCGTTCCATTGCATTCCATTTTATTCCATTCCATTGGGGTTGATTCCCTTCCATTTCATTCTATTCCATTCCATGCGGGTTGATTCCATTCCATTCCGATCCATTCCATTCCATTCGTGCTGATTCCATTCCATTCTATTCCATTCCATTCCTTTCCATTCCATTGCATTCCATTTGGGTTGATTCCATTCCATTCAATTCCATTGCATTCCATTCGATTCCATTCCATTTGGGTTGATTCCATTCCATTGCATTCCATTCGATTCCATTCCATTCGGGTTGTTTCCATTGAATTCCTTTCCATTCCATTCGGGTTGACTTCATTCGAATCCATTCCATTCCATTACATTCCATTCTATTCCATTCCATTCCATTGCACTCCATACCATTTTTTTTGATTCCATTCCATTCCATTCCGTTCTGTTTGATTCCATTCCATTCCATTCCATAGCATTGCATTCCGTTCCTTTCCATTCGAGTTGATTCCATTCCATTTCATTCCATTCCATTCCATTCCATTGCATTCCATTCCGTTCCATTCCTTTCCATTCCATTCGGTTTGATTCCATTCCATTCCATATCATTGCATTCCGTTCCTTTCCATTCGAGTTCATTCCATTCCATTCCATTCCATTCCATTCCATTGCATTCCATTCCGTTCCATTCCTTTCCATTCCATTCGATTTGATTCCATTCCATTCCATTCCATTCCATTCCATTCCATTACATACCATTTGGTTTGATTCCATTCCATTCCATTCCATTCTGTTTGATTCCATTCCATTCCATTCCATTCCTTTCCAGGCGCGCGGAGTCCATTCCATTCCATTCCATACCATTCCATTCCTTTCCATTCCATTCGTGTTGAATCCATTCCATCCCATGCCATTCCACTGCATTTCATTCCATTCCATTCCATTCCAATCCATTCCATTCCATTCCATTCAATTCTATTCCATTCCATTCGATTTGATTCCATTCCATTCCATTCCATTCCATTCTGTTCCATTCCATTTGGGCTGATTCCATTTCAATCCATTCCATTCCATTCCATTCCATTCGGGTTGATTCCATTCCATTCCATTCCATTGCATTCCATTCCATTCCATTTCATGCCATTCGGGTTGATTCTATTCCTTTCCATTCCATTCTGTTTGATTCCATTGCATTCCATTCCATTCTATTCCATTCCATTCCATTCCATTCCATTCCATTCCATTCGGGTTGATTCCATTCCATTCCGTTCCATTTCATTCCATTAGGTTTGATTCCATTCCATTCCATTCCCATCCATTCCATTTCTTTCAATTCCATTCCATTCCATTCCTTTCCATTCGTGTTGATTCCATTCCATTCCATTCCATTCCGTTCCATTCCATTTGGGTTGATTCCGTTTCAATCAATTCCATTCCATTCCATTCCATTCCATTCCATTCCATTCCATTCCATTCCATTCGGGTTGATTCCATTCCATTCCGTTCCATTGTATTCCATTCCATTCCATTTCATGCCATTTGGGTTGACTCCATTCCATTCCATTCCATTCCATTCCATTCCATTCGGGTTGATTCCATTCCATTCCGTTCCATTGTATTCCATTCCATTCCATTTCATGCCATTTGGGTTGATTCCATTCCATTCCATTCTGTTTGATTCCATTCCATTCCATTCCATTCCATTCCATTCCATTCCATTCCATTCCATTCCATTCCATTTGGGTTGAATCCATTCCATTCCATTCCAATCCATTCTATTCCATTCAATTCGGTTTGATTCCATTCCATTCCATTCCATTCCTTTCCATTCTATTCCATTCCTTTCCGTTACGTTCCATTCCATTCCATTCCATTCGGGTTGATTCCTTTCCATTCCATTCCATTCCATTCCCTTCAATTCCACTCCGGTTGGTTCCATTCCGCGCATTCAATTCCACTCCATTTCATTCCATTCGGGTTGATTCCATTCCATTCCATTGCATTCCATTCCATTCCATTCCAATTGGGTTGATTTCATTCCATTCCATTCCATTCCATTCCATTCCATTCCATTCCATTCCATTCCATTTGGGTTGATTCCTTTCCCATCCATTGCATACCATTTCATTCCATTCCATTTGGGTTGATTGCATTCCATTCCATTCCATTCCATTCCATTCGGTTTGATTGCATTCCATTCCATTCCCATCCATTCCATTCCATTCCATTCCTTTCCATTCCATTCTATTCCATTCCATTCGTGTTGGTTCCATTCCATTCCATTGCATTGCATACCATTCCATTACATTCCATTTGAGTTGATTCCATTCCATTCCATTCCACTCCATTTCACTCCATTCCATTTCATTTGGGTGGATTCCGTTCCATTCCATTCCATTCCATTCCATTCCATTCCATTCCATTTGCGTTGATTGCATTCCATTATATTCCATTCCATTCCATTCCATTCCATTCCATTCCTTCCATTCCATTTGGTTTGATTCCCTTCCATTCTATTCCATTTCATTCCATTCCATTTCATTCCATTTCATTCCATTCGAGTTGATTCCATTCCTTTCCTTTCCATTGCATTGCATTCCATTCCATTTGAGTTGATTCCATTGCATACCATTCCATTCCATTCCCTTCCATGCCATTCCGGTTGATTCCATTCGATTCCATTCCATTCCGTTCTATTCCATTCCATTACATTCGTGTTGATTCCTTTCCATTCCATTCCATTCCATTCCATTCCATTCCATTCCATTCCCTTCGGGTTGATTCCATTCAATTTCACTCCATTCCATTCCATTGCATTCCATTCCATTCGGGTTGATTCCCTTCCATTCCATTCCATTCCATTCCATTCCATTCCATTCCATTCCTTTCCATTCCCTTCCATTCAATTCCATTCTGTTCAATTCCATTCCATTTGGGTTGATTCCATTTCATTGCATTGCTTTCCATTCCATTCCATTCCATTTGGGTTGATTCCATTCCATTCCATTCCATTCTTGTTGAATCCATTCCATTCCATTCCATTGAATTCCAATCCATTGCATTCGCTTTGATTCCATTCCATTCCAATCCATTCCATTCCATTCCATTCCATTCCATTTGGCTTGATTCCATTCCATTCCATTCCATTGCATTCCATTCCATTCCATTCCATTCGCGTTGATTCCATTCCTTTCCATTCTATTCCATTCCATTCCATTCCATTCAATTCCAATCCGTTCCATTGCATTCCATTCCATTCCTGTTGATTCCATTCCAGTCCATTCCATTCCATTCCATTCCATTTCATACCATTTGGTTTGATTCCATTCCATTCCATTCCATTCTGTTTGATTACATTCCATTGCATTACATTCCATTCCATTCCATTTCATTCGGGTTGATTGGATTCCATTCCATTCCATTGCATTCCTTTCCATTCTGGTTGATCCCATTGCATTCCATTCCATTGCTTTCCGCTGCATTCCATTCCACTCCATTCGGGTTGATTCCATTCCTCTCCAATCCATTCCATTGCATTCCATTGCATTCGGTTTGATTCCATTCCATTCCATTCCATTCCATTCCATTCCATTCGTTTTGATTCCATTCCATTTCATTCCATTGCATTCCATTGCATTCCATTCCATTCCATTCTATTCTATTCCATTCCATTCAGGTCGATTCCATTCCATTATATTCCATTCCATTCCGTTCCATTCCATTCCATTCCATTCGGGTTAATTCCATTCCGTTCCATTCCATTCCATTCAATTCCATTCCACTCCGGTTGATTCCATTCCATTCCATACCATTCCATTCCATTCCATTCCATTCCATTCCATTTCATTGCATTCCATTCCATTCCATTCGCGTTGATTTCATTCCATTGCATTCCATTCGCATTGATTCTATTTCTTTCCATTCCTTTCCTTTCCATTCCATTCCATTCCATTCCATTCCATTCCATTCCATTCCTGTTGATTCCATTCCATTGCATTCCTTTCCATTCCATTTCAATCCATTCGGGTTGATTCCATTCCATTCCATTCCATTCTATTCCATTCCATTGCATTCCATTCGGGTTGATGCCATTCCATTTCATTCCATTCCATTTCGTTGCATTCCATTCTATTCGGGTAGATTCCATTCCATTCCGTTCCATTCCATTCCATTCCATTTGGGTTGATTCCATTCCATTCCATTGCATTCCATTCTATTCCATTCCATTGGGGTTGATTCCCTTCCATTCCATTCTACTACTTTCCATTCGGGTTGACTCCATTCCATTCCGATCCATTCCATTCCATTCGTGCTGATTCCATTCCATTCTATTCCATTCCATTTCATTCCATTCCATTCCATTCCATTTGTGTTGATTCCATTCCATTCCATTCCATTGCATTCCATTCGATTCCATTCCATTCGGGTGGATTCCATTGAATTCCTTTCCATTCCATTCGGGTTGACTCCGTTGGATTCCATTCCATTCCATTCCATTCCACTAAATTCCATTCCATTCCATTCCATTCCATTGCACTCCATACCGATTGAGTTGATTCCATTCCATTCCATTCCATTCTGTTTGATTCCATTCCATTCCATTCCAGAGCATTGCATTCCGTTCCTTTCCATTCGAGTTGATTCCATTCCATTCCATTCCATTCCATTCCATTGCATTCCATTCCGTTCCATTCCTTTCCATTCCATTCGGCTTGATTCCATTCCATTCAATTCCATTCAATTCCATTGCATTACATACCATTTGGTTTGATTCCATTCCATTCCATTCCATTCTGTTTGATTCCATTCCATTCCATTCCATTCCATTCCATTCCATTCCTTTCCAGTCGCGTGGAGTCCATTCCATTCCATTCCATACCATTACATTCCTTTCCATTCCATTCGGGTTGATTCCATTCCATCCCATTCCATTCCCTTGCATTCCATTCCATTCCATTCCATTCCATTCCAATCCATTCCATTCCATTCCATTCAATTCTATTCCATTCCATTCGGGTTGATTCCATTCCATTCCATTCCATTCCATTTGGGTTGATTCCATTTCAATCCATTCCATTCCATTCCTTTCCATTCTGGTTGATTCCATTCCATTCCATTCCATTACATTCCACTCCATTCCATTTCATGCCATTCTGGTTGATTCTATTCCATTCCATTCCATTCTGTGTGATTCCATTGCATTCCATTCCATTCTATTCCATTCCATTCCATTCCATTCCATTCCATTCTATTCGGGTTGGTTCCATTTCATTCCATATCATTCCATTCCATTCAATTCCATTGCTTTTGGGTGGATTCTATTCCATTCCATTCCATTCCATTGCATTCCATTCAATTTGGGTTGATTCCATTCCATTCCATTCCATTCCATTCCATTCCATTTCATTCCATTTGGTCTCATTCCATTCCATTCCATTCCATTCCATTCGGGTTGATTCCATTCCATTCCATTCCATTCCATTGCATTCCAATCCAATCCATTCGCGTTGATTCCATTCCATTCCAATCAATTCAATTCCATTCCATTCCATTCCATTCCATTCCATTCCATTCCATTTGGCTTGATTCCATTCCATTCCATTCCATTTCATTCCATTCCATTCGATTCCATTCAGGTTGTCTGCATTCCATTCCATTCCATTCCATTCGGGTTGATTGCATTCCATTCCATTCCATTCCATTCCATTCCATTCCAATCCGTTCCATTCCATTCCATTCCATTCGTGTTGATTGCATTCCATTCCATTCCATTCCATTCCATTCCATTCCATACCATTTGGTTTGATTCCATTCCATTCCATTCCATTCTAATCCATTTGTGTTGATTCCATTCCTTTGCATTCCATTCCATTCAATTGCATTCCATTCCATTCCATTCCATTCGGGTTGATTCCATTCATATTCATTCCATTCCATTCCATTCCATTGAATTCCATTCCATTCGTGCTGATTCCTTTGCACTCCAATCCATTCCATTACATTCCATTTGGGTTGATTGCTTTCCATTCCATTCCATTCCATTCCCTTCCATTCAATTGCATTCCATTCCATTACATTTGGGTTGATTCCATTCCATTCCATTCCATTCCATGGCATTCCACTCCGTTCCTTTCCATTCGAGTTGATTCCATTCCAGTCCATTCCATTCCATTGCATTGCATTCCGTTCCATTCCTTTCCATTCCATTCGGTTTGATTCCATTCCATTCCATTCCATTCTATTCCATTGCATTCCATACCATTTGGTTTGATTCCATTCCATTCCATTCCATTCTGTTTGATTCCATTCCATTCCATTCCAGTCGCGTGGTGTCCATTCCATTCCATTCCATACCATTCCATTCCTTTCCATTCCATTCGGGTTGATTCCATTCCATTCCATTCCGTTCCATTCCATTGCATTCCATTCCATTCCATTCCATTCCATTCCATTGTATTCCGTTCCATTCGGGTTGATTCCATTCCATTCCATTTTATTCCATTCCGTTCCATTCCATTTGTGTTGATTCCATTTCAATCCATTCCATTCCATTCCATTCCATTCCGTTCCATTCGGGTTGATTCCATTCAATTCCATTCCATTGCATTCCATTCCATTCCATTTCATGCCATTCGGGTTGATTCTATTCCATTCCATTCCAATCTGTTTGATTCCATTGCATTCCATTCCATTCTATTCCATTCCATTCCATTCCATTTGGTTTCTTTCCATTCCATTCCATTCCGTTCCATTCCATTCCATTCCATTTCATTACATTCCATTACATTCCATTCACGTTGATTCCATTCCATTATATTCCATACCATTTCATTCCATTCCATTCCATTCGGTTTGTTTCCATTCGTTTCCATTCCATTTCTTTGCATTCCATTCCATTTGGGTTGATTCCATTGCATACCATTCCATTCCATTCCCTTCCATTCCATTCCGGTTGATTCCATTCGATTCCATTCCATTCCGTTCTATTCCATTCCATCCCATTCGGGTTGATTCCTTTCCATTCCATTGCATTCCAATCCCTTCCATTCCATTCCCTTCCCTTCGGGTTGATTCCATTCCATTCCATTCCACTCCGTTCCATTTCATTCCATTCAACTTTGGTTGATTGCATTCCATTCCATTCCATTACATTCCCTTCAATACAATTCCATTCTTTTGCATTCCTTTCCATTTAGGTTGATTCCATTCCATTCCATTCCATTCCATTCCATTCGGGTTGATTCCATTCCATTCCATTCCAATCCATTGCATTCCATTCCATTGCAATCCATTCCATTCCATTCCATTCCAATCCATTCCATTCCATTCCATTCAATTCTATTCCATTCCATTCGGGTTGATTCCTTTCCATTCCATTCCATTCCATTCCATTCCAATCCATTCCAATCCATTCCATTTGGGTTGATTCCATTCCATTCCATTCCATTCCATTATGGTTGATTCCATTACATTACACTCCATTCCATTCCATTCCATTCCATTCGGGTTGATTCCATTACATTTCATTCCATACCATTCCATACCATTCCATTCCATTCGGGTTGATTCCATTCAATTGCATTCCATTCCATTCCATTCCATTCCATTCCATTAGGGTTGATTCCATTCCATTCCATTCCATTCCATTCGTGTTGATTCCATTCCATTCCATTCAATTGCATTGCTTTCCATTCAATTCGGGTTGATCCCCTTCCATTGCATTGAATTGCATTCCATTCCACTTGGGTTTATTCCATTCCAATCCATTCCATTCCATTCCAATCCATTCCATTTCATTTGGGTTGATAGCATTCCATTCCACTGCATTCCATTCCATTCCGTTCCATTCCATTAGTGTTGATTCCATTCCATTCCATTCCATTCCATATGGGTTGATTCCATTCCATTCAATTCCATTCCCTTCCGGTTGATTCCATTCCATTCCATTCCACTTGAGTTAATTCCATTCCATTTCATTCCATTCGGGTTGCTTCCATTCCATTCCAGAACATTCCATTCCATTCCATTCCCTTCGGGTTGATTCCATTCCATTCCATTCCATTGCATTCCATTTGATTCCATTCCTTTCCATTCCAGCCCATTCCATTCCGTTCCATTCCATTCCATTTTGGTTGATTCCATTCCATTCCATTCCATTGCATTCCATTCCATTCCATTCGGGTTGAATCCATTCCTCCGCATTCCATTCCATTCCTTTCCATTCCATTCAATTCCATTAGGGTTGATTCCATTCCATTCCATTCCGTTCCATTCGTGTTGATTCCATTCCATTCCATTCCATTCCATTCCATTCCATTCCATTCCATTCCATTCCATTCCAATCCATTCCTTTCCATTCCATTCCATTTGGGTTGATTCCATTCCACTCCATTCCGTTCAATTTGGGTTGATTCCTTTCCATTCCATTCCATTCCATTCCATTCCATTCCATTCCATTCCATTAGGGTAGCTTCCATTCCATTCTAGAACATTCCACTCCATTCCATTCCATTCAATTCCGGTTGATTCCTTTCCAGTGCATTCCATTCCATTCCATTCTATTCCATTCCATTCGTTTTCATTCCATTCCATTCCATTCGGATTGATTCTATTCCTTTCCATTCCATTGCATTCAATTCCATTCCATTACATTCCATTCGGGTTGATTCCATTCCATTCCTTTCCATTCCATTCCATTCGGGTTGATTCCATTCCATTCCATTCCATTCCATTCCGGTTGATTCCATTCCATTCCATTCCATTCCATTCCATTCCATTCGGGTTGATTCCATTCTATTCCATTGCATTCCATTCCATTCCATTCGGGTTGATTCGATTCAATTCCACTCCATTCCATTACATTCCATTTAGGTTGATTCCGTTGCTTTGCATTCCATTCCATTCCATTCCACTTGGGTTGATTCCATTCAATTCCATTCCATTGCATTTCATTTGGGTTGATTGCATTCCATTCCATTGCATTCCATTCCATTCCATTGCATTCCATTTGTGTTGATTCCATTCCATTCCATTCCATTCCATTCCATTCCATTCCATTCCATTCCATTCCATTCGGGTTGATTCCTTTCAATTCCATTCCATTGCATTCCATTCCATTCGATTTCATGCCATTCGGGTTGATTCTATTCCATTCCATTCCAATCTGTTTGAATCCATTGCATTCCATTCCATTCTATTCCATTCCATTCCATTCCATTTGGTTTCTTTCCATTCCATTCCATTCCGTTCCATTCCATTCCATTCCATTTCATTCCATTCCATTACATTCCATTCACGTTGATTCCATTCCATTATATTCCATACCATTTCATTCCATTCCATTCCATTCGGTTTGTTTCCATTCGTTTCCATTCCATTTCTTTGCATTCCATTCCATTTGGGTTGATTCCATTGCATACCATTCCATTCCATTCCCTTCCATTCCATTCCGGTTGATTCCATTCGATTCCATTCCATTCCGTTCTATTCCATTCCATCCCATTCGGGTAGATTCCTTTCAATTCCATTGCATTCCAATCCCTTCCATTCCATTCCCTTCCCTTCGGGTTGATTCCATTCCATTCCATTCCACTTCGTTCCATTTCATTCCATTCAACTTGGGTTGATTGCATTCCATTCCATTACATTACATTCCCTTCAATACAATTCCATTCTTTTGCATTCCTTTCCATTTAGGTTGATTCCATTCCATTCCATTCCATTCCATTCGGGTTGATTCCATTCCATTCCATTCCATTCCATTCCATTCCATTCCATTCCATTCCATTGCAATCCATTCCATTCCATTCCATTCCAATCCATTCCATTCCATTCCATTCAATTCTATTCCATTCCATTCGGGTTGATTCCATTCCATTCCATTCCATTCCATTCGATTCCAATCCATTCCAATCCATTCCATTTGGGTTGATTCCATTCCATTCCATTCCATTCCATTATGGTTGATTCCATTACATTACACTCCATTCCATTCCAATCCATTCCATTCGGGTTGATTCCATTACATTTCATTCCATACCATTCCATACCATTCCATTCCATTCGGGTTGATTCCATTCAATTGCATTCCATTCCATTCCATTCCATTCCATTCCATTAGGGTTGATTCCATTCCATTCCATTCCATTCCATTCGTGTTGATTCCATTCCATTCCATTCAATTGCATTGCTTTCCATTCAATTCGGGTTGATCCCCTTCCATTGCATTGAATTGCATTCCATTCCACTTGGGTTTATTCCATTCCAATCCATTCCATTCCATTCCAATCCATTCCATTTCATTTGGGTTGATAGCATTCCATTCCACTGCATTCCATTCCATTCCGTTCCATTCCATTAGTGTTGATTCCATTCCATTCCATTCCATTCCATATGGGTTGATTCAATTCCATTCAATTCCATTCCCTTCCGGTTGATTCCATTCCATTCCATTCCACTTGGGTTAATTCCATTCCATTTCATTCCATTCGGGTTGCTTCCATTCCATTCCAGAACATTCCATTCCATTCCATTCCCTTCGGGTTGATTCCATTCCATTCCATTCCATTGCATTCGGTTTGATTCCATTCCATTCCATTCCAGCCCATTCCATTCCGTTCCATTCCATTCCATTTTGGTTGATTCCATTCCATTCCATTCCATTGCATTCCATTCCATTCCATTCGGGTTGAATCCATTCCTCCGCATTCCATTCCATTCCTTTCCATTCCATTCAATTCCATTAGGGTTGATTCCATTCCATTCCATACGATTCCATTCCATTCCATTCCGTTCCATTCGTGTTGATTCCATTCCATTCCATTCCATTCCAATCCATTCCATTCCATTCCATTCCAATCCATTCCTTTCCATTCCATTCCATTTGGGTTGATTCCATTCCACTCCATTCCGTTCAATTTGGGTTGATTCCTTTCCATTCCATTCCATTCCATTCCATTCCATTCCATTCCATTCCATTAGGGTAGCTTCCATTCCATTCTAGAACATTCCACTCCATTCCATTCCATTCAATTCCGGTTGATTCCTTTCCAGTGCATTCCATTCCATTCCATTCTATTCCATTCCATTCGTTTTCATTCCATTCCATTCCATTCGGATTGATTCTATTCCTTTCCATTCCATTGCATTCAATTCCATTCCGTTACATTCCATTCGGGTTGATTCCATTCCATTCCTTTCCATTCCATTCCATTCGGGTTGATTCCATTCCATTCCATTCCATTCCATTCCGGTTGATTCCATTCCATTCCATTCCATTCCATTCCATTCCATTCCATTCCATTCTATTCGGGTTGATTCCATTCTATTCCATTGCATTCCATTCCATTCCATTCGGGTTGATTCGATTCAATTCCACTCCATTCCATTACATTCCATTTAGGTTGATTCCGTTGCTTTGCATTCCATTCCATTCCATTCCACTTGGGTTGATTCCATTCCATTCCATTCCATTGCATTTCATTTGGGTTGATTGCATTCCATTCCATTCCATTGCATTCCATTTGTGTTGATTCCATTCCATTCCATTCCATTCCATTCCATTCCATTCCATTCCATTCCATTTGGGTTGATTCGATTCCATTCCATTCCATTCCATTACATTCTTGCCATTCCATTCCATTCGGGTT
Source organism: Pan paniscus (assembly GCF_029289425.2). Classification (NCBI taxonomy): domain Eukaryota; kingdom Metazoa; phylum Chordata; class Mammalia; order Primates; family Hominidae; genus Pan; species Pan paniscus. Next base: position 43,915,767 of record NC_073267.2, on the reverse strand, counting down.
TATTTCATTCCATTCCATTCCATTGCTTTGATTCCATTCCATTGAATTTGGGTTGATTCCTTTCCATTCCATTCCATTCCTTTCCATTCCATTCCATTCCACTGCATTCGGGTTGATTCCATTCCATTACACTCCATTCCATTTGGTTGATTCCATTCCATTCCATTCCATTTGGGTTGATTCAATTCCATTCCATTCCATTCCATTTAATGCCATTCCATTCCACTCCACTCCGTTTCATTTGGGTTGATTCCATTCCACTCCATTCCAATCCATTTGTGTTGATTCCATTGCATTCCATTCCATTCGATTCCATTGCATTCCATGTGGGTCCATTCAATTCCATTCCTTTCCATTCCATTCCATTTCGTTTGATTCCATTTCATTCCATTCCATTTGAGGGGATTCCATTCCATTCCATTCCACTCCATTCCACTCCATTCCATTTCATTTGGGTGGATTCTATTCCATTCCATTCCATTCCATTCCATTCCATTCCATTCCATTCCACTTGCGTTGATTGCATTCCATTCCATTCCATTCCATTCCATTTCATTCCATTCCATTCCAATCCTTTCTGGTTGATTCCATTCCATTCCTTTCCATTCCATTCCATTCCATTTGGGTTGATTCCATTCCATTCCATTTCAATCCATTCCATACCATTCCATTCGGGTTGATTCCATTCCATTCCTTTCCATTCAATTCCATTCCATTCTGTTACGTTCCATTCCATTCCATTCCATTCGCGTTGATTCCATTCCATTCCAGGCCATTCCATTCCACTCCGGTTGGTTCCATTCCGCGCATTCAATTCCACTCCATTTCATTCCATTCGGGTTGATTCCATTCCATTCCATTCCATTCCATTCCACTTGGATTGATTTCATTCCACTCCATTCGATTCCAATCCGTTGCTTTCCATTCCATTTGGGTTGATTCCATTCCTATCCATTGCATACCATTCGATTCCATTCCATTTGGGTTGATTCCATTCCATTTCATTCCATTCCATTCGGGTTGATTCCATTCCATTCCATTCCCATCTATTCCATTCCACTCCATTCTATTGCATTCCATTCTGGTTGATTCCATTCCAGTCCATTCCATTCTGTTTCATTCCATTTGTGTTATTTCCGTTTCAATCCATTCCATTCCATACCATTCCATTCCGTTCCATTACATTCCATTTGGGTTGATTCCACTCCATTCCATTCCATTGCATTCCATTCCATTTCATGCCATTCGGTTTGATTGCATTCCATTCCTTTCCATTCTGTTTGATTCCATTCCATTCCATTCCATTCCATTCTGTTCTATTCCATTCCTTTCGGGTTGATTCCATTCCATTCCAATCCATTCCATTCCATTCCATTCCGTTCCATTCTATTTGGGTTGATTCCATTCCATTTCATTCCATTGCATTCCATTCCGTTCCATTCGGATTGATTCCTATCCATTCCATTCCATTCCACTCCATTCCATTCCATTCCATTTGGGTTGATTCCATTCCATTCCATTCCATTTCATTCCATTAGGTTTGATTCCATTCCATTCCATTCCCCTCCATTCCATTCCATTCAATTCCATTCTATTCCATTCCATTCGGGTTGATTCCATTCAATTCCATTCCATTCTGTTCCATTCCATTTGGGATGATTCCGTTTCAATCAATTCCATTACATATCCATTCCATTCCATTCGGGTTGATTCCATTCCATTCTGTTCCATTGTATTCCATTCCATTCCATTTCATGCCATTCGGGTTGATTCCATTCCATTCCATTCTGTTTGATTCCATTCCATTCCATGCCATGCCATTCCATTTGGGGTGAATCCATTTTTTTCCATTCCAATCCATTCCATTCCATTCAATTCGGTTTGATTCCATTCCATTCCATTCCATTCCTTTCCATTCAATTCCATTCCTTTCCGTTACGTTCCATTCCATTCCATTCCATTCGGGTTGATTCCATTCCATTCCATTCTATTCCATTCCCATCCATTCCACTCCGTTTGGTTCCATTCCGCGCATTCAATTCCACTCCATTTCATTCCATTCGGGATGATTCCATTCCATTCCATTCCATTCCACTTGGGTTGATTCCATTCCATTCCATTCCATTCCATTCCATTCCGTTCCATTCCATTGCATTCCATTTGGGTTGATTCCATTCCTATATATTGCATACGATTTCATTCCATTCCATTTGGGTTGATTTCATTCCATTCCATTCCATTCCATTGCATTCGGTTTGATTCCCTTCCATTCCATTCCATTCCATTCCATTTCATTCCATTGCATTCCATTTCACTTGGGTTGATTGCATTCCATTCCATTCCTTTCCATTCCCTTCCATTCAATTCCATTCTGTTCCATTCCATTCCATTTGGGTTGATTCCATTTCATTGCATTGCTTTCCATTCCATTCCATTCCATTTGGGTTGATTCCATTCCATTCCATTCCATTCTTGTTGAACCCATTCCATTCCATTCCATTCCATTCCATTCCAATCCATTGCATTCGCTTTGATTCCATTCCATTCCAATCCATTCCATTCCATTCCATTCCATTCCATTCCATTCCATTTGGCTTGATTCCATTCCATTCCATTCCATTCCATTGCATTCCATTCCATTCCATTCCATTCGCGTTGATTCCATTCCTTTCCATTCTGTTCCATTCCATTCCATTCCATTCAATTCCAATCCGTTCCATTGCATTCCATTCCATTCCTGTTGATTCCATTCCAGTCCATTCCATTCCATTGCATTCCATTTCATACCATTTGGTTTGATTCCATCCCATTCCATTCCATTCTGTTTGATTCCATTCCATTGCATTACATTCCATTCCATTCCATTTCATTCGGGTTGATTGGATTCCATTCCATTCCATTGCATTCCTTTCCATTCGGGTTGATCCCATTCCATTCCATTCCATTCCATTCCACTGCATTCCATTACACTCCATTCGGGTTGATTCCATTGCTCTCCATTCCATTCCATTGCATTCCATTGCATTCGGTTTGATTCCATTCCATTCCATTCCATTCCATTCCATTCCGTTCGTTTTGATTCCATTCCATTTCATTCCATTGCATTCCATTCCATTCCATTCTATTCTATTCCATTCCATTCAGGTCGATTCCATTCCATTATATTCCATTACATTTCGTTCCATTCCATTCCATTCCATTCGGGTTAATTCCATTCCGTTCCATTCCACTCCATTCAATTCCATTCCACTTCGGTTGATTCCATTCCATTCCATTCCATTCCATTTCACTGCATTCCATTCCATTCCATTCGCGTTGATTCCATTCCATTGCATTCCATTCGCGTTGATTCCATTTCTTTCCATTCCTTTCCATTCCATTCCATTCCATTCCATTACATTCCATTACATTACATTACATTACATTTCATTACTGTTGATTCCATTCCACTGCATTCCATTCCATTCTTTTTCAATCCATTCGGGTTGATTCCATTCCATTCCATTCCATTCCATTCCATTCCATTCCATTCCATTGCATGCCATTCGGGTTGATTCCATTCCATTTCATTCCATTCCATTTCGTTGCATTCCATTCTATTCGGGTAGATTACATTCCATTCCGTTCCATTCCATTCCATTTGGGTTGATTCCATTCCGTTCCATTGCATTCCATTCTATTCCATTCCATTGGGGTTGATTCCCTTCCATTTCATTCTATTCCATTCCATGCGGGTTGATTCCATTCCATTCCGATCCATTCCATTCCATTCGTGCTGATTCCATTCCATTCTATTCCATTCCATTCCTTTCCATTCCATTGTATTCCATTTGGGTTGATTCCATTCCATTCCATTCCATTGCATTCCATTCGATTCCATTCCATTCCATTCCATTTGGTTTGATTCCATTCCATTCCATTCCATTGCATTCCATTCGATTCCATTCCATTCGGGTTGATTCCATTGAATTCCTTTCCATTCCATTCGGGTTGACTTCATTCGATTCCATTCCATTCCATTACATTCCATTCAATTCCATTCCATTCCATTGCACTCCATACCATTTTTTTTGATTCCATTCCATTCCATTCCATTCTGTTTGATTCCATTCCATTCCATTCCATAGCATTGCATTCCGTTCCTTTCCATTCGAGTTGATTCCATTCCATTCCATTCCATTCCATTGCATTCCATTCCGTTCCATTCCTTTCCATTCCATTCGGTTTGATTCCATTCCATTCCATATCATTGCATTCCGTTCCTTTCCATTCGAGTTCATTCCATTCCATTCCATTCCATTCCATTGCATTCCATTCCGTTCCATTCCCTTCCATTCCATTCGGTTTGATTCCATTCCATTCCATTCCATTCCATTGCATTACATACCATTTGGTTTGATTCCATTCCATTCCATTCCATTCTGTTTGATTCCATTCCATTCCATTCCATTCCTTTCCAGGCGCGTGGAGTCCATTCCATTCCATTCCATACCATTCCATTCCTTTCCATTCCATTCGTGTTGAATCCATTCCATCCCATTCCATTCCACTGCATTTCATTCCATTCCATTCCATTCCAATCCATTCCATTCCATTCCATTCAATTCTATTCCATTCCATTCGAGTTGATTCCATTCCATTCCATTCCATTCCATTCTGTTCCATTCCATTTGGGTTGATTCCATTTCAATCCATTCCATTCCATTCCATTCCATTCCATTCCATTCCATTCCATTCCATTCGGGTTGATTCCATTCCATTCCATTCCATTGCATTAAATTCCATTCCATTTCATGTCATTCGGGTTGATTCTATTCCTTTCCATTCCATTCTGTTTGATTCCATTGCATTCCATTCCATTCTATTCCATTCCATTCCATTCCATTCCATTCCATTCGGGTTGATTCCATTCCATTCCGTTCCATTTCATTCCATTAGGTTTGATTCCATTCCATTCCATTCCCATCCATTCCATTTCTTTCAATTCCATTCCATTCGATTCCTTTCCATTCGTGTTGATTCCATTCCATTCCATTCCATTCCGTTCCATTCCATTTGGGTTGATTCCGTTTCAATCAATTCCATTCCATTCCATTCCATTCCATTCCATTCCATTCCATTCCATTCCATTCGGGTTGATTCCATTCCATTCTGTTCCATTGTATTCCATTCCATTCCATTTCATGCCATTCGGGTTGATTCCATTCCATTCCATTCTGTTTGATTCCATTCCATTCCATTCCATTCCATTCCATTCCACTTGGGTTGAATCCATTCCATTCCATTCCAATCCATTCTATTCCATTCAATTCGGTTTGAATCCATTCCATTCCATTCCTTTCCATTCAATTCCATTCCTTTCCGTTACGTTCCATTCCATTCCATTCCATTCGGGTTGATTCCTTTCCATTCCATTCCATTCCATTCCCTTCAATTCCACTCCGGTTGGTTCCATTCCGCGCATTCAATTCCACTCCATTTCATTACATTCTGGTTGATTCCATTCCATTCCATTGCATTCCATTCCATTCCATTCCAATTGGGTTGATTTCATTCCATTCCATTCCATTCCATTCCATTCCATTCCATTCCATTCCATTTGGGTTGATTCCATTCCCATCCATTGCATTCCATTTCATTCCATTCCATTTGGGTTGATTGCATTCCATTCCATTCCGTTCCATTCCATTCGGTTTGATTGCATTCCATTCCATTCCCATCCATTCCATTCCATTCCATTCCTTTCCATTCCATTCTATTCCATTCCATTCGTGTTGATTCCATTCCATTCCATTGCATTGCATACCATTCCATTACATTCCATTTGAGTTGATTCCATTCCATTCCATTCCACTCCATTTCACTCCATTCCATTTCATTTGGGTGGATTCCATTCCATTCCATTCCATTCCATTCCATTCCATTCCATTCCATTTGCGTTGATTGCATTCCATTATATTCCATTCCATTCCATTCCTTCCATTCCATTTGGGTTGATTCCCTTCCATTCTATTCCATTTCATTCCATTCCATTTCATTCCATTTCATTCCATTCGAGTTGATTCCATTCCTTTCCATTCCATTGCATTTCATTCCATTCCATTTGAGTTGATTCCATTGCATACCATTCCATTCCATTCCCTTCCATGCCATTCCGGTTGATTCCATTCGATTCCATTCCATTCCGTTCTATTCCATTCCATTCCATTCGTGTTGATTCCTTTCCATTCCATTCCATTCCATTCCATTCCCTTAGGGTTGATTCCATTCAATTTCACTCCATTCCATTCCATTGCATTCCATTCCATTCGTGTTGATTCCCTTCCATTCCATTCCAGTCAATTCCATTTCATTCCATTCCATTCCATTCCATTCCACTTGGGTTGATAGCATTCCATTCCATTCCTTTCCATTCCCTTCCATTCAATTCCATTCTGTTCAATTCCATTCCATTTGGGTTGATTCCATTTCATTGCATTGCTTTCCATTCCATTCCATTCCATTTGGGTTGATTCCATTCCATTCCATTCCATTCTTGTTGAATCCATTCCATTCCATTCCATTGAATTCCAATCCATTGCATTCGCTTTGATTCCATTCCATTCCAATCCATTCCATTCCATTCCATTCCATTCCATTCCATTCCATTTGGCTTGATTCCATTCCATTCCATTCCATTGCATTCCATTCCATTCCATTCCATTCGCGTTGATTCCATTCCTTTCCATTCTATTCCATTCCATTCCATTCCATTCAATTCCAATCCGTTCCATTGCATTCCATTCCTTTCCTGTTGATTCCATTCCAGTCCATTCCATTCCATTCCATTCCATTTCATACCATTTGGTTTGATTCCATTCCATTCCATTCTGTTTGATTCCATTCCATTGCATTCCATTCCATTCCATTCCATTTCATTCGCGTTGATTGGATTCCATTCCATTCCATTGCATTCCTTTCCATTCTGGTTGATCCCATTGCATTCCATTCCATTGCTTTCCGCTGCATTCCATTCCAATCGATTCGTGTTGATTCCATTCCTCTCCAATCCATTCCATTGCATTCCATTGCATTCGGTTTGATTCCATTCCATTCCATTCCATTCCATTCCTTTCCATTCGTTTTGATTCCATTCCATTTCATTCCATTGCATTCCATTGCATTCCATTCCATTCCATTCTATTCTATTCCATTCCATTCAGGTCGATTCCATTCCATTAAATTCCATTCCATTCCGTTCCATTCCATTCCATTCCATTCGGGTTAATTCCATTCCGTTCCATTCCATTCCATTCAATTCCATTCCACTCCGGTTGATTCCATTCCATTCCATACCATTCCATTCCATTCCATTCCATTCCATTTCATTGCATTCCATTCCATTCCATTGGCGTTGATTTCATTCCATTGCATTCCATTCGCGTTGATTCTATTTCTTTCCATTCCTTCCCTTTCCTTTCCATTCCATTCCATTCCATTCCATTCCATTCCATTCCATTCCATTCCATTCCATTCCATTCCATTCCATTCCTGTTGATTCCATTCCATTGCATTCCTTTCCATTCCATTTCAATCCATTCGGGTTGATTCCATTCCATTCCACTCCATTCCATTCCATTCCATTCCATTGCATTTCATTCGGGTTGATGCCATTCCATTTCATTCCATTCCATTTCGTTGCATTCCATTCTATTCGGGTAGATTCCATTCCATTCCGTTCCATTCCATTCCATTCCATTTGTGTTGATTCAATTCCATTCCATTGCATTCCATTCTATTCCATTCCATTGGGGTTGATTCCCTTCCATTCCATTCTACTACTTTCCATTCGGGTTGATTCCATTCAATTCCGATCCATTCCATTCCATTCGTGCTGATTCCATTCCATTCTATTCCATTCCATTCCATTCCATTTGTGTTGATTCCATTCCATTCCATTCCATTGCATTCCATTGGATTCCATTCCAATCGGGTGGATTCCATTGAATTCCTTTCCATTCCATTCGGGTTGACTCCGTTGGATTCCATTCCATTCCATTCCATTCTATTAAATTCCATTCCATTCCATTGCACTCCATACCGATTGTGTTGATTCCATTCCATTCCATTCCATTCTGTTTGATTCCATTCCATTCCATTCCAGAGCACTGCATTCCGTTCCTTTCCATTCGAGTTGATTCCATTCCATTCCATTCCATTCCATTGCATTCCATTCCGTTCCAATCCTTTCCATTCCATTCGGCTTGATTCCATTCCATTCCATTCCATTCAATTCCATTGCATTACATATCATTTGGTTTGATTCCATTCCATTCCATTCCATTCTGTTTGATTCCATTCCATTCCATTCCATTCCATTCCTTTCCAGTCGCGTGGAGTCCATTCCATTCCATTCCATACCATTACATTCCTTTCCATTCCATTCGGGTTGATTCCATTCCATCCCATTCCATTCCCTTGCATTCCATTCCATTCCATTCCATTCCAATCCATTCCATTCCATTCCATTCCATTCTATTCCATTCCATTCGGGTTGATTCCATTCCATTCCATTCCATTCCATTCCATTCCATTCCATTTGGGTTATTCCATTTCAATCCATTCCATTCCATTCCATTCCATTCTGGTTGATTCTATTCCATTCCATTCCATTCTGTTTGATTCCATTGCATTCCATTCCATTGTATTCCATTCCATTCCATTCCATTCCATTCCATTCTATTCGGGTTGATTCCATTTCATTCCATTGCATTCCATTCCATTCAATTCCATTGCTTTTGGGTTGATTCTATTCCATTCCATTCCATTCCATTGCATTCCATTCCATTTGGGTTGATTCCATTCCATTCAATTCCATTCCATTGCATTCCATTTCATTCCATTTGGTCTCATTCCATTCCATTCCATTACATTCCATTCGGGTTGATTCCATTCCATTCCATTCCATTCCATTCCATTCCAATCCATTCCATTCGCGTTGATTCCATTCCATTCCAATCAATTCAATTCCATTCCATTCCATTCCATTCCATTCCATTCCATTCCATTTGGCTTGATTCCATTCCATTCCATTCCATTTCATTCCATTCCATTCGATTCCATTCAGGTTGACTGCATTCCATTCCATTCCATTCCATTCGGGTTGGTTGCATTCCATTCCATTTGTGTTGATTCCATTTCAATCCATTCCATTCCATTCCATTCCATAATATTACATTACATTCGGGTTGATTCCATTCCATTCCATTCCATTGCATTCCATTCCATTACACTCCATTTGGGTTGATTCCATTCAATTCCATTCCATTCCATTCCATTTGCTTTCATTCCGTTCCATTCCGTTCCATTCCATTCCATTCCATTCCATTCCATTTCATTCCATTCCGTTCCGCTCCATTCACGTTGATTCCATTCCATTTCATTCCATTCCATTTCATTCCATTCCATTCCATTCCATTCGAGTTTGTTCCATTCCTTTCCATTCCATTGCATTGCATTCCATTCCATTTGGGTTGATTCCATTGCATACCATTCCATTCGAATCCCTTCCATTCCATTTCAGTTGATTCCATTCGATTCCATTCCATTCCATTCTATTCCATTCCATCCCATTCGGGTTGATTCCATTCCATTCCATTCCATTCCATTCCATTCCTTTGCATTCCATTCCATTCGGGTTGATTCCATTCCATTCCATTCCACTCTTTTCCATTTCATTCCATTCCACTTGGGTTGATTGCATTCCATTCCATTCCATTACATTCCCTTCAATTCAATTCCATTCTTTTGCATTCCATACCATTTGGGTTGATTCCATTCCATTCCATTCCATTCCATTCGGGTTGATTCCATTTCATTCCATTGCATTCCATTCTATTCAATTCCATTGCTTTTGGGTTGATTCCATTCAATTCCATTCCATTCCATTCGATTCCATTCCATTCCATTCCACTTGGTTTCATTCCGTTCCATTCCGTTCCGTTCCATTCCATTCCATTCCATTTCGTTCCATTCCATTCCTTTCCATTCACGTTGATTCCATTCCATTTCATTCCATTCCATTTAATTCCATTCCATTCCATTCCATTCGGGTTTGTTCCATTCCTTTCCATTCCATTGCATTGCATTCCATTCCATTTGGGTTGATTCCATTGCATACCATTCCATTCGATTCCCTTCCATTCCATTCCGGTTGATTCCATTCGATTCCATTCCATTCCATTCTATTCCATTCCATCCCATTCGGGTTGATTCCATTCGATTCCATTCCATTCCATTCCATTCCTTTCCCTTCGGGTTGTTTCCATTCAATTTCATTCCATTCCATTCCTTTGCTTCCATTCCAGTCTGGTTGATTCCATTCCATTCCATTCCACTCCGTTCCATTTCATTCCGTTCCACTTGGGTTGATTGCATTCCATTCCATTCCATTACATTCCCTTCAATTCAATTCCATTCTTTTGCATACCATTCCATTTGGGTTGATTCCATTCCATTCCATTCGGGTTGATTCCATTCCATTTCATTCCATTCCATTCTGGTGGATTCCATTACATTTCATTCCATTTCTTTCCATTGCATTCCCTTCCATACGGGTTCATTCCATTCCTTTCCATTCCATTCCATTCCATTCCATTCCGTATCCGTTCATTGCATTCCATTCCATTCCATTCCATTGCATTCCATTCCATTCAATTGCATTCCTTTTGGGTTGATTCCATTCCATTCCATTGCATTCCATTCCATTACATTCCATTTGGGTTGATTCCATTCAATTCCATTCCATTCCATTCCATTTGCTTTCATCCCGTTTCATTCCGTTCCGTTCCGTTCCATTCCGTTCCTTTCCATTCCATTCCATTCCATTTCATTCCATTCCGTTCCACTCCATTCACGTTGATTCCATTCCATTTCATTCCATTCCATTTCATTCCATTCCATTCCATTCCATTCGGGTTTGTTCCATTCCTTTCCATTCCATTGCATTGCATTCCATTCCATTTGGGTTGATTCCATTGCATACCATTCCATTCGAATCTCTTCCATTCCATTCCAGTTCATTCCATTCGATTCCATTCCATTCCATTCTATTCCATTCCATCCCATTCGGGTTGATTCCATTCTATTCCATTCCATTCCATTCCATTCCATTCCATTCCCTTCCCTTCGGGTTGATTCCATTCAATTTCATTCCATTCCATTCCTTTGCATTCCATTCCATTCGGGTTGATTCCATTCCATTCCATTCCACTCCGTTCCATTTCATTCCATTCCACTTGGGTTGATTGCATTCCATTCCATTCCATTACATTCCCTTCAATTCAATTCCATTCTTTTGCATTCCATTCCATTTGGGTTGATTCCATTCCATTCCATTCCATTCCATTCGGGTTGATTCCATTTCATTCCATTGCATTCCATTCCATTCAATTCCATTGCTTTTGGGTTGATTCCATTCAATTCCATTCCATTCCATTCCATTCCATTCCATTCCATTCCACTTGGTTTCATTCCATTCCATTCCGTTCCGTTCCATTCCATTCCATTCCATTTCGTTCCATTCCATTCCATTCCATTCACGTTGATTCCATTCCATTTCATTCCATTCCATTTCATTCCATTCCATTCCATTCCATTCGGGTTTGTTCCATTCCTTTCCATTTCATTGCATTGCATACCATTCCATTTGGGTTGATTCCATTGCATACCATTCCATTCGATTCCCTTCCATTCCATTCCGGTTGATTCCATTCGATTCCATTCCATTCCATTCTATTCCATTCCATCTCATTCGGGTTGATTCCATTCCATTCCATTCCATTCCATTCCCTTCCCTTCGGGCTGTTTCCATTCAATTTCATTCCATTCCATTCCTTTGCATTCCATTCCATTCTGGTTGATTCCATTCCATTCCATTCCACTCTGTTCCATTTCATTCCGTTCCACTTGAGTTGATTGCATTCCATTCCATTCCATTACATTCCCTTCAATTCAATTCCATTCTTTTGCATTCCATTCCATTTGGGTTGATTCCATTCCATTCCATTCCATTCCATTCGGTTTGATTCCATTCCATTTCATTCCATTCCATTCTGGTGGATTCCATTACATTTCATTCCATTTCTTTCCATTGCATTCCATTCCATACGGGTTCATTCCATTCCTTTCCATTCCATTCCATTCCATTACATTCCGTATCCGTTCATTGCATTCCATTCCATTCCATTCCATTGCATTCCATTGCATTCAATTGCATTCCTTTTGGGTTGATTCCATTCCATTCCATTCCATTCCTTTGCATTCCATTCCATTACATTCCATTTGGGTTGATTCCATTCCATTTCATTGCCTTCCATTCCATTCCATTCCATTCCATTCGGGCTGATTCCTTTCCATTCCATTCGGGTAGATTCCATTCCATTCCATTCCATTTCATTCCATTAGGTTTGATTCCATTCCATTCCATTCCCATCCATTCCATTCCATTCAATTCCATTCTATGCCATTCCATTCGGGTTGATTCCATTCCATTCCATTCCATTCCGTTCCATTCCATTTGGGATGATTCCGTTTCAATCAATTCCATTCCATTCCATTCCATTCCATTCCATTCCATTCCATTCCATTCCATTCGGGTTGATTCCATTCCATTCCGTTCCATTGTATTCCATTCCATTCCATTTCCTGCCATTCGTGTTGATTCCATTCCATTCCATTCTGTTTGTTTCCATTCCATTCCTTTCCATTCCATTCCATTCCATTCCATTCCATTTGGGTTGAATCCATTCCATTCCATTCCAATCCATTCCATTCCATTCAATTAGGTTTGATTCCATTCCATTCCATTCCATTCCTTTCCATTCAATTCCATTCCTTTCCGTTACGTTCCATTCCATTCCCTTCCATTCTGGTTGATTCTATTCCATTCCATTCCATTCAATTCGAGTTGATTCCATTCCATTCCATTATGTTCCATTCCATTCCATTCTATTCCATTCCATTCCATTCTATTCGCGCTGATTCCATTCCATCTCATTCCATTCCATTCCATTCCTTTCCACTCCATTCCATTCGGGTTGATTACATTGCATTCCATTCCATTCCATTCCATTCCATTCCATTCCATTCCATTTGGGTGGATTCCATTCCATTCCATTCCATTCCATTCCATTCCATTCCATTCCATTGCATTCGTGTTGATTCCATTCCTTTCCATTCCATTCCATTCCATTCCATTTCATTCTACTCCATTGCATTCGTGTTGATTCCATTCCATTCCATTCCTTTCCATTCCATTCTATTCCATTCGACTCGTGTAGATTCCATTCCATTCCATTCCATTCGGGATGATTACGTTCCATTCCATTCCATTCCATTCCATTCCATTCGTGTTGATACCATTCCATTCCACGCCATTCCATTCCATTGTATTCCATTAGAGTTGATGCCATTCCATTCCGTTCCATACCATTCCATTCCATTTGGGTTCATTCCATTCCATTCCATTCCATTCCATTCGGGTTAATTCCATTCCATTCCATTCAAATCGACTCCATTCCATTCCATTCCATTCGTGTTGCTTCCATTCCTGTCAAGAACATTCCATGCCATTCCGTTCCATTCCATTCCTTTCCATTGTGGTTGATTCCATTCCATTCCATTCCATTACTTTCCAATCCGTTGTATTCCATTCCATTCAATTTCATTCCATTCGTGTTGACTCCATAGCATTCCATTCCTTTCCATTCCATTCCATTCCATTCCATTTGGGTTAATTCCATGCCATTCCATTCCATTCCATTGCCTTCCATTCCATTCCATTCCATTCGGGTTGCTTCTATTCCATTCCAGAACATTCCATTCCATTCCATTCCGAGTGATTCCATTCCATTCCATTGCATTTCATTCCATTCCACTCCATTCCATTGTGGTTGATTCCTTTCCATTCCATTCCATTCCATTCCATTCCATTCCTTTCCATTATATTCCATTCCATTCCATTCCATTCGGGTTCATTCCATTCCATTCCATTCCATTCCATTCCATTCCCTTCGGGTTGAATCCATTCATTTCCCTTCCATTCCATTCCATTCCATTCCATTCTATTCGGGTTGATTCCATTCCATTCCATTCCATTCCATTCCATTCCCGTTGATTCCATTCCATTTCTTTCCATTCCATTCCATTCCATTCCATTCCATTCTGGTTTATTCCATTCCATTCCATTCCATTCCATTCCATTCCATTCTATTCCATTCTATCCCATTCCATTCCATTCCATTCTGGATGATTCCATTCCATTCCCTTCCATACCATTCCATTGCTGTTGATTCCTTTCCATTCCACTCCATTCCATTCCATTCCGTTCGGGTTGATTCCATTCCGTTCCAATACATACCATTCCATTCCATTCCGGTTAATTCCATTCCATTCCATTTCATTCAATTCCATTCTGGTTGATTCCATTCCATTTCTTTCTATTCCATTCCATTCCATTCTATTCCATTCCATTACATTCTATTCGCGTTGATTCCATTCCATCCCATTCCATTCCATTCCATCCCATTCCATTCCATTCCATTCGGGTTGATTCCATTGCATTCCATTCCATTCCATACCATTTGTGTGGATTCCATTCCATTCCATTCAATTCCTTTCCATTCCATTCCATTCGGGTTGATTCCATTCCATTCCATTCCATTGCATTCCATTCCATTCCATTCCATTCCATTCCACTCAGATTGATTCCATTCCATTTCTTTCCATTCCATTCCATTCCATTCCATTCCATTCCATTCCATTCCATTCCTTTCGGGTTTATTCCATTCCATTCCATTCCATTCCATTCCATTCCGTTCCATTCCATTCCATTCTATCCCATTCCAATCCATTCCATTCCGTTTGATTCCATTCCATTCCATTCCATACCATTCCATTCCTGTTGATTCCTTTCCATTCCACTCCATTCCATTCCATTCCGTTTGGGTTGATTCGATTCCGTTCCAATCCATACCATTCCATTCCATTCGGGTTGATTCCATTGCATTCCATTTCATTGCATTCGGGTTGATTCCATTCCGTTCCATTCCATTCTGTTTGATTCCATTCCATTCCATTCCATTCCATTTCATTACATTCCATTCGGGTTGATTCCATTCCATTCCATTCTATTCCATTCCATTCCATTCATTTCGCTTTGATTCCATTCCATTCGATTCCATTCCATTCGGATTGACTCCATTCCATTCCATTTCATTCCATTCTATTCCATTCCATTGCATTCCATTTCATTCCATTCGGGTAGATTCCGTTCTATTCCATTCCTATCCATACCATTCCATACCGGTTCATTCCATTCCATTCCATTTCATTCCATTCCATCCCATTCCATTTGGGTTGATTCCATTCCATTCCATTCCATTCCATTTCATTCCAATCCATTCGGTATCATTCCATTCCATCCATGCCATTCGGTTGCTTCCATTCCAATCCAGAATATTCCATTACATTCCATTCGATTCCGGTTCATTCCATTCCATTCCATTCAATTCCATTCTATTCCATTCTGGTTGATTCCATTGCATTCCATTCCATTCCATTCGAGTTGATTCCATTCCATTCCATTCTATCCCATTCCATTCCATTCTATTCCATTCCATTCCATTCCATTCGTTTTGATTCCATTCCATTCCATTCCATTCCACTCCATTCCATTCCATTCCATTCGGTTTGATTCCATTCCATTCTATTCCATTCCATTCCTTTTGATTCCTTTCCATTCCGTTTTATTCCATTCGGTTTGATTCCATTCCATTCCATTCCAATGCATTCCATTCCATTCCATTTCATTCCATTCGGTTTTATTCCATTCCATTCCATTCCATTCCATTCTATTCCATTCTGGTTGATTCCATTCCATTCCATTCCTTTCCATTCTATTCCATTCCATTCGCGTTGATACCATTCCATTCCACGCCATTCCATTCCATTCCATTAGGATTGATGACAGTCCTTTCCATTCCATACCATTCCATCCCATTTGGGTTTATTCCATTCCATTCCATTCATTTCCATCCGGGTTAACTCCATTCCATTCCATTCCATTCCATTCCATTCCATTCGTGTTGCTTCCATTCCAGTCAAGAACATTCCATTCCATTCCATTCCATTCCTTTCCATTCCGGTTGATTCCATTCACTTCCATTTCGTTCCATTCGTTTTGATTCCATTCCATTCCATTCCATTCCATTCCATTCCATTCCATTCCATTCCATTCGGTTTGATTCCATTCCATTCCATTCCATTGCACTCCATTCCATTCAATTTGATTCCATTCGGGTTGATTCCATTCCATTCCATTCCATTCCATTCTGGTTGATTCCATTCCATTCCATTCGGGTTCCTTCCATTCCATTCCAGAACATTCCATTCCATTCCATTCCATTCCATTCCGGTTGATTTCATTCCATTCCATTCCATTCGTTTAGATTCCATTCCATTCCATTCCATTCGGGTTGATTCCATTCCATTCCATTTCATTCCATTTCATTCCATTCCATTCCATTTCATTCCATTTCATTCCATTCCATTCCATTTCGGTTGATACCATTCCATTTCTTTCCATTCCATTCCATTCCATTCCATTCTGGTTTATTCCATTCCATTCCATTCCATTCCATTCCATTCCATTCCATTCCATTCTATTGCATTCTATCCCATTCCATTCCATTCCATTCAGGTTGATTCCATTCCATTCCTTTCCATTACATTCCATTCCGTTCCATTCGGGTTCATTCCATTCAATTCCATTCCATTCCATTCCATTCCATTCCATTCCATTCCATTCCACTCGGGATGTTTCCATTCCATTTCATTCTATTCCATTCCTTTCCATTCCAATCCATTCCATTCTGGATGATTACATTCCATTCCATTCGTGTTGATACCATTCCATTCCACGCCATTCCATTCCATTCCTTTAGGGTTGTTGCCGTTCAATTCCATTCCATACCATTCCATTATATTTGGGTTGATTCCATTCCATTCCATTCCATTACATTCGGGTTAATTCCATTCCATTCCTTCCCATTCGATTCCATTCCATTCCATTCCATTCGGGATGCTTCCATTCCAGTCAAGAACATTCCATTACATAACATTCCATTCCATTCCATTCCGGTTGATTCCATTGCATTCCATTCCATTCCATTTCATTCCATTCGGGTTGATTCCATTCCATTCCATTCCATTACATTCCATTCTGGTTGATCCTATTCGATTCCATTCGCTTCAATTCCATTCCATTCCATTCCATTCGAGTTGCTTCCATTCCAATCCAGAACATTCCATTCCATTCCTTTCCATTCTTTCCATTCCATTCTATTCGGGTTCATTCCATTCCATTCCATTCCATTCCGTTCCATTCTGGTAGAATCCATTCCGTTCCATTCCAATCCATTCCATTTCATTCCGATTGATTCCATGCCATTCCTTTCCATTCCATTCCATTCCGTTCCATTCCATTCCATTCCGATTAATTCCATTCCATTCCATTGCATTCCATTCCATTCCACTCCATTCCTCTGTGGTTGATTGCATTCCATTCCATTCCATTCCATTCCATTCCATTCCTTTCCAATCCGTTTCATTCCATTCCATTCAATTTCAATCCATTCGGGTTGATTCCATTCCATTCCATTCCTTTCCATTATATTCCATTGCATTCCATTCCATTCGGGTTCATTCCATTCCATTCCATTCCATTCCATTCCATTCCATTCCCTTCGTGTTGAATCCATTCCATTCCCTTCCATTCCATCCCATTCCATTCTATTCCATTCCATTCCGATACATTCCATTCCATTCCCTTCCATTCGTGTTGATTCCATTCCATGTCATGCCATTCCATTCCATTCCGGTTGATTCCATTCCATTCCATTCCATTCCATTCCATTCCATTCCATTTCATTTCCTTCGTGTTGATTCCATTCCATTCCATTCCATTCCGTTCCCTTCCATTCCATTCCATTAGAGTTGATTCCATTCCATTCCATTCAATTCCATTCCATTCCATTTCATTCCATTCTCGATGATTCCATTCCATTCCATTCCATTCCATTCGGGTTGATTCCATTCCATTTCATTCCATTAGATTCCATTCCTTTCCATTCCATTCGTGTTAATTCCATGCCATTCCACTCCATTCCATTGCCTTCCATTCCATTCCATTCCATTCGGGTTGCTTCTATTCCATTCCAGAACATTCCATTCCATTGCATTCCGATTGATTCCATTCCATTCCATTGCATTCCATTCCATTCCACTCCAATCCATTGTGGTTGATTCCTTTCCATTCCATTCCATTCCATTCCTTTCCATTCCGTTTCATTCCATTCCATTCAATTTCATTCCATTCGGGTTGAATCCATTCCATTCCATTCCTTTCCATTATATTCCATTCCATTCCATTCCATTCGGGTTCATTCCATTCCATTCCATTCCATTCCCTTCGGGTTGAATAAATTCCATTCCCTTCCATTCCATTCCATTCCGTTCCATTCGATTCCATTCCATTCCATTCCTTTCGGGATGCTTCCATTCCAGTCAAGAACATTCCATTCCATTCCATTCCATTCCATTCCATTCCATTCCGGTTGATTCCATTCCATTGCATTCCATTCCATTCCATTTTATTCCATTCGGGTTGATTCCATTCCATTACATTCCATTACATTCCATTCTGGTTGATCCTATTCGATTCCATTCGCTTCAATTCCATTCCATTCCATTCGAGTTGCTTCCATTCCATTCCAGAACATTCCATTCCATTCCTTTCCATTCTTTCCATTCCAATCTATTCGGGTTCATTCCATTCCATTCCATTCCATTCCGTTCCATTCTGGTAGAATCCATTCCGTTCCATTCCAATCCATTCCATTCCATTCCGATTGATTCCATGCCATTCCTTTCCATTCCATTCCGTTCCATTCCATTCCATTCCGAATAATTCCATGCCATTCCATTGCATTCCATTCCATTCCACTCCATTCCTCTGTGGTTGATTCCATTCCATTCCATTCCATTCCATTCCATTCCATTCCATTCCTTTCCAATCCGTTTCATTCCATTCCATTCAATTTCAATCCATTCGGGTTGATTCCATTCCATTCCATTCCATTCCATTAGGGTTGATGCCATTCCATTCCATTCAACACCATTCTATTCCATTTGGGTTGATTCCATTCCATTCCATTCCATTCCATTACATTACATTCGGGTTAATTCCATTCCATTCCATTCCATTCGATTCCATTTCATTCCATTCCATTCGGGATGCTTCCATTCCAGTCAAGAACATTCCATTCCATTCCATTCCATTCCTATCCATTCCTTTCCATTCCGGTTTATCCCTTTACATTCCATTCCATTCCTTTCGTTTTGATTCCATTCCATTCCATTCCATTCCATTCAATTCGGTTTGATTCCATTCCATTCCATTACATTGCTTTCCATTCCATTCCATTTCATTCCATTCGGGTTGATTCCATTCCATTCCACTCCATTCCATTCTGGTCGATTCCATTCCATTCCATTCCCTTCATTTCCATTCCATTCCATTCCATTCTGGTTGCTTCCATTCCGATCCAGAACATTCCATTCCATTCCTTTCCATTACATTCCATTCCGTTCCATTCGGGTTCATTCCATTCAATTCCATTCCATTCCATTCCATTCCATTCCATTCCATTCCACTCGGGATGTTTCCATTCCATTTCATTCTATTCCATTCCATTCCATTCCAATCCATTCCATTCTGGATGATTACATTCCATTCCATTCGTGTTGATACCATTCCATTCCACGCCATTCCATTCCATTCCTTTAGGGTTGTTGCCGTTCAATTCCATTCCATACCATTCCATTATATTTGGGTTGATTCCATTCCATTCCATTCCATTACATTCGGGTTAATTCCATTCCATTCCTTCCCATTCGATTCCATTCCATTCCATTCCATTCGGGATGCTTCCATTCCAGTCAAGAACATTCCATTACATAACATTCCATTCCATTCCATTCCGGTTGATTCCATTGCATTCCATTCCATTCCATTTCATTCCATTCGGGTTGATTCCATTCCATTCCATTCCATTACATTCCATTCTGGTTGATCCTATTCGATTCCATTCGCTTCAATTCCATTCCATTCCATTCCATTCGAGTTGCTTCCATTCCAATCCAGAACATTCCATTCCATTCCTTTCCATTCTTTCCATTCCATTCTATTCGGGTTCATTCCATTCCATTCCATTCCATTCCGTTCCATTCTGGTAGAATCCATTCCGTTCCATTCCAATCCATTCCATTTCATTCCGATTGATTCCATGCCATTCCTTTCCATTCCATTCCATTCCATTCCATTCCATTCCATTCCGATTAATTCCATTCCATTCCATTGCATTCCATTCCATTCCACTCCATTCCTCTGTGGTTGATTGCATTCCATTCCATTCCATTCCATTCCATTCCATTCCTTTCCAATCCGTTTCATTCCATTCCATTCAATTTCAATCCATTCGGGTTGATTCCATTCCATTCCATTCCTTTCCATTATATTCCATTGCATTCCATTCCATTCGGGTTCATTCCATTCCATTCCATTCCATTCCATTCCATTCCATTCCATTCCATTCCCTTCGTGTTGAATCCATTCCATTCCCTTCCATTCCATCCCATTCCATTCTATTCCATTCCATTCCGATACATTCCATTCCATTCCCTTCCATTCGTGTTGATTCCATTCCATGCCATGCCATTCCATTCCATTCCGGTTGATTCCATTCCATTCCATTCCATTCCATTCCATTTCATTTCCTTCGTGTTGATTCCATTCCATTCCATTCCATTCCGTTCCCTTCCATTCCATTCCATTAGAGTTGATTCCATTCCATTCCATTCAATTCCATTCCATTCCATTTCATTCCATTCTCGATGATTCCATTCCATTCCATTCCATTCCATTCGGGTTGATTCCATTCCATTTCATTCCATTAGATTCCATTCCTTTCCATTCCATTCGTGTTAATTCCATGCCATTCCACTCCATTCCATTGCCTTCCATTCCATTCCATTCCATTCGGGTTGCTTCTATTCCATTCCAAAACATTCCATTCCATTGCATTCCGATTGATTCCATTCCATTCCATTGCATTCCATTCCATTCCACTCCATTCCATTGTGGTTGATTCCTTTCCATTCCATTCCATTCCATTCCTTTCCATTCCGTTTCATTCCATTCCATTCAATTTCATTCCATTCGGGTTGAATCCATTCCATTCCATTCCTTTCCATTATATTCCATTCCATTCCATTCCATTCGGGTTCATTCCATTCCATTCCATTCCATTCCATTCCATTCCATTCCATCCCCTTCGGGTTGAATAAATTCCATTCCCTTCCATTCCATTCCATTCCATTCGGGTTGATTCCATTCCATTCCATTCCATTCCATTCCATTCCATTCCATTCCATTCCGGTTGATTCCATTCCATTCCATTCCATTCCGGTTGATTCCATTCCATTTCTTTCCATTCCATTCCATTCCATTCCATTCCATTCTGGTTTATTCCATTCCATTCCATTCCATTCCATTCAATTCCATTCCATTCCATTCCATTCTATCCCATTCCATTCCATTCCATTCGGGATGATTCCATTCCATTCCATTCCATACCTTTCCATTGCTGTTGATTCCATTCCATTCCATTCCATTCCATTCCATTCCGGTTGATTCCATTACATTGCATTCCATTCCATTCCATTTCGTTCCATTCCGGTTGATTCCATTCCATTACATTCCATTACATTCCATTCTGGTTGATCCTATTCGATTCCATTCGCTTCAATTCCATTCCATTCCATTCGAGTTGCTTCCATTCCATTCCAGAACATTCCATTCCATTCCTTTCCATTCTTTCCATTCCAATCTATTCGGGTTCATTCCATTCCATTCCATTCCATTCCGTTCCATTCTGGTAGAATCCATTCCGTTCCATTCCAATCCATTCCATTCCATTCCGATTGACTCCATGGCATTCCTTTCCATTCCATTCCGTTCCATTCCATTCCATTCCGAATAATTCCATGCCATTCCATTGCATTCCATTCCATTCCACTCCATTCCTCTGTGGTTGATTCCATTCCATTCCATTCCATTCCATTCCATTCCATTCCTTTCCAATCCGTTTCATTCCATTCCATTCAATTTCAATCCATTCGGGTTGATTCCATTCCATTCCATTCCATTCCATTAGGGTTGATGCCATTCCATTCCATTCAACACCATTCTATTCCATTTGGGTTGATTCCATTCCATTCCATTCCATTCCATTCCATTACATTCGGGTTAATTCCATTCCATTCCATTCCATTCGATTCCATTTCATTCCATTCCATTCGGGATGCTTCCATTCCAGTCAAGAACATTCCATTCCATTCCATTCCATTCCTATCCATTCCTTTCCATTCCGGTTTATCCCTTTACATTCCATTCCATTCCTTTCGTTTTGATTCCATTCCATTCCATTCCATTCCATTCAATTCGGTTTGATTCCATTCCATTACATTACATTGCTTTCCATTCCATTCCATTTCATTCCATTCGGGTTGATTCCATTCCATTCCACTCCATTCCATTCTGGTCGATTCCATTCCATTCCATTCCCTTCATTTCCATTCCATTCCATTCCATTCTGGTTGCTTCCATTCCGATCCAGAACATTCCATTCCATTCCTTTCCATTACATTCCATTCCGTTCCATTCGGGTTCATTCCATTCAATTCCATTCCATTCCATTCCATTCCATTCCATTCCATTCCATTCCACTCGGGATGTTTCCATTCCATTTCATTCTATTCCATTCCTTTCCATTCCAATCCATTCCATTCTGGATGATTACATTCCATTCCATTCGTGTTGATACCATTCCATTCCACGCCATTCCATTCCATTCCTTTAGGGTTGTTGCCGTTCAATTCCATTCCATACCATTCCATTATATTTGGGTTGATTCCATTCCATTCCATTCCATTACATTCGGGTTAATTCCATTCCATTCCTTCCCATTCGATTCCATTCCATTCCATTCCATTCGGGATGCTTCCATTCCAGTCAAGAACATTCCATTACATAACATTCCATTCCATTCCATTCCGGTTGATTCCATTGCATTCCATTCCATTCCATTTCATTCCATTCGGGTTGATTCCATTCCATTCCATTCCATTACATTCCATTCTGGTTGATCCTATTCGATTCCATTCGCTTCAATTCCATTCCATTCCATTCCATTCGAGTTGCTTCCATTCCAATCCAGAACATTCCATTCCATTACTTTCCATTCTTTCCATTCCATTCTATTCGGGTTCATTCCATTCCATTCCATTCCATTCCGTTCCATTCTGGTAGAATCCATTCCGTTCCATTCCAATCCATTCCATTTCATTCCGATTGATTCCATGCCATTCCTTTCCATTCCATTCCATTCCGTTCCATTCCATTCCATTCCGATTAATTCCATTCCATTCCATTGCATTCCATTCCATTCCACTCCATTCCTCTGTGGTTGATTGCATTCCATTCCATTCCATTCCATTCCATTCCATTCCTTTCCAATCCGTTTCATTCCATTCCATTCAATTTCAATCCATTCGGGTTGATTCCATTCCATTCCATTCCTTTCCATTATATTCCATTGCATTCCATTCCATTCGGGTTCATTCCATTCCATTCCATTCCATTCCATTCCATTCCATTCCATTCCATTCCCTTCGTGTTGAATCCATTCCATTCCCTTCCATTCCATCCCATTCCATTCTATTCCATTCCATTCCGATACATTACATTCCATTCCCTTCCATTCGTGTTGATTCCATTCCATGCCATGCCATTCCATTCCATTCCGGTTGATTCCATTCCATTCCATTCCATTCCATTCCATTCCATTCCATTCCATTTCATTTCCTTCGTGTTGATTCCATTCCATTCCATTCCATTCCGTTCCCTTCCATTCCATTCCATTAGAGTTGATTCCATTCCATTCCATTCAATTCCATTCCATTCCATTTCATTCCATTCTCGATGATTCCATTCCATTCCATTCCATTCCATTCGGGTTGATTCCATTCCATTTCATTCCATTAGATTCCATTCCTTTCCATTCCATTCGTGTTAATTCCATGCCATTCCACTCCATTCCATTGCCTTCCATTCCATTCCATTCCATTCCATTCGGGTTGCTTCTATTCCATTCCAGAACATTCCATTCCATTCCATTCCGATTGATTCCATTCCATTCCATTGCATTCCATTCCATTCCACTCCATTCCATTGTGGTTGATTCCTTTCCATTCCATTCCATTCCATTCCTTTCCATTCCGTTTCATTCCATTCCATTCAATTTCATTCCATTCGGGTTGAATCCATTCCATTCCATTCCTTTCCATTATATTCCATTCCATTCCATTCCATTCGGGTTCATTCCATTCCATTCCATTCCATTCCATTCCATTCCATTCCATTCCATTCCCTTCGGGTTGAATAAATTCCATTCCCTTCCATTCCATTCCATTCCATTCGGGTTGATTCCATTCCATTCCATTCCATTCCATTCCATTCCATTCCATTCCGGTTGATTCCATTCCATTTCTTTCCATTCCATTCCATTCCATTCCATTCCATTCTGGTTTATTCCATTCCATTCCATTCCATTCCATTCCATTCCATTCCATTCCATTCCATTCCATTCTATCCCATTCCATTCCATTCCATTCGGGATGATTCCATTCCATTCCATTCCATACCTTTCCATTGCTGTTGATTCCATTCCATTCCATTCCATTCCATTCCATTCCATTCCGGTTGATTCCATTCCATTGCATTCCATTCCATTCCATTTCATTCCATTCGGGTTGATTCCATTCCATTTCATTCCATTACATTCCATTCTGGTTGATCCTATTCGATTCCATTCGCTTCAATTCCATTCCATTCCATTCGAGTTGCTTCCATTCCATTCCAGAACATTCCATTCCATTCCTTTCCATTCTGTCCATTCCAATCTATTCGGGTTCATTCCATTCCATTCCATTCCATTCCGTTCCATTCTGGTAGAATCCATTCCGTTCAATTCCAATCCATTCCATTCCATTCCGATTGACTCCATGGCATTCCTTTCCATTCCATTCCGTTCCATTCCATTCCATTCCGAATAATTCCATGCCATTCCATTGCATTCCATTCCATTCCACTCCATTCCTCTGTGGTTGATTCCATTCCATTCCATTCCATTCCATTCCATTCCATTCCTTTCCAATCCGTTTCATTCCATTCCTTTCAATTTCAATCCATTCGGGTTGATTCCATTCCATTCCATTCCTTTCCATTATATTCCATTGCATTCCATTCCATTCGGGTTCATTCCATTCCATTCCATTCCATTCCATTCCATTCCATTCCCTTCGTGTTGAATCCATTCCATTCCCTTCCATTCCATCCCATTCCATTCTATTCCATTCCATTCCGATACATTCCATGCCATTCCCTTCCATTCGTGTTGATTCCATTCCATGCCATGCCATTCCATTCCATTCAGGTTGATTCCATTCCATTCCATTCCATTTCATTTCCTTCGTGTTGATTCCATTCCATTCCATTCCATTCCGTTCCCTTCCATTCCATTCCATTAGAGTTGATTCCATTCCATTCCATTCAATTCCATTCCATTCCATTTCATTCCATTCTCGATGATTCCATTCCATTCCATTCCATTCCATTCGAGTTGATTCCATTCCATTTCATTCCATTAGATTCCATTCCTTTCCATTCCATTCGTGTTAATTCCATGCCATTCCACTCCATTCCATTGCCTTCCATTCCATTCCATTCCATTCGGGTTGCTTCTATTCCATTCCAGAACATTCCATTTCATTCCATTCCGATTGATTCCATTCCATTCCATTGCATTCCATTCCATTCCACTCCATTCCATTGTGGTTGATTCCTTTCCATTCCATTCCATTCCATTCCTTTCCATTCCGTTTCATTCCATTCCATTCAATTTCATTCCATTCGGGTTGAATCCATTCCATTCCATTCCTTTCCATTATATTCCATTCCATTCCATTCCATTCGGGTTCATTCCATTCCATTCCATTCCATTCCATTCCATTCCATTCCATTCCCTTCGGGTTGAATAAATTCCATTCCCTTCCATTCCATTCCATACCATTCGGGTTGATTCCATTCCATTCCATTCCATTCCATTCCATTCCATTCCATTCCATTCCATTCCATTCCATTCCGGTTGATTCCATTCCATTTCTTTCCATTCCATTCCATTCCATTCCATTCCATTCTGGTTTATTCCATTCCATTCCATTCCATTCCATTCCATTCCATTCCATTCCATTCCATTCTATTCCATTCTATCCCATTCCATTCCATTCCATTCGGGATGATTCCATTCCATTCCATTCCATACCTTTCCATTGCTGTTGATTCCATTCCATTCCATTCCATTCCATTCCACTCCATTCCATTCCATTCCGTTTGTGTTGATTCCATTCCGTTCCAATCCATACCATTCCATTCCATTCCATTCCGGTTAATTCCATTCCATTCCATTTCATTCAATTCCATTCTGGTTGATTCCATTCCATTTCTTCCTATTCCATTCCATTCTATTCTATTCCATTCCATTCCATTCTATTCGCGTTGATTCCATTCCATCCCATTCCATTCCATTCCATCCCATTCCATTCCATTCCATTCGGTTTTATTTCATTGCATTCCATTCCATTCCATACCATTTGCGTGGATTCCATTCCATTCCATTCAATTCCATTGCATTCCATTCCATTCGGGTTGATTCCTTTCCATTCCATTCCATTGCATTCCATTCCATACCATTCCATTCCATTCCACTCTGGTTGATTCCATTCCATTTCTTTCCATTCCATTCCATTCCATTCCATTCCATTCGTGTTTATTTCATTCCATTCCATTCCATTCCATTCCATTCCGTTCCATTCCATTCCATTCTATGCCATTCCAATCCGTTCCATTCCGTTTGATTCCATTCCATTCCATTCCATACCATTCCATTCCTGTTGATCCCTTTCAATTCCACTCCATTCCATTCCATTCCGTTTGGGTTGATTCCATTCCGTTCCAATCCATACCATTCCATTCCATTCGGGTTGATTCCATTCCATTCCATTCCATTCCATTTCATTGCATTCTGTTTGATTCCATTCCATTCCATTCCATTCCATTCCATTCCATTCTGGTTGATTCCATTCCATTCCATTCCATTCCATTTCATTACATTCCATTCGGGTTGATTCCATTCCACTCCATTCTATTCCATTCCATTCCATTCAATTCGCTTTGATTCCATTCCATTCGATTCCATTCCATTCGGATTGACTCCATTCCATTCCATTTCATTCCATTCTATTCCATTCCATTGCATTCCATTTCATTCCATTCGGGTAGATTCCGTTCTGTTCCATTCCTATCCATACCATTCCATACCGGTTCATTCCATTCCATTCCATTCCATTCCATTCCATTCCATTCCATTCCATCCCATTCCATTTGGGTTGATTCCATTCCATTCCATTCCATTCCATTTCATTCCAATCCATTCGGTTTCATTCCATTCCATTCCATTCCATGCCATTCGGTTGCTTCCATTCCAATCCAGAACATTCCATTCCGTTCCATTCAATTCCGGTTCATTCCATTCCATTCCATTCCATTCCATTCTATTCCATTCTGTTTAATTCCATTCCATTCCATTCGAGTTGATTCCATTCCATTCCATTCTATTCCATTCCATTCCATTCTATTCCATTCCATTCCATTCTATTCGCGTTGATTCCATTCCATCCCTTTCCATTCCATTCCATCCCATTCCATTCCATTCCATTCCATTCCATTCGGGTTGATTCCATTCCATTCCATTCCATTCCATTCTATTCCATTCCATTCGGGTTCATTCCATTCCATTCCGTTCCATTCGATTCCATTCCATTCCATTCCATTCGGGATGCTTCCATTCCAGTCAAGAACATTCCATTCCATTCCATTCCATTCCATTCCATTCCATTCCGGTTGATTCCATTGCATTCCATTCCATTCCATTTCATTCCATTCGGGTTGATTCCATTCCATTACATTCCATTACATTCCATTCTGGTTGATCCTATTCGATTCCATTCGCTTCAATTCCATTCCATTCCATTCCATTCGAGTTGCTTCCATTCCATTCCAGAACATTCCATTCCATTCCTTTCCATTCTTTCCATTCCATTCTATTCGGTTTCATTCCATTCCATTCCATTCCATTCCATTCCGTTCCATTCTGGTAGAATCCATTCCGTTCCATTCCAATCCATTCCATTCCATTCCGATTGATTCCATGCCATTCCTTTCCATTCCATTCCGTTCCATTCCATTCCATTCCGATTAATTCCATGCCATTCCATTGCATTCCATTCCATTCCACTCCATTCCTCTGTGGTTGATTCCATTCCATTCCATTCCATTCCATTCCATTCCATTCCTTTCCAATCCGTTTCATTCCATTCCATTCAATTTCAATCCATTCGGGTTGATTCCATTCCATTCCATTCCATTCCATTAGGGTTGATGCCATTCCATTCCATTCAACACCATTCTATTCCATTTGGGTTGATTCCATTCCATTCCATTCCATTCCATTACATTACATTCGGGTTAATTCCATTCCATTCCATTCCATTCGATTCCATTTCATTCCATTCCATTCGGGATGCTTCCATTCCAGTCAAGAACATTCCATTCCATTCCATTCCATTCCTATCCATTCCTTTCCATTCCGGTTTATCCCTTTACATTGCATTCCATTCCTTTCGTTTTGATTCCATTCCATTCCATTCCATTCCACTCCATTCCATTCTGGTCGATTCCATTCCATTCCATTCCCTTCATTTCCATTCCATTCCATTCCATTCTGGTTGCTTCCATTCCGATCCAGAACATTCCATTCCATTCCTTTCCATTACATTCCATTCCGTTCCATTCGGGTTCATTCCATTCAATTCCATTCCATTCAATTCCATTCCATTCCATTCCATTCCATTCCACTCGGGATGTTTCCATTCCATTTCATTCTATTCCATTCCATTCCATTCCAATCCATTCCATTCTGGATGATTACATTCCATTCCATTCGTGTTGATACCATTCCATTCCACGCCATTCCATTCCATTCCTTTAGGGTTGTTGCCGTTCAATTCCATTCCATACCATTCCATTATATTTGGGTTGATTCCATTCCATTCCATTCCATTACATTCGGGTTAATTCCATTCCATTCCTTCCCATTCGATTCCATTCCATTCCATTCCATTCGGGATGCTTCCATTCCAGTCAAGAACATTCCATTACATAACATTCCATTCCATTCCATTCCGGTTGATTCCATTGCATTCCATTCCATTCCATTTCATTCCATTCGGGTTGATTCCATTCCATTCCATTCCATTACATTCCATTCTGGTTGATCCTATTCGATTCCATTCGCTTCAATTCCATTCCATTCCATTCCATTCGAGTTGCTTCCATTCCAATCCAGAACATTCCATTCCATTCCTTTCCATTCTTTCCATTCCATTCTATTCGGGTTCATTCCATTCCATTCCATTCCATTCCGTTCCATTCTGGTAGAATCCATTCCGTTCCATTCCAATCCATTCCATTTCATTCCGATTGATTCCATGCCATTCCTTTCCATTCCATTCCATTCCGTTCCATTCCATTCCATTCCGATTAATTCCATTCCATTCCATTGCATTCCATTCCATTCCACTCCATTCCTCTGTGGTTGATTGCATTCCATTCCATTCCATTCCATTCCATTCCTTTCCAATCCGTTTCATTCCATTCCATTCAATTTCAATCCATTCGGGTTGATTCCATTCCATTCCATTCCTTTCCATTATATTCCATTGCATTCCATTCCATTCGGGTTCATTCCATTCCATTCCATTCCATTCCATTCCATTCCATTCCCTTCGTGTTGAATCCATTCCATTCCCTTCCATTCCATCCCATTCCATTCTATTCCATTCCATTCCGATACATTACATTCCATTCCCTTCCATTCGTGTTGATTCCATTCCATGCCATGCCATTCCATTCCATTCCGGTTGATTCCATTCCATTCCATTCCATTCCATTTCATTTCCTTCGTGTTGATTCCATTCCATTCCTTTCCCTTCCATTCCATTCCATTAGAGTTGATTCCATTCCATTCCATTCAATTCCATTCCATTCCATTTCATTCCATTCTCGATGATTCCATTCCATTCCATTCCATTCCATTCGGGTTGATTCCATTCCATTTCATTCCATTAGATTCCATTCCTTTCCAT
Organism: Pan paniscus; assembly: GCF_029289425.2. NCBI lineage: Eukaryota > Metazoa > Chordata > Mammalia > Primates > Hominidae > Pan > Pan paniscus. The sequence continues at coordinate 43,885,287 of NC_073267.2, read as the reverse complement.
TCCATTCGTGTTAATTCCATGCCATTCCACTCCATTCCATTGCCTTCCATTCCATTCCATTCCATTCGGGTTGCTTCTATTCCATTCCAGAACATTCCATTCCATTCCATTCCGATTGATTCCGTTCCATTCCATTGCATTCCATTCCATTCCACTCCATTCCATTGTGGTTGATTCCTTTCCATTCCATTCAATTCCATTCCTTTCCATTCCGTTTCATTCCATTCCATTCAATTTCATTCCATTCGGGTTGAATCCATTCCATTCCTTTCCTTTCCATTATATTCCATTCCATTCCATTCCATTCGGGTTCATTCCATTCCATTCCATTCCATTCCATTCCATTCCCTTCGGGTTGAATAAATTCCATTCCCTTCCATTCCATTCCATTCCATTCGGGTTGATTCCATTCCATTCCATTCCATTGCATTCCATTCCATTCCATTCCATTCCGGTTGATTCCATTCCATTTCTTTCCATTCCATTCCATTCCATTCCATTCCATTCTGGTTTATTCCATTCCATTCCATTCCATTCCATTCCATTCCATTCCATTCCATTCCATTCGGGATGATTCCATTCCATTCCATTCCATACCTTTCCATTGCTGTTGATTCCATTCCATTCCATTCCATTCCATTCCACTCCATTCCATTCCATTCCGTTTGTGTTGATTCCATTCCGTTCCAATCCATACCATTCCATTCCATTCCATTCCGGTTAATTCCATTCCATTCCATTTCATTCCATTCCATTCTGGTTGATTCCATTCCATTTCTTCCTATTCCATTCCATTCCATTCTATTCCATTCCATTCCATTCTATTCGCGTTGATTCCATTCCATCCCATTCCATTCCATTCCATCCCATTCCATTCCATTCCATTCGGGTTGATTCCATTGCATTCCATTCCATTCCATACCATTTGCGTGGATTCCATTCCATTCCATTCAATTCCATTGCATTCCATTCCATTCGGGTTGATTCCTTTCCATTCCATTCCATTGCATTCCATTCCATACCATTCCATTCCATTCCACTCAGGTTGATTCCATTCCATTTCTTTCCATTCCATTCCATTCCATTCCGTTCGGGTTTATTCCATTCCATTCCATTCCATTCCATTCCATTCCGTTCCATTCCATTCCATTCTATGCCATTCCAATCCGTTCCATTCCGTTTGATTCCATTCCATTCCATTCCATACCATTCCATTCCTGTTGATTCCTTTCAATTCCACTCCATTCCATTCCATTCCGTTTGGGTTGATTCCATTCCGTTCCAATCCATACCATTCCATTCCATTCGGGTTGATTCCATTCCATTCCATTCCATTCCATTTCATTGCATTCTGTTTGATTCCATTCCATTCCATTCCATTCCATTCCATTCTGGTTGTTTCCATTCCATTCCATTCCATTCCATTTCATTACATTCCATTCGGGTTGATTCCATTCCATTCCATTCCATTCCATTCCATTCCATTCAATTCGCTTTGATTCCATTCCATTCGGATTGACTCCATTCCATTCCATTTCATTCCATTCTATTCCATTCCATTGCATTCCATTTCATTCCATTCGGGTAGATTCCGTTCTATTCCATTCCTATCCATACCATTCCATACCGGTTCATTCCATTCAATTCCATTCCATTCCATTCCATTCCATCCCATTCCATTTGGGTTGATTCCATTCCATTCCATTCCATTCCATTTCATTCCAATCCATTCGGTTTCATTCCATTCCATTCCATTCCATGCCATTCGGTTGCTTCCATTCCAATCCAGAACTTTCCATTCCGTTCCATTCAATTCCGGTTCATTCCATTCCATTCCATTCCATTCCATTCTATTCCATTCTGTTTAATTCCATTCCATTCCATTCCATTCCATTCGAGTTGATTCCATTCCATTCCATTCTATTCCATTCCATTCCATTCTATTCCATTCCATTCCATTCTATTCGCGTTGATTCCATTCCATCCCTTTCCATTCCATTCCATCCCATTCCATTCCATTCCATTCCATTCCATTCGGGTTGATTCCATTGCATTCCATTCCATTCCATTCTATTCCATTCCATTCGGGTTTATTCCATACCATTCCGTTCCATTCGATTCCATTCCATTCCATTCTATTCGGGATGCTTCCATTCCAGTCAAGAACATTCCATTCCATTCCATTCCATTCCATTCCATTCCGGTTGATTCCATTGCATTCCATTCCATTCCATTTCATTCCATTCTGGTTGATTCCATTCCATTACATTCCATTACATTCCATTCTGGTTGATCCTATTCGATTCCATTCGCTTCAATTCCATTCCATTCCATTCCATTCGAGTTGCTTCCATTCCATTCCAGAACATTCCATTCCATTCCTTTCCATTCTTTCCATTCCATTCTATTCGGGTTCATTCCATTCCATTCCATTCCATTCCGTTCCATTCTGGTAGAATCCATTCCGTTCCATTCCAATCCATTCCATTCCATTCCGATTGATTCCATGCCATTCCTTTCCATTCCATTCCGTTCCATTCCATTCCATTCCGATTAATTCCATGCCATTCCATTGCATTCCATTCCATTCCACTCCATTCCTCTGTGGTTGATTCCATTCCATTCCATTCCATTCCATTCCATTCCTTTCCAATCCGTTTCATTCCATTCCATTCAATTTCAATCCATTCGGGTTGATTCCATTCCATTCCATTCCATTCCATTAGGGTTGATGCCATTCCATTCCATTCAACACCATTCTATTCCATGTGGGTTGATTCCATTACATTCCATTCCATTCCATTACATTACATTCGGGTTAATTCCATTCCATTCCATTCCATTCGATTCCATTTCATTCCATTCCATTCGGGATGCTTCCATTCCAGTCAAGAACATTCCATTCCATTCCATTCCATTCCTATCCATTCCTTTCCATTCCGGTTTATCCCTTTGCATTCCATTCCATTCCTTTCGTTTTGATTCCATTCCATTCCATTCAATTCCATTCCATTCCATTCGGTTTGATTCCATTCCATTCCATTCCATTGCTTTCCATTCCATTCCATTTCATTCCATTCGGGTTGATTCCATTCCATTCCACTCCATTCCATTCTGGTCGATTCCATTCCATTCCATTCCCTTCATTTCCATTCCATTCCATTCCATTCTGGTTGCTTCCATTCCGATCCAGAACATTCCATTCCATTCCTTTCCATTACATTCCATTCCGTTCCATTCGGGTTCATTCCATTCAATTCCATTCCATTCCATTCCATTCCATTCCATTCCATTCCATTCCACTCGGGATGTTTCCATTCCATTTCATTCTATTCCATTCCATTCCATTCCAATCCATTCCATTCTGGATGATTACATTCCATTCCATTCGTGTTGATACCATTCCATTCCACGCCATTCCATTCCATTCCTTTAGGGTTGTTGCCGTTCAATTCCATTCCATACCATTCCATTATATTTGGGTTGATTCCATTCCATTCCATTCCATTACATTCGGGTTAATTCCATTCCATTCCTTCCCATTCGATTCCATTCCATTCCATTCCATTCGGGATGCTTCCATTCCAGTCAAGAACATTCCATTACATAACATTCCATTCCATTCCATTCCGGTTGATTCCATTGCATTCCATTCCATTCCATTTCATTCCATTCGGGTTGATTCCATTCCATTCCATTCCATTACATTCCATTCTGGTTGATCCTATTCGATTCCATTCGCTTCAATTCCATTCCATTCCATTCCATTCGAGTTGCTTCCATTCCAATCCAGAACATTCCATTCCATTCCTTTCCATTCTTTCCATTCCATTCTATTCGGGTTCATTCCATTCCATTCCATTCCATTCCGTTCCATTCTGGTAGAATCCATTTCGTTCCATTCCAATCCATTCCATTTCATTCCGATTGATTCCATGCCATTCCTTTCCATTCCATTCCATTCCGTTCCATTCCATTCCATTCCGATTAATTCCATTCCATTCCATTGCATTCCATTCCATTCCACTCCATTCCTCTGTGGTTGATTGCATTCCATTCCATTCCATTCCATTCCATTCCTTTCCAATCCGTTTCATTCCATTCCATTCAATTTCAATCCATTCGGGTTGATTCCATTCCATTCCATTCCTTTCCATTATATTCCATTGCATTCCATTCCATTCGGGTTCATTCCATTCCATTCCATTCCATTCCATTCCCTTCGTGTTGAATCCATTCCATTCCCTTCCATTCCATCCCATTCCATTCTATTCCATTCCATTCCGATACATTCCATTCCATTCCCTTCCATTCGTGTTGATTCCATTCCATGCCATGCCATTCCATTCCATTCCGGTTGATTCCATTCCATTCCATTCCATTCCATTCCATTCCATTTCATTTCCTTCGTGTTGATTCCATTCCATTCCATTCCATTCCGTTCCCTTCCATTCCATTCCATTAGAGTTGATTCCATTCCATTCCATTCAATTCCATTCCATTCCATTTCATTGCATTCTCGATGATTCCATTCCATTCCATTCCATTCCATTCGGGTTGATTCCATTCCATTTCATTCCATTAGATTCCATTCCTTTCCATTCCATTTGTGTTAATTCCATGCCATTCCACTCCATTCCATTGCCTTCCATTCCATTCCATTCCATTCGGGTTGCTTCTATTCCATTCCAGAACATTCCATTCCATTCCATTCCGATTGATTCCATTCCATTCCATTGCATTCCATTCCATTCCACTCCATTATATTCCATTCCATTCCATTCCATTCCACTCCATTATATTCCATTCCATTCCATTCCATTCCTTTCCATTCCGTTTCATTCCATTCCATTCAATTTCATTCCATTCGGGTTGATTCCATTCCATTCCATTCCTTTCCATTATATTCCATTCCATTCCATTCCATTCGGGTTCATTCCATTCCATTCCATTCCATTCCGTTCCATTCCCTTCGGGTTGAATAAATTCCATTCCCTTCCATTCCATTCCATTCCATTCCGGTTGATTCCATTCCATTCCATTCCATTCCATTCCATTCCATTCCATTCCATTCCATTCCATTCCATTCTGGTTTATTCCATTCCATTCCATTCCATTCCATTCCATTCCATTCCATTCTATTCCATTCTATCCCATTCCATTCCATTCCATTCGGGATGATTCCATTCCATTCCATTCCATACCTTTCCATTGCTGTTGATTCCATTCCATTCCATTCCATTCCATTCCACTCCATTCCATTCCATTCCGTTTGTGTTGATTCCATTCCGTTCCAATCCATACCATTCCATTCCATTCCATTCCGGTTAATTCCATTCCATTCCATTTCATTCAATTCCATTCTGGTTGATTCCATTCCATTTCTTCCTATTCCATTCCATTCCATTCTATTCCATTCCATCCCATTCTATTCGCGTTGATTCCATTCCATCCCATTCCATTCCATTCCATCCCATTCCATTCCATTCCATTCGGGTTGATTCCATTGCATTCCATTCCATTCCATACCATTTGCGTGGATTCCATTCCATTCCATTCAATTCCATTGCATTCCATTCCATTCGGGTTGATTCCTTTCCATTCCATTCCATTGCATTCCATTCCATACCATTCCATTCCATTCCACTCAGGTTGATTCCATTCCATTTCTTTCCATTCCATTCCATTCCATTCCATTCCATTCGGGTTTATTCCATTCCATTCCATTCCATTCCATTCCATTCCGTTCCATTCCATTCCATTCTATGCCATTCCAATCCATTCCATTCCGTTTGATTCCATTCCATTCCATTCCATACCATTCCATTCCTGTTGATTCCTTTCAATTCCACTCCATTCCATTCCATTCCGTTTGGGTTGATTCCATTCCGTTCCAATCCATACCATTCCATTCCATTCGGGTTGATTCCATTCCATTCCATTCCATTCCATTTCATTGCATTCTGTTTGATTCCATTCCATTCCATTCCATTCCATTCCATTCTGGTTGATTCCATTCCATTCCATTCCATTCCATTCCATTCCATTCAATTCGCTTTGATTCCATTCCATTCGATTCCATTCCATTCGGATTGACTCCATTCCATTCCATTTCATTCCATTCTATTCCATTCCATTGCATTCCATTTCATTCCATTCGGGTAGATTCCGTTCTATTCCATTCCTATCCATACCATTCCATACCGGTTCATTCCATTCCATTCCATTCCATTCCATTCCATTCCATCCCATCCCATTCCATTTGGGTTGATTCCATTCCATTCCATTCCATTCCATTTCATTCCAATCCATTCTGTTTCATTCCATTCCATTCCATTCCATGCCATTCGGTTGCTTCCATTCCAATCCAGAACATTCCATTCCGTTCCATTCAATTCCGGTTCATTCCATTCCATTCCATTCCATTCCATTCTATTGCATTCTGTTTAATTCCATTCCATTCCATTCCATTCCATTCGAGTTGATTCCATTCCATTCCATTCTATTCCATTCCATTCCATTCTATTCCATTCCATTCCATTCTATTCGCGTTGATTCCATTCCATCCCTTTCCATTCCATTCCATCCCATTCCATTCCATTCCATTCCATTCCATTCGGGTTGATTCCATTGCATTCCATTCCATTCCATTCTATTCCATTCCATTCGGGTTCATTCCATTCCATTCCGTTCCATTCGATTCCATTCCATTCCATTCCATTCGGGATGCTTCCATTCCAGTCAAGAACATTCCATTCCATTCCATTCCATTCCATTCCGGTTGATTCCATTGCATTCCATTCCATTCCATTTCATTCCATTCGGGTTGATTCCATTCCATTACATTCCATTACATTCCATTCTGGTTGATCCTATTCGATTCCATTCGCTTCAATTCCATTCCATTCCATTCCATTCGAGTTGCTTCCATTCCATTCCAGAACATTCCATTCCATTCCTTTCCATTCTTTCCATTCCATTCTATTCGGGTTCAATCCATTCCATTCCATTCCATTCCGTTCCATTCTGGTAGAATCCATTCCGTTCCATTCCAGTCCATTCCATTCCATTCCGATTGATTCCATGCCATTCCTTTCCATTCCATTCCGTTCCATTCCATTCCATTGCGGTTAATTCCATGCCATTCCATTGCATTCCATTCCATTCCACTCCATTCCTCTGTGGTTGATTCCATTCCATTCCATTCCATTCCATTCCATTCCATTCCTTTCCAATCCGTTTCATTCCATTCCATTCAATTTCAATCCATTCGGGTTGATTCCATTCCATTCCATTCCATTCCTTTAGGGTTGATGCCATTCCATTCCATTCAACACCATTCTATTCCATTTGGGTTGATTCCATTCCATTCCATTCCATTCCATTCCATTACATTACATTCGGGTTAATTCCATTCCATTCCTTTCCATTCGATTCCATTTCATTCCATTCCATTCGGGATGCTTCCATTCTAGTCAAGAACATTCCATTCCATTCCATTCCATTCCTATCCATTCCTTTCCATTCCGGTTTATCCCTTTACATTCCATTCCATTCCTTTCGTTTTGATTCCATTCCATTCCATTCCATTCCATTCGGTTTGATTCCATTCCATTCCATTACATTGCTTTCCATTCCGTTCCATTTCATTCCATTCGGGTTGATTCCATTCCATTCCATTCCACTCCATTCCATTCTGGTCGATTCCATTCCATTCCATTCCCTTCATTTCCATTCCATTCCATTCCATTCTGGTTGCTTCCATTCCGATCCAGAACATTCCATTCCATTCCTTTCCATTACATTCCATTCCGTTCCATTCGGGTTCATTCCATTCAATTCCATTCCATTCCATTCCATTCCATTCCATTCCACTCGGGATGTTTCCATTCCATTTCATTCTATTCCATTCCATTCCATTCCAATCCATTCCATTCTGGATGATTACATTCCATTCCATTCGTGTTGATACCATTCCATTCCACGCAATTCCATTCCATTCCTTTAGGGTTGTTGCCGTTCAATTCCATTCCATACCATTCCATTATAATTGGGTTGATTCCATTCCATTCCATTCCATTACATTCGGGTTAATTCCATTCCATTCCTTCCCATTCGATTCCATTCCATTCCATTCCATTCGGGATGCTTCCATTCCAGTCAAGAACATTCCATTACATAACATTCCATTCCATTCCATTCCGGTTGATTCCATTGCATTCCATTCCATTCCATTTCATTCCATTCGGGTTGATTCCATTCCATTCCATTCCATTACATTCCATTCTGGTTGATCCTATTCGATTCCATTCGCTTCAATTCCATTCCATTCCATTCCATTCGAGTTGCTTCCATTCCAATCCAGAACATTCCATTCCATTCCTTTCCATTCTTTCCATTCCATTCTATTCGGGTTCATTCCATTCCATTCCATTCCATTCCGTTCCATTCTGGTAGAATCCATTCCGTTCCATTCCAATCCATTCCATTTCATTCCGATTGATTCCATGCCATTCCTTTGCATTCCATTCCATTCCGTTCCATTCCATTCCAGTCCGATTAATTCCATTCCATTCCATTGCATTCCATTCCATTCCACTCCATTCCTCTGTGGTTGATTGCATTCCATTCCATTCCATTCCATTCCATTCCATTCCATTCCTTTCCTATCCGTTTCATTCCATTCCATTCAATTTCAATCCATTCGGGTTGATTCCATTCCATTCCATTCCTTTCCATTATATTCCATTGCATTCCATTCCATTCGGGTTCATTCCATTCCATTCCATTCCATTCCATTCCATTCCCTTCGTGTTGAATCCATTCCATTCCCTTCCATTCCATCCCATTCCATTCTATTCCATTCCATTCCGATACATTCCATTCCATTCCCTTCCATTCGTGTTGATTCCATTCCATGCCATGCCATTCCATTCCATTCCGGTTGATTCCATTCCATTCCATTCCATTCCACTCCATTCCATTCCATTCCATTCCATTTCATTTCCTTCGTGTTGATTCCATTCCATTCCATTCCATTCCGTTCCCTTCCATTCCATTCCATTAGACTTGATTCCATTCCATTCCATTCAATTCCATTCCATTCCATTTCATTCCATTCTCGATGATTCCATTCCATTCCATTCCATTCCATTCGGGTTGATTCCATTCCATTTCATTCCATTAGATTCCATTCCTTTCCATTCCATTCGTGTTAATTCCATGCCATTCCACTCCATTGCATTGCCTTCCATTCCATTCCATTCCATTCGGGTTGCTTCTATTCCATACCAGAACATTCCATTCCATTCCATTCCGATTGATTCCATTCCATTCCATTGCATTCCATTCCATTCCACTCCATTCCATTGTGGTTGATTCCTTTCCATTCCATTCCATTCCATTCCTTTCCATTCCGTTTCATTCCATTCCATTCAATTTCATTCCATTCGGGTTGAATCCATTCCATTCCTTTCCTTTCCATTATATTCCATTCCATTCCATTCCATTCGGGTTCATTCCATTCCATTCCATTCCATTCCATTCCATTCCATTCCCTTCGGGTTGAATAAATTCCATTCCCTTCCATTCCATTCCATTCCATTCGGGTTGATTCCATTCCATTCCATTCCATTACATTCCATTCTGGTTGATCCTATTCGATTCCATTCGCTTCAATTCCATTCCATTCCATTCCATTCGAGTTGCTTCCATTCCAATCCAGAACATTCCATTCCATTCCTTTCCATTCTTTCCATTCCATTCTATTCGGGTTCATTCCATTCCATTCCATTCCATTCCGTTCCATTCTGGTAGAATCCATTCCGTTCCATTCCAATCCATTCCATTTCATTCCGATTGATTCCATGCCATTCCTTTGCATTCCATTCCATTCCGTTCCATTCCATTCCAGTCCGATTAATTCCATTCCATTCCATTGCATTCCATTCCATTCCACTCCATTCCTCTGTGGTTGATTGCATTCCATTCCATTCCATTCCATTCCATTCCATTCCATTCCATTCCTTTCCTATCCGTTTCATTCCATTCCATTCAATTTCAATCCATTCGGGTTGATTCCATTCCATTCCATTCCTTTCCATTATATTCCATTGCATTCCATTCCATTCGGGTTCATTCCATTCCATTCCATTCCATTCCATTCCATTCCATTCCATTCCATTCCCTTCGTGTTGAATCCATTCCATTCCCTTCCATTCCATCCCATTCCATTCTATTCCATTCCATTCCGATACATTCCATTCCATTCCCTTCCATTCGTGTTGATTCCATTCCATGCCATGCCATTCCATTCCATTCCGGTTGATTCCATTCCATTCCATTCCATTCCACTCCATTCCATTCCATTCCATTCCATTTCATTTCCTTCGTGTTGATTCCATTCCATTCCATTCCATTCCGTTCCCTTCCATTCCATTCCATTAGACTTGATTCCATTCCATTCCATTCAATTCCATTCCATTCCATTTCATTCCATTCTCGATGATTCCATTCCATTCCATTCCATTCCATTCGGGTTGATTCCATTCCATTTCATTCCATTAGATTCCATTCCTTTCCATTCCATTCGTGTTAATTCCATGCCATTCCACTCCATTCCATTGCCTTCCATTCCATTCCATTCCATTCGGGTTGCTTCTATTCCATTCCAGAACATTCCATTCCATTCCATTCCGATTGATTCCATTCCATTCCATTGCATTCCATTCCATTCCACTCCATTCCATTGTGGTTGATTCCTTTCCATTCCATTCCATTCCATTCCTTTCCATTCCGTTTCATTCCATTCCATTCAATTTCATTCCATTCGGGTTGAATCCATTCCATTCCATTCCTTTCCATTATATTCCATTCCATTCCATTCCATTCGGGTTCATTCCATTCCATTCCATTCCATTCCATTCCATTCCATTCCCTTCGGGTTGAATAAATTCCATTCCCTTCCATTCCATTCCATTCCATTCGGGTTGATTCCATTCCATTCCATTCCATTCCATTCCATTCCATTCCATTCCATTCCGGTTGATTCCATTCCATTTCTTTCCATTCCATTCCATTCCATTCCATTCCATTCTGGTTTATTCCATTCCATTCCATTCCATTCCATTCCATTCCATTCCATTCCATTCTATCCCATTCCACTCCATTCCATTCGGGATGATTCCATTCCATTCCATTCCATACCTTTCCATTGCTGTTGATTCCATTCCATTCCATTCCATTCCATTCCACTCCATTCCATTCCATTCCGTTTGTGTTGATTCCATTCCGTTCCAATCCATACCATTCCATTCCATTCCATTCCGGTTAATTCCATTCCATTCCATTTCATTCAATTCCATTCTGGTTGATTCCATTCCATTTCTTCCTATTCCATTCCATTCCATTCTATTCCATTCCATTCCATTCTATTCGCGTTGATTCCATTCCATCCCATTCCATTCCATTCCATCCCATTCCATTCCATTCCATTCGGGTTGATTCCATTGCATTCCATTCCATTCCATACCATTTGCGTGGATTCCATTCCATTCCATTCAATTCCATTGCATTCCATTCCATTCGGGTTGATTCCTTTCCATTCCATTCCATTGCATTCCATTCCATACCATTCCATTCCATTCCACTCAGGTTGATTGCATTCCATTTCTTTCCATTCCATTCCATTCCATTCCATTCGGGTTTATTCCATTCCATTCCATTCCATTCCATTCCATTCCATTCCATTCCATTCCGTTCCGTTCCATTCCATTCCATTCTATGCCATTCCAATCCATTCCATTCCGTTTGATTCCATTCCATTCCATTCCTTACCATTCCATTCCTGTTGATTCCTTTCAATTCCACTCCATTCCATTCCATTCCGTTTGGGTTGATTCCATTCCGTTCCAATCCATACCATTCCATTCCATTCGGGTTGATTCCATTCCATTCCATTCCATTCCATTTCATTGCATTCTGTTTGATTCCATTCCATTCCATTCCATTCCATTCCATTCCATTCCATTCTGGTTGATTCTATTCCATTCCATTCCATTCCATTTCATTACATTCCATTCGGGTTGATTCCATTCCATTCCATTCTATTCCATTCCATTCCATTCAATTCGCTTTGATTCCATTCCATTCGATTCCATTCCATTCGGATTGACTCCATTCCATTCCATTTCATTCCATTCTATTCCATTCCATTGCTTTCCATTTCATTCCATTCGGGTAGATTCCTTTCTATTCCATTCCTATCCATACCATTCCATACCGGTTCATTCCATTCCATTCCATTCCATTCCATTCCATTCCATCCCATTCCATTTGGGTTGATTCCATTCCATTCCATTCCATTCCATTTCATTCCAATCCATTCGGTTTCATTCCATTCCATTCCATTCCATTCCATGCCATTCGGTTGCTTCCATTCCAATCCAGAACATTCCATTCCGTTCCATTCAATTCCAGTTCATTCCATTCCATTCCATTCCATTCTATTGCATTCTGTTTAATTCCATTCCATTCCATTCCATTCCATTCGAGTTGATTCCATTCCATTCCATTCTATTCCATTCCATTCCATTCTATTCCATTCCATTCCATTCTATTCGCGTTGATTCCATTCCATCCCTTTCCATTCCATTCCATCCCATTCCATTCCATTCCATTCCATTCCATTCGGGTTGATTCCATTGCATTCCATTCCATTCCATTCTATTCCATTCCATTAGGGTTCATTCCATTCCATTCCGTTCCATTCGATTCCATTCCATTCCATTCCATTCGGGATGCTTCCATTCCAGTCAAGAACATTCCATTCCATTCCATTCCATTCCATTCCATTCCGGTTGATTCCATTCCATTTCTTTCCATTCCATTCCATTCCATTCCATTCCATTCTGGTTTATTCCATTCCATTCCATTCCATTCCATTCCATTCCATTCTATCCCATTCCATTCCATTCCATTCGGGATGATTCCATTCCATTCCATTCCATACCTTTCCATTGCTGTTGATTCCATTCCATTCCATTCCATTCCATTCCACTCCATTCCATTCCATTCCGTTTGTGTTGATTCCATTCCGTTCCAATCCATACCATTCCATTCCATTCCATTCCGGTTAATTCCATTCCATTCCATTTCATTCAATTCCATTCTGGTTGATTCCATTCCATTTCTTCCTATTCCATTCCATTCCATTCTATTCCATTCCATTCCATTCTATTCGCGTTGATTCCATTCCATCCCATTCCATTCCATTCCATCCCATTCCATTCCATTCCATTCGGGTTGATTCCATTGCATTCCATTCCATTCCATACCATTTGCGTGGATTCCATTCCATTCCATTCAATTCCATTGCATTCCATTCCATTCGGGTTGATTCCTTTCCATTCCATTCCATTGCATTCCATTCCATACCATTCCATTCCATTCCACTCAGGTTGATTCCATTCCATTTCTTTCCATTCCATTCCATTCCATTCCATTCGGGTTTATTGCATTCCATTCCATTCCATTCCATTCCATTCCATTCCATTCCGTTCCGTTCCATTCCATTCCATTCTATGCCATTCCAATCCATTCCATTCCGTTTGATTCCATTCCATTCCATTCCTTACCATTCCATTCCTGTTGATTCCTTTCAATTCCACTCCATTCCATTCCATTCCGTTTGGGTTGATTCCATTCCGTTCCAATCCATACCATTCCATTCCATTCGGGTTGATTCCATTCCATTCCATTCCATTCCATTTCATTGCATTCTGTTTGATTCCATTCCATTCCATTCCATTCCATTCCATTCCATTCCATTCTGGTTGATTCTATTCCATTCCATTCCATTCCATTTCATTACATTCCATTCGGGTTGATTCCATTCCATTCCATTCTATTCCATTCCATTCCATTCAATTCGCTTTGATTCCATTCCATTCGATTCCATTCCATTCGGATTGACTCCATTCCATTCCATTTCATTCCATTCTATTCCATTCCATTGCTTTCCATTTCATTCCATTCGGGTAGATTCCTTTCTATTCCATTCCTATCCATACCATTCCATACCGGTTCATTCCATTCCATTCCATTCCATTCCATTCCATTCCATCCCATTCCATTTGGGTTGATTCCATTCCATTCCATTCCATTCCATTTCATTCCAATCCATTCGGTTTCATTCCATTCCATTCCATTCCATTCCATGCCATTCGGTTGCTTCCATTCCAATCCAGAACATTCCATTCCGTTCCATTCAATTCCAGTTCATTCCATTCCATTCCATTCCATTCTATTGCATTCTGTTTAATTCCATTCCATTCCATTCCATTCCATTCGAGTTGATTCCATTCCATTCCATTCTATTCCATTCCATTCCATTCTATTCCATTCCATTCCATTCTATTCGCGTTGATTCCATTCCATCCCTTTCCATTCCATTCCATCCCATTCCATTCCATTCCATTCCATTCGGGTTGATTCCATTGCATTCCATTCCATTCCATTCTATTCCATTCCATTAGGGTTCATTCCATTCCATTCCGTTCCATTCGATTCCATTCCATTCCATTCCATTCGGGATGCTTCCATTCCAGTCAAGAACATTCCATTCCATTCCATTCCATTCCATTCCATTCCATTCCGGTTGATTCCATTCCATTTCTTTCCATTCCATTCCATTCCATTCCATTCCATTCTGGTTTATTCCATTCCATTCCATTCCATTCCATTCCATTCCATTCTATCCCATTCCATTCCATTCCATTCGGGATGATTCCATTCCATTCCATTCCATACCTTTCCATTGCTGTTGATTCCATTCCATTCCATTCCATTCCATTCCACTCCATTCCATTCCATTCCGTTTGTGTTGATTCCATTCCGTTCCAATCCATACCATTCCATTCCATTCCATTCCGGTTAATTCCATTCCATTCCATTTCATTCAATTCCATTCTGGTTGATTCCATTCCATTTCTTCCTATTCCATTCCATTCCATTCTATTCCATTCCATTCCATTCTATTCGCGTTGATTCCATTCCATCCCATTCCATTCCATTCCATCCCATTCCATTCCATTCCATTCGGGTTGATTCCATTGCATTCCATTCCATTCCATACCATTTGCGTGGATTCCATTCCATTCCATTCAATTCCATTGCATTCCATTCCATTCGGGTTGATTCCTTTCCATTCCATTCCATTGCATTCCATTCCATACCATTCCATTCCATTCCACTCAGGTTGATTCCATTCCATTTCTTTCCATTCCATTCCATTCCATTCCATTCGGGTTTATTCCATTCCATTCCATTCCATTCCATTCCATTCCATTCCATTCCGTTCCGTTCCATTCCATTCCATTCTATGCCATTCCAATCCATTCCATTCCGTTTGATTCCATTCCATTCCATTCCTTACCATTCCATTCCTGTTGATTCCTTTCAATTCCACTCCATTCCATTCCATTCCGTTTGGGTTGATTCCATTCCGTTCCAATCCATACCATTCCATTCCATTCGGGTTGATTCCATTCCATTCCATTCCATTCCATTTCATTGCATTCTGTTTGATTCCATTCCATTCCATTCCATTCCATTCCATTCTGGTTGATTCTATTCCATTCCATTCCATTCCATTTCATTACATTCCATTCGGGTTGATTCCATTCCATTCCATTCTATTCCATTCCATTCCATTCAATTCGCTTTGATTCCATTCCATTCGATTCCATTCCATTCGGATTGACTCCATTCCATTCCATTTCATTCCATTCTATTCCATTCCATTGCTTTCCATTTCATTCCATTCGGGTAGATTCCTTTCTATTCCATTCCTATCCATACCATTCCATACCGGTTCATTCCATTCCATTCCATTCCATTCCATTCCATTCCATCCCATTCCATTTGGGTTGATTCCATTCCATTCCATTCCATTCCATTTCATTCCAATCCATTCGGTTTCATTCCATTCCATTCCATTCCATTCCATGCCATTCGATTGCTTCCATTCCAATCCAGAACATTCCATTCCGTTCCATTCAATTCCAGTTCATTCCATTCCATTCCATTCCATTCTATTGCATTCTGTTTAATTCCATTCCATTCCATTCCATTCCATTCGAGTTGATTCCATTCCATTCCATTCTATTCCATTCCATTCCATTCTATTCCATTCCATTCCATTCTATTCGCGTTGATTCCATTCCATCCCTTTCCATTCCATTCCATCCCATTCCATTCCATTCCATTCCATTCCATTCGGGTTGATTCCATTGCATTCCATTCCATTCCATTCTATTCCATTCCATTAGGGTTCATTCCATTCCATTCCGTTCCATTCGATTCCATTCCATTCCATTCCATTCGGGATGCTTCCATTCCAGTCAAGAACATTCCATTCCATTCCATTCCATTCCATTCCATTCCGGTTGATTCCATTGCATTCCATTCCATTCCATTTCATTCCATTCGGGTTGATTCCATTCCATTACATTCCATTTCATTCCATTCTGGTTGATCCTATTCGATTCCATTCGCTTCAATTCCATTCCATTCCATTCCATTCGAGTTGCTTCCATTCCATTCCAGAACATTCCTTTCCATTCCTTTCCATTCTTTCCATTCCATTCTATTCGGGTTCATTCCATTCCATTCCATTCCATTCCGTTCCATTCTGGTAGAATCCATTCCGTTCCATTCCAATCCATTCCATTCCATTCCGATTGATTCCATGCCATTCCTTTCCATTCCATTCCGTTCCATTCCATTCCATTCCGATTAATTCCATGCCATTCCATTGCATTCCATTCCATTCCACTCCATTCCTCTGTGGTTGATTCCATTCCATTCCATTCCATTCCATTCCTTTCCAATCCGTTTCATTCCATTCCATTCAATTTCAATCCATTCGGGTTGATTCCATTCCATTCCATTCCATTCCATTAGGGTTGATGCCATTCCATTCCATTCAACACCATTCTATTCCATTTGGGTTGATTCCATTACATTACATTCCATTCCATTACATTACATTCGGGTTAATTCCATTCCATTCCATTCCATTCGATTCCATTTCATTTCATTCCATTCGGGATGCTTCCATTCCAGTCAAGAACATTCCATTCCATTCCATTCCATTCCTATCCATTCCTTTCCATTCCGGTTTATCCCTTTACATTCCATTCCATTCCTTTCGTTTTGATTCCATTCCATTCCATTCCATTCCATTCCATTCCATTCCATTCGGTTTGATTACATTCCATTCCATTACATTGCTTTCCATTCCATTCCATTTCATTCCATTCGGGTTGATTCCATTCCATTCCACTCCATTCCATTCTCGTCGATTCCATTCCATTCCATTCCCTTCATTTCCATTCCATTCCATTCCATTCTGGTTGCTTCCATTCCGATCCAGAACATTCTATTCCATTCCTTTCCATTCCATTCCATTCCGTTCCATTCGGGTTCATTCCATTCAATTCCATTCCATTCCATTCCATTCCATTCCATTCCATTCCATTCCACTCGGGACGTTTCCATTCCATTTCATTCTATTCCATTCCATTCCAATCCAATCCATTCCATTCTGGATGATTACATTCCATTCCATTCGTGTTGATACCATTCCATTCCACGCCATTCCATTCCATTCCTTTAGGGTTGTTGCCGTTCAATTCCATTCCATACCATTCCATTATATTTGGGTTGATTCCATTCCATTCCATTCCTTTACATTCGGGTTAATTTCATTCCATTCCTTCCCATTCGATTCCATTCCATTCCATTCCATTCGGGATGCTTCCATTCCAGTCAAGAACATTCCATTACATAACATTCCATTCCATTCCATTCCGGTTGATTCCATTGCATTCCATTCCATTCCATTTCATTCCATTCGGGTTGATTCCATTCCATTCCATTCCATTACATTCCATTCTGGTTGATCCTATTCGATTCCATTCTCTTCAATTCCATTCCATTCCATTCCATTCCATTAGAGTTGCTTCCATTCCAAT
Source organism: Pan paniscus (assembly GCF_029289425.2). Classification (NCBI taxonomy): domain Eukaryota; kingdom Metazoa; phylum Chordata; class Mammalia; order Primates; family Hominidae; genus Pan; species Pan paniscus. Next base: position 43,867,252 of record NC_073267.2, on the reverse strand, counting down.
CCAGAACATTCCATTCCATTCCTTTCCATTCCATTCTATTCGGGTTCATTCCATTCCATTCCATTCCATTCCATTCCGTTCCATTCTGGTAGAATCCATTCCGTTCCATTCCAATCCATTCCATTTCATTCCGATTGATTCCATGCCATTCCTTTCCATTCCATTCCATTCCGTTCCATTCCATTCCATTCCGATTAATTCCATTCCATTCCATTGCATTCCATTCCATTCCACTCCATTCCTCTGTGGTTGATTGCATTCCATTCCATTCCATTCCATTCCATTCCTTTCCAATCCGTTTCATTCCATTCCATTCAATTTCAATCCATTCGGGTTGATTCCATTCCATTCCATTCCTTTCCATTGTATTCCATTGCATTCCATTCCATTCGGGTTCATTCCATTCCATTCCATTCCATTCCATTCCATTCCATTCCATTCCCTTCGTGTTGAATCCATTCCATTCCCTTCCATTCCATCCCATTCCATTCTATTCCATTCCATTCCGATACATTCCATTCCATTCCCTTCCATTCGTGTTGATTCCATTCCATGCCATGCCATTCCATTCCATTCCGGTTGATTCCATTCCATTCCATTCCATTCCATTCCATTTCATTTCCTTCGTGTTGATTCCATTCCATTCCATTCCATTACGTTCCCTTCCATTCCATTCCATTAGAGTTGATTCCATTCCATTCCATTCAATTCCATTCCATTCCATTTCATTCCATTCTCGATGATTCCATTCCATTCCATTCCATTCCACTCGGGTTGATTCCATTCCATTTCATTCCATTAGATTCCATTCCTTTCCATTCCATTCGTGTTAATTCCATGCCATTCCACTCCATTCCATTGCCTTCCATTCCATTCCATTGCATGCGGGTTGCTTCTATTCCATTCCAGAACATTCCATTCCATTCCATTCCGATTGATTCCATTCCATTCCATTGCATTCCATTCCATTCCACTCCATTCCATTCCATTCCGTTTGTGTTGATTCCATTCCGTTCCAATCCATACCATTCCATTCCATTCCATTCCGGTTAATTCCATTCCATTCCATTTCATTCAATTCCATTCTGGTTGATTCCATTCCATTTCTTCCTATTCCATTCCATTCCATTCTATTCCATTCCATTCCATTCTATTCGCGTTGATTCCATTCCATCCCATTCCATTCCATTCCATCCCATTCCATTCCATTCCATTCGGGTTGATTCCATTGCATTCCATTCCATTCCATACCATTTGCGTGGATTCCATTCCATTCCATTCAATTCCATTGCATTCCATTCCATTCGGGTTGATTCCTTTCCATTCCATTCCATTGCATTCCATTCCATACCATTCCATTCCATTCCACTCAGGTTGATTCCATTCCATTTCTTTCCATTCCATTCCATTCCATTCCATTCGGGTTTATTCCATTCCATTCCATTCCATTCCATTCCATTCCATTCCATTCCATTCCGTTCCGTTCCATTCCATTCCATTCTATGCCATTCCAATCCATTCCATTCCGTTTGATTCCATTCCATTCCATTCCTTACCATTCCATTCCTGTTGATTCCTTTCAATTCCACTCCATTCCATTCCATTCCGTTTGGGTTGATTCCATTCCGTTCCAATCCATACCATTCCATTCCATTCGGGTTGATTCCATTCCATTCCATTCCATTCCATTTCATTGCATTCTGTTTGATTCCATTCCATTCCATTCCATTCCATTCCATTCCATTCCATTCTGGTTGATTCTATTCCATTCCATTCCATTCCATTTCATTACATTCCATTCGGGTTGATTCCATTCCATTCCATTCTATTCCATTCCATTCCATTCAATTCGCTTTGATTCCATTCCATTCGATTCCATTCCATTCGGATTGACTCCATTCCATTCCATTTCATTCCATTCTATTCCATTCCATTGCTTTCCATTTCATTCCATTCGGGTAGATTCCTTTCTATTCCATTCCTATCCATACCATTCCATACCGGTTCATTCCATTCCATTCCATTCCATTCCATTCCATTCCATCCCATTCCATTTGGGTTGATTCCATTCCATTCCATTCCATTCCATTTCATTCCAATCCATTCGGTTTCATTCCATTCCATTCCATTCCATTCCATGCCATTCGGTTGCTTCCATTCCAATCCAGAACATTTCATTCCGTTCCATTCAATTCCAGTTCATTCCATTCCATTCCATTCCATTCTATTGCATTCTGTTTAATTCCATTCCATTCCATTCCATTCCATTCGAGTTGATTCCATTCCATTCCATTCTATTCCATTCCATTCCATTCTATTCCATTCCATTCCATTCTATTCGCGTTGATTCCATTCCATCCCTTTCCATTCCATTCCATCCCATTCCATTCCATTCCATTCCATTCCATTCGGGTTGATTCCATTGCATTCCATTCCATTCCATTCTATTCCATTCCATTAGGGTTCATTCCATTCCATTCCGTTCCATTCGATTCCATTCCATTCCATTCCATTCGGGATGCTTCCATTCCAGTCAAGAACATTCCATTCCATTCCATTCCATTCCATTCCATTCCGGTTGATTCCATTCCATTTCTTTCCATTCCATTCCATTCCATTCCATTCCATTCTGGTTTATTCCATTCCATTCCATTCCATTCCATTCCATTCCATTCTATCCCATTCCATTCCATTCCATTCGGGATGATTCCATTCCATTCCATTCCATACCTTTCCATTGCTGTTGATTCCATTCCATTCCATTCCATTCCATTCCACTCCATTCCATTCCATTCCGTTTGTGTTGATTCCATTCCGTTCCAATCCATACCATTCCATTCCATTCCATTCCGGTTAATTCCATTCCATTCCATTTCATTCAATTCCATTCTGGTTGATTCCATTCCATTTCTTCCTATTCCATTCCATTCCATTCTATTCCATTCCATTCCATTCTATTCGCGTTGATTCCATTCCATCCCATTCCATTCCATTCCATCCCATTCCATTCCATTCCATTCGGGTTGATTCCATTGCATTCCATTCCATTCCATACCATTTGCGTGGATTCCATTCCATTCCATTCAATTCCATTGCATTCCATTCCATTCGGGTTGATTCCTTTCCATTCCATTCCATTGCATTCCATTCCATACCATTCCATTCCTTTCCACTCAGGTTGATTCCATTCCATTTCTTTCCATTCCATTCCATTCCATTCCATTCGGGTTTATTGCATTCCATTCCATTCCATTCCATTCCATTCCATTCCATTCCGTTCCGTTCCATTCCATTCCATTCTATGCCATTCCAATCCATTCCATTCCGTTTGATTCCATTCCATTCCATTCCTTACCATTCCATTCCTGTTGATTCCTTTCAATTCCACTCCATTCCATTCCATTCCGTTTGGGTTGATTCCATTCCGTTCCAATCCATACCATTCCATTCCATTCGGGTTGATTCCATTCCATTCCATTCCATTCCATTTCATTGCATTCTGTTTGATTCCATTCCATTCCATTCCATTCCATTCCATTCCATTCCATTCTGGTTGATTCTATTCCATTCCATTCCATTCCATTTCATTACATTCCATTCGGGTTGATTCCATTCCATTCCATTCTATTCCATTCCATTCCATTCAATTCGCTTTGATTCCATTCCATTCGATTCCATTCCATTCGGATTGACTCCATTCCATTCCATTTCATTCCATTCTATTCCATTCCATTGCTTTCCATTTCATTCCATTCGGGTAGATTCCTTTCTATTCCATTCCTATCCATACCATTCCATACCGGTTCATTCCATTCCATTCCATTCCATTCCATTCCATTCCATCCCATTCCATTTGGGTTGATTCCATTCCATTCCATTCCATTCCATTTCATTCCAATCCATTCGGTTTCATTCCATTCCATTCCATTCCATTCCATGCCATTCGGTTGCTTCCATTCCAATCCAGAACATTCCATTCCGTTCCATTCAATTCCAGTTCATTCCATTCCATTCCATTCCATTCTATTGCATTCTGTTTAATTCCATTCCATTCCATTCCATTCCATTCGAGTTGATTCCATTCCATTCCATTCTATTCCATTCCATTCCATTCTATTCCATTCCATTCCATTCTATTCGCGTTGATTCCATTCCATCCCTTTCCATTCCATTCCATCCCATTCCATTCCATTCCATTCCATTCCATTCGGGTTGATTCCATTGCATTCCATTCCATTCCATTCTATTCCATTCCATTAGGGTTCATTCCATTCCATTCCGTTCCATTCGATTCCATTCCATTCCATTCCATTCGGGATGCTTCCATTCCAGTCAAGAACATTCCATTCCATTCCATTCCATTCCATTCCATTCCGGTTGATTCCATTCCATTTCTTTCCATTCCATTCCATTCCATTCCATTCCATTCTGGTTTATTCCATTCCATTCCATTCCATTCCATTCCATTCCATTCTATCCCATTCCATTCCATTCCATTCGGGATGATTCCATTCCATTCCATTCCATACCTTTCCATTGCTGTTGATTCCATTCCATTCCATTCCATTCCATTCCACTCCATTCCATTCCATTCCGTTTGTGTTGATTCCATTCCGTTCCAATCCATACCATTCCATTCCATTCCATTCCGGTTAATTCCATTCCATTCCATTTCATTCAATTCCATTCTGGTTGATTCCATTCCATTTCTTCCTATTCCATTCCATTCCATTCTATTCCATTCCATTCCATTCTATTCGCGTTGATTCCATTCCATCCCATTCCATTCCATTCCATCCCATTCCATTCCATTCCATTCGGGTTGATTCCATTGCATTCCATTCCATTCCATACCATTTGCGTGGATTCCATTCCATTCCATTCAATTCCATTGCATTCCATTCCATTCGGGTTGATTCCTTTCCATTCCATTCCATTGCATTCCATTCCATACCATTCCATTCCTTTCCACTCAGGTTGATTCCATTCCATTTCTTTCCATTCCATTCCATTCCATTCCATTCGGGTTTATTGCATTCCATTCCATTCCATTCCATTCCATTCCATTCCATTCCGTTCCGTTCCATTCCATTCCATTCTATGCCATTCCAATCCATTCCATTCCGTTTGATTCCATTCCATTCCATTCCTTACCATTCCATTCCTGTTGATTCCTTTCAATTCCACTCCATTCCATTCCATTCCGTTTGGGTTGATTCCATTCCGTTCCAATCCATACCATTCCATTCCATTCGGGTTGATTCCATTCCATTCCATTCCATTCCATTTCATTGCATTCTGTTTGATTCCATTCCATTCCATTCCATTCCATTCCATTCCATTCCATTCTGGTTGATTCTATTCCATTCCATTCCATTCCATTTCATTACATTCCATTCGGGTTGATTCCATTCCATTCCATTCTATTCCATTCCATTCCATTCAATTCGCTTTGATTCCATTCCATTCGATTCCATTCCATTCGGATTGACTCCATTCCATTCCATTTCATTCCATTCTATTCCATTCCATTGCTTTCCATTTCATTCCATTCGGGTAGATTCCTTTCTATTCCATTCCTATCCATACCATTCCATACCGGTTCATTCCATTCCATTCCATTCCATTCCATTCCATTCCATCCCATTCCATTTGGGTTGATTCCATTCCATTCCATTCCATTCCATTTCATTCCAATCCATTCGGTTTCATTCCATTCCATTCCATTCCATTCCATTCCATGCCATTCGGTTGCTTCCATTCCAATCCAGAACATTCCATTCCGTTCCATTCAATTCCAGTTCATTCCATTCCATTCCATTCCATTCTATTGCATTCTGTTTAATTCCATTCCATTCCATTCCATTCCATTCGAGTTGATTCCATTCCATTCCATTCTATTCCATTCCATTCCATTCTATTCCATTCCATTCCATTCTATTCGCGTTGATTCCATTCCATCCCTTTCCATTCCATTCCATCCCATTCCATTCCATTCCATTCCATTCGGGTTGATTCCATTGCATTCCATTCCATTCCATTCTATTCCATTCCATTAGGGTTCATTCCATTCCATTCCGTTCCATTCGATTCCATTCCATTCCATTCCATTCGGGATGCTTCCATTCCAGTCAAGAACATTCCATTCCATTCCATTCCATTCCATTCCATTCCATTCCGGTTGATTCCATTCCATTTCTTTCCATTCCATTCCATTCCATTCCATTCCATTCTGGTTTATTCCATTCCATTCCATTCCATTCCATTCCATTCCATTCTATCCCATTCCATTCCATTCCATTCGGGATGATTCCATTCCATTCCATTCCATACCTTTCCATTGCTGTTGATTCCATTCCATTCCATTCCATTCCATTCCACTCCATTCCATTCCATTCCGTTTGTGTTGATTCCATTCCGTTCCAATCCATACCATTCCATTCCATTCCATTCCGGTTAATTCCATTCCATTCCATTTCATTCAATTCCATTCTGGTTGATTCCATTCCATTTCTTCCTATTCCATTCCATTCCATTCTATTCCATTCCATTCCATTCTATTCGCGTTGATTCCATTCCATCCCATTCCATTCCATTCCATCCCATTCCATTCCATTCCATTCGGGTTGATTCCATTGCATTCCATTCCATTCCATACCATTTGCGTGGATTCCATTCCATTCCATTCAATTCCATTGCATTCCATTCCATTCGGGTTGATTCCTTTCCATTCCATTCCATTGCATTCCATTCCATACCATTCCATTCCATTCCACTCAGGTTGATTCCATTGCATTTCTTTCCATTCCATTCCATTCCATTCCATTCGGGTTTATTCCATTCCATTCCATTCCATTCCATTCCATTCCATTCCATTCCATTCCGTTCCGTTCCATTCCATTCCATTCTATGCCATTCCAATCCATTCCATTCCGTTTGATTCCATTCCATTCCATTCCTTACCATTCCATTCCTGTTGATTCCTTTCAATTCCACTCCATTCCATTCCATTCCGTTTGGGTTGATTCCATTCCGTTCCAATCCATACCATTCCATTCCATTCGGGTTGATTCCATTCCATTCCATTCCATTCCATTTCATTGCATTCTGTTTGATTCCATTCCATTCCATTCCATTCCATTCCATTCTGGTTGATTCTATTCCATTCCATTCCATTCCATTTCATTACATTCCATTCGGGTTGATTCCATTCCATTCCATTCTATTCCATTCCATTCCATTCAATTCGCTTTGATTCCATTCCATTCGATTCCATTCCATTCGGATTGACTCCATTCCATTCCATTTCATTCCATTCTATTCCATTCCATTGCTTTCCATTTCATTCCATTCGGGTAGATTCCTTTCTATTCCATTCCTATCCATACCATTCCATACCGGTTCATTCCATTCCATTCCATTCCATTCCATTCCATTCCATCCCATTCCATTTGGGTTGATTCCATTCCATTCCATTCCATTCCATTTCATTCCAATCCATTCGGTTTCATTCCATTCCATTCCATTCCATTCCATGCCATTCGGTTGCTTCCATTCCAATCCAGAACATTCCATTCCGTTCCATTCAATTCCAGTTCATTCCATTCCATTCCATTCCATTCTATTGCATTCTGTTTAATTCCATTCCATTCCATTCCATTCCATTCGAGTTGATTCCATTCCATTCCATTCTATTCCATTCCATTCCATTCTATTCCATTCCATTCCATTCTATTCGCGTTGATTCCATTCCATCCCTTTCCATTCCATTCCATCCCATTCCATTCCATTCCATTCCATTCCATTCGGGTTGATTCCATTGCATTCCATTCCATTCCATTCTATTCCATTCCATTAGGGTTCATTCCATTCCATTCCGTTCCATTCGATTCCATTCCATTCCATTCCATTCGGGATGCTTCCATTCCAGTCAAGAACATTCCATTCCATTCCATTCCATTCCATTCCATTCCGGTTGATTCCATTGCATTCCATTCCATTCCATTTCATTCCATTCGGGTTGATTCCATTCCATTACATTCCATTTCATTCCATTCTGGTTGATCCTATTCGATTCCATTCGCTTCAATTCCATTCCATTCCATTCCATTCGAGTTGCTTCCATTCCATTCCAGAACATTCCTTTCCATTCCTTTCCATTCTTTCCATTCCATTCTATTCGGGTTCATTCCATTCCATTCCATTCCATTCCGTTCCATTCTGGTAGAATCCATTCCGTTCCATTCCAATCCATTCCATTCCATTCCGATTGATTCCATGCCATTCCTTTCCATTCCATTCCGTTCCATTCCATTCCATTCCGATTAATTCCATGCCATTCCATTGCATTCCATTCCATTCCACTCCATTCCTCTGTGGTTGATTCCATTCCATTCCATTCCATTCCATTCCTTTCCAATCCGTTTCATTCCATTCCATTCAATTTCAATCCATTCGGGTTGATTCCATTCCATTCCATTCCATTCCATTAGGGTTGATGCCATTCCATTCCATTCAACACCATTCTATTCCATTTGGGTTGATTCCATTACATTACATTCCATTCCATTACATTACATTCGGGTTAATTCCATTCCATTCCATTCCATTCGATTCCATTTCATTTCATTCCATTCGGGATGCTTCCATTCCAGTCAAGAACATTCCATTCCATTCCATTCCATTCCTATCCATTCCTTTCCATTCCGGTTTATCCCTTTACATTCCATTCCATTCCTTTCGTTTTGATTCCATTCCATTCCATTCCATTCCATTCCATTCCATTCCATTCGGTTTGATTACATTCCATTCCATTACATTGCTTTCCATTCCATTCCATTTCATTCCATTCGGGTTGATTCCATTCCATTCCACTCCATTCCATTCTCGTCGATTCCATTCCATTCCATTCCCTTCATTTCCATTCCATTCCATTCCATTCTGGTTGCTTCCATTCCGATCCAGAACATTCTATTCCATTCCTTTCCATTCCATTCCATTCCGTTCCATTCGGGTTCATTCCATTCAATTCCATTCCATTCCATTCCATTCCATTCCATTCCATTCCATTCCACTCGGGACGTTTCCATTCCATTTCATTCTATTCCATTCCATTCCAATCCAATCCATTCCATTCTGGATGATTACATTCCATTCCATTCGTGTTGATACCATTCCATTCCACGCCATTCCATTCCATTCCTTTAGGGTTGTTGCCGTTCAATTCCATTCCATACCATTCCATTATATTTGGGTTGATTCCATTCCATTCCATTCCTTTACATTCGGGTTAATTTCATTCCATTCCTTCCCATTCGATTCCATTCCATTCCATTCCATTCGGGATGCTTCCATTCCAGTCAAGAACATTCCATTACATAACATTCCATTCCATTCCATTCCGGTTGATTCCATTGCATTCCATTCCATTCCATTTCATTCCATTCGGGTTGATTCCATTCCATTCCATTCCATTACATTCCATTCTGGTTGATCCTATTCGATTCCATTCTCTTCAATTCCATTCCATTCCATTCCATTCCATTAGAGTTGCTTCCATTCCAATCCAGAACATTCCATTCCATTCCTTTCCATTCCATTCTATTCGGGTTCATTCCATTCCATTCCATTCCATTCCATTCCGTTCCATTCTGGTAGAATCCATTCCGTTCCATTCCAATCCATTCCATTTCATTCCGATTGATTCCATGCCATTCCTTTCCATTCCATTCCATTCCGTTCCATTCCATTCCATTCCGATTAATTCCATTCCATTCCATTGCATTCCATTCCATTCCACTCCATTCCTCTGTGGTTGATTGCATTCCATTCCATTCCATTCCATTCCATTCCTTTCCAATCCGTTTCATTCCATTCCATTCAATTTCAATCCATTCGGGTTGATTCCATTCCATTCCATTCCTTTCCATTGTATTCCATTGCATTCCATTCCATTCGGGTTCATTCCATTCCATTCCATTCCATTCCATTCCATTCCATTCCATTCCCTTCGTGTTGAATCCATTCCATTCCCTTCCATTCCATCCCATTCCATTCTATTCCATTCCATTCCGATACATTCCATTCCATTCCCTTCCATTCGTGTTGATTCCATTCCATGCCATGCCATTCCATTCCATTCCGGTTGATTCCATTCCATTCCATTCCATTCCATTCCATTTCATTTCCTTCGTGTTGATTCCATTCCATTCCATTCCATTACGTTCCCTTCCATTCCATTCCATTAGAGTTGATTCCATTCCATTCCATTCAATTCCATTCCATTCCATTTCATTCCATTCTCGATGATTCCATTCCATTCCATTCCATTCCACTCGGGTTGATTCCATTCCATTTCATTCCATTAGATTCCAATCCTTTCCATTCCATTCGTGTTAATTCCATGCCATTCCACTCCATTCCATTGCCTTCCATTCCATTCCATTGCATGCGGGTTGCTTCTATTCCATTCCAGAACATTCCATTCCATTCCATTCCGATTGATTCCATTCCATTCCATTGCATTCCATTCCATTCCACTCCATTCCATTCCATTCCGTTTGTGTTGATTCCATTCCGTTCCAATCCATACCATTCCATTCCATTCCATTCCGGTTAATTCCATTCCATTCCATTTCATTCAATTCCATTCTGGTTGATTCCATTCCATTTCTTCCTATTCCATTCCATTCCATTCTATTCCATTCCATTCCATTCTATTCGCGTTGATTCCATTCCATCCCATTCCATTCCATTCCATCCCATTCCATTCCATTCCATTCGGGTTGATTCCATTGCATTCCATTCCATTCCATACCATTTGCGTGGATTCCATTCCATTCCATTCAATTCCATTGCATTCCATTCCATTCGGGTTGATTCCTTTCCATTCCATTCCATTGCATTCCATTCCATACCATTCCATTCCATTCCACTCAGGTTGATTCCATTCCATTTCTTTCCATTCCATTCCATTCCATTCCATTCGGGTTTATTCCATTCCATTCCATTCCATTCCATTCCATTCCATTCCGTTCCGTTCCATTCCATTCCATTCTATGCCATTCCAATCCATTCCATTCCGTTTGATTCCATTCCATTCCATTCCTTACCATTCCATTCCTGTTGATTCCTTTCAATTCCACTCCATTCCATTCCATTCCGTTTGGGTTGATTCCATTCCGTTCCAATCCATACCATTCCATTCCATTCGGGTTGATTCCATTCCATTCCATTCCATTCCATTTCATTGCATTCTGTTTGATTCCATTCCATTCCATTCCATTCCATTCCATTCCATTCCATTCTGGTTGATTCTATTCCATTCCATTCCATTCCATTTCATTACATTCCATTCGGGTTGATTCCATTCCATTCCATTCTATTCCATTCCATTCCATTCAATTCGCTTTGATTCCATTCCATTCGATTCCATTCCATTCGGATTGACTCCATTCCATTCCATTTCATTCCATTCTATTCCATTCCATTGCTTTCCATTTCATTCCATTCGGGTAGATTCCTTTCTATTCCATTCCTATCCATACCATTCCATACCGGTTCATTCCATTCCATTCCATTCCATTCCATTCCATTCCATCCCATTCCATTTGGGTTGATTCCATTCCATTCCATTCCATTCCATTTCATTCCAATCCATTCGGTTTCATTCCATTCCATTCCATTCCATTCCATGCCATTCGGTTGCTTCCATTCCAATCCAGAACATTCCATTCCGTTCCATTCAATTCCAGTTCATTCCATTCCATTCCATTCCATTCTATTGCATTCTGTTTAATTCCATTCCATTCCATTCCATTCCATTCGAGTTGATTCCATTCCATTCCATTCTATTCCATTCCATTCCATTCTATTCCATTCCATTCCATTCTATTCGCGTTGATTCCATTCCATCCCTTTCCATTCCATTCCATCCCATTCCATTCCATTCCATTCCATTCCATTCGGGTTGATTCCATTGCATTCCATTCCATTCCATTCTATTCCATTCCATTAGGGTTCATTCCATTCCATTCCGTTCCATTCGATTCCATTCCATTCCATTCCATTCGGGATGCTTCCATTCCAGTCAAGAACATTCCATTCCATTCCATTCCATTCCATTCCATTCCGGTTGATTCCATTCCATTTCTTTCCATTCCATTCCATTCCATTCCATTCCATTCTGGTTTATTCCATTCCATTCCATTCCATTCCATTCCATTCCATTCTATCCCATTCCATTCCATTCCATTCGGGATGATTCCATTCCATTCCATTCCATACCTTTCCATTGCTGTTGATTCCATTCCATTCCATTCCATTCCATTCCACTCCATTCCATTCCATTCCGTTTGTGTTGATTCCATTCCGTTCCAATCCATACCATTCCATTCCATTCCATTCCGGTTAATTCCATTCCATTCCATTTCATTCAATTCCATTCTGGTTGATTCCATTCCATTTCTTCCTATTCCATTCCATTCCATTCTATTCCATTCCATTCCATTCTATTCGCGTTGATTCCATTCCATCCCATTCCATTCCATTCCATCCCATTCCATTCCATTCCATTCGGGTTGATTCCATTGCATTCCATTCCATTCCATACCATTTGCGTGGATTCCATTCCATTCCATTCAATTCCATTGCATTCCATTCCATTCGGGTTGATTCCTTTCCATTCCATTCCATTGCATTCCATTCCATACCATTCCATTCCTTTCCACTCAGGTTGATTCCATTCCATTTCTTTCCATTCCATTCCATTCCATTCCATTCGGGTTTATTGCATTCCATTCCATTCCATTCCATTCCATTCCATTCCATTCCGTTCCGTTCCATTCCATTCCATTCTATGCCATTCCAATCCATTCCATTCCGTTTGATTCCATTCCATTCCATTCCTTACCATTCCATTCCTGTTGATTCCTTTCAATTCCACTCCATTCCATTCCATTCCGTTTGGGTTGATTCCATTCCGTTCCAATCCATACCATTCCATTCCATTCGGGTTGATTCCATTCCATTCCATTCCATTCCATTTCATTGCATTCTGTTTGATTCCATTCCATTCCATTCCATTCCATTCCATTCCATTCCATTCTGGTTGATTCTATTCCATTCCATTCCATTCCATTTCATTACATTCCATTCGGGTTGATTCCATTCCATTCCATTCTATTCCATTCCATTCCATTCAATTCGCTTTGATTCCATTCCATTCGATTCCATTCCATTCGGATTGACTCCATTCCATTCCATTTCATTCCATTCTATTCCATTCCATTGCTTTCCATTTCATTCCATTCGGGTAGATTCCTTTCTATTCCATTCCTATCCATACCATTCCATACCGGTTCATTCCATTCCATTCCATTCCATTCCATTCCATTCCATCCCATTCCATTTGGGTTGATTCCATTCCATTCCATTCCATTCCATTTCATTCCAATCCATTCGGTTTCATTCCATTCCATTCCATTCCATTCCATTCCATGCCATTCGGTTGCTTCCATTCCAATCCAGAACATTCCATTCCGTTCCATTCAATTCCAGTTCATTCCATTCCATTCCATTCCATTCTATTGCATTCTGTTTAATTCCATTCCATTCCATTCCATTCCATTCGAGTTGATTCCATTCCATTCCATTCTATTCCATTCCATTCCATTCTATTCCATTCCATTCCATTCTATTCGCGTTGATTCCATTCCATCCCTTTCCATTCCATTCCATCCCATTCCATTCCATTCCATTCCATTCGGGTTGATTCCATTGCATTCCATTCCATTCCATTCTATTCCATTCCATTAGGGTTCATTCCATTCCATTCCGTTCCATTCGATTCCATTCCATTCCATTCCATTCGGGATGCTTCCATTCCAGTCAAGAACATTCCATTCCATTCCATTCCATTCCATTCCATTCCATTCCGGTTGATTCCATTCCATTTCTTTCCATTCCATTCCATTCCATTCCATTCCATTCTGGTTTATTCCATTCCATTCCATTCCATTCCATTCCATTCCATTCTATCCCATTCCATTCCATTCCATTCGGGATGATTCCATTCCATTCCATTCCATACCTTTCCATTGCTGTTGATTCCATTCCATTCCATTCCATTCCATTCCACTCCATTCCATTCCATTCCGTTTGTGTTGATTCCATTCCGTTCCAATCCATACCATTCCATTCCATTCCATTCCGGTTAATTCCATTCCATTCCATTTCATTCAATTCCATTCTGGTTGATTCCATTCCATTTCTTCCTATTCCATTCCATTCCATTCTATTCCATTCCATTCCATTCTATTCGCGTTGATTCCATTCCATCCCATTCCATTCCATTCCATCCCATTCCATTCCATTCCATTCGGGTTGATTCCATTGCATTCCATTCCATTCCATACCATTTGCGTGGATTCCATTCCATTCCATTCAATTCCATTGCATTCCATTCCATTCGGGTTGATTCCTTTCCATTCCATTCCATTGCATTCCATTCCATACCATTCCATTCCATTCCACTCAGGTTGATTCCATTGCATTTCTTTCCATTCCATTCCATTCCATTCCATTCGGGTTTATTCCATTCCATTCCATTCCATTCCATTCCATTCCATTCCATTCCGTTCCGTTCCATTCCATTCCATTCTATGCCATTCCAATCCATTCCATTCCGTTTGATTCCATTCCATTCCATTCCTTACCATTCCATTCCTGTTGATTCCTTTCAATTCCACTCCATTCCATTCCATTCCGTTTGGGTTGATTCCATTCCGTTCCAATCCATACCATTCCATTCCATTCGGGTTGATTCCATTCCATTCCATTCCATTCCATTTCATTGCATTCTGTTTGATTCCATTCCATTCCATTCCATTCCATTCCATTCCATTCTGGTTGATTCTATTCCATTCCATTCCATTCCATTTCATTACATTCCATTCGGGTTGATTCCATTCCATTCCATTCTATTCCATTCCATTCCATTCAATTCGCTTTGATTCCATTCCATTCGATTCCATTCCATTCGGATTGACTCCATTCCATTCCATTTCATTCCATTCTATTCCATTCCATTGCTTTCCATTTCATTCCATTCGGGTAGATTCCTTTCTATTCCATTCCTATCCATACCATTCCATACCGGTTCATTCCATTCCATTCCATTCCATTCCATTCCATTCCATCCCATTCCATTTGGGTTGATTCCATTCCATTCCATTCCATTCCATTTCATTCCAATCCATTCGGTTTCATTCCATTCCATTCCATTCCATTCCATGCCATTCGGTTGCTTCCATTCCAATCCAGAACATTCCATTCCGTTCCATTCAATTCCAGTTCATTCCATTCCATTCCATTCCATTCTATTGCATTCTGTTTAATTCCATTCCATTCCATTCCATTCCATTCGAGTTGATTCCATTCCATTCCATTCTATTCCATTCCATTCCATTCTATTCCATTCCATTCCATTCTATTCGCGTTGATTCCATTCCATCCCTTTCCATTCCATTCCATCCCATTCCATTCCATTCCATTCCATTCCATTCGGGTTGATTCCATTGCATTCCATTCCATTCCATTCTATTCCATTCCATTAGGGTTCATTCCATTCCATTCCGTTCCATTCGATTCCATTCCATTCCATTCCATTCGGGATGCTTCCATTCCAGTCAAGAACATTCCATTCCATTCCATTCCATTCCATTCCATTCCGGTTGATTCCATTGCATTCCATTCCATTCCATTTCATTCCATTCGGGTTGATTCCATTCCATTACATTCCATTTCATTCCATTCTGGTTGATCCTATTCGATTCCATTCGCTTCAATTCCATTCCATTCCATTCCATTCGAGTTGCTTCCATTCCATTCCAGAACATTCCTTTCCATTCCTTTCCATTCTTTCCATTCCATTCTATTCGGGTTCATTCCATTCCATTCCATTCCATTCCGTTCCATTCTGGTAGAATCCATTCCGTTCCATTCCAATCCATTCCATTCCATTCCGATTGATTCCATGCCATTCCTTTCCATTCCATTCCGTTCCATTCCATTCCATTCCGATTAATTCCATGCCATTCCATTGCATTCCATTCCATTCCACTCCATTCCTCTGTGGTTGATTCCATTCCATTCCATTCCATTCCATTCCTTTCCAATCCGTTTCATTCCATTCCATTCAATTTCAATCCATTCGGGTTGATTCCATTCCATTCCATTCCATTCCATTAGGGTTGATGCCATTCCATTCCATTCAACACCATTCTATTCCATTTGGGTTGATTCCATTACATTCCATTCCATTCCATTACATTACATTCGGGTTAATTCCATTCCATTCCATTCCATTCGATTCCATTTCATTTCATTCCATTCGGGATGCTTCCATTCCAGTCAAGAACATTCCATTCCATTCCATTCCATTCCTATCCATTCCTTTCCATTCCGGTTTATCCCTTTACATTCCATTCCATTCCTTTCGTTTTGATTCCATTCCATTCCATTCCATTCCATTCCATTCCATTCGGTTTGATTACATTCCATTCCATTACATTGCTTTCCATTCCATTCCATTTCATTCCATTCGGGTTGATTCCATTCCATTCCACTCCATTCCATTCTCGTCGATTCCATTCCATTCCATTCCCTTCATTTCCATTCCATTCCATTCCATTCTGGTTGCTTCCATTCCGATCCAGAACATTCTATTCCATTCCTTTCCATTCCATTCCATTCCGTTCCATTCGGGTTCATTCCATTCAATTCCATTCCATTCCATTCCATTCCATTCCATTCCATTCCATTCCACTCGGGACGTTTCCATTCCATTTCATTCTATTCCATTCCATTCCAATCCAATCCATTCCATTCTGGATGATTACATTCCATTCCATTCGTGTTGATACCATTCCATTCCACGCCATTCCATTCCATTCCTTTAGGGTTGTTGCCGTTCAATTCCATTCCATACCATTCCATTATATTTGGGTTGATTCCATTCCATTCCATTCCTTTACATTCGGGTTAATTTCATTCCATTCCTTCCCATTCGATTCCATTCCATTCCATTCCATTCGGGATGCTTCCATTCCAGTCAAGAACATTCCATTACATAACATTCCATTCCATTCCATTCCGGTTGATTCCATTGCATTCCATTCCATTCCATTTCATTCCATTCGGGTTGATTCCATTCCATTCCATTCCATTACATTCCATTCTGGTTGATCCTATTCGATTCCATTCTCTTCAATTCCATTCCATTCCATTCCATTCCATTAGAGTTGCTTCCATTCCAATCCAGAACATTCCATTCCATTCCTTTCCATTCCATTCTATTCGGGTTCATTCCATTCCATTCCATTCCATTCCATTCCGTTCCATTCTGGTAGAATCCATTCCGTTCCATTCCAATCCATTCCATTTCATTCCGATTGATTCCATGCCATTCCTTTCCATTCCATTCCATTCCGTTCCATTCCATTCCATTCCGATTAATTCCATTCCATTCCATTGCATTCCATTCCATTCCACTCCATTCCTCTGTGGTTGATTGCATTCCATTCCATTCCATTCCATTCCATTCCTTTCCAATCCGTTTCATTCCATTCCATTCAATTTCAATCCATTCGGGTTGATTCCATTCCATTCCATTCCTTTCCATTGTATTCCATTGCATTCCATTCCATTCGGGTTCATTCCATTCCATTCCATTCCATTCCATTCCATTCCATTCCATTCCCTTCGTGTTGAATCCATTCCATTCCCTTCCATTCCATCCCATTCCATTCTATTCCATTCCATTCCGATACATTCCATTCCATTCCCTTCCATTCGTGTTGATTCCATTCCATGCCATGCCATTCCATTCCATTCCGGTTGATTCCATTCCATTCCATTCCATTCCATTCCATTTCATTTCCTTCGTGTTGATTCCATTCCATTCCATTCCATTACGTTCCCTTCCATTCCATTCCATTAGAGTTGATTCCATTCCATTCCATTCAATTCCATTCCATTCCATTTCATTCCATTCTCGATGATTCCATTCCATTCCATTCCATTCCACTCGGGTTGATTCCATTCCATTTCATTCCATTAGATTCCATTCCTTTCCATTCCATTCGTGTTAATTCCATGCCATTCCACTCCATTCCATTGCCTTCCATTCCATTCCATTGCATGCGGGTTGCTTCTATTCCATTCCAGAACATTCCATTCCATTCCATTCCGATTGATTCCATTCCATTCCATTGCATTCCATTCCATTCCACTCCATTCCATTGTGGTTGATTCCTTTCCATTCCATTCCATTCCATTCTTTTCCATTCCGTTTCATTCCATTCCATTCAATTTCATTCCATTCGCGTTGAATCCATTCCATTCCATTCCTTTCCATTATATTCCATTCCATTCCATTCCATTCGGGTTCATTCCATTCCATTCCATTCCATTCCATTCCATTCCATTCCATTCCCTTCGGGTTGAATAAATTCCATTCCCTTCCATTCCATTCCATTCCATTCGGGTTGATTCCATTCCATTCCATTCCATTCCATTCCATTCCATTCCCTTCGGGTTGAATAAATTCCATTCCCTTCCATTCCATTCCATTCCATTCGGGTTGATTCCATTCCATTCCATTCCATTCCATTCCATTCCATTCCATTCCGGTTGATTCCATTCCATTTCTTTCCATTCCATTCCATTCCATTCCATTCCATTCTGGTTTATTCCATTCCATTCCATTCCATTCCATTCTATTCCATTCTATCCCATTCCGTTCCATTCCATTCGGGATGATTCCATTCCATTCCATTCCATACCTTTCCATTGCTGTTGATTCCATTCCATTCCATTCCATTCCATTCCATTCCATTCCATTCCATTCCACTCCATTCCATTCCATTCCGTTTGTGTTGATTCCATTCCGTTCCAATCCATACCATTCCATTCCATTCCATTCCGGTTAATTCCATTCCATTCCATTTCATTCAATTCCATTCTGGTTGATTCCATTCCATTTCTTCCTATTCCATTCCATTCCATTCTATTCCATTCCATTCCATTCTATTCGCGTTGATACCATTCCATCCCATTCCATTCCATTCCATCCCATTCCATTCCATTCCATTCGGGTTGATTCCATTGCATTCCATTCCATTGCGTACCATTTGCGTGGATTCCATTCCAATCCATTCAATTCCATTGCATTCCATTCCATTCGGGTTGATTCCTTTCCATTCCATTCCATTGCATTCCATTCCATACCATTCCATTCCATTCCACTCAGGTTGATTCCATTCCATTTCTTTCCATTCCATTCCATTCCATTCCATTCCATTCGGGTTTATTCCATTCCATTCCATTCCATTCCATTCCATTCCATTCCATTCCGTTCCATTCCATTCCATTCTATGCCATTCCAATCCATTCCATTCCGTTTGATTCCATTCCATTCCATTCCATACCATTCCATTCCTGTTGATTCCTTTCAATTCCACTCCATTCCATTCCATTCCGTTTGGGTTGATTCCATTCCGTTCCAATCCATACCATTCCATTCCATTCGGGTTGATTCCATTCCATTCCATTCCATTCCATTTCATTGCATTCTGTTTTATTCCATTCCATTCCATTCCATTCCATTCCATTCTGGTTGATTCCATTCCATTCCATTCCATTTCATTACATTCCATTCGGGTTGATTCCATTCCATTCCATTCTATTCCATTCCATTCCATTCAATTCGCTTTGATTCCATTCCATTCGATTCCATTCCATTCGGATTGACTCCATTCCATTCCATTTCATTCCATTCTATTCCATTCCATTGCATTCCATTTCATTCCATTCGGGTAGATTCCGTTCTATTCCATTCCTATCCATACCATTCCATACCGGTTCATTCCATTCCATTCCATTCCATTCCATTCCATTCCATTCCATCCCATTCCATTTGGGTTGATTCCATTCCATTCCATTCCATTCCATTCCATGCCATTCGGTTGCTTCCATTCCAATCCAGAACATTCCATTCCGTTCCATTCAATTCCGGTTCATTCCATTCCATTCCATTCCATTCCATTCTATTCCATTCTGTTTAATTCCATTCCATTCCATTCTATTCCATTCGAGTTGATTCCATTCCATTCCATTCTATTCCATTCCATTCCATTCTATTCCATTCCATTCCATTCTATTCGCGTTGATTCCATTCCATCCCATTCCATTCCATTCCATCCCATTCCATTCCATTCCATTCGGGTTGATTCCATTGCATTCCATTCCATTGCATACCGTTTGCGTGGATTCCATTCCATTCCATTCAATTCCATTGCATTCCATTCCATTCGGGTTGATTCCTTTCCATTCCATTCCATTGCATTCCATTCCATACCATTCCATTCCATTCCACTCAGGTTGATTCCATTCCATTTCTTTCCATTCCATTCCATTCCATTCCATTCCATTCGGGTTTATTCCATTCCATTCCATTCCATTCCATTCCATTCCATTCCATTCCATTCCGTTCCATTCCATTCCAATCTATGCCATTCCAATCCATTCCATTCCGTTTGATTCCATTCCATTCCATTCCATACCATTCCATTCCTGTTGATTCCTTTCAATTCCACTCCATTCCATTCCATTCCGTTTGGGTTGATTCCATTCCGTTCCAATCCATACCATTCCATTCCATTCGGGTTGATTCCATTCCATTCCATTCCATTCCATTTCATTGCATTCTGTTTTATTCCATTCCATTCCATTCCATTCCATTCCATTCTGGTTGATTCCATTCCATTCCATTCCATTTCATTACATTCCATTCGGGTTGATTCCATTCCATTCCATTCTATTCCATTCCATTCCATTCAATTCGCTTTGATTCCATTCCATTCGGTTCCATTCCATTCGGATTGACTCCATTCCATTCCATTTCATTCCATTCTATTCCATTCCATTGCATTCCATTTCATTCCATTCGGGTAGATTCCGTTCTATTCCATTCCTATCCATACCATTCCATACCGGTTCATTCCATTCCATTCCATTCCATTCCATTCCATTCCATTCCATTCCATCCCATTCCATTTGGGTTGATTCCATTCCATTCCATTCCATTCCATTTCATTCCAATCCATTCGGGTTCATTCCATTCCATTCCATTCCATGCCATTCGGTTGCTTCCATTCCAATCCAGAACATTCCATTCCGTTCCATTCAATTCCGGTTCATTCCATTCCATTCCATTCCATTCCATTCTATTCCATTCTGTTTAATTCCATTCCATTCCATTCTATTCCATTCGAGTTGATTCCATTCCATTCCATTCTATTCCATTCCATTCCATTCTATTCCATTCCATTCCATTCTATTCGCGTTGATTCCATTCCATCCCTTTCCATTCCATTCCATCCCATTCCATTCCATTCCATTCCATTCCATTCGGGTTGATTCCATTGCATTCCATTCCATTCCATTCTATTCCATTCCATTCGGGTTCATTTCATTCCATTCCGTTCCATTCGATTCCATTCCATTCCATTCCATTCGGGATGCTTCCATTCCAGTCAAGAACATTCCATTCCATTCCATTCCATTCCATTCCATTCCGGTTGATTCCATTGCATTCCATTCCATTCCATTTCATTCCATTCGGGTTGATTCCATTCCATTACGTTCCATTACATTCCATTCTGGTTGATCCTATTCGATTCCATTCGCTTCAATTCCATTCCATTCCATTCCATTCGAGTTGCTTCCATTCCATTCCAGAACATTCCATTCCATTCCTTTCCATTCTTTCCATTCCATTCTATTCGGGTTCATTCCATTCCATTCCATTCCATTCCGTTCCATTCTGGTAGAATCCATTCCGTTCCATTCCAATCCATTCCATTCCATTCCGATTGATTCCATGCCATTCCTTTCCATTCCATTCCGTTCCATTCCATTCCATTCCGATTAATTCCATGCCATTCCATTGCATTCCATTCCATTCCACTCCATTCCTCTGTGGTTGATTCCATTCCATTCCATTCCATTCCATTCCTTTCCAATCCGTTTCATTCCATTCCATTCAATTTCAATCCATTCGGGTTGATTCCATTCCATTCCATTCCATTCCATTAGGGTTGATGCCATTCCATTCCATTCAACACCATTCTATTCCATTTGGGTTGATTCCATTCCATTCCATTCCATTCCATTACATTACATTCGGGTTAATTCCATTCCATTCCATTCCATTCGATTCCATTTCATTTCATTCCATTCGGGATGCTTCCATTCCAGTCAAGAACATTCCATTCCATTCCATTCCATTCCTATCCATTCCTTTCCATTCCGGTTTATCCCTTTACATTCCATTCCATTCCTTTCGTTTTGATTCGATTCCATTCCATTCCATTCCATTCCATTCGGTTTGATTACATTCCATTCCATTACATTGCTTTCCATTCCATTCCATTTCATTCCATTCGGGTTGATTCCATTCCATTCCACTCCATTCCATTCTCGTCGATTCCATTCCATTCCATTCCCTTCATTTCCATTCCATTCCATTCCATTCTGGTTGCTTCCATTCCGATCCAGAACATTCTATTCCATTCCTTTCCATTCCATTCCATTCCGTTCCATTCGGGTTCATTCCATTCAATTCCATTCCATTCCATTCCATTCCATTCCATTCCATTCCATTCCACTCGGGATGTTTCCATTCCATTTCATTCTATTCCATTCCATTCCAATCCAATCCATTCCATTCTGGATGATTACATTCCATTCCATTCGTGTTGATACCATTCCATTCCACGCCATTCCATTCCATTCCTTTAGGGTTGTTGCCGTTCAATTCCATTCCATACCATTCCATTATATTTGGGTTGATTCCATTCCATTCCATTCCATTACATTCGGGTTAATTTCATTCCATTCCTTCCCATTCGATTCCATTCCATTCCATTCCATTCGGGATGCTTCCATTCCAGTCAAGAACATTCCATTTCATAACATTCCATTCCATTCCATTCCGGTTGATTCCATTGCATTCCATTCCATTCCATTTCATTCCATTCGGGTTGATTCCATTCCATTCCATTCCATTACATTCCATTCTGGTTGATCCTATTCGATTCCATTCGCTTCCATTCCATTCCATTCCATTCCATTCCATTCGAGTTGCTTCCATTCCAATCCAGAACATTCCATTCCATTCCTTTCCATTCCATTCTATTCGGGTTCATTCCATTCCATTCCATTCCATTCCGTTCCATTCTGGTAGAATCCATTCCGTTCCATTCCAATCCATTCCATTTCATTCCGATTGATTCCATGCCATTCCTTTCCATTCCATTCCATTCCGTTCCATTCCATTCCATTCCGATTAATTCCATTCCATTCCATTGCATTCCATTCCATTCCACTCCATTCCTCTGTGGTTGATTGCATTCCATTCCATTCCATTCCATTCCATTCCATTCCATTCCTTTCCAATCCGTTTCATTCCATTCCATTCAATTTCAATCCATTCGGGTTGATTCCATTCCATTCCATTCCTTTCCATTATATTCCATTGCATTCCATTCCATTCGGGTTCATTCCATTCCATTCCATTCCATTCCATTCCATTCCATTCCATTCCATTCCCTTCGTGTTGAATCCATTCCATTCCCTTCCATTCCATCCCATTCCATTCTATTCCATTCCATTCCGATACATTCCATTCCATTCCCTTCCATTCGTGTTGATTCCATTCCATGCCATGCCATTCCATTCCATTCCGGTTGATTCCATTCCATTCCATTCCATTCCATTCCATTTCATTTCCTTCGTGTTGATTCCATTCCATTCCGTTCCCTTCCATTCCATTCCATTAGAGTTGATTCCATTCCGTTCCATTCAATTCCATTCCATTCCATTTCATTCCATTCTCGATGATTCCATTCCATTCCATTCCATTCCATTCGGGTTGATTCCATTCCATTTCATTCCATTAGATTCCATTCCTTTCCATTCCATTCGTGTTAATTCCATGCCATTCCACTCCATTCCATTGCCTTCCATTCCATTCCATTGCATTCGGGTTGCTTCTATTCCATTCCAGAACATTCCATTCCATTCCATTCCGATTGATTCCATTCCATTCCATTGCATTCCATTCCATTCCACTCCATTCCATTGTGGTTGATTCCTTTCCATTCCATTCCATTCCATTCCTTTCCATTCCGTTTCATTCCATTCCATTCAATTACATTCCATTCGCGTTGAATCCATTCCATTCCATTCCTTTCCATTATATTCCATTCCATTCCATTCCATTCGGGTTCATTCCATTCCATTCCATTCCATTCCATTCCATTCCATTCCATTCCCTTCGGGTTGAATAAATTCCATTCCCTTCCATTCCATTCCATTCCATTCGGGTTGATTCCATTCCATTCCATTCCATTCCATTCCATTCCATTCCATTCCCTTCGGGTTGAATAAATTCCATTCCCTTCCATTCCATTCCATTCCATTCGGGTTGATTCCATTCCATTCCATTCCATTACATTCCATTCCATTCCATTCCGGTTGATTCCATTCCATTTCTTTCCATTCCATTCCATTCCATTCCATTCCATTCTGGTTTATTCCATTCCATTCCATTCCATTCCATTCCATTCCATTCCATTCCATTCTATTCCATTCTATCCCATTCCATTCCATTCCATTCGGGATGATTCCATTCCATTCCATTCCATACCTTTCCATTGCTGTTGATTCCATTCCATTCCATTCCATTCCATTCCACTCCATTCCATTCCATTCCGTTTGTGTTGATTCCATTCCGTTCCAATCCATACCATTCCATTCCATTCCATTCCGGTTAATTCCATTCCATTCCATTTCATTCAATTCCATTCTGGTTGATTCCATTCCATTTCTTCCTATTCCATTCCATTCCATTCTATTCCATTCCATTCCATTCTATTCGCGTTGATACCATTCCATCCCATTCCATTCCATTCCATCCCATTCCATTCCATTCCATTCGGGTTGATTCCATTGCATTCCATTCCATTGCGTACCATTTGCGTGGATTCCATTCCATTCCATTCAATTCCATTGCATTCCATTCCATTCGGGTTGATTCCTTTCCATTCCATTCCATTGCATTCCATTCCATACCATTCCATTCCATTCCACTCAGGTTGATTCCATTCCATTTCTTTACATTCCATTCCATTCCATTCCATCCCATTCGGGTTTATTCCATTCCATTCCATTCCATTCCATTCCATTCCATTCCATTCCGTTCCATTCCATTCCATTCTATGCCATTCCAATCCATTCCATTCCGTTTGATTCCATTCCATTCCATTCCATACCATTCCATTCCTGTTGATTCCTTTCAATTCCACTCCATTCCATTCCATTCCGTTTGGGTTGATTCCATTCCGTTCCAATCCATACCATTCCATTCCATTCGGGTTGATTCCATTCCATTCCATTGCATTCCATTTCATTGCATTCTGTTTTATTCCATTCCATTCCATTCCATTCCATTCTGGTTGATTCCATTCCATTCAATTCCATTTCATTACATTCCATTTGGGTTGATTCCATTCCATTCCATTCTATTCCATTCCATTCCACTCAATTCGCTTTGATTCCATTCCATTCGGTTCCATTCCATTCGGATTGACTCCATTCCATTCCATTTCATTCCATTCTATTCCATTCCATTGCATTCCATTTCATTCCATTCGGGTAGATTCCGTTCTATTCCATTCCTATCCATACCATTCCATACCGGTTCATTCCATTCCATTCCATTCCATTCCATTCCATTCCATTCCATCCCATTCCATTTGGGTTGATTCCATTCCATTCCATTCCATTCCATTTCATTCCAATCCATTCGGGTTCATTCCATTCCATTCCATTCCATGCCATTCGGTTGCTTCCATTCCAATCCAGAACATTCCATTCCGTTCCATTCAATTCTGGTTCATTCCATTCCATTCCATTCCATTCCATTCCATTCTATTCCATTCTGTTTAATTCCATTCCATTCCATTCTATTCCATTCGAGTTGATTCCATTCCATTCCATTCTATTCCATTCCATTCCATTCTATTCCATTCCATTCCATTCTATTCGCGTTGATTCCATTCCATCCCTTTCCATTCAATTCCATCCCATTCCATTCCATTCCATTCCATTCGGGTTGATTCCATTGCATTCCATTCCATTCCATTCTATTCCATTCCATTCGGGTTCATTCCATTCCATTCCGTTCCATTCGATTCCATTCCATTCCATTCCATTCGGGATGCTTCCATTCCAGTCAAGAACATTCCATTCCATTCCATTCCATTCCATTCCATTCCGGTTGATTCCATTGCATTCCATTCCATTCCATTTCATTCCATTCGGGTTGATTCCATTCCATTACATTCCATTACATTCCATTCTGGTTGATCCTATTCGATTCCATTCGCTTCAATTCCATTCCATTCCATTCCATTCGAGTTGCTTCCATTCCATTCCAGAACATTCCATTCCATTCCTTTCCATTCTTTCCATTCCATTCTATTCGGGTTCATTCCATTCCATTCCATTCCATTCCGTTCCATTCTGGTAGAATCCATTCCGTTCCATTCCAATCCATTCCATTCCATTCCGATTGATTCCATGCCATTCCTTTCCATTCCATTCCGTTCAATTCCATTCCATTCCGATTAATTCCATGCCATTCCATTGCATTCCATTCCATTCCACTCCATTCCTCTGTGGTTGATTCCATTCCATTCCATTCCATTCCATTCCATTCCTTTCCAATCCGTTTCATTCCATTCCATTCAATTTCAATCCATTCGGGTTGATTCCATTCCATTGCATTCCATTCCATTAGGGTTGATGCCATTCCATTCCATTCAACACCATTCTATTCCATTTGGGTTGATTCCATTCCATTCCATTCCATTCCATTCCATTCCATTCCATTCCATTCCATTACATTACATTACATTCGGGTTAATTCCATTCCATTCCATTCCATTCGATTCCATTTCATTCCATTCCATGCGGGATGCTTCCATTCCAGTCAAGAACATTCCATTCCATTCCATTCCATTCCTATCCATTCCTTTCCATTCCGGTTTATCCCTTTGCATTCCATTCCATTCGTTTCGTTTTGATTCCATTCCATTCCATTCAATTCCATTCCATTCCATTCGGTTTGATTCCATTCCATTCCATTACATTGCTTTCCATTCCATTCCATTTCATTCCATTCGGGTTGATTCCATTCCATTCCACTCCATTCCATTCTGGTCGATTCCATTCCATTCCATTCCCTTCATTTCCATTCCATTCCATTCCATTCTGGTTGCTTCCATTCTGATCCAGAACATTCCATTCCATTCCTTTCCATTACATTACATTCCGTTCCATTCGGGTTCATTCCATTCAATTCCATTCCATTCCATTCCATTCCATTCCATTCCACTCGGGATGTTTCCATACCATTTCATTCTATTCCATTCCATTCCATTCCAATCCATTCCATTCTGGATGATTACATTCCATTCCATTCGTGTTGATACCATTCCATTCCACGCCATTCCATTCCATTCCTTTAGGGTTGTTGCCGTTCAATTCCATTCCATACCATTCCATTATATTTGGGTTGATTCCATTCCATTCCATTCCATTACATTCGGGTTAATTCCATTCCATTCCTTCCCATTCGATTCCATTCCATTCCATTCGGGATGCTTCCATTCCAGTCAAGATCATTCCATTACATTCCATTCCATTCCATTCCATTCCGGTTGATTCCATTGCATTCCATTCCATTCCATTTCATTCCATTCGGGTTGATTCCATTCCATTCCATTCCATTACATTACATTCTGGTTGATCCTATTCGATTCCATTCGCTTCAATTCCATTCCATTCCATTCCATTCGAGTTGCTTCCATTCCAATCCAGAACATTCCATTCCATTCCTTTCCATTCTTTCCATACCATTCTATTCGGGTTCATTCCATTCCATTCCATTCCATTCCGTTCCATTCTGGTAGAATCCATTCCGTTCCATTCCAATCCATTCCATTTCATTCCGATTGATTCCATGCCATTCCTTTCCATTCCATTTAATTCCGTTCCATTTCATTCCATTCCGATTAATTCCATTCCATTCCATTGCATTCCATTCCATTCCACTCCATTCCTCTGTGGTTGATTGCATTCCATTCCATTCCATTCCATTCCATTCCATTCCATTCCTTTCCTATCCGTTTCATTCCATTCCATTCAATTTCAATCCATTCGGGTTGATTCCATTCCATTCCACTCCTTTCCATTATATTCCATTGCATTCCATTCCATTCGGGTTCATTCCATTCCATTCCATTCCATTCCATTCCATTCCATTCCCTTCGTGTTGAATCCATTCCATTCCCTTGCATTCCATCCCATTCCATTCTATTCCATTCCATTCCGATACATTCCATTCCATTCCCTTCCATTCGTGTTGATTCCATTCCATGCCATGCCATTCCATTCCATTCCGGTTGATTCCATTCCATTCCATTCCATTCCATTCCATTCCATTCCATTCCATTTCATTTCCTTCGTGTTGATTCCATTCCATTCCATTCCATTCCGTTCCCTTCCATTCCATTCCATTAGACTTCATTCCATTACATTCCATTCAATTCCATTCCATTCCATTTCATTCCATTCTCGATGATTCCATTCCATTCCATTCCATTCCATTCGGGTTGATTCCATTCCATTTCATTCCATTAGATTCCATTCCTTTCCATTCCATTCGTGTTAATTCCATGCCATTCCACTCCATTCCATTGCCTTCCATTCCATTCCATTGCATTCGGGTTGCTTCTATTCCATTCCAGAACATTCCATTCCATTCCATTCCGATTGATTCCATTCCATTCCATTGCATTCCATTCCATTCCACTCCATTCCATTGTGGTTGATTCCTTTCCATTCCATTCCATTCCATTCCTTTCCATTCCGTTTCATTCCATTCCATTCAATTTCATTCCATTCGGGTTGAATCCATTCCATTCCATTCCTTTCCATTATATTCCATTCCATTCCATTCCATTCGGGTTCATTCCATTCCATTCCATTCCATTCCATTCCATTCCATTCCATTCCCTTCGGGTTGAATAAATTCCATTCCCTTCCATTCCATTCCATTCCATTCCATTCGGGTTGATTCCATTCCATTCCATTCCATTCCATTCCATTCCATTCCATTCCATTCCAGTTGATTCCATTCCATTTCTTTCCATTCCATTCCATTCCATTCTGGTTTATTCTATTCCATTCCATTCCATTCCATTCCATTCCATTCCATTCCATTCCATTCTATTCCATTCTATCCCATTCCATTCCATTCCATTCGGGATGATTCCATTCCATTCCATTCCATACCTTTCCATTGCTGTTGATTCCATTCCATTCCATTCCATTCCATTCCACTCCATTCCATTCCATTCCGTTTGTGTTGATTCCATTCCGTTCCAATCCATACCATTCCATTCCATTCCATTCCGGTTAATTCCATTCCATTCCATTTCATTCAATTCCATTCTGGTTGATTCCATTCCATTTCTTCCTATTCCATTCCATTCCATTCTATTCCATTCCATTCCATTCTATTCGCGTTGATTCCATTCCATCCCATTCCATTCCATTCCATCCCATTCCATTCCATTCCATTCGGGTTGATTCCATTGCATTCCATTCCATTCCATACCATTTGCGTGGATTCCATTCCATTCCATTCAATTCCATTGCATTCCATTCCATTCGGGTTGATTCCTTTCCATTCCATTCCATTGCATTCCATTCCATACCATTCCATTCCATTCCACTCAGGTTGATTGCATTCCATTTCTTTCCATTCCATTCCATTCCATTCCATTCGGGTTTATTCCATTCCATTCCATTCCATTCCATTCCATTCCATTCCATTCCATTCCGTTCCATTCTATGCCATTCCAATCCATTCCATTCCGTTTGATTCCATTCCATTCGATTCCATTCCATTCGGATTGACTCAATTCCATTCCATTTCATTCCATTCTATTCCATTCCATTGCTTTCCATTTCATTCCATTCGGGTAGATTCCTTTCTATTCCATTCCTATCCATACCATTCCATACCGGTTCATTCCATTCCATTCCATTCCATTCCATTTCATTCCAATCCATTCGGTTTCATTCCATTCCATTCCATTCCATTCCATTCCATTCCATGCCATTCGGTTGCTTCCATTCCAATCCAGAACATTCCATTCCGTTCCATTCAATTCCGGTTCATTCCATTCCATTCCATTCCATTCTATTGCATTCTGTTTAATTCCATTCCATTCCATTCCATTCCAATCGAGTTGATTCCATTCCATTCCATTCTATTCCATTCCATTCCATTCTATTCCATTCCATTCCATTCTATTCGCGTTGATTCCATTCCATCCCTTTCCATTCCATTCCATCCCATTCCATTCCATTCCATTCCATTCCATTCGGGTTGATTCCTTTGCATTCCATTCCATTCCATTCTATTCCATTCCATTCGGGTTCATTCCATTCCATTCCTTTCCATTCGATTCCATTCCATTCCATTCCATTCGGGATGCTTCCATTCCAGTCAAGAACATTCCATTCCATTCCATTCCATTCCATTCCATTCCGGTTGATTCCATTGCATTCCATTCCATTCCATTTCATTCCATTCGGGTTGATTCCATTCCATTACATTCCATTACATTCCATTCTGGTTGATCCTATTCGATTCCATTCGCTTCAATTCCATTCCATTCCATTCCATTCGAGTTGCTTCCATTCCATTCCAGAACATTCCATTCCATTCCTTTCCATTCTTTCCATTCCATTCTATTCGGGTTCATTCCATTCCATTCCATTCCATTCCGTTCCATTCTGGTAGAATCCATTCCGTTCCATTCCAATCCATTCCATTCCATTCCGATTGATTCCATGCCATTCCTTTCCATTCCATTCCGTTCCATTCCATTCCATTCCGATTAATTCCATGCCATTCCATTGCATTCCATTCCATTCCACTCCATTCCTCTGTGGTTGATTGCATTCCATTCCATTCCATTCCATTCCTTTCCAATCCGTCTCATTCCATTCCATTCAATTTCAATCCATTCGGGTTGATTCCATTCCATTCCATTCCATTCCATTAGGGTTGATGCCATTCCATTCCATTCAACACCATTCTATTCCATTTGGGTTGATTCCATTCCATTCCATTCCATTACATTACAGTACATTCGGGTTAATTCCATTCCATTCGATTCCATTTCATTTCATTCCATTCGGGATGCTTCCATTCCAGTCAAGAACATTCCATTCCATTCCATTCCATTCCTATCCATTCCTTTCCATTCCGGTTTATCCCTTTACATTCCATTCCATTCCTTTCGTTTTGATTCCATTCCATTCCATTCCATTCCATTCCATTCGGTTTGATTACATTCCATTCCATTACATTGCTTTCCATTCCATTCCATTTCATTCCATTCGGGTTGATTCCATTCCATTCCACTCCATTCCATTCTCGTCGATTCCATTCCATTCCATTTCCTTCATTTCCATTCCATTCCATTCTGGTTGCTTCCATTCCGATCCAGAACATTCTATTCCATTCCTTTCCATTACATTCCATTCCGTTCCATTCGGGTTCATTCCATTCAATTCCATTCCATTCCATTCCATTCCATTCCATTCCATTCCATTCCATTCCACTCGGGATGTTTCCATTCCATTTCATTCTATTCCATTCCATTCCAATCCAATCCATTCCATTCTGGATGATTACATTCCATTCCATTCGTGTTGATACCATTCCATTCCGCGCCATTCCATTCCATTCCTTTAGGGTTGTTGCCGTTCAATTCCATTCCATACCATTCCATTATATTTGGGTTGATTCCATTCCATTCCATTCCATTACATTCGGGTTAATTCCATTCCATTCCTTCCCATTCGATTCCATTCCATTCCATTCCATTCGGGATGCTTCCATTCCAGTCAAGAACATTCCATTACATAACATTCCATTCCATTCCATTCCGGTTGATTCCATTGCATTCCATTCCATTCCATTTCATTCCATTCGGGTTGATTCCATTCCATTCCATTCCATTACATTCCATTCTGGTTGATCCTATTCGATTCCATTCGCTTCAATTCCATTCCATTCCATTCCATTCGAGTTGCTTCCATTCCAATCCAGAACATTCCATTCCATTCCTTTCCATTCTTTCCATTCCATTCTATTCGGGTTCATTCCATTCCATTCCATTCCATTCCATTCCGTTCCATTCTGGTAGAATCCATTCCGTTCCATTCCAATCCATTCCATTTCATTCCGATTGATTCCATGCCATTCCTTTCCATTCCATTCCATTCCGTTCCATTCCATTCCATTCCGATTAATTCCATTCCATTCCATTGCATTCCATTCCATTCCACTCCATTCCTCTGTGGTTGATTGCATTCCATTCCATTCCATTCCATTCCATTCCATTCCATTCCTTTCCAATCCGTTTCATTCCATTCCATTCAATTTCAATCCATTCGGGTTGATTCCATTCCATTCCATTCCTTTCCATTATATTCCATTGCATTCCATTCCATTCGGGTTCATTCCATTCCATTCCATTCCATTCCATTCCATTCCATTCCATTCCATTCCATTCCCTTCGTGTTGAATCCATTCCATTCCCTTCCATTCCATCCCATTCCATTCTATTCCATTCCATTCTGATACATTCCATTTCATTCCCTTCCATTCGTGTTGATTCCATTCCATGCCATGCCATTCCATTCCATTCCGGTTGATTCCATTCCATTCCATTCCATTCCATTCCATTCCACTCCATTCCATTCCATTTCATTTCCTTCGTGTTGATTCCATTCCATTCCATTCCATTCCGTTCCCTTCCATTCCATTCCATTAGAGTTGATTCCATTCCATTCCATTCAATTCCATTCCATTCCATTTCATTCCATTCTCGATGATTCCATTCCATTCCATTCCATTCCATTCGGGTTGATTCCATTACATTTCATTCCATTAGATTCCATTCCTTTCCATTCCATTCGTGTTAATTCCATGCCATTCCACTCCATTCCATTGCCTTCCATTCCATTCCATTCCATTCGGGTTGCTTCTATTCCATTCCAGAACATTCCATTCCATTCCATTCCGATTGATTCCATTCCATTCCATTGCATTCCATTCCATTCCACTCCATTCCATTGTGGTTGATTTCTTTCCATTCCATTCCATTCCATTCCTTTCCATTCCGTTTCACTCCATTCCGTTCAATTTCATTCCATTCGGGTTGAATCCATTCCATTCCATTCCTTTCCATTATATTCCATTCCATTCCATTCCATTCGGGTTCATTCCATTCCATTCCATTCCATTCCATTCCCTTCGGGTTGAATAAATTCCATTCCCTTCCATTCCATTCCATTCCATTCGGGTTGATTCCATTCCATTCCATTCCATTCCATTCCATTCCATTCCATTCGGGTTGATTCCATTCCATTTCTTTCCATTCCATTCCATTCCATTCCATTCCATTCTGGTTTATTCCATTCCATTCCATTCCATTCCATTCCATTCTATTCCATTCTATCCCATTCCATTCCATTCCATTCGGGATGATTCCATTCCATTCCATTCCATTCCATTCCGTTCCATTCTGGTAGAATCCATTCCGTTCCATTCCAATCCATTCCATTCCATTCCGATTGATTCCATGCCATTCCTTTCCATTCCATTCCGTTCCATTCCATTCCATTCCGATTAATTCCATGCCATTCCATTGCATTCCATTCCATTCCACTCCATTCCTCTGTGGTTGATTCCATTCCATTCCATTCCATTCCATTCCATTCCATTCCATTCCTTTCCAATCCGTTGCATTCCATTCCATTCAATTTCAATCCATTCGGGTTGATTCCATTCCATTCCATTCCATTCCATTCCATTAGGGTTGATGCCATTCCATTCCATTCAACACCATTCTATTCCATTTGGGTTGATTCCATTCCATTCCATTCCATTCCATTCCATTACATTCGGGTTAATTCCATTCCATTCCATTCCATTCGATTCCATTTCATTCCATTCCATTCGGGATGCTTCCATTCCAGTTAAGAACGTTCCATTCCTTTCCATTCCATTCCTATCCATTCCTTTCCATTCCGGTTTATCCCTTTACATTCCATTCCTTTCCTTTCGTTTTGATTCCATTCCATTCCATTCCATTCCATTCCATTCCATTCCATTCGGTTTGATTCCATTCCATTCCATTACATTGCTTTCCATTCCATTCCATTTCATTCCATTCGGGTTGATTCCATTCCATTCCACTCCATTCCATTCTGGTCGATTCCATTCCATTCCATTCCCTTCATTTCCATTCCATTCCATTCCATTCTGGTTGCTTCCATTCCGATCCAGAACATTCCATTCCATTCCTTTCCATTACATTCCATTCCGTTCCATTCAGGTTCATTCCATTCAATTCCATTCCATTCCATTCCATTCCATTCCATTCCATTCCATTCCACTCGGGATGTTTCCATTCCATTTCATTCTATTCCATTCCATTCCATTCCAATCCATTCCATTCTGGATGATTACATTCCATTCCATTCGTGTTGATACCATTCCATTCCACGCCATTCCATTCCATTCCTTTAGGGTTGTTGCCGTTCAATTCCATTCCAGACCATTCCATTATATTTGGGTTGATTCCATTCCATCCCATTCCATTACATTCGGGTTAATTCCATTCCATTCCTTCCCATTCGATTCCATTCCATTCCATTCCATTCGGGATGCTTCCATTCCAGTCAAGAACATTCCATTACATAACATTCCATTCCATTCCATTCCGGTTGATTCCATTGCATTCCATTCCATTCCATTTCATTCCATTCGGGTTGATTCCATTCCATTCCATTCCATTACATTCCATTCTGGTTGATCCTATTCGATTCCATTCGCTTCAATTCCATTCCATTCCATTCCATTCGAGTTGCTTCCATTCCAATCCAGAACATTCCATTCCATTCCTTTCCATTCTTTCCATTCCATTCTATTCGGGTTCATTCCATTCCATTCCATTCCATTCCGTTCCATTCTGGTAGAATCCATTCCGTTCCATTCCAATCCATTCCATTTCATTCCGATTGATTCCATGCCATTCCTTTCCATTCCATTCCATTCCGTTCCATTCCATTCCATTCCGATTAATTCCATTCCATTCCATTGCATTCCATTCCATTCCACTCCATTCCTCTGTGGTTGATTGCATTCCATTCCATTCCATTCCATTCCATTCCATTCCATTCCTTTCCAATCCGTTTCATTCCATTCCATTCAATTTCAATCCATTCGGGTTGATTCCATTCCATTCCATTCCTTTCCATTATATTCCATTGCATTCCATTCCATTCGGGTTCATTCCATTCCATTCCATTCCATTCCATTCCATTCCATTCCCTTCGTGTTGAATCCATTCCATTCCCTTCCATTCCATCCCATTCCATTCTATTCCATTCCATTCCGATACATTCCATTCCATTCCCTTCCATTCGTGTTGATTCCATTCCATGCCATGCCATTCCATTCCATTCCGGTTGATTCCATTCCATTCCATTCCATTCCATTCCATTCCATTCCATTCCATTCCACTTCATTTCCTTCGTGTTGATTCCATTCCATTCCATTCCATTCCGTTCCCTTCCATTCCATTCCATTAGAGTTGATTCCATTCCATTCCATTCAATTCCATTCCATTCCATTTCATTCCATTCTCGATGATTCCATTCTATTCCATTCCATTCCATTCGGGTTGATTCCATTACATTTCATTCCATTAGATTCCATTCCTTTCCATTCCATTCGTGTTAATTCCATGCCATTCCACTCCATTCCATTGCCTTCCATTCCATTCCATTCCATTCGGGTTGCTTCTATTCCATTCCAGAACATTCCATTCCATTCCATTCCGATTGATTCCATTCCATTCCATTGCATTCCATTCAATTCCACTCCATTCCATTGTGGTTGATTCCTTTCCATTCCATTCCATTCCATTCCATTCCTTTCCATTCCGTTTCATTCCATTCCATTCAATTTCATTCCATTCGGGTTGAATCCATTCCATTCCATTCCTTTCCATTATATTCCATTCCATTCCATTCCATTCGGGTTCATTCCATTCCATTCCATTCCATTCCATTCCATTCCATTCCCTTTGGGTTGAATAAATTCCATTCCCTTCCATTCCATTCCATTCCATTCGGGTTGATTCCATTCCATTCCTTTCCATTCCATTCCATTCCATTCCATTCCATTCCATTTCATTCCCGTTGATTCCATTCCGGTTGATTCCATTCCATTCCATTCCATTCCATTCCATTCTGGTTTATTCCATTCCATTCCATTCCATTCCATTCCATTCTATTCCATTCTATCCCATTCCATTCCATTCCATTCGGGATGATTCCATTCCATTCCATTCCATACCTTTCCATTGCTGTTGATTCCATTCCATTCCATTCCATTCCATTCCACTCCATTCCATTCCATTCCGTTTGTGTTGATTCCATTCCGTTCCAATCCATACCATTCCATTCCATTCCATTCCGGTTAATTCCATTCCATTCCATTTCATTCAATTCCATTCTGGTTGATTCCATTCCATTTCTTCCTATTCCATTCCATTCCATTCTATTCCATTCCATTCCATTCTATTCGCGTTGATTCCATTCCATCCCATTCCATTCCATTCCATTCCATTCCATTCCATTCCATTCGGGTTGATTCCATTGCATTCCATTCCATTCCATACCATTTGCGTGGATTCCATTCCATTCCATTCAATTCCATTGCATTCCATTCCATTCGGGTTGATTCCTTTCCATTCCATTCCATTGCATTCCATTCCATACCATTCCATTCCATTCCACTCAGGTTGATTCCATTCCATTTCTTTTCATTCCATTCCATTCCATTCCATTCCATTCGGGTTTATTCCATTCCATTCCATTCCATTCCATTCCATTCCATTCCATTCCGTTCCATTCCATTCCATTCTATGCCATTCCAATCCATTCCATTCCGTTTGATTCCATTCCATTCCATTCCATACCATTCCATTCCTGTTGATTCCTTTCAATTCCACTCCATTCCATTCCATTCCGTTTGGGTTGATTCCATTCCGTTCCAATCCATACCATTCCATTCCATTCGGGTTGATTCCATTCCATTCCATTCCATTCCATTTCATTGCATTCTGTTTGATTCCATTCCATTCCATTCCATTCCATTCCATTCCATTCCATTCTGGTTGATTCCATTCCATTCCATTCCATTCCATTTCATTACATTCCATTCGGGTTGATTCCATTCCATTCCATTCTATTCCATTCCATTCCATTCAATTCGCTTTGATTCCATTCCATTCGATTCCATTCCATTCGGATTGACTCCATTCCATTCCATTTCATTCCATTCTATTCCATTCCATTGCATTCCATTTCATTCCATTCGGGTAGATTCCGTTCTATTCCATTCCTATCCATACCATTCCATACCGGTTCATTCCATTCCATTCCATTCCATTCCATTCCATTCCATTCCATCCCATTCCATTTGGGTTGATTCCATTCCATTCCATTCCATTCCATTTCATTCCAATCCATTCGGTTTCATTCCATTCCATTTCATTCCATGCCATTCGGTTGCTTCCATTCCAATCCAGAACATTCCATTCCGTTCCATTCAATTCCGGTTCATTCCATTCCATTCCATTCCATTCCATTCTATTCCATTCTGTTTAATTCCATTCCATTCCATTCCATTCCATTCGAGTTGATTCCATTCCATTCCATTCTATTCCATTCCATTCCATTCTATTCCATTCCATTCCATTCTATTCGAGTTGATTCCATTCCATCCCTTTCCATTCCATTCCATCCCATTCCATTCCATTCCATTCCATTCCATTCCATTCGGGTTGATTCCATTGCATTCCATTCCATTCCATTCTATTCCATTCCATTCGGGTTCATTCCATTCCATTCCGTTCCATTCGATTCCATTCCATTCCATTCCATTCGGGATGCTTCCATTCCAGTCAAGAACATTCCATTCCATTCCATTCCATTCCATTCCATTCCATTCCATTCCATTCCATTCCGGTTGATTCCATTGCATTCCATTCCATTCCATTTCATTCCATTCGGGTTGATTCCATTCCATTACATTCCATTACATTCCATTCTGGTTGATCCTATTCGATTCCATTCGCTTCAATTCCATTCCATTCCATTCCATTCGAGTTGCTTCCATTCCATTCCAATCCATTCCATTCCATTCCTTTCCATTCTTTCCATTCCATTCTATTCGGGTTCATTCCATTCCATTCCATTCCATTCCGTTCCATTCTGGTAGAATCCATTCCGTTCCATTCCAATCCATTCCATTCCATTCCGATTGATTCCATGCCATTCCTTTCCATTCCATTCCGTTCCATTCCATTCCATTCCGATTAATTCCATGCCATTCCATTGCATTCCATTCCATTCCACTCCATTCCTCTGTGGTTGATTCCATTCCATTCCATTCCATTCCATTCCATTCCATTCCATTCCTTTCCAATCCGTTTCATTCCATTCCATTCAATTTCAATCCATTCGGGTTGATTCCATTCCATTCCATTCCATTCCATTAGGGTTGATGCCATTCCATTCCATTCAACACCATTCTATTCCATTTGGGTTGATTCCATTCCATTCCATTCCATTCCATTCCATTCCATTCCATTACATTACATTCGGGTTAATTCCATTCCATTCCATTCCATTCGATTCCATTTCATTCCATTCCATTCGGGATGCTTCCATTCCAGTCAAGAACATTCCATTCCATTCCATTCCATTCCTATCCATTCCTTTCCATTCCGGTTTATCCCTTTACATTCCATTCCATTCCTTTCGTTTTGATTCCATTCCATTCCATTCAATTCCATTCCATTTCATTCGGTTTGATTCCATTCCATTCCATTACATTGCTTTCCATTCCATTCCATTTCATTCCATTCGGGTTGATTCCATTCCATTCCACTCCATTCCATTCTGGTCGATTCCATTCCATTCCATTCCCTTCATTTCCATTCCATTCCATTCCACTCTGGTTGCTTCCATTCCGATCCAGAACATTCCATTCCATTCCTTTCCATTACATTCCATTCCGTTCCATTCGGGTTCATTCCATTCCATTCCATTCCATTCCATTCCATTCCATTCCATTCCATTCCACTCGGGATGTTTCCATTCCATTTCATTCTATTCCATTCCATTCCATTCCAATCCATTCCATTCTGGATGATTACATTCCATTCCATTCGTGTTGATACCATTCCATTCCACGCCATTCCATTCCATTCCTTTAGGGTTGTTGCCGTTTAATTCCATTCCATACCATTCCATTATATTTGGGTTGATTCCATTCCATTCCATTCCATTACATTCGGGTTAATTCCATTCCATTCCTTCCCATTCGATTCCATTCCATTCCATTCCATTCGGGATGCTTCCATTCCAGTCAAGAACATTCCATTACATAACATTCCATTCCATTCCATTCCGGTTGATTCCATTGCATTCCATTCCATTCCATTCGATTACATTCCATTCTGGTTGATCCTATTCGATTCCATTCGCTTCAATTCCATTCCATTCCATTCCATTCGAGTTGCTTCCATTCCAATCCAGAACATTCCATTCCATTCCTTTCCATTCTTTCCATTCCATTCTATTCGGGTTCATTCCATTCCATTCCATTCCATTCCGTTCCATTCTGGTAGAATCCATTCCGTTCCATTCCAATCCATTCCATTTCATTCCGATTGATTCCATGCCATTCCTTTCCATTCCATTCCATTCCGTTCCATTCCATTCCATTCCGATTAATTCCATTCCATTCCATTGCATTCCATTCCATTCCACTCCATTCCTCTGTGGTTGATTGCATTCCATTCCATTCCATTCCATTCCATTCCATTCCTTTCCAATCCGTTTCATTCCATTCCATTCAATTTCAATCCATTCGGGTTGATTCCATTCCATTCCATTCCTTTCCATTATATTCCATTGCATTCCATTCCATTCGGGTTCATTCCATTCCATTCCATTCCATTCCATTCCATTCCATTCCATTCCCTTCGTGTTGAATCCATTCCGTTCCCTTCCATTCCATCCCATTCCATTCTATTCCATTCCATTCCGATACATTCCATTCCATTCCCTTCCATTCGTGTTGATTCCATTCCATGCCATGCCATTCCATTCCATTCCGGTTGATTCCATTCCATTCCATTCCATTCCATTCCATTCCATTCCATTCCATTCCATTTCCTTCGTGTTGATTCCATTCCATTCCATTGCATTCCGTTCCCTTCCATTCCATTCCATTAGAGTTGATTCCATTCCATTCCATTCAATTCCATTGCATTCCATTTCATTCCATTCTCGATGATTCCATTCCATTGCATTCCATTCCATTCGGGTTGATTCCATTCCATTTCATTCCATTAGATTCCATTCCTTTCCATTCCATTCGTGTTAATTCCATGCCATTCCACTCCATTCCATTGCCTTCCATTCCATTCCATTCCATTCGGGTTGCTTCTATTCCATTCCAGAACATTCCATGCCATTCCATTCCGATTGATTCCATTCCATTCCATTGCATTCCATTCCATTCCACTCCATTCCATTGTGGTTGATTCCTTTCCATTCCATTCCATTCCTTTCCATTCCGTTTCATTCCATTCCATTCAATTTCATTCCATTCGGGTTGAATCCATTCCATTCCATTCCTTTCCATTATATTCCATTCCATTCCATTCCATTCGGTTTCATTCCATTCCATTCCATTCCATTCCATTCCATTCCATTCCATTCCCTTTGGGTTGAATAAATTCCATTCCTTTCCATTCCATTCCATTCCATTCGGGTTGATTCCATTCCATTCCATTCCATTCCATTCCATTCCATTCCATTCCTTTCTGGTTTATTCCATTCCATTCCATTCCATTCCATTCCATTCCATTCCATTCGGGATGATTCCATTCCATTCTATTCCATACCTTTCCATTGCTGTTGATTCCATTCCATTCCATTCCATTCCATTCCACTCCATTCCATTCCTTTCCGTTTGTGTTGATTCCATTCCGTTCCAATCCATACCATTCCATTCCATTCCATTCCGGTTTATTCCATTCCATTCCATTTCATTCAATTCCATTCTGGTTGATTCCATTCCATTTCTTCCTATTCCATTCCATTCCATTCTATTCCATTCTATTCCATTCTATTCGCGTTGATTCCACTCCATCCCATTCCATTCCATTCCATCCCATTCCATTCCATTCCATTCGGGTTGATTCCATTGCATTCCATTCCATTCCATACCATTTGCGTGGATTCCATTCCATTCCATTCAATTCCATTGCATTCCATTCCATTCGGGTTGATTCCTTTCCATTCCATTCCATTGCATTCCATTCCATACCATTCCATTCCATTCCACTCAGGTTGATTCCATTCCATTTCTTTCCATTCCATTCCATTCCATTCCATTCCATTCCATTCCATTCGGGTTTATTCCATTCCATTCCATTCCATTCCATTCCATTCCATTCCATTCCATTCCATTCCGTTCCGTTCCATTCCATTCTATGCCATTCCAATCCATTCCATTCCGTTTGATTCCATTCCATTCCATTCCATACCATTCCATTCCTGTTGATTCCTTTCAATTCCACTCCATTCCATTCCATTCCGTTTGGGTTGATTCCATTCCGTTCCAATCCATACCATTCCATTCCATTCGGGTTGATTCCATTCCATTCCATTCCATTCCATTTCATTGCATTCTGTATGATTCCATTCCATTCCATTCCATTCCATTCCATTCCATTCTGGTTGATTCCATTCCATTCCATTCCATTCCATTTCATTACATTCCATTCGGGTTGATTCCATTCCATTCCATTCTATTCCATTCCATTCCATTCAATTCGCTTTGATTCCATTCCATTCGATTCCATTCCATTCGGATTGACTCCATTCCATTCCATTTCATTCCATTTTATTCCATTCCATTGCATTCCATTTCATTCCATTCGGGTAGATTCCGTTCTATTCCATTCCTATCCATACCATTCCATACCGGTTCATTCCATTCCATTCCATTCCATTCCATTCCATCCCATTCCATTTGGGTTGATTCCATTCCATTCCATTCCATTCCATTTCATTCCAATCCATTCGGTTTCATTCCATTCCATTCCATTCCATGCCATTCGGTTGCTTCCATTCCAATCCAGAACATTCCATTCCGTTCCATTCAATTCTGGTTCATTCCATTCCATTCCATTCCATTCCATTCTATTCCATTCTGTTTAATTCCATTCCATTCCATTCCATTCCATTCGAGTTGATTCCATTCCATTCCATTCTATTCCATTCCATTCCATTCTATTCCATTCCATTCCATTCTATTCGCGTTGATTCCATTCCATCCCTTTCCATTCCATTCCATCCCATTCCATTCCATTCCATTCGGGTTGATTCCATTGCATTCCAT
Organism: Pan paniscus; assembly: GCF_029289425.2. NCBI lineage: Eukaryota > Metazoa > Chordata > Mammalia > Primates > Hominidae > Pan > Pan paniscus. Next base: position 43,824,486 of record NC_073267.2, on the reverse strand, counting down.
TCCATTCCATTCTATTCCATTCCATTCGGGTTCATTCCATTCCATTCAATTCCATTCCATTCCATTCCATTCCATTCCATTCGGGATGCTTCCATTCCAGTCAAGAACCTTCCATTCCATTCCATTCCATTCAATTCCATTCCGGTTGATTCCATTGCATTCCATTCCATTCCATTTCATTCCATTCGGGTTGATTCCATTCCATTACATTCCATTACATTCCATTCTGGTTGATCCTATTCGATTCCATTCGCTTCAATTCCATTCCATTCCATTGCATTCGAGTTGCTTCCATTCCATTCCAGAACATTCCATTCCATTCCTTTCCATTCTTTCCATTCCATTCTATTCGGGTTCATTCCATTCCATTCCATTCCATTCCGTTCCATTCTGGTAGAATCCATTCCGTTCCATTCCAATCCATTCCATTCCATTCCGATTGATTCCATGCCATTCCTTTCCATTCCATTCCGTTCCATTCCATTCCATTCCGATTAATTCCATGCCATTCCATTGCATTCCATTCCATTCCACTCCATTCCTCTGTGGTTGATTCCATTCCATTCCATTCCATTCCATTCCATTCCATTCCATTCCATTCCATTCCATTCCATTCCATTCCTTTCCAATCCGTTTCATTCCATTCCATTCAATTTCAATCCATTCGGGTTGATTCCATTCCATTCCATTCCATTCCATTAGGGTTGATGCCATTCCATTCCATTCAACACCATTCTATTCCATTTGGGTTGATTCCATTACATTACATTCCATTCCATTACATTACATTCGGGTTAATTCCATTCCATTCCATTCCATTCGATTCCATTTCATTTCATTCCATTCGGGATGCTTCCATTCCAGTCAAGAACATTCCATTCCATTCCATTCCATTCCTATCCATTCCTTTCCATTCCGGTTTATCCCTTTACATTCCATTCCATTCCTTTCGTTTTGATTCCATTCCATTCCATTCCATTCCATTCCATTCCATTCGGTTTGATTACATTCCATTCCATTACATTGCTTTCCATTCCATTCCATTTCATTCCATTCGGGTTGATTCCATTCCATTCCACTCCATTCCATTCTCGTCGATTCCATTCCATTCCATTCCCTTCATTTCCATTCCATTCCATTCCATTCTGGTTGCTTCCATTCCGATCCAGAACATTCTATTCCATTCCTTTCCATTCCATTCCATTCCGTTCCATTCGGGTTCATTCCATTCAATTCCATTCCATTCCATTCCATTCCATTCCATTCCATTCCATTCCATTCCACTCGGGATGTTTCCATTCCATTTCATTCTATTCCATTCCATTCCAATCCAATCCATTCCATTCTGGATGATTACATTCCATTCCATTCGTGTTGATACCATTCCATTCCACGCCATTCCATTCCATTCCTTTAGGGTTGTTGCCGTTCAATTCCATTCCATACCATTCCATTATATTTGGGTTGATTCCATTCCATTCCATTCCTTTACATTCGGGTTAATTTCATTCCATTCCTTCCCATTCGATTCCATTCCATTCCATTCCATTCGGGATGCTTCCATTCCAGTCAAGAACATTCCATTACATAACATTCCATTCCATTCCATTCCGGTTGATTCCATTGCATTCCATTCCATTCCATTTCATTCCATTCGGGTTGATTCCATTCCATTCCATTCCATTACATTCCATTCTGGTTGATCCTATTCGATTCCATTCTCTTCAATTCCATTCCATTCCATTCCATTCCATTAGAGTTGCTTCCATTCCAATCCAGAACATTCCATTCCATTCCTTTCCATTCCATTCTATTCGGGGTCATTCCATTCCATTCCATTCCATTCCATTCCGTTCCATTCTGGTAGAATCCATTCCGTTCCATTCCAATCCATTCCATTTCATTCCGATTGATTCCATGCCATTCCTTTCCATTCCATTCCATTCCGTTCCATTCCATTCCATTCCGATTAATTCCATTCCATTCCATTGCATTCCATTCCATTCCACTCCATTCCTCTGTGGTTGATTGCATTCCATTCCATTCCATTCCATTCCATTCCTTTCCAATCCGTTTCATTCCATTCCATTCAATTTCAATCCATTCGGGTTGATTCCATTCCATTCCATTCCTTTCCATTGTATTCCATTGCATTCCATTCCATTCGGGTTCATTCCATTCCATTCCATTCCATTCCATTCCATTCCATTCCATTCCCTTCGTGTTGAATCCATTCCATTCCCTTCCATTCCATCCCATTCCATTCTATTCCATTCCATTCCGATACATTCCATTCCATTCCCTTCCATTAGTGTTGATTCCATTCCATGCCATGCCATTCCATTCCATTCCGGTTGATTCCATTCCATTCCATTCCATTCCATTCCATTTCATTTCCTTCGTGTTGATTCCATTCCATTCCATTCCATTACGTTCCCTTCCATTCCATTCCATTAGAGTTGATTCCATTCCATTCCATTCAATTCCATTCCATTCCATTTCATTCCATTCTCGATGATTCCATTCCATTCCATTCCATTCCACTCGGGTTGATTCCATTCCATTTCATTCCATTAGATTCCATTCCTTTCCATTCCATTCGTGTTAATTCCATGCCATTCCACTCCATTCCATTGCCTTCCATTCCATTCCATTGCATGCGGGTTGCTTCTATTCCATTCCAGAACATTCCATTCCATTCCATTCCGATTGATTCCATTCCATTCCATTGCATTCCATTCCATTCCACTCCATTCCATTGTGGTTGATTCCTTTCCATTCCATTCCATTCCATTCTTTTCCATTCCGTTTCATTCCATTCCATTCAATTTCATTCCATTCGCGTTGAATCCATTCCATTCCATTCCTTTCCATTATATTCCATTCCATTCCATTCCATTCGGGTTCATTCCATTCCATTCCATTCCATTCCATTCCATTCCATTCCCTTCGGGTTGAATAAATTCCATTCCCTTCCATTCCATTCCATTCCATTCGGGTTGATTCCATTCCATTCCATTCCATTCCATTCCATTCCATTCCATTCCATTCCATTCCCTTCGGGTTGAATAAATTCCATTCCCTTCCATTCCATTCCATTCCATTCGGGTTGATTCCATTCCATTCCATTCCATTCCATTCCATTCCATTCCATTCCGGTTGATTCCATTCCATTTCTTTCCATTCCATTCCATTCCATTCCATTCCATTCTGGTTTATTCCATTCCATTCCATTCCATTCCATTCTATTCCATTCTATCCCATTCCGTTCCATTCCATTCGGGATGATTCCATTCCATTCCATTCCATACCTTTCCATTGCTGTTGATTCCATTCCATTCCATTCCATTCCATTCCATTCCATTCCATTCCATTCCATTCCACTCCATTCCATTCCATTCCGTTTGTGTTGATTCCATTCCGTTCCAATCCATACCATTCCATTCCATTCCATTCCGGTTAATTCCATTCCATTCCATTTCATTCAATTCCATTCTGGTTGATTCCATTCCATTTCTTCCTATTCCATTCCATTCCATTCTATTCCATTCCATTCCATTCTATTCGCGTTGATACCATTCCATCCCATTCCATTCCATTCCATCCCATTCCATTCCATTCCATTCGGGTTGATTCCATTGCATTCCATTCCATTGCGTACCATTTGCGTGGATTCCATTCCATTCCATTCAATTCCATTGCATTCCATTCCATTCGGGTTGATTCCTTTCCATTCCATTCCATTGCATTCCATTCCATACCATTCCATTCCATTCCACTCAGGTTGATTCCATTCCATTTCTTTCCATTCCATTCCATTCCATTCCATTCCATTCGGGTTTATTCCATTCCATTCCATTCCATTCCATTCCATTCCATTCCATTCCATTCCGTTCCATTCCATTCCATTCTATGCCATTCCAATCCATTCCATTCCGTTTGATTCCATTCCATTCCATTCCATACCATTCCATTCCTGTTGATTCCTTTCAATTCCACTCCATTCCATTCCATTCCGTTTGGGTTGATTCCATTCCGTTCCAATCCATACCATTCCATTCCATTCGGGTTGATTCCATTCCATTCCATTCCATTCCATTTCATTGCATTCTGTTTTATTCCATTCCATTCCATTCCATTCCATTCCATTCTGGTTGATTCCATTCCATTCCATTCCATTTCATTACATTCCATTCGGGTTGATTCCATTCCATTCCATTCTATTCCATTCCATTCCATTCAATTCGCTTTGATTCCATTCCATTCGATTCCATTCCATTCGGATTGACTCCATTCCATTCCATTTCATTCCATTCTATTCCATTCCATTGCATTCCATTTCATTCCATTCGGGTAGATTCCGTTCTATTCCATTCCTATCCATACCATTCCATACCGGTTCATTCCATTCCATTCCATTCCATTCCATTCCATTCCATTCCATCCCATTCCATTTGGGTTGATTCCATTCCATTCCATTCCATTCCATTCCATGCCATTCGGTTGCTTCCATTCCAATCCAGAACATTCCATTCCGTTCCATTCAATTCCGGTTCATTCCATTCCATTCCATTCCATTCCATTCTATTCCATTCTGTTTAATTCCATTCCATTCCATTCTATTCCATTCGAGTTGATTCCATTCCATTCCATTCTATTCCATTCCATTCCATTCTATTCCATTCCATTCCATTCTATTCGCGTTGATTCCATTCCATCCCATTCCATTCCATTCCATCCCATTCCATTCCATTCCATTCGGGTTGATTCCATTGCATTCCATTCCATTGCATACCGTTTGCGTGGATTCCATTCCATTCCATTCAATTCCATTGCATTCCATTCCATTCGGGTTGATTCCTTTCCATTCCATTCCATTGCATTCCATTCCATACCATTCCATTCCATTCCACTCAGGTTGATTCCATTCCATTTCTTTCCATTCCATTCCATTCCATTCCATTCCATTCGGGTTTATTCCATTCCATTCCATTCCATTCCATTCCATTCCATTCCATTCCGTTCCATTCCATTCCAATCTATGCCATTCCAATCCATTCCATTCCGTTTGATTCCATTCCATTCCATTCCATACCATTCCATTCCTGTTGATTCCTTTCAATTCCACTCCATTCCATTCCATTCCGTTTGGGTTGATTCCATTCCGTTCCAATCCATACCATTCCATTCCATTCGGGTTGATTCCATTCCATTCCATTCCATTCCATTTCATTGCATTCTGTTTTATTCCATTCCATTCCATTCCATTCCATTCCATTCTGGTTGATTCCATTCCATTCCATTCCATTTCATTACATTCCATTCGGGTTGATTCCATTCCATTCCATTCTATTCCATTCCATTCCATTCAATTCGCTTTGATTCCATTCCATTCGGTTCCATTCCATTCGGATTGACTCCATTCCATTCCATTTCATTCCATTCTATTCCATTCCATTGCATTCCATTTCATTCCATTCGGGTAGATTCCGTTCTATTCCATTCCTATCCATACCATTCCATACCGGTTCATTCCATTCCATTCCATTCCATTCCATTCCATTCCATTCCATTCCATCCCATTCCATTTGGGTTGATTCCATTCCATTCCATTCCATTCCATTTCATTCCAATCCATTCGGGTTCATTCCATTCCATTCCATTCCATGCCATTCGGTTGCTTCCATTCCAATCCAGAACATTCCATTCCGTTCCATTCAATTCCGGTTCATTCCATTCCATTCCATTCCATTCCATTCTATTCCATTCTGTTTAATTCCATTCCATTCCATTCTATTCCATTCGAGTTGATTCCATTCCATTCCATTCTATTCCATTCCATTCCATTCTATTCCATTCCATTCCATTCTATTCGCGTTGATTCCATTCCATCCCTTTCCATTCCATTCCATCCCATTCCATTCCATTCCATTCCATTCCATTCGGGTTGATTCCATTGCATTCCATTCCATTCCATTCTATTCCATTCCATTCGGGTTCATTTCATTCCATTCCGTTCCATTCGATTCCATTCCATTCCATTCCATTCGGGATGCTTCCATTCCAGTCAAGAACATTCCATTCCATTCCATTCCATTCCATTCCATTCCGGTTTATTCCATTGCATTCCATTCCATTCCATTTCATTCCATTCGGGTTGATTCCATTCCATTACGTTCCATTACATTCCATTCTGGTTGATCCTATTCGATTCCATTCGCTTCAATTCCATTCCATTCCATTCCATTCGAGTTGCTTCCATTCCATTCCAGAACATTCCATTCCATTCCTTTCCATTCTTTCCATTCCATTCTATTCGGGTTCATTCCATTCCATTCCATTCCATTCCGTTCCATTCTGGTAGAATCCATTCCGTTCCATTCCAATCCATTCCATTCCATTCCGATTGATTCCATGCCATTCCTTTCCATTCCATTCCGTTCCATTCCATTCCATTCCGATTAATTCCATGCCATTCCATTGCATTCCATTCCATTCCACTCCATTCCTCTGTGGTTGATTCCATTCCATTCCATTCCATTCCATTCCTTTCCAATCCGTTTCATTCCATTCCATTCAATTTCAATCCATTCGGGTTGATTCCATTCCATTCCATTCCATTCCATTAGGGTTGATGCCATTCCATTCCATTCAACACCATTCTATTCCATTTGGGTTGATTCCATTCCATTCCATTCCATTCCATTACATTACATTCGGGTTAATTCCATTCCATTCCATTCCATTCGATTCCATTTCATTTCATTCCATTCGGGATGCTTCCATTCCAGTCAAGAACATTCCATTCCATTCCATTCCATTCCTATCCATTCCTTTCCATTCCGGTTTATCCCTTTACATTCCATTCCATTCCTTTCGTTTTGATTCGATTCCATTCCATTCCATTCCATTCCATTCGGTTTGATTACATTCCATTCCATTACATTGCTTTCCATTCCATTCCATTTCATTCCATTCGGGTTGATTCCATTCCATTCCACTCCATTCCATTCTCGTCGATTCCATTCCATTCCATTCCCTTCATTTCCATTCCATTCCATTCCATTCTGGTTGCTTCCATTCCGATCCAGAACATTCTATTCCATTCCTTTCCATTCCATTCCATTCCGTTCCATTCGGGTTCATTCCATTCAATTCCATTCCATTCCATTCCATTCCATTCCATTCCATTCCATTCCACTCGGGATGTTTCCATTCCATTTCATTCTATTCCATTCCATTCCAATCCAATCCATTCCATTCTGGATGATTACATTCCATTCCATTCGTGTTGATACCATTCCATTCCACGCCATTCCATTCCATTCCTTTAGGGTTGTTGCCGTTCAATTCCATTCCATACCATTCCATTATATTTGGGTTGATTCCATTCCATTCCATTCCATTACATTCGGGTTAATTTCATTCCATTCCTTCCCATTCGATTCCATTCCATTCCATTCCATTCGGGATGCTTCCATTCCAGTCAAGAACATTCCATTTCATAACATTCCATTCCATTCCATTCCGGTTGATTCCATTGCATTCCATTCCATTCCATTTCATTCCATTCGGGTTGATTCCATTCCATTCCATTCCATTACATTCCATTCTGGTTGATCCTATTCGATTCCATTCGCTTCCATTCCATTCCATTCCATTCCATTCCATTCGAGTTGCTTCCATTCCAATCCAGAACATTCCATTCCATTCCTTTCCATTCCATTCTATTCGGGTTCATTCCATTCCATTCCATTCCATTCCGTTCCATTCTGGTAGAATCCATTCCGTTCCATTCCAATCCATTCCATTTCATTCCGATTGATTCCATGCCATTCCTTTCCATTCCATTCCATTCCGTTCCATTCCATTCCATTCCGATTAATTCCATTCCATTCCATTGCATTCCATTCCATTCCACTCCATTCCTCTGTGGTTGATTGCATTCCATTCCATTCCATTCCATTCCATTCCATTCCATTCCTTTCCAATCCGTTTCATTCCATTCCATTCAATTTCAATCCATTCGGGTTGATTCCATTCCATTCCATTCCTTTCCATTATATTCCATTGCATTCCATTCCATTCGGGTTCATTCCATTCCATTCCATTCCATTCCATTCCATTCCATTCCATTCCATTCCCTTCGTGTTGAATCCATTCCATTCCCTTCCATTCCATCCCATTCCATTCTATTCCATTCCATTCCGATACATTCCATTCCATTCCCTTCCATTCGTGTTGATTCCATTCCATGCCATGCCATTCCATTCCATTCCGGTTGATTCCATTCCATTCCATTCCATTCCATTCCATTTCATTTCCTTCGTGTTGATTCCATTCCATTCCATTCCATTCCGTTCCCTTCCATTCCATTCCATTAGAGTTGATTCCATTCCGTTCCATTCAATTCCATTCCATTCCATTTCATTCCATTCTCGATGATTCCATTCCATTCCATTCCATTCCATTCGGGTTGATTCCATTCCATTTCATTCCATTAGATTCCATTCCTTTCCATTCCATTCGTGTTAATTCCATGCCATTCCACTCCATTCCATTGCCTTCCATTCCATTCCATTGCATTCGGGTTGCTTCTATTCCATTCCAGAACATTCCATTCCATTCCATTCCGATTGATTCCATTCCATTCCATTGCATTCCATTCCATTCCACTCCATTCCATTGTGGTTGATTCCTTTCCATTCCATTCCATTCCATTCCTTTCCATTCCGTTTCATTCCATTCCATTCAATTACATTCCATTCGCGTTGAATCCATTCCATTCCATTCCTTTCCATTATATTCCATTCCATTCCATTCCATTCGGGTTCATTCCATTCCATTCCATTCCATTCCATTCCATTCCATTCCATTCCCTTCGGGTTGAATAAATTCCATTCCCTTCCATTCCATTCCATTCCATTCGGGTTGATTCCATTCCATTCCATTCCATTCCATTCCATTCCATTCCATTCCCTTCGGGTTGAATAAATTCCATTCCCTTCCATTCCATTCCATTCCATTCGGGTTGATTCCATTCCATTCCATTCAATTACATTCCATTCCATTCCATTCCGGTTGATTCCATTCCATTTCTTTCCATTCCATTCCATTCCATTCCATTCCATTCTGGTTTATTCCATTCCATTCCATTCCATTCCATTCCATTCCATTCCATTCCATTCTATTCCATTCTATCCCATTCCATTCCATTCCATTCGGGATGATTCCATTCCATTCCATTCCATACCTTTCCATTGCTGTTGATTCCATTCCATTCCATTCCATTCCATTCCACTCCATTCCATTCCATTCCGTTTGTGTTGATTCCATTCCGTTCCAATCCATACCATTCCATTCCATTCCATTCCGGTTAATTCCATTCCATTCCATTTCATTCAATTCCATTCTGGTTGATTCCATTCCATTTCTTCCTATTCCATTCCATTCCATTCTATTCCATTCCATTCCATTCTATTCGCGTTGATACCATTCCATCCCATTCCATTCCATTCCATCCCATTCCATTCCATTCCATTCGGGTTGATTCCATTGCATTCCATTCCATTGCGTACCATTTGCGTGGATTCCATTCCATTCCATTCAATTCCATTGCATTCCATTCCATTCGGGTTGATTCCTTTCCATTCCATTCCATTGCATTCCATTCCATACCATTCCATTCCATTCCACTCAGGTTGATTCCATTCCATTTCTTTACATTCCATTCCATTCCATTCCATCCCATTCGGGTTTATTCCATTCCATTCCATTCCATTCCATTCCATTCCATTCCATTCCGTTCCATTCCATTCCATTCTATGCCATTCCAATCCATTCCATTCCGTTTGATTCCATTCCATTCCATTCCATACCATTCCATTCCTGTTGATTCCTTTCAATTCCACTCCATTCCATTCCATTCCGTTTGGGTTGATTCCATTCCGTTCCAATCCATACCATTCCATTCCATTCGGGTTGATTCCATTCCATTCCATTGCATTCCATTTCATTGCATTCTGTTTTATTCCATTCCATTCCATTCCATTCCATTCTGGTTGATTCCATTCCATTCCATTCCATTTCATTACATTCCATTCGGGTTGATTCCATTCCATTCCATTCTATTCCATTCCATTCCACTCAATTCGCTTTGATTCCATTCCATTCGGTTCCATTCCATTCGGATTGACTCCATTCCATTCCATTTCATTCCATTCTATTCCATTCCATTGCATTCCATTTCATTCCATTCGGGTAGATTCCGTTCTATTCCATTCCTATCCATACCATTCCATACCGGTTCATTCCATTCCATTCCATTCCATTCCATTCCATTCCATTCCATCCCATTCCATTTGGGTTGATTCCATTCCATTCCATTCCATTCCATTTCATTCCAATCCATTCGGGTTCATTCCATTCCATTCCATTCCATGCCATTCGGTTGCTTCCATTCCAATCCAGAACATTCCATTCCGTTCCATTCAATTCTGGTTCATTCCATTCCATTCCATTCCATTCCATTCCATTCTATTCCATTCTGTTTAATTCCATTCCATTCCATTCTATTCCATTCGAGTTGATTCCATTCCATTCCATTCTATTCCATTCCATTCCATTCTATTCCATTCCATTCCATTCTATTCGCGTTGATTCCATTCCATCCCTTTCCATTCCATTCCATCCCATTCCATTCCATTCCATTCCATTCGGGTTGATTCCATTGCATTCCATTCCATTCCATTCTATTCCATTCCATTCGGGTTCATTCCATTCCATTCCGTTCCATTCGATTCCATTCCATTCCATTCCATTCGGGATGCTTCCATTCCAGTCAAGAACATTCCATTCCATTCCATTCCATTCCATTCCGGTTGATTCCATTGCATTCCATTCCATTCCATTTCATTCCATTCGGGTTGATTCCATTCCATTACATTCCATTACATTCCATTCTGGTTGATCCTATTCGATTCCATTCGCTTCAATTCCATTCCATTCCATTCCATTCGAGTTGCTTCCATTCCATTCCAGAACATTCCATTCCATTCCTTTCCATTCTTTCCATTCCATTCTATTCGGGTTCATTCCATTCCATTCCATTCCATTCCGTTCCATTCTGGTAGAATCCATTCCGTTCCATTCCAATCCATTCCATTCCATTCCGATTGATTCCATGCCATTCCTTTCCATTCCATTCCGTTCAATTCCATTCCATTCCGATTAATTCCATGCCATTCCATTGCATTCCATTCCATTCCACTCCATTCCTCTGTGGTTGATTCCATTCCACTCCATTCCATTCCATTCCATTCCTTTCCAATCCGTTTCATTCCATTCCATTCAATTTCAATCCATTCGGGTTGATTCCATTCCATTCCATTCCATTCCATTAGGGTTGATGCCATTCCATTCCATTCAACACCATTCTATTCCATTTGGGTTGATTCCATTCCATTCCATTCCATTCCATTCCATTCCATTCCATTCCATTACATTACATTACATTCGGGTTAATTCCATTCCATTCCATTCCATTCGATTCCATTTCATTCCATTCCATGCGGGATGCTTCCATTCCAGTCAAGAACATTCCATTCCATTCCATTCCATTCCTATCCATTCCTTTCCATTCCGGTTTATCCCTTTGCATTCCATTCCATTCCTTTCGTTTTGATTCCATTCCATTCCATTCAATTCCATTCCATTCCATTCGGTTTGATTCCATTCCATTCCATTACATTGCTTTCCATTCCATTCCATTTCATTCCATTCGGGTTGATTCCATTCCATTCCACTCCATTCCATTCTGGTCGATTCCATTCCATTCCATTCCCTTCATTTCCATTCCATTCCATTCCATTCTGGTTGCTTCCATTCTGATCCAGAACATTCCATTCCATTCCTTTCCATTACATTACATTCCGTTCCATTCGGGTTCATTCCATTCAATTCCATTCCATTCCATTCCATTCCATTCCATTCCACTCGGGATGTTTCCATACCATTTCATTCTATTCCATTCCATTCCATTCCAATCCATTCCATTCTGGATGATTACATTCCATTCCATTCGTGTTGATACCATTCCATTCCACGCCATTCCATTCCATTCCTTTAGGGTTGTTGCCGTTCAATTCCATTCCATACCATTCCATTATATTTGGGTTGATTCCATTCCATTCCATTCCATTACATTCGGGTTAATTCCATTCCATTCCTTCCCATTCGATTCCATTCCATTCCATTCGGGATGCTTCCATTCCAGTCAAGATCATTCCATTACATTCCATTCCATTCCATTCCATTCCGGTTGATTCCATTGCATTCCATTCCATTCCATTTCATTCCATTCGGGTTGATTCCATTCCATTCCATTCCATTACATTACATTCTGGTTGATCCTATTCGATTCCATTCGCTTCAATTCCATTCCATTCCATTCCATTCGAGTTGCTTCCATTCCAATCCAGAACATTCCATTCCATTCCTTTCCATTCTTTCCATACCATTCTATTCGGGTTCATTCCATTCCATTCCATTCCATTCCGTTCCATTCTGGTAGAATCCATTCCGTTCCATTCCAATCCATTCCATTTCATTCCGATTGATTCCATGCCATTCCTTTCCATTCCATTTAATTCCGTTCCATTTCATTCCATTCCGATTAATTCCATTCCATTCCATTGCATTCCATTCCATTCCACTCCATTCCTCTGTGGTTGATTGCATTCCATTCCATTCCATTCCATTCCATTCCATTCCATTCCTTTCCTATCCGTTTCATTCCATTCCATTCAATTTCAATCCATTCGGGTTGATTCCATTCCATTCCACTCCTTTCCATTATATTCCATTGCATTCCATTCCATTCGGGTTCATTCCATTCCATTCCATTCCATTCCATTCCATTCCATTCCCTTCGTGTTGAATCCATTCCATTCCCTTGCATTCCATCCCATTCCATTCTATTCCATTCCATTCCGATACATTCCATTCCATTCCCTTCCATTCGTGTTGATTCCATTCCATGCCATGCCATTCCATTCCATTCCGGTTGATTCCATTCCATTCCATTCCATTCCATTCCATTCCATTCCATTCCATTTCATTTCCTTCGTGTTGATTCCATTCCATTCCATTCCATTCCGTTCCCTTCCATTCCATTCCATTAGACTTGATTCCATTCCATTCCATTCAATTCCATTCCATTCCATTTCATTCCATTCTCGATGATTCCATTCCATTCCATTCCATTCCATTCGGGTTGATTCCATTCCATTTCATTCCATTAGATTCCATTCCTTTCCATTCCATTCGTGTTAATTCCATGCCATTCCACTCCATTCCATTGCCTTCCATTCCATTCCATTGCATTCGGGTTGCTTCTATTCCATTCCAGAACATTCCATTCCATTCCATTCCGATTGATTCCATTCCATTCCATTGCATTCCATTCCATTCCACTCCATTCCATTGTGGTTGATTCCTTTCCATTCCATTCCATTCCATTCCTTTCCATTCCGTTTCATTCCATTCCATTCAATTTCATTCCATTCGGGTTGAATCCATTCCATTCCATTCCTTTCCATTATATTCCATTCCATTCCATTCCATTCGGGTTCATTCCATTCCATTCCATTCCATTCCATTCCATTCCATTCCATTCCCTTCGGGTTGAATAAATTCCATTCCCTTCCATTCCATTCCATTCCATTCCATTCGGGTTGATTCCATTCCATTCCATTCCATTCCATTCCATTCCATTCCATTCCATTCCAGTTGATTCCATTCCATTTCTTTCCATTCCATTCCATTCCATTCTGGTTTATTCTATTCCATTCCATTCCATTCCATTCCATTCCATTCCATTCCATTCCATTCTATTCCATTCTATCCCATTCCATTCCATTCCATTCGGGATGATTCCATTCCATTCCATTCCATACCTTTCCATTGCTGTTGATTCCATTCCATTCCATTCCATTCCATTCCACTCCATTCCATTCCATTCCGTTTGTGTTGATTCCATTCCGTTCCAATCCATACCATTCCATTCCATTCCATTCCGGTTAATTCCATTCCATTCCATTTCATTCAATTCCATTCTGGTTGATTCCATTCCATTTCTTCCTATTCCATTCCATTCCATTCTATTCCATTCCATTCCATTCTATTCGCGTTGATTCCATTCCATCCCATTCCATTCCATTCCATCCCATTCCATTCCATTCCATTCGGGTTGATTCCATTGCATTCCATTCCATTCCATACCATTTGCGTGGATTCCATTCCATTCCATTCAATTCCATTGCATTCCATTCCATTCGGGTTGATTCCTTTCCATTCCATTCCATTGCATTCCATTCCATACCATTCCATTCCATTCCACTCAGGTTGATTCCATTCCATTTCTTTCCATTCCATTCCATTCCATTCCATTCGGGTTTATTCCATTCCATTCCATTCCATTCCATTCCATTCCATTCCATTCCATTCCATTCCGTTCCATTCTATGCCATTCCAATCCATTCCATTCCGTTTGATTCCATTCCATTCGATTCCATTCCATTCGGATTGACTCAATTCCATTCCATTTCATTCCATTCTATTCCATTCCATTGCTTTCCATTTCATTCCATTCGGGTAGATTCCTTTCTATTCCATTCCTATCCATACCATTCCATACCGGTTCATTCCATTCCATTCCATTCCATTCCATTTCATTCCAATCCATTCGGTTTCATTCCATTCCATTCCATTCCATTCCATTCCATTCCATGCCATTCGGTTGCTTCCATTCCAATCCAGAACATTCCATTCCGTTCCATTCAATTCCGGTTCATTCCATTCCATTCCATTCCATTCTATTGCATTCTGTTTAATTCCATTCCATTCCATTCCATTCCATTCGAGTTGATTCCATTCCATTCCATTCTATTCCATTCCATTCCATTCTATTCCATTCCATTCCATTCTATTCGCGTTGATTCCATTCCATCCCTTTCCATTCCATTCCATCCCATTCCATTCCATTCCATTCCATTCCATTCGGGTTGATTCCATTGCATTCCATTCCATTCCATTCTATTCCATTCCATTCGGGTTCATTCCATTCCATTCCGTTCCATTCGATTCCATTCCATTCCATTCCATTCGGGATGCTTCCATTCCAGTCAAGAACATTCCATTCCATTCCATTCCATTCCATTCCATTCCGGTTGATTCCATTGCATTCCATTCCATTCCATTTCATTCCATTCGGGTTGATTCCATTCCATTACATTCCATTACATTCCATTCTGGTTGATCCTATTCGATTCCATTCGCTTCAATTCCATTCCATTCCATTCCATTCGAGTTGCTTCCATTCCATTCCAGAACATTCCATTCCATTCCTTTCCATTCTTTCCATTCCATTCTATTCGGGTTCATTCCATTCCATTCCATTCCATTCCGTTCCATTCTGGTAGAATCCATTCCGTTCCATTCCAATCCATTCCATTCCATTCCGATTGATTCCATGCCATTCCTTTCCATTCCATTCCGTTCCATTCCATTCCATTCCGATTAATTCCATGCCATTCCATTGCATTCCATTCCATTCCACTCCATTCCTCTGTGGTTGATTGCATTCCATTCCATTCCATTCCATTCCTTTCCAATCCGTCTCATTCCATTCCATTCAATTTCAATCCATTCGGGTTGATTCCATTCCATTCCATTCCATTCCATTAGGGTTGATGCCATTCCATTCCATTCAACACCATTCTATTCCATTTGGGTTGATTCCATTCCATTCCATTCCATTACATTACAGTACATTCGGGTTAATTCCATTCCATTCGATTCCATTTCATTTCATTCCATTCGGGATGCTTCCATTCCAGTCAAGAACATTCCATTCCATTCCATTCCATTCCTATCCATTCCTTTCCATTCCGGTTTATCCCTTTACATTCCATTCCATTCCTTTCGTTTTGATTCCATTCCATTCCATTCCATTCCATTCCATTCGGTTTGATTACATTCCATTCCATTACATTGCTTTCCATTCCATTCCATTTCATTCCATTCGGGTTGATTCCATTCCATTCCACTCCATTCCATTCTGGTCGATTCCATTCCATTCCATTTCCTTCATTTCCATTCCATTCCATTCTGGTTGCTTCCATTCCGATCCAGAACATTCTATTCCATTCCTTTCCATTACATTCCATTCCGTTCCATTCGGGTTCATTCCATTCAATTCCATTCCATTCCATTCCATTCCATTCCATTCCATTCCATTCCATTCCACTCGGGATGTTTCCATTCCATTTCATTCTATTCCATTCCATTCCAATCCAATCCATTCCATTCTGGATGATTACATTCCATTCCATTCGTGTTGATACCATTCCATTCCGCGCCATTCCATTCCATTCCTTTAGGGTTGTTGCCGTTCAATTCCATTCCATACCATTCCATTATATTTGGGTTGATTCCATTCCATTCCATTCCATTACATTCGGGTTAATTCCATTCCATTCCTTCCCATTCGATTCCATTCCATTCCATTCCATTCGGGATGCTTCCATTCCAGTCAAGAACATTCCATTACATAACATTCCATTCCATTCCATTCCGGTTGATTCCATTGCATTCCATTCCATTCCATTTCATTCCATTCGGGTTGATTCCATTCCATTCCATTCCATTACATTCCATTCTGGTTGATCCTATTCGATTCCATTCGCTTCAATTCCATTCCATTCCATTCCATTCGAGTTGCTTCCATTCCAATCCAGAACATTCCATTCCATTCCTTTCCATTCTTTCCATTCCATTCTATTCGGGTTCATTCCATTCCATTCCATTCCATTCCATTCCGTTCCATTCTGGTAGAATCCATTCCGTTCCATTCCAATCCATTCCATTTCATTCCGATTGATTCCATGCCATTCCTTTCCATTCCATTCCATTCCGTTCCATTCCATTCCATTCCGATTAATTCCATTCCATTCCATTGCATTCCATTCCATTCCACTCCATTCCTCTGTGGTTGATTGCATTCCATTCCATTCCATTCCATTCCATTCCATTCCATTCCATTCCTTTCCAATCCGTTTCATTCCATTCCATTCAATTTCAATCCATTCGGGTTGATTCCATTCCATTCCATTCCTTTCCATTATATTCCATTGCATTCCATTCCATTCGGGTTCATTCCATTCCATTCCATTCCATTCCATTCCATTCCATTCCATTCCCTTCGTGTTGAATCCATTCCATTCCCTTCCATTCCATCCCATTCCATTCTATTCCATTCCATTCTGATACATTCCATTTCATTCCCTTCCATTCGTGTTGATTCCATTCCATGCCATGCCATTCCATTCCATTCCGGTTGATTCCATTCCATTCCATTCCATTCCATTCCATTCCACTCCATTCCATTCCATTTCATTTCCTTCGTGTTGATTCCATTCCATTCCATTCCATTCCGTTCCCTTCCATTCCATTCCATTAGAGTTGATTCCATTCCATTCCATTCAATTCCATTCCATTCCATTTCATTCCATTCTCGATGATTCCATTCCATTCCATTCCATTCCATTCGGGTTGATTCCATTACATTTCATTCCATTAGATTCCATTCCTTTCCATTCCATTCGTGTTAATTCCATGCCATTCCACTCCATTCCATTGCCTTCCATTCCATTCCATTCCATTCGGGTTGCTTCTATTCCATTCCAGAACATTCCATTCCATTCCATTCCGATTGATTCCATTCCATTCCATTGCATTCCATTCCATTCCACTCCATTCCATTGTGGTTGATTTCTTTCCATTCCATTCCATTCCATTCCTTTCCATTCCGTTTCACTCCATTCCGTTCAATTTCATTCCATTCGGGTTGAATCCATTCCATTCCATTCCTTTCCATTATATTCCATTCCATTCCATTCCATTCGGGTTCATTCCATTCCATTCCATTCCATTCCATTCCCTTCGGGTTGAATAAATTCCATTCCCTTCCATTCCATTCCATTCCATTCGGGTTGATTCCATTCCATTCCATTCCATTCCATTCCATTCCATTCCATTCGGGTTGATTCCATTCCATTTCTTTCCATTCCATTCCATTCCATTCTGGTTTATTCCATTCCATTCCATTCCATTCCATTCCATTCTATTCCATTCTATCCCATTCCATTCCATTCCATTCGGGATGATTCCATTCCATTCCATTCCATTCCATTCCGTTCCATTCTGGTAGAATCCATTCCGTTCCATTCCAATCCATTCCATTCCATTCCGATTGATTCCATGCCATTCCTTTCCATTCCATTCCGTTCCATTCCATTCCATTCCGATTAATTCCATGCCATTCCATTGCATTCCATTCCATTCCACTCCATTCCTCTGTGGTTGATTCCATTCCATTCCATTCCATTCCATTCCATTCCATTCCATTCCTTTCCAATCCGTTGCATTCCATTCCATTCAATTTCAATCCATTCGGGTTGATTCCATTCCATTCCATTCCATTCCATTCCATTAGGGTTGATGCCATTCCATTCCATTCAACACCATTCTATTCCATTTGGGTTGATTCCATTCCATTCCATTCCATTCCATTCCATTACATTCGGGTTAATTCCATTCCATTCCATTCCATTCGATTCCATTTCATTCCATTCCATTCGGGATGCTTCCATTCCAGTTAAGAACATTCCATTCCTTTCCATTCCATTCCTATCCATTCCTTTCCATTCCGGTTTATCCCTTTACATTCCATTCCTTTCCTTTCGTTTTGATTCCATTCCATTCCATTCCATTCCATTCCATTCGGTTTGATTCCATTCCATTCCATTACATTGCTTTCCATTCCATTCCATTTCATTCCATTCGGGTTGATTCCATTCCATTCCACTCCATTCCATTCTGGTCGATTCCATTCCATTCCATTCCCTTCATTTCCATTCCATTCCATTCCATTCTGGTTGCTTCCATTCCGATCCAGAACATTCCATTCCATTCCTTTCCATTACATTCCATTCCGTTCCATTCAGGTTCATTCCATTCAATTCCATTCCATTCCATTCCATTCCATTCCATTCCATTCCATTCCACTCGGGATGTTTCCATTCCATTTCATTCTATTCCATTCCATTCCATTCCAATCCATTCCATTCTGGATGATTACATTCCATTCCATTCGTGTTGATACCATTCCATTCCACGCCATTCCATTCCATTCCTTTAGGGTTGTTGCCGTTCAATTCCATTCCAGACCATTCCATTATATTTGGGTTGATTCCATTCCATCCCATTCCATTACATTCGGGTTAATTCCATTCCATTCCTTCCCATTCGATTCCATTCCATTCCATTCCATTCGGGATGCTTCCATTCCAGTCAAGAACATTCCATTACATAACATTCCATTCCATTCCATTCCGGTTGATTCCATTGCATTCCATTCCATTCCATTTCATTCCATTCGGGTTGATTCCATTCCATTCCATTCCATTACATTCCATTCTGGTTGATCCTATTCGATTCCATTCGCTTCAATTCCATTCCATTCCATTCCATTCGAGTTGCTTCCATTCCAATCCAGAACATTCCATTCCATTCCTTTCCATTCTTTCCATTCCATTCTATTCGGGTTCATTCCATTCCATTCCATTCCATTCCGTTCCATTCTGGTAGAATCCATTCCGTTCCATTCCATTCCATTCCATTTCATTCCGATTGATTCCATGCCATTCCTTTCCATTCCATTCCATTCCGTTCCATTCCATTCCATTCCGATTAATTCCATTCCATTCCATTGCATTCCATTCCATTCCACTCCATTCCTCTGTGGTTGATTGCATTCCATTCCATTCCATTCCATTCCATTCCATTCCATTCCTTTCCAATCCGTTTCATTCCATTCCATTCAATTTCAATCCATTCGGGTTGATTCCATTCCATTCCATTCCTTTCCATTATATTCCATTGCATTCCATTCCATTCGGGTTCATTCCATTCCATTCCATTCCATTCCATTCCATTCCATTCCCTTCGTGTTGAATCCATTCCATTCCCTTCCATTCCATCCCATTCCATTCTATTCCATTCCATTCCGATACATTCCATTCCATTCCCTTCCATTCGTGTTGATTCCATTCCATGCCATGCCATTCCATTCCATTCCGGTTGATTCCATTCCATTCCATTCCATTCCATTCCATTCCATTCCATTCCATTCCACTTCATTTCCTTCGTGTTGATTCCATTCCATTCCATTCCATTCCGTTCCCTTCCATTCCATTCCATTAGAGTTGATTCCATTCCATTCCATTCAATTCCATTCCATTCCATTTCATTCCATTCTCGATGATTCCATTCTATTCCATTCCATTCCATTCGGGTTGATTCCATTACATTTCATTCCATTAGATTCCATTCCTTTCCATTCCATTCGTGTTAATTCCATGCCATTCCACTCCATTCCATTGCCTTCCATTCCATTCCATTCCATTCGGGTTGCTTCTATTCCATTCCAGAACATTCCATTCCATTCCATTCCGATTGATTCCATTCCATTCCATTGCATTCCATTCAATTCCACTCCATTCCATTGTGGTTGATTCCTTTCCATTCCATTCCATTCCATTCCATTCCTTTCCATTCCGTTTCATTCCATTCCATTCAATTTCATTCCATTCGGGTTGAATCCATTCCATTCCATTCCTTTCCATTATATTCCATTCCATTCCATTCCATTCGGGTTCATTCCATTCCATTCCATTCCATTCCATTCCATTCCCTTTGGGTTGAATAAATTCCATTCCCTTCCATTCCATTCCATTCCATTCGGGTTGATTCCATTCCATTCCTTTCCATTCCATTCCATTCCATTCCATTCCATTCCATTTCATTCCCGTTGATTCCATTCCGGTTGATTCCATTCCATTCCATTCCATTCCATTCCATTCCATTCTGGTTTATTCCATTCCATTCCATTCCATTCCATTCCATTCTATTCCATTCTATCCCATTCCATTCCATTCCATTCGGGATGATTCCATTCCATTCCATTCCATACCTTTCCATTGCTGTTGATTCCATTCCATTCCATTCCATTCCATTCCACTCCATTCCATTCCATTCCGTTTGTGTTGATTCCATTCCGTTCCAATCCATACCATTCCATTCCATTCCATTCCGGTTAATTCCATTCCATTCCATTTCATTCAATTCCATTCTGGTTGATTCCATTCCATTTCTTCCTATTCCATTCCATTCCATTCTATTCCATTCCATTCCATTCTATTCGCGTTGATTCCATTCCATCCCATTCCATTCCATTCCATTCCATTCCATTCCATTCCATTCGGGTTGATTCCATTGCATTCCATTCCATTCCATACCATTTGCGTGGATTCCATTCCATTCCATTCAATTCCATTGCATTCCATTCCATTCGGGTTGATTCCTTTCCATTCCATTCCATTGCATTCCATTCCATACCATTCCATTCCATTCCACTCAGGTTGATTCCATTCCATTTCTTTTCATTCCATTCCATTCCATTCCATTCCATTCGGGTTTATTCCATTCCATTCCATTCCATTCCATTCCATTCCATTCCATTCCGTTCCATTCCATTCCATTCTATGCCATTCCAATCCATTCCATTCCGTTTGATTCCATTCCATTCCATTCCATACCATTCCATTCCTGTTGATTCCTTTCAATTCCACTCCATTCCATTCCATTCCGTTTGGGTTGATTCCATTCCGTTCCAATCCATACCATTCCATTCCATTCGGGTTGATTCCATTCCATTCCATTCCATTCCATTTCATTGCATTCTGTTTGATTCCATTCCATTCCATTCCATTCCATTCCATTCCATTCCATTCTGGTTGATTCCATTCCATTCCATTCCATTCCATTTCATTACATTCCATTCGGGTTGATTCCATTCCATTCCATTCTATTCCATTCCATTCCATTCAATTCGCTTTGATTCCATTCCATTCGATTCCATTCCATTCGGATTGACTCCATTCCATTCCATTTCATTCCATTCTATTCCATTCCATTGCATTCCATTTCATTCCATTCGGGTAGATTCCGTTCTATTCCATTCCTATCCATACCATTCCATACCGGTTCATTCCATTCCATTCCATTCCATTCCATTCCATTCCATTCCATTCCATCCCATTCCATTTGGGTTGATTCCATTCCATTCCATTCCATTCCATTTCATTCCAATCCATTCGGTTTCATTCCATTCCATTCCATTCCATGCCATTCGGTTGCTTCCATTCCAATCCAGAACATTCCATTCCGTTCCATTCAATTCCGGTTCATTCCATTCCATTCCATTCCATTCCATTCTATTCCATTCTGTTTAATTCCATTCCATTCCATTCCATTCCATTCGAGTTGATTCCATTCCATTCCATTCTATTCCATTCCATTCCATTCTATTCCATTCCATTCCATTCTATTCGCGTTGATTCCATTCCATCCCTTTCCATTCCATTCCATCCCATTCCATTCCATTCCATTCCATTCCATTCCATTCGGGTTGATTCCATTGCATTCCATTCCATTCCATTCTATTCCATTCCATTCGGGTTCATTCCATTCCATTCCGTTCCATTCGATTCCATTCCATTCCATTCCATTCGGGATGCTTCCATTCCAGTCAAGAACATTCCATTCCATTCCATTCCATTCCATTCCATTCCATTCCATTCCATTCCATTCCGGTTGATTCCATTGCATTCCATTCCATTCCATTTCATTCCATTCGGGTTGATTCCATTCCATTACATTCCATTACATTCCATTCTGGTTGATCCTATTCGATTCCATTCGCTTCAATTCCATTCCATTCCATTCCATTCGAGTTGCTTCCATTCCATTCCAGAACATTCCATTCCATTCCTTTCCATTCTTTCCATTCCATTCTATTCGGGTTCATTCCATTCCATTCCATTCCATTCCGTTCCATTCTGGTAGAATCCATTCCGTTCCATTCCAATCCATTCCATTCCATTCCGATTGATTCCATGCCATTCCTTTCCATTCCATTCCGTTCCATTCCATTCCATTCCGATTAATTCCATGCCATTCCATTGCATTCCATTCCATTCCACTCCATTCCTCTGTGGTTGATTCCATTCCATTCCATTCCATTCCATTCCATTCCATTCCATTCCTTTCCAATCCGTTTCATTCCATTCCATTCAATTTCAATCCATTCGGGTTGATTCCATTCCATTCCATTCCATTCCATTAGGGTTGATGCCATTCCATTCCATTCAACACCATTCTATTCCATTTGGGTTGATTCCATTCCATTCCATTCCATTCCATTCCATTCCATTCCATTCCATTCCATTACATTCGGGTTAATTCCATTCCATTCCATTCCATTCGATTCCATTTCATTCCATTCCATTCGGGATGCTTCCATTCCAGTCAAGAACATTCCATTCCATTCCATTCCATTCCTATCCATTCCTTTCCATTCCGGTTTATCCCTTTACATTCCATTCCATTCCTTTCGTTTTGATTCCATTCCATTCCATTCAATTCCATTCCATTCCATTCGGTTTGATTCCATTCCATTCCATTACATTGCTTTCCATTCCATTCCATTTCATTCCATTCGGGTTGATTCCATTCCATTCCACTCCATTCCATTCTGGTCGATTCCATTCCATTCCATTCCCTTCATTTCCATTCCATTCCATTCCACTCTGGTTGCTTCCATTCCGATCCAGAACATTCCATTCCATTCCTTTCCATTACATTCCATTCCGTTCCATTCGGGTTCATTCCATTCCATTCCATTCCATTCCATTCCATTCCATTCCATTCCATTCCATTCCACTCGGGATGTTTCCATTCCATTTCATTCTATTCCATTCCATTCCATTCCAATCCATTCCATTCTGGATGATTACATTCCATTCCATTCGTGTTGATACCATTCCATTCCACGCCATTCCATTCCATTCCTTTAGGGTTGTTGCCGTTCAATTCCATTCCATACCATTCCATTATATTTGGGTTGATTCCATTCCATTCCATTCCATTACATTCGGGTTAATTCCATTCCATTCCTTCCCATTCGATTCCATTCCATTCCATTCCATTCGGGATGCTTCCATTCCAGTCAAGAACATTCCATTACATAACATTCCATTCCATTCCATTCCGGTTGATTCCATTGCATTCCATTCCATTCCATTCCATTACATTCCATTCTTGTTGATCCTATTCGATTCCATTCGCTTCAATTCCATTCCATTCCATTCCATTCGAGTTGCTTCCATTCCAATCCAGAACATTCCATTCCATTCCTTTCCATTCTTTCCATTCCATTCTATTCGGGTTCATTCCATTCCATTCCATTCCATTCCGTTCCATTCTGGTAGAATCCATTCCGTTCCATTCCAATCCATTCCATTTCATTCCGATTGATTCCATGCCATTCCTTTCCATTCCATTCCATTCCGTTCCATTCCATTCCATTCCGATTAATTCCATTCCATTCCATTGCATTCCATTCCATTCCACTCCATTCCTCTGTGGTTGATTGCATTCCATTCCATTCCATTCCATTCCATTCCATTCCATTCCTTTCCAATCCGTTTCATTCCATTCCATTCAATTTCAATCCATTCGGGTTGATTCCATTCCATTCCATTCCTTTCCATTATATTCCATTGCATTCCATTCCATTCGGGTTCATTCCATTCCATTCCATTCCATTCCATTCCATTCCATTCCATTCCCTTCGTGTTGAATCCATTCCGTTCCCTTCCATTCCATCCCATTCCATTCTATTCCATTCCATTCCGATACATTCCATTCCATTCCCTTCCATTCGTGTTGATTCCATTCCATGCCATGCCATTCCATTCCATTCCGGTTGATTCCATTCCATTCCATTCCATTCCATTCCATTCCATTCCATTCCATTCCATTTCCTTCGTGTTGATTCCATTCCATTCCATTGCATTCCGTTCCCTTCCATTCCATTCCATTAGAGTTGATTCCATTCCATTCCATTCAATTCCATTGCATTCCATTTCATTCCATTCTCGATGATTCCATTCCATTGCATTCCATTCCATTCGGGTTGATTCCATTCCATTTCATTCCATTAGATTCCATTCCTTTCCATTCCATTCGTGTTAATTCCATGCCATTCCACTCCATTCCATTGCCTTCCATTCCATTCCATTCCATTCGGGTTGCTTCTATTCCATTCCAGAACATTCCATGCCATTCCATTCCGATTGATTCCATTCCATTCCATTGCATTCCATTCCATTCCACTCCATTCCATTGTGGTTGATTCCTTTCCATTCCATTCCATTCCTTTCCATTCCGTTTCATTCCATTCCATTCAATTTCATTCCATTCGGGTTGAATCCATTCCATTCCATTCCTTTCCATTATATTCCATTCCATTCCATTCCATTCGGTTTCATTCCATTCCATTCCATTCCATTCCATTCCATTCCATTCCATTCCCTTTGGGTTGAATAAATTCCATTCCTTTCCATTCCATTCCATTCCATTCGGGTTGATTCCATTCCATTCCATTCCATTCCATTCCATTCCATTCCATTCCTTTCTGGTTTATTCCATTCCATTCCATTCCATTCCATTCCATTCCATTCCATTCCATTCGGGATGATTCCATTCCATTCTATTCCATACCTTTCCATTGCTGTTGATTCCATTCCATTCCATTCCATTCCATTCCACTCCATTCCATTCCTTTCCGTTTGTGTTGATTCCATTCCGTTCCAATCCATACCATTCCATTCCATTCCATTCCGGTTAATTCCATTCCATTCCATTTCATTCAATTCCATTCTGGTTGATTCCATTCCATTTCTTCCTATTCCATTCCATTCCATTCTATTCCATTCTATTCCATTCTATTCGCGTTGATTCCATTCCATCCCATTCCATTCCATTCCATCCCATTCCATTCCATTCCATTCGGGTTGATTCCATTGCATTCCATTCCATTCCATACCATTTGCGTGGATTCCATTCCATTCCATTCAATTCCATTGCATTCCATTCCATTCGGGTTGATTCCTTTCCATTCCATTCCATTGCATTCCATTCCATACCATTCCATTCCATTCCACTCAGGTTGATTCCATTCCATTTCTTTCCATTCCATTCCATTCCATTCCATTCCATTCCATTCCATTCGGGTTTATTCCATTCCATTCCATTCCATTCCATTCCATTCCATTCCATTCCATTCCATTCCGTTCCGTTCCATTCCATTCTATGCCATTCCAATCCATTCCATTCCGTTTGATTCCATTCCATTCCATTCCATACCATTCCATTCCTGTTGATTCCTTTCAATTCCACTCCATTCCATTCCATTCCGTTTGGGTTGATTCCATTCCGTTCCAATCCATACCATTCCATTCCATTCGGGTTGATTCCATTCCATTCCATTCCATTCCATTTCATTGCATTCTGTATGATTCCATTCCATTCCATTCCATTCCATTCCATTCCATTCTGGTTGATTCCATTCCATTCCATTCCATTCCATTTCATTACATTCCATTCGGGTTGATTCCATTCCATTCCATTCTATTCCATTCCATTCCATTCAATTCGCTTTGATTCCATTCCATTCGATTCCATTCCATTCGGATTGACTCCATTCCATTCCATTTCATTCCATTTTATTCCATTCCATTGCATTCCATTTCATTCCATTCGGGTAGATTCCGTTCTATTCCATTCCTATCCATACCATTCCATACCGGTTCATTCCATTCCATTCCATTCCATTCCATTCCATTCCATTCCATCCCATTCCATTTGGGTTGATTCCATTCCATTCCATTCCATTCCATTTCATTCCAATCCATTCGGTTTCATTCCATTCCATTCCATTCCATGCCATTCGGTTGCTTCCATTCCAATCCAGAACATTCCATTCCGTTCCATTCAATTCTGGTTCATTCCATTCCATTCCATTCCATTCCATTCTATTCCATTCTGTTTAATTCCATTCCATTCCATTCCATTCCATTCGAGTTGATTCCATTCCATTCCATTCTATTCCATTCCATTCCATTCTATTCCATTCCATTCCATTCTATTCGCGTTGATTCCATTCCATCCCTTTCCATTCCATTCCATCCCATTCCATTCCATTCCATTCGGGTTGATTCCATTGCATTCCATTCCATTCCATTCTATTCCATTCCATTCGGGTTCATTCCATTCCATTCAATTCCATTCCATTCCATTCCATTCCATTCCATTCGGGATGCTTCCATTCCAGTCAAGAACCTTCCATTCCATTCCATTCCATTCCATTCCATTCCGGTTGATTCCATTGCATTCCATTCCATTCCATTTCATTCCATTCGGGTTGATTCCATTCCATTACATTCCATTACATTCCATTCTGGTTGATCCTATTCGATTCCATTCGCTTCAATTCCATTCCATTCCATTGCATTCGAGTTGCTTCCATTCCATTCCAGAACATTCCATTCCATTCCTTTCCATTCTTTCCATTCCATTCTATTCGGGTTCATTCCATTCCATTCCATTCCATTCCGTTCCATTCTGGTAGAATCCATTCCGTTCCATTCCAATCCATTCCATTCCATTCCGATTGATTCCATGCCATTCCTTTCCATTCCATTCCGTTCCATTCCATTCCATTCCGATTAATTCCATGCCATTCCATTGCATTCCATTCCATTCCACTCCATTCCTCTGTGGTTGATTCCATTCCATTCCATTCCATTCCATTCCATTCCATTCCATTCCTTTCCAATCCGTTTCATTCCATTCCATTCAATTTCAATCCATTCGGGTTGATTCCATTCCATTCCATTCCATTCCATTAGGGTTGATGCCATTCCATTCCATTCAACACCATTCTATTCCATTTGGGTTGATTCCATTCCATTCCATTCCATTCCATTCCATTACATTCGGGTTAATTCCATTCCATTCCATTCCATTCGATTCCATTTCATTCCATTCCATTCGGGATGCTTCCATTCCAGTCAAGAACATTCCATTCCATTCCATTCCATTCCTATCCATTCCTTTCCATTCCGGTTTATCCCTTTACATTCCATTCCATTCCTTTCGTTTTGATTCCATTCCATTCCATTCCATTCCATTCCATTCGGTTTGATTCCATTCCATTCCATTACATTGCTTTCCATTCCATTCCATTTCATTCCATTCGGGTTGATTCCATTCCATTCCACTCCATTCCATTCTGGTCGATTCCATTCCATTCCATTCCCTTCATTTCCATTCCATTCCATTCCATTCTGGTTGCTTCCATTCCGATCCAGAACATTCCATTCCATTCCTTTCCATTAAATTCCATTCCGTTCCATTCGGGTTCATTCCATTCAATTCCATTCCATTCCATTCCATTCCATTCCATTCCATTCCATTCCATTCCATTCCACTCGGGATGTTTCCATTCCATTTCATTCTATTCCATTCCATTCCATTCCAATCCATTCCATTCTGGATGATTACATTCCATTCCATTCGTGTTGATACCATTCCATTCCACGCCATTCCATTCCATTCCTTTAGGGTTGTTGCCGTTCAATTCCATTCCATACCATTCCATTATATTTGGGTTGATTCCATTCCATTCCATTCCATTACATTCGGGTTAATTCCATTCCATTCCTTCCCATTCGATTCCATTCCATTCCATTCCATTCGGGATGCTTCCATTCCAGTCAAGAACATTCCATTACATAACATTCCATTCCATTCCATTCCGGTTGATTCCATTGCATTCCATTCCATTCCATTTCATTCCATTCGGGTTGATTCCATTCCATTCCATTCCATTACATTCCATTCTGGTTGATCCTATTCGATTCCATTCGCTTCAATTCCATTCCATTCCATTCCATTCGAGTTGCTTCCATTCCAATCCAGAACATTCCATTCCATTCCTTTCCATTCTTTCCATTCCATTCTATTCGGGTTCATTCCATTCCATTCCATTCCATTCCGTTCCATTCTGGTAGAATCCATTCCGTTCCATTCCAATCCATTCCATTTCATTCCGATTGATTCCATGCCATTCCTTTCCATTCCATTCCGTTCCATTCCATTCCATTCCGATTAATTCCATTCCATTCCATTGCATTCCATTCCATTCCACTCCATTCCTCTGTGGTTGATTGCATTCCATTCCATTCCATTTCATTCCATTCCATTCCATTCCTTTCCAATCCGTTTCATTCCATTCCATTCAATTTCAATACATTCGGGTTGATTCCATTCCATTCCATTCCTTTCCATTATATTCCATTTCATTCCATTCCATTCGGGTTCATTTCATTCCATTCCATTCCATTCCATTCCATTCCATTCCATTCCCTTCGTGTTGAATCCATTCCATTCCCTTCCATTCCATCCCATTCCATTCTATTCCATTCCATTCCGATATATTCCATTCCATTCCCTTCCATTCGTGTTGATTCCATTCCATGCCATGCCATTCCATTCCATTCCGGTTGATTCCATTCCATTCCACTTCATTTCCTTCGTGTTGATTCCATTCCATTCCATTCCATTCCGTTCCCTTCCATTTCATTCCATTAGAGTTGATTCCATTCCATTCCATTCCATTCCATTCCATTCCATTTCATTCCATTCTCGATGATTCCATTCTATTCCATTCCATTCCATTCGGGTTGATTCCATTCCATTTCATTCCATTAGATTCCATTCCTTTCCATTCCATTCGTGTTAATTCCATGCCATTCCACTCCATTCCATTGCCTTCCATTCCATTCCATTCCATTCGGGTTGCTTCTATTCCATTCCAGAACATTCCATTCCATTCCATTCCGATTGATTCCATTCCATTCCATTGCATTCCATTCCATTCCACTCCATTCCATTGTGGTTGATTCCTTTCCATTCCATTCCATTCCATTCCATTCCTTTCCATTCCGTTTCATTCCATTCCATTCAATTTCATTCCATTCGGGTTGAATCCATTCCATTCCATTCCTTTCCATTATATTCCATTCCATTCCATTCCATTCGGGTTCATTCCATTCCATTCCATTCCATTCCATTCCATTCCATTCCCTTTTGGTTGAATAAATTCCATTCCCTTCCATTCCATTCCATTCCATTCGGGTTGATTCCATTCCATTCCATTCCATTCCATTCCATTCCATTCCATTCCTTTCCATTCCATTCCATTCCGGTTGATTCCATTCCGGTTGATTCCATTCCATTCCATTCCATTCCATTCCATTCTGGTTTATTCCATTCCATTCCATTCCATTCCATTCCATTCCATTCCATTCCATTCCATTCTATTCCATTCTATCCCATTCCATTCCATTCCATTCGGGATGATTCCATTCCATTCCATTCCATACCTTTCCATTGCTGTTGATTCCATTCCATTCCATTCCATTCCATTCCACTCCATTCCATTCCATTCCGTTTGTGTTGATTCCATTCCGTTCCAATCCATACCATTCCATTCCATTCCATTCCGGTTAATTCCATTCCATTCCATTTCATTCAATTCCATTCTGGTTGATTCCATTCCATTTCTTCCTATTCCATTCCATTCCATTCTATTCCATTCCATTCCATTCTATTCGCGTTGATTCCATTCCATTCCATTCCATTCCATTCCATTCCATTCCATTCCATTCCATTCGGGTTGATTCCATTGCATTCCATTCCATTCCATACCATTTGCGTGGATTCCATTCCATTCCATTCAATTCCATTGCATTCCATTCCATTCGGGTTGATTCCTTTCCATTCCACTCCATTGCATTCCATTCCATAACATTCCATTCCATTCCACTCAGGTTGATTCCATTCCATTTCTTTTCATTCCATTCCATTCCATTCCATTCCATTCGGGTTTATTCCATTCCATTCCATTCCATTCCATTCCATTCCATTCCATTCCGTTCCGTTCCATTCCATTCCATTCTATGCCATTCCAATCCATTCCATTCCGTTTGATTCCATTCCATTCCATTCCATACCATTCCATTCCTGTTGATTCCTTTCAATTCCACTCCATTCCATTCCATTCGGTTTGGGTTGATTCCATTCCGTTCCAATCCATACCATTCCATTCCATTCGGGTTGATTCCATTCCATTCCATTCCATTCCATTCCATTTCATTGCATTCTGTTTGATTCCATTCCATTCCATTCCATTCCATTCCATTCCATTCTGGTTGATTCCATTCCATTCCATTCCATTCCATTCCATTTCATTACATTCCATTCGGGTTGATTCCATTCCATTCCATTCTATTCCATTCCATTCCATTCAATTCGCTTTGATTCCATTCCATTCGATTCCATTCCATTCGGATTGACTCCATTCCATTCCATTTCATTCCATTCTATTCCATTCCATTGCATTCCATTTCATTCCATTCGGGTAGATTCCGTTCTATTCCATTCCTATCCATACCATTCCATACCGGTTCATTCCATTCCATTCCATTCCATTCCATTCCATTCCATTCCATTCCATCCCATTCCATCCCATTCCATTTGGGTTGATTCCATTCCATTCCATTCCATTCCATTTCATTCCAATCCATTCGGTTTCATTCCATTCCATTCCATTCCATGCCATTCGGTTGCTTCCATTCCAATCCAGAACATTCCATTCCGTTCCATTCAATTCCGGTTCATTCCATTCCATTCCATTCCATTCCATTCTATTCCATTCTGTTTAATTCCATTCCATTCCATTCCATTCCATTCGAGTTGATTCCATTCCATTCCATTCTATTCCATTCCATTCCATTCTATTCCATTCCATTCCATTCTATTCGCGTTGATTCCATTCCATCCCTTTCCATTCCATTCCATCCCATTCCATTCCATTCCATTCCATTCCATTCGGGTTGATTCCATTGCATTCCATTCCATTCCATTCTATTCCATTCCATTCGGGTTCATTCCATTCCATTCCGTTCCATTCGATTTCATTCCATTCCATTCCATTCGGGATGCTTCCATTCCAGTCAAGAACATTCCATTCCATTCCATTCCATTCCATTCCATTCCATTCCGGTTGATTCCATTGCATTCCATTCCATTCCATTTCATTCCATTCGGGTTGATTCCATTCCATTACATTCCATTACATTCCATTCTGGTTGATCCTATTCGATTCCATTCGCTTCAATTCCATTCCATTCCATTCCATTCGAGTTGCTTCCATTCCATTCCAGAACATTCCATTCCATTCCTTTCCATTCTTTCCATTCCATTCTATTCGGGTTCATTCCATTCCATTCCATTCCATTCCGTTCCATTCTGGTAGAATCCATTCCGTTCCATTCCAATCCATTCCATTCCATTCCGATTGATTCCATGCCATTCCTTTCCATTCCATTCCGTTCCATTCCATTCCATTCCGATTAATTCCATGCCATTCCATTGCATTCCATTCCATTCCACTCCATTCCTCTGTGGTTGATTCCATTCCATTCCATTCCATTCCATTCCATTCCATTCCATTCCAATCCGTTTCATTCCATTCCATTCAATTTCAATCCATTCGGGTTGATTCCATTCCATTCCATTCCATTCCATTCCATTCCATTAGGGTTGATGCCATTCCATTCCATTCAACACCATTCTATTCCATTTGGGTTGATTCCATTCCATTCCATTCCATTCCATTACATTACATTCGGGTTAATTCCATTCCATTCCATTCCATTCGATTCCATTTCATTCCATTCCATTCGGGATGCTTCCATTCCAGTCAAGAACATTCCATTCCATTCCATTCCATTCCATTCGGTTTGATTCCATTCCATTCCATTACATTGCTTTCCATTCCATTCCATTTCATTCCATTCGGGTTGATTCCATTCCATTCCACTCCATTCCATTCTGGTCGATTCCATTCCATTCCATTCCCTTCATTTCCATTCCATTCCATTCCATTCTGGTTGCTTCCATTCCGATCCAGAACATTCCATTCCATTCCTTTCCTTTACATTCCATTCCGTTCCATTCGTGTTCATTCCATTCCATTCCATTCCATTCCATTCCATTCCATTCCACACGGGATGTTTCCATTCCATTTCGTTCTATTCCATTCCATTCCATTCCAATCCATTCCATTCTGGATGATTACATTCCATTCCATTCGTGTTGATACCATTCCATTCCACGCCATTCCATTCCATTCCTTTAGGGTTGTTGCCGTTCAATTCCATTCCATACCATTCCATTATATTTGGGTTGATTCCATTCCATTCCATTCCATTACATTCGGGTTAATTCCATTCCATTCCTTCCCATTCGATTCCATTCCATTCCATTCCATTCGGGATGCTTCCATTCCAGTCAAGAACATTCCATTACATAACATTCCATTCCATTCCATTCCGGTTGATTCCATTGCATTCCATTCCATTCCATTTCATTCCATTCGGGTTGATTCCATTCCATTCCATTCCATTACATTCCATTCTGGTTGATCCTATTCGATTCCATTCGCTTCAATTCCATTCCATTCCATTCCATTCGAGTTGCTTCCATTCCAATCCAGAACATTCCATTCCATTCCTTTCCATTCTTTCCATTCCATTCTATTCGGGTTCATTCCATTCCATTCCATTCCATTCCGTTCCATTCTGGTAGAATCCATTCCGTTCCATTCCAATCCATTCCATTTCATTCCGATTGATTCCATGCCATTCCTTTCTATTCCATTCCATTCCGTTCCATTCCATTCCATTCCGATTAATTCCATTCCATTCCATTGCATTCCATTCCATTCCACTCCATTCCTCTGTGGTTGATTGCATTCCATTCCATTCCATTCCATTCCATTCCATTCCAATCCGTTTCATTCCATTCCATTCAATTTCAATCCATTCGGGTTGATTCCATTCCATTCCATTCCTTTCCATTATATTCCATTGCATTCCATTCCATTCAGGTTCATTCCATTCCATTCCATTCCATTCCATTCCATTCCATTCCCTTCGTGTTGAATCCATTCCGTTCCCTTCCATTCCATCCCATTCCATTCTATTCCATTCCATTCCGATACATTCCATTCCATTCCCTTCCATTCGTGTTGATTCCATTCCATGCCATGCCATTCCATTCCATTCCGGTTGATTCCATTCCATTCCATTCCATTCCATTCCATTCCATTTCATTTCCTTCGTGTTGATTCCATTCCATTCCATTCCATTCCGTTCCCTTCCATTCCATTCCATTAGAGTTGATTCCATTCCATTCCATTCAATTCCATTCCATTCCATTTCATTCCATTCTCGATGATTCCATTCCATTCCATTCCATTCCATTCGGGTTGATTCCATTCCATTTCATTCCATTAGATTCCATTCCTTTCCATTCCATTCGTGTTAATTCCATGCCATTCCACTCCATTCCATTGCCTTCCATTCCATTCCATTCCATTCGGGTTGCTTCTATTCCATTCCAGAACATTCCATTCCATTCCATTCCGATTGATTCCATTCCATTCCATTGCATTCCATTCCATTCCACTCCATTCCATTGTGGTTGATTCCTTTCCATTCCATTCCATTCCATTCCTTTCCATTCCGTTTCATTCCATTCCATTCAATTTCATTCCATTCGGGTTGAATCCATTCCATTCCATTCCTTTCCATTATATTCCATTCCATTCCATTCCATTCGGGTTCATTCCATTCCATTCCATTCCATTCCATTCCATTCCATTCCATTCCCTTTGGGTTGAATAAATTCCATTCCCTTCCATTCCATTCCATTCCATTCGGGTTGATTCCATTCCATTCCATTCCATTCCATTCCATTCCATTCCGGTTGATTCCATTCCATTTCTTTCCATTCCATTCCATTCCATTCCATTCCATTCCATTCTGGTTTATTCCATTCCATTCCATTCCATTCCATTCCATTCCATTCCATTCCATTCTATTCCATTCTATCCCATTCCATTCCATTCCATTCGGGATGATTCCATTCCATTCCATTCCATACCTTTCCATTGCTGTTGATTCCATTCCATTCCATTCCATTCCATTCCACTCCATTCCATTCCATTCCGTTTGTGTTGATTCCATTCCGTTCCAATCCATACCATTCCATTCCATTCCATTCCGGTTAATTGCATTCCATTCCATTTCATTCAATTCCATTCTGGTTGATTCCATTCCATTTCTTCCTTTTCCATTCCATTCCATTCTATTCCATTCCATTCCATTCTATTCGCGTTGATTCCATTCCATCCCATTCCATTCCATTCCATCCCATTCCATTCCATTCCATTCGGGTTGATTCCATTGCATTCCATTCCATTCCATACCATTTGCGTGGATTCCATTCCATTCCATTCAATTCCATTGCATTCCATTCCATTCGGGTTGATTCCTTTCCATTCCATTCCATTGCATTCCATTCCATACCATTCCATTCCATTCCACTAAGGTTGATTCCATTCCATTTCTTTCCATTCCATTCCATTCCATTCCATTCGGGTTTATTCCATTCCATTCCATTCCATTCCATTCCATTCCGTTCCATTCCATTCCATTCTATGCCATTCCAATCCATTCCATTCCGTTTGATTCCATTCCATTCCATTCCATACCATTCCATTCCTGTTGATTCCTTTCAATTCCACTCCATTCCATTCCATTCCGTTTGGGTTGATTCCATTCCGTTCCAATCCATACCATTC
The DNA here is from genome assembly GCF_029289425.2 of Pan paniscus. Lineage (NCBI taxonomy): Eukaryota > Metazoa > Chordata > Mammalia > Primates > Hominidae > Pan > Pan paniscus. The sequence continues at coordinate 43,788,689 of NC_073267.2, read as the reverse complement.
CATTCCATTCGGGTTGATTCCATTTCATTCCATTCCATTCCATTTCATTGCATTCTGTTTGATTCCATTCCATTCCATTCCATTCCATTCCATTCCATTCTGGTTGATTCCATTCCATTCCATTCCATTCCATTTCATTACATTCCATTCGTGTTGATTCCATTCCATTCCATTCTATTCCATTCCATTCCATTCAATTCACTTTGATTCCATTCCATTCGATTCCATTCCATTCGGATTGACTCCATTCCATTCCATTTCATTCCATTCTATTCCATTCCATTGCATTCCATTTCATTCCATTCGGGTAGATTCCGTTCTATTCCATTCCTATCCATACCATTCCATACCGGTTCATTCCATTCCATTCCATTCCATTCCATTCCATTCCATTCCATCCCATTCCATTTGGGTTGATTCCATTCCATTCCATTCCATTTCATTCCAATCCATTCGGTTTCATTCCATTCCATTCCATTCCATGCCATTCGGTTGCTTCCATTCCAATCCAGAACATTCCATTCCGTTCCATTCAATTCCGGTTCATTCCATTCCATTCCATTCCATTCCATTCCATTCCATTCTATTCCATTCTGTTTAATTCCATTCCATTCCATTCCATTCCATTCGAGTTGACTCCATTCCATTCCATTCTATTCCATTCCATTCCATTCTATTCCATTCCATTCCATTCTATTCGCGTTGATTCCATTCCATCCCTTTCCATTCCATTCCATCCCATTCCATTCCATTCCATTTGGGTTGATTCCATTGCATTCCATTCCATTCCATTCTATTCCATTCCATTCGGGTTCATTCCATTCCATTCCGTTCCATTCGATTCCATTCCATTCCATTCGGGATGCTTCCATTCCAGTCAAGAACATTCCATTCCATTCCATTCCATTCCATTCCGGTTGATTCCATTGCATTCCATTCCATTCCATTTCATTCCATTCGGGTTGATTCCATTCCAATACATTCCATTACATTCCATTCTGGTTGATCCTATTCGAATCCATTCGCTTCAATTCCATTCCATTCCATTCCATTCGAGTTGCTTCCATTCCATTCCAGAACATTCCATTCCATTCCTTTCCATTGTTTCCATTCCAGTCTATTCGGGTTCATTCCATTCCATTCCATTCCATTCCGTTCCATTCTGGTAGAATCCATTCCGTTCCATTCCAATCCATTCCATTCCATTCCGATTGATTCCATGCCATTCCTTTCCATTCCATTCCGTTCCATTCCATTCCATTCCGATTAATTCCATGCCATTCCATTGCATTCCATTCCATTCCACTCCATTCCTCTGTGGTTGATTCCATTCCATTCCATTCCATTCCATTCCATTCCATTCCTTTCCAATCCGTTTCATTCCATTCCATTCAATTTCAATCCATTCGGGTTGATTCCATTCCATTCCATTCCATTCCATTAGGGTTGATGCCATTCCATTCCATTCAACACCATTCTATTCCATTTGGGTTGATTCCATTCCATTCCATTCCATTCCATTCCATTCCATTACATTCGGGTTAATTCCATTCCATTCCATTCCATTCGATTCCATTTCATTCCATTCCATTCGGGATGCTTCCATTCCAGTCAAGAACATTCCATTCCATTCCATTCCATTCCTATCCATTCCTTTCCATTCCGGTTTATCCCTTTACATTCCATTCCATTCCTTTCGTTTGATTCCATTCCATTCCATTCCATTCCATTCCATTCGGTTTGATTCCATTCCATTCCATTACATTGCTTTCCATTCCATTCCATTTCATTCCATTCGGGTTGATTCCATTCCATTCCACTCCATTCCATTCTGGTCGATTCCATTCCATTCCATTCCCTTCATTTCCATTCCATTCCATTCCATTCTGGTTGCTTCCATTCCGATCCAGAACATTCCATTCCATTCCTTTCCATTACATTCCATTCCGTTCCATTCGGGTTCATTCCATTCCATTCCATTCCATTCCATTCCATTCCATTCCACTCGGGATGTTTCCATTCCATTTCATTCTATTCCATTCCATTCCATTCCAATCCATTCCATTCTGGATGATTACATTCCATTCCATTCGTGTTGATACCATTCCATTCCACGCCATTCCATTCCATTCCTTTAGGGTTGTTGCCGTTCAATTCCATTCCATACCATTCCATTATATTTGGGTTGATTCCATTCCATTCCATTCCATTACATTCGGGTTAATTCCATTCCATTCCTTCCCATTCGATTCCATTCCATTCCATTCCATTCGGGATGCTTCCATTCCAGTCAAGAACATTCCATTACATAACATTCCATTCCATTCCATTCCGGTTGATTCCATTGCATTCCATTCCATTCCATTTCATTCCATTCGGGTTGATTCCATTCCATTCCATTCCATTACATTCCATTCTGGTTGATCCTATTCGATTCCATTCGCTTCAATTCCATTCCATTCCATTCCATTCGAGTTGCTTCCATTCCAATCCAGAACATTCCATTCCATTCCTTTCCATTCTTTCCATTCCATTCTATTCGGGTTCATTCCATTCCATTCCATTCCATTCCGTTCCATTCTGGTAGAATCCATTTCGTTCCATTCCAATCCATTCCATTTCATTCCGATTGATTCCATGCCATTCCTTTCCATTCCATTCCATTCCGTTCCATTCCATTCCATTCCGATTAATTCCATTCCATTCCATTGCATTCCATTCCATTCCACTCCATTCCTCTGTGGTTGATTGCATTCCATTCCATTCCATTCCATTCCATTCCATTCCATTCCTTTCCAATCCGTTTCATTCCATTCCATTCAATTTCAATCCATTCGGGTTGATTCCATTCCATTCCATTCCATTCCATTAGGGTTGATGCCATTCCATTCCATTCAACACCATTCTATTCCATTTGGGTTGATTCCATTCCATTCCATTCCATTCCATTCCATTCCATTACATTCGGGTTAATTCCATTCCATTCCATTCCATTCGATTCCATTTCATTCCATTCCATTCGGGATGCTTCCATTCCAGTCAAGAACATTCCATTCCATTCCATTCCATTCCTATCCATTCCTTTCCATTCCGGTTTATCCCTTTACATTCCATTCCATTCCTTTCGTTTGATTCCATTCCATTCCATTCCATTCCATTCCATTCGGTTTGATTCCATTCCATTCCATTACATTGCTTTCCATTCCATTCCATTTCATTCCATTCGGGTTGATTCCATTCCATTCCACTCCATTCCATTCTGGTCGATTCCATTCCATTCCATTCCCTTCATTTCCATTCCATTCCATTCCATTCTGGTTGCTTCCATTCCGATCCAGAACATTCCATTCCATTCCTTTCCATTACATTCCATTCCGTTCCATTCGGGTTCATTCCATTCCATTCCATTCCATTCCATTCCATTCCATTCCACTCGGGATGTTTCCATTCCATTTCATTCTATTCCATTCCATTCCATTCCAATCCATTCCATTCTGGATGATTACATTCCATTCCATTCGTGTTGATACCATTCCATTCCACGCCATTCCATTCCATTCCTTTAGGGTTGTTGCCGTTCAATTCCATTCCATACCATTCCATTATATTTGGGTTGATTCCATTCCATTCCATTCCATTACATTCGGGTTAATTCCATTCCATTCCTTCCCATTCGATTCCATTCCATTCCATTCCATTCGGGATGCTTCCATTCCAGTCAAGAACATTCCATTACATAACATTCCATTCCATTCCATTCCGGTTGATTCCATTGCATTCCATTCCATTCCATTTCATTCCATTCGGGTTGATTCCATTCCATTCCATTCCATTACATTCCATTCTGGTTGATCCTATTCGATTCCATTCGCTTCAATTCCATTCCATTCCATTCCATTCGAGTTGCTTCCATTCCAATCCAGAACATTCCATTCCATTCCTTTCCATTCTTTCCATTCCATTCTATTCGGGTTCATTCCATTCCATTCCATTCCATTCCGTTCCATTCTGGTAGAATCCATTCCGTTCCATTCCAATCCATTCCATTTCATTCCGATTGATTCCATGCCATTCCTTTCCATTCCATTCCGTTCCATTCCATTCCATTCCGATTAATTCCATTCCATTCCATTGCATTCCATTCCATTCCACTCCATTCCTCTGTGGTTGATTGCATTCCATTCCATTCCATTTCATTCCATTCCATTCCATTCCTTTCCAATCCGTTTCATTCCATTCCATTCAATTTCAATACATTCGGGTTGATTCCATTCCATTCCATTCCTTTCCATTATATTCCATTTCATTCCATTCCATTCGGGTTCATTTCATTCCATTCCATTCCATTCCATTCCATTCCATTCCATTCCCTTCGTGTTGAATCCATTCCATTCCCTTCCATTCCATCCCATTCCATTCTATTCCATTCCATTCCGATATATTCCATTCCATTCCCTTCCATTCGTGTTGATTCCATTCCATGCCATGCCATTCCATTCCATTCCGGTTGATTCCATTCCATTCCACTTCATTTCCTTCGTGTTGATTCCATTCCATTCCATTCCATTCCGTTCCCTTCCATTTCATTCCATTAGAGTTGATTCCATTCCATTCCATTCCATTCCATTCCATTCCATTTCATTCCATTCTCGATGATTCCATTCTATTCCATTCCATTCCATTCGGGTTGATTCCATTCCATTTCATTCCATTAGATTCCATTCCTTTCCATTCCATTCGTGTTAATTCCATGCCATTCCACTCCATTCCATTGCCTTCCATTCCATTCCATTCCATTCGGGTTGCTTCTATTCCATTCCAGAACATTCCATTCCATTCCATTCCGATTGATTCCATTCCATTCCATTGCATTCCATTCCATTCCACTCCATTCCATTGTGGTTGATTCCTTTCCATTCCATTCCATTCCATTCCATTCCTTTCCATTCCGTTTCATTCCATTCCATTCAATTTCATTCCATTCGGGTTGAATCCATTCCATTCCATTCCTTTCCATTATATTCCATTCCATTCCATTCCATTCGGGTTCATTCCATTCCATTCCATTCCATTCCATTCCATTCCATTCCATTCCCTTTTGGTTGAATAAATTCCATTCCCTTCCATTCCATTCCATTCCATTCGGGTTGATTCCATTCCATTCCATTCCATTCCATTCCATTCCATTCCATTCCTTTCCATTCCATTCCATTCCGGTTGATTCCATTCCGGTTGATTCCATTCCATTCCATTCCATTCCATTCCATTCTGGTTTATTCCATTCCATTCCATTCCATTCCATTCCATTCCATTCTATTCCATTCTATCCCATTCCATTCCATTCCATTCGGGATGATTCCATTCCATTCCATTCCATACCTTTCCATTGCTGTTGATTCCATTCCATTCCATTCCATTCCATTCCACTCCATTCCATTCCATTCCGTTTGTGTTGATTCCATTCCGTTCCAATCCATACCATTCCATTCCATTCCATTCCGGTTAATTCCATTCCATTCCATTTCATTCAATTCCATTCTGGTTGATTCCATTCCATTTCTTCCTATTCCATTCCATTCCATTCTATTCCATTCCATTCCATTCTATTCGCGTTGATTCCATTCCATTCCATTCCATTCCATTCCATTCCATTCCATTCCATTCCATTCGGGTTGATTCCATTGCATTCCATTCCATTCCATACCATTTGCGTGGATTCCATTCCATTCCATTCAATTCCATTGCATTCCATTCCATTCGGGTTGATTCCTTTCCATTCCACTCCATTGCATTCCATTCCATACCATTCCATTCCATTCCACTCAGGTTGATTCCATTCCATTTCTTTTCATTCCATTCCATTCCATTCCATTCCATTCGGGTTTATTCCATTCCATTCCATTCCATTCCATTCCATTCCATTCCGTTCCATTCCATTCCATTCTATGCCATTCCAATCCATTCCATTCCGTTTGATTCCATTCCATTCCATTCCATACCATTCCATTCCTGTTGATTCCTTTCAATTCCACTCCATTCCATTCCATTCCGTTTGGGTTGATTCCATTCCGTTCCAATCCATACCATTCCATTCCATTCGGGTTGATTCCATTCCATTCCATTCCATTCCATTTCATTGCATTCTGTTTTATTCCATTCCATTCCATTCCATTCCATTCCATTCCATTCCATTCCATTCTGGTTCATTCCATTCAATTCCATTCCATTTCATTACATTCCATTCGGGTTGATTCCATTCCATTCCATTCTATTCCATTCCATTCCATTCAATTCGCTTTGATTCCATTCCATTCGATTCCATTCCATTCGGATTGACTCCATTCCATTCCATTTCATTCCATTCTATTCCATTCCATTGCATTCCATTTCATTCCATTCGGGTAGATTCCGTTCTATTCCATTCCTATCCATACCATTCCATACCGGTTCATTCCATTCCATTCCATTCCATTCCATTCCATCCCATTCCATTTGGGTTGATTCCATTCCATTCCATTCCATTCCATTTCATTCCAATCCATTCGGTTTCATTCCATTCCATTCCATTCCATGCCATTCGGTTGCTTCCATTCCAATCCAGAACATTCCATTCCGTTCCATTCAATTCCGGTTCATTCCATTCCATTCCATTCCATTCCATTCTATTCCATTCTGTTTAATTCCATTCCATTCCATTCTATTCCATTCGAGTTGATTCCATTCCATTCCATTCTATTCCATTCCATTCCATTCTATTCCATTCCATTCCATTCTATTCGCGTTGATTCCATTCCATCCCATTCCATTCCATTCCATCCCATTCCATTCCATTCCATTCGGGTTGATTCCATTGCATTCCATTCCATTGCATACCGTTTGCGTGGATTCCATTCCATTCCATTCAATTCCATTGCATTCCATTCCATTCGGGTTGATTCCTTTCCATTCCATTCCATTGCATTCCATTCCATACCATTCCATTCCATTCCACTCAGGTTGATTCCATTCCATTTCTTTCCATTCCATTCCATTCCATTCCATTCCATTCCATTCGGGTTTATTCCATTCCATTCCATTCCATTCCATTCCATTCCATTCCATTCCGTTCCATTCCATTCCATTCTATGCCATTCCAATCCATTCCATTCCGTTTGATTCCATTCCATTCCATTCCATACCATTCCATTCCTGTTGATTCCTTTCAATTCCACTCCATTCCATTCCATTCCGTTTGGGTTGATTCCATTCCGTTCCAATCCATACCATTCCATTCCATTCGGGTTGATTCCATTCCATTCCGTTCCATTCCATTTCATTGCATTCTGTTTTATTCCATTCCATTCCATTCCATTCCATTCCATTCCATTCTGATTGATTCCATTCCATTCCATTCCATTCCATTTCATTACATTCCATTCGGGTTGATTCCATTCCATTCCATTCTATTCCATTCCATTCCATTCAATTCGCTTTGATTCCATTCCATTCGATTCCATTCCATTCGGATTGACTCCATTCCATTCCATTTCATTCCATTCTATTCCATTCCATTGCATTCCATTTCATTTCATTCGGGTAGATTCCGTTCTATTCCATTCCTATCCATACCATTCCATACCGGTTCATTCCATTCCATTCCATTCCATCCCATTCCGTTTGGGTTGATTCCATTCCATTCCATTTCATTCCAATCCATTCGGTTTCATTCCATTCCATTCCATTCCATGCCATTCGGTTGCTTCCATTCCAATCCAGAACATTCCATTCCTTTCCATTCAATTCCGGTTCATTCCATTCCATTCCATTCCATTCCATTCTATTCCATTCTGTTTAATTCCATTCCATTCCATTCCATTCCATTCGAGTTGATTCCATTCCATTCCATTCCATTCTATTCCATTCCATTCCATTCTATTCCATTCCATTCCATTCTATTCGCGTTGATTCCATTCCATCCCTTTCCATTCCATTCCATCCCATTCCATTCCATTCCATTCCATTCCATTCGGGTTGATTCCATTGCATTCCATTCCATTCCATTCTATTCCATTCCATTCGGGTTCATTCCATTCCATTCCGTTCCATTCGATTCCATTCCATTCCATTCCATTCGGGATGCTTCCATTCCAGTCAAGAACATTCCATTCCATTCCATTCCATTCCATTCCGGTTGATTCCATTGCATTCCATTCCATTCCATTTCATTCCATTCGGGTTGATTCCATTCCATTACATTCCATTACATTCCATTCTGGTTGATCCTATTCGATTCCATTCGCTTCAATTCCATTCCATTCCATTCCATTCGAGTTGCTTCCATTCCATTCCAGAACATTCCATTCCATTCCTTTCCATTCTTTCCATTCCATTCTATTCGGGTTCATTCCATTCCATTCCATTCCATTCCGTTCCATTCTGGTAGAATCCATTCCGTTCCATTCCAATCCATTCCATTCCATTCCGATTGATTCCATGCCATTCCTTTCCATTCCATTCCGTTCCATTCCATTCCATTCCGATTAATTCCATGCCATTCCATTGCATTCCATTCCATTCCACTCCATTCCTCTGTGGTTGATTCCATTCCATTCCATTCCATTCCATTCCATTCCATTCCATTCCATTCCATTCCATTCCATTCCATTCCATTCCATTCCTTTCCAATCCGTTTCATTCCATTCCATTCAATTTCAATCCATTCGGGTTGATTCCATTCCATTCCATTCCATTCCATTAGGGTTGATGCCATTCCATTCCATTCAACACCATTCTATTCCATTTGGGTTGATTCCATTCCATTCCATTCCATTCCATTCCATTACATTCGGGTTAATTCCATTCCATTCCATTCCATTCGATTCCATTTCATTCCATTCCATTCGGGATGCTTCCATTCCAGTCAAGAACATTCCATTCCATTCCATTCCATTCCTATCCATTCCTTTCCATTCCGGTTTATCCCTTTACATTCCAATCCATTCCTTTCGTTTTGATTCCATTCCATTCCATTCCATTCCATTCCATTCCATTCGGTTTGATTCCATTCCATTCCATTACATTGCTTTCCATTCCATTCCATTTCATTCCATTCGGGTTGATTCCATTCCATTCCACTCCATTCCATTCTGGTCGATTCCATTCCATTCCATTCCCTTCATTTCCATTCCATTCCATTCCATTCTGGTTCATTCCATTCAATTCCATTCCATTCCATTCCATTCCATGCCATTCGGTTGCTTCCATTCCAATCCAGAACATTCCATTCCGTTCCATTCAATTCCGGTTCATTCCATTCCATTCCATTCCATTCCATTCCATTCTATTCCATTCTGTTTAATTCCATTCCATTCCATTCTATTCCATTCGAGTTGATTCCATTCCATTCCATTCTATTCCATTCCATTCCATTCTATTCCATTCCATTCCATTCTATTCGCGTTGATTCCATTCCATCCCATTCCATTCCATTCCATCCCATTCCATTCCATTCCATTCGGGTTGATTCCATTGCATTCCATTCCATTGCATACCGTTTGCGTGGATTCCATTCCATTCCATTCAATTCCATTGCATTCCATTCCATTCGGGTTGATTCCTTTCCATTCCATTCCATTGCATTCCATTCCATACCATTCCATTCCATTCCACTCAGGTTGATTCCATTCCATTTCTTTCCATTCCATTCCATTCCATTCCATTCCATTCCATTCCATTCGGGTTTATTCCATTCCATTCCATTCCATTCCATTCCATTCCATTCCATTCCATTCCATTCCGTTCCATTCCATTCCATTCTATGCCATTCCAATCCATTCCATTCCGTTTGATTCCATTCCATTCCATTCCATACCATTCCATTCCTGTTGATTCCTTTCAATTCCACTCCATTCCATTCCATTCCGTTTGGGTTGATTCCATTCCGTTCCAATCCATACCATTCCATTCCATTCGGGTTGATTCCATTCCATTCCGTTCCATTCCATTTCATTGCATTCTGTTTTATTCCATTCCATTCCATTCCATTCCATTCCATTCCATTCTGGTTGATTCCATTCCATTCCATTCCATTCCATTTCATTACATTCCATTCGGGTTGATTCCATTCCATTCCATTCTATTCCATTCCATTCCATTCAATTCGCTTTGATTCCATTCCATTCGATTCCATTCCATTCGGATTGACTCCATTCCATTCCATTTCATTCCATTCTATTCCATTCCATTGCATTCCATTTCATTCCATTCGGGTAGATTCCGTTCTATTCCATTCCTATCCATACCATTCCATACCGGTTCATTCCATTCCATTCCATTCCATTCCATTCCATCCCATTCCATTTGGGTTGATTCCATTCCATTCCATTCCATTCCATTTCATTCCAATCCATTCGGTTTCATTCCATTCCATTCCATTCCATGCCATTCGGTTGCTTCCATTCCAATCCAGAACATTCCATTCCGTTCCATTCAATTCCGGTTCATTCCATTCCATTCCATTCCATTCCATTCTATTCCATTCTGTTTAATTCCATTCCATTCCATTCCATTCCATTCGAGTTGATTCCATTCCATTCCATTCCATTCTATTCCATTCCATTCCATTCCCTTCTATTCGCGTTGATTCCATTCCATCCCTTTCCATTCCATTCCATCCCATTCCATTCCATTCCATTCGGGTTGATTCCATTGCATTCCATTCCATTCCATTCTATTCCATTCCATTCGGGTTCATTCCATTCCATTCCGTTCCATTCGATTCCATTCCATTCCATTCCATTCGGGATGCTTCCATTCCAGTCAAGAACATTCCATTCCATTCCATTCCATTCCATTCCGGTTGATTCCATTGCATTCCATTCCATTCCATTTCATTCCATTCGGGTTGATTCCATTCCATTACATTCCATTACATTCCATTCTGGTTGATCCTATTCGATTCCATTCGCTTCAATTCCATTCCATTCCATTCCATTCCATTCGGGATGCTTCCATTCCAGTCAAGAACATTCCATTCCATTCCATTCCATTCCATTCCATTCCATTCCATTCCATTCCATTCCGGTTGATTCCATTGCATTCCATTCCATTCCATTTCATTCCATTCGGGTTGATTCCATTCCATTACATTCCATTACATTCCATTCTGGTTGATCCTATTCGATTCCATTCGCTTCAATTCCATTCCATTCCATTCCATTCGAGTTGCTTCCATTCCATTCCAGAACATTCCATTCCATTCCTTTCCATTCTTTCCATTCCATTCTATTCGGGTTCATTCCATTCCATTCCATTCCATTCCGTTCCATTCTGGTAGAATCCATTCCGTTCCATTCCAATCCATTCCATTCCATTCCGATTGATTCCATGCCATTCCTTTCCATTCCATTCCGTTCCATTCCATTCCATTCCGATTAATTCCATGCCATTCCATTGCATTCCATTCCATTCCACTCCATTCCTCTGTGGTTGATTCCATTCCATTCCATTCCATTCCATTCCATTCCATTCCATTCCATTCCATTCCATTCCATTCCTTTCCAATCCGTTTCATTCCATTCCATTCAATTTCAATCCATTCGGGTTGATTCCATTCCATTCCATTCCATTCCATTAGGGTTGATGCCATTCCATTCCATTCAACACCATTCTATTCCATTTGGGTTGATTCCATTCCATTCCATTCCATTCCATTCCATTACATTCGGGTTAATTCCATTCCATTCCATTCCATTCGATTCCATTTCATTCCATTCCATTCGGGATTCTTCCACTCCAGTCAAGAACATTCCATTCCATTCCATTCCATTCCTATCCATTCCTTTCCATTCCGGTTTATCCCTTTACATTCCATTCCATTCCTTTCGTTTTGATTCCATTCCATTCCATTCCATTACATTGCTTTCCATTCCATTCCATTTCATTCCATTCGGGTTGATTCCATTCCATTCCACTCCATTCCATTCTGGTCGATTCCATTCCATTCCATTCCCTTCATTTCCATTCCATTCCATTCCATTCTGGTTGCTTCCATTCCGATCCAGAACATTCCATTCCATTCCTTTCCATTACATTCCATTCCGTTCCATTCGGGTTCATTCCATTCAATTCCATTCCATTCCATTCCATTCCATTCCATTCCATTCCATTCCATTCCACTCGGGATGTTTCCATTCCATTTCATTGTATTCCATTCCTTTCCATTCCAATCCATTCCATTCTGGATGATTACATTCCATTCCATTCGTGTTGATACCATTCCATTCCACGCCATTCCATTCCATTCCTTTAGGGTTGTTGCCGTTCAATTCCATTCCATACCATTCCATTATATTTGGGTTGATTCCATTCCATTCCATTCCATTACATTCGGGTTAATTCCATTCCATTCCTTCCCATTCGATTCCATTCCATTCCATTCGGGATGCTTCCATTCCAGTCAAGAACATTCCATTACATAACATTCCATTCCATTCCATTCCGGTTGATTCCATTGCATTCCATTCCATTCCATTTCATTCCATTCGGGTTGATTCCATTCCATTCCATTCCATTACATTACATTCTGGTTGATCCTATTCGATTCCATTCGCTTCAATTCCATTCCATTCCATTCCATTCGAGTTGCTTCCATTCCAATCCAGAACATTCCATTCCATTCCTTTCCATTCTTTCCATTCCATTCTATTCGGGTTCATTCCATTCCATTCCATTCCATTCCGTTCCATTCTGGTAGAATCCATTCCGTTCCATTCCAATCCATTCCATTTCATTCCGATTGATTCCATGCCATTCCTTTCCATTCCATTCCATTCCGTTCCATTCCATTCCATTCCGATTAATTCCATTCCATTCCATTGCATTCCATTCCATTCCACTCCATTCCTCTGTGGTTGATTGCATTCCATTCCATTCCATTCCATTCCATTCCATTCCATTCCATTCCTTTCCAATCCGTTTCATTCCATTCCATTCAATTTCAATCCATTCGGGTTGATTCCATTCCATTCCATTCCTTTCCATTATATTCCATTGCATTCCATTCCATTCGGGTTCATTCCATTCCATTCCATTCCATTCCATTCCATTCCATTCCCTTCGTGTTGAATCCATTCCATTCCCTTCCATTCCATCCCATTCCATTCTATTCCATTCCATTCCGATACATTCCATTCCATTCCCTTCCATTCGTGTTGATTCCATTCCATGCCATGCCATTCCATTCCATTCCGGTTGATTCCATTCCATTCCATTCCATTCCATTCCATTTCATTTCCTTCGTGTTGATTCCATTCCATTCCATTCCATTCCGTTCCCTTCCATTCCATTCCATTAGAGTTGATTCCATTCCATTCCATTCAATTCCATTCCATTCCATTTCATTCCATTCTCGATGATTCCATTCCATTCCATTCCATTCCATTCGGGTTGATTCCATTCCATTTCATTCCATTAGATTCCATTCCTTTCCATTCCATTCGTGTTAATTCCATGCCATTCCACTCCATTCCATTGCCTTCCATTCCATTCCATTGCATTCGGGTTGCTTCTATTCCATTCCAGAACATTCCATTCCATTCCATTCCGATTGATTCCATTCCATTCCATTGCATTCCATTCCATTCCACTCCATTCCATTGTGGTTGATTCCTTTCCATTCCATTCCATTCCATTCCTTTCCATTCCGTTTCATTCCATTCCATTCAATTTCATTCCATTCGGGTTGAATCCATTCCATTCCATTCCTTTCCATTATATTCCATTCCATTCCATTCCATTCGGGTTCATTCCATTCCATTCCATTCCATTCCATTCCATTCCATTCCATTCCCTTCGGTTTGAATAAATTCCATTCCCTTCCATTCCATTCCATTCCATTCGGGTTGATTCCATTCCATTCCATTGCATTCCATTCCATTCCATTCCATTCCATTCCCTTCGGGTTGAATAAATTCCATTCCCTTCCATTCCATTCCATTCCATTCGGGTTGATTCCATTCCATTCCATTCCATTACATTCCATTCCATTCCATTCCGGTTGATTCCATTCCATTTCTTTCCATTCCATTCCATTCTGGTTTATTCCATTCCATTCCATTCCATTCCATTCCATTCCATTCCATTCCATTCTATTCCATTCTATCCCATTCCATTCCATTCGGGATGATTCCATTCCATTCCATTCCATACCTTTCCATTGCTGTTGATTCCATTCCATTCCATTCCATTCCATTCCACTCCATTCCATTCCATTCCGTTTGTGTTGATTCCATTCCGTTCCAATCCATACCATTCCATTCCATTCCATTCCGGTTAATTCCATTCCATTCCATTTCATTCAATTCCATTCTGGTTGATTCCATTCCATTTCTTCCAATTCCATTCCATTCCATTCTATTCCATTCCATTCCATTCTATTCGCGTTGATTCCATTCCATCCCATTCCATTCCATTCCATCCCATTCCATTCCATTCCATTCGGGTTGATTCCATTGCATTCCATTCCATTGCATACCATTTGCGTGGATTCCATTCCATTCCATTCAATTCCATTGCATTCCATTCCATTCGGGTTGATTCCTTTCCATTCCATTCCATTGCATTCCATTCCATACCATTCCATTCCATTCCACTCAGGTTGATTCCATTCCATTTCTTTCCATTCCATTCCATTCCATTCCATTCCATTCGGGTTTATTCCATTCCATTCCATTCCATTCCATTCCATTCCATTCCATTCTATTCCGTTCCATTCCATTCCATTCTATGCCATTCCAATCCATTCCATTCCGTTTGATTCCATTCCATTCCATTCCATACCATTCCATTCCTGTTGATTCCTTTCAATTCCACTCCATTCCATTCCATTCCGTTTGGGTTGATTCCATTCCGTTCCAATCCATACCATTCCATTCCATTCGGGTTGATTCCATTCCATTCCATTCCATTCCATTCCATTCCATTCTGGTTGATTCCATTCAATTCCATTCCATTTCATTACATTCCATTCGGGTTGATTCCATTCCATTCCATTCTATTCCATTCCATTCCATTCAATTCGCTTTGATTCCATTCCATTCGATTCCATTCCATTCGGATTGACTCCATTCCATTACGTTTCATTCCATTCTATTCCATTCCATTGCATTCCATTTCATTCCATTCGGGTAGATTCCGTTCTATTCCATTCCTATCCATACCATTGCATACCGGTTCATTCCATTCCATTCCATTCCATTCCATTCCATTCCATTCCATCCCATTCCATTTGGGTTGATTCCATTCCATTCCATTCCATTCCATTTCATTCCAATCCATTCGGTTTCATTCCATTCCATTCCATTCCATGCCATTCGGTTGCTTCCATTCCAATCCAGAACATTCCATTCCGTTCCATTCAATTCCGGTTCATTCCATTCGATTCCATTCCATTCCATTCTATTCCATTCTGTTTAATTCCATTCCATTCCATTCTATTCCATTCGAGTTGATTCCATTCCATTCCATTCTATTCCATTCCATTCCATTCTATTCCATTCCATTCCATTCTATTCGCGTTGATTCCATTCCATCCCATTCCATTCCATTCCATCCCATTCCATTCCATTCCATTCGGGTTGATTCCATTGCATTCCATTCCATTGCATACCGTTTGCGTGGATTCCATTCCATTCCATTCAATTCCATTGCATTCCATTCCATTCGGGTTGATTCCTTTCCATTCCATTCCATTGCATTCCATTCCATACCATTCCATTCCATTCCACTCAGGTTGATTCCATTCCATTTCTTTCCATTCCATTCCATTCCATTCCATTCCATTCCATTCCATTGAATTCCGTTCCGTTCCATTCCATTCCATTCTATGCCATTCCAATCCATTCCATTCCGTTTGATTCCATTCCATTCCATTCCATACCATTCCATTCCTGTTGATTCCTTTCAATTCCACTCCATTCCATTCCATTCCGTTTGGGTTGATTCCATTCCGTTCCAATCCATACCATTCCATTCCATTCGGGTTGATTCCATTCCATTCCGTTCCATTCCATTTCATTGCATTCTGTTTTATTCCATTCCATTCCATTCCATTCCATTCCATTCTGGTTGATTCCATTCCATTCCATTCCATTCCATTTCATTACATTCCATTCGGGTTGATTCCATTCCATTCCATTCTATTCCATTCCATTCCATTCAATTCGCTTTGATTCCATTCCATTCGATTCCATTCCATTCGGATTGACTCCATTCCATTCCATTTCATTCCATTCTATTCCATTCCATTGCATTCCATTTCATTCCATTCGGGTAGATTCCGTTCTATTCCATTCCTATCCATACCATTCCATACCGGTTCATTCCATTCCATTCCATTCCATTCCATTCCATCCCATTCCATTTGGGTTGATTCCATTCCATTCCATTCCATTCCATTTCATTCCAATCCATTCGGTTTCATTCCATTCCATTCCATTCCATGCAATTCGGTTGCTTCCATTCCAATCCAGAACATTCCATTCCGTTCCATTCAATTCCGGGTCATTCCATTCCATTCCATTCCATTCCATTCTATTCCATTCTGTTTAATTCCATTCCATTCCATTCCATTCCATTCGAGTTGATTCCATTCCATTCCATTCTATTCCATTCCATTCCATTCTATTCCATTCCATTCCATTCCATTCTATTCGCGTTGATTCCATTCCATCCCTTTCCATTCCATTCCATCCCATTCCATTCCATTCCATTCGGGTTGATTCCATTGCATTCCATTCCATTCCATTCTATTCCATTCCATTTGGGTTCATTCCATTCCATTCCGTTCCATTCGATTCCATTCCATTCCATTCCATTCGGGATGCTTCCATTCCAGTCAAGAACATTCCATTCCATTCCATTCCATTCCGGTTGATTCCATTGCATTCCATTCCATTCCATTTCATTCCATTCGGGTTGATTCCATTCCATTACATTCCATTACATTCCATTCTGGTTGATCCTATTCGATTCCATTCGCTTCAATTCCATTCCATTCCATTCCATTCGAGTTGCTTCCATTCCATTCCAGAACATTCCATTCCATTCCTTTCCATTCTTTCCATATCATTCTATTCGGGTTCATTCCATTCCATTCCATTCCATTCCGTTCCATTCTGGTAGAATCCATTCCGTTCCATTCCAATCCATTCCATTCCATTCCGATTGATTCCATGCCATTCCTTTCCATTCCATTCCGTTCCATTCCATTCCATTCCGATTAATTCCATGCCATTCCATTGCATTCCATTCCATTCCACTCCATTCCTCTGTGGTTGATTCCATTCCATTCCATTCCATTCCATTCCATTCCATTCCATTCCATTCCTTTCCAATCCGTTTCATTCCATTCCATTCAATTTCAATCCATTCGGGTTGATTCCATTCCATTCCATTCCATTCCATTAGGGTTGATGCCATTCCATTCCATTCAACACCATTCTATTCCATTTGGGTTGATTCCATTCCATTCCATTCCATTCCACTCCATTACATTCGGGTTAATTCCATTCCATTCGATTCCATTTCATTCCATTCCATTCGGGATGCTTCCATTCCAGTCAAGAACATTCCATTCCATTCCATTCCATTCCTATCCATTCCTTTCCATTCCAGTTTATCCCTTTACATTCCATTCCATTCCTTTCGTTTTGATTCCATTCCATTCCATTCCATTCCATTCCATTCCATTCCATTCGGTTTGATTCCATTCCATTCCATTACATTGCTTTCCATTCCATTCCATTTCATTCCATTCGGGTTGATTCCATTCCATTCCACTCCATTCCATTCTGGTCGATTCCATTCCATTCCATTCCCTTCATTTCCATTCCATTCCATTCCATTCTGGTTGCTTCCATTCCGATCCAGAACATTCCATTCCATTCCTTTCCATTACATTCCATTCCGTTCCATTCGGGTTCATTCCATTCAATTCCATTCCATTCCATTCCATTCCATTCCATTCCATTCCATTCCATTCCACTCGGGATGTTTCCATTCCATTTCATTCTATTCCATTCCATTCCATTCCAATCCATTCCATTCTGGATGATTACATTCCATTCCATTCGTGTTGATACCATTCCATTCCACGCCATTCCATTCCATTCCTTTAGGGTTGTTGCCGTTCAATTCCATTCCATACCATTCCATTATATTTGGGTTGATTCCATTCCATTCCATTCCATTACATTCGGGTTAATTCCATTCCATTCCTTCCCATTCGATTCCATTCCATTCCATTCCATTCGGGATGCTTCCATTCCAGTCAAGAACATTCCATTACATAACATTCCATTCCATTCCATTCCGGTTGATTCCATTGCATTCCATTCCATTCCATTTCATTCCATTCGGGTTGATTCCATTCCATTCCATTCCATTACATTCCATTCTGGTTGATCCTATTCGATTCCATTCGCTTCAATTCCATTCCATTCCATTCCATTCGAGTTGCTTCCATTCCAATCCAGAACATTCCATTCCATTCCTTTCCATTCTTTCCATTCCATTCTACTCGGGTTCATTCCATTCCATTCCATTCCATTCCGTTCCATTCTGGTAGAATCCATTCCGTTCCATTCCAATCCATTCCATTTCATTCCGATTGATTCCATGCCATTCCTTTCCATTCCATTCCATTCCGTTCCATTCCATTCCATTCCGATTAATTCCATTCCATTCCATTGCATTCCATTCCATTCCACTCCATTCCTCTGTGGTTGATTGCATTCCATTCCATTCCATTCCATTCCATTCCATTCCATTCCTTTCCAATCCGTTTCATTCCATTCCATTCAATTTCAATCCATTCGGGTTGATTCCATTCCATTCCATTCCTTTCCATTATATTCCATTGCATTCCATTCCATTCGGGTTCATTCCATTCCATTCCATTCCATTCCATTCCATTCCATTCCATTCCCTTCGTGTTGAATCCATTCCATTCCCTTCCATTCCATCCCATTCCATTCTATTCCATTCCATTCCGATACATTCCATTCCATTCCCTTCCATTCGTGTTGATTCCATTCCATGCCATGCCATTCCATTCCATTCCGGTTGATTCCATTCCATTCCATTCCATTCCATTCCATTCCATTCCATTCCACTTCATTTCCTTCGTGTTGATTCCATTCCATTCCATTCCATTCCGTTCCCTTCCATTCCATTCCATTAGAGTTGATTCCATTCCATTCCATTCAATTCCATTCCATTCCATTTCATTCCATTCTCGATGATTCCATTCTATTCCATTCCATTCCATTCGGGTTGATTCCATTACATTTCATTCCATTAGATTCCATTCCTTTCCATTCCATTCGTGTTAATTCCATGCCATTCCACTCCATTCCATTGCCTTCCATTCCATTCCTTTCCATTCGGGTTGCTTCTATTCCATTCCAGAACATTCCATTCCATTCCATTCCGATTGATTCCATTCCATTCCATTGCATTCCATTCAATTCCACTCCATTCCATTGTGGTTGATTCCTTTCCATTCCATTCCATTCCATTCCATTCCTTTCCATTCCGTTTCATTCCATTCCATTCAACTTCATTCCATTCGGGTTGAATCCATTCCATTCCATTCCTTTCCATTATATTCCATTCCATTCCATTCCATTCGGGTTCATTCCATTCCATTCCATTCCATTCCATTCCCTTTGGGTTGAATAAATTCCATTCCCTTCCATTCCATTCCATTCCATTCGGGTTGATTCCATTCCATTCCATTCCATTCCATTCCATTCCATTCCATTCCATTCCATTCCATTCCATTCCCGTTGATTCCATTCCGGTTGATTCCATTCCATTCCATTCCATTCCATTCCATTCCATTCCATTCTGGTTTATTCCATTCCATTCCATTCCATTCCATTCCATTCTATTCCATTCTATCCCATTCCATTCCATTCCATTCGGGATGATTCCATTCCATTCCATTCCATACCTTTCCTTTGCTGTTGATTCCATTCCATTCCATTCCATTCCATTCCACTCCATTCCATTCCATTCCGTTTGTGTTGATTCCATTCCGTTCCAATCCATACCATTCCATTCCATTCCATTCCGGTTAATTCCATTCCATTCCATTTCATTCAATTCCATTCTGGTTGATTCCATTCCATTTCTTCCTATTCCATTCCATTCCATTCTATTCCATTCCATTCCATTCTATTCGCGTTGATTCCATTCCATCCCATTCCATTCCATTCCATTCCATTCCATTCCATTCCATTCGGGTTGATTCCATTGCATTCCATTCCATTCCATACCATTTGCGTGGATTCCATTCCATTCCATTCAATTCCATTGCATTCCATTCCATTCGGGTTGATTCCTTTCCATTCCATTCCATTGCATTCCATTCCATACCATTCCATTCCATTCCACTCAGGTTGATTCCATTCCATTTCTTTTCATTCCATTCCATTCCATTCCATTCCATTCGGGTTTATTCCATTCCATTCCATTCCATTCCATTCCATTCCATTCCATTCCGTTCCATTCCATTCCATTCTATGCCATTCCAATCCATTCCATTCCGTTTGATTCCATTCCATTCCATTCCATACCATTCCATTCCTGTTGATTCCTTTCAATTCCACTCCATTCCATTCCATTCCGTTTGGGTTGATTCCATTCCGTTCCAATCCATACCATTCCATTCCATTCGGGTTGATTCCATTCCATTCCATTCCATTCCATTTCATTGCATTCTGTTTGATTCCATTCCATTCCATTCCATTCCATTCCATTCCATTCCATTCCATTCTGGTTGATTCCATTCCATTCCATTCCATTCCATTTCATTACATTCCATTCGGGTTGATTCCATTCCATTCCATTCTATTCCATTCCATTCCATTCAATTCGCTTTGATTCCATTCCATTCGATTCCATTCCATTCGGATTGACTCCATTCCATTCCATTTCATTCCATTCTATTCCATTCCATTGCATTCCATTTCATTCCATTCGGGTAGATTCCGTTCTATTCCTTTCCTATCCATACCATTCCATACCGGTTCATTCCATTCCATTCCATTCCATTCCATTCCATTCCATTCCATCCCATTCCATTTGGGTTGATTCCATTCCATTCCATTCCATTCCATTTCATTCCAATCCATTCGGTTTCATTCCATTCCATTCCATTCCATGCCATTCGGTTGCTTCCATTCCAATCCAGAACATTCCATTCCGTTCCATTCAATTCCGGTTCATTCCATTCCATTCCATTCCATTCCATTCTATTCCATTCTGTTTAATTCCATTCCATTCCATTCCATTCCATTCGAGTTGATTCCATTCCATTCCATTCTATTCCATTCCATTCCATTCTATTCCATTCCATTCCATTCTATTCGCGTTGATTCCATTCCATCCCTTTCCATTCCATTCCATCCCATTCCATTCCATTCCATTCCATTCCATTCCATTCGGGTTGATTCCATTGCATTCCATTCCATTCCATTCTATTCCATTCCATTCGGGTTCATTCCATTCCATTCCGTTCCATTCGATTCCATTCCATTCCATTCCATTCGGGATGCTTCCATTCCAGTCAAGAACATTCCATTCCATTCCATTCCATTCCATTCCATTCCATTCCATTCCATTCCATTCCATTCCATTCCATTCCTGTTGATTCCATTGCATTCCATTCCATTCCATTTCATTCCATTCGGGTTGATTCCATTCCATTACATTCCATTACATTCCATTCTGGTTGATCCTATTCGATTCCATTCGCTTCAATTCCATTCCATTCCATTCCATTCGAGTTGCTTCCATTCCATTCCAGAACATTCCATTCCATTCCTTTCCATTCTTTCCATTCCATTCTATTCGGGTTCATTCCATTCCATTCCATTCCATTCCGTTCCATTCTGGTAGAATCCATTCCGTTCCATTCCAATCCATTCCATTCCATTCCGATTGATTCCATGCCATTCCTTTCCATTCCATTCCGTTCCATTCCATTCCATTCCGATTGATTCCATGCCATTCCTTTCCATTCCATTCCGTTCCATTCCATTCCATTCCGATTAATTCCATGCCATTCCATTCCATTCCATTCCATTCCATTCCATTCCATTCCATTCCATTCCATTCCTTTCCAATCCGTTTCATTCCATTCCATTCAATTTCAATCCATTCGGGTTGATTCCATTCCATTCCATTCCATTCCATTAGGGTTGATGCCATTCCATTCCATTCAACACCATTCTATTCCATTTGGGTTGATTCCATTCCATTCCATTCCATTCCATTCCATTACATTCGGGTTAATTCCATTCCATTCCATTCCATTCGATTCCATTTCATTCCATTCCATTCGGGATGCTTCCATTCCAGTCAAGAACATTCCATTCCATTCCATTCCATTCCTATCCATTCCTTTCCATTCCGGTTTATCCCTTTACATTCCAATCCATTCCTTTCGTTTTGATTCCATTCCATTCCATTCCATTCCATTCCATTCCATTCGGTTTGATTCCATTCCATTCCATTACATTGCTTTCCATTCCATTCCATTTCATTCCATTCGTGTTGATTCCATTCCATTCCACTCCATTCCATTCTGGTCGATTCCATTCCATTCCATTCCATTCCGTTCCCTTCCATTCCATTCCATTAGAGTTGATTCCATTCCATTCCATTCAATTCCATTCCATTCCATTTCATTCCATTCTCGATGATTCCATTCCATTCCATTCCATTCCATTCGGGTTGATTCCATTCCATTTCATTCCATTAGATTCCATTCCTTTCCATTCCATTCGTGTTAATTCCATGCCATTCCACTCCATTCCATTGCCTTCCATTCCATTCCATTGCATTCGGGTTGCTTCTATTCCATTCCAGAACATTCCATTCCATTCCATTCCGATTGATTCCATTCCATTCCATTGCATTCCATTCCATTCCACTCCATTCCATTGTGGTTGATTCCTTTCCATTCCATTCCATTCCATTCCTTTCCATTCCGTTTCATTCCATTCCATTCAATTTCATTCCATTCGGGTTGAATCCATTCCATTCCATTCCTTTCCATTATATTCCATTCCATTCCATTCCATTCGGGTTCATTCCATTCCATTCCATTCCATTCCATTCCATTCCATTCCATTCCCTTCGGTTTGAATAAATTCCATTCCCTTCCATTCCATTCCATTCCATTCGGGTTGATTCCATTCCATTCCATTGCATTCCATTCCATTCCATTCCATTCCATTCCCTTCGGGTTGAATAAATTCCATTCCCTTCCATTCCATTCCATTCCATTCGGGTTGATTCCATTCCATTCCATTCCATTACATTCCATTCCATTCCATTCCGGTTGATTCCATTCCATTTCTTTCCATTCCATTCCATTCTGGTTTATTCCATTCCATTCCATTCCATTCCATTCCATTCCATTCCATTCCATTCTATTCCATTCTATCCCATTCCATTCCATTCGGGATGATTCCATTCCATTCCATTCCATACCTTTCCATTGCTGTTGATTCCATTCCATTCCATTCCATTCCATTCCACTCCATTCCATTCCATTCCGTTTGTGTTGATTCCATTCCGTTCCAATCCATACCATTCCATTCCATTCCATTCCGGTTAATTCCATTCCATTCCATTTCATTCAATTCCATTCTGGTTGATTCCATTCCATTTCTTCCAATTCCATTCCATTCCATTCTATTCCATTCCATTCCATTCTATTCGCGTTGATTCCATTCCATCCCATTCCATTCCATTCCATCCCATTCCATTCCATTCCATTCGGGTTGATTCCATTGCATTCCATTCCATTGCATACCATTTGCGTGGATTCCATTCCATTCCATTCAATTCCATTGCATTCCATTCCATTCGGGTTGATTCCTTTCCATTCCATTCCATTGCATTCCATTCCATACCATTCCATTCCATTCCACTCAGGTTGATTCCATTCCATTTCTTTCCATTCCATTCCATTCCATTCCATTCCATTCGGGTTTATTCCATTCCATTCCATTCCATTCCATTCCATTCCATTCCATTCTATTCCGTTCCATTCCATTCCATTCTATGCCATTCCAATCCATTCCATTCCGTTTGATTCCATTCCATTCCATTCCATACCATTCCATTCCTGTTGATTCCTTTCAATTCCACTCCATTCCATTCCATTCCGTTTGGGTTGATTCCATTCCGTTCCAATCCATACCATTCCATTCCATTCGGGTTGATTCCATTCCATTCCATTCCATTCCATTCCATTCCATTCTGGTTGATTCCATTCAATTCCATTCCATTTCATTACATTCCATTCGGGTTGATTCCATTCCATTCCATTCTATTCCATTCCATTCCATTCAATTCGCTTTGATTCCATTCCATTCGATTCCATTCCATTCGGATTGACTCCATTCCATTACGTTTCATTCCATTCTATTCCATTCCATTGCATTCCATTTCATTCCATTCGGGTAGATTCCGTTCTATTCCATTCCTATCCATACCATTGCATACCGGTTCATTCCATTCCATTCCATTCCATTCCATTCCATTCCATTCCATCCCATTCCATTTGGGTTGATTCCATTCCATTCCATTCCATTCCATTTCATTCCAATCCATTCGGTTTCATTCCATTCCATTCCATTCCATGCCATTCGGTTGCTTCCATTCCAATCCAGAACATTCCATTCCGTTCCATTCAATTCCGGTTCATTCCATTCGATTCCATTCCATTCCATTCTATTCCATTCTGTTTAATTCCATTCCATTCCATTCTATTCCATTCGAGTTGATTCCATTCCATTCCATTCTATTCCATTCCATTCCATTCTATTCCATTCCATTCCATTCTATTCGCGTTGATTCCATTCCATCCCATTCCATTCCATTCCATCCCATTCCATTCCATTCCATTCGGGTTGATTCCATTGCATTCCATTCCATTGCATACCGTTTGCGTGGATTCCATTCCATTCCATTCAATTCCATTGCATTCCATTCCATTCGGGTTGATTCCTTTCCATTCCATTCCATTGCATTCCATTCCATACCATTCCATTCCATTCCACTCAGGTTGATTCCATTCCATTTCTTTCCATTCCATTCCATTCCATTCCATTCCATTCCATTCCATTGAATTCCGTTCCGTTCCATTCCATTCCATTCTATGCCATTCCAATCCATTCCATTCCGTTTGATTCCATTCCATTCCATTCCATACCATTCCATTCCTGTTGATTCCTTTCAATTCCACTCCATTCCATTCCATTCCGTTTGGGTTGATTCCATTCCGTTCCAATCCATACCATTCCATTCCATTCGGGTTGATTCCATTCCATTCCGTTCCATTCCATTTCATTGCATTCTGTTTTATTCCATTCCATTCCATTCCATTCCATTCCATTCTGGTTGATTCCATTCCATTCCATTCCATTCCATTTCATTACATTCCATTCGGGTTGATTCCATTCCATTCCATTCTATTCCATTCCATTCCATTCAATTCGCTTTGATTCCATTCCATTCGATTCCATTCCATTCGGATTGACTCCATTCCATTCCATTTCATTCCATTCTATTCCATTCCATTGCATTCCATTTCATTCCATTCGGGTAGATTCCGTTCTATTCCATTCCTATCCATACCATTCCATACCGGTTCATTCCATTCCATTCCATTCCATTCCATTCCATCCCATTCCATTTGGGTTGATTCCATTCCATTCCATTCCATTCCATTTCATTCCAATCCATTCGGTTTCATTCCATTCCATTCCATTCCATGCAATTCGGTTGCTTCCATTCCAATCCAGAACATTCCATTCCGTTCCATTCAATTCCGGGTCATTCCATTCCATTCCATTCCATTCCATTCTATTCCATTCTGTTTAATTCCATTCCATTCCATTCCATTCCATTCGAGTTGATTCCATTCCATTCCATTCTATTCCATTCCATTCCATTCTATTCCATTCCATTCCATTCCATTCTATTCGCGTTGATTCCATTCCATCCCTTTCCATTCCATTCCATCCCATTCCATTCCATTCCATTCGGGTTGATTCCATTGCATTCCATTCCATTCCATTCTATTCCATTCCATTTGGGTTCATTCCATTCCATTCCGTTCCATTCGATTCCATTCCATTCCATTCCATTCGGGATGCTTCCATTCCAGTCAAGAACATTCCATTCCATTCCATTCCATTCCGGTTGATTCCATTGCATTCCATTCCATTCCATTTCATTCCATTCGGGTTGATTCCATTCCATTACATTCCATTACATTCCATTCTGGTTGATCCTATTCGATTCCATTCGCTTCAATTCCATTCCATTCCATTCCATTCGAGTTGCTTCCATTCCATTCCAGAACATTCCATTCCATTCCTTTCCATTCTTTCCATATCATTCTATTCGGGTTCATTCCATTCCATTCCATTCCATTCCGTTCCATTCTGGTAGAATCCATTCCGTTCCATTCCAATCCATTCCATTCCATTCCGATTGATTCCATGCCATTCCTTTCCATTCCATTCCGTTCCATTCCATTCCATTCCGATTAATTCCATGCCATTCCATTGCATTCCATTCCATTCCACTCCATTCCTCTGTGGTTGATTCCATTCCATTCCATTCCATTCCATTCCATTCCATTCCATTCCATTCCTTTCCAATCCGTTTCATTCCATTCCATTCAATTTCAATCCATTCGGGTTGATTCCATTCCATTCCATTCCATTCCATTAGGGTTGATGCCATTCCATTCCATTCAACACCATTCTATTCCATTTGGGTTGATTCCATTCCATTCCATTCCATTCCACTCCATTACATTCGGGTTAATTCCATTCCATTCGATTCCATTTCATTCCATTCCATTCGGGATGCTTCCATTCCAGTCAAGAACATTCCATTCCATTCCATTCCATTCCTATCCATTCCTTTCCATTCCAGTTTATCCCTTTACATTCCATTCCATTCCTTTCGTTTTGATTCCATTCCATTCCATTCCATTCCATTCCATTCCATTCCATTCGGTTTGATTCCATTCCATTCCATTACATTGCTTTCCATTCCATTCCATTTCATTCCATTCGGGTTGATTCCATTCCATTCCACTCCATTCCATTCTGGTCGATTCCATTCCATTCCATTCCCTTCATTTCCATTCCATTCCATTCCATTCTGGTTGCTTCCATTCCGATCCAGAACATTCCATTCCATTCCTTTCCATTACATTCCATTCCGTTCCATTCGGGTTCATTCCATTCAATTCCATTCCATTCCATTCCATTCCATTCCATTCCATTCCATTCCATTCCACTCGGGATGTTTCCATTCCATTTCATTCTATTCCATTCCATTCCATTCCAATCCATTCCATTCTGGATGATTACATTCCATTCCATTCGTGTTGATACCATTCCATTCCACGCCATTCCATTCCATTCCTTTAGGGTTGTTGCCGTTCAATTCCATTCCATACCATTCCATTATATTTGGGTTGATTCCATTCCATTCCATTCCATTACATTCGGGTTAATTCCATTCCATTCCTTCCCATTCGATTCCATTCCATTCCATTCCATTCGGGATGCTTCCATTCCAGTCAAGAACATTCCATTACATAACATTCCATTCCATTCCATTCCGGTTGATTCCATTGCATTCCATTCCATTCCATTTCATTCCATTCGGGTTGATTCCATTCCATTCCATTCCATTACATTCCATTCTGGTTGATCCTATTCGATTCCATTCGCTTCAATTCCATTCCATTCCATTCCATTCGAGTTGCTTCCATTCCAATCCAGAACATTCCATTCCATTCCTTTCCATTCTTTCCATTCCATTCTACTCGGGTTCATTCCATTCCATTCCATTCCATTCCGTTCCATTCTGGTAGAATCCATTCCGTTCCATTCCAATCCATTCCATTTCATTCCGATTGATTCCATGCCATTCCTTTCCATTCCATTCCATTCCGTTCCATTCCATTCCATTCCGATTAATTCCATTCCATTCCATTGCATTCCATTCCATTCCACTCCATTCCTCTGTGGTTGATTGCATTCCATTCCATTCCATTCCATTCCATTCCATTCCATTCCTTTCCAATCCGTTTCATTCCATTCCATTCAATTTCAATCCATTCGGGTTGATTCCATTCCATTCCATTCCTTTCCATTATATTCCATTGCATTCCATTCCATTCGGGTTCATTCCATTCCATTCCATTCCATTCCATTCCATTCCATTCCATTCCCTTCGTGTTGAATCCATTCCATTCCCTTCCATTCCATCCCATTCCATTCTATTCCATTCCATTCCGATACATTCCATTCCATTCCCTTCCATTCGTGTTGATTCCATTCCATGCCATGCCATTCCATTCCATTCCGGTTGATTCCATTCCATTCCATTCCATTCCATTCCATTCCATTCCATTCCACTTCATTTCCTTCGTGTTGATTCCATTCCATTCCATTCCATTCCGTTCCCTTCCATTCCATTCCATTAGAGTTGATTCCATTCCATTCCATTCAATTCCATTCCATTCCATTTCATTCCATTCTCGATGATTCCATTCTATTCCATTCCATTCCATTCGGGTTGATTCCATTACATTTCATTCCATTAGATTCCATTCCTTTCCATTCCATTCGTGTTAATTCCATGCCATTCCACTCCATTCCATTGCCTTCCATTCCATTCCTTTCCATTCGGGTTGCTTCTATTCCATTCCAGAACATTCCATTCCATTCCATTCCGATTGATTCCATTCCATTCCATTGCATTCCATTCAATTCCACTCCATTCCATTGTGGTTGATTCCTTTCCATTCCATTCCATTCCATTCCATTCCTTTCCATTCCGTTTCATTCCATTCCATTCAACTTCATTCCATTCGGGTTGAATCCATTCCATTCCATTCCTTTCCATTATATTCCATTCCATTCCATTCCATTCGGGTTCATTCCATTCCATTCCATTCCATTCCATTCCCTTTGGGTTGAATAAATTCCATTCCCTTCCATTCCATTCCATTCCATTCGGGTTGATTCCATTCCATTCCATTCCATTCCATTCCATTCCATTCCATTCCATTCCATTCCATTCCATTCCCGTTGATTCCATTCCGGTTGATTCCATTCCATTCCATTCCATTCCATTCCATTCCATTCCATTCTGGTTTATTCCATTCCATTCCATTCCATTCCATTCCATTCTATTCCATTCTATCCCATTCCATTCCATTCCATTCGGGATGATTCCATTCCATTCCATTCCATACCTTTCCTTTGCTGTTGATTCCATTCCATTCCATTCCATTCCATTCCACTCCATTCCATTCCATTCCGTTTGTGTTGATTCCATTCCGTTCCAATCCATACCATTCCATTCCATTCCATTCCGGTTAATTCCATTCCATTCCATTTCATTCAATTCCATTCTGGTTGATTCCATTCCATTTCTTCCTATTCCATTCCATTCCATTCTATTCCATTCCATTCCATTCTATTCGCGTTGATTCCATTCCATCCCATTCCATTCCATTCCATTCCATTCCATTCCATTCCATTCGGGTTGATTCCATTGCATTCCATTCCATTCCATACCATTTGCGTGGATTCCATTCCATTCCATTCAATTCCATTGCATTCCATTCCATTCGGGTTGATTCCTTTCCATTCCATTCCATTGCATTCCATTCCATACCATTCCATTCCATTCCACTCAGGTTGATTCCATTCCATTTCTTTTCATTCCATTCCATTCCATTCCATTCCATTCGGGTTTATTCCATTCCATTCCATTCCATTCCATTCCATTCCATTCCATTCCGTTCCATTCCATTCCATTCTATGCCATTCCAATCCATTCCATTCCGTTTGATTCCATTCCATTCCATTCCATACCATTCCATTCCTGTTGATTCCTTTCAATTCCACTCCATTCCATTCCATTCCGTTTGGGTTGATTCCATTCCGTTCCAATCCATACCATTCCATTCCATTCGGGTTGATTCCATTCCATTCCATTCCATTCCATTTCATTGCATTCTGTTTGATTCCATTCCATTCCATTCCATTCCATTCCATTCCATTCCATTCCATTCTGGTTGATTCCATTCCATTCCATTCCATTCCATTTCATTACATTCCATTCGGGTTGATTCCATTCCATTCCATTCTATTCCATTCCATTCCATTCAATTCGCTTTGATTCCATTCCATTCGATTCCATTCCATTCGGATTGACTCCATTCCATTCCATTTCATTCCATTCTATTCCATTCCATTGCATTCCATTTCATTCCATTCGGGTAGATTCCGTTCTATTCCTTTCCTATCCATACCATTCCATACCGGTTCATTCCATTCCATTCCATTCCATTCCATTCCATTCCATTCCATCCCATTCCATTTGGGTTGATTCCATTCCATTCCATTCCATTCCATTTCATTCCAATCCATTCGGTTTCATTCCATTCCATTCCATTCCATGCCATTCGGTTGCTTCCATTCCAATCCAGAACATTCCATTCCGTTCCATTCAATTCCGGTTCATTCCATTCCATTCCATTCCATTCCATTCTATTCCATTCTGTTTAATTCCATTCCATTCCATTCCATTCCATTCGAGTTGATTCCATTCCATTCCATTCTATTCCATTCCATTCCATTCTATTCCATTCCATTCCATTCTATTCGCGTTGATTCCATTCCATCCCTTTCCATTCCATTCCATCCCATTCCATTCCATTCCATTCCATTCCATTCCATTCGGGTTGATTCCATTGCATTCCATTCCATTCCATTCTATTCCATTCCATTCGGGTTCATTCCATTCCATTCCGTTCCATTCGATTCCATTCCATTCCATTCCATTCGGGATGCTTCCATTCCAGTCAAGAACATTCCATTCCATTCCATTCCATTCCATTCCATTCCATTCCATTCCATTCCATTCCTGTTGATTCCATTGCATTCCATTCCATTCCATTTCATTCCATTCGGGTTGATTCCATTCCATTACATTCCATTACATTCCATTCTGGTTGATCCTATTCGATTCCATTCGCTTCAATTCCATTCCATTCCATTCCATTCGAGTTGCTTCCATTCCATTCCAGAACATTCCATTCCATTCCTTTCCATTCTTTCCATTCCATTCTATTCGGGTTCATTCCATTCCATTCCATTCCATTCCGTTCCATTCTGGTAGAATCCATTCCGTTCCATTCCAATCCATTCCATTCCATTCCGATTGATTCCATGCCATTCCTTTCCATTCCATTCCGTTCCATTCCATTCCATTCCGATTGATTCCATGCCATTCCTTTCCATTCCATTCCGTTCCATTCCATTCCATTCCGATTAATTCCATGCCATTCCATTCCATTCCATTCCATTCCATTCCATTCCATTCCATTCCATTCCATTCCTTTCCAATCCGTTTCATTCCATTCCATTCAATTTCAATCCATTCGGGTTGATTCCATTCCATTCCATTCCATTCCATTAGGGTTGATGCCATTCCATTCCATTCAACACCATTCTATTCCATTTGGGTTGATTCCATTCCATTCCATTCCATTCCATTCCATTACATTCGGGTTAATTCCATTCCATTCCATTCCATTCGATTCCATTTCATTCCATTCCATTCGGGATGCTTCCATTCCAGTCAAGAACATTCCATTCCATTCCATTCCATTCCTATCCATTCCTTTCCATTCCGGTTTATCCCTTTACATTCCAATCCATTCCTTTCGTTTTGATTCCATTCCATTCCATTCCATTCCATTCCATTCCATTCGGTTTGATTCCATTCCATTCCATTACATTGCTTTCCATTCCATTCCATTTCATTCCATTCGTGTTGATTCCATTCCATTCCACTCCATTCCATTCTGGTCGATTCCATTCCATTCCATTCCCTTCATTTCCATTCCATTCCATTCCATTCTGGTTCATTCCATTCAATTCCATTCCATTCCATTCCATTCCATGCCATTCGGTTGCTTCCATTCCAATCCAGAACATTCCATTCCGTTCCATTCAATTCCGGTTCATTCCATTCCATTCCATTCCATTCCATTCCATTCTATTCCATTCTGTTTAATTCCATTCCATTCCATTCTATTCCATTCGCGTTGATTCCATTCCATCCCATTCCATTCCATTCCATCCCATTCCATTCCATTCCATTCGGGTTGATTCCATTGCATTCCATTCCATTGCATACCGTTTGCGTGGATTCCATTCCATTCCATTCAATTCCATTGCATTCCATTCCATTCGGGTTGATTCCTTTCCATTCCATTCCATTGCATTCCATTCCATACCATTCCATTCCATTCCACTCAGGTTGATTCCATTCCATTTCTTTCCATTCCATTCCATTCCATTCCATTCCATTCCATTCCATTCGGGTTTATTCCATTCCATTCCATTCCATTCCATTCCATTCCATTCCATTCCATTCCGTTCCATTCCATTCCATTCTATGCCATTCCAATCCATTCCATTCCGTTTGATTCCATTCCATTCCATTCCATACCATTCCATTCCTGTTGATTCCTTTCAATTCCACTCCATTCCATTCCATTCCGTTTGGGTTGATTCCATTCCGTTCCAATCCATACCATTCCATTCCATTCGGGTTGATTCCATTCCATTCCGTTCCATTCCATTTCATTGCATTCTGTTTTATTCCATTCCATTCCATTCCATTCCATTCCATTCCATTCTGGTTGATTCCATTCCATTCCATTCCATTCCATTTCATTACATTCCATTCGGGTTGATTCCATTCCATTCCATTCTATTCCATTCCATTCCATTCAATTCGCTTTGATTCCATTCCATTCGATTCCATTCCATTCGGATTGACTCCATTCCATTCCATTTCATTCCATTCTATTCCATTCCATTGCATTCCATTTCATTCCATTCGGGTAGATTCCGTTCTATTCCATTCCTATCCATACCATTCCATACCGGTTCATTCCATTCCATTCCATTCCATTCCATTCCATCCCATTCCATTTGGGTTGATTCCATTCCATTCCATTCCATTCCATTTCATTCCAATCCATTCGGTTTCATTCCATTCCATTCCATTCCATGCCATTCAGTTGCTTCCATTCCAATCCAGAACATTCCATTCCGTTCCATTCAATTCCGGTTCATTCCATTCCATTCCATTCCATTCCATTCTATTCCATTCTGTTTAATTCCATTCCATTCCATTCCATTCCATTCGAGTTGATTCCATTCCATTCCATTCCATTCTATTCCATTCCATTCCATTCCATTCTATTCGCGTTGATTCCATTCCATCCCTTTCCATTCCATTCCATCCCATTCCATTCCATTCCATTCGGGTTGATTCCATTGCATTCCATTCCATTCCATTCTATTCCATTCCATTCGGGTTCATTCCATTCCATTCCGTTCCATTCGATTCCATTCCATTCCATTCCATTCGGGATGCTTCCATTCCAGTCAAGAACATTCCATTCCATTCCATTCCATTCCATTCCGGTTGATTCCATTGCATTCCATTCCATTCCATTTCATTCCATTCGGGTTGATTCCATTCCATTACATTCCATTACATTCCATTCTGGTTGATCCTATTCGATTCCATTCGCTTCAATTCCATTCCATTCCATTCCATTCCATTCGGAATGCTTCCATTCCAGTCAAGAACATTCCATTCCATTCCATTCCATTCCATTCCATTCCATTCCATTCCATTCCGGTTGATTCCATTGCATTCCATTCCATTCCATTTCATTCCATTCGGGTTGATTCCATTCCATTACATTCCATTACATTCCATTCTGGTTGATCCTATTCGATTCCATTCGCTTCAATTCCATTCCATTCCATTCCATTCGAGTTGCTTCCATTCCATTCCAGAACATTCCATTCCATTCCTTTCCATTCTTTCCATTCCATTCTATTCGGGTTCATTCCATTCCATTCCATTCCATTCCGTTCCATTCTGGTAGAATCCATTCCGTTCCATTCCAATCCATTCCATTCCATTCCGATTGATTCCATGCCATTCCTTTCCATTCCATTCCGTTCCATTCCATTCCATTCCGATTAATTCCATGCCATTCCATTGCATTCCATTCCATTCCACTCCATTCCTCTGTGGTTGATTCCATTCCATTCCATTCCATTCCATTCCATTCCATTCCATTGCATTCCATTCCATTCCTTTCCAATCCGTTTCATTCCATTCCATTCAATTTCAATCCATTCGGGTTGATTCCATTCCATTCCATTCCATTCCATTAGGGTTGATGCCATTCCATTCCATTCAACACCATTCTATTCCATTTGGGTTGATTCCATTCCATTCCATTCCATTCCATTCCATTACATTCGGGTTAATTCCATTCCATTCCATTCCATTCGATTCCATTTCATTCCATTCCATTCGGGATTCTTCCACTCCAGTCAAGAACATTCCATTCCATTCCATTCCATTCCTATCCATTCCTTTCCATTCCGGTTTATCCCTTTACATTCCATTCCATTCCTTTCGTTTTGATTCCATTCCATTCCATTCCATTCCATTCCATTCCATTCCATTCCATTCCATTCGGTTTGATTCCATTCCATTCCATTACATTGCTTTCCATTCCATTCCATTTCATTCCATTCGGGTTGATTCCATTCCATTCCACTCCATTCCATTCTGGTCGATTCCATTCCATTCCATTCCCTTCATTTCCATTCCATTCCATTCCATTCTGGTTGCTTCCATTCCGATCCAGAACATTCCATTCCATTCCTTTCCATTACATTCCATTCCGTTCCATTCGGGTTCATTCCATTCAATTCCATTCCGTTCCATTCCATTCCATTCCATTCCATTCCATTCCACTCGGGATGTTTCCATTCCATTTCATTGTATTCCATTCCTTTCCATTCCAATCCATTCCATTCTGGATGATTACATTCCATTCCATTCCATTCGTGTTGATACCATTCCATTCCACGCCATTCCATTCCATTCCTTTAGGGTTGTTGCCGTTCAATTCCATTCCATACCATTCCATTATATTTGGGTTGATTCCATTCCATTCCATTCCATTACATTCGGGTTAATTCCATTCCATTCCTTCCCATTCGATTCCATTCCATTCCATTCCATTCGGGATGCTTCCATTCCAGTCAAGAACATTCCATTACATAACATTCCATTCCATTCCATTCCGGTTGATTCCATTGCATTCCATTCCATTCCATTTCATTCCATTCGGGTTGATTCCATTCCATTCCATTCCATTACATTCCATTCTGGTTGATCCTATTCGATTCCATTCGCTTCAATTCCATTCCATTCCATTCCATTCGAGTTGCTTCCATTCCAATCCAGAACATTCCATTCCATTCCTTTCCATTCTTTCCATTCCATTCTATTCGGGTTCATTCCATTCCATTCCATTCCATTCCGTTCCATTCTGGTAGAATCCATTCCGTTCCATTCCAATCCATTCCATTTCATTCCGATTGATTCCATGCCATTCCTTTCCATTCCATTCCATTCCGTTCCATTCCATTCCATTCCGATTAATTCCATTCCATTCCATTGCATTCCATTCCATTCCACTCCATTCCTCTGTGGTTGATTGCATTCCATTCCATTCCATTCCATTCCATTCCATTCCATTCCATTCCTTTCCAATCCGTTTCATTCCATTCCATTCAATTTCAATCCATTCGGGTTGATTCCATTCCATTCCATTCCTTTCCATTATATTCCATTGCATTCCATTCCATTCGGGTTCATTCCATTCCATTCCATTCCATTCCATTCCATTCCATTCCCTTCGTGTTGAATCCATTCCATTCCCTTCCATTCCATCCCATTCCATTCTATTCCATTCCATTCCGATACATTCCATTCCATTCCCTTCCATTCGTGTTGATTCCATTCCATGCCATGCCATTCCATTCCATTCCGGTTGATTCCATTCCATTCCATTCCATTCCATTCCATTTCATTTCCTTCGTGTTGATTCCATTCCATTCCATTCCATTCCGTTCCCTTCCATTCCATTCCATTAGAGTTGATTCCATTCCATTCCATTCAATTCCATTCCATTCCATTTCATTCCATTCTCGATGATTCCATTCCATTCCATTCCATTCCATTCGGGTTGATTCCATTCCATTTCATTCCATTAGATTCCATTCCTTTCCATTCCATTCGTGTTAATTCCATGCCATTCCACTCCATTCCATTGCCTTCCATTCCATTCCATTGCATTCGGGTTGCTTCTATTCCATTCCAGAACATTCCATTCCATTCCATTCCGATTGATTCCATTCCATTCCATTGCATTCCATTCCATTCCACTCCATTCCATTGTGGTTGATTCCTTTCCATTCCATTCCATTCCATTCCTTTCCATTCCGTTTCATTCCATTCCATTCAATTTCATTCCATTCGGGTTGAATCCATTCCATTCCATTCCTTTCCATTATATTCCATTCCATTCCATTCCATTCGGGTTCATTCCATTCCATTCCATTCCATTCCATTCCATTCCATTCCATTCCCTTCGGTTTGAATAAATTCCATTCCCTTCCATTCCATTCCATTCCATTCGGGTTGATTCCATTCCATTCCATTCCATTCCATTCCATTCCTTTCCATTCCATTCCCTTCGGGTTGAATAAATTCCATTCCCTTCCATTCCATTCCATTCCATTCGGGTTGATTCCATTCCATTCCATTCCATTACATTCCATTCCATTCCATTCCGGTTGATTCCATTCCATTTCTTTCCATTCCATTCCATTCCATTCCATTCTGGTTTATTCCATTCCATTCCATTCCATTCCATTCCATTCCATTCCATTCCATTCTATTCCATTCTATCCCATTCCATTCCATTCGGGATGATTCCATTCCATTCCATTCCATACCTTTCCATTGCTGTTGATTCCATTCCATTCCATTCCATTCCATTCCACTCCATTCCATTCCATTCCGTTTGTGTTGATTCCATTCCGTTCCAATCCATACCATTCCATTCCATTCCATTCCGGTTAATTCCATTCCATTCCATTTCATTCAATTCCATTCTGGTTGATTCCATTCCATTTCTTCCAATTCCATTCCATTCCATTCTATTCCATTCCATTCCATTCTATTCGCGTTGATTCCATTCCATCCCATTCCATTCCATTCCATCCCATTCCATTCCATTCCATTCGGGTTGATTCCATTGCATTCCATTCCATTGCATACCATTTGCGTGGATTCCATTCCATTCCATTCAATTCCATTGCATTCCATTCCATTCGGGTTGATTCCTTTCCATTCCATTCCATTGCATTCCATTCCATACCATTCCATTCCATTCCACTCAGGTTGATTCCATTCCATTTCTTTCCATTCCATTCCATTCCATTCCATTCCATTCGGGTTTATTCCATTCCATTCCATTCCATTCCATTCCATTCCATTCCATTCTATTCCGTTCCATTCCATTCCATTCTATGCCATTCCAATCCATTCCATTCCGTTTGATTCCATTCCATTCCATTCCATACCATTCCATTCCTGTTGATTCCTTTCAATTCCACTCCATTCCATTCCATTCCGTTTGGGTTGATTCCATTCCGTTCCAATCCATACCATTCCATTCCATTCGGGTTGATTCCATTCCATTCCATTCCATTCCATTTCATTGCATTCTGTTTTATTCCATTCCATTCCATTCCATTCCATTCCATTCTGGTTGATTCCATTCAATTCCATTCCATTTCATTACATTCCATTCGGGTTGATTCCATTCCATTCCATTCTATTCCATTCCATTCCATTCAATTCGCTTTGATTCCATTCCATTCGATTCCATTCCATTCGGATTGACTCCATTCCATTCCGTTTCATTCCATTCTATTCCATTCCATTGCATTCCATTTCATTCCATTCGGGTAGATTCCGTTCTATTCCATTCCTATCCATACCATTGCATACCGGTTCATTCCATTCCATTCCATTCCATTCCATTCCATTCCATCCCATTCCATTTGGGTTGATTCCATTCCATTCCATTCCATTCCATTTCATTCCAATCCATTCGGTTTCATTCCATTCCATTCCATTCCATGCCATTCGGTTGCTTCCATTCCAATCCAGAACATTCCATTCCGTTCCATTCAATTCCGGTTCATTCCATTCGATTCCATTCCATTCCATTCTATTCCATTCTGTTTAATTCCATTCCATTCCATTCTATTCCATTCGAGTTGATTCCATTCCATTCCATTCTATTCCATTCCATTCCATTCTATTCCATTCCATTCCATTCTATTCGCGTTGATTCCATTCCATCCCATTCCATTCCATTCCATCCCATTCCATTCCATTCCATTCGGGTTGATTCCATTGCATTCCATTCCATTGCATACCGTTTGCGTGGATTCCATTCCATTCCATTCAATTCCATTGCATTCCATTCCATTCGGGTTGATTCCTTTCCATTCAATTCCATTGCATTCCATTCCATACCATTCCATTCCATTCCACTCAGGTTGATTCCATTCCATTTCTTTCCATTCCATTCCATTCCATTCCATTCCATTCCATTCCATTCCATTCCATTCCGTTCCGTTCCATTCCATTCCATTCTATGCCATTCCAATCCATTCCATTCCGTTTGATTCCATTCCATTCCATTCCATACCATTCCATTCCTGTTGATTCCTTTCAATTCCACTCCATTCCATTCCATTCCGTTTGGGTTGATTCCATTCCGTTCCAATCCATACCATTCCATTCCATTCGGGTTGATTCCATTCCATTCCGTTCCATTCCATTTCATTGCATTCTGTTTTATTCCATTCCATTCCATTCCATTCCATTCCATTCTGGTTGATTCCATTCCATTCCATTCCATTCCATTTCATTACATTCCATTCGGGTTGATTCCATTCCATTCCATTCTATTCCATTCCATTCCATTCAATTCGCTTTGATTCCATTCCATTCGATTCCATTCCATTCGGATTGACTCCATTCCATTCCATTTCATTCCATTCTATTCCATTCCATTGCATTCCATTTCATTCCATTCGGGTAGATTCCGTTCTATTCCATTCCTATCCATACCATTCCATACCGGTTCATTCCATTCCATTCCATTCCATTCCATTCCATTCCATCCCATTCCATTTGGGTTGATTCCATTCCATTCCATTCCATTCCATTTCATTCCAATCCATTCGGTTTCATTCCATTCCATTCCATTCCATGCAATTCGGTTGCTTCCATTCCAATCCAGAACATTCCATTCCGTTCCATTCAATTCCGGGTCATTCCATTCCATTCCATTCCATTCCATTCTATTCCATTCTGTTTAATTCCATTCCATTCCATTCCATTCCATTCGAGTTGATTCCATTCCATTCCATTCTATTCCATTCCATTCCATTCTATTCCATTCCATTCCATTCCATTCTATTCGCGTTGATTCCATTCCATCCCTTTCCATTCCATTCCATCCCATTCCATTCCATTCGGGTTGATTCCATTGCATTCCATTCCATTCCATTCTATTCCATTCCATTTGGGTTCATTCCATTCCATTCCGTTCCATTCGATTCCATTCCATTCCATTCCATTCGGGATGCTTCCATTCCAGTCAAGAACATTCCATTCCATTCCATTCCATTCCGGTTGATTCCATTGCATTCCATTCCATTCCATTTCATTCCATTCGGGTTGATTCCATTCCATTACATTCCATTACATTCCATTCTGGTTGATCCTATTCGATTCCATTCGCTTCAATTCCATTCCATTCCATTCCATTCGAGTTGCTTCCATTCCATTCCAGAACATTCCATTCCATTCCTTTCCATTCTTTCCATATCATTCTATTCGGGTTCATTCCATTCCATTCCATTCCATTCCGTTCCATTCTGGTAGAATCCATTCCGTTCCATTCCAATCCATTCCATTCCATTCCGATTGATTCCATGCCATTCCTTTCCATTCCATTCCGTTCCATTCCATTCCATTCCGATTAATTCCATGCCATTCCATTGCATTCCATTCCATTCCACTCCATTCCTCTGTGGTTGATTCCATTCCATTCCATTCCATTCCATTCCATTCCATTCCATTCCATTCCATTCCTTTCCAATCCGTTTCATTCCATTCCATTCAATTTCAATCCATTCGGGTTGATTCCATTCCATTCCATTCCATTCCATTAGGGTTGATGCCATTCCATTCCATTCAACACCATTCTATTCCATTTGGGTTGATTCCATTCCATTCCATTCCATTCCATTCCATTACATTCGGGTTAATTCCATTCCATTCGATTCCATTTCATTCCATTCCATTCGGGATGCTTCCATTCCAGTCAAGAACATTCCATTCCATTCCATTCCATTCCTATCCATTCCTTTCCATTCCGGTTTATCCCTTTACATTCCATTCCATTCCTTTCGTTTTGATTCCATTCCATTCCATTCCATTCCATTCCATTCCATTCCATTCGGTTTGATTCCATTCCATTCCATTACATTGCTTTCCATTCCATTCCATTTCATTCCATTCGGGTTGATTCCATTCCATTCCACTCCATTCCATTCTGGTCGATTCCATTCCATTCCATTCCCTTCATTTCCATTCCATTCCATTCCATTCTGGTTGCTTCCATTCCGATCCAGAACATTCCATTCCATTCCTTTCCATTACATTCCATTCCGTTCCATTCGGGTTCATTCCATTCAATTCCATTCCATTCCATTCCATTCCATTCCATTCCATTCCATTCCACTCGGGATGTTTCCATTCCATTTCATTCTATTCCATTCCATTCCATTCCAATCCATTCCATTCTGGATGATTACATTCCATTCCATTCGTGTTGATACCATTCCATTCCACGCCATTCCATTCCATTCCTTTAGGGTTGTTGCCGTTCAATTCCATTCCATACCATTCCATTATATTTGGGTTGATTCCATTCCATTCCATTCCATTACATTCGGGTTAATTCCATTCCATTCCTTCCCATTCGATTCCATTCCATTCCATTCCATTTGGGATGCTTCCATTCCAGTCAAGAACATTCCATTACATAACATTCCATTCCATTCCATTCCGGTTGATTCCATTGCATTCCATTCCATTCCATTTCATTCCATTCGGGTTGATTCCATTCCATTCCATTCCATTACATTCCATTCTGGTTGATCCTATTCGATTCCATTCGCTTCAATTCCATTCCATTCCATTCCATTCGAGTTGCTTCCATTCCAATCCAGAACATTCCATTCCATTCCTTTCCATTCTTTCCATTCCATTCTATTCGGGTTCATTCCATTCCATTCCATTCCATTCCGTTCCATTCTGGTAGAATCCATTCCGTTCCATTCCAATCCATTCCATTTCATTCTGATTGATTCCATGCCATTCCTTTCTATTCCATTCCATTCCGTTCCATTCCATTCCATTCCGATTAATTCCATTCCATTCCATTGCATTCCATTCCATTCCACTCCATTCCTCTGTGGTTGATTGCATTCCATTCCATTCCATTCCATTCCATTCCATTCCATTCCAATCCGTTTCATTCCATTCCATTCAATTTCAATCCATTCGGGTTGATTCCATTCCATTCCATTCCTTTCCATTATATTCCATTGCATTCCATTCCATTCAGGTTCATTCCATTCCATTCCATTCCATTCCATTCCATTCCATTCCCTTCGTGTTGAATCCATTCCGTTCCCTTCCATTCCATCCCATTCCATTCTATTCCATTCCATTCCGATACATTCCATTCCATTCCCTTCCATTCGTGTTGATTCCATTCCATGCCATGCCATTCCATTCCATTCCGGTTGATTCCATTCCATTCCATTCCATTCCATTCCATTCCATTCCATTTCATTTCCTTCGTGTTGATTCCATTCCATTCCATTCCATTCCGTTCCCTTCCATTCCATTCCATTAGAGTTGATTCCATTCCATTCCATTCAATTCCATTCCATTCCATTTCATTCCATTCTCGATGATTCCATTCCATTCCATTCCATTCCATTCGGGTTGATTCCATTCCATTTCATTCCATTAGATTCCATTCCTTTCCATTCCATTCGTGTTAATTCCATGCCATTCCACTCCATTCCATTGCCTTCCATTCCATTCCATTCCATTCGGGTTGCTTCTATTCCATTCCAGAACATTCCATTCCATTCCATTCCGATTGATTCCATTCCATTCCATTGCATTCCATTCCATTCCACTCCATTCCATTGTGGTTGATTCCTTTCCATTCCATTCCATTCCATTCCTTTCCATTCCGTTTCATTCCATTCCATTCAATTTCATTCCATTCGGGTTGAATCCATTCTATTCCATTCCTTTCCATTATATTCCATTCCATTCCATTCCATTCGGGTTCATTCCATTCCATTCCATTCCATTCCATTCCATTCCATTCCATTCCCTTTGGGTTGAATAAATTCCATTCCCTTCCATTCCATTCCATTCCATTCGGGTTGATTCCATTCCATTCCATTCCATTCCATTCCATTCCATTCCGGTTGATTCCATTCCATTTCTTTCCATTCCATTCCATTCCATTCCATTCCATTCTGGTTTATTCCATTCCATTCCATTCCATTCCATTCCATTCCATTCCATTCTATTCCATTCTATCCCATTCCATTCCATTCCATTCGGGATGATTCCATTCCATTCCATTCCATACCTTTCCATTGCTGTTGATTCCATTCCATTCCATTCCATTCCATTCCACTCCATTCCATTCCATTCCGTTTGTGTTGATTCCATTCCGTTCCAATCCATACCATTCCATTCCATTCCATTCCGGTTAATTGCATTCCATTCCATTTCATTCAATTCCATTCTGGTTGATTCCATTCCATTTCTTCCTATTCCATTCCATTCCATTCTATTCCATTCCATTCCATTCTATTCGCGTTGATTCCATTCCATCCCATTCCATTCCATTCCATCCCATTCCATTCCATTCCATTCGGGTTGATTCCATTGCATTCCATTCCATTCCATACCATTTGCGTGGATTCCATTCCATTCCATTCAATTCCATTGCATTCCATTCCATTCGGGTTGATTCCTTTCCATTCCATTCCATTGCATTCCATTCCATACCATTCCATTCCATTCCACTCAGGTTGATTCCATTCCATTTCTTTCCATTCCATTCCATTCCATTCCATTCGGGTTTATTCCATTCCATTCCATTCCATTCCATTCCATTCCATTCCGTTCCATTCCATTCCATTCTATGCCATTCCAATCCATTCCATTCCGTTTGATTCCATTCCATTCCATTCCATACCATTCCATTCCTGTTGATTCCCTTCAATTCCACTCCATTCCATTCCATTCCGTTTGGGTTGATTCCATTCCGTTCCAATCCATACCATTCCATTCCATTCGGGTTGATTCCATTTCATTCCATTCCATTCCATTTCATTGCATTCTGTTTGATTCCATTCCATTCCATTCCATTCCATTCCATTCCATTCTGGTTGATTCCATTCCATTCCATTCCATTCCATTTCATTACATTCCATTCGTGTTGATTCCATTCCATTCCATTCTATTCCATTCCATTCCATTCAATTCACTTTGATTCCATTCCATTCGATTCCATTCCATTCGGATTGACTCCATTCCATTCCATTTCATTCCATTCTATTCCACTCCATTGCATTCCATTTCATTCCATTCGGGTAGATTCCGTTCTATTCCATTCCTATCCATACCATTCCATACCGGTTCATTCCATTCCATTCCATTCCATTCCATTCCATTCCATTCCATCCCATTCCATTTGGGTTGATTCCATTCCATTCCATTCCATTTCATTCCAATCCATTCGGTTTCATTCCATTCCATTCCATTCCATGCCATTCGGTTGCTTCCATTCCAATCCAGAACATTCCATTCCGTTCCATTCAATTCCGGTTCATTCCATTCCATTCCATTCCATTCCATTCCATTCCATTCTATTCCAT
The DNA here is from genome assembly GCF_029289425.2 of Pan paniscus. Taxonomy (NCBI): domain Eukaryota; kingdom Metazoa; phylum Chordata; class Mammalia; order Primates; family Hominidae; genus Pan; species Pan paniscus. The sequence continues at coordinate 43,744,560 of NC_073267.2, read as the reverse complement.
TCTGTTTAATTCCATTCCATTCCATTCCATTCCATTCGAGTTGATTCCATTCCATTCCATTCTATTCCATTCCATTCCATTCTATTCCATTCCATTCCATTCTATTCGCGTTGATTCCATTCCATCCCTTTCCATTCCATTCCATCCCATTCCATTCCATTCCATTTGGGTTGATTCCATTGCATTCCATTCCATTCCATTCTATTCCATTCCATTCGGGTTCATTCCATTCCATTCCGTTCCATTCGATTCCATTCCATTCCATTCGGGATGCTTCCATTCCAGTCAAGAACATTCCATTCCATTCCATTCCATTCCATTCCGGTTGATTCCGTTGCATTCCATTCCATTCCATTTCATTCCATTCGGGTTGATTCCATTCCAATACATTCCATTACATTCCATTCTGGTTGATCCTATTCGAATCCATTCGCTTCAATTCCATTCCATTCCATTCCATTCGAGTTGCTTCCATTCCATTCCAGAACATTCCATTCCATTCCTTTCCATTGTTTCCATTCCATTCTATTCGGGTTCATTCCATTCCATTCCATTCCATTCCGTTCCATTCTGGTAGAATCCATTCCGTTCCATTCCAATCCATTCCATTCCATTCCGATTGATTCCATGCCATTCCTTTCCATTCCATTCCGTTCCATTCCATTCCATTCCGATTAATTCCATGCCATTCCATTGCATTCCATTCCATTCCACTCCATTCCTCTGTGGTTGATTCCATTCCATTCCATTCCATTCCATTCCATTCCATTCCTTTCCAATCCGTTTCATTCCATTCCATTCAATTTCAATCCATTCGGGTTGATTCCATTCCATTACATTCCATTCCATTAGGGTTGATGCCATTCCATTCCATTCAACACCATTCTATTCCATTTGGGTTGATTCCATTCCATTCCATTCCATTCCATTCCATTCCATTACATTCGGGTTAATTCCATTCCATTCCATTCCATTCGATTCCATTTCATTCCATTCCATTCGGGATGCTTCCATTCCAGTCAAGAACATTCCATTCCATTCCATTCCATTCCTATCCATTCCTTTCCATTCCGGTTTATCCCTTTACATTCCATTCCATTCCTTTCGTTTTGATTCCATTCCATTCCATTCCATTCCATTCCATTCGGTTTGATTCCATTCCATTCCATTACATTGCTTTCCATTCCATTCCATTTCATTCCATTCGGGTTGATTCCATTCCATTCCACTCCATTCCATTCTGGTCGATTCCATTCCATTCCATTCCCTTCATTTCCATTCCATTCCATTCCATTCTGGTTGCTTCCATTCCGATCCAGAACATTCCATTCCATTCCTTTCCATTACATTCCATTCCGTTCCATTCGGGTTCATTCCATTCCATTCCATTCCATTCCATTCCATTCCATTCCACTCGGGATGTTTCCATTCCATTTCATTCTATTCCATTCCATTCCATTCCAATCCATTCCATTCTGGATGATTACATTCCATTCCATTCGTGTTGATACCATTCCATTCCACGCCATTCCATTCCATTCCTTTAGGGTTGTTGCCGTTCAATTCCATTCCATACCATTCCATTATATTTGGGTTGATTCCATTCCATTCCATTCCATTACATTCGGGTTAATTCCATTCCATTCCTTCCCATTCGATTCCATTCCATTCCATTCCATTCGGGATGCTTCCATTCCAGTCAAGAACATTCCATTACATAACATTCCATTCCATTCCATTCCGGTTGATTCCATTGCATTCCATTCCATTCCATTTCATTCCATTCGGGTTGATTCCATTCCATTCCATTCCATTACATTCCATTCTGGTTGATCCTATTCGATTCCATTCGCTTCAATTCCATTCCATTCCATTCCATTCGAGTTGCTTCCATTCCAATCCAGAACATTCCATTCCATTCCTTTCCATTCTTTCCATTCCATTCTATTCGGGTTCATTCCATTCCATTCCATTCCATTCCGTTCCATTCTGGTAGAATCCATTCCGTTCCATTCCAATCCATTCCATTTCATTCCGATTGATTCCATGCCATTCCTTTCCATTCCATTCCATTCCGTTCCATTCCATTCCATTCCGATTAATTCCATTCCATTCCATTGCATTCCATTCCATTCCACTCCATTCCTCTGTGGTTGATTGCATTCCATTCCATTCCATTCCATTCCATTCCATTCCATTCCATTCCTTTCCAATCCGTTTCATTCCATTCCATTCAATTTCAATCCATTCGGGTTGATTCCATTCCATTCCATTCCTTTCCATTATATTCCATTGCATTCCATTCCATTCGGGTTCATTCCATTCCATTCCATTCCATTCCATTCCATTCCATTCCATTCCCTTCGTGTTGAATCCATTCCATTCCCTTCCATTCCATCCCATTCCATTCTATTCCATTCCATTCCGATACATTCCATTCCATTCCCTTCCATTCGTGTTGATTCCATTCCATGCCATGCCATTCCATTCCATTCCGGTTGATTCCATTCCATTCCATTCCATTCCATTCCATTCCATTCCATTCCATTTCATTTCCTTCGTGTTGATTCCATTCCATTCCTTTCCATTCCGTTCCCTTCCATTCCATTCCATTAGAGTTGATTCCATTCCATTCCATTCCATTCCATTCCATTCCATTTCATTCCATTCTCGATGATTCCATTCCATTCCATTCCATTCCATTCGGGTTGATTCCATTCCATTTCATTCCATTAGATTCCATTCCTTTCCATTCCATTCGTGTTAATTCCATGCCATTCCACTCCATTCCATTGCCTTCCATTCCATTCCATTCCATTCGGGTTGCTTCTATTCCATTCCAGAACATTCCATTCCATTCCATTCCGATTGATTCCATTCCATTCCATTGCATTCCATTCCATTCCACTCCATTCCATTGTGGTTGATTCCTTTCCATTCCATTCCATTCCATTCCTTTCCATTCCGTTTCATTCCATTCCATTCAATTTCATTCCATTCGGGTTGAATCCATTCCTTTCCATTCCTTTCCATTATATTCCATTCCATTCCATTCCATTCGGGTTCATTCCATTCCATTCCATTCCATTCCATTCCATTCCCTTCGGGTTGAATAAATTCCATTCCCTTCCATTCCATTCCATTCCATTCGGGTTGATTCCATTCCATTCCATTCCATTCCATTCCATTCCATTCCATTCCATTACGGTTGATTCCATTCCATTTCTTTCCATTCCATTCCATTCCATTCCATTCCATTCCATTCTGGTTTATTCCATTCCATTCCATTCCATTCCATTCCATTCCATTCCATTCCATTCCATTCTATTCCATTCTATCCCATTCCATTCCATTCCATTCGGGATGATTCCATTCCATTCCATTCCATACCTTTCCATTGCTGTTGATTCCATTCCATTCCATTCCATTCCATTCCATTCCATTCCACTCCATTCCATTCCATTCCGTTTGTGTTGATTCCATTCCGTTCCAATCCATACCATTCCATTCCATTCCATTCCGGTTAATTCCATTCCATTCCATTTCATTCAATTCCATTCTGGTTGATTCCATTCCATTTCTTCCTATTCCATTCCATTCCATTCTATTCCATTCCATTCCATTCTATTCACGTTGATTCCATTCCATCCCATTCCATTCCATTCCATCCCATTCCATTCCATTCCATTCGGGTTGATTCCATTGCATTCCATTCCATTCCATACCATTTGCGTGGATTCCATTCCATTCCATTCAATTCCATTGCATTCCATTCCATTCGGGTTGATTCCTTTCCATTTCATTCCATTGCATTCCATTCCATACCATTCCATTCCATTCCACTCAGGTTGATTCCATTCCATTTCTTTCCATTCCATTCCATTCCATTCCATTCGGGTTTATTCCATTCCATTCCATTCCATTCCATTCCATTCCGTTCCATTCCATTCCATTCTATGCCATTCCAATCCATTCCATTCCGTTTGATTCCATTCCATTCCATTCCATACCATTCCATTCCTGTTGATTCCTTTCAATTCCACTCCATTCCATTCCATTCCGTTTGGGTTGATTCCATTCCGTTCCAATCCATACTATTCCATTCCATTCGGGTTGATTCCATTCCATTCCATTCCATTCCATTTCATTGCATTCTGTTTGATTCCATTCCATTCCATTCCATTCCATTCCATTCCATTCTGGTTGATTCCATTCCATTCCATTCCATTCCATTTCATTACATTCCATTCGTGTTGATTCCATTCCATTCCATTCTATTCCATTCCATTCCATTCAATTCACTTTGATTCCATTCCATTCGATTCCATTCCATTCGGATTGACTCCATTCCATTCCATTTCATTCCATTCTATTCCATTCCATTGCATTCCATTTCATTCCATTCGGGTAGATTCCGTTCTATTCCATTCCTATCCATACCATTCCATACCGGTTCATTCCATTCCATTCCATTCCATTCCATTCCATTCCATTCCATCCCATTCCATTTGGGTTGATTCCATTCCATTCCATTCCATTTCATTCCAATCCATTCGGTTTCATTCCATTCCATTCCATTCCATGCCATTCGGTTGCTTCCATTCCAATCCAGAACATTCCATTCCGTTCCATTCAATTCCGGTTCATTCCATTCCATTCCATTCCATTCCATTCCATTCCATTCCATTCTATTCCATTCTGTTTAATTCCATTCCATTCCATTCCATTCCATTCGAGTTGATTCCATTCCATTCCATTCTATTCCATTCCATTCCATTCTATTCCATTCCATTCCATTCTATTCCATTCCATTCCATTCTATTCGCGTTGATTCCATTCCATCCCTTTCCATTCCATTCCATCCCATTCCATTCCATTCCATTTGGGTTGATTCCATTGCATTCCATTCCATTCCATTCTATTCCATTCCATTCGGGTTCATTCCATTCCATTCCGTTCCATTCGATTCCATTCCATTCCATTCGGGATGCTTCCATTCCAGTCAAGAACATTCCATTCCATTCCATTCCATTCCATTCCGGTTGATTCCATTGCATTCCATTCCATTCCATTTCATTCCATTCGGGTTGATTCCATTCCATTACATTCCATTACATTCCATTCTGGTTGATCCTATACGAATCCATTCGCTTCAATTCCATTCCATTCCATTCCATTCGAGTTGCTTCCATTCCATTCCAGAACATTCCATTCCATTCCTTTCCATTCTTTCCATTCCATTCTATTCGGGTTCATTCCATTCCATTCCATTCCATTCCGTTCCATTCTGGTAGAATCCATTCCGTTCCATTCCAATCCATTCCATTCCATTCCGATTGATTCCATGCCATTCCTTTCCATTCCATTCCGTTCCATTCCATTCCATTCCGATTAATTCCATGCCATTCCATTGCATTCCATTCCATTCCACTCCATTCCTCTGTGGTTGATTCCATTCCATTCCATTCCATTCCATTCCATTCCATTCCTTTCCAATCCGTTTCATTCCATTCCATTCAATTTCAATCCATTCGGGTTGATTCCATTCCATTCCATTCCATTCCATTAGGGTTGATGCCATTCCATTCCATTCAACACCATTCTATTCCATTTGGGTTGATTCCATTCCATTCCATTCCATTCCATTCCATTCCATTACATTCGGGTTAATTCCATTCCATTCCATTCCATTCGATTCCATTTCATTCCATTCCATTCGGGATGCTTCCATTCCAGTCAAGAACATTCCATTCCATTCCATTCCATTCCTATCCATTCCTTTCCATTCCGGTTTATCCCTTTACATTCCATTCCATTCCTTTCGTTTTGATTCCATTCCATTCCATTCCATTCCATTCCATTCCATTCGGTTTGATTCCATTCCATTCCATTACATTGCTTTCCATTCCATTCCATTTCATTCCATTCGGGTTGATTCCATTCCATTCCACTCCATTCCATTCTGGTCGATTCCATTCCATTCCATTCCCTTCATTTCCATTCCATTCCATTCCATTCTGGTTGCTTCCATTCCGATCCAGAACATTCCATTCCATTCCTTTCCATTACATTCCATTCCGTTCCATTCGGGTTCATTCCATTCCATTCCATTCCATTCCATTCCATTCCATTCCATTCCATTCCACTCGGGATGTTTCCATTCCATTTCATTCTATTCCATTCCATTTCATTCCAATCCATTCCATTCTGGATGATTACATTCCATTCCATTCGTGTTGATACCATTCCATTCCACGCCATTCCATTCCATTCCTTTAGGGTTGTTGCCGTTCAATTCCATTCCATACCATTCCATTATATTTGGGTTGATTCCATTCCATTCCATTCCATTACATTCGGGTTAATTCCATTCCATTCCTTCCCATTCGATTCCATTCCATTCCATTCCATTCGGGATGCTTCCATTCCAGTCAAGAACATTCCATTACATAACATTCCATTCCATTCCATTCCGGTTGATTCCATTGCATTCCATTCCATTCCATTTCATTCCATTCGGGTTGATTCCATTCCATTCCATTCCATTACATTCCATTCTGGTTGATCCTATTCGATTCCATTCGCTTCAATTCCATTCCATTCCATTCCATTCGAGTTGCTTCCATTCCAATCCAGAACATTCCATTCCATTCCTTTCCATTCTTTCCATTCCATTCTATTCGGGTTCATTCCATTCCATTCCATTCCATTCCGTTCCATTCTGGTAGAATCCATTCCGTTCCATTCCAATCCATTCCATTTCATTCCGATTGATTCCATGCCATTCCTTTCCATTCCATTCCATTCCGTTCCATTCCATTCCATTCCGATTAATTCCATTCCATTCCATTGCATTCCATTCCATTCCACTCCATTCCTCTGTGGTTGATTGCATTCCATTCCATTCCATTCCATTCCATTCCATTCCATTCCATTCCTTTCCAATCCGTTTCATTCCATTCCATTCAATTTCAATCCATTCGGGTTGATTCCATTCCATTCCATTCCTTTCCATTATATTCCATTTCATTCCATTCCATTCGGGTTCATTCCATTCCATTCCATTCCATTCCATTCCATTCCATTCCATTCCCTTCGTGTTGAATCCATTCCATTCCCTTCCATTCCATCCCATTCCATTCTATTCCATTCCATTCCGATATATTCCATTCCATTCCCTTCCATTCGTGTTGATTCCATTCCATGCCATGCCATTCCATTCCATTCCGGTTGATTCCATTCCATTCCATTCCATTCCATTCCATTCCACTTCCTTTCCTTCGTGTTGATTCCATTCCATTCCATTCCATTCCGTTCCCTTCCATTTCATTCCATTAGAGTTGATTCCATTCCATTCCATTCAATTCCATTCCATTCCATTTCATTCCATTCTCGATGATTCCATTCTATTCCATTCCATTCCATTCGGGTTGATTCCATTCCATTTCATTCCATTAGATTCCATTCCTTTCCATTCCATTCGTGTTAATTCCATGCCATTCCACTCCATTCCATTGCCTTCCATTCCATTCCATTCCTTTCGGGTTGCTTCTATTCCATTCCAGAACATTCCATTCCATTCCATTCCGATTGATTCCATTCCATTCCATTGCATTCCATTCCATTCCACTCCATTCCATTGTGGTTGATTCCTTTCCATTCCATTCCATTCCATTCCATTCATTTCCATTCCGTTTCATTCCATTCCATTCAATTTCATTCCATTCGGGTTGAATCCATTCCATTCCATTCCTTTCCATTATATTCCATTCCATTCCATTCCATTCGGTTTCATTCCATTCCATTCCATTCCATTCCATTCCATTCCATTCCATTCCCTTTGGGTTGAATAAATTCCATTCCCTTCCATTCCATTCCATTCCATTCGGGTTGATTCCATTCCATTCCATTCCATTCCATTCCATTCCATTCCATTCCATTCCTTTCCATTCCATTCCATTCCGGTTGATTCCATTCCGGTTGATTCCATTCCATTCCATTCCATTCCATTCCATTCTGGTTTATTCCATTCCATTCCATTCCATTCCATTCCATTCCATTCCATTCCATTCCATTCTATTCCATTCTATCCCATTCCATTCCATTCCATTCGGGATGATTCCATTCCATTCCATTCCATACCTTTCCATTGCTGTTGATTCCATTCCATTCCATTCCATTCCATTCCACTCCATTCCATTCCATTCCGTTTGTGTTGATTCCATTCCGTTCCAATCCATACCATTGCATTCCATTCCATTCCGGTTAATTCCATTCCATTCCATTTCATTCAATTCCATTCTAGTTGATTCCATTCCATTTCTTCCTATTCCATTCCATTCCATTCTATTCCATTTCATTCCATTCTATTCGCGTTGATTCCATTCCATCCCATTCCATTCCATTCCATTCCATTCCATTCCATTCCATTCCATTCGGGTTGATTCCATTGCATTCCATTCCATTCCATACCATTTGCGTGGATTCCATTCCATTCCATTCAATTCCATTGCATTCCATTCCATTCGGGTTGATTCCTTTCCATTCCATTCCATTGCATTCCATTCCATACCATTCAATTCCATTCCACTCAGGTTGATTCCATTCCATTTCTTTTCATTCCATTCCATTCCATTCCATTCCATTCGGGTTTATTCCATTCCATTCCATTCCATTCCATTCCATTCCATTCCATTCCATTCCGTTCCATTCCATTCCATTCTATGCCATTCCAATCCATTCCATTCCGTTTGATTCCATTCCATTCCATTCCATACCATTCCATTCCTGTTGATTCCTTTCAATTCCACTCCATTCCATTCCATTCCGTTTGGGTTGATTCCATTCCGTTCCAATCCATACCATTCCATTCCATTCGGGTTGATTCCATTCCATTCCATTCCATTCCATTCCATTTCATTGCATTCTGTTTGATTCCATTCCATTCCATTCCATTCCATTCTGGTTGATTCCATTCCATTCCATTCCATTCCATTTCATTACATTCCATTCGGGTTGATTCCATTCCATTCCATTCTATTCCATTCCATTCCATTCAATTCGCTTTGATTCCATTCCATTCGATTCCATTCCATTCGGATTGACTCCATTCCATTCCATTTCATTCCATTCTATTCCATTCCATTGCATTCCATTTCATTCCATTCGGGTAGATTCCGTTCTATTCCATTCCTATCCATACCATTCCATACCGTTTCATTCCATTCCATTCCATTCCATTCCATTCCATTCCATTCCATTCCATCCCATTCCATCCCATTCCATTTGGGTTGATTCCATTCCATTCCATTCCATTCCATTTCATTCCAATCCATTCGGTTTCATTCCATTCCATTCCATTCCATGCCATTCGGTTGCTTCCATTCCAATCCAGAACATTCCATTCCGTTCCATTCAATTCCGGTTCATTCCATTCCATTCCATTCCATTCCATTCTATTCCATTCTGTTTAATTCCATTCCATTCCATTCCATTCCATTCGAGTTGATTCCATTCCATTCCATTCTATTCCATTCCATTCCATTCTATTCCATTCCATTCCATTCTATTCGCGTTGATTCCATTCCATCCCTTTCCATTCCATTCCATCCCATTCCATTCCATTCCATTCCATTCGGGTTGATTCCATTGCATTCCATTCCATTCCATTCTATTCCATTCCATTCGGGTTCATTCCATTCCATTCCGTTCCATTCGATTCCATTCCATTCCATTCCATTCGGGATGCTTCCATTCCAGTCAAGAACATTCCATTCCATTCCATTCCATTCCATTCCATTCCATTCCGGTTGATTCCATTGCATTCCATTCCATTCCATTTCATTCCATTCGGGTTGATTCCATTCCATTACATTCCATTACATTCCATTCTGGTTGATCCTATTCGATTCCATTCGCTTCAATTCCATTCCATTCCATTCCATTCGAGTTGCTTCCATTCCATTCCAGAACATTCCATTCCATTCCTTTCCATTCTTTCCATTCCATTCTATTCGGGTTCATTCCATTCCATTCCATTCCATTCCGTTCCATTCTGGTAGAATCCATTCCGTTCCATTCCAATCCATTCCATTTCATTCCGATTGATTCCATGCCATTCCTTTCCATTCCATTCCATTCCGTTCCATTCCATTCCATTCCGATTAATTCCATTCCATTCCATTGCATTCCATTCCATTCCACTCCATTCCTCTGTGGTTGATTGCATTCCATTCCATTCCATTCCATTCCATTCCATTCCTTTCCAATCCGTTTCATTCCATTCCATTCAATTTCAATCCATTCGGGTTGATTCCATTCCATTCCATTCCTTTCCATTATATTCCATTGCATTCCATTCCATTCGGGTTCATTCCATTCCATTCCATTCCATTCCATTCCATTCCATTCCTTTCGTGTTGAATCCATTCCGTTCCATTCCATTCCATCCCATTCCATTCTTTTCCATTCCATTCCGATACATTCCATTCCATTCCCTTCCATTCGTGTTGATTCCATTCCATGCCATGCCATTCCATTCCATTCCGGTTGATTCCATTCCATTCCATTCCATTCCATTCCATTCCATTTCATTTCCTTCGTGTTGATTCCATTCCATTCCATTCCATTCCGTTCCCTTCCATTCCATTCCATTAGAGTTGATTCCATTCCATTCCATTCAATTCCATTCCATTCCATTTCATTCCATTCTCGATGATTCCATTCCATTCCATTCCATTCCATTCGGGTTGATTCCATTCCATTTCATTCCATTAGATTCCATTCCTTTCCATTCCATTCGTGTTAATTCCATGCCATTCCACTCCATTCCATTGCCTTCCATTCCATTCCATTCCATTCGGGTTGCTTCTATTCCATTCCAGAACATTCCATTCCATTCCATTCCGATTGATTCCATTCCATTCCATTGCATTCCATTCCATTCCACTCCATTCCATTGTGGTTGATTCCTTTCCATTCCATTCCATTCCATTCCTTTCCATTCCGTTTCATTCCATTCCATTCAATTTCATTCCATTCAAGTTGAATCCATTCCATTCCATTCCTTTCCATTATATTCCATTCCATTCCATTCCATTCGGGTTCATTCCATTCCATTCCATTCCATTCCATTCCATTCCATTCCCTTTGGGTTGAATAAATTCCATTCCCTTCCATTCCATTCCATTCCATTCGGGTTGATTCCATTCCATTCCATTCCATTCCATTCCATTCCATTCTGGTTGATTCCATTCCATTTCTTTCCATTCCATTCCATTCCATTCCATTCCATTCTGGTTTATTCCATTCCATTCCATTCCATTCCATTCCATTCCATTCCATTCCATTCCATTCTATTCCATTCTATCCCATTCCATTCCATTCCATTCGGGATGATTCCATTCCATTCCATTCCATACCTTTCCATTGCTGTTGATTCCATTCCATTCCATTCCATTCCATTCCACTCCATTCCATTCCATTCCGTTTGTGTTGATTCCATTCCGTTCCAATCCATACCATTCCATTCCATTCCATTCCGGTTAATTGCATTCCATTCCATTTCATTCAATTCCATTCTGGTTGATTCCATTCCATTTCTTCCTATTCCATTCCATTCCATTCTATTCCATTCCATTCCATTCTATTCGCGTTGATTCCATTCCATCCCATTCCATTCCATTCCATCCCATTCCATTCCATTCCATTCGGGTTGATTCCATTGCATTCCATTCCATTCCATACCATTTGCGTGGATTCCATTCCATTCCATTCAATTCCATTGCATTCCATTCCATTCGGGTTGATTCCTTTCCATTCCATTCCATTGCATTCCATTCCATACCATTCCATTCCATTCCACTCAGGTTGATTCCATTCCATTTCTTTCCATTCCATTCCATTCCATTCCATTCAGGTTTATTCCATTCCATTCCATTCCATTCCATTCCGTTCCATTCCATTCCATTCTATGCCATTCCAATCCATTCCATTCCGTTTGATTCCATTCCATTCCATTCCATACCATTCCATTCCTGTTGATTCCTTTCAATTCCACTCCATTCCATTCCATTCCGTTTGGGTTGATTCCATTCCGTTCCAATCCATACCATTCCATTCCATTCGGGTTGATTCCATTCCATTCCATTCCATTCCATTTCATTGCATTCTGTTTGATTCCATTCCATTCCATTCCATTCCATTCCATTCCATTCCATTCCATTCTATTCCATTCTATCCCATTCCATTCCATTCGGGATGATTCCATTCCATTCCATTCCATACCTTTCCATTGCTGTTGATTCCATTCCATTCCATTCCATTCCATTCCACTCCATTCCATTCCATTCCGTTTGTGTTGATTCCATTCCGTTCCAATCCATACCATTCCATTCCATTCCATTCCGGTTAATTGCATTCCATTCCATTTCATTCAATTCCATTCTGGTTGATTCCATTCCATTTCTTCCTATTCCATTCCATTCCATTCTATTCCATTCCATTCCATTCTATTCGCGTTGATTCCATTCCATCCCATTCCATTCCATTCCATCCCATTCCATTCCATTCCATTCGGGTTGATTCCATTGCATTCCATTCCATTCCATACCATTTGCGTGGATTCCATTCCATTCCATTCAATTCCATTGCATTCCATTCCATTCGGGTTGATTCCTTTCCATTCCATTCCATTGCATTCCATTCCATACCATTCCATTCCATTCCACTCAGGTTGATTCCATTCCATTTCTTTCCATTCCATTCCATTCCATTCCATTCAGGTTTATTCCATTCCATTCCATTCCATTCCATTCCGTTCCATTCCATTCCATTCTATGCCATTCCAATCCATTCCATTCCGTTTGATTCCATTCCATTCCATTCCATACCATTCCATTCCTGTTGATTCCTTTCAATTCCACTCCATTCCATTCCATTCCGTTTGGGTTGATTCCATTCCGTTCCAATCCATACCATTCCATTCCATTCGGGTTGATTCCATTCCATTCCATTCCATTCCATTTCATTGCATTCTGTTTGATTCCATTCCATTCCATTCCATTCCATTCCATTCCATTCTGGTTGATTCCATTCCATTCCATTCCATTCCATTCCATTTCATTACATTCCATTCGGGTTGATTCCATTCCATTCCATTCTATTCCATTCCATTCCATTCAATTCGCTTTGATTCCATTCCATTCGATTCCATTCCATTCGGATTGACTCCATTCCATTCCATTTCATTCCATTCTATTCCATTCCATTGCATTCCATTTCATTCCATTCGGGTAGATTCCATTCTATTCCATTCCTATCCATACCATTCCATACCGGTTCATTCCATTCCATTCCATTCCATTCCATTCCATTCCATTCCATCCCATTCCATTTGGGTTGATTCCATTCCATTCCATTCCATTTCATTCCAATCCATTCGGTTTCATTCCATTCCATTCCATTCCATGCCATTCGGTTGCTTCCATTCCAATCCAGAACATTCCATTCCGTTCCATTCAATTCCGGTTCATTCCATTCCATTCCATTCCATTCCATTCCATTCCATTCTATTCCATTCTGTTTAATTCCATTCCATTCCATTCCATTCCATTCGAGTTGATTCCATTCCATTCCATTCTATTCCATTCCATTCCATTCTATTCCATTCCATTCCATTCTATTCCATTCCATTCCATTCTATTCGCGTTGATTCCATTCCATCCCTTTCCATTCCATTCCAACCCATTCCATTCCATTCCATTTGGGTTGATTCCATTGCATTCCATTCCATTCCATTCTATTCCATTCCATTCGGGTTCATTCCATTCCATTCCGTTCCATTCGAATCCATTCCATTCCATTCGGGATGCTTCCATTCCAGTCAAGAACATTCCATTCCATTCCATACCATTCCATTCCGGTTGATTCCATTCCATTACATTCCATTACATTCCATTCTGGTTGATCCTATTCGAATCCATTCGCTTCAATTCCATTCCATTCCATTCCATTCGAGTTGCTTCCATTCCATTCCAGAACATTCCATTCCATTCCTTTCCATTGTTTCCATTCCATTCTATTCGGGTTCATTCCATTCCATTCCATTCCATTCCGTTCCATTCTGGTAAAATCCATTCCGTTCCATTCCAATCCATTCCATTCCATTCCGATTGATTCCATGCCATTCCTTTCCATTCCATTCCGTTCCATTCCATTCCATTCCGATTAATTCCATGCCATTCCATTGCATTCCATTCCATTCCACTCCATTCCTCTGTGGTTGATTCCATTCCATTCCATTCCATTCCATTCCATTCCATTCCTTTCCAATCCGTTTCATTCCATTCCATTCAATTTCAATCCATTCGGGTTGATTCCATTCCATTACATTCCATTCCATTAGGGTTGATGCCATTCCATTCCATTCAACACCATTCTATTCCATTTGGGTTGATTCCATTCCATTCCTTTCCATTCCATTCCATTACATTCGGGTTAATTCCATTCCATTCCATTCCATTCGATTCCATTTCATTCCATTCCATTCGGGATGCTTCCATTCCAGTCACGAACATTCCATTCCATTCCATTCCATTCCTATCCATTCCTTTCCATTCCGGTTTATCCCTTTACATTCCATTCCATTCCTTTCGTTTTGATTCCATTCCATTCCATTCCATTCCATTCCATTCGGTTTGATTCCATTCCATTCCATTACATTGCTTTCCATTCCATTCCATTTCATTCCATTCGGGTTGATTCCATTCCATTCCACTCCATTCCATTCTGGTCGATTCCATTCCATTCCATTCCCTTCATTTCCATTCCATTCCATTCCATTCTGGTTGCTTCCATTCCGATCCAGAACATTCCATTCCATTCCTTTCCATTACATTCCATTCCGTTCCATTCGGGTTCATTCCATTCCATTCCATTCCATTCCATTCCATTCCATTCCATTCCACTCGGGATGTTTCCATTCCATTTCATTCTATTCCATTCCATTCCATTCCAATCCATTCCATTCTGGATGATTACATTCCATTCCATTCGTGTTGATACCATTCCATTCCACGCCATTCCATTCCATTCCTTTAGGGTTGTTGCCGTTCAATTCCATTCCATACCATTCCATTATATTTGGGTTGATTCCATTCCATTCCATTCCATTACATTCGGGTTAATTCCATTCCATTCCTTCCCATTCGATTCCATTCCATTCCATTCCATTCGGGATGCTTCCATTCCAGTCAAGAACATTCCATTACATAACATTCCATTCCATTCCATTCCGGTTGATTCCATTGCATTCCATTCCATTCCATTTCATTCCATTCGGGTTGATTCCATTCCATTCCATTCCATTACATTCCATTCTGGTTGATCCTATTCGATTCCATTCGCTTCAATTCCATTCCATTCCATTCCATTCGAGTTGCTTCCATTCCAATCCAGAACATTCCATTCCATTCCTTTCCATTCTTTCCATTCCATTCTATTCGGGTTCATTCCATTCCATTCCATTCCATTCCGTTCCATTCTGGTAGAATCCATTCCGTTCCATTCCAATCCATTCCATTTCATTCCGATTGATTCCATGCCATTCCTTTCCATTCCATTCCATTCCGTTCCATTCCATTCCATTCCGATTAATTCCATTCCATTCCATTGCATTCCATTCCATTCCACTCCATTCCTCTGTGGTTGATTGCATTCCATTCCATTCCATTCCATTCCATTCCATTCCATTCCTTTCCAATCCGTTTCATTCCATTCCATTCAATTTCAATCCATTCGGGTTGATTCCATTCCATTCCATTCCTTTCCATTATATTCCATTGCATTCCATTCCATTCGGGTTCATTCCATTCCATTCCATTCCATTCCATTCCATTCCATTCCCTTCGTGTTGAATCCATTCCATTCCCTTCCATTCCATCCCATTCCATTCTATTCCATTCCATTCCGATACATTCCATTCCATTCCCTTCCATTCGTGTTGATTCCATTCCATGCCATGCCATTCCATTCCATTCCGGTTGATTCCATTCCATTCCATTCCATTCCATTCCATTCCATTCCATTCCATTCCATTTCATTTCCTTCGTGTTGATTCCATTCCATTCCATTCCATTCCGTTCCCTTCCATTCCATTCCATTAGAGTTGATTCCATTCCATTCCATTCAATTCCATTCCATTCCATTTCATTCCATTCTCGATGATTCCATTCCATTCCATTCCATTCCATTCGGGTTGATTCCATTCCATTTCATTCCATTAGATTCCATTCCTTTCCATTCCATTCGTGTTAATTCCATGCCATTCCACTCCATTCCATTGCCTTCCATTCCATTCCATTCCATTCGGGTTGCTTCTATTCCATTCCAGAACATTCCATTCCATTCCATTCCAATTGATTCCATTCCATTCCATTGCATTCCATTCCATTCCACTCCATTCCATTGTGGTTGATTCCGTTCCATTCCATTCCATTCCATTCCTTTCCATTCCGTTTCATTCCATTCCATTCAATTTCATTCCATTCGGGTTGAATCCATTCCTTTCCATTCCTTTCCATTATATTCCATTCCATTCCATTCCATTCGGGTTCATTCCATTCCATTCCATTCCATTCCATTCCATTCCCTTCGGGTTGAATAAATTCCATTCCCTTCCATTCCATTCCATTCCATTCGGGTTGATTCCATTCCATTCCATTCCATTCCATTCCATTCCATTCCATTCCATTCCATTCCATTCCGGTTGATTCCATTCCATTTGTTTCCATTCCATTCCATTCCATTCCATTCCATTCTGGTTTATTCCATTCCATTCCATTCCATTCCATTCCATTCCATTCCATTCTATTCCATTCTATCCCATTCCATTCCATTCCATTCGGGATGATTCCATTCCATTCCATTCCATACCTTTCCATTGCTGTTGATTCCATTCCATTCCATTCCATTCCATTCCATTCCACTCCATTCCATTCCATTCCGTTTGTGTTGATTCCATTCCGTTCCAATCCATACCATTCCATTCCATTCCATTCCGGTTAATTCCATTCCATTCCATTTCATTCAATTCCATTCTGGTTGATTCCATTCCATTTCTTCCTATTCCATTCCATTCCATTCTATTCCATTCCATTCCATTCTATTCGCGTTGATTCCATTCCATCCCATTCCATTCCATTCCATCCCATTCCATTCCATTCCATTCGGGTTGATTCCATTGCATTCCATTCCATTCCATACCATTTGCGTGGATTCCATTCCATTCCATTCAATTCCATTGCATTCCATTCCATTCGGGTTGATTCCTTTCCATTCCATTCCATTGCATTCCATTCCATACCATTCCATTCCATTCCACTCAGGTTGATTCCATTCCATTTCTTTCCATTCCATTCCATTCCATTCCATTCCATTCGGGTTTATTCCATTCCATTCCATTCCATTCCATTCCGTTCCATTCCATTCCATTCTATGCCATTCCAATCCATTCCATTCCGTTTGATTCCATTCCATTCCATTCCATAACATTCCATTCCTGTTGATTCCTTTCAATTCCACTCCATTCCATTCCATTCCGTTTGGGTTGATTCCATTCCGTTCCAATCCATACCATTCCATTCCATTCGGGTTGATTCCATTCCATTCCATTCCATTCCATTTCATTGCATTCTGTTTGATTCCATTCCATTCCATTCCATTCCGTTCCATTCCATTCTGGTTGATTCCTTTCCATTCCATTCCATTCCATTTCATTACATTCCATTCGGGTTGATTCCATTCCATTCCATTCTATTCCATTCCATTCCATTCAATTCGCTTTGATTCCATTCCATTCGGATTGACTCCATTCCATTCCATTTCATTCCATTCTATTCCATTCCATTGCATTCCATTTCATTCCATTCGGGTAGATTCCGTTCTATTCCATTCCTATCCATACCATTCCATACCGGTTCATTCCATTCCATTCCATTCCATTCCATTCCATTCCATCCCATTCCATTTGGGTTGATTCCATTCCATTCCATTCCATTCCATTTTATTCCAATCCATTCGGTTTCATTCCATTCCATTCCATGCCATTCGGTTGCTTCCATTCCAATCCAGAACATTCCATTCCGTTCCATTCAATTCCGGGTCATTCCATTCCATTCCATTCCATTCCATTCTATTCCATTCTGTTTAATTCCATTCCATTCCTTTCCATTCCATTCCATTCGAGTTGATTCCATTCCATTCCATTCTATTCCATTCCATTCCATTCTATTCCATTCCATTCCATTCTATTCGCGTTGATTCCATTCCATCCCTTTCCATTCCATTCCATCCCATTCCATTCCATTCCATTCCATTCCATTCGGGTTGATTCCATTGCATTCCATTCCATTCCATTCCATTCCATTCGGGTTGATTCCATTGCATTCCATTCCATTCCATTCTATTCCATTCCATTCGGGTTCATTCCATTCCCTTCCGTTCCATTCGATTCCATTACATTCCATTCAATTCGGGATGCTTCCATTCCAGTCAAGAACATTCCATTCCATTCCATTCCATTCCATTCCATTCCGGTTGATTCCGTTGCATTCCATTCCATTCCATTTCATTCCATTCGGGTTGATTCCATTCCATTACATTCCATTACATTCCATTCTGGTTGATCCTATTCGATTCCATTCGCTTCAATTCCATTCCATTCCATTCCATTCGAGTTGCTTCCATTCCATTCCAGAACATTCCATTCCATTCCTTTCCATTCTTTCCATTCCATTCTATTCGGGTTCATTCCATTCCATTCCATTCCATTCCATTCCATTCTGGTAGAATACATTCCGTTCCATTCCAATCCATTCCATTCCATTCCGATTGATTCCATGCCATTCCTTTCCATTCCATTCCGTTCCATTCCATTCCATTCCGATTAATTCCATGCCATTCCATTGCATTCCATTCCATTCCACTCCATTCCTCTGTGGTTGATTCCATTCCATTCCATTCCATTCCATTCCATTCCTTTCCAATCCGTTTCATTCCATTCCATTCAATTTCAATCCATTCGGGTTGATTCCATTCCATTCCATTCCATTCCATTAGGGTTGATGCCATTCCATTCCATTCAACACCATTCTATTCCATTTGGGTTGATTCCATTCCATTCCATTCCATTCCATTCCATTCGGTTTGATTCCATTCCATTCCATTACATTGCTTTCCATTCCATTCCATTTCATTCCATTCGGGTTGATTCCATTCCATTCCACTCCATTCCATTCTGGTCGATTCCATTCCATTCCATTCCCTTCATTTCCATTCCATTCCATTCCATTCTGGTTGCTTCCATTCCGATCCAGAACATTCCATTCCATTCCTTTCCATTACATTCCATTCCGTTCCATTCGGGTTCATTCCATTCCATTCCATTCCATTCCTTTCCATTCCATTCCATTCCACTCGGGATGTTTCCATTCCATTTCATTCTATTCCATTCCATTCCATTCCAATCCATTCCATTCTGGATGATTACATTCCATTCCATTCGTGTTGATACCATTCCATTCCACGCCATTCCATTCCATTCCTTTAGGGTTGTTGCCGTTCAATTCCATTCCATACCATTCCATTATATTTGGGTTGATTCCATTCCATTCCATTCCATTACATTCGGGTTAATTCCATTCCATTCCTTCCCATTCGATTCTATTCCATTCCATTCCATTCGGGATGCTTCCATTCCAGTCAAGAACATTCCATTACATAACATTCCATTCCATTCCATTCCGGTTGATTCCATTGCATTCCATTCCATTCCATTTCATTCCATTCGGGTTGATTCCATTCCATTCCATTCCATTACATTCCATTCTGGTTGATCCTATTCGATTCCATTCGCTTCAATTCCATTCCATTCCATTCCATTCGAGTTGCTTCCATTCCAATCCAGAACATTCCATTCCATTCCTTTCCATTCTTTCCATTCCATTCTATTCGGGTTCATTCCATTCCATTCCATTCCATTCCGTTCCATTCTGGTAGAATCCATTCCGTTCCATTCCAATCCATTCCATTTCATTCCGATTGATTCCATGCCATTCCTTTCCATTCCATTCCATTCCGTTCCATTCCATTCCATTCCGATTAATTCCATTCCATTCCATTGCATTCCATTCCATTCCACTCCATTCCTCTGTGGTTGATTGCATTCCATTCCATTCCATTCCATTCCATTCCATTCCATTCCTTTCCTTTCCAATCCGTTTCATTCCATTCCATTCAATTTCAATCCATTCGGGTTGATTCCATTCCATTCCATTCCTTTCCATTATATTCCATTGCATTCCATTCCATTCGGGTTCATTCCATTCCATTCCATTCCATTCCATTCCATTCCATTCCATTCCCTTCGTGTTGAATCCATTCCGTTCCCTTCCATTCCATCCCATTCCATTCTATTCCATTCCATTCCGATACATTCCATTCCATTCCCTTCCATTCGTGTTGATTCCATTCCATGCCATGCCATTCCATTCCATTCCGGTTGATTCCATTCCATTCCATTCCATTCCATTCCATTCCATTCCATTCCATTTCATTTCCTTCGTGTTGATTCCATTCCATTCCATTCCATTCCGTTCCCTTCCATTCCATTCCATTAGAGTTGATTCCATTCCATTCCATTCAATTCCATTCCATTCCATTTCATTCCATTCTCGATGATTCCATTCCATTCCATTCCATTCCATTCGGGTTGATTCCATTCCATTTCATTCCATTAGATTCCATTCCTTTCCATTCCATTCGTGTTAATTCCATGCCATTCCACTCCATTCCATTGCCTTCCATTCCATTCCATTCCATTCGGGTTGCTTCTATTCCATTCCAGAACATTCCATTCCATTCCATTCCGATTGATTCCATTCCATTCCATTGCATTCCATTCCATTCCAGTCCATTCCATTGTGGTTGATTCCTTTCCATTCCATTCCATTCCATTCCTTTCCATTCCGTTTCATTCCATTCCATTCAATTTCATTCCATTCGGGTTGAATCCATTCCATTCCATTCCTTTCCATTATATTCCATTCCATTCCATTCCATTCGGGTTCA
Organism: Pan paniscus; assembly: GCF_029289425.2. Taxonomy (NCBI): domain Eukaryota; kingdom Metazoa; phylum Chordata; class Mammalia; order Primates; family Hominidae; genus Pan; species Pan paniscus. The sequence goes on along the minus strand of NC_073267.2, from coordinate 43,723,434 downwards.
TTCCATTCCATTCCATTCCATTCCATTCCATTCCCTTTGGGTTGAATAAATTCCATTCCCTTCCATTCCATTCCATTCCATTCGGGTTGATTCCATTCCATTCCATTCCATTCCATTCCATTCCATTCCATTCCATTCCATTCCATTCCGGTTGATTCCATTCCATTTCTTTCCATTCCATTCCATTCCATTCCATTCCATTCTGGTTTATTCCATTCCATTCCATTCCATTCCATTCCATTCCATTCCATTCCATTCCATTCTATTCCATTCTATCCCATTCCATTCCATTCCATTCGGGATGATTCCATTCCATTCCATTCCATACCTTTCCATTGCTGTTGATTCCATTCCATTCCACTCCATTCCATTCCACTCCATTCCATTCCATTCCGTTTGTGTTGATTCCATTCCTTTCCAATCCATACCATTCCATTCCATTCCATTCCGGTTAATTCCATTCCATTCCATTTCATTCAATTCCATTCTGGTTGATTCCATTCCATTTCTTCCTATTCCATTCCATCCCATTCCATTCCATTCCATTTGGGTTGATTCCATTGCATTCCACTCCATTCCATTCTATTCCATTCCATTCGGGTTCATTCCATTCCATTCCGTTCCATTCGATTCCATTCCATTCCATTCGGGATGCTTCCATTCCAGTCAAGAACATTCCATTCCATTCCATACCATTCCATTCCGGTTGATTCCATTCCATTACATTCCATTACATTCCATTCTGGTTGATCCTATTCGAATCCATTCGCTTCAATTCCATTCCATTCCATTCCATTCGAGTTGCTTCCATTCCATTCCAGAACATTCCATTCCATTCCTTACCATTGTTTCCATTCCATTCTATTCGGGTTCATTCCATTCCATTCCATTCCATTCCGTTCCATTCTGGTAAAATCCATTCCGTTCCATTCCAATCCATTCCATTCCATTCCGATTGATTCCATGCCATTCCTTTCCATTCCATTCCGTTCCATTCCATTCCATTCCGATTAATTCCATGCCATTCCATTGCATTCCATTCCATTCCACTCCATTCCTCTGTGGTTGATTCCATTCCATTCCATTCCATTCCATTCCATTCCATTCCTTTCCAATCCGTTTCATTCCATTCCATTCAATTTCAATCCATTCGGGTTGATTCCATTCCATTCCATTCCATTCCATTAGGGTTGATGCCATTCCATTCCATTCAACACCATTCTATTCCATTTGGGTTGATTCCATTCCATTCCATTCCATTCCATTCCATTACATTCGGGTTAATTCCATTCCATTCCATTCCATTCGATTCCATTTCATTCCATTCCATTCGGGATGCTTCCATTCCAGTCAAGAACATTCCATTCCATTCCATTCCATTCCTATCCATTCCTTTCCATTCCGGTTTATCCCTTTACATTCCATTCCATTCCTTTCGTTTTGATTCCATTCCATTCCATTCCATTCCATTCCATTCGGTTTGATTCCATTCCATTCCATTACATTGCTTTCCATTCCATTCCATTTCATTCCATTCGGGTTGATTCCATTCCATTCCACTCCATTCCATTCTGGTCGATTCCATTCCATTCCATTCCCTTCATTTCCATTCCATTCCATTCCATTCTGGTTGCTTCCATTCCGATCCAGAACATTCCATTCCATTCCTTTCCATTACATTCCATTCCGTTCCATTCGGGTTCATTCCATTCCATTCCATTCCATTCCATTCCACTCGGGATGTTTCCATTCCATTTCATTCTATTCCATTCCATTCCATTCCAATCCATTCCATTCTGGATGATTACATTCCATTCCATTCGTGTTGATACCATTCCATTCCACGCCATTCCATTCCATTCCTTTAGGGTTGTTGCCGTTCAATTCCATTCCATACCATTCCATTATATTTGGGTTGATTCCATTCCATTCCATTCCATTACATTCGGGTTAATTCCATTCCATTCCTTCCCATTCGATTCCATTCCATTCCATTCCATTCGGGATGCTTCCATTCCAGTCAAGAACATTCCATTACATAACATTCCATTCCATTCCATTCCGGTTGATTCCATTGCATTCCATTCCATTCCATTTCATTCCATTCGGGTTGATTCCATTCCATTCCATTCCATTACATTCCATTCTGGTTGATCCTATTCGATTCCATTCGCTTCAATTCCATTCCATTCCATTCCATTCGAGTTGCTTCCATTCCAATCCAGAACATTCCATTCCATTCCTTTCCATTCTTTCCATTCCATTCTATTCGGGTTCATTCCATTCCATTCCATTCCATTCCGTTCCATTCTGGTAGAATCCATTCCGTTCCATTCCAATCCATTCCATTTCATTCCGATTGATTCCATGCCATTCCTTTCCATTCCATTCCATTCCGTTCCATTCCATTCCATTCCGATTAATTCCATTCCATTCCATTGCATTCCATTCCATTCCACTCCATTCCTCTGTGGTTGATTGCATTCCATTCCATTCCATTCCATTCCTTTCCAATCCGTTTCATTCCATTCCATTCAATTTCAATCCATTCGGGTTGATTCCATTCCATTCCATTCCTTTCCATTATATTCCATTGCATTCCATTCCATTCGGGTTCATTCCATTCCATTCCATTCCATTCCATTCTAATCCATTCCATTCCCTTCGTGTTGAATCCATTCCATTCCCTTCCATTCCATCCCATTCCATTCTATTCCATTCCATTCCGATACATTCCATTCCATTCCCTTCCATTCGTGTTGATTCCATTCCATGCCATGCCATTCCATTCCATTAGATTCCATTCCTTTCCATTCCATTCGTGTTAATTCCATGCCATTCCACTCCATTCCATTGCCTTCCATTCCATTCCATTCCATTCGGGTTGCTTCTATTCCATTCCAGAACATTCCATTCCATTCCATTCCGATTGATTCCATTCCATTCCATTGCATTCCATTCCATTCCACTCCATTCCATTGTGGTTGATTCCGTTCCATTCCATTCCATTCCATTCCTTTCCATTCCGTTTCATTCCATTCCATTCAATTTCATTCCATTCGGGTTGAATCCATTCCTTTCCATTCCTTTCCATTATATTCCATTCCATTCCATTCCATTCGGGTTCATTCCATTCCATTCCATTCCATTCCATTCCATTCCATTCCATTCCCTTCGGATTGAATAAATTCCATTCCCTTCCATTCCATTCCATTCCATTCGGGTTGATTCCATTCCATTCCATTCCATTCCATTCCATTCCATTCCATTCCATTCCATTACGGTTGATTCCATTCCATTTCTTTCCATTCCATTCCATTCCATTCCATTCCATTCTGGTTTATTCCATTCCATTCCATTCCATTCCATTCCATTCCATTCCATTCTATTCCATTCTATCCCATTCCATTCCATTCCATTCGGGATGATTCCATTCCATTCCATTCCATACCTTTCCATTGCTGTTGATTCCATTCCATTCCATTCCATTCCATTCCATTCCACTCCATTCCATTCCATTCCGTTTGTGTTGATTCCATTCCGTTCCAATCCATACCATTCCATTCCATTCCATTCCGGTTAATTCCATTCCATTCCATTTCATTCAATTCCATTCTGGTTGATTCCATTCCATTTCTTCCTATTCCATTCCATTCCATTCTATTCCATTCCATTCCATTCTATTCGCGTTGATTCCATTCCATCCCATTCCATTCCATTCCATCCCATTCCATTCCATTCCATTCGGGTTGATTCCATTGCATTCCATTCCATTCCATACCATTTGCGTGGATTCCATTCCATTCCATTCAATTCCATTGCATTCCATTCCATTCGGGTTGATTCCTTTCCATTCCATTCCATTGCATTCCATTCCATACCATTCCATTCCATTCCACTCAGGTTGATTCCATTCCATTTCTTTCCATTCCATTCCAATCCATTCCATTCCATTCGGGTTTATTCCATTCCATTCCATTCCATTCCATTCCATTCCATTCCATTCCATTCCGTTCCATTCCATTCCATTCTATGCCATTCCAATCCATTCCATTCCGTTTGATTCCATTCCATTCCATTCCATAACATTCCATTCCTGTTGATTCCTTTCAATTCCACTCCATTCCATTCCATTCCGTTTGGGTTGATTCCATTCCGTTCCAATCCATACCATTCCATTCCATTCGGGTTGATTCCATTCCATTCCATTCCATTCCATTTCATTGCATTCTGTTTGATTCCATTCCATTCCATTCCATTCCGTTCCATTCCATTCTGGTTGATTCCTTTCCATTCCATTCCATTCCATTTCATTACATTCCATTCGGGTTGATTCCATTCCATTCCATTCTATTCCATTCCATTCCATTCAATTCGCTTTGATTCCATTCCATTCGATTCCATTCCATTCGGATTGACTCCATTCCATTCCATTTCATTCCATTCTATTCCATTCCATTGCATTCCATTTCATTCCATTTGGGTAGATTCCGTTCTATTCCATTCCTATCCATACCATTCCATACCGGTTCATTCCATTCCATTCCATTCCATTCCATTCCATTCCATCCCATTCCATTTGGGTTGATTCCATTCCATTCCATTCCATTCCATTTTATTCCAATCCATTCGGTTTCATTCCATTCCATTCCATGCCATTCGGTTGCTTCCATTCCAATCCAGAACATTCCATTCCATTCCATTCTATTCCATTCTGTTTAATTCCATTCCATTCCATTCCATTCCATTCGAGTTGATTCCATTCCATTCCATTCTATTCCATTCCATTCCATTCTATTCCATTCAATTCCATTCTATTCGCGTTGATTCCATTCCATCCCTTTCCATTCCATTCCATCCCATTCCATTCCATTCCATTCCATTCCATTCCATTCGGGTTGATTCCATTGCATTCCATTCCATTCCATTCTATTCCATTCCATTCGGGTTCATTCCATTCCATTCCGTTCCATTCGATTCCATTCCATTCCATTCCATTCAATTCGGGATGCTTCCATTCCAGTCAAGAACATTCCATTCCATTCCATTCCATTCCATTCCATTCCGGTTGATTCCATTGCATTCCATTCCATTCCATTTCATTCCATTCGGGTTGATTCCATTCCATTCCATTCCATTACATTCCATTCTGGTTGATCCTATTCGATTCCATTCGCTTCAATTCCATTCCATTCCATTCCATTCGAGTTGCTTCCATTCCATTCCAGAACATTCCATTCCATTCCTTTCCATTCTTTCCATTCCATTCTATTCGGGTTCATTCCATTCCATTCCATTCCATTCCATTCCATTCTGGTAGAATACATTCCGTTCCATTCCAATCCATTCCATTCCATTCCGATTGATTCCATGCCATTCCTTTCCATTCCATTCCGTTCCATTCCATTCCATTCCGATTAATTCCATGCCATTCCATTGCATTCCATTCCATTCCACTCCATTCCTCTGTGGTTGATTCCATTCCATTCCATTCCATTCCATTCCATTCCTTTCCAATCCGTTTCATTCCATTCCATTCAATTTCAATCCATTCGGGTTGATTCCATTCCATTCCATTCCATTCCATTAGGGTTGATGCCATTCCATTCCATTCAACACCATTCTATTCCATTTGGGTTGATTCCATTCCATTCCATTCCATTCCATTCCATTCGGTTTGATTCCATTCCATTCCATTACATTGCTTTCCATTCCATTCCATTTCATTCCATTCGGGTTGATTCCATTCCATTCCACTCCATTCCATTCTGGTCGATTCCATTCCATTCCATTCCCTTCATTTCCATTCCATTCCATTCCATTCTGGTTGCTTCCATTCCGATCCAGAACATTCCATTCCATTCCTTTCCATTACATTCCATTCCGTTCCATTCGGGTTCATTCCATTCAATTCCATTCCATTCCATTCCATTCCATTCCATTCCATTCCATTCCACTCGGGATGTTTCCATTCCATTTCATTCTATTCCATTCCATTCCGTTCCAATCCATTCCATTCTGGATAATTACATTCCATTCCATTCGTGTTGATACCATTCCATTCCACGCCATTCCATTCCATTCCTTTAGGGTTGTTGCCGTTCAATTCCATTCCATACCATTCCATTATATTTGGGTTGATTCCATTCCATTCCATTCCATTACATTCGGGTTAATTCCATTCCATTACTTCCCATTCGATTCCATTCCATTCCATTCCATTCGGGATGCTTCCATTCCAGTCAAGAACATTCCATTACATAACATTCCATTCCATTCCATTCCGGTTGATTCCATTGCATTCCATTCCATTCCATTTCATTCCATGCGGGTTGATTCCATTCCATTCCATTCCATTACATTCCATTCTGGTTGATCCTATTCGATTCCATTCGCTTCAATTCCATTCCATTCCATTCCATTCGAGTTGCTTCCATTCCAATCCAGAACATTCCATTCCATTCCTTTCCATTCTTTCCATTCCATTCTATTCGGGTTCATTCCATTCCATTCCATTCCATTCCGTTCCATTCTGGTAGAATCCATTCCGTTCCATTCCAATCCATTCCATTTCATTCCGATTGATTCCTTGCCATTCCTTTCCATTCCATTCCATTCCGTTCCATTCCATTCCATTCCGATTAATTCCATTCCATTCCATTGCATTCCATTCCATTCCACTCCATTCCTCTGTGGTTGATTGCATTCCATTCCATTCCATTCCATTCCATTCCATTCCTTTCCAATCCGTTTCATTCCATTCCATTCAATTTCAATCCATTCGGGTTGATTCCATTCCATTCCATTCCTTTCCATTATATTCCATTGCATTCCATTCCATTCGGGTTCATTCCATTCCATTCCATTCCATTCCATTCCATTCCATTCCCTTCGTGTTGAATCCATTCCGTTCCCTTCCATTCCATCCCATTCCATTCTATTCCATTCCATTCCGATACATTCCATTCCATTCCCTTCCATTCGTGTTGATTCCATTCCATGCCATGCCATTCCATTCCATTCCGGTTGATTCCATTCCATTCCATTCCATTCCATTCCATTCCATTCCATTCCATTTCATTTCCTTCGTGTTGATTCCATTCCATTCCATTCCATTCCGTTCCCTTCCATTCCATTCCATTAGAGTTGATTCCATTCCATTCCATTCAATTCCATTCCATTCCATTTCATTCCATTCTCGATGATTCCATTCCATTCCATTCCATTCCATTCGGGTTGATTCCATTCCATTTCATTCCATTAGATTCCATTCCTTTCCATTCCATTCGTGTTAATTCCATGCCATTCCACTCCATTCCATTGCCTTCCATTCCATTCCATTCCATTCGGGTTGCTTCTATTCCATTCCAGAACATTCCATTCCATTCCATTCCGATTGATTCCATTCCATTCCATTGCATTCCATTCCATTCCACTCCATTCCATTGTGGTTGATTCCTTTCCATTCCATTCCATTCCATTCCTTTCCATTCCGTTTCATTCCATTCCATTCAATTTCATTCCATTCGGGTTGAATCCATTCCATTCCATTCCTTTCCATTATATTCCATTCCATTCCATTCCATTCGGGATCATTCCATTCCATTCCATTCCATTCCATTCCATTCCATTCCCTTTGGGTTGAATAAATTCCATTCCCTTCCATTCCATTCCATTCCATTCGGGTTGATTCCATTCCATTCCATTCCATTCCATTCCATTCCATTCCATTCCGGTTGATTCCATTCCATTTCTTTCCATTCCATTCCATTCCATTCCATTCCATTCTGGTTTATTCCATTCCATTCCATTCCATTCCATTCCATTCCATTTCATTCCATTCTATTCCATTCTATCCCATTCCATTCCATTCCATTCGGGATGATTCCATTCCATTCCATTCCATACCTTTCCATTGCTGTTGATTCCATTCCATTCCATTCCATTCCATTCCACTCCATTCCATTCCATTGCGTTTGTGTTGATTCCATTCCGTTCCAATCCATACCATTCCATTCCATTCCATTCCGGTTAATTCCATTCCATTCCATTTCATTCAATTCCATTCTGGTTGATTCCATTCCATTTCTTCCTATTCCATTCCATCCCATTCCATTCCATTCCATTTGGGTTGATTCCATTGCATTCCATTCCATTCCATTCTATTCCATTCCATTCGGGTTCATTCCATTCCATTCCGTTCCATTCGATTCCATTCCATTCCATTCGGGATGCTTCCATTCCAGTCAAGAACATTCCATTCCATTCCATACCATTCCATTCCGGTTGATTCCATTCCATTACATTCCATTACATTCCATTCTGGTTGATCCTATTCGAATCCATTCGCTTCAATTCCATTCCATTCCATTCCATTCGAGTTGCTTTCATTCCATTCCAGAACATTCCATTCCATTCCTTTCCATTGTTTCCATTCCATTCTATTCGGGTTCATTCCATTCCATTCCATTCCATTCCGCTCCATTCTGGTAAAATCCATTCCGTTCCATTCCAATCCATTCCATTCCATTCCGATTGATTCCATGCCATTCCTTTCCATTCCATTCCGTTCCATTCCATTCCATTCCGATTAATTCCATGCCATTCCATTGCATTCCATTCCATTCCACTCCATTCCTCTGTGGTTGATTCCATTCCATTCCATTCCATTCCATTCCATTCCATTCCTTTCCAATCCGTTTCATTCCATTCCATTCAATTTCAATCCATTCGGGTTGATTCCATTCCATTCCATTCCATTCCATTAGGGTTGATGCCATTCCATTCCATTCAACACCATTCTATTCCATTTGGGTTGATTCCATTCCATTCCATTCCATTCCATTCCATTACATTCGGGTTAATTCCATTCCATTCCATTCCATTCGATTCCATTTCATTCCATTCCATTCGGGATGCTTCCATTCCAGTCAAGAACATTCCATTCCATTCCATTCCATTCCTGTCCATTCCTTTCCATTCCGGTTTATCCCTTTACATTCCATTCCATTCCTTTCGTTTTGATTCCATTCCATTCCATTCCATTCCATTCCATTCGGTTTGATTCCATTCCATTCCATTACATTGCTTTCCATTCCATTCCATTTCATTCCATTCGGGTTGATTCCATTCCATTCCACTCCATTCCATTCTGGTCGATTCCATTCCATTCCATTCCCTTCATTTCCATTCCATTCCATTCCATTCTGGTTGCTTCCATTCTGATCCAGAACATTCCATTCCATTCCTTTCCATTACATTCCATTCCGTTCCATTCGGGTTCATTCCATTCCATTCCATTCCATTCCATTCCATTCCATTCCATTCCATTCCATTCCACTCGGGATGTTTCCATTCCATTTCATACTATTCCATTCCATTCCATTCCAATCCATTCCATTCTGGATGATTACATTCCATTCCATTCGTGTTGATACCATTCCATTCCACGCCATTCCATTCCATTCCTTTAGGGTTGTTGCCGTTCAATTCCATTCCATACCATTCCATTATATTTGGGTTGATTCCATTCCATTCCATTCCATTACATTCGGGTTAATTCCATTCCATTCCTTCCCATTCGATTCCATTCCATTCCATTCCATTCGGGATGCTTCCATTCCAGTCAAGAACATTCCATTACATAACATTCCATTCCATTCCATTCCGGTTGATTCCATTGCATTCCATTCCATTCCATTTCATTCCATTCGGGTTGATTCCATTCCATTCCATTCCATTACATTCCATTCTGGTTTATCCTATTCGATTCCATTCGCTTCAATTCCATTCCATTCCATTCCATTCGAGTTGCTTCCATTCCAATCCAGAACATTCCATTCCATTCCTTTCCATTCTTTCCATTCCATTCTATTCGGGTTCATTCCATTCCATTCCATTCCATTCCGTTCCATTCTGGTAGAATCCATTCCGTTCCATTCCAATCCATTCCATTTCATTCCGATTGATTCCATGCCATTCCTTTCCATTCCATTCCATTCCGTTCCATTCCATTCCATTCCGATTAATTCCATTCCATTCCATTGCATTCCATTCCATTCCACTCCATTCCTCTGTGGTTGATTGCATTCCATTCCATTCCATTCCATTCCATTCCATTCCTTTCCAATCCGTTTCATTCCATTCCATTCAATTTCAATCCATTCGGGTTGATTCCATTCCATTCCATTCCTTTCCATTATATTCCATTGCATTCCATTCCATTCGGGTTCATTCCATTCCATTCCATTCCATTCCATTCCATTCCATTGCATTCCCTTCGTGTTGAATCCATTCCGTTCCCTTCCATTCCATCCCATTCCATTCTATTCCATTCCATTCCGATACATTCCATTCCATTCCCTTCCATTCGTGTTGATTCCATTCCATGCCATGCCATTCCATTCCATTCCGGTTGATTCCATTCCATTCCATTCCATTCCATTCCATTCCATTCCATTCCATTCCATTCCATTCCATTTCATTTCCTTCGTGTTGATTCCATTCCATTCCATTCCATTCCGTTCCCTTCCATTCCATTCCATTAGAGTTGATTCCATTCCATTCCATTCAATTCCATTCCATTCCATTTCATTCCATTCTCGATGATTCCATTCCATTCCATTCCATTCCATTCGGGTTGATTCCATTCCATTTCATTCCATTAGATTCCATTCCTTTCCATTCCATTCGTGTTAATTCCATGCCATTCCACTCCATTCCATTGCCTTCCATTCCATTCCATTCCATTAGGGTTGCTTCTATTCCATTCCAGAACATTCCATTCCATTCCATTCCGATTGATTCCATTCCATTCCATTGCATTCCATTCCATTCCACTCCATTCCATTGTGGTTGATTCCTTTCCATTCCATTCCATTCCATTCCTTTCCATTCCGATTCATTCCATTCCATTCAATTTCATTCCATTCGGGTTGAATCCATTCCATTCCATTCCTTTCCATTATATTCCATTCCATTCCATTCCATTCGGGTTCATTCCATTCCATTCCATTCCATTCCATTCCATTCCATTCCATTCCATTCCATTCCCTTTGGGTTGAATAAATTCCATTCCCTTCCATTCCATTCCATTCCATTCGGGTTGATTCCATTCCATTCCATTCCATTCCATTCCATTCCATTCCATTCCGGTTGATTCCATTCCATTTCTTTCCATTCCATTCCATTCCATTCCATTCCATTCTGGTTTATTCCATTCCATTCCATTCCATTCCATTCCATTCCATTCCATTCCATTCCATTCCATTCTATTCCATTCTATCCCATTCCATTCCATTCCATTCGGGATGATTCCATTCCATTCCATTCCATACCTTTCCATTGCTGTTGATTCCATTCCATTCCATTCCATTCCATTCCACTCCATTCCATTCCATTCCGTTTGTGTTGATTCCATTCCATTCCAATCCATACCATTCCATTCCATTCCATTCCGGTTAATTCCATTCCATTCCATTTCATTCAATTCCATTCTGGTTGATTCCATTCCATTTCTTCCTATTCCATTCCATTCCATTCTATTCCATTCCATTCCATTCTATTCGCGTTGATTCCATTCCATCCCATTCCATTCCATTCCATCCCATTCCATTCCATTCCATTCGGGTTGATTCCATTGCATTCCATTCCATTCCATACCATTTGCGTGGATTCCATTCCATTCCATTCAATTCCATTGCATTCCATTCCATTCGGGTTGATTCCTTTCCATTCCATTCCATTGCATTCCATTCCATACCATTCCATTCCATTCCACTCAGGTTGATTCCATTCCATTTCTTTCCATTCCATTCCATTCCATTCTATTTGGGTTTATTCCATTCCATTCCATTCCATTCCATTCCATTCCATTCCGTTCCATTCCATTCCATTCTATGCCATTCCAATCCATTCCATTCCGTTTGATTCCATTCCATTCCATTCCATACCATTCCATTCCTGTTGATTCCTTTCAATTCCACTCCATTCCATTCCATTCCGTTTGGGTTGATTCCATTCCGTTCCAATCCATACCATTCCATTCCATTCGGGTTGATTCCATTCCATTCCATTCCATTCCATTTCATTGCATTCTGTTTGATTCCATTCCATTCCATTCCATTCCATTCCATTCCATTCTGGTTGATTCCATTCCATTCCATTCCATTCCATTTCATTACATTCCATTTGGGTTGATTCCATTCCATTCCATTCGATTCCATTCCATTCGGATTGACTCCATTCCATTCCATTTCATTCCATTCTATTCCATTCCATTGCATTCCATTTCATTCCATTCGGGTAGATTCCGTTCTATTCCATTCCTATCCATACCATTCCATACCGGTTCATTCCATTCCATTCCATTCCATTCCATTCCATTCCATCCCATTCCATTTGGGTTGATTCCATTCCATTCCATTCCATGCCATACGGTTGCTTCCATTCCAATCCAGAACATTCCATTCCGTTCCATTCAATTCCGGTTCATTCCATTCCATTCCATTCCATTCCATTCTATTCCATTCTGTTTAATTCCATTCCATTCCATTCCATTCCATTCGAGTTGATTCCATTCCATTCCATTCTATTCCATTCCATTCAATTCTATTCCATTCCATTCCATTCTATTCGCGTTGATTCCATTCCATCCCTTTCCATTCCATTCCATCCCATTCCATTCCATTCCATTCGGGTTGATTCCATTGCATTCCATTCCATTCCATTCTATTCCATTCCATTCGGGTTCATTCCATTCCATTCCTTTCCATTCGATTCCATTCCATTCCATTCCATTCCATTCGGGATGCTTCCATTCCAGTCAGAAACATTCCATTCCATTCCATTCCATTCCATTCCATTCCGGTTGATTCCATTGCATTCCATTCCATTCCATTTCATTCCATTCGGGTTGATTCCATTCCATTACATTCCATTACATTCCATTCTGGTTGATCCTATTCGATTCCATTCGCTTCAATTCCATTCCATTCCATTCCATTCGAGTTGCTTCCATTCCATTCCAGAACATTCCATTCCATTCCTTTCCATTCTTTCCATTCCATTCTATTCGGGTTCATTCCATTCCATTCCATTCCATTCCGTTCCGATTGATTCCATGCCATTCCTTTCCATTCCATTCCGTTCCATTCCGATTGATTCCATGCCATTCCTTTCCATTCCATTCCGTTCCATTCCATTCCATTCCGATTAATTCCATGCCATTCCATTGCATTCCATTCCATTCCACTCCATTCATCTGTGGTTGATTCCATTCCATTCCATTCCATTCCATTCCATTCCTTTCCAATCCGTTTCATTCCATTCCATTCAATTTCAATCCATTCGGGTTGATTCCATTCCATTCCATTCCATTCCATTAGGGTTGATGCCATTCCATTCCATTCAACACCATTCTATTCCATTTGGGTTGATTCCATTCCATTCCATTCCATTCCATTCCATTCCATTACATTCGGGTTAATTCCATTCCATTCCATTCCATTCCATTCCATTTCATTCCATTCCATTCGGGATGCTTCCATTCCAGTCAAGAACATTCCATTCCATTCCATTCCATTCCTATCCATTCCTTTCCATTCCGGTTTATCCCTTTACATTCCATTCCATTCCTTTCGTTTTGATTCCATTCCATTCCATTCCATTCCATTCCATTCGGTTTGATTCCATTCCATTCCATTACATTGCTTTCAATTCCATTCCATTTCATTCCATTCGGGTTGATTCCATTCCATTCCACTCCATTCCATTCTGGTCGATTCCATTCCATTCCATTCCCTTCATTTCCATTCCATTCCATTCCATTCTGGTTGCTTCCATTCCGATCCAGAACATTCCATTCCATTCCTTTCCATTACATTCCATTCCGTTCCATTCGGGTTCATTCCATTCAATTCCATTCCATTCCATTCCATTCCATTCCATTCCATTCCATTCCACTCGGGATGTTTCCATTCCATTTCATTCTATTCCATTCCATTCCATTCCAATCCATTCCATTCTGGATGATTACATTGCATTCCATTCGTGTTGATACCATTCCATTCCACGCCATTCCATTCCATTCCTTTAGGGTTGTTGCCGTTCAATTCCATTCCATACCATTCCATTATATGTGGGTTGATTCCATTCCATTCCATTCCATTACATTCGGGTTAATTCCATTCCATTCCTTCCCATTCGATTCCATTCCATTCCATTCCATTCGGGATGCTTCCATTCCAGTCAAGAACATTCCATTACATAACATTCCATTCCATTCCATTCTGGTTGATTCCATTGCATTCCATTCCATTCCATTTCATTCCATTCGGGTTGATTCCATTCCATTCCATTCCATTACATTCCATTCTGGTTGATCCTATTCGATTCCATTCGCTTCAATTCCATTCCATTCCATTCCATTCGAGTTGCTTCCATTCCAATCCAGAACATTCCATTCCATTCCTTTCCATTCTTTCCATTCCATTCTATTCGGGTTCATTCCATTCCATTCCATTCCATTCCGTTCCATTCTGGTAGAATCCATTCCGTTCCATTCCAATCCATTCCATTTCATTCCGATTGATTCCATGCCATTCCTTTCCATTCCATTCCATTCCGTTCCATTCCATTCCATTCCGATTAATTCCATTCCATTCCATTGCATTCCATTCCATTCCACTCCATTCCTCTGTGGTTGATTGCATTCCATTCCATTCCATTCCATTCCATTCCTTTCCAATCCGTTTCATTCCATTCCATTCAATTTCAATCCATTCGGGTTGATTCCATTCCATTCCATTCCTTTCCATTATATTCCATTGCATTCCATTCCATTCGGGTTCATTCCATTCCATTCCATTCCATTCCATTCCATTCCATTCCCTTCGTGTTGAATCCATTCCATTCCCTTCCATTCCATCCCATTCCATTCTATTCCATTCCATTCCGATACATTCCATTCCATTCCCTTCCATTCGTGTTGATTCCATTCCATGCCATGCCATTCCATTCCATTCCGGTTGATTCCATTCCATTCCATTCCATTCCATTCCATTCCATTCCATTCCATTCCATTTCATTTCCTTCGTGTTGATTCCATTCCATTCCATTCCATTCCGTTCCCTTCCATTCCATTCCATTAGAGTTGATTCCATTCCATTCCATTCCATTCCATTCCATTCCATTTCATTCCATTCTCGATGATTCCATTCCATTCCATTCCATTCCATTCGGGTTGATTCCATTCCATTTCATTCCATTAGATTCCATTCCTTTCCATTCCATTCGTGTTAATTCCATGCCATTCCACTCCATTCCATTGCCTTCCATTCCATTCCATTCCATTCGGGTTGCTTCTATTCCATTCCAGAACATTCCATTCCATTCCATTCCGATTGATTCCATTCCATTCCATTGCATTCCATTCCATTCCACTCCATTCCATTGTGGTTGATTCCTTTCCATTCCATTCCATTCCATTCCTTTCCATTCCGTTTCATTCCATTCCATTCAATTTCATTCCATTCGGGTTGAATCCATTCCATTCCATTCCTTTCCATTATACTCCATTCCATTCCATTCCATTCGGGTTCATTCCATTCCATTCCATTCCATTCCATTCCATTCCATTCCATTCCCTTTGGGTTGAATAAATTCCATTCCCTTCCATTCCATTCCATTCCATTCCATTCGGGTTGATTCCATTCCATTCCATTCCATTCCATTCCATTCCATTCCATTCCATTCCGGTTGATTCCATTCCATTTCTTTCCATTCCATTCCATTCCATTCCATTCCATTCCATTCCATTCTGGTTTATTCCATTCCATTCCATTCCATTCCATTCCATTCCATTCCATTCCATTCCATTCTATTCCATTCTATCCCATTCCATTCCATTCCATTCGGGATGATTCCATTCCATTCCATTGCATACCTTTCCATTGCTGTTGATTCCATTCCATTCCATTCCATTCCATTCCACTCCATTCCATTCCATTCCGTTTGTGTTGATTCCATTCCGTTCCAATCCATACCATTCCATTCCATTCCATTCCGGTTAATTCCATTCCATTCCATTTCATTCAATTCCATTCTGGTTGATTCCATTCCATTTCTTCCTATTCCATTCCATTCCATTCTATTCCATTCCATTCCATTCTATTCGCGTTGATTCCATTCCATCCCATTCCATTCCATTCCATCCCATTCCATTCCATTCCATTCGGGTTGATTCCATTGCATTCCATTCCATTCCATACCATTTGCGTGGATTCCATTCCATTCCATTCAATTCCATTGCATTCCATTCCATTCGGGTTGATTCCTTTCCATTCCATTCAATTGCATTCCATTCCATACCATTCCATTCCATTCCACTCAGGTTGATTCCATTCCATTTCTTTCCATTCCATTCCATTCCATTCCATTCCATTCCATTCCATTCGGGTTTATTCCATTCCATTCCATTCCATTCCATTCCATTCCATTCCATTCCATTCCATTCCGTTCCATTCCATTCCATTCTATGCCATTCCAATCCATTCCATTCCGTTTGATTCCATTCCATTCCATTCCATACCATTCCATTCCTGTTGATTCCTTTCAATTCCACTCCATTCCATTCCATTCCGTTTGGGTTGATTCCATTCCGTTCCAATCCATACCATTCCATTCCATTCGGGTTGATTCCATTCCATTCAATTCCATTCCATTTCATTGCATTCTGTTTGATTCCATTCCATTCCATTCCATTCCATTCCATTCCATTCTGGTTGATTCCATTCCATTCCATTCCATTCCATTTCATTACATTCCATTCGGGTTGATTCCATTCCATTCCATTCTATTCCATTCCATTCCATTCAATTCGCTTTGATTCCATTCCATTCGATTCCATTCCATTCGGATTGACTCCATTCCATTCCATTTCATTCCATTCTATTCCATTCCATTGCATTCCATTTCATTCCATTCGGGTAGATTCCGTTCTATTCCATTCCGATCCATACCATTTCATAACGGTTCATTCCATTCCATTCCATTCCATTCCATTCCATTCCATTCCATTCCATCCCATTCCATTTGGGTTGATTCCATTCCATTCCATTCCATTCCATTTCATTCCAATCCATTCGGTTTCATTCCATTCCATTCCATTCCATGCCATTCGGTTGCTTCCATTCCAATCCAGAACATTCCATTCCGTTCCATTCAATTCCGGTTCATTCCATTCCATTCCATTCCATTCCATTCTATTCCATTCTGTTTAATTCCATTCCATTCCATTCCATTCCATTCGAGTTGATTCCATTCCATTCCATTCTATTCCATTCCATTCCATTCTATTCCATTCCATTCCATTCTATTCGCGTTGATTCCATTCCATCCCTTTCCATTCCATTCCATCCCATTCCATTCCATTCCATTCCATTCCATTCGGGTTGATTCCATTGCATTCCATTCCATTCCATTCTATTCCATTCCATTCGGGTTCATTCCATTCCATTCCGTTCCATTCGATTCCATTCCATTCCATTCCATTAGGGATGCTTCCATTCCAGTCAAGAACATTCCATTACATAACATTCCATTCCATTCCATTCCGGTTGATTCCATTGCATTCCATTCCATTCCATTTCATTCCATTCGGGTTGATTCCATTCCATTACATTCCATTCTGGTTGATCCTATTCGATTCCATTCGCTTCAATTCCATTCCATTCCATTCCATTCGAGTTGCTTCCATTCCATTCCAGATCATTCCATTCCATTCCTTTCCATTCTTTCCATTCCATTCTATTCGGGTTCATTCCATTCCATTCCATTCCATTCCGTTCCATTCTGGTAGAATCCATTCCGTTCCATTCCAATCCATTCCATTCCATTCCGATTGATTCCATGCCATTCCTTTCCATTCCATTCCGTTCCATTCCATTCCATTCCGATTAATTCCATGCCATTCCATTGCATTCCATTCCATTCCACTCCATTCCTCTGTGGTTGATTCCATTCCATTCCATTCCATTCCATTCCATTCCAATCCGTTTCATTCCATTCCATTCAATTTCAATCCATTCGGGTTGATTCCATTCCATTCCATTCCATTCCATTCCATTAGGGTTGATGCCATTCCATTCCATTCAACACCATTCTATTCCATTTGGGTTGATTCCATTCCATTCCATTCCATTCCATTACATTACATTACATTCGGGTTAATTCCATTCCATTCCATTCCATTCGATTCCGTTTCATTCCATTCCATTCGGGATGCTTCCATTCCAGTCAAGAACATTCCATTCCATTCCATTCCATTCCTATCCATTCCTTTCCATTCCGGTTTATCCCTTTACATTCCATTCCATTCCTTTCGTTTTGATTCCATTCCATTCCATTCCATTCCATTCCTTTCGGTTTGATTCCATTCCATTCCATTACATTGCTTTCCATTCCATTCCATTTCATTCCATTCGGGTTGATTCCATTCCATTCCACTCCATTCCATTCTGGTCGATTCCATTCCATTCCATTCCCTTCATTTCCATTCCATTCCATTCCATTCTGGTTGCTTCCATTCCGATCCAGAACATTCCATTCCATTCCTTTCCATTACATTCCATTCCGTTCCATTCGGGTTCATTCCATTCCATTCCATTCCATTCCATTCCATTCCATTCCATTCCACTCGGGATGTTTCCATTCCATTTCATTCTATTCCATTCCATTCCATTCCAATCCATTCCATTCTGGATGATTACATTCCATTCCATTCGTGTTGATACCATTCCATTCCACGCCATTCCATTCCATTCCTTTAGGGTTGTTGCCGTTCAATTCCATTCCATACCATTCCATTATATTTGGGTTGATTCCATTCCATTCCATTCCATTACATTCGGGTTAATTCCATTCCATTCCTTCCCATTCGATTCCATTCCATTCCATTCCATTCGGGATGCTTCCATTCCAGTCAAGAACATTCCATTACATAACATTCCATTCCATTCCATTCCGGTTGATTCCATTGCATTCCATTCCATTCCATTTCATTCCATTCGGGTTGATTCCATTCCATTCCATTCCATTACATTCCATTCTGGTTGATCCTATTCGATTCCATTCGCTTCAATTCCATTCCATTCCATTCCATTCGAGTTGCTTCCATTCCAATCCAGAACATTCCATTCCATTCCTTTCCATTCTTTCCATTCCATTCTATTCGGGTTCATTCCATTCCATTCCATTCCATTCCATTCCGTTCCATTCTGGTGGAATCCATTCCGTTCCATTCCAATCCATTCCATTCCATTCCGATTGATTCCATGCCATTCCTTTCCATTCCATTCCGTTCCATTCCATTCCATTCCATTCCGATTAATTCCATTCCATTCCATTGCATTCCATTCCATTCCACTCCATTCCTCTGTGGTTGATTGCATTCCATTCCATTCCATTCCATTCCATTCCTTTCCAATCCGTTTCATTCCATTCCATTCAATTTCAATCCATTCGGGTTGATTCCATTCCATTCCATTCCATTCCATTCCAGTAGGGTTGATGCCATTCCATTCCATTCAACACCATTCTATTCCATTTGGGTTGATTCCATTCCATTCCATTCCATTCCATTACATTACATTCGGGTTAATTCCATTCCATTCCATTCCATTCGATTCCATTTCATTCCATTCCATTCGGGATGCTTCCATTCCAGTCAAGAACATTCCATTCCATTCCATTCCATTCCTATCCATTCCTTTCCATTCCGGTTTATCCCTTTACATTCCATTCCATTCCTTTCGTTTTGATTCCATTCCATTCCATTCCATTCCATTCCATTCGGTTTGATTCCATTCCATTCCATTACATTGCTTTCCATTCCATTCCATTTCATTCCATTCGGGTTGATTCCATTCCATTCCACTCCATTCCATTCTGGTCGATTCCATTCCATTCCATTCCCTTCATTTCCATTCCATTCCATTCCATTCTGGTTGCTTCCATTCCGATCCAGAACATTCCATTCCATTCCTTTCCATTACATTCCATTCCGTTCCATTCGGGTTCATTCCATTCAATTCCATTCCATTCCATTCCATTCCATTCCATTCCATTCCACTCGGGATGTTTCCATTCCATTTCATTCTATTCCATTCCATTCCATTCCAATCCATTCCATTCTGGATGATTACATTCCATTCCATTCGTGTTGATACCATTCCATTCCACGCCATTCCATTCCATTCCTTTAGGGTTGTTGCCGTTCAATTCCATTCCATACCATTCCATTATATTTGGGTTGATTCCATTCCATTCCATTCCATTACATTCGGGTTAATTCCATTCCATTCCTTCCCATTCGATTCCATTCCATTCCATTCCATTCGGGATGCTTCCATTCCAGTCAAGAACATTCCATTACATAACATTCCATTCCATTCCATTCCGGTTGATTCCATTGCATTCCATTCCATTCCATTTCATTCCATTCGGGTTGATTCCATTCCATTCCATTCCATTACATTCCATTCTGGTTGATCCTATTCGATTCCATTCGCTTCAATTCCATTCCATTCCATTCCATTCGAGTTGCTTCCATTGCAATCCAGAACATTCCATTCCATTCCTTTCCATTCTTTCCATTCCACTCTATTCGGGTTCATTCCATTCCATTCCATTCCATTCCGTTCCATTCTGGTAGAATCCATTCCGTTCCATTCCAATCCATTCCATTTCATTCCGATTGATTCCATGCCATTCCTTTCCATTCCATTCCATTCCGTTCCATTCCATTCCATTCCGATTAATTCCATTCCATTCCATTGCATTCCATTCCATTCCACTCCATTCCTCTGTGGTTGATTGCATTCCATTCCATTCCATTCCATTCCATTCCATTCCTTTCCAATCCGTTTCATTCCATTCCATTCAATTTCAATCCATTCGGGTTGATTCCATTCCATTCCATTCCTTTCCATTATATTCCATTGCATTCCATTCCATTCGGGTTCATTCCATTTCATTCCATTCCATTCCATTCCATTCCATTCCATTCCATTCCCTTCGTGTTGAATCCATTCCGTTCCCTTCCATTCCATCCCATTCCATTCTATTCCATTCCATTCCGATACATTCCATTCCATTCCCTTCCATTCGTGTTGATTCCATTCCATGCCATGCCATTCCATTCCATTCCGGTTGATTCCATTCCATTCCATTCCATTCCATTCCATTCCATTCCATTCCATTCCATTCCATTTCATTTCCTTCGTGTTGATTCCATTCCATTCCATTCCATTCCGTTCCCTTCCATTCCATTCCATTAGACTTGATTCCATTCCATTCCATTCAATTCCATTCCATTCCATTTCATTCCATTCTCGATGATTCCATTCCATTCCATTCCATTCCATTCGGGTTGACTCCATTCCATTTCATTCCATTAGATTCCATTCCGTTCCATTCCATTCGTGTTAATTCCATGCCATTCCACTCCATTCCATTGCCTTCCATTCCATTCCATTCCATTCGGGTTGCTTCTATTCCATTCCAGAACATTCCATTCCATTCCATTCCGATTGATTCCATTCCATTCCATTGCATTCCATTCCATTCCACTCCATTCCATTGTGGTTGATACCTTTCCATTCCATTCCATTCCATTCCTTTCCATTCCGATTCATTCCATTCCATTCAATTTCATTCCATTCGGGTTGAATCCATTCCATTCCATTCCTTTCCATTATATTCCATTCCATTCCATTCCATTCGGGTTCATTCCATTCCATTCCATTCCATTCCATTCCATTCCATTCCATTCCCTTTGGGTTGAATAAATTCCATTCCCTTCCATTCCATTCCATTCCATTCGGGTTGATTCCATTCCATTCCATTCCATTCCATTCCATTCCATTCCGGTTGATTCCATTCCATTTCTTTCCATTCCATTCCATTCCATTCCATTCCATTCTGGTTTATTCCATTCCATTCCATTCCATTCCATTCCATTCCATTCCATTCCATTCCATTCCATTCCATTCTGGTTTATTCCATTCCATTCCATTCCATTCCATTCCATTCCATTCCATTCCATTCTATTCCATTCTATCCCATTCCATTCCATTCCATTCGGGATGATTCCATTCCATTCCATTCCATACCTTTCCATTGCTGTTGATTCCATTCCATTCCATTCCATTCCATTCCACTCCATTCCATTCCATTCCGTTTGTGTTGATTCCATTCCGTTCCAACCCATACCATTCCATTCCATTCCATTCCGGTTAATTCCATTCCATTCCATTTCATTCAATTCCATTCTGGTTGATTCCATTCCATTTCTTCCTATTCCATTCCATTCCATTCTATTCCATTCCATTCCATTCTATTCGCGTTGATTCCATTCCATCCCATTCCATTCCATTCCATCCCATTCCATTCCATTCCATTCGGGTTGATTCCATTGCATTCCATTCCATTCCATACCATTTGCGTGGATTCCATTCCATTCCATTCAATTCCATTGCATTCCATTCCATTCGGGTTGATTCCTTTCCATTCCATTCCATTGCATTCCATTCCATACCATTCCATTCCATTCCACTCAGGTTGATTCCATTCCATTTCTTTCCATTCCATTCCATTCCATTCCATTCGGTTTTATTCCATTCCATTCCATTCCATTCCATTCCATTCCATTCCGTTCCATTCCATTCCATTCTATGCCATTCCAATCCATTCCATTCCGTTCGATTCCATTCCATTCCATTCCATACCATTCCATTCCTGTTGATTCCTTTCAATTCCACTCCATTCCATTCCATTCCGTTTGGGTTGATTCCATTCCGTTCCAATCCATACCATTCCATTCCATTCGGGTTGATTCCATTCCATTCCATTCCATTCCATTCCATTTCATTGCATTCTGTTTGATTCCATTCCATTCCATTCCATTCCATTCCGGTTGATTCCATTCCATTCCATTCCATTCCATTTCATTACATTCCATTCGGGTTGATTCCATTCCATTCCATTCTATTCCATTCCATTCCATTCAATTCGCTTTGATTCCATTCCATTCGATTCCATTGCATTCGGATTGACTCCATTCCATTCCATTTCATTCCATTCTATTCCATTCCATTGCATTCCATTTCATTCCATTCGGGTAGATTCCGTTCTATTCCATTCCTATCCATACCATTCCATACCGGTTCATTCCATTCCATTCCATTCCATTCCATTCCATTCCATCCCATTCCATTTGGGTTGATTCCATTCCATTCCATTCCATTTCATTCCAATCCATGCGGTTTCATTCCATTCCATTCCATTCCATGCCATTCGGTTGCTTCCATTCCAATCCAGAACATTCCATTCCGTTCCATTCAATTCCGGTTCATTCCATTCCATTCCATTCCATTCCATTCTATTCCATTCTGTTTAATTCCATTCCATTCCATTCCATTCCATTCGAGTTGATTCCATTCCATTCCATTCTATTCCATTCCATTCCATTCTATTCCATTCCATTCCATTCTATTCGCGTTGATTCCATTCCATCCCTTTCCATTCCATTCCATCCCATTCCATTCCATTCCATTCGGGTTGATTCCATTGCATTCCATTCCATTCCATTCTATTCCATTCCATTCGGGTTCATTCCATTCCATTCCGTTCCATTCGATTCCATTCCATTCCATTCCATTCCATTCGGGATGCTTCCATTCCAGTCAAGAACATTCCATTCCATTCCATTCCATTCCATTCCATTCCGGTTGATTCCATTGCATTCCATTCCATTCCATTTCATTCCATTCGGGTTGATTCCATTCCATTACGTTCCATTACATTCCATTCTGGTTGATCCTATTCGATTCCATTCGCTTCAATTCCATTCCATTCCATTCCATTCGAGTTGCTTCCATTCCATTCCAGAACATTCCATTCCATTCCCTTCCATTCCTTCCATTCCATTCTATTCGGGTTCATTCCATTCCCTTCCATTCCATTCCGTTCCATTCTGGTAGAATCCATTCCGTTCCATTCCAATCCATTCCATTCCATTCCGATTGATTCCATGCCATTCCTTTCCATTCCATTCCGTTCCATTCCATTCCATTCCGATTAATTCCATTCCATTCCATTGCATTCCATTCCATTCCACTCCATTCCTCTGTGGTTGATTCCATTCCATTCCATTCCATTCCATTCCATTCCATTCCATTCCTTTCCAATCCGTTTCATTCCATTCCATTCAATTTCAATCCATTCGGGTTGATTCCATTCCATTCCATTCCATTCCATTAGGGTTGATGCCATTCCGTTCCATTCAACACCATTCTATTCCATTTGGGTTGATTCCATTCCATTCCATTCCATTCCATTCCATTCGGGTTAATTCCATTCCATTCCATTCCATTCCATTCCATTTCATTCCATTCCATTCGGGATGCTTCCATTCCAGTCAAGAACATTCCATTCCATTCCATTCCATTCCTATCCATTCCTTTCCATTCCGGTTTATCCCTTTACATTCCATTCCATTCCTTTCGTTTTGATTCCATTCCATTCCATTCCATTCCATTCCTTTCGGTTTGATTCCATTCCATTCCATTACATTGCTTTCGATTCCATTCCATTTCATTCCATTCGGGTTGATTCCATTCCATTCCACTCCATTCCATTCTGGTCGATTCCATTCCATTCCATTCCCTTCATTTCCATTCCATTCCATTCCATTCTGGTTGCTTCCATTCCGATCCAGAACATTCCATTCCATTCCTTTCCATTACATTCCATTCCGTTCCATTCGGGTTCATTCCATTCAATTCCATTTCATTCCATTCCATTCCATTCCATTCCATTCCATTCCACTCGGGATGTTTCCATTCCATTTCATTCTATTCCATTCCATTCCATTCCAATCCATTCCATTCTGGATGATTACATTGCATTCCATTCGTGTTGATACCATTCCATTCCACGCCATTCCATTCCATTCCTTTAGGGTTGTTGCCGTTCAATTCCATTCCATACCATTCCATTATATTTGGGTTGATTCCATTCCATTCCATTCCATTACATTCGGGTTAATTCCATTCCATTCCTTCCCATTCGATTCCATTCCATTCCATTCCATTCGGGATGCTTCCATTCCAGTCAAGAACATTCCATTACATAACATTCCATTCCATTCCATTCCGGTTGATTCCATTGCATTCCATTCCATTCCATTTCATTCCATTCGGGTTGATTCCATTCCATTACGTTCCATTACATTCCATTCTGGTTGATCCTATTCGATTCCATTCGCTTCAATTCCATTCCATTCCATTCCATTCGAGTTGCTTCCATTCCATTCCAGAACATTCCATTCCATTCCCTTCCATTCCTTCCATTCCTTTCTATTCGGGTTCATTCCATTCCCTTCCATTCCATTCCGTTCCATTCTGGTAGAATCCATTCCGTTCCATTCCAATCCATTCCATTCCATTCCGATTGATTCCATGCCATTCCTTTCCATTCCATTCCGTTCCATTCCATTCCATTCCATTCCGATTAATTCCATTCCATTCCATTGCATTCCATTCCATTCCACTCCATTCCTCTGTGGTTGATTGCATTCCATTCCATTCCATTCCATTCCATTCCTTTCCAATCCGTTTCATTCCATTCCATTCAATTTCAATCCATTCGGGTTGATTCCATTCCATTCCATTCCATTCCATTCCAGTAGGGTTGATGCCATTCCATTCCATTCAACACCATTCTATTCCATTTGGGTTGATTCCATTCCATTCCATTCCATTCCATTACATTACATTCGGGTTAATTCCATTCCATTCCATTCCATTCGATTCCATTTCATTCCATTCCATTCGGGATGCTTCCATTCCAGTCAAGAACATTCCATTCCATTCCATTCCATTCCTATCCATTCCTTTCCATTCCGGTTTATCCCTTTACATTCCATTCCATTCCTTTCGTTTTGATTCCATTCCATTCCATTCCATTCCATTCCATTCGGTTTGATTCCATTCCATTCCATTACATTGCTTTCCATTCCATTCCATTTCATTCCATTCGGGTTGATTCCATTCCATTCCACTCCATTCCATTCTGGTCGATTCCATTCCATTCCATTCCCTTCATTTCCATTCCATTCCATTCCATTCTGGTTGCTTCCATTCCGATCCAGAACATTCCATTCCATTCCTTTCCATTACATTCCATTCCGTTCCATTCGGGTTCATTCCATTCAATTCCATTCCATTCCATTCCATTCCATTCCATTCCATTCCACTCGGGATGTTTCCATTCCATTTCATTCTATTCCATTCCATTCCATTCCAATCCATTCCATTCTGGATGATTACATTCCATTCCATTCGTGTTGATACCATTCCATTCCACGCCATTCCATTCCATTCCTTTAGGGTTGTTGCCGTTCAATTCCATTCCATACCATTCCATTATATTTGGGTTGATTCCATTCCATTCCATTCCATTACATTCGGGTTAATTCCATTCCATTCCTTCCCATTCGATTCCATTCCATTCCATTCCATTCGGGATGCTTCCATTCCAGTCAAGAACATTCCATTACATAACATTCCATTCCATTCCATTCCGGTTGATTCCATTGCATTCCATTCCA
Source organism: Pan paniscus (assembly GCF_029289425.2). Taxonomy (NCBI): domain Eukaryota; kingdom Metazoa; phylum Chordata; class Mammalia; order Primates; family Hominidae; genus Pan; species Pan paniscus. The sequence goes on along the minus strand of NC_073267.2, from coordinate 43,696,766 downwards.
TTCCATTTCATTCCATTCGGGTTGATTCCATTCCATTCCATTCCATTACATTCCATTCTGGTTGATCCTATTCGATTCCATTCGCTTCAATTCCATTCCATTCCATTCCATTCGAGTTGCTTCCATTGCAATCCAGAACATTCCATTCCATTCCTTTCCATTCTTTCCATTCCACTCTATTCGGGTTCATTCCATTCCATTCCATTCCATTCCGTTCCATTCTGGTAGAATCCATTCCGTTCCATTCCAATCCATTCCATTTCATTCCGATTGATTCCATGCCATTCCTTTCCATTCCATTCCATTCCGTTCCATTCCATTCCATTCCGATTAATTCCATTCCATTCCATTGCATTCCATTCCATTCCACTCCATTCCTCTGTGGTTGATTGCATTCCATTCCATTCCATTCCATTCCATTCCATTCCTTTCCAATCCGTTTCATTCCATTCCATTCAATTTCAATCCATTCGGGTTGATTCCATTCCATTCCATTCCTTTCCATTATATTCCATTGCATTCCATTCCATTCGGGTTCATTCCATTTCATTCCATTCCATTCCATTCCATTCCATTCCATTCCATTCCCTTCGTGTTGAATCCATTCCGTTCCCTTCCATTCCATCCCATTCCATTCTATTCCATTCCATTCCGATACATTCCATTCCATTCCCTTCCATTCGTGTTGATTCCATTCCATGCCATGCCATTCCATTCCATTCCGGTTGATTCCATTCCATTCCATTCCATTCCATTCCATTCCATTCCATTCCATTCCATTCCATTTCATTTCCTTCGTGTTGATTCCATTCCATTCCATTCCATTCCGTTCCCTTCCATTCCATTCCATTAGACTTGATTCCATTCCATTCCATTCAATTCCATTCCATTCCATTTCATTCCATTCTCGATGATTCCATTCCATTCCATTCCATTCCATTCGGGTTGACTCCATTCCATTTCATTCCATTAGATTCCATTCCGTTCCATTCCATTCGTGTTAATTCCATGCCATTCCACTCCATTCCATTGCCTTCCATTCCATTCCATTCCATTCGGGTTGCTTCTATTCCATTCCAGAACATTCCATTCCATTCCATTCCGATTGATTCCATTCCATTCCATTGCATTCCATTCCATTCCACTCCATTCCATTGTGGTTGATACCTTTCCATTCCATTCCATTCCATTCCTTTCCATTCCGATTCATTCCATTCCATTCAATTTCATTCCATTCGGGTTGAATCCATTCCATTCCATTCCTTTCCATTATATTCCATTCCATTCCATTCCATTCGGGTTCATTCCATTCCATTCCATTCCATTCCATTCCATTCCATTCCATTCCCTTTGGGTTGAATAAATTCCATTCCCTTCCATTCCATTCCATTCCATTCGGGTTGATTCCATTCCATTCCATTCCATTCCATTCCATTCCATTCCGGTTGATTCCATTCCATTTCTTTCCATTCCATTCCATTCCATTCCATTCCATTCTGGTTTATTCCATTCCATTCCATTCCATTCCATTCCATTCCATTCCATTCCATTCCATTCCATTCCATTCTGGTTTATTCCATTCCATTCCATTCCATTCCATTCCATTCCATTCCATTCCATTCTATTCCATTCTATCCCATTCCATTCCATTCCATTCGGGATGATTCCATTCCATTCCATTCCATACCTTTCCATTGCTGTTGATTCCATTCCATTCCATTCCATTCCATTCCACTCCATTCCATTCCATTCCGTTTGTGTTGATTCCATTCCGTTCCAACCCATACCATTCCATTCCATTCCATTCCGGTTAATTCCATTCCATTCCATTTCATTCAATTCCATTCTGGTTGATTCCATTCCATTTCTTCCTATTCCATTCCATTCCATTCTATTCCATTCCATTCCATTCTATTCGCGTTGATTCCATTCCATCCCATTCCATTCCATTCCATCCCATTCCATTCCATTCCATTCGGGTTGATTCCATTGCATTCCATTCCATTCCATACCATTTGCGTGGATTCCATTCCATTCCATTCAATTCCATTGCATTCCATTCCATTCGGGTTGATTCCTTTCCATTCCATTCCATTGCATTCCATTCCATACCATTCCATTCCATTCCACTCAGGTTGATTCCATTCCATTTCTTTCCATTCCATTCCATTCCATTCCATTCGGTTTTATTCCATTCCATTCCATTCCATTCCATTCCATTCCATTCCGTTCCATTCCATTCCATTCTATGCCATTCCAATCCATTCCATTCCGTTCGATTCCATTCCATTCCATTCCATACCATTCCATTCCTGTTGATTCCTTTCAATTCCACTCCATTCCATTCCATTCCGTTTGGGTTGATTCCATTCCGTTCCAATCCATACCATTCCATTCCATTCGGGTTGATTCCATTCCATTCCATTCCATTCCATTCCATTTCATTGCATTCTGTTTGATTCCATTCCATTCCATTCCATTCCATTCCGGTTGATTCCATTCCATTCCATTCCATTCCATTTCATTACATTCCATTCGGGTTGATTCCATTCCATTCCATTCTATTCCATTCCATTCCATTCAATTCGCTTTGATTCCATTCCATTCGATTCCATTGCATTCGGATTGACTCCATTCCATTCCATTTCATTCCATTCTATTCCATTCCATTGCATTCCATTTCATTCCATTCGGGTAGATTCCGTTCTATTCCATTCCTATCCATACCATTCCATACCGGTTCATTCCATTCCATTCCATTCCATTCCATTCCATTCCATCCCATTCCATTTGGGTTGATTCCATTCCATTCCATTCCATTTCATTCCAATCCATGCGGTTTCATTCCATTCCATTCCATTCCATGCCATTCGGTTGCTTCCATTCCAATCCAGAACATTCCATTCCGTTCCATTCAATTCCGGTTCATTCCATTCCATTCCATTCCATTCCATTCTATTCCATTCTGTTTAATTCCATTCCATTCCATTCCATTCCATTCGAGTTGATTCCATTCCATTCCATTCTATTCCATTCCATTCCATTCTATTCCATTCCATTCCATTCTATTCGCGTTGATTCCATTCCATCCCTTTCCATTCCATTCCATCCCATTCCATTCCATTCCATTCGGGTTGATTCCATTGCATTCCATTCCATTCCATTCTATTCCATTCCATTCGGGTTCATTCCATTCCATTCCGTTCCATTCGATTCCATTCCATTCAATTCCATTCCATTCGGGATGCTTCCATTCCAGTCAAGAACATTCCATTCCATTCCATTCCATTCCATTCCATTCCGGTTGATTCCATTGCATTCCATTCCATTCCATTTCATTCCATTCGGGTTGATTCCATTCCATTACGTTCCATTACATTCCATTCTGGTTGATTCTATTCGATTCCATTCGCTTCAATTCCATTCCATTCCATTCCATTCGAGTTGCTTCCATTCCATTCCAGAACATTCCATTCCATTCCCTTCCATTCCTTCCATTCCATTCTATTCGGGTTCATTCCATTCCCTTCCATTCCATTCCGTTCCATTCTGGTAGAATCCATTCCGTTCCATTCCAATCCATTCCATTCCATTCCGATTGATTCCATGCCATTCCTTTCCATTCCATTCCGTTCCATTCCATTCCATTCCGATTAATTCCATTCCATTCCATTGCATTCCATTCCATTCCACTCCATTCCTCTGTGGTTGATTCCATTCCATTCCATTCCATTCCATTCCATTCCATTCCATTCCTTTCCAATCCGTTTCATTCCATTCCATTCAATTTCAATCCATTCGGGTTGATTCCATTCCATTCCATTCCATTCCATTAGGGTTGATGCCATTCCGTTCCATTCAACACCATTCTATTCCATTTGGGTTGATTCCATTCCATTCCATTCCATTCCATTCCATTCGGGTTAATTCCATTCCATTCCATTCCATTCCATTCCATTTCATTCCATTCCATTCGGGATGCTTCCATTCCAGTCAAGAACATTCCATTCCATTCCATTCCATTCCTATCCATTCCTTTCCATTCCGGTTTATCCCTTTACATTCCATTCCATTCCTTTCGTTTTGATTCCATTCCATTCCATTCCATTCCATTCCTTTCGGTTTGATTCCATTCCATTCCATTACATTGCTTTCGATTCCATTCCATTTCATTCCATTCGGGTTGATTCCATTCCATTCCACTCCATTCCATTCTGGTCGATTCCATTCCATTCCATTCCCTTCATTTCCATTCCATTCCATTCCATTCTGGTTGCTTCCATTCCGATCCAGAACATTCCATTCCATTCCTTTCCATTACATTCCATTCCGTTCCATTCGGGTTCATTCCATTCAATTCCATTTCATTCCATTCCATTCCATTCCATTCCATTCCATTCCACTCGGGATGTTTCCATTCCATTTCATTCTATTCCATTCCATTCCATTCCAATCCATTCCATTCTGGATGATTACATTGCATTCCATTCGTGTTGATACCATTCCATTCCACGCCATTCCATTCCATTCCTTTAGGGTTGTTGCCGTTCAATTCCATTCCATACCATTCCATTATATTTGGGTTGATTCCATTCCATTCCATTCCATTACATTCGGGTTAATTCCATTCCATTCCTTCCCATTCGATTCCATTCCATTCCATTCCATTCGGGATGCTTCCATTCCAGTCAAGAACATTCCATTACATAACATTCCATTCCATTCCATTCCGGTTGATTCCATTGCATTCCATTCCATTCCATTTCATTCCATTCGGGTTGATTCCATTCCATTACGTTCCATTACATTCCATTCTGGTTGATCCTATTCGATTCCATTCGCTTCAATTCCATTCCATTCCATTCCATTCGAGTTGCTTCCATTCCATTCCAGAACATTCCATTCCATTCCCTTCCATTCCTTCCATTCCTTTCTATTCGGGTTCATTCCATTCCCTTCCATTCCATTCCGTTCCATTCTGGTAGAATCCATTCCGTTCCATTCCAATCCATTCCATTCCATTCCGATTGATTCCATGCCATTCCTTTCCATTCCATTCCGTTCCATTCCATTCCATTCCGATTAATTCCATTCCATTCCATTGCATTCCATTCCATTCCACTCCATTCCTCTGTGGTTGATTCCATTCCATTCCATTCCATTCCATTCCATTCCATTCCATTCCATTCCTTTCCAATCCGTTTCATTCCATTCCATTCAATTTCAATCCATTCGGGTTGATTCCATTCCATTCCATTCCATTCCATTAGGGTTGATGCCATTCCATTCCATTCAACACCATTCTATTCCATTTGGGTTGATTCCATTCCATTCCATTCCATTCCATTCCATTCCATTCCATTCGGGTTAATTCCATTCCATTCCATTCCATTCCATTCCATTTCATTCCATTCCATTCGGGATGCTTCCATTCCAGTCAAGAACATTCCATTCCATTCCATTCCATTCCTATCCATTCCTTTCCATTCCGGTTTATCCCTTTACATTCCATTCCATTCCTTTCGTTTTGATTCCATTCCATTCCATTCCATTCCATTCCTTTCGGTTTGATTCCATTCCATTCCATTACATTGCTTTCGATTCCATTCCATTTCATTCCATTCGGGTTGATTCCATTCCATTCCACTCCATTCCATTCTGGTCGATTCCATTCCATTCCATTCCCTTCATTTCCATTCCATTCCATTCCATTCTGGTTGCTTCCATTCCGATCCAGAACATTCCATTCCATTCCTTTCCATTACATTCCATTCCGTTCCATTCGGGTTCATTCCATTCAATTCCATTCCATTCCATTCCATTCCATTCCATTCCATTCCACTCGGGATGTTTCCATTCCATTTCATTCTATTCCATTCCATTCCATTCCAATCCATTCCATTCTGGATGATTACCTTGCATTCCATTCGTGTTGATACCATTCCATTCCACGCCATTCCATTCCATTCCTTTAGGGTTGTTGCCGTTCAATTCCATTCCATACCATTCCATTATATTTGGGTTGATTCCATTCCATTCCATTACATTACATTCGGGTTAATTCCATTCCATTCCTTCCCATTCGATTCCATTCCATTCCATTCCATTCGGGATGCTTCCATTCCAGTCAAGAACATTCCATTACATAACATTCCATTCCATTCCATTCCGGTTGATTCCATTGCATTCCATTCCATTCCATTTCATTCCATTCGGGTTGATTCCATTCCATTACGTTCCATTACATTCCATTCTGGTTGATCCTATTCGATTCCATTCGCTTCAATTCCATTCCATTCCATTCCATTCGAGTTGCTTCCATTCCATTCCAGAACATTCCATTCCATTCCCTTCCATTCCTTCCATTCCATTCTATTCGGGTTCATTCCATTCCCTTCCATTCCATTCCGTTCCATTCTGGTAGAATCCATTCCGTTCCATTCCAATCCATTCCATTCCATTCCGATTGATTCCATGCCATTCCTTTCCATTCCATTCCGTTCCATTCCATTCCATTCCGATTAATTCCATTCCATTCCATTGCATTCCATTCCATTCCACTCCATTCCTCTGTGGTTGATTCCATTCCATTCCATTCCATTCCATTCCATTCCATTCCATTCCTTTCCAATCCGTTTCATTCCATTCCATTCAATTTCAATCCATTCGGGTTGATTCCATTCCATTCCATTCCATTCCATTAGGGTTGATGCCATTCCGTTCCATTCAACACCATTCTATTCCATTTGGGTTGATTCCATTCCATTCCATTCCATTCCATTCCATTCGGGTTAATTCCATTCCATTCCATTCCATTCCATTCCATTTCATTCCATTCCATTCGGGATGCTTCCATTCCAGTCAAGAACATTCCATTCCATTCCATTCCATTCCTATCCATTCCTTTCCATTCCGGTTTATCCCTTTACATTCCATTCCATTCCTTTCGTTTTGATTCCATTCCATTCCATTCCATTCCATTCCTTTCGGTTTGATTCCATTCCATTCCATTACATTGCTTTCGATTCCATTCCATTTCATTCCATTCGGGTTGATTCCATTCCATTCCACTCCATTCCATTCTGGTCGATTCCATTCCATTCCATTCCCTTCATTTCCATTCCATTCCATTCCATTCTGGTTGCTTCCATTCCGATCCAGAACATTCCATTCCATTCCTTTCCATTACATTCCATTCCGTTCCATTCGGGTTCATTCCATTCAATTCCATTTCATTCCATTCCATTCCATTCCATTCCATTCCATTCCACTCGGGATGTTTCCATTCCATTTCATTCTATTCCATTCCATTCCATTCCAATCCATTCCATTCTGGATGATTACATTGCATTCCATTCGTGTTGATACCATTCCATTCCACGCCATTCCATTCCATTCCTTTAGGGTTGTTGCCGTTCAATTCCATTCCATACCATTCCATTATATTTGGGTTGATTCCATTCCATTCCATTCCATTACATTCGGGTTAATTCCATTCCATTCCTTCCCATTCGATTCCATTCCATTCCATTCCATTCGGGATGCTTCCATTCCAGTCAAGAACATTCCATTACATAACATTCCATTCCATTCCATTCCGGTTGATTCCATTGCATTCCATTCCATTCCATTTCATTCCATTCGGGTTGATTCCATTCCATTACGTTCCATTACATTCCATTCTGGTTGATCCTATTCGATTCCATTCGCTTCAATTCCATTCCATTCCATTCCATTCGAGTTGCTTCCATTCCATTCCAGAACATTCCATTCCATTCCCTTCCATTCCTTCCATTCCTTTCTATTCGGGTTCATTCCATTCCCTTCCATTCCATTCCGTTCCATTCTGGTAGAATCCATTCCGTTCCATTCCAATCCATTCCATTCCATTCCGATTGATTCCATGCCATTCCTTTCCATTCCATTCCGTTCCATTCCATTCCATTCCGATTAATTCCATTCCATTCCATTGCATTCCATTCCATTCCACTCCATTCCTCTGTGGTTGATTCCATTCCATTCCATTCCATTCCATTCCATTCCATTCCATTCCATTCCTTTCCAATCCGTTTCATTCCATTCCATTCAATTTCAATCCATTCGGGTTGATTCCATTCCATTCCATTCCATTCCATTAGGGTTGATGCCATTCCATTCCATTCAACACCATTCTATTCCATTTGGGTTGATTCCATTCCATTCCATTCCATTCCATTCCATTCCATTCCATTCGGGTTAATTCCATTCCATTCCATTCCATTCCATTCCATTTCATTCCATTCCATTCGGGATGCTTCCATTCCAGTCAAGAACATTCCATTCCATTCCATTCCATTCCTATCCATTCCTTTCCATTCCGGTTTATCCCTTTACATTCCATTCCATTCCTTTCGTTTTGATTCCATTCCATTCCATTCCATTCCATTCCTTTCGGTTTGATTCCATTCCATTCCATTACATTGCTTTCGATTCCATTCCATTTCATTCCATTCGGGTTGATTCCATTCCATTCCACTCCATTCCATTCTGGTCGATTCCATTCCATTCCATTCCCTTCATTTCCATTCCATTCCATTCCATTCTGGTTGCTTCCATTCCGATCCAGAACATTCCATTCCATTCCTTTCCATTACATTCCATTCCGTTCCATTCGGGTTCATTCCATTCAATTCCATTCCATTCCATTCCATTCCATTCCATTCCATTCCACTCGGGATGTTTCCATTCCATTTCATTCTATTCCATTCCATTCCATTCCAATCCATTCCATTCTGGATGATTACCTTGCATTCCATTCGTGTTGATACCATTCCATTCCACGCCATTCCATTCCATTCCTTTAGGGTTGTTGCCGTTCAATTCCATTCCATACCATTCCATTATATTTGGGTTGATTCCATTCCATTCCATTACATTACATTCGGGTTAATTCCATTCCATTCCTTCCCATTCGATTCCATTCCATTCCATTCCATTCGGGATGCTTCCATTCCAGTCAAGAACATTCCATTACATAACATTCCATTCCATTCCATTCCGGTTGATTCCATTGCATTCCATTCCATTCCATTTCATTCCATTCGGGTTGATTCCATTCCATTGCATTCCATTACATTCCATTCTGGTTGATCCTATTCGATTCCATTCGCTTCAATTCCATTCCATTCCATTCCATTCGAGTTGCTTCCATTCCAATCCAGAACATTCCATTCCATTCCTTTCCATTCTTTCCATTCCATTCTATTCGGGTTCATTCCATTCCATTCCATTCCATTCCGTTCCATTCTGGTAGAATCCATTCCGTTCCATTCCAATCCATTCCATTTCATTCCGATTGATTCCATGCCATTCCTTTCCATTCCATTCCATTCCGTTCCATTCCATTCCATTCCGATTAATTCCATTCCATTCCATTGCATTCCATTCCATTCCACTCCATTCCTCTGTGGTTGATTGCATTCCATTCCATTCCATTCCATTCCATTCCATTCCATTCCCTTCCAATCCGTTTCATTCCATTCCATTCAATTTCAATCCATTCGGGTTGATTCCATTCCATTCCATTCCTTTCCATTATATTCCATTGCATTCCATTCCATTCGGGTTCATTCCATTCCATTCCATTCCATTCCATTCCATTCCATTCCATTCCATTCCCTTCGTGTTGAATCCATTCCATTCCCTTCCATTCCATCCCATTCCATTCTATTCCATTCCATTCCGATACATTCCATTCCATTCCCTTCCATTCGTGTTGATTCCATTCCATGCCATGCCATTCCATTCCATTCCGGTTGATTCCATTCCATTCCATTCCATTCCATTCCATTCCATTCCATTCCATTTCATTTCCTTCGTGTTGATTCCATTCCATTCCATTCCATTCCGTTCCCTTCCATTCCATTCCATTAGAGTTGATTCCATTCCATTCCATTCAATTCCATTCCATTCCATTTCATTCCATTCTCGATGATTCCATTCCATTCCATTCCATTCCATTCGGGTTGATTCCATTCCATTTCATTCCATTAGATTCCATTCCTTTCCATTCCATTCGTGTTAATTCCATGCCATTCCACTCCATTCCATTGCCTTCCATTCCATTCCATTCCATTCGGGTTGCTTCTATTCCATTCCAGAACATTCCATTCCATTCCATTCCGATTGATTCCATTCCATTCCATTGCATTCCATTCCATTCCACTCCATTCCATTGTGGTTGATTCCTTTCCATTCCATTCCATTCCATTCCTTTCCATTCCGTTTCATTCCATTCCATTCAATTTCATTCCAATCGGGTTCAATCCATTCCATTCCATTTCATTCCATTCGGGTTCAATCCATTCCATTCCATTCCTTTCCATTATATTCCATTCCATTCCATTCCATTCGGGTTCATTCCATTCCATTCCATTCCATTCCATTCCATTCCATTCCCTTCGGGTTGAATAAATTCCATTCCCTTCCATTCCATTCCATTCCATTCGGGTTGATTCCATTCCATTCCATTCCATTCCATTCCATTCCATTCCATTCCGGTTGATTCCATTCCATTTCTTTCCATTCCATTCCATTCCATTCCATTCCATTCTGGTTTATTCCATTCCATTCCATTCCATTCCATTCCATTCCATTCCATTCCATTCTATTCCATTCTATCCCATTCCATTCCATTCCATTCGGGATGATTCCATTCCATTCCATTGCATACCTTTCCATTGCTGTTGATTCCATTCCATTCCATTCCACTCCATTCCATTCCATTCCGTTTGTGTTGATTCCATTCCGTTCCAATCCATACCATTCCATTCCATTCCATTCCGGTTAATTCCATTCCATTCCATTTCATTCAATTCCATTCTGGTTGATTCCATTCCATTTCTTCCTATTCCATTCCATTCCATTCTATTCCATTCCATTCCATTCTATTCGCGTTGATTCCATTCCATCCCATTCCATTCCATTCCATCCCATTCCATTCCATTCCATTCGGGTTGATTCCATTGCATTCCATTCTATTCCATACCATTTGCGTGTATTCCATTCCATTCCATTCAATTCCATTGCATTCCATTCCATTCGGGTTGATTCCTTTCCATTCCATTCCATTGCATTCCATTCCATACCATTCCATTCCATTCCACTCAGGTTGATTCCATTCCATTTCTTTCCATTCCATTCCATTCCATTCCATTCCATTCCATTCCATTCGGGTTTATTCCATTCCATTCCATTCCATTCCATTCCATTCCATTCCATTCCGTTCCATTCCATTGCATTCTATGCCATTCCAATCCATTCCATTCCGTTTGATTCCATTCCATTCCATTCCATACCATTCCATTCCTGTTGATTCCTTTCAATTCCACTCCATTCCATTCCATTCCGTTTGGGTTGATTCCATTCCGTTCCAATCCATACCATTCCATTCCATTCGGGTTGATTCCATTCCATTCCATTCCATTCCATTTCATTGCATTCTGTTTGATTCCATTCCATTCCATTCCATTCCATTCCATTCCATTCTGGTTGATTCCATTCCATTCCATTCCATTCCATTTCATTACATTCCATTCGGGTTGATTCCATTCCATTCCATTCTATTCCATTCCATTCCATTCAATTCGCTTTGATTCCATTCCATTCGATTCCATTCCATTCGGATTGACTCCATTCCATTCCATTTCATTCCATTCTATTCCATTCCATTGCATTCCATTTCATTCCATTCGGGTAGATTCCGTTCTATTCCATTCCGATCCATACCATTCCATAACGGTTCATTCCATTCCATTCCATCCCATTCCATTTGGGTTGATTCCATTCCATTCCATTCCATTCCATTCCATTTCATACCAATCCATTCGGTTTCATTCCATTCCATTCCATTCCATGCCATTCGGTTGCTTCCATTCCAATCCAGAACATTCCATTCCGTTCCATTCAATTCCGGTTCATTCCATTCCATTCCATTCCATTCCATTCCATTCTATTCCATTCTGTTTAATTCCATTCCATTCCATTCCATTCGAGTTGATTCCATTCCATTCCATTCTATTCCATTCCATTCCATTCTATTCCATTCCATTCCATTCTATTCGCGTTGATTCCATTCCATCCCTTTCCATTCCATTCCATCCCATTCCATTCCATTCCATTCCATTCGGGTTGATTACATTGCATTCCATTCCATTCCATTCTATTCCATTCCATTCGGGTTCATTCCATTCCATTCCGTTCCATTCGATTCCATTCCATTCCATTCCATTCGGGATGCTTCCATTCCAGTCAAGAACATTCCATTCCATTCCATTCCATTCCGGTTGATTCCATTGCATTCCATTCCATTCCATTTCATTCCATTCGGGTTGATTCCATTCCATTACATTCCATTCTGGTTGATCCTATTCGATTCCATTCGCTTCAATTCCATTCCATTCCATTCCATTCGAGTTGCTTCCATTCCATTCCAGAACATTCCATTCCATTCCTTTCCATTCTTTCCATTCCATTCTATTCGGGTTCATTCCATTCCATTCCATTCCATTCCGTTCCATTCTGGTAGAATCCATTCCGTTCCATTCCAATCCATTCCATTCCATTCCGATTGATTCCATGCCATTCCTTTCCTTTCCATTCCGTTCCATTCCATTCCATTCCGATTAATTCCATGCCATTCCATTGCATTCCATTCCATTCCACTCCATTCCTCTGTGGTTGATTCCATTCCATTCCATTCCATTCCATTCCATTCCATTCCATTCCATTCCTTTCCAATCCGTTTCATTCCATTCCATTCAATTTCAATCCATTCGGGTTGATTCCATTCCATTCCATTCCATTCCATTCCATTAGGGTTGATGCCATTCCATTCCATTCAACACCATTCTATTCCATTTGGGTTGATTCCATTCCATTCCATTCCATTACATTACATTACATTCGGGTTAATTCCATTCCATTCCATTCCATTCGATTCCATTTCATTCCATTCCATTCGGGATGCTTCCATTCCAGTCAAGAACATTCCATTCCATTCCATCCCATTCCTATCCGTTCCTTTCCATTCCGGTTTATCCCTTTACATTCCATTCCATTCCTTTCGTTTTGATTCCATTCCATTCCATTCCATTCCATTCCATTCGGTTTGATTCCATTCCATTCCATTACATTGCTTTCGATTCCATTCCATTTCATTCCATTCGGGTTGATTCCATTCCATTCCACTCCATTCCATTCTGGTCGATTCCATTCCATTCCATTCCCTTCATTTCCATTCCATTCCATTCCATTCTGGTTGCTTCCATTCCGATCCAGAACATTCCATTCCATTCCTTTCCATTACATTCCATTCCGTTCCATTCGGGTTCATTCCATTCAATTCCATTCCATTCCATTCCATTCCATTCCATTCCATTCCACTCGGGATGTTTCCATTCCATTTCATTCTATTCCATTCCATTCCATTCCAATCCATTCCATTCTGGATGATTACATTCCATTCCATTCGTGTTGATACCATTCCATTCCACGCCATTCCATTCCATTCCTTTAGGGTTGTTGCCGTTCAATTCCATTCCATACCATTCCATTATATTTGGGTTGATTCCATTCCATTCCATTCCATTACATTCGGGTTAATTCCATTCCATTCCTTCCCATTCGATTCCATTCCATTCCATTCCATTCGGGATGCTTCCATTCCAGTCAAGAACATTCCATTACATAACATTCCATTCCATTCCATTCCGGTTGACTCCATTGCATTCCATTCCATTCCATTTCATTCCATTCGGGTTGATTCCATTCCATTCCATTCCATTACATTCCATTCTGGTTGATCCTATTCGATTCCATTCGCTTCAATTCCATTCCATTCCATTCCATTCGAGTTGCTTCCATTCCAATCCAGAACATTCCATTCCATTCCTTTCCATTCTTTCCATTCCATTCTATTCGGGTTCATTCCATTCCATTCCATTCCATTCCGTTCCATTCTGGTAGAATCCATTCCGTTCCATTCCAATCCATTCCATTTCATTCCGATTGATTCCATGCCATTCCTTTCCATTCCATTCCATTCCGTTCCATTCCATTCCATTCCGATTAATTCCATGCCATTCCATTGCATTCCATTCCATTCCACTCCATTCCTCTGTGGTTGATTCCATTCCATTCCATTCCATTCCATTCCATTCCATTCCTTTCCAATCCGTTTCATTCCATTCCATTCAATTTCAATCCATTCGCGTTGATTCCATTCCATTCCATTCCATTCCATTAGGGTTGATGCCATTCCATTCCATTCAACACCATTCTATTCCATTTGGGTTGATTCCGTTCCATTCCATTCCATTCCATTACATTACATTCGGGTTAATTCCATTCCATTCCATTCCATTCGATTCCATTTCATTCCATTCCATTCGGGATGCTTCCATTCCAGTCAAGAACATTCCATTCCATTCCATTCCATTCCTTTCCATTCTTTTCCATTCCGGTTTATCCCTTTACATTCCATTCCATTCCTTTCGTTTTGATTCCATTCCATTCCATTCCATTCCATTCCATTCGGTTTGATTCCATTCCATTCCATTACATTGCTTTCCATTCCATTCCATTTCATTCCATTCGGGTTGATTCCATTCCATTCCACACCATTCCATTCTGGTCGATTCCATTCCATTCCATTCCCTTCATTTCCATTGCATTCCATTCCATTCTGGTTGCTTCCATTCCGATCCAGAACATTCCATTCCATTCCTTTCCATTACATTCCATTCCGTTCCATTCGGGTTCATTCCATTCAATTCCATTCCATTCCATTCCATTCCATTCCATTCCATTCCATTCCATTCCATTCCACTCGGGATGTTTCCATTCCATTTCATTCTATTCCATTCCATTCCATTCCAATCCATTCCATTCTGGATGATTACATTGCATTCCATTCGTGTTGATACCATTCCATTCCACGCCATTCCATTCCATTCCTTTAGGGTTGTTGCCGTTCAATTCCATTCCATACCATTCCATTATATTTGGGTTGATTCCATTACATTCCATTCCATTCCATTCCATTACATTCGGGTTAATTCCATTCCATTCCTTCCCATTCGATTCCATTCCATTCCATTCCATTCGGGATGCTTCCATTCCAGTCAAGAACATTCCATTACATAACATTCCATTCCATTCCATTCCGGTTGATTCCATTGCATTCCATTCCATTCCATTTCATTCCATTCGGGTTGATTCCATTCCATTCCATTCCATTACATTCCATTCTGGTTGATCCTATTCGATTCCATTCGCTTCAATTCCATTCCATTCCATTCCATTCGAGTTGCTTCCATTCCAATCCAGAACATTCCATTCCATTCCTTTCCATTCTTTCCATTCCATTCTATTCGGGTTCATTCCATTCCATTCCATTCCATTCCGTTCCATTCTGGTAGAATCCATTCCGTTCCATTCCAATCCATTCCATTTCATTCCGATTGATTCCATGCCATTCCTTTCCATTCCATTCCATTCCGTTCCATTCCATTCCATTCTGATTAATTCCATTCCATTCCATTGCATTCCATTCCATTCCACTCCATTCCTCTGTGGTTGATTGCATTCCATTCCATTCCATTCCATTCCATTCCTTTCCAATCCGTTTCATTCCATTCCATTCAATTTCAATCCATTCGGGTTGATTCCATTCCATTCCATTCCATTCCATTCCAGTAGGGTTGATGCCATTCCATTCCATTCAACACCATTCTATTCCATTTGGGTTGATTCCATTCCATTCCATTCCATTACATTACATTACATTCGGGTTAATTCCATTCCATTCCATTCCATTCGATTCCATTTCATTCCATTCCATTCGGGATGCTTCCATTCCAGTCAAGAACATTCCATTCCATTCCATTCCATTCCTATCCATTCCTTTCCATTCCGGTTTATCCCTTTACATTCCATTCCATTCCTTTCGTTTTGATTCCATTCCATTCCATTCCATTCGGTTTGATTCCATTCCATTCCATTACATTGCTTTCCATTCCATTCCATTTCATTCCATTCGGGTTGATTCCATTCCATTCCACTCCATTCCATTCTGGTCGATTCCATTCCATTCCATTCCCTTCATTTCCATTCCATTCCATTCCATTCTGGTTGCTTCCATTCCGATCCAGAACATTCCATTCCATTCCTTTCCATTACATTCCATTCCGTTCCATTCGGGTTCATTCCATTCAATTCCATTCCATTCCATTCCATTCCATTCCATTCCATTCCACTCGGGATGTTTCCATTCCATTTCATTCTATTCCATTCCATTCCATTCCAATCCATTCCATTCTGGATGATTACATTGCATTCCATTCGTGTTGATACCATTCCATTCCACGCCATTCCATTCCATTCCTTTAGGGTTGTTGCCGTTCAATTCCATTCCATACCATTCCATTATATTTGGGTTGATTCCATTCCATTCCATTCCATTACATTCGGGTTAATTCCATTCCATTCCTTCCCATTCGATTCCATTCCATTCCATTCCATTCGGGATGCTTCCATTCCAGTCAAGAACATTCCATTACATAACATTCCATTCCATTCCATTCCGGTTGATTCCATTGCATTCCATTCCATTCCATTTCATTCCATTCGGGTTGATTCCATTCCATTCCATTCCATTACATTCCATTCTGGTTGATCCTATTCGATTCCATTCGCTTCAATTCCATTCCATTCCATTCCATTCGAGTTGCTTCCATTCCAATCCAGAACATTCCATTCCATTCCCTTCCATTCTTTCCATTCCATTCTATTCGGGTTCATTCCATTCCATTCCATTCCATTCCGTTCCATTCTGGTAGAATCCATTCCGTTCCATTCCAATCCATTCCATTTCATTCCGATTGATTCCATGCCATTCCTTTCCATTCCATTCCATTCCGTTCCATTCCATTCCATTCCGATTAATTCCATTCCATTCCATTGCATTCCATTCCATTCCACTCCATTCCTCTGTGGTTGATTGCATTCCATTCCATTCCATTCCATTCCTTTCCAATCCGTTTCATTCCATTCCATTCAATTTCAATCCATTCGGGTTGATTTCATTCCATTCCATTCCATTCCATTCCAGTAGGGTTGATGCCATTCCATTCCATTCAACACCATTCTATTCCATTTGGGTTGATTCCATTCCATTCCATTCCATTCCATTACATTACATTCGGGTTAATTCCATTCCATTCCATTCCATTCCATTCCATTTCATTCCATTCCATTCGGGATGCTTCCATTCCAGTCAAGAACATTCCATTCCATTCCATTCCATTCCTATCCATTCCTTTCCATTCCGGTTTATCCCTTTACATTCCAT
Source organism: Pan paniscus (assembly GCF_029289425.2). NCBI lineage: Eukaryota > Metazoa > Chordata > Mammalia > Primates > Hominidae > Pan > Pan paniscus. The sequence goes on along the minus strand of NC_073267.2, from coordinate 43,679,377 downwards.
TCCATTCCTTTCGTTTTGATTCCATTCCATTCCATTCCATTCCATTCCATTCCATTCCATTCGGTTTGATTCCATTCCATTCCATTACATTGCTTTCCATTCCATTCCATTTCATTCCATTCGGGTTGATTCCATTCCATTCCACTCCATTCCATTCTGGTCGATTCCATTCCATTCCATTCCCTTCATTTCCATTCCATTCCATTCCATTCTGGTTGCTTCCATTCCGATCCAGAACATTCCATTCCATTCCTTTCCATTACATTCCATTCCGTTCCATTCGGGTTCATTCCATTCAATTCCATTCCATTCCATTCCATTCCATTCCATTCCATTCCACTCGGGATGTTTCCATTCCATTTCATTCTATTCCATTCCATTCCATTCCAATCCATTCCATTCTGGATGATTACATTGCATTCCATTCGTGTTGATACCATTCCATTCCACGCCATTCCATTCCATTCCTTTAGGGTTGTTGCCGTTCAATTCCATTCCATACCATTCCATTATATTTGGGTTGATTCCATTCCATTCCATTCCATTACATTCGGGTTAATTCCATTCCATTCCTTCCCATTCGATTCCATTCCATTCCATTCCATTCGGGATGCTTCCATTCCAGTCAAGAACATTCCATTACATAACATTCCATTCCATTCCATTCCGGTTGATTCCATTGCATTCCATTCCATTCCATTTCATTCCATTCGGGTTGATTCCATTCCATTCCATTCCATTACATTCCATTCTGGTTGATCCTATTCGATTCCATTCGCTTCAATTCCATTCCATTCCATTCCATTCGAGTTGCTTCCATTCCAATCCAGAACATTCCATTCCATTCCTTTCCATTCTTTCCATTCCATTCTATTCGGGTTCATTCCATTCCATTCCATTCCATTCCGTTCCATTCTGGTAGAATCCATTCCGTTCCATTCCAATCCATTCCATTTCATTCCGATTGATTCCATGCCATTCCTTTCCATTCCATTCCATTCCGTTCCATTCCATTCCATTCCGATTAATTCCATTCCATTCCATTGCATTCCATTCCATTCCACTCCATTCCTCTGTGGTTGATTGCATTCCATTCCATTCCATTCCATTCCTTTCCAATCCGTTTCATTCCATTCCATTCAATTTCAATCCATTCGGGTTGATTTCATTCCATTCCATTCCATTCCATTCCAGTAGGGTTGATGCCATTCCATTCCATTCAACACCATTCTATTCCATTTGGGTTGATTCCATTCCATTCCATTCCATTACATTACATTACATTCGGGTTAATTCCATTCCATTCCATTCCATTCCATTCCATTTCATTCCATTCCATTCGGGATGCTTCCATTCCAGTCAAGAACATTCCATTCCATTCCATTCCATTCCTATCCATTCCTTTCCATTCCGGTTTATCCCTTTACATTCCATTCCATTCCTTTCGTTTTGATTCCATTCCATTCCATTCCATTCCATTCCATTCGGTTTGATTCCATTCCATTCCATTACATTGCTTTCCATTCCATTCCATTTCATTCCATTCGGGTTGATTCCATTCCATTCCACTCCATTCCATTCTGGTCGATTCCATTCCATTCCATTCCCTTCATTTCCATTCCATTCCATTCCATTCTGGTTGCTTCCATTCCGATCCAGAACATTCCATTCCATTCCTTTCCATTACATTCCATTCCGTTCCATTCGGGTTCATTCCATTCAATTCCATTCCATTCCATTCCATTCCATTCCATTCCATTCCACTCGGGATGTTTCCATTCCATTTCATTCTATTCCATTCCATTCCATTCCAATCCATTCCATTCTGGATGATTACATTCCATTCCATTCGTGTTGATACCATTCCATTCCACGCCATTCCATTCCATTCCTTTAGGGTTGTTGCCGTTCAATTCCATTCCATACCATTCCATTATATTTGGGTTGATTCCATTCCATTCCATTCCATTACATTCGGGTTAATTCCATTCCATTCCTTCCCATTCGATTCCATTCCATTCCATTCCATTCGGGATGCTTCCATTCCAGTCAAGAACATTCCATTACATAACATTCCATTCCATTCCATTCCGGTTGATTCCATTGCATTCCATTCCATTCCATTTCATTCCATTCGGGTTGATTCCATTCCATTCCATTCCATTACATTCCATTCTGGTTGATCCTATTCGATTCCATTCGCTTCAAATCCATTCCATTCCATTCCATTCGAGTTGCTTCCATTCCAATCCAGAACATTCCATTCCATTCCTTTCCATTCTTTCCATTCCATTCTATTCGGGTTCATTCCATTCCATTCCATTCCATTCCGTTCCATTCTGGTAGAATCCATTCCGTTCCATTCCAATCCATTCCATTTCATTCCGATTGATTCCATGCCATTCCTTTCCATTCCATTCCATTCCGTTCCATTCCATTCCATTCCGATTAATTCCATTCCATTCCATTGCATTCCATTCCATTCAACTCCATTCCTCTGTGGTTGATTCCATTCCATTCCATTCCATTCCATTCCATTCCTTTCCAATCCGTTTCATTCCATTCCATTCAATTTCAATCCATTCGGGTTGATTCCATTCCATTCCATTCCATTCCATTCCATTCCAGTAGGGTTGATGCCATTCCATTCCATTCAACACCATTCTATTCCATTTGGGTTGATTCCATTCCATTACATTACATTACATTACATTACATTCGGGTTAATTCCATTCCATTCCATTCCATTCGATTCCATTTCATTCCATTCCATTCGGGATGCTTCCATTCCAGTCAAGAACATTCCATTCCATTCCATTCCATTCCTATCCATTCCTTTCCATTCCGGTTTATCCCTTTACATTCCATTCCATTCCTTTCGTTTTGATTCCATTCCATTCCATTCCATTCCATTCCATTCGGTTTGATTCCATTCCATTCCATTACATTGCTTTCCATTCCATTCCATTTCATTCCATTCGGGTTGATTCCATTCCATTCCACTCCATTCCATTCTGGTCGATTCCATTCCATTCCATTCCCTTCATTTCCATTCCATTCCATTCCATTCTGGTTGCTTCCATTCCGATCCAGAACATTCCATTCCATTCCTTTCCATTACATTCCATTCCGTTCCATTCGGGTTCATTCCATTCAATTCCATTCCATTCCATTCCATTCCATTCCATTCCATTCCATTCCACTCGGGATGTTTCCATTCCATTTCATTCTATTCCATTCCATTCCATTCCAATCCATTCCATTCTGGATGATTACATTCCATTCCATTCGTGTTGATACCATTCCATTCCACGCCATTCCATTCCATTCCTTTAGGGTTGTTGCCGTTCAATTCCATTCCATACCATTCCATTATATTTGGGTTGATTCCATTCCATTCCATTCCATTACATTCGGGTTAATTCCATTCCATTCCTTCCCATTCGATTCCATTCCATTCCATTCCATTCGGGATGCTTCCATTCCAGTCAAGAACATTCCATTACATAACATTCCATTCCATTCCATTCCGGTTGATTCCATTGCATTCCATTCCATTCCATTTCATTCCATTCGGGTTGATTCCATTCCATTCCATTCCATTCCATTCCATTCTGGTTGATCCTATTCGATTCCATTCGCTTCAATTCCATTCCATTCCATTCCATTCGAGTTGCTTCCATTCCAATCCAGAACATTCCATTCCATTCCTTTCCATTCTTTCCATTCCATTCTATTCGGGTTCATTCCATTCCATTCCATTCCATTCCGTTCCATTCTGGTAGAATCCATTCCGTTCCATTCCAATCCATTCCATTTCATTCCGATTGATTCCATGCCATTCCTTTCCATTCCATTCCATTCCGTTCCATTCCATTCCATTCCGATTAATTCCATTCCATTCCATTGCATTCCATTCCATTCCACTCCATTCCTCTGTGGTTGATTGCATTCCATTCCATTCCATTCCATTCCATTCCATTCCATTCCATTCCCTTCGGGTTGAATAAATTCCATTCCCTTCCATTCCATTCCATTCCATTCGGGTTGATTCCATTCCATTCCATTCCATTCCATTCCATTCCATTCCATTCCGGTTGATTCCACTCCATTTCTTTCCATTCCATTCCATTCCATTCCATTCCATTCTGGTTTATTCCATTCCATTCCATTCCATTCCATTCCATTCCATTCCATTCTATTCCATTCTATCCCATTCCATTCCATTCCATTCGGGATGATTCCATTCCATTCCATTGCATACCTTTCCATTGCTGTTGATTCCATTCCATTCCATTCCATTCCATTCCACTCCATTCCATTCCATTCCGTTTGTGTTGATTCCATTCCGTTCCAATCTATACCATTAAATTCCATTCCATTCCGGTTAATTCCATTCCATTCCATTTCATTCAATTCCATTCTGGTTGATTCCATTCCATTTCTTCCTATTCCATTCCATTCCATTCTATTCCATTCCATTCCATTCTATTCGCGTTGATTCCATTCCATCCCATTCCATTCCATTCCATCCCATTCCATTCCATTCCATTCGGGTTGATTCCATTGCATTCCATTCCATTCCATACCATTTGCGTGGATTCCATTCCATTCCATTCAATTCCATTGCATTCCATTCCATTCGGGTTGATTCCTTTCCATTCCATTCCATTGCATTCCATTCCATACCATTCCATTCCATTCCACTCAGGTTGATTCCATTCCATTTCTTTCCATTCCATTCCATTCCATTCCATTCCATTCGGGTTTATTCCATTCCATTCCATTCCATTCGATTCCATTCCATTCCATTCCATTCCATTCCATTCCGTTCCGTTCCATTCCATTCCATTCTATGCCATTCCAATCCATTCCATTCCGTTTGATTCCATTCCATTCCATTCCATACCATTCCATTCCTGTTGATTCCTTTCAATTCCACTCCATTCCATTCCATTCCGTTTGGGTTGATTCCATTCCGTTCCAATCCATACCATTCCATTCCATTCGGGTTGATTCCATTCCATTCCATTCCATTCCATTTCATTGCATTCTGTTTGATTCCATTCCATTCCATTCCATTCCATTCCATTCCATTCTGGTTGATTCCATTCCATTCCATTCCATTCCATTTCATTAAATTCCATTCGGGTTGATTCCATTCCATTCCATTCTATTCCATTCCATTCCATTCAATTCGCTTTGATTCCATTCCATTCGATTCCATTCCATTCGGATTGACTCCATTCCATTCCATTTCATTCCATTCTATTCCATTCCATTGCATTCCATTTCATTCCATTCGGGTAGATTCCGTTCTATTCCATTCCGATCCATACCATTCCATAACGGTTCATTCCATTCCATTCCATTCCATTCCATTCCATTCCATTCCATTCCATCCCATTCCATTTGGGTTGATTCCATTCCATTCCATTCCATTCCATTTCATTCCAATCCATTCGGTTTCATTCCATTCCATTCCATTCCATGCCATTCGGTTGCTTCCATTCCAATCCAGAACATTCCATTCCGTTCCATTCAATTCCGGTTCATTCCATTCCATTCCATTCCATTCCATTCTATTCCATTCTGTTTAATTCCATTCCATTCCATTCCATTCGAGTTGATTCCATTCCATTCCATTCTATTCCATTCCATTCCATTCTATTCCATTCCATTCCATTCTATTCGCGTTGATTCCATTCCATCCCTTTCCATTCCATTCCATCCCATTCCATTCCATTCCATTCCATTCGGGTTGATTCCATTGCATTCCATTCCATTCCATTCTATTCCATTCCATTCGGGTTCATTCCATTCCATTCCGTTCCATTCGATTCCATTCCATTCCATTCCATTCCGGATGCTTCCATTCCAGTCAAGAACATTCCATTCCATTCCATTCCATTCCGGTTGATTCCATTGCATTCCATTCCATTCCATTTCATTCCATTCGGGTTGATTCCATTCCATTATATTCCATTCTGGTTGATCCTATTCGATTCCATTCGCTTCAATTCCATTCCATTCCTTTCCATTCGAGTTGCTTCCATTCCATTCCTGAACATTCCATTCCATTCCTTTCCATTCTTTCCATTCCATTCTATTCGGGTTCATTCCATTCCATTCCATTCCATTCCGTTCCATTCTGGTAGAATCCATTCCGTTCCATTCCAATCCATTCCATTCCATTCCGATTGATTCCATGCCATTCCTTTCCATTCCATTCCGTTCCATTCCATTCCATTCCGATTAATTCCATGCCATTCCATTGCATTCCATTCCATTCCACTCCATTCCTCTGTGGTTGATTCCATTCCATTCCATTCCATTCCATTCCATTCCATTCCTTTCCAATCCGTTTCATTCCATTCCATTCAATTTCAATCCATTCGGGTTGATTCCATTCCATTCCATTCCATTCCATTCCATTAGGGTTGATGCCATTCCATTCCATTCAACACCATTCTATTCCATTTGGGTTGATTCCATTCCATTCCATTCCATTCCATTCCATTCCATTACATTCGGGTTAATTCCATTCCATTCCATTCCATTCCATTCCATTCCATTCCATTCCATTCCATTCGGGATGCTTCCATTCCAGTCAAGAACATTCCATTCCATTCCATTCCATTCCTATCCATTCCTTTCCATTCCGGTTTATCCCTTTACATTCCATTCCATTCCTTTCGTTTTGATTCCATTCCATTCCATTCCATTCCATTCGGTTTGATTCCATTCCATTCCATTACATTGCTTTCCATTCCATTCCATTTCATTCCTTTCGGGTTGATTCCATTCCATTCCACTCCATTCCATTCTGGTCGATTCCATTCCATTCCATTCCCTTCATTTCCATTCCATTCCATTCCATTCTGGTTGCTTCCATTCCGATCCAGAACATTCCATTCCATTCCTTTCCATTACATTCCATTCCGTTCCATTCGGGTTCGTTCCATTCAATTCCATTCCATTCCATTCCATTCCATTCCATTCCATTCCACTCGGGATGTTTCCATTCCATTTCATTCTATTCCATTCCATTCCAATCCATTCCATTCTGGATGATTCCATTCCATTCCATTCGTGTTGATACCATTCCATTCCACGCCATTCCATTCCATTCCTTTAGGGTTGTTGCCGTTCAATTCCATTCCATACCATTCCATTATATTTGGGTTGATTCCATTCCATTCCATTCCATTACATTCGGGTTAATTCCATTCCATTCCTTCCCATTCGATTCCATTCCATTCCATTCCATTCGTGATGCTTCCATTCCAGTCAAGAACATTCCATTACATAACATTCCATTCCATTCCATTCCGGTTGATTCCATTGCATTCCATTCCATTCCATTTCATTCCATTCGGGTTGATTCCATTCCATTCCATTCCATTACATTCCATTCTGGTTGATCCTATTCGATTCCATTCGCTTCAATTCCATTCCATTCCATTCCATTCGAGTTGCTTCCATTCCAATCCAGAACATTCCATTCCATTCCTTTCCATTCTTTCCATTCCATTCTATTCGGGTTCATTCCATTCCATTCCATTCCATTCCGTTCCATTCTGGTAGAATCCATTCCGTTCCATTCCAATCCATTCCATTTCATTCCGATTGATTCCATGCCATTCCTTTCCATTCCATTCCATTCCGTTCCATTCCATTCCATTCCGATTAATTCCATTCCATTCCATTGCATTCCATTCCATTCCACTCCATTCCTCTGTGGTTGATTGCATTCCATTCCATTCCATTCCATTCCATTCCATTCCATTCCTTTGCAATCCGTTTCATTCCATTCCATTCAATTTCAATCCATTCGGGTTGATTCCATTCCATTCCATTCCTTTCCATTATATTCCATTGCATTCCATTCCATTCGGGTTCATTCCATTCCATTCCATTCCATTCCATTCCATTCCATTCCCTTCGTGTTGAATCCATTCCGTTCCCTTCCATTCCATCCCATTCCATTCTATTCCATTCCATTCCGATACATTCCATTCCATTCCCTTCCATTCGTGTTGATTCCATTCCATGCCATGCCATTCCATTCCATTCCGGTTGATTCCATTCCATTCCATTCCATTCCATTCCATTCCATTCCATTCCATTTCATTTCCTTCGTGTTGATTCCATTCCATTCCATTCCATTCCGTTCCCTTCCATTCCATTCCATTAGAGTTGATTCCATTCCATTCCATTCAATTCCATTCCATTCCATTTCATTCCATTCTCGATGATTCCATTCCATTCCATTCCATTCCATTCGGGTTGATTCCATTCCATTTCATTCCATTAGATTCCATTCCTTTCCATTCCATTCGTGTTAATTCCATGCCATTCCACTCCATTCCATTGCCTTCCATTCCATTCCATTCCATTCGGGTTGCTTCTATTCCATTCCAGAACATTCCATTCCATTCCATTCCGATTGATTCCATTCCATTCCATTGCATTCCATTCCATTCCACTCCATTCCATTGTGGTTGATTCCTTTCCATTCCATTCCATTCCATTCCTTTCCATTCCGATTCATTCCATTCCATTCAATTTCATTCCATTCGGGTTGAATCCATTCCATTCCATTCCTTTCCATTATATTCCATTCCATTCCATTCCATTCGGGTTCATTCCATTCCATTCCATTCCATTCCATTCCATTCCATTCCCTTTGGGTTGAATAAATTCCATTCCCTTCCATTCCATTCCATTCCATTCGGGTTGATTCCATTCCATTCCATTCCATTCCATTCCATTCCATTCCATTCCGGTTGATTCCATTCCATTTCTTTCCATTCCATTCCATTCCATTCCATTCCATTCTGGTTTATTCCATTCCATTCCATTCCATTCCATTCCATTCCATTCCATTCCATTCCATTCCATTCTATTCCATTCTATCCCATTCCATTCCATTCCATTCGGGATGATTCCATTCCATTCCATTCCATACCTTTCCATTGCTGTTGATTCCATTCCATTCCATTCCATTCCATTCCACTCCATTCCATTCCATTCCGTTTGTGTTGATTCCATTCCGTTCCAATCCATACCATTCCATTCCATTCCATTCCGGTTAATTCCATTCCATTCCATTTCATTCAATTCCATTCTGGTTGATTCCATTCCATTTCTTCCTATTCCATTCCATTCCATTCTATTCCATTCCATTCCATTCTATTCGCGTTGATTCCGTTCCATCCCATTCCATTCCATTCCATCCCATTCCATTCCATTCCATTCGGGTTGATTCCATTGCATTCCATTCCATTCCATACCATTTGCGTGGATTCCATTCCATTCCATTCAATTCCATTGCATTCCATTCCATTCGGGTTGATTCCTTTCCATTCCCTTCTATTGCACTCCATTCCATACCATTCCATTCCATTCCACTCAGGTTGATTCCATTCCATTTCTTTCCATTCCATTCCATTCCATTCCATTCGGGTTTATTCCATTCCATTCCATTCCATTCCATTCCATTCCATTCCGTTCCATTCCATTCCATTCTATGCCATTCCAATCCACTCCATTCCGTTTGATTCCATTCCATTCCATTCCATACCATTCCATTCCTGTTGATTCCTTTCAATTCCACTCCATTCCATTCCATTCCGTTTGGGTTGATTCCATTCCGTTCCAATCCATACCATTCCATTCCATTCGGGTTGATTCCATTCCATTCCATTCCATTCCATTTCATTGCATTCTGTTTGATTCCATTCCATTCCATTCCATTCCATTCTGGTTGATTCCATTCCATTCCGTTCCATTCCATTTCATTACATTCCATTCGGGTTGATTCCATTCCATTCCATTCTATTCCATTCCATTCCATTCAATTCGCTTTGATTCCATTCCATTCGATTCCATTCCATTCGGATTGACTCCATTCCATTCCATTTCATTCCATTCTATTCCATTCCATTGCATTCCATTTCATTCCATTCGGGTAGATTCCGTTCTATTCCATTCCTATCCATACCATTCCATACCGGTTCATTCCATTCCATTCCATTCCATTCCATTCCATTCCATTCTATCCCATTCCATTTGGGTTGATTCCATTCCATTCCATTCCATTCTATTTCATTCCAATCCATTCGGTTTCATTCCATTCCATTCCATTCCATGCCATTCGGTTGCTTCCATTCCAATCCAGAACATTCCATTCCGTTCCATTCAATTCCGGTTCATTCCATTCCATTCCATTCTATTCCATTCTGTTTAATTCCATTCCATTCCATTCCATTCGAGTTGATTCCATTGCATTCCATTCTATTCCATTCCATTCCATTCTATTCCATTCCATTCCATTCTATTCGCGTTGATTCCATTCCATCCCTTTCCATTCCATTCCATCCCATTCCATTCCATTCCATTCGGGTTGATTCCATTGCATTCCATTCCATTCCATTCTATTCCATTCCATTCGGGTTCATTCCATTCCATTCCGTTCCATTCGATTCCATTCGATTCCATTCCATTCCATTCGGGATGCTTCCATTCCAGTCAAGAACATTCCATTCCATTCCATTCCATTCCATTCCATTCCGGTTGATTCCATTGCATTCCATTCCATTCCATTTCATTCCATTCGGGTTGATTCCATTCCATTACGTTCCATTACATTCCATTCTGGTTGATCCTATTCGATTCCATTCGCTTCAATTCCATTCCATTCCATTCCATTCGAGTTGCTTCCATTCCATTCCAGAACATTCCATTCCATTCCTTTCCATTCTTTCCATTCCATTCTATTAGGGTTCATTCCATTCCATTCCATTCCATTCCGTTCCATTCTGGTAGAATCCATTCCGTTGCATTCCAATCCATTCCATTCCATTCCGATTGATTCCATGCCATTCCTTTCCATTCCATTCCGTTCCATTCCATTCCATTCCGATTAATTCCATGCCATTCCATTGCATTCCATTCCATTCCACTCCATTCCTCTGTGGTTGATTCCATTCCATTCCATTCCATTCCATTCCATTCCATTCCATTCCATTCCTTTCCAATCCGTTTCATTCCATTCCATTCAATTTCAATCCATTCGGGTTGATTCCATTCCATTCCATTCCATTCCATTAGGGTTGATGCCATTCCATTCCATTCAACACCATTCTATTCCATTTGGGTTGATTCCATTCCATTCCATTCCATTCCATTCCATTACATTCGGGTTAATTCCATTCCATTCCATTCCATTGCATTCCATTTCATTCCATTCCATTCGGGATGCTTCCATTCCAGTCAAGAACATTCCATTCCATTCCATTCCATTCCTATCCATTCCTTTCCATTCCGGTTTATCCCTTTACATTCCATTCCATTCCTTTCGTTTTGATTCCATTCCATTCCATTCCATTCCATTCCATTCGGTGTGATTCCATTCCATTCCATTACATTGCTTTCCATTCCATTCCATTTCATTCCGTTCGGGTTGATTCCATTCCATTCCACTCCATTCAATTCTGGTCGATTCCATTCCATTCCATTCCCTTCATTTCCATTCCATTCCATTCCATTCTGGTTGCTTCCATTCCGATCCAGAACATTCCATTCCATTCCTTTCCATTACATTCCATTCCGTTCCATTCGGGTTCATTCCATTCAATTCCATTCCATTCCATTCCATTCCATTAAATTCCATTCCATTCCACTCGGGATGTTTCCATTCCATTTCATTCTATTCCATTCCATTCCATTCCATTCCAATCCATTCCATTCTGGATGATTACATTGCATTCCATTCGTGTTGATACCATTCCATTCCACGCCATTCCATTCCATTCCTTTAGGGTTGTTGCCGTTCAATTCCATTCCATACCATTCCATTATATTTGGGTTGATTCCATTCCATTCCATTCCATTACATTCGGGTTAATTCCATTCCATTCCTTCCCATTCGATTCCATTCCATTCCATTCCATTCGGGATGCTTCCATTCCAGTCAAGAACATTCCATTACATAACATTCCATTCCATTCCATTCCGGTTGATTCCATTGCATTCCATGCCATTCCATTTCATTCCATTCGGGTTGATTCCATTCCATTCCATTCCATTACATTCCATTCTGGTTGATCCTATTCGATTCCATTCGCTTCAATTCCATTCCATTCCATTCCATTCGAGTTGCTTCCATTCCAATCCAGAACATTCCATTCCATTCCTTTCCATTCTTTCCATTCCATTCTATTCGGGTTCATTCCATTCCATTCCATTCCATTCCGTTCCATTCTGGTAGAATCCATTCCGTTCCATTCCAATCCATTCCATTTCATTCCGATTGATTCCATGCCATTCCTTTCCATTCCATTCCATTCCGTTCCATTCCATTCCATTCCGATTAATTCCATTCCATTCCATTGCATTCCATTCCATTCCACTCCATTCCTCTGTGGTTGATTGCATTCCATTCCATTCCATTCCATTCCATTCCTTTGCAATCCGTTTCATTCCATTCCATTCAATTTCAATCCATTCGGGTTGATTCCATTCCATTCCATTCCTTTCCATTATATTCCATTGCATTCCATTCCATTCGGGTTCATTCCATTCCATTCCATTCCATTCCATTCCATTCCATTCCCTTCGTGTTGAATCCATTCCGTTCCCTTCCATTCCATCCCATTCCATTCTATTCCATTCCATTCCGATACATTCCATTCCATTCCCTTCCATTCGTGTTGATTCCATTCCATGCCATGCCATTCCATTCCATTCCGGTTGATTCCATTCCATTCCATTCCATTCCATTCCATTCCATTCCATTCCATTCCATTTCATTTCCTTCGTGTTGATTCCATTCCATTCCATTCCATTCCGTTCCCTTCCATTCCATTCCATTAGAGTTGATTCCATTCCATTCCATTCAATTCCATTCCATTCCATTTCATTCCATTCTCGATGATTCCATTCCATTCCATTCCATTCCATTCGGGTTGATTCCATTCCATTTCATTCCATTAGATTCCATTCCTTTCCATTCCATTCGTGTTAATTCCATGCCATTCCACTCCATTCCATTGCCTTCCATTCCATTCCATTCCATTCGGGTTGCTTCTATTCCATTCCAGAACATTCCATTCCATTCCATTCCGATTGATTCCATTCCATTCCATTGCATTCCATTCCATTCCACTCCATTCCATTGTGGTTGATTCCTTTCCATTCCATTCCATTCCATTCCTTTCCATTCCGATTCATTCCATTCCATTCAATTTTATTCCATTCGGGTTGAATCCATTCCATTCCATTCCTTTCCATTATATTCCATTCCATTCCATTCCATTCGGGTTCATTCCATTCCATTCCATTCCATTCCATTCCATTCCATTCCATTCCTTTGGGTTGAATAAATTCCATTCCCTTCCATTCCATTCCATTCCATTCGGGTTGATTCCATTCCATTCCATTCCATTCCATTCCATTCCATTCCATTCCATTCCGGTTGATTCCATTCCATTTCTTTCCATTCCATTCCATTCCATTCCATTCCATTCTGGTTTATTCCATTCCATTCCATTCCATTACATTCCATTCCATTCCATTCCATTCTATTCCATTCTATCCCATTCCATTCCATTCCATTCGGGATGATTCCATTCCATTCCATTCCATACCTTTCCATTGCTGTTGATTCCATTCCATTCCATTCCATTCCATTCCACTCCATTCCATTCCATTCCGTTTGTGTTGATTCCATTCCGTTCCAATCCATACCATTCCATTCCATTCCATTCCGGTTAATTCCATTCCATTCCATTTCATTCAATTCCATTCTGGTTGATTCCATTCCATTTCTTCCTATTCCATTCCATTCCATTCTATTCCATTCCATTCCATTCTATTCGCGTTGATTCCATTCCATCCCATTCCATTCCATTCCATCCCATTCCATTCCATTCCATTCGGGTTGATTCCATTGCATTCCATTCCATTCCATACCATTTGCGTGGATTCCATTCCATTCCATTCAATTCCATTGCATTCCATTCCATTCGGGTTGATTCCTTTCCATTCCCTTCTATTGCACTCCATTCCATACCATTCCATTCCATTCCACTCAGGTTGATTCCATTCCATTTCTTTCCATTCCATTCCATTCCATTCCATTCGGGTTTATTCCATTCCATTCCATTCCATTCCATTCCATTCCATTCCGTTCCATTCCATTCCATTCTATGCCATTCCAATCCATTCCATTCCGTTTGATTCCATTCCATTCCATTCCATACCATTCCATTCCTGTTGATTCCTTTCAATTCCACTCCATTCCATTCCATTCCGTTTGGGTTGATTCCATTCCGTTCCAATCCATACCATTCCATTCCATTCGGGTTGATTCCATTCCATTCCATTCCATTCCATTTCATTGCATTCTGTTTGATTCCATTCCATTCCATTCCATTCCATTCTGGTTGATTCCATTCCATTCCGTTCCATTCCATTTCATTACATTCCATTCGGGTTGATTCCATTCCATTCCATTCTATTCCATTCCATTCCATTCAATTCGCTTTGATTCCATTCCATTCGATTCCATTCCATTCGGATTGACTCCATTCCATTCCATTTCATTCCATTCTATTCCATTCCATTGCATTCCATTTCATTCCATTCGGGTAGATTCCGTTCTATTCCATTCCTATCCATACCATTCCATACCGGTTCATTCCATTCCATTCCATTCCATTCCATTCCATTCCATTCTATCCCATTCCATTTGGGTTGATTCCATTCCATTCCATTCCATTCCATTTCATTCCAATCCATTCGGTTTCATTCCATTCCATTCCATTCCATGCCATTCGGTTGCTTCCATTCCAATCCAGAACATTCCATTCCGTTCCATTCAATTCCGGTTCATTCCATTCCATTCCATTCCATTCCATTCTATTCCATTCTGTTTAATTCCATTCCATTCCATTCCATTCGAGTTGATTCCATTCCATTCCATTCTATTCCATTCCATTCCATTCTATTCCATTCCATTCCATTCTATTCGCGTTGATTCCATTCCATCCCTTTCCATTCCATTCCATCCCATTCCATTCCATTCCATTCGGGTTGATTCCATTGCATTCCATTCCATTCCATTCTATTCCATTCCATTCGGGTTCATTCCATTCCATTCCGTTCCATTCGATTCCATTCCATTCCATTCCATTCCATTCGGGATGCTTCCATTCCAGTCAAGAACATTCCATTCCATTCCATTCCATTCCATTCCATTCCATTCCGGTTGATTCCATTGCATTCCATTCCATTCCATTTCATTCCATTCGGGTTGATTCCATTCCATTACGTTCCATTACATTCCATTCTGGTTGATCCTATTCGATTCCATTCGCTTCAATTCCATTCCATTCCATTCCATTCGAGTTGCTTCCATTCCATTCCAGAACATTCCATTCCATTCCTTTCCATTCTTTCCATTCCATTCTATTAGGGTTCATTCCATTCCATTCCATTCCATTCCGTTCCATTCTGGTAGAATCCATTCCGTTGCATTCCAATCCATTCCATTCCATTCCGATTGATTCCATGCCATTCCTTTCCATTCCATTCCGTTCCATTCCATTCCATTCCGATTAATTCCATGCCATTCCATTGCATTCCATTCCATTCCACTCCATTCCTCTGTGGTTGATTCCATTCCATTCCATTCCATTCCATTCCATTCCATTCCATTCCTTTCCAATCCGTTTCATTCCATTCCATTCAATTTCAATCCATTCGGGTTGATTCCATTCCATTCCATTCCATTCCATTAGGGTTGATGCCATTCCATTCCATTCAACACCATTCTATTCCATTTGGGTTGATTCCATTCCATTCCATTCCATTCCATTCCATTACATTCGGGTTAATTCCATTCCATTCCATTCCATTGCATTCCATTTCATTCCATTCCATTCGGGATGCTTCCATTCCAGTCAAGAACATTCCATTCCATTCCATTCCATTCCTATCCATTCCTTTCCATTCCGGTTTATCCCTTTACATTCCATTCCATTCCTTTCGTTTTGATTCCATTCCATTCCATTCCATTCCATTCCATTCGGTGTGATTCCATTCCATTCCATTACATTGCTTTCCATTCCATTCCATTTCATTCCGTTCGGGTTGATTCCATTCCATTCCACTCCATTCCATTCTGGTCGATTCCATTCCATTCCATTCCCTTCATTTCCATTCCATTCCATTCCATTCTGGTTGCTTCCATTCCGATCCAGAACATTCCATTCCATTCCTTTCCATTACATTCCATTCCGTTCCATTCGGGTTCATTCCATTCAATTCCATTCCATTCCATTCCATTCCATTAAATTCCATTCCATTCCACTCGGGATGTTTCCATTCCATTTCATTCTATTCCATTCCATTCCATTCCATTCCAATCCATTCCATTCTGGATGATTACATTGCATTCCATTCGTGTTGATACCATTCCATTCCACGCCATTCCATTCCATTCCTTTAGGGTTGTTGCCGTTCAATTCCATTCCATACCATTCCATTATATTTGGGTTGATTCCATTCAATTCCATTCCATTACATTCGGGTTAATTCCATTCCATTCCTTCCCATTCGATTCCATTCCATTCCATTCCATTCGGGATGCTTCCATTCCAGTCAAGAACATTCCATTACATAACATTCCATTCCATTCCATTCCGGTTGATTCCATTGCATTCCATGCCATTCCATTTCATTCCATTCGGGTTGATTCCATTCCATTCCATTCCATTACATTCCATTCTGGTTGATCCTATTCGATTCCATTCGCTTCAATTCCATTCCATTCCATTCCATTCGAGTTGCTTCCATTCCAATCCAGAACATTCCATTCCATTCCTTTCCATTCTTTCCATTCCATTCTATTCGGGTTCATTCCATTCCATTCCATTCCATTCCATTCCATTCTGGTAGAATCCATTCCGTTCCATTCCAATCCATTCCATTTCATTCCGATTGATTCCATGCCATTCCTTTCCATTCCATTCCATTCCGTTCCATTCCATTCCATTCCGATTAATTCCATTCCATTCCATTGCATTCCATTCCATTCCACTCCATTCCTCTGTGGTTGATTGCATTCCATTCCATTCCATTCCATTCCATTCCTTTCCAATCCGTTTCATTCCATTCCATTCAATTTCAATCCATTCGGGTTGATTCCATTCCATTCCATTCCTTTCCATTATATTCCATTGCATTCCATTCCATTCGGGTTCATTCCATTCCATTCCATTCCATTCCATTCCATTCCCTTCGTGTTGAATCCATTCCATTCCCTTCCATTCCATCCCATTCCATTCTATTCCATTCCATTCTGATACATTCCATTCCATTCCCTTCCATTCGTGTTGATTCCATTCCATGCCATGCCATTCCATTCCATTCCGGTTGATTCCATTCCATTGCATTCCATTCCATTCCATTCCATTCCATTCCATTCCATTCCATTCCATTTCATTTCCTTCGTGTTGATTCCATTCCATTCCATTCCATTCCGTTCCCTTCCATTCCATTCCATTAGAGTTGATTCCATTCCATTCCATTCAATTCCATTCCATTCCATTTCATTCCATTCTCGATGATTCCATTCCATTCCATTCCATTCCATTCGGGTTGATTCCGTTCCATTTCATTCCATTAGATTCCATTCCTTTCCATTCCATTCGTGTTAATTCCATGCCATTCCACTCCATTCCATTGCCTTCCATTCCATTCCATTCCATTCGGGTTGCTTCTATTCCATTCCAGAACATTCCATTCCATTCCATTCCGATTGATTCCATTCCATTCCATTGCATTCCATTCCATTCCACTCCATTCCATTGTGGTTGATTCCTTTCCATTCCAATCCATTCCATTCCATTCCACTCCATTCCATTGTGGTTGATTCCTTTCCATTCCATTCCATTCCATTCCTTTCCATTCCGTTTCATTCCATTCCATTCAATTTCATTCCATTCGGGTTGAATCCATTCCATTCCATTCCTTTCCATTATATTCCATTCCATTCCATTCCATTCGGGTTCATTCCATTCCATTCCATTCCATTCCATTCCATTCCATTCCATTCCCTTCGGGTTGAATAAATTCCATTCCCTTCCATTCCATTCCATTCCATTCGGGTTGATTCCATTCCATTCCATTCCATTCCATTCCATTCCGGTTGATTCCATTCCATTTCTTTCCATTCCATTCCATTCCATTCCATTCCATTCTGGTTTATTCCATTCCATTCCATTCCATTCCATTCCATTCTATTCCATTCTATCCCATTCCATTCCATTCCATTCGGGATGATTCTATTCCATTCCATTGCATACCTTTCCATTGCTGTTGATTCCATTCCATTCCATTCCATTCCATTCCATTCCACTCCATTCCATTCCATTCCGTTTGTGTTGATTCCATTCCGTTCCAATCCATACCATTCCATTCCATTCCATTCCGGTTAATTCCATTCCATTCCATTTCATTCAATTCCATTCTGGTTGATTCCATTCCATTTCTTCCTATTCCATTCCATTCCATTCTATTCCATTCCATTCCATTCTATTCGCGTGATTCCATTCCATCCCATTCCATTCCATTCCATCCCATTCCATTCCATTCCATTCGGGTTGATTCCATTGCATTCCATTCCATTCCATACCATTTGCGTGGATTCCATTCCATTCCATTCAATTCCATTGCATTCCATTCCATTCGGGTTGATTCCTTTCCATTCCATTCCATTGCATTCCATTCCATACCATTCCATTCCATTCCACTCAGGTTGATTCCATTCCATTTCTTTCCATTCCATTCCATTCCATTCCATTCCATTCCATTCCATTCGGGTTTATTCCATTCCATTCCATTCCATTCCATTCCATTCCGTTCCGTTCCATTCCATTCCATTCTATGCCATTCCAATCCATTCCATTCCGTTTGATTCCACTCCATTCCATTCCATACCATTCCATTCCTGTTGATTCCTTTCAAATCCACTCCATTCCATTCCATTCCGTTTGGGTTGATTCCATTCCGTTCCAATCCATACCATTCCATTCCATTCGGGTTGATTCCATTCCATTCAATTCCATTCCATTTCATTGCATTCTGTTTGATTCCATTCCATTCCATTCCATTCCATTCCATTCCATTCTGGTTGATTCCATTCCATTCCATTCCATTCCATTTCATTACATTCCATTCGGGTTTATTCCATTCCATTCCATTCTATTCCATTCCATTCCATTCCATTAGCTTTGATTCCATTCCACTCGATTCCATTCCATTCGGATTGACTCCATTCCATTCCATTTCATTCCATTCTATTCCATTCCATTGCATTCCATTTCATTCCATTCGGGTAGATTCCGTTCTATTCCATTCCGATCCATACCATTCCATAACGGTTCATTCCATTCCATTCCATTCCATTCCATTCCATTCCATTCCATTCCATCCCATTCCATTTGGGTTGATTCCATTCCATTCCATTCCATTTCATTCCAATCCATTCGGTTTCATTCCATTCCATTCCATTCCATGCCATTCGGTTGCTTCCATTCCAATCCAGAACATTCCATTCCGTTCCATTCAATTCCGGTTCATTCCATTCCATTCCATTCCATTCCATTCTATTCCATTCTGTTTAATTCCATTCCATTCCATTCCATTCGAGTTGATTCCATTCCATTCCATTCTATTCCATTCCATTCCATTCCATTCCATTCCATTCTATTCGCGTTGATTCCATTCCATCCCTTTCCATTCAATTCCATCCCATTCCATTCCATTCCATTCCATTCGGGTTGATTCCATTGCATTCCATTCCATTCCATTCTATTCCATTCCATTCGGGTTCATTCCATTCCATTCCGTTCCATTCGATTCCATTCCATTCCATTCCATTCGGGATGCTTCCATTCCAGTCAAGAACATTCCATTCCATTCCATTCCATTCCATTCCATTCCATTCCATTCCATTCCGGTTGATTCCATTGCATTCCATTCCATTCCATTTCATTCCATTCGGGTTGATTCCATTCCATTACATTCCATTACATTCCATTCTGGTTGATCCTATTCGATTCCATTCGCTTCAATTCCATTCCATTCCATTCCATTCGAGTTGCTTCCATTCCATTCCAGAACATTCCATTCCATTCCTTTCCATTCTTTCCATTCCATTCTATTCGCGTTGATTCCATTCCATCCCTTTCCATTCCATTCCATCCCATTCCATTCCATTCCATTCCATTCCATTCGGGTTGATTCCATTGCATTCCATTCCATTCCATTCTATTCCATTCCATTCGGGTTCATTCCATTCCATTCCGTTGCATTCGATTCCATTCCATTCCATTCCATTCGGGATGCTTCCATTCCAGTCAAGAACATTCCATTCCATTCCATTGCATTCCATTCCGATTGATTCCATTGCATTCCATTCCATTCCATTTCATTCCATTCGGGTTGATTCCATTCCATTACATTCCATTACATTCCATTCTGGTTGATCCTATTCAATTCCATTCGCTTCAATTCCATTCCATTCCATTCCATTCGAGTTGCTTCCATTCCATTCCAGAACATTCCATTCCATTCCTTCCCATTCTTTCCATTCCATTCTATTCGGGTTCATTCCATTCCATTCCATTCCATTCCGTTCCATTCTGGTAGAATCCATTCCGTTCCATTCCAATCCATTCCATTCCATTCCGATTGATTCCATGCCATTCCTTTCCATTCCATTCCGTTCCATTCCATTCCATTCCGATTAATTCCATGCCATTCCATTGCATTCCATTCCATTCCACTCCACTCCATTCCTCTGTGGTTGATTCCATTCCATTCCATTCCATTCCATTCCATTCCATTCCATTCCATTCCATTCCTTTCCAATCCGTTTCATTCCATTCCATTCAATTTCAATCCATTCGGGTTGATTCCATTCCATTCCATTCCATTCCATTCCATTAGGGTTGATGCCATTCCATTCCATTCAACACCATTCTATTCCATTTGGGTTGATTCCATTCCATTCCATTCCATTCCATTCCATTCCATTACATTCGGGTTAATTCCATTCCATTCCATTCCATTCCATTCCATTCCATTCCATTCCATTCCATTCGGGATGCTTCCATTCCAGTCAAGAACATTCCATTCCATTCCATTCCATTCCTATCCATTCCTTTCCATTCCGGTTTATCCCTTTACATTCCATTCCATTCCTTTCGTTTTGATTCCATTCCATTCCATTCCATTCCATTCCATTCGGTTTGATTCCATTCCATTCCATTACATTGCTTTCCATTCCATTCCATTTCATTCCTTTCGGGTTGATTCCATTCCATTCCACTCCATTCCATTCTGGTCGATTCCATTCCATTCCATTCCCTTCATTTCCATTCCATTCCATTCCATTCTGGTTGCTTCCATTCCGATCCAGAACATTCCATTCCATTCCTTTCCATTACATTCCATTCCGTTCCATTCGGGGTCATTCCATTCAATTCCATTCCATTCCATTCCATTCCATTCCATTCCATTCCACTCGGGATGTTTCCATTCCATTTCATTCTATTCCATTCCATTCCATTCCAATCCATTCCATTCTGGATGATTACATTCCATTCCATTCGTGTTGATACCATTCCATTCCACGCCATTCCATTCCATTCCTTTAGGGTTGTTGCCGTTCAATTCCATTCCATACCATTCCATTATATTTGGGTTGATTCCATTCCATTCCATTCCATTACATTCGGGTTAATTCCATTCCATTCCTTCCCATTCGATTCCATTCCATTCCATTCCATTCGGGATGCTTCCATTCCAGTCAAGAACATTCCATTACATAACATTCCATTCCATTCCATTCCGGTTGATTCCATTGCATTCCATTCCATTCCATTTCATTCCATTCGGGTTGATTCCATTCCATTCCATTCCATTACATTCCATTCTGGTTGATCCTATTCGATTCCATTCGCTTCAATTCCATTCCATTCCATTCCATTCGAGTTGCTTCCATTCCAATCCAGAACATTCCATTCCATTCCTTTCCATTCTTTCCATTCCATTCTATTCGGGTTCATTCCATTCCATTCCATTCCATTCCGTTCCATTCTGGTAGAATCCATTCCGTTCCATTCCAATCCATTCCATTTCATTCCGATTGATTCCATGCCATTCCTTTCCATTCCATTCCATTCCGTTCCATTCCATTCCATTCCGATTAATTCCATTCCATTCCATTGCATTCCATTCCATTCCACTCCATTCCTCTGTGGTTGATTGCATTGCATTCCATTCCATTCCATTCCATTCCATTCCTTTCCAATCCGTTTCATTCCATTCCATTCAATTTCAATCCATTCGGGTTGATTCCATTCCATTCCATTCCTTTCCATTATATTCCATTGCATTCCATTCCATTCGGGTTCATTCCATTCCATTCCATTCCATCCCATTCCATTCCCTTCGTGTTGAATCCATTCCATTCCCTTCCATTCCATCCCATTCCATTCTATTCCATTCCATTCCGATACATTCCATTCCATTCCCTTCCATTCGTGTTGATTCCATTCCATGCCATGCCATTCCATTCCATTCCGGTTGATTCCATTCCATTCCATTCCATTCCATTCCATTCCACTCCATTCCATTCCATTTCATTTCCTTCGTGTTGATTCCATTCCATTCCATTCCATTCCGTTCCCTTCCATTCCATTCCATTAGAGTTGATTCCATTCCATTCCATTCAATTCCATTCCATTCCATTTCATTCCATTCTCGATGATTCCATTCCATTCCATTCCATTCCATTTGGGTTGATTCCATTCCATTTCATTCCATTAGATTCCATTCCTTTCCATTCCATTCGTGTTAATTCCATGCCATTCCACTCCATTCCATTGCCTTCCATTCCATTCCATTCCATTCGGGTTGCTTCTATTCCATTCCAGAACATTCCATTCCATTCCATTCCGATTGATTCCATTCCATTCCATTGCATTCCATTCCATTCCACTCCATTCCATTGTGGTTGATTTCTTTCCATTCCATTCCATTCCATTCCTTTCCATTCCGTTTCACTCCATTCCGTTCAATTTCATTCCATTCGGGTTGAATCCATTCCATTCCATTCCTTTCCATTATATTCCATTCCATTCCATTCCATTCGGGTTCATTCCATTCCATTCCATTCCATTCCATTCCATTCCATTCCATTCCCTTCGGGTTGAATAAATTCCATTCCCTTCCATTCCATTCCATTCCATTCGGGTTGATTCCATTCCATTCCATTCCATTCCATTCCATTCCATTCCATTCTGGTTGATTCCATTCCATTTCTTTCCATTCCATTCCATTCCATTCCATTCCATTCTGGTTTATTCCATTCCATTCCATTCCATTCCATTCCATTCCATTCCATTCTATTCCATTCTATCCCATTCCATTCCATTCCATTCGGGATGATTCCATTCCATTCCATTCCATACCTTTCCATTGCTGTTGATTCCATTCCATTCCATTCCATTCCATTCCACTCCATTCCATTCCATTCCGTTTTTGTTGATTCCATTCCGTTCCAATCCATACCATTCCATTCCATTCCATTCCGGTTAATTCCATTCCATTCCATTTCATTCAATTCCATTCTGTTTGATTCCATTCCATTTCTTCCTATTCCATTCCATTCCATTCTATTCCATTCCATTCCATTCTATTCGCGTTGATTCCATTCCATCCCATTCCATTCCATTCCATCCCATTCCATTCCATTCCATTCGGGTTGATTCCATTGCATTCCATTCCATTCCATACCATTTGCGTGGATTCCATTCCATTCCATTCAATTCCATTGCATTCCATTCCATTCGGGTTGATTCCTTTCCATTCCATTCCATTGCATTCCATTCCATACCATTCCATTCCATTCCACTCAGGTTGATTCCATTCCATTTCTTTCCATTCCATTCCATTCCATTCCATTCCATTCGGGTTTATTCCATTCCATTCCATTCCATTCCATTCCATTCCATTCCATTCCATTCCATTCCGTTCCATTCCATTCCATTCTATGCCATTCCAATCCATTCCATTCCGTTTGATTCCATTCCATTCCATTCCATACCATTCCATTCCTGTTGATTCCTTTCAATTCCACTCCATTCCATTCCATTCCGTTTGGGTTGATTCCATTCCGTTCCAATCCATACCATTCCATTACATTCGGGTTGATTCCATTCCATTCCATTCCATTCCATTTCATTGCATTCTGTTTGATTCCATTCCATTCCATTCCATTCCATTCCATTCTGGTTGATTCCATTCCATTCCATTCCATTCCATTTCATTACATTCCATTCGGGTTGATTCCATTCCATTCCATTCTATTCCATTCCATTCCATTCCATTCGCTTTGATTCCATTCCATTCGATTCCATTCCATTCGGATTGACTCCATTCCATTCCATTTCATTCCATTCTATTCCATTCCATTGCATTGCATTTCATTCCATTCGGGTACATTCCGTTCTATTCCATTCCTATCCATACCATTCCATACCGGTTCATTCCATTCCATTCCATTCCATTCCATTCCATTCCATCCCATTCCATTTGGGTTGATTCCATTCCATTCCATTCCATTCCATTTCATTCCAATCCATTCGGTTTCATTCCATTCCATTCCATTCCATGCCATTCGGTTGCTTCCATTCCAATCCAGAACATTCCATTCCGTTCCATTCAATTCCGGTTCATTCCATTCCATTCCATTCCATTCCATTCTATTCCATTCTGTTTAATTCCATTCCATTCCATTCCATTCGAGTTGATTCCATTCCATTCCATTCTATTCCATTCCATTCCATTCCATTCCATTCCATTCTATTCGCGTTGATTCCATTCCATCCCTTTCCATTCAATTCCATCCCATTCCATTCCATTCCATTCCATTCCATTCGGGTTGATTCCATTGCATTCCATTCCATTCCATTCTATTCCATTCCATTCGGGTTCATTCCATTCCATTCCGTTCCATTCGATTCCATTCCATTCCATTCCATTCGGGATGCTTCCATTCCAGTCAAGAACATTCCATTCCATTCCATTCCATTCCATTCCATTCCATTCCGGTTGATTCCATTGCATTCCATTCCATTCCATTTCATTCCATTCGGGTTGATTCCATTCCATTACATTCCATTACATTCCATTCTGGTTGATCCTATTCGATTCCATTCGCTTCAATTCCATTCCATTCCATTCCATTCGAGTTGCTTCCATTCCATTCCAGAACATTCCATTCCATTCCTTTCCATTCTTTCCATTCCATTCTATTCGGGTTCATTCCATTCCATTCCATTCCATTCCGTTCCATTCTGGTAGAATCCATTCCGTTCCATTCCAATCCATTCCATTCCATTCCGATTGATTCCATGCCATTCCTTTCCATTCCATTCCGTTCCATTCCATTCCATTCCGATTAATTCCATGCCATTCCATTGCATTCCATTCCATTCCACTCCATTCCTCTGTGGTTGATTCCATTCCATTCCATTCCATTCCATTCCATTCCATTCCTTTCCAATCCGTTTCATTCCATTCCATTCAATTTCAATCCATTCGGGTTGATTCCATTCCATTCCATTCCATTCCATTCCATTAGGGTTGATGCCATTCCATTCCATTCAACACCATTCTATTCCATTTGGGTTGATTCCATTCCATTCCATTCCATTCCATTACATTACATTCGGGTTAATTCCATTCCATTCCATTCCATTCGATTCCATTTCATTCCATTCCATTCGGGATGCTTCCATTCCAGTCAAGAACATTCCATTCCATTCCATTCCATTCCTATCCATTCCTTTCCATTCCGGATTATCCCTTTACATTCCATTCCATTCCTTTCGTTTTGATTCCATTCCATTCCATTCCATTCCACTCCATTCCATTCTGGTCGATTCCATTCCATTCCATTCCCTTCATTTCCATTCCATTCCATTCCATTCTGGTTGCTTCCATTCCGATCCAGAACATTCCATTCCATTCCTTTCCATTACATTCCATTCCGTTCCATTCGGGTTCATTCCATTCCATTCCATTCCATTCCATTCCATTCCATTCCATTCCATTCCATTCCGGTTGATTCCATTCCATTTCTTTCCATTCCATTCCATTCCATTCCATTCCATTCTGGTTTATTCCATTCCATTCCATTCCATTCCATTCCATTCCATTCCATTCCATTCCATTCCATTCTATTCCATTCTATCCCATTCCATTCCATTCCATTCGGGATGATTCCATTCCATTCCATTCCATACCTTTCCATTGCTGTTGATTCCATTCCATTCCATTCCATTCCATTCCACTCCATTCCATTCCATTCCGTTTGTGTTGATTCCATTCCGTTCCAATCCATACCATTCCATTCCATTCCATTCCGGTTAATTCCATTCCATTCCATTTCATTCAATTCCATTCTGGTTGACTCCATTCCATTTCTTCCTATTCCATTCCATTCCATTCTATTCCATTCCATTCCATTCTATTCCATTCCATTCCATTCTATTCGCGTTGATTCCATTCCATCCCATTCCATTCCATTCCATCCCATTCCATTCCATTCCATTCGGGTTGATTCCATTGCATTCCTTTCCATTCCATACCATTTGCGTGGATTCCATTCCATTCCATTCAATTCCATTGCATTCCATTCCATTCGGGTTGATTCCTTTCCATTCCATTCCATTGCATTCCATTCCATACCATTCCATTCCATTCCACTCAGGTTGATTCCATTCCATTTCTTTCCATTCCATTCCATTCCATTCCATTCCATTCGGGTTTATTCCATTCCACTCTATTCCATTCCATTCCATTCCATTCCATTCCATTCCATTCCGTTCCATTCCATTCCATTCTATGCCATTCCAATCCATTCCATTCCGTTTGATTCCATTCCATTCCATTCCATACCATTCCATTCCTGTTGATTCCTTTCAATTCCACTCCATTCCATTCCATTCCGTTTGGGTTGATTCCATTCCGTTCCAATCCATACCATTCCATGCCATTCGGGTTGATTCCATTCCATTCCATTCCATTCCATTTCATTGCATTCTGTTTGATTCCATTCCATTCCATTCCATTCCATTCCATTCCATTCCATTCCATTCCATTCCATTCTGGTTGATTCCATTCCATTCCATTCCATTCCATTTCATTACATTCCATTCGGGTTGATTCCATTCCATTCCATTCCATTCCATTCCATTCCATTCCATTCGGGTTTATTCCATTCCATTCCATTCCATTCCATTCCATTCCATTCCATTCCATTCCATTCCGTTCCATTCCATTCCATTCTATGCCATTCCAATCCATTCCATTCCGTTTGATTCCATTCCATTCCATTCCATAGCATTCCATTCCTGTTGATTCCTTTCAATTCCACTCCATTCCATTCCAATCCGTTTGGGTTGATTCCATTCCGTTCCAATCCATACGATTCCATTCCATTCGGGTTGATTCCATTCCATTCCATTCCATTCCATTTCATTGCATTCTGTTTGATTCCATTCCATTCCATTCCATTCCATTCCATTCCATTCCATTCCATTCTGGTTGATTCCATTCCATTCCATTCCATTCCATTTCATTACATTCCATTCGGGTTGATTCCATTCCATTCCATTCTATTCCATTCCATTCCATTCCATTCGCTTTGATTCCATTCCATTCGATTCCATTCCATTCGGATTGACTCCATTCCATTCCATTTCATTCCATTCTATTCCATTCCATTGCATTGCATTTCATTCCATTCGGGTAGATTCCGTTCTATTCCATTCCTATCCATACCATTCCATACCGGTTCATTCCATTCCATTCCATTCCTTTCCATTCCATTCCATTCCATCCCATTCCATTTGGGTTGATTCCATTCCATTCCATTCCATTCCATTTCATTCCAATCCATTCGGTTTCATTCCATTCCATTCCATTCCATGCCATTCGGTTGCTTCCATTCCAATCCAGAACATTCCATTCCGTTCCATTCAATTCCGGTTCATTCCATTCCATTCCATTCCATTCCATTCTATTCCATTCTGTTTAATTCCATTCCATTCCATTCGCGTTGATTCCATTCCATTCCATTCTATTCCATTCCATTCCATTCCATTCCATTCCATTCCATTCCATTCTATTCGCGTTGATTCCATTCCATCCCTTTCCATTCCATTCCATCCCATTCCATTCCATTCCATTCCATTCCATTCCATTCCATTCGGGTTGATTCCATTGCATTCCATTCCATTCCATTCTATTCCATTCCATTCGGGTTCATTCCATTCCATTCCGTTCCATTCGATTCCATTCCATTCCATTCCATTCGGGATGCTTCCATTCCAGTCAAGAACATTCCATTCCATTCCATTCCATTCCATTCCATTCCATTCCGGTTGATTCCATTGCATTCCATTCCATTCCATTTCATTCCATTCGGGTTGATTCCATTCCATTACATTCCATTACATTCCATTCTGGTTGATCCTATTCGATTCCATTCGCTTCAATTCCATTCCATTCCATTCCATTCGAGTTGCTTCCATTCCATTCCAGAACATTCCATTCCATTCCTTTCCATTCTTTCCATTCCATTCTATTCGGGTTCATTCCATTCCATTCCATTCCATTCCGTTCCATTCTGGTAGAATCCATTCCGTTCCATTCCAATCCATTCCATTCCATTCCGATTGATTCCATGCCATTCCTTTCCATTCCATTCCGTTCCATTCCATTCCATTCCGATTAATTCCATGCCATTCCATTGCATTCCATTCCATTCCACTCCATTCCTCTGTGGTTGATTCCATTCCATTCCATTCCATTCCATTCCATTCCATTCCATTCCTTTCCAATCCGTTTCATTCCATTCCATTCAATTTCAATCCATTCGGGTTGATTCCATTCCATTCCATTCCATTCCATTCCATTAGGGTTGATGCCATTCCATTCCATTCAACACCATTCTATTCCATTTGGGTTGATTCCATTCCATTCCATTCCATTCCATTACATTCGGGTTAATTCCATTCCATTCCATTCCATTCGATTCCATTTCATTCCATTCCATTCGGGATGCTTCCATTCCAGTCAAGTACATTCCATTCCATTCCATTCCATTCCTATCCATTCCTTTCCATTCCGGTTTATCCGTTTACATTCCATTCCATTCCTTTCGTTTTGATTCCATTCCATTCCATTCCATTCCATTCCATTCGGTTTGATTCCATTCCATTCCATTACATTGCTTTCCATTCCATTCCATTTCATTCCTTTCGGGTTGATTCCATTCCATTCCACTCCATTCCATTCTGGTCGATTCCATTCCATTCCATTCCCTTCATTTCCATTCCATTCCATTCCATTCTGGTTGCTTCCATTCCGATCCAGAACATTCCATTCCATTCCTTTCCATTACATTCCATTCCGTTCCATTCGGGTTCATTCCATTCAATTCCATTCCATTCCATTCCATTCCATTCCATTCCATTCCAATCCATTCCATTCCACTCGGGATGTTTCCATTCCATTTCATTCTATTCCATTCCATTCCATTCCAATCCATTCCATTCTGGATGATTACATTCCATTCCATTCGTGTTGATACCATTCCATTCCACGCCATTCCATTCCATTCCTTTAGGGTTGTTGCCGTTCAATTCCATTCCATACCATTCCATTATATTTGGGTTGATTCCATTCCATTCCATTCCATTACATTCGGGTTAATTCCATTCCATTCCTTCCCATTCGATTCCATTCCATTCCATTCCATTCGGGATGCTTCCATTCCAGTCAAGAACATTCCATTACATAACATTCCATTCCATTCCATTCCGGTTGATTCCATTGCATTCCATTCCATTCCATTTCATTCCATTCGGGTTGATTCCATTCCATTCCATTCCATTACATTCCATTCTGGTTGATCCTATTCGATTCCATTCGCTTCAATTCCATTCCATTCCATTCCATTCGAGTTGCTTCCATTCCAATCCAGAACATTCCATTCCATTCCTTTCCATTCTTTCCATTCCATTCTATTCGGGTTCATTCCATTCCATTCCATTCCATTCCGTTCCATTCTGGTAGAATCCATTCCGTTCCATTCCAATCCATTCCATTTCATTCCGATTGATTCCATGCCATTCCTTTCCATTCCATTCCATTCCGTTCCATTCCATTCCATTCCGATTAATTCCATTCCATTCCATTGCATTCCATTCCATTCCACTCCATTCCTCTGTGGTTGATTGCATTCCATTCCATTCCATTCCATTCCATTCCATTCCTTTCCAATCCGTTTCATTCCATTCCATTCAATTTCAATCCATTCGGGTTGATTCCATTCCATTCCACTCCTTTCCATTATATTCCATTGCATTCCATTCCATTCGGGTTCATTCCATTCCATTCCATTCCATTCCATTCCATTCCATTCCATTCCCTTCGTGTTGAATCCATTCCGTTCCCTTCCATTCCATCCCATTCCATTCTATTCCATTCCATTCCGATACATTCCATTCCATTCCCTTCCATTCGTGTTGATTCCATTCCATGCCATGCCATTCCATTCCATTCCGGTTGATTCCATTCCATTCCATTCCATTCCATTCCATTCCATTCCATTCCATTTCATTTCCTTCGTGTTGATTCCATTCCATTCCATTCCATTCCGTTCCCTTCCATTCCATTCCATTAGAGTTGATTCCATTCCATTCCATTCAATTCCATTCCATTCCATTTCATTCCATTCTCGATGATTCCATTCCATTCCATTCCATTCCATTCGGGTTGATTCCATTCCATTTCATTCCATTAGATTCCATTCCTTTCCTTTCCATTCGTGTTAATTCCATGCCATTCCACTCCATTCCATTGCCTTCCATTCCATTCCATTCCATTCGGGTTGCTTCTATTCCATTCCAGAACATTCCATTCCATTCCATTCCGATTGATTCCATTCCATTCCATTGCATTCCATTCCATTCCACTCCATTCCATTGTGGTTGATTCCTTTTCATTCCATTCCTTTCCATTCCGTTTCATTCCATTCCATTCAATTTCATTCCATTCGGGTTGAATCCATTCCATTCCATTCCTTTCCATTATATTCCATTCCATTCCATTCCATTCGGGTTCATTCCATTCCATTCCATTCCATTCCATTCCCTTCGGGTTGAATAAATTCCATTCCCTTCCATTCCATTCCATTCCATTCGGGTTGATTCCATTCCATTCCATTCCATTCCATTCCATTCCATTCCCTTCCATTCCATTCCATTCCATTCTGGTTTATTCCATTCCATTCCATTCCATTCCATTCCATTCCATTCCATTCCATTCCATTCCATTCTATCCCATTCCATTCCATTCCATTCGGGATGATTCCATTCCATTCCATTCCATACCTTTCCATTGCTGTTGATTCCATTCCATTCCATTCCATTCCATTCCACTCCATTCCATTCCATTCCGTTTGTGTTGATTCCATTCCGTTCCAATCCATACCATTCCATTCCATTCCATTCCGGTTAATTCCATTCCATTCCATTTCATTCAATTCCATTCTGGTTGATTCCATTCCATTTCTTCCTATTCCATTCCATTCCATTCTATTCCATTCCATTCCATTCTATTCGCGTTGATTCCATTCCATCCCATTCCATTCCATTCCATCCCATTCCATTCCATTCCATTCGGGTTGATTCCATTGCATTCCATTCCATTCCATACCATTTGCGTGGATTCCATTCCATTCCATTCAATTCCATTGCATTCCATTCCATTCGGGTTGATTCCTTTCCATTCCATTCCATTCCATTGCATTCCATTCCATTCGGGTTGATTCCTTTCCATTCCATTCCATTCCATTGCATTCCATTCCATACCATTCCATTCCATTCCACTCAGGTTGATTCCATTCCATTTCTTTCCATTCCATTCCATTCCATTCCATTCGGGTTTATTCCATTCCATTCCATTCCATTCCATTCCATTCCATTCCGTTCCATTCCATTCCATTCTATGCCATTCCAATCCATTCCATTCCGTTTGATTCCATTCCATTCCATTCCATACCATTCCATTCCTGTTGATTCCTTTCAATTCCACTCCATTCCATTCCATTACGTTTGGGTTGATTCCATTCCGTTCCAATCCATACCATTCCATTCCATTCGGGTTGATTCCATTCCATTCCATTTCATTGCATTCTGTTTGATTCCATTCCATTCCATTCCATTCCATTCCATTCCATTCCATTCTGGTTGATTCCATTCCATTCCATTCCATTCCATTTCATTACATTCCATTCGGGTTGATTCCATTCCATTCCATTCTATTCCATTCCATTCCATTCAATTCGCTTTGATTCCATTCCATTCGATTCCATTCCATTCGGATTGACTCCATTCCATTCCATTTCATTCCATTCTATTCCATTCCATTGCATTCCATTTCATTCCATTCGGGTGGATTCCGTTCTATTCCATTCCTATCCATACCATTCCACACCGGTTCATTCCATTCCATTCCATTCCATTCCATTCCATTCCATCCCATTCCATTTGGGTTGATTCCATTCCATTCCATTCCATTCCATTTCATTCCAATCCATTCGGTTTCATTCCATTCCATTCCTATCCATTCCTTTCCATTCCGGTTTATCCCTTTACATTCAATTCCATTCCTTTCGTATTGATTCCATTCCATTCCATTCCCTTCATTTCCATTCCATTCCATTCCATTCTGGTTGCTTCCATTCCGATCCAGAACATTCCATTCCATTCCTTTCCATTACATTCCATTCCGTTCCATTCGGGTTCATTCCATTCAATTCCATTCCATTCCATTCCATTCCATTCCATTCCATTCCATTCCCTTCGGGTTGAATAAATTCCATTCCCTTCCATTCCATTCCATTCCATTCGGGTTGATTCCATTCCATTCCATTCCATTCCATTCCATTCCGGTTTATTCCATTCCATTTCTTTCCATTCCATTCCATTCCATTCTGGTTTATTCCATTCCATTCCATTCCATTCCATTCCATTCCATTCCATTCCATTCTATTCCATTCTATCCAATTCCATTCCATTCCATTCGGGATGATTCCATTCCATTCCATTCCATACCTTTCCATTGCTGTTGATTCCATTCCATTCCATTCCATTCCATTCCATTCCACTCCATTCCATTCCATTCCGTTTGTGTTGATTCCATTCCGTTCCAATCCATACCATTCCATTCCATTCCATTCCGGTTAATTCCATTCCATTCCATTTCATTCAATTCCATTCTGGTTGATTCCATTCCATTTCTTCCTATTCCATTCCATTCCATTCTATTCCATTCCATTCCATTCTATTCGCGTTGATTCCATTCCATCCCATTCCATTCCATTCCATCCCATTCCATTCCATTCCTTTCGGGTTGATTCCATTGCATTCCATTCCATTCCATACCATTTGCGTGGATTCCATTCCATTCCATTCAATTCCATTGCATTCCATTCCATTTGGGTTGATTCCTTTCCATTCCATTCCATTGCATTCCATTCCATACCATTCCATTCCATTCCACTCAGGTTGATTCCATTCCATTTCTCTCCATTCCATTCCATTCCATTCCATTCGGGTTTATTCCATTCCATTCCATTCCATTCCATTCAATTCCATTCCATTCCGTTCCATTCCATTCCATTCTATGCCATTCCAATCCATTCCATTCCGTTTGATTCCATTCCATTCCATTCCATACCATTCCATTCCTGTTGATTCCTTTCAATTCCACTCCATTCCATTCCATTCCGTTTGGGTTGATTCCATTCCGTTCCAATCCATACCATTCCATTCCATTCGGGTTGATTCCACTCCATTCCATTCCATTCCATTTCATTGCATTCTGTTTGATTCCATTCCATTCCATTCCATTCCATTCCATTCCATTCTGGTTGATTCCATTCCATTCCATTCCATTCCATTCCATTTCATTACATTCCATTCGGGTTGATTCCATTCCATTCCATTCTATTCCATTCCATTCCATTCAATTCGCTTTGATTCCATTCCATTCGATTCCATTCCATTCGGATTGACTCCATTCCATTCCATTTCATTCCATTCTATTCCATTCCATTGCATTCCATTTCATTCCATTCGGGTAGATTCCGTTCTATTCCATTCCTATCCATACCATTCCATACCGGTTCATTCCATTCCATTCCATTCCATTCCATTCCATTCCATTCCATTCCATCCCATTCCATTTGGGTTGATTCCATTCCATTCCATTCCATTCCATTTCATTCCAATCCATTCGGTTTCATTCCATTCCATTCTATTCCATGCCATTCGGTTGCTTCCATTCCAATCCAGAACATTCCATTCCGTTCCATTCAATTCCGGTTCATTCCATTCCATTCCATTCCATTCCATTCTATTCCATTCTGTTTAATTCCATTCCATTCCATTCCATTCCATTCGAGTTGATTCCATTCCATTCCATTCTATTCCATTCCATTCCATTCTATTCCATTCCATTCCATTCTATTCGCGTTGATTCCATTCCATCCCTTTCCATTCCATTCCATCCCATTCCATTCCTTTCCATTCGGGTTGATTCCATTGCATTCCATTCCATTCCATTCTATTCCATTCCATTCGGGTTCATTCCATTCCATTCCGTTCCATTCGATTCCATTCCATTCCATTCCATTCCATTCGGGATGCTTCCATTCCAGTCAAGAACATTCCATTCCATTCCATTCCATTTCATTCCATTCCGGTTGATACCATTGCATTCCATTCCATTCCATTTCATTCCATTCGGGTTGATTCCATTCCATTACATTCCATTACATTCCATTCTGGTTGATCCTATTCGATTCCATTTGCTTCAATTCCATTCCATTCCATTCCAATCGAGTTGCTTCCATTCCATTCCAGAACATTCCATTCCATTCCTTTCCATTCTTTCCATTCCATTCTATTCGGGTTCATTCCATTCCATTCCATTCCATTCCGTTCCATTCTGGTAGAATCCATTCCGTCCCATTCCAATCCATTCCATTCCATTCCGATTGATTCCATGCCATTCCTTTCCATTCCATTCCGTTCCATTCCATTCCATTCCGATTAATTCCATGCCATTCCATTGCATTCCATTCCATTCCACTCCATTCCTCTGTGGTTGATTCCATTCCATTCCATTCCATTCCATTCCATTCCATTCCTTTCCAATCCGTTTCAATCCATTCCATTCAATTTCAATCCATTCGGGTTGATTCCATTCCATTCCATTCCATTCCATTAGGGTTGATGCCATTCCATTCCATTCAACACCATTCTATTCCATTTGGGTTGATTCCATTCCATTCCTTTCCATTCCATTCCATTACATTCGGGTTAATTCCATTCCATTCCATTCCATTCCATTCCATTTCATTCCATTCCATTCGGGATGCTTCCATTCCAGTCAAGAACATTCCATTCCATTCCATTCCATTCCTATCCATTCCTTTCCATTCCGCTTTATCCCTTTACATTCCATTCCATTCCTTTCGTTTTGATTCCATTCCATTCCATTCTATGCCATTCCAATCCATTCCATTCCGTTTGATTCCATTCCATTCCATTCCATACCATTCCATTCCTGTTGATTCCTTTCAATTCCACTCCATTCCATTCCATTCCGTTTGGGTTGATTCCATTCCGTTCCAATCCATACCATTCCATTCCATTCGGGTTGATTCCACTCCATTCCATTCCATTCCATTTCATTGCATTCTGTTTGATTCCATTCCATTCCATTCCATTCCATTCCATTCCATTCTGGTTGATTCCATTCCATTCCATTCCATTCCATTCCATTTCATTACATTCCATTCGGGTTGATTCCATTCCATTCCATTCTATTCCATTCCAATCCATTCAATTCGCTTTGATTCCATTCCATTCGATTCCATTCCATTCGGATTGACTCCATTCCATTCCATTTCATTCCATTCTATTCCATTCCATTGCATTCCATTTCATTCCATTCGGGTAGATTCCGTTCTATTCCATTCCTATCCATACCATTCCATACCGGTT
Source organism: Pan paniscus (assembly GCF_029289425.2). Lineage (NCBI taxonomy): Eukaryota > Metazoa > Chordata > Mammalia > Primates > Hominidae > Pan > Pan paniscus. Next base: position 43,643,150 of record NC_073267.2, on the reverse strand, counting down.
CATTCCATTCCATTCCATTCCATTCCATTCCATCCCATTCCATTTGGGTTGATTCCATTCCATTCCATTCCATTCCATTTCATTCCAATCCATTCGGTTTCATTCCATTCCATTCCTTTCCATGCCATTCGGTTGCTTCCATTCCAATCCAGAACATTCCATTCCGTTCCATTCAATTCCGGTTCATTCCATTCCATTCCATTCCATTCCATTCTATTCCATTCTGTTTAATTCCATTCCATTCCATTCCATTCCATTCGAGTTGATTCCATTCCATTCCATTCTATTCCATTCCATTCCATTCTATTCCATTCCATTCCATTCTATTCGCGTTGATTCCATTCCATCCCTTTCCATTCCATTCCATCCCATTCAATTCCATTCCATTCCATTCCATTCGGGTTGATTCCATTGCATTCCATTCCATTCCATTCTATTCCATTCCATTCGGGTTCATTCCATTCCATTCCGTTCCATTCGATTCCATTCCATTCCATTCCATTCGGGATGCTTCCATTCCAGTCAAGAACATTCCATTCCATTCCATTCCATTCCATTCCATTCCATTCCATTCCATTCCGGTTGATTCCATTGCATTCCATTCCATTCCATTTCATTCCATTCGGGTTGATTCCATTCCATTACATTCCATTCTGGTTGATCCTATTCGATTCCATTCGCTTCAATTCCATTCCATTCCATTCCATTCGAGTTGCTTCCATTCCATTCCAGAACATTCCATTCCATTCCTTTCCATTCTTTCCATTCCATTCTATTCGGGTTCATTCCATTCCATTCCATTCCATTCCGATCCATTCTGGTAGAATCCATTCCGTTCCATTCCAATCCATTCCATTCCATTCCGATTTATTCCATGCCATTCCTTTCCATTCCATTCCGTTCCATTCCATTCCATTCCGATTAGTTCCATGCCATTCCATTGCATTCCATTCCATTCCACTCCATTCCTCTGTGGTTGATTCCATTCCATTCCATTCCATTCCATTCCATTCCATTCCTTTCCAATCCGTTTCATTCCATTCCATTCAATTTCAATCCATTCGGGTTGATTCCATTCCATTCCATTCCATTCCATTAGGGTTGATGCCATTCCATTCCATTCAACACCATTCTATTCCATTTGGGTTGATTCCATTCCATTCCATTCCATTCCATTCCATTCCATTCCATTACATTCGGGTTAATTCCATTCCATTCCATTCCATTCGATTCCATTTCATTCCATTCCATTCGGGATGCTTCCATTCCAGTCAAGAACATTCCATTCCATTCCATTCCATTCCTATCCATTCCTTTCCATTCCGGTTTATCCCTTTACATTCCATTCCATTCCTTTCGTTTTGATTCCATTCCATTCCATTCCATTCCATTCCATTCGGTTTGATTCCATTCCATTCCATTACATTGCTTTCCATTCCATTCCATTTCATTCCATTCGGGTTGATTCCATTCCATTCCACTCCATTCCATTCTGGTCGATTCCATTCCATTCCATTCCCTTCATTTCCATTCCATTCCATTCCATTCTGGTTGCTTCCATTCCGATCCAGAACATTCCATTCCATTCCTTTCCATTACATTCCATTCCGTTCCATTCGGGTTCATTCCATTCAATTCCATTCCATTCCATTCCATTCCATTCCATTCCATTCCACTCGGGATGTTTCCATTCCATTTCATTCTATTCCATTCCATTCCATTCCAATCCATTCCATTCTGGATGATTACATTCCATTCCATTCGTGTTGATACCATTCCATTCCACGCCATTCCATTCCATTCCTTTAGGGTTGTTGCCGTTCAATTCCATTCCATACCATTCCATTATATTTGGGTTGATTCCATTCCATTCCATTCCATTACATTCGGGTTAATTCCATTCCATTCCTTCCCATTCGATTCCATTCCATTCCATTCCATTCGGGATGCTTCCATTCCAGTCAAGAACATTCCATTACATAACATTCCATTCCATTCCATTCCGGTTGATTCCATTGCATTCCATTCCATTCCATTTCATTCCATTCGGGTTGATTCCATTCCATTCCATTCCATTACATTCCATTCTGGTTGATCCTATTCGATTCCATTCGCTTCAATTCCATTCCATTCCATTCCATTCGAGTTGCTTCCATTCCAATCCAGAACATTCCATTCCATTCCTTTCCATTCTTTCCATTCCATTCTATTCGGGTTCATTCCATTCCATTCCATTCCATTCCGTTCCATTCTGGTAGAATCCATTCCGTTCCATTCCAATCCATTCCATTTCATTCCGATTGATTCCATGCCATTCCTTTCCATTCCATTCCATTCCGTTCCATTCCATTCCATTCCAATTAATTCCATTCCATTCCATTGCATTCCATTCCATTCCACTCCATTCCTCTGTGGTTGATTCCATTCCATTCCATTCCATTCCATTCCATTCCTTTCCAATCCGTTTCATTCCATTCCATTCAATTTCAATCCATTCGGGTTGATTCCATTCCATTCCATTCCATTCCATTCCAGTAGGGTTGATGCCATTCCATTCCATTCAACACCATTCTATTCCATTTGGGTTGATTCCATTCCATTCCATTCCATTACATTACATTACATTCGGGTTAATTCCATTCCATTCCATTCCATTCCATTCCATTTCATTCCATTCCATTCGGGATGCTTCCATTCCAGTCAAGAACATTCCATTCCATTCCATTCCATTCCTATCCATTCCTTTCCATTCCGGTTTATCCCTTTACATTCCATTCCATTCCTTTCGTTTTGATTCCATTCCATTCCATTCCATTCCATTCCATTCGGTTTGATTCCATTCCATTCCATTACATTGCTTTCCATTCCATTCCATTTCATTCCATTCGGGTTGATTCCATTCCATTCCACTCCATTCCATTCTGGTCGATTCCATTCCATTCCATTCCCTTCATTTCCATTCCATTCCATTCCATTCTGGTTGCTTCCATTCCGATCCAGAACATTCCATTCCATTCCTTTCCATTACATTCCATTTCGTTCCATTCGGGTTCATTCCATTCCATTCCATTCCATTCCATTCCATTCCATTCCATTCCACTCGGGATGTTTCCATTCCATTTCATTCTATTCCATTCCATTCCATTCCAATCCATTCCATTCTGGATGATTACATTGCATTCCATTCGTGTTGATACCATTCCATTCCACGCCATTCCATTCCATTCCTTTAGGGTTGTTGCCGTTCAATTCCATTCCATACCATTCCATTATATTTGGGTTGATTCCATTCCATTCCATTCCATTACATTCGGGTTAATTCCATTCCATTCCTTCCCATTCGATTCCATTCCATTCCATTCCATTCGGGATGCTTCCATTCCAGTCCAGAACATTCCATTACATAACATTCCATTCCATTCCATTCCGGTTGATTCCATTGCATTCCATTCCATTCCATTTCATTCCATTCGGGTTGATTCCATTCCATTCCATTCCATTCCATTCCATTCTGGTTGATCCTATTCGATTCCATTCGCTTCAATTCCATTCCATTCCATTCCATTCGAGTTGCTTCCATTCCAATCCAGAACATTCCATTCCATTCCTTTCCATTCTTTCCATTCCATTCTATTCGGGTTCATTCCATTCCATTCCATTCCATTCCGTTCCATTCTGGTAGAATCCATTCCGTTCCATTCCAATCCATTCCATTTCATTCCGATTGATTCCATGCGATGCCTTTCCATTCCATTCCATTCCGTTCCATTCCATTCCATTCCGATTAATTCCATTCCATTCCATTGCATTCCATTCCATTCCACTCCATTCCTCTGTGGTTGATTGCATTCCATTCCATTCCATTCCATTCCATTCCATTCCTTTCCAATCCGTTTCATTCCATTCCATTCAATTTCAATCCATTCGGGTTGATTCCATTCCATTCCATTCCTTTCCATTATATTCCATTGCATTCCATTCCATTCGGGTTCATTCCATTCCATTCCATTCCATTCCATTCCATTCCATTCCATTCCCTTCGTGTTGAATCCATTCCGTTCCCTTCCATTCCATCCCATTCCATTCTATTCCATTCCATTCCGATACATTCCATTCCATTCCCTTCCATTCGTGTTGATTCCATTCCATGCCATGCCATTCCATTCCATTCCGGTTGATTCCATTCCATTCCATTCCATTCCGTTCCATTCCATTCCATTCCATTTCATTTCCTTCGTGTTGATTCCATTCCATTCCATTCCATTCCGTTCCCTTCCATTCCATTCCATTAGTGTTGATTCCATTCCATTCCATTCAATTCCATTCCATTCCATTTCATTCCATTCTCGATGATTCCATTCCATTCCATTCCATTCCATTCGGGTTGATTCCATTCCATTTCATTCCATTAGATTCCATTCCTTTCCATTCCATTCGTGTTAATTCCATGCCATTCCACTCCATTCCATTGCCTTCCATTCCATTCCATTCCATTCGGGTTCCTTCTATTCCATTCCAGAACATTCCATTCCATTCCATTCCGATTGATTCCATTCCATTCCATTGCATTCCATTCCATTCCACTCCATTCCATTGTGGTTGATTCCTTTCCATTCCATTCCATTCCATTCCTTTCCATTCCGATTCATTCCATTCCATTCAATTTCATTCCATTCGGGTTGAATCCATTCCATTCCATTCCTTTCCATTATATTCCATTCCATTCCATTCCATTCGGGTTCATTCCATTCCATTCCATTCCATTCCATTCCATTCCATTCCATTCCCTTTTGGTTGAATAAATTCCATTCCCTTCCATTCCATTCCATTCCATTCGGGTTGATTCCATTCCATTCCATTCCATTCCATTCCATTCCATTCCGGTTGATTCCATTCCATTTCTTTCCATTCCATTCCATTCCATTCCATTCCATTCTGGTTTATTCCATTCCATTCCATTCCATTCCATTCCATTCCATTCCATTCCATTCCATTCTATCCCATTCCATTCCATTCCATTCGGGATGATTCCATTCCATTCCATTCCATTCCATACCTTTCCATTGCTGTTGATTCCATTCCATTCCATTCCATTCCATTCCACTCCATTCCATTCCATTCCGTTTGTGTTGATTCCATTCCGTTCCAATCCATACCATTCCATTCCATTCCATTCCGGTTAATTCCATTCCATTCCATTTCATTCAATTCCATTCTGGTTGATTCCATTCCATTTCTTCCTATTCCATTCCATTCCATTCTATTCCATTCCATTCCATTCTATTCGCGTTGATTCCATTCCATCCCATTCCATTCCATTCCATCCCATTCCATTCCATTCCATTCGGGTTGATTCCATTGCATTCCATTCCATTCCATACCATTTGCGTGGATTCCATTCCATTCCATTCAATTCCATTGCATTCCATTCCATTCGGGTTGATTCCTTTCCATTCCATTCCATTGCATTCCATTCCATACCATTCCATTCCATTCCACTCAGGTTGATTCCATTCCATTTCTTTCGATTCCATTCCATTCCATTCCATTCGGGTTTATTCCATTCCATTCCATTCCATTCCATTCCATTCCATTCCATTCCATTCCGTTCCATTCCATTCCATTCTATGCCATTCCAATCCATTCCATTCCGTTTGATTCCATTCCATTCCATTCCATACCATTCCATTCCTGTTGATTCCTTTCAATTCCACTCCATTCCATTCCATTCCGTTTGGGTTGATTCCATTCCGTTCCAATCCATACCATTCCATTCCATTCGGGTTGATTCCATTCCATTCCATTCCATTCCATTTCATTGCATTCCATTCGGGTTGATTCCATTCCATTCCATTCTATTCCATTCCATTCCATTCAATTCGCTTTGATTCCATTCCATTCGATTCCATTCCATTCGGATTGACTCCATTCCATTCCATTTCATTCCATTCTATTCCATTCCATTGCATTCCATTTCATTCCATTCGGGTAGATTCCATTCTATTCCATTCCTATCCATAACATTCCATACCGGTTCATTCCATTCCATTCCATTCCATTCCATTCCATCCCATTCCATTTGGGTTGATTCCATTCCATTCCATTCCATTCCATTTCATTCCAATCCATTCGGTTTCATTCCATTCCATTCCATTCCATGCCATTTGGTTGCTTCCATTCCAATCCAGAACATTCCATTCCGTTCCATTCAATTCCGGTTCATTCCATTCCATTCCATTCCATTCCATTCTATTCCATTCTGTTTAATTCCATTCCATTCCATTCCATTCCATTCGAGTTGATTCCATTCCATTCCATTCTATTCCATTCCATTCCATTCTATTCCATTCCATTCCATTCTATTCGCGTTGATTCCATTCCATCCCTTTCCATTCCATTCCATCCCATTCAATTCCATTCCATTCCATTCCATTCGGGTTGATTCCATCGCATTCCATTCCATTCCATTCTATTCCATTCCATTCGGGTTCATTCCATTCCATTCCGTTCCATTCGATTCCATTCCATTCCATTCCATTCGGGATGCTTCCATTCCAGTCAAGAACATTCCATTCCATTCCATTCCATTCCATTCCATTCCATTCCATTCCGGTTGATTCCATTGCATTCCATTCCATTCCATTTCATTCCATTCGGGTTGATTCCATTCCATTACATTCCATTCTGGTTGATCCTATTCGATTCCATTCGCTTCAATTCCATTCCATTCCATTCCATTCGAGTTGCTTCCATTCCATTCCAGAACATTCCATTCCATTCCTTTCCATTCTTTCCATTCCATTCTATTCGGGTTCATTCCATTCCATTCCATTCCCTTCCGTTCCATTCTGGTAGAATCCATTCCGTTCCATTCCAATCCATTCCATTCCATTCCGATTGATTCCATGCCATTCCTTTCCATTCCATTCCGTTCCATTCCATTCCATTACGATTAATTCCATGCCATTCCATTGCATTCCATTCCATTCCACTCCATTCCTCTGTGGTTGATTCCATTCCATTCCATTCCATTCCATTCCTTTCCAATCCGTTTCATTCCATTCCATTCAATTTCAATCCATTCGGGTTGATTCCATTCCATTCCATTCCATTCCATTAGGGTTGATGCCATTCCATTCCATTCAACACCATTCTATTCCATTTGGGTTGATTCCATTCCATTCCATTCCATTCCATTCCATTCCATTCCATTACATTCGGGTTAATTCCATTCCATTCCATTCCATTCGATTCCATTTCATTCCATTCCATTCGGGATGCTTCCATTCCAGTCAAGAACATTCCATTCCATTCCATTCCGTTCCTATCCATTCCTTTCCATTCCGGTTTATCCCTTTACATTCCATTCCATTCCTTTCGTTTTGATTCCATTCCATTCCATTCCATTCCATTCCATTCGGTTTGATTCCATTCCATTCCATTACATTGCTTTCCATTCCATTCCATTTCATTCCATTCGGGTTGATTCCATTCCATTCCACTCCATTCCATTCTGGTCGATTCCATTCCATTCCATTCCCTTCATTTCCATTCCATTCCATTCCATTCTGGTTGCTTCCATTCCGATCCAGAACATTCCATTCCATTCCTTTCCATTACATTCCATTTCGTTCCATTCGGGTTCATTCCATTCCATTCCATTCCATTCCATTCCATTCCATTCCATTCCACTCGGGATGTTTCCATTCCATTTCATTCTATTCCTTTCCATTCCATTCCAATCCATTCCATTCTGGATGATTACATTCCATTCCATTCGTGTTGATACCATTCCATTCCACGCCATTCCATTCCATTCCTTTAGGGTTGTTGCCGTTCAATTCCATTCCATACCATTCCATTATATTTGGGTTGATTCCATTCCATTCCATTCCATTACATTCGGGTTAACTCCATTCCATTCCTTCCCATTCGATTCCATTCCATTCCATTCCATTCGGGATGCTTCCATTCCAGTCAAGAACATTCCATTCTATTCCATTCCATTCGGGTTCTATCCATTCCATTCCGTTCCATTCGATTCCATTCCATTCTATTCCATTCCATTCGGGATGCTTCCATTCCAGTCAAGAACATTCCATTCCATTCTATTCCATTCCATTCCATTCCATTCCGGTTGATTCCATTGCATTCCATTCCATTCCATTTCATTCCATTCGGGTTGATTCCATTCCATTACATTCCATTACATTCCATTCTGGTTGATCCTATTCGATTCCATTCGCTTCAATTCCATTCCATTCCATTCCATTCGAGTTGCTTCCATTCCATTCCAGAACATTCCATTCCATTCCTTTCCATTCTTTCCATTCCATTCTATTCGGGTTCATTCCATTCCATTCCATTCCATTCCGTTCCATTCTGGTAGAATCCATTCCGTTCCATTCCAATCCATTCCATTCCATTCCGATTGATTCCATGCCATTCCTTTCCATTCCATTCCATTCCATTCCATTCCATTCCGATTAATTCCATGCCATTCCATTGCATTCCATTCCATTCCACTCCATTCCTCTGTGGTTGATTCCATTCCATTCCATTCCATTCCATTCCATTCCATTCCATTCCATTCCTTTCCAATCCGTTTCATTCCATTCCATTCAATTTCAATCCATTCGGGTTGATTCCATTCCATTCCATTCCATTCCATTACATTACATTCGGGTTAATTCCATTCCATTCCATTCCATTCCATTCCATTTCATTCCATTCCATTCGGGATGCTTCCATTCCAGTCAAGAACATTCCATTCCATTCCATTCCATTCCTATCCATTCCTTTCCATTCCGGTTTATCCCTTTACATTCCATTCCATTCCTTTCGTTTTGATTCCATTCCATTCCATTCCATTCCATTCCATTCGGTTTGATTCCATTCCATTCCATTACATTGCTTTCCATTCCATTCCATTTCATTCCATTCGGGTTGATTCCATTCCATTCCACTCCATTCCATTCTGGTCGATTCCATTCCATTCCATTCCCTTCATTTCCATTCCATTCCATTCCATTCTGGTTGCTTCCATTCCGATCCAGAACATTCCATTCCATTCCTTTCCATTACATTCCATTCCGTTCCATTCGGGTTCATTCCAGTCAATTCCATTCCATTCCATTCCATTCCATTCCATTCCATTCCATTCCACTCGGGATGTTTCCATTCCATTTCATTCTATTCCATTCCATTCCATTCCAATCCATTCCATTCTGGATGATTACATTGCATTCCATTCGTGTTGATACCATTCCATTCCACGCCTTTCCATTCCATTCCTTTAGGGTTGTTGCCGTTCAATTCCATTCCATAACATTCCATTATATTTGGGTTGATTCCATTCCATTCCATTCCATTACATTCGGGTTAATTCCATTCCATTCCTTCCCATTCGATTCCATTCCATTCCATTCCATTCGGGATGCTTCCATTCCAGTCAAGAACATTCCATTACATAACATTCCATTCCATTCCATTCCGGTTGATTCCATTGCATTCCATTCCATTCCATTTCATTCCATTCGGGTTGATTCCATTCCATTCCATTCCACTACATTCCATTCTGGTTGATCCTATTCGATTCCATTCGCTTCAATTCCATTCCATTCCATTCCATTCGGGATGCTTCCATTCCAGTCAAGAACATTCCATTACATAACATTCCATTCCATTCCATTCCGGTTGATTCCATTCCATTCCATTCCATTACATTCCATTCTGGTTGATCCTATTCGATTCCATTCGCTTCAATTCCATTCCATTCCATTCCATTCGAGTTGCTTCCATTCCAATCCAGAACATTCCATTCCATTCCTTTCCATTCTTTCCATTCCATTCTATTCGGGTTCATTCCATTCCATTCCATTCCATTCCGTTCCATTCTGGTAGAATCCATTCCGTTCCATTCCAATCCATTCCATTTCATTCCGATTGATTCCATGCCATTCCTTTCCATTCCATTCCATTCCGTTCCATTCCTTTCCATTCCGATTAATTCCATTCCATTCCATTGCATTCCATTCCATTCCACTCCATTCCTCTGTGGTTGATTGCATTCCATTCCATTCCATTCCATTCCATTCCATTCCTTTCCAATACGTTTCATTCCATTCCATTCAATTTCAATCCATTCGGGTTGATTCCATTCCATTCCATTCCTTTCCATTATATTCCATTGCATTCCATTCCATTCGGGTTCATTCCATTCCATTCAATTCCATTCCATTCCATTCCATTCCATTCCCTTCGTGTTGAATCCATTCCATTCCCTTCCATTCCATCCCATTCCATTCTATTCCATTCCATTCCGATACATTCCATTCCATTCCCTTCCATTCGTGTTGATTCCATTCCATGCCATGCCATTCCATTCCATTCCGGTTGATTCCATTCCATTCCATTCCATTCCATTCCATTCCATTCCATTTCATTTCCTTCGTGTTGATTCCATTCCATTCCATTCCATTCCGTTCCCTTCCATTCCATTCCATTAGAGTTGATTCCATTCCATTCCATTCAATTCCATTCCATTCCATTTCATTCCATTCTCGATGATTCCATTCCATTCCATTCCATTCCATTCGGGTTGATTCCATTCCATTTCATTCCATTAGATTCCATTCCTTTCCATTCCATTCGTGTTAATTCCATGCCATTCCACTCCATTCCATTGCCTTCCATTCCATTCCATTCCATTCGGGTTGCTTCTATTCCATTCCAGAACATTCCATTCCATTCCATTCCGATTGATTCCATTCCATTCCATTGCATTCCATTCCATTCCACTCCATTCAATTGTGGTTGATTCCTTTCCATTCCATTCCATTCCATTCCTTTCCATTCCGTTTCATTCCATTCCATTCAATTTCATTCCATTCGGGTTGAATCCATTCCATTCCATTCCTTTCCATTATATTCCATTCCATTCCATTCCATTCGGGTTCATTCCATTCCATTCCATTCCATTCCATTCCATTCCATTCCATTCCCTTCGGGTTGAATAAATTCCATTCCCTTCCATTCCATTCCATTCCATTCGGGTTGATTCCATTCCATTCCATTCCATTCCATTCCATTCCATTCCGGTTGATTCCATTCCATTTCTTTCCATTCCATTCCATTCCATTCCATTCTGGTTTATTCCATTCCATTCCATTCCATTCCATTCCATTCCATTCTATTCCATTCTATCCCATTCCATTCCATTCCATTCGGGATGATTCCATTCCATTCCATTGCATACCTTTCCATTGCTGTTGATTCCATTCCATTCCATTCCATTCCACTCCATTCCATTCCATTCCGTTTGTGTTGATTCCATTCCGTTCCAATCCATACCATTCCATTCCATTCCATTCCGGTTAATTCCATTCCATTCCATTTCATTCAATTCCATTCTGGTTGATTCCATTCCATTTCTTCCTATTCCATTCCATTCCATTCTATTCCATTCCATTCCATTCTATTCGCGTTGATTCCATTCCATCCCATTCCATTCCATTCCATCCCATTCCATTCCATTCCATTCGGGTTGATTCCATTGCATTCCATTCCATTCCATACCATTTGCGTGGATTCCATTCCATTCCATTCAATTCCATTGCATTCCATTCCATTCGGGTTGATTCCTTTCCATTCCATTCCATTGCATTCCATTCCATACCATTCCATTCCATTCCACTCAGGTTGATTCCATTCCATTTCTTTCGATTCCATTCCATTCCATTCCATTCGGGTTTATTCCATTCCATTCCATTCCATTCCATTCCATTCCATTCCATTCCGTTCCATTCCATTCCATTCTATGCCATTCCAATCCACTCCATTCCGTTTGATTCCATTCCATTCCATTCCATACCATTCCATTCCTGTTGATTCCTTTCAATTCCACTCCATTCCATTCCATTCCGTTTGGGTTGATTCCATTCCGTTCCAATCCATACCATTCCATTCCATTCGGGTTGATTCCATTCCATTCCATTCCATTTCATTGCATTCTGTTTGATTCCATTCCATTCCATTCCATTCCATTCCATTCCATTCTGGTTGATTCCATTCCATTCCATTCCATTCCATTTCATTACATTCCATTCGGGTTGATTCCATTCCATTCCATTCTATTCCATTCCATTCCATTCAATTCGCTTTGATTCCATTCCATTCGATTCCATTCCATTCGGATTGACTCCATTCCATTCCATTTCATTCCATTCTATTCCATTCCATTGCATTCCATTTCATTCCATTCGGGTAGATTCCGTTCTATTCCATTCCTATCCATACCATTCCATACCGGTTCATTCCATTCCATTCCATTCCATTCCATTCCATTCCATTCCATTCCATCCCATTCCATTTGGGTTGATTCCATTCCATTCCATTCCATTCCATTTCATTCCAATCCATTCGGTTTCATTCCATTCCATTCCATTCCATGCCATTCGGTTGCTTCCATTCCAATCCAGAACATTCCATTCCGTTCCATTCAATTCCGGTTCATTCCATTCCATTCCATTCCATTCCATTCTATTCCATTCTGTTTAATTCCATTCCATTCCATTCCATTCCATTCGAGTTGATTCCATTCCATTCCATTCTATTCCATTCCATTCCATTCTATTCCATTCCATTCCATTCTATTCGCGTTGATTCCATTCCATCCCTTTCCATTCCATTCCATCCCATTCCATTCCATTCCATTCGGGTTGATTCCATTGCATTCCATTCCATTCCATTCTATTCCATTCCATTCGGGTTCTTTCCATTCCATTCCGTTCCATTCGATTCCATTCCATTCCATTCCATTCCATTCGGGATGCTTCCATTCCAGTCAAGAACATTCCATTCCATTCCATTCCATTCCATTCCATTCCATTCCATTCCGGTTGATTCCATTGCATTCCATTCCATTCCATTTCATTCCATTCGGGTTGATTCCATTCCATTACATTCCATTACATTCCATTCTGGTTGATCCTATTCGATTCCATTCGCTTCAATTCCATTCCATTCCATTCCATTCGAGTTGCTTCCATTCCATTCCAGAACATTCCATTCCATTCCTTTCCATTCTTTCCATTCCATTCTATTCGGGTTCATTCCATTCCATTCCATTCCATTCCGTTCCATTCTGGTAGAATCCATTCCGTTCCATTCCAATCCATTCCATTCCATTCCGATTGATTCCATGCCATTCCTTTCCATTCCATTCCATTCCATTCCATTCCATTCCGATTAATTCCATGCCATTCCATTGCATTCCATTCCATTCCACTCCATTCCTCTGTGGTTGATTCCATTCCATTCCATTCCATTCCATTCCATTCCATTCCATTCCTTTCCAATCCGTTTCATTCCATTCCATTCAATTTCAATCCATTCGGGTTGATTCCATTCCATTCCATTCCATTCCATTACATTACATTCGGGTTAATTCCATTCCATTCCATTCCATTCCATTCCATTTCATTCCATTCCATTCGGGATGCTTCCATTCCAGTCAAGAACATTCCATTCCATTCCATTCCATTCCTATCCATTCCTTTCCATTCCGGTTTATCCCTTTACATTCCATTCCATTCCTTTCGTTTTGATTCCATTCCATTCCATTCCATTCCATTCCATTCGGTTTGATTCCATTCCATTCCATTACATTGCTTTCCATTCCATTCCATTTCATTCCATTCGGGTTGATTCCATTCCATTCCACTCCATTCCATTCTGGTCGATTCCATTCCATTCCATTCCCTTCATTTCCATTCCATTCCATTCCATTCTGGTTGCTTCCATTCCGAGCCAGAACATTCCATTCCATTCCTTTCCATTACATTCCATTCTGTTCCATTCGGGTTCATTCCATTCAATTCCATTCCATTCCATTCCATTCCATTCCATTCCATTCCATTCCACTCGGGATGTTTCCATTCCATTTCATTCTATTCCATTCCATTCCATTCCAATCCATTCCATTCTGGATGATTACATTGCATTCCATTCGTGTTGATACCATTCCATTCCACGCCTTTCCATTCCATTCCTTTAGGGTTGTTGCCGTTCAATTCCATTCCATACCATTCCATTATATTTGGGTTGATTCCATTCCATTCCATTCCATTACATTCGGGTTAATTCCATTCCATTCCTTCCCATTCGATTCCATTCCATTCCATTCCATTCGGGATGCTTCCATTCCAGTCAAGAACATTCCATTACATAACATTCCATTCCATTCCATTCCGGTTGATTCCATTGCATTCCATTCCATTCCATTTCATTCCATTCGGGTTGATTCCATTCCATTCCATTCCACTACATTCCATTCTGGTTGATCCTATTCGATTCCATTCGCTTCAATTCCATTCCATTCCATTCCATTCGGGATGCTTCCATTCCAGTCAAGAACATTCCATTACATAACATTCCATTCCATTCCATTCCATTCCATTCCGGTTGATTCCATTCCATTCCATTCCATTACATTCCATTCTGGTTGATCCTATTCGATTCCATTCGCTTCAATTCCATTCCATTCCATTCCATTCGAGTTGCTTCCATTCCAATCCAGAACATTCCATTCCATTCCTTTCCATTCTTTCCATTCCATTCTATTCGGGTTCATTCCATTCCATTCCATTCCATTCCGTTCCATTCTGGTAGAATCCATTCCGTTCCATTCCAATCCATTCCATTTCATTCCGATTGATTCCATGCCATTCCTTTCCATTCCATTCCATTCCGTTCCATTCCTTTCCATTCCGATTAATTCCATTCCATTCCATTGCATTCCATTCCATTCCACTCCATTCCTCTGTGGTTGATTGCATTCCATTCCATTCCATTCCATTCCATTCCATTCCTTTCCAATCCGTTTCATTCCATTCCATTCAATTTCAATCCATTCGGGTTGATTCCATTCCATTCCATTCCTTTCCATTATATTCCATTGCATTCCATTCCATTCGGGTTCATTCCATTCCATTCCATTCCATTCCATTCCATTCCATTCCCTTCGTGTTGAATCCATTCCATTCCCTTCCATTCCATCCCATTCCATTCTATTCCATTCCATTCCGATACATTCCATTCCATTCCCTTCCATTCGTGTTGATTCCATTCCATGCCATGCCATTCCATTCCATTCCGGTTGATTCCATTCCATTCCATTCCATTCCATTCCATTCCATTCCATTCCATTTCATTTCCTTCGTGTTGATTCCATTCCATTCCATTCCATTCCGTTCCCTTCCATTCCATTCCATTAGAGTTGATTCCATTCCATTCCATTCAATTCCATTCCATTCCATTTCATTCCATTCTCGATGATTCCATTCCATTCCATTCCATTCCATTCGGGTTGATTCCATTCCATTTCATTCCATTAGATTCCATTCCTTTCCATTCCATTCGTGTTAATTCCATGCCATTCCACTCCATTCCATTGCCTTCCATTCCATTCCATTCCATTCCATTCCATTCGGGTTGCTTCTATTCCATTCCAGAACATTCCATTCCATTCCATTCCGATTGATTCCATTCCATTCCATTGCATTCCATTCCATTCCACTCCATTCCATTGTGGTTGATTCCTTTCCATTCCATTCCATTCCATTCCTTTCCATTCCGTTTCATTCCATTCCATTCAATTTCATTCCATTCGGGTTGAATCCATTCCATTCCATTCCTTTCCATTATATTCCCTTCCATTCCATTCCATTCCATTCGGGTTCATTCCATTCCATTCCATTCCATTCCATTCCATTCCCTTCGGGTTGAATAAATTCCATTCCCTTCCATTCCATTCCATTCGGGTTGATTCCATTCCATTCCATTCCATTCCATTCCATTCCATTCCATTCCGGTTGATTCCATTCCATTTCTTTCCATTCCATTCCATTCCATTCCATTCCATTCCATTCCATTCTGGTTTATTCCATTCCATTCCATTCCATTCCATTCCATTCTATTCCATTCTATCCCACTCCATTCCATTCCATTCGGGATGATTCCATTCCATTCCATTGCATACCTTTCCATTGCTGTTGATTCCATTCCATTCCATTCCATTCCATTCCACTCCATTCCATTCCATTCCGTTTGTGTTGATTCCATTCCGTTCCAATCGATACCATTCCATTCCATTCCATTCCGGTTAATTCCATTCCATTCCATTTCATTCAATTCCATTCTGGTTGATTCCATTCCATTTCTTCCTATTTCATTCCATTCCATTCTATTCCATTCCATTCCATTCTATTCGCGTTGATTCCATTCCATCCCATTCCATTCCATTCCATCCCATTCCATTCCATTCCATTCGGGTTGATTCCATTGCATTCCATTCCATTCCATACCATTTGCGTGGATTCCATTCCATTCCATTCAATTCCATTGCATTCCATTCCATTCGGGTTGATTCCTTTCCATTCCATTCCATTGCATTCCATTCCATACCATTCCATTTCATTCCACTCAGGTTGATTCCATTCCATTTCTTTCCATTCCATTCCATTCCATTCCATTCCATTCCATTCCATTCGGGTTTATTCCATTCCATTCCATTCCATTCCATTCCATTCCATTCCATTCCGTTCCATTCCATTCCATTCTATGCCATTCCAATCCATTCCATTCCGTTTGATTCCATTCCATTCCATTCCATACCATTCCATTCCTGTTGATTCCTTTCAATTCCACTCCATTCCATTCCATTCCGTTTGGGTTGATTCCATTCCGTTCCAATCCATACCATTCCATTCCATTCGGGTTGATTCCATTCCATTCCATTCCATTCCTTTTCATTGCATTCTGTTTGATTCCATTCCATTCCATTCCATTCCATTCCATTCCATTCTGGTTGATTCCATTCCATTCCATTCCATTCCATTTCATTACATTCCATTCGGGTTGATTCCATTCCATTCCATTCTATTCCATTCCATTCCATTCAATTCGCTTTGATTCCATTCCATTCGATTCCATTCCATTCGGATTGACTCCATTCCATTCCATTTCATTCCATTCTATTCCACTCCATTGCATTCCATTTCATTCCATTCGGGTAGATTCCGTTCTATTCCATTCCGATCCATACCATTCCATAACGGTTCATTCCATTCCATTCCATTCCATTCCATTCCATTCCATTCCATCCCATTCCATTTGGGTTGATTCCATTCCATTCCATTCCATTCCATTTCATTCCAATCCATTCGGTTTCATTCCATTCCATTCCATTCCATGCCATTCGGTTGCTTCCATTCCAATCCAGAACATTCCATTCCGTTCCATTCAATTCCGGTTCATTCCATTCCATTCCATTCTATTCCATTCTGTTTAATTCCATTCCATTCCATTCCATTCGAGTTGATTCCATTCCATTCCATTCCATTCCATTCCATTCCATTCCATTCCATTCCATTCTGGTTGATTCCATTCCATTCCATTCCATTCCATTTCATTACATTCCATTCGGGTTGATTCCATTCCATTCCATTCTATTCCATTCCATTCCATTCAATTCGCTTTGATTCCATTCCATTCGATTCCATTCCATTCGGATTGACTCCATTCCATTCCATTTCATTTCATTCTATTCCATTCCATTGCATTCCATTTCATTCCATTCGGGTAGATTCCGTTCTCTTCCATTCCTATCCATACCATTCCATAGAGGTTCATTCCATTCCATTCCATTCCATTCCATTCCATTCCATTCCATTCCATCCCATTCCATTTGGGTTGATTCCATTCCATTCCATTCCATTCCATTTCATTCCAATCCATTCGGTTTCATTCCGTTCCATTCCATTCCATGCCATTCGGTTGCTTCCATTCCAATCCAGAACATTCCATTCCGTTCCATTCAATTCCGGTTCATTCCATTCCATTCCATTCCATTCCATTCTATTCCATTCTGTTTAATTCCATTCCATTCCATTCCATTCGAGTTGATTCCATTCCATTCCATTCTATTCCATTCCATTCCATTCTATTCCATTCCATTCCATTCTATTCGCGTTGATTCCATTCCATCCCTTTCCATTCCATTCCATCCCATTCCATTCCATTCCATTCCATTCCATTCCATTCGGGTTGATTCCATTGCATTCCATTACATTCCATTCTATTCCATTCCATTCGGGTTCATTCCATTCCATTCCGTTCCATTCGATTCCATTCCATTCCATTCCATTCGGGATGCTTCCATTCCAGTCAAGAACATTCCATTCCATTCCATTCCATTCCATTCCATTCCGGTTGATTCCATTGCATTCCATTCCATTCCATTTCATTCCATTCGGGTTGATTCCATTCCATTACATTCCATTACATTCCATTCTGGTTGATCCTATTCGATTCCATTCGCTTCAATTCCATTCCATTCCATTCCATTCGAGTTGCTTCCATTCCATTCCAGAACATTCCATTCCATTCCTTTCCATTCTTTCCATTCCATTCTATTCGGGTTCATTCCATTCCATTCCATTCCATTACGTTCCATTCTGGTAGAATCCATTCCGTTCCATTCCAATCCATTCCATTCCATTCCGATTGATTCCATGCCATTCCTTTCCATTCCATTCCGTTCCATTCCATTCCATTCCGATTAATTCCATGCCATTCCATTGCATTGCATTCCATTCCACTCCATTCCTCTGTGGTTGATTCCATTCCATTCCATTCCATTCCATTCCATTCCATTCCTTTCCAATCCGTTTCATTCCATTCCATTCAATTTCAATCCATTCGGGTTGATTCCATTCCATTCCATTCCATTCCATTCCATTAGGGTTGATGCCATTCCATTCCATTCAATACCATTCTATTCCATTTGGGTTGATTCCATTCCATTCCATTCCATTACATTACATTCGGGTTAATTCCATTCCATTCCATTCCATTCGATTCCATTTCATTCCATTCCATTCGGGATGCTTCCATTCCAGTCAAGAACATTCCATTCCATTCCATTCCATTCCTATCCATTCCTTTCCATTCCGGTTTATCCCTTTACATTCCATTCCATTCCTTTCGTTTTGATTCCATTCCATTCCATTCCATTCCATTCCATTCGGTTTGACTCCATTCCATTCCATTACATTGCTTTCCATTCCATTCCATTTCATTCCATTCGGGTTGATTCCATTCCATTCCACTCCATTCCATTCTGGTCGATTCCATTCCATTCCATTCCCTTCATTTCCATTCCATTCCATTCCATTCTGGTTGCTTCCATTCCGATCCAGAACATTCCATTCCATTCCTTTCCATTACATTCCATTCCGTTCCATTCGGGTTCATTCCATTCAATTCCATTCCATTCCATTCCATTCCATTCCATTCCATTCCACTCGGGATGTTTCCATTCCATTTCATTCTATTCCATTCCATTCCATTCCAATCCATTCCATTCTGGATGATTACATTCCATTCCATTCGTGTTGATACCATTCCATTCCACGCCATTCCATTCCATTCCTTTAGGGTTGTTGCCGTTCAATTCCATTCCATACCATTCCATTATATTTGGGTTGATTCCATTCCATTCCATTCCATTACATTCGGGTTAATTCCATTCCATTTCTTCCCATTCGATTCCATTCCATTCCATTCCATTCGGGATGCTTCCATTCCAGTCAAGAACATTCCATTACATAACATTCCATTCCATTCCATTCCGGTTGATTCCATTGCATTCCATTCCATTCCATTTCATTCCATTCGGGTTGATTCCATTCCATTCCATTCCATTACATTCCATTCTGGTTGATCCTATTCGATTCCATTCGCTTCAATTCCATTCCATTCCATTCCATTCGAGTTGCTTCCATTCCAATCCAGAACATTCCATTCCATTCCTTTCCATTCTTTCCATTCCATTCTATTCGGGTTCATTCCATTCCATTCCATTCCATTCCGTTCCATTCTGGTAGAATCCATTCCGTTCCATTCCAATCCATTCCATTTCATTCCGATTGATTCCATGCCATTCCTTTCCATTCCATTCCATTCCGTTCCATTCCATTCCATTCCGATTAATTCCATTCCATTCCATTGCATTCCATTCCATTCCACACCATTCCTCTGTGGTTGATTGCATTCCATTCCATTCAATTCCATTCCATTCCATTCCATTCCATTCCTTTCCAATCCGTTTCATTCCATTCCATTCAATTTCAATCCATTCGGGTTGATTCCATTCCATTCCATTCCTTTCCATTATATTCCATTGCATTCCATTCCATTCGGGTTCATTCCATTCCATTCCATTCCATTCCATTCCATCCCATTCCATTCCCTTCGTGTTGAATCCATTCCATTCCCTTCCATTCCATCCCATTCCATTCTATTCCATTCCATTCCGATACATTCCATTCCATTCCCTTCCATTCGTGTTGATTCCATTCCATGCCATGCCATTCCATTCCATTCCGGTTGATTCCATTCCATTCCATTCCATTCCATTCCATTCCACTCCATTCCATTCCATTTCATTTCCTTCGTGTTGATTCCATTCCATTCCATTCCATTCCATTCCGTTCCCTTCCATTCCATTCCATTAGAGTTGATTCCATTCCATTCCATTCAATTCCATTCCATTCCATTTCATTCCATTCTCGATGATTCCATTCCATTCCATTCCATTCCATTTGGGTTGATTCCATTCCATTTCATTCCATTAGATTCCATTCCTTTCCATTCCATTCGTGTTAATTCCATGCCATTCCACTCCATTCCATTGCCTTCCATTCCATTCCATTCCATTCGGGTTGCTTCTATTCCATTCCAGAACATTCCATTCCATTCCATTCCGATTGATTACATTCCATTCCATTGCATTCCATTCCATTCCACTCCATTCCATTGTGGTTGATTTCTTTCCATTCCATTCCATTCCATTCCTTTCCATTCCGTTTCACTCCATTCCGTTCAATTTCATTCCATTCGGGTTGAATCCATTCCATTCCATTCCTTTGCATTATATTCCATTCTATTCCATTCCATTCGGGTTCATTCCATTCCATTCCATTCCATTCCATTCCATTCCATTCCCTTCAGGTTGAATAAATTCCATTCCCTTCCATTCCATTCCATTCCATTCGGGTTGATTCCATTCCATTCCATTCCATTCCATTCCATTCCATTCTGGTTGATTCCATTCCATTTCTTTCCATTCCATTCCATTCCATTCCATTCCATTCTGGTTTATTCCATTCCATTCCATTCCATTCCATTCCATTCCATTCCATTCCATTCCATTCTATTCCATTCTATCCCATTCCATTCCATTCCATTCGGGATGATTCCATTCCATTCCATTCCATACCTTTCCATTGCTGTTGATTCCATTCCATTCCATTCCATTCCATTCCACTCCATTCCATTCCATTCCGTTTTTGTTGATTCCATTCCGTTCCAATCCATACCATTCCATTCCATTCCATTCCGGTTAATTCCATTCCATTCCATTTCATTCAATTCCATTCTGGTTGATTCCATTCCATTTCTTCCTATTCCATTCCATTCCATTCTATTCCATTCCATTCCATTCTATTCGCGTTGATTCCATTCCATCCCATTCCATTCCATTCCATCCCATTCCATTCCATTCCATTCGGGTTGATTCCATTGCATTCCATTCCATTCCATACCATTTGCGTGGATTCCATTCCATTCCATTCAATTCCATTGCATTCCATTCCATTCGGGTTGATTCCTTTCCATTCCATTCCATTGCATTCCATTCCATACCATTCCATTCCATTCCACTCAGGTTGATTCCATTCCATTTCTTTCCATTCCATTCCATTCCATTCCATTCCATTCCATTCGGGTTTATTCCATTCCATTCCATTCCATTCCATTCCATTCCATTCCGTTCCATTCCATTCCATTCTATGCCATTCCAATCCATTCCATTCCGTTTGATTCCATTCCATTCCATTCCATACCATTCCATTCCTGTTGATTCCTTTCAATTCCACTCCATTCCATTCCATTCCGTTTGGGTTGATTCCATTCCGTTCCAATCCATACCATTCCATTACATTCGGGTTGATTCCATTCCATTCCATTCCATTCCATTTCATTGCATTCTGTTTGATTCCATTCCATTCCATTCCATTCCATTCCATTCTGGTTGATTCCATTCCATTCCATTCCATTCCATTTCATTACATTCCATTCGGGTTGATTCCATTCCATTCCATTCTATTCCATTCCATTCCATTCCATTCGCTTTGATTCCATTCCGTTCGATTCCATTCCATTCGGATTGACTCCATTCCATTCCATTTCATTCCATTCTATTCCATTCCATTGCATTGCATTTCATTCCATTCGGGTAGATTCCGTTCTATTCCATTCCTATCCATACCATTCCATACCGGTTCATTCCATTCCATTCCATTCCATTCCATTCCATTCCATCCCATTCCATTTGGGTTGATTCCATTCCATTCCATTCCATTCCATTTCATTCCAATCCATTCGGTTTCATTCCATTCCATTCCATTCCATGCCATTCGGTTGCTTCCATTCCAATCCAGAACATTCCATTCCGTTCCATTCAATTCCGGTTCATTCCATTCCATTCCATTCCATTCCATTCTGTTTAATTCCATTCCATTCCATTCCATTCGAGTTGATTCCATTCCATTCCATTCTATTCCATTCCATTCCATTCCATTCCATTCCATTCTATTCGCGTTGATTCCATTCCATCCCTTTCCATTCAATTCCATCCCATTCCATTCCATTCCATTCCATTCCATTCGGGTTGATTCCATTGCATTCCATTCCATTCCATTCTATTCCATTCCATTCGGGTTCATTCCATTCCATTCCGTTCCATTCGATTCCATTCCATTCCATTCCATTCGGGATGCTTCCATTCCAGTCAAGAACATTCCATTACATTCCATTCCATTCCATTCCATTCCATTCCGGTTGATTCCATTGCATTCCATTCCATTCCATTTCATTCCATTCGGGTTGATTCCATTCCATTACATTCCATTACATTCCATTCTGGTTGATCCTATTCGATTCCATTCGCTTCAATTCCATTCCATTCCATTCCATTCGAGTTGCTTCCATTCCATTCCAGAACATTCCATTCCATTCCTTTCCATTCTTTCCATTCCATTCTATTCGGGTTCATTCCATTCCATTCCATTCCATTCCGTTCCATTCTGGTAGAATCCATTCCGTTCCATTCCAATCCATTCCATTCCATTCCGATTGATTCCATGCCATTCCTTTCCATTCCATTCCGTTCCATTCCATTCCATTCCGATTAATTCCATGCCATTCCATTGCATTCCATTCCATTCCACTCCATTCCTCTGTGGTTGATTCCATTCCATTCCATTCCATTCCATTCCATTCCATTCCTTTCCAATCCGTTTCATTCCATTCCATTCAATTTCAATCCATTCGGGTTGATTCCATTCCATTCCATTCCATTCCATTCCATTAGGGTTGATGCCATTCCATTCCATTCAACACCATTCTATTCCATTTGGGTTGATTCCATTCCATTCCATTCCATTCCATTACATTACATTCGGGTTAATTCCATTCCATTCCATTCCATTCGATTCCATTTCATTCCATTCCATTCGGGATGCTTCCATTCCAGTCAAGAACATTCCATTCCATTCCATTCCATTCCTATCCATTCCTTTCCATTCCGGATTATCCCTTTACATTCCATTCCATTCCTTTCGTTTTGATTCCATTCCATTCCATTCCATTCCACTCCATTCCATTCTGGTCGATTCCATTCCATTCCATTCCCTTCATTTCCATTCCATTCCATTCCATTCTGGTTGCTTCCATTCCGATCCAGAACATTCCATTCCATTCCTTTCCATTACATTCCATTCCGTTCCATTCGGGTTCATTCCATTCAATTCCATTCCATTCCATTCCATTCCATTCCATTCCATTCCATTCCATTCCATTCCGGTTGATTCCATTCCATTTCTTTCCATTCCATTCCATTCCATTCCATTCCATTCTGGTTTATTCCATTCCATTCCATTCCATTCCATTCCATTCCATTCCATTCCATTCCATTCTATTCCATTCTATCCCATTCCATTCCATTCCATTCGGGATGATTCCATTCCATTCCATTCCATACCTTTCCATTGCTGTTGATTCCATTCCATTCCATTCCATTCCATTCCACTCCATTCCATTCCATTCCGTTTGTGTTGATTCCATTCCGTTCCAATCCATACCATTCCATTCCATTCCATTCCGGTTAATTCCATTCCTTTCCATTTCATTCAATTTCATTCTGGTTGACTCCATTCCATTTCTTCCTATTCCATTCCATTCCATTCTATTCCATTCCATTCCATTCTATTCCATTCCATTCCATTCTATTCGCGTTGATTCCATTCCATCCCATTCCATTCCATTCCATCCCATTCCATTCCATTCCATTCCATTCCTTTCCAATCCGTTTCATTCCATTCCATTCAATTTCAATCCATTCGGGTTGATTCCATTCCATTCCATTCCATTCCATTAGGGTTGATGCCATTCCATTCCATTCAACACCATTCTATTCCATTTGGGTTGATTCCATTCCATTCCATTCCATTCCATTACATTCGGGTTAATTCCATTCCATTCCATTCCATTCGATTCCATTTCATTCCATTCCATTCGGGATGCTTCCATTCCAGTCAAGTACATTCCATTCCATTCCATTCCATTCCTATCCATTCCTTTCCATTCCGGTTTATCCCTTTACATTCCATTCCATTCCTTTCGTTTTGATTCCATTCCATTCCATTCCATTCCATTCCATTCTGTTTGATTCCATTCCATTCCATTACATTGCTTTCCATTCCATTCCATTTCATTCCTTTCGGGTTGATTCCATTCCATTCCACTCCATTCCATTCTGGTCGATTCCATTCCATTCCATTCCCTTCATTTCCATTCCATTCCATTCCATTCTGGTTGCTTCCATTCCGATCCAGAACATTCCATTCCATTCCTTTCCATTACATTCCATTCCGTTCCATTCGGGTTCATTCCATTCAATTCCATTCCATTCCATTCCATTCCATTCCATTCCATTCCATTCCATTCCATTCCACTCGGGATGTTTCCATTCCATTTCATTCTATTCCATTCCATTCCATTCCAATCCATTCCATTCTGGATGATTACATTCCATTCCATTCGTGTTGATACCATTCCATTCCACGCCATTCCATTCCATTCCTTTAGGGTTGTTGCCGTTCAATTCCATTCCATACCATTCCATTATATTTGGGTTGATTCCATTCCATTCCATTCCATTACATTCGGGTTAATTCCATTCCATTCCTTCCCATTCGATTCCATTCCATTCCATTCCATTCGGGATGCTTCCATTCCAGTCAAGAACATTCCATTACATAACATTCCATTCCATTCCATTCCGGTTGATTCCATTGCATTCCATTCCATTCCATTTCATTCCATTCGGGTTGATTCCATTCCATTCCATTCCATTACATTCCATTCTGGTTGATCCTATTCGATTCCATTAGCTTCAATTCCATTCCATTCCATTCCATTCGAGTTGCTTCCATTCCAATCCAGAACATTCCATTCCATTCCTTTCCATTCTTTCCATTCCATTCTATTCGGGTTCATTCCATTCCATTCCATTCCATTCCGTTCCATTCTGGTAGAATCCATTCCGTTCCATTCCAATCCATTCCATTTCATTCCGATTGATTCCATGCCATTCCTTTCCATTCCATTCCATTCCGTTCCATTCCATTCCATTCCGATTAATTCCATTCCATTCCATTGCATTCCATTCCATTCCACTCCATTCCTCTGTGGTTGATTGCATTCCATTCCATTCCATTCCATTCCATTCCATTCCTTTCCAATCCGTTTCATTCCATTCCATTCAATTTCAATCCATTCGGGTTGATTCCATTCCATTCCACTCCTTTCCATTATATTCCATTGCATTCCATTCCATTCGGGTTCATTCCATTCCATTCCATTCCATTCCATTCCATTCCATTCCCTTCGTGTTGAATCCATTCCATTCCCTTCCATTCCATCCCATTCCATTCTATTCCATTCCATTCCGATACATTCCATTCCATTCCCTTCCATTCGTGTTGATTCCATTGCATGCCATGCCATTCCATTCCATTCCGGTTGATTCCATTCCATTCCATTCCATTCCATTCCATTCCATTCCATTCCATTTCATTTCCTTCGTGTTGATTCCATTCCATTCCATTCCATTCCGTTCCCTTCCATTCCATTCCATTAGAGTTGATTCCATTCCATTCCATTCCATTCCATTCCATTCCATTTCATTCCATTCTCGATGATTCCATTCCATTCCATTCCATTCCATTCGGGTTGATTCCATTCCATTTCATTCCATTAGATTCCATTCCTTTCCATTCCATTCGTGTTAATTCCATGCCATTCCACTCCATTCCATTGCCTTCCATTCCATTCCATTCCATTCGGGTTGCTTCTATTCCATTCCAGAACATTCCATTCCATTCCATTCCGATTGATTCCATTCCATTCCATTGCATTCCATTCCATTCCACTCCATTCCATTGTGGTTGATTCCTTTTCATTCCATTCCTTTCCATTCCGTTTCATTCCATTCCATTCAATTTCATTCCATTCGGGTTGAATCCATTCCATTCCATTCCTTTCCATTATATTCCATTCCATTCCATTCCATTCGGGTTCATTCCATTCCATTCCATTCCATTCCATTCCCTTCGGGTTGAATAAATTCCATTCCCTTCCATTCCATTCCATTCCATTCGGGTTGATTCCATTCCATTCCATTCCATTCCATTCCATTCCATTCCATTCCATTCCATTCCGGTTGATTCCATTCCATTTCTTTCCATTCCATTCCATTCCATTCCATTCCATTCTGGTTTATTCCATTCCATTCCATTCCATTCCATTCCATTCCATTCCATTCCATTCCATTCCATTCTATCCCATTCCATTCCATTCCATTCGGGATGATTCCATTCCATTCCATTCCATACCTTTCCATTGCTGTTGATTCCATTCCATTCCATTCCATTCCATTCCACTCCATTCCATTCCATTCCGTTTGTGTTGATTCCATTCCGTTCCAATCCATACCATTCCATTCCATTCCATTCCGGTTAATTCCATTCCATTCCATTTCATTCAATTCCATTCTGGTTGATTCCATTCCATTTCTTCCTATTCCATTCCATTCCATTCTATTCCATTCCATTCCATTCTATTCGCGTTGATTCCATTCCATCCCATTCCATTCCATTCCATCCCATTCCATTCCATTCCATTCGGGTTGATTCCATTGCATTCCATTCCATTCCATACCATTTGCGTGGATTCCATTCCATTCCATTCAATTCCATTGCATTCCATTCCATTCGGGTTGATTCCTTTCCATTCCATTCCATTCCATTGCATTCCATTCCATTCGGGTTGATTCCTTTCCATTCCATTCCATTCCATTGCATTCCATTCCATACCATTCCATTCCATTCCACTCAGGTTGATTCCATTCCATTTCTTTCCATTCCATTCCATTCCATTCCATTCGGGTTTATTCCATTCCATTCCATTCCATTCCATTCCATTCCATTCCGTTCCATTCCATTCCATTCTATGCCATTCCAATCCATTCCATTCCGTTTGATTCCATTCCATTCCATTCCATACCATTCCATTCCTGTTGATTCCTTTCAATTCCACTCCATTCCATTCCATTACGTTTGGGTTGATTCCATTCCGTTCCAATCCATACCATTCCATTCCATTCGGGTTGATTCCATTCCATTCCATTCCATTCCATTTCATTGCATTCTGTTTGATTCCATTCCATTCCATTCCATTCCATTCCATTCCATTCCATTCCATTCTGGTTGATTCCATTCCATTCCATTCCATTCCATTTCATTACATTCCATTCGGGTTGATTCCATTCCATTCCATTCTATTCCATTCCATTCCATTCAATTCGCTTTGATTCCATTCCATTCGATTCCATTCCATTCGGATTGACTCCATTCCATTCCATTTCATTCCATTCTATTCCATTCCATTGCATTCCATTTCATTCCATTCGGGTGGATTCCGTTCTATTCCATTCCTATCCATACCATTCCATACCGGTTCATTCCATTCCATTCCATTCCATTCCATTCCATTCCATTCCATCCCATTCCATTTGGGTTGATTCCATTCCATTCCATTCCATTCCATTTCATTCCAATCCATTCGGTTTCATTCCATTCCATTCCTATCCATTCCTTTCCATTCCGGTTTATCCCTTTACATTCCATTCCATTCCTTTCGTATTGATTCCATTCCATTCCATTCCCTTCATTTCCATTCCATTCCATTCCATTCTGGTTGCTTCCATTCCGATCCAGAACATTCCATTCCATTCCTTTCCATTACATTCCATTCCGTTCCATTCGGGTTCATTCCATTCAATTCCATTCCATTCCATTCCATTCCATTCCATTCCATTCCATTCCATTCCATTCCATTCGGGTTGAATAAATTCCATTCCCTTCCATTCCATTCTATTCCATTCGGGTTGATTCCATTCCATTCCATTCCATTCCATTCCATTCCGGTTTATTCCATTCCATTTCTTTCCATTCCATTCCATTCCATTCTGGTTTATTCCATTCCATTCCATTCCATTCCATTCCATTCCATTCCATTCCATTCCATTCCATTCCATTCTATTCCATTCTATCCCATTCCATTCCATTCCATTCGGGATGATTCCATTCCATTCCATTCCATACCTTTCCATTGCTGTTGATTCCATTCCATTCCATTCCATTCCATTCCACTCCATTCCATTCCATTCCGTTTGTGTTGATTCCATTCCGTTCCAATCCATACCATTCCATTCCATTCCATTCCGGTTAATTCCATTCCATTCCATTTCATTCAATTCCATTCTGGTTGATTCCATTCCATTTCTTCCTATTCCATTCCATTCCATTCTATTCCATTCCATTCCATTCTATTCGCGTTGATTCCATTCCATCCCATTCCATTCCATTCCATCCCATTCCATTCCATTCCATTCGGGTTGATTCCATTGCATTCCATTCCATTCCATACCATTTGCGTGGATTCCATTCCATTCCATTCAATTCCATTGCATTCCATTCCATTTGGGTTGATTCCTTTCCATTCCATTCCATTGCATTCCATTCCATACCATTCCATTCCATTCCACTCAGGTTGATTCCATTCCATTTCTCTCCATTCCATTCCATTCCATTCCATTCGGGTTTATTCCATTCCATTCCATTCCATTCCATTCAATTCCATTCCATTCCGTTCCATTCCATTCCATTCTATGCCATTCCAATCCATTCCATTCCGTTTGATTCCATTCCATTCCATTCCATACCATTCCATTCCTGTTGATTCCTTTCAATTCCACTCCATTCCATTCCATTCCGTTTGGGTTGATTCCATTCCGTTCCAATCCATACCATTCCATTCCATTCGGGTTGATTCCACTCCATTCCATTCCATTCCATTTCATTGCATTCTGTTTGATTCCATTCCATTCCATTCCATTCCATTCCATTCCATTCTGGTTGATTCCATTCCATTCCATTCCATTCCATTTCATTACATTCCATTCGGGTTGATTCCATTCCATTCCATTCTATTCCATTCCATTCCATTCAATTCGCTTTGATTCCATTCCATTCGATTCCATTCCATTCGGATTGACTCCATTCCATTCCATTTCATTCCATTCTATTCCATTCCATTGCATTCCATTTCATTCCATTCGGGTAGATTCCGTTCTATTCCATTCCTATCCATACCATTCCATACCGGTTCATTCCATTCCATTCCATTCCATTCCATTCCATTCCATTCCATTCCATCCCATTCCATTTGGGTTGATTCCATTCCATTCCATTCCATTCCATTTCATTCCAATCCATTCGGTTTCATTCCATTCCATTCCATTCCATGCCATTCGGTTGCTTCCATTCCAATCCAGAACATTCCATTCCGTTCCATTCAATTCCGGTTCATTCCATTCCATTCCATTCCATTCCATTCTATTCCATTCTGTTTAATTCCATTCCATTCCATTCCATTCCATTCGAGTTGATTCCATTCCATTCCATTCTATTCCATTCCATTCCATTCTATTCCATTCCATTCCATTCTATTCGCGTTGATTCCATTCCATCCCTTTCCATTCCATTCCATCCCATTCCATTCCTTTCCATTCGGGTTGATTCCATTGCATTCCATTCCATTCCATTCTATTCCATTCCATTCGGGTTCATTCCATTCCATTCCGTTCCATTCGATTCCATTCCATTCCATTCCATTCCATTCGGGATGCTTCCATTCCAGTCAAGAACATTCCATTCCATTCCATTCCATTTCATTCCATTCCGGTTGATTCCATTGCATTCCATTCCATTCCATTTCATTCCATTCGGGTTGATTCCATTCCATTACATTCCATTACATTCCATTCTGGTTGATCCTATTCGATTCCATTTGCTTCAATTCCATTCCATTCCATTCCAATCGAGTTGCTTCCATTCCATTCCAGAACATTCCATTCCATTCCTTTCCATTCTTTCCATTCCATTCTATTCGGGTTCATTCCATTCCATTCCATTCCATTCCGTTCCATTCTGGTAGAATCCATTCCGTCCCATTCCAATCCATTCCATTCCATTCCGATTGATTCCATGCCATTCCTTTCCATTCCATTCCGTTCCATTCCATTCCATTTCGATTAATTCCATGCCATTCCATTGCATTCCATTCCATTCCACTCCATTCCTCTGTGGTTGATTCCATTCCATTCCATTCCATTCCATTCCATTCCATTCCTTTCCAATCCGTTTCATTCCATTCCATTCAATTTCAATCCATTCGGGTTGATTCCATTCCATTCCATTCCATTCCATTAGGGTTGATGCCATTCCATTCCATTCAACACCATTCTATTCCATTTGGGTTGATTCCATTCCATTCCTTTCCATTCCATTCCATTACATTCGGGTTAATTCCATTCCATTCCATTCCATTCCATTCCATTTCATTCCATTCCATTCGGGATGCTTCCATTCCAGTCAAGAACATTCCATTCCATTCCATTCCATTCCTATCCATTCCTTTCCATTCCGCTTTATCCCTTTACATTCCATTCCATTCCTTTCGTTTTGATTCCATTCCATTCCATTCCATTCCATTCTATGCCATTCCAATCCATTCCATTCCGTTTGATTCCATTCCATTCCATTCCATACCATTCCATTCCTGTTGATTCCTTTCAATTCCACTCCATTCCATTCCATTCCGTTTGGGTTGATTCCATTCCGTTCCAATCCATACCATTCCATTCCATTCGGGTTGATTCCACTCCATTCCATTCCATTCCATTTCATTGCATTCTGTTTGATTCCATTCCATTCCATTCCATTCCATTCCATTCCATTCTGGTTGATTCCATTCCATTCCATTCCATTCCATTTCATTACATTCCATTCGGGTTGATTCCATTCCATTCCATTCTATTCCATTCCATTCCATTCAATTCGCTTTGATTCCATTCCATTCGATTCCATTCCATTCGGATTGACTCCATTCCATTCCATTTCATTCCATTCTATTCCATTCCATTGCATTCCATTTCATTCCATTCGGGTAGATTCCGTTCTATTCCATTCCTATCCATACCATTCCATACCGGTTCATTCCATTCCATTCCATTCCATTCCATTCCATTCCATCCCATTCCATTTGGGTTGATTCCATTCCATTCCATTCCATTCCATTTCATTCCAATCCATTCGGTTTCATTCCATTCCATTCCTTTCCATGCCATTCGGTTGCTTCCATTCCAATCCAGAACATTCCATTCCGTTCCATTCAATTCCGGTTCATTCCATTCCATTCCATTCCATTCCATTCTATTCCATTCTGTTTAATTCCATTCCATTCCATTCCATTCCATTCGAGTTGATTCCATTCCATTCCATTCTATTCCATTCCATTCCATTCTATTCCATTCCATTCCATTCTATTCGCGTTGATTCCATTCCATCCCTTTCCATTCCATTCCATCCCATTCAATTCCATTCCATTCCATTCCATTCGGGTTGATTCCATTGCATTCCATTCCATTCCATTCTATTCCATTCCATTCGGGTTCATTCCATTCCATTCCGTTCCATTCGATTCCATTCCATTCCATTCCATTCGGGATGCTTCCATTCCAGTCAAGAACATTCCATTCCATTCCATTCCATTCCATTCCATTCCATTCCATTCCATTCCGGTTGATTCCATTGCATTCCATTCCATTCCATTTCATTCCATTCGGGTTGATTGCATTCCATTACATTCCATTCTGGTTGATCCTATTCGATTCCATTCGCTTCAATTCCATTCCATTCCATTCCATTCGAGTTGCTTCCATTCCATTCCAGAACATTCCATTCCATTCCTTTCCATTCTTTCCATTCCATTCTATTCGGGTTTATTCCATTCCATTCCATTCCATTCCGCTCCATTCTGGTAGAATCCATTCCGTTCCATTCCAATCCATTCCATTCCATTCCGATTGATTCCATGCCATTCCTTTCCATTCCATTCCGTTCCATTCCATTCCATTCCGATTAATTCCATGCCATTCCATTGCATTCCATTCCATTCCACTCCATTCCTCTGTGGTTGATTCCATTCCATTCCATTCCATTCCATTCCATTCCATTCCTTTCCAATCCGTTTCATTCCATTCTATTCAATTTCAATCCATTCGGGTTGATTCCATTCCATTCCATTCCATTCCATTAGGGTTGATGCCATTCCATTCCATTCAACACCATTCTATTCCATTTGGGTTGATTCCATTCCATTCCATTCCATTCCATTCCAATCCATTCCATTTCATTCCGATTGATTCCATGCCATTCCTTTCCATTCCATTCCATTCCGTTCCATTCCATTCCATTCCAATTAATTCCATTCCATTCCATTGCATTCCATTCCATTCCACTCCATTCCTCTGTGGTTGATTCCATTCCATTCCATTCCATTCCATTCCATTCCTTTCCAATCCGTTTCATTCCATTCCATTCAATTTCAATCCATTCGGGTTGATTCCATTCCATTCCATTCCATTCCATTCCAGTAGGGTTGATGCCATTCCATTCCATTCAACACCATTCTATTCCATTTGGGTTGATTCCATTCCATTCCATTCCATTCCATTACATTACATTCGGGTTAATTCCATTCCATTCCATTCCATTCCATTCCATTTCATTCCATTCCATTCGGGATGCTTCCATTCCAGTCAAGAACATTCCATTCCATTCCATTCCATTCCTATCCATTCCTTTCCATTCCGGTTTATCCCTTTACATTCCATTCCATTCCTTTCGTTTTGATTCCATTCCATTCCATTCCATTCCATTCCATTCCATTCGGTTTGATTCCATTCCATTCCATTACATTGCTTTCCATTCCATTCCATTTCATTCCATTCGGGTTGATTCCATTCCATTCCACTCCATTCCATTCTGGTCGATTCCATTCCATTCCATTCCCTTCATTTCCATTCCATTCCATTCCATTCTGGTTGCTTCCATTCCGATCCAGAACATTCCATTCCATTCCTTTCCATTACATTCCATTTCGTTCCATTCGGGTTCATTCCATTCCATTCCATTCCATTCCATTCCACTCGGGATGTTTCCATTCCATTTCATTCTATTCCATTCCATTCCATTCCAATCCATTCCATTCTGGATGATTACATTCCATTCCATTCGTGTTGATACCATTCCATTCCACGCCATTCCATTCCATTCCTTTAGGGTTGTTGCCGTTCAATTCCATTCCATACCATTCCATTATATTTGGGTTGATTCCATTCCATTCCATTCCATTACATTCGGGTTAATTCCATTCCATTCCTTCCCATTCGATTCCATTCCATTCCATTCCATTCGGGATGCTTCCATTCCAGTCAAGAACATTCCATTACATAACATTCCATTCCATTCCATTCCGGTTGATTCCATTGCATTCCATTCCATTCCATTTCATTCCATTCGGGTTGATTCCATTCCATTCCATTCCATTACATTCCATTCTGGTTGATCCTATTCGATTCCATTCGCTTCAATTCCATTCCATTCCATTCCATTCGAGTTGCTTCCATTCCAATCCAGAACATTCCATTCCATTCCTTTCCATTCTTTCCATTCCATTCTATTCGGGTTCATTCCATTCCATTCCATTCCATTCCGTTCCATTCTGGTGGAATCCATTCCGTTCCATTCCAATCCATTCCATTTCATTCCGATTGATTCCATGCCATTCCTTTCCATTCCATTCCATTCCGTTCCATTCCATTCCATTCCGATTAATTCCATTCCATTCCATTGCATTCCATTCCATTCCACTCCATTCCTCTGTGGTTGATTGCATTCCATTCCATTCCATTCCATTCCATTCCATTCCTTTCCAATCCGTTTCATTCCATTCCATTCAATTTCAATCCATTCGGGTTGATTCCATTCCATTTCATTCCTTTCCATTATATTCCATTGCATTCCATTCCATTCGGGTTCATTCCATTCCATTCCATTCCATTCCATTCCATTCCATTCCATTCCCTTCGTGTTGAATCCATTCCGTTCCCTTCCATTCCATCCCATTCCATTCTATTCCATTCCATTCCGATACATTCCATTCCATTCCCTTCCATTCGTGTTGATTCCATTCCATGCCATGCCATTCCATTCCATTCCGGTTGATTCCATTCCATTCCATTCCATTCCGTTCCATTCCATTCCATTCCATTCCATTTCATTTCCTTCGTGTTGATTCCATTCCATTCCATTCCATTCCGTTCCCTTCCATTCCATTCCATTAGTGTTGATTCCATTCCATTCCATTCAATTCCATTCCATTCCATTTCATTCCATTCTCGATGATTCCATTCCATTCCATTCCATTCCATTCGGGTTGATTCCATTCCATTTCATTCCATTAGATTCCATTCCTTTCCATTCCATTCGTGTTAATTCCATGCCATTCCACTCCATTCCATTGCCTTCCATTCCATTCCATTCCATTCGGGTTGCTTCTATTCCATTCCAGAACATTCCATTCCATTCCATTCCGATTGATTCCATTCCATTCCATTGCATTCCATTCCATTCCACTCCATTCCATTGTGGTTGATTCCTTTCCATTCCATTCCATTCCATTCCTTTCCATTCCGATTCATTCCATTCCATTCAATTTCATTCCATTCGGGTTGAATCCATTCCATTCCATTCCTTTCCATTATATTCCATTCCATTCCATTCCATTCCATTCCATTCCATTCCATTCCCTTTTGGTTGAATAAATTCCATTCCCTTCCATTCCATTCCATTCCATTCGGGTTGATTCCATTCCATTCCATTCCATTCCATTCCATTCCATTCCGGTTGAATCCATTCCATTTCTTTCCATTCCGTTCCATTCCATTCCATTCCATTCTGGTTTATTCCATTCCATTCCATTCCATTCCATTCCATTCCATTCCATTCTATTCCATTCTATCCCATTCCATTCCATTCCATTCGGGATGATTCCATTCCATTCCATTCCATTCCATACCTTTCCATTGCTGTTGATTCCATTCCATTCCATTCCATTCCACTCCATTCCATTCCATTCCGTTTGTGTTGATTCCATTCCGTTCCAATCCATACCATTCCATTCCATTCCATTCCGGTTAATTCCATTCCATTCCATTTCATTCAATTCCATTCTGGTTGATTCCATTCCATTTCTTCCTATTCCATTCCATTCCATTCTATTCCATTCCATTCCATTCTATTCGCGTTGATTCCATTCCATCCCATTCCATTCCATTCCATCCCATTCCATTCCATTCCATTCGGGTTGATTCCATTGCATTCCATTCCATTCCATACCATTTGCGTGGATTCCATTCCATTCCATTCAATTCC
Source organism: Pan paniscus (assembly GCF_029289425.2). Classification (NCBI taxonomy): domain Eukaryota; kingdom Metazoa; phylum Chordata; class Mammalia; order Primates; family Hominidae; genus Pan; species Pan paniscus. Next base: position 43,607,067 of record NC_073267.2, on the reverse strand, counting down.
ATTGCATTCCATTCCATTCGGGTTGATTCCTTTCCATTCCATTCCATTGCATTCCATTCCATACCATTCCATTCCATTCCACTCAGGTTGATTCCATTCCATTTCTTTCGATTCCATTCCATTCCATTCCATTCGGGTTTATTCCATTCCATTCCATTCCATTCCATTCCATTCCATTCCATTCCATTCCGTTCCATTCCATTCCATTCTATGCCATTCCAATCCATTCCATTCCGTTTGATTCCATTCCATTCCATTCCATACCATTCCATTCCTGTTGATTCCTTTCAATTCCACTCCATTCCATTCCATTCCGTTTGGGTTGATTCCATTCCGTTCCAATCCATACCATTCCATTCCATTCGGGTTGATTCCATTCCATTCCATTCCATTCCATTTCATTGCATTCTGTTTGATTCCATTCCATTCCATTCCATTCCATTCCATTCCATTCTGGTTGATTCCATTCCATTCCATTCCATTCCATTTCATTACATTCCATTCGGGTTGATTCCATTCCAATCCATTCTGTTCCATTCCATTCCATTCAATTCGCTTTGATTCCATTCCATTCGATTCCATTCCATTCGGATTGACTCCATTCCATTCCATTTCATTCCATTCTATTCCATTCCATTGCATTCCATTTCATTCCATTCGGGTAGATTCCGTTCTATTCCATTCCTATCCATACCATTCCATACCGGTTCATTCCATTCCATTCCATTCCATTCCATTCCATTCCATTCCATTCCATCCCATTCCATTCCATTCCATTCCATTCCATCCCATTCCATTTGGGTTGATTCCATTCCATTCCATTCCATTCCATTTCATTCCAATCCATTCGGTTTCATTCCATTCCATTCCATTCCATGCCATTCGGTTGCTTCCATTCCAATCCAGAACATTCCATTCCGTTCCATTCAATTCCGGTTCATTCCATTCCATTCCATTCCATTCCATTCTATTCCATTCTGTTTAATTCCATTCCATTCCATTCCATTCCATTCGAGTTGATTCCATTCCATTCCATTCTATTCCATTCCATTCCATTCTATTCCATTCCATTCCATTCTATTCGCGTTGATTCCATTCCATCCCTTTCCATTCCATTCCATCCCATTCCATTCCATTCCATTCGGGTTGATTCCATTGCATTCCATTCCATTCCATTCTATTCCATTCCATTCGGGTTCTTTCCATTCCATTCCGTTCCATTCGATTCCATTCCATTCCATTCCATTCCATTCGGGATGCTTCCATTCCAGTCAAGAACATTCCATTCCATTCTATTCCATTCCATTCCATTCCATTCCAGTTGATTCCATTGCATTCCATTCCATTCCATTTCATTCCATTCGGGTTGATTCCATTCCATTCCATTCCATTACATTCCATTCTGGTTGATCCTATTCGATTCCATTCGCTTCAATTCCATTCCATTCCATTCCATTCGAGTTGCTTCCATTCCATTCCAGAACATTCCATTCCATTCCTTTCCATTCTTTCCATTCCATTCTATTCGGGTTCATTCCATTCCATTCCATTCCATTCCGTTCCATTCTGGTAGAATCCATTCCGTTCCATTCCAATCCATTCCATTCCATTCCGATTGATTCCATGCCATTCCTTTCCATTCCATTCCATTCCATTCCATTCCATTCCATTCCGATTAATTCCATGCCATTCCATTGCATTCCATTCCATTCCACTCCATTCCTCTGTGGTTGATTCCATTCCATTCCATTCCATTCCATTCCATTCCATTCCTTTCCAATCCGTTTCATTCCATTCCATTCAATTTCAATCCATTCGGGTTGATTCCATTCCATTCCATTCCATTCCATTACATTACATTCGGGTTAATTCCATTCCATTCCATTCCATTCCATTCCATTTCATTCCATTCCATTCGGGATGCTTCCATTCCAGTCAAGAACATTCCATTCCATTCCATTCCATTCCTATCCATTCCTTTCCATTCCGGTTTATCCCTTTACATTCCATTCCATTCCTTTCGTTTTGATTCCATTCCATTCCATTCCATTCCATTCCATTCGGTTTGATTCCATTCCATTCCATTACATTGCTTTCCATTCCATTCCATTTCATTCCATTCGGGTTGATTCCATTCCATTCCACTCCATTCCATTCTGGTCGATTCCATTCCATTCCATTCCCTTCATTTCCATTCCATTCCATTCCATTCTGGTTGCTTCCATTCCGAGCCAGAACATTCCATTCCATTCCTTTCCATTACATTCCATTCCGTTCCATTCGGGTTCATTCCATTCAATTCCATTCCATTCCATTCCATTCCATTCCATTCCATTCCATTCCACTCGGGATGTTTCCATTCCATTTCATTCTATTCCATTCCATTCCATTCCAATCCATTCCATTCTGGATGATTACATTGCATTCCATTCTTGTTGATACCATTCCATTCCACGCCTTTCCATTCCATTCCTTTAGGGTTGTTGCCGTTCAATTCCATTCCATACCATTCCATTATATTTGGGTTGATTCCATTCCATTCCATTCCATTACATTCGGGTTAATTCCATTCCATTCCTTCCCATTCGATTCCATTCCATTCCATTCCATTCGGGATGCTTCCATTCCAGTCAAGAACATTCCATTACATAACATTCCATTCCATTCCATTCCGGTTGATTCCATTGCATTCCATTCCATTCCATTTCATTCCATTCGGGTTGATTCCATTCCATTCCATTCCACTACATTCCATTCTGGTTGATCCTATTCGATTCCATTCGCTTCAATTCCATTCCATTCCATTCCATTCGGGATGCTTCCATTCCAGTCAAGAACATTCCATTACATAACATTCCATTCCATTCCATTCCGGTTGATTCCATTCCATTCCATTCCATTACATTCCATTCTGGTTGATCCTATTCGATTCCATTCGCTTCAATTCCATTCCATTCCATTCCATTCGAGTTGCTTCCATTCCAATCCAGAACATTCCATTCCATTCCTTTCCATTCTTTCCATTCCATTCTATTCGGGTTCATTCCATTCCATTCCATTCCATTCCGTTCCATTCTGGTAGAATCCATTCCGTTCCATTCCAATCCATTCCATTTCATTCCGATTGATTCCATGCCATTCCTTTCCATTCCATTCCATTCCGTTCCATTCCTTTCCATTCCGATTAATTCCATTCCATTCCATTGCATTCCATTCCATTCCACTCCATTCCTCTGTGGTTGATTGCATTCCATTCCATTCCATTCCATTCCATTCCATTCCTTTCCAATCCGTTTCATTCCATTCCATTCAATTTCAATCCATTCGGGTTGATTCCATTCCATTCCATTCCTTTCCATTATATTCCATTGCATTCCATTCCATTCGGGTTCATTCCATTCCATTCCATTCCATTCCATTCCATTCCATTCCATTCCCTTCGTGTTGAATCCATTCCATTCCCTTCCATTCCATCCCATTCCATTCTATTCCATTCCATTCCGATACATTCCATTCCATTCCCTTCCATTCGTGTTGATTCCATTCCATGCCATGCCATTCCATTCCATTCCGGTTGATTCCATTCCATTCCATTCCATTCCATTCCATTCCATTCCATTCCATTTCATTTCCTTCGTGTTGATTCCATTCCATTCCATTCCATTCCGTTCCCTTCCATTCCATTCCATTAGAGTTGATTCCATTCCATTCCATTCAATTCCATTCCATTCCATTTCATTCCATTCTCGATGATTCCATTCCATTCCATTCCATTCCATTCGGGTTGATTCCATTCCATTTCATTCCATTAGATTCCATTCCTTTCCATTCCATTCGTGTTAATTCCATGCCCTTCCACTCCATTCCATTGCCTTCCATTCCATTCCATTCCATTCGGGTTGCTTCTATTCCATTCCAGAACATTCCATTCCATTCCATTCCGATTGATTCCATTCCATTCCATTGCATTCCATTCCATTCCACTCCATTCAATTGTGGTTGATTCCTTTCCATTCCATTCCATTCCATTCCTTTCCATTCCGTTTCATTCCATTCCATTCAATTTCATTCCATTCGGGTTGAATCCATTCCATTCCATTCCTTTCCATTATATTCCATTCCATTCCATTCCATTCGGGTTCATTCCATTCCATTCCATTCCATTCCATTCCATTCCATTCCATTCCCTTCGGGTTGAATAAATTCCATTCCCTTCCATTCCATTCCATTCCATTCGGGTTGATTCCATTCCATTCCATTCCATTCCATTCCATTCCATTCCGGTTGATTCCATTCCATTTCTTTCCATTCCATTCCATTCCATTCCATTCCATTCCATTCCATTCCATTCTATTCCATTCTATCCCATTCCATTCCATTCCATTCGGGATGATTCCATTCCATTCCATTGCATACCTTTCCATTGCTGTTGATTCCATTCCATTCCATTCCATTCCATTCCACTCCATTCCATTCCATTCCGTTTGTGTTGATTCCATTCCGTTCCAATCCATACCATTCCATTCCATTCCATTCCGGTTAATTCCATTCCATTCCATTTCATTCAATTCCATTCTGGTTGATTCCATTCCGTTTCTTCCTATTCCATTCCATTCCATTCTATTCCATTCCATTCCATTCTATTCGCGTTGATTCCATTCCATCCCATTCCATTCCATTCCATCCCATTCCATTCCATTCCATTCGGGTTGATTCCATTGCATTCCATTCCATTCCATACCATTTGCGTGGATTCCATTCCATTCCATTCAATTCCATTGCATTCCATTCCATTCGGGTTGATTCCTTTCCATTCCATTCCATTGCATTCCATTCCATACCATTCCATTCCATTCCACTCAGGTTGATTCCATTCCATTTCTTTCGATTCCATTCCATTCCATTCCATTCGGGTTTATTCCATTCCATTCCATTCCATTCCATTCCATTCCATTCCGTTCCATTCCATTCCATTCTATGCCATTCCAATCCATTCCATTCCGTTTGATTCCATTCCATTCCATTCCATACCATTCCATTCCTGTTGATTCCTTTCAATTCCACTCCATTCCATTCCATTCCGTTTGGGTTGATTCCATTCCGTTCCAATCCATACCATTCCATTCCATTCGGGTTGATTCCATTCCATTCCATTCCATTCCATTTCATTGCATTCTGTTTGATTCCATTCCATTCCATTCCATTCCATTCCATTCCATTCTGGTTGATTCCATTCCATTCCATTCCATTCCATTCCATTTCATTACATTCCATTCGGGTTGATTCCATTCCATTCCATTCTATTCCATTCCATTCCATTCAATTCGCTTTGATTCCATTCCATTCGATTCCATTCCATTCGGATTGACTCCATTCCATTCCATTTCATTCCATTCTATTCCATTCCATTGCATTCCATTTCATTCCATTCGGGTAGATTCCGTTCTATTCCATTCCTATCCATACCATTCCATACCGGTTCATTCCATTCCATTCCATTCCATTCCATTCCATTCCATTCCATTCCATTCCATCCCATTCCATTTGGGTTGATTCCATTCCATTCCATTCCATTCCATTTCATTCCAATCCATTCGGTTTCATTCCATTCCATTCCATTCCATGCCATTCGGTTGCTTCCATTCCAATCCAGAACATTCCATTCCGTTCCATTCAATTCCGGTTCATTCCATTCCATTCCATTCCATTCCATTCTATTCCATTCTGTTTAATTCCATTCCATTCCATTCCATTCCATTCGAGTTGATTCCATTCCATTCCATTCTATTCCATTCCATTCCATTCTATTCCATTCCATTCCATTCTATTCGCGTTGATTCCATTCCATCCCTTTCCATTCCATTCCATCCCATTCCATTCCATTCCATTCGGGTTGATTCCATTGCATTCCATTCCATTCCATTCTATTCCATTCCATTCGGGTTCTTTCCATTCCATTCCGTTCCATTCGATTCCTTTCCATTCCATTCCATTCCATTCGGGATGCTTCCATTCCAGTCAAGAACATTCCATTCCATTCCATTCCATTCCATTCCATTCCGGTTGATTCCATTGCATTCCATTCCATTCCATTTCATTCCATTCGGGTTGATTCCATTCCATTACATTCCATTACATTCCATTCTGGTTGATCCTATTCGATTCCATTCGCTTCAATTCCATTCCATTCCATTCCATTCGAGTTGCTTCCATTCCATTCCAGAACATTCCATTCCATTCCTTTCCATTCTTTCCATTCCATTCTATTCGGGTTCATTCCATTCCATTCCATTCCATTCCGTTCCATTCTGGTAGAATCCATTCCGTTCCATTCCAATCCATTCCATTCCATTCCGATTGATTCCATGCCATTCCTTTCCATTCCATTCCATTCCATTCCTTTCCATTCCGATTAATTCCATGCCATTCCATTGCATTCCATTCCATTCCACTCCATTCCTCTGTGGTTGATTCCATTCCATTCCATTCCATTCCATTCCATTCCATTCCTTTCCAATCCGTTTCATTCCATTCCATTCAATTTCAATCCATTCGGGTTGATTCCATTCCATTCCATTCCATTCCATTACATTACATTCGGGTTAATTCCATTCCATTCCATTCCATTCCATTCCATTTCATTCCATTCCATTCGGGATGCTTCCATTCCAGTCAAGAACATTCCATTCCATTCCATTCCATTCCTATCCATTCCTTTCCATTCCGGTTTATCCCTTTACATTCCATTCCATTCCTTTCGTTTTGATTCCATTCCATTCCATTCCATTCCATTCCATTCGGTTTGATTCCATTCCATTCCATTACATTGCTTTCCATTCCATTCCATTTCATTCCATTCGGGTTGATTCCATTCCATTCCACTCCATTCCATTCTGGTCGATTCCATTCCATTCCATTCCCTTCATTTCCATTCCATTCCATTCCATTCTGGTTGCTTCCATTCCGAGCCAGAACATTCCATTCCATTCCTTTCCATTACATTCCATTCCGTTCCATTCGGGTTCATTCCATTCAATTCCATTCCATTCCATTCCATTCCACTCGGGATGTTTCCATTCCATTTCATTCTATTCCATTCCATTCCATTCCAATCCATTCCATTCTGGATGATTACATTGCATTCCATTCGTGTTGATACCATTCCATTCCACGCCTTTCCAATCCATTCCTTTAGGGTTGTTGCCGTTCAATTCCATTCCATACCATTCCATTATATTTGGGTTGATTCCATTCCATTCCATTCCATTACATTCGGGTTAATTCCATTCCATTCCTTCCCATTCGATTCCATTCCATTCCATTCCATTCGGGATGCTTCCATTCCAGTCAATAACATTCCATTACATAACATTCCATTCCATTCCATTCCGGTTGATTCCATTGCATTCCATTCCATTCCATTTCATTCCATTCGGGTTGATTCCATTCCATTCCATTCCACTACATTCCATTCTGGTTGATCCTATTCGATTCCATTCGCTTCAATTCCATTCCATTCCATTCCATTCGGGATGCTTCCATTCCAGTCAAGAACATTCCATTACATAACATTCCATTCCATTCCATTCCGGTTGATTCCATTCCATTCCATTCCATTACATTCCATTCTGGTTGATCCTATTCGATTCCATTCGCTTCAATTCCATTCCATTCCATTCCATTCGAGTTGCTTCCATTCCAATCCAGAACATTCCATTCCATTCCTTTCCATTCTTTCCATTCCATTCTATTCGGGTTCATTCCATTCCATTCCATTCCATTCCGTTCCATTCTGGTAGAATCCATTCCGTTCCATTCCAATCCATTCCATTTCATTCCGATTGATTCCATGCCATTCCTTTCCATTCCATTCCATTCCGTTCCATTCCTTTCCATTCCGATTAATTCCATTCCATTCCATTGCATTCCATTCCATTCCACTCCATTCCTCTGTGGTTGATTGCATTCCATTCCATTCCATTCCATTCCATTCCATTCCTTTCCAATCCGTTTCATTCCATTCCATTCAATTTCAATCCATTCGGGTTGATTCCATTCCATTCCATTCCTTTCCATTATATTCCATTGCATTCCATTCCATTCGGGTTCATTCCATTCCATTCCATTCCATTCCATTCCATTCCATTCCCTTCGTGTTGAATCCATTCCATTCCCTTCCATTCCATCCCATTCCATTCTATTCCATTCCATTCCGATACATTCCATTCCATTCCCTTCCATTCGTGTTGATTCCATTCCATGCCATGCCATTCCATTCCATTCCGGTTGATTCCATTCCATTCCATTCCATTCCATTCCATTCCATTCCATTCCATTTCATTTCCTTCGTGTTGATTCCATTCCATTCCATTCCATTCCGTTCCCTTCCATTCCATTCCATTAGAGTTGATTCCATTCCATTCCATTCAATTCCATTCCATTCCATTTCATTCCATTCTCGATGATTCCATTCCATTCCATTCCATTCCATTCGGGTTGATTCCATTCCATTTCATTCCATTAGATTCCATTCCTTTCCATTCCATTCGTGTTAATTCCATGCCATTCCACTCCATTCCATTGCCTTCCATTCCATTCCATTCCATTCCATTCGGGTTGCTTCTATTCCATTCCAGAACATTCCATTCCATTCCATTCCGATTGATTCCATTCCATTCCATTGCATTCCATTCCATTCCACTCCATTCCATTGTGGTTGATTCCTTTCCATTCCATTCCATTCCATTCCTTTCCATTCCGTTTCATTCCATTCCATTCAATTTCATTCCATTCGGGTTGAATCCATTCCATTCCATTCCTTTCCATTATATTCCATTCCATTCCATTCCATTCGGGTTCATTCCATTCCATTCCATTCCATTCCATTCCATTCCATTCCCTTCGGGTTGAATAAATTCCATTCCCTTCCATTCCATTCCATTCGGGTTGATTCCATTCCATTCCATTCCATTCCATTCCATTCCATTCCATTCCGGTTGATTCCATTCCATTTCTTTCCATTCCATTCCATTCCATTCCATTCCATTCCATTCCATTCTGGTTTATTCCATTCCATTCCATTCCATTCCATTCCATTCTATTCCATTCTATCCCACTCCATTCCATTCCATTCGGGATGATTCCATTCCATTCCATTGCATACCTTTCCATTGCTGTTGATTCCATTCCATTCCATTCCATTCCATTCCACTCCATTCCATTCCATTCCGTTTGTGTTGATTCCATTCCGTTCCAATCGATACCATTCCATTCCATTCCATTCCGGTTAATTCCATTCCATTCCATTTCATTCAATTCCATTCTGGTTGATTCCATTCCATTTCTTCCTATTCCATTCCATTCCATTCTATTCCATTCCATTCCATTCTATTCGCGTTGATTCCATTCCATCCCATTCCATTCCATTCCATCCCATTCCATTCCATTCCATTCGGGTTGATTCCATTGCATTCCATTCCATTCCATACCATTTGCGTGGATTCCATTCCATTCCATTCAATTCCATTGCATTCCATTCCATTCGGGTTGAATCCTTTCCATTCCATTCCATTGCATTCCATTCCATACCATTCCATTTCATTCCACTCAGGTTGATTCCATTCCATTTCTTTCCATTCCATTCCATTCCATTCCATTCCATTCCATTCCATTCGGGTTTATTCCATTCCATTCCATTCCATTCCATTCCATTCCATTCCATTCCGTTCCATTCCATTCCATTCTATGCCATTCCAATCCATTCCATTCCGTTTGATTCCATTCCATTCCATTCCATACCATTCCATTCCTGTTGATTCCTTTCAATTCCACTCCATTCCATTCCATTCCGTTTGGGTTGATTCCATTCCGTTCCAATCCATACCATTCCATTCCATTCGGGTTGATTCCATTCCATTCCATTCCATTCCTTTTCATTGCATTATGTTTGATTCCATTCCATTCCATTCCATTCCATTCCATTCCATTCCATTCCATTCTGGTTGATTCCATTCCATTCCATTCCATTCCATTTCATTACATTCCATTCGGGTTGATTCCATTCCATTCCATTCTATTCCATTCCATTCCATTCAATTCGCTTTGATTCCATTCCATTCGATTCCATTCCATTCGGATTGACTCCATTCCATTCCATTTCATTCCATTCTATTCCATTCCATTGCATTCCATTTCATTCCATTCGGGTAGATTCCGTTCTATTCCATTCCGATCCATACCATTCCATAACGGTTCATTCCATTCCATTCCATTCCATTCCATTCCATTCCATTCCATCCCATTCCATTTGGGTTGATTCCATTCCATTCCATTCCATTCCATTTCATTCCAATCCATTCGGTTTCATTCCATTCCATTCCATTCCATGCCATTCGGTTGCTTCCATTCCAATCCAGAACATTCCATTCCGTTCCATTCAATTCCGGTTCATTCCATTCCATTCCATTCTATTCCATTCTGTTTAATTCCATTCCATTCCATTCCATTCGAGTTGATTCCATTCCATTCCATTCCATTCCATTCCATTCCATTCCATTCCATTCTGGTTGATTCCATTCCATTCCATTCCATTCCATTTCATTACATTCCATTCGGGTTGATTCCATTCCATTCCATTCTATTCCATTCCATTCCATTCAATTCGCTTTGATTCCATTCCATTCGATTCCATTCCATTCGGATTGACTCCATTCCATTCCATTTCATTCCATTCTATTCCATTCCATTGCATTCCGTTTCATTCCATTCGGGTAGATTCCGTTCTCTTCCATTCCTATCCATACCATTCCATAGAGGTTCATTCCATTCCATTCCATTCCATTCCATTCCATTCCATTCCATTCCATTCCATCCCATTCCATTTGGGTTGATTCCATTCCATTCCATTCCATTCCATTTCATTCCAATCCATTCGGTTTCATTCCGTTCCATTCCATTCCATGCCATTCGGTTGCTTCCATTCCAATCCAGAACATTCCATTCCGTTCCATTCAATTCCGGTTCATTCCATTCCATTCCATTCCATTCCATTCTATTCCATTCTGTTTAATTCCATTCCATTCCATTCCATTCGAGTTGATTCCATTCCATTCCATTCCATTCTATTCCATTCCATTCCATTCTATTCCATTCCATTCCATTCTATTCGCGTTGATTCCATTCCATCCCTTTCCATTCCATTCCATCCCATTCCATTCCATTCCATTCCATTCCATTCCATTCGGGTTGATTCCATTGCATTCCATTCCATTCCATTCTATTCCATTCCATTCGGGTTCATTCCATTCCATTCCGTTCCATTCGATTCCATTCCATTCCATTCCATTCGGGATGCTTCCATTCCAGTCAAGAACATTCCATTCCATTCCATTCCATTCCATTCCATTCCGGTTGATTCCATTGCATTCCATTCCATTCCATTTCATTCCATTCGGGTTGATTCCATTCCATTCCATTCCATTCCGTTCCATTCTGGTAGAATCCATTCCGTTCCATTCCAATCCATTCCATTCCATTCCGATTGATTCCATGCCATTCCTTTCCATTCCATTCCGTTCCATTCCATTCCATTCCGATTAATTCCATGCCATTCCATTGCATTCCATTCCATTCCACTCCATTCCTCTGTGGTTGATTCCATTCCATTCCATTCCATTCCATTCCATTCCATTCCTTTCCAATCCGTTTCATTCCATTCCATTCAATTTCAATCCATTCGGGTTGATTCCATTCCATTCCATTCCATTCCATTAGGGTTGATGCCATTCCATTCCATTCAACACCATTCTATTCCATTTGGGTTGATTCCATTCCATTCCATTCCATTCCATTCCATTCCATTCCATTACATTCGGGTTAATTCCATTCCATTCCATTCCATTCGATTCCATTTCATTCCATTCCATTCGGGATGCTTCCATTCCAGTCAAGAACATTCCATTCCATTCCATTCCATTCCTATCCATTCCTTTCCATTCCGGTTTATCCCTTTACATTCCATTCCATTCCTTTCGTTTTGATTCCATTCCATTCCATTCCATTCCATTCCATTCGGTTTGATTCCATTCCATTCCATTACATTGCTTTCCATTCCATTCCATTTCATTCCATTCGGGTTGATTCCATTCCATTCCACTCCATTCCATTCTGGTCGATTCCATTCCATTCCATTCCCTTCATTTCCATTCCATTCCATTCCATTCTGGTTGCTTCCATTCCGATCCAGAACATTCCATTCCATTCCTTTCCATTACATTCCATTCCGTTCCATTCGGGTTCATTCCATTCAATTCCATTCCATTCCATTCCATTCCATTCCATTCCATTCCATTCCACTCGGGATGTTTCCATTCCATTTCATTCTATTCCATTCCATTCCATTCCAATCCATTCCATTCTGGATGATTACATTCCATTCCATTCGTGTTGATACCATTCCATTCCACGCCATTCCATTCCATTCCTTTAGGGTTGTTGCCGTTCAATTCCATTCCATACCATTCCATTATATTTGGGTTGATTCCATTCCATTCCATTCCATTACATTCGGGTTAATTCCATTCCATTCCTTCCCATTCGATTCCATTCCATTCCATTCCATTCGGGATGCTTCCATTCCAGTCAAGAACATTCCATTACATAACATTCCATTCCATTCCATTCCGGTTGATTCCATTGCATTCCATTCCATTCCATTTCATTCCATTCGGGTTGATTCCATTCCATTCCATTCCATTACATTCCATTCTGGTTGATCCTATTCGATTCCATTCGCTTCAATTCCATTCCATTCCATTCCATTCGAGTTGCTTCCATTCCAATCCAAAACATTCCATTCCATTCCTTTCCATTCTTTCCATTCCATTCTATTCGGGTTCATTCCATTCCATTCCATTCCATTCCGTTCCATTCTGGTAGAATCCATTCCGTTCCATTCCAGTCCATTCCATTTCATTCCGATTGATTCCATGCCATTCCTTTCCATTCCATTCCATTCCGTTCCATTCCATTCCATTCCGATTAATTCCATTCCATTCCATTGCATTCCATTCCATTCCACTCCATTCCTCTGTGGTTGATTCCATTCCATTCCATTCCATTCCATTCCATTCCATTCCTTTCCAATCCGTTTCATTCCATTCCATTCAATTTCAATCCATTCGGGTTGATTCCATTCCATTCCATTCCATTCCATTCCAGTAGGGTTGATGCCATTCCATTCCATTCAACACCATTCTATTCCATTTGGGTTGATTCCATTCCATTCCATTCCATTCCATTCCATTACATTCGGGTTAATTCCATTCCATTCCATTCCATTCGATTCCATTTCATTCCATTCCATTCGGGATGCTTCCATTCCAGTCAAGAACATTCCATTCCATTCCATTCCATTCCTATCCATTCCTTTCCATTCCGGTTTATCCCTTTACATTCCATTCCATTCCTTTCGTTTTGATTCCATTCCATTCCATTCCATTCCATTCCATTCGGTTTGATTCCATTCCATTCCATTACATTGTTTTCCATTCCATTCCATTTCATTCCATTCGGGTTGATTCCATTCCATTCCACTCCATTCCATTCTGGTCGATTCCATTCCATTCCATTCCCTTCATTTCCATTCCATTCCATTCCATTCTGGTTGCTTCCATTCCGATCCAGAACATTCCATTCCATTCCTTTCCATTACATTCCATTTCGTTCCATTCGGGTTCATTCCATTCCATTCCATTCCATTCCATTCCATTCCATTCCACTCGGGATGTTTCCATTCCATTTCATTCTATTCCATTCCATTCCATTCCAATCCATTCCATTCTGGATGATTACATTGCATTCCATTCGTGTTGATACCATTCCATTCCACGCCATTCCATTCCATTCCTTTAGGGTTGTTGCCGTTCAATTCCATTCCATACCATTCCATTATATTTGGGTTGATTCCATTCCATTCCATTCCATTACATTCGGGTTAATTCCATTCCATTCCTTCCCATTCGATTCCATTCCATTCCATTCCATTCGGGATGCTTCCATTCCAGTCAAGAACATTCCATTACATAACATTCCATTCCATTCCATTCCGGTTGATTCCATTGCATTCCATTCCATTCCATTTCATTCCATTCGGGTTGATTCCATTCCATTCCATTCCATTACATTCCATTCTGGTTGATCCTATTCGATTCCATTCGCTTCAATTCCATTCCATTCCATTCCATTCGAGTTGCTTCCATTCCAATCCAGAACATTCCATTCCATTCCTTTCCATTCTTTCCATTCCATTCTATTCGGGTTCATTCCATTCCATTCCATTCCATTCCGTTCCATTCTGGTAGAATCCATTCCGTTCCATTCCAATCCATTCCATTTCATTCCGATTGATTCCATGCCATTCCTTTCCATTCCATTCCATTCCGTTCCATTCCATTCCATTCCGATTAATTCCATTCCATTCCATTGCATTCCATTCCATTCCACTCCATTCCTCTGTGGTTGATTGCATTCCATTCCATTCCATTCCATTCCATTCCATTCCTTTCCAATCCGTTTCATTCCATTCCATTCAATTTCAATCCATTCGGGTTGATTCCATTCCATTCCATTCCTTTCCATTATATTCCATTGCATTCCATTCCATTCGGGTTCATTCCATTCCATTCCATTCCATTCCATTCCATTCCATTCCATTCCCTTCGTGTTGAATCCATTCCGTTCCCTTCCATTCCATCCCATTCCATTCTATTCCATTCCATTCCGATACATTCCATTCCATTCCCTTCCATTCGTGTTGATTCCATTCCATGCCATGCCATTCCATTCCATTCCGGTTGATTCCATTCCATTCCATTCCATTCCGTTCCATTCCATTCCATTCCATTCCATTTCATTTCCTTCGTGTTGATTCCATTCCATTCCATTCCATTCCGTTCCCTTCCATTCCATTCCATTAGTGTTGATTCCATTCCATTCCATTCAATTCCATTCCATTCCATTTCATTCCATTCTCGATGATTCCATTCCATTCCATTCCATTCCATTCGGGTTGATTCCATTCCATTTCATTCCATTAGATTCCATTCCTTTCCATTCCATTCGTGTTAATTCCATGCCATTCCACTCCATTCCATTGCCTTCCATTCCATTCCATTCCATTCGGGTTGCTTCTATTCCATTCCAGAACATTCCATTCCATTCCATTCCGATTGATTCCATTCCATTCCATTGCATTCCATTCCATTCCACTCCATTCCATTGTGGTTGATTCCTTTCCATTCCATTCCATTCCATTCCTTTCCATTCCGATTCATTCCATTCCATTCAATTTCATTCCATTCGGGTTGAATCCATTCCATTCCATTCCTTTCCATTATATTCCATTCCATTCCATTCCATTCGGGTTCATTCCATTCCATTCCATTCCATTCCATTCCATTCCATTCCATTCCCTTTTGGTTGAATAAATTCCATTCCCTTCCATTCCATTCCATTCCATTCGGGTTGATTCCATTCCATTCCATTCCATTCCATTCCATTCCGGTGGATTCCATTCCATTTCTTTCCATTCCATTCCATTCCATTCCATTCCATTCTGGTTTATTCCATTCCATTCCATTCCATTCCATTCCATTCCATTCCATTCCATTCCATTCTATTCCATTCTATCCCATTCCATTCCATTCCATTCGGGATGATTCCATTCCATTCCATTCCATTCCATACCTTTCCATTGCTGTTGATTCCATTCCATTCCATTCCATTCCATTCCACTCCATTCCATTCCATTCCGTTTGTGTTGATTCCATTCCGTTCCAATCCATACCATTCCATTCCATTCCATTCCGGTTAATTCCATTCCATTCCATTTCATTCAATTCCATTCTGGTTGATTCCATTCCATTTCTTCCTATTCCATTCCATTCCATTCTATTGCATTCCATTCCATTCTATTCGCGTTGATTCCATTCCATCCCATTCCATTCCATTCCATCCCATTCCATTCCATTCCATTCGGGTTGATTCCATTGCATTCCATTCCATTCCATACCATTTGCGTGGATTCCATTCCATTCCATTCAATTCCATTGCATTCCATTCCATTCGGGTTGATTCCTTTCCATTCCATTCCATTGCATTGCATTCCATACCATTCCATTCCATTCCACTCAGGTTGATTCCATTCCATTTCTTTCGATTCCATTCCATTCCATTCCATTCGGGTTTATTCCATTCCATTCCATTCCATTCCATTCCATTCCATTCCATTCCGTTCCATTCCATTCCATTCTATGCCATTCCAATCCATTCCATTCCGTTTGATTCCATTCCATTCCATTCCATACCATTCCATTCCTGTTGATTCCTTTCAATTCCACTCCATTCCATTCCATTCCGTTTGGGTTGATTCCATTCCGTTCCAATCCATACCATTCCATTCCATTCGGGTTGATTCCATTCCATTCCATTCCATTCCATTTCATTGCATTCTGTTTGATTCCATTCCATTCCATTCCATTCCATTCCATTCCATTCTGGTTGATTCCATTCCATTCCATTCCATTCCATTTCATTACATTCCATTCGGGTTGATTCCATTCCATTCCATTCTGTTCCATTCCATTCCATTCAATTCGCTTTGATTCCATTCCATTCGATTCCATTCCATTCGGATTGACTCCATTCCATTCCATTTCATTCCATTCTATTCCATTCCATTGCATTCCATTTCATTCCATTCGGGTAGATTCCGTTCTATTCCATTCCTATCCATACCATTCCATACCGGTTCATTCCATTCCATTCCATTCCATTCCATTCCATTCCATTCCATTCCATTCCATCCCATTCCATTTGGGTTGATTCCATTCCATTCCATTCCATTCCATTTCATTCCAATCCATTCGGTTTCATTCCATTCCATTCCATTCCATGCCATTCGGTTGCTTCCATTCCAATCCAGAACATTCCATTCCGTTCCATTCAATTCGGGTTCATTCCATTCCATTCCATTCCATTCCATTCTATTCCATTCTGTTTAATTCCATTCCATTCCATTCCATTCCATTCGAGTTGATTCCATTCCATTCCATTCTATTCCATTCCATTCCATTCTATTCCATTCCATTCCATTCTATTCGCGTTGATTCCATTCCATCCCTTTCCATTCCATTCCATCCCATTCCATTCCATTCCATTCGGGTTGATTCCATTGCATTCCATTCCATTCCATTCTATTCCATTCCATTCGGGTTCTTTCCATTCCATTCCGTTCCATTCGATTCCATTCCATTCCATTCCATTCCATTCGGGATGCTTCCATTCCAGTCAAGAACATTCCATTCCATTCTATTCCATTCCATTCCATTCCATTCCGGTTGATTCCATTGCATTCCATTCCATTCCATTTCATTCCATTCGGGTTGATTCCATTCCATTACATTCCATTACATTCCATTCTGGTTGATCCTATTCGATTCCATTCGCTTCAATTCCATTCCATTCCATTCCATTCGAGTTGCTTCCATTCCATTCCAGAACATTCCATTCCATTCCTTTCCATTCTTTCCATTCCATTCTATTCGGGTTCATTCCATTCCATTCCATTCCATTCCGTTCCATTCTGGTAGAATCCATTCCGTTCCATTCCAATCCATTCCATTCCATTCCGATTGATTCCATGCCATTCCTTTCCATTCCATTCCATTCCATTCCATTCCATTCCGATTAATTCCATGCCATTCCATTGCATTCCATTCCATTCCACTCCATTCCTCTGTGGTTGATTCCATTCCATTCCATTCCATTCCATTCCATTCCATTCCATTCCATTCCTTTCCAATCCGTTTCATTCCATTCCATTCAATTTCAATCCATTCAGGTTGATTCCATTCCATTCCATTCCATTCCATTACATTACATTCGGGTTAATTCCATTCCATTCCATTCCATTCCATTCCATTTCATTCCATTCCATTCGGGATGCTTCCATTCCAGTCAAGAACATTCCATTCCATTCCATTCCATTCCTATCCATTCCTTTCCATTCCGGTTTATCCCTTTACATTCCATTCCATTCCTTTCGTTTTGATTCCATTCCATTCCATTCCATTCCATTCCATTCGGTTTGATTCCATTCCATTCCATTACATTGCTTTCCATTCCATTCCATTTCATTCCATTCGGGTTGATTCCATTCCATTCCACTCCATTCCATTCTGGTCGATTCCATTCCATTCCATTCCCTTCATTTCCATTCCATTCCATTCCATTCTGGTTGCTTCCATTCCGATCCAGAACATTCCATTCCATTCCTTTCCATTACATTCCATTCCGTTCCATTCGGGTTCATTCCATTCAATTCCATTCCATTCCATTCCATTCCATTCCATTCCATTCCATTCCACTCGGGATGTTTCCATTCTATTTCATTCTATTCCATTCCATTCCATTCCAATCCATTCCATTCTGGATGATTACATTGCATTCCATTCGTGTTGATACCATTCCATTCCACGCCATTCCATTCCATTCCTTTGGGGTTGTTGCCGTTCAATTCCATTCCATACCATTCCATTATATTTGGATTGATTCCATTCCATTCCATTCCATTACATTCGGGTTAATTCCATTCCATTCCTTCCCATTCGATTCCATTCCATTCCATTCCATTCGGGATGCTTCCATTCCAGTCAAGAACATTCCATTACATAACATTCCATTCCATTCCATTCCGGTTGATTCCATTGCATTCCATTCCATTCCATTTCATTCCATTCGGGTTGATTCCATTCCATTCCATTCCATTACATTCCATTCTGGTTGATCCTATTCGATTCCATTCGCTTCAATTCCATTCCATTCCATTCCATTCGAGTTGCTTCCATTCCAATCCAGAACATTCCATTCCATTCCTTTCCATTCTTTCCATTCCATTCTATTCGGGTTCATTCCATTCCATTCCATTCCATTCCGTTCCATTCTGGTAGAATCCATTCCGTTCCATTCCAATCCATTCCATTTCATTCCGATTGATTCCATGCCATTCCTTTCCATTCCATTCCATTCCGTTCCATTCCATTCCATTCCGATTAATTCCATTCCATTCCATTGCATTCCATTCCATTCCACTCCATTCCTCTGTGGTTGATTGCATTCCATTCCATTCCATTCCATTCCATTCCTTTCCTTTCCAATCCGTTTCATTCCATTCCATTCCATTTCAATCCATTCGGGTTGATTCCATTCCATTCCATTCCTTTCCATTATATTCCATTGCATTCCATTCCATTCGGGTTCATTCCATTCCATTCCATTCCATTCCATTCCATTCCATTCCATTCCATTCCCTTCGTGTTGAATCCATTCCGTTCCCTTCCATTCCATCCCATTCCATTCTATTACATTCCATTCCGATACATTCCATTCCATTCCCTTCCATTCGTGTTGATTCCATTCCATGCCATGCCATTCCATTCCATTCCGGTTGATTCCATTCCATTCCATTCCATTACGTTCCATTCCATTCCATTCCATTCCATTTCATTTCCTTCGTGTTGATTCCATTCCATTCCATTCCATTCCGTTCCCTTCCATTCCATTCCATTAGTGTTGATTCCATTCCATTCCATTCAATTCCATTCCATTCCATTTCATTCCATTCTCGATGATTCCATTCCATTCCATTCCATTCCATTCGGGTTGATTCCATTCCATTTCATTCCATTAGATTCCATTCCATTCCATTCCATTCGGGTTTATTCCATTCCATTCCATTCCATTCCATTCCATTCCATTCCATTCCATTACGTTCCATTCCATTCCATTCTATGCCATTCCAATCCATTCCATTCCGTTTGATTCCATTCCATTCCTTTCCATACCATTCCATTCCTGTTGATTCCTTTCAATTCCACTCCATTCCATTCCATTCCGTTTGGGTTGATTCCATTCCGTTCCAATCCATACCATTCCATTCCATTCGGGTTGATTCCATTCCATTCCATTCCATTCCATTTCATTGCATTCTGTTTGATTCCATTCCATTCCATTCCATTCCATTCCATTCTGGTTGATTCCATTCCATTCCATTCCATTCCATTTCATTACATTCCATTCGGGTTGATTCCATTCCATTCCATTCTGTTCCATTCCATTCCATTCAATTCGCTTTGATTCCATTCCATTCGATTCCATTCCATTCGGATTGACTCCATTCCATTCCATTTCATTCCATTCTATTCCATTCCATTGCATTCCATTTCATTCCATTCGGGTAGATTCCGTTCTATTCCATTCCTATCCATACCATTCCATACCGGTTCATTCCATTCCATTCCATTCCATTCCATTCCATTCCATTCCATTCCATTCCATCCCATTCCATTTGGGTTGATTCCATTCCATTCCATTCCATTCCATTTCATTCCAATCCATTCGGTTTCATTCCATTCCATTCCATTCCATGCCATTCGGTTGCTTCCATTCCAATCCAGAACATTCCATTCCGTTCCATTCAATTCCGGTTCATTCCATTCCATTCCATTCCATTCCATTCTATTCCATTCTGTTTAATTCCATTCCATTCCATTCCATTACATTCGAGTTGATTCCATTCCATTCCATTCTATTCCATTCCATTCCATTCTATTCCATTCCATTCCATTCTATTCGCGTTGATTCCATTCCATCCCTTTCCATTCCATTCCATCCCATTCCATTCCATTCCATTCGGGTTGATTCCATTGCATTCCATTCCATTCCATTCTATTCCATTCCATTCGGGTTCTTTCCATTCCATTCCGTTCCATTCGATTCCATTCCATTCCAATCCATTCCATTCGGGATGCTTCCATTCCAGTCAAGAACATTCCATTCCATTCTATTCCATTCCATTCCATTCCATTCCGGTTGATTCCATTGCATTCCATTCCATTCCATTTCATTCCATTCGGGTTGATTCCATTCCATTACATTCCATTACATTCCATTCTGGTTGATCCTATTCGATTCCATTCGCTTCAATTCCATTCCATTCCATTCCATTCGAGTTGCTTCCATTCCATTCCAGAACATTCCATTCCATTCCTTTCCATTCTTTCCATTCCATTCTATTCGGGTTCATTCCATTCCATTCCATTCCATTCCGTTCCATTCTGGTAGAATCCATTCCGTTCCATTCCAATCCATTCCATTCCATTCCGATTGATTCCATGCCATTCCTTTCCATTCCATTCCATTCCATTCCATTCCATTCCGATTAATTCCATGCCATTCCATTGCATTCCATTCCATTCCACTCCATTCCTCTGTGGTTGATTCCATTCCATTCCATTCCATTCCATTCCATTCCATTCCATTCCTTTCCAATCCGTTTCATTCCATTCCATTCAATTTCAATCCATTCGGGTTGATTCCATTCCATTCCATTCCATTCCATTACATTACATTCGGGTTAATTCCATTCCATTCCATTCCATTCCATTCCATTTCATTCCATTCCATTCGGGATGCTTCCATTCCAGTCAAGAACATTCCATTCCATTCCATTCCATTCCTATCCATTCCTTTCCATTCCGGTTTATCCCTTTACATTCCATTCCATTCCTTTCGTTTTGATTCCATTCCATTCCATTCCATTCCATTCCATTCGGTTTGATTCCATTCCATTCCATTACATTGCTTTCCATTCCATTCCATTTCATTCCATTCGGGTTGATTCCATTCCATTCCACTCCATTCCATTCTGGTCGATTCCATTCCATTCCATTCCCTTCATTTCCATTCCATTCCATTCCATTCTGGTTGCTTCCATTCCGATCCAGAACATTCCATTCCATTCCTTTCCATTACATTCCATTCCGTTCCATTCGGGTTCATTCCATTCAATTCCATTCCATTCCATTCCATTCCATTCCATTCCATTCCATTCCATTCCACTCAGGATGTTTCCATTCCATTTCATTCTATTCCATTCCATTCCATTCCAATCCATTCCATTCTGGATGATTACATTGCATTCCATTCGTGTTGATACCATTCCATTCCACGCCATTCCATTCCATTCCTTTAGGGTTGTTGCCGTTCAATTCCATTCCATACCATTCCATTATATTTGGATTGATTCCATTCCATTCCATTCCATTACATTCGGGTTAATTCCATTCCATTCCTTCCCATTCGATTCCATTCCATTCCATTCCATTCGGGATGCTTCCATTCCAGTCAAGAACATTCCATTACATAACATTCCATTCCATTCCATTCCGGTTGATTCCATTGCATTCCATTCCATTCCATTTCATTCCATTCGGGTTGATTCCATTCCATTCCATTCCATTACATTCCATTCTGGTTGATCCTATTCGATTCCATTCGCTTCAATTCCATTCCATTCCATTCCATTCGAGTTGCTTCCATTCCAATCCAGAACATTCCATTCCATTCCTTTCCATTCTTTCCATTCCATTCTATTCGGGTTCATTCCATTCCATTCCATTCCATTCCGTTCCATTCTGGTAGAATCCATTCCGTTCCATTCCAATCCATTCCATTTCATTCCGATTGATTCCATGCCATTCCTTTCCATTCCATTCCATTCCGTTCCATTCCATTCCATTCCGATTAATTCCATTCCATTCCATTGCATTCCATTCCATTCCACTCCATTCCTCTGTGGTTGATTGCATTCCATTCCATTCCATTCCATTCCATTCCTTTCCTTTCCAATCCGTTTCATTCCATTCCATTCCATTTCAATCCATTCGGGTTGATTCCATTCCATTCCATTCCTTTCCATTATATTCCATTGCATTCCATTCCATTCGGGTTCATTCCATTCCATTCCATTCCATTCCATTCCATTCCATTCCATTCCATTCCCTTCGTGTTGAATCCATTCCGTTCCCTTCCATTCCATCCCATTCCATTCTATTCCATTCCATTCCGATACATTCCATTCCATTCCCTTCCATTCGTGTTGATTCCATTCCATGCCATGCCATTCCATTCCATTCCGGTTGATTCCATTCCATTCCATTCCATTCCGTTCCATTCCATTCCATTCCATTCCATTCCATTTCCTTCGTGTTGATTCCATTCCATTCCATTCCATTCCGTTCCCTTCCATTCCATTCCATTAGTGTTGATTCCATTCCATTCCATTCAATTCCATTCCATTCCATTTCATTCCATTCTCGATGATTCCATTCCATTCCATTCCATTCCATTCGGGTTGATTCCATTCCATTTCATTCCATTAGATTCCATTCCTTTCCATTCCATTCGTGTTAATTCCATGCCATTCCACTCCATTCCATTGCCTTCCATTCCATTCCATTCCATTCGGGTTGCTTCTATTCCATGCCAGAACATTCCATTCCATTCCATTCCGATTGATTCCATTCCATTCCATTGCATTCCATTCCATTCCACTCCATTCCATTGTGGTTGATTCCTTTCCATTCCATTCCATTCCATTCCTTTCCATTCCGATTCATTCCATTCCATTCAATTTCATTCCATTCGGGTTGAATCCATTCCATTCCATTCCTTTCCATTATATTCCATTCCATTCCATTCCATTCGGGTTCATTCCATTCCATTCCATTCCATTCCATTCCATTCCATTCCCTTTTGGTTGAATAAATTCCATTCCCTTCCATTCCATTCCATTCCATTCGGGTTGATTCCATTCCATTCCATTCCATTCCATTCCATTCCGGTTGATTCCATTCCATTTCTTTCCATTCCATTCCATTCCATTCCATTCCATTCCATTCCATTCTGGTTTATTCCATTCCATTCCATTCCATTCCATTCCATTCCATTCCATTCTATTCCATTCTATCCCATTCCATTCCATTCCATTCGGGATGATTCCATTCCATTCCATTCCATTCCATACCTTTCCATTGCTGTTGATTCCATTCCATTCCATTCCATTCCATTCCACTCCATTCCATTCCATTCCGTTTGTGTTGATTCCATTCCGTTCCAATCCATACCATTCCATTCCATTCCATTCCGGTTAATTCCATTCCATTCCATTTCATTCAATTCCATTCTGGTTGATTCCATTCCATTTCTTCCTATTCCATTCCATTCCATTCTATTCCATTCCATTCCATTCTATTCGCGTTGATTCCATTCCATCCCATTCCATTCCATTCCATCCCATTCCATTCCATTCCATTCGGGTTGATTCCATTGCATTCCATTCCATTCCATACCATTTGCGTGGATTCCATTCCATTCCATTCAATTCCATTGCATTCCATTCCATTCGGGTTGATTCCTTTCCATTCCATTCCATTGCATTCCATTCCATACCATTCCATTCCATTCCACTCAGGTTGATTCCATTCCATTTCTTTCGATTCCATTCCATTCCATTCCATTCGGGTTTATTCCATTCCATTCCATTCCATTCCATTCCATTCCATTCCATTCCATTCCATTCCGTTCCATTCCATTCCATTCTATGCCATTCCAATCCATTCCATTCCGTTTGATTCCATTCCATTCCATTCCATACCATTCCATTCCTGTTGATTCCTTTCAATTCCACTCCATTCCATTCCATTCCGTTTGGGTTGATTCCATTCCGTTCCAATCCATACCATTCCATTCCATTCGGGTTGATTCCATTCCATTCCATTCCATTCCATTTCATTACATTCCATTCGGGTTGATTCCATTCCATTCCATTCTGTTCCATTCCATTCCATTCAATTCGCTTTGATTCCATTCCATTCGATTCCATTCCATTCGGATTGACTCCATTCCATTCCATTTCATTCCATTCTATTCCATTGCATTGCATTCCATTTCATTCCATTCGGGTAGATTCCGTTCTATTCCATTCCTATCCATACCATTCCATACCGGTTCATTCCATTCCATTCCATTCCATTCCATTCCATCCCATTCCATTTGGGTTGATTCCATTCCATTCCATTCCATTCCATTTCATTCCAATCCATTCGGTTTCATTCCATTCCATTCCATTCCATGCCATTCGGTTGCTTCCATTCCAATCCAGAACATTCCATTCCGTTCCATTCAATTCCGGTTCATTCCATTCCATTCCATTCCATTCCATTCTATTCCATTCTGTTTAATTCCATTCCATTCCATTCCATTCCATTCGAGTTGATTCCATTCCATTCCATTCTATTCCATTCCATTCCATTCTATTCCATTCCATTCCATTCTATTCGCGTTGATTCCATTCCATCCCTTTCCATTCCATTCCATCCCATTCCATTCCATTCCATTCGGGTTGATTCCATTGCATTCCATTCCATTCCATTCTATTCCATTCCATTCGGGTTCTTTCCATTCCATTCCGTTCCATTCGATTCCATTCCATTCCATTCCATTCCATTCGGGATGCTTCCATTCCAGTCAAGAACATTCCATTCCATTCTATTCCATTCCATTCCATTCCATTCCGGTTGATTCCATTGCATTCCATTCCATTCCATTTCATTCCATTCGGGTTGATTCCATTCCATTACATTCCATTACATTCCATTCTGGTTGATCCTATTCGATTCCATTCGCTTCAATTCCATTCCATTCCATTCCATTCGAGTTGCTTCCATTCCATTCCAGAACATTCCATTCCATTCCTTTCCATTCTTTCCATTCCATTCTATTCGGGTTCATTCCATTCCATTCCATTCCATTCCGTTCCATTCTGGTAGAATCCATTCCGTTCCATTCCAATCCATTCCATTCCATTCCGATTGATTCCATGCCATTCCTTTCCATTCCATTCCATTCCATTCCATTCCATTCCGATTAATTCCATGCCATTCCATTGCATTCCATTCCATTCCACTCCATTCCTCTGTGGTTGATTCCATTTCATTCCATTCCATTCCATTCCATTCCATTCCATTCCTTTCCAATCCGTTTCATTCCATTCCATTCCATTCCATTTCATTTCCTTCGTGTTGATTCCATTCCATTCCATTCCATTCCGTTCCCTTCCATTCCATTCCATTAGAGTTGATTCCATTCCATTCCATTCAATTCCATTCCATTCCATTTCATTCCATTCTCGATGATTCCATTCCATTCCATTCCATTCCATTCGGGTTGATTCCATTCCATTTCATTCCATTAGATTCCATTCCTTTCCATTCCATTCGTGTTAATTCCATGCCATTCCACTCCATTCCATTGCCTTCCATTCCATTCCATTCCATTCGGGTTGCTTCTATTCCATTCCAGAACATTCCATTCCATTCCATTCCGATTGATTCCATTCCATTCCATTGCATTCCATTCCATTCCACTCCATTCAATTGTGGTTGATTCCTTTCCATTCCATTCCATTCCATTCCTTTCCATTCCGTTTCATTCCATTCCATTCAATTTCATTCCATTCGGGTTGAATCCATTCCATTCCATTCCTTTCCATTATATTCCATTCCATTCCATTCCATTCGGGTTCATTCCATTCCATTCCATTCCATTCCATTCCATTCCATTCCATTCCCTTCGGGTTGAATAAATTCCATTCCCTTCCATTCCATTCCATTCCATTCGGGTTGATTCCATTCCATTCCATTCCATTCCATTCCATTCCGGTTGATTCCATTCCATTTCTTTCCATTCCATTCCATTCCATTCCATTCCATTCCATTCTGGTTTATTCCATTCCATTCCATTCCATTCCATTCCATTCTATTCCATTCTATCCCATTCCATTCCATTCCATTCGGGATGATTCCATTCCATTCCATTGCATACCTTTCCATTGCTGTTGATTCCATTCCATTCCATTCCATTCCATTCCACTCCATTCCATTCCATTCCGTTTGTGTTGATTCCATTCCGTTCCAATCCATACCATTCCATTCCATTCCATTCCGGTTAATTCCATTCCATTCCATTTCATTCAATTCCATTCTGGTTGATTCCATTCCATTTCTTCCTATTCCATTCCATTCCATTCTATTCCATTCCATTCCATTCTATTCGCGTTGATTCCATTCCATCCCATTCCATTCCATTCCATCCCATTCCATTCCATTCCATTCGGGTTGATTCCATTGCATTCCATTCCATTCCATACCATTTGCGTGGATTCCATTCCATTCCATTCAATTCCATTGCATTCCATTCCATTCGGGTTGATTCCTTTCCATTCCATTCCATTGCATTCCATTCCATACCATTCCATTCCATTCCACTCAGGTTGATTCCATTCCATTTCTTTCGATTCCATTCCATTCCATTCCATTCGGGTTTATTCCATTCCATTCCATTCCATTCCATTCCATTCCATTCCGTTCCATTCCATTCCATTCTATGCCATTCCAATCCATTCCATTCCGTTTGATTCCATTC
Source organism: Pan paniscus (assembly GCF_029289425.2). NCBI lineage: Eukaryota > Metazoa > Chordata > Mammalia > Primates > Hominidae > Pan > Pan paniscus. Next base: position 43,579,686 of record NC_073267.2, on the reverse strand, counting down.
CATTCCATTCCATACCATTCCATTCCTGTTGATTCCTTTCAATTCCACTCCATTCCATTCCATTCCGTTTGGGTTGATTCCATTCCGTTCCAATCCATACCATTCCATTCCATTCGGGTTGATTCCATTCCATTCCATTCCATTCCATTTCATTGCATTCTGTTTGATTCCATTCCATTCCATTCCATTCCATTCCATTCCATTCTGGTTGATTCCATTCCATTCCATTCCATTCCATTCCATTTCATTACATTCCATTCGGGTTGATTCCATTCCATTCCATTCTATTCCATTCCATTCCATTCAATTCGCTTTGATTCCATTCCATTCGATTCCATTCCATTCGGATTGACTCCATTCCATTCCATTTCATTCCATTCTATTCCATTCCATTGCATTCCATTTCATTCCATTCGGGTAGATTCCGTTCTATTCCATTCCTATCCATACCATTCCATACCGGTTCATTCCATTCCATTCCATTCCATTCCATTCCATTCCATTCCATTCCATCCCATTCCATTTGGGTTGATTCCATTCCATTCCATTCCATTCCATTTCATTCCAATCCATTCGGTTTCATTCCATTCCATTCCATTCCATGCCATTCGGTTGCTTCCATTCCAATCCAGAACATTCAATTCCGTTCCATTCAATTCCGGTTCATTCCATTCCATTCCATTCCATTCCATTCTATTCCATTCTGTTTAATTCCATTCCATTCCATTCCATTCCATTCGAGTTGATTCCATTCCATTCCATTCTATTCCATTCCATTCCATTCTATTCCATTCCATTCCATTCTATTCGCGTTGATTCCATTCCATCCCTTTCCATTCCATTCCATCCCATTCCATTCCATTCCATTCGGGTTGATTCCATTGCATTCCATTCCATTCCATTCTATTCCATTCCATTCGGGTTCTTTCCATTCCATTCCGTTCCATTCGATTCCTTTCCATTCCATTCCATTCCATTCGGGATGCTTCCATTCCAGTCAAGAACATTCCATTCCATTCCATTCCATTCCATTCCATTCCGGTTGATTCCATTGCATTCCATTCCATTCCATTTCATTCCATTCGGGTTGATTCCATTCCATTACATTCCATTACATTCCATTCTGGTTGATCCTATTCGATTCCATTCGCTTCAATTCCATTCCATTCCATTCCATTCGAGTTGCTTCCATTCCATTCCAGAACATTCCATTCCATTCCTTTCCATTCTTTCCATTCCATTCTATTCGGGTTCATTCCATTCCATTCCATTCCATTCCGTTCCATTCTGGTAGAATCCATTCCGTTCCATTCCAATCCATTCCATTCCATTCCGATTGATTCCATGCCATTCCTTTCCATTCCATTCCATTCCATTCCTTTCCATTCCGATTAATTCCATGCCATTCCATTGCATTCCATTCCATTCCACTCCATTCCTCTGTGGTTGATTCCATTCCATTCCATTCCATTCCATTCCATTCCATTCCTTTCCAATCCGTTTCATTCCATTCCATTCAATTTCAATCCATTCGGGTTGATTCCATTCCATTCCATTCCATTCCATTCCATTACATTACATTCGGGTTAATTCCATTCCATTCCATTCCATTCCATTCCATTTCATTCCATTCCATTCGGGATGCTTCCATTCCAGTCAAGAACATTCCATTCCATTCCATTCCATTCCTATCCATTCCTTTCCATTCCGGTTTATCCCTTTACATTCCATTCCATTCCTTTCGTTTTGATTCCATTCCATTCCATTCCATTCCATTCCATTCGGTTTGATTCCATTCCATTCCATTACATTGCTTTCCATTCCATTCCATTTCATTCCATTCGGGTTGATTCCATTCCATTCCACTCCATTCCATTCTGGTCGATTCCATTCCATTCCATTCCCTTCATTTCCATTCCATTCCATTCCATTCTGGTTGCTTCCATTCCGAGCCAGAACATTCCATTCCATTCCTTTCCATTACATTCCATTCCGTTCCATTCGGGTTCATTCCATTCAATTCCATTCCATTCCATTCCATTCCACTCGGGATGTTTCCATTCCATTTCATTCTATTCCATTCCATTCCATTCCAATCCATTCCATTCTGGATGATTACATTGCATTCCATTCGTGTTGATACCATTCCATTCCACGCCTTTCCATTCCATTCCTTTAGGGTTGTTGCCGTTCAATTCCATTCCATACCATTCCATTATATTTGGGTTGATTCCATTCCATTCCATTCCATTACATTCGGGTTAATTCCATTCCATTCCTTCCCATTCGATTCCATTCCATTCCATTCCATTCGGGATGCTTCCATTCCAGTCAATAACATTCCATTACATAACATTCCATTCCATTCCATTCCGGTTGATTCCATTGCATTCCATTCCATTCCATTTCATTCCATTCGGGTTGATTCCATTCCATTCCATTCCACTACATTCCATTCTGGTTGATCCTATTCGATTCCATTCGCTTCAATTCCATTCCATTCCATTCCATTCGGGATGCTTCCATTCCAGTCAAGAACATTCCATTACATAACATTCCATTCCATTCCATTCCGGTTGATTCCATTCCATTCCATTCCATTACATTCCATTCTGGTTGATCCTATTCGATTCCATTCGCTTCAATTCCATTCCATTCCATTCCATTCGAGTTGCTTCCATTCCAATCCAGAACATTCCATTCCATTCCTTTCCATTCTTTCCATTCCATTCTATTCGGGTTCATTCCATTCCATTCCATTCCATTCCGTTCCATTCTGGTAGAATCCATTCCGTTCCATTCCAATCCATTCCATTTCATTCCGATTGATTCCATGCCATTCCTTTCCATTCCATTCCATTCCGTTCCATTCCTTTCCATTCCGATTAATTCCATTCCATTCCATTGCATTCCATTCCATTCCACTCCATTCCTCTGTGGTTGATTGCATTCCATTCCATTCCATTCCATTCCATTCCATTCCTTTCCAATCCGTTTCATTCCATTCCATTCAATTTCAATCCATTCGGGTTGATTCCATTCCATTCCATTCCTTTCCATTATATTCCATTGCATTCCATTCCATTCGGGTTCATTCCATTCCATTCCATTCCATTCCATTCCATTCCATTCCCTTCGTGTTGAATCCATTCCATTCCCTTCCATTCCATCCCATTCCATTCTATTCCATTCCATTCCGATACATTCCATTCCATTCCCTTCCATTCGTGTTGATTCCATTCCATGCCATGCCATTCCATTCCATTCCGGTTGATTCCATTCCATTCCATTCCATTCCATTCCATTCCATTCCATTCCATTTCATTTCCTTCGTGTTGATTCCATTCCATTCCATTCCATTCCGTTCCCTTCCATTCCATTCCATTAGAGTTGATTCCATTCCATTCCATTCAATTCCATTCCATTCCATTTCATTCCATTCTCGATGATTCCATTCCATTCCATTCCATTCCATTCGGGTTGATTCCATTCCATTTCATTCCATTAGATTCCATTCCTTTCCATTCCATTCGTGTTAATTCCATGCCATTCCACTCCATTCCATTGCCTTCCATTCCATTCCATTCCATTCCATTCGGGTTGCTTCTATTCCATTCCAGAACATTCCATTCCATTCCATTCCGATTGATTCCATTCCATTCCATTGCATTCCATTCCATTCCACTCCATTCCATTGTGGTTGATTCCTTTCCATTCCATTCCATTCCATTCCTTTCCATTCCGTTTCATTCCATTCCATTCAATTTCATTCCATTCGGGTTGAATCCATTCCATTCCATTCCTTTCCATTATATTCCATTCCATTCCATTCCATTCGGGTTCATTCCATTCCATTCCATTCCATTCCATTCCATTCCATTCCCTTCGGGTTGAATAAATTCCATTCCCTTCCATTCCATTCCATTCGGGTTGATTCCATTCCGTTCCATTCCATTCCATTCCATTCCATTCCATTCCGGTTGATTCCATTCCATTTCTTTCCATTCCATTCCATTCCATTCCATTCCATTCCATTCCATTCTGGTTTATTCCATTCCATTCCATTCCATTCCATTCCATTCTATTCCATTCTATCCCACTCCATTCCATTCCATTCGGGATGATTCCATTCCATTCCATTGCATACCATTCCATTGCTGTTGATTCCATTCCATTCCATTCCATTCCATTCCACTCCATTCCATTCCATTCCGTTTGTGTTGATTCCATTCCGTTCCAATCGATACCATTCCATTCCATTCCATTCCGGTTAATTCCATTCCATTCCATTTCATTCAATTCCATTCTGGTTGATTCCATTCCATTTCTTCCTATTCCATTCCATTCCATTCTATTCCATTCCATTCCATTCTATTCGCGTTGATTCGATTCCATCCCATTCCATTCCATTCCATCCCATTCCATTCCATTCCATTCGGGTTGATTCCATTGCATTCCATTCCATTCCATACCATTTGCGTGGATTCCATTCCATTCCATTCAATTCCATTGCATTCCATTCCATTCGGGTTGAATCCTTTCCATTCCATTCCATTGCATTCCATTCCATACCATTCCATTTCATTCCACTCAGGTTGATTCCATTCCATTTCTTTCCATTCCATTCCATTCCATTCCATTCCATTCCATTCCATTCGGGTTTATTCCATTCCATTCCATTCCATTCCATTCCATTCCATTCCATTCCGTTCCATTCCATTCCATTCTATGCCATTCCAATCCATTCCATTCCGTTTGATTCCATTCCATTCCATTCCATACCATTCCATTCCTGTTGATTCCTTTCAATTCCACTCCATTCCATTCCATTCCGTTTGGGTTGATTCCATTCCGTTCCAATCCATACCATTCCATTCCATTCGGGTTGATTCCATTCCATTCCATTCCATTCCTTTTCATTGCATTATGTTTGATTCCATTCCATTCCATTCCATTCCATTCCATTCCATTCTGGTTGATTCCATTCCATTCCATTCCATTCCATTTCATTACATTCCATTCGGGTTGATTCCATTCCATTCCATTCTATTCCATTCCATTCCATTCAATTCGCTTTGATTCCATTCCATTCGATTCCATTCCATTCGGATTGACTCCATTCCATTCCATTTCATTCCATTCTATTCCATTCCATTGCATTCCATTTCATTCCATTCGGGTAGATTCCGTTCTATTCCATTCCGATCCATACCATTCCATAACGGTTCATTCCATTCCATTCCATTCCATTCCATTCCATTCCATTCCATCCCATTCCATTTGGGTTGATTCCATTCCATTCCATTCCATTCCATTTCATTCCAATCCATTCGGTTTCATTCCATTCCATTCCATTCCATGCCATTCGGTTGCTTCCATTCCAATCCAGAACATTCCATTCCGTTCCATTCAATTCCGGTTCATTCCATTCCATTCCATTCTATTCCATTCTGTTTAATTCCATTCCATTCCATTCCATTCGAGTTGATTCCATTCCATTCCATTCCATTCCATTCCATTCCATTCCATTCCATTCTGGTTGATTCCATTCCATTCCATTCCATTCCATTTCATTACATTCCATTCGGGTTGATTCCATTCCATTCCATTCTATTCCATTCCATTCCATTCAATTCGCTTTGATTCCATTCCATTCGATTCCATTCCATTCGGATTGACTCCATTCCATTCCATTTCATTCCATTCTATTCCATTCCATTGCATTCCGTTTCATTCCATTCGGGTAGATTCCGTTCTCTTCCATTCCTATCCATACCATTCCATAGAGGTTCATTCCATTCCATTCCATTCCATTCCATTCCATTCCATTCCATTCCATCCCATTCCATTTGGGTTGATTCCATTCCATTCCATTCCATTCCATTTCATTCCAATCCATTCGGTTTCATTCCGTTCCATTCCATTCCATGCCATTCGGTTGCTTCCATTCCAATCCAGAACATTCCATTCCGTTCCATTCAATTCCGGTTCATTCCATTCCATTCCATTCCATTCCATTCTATTCCATTCTGTTTAATTCCATTCCATTCCATTCCATTCGAGTTGATTCCATTCCATTCCATTCCATTCTATTCCATTCCATTCCATTCTATTCCATTCCATTCCATTCTATTCGCGTTGATTCCATTCCATCCCTTTCCATTCCATTCCATCCCATTCCATTCCATTCCATTCCATTCCATTCCATTCGGGTTGATTCCATTGCATTCCATTCCATTCCATTCTATTCCATTCCATTCGGGTTCATTCCATTCCATTCCGTTCCATTCGATTCCATTCCATTCCATTCCATTCGGGATGCTTCCATTCCAGTCAAGAACATTCCATTCCATTCCATTCCATTCCATTCCATTCCGGTTGATTCCATTGCATTCCATTCCATTCCATTTCATTCCATTCGGGTTGATTCCATTCCATTACATTCCATTACATTCCATTCTGGTTGATCCTATTCGATTCCATTCGCTTCAATTCCATTCCATTCCATTCCATTCGAGTTGCTTCCATTCCATTCCAGAACATTCCATTCCATTCCTTTCCATTCTTTCCATTCCATTCTATTCGGGTTCATTCCATTCCATTCCATTCCATTCCGTTCCATTCTGGTAGAATCCATTCCGTTCCATTCCAATCCATTCCATTCCATTCCGATTGATTCCATGCCATTCCTTTCCATTCCATTCCGTTCCATTCCATTCCATTACGATTAATTCCATGCCATTCCATTGCATTCCATTCCATTCCACTCCATTCCTCTGTGGTTGATTCCATTCCATTCCATTCCATTCCATTCCATTCCATTCCTTTCCAATCCGTTTCATTCCATTCCATTCAATTTCAATCCATTCGGGTTGATTCCATTCCATTCCATTCCATTCCATTCCATTAGGGTTGATGCCATTCCATTCCATTCAATACCATTCTATTCCATTTGGGTTGATTCCATTCCATTCCATTCCATTACATTACATTCGGGTTAATTCCATTCCATTCCATTCCATTCGATTCCATTTCATTCCATTCCATTCGGGATGCTTCCATTCCAGTCAAGAACATTCCATTCCATTCCATTCCATTCCTATCCATTCCTTTCCATTCCGGTTTATCCCTTTACATTCCATTCCATTCCTTTCGTTTTGATTCCATTCCATTCCATTCCATTCCATTCCATTCGGTTTGATTCCATTCCATTCCATTACATTGCTTTCCATTCCATTCCATTTCATTCCATTCGGGTTGATTCCATTCCATTCCACTCCATTCCATTCTGGTCGATTCCATTCCATTCCATTCCCTTCATTTCCATTCCATTCCATTCCATTCTGGTTGCTTCCATTCCGATCCAGAACATTCCATTCCATTCCTTTCCATTACATTCCATTCCGTTCCATTCGGGTTCATTCCATTCAATTCCATTCCATTCCATTCCATTCCATTCCATTCCATTCCATTCCACTCGGGATGTTTCCATTCCATTTCATTCTATTCCATTCCATTCCATTCCAATCCATTCCATTCTGGATGATTACATGCCATTCCATTCGTGTTGATACCATTCCATTCCACGCCATTCCATTCCATTCCTTTGGGGTTGTTGCCGTTCAATTCCATTTCATACCATTCCATTATATTTGGGTTGATTCCATTCCATTCCATTCCATTACATTCGGGTTAATTCCATTCCATTTCTTCCCATTCGATTCCATTCCATTCCATTCCATTCGGGATGCTTCCATTCCAGTCAAGAACATTCCATTACATAACATTCCATTCCATTCCATTCCGGTTGATTCCATTTCATTCCATTCCATTCCTTTTCATTCCATTCGGGTTGATTCCATTCCATTCCATTCCATTACATTCCATTCTGGTTGATCCTATTCGATTCCATTCGCTTCAATTCCATTCCATTCCATTCCATTCGAGTTGCTTCCATTCCAATCCAGAACATTCCATTCCATTCCTTTCCATTCTTTCCATTCCATTCTATTCGGGTTCATTCCATTCCATTCCATTCCATTCCGTTCCATTCTGGTAGAATCCATTCCGTTCCATTCCAATCCATTCCATTTCATTCCGATTGATTCCATGCCATTCCTTTCCATTCCATTCTATTCCGTTCCATTCCATTCCATTCCGATTAATTCCATTCCATTCCATTGCATTCCATTCCATTCCACTCCATTCCTCTGTGGTTGATTGCATTCCATTCCATTCAATTCCGTTCCATTCCATTCCATTCCATTCCTTTCCAATCCGTTTCATTCCATTCCATTCAATTTCAATCCATTCGGGTTGATTCCATTCCATTCCATTCCTTTCCATTATATTCCATTGCATTCCATTCCATTCGGGTTCATTCCATTCCATTCCATTCCATTCCATTCCATCCCATTCCATTCCCTTCGTGTTGAATCCATTCCATTCCCTTCCATTCCATCCCATTCCATTCTATTCCATTCCATTCCGATACATTCCATTCCATTCCCTTCCATTCGTGTTGATTCCATTCCATGCCATGCCATTCCATTCCATTCCGGTTGATTCCATTCCATTCCATTCCATTCCATTCCATTCCACTCCATTCCATTCCATTTCATTTCCTTCGTGTTGATTCCATTCCATTCCATTCCATTCCATTCCGTTCCCTTCCATTCCATTCCATTAGAGTTGATTCCATTCCATTCCATTCAATTCCATTCCATTCCATTTCATTCCATTCTCGATGATTCCATTCCATTCCATTCCATTCCATTTGGGTTGATTCCATTCCATTTCATTCCATTAGATTCCATTCCTTTCCATTCCATTCGTGTTAATTCCATGCCATTCCACTCCATTCCATTGCCTTCCATTCCATTCCATTCCATTCGGGTTGCTTCTATTCCATTCCAGAACATTCCATTCCATTCCATTCCGATTGATTACATTCCATTCCATTGCATTCCATTCCATTCCACTCCATTCCATTGTGGTTGATTTCTTTCCATTCCATTCCATTCCATTCCTTTCCATTCCGTTTCACTCCATTCCGTTCAATTTCATTCCATTCGGGTTGAATCCATTCCATTCCATTCCTTTGCATTATATTCCATTCTATTCCATTCCATTCGGGTTCATTCCATTCCATTCCATTCCATTCCATTCCATTCCATTCCCTTCAGGTTGAATAAATTCCATTCCCTTCCATTCCATTCCATTCCATTCGGGTTGATTCCATTCCATTCCATTGCATTCCATTCCATTCCATTCTGGTTGATTCCATTCCATTTCTTTCCATTCCATTCCATTCCATTCCATTCCATTCTGGTTTATTCCATTCCATTCCATTCCATTCCATTCCATTCCATTCTATTCCATTCTATCCCATTCCATTCCATTCCATTCGGGATGATTCCATTCCATTCCATTCCATACCTTTCCATTGCTGTTGATTCCATTCCATTCCATTCCATTCCATTCCACTCCATTCCATTCCATTCCGTTTGTGTTGATTCCATTCCGTTCCAATCATTACCATTCCATTCCATTCCATTCCGGTTAATTCCATTCCATTCCATTTCATTCAATTCCATTCTGGTTGATTCCATTCCATTTCTTCCTATTCCATTCCATTCCATTCTATTCCATTCCATTCCATTCTATTCGCGTTGATTCCATTCCATCCCATTCCATTCCATTCCATCCCATTCCATTCCATTCCATTCGGGTTGATTCCATTGCATTCCATTCCATTCCATACCATTTGCGTGGATTCCATTCCATTCCATTCAATTCCATTGCATTCCATTCCATTCGGGTTGATTCCTTTCCATTCCATTCCATTGCATTCCATTCCATACCATTCCATTCCATTCCACTCAGGTTGATTCCATTCCATTTCTTTCCATTCCATTCCATTCCATTCCATTCCATTCCATTCGGGTTTATTCCATTCCACTCCATTCCATTCCATTCCATTCCATTCCATTCCATCCGTTCCATTCCATTCCATTCTATGCCATTCCAATCCATTCCATTCCGTTTGATTCCATTCCATTCCATTCCATACCATTCCATTCCTGTTGATTCCTTTCAATTCCACTCCATTCCATTCCATTCCGTTTGGGTTGATTCCATTCCGTTCCAATCCATACCATTCCATTCCATTCGGGTTGATTCCATTCCATTCCATTCCATTCCATTTCATTGCATTCTGTTTGATTCCATTCCATTCCATTCCATTCCATTCCATTCCATTCTGGTTGATTCCATTCCATTCCATTCCATTCCATTTCATTACATTCCATTCGGGTTGATTCCATTCCATTCCATTCTATTCCATTCCATTCCATTCAATTCGCTTTGATTCCATTCCATTCGATTCCATTCCATTCGGATTGACTCCATTCCATTCCATTTCATTCCATTCTATTCCATTCCATTGCATTCCATTTCATTCCATTCGGGTAGATTCCGTTCTCTTCCATTCCTATCCATACCATTCCATAACGGTTCATTCCATTCCATTCCATTCCATTCCATTCCATTCCATTCCATCCCATTCCATTTGGGTTGATTCCATTCCATTCCATTCCATTCCATTTCATTCCAATCCATTCGGTTTCATTCCGTTCCATTCCATTCCATGCCATTCGGTTGCTTCCATTCCAATCCAGAACATTCCATTCCGTTCCATTCAATTCCGGTTCATTCCATTCCATTCCATTCCATTCCATTCTATTCCATTCTGTTTAATTCCATTCCATTCCATTCCATTCGAGTTGATTCCATTCCATTCCATTCTATTCCATTCCATTCCATTCTATTCCATTCCATTCCATTCTATTCGCGTTGATTCCATTCCATCCCTTTCCATTCCATTCCATCCCATTCCATTCCATTCCATTCCATTCCATTCGGGTTGATTCCATTGCATTCCATTCCATTCCATTCTATTCCATTCCATTCGGGTTCATTCCATTCCATTCCGTTCCATTTGATTCCATTCCATTCCATTCCATTCGGGATTCTTCCATTCCAGTCAAGAACATTCCATTCCATTCCATTCCATTCCATTCCATTCCGGTTGATTCCATTGCATTCCATTCCATTCCATTTCATTCCATTCGGGTTGATTCCATTCCATTACATTCCATTACATTCCATTCTGGTTGATCCTATTCGATTCCATTCGCTTCAATTCCATTCCATTCCATTCCATTCGAGTTGCTTCCATTCCATTCCAGAACATTCCATTCCATTCCTTTCCATTCTTTCCATTCCATTCTATTCGGGTTCATTCCATTCCATTCCATTCCATTCCGTTCCATTCTGGTAGAATCCATTCCGTTCCATTCCAATCCATTCCATTCCATTCCGATTGATTCCATGCCATTCCTTTCCATTCCATTCCGTTCCATTCCATTCCATTCCGATTAATTCCATGCCATTCCATTGCATTCCATTCCATTCCACTCCATTCCTCTGTGGTTGATTCCATTCCATTCCATTCCATTCCATTCCATTCCATTCCTTTCCAATCCGTTTCATTCCATTCCATTCAATTTCAATCCATTCGGGTTGATTCCATTCCATTCCATTCCATTCCATTAGGGTTGATGCCATTCCATTCCATTCAACACCATTCTATTCCATTTGGGTTGATTCCATTCCATTCCATTCCATTCCATTCCATTCCATTCCATTACATTCGGGTTAATTCCATTCCATTCCATTCCATTCGATTCCATTTCATTCCATTCCATTCGGGATGCTTCCATTCCAGTCAAGAACATTCCATTCCATTCCATTCCATTCCTATCCATTCCTTTCCATTCCGGTTTATCCCTTTACATTCCATTCCATTCCTTTCGTTTTGATTCCATTCCATTCCATTCCATTCCATTCCATTCGGTTTGATTCCATTCCATTCCATTACATTGCTTTCCATTCCATTCCATTTCATTCCATTCGGGTTGATTCCATTCCATTCCACTCCATTCCATTCTGGTCGATTCCATTCCATTCCATTCCCTTCATTTCCATTCCATTCCATTCCATTCTGGTTGCTTCCATTCCGATCCAGAACATTCCATTCCATTCCTTTCCATTACATTCCATTCCGTTCCATTCGGGTTCATTCCATTCAATTCCATTCCATTCCATTCCATTCCATTCCATTCCATTCCATTCCACTCGGGATGTTTCCATTCCATTTCATTCTATTCCATTCCATTCCATTCCAATCCATTCCATTCTGGATGATTACATTCCATTCCATTCGTGTTGATACCATTCCATTCCACGCCATTCCATTCCATTCCTTTAGGGTTGTTGCCGTTCAATTCCATTCCATACCATTCCATTATATTTGGGTTGATTCCATTCCATTCCATTCCATTACATTCGGGTTAATTCCATTCCATTCCTTCCCATTCGATTCCATTCCATTCCATTCCATTCGGGATGCTTCCATTCCAGTCAAGAACATTCCATTACATAACATTCCATTCCATTCCATTCCGGTTGATTCCATTGCATTCCATTCCATTCCATTTCATTCCATTCGGGTTGATTCCATTCCATTCCATTCCATTACATTCCATTCTGGTTGATCCTATTCGATTCCATTCGCTTCAATTCCATTCCATTCCATTCCATTCGAGTTGCTTCCATTCCAATCCAAAACATTCCATTCCATTCCTTTCCATTCTTTCCATTCCATTCTATTCGGGTTCATTCCATTCCATTCCATTCCATTCCGTTCCATTCTGGTAGAATCCATTCCGTTCCATTCCAGTCCATTCCATTTCATTCCGATTGATTCCATGCCATTCCTTTCCATTCCATTCCATTCCGTTCCATTCCATTCCATTCCGATTAATTCCATTCCATTCCATTGCATTCCATTCCATTCCACTCCATTCCTCTGTGGTTGATTCCATTCCATTCCATTCCATTCCATTCCATTCCTTTCCAATCCGTTTCATTCCATTCCATTCAATTTCAATCCATTCGGGTTGATTCCATTCCATTCCATTCCATTCCATTCCAGTAGGGTTGATGCCATTCCATTCCATTCAACACCATTCTATTCCATTTGGGTTGATTCCATTCCATTCCATTCCATTCCATTCCATTACATTCGGGTTAATTCCATTCCATTCCATTCCATTCGATTCCATTTCATTCCATTCCATTCGGGATGCTTCCATTCCAGTCAAGAACATTCCATTCCATTCCATTCCATTCCTATCCATTCCTTTCCATTCCGGTTTATCCCTTTACATTCCATTCCATTCCTTTCGTTTTGATTCCATTCCATTCCATTCCATTCCATTCCATTCGGTTTGATTCCATTCCATTCCATTACATTGCTTTCCATTCCATTCCATTTCATTCCATTCGGGTTGATTCCATTCCATTCCACTCCATTCCATTCTGGTCGATTCCATTCCATTCCATTCCCTTCATTTCCATTCCATTCCATTCCATTCTGGTTGCTTCCATTCCGATCCAGAACATTCCATTCCATTCCTTTCCATTACATTCCATTTCGTTCCATTCGGGTTCATTCCATTCCATTCCATTCCATTCCATTCCATTCCATTCCACTCGGGATGTTTCCATTCCATTTCATTCTATTCCATTCCATTCCATTCCAATCCATTCCATTCTGGATGATTACATTCCATTCCATTCGTGTTGATACCATTCCATTCCACGCCATTCCATTCCATTCCTTTAGGGTTGTTGCCGTTCAATTCCATTCCATACCATTCCATTATATTTGGGTTGATTCCATTCCATTCCATTCCATTACATTCGGGTTAATTCCATTCCATTCCTTCCCATTCGATTCCATTCCATTCCATTCCATTCGGGATGCTTCCATTCCAGTCAAGAACATTCCATTACATAACATTCCATTCCATTCCATTCCGGTTGATTCCATTGCATTCCATTCCATTCCATTTCATTCCATTCGGGTTGATTCCATTCCATTCCATTCCATTACATTCCATTCTGGTTGATCCTATTCGATTCCATTCGCTTCAATTCCATTCCATTCCATTCCATTCGAGTTGCTTCCATTCCAATCCAGAACATTCCATTCCATTCCTTTCCATTCTTTCCATTCCATTCTATTCGGGTTCATTCCATTCCATTCCATTCCATTCCGTTCCATTCTGGTAGAATCCATTCCGTTCCATTCCAATCCATTCCATTTCATTCCGATTGATTCCATGCCATTCCTTTCCATTCCATTCCATTCCGTTCCATTCCATTCCATTCCGATTAATTCCATTCCATTCCATTGCATTCCATTCCATTCCACTCCATTCCTCTGTGGTTGATTGCATTCCATTCCATTCCATTCCATTCCATTCCATTCCTTTCCAATCCGTTTCATTCCATTCCATTCAATTTCAATCCATTCGGGTTGATTCCATTCCATTCCATTCCTTTCCATTATATTCCATTGCATTCCATTCCATTCGGGTTCATTCCATTCCATTCCATTCCATTCCATTCCATTCCATTCCATTCCCTTCGTGTTGAATCCATTCCGTTCCCTTCCATTCCATCCCATTCCATTCTATTCCATTCCATTCCGATACATTCCATTCCATTCCCTTCCATTCGTGTTGATTCCATTCCATGCCATGCCATTCCATTCCATTCCGGTTGATTCCATTCCATTCCATTCCATTCCGTTCCATTCCATTCCATTCCATTCCATTTCATTTCCTTCGTGTTGATTCCATTCCATTCCATTCCATTCCGTTCCCTTCCATTCCATTCCATTAGTGTTGATTCCATTCCATTCCATTCAATTCCATTCCATTCCATTTCATTCCATTCTCGATGATTCCATTCCATTCCATTCCATTCCATTCGGGTTGATTCCATTCCATTTCATTCCATTAGATTCCATTCCTTTCCATTCCATTCGTGTTAATTCCATGCCATTCCACTCCATTCCATTGCCTTCCATTCCATTCCATTCCATTCGGGTTGCTTCTATTCCATTCCAGAACATTCCATTCCATTCCATTCCGATTGATTCCATTCCATTCCATTGCATTCCATTCCATTCCACTCCATTCCATTGTGGTTGATTCCTTTCCATTCCATTCCATTCCATTCCTTTCCATTCCGATTCATTCCATTCCATTCAATTTCATTCCATTCGGGTTGAATCCATTCCATTCCATTCCTTTCCATTATATTCCATTCCATTCCATTCCATTCGGGTTCATTCCATTCCATTCCATTCCATTCCATTCCATTCCATTCCATTCCCTTTTGGTTGAATAAATTCCATTCCCTTCCATTCCATTCCATTCCATTCGGGTTGATTCCATTCCATTCCATTCCATTCCATTCCATTCCGGTGGATTCCATTCCATTTCTTTCCATTCCATTCCATTCCATTCCATTCCATTCTGGTTTATTCCATTCCATTCCATTCCATTCCATTCCATTCCATTCCATTCCATTCTATTCCATTCTATCCCATTCCATTCCATTCCATTCGGGATGATTCCATTCCATTCCATTCCATTCCATACCTTTCCATTGCTGTTGATTCCATTCCATTCCATTCCATTCCATTCCACTCCATTCCATTCCATTCCGTTTGTGTTGATTCCATTCCGTTCCAATCCATACCATTCCATTCCATTCCATTCCGGTTAATTCCATTCCATTCCATTTCATTCAATTCCATTCTGGTTGATTCCATTCCATTTCTTCCTATTCCATTCCATTCCATTCTATTCCATTCCATTCCATTCTATTCGCGTTGATTCCATTCCATCCCATTCCATTCCATTCCATCCCATTCCATTCCATTCCATTCGGGTTGATTCCATTGCATTCCATTCCATTCCATACCATTTGCGTGGATTCCATTCCATTCCATTCAATTCCATTGCATTCCATTCCATTCGGGTTGATTCCTTTCCATTCCATTCCATTGCATTGCATTCCATACCATTCCATTCCATTCCACTCAGGTTGATTCCATTCCATTTCTTTCGATTCCATTCCATTCCATTCCATTCGGGTTTATTCCATTCCATTCCATTCCATTCCATTCCATTCCATTCCATTCCGTTCCATTCCATTCCATTCTATGCCATTCCAATCCATTCCATTCCGTTTGATTCCATTCCATTCCATTCCATACCATTCCATTCCTGTTGATTCCTTTCAATTCCACTCCATTCCATTCCATTCCGTTTGGGTTGATTCCATTCCGTTCCAATCCATACCATTCCATTCCATTCGGGTTGATTCCATTCCATTCCATTCCATTCCATTTCATTGCATTCTGTTTGATTCCATTCCATTCCATTCCATTCCATTCCATTCCATTCTGGTTGATTCCATTCCATTCCATTCCATTCCATTTCATTACATTCCATTCGGGTTGATTCCATTCCATTCCATTCTGTTCCATTCCATTCCATTCAATTCGCTTTGATTCCATTCCATTCGATTCCATTCCATTCGGATTGACTCCATTCCATTCCATTTCATTCCATTCTATTCCATTCCATTGCATTCCATTTCATTCCATTCGGGTAGATTCCGTTCTATTCCATTCCTATCCATACCATTCCATACCGGTTCATTCCATTCCATTCCATTCCATTCCATTCCATTCCATTCCATTCCATTCCATCCCATTCCATTTGGGTTGATTCCATTCCATTCCATTCCATTCCATTTCATTCCAATCCATTCGGTTTCATTCCATTCCATTCCATTCCATGCCATTCGGTTGCTTCCATTCCAATCCAGAACATTCCATTCCGTTCCATTCAATTCCGGTTCATTCCATTCCATTCCATTCCATTCCATTCTATTCCATTCTGTTTAATTCCATTCCATTCCATTCCATTCCATTCGAGTTGATTCCATTCCATTCCATTCTATTCCATTCCATTCCATTCTATTCCATTCCATTCCATTCTATTCGCGTTGATTCCATTCCATCCCTTTCCATTCCATTCCATCCCATTCCATTCCATTCCATTCGGGTTGATTCCATTGCATTCCATTCCATTCCATTCTATTCCATTCCATTCGGGTTCTTTCCATTCCATTCCGTTCCATTCGATTCCATTCCATTCCATTCCATTCCATTCCATTCGGGATGCTTCCATTCCAGTCAAGAACATTCCATTCCATTCTATTCCATTCCATTCCATTCCATTCCGGTTGATTCCATTGCATTCCATTCCATTCCATTTCATTCCATTCGGGTTGATTCCATTCCATTACATTCCATTACATTCCATTCTGGTTGATCCTATTCGATTCCATTCGCTTCAATTCCATTCCATTCCATTCCATTCGAGTTGCTTCCATTCCATTCCAGAACATTCCATTCCATTCCTTTCCATTCTTTCCATTCCATTCTATTCGGGTTCATTCCATTCCATTCCATTCCATTCCGTTCCATTCTGGTAGAATCCATTCCGTTCCATTCCAATCCATTCCATTCCATTCCGATTGATTCCATGCCATTCCTTTCCATTCCATTCCATTCCATTCCATTCCATTCCGATTAATTCCATGCCATTCCATTGCATTCCATTCCATTCCACTCCATTCCTCTGTGGTTGATTCCATTCCATTCCATTCCATTCCATTCCATTCCATTCCATTCCATTCCTTTCCAATCCGTTTCATTCCATTCCATTCAATTTCAATCCATTCAGGTTGATTCCATTCCATTCCATTCCATTCCATTACATTACATTCGGGTTAATTCCATTCCATTCCATTCCATTCCATTCCATTTCATTCCATTCCATTCGGGATGCTTCCATTCCAGTCAAGAACATTCCATTCCATTCCATTCCATTCCTATCCATTCCTTTCCATTCCGGTTTATCCCTTTACATTCCATTCCATTCCTTTCGTTTTGATTCCATTCCATTCCATTCCATTCCATTCCATTCGGTTTGATTCCATTCCATTCCATTACATTGCTTTCCATTCCATTCCATTTCATTCCATTCGGGTTGATTCCATTCCATTCCACTCCATTCCATTCTGGTCGATTCCATTCCATTCCATTCCCTTCATTTCCATTCCATTCCATTCCATTCTGGTTGCTTCCATTCCGATCCAGAACATTCCATTCCATTCCTTTCCATTACATTCCATTCCGTTCCATTCGGGTTCATTCCATTCAATTCCATTCCATTCCATTCCATTCCATTCCATTCCATTCCATTCCACTCGGGATGTTTCCATTCCATTTCATTCTATTCCATTCCATTCCATTCCAATCCATTCCATTCTGGATGATTACATTGCATTCCATTCGTGTTGATACCATTCCATTCCACGCCATTCCATTCCATTCCTTTGGGGTTGTTGCCGTTCAATTCCATTCCATACCATTCCATTATATTTGGATTGATTCCATTCCATTCCATTCCATTACATTCGGGTTAATTCCATTCCATTCCTTCCCATTCGATTCCATTCCATTCCATTCCATTCGGGATGCTTCCATTCCAGTCAAGAACATTCCATTACATAACATTCCATTCCATTCCATTCCGGTTGATTCCATTGCATTCCATTCCATTCCATTTCATTCCATTCGGGTTGATTCCATTCCATTCCATTCCATTACATTCCATTCTGGTTGATCCTATTCGATTCCATTCGCTTCAATTCCATTCCATTCCATTCCATTCGAGTTGCTTCCATTCCAATCCAGAACATTCCATTCCATTCCTTTCCATTCTTTCCATTCCATTCTATTCGGGTTCATTCCATTCCATTCCATTCCATTCCGTTCCATTCTGGTAGAATCCATTCCGTTCCATTCCAATCCATTCCATTTCATTCCGATTGATTCCATGCCATTCCTTTCCATTCCATTCCATTCCGTTCCATTCCATTCCATTCCGATTAATTCCATTCCATTCCATTGCATTCCATTCCATTCCACTCCATTCCTCTGTGGTTGATTGCATTCCATTCCATTCCATTCCATTCCATTCCTTTCCTTTCCAATCCGTTTCATTCCATTCCATTCCATTTCAATCCATTCGGGTTGATTCCATTCCATTCCATTCCTTTCCATTATATTCCATTGCATTCCATTCCATTCGGGTTCATTCCATTCCATTCCATTCCATTCCATTCCATTCCATTCCATTCCATTCCCTTCGTGTTGAATCCATTCCGTTCCCTTCCATTCCATCCCATTCCATTCTATTACATTCCATTCCGATACATTCCATTCCATTCCCTTCCATTCGTGTTGATTCCATTCCATGCCATGCCATTCCATTCCATTCCGGTTGATTCCATTCCATTCCATTCCATTCCGTTCCATTCCATTCCATTCCATTCCATTTCATTTCCTTCGTGTTGATTCCATTCCATTCCATTCCATTCCGTTCCCTTCCATTCCATTCCATTAGTGTTGATTCCATTCCATTCAATTCAATTCCATTCCATTCCATTTCATTCCATTCTCGATGATTCCATTCCATTCCATTCCATTCCATTCGGGTTGATTCCATTCCATTTCATTCCATTAGATTCCATTCCATTCCATTCCATTCGGGTTTATTCCATTCCATTCCATTCCATTCCATTCCATTCCGTTCCATTCCATTCCATTCTATGCCATTCCAATCCATTCCATTCCGTTTGATTCCATTCCATTCCTTTCCATACCATTCCATTCCTGTTGATTCCTTTCAATTCCACTCCATTCCATTCCATTCCGTTTGGGTTGATTCCATTCCGTTCCAATCCATACCATTCCATTCCATTCGGGTTGATTCCATTCCATTCCATTCCATTCCATTTCATTGCATTCTGTTTGATTCCATTCCATTCCATTCCATTCCATTCCATTCTGGTTGATTCCATTCCATTCCATTCCATTCCATTTCATTACATTCCATTCGGGTTGATTCCATTCCATTCCATTCTGTTCCATTCCATTCCATTCAATTCGCTTTGATTCCATTCCATTCGATTCCATTCCATTCGGATTGACTCCATTCCATTCCATTTCATTCCATTCTATTCCATTCCATTGCATTCCATTTCATTCCATTCGGGTAGATTCCGTTCTATTCCATTCCTATCCATACCATTCCATACCGGTTCATTCCATTCCATTCCATTCCATTCCATTCCATTCCATTCCATTCCATCCCATTCCATTTGGGTTGATTCCATTCCATTCCATTCCATTCCATTTCATTCCAATCCATTCGGTTTCATTCCATTCCATTCCATTCCATGCCATTCGGTTGCTTCCATTCCAATCCAGAACATTCCATTCCGTTCCATTCAATTCCGGTTCATTCCATTCCATTCCATTCCATTCCATTCCATTCTATTCCATTCTGTTTAATTCCATTCCATTCCATTCCATTACATTCGAGTTGATTCCATTCCATTCCATTCTATTCCATTCCATTCCATTCTATTCCATTCCATTCCATTCTATTCGCGTTGATTCCATTCCATCCCTTTCCATTCCATTCCATCCCATTCCATTCCATTCCATTCGGGTTGATTCCATTGCATTCCATTCCATTCCATTCTATTCCATTCCATTCGGGTTCTTTCCATTCCATTCCGTTCCATTCGATTCCATTCCATTCCAATCCATTCCATTCGGGATGCTTCCATTCCAGTCAAGAACATTCCATTCCATTCTATTCCATTCCATTCCATTCCATTCCGGTTGATTCCATTGCATTCCATTCCATTCCATTTCATTCCATTCGGGTTGATTCCATTCCATTACATTCCATTACATTCCATTCTGGTTGATCCTATTCGATTCCATTCGCTTCAATTCCATTCCATTCCATTCCATTCGAGTTGCTTCCATTCCATTCCAGAACATTCCATTCCATTCCTTTCCATTCTTTCCATTCCATTCTATTCGGGTTCATTCCATTCCATTCCATTCCATTCCGTTCCATTCTGGTAGAATCCATTCCGTTCCATTCCAATCCATTCCATTCCATTCCGATTGATTCCATGCCATTCCTTTCCATTCCATTCCATTCCATTCCATTCCATTCCGATTAATTCCATGCCATTCCATTGCATTCCATTCCATTCCACTCCATTCCTCTGTGGTTGATTCCATTCCATTCCATTCCATTCCATTCCATTCCATTCCATTCCTTTCCAATCCGTTTCATTCCATTCCATTCAATTTCAATCCATTCGGGTTGATTCCATTCCATTCCATTCCATTCCATTACATTACATTCGGGTTAATTCCATTCCATTCCATTCCATTCCATTCCATTTCATTCCATTCCATTCGGGATGCTTCCATTCCAGTCAAGAACATTCCATTCCATTCCATTCCATTCCTATCCATTCCTTTCCATTCCGGTTTATCCCTTTACATTCCATTCCATTCCTTTCGTTTTGATTCCATTCCATTCCATTCCATTCCATTCCATTCCATTCGGTTTGATTCCATTCCATTCCATTACATTGCTTTCCATTCCATTCCATTTCATTCCATTCGGGTTGATTCCATTCCATTCCACTCCATTCCATTCTGGTCGATTCCATTCCATTCCATTCCCTTCATTTCCATTCCATTCCATTCCATTCTGGTTGCTTCCATTCCGATCCAGAACATTCCATTCCATTCCTTTCCATTACATTCCATTCCGTTCCATTCGGGTTCATTCCATTCAATTCCATTCCATTCCATTCCATTCCATTCCATTCCATTCCATTCCATTCCACTCGGGATGTTTCCATTCCATTTCATTCTATTCCATTCCATTCCATTCCAATCCATTCCATTCTGGATGATTACATTGCATTCCATTCGTGTTGATACCATTCCATTCCACGCCATTCCATTCCATTCCTTTAGGGTTGTTGCCGTTCAATTCCATTCCATACCATTCCATTATATTTGGATTGATTCCATTCCATTCCATTCCATTACATTCGGGTTAATTCCATTCCATTCCTTCCCATTCGATTCCATTCCATTCCATTCCATTCGGGATGCTTCCATTCCAGTCAAGAACATTCCATTACATAACATTCCATTCCATTCCATTGCGGTTGATTCCATTGCATTCCATTCCATTCCATTTCATTCCATTCGGGTTGATTCCATTCCATTCCATTCCATTACATTCCATTCTGGTTGATCCTATTCGATTCCATTCGCTTCAATTCCATTCCATTCCATTCCATTCGAGTTGCTTCCATTCCAATCCAGAACATTCCATTCCATTCCTTTCCATTCTTTCCATTCCATTCTATTCGGGTTCATTCCATTCCATTCCATTCCATTCCGTTCCATTCTGGTAGAATCCATTCCGTTCCATTCCAATCCATTCCATTTCATTCCGATTGATTCCATGCCATTCCTTTCCATTCCATTCCGTTCCATTCCATTCCATTCCGATTAATTCCATTCCATTCCATTGCATTCCATTCCATTCCACTCCATTCCTCTGTGGTTGATTGCATTCCATTCCATTCCATTCCATTCCATTCCTTTCCTTTCCAATCCGTTTCATTCCATTCCATTCCATTTCAATCCATTCGGGTTGATTCCATTCCATTCCATTCCTTTCCATTATATTCCATTGCATTCCATTCCATTCGGGTTCATTCCATTCCATTCCATTCCATTCCATTCCATTCCATTCCATTCCATTCCCTTCGTGTTGAATCCATTCCGTTCCCTTCCATTCCATCCCATTCCATTCTATTCCATTCCATTCCGATACATTCCATTCCATTCCCTTCCATTCGTGTTGATTCCATTCCATGCCATGCCATTCCATTCCATTCCGGTTGATTCCATTCCATTCCATTCCATTCCGTTCCATTCCATTCCATTCCATTCCATTTCATTTCCTTCGTGTTGATTCCATTCCATTCCATTCCATTCCGTTCCCTTCCATTCCATTCCATTAGTGTTGATTCCATTCCATTCCATTCAATTCCATTCCATTCCATTTCATTCCATTCTCGATGATTCCATTCCATTCCATTCCATTCCATTCGGGTTGATTCCATTCCATTTCATTCCATTAGATTCCATTCCTTTCCATTCCATTCGTGTTAATTCCATGCCATTCCACTCCATTCCATTGCCTTCCATTCCATTCCATTCCATTCGGGTTGCTTCTATTCCATGCCAGAACATTCCATTCCATTCCATTCCGATTGATTCCATTCCATTCCATTGCATTCCATTCCATTCCACTCCATTCCATTGTGGTTGATTCCTTTCCATTCCATTCCATTCCATTCCTTTCCATTCCGATTCATTCCATTCCATTCAATTTCATTCCATTCGGGTTGAATCCATTCCATTCCATTCCTTTCCATTATATTCCATTCCATTCCATTCCATTCGGGTTCATTCCATTCCATTCCATTCCATTCCATTCCATTCCATTCCCTTTTGGTTGAATAAATTCCATTCCCTTCCATTCCATTCCATTCCATTCGGGTTGATTCCATTCCATTCCATTCCATTCCATTCCATTCCGGTTGATTCCATTCCATTTCTTTCCATTCCATTCCATTCCATTCCATTCCATTCTATTCCATTCTATCCCATTCCATTCCATTCCATTCGGGATGATTCCATTCCATTCCATTCCATTCCATACCTTTCCATTGCTGTTGATTCCATTCCATTCCATTCCATTCCATTCCACTCCATTCCATTCCATTCCGTTTGTGTTGATTCCATTCCGTTCCAATCCATACCATTCCATTCCATTCCATTCCGGTTAATTCCATTCCATTCCATTTCATTCAATTCCATTCTGGTTGATTCCATTCCATTTCTTCCTATTCCATTCCATTCCATTCTATTCCATTCCATTCCATTCTATTCGCGTTGATTCCATTCCATCCCATTCCATTCCATTCCATCCCATTCCATTCCATTCCATTCGGGTTGATTCCATTGCATTCCATTCCATTCCATACCATTTGCGTGGATTCCATTCCATTCCATTCAATTCCATTGCATTCCATTCCATTCGGGTTGATTCCTTTCCATTCCATTCCATTGCATTCCATTCCATACCATTCCATTCCATTCCACTCAGGTTGATTCCATTCCATTTCTTTCGATTCCATTCCATTCCATTCCATTCGGGTTTATTCCATTCCATTCCATTCCATTCCATTCCATTCCATTCCATTCCATTCCGTTCCATTCCATTCCATTCTATGCCATTCCAATCCATTCCATTCCGTTTGATTCCATTCCATTCCATTCCATACCATTCCATTCCTGTTGATTCCTTTCAATTCCACTCCATTCCATTCCATTCCGTTTGGGTTGATTCCATTCCGTTCCAATCCATACCATTCCATTCCATTCGGGTTGATTCCATTCCATTCCATTCCATTCCATTTCATTGCATTCTGTTTGATTCCATTCCATTCCATTCCATTCCATTCCATTCCATTCCATTCTGGTTGATTCCATTCCATTCCATTCCATTCCATTTCATTACATTCCATTCGGGTTGATTCCATTCCATTCCATTCTGTTCCATTCCATTCCATTCAATTCGCTTTGATTCCATTCCATTCGATTCCATTCCATTCGGATTGACTCCATTCCATTCCATTTCATTCCATTCTATTCCATTCCATTGCATTCCATTTCATTCCATTCGGGTAGATTCCGTTCTATTCCATTCCTATCCATACCATTCCATACCGGTTCATTCCATTCCATTCCATTCCATTCCATTCCATCCCATTCCATTTGGGTTGATTCCATTCCATTCCATTCCATTCCATTTCATTCCAATCCATTCGGTTTCATTCCATTCCATTCCATTCCATGCCATTCGGTTGCTTCCATTCCAATCCAGAACATTCCATTCCGTTCCATTCAATTCCGGTTCATTCCATTCCATTCCATTCCATTCCATTCTATTCCATTCTGTTTAATTCCATTCCATTCCATTCCATTCCATTCGAGTTGATTCCATTCCATTCCATTCTATTCCATTCCATTCCATTCTATTCCATTCCATTCCATTCTATTCGCGTTGATTCCATTCCATCCCTTTCCATTCCATTCCATCCCATTCCATTCCATTCCATTCGGGTTGATTCCATTGCATTCCATTCCATTCCATTCTATTCCATTCCATTCGGGTTCTTTCCATTCCATTCCGTTCCATTCGATTCCATTCCATTCCATTCCATTCCATTCGGGATGCTTCCATTCCAGTCAAGAACATTCCATTCCATTCTATTCCATTCCATTCCATTCCATTCCGGTTGATTCCATTGCATTCCATTCCATTCCATTTCATTCCATTCGGGTTGATTCCATTCCATTACATTCCATTACATTCCATTCTGGTTGATCCTATTCGATTCCATTCGCTTCAATTCCATTCCATTCCATTCCATTCGAGTTGCTTCCATTCCATTCCAGAACATTCCATTCCATTCCTTTCCATTCTTTCCATTCCATTCTATTCGGGTTCATTCCATTCCATTCCATTCCATTCCGTTCCATTCTGGTAGAATCCATTCCGTTCCATTCCAATCCATTCCATTCCATTCCGATTGATTCCATGCCATTCCTTTCCATTCCATTCCATTCCATTCCATTCCATTCCGATTAATTCCATGCCATTCCATTGCATTCCATTCCATTCCACTCCATTCCTCTGTGGTTGATTCCATTTCATTCCATTCCATTCCATTCCATTCCATTCCATTCCTTTCCAATCCGTTTCATTCCATTCCATTCAATTTCAATCCATTCGGGTTGATTCCATTCCATTCCATTACATTACATTCGGGTTAATTCCATTCCATTCCATTCCATTCCATTCCATTTCATTCCATTCCATTCGGGATGCTTCCATTCCAGTCAAGAACATTCCATTCCATTCCATTCCATTCCTATCCATTCCTTTCCATTCCGGTTTATCCCTTTACATTCCATTCCATTCCTTTCGTTTTGATTCCATTCCATTCCATTCCATTCCATTCCATTCCATTCGGTTTGATTCCATTCCATTCCATTACATTGCTTTCCATTCCATTCCATTTCATTCCATTCGGGTTGATTCCATTCCATTCCACTCCATTCCATTCTGGTCGATTCCATTCCATTCCATTCCCTTCATTTCCATTCCATTCCATTCCATTCTGGTTGCTTCCATTCCGATCCAGAACATTCCATTCCATTCCTTTCCATTACATTCCATTCCGTTCCATTCGGGTTCATTCCATTCAATTCCATTCCATTCCATTCCATTCCATTCCATTCCACTCGGGATGTTTCCATTCCATTTCATTCTATTCCATTCCATTCCATTCCAATCCATTCCATTCTGGATGATTACATTGCATTCCATTCGTGTTGATACCATTCCATTCCACGCCTTTCCATTCCATTCCTTTAGGGTTGTTGCCGTTCAATTCCATTCCATACCATTCCATTATATTTGGGTTGATTCCATTCCATTCCATTCCATTACATTCGGGTTAATTCCATTCCATTCCTTCCCATTCGATTCCATTCCATTCCATTCCATTCGGGATGCTTCCATTCCAGTCAAGAACATTCCATTACATAACATTCCATTCCATTCCATTCCGGTTGATTCCATTGCATTCCATTCCATTCCATTTCATTCCATTCGGGTTGATTCCATTCCATTCCATTCC
This sequence comes from Pan paniscus, assembly GCF_029289425.2. Lineage (NCBI taxonomy): Eukaryota > Metazoa > Chordata > Mammalia > Primates > Hominidae > Pan > Pan paniscus. The sequence continues at coordinate 43,552,950 of NC_073267.2, read as the reverse complement.
ACTACATTCCATTCTGGTTGATCCTATTCGATTCCATTCGCTTCAATTCCATTCCATTCCATTCCATTCGGGATGCTTCCATTCCAGTCAAGAAAATTCCATTACATAACATTCCATTCCATTCCATTCCGGTTGATTCCATTCCATTCCATTCCATTACATTCCATTCTGGTTGATCCTATTCGATTCCATTCGCTTCAATTCCATTCCATTCCATTCCATTCGAGTTGCTTCCATTCCAATCCAGAACATTCCATTCCATTCCTTTCCATTGTTTCCATTCCATTCTATTCGGGTTCATTCCATTCCATTCCATTCCATTCCGTTCCATTCTGGTAGAATCCATTCCGTTCCATTCCAATCCATTCCATTTCATTCCGATTGATTCCATGCCATTCCTTTCCATTCCATTCCATTCCGTTCCATTCCTTTCCATTCCGATTAATTCCATTCCATTCCATTGCATTCCATTCCATTCCACTCCATTCCTCTGTGGTTGATTGCATTCCATTCCATTCCATTCCATTCCATTCCATTCCTTTCCAATCCGTTTCATTCCATTCCATTCAATTTCAATCCATTCGGGTTGATTCCATTCCATTCCATTCCTTTCCATTATATTCCATTGCATTCCATTCCATTCGGGTTCATTCCATTCCATTCCATTCCATTCCATTCCATTCCATTCCCTTCGTGTTGAATCCATTCCATTCCCTTCCATTCCATCCCATTCCATTCTATTCCATTCCATTCCGATACATTCCATTCCATTCCCTTCCATTCGTGTTGATTCCATTCCATGCCATGCCATTCCATTCCATTCCGGTTGATTCCATTCCATTCCATTCCATTCCATTCCATTCCATTCCATTCCATTTCATTTCCTTCGTGTTGATTCCATTCCATTCCATTCCATTCCGTTCCCTTCCATTCCATTCCATTAGAGTTGATTCCATTCCATTCCATTCAATTCCATTCCATTCCATTTCATTCCATTCTCGATGATTCCATTCCATTCCATTCCATTCCATTCGGGTTGATTCCATTCCATTTCATTCCATTAGATTCCATTCCTTTCCATTCCATTCGTGTTAATTCCATGCCATTCCACTCCATTCCATTGCCTTCCATTCCATTCCATTCCATTCGGGTTGCTTCTATTCCATTCCAGAACATTCCATTCCATTACATTCCGATTGATTCCATTCCATTCCATTGCATTCCATTCCATTCCACTCCATTCCATTGTGGTTGATTCCTTTCCATTCCATTCCATTCCATTCCTTTCCATTCCGTTTCATTCCATTCCATTCAATTTCATTCCATTCGGGTTGAATCCATTCCATTCCATTCCTTTCCATTATATTCCATTCCATTCCATTCCATTCGGGTTCATTCCATTCCATTCCATTCCATTCCATTCCATTCCATTCCATTCCATTCCCTTCGGGTTGAATAAATTCCATTCCCTTCCATTCCATTCCATTCCATTCGGGTTGATTCCATTCCATTCCATTCCATTCCATTCCATTCCATTCCATTCCATTCCGGTTGATTCCATTCCATTTCTTTCCATTCCATTCCATTCCATTCCATTCCATTCCATTCTGGTTTATTCCATTCCATTCCATTCCATTCCATTCCATTCCATTCTATTCCATTCTATCCCATTCCATTCCATTCCATTCGGGATGATTCCATTCCATTCCATTGCATACCTTTCCATTGCTGTTGATTCCATTCCATTCCATTCCATTCCATTCCACTCCATTCCATTCCATTCCGTTTGTGTTGATTCCATTCCGTTCCAATCCATACCATTCCATTCCATTCCATTCCGGTTAATTCCATTCCATTCCATTTCATTCAATTCCATTCTGGTTGATTCCATTCCATTTCTTCCTATTCCATTCCATTCCATTCTATTCCATTCCATTCCATTCTATTCGCGTTGATTCCATTCCATCCCATTCCATTCCATTCCATCCCATTCCATTCCATTCCATTCGGGTTGATTCCATTGCATTCCATTCCATTCCATACCATTTGCGTGGATTCCATTCCATTCCATTCAATTCCATTGCATTCCATTCCATTCGGGTTGATTCCTTTCCATTCCATTCCATTGCATTCCATTCCATACCATTCCATTCCATTCCACTCAGGTTGATTCCATTCCATTTCTTTCGATTCCATTCCATTCCATTCCATTCGGGTTTATTCCATTCCATTCCATTCCATTCCATTCCATTCCATTCCATTCCATTCCATTCCATTCCATTCCGTTTGATTCCATTCCATTCCATTCCATACCATTCCATTCCTGTTGATTCCTTTCAATTCCACTCCATTCCATTCCATTCCGTTTGGGTTGATTGCATTCCGTTCCAATCCATACCATTCCATTCCATTCGGGTTGATTCCATTCCATTCCATTCCATTCCATTTCATTGCATTCTGTTTGATTCCATTCCATTCCATTCCATTCCATTCCATTCCATTCTGGTTGATTCCATTCCATTCCATTCCATTCCATTTCATTACATTCCATTCGGGTTGATTCCATTCCATTCCATTCTATTCCATTCCATTCCATTCAATTCGCTTTGATTCCATTCCATTCGATTCCATTCCATTCGGATTGACTCCATTCCATTCCATTTCATTCCATTCTATTCCATTCCATTGCATTCCATTTCATTCCATTCGGGTAGATTCCGTTCTATTCCATTCCTATCCATACCATTCCATACCGGTTCATTCCATTCCATTCCATTCCATTCCATTCCATTCCATTCCATCCCATTCCATCCCATTCCATTTGGGTTGATTCCATTCCATTCCATTCCATTCCATTTCATTCCAATCCATTCGGTTTCATTCCATTCCATTCCATTCCATGCCATTCGGTTGCTTCCATTCCAATCCAGAACATTCCATTCCGTTCCATTCAATTCCGGTTCAATCCATTCCATTCCATTCCATTCCATTCTATTCCATTCTGTTTAATTCCATTCCATTCCATTCCATTCCATTCTGTTTAATTCCATTCCATTCCATTCCATTCCATTCGAGTTGATTCCATTCCATTCCATTCTATTCCATTCCATTCCATTCTATTCCATTCCATTCCATTCTATTCGCGTTGATTCCATTCCATCCCTTTCCATTCCATTCCATCCCATTCCATTCCATTCCATTCGGGTTGATTCCATTGCATTCCATTCCATTCCATTCTATTCCATTCCATTCGGGTTCTTTCCATTCCATTCCGTTCCATTCGATTCCATTCCATTCCATTCCATTCCATTCGGGATGCTTCCATTCCAGTCAAGAACATTCCATTCCATTCCATTCCATTCCATTCCATTCCGGTTGATTCCATTGCATTCCATTCCATTCCATTCCATTTCATTCCATTCGGGTTGATTCCATTCCATTACATTCCATTACATTCCATTCTGGTTGATCCTATTCGATTCCATTCGCTTCAATTCCATTCCATTCCATTCCATTCGAGTTGCTTCCATTCCATTCCAGAACATTCCATTCCATTCCTTTCCATTCTTTCCATTCCATTCTATTCGGGTTCATTCCATTCCATTCCATTCCATTCCGTTCCATTCTGGTAGAATCCATTCCGTTCCATTCCAATCCATTCCATTCCATTCCGATTGATTCCATGCCATTCCTTTCCATTCCATTCCATTCCATTCCATTCCATTCCGATTAATTCCATGCCATTCCATTGCATTCCATTCCATTCCACTCCATTCCTCTGTGGTTGATTCCATTCCATTCCATTCCATTCCATTCCATTCCATTCCATTCCTTTCCAATCCGTTTCATTCCATTCCATTCAATTTCAATCCATTCGGGTTGATTCCATTCCATTCCATTCCATTCCATTACATTACATTCGGGTTAATTCCATTCCATTCCATTCCATTCCATTCCATTTCATTCCATTCCATTCGGGATGCTTCCATTCCAGTCAAGAACATTCCATTCCATTCCATTCCATTCCTATCCATTCCTTTCCATTCCGGTTTATCCCTTTACATTCCATTCCATTCCTTTCGTTTTGATTCCATTCCATTCCATTCCATTCCATTCCATTCGGTTTGATTCCATTCCATTCCATTACATTGCTTTCCATTCCATTCCATTTCATTCCATTCGGGTTGATTCCATTCCATTCCACTCCATTCCATTCTGGTCGATTCCATTCCATTCCATTCCCTTCATTTCCATTCCATTCCATTCCATTCTGGTTGCTTCCATTCCGATCCAGAACATTCCATTCCATTCCTTTCCATTACATTCCATTCCGTTCCATTCGGGTTCATTCCATTCAATTCCATTCCATTCCATTCCATTCCATTCCATTCCATTCCACTCGGGATGTTTCCATTCCATTTCATTCTATTCCATTCCATTCCATTCCAATCCATTCCATTCTGGATGATTACATTGCATTCCATTCGTGTTGATACCATTCCATTCCACGCCTTTCCATTCCATTCCTTTAGGGTTGTTGCCGTTCAATTCCATTCCATACCATTCCATTATATTTGGGTTGATTCCATTCCATTCCATTCCATTACATTCGGGTTAATTCCATTCCATTCCTTCCCATTCGATTCCATTCCATTCCATTCCATTCGGGATGCTTCCATTCCAGTCAAGAACATTCCATTACATAACATTCCATTCCATTCCATTCCGGTTGATTCCATTGCATTCCATTCCATTCCATTTCATTCCATTCGGGTTGATTCCATTCCATTCCATTCCACTACATTCCATTCTGGTTGATCCTATTCGATTCCATTCGCTTCAATTCCATTCCATTCCATTCCATTCGGGATGCTTCCATTCCAGTCAAGAAAATTCCATTACATAACATTCCATTCCATTCCATTCCGGTTGATTCCATTCCATTCCATTCCATTACATTCCATTCTGGTTGATCCTATTCGATTCCATTCGCTTCAATTCCATTCCATTCCATTCCATTCGAGTTGCTTCCATTCCAATCCAGAACATTCCATTCCATTCCTTTCCATTCTTTCCATTCCATTCTATTCGGGTTCATTCCATTCCATTCCATTCCATTCCGTTCCATTCTGGTAGAATCCATTCCGTTCCATTCCAATCCATTCCATTTCATTCCGATTGATTCCATGCCATTCCTTTCCATTCCATTCCATTCCGTTCCATTCCTTTCCATTCCGATTAATTCCATTCCATTCCATTGCATTCCATTCCATTCCACTCCATTCCTCTGTGGTTGATTGCATTCCATTCCATTCCATTCCATTCCATTCCATTCCTTTCCAATCCGTTTCATTCCATTCCATTCAATTTCAATCCATTCGGGTTGATTCCATTCCATTCCATTCCTTTCCATTATATTCCATTGCATTCCATTCTATTCGGGTTCATTCCATTCCATTCCATTCCATTCCATTCCCTTCGTGTTGAATCCATTCCATTCCCTTCCATTCCATCCCATTCCATTCTATTCCATTCCATTCCGATACATTCCATTCCATTCCCTTCCATTCGTGTTGATTCCATTCCATGCCATGCCATTCCATTCCATTCCGGTTGATTCCATTCCATTCCATTCCATTCCATTCCATTCCATTCCATTCCATTTCATTTCCTTCGTGTTGATTCCATTCCATTCCATTCCATTCCGTTCCCTTCCATTCCATTCCATTAGAGTTGATTCCATTCCATTCCATTCAATTCCATTCCATTCCATTTCATTCCATTCTCGATGATTCCATTCCATTCCATTCCATTCCATTCGGGTTGATTCCATTCCATTTCATTCCATTAGATTCCATTCCTTTCCATTCCATTCGTGTTAATTCCATGCCATTCCACTCCATTCCATTGCCTTCCATTCCATTCCATTCCATTCGGGTTGCTTCTATTCCATTCCAGAACATTCCATTCCATTCCATTCCGATTGATTCCATTCCATTCCATTGCATTCCATTCCATTCCACTCCATTCCATTGTGGTTGATTCCTTTCCATTCCATTCCATTCCATTCCTTTCCATTCCGTTTCATTCCATTCCATTCAATTTCATTCCATTCGGGTTGAATCCATTCCATTCCATTCCTTTCCATTATATTCCATTCCATTCCATTCCATTCGGGTTCATTCCATTCCATTCCATTCCATTCCATTCCCTTCGGGTTGAATAAATTCCATTCCCTTCCATTCCATTCCATTCCATTCGGGTAGATTCCATTCCATTCCATTCCATTCCATTCCATTCCATTCCATTCCATTCCGGTTGATTCCATTCCATTTCTTTCCATTCCATTCCATTCCATTCCATTCCATTCCATTCTGGTTTATTCCATTCCATTCCATTCCATTCCATTCCATTCTATCCCATTCCATTCGGGATGATTCCATTCCATTCCATTGCATACCTTTCCATTGCTGTTGATTCCATTCCATTCCATTCCATTCCATTCCACTCCATTCCATTCCATTCCGTTTGTGTTGATTCCATTCCGTTCCAATCGATACCATTCCATTCCATTCCATTCCGGTTAATTCCATTCCATTCCATTTCATTCAATTCCATTCTGGTTGATTCCATTCCATTTCTTCCTATTCCATTCCATTCCATTCTATTCCATTCCATTCCATTCTATTCGCGTTGATTCCATTCCATCCCATTCCATTCCATTCCATCCCATTCCATTCCATTCCATTCGGGTTGATTCCATTGCATTCCATTCCATTCCATACCATTTGCGTGGATTCCATTCCATTCCATTAAATTCCATTGCATTCCATTCCATTCGGGTTGATTCCTTTCCTTTCCATTCCATTGCATTCCATTCCATACCATTCCATTCCATTCCACTCAGGTTGATTCCATTCCATTTCTTTCGATTCCATTCCATTCCATTCCATTCGGGTTTATTCCATTCCATTCCATTCCATTCCATTCCATTCCATTCCATTCCATTCCATTCCATTCCATTCCGTTTGATTCCATTCCATTCCATTCCATACCATTCCATTCCTGTTGATTCCTTTCAATTCCACTCCATTCCATTCCATTCCGTTTGGGTTGATTCCATTCCGTTCCAATCCATACCATTCCATTCCATTCGGGTTGATTCCATTCCATTCCATTCCATTCCATTTCATTGCATTCTGTTTGATTCCATTCCATTCCATTCCATTCCATTCCATTCCATTCTGGTTGATTCCATTCCATTCTATTCCATTCCATTTCATTACATTCCATTCGGGTTGATTCCATTCCATTCCATTCTATTCCATTCCATTCCATTCAATTCGCTTTGATTCCATTCCATTCGATTCCATTCCATTCGGATTGACTCCATTCCATTCCATTTCATTCCATTCTATTCCATTCCATTGCATTCCATTTCATTCCATTCGGGTAGATTCCGTTCTATTCCATTCCTATCCATACCATTCCATACCGGTTCATTCCATTCCATTCCATTCCATTCCATTCCATTCCATTCCATCCCATTCCATCCCATTCCATTTGGGTTGATTCCATTCCATTCCATTCCATTCCATTTCATTCCAATCCATTCGGTTTCATTCCATTCCATTCCATTCCATGCCATTCGGTTGCTTCCATTCCAATCCAGAACATTCCATTCCGTTCCATTCAATTCCGGTTCATTCCATTCCATTCCATTCCATTCCATTCTATTCCATTCTGTTTAATTCCATTCCATTCCATTCCATTCCATTCGAGTTGATTCCATTCCATTCCATTCTATTCCATTCCATTCCATTCTATTCCATTCCATTCCATTCTATTCGCGTTGATTCCATTCCATCCCTTTCCATTCCATTCCATCCCATTCCATTCCATTCCATTCGGGTTGATTCCATTGCATTCCATTCCATTCCATTCTATTCCATTCCATTCGGGTTCTTTCCATTCCATTCCGTTCCATTCGATTCCATTCCATTCCATTCCATTCCATTCGGGATGCTTCCATTCCAGTCAAGAACATTCCATTCCATTCCATTCCATTCCATTCCATTCCATTCCGGTTGATTCCATTGCATTCCATTCCATTCCATTTCATTCCATTCGGGTTGATTCCATTCCATTACATTCCATTACATTCCATTCTGGTTGATCCTATTCGATTCCATTCGCTTCAATTCCATTCCATTCCATTCCATTCGAGTTGCTTCCATTCCATTCCAGAACATTCCATTCCATTCCTTTCCATTCTTTCCATTCCATTCTATTCGGGTTCATTCCATTCCATTCCATTCCATTCCGTTCCATTCTGGTAGAATCCATTCCGTTCCATTCCAATCCATTCCATTCCATTCCGATTGATTCCATGCCATTCCTTTCCATTCCATTCCATTCCATTCCATTCCATTCCGATTAATTCCATGCCATTCCATTGCATTCCATTCCATTCCACTCCATTCCTCTGTGGTTGATTCCATTCCATTCCATTCCATTCCATTCCATTCCATTCCATTCCTTTCCAATCCGTTTCATTCCATTCCATTCAATTTCAATCCATTCGGGTTGATTCCATTCCATTCCATTCCATTCCATTACATTACATTCGGGTTAATTCCATTCCATTCCATTCCATTCCATTCCATTTCATTCCATTCCATTCGGGATGCTTCCATTCCAGTCAAGAACATTCCATTCCATTCCATTCCATTCCTATCCATTCCTTTCCATTCCGGTTTATCCCTTTACATTCCATTCCATTCCTTTCGTTTTGATTCCATTCCATTCCATTCCATTCCATTCCATTCCATTCCATTCCTTTCCAATCCGTTTCATTCCATTCCATTCAATTTCAATCCATTCGGGTTGATTCCATTCCATTCCATTCCATTACATTACATTACATTCGGGTTAATTCCATTCCATTCCTTCCCATTCGATTCCATTCCATTCCATTCCATTCGGGATGCTTCCATTCCAGTCAAGAACATTCCATTACATAACATTCCATTCCATTCCATTCCGGTTGATTCCATTGCATTCCATTCCATTCCATTTCATTCCATTCGGGTTGATTCTATTCCATTCCATTCCATTACATTCCATTCTGGTTGATCCTATTCGATTCCATTCGCTTCAATTCCATTCCATTCCATTCCATTCGAGTTGCTTCCATTCCAATCCAGAACATTCCATTCCATTCCTTTCCATTCTTTCCATTCCATTCTATTCGGGTTCATTCCATTCCATTCCATTCCATTCCGTTCCATTCTGGTAGAATCCATTCCGTTCCATTCCAATCCATTCCATTTCATTCCGATTGATTCCATGCCATTCCTTTCCATTCCATTCCATTCCGTTCCATTCCATTCCATTCCGATTAATTCCATTCCATTCCATTGCATTCCATTCCATTCCACTCCATTCCTCTGTGGTTGATTGCATTCCATTCCATTCCATTCCATTCCATTCCATTCCTTTCCAATCCGTTTCATTCCATTCCATTCAATTTCAATCCATTCGGGTTGATTCCATTCCATTCCATTCCTTTCCATTATATTCCATTGCATTCCATTCCATTCGGGTTCATTCCATTCCATTCCATTCCATTCCATTCCATTCCATTCCATTCCATTCCCTTCGTGTTGAATCCATTCCATTCCCTTCCATTCCATCCCATTCCATTCTATTCCATTCCATTCCGATACATTCCATTCCATTCCCTTCCATTCGTGTTGATTCCATTCCATGCCATGCCATTCCATTCCATTCCGGTTGATTCCATTCCATTCCATTCCATTCCGTTCCATTCCATTCCATTCCATTCCATTTCATTTCCTTCGTGTTGATTCCATTCCATTCCATTCCATTCCGTTCCCTTCCATTCCATTCCATTAGAGTTGATTCCATTCCATTCCATTCAATTCCATTCCATTCCATTTCATTCCATTCTCGATGATTCCATTCCATTCCATTCCATTCCATTCGGGTTGATTCCATTCCATTTCATTCCATTAGATTCCATTCCTTTCCATTCCATTCGTGTTAATTCCATGCCATTCCACTCCATTCCATTGCCTTCCATTCCATTCCATTCCATTCGGGTTGCTTCTATTCCATTCCAGAACATTCCATTCCATTCCATTCCGATTGATTCCATTCCATTCCATTGCATTCCATTCCATTCCACTCCATTCCATTGTGGTTGATTCCTTTCCATTCCATTCCATTCCATTCCTTTCCATTCCGATTCATTCCATTCCATTCAATTTCATTCCATTCGGGTTGAATCCATTCCATTCCATTCCTTTCCATTATATTCCATTCCATTCCATTCCATTCGGGTTCATTCCATTCCATTCCATTCCATTCCATTCCATTCCATTCCATTCCCTTTTGGTTGAATAAATTCCATTCCCTTCCATTCCATTCCATTCCATTCGGGTTGATTCCATTCCATTCCATTCCATTCCATTCCATTCCGGTTGATTGCATTCCATTTCTTTCCATTCCATTCCATTCCATTCCATTCCATTCCATTCTGGTTTATTCCATTCCATTCCATTCCATTCCATTCCATTCCATTCCATTCCATTCTATTCCATTCTATCCCATTCCATTCCATTCCATTCGGGATGATTCCATTCCATTCCATTCCATTCCATACCTTTCCATTGCTGTTGATTCCATTCCATTCCATTCCATTCCATTCCACTCCATTCCATTCCATTCCGTATGTGTTGATTCCATTCCGTTCCAATCCATACCATTCCATTCCATTCCATTCCGGTTAATTCCATTCCATTCCATTTCATTCAATTCCATTCTGGTTGATTCCATTCCATTTCTTCCTATTCCATTCCATTCCATTCTATTCCATTCCATTCCATTCTATTCGCGTTGATTCCATTCCATCCCATTCCATTCCATTCCATCCCATTCCATTCCATTCCATTCGGGTTGATTCCATTGCATTCCATTCCATTCCATACCATTTGCGTGGATTCCATTCCATTCCATTCAATTCCATTGCATTCCATTCCATTCGGGTTGATTCCTTTCCATTCCATTCCATTGCATTCCATTCCATACCATTCCATTCCATTCCACTCAGGTTGATTCCATTCCATTTCTTTCGATTCCATTCCATTCCATTCCATTCGGGTTTATTCCATTCCATTCCATTCCATTCCATTCCATTCCATTCCATTCCGTTCCATTCCATTCCATTCTATGCCATTCCAATCCATTCCATTCCGTTTGATTCCATTCCATTCCATTCCATACCATTCCATTCCTGTTGATTCCTTTCAATTCCACTCCATTCCATTCCATTCCGTTTGGGTTGATTCCATTCCGTTCCAATCCATACCATTCCATTCCATTCGGGTTGATTCCATTCCATTCCATTCCATTCCATTTCATTGCATTCTGTTTGATTCCATTCCATTCCATTCCATTCCATTCCATTCCATTCTGGTTGATTCCATTCCATTCCATTCCATTCCATTTCATTACATTCCATTCGGGTTGATTCCATTCCAATCCATTCTGTTCCATTCCATTCCATTCAATTCGCTTTGATTCCATTCCATTCGATTCCATTCCATTCGGATTGACTCCATTCCATTCCATTTCATTCCATTCTATTCCATTCCATTGCATTCCATTTCATTCCATTCGGGTAGATTCCGTTCTATTCCATTCCTATCCATACCATTCCATACCGGTTCATTCCATTCCATTCCATTCCATTCCATTCCATTCCATTCCATTCCATTCCATCCCATTCCATTTGGGTTGATTCCATTCCATTCCATTCCATTCCATTTCATTCCAATCCATTCGGTTTCATTCCATTCCATTCCATTCCATGCCATTCGGTTGCTTCCATTCCAATCCAGAACATTCCATTCCGTTCCATTCAATTCCGGTTCATTCCATTCCATTCCATTCCATTCCATTCTATTCCATTCTGTTTAATTCCATTCCATTCCATTCCATTCCATTCGAGTTGATTCCATTCCATTCCATTCTATTCCATTCCATTCCATTCTATTCCATTCCATTCCATTCTATTCGCGTTGATTCCATTCCATCCCTTTCCATTCCATTCCATCCCATTCCATTCCATTCCATTCCATTCCATTCGGGTTGATTCCATTGCATTCCATTCCATTCCATTCCATTCCATTCCATTCGGGTTCATTCCATTCCATTCCGTTCCATTCGATTCCATTCCATTCCATTCCATTCGGGATGCTTCCATTCCAGTCAAGAACATTCCATTCCATTCCATTCCATTCCATTCCATTCCGGTTGATTCCATTGCATTCCATTCCATTCCATTTCATTCCATTCGGGTTGATTCCATTCCATTACATTCCATTACATTCCATTCTGGTTGATCCTATTCGATTCCATTCGCTTCAATTCCATTCCATTCCATTCCATTCGAGTTGCTTCCATTCCATTCCAGAACATTCCTTTCCATTCCTTTCCATTCTTTCCATTCCATTCTATTCGGGTTCATTCCATTCCATTCCATTCCATTCCGTTCCATTCTGGTAGAATCCATTCCGTTCCATTCCAATCCATTCCATTCCATTCCGATTGATTCCATGCCATTCCTTTCCATTCCATTCCATTCCATTCCATTCCATTCCGATTAATTCCATGCCATTCCATTGCATTCCATTCCATTCCACTCCATTCCTCTGTGGTTGATTCCATTCCGTTCCATTCCATTCCATTCCATTCCATTCCATTCCTTTCCAATCCGTTTCATTCCATTCCATTCAATTTCAATCCATTCGGGTTGATTCCATTCCATTCCATTCCATTCCATTCCATTACATTCGGGTTAATTCCATTCCATTCCATTCCATTCCATTCCATTTCATTCGATTCCATTCGGGATGCTTCCATTCCAGTCAAGAACATTCCATTCCATTCCATTCCATTCCTATCCATTCCTTTCCATTCCGGTTTATCCCTTTACATTCCATTCCATTCCTTTCGTTTTGATTCCATTCCATTCCATTCCATTCCATTCCATTCGGTTTGATTCCATTCCATTCCATTACATTGCTTTCCATTCCATTCCATTTCATTCCATTCGGGTTGATTCCATTCCATTCCACTCCATTCCATTCTGGTCGATTCCATTCCATTCCATTCCCTTCATTTCCATTCCATTCCATTCCATTCTGGTTGCTTCCATTCCGATCCAGAACATTCCATTCCATTCCTTTCCATTACATTCCATTCCGTTCCATTCGGGTTCATTCCATTCAATTCCATTCCATTCCATTCCATTCCATTCCATTCCATTCCATTCCACTCGGGATGTTTCCATTCCATTTCATTCTATTCCATTCCATTCCATTCCAATCCATTCCATTCTGGATGATTACATTGCATTCCATTCGTGTTGATACCATTCCATTCCACGCCTTTCCATTCCATTCCTTTAGGGTTGTTGCCATTCAATTCCATTCCATACCATTCCATTATATTTGGGTTGATTCCATTCCATTCCATTCCATTACATTCGGGTTAATTCCATTCCATTCCTTCCCATTCGATTCCATTCCATTCCATTCCATTCGGGATGCTTCCATTCCAGTCAAGAACATTCCATTACATAACATTCCATTCCATTCCATTCCGGTTGATTCCATTGCATTCCATTCCATTCCATTTCATTCCATTCGGGTTGATTCCATTCCATTCCATTCCACTACATTCCATTCTGGTTGATCCTATTCGATTCCATTCGCTTCAATTCCATTCCATTCCATTCCATTCGGGATGCTTCCATTCCAGTCAAGAACATTCCATTACATAACATTCCATTCCATTACATTCCGGTTGATTCCATTCCATTCCATTCCATTACATTCCATTCTGGTTGATCCTATTCGATTCCATTCGCTTCAATTCCATTCCATTCCATTCCATTCGAGTTGATTCCATTCCAATCCAGAACATTCCATTCCATTCCTTTCCATTCTTTCCATTCCATTCTATTCGGGTTCATTCCATTCCATTCCATTCCATTCCGTTCCATTCTGGTAGAATCCATTCCGTTCCATTCCAATCCATTCCATTTCATTCCGATTGATTCCATGCCATTCCTTTCCATTCCATTCCATTCCGTTCCATTCCTTTCAATTCCGATTAATTCCATTCCATTCCATTCCATTCCATTCCATTCCGGTTGATTCCATTCCATTTCTTTCCATTCCATTCCAATCCATTCCATTCCATTCCATTCTGGTTTATTCCATTCCATTCCATTCCATTCCATTCCATTCTATTCCATTCTATCCCATTCCATTCCATTCCATTCGGGATGATTCCATTCCATTCCATTGCATACCTTTCCATTGCTGTTGATTCCATTCCATTCCATTCCATTCCATTCCACTCCATTCCATTCCATTCCGTTTGTGTTGATTCCATTCCGTTCCAATCGATACCATTCCATTCCATTCCATTCCGGTTAATTCCATTCCATTCCATTTCATTCAATTCCATTCTGGTTGATTCCATTCCATTTCTTCCTATTCCATTCCATTCCATTCTATTCCATTCCATTCCATTCTATTCGCGTTGATTCCATTCCATCCCATTCCATTCCATTCCATCCCATTCCATTCCATTCCATTCGGGTTGATTCCATTGCATTCCATTCCATTCCATACCATTTGCGTGGATTCCATTCCATTCCATTCAATTCCATTGCATTCCATTCCATTCGGGTTGATTCCTTTCCATTCCATTCCATTGCATTCCATTCCATACCATTCCATTCCATTCCACTCAGGTTGATTCCATTCCATTTCTTTCGATTCCATTCCATTCCATTCCATTCGGGTTTATTCCATTCCATTCCATTCCATTCCATTCCATTCCATTCCATTCCGTTCCATTCCATTCCATTCTATGCCATTCCAATCCATTCCATTCCGTTTGATTCCATTCCATTCCATTCCATACCATTCCATTCCTGTTGATTCCTTTCAATTCCACTCCATTCCATTCCATTCCGTTTGGGTTGATTCCATTCCGTTCCAATCCATACCATTCCATTCCGTTTGGGTTGATTCCATTCCGTTCCAATCCATACCATTCCATTCCATTCGGGTTGATTCCATTCCATTCCATTCCATTCCATTTCATTGCATTCTGTTTGATTCCATTCCATTCCATTCCATTCCATTCCATTCCATTCTGGTTGATTCCATTCCATTCCATTCCATTCCATTTCATTACATTCCATTCGGGTTGATTCCATTCCATTCCATTCTATTCCATTCCATTCCATTCAATTCGCTTTGATTCCATTCCATTCGATTCCATTCCATTCGGATTGACTCCATTCCATTCCATTTCATTCCATTCTATTCCATTCCATTGCATTCCATTTCATTCCATTCGGGTAGATTCCGTTCTATTCCATTCCTATCCATACCATTCCATACCGGTTCATTCCATTCCATTCCATTCCATTCCATTCCATTCCATTCCATTCCATTCCATCCCATTCCATTTGGGTTGATTCCATTCCATTCCATTCCATTCCATTTCATTCCAATCCATTCGGTTTCATTCCATTCCATTCCATTCCATGCCATTCGGTTGCTTCCATTCCAATCCAGAACATTCCATTCCGTTCCATTCAATTCCGGTTCATTCCATTCCATTCCATTCCATTCCATTCTATTCCATTCTGTTTAATTCCATTCCATTCCATTCCATTCCATTCGAGTTGATTCCATTCCATTCCATTCTATTCCATTCCATTCCATTCTATTCCATTCCATTCCATTCTATTCGCGTTGATTCCATTCCATCCCTTTCCATTCCATTCCATCCCATTCCATTCCATTCCATTCGGGTTGATTCCATTACATTCCATTCCATTCCATTCTATTCCATTCCATTCGGGTTCTTTCCATTCCATTCCGTTCCATTCGATTCCATTCCATTCCATTCCATTCCATTCGGGATGCTTCCATTCCAGTCAAGAACATTCCATTCCATTCCATTCCATTCCATTCCATTCCATTCCGGTTGATTCCATTGCATTCCATTCCATTCCATTTCATTCCATTCGGGTTGATTCCATTCCATTACATTCCATTACATTCCATTCTGGTTGATCCTATTCGATTCCATTCGCTTCAATTCCATTCCATTCCATTCCATTCGAGTTGCTTCCATTCCATTCCAGAACATTCCATTCCATTCCTTTCCATTCTTTCCATTCCATTCTATTCGGGTTCATTCCATTCCATTCCATTCCATTCCGTTCCATTCTGGTAGAATCCATTCCGTTCCATTCCAATCCATTCCATTCCATTCCGATTGATTCCATGCCATTCCTTTCCATTCCATTCCATTCCATTCCATTCCATTCCGATTAATTCCATGCCATTCCATTGCATTCCATTCCATTCCACTCCATTCCTCTGTGGTTGATTCCATTCCATTCCATTCCATTCCATTCCATTCCATTCCTTTCCATTATATTCCATTGCATTCCATTCCATTCGGGTTCATTCCATTCCATTCCATTCCATTCCATTCCCTTCGTGTTGAATCCATTCCATTCCCTTCCATTCCATCCCATTCCATTCTATTCCATTCCATTCCGATACATTCCATTCCATTCCCTTCCATTCGTGTTGATTCCATTCCATGCCATGCCATTCCATTCCATTCCGGTTGATTCCATTCCATTCCATTCCATTCCATTCCATTCCATTCCATTCCATTTCATTTCCTTCGTGTTGATTCCATTCCATTCCATTCCATTCCGTTCCCTTCCATTCCATTCCATTAGAGTTGATTCCATTCCATTCCATTCAATTCCATTCCATTCCATTTCATTCCATTCTCGATGATTCCATTCCATTCCATTCCATTCCATTCGGGTTGATTCCATTCCATTTCATTCCATTAGATTCCATTCCTTTCCATTCCATTCGTGTTAATTCCATGCCATTCCACTCCATTCCATTGCCTTCCATTCCATTCCATTCCATTCGGGTTGCTTCTATTCCATTCCAGAACATTCCATTCCATTCCATTCCGATTGATTCCATTCCATTCCATTGCATTCCATTCCATTCCACTCCATTCCATTGTGGTTGATTCCTTTCCATTCCATTCCATTCCATTCCTTTCCATTCCGTTTCATTCCATTCCATTCAATTTCATTCCATTCGGGTTGAATCCATTCCATTCCATTCCTTTCCATTATATTCCATTCCATTCCATTCCATTCGGGTTCATTCCATTCCATTCCATTCCATTCCATTCCATTCCATTCCATTCCCTTCGGGTTGAATAAATTCCATTCCCTTCCATTCCATTCCATTCCATTCGGGTAGATTCCATTCCATTCCATTCCATTCCATTCCATTCCATTCCATTCCGGTTGATTCCATTCCATTTCTTTCCATTCCATTCCATTCCATTCCATTCCATTCCATTCTGGTTTATTCCATTCCATTCCATTCCATTCCATTCCATTCTATTCCATTCTATCCCATTCCATTCGGGATGATTCCATTCCATTCCATTGCATACCTTTCCATTGCTGTTGATTCCATTCCATTCCATTCCATTCCATTCCACTCCATTCCATTCCATTCCGTTTGTGTTGATTCCATTCCGTTCCAATCCATACCATTCCATTCCATTCCATTCCGGTTAATTCCATTCCATTCCATTTCATTCAATTCCATTCTGGTTGATTCCATTCCATTTCTTCCTATTCCATTCCATTCCATTCTATTCCATTCCATTCCATTCTATTCGCGTTGATTCCATTCCATCCCATTCCATTCCATTCCATCCCATTCCATTCCATTCCATTCGGGTTGATTCCATTGCATTCCATTCCATTCCATACCATTTGCGTGGATTCCATTCCATTCCATTAAATTCCATTGCATTCCATTCCATTCGGGTTGATTCCTTTCCTTTCCATTCCATTGCATTCCATTCCATACCATTCCATTCCATTCCACTCAGGTTGATTCCATTCCATTTCTTTCGATTCCATTCCATTCCATTCCATTCGGGTTTATTCCATTCCATTCCATTCCATTCCATTCCATTCCATTCCATTCCATTCCGTTTGATTCCATTCCATTCCATTCCATACCATTCCATTCCTGTTGATTCCTTTCAATTCCACTCCATTCCATTCCATTCCGTTTGGGTTGATTCCATTCCGTTCCAATCCATACCATTCCATTCCATTCGGGTTGATTCCATTCCATTCCATTCCATTCCATTTCATTGCATTCTGTTTGATTCCATTCCATTCCATTCCATTCCATTCCATTCCATTCTGGTTGATTCCATTCCATTCTATTCCATTCCATTTCATTACATTCCATTCGGGTTGATTCCATTCCATTCCATTCTATTCCATTCCATTCCATTCAATTCGCTTTGATTCCATTCCATTCGATTCCATTCCATTCGGATTGACTCCATTCCATTCCATTTCATTCCATTCTATTCCATTCCATTGCATTCCATTTCATTCCATTCGGGTAGATTCCGTTCTATTCCATTCCTATCCATACCATTCCATACCGGTTCATTCCATTCCATTCCATTCCATTCCATTCCATTCCATTCCATCCCATTCCATCCCATTCCATTTGGGTTGATTCCATTCCATTCCATTCCATTCCATTTCATTCCAATCCATTCGGTTTCATTCCATTCCATTCCATTCCATGCCATTCGGTTGCTTCCATTCCAATCCAGAACATTCCATTCCGTTCCATTCAATTCCGGTTCATTCCATTCCATTCCATTCCATTCCATTCTATTCCATTCTGTTTAATTCCATTCCATTCCATTCCATTCCATTCGAGTTGATTCCATTCCATTCCATTCTATTCCATTCCATTCCATTCTATTCCTTTCCATTCCATTCTATTCGCGTTGATTCCATTCCATCCCTTTCCATTCCATTCCATCCCATTCCATTCCATTCCATTCGGGTTGATTCCATTGCATTCCATTCCATTCCATTCTATTCCATTCCATTCGGGTTCTTTCCATTCCATTCCGTTCCATTCGATTCCATTCCATACCATTCCATTCCATTCGGGATGCTTCCATTCCAGTCAAGAAGATTCCATTCCATTCCATTCCATTCCATTCCATTCCATTCCGGTTGATTCCATTGCATTCCATTCCATTCCATTTCATTCCATTCGGGTTGATTCCATTCCATTACATTCCATTACATTCCATTCTGGTTGATCCTATTCGATTCCATTCGCTTCAATTCCATTCCATTCCATTCCATTCGAGTTGCTTCCATTCCATTCCAGAACATTCCATTCCATTCCTTTCCATTCTTTCCATTCCATTCTATTCGGGTTCATTCCATTCCATTCCATTCCATTCCGTTCCATTCTGGTAGAATCCATTCCGTTCCATTCCAATCCATTCCATTCCATTCCGATTGATTCCATGCCATTCCTTTCCATTCCATTCCATTCCATTCCATTCCATTCCGATTAATTCCATGCCATTCCATTGCATTCCATTCCATTCCACTCCATTCCTCTGTGGTTGATTCCATTCCATTCCATTCCATTCCATTCCATTCCATTCCATTCCTTTCCAATCCGTTTCATTCCATTCCATTCAATTTCAATCCATTCGGGTTGATTCCATTCCATTCCATTCCATTCCATTACATTACATTCGGGTTAATTCCATTCCATTCCATTCCATTCCATTCCATTTCATTCCATTCCATTCGGGATGCTTCCATTCCAGTCAAGAACATTCCATTCCATTCCATTCCATTCCTATCCATTCCTTTCCATTCCGGTTTATCCCTTTACATTCCATTCCATTCCTTTCGTTTTGATTCCATTCCATTCCATTCCATTCCATTCCATTCGGTTTGATTCCATTCCATTCCATTACATTGCTTTCCATTCCATTCCATTTCATTCCATTCGGGTTGATTCCATTCCATTCCACTCCATTCCATTCTGGTCGATTCCATTCCATTCCATTCCCTTCATTTCCATTCCATTCCATTCCATTCTGGTTGCTTCCATTCCGATCCAGAACATTCCATTCCATTCCTTTCCATTACATTCCATTCCGTTCCATTCGGGTTCATTCCATTCAATTCCATTCCATTCCATTCCATTCCATTCCATTCCATTCCATTCCACTCGGGATGTTTCCATTCCATTTCATTCTATTCCATTCCATTCCATTCCAATCCATTCCATTCTGGATGATTACATTGCATTCCATTCGTGTTGATACCATTCCATTCCACGCCTTTCCATTCCATTCCTTTAGGGTTGTTGCCGTTCAATTCCATTCCATACCATTCCATTATATTTGGGTTGATTCCATTCCATTCCATTCCATTACATTCGGGTTAATTCCATTCCATTCCTTCCCATTCGATTCCATTCCATTCCATTCCATTCGGGATGCTTCCATTCCAGTCAAGAACATTCCATTACATAACATTCCATTCCATTCCATTCCGGTTGATTCCATTGCATTCCATTCCATTCCATTTCATTCCATTCGGGTTGATTCCATTCCATTCCATTCCACTACATTCCATTCTGGTTGATCCTATTCGATTCCATTCGCTTCAATTCCATTCCATTCCATTCCATTCGGGATGCTTCCATTCCAGTCAAGAACATTCCATTACATAACATTCCATTCTATTCCATTCCGGTTGATTCCATTCCATTCCATTCCATTACATTCCATTCTGGTTGATCCTATTCGATTCCATTTGCTTCAATTCCATTCCATTCCATTCCATTCGAGTTGCTTCCATTCCAATCCAGAACATTCCATTCCATTCCTTTCCATTCTTTCCATTCCATTCTATTCGGGTTCATTCCATTCCATTCCATTCCATTCCGTTCCATTCTGGTAGAATCCATTCCGTTCCATTCCAATCCACTCCATTTCATTCCGATTGATTCCATGCCATTCCTTTCCATTCCATTCCATTCCGTTCCATTCCTTTCCATTCCGATTAATTCCATTCCATTCCATTCCATTCCATTCCATTCCGGTTGATTCCATTCCATTTCTTTCCATTCCATTCCAATCCATTCCATTCCATTCCATTCTGGTTTATTCCATTCCATTCCATTCCATTCCATTCCATTCTATTCCATTCTATCCCATTCCATTCCATTCCATTCGGGATGATTCCATTCCATTCCATTGCATACCTTTCCATTGCTGTTGATTCCATTCCATTCCATTCCATTCCATTCCACTCCATTCCATTCCATTCCGTTTGTGTTGATTCCATTCCGTTCCAATCGATACCATTCCATTCCATTCCATTCCGGTTAATTCCATTCCATTCCATTTCATTCAATTCCATTCTGGTTGATT
Organism: Pan paniscus; assembly: GCF_029289425.2. Lineage (NCBI taxonomy): Eukaryota > Metazoa > Chordata > Mammalia > Primates > Hominidae > Pan > Pan paniscus. Next base: position 43,531,482 of record NC_073267.2, on the reverse strand, counting down.
CCATTCCATTTCTTCCTATTCCATTCCATTCCATTCTATTCCATTCCATTCCATTCTATTCGCGTTGATTCCATTCCATCCCATTCCATTCCATTCCATCCCATTCCATTCCATTCCATTCGGGTTGATTCCATTGCATTCCATTCCATTCCATACCATTTGCGTGGATTCCATTCCATTCCATTCAATTCCATTGCATTCCATTCCATTCGGGTTGATTCCTTTCCATTCCATTCCATTGCATTCCATTCCATACCATTCCATTCCATTCCAGTCAGGTTGATTCCATTCCATTTCTTTCGATTCCATTCCATTCCATTCCATTCGGGTTTATTCCATTCCATTCCATTCCATTCCATTCCATTCCATTCCATTCCGTTCCATTCCATTCCATTCTATGCCATTCCAATCCATTCCATTCCGTTTGATTCCATTCCATTCCATTCCATACCATTCCATTCCTGTTGATTCCTTTCAATTCCACTCCATTCCATTCCATTCCGTTTGGGTTGATTTCATTCCGTTCCAATCCATACCATTCCATTCCATTCGGGTTGATTCCATTCCATTCCATTCCATTCCATTTCATTGCATTCTGTTTGATTCCATTCCATTCCATTCCATTCCATTCCATTCCATTCTGGTTGATTCCATTCCATTCCATTCCATTCCATTTCATTACATTCCATTCGGGTTGATTCCATTCCATTCCATTCTATTCCATTCCATTCCATTCAATTCGCTTTGATTCCATTCCATTCGATTCCATTCCATTCGGATTGACTCCATTCCATTCCATTTCATTCCATTCTATTCCATTCCATTGCATTCCATTTCATTCCATTCGGGTAGATTCCGTTCTATTCCATTCCTATCCATACCATACCATACCGGTTCATTCCATTCCATTCCATTCCATTCCATTCCATTCCATTCCATTCCATTCCATTCCATTCCATCCCATTCCATTTGGGTTGATTCCATTCCATTCCATTCCATTCCATTTCATTCCAATCCATTCGGTTTCATTCCATTCCATTCCATTCCATGCCATTCGGTTGCTTCCATTCCAATCCAGAACATTCCATTCCGTTCCATTCAATTCCGGTTCATTCCATTCCATTCCATTCCATTCCATTCTATTCCATTCTGTTTAATTCCATTCCATTCCATTCCATTCCATTCGAGTTGATTCCATTCCATTCCATTCTATTCCATTCCATTCCATTCTATTCCATTCCATTCCATTCTATTCGCGTTGATTCCATTCCATCCCTTTCCATTCCATTCCATCCCATTCCATTCCATTCCATTCGGGTTGATTCCATTGCATTCCATTCCATTCCATTCTATTACATTCCATTCGGGTTCTTTCCATTCCATTCCGTTCCATTCGATTCCATTCCATTCCATTCCATTCCATTCGGGATGCTTCCATTCCAGTCAAGAACATTCCATTCCATTCCATTCCATTCCATTCCATTCCATTCCGGTTGATTCCATTGCATTCCATTCCATTCCATTTCATTCCATTCGGGTTGATTCCATTCCATTACATTCCATTACATTCCATTCTGGTTGATCCTATTCGATTCCATTCGCTTCAATTCCATTCCATTCCATTCCATTCGAGTTGCTTCCATTCCATTCCAGAACATTCCATTCCATTCCTTTCCATTCTTTCCATTCCATTCTATTCGGGTTCATTCCATTCCATTCCATTCCATTCCGTTCCATTCTGGTAGAATCCATTCCGTTCCATTCCAATCCATTCCATTCCATTCCGATTGATTCCATGCCATTCCTTTCCATTCCATTCCATTCCATTCCATTCCTTTCCGATTAATTCCATGCCATTCCATTGCATTCCATTCCATTCCACTCCATTCCTCTGTGGTTGATTCCATTCCATTCCATTCCATTCCATTCCATTCCATTCCATTCCTTTCCAATCCGTTTCATTCCATTCCATTCAATTTCAATCCATTCGGGTTGATTCCATTCCATTCCATTCCATTCCATTACATTACATTCGGGTTAATTCCATTCCATTCCATTCCATTCCATTCCATTTCATTCCATTCCATTCGGGATGCTTCCATTCCAGTCAAGAACATTCCATTCCATTCCATTCCATTCCTATCCATTCCTTTCCATTCCGGTTTATCCCTTTACATTCCATTCCATTCCTTTCGTTTTGATTCCATTCCATTCCATTCCATTCCATTCCATTCGGTTTGATTCCATTCCATTCCATTACATTGCTTTCCATTCCATTCCATTTCATTCCATTCGGGTTGATTCCATTCCATTCCACTCCATTCCATTCTGGTCGATTCCATTCCATTCCATTCCCTTCATTTCCATTCCATTCCATTCCATTCTGGTTGCTTCCATTCCGATCCAGAACATTCCATTCCATTCCTTTCCATTACATTCCATTCCGTTCCATTCGGGTTCATTCCATTCAATTCCATTCCATTCCATTCCATTCCATTCCATTCCATTCCATTCCACTCGGGATGTTTCCATTCCATTTCATTCTATTCCATTCCATTCCATTCCAATCCATTCCATTCTGGATGATTACATTGCATTCCATTCGTGTTGATACCATTCCATTCCACGCCTTTCCATTCCATTCCTTTAGGGTTGTTGCCGTTCAATTCCATTCCATACCATTCCATTATATTTGGGTTGATTCCATTCCATTCCATTCCATTACATTCGGGTTAATTCCATTCCATTCCTTCCCATTCGATTCCATTCCATTCCATTCCATTCGGGATGCTTCCATTCCAGTCAAGAACATTCCATTACATAACATTCCATTCCATTCCATTCCGGTTGATTCCATTGCATTCCATTCCATTCCATTTCATTCCATTCGGGTTGATTCCATTCCATTCCATTCCACTACATTCCATTCTGGTTGATCCTATTCGATTCCATTCGCTTCAATTCCATTCCATTCCATTCCATTCGGGATGCTTCCATTCCAGTCAAGAACATTCCATTACATAACATTCCATTCCATTCCATTCCGGTTGATTCCATTCCATTCCATTCCATTACATTCCATTCTGGTTGATCCTATTCGATTCCATTCGCTTCAATTCCATTCCATTCCATTCCATTCGAGTTGCTTCCATTCCAATCCAGAACATTCCATTCCATTCCTTTCCATTCTTTCCATTCCATTCTATTCGGGTTCATTCCATTCCATTTCATTCCATTCCGTTCCATTCTGGTAGAATCCATTCCGTTCCATTCCAATCCATTCCATTTCATTCCGATTGATTCCATGCCATTCCTTTCCATTCCATTCCATTCCGTTCCATTCCTTTCCATTCCGATTAATTCCATTCCATTCCATTCCATTCCATTCCATTCCGGTTGATTCCATTCCATTTCTTTCCATTCCATTCCAATCCATTCCATTCCATTCCATTCTGGTTTATTCCATTCCATTCCATTCCATTCCATTCCATTCTATTCCATTCTATCCCATTCCATTCCATTCCATTCGGGATGATTCCATTCCATTCCATTGCATACCTTTCCATTGCTGTTGATTCCATTCCATTCCATTCCATTCCATTCCACTCCATTCCATTCCATTCCGTTTGTGTTGATTCCATTCCGTTCCAATCGATACCATTCCATTCCATTCCATTCCGGTTAATTCCATTCCATTCCATTTCATTCAATTCCATTCTGGTTGATTCCATTCCATTTCTTCCTATTCCATTCCATTCCATTCTATTCCATTCCATTCCATTCTATTCGCGTTGATTCCATTCCATCCCATTCCATTCCATTCCATCCCATTCCATTCCATTCCATTCGGGTTGATTCCATTGCATTCCATTCCATTCCATACCATTTGCGTGGATTCCATTCCATTCCATTCAATTCCATTGCATTCCATTCCATTCGGGTTGATTCCTTTCCATTCCATTCCATTGCATTCCATTCCATACCATTCCATTCCATTCCACTCAGGTTGATTCCATTCCATTTCTTTCGATTCCATTCCATTCCATTCCATTCGGGTTTATTCCATTCCATTCCATTCCATTCCATTCCATTCCATTCCATTCCATTCCGTTCCATTCCATTCCATTCTATGCCATTCCAATCCATTCCATTCCGTTTGATTCCATTGCATTCCATTCCATACCATTCCATTCCTGTTGATTCCTTTCAATTCCACTCCATTCCATTCCATTCCGTTTGGGTTGATTCCATTCCGTTCCAATCCATACCATTCCATTCCATTCGGGTTGATTCCATTCCATTCCATTCCATTCCATTTCATTGCATTCTGTTTGATTCCATTCCATTCCATTCCATTCCATTCCATTCCATTCTGGTTGATTCCATTCCATTCCATTCCATTCCATTTCATTACATTCCATTCGGGTTGATTCCATTCCATTCCATTCTATTCCATTCCATTCCATTCAATTCGCTTTGATTCCATTCCATTCGATTCCATTCCATTCGGATTGACTCCATTCCATTCCATTTCATTCCATTCTATTCCATTCCATTGCATTCCATTTCATTCCATTCGGGTAGATTCCGTTCTATTCCATTCCTATCCATACCATTCCATACCGGTTCATTCCATTCCATTCCATTCCATTCCATTCCATTCCATTCCATTCCATTCCATTCCATCCCATTCCATTTGGGTTGATTCCATTCCATTCCATTCCATTCCATTTCATTCAAATCCATTCGGTTTCATTCCATTCCATTCCATTCCATGCCATTCGGTTGCTTCCATTCCAATCCAGAACATTCCATTCCGTTCCATTCAATTCCGGTTCATTCCATTCCATTCCATTCCATTCCATTCTATTCCATTCTGTTTAATTCCATTCCATTCCATTCCATTCCATTCGAGTTGATTCCATTCCATTCCATTCTATTCCATTCCATTCCATTCTATTCCATTCCATTCCATTCTATTCGCGTTGATTCCATTCCATCCCTTTCCATTCCATTCCATCCCATTCCGTTCCATTCCATTCGGGTTGATTCCATTGCATTCCATTCCATTCCATTCTATTCCATTCCATTCGGGTTCTTTCCATTCCATTCCGTTCCATTCGATTCCATTCCATTCCATTCCATTCCATTCGGGATGCTTCCATTCCAGTCAAGAACATTCCATTCCATTCCATTCCATTCCATTCCATTCCATTCCGGTTGATTCCATTGCATTCCATTCCATTCCATTTCATTCCATTCGGGTTGATTCCATTCCATTACATTCCATTACATTCCATTCTGGTTGATCCTATTCGATTCCATTCGCTTCAATTCCATTCCATTCCATTCCATTCGAGTTGCTTCCATTCCATTCCAGAACATTCCATTCCATTCCTTTCCATTCTTTCCATTCCATTCTATTCGGGTTCATTCCATTCCATTCCATTCCATTCCGTTCCATTCTGGTAGAATCCATTCCGTTCCATTCCAATCCATTCCATTCCATTCCGATTGATTCCATGCCATTCCTTTCCATTCCATTCCATTCCATTCCATTCCATTCCGATTAATTCCATGCCATTCCATTGCATTCCATTCCATTCCACTCCATTCCTCTGTGGTTGATTCCATTCCATTCCATTCCATTCCATTCCATTCCATTCCATTCCTTTCCAATCCGTTTCATTCCATTCCATTCAATTTCAATCCATTTGGGTTGATTCCATTCCATTCCATTCCATTCCATTACATTACATTCGGGTTAATTCCATTCCATTCCATTCCATTCCATTCCATTTCATTCCATTCCATTCGGGATGCTTCCATTCCAGTCAAGAACATTCCATTCCATTCCATTCCATTCCTATCCATTCCTTTCCATTCCGGTTTATCCCTTTACATTCCATTCCATTCCTTTCGTTTTGATTCCATTCCATTCCATTCCATTCCATTCCATTCGGTTTGATTCCATTCCATTCCATTACATTGCTTTCCATTCCATTCCATTTCATTCCATTCGGGTTGATTCCATTCCATTCCACTCCATTCCATTCTGGTCGATTCCATTCCATTCCATTCCCTTCATTTCCATTCCATTCCATTCCATTCTGGTTGCTTCCATTCCGATCCAGAACATTCCATTCCATTCCTTTCCATTACATTCCATTCCGTTCCATTCGGGTTCATTCCATTCAATTCCATTCCATTCCATTCCATTCCATTCCATTCCATTCCATTCCATTCCACTCGGGATGTTTCCATTCCATTTCATTCTATTCCATTCCATTCCATTCCAATCCATTCCATTCTGGATGATTACATTGCATTCCATTCGTGTTGATACCATTCCATTCCACGCCTTTCCATTCCATTCCTTTAGGGTTGTTGCCGTTCAATTCCATTCCATACCATTCCATTATATTTGGGTTGATTCCATTCCATTCCATTCCATTACATTCGGGTTAATTCCATTCCATTCCTTCCCATTCGATTCCATTCCATTCCATTCCATTCGGGATGCTTCCATTCCAGTCAAGAACATTCCATTACATAACATTCCATTCCATTCCATTCCGGTTGATTCCATTGCATTCCATTCCATTCCATTTCATTCCATTCGGGTTGATTCCATTCCATTCCATTCCACTACATTCCATTCTGGTTGATCCTATTCGATTCCATTCGCTTCAATTCCATTCCATTCGGGTTGATTCCATTGCATTGCATTCCATTCCATTCTATTCCATTCCATTCGGGTTCTTTCCATTCCATTCCGTTCCATTCGATTCCATTCCATTCCATTCCATTCCATTCGGGATGCTTCCATTCCAGTCAAGAACATTCCATTCCATTCCATTCCATTCCATTCCATTCCATTCCGGTTGATTCCATTGCATTTCATTCCATTCCATTTCATTCCATTCGGGTTGATTCCATTCCATTACATTCCATTACATTCCATTCTGGTTGATCCTATTCGATTCCATTCGCTTCAATTCCATTCCATTCCATTCCATTCGAGTTGCTTCCATTCCATTCCAGAACATTCCATTCCATTCCTTTCCATTCTTTCCATTCCATTCTATTCGGGTTCATTCCATTCCATTCCATTCCATTCCGTTCCATTCTGGTAGAATCCATTCCGTTCCATTCCAATCCATTCCATTCCATTCCGATTGATTCCATGCCATTCCTTTCCATTCCATTCCATTCCATTCCATTCCATTCCGATTAATTCCATGCCATTCCATTGCATTCCATTCCATTCCACTCCATTCCTCTGTGGTTGATTCCATTCCATTCCATTCCATTCCATTCCATTCCATTCCTTTCCAATCCATTTCATTCCATTCCATTCAATTTCAATCCATTCGGGTTGATTCCATTCCATTCCATTCCATTCCATTACATTACATTCGGGTTAATTCCATTCCATTCCATTCCATTCCATTCCATTTCATTCCATTCCATTCGGGATGCTTCCATTCCAGTCAAGAACATTCCATTCCATTCCATTCCATTCCTATCCATTCCTTTCCATTCCGGTTTATCCCTTTACATTCCATTCCATTCCTTTCGTTTTGATTCCATTCCATTCCATTCCATTCCATTCCATTCGGTTTGATTCCATTCCATTCCATTACATTGCTTTCCATTCCATTCCATTTCATTCCATTCGGGTTGATTCCATTCCATTCCACTCCATTCCATTCTGGTCGATTCCATTCCATTCCATTCCCTTCATTTCCATTCCATTCCATTCCATTCTGGTTGCTTCCATTCCGATCCAGAACATTCCATTCCATTCCTTTCCATTACATTCCATTCCGTTCCATTCGGGTTCATTCCATTCAATTCCATTCCATTCCATTCCATTCCATTCCATTCCATTCCATTCCACTCGGGATGTTTCCATTCCATTTCATTCTATTCCATTCCATTCCATTCCAATCCATTCCATTCTGGATGATTACATTGCATTCCATTCGTGTTGATACCATTCCATTCCACGCCTTTCCATTCCATTCCTTTAGGGTTGTTGCCGTTCAATTCCATTCCATACCATTCCATTATATTTGGGTTGATTCCATTCCATTCCATTCCATTACATTCGGGTTAATTCCATTCCATTCCTTCCCATTCGATTCCATTCCATTCCATTCCATTCGGGATGCTTCCATTCCAGTCAAGAACATTCCATTACATAACATTCCATTCCATTCCATTCCGGTTGATTCCATTGCATTCCATTCCATTCCATTGCATTCCATTCGGGTTGATTCCATTCCATTCCATTCCACTACATTCCATTCTGGTTGATCCTATTCGATTCCATTCGCTTCAATTCCATTCCATTCGGGTTGATTCCATTGCATTCCATTCCATTCCATTCTATTCCATTCCATTCGGGTTCTTTCCATTCCATTCCGTTCCATTCGATTCCATTCCATTCCATTCCATTCCATTCGGGATGCTTCCATTCCAGTCAAGAACATTCCATTCCATTCCATTCCATTCCTGTTGATTCCTTTCAATTCCACTCCATTCCATTCCATTCCGTTTGGGTTGATTCCATTCCGTTCCAATCCATACCATTCCATTCCATTCGGGTTGATTCCATTCCATTCCATTCCATTCCATTTCATTACATTCCATTCGGGTTGATTCCATTCCATTCCATTCTGTTCCATTCCATTCCATTCAATTCGCTTTGATTCCATTCCATTCGATTCCATTCCATTCGGATTGACTCCATTCCATTCCATTTCATTCCATTCTATTCCATTCCATTGCATTCCATTTCATTCCATTCGGGTAGATTCCGTTCTATTCCATTCCTATCCATACCATTCCATACCGGTTCATTCCATTCCATTCCATTCCATTCCATTCCATTCCATTCCATTCCATTCCATTCCATCCCATTCCATTTGGGTTGATTCCATTCCATTCCATTCCATTCCATTTCATTCAAATCCATTCGGTTTCATTCCATTCCATTCCATTCCATGCCATTCGGTTGCTTCCATTCCAATCCAGAACATTCCATTCCGTTCCATTCAATTCCGGTTCATTCCATTCCATTCCATTCCATTCCATTCTATTCCATTCTGTTTAATTCCATTCCATTCCATTCCATTCCATTCGAGTTGATTCCATTCCATTCCATTCTATTCCATTCCATTCCATTCTATTCCATTCCATTCCATTCTATTCGCGTTGATTCCATTCCATCCCTTTCCATTCCATTCCATCCCATTCCGTTCCATTCCATTCGGGTTGATTCCATTGCATTCCATTCCATTCCATTCTATTCCATTCCATTCGGGTTCTTTCCATTCCATTCCGTTCCATTCGATTCCATTCCATTCCATTCCATTCCATTCGGGATGCTTCCATTCCAGTCAAGAACATTCCATTCCATTCCATTCCATTCCATTCCATTCCATTCCGGTTGATTCCATTGCATTCCATTCCATTCCATTTCATTCCATTCGGGTTGATTCCATTCCATTACATTCCATTACATTCCATTCTGGTTGATCCTATTCGATTCCATTCGCTTCAATTCCATTCCATTCCATTCCATTCGAGTTGCTTCCATTCCATTCCAGAACATTCCATTCCATTCCTTTCCATTCTTTCCATTCCATTCTATTCGGGTTCATTCCATTCCATTCCATTCCATTCCGTTCCATTCTGGTAGAATCCATTCCGTTCCATTCCAATCCATTCCATTCCATTCCGATTGATTCCATGCCATTCCTTTCCATTCCATTCCATTCCATTCCATTCCATTCCGATTAATTCCATGCCATTCCATTGCATTCCATTCCATTCCACTCCATTCCTCTGTGGTTGATTCCATTCCATTCCATTCCATTCCATTCCATTCCATTCCATTCCTTTCCAATCCGTTTCATTCCATTCCATTCAATTTCAATCCATTTGGGTTGATTCCATTCCATTCCATTCCATTCCATTACATTACATTCGGGTTAATTCCATTCCATTCCATTCCATTCCATTCCATTTCATTCCATTCCATTCGGGATGCTTCCATTCCAGTCAAGAACATTCCATTCCATTCCATTCCATTCCTATCCATTCCTTTCCATTCCGGTTTATCCCTTTACATTCCATTCCATTCCTTTCGTTTTGATTCCATTCCATTCCATTCCATTCCATTCCATTCGGTTTGATTCCATTCCATTCCATTACATTGCTTTCCATTCCATTCCATTTCATTCCATTCGGGTTGATTCCATTCCATTCCACTCCATTCCATTCTGGTCGATTCCATTCCATTCCATTCCCTTCATTTCCATTCCATTCCATTCCATTCTGGTTGCTTCCATTCCGATCCAGAACATTCCATTCCATTCCTTTCCATTACATTCCATTCCGTTCCATTCGGGTTCATTCCATTCAATTCCATTCCATTCCATTCCATTCCATTCCATTCCATTCCATTCCATTCCACTCGGGATGTTTCCATTCCATTTCATTCTATTCCATTCCATTCCATTCCAATCCATTCCATTCTGGATGATTACATTGCATTCCATTCGTGTTGATACCATTCCATTCCACGCCTTTCCATTCCATTCCTTTAGGGTTGTTGCCGTTCAATTCCATTCCATACCATTCCATTATATTTGGGTTGATTCCATTCCATTCCATTCCATTACATTCGGGTTAATTCCATTCCATTCCTTCCCATTCGATTCCATTCCATTCCATTCCATTCGGGATGCTTCCATTCCAGTCAAGAACATTCCATTACATAACATTCCATTCCATTCCATTCCGGTTGATTCCATTGCATTCCATTCCATTCCATTTCATTCCATTCGGGTTGATTCCATTCCATTCCATTCCACTACATTCCATTCTGGTTGATCCTATTCGATTCCATTCGCTTCAATTCCATTCCATTCGGGTTGATTCCATTGCATTGCATTCCATTCCATTCTATTCCATTCCATTCGGGTTCTTTCCATTCCATTCCGTTCCATTCGATTCCATTCCATTCCATTCCATTCCATTCGGGATGCTTCCATTCCAGTCAAGAACATTCCATTCCATTCCATTCCATTCCATTCCATTCCATTCCGGTTGATTCCATTGCATTTCATTCCATTCCATTTCATTCCATTCGGGTTGATTCCATTCCATTACATTCCATTACATTCCATTCTGGTTGATCCTATTCGATTCCATTCGCTTCAATTCCATTCCATTCCATTCCATTCGAGTTGCTTCCATTCCATTCCAGAACATTCCATTCCATTCCTTTCCATTCTTTCCATTCCATTCTATTCGGGTTCATTCCATTCCATTCCATTCCATTCCGTTCCATTCTGGTAGAATCCATTCCGTTCCATTCCAATCCATTCCATTCCATTCCGATTGATTCCATGCCATTCCTTTCCATTCCATTCCATTCCATTCCATTCCATTCCGATTAATTCCATGCCATTCCATTGCATTCCATTCCATTCCACTCCATTCCTCTGTGGTTGATTCCATTCCATTCCATTCCATTCCATTCCATTCCATTCCTTTCCAATCCATTTCATTCCATTCCATTCAATTTCAATCCATTCGGGTTGATTCCATTCCATTCCATTCCATTCCATTACATTACATTCGGGTTAATTCCATTCCATTCCATTCCATTCCATTCCATTTCATTCCATTCCATTCGGGATGCTTCCATTCCAGTCAAGAACATTCCATTCCATTCCATTCCATTCCTATCCATTCCTTTCCATTCCGGTTTATCCCTTTACATTCCATTCCATTCCTTTCGTTTTGATTCCATTCCATTCCATTCCATTCCATTCCATTCGGTTTGATTCCATTCCATTCCATTACATTGCTTTCCATTCCATTCCATTTCATTCCATTCGGGTTGATTCCATTCCATTCCACTCCATTCCATTCTGGTCGATTCCATTCCATTCCATTCCCTTCATTTCCATTCCATTCCATTCCATTCTGGTTGCTTCCATTCCGATCCAGAACATTCCATTCCATTCCTTTCCATTACATTCCATTCCGTTCCATTCGGGTTCATTCCATTCAATTCCATTCCATTCCATTCCATTCCATTCCATTCCATTCCATTCCACTCGGGATGTTTCCATTCCATTTCATTCTATTCCATTCCATTCCATTCCAATCCATTCCATTCTGGATGATTACATTGCATTCCATTCGTGTTGATACCATTCCATTCCACGCCTTTCCATTCCATTCCTTTAGGGTTGTTGCCGTTCAATTCCATTCCATACCATTCCATTATATTTGGGTTGATTCCATTCCATTCCATTCCATTACATTCGGGTTAATTCCATTCCATTCCTTCCCATTCGATTCCATTCCATTCCATTCCATTCGGGATGCTTCCATTCCAGTCAAGAACATTCCATTACATAACATTCCATTCCATTCCATTCCGGTTGATTCCATTGCATTCCATTCCATTCCATTTCATTCCATTCGGGTTGATTCCATTCCATTCCATTCCACTACATTCCATTCTGGTTGATCCTATTCGATTCCATTCGCTTCAATTCCATTCCATTCGGGTTGATTCCATTGCATTCCATTCCATTCCATTCTATTCCATTCCATTCGGGTTCTTTCCATTCCATTCCGTTCCATTCGATTCCATTCCATTCCATTCCATTCCATTCGGGATGCTTCCATTCCAGTCAAGAACATTCCATTCCATTCCATTCCATTCCATTCCATTCCATTCCGGTTGATTCCATTGCATTTCATTCCATTCCATTTCATTCCATTCGGGTTGATTCCATTCCATTACATTCCATTACATTCCATTCTGGTTGATCCTATTCGATTCCATTCGCTTCAATTCCATTCCATTCCATTCCATTCGAGTTGCTTCCATTCCATTCCAGAACATTCCATTCCATTCCTTTCCATTCTTTCCATTCCATTCTATTCGGGTTCATTCCATTCCATTCCATTCCATTCCGTTCCATTCTGGTAGAATCCATTCCGTTCCATTCCAATCCATTCCATTCCATTCCGATTGATTCCATGCCATTCCTTTCCATTCCATTCCATTCCATTCCATTCCATTCCGATTAATTCCATGCCATTCCATTGCATTCCATTCCATTCCACTCCATTCCTCTGTGGTTGATTCCATTCCATTCCATTCCATTCCATTCCATTCCATTCCTTTCCAATCCGTTTCATTCCATTCCATTCAATTTCAATCCATTCGGGTTGATTCCATTCCATTCCATTCCATTGCATTACATTACATTCGGGTTAATTCCATTCCATTCCATTCCATTCCATTCCATTTCATTCCATTCCATTCGGGATGCTTCCATTCCAGTCAAGAACATTCCATTCCATTCCATTCCATTCCTATCCATTCCTTTCCATTCCGGTTTATCCCTTTACATTCCATTCCATTCCTTTCGTTTTGATTCCATTCCATTCCATTCCATTCCATTCCATTCGGTTTGATTCCATTCCATTCCATTACATTGCTTTCCATTCCATTCCATTTCATTCCATTCGGGTTGATTCCATTCCATTCCACTCCATTCCATTCTGGTCGATTCCATTCCATTCCATTCCCTTCATTTCCATTCCATTCCATTCCATTCTGGTTGCTTCCATTCCGATCCAGAACATTCCATTCCATTCCTTTCCATTACATTCCATTCCGTTCCATTCGGGTTCATTCCATTCAATTCCATTCCATTCCATTCCATTCCATTCCATTCCATTCCATTCCATTCCACTCGGGATGTTTCCATTCCATTTCATTCTATTCCATTCCATTCCATTCCAATCCATTCCATTCTGGATGATTACATTGCATTCCATTCGTGTTGATACCATTCCATTCCACGCCTTTCCATTCCATTCCTTTAGGGTTGTTGCCGTTCAATTCCATTCCATACCATTCCATTATATTTGGGTTGATTCCATTCCATTCCATTCCATTACATTCGGGTTAATTCCATTCCATTCCTTCCCATTCGATTCCATTCCATTCCATTCCATTCGGGATGCTTCCATTCCAGTCAAGAACATTCCATTACATAACATTCCATTCCATTCCATTCCGGTTGATTCCATTCCATTCCATTCCATTACATTCCATTCTGGTTGATCCTATTCGATTCCATTCGCTTCAATTCCATTCCATTCCATTCCATTCGAGTTGCTTCCATTCCAATCCAGAACATTCCATTCCATTCCTTTCCATTCTTTCCATTCCATTCTATTCGGGTTCATTCCATTCCATTCCATTCCATTCCGTTCCATTCTGGTAGAATCCATTCCGTTCCATTCCAATCCATTCCATTTCATTCCGATTGATTCCATGCCATTCCTTTCCATTCCATTCCATTCCGTTCCATTCCTTTCCATTCTGATTAATTCCATTCCATTCCATTGCATTCCATTCCATTCCACTCCATTCCTCTGTGGTTGATTGCATTCCATTCCATTCCATTCCATTCCATTCCATTCCATTCCTTTCCAATCCGTTTCATTCCATTCCATTGAATTTCAATCCATTCGGGTTGATTCCATTCCATTCCATTCCTTTCCATTATATTCCATTGCATTCCATTCCATTCGGGTTCATTCCATTCCATTCCATTCCATTCCATTCCATTCCATTCCCTTCGTGTTGAATCCATTCCATTCCCTTCCATTCCATCCCATTCCATTCTATTCCATTCCATTCCGATACATTCCATTCCATTCCCTTCCATTCGTGTTGATTCCATTCCATGCCATGCCATTCCATTCCATTCCGGTTGATTCCATTCCATTCCATTCCATTCCATTCCATTCCCTTCCATTCCATTCCATTTCATTTCCTTCGTGTTGATTCCATTCCATTCCATTCCATTCCGTTCCCTTCCATTCCATTCCATTAGAGTTGATTCCATTCCATTCCATTCAATTCCATTCCATTCCATTTCATTCCATTCTCGATGATTCCATTCCATTCCATTCCATTCCATTCGGGTTGATTCCATTCCATTTCATTCCATTAGATTCCATTCCTTTCCATTCCATTCGTGTTAATTCCATGCCATTCCACTCCATTCCATTGCCTTCCATTCCATTCCATTCCATTCGGGTTGCTTCTATTCCATTCCAGAACATTCCATTCCATTCCATTCCGATTGATTCCATTCCATTCCATTGCATTCCATTCCATTCCACTCCATTCCATTGTGGTTGATTCCTTTCCATTCCATTCCATTCCATTCCTTTCCATTCCGTTTCATTCCATTCCATTCAATTTCATTCCATTCGGGATGAATCCATTCCATTCCATTCCTTTCCATTATATTCCATTCCATTCCATTCCATTCGGGTTCATTCCATTCCATTCCATTCCATTCCATTCCATTCCATTCCCTTCGGGTTGAATAAATTCCATTCCCATCCATTCCATTCCATTCCATTCGGGTTGATTCCATTCCATTCCATTCCATTCCATTCCATTCCATTCCATTCCATTCCATTCCGGTTGATTCCATTCCATTTCTTTCCATTCCATTCCATTCCATTCCATTCCATTCCATTCCATTCTGGTTTATTCCATTCCATTCCATTCCATTCCATTCCATTCCATTCCATTCTATTCCATTCTATCCCATTCCATTCCATTCCATTCGGGATGATTCCATTCCATTCCATTGCATACCTTTCCATTGCTGTTGATTCCATTCCATTCCATTCCATTCCATTCCACTCCATTCCATTCCATTCCGTTTGTGTTGATTCCATTCCGTTCCAATCGATACCATTCCATTCCATTCCATTCCGGTTAATTCCATTCCATTCCATTTCATTCAATTCCATTCTGGTTGATTCCATTCCATTTCTTCCTATTCCATTCCATTCCATTCTATTCCATTCCATTCCATTCTATTCGCGTTGATTCCATTCCATCCCATTCCATTCCATTCCATCCCATTCCATTGCATTCCATTCGGGTTGATTCCATTGCATTCCATTCCATTCCATACCATTTGCGTGGATTCCATTCCATTCCATTCAATTCCATTGCATTCCATTCCATTCGGGTTGATTCCTTTCCATTCCATTCCATTGCATTCCATTCCATACCATTCCATTTCATTCCACTCAGGTTGATTCCATTCCATTTCTTTCCATTCCATTCCATTCAATTCCATTCCATTCCATTCCATTCGGGTTTATTCCATTCCATTCCATTCCATTCCATTCCATTCCATTCCATTCCGTTCCATTCCATTCCATTCTGTGCCATTCCAATCCATTCCATTCCGTTTGATTCCATTCCATTCCATTCCATACCATTCCATTCCTGTTGATTCCTTTCAATTCCACTCCATTCCATTCCATTCCGTTTGGGTTGATTCCATTCCGTTCCAATCCATACCATTCCATTCCATTCGGGTTGATTCCATTCCATTCCATTCCATTCCTTTTCATTGCATTCTGTTTGATTCCATTCCATTCCATTCCATTCCATTCCATTCCATTCTGGTTGATTCCATTCCATTCCATTCCATTCCATTTCATTACATTCCATTCGGGTTGATTCCCTTCCATTCCATTCTATTCCATTCCATTCCATTCAATTCGCTTTGATTCCATTCCATTCGATTCCATTCCATTCGGATTGACTCCATTCCATTCCATTTCATTCCATTCTATTCCATTCCATTGCATTCAATTTCATTCCATTCGGGTAGATTCCGTTCTATTCCATTCCGATCCATACCATTCCATAACGGTTCATTCCATTCCATTCCATTGCATTCCATTCCATTCCATTCCATTCCATCCCATTCCATTTGGATTGATTCCATTCCATTCCATTCCATTCCATTTCATTCCAATCCATTCGGTTTCATTCCATTCCATTCCATTCCATGCCATTCGGTTGCTTCCATTCCAATCCAGAACATTCCATTCCGTTCCATTCAATTCCGGTTCATTCCATTCCATTCCATTCCATTCCATTCTATTCCATTCTGTTTAATTCCATTCCATTCCATTCCATTCGAGTTGATTCCATTCCATTCCATTCCATTCCATTCCATTCCATTCCATTCTGGTTGATTCCATTCCATTCCATTCCATTCCATTTCATTACATTCCATTCGGGTTGATTCCATTCCATTCCATTCTATTCCATTCCATTCCATTCAATTCGCTTTGATTCCATTCCATTCGATTCCATTCCATTCGGATTGACTCCATTCCATTCCATTTCATTCCATTCTATTCCATTCCATTGCATTCCATTTCATTCCATTCGGGTAGATTCCGTTCTCTTCCATTCCTATCCATACCATTCCATAGCGGTTCATTCCATTCCATTCCATTCCATTCCATTCCATTCCATTCCATTCCATTCCATCCCATTCCATTTGGGTTGATTCCATTCCATTCCATTCCATTCCATTTCATTCCAATCCATTCGGTTTCATTCCGTTCCATTCCATTCCATGCCATTCGGTTGCTTCCATTCCAATCCAGAACATTCCATTCCGTTCCATTCAATTCCGGTTCATTCCATTCCATTCCATTCTATTCCATTCTGTTTAATTCCATTCCATTCCATTCCATTCGAGTTGATTCCATTCCATTCCATTCTATTCCATTCCATTCCATTCTATTCCATTCCATTCCATTCTATTCGCGTTGATTCCATTCCATCCCTTTCCATTCCATTCCATCCCATTCCATTCCATTCCATTCCATTCCATTCCATTCGGGTTGATTCCATTGCATTCCATTCCATTCCATTCTATTCCATTCCATTCGGGTTCATTCCATTCCATTCCGTTCCATTCGATTCCATTCCATTCCATTCCATTCGGGATGCTTCCATTCCAGTCAAGAACATTCCATTCCATTCCATTCCATTCCATTCCATTCCATTCCGGTTGATTCCATTGCATTCCATTCCATTCCATTTCATTCCATTCGGGTTGATTCCATTCCATTACATTCCATTACATTCCATTCTGGTTGATCCTATTCGATTCCATTCGCTTCAATTCCATTCCATTCCATTCCATTCGAGTTGCTTCCATTCCATTCCAGAACATTCCATTCCATTCCTTTCCATTCTTTCCATTCCATTCTATTCGGGTTCATTCCATTCCATTCCATTCCATTCCGTTCCATTCTGGTAGAATCCATTCCGTTCCATTCCAATCCATTCCATTCCATTCCGATTGATTCCATGCCATTCCTTTCCATTCCATTCCGTTCCATTCCATTGCATTCCGATTAATTCCATGCCATTCCATTGCATTCCATTCCATTCCACTCCATTCCTCTGTGGTTGATTCCATTCCATTCCATTCCATTCCATTCCATTCCATTCCATTCCTTTCCAATCCGTTTCATTCCATTCCATTCAATTTCAATCCATTCGGGTTGATTCCATTCCATTCCATTCCATTCCATTCCATTAGGGTTGATGCCATTCCATTCCATTCAACACCATTCTATTCCATTTGGGTTGATTCCATTCCATTCCATTCCATTCCATTACATTCGGGTTAATTCCATTCCATTCCATTCCATTCGATTCCATTTCATTCCATTCCATTCGGGATGCTTCCATTCCAGTCAAGAACATTCCATTCCATTCCATTCCATTCCTATCCATTCCTTTCCATTCCGGTTTATCCCTTTACATTCCATTCCATTCCTTTCGTTTTGATTCCATTCCATTCCATTCCATTCCATTCCATTCGGTTTGATTCCATTCCATTCCATTACATTGCTTTCCATTCCATTCCATTTCATTCCATTCGGGTTGATTCCATTCCATTCCACTCCATTCCATTCTGGTCGATTCCATTCCATTCCATTCCCTTCATTTCCATTCCATTCCATTCCATTCTGGTTGCTTCCATTCCGATCCAGAACATTCCATTCCATTCCTTTCCATTACATTCCATTCCGTTCCATTCGGGTTCATTCCATTCCATTCCATTCCATTCCATTCCATTCCATTCCATTCCATTCCATTCCACTCGGGATGTTTCCATTCCATTTCATTCTATTCCATTCCATTCCATTCCAATCCATTCCATTCTGGATGATTACATTCCATTCCATTCGTGTTGATACCATTCCATTCCACGCCATTCCATTCCATTCCTTTAGGGTTGTTGCCGTTCAATTCCATTCCATACCATTCCATTATATTTGGGTTGATTCCATTCCATTCCATTCCATTACATTCGGGTTAATTCCATTCCATTTCTTCCCATTCGATTCCATTCCATTCCATTCCATTCGGGATGCTTCCATTCCAGTCAAGAACATTCCATTACATAACATTCCATTCCATTCCATTCCGGTTGATTCCATTGCATTCCATTCCATTCCATTTCATTCCATTCGGGTTGATTCCATTCCATTCCATTCCATTACATTCCATTCTGGTTGATCCTATTCGATTCCATTCGCTTCAATTCCATTCCATTCCATTCCATTCGAGTTGCTTCCATTCCAATCCAGAACATTCCATTCCATTCCTTTCCATTCTTTCCATTCCATTCTATTCGGGTTCATTCCATTCCATTCCATTCCATTCCGTTCCATTCTGGTAGAATCCATTCCGTTCCATTCCAATCCATTCCATTTCATTCCGATTGATTCCATGCCATTCCTTTCCATTCCATTCCATTCCGTTCCATTCCATTCCATTCCGATTAATTCCATTCCATTCCATTGCATTCCATTCCATTCCACTCCATTCCTCTGTGGTTGATTGCATTCCATTCCATTCAATTCCATTCCATTCCATTCCATTCCATTCCTTTCCAATCCGTTTCATTCCATTCCATTCAATTTCAATCCATTCGGGTTGATTCCATTCCATTCCATTCCTTTCCATTATATTCCATTGCATTCCATTCCATTCGGGTTCATTCCATTCCATTCCATTCCATTCCATTCCATCCCATTCCATTCCCTTCGTGTTGAATCCATTCCATTCCCTTCCATTCCATCCCATTCCATTCTATTCCATTCCATTCCGATACATTCCATTCCATTCCCTTCCATTCGTGTTGATTCCATTCCATGCCATGCCATTCCATTCCATTCCGGTTGATTCCATTCCATTCCATTCCATTCCATTCCATTCCATTCCACTCCATTCCATTCCATTTCATTTCCTTCGTGTTGATTCCATTCCATTCCATTCCATTCCATTCCGTTCCCTTCCATTCCATTCCATTAGAGTTGATTCCATTCCATTCCATTCAATTCCATTCCATTCCATTTCATTCCATTCTCGATGATTCCATTCCATTCCATTCCATTCCATTTGGGTTGATTCCATTCCATTTCATTCCATTAGATTCCATTCCTTTCCATTCCATTCGTGTTAATTCCATGCCATTCCACTCCATTCCATTGCCTTCCATTCCATTCCATTCCATTCGGGTTGCTTCTATTCCATTCCAGAACATTCCATTCCATTCCATTCCGATTGATTCCATTCCATTCCATTGCATTCCATTCCATTCCACTCCATTCCATTGTGGTTGATTCCTTTCCATTCCATTCCATTCCATTCCTTTCCATTCCGTTTCATTCCATTCCATTCAATTTCATTCCATTCGGGTTGAATCCATTCCATTCCATTCCATTCCATTCCTTTCCATTCCGTTTCACTCCATTCCGTTCAATTTCATTCCATTCGGGTTGAATCCATTCCATTCCATTCCTTTGCATTATATTCCATTCTATTCCATTCCATTCGGGTTCATTCCATTCCATTCCATTCCATTCCATTCCATTCCATTCCCTTCAGGTTGAATAAATTCCATTCCCTTCCATTCCATTCCATTCCATTCGGGTTGATTCCATTCCATTCCATTCCATTCCATTCCATTCCATTCTGGTTGATTCCACTCCATTTCTTTCCATTCCATTCCATTCCATTCCATTCCATTCTGGTTTATTCCATTCCATTCCATTCCATTCCATTCCATTCCATTCCATTCCATTCTATTCCATTCTATCCCATTCCATTCCATTCCATTCGGGATGATTCCATTCCATTCCATTCCATACCTTTCCATTGCTGTTGATTCCATTCCATTCCATTCCATTCCATTCCACTCCATTCCATTCCATTCCGTTTTTGTTGATTCCATTCCGTTCCAATCCATACCATTCCATTCCATTCCATTCCGGTTAATTCCATTCCATTCCATTTCATTCAATTCCATTCTGGTTGATTCCATTCCATTTCTTCCTATTCCATTCCATTCCATTCTATTCCATTCCATTCCATTCTATTCGCGTTGATTCCATTCCATCCCATTCCATTCCATTCCATCCCATTCCATTCCATTCCATTCGGGTTGATTCCATTGCATTCCATTCCATTCCATACCATTTGCGTGGATTCCATTCCATTCCATTCAATTCCATTGCATTCCATTCCATTCGGGTTGATTCCTTTCCATTCCATTCCATTGCATTCCATTCCATACCATTCCATTCCATTCCACTCAGGTTGATTCCATTCCATTTCTTTCCATTCCATTCCATTCCATTCCATTTCATTCGGGTTTATTCCATTCCATTCCATTCCATTCCATTCCATTCCATTCCATTCCGTTCCATTCCATTCCATTCTATGCCATTCCAATCCATTCCATTCCGTTTGATTCCATTCCATTCCATTCCATACCATTCCATTCCTGTTGATTCCTTTCAATTCCACTCCATTCCATTCCATTCCGTTTGCGTTGATTCCATTCCGTTCCAATCCATACCATTCCATTCCATTCGGGTTGATTCCATTCCATTCCATTCCATTCCATTTCATTGCATTCTGTTTGATTCCATTCCATTCCATTCCATTCCATTCCATTCCATTCTGGTTGATTCCATTCCATTCCATTCCATTCCATTCCATTTCATTACATTCCATTCGGGTTGATTCCATTCCATTCCATTCTATTCCATTCCATTCCATTCCATTCGCTTTGATTCCATTCCATTCGATTCCATTCCATTCGGATTGACTCCATTCCATTCCATTTCATTCCATTCTATTCCATTCCATTGCATTGCATTTCATTCCATTCGGGTAGATTCCGTTCTATTCCATTCCTATCCATACCATTCCATACCGTTTCATTCCATTCCATTCCATTCCATTCCATTCCATTCCATCCCATTCCATTTGGGTTGATTCCATTCCATTCCATTCCATTCCATTTCATTCCAATCCATTCGGTTTCATTCCATTCCATTCCATTCCATTCCATGCCATTCGGTTGCTTCCATTCCAATCCAGAACATTCCATTCCGTTCCATTCAATTCCGGTTCATTCCATTCCATTCCATTCCATTCCATTCTATTCCATTCTGTTTAATTCCATTCCATTCCATTCCATCCGAGTTGATTCCATTCCATTCCATTCTATTCCATTCCATTCCATTCCATTCCATTCCATTCCATTCCATTCTATTCGCGTTGATTCCATTCCATCCCTTTCCATTCCATTCCATCCCATTCCATTCCATTCCATTCCATTCCATTCCATTCCATTCGGGTTGATTCCATTGCATTCCATTCCATTCCATTCTATTCCATTCCATTCGGGTTCATTCCATTCCATTCCGTTCCATTCGATTCCATTCCATTCCATTCCATTCGGGATGCTTCCATTCCAGTCAAGAACATTCCATTCCATTCCATTCCATTCCATTCCATTCCATTCCGGTTGATTCCATTGCATTCCATTCCATTCCATTCCATTCCATTCGGGTTGATTCCATTCCATTACATTCCATTACATTCCATTCTGGTTGATCCTATTCGATTCCATTCGCTTCAATTCCATTCCATTCCATTCCATTCGAGTTGCTTCCATTCCATTCCAGAACATTCCATTCCATTCCTTTCCATTCTTTCCATTCCATTCTATTCGGGTTCATTCCATTCCATTCCATTCCATTCCATTCCGTTCCATTCTGGTAGAATCCATTCCGTTCCATTCCAATCCATTCCATTCCATTCCGATTGATTCCATGCCATTCCTTTCCATTCCATTCCATTCCATTCCTTTCCATTCCGATTAATTCCATGCCATTCCATTGCATTCCATTCCATTCCACTCCATTCCTCTGTGGTTGATTCCATTCCATTCCATTCCATTCCATTCCATTCCATTCCATTCCTTTCCAATCCGTTTCATTCCATTCCATTCAATTTCAATCCATTCGGGTTGATTCCATTCCATTCCATTCCATTCCATTCCATTAGGGTTGATGCCATTCCATTCCATTCAACACCATTCTATTCCATTTGGGTTGATTCCATTCCATTCCATTCCATTCCATTACATTACATTCGGGTTAATTCCATTCCATTCCATTCCATTCGATTCCATTTCATTCCATTCCATTCGGGATGCTTCCATTCCAGTCAAGAACATTCCATTCCATTCCATTCCATTCCTATCCATTCCTTTCCATTCCGGTTTATCCCTTTACATTCCATTCCATTCCTTTCGTTTTGATTCCATTCCATTCCATTCCATTCCACTCCATTCCATTCTGGTCGATTCCATTCCATTCCATTCCCTTCATTTCCATTCCATTCCATTCCATTCTGGTTGCTTCCATTCCGATCCAGAACATTCCATTCCATTCCTTTCCATTACATTCCATTCCGTTCCATTCGGGTTCATTCCATTCAATTCCATTCCATTCCATTCCATTACATTCCATTCCATTCCATTCCGTTTGATTCCATTCCATTTCTTTCCATTCCATTCCATTCCATTCCATTCCATTCTGGTTTATTCCATTCCATTCCATTCCATTCCATTCCATTCCATTCCATTCCATTCGGGATGATTCCATTCCATTCCATTCCATACCTTTCCATTGCTGTTGATTCCATTCCATTCCATTCCATTCCATTCCACTCCATTCCATTCCATTCCGTTTGTGTTGATTCCATTCCGTTCCAATCATTACCATTCCATTCCATTCCATTCCGGTTAATTCCATTCCATTCCATTTCATTCAATTCCATTCTGGTTGATTCCATTCCATTTCTTCCTATTCCATTCCATTCCATTCTATTCCATTCCATTCCATTCTATTCGCGTTGATTCCATTCCATCCCATTCCATTCCATTCCATCCCATTCCATTCCATTCCATTCGGGTTGATTCCATTGCATTCCATTCCATTCCATACCTTTTGCGTGGATTCCATTCCATTCCATTCAATTCCATTGCATTCCATTCCATTCGGGTTGATTCCTTTCCATTCCATTCCATTGCATTCCATTCCATACCATTCCATTCCATTCCACTCAGGTTGATTCCATTCCATTTCTTTCCATTCCATTCCATTCCATTCCATTCCATTCCATTCGGGTTTATTCCATTCCACTCCATTCCATTCCATTCCATTCCATTCCATTCCATTCCATTCCATTCCATTCCATCCGTTCCATTCCATTCCATTCTATGCCATTCCAATCCATTCCATTCCGTTTGATTCCATTCCATTCCATTCCATACCATTCCATTCCTGTTGATTCCTTTCAATTCCACTCCATTCCATTCCATTCCGTTTGGTTTGATTCCATTCCGTTCCAATCCATACCATTCCATTCCATTCGGGTTGATTCCATTCCATTCCATTCCATTCCATTTCATTGCATTCTGTTTGATTCCATTCCATTCCATTCCATTCCATTCCATTCCATTCCATTCCATTCTGGTTGATTCCATTCCATTCCATTTCATTACATTCCATTTGGGTTGATTCCATTCCATTCCATTCTATTCCATTCCATTCCATTCAATTCGCTTTGATTCCATTACATTCGATTCCATTCCATTCGGATTGACTCCATTCCATTCCATTTCATTCCATTCTATTCCATTCCATTGCATTCCATTTCATTCCATTCGGGTAGATTCCGTTCTCTTCCATTCCTATCCATACCATTCCATAACGGTTCATTCCATTCCATTCCATTCCATTCCATTCCATTCCATTCCATTCCATCCCATTCCATTTGGGTTGATTCCATTCCATTCCATTCCATTCCATTTCATTCCAATCCATTCGGTTTCATTCCGTTCCATTCCATTCCATGCCATTCGGTTGCTTCCATTCCAATCCAGAACATTCCATTCCGTTCCATTCAATTCCGGTTCATTCCATTCCATTCCATTCCATTCCATTCTATTCCATTCTGTTTAATTCCATTCCATACCATTCCATTCCTGTTGATTCCTTTCAATTCCACTCCATTCCATTCCATTCCGTTTGGGTTGATTCCATTCCGTTCCAATCCATACCATTCCATTCCATTCGGGTTGATTCCATTCCATTCCATTCCATTCCATTTCATTGCATTCTGTTTGATTCCATTCCATTCCATTCCATTCCATTCCATTCCATTCTGGTTGATTCCATTCCATTCCATTCCATTCCATTTCATTACATTCCATTCGGGTTGATTCCATTCCATTCCATTCTATTCCATTCCATTCCATTCCATTCGCTTTGATTCCATTCCATTCGATTCCATTCCATTCGGATTGACTCCATTCCATTCCATTTCATTCCATTCTATTCCATTCCATTGCATTGCATTTCATTCCATTCGGGTAGATTCCGTTCTATTCCATTCCTATCCATACCATTCCATACCGGTTCATTCCATTCCATTCCATTCCATTCCATTCCATTCCATCCCATTCCATTTGGGTTGATTCCATTCCATTCCATTCCATTCCATTTCATTCCAATCCATTCGGTTTCATTCCATTCCATTCCATTCCATGCCATTCGGTTGCTTCCATTCCAATCCAGAACATTCCATTCCGTTCCATTCAATTCCGGTTCATTCCATTCCATTCCATTCCATTCCATTCTATTCCATTCTGTTTAATTCCATTCCATTCCATTCCATTCGAGTTGATTCCATTCCATTCCATTCTATTCCATTCCATTCCATTCCATTCCATTCCATTCCATTCCATTCCATTCTATTCGCGTTGATTCCATTCCATCCCTTTCCATTCCATTCCATCCCATTCCATTCCATTCCATTCCATTCCATTCCATTCGGGTTGATTCCATTGCATTCCATTCCATTCCATTCTATTCCATTCCATTCGGGTTCATTCCATTCCATTCCGTTCCATTCGATTCCATTCCATTCCATTCCATTCGGGATGCTTCCATTCCAGTCAAGAACATTCCATTCCATTCCATTCCATTCCATTCCATTCCATTCCATTCTATCCCATTCCATTCCATTCCATTCGGGATGATTCCATTCCATTCCATTCCATACCTTTCCATTGCTGTTGATTCCATTCCATTCCATTCCATTCCATTCCACTCCATTCCATTCCATTCCGTTTGTGTTGATTCCATTCCGTTCCAATCCATACCATTCCATTCCATTCCATTCCGGTTAATTCCATTCCATTCCATTTCATTCAATTCCATTCTGGTTGATTCCATTCCATTTCTTCCTATTCCATTCCATTCCATTCTATTCCATTCCATTCCATTCTATTCGCGTTGATTCCATTCCATCCCATTCCATTCCATTCCATCCCATTCCATTCCATTCCATTCGGTTTGATTCCATTGCATTCCATTCCATTCCATACCATTTGCGTGGATTCCCTTCCATTCCATTCAATTCCATTGCATTCCATTCCATTCGGGTTGATTCCTTTCCATTCCATTCCATTGCATTCCATTCCATACCATTCCATTCCATTCCACTCAGGTTGATTCCATTCCATTTCTTTCCATTCCATTCCATTCCATTCCATTCCATTCCATTCGGGTTTATTCCATTCCACTCCATTCCATTCCATTCCATTCCATCCGTTCCATTCCATTCCATTCTATGCCATTCCAATCCATTCCATTCCGTTTGATTCCATTCCATTCCATTCCATACCATTCCATTCCTGTTGATTCCTTTCAATTCCACTCCATTCCATTCCATTCCGTTTGGGTTGATTCCATTCCGTTCCAATCCATACCATTCCATTCCATTCGGGTTGATTCCATTCCATTCCATTCCATTCCATTTCATTGCATTCTGTTTGATTCCATTCCATTCCATTCCATTCCATTCCATTCCATTCTGGTTGATTCCATTCCATTCCATTCCATTCCATTTCATTACATTCCATTCGGGTTGATTCCATTCCATTCCATTCTATTCCATTCCATTCCATTCAATTCGCTTTGATTCCATTCCATTCGATTCCATTCCATTCGGATTGACTCCATTCCATTCCATTTCATTCCATTCTATTCCATTCCATTGCATTCCATTTCATTCCATTCGGGTAGATTCCGTTCTCTTCCATTCCTATCCATACCATTCCATAACGGTTCATTCCATTCCATTCCATTCCATTCCATTCCATTCCATTCCATCCCATTCCATTTGGGTTGATTCCATTCCATTCCATTCCATTCCATTTCATTCCAATCCATTCGGTTTCATTCCGTTCCATTCCATTCCATGCCATTCGGTTGCTTCCATTCCAATCCAGAACATTCCATTCCGTTCCATTCAATTCCGGTTCATTCCATTCCATTCCATTCCATTCCATTCTATTCCATTCTGTTTAATTCCATTCCATTCCATTCCATTCGAGTTGATTCCATTCCATTCCATTCTATTCCATTCCATTCCATTCTATTCCATTCCATTCCATTCTATTCGCGTTGATTCCATTCCATCCCTTTCCATTCCATTCCATCCCATTCCATTCCATTCCATTCCATTCCATTCGGGTTGATTCCATTGCATTCCATTCCATTCCATTCTATTCCATTCCATTCGGGTTCATTCCATTCCATTCCGTTCCATTTGATTCCATTCCATTCCATTCCATTCGGGATTCTTCCATTCCAGTCAAGAACATTCCATTCCATTCCATTCCATTCCATTCCATTCCGGTTGATTCCATTGCATTCCATTCCATTCCATTTCATTCCATTCGGGTTGATTCCATTCCATTACATTCCATTACATTCCATTCTGGTTGATCCTATTCGATTCCATTCGCTTCAATTCCATTCCATTCCATTCCATTCGAGTTGCTTCCATTCCATTCCAGAACATTCCATTCCATTCCTTTCCATTCTTTCCATTCCATTCTATTCGGGTTCATTCCATTCCATTCCATTCCATTCCGTTCCATTCTGGTAGAATCCATTCCGTTCCATTCCAATCCATTCCATTCCATTCCGATTGATTCCATGCCATTCCTTTCCATTCCATTCCGTTCCATTCCATTCCATTCCGATTAATTCCATGCCATTCCATTGCATTCCATTCCATTCCACTCCATTCCTCTGTGGTTGATTCCATTCCATTCCATTCCATTCCATTCCATTCCATTCCTTTCCAATCCGTTTCATTCCATTCCATTCAATTTCAATCCATTCGGGTTGATTCCATTCCATTCCATTCCATTCCATTAGGGTTGATGCCATTCCATTCCATTCAACACCATTCTATTCCATTTGGGTTGATTCCATTCCATTCCATTCCATTCCATTACATTACATTCGGGTTAATTCCATTCCATTCCATTCCATTCGATTCCATTTCATTCCATTCCATTCGGGATGCTTCCATTCCAGTCAAGAACATTCCATTCCATTCCATTCCATTCCTATCCATTCCTTTCCATTCCGGTTTATCCCTTTACATTCCATTCCATTCCTTTCGTTTTGATTCCATTCCATTCCATTCCATTCCATTCCATTCGGTTTGATTCCATTCCATTCCATTACATTGCTTTCCATTCCATTCCATTTCATTCCATTCGGGTTGATTCCATTCCATTCCACTCCATTCCATTCTGGTCGATTCCATTCCATTCCATTCCCTTCATTTCCATTCCATTCCATTCCATTCTGGTTGCTTCCATTCCGATCCAGAACATTCCATTCCATTCCTTTCCATTATATTCCATTCCATTCCATTCGGGTTCATTCCATTCAATTCCATTCCATTCCATTCCATTCCATTCCATTCCATTCCACTCGGGATGTTTCCATTCCATTTCATTCTATTCCATTCCATTCCATTCCAATCCATTCCATTCTGGATGATTACATTCCATTCCATTCGTGTTGATACCATTCCATTCCACG
This sequence comes from Pan paniscus, assembly GCF_029289425.2. Lineage (NCBI taxonomy): Eukaryota > Metazoa > Chordata > Mammalia > Primates > Hominidae > Pan > Pan paniscus. The sequence continues at coordinate 43,502,235 of NC_073267.2, read as the reverse complement.
CCATTCCATTCCATTCCTTTATGGTTGTTGCCGTTCAATTCCATTCCATACCATTCCATTATATTTGGTTTGATTCCATTCCATTACATTACATTCGGGTTAATTCCATTCCATTCCTTCCCATTCGATTCCATTCCATTCCATTCCATTCGGGATGCTTCCATTCCAGTCAAGAACATTCCATTACATAACATTCCATTCCATTCCATTCCGGTTGATTCCATTGCATTCCATTCCATTCCATTTCATTCCATTCGGGTTGATTCCATTCCATTCCATTCCATTACATTACATTCTGGTTGATCCTATTCGATTCCATTCGCTTCAATTCCATTCCATTCCATTCCATTCGAGTTGCTTCCATTTCAATCCAGAACATTCCATTCCATTCCTTTCCATTCTTTCCATTCCATTCTATTCGGGTTCATTCCATTCCATTCCATTCCATTCCGTTCCATTCTGGTAGAATCCATTCCGTTCCATTCCAATCCATTCCATTTCATTCCGATTGATTCCATGCCATTCCTTTCCATTCCATTCCATTCCATTCCGTTCCATTCCATTCCATTCCGATTAATTCCATTCCATTCCATTGCATTCCATTCCATTCCACTCCATTCCTCTGTGGTTGATTGCATTCCATTCCATTCCATTCCATTCCATTCCATTCCATTCCATTCCTTTCCAATCCGTTTCATTCCATTCCATTCAATTTCAATCCATTCGGGTTGATTCCATTCCATTCCATTCCTTTCCATTATATTCCATTGCATTCCATTCCATTCGGGTTCATTCCATTCCATTCCATTCCATTCCATTCCATTCCATTCCCTTCGTGTTGAATCCATTCCATTCCCTTCCATTCCATCCCATTCCATTCTATTCCATTCCATTCCGATACATTCCATTCCATTCCCTTCCATTCGTGTTGATTCCATTCCATGCCATGCCATTCCATTCCATTCCGGTTGATTCCATTCCATTCCATTCCATTCCACTCCATTCCATTCCATTTCATTTCCTTCGTGTTGATTCCATTCCATTCCATTCCATTCCGTTCCCTTCCATTCCATTCCATTAGAGTTGATTCCATTCCATTCCATTCAATTCCATTCCATTCCATTTCATTCCATTCTCGATGATTCCATTCCATTCCATTCCATTCCATTCGGGTTGATTCCATTCCATTTCATTCCATTAGATTCCATTCCTTTCCATTCCATTCGTGTTAATTCCATGCCATTCCACTCCATTCCATTGCCTTCCATTCCATTCCATTCCATTCGGGTTGCTTCTATTCCATTCCAGAACATTCCATTCCATTCCATTCCGATTGATTCCATTCCATTCCATTGCATTCCATTCCATTCCACTCCATTCCATTGTGCTTGATTTCTTTCCATTCCATTCCATTCCATTCCTTTCCATTCCGTTTCACTCCATTCCGTTCAATTTCATTCCATTCGGGTTGAATCCATTCCATTCCATTCCTTTCCATTATATTCCATTCCATTCCATTCCATTCGGGTTCATTCCATTCCATTCCATTCCATTCCATTCCATTCCATTCCCTTCGGGTTGAATAAATTCCATTCCCTTCCATTCCATTCCATTCCATTCGGGTTGATTCCATTCCATTCCATTCCATTCCATTCCATTCCATTCCATTCCGGTTGATTCCATTCCATTTCTTTCCATTCCATTCCATTCCATTCCATTCCATTCTGGTTTATTCCGTTCCATTCCATTCCATTCTATTCCATTCTATCCCATTCCATTCCATTCCATTCGGGATGATTCCATTCCATTCCATTCCATACCTTTCCATTGCTGTTGATTCCATTCCATTCCATTCCATTCCATTCCACTCCATTCCATTCCATTCCGTTTTTGTTGATTCCATTCCGTTCCAATCCATACCATTCCATTCCATTCCATTCCAGTTAATTCCATTCCATTCCATTTCATTCAATTCCATTCTGGTTGATTCCATTCCATTTCTTCCTATTCCATTCCATTCCATTCCATTCCATTCCATTCCATTCCATTCTATTCGCGTTGATTCCATTCCATCCCATTCCATTCCATTCCATCCCATTCCATTCCATTCCATTCGGGTTGATTCCATTGCATTCCATTCCATTCCATACCATTTGCGTGGATTCCATTCCATTCCATTCAATTCCATTGCATTCCATTCCATTCGGGTTGATTCCTTTCCATTCCATTCCATTGCATTCCATTCCATACCATTCCAATCCATTCCACTCAGGTTGATTCCATTCCATTTCTTTCCATTCCATTCTATTCCATTCCATTCCATTCGGGTTTATTCCATTCCATTCCATTCCATTCCATTCCATTCCATTCCATTCCGTTCCATTCCATTCCATTCTATGCCATTCCATTCCATTCCATTCCGTTTGATTCCATTCCATTCCATTCCATACCATTCCATTCCTGTTGATTCCTTTCAATTCCACTCCATTCCATTCCATTCCGTTTGGGTTGATTCCATTCCGTTCCAATCCATACCATTCCATTCCATTCGGGTTGATTCCATTCCATTCCATTCCATTCCATTTCATTGCATTCTGTTTGATTCCATTCCATTCCATTCCATTCCATTCCATTCCATTCCATTCCATTCCATTCTGGTTGATTCCATTCCATTCCATTCCATTCCATTTCATTACATTCCTTTCGGGTTGATTCCATTCCATTCCATTCTATTCCATTCCATTCCATTCCATTCGCTTTGATTCCATTCCATTCGATTCCATTCCATTCGGATTGACTCCATTCCATTCCATTTCATTCCATTCTATTCCATTCCATTGCATTGCATTTCATTCCATTCGGGTAGATTCCGTTCTATTCCATTCCTATCCATACCATTCCATACCGGTTCATTCCATTCCATTCCATTCCATTCCATTCCATCCCATTCCATTTGGGTTGATTCCATTCCATTCCATTCCATTCCATTCCATTCCAATCCATTCGGTTTCATTCCATTCCATTCCATTCCATGCCATTCGGTTGCTTCCATTCCAATCCAGAACATTCCATTCCGTTCCATTCAATTCCGGTTCATTCCATTCCATTCCATTCCATTCCATTCTATTCCATTCTGTTTAATTCCATTCCATTCCATTCCATTCGAGTTGATTCCATTCCATTCCATTCTATTCCATTCCATTCCATTCTATTCCATTCCATTCCATTCTATTCGCGTTGATTCCATTCCATCCCTTTCCATTCCATTCCATCCCATTCCATTCCATTCCATTCCATTCCATTCCATTCGGGTTGATTCCATTGCATTCCATTCCATTCCATTCTATTCCATTCCATTCGGGTTCATTCCATTCCATTCCGTTCCATTCGATTCCATTCCATTCCATTCCATTCGGGATGCTTCCATTCCAGTCAAGAACATTCCATTCCATTCCATTCCATTCCATTCCATTCCGGTTGATTCCATTGCATTCCATTCCATTCCATTTCATTCCATTCGGGTTGATTCCATTCCATTACATTCCATTACATTCCATTCTGGTTGATCCTATTCGATTCCATTCGCTTCAATTCCATTCCATTCCATTCCATTCGAGTTGCTTCCATTCCATTCCAGAACATTCCATTCCATTCCTTTCCATTCTTTCCATTCCATTCTATTCGGGTTCATTCCATTCCATTCCATTCCATTCCGTTCCATTCTGGTAGAATCCATTCCGTTCCATTCCAATCCATTCCATTCCATTCCGATTGATTCCATGCCATTCCTTTCCATTCCATTCCGTTCCATTCCATTCCATTCCGATTAATTCCATGCCATTCCATTGCATTCCATTCCATTCCACTCCATTCCTCTGTGGTTGATTCCATTCCATTCCATTCCATTCCATTCCATTCCTTTCCAATCCGTTTCATTCCATTCCATTCAATTTCAATCCATTCGGGTTGATTCCATTCCATTCCATTCCATTCCATTCCATTAGGGTTGATGCCATTCCATTCCATTCAACACCATTCTATTCCATTTGGGTTGATTCCATTCCATTCCATTCCATTCCATTACATTACATTCGGGATAATTCCATTCCATTCCATTCCATTCGATTCCATTTCATTCCATTCCATTCGGGATGCTTCCATTCCAGTCAAGAACATTCCATTCCATTCCATTCCATTCCTATCCATTCCTTTCCATTCCGGTTTATCCCTTTACATTGCATTCCATTCCTTTCGTTTTGATTCCATACCATTCCATTCCATTCCACTCCATTCCATTCTGGTCGATTCCATTCCATTCCATTCCCTTCATTTCCATTCCATTCCATTCCATTCTGGTTGCTTCCATTCCGATCCAGAACATTCCATTCCATTCCTTTCCATTACATTCCATTCCGTTCCATTCGGGTTCTTTCCATTCAATTCCATTCCATTCCATTCCATTCCATTCCATTCCATTCCATTCCATTCCGGTTGATTCCATTCCATTTCTTTCCATTCCATTCCATTCCATTCCATTCTGGTTTATTCCATTCCATTCCATTCCATTCCATTCCATTCCATTCCATTCCATTCCATTCTATTCCATTCTATCCCATTCCATTCCATTCCATTCGGGATGATTCCATTCCATTCCATTCCATACCTTTCCATTGCTGTTGATTCCATTCCATTCCATTCCATTCCATTCCACTCCATTCCATTCCATTCCGTTTGTGTTGATTCCATTCCGTTCCAATCCATACCATTCCATTCCATTCCATTCCGGTTAATTCCATTCCATTCCATTTCATTCAATTCCATTCTGGTTGATTCCATTCCATTTCTTCCTATTCCATTCCATTCCATTCTATTCCATTCCATTCCATTCTATTCGCGTTGATTCCATTCCATCCCATTCCATTCCATTCCATCCCATTCCATTCCATTCCATTCGGGTTGATTCCATTGCATTCCATTCCATTCCATACCATTTGCGTGGATTCCATTCCATTCCATTCAATTCCATTGCATTCCATTCCATTCGGGTTGATTCCTTTCCATTCCATTCCATTGCATTGCATTCCATACCATTCCATTCCATTCCACTCAGGTTGATTCCATTCCATTTCTTTCCATTCCATTCCATTCCATTCCATTCCATTCGGGTTTATTCCATTCCACTCCATTCCATTCCATTCCATTCCATTCCATCCGTTCCATTCCATTCCATTCTATGCCATTCCAATCCATTCCATTCCGTTTGATTCCATTCCATTCCATTCCATACCATTCCATTCCTGTTGATTCCTTTCAATTCCACTCCATTCCATTCCATTCCGTTTGGGTTGATTCCATTCCGTTCCAATCCATACCATTCCATTCCATTCGTGTTGATTCCATTCCATTCCATTCCATTCCATTTCATTGCATTCTGTTTGATTCCATTCCATTCCATTCCATTCCATTCCATTCCATTCTGGTTGATTCCATTCCATCCCATTCCATTCCATTCCACTCCATTCCATTCGGGTTGATTCCATTGCATTCCATTCCATTCCATTCTATTCCATTCCATTCGGGTTCATTCCATTCCATTCCGTTCCATTCGATTCCATTCCATTCCATTCCATTCGGGATGCTTCCATTCCAGTCAAGAACATTCCATTCCATTCCATTCCATTCCATTCCATTCCGGTTGATTCCATTGCATTCCATTCCATTCCATTTCATTCCATTCGGGTTGATTCCATTCCATTACATTCCATTACATTCCATTCTGGTTGATCCTATTCGATTCCATTCGCTTCAATTCCATTCCATTCCATTCCATTCGAGTTGCTTCCATTCCATTCCAGAACATTCCATTCCATTCCTTTCCATTCTTTCCATTCCATTCTATTCGGGTTCATTCCATTCCATTCCATTCCATTCCGTTCCATTCTGGTAGAATCCATTCCGTTCCATTCCAATCCATTCCATTCCATTCCGATTGATTCCATGCCATTCCTTTCCATTCCATTCCGTTCCATTCCATTCCATTCCGATTAATTCCATGCCATTCCATTGCATTCCATTCCATTCCACTCCATTCCTCTGTGGTTGATTCCATTCCATTCCATTCCATTCCATTCCATTCCTTTCCAATCCGTTTCATTCCATTCCATTCAATTTCAATCCATTCGGGTTGATTCCATTCCATTCCATTCCATTCCATTCCATTAGGGTTGATGCCATTCCATTCCATTCAACACCATTCTATTCCATTTGGGTTGATTCCATTCCATTCCATTCCATTCCATTACATTACATTCGGGTTAATTCCATTCCATTCCATTCCATTCCATTCCATTTCATTCCATTCCATTCGGGATGCTTCCATTCCAGTCAAGAACATTCCATTCCATTCCATTCCATTCCTATCCATTCCTTTCTATTCCGGTTTATCCCTTTACATTCCATTCCATTCCTTTCGTTTTGATTCCATTCCATTCCATTCCATTCCATTCCATTCGGTTTGATTCCATTCCATTCCATTACATTGCTTTCCATTGCATTCCATTTCATTCCATTCGGGTTGATTCCATTCCATTCCACTCCATTCCATTCTGGTCGATTCCATTCCATTCCATTCCCTTCATTTCCATTCCATTCCATTCCATTCTGGTTGCTTCCATTCCGATCCAGAGCATTCCATTCCATTCCTTTCCATTACATTCCATTCCGTTCCATTCGGGTTCATTCCATTCAATTCCATTCCATTCCATTCCATTCCATTCCATTCCATTCCATTCCATTCCGGTTGATTCCATTCCATTTCTTTCCATTCCATTCCATTCCATTCCATTCCATTCTGGTTTATTCCATTCCATTCCATTCCATTCCATTCCATTCCATTCCATTCCATTCCATTCCATTCCATTCTATTCCATTCTATCCCATTCCATTCCATTCCATTCGGGATGATTCCATTCCATTCCATTCCATACCTTTCCATTGCTGTTGATTCCATTCCATTCCATTCCATTCCATTCCACTCCATTCCATTCCATTCCGTTTGTGTTGATTCCATTCTGTTCCAATCCATACCATTCCATTCCATTCCATTCCGGTTAATTCCATTCCATTCCATTTCATTCCATTTCATTGCATTCTGTTTGATTCCATTCCATTCCATTCCATTCCATTCCATTCTGGTTGATTCCATTCCATTCCATTCCATTCCATTTCATTACATTCCATTCGGGTTGATACCATTCCATTCCACGCCATTCCATTCCATTCCTTTATGGTTGTTGCCGTTCAATTCCATTCCATACCATTCCATTATATTTGGTTTGATTCCATTCCATTACATTACATTCGGGTTAATTCCATTCCATTCCTTCCCATTCGATTCCATTCCATTCCATTCCATTCGGGATGCTTCCATTCCAGTCAAGAACATTCCATTACATAACATTCCATTCCATTCCATTCCGGTTGATTCCATTGCATTCCATTCCATTCCATTTCATTCCATTCGGGTTGATTCCATTCCATTCCATTCCATTACATTCCATTCTGGTTGATCCTATTCGATTCCATTCGCTTCAATTCCATTCCATTCCATTCCATTCGAGTTGCTTCCATTCCAATCCAGAACATTCCATTCCATTCCTTTCCATTCTTTCCATTCCATTCTATTCGGGTTCATTCCATTCCATTCCATTCCATTCCGTTCCATTCTGGTAGAATCCATTCCGTTCCATTCCAATCCATTCCATTTCATTCCGATTGATTCCATGCCATTCCTTTCCATTCCATTCCATTCCGTTCCATTCCATTCCATTCCGATTAATTCCATTCCATTCCATTGCATTCCATTCCATTCCACTCCATTCCTCTGTGGTTGATTGCATTCCATTCCATTCCATTCCATTCCATTCCATTCCTTTCCAATCCGTTTCATTCCATTCCATTCAATTTCAATCCATTCGGGTTGATTCCATTCCATTCCATTCCTTTCCATTATATTCCATTGCATTCCATTCCATTCGGGTTCATTCCATTCCATTCCATTCCATTCCATTCCATTCCATTCCATTCCATTCCCTTCGTGTTGAATCCATTCCATTCCCTTCCATTCCATCCCATTCCATTCTATTCCATTCCATTCCGATACATTCCATTCCATTCCCTTCCATTCGTGTTGATTCCATTCCATGCCATGCCATTCCATTCCATTCCGGTTGATTCCATTCCATTCCATTCCATTCCATTCCATTCCATTCCATTCCATTCCATTCCATTCCATTTCATTTCCTTCGTGTTGATTCCATTCCATTCCATTCCATTCCGTTCCCTTCCATTCCATTCCATTAGAGTTGATTCCATTCGATTCCATTCAATTCCATTCCATTCCATTTCATTCCATTCTCGATGTTTCCATTCCATTCCATTCCATTCCATTCGGGTTGATTCCATTCCATTTCATTCCATTAGATTCCATTACTTTCCATTCCATTCGTGTTAATTCGATGCCATTCCACTCCATTCCATTGCCTTCCATTCCATTCCATTCTATTCGGGTTGCTTCTATTCCATTCCAGAACATTCCATTCCATTCCATTCCGATTGATTCCATTCCATTCCATTGCATTCCATTCCATTCCACTCCATTCCATTGTGCTTGATTTCTTTCCATTCCATTCCATTCCATTCCTTTCCATTCCGTTTCACTCCATTCCGTTCAATTTCATTCCATTCGGGTTGAATCCATTCCATTCCATTCCTTTCCATTATATTCCATTCCATTCCATTCCATTCGGGTTCATTCCATTCCATTCCATTCCATTCCATTCCATTCCATTCCCTTCGGGTTGAATAAATTCCATTCCCTTCCATTCCATTCCATTCCATTCGGGTTGATTCCATTCCATTCCATTCCATTCCATTCCATTCCATTCCATTCCGGTTGATTCCATTCCATTTCTTTCCATTTCTTTCCATTCCATTCCATTCCATTCCATTCCATTCTGGTTTATTCCGTTCCATTCCATTCCATTCTATTCCATTCTATCCCATTCCATTCCATTCCATTCGGGATGATTCCATTCCATTCCATTCCATACCTTTCCATTGCTGTTGATTCCATTCCATTCCATTCCATTCCATTCCACTCCATTCCATTCCATTCCGTTTTTGTTGATTCCATTCCGTTCCAATCCATACCATTCCATTCCATTCCATTCCAGTTAATTCCATTCCATTCCATTTCATTCAATTCCATTCTGGTTGATTCCATTCCATTTCTTCCTATTCCATTCCATTCCATTCCATTCCATTCCATTCCATTCCATTCTATTCGCGTTGATTCCATTCCATCCCATTCCATTCCATTCCATCCCATTCCATTCCATTCCATTCGGGTTGATTCCATTGCATTCCATTCCATTCCATACCATTTGCGTGGATTCCATTCCATTCCATTCAATTCCATTGCATTCCATTCCATTCGGGTTGATTCCTTTCCATTCCATTCCATTGCATTCCATTCCATACCATTCCAATCCATTCCACTCAGGTTGATTCCATTCCATTTCTTTCCATTCCATTCTATTCCATTCCATTCCATTCGGGTTTATTCCATTCCATTCCATTCCATTCCATTCCATTCCATTCCATTCCGTTCCATTCCATTCCATTCTATGCCATTCCATTCCATTCCATTCCGTTTGATTCCATTCCATTCCATTCCATACCATTCCATTCCTGTTGATTCCTTTCAATTCCACTCCATTCCATTCCATTCCGTTTGGGTTGATTCCATTCCGTTCCAATCCATACCATTCCATTCCATTCGGGTTGATTCCATTCCATTCCATTCCATTCCATTTCATTGCATTCTGTTTGATTCCATTCCATTCCATTCCATTCCATTCCATTCCATTCCATTCCATTCCATTCTGGTTGATTCCATTCCATTCCATTCCATTCCATTTCATTACATTCCTTTCGGGTTGATTCCATTCCATTCCATTCTATTCCATTCCATTCCATTCCATTCGCTTTGATTCCATTCCATTCGATTCCATTCCATTCGGATTGACTCCATTCCATTCCATTTCATTCCATTCTATTCCATTCCATTGCATTGCATTTCATTCCATTCGGGTAGATTCCGTTCTATTCCATTCCTATCCATACCATTCCATACCGGTTCATTCCATTCCATTCCATTCCATTCCATTCCATCCCATTCCATTTGGGTTGATTCCATTCCATTCCATTCCATTCCATTCCATTCCAATCCATTCGGTTTCATTCCATTCCATTCCATTCCATGCCATTCGGTTGCTTCCATTCCAATCCAGAACATTCCATTCCGTTCCATTCAATTCCGGTTCATTCCATTCCATTCCATTCCATTCCATTCTATTCCATTCTGTTTAATTCCATTCCATTCCATTCCATTCGAGTTGATTCCATTCCATTCCATTCTATTCCATTCCATTCCATTCTATTCCATTCCATTCCATTCTATTCGCGTTGATTCCATTCCATCCCTTTCCATTCCATTCCATCCCATTCCATTCCATTCCATTCCATTCCATTCCATTCGGGTTGATTCCATTGCATTCCATTCCATTCCATTCTATTCCATTCCATTCGGGTTCATTCCATTCCATTCCGTTCCATTCGATTCCATTCCATTCCATTCCATTCGGGATGCTTCCATTCCAGTCAAGAACATTCCATTCCATTCCATTCCATTCCATTCCATTCCGGTTGATTCCATTGCATTCCATTCCATTCCATTTCATTCCATTCGGGTTGATTCCATTCCATTACATTCCATTACATTCCATTCTGGTTGATCCTATTCGATTCCATTCGCTTCAATTCCATTCCATTCCATTCCATTCGAGTTGCTTCCATTCCATTCCAGAACATTCCATTCCATTCCTTTCCATTCTTTCCATTCCATTCTATTCGGGTTCATTCCATTCCATTCCATTCCATTCCGTTCCATTCTGGTAGAATCCATTCCGTTCCATTCCAATCCATTCCATTCCATTCCGATTGATTCCATGCCATTCCTTTCCATTCCATTCCGTTCCATTCCATTCCATTCCGATTAATTCCATGCCATTCCATTGCATTCCATTCCATTCCACTCCATTCCTCTGTGGTTGATTCCATTCCATTCCATTCCATTCCATTCCATTCCTTTCCAATCCGTTTCATTCCATTCCATTCAATTTCAATCCATTCGGGTTGATTCCATTCCATTCCATTCCATTCCATTCCATTAGGGTTGATGCCATTCCATTCCATTCAACACCATTCTATTCCATTTGGGTTGATTCCATTCCATTCCATTCCATTCCATTACATTACATTCGGGATAATTCCATTCCATTCCATTCCATTCGATTCCATTTCATTCCATTCCATTCGGGATGCTTCCATTCCAGTCAAGAACATTCCATTCCATTCCATTCCATTCCTATCCATTCCTTTCCATTCCGGTTTATCCCTTTACATTGCATTCCATTCCTTTCGTTTTGATTCCATACCATTCCATTCCATTCCACTCCATTCCATTCTGGTCGATTCCATTCCATTCCATTCCCTTCATTTCCATTCCATTCCATTCCATTCTGGTTGCTTCCATTCCGATCCAGAACATTCCATTCCATTCCTTTCCATTACATTCCATTCCGTTCCATTCGGGTTCTTTCCATTCAATTCCATTCCATTCCATTCCATTCCATTCCATTCCATTCCATTCCATTCCGGTTGATTCCATTCCATTTCTTTCCATTCCATTCCATTCCATTCCATTCTGGTTTATTCCATTCCATTCCATTCCATTCCATTCCATTCCATTCCATTCCATTCCATTCTATTCCATTCTATCCCATTCCATTCCATTCCATTCGGGATGATTCCATTCCATTCCATTCCATACCTTTCCATTGCTGTTGATTCCATTCCATTCCATTCCATTCCATTCCACTCCATTCCATTCCATTCCGTTTGTGTTGATTCCATTCCGTTCCAATCCATACCATTCCATTCCATTCCATTCCGGTTAATTCCATTCCATTCCATTTCATTCAATTCCATTCTGGTTGATTCCATTCCATTTCTTCCTATTCCATTCCATTCCATTCTATTCCATTCCATTCCATTCTATTCGCGTTGATTCCATTCCATCCCATTCCATTCCATTCCATCCCATTCCATTCCATTCCATTCGGGTTGATTCCATTGCATTCCATTCCATTCCATACCATTTGCGTGGATTCCATTCCATTCCATTCAATTCCATTGCATTCCATTCCATTCGGGTTGATTCCTTTCCATTCCATTCCATTGCATTGCATTCCATACCATTCCATTCCATTCCACTCAGGTTGATTCCATTCCATTTCTTTCCATTCCATTCCATTCCATTCCATTCCATTCGGGTTTATTCCATTCCACTCCATTCCATTCCATTCCATTCCATTCCATCCGTTCCATTCCATTCCATTCTATGCCATTCCAATCCATTCCATTCCGTTTGATTCCATTCCATTCCATTCCATACCATTCCATTCCTGTTGATTCCTTTCAATTCCACTCCATTCCATTCCATTCCGTTTGGGTTGATTCCATTCCGTTCCAATCCATACCATTCCATTCCATTCGTGTTGATTCCATTCCATTCCATTCCATTCCATTTCATTGCATTCTGTTTGATTCCATTCCATTCCATTCCATTCCATTCCATTCCATTCTGGTTGATTCCATTCCATCCCATTCCATTCCATTCCACTCCATTCCATTCGGGTTGATTCCATTGCATTCCATTCCATTCCATTCTATTCCATTCCATTCGGGTTCATTCCATTCCATTCCGTTCCATTCGATTCCATTCCATTCCATTCCATTCGGGATGCTTCCATTCCAGTCAAGAACATTCCATTCCATTCCATTCCATTCCATTCCATTCCGGTTGATTCCATTGCATTCCATTCCATTCCATTTCATTCCATTCGGGTTGATTCCATTCCATTACATTCCATTACATTCCATTCTGGTTGATCCTATTCGATTCCATTCGCTTCAATTCCATTCCATTCCATTCCATTCGAGTTGCTTCCATTCCATTCCAGAACATTCCATTCCATTCCTTTCCATTCTTTCCATTCCATTCTATTCGGGTTCATTCCATTCCATTCCATTCCATTCCGTTCCATTCTGGTAGAATCCATTCCGTTCCATTCCAATCCATTCCATTCCATTCCGATTGATTCCATGCCATTCCTTTCCATTCCATTCCGTTCCATTCCATTCCATTCCGATTAATTCCATGCCATTCCATTGCATTCCATTCCATTCCACTCCATTCCTCTGTGGTTGATTCCATTCCATTCCATTCCATTCCATTCCATTCCTTTCCAATCCGTTTCATTCCATTCCATTCAATTTCAATCCATTCGGGTTGATTCCATTCCATTCCATTCCATTCCATTCCATTAGGGTTGATGCCATTCCATTCCATTCAACACCATTCTATTCCATTTGGGTTGATTCCATTCCATTCCATTCCATTCCATTACATTACATTCGGGTTAATTCCATTCCATTCCATTCCATTCCATTCCATTTCATTCCATTCCATTCGGGATGCTTCCATTCCAGTCAAGAACATTCCATTCCATTCCATTCCATTCCTATCCATTCCTTTCTATTCCGGTTTATCCCTTTACATTCCATTCCATTCCTTTCGTTTTGATTCCATTCCATTCCATTCCATTCCATTCCATTCGGTTTGATTCCATTCCATTCCATTACATTGCTTTCCATTGCATTCCATTTCATTCCATTCGGGTTGATTCCATTCCATTCCACTCCATTCCATTCTGGTCGATTCCATTCCATTCCATTCCCTTCATTTCCATTCCATTCCATTCCATTCTGGTTGCTTCCATTCCGATCCAGAGCATTCCATTCCATTCCTTTCCATTACATTCCATTCCGTTCCATTCGGGTTCATTCCATTCAATTCCATTCCATTCCATTCCATTCCATTCCATTCCATTCCATTCCATTCCGGTTGATTCCATTCCATTTCTTTCCATTCCATTCCATTCCATTCCATTCCATTCTGGTTTATTCCATTCCATTCCATTCCATTCCATTCCATTCCATTCCATTCCATTCCATTCCATTCCATTCTATTCCATTCTATCCCATTCCATTCCATTCCATTCGGGATGATTCCATTCCATTCCATTCCATACCTTTCCATTGCTGTTGATTCCATTCCATTCCATTCCATTCCATTCCACTCCATTCCATTCCATTCCGTTTGTGTTGATTCCATTCTGTTCCAATCCATACCATTCCATTCCATTCCATTCCGGTTAATTCCATTCCATTCCATTTCATTCCATTTCATTGCATTCTGTTTGATTCCATTCCATTCCATTCCATTCCATTCCATTCTGGTTGATTCCATTCCATTCCATTCCATTCCATTTCATTACATTCCATTCGGGTTGATTCCATTCCATTCCACGCCATTCCATTCCATTCCTTTATGGTTGTTGCCGTTCAATTCCATTCCATACCATTCCATTATATTTGGTTTGATTCCATTCCATTACATTACATTCGGGTTAATTCCATTCCATTCCTTCCCATTCGATTCCATTCCATTCCATTCCATTCGGGATGCTTCCATTCCAGTCAAGAACATTCCATTACATAACATTCCATTCCATTCCATTCCGGTTGATTCCATTGCATTCCATTCCATTCCATTTCATTCCATTCGGGTTGATTCCATTCCATTCCATTCCATTACATTCCATTCTGGTTGATCCTATTCGATTCCATTCGCTTCAATTCCATTCCATTCCATTCCATTCGAGTTGCTTCCATTCCAATCCAGAACATTCCATTCCATTCCTTTCCATTCTTTCCATTCCATTCTATTCGGGTTCATTCCATTCCATTCCATTCCATTCCGTTCCATTCTGGTAGAATCCATTCCGTTCCATTCCAATCCATTCCATTTCATTCCGATTGATTCCATGCCATTCCTTTCCATTCCATTCCATTCCGTTCCATTCCATTCCATTCCGATTAATTCCATTCCATTCCATTGCATTCCATTCCATTCCACTCCATTCCTCTGTGGTTGATTGCATTCCATTCCATTCCATTCCATTCCATTCCATTCCTTTCCAATCCGTTTCATTCCATTCCATTCAATTTCAATCCATTCGGGTTGATTCCATTCCATTCCATTCCTTTCCATTATATTCCATTGCATTCCATTCCATTCGGGTTCATTCCATTCCATTCCATTCCATTCCATTCCATTCCATTCCATTCCATTCCCTTCGTGTTGAATCCATTCCATTCCCTTCCATTCCATCCCATTCCATTCTATTCCATTCCATTCCGATACATTCCATTCCATTCCCTTCCATTCGTGTTGATTCCATTCCATGCCATGCCATTCCATTCCATTCCGGTTGATTCCATTCCATTCCATTCCATTCCATTCCATTCCATTCCATTCCATTCCATTCCATTCCATTTCATTTCCTTCGTGTTGATTCCATTCCATTCCATTCCATTCCGTTCCCTTCCATTCCATTCCATTAGAGTTGATTCCATTCGATTCCATTCAATTCCATTCCATTCCATTTCATTCCATTCTCGATGTTTCCATTCCATTCCATTCCATTCCATTCGGGTTGATTCCATTCCATTTCATTCCATTAGATTCCATTACTTTCCATTCCATTCGTGTTAATTCGATGCCATTCCACTCCATTCCATTGCCTTCCATTCCATTCCATTCTATTCGGGTTGCTTCTATTCCATTCCAGAACATTCCATTCCATTCCATTCCGATTGATTCCATTCCATTCCATTGCATTCCATTCCATTCCACTCCATTCCATTGTGCTTGATTTCTTTCCATTCCATTCCATTCCATTCCTTTCCATTCCGTTTCACTCCATTCCGTTCAATTTCATTCCATTCGGGTTGAATCCATTCCATTCCATTCCTTTCCATTATATTCCATTCCATTCCATTCCATTCGGGTTCATTCCATTCCATTCCATTCCATTCCATTCCATTCCATTCCCTTCGGGTTGAATAAATTCCATTCCCTTCCATTCCATTCCATTCCATTCGGGTTGATTCCATTCCATTCCATTCCATTCCATTCCATTCCATTCCATTCCGGTTGATTCCATTCCATTTCTTTCCATTCCATTCCATTCCATTCCATTCCATTCCATTCCATTCTGGTTTATTCCGTTCCATTCCATTCCATTCTATTCCATTCTATCCCATTCCATTCCATTCCATTCGGGATGATTCCATTCCATTCCATTCCATACCTTTCCATTGCTGTTGATTCCATTCCATTCCATTCCATTCCATTCCACTCCATTCCATTCCATTCCGTTTTTGTTGATTCCATTCCGTTCCAATCCATACCATTCCATTCCATTCCATTCCAGTTAATTCCATTCCATTCCATTTCATTCAATTCCATTCTGGTTGATTCCATTCCATTTCTTCCTATTCCATTCCATTCCATTCCATTCCATTCCATTCCATTCCATTCTATTCGCGTTGATTCCATTCCATCCCATTCCATTCCATTCCATCCCATTCCATTCCATTCCATTCGGGTTGATTCCATTGCATTCCATTCCATTCCATACCATTTGCGTGGATTCCATTCCATTCCATTCAATTCCATTGCATTCCATTCCATTCGGGTTGATTCCTTTCCATTCCATTCCATTGCATTCCATTCCATACCATTCCAATCCATTCCACTCAGGTTGATTCCATTCCATTTCTTTCCATTCCATTCTATTCCATTCCATTCCATTCGGGTTTATTCCATTCCATTCCATTCCATTCCATTCCATTCCATTCCATTCCGTTCCATTCCATTCCATTCTATGCCATTCCATTCCATTCCATTCCGTTTGATTCCATTCCATTCCATTCCATACCATTCCATTCCTGTTGATTCCTTTCAATTCCACTCCATTCCATTCCATTCCGTTTGGGTTGATTCCATTCCGTTCCAATCCATACCATTCCATTCCATTCGGGTTGATTCCATTCCATTCCATTCCATTCCATTTCATTGCATTCTGTTTGATTCCATTCCATTCCATTCCATTCCATTCCATTCCATTCCATTCCATTCTGGTTGATTCCATTCCATTCCATTCCATTCCATTTCATTACATTCCATTCGGGTTGATTCCATTCCATTCCATTCTATTCCATTCCATTCCATTCCATTCGCTTTGATTCCATTCCATTCGATTCCATTCCATTCGGATTGACTCCATTCCATTCCATTTCATTCCATTCTATTCCATTCCATTGCATTGCATTTCATTCCATTCGGGTAGATTCCGTTCTATTCCATTCCTATCCATACCATTCCATACCGGTTCATTCCATTCCATTCCATTCCATTCCATTCCATCCCATTCCATTTGGGTTGATTCCATTCCATTCCATTCCATTCCATTCCATTCCAATCCATTCGGTTTCATTCCATTCCATTCCATTCCATGCCATTCGGTTGCTTCCATTCCAATCCAGAACATTCCATTCCGTTCCATTCAATTCCGGTTCATTCCATTCCATTCCATTCCATTCCATTCTATTCCATTCTGTTTAATTCCATTCCATTCCATTCCATTCGAGTTGATTCCATTCCATTCCATTCTATTCCATTCCATTCCATTCTATTCCATTCCATTCCATTCTATTCGCGTTGATTCCATTCCATCCCTTTCCATTCCATTCCATCCCATTCCATTCCATTCCATTCCATTCCATTCCATTCGGGTTGATTCCATTGCATTCCATTCCATTCCATTCTATTCCATTCCATTCGGGTTCATTCCATTCCATTCCGTTCCATTCGATTCCATTCCATTCCATTCCATTCGGGATGCTTCCATTCCAGTCAAGAACATTCCATTCCATTCCATTCCATTCCATTCCATTCCGGTTGATTCCATTGCATTCCATTCCATTCCATTTCATTCCATTCGGGTTGATTCCATTCCATTACATTCCATTACATTCCATTCTGGTTGATCCTATTCGATTCCATTCGCTTCAATTCCATTCCATTCCATTCCATTCGAGTTGCTTCCATTCCATTCCAGAACATTCCATTCCATTCCTTTCCATTCTTTCCATTCCATTCTATTCGGGTTCATTCCATTCCATTCCATTCCATTCCGTTCCATTCTGGTAGAATCCATTCCGTTCCATTCCAATCCATTCCATTCCATTCCGATTGATTCCATGCCATTCCTTTCCATTCCATTCCGTTCCATTCCATTCCATTCCGATTAATTCCATGCCATTCCATTGCATTCCATTCCATTCCACTCCATTCCTCTGTGGTTGATTCCATTCCATTCCATTCCATTCCATTCCATTCCTTTCCAATCCGTTTCATTCCATTCCATTCAATTTCAATCCATTCGGGTTGATTCCATTCCATTCCATTCCATTCCATTCCATTAGGGTTGATGCCATTCCATTCCATTCAACACCATTCTATTCCATTTGGGTTGATTCCATTCCATTCCATTCCATTCCATTACATTACATTCGGGATAATTCCATTCCATTCCATTCCATTCGATTCCATTTCATTCCATTCCATTCGGGATGCTTCCATTCCAGTCAAGAACATTCCATTCCATTCCATTCCATTCCTATCCATTCCTTTCCATTCCGGTTTATCCCTTTACATTGCATTCCATTCCTTTCGTTTTGATTCCATTCCATTCCATTCCATTCCACTCCATTCCATTCTGGTCGATTCCATTCCATTCCATTCCCTTCATTTCCATTCCATTCCATTCCATTCTGGTTGCTTCCATTCCGATCCAGAACATTCCATTCCATTCCTTTCCATTACATTCCATTCCGTTCCATTCGGGTTCATTCCATTCAATTCCATTCCATTCCATTCCATTCCATTCCATTCCATTCCATTCCATTCCGGTTGATTCCATTCCATTTCTTTCCATTCCATTCCATTCCATTCCATTCTGGTTTATTCCATTCCATTCCATTCCATTCCATTCCATTCCATTCCATTCCATTCCATTCTATTCCATTCTATCCCATTCCATTCCATTCCATTCGGGATGATTCCATTCCATTCCATTCCATACCTTTCCATTGCTGTTGATTCCATTCCATTCCATTCCATTCCATTCCACTCCATTCCATTCCATTCCGTTTGTGTTGATTCCATTCCGTTCCAATCCATACCATTCCATTCCATTCCATTCCGGTTAATTCCATTCCATTCCATTTCATTCAATTCCATTCTGGTTGATTCCATTCCATTTCTTCCTATTCCATTCCATTCCATTCTATTCCATTCCATTCCATTCTATTCGCGTTGATTCCATTCCATCCCATTCCATTCCATTCCATCCCATTCCATTCCATTCCATTCGGGTTGATTCCATTGCATTCCATTCCATTCCATACCATTTGCGTGGATTCCATTCCATTCCATTCAATTCCATTGCATTCCATTCCATTCGGGTTGATTCCTTTCCATTCCATTCCATTGCATTGCATTCCATACCATTCCATTCCATTCCACTCAGGTTGATTCCATTCCATTTCTTTCCATTCCATTCCATTCCATTCCATTCCATTCGGGTTTATTCCATTCCACTCCATTCCATTCCATTCCATTCCATTCCATCCGTTCCATTCCATTCCATTCTATGCCATTCCAATCCATTCCATTCCGTTTGATTCCATTCCATTCCATTCCATACCATTCCATTCCTGTTGATTCCTTTCAATTCCACTCCATTCCATTCCATTCCGTTTGGGTTGATTCCATTCCGTTCCAATCCATACCATTCCATTCCATTCGTGTTGATTCCATTCCATTCCATTCCATTCCATTTCATTGCATTCTGTTTGATTCCATTCCATTCCATTCCATTCCATTCCATTCCATTCTGGTTGATTCCATTCCATCCCATTCCATTCCATTCCACTCCATTCCATTCGGGTTGATTCCATTGCATTCCATTCCATTCCATTCTATTCCATTCCATTCGGGTTCATTCCATTCCATTCCATTCCATTCGATTCCATTTCATTCCATTCCATTCGGGATGCTTCCATTCCAGTCAAGAACATTCCATTCCATTCCATTCCATTCCTATCCATTCCTTTCTATTCCGGTTTATCCCTTTACATTCCATTCCATTCCTTTCGTTTTGATTCCATTCCATTCCATTCCATTCCATTCCATTCGGTTTGATTCCATTCCATTCCATTACATTGCTTTCCATTGCATTCCATTTCATTCCATTCGGGTTGATTCCATTCCATTCCACTCCATTCCATTCTGGTCGATTCCATTCCATTCCATTCCCTTCATTTCCATTCCATTCCATTCCATTCTGGTTGCTTCCATTCCGATCCAGAGCATTCCATTCCATTCCTTTCCATTACATTCCATTCCGTTCCATTCGGGTTCATTCCATTCAATTCCATTCCATTCCATTCCATTCCATTCCATTCCATTCCATTCCATTCCGGTTGATTCCATTCCATTTCTTTCCATTCCATTCCATTCCATTCCATTCCATTCTGGTTTATTCCATTCCATTCCATTCCATTCCATTCCATTCCATTCCATTCCATTCCATTCCATTCTATTCCATTCTATCCCATTCCATTCCATTCCATTCGGGATGATTCCATTCCATTCCATTCCATACCTTTCCATTGCTGTTGATTCCATTCCATTCCATTCCATTCCATTCCACTCCATTCCATTCCATTCCGTTTGTGTTGATTCCATTCTGTTCCAATCCATACCATTCCATTCCATTCCATTCCGGTTAATTCCATTCCATTCCATTTCATTCAATTCCATTCTGGTTGATTCCATTCCATTTCTTCCTATTCCATTCCATTCCATTCTATTCCATTCCATTCCATTCTATTCGCGTTGATTCCATTCCATCCCATTCCATTCCATTCCATCCCATTCCATTCCATTCCATTCGGGTTGATTCCATTGCATTCCATTCCATTCCATACCATTTGCGTGGATTCCATTCCATTCCATTCAATTCCATTGCATTCCATTCCATTCGGGTTGATTCCTTTCCATTCCATTCCATTGCATTCCATTCCATACCATTCCATTCCATTCCACTCAGGTAGATTCCATTCCATTTCTTTCCATTCCATTCCATTCCATTCCATTCCATTCGGGTTTATTACATTCCACTCCATTCCATTCCATTCCATTCCATTCCATTCCATCCGTTCCATTCCATTCCATTCTATGCCATTCCAATCCATTCCATTCCGTTTGATTCCATTCCATTCCATTCCATACCATTCCATTCCTGTTGATTCCTTTCAATTCCACTCCATTCCATTCCATTCCGTTTGGGTTGATTCCATTCCGTTCCAATCCATACCATTCCATTCCATTCGGGTTGATTCCATTCCATTCCATTCCATTCCATTTCATTGCATTCTGTTTGATTCCATTCCATTCCATTCCATTCCATTCCATTCTGGTTGATTCCATTCCATTCCATTCCATTCCATTTCATTACATTCCATTCGGGTTGATTCCATTCCATTCCATTCTATTCCATTCCATTCCATTCAATTCGCTTTGATTCCATTCCATTCGATTCCATTCCATTCGGATTGACTCCATTCCATTCCATTTCATTCCATTCTATTCCATTCCATTGCATTCCATTTCATTCCATTCGGGTAGATTCCGTTCTCTTCCATTCCTATCCATACCATTCCATAACGGTTCATTCCATTCCATTCCATTCCATTCCATTCCATTCCATTCCATCCCATTCCATTTGGGTTGATTCCATTCCATTCCATTCCATTCCATTTCATTCCAATCCATTCGGTTTCATTCCGTTCCATTCCATTCCATGCCATTCGGTTGCTTCCATTCCAATCCAGAACATTCCATTCCGTTCCATTCAATTCCGGTTCATTCCATTCCATTCCATTCCATTCCATTCTATTCCATTCTGTTTAATTCCATTCCATTCCATTCCATTCGAGTTGATTCCATTCCATTCCATTCTATTCCATTCCATTCCATTCTATTCCATTCCATTCCATTCTATTCGCGTTGATTCCATTCCATCCCTTTCCATTCCATTCCATCCCATTCCATTCCATTCCATTCCATTCCATTCGGGTTGATTCCATTGCATTCCATTCCATTCCATTCTATTCCATTCCATTCGGGTTCATTCCATTCCATTCCGTTCCATTCGATTCCATTCCATTCCATTCCATTCGGGATGCTTCCATTCCAGTCAAGAACATTCCATTCCATTCCATTCCATTCCATTCCATTCCATTCCGGTTGATTCCATTGCATTCCATTCCATTCCATTTCATTCCATTCGGGTTGATTCCATTCCATTACATTCCATTACATTCCATTCTGGTTGATCCTATTCGATTCCATTCGCTTCAATTCCATTCCATTCCATTCCATTCGAGTTGCTTCCATTCCATTCCAGAACATTCCATTCCATTCCTTTCCATTCTTTCCATTCCATTCTATTCGGGTTCATTCCATTCCATTCCATTCCATTCCGTTCCATTCTGGTAGAATCCATTCCGTTCCATTCCAATCCATTCCATTCCATTCCGATTGATTCCATGCCATTCCTTTCCATTCCATTCCGTTCCATTCCATTCCATTCCGATTAATACCATGCCATTCCATTGCATTCCATTCCATTCCACTCCATTCCTCTGTGGTTGATTCCATTCCATTCCATTCCATTCCATTCCATTCCATTCCTTTCCAATCCGTTTCATTCCATTCCATTCAATTTCAATCCATTCGGGTTGATTCCATTCCATTCCATTCCATTCCATTCCATTCCATTAGGGTTGATGCCATTCCATTCCATTCAACACCATTCTATTCCATTTGGGTTGATTCCATTCCATTGCATTCCATTCCATTACATTACATTCGGGTTAATTCCATTCCATTCCATTCCATTCCATTCCATTTCATTCCATTCCATTCGGGATGCTTCCATTCCAGTCAAGAACATTCCATTCCATTCCATTCCATTCCTATCCATTCCTTTCCATTCCGGTTTATCCCTTTACATTCCATTCCATTCCTTTCGTTTTGATTCCATTCCATTCCATTCCATTCCATTCCATTCGGTTTGATTCCATTCCATTCCAATACATTGCTTTCCATTCCATTCCATTTCATTCCATTCGGGTTGATTCCATTCCATTCCACTCCATTCCATTCTGGTCGATTCCATTCCATTCCATTCCCTTCATTTCCATTCCATTCCATTCCATTCTGGTTGCTTCCATTCCGATCCAGAACATTCCATTCCATTCCTTTCCATTACATTCCATTCCGTTCCATTCGGGTTCATTCCATTCAATTCCATTCCATTCCATTCCATTCCATTCCATTCCATTCCATTCCATTCCACTCGGGATGTTTCCATTCCATTTCATTCTATTCCATTCCATTCCATTCCAATCCATTCCATTCTGGATGATTACATTCCATTCCATTCGTGTTGATACCATTCCATTCCACGCCATTCCATTCCATTCCTTTAGGGTTGTTGCCGTTCAATTCCATTCCATACCATTCAATTCCAATCCATTCCATTCTGGATGATTACATTCCATTCCATTCGTGTTGATACCATTCCATTCCACGCCATTCCATTCCATTCCTTTAGGGTTGTTGCCGTTCAATTCCATTCCATACCATTCCATTATATTTGGGTTGATTCCATTCCATTCCATTCCATTACATTCGGGTTAATTCCATTCCATTCCTTCCCATTCGATTCCATTCCATTCCATTCCATTCGGGATGCTTCCATTCCAGTCAAGAACATTCCATTACATAACATTCCATTCCATTCAATTCCGGTTGATTCCATTGCATTCCATTCCATTCCATTTCATTCCATTCGGGTTGATTCCATTCCATTCCATTCCATTACATTCCATTCTGGTTGATCCTATTCGATTCCATTCGCTTCAATTCCATTCCATTCCATTCCATTCGAGTTGCTTCCATTCCAATCCAGAACATTCCATTCCATTCCTTTCCATTCTTTCCATTCCATTCTATTCGGGTTCATTCCATTCCATTCCATTCCATTCCGTTCCATTCTGGTAGAATCCATTCCGTTCCATTCCAATCCATTCCATTTCATTCCGATTGATTCCATGCCATTCCTTTCCATTCCATTCCATTCCGTTCCATTCCATTCCATTCCGATTAATTCCATTCCATTCCATTGCATTCCATTCCATTCCACTCCATTCCTCTGTGGTTGATTGCATTCCATTCCATTCCATTCCATTCCATTCCATTCCTTTCCAATCCGTTTCATTCCATTCCATTCAATTTCAATCCATTCGGGTTGATTCCATTCCATTCCATTCCTTTCCATTATATTCCATTGCATTCCATTCCATTCGGGTTCATTCCATTCCATTCCATTCCATTCCATTCCATTCCATTCCATTCCATTCCCTTCGTGTTGAATCCATTCCATTCCCTTCCATTCCATCCCATTCCATTCTATTCCATTCCATTCCGATACATTCCATTCCATTCCCTTCCATTCGTGTTGATTCCATTCCATGCCATGCCATTCCATTCCATTCCGGTTGATTCCATTCCATTCCATTCCATTCCATTCCATTCCATTCCATTCCATTCCATTCCATTTCATTTCCTTCGTGTTGATTCCATTCCATTCCATTCCATTCCGTTCCCTTCCATTCCATTCCATTAGAGTTGATTCCATTCGATTCCATTCAATTCCATTCCATTCCATTTCATTCCATTCTCGATGTTTCCATTCCATTCCATTCCATTCCATTCGGGTTGATTCCATTCCATTTCATTCCATTAGATTCCATTACTTTCCATTCCATTCGTGTTAATTCGATGCCATTCCACTCCATTCCATTGCCTTCCATTCCATTCCATTCTATTCGGGTTGCTTCTATTCCATTCCAGAACATTCCATTCCATTCCATTCCGATTGATTCCATTCCATTCCATTCCATTCCATTGCATTCCATTCCATTCCACTCCATTCCATTGTGGTTGATTCCTTTCCATTCCATTCCATTCCATTCCTTTCCATTCCGTTTCATTCCATTCCATTCAATTTCATTCCATTCTGGTTGAATCCATTCCATTCCATTCCTTTCCATTATATTCCATTCCATTCCATTCCATTCGGGTTCATTCCATTCCATTCCATTCCATTCCATTCCATTCCCTTTGGGTTGAATAAATTCCATTCCCTTCCATTCCATTCAATTCCATTCGGGTTGATTCCATTCCATTCCATTCCATTCCATTCCATTCCATTCCATTCCGGTTGATTCCATTCCATTTCTTTCCATTCCATTCCATTCCATTCAATTCCATTCTGGTTTACTCCATTCCATTCCATTCCATTCCATTCCATTCCATTCTATTCCATTCTATCCCATTCCATTCCATTCCATTCGGGATGATTCCATTCCATTCCATTCCATACCTTTCCATTGCTGTTGATTCCATTCTATTCCATTCCATTCCATTCCACTCCATTCCATTCCATTCCGTTTGTGTTGATTCCATTCCGTTCCAATCCATACCATTCCATTCCATTCCATTCCGGTTAATTCCATTCCATTCCATTTCATTCAATTCCATTCTGGTTGATTCCATTCCATTTCTTCCTATTCCATTCCATTCCATTCTATTCCATTCCATTCCATTCTATTCGCGTTGATTCCATTCCATCCCATTCCATTCCATTCCATCCCATTCCATTCCATTCCATTCGGGTTGATTCCATTGCATTCCATTCCATTCCATACCATTTGCGTGGATTCCATTCCATTCCATTCAATTCCATTGCATTCCATTCCATTCGGGTTGATTCCTTTCCATTCCATTCCATTGCATTCCATTCCATACCATTCCATTCCATTCCACTCAGGTTGATTCCATTCCATTTCTTTCCATTCCATTCCATTCCATTCCATTCCATTCCATTCGGGTTTATTCCATTCCATTCCATTCCATTCCATTCCATTCCATTCCGTTCCATTCCATTCCATTCTATGCCATTCCAATCCATTCCATTCCGTTTGATTCCATTCCATTCCATTCCATACCATTCCATTCCTGTTGATTCCTTTCAATTCCACTCCATTCCATTCCATTACGTTTGGGTTGATTCCATTCCGTTCCAATCCATACCATTCCATTCCATTCGGGTTGATTCCATTCCATTCCATTCCATTCCATTTCATTGCATTCTGTTTGATTCCATTCCATTCCATTCCATTCCATTCCATTCCATTCTGGTTGATTCCATTCCATTCCATTCCATTCCATTTCATTACATTCCATTCGGGTTGATTCCATTCCATTCCATTCTATTCCATTCCATTCCATTCAATTCGCTTTGATTCCATTCCATTCGATTCCATTCCATTCGGATTGACTCCATTCCATTCCATTTCATTCCATTCTATTCCATTCCATTGCATTCCATTTCATTCCATTCGGGTAGATTCCGTTCTATTCCATTCCTATCCATACCATTCCATACCGGTTCATTCCATTCCATTCCATTCCATTCCATTCCATTCCATTCCATTCCATTCCATTCCATCCCATTCCATTTGGGTTGATTCCATTCCATTCCATTCCATTCCATTTCATTCCAATCGATTCGGTTTCATTCCATTCCATTCCATTCCATGCCTTTCGGTTGCTTCCATTCCAATCCAGAACATTCCATTCCGTTCCATTCAATTCCGGTTCATTCCATTCCATTCCATTCCATTCCATTCCATTCTATTCCATTCTGTTTAATTCCATTCCATTCCATTCCATTCCATTCGAGTTGATTCCATTCCATTCCATTCTATTCCATTCCATTCCATTCTATTCCATTCCATTCCATTCTATTCGCGTTGATTCCATTCCATCCCTTTCCATTCCATTCCATCCCATTCCATTCCATTCCATTCGGGTTGATTCCATTGCATTCCATTCCATTCCATTCTATTCCATTCCATTCGGGTTCATTCCATTCCAGTCAAGAACATTCCATTCCATTCCATTCCATTCCATTCCATTCCGGTTGATTCCATTGCATTCCATTCCATTCCATTTCATTCCATTCGGGTTGATTCCATTCCATTCCATTCCATTACATTCCATTCTGGTTGATCCTATTCGATTCCATTCGCTTCAATTCCATTCCATTCCATTCCATTCGAGTTGCTTCCATTCCATTCCAGAACATTCCATTCCATTCCTTTCCATTCTTTCCATTCCATTCTATTCGGGTTCATTCCATTCCATTCCATTCCATTCCGTTCCATCCTGGTAGAATCCATTCCGTTCCATTCCAATCCATTCCATTCCATTCCGATTGATTCCATGCCATTCCTTTCCATTCCATTCCGATTAATTCCATGCCATTCCATTGCATTCCATTCCATTCCACTCCATTCCTCTGTGGTTGATTCCATTCCATTCCATTCCATTCCATTCCATTCCTTTCCCATTCGTTTCATTCCATTCCATTCAATTTCAATCCATTCGGGTTGATTCCATTCCATTCCATTCCATTCCATTACATTACATTCGGGTTAATTCCATTCCATTCCATTCCATTCGATTCCATTTCATTCCATTCCATTCGGGATGCTTCCATTCCAGTCAAGAACATTCCATTCCATTCCATTCCATTCCTATCCATTCCTTTCCATTCCGGTTTATCCCTTTACATTCCATTCCATTCCTTTCGTTTTGATTCCATTCCATTCCATTCCATTCCATTCCATTCGGTTTGATTCCATTCCATTCCATTACATTGCTTTCCATTCCATTCCATTTCATTCCATTCGTGTTGATTCCATTCCAATCCACTCCATTCCATTCTGGTCGATTCCATTCCATTCCATTCCCTTCATTTCCATTCCATTCCATTCCATTCTGGTTGCTTCCATTCCGATCCAGAACATTCCATTCCATTACTTTCCATTACATTCCATTCCGTTCCATTCGGGTTCATTCCATTCAATTCCATTCCATTCCATTCCATTCAATTCCATTCCATTCCATTTCATTCCATTCTCGATGATTCCATTCCATTCCATTCCATTCCATTCGGGTTGATTCCATTCCATTTCATTCCATTAGATTCCATTCCTTTCCATTCCATTCGTGTTAATTCCGTGCCATTCCACTCCATTCCATTGCCTTCCATTCCATTCCATTCCATTCGGGTTGCTTCTATTCCATTCCAGAACATTCCATTCCATTCCATTCCGATTGATTCCATTCCATTCCATTGCATTCCATTCCATTCCACTCCATTCCATTGTGGTTGATTTCTTTCCATTCCATTCCATTCCATTCCTTTCCATTCCGTTTCACTCCATTCCGTTCAATTTCATTCCATTCGGGTTGAATCCATTCCATTCCATTCCTTTCCATTATATTCCATTCCATTCCATTCCATTCGGGTTCATTCCATTCCATTCCATTCCATTCCATTCCATTCCATTCCCTTCGGGTTGAATAAATTCCATTCCCTTCCATTCCATTCCATTCCATTCGGGTTGATTCCATTCCATTCCATTCCATTCCATTCCATTCCATTCCATTCCGGTTGATTCCATTCCATTTCTTTCCATTCCATTCCATTCCATTCCATTCCATTCTGGTTTATTCCATTCCATTCCATTCCATTCTATTCCATTCTATCCCATTCCATTCCATTCCATTCGGGATGATTCCATTCCATTCCATTCCATACCTTTCCATTGCTGTTGATTCCATTCCATTCCATTCCATTCCATTCCACTCCATTCCATTCCATTCCGTTTTTGTTGATTCCATTCCGTTCCAATCCATACCATTCCATTCCATTCCATTCCAGTTAATTCCATTCCATTCCATTTCATTCAATTCCATTCTGGTTGATTCCATTCCATTTCTTCCTATTCCATTCCATTCCATTCCATTCTATTCCATTCCATTCCATTCTATTCGCGTTGATTCCATTCCATCCCATTCCATTCCATTCCATCCCATTCCATTCCATTCCATTCGGGTTGATTCCATTGCATTCCATTCCATTCCATACCATTTGCGTGGATTCCATTCCATTCCATTCAATTCCATTGCATTCCATTCCATTCGGGTTGATTCCTTTCCATTCCATTCCATTGCATTCCATTCCATACCATTCCATTCCATTCCACTCAGGTTGATTCCATTCCATTTCTTTCCATTCCATTCTATTCCATTCCATTCCATTCGGGTTTATTCCATTCCATTCCATTCCATTCCATTCCATTCCATTCCATTCCATTCCGTTCCATTCCATTCCATTCTATGCCATTCCAATCCATTCCATTCCGTTTGATTCCATTCCATTCCATTCCATACCATTCCATTCCTGTTGATTCCTTTCAATTCCACTCCATTCCATTCCATTCCGTTTGGGTTGATTCCATTCCGTTCCAATCCATACCATTCCATTCCATTCGGGTTGATTCCATTCCATTCCATTCCATTCCATTTCATTGCATTCTGTTTGATTCCATTCCATTCCATTCCATTCCATTCCATTCCATTCCATTCCATTCTGGTTGATTCCATTCCATTCCATTCCATTCCATTTCATTACATTCCATTCGGGTTGATTCCATTCCATTCCATTCTATTCCATTCCATTCCATTCCATTCGCTTTGATTCCATTCCATTCGATTCCATTCCATTCGGATTGACTCCATTCCATTCCATTTCATTCCATTCTATTCCATTCCATTGCATTGCATTTCATTCCATTCGGGTAGATTCCGTTCTATTCCATTCCTATCCATACCATTCCATACCGGTTCATTCCATTCCATTCCATTCCATTCCATTCCATCCCATTCCATTTGGGTTGATTCCATTCCATTCCATTCCATTCCATTTCATTCCAATCCATTCGGTTTCATTCCATTCCATTCCATTCCATGCCATTCGGTTGCTTCCATTCCAATCCAGAACATTCCATTCCGTTCCATTCAATTCCGGTTCATTCCATTCCATTCCATTCCATTCCATTCTATTCCATTCTGTTTAATTCCATTCCATTCCATTCCATTCCATTCGAGTTGATTCCATTCCATTCCATTCTATTCCATTCCATTCCATTCTATTCCATTCCATTCCATTCTATTCGCGTTGATTCCATTCCATCCCTTTCCATTCCATTCCATCCCATTCCATTCCATTCCATTCCATTCGGGTTGATTCCATTGCATTCCATTCCATTCCATTCTATTCCATTCCATTCGGGTTCATTCCATTCCATTCCGTTCCATTCGATTCCATTCCATTCCATTCCATTCGGGATGCTTCCATTCCAGTCAAGAACATTCCATTCCATTCCATTCCATTCCATTCCGGTTGATTCCATTGCATTCCATTCCATTCCATTTCATTCCATTCGGGTTGATTCCATTCCATTACATTCCATTACATTCCATTCTGGTTGATCCTATTCGATTCCATTCGCTTCAATTCCATTCCATTCCATTCCATTCGAGTTGCTTCCATTCCATTCCAGAACATTCCATTCCATTCCTTTCCATTCTTTCCATTCCATTCTATTCGGGTTCATTCCATTCCATTCCATTCCATTCCGTTCCATTCTGGTAGAATCCATTCCGTTCCATTCCAATCCATTCCATTCCATTCCGATTGATTCCATGCCATTCCTTTCCATTCCATTCCGTTCCATTCCATTCCATTCCGATTAATTCCATGCCATTCCATTGCATTCCATTCCATTCCACTCCATTCCTCTGTGGTTGATTCCATTCCATTCCATTCCATTCCATTCCATTCCATTCCTTTCCAATCCGTTTCATTCCATTCCATTCAATTTCAATCCATTCGGGTTGATTCCATTCCATTCCATTCCATTCCATTCCATTAGGGTTGATGCCATTCCATTCCATTCAACACCATTCTATTCCATTTGGGTTGATTCCATTCCATTCCATTCCATTCCATTCCATTACATTCGGGATAATTCCATTCCATTCCATTCCATTCGATTCCATTTCATTCCATTCCATTCGGGATGCTTCCATTCCAGTCAAGAACATTCCATTCCATTCCATTCCATTCCTATCCATTCCTTTCCATTCCGGTTTATCCCTTTACATTGCATTCCATTCCTTTCGTTTTGATTCCATTCCATTCCATTCCATTCCACTCCATTCCATTCTGGTCGATTCCATTCCATTCCATTCCCTTCATTTCCATTCCATTCCATTCCATTCTGGTTGCTTCCATTCCGATCCAGAACATTCCATTCCATTCCTTTCCATTACATTCCATTCCGTTCCATTCGGGTTCATTCCATTAAATTCCATTCCATTCCATTCCATTCCATTCCATTCCATTCCATTCCGGTTGATTCCATTCCATTTCTTTCCATTCCATTCCATTCCATTCCATTCTGGTTTATTCCATTCCATTCCATTCCATTCCATTCCATTCCATTCCATTCCATTCTATTCCATTCTATCCCATTCCATTCCATTCCATTCGGGATGATTCCATTCCATTCCATTCCATACCTTTCCATTGCTGTTGATTCCATTCCATTCCATTCCATTCCATTCCACTCCATTCCATTCCATTCCGTTTGTGTTGATTCCATTCCGTTCCAATCCATACCATTCCATTCCATTCCATTCCGGTTAATTCCATTCCATTCCATTTCATTCAATTCCATTCTGGTTGATTCCATTCCATTTCTTCCTATTCCATTCCATTCCATTCTATTCCATTCCATTCCATTCTATTTGCGTTGATTCCATTCCATCCCATTCCATTCCATTCCATCCCATTCCATTCCATTCCATTCGGGTTGATTCCATTGCATTCCATTCCATTCCATACCATTTGCGTGGATTCCATTCCATTCCATTCAATTCCATTGCATTCCATTCCATTCGGGTTGATTCCTTTCCATTCCATTCCATTGCATTCCATTCCATACCATTCCATTCCATTCCACTCAGGTTGATTCCATTCCATTTCTTTCCATTCCATTCCATTCCATTCCATTCCATTCGGGTTTATTCCATTCCACTCCATTCCATTCCATTCCATTCCATTCCATCCGTTCCATTCCATTCCATTCTATGCCATTCCAATCCATTCCATTCCGTTTGATTCCATTCCATTCCATTCCATACCATTCCATTCCTGTTGATTCCTTTCAATTCCACTCCATTCCATTCCATTCCGTTTGGGTTGATTCCATTCCGTTCCAATCCATACCATTCCATTCCATTCGGGTTGATTCCATTCCATTCCATTCCATTCCATTTCATTGCATTCTGTTTGATTCCATTCCATTCCATTCCATTCCATTCCATTCCATTCTGGTTGATTCCATTCCATTCCATTCCATTCCATTTCATTACATTCCATTCGGGTTGATTCCATTCCATTCCATTCTATTCCATTCCATTCCATTCAATTCGCTTTGATTCCATTCCATTCGATTCCATTCCATTCGGATTGACTCCATTCCATTCCATTTCATTCCATTCTATTCCATTCCATTGCATTCCATTTCATTCCATTCGGGTAGATTCCGTTCTCTTCCATTCCTATCCATACCATTCCATAACGGTTCATTCCATTCCATTCCATTCCATTCCATTCCATTCCATCCCATTCCATTTGGGTTGATTCCATTCCATTCCATTCCATTCCATTTCATTCCAATCCATTCGGTTTCATTCCGTTCCATTCCATTCCATGCCATTCGGTTGCTTCCATTCCAATCCAGAACATTCCATTCCGTTCCATTCAATTCCGGTTCATTCCATTCCATTCCATTCCATTCCATTCTATTCCATTCTGTTTAATTCCATTCCATTCCATTCCATTCGAGTTGATTCCATTCCATTCCATTCTATTCCATTCCATTCCATTCTATTCCATTCCATTCCATTCTATTCGCGTTGATTCCATTCCATCCCTTTCCATTCCATTCCATCCCATTCCATTCCATTCCACTCCATTCCATTCGGGTTGATTCCATTGCATTCCATTCCATGCCATTCTATTCCATTCCATTCGGGTTCATTCCATTCCATTCCGTTCCATTCGATTCCATTCCATTCCATTCCATTCGGGATGCTTCCATTCCAGTCAAGAACATTCCATTCCATTCCATTCCATTCCATTCCATTCCATTCCGGTTGATTCCATTGCATTCCATTCCATTCCATTTCATTCCATTCGGGTTGATTCCATTCCATTACATTCCATTACATTCCATTCTGGTTGATCCTATTCGATTCCATTCGCTTCAATTCCATTCCATTCCATTCCATTCGAGTTGCTTCCATTCCATTCCAGAACATTCCATTCCATTCCTTTCCATTCTTTCCATTCCATTCTCTTCGGGTTCATTCCATTCCATTCCATTCCATTCCGTTCCATTCTGGTAGAATCCATTCCGTTCCATTCCAATCCATTCCATTCCATTCCGATTGATTCCATGCCATTCCTTTCCATTCCATTCCGTTCCATTCCATTCCATTCCGATTAATTCCATGCCATTCCATTGCATTCCATTCCATTCCACTCCATTCCTCTGTGGTTGATTCCATTCCATTCCATTCCATTCCATTCCATTCCTTTCCAATCCGTTTCATTCCATTCCATTCAATTTCAATCCATTCGGGTTGATTCCATTCCATTCCATTCCATTCCATTCCATTCCATTAGGGTTGATGCCATTCCATTCCATTCAACACCATTCTATTCCATTTGGGTTGATTCCATTCCATTCCATTCCATTCCATTACATTACATTCGGGTTAATTCCATTCCATTCCATTCCATTTCATTCCATTCCATTCGGGATGCTTCCATTCCAGTCAAGAACATTCCATTCCATTCCATTCCATTCCATTCCTATCCATTCCTTTCCATTCCGGTTTATCCCTTTACATTCCATTCCATTCCTTTCGTTTTGATTCCATTCCATTCCATTCCATTCCATTCCATTCCATTCGGTTTGATTCCATTCCATTCCATTACATTGCTTTCCATTGCATTCCATTTCATTCCATTCGGGTTGATTCCATTCCATTCCACTCCATTCCATTCTGGTCGATTCCATTCCATTCCATTCCCTTCATTTCCATTCCATTCCATTCCATTCTGGTTGCTTCCATTCCGATCCAGAGCATTCCATTCCATTCCTTTCCATTACATTCCATTCCGTTCCATTCGGGTTCATTCCATTCAATTCCATTCCATTCCATTCCAT
This sequence comes from Pan paniscus, assembly GCF_029289425.2. Taxonomy (NCBI): domain Eukaryota; kingdom Metazoa; phylum Chordata; class Mammalia; order Primates; family Hominidae; genus Pan; species Pan paniscus. Next base: position 43,467,726 of record NC_073267.2, on the reverse strand, counting down.
TCCATTCCATTCCATTCCATTCCGGTTGATTCCATTCCATTTCTTTCCATTCCATTCCATTCCATTCCATTCCATTCTGGTTTATTCCATTCCATTCCATTCCATTCCATTCCATTCCATTCCATTCTATTCCATTCTATCCCATTCCATTCCATTCCATTCGGGATGATTCCATTCCATTCCATTCCATACCTTTCCATTGCTGTTGATTCCATTCCATTCCATTCCATTCCATTCCACTCCATTCCATTCCATTCCGTTTGTGTTGATTCCATTCTGTTCCAATCCATACCATTCCATTCCATTCCATTCCGGTTAATTCCATTCCATTCCATTTCATTCAATTCCATTCTGGTTGATTCCATTCCATTTCTTCCTATTCCATTCCATTCCATTCTATTCCATTCCATTCCATTCTATTCGCGTTGATTCCATTCCATCCCATTCCATTCCATTCCATCCCATTCCATTCCATTCCATTCGGGTTGATTCCATTGCATTCCATTCCATTCCATACCATTTGCGTGGATTCCATTCCATTCCATTCAATTCCATTGCATTCCATTCCATTCGGGTTGATTCCTTTCCATTCCATTCCATTGCATTCCATTCCATACCATTCCATTCCATTCCACTCAGGTAGATTCCATTCCATTTCTTTCCATTCCATTCCATTCCATTCCATTCCATTCGGGTTTATTCCATTCCACTCCATTCCATTCCATTCCATTCCATTCCATCCGTTCCATTCCATTCCATTCTATGCCATTCCAATCCATTCCATTCCGTTTGATTCCATTCCATTCCATTCCATACCATTCCATTCCTGTTGATTCCTTTCAATTCCACTCCATTCCATTCCATTCCGTTTGGGTTGATTCCATTCCGTTCCAATCCATACCATTCCATTCCATTCGGGTTGATTCCATTCCATTCCATTCCATTCCATTTCATTGCATTCTGTTTGATTCCATTCCATTCCATTCCATTCCATTCCATTCTGGTTGATTCCATTCCATTCCATTACATTCCATTTCATTACATTCCATTCGGGTTGATTCCATTCCATTCCATTCTATTCCATTCCATTCCATTCAATTCGCTTTGATTCCATTCCATTCGATTCCATTCCATTCGGATTGACTCCATTCCATTCCATTTCATTCCATTCTATTCCATTCAATTGCATTCCATTTCATTCCATTCGGGTAGATTCCGTTCTCTTCCATTCCTATCCATACCATTCCATAGCGGTTCATTCCATTCCATTCCATTCCATTCCATTCCATTCCATCCCATTCCATTTGGGTTGATTCCATTCCATTCCATTCCATTCCATTTCATTCCAATCCATTCGGTTTCATTCCGTTCCATTCAATTCCATGCCATTCGGTTGCTTCCATTCCAATCCAGAACATTCCATTCCATTCCATTCAATTCCGGTTCATTCCATTCCATTCCATTCCATTCCATTCCATTCTATTCCATTCTGTTTAATTCCATTCCATTCCATTCCATTCGAGTTGATTCCATTCCATTCCATTCTATTCCATTCCATTCCATTCTATTCCATTCCATTCCATTCTATTCGCGTTGATTCCATTCCATCCCTTTCCATTCCATTCCATCCCATTCCATTCCATTCCATTCCATTCCATTCGGGTTGATTCCATTGCATTCCATTCCATTCCATTCTATTCCATTCCATTCGGGTTCATTCCATTCCATTCCGTTCCATTCGATTCCATTCCATTCCATTCCATTCGGGATGCTTCCATTCCAGTCAAGAACATTCCATTCCATTCCATTCCATTCCATTCCATTCCGGTTGATTCCATTGCATTCCATTCCATTCCATTTCATTCCATTCGGGTTGATTCCATTCCATTACATTCCATTACATTCCATTCTGGTTGATCCTATTCGATTCCATTCGCTTCAATTCCATTCCATTCCATTCCATTCGAGTTGCTTCCATTCCATTCCAGAACATTCCATTCCATTCCTTTCCATTCTTTCCATTCCATTCTATTCGGGTTCATTCCATTCCATTCCATTCCATTCCGTTCCATTCTGGTAGAATCCATTCCGTTCCATTCCAATCCATTCCATTCCATTCCGATTGATTCCATGCCATTCCTTTCCATTCCATTCCGTTCCATTCCATTCCATTCCGATTAATTCCATGCCATTCCATTGCATTCCATTCCATTCCACTCCATTCCTCTGTGGTTGATTCCATTCCATTCCATTCCATTCCATTCCATTCCATTCCTTTCCAATCCGTTTCATTCCATTCCATTCAATTTCAATCCATTCGGGTTGATTCCATTCCATTCCATTCCATTCCATTCCATTAGGGTTGATGCCATTCCATTCCATTCAACACCATTCTATTCCATTTGGGTTGATTCCATTCCATTCCATTCCATTCCATTACATTACATTCGGGTTAATTCCATTCCATTCCATTCCATTCGATTCCATTTCATTCCATTCCATTCGGGATGCTTCCATTCCAGTCAAGAACATTCCATTCCATTCCATTCCATTCCTATCCATTCCTTTCCATTCCGGTTTATCCCTTTACATTCCATTCCATTCCTTTCGTTTTGATTCCATTCCATTCCATTCCATTCCATTCCATTCGGTTTGATTCCATTCCATTCCAATACATTGCTTTCCATTCCATTCCATTTCATTCCATTCGGGTTGATTCCATTCCATTCCACTCCATTCCATTCTGGTCGATTCCATTCCATTCCATTCCCTTCATTTCCATTCCATTCCATTCCATTCTGGTTGCTTCCATTCCGATCCAGAACATTCCATTCCATTCCTTTCCATTACATTCCATTCCGTTCCATTCGGGTTCATTCCATTCAATTCCATTCCATTCCATTCCATTCCATTCCATTCCATTCCATTCCATTCCACTCGGGATGTTTCCATTCCATTTCATTCTATTCCATTCCATTCCATTCCAATCCATTCCATTCTGGATGATTACATTCCATTCCATTCGTGTTGATACCATTCCATTCCACGCCATTCCATTCCATTCCTTTAGGGTTGTTGCCGTTCAATTCCATTCCATACCATTCCATTCCAATCCATTCCATTCTGGATGATTACATTCCATTCCATTCGTGTTGATACCATTCCATTCCACGCCATTCCATTCCATTCCTTTAGGGTTGTTGCCGTTCAATTCCATTCCATACCATTCCATTATATTTGGGTTGATTCCATTCCATTCCATTCCATTACATTCGGGTTAATTCCATTCCATTCCTTCCCATTCGATTCCATTCCATTCCATTCCATTCGGGATGCTTCCATTCCAGTCAAGAACATTCCATTACATAACATTCCATTCCATTCCATTCCGGTTGATTCCATTGCATTCCATTCCATTCCATTTCATTCCATTCGGGTTGATTCCATTCCATTCCATTCCATTACATTCCATTCTGGTTGATCCTATTCGATTCCATTCGCTTCAATTCCATTCCATTCCATTCCATTCGAGTTGCTTCCATTCCAATCCAGAACATTCCATTCCATTCCTTTCCATTCTTTCCATTCCATTCTATTCGGGTTCATTCCATTCCATTCCATTCCATTCCGTTCCATTCTGGTAGAATCCATTCCGTTCCATTCCAATCCATTCCATTTCATTCCGATTGATTCCATGCCATTCCTTTCCATTCCATTCCATTCCGTTCCATTCCATTCCATTCCGATTAATTCCATTCCATTCCATTGCATTCCATTCCATTCCACTCCATTCCTCTGTGGTTGATTGCATTCCATTCCATTCCATTCCATTCCATTCCATTCCATTCCATTCCTTTCCAATCCGTTTCATTCCATTCCATTCAATTTCAATCCATTCGGGTTGATTCCATTCCATTCCATTCCTTTCCATTATATTCCATTGCATTCCATTCCATTCGGGTTCATTCCATTCCATTCCATTCCATTCCATTCCATTCCATTCCCTTCGTGTTGAATCCATTCCATTCCCTTCCATTCCATCCCATTCCATTCTATTCCATTCCATTCCGATACATTCCATTCCATTCCCTTCCATTCGTGTTGATTCCATTCCATGCCATGCCATTCCATTCCATTCCGGTTGATTCCATTCCATTCCATTCCATTCCACTCCATTCCATTCCATTTCATTTCCTTCGTGTTGATTCCATTCCATTCCATTCCATTCCGTTCCCTTCCATTCCATTCCATTAGAGTTGATTCCATTCCATTCCATTCAATTCCATTCCATTCCATTTCATTCCATTCTCGATGATTCCATTCCATTCCATTCCATTCCATTCGGGTTGATTCCATTCCATTTCATTCCATTAGATTCCATTCCTTTCCATTCCATTCGTGTTAATTCCATGCCATTCCACTCCATTCCATTGCCTTCCATTCCATTCCATTCCATTGGGGTTGCTTCTATTCCATTCCAGAACATTCCATTCCATTCCATTCCGATTGATTCCATTCCATTCCATTGCATTCCATTCCATTCCACTCCATTCCATTGTGGTTGATTTCTTTCCATTCCATTCCATTCCATTCCTTTCCATTCCGTTTCACGCCATTCCGTTCAATTTCATTCCATTCGGGTTGAATCCATTCCATTCCATTCCTTTCCATTATATTCCATTCCATTCCATTCCATTCGGGTTGATTCCATTCCATTCCATTCCATTCCATTCCATTCCATTCCATTCCATTCCATTCCCTTCGGGTTGAATAAATTCCATTCCCTTCCATTCCATTCCATTCCATTCGGGTTGATTCCATTCCATTCCATTCCATTCCATTCCATTCCATTCCATTCCGGTTGATTCCATTCCATTTCTTTCCATTCCATTCCATGCCTTTCCATTCCATTCCATTCTGGTTTATTCCATTCCATTCCATTCCATTCCATTCCATTCCATTCTATTCCATTCTATCCCATTCCATTCCATTCCATTCGGGATGATTCCATTCCATTCCATTCCATACCTTTCCATTGCTGTTGATTCCATTCCATTCCATTCCATTCCATTCCACTCCATTCCATTCCATTCCGTTTTTGTTGATTCCATTCCGTTCCAATCCACACCATTCCATTCCATTCCATTCCAGTTAATTCCATTCCATTCCATTTCATTCAATTCCATTCTGGTTGATTCCATTCCATTTCTTCCTATTCCATTCCATTCCATTCTATTCCATTCCATTCCATTCTATTCCATTCCATTCCATTCTATTCGCGTTGATTCCATTCCATCCCATTCCATTCCATTCCATCCCATTCCATTCCATTCCATTCGGGTTGATTCCATTGCATTCCATTCCATTCCATACCATTTGCGTGGATTCCATTCCATTCCATTCAATTCCATTGCATTCCATTCCATTCGGGTTGATTCCTTTCCATTCCATTCCATTGCATTCCATTCCATACCATTCCATTCCATTCCACTCAGGTTGATTCCATTCCATTTCTTTCCATTCCATTCGGGTTGATTCCATTGCATTCCATTCCATTCCATTCTATTCCATTCCATTCGGGTTCATTCCATTCCATTCCGTTCCATTCGATTCCATTCCATTCCATTCCATTCGGGATGCTTCCATTCCAGTCAAGAACATTCCATTCCATTCCATTCCATTCCATTCCGGTTGATTCCATTGCATTCCATTCCATTCCATTTCATTCCATTCGGGTTGATTCCATTCCATTACATTCCATTACATTCCATTCTGGTTGATCCTATTCGATTCCATTCGCTTCAATTCCATTCCATTCCATTCCATTCGAGTTGCTTCCATTCCATTCCAGAACATTCCATTCCATTCCTTTCCATTCTTTCCATTCCATTCTATTCGGGTTCATTCCATTCCATTCCATTCCATTCCGTTCCATTCTGGTAGAATCCATTCCGTTCCATTCCAATCCATTCCATTCCATTCCGATTGATTCCATGCCATTCCTTTCCATTCCATTCCGTTCCATTCCATTCCATTCCGATTAATTCCATGCCATTCCATTGCATTCCATTCCATTCCACTCCATTCCTCTGTGGTTGATTCCATTCCATTCCATTCCATTCCATTCCATTCCATTCCATTCCATTCCTTTCCAATCCGTTTCATTCCATTCCATTCAATTTCAATCCATTCGGGTTGATTCCATTCCATTCCATTCCATTCCATTCCATTAGGGTTGATGCCATTCCATTCCATTCAACACCATTCTATTCCATTTGGGTTGATTCCATTCCATTCCATTCCATTACATTACATTACATTCGGGTTAATTCCATTCCATTCCATTCCATTCGATTCCATTTCATTCCATTCCATTCGGGATGCTTCCATTCCAGTCAAGAACATTCCATTCCATTCCATTCCATTCCTATCCATTCCTTTCCATTCCGGTTTATCCCTTTACATTCCATTCCATTCCTTTCGTTTTGATTCCATTCCATTCCATTCCATTCCATTCCATTCGGTTTGATTCCATTCCATTCCATTACATTGCTTTCCATTCCATTCCATTTCATTCCTTTCGGGTTGATTCCATTCCATTCCACTCCATTCCATTCTGGTCGATTCCATTCCATTCCATTCGCTTCAATTCCATTCCATTCCATTTCATTCGAGTTGCTTCCATTCCAATCCAGAACATTCCATTCCATTCCTTTCCATTCTTTCCATTCCATTCTATTCGGGTTCATTCCATTCCATTCCATTCCATTCCGTTCCATTCTGGTAGAATCCATTCCGTTCCATTCCAATCCATTCCATTTCATTCCGATTGATTCCATGCCATTCCTTTCCATTTCATTCTATTCCATTCCATTCCATTCCAATCCATTCCATTCTGGATGATTACATTCCATTCCATTCGTGTTGATACCATTCCCTTCCACGCCATTCCATTCCATTCCTTTAGGGTTGTTGCCGTTCAATTCCATTCCATACCATTCCATTATATTTGGGTTGATTCCATTCCATTCCATTCCATTACATTCGGGTTAATTCCATTCCATTCCTTCCCATTCGATTCCATTCCATTCCATTCCATTCGGGATGCTTCCATTCCAGTCAAGAACATTCCATTACATAACATTCCATTCCATTCCATTCCGGTTGATTCCATTGCATTCCATTCCATTCCATTTCATTCCATTCGGGTTGATTCCATTCCATTCCATTCCATTACATTCCATTCTGGTTGATCCTATTCGATTCCATTCGCTTCAATTCCATTCCATTCCATTTCATTCGAGTTGCTTCCATTCCAATCCAGAACATTCCATTCCATTCCTTTCCATTCTTTCCATTCCATTCTATTCGGGTTCATTCCATTCCATTCCATTCCATTCCGTTCCATTCTGGTAGAATCCATTCCGTTCCATTCCAATCCATTCCATTTCATTCCGATTGATTCCATGCCATTCCTTTCCATTCCATTCCATTCCGTTCCATTCCATTCCATTCCTATTAATTCCATTCCATTCCATTGCATTCCATTCCATTCCACTCCATTCCTCTGTGGTTGATTGCATTCCATTCCATTCCATTCCATTCCATTCCATTCCTTTCCAATCCGTTTCATTCCATTCCATTCAATTTCAATCCATTCGGGTTGATTCCATTCCATTCCATTCCTTTCCATTATATTCCATTGCATTCCATTCCATTCGGGTTCATTCCATTCCATTCCATTCCATTCCATTCCATTCCATTCCCTTCGTGTTGAATCCATTCCGTTCCCTTCCAATCCATCCCATTCCATTCTATTCCATTCCATTCCGATACATTCCATTCCATTCCCTTCCATTCGTGTTGATTCCATTCCATGCCATGCCATTCCATTCCATTCCGGTTGATTCCATTCCATTCCATTCCATTCCATTCCATTCCATTCCATTCCATTCCATTCCATTTCATTTCCTTCGTGTTGATTCCATTCCATTCCATTCCATTCCGTTCCCTTCCATTCCATTCCATTAGAGTTGATTCCATTCGATTCCATTCAATTCCATTCCATTCCATTTCATTCCATTATCGATGTTTCCATTCCATTCCATTCCATTCCATTCGGGTTGATTCCATTCCATTTCATTCCATTAGATTCCATTCCATTCCATTCCATTCGTGTTAATTCCATGCCATTCCACTCCATTCCATTGCCTTCCATTCCATTCCATTCCATTCGGGTTGCTTCTATTCCATTCCAGAACATTCCATTCCATTCCATTCCGATAGATTCCATTCCATTCCATTCCATTCCATTGCATTCCATTCCATTCCACTCCATTCCATTGTGGTTGATTCCTTTCCATTCCATTCCATTCCATTCCTTTCCATTCCGTTTCATTCCATTCCATTCAATTTCATTCCATTCTGGTTGAATCCATTCCATTCCATTCCTTTCCATTATATTCCATTCCATTCCATTCCATTCGGGTTCATTCCATTCCATTCCATTCCATTCCATTCCATTCCCTTTGGGTTGAATAAATTCCATTCCCTTCCATTCCATTCCATTCCATTCGGGTTGATTCCATTCCATTCCATTCCATTCCATTCCATTCCATTCCATTCCGGTTGATTCCATTCCATTTCTTTCCATTCCATTCCATTCCATTCAATTCCATTCTGGTTTACTCCATTCCATTCCATTCCATTCCATTCCATTCCATTCCATTCTATTCCATTCTATCCCATTCCATTCCATTCCATTCGGGATGATTCCATTCCATTCCATTCCATACCTTTCCATTGCTGTTGATTCCATTCTATTCCATTCCATTCCATTCCACTCCATTCCATTCCATTCCGTTTGTGTTGATTCCATTCCGTTCCAATCCATACCATTCCATTCCATTCCATTCCGGTTAATTCCATTCCATTCCATTTCATTCAATTCCATTCTGGTTGATTCCATTCCATTTCTTCCTATTCCATTCCATTCCATTCTATTCCATTCCATTCCATTCTATTCGCGTTGATTCCATTCCATCCCATTCCATTCCATTCCATCCCATTCCATTCCATTCCATTCGGGTTGATTCCATTGCATTCCATTCCATTCCATACCATTTGCGTGGATTCCATTCCATTCCATTAAATTCCATTGCATTCCATTCCATTCGGGTTGATTCCTTTCCATTCCATTCCATTGCATTCCATTCCATACCATTCCATTCCATTCCACTCAGGTTGATTCCATTCCATTTCTTTCCATTCCATTCCATTCCATTCCATTCCATTCCATTCGGGTTTATTCCATTCCATTCCATTCCATTCCATTCCATTCCATTCCGTTCCATTCCATTCCATTCTATGCCATTCCAATCCATTCCATTCCGTTTGATTCCATTCCATTCCATTCCATACCATTCCATTCCTGTTGATTCCTTTCAATTCCACTCCATTCCATTCCATTACGTTTGGGTTGATTCCATTCTGTTCCAATCCATACCATTCCATTCCATTCGGGTTGATTCCATTCCATTCCATTCCATTCCATTTCATTGCATTCTGTTTGATTCCATTCCATTCCATTCCATTCCATTCCATTCCATTCCATTCTGGTTGATTCCATTCCATTCCATTCCATTCCATTTCATTACATTCCATTCGGGTTGATTCCATTCCATTCCATTCTATTCCATTCCATTCCATTCAATTCGCTTTGATTCCATTCCATTCGATTCCATTCCATTCGGATTGACTCCATTCCATTCCATTTCATTCCATTCTATTCCATTCCATTGCATTCCATTTCATTCCATTCGGGTAGATTCCGTTCTATTCCATTCCTATCCATACCATTCCATACCGGTTCATTCCATTCCATTCCATTCCATTCCATTCCATTCCATTCCATCCCATTCCATTTGGGTTGATTCCATTCCATTCCATTCCATTCCATTTCATTCCAATCAATTCGGTTTCATTCCATTCCATTCCATTCCATGCCATTCGGTTGCTTCCATTCCAATCCAGAACATTCCATTCCGTTCCATTCAATTCCGGTTCATTCCATTCCATTCCATTCCATTCCATTCCATTCTATTCCATTCTGTTTAATTCCATTCCATTCCATTCCATTCCATTCGAGTTGATTCCATTCCATTCCATTCTATTCCATTCCATTCCATTCTATTCCATTCCATTCCATTCTATTCGCGTTGATTCCATTCCATCCCTTTCCATTCCATTCCATCCCATTCCATTCCATTCCATTCGGGTTGATTCCATTGCATTCCATTCCATTCCATTCTATTCCATTCCATTCGGGTTCATTCCATTCCAGTCAAGAACATTCCATTCCATTCCATTCCATTCCATTCCATTCCATTCCATTCCGGTTGATTCCATTGCATTCCATTCCATTCCATTTCATTCCATTCGGGTTGATTCCATTCCATTACATTCCATTACATTCCATTCTGGTTGATCCTATTCGATTCCATTCGCTTCAATTCCATTCCATTCCATTCCATTCGAGTTGCTTCCATTCCATTCCAGAACATTCCATTCCATTCCTTTCCATTCTTTCCATTCCATTCTATTCGGGTTCATTCCATTCCATTCCATTCCATTCCGTTCCATCCTGGTAGAATCCATTCCGTTCCATTCCAATCCATTCCATTCCATTCCGATTGATTCCATGCCATTCCTTTCCATTCCATTCCGTTCCATTCCATTCCATTCCGATTAATTCCATGCCATTCCATTGCATTCCATTCCATTCCACTCCATTCCTCTGTGGTTGATTCCATTCCATTCCATTCCATTCCATTCCTTTCCCATCCGTTTCATTCCATTCCATTCAATTTCAATCCATTCGGGTTGATTCCATTCCATTCCATTCCATTCCATTACATTACATTCGGGTTAATTCCATTCCATTCCATTCCATTCGATTCCATTTCATTCCATTCCATTCGGGATGCTTCCATTCCAGTCAAGAACATTCCATTCCATTCCATTCCATTCCTATCCATTCCTTTCCATTCCGGTTTATCCCTTTACATTCCATTCCATTCCTTTCGTTTTGATTCCATTCCATTCCATTCCATTCCATTCCATTCCATTCGGTTTGATTCCATTCCATTCCATTACATTGCTTTCCATTCCATTCCATTTCATTCCATTCGTGTTGATTCCATTCCATTCCACTCCATTCCATTCTGGTCGATTCCATTCCATTCCATTCCCTTCATTTCCATTCCATTCCATTCCATTCTGGTTGCTTCCATTCCGATCCAGAACATTCCATTCCATTCCTTTCCATTACATTCCATTCCGTTCCATTCGGGTTCATTCCATTCAATTCCATTCCATTCCATTCCATTCCATTCCATTCCATTCCATTCCATTCCATTCCATTCCACTCGGGATGTTTCCATTCCATTTCATTCTATTCCATTCCATTCCATTCCAATCCATTCCATTCTGGATGATTACATTCCATTCCATTCGTGTTGATACCATTCCATTCCACGCCATTCCATTCCATTCCTTTAGGGTTGTTGCCGTTCAATTCCATTCCATACCATTCCATTATATTTGGGTTGATTCCATTCCATTCCATTCCATTACATTCGGGTTAATTCCATTCCATTCCTTCCCATTCGATTCCATTCCATTCCATTCCATTCGGGATGCTTCCATTCCAGTCAAGAACATTCCATTACATAACATTCCATTCCATTCCATTCCGGTTGATTCCATTGCATTCCATTCCATTCCATTTCATTTCATTCGGGTTGATTCCATTCCATTCCATTCCATTACATTCCATTCTGGTTGATCCTATTCGATTCCATTCGCTTCAATTCCATTCCATTCCATTCCATTCGAGTTGCTTCCATTCCAATCCAGAACATTCCATTCCATTCCTTTCCATTCTTTCCATTCCATACTATTCGGGTTCATTCCATTCCATTCCATTCCATTCCGTTCCATTCTGGTAGAATCCATTCCGTTCCATTCCAATCCATTCCATTTCATTCCGATTGATTCCATGCCATTCCTTTCCATTCCATTCCATTCCGTTCCATTCCATTCCATTCCGATTAATTCCATTCCATTCCATTGCATTCCATTCCATTCCACTCCATTCCTCTGTGGTTGATTGCATTCCATTCCATTCCATTCCATTCCATTCCATTCCATTCCTTTCCAATCCGTTTCATTCCATTCCATTCAATTTCAATCCATTAGGGTTGATTCCATTCCATTCCATTCCTTTCCATTATATTCCATTGCATTCCATTCCATTCGGGTTCATTCCATTCCATTCCATTCCATTCCATTCCCTTCGTGTTGAATCCATTCCATTCCCTTCCATTCCATCCCATTCCATTCTATTCCATTCCATTCCGATACATTCCATTCCATTCCCTTCCATTCGTGTTGATTCCATTCCATGCCATGCCATTCCATTCCATTCCGGTTGATTCCATTCCATTCCATTCCATTCCATTCCATTCCACTCCATTCCATTCCATTTCATTTCCTTCGTGTTGATTCCATTCCATTCCATTCCATTCCGTTCCCTTCCATTCCATTCCATTAGAGTTGATTCCATTCCATTCCATTCAATTCCATTCCATTCCATTTCATTCCATTCTCGATGATTCCATTCCATTCCATTCCATTCCATTCGGGTTGATTCCATTCCATTTCATTCCATTAGATTCCATTCCTTTCCATTCCATTCGTGTTAATTCCATGCCATTCCACTCCATTCCATTGCCTTCCATTCCATTCCATTCCATTCGGGTTGCTTCTATTCCATTCCAGAACATTCCATTCCATTCCATTCCGATTGATTCCATTCCATTCCATTGCATTCCATTCCATTCCACTCCATTCCATTGTGGTTGATTTCTTTCCATTCCATTCCATTCCATTCCTTTCCATTCCGTTTCACTCCATTCCGTTCAATTTCATTCCATTCGGGTTGAATCCATTCCATTCCATTCCTTTCCATTATATTCCATTCCATTCCATTCCATTCGGGTTCATTCCATTCCATTCCATTCCATTCCATTCCATTCCATTCCATTCCATTCCCTTCGGGTTGAATAAATTCCATTCCCTTCCATTCCATTCCATTCCATTCGGGTTGATTCCATTCCATTCCATTCCATTCCATTACATTCCATTCCGGTTGATTCCATTCCATTTCTTTCCATTCCATTCCATTCCATTCCATTCTGGTTTATTCCATTCCATTCCATTCCATTCCATTCCATTCCATTCCATTCTGTTCCATTCTATCCCATTCCATTCCATTCCATTCGGGATGATTCCATTCCATTCCATTCCATACCTTTCCATTGCTGTTGATTCCATTCCATTCCTTTCCATTCCATTCCACTCCATTCCATTCCATTCCGTTTTTGTTGATTCCATTCCGTTCCAATCCATACCATTCCATTCCATTCCATTCCAGTTAATTCCATTACATTCCATTTCATTCAATTCCATTCTGGTTGATTCCATTCCATTTCTTCCTATTCCATTCCATTCCATTCTATTCCATTCCATTCTATTCGCGTTGATTCCATTCCATCCCATTCCATTCCATTCCATCCCATTCCATTCCATTCCATTCGGGTTGATTCCATTGCATTCCATTCCATTCCATACCATTTGCGTGGATTCCATTCCATTCCATTCAATTCCATTGCATTCCATTCCATTCGGGTTGATTCCTTTCCATTCCATTCCATTGCATTCCACTCAGGTTGATTCCATTCCATTTCTTTCCATTCCATTCCATTCCATTCCATTCCATTCGGGTTTATTCCATTCCATTCCATTCCATTCCATTCCGTTCCATTCCATTCCATTCTATGCCATTCCAATCCATTCCATTCCGTTTGATTCCATTCCATTCCATTCCATACCATTCCATTCCTGTTTATTCCTTTCAATTCCACTCCATTCCATTCCATTCCGTTTGGGTTGATTCCATTCCGTTCCAATCCATACCATTCCATTCCATTCGGGTTGATTCCATTCCATTCCATTCCATTCCATTTCATTGCATTCTGTTTGATTCCATTCCATTCCATTCCATTCTGGTTGATTCCATTCCATTCCATTCCATTCCATTTCATTACATTCCATTCGGGTTGATTCCATTCCATTCCATTCTATTCCATTCCATTCCATTCCATTCGCTTTGATTCCATTCCATTCGATTCCATTCCATTCGGATTGACTCCATTCCATTCCATTTCATTCCATTCTATTCCATTCCATTGCATTGCATTTCATTCCATTCGGGTAGATTCCGTTCTATTCCATTCCTATCCATACCATTCCATACCGGTTCATTCCATTCCATTCCATTCCATTCCATTCCATTCCATTCCATCCCATTCCATTTGGGTTGATTCCATTCCATTCCATTCCATTCCATTTCATTCCAATCCATTCGGTTTCATTCCATTCCATTCCATTCCATGCCATTCGGTTGCTTCCATTCCAATCCAGAACATTCCATTCCGTTCCATTCAATTCCGGTTCATTCCATTCCATTCCATTCCATTCCATTCTATTCCATTCTGTTTAATTCCATTCCATTCCATTCCATTCGAGTTGATTCCATTCCATTCCATTCTATTCCATTCCATTCCATTCCATTCCATTCCATTCCATTCTATTCGCGTTGATTCCATTCCATCCCTTTCCATTCCATTCCATCCCATTCCATTCCATTCCATTCCATTCGGGTTGATTCCATTGCATTCCATTCCATTCCATTCTATTCCATTCCATTCGGGTTCATTCCATTCCATTCCGTTCCATTCGATTCCATTCCATTCCATTCCATTCGGGATGCTTCCATTCCAGTCAAGAACATTCCATTCCATTCCATTCCATTCCATTCCGGTTGATTCCATTGCATTCCATTCCATTCCATTTCATTCCATTCGGGTTGATTCCATTCCATTACATTCCATTACATTCCATTCTGGTTGATCCTATTCGATTCCATTCGCTTCAATTCCATTCCATTCCATTCCATTCGAGTTGCTTCCATTCCATTCCAGAACATTCCATTCCATTCCTTTCCATTCTTTCCATTCCATTCTATTCGGGTTCATTCCATTCCATTCCATTCCATTCCGTTCCATTCTGGTAGAATCCATTCCGTTCCATTCCAATCCATTCCATTCCATTCCGATTGATTCCATGCCATTCCTTTCCATTCCATTCCGTTCCATTCCATTCCATTCCGATTAATTCCATGCCATTCCATTGCATTCCATTCCATTCCACTCCATTCCTCTGTGGTTGATTGCATTCCATTCCATTCCATTCCATTCCATTCCATTCCATTCCTTTCCAATCCGTTTCATTCCATTCCATTCAATTTCAATCCATTCGGGTTGATTCCATTCCATTCCATTCCATTCCATTCCATTAGGGTTGATGCCATTCCATTCCATTCAACACCATTCTATTCCATTTGGGTTGATTCCATTCCATTCCATTCCATTACATTACGTTACATTACATTCGGGTTAATTCCATTCCATTCCATTCCATTCGATTCCATTTCATTCCATTCCATTCGGGATGCTTCCATTCCAGTCAAGAACATTCCATTCCATTCCATTCCATTCCTATCCATTCCTTTCCATTCCGGTTTATCCCTTTACATTCCATTCCATTCCTTTCGTTTTGATTCCATTCCATTCCATTCCATTCCATTCCATTCGGTTTGATTCCATTCCATTCCATTACATCGCTTTCCATTCCATTCCATTTCATTCCTTTCGGGTTGATTCCATTCCATTCCACTCCATTCCATTCTGGTCGATTCCATTCCATTCCATTCCCTTCATTTCCATTCCATTCCATTCCATTCTGGTTGCTTCCATTCCGATCCAGAACATTCCATTCCATTCCTTTCCATTACATTCCATTCCGTTCCCTTCGGGTTCATTCCATTCAATTCCATTCCATTCCATTCCATTCCATTCCATTCCATTCCATTCCATTCCACTCGGGATGTTTCCATTCCATTTCATTCTATTCCATTCCATTCCAATCCAATCCATTCCATTCTGGATGATTCCATTCCATTCCATTCGTGTTGATACCATTCCATTCCACGCCATTCCATTCCATTCCTTTAGGGTTGTTGCCGTTCAATTCCATTCCATACCATTCCATTATATTTGGGTTGATTCCATTCCATTCCATTCCATTACATTCGGGTTAATTCCATTCCATTCCTTCCCATTCGATTCCATTCCATTCCATTCCATTCGGGATGCTTCCATTCCAGTCAAGAACATTCCATTACATAACATTCCATTCCATTCCATTCCGGTTGATTCCATTGCATTCCATTCCATTCCATTTCATTCCATTCGGGTTGATTCCATTCCATTCCATTCCATTACATTCCATTCTGGTTGATCCTATTCGATTCCATTCGCTTCAATTCCATTCCATTCCATTCCATTCGAGTTGCTTCCATTCCAATCCAGAACATTCCATTCCATTCCTTTCCATTCTTTCCATTCCATTCTATTCGGGTTCATTCCATTCCATTCCATTCCATTCCGTTCCATTCTGGTAGAATCCATTCCGTTCCATTCCAATCCATTCCATTTCATTCCGATTGATTCCATGCCATTCCTTTCCATTCCATTCCATTCCGTTCCATTCCATTCCATTCCGATTAATTCCATTCCATTCCATTGCATTCCATTCCATTCCACTCCATTCCTCTGTGGTTGATTGCATTCCATTCCATTCCATTCCATTCCATTCCATTCCTTTCCAATCCGTTTCATTCCATTCCATTCAATTTCAATCCATTCGGGTTGATTCCATTCCATTCCATTCCTTTCCATTATATTCCATTGCATTCCATTCCATTCGGGTTCATTCCATTCCATTCCATTCCATTCCATTCCATTCCATTCCATTCCCTTCGTGTTGAATCCATTCCATTCCCTTCCATTCCATCCCATTCCATTCTATTCCATTCCATTCCGATACATTCCATTCCATTCCCTTCCATTCGTGTTGATTCCATTCCATGCCATGCCATTCCATTCCATTCCGGTTGATTCCATTCCATTCCATTCCATTCCATTCCATTCCATTCCATTCCATTCCATTTCATTTCCTTCGTGTTGATTCCATTCCATTCCATTCCATTCCGTTCCCTTCCATTCCATTCCATTAGAGTTGATTCCATTCCATTCCATTCAATTCCATTCCATTCCATTTCATTCCATTCTCGATGATTCCATTCCATTCCATTCCATTCCATTCGGGTTGATTCCATTCCATTTCATTCCATTAGATTCCATTCCTTTCCATTCCATTCGTGTTAATTCCATGCCATTCCACTCCATTCCATTGCCTTCCATTCCATTCCATTCCATTCGGGTTGCTTCTATTCCATTCCAGAACATTCCATTCCATTCCATTCCGATTGATTCCATTACATTCCATTGCATTCCATTCCATTCCACTCCATTCCATTGTGGATGATTCCTTTCCATTCCATTCCATTCCATTCCTTTCCATTCCGTTTCATTCCATTCCATTCAATTTCATTCCATTCGGGTTGAATCCATTCCATTCCATTCCTTTCCATTATATTCCATTCCATTCCATTCCATTCGGGTTCATTCCATTCCATTCCATTCCATTCCATTCCATTCCCTTTGGGTTGAATAAATTCCATTCCCTTCCATTCCATTCCATTCCATTCGGGTTGATTCCATTCCATTCCATTCCATTCCATTCCATTCCATTCCATTCCGGTTGATTCCATTCCATTTCTTTCCATTCCATTCCATTCCATTCCATTCCATTCTGGTTTATTCCATTCCATTCCATTCCATTCCATTCCATTCCATTCCATTCCATTCTATTCCATTCTATCCCATTCCATTCCATTCCATTCGGGATGATTCCATTCCATTCCATTCCATACCTTTCCATTGCTGTTGATTCCATTCTATTCCATTCCATTCCATTCCACTCCATTCCATTCCATTCCGTTTGTGTTGATTCCATTCCGTTCCAATCCATACCATTCCATTCCATTCCATTCCGGTTAATTCCATTCCATTCCATTTCATTCAATTCCATTCTGGTTGATTCCATTCCATTTCTTCCTATTCCATTCCATTCCATTCTATTCCATTCCATTCCATTCTATTCGCGTTGATTCCATTCCATCCCATTCCATTCCATTCCATCCCATTCCATTCCATTCCATTCGGGTTGATTCCATTGCATTCCATTCCATTCCATACCATTTGCGTGGATTCCATTCCATTCCATTCAATTCCATTGCATTCCATTCCATTCGGGTTGATTCCTTTCCATTCCATTCCATTGCATTCCATTCCATACCATTCCATTCCATTCCACTCAGGTTGATTCCATTCCATTTCTTTCCATTCCATTCCATTCCATTCCATTCCATTCGGGTTTATTCCATTCCATTCCATTCCATTCCATTCCATTCCATTCCATTCCGTTCCATTCCATTCCATTCTATGCCATTCCAATCCATTCCATTCCGTTTGATTCCATTCCATTCCATTCCATACCATTCCATTCCTGTTGATTCCTTTCAATTCCACTCCATTCCATTCCATTACGTTTGGGTTGATTCCATTCCGTTCCAATCCATACCATTCCATTCCATTCGGGTTGATTCCATTCCATTCCATTCCATTCCATTTCATTGCATTCTGTTTGATTCCATTCCATTCCATTCCATTCCATTCCATTCCATTCTGGTTGATTCCATTCCATTCCATTCCATTCCATTTCATTACATTCCATTCGGGTTGATTCCATTCCATTCCATTCTATTCCATTCCATTCCATTCAATTCGCTTTGATTCCATTCCATTCGATTCCATTCCATTCGGATTGACTCCATTCCATTCCATTTCATTCCATTCTATTCCATTCAATTGCATTCCATTTCATTCCATTCGGGTAGATTCCGTTCTATTCCATTCCTATCCATACCATTCCATACCGGTTCATTCCATTCCATTCCATTCCATTCCATTCCATTCCATTCCATTCCATTTCATCCCATTCCATTTGGGTTGATTCCATTCCATTCCATTCCATTCCATTTCATTCCAATCCATTCGGTTTCATTCCATTCCATTCCATTGCATGCCATTCGGTTGCTTCCATTCCAATCCAGAACATTCCATTCCGTTCCATTCAATTCCGGTTCATTCCATTCCATTCCATTCCATTCCATTCTATTCCATTCTGTTTAATTCCATTCCATTCCATTCCATTCCATTCGAGTTGATTCCATTCCATTCCATTCTATTCCATTCCATTCCATTCTATTCCATTCCATTCCATTCTATTCGCGTTGATTCCATTCCATCCCTTTCCATTCCATTCCATCCCATTCCATTCCATTCCATTCGGGTTGATTCCATTGCATTCCATTCCATTCCATTCTATTCCATTCCATTCGGGTTCATTCCATTCCATTCCGTTCCATTTGATTCCATTCCATTCCATTCCATTCCATTCGGGATGCTTCCATTCCAGTCAAGAACATTCCATTCCATTCCATTCCATTCCATTCCATTCCGGTTGATTCCATTGCATTCCATTCCATTCCATTTCATTCCATTCGGGTTGATTCCATTCCATTACATTCCATTACATTCCATTCTGGTTGATCCTATTCGATTCCATTCGCTTCAATTCCATTCCATTCCATTCCATTCGAGTTGCTTCCATTCCATTCCAGAACATTCCATTCCATTCCTTTCCATTCTTTCCATTCCATTCTATTCGGGTTCATTCCATTCCATTCCATTCCATTCCGTTCCATTCTGGTAGAATCCATTCCGTTCCATTCCAATCCATTCCATTCCATTCCGATTGATTCCATGCCATTCCTTTCCATTCCATTCCGTTCCATTCCATTCCATTCCGATTAATTCCATGCCATTCCATTGCATTCCATTCCATTCCACTCCATTCCTCTGTGGTTGATTCCATTCCATTCCATTCCATTCCATTCCATTCCATTCCTTTCCAATCCGTTTCATTCCATTCCATTCAATTTCAATCCATTCGGGTTGATTCCATTCCATTCCATTCCATTCCATTAGGGTTGATGCCATTCCATTCCATTCAACACCATTCTATACCATTTGGGTTGATTCCATTCCATTCCATTCCATTCCATTACATTACATTCGGGTTAATTCCATTCCATTCCATTCCATTCGATTCCATTTCATTCCATTCCATTCCACTCCATTCCATTGTGGTTGATTTCTTTCCATTCCATTCCATTCCATTCCTTTCCATTCCGTTTCACTCCATTCCGTTCAATTTCATTCCATTCGGGTTGAATCCATTCCATTCCATTCCTTTCCATTATATTCCATTCCATTCCATTCCATTCGGGTTCATTCCATTCCATTCCATTCCATTCCATTCCATTCCATTCCATTCCCTTCGGGTTGAATAAATTCCATTCCCTTCCATTCCATTCCATTCCATTCGGGTTGATTCCATTCCATTCCATTCCATTCCATTCCATTCCATTCCATTCCGGTTGATTCCATTCCATTTCTTTCCAATCCATTCCATTCCATTCCATTCCATTCTGGTTTATTCCATTCCATTCCATTCCATTCCATTCCATTCTATTCCATTCTATCCCATTCCATTCCATTCCATTCGGGATGATTCCATTCCATTCCATTCCATACCTTTCCATTGCTGTTGATTCCATTCCATTCCATTCCATTCCATTCCACTCCATTCCATTCCATTCCGTTTTTGTTGATTCCATTCCGTTCCAATCCATACCATTCCATTCCATTCCATTCCAGTTAATTCCATTCCATTCCATTTCATTCAATTCCATTCTGGTTGATTACATTCCATTTCTTCCTATTCCTTTCCATTCCATTCTATTCCATTCCATTCCATTCTATTCGCGTTGATTCCATTCCATCCCATTCCATTCCATTCCATCCCATTCCATTCCATTCCATTCGGGTTGATTCCATTGCATTCCATTCCATTCCATACCATTTGCGTGGATTCCATTCCATTCCATTCAATTCCATTGCATTCCATTCCATTCGGGTTGATTCCTTTCCATTCCATTCCATTGCATTCCATTCCATACCATTCCATTCCATTCCACTCAGGTTGATTCCATTCCATTTCTTTCCATTCCATTCCATTCCATTCCATTCCATTCGGGTTTATTCCATTCCATTCCATTCCATTCCATTCCATTCCATTCCGTTCCATTCCATTCCATTCTATGCCATTCCAATCCATTCCATTCCGTTTGATTCCATTCCATTCCATTCCATACCATTCCATTCCTGTTGATTCCTTTCAATTCCACTCCATTCCATTCCATTCCGTTTGGGTTGATTCCATTCCGTTCCAATCCATACCATTCCATTCCATTCGGGTTGATTCCATTCCATTCCATTCCATTCCATTTCATTGCATTCTGTTTGATTCCATTCCATTCCATTCCATTCCATTCCATTCCATTCTGGTTGATTCCATTCCATTCCATTCCATTCCATTTCATTACATTCCATTCGGGTTGATTCCATTCCATTCCATTCTATTCCATTCCATTCCATTCCATTCGCTTTGATTCCATTCCATTCGATTCCATTCCATTCGGATTGACTCCATTCCATTCCATTTCATTCCATTCTATTCCATTCCATTGCATTGCATTTCATTCCATTCGGGTAGATTCCGTTCTATTCCATTCCTATCCATACCATTCCATACCGGTTCATTCCATTCCATTCCATTCCATTCCATTCCATTCCATTCCATTCCATCCCATTCCATTTGGGTTGATTCCATTCCATTCCATTCCATTCCATTTCATTCCAATCCATTCGGTTTCATTCCATTCCATTCCATTCCATGCCATTCGGTTGCTTCCATTCCAATCCAGAACATTCCATTCCGTTCCATTCAATTCCGGTTCATTCCATTCCATTCCATTCCATTCCATTCTATTCCATTCTGTTTAATTCCATTCCATTCCATTCCATTCGAGTTGATTCCATTCCATTCCATTCTATTCCATTCCATTCCTTTCCATTCCATTCCATTCCATTCCATTCTATTCGCGTTGATTCCATTCCATCCCTTTCCATTCCATTCCATCCCATTCCATTCCATTCCATTGCATTCCATTCCATTCGGGTTGATTCCATTGCATTCCATTCCATTCCATTCTATTCCATTCCATTCGGGTTCATTCCATTCCATTCCGTTCCATTCGATTCCATTCCATTCCATTCCATTCGGGATGCTTCCATTCCAGTCAAGAACATTCCATTCCATTCCATTCCATTCCATTCCGGTTGATTCCATTGCATTCCATTCCATTCCATTTCATTCCATTGGGGTTGATTCCATTCCATTACATTCCATTACATTCCATTCTGGTTGATCCTATTCGATTCCATTCGCTTCAATTCCATTCCATTCCATTCCATTCGAGTTGCTTCCATTCCATTCCAGAACATTCCATTCCATTCCTTTCCATTCTTTCCATTCCATTCTATTCGGGTTCATTCCATTCCATTCCATTCTATTCCGTTCCATTCTGGTAGAATCCATTCCGTTCCATTCCAATCCATTCCATTCCATTCCGATTGATTCCATGCCATTCCTTTCCATTCCATTCCGTTCCATTCCATTCCATTCCGATTAATTCCATGCCATTCCATTCCATTCCATTCCATTCCACTCCATTCCTCTGTGGTTGATTCCATTCCATTCCATTCCATTCCATTCCATTCCATTCCTTTCCAATCCGTTTCATTCCATTCCATTCAATTTCAATCCATTCGGGTTGATTCCATTCCATTCCATTCCATTCCATTCCATTAGGGTTGATGCCATTCCATTCCATTCAACACCATTCTATTCCATTTGGGTTGATTCCATTCCATTCCATTCCATTCCATTACATTACATTCGGGTTAATTCCATTCCATTCCATTCCATTCGATTCCATTTCATTCCATTCCATTCGGGATGCTTCCATTCCAGTCAAGAACATTCCATTCCATTCCATTCCATTCCTATCCATTCCTTTCCATTCCGGTTTATCCCTTTACATTCCATTCCATTCCTTTCGTTTTGATTCCATTCCATTCCATTCCATTCCATTCCATTCCATTCGGTTTGATTCCATTCCATTCCATTACATTGCTTTCCATTCCATTCCATTTCATTCCATTCGGGTTGATTCCATTCCATTCCACTCCATTCCATTCTGGTCGATTCCATTCCATTCCATTCCCTTCATTTCCATTCCATTCCATTCCATTCTGGTTGCTTCCATTCCGATCCAGAACATTCCATTCCATTCCTTTCCATTACATTCCATTCCGTTCCATTCGGGTTCATTCCATTCAATTCCATTCCATTCCATTCCATTCCATTCCATTCCATTCCATTCCACTCGGGATGTTTCCATTCCATTTCATTCTATTCCATTCCATTCCATTCCAATCCATTCCATTCTGGATGATTACATTCCATTCCATTCGTGTTGATACCATTCCATTCCACGCCATTCCATTCCATTCCTTTAGGGTTGTTGCCGTTCAATTCCATTCCATACCATTCCATTATATTTGGGTTGATTCCATTCCATTCCATTCCATTACATTCGGGTTAATTCCATTCCATTCCTTCCCATTCGATTCCATTCCATTCCATTCCATTCGGGATGCTTCCATTCCAGTCAAGAACATTCCATTACATAACATTCCATTCCATTCCATTCCGGTTGATTCCATTGCATTCCATTCCATTCCATTTCATTCCATTCGGGTTGATTCCATTCCATTCCATTCCATTACATTCCATTCTGGTTGATCCTATTCGATTCCATTCGCTTCAATTCCATTCCATTCCATTCCATTCGAGTTGCTTCCATTCCAATCCAGAACATTCCATTCCATTCCTTTCCATTCTTTCCATTCCATTCTATTCGGGTTCATTCCATTCCATTCCATTCCATTCCGTTCCATTCTGGTAGAATCCATTCCGTTCCATTCCAATCCATTCCATTTCATTCCGATTGATTCCATGCCATTCCTTTCCATTCCATTCCATTCCGTTCCATTCCATTCCATTCCGATTAATTCCATTCCATTCCATTGCATTCCATTCCATTCCACTCCATTCCTCTGTGGTTGATTGCATTCCATTCCATTCCATTCCATTCCATTCCATTCCTTTCCAATCCGTTTCATTCCATTCCATTCAATTTCAATCCATTCGGGTTGATTCCATTCCATTCCATTCCTTTCCATTATATTCCATTGCATTCCATTCCATTCGAGTTCATTCCATTCCATTCCATTCCATTCCATTCCATTCCATTCCATTCCATTCCCTTCGTGTTGAATCCATTCCGTTCCCTTCCATTCCATCCCATTCCATTCTATTCCATTCCATTCCGATACATTCCATTCCATTCCCTTCCATTCGTGTTGATTCCATTCCATGCCATGCCATTCCATTCCATTCCGGTTGATTCCAATCCATTCCATTCCATTCCATTCCATTCCATTCCATTCCATTCCATTCCATTTCATTTCCTTCGTGTTGATTCCATTCCATTCCATTCCATTCCGTTCCCTTCCATTCCATTCCATTAGAGTTGATTCCATTCCATTCCATTCAATTCCATTCCATTCCATTTCATTCCATTCTCGATGATTCCATTCCAATCCATTCCATTCTCGATGATTCCATTCCATTCCATTCCATTCCATTCCATTCGGGTTGATTCCATTCCATTTCATTCCATTAGATTCCATTCCTTTCCATTCCATTCGTGTTAATTCCATGCCATTCCACTCCATTCCATTGCCTTCCATTCCATTCCATTCCATTCGGGTTGCTTCTATTCCATTCCAGAACATTCCATTCCATTCCATTCCGATTGATTCCATTCCATTCCATTGCATTCCATTCCATTCCACTCCATTCCATTGTGGTTGATTCCTTTCCATTCCATTCCATTCCATTCCTTTCCATTCCGTTTCATTCCATTCCATTCAATTTCATTCCATTCGGTTTGTATCCATTCCATTCCATTCCTTTCCATTATATTCCATTCCATTCCATTCCATTCGGGTTCATTCCATTCCATTCCATTCCATTCCATTCCATTCCATTCCCATCGGGTTGAATAAATTCCATTCCCTTCCATTCCATTCCATTCCACTCGGGTTGATTCCATTCCATTCCATTCCATTCCATTCCATTCCATTCCATTCCATTCCTGTTGATTCCATTCCATTTCTTTCCATTCCATTCCATTCCATTCCATTCCATTCTGGTTTATTCCATTCCATTCCATTCCATTCCATTCCATTCCATTCTATTCCATTCTATCCCATTCCATTCCATTCCATTCGGGATGATTCCATTCCATTCCATTCCATACCTTTCCATTGCTGTTGATTCCATTCCATTCCATTCCATTCCATTCCACTCCATTCCATTCCATTCCGTTTGTGTTGATTCCATTCCGTTCCAATCCATACCATTCCATTCCATTCCATTCCGGTTAATTCCATTCCATTCCATTTCATTCAATTCCATTCTGGTTGATTCCATTCCATTTCTTCCTATTGCATTCCATTCCATTCTATTCCATTCCATTCCATTCTATTCGCGTTGATTCCATTCCATCCCATTCCATTCCATTCCATCCCATTCCATTCCATTCCATTCGGGTTGATTCCATTGCATTCCATTCCATTCCATACCATTTGCGTGGAATCCATTCCATTCCATTCAATTCCATTGCATTCCATTCCATTCGGGTTGATTCCTTTCCATTCCATTCCATTGCATTCCATTCCATACCATTCCATTCCATTCCACTCAGGTTGATTCCATTCCATTTCTTTCCATTCCATTCCATTCCATTCCATTCGGGTTTATTCCATTCCATTCCATTCCATTCCATTCCATTCCATTCCATTCCATTCCGTTCCATTCCATTCCATTCTATGCCATTCCAATCCATTCCATTCCGTTTGATTCCATTCCATTCCATTCCATACCATTCCATTCCTGTTGATTCCTTTCAATTCCACTCCATTCCATTCCATTCCGTTTGGGTTGATTCCATTCCGTTCCAATCCATACCATTCCATTCCATTTGGGTTGATTCCATTCCATTCCATTCCATTCCATTTCATTGCATTCTGTTTGATTCCATTCCATTCCATTCCATTCCATTCCATTCCATTCTGGTTGATTCCATTCCATTCCATTCCATTCCATTTCATTACATTCCATTCGGGTTGATTCCATTCCATTCCATTCTATTCCATTCCATTCCATCCAATTCGCTTTGATTCCATTCCATTCGATTCCATTCCATTCGGATTGACTCCATTCCATTCCATTTCATTCCATTCTATTCCATTCCATTGCATTCCATTTCATTCCATTCGGGTAGATTCCGTTCTATTCCATTCCTATCCATACCATTCCATAACGGTTCATTCCATTCCATTCCATTCCATTCCATTCCATTCCATTCCATTCCATCCCATTCCATTTGGGTTGATTCCATTCCATTCCATTCCATTCCATTTCATTCCAATCCATTCGGTTTCATTCCATTCCATTCCATTCCATGCCATTCGGTTGCTTCCATTCCAATGCAGAACATTCCATTCCGTTCCATTCAATTCCGGTTCATTCCATTCCATTCCATTCCATTCTATTCCATTCTGTTTAATGCCATTCCATTCCATTCCATTCCATTCGAGTTGATTCCATTCCATTCCATTCTATTCCATTCCATTCCATTCTATTCCATTCCATTCCATTCTATTCGCGTTGATTCCATTCCATCCCTTTCCATTCCATTCCATCCCATTCCATTCCATTCCATTCCATTCCATTCGGGTTGATTCCATTGCATTCCATTCCATTCCATTCGGGTTCATTCCATTCCATTCCGTTCCATTCGATTCCATTCCATTCCATTCCATTCGGGATGCTTCCATTCCAGTCAAGAACATTCCATTCCATTCCATTCCATTCCATTCCATTTCATTCCGGTTGATTCCATTGCATTCCATTCCATTCCATTTCATTCCATTCGGGTTGATTCCATTCCATTACATTCCATTACATTCCATTCTGGTTGATCCTATTCGATTCCATTCGCTTCAATTCCATTCCATTCCATTCCATTCGAGTTGCTTCCATTCCATTCCAGAACATTCCATTCCATTCCTTAACATTCTTTCCATTCCATTCTATTCGCGTTCATTCCATTCCATTCCATTCCATTCCGTTCCATTCTGGGAGAATCCATTCCGTTCCATTCCAATCCATTCCATTCCATTCCGATTGATTCCATGCCATTCCTTTCCATTCCATTCCGTTCCATTCCATTCCATTCCGATTAATTCCATGCCATTCCATTGCATTCCATTCCATTCCACTCCATTCCTCTGTGGTTGATTCCATTCCATTCCATTCCATTCCATTCCTTTCCAATCCGTTTCATTCCATTCCATTCAATTTCAATCCATTCGGGTTGATTCCATTCCATTCCATTCCATTCCATTATATTCCATTGCATTCCATTCCATTCGAGTTCATTCCATTCCATTCCATTCCATTCCATTCCATTCCATTCCATTCCATTCCCTTCGTGTTGAATCCATTCCGTTCCCTTCCATTCCATCCCATTCCATTCTATTCCATTCCATTCCGATACATTCCATTCCATTCCCTTCCATTCGTGTTGATTCCATTCCATGCCATGCCATTCCATTCCATTCCGGTTGATTCCAATCCATTCCATTCCATTCCATTCCATTCCATTCCATTCCATTCCATTTCATTTCCTTCGTGTTGATTCCATTCCATTCCATTCCATTCCGTTCCCTTCCATTCCATTCCATTAGAGTTGATTCCATTCCATTCCATTCAATTCCATTCCATTCCATTTCATTCCATTCTCGATGATTCCATTCCAATCCATTCCATTCTCGATGATTCCATTCCATTCCATTCCATTCCATTCCATTCGGGTTGATTCCATTCCATTTCATTCCATTAGATTCCATTCCTTTCCATTCCATTCGTGTTAATTCCATGCCATTCCACTCCATTCCATTGCCTTCCATTCCATTCCATTCCATTCGGGTTGCTTCTATTCCATTCCAGAACATTCCATTCCATTCCATTCCGATTGATTCCATTCCATTCCATTGCATTCCATTCCATTCCAGTCCATTCCATTGTGGTTGATTCCTTTCCATTCCATTCCATTCCATTCCTTTCCATTCCGTTTCATTCCATTCCATTCAATTTCATTCCATTCGGTTTGTATCCATTCCATTCCATTCCTTTCCATTATATTCCATTCCATTCCATTCCATTCGGGTTCATTCCATTCCATTCCATTCCATTCCATTCCATTCCATTCCCATCGGGTTGAATAAATTCCATTCCCTTCCATTCCATTCCATTCCACTCGGGTTGATTCCATTCCATTCCATTCCATTCCATTCCATTCCATTCCATTCCTGTTGATTCCATTCCATTTCTTTCCATTCCATTCCATTCCATTCCATTCCATTCTGGTTTATTCCATTCCATTCCATTCCATTCCATCCCATTCCATTTGGGTTGATTCCATTCCATTCCATTCCATTCCATTTCATTCCAATCCATTCGGTTTCATTCCATTCCATTCCATTCCATGCCATTCGGTTGCTTCCATTCCAATCCAGAACATTCCATTCCGTTCCATTCAATTCCTGTTCATTCCATTCCATTCCATTCCATTCCATTCTATTCCATTCTGTTTAATGCCATTCCATTCCATTCCATTCCATTCGAGTTGATTCCATTCCATTCCATTCTATTCCATTCCATTCCATTCTATTCCATTCCATTCCATTCTATTCGCGTTGATTCCATTCCATCCCTTTCCATTCCATTCCATCCCATTCCATTCCATTCCATTCCATTCCATTCCATTCGGGTTGATTCCATTGCATTCCATTCCATTCCATTCGGGTTCATTCCATTCCATTCCGTTCCATTCGATTCCATTCCATTCCATTCCATTCGGGATGCTTCCATTCCAGTCAAGAACATTCCATTCCATTCCATTCCATTCCATTCCATTTCATTCCGGTTGATTCCATTGCATTCCATTCCATTCCATTTCATTCCATTCGGGTTGATTCCATTCCATTACATTCCATTACATTCCATTCTGGTTGATCCTATTCGATTCCATTCGCTTCAATTCCATTCCATTCCATTCCATTCGAGTTGCTTCCATTCCATTCCAGAACATTCCATTCCATTCCTTAACATTCTTTCCATTCCATTCTATTCGCGTTCATTCCATTCCATTCCATTCCATTCCGTTCCATTCTGGGAGAATCCATTCCGTTCCATTCCAATCCATTCCATTCCATTCCGATTGATTCCATGCCATTCCTTTCCATTCCATTCCGTTCCATTCCATTCCATTCCGATTAATTCCATGCCATTCCATTGCATTCCATTCCATTCCACTCCATTCCTCTGTGGTTGATTCCATTCCATTCCATTCCATTCCATTCCTTTCCAATCCGTTTCATTCCATTCCATTCAATTTCAATCCATTCGGGTTGATTCCATTCCATTCCATTCCATTCCATTAGGGTTGATGCCATTCCATTCCATTCAACACCATTCTATTCCATTTGGGTTGATTCCATTCCATTCCATTCCATTCCATTCCATTACATTCGGGTTAATTCCATTCCATTCCATTCCATTCGATTCCATTTCATTCCATTCCATTCGGGATGCTTCCATTCCAGTCAAGAACATTCCATTCCATTCCATTCCATTCCTATCCATTCCTTTCCATTCCGGTTTATCCCTTTCGTTTTGATTCCATTCCATTCCATTCCATTCCATTCCATTCCATTCCATTCGGTTTGATTCCATTCCATTCCATTACATTGCTTTCCATTCCATTCCATTTCATTCCATTCGGGTTGATTCCATTCCATTCCACTCCATTCCATTCTGGTCGATTCCATTCCATTCCATTCCCTTCATTTCCATTCCATTCCATTCCATTCTGGTTGCTTCCATTCCGATCCAGAACATTCCATTCCATTCCTTTCCATTACATTCCATTCCGTTCCATTCGGGTTCATTCCATTCAATTCCATTCCATTCCATTCCATTCCATTCCATTCCACTCGGGATGCTTCCATTCCATTTCATTCTATTCCATTCCATTCCATTCCAATCCATTCCATTCTGAATGATTACATTCCATTCCATTCGTGTTGATACCATTCCATTCCACGCCATTCCATTCCATTCCTTTAGGGTTGTTGCCGTTCAATTCCATTCCATACCATTCCATTATATTTGGGTTGATTCCATTCCATTCCATTCCATTACATTCGGGTTAATTCCATTCCATTCCTTCCCATTCGATTCCATTCCATTCCATTCCATTCGGGATGCTTCCATTCCAGTCAAGAACATTCCATTACATAACATTCCATTCCATTCCATTCCGGTTGATTCCATTGCATTCCATTCCATTCCATTTCATTCCATTCGGGTTGATTCCATTCCATTCCATTCCATTACATTCCATTCTGGTTGATCCTATTCGATTCCATTCGCTTCAATTCCATTCCATTCCATTCCATTCCATTCGAGTTGCTTCCATTCCAATCCAGAACATTCCATTCCATTCCTTTCCATTCTTTCCATTCCATTCTATTCGGGTTCATTCCATTCCATTCCATTCCATTCCGTTCCATTCTGGTAGAATCCATTCCGTTCCATTCCAATCCATTCCATTTCATTCCGATTGATTCCATGCCATTCCTTTCCATTCCATTCCATTCCGTTCCATTCCATTCCATTCCGATTAATTCCATTCCATTCCATTGCATTCCATTCCATTCCACTCCATTCCTCTGTGGTTGATTGCATTCCATTCCATTCCATTCCATTCCATTCCATTCCTTTCCAATCCGTTTCATTCCATTCCATTCAATTTCAATCCATTCGGGTTGATTCCATTCCATTCCATTCCTTTCCATTATATTCCATTGCATTCCATTCCATTCGGGTTCATTCCATTCCATTCCATTCCATTCCATTCCATTCCATTCCATTCCCTTCGTGTTGAATCCATTCCATTCCCTTCCATTCCATCCCGTTCCATTCTATTCCATTCCATTCCGATACATTCCATTCCATTCCCTTCCATTCGTGTTGATTCCATTCCATGCCATGCCATTCCATTCCATTCCGGTTGATTCCATTCCATTCCATTCCATTCCATTCCATTCCATTCCATTCCATTTCATTTCCTTCGTGTTGATTCCATTCCATTCCATTCCATTCCGTTCCCTTCCATTCCATTCCATTAGAGTTGATTCCATTCCATTCCATTCAATTCCATTCCATTCCATTTCATTCCATTCTCGATGATTCCATTCCATTCCATTCCATTCCATTCGGGTTGATTCCATTCCATTTCATTCCATTAGATTCCATTCCTTTCCATTCCATTCGTGTTAATTCCATGCCATTCCACTCCATTCCATTGCCTTCCATTCCATTCCATTCCATTCGGGTTGCTTCTTTTCCATTCCAGAACATTCCATTCCATTCCATTCCGATTGATTCCATTCCATTCCATTGCATTCCATTCCATTCCACTCCATTCCATTGTGGTTGATTCCTTTCCATTCCATTCCATTCCATTCCTTTCCATTCCGTTTCATTCCATTCCATTCAATTTCATTCCATTCGGGTTGAATCCATTCCATTCCATTCCTTTCCATTATATTCCATTCCATTCCATTCCATTAGGGTTCATTCCATTCCATTCCATTCCATTCCATTCCATTCTATTCCATTCTGTTTAATGCCATTCCATTCCATTCCATTCCATTCGAGTTGATTCCATTCCATTCCATTCTATTCCATTCCATTCCATTCTATTCCATTCCATTCCATTCTATTCGCGTTGATTCCATTCCATCCCTTTCCATTCCATTCCATCCCATTCCATTCCATTCCATTCCATTCCATTCGGGTTGATTCCATTGCATTCCATTCCATTCCATTCGGGTTCATTCCATTCCATTCCGTTCCATTCGATTCCATTCCATTCCATTCCATTCGGGATGCTTCCATTCCAGTCAAGAACATTCCATTCCATTCCATTCCATTCCATTCCATTTCATTCCGGTTGATTCCATTGCATTCCATTCCATTCCATTTCATTCCATTCGGGTTGATTCCATTCCATTACATTCCATTACATTCCATTCTGGTTGATCCTATTCGATTCCATTCGCTTCAATTCCATTCCATTCCATTCCATTCGAGTTGCTTCCATTCCATTCCAGAACATTCCATTCCATTCCTTAACATTCTTTCCATTCCATTCTATTCGCGTTCATTCCATTCCATTCCATTCCATTCCGTTCCATTCTGGGAGAATCCATTCCGTTCCATTCCAATCCATTCCATTCCATTCCGATTGATTCCATGCCATTCCTTTCCATTCCATTCCGTTCCATTCCATTCCATTCCGATTAATTCCATGCCATTCCATTGCATTCCATTCCATTCCACTCCATTCCTCTGTGGTTGATTCCATTCCATTCCATTCCATTCCATTCCTTTCCAATCCGTTTCATTCCATTCCATTCAATTTCAATCCATTCGGGTTGATTCCATTCCATTCCATTCCATTCCATTAGGGTTGATGCCATTCCATTCCATTCAACACCATTCTATTCCATTTGGGTTGATTCCATTCCATTCCATTCCATTCCATTCCATTACATTCGGGTTAATTCCATTCCATTCCATTCCATTCGATTCCATTTCATTCCATTCCATTCGGGATGCTTCCATTCCAGTCAAGAACATTCCATTCCATTCCATTCCATTCCTATCCATTCCTTTCCATTCCGGTTTATCCCTTTCGTTTTGATTCCATTCCATTCCATTCCATTCCATTCCATTCCATTCCATTCGGTTTGATTCCATTCCATTCCATTACATTGCTTTCCATTCCATTCCATTTCATTCCATTCGGGTTGATTCCATTCCATTCCACTCCATTCCATTCTGGTCGATTCCATTCCATTCCATTCCCTTCATTTCCATTCCATTCCATTCCATTCTGGTTGCTTCCATTCCGATCCAGAACATTCCATTCCATTCCTTTCCATTACATTCCATTCCGTTCCATTCGGGTTCATTCCATTCAATTCCATTCCATTCCATTCCATTCCATTCCATTCCACTCGGGATGCTTCCATTCCATTTCATTCTATTCCATTCCATTCCATTCCAATCCATTCCATTCTGAATGATTACATTCCATTCCATTCGTGTTGATACCATTCCATTCCACGCCATTCCATTCCATTCCTTTAGGGTTGTTGCCGTTCAATTCCATTCCATACCATTCCATTATATTTGGGTTGATTCCATTCCATTCCATTCCATTACATTCGGGTTAATTCCATTCCATTCCTTCCCATTCGATTCCATTCCATTCCATTCCATTCGGGATGCTTCCATTCCAGTCAAGAACATTCCATTACATAACATTCCATTCCATTCCTTTCCGGTTGATTCCATTGCATTCCATTCCATTCCATTTCATTCCATTCGGGTTGATTCCATTCCATTCCATTCCATTACATTCCATTCTGGTTGATCCTATTCGATTCCATTCGCTTCAATTCCATTCCATTCCATTCCATTCCATTCGAGTTGCTTCCATTCCAATCCAGAACATTCCATTCCATTCCTTTCCATTCTTTCCATTCCATTCTATTCGGGTTCATTCCATTCCATTCCATTCCATTCCGTTCCATTCTGGTAGAATCCATTCCGTTCCATTCCAATCCATTCCATTTCATTCCGATTGATTCCATGCCATTCCTTTCCATTCCATTCCATTCCGTTCCATTCCATTCCATTCCGATTAATTCCATTCCATTCCATTGCATTCCATTCCATTCCACTCCATTCCTCTGTGGTTGATTGCATTCCATTCCATTCCATTCCATTCCATTCCATTCCTTTCCAATCCGTTTCATTCCATTCCATTCAATTTCAATCCATTCGGGTTGATTCCATTCCATTCCATTCCTTTCCATTATATTCCATTGCATTCCATTCCATTCGGGTTCATTCCATTCCATTTCATTCCATTCCATTCCATTCCATTCCATTCCCTTCGTGTTGAATCCATTCCATTCCCTTCCATTCCATCCCATTCCATTCTATTCCATTCCATTCCGATACATTCCATTCCATTCCCTTCCATTCGTGTTGATTCCATTCCATGCCATGCCATTCCATTCCATTCCGGTTGATTCCATTCCATTCCATTCCATTCCATTCCATTCCATTCCATTTCATTTCCTTCGTGTTGATTCCATTCCATTCCATTCCATTCCGTTCCCTTCCATTCCATTCCATTAGAGTTGATTCCATTCCATTCCATTCAATTCCATTCCATTCCATTTCATTCCATTCTCGATGATTCCATTCCATTCCATTCCATTCCATTCGGGTTGATTCCATTCCATTTCATTCCATTAGATTCCATTCCTTTCCATTCCATTCGTGTTAATTCCATGGCATTCCACTCCATTCCATTGCCTTCCATTCCATTCCATTCCATTCGGGTTGCTTCTTTTCCATTCCAGAACATTCCATTCCATTCCATTCCGATTGATTCCATTCCATTCCATTGCATTCCATTCCATTCCACTCCATTCCATTGTGGTTGATTCCTTTCCATTCCATTCCATTCCATTCCTTTCCATTCCGTTTCATTCCATTCCATTCAATTTCATTCCATTCGGGTTGAATCCATTCCATTCCATTCCTTTCCATTATATTCCATTCCATTCCATTCCATTAGGGTTCATTCCATTCCATTCCATTCCATTCCATTCCCTTCGGGTTGAATAAATTCCATTCCCTTCCATTCCATACCATTCCATTCGGGTTGATTCCATTCCATTCCATTCCATTCCATTCCATTCCGGTTGATTCCATTCCATTTCTTTCCATTCCATTCCATTCCATTCCATTCCATTCTATTCCATTCTATCCCATTCCATTCCATTCCATTCGGGATGATTCCATTCCATTCCATTCCATTCCATACCTTTCCATTGCTGTTGATTCCATTCCATTCCATTCCATTCCATTCCACTCCATTCCATTCCATTCCGTTTGTGTTGATTCCATTCCGTTCCAATGCATACCATTCCATTCCATTCCATTCCGGTTAATTCCATTCCATTCCATTTCATTCAATTCCATTCTGGTTGATTCCATTCCATTTCTTCCTATTCCATTCCATTCCATTCTATTCCATTCCATTCCATTCTATTCGCGTTGATTCCATTCCATCCCATTCCATTCCATTGCATCCCATTCCATTCCATTCCATTCGGGTTGATTCCATTGCATTCCATTCCATTCCATACCATTTGCGTGGATTCCATTCCATTCCATTCAATTCCATTGCATTCCATTCCATTCGGGTTGATTCCTTTCCATTCCATTCCATTGCATTCCATTCCATACCATTCCATTCCATTCCACTCAGGTTGATTCCATTCCATTTCTTTCCATTCCATTCCATTCCATTCCATTCCATTCGGGTTTATTCCATTCCATTCCATTCCATTCCATTCCATTCCATTCCGTTCCATTCCATTCCATTCTATGCCATTCCAATCCATTCCATTCCGTTTGATTCCATTCCATTCCATTCCATACCATTCCATTCCTGTTGATTCCTTTCAATTCCACTCCATTCCATTCCATTCCGTTTGGGTTGATTCCATTCCGTTCCAATCCATACCATTCCATTCCATTCGGGTTGATTCCATTCCATTCCATTCCATTCCATTTCATTGCATTCTGTTTGATTCCATTCCATTCCATTCCATTCCATTCCATTCCATTCTGGTTGATTCCATTCCATTCCATTCCATTCCATTTCATTACATTCCATTCGGGTTGATTCCATTCCATTCCATTCTATTCCATTCCATTCCATTCAATTCGCTTTGATTCCATTCCATTCGATTCCATTCCATTCGGATTGACTCCATTCCATTCCATTTCATTCCATTCTATTCCATTCCATTGCATTCCATTTCATTCCATTCGGGTAGTTTCCGTTCTATTCCATTCCTATCCATACCATTCCATACCGGTTCATTCCATTCCATTCCATTCCATTCCATTCCATTCCATTCCATTCCATTCCATCCCATTCCATTTGGGTTGATTCCATTCCATTCCATTCCATTCCATTTCATTCCAATCCATTCGGTTTCATTCCATTCCATTCCATTCCATGCCATTCGGTTGCTTCCATTCCAATCCAGAACATTCCATTCCGTTCCATTCAATTCCGGTTCATTCCATTCCATTCCATTCCATTCCGTTCCATTCTATTCCATTCTGTTTAATTCCATTCCATTCCATTCCATTCCATTCGAGTTGATTCCATTCCATTCCATTCTATTCCATTCCATTCCATTCTATTCCATTCCATTCCATTCTATTCGCGTTGATTCCATTCCATCCCTTTCCATTCCATTCCATCCCATTCCATTCCATTCCATTCCATTCCATTCGGGTTGATTCCATTGCATTCCATTCCATTCCATTCTATTCCATTCCATTCGGGTTCATTCCATTCCATTCCGTTCCATTCGATTCCATTCCATTCCATTCCATTCGGGATGCTTCCATTCCAGTCAAGAACATTCCATTCCATAACATTCCATTCCATTCCGGTTGATTCCATTGCATTCCATTCCATTCCATTTCATTCCATTCGGGTTGATTCCATTCCATTACATTCCATTACATTCCATTCTGGTTGATCCTATTCGATTCCATTCGCTTCAATTCCATTCCATTCCATTCCATTCGAGTTGCTTCCATTCCATTCCAGAACATTCCATTCCATTCCTTTCCATTCTTTCCATTCCATTCTATTCGGGTTCATTCCATTCCATTCCATTCCATTCCGTTCCATTCTGGTAGAATCCATTCCGTTCCATTCCAATCCATTCCATTCCATTCCGATTGATTCCATGCCATTCCTTTCCATTCCATTCCGTTCCATTCCATTCCATTCCGATTAATTCCATGCCATTCCATTGCATTCCATTCCATTCCACTCCATTCCTCTGTGGTTGATTCCATTCCATTCCATTCCATTCCATTCCATTCCATTCCTTTCCAATCCGTTTCATTCCATTCCATTCAATTTCAATCCATTCGGGTTGATTCCATTCCATTCCATTCCATTCCATTAGGGTTGATGCCATTCCATTGCATTCAACACCATTCTATTCCATTTGGGTTGATTCCATTCCATTCCATTCCATTCCATTCCATTACATTCGGGTTAATTCCATTCCATTCCATTCCATTCGATTCCATTTCATTCCATTCCATTCGGGATGCTTCCATTCCAGTCAAGAACATTCCATTCCATTCCATTCCATTCCTATCCATTCCTTTCCATTCCGGTTTATCCCTTTACATTCCATTCCATTCCTTTCGTTTTGATTCCATTCCATTCCATTCCATTCCATTCCATTCCATTCGGTTTGATTCCATTCCATTCCATTACATTGCTTTCCATTCCATTCCATTTCATTCCATTCGGGTTGATTCCATTCCATTCCACTCCATTCCATTCTGGTCGATTCCATTCCATTCCATTCCCTTCATTTCCATTCCATTCCATTCCATTCTGGTTGCTTCCATTCCGATCCAGAACATTCCATTCCATTCCTTTCCATTACATTCCATTCCGTTCCATTCGGGTTCATTCCATTCCATTCCATTCCATTCCATTCCATTCCATTCCATTCCATTCCATTCCACTCGGGATGTTTCCATTCCATTTCATTCTATTTCATTCCATTCCATTCCAATCCATTCCATTCTGGATGATTACATTCCATTCCATTCGTGTTGATACCATTCCATTCCACGCCATTCCATTCCATTGCATTCCATTCCATTCCGGTTGATTCCATTGCATTCCATTCCATTCCATTTCATTCCATTCGGGTTGATTCCATTCCATTACATTCCATTACATTCCATTCTGGTTGATCCTATTCGATTCCATTCGCTTCAATTCCATTCCATTCCATTCCATTCGAGTTGCTTCCATTCCATTCCAGAACATTCCATTCCATTCCTTTCCATTCTTTCCATTCCATTCTATTCGGGTTCATTCCATTCCATTCCGTTCCATTCTGGTAGAATCCATTCCGTTCCATTCCAATCCATTCCATTCCATTCCGATTGATTCCATGCCATTCCTTTCCATTCCATTCCGTTCCATTCCATTCCATTCCGATTAATTCCATGCCATTCCATTGCATTCCATTCCATTCCACTCCATTCCTCTGTGGTTGATTCCATTCCATTCCATTCCATTCCATTCCTTTCCAATCCGTTTCATTCCATTCCATTCAATTTCAATCCATTCGGGT
This sequence comes from Pan paniscus, assembly GCF_029289425.2. Taxonomy (NCBI): domain Eukaryota; kingdom Metazoa; phylum Chordata; class Mammalia; order Primates; family Hominidae; genus Pan; species Pan paniscus. The sequence goes on along the minus strand of NC_073267.2, from coordinate 43,429,003 downwards.
TGATTCCATTCCATTCCATTACATTCCATTAGGGTTGATGCCATTCCATTCCATTCAACACCATTCTATTCCATTTGGGTTGATTCCATTCCATTCCATTCCATTACATTCGGGTTAATTCCATTCCATTCCATTCCATTCGATTCCATTTCATTCCATTCCATTCGGGATGCTTCCATTCCAGTCAAGAACATTCCATTCCATTCCATTCCATTCCTATCCATTCCTTTCCATTCCGGTTTATCCCTTTACATTCCATTCCATTCCTTTCGTTTTGATTCCATTCCATTCCATTCCATTCCATTCCATTCGGTTTGATTCCATTCCATTCCATTACATTGCTTTCCATTCCATTCCATTTCATTCCATTCGGGTTGATTCCATTCCATTCCACTCCATTCCATTCTGGTCGATTCCATTCCATTCCATTCCCTTCATTTCCATTCCATTCCATTCCATTCTGGTTGCTTCCATTCCGATCCAGAACATTCCATTCCATTCCTTTCCATTACATTCCATTCCGTTCCATTCGGGTTCATTCCATTCAATTCCATTCCATTCCATTCCATTCCATTCCATTCCACTCGGGATGTTTCCATTCCATTTCATTCTATTCCATTCCATTCCATTCCAATCCATTCCATTCTGGATGATTACATTCCATTCCATTCGTGTTGACACCATTCCATTCCACGCCATTCCATTCCATTCCTTTAGGGTTGTTGCCGTTCAATTCCATTCCATACCATTCCATTATATTTGGGTTGATTCCATTCCATTCCATTCCATTACATTCGGGTTAATTCCATTCCATTCCTTCCCATTCGATTCCATTCCATTCCATTCCATTCGGGATGCTTCCATTCCAGTCAAGAACATTCCATTACATAACATTCCATTCCATTCCATTCCGGTTGATTCCATTGCATTCCATTCCATTCCATTTCATTCCATTCGGGTTGATTCCATTCCATTCCATTCCATTACATTCCATTCTGGTTGATCCTATTCGATTCCATTCGCTTCAATTCCATTCCATTCCATTCCATTCGAGTTGCTTCCATTCCAATCCAGAACATTCCATTCCATTCCTTTCCATTCTTTCCATTCCATTCTATTCGGGTTCATTCCATTCCATTCCATTCCATTCCGTTCCATTCTGGTAGAATCCATTCCGTTCCATTCCAATCCATTCCATTTCATTCCGATTGATTCCATGCCATTCCTTTCCATTCCATACCATTCCGTTCCATTCCATTCCATTCCGATTAATTCCATTCCATTCCATTGCATTCCATTCCATTCCACTCCATTCCTCTGTGGTTGATTGCATTCCATTCCATTCCATTCCATTCCATTCCATTCCTTTCCAATCCGTTTCATTCCATTCCATTCAATTTCAATCCATTCGGGTTGATTCCATTCCATTCCATTCCTTTCCATTATATTCCATTGCATTCCATTCCATTCGGGTTCATTCCATTCCATTCCATTCCATTCCATTCCCTTCGTGTTGAATCCATTCCATTCCCTTCCATTCCATCCCATTCCATTCTATTCCATTCCATTCCGATACATTCCATTCCATTCCCTTCCATTCGTGTTGATTCCATTCCATGCCATGCCATTCCATTCCATTCCGGTTGATTCCATTCCATTCCATTCCATTCCATTCCATTCCATTTCATTTCCTTCGTGTTGATTCCATTCCATTCCATTCCATTCCGTTCCCTTCCATTCCATTCCATTAGTGTTGATTCCATTCCATTCCATTCAATTCCATTCCATTCCATTTCATTCCATTCTCGATGATTCCATTCCATTCCATTCCATTCCATTCCATTCGGGTTGATTCCATTCCATTTCATTCCATTAGATTCCATTCCTTTCCATTCCATTCGTGTTAATTCCATGCCATTCCACTCCATTCCATTGCCTTCCATTCCATTCCATTCCATTCGTGTTGCTTCTATTCCATTCCAGAACATTCCATTCCATTCCATTCCGATTGATTCCATTCCATTCCATTGCATTCCATTCCATTCCACTACATTCCATTGTGGTTGATTCCTTTCCATTCCATTCCATTCCATTCCTTTCCATTCCGTTTCATTCCATTCCATTCAATTTCATTCCATTCGGGTTGAATCCATTCCATTCCATTCCTTTCCATTATATTCCATTCCATTCCATTCCATTCCATTCGGGTTCATTCCATTCCATTCCATTCCATTCCCTTCGGGTTGAATAAATTCCATTCCCTTCCATTCCATACCATTCCATTCGGGTTGATTCCATTCCATTCCATTCCATTCCATTCCATTCCATTCCATTCCGGTTGATTCCATTCAATTTCTTTCCATTCCATTCCATTCCATTCCATTCCATTCTGGTTTATTCCATTCCATTCCATTCCATTCCATTCCATTCCATTCTATTCCATTCTATCCCATTCCATTCCATTCCATTCGGGATGATTCCATTCCATTCCATTCCATACCTTTCCATTGCTGTTGATTCCATTCCATTCCATTCCATTCCATTCCACTCCATTCCATTCCATTCCGTTTGTGTTGATTCCATTCCGTTCCAATCCATAGCATTCCATTCCATTCCATTCCGGTTAATTCCATTCCATTCCATTTCATTCAATTCCATTCCGGTTGATTCCATTCCATTTCTTCCTATTCCATTCCATTCCATTCTATTCCATTCCATTCCATTCTATTCGCGTTGATTCCATTCCATCCCATTCCATTGCATTCCATCCCATTCCATTCCATTCCATTCGGGTTGATTCCATTGCATTCCATTCCATTCCATACCATTTGCGTGGATTCCATTCCATTCCATTCAATTCCATTGCATTCCATTCCATTCGGGTTGATTCCTTTCCATTCCATTCCATTGCATTCCATTCCATACCATTCCATTCCATTCCACTCAGGTTGATTCCATTCCATTTCTTTCCATTCCATTCCATTCCATTCCATTCGGGTTTATTCCATTCCATTCCATTCCATTCCATTCCATTCCATTCCGTTCCATTCCATTCCATTCTATGCCATTCCAATCCATTCCATTCCGTTTGATTCCATTCCATTCCATTCCATACCATTCCATTCCTGTTGATTCCTTTCAATTCCACTCCATTCCATTCCATTCCGTTTGGGTTGATTCCATTCCGTTCCAATCCATACCATTCCATTCCATTCGGGTTGATTCCATTCCATTCCATTCCATTCCATTTCATTGCATTCTGTTTGATTCTATTCCATTCCATTCCATTCCATTCCATTCCATTCTGGTTGATTCCATTCCATTCCATTCCATTCCATTTCATTACTTTCCATTCGGGTTGATTCCATTCCATTCCATTCTATTCCATTCCATTCCATTCAATTCGCTTTGATTCCATTCCATTCGATTCCATTCCATTCGGATTGACTCCATTCCATTCCATTTCATTCCATTCTATTCCATTCCATTGCATTCCATTTCATTCCATTCGGGTAGATTCCGTTCTATTCCATTCCTATCCATACCATTCCATACCGGTTCATTCCATTCCATTCCATTCCATTCCATTCCATTCCATTCCATTCCATTCCATCCCATTCCATTTGGGTTGATTCCATTCCATTCCATTCCATTCCATTTCATTCCAATCCATTCGGTTTCATTCCATTCCATTCCATTCCATGCCATTCGGTTGCTTCCATTCCAATCCAGAACATTCCATTCCGTTCCATTCAATTCCGGTTCATTCCATTCCATTCCATTCCATTCCATTCCGTTCCATTCTATTCCATTCTGTTTAATTCCATTCCATTCCATTCCATTCCATTCGAGTTGATTCCATTCCATTCCATTCTATTCCATTCCATTCCATTCTATTCCATTCCATTCCATTCTATTCGCGTTGATTCCATTCCATCCCTTTCCATTCCATTCCATCCCATTCCATTCCATTCCATTCGGGTTGATTCCATTGCATTCCATTCCATTCCATTCTATTCCATTCCATTCGGGTTCATTCCATTCCATTCCGTTCCATTCGATTCCATTCCATTCCATTCCATTCGGGATGCTTCCATTCCAGTCAAGAACATTCCATTCCATAACATTCCATTCCATTCCGGTTGATTCCATTGCATTCCATTCCATTCCATTTCATTCCATTCGAGTTGATTCCATTCCATTACATTCCATTACATTCCATTCTGGTTGATCCTATTCGATTCCATTCGCTTCAATTCCATTCCATTCCATTCCATTCGAGTTGCTTCCATTCCATTCCAGAACATTCCATTCCATTCCTTTCCATTCTTTCCATTCCATTCTATTCGGGTTCATTCCATTCCATTCCATTCCATTCCGTTCCATTCTGGTAGAATCCATTCCGTTCCATTCCAATCCATTCCATTCCATTCCGATTGATTCCATGCCATTCCTTTCCATTCCATTCCGTTCCATTCCATTCCATTCCGATTAATTCCATGCCATTCCATTGCATTCCATTCCATTCCACTCCATTCCTCTGTGGTTGATTCCATTCCATTCCATTCCATTCCATTCCATTCCATTCCTTTCCAATCCGTTTCATTCCATTCCATTCAATTTCAATCCATTCGGGTTGATTCCATTCCATTCCATTCCATTCCATTAGGGTTGATGCCATTCCATTCCATTCAACACCATTCTATTCCATTTGGGTTGATTCCATTCCATTCCATTCCATTCCATTCCATTACATTCGGGTTAATTCCATTCCATTCCATTCCATTCGATTCCATTTCATTCCATTCCATTCGGGATGCTTCCATTCCAGTCAAGAACATTCCATTCCATTCCATTCCATTCCTATCCATTCCTTTCCATTCCGGTTTATCCCTTTACATTCCATTCCATTCCTTTCGTTTTGATTCCATTCCATTCCATTCCATTCCATTCCATTCGGTTTGATTCCATTCCATTCCATTACATTGCTTTCCATTCCATTCCATTTCATTCCATTCGGGTTGATTCCATTCCATTCCACTCCATTCCATTCTGGTCAATTCCATTCCATTCCATTCCCTTCATTTCCATTCCATTCCATTCCATTCTGGTTGCTTCCATTCCGATCCAGAACATTCCATTCCATTCCTTTCCATTACATTCCATTCCGTTCCATTCGGGTTCATTCCATTCCATTCCATTCCATTCCATTCCATTCCACTCGGGATGTTTCCATTCCATTTCATTCTATTCCATTCCATTCCATTCCAATCCATTCCATTCTGGATGATTACATTCCATTCCATTCGTGTTGATACCATTCCATTCCACGCCATTCCATTCCATTCCTTTAGGGTTGTTGCCGTTCAATTCCATTCCATACCATTCCATTATATTTGGGTTGATTCCATTCCATTCCATTCCATTACATTCGGGTTAATTCCATTCCATTCCTTCCCATTCGATTCCATTCCATTCCATTCCATTCGGGATGCTTCCATTCCAGTCAAGAACATTCCATTACATAACATTCCATTCCATTCCATTCCGGTTGATTCCATTGCATTCCATTCCATTCCATTTCATTCCATTCGGGTTGATTCCATTCCATTCCATTCCATTACATTACATTCTGGTTGATCCTATTCGATTCCATTCGCTTCAATTCCATTTCATTCCATTCCATTCGAGTTGCTTCCATTCCAATCCAGAACATTCCATTCCATTCCTTTCCATTCTTTCCATTCCATTCTATTCGGGTTCATTCCATTCCATTCCATTCCATTCCGTTCCATTCTGGTAGAATCCATTCCGTTCCATTCCAATCCATTCCATTTCATTCCGATTGATTCCATGCCATTCCTTTCCATTCCATTCCATTCCGTTCCATTCCATTCCATTCCGATTAATTCCATTCCATTCCATTGCATTCCATTCCATTCCACTCCATTCCTCTGTGGTTGATTGCATTCCATTCCATTCCATTCCATTCCATTCCATTCCATTCCATTCCTTTCCAATCCGTTTCATTCCATTCCATTCAATTTCAATCCATTCGGGTTGATTCCATTCCATTCCATTCCTTTACATTATATTCCATTGCATTCCATTCCATTCGGGTTCATTCCATTCCATTCCATTCCATTCCATTCCATTCCCTTCGTGTTGAATCCATTCCATTCCCTTCCATTCCATCCCATTCCACTCTATTCCATTCCATTCCGATACATTCCATTCCATTCCCTTCCATTCGTGTTGATTCCATTCCATGCCATGCCATTCCATTCCATTCCGGTTGATTCCATTCCATTCCATTCCATTCCATTCCATTCCATTCCATTTCATTTCCTTCGTGTTGATTCCATTCCATTCCATTCCATTCCGTTCCCTTCCATTCCATTCCATTAGAGTTGATTCCATTCCATTCCATTCAATTCCATTCCATTCCATTTCATTCCATTCTCGATGATTCCATTCCATTCCATTCCATTCCATTCGGGTTGATTCCATTCCATTTCATTCCATCAGATTCCATTCCTTTCCATTCCATTCGTGTTAATTCCGTGCCATTCCACTCCATTCCATTGCCTTCCATTCCATTCCATTCCATTCGGGTTGCTTCTATTCCATTCCAGAACATTCCATTCCATTCCATTCCGATTGATTCCATTCCATTCCATTGCATTCCATTCCATTCCACTCCATTCCATTGTGGTTGATTCCTTTCCATTCCATTCCATTCCTTTCCATTCCGTTTCATTCCATTCCATTCAATTTCATTCCATTCGGGTTGAATCCATTCCATTCCATTCCTTTCCATTATATTCCATTCCATTCCATTCCATTCGGGTTCATTCCATTCCATTCCATTCCATTCCATTCCATTCCCTTCGGGTTGAATAAATTCCATTCCCTTCCATTCCATTCCATTCCATTCCGGTTGATTCCATTCCATTCCATTCCATTCCATTCCATTCCATTCCATTCCGGTTGATTCCATTCCATTTCTTTCCATTCCATTCCATTCCATTCCATTCCGGTTTATTCCATTCCATTCCATTCCATTCCATTCCATTCCATTCCATTCCATTCCATTCCATTCTATTCCATTCTATCCCATTCCATTCCATTCCATTCGGGATGATTCCATTCCATTCCATTCCATACCTTTCCATTGCTGTTGATTCCATTCCATTCCACTCCATTCCATTCCATTCCGTTTGTGTTGATTCCATTCCGTTCCAATCCATACCATTCCATTCCATTCCATTCCGGTTAATTCCATTCCATTCCATTTCATTCAATTCCATTCTGGTTGATTCCATTCAATTTCTTCCTATTCCATTCCATTCCATTCTATTCCATTCCATTCCATTCTATTCGCGTTGATTCCATTCCATCCCATTCCATTCCATTCCATCCCATTCCATTCCATTCCATTCGGGTTGATTCCATTGCATTCCATTCCATTCCATACCATTTGCGTGGATTCCATTCCATTCCATTCAATTCTATTGCATTCCATTCCATTCGGGTTGATTCCTTTCCATTCCATTCCATTGCATTCCATTCCATACCATTCCATTCCATTCCACTCAGGTTGATTCCATTCCATTTCTTTCCATTCCATTCCATTCCATTCCATTCCATTCGGGTTTATTCCATTCCATTCCATTCCATTCCATTCCATTCCATTCCATTCCATTCCATTCCATTCCGTTCCGTTCCATTCCATTCTATGCCATTCCAATCCATTCCATTCCGTTTGATTCCATTCCATTCCATTCCATACCATTCCATTCCTGTTGATTCCTTTCAATTCCACTCCATTCCATTCCATTCCGTTTGGGTTGATTCCATTCCGTTCCAATCCATACCATTCCATTCCATTCGGGTTGATTCCATTCCATTCCAATCCATTCCATTTCATTGCATTCTGTTTGATTCCATTCCATTCCATTCCATTCCATTCCATTCCATTCTGGTTGATTCCATTCCATTCCATTCCATTCCATTTCATTACATTCCATTCGGGTTGATTCCATTCCATTCCATTCTATTCCATTCCATTCCATTCAATTCGCTTTGATTCCATTCCATTCGATTCCATTCCATTCGGATTGACTCCATTCCATTCCATTTCATTCCATTATATTCCATTCCATTGCATTCCATTTCATTCCATTCGGGTAGATTCCGTTCTATTCCATTCCTATCCATACCATTCCATACCGGTTCATTCCATTCCATTCCATTCCATTCCATTCCATTCCATCCCATCCCATTCCATTTGGGTTGATTCCATTCCATTCCATTCCAATCCATTTCATTCCAATCCATTCGGTTTCATTCCATTCCATTCCATTCCATGCCATTCGGTTGCTTCCATTCCAATCCAGAACATTCCATTCCGTTCCATTCAATTACGGTTCATTCCATTCCATTCCATTCCATTCCATTCCGTTCCATTCTATTCCATTCTGTTTAATTCCATTCCATTCCATTCCATTCCATTCGAGTTGATTCCATTCCATTCCATTCTATTCCATTCCATTCCATTCTATTCCATTCCATTCCATTCTATTCGCGTTGATTCCATTCCATCCCTTTCCATTCCATTCCATCCCATTCCATTCCATTCCATTCCATTCCATTCCATTTGGGTTGATTCCATTGCATTCCATTCCATTCCATTTCATTCCATTCGGGTTGATTCCATTCCATTACATTCCATTACATTCCATTCTGGTTGATCCTATTCGATTCCATTCGCTTCAATTCCATTCCATTCCATTCCATTCGAGTTGCTTCCATTCCAGTCAAGAACATTCCATTCCATTCCATTCCATTCCATTCCGGTTGATTCCATTGCATTCCATTCCATTCGGGATGCTTCCATTCCAGTCAAGAACATTCCATTCCATGCCATTCCATTCCATTCCGGTTGATTCCATTGCATTCCATTCCATTCCATTTCATTCCATTCGGGTTGATTCTATTCCATTACATTCCATTACATTCCATTCTGGTTGATCCTATTCGATTCCATTCGCTTCAATTCCATTCCATTCCATTCCATTCGAGTTGCTTCCATTCCATTCCAGAACATTCCATTCCATTCCTTTCCATTCTTTCCATTCCATTCTATTCGGGTTCATTCCATTCCATTCCATTCCATTCCGTTCCATTCTGGTAGAATCCATTCCGTTCCATTCCAATCCATTCCATTCCATTCCGATTGATTCCATGCCATTCCTTTCCATTCCATTCCGTTCCATTCCATTCCATTCCGATTAATTCCATGCCATTCCATTGCATTCCATTCCATTCCACTCCATTCTTCTGTGGTTGATTCCATTCCATTCCATTCCATTCCATTCCATTCCATTCCTTTCCAATCCGTTTCATTCCATTCCATTCAATTTCAATCCATTCGGGTTGATTCCATTCCATTCCATTCCATTCCATTAGGGTTGATGCCATTCCATTCCATTCAACACCGTTCTATTCCATTTGGGTTGATTCCATTCCATTCCATTCCATTACATTACATTACATTCGGGTTAATTCCATTCCATTCCATTCCATTCGATTCCATTTCATTCCATTCCATTCGGGATGCTTCCATTCCAGTCAAGAACATTCCATTCCATAACATTCCATTCCATTCCGGTTGATTCCATTGCATTCCATTCCATTCCATTTCATTCCATTCGAGTTGATTCCATTCCATTACATTCCATTACATTCCATTCTGGTTGATCCTATTCGATTCCATTCGCTTCAATTCCATTCCATTCCATTCCATTCGAGTTGCTTCCATTCCATTCCAGAACATTCCATTCCATTCCTTTCCATTCTTTCCATTCCATTCTATTCGGGTTCATTCCATTCCATTCCATTCCATTCCGTTCCATTCTGGTAGAATCCATTCCGTTCCATTCCAATCCATTCCATTCCATTCCGATTGATTCCATGCCATTCCTTTCCATTCCATTCCGTTCCATTCCATTCCATTCCGATTAATTCCATGCCATTCCATTGCATTCCATTCCATTCCACTCCATTCCTCTGTGGTTGATTCCATTCCATTCCATTCCATTCCATTCCATTCCATTCCTTTCCAATCCGTTTCATTCCATTCCATTCAATTTCAATCCATTCGGGTTGATTCCATTCCATTCCATTCCATTCCATTAGGGTTGATGCCATTCCATTCCATTCAACACCATTCTATTCCATTTGGGTTGATTCCATTCCATTCCATTCCATTCCATTCCATTACATTCGGGTTAATTCCATTCCATTCCATTCCATTCGATTCCATTTCATTCCATTCCATTCGGGATGCTTCCATTCCAGTCAAGAACATTCCATTCCATTCCATTCCATTCCTATCCATTCCTTTCCATTCCGGTTTATCCCTTTACATTCCATTCCATTCCTTTCGTTTTGATTCCATTCCATTCCATTCCATTCCATTCCATTCGGTTTGATTCCATTCCATTCCATTACATTGCTTTCCATTCCATTCCATTTCATTCCATTCGGGTTGATTCCATTCCATTCCACTCCATTCCATTCTGGTCAATTCCATTCCATTCCATTCCCTTCATTTCCATTCCATTCCATTCCATTCTGGTTGCTTCCATTCCGATCCAGAACATTCCATTCCATTCCTTTCCATTACATTCCATTCCGTTCCATTCGGGTTCATTCCATTCCATTCCATTCCATTCCATTCCATTCCACTCGGGATGTTTCCATTCCATTTCATTCTATTCCATTCCATTCCATTCCAATCCATTCCATTCTGGATGATTACATTCCATTCCATTCGTGTTGATACCATTCCATTCCACGCCATTCCATTCCATTCCTTTAGGGTTGTTGCCGTTCAATTCCATTCCATACCATTCCATTATATTTGGGTTGATTCCATTCCATTCCATTCCATTACATTCGGGTTAATTCCATTCCATTCCTTCCCATTCGATTCCATTCCATTCCATTCCATTCGGGATGCTTCCATTCCAGTCAAGAACATTCCATTACATAACATTCCATTCCATTCCATTCCGGTTGATTCCATTGCATTCCATTCCATTCCATTTCATTCCATTCGGGTTGATTCCATTCCATTCCATTCCATTACATTACATTCTGGTTGATCCTATTCGATTCCATTCGCTTCAATTCCATTTCATTCCATTCCATTCGAGTTGCTTCCATTCCAATCCAGAACATTCCATTCCATTCCTTTCCATTCTTTCCATTCCATTCTATTCGGGTTCATTCCATTCCATTCCATTCCATTCCGTTCCATTCTGGTAGAATCCATTCCGTTCCATTCCAATCCATTCCATTTCATTCCGATTGATTCCATGCCATTCCTTTCCATTCCATTCCATTCCGTTCCATTCCATTCCATTCCGATTAATTCCATTCCATTCCATTGCATTCCATTCCATTCCACTCCATTCCTCTGTGGTTGATTGCATTCCATTCCATTCCATTCCATTCCATTCCATTCCATTCCATTCCTTTCCAATCCGTTTCATTCCATTCCATTCAATTTCAATCCATTCGGGTTGATTCCATTCCATTCCATTCCTTTACATTATATTCCATTGCATTCCATTCCATTCGGGTTCATTCCATTCCATTCCATTCCCTTCCATTCCATTCCCTTCGTGTTGAATCCATTCCATTCCCTTCCATTCCATCCCATTCCACTCTATTCCATTCCATTCCGATACATTCCATTCCATTCCCTTCCATTCGTGTTGATTCCATTCCATGCCATGCCATTCCATTCCATTCCGGTTGATTCCATTCCATTCCATTCCATTCCATTCCATTCCATTCCATTTCATTTCCTTCGTGTTGATTCCATTCCATTCCATTCCATTCCGTTCCCTTCCATTCCATTCCATTAGAGTTGATTCCATTCCATTCCATTCAATTCCATTCCATTCCATTTCATTCCATTCTCGATGATTCCATTCCATTCCATTCCATTCCATTCGGGTTGATTCCATTCCATTTCATTCCATCAGATTCCATTCCTTTCCATTCCATTCGTGTTAATTCCGTGCCATTCCACTCCATTCCATTGCCTACCATTCCATTCCATTCCATTCGGGTTGCTTCTATTCCATTCCAGAACATTCCATTCCATTCCATTCCGATTGATTCCATTCCATTCCATTGCATTCCATTCCATTCCACTCCATTCCATTGTGGTTGATTCCTTTCCATTCCATTCCATTCCTTTCCATTCCGTTTCATTCCATTCCATTCAATTTCATTCCATTCGGGTTGAATCCATTCCATTCCATTCCTTTCCATTATATTCCATTCCATTCCATTCCATTCGGGTTCATTCCATTCCATTCCATTCCATTCCATTCCATTCCCTTCGGGTTGAATAAATTCCATTCCCTTCCATTCCATTCCATTCCATTCCGGTTGATTCCATTCCATTCCATTCCATTCCATTCCATTCCGGTTGATTCCATTCCATTTCTTTCCATTCCATTCCATTCCATTCCATTCCATTCCGGTTTATTCCATTCCATTCCATTCCATTCCATTCCATTCCATTCCATTCCATTCTATTCCATTCTATCCCATTCCATTCCATTCCATTCGGGATGATTCCATTCCATTCCATTCCATACCTTTCCATTGCTGTTGATTCCATTCCATTCCATTCCATTCCATTCCACTCCATTCCATTCCATTCCGTTTGTGTTGATTCCATTCCGTTCCAATCCATACCATTCCATTCCATTCCATTCCGGTTAATTCCATTCCATTCCATTTCATTCAATTCCATTCTGGTTGATTCCATTCAATTTCTTCCTATTCCATTCCATTCCATTCTATTCCATTCCATTCCATTCTATTCGCGTTGATTCCATTCCATCCCATTCCATTCCATTCCATCCCATTCCATTCCATTCCATTCGGGTTGATTCCATTGCATTCCATTCCATTCCATACCATTTGCGTGGATTCCATTCCATTCCATTCAATTCTATTGCATTCCATTCCATTCGGGTTGATTCCTTTCCATTCCATTCCATTGCATTCCATTCCATACCATTCCATTCCATTCCACTCAGGTTGATTCCATTCCATTTCTTTCCATTCCATTCCATTCCATTCCATTCCATTCGGGTTTATTCCATTCCATTCCATTCCATTCCATTCCATTCCATTCCATTCCATTCCATTCCATTCCGTTCCGTTCCATTCCATTCTATGCCATTCCAATCCATTCCATTCCGTTTGATTCCATTCCATTCCATTCCATACCATTCCATTCCTGTTGATTCCTTTCAATTCCACTCCATTCCATTCCATTCCGTTTGGGTTGATTCCATTCCGTTCCAATCCATACCATTCCATTCCATTCGGGTTGATTCCATTCCATTCCAATCCATTCCATTTCATTGCATTCTGTTTGATTCCATTCCATTCCATTCCATTCCATTCCATTCCATTCTGGTTGATTCCATTCCATTCCATTCCATTCCATTTCATTACATTCCATTCGGGTTGATTCCATTCCATTCCATTCTATTCCATTCCATTCCATTCAATTCGCTTTGATTCCATTCCATTCGATTCCATTCCATTCGGATTGACTCCATTCCATTCCATTTCATTCCATTATATTCCATTCCATTGCATTCCATTTCATTCCATTCGGGTAGATTCCGTTCTATTCCATTCCTATCCATACCATTCCATACCGGTTCATTCCATTCCATTCCATTCCATTCCATTCCATTCCATCCCATCCCATTCCATTTGGGTTGATTCCATTCCATTCCATTCCAATCCATTTCATTCCAATCCATTCGGTTTCATTCCATTCCATTCCATTCCATGCCATTCGGTTGCTTCCATTCCAATCCAGAACATTCCATTCCGTTCCATTCAATTACGGTTCATTCCATTCCATTCCATTCCATTCCATTCCGTTCCATTCTATTCCATTCTGTTTAATTCCATTCCATTCCATTCCATTCCATTCGAGTTGATTCCATTCCATTCCATTCTATTCCATTCCATTCCATTCTATTCCATTCCATTCCATTCTATTCGCGTTGATTCCATTCCATCCCTTTCCATTCCATTCCATCCCATTCCATTCCATTCCATTCCATTCCATTCCATTTGGGTTGATTCCATTGCATTCCATTCCATTCCATTTCATTCCATTCGGGTTGATTCCATTCCATTACATTCCATTACATTCCATTCTGGTTGATCCTATTCGATTCCATTCGCTTCAATTCCATTCCATTCCATTCCATTCGAGTTGCTTCCATTCCAGTCAAGAACATTCCATTCCATTCCATTCCATTCCATTCCGGTTGATTCCATTGCATTCCATTCCATTCGGGATGCTTCCATTCCAGTCAAGAACATTCCATTCCATGCCATTCCATTCCATTCCGGTTGATTCCATTGCATTCCATTCCATTCCATTTCATTCCATTCGGGTTGATTCTATTCCATTACATTCCATTACATTCCATTCTGGTTGATCCTATTCGATTCCATTCGCTTCAATTCCATTCCATTCCATTCCATTCGAGTTGCTTCCATTCCATTCCAGAACATTCCATTCCATTCCTTTCCATTCTTTCCATTCCATTCTATTCGGGTTCATTCCATTCCATTCCATTCCATTCCGTTCCATTCTGGTAGAATCCATTCCGTTCCATTCCAATCCATTCCATTCCATTCCGATTGATTCCATGCCATTCCTTTCCATTCCATTCCGTTCCATTCCATTCCATTCCGATTAATTCCATGCCATTCCATTGCATTCCATTCCATTCCACTCCATTCTTCTGTGGTTCATTCCATTCCATTCCATTCCATTCCATTCCATTCCATTCCTTTCCAATCCGTTTCATTCCATTCCATTCAATTTCAATCCATTCGGGTTGATTCCATTCCATTCCATTCCATTCCATTAGGGTTGATGCCATTCCATTCCATTCAACACCGTTCTATTCCATTTGGGTTGATTCCATTCCATTCCATTCCATTACATTACATTACATTCGGGTTAATTCCATTCCATTCCATTCCATTCGATTCCATTTCATTCCATTCCATTCGGGATGCTTCCATTCCAGTCAAGAACATTCCATTCCATTCCATTCCATTCCTATCCATTCCTTTCCATTCCGGTTTATCCCTTTACATTCCATTCCATTCCTTTCGTTTTGATTCCATTCCATTCCATTCCATTCCATTCCATTCCATTCGGTTTGATTCCATTCCATTCCATTACATTGCTTTCCATTCCATTCCATTTCATTCCATTCGGGTTGATTCCATTCCATTCCACTCCATTCCATTCTGGTCGATTCCATTCCATTCCATTCCCTTCATTTCCATTCCATTCCATTCCATTCTGGTTGCTTCCATTCCGATCCAGAACATTCCATTCCATTCCTTTCCATTAAATTCCATTCCGTTCCATTCGGGTTCATTCCATTCCATTCCATTCCATTCCATTCCATTCCACTCGGGATGTTTCCATTCCATTTCATTCTATTCCATTCCATTCCATTCAAATCCATTCCATTCTGGATGATTACATTCCATTCCATTCGTGTTGATACCATTCCATTCCACGCCATTCCATTCCATTCCTTTAGGGTTGTTGCCGTTCAATTCCATTCCATACCATTCCATTATATTTGGGTTGATTCCATTCCATTCCATTCCATTACATTCGGGTTACTTCCATTCCATTCCTTCCCATTCGATTCCATTCCATTCCATTCCATTCGGGATGCTTCCATTCCAGTCAAGAACATTCCATTACATAACATTCCATTCCATTCCATTCCGGTTGATTCCATTGCATTCCATTCCATTCCATTTCATTCCATTCGGGTTGATTCCATTCCATTCCATTCCATTACATTCCATTCTGGTTGATCCTATTCGATTCCATTCGCTTCAATTCCATTCCATTCCATTCCATTCGAGTTGCTTCCATTCCAATCCAGAACATTCCATTCCATTCCTTTCCATTCTTTCCATTCCATTCTATTCGGGTTCATTCCATTCCATTCCATTCCATTCCGTTCCATTCTGGTAGAATCCATTCCGTTCCATTCCAATCCATTCCATTTCATTCCGATTGATTCCATGCCATTCCTTTCCATTCCATTCCATTCCGTTCCATTCCATTCCATTCCGATTAATTCCATTCCATTCCATTGCATTCCATTCCATTCCACTCCATTCCTCTGTGGTTGATTGCATTCCATTCCATTCCATTCCATTCCATTCCATTCCTTTCCAATCCGTTTCATTCCATTCCATTCAATTTCAATCCATTCGGGTTGATTCCATTCCATTCCATTCCTTTCCATTATATTCCATTGCATTCCATTCCATTCGGGTTCATTCCATTCCATTCCATTCCATTCCATTCCATTCCCTTCGTGTTGAATCCATTCCATTCCCTTCCATTCCATCCCATTCCATTCTATTCCATTCCATTCCGATACATTCCATTCCATTCCCTTCCATTCGTGTTGATTCCATTCCATGCCATGCCATTCCATTCCATTCCGGTTGATTCCATTCCATTCCATTCCATTCCATTCCATTCCATTCCATTTCATTTCCTTCGTGTTGATTCCATTCCATTCCATTCCATTCCGTTCCCTTCCATTCCATTCCATTAGAGTTGATTCCATTCCATTCCATTCAATTCCATTCCATTCCATTTCATTCCATTCTCGATGATTCCATTCCATTCCATTCCATTCCATTCGGGTTGATTCCATTCCATTTCATTCCATCAGATTCCATTCCTTTCCATTCCATTCGTGTTAATTCCATGCCATTCCACTCCATTCCATTGCCTTCCATTCCATTCCATTCCATTCGGGTTGCTTCTATTCCATTCCAGAACATTCCATTCCATTCCGATTGATTCCATTCCATTCCATTGCATTCCATTCCATTCCACTCCATTCCATTGTGGTTGATTCCTTTCCATTCCATTCCATTCCTTTCCATTCCGTTTCATTCCATTCCATTCAATTTCATTCCATTCGGGTTGAATCCATTCCATTCCATTCCTTTCCATTATATTCCATTCCATTCCATTCCATTCGGGTTCATTCCATTCCATTCCATTCCATTCCATTCCATTCAATTTCATTCCATTCGGGTTGAATCCATTCCATTCCATTCCTTTCCATTATATTCCATTCCATTCCATTCCATTCGGGTTCATTCCATTCCATTCCATTCCATTCCATTCCATTCCCTTCGGGTTGAATAAATTCCATTCCCTTCCATTCCATTCCATTCCATTCGGGTTGATTCCATTCCATTCCATTCCATTCCATTCCATTCCATTCCGGTTGATTCCATTCCATTTCTTTCCATTCCATTCCATTCCATTCCATTCCATTCTGGTTTATTCCATTCCATTCCATTCCATTCCATTCCTTTCCATTCCATTCCATTCTATTCCATTCTATCCCATTCCATTCCATTCCATTCGGGATGACTCCATTCCATTCCATTCCATACCTTTCCATTGCTGTTGATTCCATTCCATTCCATTCCATTCCACTCCATTCCATTCCATTCCGTTTGTGTTGATTCCATTCCGTTCCAATCGATACCATTCCATTCCATTCCATTCCGGTTAATTCCATTCCATTCCATTTCATTCAATTCCATTCTGGTTGATTCCATTCCATTTCTTCCTATTCCATTCCATTCCATTCTATTCCATTCCATTCCATTCTATTCGCGTTGATTCCATTCCATCCCATTCCATTCCATTCCATCCCATTCCATTCCATTCCATTCGGGTTGATTCCATTGCATTCCATTCCATTCCATACCATTTGCGTGGATTCCATTCCATTCCATTCAATTCCATTGCATTCCATTCCATTCGGGTTGATTCCTTTCCATTCCATTCCATTGCATTCCATTCCATACCATTCCATTCCATTCCACTCAGGTTGATTCCATTCCATTTCTTTCCATTCCATTCCATTCCATTCCATTCCATTCGGGTTTATTCCATTCCATTCCATTCCATTCCATTCCATTCCATTCCGTTCCATTCCATTCCATTCTATGCCATTCCAATCCATTCCATTCCGTTTGATTCCATTCCATTCCATTCCATACCATTCCATACCATTCCATTCCTGTTGATTCCTTTCAATTCCACTCCATTCCATTCCATTCCGTTTGGGTTGATTCCATTCCGTTCCAATCCATACCATTCCATTCCATTCGGGTTGATTCCATTCCATTCCATTCCATTCCATTTCATTGCATTCTGTTTGATTCCATTCCATTCCATTCCATTCCATTGCATTCTGGTTGATTCCATTCCATTCCATTCCATTCCATTTCATTACATTCCATTCGGGTTGATTCCATTCCATTCCATTCTATTCCATTCCATTCCATTCAATTCGCTTTGATTCCATTCCATTCGATTCCATTCCATTCGGATTGACTCCATTCCATTCCATTTCATTCCATTCTATTCCATTCCATTGCATTCCATTTCATTCCATTCGGGTAGATTCCGTTCTATTCCATTCCTATCCATACCATTCCATACCGGTTCATTCCATTCCATTCCATTCCATTCCATTCCATTCCATTCCATCCCATCCCATTCCATTTGGGTTGATTCCATTCCATTCCATTCCATTCCATTTCATTCCAATCCATTCGGTTTCATTCCATTCCATTCCATTCCATGCCATTCGGTTGCTTCCATTCCAATCCAGAACATTCCATTCCGTTCCATTCAATTCCGGTTCATTCCATTCCATTCCATTCCATTCCATTCCGTTCCATTCTATTCCATTCTGTTTAATTCCATTCCATTCCATTCCATTCCATTCGAGTTGATTCCATTCCATTCCATTCTATTCCATTCCATTCCATTCTATTCCATTCCATTCCATTCTATTCGCGTTGATTCCATTCCATCCCTTTCCATTCCATTCCATCCCATTCCATTCCATTCCATTCCATTCCATTCCATTTGGGTTGATTCCATTGCATTGCATTCCATTCCATTTCATTCCATTCGGGTTGATTGCATTCCATTACATTCCATTACATTCCATTCTGGTTGATCCTATTCGATTCCATTCGCTTCAATTCCATTCCATTCCATTCCATTCGAGTTGCTTCCATTCCAGTCAAGAACATTCCATTCCATTCCATTCCATTCCATTCCGGTTGATTCCATTGCATTCCACTCCATTCGGGATGCTTCCATTCCAGTCAAGAACATTCCATTCCATTCCATTCCATTCCATTCCGGTTGATTCCATTGCATTCCATTACATTCCATTTCATTCCATTCGGGTTGATTCCATTCCATTACATTCCATTACATTCCATTCTGGTTGATCCTATTCGATTCCATTCGCTTCAATTCCATTCCATTCCGTTCCATTCGAGTTGCTTCCATTCCATTCCAGAACATTCCATTCCATTCCTTTCCATTCTTTCCATTCCATTCTATTCGGGTTCATTCCATTCCATTCCATTCCGATTGATTCCATGCCATTCCTTTCCATTCCATTCCGTTCCATTCCATTCCATTCCGATTAATTCCATGCCATTCCATTGCATTCCATTCCATTCCACTCCATTCCTCTGTGGTTGATTCCATTCCATTCCATTCCATTCCATTCCATTCCATTCCTTTCCAATCCGTTTCATTCCATTCCATTCAATTTCAATCCATTCGGGTTGATTCCATTCCATTCCATTCCATTCCATTAGGGTTGATGCCATTCCATTCCATTCAACACCCTTCTATTCCATTTGGGTTGATTCCATTCCATTCCATTCCATTCCATTACATTACATTCGGGTTAATTCCATTCCATTCCATTCCATTCGATTCCATTTCATTCCATTCCATTCGGGATGCTTCCATTCCAGTCAAGAACATTCCATTCCATTCCATTCCATTCCTATCCATTCCTTTCCATTCCGGTTTATCCCTTTACATTCCATTCCATTCCATTCGGTTTGATTCCATTCCATTCCATTACATTGCTTTCCATTCCATTCCATTTCATTCCATTCGGGTTGATTCCATTCCATTCCATTCCATTCCATTCTGGTCGATTCCATTCCATTCCATTCCCTTCATTTCCATTCCATTCCATTCCATTCTGGTTGCTTCCATTCCGATCCAGAACATTCCATTCCATTCCTTTCCATTACATTCCATTCCGTTCCATTCGGGTTCATTCCATTCCATTCCATTCCATTCCATTCCATTCCATTCTGGTAGAATCCATTCCGTTCCATTCCAATCCATTCCATTTCATTCCGATTGATTCCATGCCATTCCTTTCCATTCCATTCCATTCCGTTCCATTCCATTCCATTCCGATTAATTCCATTCCATTCCATTGCATTCCATTCCATTCCACTCCATTCCTCTGTGGTTGATTGCATTCCATTCCATTCCATTCCATTCCATTCCATTCCTTTCCAATCCGTTTCATTCCATTCCATTCAATTTCAATCCATTCGGGTTGATTCCATTCCATTCCATTCCTTTCCATTATATTCCATTGCATTCCAAAACATTCGGGTTCATTCCATTCCATTCCATTCCATTCCATTCCATTCCATTCCATTCCATTCCCTTCGTGTTGAATCCATTCCATTCCCTTCCATTCCATCCCATTCCATTCTATTCCATTCCATTCCGATACATTCCATTCCATTCCCTTCCATTCGTGTTGATTCCATTCCATGCCATGCCATTCCATTCCATTCCGGTTGATTCCATTCCATTCCATTCCATTCCATTCCATTCCATTCCATTCCATTCCATTTCATTTCCTTCGTGTTGATTCCATTCCATTCCATTCCATTCCGTTCCCTTCCATTCCATTCCATTAGAGTTGATTCCATTCCATTCCATTCAATTCCATTCCATTCCATTTCATTCCATTCTCGATGATTCCATTCCATTCCATTCCATTCCATTCGGGTTGATTCCATTCCTTTTCATTCTATTCCATTCCATTCCATTCCAATCCATTCCATTCTGGATGATTACATTCCATTCCATTCGTGTTGATACCATTCCATTCCACGCCATTCCATTCCATTCCTTTACGGTTGTTGTCGTTCAATTCCATTCCATACCATTCCATTATATTTGGGTTGATTTCATTCCATTCCATTCCATTACATTCGGGTTAATTCCATTCCATTCCTTCCCATTCGATTCCATTCCATTCCATTCCATTCGGGATGCTTCCATTCCAGTCAAGAACATTCCATTACAAAACATTCCATTCCATTCCATTCCGGTTGATTCCATTGCATTCCATTCCATTCCATTTCATTCCATTCGGGTTGATTCCATTCCATTCCATTCCATTACATTCCATTCTGGTTGATCCTATTCGATTCCATTCGCTTCAATTCCATTCCATTCCATTCCATTCGAGTTGCTTCCATTCCAATCCAGAACATTCCATTCCATTCCTTTCCATTCTTTCCATTCCATTCTATTAGGGTTCATTCCATTCCATTCCATTCCATTCCGTTCCATTCTTGTAGAATCCATTCCGTTCCATTCCAATCCATTCCATTTCATTCCGATTGATTCCATGCCATTCCTTTCCATTCCATTCCAATCCGTTCCATTCCATTCCATTCCGATTAATTCCATTCCATTCCATTGCATTCCATTCCATTCCACTCCATTCCTCTGTGGTTGATTGCATTCCATTCCATTCCATTCCATTCCATTCCATTCCATTCCATTCCTTTCCAATCCGTTTCATTCCATTCCATTCAATTTCAATCCATTCGGGTTGATTCCATTCCATTCCATTCCTTTACATTATATTCCATTGCATTCCATTCCATTCGGGTTCATTCCATTCCATTCCATTCCATTCCATTCCATTCCATTCCATTCCCTTCGTGTTGAATCCATTCCATTCCCTTCCATTCCATCCCATTCCATTCTATTCCATTCCATTCCGATACATTCCATTCCATTCCCTTCCATTCGTGTTGATTCCATTCCATGCCATGCCATTCCATTCCATTCCGGTTGATTCCATTCCATTCCATTCCATTCCATTCCATTCCATTCCATTCAATTTCATTTCATTCGTGTTGATTCCATTCCATTCCATTCCATTCCGTTCCCTTCCATTCCATTCCATTAGAGTTGATTCCATTCCATTCCATTCAATTCCATTCCATTCCATTTCATTCCATTCTCGATGATTCCATTCCATTCCATTCCATTCCATTTCATTCCATTCTCGATGATTCCATTCCATTCCATTCCATTCCATTCGGGTTGATTCCATTCCATTTCATTCCATCAGATTCCATTCCTTTCCATTCCATTCGTGTTAATTCCATGCCATTCCACTCCATTCCATTGCCTTCCATTCCATTCCATTCCATTCGGGTTGCTTCTATTCCATTCCAGAACATTCCATTCCATTCCATTCCGATTGATTCCATTCCATTCCATTGCATTCCATTCCATTCCACTCCATTCCATTGTGGTTGATTCCTTTCCATTCCATTCCATTCCATTCCTTTCCATTCCGTTTCATTCCATTCCGTTCAATTTCATTCCATTCGGGTTGAATCCATTCCATTCCATTCCTTTCCATTATATTCCATTCCATTCCATTCCATTCGGGTTCATTCCATTCCGTTCCATTCCATTCCATTCCATTCCCTTCGGGTTGAATAAATTCCATTCCCTTCCATTCCATTCCATTCCATTCGGGTTGATTCCATTCCATTCCATTCCATTCCATTCCATTCCATTCCGGTTGATTCCATTCCATTTCTTTCCATTCCATTCCATTCCATTCCATTCCATTCTGGTTTATTCCATTCCATTCCATTCCATTCCATTCCATTCCATTCCATTCCATTCCATTCTATTCCATTCTATCCCATTCCATTCCATTCCATTCGGGATGATTCCATTCCATTCCATTCCATACCTTTCCATTGCTGTTGATTCCATTCCATTCCATTCCATTCCATTCCACTCCATTCCATTCCATTCCGTTTGTGTTGATTCCATTCCGTTCCAATCCATACCATTCCATTCCATTCCATTCCGGTTAATTCCATTCCATTCCATTTCATTCAATTCCATTCTGGTTGATTCCATTCCATTTCTTCCTATTGCATTCCATTCCATTCTATTCCATTCCATTCCATTCTATTCGCGTTGATTCCATTCCATCCCATTCCATTCCATTCCATCCCATTCCATTCCATTCCATTCGGGTTGATTCCATTGCATTCCATTCCATTCCATACCATTTGCGTGGATTCCATTCCATTCCATTCAATTCCATTGCATTCCATTCCATTCGGGTTGATTCCTTTCCATTCCATTCCATTGCATTCCATTCCATACCATTCCATTCCATTCCACTCAGGTTGATTCCATTCCCTTTCTTTCCATTCCATTCCATTCCATTCCATTCCATTCGGGTTTATTCCATTCCATTCCATTCCATTCCATTCCATTCCATTCCGTTCCATTCCATTCCATTCTATGCCATTCCAATCCATTCCATTCCGTTTGATTCCATTCCATTCCATTCCATACCATTCCATTCCTGTTGATTCCTTTCAATTCCACTCCATTCCATTCCATTCCGTTTGGGTTGATTCCATTCCGTTCCAATCCATACCATTCCATTCCATTCGAGTTGATTCCATTCCATTCCATTCCATTCCATTTCATTGCATTCTGTTTGATTCCATT
Source organism: Pan paniscus (assembly GCF_029289425.2). Taxonomy (NCBI): domain Eukaryota; kingdom Metazoa; phylum Chordata; class Mammalia; order Primates; family Hominidae; genus Pan; species Pan paniscus. Next base: position 43,405,152 of record NC_073267.2, on the reverse strand, counting down.
CCATTCCATTCCATTCCATTCCATTCCATTCTGGTTGATTCCATTCCATTCCATTCCATTCCATTTCATTACATTCCATTCGGGTTGATTCCATTCCATTCCATTCTATTCCATTCCATTCCATTCAATTCGCTTTGATTCCATTCCATTCGATTCCATTCCATTCGGATTGACTCCATTCCATTCCATTTCATTCCATTCTATTCCATTCCATTGCATTCCATTTCATTCCATTCGGGTAGATTCCGTTCTATTCCATTCCTATCCATACCATTCCATATCGGTTCATTCCATTCCATTCCATTCCATTCCATTCCATTCCATCCCATCCCATTCCATTTGGGTTGATTCCATTCCATTCCATTCCATTCCATTTCTTTCCAATCCATTCGGTTTCATTCCATTCCATTCCATTCCATGCCATTCGGTTGCTTCCATTCCAATCCAGAACATTCCATTCCGTTCCATTCAATTCCGGTTCATTCCATTCCATTCCATTCCATTCCATTCCGTTCCATTCTATTCCATTCTGTTTAATTCCATTCCATTCCATTCCATTCCATTCGAGTTGATTCCATTCCATTCCATTCTATTCCATTCCATTCCATTCTATTCCATTCCATTCCATTCTATTCGCGTTGATTCCATTCCATCCCTTTCCATTCTATTCCATCCCATTCCATTCCATTCCATTCCATTCCATTTGGGTTGATTCCATTGCATTCCATTCCATTCCATTTCATTCCATTCGGGTTGATTCCATTCCATTACATTCCATTACATTCCATTCTGGTTGATCCTATTCGATTCCATTCGCTTCAATTCCATTCCATTCCATTCCATTCGAGTTGCTTCCATTCCAGTCAAGAACATTCCATTCCATTCCATTCCATTCCATTCCGGTTGATTCCATTGCATTCCATTCCATTCGGGATGCTTCCATTCCAGTCAAGAACATTCCATTCCATTCCATTCCATTCCATTCCGGTTGATTCCATTGCATTCCATTACATTCCATTTCATTCCATTCGGGTTGATTCCATTCCATTACATTCCATTACATTCCATTCTGGTTGATCCTATTCGATTCCATTCGCTTCAATTCCATTTCATTCCATTCCATTCGAGTTGCTTCCATTCCATTCCAGAACATTCCATTCCATTCCTTTCCATTCTTTCCATTCCATTCTATTCGGGTTCATTCCATTCCATTCCATTCCGTTCCATTCTGGTAGAATCCATTCCGTTCCATTCCAATCCATTCCATTCCATTCCGATTGATTCCATGCCATTCCTTTCCATTCCATTCCGTTCCATTCCATTCCATTCCGATTAATTCCATGCCATTCCATTGCATTCCATTCCATTCCACTCCATTCCTCTGTGGTTGATTCCATTCCATTCCATTCCATTCCATTCCATTCCATTCCATTCCTTTCCAATCCGTTTCATTCCATTCCATTCAATTTCAATCCATTCGGGTTGATTCCATTCCATTCCATTCCATTCCATTAGGGTTGATGCCATTCCATTCCATTCAACACCGTTCTATTCCATTTGGGTTGATTCCATTCCATTCCATTCCATTACATTACATTACATTCGGGTTAATTCCATTCCATTCCATTCCATTCCATTCCATTTCATTCCATTCCATTCGGGATGCTTCCATTCCAGTCAAGAACATTCCATTCCATTCCATTCCATTCCTATCCATTCCTTTCCATTCCGGTTTATCCCTTTACATTCCATTCCATTCCTTTCGTTTTGATTCCATTCCATTCCATTCCATTCCATTCCATTCCATTCGGTTTGATTCCATTCCATTCCATTACATTGCTTTCCATTCCATTCCATTTCATTCCATTCGGGTTGATTCCATTCCATTCCACTCCATTCCATTCTGGTCGATTCCATTCCATTCCATTCCCTTCATTTCCATTCCATTCCATTCCATTCTGGTTGCTTCCATTCCGATCCAGAACATTCCATTCCATTCCTTTCCATTACATTCCATTCCGTTCCATTCGGGTTCATTCCATTCAATTCCATTCCATTCCATTCCATTCCATTCCATTCCATTCCACTCGGGATGTTTCCATTCCATTTCATTCTATTCCATTCCATTCCATTCCAATCCATTCCATTCTGGATGATTACATTCCATTCCATTCGTGTTGATACCATTCCATTCCACGCCATTCCATTCCATTCCTTTACGGTTGTTGTCGTTCAATTCCATTCCATACCATTCCATTATATTTGGGTTGATTTCATTCCATTCCATTCCATTACATTCGGGTTAATTCCATTCCATTCCTTCCCATTCGATTCCATTCCATTCCATTCCATTCGGGATGCTTCCATTCCAGTCAAGAACATTCCATTACAAAACATTCCATTCCATTCCATTCCGGTTGATTCCATTGCATTCCATTCCATTCCATTTCATTCCATTCGGGTTGATTCCATTCCATTCCATTCCATTACATTCCATTCTGGTTGATCCTATTCGATTCCATTCGCTTCAATTCCATTCCATTCCATTCCATTCGAGTTGCTTCCATTCCAATCCAGAACATTCCATTCCATTCCTTTCCATTCTTTCCATTCCATTCTATTAGGGTTCATTCCATTCCATTCCATTCCATTCCGTTCCATTCTTGTAGAATCCATTCCGTTCCATTCCAATCCATTCCATTTCATTCCGATTGATTCCATGCCATTCCTTTCCATTCCATTCCAATCCGTTCCATTCCATTCCATTCCGATTAATTCCATTCCATTCCATTGCATTCCATTCCATTCCACTCCATTCCTCTGTGGTTGATTGCATTCCATTCCATTCCATTCCATTCCATTCCATTCCATTCCATTCCTTTCCAATCCGTTTCATTCCATTCCATTCAATTTCAATCCATTCGGGTTGATTCCATTCCATTCCATTCCTTTACATTATATTCCATTGCATTCCATTCCATTCGGGTTCATTCCATTCCATTCCATTCCATTCCATTCCATTCCATTCCATTCCATTCCATTCCATTCCATTCCCTTCGTGTTGAATCCATTCCATTCCCTTCCATTCCATCCCATTCCATTCTATTCCATTCCATTCCGATACATTCCATTCCATTCCCTTCCATTCGTGTTGATTCCATTCCATGCCATGCCATTCCATTCCATTCCGGTTGATTCCATTCCATTCCATTCCATTCCATTCCATTCCATTCCATTCAATTTCATTTCATTCGTGTTGATTCCATTCCATTCCATTCCATTCCGTTCCCTTCCATTCCATTCCATTAGAGTTGATTCCATTCCATTCCATTCAATTCCATTCCATTCCATTTCATTCCATTCTCGATGATTCCATTCCATTCCATTCCATTCCATTTCATTCCATTCTCGATGATTCCATTCCATTCCATTCCATTCCATTCGGGTTGATTCCATTCCATTTCATTCCATCAGATTCCATTCCTTTCCATTCCATTCGTGTTAATTCCATGCCATTCCACTCCATTCCATTGCCTTCCATTCCATTCCATTCCATTCGGGTTGCTTCTATTCCATTCCAGAACATTCCATTCCATTCCATTCCGATTGATTCCATTCCATTCCATTGCATTCCATTCCATTCCACTCCATTCCATTGTGGTTGATTCCTTTCCATTCCATTCCATTCCATTCCTTTCCATTCCGTTTCATTCCATTCCGTTCAATTTCATTCCATTCGGGTTGAATCCATTCCATTCCATTCCTTTCCATTATATTCCATTCCATTCCATTCCATTCGGGTTCATTCCATTCCGTTCCATTCCATTCCATTCCATTCCCTTCGGGTTGAATAAATTCCATTCCCTTCCATTCCATTCCATTCCATTCGGGTTGATTCCATTCCATTCCATTCCATTCCATTCCATTCCATTCCGGTTGATTCCATTCCATTTCTTTCCATTCCATTCCATTCCATTCCATTCCATTCTGGTTTATTCCATTCCATTCCATTCCATTCCATTCCATTCCATTCCATTCCATTCCATTCTATTCCATTCTATCCCATTCCATTCCATTCCATTCGGGATGATTCCATTCCATTCCATTCCATACCTTTCCATTGCTGTTGATTCCATTCCATTCCATTCCATTCCATTCCACTCCATTCCATTCCATTCCGTTTGTGTTGATTCCATTCCGTTCCAATCCATACCATTCCATTCCATTCCATTCCGGTTAATTCCATTCCATTCCATTTCATTCAATTCCATTCTGGTTGATTCCATTCCATTTCTTCCTATTGCATTCCATTCCATTCTATTCCATTCCATTCCATTCTATTCGCGTTGATTCCATTCCATCCCATTCCATTCCATTCCATCCCATTCCATTCCATTCCATTCGGGTTGATTCCATTGCATTCCATTCCATTCCATACCATTTGCGTGGATTCCATTCCATTCCATTCAATTCCATTGCATTCCATTCCATTCGGGTTGATTCCTTTCCATTCCATTCCATTGCATTCCATTCCATACCATTCCATTCCATTCCACTCAGGTTGATTCCATTCCCTTTCTTTCCATTCCATTCCATTCCATTCCATTCCATTCGGGTTTATTCCATTCCATTCCATTCCATTCCATTCCATTCCATTCCGTTCCATTCCATTCCATTCTATGCCATTCCAATCCATTCCATTCCGTTTGATTCCATTCCATTCCATTCCATACCATTCCATTCCTGTTGATTCCTTTCAATTCCACTCCATTCCATTCCATTCCGTTTGGGTTGATTCCATTCCGTTCCAATCCATACCATTCCATTCCATTCGAGTTGATTCCATTCCATTCCATTCCATTCCATTTCATTGCATTCTGTTTGATTCCATTCCATTCCATTCCATTCCATTCCATTCCATTCTGGTTGATTCCATTCCATTCCATTCCATTCCATTTCATTACATTCCATTCGGGTTGATTCCATTCCATTCCATTCTATTCCATTCCATTCCATTCAATTCGCTTTGATTCCATTCCATTCGATTCCATTCCATTCGGATTGACTCCATTCCATTCCATTTCATTCCATTCTATTCCATTCCATTGCATTCCATTTCATTCCATTCGGGTAGATTCCGTTCTATTCCATTCCTATCCATACCATTCCATATCGGTTCATTCCATTCCATTCCATTCCATTCCATTCCATTCCATCCCATCCCATTCCATTTGGGTTGATTCCATTCCATTCCATTCCATTCCATTTCTTTCCAATCCATTCGGTTTCATTCCATTCCATTCCATTCCATGCCATTCGGTTGCTTCCATTCCAATCCAGAACATTCCATTCCGTTCCATTCAATTCCGGTTCATTCCATTCCATTCCATTCCATTCCATTCCGTTCCATTCTATTCCATTCTGTTTAATTCCATTCCATTCCATTCCATTCCATTCGAGTTGATTCCATTCCATTCCATTCTATTCCATTCCATTCCATTCTATTCCATTCCATTCCATTCTATTCGCGTTGATTCCATTCCATCCCTTTCCATTCTATTCCATCCCATTCCATTCCATTCCATTCCATTCCATTTGGGTTGATTCCATTGCATTCCATTCCATTCCATTTCATTCCATTCGGGTTGATTCCATTCCATTACATTCCATTACATTCCATTCTGGTTGATCCTATTCGATTCCATTCGCTTCAATTCCATTCCATTCCATTCCATTCGAGTTGCTTCCATTCCAGTCAAGAACATTCCATTCCATTCCATTCCATTCCATTCCGGTTGATTCCATTGCATTCCATTCCATTCGGGATGCTTCCATTCCAGTCAAGAACATTCCATTCCATTCCATTCCATTCCATTCCGGTTGATTCCATTGCATTCCATTACATTCCATTTCATTCCATTCGGGTTGATTCCATTCCATTACATTCCATTACATTCCATTCTGGTTGATCCTATTCGATTCCATTCGCTTCAATTCCATTTCATTCCATTCCATTCGAGTTGCTTCCATTCCATTCCAGAACATTCCATTCCATTCCTTTCCATTCTTTCCATTCCATTCTATTCGGGTTCATTCCATTCCATTCCATTCCGTTCCATTCTGGTAGAATCCATTCCGTTCCATTCCAATCCATTCCATTCCATTCCGATTGATTCCATGCCATTCCTTTCCATTCCATTCCGTTCCATTCCATTCCATTCCGATTAATTCCATGCCATTCCATTGCATTCCATTCCATTCCACTCCATTCCTCTGTGGTTGATTCCATTCCATTCCATTCCATTCCATTCCATTCCATTCCATTCCTTTCCAATCCGTTTCATTCCATTCCATTCAATTTCAATCCATTCGGGTTGATTCCATTCCATTCCATTCCATTCCATTAGGGTTGATGCCATTCCATTCCATTCAACACCGTTCTATTCCATTTGGGTTGATTCCATTCCATTCCATTCCATTACATTACATTACATTCGGGTTAATTCCATTCCATTCCATTCCATTCCATTCCATTTCATTCCATTCCATTCGGGATGCTTCCATTCCAGTCAAGAACATTCCATTCCATTCCATTCCATTCCTATCCATTCCTTTCCATTCCGGTTTATCCCTTTACATTCCATTCCATTCCTTTCGTTTTGATTCCATTCCATTCCATTCCATTCCATTCCATTCCATTCGGTTTGATTCCATTCCATTCCATTACATTGCTTTCCATTCCATTCCATTTCATTCCATTCGGGTTGATTCCATTCCATTCCACTCCATTCCATTCTGGTCGATTCCATTCCATTCCATTCCCTTCATTTCCATTCCATTCCATTCCATTCTGGTTGCTTCCATTCCGATCCAGAACATTCCATTCCATTCCTTTCCATTACATTCCATTCCGTTCCATTCGGGTTCATTCCATTCAATTCCATTCCATTCCATTCCATTCCATTCCATTCCATTCCACTCGGGATGTTTCCATTCCATTTCATTCTATTCCATTCCATTCCATTCCAATCCATTCCATTCTGGATGATTACATTCCATTCCATTCGTGTTGATACCATTCCATTCCACGCCATTCCATTCCATTCCTTTAGGGTTGTTGCCGTTCAATTCCATTCCATACCATTCCATTATATTTGGGTTGATTCCATTCCATTCCATTCCATTACATTCGGATTAATTCCATTCTATTCCTTCCCATTCGATTCCATTCCATTCCATTCCATTCGGGATGCTTCCATTCCAGTCAAGAACATTCCATTACATAACATTCCATTCCATTCCATTCCGGTTGATTCCATTGCATTCCATTCCATTCCATTTCATTCCATTCGGGTTGATTCCATTCCATTCCATTCCATTACATTCCATTCTGGTTGATCCTATTCGATTCCATTCGCTTCAATTCCATTCCATTCCATTCCATTCGAGTTGCTTCCATTCCAATCCAGAACATTCCATTCCATTCCTTTCCATTCTTTCCATTCCATTCTATTCGGGTTCATTCCATTCCATTCCGTTCCATTCTGGTAGAATCCATTCCGTTCCATTCCAATCCATTCCATTTCATTCCGATTGATTCCATGCCATTCCTTTCCATTCCATTCCATTCCGTTCCATTCCATTCCATTCCGATTAATTCCATTCCATTCCATTGCATTCCATTCCATTCCACTCCATTCCTCTGTGGTTGATTGCATTCCATTCCATTCCATTCCATTCCATTCCATTCCATTCCATTCCATTCCTTTCCAATCCGTTTCATTCCATTCCATTCAATTTCAATCCATTCGGGTTGATTCCATTCCATTCCATTCCTTTACATTATATTCCATTGCATTCCATTCCATTCGGGTTCATTCCATTCCATTCCATTCCATTCCATTCCATTCCATTCCATTCCCTTCGTGTTGAATCCATTCCATTCCCTTCCATTCCATCCCCTTCCATTCTATTCCATTCCATTCCGATACATTCCATTCCATTCCCTTCCATTCGTGTTGATTCCATTCCATGCCATGCCATTCCATTCCATTCCGGTTGATTCCATTCCATTCCATTCCATTCCATTCCATTCCATTCCATTCCATTCCATTCCATTTCATTTCCTTCGTGTTGATTCCATTCCATTCCATTCCATTCCGTTCCCTTCCATTCCATTCCATTAGAGTTGATTCCATTCCATTCCATTCAATTCCATTCCATTCCATTTCATTCCATTCTCGATGATTCCATTCCATTCCATTCCATTCCATTCGGGTTGATTCCATTCCATTTCATTCCATCAGATTCCATTCCTTTCCATTCCATTCGTGTTAATTCCATGCCATTCCACTCCATTCCATTGCCTTCCATTCCATTCCATTCCATTCGGGTTGCTTCTATTCCATTCCAGAACATTCCATTCCATTCCATTCCGATTGATTCCATTCCATTCCATTGCATTCCATTCCATTCCACTCCATTCCATTGTGGTTGATTCCTTTCCATTCCATTCCATTCCTTTCCATTCCGTTTCATTCCATTCCATTCAATTTCATTCCATTCGGGTTGAATCCATTCCATTCCATTCCTTTCCATTATATTCCATTCCATTCCATTCCATTCGGGTTCATTCCATTCCATTCCATTCCATTCCATTCCATTCCATTCCATTCCCTTCGGGTTGAATAAATTCCATTCCCTTCCATTCCATTCCATTCCATTCGGGTTGATTCCATTCCATTCCATTCCATTCCATTCCATTCCATTCCATTCCGGTTGATTCCATTCCATTTCTTTCCATTCCATTCCATTCCATTCCATTCCATTCTGGTTTATTCCATTCCATTCCATTCCATTCCATTCCATTCCTTTCCATTCCATTCCATTCTCTTCCATTCTATCCCATTCCATTCCATTCCATTCGGGATGATTCCATTCCATTCCATTCCATACCTTTCCATTGCTGTTGATTCCATTCCATTCCATTCCATTCCACTCCATTCCATTCCATTCCGTTTGTGTTGATTCCATTCCGTTCCAATCCATACCATTCCATTCCATTCCATTCCGGTTAATTCCATTCCATTCCATTTCATTCAATTCCATTCTGGTTGATTCCATTCAATTTCTTCCTATTCCATTCCATTCCATTCTATTCCATTCCATTCCATTCTATTCGCGTTGATTCCATTCCATCCCATTCCATTCCATTCCATCCCATTCCATTCCATTCCATTCGGGTTGATTCCATTGCATTCCATTCCATTCCATACCATTTGCGTGGATTCCATTCCATTCCATTCAATTCCATTGCATTCCATTCCATTCGGGTTGATTCCTTTCCATTCCATTCCATTGCATTCCATTCCATACCATTCCATTCCATTCCACTCAGGTTGATTCCATTCCATTTCTTTCCATTCCATTCCATTCCATTCCATTCCATTCGGGTTTATTCCATTCCATTCCATTCCATTCCATTCCATTCCATTCCGTTCCATTCCATTCCATTCTATGCCATTCCAATCCATTCCATTCCGTTTGATTCCATTCCATTCCATTCCATACCATTCCATTCCTGTTGATTCCTTTCAATTCCACTCCATTCCATTCCATTCCGTTTGGGTTGATTCCATTCCGTTCCAATCCATACCATTCCATTCCATTCGGGTTGATTCCATTCCATTCCATTCCATTCCATTTCATTGCGTTCTGTTTGATTCCATTCCATTCCATTCCATTCCATTCCATTCTGGTTGATTCCATTCCATTCCATTCCATTCCATTCCATTTCATTACATTCCATTCGGGTTGATTCCATTCCATTCCATTCTATTCCATTCCATTCCATTCAATTCGCTTTGATTCCATTCCATTCGATTCCATTCCATTCGGATTGACTCCATTCCATTCCATTTCATTCCATTCTATTCCATTCCATTGCATTCCATTTCATTCCATTCGGGTAGATTCCGTTCTATTCCATTCCTATCCATACCATTCCATATCGGTTCATTCCATTCCATTCCATTCCATTCCATTCCATTCCATCCCATTCCATTTGGGTTGATTCCATTCCATTCCATTCCATTCCATTTCATTCCAATCCATTCGGTTTCATTCCATTCCATTCCTTTCCATGCCATTCGGTTGCTTCCATTCCAATCCAGAACATTCCATTCCGTTCCATTCAATTCCGGTTCATTCCATTCCATTCCATTCCATTCCATTCTATTCCATTCTGTTTAATTCCATTCCATTCCATTCCATTCCATTCGAGTTGATTCCATTCCATTCCATTCTATTCCATTCCATTCCATTCTATTCCATTCCATTCCATTCTATTTGCGTTGATTCCATTCCATCCCTTTCCATTCCATTCCATCCCATTCAATTCCATTCCATTCCATTCCATTCGGGTTGATTCCATTGCATTCCATTCCATTCCATTCTATTCCATTCCATTCGGGTTCATTCCATTCCATTCCGTTCCATTCGATTCCATTCCATTCCATTCCATTCGGGATGCTTCCATTCCAGTCAAGAACATTCCATTCCATTCCATTCCATTCCATTCCATTCCATTCCATTCCATTTCGGTTGATTCCATTGCATTCCATTCCATTCCATTTCATTCCATTCGGGTTGATTCCATTCCATTACATTCCATTCTGGTTGATCCTATTCGATTCCTTTCGCTTCAATTCCATTCCATTCCATTCCATTCGAGTTGCTTCCATTCCATTCCAGAACATTCCATTCCATTCCTTTCCATTCTTTCCATTCCATTCTATTCGGGTTCATTCCATTCCATTCCATTCCATTCCGTTCCATTCTGGTAGAATCCATTCCGTTCCATTCCAATCCATTCCATTCCATTCCGATTGATTCCATGCCATTCCTTTCCATTCCATTCCGTTCCATTCCATTCCATTCCGATTAATTCCATGCCATTCCATTGCATTCCATTCCATTCCACTCCATTCCTCTGTGGTTGATTCCATTCCATTCCATTCCATTCCATTCCATTCCATTCCTTTCCAATCCGTTTCATTCCATTCCATTCAATTTCAATCCATTCGGGTTGATTCCATTCCATTCCATTCCATTCCATTAGGGTTGATGCCATTCCATTCCATTCAACACCATTCTATTCCATTTGGGTTGATTCCATTCCATTCCATTCCATTCCATTCCATTCCATTCCATTACATTCGGGTTAATTCCATTCCATTCCATTCCATTCGATTCCATTTCATTCCATTCCATTCGGGATGCTTCCATTCCAGTCAAGAACACTCCATTCCATTCCATTCCATTCCTATCCATTCCTTTCCATTCCGGTTTATCCCTTTACATTCCATTCCATTCCTTTCGTTTTGATTCCATTCCATTCCATTCCATTCCATTCCATTCGGTTTGATTCCATTCCATTCCATTACATTGCTTTCCATTCCATTCCATTTCATTCCATTCGGGTTGATTCCATTCCATTCCACTCCATTCCATTCTGGTCGATTCCATTCCATTCCATTCCCTTCATTTCCATTCCATTCCATTCCATTCTGGTTGCTTCCATTCCGATCCAGAACATTCCATTCCATTCCTTTCCATTACATTCCATTCCGTTCCATTCAGGTTCATTCCATTCAATTCCATTCCATTCCATTCCATTCCATTCCATTCCATTCCACTCGGGATGTTTCCATTCCATTTCATTCTATTCCATTCCATTCCATTCCAATCCATTCCATTCTGGATGATTACATTCCATTCCATTCGTGTTGATACCATTCCATTCCACGCCATTCCATTCCATTCCTTTAGGGTTGTTGCCATTCAATTCCATTCCATACCATTCCATTATATTTGGGTTGATTCCATTCCATTCCATTCCATTACATTCGGGTTAATTCCATTCCATTCCTTCCCATTCGATTCCATTCCATTCCATTCCATTCGGGATGCTTCCATTCCAGTCAAGAACATTCCATTACATAACATTCCATTCCATTCCATTCCGGTTGATTCCATTGCATTCCATTCCATTCCATTTCATTCCATTCGGGTTGATTCCATTCCATTCCATTCCATTACATTACATTCTGGTTGATCCTATTCGATTCCATTCGCTTCAATTCCATTCCATTCCATTCCATTCGAGTTGCTTCCATTCCAATCCAGAACATTCCATTCCATTCCTTTCCATTCTTTCCATTCCATTCTATTCGGGTTCATTCCATTCCATTCCATTCCATTCCGTTCCATTCTGGTAGAATCCATTCCGTTCCATTCCAATCCATTCCATTTCATTCCGATTGATTCCATGCCATTCCTTTCCATTCCATTCCATTCCGTTCCATTCCATTCCATTCCGATTAATTCCATTCCATTCCATTGCATTCCATTCCATTCCACTCCATTCCTCTGTGGTTGATTGCATTCCATTCCATTCCATTCCATTCCATTCCATTCCATTCCATTCCTTTCCAATCCGTTTCATTCCATTCCATTCAATTTCAATCCATTCGGGTTGATTCCATTCCATTCCATTCCTTTCCATTATATTCCATTGCATTCCATTCCATTCGGGTTCATTCCATTCCATTCCATTCCATTCCATTCCCTTCGTGTTGAATCCATTCCATTCCCTTCCATTCCATCCCATTCCATTCTATTCCATTCCATTCCGATACATTGCATTCCTTTCCCTTCCATTCGTGTTGATTCCATTCCATGCCATGCCATTCCATTCCATTCCGGTTGATTCCATTCCATTCCATTCCATTCCATTCCATTCCATTCCATTCCATTCCATTTCATTTCCTTCGTGTTGATTCCATTCCATTCCATTCCATTCCGTTCCCTTCCATTCCATTCCATTAGAGTTGATTCCATTCCATTCCATTCAATTCCATTCCATTCAATTTCATTCCATTCTCGATGATTCCATTCCATTCCATTCCATTCCATTCGGGTTGATTCCATTCCATTTCATTCCATTAGATTCCATTCCTTTCCATTCCATTCGTGTTAATTCCATGCCATTCCACTCCATTCCATTGCCTTCCATTCCATTCCATTCCATTCGGGTTGCTTCTATTCCATCCCAGAACATTCCATTCCATTCCATTCCGATTGATTCCATTCCATTCCATTGCATTCCATTCCATTCCACTCCATTCCATTGTGGTTGATTCCTTTCCATTCCATTCCATTCCATTCCTTTCCATTCCGTTTCATTCCATTCCATTCAATTTCATTCCATTCGGGTTGAATCCATTCCATTCCATTCCTTTCCATTATATTCCATTCCATTCCATTCCATTCGGGTTCATTCCATTCCATTCCATTCCATTCCATTCCATTCCCTTCGGGTTGAATAAATTCCATTCCCTTCCATTCCATTCCATTCCATTCGGGTTGATTCCATTCCATTCCTTTCCATTCCATTCCATTCCTGTTGATTCCATTCCATTTCTTTCCATTCCATTCCATTCCATTCCATTCTGGTTTATTCCATTCCATTCCATTCCATTCCATTCCATTCCATTCTATTCCATTCTATCCCATTCCATTCCATTCCATTCGGGATGATTCCATTCCATTCCATTCCATACCTTTCCATTGCTGTTGATTCCATTCCATTCCATTCCATTCCACTCCATTCCATTCCATTCCGTTTGTGTTGATTCCATTCCGTTCCAATCCATACCATTCCATTCCATTCCATTCCGGTTAATTCCATTCCATTCCATTTCATTCAATTCCATTCTGGTTGATTCCATTCCATTTCTTCCTATTCCATTCCATTCCATTCTATTCCATTCCATTCCATTCTATTCGCGTTGATTCCATTCCATCCCATTCCATTCTATTCCATCCCATTCCATTCCATTCCATTCGGGTTGATTCCATTGCATTCCATTCCATTCCATACCATTTGCGTGGATTCTATTCCATTCCATTCAATTCCATTGCATTCCATTCCATTCGGGTTGATTCCTTTCCATTCCATTCCATTGCATTCCATTCCATACCATTCCATTCCATTCCACTCAGGTTGATTCCATTCCATTTCTTTCCATTCCATTCCATTCCATTCCATTCCATTCGGGTTTATTCCATTCCATTCCATTCCATTCCATTCCATTCCATTCCGTTCCATTCCATTCCATTCTATGCCATTCCAATCCATTCCATTCCGTTTGATTCCATTCCATTCCATTCCATTCCATACCATTCCATTCCTGTTGATTCCTTTCAATTCCACTCCATTCCATTCCATTCCGTTTGGGTTGATTCCATTCCGTTCCAATCCATACCATTCCATTCCATTCGGGTTGATTCCATTCCATTCCATTCCATTCCATTTCATTGCATTCTGTTTGATTCCATTCCATTCCATTCCATTCCATTCCATTCCATTCCATTCTGGTTGATTCCATTCCATTCCATTCCATTCCATTTCATTACATTCCTTTCGGGTTGATTCCTTTCCATTCCATTCTATTCCATTCCATTCCGTTCAATTCGCTTTGATTCCATTCCATTCGATTCCATTCCATTCGGATTGACTCCATTCCATTCCATTTCATTCCATTCTATTCCATTCCATTGCATTCCATTTCATTCCATTCGGGTAGATTCCGTTCTATTCCATTCCTATCCATACCATTCCATACCGGTTCATTCCATTCCATTCCATTCCGTTCCATTCCATTCCATCCCATTCCATTTGGGTTGATTCCATTCCATTCCATTCCATTCCATTTCATTCCAATCCATTCGGTTTCATTCCATTCCATTCCATTCCATGCCATTTGGTTGCTTCCATTCCAATCCAGAACATTCCATTCCGTTCCATTCAATTCCGGTTCATTCCATTCCATTCCATTCCATTCTATTCCATTCTGTTTAATTCCATTCCATTCCATTCCATTCCATTCGAGTTGATTCCATTCCATTCCATTCTATTCCTTTCCATTCCATTCTATTCCATTCCATTCCATTCTATTCGCGTTGATTCCATTCCATCCCTTTCCATTCCATTCCATCCCATTCAATTCCATTCCATTCCATTCCATTCGGGTTGATTCCATTGCATTCCATTCCATTCCATTCTATTCCATTCCATTCGGGTTCATTCCATTCCATTCCGTTCCATTCGATGCCATTCCATTCCATTCCATTCGGGATGCTTCCATTCCAGTCAAGAACATTCCATTCCATTCCATTCCATTCCATTCCATTCCATTCCGGTTGATTCCATTGCATTCCATTCCATTCCATTTCATTCCATTCGGGTTGATTCCATTCCATTCCATTACATTACATTCCATTCTGGTTGATCCTATTCGATTCCATTCGCTTCAATTCCATTCCATTCCATTCCATTCGAGTTGCTTCCATTCCATTCCAGAACATTCCATTCCATTCCTTTCCATTCTTTCCATTCCATTCTATTCGGGTTCATTCCATTCCATTCCATTCCATTCCGTTCCATTCTGGTAGAATCCATTCCGTTCCATTCCAATCCATTCCATTCCATTCCGATTGATTCCATGCCATTCCTTTCCATTCCATTCCGTTCCATTCCATTCCATTCCGATTAATTCCATGCCATTCCATTACATTCCATTCCATTCCACTCCATTCCTCTGTGGTTGATTCCATTCCATTCCATTCCATTCCATTCCATTCCATTCCTTTCCAATCCGTTTCATTCCATTCCATTCAATTTCAATCCATTCGGGTTGATTCCATTCCATTCCATTCCATTCCATTAGGGTTGATGCCATTCCATTCCATTCAACACCATTCTATTCCATTTGGGTTGATTCCATTCCATTCCATTCCATTCCATTCCATTCCATTACATTCGGGTTAATTCCATTCCATTCCATTCCATTCGATTCCATTTCATTCCATTCCATTCGGGATGCTTCCATTCCAGTCAAGAACATTCCATTCCATTCCATTCCATTCCTATCCATTCCTTTCCATTCCGGTTTATCCCTTTACATTCCATTCCATTCCTTTCGTTTTGATTCCATTCCATTCCATTCCATTCCATTCCATTCGGTTTGATTCCATTCCATTCCATTACATTGCTTTCCATTCCATTCCATTTCATTCCATTCGGGTTGATTCCATTCCATTCCACTCCATTCCATTCTGGTAGATTCCATTCCATTCCATTCGGGTTGATTCCATTCCATTCCACTCCATTCCATTCTGGTCGATTCCATTCCATTCCATTCCCTTCATTTCCATTCCATTCCATTCCATTCTGGTTGCTTCCATTCCGATCCAGAACATTCCATTCCATTCCTTTCCATTACATTCCATTCCGTTCCATTCGGGTTCATTCCATTCAATTCCATTCCATTCCATTCCATTCCATTCCATTCCATTCCACTCGGGATGTTTCCATTCCATTTCATTCTATTCCATTCCATTCCATTCCAATCCATTCCATTCTGGATGATTACATTCCATTCCATTCGTGTTGATACCATTCCATTCCACGCCATTCCATTCCATTCCTTTAGGGTTGTTGCCGTTCAATTCCATTCCATACCATTCCATTATATTTGGGTTGATTCCATTCCATTCCATTCCATTACATTCGGGTTAATTCCATTCCATTCCTTCCCATTCGATTCCATTCCATTCCATTCCATTCGGGATGCTTCCATTCCAGTCAAGAACATTCCATTACATAACATTCCATTCCATTCCATTCCGGTTGATTCCATTGCATTCCATTCCATTCCATTTCATTCCATTCGGGTTGATTCCATTCCATTCCATTCCATTACATTCCATTCTGGTTGATCCTATTCGATTCCATTCGCTTCAATTCCATTCCATTCCATTCCATTCGAGTTGCTTCCATTCCAATCCAGAACATTCCATTCCATTCCTTTCCATTCTTTCCATTCCATTCTATTCGGGTTCATTCCATTCCATTCCATTCCATTCCGTTCCATTCTGGTAGAATCCATTCCGTTCCATTCCAATCCATTCCATTTCATTCCGATTGATTCCATGCCATTCCTTTCCATTCCATTCCATTCCGTTCCATTCCATTCCATTCCGATTAATTCCATTCCATTCCATTGCATTCCATTCCATTCCACTCCATTCCTCTGTGGTTGATTGCATTCCATTCCATTCCATTCCATTCCATTCCATTCCTTTCCAATCCGTTTCATTCCATTCCATTCAATTTCAATCCATTCGGGTTGATTCCATTCCATTCCATTCCTTTCCATTATATTCCATTGCATTCCATTCCATTCGGGTTCATTCCATTCCATTCCATTCCATTCCATTCCATTCCATTCCATTCCCTTCTTGTTGAATCCATTCCATTCCCTTCCATTCCATCCCATTCCATTCTATTCCATTCCATTCCGATACATTCCATTCCATTCCCTTCCATTCGTGTTGATTCCATTCCATGCCATGCCATTCCATTCCATTCCGGTTGATTCCATTCCATTCCATTCCATTCCATTCCATTCCATTCCATTCCATTTCATTTCCTTCGTGTTGATTCCATTCCATTCCATTCCATTCCGTTCCCTTCCATTCCATTCCATTAGAGTTGATTCCATTCCATTCCATTCAATTCCATTCCATTCCATTTCATTCCATTCTCGATGATTCCATTCCATTCCATTCCATTCCATTCGGGTTGATTCCATTCCATTTCATTCCATTAGATTCCATTCCTTTCCATTCCATTCGTGTTAATTCCATGCCATTCCACTCCATTCCATTGCCTTCCATTCCATTCCATTCCATTCGGGTTGCTTCTATTCCATTCCAGAACATTCCATTCCATTCCATTCCGATTGATTCCATTCCATTCCATTGCATTCCATTCCATTCCACTCCATTCCATTGTGGTTGATTCCTTTCCATTCCATTCCATTCCATTCCTTTCCATTCCGTTTCATTCCATTCCATTCAATTTCATTCCATTCGGGTTGAATCCATTCCATTCCATTCCTTTCCATTATATTCCATTCCATTCCATTCCATTCGGGTTCATTCCATTCCATTCCATTCCATTCCATTCCATTCCATTCCCTTCGGGTTGAATAAATTCCATTCCCTTCCATTCCATTCCATTCCATTCGGGTTGATTCCATTCCATTCCATTCCATTCCATTCCATTCCATTCCGGTTGATTCCATTCCATTTCTTTCCATTTCATTCCATTCCATTCCATTCCATTCTGGTTTATTCCATTCCATTCCATTCCATTCCATTCCATTCCATTCCATTCCAGTCTATTCCATTCTATCCCATTCCATTCCATTCCATTCGGGATGATTCCATTCCATTCCATTCCATACCTTTCCATTGCTGTTGATTCCATTCCATTCCATTCCACTCCATTCCATTCCATTCCGTTTGTGTTGATTCCATTCCGTTCCAATCCATACCATTCCATTCCATTCCATTCCGGTTAATTCCATTCCATTCCATTTCATTCAATTCCATTCTGGTTGATTCCATTCAATTTCTTCCTATTCCATTCCATTCCATTCTATTCCATTCCATTCCATTCTATTCGCGTTGATTCCATTCCATCCCATTCCATTCCATTCCATCCCATTCCATTCCATTCCATTCGGGTTGATTCCATTGCATTCCATTCCATTCCATACCATTTGCGTGGATTCCATTCCATTCAATTCCATTGCATTCCATTCCATTCGGGTTGATTCCTTTCCATTCCATTCCATTGCATTCCATTCCATACCATTCCATTCCATTCCACTCAGGTTGATTCCATTCCATTTCTTTCCATTCCATTCCATTCCATTCCATTCCATTCCATTCCATTCGGGTTTATTCCATTCCATTCCATTCCATTCCATTCCATTCCATTCCATTCCGTTCCATTCCATTCCATTCTATGCCATTCCAATCCATTCCATTCCGTTTGATTCCATTCCATTCCATTCCATACCATTCCATTCCTGTTGATTCCTTTCAATTCCACTCCATTCCATTCCATTCCGTTTGGGTTGATTCCATTCCGTTCCAATCCATACCATTCCATTCCATTCGGGTTGATTCCATTCCATTCCATTCCATTCCATTTCATTACATTCCATTCGGGTTGATTCCATTCCATTCCATTCTATTCCATTCCATTCCATTCAATTCGCTTTGATTCCATTCCATTCGATTCCATTCCATTCGGATTGACTCCATTCCATTCCATTTCATTCCATTCTATTCCATTCCATTGCATTCCATTTCATTCCATTAGGGTAGATTCCATTCTATTCCATTCCTATCCATAACATTCCATACCGGTTCATTCCATTCCATTCCATTCCATTCCATTCCATTCCATCCCATTCCATTTGGGTTGATTCCATTCCATTCCATTCCATTCCATTTCATTCCAATCCATTCGGTTTCATTCCATTCCATTCCATTCCATGCCATTTGGTTGCTTCCATTCCAATCCAGAACATTCCATTCCGTTCCATTCAATTCCGGTTCATTCCATTCCATTCCATTCCATTCTATTCCATTCTGTTTAATTCCATTCCATTCCATTCCATTCCATTCGAGTTGATTCCATTCCATTCCATTCTATTCCATTCCATTCCATTCTATTCCATTCCATTCCATTCTATTCGCGTTGATTCCATTCCATCCCTTTCCTTTCCATTCCATCCCATTCAATTCCATTCCATTCCATTCCATTCGTGTTGATTCCATTGCATTCCATTCCATTCCATTCTATTCCATTCCATTCGGGTTCATTCCATTCCATTCCGTTCCATTCGATTCCATTCCATTCCATTCCATTCGGGATGCTTCCATTCCAGTCAAGAACATTCCATTCCATTCCATTCCATTCCATTCCATTCCATTCCGGTTGATTCCATTGCATTCCATTCCATTCCATTTCATTCCATTCGGGTTGATTCCATTCCATTCCATTACATTACATTCCATTATGGTTGATCCTATTCGATTCCATTCGCTTCAATTCCATTCCATTCCATTCCATTCGAGTTGCTTCCATTCCATTCCAGAACATTCCATTCCATTCCTTTCCATTCTTTCCATTCCATTCTATTCGGGTTCATTCCATTCCATTCCATTCCATTCCGTTCCATTCTGGTAGAATCCATTCCGTTCCATTCCAATCCATTCCATTCCATTCCGATTGATTCCATGCCATTCCTTTCCATTCCATTCCGTTCCATTCCATTCCATTCCGATTAATTCCATGCCATTCCATTGCATTCCATTCCATTCCACTCCATTCCTCTGTGGTTGATTCCATTCCATTCCATTCCATTCCATTCCATTCCATTCCTTTCCAATCCGTTTCATTCCATTCCATTCAATTTCAATCCATTCGGGTTGATTCCATTCCATTCCATTCCATTCCATTAGGGTTGATGCCATTCCATTCCATTCAACACCATTCTATTCCATTTGGGTTGATTCCATTCCATTCCATTCCATTCCATTCCATTTCATTCGGGTTAATTCCATTCCATTCCATTCCATTCGATTCCATTTCATTCCATTCCATTCGGGATGCTTCCATTCCAGTCAAGAACATTCCATTCCATTCCATTCCATTCCATTCCTATCCATTCCTTCCCATTCCGGTTTATCCCTTTACATTCCATTCCATTCCTTTCGTTTTGATTCCATTCCATTCCATTCCATTCCATTCCATTCGGTTTGATTCCATTCCATTCCATTACATTGCTTTCCATTCCATTCCATTTCATTCCATTCGGGTTGATTCCATTCCATTCCACTCCATTCCATTCTGGTCGATTCCATTCCATTCCATTCCCTTCATTTCCATTCCATTCCATTCCATTCTGGTTGCTTCCATTCTGATCCAGAACATTCCATTCCATTCCTTTCCATTACATTCCATTCCGTTCCATTCGGGTTCATTCCATTCAATTCCATTCCATTCCATTCCATTCCATTCCATTCCATTCCATTCCATTCCATTCCACTCGGGATGTTTCCATTCCATTTCATTCTATTCCATTCCATTCCATTCCAATCCATTCCATTCTGGATGATTACATTCCATTCCATTCGTGTTGATACCATTCCATTCCACGCCATTCCATTCCATTCCTTTAGGGTTGTTGCCGTTCAATTCCATTCCATACCATTCCATTATATTTGGGTTGATTCCATTCCATTCCATTCCATTACATTCGGGTTAATTCCATTCCATTCCTTCCCATTCGATTCCATTCCATTCCATTCCATTCGGGATGCTTCCATTCCAGTCAAGAACATTCCATTACATAACATTCCATTCCATTCCATTCCGGTTGATTCCATTGCATTCCATTCCATTCCATTTCATTCCATTCGGGTTGATTCCATTCCATTCCATTCCATTACATTCCATTCTGGTTGATCCTATTCGATTCCATTCGCTTCAATTCCATTCCATTCCATTCCATTCGAGTTGCTTCCATTCCAATCCAGAACATTCCATTCCATTCCTTTCCATTCTTTCCATTCCATTCTATTCGGGTTCATTCCATTCCATTCCATTCCATTCCGTTCCATTCTGGTAGAATCCATTCCGTTCCATTCCAATCCATTCCATTTCATTCCGATTGATTCCATGCCATTCCTTTCCATTCCATTCCATTCCGTTCCATTCCATTCCATTCCGATTAATTCCATTCCATTCCATTGCATTCCATTCCATTCCACTCCATTCCTCTGTGGTTGATTGCATTCCATTCCATTCCATTCCATTCCATTCCATTCCTTTCCAATCCGTTTCATTCCATTCCATTCAATTTCAATCCATTCGGATTGATTCCATTCCATTCCATTCCTTTCCATTATATTCCATTGCATTCCATTCCATTCAGGTTCATTCCATTCCATTCCATTCCATTCCATTCCATTCCATTCCATTCCCTTCGTGTTGAATCCATTCCATTCCCTTCCATTCCATCCCATTCCATTCTATTCCATTCCATTCCGATACATTCCATTCCATTCCCTTCCATTCGTGTTGATTCCATTCCATGCCATGCCATTCCATTCCATTCCGGTTGATTCCATTCCATTCCATTCCATTCCATTCCATTCCATTCAATTTCATTTCCTTCGTGTTGATTCCATTCCATTCCATTCCATTCCGTTCCCTTCCATTCCATTCCATTAGAGTTGATTCCATTCCATTCCATTCAATTCCATTCCATTCCATTTCATTCCATTCTCGATGATTCCATTCCATTCCATTCCATTCCATTCGGGTTGATTCCATTCCATTCCATTCCATTCCATTTCATTGCATTCTGTTTGATTCCATTCCATTCCATTCCATTCCATTCCATTCCATTCTGGTTGATTCCATTCCATTCCATTCCATTCCATTTCATTACATTCCATTCGGGTTGATTCCATTCCATTCCATTCTATTCCATTCCATTCCATTCAATTCGCTTTGATTCCATTCCATTCGATTCCATTCCATTCGGATTGACTCCATTCCATTCCATTTCATTCCATTCTATTCCATTCCATTGCATTCCATTTCATTCCATTCGGGTAGATTCCGTTCTATTCCATTCCTATCCATACCATTCCATACCGGTTCATTCCATTCCATTCCATTCCATTCCATTCCATTCCATTCCATCCCATCCCATTCCATTTGGGTTGATTCCATTCCATTCCATTCCATTCCATTTCTTTCCAATCCATTCGGTTTCATTCCATTCCATTCCATTCCATGCCATTCGGTTGCTTCCATTCCAATCCAGAACATTCCATTCCGTTCCATTCAATTCCGGTTCATTCCATTCCATTCCATTCCATTCCATTCCATTCCATTCTATTCCATTCTGTTTAATTCCATTCCATTCCATTCCATTCCATTCGAGTTGATTCCATTCCATTCCATTCTATTCCATTCCATTCCATTCTATTCCATTCCATTCCATTCTATTCGCGTTGATTCCATTCCATCCCTTTCCATTCCATTCCATCCCATTCCATTCCATTCCATTCCATTCCATTTGGGTTGATTCCATTGCATTCCATTCCATTCCATTTCATTCCATTCGGGTTGATTCCA
This sequence comes from Pan paniscus, assembly GCF_029289425.2. Taxonomy (NCBI): domain Eukaryota; kingdom Metazoa; phylum Chordata; class Mammalia; order Primates; family Hominidae; genus Pan; species Pan paniscus. Next base: position 43,382,015 of record NC_073267.2, on the reverse strand, counting down.
TTCCATTGCATTCCATTACATTCCATTCTGGTTGATCCTATTCGATTCCATTCTCTTCAATTCCATTCCATTCCATTCCATTCGAGTTGCTTCCATTCCAGTCAAGAACATTCCATTCCATTCCATTCCATTCCATTCCGGTTCATTCCATTCCATTCCATTCCATTCGGGATGCTTCCATTCCAGTCAAGAACATTCCATTCCATTCCATTCCATTCCATTCCGGTTGATTCCATTGCATTCCATTACATTCCATTTCATTCCATTCGGGTTGATTCCATTCCATTACATTCCATTACATTCCATTCTGGTTGATCCTATTCGATTCCATTCGCTTCAATTACATTTCATTCCATTCCATTCCATTCGAGTTGCTTCCATTCCATTCCAGAACATTCCATTCCATTCCTTTCCATTCTTTCCATTCCATTCTATTCGGGTTCATTCCATTCCATTCCATTCCGTTCCATTCTGGTAGAATCCATTCCGTTCCATTCCAATCCATTCCATTCCATTCCGATTGATTCCATGCCATTCCTTTCCATTCCATTCCGTTCCATTCCATTCCATTCCGATTAATTCCATGCCATTCCATTGCATTCCATTCCATTCCACTCCATTCCTGTGTGGTTGATTCCATTCCATTCCATTCCATTCCATTCCATTCCATTCCATTCCATTCCATTCCTTTCCAATCCGTTTCATTCCATTCCATTCAATTTCAATCCATTCGGGTTGATTCCATTCCATTCCATTCCATTCCATTAGGGTTGATGCCATTCCATTCCATTCAACACCGTTCTATTCCATTTGGGTTGATTCCATTCCATTCCATTCCATTCCATTACATTACATTCGGGTTAATTCCATTCCATTCCATTCCATTCCATTCCATTTCATTCCATTCCATTCGGGATGCTTCCATTCCAGTCAAGAACATTCCATTCCATTCCTATCCATTCCTTTCCATTCCGGTTTATCCCTTTACATTCCATTCCATTCCTTTCGTTTTGATGCCATTCCATTCCATTCCATTCCATTCCATTCCATTCGGTTTGATTCCATTCCATTCCATTACATTGCTTTCCATTCCATTCCATTTCATTCCATTCGGGTTGATTCCATTCCATTCCACTCCATTCCATTCTGGTCGATTCCATTCCATTCCATTCCCTTCATTTCCATTCCATTCCATTCCATTCTGGTTGCTTCCATTCCGATCCAGAACATTCCATTCCATTCCTTTCCATTACATTCCATTCCGTTCCATTCGGGTTCATTCCATTCCATTCCATTCCATTCCATTCCATTCCATTCCATTCCATTCCACTCGGGATGTTTCCATTCCATTTCATTCTATTCCATTCCATTCCATTCCAATCCATTCCATTCTGGATGATTACATTCCATTCCATTCGTGTTGATACCATTCCATTCCACGCCATTCCATTCCATTCCTTTAGGGTTGTTGCCGTTCAATTCCATTCCATACCATTCCATTATATTTGGGTTGATTCCATTCCATTCCATTCCATTACATTCGGGTTAATTCCATTCCATTCCTTCCCATTCGATTCCATTCCATTCCATTCCATTCGGGATGCTTCCATTCCAGTCAAGAACATTCCATTACATAACATTCCATTCCATTCCATTCCGGTTGATTCCATTGCATTCCATTCCATTCCATTTCATTCCATTCGGGTTGATTCCATTCCATTCCATTCCATTACATTCCATTCTGGTTGATCCTATTCGATTCCATTCGCTTCAATTCCATTCCATTCCATTCCATTCGAGTTGCTTCCATTCCAATCCGGAACATTCCATTCCATTCCTTTCCATTCTTTCCGTTCCATTCTATTCGGTTTCATTCCATTCCATTCCGTTCCATTCTGGTAGAATCCATTCCGTTCCATTCCAATCCATTCCATTTCATTCCGATTGATTCCATGCCATTCCTTTCCATTCCATTCCATTCCGTTCCATTCCATTCCATTCCGATTAATTCCATTCCATTCCATTGCATTCCATTCCATTCCACTCCATTCCTCTGTGGTTGATTGCATTCCATTCCATTCCATTCCATTCCATTCCATTCCATTCCATTCCATTCCATTCCTTTCCAATCCGTTTCATTCCATTCCATTCTATTTCAATCCATTCGGGTTGATTCCATTCCATTCCATTCCTTTACATTATATTCCATTGCATTCCATTCCATTCGGGTTCATTCCATTCCATTCCATTCCATTCCATTCCATTCCCTTCGTGTTGAATCCATTCCATTCCCTTCCATTCCATCCCATTCCATTCTATTCCATTCCATTCCGATACATTCCATTCCATTCCCTTCCATTCGTGTTGATTCCATTCCATGCCATGCCATTCCATTCCATTCCGGTTGATTCCATTCCATTCCATTCCATTCCATTCCATTCCATTCCATTTCATTTCCTTCGTGTTGATTCCATTCCATTCCATTCCATTCCGTTCCCTTCCATTCCATTCCATTACAGTTGATTCCATTCCATTCCATTCAATTCCATTCCATTCCATTTCATTCCATTCTCGATGATTCCATTCCATTCCATTCCATTCCATTCGGGTTGATTCCATTCCATTTCATTCCATCAGATTCCATTCCTTTCCATTCCATTCGTGTTAATTCCATGCCATTCCACTCCATTCCATTGCCTTCCATTCCATTCCATTCCATTCGGGTTGCTTCTATTCCATTCCAGAACATTCCATTCCATTCCATTCCGATTGATTCCATTCCATTCCATTGCATTCCATTCCATTCCACTCCATTCCATTGTGGTTGATTCCTTTCCATTCCATTCCATTTCTTTCCATTCCGTTTCATTCCATTCCATTCAATTTCATTCCATTCGGGTTGAATCCATTCCATTCCATTCCTTTCCATTATATTCCATTCCATTCCATTCCATTCGGGTTCATTCCATTCTATTCCATTCCATTCCATTCCATTCCATTCCCTTCGGGTTGAATAAATTCCATTCCCTTCCATTCCATTCCATTCCATTCGGGTTGATTCCATTCCATTCCATTCCATTCCATTCCATTCCATTCCGGTTGATTCCATTCCATTTCTTTCCATTCCATTCCATTCCATTCCATTCCATTCTGGTTTATTCCATTCCATTCCATTCCGTTCCTTTCCATTCCATTCCATTCTCTTCCATTCTATCCCATTCCATTCCATTCCATTCGGGATGATTCCATTCCATTCCATTCCATACCTTTCCATTGCTGTTGATTCCATTCCATTCCATTCCATTCCACTCCATTCCATTCCATTCCGTTTGTGTTGATTCCATTCCGTTCCAATCCATACCATTCCATTCCATTCCATTCCGGTTAATTCCATTCCATTCCATTTCATTCAATTCCATTCTGGTTGATTCCATTCCATTTCTTCCTATTCCATTCCATTCCATTCTATTCCATTCCATTCCATTCTATTCGCGTTGATTCCATTCCATCCCATTCCATTCCATTCCATCCCATTCCATTCCATTCCATTCGGGTTGATTCCATTGCATTCCATTCCATTCCATACCATTTGCGTGGATTCCATTCCATTCCATTCAATTCCATTGCATTCCATTCCATTCGGGTTGATTCCTTTCCATTCCATTCCATTGCATTCCATTCCATACCATTCCATTCCATTCCACTCAGGTTGATTCCATTCCATTTCTTTCCATTCCATTCCATTCCATTCCATTCCATTCGGGTTTATTCCATTCCATTCCATTCCATTCCATTCCATTCCGTTCCATTCCATTCCATTCTATGCCATTCCAATCCATTCCATTCCGTTTGATTCCATTCCATTCCATTCCATACCATTCCATTCCTGTTGATTCCTTTCAATTCCACTCCATTCCATTCCATTCCGTTTGGGTTGATTCCATTCCGTTCCAATCCATACCATTCCATTCCATTCGGGTTGATTCCATTCCATTCCATTCCATTCCATTTCATTGCATTCTGTTTGATTCCATTCCATTCCATTCCATTCCATTCCATTCCATTCTGGTTGATTCCATTCCATTCCATTCCATTCCATTTCATTACATTCCATTCGGGTTGATTCCATTCCATTCCATTCTATTCCATTCCATTCCATTCAATTCGCTTTGATTCCATTCCATTCGATTCCATTCCATTCGGATTGACTCCATTCCATTCCACTTCATTGCATTCTATTCCATTCCATTGCATTCCATTTCATTCCATTCGGGTAGATTCCGTTCTATTCCATTCCTATCCATACCATTCCATACCGGTTCATTCCATTCCATTCCATTCCATTCCATTCCATTCCATCCCATTCCATTTGGGTTGATTCCATTCCATTCCATTCCATTCCATTTCATTCCAATCCATTCGGTTTCATTCCATTCCATTCCTTTCCATGCCATTCGGTTGCTTCCATTCCAATCCAGAACATTCCATTCCGTTCCATTCAATTCCGGTTCATTCCATTCCATTCCATTCCATTCCATTCTATTCCATTCTGTTTAATTCCATTCCATTCCATTCCATTCCATTCGAGTTGATTCCATTCCATTCCATTTTATTCCATTCCATTCCATTCTATTCCATTCTGTTTAATTCCATTCCATTCCATTCCATTCCATTCGAGTTGATTCCATTCCATTCCATTCTATTCCATTCCATTCCATTCTATTCCATTCCATTCCATTCTATTCGCGTTGATTCCATTCCATCCCTTTCCATTCCATTCCATCCCATTCAATTCCATTCCATTCCTTTCCATGCGGGTTGATTCCATTGCATTCCATTCCATTCCATTCTATTCCATTCCATTCGGGTTCATTCCATTCCATTCCGTTCCATTCGATTCCATTCCATTCCATTCCATTCGGGATGCTTCCATTCCAGTCAAGAACATTCCATTCCATTCCATTCCATTCCATTCCATTCCATTCCATTCCGGTTGATTCCATTGCATTCCATTCCATTCCATTTCATTCCATTCGGGTTGATTCCATTCCATTACATTCCATTCTGGTTGATCCTATTCGATTCCATTCGCTTCAATTGCATTCCATTCCATTCCATTCGAGTTGCTTCCATTCCATTCCAGAACATTCCATTCCATTCCTTTCCATTCTTTCCATTCCATTCTATTCGGGTTCATTCCATTGCATTCCATTCCATTCCGTTCCATTCTGGTAGAATCCATTCCGTTCCATTCCAATCCATTCCATTCCATTCCGATTGATTCCATGCCATTCCTTTCCATTCCATTCCGTTCCATTCCATTCCATTCCGATTAATTCCATGCCATTCCATTGCATTCCATTCCATTCCACTCCATTCCTCTGTGGTTGATTCCATTCCATTCCATTCCATTCCATTCCATTCCATTCCTTTCCAATCCGTTTCATTCCATTCCATTCAATTTCAATCCATTCGGGTTGATTCCATTCCATTCCATTCCATTCCATTAGGGTTGATGCCATTCCATTCCATTCAACACCATTCTATTCCATTTGGGTTGATTCCATTCCATTCCATTCCATTCCATTCCATTCCATTCCATTACATTCGGGTTAATTCCATTCCATTCCATTCCATTCGATTCCATTTCATTCCATTCCATTCGGGATGCTTCCATTCCAGTCAAGAACATTCCATTCCATTCCATTCCATTCCTATCCATTCCTTTCCATTCCGGTTTATCCCTTTACATTCCATTCCATTCCTTTCGTTTTGAGTCCATTCCATTCCATTCCATTCCATTCCATTCGGTTTGATTCCATTCCATTCCATTACATTGCTTTCCATTCCATTCCATTTCATTCCATTCGGGTTGATTCCATTCCATTCCACTCCATTCCATTCTGGTCGATTCCATTCCATTCCATTCCCTTCATTTCCATTCAATTCCATTCCATTCTGGTTGCTTCCATTCCGATCCAGAACATTCCATTCCATTCCTTTCCATTACATTCTATTCCGTTCCATTCGGGTTCATTCCATTCAATTCCATTCCATTCCATTCCATTCCATTCCATTCCATTCCACTCGGGATGTTTCCATTCCATTTCATTCTATTCCATTCCATTCCATTCCAATCCATTCCATTCTGGATGATTACATTCCATTCCATTCGTGTTGATACCATTCCATTCCACGCCATTCCATTCCATTCCTTTAGGGTTGTTGCCGTTCAATTCCATTCCATACCATTCCATTATATTTGGGTTGATTCCATTCCATTCCATTCCATTACATTCGGGTTAATTCCATTCCATTCCTTCCCATTCGATTCCATTCCATTCCATTCCATTCGGGATGCTTCCATTCCAGTCAAGAACATTCCATTACATAACATTCCATTCCATTCCATTCCGGTTGATTCCATTGCATTCCATTCCATTCCATTTCATTCCATTCGGGTTGATTCCATTCCATTCCATTCCATTACATTCCATTCTGGTTGATCCTATTCGATTCCATTCGCTTCAATTCCATTCCATTCCATTCCATTCGAGTTGCTTCCATTCCAATCCAGAACATTCCATTCCATTCCTTTCCATTCTTTCCATTCCATTCTATTCGGGTTCATTCCATTCCATTCCATTCCATTCCGTTCCATTCTGGTAGAATCCATTCCGTTCCATTCCAATCCATTCCATTTCATTCCGATTGATTCCATGCCATTCCTTTCCATTCCATTCCATTCCGTTCCATTCCATTCCATTCCGATTAATTCCATTCCATTCCATTGCATTCCATTCCATTCCACTCCATTCCTCTGTGGTTGATTGCATTCCATTCCATTCCATTCCATTCCATTCCATTCCTTTCCAATCCGTTTCATTCCATTCCATTCAATTTCAATCCATTCGGGTTGATTCCATTCCATTCCATTCCTTTCCATTATATTCCATTGCATTCCATTCCATTCGGGTTCATTCCATTCCATTCCATTCCATTCCATTCCATTCCATTCCATTCCCTTCTTGTTGAATCCATTCCATTCCCTTCCATTCTATCCCATTCCATTCTATTCCATTCCATTCCGATACATTCCATTCCATTCCCTTCCATTCGTGTTGATTCCATTCCATGCCATGCCATTCCATTCCATTCCAGTTGATTCCATTCCATTCCATTCAATTCCATTCCATTCCATTCCATTTCATTTCCTTCGTGTTGATTCCATTCCATTCCATTCCATTCCGTTCCCTTCCATTCCATTCCATTAGAGTTGATTCCATTCCATTCAATTCAATTCCATTCCATTCCATTTCATTCCATTCTCGATGATTCCATTCCATTCCATTCCATTCCATTCGGGTTGATTCCATTCCATTTCATTCCATTAGATTCCATTCCTTTCCATTCCATTCGTGTTAATTCCATGCCATTCCACTCCATTCCATTGCCTTCCATTCCATTCCATTCCATTCGGGTTGCTTCTATTCCATTCCAGAACATTCCATTCCATTCCATTCCGATTGATTCCATTCCATTCCATTGCATTCCATTCCATTCCACTCCATTCCATTGTGGTTGATTGCTTTCCATTCCATTCCATTCCATTCCATTCCATTCTGGTTGATTCCATTCCATTCCATTCCATTCCATTTCATTACATTCCTTTCGGGTTGATTCCTTTCCATTCCATTCTATTCCATTCCATTCCGTTCAATTCGCTTTGATTCCATTCCATTCGATTCCATTCCATTCGGATTGACTCCATTCCATTCCATTTCATTCCATTCTATTCCATTCCATTGCATTCCATTTCATTCCATTCGGGTAGATTCCGTTCTATTCCATTCCTATCCATACCTTTCCATACCGGTTCATTCCATTCCATTCCATTCCGTTCCATTCCATTCCATCCCATTCCATTTGGGTTGATTCCATTCCATTCCATTCCATTCCATTTCATTCCAATCCATTCGGTTTCATTCCATTCCATTCCATTCCATGCCATTTGGTTGCTTCCATTCCAATCCAGAACATTCCATTCCGTTCCATTCAATTCCGGTTCATTCCATTCCATTCCATTCCATTCTATTCCATTCTGTTTAATTCCATTCCATTCCGTTGCATTCCATTCGAGTTGATTCCATTCCATTCCATTCTATTCCTTTCCATTCCATTCTATTCCATTCCATTCCATTCTATTCGCGTTGATTCCATTCCATCCCTTTCCATTCCATTCCATCCCATTCAATTCCATTCCATTCCATTCCATTCGGGTTGATTCCATTGCATTCCATTCCATTCCATTCTATTCCATTCCATTCGGGTTCATTCCATTCCATTCCGTTCCATTCGATGCCATTCCATTCCATTCCATTCGGGATGCTTCCATTCCAGTCAAGAACATTCCATTCCATTCCGTTCCATTCCATTCCATTCCATTCCATTCCATTCCATTCCATTCCATTCCATTCCATTCCGGTTGATTCCATTGCATTCCATTCCATTCCATTTCATTCCATTCGGGTTGATTCCATTCCATTCCATTACATTACATTCCATTCTGGTTGATCCTATTCGATTCCATTCGCTTCAATTCCATTCCATTCCATTCCATTCGAGTTGCTTCCATTCCATTCCAGAGCATTCCATTCCATTTCTTTCCATTCTTTCCATTCCATTCTATTCGGGTTCATTCCATTCCATTCCATTCCATTCCGTTCCATTCTGGTAGAATCCATTCCGTTCCATTCCAATCCATTCCATTCCATTCCGATTGATTCCATGCCATTCCTTTCCATTCCATTCCGTTCCATTCCATTCCATTCCGATTAATTCCATGCCATTCCATTACATTCCATTCCATTCCACTCCATTCCTCTGTGGTTGATTCCATTCCATTCCATTCCATTCCATTCCATTCCTTTCCAATCCGTTTCATTCCATTCCATTCAATTTCAATCCATTCGGGTTGATTCCATTCCATTCCATTCCATTCCATTAGGGTTGATGCCATTCCATTCCATTCAACACCATTCTATTCCATTTGGGTTGATTCCATTCCATTCCATTCCATTCCATTCCATTACATTCGGGTTAATTCCATTCCATTCCATTCCATTCGATTCCATTTCATTCCATTCCATTCGGGATGCTTCCATTCCAGTCAAGAACATTCCATTCCATTCCATTCCATTCCTATCCATTCCTTTCCATTCCGGTTTATCCCTTTACATTCCATTCCATTCTTTTCGTTTTGATTCCATTCCATTCCATTCCATTCCATTCCATTCGGTTTGATTCCATTCCATTCCATTACATTGCTTTCCATTCCATTCCATTTCATTCCATTCGGGTTGATTCCATTCCATTCCACTCCATTCCATTCTGGTCGATTCCATTCCATTCCATTCCCTTCATTTCCATTCCATTCCATTCCATTCTGGTTGCTTCCATTCCGATCCAGAACATTCCATTCCATTTCTTTCCATTACATTCCATTCAGGTTTATTCCATTCCATTCCATTCCATTCCATTCCATTCCATTCCATTCCGTTCCATTCCATTCCATTCTATGCCATTCCAATCCATTCCATTCCGTTTGATTCGATTCCATTCCATTCCATTCCATACCATTCCATTCCTGTTGATTCCTTTCAATTCCACTCCATTCCATTCCATTCCGTTTGTGTTGATTCCATTCCGTTCCAATCCATACCATTCCATTCCATTCCATTCCGGTTAATTCCATTCCATTCCATTTCATTCAATTCCATTCTGGTTGATTCCATTCCATTTCTTCCTATTCCATTCCATTCCATTCTATTCCATTCCATTCCATTCTATTCGCGTTGATTCCATTCCATCCCATTCCATTCTATTCCATCCCATTCCATTCCATTCCATTCGGGTTGATTCCATTGCATTCCATTCCATTCCATACCATTTGCGTGGATTCTATTCCATTCCATTCAATTCCATTGCATTCCATTCCATTCGGGTTGATTCCTTTCCATTCCATTCCATTGCATTCCATTCCATACCATTCCATTCCATTCCACTCAGGTTGATTCCATTCCATTTCTTTCCATTCCATTCCATTCCATTCCATTCCATTCGGGTTTATTCCATTCCATTCCATTCCATTCCATTCCATTCCATTCCGTTCCATTCCATTCCATTCTATGCCATTCCAATCCATTCCATTCCGTTTGATTCCATTCCATTCCATTCCATTCCATACCATTCCATTCCTGTTGATTCCTTTCAATTCCACTCCATTCCATTCCATTCCGTTTGGGTTGATTCCATTCCGTTCCAATCCATACCATTCCATTCCATTCGGGTTGATTCCATTCCATTCCATTCCATTCCATTTCATTGCATTCTGTTTGATTCCATTCCATTCCATTCCATTCCATTCCATTCCATTCCATTCTGGTTGATTCCATTCCATTCCATTCCATTCCATTTCATTACATTCCTTTCGGGTTGATTCCTTTCCATTCCATTCTATTCCATTCCATTCCGTTCAATTCGCTTTGATTCCATTCCATTCGATTCCATTCCATTCGGATTGACTCCATTCCATTCCATTTCATTCCATTCTATTCCATTCCATTGCATTCCATTTCATTCCATTCGGGTAGATTCCGTTCTATTCCATTCCTATCCATACCATTCCATACCGGTTCATTCCATTCCATTCCATTCCGTTCCATTCCATTCCATCCCATTCCATTTGGGTTGATTCCATTCCATTCCATTCCATTCCATTTCATTCCAATCCATTCGGTTTCATTCCATTCCATTCCATTCCATGCCATTTGGTTGCTTCCATTCCAATCCAGAACATTCCATTCCGTTCCATTCAATTCCGGTTCATTCCATTCCATTCCATTCCATTCTATTACATTCTGTTTAATTCCATTCCATTCCATTCCATTCCATTCGAGTTGATTCCATTCCATTCCATTCTATTCCTTTCCATTCCATTCTATTCCATTCCATTCCATTCTATTCGCGTTGATTCCATTCCATCCCTTTCCATTCCATTCCATCCCATTCAATTCCATTCCATTCCATTCCATTCGGGTTGATTCCATTGCATTCCATTCCATTCCATTCTATTCCATTCCATTCGGGTTCATTCCATTCCATTCCGTTCCATTCGATGCCATTCCATTCCATTCCATTCGGGATGCTTCCATTCCAGTCAAGAACATTCCATTCCATTCCATTCCATTCCATTCCATTCCATTCCGGTTGATTCCATTGCATTCCATTCCATTCCATTTCATTCCATTCGGGTTGATTCCATTCCATTCCATTACATTACATTCCATTCTGGTTGATCCTATTCGATTCCATTCGCTTCAATTCCATTCCATTCCATTCCATTCGAGTTGCTTCCATTCCATTCCAGAACATTCCATTCCATTCCTTTCCATTCTTTCCATTCCATTCTATTCGGGTTCATTCCATTCCATTCCATTCCATTCCGTTCCATTCTGGTAGAATCCATTCCGTTCCATTCCAATCCATTCCATTCCATTCCGATTGATTCCATGCCATTCCTTTCCATTCCATTCCGTTCCATTCCATTCCATTCCGATTAATTCCATGCCATTCCATTACATTCCATTCCATTCCACTCCATTCCTCTGTGGTTGATTCCATTCCATTCCATTCCATTCCATTCCATTCCATTCCTTTCCAATCCGTTTCATTCCATTCCATTCAATTTCAATCCATTCGGGTTGATTCCATTCCATTCCATTCCATTCCATTAGGGTTGATGCCATTCCATTCCATTCAACACCATTCTATTCCATTTGGGTTGATTCCATTCCATTCCATTCCATTCCATTCCATTCCATTACATTCGGGTTAATTCCATTCCATTCCATTCCATTCGATTCCATTTCATTCCATTCCATTCGGGATGCTTCCATTCCAGTCAAGAACATTCCATTCCATTCCATTCCATTCCTATCCATTCCTTTCCATTCCGGTTTATCCCTTTACATTCCATTCCATTCCTTTCGTTTTGATTCCATTCCATTCCATTCCATTCCATTCCATTCGGTTTGATTCCATTCCATTCCATTACATTGCTTTCCATTCCATTCCATTTCATTCCATTCGGGTTGATTCCATTCCATTCCACTCCATTCCATTCTGGTAGATTCCATTCCATTCCATTCGGGTTGATTCCATTCCATTCCACTCCATTCCATTCTGGTCGATTCCATTCCATTCCATTCCCTTCATTTCCATTCCATTCCATTCCATTCTGGTTGCTTCCATTCCGATCCAGAACATTCCATTCCATTCCTTTCCATTACATTCCATTCCGTTCCATTCGGGTTCATTCCATTCAATTCCATTCCATTCCATTCCATTCCATTCCATTCCATTCCACTCGGGATGTTTCCATTCCATTTCATTCTATTCCATTCCATTCCATTCCAATCCATTCCATTCTGGATGATTACATTCCATTCCATTCGTGTTGATACCATTCCATTCCACGCCATTCCATTCCATTCCTTTAGGGTTGTTGCCGTTCAATTCCATTCCATACCATTCCATTATATTTGGGTTGATTCCATTCCATTCCATTCCATTACATTCGGGTTAATTCCATTCCATTCCTTCCCATTCGATTCCATTCCATTCCATTCCATTCGGGATGCTTCCATTCCAGTCAAGAACATTCCATTACATAACATTCCATTCCATTCCATTCCGGTTGATTCCATTGCATTCCATTCCATTCCATTTCATTCCATTCGGGTTGATTCCATTCCATTCCATTCCATTACATTCCATTCTGGTTGATCCTATTCGATTCCATTCGCTTCAATTCCATTCCATTCCATTCCATTCGAGTTGCTTCCATTCCAATCCAGAACATTCCATTCCATTCCTTTCCATTCTTTCCATTCCATTCTATTCGGGTTCATTCCATTCCATTCCATTCCATTCCGTTCCATTCTGGTAGAATCCATTCCGTTCCATTCCAATCCATTCCATTTCATTCCGATTGATTCCATGCCATTCCTTTCCATTCCATTCCATTCCGTTCCATTCCATTCCATTCCGATTAATTCCATTCCATTCCATTGCATTCCATTCCATTCCACTCCATTCCTCTGTGGTTGATTGCATTCCATTCCATTCCATTCCATTCCATTCCATTCCTTTCCAATCCGTTTCATTCCATTCCATTCAATTTCAATCCATTCGGGTTGATTCCATTCCATTCCATTCCTTTCCATTATATTCCATTGCATTCCATTCCATTCGGGTTCATTCCATTCCATTCCATTCCATTCCATTCCATTCCATTCCATTCCCTTCTTGTTGAATCCATTCCATTCCCTTCCATTCCATCCCATTCCATTCTATTCCATTCCATTCCGATACATTCCATTCCATTCCCTTCCATTCGTGTTGATTCCATTCCATGCCATGCCATTCCATTCCATTCCGGTTGATTCCATTCCATTCCATTCCATTCCATTCCATTCCATTCCATTCCATTTCATTTCCTTCGTGTTGATTCCATTCCATTCCATTCCATTCCGTTCCCTTCCATTCCATTCCATTAGAGTTGATTCCATTCCATTCCATTCAATTCCATTCCATTCCATTTCATTCCATTCTCGATGATTCCATTCCATTCCATTCCATTCCATTCGGGTTGATTCCATTCCATTTCATTCCATTAGATTCCATTCCTTTCCATTCCATTCGTGTTAATTCCATGCCATTCCACTCCATTCCATTGCCTTCCATTCCATTCCATTCCATTCGGGTTGCTTCTATTCCATTCCAGAACATTCCATTCCATTCCATTCCGATTGATTCCATTCCATTCCATTGCATTCCATTCCATTCCACTCCATTCCATTGTGGTTGATTCCTTTCCATTCCATTCCATTCCATTCCTTTCCATTCCGTTTCATTCCATTCCATTCAATTTCATTCCATTCGGGTTGAATCCATTCCATTCCATTCCTTTCCATTATATTCCATTCCATTCCATTCCATTCGGGTTCATTCCATTCCATTCCATTCCATTCCATTCCATTCCATTCCCTTCGGGTTGAATAAATTCCATTCCCTTCCATTCCATTCCATTCCATTCGGGTTGATTCCATTCCATTCCATTCCATTCCATTCCATTCCATTCCGGTTGATTCCATTCCATTTCTTTCCATTTCATTCCATTCCATTCCATTCCATTCTGGTTTATTCCATTCCATTCCATTCCATTCCATTCCATTCCATTCCATTCCAGTCTATTCCATTCTATCCCATTCCATTCCATTCCATTCGGGATGATTCCATTCCATTCCATTCCATACCTTTCCATTGCTGTTGATTCCATTCCATTCCATTCCACTCCATTCCATTCCATTCCGTTTGTGTTGATTCCATTCCGTTCCAATCCATACCATTCCATTCCATTCCATTCCGGTTAATTCCATTCCATTCCATTTCATTCAATTCCATTCTGGTTGATTCCATTCAATTTCTTCCTATTCCATTCCATTCCATTCTATTCCATTCCATTCCATTCTATTCGCGTTGATTCCATTCCATCCCATTCCATTCCATTCCATCCCATTCCATTCCATTCCATTCGGGTTGATTCCATTGCATTCCATTCCATTCCATACCATTTGCGTGGATTCCATTCCATTCAATTCCATTGCATTCCATTCCATTCGGGTTGATTCCTTTCCATTCCATTCCATTGCATTCCATTCCATACCATTCCATTCCATTCCACTCAGGTTGATTCCATTCCATTTCTTTCCATTCCATTCCATTCCATTCCATTCCATTCCATTCCATTCGGGTTTATTCCATTCCATTCCATTCCATTCCATTCCATTCCATTCCATTCCGTTCCATTCCATTCCATTCTATGCCATTCCAATCCATTCCATTCCGTTTGATTCCATTCCATTCCATTCCATACCATTCCATTCCTGTTGATTCCTTTCAATTCCACTCCATTCCATTCCATTCCGTTTGGGTTGATTCCATTCCGTTCCAATCCATACCATTCCATTCCATTCGGGTTGATTCCATTCCATTCCATTCCATTCCATTTCATTACATTCCATTCGGGTTGATTCCATTCCATTCCATTCTATTCCATTCCATTCCATTCAATTCGCTTTGATTCCATTCCATTCGATTCCATTCCATTCGGATTGACTCCATTCCATTCCATTTCATTCCATTCTATTCCATTCCATTGCATTCCATTTCATTCCATTAGGGTAGATTCCATTCTATTCCATTCCTATCCATAACATTCCATACCGGTTCATTCCATTCCATTCCATTCCATTCCATTCCATTCCATCCCATTCCATTTGGGTTGATTCCATTCCATTCCATTCCATTCCATTTCATTCCAATCCATTCGGTTTCATTCCATTCCATTCCATTCCATGCCATTTGGTTGCTTCCATTCCAATCCAGAACATTCCATTCCGTTCCATTCAATTCCGGTTCATTCCATTCCATTCCATTCCATTCTATTCCATTCTGTTTAATTCCATTCCATTCCATTCCATTCCATTCGAGTTGATTCCATTCCATTCCATTCTATTCCATTCCATTCCATTCTATTCCATTCCATTCCATTCTATTCGCGTTGATTCCATTCCATCCCTTTCCTTTCCATTCCATCCCATTCAATTCCATTCCATTCCATTCCATTCGTGTTGATTCCATTGCATTCCATTCCATTCCATTCTATTCCATTCCATTCGGGTTCATTCCATTCCATTCCGTTCCATTCGATTCCATTCCATTCCATTCCATTCGGGATGCTTCCATTCCAGTCAAGAACATTCCATTCCATTCCATTCCATTCCATTCCATTCCATTCCGGTTGATTCCATTGCATTCCATTCCATTCCATTTCATTCCATTCGGGTTGATTCCATTCCATTCCATTACATTACATTCCATTATGGTTGATCCTATTCGATTCCATTCGCTTCAATTCCATTCCATTCCATTCCATTCGAGTTGCTTCCATTCCATTCCAGAACATTCCATTCCATTCCTTTCCATTCTTTCCATTCCATTCTATTCGGGTTCATTCCATTCCATTCCATTCCATTCCGTTCCATTCTGGTAGAATCCATTCCGTTCCATTCCAATCCATTCCATTCCATTCCGATTGATTCCATGCCATTCCTTTCCATTCCATTCCGTTCCATTCCATTCCATTCCGATTAATTCCATGCCATTCCATTGCATTCCATTCCATTCCACTCCATTCCTCTGTGGTTGATTCCATTCCATTCCATTCCATTCCATTCCATTCCATTCCTTTCCAATCCGTTTCATTCCATTCCATTCAATTTCAATCCATTCGGGTTGATTCCATTCCATTCCATTCCATTCCATTAGGGTTGATGCCATTCCATTCCATTCAACACCATTCTATTCCATTTGGGTTGATTCCATTCCATTCCATTCCATTCCATTCCATTTCATTCGGGTTAATTCCATTCCATTCCATTCCATTCGATTCCATTTCATTCCATTCCATTCGGGATGCTTCCATTCCAGTCAAGAACATTCCATTCCATTCCATTCCATTCCATTCCTATCCATTCCTTCCCATTCCGGTTTATCCCTTTACATTCCATTCCATTCCTTTCGTTTTGATTCCATTCCATTCCATTCCATTCCATTCCATTCGGTTTGATTCCATTCCATTCCATTACATTGCTTTCCATTCCATTCCATTTCATTCCATTCGGGTTGATTCCATTCCATTCCACTCCATTCCATTCTGGTCGATTCCATTCCATTCCATTCCCTTCATTTCCATTCCATTCCATTCCATTCTGGTTGCTTCCATTCTGATCCAGAACATTCCATTCCATTCCTTTCCATTACATTCCATTCCGTTCCATTCGGGTTCATTCCATTCAATTCCATTCCATTCCATTCCATTCCATTCCATTCCATTCCATTCCATTCCACTCGGGATGTTTCCATTCCATTTCATTCTATTCCATTCCATTCCATTCCAATCCATTCCATTCTGGATGATTACATTCCATTCCATTCGTGTTGATACCATTCCATTCCACGCCATTCCATTCCATTCCTTTAGGGTTGTTGCCGTTCAATTCCATTCCATACCATTCCATTATATTTGGGTTGATTCCATTCCATTCCATTCCATTACATTCGGGTTAATTCCATTCCATTCCTTCCCATTCGATTCCATTCCATTCCATTCCATTCGGGATGCTTCCATTCCAGTCAAGAACATTCCATTACATAACATTCCATTCCATTCCATTCCGGTTGATTCCATTGCATTCCATTCCATTCCATTTCATTCCATTCGGGTTGATTCCATTCCATTCCATTCCATTACATTCCATTCTGGTTGATCCTATTCGATTCCATTCGCTTCAATTCCATTCCATTCCATTCCATTCGAGTTGCTTCCATTCCAATCCAGAACATTCCATTCCATTCCTTTCCATTCTTTCCATTCCATTCTATTCGGGTTCATTCCATTCCATTCCATTCCATTCCGTTCCATTCTGGTAGAATCCATTCCGTTCCATTCCAATCCATTCCATTTCATTCCGATTGATTCCATGCCATTCCTTTCCATTCCATTCCATTCCGTTCCATTCCATTCCATTCCGATTAATTCCATTCCATTCCATTGCATTCCATTCCATTCCACTCCATTCCTCTGTGGTTGATTGCATTCCATTCCATTCCATTCCATTCCATTCCATTCCTTTCCAATCCGTTTCATTCCATTCCATTCAATTTCAATCCATTCGGATTGATTCCATTCCATTCCATTCCTTTCCATTATATTCCATTGCATTCCATTCCATTCAGGTTCATTCCATTCCATTCCATTCCATTCCATTCCATTCCATTCCATTCCCTTCGTGTTGAATCCATTCCATTCCCTTCCATTCCATCCCATTCCATTCTATTCCATTCCATTCCGATACATTCCATTCCATTCCCTTCCATTCGTGTTGATTCCATTCCATGCCATGCCATTCCATTCCATTCCGGTTGATTCCATTCCATTCCATTCCATTCCATTCCATTCCATTCAATTTCATTTCCTTCGTGTTGATTCCATTCCATTCCATTCCATTCCGTTCCCTTCCATTCCATTCCATTAGAGTTGATTCCATTCCATTCCATTCAATTCCATTCCATTCCATTTCATTCCATTCTCGATGATTCCATTCCATTCCATTCCATTCCATTCGGGTTGATTCCATTCCATTCCATTCCATTCCATTTCATTGCATTCTGTTTGATTCCATTCCATTCCATTCCATTCCATTCCATTCCATTCTGGTTGATTCCATTCCATTCCATTCCATTCCATTTCATTACATTCCATTCGGGTTGATTCCATTCCATTCCATTCTATTCCATTCCATTCCATTCAATTCGCTTTGATTCCATTCCATTCGATTCCATTCCATTCGGATTGACTCCATTCCATTCCATTTCATTCCATTCTATTCCATTCCATTGCATTCCATTTCATTCCATTCGGGTAGATTCCGTTCTATTCCATTCCTATCCATACCATTCCATACCGGTTCATTCCATTCCATTCCATTCCATTCCATTCCATTCCATTCCATCCCATCCCATTCCATTTGGGTTGATTCCATTCCATTCCATTCCATTCCATTTCTTTCCAATCCATTCGGTTTCATTCCATTCCATTCCATTCCATGCCATTCGGTTGCTTCCATTCCAATCCAGAACATTCCATTCCGTTCCATTCAATTCCGGTTCATTCCATTCCATTCCATTCCATTCCATTCCATTCCATTCTATTCCATTCTGTTTAATTCCATTCCATTCCATTCCATTCCATTCGAGTTGATTCCATTCCATTCCATTCTATTCCATTCCATTCCATTCTATTCCATTCCATTCCATTCTATTCGCGTTGATTCCATTCCATCCCTTTCCATTCCATTCCATCCCATTCCATTCCATTCCATTCCATTCCATTTGGGTTGATTCCATTGCATTCCATTCCATTCCATTTCATTCCATTCGGGTTGATTCCATTCCATTGCATTCCATTACATTCCATTCTGGTTGATCCTATTCGATTCCATTCTCTTCAATTCCATTCCATTCCATTCCATTCGAGTTGCTTCCATTCCAGTCAAGAACATTCCATTCCATTCCATTCCATTCCATTCCGGTTCATTCCATTCCATTCCATTCCATTCGGGATGCTTCCATTCCAGTCAAGAACATTCCATTCCATTCCATTCCATTCCATTCCGGTTGATTCCATTGCATTCCATTACATTCCATTTCATTCCATTCGGGTTGATTCCATTCCATTACATTCCATTACATTCCATTCTGGTTGATCCTATTCGATTCCATTCGCTTCAATTACATTTCATTCCATTCCATTCCATTCGAGTTGCTTCCATTCCATTCCAGAACATTCCATTCCATTCCTTTCCATTCTTTCCATTCCATTCTATTCGGGTTCATTCCATTCCATTCCATTCCGTTCCATTCTGGTAGAATCCATTCCGTTCCATTCCAATCCATTCCATTCCATTCCGATTGATTCCATGCCATTCCTTTCCATTCCATTCCGTTCCATTCCATTCCATTCCGATTAATTCCATGCCATTCCATTGCATTCCATTCCATTCCACTCCATTCCTGTGTGGTTGATTCCATTCCATTCCATTCCATTCCATTCCATTCCATTCCATTCCATTCCATTCCTTTCCAATCCGTTTCATTCCATTCCATTCAATTTCAATCCATTCGGGTTGATTCCATTCCATTCCATTCCATTCCATTAGGGTTGATGCCATTCCATTCCATTCAACACCGTTCTATTCCATTTGGGTTGATTCCATTCCATTCCATTCCATTCCATTACATTACATTCGGGTTAATTCCATTCCATTCCATTCCATTCCATTCCATTTCATTCCATTCCATTCGGGATGCTTCCATTCCAGTCAAGAACATTCCATTCCATTCCTATCCATTCCTTTCCATTCCGGTTTATCCCTTTACATTCCATTCCATTCCTTTCGTTTTGATGCCATTCCATTCCATTCCATTCCATTCCATTCCATTCGGTTTGATTCCATTCCATTCCATTACATTGCTTTCCATTCCATTCCATTTCATTCCATTCGGGTTGATTCCATTCCATTCCACTCCATTCCATTCTGGTCGATTCCATTCCATTCCATTCCCTTCATTTCCATTCCATTCCATTCCATTCTGGTTGCTTCCATTCCGATCCAGAACATTCCATTCCATTCCTTTCCATTACATTCCATTCCGTTCCATTCGGGTTCATTCCATTCCATTCCATTCCATTCCATTCCATTCCATTCCATTCCATTCCACTCGGGATGTTTCCATTCCATTTCATTCTATTCCATTCCATTCCATTCCAATCCATTCCATTCTGGATGATTACATTCCATTCCATTCGTGTTGATACCATTCCATTCCACGCCATTCCATTCCATTCCTTTAGGGTTGTTGCCGTTCAATTCCATTCCATACCATTCCATTATATTTGGGTTGATTCCATTCCATTCCATTCCATTACATTCGGGTTAATTCCATTCCATTCCTTCCCATTCGATTCCATTCCATTCCATTCCATTCGGGATGCTTCCATTCCAGTCAAGAACATTCCATTACATAACATTCCATTCCATTCCATTCCGGTTGATTCCATTGCATTCCATTCCATTCCATTTCATTCCATTCGGGTTGATTCCATTCCATTCCATTCCATTACATTCCATTCTGGTTGATCCTATTCGATTCCATTCGCTTCAATTCCATTCCATTCCATTCCATTCGAGTTGCTTCCATTCCAATCCGGAACATTCCATTCCATTCCTTTCCATTCTTTCCGTTCCATTCTATTCGGTTTCATTCCATTCCATTCCGTTCCATTCTGGTAGAATCCATTCCGTTCCATTCCAATCCATTCCATTTCATTCCGATTGATTCCATGCCATTCCTTTCCATTCCATTCCATTCCGTTCCATTCCATTCCATTCCGATTAATTCCATTCCATTCCATTGCATTCCATTCCATTCCACTCCATTCCTCTGTGGTTGATTGCATTCCATTCCATTCCATTCCATTCCATTCCATTCCATTCCATTCCATTCCATTCCTTTCCAATCCGTTTCATTCCATTCCATTCTATTTCAATCCATTCGGGTTGATTCCATTCCATTCCATTCCTTTACATTATATTCCATTGCATTCCATTCCATTCGGGTTCATTCCATTCCATTCCATTCCATTCCATTCCATTCCCTTCGTGTTGAATCCATTCCATTCCCTTCCATTCCATCCCATTCCATTCTATTCCATTCCATTCCGATACATTCCATTCCATTCCCTTCCATTCGTGTTGATTCCATTCCATGCCATGCCATTCCATTCCATTCCGGTTGATTCCATTCCATTCCATTCCATTCCATTCCATTCCATTCCATTTCATTTCCTTCGTGTTGATTCCATTCCATTCCATTCCATTCCGTTCCCTTCCATTCCATTCCATTACAGTTGATTCCATTCCATTCCATTCAATTCCATTCCATTCCATTTCATTCCATTCTCGATGATTCCATTCCATTCCATTCCATTCCATTCGGGTTGATTCCATTCCATTTCATTCCATCAGATTCCATTCCTTTCCATTCCATTCGTGTTAATTCCATGCCATTCCACTCCATTCCATTGCCTTCCATTCCATTCCATTCCATTCGGGTTGCTTCTATTCCATTCCAGAACATTCCATTCCATTCCATTCCGATTGATTCCATTCCATTCCATTGCATTCCATTCCATTCCACTCCATTCCATTGTGGTTGATTCCTTTCCATTCCATTCCATTTCTTTCCATTCCGTTTCATTCCATTCCATTCAATTTCATTCCATTCGGGTTGAATCCATTCCATTCCATTCCTTTCCATTATATTCCATTCCATTCCATTCCATTCGGGTTCATTCCATTCTATTCCATTCCATTCCATTCCATTCCATTCCCTTCGGGTTGAATAAATTCCATTCCCTTCCATTCCATTCCATTCCATTCGGGTTGATTCCATTCCATTCCATTCCATTCCATTCCATTCCATTCCGGTTGATTCCATTCCATTTCTTTCCATTCCATTCCATTCCATTCCATTCCATTCTGGTTTATTCCATTCCATTCCATTCCGTTCCTTTCCATTCCATTCCATTCTCTTCCATTCTATCCCATTCCATTCCATTCCATTCGGGATGATTCCATTCCATTCCATTCCATACCTTTCCATTGCTGTTGATTCCATTCCATTCCATTCCATTCCACTCCATTCCATTCCATTCCGTTTGTGTTGATTCCATTCCGTTCCAATCCATACCATTCCATTCCATTCCATTCCGGTTAATTCCATTCCATTCCATTTCATTCAATTCCATTCTGGTTGATTCCATTCCATTTCTTCCTATTCCATTCCATTCCATTCTATTCCATTCCATTCCATTCTATTCGCGTTGATTCCATTCCATCCCATTCCATTCCATTCCATCCCATTCCATTCCATTCCATTCGGGTTGATTCCATTGCATTCCATTCCATTCCATACCATTTGCGTGGATTCCATTCCATTCCATTCAATTCCATTGCATTCCATTCCATTCGGGTTGATTCCTTTCCATTCCATTCCATTGCATTCCATTCCATACCATTCCATTCCATTCCACTCAGGTTGATTCCATTCCATTTCTTTCCATTCCATTCCATTCCATTCCATTCCATTCGGGTTTATTCCATTCCATTCCATTCCATTCCATTCCATTCCGTTCCATTCCATTCCATTCTATGCCATTCCAATCCATTCCATTCCGTTTGATTCCATTCCATTCCATTCCATACCATTCCATTCCTGTTGATTCCTTTCAATTCCACTCCATTCCATTCCATTCCGTTTGGGTTGATTCCATTCCGTTCCAATCCATACCATTCCATTCCATTCGGGTTGATTCCATTCCATTCCATTCCATTCCATTTCATTGCATTCTGTTTGATTCCATTCCATTCCATTCCATTCCATTCCATTCCATTCTGGTTGATTCCATTCCATTCCATTCCATTCCATTCCATTTCATTACATTCCATTCGGGTTGATTCCATTCCATTCCATTCTATTCCATTCCATTCCATTCAATTCGCTTTGATTCCATTCCATTCGATTCCATTCCATTCGGATTGACTCCATTCCATTCCACTTCATTGCATTCTATTCCATTCCATTGCATTCCATTTCATTCCATTCGGGTAGATTCCGTTCTATTCCATTCCTATCCATACCATTCCATACCGGTTCATTCCATTCCATTCCATTCCATTCCATTCCATTCCATCCCATTCCATTTGGGTTGATTCCATTCCATTCCATTCCATTCCATTTCATTCCAATCCATTCGGTTTCATTCCATTCCATTCCTTTCCATGCCATTCGGTTGCTTCCATTCCAATCCAGAACATTCCATTCCGTTCCATTCAATTCCGGTTCATTCCATTCCATTCCATTCCATTCCATTCTATTCCATTCTGTTTAATTCCATTCCATTCCATTCCATTCCATTCGAGTTGATTCCATTCCATTCCATTTTATTCCATTCCATTCCATTCTATTCCATTCTGTTTAATTCCATTCCATTCCATTCCATTCCATTCGAGTTGATTCCATTCCATTCCATTCTATTCCATTCCATTCCATTCTATTCCATTCCATTCCATTCTATTCGCGTTGATTCCATTCCATCCCTTTCCATTCCATTCCATCCCATTCAATTCCATTCCATTCCTTTCCATGCGGGTTGATTCCATTGCATTCCATTCCATTCCATTCTATTCCATTCCATTCGGGTTCATTCCATTCCATTCCGTTCCATTCGATTCCATTCCATTCCATTCCATTCGGGATGCTTCCATTCCAGTCAAGAACATTCCATTCCATTCCATTCCATTCCATTCCATTCCATTCCATTCCGGTTGATTCCATTGCATTCCATTCCATTCCATTTCATTCCATTCGGGTTGATTCCATTCCATTACATTCCATTCTGGTTGATCCTATTCGATTCCATTCGCTTCAATTGCATTCCATTCCATTCCATTCGAGTTGCTTCCATTCCATTCCAGAACATTCCATTCCATTCCTTTCCATTCTTTCCATTCCATTCTATTCGGGTTCATTCCATTGCATTCCATTCCATTCCGTTCCATTCTGGTAGAATCCATTCCGTTCCATTCCAATCCATTCCATTCCATTCCGATTGATTCCATGCCATTCCTTTCCATTCCATTCCGTTCCATTCCATTCCATTCCGATTAATTCCATGCCATTCCATTGCATTCCATTCCATTCCACTCCATTCCTCTGTGGTTGATTCCATTCCATTCCATTCCATTCCATTCCATTCCATTCCTTTCCAATCCGTTTCATTCCATTCCATTCAATTTCAATCCATTCGGGTTGATTCCATTCCATTCCATTCCATTCCATTAGGGTTGATGCCATTCCATTCCATTCAACACCATTCTATTCCATTTGGGTTGATTCCATTCCATTCCATTCCATTCCATTCCATTCCATTCCATTACATTCGGGTTAATTCCATTCCATTCCATTCCATTCGATTCCATTTCATTCCATTCCATTCGGGATGCTTCCATTCCAGTCAAGAACATTCCATTCCATTCCATTCCATTCCTATCCATTCCTTTCCATTCCGGTTTATCCCTTTACATTCCATTCCATTCCTTTCGTTTTGAGTCCATTCCATTCCATTCCATTCCATTCCATTCGGTTTGATTCCATTCCATTCCATTACATTGCTTTCCATTCCATTCCATTTCATTCCATTCGGGTTGATTCCATTCCATTCCACTCCATTCCATTCTGGTCGATTCCATTCCATTCCATTCCCTTCATTTCCATTCAATTCCATTCCATTCTGGTTGCTTCCATTCCGATCCAGAACATTCCATTCCATTCCTTTCCATTACATTCTATTCCGTTCCATTCGGGTTCATTCCATTCAATTCCATTCCATTCCATTCCATTCCATTCCATTCCATTCCACTCGGGATGTTTCCATTCCATTTCATTCTATTCCATTCCATTCCATTCCAATCCATTCCATTCTGGATGATTACATTCCATTCCATTCGTGTTGATACCATTCCATTCCACGCCATTCCATTCCATTCCTTTAGGGTTGTTGCCGTTCAATTCCATTCCATACCATTCCATTATATTTGGGTTGATTCCATTCCATTCCATTCCATTACATTCGGGTTAATTCCATTCCATTCCTTCCCATTCGATTCCATTCCATTCCATTCCATTCGGGATGCTTCCATTCCAGTCAAGAACATTCCATTACATAACATTCCATTCCATTCCATTCCGGTTGATTCCATTGCATTCCATTCCATTCCATTTCATTCCATTCGGGTTGATTCCATTCCATTCCATTCCATTACATTCCATTCTGGTTGATCCTATTCGATTCCATTCGCTTCAATTCCATTCCATTCCATTCCATTCGAGTTGCTTCCATTCCAATCCAGAACATTCCATTCCATTCCTTTCCATTCTTTCCATTCCATTCTATTCGGGTTCATTCCATTCCATTCCATTCCATTCCGTTCCATTCTGGTAGAATCCATTCCGTTCCATTCCAATCCATTCCATTTCATTCCGATTGATTCCATGCCATTCCTTTCCATTCCATTCCATTCCGTTCCATTCCATTCCATTCCGATTAATTCCATTCCATTCCATTGCATTCCATTCCATTCCACTCCATTCCTCTGTGGTTGATTGCATTCCATTCCATTCCATTCCATTCCATTCCATTCCTTTCCAATCCGTTTCATTCCATTCCATTCAATTTCAATCCATTCGGGTTGATTCCATTCCATTCCATTCCTTTCCATTATATTCCATTGCATTCCATTCCATTCGGGTTCATTCCATTCCATTCCATTCCATTCCATTCCATTCCATTCCATTCCCTTCTTGTTGAATCCATTCCATTCCCTTCCATTCTATCCCATTCCATTCTATTCCATTCCATTCCGATACATTCCATTCCATTCCCTTCCATTCGTGTTGATTCCATTCCATGCCATGCCATTCCATTCCATTCCAGTTGATTCCATTCCATTCCATTCAATTCCATTCCATTCCATTCCATTTCATTTCCTTCGTGTTGATTCCATTCCATTCCATTCCATTCCGTTCCCTTCCATTCCATTCCATTAGAGTTGATTCCATTCCATTCAATTCAATTCCATTCCATTCCATTTCATTCCATTCTCGATGATTCCATTCCATTCCATTCCATTCCATTCGGGTTGATTCCATTCCATTTCATTCCATTAGATTCCATTCCTTTCCATTCCATTCGTGTTAATTCCATGCCATTCCACTCCATTCCATTGCCTTCCATTCCATTCCATT
Organism: Pan paniscus; assembly: GCF_029289425.2. Classification (NCBI taxonomy): domain Eukaryota; kingdom Metazoa; phylum Chordata; class Mammalia; order Primates; family Hominidae; genus Pan; species Pan paniscus. Next base: position 43,355,402 of record NC_073267.2, on the reverse strand, counting down.
CCATTCGGGTTGCTTCTATTCCATTCCAGAACATTCCATTCCATTCCATTCCGATTGATTCCATTCCATTCCATTGCATTCCATTCCATTCCACTCCATTCCATTGTGGTTGATTGCTTTCCATTCCATTCCATTCCATTCCATTCCATTCTGGTTGATTCCATTCCATTCCATTCCATTCCATTTCATTACATTCCTTTCGGGTTGATTCCTTTCCATTCCATTCTATTCCATTCCATTCCGTTCAATTCGCTTTGATTCCATTCCATTCGATTCCATTCCATTCGGATTGACTCCATTCCATTCCATTTCATTCCATTCTATTCCATTCCATTGCATTCCATTTCATTCCATTCGGGTAGATTCCGTTCTATTCCATTCCTATCCATACCTTTCCATACCGGTTCATTCCATTCCATTCCATTCCGTTCCATTCCATTCCATCCCATTCCATTTGGGTTGATTCCATTCCATTCCATTCCATTCCATTTCATTCCAATCCATTCGGTTTCATTCCATTCCATTCCATTCCATGCCATTTGGTTGCTTCCATTCCAATCCAGAACATTCCATTCCGTTCCATTCAATTCCGGTTCATTCCATTCCATTCCATTCCATTCTATTCCATTCTGTTTAATTCCATTCCATTCCGTTGCATTCCATTCGAGTTGATTCCATTCCATTCCATTCTATTCCTTTCCATTCCATTCTATTCCATTCCATTCCATTCTATTCGCGTTGATTCCATTCCATCCCTTTCCATTCCATTCCATCCCATTCAATTCCATTCCATTCCATTCCATTCGGGTTGATTCCATTGCATTCCATTCCATTCCATTCTATTCCATTCCATTCGGGTTCATTCCATTCCATTCCGTTCCATTCGATGCCATTCCATTCCATTCCATTCGGGATGCTTCCATTCCAGTCAAGAACATTCCATTCCATTCCGTTCCATTCCATTCCATTCCATTCCATTCCATTCCATTCCATTCCATTCCATTCCATTCCGGTTGATTCCATTGCATTCCATTCCATTCCATTTCATTCCATTCGGGTTGATTCCATTCCATTCCATTACATTACATTCCATTCTGGTTGATCCTATTCGATTCCATTCGCTTCAATTCCATTCCATTCCATTCCATTCGAGTTGCTTCCATTCCATTCCAGAGCATTCCATTCCATTTCTTTCCATTCTTTCCATTCCATTCTATTCGGGTTCATTCCATTCCATTCCATTCCATTCCGTTCCATTCTGGTAGAATCCATTCCGTTCCATTCCAATCCATTCCATTCCATTCCGATTGATTCCATGCCATTCCTTTCCATTCCATTCCGTTCCATTCCATTCCATTCCGATTAATTCCATGCCATTCCATTACATTCCATTCCATTCCACTCCATTCCTCTGTGGTTGATTCCATTCCATTCCATTCCATTCCATTCCATTCCTTTCCAATCCGTTTCATTCCATTCCATTCAATTTCAATCCATTCGGGTTGATTCCATTCCATTCCATTCCATTCCATTAGGGTTGATGCCATTCCATTCCATTCAACACCATTCTATTCCATTTGGGTTGATTCCATTCCATTCCATTCCATTCCATTCCATTACATTCGGGTTAATTCCATTCCATTCCATTCCATTCGATTCCATTTCATTCCATTCCATTCGGGATGCTTCCATTCCAGTCAAGAACATTCCATTCCATTCCATTCCATTCCTATCCATTCCTTTCCATTCCGGTTTATCCCTTTACATTCCATTCCATTCTTTTCGTTTTGATTCCATTCCATTCCATTCCATTCCATTCCATTCGGTTTGATTCCATTCCATTCCATTACATTGCTTTCCATTCCATTCCATTTCATTCCATTCGGGTTGATTCCATTCCATTCCACTCCATTCCATTCTGGTCGATTCCATTCCATTCCATTCCCTTCATTTCCATTCCATTCCATTCCATTCTGGTTGCTTCCATTCCGATCCAGAACATTCCATTCCATTTCTTTCCATTACATTCCATTCAGGTTTATTCCATTCCATTCCATTCCATTCCATTCCATTCCATTCCATTCCGTTCCATTCCATTCCATTCTATGCCATTCCAATCCATTCCATTCCGTTTGATTCGATTCCATTCCATTCCATTCCATACCATTCCATTCCTGTTGATTCCTTTCAATTCCACTCCATTCCATTCCATTCCGTTTGGGTTGATTCCATTCCGTTCCAATCCATACCATTCCATTCCATTCGGGTTTATTCCATTCCATTCCATTCCATTCCATTTCATTGCATTCTGTTTGATTCCATTCCATTCCATTCCATTCCATTCCATTCCATTCCATTCTGGTTGATTCCATTCCATTCCATTCCATTCCATTTCATTACATTCCTTTCGGGTTGATTCCTTTCCATTCCATTCTATTCCATTCCATTCCGTTCAATTCGCTTTGATTCCATTCCATTCGATTCCATTCCATTCGGATTGACTCCATTCCATTCCATTTCATTCCATTCTATTCCATTCCATTGCATTCCATTTCATTCCATTCGGGTAGATTCCGTTCTATTCCATTCCTATCCATACCATTCCATACCGGTTCATTCCATTCCATTCCATTCCGTTCCATTCCATTCCATCCCATTCCATTTGGGTTGATTCCATTCCATTCCATTCCATTCCATTTCATTCCAATCCATTCGGTTTCATTCCATTCCATTCCATTCCATGCCATTTGGTTGCTTCCATTCCAATCCAGAACATTCCATTCCGTTCCATTCAATTCCGGTTCATTCCATTCCATTCCATTCCATTCTATTCCATTCTGTTTAATTCCATTCCATTCCGTTGCATTCCATTCGAGTTGATTCCATTCCATTCCATTCTATTCCTTTCCATTCCATTCTATTCCATTCCATTCCATTCTATTCGCGTTGATTCCATTCCATCCCTTTCCATTCCATTCCATCCCATTCAATTCCATTCCATTCCATTCCATTCGGGTTGATTCCATTGCATTCCATTCCATTCCATTCTATTCCATTCCATTCGGGTTCATTCCATTCCATTCCGTTCCATTCGATGCCATTCCATTCCATTCCATTCGGGATGCTTCCATTCCAGTCAAGAACATTCCATTCCATTCCATTCCATTCCATTCCATTCCATTCCGGTTGATTCCATTGCATTCCATTCCATTCCATTTCATTCCATTCGGGTTGATTCCATTCCATTCCATTACATTACATTCCATTCTGGTTGATCCTATTCGATTCCATTCGCTTCAATTCCATTCCATTCCATTCCATTCGAGTTGCTTCCATTCCATTCCAGAACATTCCATTCCATTCCTTTCCATTCTTTCCATTCCATTCTATTCGGGTTCATTCCATTCCATTCCATTCCATTCCGTTCCATTCTGGTAGAATCCATTCCGTTCCATTCCAATCCATTCCATTCCATTCCGATTGATTCCATGCCATTCCTTTCCATTCCATTCCGTTCCATTCCATTCCATTCCGATTAATTCCATGCCATTCCATTACATTCCATTCCATTCCACTCCATTCCTCTGTGGTTGATTCCATTCCATTCCATTCCATTCCATTCCATTCCATTCCTTTCCAATCCGTTTCATTCCATTCCATTCAATTTCAATCCATTCGGGTTGATTCCATTCCATTCCATTCCATTCCATTAGGGTTGATGCCATTCCATTCCATTCAACACCATTCTATTCCATTTGGTTTGATTCCATTCCATTCCATTCCATTCCATTCCATTACATTCGGGTTAATTCCATTCCATTCCATTCCATTCGATTCCATTTCATTCCATTCCATTCGGGATGCTTCCATTCCAGTCAAGAACATTCCATTCCATTCCATTCCATTCCTATCCATTCCTTTCCATTCCGGTTTATCCCTTTACATTCCATTCCATTCCTTTCGTTTTGAGTCCATTCCATTCCATTCCATTCCATTCCATTCGGTTTGATTCCATTCCATTCCATTACATTGCTTTCCATTCCATTCCATTTCATTCCATTCGGGTTGATTCCATTCCATTCCACTCCATTCCATTCTGGTCGATTCCATTCCATTCCATTCCCTTCATTTCCATTCAATTCCATTCCATTCTGGTTGCTTCCATTCCGATCCAGAACATTCCATTCCATTCCTTTCCATTACATTCTATTCCGTTCCATTCGGGTTCATTCCATTCAATTCCATTCCATTCCATTCCATTCCATTCCATTCCATTCCACTCGGGATGTTTCCATTCCATTTTATTCTATTCCATTCCATTCCATTCCAATCCATTCCATTCTGGATGATTACATTCCATTCCATTCGTGTTGATACCATTCCATTCCACGCCATTCCATTCCATTCCTTTAGGGTTGTTGCCGTTCAATTCCATTCCATACCATTCCATTATATTTGGGTTGATTCCATTCCATTCCATTCCATTACATTCGGGTTAATTCCATTCCATTCCTTCCCATTCGATTCCATTCCATTCCATTCCATTCGGGATGCTTCCATTCCAGTCAAGAACATTCCATTACATAACATTCCATTCCATTCCATTCCGGTTGATTCCATTGCATTCCATTCCATTCCATTTCATTCCATTCGGGTTGATTCCATTCCATTCCATTCCATTACATTCCATTCTGGTTGATCCTATTCGATTCCATTCGCTTCAATTCCATTCCATTCCATTCCATTCGAGTTGCTTCCATTCCAATCCAGAACATTCCATTCCATTCCTTTCCATTCTTTCCATTCCATTCTATTCGGGTTCATTCCATTCCATTCCATTCCATTCCGTTCCATTCTGGTAGAATCCATTCCGTTCCATTCCAATCCATTCCATTTCATTCCGATTGATTCCATGCCATTCCTTTCCATTCCATTCCATTCCGTTCCATTCCATTCCATTCCGATTAATTCCATTCCATTCCATTGCATTCCATTCCATTCCACTCCATTCCTCTGTGGTTGATTGCATTCCATTCCATTCCATTCCATTCCATTCCATTCCTTTCCAATCCGTTTCATTCCATTCCATTCAATTTCAATCCATTCGGGTTGATTCCATTCCATTCCATTCCTTTCCATTATATTCCATTGCATTCCATTCCATTCGGGTTCATTCCATTCCATTCCATTCCATTCCATTCCATTCCATTCCATTCCCTTCTTGTTGAATCCATTCCATTCCCTTCCATTCCATCCCATTCCATTCTATTCCATTCCATTCCGATACATTCCATTCCATTCCCTTCCATTCGTGTTGATTCCATTCCATGCCATGCCATTCCATTCCATTCCGGTTGATTCCATTCCATTCCATTCAATTCCATTCCATTCCATTCCATTTCATTTCCTTCGTGTTGATTCCATTCCATTCCATTCCATTCCGTTCCCTTCCATTCCATTCCATTAGAGTTGATTCCATTCCATTCAATTCAATTCCATTCCATTCCATTTCATTCCATTCTCGATGATTCCATTCCATTCCATTCCATTCCATTCGGGTTGATTCCATTCCATTTAATTCCATTAGATTCCATTCCTTTCCATTCCATTCGTGTTAATTCCATGCCATTCCACTCCATTCCATTGCCTTCCATTCCATTCCATTCCATTCGGGTTGCTTCTATTCCATTCCAGAACATTCCATTCCATTCCATTCCGATTGATTCCATTCCATTCCATTGCATTCCATTCCATTCCACTCCATTCCATTGTGGTTGATTCCTTTCCATTCCATTCCATTCCATTCCTTTCCATTCCGTTTCATTCCATTCCATTCAATTTCATTCCATTCGGGTTGAATCCATTCCATTCCATTCCTTTCCATTATATTCCATTCCATTCCATTCCATTCGGGTTCATTCCATTCCATTCCATTCCATTCCATTCCATTCCCTTCGGGTTGAATAAATTCCATTCCCTTCCATTCCATTCCATTCCATTCGGGTTGATTCCATTCCATTCCATTCCATTCCATTCCATTCCGGTTGATTCCATTCCATTTCTTTCCATTCCATTCCATTCCATTCCATTCTGGTTTATTCCATTCCATTCCATTCCATTCCATTCCATTCCATTCCATTCCATTCCATTCTATTCCATTCTATCCCATTCCATTCCATTCCATTCGGGATGATTCCATTCCATTCCATTCCATACCTTTCCATTGCTGTTGATTCCATTCCATTCCATTCCACTCCATTCCATTCCATTCCGTTTGTGTTGATTCCATTCCGTTCCAATCCATACCATTCCATTCCATTCCATTCCGGTTAATTCCATTCCATTCCATTTCATTCAATTCCATTCTGGTTGATTCCATTCCATTTCTTCCTATTCCATTCCATTCCATTCTATTCCATTCCATTCCATTCTATTCGCGTTGATTCCATTCCATCCCATTCCATTCCATTCCATCCCATTCCATTCCATTCCATTCGGGTTGATTCCATTGCATTCCATTCCATTCCATACCATTTGCGTGGATTCCATTCCATTCAATTCCATTGCATTCCATTCCATTCGGGTTGATTCCTTTCCATTCCATTCCATTGCATTCCATTCCATACCATTCCATTCCATTCCACTCAGGTTGATTCCATTCCATTTCTTTCCATTCCATTCCATTCCATTCCATTCCATTCCATTCCATTCCATTCCATTCCGTTCCATTCCATTCCATTCTATGCCATTCCAATCCATTCCATTCCGTTTGATTCCCTTCCATTCCATTCCATACCATTCCATTCCTGTTGATTCCTTTCAATTCCACTCCATTCCATTCCATTCCGTTTGGGTTGATTCCATTCCGTTCCAATCCATACCATTCCATTCCATTCGGGTTGATTCCATTCCATTCCATTCCATTCCATTTCATTACATTCCATTCGGGTTGATTCCATTCCATTCCATTCTATTCCATTCCATTCCATTCAATTCGCTTTGATTCCATTCCATTCGATTCCATTCCATTCGGATTGACTCCATTCTATTCCATTTCATTCCATTCTATTCCATTCCATTGCATTCCATTTCATTCCATTCGGGTAGATTCCATTCTATTCCATTCCTATCCATAACATTCCATACCGGTTCATTCCATTCCATTCCATTCCATTCCATTCCATTCCATTCCATTCCATCCCATTCCATTTGGGTTGATTCCATTCCATTCCATTCCATTCCATTTCATTCCAATCCATTCGGTTTCATTCCATTCCATTCCATTCCATGCCATTTGGTTGCTTCCATTCCAATCCAGAACATTCCATTCCGTTCCATTCAATTCCGGTTCATTCCATTCCATTCCATTCCATTCTATTCCATTCTGTTTAATTCCATTCCATTCCATTCCATTCCATTCGAGTTGATTCCATTCCATTCCATTCTATTCCATTCCATTCCATTCTATTCCATTCCATTCCATTCTATTCGCGTTGATTCCATTCCATCCCTTTCCATTCCATTCCATCCCATTCAATTCCATTCCATTCCATTCCATTCGGGTTGATTCCATTGCATTCCATTCCATTCCATTCTATTCCATTCCATTCGGGTTCATTCCATTCCATTCCGTTCCATTCGATTCCATTCCATTCCATTCCATTCGGGATGCTTCCATTCCAGTCAAGAACATTCCATTCCATTCCATTCCATTCCATTCCATTCCATTCCGGTTGATTCCATTGCATTCCATTCCATTCCATTTCATTCCATTCGGGTTGATTCCATTCCATTCCATTCCATTACATTCCATTGTGGTTGATCCTATTCGATTCCATTCGCTTCAATTCCATTCCATTCCATTCCATTCGAGTTGCTTCCATTCCATTCCAGAACATTCCATTCCATTCCTTTCCATTCTTTCCATTCCATTCTATTCGGGTTCATTCCATTCCATTCCATTCCATTCCGTTCCATTCTGGTAGAATCCATTCCGTTCCATTCCAATCCATTCCATTCCATTCCGATTGATTCCATGCCATTCCTTTCCATTCCATTCCGTTCCATTCCATTCCATTCCGATTAATTCCATGCCATTCCATTGCATTCCATTCCATTCCACTCCATTCCTCTGTGGTTGATTCCATTCCATTCCATTCCATTCCATTCCATTCCATTCCATTCCTTTCCAATCCGTTTCATTCCATTCCATTCAATTTCAATCCATTCGGGTTGATTCCATTCCATTCCATTCCATTCCATTAGGGTTGATGCCATTCCATTCCATTCAACACCATTCTATTCCATTTGGGTTGATTCCATTCCATTCCATTCCATTCCATTCCATTCCATTACATTCGGGTTAATTCCATTCCATTCCATTCCATTCGATTCCATTTCATTTCATTCCATTCGGGATGCTTCCATTCCAGTCAAGAACATTCCATTCCATTCCATTCCATTCCATTCCATTCCTATCCATTCCTTTCCATTCCGGTTTATCCCTTTACATTCCATTCCATTCCTTTCGTTTTGATTCCATTCCATTCCATTCCATTCCATTCCATTCGGTTTGATTCCATTCTATTCCATTACATTGCTTTCCATTCCATTCCATTTCATTCCATTCGGGTTGATTCCATTCCATTCCACTCCATTCCATTCTGGTCGATTCCATTCCATTCCATTCCCTTCATTTCCATTCCATTCCATTCCATTCTGGTTGCTTCCATTCTGATCCAGAACATTCCATTCCATTCCTTTCCATTACATTCCATTCCGTTCCATTCGGGTTCATTCCATTCAATTCCATTCCATTCCATTCCATTCCGTTCCATTCAATTCCATTCCATTCCATTCCATTCGGGATGCTTCCATTCCAGTCAAGAACATTCCATTCCATTCCATTCCATTCCATTCCATTCCGGTTGATTCCATTGCATTCCATTCCATTCCATTTCATTCCATTCGGGTTGATTCCATTCCATTACATTCCATTACATTCCATTCTGGTTGATCCTATTCGATTCCATTCGCTTCAATTCCATTCCATTCCATTCCATTCGAATTGCTTCCATTCCATTCCAGAACATTCCAATCCATTCCTTTCCATTCTTTCCATTCCATTCTATTCGGGTTCATTCCATTCCATTCCATTCCATTCCGTTCCATTCTGGTAGAATCCATTCCGTTCCATTCCAATCCATTCCATTCCATTCCGATTGATTCCATGCCATTCCTTTCCATTCCATTCCGTTCCATTCCATTCCATTCCGATTAATTCCATGCCATTCCATTGCATTCCATTCCATTCCACTCCATTCCTCTGTGGTTGATTCCATTCCATTCCATTCCATTCCATTCCATTCCATTCCATTCCATTCCATTCCTTTCCAATCCGTTTCATTCCATTCCATTCAATTTCAATCCATTCGGGTTGATTCCATTCCATTCCATTCCATTCCATTAGGGTTGATGCCATTCCATTCCATTCAACACCATTCTATTCCATTTGGGTTGATTCCATTCCATTCCATTCCATTCCATTACATTACATTACATTACATTCGGGTTAATTCCATTCCATTCCATTCCATTCGATTCCATTTCATTCCATTCCATTCGGGATGCTTCCATTCCAGTCAAGAACATTCCATTCCATTCCATTCCATTCCTATCCATTCCTTTCCATTCCGGTCTATCCCTTTAAATTCCAATCCATTCCTTTCGTTTTGATTCCATTCCATTCCCTTCCATTCCATTCCATTCGGTTTGATTCCATTCCATTCCATTACATTGCTTTCCATTCCATTCCATTCGGGTTGATTCCACTACATTCCACTCCATTCCATTCTGGTCGATTCCATTCCATTCCATTCCCTTCATTTCCATTCCATTCCATTCCATTCTGGTTGCTTCCATTCCGATCCAGAACATTCCATTCCATTCCTTTCCATTACATTCCATTCCGTTCCATTCGGGTTCATTCCATTCAATTCCATTCCATTCCATTCCATTCCATTCTATTCCATTCCATTCCACTCGGGATGTTTCCATTCCATTTCATTCTATTACATTCCATTCCATTCCAATCCATTGCATTCTGGATGATTACATTCCATTCCATTCGTGTTGATACCATTCCATTCCACGCCACTCCATTCCATTCCTTTAGGGTTGTTGCCCTTCAATTCCATTCCATACCATTCCATTATATTTGGGTTGATTCCATTCCATTCCATTCCATTACATTCGGGTTAATTCCATTCCATTCCTTCCCATTCGATTCCATTCCATTCCATTCCATTCCATTCGGGATGCTTCCATTCCAGTCAAGAACATTCCATTACATAACATTCCATTCCATTCCATTCCGGTTGATTCCATTGCATTCCATTCCATTCCATTTCATTCCATTCGGGTTGATTCCATTCCATTCCATTCCATTACATTCCATTCTGGTTGATCCTATTCGATTCCATTCGCTTCAATTCCATTCCATTCCATTCCATTCGAGTTGCTTCCATTCCAATCCAGAACATTCCATTCCATTCCTTTCCATTCTTTCCATTCCATTCTATTCGGGTTCATTCCATTCCATTCCATTCCATTCCGTTCCATTCTGGTAGAATCCATTCCGTTCCATTCCAATCCATTCCATTTCATTCCGATTGATTCCATGCCATTCCTTTCCATTCCATTCCATTCCGTTCCATTCCATTCCATTCCGATTAATTCCATTCCATTCCATTGCATTCCATTCCATTCCACTCCATTCCTCTGTGGTTGATTGCATTCCATTCCATTCCATTCCATTCCATTCCATTCCTTTCCAATCCGTTTCATTCCATTCCATTCAATTTCAATCCATTCGGGTTGATTCCATTCCATTCCATTCCTTTCCATTATATTCCATTGCATTCCATTCCATTCGGGTTCATTCCATTCCATTCCATTCCATTCCATTCCATTCCATTCCCTTCGTGTTGAATCCATTCCATTCCCTTCCATTCCATCCCATTCCATTCTATTCCATTCCATTCCGATACATTCCATTCCATTCCCTTCCATTCGTGTTGATTCCATTCCATGCCATGCCATTCCATTCCATTCCGGTTGATTCCATTCCATTCCATTCCATTCCATTCCATTCCATTCCATTCCATTCCATTTCATTTCCTTCGTGTTGATTCCATTCCATTCCATTCCATTCCGTTCCCTTCCATTCCATTCCATTAGAGTTGATTCCATTCCATTCCATTCAATTCCATTCCATTCCATTTCATTCCATTCTCGATGATTCCATTCCATTCCATTCCATTCCATTCGGGTTGATTCCATTCCATTTCATTCCATTAGATTCCATTCCTTTCCATTCCATTCGTGTTAATTCCATGCCATTCCACTCCATTCCATTGCCTTCCATTCCATTCCATTCCATTCGGGTTGCTTCTATTCCATTCCAGAACATTCCATTCCATTCCATTCCGATTGATTCCATTCCATTCCATTGCATTCCATTCCATTCCACTCCATTCCATTGTGGTTGATTCCTTTCCATTCCATTGCATTCCATTCCTTTCCATTCCGTTTCATTCCATTCCATTCAATTTCATTCCATTCGGGTTGAATCCATTCCATTCCATTCCTTTCCATTATATTCCATTCCATTCCATTCCATTCGGGTTCATTCCATTCCATTCCATTCCATTGCATTCCATTCCATTCCACTCCATTCCTCTGTGGTTGATTCCATTCCATTCCATTCCATTCCATTCCTTTCCAATCCGTTTCATTCCATTCCATTCAATTTCAATCCATTCGGGTTGATTCCATTCCATTCCATTCCATTCCATTAGGGTTGATGCCATTCCATTCCATTCAACACCATTCTATTCCATTTGGGTTGATTCCATTCCATCCCATTCCATTCCATTCCATTACATTACATTCGGGTTAATTCCATTCCATTCCATTCCATTCGATTCCATTTCATTCCATTCCATTCGGGATGCTTCCATTCCAGTCAAGAACATTCCATTCCATTCCATTCCATTCCATTCCTATCCATTCCTTTCCATTCCGGTTTATCCCTTTACATTCCATTCCATTCCTTTCGTTTTGATTCCATTCCATTCCATTCCATTCGGTTTGATTCCATTCCATTCCATTACATTGCTTTCCATTCCATTCCATTTCATTCCATTCGGGTTGATTCCATTCCATTCCACTCCATTCCATTCTGGTCGATTCCATTCCATTCCATTCCCTTCATTTCCATTCCATTCCATTCCATTCTGGTTGCTTCCATTCCGATCCAGAACATTCCATTCCATTCCTTTCCATTACATTCCATTCCGTTCCATTCGGGTTCATTCCATTCAATTCCATTCCATTCCATTCCATTCCATTCCATTCCATTCCACTCGGGATGTTTCCATTCCATTTCATTCTATTCCATTCCATTCCATTCCAATCCATTCCATTCTGGATGATTACATTCCATTCCATTCGTGTTGATACCATTCCATTCCACGCCATTCCATTCCATTCCTTTAGGGTTGTTGCCGTTCAATTCCATTCCATACCATTCCATTATATTTGGGTTGATTCCATTCCATTCCATTCCATTACATTCGGGTTAATTCCATTCCATTCCTTCCCATTCGATTCCATTCCATTCCATTCCATTCGGGATGCTTCCATTCCAGTCAAGAACATTCCATTACATAACATTCCATTCCATTCCATTCCGGTTGATTCCATTGCATTCCATTCCATTCCATTTCATTCCATTCGGGTTGATTCCATTCCATTCCATTCCATTATATTCCATTCTGGTTGATCCTATTCGATTCCATTCGCTTCAATTCCATTCCATTCCATTCCATTCGAGTTGCTTCCATTCCAATCCAGAACATTCCATTCCATTCCTTTCCATTCTTTCCATTCCATTCTATTCGGGTTCATTCCATTCCATTCCATTCCATTCCGTTCCATTCTGGTAGAATCCATTCCGTTCCATTCCAATCCATTCCATTTCATTCCGATTGATTCCATGCCATTCCTTTCCATTCCATTCCATTCCGTTCCATTCCATTCCATTCCGATTAATTCCATTCCATTCCATTGCATTCCATTCCATTCCACTCCATTCCTCTGTGGTTGATTGCATTCCATTCCATTCCATTCCATTCAATTCCATTCCATTCCTTTCCAATCCGTTTCATTCCATTCCATTCAATTTCAATCCATTCGGGTTGATTCCATTCCATTCCATTCCTTTCCATTATATTCCATTGCATTCCATTCCATTCGGGTTCATTCCATTCCATTCCATTCCATTCCATTCCATTCCATTCCATTCCCTTCTTGTTGAATCCATTCCATTCCCTTCCATTCCATCCCATTCCATTCTATTCCATTCCATTCCGATACATTCCATTCCATTCCCTTCCATTCGTGTTGATTCCATTCCATGCCATGCCATTCCATTCCATTCCGGTTGATTCCATTCCATTCCATTCCATTCCATTCCATTCCATTCCATTTCATTTCCTTCGTGTTGATTCCATTCCATTCCATTCCATTCCGTTCCCTTCCATTCCATTCCATTAGAGTTGATTCCATTCCATTCCATTCAATTCCATTCCATTCCATTTCATTCCATTCTCGATGATTCCATTCCATTCCATTCCATTCCATTCGGGTTGATACCATTCCATTTCATTCCATTAGATTCCATTCCTTTCCATTCCATTCGTGTTAATTCCATGTCATTCCACTCCATTCCATTGCCTTCCATTCCATTCCATTCCATTCGGGTTGCTTCTATTCCATTCCAGAACATTCCATTCCATTCCATTCCGATTGATTCCATTCCATTCCATTGCATTCCATTCCATTCCACTCCATTCCATTGTGGTTGATTCCTTTTCATTCCATTCCATTCCATTCCTTTCCATTCCGTTTCATTCCATTTCATTCAATTTCATTCCATTCGGGTTGAATCCATTCCATTCCATTCCTTTCCATTATATTCCATTCCATTCCATTCCATTCGGGTTCATTCCATTCCATTCCATTCCATTCCATTCTCTTCGGGTTGAATAAATTCCATTCCCTTCCATTCCATTCCATTCCATTCGGGTTGATTCCATTCCATTCCATTCCATTCCATTCGGGATGATTCCATTCCATTCCATTCCATACCTTTCCATTGCTGTTGATTCCATTCCATTCCATTCCATTCCATTCCACTCCATTCCATTCCATTCCGTTTGTGTTGATTCCATTCCGTTCGAATCCATACCATTCCATTCCATTCCATTCCGGTTAATTCCATTCCATTCCATTTCATTCAATTCCATTCTGGTTGATTCCATTCCATTTCTTCCTATTCCATTCCATTCCATTCTATTCCATTCCATTCCATTCTATTCGCGTTGATTCCATTCCATCCCATTCCATTCCATTGCATCCCATTCCATTCCATTCCATTCGGGTTGATTCCATTGCATTCCATTCCATTTCATACCATTTGCGTGGATTCCATTCCATTCCATTCAATTCCATTGCATTCCATTCCATTCGGGTTGATTCCTTTCCATTCCATTCCATTGCATTCCATTCCATACCATTCCATTCCATTCCACTCAGGTTGATTCCATTCCATTTCTTTCCATTCCATTCCATTCCATTCCATTCCATTCCATTCGGGTTTATTCCATTCCATTCCATTCCATTCCATTCCATTCCATTCCATTCCATTCCGTTCCATTCCATTCCATTCTATGCCATTCCAATCCATTCCATTCCGTTTGATTCCATTCCATTCCATTCCATACCATTCCATTCCTGTTGATTCCTTTCAATTCCACTCCATTCCATTCCATTCCGTTTGGGTTGATTCCATTCCGTTCCAATCCATACCATTCCATTCCAATCGGGTTGATTCCATTCCATTCCATTCCATTCCATTTCATTGCATTCTGTTTGATTCCATTCCATTCCATTCCATTCCATTCCATTCTGGTTGATTCCATTCCATTCCATTCCATTCCATTCCATTTCATTACATTCCATTCGGGTTGATTCCATTCCATTCCATTCTATTCCTTTCCATTCCATTCAATTCGGTTTGATTCCTTTCCGTTCGATTCCATTCCATTCGGATTGACTCCATTCCATTCCATTTCATTCCATTCTATTCCATTCCATTGCATTCCATTTCATTCCATTCGGGTAGATTCCGTTCTATTCCATTCCTATCCATACCATTCCATACCGGTTCATTCCATTCCATTCCATTCCATTCCATCCCATTCCATTTGGTTTGATTCCATTCCATTCCATTCCATTCCATTTCATTCCAATCCATTCGGTTTCATTCCATTCCATTCCATTCCATGCCATTCGGTTGCTTCCATTCCAATCCAGAACATTCCATTCCGTTCCATTCAATTCAGGTTCATTCCATTCCATTCCATTCCATTCCATTCTATTCCATTCTGTTTAATTCCATTCCATTCGAGTTGATTCCATTCCATTCCATTCTATTCCATTCCATTCCATTCTATTCCATTCCATTCCATTCTATTCGCGTTGAGTCCATTCCATTCTATTCCATTCTGTTTAATTCCATTCCATTCCATTCCATTCCATTCGAGTTGATTCCATTCCATTCCATTCTATTCCATTCCATTCCATTCTATTCCATTCCATTCCATTCTATTCGCGTTGATTCCATTCCAACCCTTTCCATTCCATTCCATCCCATTCCATTCCATTCCATTCCATTCCATTCAGGTTGATTCCATTGCATTCCATTCCATTCCATTCTATTCCATTCCATTCGGGTTCATTCCATTCCATTCCGTTCCATTCGATTCCATTCCATTCCATTCCATTCGGGATGCTTCCATTCCAGTCAAGAACATTCCATTCCATTCCATTCCATTCCATTCCATTCCATTCCGGTTGATTCCATTGCATTCCATTCCATTCCATTTCATTCCATTCGGGTTGATTCCATTCCATTACATTCCATTACATTCCATTCTGGTTGATCCTATTCGATTCCATTCGCTTCAATTCCATTCCATTCCATTCCATTCGAGTTGCTTCCATTCCATTCCAGAACATTCCATTCCATTCCTTTCCATTCTTTCCATTCCATTCTATTCGGGTTCATTCCATTCCATTCCATTCCATTCCGTTCCATTCTGGTAGAATCCATTCCGTTCCATTCCAATCCATTCCATTCCATTCCGATTGATTCCATGCCATTCCTTTCCATTCCATTCCGTTCCATTCCATTCCATTCCGATTAATTCCATGCCATTCCATTGCATTCCATTCCATTCCACTCCTTTCCTTTGTGGTTGATTCCATTCCATTCCATTCCATTCCATTCCATTCCATTCCATTCCTTTCCAATCCGTTTCATTCCATTACATTCAATCTCAATCCATTCGGGTTGATTCCATTCCATTCCATTCCATTCCATTAGGGTTGATGCCATTCCATTCCATTCAACACCATTCTATTCCATTTGGGTTGATTCCACTCCATTCCATTCCATTCCATTCCATTCCATTCCATTCCATTACATTCGGGTTAATTCCATTCCATTCCATTCCATTCGATTCCATTTCATTCCATTCCATTCGGGATGCTTCCATTCCAGTCAAGAACATTCCATTCCATTCCATTCCATTCCATTCCTATCCATTCCTTTCCATTCCGGTTTATCCCTTTACATTCCATTCCATTCCTTTCGTTTTGATTCCATTCCATTCCATTCCATTCCATTCCATTCGGTTTGATTCCATTCCATTCCATTACATTGCTTTCCATTCCATTCCATTTCATTCCATTCGGGTTGATTCCATTCCATTCCACTCCATTCCATTCTGGTCGATTCCATTCCATTCCCTTCATTTCCATTCCATTCCATTCCATTCTGGTTGCTTCCATTCCGATCCAGAACATTCCATTCCATTCCTTTCCGTTACATTCCATTCCGTTCCATTCGGGTTCATTCCATTCAATTCCATTCCATTCCATTCCATTCCATTCCATTCCATTCCACTCGGGATGTTTCCATTCCATTTCATTCTATTCCATTCCATTCCTTTCCAATCCATTCCATTCTGGATGATTACATTCCATTCCATTCGTGTTGATACCATTCCATTCCACGCCATTCCATTCCATTCCTTTAGGGTTGTTGCCGTTCAATTCCATTCCATACCATTCCATTATATTTGGGTTGATTCCATTCCATTCCATTACATTACATTCGGGTTAATTCCATTCCATTCCTTCCCATTCGATTCCATTCCATTCCATTCCATTCGGGATGCTTCCATTCCAGTCAAGAACATTCCATTACATAACATTCCATTGCATTCCATTCCGGTTGATTCCATTGCATTCCATTCCATTCCATTTCATTCCATTCGGGTTGATTCCATTCCATTCCATTCCATTACATTCCATTCTGGTTGATCCTATTCGATTCCATTCGCTTCAATTCCATTCCATTCCATTCCATTCGAGTTGCTTCCATTCCAATCCAGAACATTCCATTCCATTCCTTTCCATTCTTTCCATTCCATTCTATTCGGGTTCATTCCATTCCATTGCATTCCATTCCGTTCCATTCTGGTAGAATCCATTCCGTTCCATTCCAATCCAGTCCATTTCATTCCGATTGATTCCATGCCATTCCTTTCCATTCCATTCCATTCCGCTCCATTCCATTCCATTCCATTCCATTACATTACATTACATTCTATTCGGGTTGATTCCATTCCATTCCATTCCATCCCATTCCATTCCATTCCATTCCCTTTGGGTTGATTCCATTCCAATCCATTCCATTCCATTCCATTCCATTCCATTCCAAACGGGTTGATTCCATTCCATTCCATTCCATTGCCTTCCATTCCATTCCATTTCATTCCATTCGGGTTGATACCTTTCCATTCCATTCCATTGTATTTCCTTCCATTGATGTTGATTCCATTCCATTCCATTCCATTGCCTTCCATTCCATTCCATTTCATTCCATTCGGGTTGATACCTTTCCATTCCATTCCATTGTATTTCCTTCCATTGATGTTGATTCCATTCCATTCCATTCCATTCCAATCGGGTTGATTCCATTCCATTCCATTCCATTGCATTCCATTCCATTCCATTTCATTCCATTCGGGTTGACTCCATTAAATTCCATTCCATTCCATTCCATTTGGGTTGATTCTTGCCATTCCATTCCTTTCCATTCCATTCATTTCGGGTTGATTCCATTCCATTCCATTCCATTCCATTCCATTCCATTCCATTCCATTCCATTCGTGTTGATTCCATTGCATTCCATTCCATTGCGTTCCATTCCCTTCCGTTTCATTTCATTCGTGTTGATTCCATTCCATTGAATTCCATTCCATTCCATTCCATTCGTGTTGATTCCATTCCATTCCATTCCATTGCATTGCATTCCATTCCATTCCATTCCATTCCATTCGGGTTGATTCCATTCCATTTCATTCCATTCCATTCCCTTCCATTCCATTCCATTAGGGTTGATTCCATTCCATTCCATTCCATTCCATTCCATTCCATTTCATTCCATTCCATTCCATTCCCTTCGGGTTGATTCCATTCCATTCCCTTCCATTCCATTCCATTAGGGTTGATTCCATTCCATTCCATTCCATTCCATTCCATTTCATTCCATTCCATTCCATTCCCTTCGGGTTGATTCCATTCCATTCCATTCCCTTCGGGTTGATTCCATTCCATTCCATTGCATTCCATTCGGGTAGATTCCATTCAATTCCATTCCATTGCATTCCATTCCATTCCGTTTCATTCCATTCGGGTTGATTCCATTCCATTTCATTCCATTAGATTCCATTCCTTTCCATTCCTTTCCTTTCAGGTTGATTCCATTCCGTTCCATTCCATTCGATTCGGATTGATACCATTCCATTCCATTCCACTGCATTACATTACATGCTATTCGGGTTGATTCCATTCCATTCCATTCCATTCCATTCCATTCCATTCCATTCCATTCCATTCCTTTCCATTCGGGTCTATTCCATTCCATTTCATTCCATTCCTTTCCATTCCATTCCATTGCATTCCATTTCTTTCCTTTCCATTCCATTGCATTCCATACCACTCCATTTCCCTCCATTCAGGTTGATTCCATTCCATTCCATTCCATTCCATTCCATTAGCGTTGATTCCATTCCATTCCATTTCAATCCTTTACATTCCATTACCATCGGGTTGATTCCATTACATTCCATTCCATTCGGGTTGATTCCAGTCCATTCCATTCCACTGCATTCCATTCCATTCCATTTCATTCCATTCGTGGTGATTTCATTCCATTCCATTCCATTCCAATCCATTCCATTCCATTCGGGTTGATTCCATTCCATTTCATTCCATTCCATTCCATTCCATTCGGGTTGATTCCATTCCATTCCATTCCATTCCCTTCCAGTATATTACATTACATTCTATTCTGGTTGATTGCATTCCACTCCATTCCATTCCATTCCATTCCATTCGGTTTGATTCCATTCCATTCGGTTACATTCCATTCTATTCCATTCCATTCGTGTTGATTCCATTCCATTCCATTCCATGGAATTCCATTCCATTCCGTTTCATTCCATTCGTGTTGATTCCATTCCATTCCATTCCATTCCATTCGTGTTGATTCCATTCCATGCCATACCATTCCATTCCATTCCATTCCATTCCGGTTGATTCCATTCCATTCCATTCCCTTCCATTCCATTCCATTAGGGTTGATTCCATTGCATTCCATTCCATTCCATTCCACTCCATTTCATTCCATTCCATTCCATTCCCTTCAGGTTGATTCCATTCCATTCCATTCCCTTCGGGTTGATTCCATTCCATTCCATTGCATTCCATTCGGGTAGATTCCATTCAATTCCATTCCATTACATTCCATTCCATTCCATTTCATTCCATTCGGGTTGATTCCATTCCATTCCATTCCATTCCATTCGTGTTGATTCCATTCCATTTCATTCCATTAGATTCCATTACTTTCCATTCCATTCCTTTCAGGTTAATTCCATTCCGTTCCATTCCATTCCATTCGGATTGATACCATTCCATTCCATTCCATTGCATTACATTACATTCTATTCGGGTTGATGCCATTCCATTCCATTCCATTCCATTCCATTCCATTCCATTCCATTCGGGTTTATTCCATTCCATTTCATTCCATTCCTTTCCATTCCATTCCATTGCATTCCATTCCATTCGGGTTGATTCCATTCCATTCCATTCCATTGCATTCCATTCCATTACATTACATTCTATTCTGGTTGATTCCATTCCATTCCATTCCATTCCATTCCATTCGGTTTGATTCAATTCCATTCCGTTCCATTCCATTCTATTCCATTCCATTCGTGTTGATTCCATTCCTTTCCATTCCATTGAATTCCATTCCATTCCGTTTCATTCCATTCCTGTTGATTCCATTCCATTCCATTCCATTGCATTCCATTCCCTTCCATTCGTGTTGATTCCATTCCATGCCATACCATTCCATTCCATTCCATTCAATTCCGGTTGATTCCATTCCATTCCATTCCATTCCATTTCATTTCCAGCGTGTTGATTCCATTCCATTCCATTCCATTCCGTTCCCTTCCATTCCATTCAATTAGAGTTGATTCCATTCCATTCCATTCCATTCCATTCCATTCCATTCCATTCCATTCCATTCCCTTCCATTCCATTCCATTAGGGTTGATTCCATTGCATTCCATTCCATTCCATTCCACTCCATTTCATTCCATTCCATTCCATTCCCTTCACGTTGATTCCATTCCATTCCATTCCCTTCTGGTTGATTCCATTCCATTCCATTCCATTCCATTCCATTCCATTCTATTTCATTCCATTCTCGATGATTCCATTGCATTCCATTCCATTCCATTCGGGTTAATTCCATTCCATTTCATTCCATTAGATTCCATTCCTTTCCATTCCATTCCTTTCAGGTTGATTCCATTACGTTCCATTCCATTCCATTCGGGTTGATACCATTCCATTCCATTCCATTACATTCTATTCGGGTTGATTCCATTCCATTCCATTCCATTCCATTCCATTTTGGTTGATTCCATTCCATTCGATTCCATTCCATTCGTGTTGATTCCATTCAATTCCATTCAATTGCATTCCATTCCATTCCGTTTCATTCCATTGGTGTTGATTCCATTCCATTCCATTCCATTCCATTCCATTCCCTTCCATTCTTGTTGATTCCATTCGATGCCACTGCATTCCATTCCATTCCATTCCATTCGGCTTGATTCCATGCCATTCCTTTCCATTCCCTTCTATTCCATTCCATTCCTTTGCACTCCATTCCATTCCATTCCATTCCATTTCATTCCATTCGGGTTGATGGCATACCGTTCCATTCCATTCCATTCGGGTTGATTCCATTTCATTCCATTCCATTCCATTCCATTGCATTCTATTCCATTGTATTCCCTTCCATTGAATTCCATTCCATTGCATTTCATTCCATTCTGGTTGATTCCATTCCATTCCATTCCATTCCATTCCGTTCTATTCCATTCCATTCCTTTTGATTCCATTCCATTCCATTCAATTCCATTTTATTCCATTCGGCTTGATTCCATTCGGGTTGTTTCCATTCCATTGCATTCCATTCAATTCCATTCTATTCCATTCTGGTTGATTCCATTCCATTCCATTCCATTCCATTCGGGTTGATTCCATTCAATTCCATTCTCTTCCATACCATTACATTCTCTTCCATTCCATTCCATTCTATTCCATTCCATTCCATTCTATTCGCATTGATTCCATTCCATCCCATTCCATTCCAATCCATCATATTCCATTCCATTCCATTCGGGTTGATTCCATTGCATTCAGTTGCATTCCATTCCATTTGGGTGGATTCCATTCCATTCCATTCCATTCCATTCCATTCCATTCCATTCCATACGGGTTGATTCCAATCCGTTCCATTCCTTTCCATTCTATTTCATTCCATTCGTGTTGATTCCGTTCCATTCCATTCCATCGCATTCCATTCCATTCCGTTTCATTCCATTCATGTTGATTCCTTTCCATTCCATTCCATTCGGGATGATTCCATTCCCTTCCATTCCATTCCATTCCATTCCATTCGTGTTGATACCATTCCATTCCACGCCATTCCATTCCATTCCATTCCATTAGGGTTGATGCCATTCCATTCCATTCCATACCATTCCATTCCCGTTGGGTTGATTCCATTCCATTCCACTCCATTCCATTTGGGTTAATTGCATTCCATTCCATTCCATTCGACTCCATTCCGTTCCATTCCATTCGGGTGGCTTCCAATCCAGTCAAGAACATTCCATTCCATTCCATTCCATTCCATTACATTCCTCTCCATTCCAATCCATTCCAGTCCATGTGGGTTGATTCCATTCCATTCCATTCCATTCCATTCCATTCCATGCCATTCCATTCCATTCGGGTTGATTCCATTCCATTCCATTCCATTCCCTTCCATTCCATTCCATTCCATTCCATTCCATTGCATTCCATTCGGGTTGATTCCATTCCATTCCATTCCATACCATTCCATTCCACTCGGGTTGATTCCATTCCATTCCATTCCATTCCATTCCATTCGGGTTGATTCCATTCCATTCCATTCCATTCCATTCCATTCCATTCCATTCTTGTAGATTCCGTTCTATTCCATTCCATTCCATTCCATTCCATTCCGTTCGGGTTGATTCCATTCCGTTCCATTCGAATCCATTCCTTTCCATTCCGATTGATTCCATGCTATTCCTTTCCATTCCATTCCGTTCCATTCCATTCCATTCCGATTGATTCCATTCCATTCCATTGCATTCCATTCCATTCAACTCCATTCCTTTGTTGTTGATTCCATTCCATTCCATTCCATTTCATTCCATTCCATTCCATTCCATTCCTTTCCATTCCGTTTCATTCCATTCCATTCAATTTCATTCCATTCGGGTTGATTCCATTCCATTCCATTCCTTTCCATTATATTCCATTCCATTCCATTCCAGTCGGGTTCATTCCATTCCATTCCATTCCATTCGATTCTATTCCATTCCATTCCCTTCGGGTTGAATCCATTCCATTCCCTTCCATTCCATTCCATTCCTTTCCATTCGGGTTGATTCCATTCCATTCCGTTCCATTCCATTCCATTCCATTAAATTCCTTTCCGGTTCATTCCATTCCATTTCTTTCCATTCCATTCCATTCTGGTTTATTAAATTCCATTCCATTCCATTCCATTCCATTCCATTCCATTCCATTCCATTCCATTCCATTCCATCTCATTCTATTCCATTCTATCCCATTTCATTCCATTCCATTCGGGTTGATTCCATTCCATTCCATTCCATAGCATTCCATTGCTGTTGATTCCATTCCATTCCATTCCATTCCATTCCACTCCATTAACTTCCATTCCTTTTGGGTTGATTCCATTCCGTTCCAATCCATACCATTCCATTCCATTCCGGTTGATTCCATTCCATTCCATTTCATTCCATTCCATTCGGGTTGATTCCATTCCATTTCTTTCTATTCCATTCCATTCCATTCTCTTCCATTCCATTCCATTGTATTCGCATTGATTCCATTCCATCCCATTCCATTCCATTCCATCCCATTCCATTCCATTCCATTCGGGTTGAATCCATTGCATTCCATTCCATTCCATACCATTTGGGTGGATTCCATTCCATTCCATTCAATTCCATTCCATTCCATTCCGTTTGGGTTGATTCCATTCCCTTCCATTCCGTTGCATTCCATTCCATTCCATTCCATTCCACTCAGGTTGATTCCATTCCATTTCTTTCCATTCCATTCCATTCCATTCGGGTTTACTCCATTCCATTCCATTCCATTCCATTCCATTCCATTCCATTCCATTCCATTCGGTTGCTTCCATTCCATTCCAGAACATTCCATTCCATTCCATTCCATTTCGGTTGATTCCATTGCATTCCATTCCATTCCATTGTTATCTATTCCATTCCTTTTGCTTCCATTCAATTCCATTCCAATCCATTTTATTCCATTCGGTTTGTTTCCATTCCATTCCATTCTAATGCATTCCATTCCATTCCATTTCATTCCATTTGGGTTTATTCCATTCCATTGCATTCTATTCTATTCCATTCTGGTTGATTCCATTCCATTCCATTCCACTCCATTCCATTTCATTCGGGTTGATTCCATTCCATTCTATTCCATTCCATTCCATTCCATTCCATTCCATTCCATTTGTGTTGACTACATTCCATTCCATTCCATTCCATTCCATTCGGTTTGATTCCATCCCATTCCGTTCCATTCCATTCTATTCCATTCCATTCGTGTTGATTCCATTCCATTCCACTCCATTGAATTCCATTCCATTCCGTTTCATTCCATTCGTGTTGTTTCCATTCCATTCCATTCCATTCCATTCCCTTCCATTCGTGTTGATTCCATTCCATGCCATGCCATTCCATTCCTTTCCATTCCATTCCGGTTGATTCCATTCCATTCCATTCCATTCCATTCCATTCCATTTCATTTCCTTCGTGTTGATTCCATTCCATTCCATCCCATTCCGTTCCCTTCCATTCCATTCCATTAGAGTTGATTCCATTCCATTCTATTCCATTCCATTCGGGTTGATTCCATTCCATTTCATTCCCTTAGATTCCATTCCTTTCCATTCCATTCCTTTCAGGATGATTCCATTACGTTCCATTCCATTCCATTTGGGTTGATACCTTTCCATTCCATTCCATTCCATTCCATTACATTCTATTCGGGTTGATTCCATTCCATTCCATTCCATTCCATTCCATTTTGGTTGATTCCATTCCATTCGATTCCATTCCATTCGTGTTGATTCCATTCAATTCCATTCAATTGCATTCCATTTCATTCCGTTTCATTCCATTTGTGTTGATTCCATTCCACTCCATTCCATTCCATTCCATTCCCTTCCATTCGTGTTGATTCCATTCGATGTCACTGCATTCCATTCCATTCCATTCCATTCGGCTTGATTCCATGCCATTCCTTTCCTTTCCCTTCTATTCCATTCCATTCCTTTGCACTCCATTCCATTCCATTCCATTCCATTTCATTCCATTCGGGTTGATGGCATTCCATTCCATTCCATTCCATTCGGGTTGATTCCATTTCATTCCATTCCTTTCCATTCCATTGCATTCTATTCCATTCTATTCCCTTCCTTTGCATTCCATTCCATTGCATTTCATTCCATTCCGGTTGATTCCATTCCATTCCATTCCATTCCATTCCATTCCATTCCATTCCATTCTATTCCATTCCATTCCTTTTGATTCCATTCCATTCCCTTCGGGTTGAATCCATTCCATTCCCTTCCATTCCATTCCTTCCATTCCATTCGGGTTGATTCCATTCCATTCCGTTCCATTCCATTCCATTCCATTCCATTCCTTTCCGGTTGATTCCATTCCATTTCTTTCCATTCCATTCCATTCTGGTTTATTCCATTCCATTCCATTCCATTCCATTCCATTCCATTCCATTCCATTTCATTCTATTCCATTCTATCACATTTCATTCCATTCCATTCGGGTTGATTCCATTCCATTCCATTCCATACCATTCCATTGCTGTTGATTCCATTCCATTCCATTCCATTCCATTCCATTCCACTCCATTCCATTCCATTCCGTTTGGGTTGATTCCATTCCGTTCCAATCCATACCATTCCATTCCATTCCGGTTGATTCCATTCCATTCCATTTCATTCCATTCCATTCGGGTTGATTCCATTCCATTTCTTTCTATTCCATTCCATTCCATTCTATTCCATTCCATTCCATTCTATTCGCGTTGATTCCATTCCATGCCATTCCATTCCATTCCATCCCATTCCATTCCATTCGGGTTGAATCCATTGCATTCCATTCCATTCCATACCATTTGGGTGGATTCCATTCCATTCCATTCAATTCCATTCCATTCCATTCCGTTCGGGTTGATTCCATTCCCTTCCATTCCGCTGCATTCCATTCCATTCCATTCCATTCCACTCAGGTTGATTCCATTCCATTTCTTTCCATTCCATTCCATTCCATTCGGGTTTACTCCGTTCCATTCCATTCCATTCCATTCCATTCCATTCCATTCCATTCCAGAACATTCCATTCCATTCCATTCCATTTCGGTTGATTCCATTGCATTCCATTCCATTCCATTCTTATCCATTCCATTCCTTTTGTTTCCATTCCATTCCATTCCAATCCATTTCATTCCATTCGGTTTGATTCCATTCCATTCCATTCCAATGCATTCCATTCCATTCCATTTCATTCCATTTGGGTTTATTCCATTCCATTGCATTCTATTCTATTCCATTCTGGTTGATTCCATTCCATTCCATTCCACTCCATTCCATTTCATTCGGGTTGATTCCATTCCATTCCATTCCATTCCATTCCATTCCATTCCATTCCATTTGTGTTGACTACATTCCATTCCATTCCATTCCATTCCATTCGGTTTGATTCCATTCCATTCCGTTCCATTCCATTCCATTCTATTCCATTCCATTCGTGTTGATTCCATTCCATTCCACTCCATTGAATTCCATTCCATTCAGTTTCATTCCATTCGTGTTGATTCCATTCCATTCCATTCCCTTCCATTCGTGTTGATTCCATTCCATGCCATGCCATTCCATTCCATTCCATTCCATTCCAGTTGATTCCATTCCATTCCATTCCATTCCATTCCATTCCATTCCATTTCATTCCATTCCATTCCATTTCATTTCCTTC
The DNA here is from genome assembly GCF_029289425.2 of Pan paniscus. Lineage (NCBI taxonomy): Eukaryota > Metazoa > Chordata > Mammalia > Primates > Hominidae > Pan > Pan paniscus. Next base: position 43,328,472 of record NC_073267.2, on the reverse strand, counting down.
GTGTTGATTCCATTCCATTCCATTCCATTCCGTTCCCTTCCATTCCATTCCATTAGAGTTGATTCCATTCCATTCCATTCAATTCCATTCCATTCCATTTCATTCCATTCTCGATGATTCCATTCCATTCCATTCCATTCCATTCGGGTTGATTCCATTCCATTTCATTCCATTAGATTCCATTCCATTCCATTCCATTCCATTCCATTTTGGTTGATTCCATTCCATTCGATTCCATTCCATTGGTGTTGATTCAATTCAATTCCATTCAATTGCATTCCATTCCATTCCGTTTCATTTCATTGGTGTTTATTCCATTCCATTCCATTCCATTCCATTCCATTCCATTCCATTCCATTCGTGTTGATTCCATTCGATGCCACTGCATTCCATTCCATTCCATTCCATTCGGCTTGATTCCATGCCATTCCTTTCCATTCCCTTCTATTCCATTCCATTCCTTTGCACTCCATTCCATTCCATTCCATTCCATTTCATTCCAATCGGGTTGATGGCATTCCATTCCATTCCATTCCATTCGGGTTGATTCCATTTCATTCCATTCCATTCCATTTCATTGCATTCTATTCCATTCTATTCCCTTCCATTGCATTCCAATCCATTGCATTTCATTCCATTCCGGTTGATTCCATTCCATTCCATTCCATTCCATTCCATTCCATTCCATTCTATTCCATTCCATTCCTTTTGATTCCATTCCATTCCATTCATTTCCATTTTATTACATTCGGCTTGATTCCATTCGGGTTGTTTCCAATCCATTGCATTCCATTCAATTCCATTCTATTCCATTCTCGTTGATTCCATTCCATTCCATTCCATTCCATTCGGGTTGATTCCATTCAATTCCATTCTCTTCCATACCATTACATTCTCTTCCATTCCATTCCATTCTATTCCATTCCATTCCATTCTATTCGCATTGATTCCATTCCATCCCATTCCATTCCATTCCATCCCATTCCATTCCATTCCATTCGGGTTGATTCCATTGCATTCAGTTGCATTCCATTCCATTTGGGTGGATTCCATTCCATTCCATTCCATTCCATTCCATTGCATTCAATTCCATACTGGTTGATTCCAATCCGTTCCATTCCTTTCCATTCTATTTCATTCCATTCGTGTTGATTCCATTCCATTCCATTCCATCGCATTCCATTCCATTCCGTTTCAATCCATTCATGTTGATTCCTTTCCATTCCATTCCATTCGGGATGATTCCATTCCCTTCCATTCCATTCCATTCCATTCGTGTTGATACCATTCCTTTCCACGCCATTCCATTCCATTAGGGTTGATGCCATTCCATTCCATTCCATACAATTCCATTCCCGTTGGGTTGATTCCATTCCATTCCACTCCATTCCATTTGGGTTAATTGCATTCCATTCCATTCCATTCGACTCCATTCCGTTCCATTCCATTCGGGTGGCTTGCATTCCAGTCAAGAACATTCCATTCCATTCCATTCCATTCCAGTCCTCTCCATTCCAATCCATTCCATTCCATGTGGGTTGATTCCATTCCATTCCATTCCATTCCATTCCATTCCATTCCATTCCACTCCATTCCATTGCATTCCATTCGGGTTGATTCCATTCCATTCCATTCCATACCATTCCATTCCACTCGGGTTGATTCCATTCCATTCCATTCCATTCCATTCCATTCCATTCCATTCCATTCCATTCCATTCGGGTTGATTCCATTCCATTCCATTCCATTCCATTCCATTCTTGTAGATTCCGTTCTATTCCATTCCAATCCATTCCATTCCATTTCGTTCGGGTTGATTCCATTCCGTTCCATTCGAATCCATTCCATTCCATTCCGATTGATTCCATGCCATTCCTTTCCATTCCATTCCGTTCCATTCCATTCCATTCCGACTGATTCCATTCCATTCCATTGCATTCCATTCCTTTCAACTCCATTCCTTTGTGGTTGATTCCATTCCATTCCATTCCATTCCATTCCATTCCATTCCTTTCCATTCCGTTTCATTCCATTCCATTCAATTTCATTCCATTCGGGTTGATTCCATTCCATTCCATTCCTTTCCATTATATTCCATTCCATTCCATTCCATTCAGGTTCATTCCATTCCATTCCATTCCATTCGATTCTATTCCATTCCATTCCCTTCGTGTTGAATCCATTCCATTCCCTTCCATTCCATTCCATTCCATTCGGGTTGATTCCATTCCATTCCGTTCCATTCCATTCCATTCCTTTCCGGTTGATTCCATTCCATTTCTTTCCATTCCATTCCATTCTGGTATATTCCATTCCATTCCATTCCATTCCATTCCATTCCATTCCATTCCATTCCATTTCATTCTATTCCATTCTATCCCATTTCATTCCATTCCATTCGGGTTGCTTCCATTCCATTCCATTCCATACCATTCCATTGCTGTTGATTCCATTCCATTCCATTCCATTCCATTCCACTCCATTCCATTCCATTCCGTTTGGGTTGATTCCATTCCGTTCCAATCCATACCATTCCACTCCATTCCGGTTGATTCCATTCCATTCCATTTCATTCCGTTCCATTCGGGTTGATTCCATTCCATTTCTTTCTATTCCATTCCATTCCATTCTATTCCATTCCATTCCATTCTATTCGCGTTGATTCCATTCCATCCCATTCCATTCCATTCCATCGCATTCCATTCCATTCCATTCGGGTTGAATCCATTGCATTCCATTCCATTCCATACCATTTGGGTGGATTCCATTCCATTCCATTCAATTCCATTCCATTCCATTCCGTTCGGGTTGATTCCATTCCCTTCCATTCCGTTGCATTCCATTCCATTCCATTCCATTCCACTCAGGTTGATTCCATTCCATTTCTTTCCATTCCATTCCATTCCATTCGGGTTTATTCCATTCCATTCCATTACATTCCATTCCATTCGGTTGCTTCCATTCCATTCCAGAACATTCCATTCCATTCCATTCCATTTCGGTTGATTCCATTGCATTCCATTCCATTCCATTCTTATCCATTCCATTCCTTTTGCTTCCATTCCATTCCATTCCAATCCATTTTATTCCATTCGGTTTGATTCCATTCCATTCCATTCCAATGCATTCAATTCCATTCCATTTCATTCCATTTGGGTTTATTCCATTCCATTGCATTCTATTCTATTCCATTCTGGTTGATTGCATTCCATTCCATTCCACTCCATTCCATTTCATTCGGGTTGATTCCATTCCATTCCATTCCATTCCATTCCATTCCATTCCATTCCATTTGTGTTGACTCCATTCCATTCCATTCCATTCCATTCCATTCGGTTTGATTCCATTCCATTCCGTTCCATTCCATTCTATTCCATTCCATTCGTGTTGATTCCATTCCATTCCACTCCATTGAATTCCATTCCATTCCGTTTCATTCCATTCGTGTTGTTTCCATTCCATTCCATTCCATTCCATTCCCTTCCATTCGTGTTGATTCCATTCCATTCCATTCCATTCCATTCCATTCCATTCCATTCTATTCCATTCCATTCCTTTTGATTCCATTGCATTCCATTCAATTCCATTTTATTCCATTCGGCTTGATTCCATTCGGGTTGTTTCCATTCCATTGCATTCCATTCAATTCCATTCTATTCCATTCTGGTTGATTCCATTCCATTCCATTCCATTCCATTCGGGTTGATTCCATTCAATTCCATTCTCTTCCATACCATTACATTCTCTTCCATTCCATTCCATTCTATTCCATTCCATTCCATTCTATTCGCATTGATTCCATTCCATCCCATTCCATTCCAATCCATCCCATTGCATTCCATTCCATTCGTGTTGATTCCATTGCATTCAGTTGCATTCCATTACATTTGGGTGGATTCCATTCCATTCCATTCCATTCCATTCCATTCCATTCCATTCCATTCCATACGGGTTGATTCCAATTCGTTCCATTCCTTTCCATTCTATTTCATTCCATTCGTGTTGATTACGTTCCATTCCATTCCATTCGGGATGATTCCATTCCCTTCCATTCCATTCCATTCCATTCCATTCGTGTTGATACCATTCCATTCCACGCCATTCCATTCCATTCCATTCCATTAGGTTTGATGCCATTCCATTCCATTCCATACCATTCCATTCCCGTTGGGTTGATTCCATTCCATTCCACTCCATTCCATTTGGGTTAATTGCATTCCATTCCATTCCATTCGACTCCATTCCATTCCATTCCATTTCATTCTATTCCATTCTATCCCATTTCATTCCATTCCATTCGGGTTGATTCCATTCCATTCCATTCCATACCATTCCATTGCTGTTGATTCCATTCCATTCCATTCCATTCCATTCCATTCCACTCCATTCCATTCCATTCCGTTTGGGTTGATTCCATTCCGTTCCAATCCATACCATTCCACTCCATTCCGGTTGATTCCATTCCATTCCATTTCATTCCATTCCATTCGGGTTGATTCCATTCCATTTCTTTCTATTCCATTCCATTCCATTCTATTCCATTCCATTCCATTCTATTCGCGTTGATTCCATTCCATCCCATTCCATTCCATTCCATCGCATTCCATTCCATTCCATTCGGGTTGAATCCAATGCATTTCATTACATTCCATACCATTTGGGTGGATTCCATTCCATTCCATTCAATTCCATTCCATTCCATTCCGTTCGGGTTGATTCCATTCCCTTCCATTCCGTTGCATTCCATTCCATTCCATTCCATTCCACTCAGGTTGATTCCATTCCATTTCTTTCCATTCCATTCCATTCCATTCGGGTTTATTCCATTCCATTCCATTCCATTCCATTCGGTTGCTTCCACTCCATTCCAGAACATTCCATTCCATTCCATTCCATTTCGGTTGATTCCATTGCATTCCATTCCATTCCATTCTTATCCATTCCATTCCTTCTGCTTCCATTCCATTCCATTCCAATGCATTTTATTCCATTCGGTTTGATTCCATTCCATTCCATTCCAATGCATTCAATTCCATTCCATTTCATTCCATTTGGGTTTATTCCATTCCATTGCATTCTATTCTATTCCATTCTGGTTGATTGCATTCCATTCCATTCCACTCCATTCCATTTCATTCGGGTTCATTCCATTCCATTCCATTCCATTCCATTCCATTCCATTCCATTCCATTCCATTTGTGTTGACTCCATTCCATTCCAATCCATTCCATTCCATTCGGTTTGATTCCATTCCATTCCGTTCCATTCCATTCTATTCCATTCCATTCGTGTTGATTCCATTCCATTCCACTCCATTGAATTCCATTCCATTCCGTTTCATTCCATTCGTGTTGATTCCATTCCATTCCATTCCATTTCCTTCCATTCGTGTTGATTCCATTCCATTCCATTCCATTCCATTCCATTCCATTCCATTCCATTCTATTCCATTCCATTCCTTTTGATTCCATTGCATTCCATTCAATTCCATTTTATTCCATTCGGCTTGATTCCATTCGGGTTGTTTCCATTCCATTGCATTCCATTCAATTCCATTCTATTCCATTCTGGTTGATTCCATTCCATTCCATTCCATTCCATTCGGGTTGATTCCATTCAATTCCATTCTCTTCCATACCATTACATTCTCTTCCATTCCATTCCATTCTATTCCATTCCATTCCATTCTATTCAATTCCATTCCATTCTATTCGCATTGATTCCATTCCATCCCATTCCATTCCAATCCATCCCATTCCATTCCATTCCATTCGGGTTGATTCCATTGCATTCAGTTGCATTCCATTCCATTTGGGTGGATTCCATTCCATTCCATTCCATTCCATTCCATTCCATTCCATTCCATACGTGTTGATTCCAATTCGTTCCATTCCTTTCCATTCTATTTCATTCCATTCGTGTTGATTCCGTTCCATTCCATTCCATCGCATTCCATTCCATTCCGTTTCATTCCATTCATGTTGATTCCTTTCCATTCCATTCCATTCGGGATGATTCCATTCCCTTCCATTCCATTCCATTCCATTCGTGTTGATACCATTCCATTCCACGCCATTCCATTCCATTCCATTCCATTAGGGTTGATGCCATTCCATTCCATTCCATACCATTCCATTCCCGTTGGGTTGATTCCATTCCATTCCACTCCATTCCATTTGGGTTAATTGCATTCCATTCCATTCCATTCGACTCCATTCCATTCCATTCCATTCGGCTGGCTTCCATTCCAGTCAAGAACATTCCATTCCATTCCATTCCATTCCATTCCATTCCTCTCCATTCCAATCCATTCCATTCCATGTGGGTTGATTCCCTTCCATTCCATTCCATTCCATTCCATTCCATTCCATTCCATTCCATTCCATTCGGGTTGATTCCATTCCATTACATTCCGTTCCATTCCATTCCATTCCACTCCATTCCATTGCATTCCATTTGGGTTGATTCCATTCCATTCCATTCCATACCATTCCATTCCACTCGGGTTGATTCCATTCCATTCCATTCCATTCCATTCCATTCCATTCCATTCCATTAGGGTTGATTCCATTCCATTGCATTCCGTTCCATTCCATTCCATTCCACTCCATTCCATTGCATTCCATTTGGGTTGATTCCATTCCATTCCATTCCATACCATTCCATTCCACTCGGGTTGATTCCATTCCATTCCATTCCATTCCATTCGGGTTGATTCCATTCCATTCCATTCCATTCCATTCCATTCCATTCTTGTAGATTCCGTTCTATTCCATTCCATTACATTCCATTCCATTCCGTTCGGGTTGATTCCATTCCGTTCCATTCGAATCCATTCCATTCCATTCCGATTGATTCCATGCCATTCTTTCCATTCCATTCCGCTCCATTCCATTCCGTTCCGATTGATTCCATTCCATTCCATTGCATTCCATTCCATTCAACTCCATTCCTTTGTGATTTATTCCATTCCATTCCATTCCATTCCATTCCATTCCATTCCTTTCCTTTCCATTCCGTTTCTTTCCTTTCCATTCAATTTCATTCCATTCTGGTTTATTCCTCTCCATTCCATTCCTTTCCATTATATTCCATTCCATTCCATTCCAGTCGGGTTCATTCCATACCATTCCATTCCATTCCATTCTATTCCATTCCATTCCCTTCGTGTTGAATCCACTCCATTCCCTTCCATTCCATTCCATTCCATTCCATTCGGGTTGACTCCATTCCATTCCGTTTCATTCCATTCCATTCCATTCCATTCCTTTCCTGTTGATTTCATTCCATTCCGTTCCATTCCATTCCATTCCATTCCATTCCATTCCTTTCCGGTTGATTCCATTCCATTTCTTTCCATTCCATTCCATTCTGGTTTATTCCATTCCATTCCACTCCATTGAATTCCATTCCATTCCGTTTCATTCCATTCGTGTTGATTCCATTCCATTCCATTCCATTCCTTTCCCTTCCATTCGTGTTGATTCCATTCCATGCCATGCCATTCCATTCCATTCCATTCCATTCCGGTTGATTCCATTCCATTCCATTCCATTCCATTCCATTCCATTCCATTTCACTTCCTTCGTGTTGCTTCCATTCCATTCCATTCCATTCCGTTCCCTTCCATTCCATTCCATTAGAGTTGATTCCATTCCATTCCATTCAATTCCATTCCATTCCATTTCATTCCATTCTCGATGATTCCATTCCATTCCATTCCATTCGGGTTGATTCCATTCCATTTCGTTCCATTAGATTCCATTCCTTTCCATTCCTTTCCTTTCAGGTTGATTCCATTCCATTCCATTCCATTCCATTCGGGTTGATACCATTCCATTCCATTCCATTCCATTACATTACATTCTATTCGGGTTGATTCCTTTCCATTCCATTCCATTCCATTCCATTTTGGTTGATTCCATTCCATTCGATTCCATTGCATTCGTGTTGATTCCATTCAATTCCAGTCAATTGCATTCCATTCCATTCCGTTTCATTCCATTGGTGTTTATTCCATTCCATTCCATTCCATTCCATTCCATTCCCTTCCATTCGTGTTGATTCCATTCGATGCCACTGCATTCCATTCCATTCCATTCCATTCGTCTTGATTCCATGCAATTCCTTTCCATTCCCTTCTATTCCATTCCATTCCTTTGCACTCCATTCCATTCCATTCCATTTCATTCCCTTCGGGTGGATGGCATTCCATTCCATTCCATTCCATTTGGGTTGATTCCATTTCATTCCATTCCATTCCATTCCATTGCATTCTATTACATTCTATTCCCTTCCATTGCATTCCATTCCATTGCATTTCATTCCATTCCGGTTGATTCCATTCCATTCCATACCATTTCATTCCATTCCATTCTGGTTGATTCCATTCTATTCCATTCCATTCCATTCCATTTCCATTCGGTTGATTGATTCCATTCCAATCCATTCCATTCCATTCGGGTTGATTCCATTCCATTCCATTCCATTTCATTCGTGTTGATTCCACTCCATTCCATTGCATTCCATTCCATTCAACTCCATTCCTTTGTGGTTGATTCCATTCCATTCCATTCCATTCCATTCCATTCCATTCCATTCCTTTCCATTCCTTTTCATTCCATTCCATTCAATTTCATTCCATTCGGGTTGATTCCATTCCATTCCATTCCTTTCCACTATATTCCATTCCATTCCATTCCAGTCGGGTTCATTCCATTCCATTCCATTCCATTCTATTCCATTCCATTCCCTTCGGGTTGAATCCATTCCATTCCCTTCCATTCCGTTCCATTCCATTAAATTCGGGTTGATTCCATTCCATTCCGTTCCATTCCATTCCATTCCATTCCTTTCCGGTTGATTCCATTCCATTTCTTTCCATTCCATTCCATTCTGGTTTATTCCATTCCATTCCATTCCATTCCATTCCATTCCATTCTATTCCATTCCATTCCATTCCATTTCATTCTATTCCATTCTATCCCATTTCATTCCATTCCATTCGGGTTGATTCCATTCCATTCCATTCCATACCATTCCATTGCTGTTGATTCCATTCCATTCCATTCCATTCCATTCCACTCCATTCCATTCCATTCCGTTTGGGTTGATTCCATTCCGTTCCAATCCATACCATTCCATTCCATTCCGGTTGATTCCATTCCATTCCATTTCATTCCATTCCATTCGGGTTGAATCCATTCCATTTCTTTCTATTCCATTCCATTCCATTCTATTCCATTCCATTCCATTCTATTCGCGTTGATTCCATTCCATCCCATTTCATTCCATTCCATCGCATTCCATTCCATTCCATTCGGGTTGAATCCATTGCATTCCATTCCATTCCATACCATTTGGGTGGATTCCATTCCATTCCATTCAATTCCATTCCATTCCATTCCGTTCGGTTTGATTCCATTCCCTTCCATTCCGTTGCATTCCATTCCATTCCATTCCATTCCACTCAGGTTGATTCCATTCCATTTCTTTCCATTCCATTCCATTCCATTCCATTCGGGTTTATTCCATTCCATTCCATTCCATTCGGTTGCTTCCATTCCATTCCAGAACATTCCATTCCATTCCATTCCATTTCGGTTGATTCCATTGCATTCCATTCCATTCCATTCTTATCCATTGCATTCCTTTTGCTTCCATTCCATTCCATTCCATTCCATTCCATTCCATTCCATTCCATTCCATTCTTGTAGATTCCGTTCTATTCCATTCCATTCCATTCCATTCCGTTCGTGTTGATTACATTCCGTTCCATTCGAATCCATTCCATTCCATTCCGATTGATTCCATGCCATTCTTTCCATTCCATTCTGCTCCATTCCATTCCGTTCCGATTGATTCCATTCCATTCCATTGCATTCCATTCCATTCAACTCCATTCCTTTGTGGTTTATTCCATTCCAATCCATTCCATTCCATTCCATTCCTTTCGTTTCCATTCCGTTTCTTTCCATTCCATTCAATTTCATTCCATTCGGGTTGATTCCTCTCCATTCCATTCCTTTCCATTATATTCCATACCATTCCATTCCAGTCGGGTTCATTCCATACCATTCCATTCCATTCCATTCTATTCCATTCCATTCCCTTCGGGTTGAATCCACTCCATTCCCTTCCATTCCATTCCATTCCATTCCATTCGGGTTGATTCCATTCCATTCCGTTTCATTCCATTCCATTCCATTCCATTCCTTTCCGGTTGATTCCATTCCATTCCGTTCCATTCCATTCCATTCCATTCCATTCCATTCCTTTCCGGTTGATTCCATTCCATTTCTTTCCATTCCATTCCATTCTGGTTTATTCCATTCCATTCCATTCCATTCCATTCCATTCCATTCCATTCCATTTCATTCTATTCCATTCTATGCCATTTCATTCCATTCTTTCGGGTTGATTCCATTCCATTCCATTCCATACCATTCCATCGCTGTTGATTCCATTCCATTCCATTCCATTCCATTCCACTCCATTCCATTCCATTCCGTTTGGGTTGATTCCATTCCGTTCCAATCCATACCATTTTTCCATTCCGGATGATTCCATTCCATTACATTTCATTCCATTCCATTCGGGTTGATTCCATTCCATTTCTTTCTATTCCATTCCATTCCATTCTATTCCATTCCATTCCATTCTATTCGCGTTGATTCCATTCCATCCCATTCCATTCCATTCCATCGCATTCCATTCCATTCCTTTCTGGTTGAATCCATTGCATTCCATTCCATTCCATACCATTTGGGTGGATTCCTTTCCATTCCATTCAATTCCATTCCATTCCATTCCGTTCGGGTTGATTCCATTCCCTTCCATTCCGTTGCATTCCATTCCATTCCATTCGATTCCACTCAGGTTGATTCCATTCCATTTCTTTCCATTCCATTCCATTCGGGTTTATTCCATTCCATTCCATTCCATTCCATTCCATTCCATTCGGTTGCTTCCATTCCATTCCAGAACATTCCATTCCATTCCATTCCATTTCGGTTGATTCCATTGCATTTCATTCCATTCCATTCTTATCCATTCCATTCCTTTTGCTTCCATTCCATTCCATTCCAATCCATTTTATTCCATTCGATTTGGTTCCATTCCATTCCATTCCAATGCATTCCATTCCATTCCATTTCATTCCATTTGGGTTTATTCCATTCCATTGCATTCTATTCTATTCCATTCTGGTTGATTCCATTCCATTCCATTCCATTTGTGTTGACTCCATTCCATTCCATTCCATTCGTTTTGATTCCATTCCATTCCGTTCCATTCCATTCTATTTCATTCCATTCGTGTTGATTCCATTCCATTCCACGCCATTGAATTCCATTCCATTCCGTTTCATTCCATTCGTGTTGATTCCATTCCATTCCATTCCATTCCATTCCCTTCCATTCGTGTTGATTCCATTCCATGCCATGCCATTCCATTCCATTCCATTCCATTCCATTCCGGTTGATTCCATTCCATTCCATTCCATTCCATTCCATTTGACTTCCTTCGTGTTGATTCCATTCCATTCCATTCCACTCCGTTCCCTTCCATTCCATTCCATTAGAGTTGATTCCATTCCATTCCATTCAATTCCATTCCTTTCCATTTCATTCCATTCTCGATGATTCCATTCCATTCCATTCCATTCCATTCGGGTTGATTCCATTCCATTTCATTCCATTAGATTCCATTCCTTTCCATTCCTTTCCTTTCAGCTTGATTCCATTCCATTCCATTCCATTCCATTCGGGTTGATACCATTCCATTCCATTCCATTCCATTACATTACATTCTATTCGGGTTGATTCCATTCCATTCCATTCCATTCCATTCCATTCCATTTTGGTTGATTCCATTCCATTCGATTCCATTGCATTGGTGTTGATTCCATTCAATTCCATTCAATTGCATTCCATTCCATTCCGTTTCATTCCATTGGTGTTGATTCCATTCCATTCCATTCCATTCCATTCCATTCCCTTCCATTCGTGTTGATTCCATTCGATGCCACTGCATTCCATTCCATTCCATTCCATTCGTCTTGATTCCATGCAATTCCTTTCCATTCCCTTCTATTCCATTCCATTCCTTTGCACTCCATTCCATTCCATTCCATTTCATTCCATTCGGGTTGATGGCATTCCATTCCATTCCATTCCATTTGGGTTGATTCCACTTCATTCCATTCCATTCCATTCCATTGCATTCTATTACATTCTATTCCCTTCCATTGCATTCCATTCCATTGCATTTCATTCCATTCCGGTTGATTCCATTCCATTCCATACCATTTCATTCCATTCCATTCTGGTTGATTCCATTCTATTCCATTCCATTCCATTCCATTTCCATTCGGTTGATTGATTCCATTCCAATCCATTCCATTCCATTCGGGTTGATTCCATTCCATTCCATTCCATTTCATTCGGGTTGATTCCACTCCATTCCATTGCATTCCATTCCATTCAACTCCATTCCTTTGTGGTTGATTCCATTCCATTCCATTCCATTCCATTCCATTCCATTCCATTCCATTCCATTCCATTCCTTTCCATTCCTTTTCATTCCATTCCATTCAATTTCATTCCATTCGGGTTGATTCCATTCCATTCCATTCCTTTCCATTATATTCCATTCCGTTTCATTCCATTGGTGTTGATTCCATTCCATTCCATTCCATTCCATTCCATTCCCTTCCATTCGTGTTGATTCCATTCGATGCCACTGCATTCCATTCCATTCCATTCCATTCGGCTTGATTCCATGGCATTCCTTTCCATTCCCTTCTATTCCATTCCATTCCTTTGCACTCCATTCCATTCCATTCCATTCCATTTCATTCCATTCGGGTTGATGGCATTCCATTCCATTCCATTCCATTCCATTCCCTTCCATTCGTGTTGATTCCATTCGATGCCACTGCATTCCATTTCTTTCCATTCTATTCTGCTTGATTCCATGCCATTCCTTTCCATTCCCTTCTATTCCATTCCATTGCTTTGCACTCCATTCCATTCCATTTCATTCCATTCGGGTTGATGGCATTCCATTCCATTCCTTTCCATTCTGGTTGATTCCATTCCATTCCATTCCATTCCATTCCATTCCATTCCATTCTATTCCTTTCCATTCCTTTTGATTCCATTCCATTCCATTCAATTCCATTTTATTCCATTCGGCTTGATTCCATTCAGGTTTTTCCATTCCATTGCATTCCATTCAATTCCATTCAATTCCATTCTCGTTGATTCCATTCCATTGCATTCCATTCAATTCCATTCTATTCCATTCTCGTTGATTCCATTCCATTCCATTCCATTCCATTCGGTTTGATTCCATTCAATTCCATTCTCTTCCATACCATTACATTCTCTTCCATTCCATTCCATTCTATTCCATTCCATTCCATTCTATTCGCTTTGATTCCATTCCATCCCATTCCATTCCATTCCATCCCATTCCATTCCATTCCATTCGGGTTGATTCCATTGCATTTAGTTGCATTCCATTCCATTTGGGTGGATTCCATTCCATTCCATTCCATTCCATTCCATTCCATTCCATACTTGTTGATTCCAATCCGTTCCATTCCTTTCCATTCTATTCCACTCCATTCGTGTTGATTCCGTTCCATTCCATTCCATCGCATTCCATTCCATTCCATTTCATTCCGTTCATGTTGATTCGTTTCCATTCCTTTCCATTCGGGATAATTCCATTCCCTTCCATTCCATTCCATTCCATTCCATTCGTGTTGATACCATTCCATTCCACGCCATTCCATTCCATTCCATTCCATTAGGGTTGATGCCATTCCATTCCATTCCATACCATTCCATTCCGGTTGGGTTGATTCCATTCCATTCCACTCCATTCCATTTGGGTTAATTGCATTCCATTCCATTCCATTCGACTCCATTCCGTTCCATTCCATTCGGGTGGCTTCCATTCCAGTCAAGAACATTCCATTCCATTCCATTCCATTCCATTCCATTCCATTTCATTCCATTCGGTTTGGTTTGATTCCATTCCATTCCATTCCTTTCCATTCCATTCCATTCCATTCCCTTCGGGTTGATTCCATTCCATTCCATTCCATTCCATTCCATTCCATTCCATTCTATTCCATTCGTGTTGATACCATTCCATTCCACGCCATTCCATTCCATTCCATTCCATTAGGACTGATGACATTCCAATCCTTTCCATACCATTCCATTCCATTTGGGTTGATTCCATTCCATTCCATTCCTTTCCATCCGGGTTATTTGCATCCATTCCAGTCAAGAACATTCCATTCCATTACATTACATTCCAATACATTACATTCTGGTTGATTCCATTCCATTCCATTCCATTCCATTCCATTCGGGTTGATTCCATTCCATTCCATTCTATTCCATTCCAATCCACTCTATTCGCGTTGATTCCATTCCTTTCCATTCCATTAAATCCCATTCCATTCCATTCCATTCGGGTTGATTCGATTCAATTCCATTCCATTCCATTGCATTCCATTTCATTCTATTCGGGTAGATTCCGTTCTATTCCATTCCAATCCATTGCATTCCACCCCGGTTGATTCCAATCCATTCCATTCCATTCCATTTGGTTTGATTCCATTCCATTCCATTCCATTCCATTCCATTTGGGTTGATTCCATTCCGTTCCATTCCATTCCATTCCATTCGGTTGCTACCATTCCCTTCCATTCCATTCCATTCCATTCCAATCCATTCCATTCTGGTTGATTCCATTCTGTTCCAATCCATTCCATTCCATTCCATTCCATTCCATTCCATTCCATTCCATTCCATTATGGTTGATTCCATTGCATTGCATTCCATTCCATTCCATTCCATGCCATTCCATTCCATTCCATTCCGGTTGATTCCATTCCATTCCATTCCGTTCCGTTCCATTCCATTCCATTCGGGATGATTCCATTCCATTCCATTCCATTCCATTTCATTCCATTCCATTCGTGTTGCTACCATTCCATTCCACGCCATTCCATTCCATTCTATTCCATTAGGATTGATGACATTCCATTCCATTCCATACCATTCCATTCCATTCGGGTTGATTCCATTCCATTCCATTCCTATCCATTCCATTCGATTCCTATTGATTCCACTCCATTCCATTCCATTCCATTCCATTCGTGTTGCTACCATTCCATTCCACGCCATTCCATTCCATTCTATTCCATTAGGATTGATGACATTCTATTCCATTCCATACCATTCCATTTCATTCGGGTTGATTCCATTCCATTCCATTCCAATCCATTCCATTCGATTCCTATTGATTCCATTCCATTCCATTCCATTCCATTCCGATTGATTCCGTTCCATTCCATTCCATTCCATTCTGCTACATTTCATTCCATTCCATTCCATTCCATTCCATTCCATTCCCTTCGGGTTGTATCCATTCCATTCCATTCCATTCTATTCTATTCCATTCCATTCGGGTTGATTCCATTCCATTCCTTTCCATTCCATTGCATTCCATTCCGTTCCATTCCATTCCATTCGGGTTGATTCCATTCCATTTCATTCCATTCCATTCCATTCCATTCCATTCCATTCGGGTTGATTCGATTCGATTCCATTCCATTCCATTCCATTCCATACTATTCCATTCCATTCCATTCCATTCGGTTTGATTCCATTCCATTCCATTCCATTCCATTCCATTCTGGTTGAATCGATTCCATTTCATTCCATTCCATTCAATTCCATTCCATTCGTGTTGATTCCATTCCATTCCATTCCATTCCATTCCATTCAGGGTGATTCCATTCCATTCCATACCATTCCATTCCATTCGAGTTCATTCCATTCCATTCCATTTGATTCCATTCCATTCTATTCCATTCCATTCGGGGTGACTCCATTCCATTCCATTTCATTCCAATCTATTCCATTCCATTCGGGGTGACTCCATTCCATTCCATTTCATTCCATTCTATTCCATTCCGTTGCATTCCATTTCATTGCATTCTGGTAGATTCTGTTCTATTCCTATCCAATGCATTCCATTCCATTCCGGTTGATTCCATTCCATTCCATTCCATTCCATTCCGGTTGATTCCATTCCATTCCATTCCATTCCATTTTATTCCATTCTGATTGCTTCCATTACATTCCAATCCAATGCATTCCTTTCCATTCCTTTTCATTTCATTCGGGTTGATTCCATTCCATTCCATTCCATTCCATTCCATTCCATTCCATTCCATTCCATTCTGGTTGATTCCATTCCATTCCATTCCATTCGGATTGATTCGATTCCATTCCATTCTATTCCATTCCATTCCATTCTATTCTCGTTGATTGCATTCCATCCCATTGCATTCCATTCCATCCCATTCCATTCCATTCCATTTGGGTGGATTCCATTCCATTCCATTCCATTCCTTTCCATTCCATTCCATCCCATTGCATTCGCGTTGATTCCATTCCATTCCATTCCATTGCATTCCATTCGTGTTGATTCCACTCCATTCCATTCCATTGCATTCCATTCCATTCCGTTTCATTCCATTCATGTTGATTCCATTCCATTACATTCCATTCCGTTCCCTTCCATTCGTGTTGATTCCATTCCATGGCATTCAATTCTATTCCATTCCAATGCATTCCTTTCCATTCCATTTCATTCCATTCGGGATGATTCCATTCCATTCCATTCCATTCCATTCCATTGCATTCTTTCCATTCCATTCCCTTCGGGTTTATTCCATTCCATTCCATTCCATTCCATTCCATTTCATTCCATTCTATTCGGGTTGTCTCCATTCCATTTCATTCCATTCCATTCCATTCCATTCAGTATGATTCCATTCCATTCCATTCCATTCCATTCCATTCCATTCGTGTTAATACCATTCTATTCCACGCCATTCCATTCCATTCCATTCCATTAGGATTGATGACATTCCATTCCATTCCATACCATTCCACTCCATTTGGGTTGTTTCCATTCCATTCCATTCCATCCGGGTTAATTCCATTCCATTCCATTACATTCGATTCCGTTCCATTCCATTCCATTCCATTCGTGTTGCTTCCATTCCAGTCAAGATCATTCCATTCCATTCCATTCCCTTCTATTCAGGTTGATTCGTTTCCATTCCATTCCATTCCGTTCCATTCGTTTTGATTCCATTCCATTCCATTCCATTCCTTCCATTCCATTCCATTCGGTTTGATTCCATTCAATCCCATTCCATTGCATTCCATTCCATTCCATTTCATTCCATTCGGGTTGATTCCATTCCATTCCATTCCACTCCATTCTGGTTGATTCCATTCTATTCCATTCCCTTCCATTACATTCCATTCCATTCGGGTTGCTTCCATTCCATTCCAGAACATTCCATTCCATTCCATTCCTTTCCGGTAGATTCCGTTTCACTCCATTCCATTCCATTCGTTTAGATTCCATTCCATGCCATTACATTACGTTACACTACATTACATTACATTCGGTTTGATTCCATTCCATTCCATTCCATTGCATTCCATTGCATTCCATTCCATTCCATGTCACTCCATTCGGGTTGATTCCATTCCATTCCATTCCATTCCATTCCGTTCCATTCCATTCCATTCCATTCCATTCCATTCAGGTTGATTCCATTCCTTTCCATTCTATTCCATTCCATTCCATTCCATTCCATTCGGGTTGATTCCATTCCATTCCATTCTCTTCCATTCCATTCCATTCTATTCGCATTGATTCCATTCCATTCCATTCAATTCTATTCCGTTCCATTCCATTTCATTCCAATACATTGGGTTTGATTGCATTCCATTCCATTCCATTCAGTTGCTTCCATTCCATTCCAGAAAATTCCATTCCATTCCATTCCATTCCATTCCATTCCATTCCACTCCATTCCGGTTGATTCCATTCCATTCGATTCCATTCCATTCCATTCCATTCCATTCTATTCCATTACATTCCTTTTGATTCCATTCCATTTCATTGCATTCCATTTTATTCCATTCGAATTGCTTCCATTACATTGCATTCCAATGCATTCCTTTCCATTCCATTTCATTTCTTTCGAGTTGATTCCATTCCATTCCATTCCATTCCATTCCATTCCATTCGGATTGATTCTATTCCATTCCATTCTATTCCATCCCATTACATTCCATTCCATTTGGGTTGATTCCATTCAATTCCATTCTATTCCTTTCCATTCCATTCTATTCGCGTTGATTCCATTCCATCCCATTCCATTCAATTCTATTCGGGCTGATTCCATTCCATTCCATTCCATTTCATTCCATTCCATTTGCATAGATTCCATTCCATTCCATTCAATTCCATTCTATTCGGGTTGATTCCATTCCATTGCATTCCATTCCATTCCTTTGCATTCCATTCCATTCCATTGCATTCCATTCCAATCCATTCCATTCCATTGCATTCCATTCCATTCCATTTCATTCCATTCGGGTTGATTCTATTCCATTCCATTCCATTCCATTCCATTCCATTCGGGTTGATTCCATTCCGTTCCATTGCATTCCATTCCATTCCATTCCATTTCATTCCATTCGGTTCGGGTTGATTCGATTCCATTCCATTCCATTCCATTCCCTTCGTCTTGATTCCATTCCATTCCATTCCATTGCATTCCATTCCATTCCATTCCGATCCATTCGGGTTGATTCCATTCCATTCAATTCCATTCAATTCGGGTTGATTCCATTCCATTCCATTCCATTCCATTCCATTGCATTCCATTCCATTCCTTTCCGTTCCACTGCATTCCATTCCACCCCATTTCACTCCATTCAGGTTGATTCCGTTCCATTCCATTCCACTGCATTACATTCCATTCAATTCGGTTTGATTCCATTCCATTCTATTCCACTCCATTCCATTCCATTCCATTCAATTCCATTTTGGTTGATTCCATTCCATTCAATTACATTCCATTCCATTTGGTTTGATTCCATTGCATTCCATTCCATTCCATTCCATTCCATTCCATTCCAAACCATTCCATTCGGGTTGCTTCCATTCCATTCCAGAACATTCCATTCCATTCCATTCCACTCCAGTTGATTCCATTCCAATCCATTCCATTCCATTCCATTCCACTCCGGTTGATTCCATTCCATTCCATTCCATTCCATTCGATTTGATTCCATTCCATTCGATTCGATTCCATTCCATTCCATTCGTTTTGATTCCATTCCATTGGATTCCATTCCATTGCATTCCATTCGGGTTGTTTCCATTGCATTCCATTCTATTCCATTCCATTCCATTGTATTCGCGTTGATTCCATTCCATTCCATTCCCCTCCATTCCATTTAATCCCATTCCATTCCTTTCAATTCGGGTTGATTCGATTCCATTCCATTCGATTCCATTGCATTCCATTTCATGCCATTCGGGTAGATTCCGTTCTATTCCATTCCAATCCATTCCATTACGGTTGATTCCATTCCATTCCATTCCATTCCATTCCATTCCATTCCACTCCATTCCATTCCATGCCGGTTGATTCCATTCCATTCCATTCCATTCCATTCTATTCCATTCCATTCCTTTTGATTCCATTCCATTCCATTCCATTCCATTCCATTCCATTCCATTCCATTCGGTTTGATTCCATTCCATTCCATTGCAATGCTTTCCATTCCATTGCAATGCTTTCCATTCCATTCCATTTCATTCCATTCGGGTTGATTCCATTCCATTTCATTCCATTGCGTTCCACTCCAATCCATTCCATTCGGGTTGATTCCATTCCATTCCATTTGATTCCATTCCATTCGATTCCATTCCATTCGGGTTGACTCCATTCCTTTCCATTTCATTCCATTCTATTGCATTCCATTGCATTCCAATTCACTCCATTCGGGTAGATTCCGTTCTATTCCATTCCAATCCATTCCATTCCATTCCGGTTGATTCCATTCCATTCCATTCCATTCCATTCCATTCCGGTTGATTCCATTCCATTCCATTCCATTCTATTCCATTCCATTGATTTTGGTTCCATTCCATCCAATTCCATTCCATTACATTTTATTCCATTCGGATTCATTCCATTCCATTCCATTCCAATGCATTCCTATCCATTCCATTTCATTCCATTCGGGTTGATTCCATTCCATTCCATTCCATTCCATTCCATTCCATTCCATTCCATTCCCTTCTGGTTGATTCCATTCCATTCCATTGCATTCCATTCCATTCCATTCGGTTTGATTTCGTTCCATTCCTTTCTATTCCATTGCATTCCCTTCTATTCGGGTTGATTCCATTGCATCCTATTCCATTCCATCCCATTCCATTCCATTCCATTCCATTCGGGTTGATTCCATTCTATTCCATTTGGGTTAATTCCCTTCCATTCCATTCCATTCCATTCCATTCCATTCCATTCCATTGCATTCGGGTTGATTCCATTCCATTCCATTCCATGCCATTCCATTCCTTTTGATTCCATTCCATTGCATTCCATTCCATTCCGTTTGGGTTGATTCCATTCTGCTCCAATCCATAACATTCCATTCCATTCGCGTTGATTCCATTCCATTCCATTTCATTCATTCGGGTTGATTCCATTCCATTCCATTCCATTCCATTCCATTCCATTCCATTCCATTCTGGTTGATTCCATTCCATTCCATTTCATTACCTTCCATTCGGTCTGATTCCATTCCATTCCATTCCATTCTATTCCATTCCATTCCATTCTATTCGCGTTGATTCCATTCCATCACATTCCATTCCATTCCATCCCATTCCATTCCATTCCATCCCATTCCATTCCATTCCATTCGGGTTGATTCCATTCCATTCCATTCCATACTATTCCATTCCATTCTGGTTGATTCCTTTCCATTACATTTGATTCCATTCCATTTGATTCCATTCCATTCGGGTTGACTCCTTTGCATTCCATTTCATTCCATTCTATTCCATTCCATTGCATTCCGTCTCATTGCATTTGGGTAGATTCTGTTCTATTCCATTCCAATCCATTCCATTCCATACCAGTTGATTCCATTCCATTCCATTCCATTCCACTCCATTCCATTCCATTCCATTCCGTTCCATTTGGGTTGATTCCATTCCATTCCATTCCATTACATTACATTCCATTCCATTCCATTCCATTCCATTTCATTCCAATCCATTCGGTTTAATTCCCTTCCATTACATTCAATTCCATTCGGTTGCTTCCATTCCATTCCAGAACATTCCATTCCATTCCGGTTGATTCCATTCCATTCCATTCGGTTGCTTCCATTCCATTCCAGAAGATTCCATTCCATTCCTTTCCATTCCATTCCATTCTGGTTGATTCCATTCCATTCCATTCCATTCCATTGCATTCGGTTGCTTCCATTCCATTCCAGAAGATTCCATTCCATTCCTTTCCATTCCATTCCATTCTGGTTGATTCCATTCCATTCCATTCCATTCCATTGCATTCCATTCCATTCCTTTCCATTCCATTGCATTCCATTCCATCCCATTTCACTCCATTCAGGTTGATTCCGTTCCATTCCATTCGACTGCATTACATTCCATTCAATTCGATTTGATTCCATTCCATTCCATTCCACTCCATTCCATTCCATTCCATTCAATTCCATTTTGGTTGATTCCATTCCATTCAATTACATTCCGTTCCATTTGGTTTGATTCCATTGCATTCCATTCCATTCCATTCCATTCCAATCCATTCCATTCGGGTTGCTTCCATTCCATTCCAGAACATTCCATTCCATTCCATTCCACTCCAGTTGATTCCATTCCAATCCATTCCATTCCATTCCATTCCATTCCATTTCATTCCAATCCATTCGGTTTAATTCCCTTCCATTACATTCAATTCCATTCGGTTGCTTCCATTCCATTCCAGAACATTCCATTCCATTCCGGTTGATTCCATTCCATTCCATTCGGTTGCTTCCATTCCATTCCAGAAGATTCCATTCCATTCCTTTCCATTCCATTCCATTCTGGTTGATTCCATTCCATTCCATTCCATTCCATTGCATTCCATTCCATTCCTTTCCATTCCATTGCATTCCATTCCACCCCATTTCACTCCATTCAGGTTGATTCCGTTCCATTCCATTCGACTGCATTACATTCCATTCAATTCGATTTGATTCCATTCAATTCCATTCCACTCCATTCCATTCCATTCCATTCAATTCCATTTTGGTTGATTCCATTCCATTCAATTACATTCCGTTCCATTTGGTTTGATTCCATTGCATTCCATTCCATTCCATTCCATTCCAATCCATTCCATTCGGGTTGCTTCCATTCCATTCCAGAACATTCCATTCCATTCCATTCCACTCCAGTTGATTCCATTCCAATCCATTCCATTCCATTCCATTCCACTCCAGTTGATTCCATTCCATTCCATTCCATTCCATTCGATTTGATTCCATTCCATTCGATTCCATTCCATTCCATTCCATTCGTTTTGATTCCATTCCATTGGATTCCATTCCATTCCATTCCATTCCATTCCATTCCACTCCAGTTGATTCCATTCCATTCCATTCCATTCCATTCCATTCGATTTGATTCCATTCCATTCGATTCCATTCCATTCCATTCCATTCGTTTTGATTCCATTCCATTGGATTCCATTCCATTCCATTCCATTCGGGTTGTTTCCATTCCATTCCATTCTATTCCATTCCATTCCATTCTATTCGCGTTGATTCCATTCCATTCCATTCCTCTCCATTCCATTTAATCCCATTCCATTCCATTCCATTCGATTTGATTCCATTCCATTCGATTCCATTCCATTCCATTCCATTCGTTTTGATTCCATTCCATTGGATTCCATTCCATTCCATTCCATTCGGGTTGTTTCCATTCCATTCCATTCTATTCCATTCCATTCCATTGTATTCGCGTTGATTCCATTCCATTCCATTCCCCTCCATTCCATTTAATCCCATTCCATTCCTTTCCATTCGGGTTGATTCGATTCCATTCCATTCGATTCCATTGCATTCCATTTCATGCCATTCGGGTAGATTCCGTTCTATTCCATTCCAATCCATTCCATTACGGTTGATTCCATTCCATTCCATTCCATTCCATTCCATTCCATTCCACTCCATTCCATTCCATGCCGGTTGATTCCATTCCATTCCATTCCATTCCTTTCTATTCCATTCCATTCCTTTTGATTCCATTCCATTCCATTCCATTCCATTCGGTTTGATTCCATTCCATTCCTTTGCAATGCTTTCCATTCCATTCCATTTCATTCCATTCGGGTTGATTCCATTCCATTTCATTCCATTGCGTTCCACTCCAATCCATTCCATTCGGGTTGATTCCATTCCATTCCATTTGATTCCATTCCATTCGAATCCATTCCATTCGGGTTGACTCCATTCCATTCCATTTCATTCCATTCTATTCCATTCCATTGCATTCCAATTCACTCCATTCGGGTAGATTCCGTTCTATTCCATTCCAATCCATTCCATTCCATTCCGGTTGATTCCTTTCCATTCCATTCCATTCCATTCCATTCCATTCCGGTTGATTCCATTCCATTCCATTCCATTCTATTCCATTACATTCCTTTTGATTCCATTCCATTTCATTGCATTCCATTTTATTCCATTTGAATTGCTTCCATTACATTGCATTCCAATGCATTCCTTTCCATTCCATTTCATTTCTTTCGGGTTGATTCCATTCCATTCCATTCCATTCCATTCCATTCTGGTTTATTCCATTCCATTCCATTCCATTCGGATTGATTCTATTCCATTCCATTCTATTCCATCCCATTACATTCCATTCCATTTGGGTTGATTCCATTCAATTCCATTCTATTCCATTCCATTCCATTCTATTCGCGTTGATTCCATTCCATCCCATTCCATTCAATTCTATTCGGGCTGATTCCATTCCATTCCATTCCATTTCATTCCATTCCATTTGCATAGATTCCATTCGATTCCATTCAACTCCATTCTATTCGGGTTGATTCCATTCCATTGCATTCCATTCCATTCCTTTGCATTCCATTCCATTCCATTGCATTCCATTCCAATCCATTCCATCCCATTGCATTCCATTCCATTCCATTTCATTCGATTCGGGTTGATTCTATTCCATTCCATTCCATTCCATTCCATTCGGGTTGATTCCATTCCGTTCCATTGCATTCCATTCCATTCCATTCCATTTCATTCCATTCGGTTCGGGTTGATTCGATTCCATTCCATTCCATTCCATTCCCTTCGGCTTGATTCCATTCCATTCCATTCCATTCCATTCCATTCCATTCCGATCCATTCGGGTTGATTCCATTCCATTCCATTCCATTCCAGTGCATTCCATTCCATTCCTTTACGTTCCACTGCATTCCATTCCACCCCATTTCACTCCATTCAGGTTGATTCCGTTCCATTCCATTCCACTGCATTACATTCCATTCAATTCGGTTTGATTCCATTCCATTCCATTCCACTCCATTCCATTCCATTCCATTAAATTCCATTTTGGTTGATTCCATTCCATTCAATTACATTCCATTCCATTTGGTTTGATTCCATTGCATTCCATTCCATTCCATTCCATTCCAATCCATTCCATTCGGGTTGCTTCCATTCCATTCCATAACATTCCATTCCATTCCATTCCACTCCAGTTGATTCCATTCCAATCTATTCCATTCCATTCCATTCCACTCCGGTTGATTCCATTCCATTCCATTCCATTCCATTCCATTCCATTCCATTTGATTCCATTCCATTCGATTCCATTCCATTCCATTCCATTCGTTTTGATTCCATTCCATTGGATTCCATTCCATTCCATTCCATTCGGGTTGTTTCCATTCCATTCCATTCTATTCCATTCCATTCCATTTTATTCGCGTTGATTCCATTCCATTCCATTCCCCTCCATTCCATTTAATCCCATTCCATTCCTTTCAATTCGGGTTGATTCGATTCCATTCCATTCGATTCCATTGCATTCCATTTCATGCCATTCGTGTAGATTCCGTTCTATTCCATTCCAATCCATTCCATTACGGTTGATTCCATTCCATTCCATTCTATTCCATTCCACTCCATTCCATTCCATGCCGGTTGATTCCATTCCATTCCATTCCATTCCATTCTATTCCATTCCATTCCTTTTGATTCCATTCCATTCCATTCCATTCCATTCCATTCCATTCCATTCCATTCGGTTTGATTCCATTCCATTCCATTGCAATGCTTTCCATTCCATTCCATTTCATTCCATTCGGGTTGATTCCATTCCATTTCATTCCATTGCGTTCCACTCCAATCCATTCCATTCGGGTTGATTCCATTCCATTCCATTTGATTCCATTCCATTCGATTCCATTCCATTCGGGTTGACTCCATTCCATTCCATTTCATTCCATTCTATTGCATTCCATTGCATTCCAATTCACTCCATTCGGGTAGATTCCGTTCTATTCCATTCCAATACATTCCATTCCATTCCGGTTGATTCCATTCCATTCCATTCCGGTTGATTCCATTCCATTCCATTCCATTCTATTCCATTCCATTCATTTTGGTTCCATTCCATTCAATTCCATTCCATTACATTTTATTCCATTCGGATTCATTCCATTCCATTCCATTCCAATGCATTCCTTTCAATTCCATTTCATTCCATTCCGGTTCATGCCATTCCATTCCATTCCATTCCATTCCATTCCATTCCATTCCATTCCATTCCATTCCATTCTGGTTGATTCCATTCCATTCCATTGCATTCCATTCCATTCCATTTGGTTGATTTCGTTCCATTCCTTTCTATTCCATTGCATTCCCTTCTATTCTGGTTGACTCCATTGCATCCTATTCCATTCCATCCCATTCCATTCCATTCCATTCCATTCGGGTTGATTCCATTCTATTCCATTTGGGTTAATTCCATTCCATTCCATTCCATTCCATTCCATTCCATTCCATTCCATTGCATTCGGGTTTATTCCATTCCATTCCATTCCATGCCATTCCATTCCTTTTGATTCCATTTCATTGCATTCCATTCCATTCCATTCCATTCCGTTTGGGTTGATTCCATTCCGCTCCAATCCATAACATTCCATTCCATTCGCGTTGATTCCATTCCATTCCATTTCATTCATTCGGGTTGATTCCATTCCATTCCATTCCATTCTGGTTGATTCCGTTCCATTCCATTCCATTTCATTACCTTCCATTCGGTTTGATTCCATTCCATTCCATTCTATTCCATTCCATTCCATTCTATTCGCGTTGATTCCATTCCATCACATTCCATTCCATTCCATCCCATTCCATTCCATTCCATCCCATTCCATTCCATTCCATTCGGGTTGATTCCATTCCATTCCATTCCATACCATTCCATTCCATTCTGGTTGATTCCTTTCCATTACATTTCATTCCATTCCATTTGATTCCATTCCATTCGGGTTGACTCCTTTGCATTCCATTTCATTCCATTCTATTCCATTCCATTGCATTCCGTCTCATTCCATTCGGGTAGATTCTGTTCTATTCCATTCCAATCCATTCCATTCCATACCGGTTGATTCCATTCCATTCCATTCCATTCCACTCCATTCCATTCCATTCCATTCCGTTCCATTTAGGTTGATTCCATTCCATTCCATTCCATTCCATTCCATTCCATTCCATTCCATTTCATTCGAATCCATTCGGTTAAATTCCCTTCCATTACATTCAATTCCATTCGGTTGCTTCCATTCCATTCTAGAACATTCCATTCCATTCCGGTTGATTCCATTCCATTCCATTCGGTTGCTTCCATTCCATTCCAGAAGATTCCATTCCATTCCTTTCCATTCCATTCCATTCTGGTTGATTCCATTCCATTCCATTCCATTCCATTGCATTCCATTCCATTCCTTTCCATTCCATTGCATTCCATTCCACCCCATTTCACTCCATTCAGGTTGATTCCGTTCCATTCCATTCGACTGCATTACATTCCATTCAATTCGATTTGATTCCATTCCATTCCATTCCACTCCATTCCATTCCATTCCATTCAATTCCATTTTGGTTGATTCCATTCCATTCATTTACATTCCGTTCCATTTGGTTTGATTCCATTGCATTCCATTCCATTCCATTCCATTCCAATCCATTCCATTCGAGTTGCTTCCATTCCATTCCAGAACATTCCATTCCATTCCATTCCACTCCAGTTGATTCCATTCCAATCCATTCCATTCCATTCCATTCCATTCGGGTTGATTCCATTCTATTCCATTTGGGTTAATTCCATTCCATTCCATTCCATTCCATTCCATTCCATTCCATTCCATTCCATTGCATTCGGGTTGATTCCATTCCATTCCATTCCATGCCATTCCATTCCTTTTGATTCCATTTCATTGCATTCCATTCCATTCCATTCCATTCCGTTTGGGTTGATTCCATTCCGCTCCAATCCATAACATTCCATTCCATTCGCGTTGATTCCATTCCATTCCATTTCATTCATTCGGGTTGATTCCATTCCATTCCATTCCATTCTGGTTGATTCCGTTCCATTCCATTCCATTTCATTACCTTCCATTCGGTTTGATTCCATTCCATTCCATTCTATTCCATTCCATTCCATTCTATTCGCGTTGATTCCATTCCATCATATTCCATTCCATTCCATCCCATTCCATTCCATTCCATCCCATTCCATTCCATTCCATTCGGGTTGATTCCATTCCATTCCATTCCATACCATTCCATTCCATTCTGGTTGATTCCTTTCCATTACATTTCATTCCATTCCATTTGATTCCATTCCATTCGGGTTGACTCCTTTGCATTCCATTTCATTCCATTCTATTCCATTCCATTGCATTCCGTATCATTCCATTCGGGTAGATTCTGTTCTATTCCATTCCAATCCATTCCATTCCATACCGGTTGATTCCATTCCATTCCATTCCATTCCACTCCATTCCATTCCATTCCATTCCGTTCCATTTAGGTTGATTCCATTCCATTCCATTCCATTCCATTCCATTCCATTCCATTCCATTTCATTCGAATCCATTCGGTTAAATTCCCTTCCATTACATTCAATTCCATTCGGTTGCTTCCATTCCATTCTAGAACATTCCATTCCATTCCGGTTGATTCCATTCCATTCCATTCGGTTGCTTCCATTCCATTCCAGAAGATTCCATTCCATTCCTTTCCATTCCATTCCATTCTGGTTGATTCCATTCCATTCCATTGCATTCCATTCCATTCCTTTCCATTCCATTGCATTCCATTCCACCCCATTTCACTCCATTCAGGTTGATTCCGTTCCATTCCATTCGACTGCATTACATTCCATTCAATTCGATTTGATTCCATTCCATTCCATTCCACTCCATTCCATTCCATTCCATTCAATTCCATTTTGGTTGATTCCATTCCATTCAATTACATTCCGTTCCATTTGGTTTGATTCCATTGCATTCCATTCCATTCCATTCCATTCCAATCCATTCCATTCGGGTTGCTTCCATTCCATTCCAGAACATTCCATTCCATTCCATTCCACTCCAGTTGATTCCATTCCAATCCATTCCATTCCATTCCATTCCATTCCATTTCATTCCAATCCATTCGGTTTAATTCCCTTCCATTACATTCAATTCCATTCGGTTGCTTCCATTCCATTCCAGAACATTCCATTCCATTCCGGTTGATTCCATTCCATTCCATTCGGTTGCTTCCATTCCATTCCAGAAGATTCCATTTCATTTCTTTCCATTCCATTCCATTCTGGTTGATTCCATTCCATTCCATTCCATTCCATTCCATTCCATTGCATTCCATTCCATTCCTTTCCATTCCATTGCATTCCATTCCACCCCATTTCACTCCATTCAGTTTGATTCCGTTCCATTCCATTCGACTGCATTACATTCCATTCAATTCGATTTGATTCCATTCCATTCCATTCCACTCCATTCCATTCCATTCCATTCCATTCCACTCCATTCCATTCCATGCCGGTTGATTCAATTCCATTCCATTCCATTCCATTCTATTCCATTCCATTCCTTTTGATTCCATTCCATTCCATTCAATTCCATTTTGGTTGATTCCATTCCATTCAATTACATTCCGTTCCATTTGGTTTGATTCCATTGCATTCCATTCCATTCCATTCCATTCCAATCCATTCCATTCGGGTTGCTTCCATTCCATTCCAGAACATTCCATTCCATTCCATTCCACTCCAGTTGATTCCATTCCAATCCATTCCATTCCATTCCATTCCATTCCATTTCATTCCAATCCATTCGGTTTAATTCCCTTCCATTACATTCAATTCCATTCGGTTGCTTCCATTCCATTCCAGAACATTCCATTCCATTCCGGTTGATTCCATTCCATTCCATTCGGTTGCTTCCATTCCATTCCAGAAGATTCCATTCCATTCCTTTCCATTCCATTCCATTCTGGTTGATTCCATTCCATTCCATTCCATTCCATTGCATTCCATTCCATTCCTTTCCATTCCATTGCATTCCATTCCACCCCATTTCACTCCATTCAGGTTGATTCCGTTCCATTCCATTCGACTGCATTACATTCCATTCAATTCGATTTGATTCCATTCAATTCCATTCCACTCCATTCCATTCCATTCCATTCAATTCCATTTTGGTTGATTCCATTCCATTCAATTACATTCCGTTCCATTTGGTTTGATTCCATTGCATTCCATTCCATTCCATTCCATTCCAATCCATTCCATTCGGGTTGCTTCCATTCCATTCCAGAACATTCCATTCCATTCCATTCCACTCCAGTTGATTCCATTCCAATCCATTCCATTCCATTCCATTCCACTCCAGTTGATTCCATTCCATTCCATTCCATTCCATTCGATTTGATTCCATTCCATTCGATTCCATTCCATTCCATTCCATTCGTTTTGATTCCATTCCATTGGATTCCATTCCATTCCATTCCATTCCATTCCATTCCACTCCAGTTGATTCCATTCCATTCCATTCCATTCCATTCGATTTGATTCCATTCCATTCGATTCCATTCCATTCCATTCCATTCGTTTTGATTCCATTCCATTGGATTCCATTCCATTCCATTCCATTCGGGTTGTTTCCATTCCATTCCATTCTATTCCATTCCATTCCATTCTATTCGCGTTGATTCCATTCCATTCCATTCCTCTCCATTCCATTTAATCCCATTCCATTCCATTCCATTCGATTTGATTCCATTCCATTCGATTCCATTCCATTCCATTCCATTCGTTTTGATTCCATTCCATTGGATTCCATTCCATTCCATTCCATTCGGGTTGTTTCCATTCCATTCCATTCTATTCCATTCCATTCCATTGTATTCGCGTTGATTCCATTCCATTCCATTCCCCTCCATTCCATTTAATCCCATTCCATTCCTTTCCATTCGGGTTGATTCGATTCCATTCCATTCGATTCCATTGCATTCCATTTCATGCCATTCGGGTAGATTCCGTTCTATTCCATTCCAATCCATTCCATTACGGTTGATTCCATTCCATTCCATTCCATTCCATTCCATTCCACTCCATTCCATTCCATGCCGGTTGATTCCATTCCATTCCATTCCATTCCTTTCTATTCCATTCCATTCCTTTTGATTCCATTCCATTCCATTCCATTCCATTCGGTTTGATTCCATTCCATTCCTTTGCAATGCTTTCCATTCCATTCCATTTCATTCCATTCGGGTTGATTCCATTCCATTTCATTCCATTGCGTTCCACTCCAATCCATTCCATTCGGGTTGATTCCATTCCATTCCATTTGATTCCATTCCATTCGAATCCATTCCATTCGGGTTGACTCCATTCCATTCCATTTCATTCCATTCTATTCCATTCCATTGCATTCCAATTCACTCCATTCGGGTAGATTCCGTTCTATTCCATTCCAATCCATTCCATTCCATTCCGGTTGATTCCTTTCCATTCCATTCCATTCCGGTTGATTCCATTCCATTCCATTCCATTCTATTCCATTACATTCCTTTTGATTCCATTCCATTTCATTGCATTCCATTTTATTCCATTTGAATTGCTTCCATTACATTGCATTCCAATGCATTCCTTTCCATTCCATTTCATTTCTTTCGGGTTGATTCCATTCCATTCCATTCCATTCCATTCCATTCTGGTTTATTCCATTCCATTCCATTCCATTCGGATTGATTCTATTCCATTCCATTCTATTCCATCCCATTACATTCCATTCCATTTGGGTTGATTCCATTCAATTCCATTCTATTCCATTCCATTCCATTCTATTCGCGTTGATTCCATTCCATCCCATTCCATTCAATTCTATTCGGGCTGATTCCATTCCATTCCATTCCATTTCATTCCATTCCATTTGCATAGATTCCATTCGATTCCATTCAACTCCATTCTATTCGGGTTGATTCCATTCCATTGCATTCCATTCCATTCCTTTGCATTCCATTCCATTCCATTGCATTCCATTCCAATCCATTCCATCCCATTGCATTCCATTCCATTCCATTTCATTCGATTCGGGTTGATTCTATTCCATTCCATTCCATTCCATTCCATTCGGGTTGATTCCATTCCGTTCCATTGCATTCCATTCCATTCCATTCCATTTCATTCCATTCGGTTCGGGTTGATTCGATTCCATTCCATTCCATTCCATTCCCTTCGGCTTGATTCCATTCCATTCCATTCCATTCCATTCCATTCCATTCCATTCCGATCCATTCGGGTTGATTCCATTCCATTCCATTCCATTCCATTTGGGTTGATTCCATTCCATTCCATTCCATTCCAGTGCATTCCATTCCATTCCTTTACGTTCCACTGCATTCCATTCCACCCCATTTCACTCCATTCAGGTTGATTCCGTTCCATTCCATTCCACTGCATTACATTCCATTCAATTCGGTTTGATTCCATTCCATTCCATTCCACTCCATTCCATTCCATTCCATTAAATTCCATTTTGGTTGATTCCATTCCATTCAATTACATTCCATTCCATTTGGTTTGATTCCATTGCATTCCATTCCATTCCATTCCATTCCAATCCATTCCATTCGGGTTGCTTCCATTCCATTCCATAACATTCCATTCCATTCCATTCCACTCCAGTTGATTCCATTCCAATCTATTCCATTCCATTCCATTCCACTCCGGTTGATTCCATTCCATTCCATTCCATTCCATTCCATTCCATTCCATTTGATTCCATTCCATTCGATTCCATTCCATTCCATTCCATTCGTTTTGATTCCATTCCATTGGATTCCATTCCATTCCATTCCATTCGGGTTGTTTCCATTCCATTCCATTCTATTCCATTCCATTCCATTTTATTCGCGTTGATTCCATTCCATTCCATTCCCCTCCATTCCATTTAATCCCATTCCATTCCTTTCAATTCGGGTTGATTCGATTCCATTCCATTCGATTCCATTGCATTCCATTTCATGCCATTCGTGTAGATTCCGTTCTATTCCATTCCAATCCATTCCATTACGGTTGATTCCATTCCATTCCATTCTATTCCATTCCACTCCATTCCATTCCATGCCGGTTGATTCCATTCCATTCCATTCCATTCCATTCTATTCCATTCCATTCCTTTTGATTCCATTCCATTCCATTCCATTCCATTCCATTCCATTCCATTCGGTTTGATTCCATTCCATTCCATTGCAATGCTTTCCATTCCATTCCATTTCATTCCATTCGGGTTGATTCCATTCCATTTCATTCCATTGCGTTCCACTCCAATCCATTCCATTCGGGTTGATTCCATTCCATTCCATTTGATTCCATTCCATTCGATTCCATTCCATTCGGGTTGACTCCATTCCATTCCATTTCATTCCATTCTATTGCATTCCATTGCATTCCAATTCACTCCATTCGGGTAGATTCCGTTCTATTCCATTCCAATACATTCCATTCCATTCCGGTTGATTCCATTCCATTCCATTCCATTCCATTCCGGTTGATTCCATTCCATTCCATTCCATTCTATTCCATTCCATTCATTTTGGTTCCATTCCATTCAATTCCATTCCATTACATTTTATTCCATTCGGATTCATTCCATTCCATTCCATTCCAATGCATTCCTTTCAATTCCATTTCATTCCATTCCGGTTCATGCCATTCCATTCCATTCCATTCCATTCCATTCCATTCCATTCCATTCCATTCCATTCCATTCCCTTCTGGTTGATTCCATTCCATTCCATTGCATTCCATTTCATTCCATTTGGTTGATTTCGTTCCATTCCTTTCTATTCCATTGCATTCCCTTCTATTCTGGTTGACTCCATTGCATCCTATTCCATTCCATCCCATTCCATTCCATTCCATTCCATTCGGGTTGATTCCATTCTATTCCATTTGGGTTAATTCCATTCCATTCCATTCCATTCCATTCCATTCCATTCCATTCCATTCCATTCCATTGCATTCGGGTTGATTCCATTCCATTCCATTCCATGCCATTGCATTCCTTTTGATTCCATTTCATTGCATTCCATTCCATTCCATTCCATTCCGTTTGGGTTGATTCCATTCCGCTCCAATCCATAACATTCCATTCCATTCGCGTTTATTCCATTCCATTCCATTTCATTCATTCGGGTTGATTCCATTCCATTCCATTCCATTCTGGTTGATTCCGTTCCATTCCATTCCATTTCATTACCTTCCATTCGGTTTGATTCCATTCCATTCCATTCTATTCCATTCCATTCCATTCTATTCGCGTTGATTCCATTCCATCACATTCCATTCCATTCCATCCCATTCCATTCCATTCCATCCCATTCCATTCCATTCCATTCGGGTTGATTCCATTCCATTCCATTCCATACCATTCCATTCCATTCTGGTTGATTCCTTTCCATTACATTTCATTCCATTCCATTTGATTCCATTCCATTCGGGTTGACTCCTTTGCATTCCATTTCATTCCATTCTATTCCATTCCATTGCATTCCGTCTCATTCCATTCGGGTAGATTCTGTTCTATTCCATTCCAATCCATTCCATTCCATACCGGTTGATTCCATTCCATTCCATTCCATTCCACTCCATTCCATTCCATTCCATTCCGTTCCATTTAGGTTGATTCCATTCCATTCCATTCCATTCCATTCCATTCCATTTCATTCGAATCCATTCGGTTAAATTCCCTTCCATTACATTCAATTCCATTCGGTTGCTTCCATTCCATTCTAGAACATTCCATTCCATTCCGGTTGATTCCATTCCATTCCATTCGGTTGCTTCCATTCCATTCCAGAAGATTCCATTCCATTCCTTTCCATTCCATTCCATTCTGGTTGATTCCATTCCATTCCATTCCATTCCATTGCATTCCATTCCATTCCTTTCCATTCCATTGCATTCCATTCCACCCCATTTCACTCCATTCAGGTTGATTCCGTTCCATTCCATTCGACTGCATTACATTCCATTCAATTCGATTTGATTCCATTCCATTCCATTCCACTCCATTCCATTCCATTCCATTCAATTCCATTTTGGTTGATTCCATTCCATTCAATTACATTCCGTTCCATTTGGTTTGATTCCATTGCATTCCATTCCATTCCATTCCATTCCAATCCATTCCATTCGGGTTGCTTCCATTCCATTCCAGAACATTCCATTCCATTCCATTCCACTCCAGTTGATTCCATTCCAATCCATTCCATTCCATTCCATTCCATTCCATTTCATTCCAATCCATTCGGTTTAATTCCCTTCCATTACATTCAATTCCATTCGGTTGCTTCCATTCCATTCCAGAACATTCCATTCCATTCCGGTTGATTCCATTCCATTCCATTCGGTTGCTTCCATTCCATTCCAGAAGATTCCATTCCATTTCTTTCCATTCCATTCCATTCTGGTTGATTCCATTCCATTCCATTCCATTCCATTCCATTCCATTGCATTCCATTCCATTCCTTTCCATTCCATTGCATTCCATTCCACCCCATTTCACTCCATTCAGTTTGATTCCGTTCCATTCCATTCGACTGCATTACATTCCATTCAATTCGATTTGATTCCATTCCATTCCATTCCACTCCATTCCATTCCATTCCATTCCATTCCACTCCATTCCATTCCATGCCGGTTGATTCAATTCCATTCCATTCCATTCCATTCTATTCCATTCCATTCCTTTTGATTCCATTCCATTCCATTCCATTCCATTCGGTTTGATTCCATTCCATTCCATTGCAATGCTTTCCATTCCATTCCATTTCATTCCATTCGGGTTGATTCCATTCCATTTCATTCCATTCCGTTCCACTCCAATCCATTCCATTCGGGTTGATTCCATTCCATTCCATTTGATTCCATTCCATTCGATTCCATTCCATTCGGGTTGACTCCATTCCATTCCATTTCATTCCATTCTATTCCATTCCATTGCATTCCAATTCACTCCATTCGGGTAGATTCCGTTCTATTCCATTCCAATCCATTCCATTCCATTCCGGTTGATTCCTTTCCATTCCATTCCATTCCATTCCATTCCGGTTGATTCCATTCCATTCCATTCCATTCTATTCCATTCCATTCCTTTTGGTTCCATTCCATTCAATTCCATTCCATTACATTTTATTCCATTCGGATTGATTCCATTCCATTCCATTCCAATGCATTCCTTTCCATTCCATTTCATTCCATTCTGGTTGATTCCATTCCATTCCATTCCATTCCATTCCATTCCATTCCATTCCCTTCTGGTTGATTCCATTCCATTCCATTGCATTCCATTCCATTCCATTCGGTTTGATTTTGTTCCATTCCTTTCTATTCCATTCCATTCCCTTCTATTCGGGTTGATTCCATTGCATCCTATTCCATTCCATCCCATTCCATTCCATTCCATTCCATTCGGGTTGATTCCATTCTATTCCATTTGTTTTAATTCCATTCCATTCCATTCCATTCCATTGCATTCGGGTTGATTCCATTCCATTCCACTCCATGCCTTTCCATTCCATTCCATGCCATTCCATTCCTTTTGATTCCATTCCATTGCATTCCATTCCATTCCATTCCATTCCGTTTGGGTTGATTCCATTCCGCTCCAATCCATAACATTCCATTCCATTCGCGTTGATTCCATTCCATTCCATTTCATTCCATTCGGGTTGATTCCATTCCATTCCATTCCATTCCATTCCATTCCATTCCTTTCCATTCCATTCTGGTTGATTCCATTCCATTCCATTCCATTCCATTTCATTACCTTCCATTCGGTTTGATTCCATTCCATTCCATTCTATTCCATTCCATTCCATTCTATTCGCGTTGATTCCATTCCATCACATTCCATTCCATTTCATCCCATTCCATTCCATTCCATTCGGGTTGATTCCATTCCATTCCATTCCATACCATTCCATTCCATTCCGGTTGATTCCTTTCCATTACCTTTGATTCCATTCCAT
This sequence comes from Pan paniscus, assembly GCF_029289425.2. Taxonomy (NCBI): domain Eukaryota; kingdom Metazoa; phylum Chordata; class Mammalia; order Primates; family Hominidae; genus Pan; species Pan paniscus. The sequence goes on along the minus strand of NC_073267.2, from coordinate 43,291,894 downwards.
TTGATTCCATTCCATTCGGGTTGACCCCTTTGCATTCCATTTCATTCCATTCTATTACATTCCATTGCATTCCATTTCATTCCATTCGGGTAGATTCTGTTCTATTCCATTCCAATCCATTCCATTCCATACCGGTTGATTCCATTCCATTCCATTCCATTCCACTCCATTCCATTCCATTCCATTCCATTCCATTCCATTTGTGTTGATTCCATTCCATTCCATTCCATTCCATTCCATTCCATTCCATTTCATTCCAATCCATTCGGTTTAATTCCAATCCATTACATTCAATTCCATTCGCTTGCTTCCATTCCATTCCAGAACATTCCATTCCATTCCGGTTGATTCCATTCCATTCCATTCGGTTGCTTCCATTCCATTCCAGAAGATTCCATTCCATTCCTTTCCATTCCATTCCATTCCATTCCATTCTGGTTAATTCCATTCCATTCCATTCCTTTCCATTCCATTCCATTCGGGTTGATTCCATTCCATTCCATTCTATTCCATTGCATTCCATTCTATTCGCGTTGATTCAATTCCATCCCATTCAATTCAATTCAATTCGGGCTGATTCCATTCCATTCCTTTCCTTTTCATTCCATTCCATTTGCATTGACTCCATTCCATTCAGTTCCATTCGATTCCATTCGGGTTGATTCCATTCCATTCCTTTCCATTCCATTCCATTGCATTCCATTCCATTCTATTCCATTCCATTCCATTCCATTCCATTCCATTCCATTCCATTCCTTTTCATTCCATTCGGGTTGATTCCATTCCATTCCATTCCATTCCATTCAATTCCAGGCCATTCGTGTTGATTCCATTCCATTCCATTCTATTCCATTCCATTCCATTCTATTCGCGTTGATTCCATTCCATACCATTCCATTCAATTCTATTCGGGCTGATTCCACTCCATTCCATTCCATTTTATTCCATTCCATTTGCATTGATTCCATTCCATTCCATTCCATTCCATTCCATTGCATTCCATTCCATTCCATTCCATTGCATTGCATTCCATTCCATTCCATTCCATTTCATTCCATTCCATTCCATTGCATTCCATTCCATTCCATTTCATTCCATTCGGGTTGATTCTAATCCATTCCATTCCATTCGGGTTGATTCTGTTCCATTCCATTCCATTCCATTCCATTGCATTCGGGTTGATTCCATTCCATTCCATTCCATTCCATTTCATTCCATTCTCTTCGGATTGATTCCATTCCATTCCATTCCTTTCCATTCCATTCCATTCCATTCCATTCCATTCCCTTCGGCATGATTCCCTTCCCTTCCATTCCATTCCATTCCATTCCGTTCCATTCAGGTTGAGTCTATTCCATTCCATTCCATTCCATTCGTGTTGAATCCATTCCATTCGATTTCATTCCATTCCATTGCTTTCCATTCCATTCCTTTCCATTCCATTGCATTCCATTCCATTCCATTCCATTCGGGTTGATTCCATTCCATTCCAATCCACTCCATTCCATTCCATTCCATTCAATTCCATTTTGGTTGATTCCATTCCATTCAATTACATTCCATTACATTTGGTTTCATTCCGTTGCATTCCATTCCATTCCATTCCATTCCATTCCATTCCATTCCTTTCGGGTTGCTTCCATTCCATTCCAGTACATTCCATGTCATTCCATTCCACTCCAGTTGATTCCTTTCCATTCCACTCCCATTGATTCCATTCCATTCCATTCCATTCGTTTTGATTCCATTCCATTCGATTCCATTCCATTCCATTCCATTCGGGTTGTTTCCATTCCATTCCATTCCATTCCATTCGTGTTGATTCCATTCCATTCCATTGTACTCCATTCCATTCCATTCGATTCGCGTTGATTCCATTCCATCCCATTCCATTCAATTCTATTCGGGCTGATTCCATTCCATTCCATTCCATTCGATTTCATTCCATTCCATTCGATTCCATTCCATTCCATTCCATTCGTTTTGATTCCATTCCATTGGATTCCATTCCATTCCATTCCATTCGGGTTGTTTCCATTCCATTCCATTCTATTCCATTCCATTCCATTCTATTCGCGTTGATTCCATTCCATTCCGTTCCCCTCCATTCCATTTAATCCAATTCTATTCCTTTCCATTCCGGTTGATTCGATTCCATTCCATTCCGTTCCCCTCCATTCCATTTAATCTCATTCTATTCCTTTCCATTCCGGTTGATTCAATTCCATTCCATTCGATTCCATTGCATTCCATTTCATGCCATTCGGGTAGATTCCGTTCTATTCCATTCCAATCTATTCCATTACGGTTGATTCCATTGCATTCCATTCCATTCCATTCCATGCCGGTTGATTCCATTCCATTCGGTTTGATTCCATTCCATTCCATTGCAATGCTTTCCATTCCATTCCATTTCATTCCATTCGGGTTGATTCCATTCCATTTCATTCCATTCCGTTCCACTCCAATCCATTCCATTCGGGTTGATTCCATTCCATTCCATTTGATTCCATTCCATTCGATTCCATTCCATTCGGGTTGACTCCATTCCATTCCATTTCATTCCATTCTATTCCATTCCATTGCATTCCAATTCACTCCATTCGGGTAGATTCCGTTCTATTCCATTCCAACCCATTCCATTCCATTCCGGTTGATTCCATTCCATTCCATTCCATTCCGGTTGATTCCATTCCATTCCATTCCATTCTATTCCATTCCATTCCTTTTCGTTCCATTCCATTCAATTCCATTCCATTACATTTTATTCCATTCGGATTGATTCCATTCCATTCCATTCCAATGCATTCCTTTCCATTCCATTTCATTCCATTCGGGTTGATTCCATTCCATTCCATTCCATTCCATTCCATTCCATTCCCTTCTGGTTGATTCCATTCCATTCCATTGCATTCCATTCCTTTCCATTCGGTTTGATTTCGTTCCATTCCTTTCTATTCCATTCCATTCCCTTCTATTCGAGTTGATTCCATTGCATCCTATTCCATTCCATCCCATTCAATTCCATTGCATTCCATTCGGGTTGATTCCATTCTATTCCATTTGGGTTAATTCCATTCCATTCCATTCCATTCCATTCCATTCCATTGAATTCGGGTTGATTCCATTCCATTCCATTCCATACCATTCCATTCCTTTTGATTCCATTCCATTGCATTCCTTTCCATTCCTTTCCATTCCGTTTGGGTTGATTCCATTCCGCTCCAATCCATAACATTCCATTCCATTCGCGTTGATTCCATTCCATTCCATTTCATTCCATTCGGGTTGATTCCATTCCATTCCATTCCATTCCATTCCATTCCATTCCATTCCATTCCATTCCATTCCATTCTGGTTGATTCCATTCTATTCCATTCCATTCCATATCATTACCTTCCATTCGGTTTGATTCCATTCCATTCCATTCTATTCCATTCCATTCCATTCTATTCGCGTTGATTCCATTCCATCACATTCCATTCCATTCCATCCCATTCCATTCCATTCTATTCGGGTTGATTCCATTCCATTCCATTCCATACCATTCCATTCCATTCTGGTTGATTCCTTTCCATTACATTTGATTCCATTCCATTTGATTCCATTCCATTCGACTTGACTCCTTTGCATTCTATTTCATTCCATTCTATTCCATTCCATTGCATTCCATTTCATTCCATTCGGGTAGATTCTGTTCTATTCCATTCCAATCCATTCCATTCCATACCGGTTGATTCCATTCCATTCCATTCCATTCCACTCCATTCCATTCCATTCCATTCCATTCCATTTGGGTTGATTCCATTCCATGCCATTCCATTCCATTCCATTCCATTGCATTTCATTCCAATCCATTCGGTTTAATTCCATTCCATTACATTCAATTCCATTCGGTTGCTTCCATTCCATTCCAGAACATTCCATTCCATTCCTTTCCATTCCATTCCATTCCATTCCATTCTGGTTGATTCCATTCCATTCCATTCCTTTCCATTCCATTCCATTCGGGTTGATTCCATTCCATTCCATTCTATTCCATTGCATTCCATTCTATTCGCGTTGATTCAATTCCATCCCATTCCATTCAATTCTATTCGGGCTGATTCCATTCCATTCCTTTCCTTTTCATTCCATTCCATTTGCATTGACTCCATTCCATTCAATTCCATTCGATTCCATTCGGGTTGATTCCATTCCATTCCTTTCCATTCCATTCCATTGCATTCCATTCCATTCTATTCCATTCCATTCCATTCCATTCCATTCCATTCCTTTTCATTCCATTCGGGTTCATTCCATTCCATTCCATTCCATTCAATTCCATTCCATTCGTGTTGATTCCATTCCATTCAATTCTATTCCATTCCATTCCATTCTATTCGCGTTGATTCCATTCCATACCATTCCATTCAATTCTATTCGGGCTGATTCCACTCCATTCCATTCCATTTTATTCCATTCCATTTGCATTGATTCCATTCCATTCCATTCAATTCCATTCTATTCGGGTTGATTCCATTCCATTCCATTCCATTCCATTCCATTCCACTCCATTCCATTGCATTCCATTCCATTCCATTCCATTGCATTGCATTCCATTCCATTCCATTCCATTTCATTCCACTCCATTCCATTGCATTCCATTCCATTCCATTTCATTCCATTCGGGTTGATTCTAATCCATTCCATTCCATTCGGGTTGATTCTGTTCCATTCCATTCCATTCCATTCCATTGCATTAGGGTTGATTTCATTCCATTCCATTCCATTCCATTTCATTCCATTCTGTTCGGATTGATTCCATTCCATTCCATTCCTTTCCATTCCATTCCATTCCGTTCCATTCCACTCCCTTCGGCTTGATTCCCTTCCATTCCATTCCATTCCATTCCATTCCATTCCATTCCATTCCGTTCCATTCGGGTTGAGTCTATTCCATTCCATTCCATTCCATTCGTGTTGATTCCATTCCATTCGATTCCATTCCATTCCATTGCATTCCATTCCATTCCTTTCCATTCCAATGCATTCCATTCCATTCCATTCCATTCGGGTTGATTCCATTCCATTCCAATCCACTCCATTCCATTCCATTCCATTCAATTCCATTTTGGTTGATTCCATTCCATTCAATTACATTCCATTCCATTTGGTTTCATTCCGTTGCATTCCATTCCATTCCATTCGATTCCATTCCATTCCATTCCATTCGGGTTGTTTCCATTCCATTCCAGAACATTCCATGTCATTCCATTCCACTCCAGTTGATTCCTTTCCATTCCACTCCCGTTGATTCAATTCCATTCCATTCCATTCGTTTTGATTCCATTCCATTCGATTCCATTCGATTCCATTCCATTCGTTTTGATTCCATTCCATTCGATTCCATTCCATTCCATTCCATTCGGGTTGTTTCCATTCCATTCCATTCTATTCCATTCCATTCCATTATATTCGAATTGATTCCATTCCATTCCATTCCATTCCATTCCATTCGTGTTGATTCCATTCCATTCCATTGTACTCCATTCCATTCCACTCGATTCGCGTTGATTCCATTCCATCCCATTCCATTCAATTCTATTCGGGCTGATTCCATTCCATTCCATTCCATTTCATTCCATTCCATTTGCATTGATTCCATTCCATTCCATTCAATTCCATTCTATTCGGGTTGATTCCATTCCATTCCATTCCATTCCATTCCATTGCATTCCATTCCATTCCATTCCATTCCATTGCATTCCATTCCATTCCATTCCATTGCATTCCATTCCATTCCATTCCATTGCATTCCATTCCATTCCATTCCATTCCATTGCATTCCATTCCATTCCATTCCATTCCATTCCATTGCATTCCATTCCATTCCATTTCATTCCATTCCATTCCATTCCATTCCATTGCATTCCATTCCATTCAATTTCATTCCATTCGGGTTGATTCTATGCCATTCCATTCCATTCGTGTTGATTCCATTCCATTCCATTCCATTCCATTCCATTCCATTTCATTCCATTCGCTTCGGGTTGATTCCATTCCATTCCATTCCTTTCCACTCCATTCCATTCCTTTCGGCTTGATTCCATTCCATTCCATTCCATTCCATTCCACTCCATTCCGTTCCATTCGGGTTGATTCTGTTTCATTCCATTCCATTCCATTCGTGTTGATTCCATTCCATTCCATTCCATTCCATTATATTCCACACCATTGCATTCCATTCCATTCCATTCCATTCGGGTTGATTCCATTCCATTCCATTCCACTCCATTCCATTCCATTCCATTCCATTCAATTCCATTTTGGTTGATTCCATTCCATTCAATTACATTCCATTCCATTTATTTTGATTCCGTTGCATTCCATTCCATTCCATTCCATTCCATTTCATTCGGTTTGCTTCCCTTCCATTCCAGAACATTCCATGCCATTCCAATCCACTCCAGTTGATTCCATGCCATTCCACTCCCGTTGATCCCATTCCATTCCATTCCATTCCATTCGTTTTGATTCCATTCCATTCGATTCCATTCCATTCCATTCGTTTTGAATCCATTCCATTCGATTCCATTCCATTCCATTCCATTCGGGTTGTTTCCATTCCATTCCATTCTATTGCATTCCATTCCATTTGATTCACGTTGATTCCATTCCATTCCATTCCATTCCATTCCATTCCATTTAATCCCATTCAATTCCATTCCATTCGGGTTGATTCGATTCCATTCCATTCCATTCCATTGCATTCCATTTCATGCCATTGGTGTAGATTCCGTTCTATTCCATTCCAATCCATTCCATTCCATTCGGGTTGATTCCATTCCACTCCATTAGATTCCATTCCGTTCGATTCCATTTCATTCGGGTTGAATCTATTCCAATCCATTTCATTGCATTCTATTCCATTCCATTGCATTCCATTTCATTCCATTCGGGTAGATTCCGTTCTATTCCATTCCAATCCATTCCATTCCATTCCGGTTGATTCCATTCCGTTCCATTCCATTCCATTCCATTTCATTCCATTCTGGTTGATTCCATTCCATTCCATTCCATTCCATTCCATTCCATTCCATTCGTGTTGATTCCATTCCATTCCATTCTATTCCATTCCATTCCATTCCATTCTATTCGCGTTGATTCCATTCCATCCCATTCCATTCAATTCTATTCGGGCTGATTCCATTCCATTCCATTCCATTTCATTCCATTCCATTTGCATTGATTCCATTCCATTCCATTCAATTCCATTCTATTCGGGTTGATTTCATTCCATTCCATTCCATTCCTTTCCATTCCATTCCATTCCATTGCATTCCATTCCAATCCATTCCATTGCATTGCATTCCATTCCATTCCATTTCATTCCATTCGGGTTGATTCTTTTCCATTCCATTTCATTCCATTCCATTCCGGTTGATTCCATTCAGTTCCATTCCATTCCATTCCATTCCATTTCATTCCATTCCATTTCATTCCATTCGGTTCGGGTTGATTCCATTCCATTCCATTCCATTCCATTCCATTCCCTTCGGCTTGATTCCATTCCATTCCATTCCATTCCATTCCAATCCATTCCGATCCATTCGGGTTGATTCTATTCCATTCCATTCCATTCCATTCGGGTTGATTCCATTCCATTGGATTCCATTCCATTCCATTCCATTCGGGTTGTTTCCATTCCATTCCATTCTATTCCATTCCATTCCATTCTATTCGCGTTGATTCCATTCCATTCCATTCCTCTCCATTCCATTTAATCCCATTCCATTCCATTCCATTCGATTTGATTCCATTCCATTCGATTCCATTCCATTCCATTCCATTCGTTTTGATTCCATTCCATTGGATTCCATTCCATTCCATTCCATTCGGGTTGTTTCCATTCCATTCCATTCTATTCCATTCCATTCCATTGTATTCGCGTTGATTCCATTCCATTCCATTCCCCTCCATTCCATTTAATCCCATTCCATTCCTTTCCATTCGGGTTGATTCGATTCCATTCCATTCGATTCCATTGCATTCCATTTCATGCCATTCGGGTAGATTCCGTTCTATTCCATTCCAATCCATTCCATTACGGTTGATTCCATTCCATTCCATTCCATTCCATTCCATTCCATTCCACTCCATTCCATTCCATGCCGGTTGATTCCATTCCATTCCATTCCATTCCTTTCTATTCCATTCCATTCCTTTTGATTCCATTCCATTCCATTCCATTCCATTCGGTTTGATTCCATTCCATTCCTTTGCAATGCTTTCTATTCCATTCCATTTCATTCCATTCGGGTTGATTCCATTCCATTTCATTCCATTGCGTTCCACTCCAATCCATTCCATTCGGGTTGATTCCATTCCATTCCATTTGATTCCATTCCATTCGAATCCATTCCATTCGGGTTGACTCCATTCCATTCCATTTCATTCCATTCTATTCCATTCCATTGCATTCCAATTCACTCCATTCGGGTAGATTCCGTTCTATTCCATTCCAATCCATTCCATTCCATTCCGGTTGATTCCTTTCCTTTCCATTCCATTCCATTCCATTCCATTCCGGTTGATTCCATTCCATTCCATTCCATTCTATTCCATTACATTCCTTTTGATTCCATTCCATTTCATTGCATTCCATTTTATTCCATTTGAATTGCTTCCATTACATTGCATTCCAATGCATTCCTTTCCATTACATTTCATTTCTTTCGGGTTGATTCCATTCCATTCCATTCCATTCCATTCCATTCTGGTTTATTCCATTCCATTCCATTCCATTCGGATTGATTTTATTCCATTCCATTCTATTCCATCCCATTACATTCCATTCCATTTGGGTTGATTCCATTCAATTCCATTCTATTCCATTCCATTCCATTCTATTCGCGTTGATTCCATTCCATCCCATTCCATTCAATTCTATTCGGGCTGATTCCATTCCATTCCATTCCATTTCATTCCATTCCATTTGCATAGATTCCATTCGATTCCATTCAACTCCATTCTATTCGGGTTGATTCCATTCCATTGCATTCCATTCCATTCCTTTGCATTCCATTCCATTCCATTGCATTCCATTCCAAACCATTCCATCCCATTGCATTCCATTCCATTCCATTTCATTCGATTCGGGTTGATTCTATTCCATTCCATTCCATTCCATTCCATTCGGGTTGATTCCATTCCGTTCCATTGCATTCCATTCCATTCCATTCCATTTCATTCCATTCGGTTCGGGTTGATTCGATTCCATTCCATTCCATTCCATTCCCTTCGGCTTGATTCCATTCCATTCCATTCCATTCCATTCCATTCCATTCCGATCCATTCGGGTTGATTCCATTCCATTCCATTCCATTCCATTCCATTCGGGTTGATTCCATTCCATTCCATTCCATTCCAGTGCATTCCATTCCATTCCTTTCCGTTCCACTGCATTCCATTCCACCCCATTTCACTCCATTCAGGTTGATTCCGTTCCATTCCATTCCACTGCATTATATTCCATTCAATTCGGTTTGATTCCATTCCATTCCATTCCACTCCATTCCATTCCATTACATTAAATTCCATTTTGGTTGATTCCATTCCATTCAATTACATTCCATTCCATTTGGTTTGAATCCATTGCATTCCATTCCATTCCATTCCATTCCAATCCATTCCATTCGGGTTGCTTCCATTCCATTCCAGAACATTCCATTACATTCCATTCCACTCCAGTTGATTCCATTCCAATCTATTCCATTCCATTCCATTCCACTCCGGTTGATTCCATTCCATTCCATTCCATTCCATTCCATTCCATTTGATTCCATTCCATTCGATTCGATTCCATTCCATTCCATTCGTTTTGATTCCATTCCATTGGATTCCATTCCATTCCATTCCATTCGGGTTGTTTCCATTCCATTCCATTCTATTCCATTCCATTCCATTGTATTCGCGTTGATTCCATTCCATTCCATTCCCCTCCATTCCATTTAATCCCATTCCATTCCTTTCAATTCGGGTTGATTCGATTCCATTCCATTCGATTCCATTGCATTCCATTTCATGCCATTCGTGTAGATTCCGTTCTATTCCATTCCAATCCATTCCATTACGGTTGATTCCATTCCATTCCATTCCATTCCATTCCACTCCATTCCATTCCATGCCGGTTGATTCCATTCCATTCCATTCCATTCCATTCTATTCCATTCCATTCCTTTTGATTCCATTCCATTCCATTCCATTCCATTCCATTCCATTCCATTCGGTTTGATTCCATTCCATTCCATTGCAATGCTTTCCATTCCATTCCATTTCATTCCATTCGGGTTGATTCCATTCCATTTCATTCCATTGCGTTCCACTCCAATCCATTCCATTCGGGTTGATTCCATTCCATTCCATTTGATTCCATTCCATTCGATTCCATTCCATTCGGGTTGACTCCATTCCATTCCATTTCATTCCATTCTATTGCATTCCATTGCATTCCAATTCACTCCATTCGGGTAGATTCCGTTCTATTCCATTCCAATACATTCTATTCCATTCCGGTTGATTCCATTCCATTCCATTCCATTCCATTCCGGTTGATTCCATTCCATTCCATTCCATTCTATTCCATTCCATTCATTTTGGTTCCATTCCATTCCATTCCATTCCATTACATTTTATTCCATTCGGATTCATTCCATTCCATTCCATTCCAATGCATTCCTTTCAATTCCATTTCATTCCATTCCGGTTCATGCCATTCCATTCCATTCCATTCCATTCCATTCCATTCCATTCCCTTCTGGTTGATTCCATTCCATTCCATTGCATTCCATTCCATTCCATTTTGTTGATTTCGTTCCATTCCTTTCTATTCCATTGCATTCCCTTCTATTCTGGTTGACTCCATTGCATCCTATTCCATTCCATCCCATTCCATTCCATTCCATTCCATTCGGGTTGATTCCATTCTATTCCATTTGGGTTAATTCCATTCCATTCCATTCCATTCCATTCCATTCCATTCCATTCCATTCCATTCCATTGCATTCGGGTTGATTCCATTCCATTCCATTCCATGCCATTCCATTCCTTTTGATTCCATTTCATTGCATTCCATTCCATTCCATTCCATTCCGTTTGGGTTGATTCCATTCCGCTCCAATCCATAACATTCCATTCCATTCGCGTTGATTCCATTCCATTCCATTTCATTCATTCGGGTTGATTCCATTCCATTCCATTCCATTCCATTCCATTCTGGTTGATTCCGTTCCATTCCATTCCATTCCATTTCATTACCTTCCATTCGGTTTGATTCCATTCCATTCCATTCTATTCCATTCCATTCCATTCTATTCGCGTTGATTCCATTCCATCACATTCCATTCCATTCCATCCCATTCCATTCCATTCCATCCCATTCCATTCCATTCCATTCGGGTTGATTCCATTCCATTCCATTCCATACCATTCCATTCCATTCTGGTTGATTCCTTTCCATTACATTTGATTCCATTCCATTTGATTCCATTCCATTCGGGTTGACTCCTTTGCATTCCATTTCATTCCATTCTATTCCATTCCATTGCATTCCGTCTCATTCCATTCGGGTAGATTCTGTTCTATTCCATTCCAATCCATTCCATTCCATACCGGTTGATTCCATTCCATTCCATTCCATTCCACTCCATTCCATTCCATTCCATTCCGTTCCATTTAGGTTGATTCCATTCCATTCCATTCCATTCCATTCCATTCCATTCCATTCCATTTCATTCGAATCCATTCGGTTTAATTCCCTTCCATTACATTCAATTCCATTCGGTTGCTTCCATTCCATTCTAGAACATTCCATTCCATTCCGGTTGATTCCATTCCATTCCATTCGGTTGCTTCCATTCCATTCCAGAAGATTCCATTCCATTCCTTTCCATTCCATTCCATTCTGGTTGATTCCATTCCATTCCATTCCATTCCATTGCATTCCATTCCATTCCTTTCCATTCCATTGCATTCCATTCCACCCCATTTCACTCCATTCAGGTTGATTCCGTTCCATTCCATTCGACTGCATTACATTCCATTCAATTCGATTTGATTCCATTCCATTCCATTCCACTCCATTCCATTCCATTCCATTCAATTCCATTTTGGTTGATTCCATTCCATTCAATTACATTCCGTTCCATTTGGTTTGATTCCATTGCATTCCATTCCATTCCATTCCATTCCAATCCATTCCATTCGGGTTGCTTCCATTCCATTCCAGAACATTCCATTCCATTCCATTCCACTCCAGTTGATTCCATTCCAATCCATTCCATTCCATTCCATTCCATTCCATTTCATTCCAATCCATTCGGTTTAATTCCCTTCCATTACATTCAATTCCATTCGGTTGCTTCCATTCCATTCCAGAACATTCCATTCCATTCCGGTTGATTCCATTCCATTCCATTCGGTTGCTTCCATTCCATTCCAGAAGATTCCATTCCATTTCTTTCCATTCCATTCCATTCTGGTTGATTCCATTCCATTCCATTCCATTCCATTCCATTCCATTCCATTGCATTCCATTCCATTCCTTTCCATTCCATTGCATTCCATTCCACCCCATTTCACTCCATTCAGTTTGATTCCGTTCCATTCCATTCGACTGCATTACATTCCATTCAATTCGATTTGATTCCATTCCATTCCATTCCACTCCATTCCATTCCATTCCATTCCATTCCACTCCATTCCATTCCATGCCGGTTGATTCAATTCCATTCCATTCCATTCCATTCTATTCCATTCCATTGCTTTTGATTCCATTCCATTCCATTCCATTCCATTCGGTTTGATTCCATTCCATTCCATTGCAATGCTTTCCATTCCATTCCATTTCATTCCATTCGGGTTGATTCCATTCCATTTCATTCCATTCCGTTCCACTCCAATCCATTCCATTCAGGTTGATTCCATTCCATTCCATTTGATTCCATTCCATTCGATTCCATTCCATTCGGGTTGACTCCATTCCATTCCATTTCATTCCATTCTATTCCATTCCATTGCATTCCAATTCACTCCATTCGGGTAGATTCCGTTCTATTCCATTCCAATCCATTCCATTCCATTCCGGTTGATTCCTTTCCATTCCATTCCATTCCATTCCATTCCATTCCGGTTGATTCCATTCCATTCCATTCCATTCTATTCCATTCCATTCCTTTTGGTTCCATTCCATTCAATTCCATTCCATTACATTTTATTCCATTCGGATTGATTCCATTCCATTCCATTCCAATGCATTCCTTTCCATTCCATTTCATTCCATTCGGGTTGATTCCATTCCATTCCATTCCATTCCATTCCATTCCATTCCATTCCCTTCTGGTTGATTCCATTCCATTCCATTGCATTCCATTCCATTCCATTCGGTTTGATTTTGTTCCATTCCTTTCTATTCCATTCCATTCCCTTCTATTCGTGTTGATTCCATTGCATCCTATTCCATTCCATCCCATTCCATTCCATTCCATTCCATTCGGGTTGATTCCATTCTATTCCATTTGTTTTAATTCCATTCCATTCCATTCCATTCCATTCCATTGCATTCGGGTTGATTCCATTCCATTCCACTCCATGCCTTTCCATTCCATTCCATGCCATTCCATTCCTTTTGATTCCATTCCATTGCATTCCATTCCATTCCATTCCATTCCGTTTGGGTTGATTCCATTCCGCTCCAATCCATAACATTCCATTCCATTCGCGTTGATTCCATTCCATTCCATTTCATTCCATTCGGGTTGATTCCATTCCATTCCATTCCATTCCATTCCATTCCATTCCATTCCATTCTGGTTGATTCCATTCCATTCCATTCCATTCCATTTCATTACCTTCCATTCGGTTTGATTCCATTCCATTCCATTCTATTCCATTCCATTCCATTCTATTCGCGTTGATTCCATTCCATCACATTCCATTCCATTTCATCCCATTCCATTCCATTCCATTCGGGTTGATTCCATTCCATTCCATTCCATACCATTCCATTCCATTCCGGTTGATTCCTTTCCATTACCTTTGATTCCATTCCATTTGATTCCATTCGGGTTGACCCCTTTGCATTCCATTTCATTCCATTCTATTCCATTCCATTGCATTCCATTTCATTCCATTCGGGTAGATTCTGTTCTATTCCATTCCAATCCATTCCATTCCATACCGGTTGATTCCATTCCATTCCATTCCATTCCACTCCATTCCATTCCATTCCATTCCATTCCATTCCATTTGGGTTGATTCCATTCCATTCCATTCCATTCCATTCCATTCCATTTCATTCCAATCCATTCGGTTTAATTCCAATCCATTACATTCAATTCCATTCGCTTGCTTCCATTCCATTCCAGAACATTCCATTCCATTCCGGTTGATTCCATTCCATTCCATTCGGTTGCTTCCATTCCATTCCAGAAGATTCCATTCCATTCCTTTCCATTCCATTCCATTCCATTCCATTCTGGTTGATTCCATTCCATTCCATTCCTTTCCATTCCATTCCATTCGGGTTGATTCCATTCCATTCCATTCTATTCCATTGCATTCCATTCTATTCGCGTTGATTCAATTCCATCCCATTCAATTCAATTCAATTCGGGCTGATTCCATTCCATTCCTTTCCTTTTCATTCCATTCCATTTGCACTGACTCCATTCCATTCAGTTCCATTCGATTCCATTCGGGTTGATTCCATTCCATTCCTTTCCATTCCATTCCATTGCATTCCATTCCATTCTATTCCATTCCATTCCATTCCATTCCATTCCATTCCATTCCATTCCATTCCATTTCATTCCATTCGGTTCGGGTTGATTCCATTCCATTCCATTCCATTCCATTCCATTCCCTTCGGCTTGATTCCATTCCATTCCATTCCATTCCATTCCAATCCATTCCGATCCATTCGGGTTGATTCTATTCCATTCCATTCCATTCCATTCGGGTTGATTCCATTTCTTTCCATTCCATTCCATTGCATTCCATTCCATTCCTTTCCATTCCATTGCTTTCCATTCCACCCCATTTCACTCCATTCAGGTTGATTCCGTTCCATTCCATTCCACTACATTACATTCCATTCAATTCTGGTTGATTCCATTCCATTCCATTCCACTCCATTCCATTCCATTCCATGCAATAACATTTTGTTTGATTCCATTCCATTCAATTACATTCCATTCCAATTGGTTTGATTCCATTGCATTCCATTCCATTCCATTCCATTCCATTCCATTCCATTCCATTCGGGTTGCTTCCATTCCATTCCAGAACATTCCATTCCATTCCATTCCACTCCAGTTGATTCCATTCCAATACATTCCATTCCATACCATTCCACTCCGGTTGATTCCATTCCATTCCATTCCATTCGATTTCATTCCATTCCATTCGATTCCATTCCATTCCATTCCATTCGTTTTGATTCCATTCCATTGGATTCCATTCCATTCAATTCCATTCGGGTTGTTTCCATTCCATTCCATTCTATTCCATTCCATTCCATTGTATTCGCGTTGATTCCATTCCATTCCATTCCCCTCCATTCCATTTAATCCCATTCTATTCCTTTCCATTCCGGTTGATTCGATTCCATTCCATTCCGTTCCCCTCCATTCCATTTAATCCCATTCTATTCCTTTCCATTCTGGTTCATTCGATTCCATTCCATTCGATTCCATTGCATTCCATTTCATGCCATTCGGGTAGATTCCGTTCTATTCCATTCCAATCTATTCCATTACGGTTGATTCCATTCCATTCCATTCCATTCCATTCCATGCCGGTTGATTCCATTCCATTCGGTTTGATTCCATTCCATTCCATTGCAATGCTTTCCATTCCATTCCATTTCATTCCATTCGGGTTGATTCCATTCCATTTCATTCCATTCCGTTCCACTCCAAATCTTTCCATTCGTGTTGATTCCATTCCATTCCATTTGATTCCATTCCATTCGATTCCATTCCATTCGGGTTGACTCCATTCCATTCCATTTCATTCCATTCTATTCCATTCCATAGCATTCCAATTCACTCCATTCGGGTAGATTCCGTTCTATTCCATTCCAATCCATTCCATTCCATTCCGGTTGATTCCATTCCATTCCATTCCATTCCATTCCATTCCATTCCATTCCATTCCATTCCGGTTGATTCCATTCCATTCCATTCCATTCTATTCCATTCCAATACTTTTGGTTCCATTCCATTCAATTCCATTCCATTACATTTTATTCCATTCGGATTGATTCCATTCCATTGCATTCCAATGCATTCCTTAACATTCCATTTCATTCCATTCGGGTTGATTCCATTCCATTCCATTCCATTCCATTCCATTCCATTCCATTCCATTCCCTTCTGGTTGATTCCATTCCATTCCATTGCATTCCATTCCATTCCATTCGGTTTGATTTCGCTCCATTTCTTTCTATTCCATTCCATTCCCTTCTATTCGGGTTGATTCCATTGCATCCTATTCCATTCCATCCCATTCCATTCCATTCCATTTCATTCGGGTTGATTCCATTCTATTCCATTTGGGTTAATTCCATTCCATTCCATTCCATTCCATTCCATTCCATTGCATTCGGGTTGATTCCATTCCATTCCATTCCATACCATTCCATTCCTTTTGATTCCATTCCATTGCATTCCATTCCATTCCATTCCATTCCGTTTGGGTTGATTCCATTCCGCTCCAATCCATAACATTCCATTCCATTCGCGTTGATTCCATTCCATTCCATTTCATTCCATTCGGGTTGATTCCATTCCATTCCATTCCATTCCATTCCATTCCATTCTGGTTGATTCCATTCTATTCCATTCCATTCCATTTCATTACCTTCCATTCGGTTTGATTCCATTCCATTCCATTCTATTCCATTCCATTCCATTCTATTCGCGTTGATTCCATTCCATCACATTCCATTCCATTCCATCCCATTCCATTCCATTCCATTCGGGTTGATTCCATTCCCTTCCATTCCATACCATTCCATTCCATTCTGGTTGATTCCTTTCCATTACATTTGATTCCATTCCATTTGATTCCATTCCATTCGGGTTGACTCCTTTGCATTCCATTTCATTCCATTCTATTCCATTCCATTGCATTCCATTTCATTCCATTCGGGTAGATTCTGTTCTATTCCATTCCAATCCATTCCATTCCATACCGGTTGATTCCATTCCATTCCATTCCATTCCATTCCACTCCATTCCATTCCTTTCCATTCCATTCCATTTGGGTTGGTTCCATTCCATTCCATTCCATTCCATTCCATTCCATTCCATTCCATTCCATTTCATTCCAATCCATTCGGTTTAATTCCATTCCATTACATTCAATTCCATTCGGTTGCTTCCATTCCATTCCAGAACATTCCATTCCATTCCGGTTGATTCCATTCCATTCCATTCGGTTGATTCCATTCCATTCCAGAAGATTCCATTCCATTCCTTTCCATTCCATTCCATTCCATTCCATTCTGGTTGATTCCATTCCATTCCATTCCTTTCCATTCCATTCCATTCCATTCGGGTTGATTCCATTCCATTCCATTCTATTCCATTGCATTCCATTCTATTCGCGTTGATTCAATTCCATCCCATTCCATTCAATTCTATTCGGGCTGATTCCATTCCATTCCTTTCCTTTTCATTCCATTCCATTTGTATTGACTCCATTCCATTCAATTCCATTCGATTCCATTCGGGTTGATTCCATTCCATTCCTTTCCATTCCATTCCATTGCATTCCATTCCATTCTATTCCATTCCATTCCATTCCATTCCATTCCATTCCTTTTCATTACATTCGGGTTGATTCCATTCCATTCCATTCCATTCAATTCCAGTCCATTCGTGTTGATTCCATTCCATTCCATTCTATTCCATTCCATTCCATTCTATTCGCGTTGATTCCATTCCATACCATTCCATTCAATTCTATTCGGGCTGATTCCACTCCATTCCATTACATTTTATTCCATTCCATTTGCATAGATTCCATTCCATTCCAGTCAATTCCATTCTCTTCGGGTTGATTCCATTCCATTCCATTCCATTCCATTCCATTGCATTCCATTCCATTCCATTCCATTCCATTGCAATGCATTCCATTCCATTCCATTCCATTTCATTCCATTCCATTCCATTGCATTCCATTCCATTCCATTTCATTCCATTCTGTTCGGATTGACTCCATTCCGTTCCATTCCTTTCCATTCCATTCCATTCCATTCCATTCCCTTCGGATTGATTCCCTTCCATTCCATTCCATTCCATTCCATTCCATTCCATTCCATTCCATTCCGTTCCATTTGGGTTGATTCTATTCCATTCCATTCCATTCCATTCGTGTTGATTCCATTCCATTCGATTCCATTCCATTCCATTGCATTCCATTCCATTCCTTTCCATTCCATTGCATTCCAATCTATTCCATTCCATTCGGGTTGATTCCATTCCATTCCAATCCACTCCATTCCATTCCATTCCATTCAATTCCATTTTGGTTGATTCCATTCCATTCAATTACATTCCATTCCATTTGGTTTCATTCCGTTGATTTCCATTCCATTCCATTCGATTCCATTCCATTCCATTCCATTCGGGTTGCTTCCATTCCATTCCAGAACATTCCATGTCATTCCATTCCACTCCAGTTGATTCCTTTCCATTCCACTCCCGTTGATTCCATTCCATTCCATGCCATTCGTTTTGATTCCATTCCATTCGATTCCACTCGATTCCATTCCATTCGTTTTGATTCCATTCCATTGGATTCCATTCCATTCCATTGCATTCGGGTTGTTTCCATTCCATTCTATTGCATTCCATTCCATTATATTCTCATTGATTCCATTCCATTCCATTCCATTCCATTCCATTCCATTCCATTCGTGTTGATTCCATTCCATTCCATTGTATTCCATTCAATTCCATTCCATTCGCGTTGATTCCATTCCATCCCATTCCATTCAATTCTATTCGGGCTGATTCCATTCCATTCCATTCCATTTCATTCCATTCCATTTGGATTGATTCCATTCCATTCCATTCAATTTCATTCTATTCGGGTTGATTCCATTCCATTCCATTCCATTCCATTCCATTGCATTCCATTCCATTCCATTCCATTCCATTGCATTCCATTCCATTCCATTCCATTCCATTCCATTGCATTCCATTCCATTCCATTTCATTCCATTCGGGTTGATTCTATGCCATTCCATTCCATTCGGGTTGATTCCATTCCATTCCATTCCATTCCATTCCATTCAGTTCGAATTGATTCCATTCCATTCCATTCCTTTCCATTCCATTCCAATCATTTCGGCTTGATTCCATTCCATTCCATTCCATTGCTTTCGGGTTGATTCCATTCCATTCCATTCCACTCCATTCCATTCCATTCCATTCAATTCCATTTTGGTTGATTCCATTCCATTCAATTACATTCCATTCCATTTGGTTTGATTCCGTTGCATTCTATTCCATTCCATTCCATTCCATTCCATTCCATTCCATTCGGGTTGCTTCCCTTCCCTTCCAGAACATTCCATGCCATTTCATTCCATTCCAGTTGATTCCATTCCATTCCATTCCATTCGGGTTGTTTCCATTGCATTCCATTCTATTCCATTCCATTCCATTATATTCGCATTGATTCCATTCCTTTCCATTCCATTCCATTCCATTCGTGTTGATTCCATTCCATTCCATTGTACTCCATTCCATTCCATTCGATTCGCGTTGATTCCATTCAATCCCATTCCATTCAATTCTATTCGGGCTGATTCCATTCCATTCCATTCCATTTCATTCCATTCCATTTGCATTGATTCCATTCCATTCCATTCCATTCCATTCTATTCGGGTTGATTCCATTCCATTCCATTCCATTCCATTCCATTGCATTCCATTCCATTCCATTCCATTGCATTGCATTCCATTCCATTCCATTCCATTGCATTCCATTCCATTCCATTCCATTGCATTGCATTCCATTCCATTCCATTCCATTGCATTCCATTCCATTCCATTCCATTGCATTCCATTCCATTCCACTGCATTCCATTCCATTCCATTCCATTGCATTGCATTCCATTCCATTCCATTCCATTGCATTCCATTCCATTCCATTCCATTGCATTCCATTCCATTCCATTTCATTCCATTGCATTGCATTCCATTCCATTGTATTCCATTCCATTCCATTTCATTCCATTCGGGTTGATTCTATGCCATTCCATTCCATTCGGGTTGATTCCATTCCATTCCATTCCATTCCATTCCATTCCATTTCATTCCATTCGGTTCGGGTTGATTCCATTCCATTCCATTCCATTCCATTCGTGTTGATTCCATTCCATTCCATTCCATTCCATTACATTCCAAACCATTGCATTCCATTCCATTCCATTCCATTCGGGTTGATTCCATTCCATTCCATTCCACTCCATTCCATTCCATTCCATTCAATTCCATTTTGGTTGATTCCATTCCATTCAATTACATTCCATTCCATTTATTTTGATTCCGTTGCATTCCATTCCATTCCATTCCATTCCATTCCATTCGGTTTGCTTCCCTTCCATTCCAGAACATTCCATGCCATTCCAATCCACTCCAGTTGATTCCATGCCATTCCACTCCCGTTGATTCCATTCCATTCCATTCCATTCCATTCGTTTTGATTCCATTCCATTCGATTCCATTCCATTCCATTCGTTTAGATTCCATTCCATTCGATTCCATTCCATTCCATTCCATTCGGGTTGTTTCCATTCCATTCCATTCTATTGCATT
Organism: Pan paniscus; assembly: GCF_029289425.2. Lineage (NCBI taxonomy): Eukaryota > Metazoa > Chordata > Mammalia > Primates > Hominidae > Pan > Pan paniscus. Next base: position 43,271,021 of record NC_073267.2, on the reverse strand, counting down.
CCATTCCATTTTATTCGCGTTGATTCCATTCCATTCCATTCCATTCCATTCCATTCCATTCCATTCCATTCCATTCCATTCCATTTAATCCCATTCAATTCCATTCCATTCGGGTTGATTCGATTCCATTCCATTCCATTCCATTGCATTCCATTTCATGCCATTCGTGTAGATTCCGTTCTATTCCATTCCAATCCATTCCATTCCATTCGGGTTTATTCCATTCAACTCAAATAGATTCCATTCCATTCGATTCCATTCCATTCCGGTTGACTCTATTCCAATCCATTTCATTGCATTCTATTCCATTCCATTGGATTCCATTTCATTCCATTCGGGTAGATTCCGTTCTATTCCATTCCAATCCATTCCATTCCATTCCGGTTGATTCCATTCCGTTCCATTCCATTCCATTCCATTCCATTCCATTCTGGTTGATTCCATTCCATTCCATTCCATTCCATTTTATTCCATTCGGTGTGATTCTTTTCCATTCCATTCTATTCTGTTCCATTGTATTCGCGTTGACTCCATTCCATTCCATTCCATTCTATTCCATTCCATTCCTTTTGATTCCGTTCCATTCCATTTTATTCCATTCTGTTTGATTCCATTCCATTCCATTCCAATGCTTTCCATTCCATTCCATTTCATTCCATTCGGGTTTATTCCATTCCGTTCCATTCCATTCCATTCTTTGCCATTCTGGTTAATTCCATTCCATTCCATTCCATTCCATTCCATTCGAGTTGATACCATTCCATTCCATCCTATTCCATTCCATTCCATTCCATTCCATTGCATTCTATTCGCGCTGTTTCCATTCCATCCCATTCCATTCTATTCCATCCGATTCCATTCTATTCCATTCGGGTTGATTAGATTGCATTCCATTCCATTCCATTCCATTCCATTCCATTTGGGTGTATTCCATTCCATTCCATTCCATTCTATTCCATTGCATTCGTGTTGATTGCATTCCATTCCATTCCATTCCATTGCATTCCATTCCATTCCATTCGTGTTGATACCATTCCATTCCACGCCATTCCATTCCATTCCATACCATTAGGGTTGATGCCATTCAATTGTATTCCATACCATTCAATTCCATTTGGGTTGATTCCATTCCATTCCATTCCATTCGGGTTAATTCCATTCCATTCCATTCCATTCGACTCCATTCCATTCCATTCCATTCGGGTTGCTTCCATTCCAGTCAAGAACATTCCATTCCATTCCATTCCATTCCATTCCACTCCATTCCAATCCATTCCATTCCATGTGGGTTGATTCCATTCCATTCCATTCCATTCCATTCCATTCCATTCCATTCCATTCCATTCCATTGTCGTTGATTCCATTCCACTCCATTCCATTCCATTCCGTTGTATTCCATTCCATTCAATTGCATTCCATTTGGGTTGACTCCATTCCATTCCATTCCTTTCCATTCCATTCCATTCCATCCCTTTCGGGTTCATTCCATTCCTTTCCGTTCCATTCGATTAGATTCCATTCCATTCCCTTCTGGTTGAATCCATTCCATTCCATTCCATTCCATTCCATTCCATTTCATTCCAATCCATTGGGGTTGATTCCATTCCATTCCATTCCATTCCATTCCGTTCTACTCCATTCCGTTCCATTCCATTCGGGTTGATTCCATTCCATTCCATTCCATAACATTCCATTCCTGTTGATTCCATTGCATTCCATTTCATTCCATTCCGTTCGGGTTGATTCCATTTCGTTCCAATCCATACCGTTCCATTCCATTCGGGGTGATTCCATTCCATTCCATTTCATTCCATTCGGGTTTTTTCCATTCCATTCCATTCCATTCCTTTCCATTCTGGTTGATTCCATTCAATTCCATTCCATTCCATTCGGGTTGATTCCATTACATTCCATTCTATTCCATTCAATTCCATTCTATTCCATTCCATTCGGGTTGCTTCCATTCCAGTCAAGAACATTCCATTCCATTCCATTCCACTCCATTCAAATCCCTTCCATTCCATGTGGGTTGATTCCATTCCATTCCATTCCATTCCATTCCATTCGGGTTGATTCCATTCCATTCCATTCCATTGCATTCCATTCCATTCCGTTAGTTTTGATTCCATTCCATTCCTTTCCATTCCATTCCATTCCATTCCATTCCATTCCTTTCCATTCCATTCGGGTAGATTCTGTTTTATTCCATTCCATTCCATTCCATTCCATTCCATTCCGATCTGGTTGATTCCATTCCATTCCATTCCAATCCATTCCATTCCATTCCGATTGATTCCATTCCATTCCAATCCATTCCTTTCCGTTTCATTCCATTCCATTCCGATTGATTCGTTTCCTTTCCATTCCATTCCATTCCATTCCATTCCATTCCATTCCATTCCATTGTGGTTGATTCCATTCCATTCCATTCCATTCCTTTCCATTCCGTTGCATTCCATTCCATTCAATTTCACTCCATTCGGGTTGATTCCATTCCATTCCATTCCTTTCCATTCCATTCCTTTCGGGTTCATTCCATTCCATTCCATTCCATTCCATTCCATTCCATTTCATTCCATTCCCTTCGGGTTGAATCCATTGCATTCCATTCCATTCCATTCCATTCCATTCCATTCCATTCCATTCGGGTTGATTCCATTCCATTCCATTCCATTGCATACCATTCCATTCCATTCCGTTCCATTCGGGTTGATTCCACTCCATTTATTTCCATTCCATTCCATTCCATTCCATACCATTCGGGTTGATTCCATTCCATTCCATTCCATTCCATTGCATTCCATGCCATTCCGTTCCATTCCCTTCGGGTTTATTCCATACCATTCCATTCCATTCCATTCGGGTTTTTTCCGTTCCATTTCATTCCATTCTATTCCATTCCATTCCAATCCATTCCATTCCATTCCATTCTGGATGATTCCATTCCCTTCCATTCCATTCCATTCCATTCCATTCCATTCGTGTTGATACCATTCCATTCCATGCAATTCCATTCCATTCCATTCCATTAGGGTTGATGCCATTCCATCCCATTCCATACCATTCCATTCCATTTGGGTTAATTCCATTCCATTCCATTCCATTCCATTCGATTCCATTCCATTGCATGCCATTCAGGTTGCTTCCATTCCAGTCAAGTATATTCCATTATATTCCATTCCATTTCATTCCTTTCCATTCCTGTTGATTTCATTCCTTTCCATTCCACTCCATTCGTATTGATTCCATTCCATTCCATTCCATTCCATTCCATTCCATTCCATTCGGTTTGATTCCATTCCATTCCATTCCATTGCATTCCATTCCATTCGGTTTGATTCCATTCCATTCTATTCCATTGCATTCCATTCCATTCCATTCCATTCCATTCCATTCGGGTTGATTCCATTCCATTCCATTCCATTCCATTCCATTCCATTCCATTCCATTCCATTCCATTCCGGTTGATTCCATTCCATACCTTTCCATTCCATTCCATTGCATTCCGGTTGATTCCATTCCATTACTTTCCATTCCATTCCATTCTATTCCATTCTGTGCCATTCCATTCGGGTTGATTCCATTGCATTCCATTCCATTCCATTCCATTCGGGTTGATTCCTTTCCATTCCATTCCATATCATTCCATTCCACTCAGCTTCATTCCATTCCATTCCATTTGATTCCAATCCATTCGATTCCACTCCATTCTGGTTGACTCCTTTCCCTTCCATTTCATTCCATCCTATTCCATTCCATCGCATTCCATTTCATTCCCCTCGGGTAGATTCTGTTCTATTCCATTCCAATACATTCCATTCCATTCCACTTGATTCCATTCCATTCCATTCCATTTGGGTTGATTCCATTCCATTCCATTCCATTCCATTCCATTTCATTCCAATGCATTCGGTTTGATTCCATTCCATTACATTCCATTACATTCGGTTGCTTCCATTTGATTCCAGAACATTCCATTCCATTCCATTCCATTCCGGTTGATTCCATTCCATTCCATTCCATTCTATTCCATTCCATTCCTTTTGATTCCTTTCCATTGCATTCCATTCCATTTTATTCCATTCGGTTTTATTCCATTCTCTTCCATTCCAATGCATTCCTTTCCATTCCATTCCATTCCATTCCGTTTGATTCCATTCCATTCCATTGAATTCCATTCCATTCCTTTCTTGTTGATTCCTTTCCACTCCATTGCATTCCATTCCATTCCATTTGGGTTGATTCCATTCCATTCCATTCCATTCCATACTATTCCATTCCATTCGGCTTGATTCCATTCCATTCCATTTGATTCCATTCCATTCGATTACATTCCATTCTGGTTGACTCCATTCCCTTCCATTTCATACCATTCTATTCCATTCCATTGCATTCCATTTCGTTCCACTCGGGCAGATTCAGTTCTATTCCATTCCAATCCATTCCATTCCATTCCGGTTGATTCCATTCCATTCCATTCCATTCCATTCTATTTGGGTTGATTCCATTCCATTCCATTCCATTCCATTTCATTCCAATCCATTCTGTTTGATTCCATTCCATTCCATTCGGTTGCTTCCATTTCATTCCAGAACATTCCATTCGTGTTGATTCCATTCCATTCCATCTCATTCCATTCCATTCGGGTTGATTCAATTCCATTCCATTCCATTCCATACCATTCCATTCCATTCGAGTTGATTCCATTCCATTCCACATGAATTCATTCCATTCGATTCCATTCCATTTGGGTTGATTCCATTTCATTCCATTTCATTCCATTCTAATCCATTCCATTGCATTTCGTTTCATTGCATTCAGGTAGATTCCGTTCTATTCCTTTCCAATCCATTTAATTCCACTCCGTTTGATTAATTCCATTCCATTCCATTCCATTTCATTCCAAACCATTGGGTTTGATTCCATTGCATTCCATTCCTTTCCATTCGGTTGCTTCCATTCCATTGCGGAATATTCCATTCCATGCCATTCCATTCCGGTTGATTCCATTCCATTCCATTCCATTCCATTCAATTCCATTCCATTCCTTTTGATTCCATTCCATTCCATTCCATTCCATTTTATTCCATTCGGATTGATTCCATTCCATTCCATTCCAATGCATTCCTTTCCATTCCATTTCATTCCATTCGGGTTGATTCCATTCCATTCCATTCCATTCCATTCCATTCCATTCTGGTTGATTCCATTCCATTCCATTCTACTCTGTTTGATTCCATTCCATACCATTCTATTCCATTCCATTCCATTCTATTCTCGTTGATTCCCTTCCATCCCATTGCATTACATTCCATCCCATTCCATTCCATTCCATTTGTTTTGATTCCATTCCATTCCATTCCATTCGGGTTGTTTCCATTCCATTCCATTCCATTCTATTCCATTCCATTGCATTCGGGTTTATTCCATTTCATTCCATTCCATTCCATTCCATTCCATTCCATTGCATTCGTGTTGACTCCATTCCGTTCCATTCCATTGCATTCCATTCCATTACTTTCCCTTCCATTCGTGTTGATTCCATTCCATGGCATTCCATTGCATTCCATTCCAATCCATTCCATTCGATTCGGGTTGATTCCACTCTATTCCATTCCATTGCATGCCATTCCATTCCATTTCATTCCGTTCGGGTTGATTCTATTCCATTCCATTCCATTCAATTCCATTCCAGTTGATTCCATTCCATTCCATTCCATTCCATTTCATTACATTCGGTTCGGGTTGATTCCATTCCATTCCATTCCTTTCCATTCCATTCCATTCCATTCCCTTCGGCTTGATTCCATTCCATTCCATTCCATTCCGTTCCATTCGTGTTGATTCTATTTCATTCCATTCCATTCCATTCGGGTTGATTCCATTCCATTCCACTCCATTCCATTGCATTCCATTCTATTACTTTCCATTCCATTGCATTCCATTCCACCCCATTTCACTCCATTCAGGTTGATTCCTATCCATTCCATTCCATTGCATTCCATTCCATTCCATTCGGGTTGATTCCATTCCATTCCAATCCACTCCATTCCATTCCATTGCATTCAATTCCATTTTGGTTGATTCCATTCCATCCAATTACATTCCATTCCATTTGGTTTGATTCCATTGCAATCCATTCCATTCCATTCCATTTCATTCCATTCTATTCGGGTTGCTTCCATTCCATTCTTGAGCATTCCATTCCATTCCATTCCACTCCAGTTGATTCCATTCCATTCCATTCCATTCCATTCCATTCCATTCCACTCCGGTTGATTCCATTCCATTCCATTCCATTCCATTGGTTTTGATTCCATTCCATTCGATTCCATTCCATTCCATTCCATTCCATTGGTTTTGATTCCATTCCATTCGATTCCATTTCATTCCATTCCATTCGGGTTGTTTCCATTCCATTCCATTCTATTCAATTCCATTCCATTCTATTCGCGTTGATTGCTTTCCATTCCATTCCATTTCATTCCATTTAATCCCATTCCATTCCATTTCACTCGGGTTTATTCGATTCCATTCCATTCCATTGCATTCCATTTCATGCCATTCGGGTAGATTCCGTTCTATTCCATTCCAATCCTTTCCATTCCATTCCGGATGATTCCATTCCATTCCATTACGGTTGATTCCATTCCATTCCATTCCATTCCATGCCGGTTGATTCCATTCCATTCCATTCCATTCCATGACGGTTGATTCCATTCCATTCCATTCCATTCCATTTTATTCCATTCCATTCCTTTTGATTCCATTCCATTCCATTCCATTCCCTTCCATTCCTTTCCATTCCGTTTGATTCCATTCCATTCCATTGCAATGCATTCCATTCCATTCCATTTCATTCCATTCGGGTTGATTCCATTCCATTTCATTCCATTCCATTCCACTCCATTCCATTCCATTCGGGTTGATTCCATTCCATTCCATTTGATTCCATTCCATTCGATTCCATTCCATTCGGGTTGACTCCATTCCTTTCCATTTCATTCCATTCTATTCCATTCCATTGCATTCCATTTCACTCCATTCGGGTAGATTCCGTTATATTCCATTCCAATCCATTCCATTACATTCCGGTTGATTCCATTCCATTCCCTTCCTTTCCGGTTGATTCCATTCCATTCTATTCCATTCCATTCTTTTTGATTCCTTTCCATTCAATTACATTACATTACATTTTATTCCATTCGGATTGATTCCATTCCATTGCATTCCAATGCTTTCCTTTCCGTTCCATTCCCTTCCATTCGGGTTGATTCTATTCCATTCCATTCCAGTCAATTCGGGTTGATTCCATTCCATTCCATTCCATTCCATTGCATTCCATTCCATTCCTTTCCATTCCATTGCATTCCATTCCAGCCCATTTCACTCCATTCAGATTGATTCCATTCCATTCCATTCCATTGCATTCCTTTCCATTCCATTCGGGTTGATTCCATTCCATTCCATTTCACTCCATTCCATTCCATTCCATTCAATTCCATTTTGGTTGATTACATTCCATTCAATTACATTCCATTCCATTTGGTTTGATTCCATTGCATACCATTCCATTCCATTCCATTTCATTCCATTCCATTTGGGTTGCTTCCATTCCATTCCAGAACATTCCATTCCATTCCATTCCACTCCAGTTGATTCCATTCAATTCCATTCCATTCCACTCCGGTTGATTCAATTCCATTCCATGCCATTCCATTCGTTTTGATTCCATTCCATTCGATTCCATTCCATCCCATCACATTCGTTTTGATTCCATTCCATTCTATTCCATTCCATTCCATTCCATTCGGGTTGTTTCCATTCCATTCCATTCTATTCCATTCCATTCCATTCTATTCGCGTTGATTCCATTCCATTCCATTCCTTTCTATTCCATTTAATCCCATTCCATTCCATTCCATTCGGGTTGATTCGATTCCATTCCATTCCATTGCATTCCATTTCATGCCATTTGGGTAGATTCCGTTCTATTCCATTCCAATCCATTCCATTCCATTCCGGATGATTCCATTCCATTCCATTCCATTCCATTACGGTTGATTCCATTCCATTAGATTCCATGCCATTCCACTCCATGCCGGTGGATTCAATTCCATTCCATTCCAATCCATTCTATTCCATTCCATTCCATTTGATTCCAATCCATTCCATTCCATTCCATTCCATTCCATTCCATTCCATTCGGTTTGATTCCATTCCATTCCATTGCAATGCATTCCATTCCATTCCATTTCATTCCATTCAGGTTGATTCCATTCCATTTCATTCCATTCCATTCCATTCCATTCGGGTTGATTCCATTCCATTCCATTTGATTCCATTCCATTCGATTCCATTCCATTCTGGTTGACTCCATTCCATTCCATTTCATTTCATTCTATTCCATTCCATTGAATTCCATTTCACTCCATTCGGGTAGATTCCGTTCTATTCCATTCCAATCCATTCCATTCCATTCCGGTTGATTCCATTCCATTCCATTCCATTCCATTCCGGTTGATTCCATTCCATTCCATTCCATTCTATTCAATTCCATTCCTTTTGATTCCATTCCATTCCATTGCATTACATTACATTTTATTCCATTCGGATTGATTCCATTCCATTCCATTCCAATGCATTCCTTTCCATTCCATTTCATTCCATTCGGGTTTATTCCATTCCATTCCGTTCCATTCGGGTTGATTCTATTCCATTCCATTCCATTCCATCCCGGTTAATTCCATTCCATTCCATTCCATTCCATTGCATTCCATTCCATTCGTTTCCATTCCATTGCATTCCATTCCACCCCATTTCACTCCATTCAGGTTGTTTCCATTCCATTCCATTCCATTGCATTCCATTCCATTCCATTCGGGATGATTCCATTCCATTCTATTTCACTACATTCCATTCCTTTCCATTCAATTCCATTTTAGTTGATTCCATTCCATTCAATTTCATTCCATTCCATTTGGTTTGATTCCATTGCATTCCATTCCATTCCACTCCAGTTGATTCCATTCCATTCCATTCCATTCCATTCCATTCCACTCCGGTTGATTCCATTCCATTCCATTCCATTCCATTCCATTCCATTTATTCCCATTCCATGTCATTCCATTCGGGTTGATTCCATTCCATTCCATTCCATTCCATTGAATTCCATTCCATTCCATTCTGGTTGATTCCATTCCATTCCATTCCATTCCATTCCATTCCATTCCATTCCATTCCCATGCATTCGGGGTGATTGTTTTCCTTTCCATTATATTCCATTCAATTATATTCGCGATGATTCCATTCCATTCCATTCCATTCCATTCCATTAAATCCCATTCCACTCCATTCCATTCCGGTTGACTCGATTTCATTCCGTTCCATTCCATTCCATTCCATTGCATACCAGTTCATTCCATTCGGGTAGATTCCGTTCTATTCCATTGCAATCCATTCCTTTCCTATCCATTTGTGTTGATTCCATTCCGTTCCATTCCATTCCACTCCATTCCGTTGCTTCCATTCCATTCGAGAACATTCCGTTCCATACCATTGCATTCCAATCCTTTCCAATCCGGTCGATTCCATTCCGTTCCATTCCATTCCATTCCATTTCATTCCATTCTGGTTGATTCCATTCCATTCCATTCCATTCCATTCCATTCCATTCAGCTTGATTCCATTCCATTCCATTCTAATCCATTGCATCCCATTCTATTCGCGTTGATTCCATTCCATCCCATTCCATTCAATTCTATTCGGCCTGATTCCATTCCATTCCATTCCATTTCATTCCATTCCATTTGCATTGATTCCATTCCATTCCATTCCATTCCATTCCATTCTGGTTGATTCCATTCCATTCCATTCAATTCGGATTGTTTCCATTGCATTCCATTCTATTCCATTCCATTCCATTCTATTCTCGTTGATTGCATTCCATCCCATTGCATTCCATTCCATCTCATTCCATTCCATTCCATTCGGGTTGATTCTATTCCATTCCATTCCATTCCATTCCATTCCACTGCATTCCATTCCATTCCGTTTCATTCCATTCATGTTGATTCCATTACATTACATTCCATTCCATTCCCTTCCATTCGTGTTGATTCCATTCCATGGAATTCCATTCTATTCCATTCCAATGCCTTCCTTTCAATTCCATTTCATTCCATTCGGGATGATTCCATTCCATTCCATTCCATTCCATTCCATTCCGTTCAATTCCCTTCGGGTTTATTCCCTTCCATTCCATTCCATTGCATTCCATTCGTGTTGTTTCCATCCCATTTCATTCGATTCGATTCCATTCCATTCCATTCCATTCCATTCGGGATGATTCCATTCCATTCCATTCCATTCTTGTTGATACCATTACATTCCACGCAATTCCATTCCATTCCATTTCGTTAGGATTGATGACATTCCATTCCATTCCATACCATTCCACTCCATTTGGGTTGATTCCATTACATTCCATTCCATTCCATCCGGGTTAATTCCATTCCATTCCATTCCATTCCATTTGAGTTGCTTCCATTCCATTAAAGAACATTCCATTCCAGTCCATTCCATTCCCTTCCATTCCCTTCTATTCACGTTGATTCCATTCCATTCCATTCCATTCCGTTCCATTCGTTTTGATTCCATTCCATTCCATTCCATTCCATTCCATTCGGTTTGATTCCAGTCAATTCCATTCCATTGCATTGCATTCCATTCCATTTCATTCCATTCGGGTTGATTCCATTCCATTCCATTCCATTCCATTCCATTCCATTCTGGTTGATTCAATTCTATTCCATTCCATTCCATTCCATTCCATTCCATTCGGGTTGCTTCCATTCCATTCCAGAACATTCCATTCCATTCCATTCCATTCTGGTAGATTTCATTCCATTCCATTCCATTCCATTCGTTTAGATTCCATTCCATTCCATTGCATTCCATTACATTACATTTCATCAAATTCGGTTTGATTCCATACCATTTCATTCCATTGCATTCCATTCCATTCCATGTCATTCCATTCGGGTTGATTCCATTCCATTCCATTCCATTCCATTCCATTCCATTCCATTCCATTCCCTTCGGGTTGAATCCATTCCCTTCCATTCCATTCCATTCCATTCCCTTCCCTTCGGGTTGAATCCATTCCATTCCATTCCATTCCATTCTATTCCATTCCATTCCATTCGGGTTGATTCCATTCCATTCCATTCCATTCCATTCCATTCCAGTCCATTCGGGTTAATTCCATTCCATTTCATTCCATTCCATTCCATTCCATTCCTTCTGGGATGATTCCATTCCATTCCATTCCACTCCATTCCATTCCATCCTATTCCATTCCACTCCATTCCATTCTGGTTGACTCCATTCCATTCCATTCCATTCCATTCCATTCCATTCGGATTGATTCGATTCCATTTCTTTCCATTCCATTCCATTCCATTCCATTCGTGTTGATTCCATTCCATTCCATTCCATTCAATTACATTCCATTCCATTTGGTTTGATTCCACTGCAATCCATTCCATTCCATTCCATTTCATTCCATTCCATTCGGGTTGCTTCCATTCCATTCCAGAACATTCCATTCCATTCCATTCCACTCCAGTTGATTCCATTCCATTCCATTCCATTCCATTCCATTCCATTCAGCGCCGGTTGATTCCATTCCATTCCATTCCATTCCATTCGTTTTGATTCCATTCCATTCGAATCCATTCCATTCCATTCCATTCGTTTTGATTCCATTCCATTCGATTCCATTTCATTCCATTCCATTCGGGTTGTTTCCATTGCATTCCATTCTATTCCATTCCATTCCATTCTATTCGCGTTGATTCCTTTCCATTCCATTCCATTCCATTTAATCCCATTCCATTCCATTCCATTCGTGTTGATTCGATTCCATTCCATTCCATTGCATTCCATTTCATGCCATTCGGGTAGATTCCGTTCTATTCCATTCCAATCCATTCCATTCCATTCCGGATGATTCCATTCCATTCCATTCCATTACGGTTTATTCCATTCCAATCCATTGCATTCCATGCCGGTTGATTCAATTCTATTCCATTCCATTCCATTCTATTCCATTCCATTCCTTCTGATTCCATTCCATTCCATTCCATTCCATTCCATTCGGTTTGATTCCATTCCATTCCTTTGCAATGCATTCCATTCCATTCCATTTCATTCCATTCGGGTTGATTCCATTCCATTTCATTCCATTCCATTCCACTCCATTCCATTCCATTCGGGTTGATTCCATTCCATTCCATTTGATTCCATTCCATTCGATTCCATTCCATTCGGGTTGACTCCATTCCATTCCATTTCATTCCATTCTATTCCATTCCATTGCATTCCATTTCACTCCATCCGGGTAGATTCCGTTATATTCCATTCCAATCCATTCCATTCCATTCCGGTTGATTCCATTCCATTCCATTCCATTCCATTCCAGTTGATTCCATTCCATTCTATTCCATTCTATTCCATTCCATTCCTTTTGATTCCATTCCATTCCATTCCATTACGTTACATTTTATTACATTCGGATTGATTCCATTCCATTCCATTCCAATGCATTCCTTTCCATTCCATTTCATTCCATTCGGGTTGATTCCATTCCATTTCGTTCCATTCGGGTTGATTCCATTCCATTCCTTTCCATTCCATTGCATTCCATTCCACCACATTTCACTCCATTCAGGTTGATTCCATTCCATTCCATTCCATTCCATTCCATTGCATTCCATTCGGGTTGATTCCATTCCATTCCATTTCACTCCATTAAATTCCATTCCATTCCATTCCATTTTGGTTGATTCCTTTCCATTCAATTACATTCCATTCCATTTGGTTTGATTCCATTGCATTCCATTCCATTCCATTCCATTTGGTTTGATTCCATTGCATTCCATTCCATTCCATTCCATTCGTTTTGATTCCATTCCACTCGAATCCATTCCATTCCATTCCATTCGTTTTGATTCCATTCCATTCGATTCCATTCCATTCGGGTTGACTCCATTCCATTCCATTTCATTACATTCTATTCCATTCCATTGCATTTCATTTCACTCCATTCGGGTAGATTCCGTTCTATTCCATTCCAATCCATTCCATTCCATTCCGGTTGATTCCATTCCATTCCATTCCATTCCATTCCGGTTGATTCCATTTGATTCCATTCCATGCTATTCCATTCCATTCCTTTTGATTCTATTCCATTTCATTCCATTACATTACATTTTATTCCATTCGGATTTATTCCATTCCATTCCATTCCAATGCATTCCTTTACATTCCATTTCATTCCATTCGGTTTTATTCCATTCCATTCCCTTCCATTCGGGTTGATTCTATTCTATTCCATTCCTTTCCATTCGGGTTGATTCCATTCCATTCCATTCCATTCCATTGCATTCCATTCCATTCCTTTCCATTCCATTGCATTCCATTCCACCCCATTTCACTCCATTCAGGTTGATTCCATTCCATTCCTTTCCATTGCATTCCATTCCATTCCATTCGTGTTGATTCCATTCCTTTCCATTCTACTCCATTCCATTCCATTCCATTCAATTGCATTTTGGTTGATTCCATTCCATTCAATTACATTCCATTCTATTTGGTTTGATTCCATTGCATTCCATTCCATTCCATTCCATTCGGGTTGCTTCCATTTCATTCCAGAACATTCCATTCCATTCCATTCCACTCCAGTTGATTCCATTCCATTCCATTCCATTCCATTCCATTCCATTCCATTCCAATCCGCTTGATTCCATTCCATTCCATTCCATTCAATTCGTTTTCATTCCATTCCATTCGACTCCATTCCATTCCATTCCATTCGTTTTGATTCCATTCCATTCGATTCCATTCCATTCCATTCCATTCGGGTTGTTTCCATTTCATTCCATTCTATTACATTCCATTCCATTCTATTCGCGTTGATTCCATTCCATTCCATTCCATTTAATCCCATTCCATGTCATTCCATTCGGGTTGATTCCATTCCATTTCATTCCATTGCGTTCCACTCCAATCCATTCCATTCGGGTTGATTCCATTCCATTCCATTTGATTCCATTCCATTCGATTCCATTCCATTCGGGTTGACTCCTTTGCATTCCATTTCATTCCATTCTATTCCATTCCATTGCATTCCATTTCATTCCATTCGGGTAGATTCCGTTCTCTTCCATTCCAATCCATTCCATTCCATTCCGGTTGATTCCATTCCATTCCATTCCATTCCATTCCATTCCATTCCTTTTGTTTTGATTCCATTCCATTCCATTCCATTCCATTCCAATTCATTCTGTTTGATTCCATTCCATTGCATTCCATTCCATTCGGTTCCTTCCATTCCATTCCAGAACATTCCATTCCATTCCATTTCATTCCGGTTGATTCCATTTTTCCATTCTATTCCATTCCACACTTTTTGATTCCATTCCATTCCATTCCTTTCCATTCCCTTCCATTCGGTTTGATTCCATTCCATTCGATTCCAATGCATTCCATTCCATTCCATTTCATTCCATTCGGGTTGATTCCATTCCATTCAATTCCATTCCATTCCATTCTGGTTGTTCCCATTCCATTCCATTCCATTCCATTCCATTCCATTCCTTTCCATTCCATTTCATTCCAATCCATTCGGTTTGATTCCATTCCATTGCATTCCATTCCATTCGTTTGCTTCCATTCCATTCCAGAACATTCCATTCCATTCCATTCCATTTCATTCTGGTTGATTCCATTCCATTCCATTCTATTGCATTCTATTCCATTCCATTCCTTTTGATTCCATTCCATTCCATTCCGTTCCATTCCATTCCATTCGGTTTGATTCCATTCCATTCCATTCCAATGCATTCCATTCCGTTCCATTTCATTCCATTCTGGTTGATTCCATTCCATTCCATTCCATTCCATTCCATTATGGTTGATTCCATTGCATTCCATTCCATTCCATTTCATTCCTTTCGGTTTGATTCCGTTCCATTCCATTCCATTGCATTGCATTCCATTCTATTCCATTCCATTACACTTCATTCGGGTTGATTCGATTTGATTCCATTCCATTCCATTCCATTCGTGTTGATTCCATTCCATTCCATTCCATTCCATTCCATTCCATTCCACTGCATTCCATTCAGGTTGATTCCATTCCATTCCATTCCATACCATTCCATTCCATTCGGGTTGCTTCCATTCGATTCCATTTGATTCCATTCCATTCGATTCCATTCCATTCGGGTTGACTCCATTCTATTCCGTTCCATTCCATTCTATTCCATTCCATTGCGTTCCATTTCATTCCATTCGGGTAGATTCCGTTCTATTCCATTCCAACCCATTCCATTCCATTCCGGTTGATTCCATTCCATTCCATTCCATTCCATTCCATTCCATTCCATTCCATTCCATTCCATTGTATTCCAATCCACTCCATTTCATTCCATTCGGGTTGATTCCATTCCATTCCATTCAGGTTGATTCCATTCCATTCCGTTCCATTCCATTCAATTCCATTCCATTGCATTCCATTCTATTACATTTCATTCAATTCGGGTTGATGCCATTCCACTCCATTCCATTCCATTCCCTTTGTGTTGATTCCATTCCATTCCATTGCATTCCATTCCATTCCATTCCATTCTGGTTGATTCCATTCCATTCCATTCCATTCCATTCGGGTTGATTCCATTCCATTCCATTCCATTCCATTGCATTCCATTCCATTCCATTCCATCCCATTCCAATGCATTCCATTCATTTCCATTTCACTCCATTCAGGTTGATTCCATTCCATTCCATTTCCTTTCATTCCATTCCATTCCATTCCATTCCATTCCATTCCATTCTGGTTAATTCCATTCGATTCCACTCCTTTCGGGTTAATTCCATTCCATTCCATGCCATTCCATTCCTTTCCATTCCATTCCATTCGGGTTGATTCGATTTCATTCCACACAATTCCACTCCATTGTATTCGGGTTCATTCCATTCCATTCCGGTTGATTCAATTCCATTCCATTGCATTCCATTCTATTCCATTCCATTCCATTCTATTCGCGTTGACTCCATTCCATTCCATTCCATTCCATTCCATTAGCGTTGATTCCATTCCATTGCATTCCATTCCATTCCATTCTATTCCATTCCATTCAGGTTGATTCCATTCCATTCCATTCCATTCCATTCCATTCCATTCCATTCGGGTTGATTCCATTCCATTCCATTCCATACGATTCCATTCCATTGGGGATTACTCCATTCCATTCCATTTCATTCCATTCTATTCCATTCCATTGCATTCCATTTCATTCCATTGCATTCCATTTCATTCCATTCGGCTGGATTCCGTTCTATTCCATTCCAATCAATTCCATTCCATTCCGGTTTATTCCATGCCATTCCATTCCATTCCATTCCATTCCATTCCTTTTGGGTTGATTCCATTCCATTCCATTCCATTCCATTTCATTCGATCCATTTGTTTTGATTCCATTCCACTGCATTCCATTCCATTCGGTGGCTTCCATTCCATTCCAGAACATTCCATTCCATTCCATTCCATTCCATTCCATTTCATTCTGGTTGATTCCATTCCACGCCATTCTATTGCATTCTATTCCATTCCATTCCTTTTAATTCCATTCCATTCCATTCCGTTCCATTCCATTCCATTCGGTTTGATTCCATTCCATTCCATTCCAAAGCATTGCATTCCATTGCATTTCATTCCATTTGGGTGGATTCCATTCCATTCCATTCCATTCCATTCCATTCCATTCCATTCCATTCGGGTTGATTCCATTCCATTCCATTCCATTCCATTCACTTCAGGTAGATTCCTTTCCATTCCATTCTATTGCATTCCATTCCATTCCTTTCCATTCCATTGCATTCCATTCCACTCCATTTCCCTCCATTCAGGTTGATTCCAGTCCATTCCATTCTATTGCATTCCATTCCATACGGGTTGATTCCATTCCATTCCATTCCACTCCATTCCATTCCATTCCATTCCAATCCATTCCATTCCGGTTGGTTCCATTCCATTCCATTCCATTCCATTCCATTCCATTCCATCCCATTCCATTTGGGTTGATTCCATTCCGTTCCATTACGTTACATTCACTTTGGGTTGATTCCATTGCATTGCATTCCATTGCATGCCATTCCATTCGGATTCCTTCCATTCCATTCCAGAACATTCCATTCCATTCCATTCCATTCCATTCCACTCCTGTTTATTCCATTCCATTGCATTCCATTCCATTCGTTTGATTCCATTCCATTCCTTTCCATTCCATTCCATTCCATTCCATTCCATTCGGTTTCATTCCATTCCATTCCATTGCATTGCATTCCATTCCATTCCATTTCATTCCATTCGGCTTGATTCCATTCCATTCCATTGCATTCCATTCCATTCCTCTCCATTCCATTTCATTCTGGTTGATTGCTTTCCATTACATTCGATTCCATTCCATTCCATTCGGGTTGATTCCATTCCATTCCATTCTATTCCATTCCATTCCATTCTATTCACGTTGATTCCATCCCATTCCATTCCATTCCATTCGGGTTGATTCCATTCCATTCCATTCCATTCCATTACATTACATTCAGGTTGATTCCATTCCATTCCATTGCATTCCATTCCAATCCATTCCATTCCATTCCATTCCATTGCATTCCATTCCATTGCATTTCATTCCATTCTGGCTGATTCCACTCCATTCCATTCCATTCCGTTCCATTCCATTGCATTCCATTCCATTCCATTCCATTCTATTTCCATTGCATTCCATTGCATTCCATTACATTCTGTTGCATTCCATTCCATTCCATTCCATTCCATTCCATTCGGGTTGATTCCATTCCATTGCTTTCCATTCCATTGCATTGCATTGCATTCCATTCCATTGCTTTCCATTCCATTGCATTCCACTCCACTCCATTTCACTGCATTCAGTTTGATTGCATTCCAATCCATTCCAATGCATTCCATTCTATTCCATTCCATTCCGGTTGATTCCATTCCATTCCATTCCATTCCATTCCATTCCATTCCATTAGGGTTGATTCCATAACATTCCATTCCATTCCATTTCATTTCATTCCATTCCATTTGGGTTGATTCCATTGCACTCCATTCCATTCCATTCGGGTTGCTTCCTTTCCATTCCAGAACATTCCATTCCATTCCATTCCATTCCATTCCATTCCGGTTGATTCCATTGCATTCCATTCCATTCCGTTCGTTTTGATTCCATTCCATTCCATTCCATTCCATTCGGTTTCATTCCATTCCATTCCATTCCATTGCATTTCATTCCAATCCATTTCATTCCATTCGGATTGATTCCATTCCGTTCCCTTCCACTCCATTCCACTCTGGTTGATTCCATTCCATTCCTTTCCATTCTATTCCATTCCATTTGGGTTTTTTCCATTCCATTGCATTCTATTCCATTCCATTGCATTCTATTCGCGTTGACTCCAATCCATTCCATTCCAATCCATTCCATTCCATTCCATTCTGGATGATTCCATTCCATTCCATTCCATTCGTGTTGATACCATTCCATTCCAGGCCATTCCATTCCATTCCTTTCCATTAGGGTTGTTGCCATTCCATCCCATTCCATACCATTCCATTCCATTTGGGTTCATTCCATTCCATTCTATTCCATTCGGGTTAATTCTATTCCATTCCATTCCATTCCATTCCATTCCATTCCATTGCATGCCATTCAGGTTGCTTCCATTCCAGTCAAGAATATTCCATTATATTCCATTCCATTTCATTCTTTCCATTCCTGTTGATTTCATTCCATTCCATTCCACTCCATTCGTTTTGATTCCATTCCATTCCATTCCATTCCATTCCATTCCATTCCATTCCATTCGGTTTGATTCCATTCCATTCCATTCTATTCCATTGCATTCCATTCCATTCCATTCCATTCGGGTTGATTCTATTCCATTCCATTCCATACCATTCCATTCCATTCGGGTTGTTTCCATTCCATTCCATTTGATTCCATTCCATTCGATTCCATTACATTCGGGTTGACTCCTTCGCATTCCATTTCATTCCATTCTATTCCATTCCATTGGATTCCACTTCATTCCATTTGGGTAGTTTCCGTACTATTCCATTCCAATCCATTCCATTCCATACCGGTTGATTCCATTCCATTCCATTCCACTCCATTCCATTCCATTCCACTCCATTCCATTTGGGTTGTTTCCATTCCATTCCATTCCATTCCATTCCATTTCATTCCAATCCATTTGGTTTCATTCCATTCCATTCCATTCCATTCGGTTGCTTCCATTCCATTCCAGAACATTCCATTCCATTACATTCCATTCCAGTAGATTCCATTCCATTCCATTCCATTCCATTCTGTTCCATTCCATTCCTTTTGCTTCCATTCCATTCCATGGCATTCCATTTTTTCCATTCGGTTTGATTCCAGTCCATTCCATTCCTCTCCAATGCATTCCTTTTAATTCCATGTCATTCCATTCGGTTTTATTCCATTCCATTCCATTCCATTCCATTCCATTCCATTCCATTCCATTCTATTCCATTCTGGTTGATTCCATTTCCATTCCATTCCTTTCCATTCCATTCGGGTTGATTCCATTCCATTCCATTCCATTCCATTCCGTTCCATTCCATTTGGGTTGATTCCATTCCATTCCATTCCATTCGTGTTGATACCATTACATTCCACGCAATTCCATTCCATTCCATTTCATTAGGATTGATGACATTCCATTCCATTCCATACCATTCCACTCCATTTGGGTTGATTCCATTACATTCCATTCCATTCCATCCGGGTTAATTCCATTCCATTCCATTCCATTCCATTTGGGTTGCTTCCATTCCATTAAAGAACATTCCATTCCAGTCCATTCCATTCCCTTCCATTCCCTTCTATTCACGTTGATTCCATTCCATTCCATTCCATTCCGTTCCATTCGTTTTGATTCCATTCCATTCCATTCCATTCCATTCCATTCCATTCGGTTTGATTCCATTCAATTCCATTCCATTGCATTGCATTCCATTCCATTTCTTTCCATTCGGGTTGATTCCCTTCCATTCCATTCCATTCCATTCCATTCTGGTTGATTCAATTCTATTCCATTCCCTTCCATTCCATTCCATTCCATTCGTGTTGCTTCCATTCCATTCCAGAACATTCCATTCCATTCCATTCCATTCTGGTAGATTTCATTCCATTCCATTCCATTCCATTCGTTTAGATTCCATTCCATTCCATTGCATTCCATTACATTACATTTCATCAAATTCGGTTTGATTCCATACCATTTCATTCCATTGCATTCCATTCCATTCCATGTCATTCCATTCGGGTTGATTCCATTCCATTCCATTCCATTCCATTCCATTCCATTCCATTCCATTCCATTCCCTTCGGGTTGAATCCATTCCCTTCCATTCCATTCCATTCCATTCCCTTCCCTTCGGGTTGAATCCATTCCATTCCATTCCATTCCATTCTATTCCATTCCATTCCATTCGGGTTGATTCCATTCCATTCCATTCCATTCCATTCCATTCCAGTCCATTCGGGTTAATTCCATTCCATTTCATTCCATTCCATTCCATTCCATTCCTTTTGGGATGATTCCATTCCATTCCATTCTACTCCATTCCATTCCATCCTATTCCATTCCACTCCATTCCATTCTGGTTGACTCCATTCCATTCCATTCCATTCCATTCCATTCGGATTGATTCGATTCCATTTCTTTCCATTCCATTCCATTCCATTCGTGTTGATTCCATTCCATTCCATTCCATTCAATTACATTCCATTCCATTTGGTCTGATTCCACTGCAATCCATTCCATTCCATTCCATTTCATTCCATTCCATTCGGGTTGCTTCCATTCCATTCCGGAACATTCCATTCCATTCCATTCCACTCCAGTTGATTCCATTCCATTCCATTCCATTCCATTCCATTCCACTCCAGTTGATTCCATTCCATTCCATTCCATTCCATTCCATTCCATTCAGCGCCGGTTGATTCCATTCCATTCCATTCCATTCCAGTCGTTTTGATTCCATTCCATTCGAATCCATTCCATTCCATTCCATTCGTTTTGATTCCATTCCATTCGATTCCATTTCATTCCATTCCATTCGGGTTGTTTCCATTGCATTCCATTCTATTCCATTCCATTCCATTCTATTCGCGTTGATTCCTTTCCATTCCATTCCATTCCATTTAATCCCATTCCATTCCATTCCATTCGTGTTGATTCGATTCCATTCCATTCCATTGCATTCCATTTCATGCCATTCGGGTTGATTCCGTTCTATTCCATTCCAATCCATTCCATTCCATTCCGGATGATTCCATTCCATTCCATTCCATTACGGTTTATTCCATTCCAATCCATTGCATTCCATGCCGGTTGATTCAATTCTATTCCATTCCATTCCATTCTATTCCATTCCATTCCTTCTGATTCCATTCCATTCCATTCCATTCCATTCCATTCGGTTTGATTCCATTCCATTCCTTTGCAATGCATTCCATTCCATTCCATTTCATTCCATTCGGGTTGATTCCATTCCATTTCATTCCATTCCATTCCACTCCATTCCATTCCATTCGGGTTGATTCCATTCCATTCCATTTGATTCCATTCCATTCGATTCCATTCCATTCGGGTTGACTCCATTCCATTCCATTTCATTCCATTCTATTCCATTCCATTGCATTCCATTTCACTCCATCCGGGTAGATTCCGTTATATTCCATTCCAATCCATTCCATTCCATTCCGGTTGATTCCATTCCATTCCATTCCATTCCATTCCATTCCAGTTGATTCCATTCCATTCTATTCCATTCTATTCCATTCCATTCCTTTTGATTCCATTCCATTCCATTCCATTACGTTACATTTTATTACATTCGGATTGATTCCATTCCATTCCATTCCAATGCATTCCTTTCCATTCCATTTCATTCCATTCGTGTTGATTCCATTCCATTTCGTTCCATTCGGGTTGATTCCATTCCATTCCTTTCCATTCCATTGCATTCCATTCCACCACATTTCACTCCATTCAGGTTGATTCCATTCCATTCCATTCCATTCCATACCATTGCATTCCATTCGGGTTGATTCCATTCCATTCCATTTCACTCCATTCCATTCCATTCCATTCCATTCCATTTTGGTTGATTCCTTTCCATTCAATTACATTCCATTCCATTTGGTTTGATTCCATTGCATTCCATTCCATTCCATTCCATTTGGTTTGATTCCATTGCATTCCATTCCATTCCATTCCATTCGTTTTGATTCCATTCCACTCGAATCCATTCCATTCCATTCCATTCGTTTTGATTCCATTCCATTCGATTCCATTCCATTCGGGTTGACTCCATTCCATTCCATTTCATTTCATTCTATTCCATTCCATTGCATTCCATTTCACTCCATTCGGGTAGATTCCGTTCTATTCCATTCCAATCCATTCCATTCCATTCCGGTTGATTCCATTCCATTCCATTCCATTCCATTCCGGTTGATTCCATTTGATTCCATTCCATGCTATTCCATTCCATTCCTTTTGATTCTATTCCATTTCATTCCATTGCATTACATTTTATTCCATTCGGATTTATTCCATTCCATTCCATTCCAATGCATTCCTTTACATTCCATTTCATTCCATTCGGTTTGATTCCATTCCATTCCCTTCCATTCGGGTTGATTCTATTCTATTCCATTCCTTTCCATTCGGGTTGATTCCATTCCATTCCATTCCATTCCATTGCATTCCATTCCATTCCTTTCCATTCCATTGCATTCCATTCCACCCCATTTCACTCCATTCAGGTTGATTCCATTCCATTCCTTTCCATTGCATTCCATTCCATTCCATTCGTGTTGATTCCATTCCTTTCCATTCCACTCCATTCCATTCCATTCCATTCAATTGCATTTTGGTTGATTCCATTCCATTCAATTACATTCCACTCTATTTGGTTTGATTCCATTGCATTCCATTCCATTCCATTCCATTCGGGTTGCTTCCATTTCATTCCAGAACATTCCATTCCATTCCATTCCACTCCAGTTGATTCCATTCCATTCCATTCCATTCCATTCCATTCCATTCCATTCCAATCCGCTTGATTCCATTCCATGCCATTCCATTCAATTCGTTTTCATTCCATTCCATTCGACTCCATTCCATTCCATTCCATTCGTTTTGATTCCATTCCATTCGATTCCATTCCATTCCATTCCATTCGGGTTGTTTCCATTTCATTCCATTCTATTACATTCCATTCCATTCTATTCGCGTTGATTCCATTCCATTCCATTCCATTTAATCCCATTCCATGTCATTCCATTCGGGTTGATTCCATTCCATTCCATTCAATTGCATTCCATTCCATTCCATTCTGGTTGATTCCATTCCATTCCATTCCATTCCATTCCATTCCATTCCCATCCATTCGGGGTGATTGCTTTCCATTCCATTCTATTCCATTCCATTCTATTCGCATGATTCCATTCCATTCCTTTCCATTTTATTCCATTAAATTCCATTCCACAACATTCCATTCCGGTTGACTCGATTCCATTCCGTTCCATTCCATTCCATTCCATTCCATTCCATTCCATTGCATACCAGTTCATTCCATTCGGGTAGATTCCATTCTAGTCCATTCCAATCCATTCCATTCCATTCCATTCCATTCGGGTTGATTCCATTCCATTCCATTCCATTCCATTCCATTCCATTCCATTCACTTCAGATAGATTCCTTTGCATTCCATTGCATTCCATTCCATTCCTTTCCATTCCATTGCATTCCATTCCACTCCATTTCAATCCATTCAGGTTGATTCCATTCCATTCCATTCCATTGCATTCCATTGCATTCCATTCCATCCGGTTTGATTCCATTCCATTCCATTCCAATGAATTCTTTCCATTCCATTTCATTCCATTCCGGTTGATTCCATTCCATTCCATTCCATTACATTACATTTTGGTTGATTCCACTCAATTCCATTCCATTCCATTCCATTCCATTCCATTCGGCTCCTTCCATTCCATTCCAGAATATTTCATTCCATTCCATTTCATTCCTGTTGATTCCATTCCGTTCCATTCCATTCCATTCCATTCCATTCCATTATGGTTGATTCCATTGCATTCCATGCCATTCCAGTCCATTCCATTCGGTTTGATTCCATTCCATTCCATTCCATTCCATTATGGTTGATTCCATTGCATTCCATGCCATTCCATTCCATTCCATTCCATTCGGTTTGATTCCATTCCATTCCATTCCATTGCATTGCATTCCATTCTATTCCATTCCATTCCATTCCTTTCGGGTTGCTTCCATTCCATTCCATTCCATTCCATTCCATTCCATTAGTGTTGATTCCATTCCATTCCATTCCATTCCATTCCATTCAGGTTGATTCCATTCCATTCCATTCCATACCATTCCATTCAATGCGGGTTGATTCCATTCCATTCCATTTGATTCCATTCCATTTGATTCCATTCCATTCGGGTTAACTACATTCCATTCCATTTCATTCAATTCTATTCCATTCCATTGCATTCCATTTCATTCCATTCGGGTAGATTCCGTTCTCTTCCATTCCAATCCATTCCATTCCATTCCGGTTGATTCCATTCCATTCCATTCCATTCCATTCCATTCCATTCCATTCCATTCCTTTTGTTTTGATTCCATTCCATTCCATTCCATTCCATTCCATTCCAATTCATTCTGTTTGATTCCATTCCATTGCATTCCATTCCATTCGGTTCCTTCCATTCCATTCCAGAACATTCCATTCCATTCCATTTCATTCCGGTTGATTCCATTTTTCCATTCTATTCCATTCCACACTTTTTGATTCCATTCCATTCCATTCCTTTCCATTCCCTTCCATTCGGTTTGATTCCATTCCATTCGATTCCAATGCATTCCATTCCATTCCATTTCATTCCATTCGGGTTGATTCCATTCCATTCAATTCCATTCCATTCCATTCTGGTTGTTCCCATTCCATTCCATTCCATTCCATTCCATTCCATTCCATTCCTTTCCATTCCATTTCATTCCAATCCATTCGGTTTGATTCCATTCCATTGCATTCCATTCCATTCGTTTGCTTCCATTCCATTCCAGAACATTCCATTCCATTCCATTCCATTTCATTCTGGTTGATTCCATTCCATTCCATTCTATTGCATTCTATTCCATTCCATTCCTTTTGATTCCATTCCATTCCATTCCGTTCCATTCCATTCCATTCGGTTTGATTCCATTCCATTCCATTCCAATGCATTCCATTCCGTTCCATTTCATTCCATTCTGGTTGATTCCATTCCATTCCATTCCATTCCATTCCATTATGGTTGATTCCATTGCATTCCATTCCATTCCATTTCATTCCTTTCGGTTTGATTCCGTTCCATTCCATTCCATTGCATTGCATTCCATTCTATTCCATTCCATTACACTTCATTCGGGTTGATTCGATTCGATTCCATTCCATTCCATTCCATTCGTGTTGATTCCATTCCATTCCATTCCATTCCATTCCATTCCATTCCACTGCATTCCATTCAGGTTGATTCCATTCCATTCCATTCCATACCATTCCATTCCATTCGGGTTGCTTCCATTCGATTCCATTTGATTCCATTCCATTCGATTCCATTCCATTCGGGTTGACTCCATTCTATTCCGTTCCATTCCATTCTATTCCATTCCATTGCGTTCCATTTCATTCCATTCGGGTAGATTCCGTTCTATTCCATTTCAACCCATTCCATTCCATTCCGGTTGATTCCATTCCATTCCATTCCATTCCATTCCATTCCATTCCATTCCATTGTATTCCAATCCACTCCATTTCATTCCATTCGGGTTGATTCCATTCCATTCCATTCAGGTTGATTCCATTCCATTCCGTTCCATTCCATTCAATTCCATTCCATTGCATTCCATTCTATTACATTTCATTCAATTCGGGTTGATGCCATTCCACTCCATTCCATTCCATTCCCTTTGTGTTGATTCCATTCCATTCCATTGCATTCCATTCCATTCCATTCCATTCTGGTTGATTCCATTCCATTCCATTCCATTCCATTCGGGTTGATTCCATTCCATTCCATTCCATTCCATTGCATTCCATTCCATTCCATTCCATCCCATTCCAATGCATTCCATTCATTTCCATTTCACTCCATTCAGGTTGATTCCATTCCATTCCATTTCCTTTCATTCCATTCCATTCCATTCCATTCCATTCCATTCCATTCCATTCCATTCCATTCCATTCCATTCTGGTTAATTCCATTCCATTCCACTCCTTTCGGGTTAATTCCATTCCATTCCATGCCATTCCATTCCTTTCCATTCCATTCCATTCGGGTTGATTCGATTTCATTCCACACAATTCCACTCCATTGTATTCGGGTTCATTCCATTCCATTCCGGTTGATTCAATTCCATTCCATTGCATTCCATACTATTCCATTCCATTCCATTCTATTCGCGTTGATTCCATTCCATTCCATTCCATTCCATTCCATTAGCGTTGATTCCATTCCATTGCATTCCATTCCATTCCATTCTATTCCATTCCATTCAGGTTGATTCCATTCCATTCCATTCCATTCCATTCCATTCCATTCCATTCCATTCCATTCGGGTTGATTCCATTCCATTCCATTCCATACGATTCCATTCCATTGGGGATTACTCCATTCCATTCCATTTCATTCCATTCTATTCCATTCCATTGCATTCCATTTCATTCCATTGCATTCCATTTCATTCCATTCGGCTGGATTCCGTTCTATTCCATTCCAATCAATTCCATTCCATTCCGGTTTATTCCATGCCATTCCATTCCATTCCATTCCATTCCATTCCTTTTGGGTTGATTCCATTCCATTCCATTCCATTCCATTTCATTCGATCCATTTGTTTTGATTCCATTCCACTGCATTCCATTCCATTCGGTGGCTTCCATTCCATTCCAGAACATTCCATTCCATTCCATTCCATTCCATTCCATTTCATTCTGGTTGATTCCATTCCACGCCATTCTATTGCATTCTATTCCATTCCATTCCTTTTAATTCCATTCCATTCCATTCCGTTCCATTCCATTCCATTCGGTTTGATTCCATTCCATTCCATTCCAATGCATTCCATTCCATTGCATTTCATTCCATTTGGGTGGATTCCATTCCATTCCATTCCATTCCATTCCATTCCATTCGGGTTGATTCCATTCCATTCCATTCCATTCCATTCACTTCAGGTAGATTCCTTTCCATTCCATTCTATTGCATTCCATTCCATTCCTTTCCATTCCATTGCATTCCATTCCACTCCATTTCCCTCCATTCAGGTTGATTCCAGTCCATTCCATTCTATTGCATTCCATTCCATACGGGTTGATTCCATTCCATTCCATTCCACTCCATTCCATTCCATTCCATTCCAATCCATTCCACTCCGGTTGGTTCCATTCCATTCCATTCCATTCCATTCCATTCCATTCCATTCCATCCCATTCCATTTGGGTTGATTCCATTCCGTTCCATTACGTTACATTCACTTTGGGTTGATTCCATTGCATTGCATTCCATTGCATGCCATTCCATTCGGATTCCTTCCATTCCATTCCAGAACATTCCATTCCATTCCATTCCATTCCATTCCACTCCGGTTTATTCCATTCCATTGCATTCCATTCCATTCGTTTGATTCCATTCCATTCCTTTCCATTCCATTCCATTCCATTCCATTCCATTCCATTCGGTTTGATTCCATTCCATTCCATTGCATTGCATTCCATTCCATTCCATTTCATTCCATTCGGCTTGATTCCATTCCATTCCATTGCATTCCATTCCATTCCACTCCATTCCATTTCATTCTGGTTGATTGCTTTCCATTACATTCGATTCCATTCCATTCCATTCGGGTTGATTCCATTCCATTCCATTCTATTCCATTCCATTCCATTCTATTCACGTTGATTCCATCCCATTCCATTCCATTCCATTCGGGTTGATTCCATTCCATTCCATTCCATTACATTACATTACATTCAGGTTGATTCCATTCCATTCCATTGCATTCCATTCCAATCCATTCCATTCCATTCCATTCCATTGCATTCCATTCCATTGCATTTCATTCCATTCTGGCTGATTCCATTCCATTCCATACCATTCCGTTCCATTCCATTGCATTCCATTCCATTCCATTCCATTCTATTTCCATTGCATTCCATTGCATTCCATTACATTCTGTTGCATTCCGTTCCATTCCATTCCATTCCATTCCATTCGGGTTGATTCCATTCCATTGCTTTCCATTCCATTCCATTCCATTGCATTGCATTGCATTCCATTCCATTGCTTTCCATTCCATTGCATTCCACTCCACTCCATTTCACTGCATTCAGTTTGATTGCATTCCAATCCATTCCAATGCATTCCATTCTATTCCATTCCATTCCGGTTGATTCCATTCCATTCCATTCCATTCCATTCCATTCCATTCCATTCCATTAGGGTTGATTCCATAACATTCCATTCCATTCCATTTCATTTCATTCCATTCCATTTGGGTTGATTCCATTGCACTCCATTCCATTCCATTCGGGTTGCTTCCTTTCCATTCCAGAACATTCCATTCCATTCCATTCCATTCCGGTTGATTCCATTGCATTCCATTCCATTCCGTTCGTTTTGATTCCATTCCATTCCATTCCATTCCATTCGGTTTCATTCCATTCCATTCCATTCCATTGCATTTCATTCCAATCCATTTCATTCCATTCGGATTGATTCCATTCCGTTCCCTTCCACTCCATTCCACTCTGGTTGATTCCATTCCATTCCTTTCCATTCTATTCCATTCCATTTGGGTTTTTTCCATTCCATTGCATTCTATTCCATTCCATTGCATTCTATTCGCGTTGACTCCAATCCATTCCATTCCAATCCATTCCATTCCATTCCATTCTGGATGATTCCATTCCATTCCATTCCATTCCATTCCATTCCATTCGTGTTGATACCATTCCATTCCAGGCCATTCCATTCCATTCCTTTCCATTAGGGTTGTTGCCATTCCATCCCATTCCATACCATTCCATTCCATTTGGGTTCATTCCATTCCATTCTATTCCATTCGGGTTAATTCTATTCCATTCCATTCCATTCCATTCCATTCCGTTCCATTGCATGCCATTCAGGTTGCTTCCATTCCAGTCAAGAATATTCCATTATATTCCATTCCATTTCATTCCTTTCCATTCCTGTTGATTTCATTCCACTCCATTCCACTCCATTCGTTTTGATTCCATTCCATTCCATTCCATTCCATTCCATTCCATTCCATTCCATTCCATTCCATTCGGTTTGATTCCATTCCATTCCATTCTATTCCATTGCATTCCATTCCATTCCATTCCATTCGGGTTGATTCTATTCCATTCCATTCCATACCATTCCATTCCATTCGGGTTGATTCCATTCCATTCCATTTGATTCCATTCCATTCGATTCCATTACATTCGGGTTGACTCCTTCGCATTCCATTTCATTCCATTCTATTCCATTCCATTGGATTCCACTTCATTCCATTTGGGTAGTTTCC
Source organism: Pan paniscus (assembly GCF_029289425.2). Classification (NCBI taxonomy): domain Eukaryota; kingdom Metazoa; phylum Chordata; class Mammalia; order Primates; family Hominidae; genus Pan; species Pan paniscus. The sequence continues at coordinate 43,241,231 of NC_073267.2, read as the reverse complement.
GTACTATTCCATTCCAATCCATTCCATTCCATACCGGTTGATTCCATTCCATTCCATTCCACTCCATTCCATTCCATTCCACTCCATTCCATTTGGGTTGTTTCCATTCCATTCTATTCCATTCCATTCCATTTCATTCCAATCCATTCGGTTTCATTCCATTCCATTCCATTCCATTCGGTTGCTTCCATTCCATTCCAGAACATTCCATTCCATTACATTCCATTCCGGTAGATTCCATTCCATTCCATTCCATTCCATTCTGTTCCATTCCATTCCTTTTGCTTCCATTCCATTCCATGCTATTCCATTTTTTCCATTCGGTTTGATTCCAGTCCATTCCATTCCTCTCCAATGCATTCCTTTTAATTCCATGTCATTCCATTCGGTTTTATTCCATTCCATTCCATTCCATTCCATTCCATTCTATTCCATTCTGGTTGATTCCATTTCCATTCCATTCCTTTCCATTCCATTCGGGTTGATTCCATTCCATTCCATTCCATTCCATTCCGTTCCATTCCATTTGGGTTGATTCCATTCCATTCCATTTCATTCCAATCCATTCTGTTAGATTCCATTGCATTCCATTCCATTCCATTCCATTTCATTCCAATCCATTCGATTTGACTCCATTCCTTTATATTCAATTCCATTCGTTTGCTTACTTTCCATTCCAGAACATTCCATTCCATTCCATTCCTTTCCGGTTGATTCCATTCCATTCCATTCCACTCCATTCAATTCTATTCCATTCCATTCCCTTTGATTCCATTGCATTCCATTCCATTCCATTTTATTCCATTCTGTATGATTCATTTCCATTCCATTCCAATGCATTCCATTCCATTCCATTTCATTCCATTCGGGTTGATTCCATTCCATTGCATTCCATTCCATTCCATTCTAATCCATTCTGGTTGATTCCATTCCATTCCATTCCATTCCATTCCATTCCATTCCATTCGGGTTGATTCCATTCCATTCCATTCTATTCCATTCCATTCCATTTCATTCTATTCGCGTTGATTCCATTCCATCCCATTCCATTCAGTTCCATCAAATTCCATTCCATTCCATTCGGGTTGATTCCGTTGCATTCCATTCCATTCCATTCCATTAGTGTGGATTCCATTCCATTCCATTCCATTCCATTCCATTCCATTCCATTCCATTCCATTCCATTCCTTTCCATTCTATTCCATTCCATTCGTGTTGATTCCATTCCATTCCATTCCATTGCATTCCATTCCATTCTATTCCATTCCATTGCATTCCATTGCATTCCATTCCGTTCCTTTTCATTCCATTCGGGTTGATTCCATTCCATTCCATTCCATTCCATTCGATTCCATTCCATTCCATTCCGTTCATGTTGATTCCAATCCATGCCATTCCATTCCATTCCATTCCATTCCATTCGAGTTGATTCCATTCCATTCCATTCCATTGCATTCCATTCCATTTCATTTCATTCCATTCGGGTTGATTCTATTCCATTCCATTCCATTCCCTTCGGTTTGATTCCATTCCATTCCATTCCATTCCATTCGGGTTGATTCCATTCGATTCCATTCCATACCATTCCATTCTATTCCATTCCATTCCGTTCATGTTGATACCATTTCATTCCACGCCATTCCATTCCATTCCACTCCATTAGGGTTGATGCCATTCCATTACATTCCATACCATTCCATTCCATTTGAATTTATTCCATTCCATTCTGGTTAATTCCATTCCATTCCATTCCATTCCATTGCCTTCCATTCCATTCCATTCCGTTCCATTCGGGTTGCTTCTATTCCATTCCAGAACATTCCACTCCTTTACATTTCATTCCATTCCGTTGCATTCCATTCCGGTTGATTCAATTCCATTCCATTCCATTCCATTCGTTTTGATTCAATTTCATTCCATTCCATTCCATTCCATTCAATTCCATTCGGTTTGATTCCATTCCTTTCCTTTCCATTCCATTCCATTCCATTTGGGTTGATTCCATTCCATTCCATTCCATTCCATTCCGGTTGATTCCATTCCATTCCATTCCATTCCATTCCATTCCATTCAATTCCATTCCATTCCTTTTGATTCCATTCCATTCCATTCCATTCCATTCCATTTTATTCCATTCGGATTTCTTCCATTCCATTCCATCCCAATGCATTCTTTTCCATTCCATTTCATTTCATTCGGGTTTATTCCATTCCATTGCATTCCACTCCATTCCATTCCATTCCATTCCATTCAGGTTGATTCCATTCCATTCCATTCCATTCGGATTGATTCCATTCCATTCCATTCTATTCCATTCCATTCCATTCTATTATCGTTGATTGCATTCCATCCCATTGCATTCCATTCCATCTCATTCCATTCCATTCCATTCGGGTTGATTCCATTCCATTCCATTCCATTCCATTTGTGTTGATTCCATTCCATTCCATTCCGTTCCATTCCATTCCATTCCATTCCATTCCATTGCATTCGGGTTGATTCCATTCCATTCCATTCCAATCCATTCCATTCCATTCCATTCTGGTAGATTCCATTCCATTCCATTCCATTCCATTTGTTTAGATTCCATTCCATTCCATTCCATTACATTACATTACATTACATTACATTACATTCGGTTTGATTCCATTCCATTCAATTCCATTGCATTCCATTCTATTCCATGTCATTCCATTCGGGTTAATTCCATTCCATTCCATTCCATTCCATTCCATTCCATTCCATTCTGGTTGATTCCTTTCCATTCCATTCCATTCCATTCGGTTCGGGTTGATTCCATTCCATTCCATTCCATTCCATTTTATTCCATTCGGATTGCTTCCATTCCATTCCATTCCAATGCATTCCTTTCCATTCCATTTCATTTCATTCGGGTTGATTCCATTCCACTCCATTCCATTCCATTCCATTCCATTCTGGTTGATTCCATTCCATTCCATTCAATTCGGATTGATTCCATTCCATTCCATTCTATTCCATTCCATTCCATTCTATTCTCGTTGATTGCATTCCATCCCATTGCATTCCATTCCATCTCATTCCATTCCATTCCATTTGTGTTGATTCCATTCCATTCCATTCCATTCCATTTGTGTTGATTCCATTCCATTCCATTCCATTCCATTCCATTCCATTGCATTCGGGTTGATTCCATTCCATTCCATTCCATTCCATTCCATTCCTTTCCAATCCATGCGTGTTGATTCCATTCCATTCCATTCCATTGCATTCCATTCCATTCCGTTTCATTCCATTCATGTTGATTCCATTCTATTACATTCCATTCCATTCCCTTCCATTCGAGTTGATTCCATTCCATGGCATTCCATTCTATTCCATTCCAATGCCTTCCTTTCAATTCCATTTCATTCCATTCGGGATGATTCCATTCCATTCCATTCCATTCCATTCCATTCCGTTCCATTCCCTTCGGGTTTATTCCCTTCCATTCCATTCCATTGCATTCCATTCGGGTTGTTTCCATTCCATTTCATTCGATTCCATTCCATTCCATTCCATTCCATTCCATTCCATTCTATTCGCGTTGATTCCATTCCATTCCATTCCATTTAATCCCATTCCATTCCATTCCATTCCATTCGGGTTGATTCGATTCCATTCCATTCCATTCCACTGGATTCCATTTCATGCCATTTGGGTAGATTCCGTTCTATTCCATTGCAATCCATTCCATTCCATTCCGGATGATTCCATTCCATTCCATGCCATTCCATTCCATTACGGTTGATTCGATTCCATTTCATTCCATTCCATTCCTTTCCATTCCATTTCATTCCATTCCATTCCATTCCATTCGGTTGCTTCCATTCCATTCCAGAACATTCCTTTCCATTCCATTCTGGTTGATTCCATTGAGTTCCATTCCATTCCATTCCATTATGTTTGATTCCATTGCATTCCATTCCATTCCATTCCATTCTATTCCATTCGGTTTCATTCCATTCGATTCCATTCCATTCCATTCCATTCGGGGTGATTCCGTTCCATTCCATTCCATTCCATTCCATTTCATTCCATTCGTGTTGATACCATTCCATTCCACGCCATTCCATTCCATTAGGATTGATGACATCCATTCCATTCCATACCATTCCATTCCGTTGGGGTTGATTCCATTCCATTCCATTCCAATCCATTCCATTCCGTTCCTATTGATTCCATTCCATTCCTTTCCATTCCATTGTGGTTGATTCCATTCCATTCCATTCCATTGCATTCCTTTCCATTCAATTTCATTCCATTCGGGTTGATTCCATTCCATTCCATTCCTTTCTATTCCATTACATTCCATTCGGCTACATTCCATTCCATTCCATTCCATTCCATTCAATTCCATTCCATTCCATTCCCTTCCCTTCCCTTCGGGTTGAATCCATTCCATTCCATTGCATTTCATTCCATTCCATTCCATTCCATTCCATTCGGGTTGATTCCATTCCATTCCATTCCATTCCATTCCATTCCATTCCATTCCATTCCATTCCATTCCATTTCATTCCATTCGGGTTCATTCCATTCCATTTCATTCCATTCCATTCCATTCCATTCCATTCCATTCCATTCCATTCGGGTTGATTCCATTCCATTCCATTCCATTCCATTCCATCCTATTCCATTCCACTCCATTCCATTCGTGTTGATTCCATTCCATTCCATTCCATTCCATTCCATTCCATTCCATTCCATTCCATTCGGGTTGATTCGATTCCATTTCATTCCATTCCATTCCATTCCATTCCATTCCATTCGTGTTGATTCCATTCCATTCCATTCCATTCGGGTTGATTCCATTCCATTCTATTCTATTCCATACCATTCCATTCCATTCGAGTTCATTCCATTCCATTCCATTTGATTCCATTCCATTCTATTCCATGCCATTCGGGTTGACTCCATTCCATTCCATTTCATTCCATTCTATTCCATTCCGTTGCACTCCATTTCATAGCATTTGGGTAGAATCCTTCCTATTCCATACCAATGCATTCCATTCCATTCTGATTGATTCCAATCCATTCCATTCCATTCCATTCCATTTCATTCCAATCCATTGGGTTTGATTGCATTCCATTCCATTCCATTCCATTCGGTTGCTTCCATTCCTTTCCATAAAATTCCATTCCATTCCATTCCATTCCGGTTGATTCCATTCCATTCCATTCCATTCAATTCCATTCCATTCCTTTGGATTCCATTCCATTCCATTCCATTTTATTCCATTCGGATTGCTTCCATTACCTTCCATTCCAATGCATTCCTTTCCATTCCATTTCATTTCATTCGGGTTGATTCCATTCCATTCCATTCCACTCCATTCCATACCATTCCATTCCTTTCGGGTTGATTCCATTCCATTCCATTCCATTCCATTGCTTTCCATTCCATTCGGGTTGATTCCATTATATTCCTTTCCATTACATTCCATTCGGGTAGTTTCCGTTCTATTCCATTCCATTCCATTCCATTCCGTTCGGGTTGATTCCATTCCATTCCATTCCAATCCATTTGATTCCATTCCGATTGATTCCATTCCAATCCATTCCATTCCATTCCGTTCCATTACAATTGATTCCAATCCAATCCATTCCATTCCATTCCATTTCGTTCCGATTGATTCCATTCCATTCCATTCCATTGTGGTTGATTCCATTCCATTCCATTGCACTGCATTCCTTTCCTTTCAATTTCATTCCATTAGGGTTGATTCCATTCCTTTCCATTCCATTCCATTCCATTGCATTCGGGTTCATTCCATTCCATTCCATTCCATTCCATTCCATTCCATTCCATTCCATTCGGTTTGAATCCATTCCATTCCATTCCATTCCATTCCATTCCATTCCATTCGGATTGATTCCATTTCTTTCCATTCGATTGCATTCCATTCCATTCCATTCCATACCCTTCGGGTTGATTCCATTCCTTTCCATTCCATTGCATTCCATTCCATTCCATTCCATTCGGGTTGATTCCATTCCATTCCATTCCATTCCATTCCACACCATTCCATCCTATTCCTTTCCATTCCATTCCATTCGGGTTGACTCCATTCCATTTCATACCATTCCATTCCATTCCATTCCATCCGTGTTGATTCCATTCCATTCCATTCCATCTCATTACATTCCATTGGGGTTGATTCTATTCCATTCCATTCCATTCCATACCATTCCATTCTATTCGAGTTGATTCCATTCCTTTTCATTGCATTCCATTTTATTCCATTCGGATTGATTCCATTCCATTCCATTCCAATTCATTCCTTTCCATTCCACTTCATTCCATTCGGGTTGATTCCATTCCTTTCCATTCCATTGCATTCCATTCCATTCCATTCCATACCCTTCGGGTTGATTCCATTCCATTTCGTTCCATTCCCTTCCATTCCATTCCATTCCATTCGGGTTGATTCCAATCCATTCCATTCCATTCCATTCCACACCATTCCATCCTATTCCATTCGGGTTGATTCCATTCCATTTCATTCCATTCCATTCCATTCGTGTTGATTCCATTCCATTCCATTCCATTCGATCTCATTACATTCCATTCGGGTTGATTCAATTCCATTCCATTCCATTCCATACCACTCCATACCATTCGTGTTGATTCCATTCCATTCCACATGAATTCATTCCATTCGATTCCATTCCATTTGTGTTGATTCCATTTCATTCCATTTCATTACATTCTAATCCATTCCATTGCATTGCGTTTCATTGCATTCAGGTAGATTCCGTTTTATTCCATTCCAATCCATTTAATTCCAATCCGGTTGATTAATTCCATTCCATTCCATTCCATTTCCTTCCAAACCATTGGGTTTGATTCCATTTCATTCCATTCCTTTCCATTCGGTTGCTTCCATTCCATTGCAGAACATTCCATTCCTTTCCATTCCATTCCGGTTGATTCCATTCCATTCCATTCCATTCCATTCTATTCCATTCCATTCCTTTTGATTCCATTCCATTCCATACCATTCCATTATATTCCATTCGGATTGATTCCATTCCATTCCATTCCAATGCATTCCTTTCCATTCCATTTCATTCCATTCGTGTTGATTCCATTCCATTCCATTCCATTACATTCCATTCCATTCTCGTTGATTCCATTCCATTCCATTCTATTCTGTTTGATTCCATTCCATACCATTCTATTCCATTCCTTTCCATTCTCTTCTCGTTGATTCCATTCCATCCCATTGCATTACATTCCATCCCATTCCATTCCATTCCATTCGGGTTGATTCCATTCCATTCCATTCCATTCCATTCCACACCATTCCATCCTATTCCTTTCCATTCCATTCCATTCGGGTTGATTCCATTCCATTTCATACCATTCCATTCCATTCCATTCCATTCGTGTTGATTCCATTCCATTCCATTCCATCTCATTACATTCCATTGGGGTTGATTCTATTCCATTCCATTCCATTCCATACCATTCCATTCTATTCGAGTTGATTCCATTCCTTTCCATTGCATTCCATTTTATTCCATTCGGATTGATTCCATTCCATTCCATTCCAATTCATTCCTTTCCATTCCACTTCATTCCATTCGGGTTGATTCCATTCCTTTCCATTCCATTGCATTCCATTCCATTCCATTCCATACCCTTCGGGTTGATTCCATTCCATTTCGTTCCATTCCCTTCCATTCCATTCCATTCCATTCGGGTTGATTCCAATCCATTCCATTCCATTCCATTCCACACCATTCCATCCTATTCCATTCGGGTTGATTCTATTCCATTTCATTCCATTCCATTCCATTCCATTCCATTCGTGTTGATTCCATTCCATTCCATTCCATTCGATCTCATTACATTCCATTCGGGTTGATTCAATTCCATTCCATTCCATTCCATACCACTCCATACCATTCGTGTTGATTCCATTCCATTCCACATGAATTCATTCCATTCGATTCCATTCCATTTGAGTTGATTCCATTTCATTCCATTTCATTCCATTCTAATCCATTCCATTGCATTCCGTTTCATTGCATTCAGGTAGATTCCGTTCTATTCCATTCCAATCCATTTAATTCCAATCCGGTTGATTAATTCCATTCCATTCCATTCCATTTCATTCCAAACCATTGGGTTTGATTCCATTTCATTCCATTCCTTTCCATTCGGTTGCTTCCATTCCATTGCAGAACATTCCATTCCATTCCATTCCATTCCATTCCGGTTGATTCCATTCCATTCCATTCCATTCCATTCTATTCCATTCCATTCCTTTTGATTCCATTCCATTCCATACCATTCCATTTTATTCCATTCGGATTGATTCCATTCCATTCCATTCCAATGCATTCCTTTCCATTACATTCCATTCCATTCTCGTTGATTCCATTCCATTCCATTCTATTCTGTTTGATTCCATTCCATACCATTCTATTCCATTCCTTTCCATTCTCTTCTCGTTGATTCCATTCCATCCCATTGCATTACATTCCATCCCATTCCATTCCATTCCATTCGGGTTGATTCCATTCCATTCCATTCCATTCCATTCCATTTGGGTTGATTCCATTCCATTCCATTGCATTCTATTCCATTCCATTGCATTCGGGTTGATTCCATTCCATTCCATTCCATTCCATTCCATTCCATTCCATTGCATTCGTGCTGATTCCATTCAATTCCATTCCATTGCATTACATTCCATTCCATTCCCTTCCATTCGTGTTGATTCCATTCCATGGCATTCCATTCCATTCCATTCCAATCCATTCCATTCCTTTCGGGTTGATTCCACTCCTTTCCATTCCATTGCATGCCATTCCATTCCATTTCATTCCATTCGGGGTGATTCCATTCCATTCCATTCCATTCAATTCCATTCCATTCCATTCCATTCCTTTCGTGTTGATACGATTCCATTCCATGCCATTCTATTCCATTCCATTCCATTAGGATTGATGACATTCCAATCCTTTCCATACCTTTCCATTCCATTTGGGTTGATTCCATTCCATTCCATTCCATTCCTTTCCATCCGGGTTAATTGCTTCCATTCCAGTCAAGAACATTCCATTACATTACTTTCCATTACATTACATTCGGTTTGATTCCATTCCATTCAATTCCATTCCATTGCATTCCATTCCATGTCATTCCATTCGTGTTGATTCCATTCAATTCCATTCCACTCCATCCCATTCTGGTTGATTCCATTCCATTCCATTCCATTCGGGTTGATTGCATTCCATTCCATTCTATTCCATTCCATTCCACTCTATTCGCGTTGATTCCATTCCATTCCATTCCATTAAATCCCATTCCATTCCATTCGGGTTGATTCCATTCAATTCCATTCCGTTCCATTGCATTCCATTTCATTCCATTCGGGTAGATACCGTTCTATTCCATTCCAATCCATTGCATTCGATCCCGGTTGATTGCAATCCATTCCATTCCATTCCATTTGGGTTGATTCCATTCCATTCCATTCCATTCCATTGCATTATATTCCATTTGGGTTGATTCCATTCCGTTCCATTCCATTCCATTCCATTCGGTTGCTTCCATTCCATTCCAGAACATTCCATTCCATCCCATTCTGGTTGATTCCATTGAGTTCCATTGCATTCCATTCCATTATGTTTGATTCCATTGCATTCCATTCCGTTCCATTCCATTCCATTCCATTCTATTCCATTCCATTCGATTCCATTCCATTCCATTCCATTCCATTCGGGATGATTCCATTCCATTCCATTCCATTCCATTTCATTCCATTCGTGTTGATACCATTCCATTCTACGCCATTCCATTCCATTAGGATTGATGACTTCCATTCCATTCCATACCATTCCATTCCATTCGGCTTGATTCCATTCCATTCCATTCCAATCCATTCCTTTCCGTTCCTATTGATTCCATTCCATTCCATTCCATTCCATTCCATTCCTTTCCATTCCATTCCGTTCTGATTGATTCCATTCCATTCCTTCCCATTCCATTGTGGTTGATTCCATTCCATTCCATTCCATTGCATTCCTTTCCATTCAATTTCATTCCATTCGTGTTGATTCCATTCCATTCCATTCCTTTCCATTCCTTTACATTACATTCGGCTACATTCCATTCCATTCCATTCCATTCCATTCCATTCCCTTCCCTTCGGGTTGAATCCATTCCATTCCATTGCATTCCATTCCATTCCATTCCATTCCATTCCATTCGCGTTGATTCCATTCCATTCCATTCCATTCCATTCCATTCCATTCCATTCCATTTCATTCCAATCGGGTTGATTCCATTCCATTTCATTCCATTCCATTCCATTCCATTAGGGTTGATTCCATTCCATTCCATTCCATTCCATTCCATTGCATTCGAGTTGATTCCATTCCATTCCATTCCATTCCATTCCATTCCATTCCATTCCATTCCATTCCATTGCATTCGTGCTGATTCCATTCCATTCCATTCCATTGCATTCCATTCCATTCCATTACCTTCCATTCGTGTTGATTCCATTCCATGGCATTCCATTCCATTCCATTCCAATCCATTCCATTCCATTCGGGTTGATTCCACTCCATTCCATTCCATTGCATGCCATTCCATTCCATTTCATTCCATTCGGGGTGATTCCTTTCCATTCCGTTTCGTTCCCTTCGGGTTGATTCCATTCCATTCCATTCCATTCCATTCCATTCGTGTTGATACGATTCCATTCCATGCCATTCCATTCCATTCCATTCCATTAGGATTGATGACATTCCAATCCTTTCCATACCATTCCATTCCATTTGGGTTGATTCCATTCCATACCATTCCTTTCCATCCGGGTTAGTTGCTTCCATTCCAGTCAAGAACATTCCATTACATTACTTTCCATTACATTACATTACATTCGGTTTGATTCCATTCCATTCCATTCCATTGCATTGCATTCAATTCCATGTCATTCCATTCGTGTTGATTCCATTCCATTCCATTCCATTCCATTCCATTCCATTCGGGTTGATTCCATTCCATTCCATTCCTTTCCATTCCATTACATTCCATTCGGCTACATTCCACTCCATTCCATTCCATTCCCTTCCCTTCGGGTTGAATCCATTCCATTCCATTGCATTCCATTCCATTCCATTCCATTCCATTCCATTCCATTCGCGTTGAATCCATTCCATTCCATTCCATTCCATTCCATTCCATTCCATTTCATTCCAATCGGGTTGATTCCATTCCATTTCATTCCATTCCATTCCATTCCATTTGGGTTGATTCCATTCCATTCCATTCCATTCCATTCCATTCCATTGCATTCGGGTTGATTCCATTCCATTCCATTCCATTCCATTCCATTCCATTCCATTCCATTGCATTCGTGCTGATTCCATTCCATTCCATTCCATTGCATTCCATTCCATTCCATTACCTTCCATTCGTGTTGATTCCATTCCATGGCATTCCATTCCATTCCATTCCAATCCATTCCATTCCATTCGGGTTGATTCCACTCCATTCCATTCCATTGCATGCCATTCCATTCCATTTCATTCCATTCGGGGTGATTCCATTCCATTCCGTTTCGTTCCCTTCGGGTTGATTCCATTCCATTCCATTCCATTCCATTCCATTCCATTCCATTCGTGTTGATACGATTCCATTCTATGCCATTCCATTCCATTCCATTCCATTAGGATTGATGACATTCCAATCCTTTCCATACCATTCCATTCCATTTGGGTTGATTCCATTCCATACCATTCCTTTCCATCCGGGTTAGTTGCTTCCATTCCAGTCAAGAACATTCCATTACATTACTTTCCATTACATTACATTACATTCGGTTTGATTCCATTCCATTCCATTCCATTGCATTGCATTCAATTCCATGTCATTCCATTCGTGTTGATTCCATTCCATTCCATTCCATTCCATTCCATTCCATTCGGGTTGATTCCATTCCATTCCATTCCTTTCCATTCCATTACATTCCATTCGGCTACATTCCATTCCATTCCATTCCATTCCATTCCATTCCATTCCATTCCCTTCCCTTCGGGTTGAATCCATTCCATTCCATTGCATTCCATTCCATTCCATTCCATTCCATTCCATTCGGGTTGATTCCATTCCATTCCATTCCATTCCATTCCATTCCATTCCATTCCATTCCATTCCATTCCATTTCATTCCATTCGGGTTCATTCCCTTCCATTTCAGTCCATTCCATTCCATTCCATTCCTTTCCATTCCATTCGGGTTGATTCCATTCCATTCCATTCCATCCTATTCCATTCCACTCCATTCCATTCGTGTTGATTCCATTCCATTCCATTCCATTCCATTCCATTCCATTCCATTCCATTCCATTCCATTCCATTCCATTCCATTCGTGTTGATTCCATTCCATTCCATTCCATTCGGGTTGATTCCATTCCATTCTATTCTATTCCATACCATTCCATTCCATTCGAGTTCATTCCATTCCATTCCATTTGATTCCATTCCATTCTATTCCATGCCATTCGGGTTGACTCCATTCCATTCAATTTCATTACATTCTATTCCATTCCGTTGCACTCCATTTCATAGCATTCGGGTAGAATCCTTCCTATTCTATACCAATGCATTCCATTCCATTCTGATTGATTCCATTCCATTCCATTCCATTCCATTCGATTTCATTCCAATCCATTGGGTTTGATTGCATTCCATTCCATTCCATTCCATTCGGTTGCTTCCATTCCTTTCCATAAAATTCCATTCCATTCCATTCCATTCCGGTTGATTCCATTCCATTCCATTCCATTCCATTCAATTCCATTCCATTCCTTTGGATTCCATTCCATTCCATTCCATTTTATTCCATTCGGATTGCTTCCATTACCTTCCATTCCAATGCATTCCTTTCCATTCCATTTCATTTCATTCGGGTTGATTCCATTCCATTCCATTCCACTCCATTCCATACCATTCCATTCCTTTCGGGTTGATTCCATTCCATTCCATTCCATTCCATTGCTTTCCATTCCATTCGGGTTGATTCCATTATATTCCATTCCATTACATTCCATTACATTCCTTTCGGGTAGTTTCCGTTCTATTCCATTCCATTCCATTCCATTCCGTTCGGGTTGATTCCATTCCATTCCATTCCAATCCATTTGATTCCATTCCGATTGATTCCATTCCAATCCATTCCATTCCATTCCGTTCCATTCCAATTGATTCCAATCCAATCCATTCCATTCCATTCCATTCCGTTCCGATTGATTCCATTCCATTCCATTCCATTGTGGTTGATTCCATTCCATTCCATTGCACTGCATTCCTTTCCATTCAATTTCATTCCATTAGGGTTGTTTCCATTCCTTTCCATTCCATTCCATTCCATTGCATTCGGGTTCATTCCATTCCATTCCATTCCATTCCATTCCATTCCATTCCATTCGGTTTGAATCCATTCCATTCCATTCCATTCCATTCCATTCAATTCCATTCGGATTGATTCCATTCCTTTCCATTCCATTGCATTCCATTGCATTCCATTCCATACCCTTCGGGTTCATTCCATTCCATTTCATTCCATTCCCTTCCATTCCATTCCATTCCATTCGGGTTGATTCCATTCCATTCCATTCCATTCCATTCCACACCATTCCATCCTATTCCTTTCCATTCCATTCCATTCGGGTTGATTCCATTCCATTTCATACCATTCCATTCCATTCCATTCCATTCGTGTTGATTCCATTCCATTCCATTCCATTCGATCTCATTACATTCCATTCGGCTTGATTCAATTCCATTCCATTCCATTCCATACCACTCCATACCATTCGTGTTGATTCCATTCCATTCCACATGAATTCATTCCATTCGATTCCATTCCATTTGGGTTGATTCCATTTCATTCCATTTCATTACATTCTAATCCATTCCATTGCATTCCGTTTCATTGCATTCAGGTAGATTCCGCTCTGTTCCATTCCAATCCATTTAATTCCAATCCGGTTGATTAATTCCATTCCATTCCATTCCATTTCATTCCAAACCATTGGGTTTGATTCCATTTCATTCCATTCCTTTCCATTCGGTTGCTTCCATTCCATTGCAGAACATTCCATTCCATTCCATTCCATTCCGGTTGATTCCATTCCATTCCATTCCATTCCATTCTATTCCATTCCATTCCTTTTGATTCCATTCCATTCCATACCATTCCATTTTATTCCATTCGGATTGATTCCATTCCATTCCATTCCAATGCATTCCTTTCCATTCCATTTCATTCCATTCGTGTTGATTCCATTCCATTCCATTCCATTACATTCCATTCCATTCTCGTTGATTCCATTCCATTCCATTCTATTCTGTTTGATTCCATTCCATACCATTCTATTCCATTCCTTTCCATTCTCTTCTCGTTGATTCCATTCCATCCCATTGCATTACATTCCATCCCATTCCATTCCATTCCTTTCGGGTTGATTCCATTCCATTCCATTCCATTCCATTCCATTTGGGTTGATTCCATTCCATTCCATTCCATTCCATTCTATTCCATTCCATTGCATTCGGGTTGATTCCATTCCATTCCATTCCATTCCATTCCATTCCATTCCATTGCATTCGTGCTGATTCCATTCAATTCCATTCCATAGCATTCCATTCCATTCCATTCCCTTCTATTCGTGTTGATTCCATTCCATGGCATTCCATTCCATTCCATTCCAATCCATTCCATTCCTTTCGGGTTGATTCCACTCCTTTCCATTCCATTGCATGCCATTCCATTCCATTTCATTCCATTCGGGGTGATTCCATTCCATTCCGTTTCGTTCCCTTCGGGTTGATTCCATTCCATTCCATTCAAATCCATTCCATTCCATTCCATTCCATTCGTGTTGATACGATTCCATTCCATGCTATTCTATTCCATTCCTTTCCATTAGGATTGATGACATTTCAATCCTTTCCATACTTTTCCATTCCATTTGGGTTGATTCCATTCGATTCCATTCCATTCCTTTCCATCCGGGTTAATTGCTTCCATTCCAGTCAAGAACATTCCATTACATTACTTTCCATTACATTACTTTCGGTTTGATTCCATTCCATTCCATTCCATTCCATTGCATTCCATTCCATGTCATTCCATTCGTGTTGATTCCATTCAATTCCATTCCACTCCATCCCATTCTGGTTGATTCCATTCCATTCCATTCCATTCCATTCCATTCCAATCCATTCCATTGGGGTTGATTGCATTCCATTCCATTCTATTCTATTCCATTCCACTCTATTCGCGTTGATTCCATTCCATTCCATTCCATTAAATCCCATTCCATTCCATACGGGTTGATTCGATTCAATTCCATTCCGTTCCATTGCATTCCATTTCATTCCATTCAGGTAGATACCGTTCTATTCCATTCCAATCCATTGCATTCGATCCCGGTTGATTGCAATCCATTCCATTCCATTCCATTTTGGTTGATTCCATTCCATTCCATTCCATTCCATTGCATTATATTCCATTTGGGTTGATTCCATTCCGTTCCATTCCATTCCATTCCATTCGGTTGCTTCCATTCCATTCCAGAACATTCCATTCCATTCCATTCTGGTTGATTCCATTGAGTTCCATTCCATTCCATTCCATTATGTTTGATTCCATTGCATTCCATTCCATTCCATTCCATTCCATTCCATTCTATTCCATTCGGTTTCATTCCATTCCATTCCATTCCATTCCATTCCATTCCATTCCATTCCATTCCATTCCATTCGGGATGATTCCATTCCATTCCATTCCATTCCATTTCATTCCATTCGTGTTGATACCATTCCATTCTACGCCATTCCATTCCATTAGGATTGATGACATCCATTCCATTCCATACCATTCCATTCCATTCGGCTTCATTCCATTCCATTCCATTCCAATCCATTCCATTCCGTTCCTATTGATTCCATTCCATTCCATTCCATTCCATTCCATTCCATTCCATTCCATTCCGTTCTGATTGATTCCATTCCATTCCTTCCCATTCCATTGTGGCTGATTCCATTCCATTCCATACCATTGCATTCCTTTCCATTCAATTTCATTCCATTCTTGTTGATTCCATTCCATTCCATTCCTTTCCATTCCTTTCCATTACATTCGGCTACATTCCATTCCATTCCATTCCATTCCATTCCCTTCCCTTCGGGTTGAATCCATTCCATTCCATTGCATTCCATTCCATTCCATTCCATTCCATTCCATTCCATTCCATTCGCGTTGATTCCATTCCATTCCATTCCATTCCATTCCATTCCATTCCATTCCATTCCATTCCATTCCATTTCATTCCAATCGGGTTGATTCCATTCCATTTCATTCCATTCCATTCCATTCCATTTGGGTTGATTCCATTCCATTCCATTCCATTCTATTCCATTCCATTGCATTCGGGTTGATTCCATTCCATTTCATTCCATTCCATTCCATTCCATTCCATTCCATTGCATTCGTGCTGATTCCATTCCATTCCATTCCATTGCATTCCATTCCATTCCATTACCTTCCATTCGTGTTGACTCCATTCCATGGCATTCCATTCCATTCCATTCCAATCTATTCCATTCCATTAGTGTTGATACGATTCCATTCCATGCCATTCTATTCCATTCCATTCCATTAGGATTGATGACATTCCAATCCTTTCCATACCTTTCCATTCCATTTGGGTTGATTCCATTCCATTCCATTCCATTCCTTTCCATCCGGGTTAATTGCTTCCATTCCAGTCAAGAACATTCCATTACATTACTTTCCATTACATTTCATTCGGTTTGATTTCATTCCATTCCATTCCATTCCATTGCATTCCATTCCATGTCATTCCATTCGTGTTGATTCCATTCAATTCCATTCCACTCCATCCCATTCTGGTTGATTCCATTCCATTCCATTCCATTCCATTCCATTCCATTCCATTCCATTTCATTCCTTTCGGGTTCATTCCATTCCATTTCATTCCATTCCATTCCATTCCATTCCATTCCATTCCATTCGGGTTGATTCCATTCCATTCCATTCCATTCCATTCCATTCCATCCTATTCCATTCCACTCCATTCCATTCGTGTTGATTCCATTCCATTCCATTCCATTCCATTCCATTCCATTCCATTCCATTCCATTCCATTCCATTCGGGTTGATTCGATTCCATTTCATTCCATTCCATTCCATTCCATTCCATTCGTGTTGATTCCATTCCATTCCATTCCATTCGGGTTGATTCCATTCCATTCTATTCTATTCCATACCATTCCATTCCATTCGAGTTCATTCCATTCCATTCCATTTGATTCCATTCCATTCTAATCCATGCCATTCGGGTTGACTCCATTCCATTCCATTTCATTCCATTCTATTCCATTCCGTTGCACTCCATTTCATAGCATTTGGGTAGAATCCTTCCTATTCCATACCAATGCATTCCATTCCATTCTGATTGATTCCATTCCATTCCATTCCATTCCATTCCATTTCATTCCAATCCATTGGGTTTGATTGCATTCCATTCCATTCCATTCCATTCGGTTGCTTCCATTCCTTTCCATAAAATTCCATTCCATTCCATTCCATTCCGGTTGATTCCATTCCATTCCATTCCATTCCATTCAATTCCATTCCATTCCTTTTGATTCCATTCCATTCCATTCCATTTTATTCCATTCGGATTGCTTCCATTAACTTCCATTCCAATGCATTCCTTTCCATTCCATTTCATTTCATTCGGGTTGATTCCATTCCATTCCATTCCACTCCATTCCATACCATTCCATTCCTTTCGGGTTGATTCCATTCCATTCCATTCCATTCCATTGCTTTCCATTCCATTCGGGTTGATTCCATTATATTGCATTCCATTACATTCCATTACATTCCATTCGGGTAGTTTCCGTTCTATTCCATTCCATTCCATTCCATTCCGTTCGGGTTGATTCCATTCCATTCCATTCCAATCCATTTGATTCCATTCCGATTGATTCCATTCCAATCCATTCCATTCCATTCCGTTCCATTCCAATTGATTCCAATCCAATCCATTCCATTCCATTCCATTCCGTTCCGATTGATTCCATTCCATTCCATTCCATTGTGGTTGATTCCATTCCATTCCATTGCACTGCATTCCTTTCCATTCAATTTCATTCCATTAGGGTTGATTCCATTCCTTTCCATTCCATTCCATTCCATTGCATTCGGGTTCATTCCATTCCATTCCATTCCATTCCATTCCATTCCATTCCATTCCATTCGGTTTGAATCCATTCCATTCCATTCCATTGCATTCCATTCCATTCGGATTGATTCCATTCCTTTCCATTCCATTGCATTCCATTGCATTCCATTCCATACCCTTCGGGTTGATTCCATTCCATTTCATTCCATTCCCTTCCATTCCATTCCATTCCATTCGGGTTGATTCCATTCCATTCCATTCCATTCCATTCCACACCATTCCATCCTATTCCTTTCCATTCCATTCCATTCGGGTTGATTCCTTTCCATTTCATACCATTCCATTCCATTCCATTCGCGTTGATTCCATTCCATTCCATTCCATTCCATCTCATTACATTCCATTGTGGTTGATTCTATTCCATTCCATTCCATTCCATACCATTCCATTCTATTCGAGTTGATTCCATTCCTTTCCATTGCATTCCATTTTATTCCATTCGGATTGATTCCATTCCATTCCATTCCAATTCATTCCTTTCCATTCCACTTCATTCCATTCGGGTTGATTCCATTCCTTTCCATTCCATTGCATTCCATTCCATTCCATTCCATACCCTTCGGGTTGATTCCATTCCATTTCGTTCCATTCCCTTCCATTCCATTCCATTCCATTCGGGTTGATTCCAATCCATTCCATTCCATTCCATTCCACACCATTCCATCCTATTCCATTCGTGTTGATTCCATTCCATTCCATTCCATTCCATTCCATTCCATTCCATTCGTGTTGATTCCATTCCATTCCATTCCATTCGATCTCATTACATTCCATTCGGGTTGATTCAATTCCATTCCATTCCATTCCATACCACTCCATACCATTCGTGTTGATTCCATTCCATTCCACATGAATTCATTCCATTCGATTCCATTCCATTTGGGTTGATTCCATTTCATTCCATTTCATTCCATTCTAATCCATTCCATTGCATTCCGTTTCATTGCATTCAGGTAGATTCCGTTCTATTCCATTCCAATCCATTTAATTCCAATCCGGTTGATTAATTCCATTCCATTCCATTCCATTTCATTCCAAACCATTGGGTTTGATTCCATTTCATTCCATTCCTTTCCATTCGGTTGCTTCCATTCCATTGAAGAACATTCCATTCCATTCCACTCCATTCCGGTTGATTCCATTCCATTCCATTCCATTCCATTCTATTCCATTCCATTCCTTTTGATTCCATTCCATTCCATACCATTCCATTTTATTCCATTCGGATTGATTCCATTCCATTCCATTCCATTCCATTCTATTCCATTCCATTCCTTTTGATTCCATTCCATTCCATACCATTAGATTTTATTCCATTCGGATTGATTCCATTCCATTCCATTCCAATGCATTCCTTTCCATTCCATTTCATTCCCTTCGGGTTGATTCCATTCTATTCCATTCCATTCGGGTTGATTCTATTCCATTCCATTCCATTCCATTCGGGTTGATTCCATTCCATTCCATTCCATTCCATTGCATTCCATTTCATTCCTTTCAATTCCATTGCATTCCATTCCACCCCATTTTACTCCCTTCAGGTTGATTCCATTCCATTCCATTCCATTGCATTCCATTCCATTCCATTCGGGTTGGTTCCATTCCATTCCATTCCACTCCGTTCCATTCCATACCATTCAATTCCATTTTGATTGATTCCATTCCATTCAATTACATTCCATTCCATTTGGTTTGATTCCATTGCATTCCATTCCATTCCATTCCATTCGGGTTGCTTCCATTTCATTCCAGAACATTCCATTCCAGTCCATTCCACTACGGTTGATTCCATTCCATTCCATTCCATTCCATTCGTTTTCATTCCATTCCATTCGACTCCATTCCATTCCATTCCATTCGTTTTGATTCTATTCCATTCGATTCCATTCCATTCCATTCCATTCGGGTTGTTTCCATTCGATTCCATTCTATTCCATTCCATTCCATTCTATTCGCTTTGGTTCCATTCCATTCCATTCCATTTAATCCCATTCCATGTCATTCCATTCGGGATGATTCCATTGCATTCCATTCCATTGCATTCCATTCCATTCCATTCTGTTTGATTCCATGCCATTCCATTGCATTCCATTCCATTCCATTCCATTCCATTCCCTTCCCATCCATTCGGGGTGATTTCTTTCCATTCAATTCTATTCCATTCCATTCTATTCGCGATGATTCCATTCCATTCCATTCCATTCCATTCCATTAAATCCCATTCCACTCCATTCCATTCCGGTTGACTCGGTTCCATTCCATTCCATTCCATTCCATTCCATTCCATTCCATTGCATACCAGTTCATTCCATTCGGGTAGATTCCGTTCTATTCCATTCCAATCCATTCCATTCCATTCCATTCCATTCCATTTGGGTTGATTCCATTCCGTTCCATTCCATTCCATTCCATTCGGTTGCTTCCATTCCATTCCAGAACATTCCATTCCATACCATTTCATTCCAATCCTTTCCGTTCCGGTCGATTCCATTCCGTTCCATTCCATTCCATTCCATTTCATTCCATTCTGGTTGATTCCATTCCATTCCATTCCATTCCATTCCATTCCATTCGGCTTGATTCCATCCCATTCCATTCTAATCCATTGCATTCCATTCTATTCTCGTTGATTACATTCCATCCCATTCCAATCAATTCTATTCGGCCTGATTCCATTCCATTCCATTCCATTTCATTCCATTCCATTTGCATTGATTCCATTCCATTCCATTCCATTCCATTCCGTTCCATTCCCTTCGGGTTTATTCCCTTCCATTCCATTCCATTGCATTCCATTCGGGATGATTCCATTCCATTCCATTCCATTAGGATTGATGACATTCCATTCCATTCCATACCATTCCACTCCATTTGGGTTGATTCCATTCCATTCCATTCCATTCCATCTGGGTTAATTCCATTCCATTCAATTCCATTCCATTCCATTCCATTTGGGTTGCTTCCATTCCATTCCATTCCCTTCCATTCCCTTCTATTCAGGTTGATTCCATTCCATTCCATTCCATTCCGTTCCATTCGTTTTGATTCCATTCCATTCCATTCCATTCGGTTTGATTCCATTCAATTCCATTCCATTGCATTACATTCCATTCCATTTCATTCCATTCGGGTTGATTCCATTCCATTCCATTCCATTCCATTCTGGTTGATTGAATTCTATTCCATTCCCTTCCATTCCATTCCATTCCATTCGGCTTGCTCCCATTCCATTCCAGAACATTCCATTCCATTCCATTCCATTCCATTCCATTGCGGTAGATTTCATTCCATTCCATTCCATTCCATTCGTTTAGATTCCATTCCATTCCATTCCATTCCATTCCATTATATTACACTACATCAAATTCGGTTTGATTCCATACCATTTCATTCCATTGCATTCCATTCCATTCCATGTCATTCCATTTGGGTTGATTCCATTCCGTTCCATTCCATTCCATTCCATTCCATTCCCTTCGGGTTGAATCCATTCCATTCCATTCCATTCCATTCCATTCCATTCCCTTCCCTTCGGGTTGAATCCATTCCATTCCATTCCATTCCATTCCATTCCATTCCATTCCAGTCCATTTGGGTTAATTCCATTCCATTTCACTTCATTCCATTCCATTCCATTCCATTTGGGTTGATTCCATTCCATTCCATTCAATTCCATTGCATTCCATCCTATTCCATTCCACTCCATTCCACTCTGGTTGATTCCATTCCATTCCATTCCATTCTATTCCATTCCATTCGGATTGATTCGATTCCATTTCATTCCATTCCATTCCATTCCATTCAATTCCATTCCATTCGTGTTGATTCCATTCCATTCCATTCCATTCCATACCATTCCATTCCATTCGAGTTCATTCCATTCCATTTGATTCCATTCCATTCTATTCCATGCCATTTGGGTTGTCTCCATTCCATTCCGTTTCATTCCATTCTATTCCATTCCGTTGCATTCCATTTCATTGCATTCGGGTAGATTCCATTCTATTCCTTTCCAATGCATTCCATTCCATTCCGGTTGATTCCATTCCATTCCATTCCATTCCATTCCATTCCATTCCATTCCATTCCATTTCATTCCAATCCACTGGGTTTGATTGCATTCCATTCCATTCCATTCGGTTGCTTCCATTCCATTCCATAAAATTCCATTCCATTCCATTCCATTCCATTCCATTCCATTCCATTCCATTCCGGTTGATTCCACTCCATTCCATTCCATTTCATTCCATTCTATTCCATTCCATTCCTTTTGATTCCATTCCTTTCCATTCCATTCCATTTTATTCCATGCGGATTGCGTCCATTCCATTCCATTCCAATGCATTCCTTTCCATTCCTTTTCATTTCATTCGGGTTGATTCCATTCCATTCCATTCCATTCCATTCCATTCCATTCCATTCTGGTTGTTTCCATTCCATTCCATTCCATTCGGATTGATTCCATTCCATTCCATTCTATTCCATTCCATTCCATTCTATTCTCGTTGATTGCATTCCATCCCATTGCATTCCATTCCATCTCATTCCATTCCATTCCATTCGGGTTGATTCCATTCCATTCCATTCCATTCCATTCCATTCCATTCCATTCTATTCCATTCCATTCCATTCCATTCCATTCTATTCTCGTTGATTGCATTCCATCCCATTGCATTCCATTCCATCTCATTGCATTCCATTCCATTCGGGTTGATTCCATTCCATTCCATTCCATTCCATTTGGGTTGATTCCATTCCATTCCATTCCATTGCATTCGGGTTGATTCCATTCCATTCCATTCCATTCCATTTGGGTTGATTCCATTCCATTCCATTCCATTCCATTGCATTCGGGTTGATTCCATTCCATTCCAATCCATTCCATTCGTGTTGATTCCATTCCGTTCCATTACATTGCATTCCATTCCATTCCGTTTCATTCCATTTATGTTGATTCCATTCCATTACATTCCATTCCATTCCCTTATATTCGTGTTGATTCCATTCCGTGTCATTCCATTCTATTCCATTTCAATGCCTTCCTTTCCATTCCATTTCATTGCATTCGTAATGATTCCATTCCATTCCATTCCATTCCATTCGGGATGATTCCATTCCATTCCATTCCATTCCATTCCATTCCATTCCTTTAAGTTCCATGCCCTTCGGGTTTATTACCTTCCATTCCTTTCCATTGCATTCCATTCGGGTTGTTTCCATTCCATTTCATTCGAATCGATTCGTTTCCATTCCATTCCATTGCATTCGGGATGATTCCATTCCATTCCATTCCATTCCATTCCATTCGTGTTGATAACATTGCATTCCACGCCATTCCATTCCATTCCATTCCATTAGGATTGATGACATTCCATTCCATTCCATACCATTCCACTCCATTTGGGTTGATTACATTCCAATCCATTCCATTCCATCCGGGTTAATTCCATTCCATTCCATTACATTCGATTCCATTCCAATCCATTCCATTCGGGTTGCTTCCATTCCATTAAAGAACATCCCATTCCATTCCATTCCATTCCATTCCCTTCTATTCAGGTTGATTCCATTCCATTCCATATCCTTCCGTTCCATTCGATTTGATTCCATTCCATTCCATGCCATTCCATTCGTTTAGATTCCATTCCATTCCATTCCATTCCAGTCCATTTGGGTTAATTCCATTCCATTTCATTCCATTCCATTCCATTCCATTCCATTCCATTCCATTCGTGTTGATTCCATTCCATTCTATTCCATTCCATTCCATTCCATACCATTCCATTCCATTCGAGATCATTCCATTCCATTTGATTCCATTCCATTCTATTCCATGCCATTTGGGTTGACTCCATTCCATTCCGTTTCATTCCATTCTATTCCATTCCGTTGCATTCCATTTCATTGCATTCGGGTAGATTCCATTCTATTCCATTCCAATGCATTCCATTCCATTCCGGTTGATTCCATTCCATTCCATTCCATTCCATTTCATTCCAATCCACTGGGTTTGATTGCATTCCATTCCATTCCATTCGGGTTGAATCCATTCCATTCCATTCCATTACATTACATTCCCTTCCCTTCGGGTTGAATCCATTCCATTCCATTCCATTCCATTCCATTCCATTCCATTCCATTCCATTCCATTCCATTTGGGTTGATTCAATTCCATTCCATTCCATTCCATTGCATTCGGGTTGATTCCATTCCATTCCATTCCACTCCATTAGGGTTGATTCCATTCCATTCCATTCCATTCCATTGCATTCGGGTTGATTCCATTCCATTCCATTCCATTCCAATCCATTCCATTCGTGTTGATTCCATTCCATTCCATTACATTGCATTCCATTCCATTCCGTTTCATTCCATTTATGTTGATTCCATTCCATTACATTCCATTCCATTCCCTTACATTCGTGTTGATTCCATTCCATGTCATTCCATTCTATTCCATTTCAATGCCCTCCTTTCCATTCCATTTCATTGCATTCGTAATGATTCCATTCCATTCCATTCCATTCCATTCGGGATGATTCCATTCCATTCCATTCCATTCCATTCCATTCCATTCCATTCCATTCCTTTAAGTTCCATGCCCTTCGGGTTTATTACCTTCCATTCCTTTCCATTGCATTCCATTCGGGTTGTTTCCATTCCATTTCATTCGAATCGATTCGTTTCCATTCCATTCCATTGCATTCGGGATGATTCCATTCCATTCCATTCCATTCCATTCGTGTTGATAACATTGCATTCCACGCCATTCCATTCCATTCCATTCCATTAGGATTGATGACATTCCATTCCATTCCATACCATTCCACTCCATTTGGGTTGATTACATTCCAATCCATTCCATTCCATCCGGGTTAATTCCATTCCATTCCATTACATTCGATTCCATTCCAATCCATTCCATTCGGGTTGCTTCCATTCCATTAAAGAACATTCCATTCCATTCCATTCCATTCCATTCCCTTCTATTCAGGTTGATTCCATTCCATTCCACATCCTTCCGTTCCATTCGATTTGATTCCATTCCATTCCATGCCATTCCATTCGGGTAGATTCCATTCCATTCCATTACATTCCAATCTGGTTGATTCCATTCTATTCCATTCCCTTCCATTCCATTCCATTCCATTCGGGTTGCTTCCATTCCATTCCAGAACATTCCATTCCATTCCATTCCATTCCGGTAGATTTCATTCCATTCCATTCCATTCCATTCGTTTAGATTCCATTCCATTCCATTCCATTCCATTCCATTCCATTCCATTACATTACATTACATTAAATTCGGTTTGATTCCATTCCTTTCCATTCCATTGCATTCCATTCCATTCCATGTCATTCCATTCGGGTTGATTCCATTCCATTCCATTCCATTCCATTCCATTTCATTTCAATCCATTGGGTTTGATTGAATTCCATTCCATTCCATTCCATTCGGTTGCTTCCATTCCATTCCAGAAAATTCCATTCCATTCCATTCCATTCCATTCCGGTTGATTCCATTCCATTCCATTCTATTCCATTCCATTCCATTCCATTCTATTCGCGTTGATTCCATTCCATCCCATTCCATTCAATTCTATTCGGGCTGATTCCATTCCATTCCATTCCATTTCATTCCATACCATTTGCATTGATTCCATTCCATTCCATTCAATTCCATTCTATTCGGGTTGATTGCATTCCATTCCATTCCATTCCTTTCCATTCCATTCCATTCCATTGCATTCCATTCCATTCCATTCTATTCCATTCCATTCCATTGCATTCCATTCCATTCCATTGCTTTCCATTCCATTCCATTCCATTACATTCCATTGCATTCCATTCCATTCCATTTCATTCCATTCCGGTTGATTCCATTCCATTCCATTCCATTCCATTCCGGTTGATTCCATTCCATTCCATTCCATTCTATTCCATTCCATTCCTTTTGATTCTATTCCATTCCATTCCATTCCATTACATTTTATTCCATTCGGATTTATTCCGTTCCATTCCATTCCAATGCATTCCTTTCCATTCCATTACATTCCATTCCGTTCCATTCGTTTTGATTCCATTCCATTCCATTCCATTCGGTTTGATTCCATTCAATTCCTTTCCATTGCATTACATTCCATTTCATTTCATTGCATTCTGGTTGATTCCATTACATTCCATTCCATTCGGATTGATTCCATTCCATTCCATTCTATTCCATTCCATTCCATTCTATTCTCGTTGATTGCATTCCATCCCATTGCATTCCATTCCATCTCATTCCATTCCATTCCGTTCGTGTTGATTCCATTCCATTCCATTCCATTGCATTCCATTCCATTCCGTTTCATTCCATTCATGTTGATTCCTTTCCATTACATTCCATTCCATTCCCTTCCATTCGTGTTGACTCCATTCCATCGCATTCTATTCTATTCCATTCCAATGCCTTCCTTTCAATTCCATTTCATTCCATTCTGGATGATTCCATTCTATTCCATTCCATTCCATTCCATTCCGTTCCATTCCCTTCGGGTTTATTCCCTTCCATTCCATTTCATTGCATTCCATTCGGGTTGTTTCCATTCCATTTCATTCGATTCGATTCCATTCCATTCCATTCCATTGCATTCCATTCGGGATGATTCCATTCCATTCCATTCCATTCGTGTTGATACCATTACATTCCACGCCATTCCATTCCATTCCATTCCATTAGGATTGATGACATTCCAATCCTTTCCATACCATTCCATTCCATTTGGGTTGATTCCATTCCATACCATTCCTTTCCATCCGGGTTAGTTGCTTCCATTCCAGTCAAGAACATTCCATTACATTACTTTCCATTACATTACATTACATTCGGTTTGATTCCATTCCATTCCATTCCATTGCATTGCATTCAATTCCATGTCATTCCATTCGTGTTGATTCCATTCCATTCCATTCCATTCCATTCCATTCCATTCGGGTTGATTCCATTCCATTCCATTCCTTTCCATTCCATTACATTCCATTCGGCTACATTCCACTCCATTCCATTCCATTCCCTTCCCTTCGGGTTGAATCCATTCCATTCCATTGCATTCCATTCCATTCCATTCCATTCCATTCCATTCCATTCGCGTTGAATCCATTCCATTCCATTCCATTCCATTCCATTCCATTCCATTTCATTCCAATCGGGTTGATTCCATTCCATTTCATTCCATTCCATTCCATTCCATTTGGGTTGATTCCATTCCATTCCATTCCATTCCATTCCATTCCATTGCATTCGGGTTGATTCCATTCCATTCCATTCCATTCCATTCCATTCCATTCCATTCCATTCCATTGCATTCGTGCTGATTCCATTCCATTCCATTCCATTGCATTCCATTCCATTCCATTACCTTCCATTCGTGTTGATTCCATTCCATGGCATTCCATTCCATTCCATTCCAATCCATTCCATTCCATTCGGGTTGATTCCACTCCATTCCATTCCATTGCATGCCATTCCATTCCATTTCATTCCATTCGGGGTGATTCCATTCCATTCCGTTTCGTTCCCTTCGGGTTGATTCCATTCCATTCCATTCCATTCCATTCCATTCCATTCCATTCGTGTTGATACGATTCCATTCTATGCCATTCCATTCCATTCCATTCCATTAGGATTGATGACATTCCAATCCTTTCCATACCATTCCATTCCATTTGGGTTGATTCCATTCCATACCATTCCTTTCCATCCGGGTTAGTTGCTTCCATTCCAGTCAAGAACATTCCATTACATTACTTTCCATTACATTACATTACATTCGGTTTGATTCCATTCCATTCCATTCCATTGCATTGCATTCAATTCCATGTCATTCCATTCGTGTTGATTCCATTCCATTCCATTCCATTCCATTCCATTCCATTCCATTCGGGTTGATTCCATTCCATTCCATTCCTTTCCATTCCATTACATTCCATTCGGCTACATTCCATTCCATTCCATTCCATTCCATTCCATTCCATTCCATTCCCTTCCCTTCGGGTTGAATCCATTCCATTCCATTGCATTCCATTCCATTCCATTCCATTCCATTCCATTCGGGTTGATTCCATTCCATTCCATTCCATTCCATTCCATTCCATTCCATTCCATTCCATTTCATTCCATTCGGGTTCATTCCCTTCCATTTCAGTCCATTCCATTCCATTCCATTCCTTTCCATTCCATTCGGGTTGATTCCATTCCATTCCATTCCATCCTATTCCATTCCACTCCATTCCATTCGTGTTGATTCCATTCCATTCCATTCCATTCCATTCCATTCCATTCCATTCCATTCCATTCCATTCCATTCCATTCCATTCGTGTTGATTCCATTCCATTCCATTCCATTCGGGTTGATTCCATTCCATTCTATTCTATTCCATACCATTCCATTCCATTCGAGTTCATTCCATTCCATTCCATTTGATTCCATTCCATTCTATTCCATGCCATTCGGGTTGACTCCATTCCATTCAATTTCATTACATTCTATTCCATTCCGTTGCACTCCATTTCATAGCATTCGGGTAGAATCCTTCCTATTCTATACCAATGCATTCCATTCCATTCTGATTGATTCCATTCCATTCCATTCCATTCCATTCGATTTCATTCCAATCCATTGGGTTTGATTGCATTCCATTCCATTCCATTCCATTCGGTTGCTTCCATTCCTTTCCATAAAATTCCATTCCATTCCATTCCATTCCGGTTGATTCCATTCCATTCCATTCCATTCCATTCAATTCCATTCCATTCCTTTGGATTCCATTCCATTCCATTCCATTTTATTCCATTCGGATTGCTTCCATTACCTTCCATTCCAATGCATTCCTTTCCATTCCATTTCATTTCATTCGGGTTGATTCCATTCCATTCCATTCCACTCCATTCCATACCATTCCATTCCTTTCGGGTTGATTCCATTCCATTCCATTCCATTCCATTGCTTTCCATTCCATTCGGGTTGATTCCATTATATTCCATTCCATTACATTCCATTACATTCCTTTCGGGTAGTTTCCGTTCTATTCCATTCCATTCCATTCCATTCCGTTCGGGTTGATTCCATTCCATTCCATTCCAATCCATTTGATTCCATTCCGATTGATTCCATTCCAATCCATTCCATTCCATTCCGTTCCATTCCAATTGATTCCAATCCAATCCATTCCATTCCATTCCATTCCGTTCCGATTGATTCCATTCCATTCCATTCCATTGTGGTTGATTCCATTCCATTCCATTGCACTGCATTCCTTTCCATTCAATTTCATTCCATTAGGGTTGTTTCCATTCCTTTCCATTCCATTCCATTCCATTGCATTCGGGTTCATTCCATTCCATTCCATTCCATTCCATTCCATTCCATTCCATTCGGTTTGAATCCATTCCATTCCATTCCATTCCATTCCATTCAATTCCATTCGGATTGATTCCATTCCTTTCCATTCCATTGCATTCCATTGCATTCCATTCCATACCCTTCGGGTTCATTCCATTCCATTTCATTCCATTCCCTTCCATTCCATTCCATTCCATTCGGGTTGATTCCATTCCATTCCATTCCATTCCATTCCACACCATTCCATCCTATTCCTTTCCATTCCATTCCATTCGGGTTGATTCCATTCCATTTCATACCATTCCATTCCATTCCATTCCATTCGTGTTGATTCCATTCCATTCCATTCCATTCGATCTCATTACATTCCATTCGGGTTGATTCAATTCCATTCCATTCCATTCCATACCACTCCATACCATTCGTGTTGATTCCATTCCATTCCACATGAATTCATTCCATTCGATTCCATTCCATTTGGGTTGATTCCATTTCATTCCATTTCATTACATTCTAATCCATTCCATTGCATTCCGTTTCATTGCATTCAGGTAGATTCCGCTCTGTTCCATTCCAATCCATTTAATTCCAATCCGGTTGATTAATTCCATTCCATTCCATTCCATTTCATTCCAAACCATTGGGTTTGATTCCATTTCATTCCATTCCTTTCCATTCGGTTGCTTCCATTCCATTGCAGAACATTCCATTCCATTCCATTCCATTCCGGTTGATTCCATTCCATTCCATTCCATTCCATTCTATTCCATTCCATTCCTTTTGATTCCATTCCATTCCATACCATTCCATTTTATTCCATTCGGATTGATTCCATTCCATTCCATTCCAATGCATTCCTTTCCATTCCATTTCATTCCATTCGTGTTGATTCCATTCCATTCCATTCCATTACATTCCATTCCATTCTCGTTGATTCCATTCCATTCCATTCTATTCTGTTTGATTCCATTCCATACCATTCTATTCCATTCCTTTCCATTCTCTTCTCGTTGATTCCATTCCATCCCATTGCATTACATTCCATCCCATTCCATTCCATTCCTTTCGGGTTGATTCCATTCCATTCCATTCCATTCCATTCCATTTGGGTTGATTCCATTCCATTCCATTCCATTCTATTCCATTCCATTGCATTCGGGTTGATTCCATTCCATTCCATTCCATTCCATTCCATTCCATTCCATTGCATTCGTGCTGATTCCATTCAATTCCATTCCATAGCATTCCATTCCATTCCATTCCCTTCTATTCGTGTTGATTCCATTCCATGGCATTCCATTCCATTCCATTCCAATCCATTCCATTCCTTTCGGTTTGATTCCACTCCTTTCCATTCCATTGCATGCCATTCCATTCCATTTCATTCCATTCGGGGTGATTCCATTCCATTCCGTTTCGTTCCCTTCGGGTTGATTCCATTCCATTCCATTCAATTCCATTCCATTCCATTCCATTCCATTCGTGTTGATACGATTCCATTCCATGCTATTCTATTCCATTCCTTTCCATTAGGATTGATGACATTTCAATCCTTTCCATACTTTTCCATTCCATTTGGGTTGATTCCATTCGATTCCATTCCATTCCTTTCCATCCGGGTTAATTGCTTCCATTCCAGTCAAGAACATTCCATTACATTACTTTCCATTACATTACTTTCGGTTTGATTCCATTCCATTCCATTCCATTCCATTGCATTCCATTCCATGTCATTCCATTCGTGTTGATTCCATTCAATTCCATTCCACTCCATCCCATTCTGGTTGATTCCATTCCATTCCATTCCATTCCATTCCATTCCAATCCATTCCATTGGGGTTGATTGCATTCCATTCCATTCTATTCTATTCCATTCCACTCTATTCGCGTTGATTCCATTCCATTCCATTCCATTAAATCCCATTCCATTCCATACGGGTTGATTCGATTCAATTCCATTCCGTTCCATTGCATTCCATTTCATTCCATTCAGGTAGATACCGTTCTATTCCATTCCAATCCATTGCATTCGATCCCGGTTGATTGCAATCCATTCCATTCCATTCCATTTTGGTTGATTCCATTCCATTCCATTCCATTCCATTGCATTATATTCCATTTGGGTTGATTCCATTCCGTTCCATTCCATTCCATTCCATTCGGTTGCTTCCATTCCATTCCAGAACATTCCATTCCATTCCATTCTGGTTGATTCCATTGAGTTCCATTCCATTCCATTCCATTATGTTTGATTCCATTGCATTCCATTCCATTCCATTCCATTCCATTCCATTCTATTCCATTCGGTTTCATTCCATTCCATTCCATTCCATTCCATTCCATTCCATTCCATTCCATTCCATTCCATTCGGGATGATTCCATTCCATTCCATTCCATTCCATTTCATTCCATTCGTGTTGATACCATTCCATTCTACGCCATTCCATTCCATTAGGATTGATGACATCCATTCCATTCCATACCATTCCATTCCATTCGGCTTCATTCCATTCCATTCCATTCCAATCCATTCCATTCCGTTCCTATTGATTCCATTCCATTCCATTCCATTCCATTCCATTCCATTCCATTCCATTCCGTTCTGATTGATTCCATTCCATTCCTTCCCATTCCATTGTGGCTGATTCCATTCCATTCCATTCCATTGCATTCCTTTCCATTCAATTTCATTCCATTCTTGTTGATTCCATTCCATTCCATTCCTTTCCATTCCTTTCCATTACATTCGGCTACATTCCATTCCATTCCATTCCATTCCATTCCCTTCCCTTCGGGTTGAATCCATTCCATTCCATTGCATTCCATTCCATTCCATTCCATTCCATTCCATTCCATTCCATTCGCGTTGATTCCATTCCATTCCATTCCATTCCATTCCATTCCATTCCATTCCATTCCATTTCATTCCAATCGGGTTGATTCCATTCCATTTCATTCCATTCCATTCCATTCCATTTGGGTTGATTCCATTCCATTCCATTCCATTCTATTCCATTCCATTGCATTCGGGTTGATTCCATTCCATTTCATTCCATTCCATTCCATTCCATTCCATTCCATTGCATTCGTGCTGATTCCATTCCATTCCATTCCATTGCATTCCATTCCATTCCATTACCTTCCATTCGTGTTGACTCCATTCCATGGCATTCCATTCCATTCCATTCCAATCTATTCCATTCCATTAGTGTTGATACGATTCCATTCCATGCCATTCTATTCCATTCCATTCCATTAGGATTGATGACATTCCAATCCTTTCCATACCTTTCCATTCCATTTGGGTTGATTCCATTCCATTCCATTCCATTCCTTTCCATCCGGGTTAATTGCTTCCATTCCAGTCAAGAACATTCCATTACATTACTTTCCATTACATTTCATTCGGTTTGATTTCATTCCATTCCATTCCATTCCATTGCATTCCATTCCATGTCATTCCATTCGTGTTGATTCCATTCAATTCCATTCCACTCCATCCCATTCTGGTTGATTCCATTCCATTCCATTCCATTCCATTCCATTCCATTCCATTCCATTCCATTCCATTCCATTTCATTCCTTTCGGGTTCATTCCATTCCATTTCATTCCATTCCATTCCATTCCATTCCATTCCATTCCATTCGGGTTGATTCCATTCCATTCCATTCCATTCCATTCCATTCCATCCTATTCCATTCCACTCCATTCCATTCGTGTTGATTCCATTCCATTCCATTCCATTCCATTCCATTCCATTCCATTCCATTCCATTCCATTCCATTCCATTCCATTCGGGTTGATTCGATTCCATTTCATTCCATTCCATTCCATTCCATTCCATTCCATTCGTGTTGATTCCATTCCATTCCATTCCATTCGGGTTGATTCCATTCCATTCTATTCTATTCCATACCATTCCATTCCATTCGAGTTCATTCCATTCCATTCCATTTGATTCCATTCCATTCTAATCCATGCCATTCGGGTTGACTCCATTCCATTCCATTTCATTCCATTCTATTCCATTCCGTTGCACTCCATTTCATAGCATTTGGGTAGAATCCTTCCTATTCCATACCAATGCATTCCATTCCATTCTGATTGATTCCATTCCATTCCATTCCATTCCATTCCATTTCATTCCAATCCATTGGGTTTGATTGCATTCCATTCCATTCCATTCCATTCGGTTGCTTCCATTCCTTTCCATAAAATTCCATTCCATTCCATTCCATTCCGGTTGATTCCATTCCATTCCATTCCATTCCATTCCATTCAATTCAATTCCATTCCTTTGGATTCCATTCCATTCCATTCCATTTTATTCCATTCGGATTGCTTCCATTACCTTCCATTCCAATGCATTCCTTTCCATTCCATTTCATTTCATTCGGGTTGATTCCATTCCATTCCATTCCACTCCATTCCATACCATTCCATTCCTTTCGGGTTGATTCCATTCCATTCCATTCCATTCCATTGCTTTCCATTCCATTCGGGTTGATTCCATTATATTCCATTCCATTACATTCCATTACATTCCATTCGGGTAGTTTCCGTTCTATTCCATTCCATTCCATTCCATTCCGTTCGGGTTGATTCCATTCCATTCCATTCCAATCCATTTGATTCCATTCCGATTGATTCCATTCCAATCCATTCCATTGCATTCCGTTCCATTCCAATTGATTCCAATCCAATCCATTCCATTCCATTCCATTCCGTTCCGATTGATTCCATTCCATTCCATTCCATTGTGGTTGATTCCATTCCATTCCATTGCACTGCATTCCTTTCCATTCAATTTCATTCCATTAGGGTTGATTCCATTCCTTTCCATTCCATTCCATTCCATTGCATTCGGGTTCATTCCATTCCATTCCATTCCATTCCATTCCATTCCATTCCATTCGGTTTGAATCCATTCCATTCCATTCCATTGCATTCCATTCCATTCGGATTGATTCCATTCCTTTCCATTCCATTGCATTCCATTGCATTCCATTCCATACCCTTCGGGTTGATTCCATTCCATTTCATTCCATTCCCTTCCATTCCATTCCATTCCATTCGGGTTGATTCCATTCCATTCCATTCCATTCCATTCCACACCATTCCATCCTATTCCTTTCCATTCCATTCCATTCGGGTTGATTCCTTTCCATTTCATACCATTCCATTCCATTCCATTCGTGTTGATTCCATTCCATTCCATTCCATTCCATCTCATTACATTCCATTGTGGTTGATTCTATTCCATTCCATTCCATTCCATACCATTCCATTCTATTCGAGTTGATTCCATTCCTTTCCATTGCATTCCATTTTATTCCATTCGGATTGATTCCATTCCATTCCATTCCAATTCATTCCTTTCCATTCCACTTCATTCCATTCGGGTTGATTCCATTCCTTTCCATTCCATTGCATTCCATTCCATTACATTCCATACCCTTCGGGTTGATTCCATTCCATTTCGTTCCATTCCCTTCCATTCCATTCCATTCCATTCGGGTTTATTCCAATCCATTCCATTCCATTCCATTCCACACCATTCCATCCTATTCCATTCGTGTTGATTCCATTCCATTACATTCCATTCCATTCCATTCCATTCCATTCGTGTTGATTCCATTCCATTCCATTCCATTCGATCTCATTACATTCCATTCGGGTTGATTCAATTCCATTCCATTCCATTCCATACCACTCCATACCATTCGTGTTGATTCCATTCCATTCCACATGAATTCATTCCATTCGATTCCATTCCATTTGGGTTGATTCCATTTCATTCCATTTCATTCCATTCTAATCCATTCCATTGCATTCCGTTTCATTGCATTCAGGTAGATTCCGTTCTATTCCATTCCAATCCATTTAATTCCAATCCGGTTGATTAATTCCATTCCATTCCATTCCATTTCATTCCAAACCATTGGGTTTGATTCCATTTCATTCCATTCCTTTCCATTCGGTTGCTTCCATTCCATTGAAGAACATTCCATTCCATTCCACTCCATTCCGGTTGATTCCATTCCATTCCATTCCATTCCATTCTATTCCATTCCATTCCTTTTGATTCCATTCCATTCCATACCATTCCATTTTATTCCATTCGGATTGATTCCATTCCATTCCATTCCATTCCATTCTATTCCATTCCATTCCTTTTGATTCCATTCCATTCCATACCATTAGATTTTATTCCATTCGGATTGATTCCATTCCATTCCATTCCAATGCATTCCTTTCCATTCCATTTCATTCCCTTCGGGTTGATTCCATTCTATTCCATTCCATTCGGGTTGATTCTATTCCATTCCATTCCATTCCATTCGGGTTGATTCCATTCCATTCCATTCCATTCCATTGCATTCCATTTCATTCCTTTCAATTCCATTGCATTCCATTCCACCCCATTTTACTCCCTTCAGGTTGATTCCATTCCATTCCATTCCATTGCATTCCATTCCATTCCATTCGGGTTGATTCCATTCCATTCCATTCCACTCCGTTCCATTCCATACCATTCAATTCCATTTTGATTGATTCCATTCCATTCAATTACATTCCATTCCATTTGGTTTGATTCCATTGCATTCCATTCCATTCCATTCCATTCGGGTTGCTTCCATTTCATTCCAGAACATTCCATTCCAGTCCATTCCACTACGGTTGATTCCATTCCATTCCATTCCATTCCATTCGTTTTCATTCCATTCCATTCGACTCCATTCCATTCCATTCCATTCGTTTTGATTCTATTCCATTCGATTCCATTCCATTCCATTCCATTCGGGTTGTTTCCATTCGATTCCATTCTATTCCATTCCATTCCATTCTATTCGCTTTGGTTCCATTCCATTCCATTCCATTTAATCCCATTCCATGTCATTCCATTCGGGATGATTCCATTGCATTCCATTCCATTGCATTCCATTCCATTCCATTCTGTTTGATTCCATGCCATTCCATTGCATTCCATTCCATTCCATTCCATTCCATTCCCTTCCCATCCATTCGGGGTGATTGCTTTCCATTCAATTCTATTCCATTCCATTCTATTCGCGATGATTCCATTCCATTCCATTCCATTCCATTCCATTAAATCCCATTCCACTCCATTCCATTCCGGTTGACTCGGTTCCATTCCATTCCGTTCCATTCCATTCCATTCCATTCCATTGCATACCAGTTCATTCCATTCGGGTAGATTCCGTTCTATTCCATTCCAATCCATTCCATTCCATTCCATTCCATTCCATTGGGGTTGATTCCATTCCGTTCCATTCCATTCCATTCCATTCGGTTGCTTCCATTCCATTCCAGAACATTCCATTCCATACCATTTCATTTCAATCCTTTCCGTTCCGGTCGATTCCATTCCGTTCCATTCCATTCCATTCCATTTCATTCCATTCTGGTTGATTCCATTCCATTCCATTCCATTCCATTCCATTCCATTCGGCTTGATTCCATCCCATTCCATTCTAATCCATTGCATTCCATTCTATTCTCGTTGATTACATTCCATCACATTCCAATCAATTCTATTCGGCCTGATTCCATTCCATTCCATTCCAAATCATTCCATTCCATTTGCATTGATTCCATTCCATTCCATTCCATTCCATTCCGTTCCATTCCCTTCGGGTTTATTCCCTTCCATTCCATTCCATTGCATTCCATTCGGGATGATTCCATTCCATTCCATTCCATTAGGATTGATGACATTCCATTCCATTCCATACCATTCCACTCCATTTGGGTTGATTCCATTCCATTCCATTCCATTCCATCTGGGTTAATTCCATTCCATTCAATTCCATTCCATTCCATTCCATTTGGGTTGCTTCCATTCCATTCCATTCCCTTCCATTCCCTTCTATTCAGGTTGATTCCATTCCATTCCATTCCATTCCGTTCCATTCGTTTTGATTCCATTCCATTCCATTCCATTCGGTTTGTTTCCATTCAATTCCATTCCATTGCATTACATTCCATTCCATTTCATTCCATTCGGGTTGATTCCATTCCATTCCATTCCATTCCATTCCATTCCATTCTGGTTGATTGAATTCTATTCCATTCCCTTCCATTCCATTCCATTCCATTCGGGTTGCTTCCATTCCATTCCAGAACATTCCATTCCATTCCATTCCATTCCATTCCATTGCGGTAGATTTCATTCCATTCCATTCCATTCCATTCGTTTAGATTCCATTCCATTCCATTCCATTCCATTCCATTATATTACACTACATCAAATTCGGTTTGATTCCATACCATTTCATTCCATTGCATTCCATTCCATTCCATGTCATTCCATTTGGGTTGATTCCATTCCGTTCCATTCCATTCCATTCCATTCCATTCCCTTCGGGTTGAATCCATTCCATTCCATTCCATTCCATTCCATTCCATTCCCTTCCCTTCGGGTTGAATCCATTCCATTCCATTCCATTCCATTCCATTCCATTCCATTCCATTCCAGTCCATTTGGGTTAATTCCATTCCATTTCACTTCATTCCATTCCATTCCATTCCATTTGGGTTGATTCCATTCCATTCCATTCAATTCCATTGCATTCCATCCTATTCCATTCCACTCCATTCCCCTCTGGTTGATTCCATTCCATTCCATTCCATTCTATTCCATTCCATTCGGATTGATTCGATTCCATTTCATTCCATTCCATTCCATTCCATTCAATTCCATTCCATTCGTGTTGATTCCATTCCATTCCATTCCATTCCATACCATTCCATTCCATTTGAGTTCATTCCATTCCATTTGATTCCATTCCATTCTATTCCATGCCATTTGGGTTGTCTCCATTCCATTCCGTTTCATTCCATTCTATTCCATTCCGTTGCATTCCATTTCATTGCATTCGGGTAGATTCCATTCTATTCCTTTCCAATGCATTCCATTCCATTCCGGTTGATTCCAATCCATTCCATTCCATTCCATTCCATTCCATTCCATTCCATTCCATTTCATTCCAATCCACTGGGTTTGATTGCATTCCATTCCATTCCATTCGGTTGCTTCCATTCCATTCCATAAAATTCCATTCCATTCCATTCCATTCCATTCCATTCCATTCCATTCCATTCCGGTTGATTCCACTCCATTCCATTCCATGTCATTCCATTCTATTCCATTCCATTCCTTTTGATTCCATTCCTTTCCATTCCATTCCATTTTATTCCATGCGGATTGCGTCCATTCCATTCCATTCCAATGCATTCCTTTCCATTCCTTTTCATTTCATTCGGGTTGATTCCATTCCATTCCATTCCATTCCATTCCATTCCATTCTGGTTGTTTCCATTCCATTCCATTCCATTCGGATTGATTCCATTCCATTCCATTCTATTCCATTCCATTCCATTCTATTCTCGTTGATTGCATTCCATCCCATTGCATTCCATTCCATCTCATTCCATTCCATTCCATTCGGGTTGATTCCATTCCATTCCATTCCATTCCATTCCATTCCATTCCATTCCATTCTATTCCATTCCATTCCATTCCATTCCATTCTATTCTCGTTGATTGCATTCCATCCCATTGCATTCCATTCCATCTCATTGCATTCCATTCCATTCGGGTTGATTCCATTCCATTCCATTCCATTCCATTTGGGTTGATTCCATTCCATTCCATTCCATTGCATTCGGGTTGATTCCATTCCATTCCATTCCATTCCATTTGGGTTGATTCCATTCCATTCCATTCCATTCCATTGCATTCGGGTTGATTCCATTCCATTCCAATCCATTCCATTCGTGTTGATTCCATTCCGTTCCATTACATTGCATTCCATTCCATTCCGTTTCATTCCATTTATGTTGATTCCATTCCATTACATTCCATTCCATTCCCTTATATTCGTGTTGATTCCATTCCATGTCATTCCATTCTATTCCATTTCAATGCCTTCCTTTCCATTCCATTTCATTGCATTCGTAATGATTCCATTCCATTCCATTCCATTCCATTCGGGATGATTCCATTCCATTCCATTCCATTCCATTCCATTCCATTCCTTTAAGTTCCATGCCCTTCGGGTTTATTACCTTCCATTCCTTTCCATTGCATTCCATTCGGGTTGTTTCCATTCCATTTCATTCGAATCGATTCGTTTCCATTCCATTCCATTGCATTCGGGATGATTCCATTCCATTCCATTCCATTCCATTCCATTCGTGTTGATAACATTGCATTCCACGCCATTCCATTCCATTCCATTCCATTAGGATTGATGACATTCCATTCCATTCCATACCATTCCACTCCATTTGGGTTGATTACATTCCAATCCATTCCATTCCATCCGGGTTAATTCCATTCCATTCCATTACATTCGATTCCATTCCAATCCATTCCATTCGGGTTGCTTCCATTCCATTAAAGAACATCCCATTCCATTCCATTCCATTCCATTCCCTTCTATTCAGGTTGATTCCATTCCATTCCATATCCTTCCGTTCCATTCGATTTGATTCCATTCCATTCCATGCCATTCCATTCGTTTAGATTCCATTCCATTCCATTCCATTCCAGTCCATTTGGGTTAATTCCATTCCATTTCATTCCATTCCATTCCATTCCATTCCATTCCATTCCATTCCATTCGTGTTGATTCCATTCCATTCTATTCCATTCCATTCCATTCCATACCATTCCATTCCATTCGAGATCATTCCATTCCATTTGATTCCATTCCATTCTATTCCATGCCATTTGGGTTGACTCCATTCCATTCCGTTTCATTCCATTCTATTCCATTCCGTTGCATTCCATTTCATTGCATTCGGGTAGATTCCATTCTATTCCATTCCAATGCATTCCATTCCATTCCGGTTGATTCCATTCCATTCCATTCCATTCCATTTCATTCCAATCCACTGGGTTTGATTGCATTCCATTCCATTCCATTCGGGTTGAATCCATTCCATTCCATTCCATTACATTACATTCCCTTCCCTTCGGGTTGAATCCATTCCATTCCATTCCATTCCATTCCATTCCATTCCATTCCATTCCATTCCATTTGGGTTGATTCAATTCCATTCCATTCCATTCCATTGCATTCGGGTTGATTCCATTCCATTCCATTCCACTCCATTAGGGTTGATTCCATTCCATTCCATTCCATTCCATTGCATTCGGGTTGATTCCATTCCATTCCATTCCATTCCAATCCATTCCATTCGTGTTGATTCCATTCCATTCCATTACATTGCATTCCATTCCATTCCGTTTCATTCCATTTATGTTGATTCCATTCCATTACATTCCATTCCATTCCCTTACATTCGTGTTGATTCCATTCCATGTCATTCCATTCTATTCGATTTCAATGCCCTCCTTTCCATTCCATTTCATTGCATTCGTAATGATTCCATTCCATTCCATTCCATTCCATTCGGGATGATTCCATTCCATTCCATTCCATTCCATTCCATTCCATTCCATTCCATTCCTTTAAGTTCCATGCCCTTCGGGTTTATTACCTTCCATTCCTTTCCATTGCATTCCATTCGGGTTGTTTCCATTCCATTTCATTCGAATCGATTCGTTTCCATTCCATTCCATTGCATTCGGGATGATTCCATTCCATTCCATTCCATTCCATTCCATTCCATTCCATTCCATTCGTGTTGATAACATTGCATTCCACGCCATTCCATTCCATTCCATTCCATTAGGATTGATGACATTCCATTCCATTCCATACCATTCCACTCCATTTGGGTTGATTACATTCCAATCCATTCCATTCCATCCGGGTTAATTCCATTCCATTCCATTACATTCGATTCCATTCCAATCCATTCCATTCGGGTTGCTTCCATTCCATTAAAGAACATTCCATTCCATTCCATTCCATTCCATTCCCTTCTATTCAGGTTGATTCCATTCCATTCCATATCCTTCGGTTCCATTCGATTTGATTCCATTCCATTCCATGCCATTCCATTCGGGTAGATTCCATTCCATTCCATTACATTCCAATCTGGTTGATTCCATTCTATTCCATTCCCTTCCATTCCATTCCATTCCATTCGGGTTGCTTCCATTCCATTCCAGAACATTCCATTCCATTCCATTCCATTCCGGTAGATTTCATTCCATTCCATTCCATTCCATTCGTTTAGATTCCATTCCATTCCATTCCATTCCATTACATTACATTACATTACATTACATTAAATTCGGTTTGATTCCATTCCTTTCCATTCCATTGCATTCCATTCCATTCCATGTCATTCCATTCGGGTTGATTCCATTCCATTCCATTCCATTCCATTCCATTTCATTTCAATCCATTGGGTTTGATTGAATTCCATTCCATTCCATTCCATTCGGTTGCTTCCATTCCATTCCAGAAAATTCCATTCCATTCCATTCCATTCCATTCCATTCCATTCCATTCCGGTTGATTCCATTCCATTCCATTCTATTCCATTCCATTCCATTCCATTCTATTCGCGTTGATTCCATTCCATCCCATTCCATTCAATTCTATTCGGGCTGATTCCATTCCATTCCATTCCATTTCATTCCATACCATTTGCATTGATTCCATTCCATTCCATTCAATTCCATTCTATTCGGGTTGATTGCATTCCATTCCATTCCATTCCTTTCCATTCCATTCCATTCCATTGCATTCCATTCCATTCCATTCTATTCCATTCCATTCCATTGCATTCCATTCCATTCCATTGCATTCCATTCCATTCCATTCCATTACATTCCATTGCATTCCATTCCATTCCATTTCATTCCATTCCGGTTGATTCCATTCCATTCCATTCCATTCCATTCCGGTTGATTCCATTCCATTCCATTCCATTCTATTCCATTCCATTCCTTTTGATTCTATTCCATTCCATTCCATTCCATTACATTTTATTCCATTCGGATTTATTCCGTTCCATTCCATTCCAATGCATTCCTTTCCATTCCATTACATTCCATTCCGTTCCATTCGTTTTGATTCCATTCCATTCCATTCCATTCGGTTTGATTCCATTCAATTCCTTTCCATTGCATTACATTCCATTTCATTTCATTGCATTCTGGTTGATTCCATTACATTCCATTCCATTCGGATTGATTCCATTCCATTCCATTCTATTCCATTCCATTCCATTCTATTCTCGTTGATTGCATTCCATCCCATTGCATTCCATTCCATCTCATTCCATTCCATTCCGTTCGTGTTGATTCCATTCCATTCCATTCCATTGCATTCCATTCCATTCCGTTTCATTCCATTCATGTTGATTCCTTTCCATTACATTCCATTCCATTCCCTTCCATTCGTGTTGATTCCATTCCATCGCATTCTATTCTATTCCATTCCAATGCCTTCCTTTCAATTCCATTTCATTCCATTCTGGATGATTCCATTCTATTCCATTCCATTCCATTCCATTCCGTTCCATTCCCTTCGGGTTTATTCCCTTCCATTCCATTTCATTGCATTCCATTCGGGTTGTTTCCATTCCATTTCATTCGATTCGATTCCATTCCATTCCATTCCATTGCATTCCATTCGGGATGATTCCATTCCATTCCATTCCATTCGTGTTGATACCATTACATTCCACGCCATTCCATTCCATTCCATTTCATTAGGATTGATGACATTCCATTCCATTCCATACCATTCCACTCCATTTGGGTTGATTCCATTCCATTCCACTCCATTCCATCTGGGTTAATTCCATTCCATTCCATTCCATTCCAATCCATTCCATTCCATTTGGATTGCTTCCATTCCATTCCATTCCATTCCATTCCATTCACTTCCATTCCCTTCTATTCAGGTTGATTCCATTCCATTCCGTTCCATTCGTTTTGATTCCATTCCATTCCATTCCATTCGGTTTGATTCCATTCAATTCCATTCCATTGCATTACATTCCATTCCATTTCATTCCATTCGGGTTGATTCCATTCCATTCCATTCCATTCCATTACATTCTGGTTGATTGAATTCTATTCCATTCCCTTCCATTCCATTCCATTCCATTCTGGTTGCTTCCATTTCATTCCAGAACATTCCATTCCATTCCATTCCGGTAGATTTCATTCCATTCCATTCCATTCCATTCGTTTAGATTCCATTCCATTCCATTCCATTCCATTACATTCCATTACATTACATTACATCAAATTCGGTTTGCTTCCATACCATTTCATTCCATTGAATTCCATTCCATTCCATGTCATTCCATTTGGGTTGATTCCATTCCATTCCATTCCATTCCATTCCATTCCATTCCCTTCGGGTTGAATCCATTCCATTCCATTCCATTCCATTCCCTTCCCTTCGGGTTGAATCCATTCCATTCCATTCCATTCCATTCCATTCCATTCCATTCCATTCGGGTTGATTCCATTCCATTCCATTCCAGTCCATTCGGGTTAATTCCATTCCATTTCATTCCATTCCATTCCATTCCATTCCATTCCATTCCATTTGGGTTGATTCCATTCCATTCCATTCCATTCCAT
This sequence comes from Pan paniscus, assembly GCF_029289425.2. Lineage (NCBI taxonomy): Eukaryota > Metazoa > Chordata > Mammalia > Primates > Hominidae > Pan > Pan paniscus. The sequence goes on along the minus strand of NC_073267.2, from coordinate 43,196,971 downwards.
TCCATTCCATTCCATTCCATTCCATCCTATTCCATTCCACTCCATTCCACTCTGGTTGATTCCATTCCATTCCATTCCATTCCATTCCATTCCATTCGGATTGATTTGATTTCATTTCATTCCATTCCATTCCATTCCATGCCATACCATTCCATTTCATTCGAGTTCATTCCATTCCATTTGATTGCATTCCATTCTATTCCATGCCATTTGGGTTGACTCCATTCCATTCCGTTTCATTCCATTCTATTCCATTCCGTTGCATTCCATTTCATTGCATTCGGGTAGATTCCATTCTATTCCATTCCAATGCATTCCATTCCACTCCGGTTGATTCCATTCCATTCCATTCCATTCCATTCCATTCCTTTCCATTTCATTCCAATCCACTGGGTTTGATTGCATTCCATTCCATTCCATTCGGTTGCTTCCATTCCATTCCATAAAATTCCATTCCATTCCATTCCATTCCATTCCATTCCATTCCGGTTGATTCCACTCCATTCCATTCCATTTCATTCCATTCTATTCCATTCCATTCCTTTTGATTCCATTCCTTTCCATTCCATTCCATTTTATTCCATGCGGATTGCGTCCATTCCATTCCATTCCAATGCATTCCTTTCCATTCCATTTCATTTCATTCGGGTTGATTCCATTCCATTCCATTCCATTCCATTCCATTCCTTTCCATTCTGGTTGATTCCATTCCATTCCATTCCATTCGGATTGATTCCATTCCATTCCATTCTATTCCATTCCATTCCATTCTATTCTCGTTGATTGCATTCCATCCCATTGCATTCCATTCCATCTCATTCCATTCCATTCCATTCGGGTTGATTCCATTCCATTCCATTCCATTCCATTCCATTCGATTCCATTCTATTCCATTCCATTCCATTCCATTCCATTCCATTCTCGTTGATTGCATTCCATCCCATTGCATTCCATTCCATCTCATTCCATTCCATTCCATTCGGGTTGATTCCATTCCATTCCATTCCATTCCATTCCATTTGGGTTGATTCCATTCCATTCCATTCCATTCCATTCCGTTGCATTCGGGTTGATTCCATTCCGTTCCATTCCATTCCATTTGGGTTGATTCCTTTCCATTCCATTCCATTCCATTGCATGCGTGTTGATTCCATTCCATTCCATTCCATTCCAATCCATTCCATTCGTGTTGATTCCATTCCATTCCATTACATTGCATTCCATTCCATTCCGTTTCATTCCATTTATGTTGATTCCATTCCATTACATTCCATTCCATTCCCTTATATTCGTGTTGATTCCATTCCATGTCATTCCATTCTATTCCATTTCAATGCCTTCCTTTCCATTCCATTTCATTGCATTCGTAATGATTCCATTCCATTCCATTCCATTCCATTCGGGATGATTCCATTCCATTCCATTCCATTCCATTCCTTTCCGTTCCTTTAAGTTCCATGCCCTTCGGGTTTATTACCTTCCATTCCTTTCCATTGCATTCCATTCGGGTTGTTTCCATTCCATTTCATTCGAATCGATTCGTTTCCATTCCATTCCATTGCATTCGGGATGATTCCATTCCATTCCATTCCATTCCATTCCATTCCATTCCATTCGTGTTGATAACATTGCATTCCACGCCATTCCATTCCATTCCATTCCATTAGGATTGATGACATTCCATTCCATTGCATACCATTCCACTCCATTTGGGTTGATTACATTCCAATCCATTCCATTCCATCCGGGTTAATTCCATTCCATTCCATTACATTCGATTCCATTCCAATCCATTCCATTCGGGTTGCTTCCATTCCATTAAAGAACATTCCATTCCATTCCATTCCATTCCATTCCATTCTATTCACGTTGATTCAATTCCATTCCATATCCTTCCGTTCCATTCGATTTGATTCCATTCCATTCCATTCCATTCCATTCGGGTAGATTCCATTCCATTCAATTACATTCAAATCTGGTTGATTCCATTCTATTCCATTCCATTCCATTCCATTCCATTCCATTCCATTCGGGTTGCTTCCATTCCATTCCAGAACATTCCATTCCATTCCATTCCATTCCATTCCATTCCATTCCATTCCATTACATTAAATTCGGTTTGATTCCATTCCTTTCCATTCCATTGCATTCCATTCCATTCCATGTCATTCCATTCGGGTTGATTCCATTCCATTCCATTCCATTCCATTCCATTTCATTCCAATCCATTGGGTTTGATTGAATTCCATTCCAATCCATTCCATTCGGTTGCTTCCATTCCATTCCAGAAAATTCCATTCCATTCCATTCCATTCCATTCCATTCCGGTTGATTCCATTCCATTCCATTCTATTCCATTCCATTCCATTCCATTCTATTCGCGTTGATTCCATTCCATCCCATTCCATTCAATTCTATTCGGGCTGATTCCATTCCATTCCATTCCATTTCATTCCATACCATTTGCATTGATTCCATTCCATTCCATTCAATTCCATTCTATTCGGGTTGATTGCATTCCATTCCATTCCATTCCTTTCCATTACATTCCATTCCATTGCATTCCATTCCATTCGATTCTATTCCATTCCGTTCCATTGCATTCCATTCCATTCCATTGCATTCCATTCCATTCCATTCCATTACATTCCATTGCATTCCATTCCATTCCATTTCATTCCATTCCGGTTGATTCCATTCCATTCCATTCCATTCCATTCCGGTTGATTCCATTCCATTCCATTCCATTCTATTCAATTGCATTCCTTTTGATTCTATTCCATTCCATTACATTACATTACATTTTATTCCATTCGGATTTATTCCGTTCCATTCCATTCCAATGCATTCCTTTCCATTCCATTCCATTCCATTCCGTTCCATTCGTTTTGATTCCATTCCATTCCATTCCATTCGGTTTGATTCCATTCAATTCCTTTCCATTGCATTACATTCCATTCCATTTCATTCCATTCTGGTTGATTCCATTACATTCCATTCCATTCGGATTGATTCCATTCCATTCCATTCTATTCCATTCCATTCCATTCTATTCTCGTTGATTGCATTCCATCCCATTGCATTCCATTCCATCTCATTCCATTCCATTCCGTTCGTGTTGATTCCATTCCATTCCATTCCATTGCATTCCATTCCATTCCGTTTCATTCCATTGATGTTGATTCCTTTCAATTACATTCCATTCCATTCCCTTCCATTCGTGTTGATTCCATTCCATCGCATTCCATTCTATTCCATTCCAATGCCTTCCTTTCAATTCCATTTCATTCCATTCTGGATGATTCCATTCTATTCCATTCCATTCCATTCCATTCCGTTCCATTCCCTTCGGGTTTATTCCCTTCCATTCCATTCCATTGCATTTCATTCGGGTTGTTTCCATTCCATTTCATTCGATTCGATTCCATTCCATTCCATTGCATTCCATTCGGGATGATTCCATTCCATTCCATTCCATTCGTGTTGATACCATTACATTCCACGCCATTCCATTCCATTCCATTAGGATTGATGACATTCCATTCCATTCCATACCATTCCACTCCATTTGGGTTGATTCCATTCCATTCCACTCCATTCCATCTGGGTTAATTCCATTCCATTCCATTCCATTCCAATCCATTCCATTCCATTTGGGTTGCTTCCATTCCATTCCATTCCATTCCCTTCCATTCCCTTCCATTCCCTTCTATTCAGGTTGATTCCATTCCATTCCGTTCCATTCGTTTTGATTCCATTCCATTCCACTCCATTCGGTTTGATTCCATTCAATTCCATTCCATTGCATTACATTCCATTCCATTTCATTCCATTCGGGTTGATTCCATTCAATTCCATTCCATTCCATTACATTCTGGTTGATTGTATTCTATTCCATTCCCTTCCATTCCATTCCATTCCATTCGGGTTGCCTCCATTCCATTCCAGAACATTCCATTCCATTCCATTCCATTCCATTCCGGTAGATTTCATTCCATTCCATTCCATTCCATTCGTTTAGATTCCATTCCATTCCATTCCATTCCATTACATTCCATTACATTACATTACATCAAATTCGGTTTGATTCCATACCATTTCATTCCATTGAATTCCATTCCATTCCATGTCATTCCATTTGGGTTGATTCCATTCCATTCCATTCCATTCCATTCCATTCCATTCCATTCCCTTCGGGTTGAATCCATTCCATTCCATTCCATTCCATTCCATTCCATTCCCTTCCCTTCGGGTTGAATCCATTCCATTCCATTCCATTCCATTCCATTCCATTCCATTCGGGTTGATTCCATTCCATTCCATTCCAGTCCATTCGCGTTAATTCCATTCCCCTTCATTCCATTCCATTCCATTCCATTAAATTTGGGTTGATTCCATTCCATTCCATTCCATTCCATTCCATTCCATTCCATTCCATCCTATTCCATTCCACTCCATTCCACTCTGGTTGATTCCATTCCATTCCATTCCATTCCATTCCATTCCATTCGGATTGATTCGATTCCATTTCATTCCATTCCATTCCATTCCATTCCATTCGTGTTGATTCCATTCCATTCCATTCCATTCCATTCCATTCCATACCATTCCATTACATTCGAGTTCATTCCATTCCATTTGATTCCATTCCATTCTATTCCATGCCATTTGGGTTGACTCCATTCCATTCCGTTTCATTCCATTCTATTCCATTCCGTTGCATTCCATTTCACTGCATTCGGGTAGATTCCATTCTATTCCATTCCAATGCATTCCATTCCATTCCGGTTGATTCCATTCCATTCCTTTCCATTCCATTCCATTCCATTCCATTTCATTCCAATCCACTGGGTTTGATTGCATTCCATTCCATTCCATTCGGTTGCTTCCATTCCATTCCATAAAATTCCATTCCATTCCATTCCATTCCATTCCATTCCATTCCATTCCATTCCGGTTGATTCCACTCCATTCCATTCCATTCCATTCCATTCTATTCCATTCCATTCCATTCCATTCCATTCTATTCCATTCCATTCCTTTTGATTCCATTCCATTCCATTCCATTTTATTCCATTCGGATTGCGTCCATTCCATTCCATTCCAATGCATTCCTTTCCATTCCATTTCATTTCATTCGGGTTGATTCCATTCCATTCCATTCCATTCCATTCCATTCCATTCCATTCCGTTCCATTCCCTTCGTGTTTATTCCCTTCAATTCCATTCCATTCCATTCCCTTCCATTCCATTCCATTCGTGTTGTTTCCATTCCATTTCATTCGATTCCATTCCATTCCATTCCATTCCATTCCATTCGGGATGAATCCATTCCATTCCATTCCATTCCATTCCATTCGTGTTGATACCATTCCATTCCACGCCATTCCATTCCATTCCATTCCATTAGGATTGATGACATTCCATTCCATTCCATTCCGTTCGTTTAGATTCCATTCCTTTCGTTTCCATTCCATTCCATTACATTACATCAAATTCGGTTTGATTCCATACCATTTCATTCCATTCCATTCCATTCCCTTCCCTTCGGGTTGAATCCATTCCATTCCATTCCATTCCATTCCATTCGGGTTGATTCCATTCCATTCCATTCCATTCCAGTCCATTCGGGTTAATTCCATTCCATTTCATTCCATTCCATTCCACTCCATTCCATTTGGGTTGATTCCATTCCATTCCATTCCATTCCATTCCATTCCATCCTATTCCATTCCACTCCATTCCATTCTGGTTGATTCCATTCCATTCCATTCCATTCTATTCCATTCCATTCCTTTCCATTGCATTCCATTCCATTCCATTCTGGTTGATTCCATTCCATTCCGTTCCATTCCATTCCATTCCATTCCATTCCATTCCCATCCATTCGGGGTGATTGCTTTCCATTCCATTCTATTCCATTCCATTCTATTCGCGATGTTTCCATTCCATTCCATTCCATTCCTTTCCATTGCATTAAATCCCATTCCACTCCATTCCATTCCGGTTGACTCGATTCCATTCTGTTCCATTCCATTCCATTCCATTCCATTCCATTCCATTCCATTAAATACCAGTTCATTCCATTCGGGTAGATTCCATTCTATTCCATTCCAGTCCATTCCATTCTATTCCATTCCATTCCATTTGGGTTGATTCCATTCCGTTCCATTCCATTCCATTCCATTCCGTTGCTTCCATTCCATTCCAGAACATTACATTCCATACCATTGCATTCCAATCCTTTCCATTCCGGTCGATTCCTTTCCGTTCCATTCCATTCCATTCCATTTCATTCCATTCTGGTTGATTCCATTCCATTCCATTCCATTCCATTCCATTCCATTCCATTCGGCTTGTTTCCATTCCATTCCATTGCATTCTAATCCATTGCATTCCATTCTATTCGCGTTGATTCCATTCCATCCCATTCCATTCAATTCTATTCGGCCTGATTCCATTCCATTCCATTTCATTTCATTCCATTCCATTTGCATTGATTCCATTCCATTCCATTCCATTCCATTCCACTCCATTCTGGTTGATTCCATTCCATTCCATTCAATTCGGATTGATTCCATTCCATTCCATTCTATTCCATTCCATTCCATTCTATTCTCATGGATTGCATTCCATCCCATTGCATTCCATTCCATCTCATTCCATTCCATTCCACTCGGGTTGATTCCATTCCATTCCATTCCATTCCATTCCATTCCAATGCATTCGGGTTGATTCCAATCCATTCCATTCCATTCCATTCCATTCGTGTTGATTCCATTCCATTCCATTCCATTGCATTCCATTCCATTCCGTTTCATTCCATTCATGTTGATTCCATTCCATTCCATTACATTACATTCCATTCCATTCCGGTTGATTCCATTCCCTTCCATTCCATTCCATTCGTGTTGATTCCATTCAATTCCATTCCATTCCATTCCATTCGTGTTGATTCCATTCCATTCCATTCTATTCCATTCCATTCCATTCTATTCGCGTTGATTCCATTCCATCCCATTCCATTCAATTCTATTCGGGCTGATTCCATTCCATTTCATTCCATTTCATTCCATTCCATTTGCATTGATTCCATTCCATTCCATTCTATTCGGGTTGATTCCATTCCATTCCATTCCATTCCTTTCCATTCCATTCCATTCCATTGCATTCCATTCCATTCCATTCCATTCCATTGCATTCTATTCAATTCCATTCCATTACATTCCATTGTATTCCATTCCATTCCATTTCATTCCATTCCGGTTGATTCCATTCCATTCCATTCCATTCCATTCCGGTTGATTCCATTCCATTCCATTCCATTCTATTCCATTCCATTCCTTTTGATTCTATTCCATTCCATTACATTACATTACATTTTATTCCATTCGGATTTATTCCATTCCATTCCATTCCAATGCATTCCTTTCCATTCCATTTCATTCCATTCGGGTTGATTCCATTCTATTCCCTTCCATTCGTGTTGATTCTATTCCATTCCATTCCATTCCATTCGGGTTGATTCCATTCCATTCCATTCCTTTCCATTGCATTCCATTTCATTCCTTTCAATTCCATTGCATTCCTTTCCACCCCATTTTACTCCCTTCAGGTTGATTCCATTCCATTCCATTCCATTGCATTCCATTCCATTCCATTCGGGTTGATTCCATTCCATTCCATTCCACTCCGTTCCATTCCATTCCACTCAATTCCATTTTGGTTGATTCCATTCCATTCAATTACATTCCACTCCATTTGGTTTGATTCCATTGCATTCCATTCCATTCCATTCCATTCGGGTTGCTTCCATTTCATTCCAGAACATTCCATTCCATTCCATTCCACTCCAGTTGATTCCATTCCATTCCATTCCATTCCATTCCATTCCATTCCACTACGGTTGATTCCATTCCATTCAATTCCATTCCATTCGTTTTCATTCCATTCCATTCGACTCCATTCCATTCCATTACATTCGTTTTGATTCTATTCCATTCGATTCCATTCCATTCCATTCCATTCGGGTTGTTTCCATTCGATTCCATTCTATTCCATTCCATTCCATTCTATTCGCGTTGGTTCCATTCCATTCCATTCCATTTAATCCCATTCCATGTCATTCCATTTGGGATGATTCCATTGCATTCCATTCCATTGCATTCCATTCCATTCCATTCTGGTTGATTCCATGCCATTCCATTGCCTTCCATTCCATTCCATTCCATTCCATTCCATTCCATTCCATTCCCATCCATTCGGGGTGATTGCTTTCCATTCAATTCTATTCCATTCCATTCTATTCGCCATGATTCCATTCCATTCCATTCCATTCCATTCCATTCCATTCCATTAAATCCCATTCCACTCCATTCCATTCCGGTTGTCTCGGTTCCATTCCGTTCCATTCCATTCCATTCCATTCCATTCCATTGCATACCAGTTCATTCCATTCGGGTAGATTCCGTTCTATTCCATTCCAATCCATTCCATTCCATTCCATTGCATTCCATTTGGGCTGATTCCATTCCGTTCCATTCCATTCCATTCCATTCGGTTGCTTCCATTCCATTCCAGAACATTCCATTCCATACCATTGCATTCCAATCCTTTCCGTTCTGGTCGATTCCATTCCGTTCAATTCCATTCCATTCCATTTCATTCCATTCTGGTTGATTCCATTCCATTCCATTCCATTCCATTCCATTCCATTCCATTCCATTCCATTCGGCTTAATTCCATTCCATTCCATTCTAATCCATTGCATTCCATTCTATTCTCGTTGATTACATTCCATCCCATTCCAATCAATTCTATTCGGCCTGATTCCATTCCATTCCATTCCATTTCATTCCATTCCATTTGCATTGTTTCCATTCCATTCCATTCCATTCCATTCCATTCCGTTCCATTCCCTTCGGGTTTATTCCCTTCCATTCCATTCCATTGCATTCCATTCGGGTTGTTTCCATTCCATTTCATTCGATTTGATTCCATTCCATTCCATTCCATTCCATTGCATTCCATTCGGGATGATTCCATTCCATTCCATTCCATTAGGATTGATGACATTCCATTCCATTCCATACCATTCCACTCCATTTGGGTTGATTCCATTCCATTCCATTCCATTCCATCCGGGTTAATTCCATTCCATTCCATTCCATTCCATTCCATTCCATTCCATTCCATTCCATTCCATTTGGGTTGCTTCCATTCCATTCAAGAACATTCCATTCCATTCCATTCCATTCCCTTCCATTCCCTTCTATTCAGGTTGATTCCATTCCCTTCCATTCCATTCCGTTCCATTCGTTTTGATTCCATTCCATTCCATTCCATTCGGTTTGATTCCATTCAATTCCATTCCATTGCATTACATTCCATTCCATTTCATTCCATTCGGGTTGATTCCATTCCATTCCATTCCATTCCATTCCATTCTGGTTGATTGAATTCTATTCCATTCCCTTCCATTCCATTCCATTCCATTCGGGTTGCTTCCATTCCATTCCAGAACATTCCATTCCATTCCATTCCATTCCGGTAGATTTCATTCCATTCCATTCCATTCCATTCGTTTAGATTCCATTCCATTCCATTCCATTAGATTACATTACATTAAATTCGGTTTGATTCCATACCATTTCATTCCATTGCATTCCATTCCATTCCATGTCATTCCATTTGGGTTGATTCCATTCCATTCCATTCCATTCCATTCCATTCCATTCCATTCCCTTCGGGTTGAATCCATTCCATTCCATTCCATTCCATTCCATTCCATTCCATTCCATTCCCTTCGGGTTGAATCCATTCCATTCCATTCCATTCCATTCCATTCCATTCCATTCCATTCGGGTTGATTCCATTCCATTCCATTCTATTCCATTCCATTCCATTCCAGTCCAATCGGGTTAATTCCATTCCATTTCATTGCATTCCATTCCATTCCATTCCATTTGGGTTGATTCCATTCCATTCCATTCCATTCCATTCCATTCCATTCCATCCTATTCCATTCCACTCCACTCCACTCTGGTTGATTCCATTCCATTCCATTCCATTCCATTCCATTCCATTCCATTCGGATTGATTCGATTCCATTTCATTCCATTCCACTCCATTCCATTCGTGTTGATTCCATTCCATTCCATTCCATTCCATTCCATTCCATTCCATTCCATACCATTCCATTACATTCGAGTTCATTCCATTCCATTTGATTCCATTCCATTCTATTCCATGCCATTTGGGTTCACTCCATTCCATTCCGTTTCATTCCATTCTATTCCATTCCGTTGCATTCCATTTCATTGCATTCGGGTAGATTCCATTCTATTCCATTCCAATGCATTCCATTCCATTCCGGTTGATTCCATTCCATTCCATTCCATTCCATTCCATTCCATTCCATTCCATTTCATTCCAATCCATTGAGTTTGATTGCATTCCATTCCATTCCATTCGGTTGCTTCCACTCCATTCCATAAAATTCCATTCCATTCCATTCCATTCCATTCCATTCCATTCGTTTGATTCCACTCCATTCCATTCCATTCCATTCCATTCTATTCCATTCCATTCCTTTTGATTCCGTTCCATTCCATTCCATTCCATTTTATTCCATTCGGATTGCGTCCATTACATTCCATTCCAATGCATTCCTTTCCATTCCATTTCATTTCATTCGGGTTGATTCCATTCCATTGCATTCCATTCCATTCCATTCCATTCTGTTTGCTTCCATTCCATTCCATTCCATTCGGATTGATTCCATTCCATTCCATTCTATTCCATTCCATTCCATTCTATTCTCGTTGATTGCATTCCATCCCATTGCATTCCATTCCGTCTCATTTCATTCCATTCCGTTCGTGTTGATTCCATTCCATTCCATTCCATTGCATTCCATTCCATTCCGTTTCATTCCATTCATGTTGATTCCTTTCCATTACATTCCATTCCATTCCCTTCCATTCGTGTTTATTCCATTCCATGGCATTCCATTCTATTCCATTCCAATGCCTTCCTTTCAATTCCATTTCATTCCATTCTGGATGATTCCATTCTATTCCATTCCATTCCATTCCATTCCATTCCATTCCGTTCCATTCCCTTCGGGTTTATTCCCTTCCATTCCATTCCATTGCATTCCATTCGGGTTGTTTCCATTCCATTTCATTCGATTCGATTCCATTCCATTCCATTCCATTGCATTCCATTCGGGATGATTCCATTCCATTCCATTCCATTCGTGTTGATACCATTACATTAAACGCCATTCCATTCCAATCCATTCCATTAGGATTGATGACATTCCATTCCATTCCATACCATTCCACTTCATTTGGGTTGATTCCATTCCATTCCATTTCATTCCATCTGGGTTAATTCCATTCCATTGCATTCCATTCCATTCCATTCCATTTGGGTTGCTTCCATTCCATTCCATTCCATTCCATTCCCTTCCATTCCCTTCTATTCAGGTTGATTCCATTCCATTCCATTCCATTCCGTTCCATTCTTTTTGATTCCATTCCATTCCTTTCCATTCGGTTTGATTCCATTCAATTCCATTCCATTGCATTACATTCCATTCCATTTCATTCCATTCGGGTTGATTCCATTCCATTCCATTCCATTCCATTCCATTCCATTCTGGTTGATTGAATTCTATTCCATTCCCTTCCATTCAATTCCATTCCATTCGGGTTGCTTCCATTCCATTCCAGAACATTCCATTCCATTCCATTCCATTCCGGTAGATTTCATTCCATTCCATTCCATTCCATTCGTTTCGATTCCATTCCATTCCATTCCATTCCATTACCTTCCATTACATTACATTACATCAAATTCGGTTTGATTCCATACCATTTCATTCCATTGCATTCCATTCCATTCCATTCGGGTTGATTCCATTCCATTCCATTCCATTCCATTCCATTCTAGTCCATTCGGGTTAATTCCATTCCATTTCATTCCATTCCATTCCATTCCATTCCATTTGGGTTGATTCCATTCCATTCCATTCCATTCCATTCCATTCAATTCCATCCTATTCCATTCCACTCCATTCCATTCTGGTTGATTCCATTCCATTCCATTCCATTCCATTCTATTCCATTCCATCCCTTTCCATTGCATTCCATTCCATTCCATTCTGGTTGATTCCATTCCTTTCCGTTCCATTCCATTCCATTCCATTCCATTCCCATCCATTCGGGGTGATTGCTTTCCATTCCATTCTATTCCATTCCATTCTATTCGCGATGTTTCCATTCCATTCCATTCCATTCCATTAAATCCCATTCCACTCCATTCCATTCTGGTTGACTCGATTCCATTCTGTTCCATTCCATTCCATTCCATTCCATTCCATTCCATTGAATACCAGTTCATTCCATTCGGGTAGATTCCATTCTATTCCATTCCAGTCCATTCCATTCTATTCCATTCCATTCCATTTGGGTTGATTCCATTCCGTCCAATTCCATTCCATTCCATTCGGTTGCTTCCATTCCATTCCAGAACATTCCATTCCATACCATTGCATTCCAATCCTTTCCATTCCGGTCGATTCCATTCGGTTCCATTCCATTCCATTCCATTTCATTCCATTCTGGTTGATTCCATTCCATTCCATTCCACTCCATTCCATTCGGCTTGATTCCATTCCATTCCATTCTAATCCATTGCATTCCATTCTTTTCGCGTAGATTCCATTCCATCCCATTCCATTCAATTCTATTCGGGTTGATTCCATTCCATTCCATTCCATTCCAATGCATTCGGGTTGATTCCAATCCATTCCATTCCATTCCATTCCATTCCATTCCATTCCATTCGTGTTGATTCCATTCCATTCCATTCCATTGCATTCCATTCCATTCCGTTTCATTCCATTCATGTTGATTCCATTCCATTCCATTCCATTCCATTCCATTCCATTCCGGTTGATTCCATTCCGTTCCATTCCATTCCATTCGTGTTGATTCCATTCAATTCCATTCCATTCCATTCCATTCGTGTTGATTCCATTCCATTCCATTATATTCCATTCCATTCCATTCTATTCGCGTTGATTCCTTTCCATCCCATTCCATTCAATTCTATTCCGGCTGATTCCATTCCATTTCATTCCATTTCATTCCACTCCATTTGCATTGATTTCATTCCATTCCATTCAATTCCATTCTATTCGGGTTGATTCCATTCCATTCCATTCCATTCCTTTCCATTGCATTCCATTCCATTGCATTCCATTCCATTCCATTGCATTCCATTCCATTCCATTCCATTACATTCCATTGTATTCCATTCCATTCCATTTCATTCCATTCCGGTTGATTCCATTCCATTCCATTGCATTCCATTCCGGTTGATTCCATTCCATTCCATTCCATTCTATTCCATTCCATTCCTTTTGATTCTATTCCATTCCATTACATTACATTACATTTTATTCCATTCGGATTTATTCCATTCCATTCCATTCCAATGCATTCCTTTCCATTCCATTTCATTCCATTCGGGTTGATTCCATTATATTCCCTTCCATTAAGGTTGATTCTATTCCATTCCATTCCATTCCATTCCATTCGGGTTGATTCCATTCTATTCCATTCCATTCCATTGCATTCCATTCCATTCCATTCGGGTTGATCCCATTCCGTTCCATTCCATTCCATTCCATTCCATTCCATTTAATCCCATTCCATGTCATTCCATTCGGGTTGATTCCATTCCATTCCATTCCATTGCATTCCATTCCATTCCATTCTGGTTGATTCCTTGCCATTCCATTCCATTCCATTTCATTCCATTCCCATCCATTCGGGGTGATTGCTTTCCATTCCATTCTACTCCATTCCATTCTATTCGCGATGATTCCATTCCATTCCATTCCATTCCATTCCATTAAATCCCATTCCACTCCATTCGATTCCGGTTGACTCGATTCCATTCCGTTCCATTCCATTCCATTCCATTCCATTGCATACCAGTTCATTCCATTCGGGTAGATTCCGTTCTATTCCATTCCAATCCATTCCATTCCATTCCATTCCATTCCATTTGGGTTGATTCCATTCCGTTCCATTCCATTCCATTCCATTCGGTTGCTTCCATTCCATTCCAGAACATTCCATTCCATACCATTGCATTCCAATCCTTTCCGTTCCGGTCGATTCCATTCCATTCCATTCCATTCCATTTCATTCCATTCTGGTTGATTCCATTCCATTCCATTCCATTCCATTCCATTCCATTCCATTCCGTTCGGCTTGATTCCATTCCATTCCATTCTAATCCATTGCATTCCATTCTATTCTCGTTGATTACATTCCATCCCATTCCATTCAATTCTATTCGGCCTGATTCCATTCCATTCCATTCCATTTCATTCCATTCCATTTGCATTGATTGGATTCCATTCCATTCCATTCCATTCCATTCCATTCCATTCCATTCCATTCCATTCTGGTTGATTCCATTCCATTCCATTCAATTCGGATTGATTCTATTCCATTCCATTCTATTCCATTCTATTCCATTCTACTCTCGTTGATTGCATTCCATCCCATTGCATTCCATTCCATCTCATTCCATTCCTTTCCATTCGGGTTGATTCCATTCCATTCCATTCCATTCCATTGCATTTGGGTTGATTCCATTCCATTCCATTCCATTCCATTCGTGTTGATTCCATTCCATTCCATTCCATTGCATTCCATTCCATTCCGGTTCATTCCATTCATGTTGATTCCATTCCATTACATTCCATTCCATTCCCTTCCATTCGTGTTGATTCCATTCCATGGCATTCCATTCTATTCCATTCCAATGCCTTCCTTTCAATTCCATTTCATTCCATTCTGGATGATTCCATTCCATTCCATTCCATTCCATTCCATTCCCTTCCATTCCGTTCCATTCCCTTCGGGTTTATTCCCTTCCATTCCATTCCATTGCATTCCATTCGGGTTGTTTCCATTCCATTTCATTCGATTCGATTCCATTCCATTCCATTCCATTGCATTCCATTCGGGATGATTCCATTCCATTCCATTCCATTCGTGTTGATACCATTACATTAAACGCCATTCCATTCCAATCCATTCCATTAGGATTGATGACATTCCATTCCATTCCATACCATTCCACTCCATTTGGGTTGATTCCATTCCATTCCATTCCATTCCATTCCATCCGGGTTAATTCCATTCCATTCCATTCCATTCCATTCCATTCCATTTGGGTTGCTTCCATTCCATTCAAGAACATTTCATTCCATTCCATTCCATTCCCTTCCATTCCCTTCTTTTCAGGTTGATTCCATTCCATTCCATTCCATTCCATTCCTTTCGTTTTGATTCCATTCCATTCCATTCCAATCGGTTTGATTTCATTCAATTCCATTCCATTGCATTACGTTCCATTCCTTTTCATTCCATTCGGGTTGATTCCATTCCTTTCCATTCCATTCCATTCCATTCCATTCTGGTTGATTGAAATCTATTCCATTCTCTTCCATTCCATTCCATTCCATTCGGGTTGTTTCCATTCAATTCCAGAACATTCCATTCCGTTCCATTCAATTCCGGTAGATTTCATTCCATTCCATTCCATTCCATTCGTTTAGATTCCATTCCATTCCATTCCATTCCATTCCATTCCATTCCATTACATTACATCAAATTCGATTTGATTCCATACCATTTCATTCCATTGCATTCCATTCCATTCCATGTCATTCCATTTTGGTTGATTCCATTCCATTCCATTCCATTCCATTCCCTTCGTGTTGAATCCATTCCATTCCATTCCATTCCATTCCATTCCATTCCCTTCCCTTCGGGTTGAATCCATTCAATTACATTCCATTCCATTCCATTCCATTCGGGTTGATTCCATTCCATTCCATTCCATTCCATTCCAGCCCATTCGGGTTAATTCCATTCCATTTCATTCCATTCCATTCCATTCCATTCCATTTGGGTTGATTCCATTCCATTCCATTCCATTCCATTCCATCCTATTCCATTCCACTCCATTCCACTCTGGTTGATTCCATTCCATTCCATTCGATTCCATTCCATTCAATTCGGATTGATTCGATTCCATTTCATTCCATTCCATTCCATTCCATTCCATTCCATTCGTGTTGATTCCATTCAATTACATTCCATTCCATTCCATTCCATACCATTCCATTCCATTCTAGTTCATTCCATTCCATTTGCTTCCATTCCATTCTTTTCCATGCCATTTGAGTTGACTCCATTCCATTCCGTTTCATTCCATTCTATTCCATTCCGTTGCATTCCATTTCATTGCATTCGGGTAGATTCCATTCTATTCCATTTCAATGCATTCCGTTCCATTCCGGTTGATTCCATACCATTCCATTCCATTCCATTCCATTCCCTTCGGGTTGAATCCATTCCATTCCATTCCATTCCATTCCATTCCATTCCATTCCATTCCCTTCCCTTCGGGTTGAATCCATTCCATTCCATTCCATTCCATTCCATTCGGGTTGATTCCATTCCATTCCATTCCATTCCATTCCAGTCCATTCGGGTTAATTCCATTCCATTTCATTCCATTCCATTCCATTCCATTCCATTCGGTAGCTTCCATTCCATTCCATAAATTTCCATTCCATTCCATTCCATTCCATTCCATTCCGGTTGATTCCACTCCATTCCATTCCATTCCATTCCATTCCATTTTATTCCATTCGGATTGCGTCCATTACATTCCATTCCAATGCATTCCTTTCCATTCCATTTCATTTCATTCGGGTTGATTCCATTCCATTCCATTCCATTCCATTCCATTCCATTCTGGTTGATTCCATTCCATTCCATTCCATTCGGATTGATTCCATTCCATTCCATTCTATTCCATTCCATTCCATTCTGTTCTCGTTGATTGCATTCCATCCCATTGCATTCCATTCCATCTCATTCCATTCCATTCCATTCGGGTTGATTCCATTCCATTCCATTCTATTCCATTCCATTCCATTCCATTCCATTTGGGTTGATTCCATTCCATTCCATTCCATTCCATTGCATTCGGGTTGATTCCATTCCATTCCATTCCATTCGTGTTGATTCCATTCCATTCCATTACATTGCATTCCATTCCATTCCGTTTCATTCCATTTATGTTGATTCCATTCCATTACATTCCATTCCATTCCCTTACATTCGTGTTGATTCCATTCCATGTCATTCCATTCTATTCCATTGCAATGCCTTCCTTTCCATTCCATTTCATTGCATTCGTAATGATTCCATTCCATTCCATTCCATTCCATTCGGGATGATTCCATTCCATTCCATTCCATTCCATTCCATTCCATTCCATTCCATTCGGCTTGATTCCATTCCATTCCATTCTAATCCATTGCATTCCATTCTATTCGCGTTGATTCCATTCCATCCCATTCCATTCAATTCTATTCGGCCTGATTCCATTCCATTCCATTCCATTTCATTCCATTCCATTTGCATTGATTCCATTCCATTCCATTCCGTTCCATTCCATTGCATTCTGGTTGATTCCATTCCATTCCATTCAATTCGGATTGATTCCATTCCATTCCATTCTATTCCATTCCATTCCATTCTATTCTCATTGATTGCATTCCATCCCATTGCATTCCATTCCATCTCATTCCATTCCATTCCATTCGGGTTGATTCCATTCCATTCCATTCCATTCCATTCCATTCCATTCCATTCCATTCCATTGCATTCGGGTTGATTCCAATCCATTCCATTCCATTCCATTCCATTCGTGTTTATTCCATTCCATTCCATTCCATTGCATTCCATTCCATTCCGTTTCTTTCCATTCATGTTGATTCCATTCCACTGCATTCCATTCCATTCCATTCCGGTTGATTCCATTCCGTTCCATTCCATTCCATTCCATTCCTGTTGATTCCATTCCATTCTATTCCATTCCATTCCATTCTGTTCGCGTTGATTCCATTCCATCCCATTCCATTCAATTCTATTCGGGCTGATTCCATCCCATTCCATTCCATTTCATTCCAATCCATTTGCATTGATTCCATTCCATTCCATTCAATTCCATTGTATTCGTGTTGATTCCATACCATTCCATTCCATTCCTTTCCATTCCATTCCATTCCATTGCATTCCATTCCATTCTATTCCATTCCATTCCATTGCATTCCATTCCATTCCATTGCATTCCATTCCATTCCATTACATTACATTCCATTGCATTGCATTCCATTCCATTTCATTCCATTCCGGTTGATTGTAATCCATTCCATTCCATTCCACTCTGGTTGATTCCATTCTATTCCATTCCATTCCTTTTGATTCTATTCCATTCCAACATTACATTACATTTTATTCCATTCGGATTTATTCCATTGCATTCCATTCCAATGCATTCCTTTCCATTCCATTTCATTCCATTCGGGTTGATTCCATTCTATTCCCTTCCATTTGGGTTGATTCTATTCCATTCCATTCCATTCCATTCGGGTTGATTCCATTCCATTCCATTGCATTCCATTTCATTCCTTTCAATTCCATTGCATTCCATTCCACCCCATTTTACTCCCTTCAGGTTGATTCCATTCCATTCCATTCCATTGCATTCCATTCCATTCCATTCGGGTTGATTCCATTCCATTCCATTCCACTCCGTTCCATTCCATTCCATTCAATTCCATTTTGGTTGATTCCATTCCATTCAATTACATTCCATTCCATTTGGTTTGATTCCATTGCATTCCATTCCATTCCATTCCATTCGGGTTGCTTCCATTTCATTCCAGAACATTCCGTTCCATTCCATTCCACTCCAGTTGATTCCATTCCATTCCATTCCATTCCATTCCATTCCATTCCATTCCACTACGGTTGATTCCATTCCATTCAATTCCATTCGTTTTCATTCCATTCCATTCGACTCCATTCCATTCCATTCCATTCGTTTTGATTCTATTCCATTCGATTCCATTCCATTCCATTCCATTCCATTCTATTCGCTTTGGTTCCATTCCATTCCATTCCATTCCATTCCATTTAATCCCATTCCATGTCATTCCATTCCGGATGATTCCATTGCATTCCATTCCATTGCATTCCATTCCATTCCATTCTGGTTGATTCCATGCCATTCCATTGCATTCCATTCCATTCCATTCCATTCCCAACCATTCGGGGTGATTGCTTTCCATTCAATTCTATTCCATTCCATTCTATTCGCGATGATTCCATTCCATTCCATTCCATTCCAATTCTTTCCATTAAATCCCATTCCACTCCATTCCATTCCGGTTGACTCGATTCCATTCCGCTCCATTCCATTCCATTCCATTCCATTCCATTGCATCCCAGTTCATTCCATTCGGGTAGATTCCGTTCTATTCCATTCCAATCCATTCCATTCCATTCCATTCCATTCCATTTGGGTTGATTCCATTCCGTTCCATTCCATTCCATTCCATTCGGTTGCTTCCATTCCATTCCAGAACATTCCATTCCATACCATTGCATTCCAATCCTTTCCGTTCCGGTGGATTCCATTCCGTTCCATTCCATTCCATTCCATTTCATTCCATTCTGGTTGATTCCATTCCATTCCATTCCATTCCATTCCATTCCATTCCATTACATTCGGCTTGATTCCATTCCATTCCATTCTAATCCATTCCATTTCATTCCATTCTGGTTGATTCCATTCCATTCCATTCCATTCCATTTCATTCCATTCCATTTGCATTGATTCCATTCCATTCCATTCCATTCCATTCCATTCCGTTCCATTCCCTTCGGGTTTATTCCCTTCCATTCCATTCCATTGCATTCCATTCGGGTTGTTTCCATTCCATTTCATTCGATTTGATTCCATTCCATTCCATTCCATTGTATTCCATTCGGGATGATTCCATTCCATTCCATTCCATTAGGATTGATGACATTCCATTCCATTCCATACCATTCCACTCCATTTGGGTTGATTCCATTCCATTCCATTCCATTCCATCCGGGTTAATTCCATTCCATTCCATTCCATTCCATTCCATTCCATTCCATTCCATTTGGGTTGCTTCCTTTCCATTCAAGAACATTCCATTCCATTCCATTCCATTCCCTTCCATTCCCTTCTATTCAGGTTGATTCCATTCCCTTCCATTCCATTCCGTTCCATTCGTTTTGATTCCATTCCATTCCATTCCATTCGGTTTGATTCCATTCAATTACATTCCATTGCATTACATTCCATTCCATTTCATTCCATTCGGGTTGATTCCATTCCATTCCATTCCATTCCATTCCATTCTGGTTGATTGAATTCTATTCCATTCCCTTCCATTCCATTTCATTCCATTAGGGTTGCTTCCATTCCATTCCAGAACATTCCATTCCATTCCATTCCATTCCGGTAGATTTCATTCCATTCCATTCCATTCCATTCGTTTAGATTCCATTCCATTCCATTCCATTAGATTACATTACATCAAATTCGGTTTGATTCCATACCATTTCATTCCATTGCATTCCATTCCATTCCATGTCATTCCATTTGGGTTCATTCCATTCCATTCCATTCCATTCCATTCCATTCCATTCCATTCCATTCCATTCCATTCCCTTTGGGTTGAATCCATTCCATTCCATTCCATTCCATTCCATTCCATTCCATTCCATTCCATTCCATTCCCTTCGGGTTGAATCCATTCCATTCCATTCGGGTTGATTCCATTCCATTCCATTCCATTCCATTCCATTCCATTCCATTCCAGTCCATTCGGGTTAATTCCATTCCATTTCATTCCATTCCATTCCATTCCTTTCCATTTGGGTTGATTCCATTCCATTCCATTCCATTCCATTCCATTCCATTGCATTCCATCCTATTCCATTCCACTTCACTCCACTCTGGTTGATTCCATTCCATTCCATTCCATTCCATTCCACTCCATTCCATTCCATTCCATTCCATACCATTCCATTCCATTCGGATTGATTCGATTCCATTTCATTCCATTCCATTCCATTCCATTCATGTTGATTCCATTCCATTCCATTCCATTCCATACCATTCCATTTCATTCGAGTTCATTTAATTCCATTTGATTCCATTCCATTCTATTCCATGCCATTGGGGTTCACTCCATTCCATTCCGTTTCATTCCATTCTATTCCATTCCGTTGCATTCCATTTCATTGCATTCGGGTAGATTCCATTCTATTCAATTCCAACGCATTCCTTTCCATTCCGGTTGATTCCATTCCATTCCATTCCATTCCATTCCATTCCATTCCATTCCATTTCATTCCAATCCATTGGGTTTGATTGAATTCCATTCCATTCCATTCGGTTGCTTCCATTCCATTCCATAAAATTCCATTCCATTCCATTCCATTCCATTCCATTCCATTTCATTCCATTCCATTCCGGTTGATTCCACTCCATTCCATTCCATTCCATTCCATTCCATTCTATTCCATTCCACGCCTTTTGATTCCATTCCATTCCATTCCATTCCATTTTATTCCATTCGGATTGCGTCCATTACATTCCATTCCAATGCATTCCTTTCCATTCCATTTCATTTCATTCGGTTTGATTCCATTCCATTGCATTCCATTCCATTCCATTCCATTCTGGTTGATTCCATTCCATTCCATTCCATTCGTATTGATTCCATTCCATTCCATTCTATTCCATTCCATTCCATTCTATTCTCGTTGATTGCATTCCATCCCATTTCATTCCATTCCATCTCATTCCATTCCATTCCGTTCGTGTTGATTCCATTCCATTCCATTCCATTGCATTCCATTCCATTCCGTTTCATTCCACTCATGTTGATTCCTTTCCATTACATTCCATTCCATTCCCTTCCATTCGTGTTGATTCCATTCCATGGCATTCCATTCTATTCCATTCCAATGCCTTCCTTTCAATTCCATTTCGTTCCATTCTGGATGATTCCATTCTATTCCATTCCATTCCATTCCATTCCGTTCGATTCCCTTCGGGTTTATTCCCTTCCATTCCATTCCATTGCATTCCATTCGGGTTGTTTCCATTCCATTTCATTCGATTCGATTCCATTCCATTCCCTTCCATTCCCTTCTATTCAGGTTGATTCCATTCCATTCCATTCCATTCCATTCCATCCCATTTGGGTTGCCTCCATTCCATTCCATTCCATTCCATTCCATTCCATTCCCTTCTATTCATGTTGATTCCATTCCATTCCGTTCCATTCGTTTTGATTCCATTCCATTCCATTCCATACGTTTAGATTCCATTCCATTCCATTCCATTCCATTACATTCCATTACATTACATTACATCAAATTCGGTTTGATTCCATACCATTTCATTCCATTGCATTCCATTCCATTCCATGTCATTCCATTTGGGTTGATTCCATTCCATTCCATTCCATTCCATTCCATTCCATTCCATTCCATTCCATTCCCTTCGGGTTGAATCCATTCCATTCCATTCCATTCCCTTCCCTTCGGGTTGAATCCATTCCATTCCATTCCATTCCATTCCATTCCATTCCATTCCATTCGTGTTGATTCCATTCCATTCCATTCCATTCCATTCCATTCCATTCCATTCCATTCCATTCCATTTGGGTTAATTCCATTCCATTCCATTCCATTCCATTCCCTTCGGGTTGAATCCATTCCATTCCATTCCATTCCATTCCATTCCATTCCATTCCATTCCCTTCCCTTCGGGTTGAATCCATTCCATTCCATTCTATTCCATTCCATTCCATTCTATTCTCGTTGATTGCATTCCATCCCATTTCATTCCATTCCATCTCATTCCATTCCATTCCGTTCGTGTTGATTCCATTCCATTCCATTCCATTGCATTCCATTCCATTCCGTTTCATTCCACTCATGTTGATTCCTTTCCATTACATTCCATTCCATTCCCTTCCATTCGTGTTGATTCCATTCCATGGCATTCCATTCTATTCCATTCCAATGCCTTCCTTTCAATTCCATTTCGTTCCATTCTGGATGATTCCATTCTATTCCATTCCATTCCATTCCATTCCGTTCGATTCCCTTCGGGTTTATTCCCTTCCATTCCATTCCATTGCATTCCATTCGGGTTGTTTCCATTCCATTTCATTCGATTCGATTCCATTCCATTCCCTTCCATTCCCTTCTATTCAGGTTGATTCCATTCCATTCCATTCCATTCCATTCCATCCCATTTGGGTTGCCTCCATTCCATTCCATTCCATTCCATTCCATTCCATTCCATTCCATTCCCTTCTATTCATGTTGATTCCATTCCATTCCGTTCCATTCGTTTTGATTCCATTCCATTCCATTCCATACGTTTAGATTCCATTCCATTCCATTCCATTCCATTACATTCCATTACATTACATTACATCAAATTCGGTTTGATTCCATACCATTTCATTCCATTGCATTCCATTCCATTCCATGTCATTCCATTTGGGTTGATTCCATTCCATTCCATTCCATTCCATTCCATTCCATTCCATTCCATTCCATTCCCTTCGGGTTGAATCCATTCCATTCCATTCCATTCCCTTCCCTTCGGGTTGAATCCATTCCATTCCATTCCATTCCATTCCATTCCATTCCATTCCATTCGTGTTGATTCCATTCCATTCCATTCCATTCCATTCCATTCCATTCCATTCCATTCCATTCCATTTGGGTTAATTCCATTCCATTCCATTCCATTCCATTCCCTTCGGGTTGAATCCATTCCATTCCATTCCATTCCATTCCATTCCATTCCATTCCCTTCCCTTCGGGTTGAATCCATTCCATTCCATTCCATTCCATTCCATTCCATTCCATTCGTGTTGATTCCATTCCATTCCATTCCATTCCATTCCATCCTATTCCATTCCACTCCATTCCACTCTGGTTGATTCCATTCCATTCCATTCCATTCTATTCCATTCCATTCGGATTGATTCGATTCCATTTCATTCCATTCCATTCCATTCCATTCCATTCCATTCCATTCCATTCCATTCCATTCCATTCGTGTTGATTCCATTCCATTCCATTCCATTCCATTCCATTCCATACCATTCCATTCCATTCGAGTTCATTCCATTCCATTTGATTCCATTCCATTCTATTCCATGCCATTTGGGTTGACTCCATTCCATTCCGTTTCATTCCATTCTATTCCATTCCGTTGCATTCCATTTCATTGCATTCGGGTAGATTCCATTCTATTCCATTCCAATGCATTCCATTCCATTCCGGTTGATTCCATTCCATTCCATTCCATTCCATTCCATTCCATTCCATTCCATTTCATTCCAATCCACTGGGTTTGATTGCATTCCATTCCATTCCATTCGGTTGCTTCCATTCCATTCCATAAAATTCCATTCCATTCCATTCCATTCCATTCCATTCCATTCCATTCCATTCCATTCCGGTTGATTCCACTCCATTCCATTCCATTTCATTCCATTCTATTCCATTCCATTCCTTTTGATTCCATTCCTTTCCATTCCATTCCATTTTATTCCATTCGGATTGCGTCCATTCCATTCCATTACAATGCATTCCTTTCCATTCCATTTCATTTCATTCGGGTTGATTCCGTTCCATTCCATTCCATTCCATTCCATTCTGGTTGATTCCATTCCATTCCATTCCATTCCATTCGGATTGATTCCATTCCATTCCATTCTATTCCATTCCATTCCATTCTATTCTCGTTGATTGCATTCCATCCCATTGCATTCCATTCCATCTCATACCATTCCATTCCATTCGGGTTTATTCCATTCCATTCCATTCCATTCCATTCCATTCTATTCCATTCCATTCCATTCCATTCTCGTTGATTGCATTCCATCCCATTGCATTCCATTCCATCTCATTCCATTCCATTCCATTCCGGTTGATTCCATTCCATTCCATTCCATTGCATTCGGGTTGATTCCATTCCATTCCATTCCATTCCATTTGGGTTGATTCCATTCCATTCCATTCCATTCCATTGCATTCGGGTTGATTCCATTCCATTCCATTCCATTCCAATCCATTCCATTCGTGTTGATTCCATTGCATTCCATTACATTGCATTCCATTCCATTCCGTTTCATTCCATTTATGTTGATTCCATTCCATTACATTCCATTCCATTCCCTTACATTCGTGTTGATTCCATTCCATGTCATTCCATTCTATTCCATTTCAATGCCTTCCTTTCCATTCCATTTCATTGCATTCGTAATGATTCCATTCCATTCCATTCCATTCCATTCGGGATGATTCCATTCCATTAAATTCCATTCCATTCCATTCCATTCCTTTAAGTTCCATGCCCTTCGTGTTTATTACCTTCCATTCCTTTCCATTGCATTCTATTCGGGTTGTTTCCATTCCATTTCATTCGAATCGATTCGTTTCCATTCCATTCCATTCCGTTTAATTCCATTCGTGTTGATTCCATTCCATTCCATTCCATTCCATTCCATTCCCTTCCATTCGTGTTGATTCCTTTCCATGCCATACCATTCCATTCCATTCCATTCAATTCCGGTTGATTCCATTCCATTCCATTCCATTCCATTCTATTCCATTCCATTTCATTTCCTTCGTGTTGATTCCATTCCATTCCATTCCATTCCGTTCCCTTCCATTCCATTCCATTAGAGTTGATTCCATTCCATTCCATTCCATTCCATTCCATTCCATTCCATTCCATTCCCGTCGGGTTGATTCCATTCCATTCCATTCCCTTCTGGTTGATTCCATTCCATTCCATTCCATTCCATTCCATTCCATTTCATTCCATTAGATTCCATTCCTTTCCATTCCATTCCTTTCAGGTTGATTCCATTACGTTCCATTCCATTCCATTCGGGTTGATACCATTCCATTCCATTCCATTACATTACATTACATTATATTCGGGTTGATTCCATTCCATTCCATTCCATTCCATTCCATTTTGGTTGATTCCATTCCATTCCATTCCATTCCATTCCATTCGTGTTGATTCCATTCAATTCCATTCAATTGCATTCCATTCCATTCCGTTTCATTCCATTGGTGTTGATTCCATTCCATACCATTCCATTCCATTCCATTCCCTTCCATTCGTGTTGATTCCATTCGATGCCACTGCATTCCATTCCATTCCATTCCATTCGGCTTGATTCCATGCCATTCCTTTCCATTCCCTTCTATTCCATTCCATTCCTTTGCACTCCATTCCATTCCATTCCATTCCATTTCATTCCATTCGGGTTGATTCCATTCCCTTCCATTGCATTCCTTTGCATTCTATTCCATTCTATTCCCTTCCATTGCATTCCATTCCATTGCATTTCATTCCTTTCCGGTTGATTCCATTCCATTCCATTCCATTTCATTCCATTCCATTCTGGTTGATTCCATTCTATTCCATTCCATTCCATTCCATTTCCTTTCGGTTGATTGATTCCATTCCATTCCATTCCATTCCATTCGGGTTGATTCCATTCCATTCCATTCCATTCCATTCCACTGCATTCCATTTCATTCCTTTCTATTCCATTGCATTCCATTCCACTCCGTTTCGCTCCAATCAGGTTGATTCCATTCCACTCCATTCCATTCCATTCCATTCCATTAGGGTTGATAACATTCCATTCCATCCCATTCCATTCCATTCCATTCCCTTTGGGTTGATTCCATTCCAATCCATTCCATTCCATTCCATTCCAAACGGGTTGATTCCATTCCATTCCATTCCATTGCCTTCCATTCCATTCCATTTCATTCCATTCGGGTTGATAACTTTCCATTCCATTCCATTGCATTTCCTTCCATTGATGTTGATTCCATTCCATTCCATTCCATTCCAATCGGGTTGATTCCATTCCATTCCATTCCATTGCATTCCGTTCCATTCCATTTCATTCCATTCGGGTTGACTCCATTAAATTCCATTCCATTCCATTCCATTTGGGTTGATTCTTGCCATTCCATTCCTTTCCATTCCATTCATTTCGGGTTGATTCCATTCCATTCCATTCCATTCCATTCCATTCCATTCCATTCCATTCATGTTGATTCCATTGCATTCCATTCCATTGCGTTCCATTCCCTTCCGTTTCATTCCATTCGTGTTGATTCCATTCCATTGAATTCCATTCCATTCCATTCCATTCGTGTTGATTCCATTCCTTTCCATTCCACTGCATTGCATTCCATTCCATTCCATTCCATTCGGGTTGATTCCATTCCATTTCATTCCATTCCATTCCCTTCCATTCCATTCCATTTGGGTTGATTCCATTCCATTCCATTCCATTCCATTCCATTCCATTTCATTCCATTCCATTCCATTCCTTTCGGGTTGATTCCATTCCATTCCATTCCCTTCGGGTTGATTCCATTCCATTCCATTGCATTCCATTCGGGTAGATTCCATTCAATTCCATTCCATTGCATTCCATTCCATTCCATTTCATTCCATTCGGGTTGATTCCATTCCATTTCATTCCATTAGATTCCATTCCTTTCCATTCCATTCCTTTCAGGTTGATTCCATTCCGTTCCATTCCATTCGATTCGGATTGATACCATTCCATTCCATTCCATTGCATTACATTACATTCTATTCGGGTTGATTCCATTCCATTCCATTCCATTCCATTCCAATCCATTCCATTCGGGTCTATTCCATTCCATTTCATTCCATTCCTTTCCATTCCATTCCATTGCATTCCATTTCTTTCCTTTCCATTCCATTGCATTCCATACCACTCCATTTCACTCCATTCAGGTTGATTCCATTCCATTCCATTCCATTAGCGTTGATTCCATTCCATTCCATTTCAATCCTTTACATTCCATTACCTTCGGGTTGATTCCATTACATTCCATTCCATTCGGGTTGATTCCAGTCCATTCCATTCCACTGCATTCCATTCCATTCCATTTCATTCCATTCGGGGTGATTTCATTCCATTCCATTCCATTCCAATCCATTCCATTCCATTCGGGTTGATTCCATTCCATTTCATTCCATTCCATTCCATTCCTTTCCATTCCATTCCATTCGGGTTGATTAAATTCCATTCCATTCCATTCCCTTCCAGTACATTACATTACATTCTATTCTGGTTGATTGCATTCCACTCCATTCCATTCCATTCGGTTTGATTCCATTCCATTCCGTTACATTCCATTCTATTCCATTCCATTCGTGTTGATTCCATTCCATTCCATTCCGTGGATTCCATTCCATTCCGCTTCATTCCATTCGTGTTGATTCCATTCCATTCCATTCCATTCCATTCCATTCCATTCCATTCCCTTCCATTCGTGTTGATTCCATTCCATGCCATACCATTCCATTCCATTCCATTCCATTCCATTCCGCTTGATTCCATTCCATTCCATTCCATTCCATTCCCTTCCATTCCATTCCATTAGGGTTGATTCCATTGCATTCCATTCCATTCCATTCCACTCCATTTCATTCCATTCCATTCTATTCCCTTCGGGTTGATTCCATTCGATTCCATTCCCTTCGGGTTGATTCCATTCCATTCCATTGCATTCCATTCGGGTAGATTCCATTCAATTCCATTCCATTGCATTCCATTCCATTCCATTTCATTCCATTTGGGTTGATTCCATTCCATTCCATTCCATTCCATTCGGGTTGATTCCATTCCATTTCATTCCATTAGATTCCATTACTTTCCATTCCATTCCTTTCAGGTTGATTCCATTCCGTTCCATTCCATTCCATTCGGATTGATACCATTCCATTCAATTCCATTGCATTACATTACATTCTATTCGGGTTGATTCCATTCCATTCCATTCCATTCCATTCCATTCGGGTTTACTCCATTCCATTTCATTCCATTCCTTTCCATTCCATTCCATTCCATTCCATTCCATTCCATTCCATTCCATTCGGGTTGATTCCATTCCATTCCATTCCATTGCATTCCATTACATTACATTACATTCTATTCTGGTTGATTCCATTCCATTCCATTCCATTCCATTCCATTCCATTCCATTCGGTTTGATTCCATTCCATTCCGTTCCATTCCATTCTATTCCATTCCATTCGTGTTGATTCCATTCCTTTCCATTCCATTGAATTCCATTCCATTCCGTTTCATTCCATTCGTGTTGATTCCATTCCATTCCATTCCATTCCATTCCATTCCATTCCATTCCCTTCCATTCGTGTTGATTCCATTCCATGCCATACCATTCCATTCCATTCCATTCAATTCCGGATGATTCCATTCCATTCCATTCCATTCCATTTCATTTCCTTCGTGTTGATTCCATTCCATTCCATTCCATTCCGTTCCCTTCCATTCCATTCCATTAGAGTTGATTCCATTCCATTCCATTCCATTCCATTCCATTCCTTTCCATTTCATTCCATTGCATTCCCGTCGGGTTGATTCCTTTCCATTCCATTAACTTCTGGTTGATTCCATTCCATTCCATTCCATTCCATTCCATTCCATTCCATTTCATTCCATTCTCGATGATTCCATTCCATTCCATTCCATTCAATTCGGGTTGGTTCCATTCCATTTCATTCCATTAGATTCCATTCCTTTCCATTCCATTCCTTGCAGGTTGATTCCATTACGTTCCATTCCATTCCATTCGGGTTGATACCATTCCATTCCATTCCATTACATTACATTACAATCTATTCGGGTTCATTCCATTCCATTCCATTCCATTCCATTCCATTTTGGTTGATTCCATTCCATTCCATTCCATTCCATTCCATTCCATTCCATTCCATTCCATTCGTGTTGATTCCATTCAATTCCATTCAATTGCATTCCATTCCATTCCGTTTCATTCCATTGGTGTTGATTCCATTCCATACCATTCCATTCCATTCCATTCCCTTCCATTCGTGTTGATTCCATTCGATGCCACTGCATTCCATTCCATTCCATTCCATTCGGCTTGATTCCATGCCATTCCTTTCCATTCCCTTGTATTCCATTCCATTCCTTTGCACTCCATTCCATTCCATTCCATTCCATTTCATTCCATTCGGGTTGATTCCATTCCCTTCCATTCCATTCCATTCGGGTTGATTCCATTTCATTCCATTCCATTCCATTCCATTGCATTCTATTCCATTCTATTCCCTTCCATTGCATTCCATTCCATTGCATTTCATTCCTTTCCGGTTGATTCCATTCCATTCCATTCCATTTCATTCCATTCCATTCTGGTTGATTCCATTCTATTCCATTCCATTCCATTCCATTTCCTTTCGGTTTATTGATTCCATTCCATTCCATTCCGTTCCATTCGGGTTGATTCCATTCCATTCCATTCCATTTCATTCGGGTTGATTCCATTCCATTCCATTCCATTCCATTCCGGTTGATTCCACTCCATTCCATTCCATTCCATTCCATTCTATTCCATTCCATTCCTTTTGATTCCATTCCATTCCATTCCATTCCATTTTATTCCATTCGGATTGCGTCCATTACATTCCATTCCAATGCATTCCTTTCCATTCCATTTCATTTCATTCGGGTTGATTCCATTCCATTGCATTCCATTCCATTCCATTCCATTCTGGTTGATTCCATTACATTCCATTCCATTCGGATTGATTCCATTCCATTCCATTCTATTCCATTCCATTCCATTCTATTCTCGTTGATTGCATTCCATCCCATTTCATTCCATTCCATCTCATTCCATTCCATTCCGTTCGTGTTGATTCCATTCCATTCCATTCCATTGCATTCCATTCCATTCCGTTTCATTCCATTCATGTTGATTCCTTTCCATTACATTCCATTCCATTCCCTTCCATTCGTGTTGATTCCATTCCATGGCATTCCATTCTATTCCATTCCAATGCCTTCCTTTCAATTCCATTTCATTCCATTCTGGATGATTCCATTCTATTCCATTCCATTCCATTCCATTCCGTTCCATTCCCTTCGGGTTTATTCCCTTCCATTCCATTCCATTGCATTCCATTCGGGTTGTTTCCATTCCATTTCATTCGATTCGATTCGATTCCATTCCATTCCATTGCATTCCATTCGGGATGATTCCATTCCATTCCATTCCATTCGTGTTGATACCATTACATTAAACGCCATTCCATTAAATTCCATTCCATTAGGATTGATGACATTCCATTCCATTCCATACCATTCCACTCCATTTGGGTTGATTCCATTCCATTCCATTCCATTCCATCTGGGTTAATTCAATTCCATTCCATTCCATTCCATTCCATTTGGGTTGCTTCCATTCCATTCCATTCCATTCCATTCCATTCCATTCCCTTCCATTCCCTTCTGTTCAGGTTGATTCCATTCCATTCCATTCCATTCCATTCCATTTGGGTTGCCTCCATTCCATTCCATTCCATTCCATTCCCTTCTATTCATGTTGATTCCATTCCATTCCGTTCCATTCGTTTTGATTCCATTCCATTCCATTCCATTCGGTTTGATTACATTCAATTCCATTCCATTGCATTACATTCCATTCCATTTCATTCCATTCGGGTTGATTCCATTCCATTCCATTCCATTCCATTCCATTCTGGTTGATTGAATTCTATTCCATTCCCTTCCATTCCATTCCATTCCATTCGGGTTGCTTCCATTCCATTCCAGAACATTCCATTCCATTCCATTCCATTCCATTCCGGTAGATTTCATTCCATTCCATTCCATTCCATTCAATTTCAATCCATTCGGGTTGATTCCATTCCATTCCATTCCTTTCCATTATATTCCATTGCATTCCATTCCATTCGGGTTCATTCCATTCCATTCCATTCCATTCCATTCCATTCCATTCCATTCCCTTCGTGTTGAATCCATTCCATTCCCTTCCATTCCATCCCATTCCATTCTATTCCATTCCATTCCGATACATTCCATTCCATTCCCTTCCATTCGTGTTGATTCCATTCCATGCCATGCCATTCCATTCCATTCCGGTTGATTCCATTCCATTCCATTCCATTCCATTTCATTTCCTTCGTGTTGATTCCATTCCATTCCATTCCATTCCGTTCCCTTCCATTCCATTCCATTAGAGTTGATTCCATTCCATTCCATTCAATTCCATTCCATTCCATTTCATTCCATTCTCGATGATTCCATTCCATTCCATTCCATTCCATTCCATTCGGGTTGATTCCATTTCATTTCATTCCATTAGATTCCATTCCTTTCCATTCCATTTGTGTTAATTCCATGCCATTCCACTGCATTCCATTGCCTTCCATTCCATTCGGGTTGCTTCTATTCCATTCCAGAACATTCCATTCCATTCCATTCCGATTGATTCCATTCCATTCCATTGCATTCCATTCCATTCCACTCCATTCCATTGTGGTTGATTTCTTTCCTTTCCATTCCATTCCTTTCCTTTCCATTCCGTTTCATTCCATTCCATTCAATTTCATTCCATTCGGGTTGAATCCATTCCATTCCATTCCTTTCCATTATATTCCATTCCATTCCATTCCATTCGGGTTCATTCCATTCTATTCCATTCCATTCCATTCCATTCCATTCCATTCCCTTCGGGTTGAATAAATTCCATTCCCTTCCATTCCATTCCATTCCATTCGGGTTAATTCCATTCCATTCCATTCCATTCCATTCCATTCCATTCCATTCCGGTTGATTCCATTCCATTTCTTTCCATTCCATTCCATTCCATTCCATTCCATTCTGGTTTATTCCATTCCATTCCATTCCATTCCATTCCATTCCATTCTATTCCATTCTATCCCATTCCATTCCATTCCATTCCATTCGGGATGATTCCATTCCATTCCATTCCACACCTTTCCATTGCTGTTGATTCCATTCCATTCCATTCCATTCCATTCCATTCCATTCCACTCCATTCCATTCCATTCCTTTTGTGTTGATTCCATTCCGTTCCAATCCATACCATTCCATTCCATTCCATTCCGGTTAATTCCATTCCATTCCATTTCATTCAATTCCATTCTGGTTGATTCCATTCCATTTCTTCCTATTCCATTCCATTCCATTCTATTCCATTCCATTCCATTCTATTCGCGTTGATTCCATTCCATCCCATTCCATTCCATTCCATCCCATTCCATTCCATTCCATTCGGGTTGATTCCATTGCATTCCATTCCATTCCATACCATTTGCGTGGATTCCATTCCATTCCATTCAATTCCATTGCATTGCATTCCATTCGGGTTGATTCCTTTCCATTCCATTCCATTGCATTCCATTCCATACCATTCCATTCCATTCCACTCAGGTTGATTCCATTCCATTTCTTTCCATTCCATTCCATTCCATTCCATTCCATTCGGGTTTATTCCATTCCATTCCATTCCATTCCATTCCATTCCATTCCATTCCATTCCGTTCCATTCCATTCCATTCTATGCCATTCCAATCCATTCCATTCCGTTTGATTCCATTCCATTCCATTCCATACCATTCCATTCCTGTTGATTCCTTTCAATTCCACTCCATTCCATTCCATTCCGTTTGGGTTGATTCCATTCCGTTCCAATCCATACCATTCCATTCCATTCGGGTTGATTCCATTCCATTCCATTCCATTCCATTTCATTGCATTCTGTTTGATTCCATTCCATTCCATTCCATTCCATTCCATTCCATTCTGGTTGATTCCATTCCATTCCATTCCATTCCATTTCATTACATTCCATTCGAGTTGATTCCATTCCATTCCATTCTATTCCATTCCATTCCATTCAATTCGCTTTGATTCCATTCCATCCGATTCCATTCCATTCGGATTGACTCCATTCCATTCCATTTCATTCCATTCTATTCCATTCCATTGCATTCCATTTCATTCCATTCGGGTAGATTCCGTTCTATTCCATTCCTATCCATACCATTCCATACCGGTTCATTCCATTCCATTCCATTCCATTCCATTCCATCCCATTCCATTTGGGTTGATTCCATTCCATTCCATTCCTTTCCATTTCATTCCAATCCATTCGGTTTCATTCCATTCCATTCCATTCCATGCCATTCGGTTGCTTCCATTCCAATCCAGAACATTCCATTCCGTTCCATTCAATTCCGGTTCATTCCATTCCATTCCATTCCATTCTATTCCATTCTGTTTAATTCCATTCCATTCCATTCCATTCCATTCGACTTCATTCCATTCCAATCCATTCTATTCCATTCCATTCCATTCCATTCCATTCCATTCCATTCCATTCCATTCCATTCTATTCGCGTTGATTCCATTCCATCCCTTTCCATTCCATTCCATCCCATTCCATTCCATTCCATTCCATTCGGGTTGATTCCATTGCATTCCATTCCATTCCATTCTATTCCATTCCATTCGGGTTCATTCCATTCCATTCCGTTCCATTCGATTCCATTCCATTCCATTCCATTCGGGATGCTTCCATTCCAGTCAAGAACATTCCATTCCATTCCATTCCATTCCATTCCATTCCATTCCGGTTGATTCCATTGCATTCCATTCCATTCCATTCCATTCCATTCCATTCCATTCTGGTTGATTCCATTGCATTCCATTCCATTCCATTTCATTCCATTCGGGTTGATTCCATTCCATTACATTCCATTACATTCCATTCTGGTTGATCCTATTCGATTCCATTCGCTTCAATTCCATTCCATTCCATTCCATTCGAGTTGCTTCCATTCCATTCCAGAACATTCCATTCCATTCCTTTCCATTCTTTCCATTCCATTCTATTCGGGTTCATTCCATTCCATTCCATTCCATTCCGTTCCATTCTGGTAGAATCCATTCCGTTCCATTCCAATCCATTCCATTCCATTCCGATTGATTCCATGCCATTCCTTTCCATTCCATTCCGTTCCATTCCATTCCATTCCGATTAATTCCATGCCATTCCATTGGATTCCATTCCATTCCACTCCATTCCTCTGTGGTTGATTCCATTCCATTCCATTCCATTCCATTCCATTCCATTCCTTTCCAATCCGTTTCATTCCATTCCATTCAATTTCAATCCATTCGGGTTGATTCCATTCCATTCCATTCCATTCCATTAGTGTTGATGCCATTCCATTCCATTCAACACCATTCTATTCCATTTTTGTTGATTCCATTCCATTCCATTCCATTCCATTCCATTACATTCGGGTTAATTCCATTCCATTCCATTCCATTCGATTCCATTTCATTCCATTCCATTCGGGATGCTTCCATTCCAGTCAAGAACATTCCATTCCATTCCATTCCATTCCTATCCATTCCTTTCCATTCCGGTTTATCCCTTTACATTCCATTCCATTCCTTTCGTTTTGATTCCATTCCATTCCATTCCATTCCATTCCATTCGTTTTGATTCCATTCCATTCCATTACATTGCTTTCCATTCCATTCCATTTCATTCCATTCGGGTTGATTCCATTCCATTCCACTCCATTCCATTCTGGTCGATTCCATTCCATTCCATTCCCTTCATTTCCATTCCATTCCATTCCATTCTGGTTGCTTCCATTCCGATCCAGAACATTCCATTCCATTCCTCTCCATTACATTCCATTCCGTTCCATTCGGGTTCATTCCATTCAATTCCATTCCATTCCATTCCATTCCTTTCCAATCCGTTTCATTCCATTCCATTCAATTTCAATCCATTCGGGTTGATTCCATTCCATTCCATTCCATTCCATTCCATTCCATTCCATTCCATTCCGGTTGATTCCATTCCATTTCTTTCCATTCCATTCCCTTCCATTCCATTCCATTCTGGTTTATTCCATTCCATTCCATTCCATTCCATTCTATTCCATTCTATCCCATTCCATTCCATTCCATTCGGGATGATTCCATTCCATTCCATTCCATACCTTTCCATTGCTGTTGATTCCATTCCATTCCATTCCATTCCATTCCACTCCATTCCATTCCATTCCGTTTGTGTTGATTCCATTCCGTTCCAATCCATACCATTCCATTCCATTCCATTCCGGTTAATTCCATTCCATTCCATTTCATTGAATTCCATTCTGGTTGATTCCATTCCATTTCTTCCTATTCCATTCCATTCCATTCCATTCTATTCCATTCCATTCCATTCTATTCGCGTTGATTCCATTCCATCCCATTCCATTCCATTCCATCCCATTCCATTCCATTCCTTTCGGGTTGATTCCATTGCATTCCATTCCATTCCATACCATTTGCGTGGATTCCATTCCATTCCATTCAATTCCATTGCATTCCATTCCATTCGGGTTGATTCCTTTCCATTCCATTCCATTGCATTCCATTCCATACCATTCCATTCCATTCCACTCAGGTTGATTCCATTCCATTTCTTCCCATTCCATTCCATTCCATTCCATTCCATTCGGGTTTATTCCATTCCATTCCATTCCATTCCATTCCATTCCATTCCATTCCATTCCATACTATGCCATTCCAATCCATTCCATTCCGTTTGATTCCATTCCATTCCATTCCATACCATTCCATTCCTGTTGATTCCTTTCAATTCCACTCCATTCCATTCCATTCGGGTTGATTCCATTCCGTTCCAATCCATACCATTCCATTCCATTCGGGTTGATTCCATTCCATTCCATTCCATTCCATTTCATTGCATTCTGTTTGATTCCATTCCATTCCATTCCATTCCATTCCATTCCATTCTGGTTGATTCCATTCCATTCCATTCCATTCCATTTCATTACATTCCATTCGGGTTGATTCCATTCCATTCCATTCTATTCCATTCCATTCCATTCAATTCGCTTTGATTCCATTCCATTCGATTCCATTCCATTCGGATTGACTCCATTCCATTCCATTTCATTCCATTCTATTCCATTCCATTGCATTCCATTTCATTCCATTCGGGTAGATTCCGTTCTATTCCATTCCTATCCATACCATTCCATACCGGTTCATTCCATTCCATTCCATTCCATTCCATTCCATTCCATTCCATCCCATTCCATTTGGGTTGATTCCATTCCATTCCATTCAATTCCATTTCATTCCAATCCATTCGGTTTCATTCCATTCCATTCCATTCCATGCCATTCGGTTGCTTCCATTCCAATCCAGAACATTCCATTCCGTTCCATTCAATTACGGTTCATTCCATTCCATTCCATTCTATTCCATTCTGTTTAATTCCATTCCATTCCATTCCATTCGAGTTGATTCCATTCCATTCCATTCTATTCCATTCCATTCCATTCTATTCCATTCCATTCCATTCTATTCGCGTTGATTCCATTCCATCCCTTTCCATTCCATTCCATCCCATTCCATTCCATTCCATTCCATTCCATTCGGGTTGATTCCATTGCATTCCATTCCATTCCATTCTATTCCATTCCATTCGGGTTCATTCCATTCCATTCCGTTCCATTCGATTCCATTCCATTCCATTCCATTCGGGATGCTTCCATTCCAGTCAAGAACATTCCATTCCATTCCATTCCATTCCATTCCATTCCATTCCGGTTGATTCCATTGCATTCCATTCCATTCCATTTCATTCCATTCGGGTTGATTCCATTCCATTACATTCCATTACATTCCATTCTGGTTGATACTATTCGATTCCATTCGCTTCAATTCCATTCCATTCCATTCCATTCGAGTTGCTTCCATTCCATTCCAGAACATTCCATTCCATTCCTTTCCATTCTTTCCATTCCATTCTATTCGGGTTCATTCCATTCCATTCCATTCCGTTCCATTCTGGTAGAATCCATTCCGTTCCATTCCAATCCATTCCATTCCATTCCGATTGATTCCATGCCATTCCTTTCCATTCCATTCCGTTCCATTCCATTCCATTCCGATTAATTCCATGCCATTCCATTGCATTCCATTCCATTCCACTCCATTCCTCTGTGGTTGATTCCATTCCATTCCATTCCATTCCATTCCATTCCTTTCCAATCCGTTTCATTCCATTCCATTCAATTTCAATCCATTCGGGTTGATTCCATTCCATTCCATTCCATTCCATTAGGGTTGATGCCATTCCATTCCATTCAACACCATTCTATTCCATTTTTGTTGATTCCATTCCATTCCATTCCATTACATTACATTACATTCGGGTTAATTCCATTCCATTCCATTCCATTCGATTCCATTTCATTCCATTTCATTCGGGATGCTTCCATTCCAGTCAAGATCATTCCATTCCATTCCATTCCATTCCATTCCTATCCATTCCTTTCCATTCCGGTTTATCCCTTTACATTCCATTCCATTCCTTTCGTTTTGATTCCATTCCATTCCATTCCATTCCATTCCATTCGGTTTGATTCCATTCCATTCCATTACATTGCTTTCCATTCCATTCCATTTCATTCCATTCGGGTTGATTCCATTCCATTCCACTCCATTCCATTCTGGTCGATTCCATTCCATTCCATTCCCTTCATTTCCATTCCATTCCATTCCATTTTGGTTGCTTCCATTCCCATCCAGAACATTCCATTACATTCCTTTCCATTACATTCCATTCCGTTCCATTCGGGTTCATTCCATTCAATTCCATTCCATTCCATTCCATTCCATTCCACTCGGGATGTTTCCATTCCATTTCATTCTATTCCATTCCATTCCATTCCAATCTATTCCATTCTGGATGATTACATTCCATTCCATTCGTGTTGATACCATTCCATTCCACGCCATTCCATTCCATTCCTTTAGGGTTGTTGCCGTTCAATTCCATTCCATACCATTCCATTATATTTGGGTTGATTCCATTCCATTCCATTCCATTACATTCGGGTTAATTCCATTCCATTCCTTCCCATTCGATTCCATTCCATTACATTCCATTCGGGATGCTTCCATTCCAGTCAAGAACATTCCATTACATAACATTCCATTCCATTCCATTCCGGTTGATTCCATTTCATTCCATTCCATTCCATTTCATTCCATTCGGGTTGATTCCATTCCATTCCATTCCATTACATTCCATTCTGGTTGATCCTATTCGATTCCATTCGCTTCAATTCCATTCCATTCCATTCCATTCGAGTTGCTTCCATTCCAATCCAGAACATTCCATTCCATTCCTTTCCATTCTTTCCATTCCATTCTATTCGGGTTCATTCCATTCCATTCCATTCCATTCCGTTCCATTCCAATCCATTCCATTTCGTTCCGATTGATTCCATGCCATTCCTTTCCATTCCATTCCATTCCGTTCCATTCCATTCCATTCCGATTAATTCCATTCGATTCCATTGCATTCCATTCCATTCCACTCCATTCCGCTGTGGTTGATTGCATTCCATTCCATTCCATTCCATTCCATTCCATTCCTTTCCAATCCGTTTCATTCCATTCCATTCAATTTCAATCCATTCGGGTTGATTCCATTCCATTCCATTCCTTTCCATTATATTCCATTGCATTCCATTCCATTCGGGTTCATTCCATTCCATTCCATTCCATTC
Source organism: Pan paniscus (assembly GCF_029289425.2). Lineage (NCBI taxonomy): Eukaryota > Metazoa > Chordata > Mammalia > Primates > Hominidae > Pan > Pan paniscus. The sequence goes on along the minus strand of NC_073267.2, from coordinate 43,157,428 downwards.
CATGCCATTCCATTCCATTCCCTTCGTGTTGAATCCATTCCATTCCCTTCCATTCCATCCCATTCCATTCTATTCCATTCCATTCCGATACATTCCATTCCATTCCCTTCCATTCGTGTTGATTCTATTCCATGCCATGCCATTCCATTCCATTCCGGTTGATTCCATTCCATTCCATTCCATTCCATTCCATTCCATTCCATTTCATTTCCTTCGTGTTGATTCCATTCCATTCCATTCCATTCCGTTCCCTTCCATTCCATTCCATTAGAGTTGATTCCATTCCATTCCATTCAATTCCATTCCATTCCATTTCATTCCATTCTCGATGATTCCATTCCATTCCATTCCATTCCATTCGGGTTGATTCCATTCCATTTCATTCCATTAGATTCCATTCCTTTCCATTCCATTCGTGTTAATTCCATGCCATTCCACTCCATTCCATTGCCTTCCATTCCATTCCATTCCATTCGGGTTGCTTCTATTCCATTCCAGAACATTCCATTCCATTCCATTCCGATTGATTCCATTCCATTCCATTGCATTCCATTCCATTCCACTCCATTCCATTGTGGTTGATTCCTTTCCATTCCATTCCATTCCATTCCTTTCCATTCCGTTTCATTCCATTCCATTCAATTTCATTCCATTCGGGTTGAATCCATTCCATTCCATTCCTTTCCATTATATTCCATTCCATTCCATTCCATTCGGATTCATTCCATTCCATTCCATTCCATTCCATTCCATTCCATTCCATTCCATTCCCTTCGGGTTGAATAAATTCCATTCCCTTCCATTCCATTCCATTCCATTCGTGTTGATTCCATTCCATTCCATTCCATTCCATTCCGGTTGATTCCATTCCATTTCTTTCCATTCCATTCCATTCCATTCCATTCCATTTTGGTTTATTCCATTCCATTCCATTCCATTCCATTCCATTCCATTCCATTCTATTCCATTCTATCCCATTCCATTCCATTCCATTCGGGATGATTCCATTCCATTCCATTCCATACCTTTCCATTGCTGTTGATTCCATTCCATTCCATTCCATTCCATTCCACTCCATTCCATTCCATTCCGTTTGTGTTGATTCCATTCCGTTCCAATCCATACCATTCCATTCCATTCCATTCCGGTTAATTCCATTCCATTCCATTTCATTCAATTCCATTCTGGTTGATTCAATTCCATTTCTTCCTATTCCATTCCATTCCATTCTATTCCATTCCATTCCATTCTATTCGCGTTGATTCCATTCCATCCCATTCCATTCCATTCCATCCCATTCCATTCCATTCCATTCCATCCCATTCCATTCCATTCCATTCGGGTTGATTCCATTGCATTCCATTCCATTCCATACCATTTGCGTGGATTCCATTCCATTCCATTCAATTCCATTGCATTCCATTCCATTCGGGTTGATTCCTTTCCATTCCATTCCATTGCATTCCATTCCATACCATTCCATTCCATTCCACTCAGGTTGATTCCATTCCATTTCTTTGCATTCAATTCCATTCCATTCCATTCCATTCGGGTTTATTCCATTCCATTCCATTCCATTCCATTCCATTCCATTCCATTCCTTTCCATTCCATTTCATTCTATGCCATTCCAATCCATTCCATTCCGTTTGATTCCATTCCATTCCATTCCGTACCATTCCATTCCTGTTGATTCCTTTCAATTCCACTCCATTCCATTCCATTCCGTTTGGGTTGATTCCATTCCGTTCCAATCCATACCATTCCATTCCATTCGGGTTGATTCCATTCCATTCTATTCCATTCCATTTCATTGCATTCTGTTTGATTCCATTCCATTCCATTCCATTCCATTCCATTCTGGTTGATTCCATTCCATTCCATTCCATTCCATTTCATTACATTCCATTCGGGTTGATTCCATTCCATTCCATTCTATTCCATTCCATTCCATTCCATTCGCTTTGATTCCATTCCATTCGATTCCATTCCATTCGGATTGACTCCATTCCATTCCATTTCATTCCATTCTATTCCATTCCATTGCATTCCATTTCATTCCATTCGGGTAGATTCCGTTCTATTCCATTCCTATCCATACCATTCCATACCGGTTCATTCCATTCCATTCCATTCCATTCCATTCCATTCCATCCCATTCCATTTGGGTTGATTCCATTCCATTCCATTCCATTCCATTTCATTCCAATCCATTCGGTTTCATTCCATTCCATTCCATTCCATGCCATTCGGTTGCTTCCATTCCAATCCAGAACATTCCATTCCGTTCCATTCAATTCCGGTTCATTCCATTCCATTCCATTCCATTCCATTCTATTCCATTCTGTTTAATTCCATTCCATTCCATTCCATTCCATTCGAGTTGATTCCATTCCATTCCATTCTATTCCATTCCATTCCATTCTATTCCATTCCATTCCATTCTATTCGCGTTGATTCCATTCCATCCCTTTCCATTCCATTCCATCCCATTCCATTCCATTCCATTCAATTCCATTCGGGTTCATTCCATTGCATTCCATTCCATTCCATTCTATTCCATTCCATTCGGGTTCATTCCATTCCATTGCGTTCCATTCGATTCCATTCCATTCCATTCCATTCGGGATGCTTCCATTCCAGTCAAGAACATTGCATTCCATTCCATTCCATTCCATTCCATTCCGGTTGATTCCTTTGCATTCCATTCCATTCCATTTCATTTCATTCCATTCGGGTTGATTCCATTCCATTACATTCCATTACATTCCATTCTGGTTGATCCTATTCGATTCCATTCGCTTCAATTCCATTCCATTCCATTCCATTCGAGTTGCTTCCATTCCATTCCAGGACATTCCATTCCATTCCTTTCCATTCTTTCCATTCCATTCTATTCGGGTTCATTCCATTCCATTCCATTCCGTTCCATTCTGGTAGAATCCATTCCGTTCCATTCCAATCCATTCCATTCCATTCCGATTGATTCCATGCCATTCCTTTCCATTCCATTCAGTTCCATTCCATTCCATTCCGATTAATTCCATGCCATTCCATTGCATTCCATTCCATTCCACTCCATTCCTCTGTGGTTGATTCCATTCCATTCCATTCCATTCCATTCCATTCCATTCCATTCCATTCCATTCCTTTCCAATCCGTTTCATTCCATTCCATTCAATTTCAATCCATTCGGGTTGATTCCATTCCATTCCATTCCATTCCATTAGGGTTGATGCCATTCCATTCCATTCAACACCATTCTATTCCATTTGGGTTGATTCCATTCCATTCCATTCCATTCCATTCCATTACATTACATTACATTCGGGTTAATTCCATTCCATTCCATTCCATTCGATTCCATTTCATTCCATTCCATTCGGGATGCTTCCATTCCAGTCAAGAACATTCCATTCCATTCCATTCCATTCCATTCCATTACATTACATTGCTTTCCATTCCATTCCATTTCATTCCATTCGGGTTGATTCCATTCCATTCCACTCCATTCCATTCTGGTCGATTCCATTCCATTCCATTCCTTTCATTTCCATTCCATTCCATTCCATTCTGGTTGCTTCCATTCCGATCCAGAACATTCCATTCCATTCCTTTCCATTACATTCCATTCCGTTCCATTCGGGTTCATTCCGTTCAATTCCATTCCATTCCATTCCATTCCATTCCATTCCATTCCACTCGGGATGTTTCCATTCCATTTCATTCTATTCCATTCCATTCCATTCCAATCCATTCCATTCTGGATGATTACATTCCATTCCATTCGTGTTGATACCATTCCATTCCACGCCATTCCATTCCATTCCTTTAGGGTTGTTGCCGTTCAATTCCATTCCATACCATTCCATTATATTTGGGTTGATTCCATTCCATTCCATTCCATTACATTCGGGTTAATTCCATTCCATTCCTTCCCATTCGATTCCATTCCATTCCATTCCATTCGGGATGCTTCCATTCCAGTCAAGAACATTCCATTACATAACATTCCATTCCATTCCATTCCGGTTGATTCCATTGCATTCCATTCCATTCCATTTCATTCCATTCGGGTTGATTCCATTCCATTCCATTCCATTCCATTACATTACATTCCATTCTGGTTGATCCTATTCGATTCCATTCGCTTCAATTCCATTCCATTCCATTCCATTCGAGTTGCTTCCATTCCAATCCAGAACATTCCATTCCATTCCTTTCCATTCTTTCCATTCCATTCTATTCGGGTTCATTCCATTCCATTCCATTCCATTCCGTTCCATTCTGGTAGAATCCATTCCGTTCCATTCCAATCCATTCCATTTCATTCCGATTGATTCCATGCCATTCCTTTCCATTCCATTCCATTCCGTTCCATTCCATTCCATTCCGATTAATTCCATTCCATTCCATTGGATTCCATTCCATTCCACTCCATTCCTCTGTGGTTGATTGCATTCCATTCCATTCCATTCCATTCCTTTCCAATCCGTTTCATTCAATTCCATTCAATTTCAATCCATTCGGGTTGATTCCATTCCATTCCATTCCTTTCCATTATATTCCATTGCATTCCATTCCATTCGGGTTCATTCCATTCCATTCCATTCCATTCCATTCCATTTGTGTTGATTCCATTCCATTCCATTCCATTCCATTCCATTCGGTTTGATTCCATTCCATTCCGTTCCATTCCCTTCTATTCCATTCCATTCGTGTTGATTCCATTCCATTCCACTGCATTGAATTCCATTCCATTCCACTCCATTGAATTCCATTCCATTCCGTTTCATTCCATTCGTGTTGATTCCATTCCATTCCATTCCATTCCATTCTCTTCCATTAGTGTTGATTCCATTCCCTGCCATGCCATTCCATTCCATTCCGGTTGATTCCATTTCATTCCATTCCATTCCATTTCATTTCCTTCGTGTTGATTCCATTCCATTCCATTCCATTACGTTCCCTTCCATTCCATTCCATTAGAGTTGATTCCATTCCATTCCATTCAATTCCATTCTATTCCATTTCATTCCATTCTCGATGATTCCATTCCATTCCATTCCATTCCATTCGGGTTGATTCCATTCCATTTCATTCCATTAGATTCCATTCCTTTCCATTCCATTCCTTTCAGGTTGATTCCATTACGTTCCATTCCATTCCATTCGGGTTGATACCATTCCATTTCATTCCATTACATTCTATTCGGATTGATTCCATTCCATTCCATTCCATTCCATTCCATTTTGGTTGATTCCATTCCATTCGATTCCATTCCATTCGTGTTGATTCCATTCAATTCCATTCAATTGCATTCCATTCCATTCCGTTTCATTCCATTGGTGTTGATTCCATTCCATTCCATTCCATTCCATTCCCTTCCATTCGTGTTGATTCCATTCGATGCCACTGCATTCCATTCCATTCCATTCCATTCGGCTTGATTCCATGCCATTCCTTTCCATTCCCTTCTATTCCATTCCATTCCTTTGCACTCCATTCCATTCCATTCCATTTCATTCCATTCGGGTTGATGGCATTCCATTCCATTCCATTCCATTCGGGTTGATTCCATTCCATTCCATTCCATTCCATTCCATTGCATTCTATTCCATTCTATTCCCTTCCATTGCATTCCATTCCATTGCATTTCATTCCATTCCGGTTGATTCCATTCCATTCCATTCCATTCCATTCCATTCCATTCCATTCCATTCTATTCCATTCCATTCCTTTTGATTCCATTCCATTCCATTCAATTCCATTTTATTCCATTCGGCTTGACCCATTCGGGTTGTTTCCATTCCATTGCATTCCATTCAATTCCATTCTATTCCATTCTGGTTGATTCCATTCCATTCCATTCCATTCCATTCGGGTTGATTCCATTCAATTCCATTCTCTTCCATACCATCACATTCTCTTCCATTCCATTCCATTCTATTCCATTCCATTCCATTCTATTCGCATTGATTCCATTCCATCCCATTCCATTCCATTCCATCGCATTCCATTCCATTCCTTTCGGGTTGATTCCATTGCATTCAGTTGCATTCCATTCCATTTGGGTGGATTCCATTCCATTCCATTCCATCCCATTCCATTCCATTCCATTCCATTCCATACGGGTTGATTCCAATCCCTTCCATTCCTTTCCATTCTATTTCATTCCATTCGTGTTGATTCCGTTCCATTCCATTCCATCGCATTCCATTCCATTCCGTTTCATTCCATTCATGTTGATTCCTTTCCATTCCATTCCATTCGGGATGATTCCATTCCCTTCCATTCCATTCCATTCCATTCCATTCGTGTTGATAACATTCCATTCCACGCCATTCCATTCCATTCCATTCCATTAGGGTTGATGCCATTCCATTCCATTCCATACCATTCCATTCCCGTTGGGTTGATTCCATTCCATTCCACTCCATTCCATTTGGGTTAATTGCATTCCATTCCATTCCATTCGACTCCATTCCGTTCCATTCCATTCGGGTGGCTTCCAATCCAGTCAAGAACATTCCATTCCATTCCATTCCATTCCATTCCATTCCTCTCCATTCCAATCCATTCCATTCCATGTGGGTTGATTCCATTCCATTCCATTCCATTCCATTCCATGCCATTCCATTCTATTCGGGTTGATTCCATTCCATTCCATTCAATTCCATTCCATTCCATTCCATTCCACTCCATTCCATTGCATTCCATTCGGGTTGATTCCATTCCATTCCATTCCATACCATTCCATTCCACTCGGGTTGATTCCATTCCATTCCATTCCATTCCATTCGGGTTGATTCCATTCCATTCCTTGCCATTCCATTCCATTCCATTCTTGTAGATTCCGTTCTATTCCATTCCATTCCATTCCATTCCGTTCGGGTTGATTCCATTCCGTTCCATTCGAATCCATTCCTTTCCATTCCGATTGATTCCATGCTATTCCTTTCCATTCCATTCCGTTTCATTCCATTCCATTCCGATTGATTCCATTACATTCCATTGCATTCCATTCCATTCAACTCCATTCCTTTGTTGTTGATTCCATTCCATTCCATTCCATTCCATTCCATTCCATTCCATTCCTTTCCATTCCGTTTCATTCCATTCCATTCAATTTCATTCCATTCGGGTTGATTCCATTCCATTCCATTCCTTTCCATTATATTCCATTCCATTCCATTCCAGTCTGGTTCATTCCATTCCATTCCATTCCATTCGATTCTATTCCATTCCATTCCCTTCGGGTTGAATCCATTCCATTCCCTTCCATTCCATTCCATTCCTTTCCATTCGGGTTGATTCCATTCCATTCCGTTCCATTCCATTCCATTCCATTAAATTCCTTTCCGGTTGATTCCATTCCATTTCTTTCCATTCCATTCCATTCTGGTTTATTCCATTCCATTCCATTCCATTCCATTCCATTCCATTCCATTCCATTCCATTCCATCTCATTCTATTCCGTTCTATCCCATTTCATTCCATTCCATTCGGGTTGATTCCATTCCATTCCATTCCATACCATTCCATTGCTGTTGATTCCATTCCATTCCATTCCACTCCATTCCATTCCATTCCGTTTGGGTTGATTCCATTCCGTTCCAATCCATACCATGCCATTCCATTCCGGTTGATTCCATTCCATTCCATTTCATTCCATTCCATTCGTGTTGATTCCTTTCCATTTCTTTCTATTCCATTCCATTCCATTCTATTCCATTCCATTCCATTGTATTCGCATTGATTCCATTCCATCCCATTCCATTCCATTTCTTTCCATTCCATTCCATTCCATTCCTTTCCATTCCATTCCATTCCATTCGGGTTTACTCCATTCCATTCCATTCCATTCCATTCCATTCCATTCGGTTGCTTCCATTCCATTCCAGAACATTCCATTCCATTGCATTCCATTTCGGTTGATTCCATTGCATTCCATTCCATTCCATTCTTATCCATTCCATTCCTTTTGTTTCCATTCTATTCCATTCCAATCCATTTTATTCCATTCGGTTTGATTCCATTCCATTCCATTCCAATGCATTCCATTCCATTCCATTTCATTCCATTTGGGTTTATTCCATTCCATTGCATTCTATTCTATTCCATTCTGGTTGATTCCATTCCATTCCATTCCACTCCATTCCATTTCATTCGGGTTGATTCCATTCCATTCTATTCCATTCCATTCCATTCCACTCCATTCCATTCCATTCGGTTTGATTCCATCCCATTCCGTTCCATTCCATTCTATTCCATTCCATTCGTGTTGATTCCATTCCATTCCACTCCATTGAATTCCATTCCATTCCGTTTCATTCCATTCGTGTTGTTTCCATTCCATTCCATTCCATTCCGTTCCCTTCCATTCGTGTTGATTCCATTCCATGCCATGCCATTCCATTCCATTCCATTCCGGTTGATTCCATTCCATTCCATTCCATTCCATTCCATTCCATTCCTTTCCATTTCATTTTTTTCGTGTTGATTCCATTCCATTCCATTCCCTTCCGTTCCCTTCCATTCCATTCCATTAGAGTTGATTCCATTCCATTCCATTCCATTCCATTCGGGTTGATTCCATTCCATTTCATTCCATTAGATTCCATTCCTTTCCATTCCATTCCTTTCAGGTTGATTCCATTACGTTCCATTCCATTCCATTTGGGTTGATACCTTTCCATTCCATTCCATTCCATTCCATTACATTCTATTCGGGTTGATTCCATTCCATTACATTCCATTCCATTCCATTCCATTTTGGTTGATTCCATTCCATTCGATTCCATTCCATTCGTGTTGATTCCATTCAATTCCATTCAATTGCATTCCATTTCATTCCGTTTCATTCCATTTGTGTTGATTCCATTCCATTCCATTCCATTCCATTCCCTTCCATTCGTGTTGATTCCATTCGATGCCACTGCATTCCATTCCATTCCATTCCATTCGGCTTGATTCCATGCCATTCCTTTCCTTTCCCTTCTATTCCATTCCATTCCTTTGCACTCCATTCCATTCCATTCCATTCCATTTCATTCCATTGGGGTTGATAGCATTCCATTCCATTCCATTCCATTCGGGTTGATTCCATTTCATTCCATTCCTTTCCATTCCATTGCATTCTATTCCATTCTATTCCCTTCCATTGCATTCCATTCCATTGCATTTCATTCCATTCCGGTTGATTCCATTCCATTCCATTCCATTCCATTCCATTCCATTCCATTCTATTCCATTCCATTCCTTTTGATTCCATTCCATTCCATTCAATTCCATTTTATTCCATTCGGCTTGATTCCATTCGGGTTGTTTCCATTCCATTGCATTCCATTCAATTCCATTCTATTCCATTCTGGTTTATTCCATTCCATTCCATTCCATTCCATTCGGGTTGATTCCATTCAATTCCATTCTCTTCCATACCATTACATTCTCTTCCATTCCATTCCATTCTTTTCCAATCCATTCCATTCTATTCACATTGATTCCATTCCATCCCATTCCATTCCATTCCATCCCATTCCATTCCATTCCATTCGTGTTGATTCCATTGCATTCAGTTGCATTCCATTCCATTTGGGTGGATTCCATTCCATTCCATTCCATTCCATTCCATTCCATTCCATACGGTTTGATTCCAATCCCTTCCATTCCTTTCCATTCTATTTCATTCCATTCGTGTTGATTCCGTTCTATTCCATTCCATCGCATTCCATTCCATTCCGTTTCATTCCATTCATGTTGATTCCTTTCCATTCCATTCCATTCGGGATGATTCCATTCCCTTCCATTCCATTCCATTCCATTCGTGTTTATACCATTCCTTTCCACGCCATTCCATTCCATTCCATTGCATTAGGGTTGATGCCATTCCATTCCATTCCATACAATTCCATTCCCGTTGGGTTGATTCCATTCCATTCCACTCCATTCCATTTGGGTTAATTGCATTCCATTCCATTCCATTCGACTCCATTCCGTTCCATTCCATTCGGGTGGCTTCCATTCCAGTGAAGAACATTCCATTCCATTCCATTCCATTCCATTCCTCTCCATTCCAATCCATTCCATTCCATATGTGTTGATTCCATTCCATTCCATTCCATTCCATTCCATTCCATTCCACTCCATTCCATTGCATTCCATTCGGGTTGATTCCATTCCATTCCATTCCATACCATTCCATTCCACTCGGGTTGATTCCATTCCATTCCATTCCATTCAATTCCATTCCGTTCCATTCGGGTTGATTCCATTCCATTCCATTCCATTCCATTCCATTCTTGTACATTCCGTTCTATTCCATTCCATTCCATTCCATTCCATTTCGTTCGGGTTGATTCCATTCTGTTCCATTCGAATCCATTCCATTCCATTCCGATTGATTCCATGCCATTCCTTTCCATTCCATTCCGTTCCACTCCATTCCATTCCGATTGATTCCATTCCATTCCATTGCATTCCATTCCATTCAACTCCATTCCTTTGTGGTTGATTCCATTCCATTCCATTCCATTCCATTCCATTCCATTCCATTCCTTTCCATTCCGTTTCATTCCATTCCATTCAATTTCATTCCATTCGGGTTGTTTCCATTCCATTCCATTCCTTTCCATTAAATTCCATTCCATTCCATTCCAGTCGGGTTCATTCCATTCCATTCCATTCCATTCCATTCGATTCTATTCCATTCCATTCCCTTCGGGTTGAATCCATTCCATTCCCTTCCATTCCATTCCATTCCATTCCATTCCATTCGGGTTGATTCCATTCCATTCCGTTCCATTCCATTCCATTCCATTCCATTCCTTTCCGGTTGATTCCATTCCATTTCTTTCCATTCCATTCCATTCTGGTTTATTCCATTCCATTCCATTCCATTCCATTCCATTCCATTCCATTCCATTCCATTCCATTTCATTCTATTCCATTCTATCACATTTCATTCCATTCCATTCGGGTTGATTCCATTCCATTCCATTCCATACCATTCCATTGCTGTTGATTCCATTCCATTCCATTCCATTCCATTCCATTCCACTCCATTCCATTCCATTCCGTTTGGGTTGATTCCATTCCGTTCCAATCCATACCATTCCATTCCATTCCGGTTGATTCCATTCCATTCCATTTCATTCCATTCTATTCGGGTTGATTCCATTCCATTTCTTTCTATTCCATTCCATTCCATTCTATTCCATTCCATTCCATTCTATTCGCGTTGATTCCATTCCATCCCATTCCATTCCATTCCATCCCATTCCATTCCATTCCATTCGGGTTGAATCCATTGCATTCCATTCCATTCCATACCATTTGGGTGGATTCCATTCCATTCCATTCAATTCGATTCCATTCCATTCCGTTCGGGTTGATTCCATTCCCTTCCATTCCGCTGCATTCCATTCCATTCCATTCCATTCCACTCAGGTTGATTCCATTCCATTTCTTTCCATTCCATTCCATTCCATTCGGGTTTACTCCATTCCATTGCATTCCATTCCTTTCCATTCCATTCCATTCCATTCCATTCGGTTGCTTCCATTCCATTCCAGAACATTCCATTCCATTCCATTCCATTTCGGTTGATTCCATTGCATTCCATTCCATTCCATTCTTATCCATTCCATTCCTTTTGCTTCCATTCCATTCCATTCCAATCCATTTTATTCCATTCGGTTTGATTCCATTCCATTCCATTCCAATGCATTCCATTCCATTCCATTTCATTCCATTTGGGTTTACTCCATTCCATTGCATTCTATTCTATTCCATTCTGGTTGATTCCATTCCATTCCATTCCACTCCATTCCATTTCATTCGGGTTGATTCCATTCCATTCCATTCCATTCCATTCCATTCCATTCCTTCCATTTGTGTTGACTATATTCCATTCCATTCCATTCCATTCCATTCGGTTTGATTCCATTCCATTCCGTTCCATTCCATTCTATTCCATTCCATTCGTGTTGATTCCATTCCATTCCACTCCATTGAATTCCATTCCATTCCGTTTCATTCCATTCGTGTTGATTCCATTCCATTCCATTCCATTCCGGTTGATTCCATTCCATTCCATTCCATTCCATTCCATTCCATTCCATTCCATTCCATTCCATTCCATTCCATTCCATTTCATTCCATTCCATTCCATTTCATTTCCTTCGTGTTGATTCCATTCCATTCCATTCCATTCCGTTCCCTTCCATTCCATTCCATTAGAGTTGATTCCATTCCATTCCATTCAATTCCATTCCATTCCATTTCATTCCATTCTCGATGATTCCATTCCATTCCATTCCATTCCATTCGGGTTGATTCCATTACATTTCATTCCATTAGATTCCATTCCTTTCCATTCCATTCCTTTCAGGTTGATTCCATTACGTTCCATTCCATTCCATTCGGGTTGATACCATTCCATTCCATTCCATTCCATTCCATTACATTCTATATGGGTTGATTCCATTCCATTCCATTTCATTCCATTCCATTTTGGTTGATTCCATTCCATTCGATTCCATTCCATTGGTGTTGATTCAATTCAATTCCATTCAATTGCATTCCATTCCATTCCGTTTCATTCCATTGGTGTTGATTCCATTCCATTCCATTCCATTCCATTCCATTCCCTTCCATTCGTGTTGATTCCATTCGATGCCACTGCATTCCATTCCATTCCATTCCATTCGGCTTGATTCCATGCCATTCCTTTCCATTCCCTTCTATTCCATTCCATTCCTTTGCACTCCATTCCATTCCATTCCATTCCATGTCATTCCATTCGGGTTGATGGCATTCCATTCCATTCCATTCCATTCGGGTTGATTCCATTTCATTCCATTCCATTCCATTCCATTCCATTCTATTCCATTCTATTCCCTTCCATTGCATTCCAATCCATTGCATTTCATTCCATTCCGGTTGATTCCATTCCATTCCATTCCATTCCATTCCATTCCATTCCATTCCATTCCATTCCATTCCATTCTATTCCATTCCATTCCTTTTGATTCCATTCCATTCCATTCATTTCCATTTTATTACATTCGGCTTGATTCCATTCGGGTTGTTTCCAATCCATTGCATTCCATTCAATTCCATTCTATTCCATTCTCGTTGATTCCATTCCATTCCATTCCATTCCATTCGGGTTGATTCCATTCAATTCCATTCTCTTCCATACCATTACATTCTCTTCCATTCCATTCCATTCTATTCCATTCCATTCCATTCTATTCGCATTGATTCCATTCCATCCCATTCCATTCCATTCCATCCCATTCCATTCCATTCCATTAGGGTTGATTCCATTGCATTCAGTTGCATTTCATTCCATTTGGGTGGATTCCATTCCATTCCATTCCATTCCATTCCATTCCATTCCATTCCATTCCATTCCATTCCATACTGGTTGATTCCAATCCGTTCCATTCCTTTCCATTCTATTACATTCCATACGTGTTGATTCCGTTCCATTCCATTCCATCGCATTCCATTCCATTCCGTTTCATTCCATTCATGCTGATTCCTTTCCATTCCATTCCATTCGGGATGATTCCATTCCCTTCCATTCCATTCCATTCCATTCGTGTTGATACCATTCCTTTCCACGCCATTCCATTCCATTCCATTCCATTAGGGTTGATGCCATTCCATTCCATTACATACAATTCCATTCCCGCTGGGTTGATTCCATTCCATTCCACTCCATTCCATTTGGGTTAATTGCATTCCATTCCATTCCATTCGACTCCATTCCGTTCCATTCCATTCGGGTGGCTTCCATTCCAGTAAAGAACATTCCATTCCATTCCATTCCATTCCATTCCTATCCATTCCAATCCATTCCATTCCATGTGGGTTGATTCCATTCCATTCCATTCCATTCCATTCCATTCCATTCCACTCCATTCCATTGCATTCCATTCGGGTTGATTCCATTCGATTCCATTCCATACCATTCCATTCCACTCGGGTTGATTTCATTCCATTCCATTCCATTCCATTCCATTCCATTCCATTCGGGTTGATTCCATTCCATTCCATTCCATTCCATTCCATTCCATTCTTGTAGATTCCGTTCTATTCCATTCCATTCCATTCCATTCCATTCCATTTCTATCGGGTTGATTCCATTCCGTTCCATTCGAATCCATTCCATTCCATTCCGATTGATTCCATGCCATTCCTTTCCATTCCATTCCATTCCATTCCACTCCATTCCATTGCATTCCATTCGGGTTGATTCCATTCCATTCCATTCCATACCATTCCATTCCACTCGGGTTGATTCCATTCCATTCCATTCCATTCAATTCCATTCCGTTCCATTCGGGTTGATTCCATTCCATTCCATTCCATTCCATTCCATTCTTGTACATTCCGTTCTATTCCATTCCATTCCATTCCATTCCATTTCGTTCGGGTTGATTCCATTCTGTTCCATTCGAATCCATTCCATTCCATTCCGATTGATTCCATGCCATTCCTTTCCATTCCATTCCGTTCCACTCCATTCCATTCCGATTGATTCCATTCCATTCCATTGCATTCCATTCCATTCAACTCCATTCCTTTGTGGTTGATTCCATTCCATTCCATTCCATTCCATTCCATTCCATTCCATTCCTTTCCATTCCGTTTCATTCCATTCCATTCAATTTCATTCCATTCGGGTTGTTTCCATTCCATTCCATTCCTTTCCATTAAATTCCATTCCATTCCATTCCAGTCGGGTTCATTCCATTCCATTCCATTCCATTCCATTCGATTCTATTCCATTCCATTCCCTTCGGGTTGAATCCATTCCATTCCCTTCCATTCCATTCCATTCCATTCCATTCCATTCGGGTTGATTCCATTCCATTCCGTTCCATTCCATTCCATTCCTTTCCGGTTGATTCCATTCCATTTCTTTCCATTCCATTCCATTCTGGTTTATTCCATTCCATTCCATTCCATTCCATTCCATTCCATTCCATTCCATTCCATTCCATTTCATTCTATTCCATTCTATCACATTTCATTCCATTCCATTCGGGTTGATTCCATTCCATTCCATTCCATACCATTCCATTGCTGTTGATTCCATTCCATTCCATTCCATTCCATTCCATTCCACTCCATTCCATTCCATTCCGTTTGGGTTGATTCCATTCCGTTCCAATCCATACCATTCCATTCCATTCCGGTTGATTCCATTCCATTCCATTTCATTCCATTCTATTCGGGTTGATTCCATTCCATTTCTTTCTATTCCATTCCATTCCATTCTATTCCATTCCATTCCATTCTATTCGCGTTGATTCCATTCCATCCCATTCCATTCCATTCCATCCCATTCCATTCCATTCCATTCGGGTTGAATCCATTGCATTCCATTCCATTCCATACCATTTGGGTGGATTCCATTCCATTCCATTCAATTCGATTCCATTCCATTCCGTTCGGGTTGATTCCATTCCCTTCCATTCCGCTGCATTCCATTCCATTCCATTCCATTCCACTCAGGTTGATTCCATTCCATTTCTTTCCATTCCATTCCATTCCATTCGGGTTTACTCCATTCCATTGCATTCCATTCCTTTCCATTCCATTCCATTCCATTCCATTCCATTCGGTTGCTTCCATTCCATTCCAGAACATTCCATTCCATTCCATTCCATTTCGGTTGATTCCATTGCATTCCATTCCATTCCATTCTTATCCATTCCATTCCTTTTGCTTCCATTCCATTCCATTCCAATCCATTTTATTCCATTCGGTTTGATTCCATTCCATTCCATTCCAATGCATTCCATTCCATTCCATTTCATTCCATTTGGGTTTACTCCATTCCATTGCATTCTATTCTATTCCATTCTGGTTGATTCCATTCCATTCCATTCCACTCCATTCCATTTCATTCGGGTTGATTCCATTCCATTCCATTCCATTCCATTCCATTCCATTCCTTCCATTTGTGTTGACTATATTCCATTCCATTCCATTCCATTCCATTCGGTTTGATTCCATTCCATTCCGTTCCATTCCATTCTATTCCATTCCATTCGTGTTGATTCCATTCCATTCCACTCCATTGAATTCCATTCCATTCCGTTTCATTCCATTCGTGTTGATTCCATTCCATTCCATTCCATTCCGGTTGATTCCATTCCATTCCATTCCATTCCATTCCATTCCATTCCATTCCATTCCATTCCATTCCATTCCATTTCATTCCATTCCATTCCATTTCATTTCCTTCGTGTTGATTCCATTCCATTCCATTCCATTCCGTTCCCTTCCATTCCATTCCATTAGAGTTGATTCCATTCCATTCCATTCAATTCCATTCCATTCCATTTCATTCCATTCTCGATGATTCCATTCCATTCCATTCCATTCCATTCGGGTTGATTCCATTACATTTCATTCCATTAGATTCCATTCCTTTCCATTCCATTCCTTTCAGGTTGATTCCATTACGTTCCATTCCATTCCATTCGGGTTGATACCATTCCATTCCATTCCATTCCATTCCATTACATTCTATATGGGTTGATTCCATTCCATTCCATTTCATTCCATTCCATTTTGGTTGATTCCATTCCATTCGATTCCATTCCATTGGTGTTGATTCAATTCAATTCCATTCAATTGCATTCCATTCCATTCCGTTTCATTCCATTGGTGTTGATTCCATTCCATTCCATTCCATTCCATTCCATTCCCTTCCATTCGTGTTGATTCCATTCGATGCCACTGCATTCCATTCCATTCCATTCCATTCGGCTTGATTCCATGCCATTCCTTTCCATTCCCTTCTATTCCATTCCATTCCTTTGCACTCCATTCCATTCCATTCCATTCCATGTCATTCCATTCGGGTTGATGGCATTCCATTCCATTCCATTCCATTCGGGTTGATTCCATTTCATTCCATTCCATTCCATTCCATTCCATTCTATTCCATTCTATTCCCTTCCATTGCATTCCAATCCATTGCATTTCATTCCATTCCGGTTGATTCCATTCCATTCCATTCCATTCCATTCCATTCCATTCCATTCCATTCCATTCCATTCCATTCCATTCTATTCCATTCCATTCCTTTTGATTCCATTCCATTCCATTCATTTCCATTTTATTACATTCGGCTTGATTCCATTCGGGTTGTTTCCAATCCATTGCATTCCATTCAATTCCATTCTATTCCATTCTCGTTGATTCCATTCCATTCCATTCCATTCCATTCGGGTTGATTCCATTCAATTCCATTCTCTTCCATACCATTACATTCTCTTCCATTCCATTCCATTCTATTCCATTCCATTCCATTCTATTCGCATTGATTCCATTCCATCCCATTCCATTCCATTCCATCCCATTCCATTCCATTCCATTAGGGTTGATTCCATTGCATTCAGTTGCATTTCATTCCATTTGGGTGGATTCCATTCCATTCCATTCCATTCCATTCCATTCCATTCCATTCCATTCCATTCCATTCCATACTGGTTGATTCCAATCCGTTCCATTCCTTTCCATTCTATTACATTCCATACGTGTTGATTCCGTTCCATTCCATTCCATCGCATTCCATTCCATTCCGTTTCATTCCATTCATGCTGATTCCTTTCCATTCCATTCCATTCGGGATGATTCCATTCCCTTCCATTCCATTCCATTCCATTCGTGTTGATACCATTCCTTTCCACGCCATTCCATTCCATTCCATTCCATTAGGGTTGATGCCATTCCATTCCATTACATACAATTCCATTCCCGCTGGGTTGATTCCATTCCATTCCACTCCATTCCATTTGGGTTAATTGCATTCCATTCCATTCCATTCGACTCCATTCCGTTCCATTCCATTCGGGTGGCTTCCATTCCAGTAAAGAACATTCCATTCCATTCCATTCCATTCCATTCCTATCCATTCCAATCCATTCCATTCCATGTGGGTTGATTCCATTCCATTCCATTCCATTCCATTCCATTCCATTCCACTCCATTCCATTGCATTCCATTCGGGTTGATTCCATTCGATTCCATTCCATACCATTCCATTCCACTCGGGTTGATTTCATTCCATTCCATTCCATTCCATTCCATTCCATTCCATTCGGGTTGATTCCATTCCATTCCATTCCATTCCATTCCATTCCATTCTTGTAGATTCCGTTCTATTCCATTCCATTCCATTCCATTCCATTCCATTTCTATCGGGTTGATTCCATTCCGTTCCATTCGAATCCATTCCATTCCATTCCGATTGATTCCATGCCATTCCTTTCCATTCCATTCCGTTCCATTCCATTCCATTCCGACTGATTCCATTCCATTCCATTGCATTCCATTCCATTCAACTCCATTCCTTTGTGGTTGATTCCATTCCATTCCATTCCATTCCATTCCATTCCATTCCATTCCTTTCCATTCCGTTTTATTCCATTCCATTCAATTTCATTCCATTCGGTTTGATTCCATTCCATTCCATTCCTTTCCATTATATTCCATTCCATTCCATTCCATTCGGGTTCATTCCATTCCATTCCATTCCATTCCATTCTATTCCATTCCATTCCCTTCGTGTTGAATCCATTCCATTCCCTTCCATTCCATTCCATTCCATTCCATTCGGGTTGATTCCATTCCATTCCGTTCCATTCCATTCCATTCCATTCCATTCCTTTCCGGTTGATTCCATTCCATTTCTTTCCATTCCATTCCATTCTGGTTTATTCCATTCCATTCCATTCCATTCCATTCCATTCCATTCCATTCCATTCCATTCCATTCCATTTCATTCTATTCCATTCTATCCCATTTCATTCCATTCCATTCGGGTTGATTCCATTCCATTCCATTCCATACCATTCCATTGCTGTTGATTCCATTCCATTCCATTCCATTCCATTCCATTCCATTCCATTCCATTCCGTTTGGGTTGATTCCATTCCGTTCCAATCCATACCATTCCACTCCATTCCGGTTGATTCCATTCCATTCCATTTCATTACATTCCATTCGGGTTGATTCCATTCCATTTCTTTCTATTCCATTCCATTCCATTCTATTCCATTCCATTCCATTCTATTCGCGTTGATTCCATTCCATCCCATTCCATTCCATTCCATCGCATTCCATTCCATTCCATTCGGGTTGAATCCATTGCATTCCATTCCATTCCATACCATTTGGGTGGATTCCATTCCATTCCATTCAATTCCATTCCATTCCATTCCGTTCGGGTTGATTCCATTCCCTTCCATTCCGTTGCATTCCATTCCATTCCATTCCATTCCACTCAGGTTGATTCCATTCCATTTCTTTCCATTCCATTCCATTCCATTCGGGTTTATTCCATTCCATTCCATTCCATTCCATTCGGTTGCTTCAATTCCATTCCAGAACATTCCATTTCATTCCATTGCATTACGGTTGATTCCATTGCATTCCATTCCATTCCATTCTTATCCATTCCATTCCTTTTGCTTCCATTCCATTCCATTCCAATCCATTTTATTCCATTCGGTTTGATTCCATTCCATTCCATTCCAATGCATTCAATTCCATTCCATTTCATTCCATTTGGGTTTATTCCATTCCATTGCATTCTATTCTATTCCATTCTGGTTGATTGCATTCCACTCCATTCCACTCCATTCCATTTCATTCGGGTTGATTCCATTCCATTCCATTCCATTCCATTCCATTCCATTCCATTCCTTTCCATTTGTGTTGACTCCATTCCATTCCATTCCATTCCATTCGGTTTGATTCCATTCCTTTCCGTTCAATTCCATTCTATTCCATTCCATTCGTGTTGATTCCATTCCATTCCACTCCATTGAATTCCATTCCATTCCGTTTCATTCCATTCGTGTTGATTCCATTCCATTCCATTCCATTCCATTCCCTTCCATTCGTGTTGATTCCATTCCATTCCATTCCATTCCATTCCATTCTATTCCATTCCATTCGTTTTGATTCCATTGCATTCCATTCAATTCCATTTTATTCCATTCGGCTTGATTCCATTCTGGTTGTTTCCATTCCATTGCATTCCATTCAATTCCATTCTATTCCATTCTGGTTGATTCCATTCCATTCCATTCCATTCCATTCGGGTTGATTCCATTCAATTCCATTCTCTTCCATACCATTACAGTCTCTTCCATTCCATTCCATTCTATTCCATTCCATTCCATTCTATTCGCATTGATTCCATTCCATCCCATTCCATTCCATTCCATCCCATTCCATTCCATTCCATTCGGGTTGATTCCATTGCATTCAGTTGCATTCCATTCCATTTGGGTGGATTCCATTCCATTCCATTCCATTCCATTCCATTCCATTCCATTCCATTCCATTCCATTCCATACGGGTTGATTCCAATCCGTTCCATTCCTTTCCATTCTATTTCATTCCATTCGTGTTGATTCCGTTCCATTCCATTCCATCGCATTCCATTCCATTCCGTTTCATTCCATTCATGTTGATTCCATTCCATTCCATTCCATTCGGGATGATTCTATTCCCTTCCATTCCATTCCATTCCATTCCATTCGTGTTGATACCATTCCATTCCACGCCATTCCATTCCATTCCATTCCATTAGGGTTGATGCCATTCCATTCCATTCCATACCATTCCATTCCCGTTGGGTTGATTCCATTCCATTCCACTCCATTCCATTTGGGTTAATTGCATTCCATTCCATTCCATTCGACTCCATTCCGTTCCATTCAATTCGGGTGGCTTCCATTCCAGTCAAGAACATTCCATTCCATTCCATTCCATTCCATTCCTCTCCATTCCAATCCATTCCATTCCATGTGGGTTGATTCCATTCCATTCCATGCCATTCCATTCCATTCCATTCCATTCGGGTTGATTCCATTCCGTTATATTCCGTTCCATTCCATTCCATTCCACTCCATTCCATTGCATTCCATTTGGGTTGATTCCATTCCATTCCATTCCATACCATTCCATTCCACTCGGGTTGATTCCATCCCATTCCATTCCATTCCATTCCTTTCCATTCGGGTTGATTCCATTCCATTCCATTCCATTCCATTCTTGTAGATTCCGTTGTATTCCATTCCATTCCATTCCATTCCATTCCGTTCGGGTTGATTCCATTCCGTTCCATTCGAATCCATTCCATTCCATTCCGATTGATTCCATGCCATTCTTTCCATTCCATTCCGCTCCATTCCATTCCATTCCGATTGATTCCATTCCATTCCATTGCATTCCATTCCATTCAACTCCATTCCTTTGTGGTTTATTCCATTCCATTCCATTCCATTCCATTCCATTCCATTCCATTCCATTCCTTTCCTTTCCATTCCGTTTCTTTCCATTCCATTCAATTTCATTCCATTCGGGTTGATTCCTCTCCATTCCATTCCTTTCCATTATATTCCATTCAATTCCATTCCAGTCGGGTTCATTCCATACCATTCCATTCCATTCCATTCTATTCCATTCCATTCCCTTCGGGTTGAATCCACTCCATTCCCTTCCATTCCATTCCATTCCATTCCATTCCATTCGGGTTGATTCCATTCCATTCCGTTTCATTGCATTCCATTCCATTCCATTCCTTTCCGGTTGATTCCATTCCATTCCGTTCCATTCCATTCTATTCCATTCCATTCCATTCCTTTCCGGTTGATTCCATTCCATTTCTTTCCATTCCATTCCATTCTGGTTTATTCCATTCCATTCCATTCCATTCCATTCCATTCCATTCCATTCCATTAGGGTTGATGCCATTCCATTCCATTCCATACCATTCCATTCCGGTTGGGTTGATTCCATTCCATTCCACTCCATTCCATTTGGGTTAATTGCATTCCATTCCATTCCATTCGACTCCATTCCGTTCCATTCCATTCGGGTGGCTTCCATTCCAGTCAAGAACATTCCATTCCATTCCATTCCATTCCATTCCATTCCATTCCATTCCATTTCATTCCATTCGGTTTCGTTTGATTCCGTTCCATTCCATTCCTTTCCATTCCATTCCATTCCATTCCATTCCCTTCGGGTTGACTCCATTCCATTCCATTCCATTCCATTCCATTCCATTCCATTCCATTCTATTCCATTCGTGTTGATACCATTCCATTCCACGCCATTCCATTCCATTCCATTCCATTAGGACTGATGACATTCCAATCCTTTCCATACCATTCCATTCCATTTGGGTTGATTCCATTCCATTCCATTCCTTTCCATCCGGTTTATTTGCATCCATTCCAGTCAAGAACATTCCGTTCCATTACATTACATTCCAATACATTACATTCTGGTTGATTCCATTCCATTCCATTCCATTCCATTCCATTCCATTCGGGTTGATTCCATTCCATTCCTTTCTATTCCATTCCAATCCACTCTATTCGCGTTGATTCCATTCCTTTCCATTCCATTAAATCCCATTTCATTCCATTCCATTCGGGTTGATTCGATTCAATTCCATTCCATTCCATTGCATTCCATTTCATTCTATTCGGGTAGATTCCGTTCTATTCCATTCCAATCCATTGCATTCCACCCCGGTTGATTCCAATCCATTCCATTCCATTCCATTTGGTTTGATAACATTCCATTCCATTCCATTCCATTCCATTCCATTCCATTTGGGTTGATTCCATTCCGTTCCATTCCATTCCATTCCATTCGGTTGCTACCATTCCATTCCATTCCATTCCATTCTATTCCAATCCATTCCATTCTGGTTGATTCCATTCTGTTCCAATCCATTCCATTCCATTATGGTTGATTCCATTGCATTCCTTTCCATTCCATTCCATTCCATGCCATTCCATTCCATTCCATTCCGGTTGATTCCATTCCATTCCATTCCATTCCATTCCGTTCCATTCCATTCCATTCGGGATGATTCCATTCCATTCCATTCCATTCCATTCCATTTCATTCCATTCCATTCGTGTTGCTACCATTCCATTCCACGCCATTCCATTCCATTCTATTCCATTAGGATTGATGACATTCCATTCCATTGCATACCATTCCATTCCATTCGGGTTGATACCCTTCCATTCCATTCCAATCCATTCCATTCGATTCCTATTGATTCCATTCCATTCCATTGCATTCCATTCCATTCCATTCCGATTGATTCCATTCCATTCCATTCCATTGTTTTAGATTCCATTCCATTCCATTCCATTGCATTGCTTTCCATTCAATTTCATTCCATTCTGGTTGATTCCGTTCCATTCCATTCCTTTCCATTCCATTCCATTCCATTCTGCTACATTCCATTCCATTCCATTCCATTCCATTCCATTCCATTCCCTTCGGGTTGTATCCATTCCATTCCATTCCATTCCATTCTATTCCATTCCATTCGGGTTGATTCCATTCCATTCCATTCCATTCCATTGCATTCCATTCCGTTCCATTCCATTCCATTCGGGTTGATTCCATTCCATTTCATTCCATTCCATTCCATTCCATTCCATTCGGGTTGATTCGATTCCATTCCATTCCATTCCATTCCATTCCATACTATTCCATTCCATTCCATTCCATTCGGGTTGATTCCATTCCATTCCATTCCATTCCATTCCATTCCATTCAGGTTGAATCGATTCCATTTCATTCCATTCCATTCAATTCCATTCCATTCGTGTTGATTCCATTCCATTCCATTCCATTCCATTCCATTCAGGGTGATTCCATTCCATTCCATACCATTCCATTCCATTCGAGTTCATTCCATTCCATTCCATTTGATTCCATTCCATTCTATTCCATTCCATTTGGGGTGACTCCATTCCATTCCATTTCATTGCATTCTATTCCATTCCGTTGCATTCCATTTCATTGCATTCGGGTAGATTCCGTTCTATTCCATTCCAATGCATTCCATTCCATTCCGGTTGATTCCATTCCATTCCATTCCATTCCATTCTGGTTGATTCCATTCCATTCCATTCCATTCTATTCCATTCTATTCCATTCCATTCCTTTTGATTCCATTCCATTCCATTCCATTCCATTTTATTCCATTCTGATTGCTTCCATTACATTCCATTCCAATGCATTCCTTTCCATTCCTTTTCATTTCATTCTGGTTGATTCCATTCCATTCCATTCCATTCTGGTTGATTCCATTCCATTCCATTCCATTCGGATTGATTCGATTCCATTCCATTCTATTCCATTCCATTCCATTCTATTCTCGTTGATTGCATTCCATCCCATTGCATTCCATTCCATCCCATTCCATTCCATTCCATTTGGGTGGATTCCATTCCATTCCATTCCATTCCATTCCATTCCATTCCATTCCATTCGCGTTGATTCCATTCCATTCCATTCCATTCCATTCCATTCGTGTTGATTCCACTCCATTCCATTCCATTGCATTCCATTCCATTCCGTTTCATTCCATTCATGTTGATTCCATTCCATTACATTCCATTCCGTTCCCTTCCATTCGTGTTGATTCCATTCCATGGCATTCAATTCTATTCCATTCCAATGCATTCCTTTCCATTCCATTTCATTCCATTCGGGATGATTCCATTCCATTCCATTCCATTCCATTCCATTCCATTGCATTCTTTCCATTCCATTCCCTTCGGGTTTATTCCATTCCATTCCATTCCATTCCATTCCATTCCATTCCATTCTATTCGGTTTGTCTCCATTCCATTTCATTCGATTCCATTCCATTCCATTCAGGATGATTCCATTCCATTCCATTCCATTCCATTCGTGTTAATACCATTCCATTCCACGCCATTCCATTCCATTCCATTCCATTAGGATTGATGACATTCCATTCCATTCCATACCATTCCACTCCATTTGGGTTGTTTCCATTCCATTCCATTCCATCCGGGTTAATTCCATTCCATTCCATTACATTCGATTCCATTCCATTCCATTCCATTCCATTCGTGTTGCTTCCATTCCAGTCAAGAACATTCCATTCCATTCCATTCCCTTCTATTCAGGTTGATTCCTTTCCATTCCATTCCATTCCATGCCATTCGTTTTGATTCCATTCCATTCCATTCCATTCCATTCCATTCCATTCCATTCCATTCCATTCGGTTTGATTCCATTCAATCCCATTCCATTGCATTCCATTCCATTCCATTTCATTCCATTCGGGTTGATTCCATTCCATTCCATTCCCTTCCATTACATTCCATTCCATTCGGGTTGCTTCCATTCCATTCCAGAACATTCCATTCCATTCCATTCCTTTCCGGTAGATTCCGTTCCATTCCATTCCATTCCATTCGTTTAGATTCCATTCCATGCCATTACATTACATTACACTGCATTACATTACATTCGGTTTGATTCCATTCCATTCCATTCCATTGCATTCCATTGCATTCCATTCCATTCCATGTCACTCCATTCGGGTTGATTCCATTCCATTCCATTCCATTCCATTCCATTCCATTCCATTCCATTCCATTCCATTCTGGTTGATTCCATTCCTTTCCATTCTATTCCATTCCATTCCATTCCATTCCATTCGGGTTGATTCCATTCCATTCCATTCTCTTCCATTCCATTCCATTCTATTCGCATTGATTCCATTCCATTCCATTCCATTCAATTCCATTCCGTTCCATTCCATTTCATTCCAATCCATTGGGTTTGATTGCATTCCATTCCATTCCATTCAGTTGCTTCCATTCCATTCCAGAAAATTCCATTCCATTCCATTCCATTCCATTCCACTCCATTCCGGTTGATTCCATTCCATTCGATTCCATTCCATTCCATTCCATTCTATTCCATTACATTCCTTTTGATTCCATTCCATTTCATTGCATTCCATTTTATTCCATTCGAATTGCTTCCATTACATTGCATTCCAATGCATTCCTTTCCATTCCATTTCATTTCTTTCGGGTTGATTCCATTCCATTCCATTCCATTCCATTCCATTCTGGTTTATTCCATTCCATTCCATTCCATTCGGATTGATTCTATTCCATTCCATTCTATTCCATCCCATTACATTCCATTCCATTTGGGTTGATTCCATTCAATTCCATTCTATTCCATTCCATTCCATTCTTTTCGCGTTGATTCCATTCCATCCCATTCCAATCAATTCTATTCGGGCTGATTCCATTCCATTCCGTTCCATTTCATTCCATTCCATTTGCATAGATTCCATTCCATTCCATTCAATTCCATTCTATTCGGGTTGATTCCATTCCATTGCATTCCATTCCATTCCTTTGCATTCCATTCCATTCCATTCCATTGCATTCCATTCCAATCCATTCCATTCCATTGCATTCCATTCCATTCCATTTCATTCCATTCGGGTTGATTCTATTCCATTCCATTCCATTCCATTCCATTCGGGTTGATTCCATTCCGTTCCATTGCATTCCATTCAATTCCATTCCATTTCATTCCATTCGGTTCGGGTTGATTCGATTCCATTCCATTCCATTCCATTCCCTTCGTCTTGATTCCATTCCATTCCATTCCATTCCATTCCGATCCATTCGGGTTGATTCCATTCCATTCCATTCCATTCCATTCGGGTTGATTCCATTCCATTCCATTCCATTCCATTGCCTTCCATTCCATTCCTTTCCGTTCCACTGCATTCCATTCCACCCCATTTCACTCCATTCAGGTTGATTCCGTTCCATTCCATTCCACTGCATTACATTCCATTCAATTCGGTTTGATTCCGTTCCATTCCATTCCACTCCATTCCATTCCATTCCATTCAATTCCATTTTGGTTCATTCCATTCCATTCAATTACATTCCATTCCATTTGGTTTGATTCCATTGCATTCCATTCCATTCCATTCCATTCCAATCCATTCCATTCGGGTTGCTTCCATTCCATTCCAGAACATTCCATTCCATTCCATTCCACTCCAGTTGATTCCATTCCAATCCATTCCATTCCATTCCATTCCACTCCGGTTGATTCCATTCCATTCCATTCCATTCCATTCGATTTGATTCCATTCCATTCGATTCCATTCCATTCCATTCCATTCGTTTTGATTCCATTCCATTGGATTCCATTCCATTCCATTCCATTCGGGTTGTTTCCATTCCATTCCATTCTATTCCATTCCATTCCATTGTATTCGCGTTGATTCCATTCCATTCCATTCCCCTCCATTCCATTTAATCCCATTCCATTCCTTTCAATTCGAGTTGATTCCATTCCATTTCTTTCTATTCCATTTCATTCCATTCTATTCCATTCCATTCCATTCTATTCGCGTTGATTCCATTCCATCCCATTCCATTACATTCCATTGCATTCCATTCCATTCCATTCGGGTTGAATCCATTGCATTCCATTCCATTCCATACCATTTGGGTGGATTCCATTCCATTCCATTCAATTCCATTCCATTCCATTCCGTTCGGATTGATTCCATTCCCTTCCATTCCGTTGCATTCCACTCCATTCCATTCCATTCCACTCAGGTTGATTCCATTCCATTTCTTTCCATTCCATTCCATTCCATTCGGGTTTATTCCATTCCATTCCATTCCATTCCATTCCATTCCATTCCATTCGGTTGCTTCAATTCCATTCCAGAACATTCCATTCCATTCCATTCCATTTCGGTTGATTCCATTGCATTCCATTCCATTCAATTCTTATCCATTCCATTCCTTTTGCTTCCATTCCATTCCATTCCAATCCATTTTATTCCATTCGTTTTGATTCCATTCCATTCCATTCCAATGCATTCCATTCCGTTCCATTTCATTCCATATGGGTTTATTCCATTCCATTGCATTCTATTCTATTCCATTCCGGTTGATTGCATTCCATTCCATTCCACTCCATTCCATTTCATTCGGGTTGATTCCATTCCATTCCATTCCATTCCATTCCATTCCATTCCATTCCATTCCATTCCATTCCATTCCATTTGTGTTGACTCCATTCCATTCCATTCCATTCGGTTTGATTCCATTCCATTCCGTTCCATTCCATTCTATTCCATTCCATTCGTGTTGATTCCATTCCATTCCACTCCATTGAATTCCATTCCATTCCGTTTCATTCCATTCGTGTTGATTCCATTCCATTCCATTGCATTCCATTCCCTTCCATTCGTGTTGATTCCATTCCATTCCATTCCATTCCATTCCATTCCATTCCATTCTATTCCATTCCATTCCTTTTGATTCCATTGCATTCCATTCAGTTCCATTTTATTCCATTCGGCTTGATTCCATTCGGGTTGTTTCCATTCCATTGCATTCCATTCAATTCCATTCTATTCCATTCTGGTTGATTCCATTCCATTCCATTCCATTCCATTCGGGTTGATTCCATTCAATTCCATTCTCTTCCCTACTATTACATTCTCTTCCATTCCATTCCATTCTATTCCATTCCATTCCATTCTATTCGCTTTGATTCCATTCCATCCCATTCCATTCCATTCCATCCCATTCCATTCCATTCCATTCGGGTTGATTCCATTGCTTTCAGTTGCATTCCATTCCATTTGGGTGGATTCCATTCCATTCCATTCCATTCCATTCCATTCCATTCCATTCCATACGGGTTGATTCCAATCCGTTCCATTCCTTTCCATTCTATTTCATTCCATTCGTGTTGATTCCGTTCCATTCCATTCCATCGCATTCCATTCCATTCCGTTTCATTCCATTCATGTTGATTCCTTTCAATTCCATTCCATTCGGGATGATTCCATTCCCTTCCATTCCATTCCATTCCATTCCATTCGTGTTGATACCATTCCATTCCACGCCATTCCATTCCATTCCATTCCATTAGGGTTGATGCCATTCCATTCCATTCCATACCATTCCATTCCCGTTGGGTTGATTCCATTCCATTCCACTCCATTCCATTTAGGTTAATTGCATTCCATTCCATTCCATTCGACTCCATTCCGTTCCATTCCATTCGGGTGGCTTCCATTCCTGTCAAGAACATTCCATTCCATTCCATTCCATTCCATTCCTCTCCATTCCAATCCATTCCATTCCATGTGGGTTGATTCCATTCCATTCCATTCCATTCCATTCCATTCCATTCCATTCCATTCCATTCCGTTCGGGTTGATTCCATTCCGTTCCATTCGAATCCATTGCATTCCATTCCGATTGATTCCATGCCATTCTTTCCATTCCATTCCACTCCTTTCCATTCCATTCCGATTGATTCCATTCCATTCCATTGCATTCCATTCCATTCAACTCCATTCCTTTGTGGTTTATTCCATTCCATTCCATTCTATTCCATTCCATTCCATTTCATTCCATTCTCGATGATTCCATTCCATTCCATTCCATTCCATTCGGGTTGATTCCATTCCATTTCATTCCATTAGATTCCATTCCTTTCCATTCCTTTCCTTTCAGGTTGATTCCATTACATTCCATTCCATTCCATTCGGGTTGATACCATTCCATTCCATTCCATTCCATTACATTACATTCTATTCGGGTTGATTCCATTCCATTGCATTCCATTCCATTCCTTTGCATTCCATTCCATTCCATTCCATTCCATTGCATTCCATTCCAATCCATTCCATTCCATTGCATTCCATTCCATTCCATTTCATTCCATTCGGGTTGATTCTATTCCATTCCATTCCATTCCATTCCATTCGGGTTGATTCCATTCCGTTCCATTGCATTCCATTCAATTCCATTCCATTTCATTCCATTCGGTTCGGGTTGATTCGATTCCATTCCATTCCATTCCATTCCCTTCGTCTTGATTCCATTCCATTCCATTCCATTCCATTCCGATCCATTCGGGTTGATTCCATTCCATTCCATTCCATTCCATTCGGGTTGATTCCATTCCATTCCATTCCATTCCATTGCCTTCCATTCCATTCCTTTCCGTTCCACTGCATTCCATTCCACCCCATTTCACTCCATTCAGGTTGATTCCGTTCCATTCCATTCCACTGCATTACATTCCATTCAATTCGGTTTGATTCCGTTCCATTCCATTCCACTCCATTCCATTCCATTCCATTCAATTCCATTTTGGTTCATTCCATTCCATTCAATTACATTCCATTCCATTTGGTTTGATTCCATTGCATTCCATTCCATTCCATTCCATTCCAATCCATTCCATTCGGGTTGCTTCCATTCCATTCCAGAACATTCCATTCCATTCCATTCCACTCCAGTTGATTCCATTCCAATCCATTCCATTCCATTCCATTCCACTCCGGTTGATTCCATTCCATTCCATTCCATTCCATTCGATTTGATTCCATTCCATTCGATTCCATTCCATTCCATTCCATTCGTTTTGATTCCATTCCATTGGATTCCATTCCATTCCATTCCATTCGGGTTGTTTCCATTCCATTCCATTCTATTCCATTCCATTCCATTGTATTCGCGTTGATTCCATTCCATTCCATTCCCCTCCATTCCATTTAATCCCATTCCATTCCTTTCAATTCGAGTTGATTCCATTCCATTTCTTTCTATTCCATTCCATTCCATTCTATTCCATTCCATTCCATTCTATTCGCGTTGATTCCATTCCATCCCATTCCATTACATTCCATTGCATTCCATTCCATTCCATTCGGGTTGAATCCATTGCATTCCATTCCATTCCATACCATTTGGGTGGATTCCATTCCATTCCATTCAATTCCATTCCATTCCA
This sequence comes from Pan paniscus, assembly GCF_029289425.2. Taxonomy (NCBI): domain Eukaryota; kingdom Metazoa; phylum Chordata; class Mammalia; order Primates; family Hominidae; genus Pan; species Pan paniscus. The sequence continues at coordinate 43,126,718 of NC_073267.2, read as the reverse complement.
TTCCGTTCGGATTGATTCCATTCCCTTCCATTCCGTTGCATTCCACTCCATTCCATTCCATTCCACTCAGGTTGATTCCATTCCATTTCTTTCCATTCCATTCCATTCCATTCGGGTTTATTCCATTCCATTCCATTCCATTCCATTCCATTCCATTCCATTCCATTCGGTTGCTTCAATTCCATTCCAGAACATTCCATTCCATTCCATTCCATTTCGGTTGATTCCATTGCATTCCATTCCATTCAATTCTTATCCATTCCATTCCTTTTGCTTCCATTCCATTCCATTCCAATCCATTTTATTCCATTCGTTTTGATTCCATTCCATTCCATTCCAATGCATTCCATTCCGTTCCATTTCATTCCATATGGGTTTATTCCATTCCATTGCATTCTATTCTATTCCATTCCGGTTGATTGCATTCCATTCCATTCCACTCCATTCCATTTCATTCGGGTTGATTCCATTCCATTCCATTCCATTCCATTCCATTCCATTCCATTCCATTCCATTCCATTCCATTCCATTCCATTCCATTTGTGTTGACTCCATTCCATTCCATTCCATTCGGTTTGATTCCATTCCATTCCGTTCCATTCCATTCTATTCCATTCCATTCGTGTTGATTCCATTCCATTCCACTCCATTGAATTCCATTCCATTCCGTTTCATTCCATTCGTGTTGATTCCATTCCATTCCATTGCATTCCATTCCCTTCCATTCGTGTTGATTCCATTCCATTCCATTCCATTCCATTCCATTCCATTCCATTCTATTCCATTCCATTCCTTTTGATTCCATTGCATTCCATTCAGTTCCATTTTATTCCATTCGGCTTGATTCCATTCGGGTTGTTTCCATTCCATTGCATTCCATTCAATTCCATTCTATTCCATTCTGGTTGATTCCATTCCATTCCATTCCATTCCATTCGGGTTGATTCCATTCAATTCCATTCTCTTCCCTACTATTACATTCTCTTCCATTCCATTCCATTCTATTCCATTCCATTCCATTCTATTCGCATTGATTCCATTCCATCCCATTCCATTCCATTCCATCCCATTCCATTCCATTCCATTCGGGTTGATTCCATTGCTTTCAGTTGCATTCCATTCCATTTGGGTGGATTCCATTCCATTCCATTCCATTCCATTCCATTCCATTCCATTCCATACGGGTTGATTCCAATCCGTTCCATTCCTTTCCATTCTATTTCATTCCATTCGTGTTGATTCCGTTCCATTCCATTCCATCGCATTCCATTCCATTCCGTTTCATTCCATTCATGTTGATTCCTTTCAATTCCATTCCATTCGGGATGATTCCATTCCCTTCCATTCCATTCCATTCCATTCCATTCGTGTTGATACCATTCCATTCCACGCCATTCCATTCCATTCCATTCCATTAGGGTTGATGCCATTCCATTCCATTCCATACCATTCCATTCCCGTTGGGTTGATTCCATTCCATTCCACTCCATTCCATTTAGGTTAATTGCATTCCATTCCATTCCATTCGACTCCATTCCGTTCCATTCCATTCGGGTGGCTTCCATTCCTGTCAAGAACATTCCATTCCATTCCATTCCATTCCATTCCTCTCCATTCCAATCCATTCCATTCCATGTGGGTTGATTCCATTCCATTCCATTCCATTCCATTCCATTCCATTCCATTCCATTCCATTCCGTTCGGGTTGATTCCATTCCGTTCCATTCGAATCCATTGCATTCCATTCCGATTGATTCCATGCCATTCTTTCCATTCCATTCCACTCCTTTCCATTCCATTCCGATTGATTCCATTCCATTCCATTGCATTCCATTCCATTCAACTCCATTCCTTTGTGGTTTATTCCATTCCATTCCATTCTATTCCATTCCATTCCATTTCATTCCATTCTCGATGATTCCATTCCATTCCATTCCATTCCATTCGGGTTGATTCCATACCATTTCATTCCATTAGATTCCATTCCTTTCCATTCCTTTCCTTTCAGGTTGATTCCATTACATTCCATTCCATTCCATTCGGGTTGATACCATTCCATTCCATTCCATTCCATTACATTACATTCTATTCGGGTTGATTCCATTCCATTCCATTCCATTCCATTCCATTCCATTTTGGTTGATTCCATTCCATTCGATTCCATTCCATTCGTGTTGATTCCATTCAATTCCATTCAATTGCATTCCATTCCATTCCGTTTCATTCCATTGGTGTTGATTCCATTCCATTCCATTCCATTCCATTCCATTCCCTTCCATTCGTGTTGATTCCATTCGATGCCACTCCATTCCATTCCATTCCATTCCATTCGGCTTGATTCCATGCAATTCCTTTCCATTCCCTTCTATTCCATTCCATTCCTTTTCACTCCATTCCATTCCATTCCATTTCATTCCATTCGGGTTGATGGCATTCTATTCCATTCCATTCCATTCGGGTTGATTCCATTTCATTCCATTCCATTCCATTCCATTGCATTCTATTACATTCTATTCCCTTCCATTGCATTCCATTCCATTGCATTTCATTCCATTCCGGTTGATTCCATTCCATTCCATTCCATTTCATTCCATTCCATTCTGGTTGATTCCATTCTATTCCATTCCATTCCATTCCATTTCCTTTCGGTTGATTGATTCCATTCCAATCCATTCCATTCCATTCGGGTTGATTCCATTCCATTCCATTCCATTTCATTCGGGTTGATTCCATTCCATTCCATTCCATTCCATTCCACTGCATTCCATTTCATTCCTTTCTATTCCATTGTATTCCATTCCACTCCATTTCGCTCCATTCAGGTTGATTCCATTCCATTCCATCCCATTCCATTCCATTCCATTCCATTCCATTCCATTCCATTCCCTTTGGGTTGATTCCATTCCAATCCATTCCATTCCATTCCATTCCATTCCATTCCATTCCAAACGGGTTGATTCCATTCCATTCCATTCCATTCCATTCCTTTCCATTCCATTCTATTCCATTCCATCCCATTCCATTCCATTCCATCCCATTCCATTCCATTCCATTCGGGTTGATTCCATTGCATTCACTTGCATTCCATTCCATTTTGGTGGATTCCATTCCATTCCATTCCATTCCATTCCATTCCATACTTGTTGATTCCAATCCGTTCCATTCCTTTCCATTCTATTCCATTCCATTCGTGTTGATTCCGTTCCATTCCATTCCATCGCATTCCATTCCATTCCGTTTCATTCCATTCATGTTGATTCCTTTCCATTCCATTCCATTCGGGATGATTCCATTCCCTTCCATTCCATTCCATTCTCATCCATTCGTGTTGATACCATTCCATTCCACGCCATTTCACTCCATTCCATTCCATTAGGGTTGATGCCATTCCATTCCATTCCATACCATTCCATTCCCGTTGGGTTGATTCCATTCCATTCCGCTCTATTCCATTCCATTCCATTCCATTCCATTCCATTCCATTCGGGTTGATTCCATTCCATTCCATTCCATTCCATTCCACTCCATTCGATTGCATTCCATTCGGGTTGATTCCATTCCATTCCATTCCATACAATTCCATTCCACTCGGTTTGATTCCATTCCATTCCATTCCATTCCATTCCATTCCATTCCATTCTTGTAGATTCCGTTCTATTCCATTCCATTCCATTCCATTCCATTCCGTTCGGGTTGATTCCATTCCGTTCCATTCTAATCCATTCCATTCCATTCCGATTGATTCCATGCCATTCCTTTCCATTCCATTCCGTTCCATTCCATTCCATTCCGATTGATTTCATTCCATTCCATTGCATTCCATTTCATTCAACTCCATTCCTTTGTGGTTGATTCCATTCCATTCCATTCCATTCCATTCCATTCCATTCCATTCCATTCCTTTCCATTCCGTTTCATTCCATTCCATTCAATTTCATTCCATTCGGGTTGATTCCATTCCATTCCATTCCTTTCCATTATATTCCATTCCATTCCATTCCAGTCGGGTTCATTCCATTCCATTCCATTCCATTCTATTCCATTCCATTCCTTTCGGGTTGAATCCATTCCATTCCCTTCCATTCCATTCCATTCCATTAAATTCGGGTTGATTCCATTCCATTCCTTTCCATTCCATTCCATTCCATTCCTTTCCGGTTGATTCCATTCCATTTCTTTCCATTCCATTCCATTCTGGTTTATTCCATTCCATTCCATTCCATTCCATTCCATTCTATTCCATTCCATTCCATTCGATTTCATTCTATTCCATTCTATCCCATTTCATTCCATTCCATTCGGGTTGATTCCATTCCATTCCATTCCATACCATACCATTGCTGTTGATTCCATTCCATTCCATTCCATTCCATTCCACTCCATTCCATTCCATTCCGTTTGGGTTGATTCCATTCCGTTCCAATCCATACCATTCCATTCCATTCCGGTTGATTCCATTCCATTCCATTTCATTCCATTCCATTCGGGTTGAATCCATTCCATTTCTTTCTATTCCATACCATTCCATTCTATTCCATTCCATTCCATTCTACTCGCGTTGATTCCATTCCATCCCATTTCATTCCATTCCATCGCATTCCATTCCATTCCATTCGGGTTGAATCCATTGCATTCCATTCCATTCCATACCATTTGGGTGGATTCCATTCCATTCCATTCAATTCCATTCCATTCCGTTCCGTTCGGTTTGATTCCATTCCCTTCCATTCCGTTGCATTCCATTCCATTCCATTCCATTCCACTCAGGTTGATTCCATTCCATTTCTTTCCATTCCATTCCATTCCATTCCATTCGGGTTTATTCCATTCCATTCCATTCCATTCGGTTGCTTCCATTCCATTCCAGAACATTCCATTCCATTGCATTCCATTTCGGTTGATTCCATTGGATTCCATTCCATTCCATTCTTATCCATTGCATTCCTTTTGCTTCCATTCCATTCCATTCCAATCCATTTCATTCCATTCATTTTGATTCCATTCCATTCCATTCCAATGCATTCCATTCCATTCCATTTCATTCCATTTGGGTTTATTCCATTCCATTGCATTCTATTCTATTCCATTCTGGTTGATTCCATTCCATTCCATTCCACTCCATTCCATTTCATTCGGGTTGATTCCATTCCATTCCATTCCATGCCATTCCTTTCCATTCCATTTGTGTTGACTCCATTCCATTCCATTCCATTCCATTCCATTCCATTCTTTTTGATTCCATTCCATTCCGTTCCATTCCATTCTATTCCATTCCATTCGTGTTGATTCCACTCCATTCCACTTCATTGAATTCCATTCCATTCCGTTTCATTCCATTCGTGTTGATTCCATTCCATTCCATTCCATTCCATTCCCTTCCATTCGTGTTGATTCCATTCCATGCCATGCCATTCCATTCCATTCCATTCCGGTTGATTCCATTCCATTCCATTCCATTCCATTCCATTCCATTTCATTTCCTTCGTGTTGATTCCATTCCATTCCATTCCATTCCGTTCCCTTCCATTTCATTCCATTAGAGTTGATTCCATTCCATTCCATTCAATTCCATTCCATTCCATTTCATTCCATTCTCGATGATTCCATTCCATTCCATTCCATTAGAGTTGATTCCATTCAATTCCATTCAATTTCATTCCATTCCATTTCATTCCATTCTCGATGATTCCATTCCATTCCATTCCATTCCATTCGGGTTGATTCCATTCCATTTCATTCCATTAGATTCCATTCCTTTCCATTCCATTCCTTTCAGGTTGATTCCATTACGTTCCATTCCATTCCATTCGGGTTGATACCATTCCATTCCATTCCATTCCATTCCATTACATTCTATTCGGGTTGATTCCATTCCATTCCATTCCATTCCATTCCATTTTGGTTGATTCCATTCCATTCGATTCCATTCCATTCGTGTTGATTCCATTCAATTCCATTCAATTGCATTCCATTCCATTCCGTTTCATTCCATTGGTGTTGATTCCATTCCATTCCATTCCATTCCATTCCATTCCATTCCATTCCCTTCCATTCGTGTTGATTCCATTCGATGCCACTGCATTCCATTCCATTCCATTCCATTCGGCTTGATTCCATGCCATTCCTTTCCATTCCCTTCTATTCCATTCCATTCCTTTGCACTCCATTCCATTCCATTCCATTCCATTTCATTCCATTCGGGTTGATGGCATTCCATTCCATTCCATTCCATTCCATTCCCTTCCATTCGTGTTGATTCCATTCGATGCCACTGCATTCCATTTCTTTCCATTCTATTCGGCTTGATTCCATGCCATTCCTTTCCATTCCCTTCTATTCCATTCCATTGCTTTGCACTCCATTCCATTCCATTTCATTCCATTCGTGTTGATGGCATTCCATTCCATTCCATTCCATTCCGGTTGATTCCATTAAATTCCATTCCATTCCATTCCATTCCATTCCATTCTATTCCTTTCCATTCCTTTTGATTCCATTCCATTCCATTCAATTCCATTTTATTCCATTCGGCTTGATTCCATTCGGGTTGTTTCCATTCCATTGCATTCCATTCAATTCCATTCTATTCCATTCTCGTTGATTCCATTCCATTGCATTCCATTCAATTCCATTCTATTCCATTCTCGTTGATTCCATTCCGTTCCATTCCATTCCATTCGGTTTGATTCCATTCCATTCCATTCTATTCCATTCCATTCCATTCTATTCGCTTTGATTCCATTCCATCCCATTCCATTCCATTCCATCCCATTCCATTCCATTCCATTCGGGTTGATTCCATTGCATTCAGTTGCATTCCATTCCATTTGGGTGGATTCCATTCCATTCCATTCCATTCCATTCCATTCCATTCCATTCCATACGGGTTGATTCCAATCCGTTCCATTCCTTTAGATTCTATTCCATTCCATTCGTGTTGATTCCGTTCCATTCCATTCCATCGCATTCCATTCCATTCCGTTTCATTCCGTTCATGTTGATTCCTTTCCATTCCTTTCCATTCGGGACGATTCCATTCCCTTCCATTCCATTCCATTCCATTCCATTCGTGTTGATACCATTCCATTCCACGCCATTCCATTCCATTCCATTCCATTAGGGTTGATGCCATTCCATTCCATTCCATACCATTCCATTCCGGTTGGGTTGATTCCATTCCATTCCACTCCATTCCATTTGGGTTAATTGCATTCCATTCCACTTCATTCGACTCCATTCCGTTCCATTCCATTCGGGTGGCTTCCATTCCAGTCAAGAACATTCCATTCCATTCCATTCCATTCCATTTCATTCCATTTCATTCCATTCGGTTTGGTTTGATTCCATTCCATTCCATTCCTTTCCATTCCATTCCATTCCATTCCCTTCGGGTTGATTCCATTCCATTCCATTCCATTCCATTCCATTCTATTCCATTCGTGTTGATACCATTCCATTCCACGCCATTCCATTCCATTCCATTCCATTAGGACTGATGACATTCCAATCCTTTCCATACCATTCCATTCCATTTGGGTTGATTCCATTCCATTCCATTCCTTTCCATCCGGGTTATTTGCATCCATTCCAGTCAAGAACATTCCGTTCCATTACATTACATTCCAATACATTACATTCTGGTTGATTCCATTCCATTCCATTCCATTCCATTCCATTCCATTCGGGTTGATTCCATTCCATTCCTTTCTATTCCATTCCAATCCACTCTATTCGCGTTGATTCCATTCCTTTCCATTCCATTAAATCCCATTTCATTCCATTCCATTCGGGTTGATTCGATTCAATTCCATTCCATTCCATTGCATTCCATTTCATTCTATTCGGGTAGATTCCGTTCTATTCCATTCCAATCCATTGCATTCCACCCCGGTTGATTCCAATCCATTCCATTCCATTCCATTTGGTTTGATAACATTCCATTCCATTCCATTCCATTCCATTCCATTTGGGTTGATTCCATTCCGTTCCATTCCATTCCATTCCATTCGGTTGCTACCATTCCATTCCATTCCATTCCATTCTATTCCAATCCATTCCATTCTGGTTGATTCCATTCTGTTCCAATCCATTCCATTCCATTATGGTTGATTCCATTGCATTCCTTTCCATTCCATTCCATTCCATGCCATTCCATTCCATTCCATTCCGGTTGATTCCATTCCATTCCATTCCATTCCATTCCGTTCCATTCCATTCCATTCGGGATGATTCCATTCCATTCCATTCCATTCCATTCCATTTCATTCCATTCCATTCGTGTTGCTACCATTCCATTCCACGCCATTCCATTCCATTCTATTCCATTAGGATTGATGTCATTCCATTCCATTGCATACCATTCCATTCCATTCGGGTTGATTCCCTTCCATTCCATTCCAATCCATTCCATTCGATTCCTATTGATTCCATTCCATTCCATTGCATTCCATTCCATTCCATTCCGATTGATTCCATTCCATTCCATTCCATTGTTTTAGATTCCATTCCATTCCATTCCATTGCATTGCTTTCCATTCAATTTCATTCCATTCTGGTTGATTCCGTTCCATTCCATTCCTTTCCATTCCATTCCATTCCATTCTGCTACATTCCATTCCATTCCATTCCATTCCATTCCATTCCATTCCATTCCATTCCATTCCCTTCGGGTTGTATCCATTCCATTCCATTCCATTCCATTCTATTCCATTCCATTCGGGTTGATTCCATTCCATTCCATTCCATTCCATTGCATTCCATTCCGTTCCATTCCATTCCATTCGGGTTGATTCCATTCCACTTCATTCCATTCCATTCCATTCCATTCCATTCGGGTTGATTCGATTCCATTCCATTCCATTCCATTCCATTCCATACTATTCCATTCCATTCCATTCCATTCGGGTTGATTCCATTCCATTCCATTCCATTCCATTCCATTCCATTCAGGTTGAATCGATTCCATTTCATTCCATTCCATTCAATTCCATTCCATTCGTGTTGATTCCATTCCATTCCATTCCATTCCATTCCATTCAGGGTGATTCCATTCCATTCCATACCATTCCATTCCATTCGAGTTCATTCCATTCCATTCCATTTGATTCCATTCCATTCTATTCCATTCCATTTGGGGTGACTCCATTCCATTCCATTTCATTGCATTCTATTCCATTCCGTTGCATTCCATTTCATTGCATTCGAGTAGATTCCGTTCTATTCCATTCCAATGCATTCCATTCCATTCCGGTTGATTCCATTCCATTCCATTCCATTCCATTCTGGTTGATTCCATTCCATTCCATTCCATTCTATTCCATTCTATTCCATTCCATTCCTTTTGATTCCATTCCATTCCATTCCATTCCATTTTATTCCATTCTGATTGCTTCCATTACATTCCATTCCAATGCATTCCTTTCCATTCCTTTTCATTTCATTCTGGTTGATTCCATTCCATTCCATTCCATTCTGGTTGATTCCATTCCATTCCATTCCATTCGGATTGATTCGATTCCATTCCATTCTATTCCATTCCATTCCATTCTATTCTCGTTGATTGCATTCCATCCCATTGCATTCCATTCCATCCCATTCCATTCCATTCCATTTGGGTGAATTCCATTCCATTCCATTCCATTCCATTCCATTCCATTCCATTCCATTCGCGTTGATTCCATTCCATTCCATTCCATTCCATTCCATTCGTGTTGATTCCACTCCATTCCATTCCATTGCATTCCATTCCATTCCGTTTCATTCCATTCATGTTGATTCCATTCCATTACATTCCATTCCGTTCCCTTCCATTCGTGTTGATTCCATTCCATGGCATTCAATTCTATTCCATTCCAATGCATTCCTTTCCATTCCATTTCATTCCATTCGGGATGATTCCATTCCATTCCATTCCATTCCATTCCATTCCATTGCATTCTTTCCATTCCATTCCCTTCGGGTTTATTCCATTCCATTCCATTCCATTCCATTCCATTCCATTCCATTCTATTCGGTTTGTCTCCATTCCATTTCATTCGATTCCATTCCATTCCATTCAGGATGATTCCATTCCATTCCATTCCATTCCATTCGTGTTAATACCATTCCATTCCACGCCATTCCATTCCATTCCATTCCATTAGGATTGATGACATTCCATTCCATTCCATACCATTCCACTCCATTTGGGTTGTTTCCATTCCATTCCATTCCATCCGGGTTAATTCCATTCCATTCCATTACATTCGATTCCATTCCATTCCATTCCATTCCATTCGTGTTGCTTCCATTCCAGTCAAGAACATTCCATTCCATTCCATTCCCTTCTATTCAGGTTGATTCCTTTCCATTCCATTCCATTCCGTGCCATTCGTTTTGATTCCATTCCATTCCATTCCATTCCATTCCATTCCATTCCATTCCATTCCATTCCATTCCATTCGGTTTGATTCCATTCAATCCCATTCCATTGCATTCCATTCCATTCCATTTCATTCCATTCGGGTTGATTCCATTCCATTCCATTCCCTTCCATTACATTCCATTCCATTCGGGTTGCTTCCATTCCATTCCAGAACATTCCATTCCATTCCATTCCTTTCCGGTAAATTCCGTTCCATTCCATTCCATTCCATTCGTTTAGATTCCATTCCATGCCATTACATTACATTACACTGCATTACATTACATTCGGTTTGATTCCATTCCATTCCATTCCATTGCATTCCATTGCATTCCATTCCATTCCATGTCACTCCATTCGGGTTGATTCCATTCCATTCCATTCCATTCCATTCCATTCCATTCCATTCCATTCCATTCTGGTTGATTCCATTCCTTTCCATTCTATTCCATTCCATTCCATTCCATTCCATTCGGGTTGATTCCATTCCATTCCATTCTCTTCCATTCCATTCCATTCTATTCGCATTGATTCCATTCCATTCCATTCCATTCAATTCCATTCCGTTCCATTCCATTTCATTCCAATCCATTGGGTTTGATTGCATTCCATTCCATTCCATTCAGTTGCTTCCATTCCATTCCAGAAAATTCCATTCCATTCCATTCCATTCCATTCCACTCCATTCCGGTTGATTCCATTCCATTCGATTCCATTCCATTCCATTCCATTCTATTCCATTACATTCCTTTTGATTCCATTCCATTTCATTGCATTTCATTTTATTCCATTCGAATTGCTTCCATTACATTGCATTCCAATGCATTCCTTTCCATTCCATTTCATTTCTTTCGGGTTGATTCCATTCCATTCCATTCCATTCCATTCCATTCTGGTTTATTCCATTCCATTCCATTCCATTCGGATTGATTCTATTCCATTCCATTCTATTCCATCCCATTACATTCCATTCCATTTGGGTTGATTCCATTCAATTCCATTCTATTCCATTCCATTCCATTCTTTTCGCGTTGATTCCATTCCATCCCATTCCAATCAATTCTATTCGGGCTGATTCCATTCCATTCCGTTCCATTTCATTCCATTCCATTTGCATAGATTCCAATCCATTCCATTCAATTCCATTCTATTCGGGTTGATTCCATTCCATTGCATTCCATTCCATTCCTTTGCATTCCATTCCATTCCATTCCATTGCATTCCATTCCAATCCATTCCATTCCATTGCATTCCATTCCATTCCATTTCATTCCATTCGGGTTGATTCTATTCCATTCCATTCCATTCCATTCCATTCGGGTTGATTCCATTCCGTTCCATTGCATTCCATTCCATTCCATTCCATTTCATTCCATTCGGTTCGGGTTGATTCGATTCCATTCCATTCCATTCCATTCCCTTCGTCTTCATTCCATTCCATTCCATTCCATTCCATTCCGATCCATTCGGGTTGATTCCATTCCATTCCATTCCATTCCATTCGGGTTGATTCCATTCCATTCCATTCCATTCCATTGCCTTCCATTCCATTCCTTTCCGTTCCACTGCATTCCATTCCACCCCATTTCACTCCATTCAGGTTGATTCCGTTCCATTCCATTCCACTGCATTACATTCCATTCAACTCGGTTTGATTCCGTTCCATTCCATTCCACTCCATTCCATTCCATTCCATTCAATTCCATTTTGGTTCATTCCATTCCATTCAATTACATTCCATTCCATTTGGTTTGATTCCATTGCATTCCATTCCATTCCATTCCATTCCAATCCATTCCATTCGGGTTGCTTCCATTCCATTCCAGAACATTCCATTCCATTCCATTCCACTCCAGTTGATTCCATTCCAATCCATTCCATTCCATTCCATTCCACTCCGGTTGATTCCATTCCATTCCATTCCATTCCATTCGATTTGATTCCATTCCATTCGATTCCATTCCATTCCATTCCATTCGTTTTGATTCCATTCCATTGGATTCCATTCCATTCCATTCCATTCGGGTTGTTTCCATTCCATTCCATTCTATTCCATTCCATTCCATTGTATTCGCGTTGATTCCATTCCATTCCATTCCCCTCCATTCCATTTAATCCCATTCCATTCCTTTCAATTCGAGTTGATTCCATTCCATTTCTTTCTATTCCATTCCATTCCATTCTATTCCATTCCATTCCATTCTATTCGCGTTGATTCCATTCCATCCCATTCCATTACATTCCATTGCATTCCATTCCATTCCATTCGGGTTGAATCCATTGCATTCCATTCCATTCCATACCATTTGGGTGGATTCCATTCCATTCCATTCAATTCCATTCCATTCCATTCCGTTCGGATTGATTCCATTCCCTTCCATTCCGTTGCATTCCACTCCATTCCATTCCATTCCACTCAGGTTGATTCCATTCCATTTCTTTCCATTCCATTCCATTCCATTCGGGTTTATTCCATTCCATTCCATTCCATTCCATTCCATTCCATTCGGTTGCTTCAATTCCATTCCAGAACATTCCATTCCATTCCATTCCATTTCGGTTGATTCCATTGCATTCCATTCCATTCAATTCTTATCCATTCCATTCCTTTTGCTTCCATTCCATTCCATTCCAATCCATTTTATTCCATTCGTTTTGATTCCATTCCATTCCATTCCAATGCATTCCATTCCGTTCCATTTCATTCCATATGGGTTTATTCCATTCCATTGCATTCTATTCTATTCCATTCCGGTTGATTGCATTCCATTCCATTCCACTCCATTCCATTTCATTCGGGTTGATTCCATTCCATTCCATTCCATTCCATTCCATTCCATTCCATTCCATTCCATTCCATTCCATTCCATTCCATTTGTGTTGACTCCATTCCATTCCATTCCATTCGGTTTGATTCCATTCCATTCCGTTCCATTCCATTCTATTCCATTCCATTCGTGTTGATTCCATTCCATTCCACTCCATTGAATTCCATCCCATTCCGTTTCATTCCATTCGTGTTGATTCCATTCCATTCCATTGCATTCCATTCCCTTCCATTCGTGTTGATTCCATTCCATTCCATTCCATTCCATTCCATTCCATTCCATTCCATTCTATTCCATTCCATTCCTTTTGATTCCATTGCATTCCATTCAGTTCCATTTTATTCCATTCGGCTTGATTCCATTCGGGTTGTTTCCATTCCATTGCATTCCATTCAATTCCATTCTATTCCATTCTGGTTGATTCCATTCCATTCCATTCCATTCCATTCGGGTTGATTCCATTCAATTCCATTCTCTTCCCTACTATTACATTCTCTTCCATTCCATTCCATTCTATTCCATTCCATTCCATTCTATTCGCATTGATTCCATTCCATCCCATTCCATTCCATTCCATCCCATTCCATTCCATTCCATTCGGGTTGATTCCATTGCTTTCAGTTGCATTCCATTCCATTTGGGTGGATTCCATTCCATTCCATTCCATTCCATTCCATTCCATTCCATTCCATTCCATACGGGTTGATTCCAATCCGTTCCATTCCTTTCCATTCTATTTCATTCCATTCGTGTTGATTCCGTTCCATTCCATTCCATCGCATTCCATTCCATTCCGTTTCATTCCATTCATGTTGATTCCTTTCAATTCCATTCCATTCGGGATGATTCCATTCCCTTCCATTCCATTCCATTCCATTCCATTCGTGTTGATACCATTCCATTCCACGCCATTCCATTCCATTCCATTCCATTAGGGTTGATGCCATTCCATTCCATTCCATACCATTCCATTCCCGTTGGGTTGATTCCATTCCATTCCACTCCATTCCATTTAGGTTAATTGCATTCCATTCCATTCCATTCGACTCCATTCCGTTCCATTCCATTCGGGTGGCTTCCATTCCAGTCAAGAACATTCCATTCCATTCCATTCCATTCCATTCCTCTCCATTCCAATCCATTCCATTCCATGTGGGTTGATTCCATTCCATTCCATTCCATTCCATTCCATTCCATTCCATTCCGTTCGGGTTGATTCCATTCCGTTCCATTCGAATCCATTGCATTCCATTCCGATTGATTCCATGCCATTCTTTCCATTCCATTCCACTCCTTTCCATTCCATTCCGATTGATTCCATTCCATTCCATTGCATTCCATTCCATTCAACTCCATTCCTTTGTGGTTTATTCCATTCCATTCCATTCTATTCCATTCCATTCCATTTCATTCCATTCTCGATGATTCCATTCCATTCCATTCCATTCCATTCGGGTTGATTCCATTCCATTTCATTCCATTAGATTCCATTCCTTTCCATTCCTTTCCTTTCAGGTTGATTCCATTACATTCCATTCCATTCCATTCGGGTTGATACCATTCCATTCCATTCCATTCCATTACATTACATTCTATTCGGGTTGATTCCATTCCATTCCATTCCATTCCATTCCATTCCATTTTGGTTGATTCCATTCCATTCGATTCCATTCCATTCGTGTTGATTCCATTCAATTCCATTCAATTGCATTCCATTCCATTCCGTTTCATTCCATTGGTGTTGATTCCATTCCATTCCATTCCATTCCATTCCATTCCCTTCCATTCGTGTTGATTCCATTCGATGCCACTCCATTCCATTCCATTCCATTCCATTCGGCTTGATTCCATGCAATTCCTTTCCATTCCCTTCTATTCCATTCCATTCCTTTTCACTCCATTCCATTCCATTCCATTTCATTCCATTCGGGTTGATGGCATTCTATTCCATTCCATTCCATTCGGGTTGATTCCATTTCATTCCATTCCATTCCATTCCATTGCATTCTATTACATTCTATTCCCTTCCATTGCATTCCATTCCATTGCATTTCATTCCATTCCGGTTGATTCCATTCCATTCCATTCCATTTCATTCCATTCCATTCTGGTTGATTCCATTCTATTCCATTCCATTCCATTCCATTTCCTTTCGGTTGATTGATTCCATTCCAATCCATTCCATTCCATTCGGGTTGATTCCATTCCATTCCATTCCATTTCATTCGGGTTGATTCCATTCCATTCCATTCCATTCCATTCCACTGCATTCCATTTCATTCCTTTCTATTCCATTGTATTCCATTCCACTCCATTTCGCTCCATTCAGGTTGATTCCATTCCATTCCATCCCATTCCATTCCATTCCATTCCATTCCATTCCATTCCATTCCCTTTGGGTTGATTCCATTCCAATCCATTCCATTCCATTCCATTCCATTCCATTCCAAACGGGTTGATTCCATTCCATTCCATTCCATTCCATTCCTTTCCATTCCATTCTATTCCATTCCATCCCATTCCATTCCATTCCATCCCATTCCATTCCATTCCATTCGGGTTGATTCCATTGCATTCACTTGCATTCCATTCCATTTGGGTGGATTCCATTCCATTCCATTCCATTCCATTCCATTCCATACTTGTTGATTCCAATCCGTTCCATTCCTTTCCATTCTATTCCATTCCATTCGTGTTGATTCCGTTCCATTCCATTCCATCGCATTCCATTCCATTCCGTTTCATTCCATTCATGTTGATTCCTTTCCATTCCATTCCATTCGGGATGATTCCATTCCCTTCCATTCCATTCCATTCTCATCCATTCGTGTTGATACCATTCCATTCCACGCCATTTCACTCCATTCCATTCCATTAGGGTTGATGCCATTCCATTCCATTCCATACCATTCCATTCCCGTTGGGTTGATTCCATTCCATTCCGCTCTATTCCATTCCATTCCATTCCATTCCATTCCATTCCATTCGGGTTGATTCCATTCCATTCCATTCCATTCCATTCCACTCCATTCCATTGCATTCCATTCGGGTTGATTCCATTCCATTCCATTCCATACAATTCCATTCCACTCGGTTTGATTCCATTCCATTCCATTCCATTCCATTCCATTCCATTCCATTCTTGTAGATTCCGTTCTATTCCATTCCATTCCATTCCATTCCATTCCGTTCGGGTTGATTCCATTCCGTTCCATTCGAATCCATTCCATTCCATTCCGATTGATTCCATGCCATTCCTTTCCATTCCATTCCGTTCCATTCCATTCCATTCCGATTGATTCCATTCCATTCCATTGCATTCCATTCCATTCAACTCCATTCCTTTGTGGTTGATTCCATTCCATTCCATTCCATTCCATTCCATTCCATTCCATTCCATTACATTCCCTTTGGGTTGATTCCATTCCAATCCATTCCATTCCATTCCATTCCATTCCATTCCAAACGGGTTGATTCCATTCCATTCCATTCCATTGCATTCCATTCCATTCCATTTCATTCCATTCGGGTTGATACCTTTCCATTCCATTCCATTGCATTTCCTTCCAATGATGTTGATTCCATTCCATTCCATTCCATTCCATTCCATTCCATTCGGGTTGATTCCATTCCATTCCATTCCATTGCATTCCATTCCATTCCATTTCTTTCCATTCGGGTTGACTCCATTAAATTCCATTCCATTCCATTCCATTCCATTCCATTCCATTTGGGTTGATTCCGTTCCATTCCATTCCTTTCCATTCCATTCATTTCGGGTTGATTCCATTCCATTGCATTCCATTCCATTCCATTCCATTCCATTCTATTCCATTGCATTCGTGTTGATTCCATTCCATTCCATTCCATTTCGTTCCATTCCATTCCGTTTCATTCCATTCGTGTTGATTCCATTCCATTGAATTCCATTCCATTCCATTCCATTCGTGTTGATTCCATTCCATTCCATTCCATTCCATTGCATTGCGTTCCATTACATTCCATTCCATTCGGGTTGATTCCATTCCATTTCATTCCATTCCATTCCATTCCATTCCGTTACATTACATTCGGTTTGATTCCCTTCCATTGCATTCCATTCCATTCCATTCAATTTCGGTTGATTCCATTCCATTCCATTCCATTCCATTCCATTGCTTTCGTGTTGATTCCATTCCTTTCCATTCCATTCCAATCCATTCCATTCCATTCGGGTTGATTCCATTCCATTCCATTTGATTCCATTCCATTCGATTCAATTCCATTCGGGTTGACTCCATTCCATTCGTTTCCATTCCATTCGGCTTGACTCCATTCCATTCCATTCGATTCCATTCCACTCGGGTTGACTCCATTCCTTTCCATTTCATTCCATTCTATTCCATTCCATTGCATTGCATTGCATTGCCTTCGGGTAGTTTTCATTCTATTCCATTCCAAGCCATTCCATTCCATTCCGGTTGATTCCATTCCATTCCATTACATTCTATTCCATTGCGTTCCATTCCATTCCATTTCATTCCATTCCATTGCATTGCATTCCATTCTACTCCATTCCATTCCATTGCATTCTGGTTGATTCCTTTCCATTCTATTCCATTCCATTCCATTGTATTCCATTCGTGCTGATTCCATTCCATTCCATTCCATTCCACTCCATTCGATTCCATTCCATTCCATGCCATTCGTGTTGCTTCCATTCCAGTCAAGAACATACCATTCCATTCCATTCCATTCCGGTTGATTCCATTCGATTCCATTCCATTGCATTCCATTCAATTCCATTTCATTCCATTCGGGTTGATTCCATTCCATTCCATTCCATTACATTCCATTCTGGTTGATCCTATTCTTTTCCATTCCCTTCAATTCCATTCCATTCCATTCCATTGGAGTTGCTTCCATTCCATTCCACAACATTTCATTCCATTCCTTTCCATTCTTTCCATTCCATTCCATTTGGGTTCATTCCATTCCATTCGATTCCATTCCATTCCGGTCCATTCTGGTCGAGTCCATTCCATTCCATTCCATTCGGGTTTATTCCATTCCATTCCATTCAATTCCATTCCATTCCATTCGGTTGCTTCCATTCCATTCCAGAACATTCCAATCCATTCCATTCCATTCCAGTTGATTCCATTGCATTCCATTCCATTCCATTCTATTCCATTCCATTCCTTTTGCTTCCATTCCATTCCATTCCAATCCATTTTATTCCATTCGGTTTGATTCCATTCCATTCCATTCCAATGCATTCCATTCCATTCCATTTCATTCCATTCGGGTTTATTCCATTCCATGCCATTCCATTCTATTCCATTCTGGTTGATTCCATTCCATTCCATTCCACTCCGTTCCAATTCATTCGGGTTGATTACATTCCATTCCATTCCATTCCATTCCATTCCATTTGTGTTGACTCCATTCCATTCCATTCCTTTCCATTCCATTTCATTCCAATCCATTCCGTTAGATTCCATTCCATTCCATTCCATTCCATTCCATTCCATTTCATTCCAATCCATTCGGTTTGACTGCATTCCATTACATTCCATTCCATTCTGTTGCTTCCTTTCCATTCCGGAATATTCCATTCCATTCCATTCCATTCTATACCATTCCATTCCTTTTGATTCCATTCCATTCCATTCAATTCCATTTTATTCCATTCGGCTTGATTCCATTCGGGTTGTTTCCATTCCATTGCATTCCATTCAATTCCATTCTATTCCATTCTGGTTGATTCCATTCCATTCCATTCCATTCCATTCGGGTTGATTCCATTGAATTCCATCCTCTTCCATGCCATTACATTCTCTTCTATTCCATTCCATTCTATTCCATTCCATTCCATTCTATTCGCATTGATTCCATTCCATCCCATTCCATTCCATTCCATGCCATTCCATTCCATTCCATTCGGGTTGATTCCATTGCATTCACTTGCATTCCATTCCATTTGGGTGGATTCCATTCCATTCCATTCCATTCCATTCCATACTTGTTGATTCCAATCCGTTCCATTCCTTTCCATTCTATTCCATTCCATTCGTGTTAATTCCGTTCCATTCCATTCCATCGCATTCCATTCCATTCCGTTTCATTCCATTCATGTTGATTCCTTTCCATTCCATTCCATTCGGGATGATTCCATTCCCTTCCATTCCATTCCATTCTCTTCCATTCGTGTTGATACCATTCCATTCCACGCCATTCCATTCCATTCCATTCCATTAGGGTTGATGCCATTCCATTCCATTCCATACCATTCCATTCCCGTTGGGTTGATTCCATTCCATTCCACTCTATTCCATTCCATTCCATTCCATTCCATTCCATTCCATTCCATTCGGGTTGATTCCATTCCATTCCATTCCATTCCATTCCACTCCATTCCATTGCATTCCATTCGGGTTGATTCCATTCCATTCCATTCCATACAAATCCATTCCACTCGGGTTGATTCCATTCCATTCCATTCCATTCCATTCCATTCCATTCCATTCTTGTAGATTCCGTTCTATTCCATTCCATTCCATTCCATTCCATTCCGTTCGGGTTGATTCCATTCCCTTCCATTCTAATCCATTCCATTCCATTCCGATTGATTCCATGCCATTCCTTTCCATTCCATTCCGTTCCATTCCATTCCATTCCGATTGATTTCATTCCATTCCATTGCATTCCATTTCATTCAACTCCATTCCTTTGTGGTTGATTCCATTCCATTCCATTCCATTCCATTCCATTCCATTCCATTCCATTCCTTTCCATTCCGTTTCATTCCATTCCATTCAATTTCATTCCATTCGGGTTGATTCCATTCCATTCCATTCCTTTCCATTATATTCCATTCCATTCCATTCCAGTCGGGTTCATTCCATTCCATTCCATTCCATTCTATTCCATTCCATTCCCTTCGGGTTGAATCCATTCCATTCCCTTCCATTCCATTCCATTCCATTAAATTCGGGTTGATTCCATTCCATTCCTTTCCATTCCATTCCATTCCATTCCTTTCCGGTTGATTCCATTCCATTTCTTTCCATTCCATTCCATTCTGGTTTATTCCATTCCATTCCATTCCATTCCATTCCATTCTATTCCATTCCATTCCATTCGATTTCATTCTATTCCATTCTATCCCATTTCATTCCATTCCATTCGGGTTGATTCCATTCCATTCCATTCCATACCATACCATTGCTGTTGATTCCATTCCATTCCATTCCATTCCATTCCACTCCATTCCATTCCATTCCGTTTGGGTTGATTCCATTCCGTTCCAATCCATACCATTCCATTCCATTCCGGTTGATTCCATTCCATTCCATTTCATTCCATTCCATTCGGGTTGAATCCATTCCATTTCTTTCTATTCCATACCATTCCATTCTATTCCATTCCATTCCATTCTACTCGCGTTGATTCCATTCCATCCCATTTCATTCCATTCCATCGCATTCCATTCCATTCCATTCGGGTTGAATCCATTGCATTCCATTCCATTCCATACCATTTGGGTGGATTCCATTCCATTCCATTCAATTCCATTCCATTCCGTTCCGTTCGGTTTGATTCCATTCCCTTCCATTCCGTTGCATTCCATTCCATTCCATTCCATTCCACTCAGGTTGATTCCATTCCATTTCTTTCCATTCCCTTCCATTCCATTCCATTCGGGTTTATTCCATTCCATTCCATTCCATTCGGTTGCTTCCATTCCATTCCAGAACATTCCATTCCATTGCATTCC
The DNA here is from genome assembly GCF_029289425.2 of Pan paniscus. Taxonomy (NCBI): domain Eukaryota; kingdom Metazoa; phylum Chordata; class Mammalia; order Primates; family Hominidae; genus Pan; species Pan paniscus. The sequence goes on along the minus strand of NC_073267.2, from coordinate 43,105,729 downwards.
ATTTCGGTTGATTCCATTGGATTCCATTCCATTCCATTCTTATCCATTGCATTCCTTTTGCTTCCATTCCATTCCATTCCAATCCATTTCATTCCATTCATTTTGATTCCATTCCATTCCATTCCAATGCATTCCATTCCATTCCATTTCATTCCATTTGGGTTTATTCCATTCCATTGCATTCTATTCTATTCCATTCTGGTTGATTCCATTCCATTCCATTCCACTCCATTCCATTTCATTCGGGTTGATTCCATTCCATTCCATTCCATGCCATTCCTTTCCATTCCATTTGTGTTGACTCCATTCCATTCCATTCCATTCCATTCCATTCCATTCTTTTTGATTCCATTCCATTCCGTTCCATTCCATTCCATTCCATTCCATTCGTGTTGATTCCACTCCATTCCACTTCATTGAATTCCATTCCATTCCGTTTCATTCCATTCGTGTTGATTCCATTCCATTCCATTCCATTCCATTCCCTTCCATTCGTGTTGATTCCATTCCATGCCATGCCATTCCATTCCATTCCATTCCGGTTGATTCCATTCCATTCCATTCCATTCCATTCCATTCCATTTCATTTCCTTCGTGTTGATTCCATTCCATTCCATTCCATTCCGTTCCCTTCCATTCCATTCCATTAGAGTTGATTCCATTCCATTCCATTCAATTCCATTCCATTCCATTTCATTCCATTCTCGATGATTCCATTCCATTCCATTCCATTAGAGTTGATTCCATTCAATTCCATTCAATTTCATTCCATTCCATTTCATTCCATTCTCGATGATTCCATTCCATTCCATTCCATTCCATTCGGGTTGATTCCATTCCATTTCATTCCATTAGATTCCATTCCTTTCCATTCCATTCCTTTCAGGTTGATTCCATTACGTTCCATTCCATTCCATTCGGGTTGATACCATTCCATTTCATTCCATTCCATTCCATTACATTCTATTCGGGTTGATTCCATTCCATTCCATTCCATTCCATTCCATTTTGGTTGATTCCATTCCATTCGATTCCATTCCATTCGTGTTGATTCCATTCAATTCCATTCAATTGCATTCCATTCCATTCCGTTTCATTCCATTGGTGTTGATTCCATTCCATTCCATTCCATTCCATTCCATTCCATTCCCTTCCATTCGTGTTGATTCCATTCGATGCCACTGCATTCCATTCCATTCCATTCCATTCGGCTTGATTCCATGCCATTCCTTTCCATTCCCTTCTATTCCATTCCATTCCTTTGCACTCCATTCCATTCCATTCCATTCCATTTCATTCCATTCGGGTTGATGGCATTCCATTCCATTCCATTCCATTCCATTCCCTTCCATTCGTGTTGATTCCATTCGATGCCACTGCATTCCATTTCTTTCCATTCTATTCGGCTTGATTCCATGCCATTCCTTTCCATTCCCTTCTATTCCATTCCATTGCTTTGCACTCCATTCCATTCCATTTCATTCCATTCGTGTTGATGGCATTCCATTCCATTCCATTCCATTCCGGTTGATTCCATTAAATTCCATTCCATTCCATTCCATTCCATTCCATTCTATTCCTTTCCATTCCTTTTGATTCCATTCCATTCCATTCAATTCCATTTTATTCCATTCGGCTTGATTCCATTCGGGTTGTTTCCATTCCATTGCATTCCATTCAATTCCATTCTATTCCATTCTCGTTGATTCCATTCCATTGCATTCCATTCAATTCCATTCTATTCCATTCTCGTTGATTCCATTCCGTTCCATTCCATTCCATTCGGTTTGATTCCATTCCATTCCATTCTATTCCATTCCATTCCATTCTATTCGCTTTGATTCCATTCCATCCCATTCCATTCCATTCCATCCCATTCCATTCCATTCCATTCGGGTTGATTCCATTGCATTCAGTTGCATTCCATTCCATTTGGGTGGATTCCATTCCATTCCATTCCATTCCATTCCATTCCATTCCATTCCATACGGGTTGATTCCAATCCGTTCCATTCCTTTCCATTCTATTCCATTCCATTCGTGTTGATTCCGTTCCATTCCATTCCATCGCATTCCATTCCATTCCGTTTCATTCCGTTCATGTTGATTCCTTTCCATTCCTTTCCATTCGGGATGATTCCATTCCCTTCCATTCCATTCCATTCCATTCCATTCGTGTTGATACCATTCCATTCCACGCCATTCCATTCCATTCCATTCCATTAGGGTTGATGCCATTCCATTCCATTCCATACCATTCCATTCCGGTTGGGTTGATTCCATTCCATTCCACTCCATTCCATTTGGGTTAATTGCATTCCATTCCACTCCATTCGACTCCATTCCGTTCCATTCCATTCGGGTGGCTTTCATTCCAGTCAAGAACATTCCATTCCATTCCATTCCATTCCATTTCATTCCATTTCATTCCATTCGGTTTGGTTTGATTCCATTCCATTCCATTCCTTTCCATTCCATTCCATTCCATTCCCTTCGGGTTGATTCCATTCCATTCCATTCCATTCCATTCCATTCTATTCCATTCGTGTTGATACCATTCCATTCCACGCCATTCCATTCCATTCCATTCCATTAGGACTGATGACATTCCAATCCTTTCCATACCATTCCATTCCATTTGGGTTGATTCCATTCCATTCCATTCCTTTCCATCCGGGTTATTTGCATCCATTCCAGTCAAAAACATTCCGTTCCATTACATTACATTCCAATACATTACATTCTGGTTGATTCCATTCCATTCCATTCCATTCCATTCCATTCCATTCGGGTTGATTCCATTCCATTCCTTTCTATTCCATTCCAATCCACTCTATTCGCGTTGATTCCATTCCTTTCCATTCCATTAAATCCCATTTCATTCCATTCCATTCGGGTTGATTCGATTCAATTCCATTCCATTCCATTGCATTCCATTTCATTCTATTCGGGTAGATTCCGTTCTATTCCATTCCAATCCATTGCATTCCACCCCGGTTGATTCCAATCCATTCCATTCCATTCCATTTGGTTTGATAACATTCCATTCCATTCCATTCCATTCCATTCCATTTGGGTTGATTCCATTCCGTTCCATTCCATTCCATTCCATTCGGTTGCTACCATTCCATTCCATTCCATTCCATTCTATTCCAATCCATTCCATTCTGGTTGATTCCATTCTGTTCCAATCCATTCCATTCCATTATGGTTGATTCCATTGCATTCCTTTCCATTCCATTCCATTCCATGCCATTCCATTCCATTCCATTCCGGTTGATTCCATTCCATTCCATTCCGTTCCATTCCATTCCATTCGGGATGATTCCATTCCATTCCATTCCATTCCATTCCATTTCATTCCATTCCATTCGTGTTGCTACCATTCCATTCCACGCCATTCCATTCCATTCTATTCCATTAGGATTGATGACATTCCATTCCATTGCATACCATTCCATTCCATTCGGGTTGATTCCCTTCCATTCCATTCCAATCCATTCCATTCGATTCCTATTGATTCCATTCCATTCCATTGCATTCCATTCCATTCCATTCCGATTGATTCCATTCCATTCCATTCCATTGTTTTAGATTCCATTCCATTCCATTCCATTGCATTGCTTTCCATTCAATTTCATTCCATTCTGGTTGATTCCGTTCCATTCCATTCCTTTCCATTCCATTCCATTCCATTCTGCTACATTCCATTCCATTCCATTCCATTCCATTCCATTCCATTCCCTTCGGGTTGTATCCATTCCATTCCATTCCATTCCATTCTATTCCATTCCATTCGGGTTGATTCCATTCCATTCCATTCCATTCCATTGCATTCCATTCCGTTCCATTCCATTCCATTCGGGTTGATTCCATTCCATTTCATTCCATTCCATTCCATTCCATTCCATTCGGGTTGATTCGATTCCATTCCATTCCATTCCATTCCATTCCATACTATTCCATTCCATTCCATTCCATTCGGGTTGATTCCATTCCATTCCATTCCATTCCATTCCATTCCATTCAGGTTGAATCGATTCCATTTCATTCCATTCCATTCAATTCCATTCCATTCGTGTTGATTCCATTCCATTCCATTCCATTCCATTCCATTCAGGGTGATTCCATTCCATTCCATACCATTCCATTCCATTCGAGTTCATTCCATTGCATTCCATTTGATTCCATTCCATTCTATTCCATTCCATTTGGGGTGACTCCATTCCATTCCATTTCATTGCATTCTATTCCATTCCGTTGCATTCCATTTCATTGCATTCGGGTAGATTCCGTTCTATTCCATTCCAATGCATTCCATTCCATTCCGGTTGATTCCATTCCATTCCATTCCATTCCATTCTGGTTGATTCCATTCCATTCCATTCCATTCTATTCCATTCTATTCCATTCCATTCCTTTTGATTCCATTCCATTCCATTCCATTCCATTTTATTCCATTCTGATTGCTTCCATTACATTCCATTCCAATGCATTCCTTTCCATTCCTTTTCATTTCATTCTGGTTGATTCCATTCCATTCCATTCCATTCTGGTTGATTCCATTCCATTCCATTCCATTCGGATTGATTCGATTCCATTCCATTCTATTCCATTCCATTCCATTCTATTCTCGTTGATTGCATTCCATCCCATTGCATTCCATTCCATCCCATTCCATTCCATTCCATTTGGGTGAATTCCATTCCATTCCATTCCATTCCATTCCATTCCATTCCATTCCATTCGCGTTGATTCCATTCCATTCCATTCCATTCCATTCCATTCGTGTTGATTCCACTCCATTCCATTCCATTGCATTCCATTCCATTCCGTTTCATTCCATTCATGTTGATTCCATTCCATTACATTCCATTCCGTTCCCTTCCATTCGTGTTGATTCCATTCCATGGCATTCAATTGTATTCCATTCCAATGCATTCCTTTCCATTCCATTTCATTCCATTCGGGATGATTCCATTCCATTCCATTCCATTCCATTCCATTCCATTGCATTCTTTCCATTCCATTCCCTTCGGGTTTATTCCATTCCATTCCATTCCATTCCATTCCATTCCATTCCATTCTATTCGGTTTGTCTCCATTCCATTTCATTCGATTCCATTCCATTCCATTCAGGATGATTCCATTCCATTCCATTCCATTCCATTCGTGTTAATACCATTCCATTCCACGCCATTCCATTCCATTCCATTCCATTAGGATTGATGACATTCCATTCCATTCCATACCATTCCACTCCATTTGGGTTGTTTCCATTCCATTCCATTCCATCCGGGTTAATTCCATTCCATTCCATTACATTCGATTCCATTCCATTCCATTCCATTCCATTCGTGTTGCTTCCATTCCAGTCAAGAACATTCCATTCCATTCCATTCCCTTCTATTCAGGTTGATTCCTTTCCATTCCATTCCATTCCGTTCCATTCGTTTTGATTCCATTCCATTCCATTCCATTCCATTCCATTCCATTCCATTCGGTTTGATTCCATTCAATCCCATTCCATTGCATTCCATTCCATTCCATTTCATTCCATTCGGGTTGATTCCATTCCATTCCACTCCACTCCATTCTGGTTGATTCCATTCTATTCCATTCCCTTCCATTACATTCCATTCCATTCGGGTTGCTTCCATTCCATTCCAGAACATTCCATTCCATTCCATTCCTTTCCGGTAGATTCCGTTCCATTCCATTCCATTCCATTCGTTTAGATTCCATTCCATGCCATTACATTACATTACACTACATTACATTACATTCGGTTTGATTCCATTCCATTCCATTCCATTGCATTCCATTGCATTCCATTCCATTCCATGTCACTCCATTCGGGTTGATTCCATTCCATTCCATTCCATTCCATTCCATTCCATTCCATTCCATTCCATTCTGGTTGATTCCATTCCTTTCCATTCTATTCCATTCCATTCCATTCCATTCCATTCGGGTTGATTCCATTCCATTCCATTCTCTTCCATTCCATTCCATTCTATTCGCATTGATTCCATTCCATTCCATTCAATTCCATTCCGTTCCATTCCATTTCATTCCAATCCATTGGGTTTCTTTGCATTCCATTCCATTCCATTCAGTTGCTTCCATTCCATTCCAGAAAATTCCATTCCATTCCATTCCATTCCATTCCATTCCATTCCATTCCACTCCATTCCGGTTGATTCCATTCCATTCGATTCCATTCCATTCCATTCCATTCTATTCCATTACATTCCTTTTGATTCCATTCCATTTCATTGCATTCCATTTTATTCCATTCGAATTGTTTCCATTACATTGCATTCCAATGCATTCCTTTCCATTCCATTTCATTTCTTTCGGGTTGATTCCATTCCATTCCATTCCATTCTGGTTTATTCCATTCCATTCCATTCCATTCGGATTGCTTCTATTCCGTTCCATTCTATTCCATCCCATTACATTCCATTCCATTTGGGTGGATTCCATTCAATTCCATTCTATTCCATTCCATTCCATTCTATTCGCGTTGATTCCATTCCATCCCATTCCATTCAATTCTATTCGGGCTGATTCCATTCCATTCCATTCCATTTCATTCCGTTCCATTTGCATAGATTCCATTCCATTCCATTCAATTCCATTCTATTCGGGTTGATTCCATTCCATTGCATTCCATTCCATTCCTTTGCATTCCATTCCATTCCATTGCATTCCATGCCAATCCATTCCATTCCATTGCATTCCATTCCATTCCATTTCATTCCATTCGGGTTGATTCTATTCCATTCCATTCCATTCCATTCCATTCGGGTTGATTCCATTCCGTTCCATTGCATTCCATTCCATTCCATTCCATTTCATTCCATTCGGTTCGGGTTGATTCGATTCCATTCCATTCCATTCCATTCCATTCCATTCCATTTCATTCCATTCGGTTCGGGTTGATTCGATTCCATTCCATTCCATTCCATTCCCTTCGTCTTGATTCCATTCCATTCCATTCCATTCCATTCCATTCCATTCCGATCCATTCGGGTTGATTCCATTCCATTCCATTCCATTCCATTCGGGTTGATTCCATTCCATTCCATTCCATTCCATTGCATTCCATTCCATTCCTTTCCGTTGCACTGCATTCCATTCCACCCCATTTCACTCCATTCAGGTTGATTCCGTTCCATTCCATTCCACTGCATTACATTCCATTCAATTCGGTTTGATTCCGTTCCATTCCATTCCACTCCATTCCATTCCATTCCATTCAATTCCATTTTGGTTCATTCCATTCCATTCAATTACATTCCATTCCATTTGGTTTCATTCCATTGCATTCCATTCCATTCCATTCCATTCCATTCCAATCCATTCCATTCGGGTTGCTTCCATTCCATTCCAGAACATTCCATTCCATTCCATTCCACTCCAGTTGATTCCATTCCAATCCATTCCATTCCATTCTATTCCACTCCGGTTGATTCCATTCCATGCCATTCCATTCCATTGGATTTGATTGCATTCCATTCGATTCCATTCCATTCCATTCCATTCGTTTTGATTCCATTCCATTGGATTCCATTCCATTCCATTCCATTCGGGTTGTTTCCATTCCATTCCATTCTATTCCATTCCATTCCATTGTATTCGCGTTGATTCCATTCCATTCCATTCCCTTCCATTCCATTTAATCCCATTCCATTCCTTTCAATTCGGGTTGATTCGATTCCATTCCTTTCGATTCCATTGCATTCCATTTCATGCCATTCGGGTAGATTCCGTTCTATTCCATTCCAATCCATTCCATTACGGTTGATTCCATTCCATTCCATTCCATTCCATTCCATTCCATTCCATTCCACTCCATTCCTTTCCATGCCGGTTGATTCCATTCCATTCCATTCCATTCCATTCTATTCCATTACATTCCTTTTGACTCCATTCCATTCCATTCCATTCCATTCCATTCCATTCGGTTTGATTCCATTCCATTCCATTGCAATGCTTTCCATTCCATTCCATTTCATTCCATTCGGGTTGATTCCATTCCATTTCATTCCATTGCGTTCCACTCCAATCCATTCCATTCGGGTTGATTCCATTCCATTCCATTTGATTCCATTCCATTCGATTCCATTCCATTCGTGTTGACTCCTTTACATTCCATTTCATTCCATTCTATTGCATTCCATTGCATTCCAATTCACTCCATTCGGGTAGATTCCGTTCTATTCCATTCCAATCCATTCCATTCCATTCCGGTTGATTCCATTCCATTCCATTCCATTCCGGTTGATTCCATTCCATTCCATTCCATTCTATTCCATTCCATTCATTTTGGTTCCATTCCATTCAATTCCATTCCATTACATTTTATTCCATTCGGATTCATTCCATTCCATTCCATTCCAATGCATTCCTTTCCATTCCATTTCATTCCATTCGGGTTGATTCCATTCCATTCCATTCCATTCCATTCCATTCCATTCCTTTTCATTCCATTCCATTCCATTCCCTTCTGGTTGATTCCATTCCATTCCATGGCATTCCATTCCATTCCATTCGGTTTGATTTCGTTCCATTCCTTTCTATTCCATTGCATTCCCTTCTATTCGGGTTGATTCCATTGCATCCTATTCCATTCCATCCCATTCCATTCCATTCCATTCCATTCGGGTTGATTCCATTCCATTCCATTTGGGTTAATTCCATTCCATTCCATTCCATTCCATTCCATTCCATTCCATTCCATTGCATTCGGGTTGATTCCATTCCATTCCATTCCATGCCATTCCATTCCTTTTGATTCCATTCCATTGCATTCCATTCCATTCCATTCCATTCCGTTTGGGTTGATTCCATTCCGCTCCAATCCATAACATTCCATTCCAATCGCGTTGATTCCATTCCATTCCATTTCATTCATTCGGGTTGATTCCATTCCATTCCATTCCATTCCATTCCATTCCATTCCATTCTGGTTGATTCCATTCCATTCCATTCCATTCCATTTCATTACCTTCCATTCGGTCTGATTCCATTCCATTCCATTCTATTCCATTCCATTCCATTCTATTCGCGTCGATTCCATTCCATCACATTCCATTCCATTCCATCCCATTCCATTCCATTCCATCCCATTCCATTCCATTCCATTCGGGTTGATTCCATTCCATTCCATTCCATACCATTCCATTCCATTCGGGTTGACTCCTTTGCATTCCATTTCTTTCCATTCTATTCCATTCCATTGCATTCCGTCTCATTCCATTCGGGTAGATTCTGTTCTATTCCATTCCAATCCATTCCATTCCATACCAGTTGATTCCATTCCATTCCATTCCATTCCACTCCATTCCATTCCATTCCATTCCGTTCCATTTGGGTTGATTCCATTCCATTCCATTCCATTCCATTCCATTCCATTCCATTTCATTCCAATCCATTCGGTTTAATTCCCTTCCATTACATTCAATTCCATTCGGTTGCTTCCATTCCATTCCGGTTGATTCCATTCCATTCCATTCGGTTGCTTCCATTCCATTCCAGAAGATTCCATTCCATTCCTTTCCATTCTATTCCATTCTGGTTGATTCCATTCCATTCCATTCCATTCCATTGCATTCGGTTGCTTCCATTCCATTCCAGAAGATTCCATTCCATTCCATTCCATTCAATTCCATTTTGGTTCATTCCATTCCATTCAATTACATTCCATTCCATTTGGTTTCATTCCATTGCATTCCATTCCATTCCATTCCATTCCATTCCAATCCATTCCATTCGGGTTGCTTCCATTCCATTCCAGAACATTCCATTCCATTCCATTCCACTCCAGTTGATTCCATTCCAATCCATTCCATTCCATTCTATTCCACTCCGGTTGATTCCATTCCATGCCATTCCATTCCATTGGATTTGATTGCATTCCATTCGATTCCATTCCATTCCATTCCATTCGTTTTGATTCCATTCCATTGGATTCCATTCCATTCCATTCCATTCGGGTTGTTTCCATTCCATTCCATTCTATTCCATTCCATTCCATTGTATTCGCGTTGATTCCATTCCATTCCATTCCCTTCCATTCCATTTAATCCCATTCCATTCCTTTCAATTCGGGTTGATTCGATTCCATTCCTTTCGATTCCATTGCATTCCATTTCATGCCATTCGGGTAGATTCCGTTCTATTCCATTCCAATCCATTCCATTACGGTTGATTCCATTCCATTCCATTCCATTCCATTCCATTCCATTCCATTCCACTCCATTCCTTTCCATGCCGGTTGATTCCATTCCATTCCATTCCATTCCATTCTATTCCATTACATTCCTTTTGACTCCATTCCATTCCATTCCATTCCATTCCATTCCATTCGGTTTGATTCCATTCCATTCCATTGCAATGCTTTCCATTCCATTCCATTTCATTCCATTCGGGTTGATTCCATTCCATTTCATTCCATTGCGTTCCACTCCAATCCATTCCATTCGGGTTGATTCCATTCCATTCCATTTGATTCCATTCCATTCGATTCCATTCCATTCGTGTTGACTCCTTTACATTCCATTTCATTCCATTCTATTGCATTCCATTGCATTCCAATTCACTCCATTCGGGTAGATTCCGTTCTATTCCATTCCAATCCATTCCATTCCATTCCGGTTGATTCCATTCCATTCCATTCCATTCCGGTTGATTCCATTCCATTCCATTCCATTCTATTCCATTCCATTCATTTTGGTTCCATTCCATTCAATTCCATTCCATTACATTTTATTCCATTCGGATTCATTCCATTCCATTCCATTCCAATGCATTCCTTTCCATTCCATTTCATTCCATTCGGGTTGATTCCATTCCATTCCATTCCATTCCATTCCATTCCATTCCTTTTCATTCCATTCCATTCCATTCCCTTCTGGTTGATTCCATTCCATTCCATTGCATTCCATTCCATTCCATTCGGTTTGATTTCGTTCCATTCCTTTCTATTCCATTGCATTCCCTTCTATTCGGGTTGATTCCATTGCATCCTATTCCATTCCATCCCATTCCATTCCATTCCATTCCATTCGGGTTGATTCCATTCCATTCCATTTGGGTTAATTCCATTCCATTCCATTCCATTCCATTCCATTCCTTTCCATTCCATTGCATTCGGGTTGATTCCATTCCATTCCATTCCATGCCATTCCATTCCTTTTGATTCCATTCCATTGCATTCCATTCCATTCCATTCCATTCCGTTTGGGTTGATTCCATTCCGCTCCAATCCATAACATTCCATTCCAATCGCGTTGATTCCATTCCATTCCATTTCATTCATTCGGGTTGATTCCATTCCATTCCATTCCATTCCATTCCATTCCATTCTGGTTGATTCCATTCCATTCCATTCCATTCCATTTCATTACCTTCCATTCGGTCTGATTCCATTCCATTCCATTCTATTCCATTCCATTCCATTCTATTCGCGTCGATTCCATTCCATCACATTCCATTCCATTCCATCCCATTCCATTCCATTCCATCCCATTCCATTCCATTCCATTCGGGTTGATTCCATTCCATTCCATTCCATACCATTCCATTCCATTCGGGTTGACTCCTTTGCATTCCATTTCATTCCATTCTATTCCATTCCATTGCATTCCGTCTCATTCCATTCGGGTAGATTCTGTTCTATTCCATTCCAATCCATTCCATTCCATACCAGTTGATTCCATTCCATTCCATTCCATTCCACTCCATTCCATTCCATTCCATTCCGTTCCATTTGGGTTGATTCCATTCCATTCCATTCCATTCCATTCCATTCCATTCCATTTCATTCCAATCCATTCGGTTTAATTCCCTTCCATTACATTCAATTCCATTCGGTTGCTTCCATTCCATTCCAGAACATTCCATTCCATTCCGGTTGATTCCATTCCATTCCATTCGGTTGCTTCCATTCCATTCCAGAAGATTCCATTCCATTCCTTTCCATTCTATTCCATTCTGGTTGATTCCATTCCATTCCATTCCATTCCATTGCATTCGGTTGCTTCCATTCCATTCCAGAAGATTCCATTCCATTCCATTCCATTCAATTCCATTTTGGTTCATTCCATTCCATTCAATTACATTCCATTCCATTTGGTTTCATTCCATTGCATTCCATTCCATTCCATTCCATTCCATTCCAATCCATTCCATTCGGGTTGCTTCCATTCCATTCCAGAACATTCCATTCCATTCCATTCCACTCCAGTTGATTCCATTCCAATCCATTCCATTCCATTCTATTCCACTCCGGTTGATTCCATTCCATGCCATTCCATTCCATTGGATTTGATTGCATTCCATTCGATTCCATTCCATTCCATTCCATTCGTTTTGATTCCATTCCATTGGATTCCATTCCATTCCATTCCATTCGGGTTGTTTCCATTCCATTCCATTCTATTCCATTCCATTCCATTGTATTCGCGTTGATTCCATTCCATTCCATTCCCTTCCATTCCATTTAATCCCATTCCATTCCTTTCAATTCGGGTTGATTCGATTCCATTCCTTTCGATTCCATTGCATTCCATTTCATGCCATTCGGGTAGATTCCGTTCTATTCCATTCCAATCCATTCCATTACGGTTGATTCCATTCCATTCCATTCCATTCCATTCCATTCCATTCCACTCCATTCCTTTCCATGCCGGTTGATTCCATTCCATTCCATTCCATTCCATTCTATTCCATTACATTCCTTTTGACTCCATTCCATTCCATTCCATTCCATTCCATTCCATTCCATTCGGTTTGATTCCATTCCATTCCATTGCAATGCTTTCCATTCCATTCCATTTCATTCCATTCGGGTTGATTCCATTCCATTTCATTCCATTGCGTTCCACTCCAATCCATTCCATTCGGGTTGATTCCATTCCATTCCATTTGATTCCATTCCATTCGATTCCATTCCATTCGTGTTGACTCCTTTACATTCCATTTCATTCCATTCTATTGCATTCCATTGCATTCCAATTCACTCCATTCGGGTAGATTCCGTTCTATTCCATTCCAATCCATTCCATTCCATTCCGGTTGATTCCATTCCATTCCATTCCATTCCGGTTGATTCCATTCCATTCCATTCCATTCTATTCCATTCCATTCATTTTGGTTCCATTCCATTCAATTCCATTCCATTACATTTTATTCCATTCGGATTCATTCCATTCCATTCCATTCCAATGCATTCCTTTCCATTCCATTTCATTCCATTCGGGTTGATTCCATTCCATTCCATTCCATTCCATTCCATTCCATTCCTTTTCATTCCATTCCATTCCATTCCCTTCTGGTTGATTCCATTCCATTCCATTGCATTCCATTCCATTCCATTCGGTTTGATTTCGTTCCATTCCTTTCTATTCCATTGCATTCCCTTCTATTCGGGTTGATTCCATTGCATCCTATTCCATTCCATCCCATTCCATTCCATTCCATTCCATTCGGGTTGATTCCATTCCATTCCATTTGGGTTAATTCCATTCCATTCCATTCCATTCCATTCCATTCCATTCCATTCCATTGCATTCGGGTTGATTCCATTCCATTCCATTCCATGCCATTCCATTCCTTTTGATTCCATTCCATTGCATTCCATTCCATTCCATTCCATTCCGTTTGGGTTGATTCCATTCCGCTCCAATCCATAACATTCCATTCCAATCGCGTTGATTCCATTCCATTCCATTTCATTCATTCGGGTTGATTCCATTCCATTCCATTCCATTCCATTCCATTCCATTCCATTCTGGTTGATTCCATTCCATTCCATTCCATTCCATTTCATTACCTTCCATTCGGTCTGATTCCATTCCATTCCATTCTATTCCATTCCATTCCATTCTATTCGCGTCGATTCCATTCCATCACATTCCATTCCATTCCATCCCATTCCATTCCATTCCATCCCATTCCATTCCATTCCATTCGGGTTGATTCCATTCCATTCCATTCCATACCATTCCATTCCATTCGGGTTGACTCCTTTGCATTCCATTTCATTCCATTCTATTCCATTCCATTGCATTCCGTCTCATTCCATTCGGGTAGATTCTGTTCTATTCCATTCCAATCCATTCCATTCCATACCAGTTGATTCCATTCCATTCCATTCCATTCCACTCCATTCCATTCCATTCCATTCCGTTCCATTTGGGTTGATTCCATTCCATTCCATTCCATTCCATTCCATTCCATTCCATTTCATTCCAATCCATTCGGTTTAATTCCCTTCCATTACATTCAATTCCATTCGGTTGCTTCCATTCCATTCCAGAACATTCCATTCCATTCCGGTTGATTCCATTCCATTCCATTCGGTTGCTTCCATTCCATTCCAGAAGATTCCATTCCATTCCTTTCCATTCTATTCCATTCTGGTTGATTCCATTCCATTCCATTCCATTCCATTGCATTCGGTTGCTTCCATTCCATTCCAGAAGATTCCATTCCATTCCATTCCTTTCCATTCCATTCCATTCTGGTTGATTCCATTCCATTCCATTCCATTCCATTGCATTCCATTCCATTCCTTTCCATTCCATTGCATTCCATTCCACCCCATTTCCCTCCATTCAGGTTGATTCCGTTCCATTCCATTCGACTGCATTACATTCCATTCAATTCGATTTGATTCCATTCCATTCCATTCCACTCCATTCCATTCCATTCCATTCAATTCCATTTTGGTTGATTCCATTCCATTCAATTACATTCCGTTCCATTTGGTTTGATTCCATTGCATTCCATTCCATTCCATTCCATTCCAATCCATTCCATTCGGGTTGCTTCCATTCCATTCCAGAACATTCCATTCCATTCCATTCCACTCCAGTTGATTCCATTCCAATCCATTCCATTCCATTCCATTCCATTCCATTTCATTCCAATCCATTCGGTTTAATTCCCTTCCATTACATTCAATTCCATTCGGTTGCTTCCATTCCATTCCAGAACATTCCATTCCATTCCGTTTGTTTCCATTCCATTCCATTCGGTTGCTTCCATTCCATTCCAGAAGATTCCATTCCATTCCTTTCCTTTCCATTCCATTCTGGTTGATTCCATTCCATTCCATTCCATTCCATTCCATTGCATTCCATTCCATTCCTTTCCATTCCATTGCATTCCATTCCACCCCATTTCACTCCATTCAGGTTGATTCCGTTCCATTCCATTCGACTGCATTACATTCCATTCAATTCGATTTGATTCCATTCCATTCCATTCCACTCCATTCCATTCCATTCCATTCCGGATGATTCCATTCCCTTCCATTCCATTCCATTCTCTTCCATTCGTGTTGATACCATTCAATTCCACGCCATTCCATTCCATTCCATTCCATTAGGGTTGATGCCATTCCATTCCATTCCATACCATTCCATTCCCGTTGGGTTGATTCCATTCCATTCCACTCTATTCCATTCCATTCCATTCCATTCCATTCCATTACATTCCATTCGGGTTGATTCCATTCCATTCCATTCCATTCCATTCCACTCCATTCCATTGCATTCCATTCGGGTTGATTCCATTCCATTCCATTCCATACAATTCCATTCCACTCGGGTTGATTCCATTCCATTCCATTCCATTCCATTCTTGTAGATTCCGTTCTATTCCATTCCATTCCATTCCATTCCATTCCGTTCGGGTTGATTTCATTCCGTTCCATTCGAATCCATTCCATTCCATTCCGATTGATTCCATGCCATTCCTTTCCATTCCATTCCGTTCCATTCCATTCCATTCCGATTGATTCCATTCCATTCCATTGCATTCCATTCCATTCAACTCCATTCCTTTGTGGTTGATTCCATTCCATTCCATTCCATTCCATTCCATTCCATTCCATTCATTTCCATTCCGTTTCATTCCATTCCATTCAATTTCATTCCATTCGGGTTGATTCCATTCCATTCCATTCCTTTCCATTATATTCCATTCCATTCCATTCCAGTCGGGTTCATTCCATTCCATTCCATTCCATTCTATTCCATTCCATTCCCTTCGGGTTAAATCCATTCCATTCCCTTCCATTCCATTCCATTCGATTAAATTCGGGTTGATTCCATTCCATTCCGTTCCATTCCATTCCATTCCATTCCTTTCCGGTTGATTCCATTCCATTTCTTTCCATTCCATTCCATTCTGGTTTATTCCATTCCATTCCATTCCATTCCATTCCATTCGTGTTGATTCCATTCCATTCCATTGTACTCCATTCCATTCCATTCGATTCGCGTTGATTCCATTCCATCCCATTCCATTCAATTCTATTCGGGCTGATTCCATTCCATTCCATTCCATTTCATTCCATTCCATTTGCATTGATTCCATTCCATTCCATTCAATTCCATTCTATTCGGGTTGATTCCATTGCATTCCATTCCATTCCATTCCATTGCATTCCATTCCATTCCATTCCATTGAATTCCATTCCATTCCATTCCATTCCATTGCATTCCATTCCATTCCATTCCATTGCATTCCATTCCATTCCATTCCATTGCATTCCATTCCATTCCGTTTCATTCCATTCGTGTTGATTCTATGCCATTCCATTCCATTCGGGATGATTCCATTCCCTTCCATTCCATTCCATTCTCTTCCATTCGTGTTGATACCATTCAATTCCACGCCATTCCATTCCATTCCATTCCATTAGGGTTGATGCCATTCCATTCCATTCCATACCATTCCATTCCCGTTGGGTTGATTCCATTCCATTCCACTCTATTCCATTCCATTCCATTCCATTCCATTCCATTCCATTCCATTCCATTCGAGTTGATTCCATTCCATTCCATTCCATTCCATTCCACTCCATTCCATTGCATTCCATTCGGGTTGATTCCATTCCATTCCATTCCATACAATTCCATTCCACTCGGGTTGATTCCATTCCATTCCATTCCATTCCATTCCATTCCATTCCATTCTTGTAGATTCCGTTCTATTCCATTCCATTCCATTCCATTCCATTCCGTTCGGGTTGATTTCATTCCGTTCCATTCGAATCCATTCCATTCCATTCCGATTGATTCCATGCCATTCCTTTCCATTCCATTCCGTTCCATTCCATTCCATTCCGATTGATTCCATTCCATTCCATTGCATTCCATTCCATTCAACTCCATTCCTTTGTTGTTGATTCCATTCCATTCCATTCCATTCCATTCCATTCCATTCCATTCCTTTCCATTCCGTTTCATTCCATTCCATTCAATTTCATTCCATTCGGGTTCATTCCATTCCATTCCATTCCTTTCCATTATATTCCATTCCATTCCATTCCAGTCGGGTTCATTCCATTCCATTCCATTCCATTCTATTCCATTCCATTCCCTTCGGGTTGAATCCATTCCATTCCCTTCCATTGCATTCCATTCCATTAAATTCGGGTTGATTCCATTCCATTCCGTTCCATTCCATTCCATTCCATTCCTTTCCGGTTGATTCCATTCCATTTCTTTCCATTCCATTCCATTCTGGTTTATTCCATTCCATTCCATTCCATTCCATTCCATTCTATTCCATTCCATTCCATTCGATTTCATTCTATTCCATTCTATCCCATTTCATTCCATTCCATTCGGGTTGATTCCATTCCATTCCATTCCATACCATTCCATTGCTGTTGATTCCATTCCATTCCATTCCATTCCATTCCATTCCACTCCATTCCATTCCATTCCGTTTGGGTTGATTCCATTCCGTTCCAATCCATACCATTCCATTCCATTCCGGTTGATTCCATTCCATTCCATTTCATTCCATTCCATTCGGGTTGAATCCATTCCATTTCTTTCTATTCCATTCCATTCCATTCTATTCCATTCCATTCCATTCTATTCGCGTTGATTCCATTCCATCCCATTTCATTCCATTCCATCGCATTCCATTCCATTCCATTCGGGTTGAATCCATTGCATTCCATTCCATTCCATACCATTTGGATGGATTCCATTCCATTCCATTCAATTCCATTCCATTCCATTCCGTTCGGTTTGATTCCATTCCCTTCCATTCCGTTGCATTCCATTCCATTCCATTCCATTCCACTCAGGGTGATTCCATTCCATTTCTTTCCATTCCATTCCATTCCATTCCATTCGGGTTTATTCCATTCCCTTCCATTCCATTCGGTTGCTTCCATTCCATTCCAGAACATTCCATTCCATTCCATTCCATTTCGGTTGATTCCATTGCATTCCATTCCATTCCATTCTTATCCATTGCATTCCTTTTGCTTCCATTCCATTCGATTCCAATCCATTTCATTCCATTCATTTTGATTCCATTCCATTCCATTCCAATGCATTCCATTCCATTCCATTTCATTCCATTTGGGTTTATTCCATTCCATTGCATTCTATTCTATTCCATTCTGGTTGATTCCATTCCATTCCATTCCACTCCATTCCATTTCATTCGGGTTGATTCCATTCCATTCCATTCCATACCATTCCTTTCCATTCCATTTGTGTTGACTCCATTCCATTCCATTCCATTCCATTCTATTCCATTCGTTTTGATTCCATTCCATTCCGTTCCATTCTATTCTATTCCATTCCATTCGTGTTGATTCCACTCCATTCCACTTCATTGAATTCCATTCCATTCCGTTTCATTCCATTCGTGTTGATTCCATTCCATTCCATTCCATTCCATTCCCTTCCATTCGTGTTGATTCCATTCCATGCCATGCCATTCCATTCCATTCCATTCCGGTTGATTCCATTCCATTCCATTCCATTCCATTCCATTCCATTTCATTTCCTTCGTGTTGATTCCATTCCATTCCATTCCATTCCGTTCCCTTCCATTCCATTCCATTAGTGTTGATTCCATTCCATTCCATTCAATTCCATTCCATTCCATTTCATTCCATTCTCGATGATTCCATTCCATTCGATTCCATTAGAGTTGATTCCATTCCATTCCATTCAATTCCATTCCATTCCATTTCATTCCATTCTCGATGATTCCATTCCATTCCATTCCATTCCATTCGGGTTGATTCCATTCCATTTCATTCCATTAGATTCCATTCCTTTCCATTCCATTCCTTTCAGGTTGATTCCATTACGTTCCATTCCATTCCATTCGGGTTGATACCATTCCATTCATTCCATTCCATTCCATTACATTCTATTCGGGTTGATTCCATTCCATTCCATTCCATTCCATTCCATTTTGGTTGATTCCATTCCATTCGATTCCATTCCATTCGTGTTGATTCCATTCAATTCCATTCAATTGCATTCCATTCCATTCCGTTTCATTCCATTGGTGTTGATTCCATTCCATTCCATTCCATTCCATTCCATTCCATTCCCTTCCATTCGTGTTGATTCCATTCGATGCCACTGCATTCCATTCCATTCCATTCCATTCGGCTTGATTCCATGCCATTCCTTTCCATTCCCTTCTATTCCATTCCATTCCTTTGCACTCCATTCCATTCCATTCCATTCCATTTCATTCCATTCGGGTTGATGGCATTCCATTCCATTCCATTCCATTCCATTCCCTTCCATTCGTGTTGATTCCATTCGATGCCACTGCATTCCATTTCTTTCCATTCTATTCGGCTTGATTCCATGCCATTCCTTTCCATTCCCTTCTATTCCATTCCATTGCTTTGCACTCCATTCCATTCCATTTCATTCCATTCGGGTTGATGGCATTCCATTCCATTCCATTCCATTCCGGTTGATTCCATTCCATTCCATTCCATTCCATTCCATTCCATTCTATTCCTTTCCATTCCTTTTGATTCCATTCCATTCCATTCAATTCCATTTTATTCCATTCGGCTTGATTCCAATCGGGTTGTTTCCATTCCATTGCATTCCATTCAATTCCATTCTATTCCATTCTCGTTGATTCCATTCCATTGCATTCCATTCAATTCCATTCTATTCCATTCTGGTTGATTCCATTCCATTCCATTCCATTCCATTCGGTTTGATTCCATTCAATTCCATTCTCTTCCATACCATTACATTCTCTTCCATTCCATTCCATTCTATTCCATTCCATTCCATTCTATGCGCTTTGATTCCATTCCATCCCATTCCATTCCATTCCATCCCATTCCATTCCATTCCATTCGGGTTGATTCCATTGCATTCAGTTGCATTCCATTCCATTTGGGTGGATTCCATTCCATTCCATTCCATTCCATACGGGTTGATTCCAATCCGTTCCATTCCTTTCCATTCTATTCCATTCCATTCGTGTTGATTCCGTTCCATTCCATTCCATCGCATTCCATTCCATTCCGTTTCATTCCGTTCATGTTGATTCCTTTCCATTCCTTTCCATTCGGGATGATTCCATTCCCTTCCATTCCATTCCATTCCATTCCATTCGTGTTGATACCATTCCATTCCACGCCATTCCATTCCATTCCATTCCATTAGGGTTGATGCCATTCCATTCCATTCCATACCATTCCATTCCGGTTGGGTTGATTCCATTCCATTCCACTCCATTCCATTTGGGTTAATTGCATTCCATTCCACTCCATTCGACTCCATTCCGTTCCATTCCATTCGGGTGGCTTCCATTCCAGTCAAGAACATTCCATTCCATTCCATTCCATTCCATTTCATTCCATTCGGTTTGGTTTGATTCCATTCCATTCCATTCCTTTCCATTCCATTCCATTCCATTCCCTTCGGGTTGATTCCATTCCATTCCGTTCCATTCCATTCCATTCTATTCCATTCGTGTTGATACCATTCCATTCCACGCCATTCCATTCCATTCCATTCCATTAGGACTGATGACATTCCAATCCTATCCATACCATTCCATTCCATTTGGGTTGATTCCATTCCATTCCATTCCTTTCCATCCGGGTTATTTGCATCCATTCCAGTCAAGAACATTCCATTCCATTACATTACATTCCAATACATTACATTCTGGTTGATTCCATTCCATTCCATTCCATTCCATTCCATTCCATTCCATTCCATTCGGGTTGATTCCATTCCATTCCATTCTATTCCATTCCAATCCACTCTATTCGCGTTGATTCCATTCCTTTCCATTCCATTAAATCCCATTCCATTCCATTCCATTCGGGTTGATTCGATTCAATTCCATTCCATTCCATTGCATTCCATTTCATTCTATTCGGGTAGATTCCGTTCTATTCCATTCCAATCCATTGCATTCCACCCCGGTTGATTCCCATTTTTCCATTCCATTCCATTTGGTGTGATAACATTCCATTCCATTCCATTCCATTCCATTTGGGTTGATTCCATTCCGTTCCATTCCATTCCATTCCATTCGGTTGCTACCATTCCATTCCATTCCATTCCATTCTATTCCAATCCATTCCATTCTGGTTGATTCCATTCTGTTCCAATCCATTCCATTCCATTCCATTCCATTCCATTCCATTATGGTTGATTCCATTGCATTCCATTCCATTCCATTCCATTCCATGCCATTCCATTCCATTCCATTCCGGTTGATTCCATTCCATTCCATTCCATTCCGTTCCATTCCATTCCATTCGGGATGATTCCATTCCATTGCATTCGATTCCATTCCATTCCATTTCATTCCATTCCATTCGTGTTGCTACCATTCCATTCTACGCCATTCCATTCCATTCTATTCCATTAGGATTGATGACATTCCATTCCATTGCATACCATTCCATTCCATTCGGGTTGATTCCATTTCATTCCATTCCTATCCATTCCATTCGATTCCTATTGATTCCACTCCATTCCATTCCATTCCATTCGTGTTGCTACCATTCCATTCCACGCCATTCCTTTCCATTCTATTCCATTAGGATTGATGACATTCCATTCCATTCCATACCATTCCATTCCATTCGGGTTGATTCCATTCCATTCCATTCCAATCCATTCCATTCGATTCCTATTGATTCCATTCCATTCCATTCCATTCCATTCCATTCCATTCCATTCCGATTGATTCCATTCCATTCCATTCCATTGTTTTAGATTCCATTCCATTCCATTCCATTGCATTGCTTTCCATTCAATTTCATTCCATTCTGGTTGATTCCGTTCCATTCCATTCCTTTCCATTCCATTCCATTCCATTCTGCTACATTCCATTCCATTCCATTCCATTCCATTCCATTCCATTCCCTTCGGGTTGTATCCATTCCATTCCATTCCATTCCATTCTATTCCATTCCATTCGGGTTGATTCCATTCCATTCCATTCCATTCCATTGCATTCCATTCCGTTCCATTCCATTCCATTCGGGTTGATTCCATTCCATTTCATTCCATTCCATTCCATTCCATTCCATTCGGGTTGATTCGATTCCATTCCATTCCATTCCATTCCATTCCATACTATTCCATTCCATTCCATTCCATTCGGGTTGATTCCATTCCATTCCATTCCATTCCATTCCATTCAGGTTGAATCGATTCCATTTCATTCCATTCCATTCAATTCCATTCCATTCGTGTTGATTCCATTCCATTCCATTCCATTCCATTCCATTCCATTCCATTCCATTCAGGGTGATTCCATTCCATTCCATACCATTCCATTCCATTCGAGTTCATTCCATTCCATTCCATTTGATTCCATTCCATTCTATTCCATTCCATTCGGGGTGACTCCATTCCATTCCATTTAATTCCATTCTATTCCATTCCGTTGCATTCCATTTCATTGCATTCGGGTAGATTCCGTTCTATTCCATTCCAATGCATTCCATTCCATTCCGGTTGATTCCATTCCATTCCATTCCATTCCATTCCGGTTGATTCCATTCCATTCCATTCCATTCTACTCCATTCTATTCCATTCCATTCCTTTTGATTCCATTCCATTCCATTTCATTCCATTTTATTCCATTCTGATTGCTTCCATTACATTCCATTCCAATGCATTCCTTTCCATTCCTTTTCATTTCATTCGGGTTGATTCCATTCCATTCCATTCCATTCCATTCCATTCCATTCCATTCCATTCTTGTTGATTCCATTCCATTCCATTCCATTCGGATTGATTCGATTCCATTCCATTCTATTCCATTCCTTTCCATTCTATTCTCGTTGATTGCATTCCATCCCATTGCATTCCATTCCATCCCATTCCATTCCATTCCATTTGGGTGGATTCCATTCCATTCCATTCCATTCCATTCCATTCCATTCCATTCGCGTTGATTCCATTCCATTCCATTCCATTCCATTCGTGTTGATTCCACTCCATTCCATTCCATTGCATTCCATTCCATTCCGTTTCTGTCCATTCATGTTGATTCCATTCCATTACATTCCATTCCGTTCCCTTCCATTCGTGTTGATTCCATTCCATGGCATTCAATTCTATTCCATTCCAATGCATTCCTTTCCATTCCATTTCATTCCATTCGGGATGATTCCATTCCATTCCATTCCATTCCATTGCATTCTTTCCATTCCATTCCCTTCGGGTTTATTCCATTCCATTCCATTCCATTCCATTCCATTCCATTCCATTCTATTCGGGTTGTCTACATTCCATTTCATTCGATTCCATTCCATTCCATTCAGGATGATTCCATTCCATTCCATTCCATTCCATTCGTGTTAATACCATTCCATTCCACGCCATTCCATTCCATTCCATTCCATTAGGATTGATGACATTCCATTCCATTCCATACCATTCCACTCCATTTGGGTTGTTTCCATTCCTTTCCATTCCATCCGGGTTAATTCCATTCCATTCCATTACATTCGATTCCATTCCATTCCATTCCATTCCATTCGTGTTGCTTCCATTCCAGTCAAGAACATTCCATTCCATTCCATTCCCTTCTATTCAGGTTGATTCCTTTCCATTCCATTCCATTCCGTTCCATTCGTTTTGATTCCATTCCATTCCATTCCATTCCATTCCATTCGGTGTGATTCCATTCAATCCCATTCCATTGCATTCCATTCCATTCCATTTCATTCCATTCGGGTTGATTCCATTCCATTCCACTCCACTCCATTCTGGTTGATTCCATTCTATTCCATTCCCTTCCATTACATTCCATTCCATTCGGGTTGCTTCCATTCCATTCCAGAACATTCCATTCCATTCCATTCCTTTCCGGTAGATTCCGTTCCATTCCATTCCATTCCATTCGTTTAGATTCCATTCCATGCCATTACATTACATTATACTACATTACATTACATTCGGTTTGATTCCATTCCATTCCATTCCATTGCATTCCATTCCATTCCATTCCATTCCATGTCACTCCATTCGTGTTGATTCCATTCCATTCCATTCTGGTTGATTCCATTCCTTTCCATTCTATTCCATTCCATTCCATTCCATTCCATTCGGGTTGATTCCATTCCATTCCATTCTCTTCCGTTCCATTCCATTCTATTCGCATTGATTCCATTCCATTCCATTCAATTCCATTCCGTTCCATTCCATTTCATTCCAATCCATTGGGTTTGTTTGCATTCCATTCCATTCCATTCAGTTGCTTCCATTCCATTCCAGAAAATTCCATTCCATTCCATTCCATTCCATTCCATTCCACTCCATTCCGGTCGATTCCATTCCATTCGATTCCATTCCATTCCATTCCATTCTATTCCATTACATTCCTTTTGATTCCATTCCATTTCATTGCATTCCATTTTATTCCATTCGAATTGCTTCCATTACATTGCATTCCAATGCATTCCTTTCCATTCCATTTCATTTCTTTCGGGTTGATTCCATTCCATTCCATTCCATTCTGGTTTATTCCATTCCATTCCATTCCATTCGGATTGATTCTATTCCATTCCATTCTATTCCATCCCATTACATTCCATTCCATTTGGGTGGATTCCATTCAATTCCATTCTATTCCATTCCATTCCATTCTATTCGCGTTGATTCCATTCCATCCCATTCCATTCAATTCTATTCGGGCTGATTCCATTCCATTCCATTCCATTTCATTCCATTCCATTTGCATAGATTCCATTCCATTCCATTCAATTCCATTCTATTCGGGTTGATTCCATTCCATTGCATTCCATTCCATTCCTTTGCATTCCATTCCATTCCATTGCATTCCATTCCAATCCATTCCATTCCATTGCATTCCATTCCATTCCATTTCATTCCATTCGGGTTGATTCTATTCCATTCCATTCCATTCCATTCCATTCGGGTTGATTCCATTCCGTTCCATTGCATTCCATTCCATTCCATTCCATTTCATTCCATTCGGTTCGGGTTGATTCGATTCCATTCCATTCCATTCCATTCCCTTCGTCTTGATTCCATTCCATTCCATTCCATTCCATTCCATTCCATTCCGATCCATTCAGGTTGATTCCATTCCATTCCATTCCATTCCATTCGGGTTGATTCCATTCCATTCCATTCCATTCCATTGCATTCCATTCCATTCCTTTCCGTTCCACTGCATTCCATTCCACCCCATTTCACTCCATTCAGGTTGATTCCGTTCCATTCCATTGCACTGCATTACATTCCATTCAATTCGGTTTGATTCCGTTCCATTCCATTCCACTCCATTCCATTCCATTCCATTCAATTCCATTTTGGTTCATTCCATTCCATTCAATTACATTCCATTCCATTTGGTTTCATTCCATTGCATTCCATTCCATTCCATTCCATTCCAATCCATTCCATTCGGGTTGCTTCCATTCCATTCCAGAACATTCCATTCCATTCCATTCCACTCCAGTTGATTCCATTCCAATCCATTCCATTCCATTCTATTCCACTCCGGTTGATTCCATTCCATGCCATTCCATTCCATTCGATTTGATTCCATTCCATTCGATTCCATTCCATTCCATTCCATTCGTTTTGATTCCATTCCATTGGATTCCATTCCATTCCATTCCATTCGGGTTGTTTCCATTCCATTCCATTCTATTCCATTCCATTCCATTGTATTCGCGTTGATTCCATTCCATTCCATTCCCTTCCATTCCATTTAATCCCATTCCATTCCTTTCAATTCGGGTTGATTCGATTCCATTCCTTTCGATTCCATTGCATTCCATTTCATGCCATTCGGGTAGATTCCGTTCTATTCCATTCCAATCCATTCCATTACGGTTGATTCCATTCCATTCCATTCCATTCCATTCCATTCCATTCCACTCCATTCCTTTCCATGCCGGTTGATTCCATTCAATTCCATTCCATTCCATTCTATTCCATTCCATTCCTTTTGACTCCATTCCATTCCATTCCATTCCATTCCATTCGGTTTGATTCCATTCCATTCCATTGCAATGCTTTCCATTCCATTCCATTTCATTCCATTCGGGTTGATTCCATTCCATTTCATTCCATTGCGTTCCACTCCAATCCATTCCATTCGGGTTGATTCCATTCCATTCCATTTGATTCCATTCCATTCGATTCCATTCCATTCGTGTTGACTCCTTTACATTCCATTTCATTCCATTCTATTGCATTCCATTGCATTCCAATTCACTCCATTCGGGTAGATTCCGTTCTATTCCATTCCAATCCATTCCATTCCATTCCGGTTGATTCCATTCCATTCCATTCCATTCCATTCCATTCCGGTTGATTCCATTCCATTCCATTCCATTCTATTCCATTCCATTCATTTTGGTTCCATTCCATTCAATTCCATTCCATTACATTTTATTCCATTCGGATTCATTCCATTCCATTCCATTCCAATGCATTCCTTTCCATTCCATTTCATTCCATTCGGGTTGATTCCATTCCATTCCATTCCATTCCATTCCATTCCATTCCATTCCATTTCATTCCATTCCATTCCATTCCCTTCTGGTTGATTCCACTCCATTCCATTGCATTCCATTCCATTCCATTCGGTTTGATTTCGTTCCATTCCTTTCTATTCCATTGCATTCCCTTCTATTCGGGTTGATTCCATTGCATCCTATTCCATTACATCCCATTCCATTCCATTCCATTCCATTCGGGTTGATTCCATTCCATTCCATTTGGGTTAATTCCATTCCATTCCATTCCATTCCATTGCATTCGGGTTGATTCCATTCCATTCCATTCCATGCCATTCCATTCCTTTTGATTCCATTCCATTGCATTCCATTCCATTCCATTCCATTCCGTTTGGGTTGATTCCATTCCGCTCCAATCCATAACATTCCATTCCATTCGCGTTGATTCCATTCCATTCCATTTCATTCATTCGGGTTGATTCCATTCCATTCCATTCCATTCCATTCCATTCCATTCTGGTTGATTCCATTCCATTCCATTCCATTCCATTCCATTTCATTACCTTCCATTTGGTCTGATTCCATTCCATTCCATTCTATTCCATTCCATTCCATTCTATTCGCGTCGATTCCATTCCATCACATTCCATTCCATTCCATCCCATTCCATTCCATTCCATCCCATTCCATTCCATTCCATCCCATTCCATTCCATTCCATTCGGGTTGATTCCATTCCATTCCATTCCATACCATTCCATTCCATTCGGGTTGACTCCTTTGCATTCCATTTCATTCCATTCTATTCCATTCCATTGCATTCCGTCTCATTCCATTCGGGTAGATTCTGTTCTATTCCATTCCAATCCATTCCATTCCATACCAGTTGATTCCATTCCATTCCATTCCATTCCACTCCATTCCATTCCATTCCATTCCGTTCCATTTGGGTTGATTCCATTCCATTCCATTCCATTCCATTCCATTTCATTCCAATCCATTCGGTTTAATTCCCTTCCATTACATTCAATTCCATTCGGTTGCTTCCATTCCATTCCAGAACATTCCATTGCATTCCGGTTGATTCCATTCCATTCCATTCGGTTGCTTCCATTCCATTCCAGAAGATTCCATTCCATTCCTTTCCATTCCATTCCATTCTGGTTGATTCCATTCCATTCCATTCCATTCCATTGCATTCGGTTGCTTCCATTCCATTCCAGAAGATTCCATTCCATTCCTTTCTATTCCATTCCATTCTGGTTGATTCCATTCCATTCCATTCCATTCCATTGCATTCCATTCCATTCCTTTCCATTCCATTGCATTCCATTCCACCCCATTTCACTCCATTCAGGTTGATTCCGTTCCATTCCATTCGACTGCATTACATTCCATTCAATTCGATTTGATTCCATTCCATTCCCTTCCACTCCATTCCATTCCATTCCATTCAATTCCATTTTGGTTGATTCCATTCCATTCAATTACATTCCGTTCCATTTGGTTTGATTCCATTGCATTCCATTCCATTCCATTCCATTCCAATCCATTCCATTCGGGTTGCTTCCATTCCATTCCAGAACATTCCATTCCATTCCATTCCACTCCAGTTGATTCCATTCCAATCCATTCCATTCCATTCCATTCCATTCCATTTCATTCCAATCCATTCGGTTTAATTCCCTTCCATTACATTCAATTCCATTCGGTTGCTTCCATTCCATTCCAGAACATTCCATTCCATTCCGTTTGTTTCCATTCCATTCCATTCGGTTGCTTCCATTCCATTCCAGAAGATTCCATTCCATTCCTTTCCATTCCATTCCATTCTGGTTGATTCCATTCCATTCCATTCCATTCCATTCCATTGCATTCCATTCCATTCCTTTCCATTCCATTGCATTCCATTCCACCCCATTTCACTCCATTCAGGTTGATTCCGTTCCATTCAATTCGACTGCATTACATTCCATTCAATTCGATTTGATTCCATTCCATTCCATTCCACTCCATTCCATTCCATTCCATTCAATTCCATTTTGTTTGATTCCATTCCATTCAATTACATTCCGTTCCATTTGGTTTGATTCCATTGCATTCCATTCCATTCCATTCCATTCCAATCCATTCCATTCGGGTTGCTTCCATTCCATTCCAGAACATTCCATTCCATTCCATTCCACTCCAGTTGATTCCATTCCAATCCATTCCATTCCATTCCCTTCCACTCCAGTTGATTCCATTCCATTCCATTCGATTTGATTCCATTCCATTCGATTCCATTCCATTCCATTCCATTCGTTTTGATTCCATTCCATTGGATTCCATTCCATTCCATTCCATTCCATTCCATTCCATTCCACTCCAGTTGATTCCATTCCATTCCATTCCATTCCATTCGATTTTATTCCATTCCATTCGATTCCATTCCATTCCATTCCATTCGTTTTGATTCCATTCCATTGGATTCCATTCCATTCCATTCCATTCGGGTTGTTTCCATTCCATTCTATTCTATTCCATTCCATTCCATTCTATTCGCGTTGATTCCATTCCATTCCATTCCCCTCCATTCCATTTAATCCCATTCCATTCCATTCCATTCGATTTGATTCCATTCCATTCGATTCCATTCCATTCCATTCCATTCGTTTTGATTCCATTCCATTGGATTCCATTCCATTCCATTCCATTCGGGTTGTTTCCATTCCATTCCATTCTATTCCATTCCATTCCATTGTATTCGCGTTGATTCCATTCCATTCCATTCCGTTCGGGTTGTTTCCATTCCATTCCATTCTATTCCATTCCATTCCATTGTATTCGCGTTGATTCCATTCCATTCCATTCCCCTCCATTCCATTTAATCCCATTCCATTCCTTTCCATTCGGGTTGATTCGATTCCATTCCATTCGATTCCATTGCGTTCCATTTCATGCCATTCGGGTAGATTCCTTTCTATTCCATTCCAATCCATTCCATTACGGTTGATTCCATTCCATTCCATTCCATTCCATTCCATTCCATTCCACTCCATTCCATTCCATGCCGGTTGATTCAATTCCATTCCATTCCATTCCATTCTATTCCATTCCATTCCTTTTCATTCCATTCCATTCCATTCCTTTCCATTCGGTTTGATTCCATTCCATTCCATTGCAATGCTTTCCATTCCATTCCATTTCATTCTATTCGGGTTGATACCATTCCATTTCATTCCATTCCGTTCCACTCCAATCCATTCCATTCGGGTTGATTCCATTCCATTCCATTTGATTCCATTCCATTCGATTCCATTCCATTCGGGTTGACTCCATTCCATTCCATTTCATTCCATTCTATTCCATTCCATTGCATTCCAATTCACTCCATTCGGGTAGATTCCGTTCTATTCCATTCCAATCCATTCCATTCCTTTCCGGTTGATTCCTTTCCATTCCATTCCATTCCATTCCATTCCATTCTGGTTGATTACATTCCATTACATTCCATTCTATTCCATTACATTCCTTTTGATTCCATTCCATTTCATTGCATTCCATTTTATTCCAATCGAATTGCTTCCATTACATTGCATTCCAATGCATTCCTTTCCATTCCATTTCATTTCTTTCGGGTTGATTCCATTCCATTCCATTCCATTCCATTCCATTCTGGTTTATTCCATTCCATTCCATTCCATTCGGATTGATTCTATTCCATTCCATTCTATTCCATCCCATTACATTCCATTCCATTTGGGTTGATTCCATTCAATTCCATTCTATTCCATTCCATTCCATTCTATTCGCGTTGATTCCATTCCATCCCATTCCATTCAATTCTATTCGGGCTGATTCCATTCCATTCCATTCCATTTCATTCCATTCCATTTGCATAGATTCCATTCCATTCCATTCAATTCCATTCTATTCGGGTTGATTCCATTCCATTGCATTCCATTCCATTCCTTTGCATTCCATTCCATTCCATTGCATTCCATTCCAATCCATTCCATTCCATTGCATTCCATTCCATTCCATTTCATTCGATTCGGGTTGATTCTATTCCATTCCATTCCATTCCATTCCATTCGGGTTGATTCCATTCCGTTCCATTGCATTCCATTCCATTCCATTCCATTTCATTCCATTCGGTTCGGGTTGATTCGATTCCATTCCATTCCATTCCATTCCCTTCGGCTTGATTCCATTCCATTCCATTCCATTCCATTCCATTCCATTCCATTCCGATCCATTCGGGTTGATTCCATTCCATTCCATTCCATTCCATTGCATTCCATTCCATTCCTTTCCGTTCCACTGCATTCCATTCCACCCCATTTCACTCCATTCAGGTTGATTCCGTTCCATTCCATTCCACTGCATTAGATTCCATTCAATTCGGTTTGATTCCATTCCATTCCATTCCACTCCATTCCATTCCATTCCATTCAATTCCATTTTGGTTGATTCCATTCCATTCAATTACATTCCATTCCATTTGGTTTGATTCCATTGCATTCCATTCCATTCCATTCCATTCCAATCCATTCCATTCGTGTTGCTTCCATTCCATTCCAGAACATTCCATTCCATTCCATTCCACTCCATTTGATTCCATTCCAATCTATTCCATTCCATTCCATTCCACTCCGGTTGATTCCATTCCAATCCATTCCATTCCATTCGATTTGATTCCATTCCATTTGATTCCATTCCATTCCATTCCATTCGTTTTGATTCCATTCCATTGGATTCCATTCCATTCCATTCCATTCGGGTTGTTTCCATTCCATTCCATTCTATTCCATTCCATTCCATTGTATTCGCGTTGATTCCATTCCATTCCATTCCCCTCCATTCCATTTAATCCCATTCCATTCCTTTCAATTCGGGTTGATTCGATTCCATTCCATTCGATTCCATTGCATTCCATTTCATGCCATTCGGGTAGATTCCATTCTATTCCATTCCAATCCATTCCATTACGGTTGATTCCATTCCATTCCATTCCATTCCATTCCATTCCATTCCATTCCACTCCATTCCATTCCATGCCGGTTGATTCCATTCCATTCCATTCCATTCCATTCTATTCCATTCCATTCCTTTTTATTCCATTCCATTCCATTCCATTCCATTCCATTCCATTGCATTCCATTCGGTTTGATTCCATTCCATTCCATTGCAATGCTTTCCATTCCATTCCATTTCATTCCATTCGGGTTGATTCCATTCCATTTCATTCCTTTGCGTTCCACTCCAATCCATTCCATTCGGGTTGATTCCATTCCATTCCATTTGATTCCATTCCATTCGATGCCATTCCATTCGGGTTGACTCCATTCCATTCCATTTCATTCCATTCTATTGCATTCCATTGCATTCCAATTCACTCCATTCGGGTAGATTCCGTTCTATTCCATTCCAATCCATTCCATTCCATTCCGGTTGATTCCATTCCATTCCATTCCATTCCGGTTGATTCCATTCCATTCCATTCCATTCTATTCCATTCCATTCATTTTGGTTCCATTCCATTCAATTCCATTCCATTACATTTTATTCCATTCGGATTCATTCCATTCCATTCCATTCCAATGCATTCCTTTCCATTCCATTTCATTCCATTCGGGTTCATGCCATTCCATTCCATTCCATTCCATTCCATTCCATTCCATTCCATTCCCTTCTGGTTGATTCCATTCCATTCCATTGCATTCCATTCCATTCCATTTGGTTTGATTTCGTTCCATTCCTTTCTATTCCATTGCATTCCCTTCTATTCGGGTTGATTCCATTGCATCCTATTCCATTCCATCCCATTCCATTCCATTCCATTCCATTCGGGTTGATTCCATTCTATTCCATTTGGGTTAATTCCATTCCATTCCATTCCATTCCATTCCATTCCATTCCATTGCATTCGGGTTGATTCCATTCCATTCCATTCCATGCCATTCCATTCCTTTTGATTCCATTCCATTGCATTCCATTCCATTCCATTCCATTCCGTTTGGGTTGATTCCATTCCGCTCCAATCCATAACATTCCATTCCATTCGCGTTGATTCCATTCCATTGCATTTCATTCATTCGGGTTGATTCCATTCCATTCCATTCCATTCCATTCCATTCCATTCCATTCCATTCCATTCTGGTTGATTCCATTCCATTCCATTCCATTCCATTTCATTACCTTCCATTCGGTTTGATTCCATTCCATTCCATTCTATTCCATTCCATTCCATTCTATTCGCGTTGATTCCATTCCATCACATTCCATTCCATCCCATTCCATTCCATTCCATCCCATTCCATTCCATTCCATTCGGGTTGATTCCATTCCATTCCTTTCCATACCATTCCATTCCATTCTTGTTGATTCCTTTCCATTACATTTGATTCCATTCCATTTGATTCCACTCCATTCGGGTTGACTCCTTTGCATTCCATTTCATTCCATTCTATTCCATTCCATTGCATTCCGTCTCATTCCATTCGGGTAGATTCTGTTCTATTCCATTCCAATCCATTCCATTCCATACCGGTTGATTCCATTCCATTCCATTCCATTCCACTCCATTCCATTCCATTCCATTCCGTTCCATTTGGGTTGATTCCATTCCATTCCATTCCATTCCATTCAATTCCATTCCATTTCATACGAATCCATTTGGTATAATTCCCTTCCATTACATTCAATTCCATTCGGTTGCTTCCATTCCATTCCAGAACATTCCATTCCATTCCGGTTGATTCCATTCCATTCCATTCGGTTGCTCCCATTCCATTCCAGAAGATTCCATTCCATTCCTTTCCATTCCATTCCATTCTGGTTGATTCCATTCCATTCCATTCCATTCCATTCCATTGCATTCGGTTGCTTCCATTCCATTCCAGAAGATTCCATTCCATTCCTTTCCATTCCATTCCATTCTGGTTGATTCCATTCCATTCCATTCCATTCCATTCCATTGCATTCCATTCCATTCCTTTCCATTCCATTGCATTCCATTCCACCCCATTTCACTCCATTCAGGTTGATTCCGTTCCATTCCATTCGACTGCATTACATTCCATTCAATTCGATGTGATTCCATTCCATTCCATTCCACTCCATTCCATTCCATTCCATTCAATTCCATTTTGGTTGATTCCATTCCATTCAATTACATTCCGTTCCATTTGGTTTGATTCCATTGCATTCCATTCCATTCCATTCCATTCCAATCCATTCCATTCGGGTTGCTTCCATTCCATTCCAGAACATTCCATTCCATTCCATTCCACTCCAGTTGATTCCATTCCAATCCATTCCATTCCATTCCATTCCATTTCATTCCAATCCATTCGGTTTAATTCCCTTCCATTACATTCAATTCCATTCGGTTGCTTCCATTCCATTCCAGAACATTCCATTCCATTCCGGTTGTTTCCATTCCATTCCATTCGGTTGCTTCCATTCCATTCCAGAAGATTCCATTCCATTCCTTTCCATTCCATTCCATTCTGGTTGATTCCATTCCATTCCATTCCATTCCATTCCATTGCATTCCATTCCATTCCTTTCCATTCCATTGCATTCCATTCCACCCCATTTCACTCCATTCGGGTTGATTCCGTTCCGTTCCATTCGACTGCATTACATTCCATTCAATTCGATTTGATTCCATTCCATTCCATTCCACTCCATTCCATTCCATTCCATTCAATTCCATTTTGGTTGATTCCATTCCATTCAATTACATTCCGTTCCATTTGGTTTGATTCCATTGCATTCCATTCCATTCCATTCCATTCCAATCCATTCCATTCGGGTTGCTTCCATTCCATTCCAGAACATTCCATTCCATTCCATTCCACTCCAGTTGATTCCATTCCAATCCATTCCATTCCATTCCATTCCACTCCAGTTGATTCCATTCCATTCCATTCGATTTGATTCCGTTCCATTCGATTCCATTCCATTCCATTCCATTCGTTTTGATTCCATTCCATTGGATTCCATTCCATTCCATTCCATTCCATTCCATTCCATTCCACTCCAGTTGATTCCATTCCATTCCATTCCATTCCATTCGATTTGATTCCATTCCATTCGATTCCATTCCATTCCATTCCATTCGTTTTGATTCCATTCCATTGGATTCCATTCCATTCCATTCCATTCGGGTTGTTTCCATTCCATTCCATTCTATTCCATTCCATTCCATTGTATTCGCGTTGATTCCATTCCATTCCATTCCCCTCCATTCCATTTAATCCCATTCCATTCCTTTCCATTCGGGTTGATTCGATTCCATTCCATTCGATTCCATTGCATTCCATTTCATGCCATTCGGGTAGATTCCGTTCTATTCCATTCCAATCCATTCCTTTACGGTTGATTCCATTCCATTCCATTCCATTCCATTCCATTCCATTCCATTCCACTCCATTCCATTCCATGCCGGTTGATTCAATTCCATTCCATTCCATTCCATTCTATTCCATTCCATTCCTTTTGATTCCATTCCATTCCATTCCATTCCATTCCATTCGGTTTGATTCCATTCCATTCCATTGCAATGCTTTCCATTCCACTCCATTTCATTCCATTCGGGTTGATTCCATTCCATTTCATTCCATTCCGTTCCACTCCAATCCATTCCATTCGGGTTCATTCCATTCCATTCCATTTGATTCCATTCCATTCGATTCCATTCCAATCGGGTTGACTCCATTCCATTCCATTTCATTCCATTGTATTCCATTCCATTGCATTCCAATTTACTCCATTCGGGTAGATTCCGTTCTATTCCATTCCAATCCATTCCATTCCATTCCGGTTGATTCCTTTCCATTCCATTCCATTCCATTCCATTCCATTCCGGTTGATTCCATTCCATTCCATTCCATTCTATTCCATTCCATTCCTTTTGGTTCCATTCCATTCAATTCCATTCCATTACATTTTATTCCTTTCGGATTGATTCCATTCCATTCCATTCCAATGCATTCCTTTCCATTCCATTTCATTCCATTCGGGTTGATTCCATTCCATTCCATTCCATTCCATTCCATTCCATTCCCTTCTGGTTGATTCCATTCCATTCCATTGCATTCGATTCCATTCCATTCGGTTTGATTTTGTTCCATTCCTTTCTATTCCATTCCATTCCCTTCTATTCGGGTTGATTCCATTGCATCCTATTCCATTCCATCCCATTCCATTCCATTCCATTCCATTCGGGTTGATTCCATTCTATTCCATTTGGGTTAATTCCATTCCATTCCATTCCATTCCATTCCATTCCATTCCATTGCATTCGGGTTGATTCCATTCCATTCCATTCCATGCCATTCCATTCCTTTTGATTCCATTCCATTGCATTCCATTCCATTCCGTTTGGGTTGATTCCATTCCGCTCCAATCCATAACATTCCATTCCATTCGCGTTGATTCCATTCCATTGCATTTCATTCATTCGGGTTGATTCCATTCCATTCCATTCCATTCCATTCCATTCCATTCCATTCCATTCTGGTTGATTCCATTCCATTCCATTCCATTCCATTTCATTACCTTCCATTCGGTTTGATTCCATTCCATTCCATTCTATTCCATTCCATTCCATTCTATTTGCGTTGATTCCATTCCATCACATTCCATTCCATCCCATTCCATTCCATTCCATCCCATTCCATTCCATTCCATTCGGGTTGATTCCATTCCATTCCATTCCATACCATTCCATTCCATTCTGGTTGATTCCTTTCCATTACATTTGATTCCATTCCATTTGATTCCACTCCATTCGGGTTGACTCCTTTGCATTCCATTTCATTCCATTCTATTCCATTCCATTGCATTCCGTCTCATTCCATTCGGGTAGATTCTGTTCTATTCCATTCCAATCCATTCCATTCCATACCGGTTGATTCCATTCCATTCCATTCCATTCCACTCCATTCCATTCCATTCCATTCCGTTCCATTTGGGTTGATTCCATTCCATTCCATTCCATTCCATTCCATTCCATTCCATTTCATTCGAATCCATTCGGTATAATTCCCTCCCATTACATTCAATTCCATTCGGTTGCTTCCATTCCATTCCAGAACATTCCATTCCATTCCGGTTGATTCCATTCCATTCCATTCGGTTGCTTCCATTCCATTCTAGAAGATTCCATTCCATTCCTTTCCATTCCATTCCATTCTGGTTGATTCCATTCCATTCCATTCCATTCCATTCCATTGCATTCGGTTGCTTCCATTCCATTCCAGAAGATTCCATTCCATTCCTTTCCATTCCATTCCATTCTGGTTGATTCCATTCCATTCCATTCCATTCCATTGCATTCCATTCCATTCCTTTCCATTCCATTGCATTCCATTCCACCCCATTTCACTCCATTCAGGTTGATTCCGTTCCATTCCATTCGACTGCATTACATTCCATTCAATTCGATGTGATTCCATTCCATTCCATTCCACTCCATTCCATTCCATTCCATTCAATTCCATTTTGGTTGATTCCATTCCATTCAATTACATTCCGTTCCATTGGGTTTGATTCCATTGCATTCCATTCCATTCCATTCCATTCCAATCCATTCCATTCGGGTTGCTTCCATTCCATTCCAGAACATTCCATTCCATTCCATTCCACTCCAGTTGATTCCATTCCAATCCATTCCATTCCATTCCATTCCATTCCATTTCATTTCATTCCAATCCATTCGGTTTAATTCCCTTCCATTACATTCAATTCCATTCGGTTGCTTCCATTCCATTCCAGAACATTCCATTCCATTCCGGTTGTTTCCATTCCATTCCATTCGGTTGCTTCCATTCCATTCCAGAAGATTCCATTCCATTCCTTTCCATTCCATTCCATTCTGGTTGATTCCATTCCATTCCATTCCATTCCATTCCATTGCATTCCATTCCATTCCTTTCCATTCCATTGCATTCCATTCCACCCCATTTCACTCCATTCAGGTTGATTCCGTTCCGTTCCATTCGACTGCATTACATTCCATTCAATTCGATTTGATTCCATTCCATTCCATTCCACTCCATTCCATTCCATTCCATTCAATTCCATTTTGGTTGATTCCATTCCATTCAATTACATTCCGTTCCATTTGGTTTGATTCCATTGCATTCCATTTCATTCCATTCCATTCCAATCCATTCCATTCGGGTTGCTTCCATTCCATTCCAGAACATTCCATTCCATTCCATTCCACTCCAGTTGATTCCATTCCAATCCATTCCATTCCATTCCATTCCACTCCAGTTGATTCCATTCCATTCCATTCCATTCCATTCGATTTGATTCCATTCCATTCGATTCCATTCCATTCCATTCCATTCGTTTTGATTCCATTCCATTGGATTCCATTCCATTCCATTCCATTCCATTCCATTCCATTCCATTCCACTCCAGTTTATTCCATTCCATTCCATTCCATTCCATTCGATTTGATTCCATTCCATTCGATTCCATTTCATTCCATTCCATTCGTTTTGATTCCATTCCATTGGATTCCATTCCATTCCATTCCATTCGGGTTGTTTCCATTCCATTCCATTCTATTCCATTCCATTCCATTGTATTCGCGTTGATTCCATTCCATTCCATTCCCCTCCATTCCATTTAATCCCATTCCATTCCTTTCCATTCGGGTTGATTCGATTCCATTCCATTCGATTCCATTGCATTCCATTTCATGCCATTCGGGTAGATTCCGTTCTATTCCATTCCAATCCATTCCTTTACGGTTGATTCCATTCCATTCCATTCCATTCCATTCCATTCCATTCCATTCCATTCCACTCCATTCCATTCCATGCCGGTTGATTCAATTCCATTCCATTCCATTCCATTCTATTCCATTCCATTCCTTTTGATTCCATTCCATTCCATTCCATTCCATTCGGTTTGATTCCATTCCATTCCATTGCAATGCTTTCCATTCCATTCCATTTCATTCCATTCGGGTTGATTCCATTCCATTTCATTCCATTCCGTTCCACTCCAATCCATTCCATTCGGGTTGATTCCATTCCATTCCATTGGATTCCATTCCATTCGATTCCATTCCATTCGGGTTGACTCCATTCCATTCCATTTCATTCCATTGTATTCCATTCCATTGCATTCCAATTCACTCCATTCGGGTAGATTCCGTTCTATTCCATTCCAATCCATTCCATTCCATTCCGGTTGATTCCTTTCCATTCCATTCCATTCCATTCCATTCCATTCCAGTTGATTCCATTCCATTCCATTCCATTCTATTCCATTCCATTCCTTTTGGTTCCATTCCATTCAATTCCATTCCATTACATTTTATTCCTTTCGGATTGATTCCATTCCATTCCATTCCAATGCATTCCTTTCCATTCCATTTCATTCCATTCGGGTTGATTCCCTTCCATTCCATTCCATTCCATTCCATTCCCTTCTGGTTGATTCCATTCCATTCCATTGCATTCCATTCCATTCCATTCGGTTTGATTTTGTTCCATTCCTTTCTATTCCATTCCATTCCCTTCTATTCGGGTTGATTGCATTGCATCCTATTCCATTCCATCCCATTCCATTCCATTCCATTCCATTCGGGTTGATTCCATTCTATTCCATTTGTTTTAATTCCATTCCATTCCATTCCATTCCATTGCATTCGGGTTGATTCCATTCCATTCCATTCCATGCCATTCCATTCCATTCCATGCCATTCCATTCCTTTTGATTCCATTCCATTGCATTCCATTCCATTCCATTCCATTCCGTTTGGGTTGATTCCATTCCGCTCCAATCCATAACATTCCATTCCATTCGCGTTGATTCCATTCCATTCCATTTCATTCCATTCGGGTTGATTCCATTCCATTCCATTCCATTCCATTCCATTCCATTCCATTCCATTCCATTCTGGTTGATTCCATTCCATTCCATTCCATTCCATTTCATTACCTTCCATTCGGTTTGATTCCATTCCATTCCATTCTATTCCATTCCATTCCATTCTGTTCGCGTTGATTCCATTCCATCACATTCCATTCCATTTCATCCCATTCCATTCCATTCCATTCGGGTTGATTCCATTCCATTCCATTCCATACCATTCCATTCCATTCCGGTTGATTCCTTTCCATTACATTTGATTCCATTCCATTTGATTCCATTCCATTCGGGTTGACCCCTTTGCATTCCATTTCATTCCATTCTATTCCATTCCATTGCATTCCATTTCATTCCATTCGGGTAGATTCTGTTCTATTCCATTCCAATCCATTCCATTCCATACCGGTTGATTCCATTCCATTCCATTCCATTCCATTCCATTCCACTCCATTCCATTCCATTCCATTCCATTCCATTTGGGTTGATTCCATTCCATTCCATTCCATGCCATTTCATTCCAATCCATTCGGTTTAATTCCATTCCATTACATTCAATTCCATTCGCTTGCTTCCATTCCATTCCAGAACATTCCATTCCATTCCGGTTGATTCCATTCCATTCCATTCGGTTGCTTCCATTCCATTCCAGAAGATTCCATTCCATTCCTTTCTATTCCATTCCATTCCATTCCATTCTGGTTGATTCCATTCCATTCCATTCCTTTCCATTCCATTCCATTCGGGTTGATTCCATTCCATTCCATTCTATTCCATTGCATTCCATTCTATTCGCGTTGATTCAATTCCATCCCATACCATTCAATTCAATTCGGGCTGATTCCATTCCATTCCTTTCCTTTTCATTCCATTCCATTTGCATTGACTCCATTCCATTCAATTCCATTCGATTCCATTCGGGTTGATTCCATTCCATTCCTTTCCATTCCATTCCATTGCATTCCATTCCATTCTATTCCATTCCATTCCATTCCATTCCATTCCATTCCATTCCTTTTCATTCCATTCGGGTTGATTCCATTCCATTCCATTCCATTCAATTCCAGGCCATTCGTGTTGATTCCATTCCATTCCATTCTATTCCATTCCATTCCATTCTATTCGCGTTGATTCCATTCCATACCATTCCATTCAATTCAATTCGGGCTTATTCCACTCCATTCCATTACATTTTATTCCATTCCATTTGCATTGATTCCATTCCATTCCATTCCATTCCATTCCATTGCATTCCATTCCATTCCATTCCATTTCATTCCATTCCATTCCATTGCATTCCATTCCATTCCATTTCATTCCATTCGGGTTGATTCTAATCCATTCCATTCCATTCGGGTTGATTCTGTTCCATTCCATTCCATTCCATTCCATTCCATTGCATTCGGGTTGATTCCATTCCATTCCATTCCATTCCATTTCATTCCATTCTGTTCGGATTGATTCCATTCCATTCCATTCCTTTCCACTCCATTCCATTCCATTCCCTTCGGCTTGATTCCCTTCCATTCCATTCCATTCCATTCCATTCCGTTCCATTCGGGTTGAGTCTATTCCATTCCATTCCATTCCATTCGTGTTGATTCCATTCCATTCGATTTCATTCCATTCCATTGCATTCCATTCCATTCCTTTCCATTCCATTGCATTCCATTCCATTCCATTCCATTCGGGTTGATTCCATTCCATTCCAATCCACTCCATTCCATTCCATTCCATTCAATTCCATTTTGGTTGATTCCATTCCATTCAATTACATTCCATTCCATTTGGTTTCATTCCGTTGCATTCCATTCCATTCCATTCGATTCCATTCCATTCCATTGCATTCGGGTTGCTTCCATTCCATTCCAGTACATTCCATGTCATTCCATTCCACTCCAGTTGATTATTTTCCATTCCACTCCCGTTGATTCCATTCCATTCCATTCCATTCGTTTTGATTCCGTTCCAATCGATTCCATTCGATTCCATTCCATTCGTTTTGATTCCATTCCATTCCATTCCATACCATTCCATTCCATTCTGGTTGATTCCTTTCCATTACATTTGATTCCATTCCATTTGATTCCATTCCATTCGAGTTGACTCCTTTGCATTCTATTTCATTCCATTCTATTCCATTCCATTGCATTCCATTTCATTCCATTCGGGTAGATTCTGTTCTATTCCATTCCAATCCATTCCATTCCATACCGGTTGATTCCATTCCATTCCACTCCATTCCATTCCATTCCATTCCATTCCATTCCATTTGGGTTGATTCCATTCCTTTCCATTCCATTCCATTCCATTCCATTCTGGTTGATTCCATTCCATTCCATTCCTTTCCATTCCATTCCATTCGGGTTGATTCCATTCCATTCCATTCTATTCCATTGCATTCCATTCTATTCGCGTTGATTCAATTCCATCCCGTTCCATTCAATTCTATTCGGGCTGATTCCATTCCATTCCTTTCCTTTTCATTCCATTCCATTTGCATTGACTCCATTCCATTCAATTCCATTCGATTCCATTCGGGTTGATTCCATTCCATTCCTTTCCATTCTATTCCATTGCATTCCATTCCATTCTATTCCATTCCATTCCATTCCATTCCATTCCATTCCTTTTCATTCCATTCGGGTTGATTCCATTCCATTCCATTCCATGCAATTCCAGTCCATTCGTGTTGATTCCATTCCATTCCATTCTATTCCATTCCATTCCATTCTATTCGCGTTGATTCCATTCCATACCATTCCATTCAATTCTATTCGGGCTGATTCCACTCCATTCCATTTCATTTTATTCCATTCCATTTGCATTGATTCCATTCCATTCCATTCAATTCCATTCTATTCGGGTTGATTCCATTCCATTCCATTCCATTCCATTCCATTCCATTCCATTCCATTGCATTCCATTCCATTCCATTTCATTCCAATCCATTCGGTTTAATTCCCTTCCATTACATTCAATTCCATTCGGTTGCTTCCATTCCATTCCAGAACATTCCATTCCATTCCGGTTGTTTCCATTCCATTCCATTCGGTTGCTTCCATTCCATTCCAGAAGATTCCATTCCATTCCTTTCCATTCCATTCCATTCTGGTTGATTCCATTCCATTCCATTCCATTCCATTCCATTGCATTCCATTCCATTCCTTTCCATTCCATTGCATTCCATTCCACCCCATTTCACTCCATTCAGGTTGATTCCGTTCCGTTCCATTCGA
The DNA here is from genome assembly GCF_029289425.2 of Pan paniscus. Taxonomy (NCBI): domain Eukaryota; kingdom Metazoa; phylum Chordata; class Mammalia; order Primates; family Hominidae; genus Pan; species Pan paniscus. The sequence continues at coordinate 43,062,815 of NC_073267.2, read as the reverse complement.
CTGCATTACATTCCATTCAATTCGATTTGATTCCATTCCATTCCATTCCACTCCATTCCATTCCATTCCATTCCATTCCATTTTGGTTGATTCCATTCCATTCAATTACATTCCGTTCCATTTGGTTTCATTCCATTGCATTCCATTCCATTCCATTCCATTCCAATCCATTCCATTCGGGTTGCTTCCATTCCATTCCAGAACATTCCATTCCATTCCATTCCACTCCAGTTGATTCCATTCCAATCCATTCCATTCCATTCCATTCCTCTCCAGTTGATTCCATTCCATTCCATTCCATTCCATTCGATTTGATTCCATTCCATTCGATTCCATTCCATTCCATTCCATTCGTTTTGATTCCATTCCATTGGATTCCATTCCATTCCATTCCATTCCATTCCATTCCATTCCATTCCACTCCAGTTTATTCCATTCCATTCCATTCCATTCCATTCGATTTGATTCCATTCCATTCGATTCCATTCCATTCCATTCCATTCGTTTTGATTCCATTCCATTGGATTCCATTCCATTCCATTCCATTCGGGTTGTTTCCATTCCATTCCATTCTATTCCATTCCATTCCATTGTATTCGCGTTGACTCCATTCCATTCCATTCCCCTCCATTCCATTTAATCCCATTCCATTCCTTTCCATTCGGGTTGATTCGATTCCATTCCATTCGATTCCATTGCATTCCATTTCATGCCATTCGGGTAGATTCCGTTCTATTCCATTCCAATCCATTCCTTTACGGTTGATTCCATTCCATTCCATTCCATTCCATTCCATTCCATTCCACTCCATTCCATTCCATGCCGGTTGATTCAATTCCATTCCATTCCATTCCATTCTATTCCATTCCATTCCTTTTGATTCCATTCCATTCCATTCCATTCCATTCGGTTTGATTCCATTCCATTCCATTGCAATGCTTTCCATTCCATTCCATTTCATTCCATTCGGGTTGATTCCATTCCATTCCATTTGATTCCATTCCATTCGATTCCATTCCATTTGGGTTGACTCCATTCCATTCCATTTCATTCCATTGTATTCCATTCCATTGCATTCCAATTCACTCCATTCGGGTAGATTCCGTTCTATTCCATTCCACTCCATTCCATTCCATTCCGGTTGATTCCTTTCCATTCCATTCCATTCCATTCCATTCCATTCCATTCCATTCCAGTTGATTCCATTCCATTCCATTCCATTCTATTCCATTCCATTCCTTTTGGTTCCATTCCATTCAATTCCATTCCATTACATTTTATTCCTTTCGGATTGATTCCATTCCATTCCATTCCAATGCATTCCTTTCCATTCCATTTCATTCCAATCGGGTTGATTCCATTCCATTCCATTCCATTCCATTCCATTCCCTTCTGGTTGATTCCATTCCATTCCATTGCATTCCATTCCATTCCATTCGGTTTGATTTTGTTCCATTCCTTTCTATTCCATTCCATTCCCTTCTATTCGGGTTGATTGCATTGCATCCTATTCCATTCCATCCCATTCCATTCCATTCCATTCCATTCGGGTTGATTCCATTCTATTCCATTTGTTTTAATTCCATTCCATTCCATTCCATTCCATTGCATTCGGGTTGATTCCATTCCATTCCATTCCATGCCATTCCATTCCATTCCATGCCATTCCATTCCTTTTGATTCCATTCCATTGCATTCCATTCCATTCCATTCCATTCCGTTTGGGTTGATTCCATTCCGCTCCAATCCATAACATTCCATTCCATTCGCGTTGATTCCATTCCATTCCATTTCATTCCATTCGGGTTGATTCCATTCCATTCCATTCCATTCCATTCCATTCCATTCCATTCTGGTTGATTCCATTCCATTCCATTCCATTCCATTTCATTACCTTCCATTCGGTTTGATTCCATTCCATTCCATTCTATTCCATTCCATTCCATTCTGTTCGCGTTGATTCCATTCCATCACATTCCATTCCACTTCATCCCATTCCATTCCATTCCATTCGGGTTGATTCCATTCCATTCCATTCCATACCATTCCATTCCATTCCGGTTGATTCCTTTCCATTACATTTGATTCCATTCCATTTGATTCCATTCCATTCGGGTTGACCCCTTTGCATTCCATTTCATTCCATTCTATTCCATTCCATTGCATTCCATTTCATTCCATTCGGGTAGATTCTGTTCTATTCCATTCCAATCCATTCCATTCCATACCGGTTGATTCCATTCCATTCCATTCCATTCCATTCCACTCCATTCCATTCCATTCCATTCCATTCCATTCCATTCCATTTGGGTTGATTCCATTCCATTCCATTCCATTCCATTTCATTCCAATGCATTCGGTTTAATTCCATTCCATTACATTCATTTCCATTCGCTTGCTTCCATTCTATTCCAGAACATTCCATTCCATTCCGGTTGATTCCATTCCATTCCATTCAGTTGCTTCCATTCCATTCCAGAAGATACCATTGCATTCCTTTCTATTCCATTCCATTCCATTCCATTCTGGTTGATTCCATTCCATTCCATTCCTTTCCATTCCATTCCATTCGGGTTGATTCCATTCCATTCCATTCTATTCCATTGCATTCCATTCTATTCGCGTTGATTCAATTCCATCCCATTCCATTCAATTCAATTCGGGCTGATTCCATTCCATTCCTTTCCTTTTCATTCCATTCCATTTGCATTGACTCCATTCCATTCAATTCCATTCGATTCCATTCGGGTTGATTCCATTCCATTCCTTTCCATTCCATTCCATTGCATTCCATTCCATTCTATTCCATTCCATTCCATTCCATTCCATTCCATTCCATTCCATTCCATTCCTTTTCATTCCATTCGGGTTGATTCCATTCCATTCCATTCCATTCAATTCCAGGCCATTCGTGTTGATTCCATTCCATTCCATTCTATTCCATTCCATTCCATTCTATTCGCGTTGATTCCATTCCATACCATTCCATTCAATTCAATTCGGGCTGATTCCACTCCATTCCATTCCATTTTATTCCATTCCATTTGCATTGATTCCATTCCATTCCATTCCATTCCATTCCATTGCATTCCATTCCATTCCATTCCATTTCATTCCATTCCATTCCATTGCATTCCATTCCATTCCATTTCATTCCATTCGGGTAGATTCTAATCCATTCCATTCCATTCGGGTTGATTCTGTTCCATTCCATTCCATTCCATTCCATTGCATTCGGGTTGATTCCATTCCATTCCATTCCATTCCATTCCATTCCATTCCATTCCATTCCATTCCATTTCATTCCATTCTGTTCGGAATGATTCCATTCCATTCCATTCCTTTCCACTCCATTCCATTCCATTCCCTTCGGCTTGATTCCCTTCCATTCCATTCCATTCCATTCCATTCCGTTCCATTCGGGTTGAGTCTATTCCATTCCATTCCATTCCATTCGTGTTGATTCCATTCCATTCGATTTCATTCCATTCCATTGCATTCCATTCCATTCCTTTCCATTCCATTGCATTCCATTCCATTCCATTCCATTCGGGTTGATTCCATTCCATTCCAATCCACTCCATTCCATTCCATTCCATTCAATTCCATTTTGGTTGATTCCATTCCATTCAATTACATTCCATTACATTTGGTTTCATTCCGTTGCATTCCATTCCATTCCATTCGATTCCATTCCATTCCATTCCATTCGGGTTGCTTCCATTCCATTCCAGTACATTCCATGTCATTCCATTCCACTCCAGTTGATTTCTTTCCATTCCACTCCCGTTGATTCCATTCCATTCCATTCCATTCGTTTTGATTCCGTTCCAATCGATTCCATTCGATTCCATTCCATTCGTTTTGATTCCATTCCATTCGATTCCATTCCATTCCATTCCATTCGGGTTGTTTCCATTCCATTCCATTCCATTCCATTCGTGTTGATTCCATTCCATTCCATTGTACTCCATTCCATTCCATTCGATTCGCGTTGATTCCATTCCATCCCATTCCATTCAATTCTATTCGGGCTGATTCCATTCCATTCCATTCCATTTCATTCCATTCCATTTGCATTGATTCCATTCCATTCCATTCAATTCCATTCTATTCGGGTTGATTCCATTGCATTCCATTCCATTCCATTCCATTCCATTCCATTCCATTCGGGTTGCTTCCATTCCATTCCAGAACATTCCATTCCATTCCATTCCACTCCAGTTGATTCCATTCCAATACATTCCATTCCATACCATTCCACTCCGGTTGATTCCATTCCATTCCATTCCATTCGATTTGTTTCCATTCCATTCGATTCCATTCCATTCCATTCCATTCGTTTTGATTCCATTCCATTGGATTCCATTCCATTCCATTCCATTCGGGTTGTTTCCATTCCATTCCATTCCCATCCATTCCAATTAATCCCATTCTATTCCTTTCCATTCCGGTTGATTCGATTCCTTTCCATTCCGTTCCCCTCCATTCCCTTTAATCCCATTCTATTTCTTTCCATTCCGGTTGATTCGATTCCATTCCATTCGATTCCATTGCATTCCATTTCATGCCATTCGGGTAGATTCCGTTCTATTCCATTCCAATCTATTCCATTACGGTTGATTCCATTCCATTCCATTCCATTTCATTCCATGCCGGTTGATTCCATTCCATTCGGTTTGATTCCATTCCATTCCATTGCAATGCTTTCCATTCCATTCCCTTTCATTCCATTCGGGTTGATTCCATTCCATTTCATTCCATTCCGTTCCACTCCAATCCATTCCATTCTGGTTGATTCCATTCCATTCCATTTGATTCCATTCCATTCGATTCCATTCCATTCGGGTTGACTCCATTCCATTCCATTTCATTCCATTCTATTCCATTCCATTGCATTCCAATTCACTCCATTCGGGTAGATTCCGTTCTATTACATTCCAATCCATTCCATTCCATTCCGGTTGATTCCATTCCATTCCATTCCATTCCATTCCATTCCATTCCATTCCGGTTGATTCCATTCCATTCTATTCCATTCCATTCCTTTTGGTTCCATTCCATTCAATTCCATTCCATTACATTTTATTCCATTCGGATTGATTCCATTCCATTCCATTCCAATGCATTCCTTTCCATTCCATTTCATTCCATTCGGGTTGATTCCATTCCATTCCATTCCATTCCATTCCATTCCATTCCATTCCATTCCATTCCCTTCTGGTTGATTCCATTCCATTCCATTGCATTCCATTCCATTCCATTCGGTTTGATTTCGTTCCATTCCTTTCTATTCCATTCCATTCCCTTCTATTCGGGTTGATTCCATTGCATCCTATTCCATTCCATCCCATTCCATTCCATTCCATTCCATTTGGGTTGATTCCATTCTATTCCATTTGGGTTAATTCCATTCCATTCCATTCCATTCCATTCCATTCCATTGCATTCGGGTTGATTCCATTCCATTCCATTCCATACCATTCCATTCCTTTTGATTCCATTCCATTCCATTCCATTCCATTCCATTCCATTCCGTTTGGGTTGATTGCATTACGCTCCAATCCATAACATTCCATTCCATTCGCGTTGATTCCATTCCATTCCATTTCATTCCATTCGGGTTGATTCCATTCCATTCCATTCCATTCCATTCCATTCCATTCCATTCTGGTTGATTCCATTCTATTCCATTCCATTCCATTTCATTACCTTCCATTCGGTTTGATTCCATTCCATTCCATTCTATTCCATTCCATTCCATTCTATTCGCGTTGATTCCATTCCATCACATTCCATTCCATTCCATCCCATTCCATTCCATTCCATTCGGGTTGATTCCATTCCATTCCATTCCATACCATTCCATTCCATTCTGGTTGATTCCTTTCCATTACATTTGATTCCATTCCATTTGATTCCATTCCATTCGTGTTGACTCCTTTGCATTCCATTTCATTCCATTCTATTCCATTCCATTGCATTCCATTTCATTCCATTCGGGTAGATTCTGATCTATTCCATTCCAATGCATTCCATTCCATACCGGTTGATTCCATTCCATTCCATTCCATTCCACTCCATTCCATTCCATTCCATTCCATTCCATTTGGGTTGATTCCATTCCATTCCATTCCATTCCATTCCATTTCATTCAAATCCATTCGGTTTAATTCCATTCCATTACATTCAATTCCATTCGGTTGCTTCCATTCCATTCCAGAACATTCCATTCCATTCCGGTTGATTCCATTCCATTCCATTCGGTTGCTTCCATTCCATTCCAGAATATTCCATTCCATTCCTTTCCATTCCATTCCATTCCATTCCATTCTGGTTGATTCCATTCCATTCCATTCCTTTCCATTCCATTCCATTCCATTCGGGTTGATTCCATTCCATTCCATTCTATTCCATTGCATTCCATTCTATCCACGTTGATTCAATTCCATCCCATTCCATTCAATTCTATTCGGGCTGATTCCATTCCATTCCTTTCCTTTTCATTCCATTCCATTTGCATTGACTCCATTCCATTCAATTCCATTCGATTCCATTCGGGTTGATTCCATTCCATTTCTTTCCATTCCATTCCATTCCATTCCATTCCTTTTCATTCCATTCGGGTTGATTCCATTCCATTCCATTCCATTCAATTCCAGTCCATTCGTGTTGATTCCATTCCATTCCATTCTATTCCATTCCATTCCATTCTATTCGCGTTGATTCTATTCCAAACCATTCCATTCAATTCTATTCGGGCTGATTCCACTCCATTCCATTCCATTTTCTTCCATTCCATTTGCATTGATTCCATTCCATTCCATTCAATTCCATTCTATTCGGGTTGATTCCATTCCATTCCATTCCATTCCATTGCATTCCATTCCATTCCATTCCATTCCATTCCATTCCATTGCATTGCATTCCATTCCATTCCATTCCATTTCATTCCATTCCATTCCATTGCATTCCATTCCATTCCATTTCATTCCATTCTGTTCGGATTGATTCCATTCCATTCCATTCCTTTCCATTCCATTCCATTCCATTCCATTCCCTTCGGATTGATTCCCTTCCATTCCATTCCATTCCATTCCATTCCATTCCATTCCATTCCGTTCCATTCGGGTTGATTCTATTCCATACCATTCCGTTCCATTCGTTTTGATTCCATTCCATTCGATTCCATTCCATTCCATTGCATTCCATTCCATTCCTTTCCATTCCATTGCATTCCATTCCATTCCATTCCATTCGGGTTGATTCAATTCCATTCCAATCCACTCCATTCCATTCCATTCCATTCAATTCCATTTTGGTTGATTCCATTCCATTCAATTACATTCCATTCCATTTGGTTTCATTCCGTTGCATTCCATTCCATTCCATTCGATTCCATTCCATTCCATTCCATTCGGGTTGCTTCCATTCCATTCCAGAACATTCCATGCCATTCCATTCCACTCCAGTTGATTCCTTTCCATTCCACTCCCGTTGATTCCATTCCATTCCATTCCATTCGTTTTGATTCCATTCCATTCGATTCCATTCGATTCCATTCCATTCGTTTTGATTCCATTCCATTCGATTCCATTCCATTCCATTCCATTCGGGTTGTTTCCATTCCATTCCATTCTATTCCATTCCATTCCATTATATTCGCGTTGATTCCATTCCATTCCATTCCATTTAATCCCATTCCATTGCATTCCATTTCATGCCATTTGGGTAGATTCCGTTCCATTCCATTGCAATCCATTCCATTCCATTCCGGTTGATTCCATTCCGTTCCATTCCATTAAATTCCATTCCATTCCATTCTGGTGGAATCCATTCAATTCCATTAAATTCCATTCTATTCCATTCCATTCTGGTTGAATCCATTCCATTCCATTCTATTCCATTCCATTCCATTCTATTCCTGTTGATTCCATTCCATCCCATTCCATTCAATTCTATTCGGGCTGATTCCATTCCATTCCATTCCATTTCATTCCATTCCATTTGCATTGATTCCATTCCATTCCATTCAATTCCATTCTATTCGGGTTGATTCCATTCCATTCCATTCCATTCCCTTCCTTTCCTTTCCACTCCATTCCATTGCATTCCATTCCAATCCATTCCATTCCATTCCATTGCATTCCATTCCATTCCATTCCACTTCATTCCATTCGGGTTGATTCTATTCCATTCCATTCCATTCCATTCCATTCTGGTTGATTCCGTTCCATTCCATTCCATTCCATTCCATTCCATTCCATTCCATTCCATTCCATATCATTCCATTCGATTTGGGTTGATTCCATTCCATTCCATTCCTTTCCATTCCATTCCATTCCATTCCCTTCGGCTTGATTCCATTCCATTCCATTCCATTCCATTCCATTCCATATCGTTCCATTCGGGTTGGTTCCATTCCATTCCATTCCATTCCATTCCATTCCATTCCATTGCATTCCATTCCATTCCTTTCCATTCCATTGCATTCCATTCCACCCCATTTCACTCCATTCAGGTTGATTCCATTCCATTCCATTCCATTGCATTCCATTCCATTCCATTCGGGTTGATTCCATTCCAATCCATTCCACTCCATTCCATTCCATTCCATTCCATTCCATTTTGGTTTATTCTGTTCCATTCAATTATATTCCATTTCATTTGGTTTGATTCCATTGCATTCCATTCCATTCCATTCCATTCCATTCGGGTTGCTTCCATTCCATTCCAGAACATTCCATTCCATTCCATTCCACTCCAGTTGATTCCATTCCATTCCATTCCATTCCATTCCATTCCACTCCGGTTGATTCCATTCCATTCGATTTGATTCCATTCCATTCGATTCCTTTCCATTCCATTCCATTCGTTTTGATTCCATTCCGTTCGATTCCATTCCATTCCATTCCATTCGGTTTGATTCCATTCCATTCCATTCCATTGCAATGCATTCCATTCCATTCCATTCTATTCCATTCCATTCCTTTTGAGTCCATTCCTTTCCATTCCATTCCATTCCATTCCATACTATTCCATTCCATTCCATTCCATTCGGGTTGATTCCATTCCACTCCATTCCATTCCGTTCCATTCCATTCCATTCCATTCCATTCCATTCGGTTTGAATCGATTCCATTTCATTCCATTCCATTCCATTCCATTCGTGTTGATTCCATTCCATTCCATTCAATTCCATTCCATTCCATTCTGGGTGATTCCATTCCATTCCATTCCATTCCATACCATTCCATTCCATTCCAGTTCATTCCATTCCATTCCATTTGATTCCATTCCATTCTATTCCATTCCATACGGGGTGACTCCATTCCATTCCATTTCATTCCATTCTATTCCATTCCGTTGCATTCCATTTCATTGCATTCGGGTAGATTCCATTCTATTCCATTCCAATGCATTCCATTCCATTCCGGTTGATTCCATTCCATTCCATTCCATTCCGGTTGATTCCATTCCATTCCATTCCATTCTATTCCATTCTATTCCATTCCATTCCTTTTGATTCCATTCCATTCCATTCCATTCCATTTTATTCCATTCTGATTGCTTCCATTCCATTCCATTCCAATGCATTCCTTTCCATTCCTTTTCATTTCATTCGGGTTGATTCCATTCCATTCCATTCCATTCCATTCCATTCTGGTTGATTCCATTCCATTCCATTCCATTCGGATTGATTCGATTCCATTCCATTCTATTCCATTCCATTCCATTCTATTCTCGTTGATTGCATTCCATCCCATTGCATTCCATTCCATCCCATTTCATTCCATTCCATTTGGGTGGATTCCATTCCATTCCATTCCATTCCATTCCATTCCATTCCATTCCATTGCATTCGCGTTGATTCCAGTCCATTCCATTCCATTCGTGTTGATTCCACTCCATTCCATTCCATTGCATTCCATTCCATTCCGTTTCATTCCATTCATGTTCATTCCATTCCATTACATTCCATTCCGTTCCCTTCCATTCGTGTTGATTCCATTCCATGGCATTCAATTCTATTCCATTCCAATGCATTCCTTTCTATTCCATTTCATTCCATTCGGGATGATTCCATTCCATTCCATTCCATTCCATTCCATTCCATTCCATACCCTTAGGGTTTATTCCATTCGATTCCATTCCATTCCATTCCATTCCATTCCATTCTGTTCGGGTTGTTTCCATTCCATTTCATTCGATTCCATCCCATTCCATTCCATTCCATTCCATTCCATTCAGGATGATTCCATTCCATTCCATTCCATTCCATTCCATTCGTGTTGATAACATTCCATTCCATGCCATTCCATTCCATTCCATTCCATTAGGATTGATGACATTCCATTCCATTCCATACCATTCCACTCCATTTGGGTTGTTTCCATTCCATTCAATTCCATCCGGGTTAATTCCATTCCATTCCATTACATTCGATTCCATTCCATTCCATTCGTGTTACTTCCATTCCAGTCAAGAACATTCCATTCCATTCCATTCCCTTCTATTCAGGTTGATTCCTTTCCATTCCATTCCATTCCGTTCCATTCCTTTCCTTTCCACTCCATTCCATTGCATTCCATTCCAATCCATTCCATTCCATTCCATTGCATTGCATTCCATTCCATTCCATTTCATTCCACTCGGGTTGATTCTATTCCATTCCATTCCATTCCATTCCATTCGGGTTGATTCCATTCCGTTCCATTTCATTCCATTCCATTCCATTCCATTCCATTCGGTTTGATTCCATTCAATCCCATTCCATTGCATTCCATTCCATTCCATTTCATTCCATTCGGGTTGATTCCATTCCCTTCCATTCCATTCCATTCTGGATGATTCCATTCTATTCCATTCCCTTCCATTACATTCCATTCCATTCGGGTTGCTTCCATTCCATTCCAGAACATTCCATTCCATTCCATTCCTTTCCGGTAGATTCCGTTCCATTCCATTCCATTCCATTCGTTTAGATTCCATTCCATGCCATTACATTACATTACACTACATTACATTACATTCGGTTTGATTCCATTCCATGCCATTCCATTGCATTCCATTGCATTCCATTCCATTCCATGTCATTCCATTCTGGTTGATTCCATTCCATTCCATTCCATTCCATTCCATTCCATTCCATTCCATTCCATTCCATTCCATTCTGGTTGATTCCGTTCCTTTCCATTCTATTCCATTCCATTCCATTCCATTCCGTTCGGGTTGATTCCATTCCATTCCATTCTCTTCCATTCCATTCCATTCTATTCGCGTTGATTCCTTTCCTTTCCATTCTATTCCATTCCATTCCATTCCATTCCGTTCGGATTGATTCCATTCCATTCCATTCTCTTCCATTCCATTCCATTCTATTCGCATTGATTCCATTCCATTCCATTCAGTTCCATTCCATTCCATTCCATTCCATTCCAATCCATTGGGTTTGATTGCATTCCATTCCATTCCATTCAGTTGCTTCCATTCCATTCCAGAAAATTCCATTCCATTCCATTCCATTCCATTCCATTCCACTCCATTCCGGTTGATTCCATTCCATTCCATTCCATTCCATTCCATTCCATTCCATTCTATTCCATTCCATTCCTTTTGATTCCATTCCATTTCATTGCATTCCATTTTATTCCATTCGAATTGCTTCCATTACATTGCATTCCAATGCATTCCTTTCCATTCCATTTCATTTCTTTCTGGTTGATTCCATTCCATTCCATTCCATTCTGGTTTATTCCATTCCATTCCATTCCATTCGGATTGATTCTATTCCATTCCATTCTATTCCATCCCATTCCATTCCATTCCATTTGGGTTGATTCCATTCCATTCTATTCCATTCCATTTCATTCCATTGCATTCGGGTTGATTCCATTCCATTCCATTCCATTCCATTCCATTCGTGTTGATTCCACTCCATTCCATTCCATTTCATTCCATTCCATTCCGTTACATGCCATTCATGTTGATTCCATTCCATTCCATTAAATTCCATTCCCTTCCATTAGTGTTGATTCCATTCTATGGCTTTCCATTCCATTCCATTCCAATGCATTCCTTTCCATTCCATTTCATTCCATTCGGGATGATTCCATTCCATTCCATTCCATTCCATTCCATTCCGTTCCATTCCCTTCGTGTTTATTCCCTTTCATTCCATTCCATTCCATTCCATTCTGGTTGATTCCATTCCATTCCATTCCATTCCATTTTATTCCATTCGGTGTGATTCTTTTCCATTCCATTCTATTCTGTTCCATTGTATTCGCGTTGACTCCATTCCATTCCATTCCATTCTATTCCATTCCATTCCTTTTGATTCCGTTCCATTCCATTTTATTCCATTCTGTTTGATTCCATTCCATTCCATTCCAATGCTTTCCATTCCATTCCATTTCATTCCATTCGGGTTTATTCCATTCCGTTCCATTCCATTCCATTCTTTGCCATTCTGGTTAATTCCATTCCATTCCATTCCATTCCATTCCATTCGAGTTGATACCATTCCATTCCATCCTATTCCATTCCATTCCATTCCATTCCATTCCATTCTATTCGCGCTGTTTCCATTCCATCCCATTCCATTCCATTCCATCCGATTCCATTCCATTCCATTCGGGTTGATTAGATTGCATTCCATTCCATTCCATTCCATTCCATTCCATTCCATTTGGGTGTATTCCATTCCATTCCATTCCATTCTATTCCATTGCATTCGTGTTGATTGCATTCCATTCCATTCCATTCCATTGCATTCCATTCCATTCCATTCGTGTTGATACCATTGCATTCCACGCAATTCCATTCCATTCCATACCATTAGGGTTGATGCCATTCAATTGTATTCCATACCATTCAATTCCATTTGGGTTGATTCCATTCCATTCCATTCCATTCGACTCCATTCCATTCCATTCCATTCGGGTTGCTTCCATTCCAGTCAAGATCATTCCATTCCATTCCATTCCATTCCATTCCATTCCACTCCATTCCAATCCATTCCATTCCATGTGGGTTGACTCCATTCCATTCCATTCCATTCCATTCCATTCCATTCCATTCCATTCCATTGTGGTTGATTCCATTCCACTCCATTCCATTCCATTCCGTTGTATTCCATTCCATTCAATTGCATTCCATTCGGGTTGACTCCATTCCATTCCATTCCTTTCCATTCCATTCCAATCCATTCCATCCCATTCCATTCCATTCCATTCCATCCCATTCGGGTTCATTCCATTCCTTTCCGTTCCATTCGATTAGATTCCATTCCATTCCCTTCTGGTTGAATCCATTCCATTCCACTCCATTCCATTCCATTCCATTTCATTCCATTCCATTCGGGTTGATTCCATTCCATTCCATTGCATTGCACTCCATTCCATTCCATTCCATTTCATTCGGATTGATTCCATTCCATTCCAATCCATTCCATTCCATTCCGTTCTACTCCATTCCGTTTCATTCCATTCGGGTTGATTCCATTCCATTCCATTCCATAACATTCCATTCCTGTTGATTCCATTGCATTCCATTTCATTCCATTCCGTTCGGGTTGATTCCATTTCGTTCCAATCTATACCGTTCCATTCCATTCGGGGTGATTCCATTCCATTCCATTTCATTCCATTCGGGTTTTTTCCATTCCATTCCATTCCATTCCATTCCATTCTGCTTGATTCCATTCAATTCCTTTCCATTCCATTCGGGTTGATTCCATTACATTCCATTCTATTCCATTCAATTCCATTCTATTCCATTCCATTCGGGTTGCTTCCATTCCAGTCAAGAACATTCCATTCCATTCCATTCCATTCCATTCCACTCCATTCAAATCCCTTCCATTCCATGTGGGTTGATTCCATTCCATTCCATTCCATTCCATTCCATTCGGGTTGATTCCATTCCATTCCATTCCATTGCATTCCATTCCATTCCGTTAGTGTTGATTCCATTCCATTCCTTTCCATTCCATTCCATTCCATTCCATTCCATTCGGGTTGATTCCATTCCATTCCATTCCATTCCATTCCATTCCATTCCTTTCCATTCCATTCGGGTAGATTCTGTTTTATTCCATTCCATTGCATTCCATTCCATTCCGATCGGGTTGATTCCATTCCATTCCATTCCAATCCATTCCATTCCATTCCGATTGATTCCATTCCATTCCAATCCATTCCTTTCCGTTTCATTCCATTCCATTCCGATTGATTCGATTCCTTTCCATTCCATTCCATTCCATTCCATTCCATTCCATTGTGGTTGATTCCATTCCATTCCATTCCATTCCTTTCCATTCCGTTGCATTCCATTCCATTCAATTTCATTCCATTCGGGTTGATTCCATTCCATTCCATTCCTTTCCATTCCATTCCTTTCGGGTTCATTCCATTCCATTCCATTCCATTCCATTCCATTCCATTTCATTCCATTCCCTTCGGGTTGAATCCATTGCATTCCATTCCATTCCATTCCATTCCATTCCATTCCATTCCATTCCATTCGGGTTGATTCCATTCCATTACATTCCATTGCATACCATTCCATTCCATTCCATTCCATTCGGGTTGATTCCACTCCATTTATTTCCATTCCATTCCATTCCATTCCATACCATTCGGGTTGATTCCATTCCATTCCATTCCATTCCATTGCATTCCATGCCATTCCGTTCCATTCCCTTCGGGTTTATTCCATACCATTCCATTCCATTCCATTCGGGTTTTTTCCGTTCCATTTCATTCCATTCTATTCCATTCTATTCCAATCCATTCCATTCCATTCCATTCTGGATGATTCCATTCCCTTCCATTCCATTCCATTCCATTCCATTCGTGTTGATACCATTCCATTCCATGCAATTCCATTCCATTCCATTCCATTAGGGTTGATGCCATTCCATCCCATTCCATACCATTCCATTCCATTTGGGTTAATTCCATTCCATTCCATTCCATTCCATTCGATTCCATTCCATTGCATGCCATTCAGGTTGCTTCCATTCCAGTCAAGTATATTCCATTATATTCCATTCCATTTCATTCCTATCCATTCCTGTTGATTTCATTCCTTTCCATTCCACTCCATTCGTATTGATTCCATTCCATTCCATTCCATTCCATTCCATTCCATTCGGTTTGATTCCATTCCATTCCATTCCATTGCATTCCATTCCATTCCATTCCATTCGGGTTGATTCCATTCCATTCCATTCCATTCCATTCCATTCCATTCCGGTTGATTCCATTCCATACCTTTCCATTCCATTCCATTGCATTCCGGTTGATTCCATTCCATTACTTTCCATTCCATTCCATTCTATTCCATTCTGTGCCATTCCATTCGGGTTGATTCCATTGCATTCCATTCCATTCCATTCCATTCGGGTTGATTCCTTTCCATTCCATTCCATACCATTCCATTCCATTCAGCTTCATTCCATTCCATTCCACTTGATTCCAATCCATTAGATTCCACTCCATTCGATTCCACTCCATTCTTGTTGACTCCTTTCCCTTCCATTTCATTCCATCCTATTCCATTCCATCGCATTCCATTTCATTCCCCTCGGGTAGATTCTTTTCTATTCCATTCCAATACATTCCATTCCATTCCATTCCATTTGGGTTGATTCCATTGCATTCCATTCCATTCCATTCCATTCCATTTCATTCCAATGCATTCGGTTTGATTCCATTCCATTACATTCCATTCCATTCGGTTGCTTCCATTTCATTCCAGAACATTCCATTCCATTCCATTCCATTCCGGTTGATTCCATTCCATTCCATTCCATTCCATTCTATTCCATTCCATTCCTTTTGATTCCATTCCATTCCATTCCATTCCCTTCCATTCCTTTCCATTCTGTTTGATTCCATTCCATTCCATTGCAATGCATTCCATTCCATTCCATTTCATTCCATTCGGGTTGATTCCATTCCATTTCATTCCATTCCATTCCACTCCATTCCATTCCATTCGGGTTGATTCCATTCCATTCCATTTGATTCCGTTCCATTCGATTCCATTCCATTCGGGTTGACTCCATTCCATTCCATTGCTTTCCATTCTATTCCATTCCATTGCATTCCATTCCAGCCCATTTCACTCCATTCAGATTGATTCCATTCCATTCCATTCCATTGCATTCCTTTCCATTCCATTCGGGTTGATTCCATTCCATTCCATTTCACTCCATTCCATTCCATTCCATTCAATTCCATTTTGGTTGATTACATTCCATTCAATTACATTCCATTCCATTTGGTTTGAATCCATTGCATACCATTCCATTCCATTCCATTTCATTCCATTCCATTCGGGTTGCTTCCATTCCATTCCAGAACATTCCATTCCATTCCATTCCACTCCAGTTGATTCCATTCAATTCCATTCCATTCCACTCCGGTTGATTCAATTCCATTCCATGCCATTCCATTCGTTTTGATTCCATTCCGTTCGATTCCATTCCATTCCATCCCATTCGTTTTGATTCCATTCCATTCCATTCCATTCCATTCCATTCGGGTTGTTTCCATTCCATTCCATTCTATTCCATTCCATTCCGTTCTATTCGCGTTGATTCCATTCCATTCCATTCCATTCTATTCCATTTAATCCCATTCCATTCCATTCCATTCGGGTTGATTCGATTCCATTCCATTCCAATCCATTCCATTCCATTCCGGATGATTCCATTCCATTCCATTCCATTCCATTACGGTTGATTCCATTCCATTAGATTCCATGCCATTCCACTCCATGCCGGTGGATTCAATTCCATTCCATTCCAATCCATTCTATTCCATTCCATTCCATTTGATTCCATTCCATTCCATTCCATTCCATTCCATTCGGGTTGATTCCATTCCATTCCATTTGATTCCATTCCATTCGATTCCATTCCATTCTGGTTGACTCCATTCCATTCCATTTCATTTCATTCTATTCCATTCCATTGCATTCCATTTCACTCCATTCGGGTAGATTCCGTTCTATTCCATTCCAATCCATTCCATTCCATTCCGGTTGATTCCATTCCATTCCATTCCATTCCATTCCGGTTGATTCCATTCCATTCCATTCCATTCTATTCAATTCCATTCCTATTGATTCCATTCCATTCCATTGCATTACATTACATTTTATTCCATTCGGATTGATTCCATTCCATTCCATTCCAATGCATTCCTTTCCATTCCATTTCATTCCATTCGGGTTTATTCCATTCCATTCCGTTCCATTCGGGTTGATTCTATTCCATTCCATTCCATTCCATTCCGGTTGATTCCATTCCATTCCATTCCATTCCATTGCATTCCATTCCATTCCTTTCCATTCCATTGCATTCCATTCCACCCCATTTCACTCCATTCAGGTTGTTTCCATTCCATTCCATTCCATTGCATTCCATTCCAATCCATTCGGGATGATTCCATTCCATTCCATTCCACTCCATTCCATTCCTTTCCATTCATTTCCATTTTGGTTGATTCCATTCCATTCAATTACATTCCATTCCATTTGGTTTGATTCCATTGCATTCCATTCCATTCCATTCCATTGCATTCGGGTTGCTTCCATTTCATTCGAGAACATTGCATTCCATTCCATTCCACTCCAGTTGATTCCATTCCATTCCATTCCATTCCATTCCATTCCATTCCATTTATTCCCATTCCATGTCATTCCATTCGGGTTGATTCCATTCCATTCCATTCCATTCCATTGAATTCCATTCCATTCCATTCTGGTTGATTCCATTCCATTCCATTCCATTCCATTCCATTCCATTCCATTCCCATCAATTCGGGGTGATTGCTTTCCTTTCCATTATATTCCATTCAATTCTATTCGCGATGATTCCATTCCATTCCATTCCATTCCATTCCATTAAATCCCATTCCACTCCATTCCATTCCGGTTGACTCGATTTCATTCCGTTCAATTCCATTCCATTCCATTGCATACCAGTTCATTCCATTCGGGTAGATTCCGTTCTATTCCATTGCAATCCATTCCATTCCATTCCATTTGTGTTGATTCCATTCCGTTCCATTCCATTCCACTCCATTCGGTTGCTTCCATTCCATTCGAGAACATTCCGTTCCATACCATTGCATTCCAATCCTTTCCATTCCGGTCGATTCCATTCCGTTCCATTCCATTCCATTCCATTTCATTCCATTCTGGTTGATTCCATTCCATTCCATTCCATTCCATTCCATTCCATTCAGCTTGATTCCATTCCATTCCATTCTAATCCATTGCATCCCATTCTATTCGCGTTGATTCCATTCCATCCCATTCCATTCAATTCTATTCGGCCTGATTCCATTCCATTCCATTCCATTTCATTCCATTCCATTTGCATTGATTCCATTCCATTCCATTCCATTCCATTCTGGTTGATTCCATTCCATTCCATTCAAATCGGATTGATTCCATTCCATTCCATTCTATTCCATTCCATTGCATTCTATTGTCGTTGATTGCATTCCATCCCATTGCATTCCATTCCATCTCATTCCATTCCATTCCATTCGGGTTAATTCTATTCCATTGCATTCCATTCCATTCCATTCCACTGCATTCTGGTTGATTCCATTCCATTCCTTTCCTTTCCATTCCATTCCATTCGTGTTGATTCCATTCCATTCCATTCCATTGCATTCCATTCCATTCCGTTTCATTCCATTCATGTTGATTCCATTACATTACATTACATTACATTCCCTTCCATTCGTGTTGATTCCATTCCATGGCATTCCATTCTATTCCATTCCAATGCCTTCCTTTCAATTCCATTTCATTCCATTCGGGATGATTCCATTCCATTCCATTCCATTCCATTCCATTCCATTCCGTTCAATTCCCTTCGGGTTTATTCCCTTCCATTCCATTCCATTGCATTCCATTCGTGTTGTTTCCATCGCATTTCATTCGATTCGATTCCATTCCATTCCATTCCATTCCATTCGGGATGATTCCATTCCATTCCATTCCTTTCGTGTTGATACCATTACATTCCACGCCATTCCATTCCATTCCATTCCATTAGGATTGATGACATTCCATTCCATTCCATACCATTCCACTCCATTTGGGTTGATGCCATTACATTCCATTCCATTCCATCCGGGTTAATTCCATTCCAATCCATTCCATTCCATTTGGGATGCTTCCATTCCATTAAAGAACATTCCATTCCAGTCCATTCCATTCCCTTCCATTCCCTTCTATTCAGGTTGATTCCATTCCATTCCATTCCATTCCGTTCCATTCGTTTTGATTCCATTCCATTCCATTCCATTCCATTCGGTTTGATTCCATTCAATTCCATTCCATTGCATTGAATTCCATTCCATTGCATTGCATTCCATTCCATTTCATTCCATTCGAGTTGATTCCATTCCATTCCATTCCATTCCATTCCATTCTGGTTGATTCAATTCTATTCCATTCCCTTCCATTCCATTCCATTCCATTCGGGTTGCTTCCATTCCATTCCAGAACATTCCATTCCATTCCATTCTGGTAAATTTCATTCCATTCCATTCCATTCCATTCGTTTAGATTCCATTCCATTCCATTGCATTCCATTACATTACATTTCATCAAATTCGGTTTGATTCCATACCATTTCATTCCATTGCATTACATTCCATTCCATGTCATTCCATTCGGGTTGATTCCATTCCATTCCATTCCATTCCATTCCATTCCATTCCATTCCATTCCCTTCGGGTTGAATCCATTCCCTTCCATTCCATTCCATTCCATTCCCTTCCCTTCGGGTTGAATCCATTCCATTCCATTCCATTCCATTCCATTCCATTCCATTCGGGTTGATTCCATTCCATTCCATTCCATTCCATTCCATTCCAGTCCATTCGGGTTAATTCCATTCCATTTCATTCCATTCCATTCCATTCCATTCCATTTGGGATGATTCCATTCCATTCCATTCCATTCCATTCCATCTTATTCCATTCCACTCCATTCCATTCTGGTTGACTCCATTCCATTCCATTCCATTCCATTCCATTCCATTCCAAAACATTCGGATTGATTCGATTCCATTTCATTTCATTCCATTCCATTCCATTCCATTCCATTCGTGTTGATTTCATTCCATTCCATTCCATTCAATTACATTCCATTCCATTTGGTTTGATTCCACGGCAATCCATTCCATTCCATTCCATTTCATTCCATTCCATTCGGGTTGCTTCCATTCCATTCCAGAACATTCCATTCCATTCCATTCCACTCCAGTTGATTCCATTCCATTCCATTCCATTCCATTCCATTCCATTCATCGCCGGTTCATTCCATTCCATTCCATTCCATTCCATTCGTTTTGATTCCATTCCATTCGAATCCATTCCATTCCATTCCATTCGTTTTGATTCCATTCCATTCGATTCCATTTCATTCCATTCCATTCGGGTTGTTTCCATTCCATTCCATTCTATTCCATTCCATTCCATTCTATTCGCGTTGATTCCTTTCCATTCCATTCCATTCCATTTAATCCCATTCCATTCCATTCCATTCGTGTTGATTCGATTCCATTCCATTCCATTGCATTCCATTTCATGCCATTCGGGTAGATTCCGTTCTATTCCATTCCAATCCATTCCATTCCATTCCGGATTATTCCATTCCATTCCATTCCATTACGGTTGATTCCATTCCAATCCATTGCATTCCATGCCAGTTGATTCAATTCCATTCCATTCCATTCCATTCTATTCCATTCCATTCCTTTTGATTCCATTCCATTCCATTCCATTCCATTCCATTCCATTCGGTTTGATTCCATTCCATTCCATTGCAATGCATTCCATTCCATTCCATTTCATTCCATTCGGGTTGATTCCATTCCATTTCATTCCATTCCATTCCACTCCATTCCATTCCATTCGGGTTGATTCCATTCCATTCCATTTGATTCCATTCCATTCGATTCCATTCCATTCGGGTTGACTCCATTCCATTCCATTTCATTCCATTCTATTCCATTCCTTTGCATTCCATTTCACTCCATCCGGGTAGATTCCGTTATATTCCATTCCAATCCATTCCATTCCATTCCGGT
Source organism: Pan paniscus (assembly GCF_029289425.2). Lineage (NCBI taxonomy): Eukaryota > Metazoa > Chordata > Mammalia > Primates > Hominidae > Pan > Pan paniscus. Next base: position 43,041,685 of record NC_073267.2, on the reverse strand, counting down.
TGATTCCATTCCATTCCATTCCATTCCATTCCATTCCAGTTGATTCCATTCCATTCTATTCCATTCTATTCCATTCCATTCCTTTTGATTCCATTCCATTCCATTCCATTACATTACATTTTATTACATTCGGATTGATTCCATTCCATTCCATTCCAATGCATTCCTTTCCATTCCATTTCATTCCATTCGGGTTGATTCCATTCCATTTCGTTCCATTCGGATTGATTCCATTCCATTCCATTCCATTGCATTCCATTCCACCACATTTCACTCCATTCAGGTTGATTCCATTCCATTCCATTCCATTGCATTCCATTCCATTCCATTCGGGTTGATTCCATTCCATTCCATTTCACTCCATTCCATTCCATTCCATTCCATTCCATTTTGGTTGATTCCGTTCCATTCAATTACATTCCATTCCATTTGGTTTAATTCCATTGCATTGCATTCCATTCCATTCCATTCGTTTTGATTCCATTCCACCCGAATCCATTCCATTCCATTCCATTCGTTTTGATTCCATTCCATTCGATTCCATTCCATTCGGGTTGACTCCATTCCATTCCATTTCATTACATTCTATTCCATTCCATTGCCTTCCATTTCACTCCATTCGGGTAGATTCCGTTCTATTCCATTCCAATCCATTCCATTCCATTCCGGTTGATTCCATTCCATTCCATTCCATTCCATTCCGGTTGATTCCATTCGATTCCATTCCATGCTATTCCATTCCATTCCTTTTGATTCTATTCCATTCCATTACATTACATTACATTTTATTCCATTCGGATTTATTCCATTCCATTCCATTCCAATGCATTCCTTTACATTCCATTTCATTCCATTCGGTTTGATTCCATTCCATTCCCTTCCATTTGGGTTGATTCTATTCTATTCCATTCCTTTCCATTCGGGTTGATTCCATTCCATTTCATTCCATTCCATTGCATTCCATTCCATTCCTTTCCATTCCATTGCATTCCATTCCACCCCATTTCACTCCATTCAGGTTGATTCCATTCCATTCCTTTCCATTGCATTCCATTCCATTCCATTCGTGTTGATTCCATTCCTTTCCATTCCACTCCATTCCATTCCATTCCATTCAATTGCATTTTGGTTGATTCCATTCCATTCAATTACATTCCATTCTATTTGGTTTGATTCCATTGCATTCCATTCCATTCCATTCCATTCGGGTTGCTTCCATTTCATTCCAGCACATTCCATTCCATTCCATTCCACTCCAGTTGATTCCCTTCCATTCCATTCCATTCCATTCCATTCCATTCCATTCCATTCCAATCCGCTTGATTCCATTCCATTCCATTCCATTCCTTTCGTTTTCATTCCATTCCATTCGATTCCATTCCATTCCATTCCATTCGGGTTGTTTCCATTTCATTCCATTCTATTACATTCCATTCCATTCTATTCGCGTTGATTCCATTCCATTCCATTCCATTTAATCCCATTCCATGTCATTCCATTCGGGTTGATTCCATTCCATTCCATTCCATTGCATTCCATTCCATTCCATTCCATTCCCATCCATTCGGGGTGATTGCTTTCCATTCCATTCTATTCCATTCCATTCTATTCGCATGATTCCATTCCATTCCTTTCCATTGTATTCCATTAAATTCCATTCCAGAACATTCCATTCCGGTTGACTCGATTCCATTCCGTTCCATTCCATTCCATTCCATTCCATTCCATTCCATTCCATTGCATAACAGTTCATTCCATTCGGGTAGATTCCATTCTAGTCCATTCCAATCCATTCCATTTCATTCCATTCCATTCCATTCGGGTTGATTCCATTCCATTCCATTCCATTCCATTCCATTCCATTCACTTCAGATAGATTCCTTTGCATTCCATTGCATTCCATTCCATTCCTTTCCATTCCATTGCATTCCATTCCACTCCATTTCAATCCATTCAGGTTGATTCCATTCCATTCCATTCCATTGCATTCCATTGCATTCCATTCCATCCGGTTTGATTCCATTCCATTCCATTCCAATGAATTCTTTCCATTCCATTTCATTCCATTCCGGTTGATTCCATTCCATTCCATTCCATTCCATTACATTTTGGTTGATTCCACTCCATTCCATTCCGTTCCATTCCATTCCATTTTATTCGGCTCCTTCCATTCCGTTCCAGAACATTTCATTCCATTCCATTTCATTCCTGTTGATTCCATTCCGTTCCATTCCATTCCATTCCATTCCATTCCATTCCATTATGGTTGATTCCATTGCATTCCATGCCATTCCATTCCATTCCATTCGGTTTGATTCCATTCCATTCCATTCCATTCCATTATGGTTGATTCCATTGCATTCCATGACATTCCATTCCATTCCATTCCATTCAGTTTGATTCCATTCCATTCCATTCCATTGCATTGCATTCCATTCTATTCCATTCCATTCCATTCCTTTCGGGTTGCTTCCATTCCATTCCATTCCATTCCATTCCATTCGTGTTGATTCCATTCCATTCCATTCCATTCCATTCCATTCAGGTTGATTCCATTCCATTCCATTCCATACCATTCCATTCCATGCGGGTTGATTCCATTCCATTCCATTTGATTCCATTCCATTTGATTCCATTCCATTCGGGTTAACTACATTCCATTCCGTTTCATTCCATTCTATTCCATTCCATTGCATTCCATTTCATTCCATTCGGGTAGATTCCGTTCTCTTCCATTCCAATCCATTCCATTCCATTCCGGTTGATTCCATTCCATTCCATTCCATTCCATTCCATTCCATTCCTTTTGTTTTGATTCCATTCCATTCCATTCCATTTCATTCCAATCCATTCTGTTTGATTCCATTCCATTTCATTCCATTCCATTCGGTTCCTTCCATTCCATTCCAGAACATTCCATTCCATTCCATTTCATTCTGGTTGATTCCATTCCATTCCATTCTATTCCATTCCACACTTTTTGATTCCATTCCATTCCATTCCTTTCCATTCCCTTCCATTCGGTTTGATTCCATTCCATTCGATTCCAATGCATTCCATTCCATTCCATTTCATTCCATTCGGGTTGATTCCATTCCATTCAATTCCATTCCATTCCATTCTGGTTGTTTCCATTCCATTCCATTCCATTCCATTCCATTCCATTCCTTTCCATTCCATTTCATTCCAATCCATTCGGTTTGATTCCATTCCATTGCATTCCATTCCATTCGTTTGCTTCCATTCCATTCCAGAACATTCCATTCCATTCCATTCCATTTCATTCTGGTTGACTCCATTCCATTCCATTCTATTGCATTCTATTCCATTCCATTCCTTTTGATTCCATTCCATTCCATTCCGTTCCATTCCATTCCATTCGGTTTGATTCCATTCCATTCCATTCCAATGCATTCCATTCCGTTCCATTTCATTCCATTCCGGTTGATTCCATTCCATTCCATTCCATTCCATTCCATTCCATTCCATTCCATTATGGTTGATTCCATTGCATTCCATTCCATTCCATTTCATTCCTTTCGGTTTGATTCCGTTCCATTCCATTCCATTGCATTCCATTCCATTCTATTCCATTCCATTACACTTCATTCGGGTTGATTCGATTCGATTCCATTCCATTCCATTCCATTCGTGTTGATTCCATTCCATTCCATTCCATTCCATTCCATTTTGGTTGATTCCGTTCCATTCAATTACATTCCATTCCATTTGGTTTAATTCCATTGCATTCCATTCCATTCCATTCCATTCGTTTTGATTCCATTCCACTCGAATCCATTCCATTCCATTCCATTCGTTTTGATTCCATTCCATTCGATTCCATTCCATTCGGGTTGACTCCATTCCATTCCATTTCATTACATTCTATTCCATTCCATTGCTTTCCATTTCACTCCATTCGGGTAGATTCCGTTCTATTCCATTCCAATCCATTCCATTCCATTCCGGTTGATTCCATTCCATTCCATTCCCTTCCATTCCGGTTGACTCCATTCGATTCCATTCCATGCTATTCCATTCCATTCCTTTTGATTCTATTCCATTCCATTACATTACATTACATTTTATTCCATTCGGATTTATTCCATTCCATTCCATTCCAGTGCATTCCTTTACATTCCATTTCATTCCATTCGGTTTGATTCCATTCCATTCCCTTCCATTCGGGTTGATTCTATTCTATTCCATTCCTTTCCATTCGGGTTGATTCCATTCCATTTCATTCCATTCCATTGCATTCCATTCCATTCCTTTCCATTCCATTGCATTCCATTCCACCACATTTCACTCCATTCAGGTTGATTCCATTCCATTCCTTTCCATTGCATTCCATTCCATTCCATTCGTGTTGATTCCATTCCTTTCCATTCCACTCCATTCCATTCCATTTCATTCAATTGCATTTTGGTTGATTCCATTCCATTCAATTACATTCCATTCTATTTGGTTTGATTCCATTGCATTCCATTCCATTCCATTCCATTCGGGTTGCTTCCATTTCATTCCAGCACATTCCATTCCATTCCATTCCACTCCAGTTGATTCCCTTCCATTTCATTCCATTCCATTCCATTCCATTCCATTCCATTCCAATCCGCTTGATTCCATTCCATTCCATTCCATTCCATTCGTTTTCATTCCATTCCATTCGACTCCATTCCATTCCATTCCATTCGTTTTGATTCCATTCCATTCGATTCCATTCCATTCCATTCCATTCGGGTTGTTTCCATTTCATTCCATTCTATTACATTCCATTCCATTCTATTCGCGTTGATTCCATTCCATTCCATTCCATTTAATCCCATTCCATGTCATTCCATTCGGGTTGATTCCATTCCATTCCATTCCATTGCATTCCATTCCATTTCATTCCATTCCCATCCATTCGGGGTGATTGCTTTCCATTCCATTCTATTCCATTCCATTCTATTCGCATGATTCCATTCCATTCCTTTCCATTCTATTCCATTAAATTCCATTCCACAACATTCCATTCCGGTTGACTCGATTCCATTCCGTTCCATTCCATTCCATTCCATTCCATTCCATTCCATTCCATTGCATAACAGTTCATTCCATTCGGGTAGATTCCATTCTAGTCCATTCCAATCCATTCCATTCCATTCCATTCCAATGCATTCCTTTCCATTCCATTTCATTCCATTCGGGTTTATTCCATTCCATTCCGTTCCATTCGGGTTGATTCTATTCCATTCCATTCCATTCCATTCCGGTTGATTCCATTCCATTCCATTCCATTCCATTGCATTCCATTCCATTCCTTTCCATTCCATTGCATTCCATTCCACCCCATTTCACTCCATTCAGGTTGTTTCCATTCCATTCCATTCCATTGCATTCCATTCCAATCCATTCGGGATGATTCCATTCCATTCCATTCCACTCCATTCCATTCCTTTCCATTCATTTCCATTTTGGTTGATTCCATTCCATTCAATTACATTCCATTCCATTTGGTTTGATTCCATTGCATTCCATTCCATTCCATTCCATTGCATTCGGGTTGCTTCCATTTCATTCGAGAACATTGCATTCCATTCCATTCCACTCCAGTTGATTCCATTCCATTGCATTCGGGTTGCTTCCATTTCATTCGAGAACATTGCATTCCATTCCATTCCACTCCAGTTGATTCCATTCCATTCCATTCCATTCCATTCCATTCCATTCCATTTATTCCCATTCCATGTCATTCCATTCGGGTTGATTCCATTCCATTCCATTCCATTCCATTGAATTCCATTCCATTCCATTCTGGTTGATTCCATTCCATTCCATTCCATTCCATTCCATTCCATTCCATTCCCATCAATTCGGGGTGATTGCTTTCCTTTCCATTATATTCCATTCAATTCTATTCGCGATGATTCCATTCCATTCCATTCCATTCCATTCCATTAAATCCCATTCCACTCCATTCCATTCCGGTTGACTCGATTTCATTCCGTTCAATTCCATTCCATTCCATTGCATACCAGTTCATTCCATTCGGGTAGATTCCGTTCTATTCCATTGCAATCCATTCCATTCCATTCCATTTGTGTTGATTCCATTCCGTTCCATTCCATTCCACTCCATTCGGTTGCTTCCATTCCATTCGAGAACATTCCGTTCCATACCATTGCATTCCAATCCTTTCCATTCCGGTCGATTCCATTCCGTTCCATTCCATTCCATTCCATTTCATTCCATTCTGGTTGATTCCATTCCATTCCATTCCATTCCATTCCATTCCATTCAGCTTGATTCCATTCCATTCCATTCTAATCCATTGCATCCCATTCTATTCGCGTTGATTCCATTCCATCCCATTCCATTCAATTCTATTCGGCCTGATTCCATTCCATTCCATTCCATTTCATTCCATTCCATTTGCATTGATTCCATTCCATTCCATTCCATTCCATTCTGGTTGATTCCATTCCATTCCATTCAAATCGGATTGATTCCATTCCATTCCATTCTATTCCATTCCATTGCATTCTATTGTCGTTGATTGCATTCCATCCCATTGCATTCCATTCCATCTCATTCCATTCCATTCCATTCGGGTTAATTCTATTCCATTGCATTCCATTCCATTCCATTCCACTGCATTCTGGTTGATTCCATTCCATTCCTTTCCTTTCCATTCCATTCCATTCGTGTTGATTCCATTCCATTCCATTCCATTGCATTCCATTCCATTCCGTTTCATTCCATTCATGTTGATTCCATTACATTACATTACATTACATTCCCTTCCATTCGTGTTGATTCCATTCCATGGCATTCCATTCTATTCCATTCCAATGCCTTCCTTTCAATTCCATTTCATTCCATTCGGGATGATTCCATTCCATTCCATTCCATTCCATTCCATTCCATTCCGTTCAATTCCCTTCGGGTTTATTCCCTTCCATTCCATTCCATTGCATTCCATTCGTGTTGTTTCCATCGCATTTCATTCGATTCGATTCCATTCCATTCCATTCCATTCCATTCGGGATGATTCCATTCCATTCCATTCCTTTCGTGTTGATACCATTACATTCCACGCCATTCCATTCCATTCCATTCCATTAGGATTGATGACATTCCATTCCATTCCATACCATTCCACTCCATTTGGGTTGATGCCATTACATTCCATTCCATTCCATCCGGGTTAATTCCATTCCAATCCATTCCATTCCATTTGGGATGCTTCCATTCCATTAAAGAACATTCCATTCCAGTCCATTCCATTCCCTTCCATTCCCTTCTATTCAGGTTGATTCCATTCCATTCCATTCCATTCCGTTCCATTCGTTTTGATTCCATTCCATTCCATTCCATTCCATTCGGTTTGATTCCATTCAATTCCATTCCATTGCATTGAATTCCATTCCATTGCATTGCATTCCATTCCATTTCATTCCATTCGAGTTGATTCCATTCCATTCCATTCCATTCCATTCCATTCTGGTTGATTCAATTCTATTCCATTCCCTTCCATTCCATTCCATTCCATTCGGGTTGCTTCCATTCCATTCCAGAACATTCCATTCCATTCCATTCTGGTAAATTTCATTCCATTCCATTCCATTCCATTCGTTTAGATTCCATTCCATTCCATTGCATTCCATTACATTACATTTCATCAAATTCGGTTTGATTCCATACCATTTCATTCCATTGCATTACATTCCATTCCATGTCATTCCATTCGGGTTGATTCCATTCCATTCCATTCCATTCCATTCCATTCCATTCCATTCCATTCCCTTCGGGTTGAATCCATTCCCTTCCATTCCATTCCATTCCATTCCCTTCCCTTCGGGTTGAATCCATTCCATTCCATTCCATTCCATTCCATTCCATTCCATTCGGGTTGATTCCATTCCATTCCATTCCATTCCATTCCATTCCAGTCCATTCGGGTTAATTCCATTCCATTTCATTCCATTCCATTCCATTCCATTCCATTTGGGATGATTCCATTCCATTCCATTCCATTCCATTCCATCTTATTCCATTCCACTCCATTCCATTCTGGTTGACTCCATTCCATTCCATTCCATTCCATTCCATTCCATTCCAAAACATTCGGATTGATTCGATTCCATTTCATTCCATTCCATTCCATTCCATTCCATTCCATTCGTGTTGATTTCATTCCATTCCATTCCATTCAATTACATTCCATTCCATTTGGTTTGATTCCACGGCAATCCATTCCATTCCATTCCATTTCATTCCATTCCATTCGGGTTGCTTCCATTCCATTCCAGAACATTCCATTCCATTCCATTCCACTCCAGTTGATTCCATTCCATTCCATTCCATTCCATTCCATTCCATTCATCGCCGGTTCATTCCATTCCATTCCATTCCATTCCATTCGTTTTGATTCCATTCCATTCGAATCCATTCCATTCCATTCCATTCGTTTTGATTCCATTCCATTCGATTCCATTTCATTCCATTCCATTCGGGTTGTTTCCATTCCATTCCATTCTATTCCATTCCATTCCATTCTATTCGCGTTGATTCCTTTCCATTCCATTCCATTCCATTTAATCCCATTCCATTCCATTCCATTCGTGTTGATTCGATTCCATTCCATTCCATTGCATTCCATTTCATGCCATTCGGGTAGATTCCGTTCTATTCCATTCCAATCCATTCCATTCCATTCCGGATTATTCCATTCCATTCCATTCCATTACGGTTGATTCCATTCCAATCCATTGCATTCCATGCCAGTTGATTCAATTCCATTCCATTCCATTCCATTCTATTCCATTCCATTCCTTTTGATTCCATTCCATTCCATTCCATTCCATTCCATTCCATTCGGTTTGATTCCATTCCATTCCATTGCAATGCATTCCATTCCATTCCATTTCATTCCATTCGGGTTGATTCCATTCCATTTCATTCCATTCCATTCCACTCCATTCCATTCCATTCGGGTTGATTCCATTCCATTCCATTTGATTCCATTCCATTCGATTCCATTCCATTCGGGTTGACTCCATTCCATTCCATTTCATTCCATTCTATTCCATTCCTTTGCATTCCATTTCACTCCATCCGGGTAGATTCCGTTATATTCCATTCCAATCCATTCCATTCCATTCCGGTTGATTCCATTCCATTCCATTCCATTCCATTCCATTCCAGTTGATTCCATTCCATTCTATTCCATTCTATTCCATTCCATTCCTTTTGATTCCATTCCATTCCATTCCATTACATTACATTTTATTACATTCGGATTGATTCCATTCCATTCCATTCCAATGCATTCCTTTCCATTCCATTTCATTCCATTCGGGTTGATTCCATTCCATTTCGTTCCATTCGGATTGATTCCATTCCATTCCATTCCATTGCATTCCATTCCACCACATTTCACTCCATTCAGGTTGATTCCATTCCATTCCATTCCATTGCATTCCATTCCATTCCATTCGGGTTGATTCCATTCCATTCCATTTCACTCCATTCCATTCCATTCCATTCCATTCCATTTTGGTTGATTCCGTTCCATTCAATTACATTCCATTCCATTTGGTTTAATTCCATTGCATTGCATTCCATTCCATTCCATTCGTTTTGATTCCATTCCACCCGAATCCATTCCATTCCATTCCATTCGTTTTGATTCCATTCCATTCGATTCCATTCCATTCGGGTTGACTCCATTCCATTCCATTTCATTACATTCTATTCCATTCCATTGCCTTCCATTTCACTCCATTCGGGTAGATTCCGTTCTATTCCATTCCAATCCATTCCATTCCATTCCGGTTGATTCCATTCCATTCCATTCCATTCCATTCCGGTTGATTCCATTCGATTCCATTCCATGCTATTCCATTCCATTCCTTTTGATTCTATTCCATTCCATTACATTACATTACATTTTATTCCATTCGGATTTATTCCATTCCATTCCATTCCAATGCATTCCTTTACATTCCATTTCATTCCATTCGGTTTGATTCCATTCCATTCCCTTCCATTTGGGTTGATTCTATTCTATTCCATTCCTTTCCATTCGGGTTGATTCCATTCCATTTCATTCCATTCCATTGCATTCCATTCCATTCCTTTCCATTCCATTGCATTCCATTCCACCCCATTTCACTCCATTCAGGTTGATTCCATTCCATTCCTTTCCATTGCATTCCATTCCATTCCATTCGTGTTGATTCCATTCCTTTCCATTCCACTCCATTCCATTCCATTCCATTCAATTGCATTTTGGTTGATTCCATTCCATTCAATTACATTCCATTCTATTTGGTTTGATTCCATTGCATTCCATTCCATTCCATTCCATTCGGGTTGCTTCCATTTCATTCCAGCACATTCCATTCCATTCCATTCCACTCCAGTTGATTCCCTTCCATTCCATTCCATTCCATTCCATTCCATTCCATTCCATTCCAATCCGCTTGATTCCATTCCATTCCATTCCATTCCTTTCGTTTTCATTCCATTCCATTCGATTCCATTCCATTCCATTCCATTCGGGTTGTTTCCATTTCATTCCATTCTATTACATTCCATTCCATTCTATTCGCGTTGATTCCATTCCATTCCATTCCATTTAATCCCATTCCATGTCATTCCATTCGGGTTGATTCCATTCCATTCCATTCCATTGCATTCCATTCCATTCCATTCCATTCCCATCCATTCGGGGTGATTGCTTTCCATTCCATTCTATTCCATTCCATTCTATTCGCATGATTCCATTCCATTCCTTTCCATTGTATTCCATTAAATTCCATTCCAGAACATTCCATTCCGGTTGACTCGATTCCATTCCGTTCCATTCCATTCCATTCCATTCCATTCCATTCCATTCCATTGCATAACAGTTCATTCCATTCGGGTAGATTCCATTCTAGTCCATTCCAATCCATTCCATTCCATTCCATTCCATTCCATTCGGGTTGATTCCATTCCATTCCATTCCATTCCATTCCATTCCATTCACTTCAGATAGATTCCTTTGCATTCCATTGCATTCCATTCCATTCCTTTCCATTCCATTGCATTCCATTCCACTCCATTTCAATCCATTCAGGTTGATTCCATTCCATTCCATTCCATTGCATTCCATTGCATTCCATTCCATCCGGTTTGATTCCATTCCATTCCATTCCAATGAATTCTTTCCATTCCATTTCATTCCATTCCGGTTGATTCCATTCCATTCCATTCCATTCCATTACATTTTGGTTGATTCCACTCCATTCCATTCCGTTCCATTCCATTCCATTTTATTCGGCTCCTTCCATTCCGTTCCAGAACATTTCATTCCATTCCATTTCATTCCTGTTGATTCCATTCCGTTCCATTCCATTCCATTCCATTCCATTCCATTCCATTATGGTTGATTCCATTGCATTCCATGCCATTCCATTCCATTCCATTCGGTTTGATTCCATTCCATTCCATTCCATTCCATTATGGTTGATTCCATTGCATTCCATGCCATTCCATTCCATTCCATTCCATTCAGTTTGATTCCATTCCATTCCATTCCATTCCATTGCATTGCATTCCATTCTATTCCATTCCATTCCATTCCTTTCGGGTTGCTTCCATTCCATTCCATTCCATTCCATTCCATTCGTGTTGATTCCATTCCATTCCATTCCATTCCATTCCATTCAGGTTGATTCCATTCCATTCCATTCCATACCATTCCATTCCATGCGGGTTGATTCCATTCCATTCCATTTGATTCCATTCCATTTGATTCCATTCCATTCGGGTTAACTACATTCCATTCCGTTTCATTCCATTCTATTCCATTCCATTGCATTCCATTTCATTCCATTCGGGTAGATTCCGTTCTCTTCCATTCCAATCCATTCCATTCCATTCCGGTTGATTCCATTCCATTCCATTCCATTCCATTCCATTCCATTCCTTTTGTTTTGATTCCATTCCATTCCATTCCATTTCATTCCAATCCATTCTGTTTGATTCCATTCCATTTCATTCCATTCCATTCGGTTCCTTCCATTCCATTCCAGAACATTCCATTCCATTCCATTTCATTCTGGTTGATTCCATTCCATTCCATTCTATTCCATTCCACACTTTTTGATTCCATTCCATTCCATTCCTTTCCATTCCCTTCCATTCGGTTTGATTCCATTCCATTCGATTCCAATGCATTCCATTCCATTCCATTTCATTCCATTCGGGTTGATTCCATTCCATTCAATTCCATTCCATTCCATTCTGGTTGTTTCCATTCCATTCCATTCCATTCCATTCCATTCCATTCCTTTCCATTCCATTTCATTCCAATCCATTCGGTTTGATTCCATTCCATTGCATTCCATTCCATTCGTTTGCTTCCATTCCATTCCAGAACATTCCATTCCATTCCATTCCATTTCATTCTGGTTGACTCCATTCCATTCCATTCTATTGCATTCTATTCCATTCCATTCCTTTTGATTCCATTCCATTCCATTCCGTTCCATTCCATTCCATTCGGTTTGATTCCATTCCATTCCATTCCAATGCATTCCATTCCGTTCCATTTCATTCCATTCCGGTTGATTCCATTCCATTCCATTCCATTCCATTCCATTCCATTCCATTCCATTATGGTTGATTCCATTGCATTCCATTCCATTCCATTTCATTCCTTTCGGTTTGATTCCGTTCCATTCCATTCCATTGCATTCCATTCCATTCTATTCCATTCCATTACACTTCATTCGGGTTGATTCGATTCGATTCCATTCCATTCCATTCCATTCGTGTTGATTCCATTCCATTCCATTCCATTCCATTCCATTTTGGTTGATTCCGTTCCATTCAATTACATTCCATTCCATTTGGTTTAATTCCATTGCATTCCATTCCATTCCATTCCATTCGTTTTGATTCCATTCCACTCGAATCCATTCCATTCCATTCCATTCGTTTTGATTCCATTCCATTCGATTCCATTCCATTCGGGTTGACTCCATTCCATTCCATTTCATTACATTCTATTCCATTCCATTGCTTTCCATTTCACTCCATTCGGGTAGATTCCGTTCTATTCCATTCCAATCCATTCCATTCCATTCCGGTTGATTCCATTCCATTCCATTCCCTTCCATTCCGGTTGACTCCATTCGATTCCATTCCATGCTATTCCATTCCATTCCTTTTGATTCTATTCCATTCCATTACATTACATTACATTTTATTCCATTCGGATTTATTCCATTCCATTCCATTCCAGTGCATTCCTTTACATTCCATTTCATTCCATTCGGTTTGATTCCATTCCATTCCCTTCCATTCGGGTTGATTCTATTCTATTCCATTCCTTTCCATTCGGGTTGATTCCATTCCATTTCATTCCATTCCATTGCATTCCATTCCATTCCTTTCCATTCCATTGCATTCCATTCCACCCCATTTCACTCCATTCAGGTTGATTCCATTCCATTCCTTTCCATTGCATTCCATTCCATTCCATTCGTGTTGATTCCATTCCTTTCCATTCCACTCCATTCCATTCCATTTCATTCAATTGCATTTTGGTTGATTCCATTCCATTCAATTACATTCCATTCTATTTGGTTTGATTCCATTGCATTCCATTCCATTCCATTCCATTCGGGTTGCTTCCATTTCATTCCAGCACATTCCATTCCATTCCATTCCACTCCAGTTGATTCCCTTCCATTTCATTCCATTCCATTCCATTCCATTCCATTCCATTCCAATCCGCTTGATTCCTTTCCATTCCATTCCATTCCATTCGTTTTCATTCCATTCCATTCGACTCCATTCCATTCCATTCCATTCGTTTTGATTCCATTCCATTCGATTCCATTCCATTCCATTCCATTCGGGTTGTTTCCATTTCATTCCATTCTATTACATTCCATTCCATTCTATTCGCGTTGATTCCATTCCATTCCATTCCATTTAATCCCATTCCATGTCATTCCATTCGGGTTGATTCCATTCCATTCCATTCCATTGCATTCCATTCCATTTCATTCCATTCCCATCCATTCGGGGTGATTGCTTTCCATTCCATTCTATTCCATTCCATTCTATTCGCATGATTCCATTCCATTCCTTTCCATTCTATTCCATTAAATTCCATTCCACAACATTCCATTCCGGTTGACTCGATTCCATTCCGTTCCATTCCATTCCATTCCATTCCATTCCATTCCATTCCATTCCATTGCATAACAGTTCATTCCATTCGGGTAGATTCCATTCTAGTCCATTCCAATCCATTCCATTCCATTCCATTCCATTCCATTCGGGTTGATTCCATTCCATTCCATTCCATTCCATTCCATTCCATTCACTTCAGATAGATTCCTTTGCATTCCATTGCATTCCATTCCATTCCTTTCCATTCCATTGCATTCCATTCCACTCCATTTCAATCCATTCAGGTTGATTCCATTCCATTCCATTCCATTGCATTCCATTGCATTCCATTCCATCCGGTTTGATTCCATTCCATTCCATTCCAATGAATTCTTTCCATTCCATTTCATTCCATTCCGGTTGATTCCATTCCATTCCATTCCATTCCATTACATTTTGGTTGATTCCACTCCATTCCATTCCGTTCCATTCCATTCCATTCCATTCGGCTCCTTCCATTCCGTTCCAGAACAATTCATTCCATTCCATTTCATTCCTGTTGATTCCATTCCGTTCCATTCCATTCCATTCCATTCCATTATGGTTGATTCCATTGCATTCCATGCCATTCCATTCCATTCCATTCGGTTTGATTCCATTCCATTCCATTCCATTCCATTATGGTTGATTCCATTTCATTCCATGCCATTCCATTCCATTCCATTCCATTCGGTTTGATTCCATTCCATTCCATTCCATTCCATTGCATTGCATTCCATTCTATTCCATTCCATTCCATTCCTTTCGGGTTGCTTCCATTCCATTCCATTCCATTCCATTCCATTCGTGTTGATTCCATTCCATTCCATTCCATTCCATTCCATTCAGGTTGATTCCATTCCATTCCATTCCATACCATTCCATTCCATGCGGGTTGATTCCATTCCATTCCATTTGATTCCATTCCATTTGATTCCATTCCATTCGGGTTAACTATATTCCATTCCGTTTCATTCCATTCTATTCCATTCCATTGCATTCCATTTCATTCCATTCGGGTAGATTCCGTTCTCTTCCATTCCAATCCATTCCATTCCATTCCGGTTGATTCCATTCCATTCCATTCCATTCCATTCCATTCCTTTTGTTTTGATTCCATTCCATTCCATTCCATTTCATTCCAATCCATTCTGTTTGATTCCATTCCATTTCATTCCATTCCATTCGGTTCCTTCCATTCCATTCCAGAACATTCCATTCCATTCCATTTCATTCTGGTTGATTCCATTCCATTCCATTCTATTCCATTCCACACTTTTTGATTCCATTCCATTCCATTCCTTTCCATTCCCTTCCATTCGGTTTGATTCCATTCCATTCGATTCCAATGCATTCCATTCCATTCCATTTCATTCCATTCGGGTTGATTCCATTCCATTCAATTCCATTCCATTCCATTCTGGTTGTTTCCATTCCATTCCATTCCATTCCATTCCATTCCATTCCATTCCTTTCCATTCCATTTCATTCCAATCCATTCGGTTTGATTCCATTCCATTGCATTCCATTCCATTCGTTTGCTTCCATTCCATTCCAGAACATTCCATTCCATTCCATTCCATTTCATTCTGGTTGACTCCATTCCATTCCATTCTATTGCATTCTATTCCATTCCATTCCTTTTGATTCCATTCCATTCCATTCCGTTCCATTCCATTCCATTCGGTTTGATTCCATTCCATTCCATTCCAATGCATTCCATTCCGTTCCATTTCATTCCATTCCGGTTGATTCCATTCCATTCCATTCCATTCCATTCCATTCCATTCCATTCCATTATGGTTGATTCCATTGCATTCCATTCCATTCCATTTCATTCCTTTCGGTTTGATTCCGTTCCATTCCATTCCATTGCATTCCATTCCATTCTATTCCATTCCATTACACTTCATTCGGGTTGATTCGATTCGATTCCATTCCATTCCATTCCATTCGTGTTGATTCCATTCCATTCCATTCCATTCCATTCCATTTTGGTTGATTCCGTTCCATTCAATTACATTCCATTCCATTTGGTTTAATTCCATTGCATTCCATTCCATTCCATTCCATTCGTTTTGATTCCATTCCACTCGAATCCATTCCATTCCATTCCATTCGTTTTGATTCCATTCCATTCGATTCCATTCCATTCGGGTTGACTCCATTCCATTCCATTTCATTACATTCTATTCCATTCCATTGCTTTCCATTTCACTCCATTCGGGTAGATTCCGTTCTATTCCATTCCAATCCATTCCATTCCATTCCGGTTGATTCCATTCCATTCCATTCCCTTCCATTCCGGTTGACTCCATTCGATTCCATTCCATGCTATTCCATTCCATTCCTTTTGATTCTATTCCATTCCATTACATTACATTACATTTTATTCCATTCGGATTTATTCCATTCCATTCCATTCCAGTGCATTCCTTTACATTCCATTTCATTCCATTCGGTTTGATTCCATTCCATTCCCTTCCATTCGGGTTGATTCTATTCTATTCCATTCCTTTCCATTCGGGTTGATTCCATTCCATTTCATTCCATTCCATTGCATTCCATTCCATTCCTTTCCATTCCATTGCATTCCATTCCACCCCATTTCACTCCATTCAGGTTGATTCCATTCCATTCCTTTCCATTGCATTCCATTCCATTCCATTCGTGTTGATTCCATTCCTTTCCATTCCACTCCATTCCATTCCATTTCATTCAATTGCATTTTGGTTGATTCCATTCCATTCAATTACATTCCATTCTATTTGGTTTGATTCCATTGCATTCCATTCCATTCCATTCCATTCGGGTTGCTTCCATTTCATTCCAGCACATTCCATTCCATTCCATTCCACTCCAGTTGATTCCCTTCCATTTCATTCCATTCCATTCCATTCCATTCCATTCCATTCCAATCCGCTTGATTCCATTCCATTCCATTCCATTCCATTCGTTTTCATTCCATTCCATTCGACTCCATTCCATTCCATTCCATTCGTTTTGATTCCATTCCATTCGATTCCATTCCATTCCATTCCATTCGGGTTGTTTCCATTTCATTCCATTCTATTACATTCCATTCCATTCTATTCGCGTTGATTCCATTCCATTCCATTCCATTTAATCCCATTCCATGTCATTCCATTCGGGTTGATTCCATTCCATTCCATTCCATTGCATTCCATTCCATTTCATTCCATTCCCATCCATTCGGGGTGATTGCTTTCCATTCCATTCTATTCCATTCCATTCTATTCGCATGATTCCATTCCATTCCTTTCCATTCTATTCCATTAAATTCCATTCCACAACATTCCATTCCGGTTGACTCGATTCCATTCCGTTCCATTCCATTCCATTCCATTCCATTCCATTCCATTCCATTGCATAACAGTTCATTCCATTCGGGTAGATTCCATTCTAGTCCATTCCAATCCATTCCATTCCATTCCATTCCATTCCATTCGGGTTGATTCCATTCCATTCCATTCCATTCCATTCCATTCCATTCACTTCAGATAGATTCCTTTGCATTCCATTGCATTCCATTCCATTCCTTTCCATTCCATTGCATTCCATTCCACTCCATTTCAATCCATTCAGGTTGATTCCATTCCATTCCATTCCATTGCATTCCATTGCATTCCATTCCATCCGGTTTGATTCCATTCCATTCCATTCCAATGAATTCTTTCCATTCCATTTCATTCCATTCCGGTTGATTCCATTCCATTCCATTCCATTCCATTACAT
Organism: Pan paniscus; assembly: GCF_029289425.2. Lineage (NCBI taxonomy): Eukaryota > Metazoa > Chordata > Mammalia > Primates > Hominidae > Pan > Pan paniscus. The sequence continues at coordinate 43,023,730 of NC_073267.2, read as the reverse complement.
TTTGGTTGATTCCACTCCATTCCATTCCGTTCCATTCCATTCCATTCCATTCGGCTCCTTCCATTCCGTTCCAGAACAATTCATTCCATTCCATTTCATTCCTGTTGATTCCATTCCGTTCCATTCCATTCCATTCCATTCCATTATGGTTGATTCCATTGCATTCCATGCCATTCCATTCCATTCCATTCGGTTTGATTCCATTCCATTCCATTCCATTCCATTATGGTTGATTCCATTTCATTCCATGCCATTCCATTCCATTCCATTCCATTCGGTTTGATTCCATTCCATTCCATTCCATTCCATTGCATTGCATTCCATTCTATTCCATTCCATTCCATTCCTTTCGGGTTGCTTCCATTCCATTCCATTCCATTCCATTCCATTCGTGTTGATTCCATTCCATTCCATTCCATTCCATTCCATTCAGGTTGATTCCATTCCATTCCATTCCATACCATTCCATTCCATGCGGGTTGATTCCATTCCATTCCATTTGATTCCATTCCATTTGATTCCATTCCATTCGGGTTAACTATATTCCATTCCGTTTCATTCCATTCTATTCCATTCCATTGCATTCCATTTCATTCCATTCGGGTAGATTCCGTTCTCTTCCATTCCAATCCATTCCATTCCATTCCGGTTGATTCCATTCCATTCCATTCCATTCCATTCCATTCCTTTTGTTTTGATTCCATTCCATTCCATTCCATTTCATTCCAATCCATTCTGTTTGATTCCATTCCATTGCATTCCATTCCATTCGGTTCCTTCCATTCCATTCCAGAACATTCCATTCCATTCCATTTCATTCTGGTTGATTCCATTCCATTCCATTCTATTCCATTCCACACTTTTTGATTCCATTCCATTCCATTCCTTTCCATTCCCTTCCATTCGGTTTTATTCCATTCCATTCGATTCCAATGCATTCCATTCCATTCCATTTCATTCCATTCGGGTTGATTCCATTCCATTCAATTCCATTCCATTCCATTCTGGTTGTTTCCATTCCATTCCATTCCATTCCATTCCATTCCATTTCTTTCCATTCCATTTCATTCCAATCCATTCGGTTTGATTCCATTCCATTGCATTCCATTCCATTCGTTTGCTTCCATTCCATTCCAGAACATTCCATTCCATTCCATTCCATTTCATTCTGGTTGATTCCATTCCATTCCATTCTATTGCATTCTATTCCATTCCATTCCTTTTGATTCCATTCCATTCCATTCCGTTCCATTCCATTCCATTCGGTTTGATTCCATTCCATTCCATTCCAATGCATTCCATTCCGTTCCATTTCATTCCATTCCGGTTGATTCCATTCCATTCCATTCCATTCCATTCCATTATGGTTGATTCCATTGCATTCCATTCCATTCCATTTCATTCCTTTCGGTTTGATTCCGTTCCATTCCATTCCATTGCATTGCATTCCATTCTATTCCATTCCATTACACTTCATTCGGGTTGATTCGATTCGATTCCATTCCATTCCATTCCATTCGTGTTGATTCCATTCCATTCCATTCCATTCCATTCCATTCCATTCCACTGCATTCCATTCAGGTTGATTCCATTCCATTCCATTCCATACCATTCCATTTCATTCGGGTTGCTTCCATTCCATTCCATTTGATTCCATTCCATTCAATTCCATTCCATTCGGGTTGACTCCATTCTATTCCGTTTCATTCCATTCTATTCCATTCCATTGCGTTCCATTTCATTCCATTCGGGTAGATTCCGTTCTATTCCATTCCAACCCATTCCATTCCATTCCGGTTGATTCCATTCCATTCCATTCCATTCCATTCCATTCCATTCCATTCCATTCCATTCCATTCCATTCCATTGTATTCCAATCCACTTCATTTCATTCCATTCGGGTTGATACCATTCCATTCCATTCAGGTTGATTCCATTCCATTCCGTTCCATTCCATTCAATTCCATTCCATTGCATTCCAGTCTATTCCATTTCATTCAATTCGGGTTGATGCCATTCCATTCCATTCCATTCCATTCCCTTTGTGTTGATTCCATTCCATTCCATTGCATTCCATTCCATTCCATTCCATTCTGGTTGATTCCATTCCATTCCATTCCATTCCATTCGGGTTAATTCCATTCCATTCCATTCCATTCCATTGCATTCCATTCCACTCCATGCCATTCCATTCCATTCCATTGCATTCCATTCCATTCCATGCCATTCCATTCCATTCCATTAGGGTTGTTGCCATTCCATCCCATTCCATACCATTCCATTCCATTTGGGTTCATTCCATTCCATTCCATTCCATTCGGGTTAATTCTATTCCATTCCATTCCATTCCATTCCATTCCATTCCATTCCATTGCATGCCATTCAGGTTGCTTCCATTCCAGTCAAGAATATTCCATTATATTCCATTCCATTTCATTCCTTTCCATTCCTGTTGATTTCATTCCATTCCATTCCACTCCATTCGTTTTGATTCCATTCCATTCCATTCCATTCCATTCCATTCCATTCCATTCCATTCGGTTTGATTCCATTCCATTCCATTCTATTCCATTGCATTCCATTCCATTCCATTCCATTCGGGTTGATTCTATTCCATTCCATTCCATTCCATTCCATTCCATTCCATTCCATTGCATGCCATTCAGGTTGCTTCCATTCCAGTCAAGAATATTCCATTATATTCCATTCCCTTTCATTCCTTTCCATTCCTGTTGATTTCATTCCATTCCATTCCACTCCATTCGTTTTGATTCCATTCCATTCCATTCCATTCCATTCCATTCCATTCCATTCGGTTTGATTCCATTCCATTCCATTCTATTCCATTGCATTCCATTCCATTCCATTCCATTCGGGTTAATTCTGTACCATTCCATTCCATTCCATTCCATTCCATTCCATTGCATGCCATTCAGGTTGCTTCCATTCCAGTCAAGAATATTCCATTATATTCCATTCCATTTCATTCCTTTCCATTCCTGTTGATTTCATTCCATTCCATTCCACTCCATTCGTTTTGATTCCATTCCATTCCATTCCATTCCATTCCATTCCATTCGGTTTGATTCCATTCCATTCCATTCCATTCCATTCCATTCTATTCCATTCTGGTTGATTCCATTTCCATTCCATTCCTTTCCATTTCATTCGGGTTGATTCCATTCCATTCCATTCCATTCCGTTCCATTCCATTTGGGTTGATTCCATTCCATTCCATTTCATTCCAATCCATTCTGTTAGATTCCATTGCATTCCATTCCATTCCATTCCATTTCATTCCAATCCATTCGATTTGACTCCATTCCTTTATATTCAATTCCATTCGTTTGCTTACTTTCCATTCCAGAACATTCCATTCCATTCCATTCCTTTCCGGTTGATTCCATTCCATTCCATTCCACTCCATTCAATTCTATTCCATTCCATTCCCTTTGATTCCATTGCATTCCATTCCATTCCATTTTATTCCATTCGGTTTGATTCCTTTCCATTCCATTCCAATGCATTCCATTCCATTCCATTTCATTCCATTCGGGTTGATTCCATTCCATTGCATTCCATTCCATTAGATTCTAATCCATTCTGGTTGATTCCATTCCATTCCATTCCATTCCATTCCATTCCATTCCATTCGGGTTGATTCCATTCCATTCCATTCTATTCCATTCCATTCCATTCTATTCCATTCCATTTCATTCTATTCGCGTTGATTCCATTCCATCCCATTCCATTCAATTCCATGAAATTCCATGCCATTCCATTCGGGTTGATTCCGTTGCATTCCATTCCATTCCATTCCATTAGTGTGGATTACATTCCATTCCATTCCATTCCATTCCATTCCTTTCCATTCTATTCCATTCCATTCGTGTTGATTCCATTCCATTCCATTCCTTTGCATTCCATTCCATTCCGTTTCATTTCATTCATGTTGATACCATTCCATTCCATGCCATTCCATTGCATTCGGGTTGATTCCATTCCATTCCATTCCATTTCATTCCATTCCATTGCATTCCATTCCATTCTATTCCATTCCATTCCATTCCATTGCATTCCATTCCATTCTATTCCATTCCATTCCATTCCATTGCATTCCATTCCATTCCTTTTCATTCCATTCGGGTTGATTCCATTCCATTCCATTAAATTCCATTCCATTCCCCTCCGATCATGTTGATTCCATTCCATGCCGTTGCATTCCATTCCATTCCATTCCATTCGGGTTGATTCCATTCCATTCCATTCCATTGCATTCCATTCCATTCCATTTCATTCCATTCGGGTTGATTCTATTCCATTCCATTCCATTCCATTCCATTCCATTCACTTCGGGTTGATTCCATTCTATTCCATTCCATTCCATTCATGTTGACACCATTCCATTCCACGCCATTCCATTCCAGTCCATTCCACTCCCTTAGGGTTGATGCCATTCCATTCCATTCCATTCCATTCCATTCCATTTGAATTGATTCCATTCCATTCCATTCCCTTCGGGTTAATTCCATTCCAATCCCTTCCATTCCATTGCCTTCCATTTCATTCCATTCCGTTCCATTCGGGTTGCTTTTATTCCATTCCAGAACATTCCATTCCTTTCCATTCCATTCCATTCCATTGCATTCCATTCCAGTTGATTCCATTCCATTCCATTCGTTTTGATTCCATTCCATTCCATTCCATTCCATTGCATTGCATTCTCTTCCATTCGTGTTGATTCCATTCCATGCCATTCCATTCCATTCCATTGCATTCCATTCCATTCGGGTTGATTCCATACCATTCCATTCCATTGCATACCATTCCATTCCATTTCATTCCATTCGGGTTGATTCCATTAAATTCCATTCCATTCCATTCCCTTCTGGAAGATTCCATTCCATTCCATTCCATTCCATTCCATTCCATTCGGGTTGATGCCATTCCTTTCCTTTCCATACCATTCCATTCCATTTTAATTGATTCCATTCCATTCCATTCCATTCCATTCGGGTTAATTCCATTCCATTCCAATTGGGTTAATTCCATTCCATTCCATTCCATTCCATTCCATTCCATTCCATTCCAATCCTTTGCATTCGGGTTGATTCCATTCCATTCCATTCCATTCCATTCCATACCATTCCATTCCTTTTGATTCCATTCCATTGCATTCCATCCCATTCCATTCCATTCCATTCCATTCCATTCCATTCCATTCCCTTTGGGTTGATTCCATTCCGCTCCAATCCATACCATTCCGTTCCATTCGGGTTGATTCCATTCCATTCCATTCTATTCCATTTCTTTCCATTCTATTCGCGTTGATTCCATTCCATCCCATTCCATTCCATTCCATTCGTGTTGATTCTATTCCATTCCATTCCATACCATTCCATTCCATTCGGGTTGATTCCAATCCATTCCATTTGATTCCATTCCATTCGATTCCATTCCATTCGGGTTGACTCCTTTGCATTCCATTTCATTCCATTCTATTCCATTCCATTGGACTCCACTTCATTCCATTCGGGTAGATTCCGTACTATTCAATTCCAATCCATTCCATTCCATACCGGTTGATTCCATTCCATTCCATTCCACTCCATTCCATTCCATTCCACTCCATTCCAATTGGGTTGTTTCCATTCCATTCCATTCCATTCCATTCCATTTCATTCCAATCCATTCGATTTCATTCCATTCCATTCCATTCCATTCGGTTGATTCCATTCCATTCCAGAACATTCCATTCCATTACATTCCATTCCGCTAGATTCCATTTCATTCCATTCCATTCCATTCTGTTACATTCCATTCCTTCTGCTTCCATTCCTTTCCATGCCATTCCATTTTTTCCATTCGGTTTGATTCCAGTCCATTCCATTCCACTCCAATGCATTCCTTTTAATTCCATGTCTTTCCATTCGCGTTTATTCCATTCAATTCCATTCCATTCCATTCCATTCCATTCCATTCTATTCCATTCTGGTTGATTCCATTCCATTCCATTCCATTCCATTCCATTCGGGTTGAATCCATTCCATTCCATTCCATTCCATTCTGTTCCATTCCATTTGGGTTGATTCCATTCCATTCCATTTCATTCCAATCCATTCTGTTAGATTCCATTGCATTCCATTCCATTCCATTCCATTTCATTCCAATCCATTCGATTTGACTCCATTCCATTATATTCAATTCCATTCGGTTGCTTACTTTCCATTCCAGAACATTCCATTCCATTCCATTCCTTTCCGGTTGATTCCATTCCATTCCATTCCATTCCACTCCATTCCATTCTATTCCTTTCCATTCCCTTTGATTCCATTGCATTCCATTCCATTCCATTTTATTCCATTCGGTTTGATTCCTTTCCATTCCATTCCAATGCATTCCATTCCATTTCATTCCATTCGGGTTGATTCCATTCCATTGCATTCCATTCCATTCCATTCTAATCCATTCTGGTTGATTCCATTCCATTCCATTCCATTCCATTCCATTCCATTCCATTCCATTCCATTCGGGTTGATTCCATTCCATTCCATTCTATTCCATTCCATTCCATTCTATTCCATTCCATTTCATTCTATTCGCGTTGATTCCATTCCATCCCATTCCATTCAATTCCATCAAATTCCATTCCATTGCATTCGGTTTGATTCCGTTGCATTCCATTCCATTCCATTCCATTAGTGTGGATTCCATTCAATTCCATTCCATTCCATTCCATTCCATTCCATTCCATTCCTTTCCATTCTATTCCATTCCATTCGTGTTGATTCCTTTCCATTCCATTCCTTTGCATTCCATTCCATTCCGTTTCATTTCATTCATGTTGATACCATTCCATTCCACGCCATTCCATTCCATTCGGGTTGATTCCATTCCATTCCATTCCATTGCATTCCATTCCATTCTATTCCATTCCATTCCGTTCCATTGCATTCCATTCCATTCCTTTTCATTCCATTCGGGTTGATTCCATTGCATTCCATTAAATTCCATTCCATTCCCCTCCGATCATGTTGATTCCATTCCATGCCATTGCATTCCATTCCATTCCATTCCATTCGGGTTGTTTCCATTCCATTCCATTCCATTGCATTCCATTCCATTCCATTCCGTTCCATTCCATTTGGGTTGATTCCATTCCATTCCATTTCATTCCAATCCATTCTGTTAGATTCCATTGCATTCCATTCCATTCCATTCCATTTCATTCCAATCCATTCGATTTGACTCCATTCCATTATATTCAATTCCATTCGGTTGCTTACTTTCCATTCCAGAACATTCCATTCCATTCCATTCCTTTCCGGTTGATTCCATTCCATTCCATTCCACTCCATTCCATTCTATTCCATTCCATTCCCTTTGATTCCATTGCATTCCATTCCATTCCATTTTATTCCATTAGGTTTGATTCCTTTCCATTCCATTCCAATGCATTCCATTCCATTCCATTTCATTCCATTCGGGTTGATTCCATTCCATTGCATTCCATTCCATTCCATTCTAATCCATTCTGGTTGATTCCATTCCATTCCATTCCATTCCATTCCATTCCATTCGGGTTGATTCGATTCCATTCCATTCTATTCCATTCCATTCCATTCTATTCCATTCCATTTCATTCTATTCGCGTTGATTCCATTCCATCCCATTCCATTCAATTCCATCAAATTCCATTCCATTCCATTCGGGTTGATTCCGTTGCATTCCATTCCATTCCATTCCATTAGTGTGGATTCCATTCAATTCCATTCCATTCCATTCCATTCCATTCCATTCCTTTCCATTCTATTCCATTCCATTCGTGTTGATTCCTTTCCATTCCATTCCTTTGCATTCCATTCCATTCCGTTTCATTTCATTCATGTTGATACCATTCCTTTCCACGCCATTCCATTCCATTCGGGTTGATTCCATTCCATTCCATTCCATTGCATTCCATTCCATTCTATTCCATTCCATTCCGTTCCATTGCATTCCATTCCATTCCTTTTCATTCCATTCGGGTTGATTCCATTGCATTCCATTAAATTCCATTCCATTCCCCTCCGATCATGTTGATTCCACTCCGTGCCATTGCATTCCAATCCATTCCATTCCATTCGGGTTGATTCCATTCCATTCCACTCCATTGCATTCCATTCCATTCCATTTCATTCCATTCGGGTTGATTCTATTCCATTCCATTCCATTCCATTCCATTCCATTCACTTCGGGTGGATTCCATTCCATTCCATTCCATTCAATTCCATTCCATTCGGGTTGATTCCATTCCATTCCAATCCATACGATTCCATTCTATTCCATTCCATTCCATTCATGTTTACACCATTCCATTCCACGCCATTCCATTCCATTCCATTCCACTCCATTAGGGTTGATGCCATTCCATTCCATTCCATACCATTCCATTCCTTTAGAATTGATTCCATTCCATTCCATTCCATTCGGGTTAATTCCATTCCAATCCATTCCATTCCATTGCCTTCCATTTCATTCCATTCCGTTCCATTCGGGTTGCTTTTATTCCATTCCAGAACATTCAATTCCTTTCCATTCCATTCCATTCCATTGCATTCCATTCCAGTTGATTCCATTCCATTGCATTCGTTTTGATTCCATTCCATTCCATTCCATTCCATTCCATTGCATTCCATTCTCTTCCATTCGTGTTGATTCCATTCCATGCCATTCCAGTCCATTCCCTTGCATTCCATTCCATTCGGGTTGATTCCATTCCATTCCATTCCATTGCATACCATTCCATTCCATTTCATTCCATTAGGGTTGATTCCATTCCATTCCATTCCATTCCATTCCATTCCCTTCTGGAAGATTCCATTCCATTCCATTCCATTCCATTCCATTCGGGTTGATTCCATTCCATTCCATACGATTCCATTCTATTCCATTCCATTCCATTCATGTTGATACCATTGCATTCCACGCCATTCCACTCCATTCCTCTCCATTAGGGTTGATGCCATTCCATTCCATTCCATACCATTCCATTCCATTTTAATTGATTCCATTCCATTCCATTCGGGTTAATTCCACTCCATTCCATTGCATTCCATTGCAATCCATTCCATTCCTTTCCATTCGGGTTGCTTCTATTCCATTTCAGAACATTCCATTCCATTCCATTCCATTCCATTCCATTCCATTCCCTTTCATTCGTGTTGATTCCAATCCATGCCATTCCATTCCATTCCTTTCCATTCGTGTTGATTCCATTCCATGCCATTCCACTGCATTCCATTCTGTTCCATTCGGGTTGATTCCATTCCATTCCATTGCATTCCATTCCATTCAATTTCATTCCATTCGGGTTGATTCCATTCCATTCCATTCCATTCCATTCCATTCCCTTCAGGTTGATTCCATTCCATTCCATTCCATACGATTCCATTCTATTCCATTCCATTCCATTCCATTCATGTTGATATCATTCCATTCCACGTCATTCCATTCCATTCCATTTGAATTGATCCCATTCCATTCCATTCCATTCGGGTTAATTCCATGCCATTCCATTCCATTCCATTGCCTTCCATTCCATTCCATTCCATTCGGGTTGCTTCTATTCCTTTCCATTCCACTCCATTCCATTCCATTCCATTGCATTCCATTCTGGTTGATTCCATTCCATTCCATTCCATTCCATTCGTTTTGATTCCATTCCATTCCAATCCATTCCATTCCATTCCATTCCATTCGGTTTGATTCCATTCCATTCCATACCATTGCATTCCATTCCATTCCATGTCATTCCATTCGGGGTGATTCCATTCCATTCCATTCCATTCCATTCTGGTTGATTCCAATCCATCCCATTCCATTCCATTCCATTCCCATCCATTCGGGGTGACTCCTTTCCATTCCATTCTATTCCATTCCATTCTATTCGCGTTGATTCCATTGCATTCCATTCCACTCCACTCCATTCCATTCCTCTCAATCCCATTCCATTCCATTCCATTCGGGTTGACTCGATTCCATTCCACTCCATTACATTGCATACCATTTCACTCCATTTGGGTAGATTCCGTTCTATTCCATTCCAATCCATTCCATTCCATTCCATTCCATTCCATTCCATTCCATTCCATTCCATTCCATTTGGGTTGATTCCATTCCATTCCATTCCATTCCATTCCATTCCATTCCGGATGATTCCATTCCGTTCCATTCCATTCCATTCCATTCGGTTGTTTCCATTCCGTTCCGGAACATTCCATTCCATTCCATTGCATTACAGTCCATTCCATTCGGGTTGATTCCATTCCATTCCATTCCATTCCATTCCATTCCATTCCGTTCATGTTGATTCCATTCCATGCCATTCCATTCCATTCCATTGCATTTCATTCGGGTTGATTCCATTCCATTCCATTCCATTGCATTCCATTCCATTTCATTTCATTCCATTCGGGTTCATTCTATTCCATTCTATTCCATTCCATTCCCTTTTGGTTGTTTCCATTCCATTCCATTCCATTCCATTCTGGTTGATTCCATTCCATTCCATTCCATACCATTCCATTCCATTCGGCTTGATTCCATTCCATTCCATTTGATTCCATTCCATTCGATTCCATTCCATTCGGGTTGACTCCTTTGCATTCCATTCTGGTTGATTCCATTCCATTCCATTCCATTCCATTCCGTTCCATTCCATTTGGGTTGATTCCATTCCATTCCATTTCATTCCAATCCATTCGGTTAGATTCCATTGCATTCCATTCCATTCCATTCCATTTCATTCCAATCCATTCGATTTGACTCCATTCCATTATATTCAATTCCATTCGGTTGCTTACTTTCCATTCCAGAACATTCCATTCCATTCTCATCCATTCTGGTTGATTCCATTCCATTCCATTCCATTCGGAATGATTCCATTCCATTCCATTATATTCCATTCCATTCCATTCTATTCCATTCCATTCCATTCTATTCACGTTGATTCCATTCCATCCCATTCCATTCCATTCCATCAAATTCCATTCCATTCCATTCGGGTTGATTCCGTTGCATTCCATTCCATTCCATTCCATTCCATTTGGGTTGATTCCATCCCATTCCATTGCAATCCATTCCATTCCTTTCCATTCTATTCCATTCCATTCGTGTTGATTCCATTCCATTGCATTCCTTTGCATTCCATTCCATTCCGTTTCATTCCATTCATGTTGATACCATTCCATTCCACGCCATTCCATTCCATTCTATTCCATTAGGGTTGATGCCATTCCATTCCTTTCCATACCATTCCATTCCATTTGGGTTGATTCCATTCCTTTCTATTCCATTCCATTCGGGTTAATTGCATTCCATTCCATTCCATTGGAATCCATTCTATTCCATTCCATTCTGGTGGCTTCCATTCCAGTCAAGAACATTCCATTCCATTCCATTCCATTCCACTCCATTCCATTCCATGTGGGTTGATTCCATTCCATTCCATTCCATTCCATTGCATTCCATTCCACTCCATTCCATTCCATTCCATTCGGGTTTATTCCATTCCATTCCATTGCACTCCATTCCATTCCATTCGGTTTGATTCCATTCCAATCCATTCCATACCATTCCATTCCATTCGAGTTGATTCCATTCCATTCCATTCCATTCCATTGCATTCCATTCGGGTTGATTCCATTCCATTCCATTCCATTCCATTCCATTCCATTCCATTCCATTCCATTCCATTCCATTCAGGTAGATTCCGTTCTATTCCATTCCATTCCATTCCATTCCATTCCATTCCATTCCATTCCGTTAGGGTTGATTCCATTCCATTCCATTCCAATCCATTCCATTCCATTCCGATTGATTCCATGCCATTCCATTTCATTCCATTGCGTTCCATTCCATTCCATTACGATTGATTCCATTCCATTCCATTGTTGTTGATTCCATTCCATTCCATTCCATTCCATTCCATTACTTTCCATTCCGTTGCATTCCATTCCATTCAATTTCATTCCATTCGGGTTGATTCCATTCCAGTCCATTCCTTTCAATTCCATTCCATTCCATTCCCTTTGGGTTGATTCCATTCCATTCCATTCCATGCCATTCCATTCCATTCCATTCAGGTAGATTCCGTTCTATTCCACTCCATTCCATTCCATTCCATTCCATTCCATTCCATTCCGTTAGGGTTGATTCCATTCCATTCCATTCCAATCCATTCCATTCCATTCCGATTGATTCCATGCCATTCCATTTCATTCCATTGCGTTCCATTCCATTCCATTACGATTGATTCCATTCCATTCCATTGTTGTTGATTCCATTCCATTCCATTCCATTCCATTACTTTCCATTCCGTTGCATTCCATTCCATTCAATTTCATTCCATTCGGGTTGATACCATTCCAATCCATTCCTTTCAATTCCATTCCATTCCATTCCCTTTGGGTTGATTCCATTCCATTCCATTCCATGCCATTCCATTCCATTCCGTTCCATTCGGGTTGATTCAATTCCATTCCATTCCATTCCACTCCATTCCATTCTATTCCTTTCCATTCCCTTTGATTCCATTGCATTCCATTCCATTCCATTTTATTCCATTCGGTTTGGTTCCTTTCCATTCCATTCCAATGCATTCCATTCCATTCCATTTCATTCCATTCGGGTTGATTCCATTCCACTGCATTCCATTCCATTCCATTCTAATCCATTCTGGTTGATTCCATTCCATTCCATTCCATTCCATTCCATTCGGGTTGATTCCATTCCATTCCATTCTATTCCATTCCATTTCATTCTATTCCATTACATTTCATTCTATTCGCGTTGATTCCATTCCATCCTATTCCATTCAATTGCATCAAATTCCATTCCATTCCATTCGGGTTGATTCCGTTGCATTCCATTCCATTCCATTCCATTTGGGTGGATTCCATTCCATTACATTCCATTCCATTCCACTCCATTCCATTCCATTCCACTCCATTCCATTTGGGTTGTTTCCATTCCATTCCATTCCATTCCATTTCATTCCAATCCATTCGGTTTCATTCCATTCCATTCCATTCCATTCGGTTGCTTCCATTCCATTCCAGAACATTCCATTCCATTACATTCCATTCCGGTAGATTCCATTCCATTCCATTCCATTCCATTCTATTCCATTCCATTCCTTTTGCTTCCATTCCATTCCATTCCATTCCATTTTATTCCATTCGGTTTGATTCCATTCCATTCCACTCCAATGCATTCCTTTTAATTCCATTTCATTCCATTCGGGTTTACTCCATTCCATTCCATTCCATTCCATTCCATTCCATTCCATTCCATTCTATTCCATTCTGGTTGATTCCATTCCATTCCATTCCATTCCACTCCATTCGGGTTGATTCCATTCCATTCCATTCCATTCCATTCCATTTGTGTTGATTCCATTCCATTCCATTTCATTCCAATCCATTCGGTTAGATTCCATTGCATTCCATTCCATTCCATTCCATTTCATTCCAATCCATTCGATTTGACTCCATTCCATTACATTCAATTCCATTCGGTTACTTCCTTTCAATTCCAGAACATTCCATTCCATTCCATTCCGTTTGATTCCATTCCTTTCCATTCCATTCCACTCCATTCCATTCTATTCCATTCCATCCCCTTTGATTCCATTGCATTCCATTCCATTCCATTTTATTCCATTCGGTTTGATTCCTTTCCATTCCATTCCAATGCATTCCATTCCATTCCATTCCATTCCATTCGGGTTGATTCCATTCCATTCCATTCTATTCCATTCCATTCCATTCTATTCCATTACATTTCATACTATTCGCGTTGATTCCATTCCATCCCATTCCTTTCAATTCCATCAAATTCCATTCCATTCCATTCGGGTTGATTCCGTTGCATTCCATTCCATTCCATTCCATTTGGGTGGATTCCATTCCATTCCATTCCATTCCATTCCATTCCATTCCTTTCCATTCTAATCCATTCCATTCGTGTTGATTCCATTCCATTCCATTCCTTTGCATTCCATTCCATTCCGTTTCATTTCATTCATGTTGATACCATTCCATTCCACGCCATTCCATTCCATTCGGGTTGATTCCATTCCATTCCATTCCATTTCATTCCATTCCATTGCATTCCATTCCATTTCATTCCATTCCATTGCATTCCATTCCATTCTATTCCATTCCATTCCATTCCATTGCATTCCATTCCATTCCTTTTCATTCCATTCGGGTTTATTCCATTCCATTCCATTCCATTGCATTCCATTCCATTCCATTCCATTCGGTTTGATTCCATTCCATTCCATTCCATTCCTTTCCACTCCATTCCATTCCACTCCATTCCATTCCGGTTGATTCCATTCCCTTCAATTACATTCCATTCCATTTGGTTTGATTCCATTGCATTCCATTCCAATCCATTCCATTCCATTCCATTGCATTCGGATTGCTTCCATTCCATTCCTGAACATTCCATTCTATTCCATTCCACTCCAGTTGATTCCATTCCATTCCATTCCATTCCATTCCACTCCGGTTGATTCATTCCATTCCATTCCATTCCATTCGTTTTGATTCCATTCCATTCCATTCCATTGCATTCCATTCAATTCGTTTTCATTCCATTCCATTCCATTTCATTCCATTCGGGTTTTTCCATTCCATTCCATTCTATTCCATTCCATTACATTCTATTTGCGTTGATTCCATTCCATTCCATTCCATACCATTCCGGTTGATTCGATTCCATTCCATTCCATTCCATTGCATTCCATTTCTTGCCATTCGGGTTGATTCCATTCTATTCCATTCCTATCCATTCCATTCCATTCTGGATGATTAAATTCCATTCCATTCGATTCCATTACATTAGGGTTGATTCCATTCCATTCCATTCCATTACATTCCATTCCATGCCGGTTGATTCCATTCCATTCCATTCCATTCCATTCCATTCCATTCCATTCCATTCCATTCGGTTGGATTGCATTCCATTCCATTGCAATGCATTCCATTCCATTCCATTTCATTTCATTCGGGTTGATTCCATTCCATTTCATTCCATTCCATTCCACTCCATTCCATTCCATTCGGGTTGTTTCCATTCCATTCCATTTGATTCCATTCCATTCGATTCCTTTCCATTCGGGTTGACTCCATTCCATTCCATTTTATTCCATTCTATTCCATTCCAATGCATTTATTTCATTCCATTCGGGTAGATTCCGTTCTATTCCATTCCAATCCATTCCATTCCATTCCGGTTGATTCCATTCCATTCCATTGCATTCCATTACATTTCATTCCATTCGGATTGATTCCATTCCATTCCATTCCAATGCATTCCTTTCCATTCCATTTCATTCCATTCGGTTTGATTCCATTCCATTGCATTCCATTCCTTTCCATTCGCTTCTGGTTGATTAATTTCCATTCATTGCATTCCATTCCATTCCATTCGGGTTGATTCCATTCCATTCCTTTCTATTCCATTCCATTCCATTCTATTCGGGTTGATTCCATTGCATCCCATTCCATTTCATTCCATCCGATTCCATTCCATTCCATTCGGGTTGATTCCATTCCATTCCATTTGGGTTAATTCCATTCCATTGCATTCCATTCCATTCCATTCCATTCAATTCCATTCCAATCCATTGCATTCTGGTTGATTCCATTCCATTCCATTCCATTCCATTCCATACCATTCCATTCCTTTTGATTCCATTCCATTGCATTCCATTCCATTCCATTCCATTCCATTCCATTCCCTTTGGGTTGATTCCATTCCGCTCCAATCCATACCATTCCATTTCATTCGGGTTGATTACATTCCATTCCATTTCATTCCATTCGGGTTGATTCCATTCCATTCCATTCCATTCGGGTTGATTCCATTCCATTTCGTTCTACTCCATTCCTTTCCATTCTATTCGCGTTGATTCCATTCCATCCCATTCCATTCCATTCCATCCCATTCCATTCCTTTCCATTCGGTTTGATTCTATTCCATTTCATTGCATACCATTCCATTCCACTCGGGTTGATTCCATTCCATTCCATTTGATTCCATTCCATTCGATTCCATTTCATTCGGGTTGACTCCTTTGCATTCCATTTCATTCCATTCTATTCCATTCCATTGGATTCCACTTCATTCCATTCGGGTAGATTCCGTTCTATTCCATTCCAATCCATTCCATTCCATACCGGTTGATTCCATTCCATTCCATTCCACTCCATTCCATTCCATTCCACTCCATTCCATTTGGGTTGTTTCCATTCCATTCCATTCCATTCCATTCCATTCCATTCCATTTCATTCCAATCCCTTCGGTTTCATTCCATTCCATTCCATTCCATTCCGTTGCTTCCATTCCATTCCAGAACATTCCATTCCATTACATTCCATTCCGGTAGATTCCATTCCATTCCATTCCATTCCATTCTATTCCACTCCATTCCTTTTGCTTCCATTCCATTCCATTCCATTCCATTTTATTCCATTCGGTTTGATTCCATTCCATTCCATTCCACTCCAATGCATTCCTTTTAATTCGATTTCATTCCATTCGGGTTTATTTCATTCCATTCCATTCCATTCCATTCCATTCTATTCCATTCTGGTTGATTCCATTCCATTCCATTCCATTCCATTCGGGTTGATTCCATTCCATTCCATTGTATTCCATTCAATTCCATTCTATTCGATTCCATTTCATTCTATTCACATTGATTCCATTCCATCCCATTCCATTCAATTCCATTGAATTCCATTCAATTCCCTTCGGGTTGATTCCGTTGCATTCCATTCCATTCCATTCCATTTGTGTGGATTCCATTCCATTCCATTCCATTCCATTCCATTCCTTTCCTTTGCATTCTATTCCATTCCATTCGTGTTGATTCCATTCCATTCCATTCTATTCCATTCCATTCGTGTTAATTCCATTCCATTCCATTCCTTTGCATTCCATTCCATTCCGTTTCATTTCATTCATGTTGATACCATTCCATTCCACGCCATTCCATTCCATTCGGGTTGATTCCATTCCATTCCATTCCATTTCATTCCATTCCATTGCATTCCTTGCCATTCTACTCCATTCCATTCCATTCCATTGCATTCCATTCCATTCCTTTTCATTCCATTCGGGTTGATTCCATTCCATTCCATTCCATTCCATTCCATTCCCTTTCGTTCATGTTGATTCCATTCCATGCCATTGCATTCCATTCCATTCCATTATATTCGGGTTGATTCCATTCCATTCAATTCCATTGCTTTCCATTCCAATCCATTTCATTCCATTCGGGTTGATTCTATTCCATTCCATTCCATTCCATTCCATTCCATTCCATTCCCTTCGGGTTGATTCCATTCCATTCCATTCCATTCCATTCGGGTTTATTCCATTCCATTCCATTCCATACGATTTCATTCTATTCCATTCCATTCCATTCATGTTGATACCATTCCATTCCACGCCATTCCATTCCATTCCATTCCATTCCACTCCATTAGGGTTGATGCCATTCCATTCCATTCCATACCATTCCATTCCATTTGAATTGATTCCATTCCATTCCATTCCATTCGGGTCAATTCCATTCCAATCCATTCCATTCCGTTGCCTTCCATTTCATTCCATTCCGTTCCATTCGGGTTGCGTTTATTCCATGCCAGAACATTCCATTCCTTTCCATTCCGTTCCATTCCATTGCATTCTATTCCAGTTGATTCCATTCCATTCCATTCCATTGCATTCGTTTTGATTCCATTCCATTCCATTCCATTCCATTCCATTCTATTGCATTCCATTCTCTTTCATTCGTGTTGATTCCATTCCATGCCATTCCATTCCATTCCATTCCATTCCATTCCATTCGGGTTGATTCCATTCCATTTCATTCCATTGCATACCATTCCATTCCATTTCATTCCATTCGGGTTGATTCCATTCCATTCCATTCCATTCCATTCCCTTCCATTCCATTCCATTCCATTCCATTCTGGTAGATTCCATTCCATTCCATTCCATTCCATTCCATTCCATTCCATTCCATTCGGTTTGATTCCATTCCCTTCCATACGATTCCATTCTATTCCATTCCATTCCATTCATTTTGATACCATTGCATTCCACGCCATTCCATTCCATTCCACTCCATTAGGGTTGATGCCATTCCATTCCATTCCCTACCATTCCTTTCCATTTGAATTGATTCCATTCCATTCCATTCCATTCCATTCGGGTTAATTCCATTCCATTCCATTCCATTCCATTGCAATCCATTCCATTCCTTTCCATTCGGGTTGCTTCTATGCCATTCCAGATCATTCCATTCCATTCCATTCCATTCCATTTCATTCCCTTCCATTCGTGTTGATTCCAATCCATGCCATTCCATTCCATTCCTTTCCATTCCTTTTGATTCCATTCCATGCCATTCCATTGCATTCCATTCTGTTCCATTCGGGTTGATTCCATTCCATTCCATTGCATTCCATTCCACTCAATTTCATTCCATTCGGCTTGATTCCATTCCATTCCATTCCATTCCATTCCATTCCATTCCAATCCATTCCATTCCCTTCGGGTTGATTCCATTCCATTCCATTCCATTCCATTCCATTCGGGTTGATTCCCTTCCATTCCATTCCATACGATTCCATTCTATTCCATTCAATTCCATTCATGTTGATTCCATTCCATTCCACGCCATTGCATTCCATTCCATTCCACTCCATTAGGGTTGATGCCATTCCATTCCATTCCATACCATTCCATTCCATTTGAATTGATTCCATTCCATTCCATTCCATTCCATTCCATTCGGGTTAATTCCATGCCATTCCATTCCATTCCATTGCCTTCCATTCCATTCCATTCCAGTCGGGTTGCTTCTATTCCATTCCATTCCATTCCATTCCTTTCCATTCCATTGCATTCCATTCCGGTTGATTCCATTCCATTCCATTCCATTCCATTCGTTTTGATTCCATTCCATTCCAATCCATTCCATTCCATTCCAATCCATTCCATTCCATTCCATTCCATTCCATTCCATTCCATTCTGTTTGATTCCATTCCATTCCATACCATTGCATTCTATTCCATTCCATGTCATTCCATTCGGGGTGATTCCATTCCATTCCATTCCATTCCATTCCGGTTGATTCCATTCCATCCCATTCCATTCCATTCCTTTCCCATCCATTCGGGGTGATTCCTTTCCATTCCATTCTATTCCATTCCATTCTATTCGCGTTGAATCCATTCCATTCCATTCCGTTCCACTCCATTCCATTCCACTCAATCCCATTCCGTTCCATTCCATTCGGTTTGACTCGATTGCTTTCCACTTCATTACATTGCATACCATTTCACTACATTTGGGTAGATTCCGTTCTATTCCATTCCAATCCATTCCATTCCATTCCATTCCATTCGGGTTGATTCCATTCCATTCCATTCCATTTGGGTTGATTCCATTCCATTCCATTCCATTCCATACGATTCCATTCTGTTCCATTCCATTCCATTCATATTGATACAATTTCATTCCACGCCATTCCATTCCATTCCACTCCATTAGGGTTGATGCCATTCCATTCCATTCCATACCATTCCATTGCATTTGAATTGATTCCATTCCATTCCTTTCCATTCCATTAGGGTTAATTCCAAGCCATTCCATTCCATTCCATTGCCTTCCATTCCATTCCATTCCATTCCATTCGGGTTGCTTCTATTCCATTCCTTTCCATTCCATTCCATTCCATTCCATTCCATTCCATTCCATTGCATTCCATTCCGGGTGATTCCATTCCATTCCATTCCATTCCATTCCATTCCATTCGTTTTGATTCCATTCCATTCCAATCCATTCCATTCCATTCCATTCCATTCGGTTTGATTCCTTTCTATTCCACACCATTGCATTCCATTCAATTCCATGTCATCCCATTCGTGGTGATTCCATTCCATTCCATTCCATTCCATTCTGGTTGATTCCATTCCATCCCATTCCATTCCATTCCATTCCCATCCATTCGGGGTGATTCCTTTCCATTCCATTCTATTCCATTCCATTCTTTTCGCGTTGATTCCATTCCATTCCATTCTTTCCATTCCATTCCACTCCATTCCATTCCACTCAATCCCATTCCATTCCATTCCATTCGGGTTGAATCGATTC
Organism: Pan paniscus; assembly: GCF_029289425.2. NCBI lineage: Eukaryota > Metazoa > Chordata > Mammalia > Primates > Hominidae > Pan > Pan paniscus. The sequence continues at coordinate 43,003,505 of NC_073267.2, read as the reverse complement.
CATTCCACTCCATTACATTGCTTACCATTTCACTACATTTGGGAAGATTCCGTTCTATTCCATTCCAATCCATTCCATTCCATACCATTCCATTCCATTCCATTCCATTCCATTCCATTCCATTCCATTTGTGTTGATTCCATTCCATTCCATTCCATTCCATTCCATTCCATTCCATTCCATTCCATTCCATTTCGGATGATTCCATTCCGTTCCATTCCATTCCATTCCATTCGGTTGTTTCCATTCCATTCCAGAACATTCCATTCCATTCCATTGCATTCCAATCCATTCCATTCCGGTTGATTCCATTCCGTTCCATTCCATTCCATTCCATTCCATTCTGGTTGATTCCATTCCATTCCATTCCATTTCATTCGGGTTGATTCCATTCCATTCCATTCTATTCCATTCCATTCCATTCTATTCGCGTTGATTCAGTTCCATCCCATTCCATTCAATTCTATTCGGGCTGATTCCATTCCATTCCTTTCCTTTTCATTCCATTCCATTTGCATTGATTCCATTCCATTCCATTCCATTCCATTCCATTCCATTCCATTCGTGTTGATTCCATTCCATTCCATTGCATTGCATTCCATTCCATTCTATTCCATTCCATTGCATTCCATTGCATTCCATTCCATTCCTTTTCATTCCTTTCGGGTTGATTCCATTCCATTCCATTCCATTCGATTCCATTCCATTCCATTCCGTTCATGTTGATTCCAATCCATGCCATTCCATTCCATTCCATTCCATTCCATTCCATTCGAGTTGATTCCATTCCATTCCATTCCATTGCATTCGATTCCATTTCATTTCATTCCATTCGGGTTGATTCTATTCCATTCCATTCCATTCCATTCCCTTCGGTTTGATTCCATTCCATTCCATTCCATTCCATTCGGGTTGATTCCATTCGATTCCATTCCATACCATTCCATTCTATTCCATTCCATTCCGTTCATGTTGATACCATTTCATTCCACGCCATTCCATTCCATTCCACTCCATTAGGGTTGATGCCATTCCATTCCATTCCATACCATTCCATTCCATTTGAATTGATTCCATTCCATTCTGGTTAATTCCATTCCATTCCATTCCATTCCATTGCCTTCCATTCCATTCCATTCCATTCCGTTCCATTCGGGTTGCTTCTATTCCATTCCAGAACATTCCATTCCTTTACATTTCATTCCAATCCGTTGCATTCCATTCTGGTTGATTCAATTCCATTCCATTCCATTCCATTCGTTTTGATTCAATTTCATTCCATTCCATTCCATTCCATTCAATTCCATTCGGTTTGATTCAATTCCTTTCCTTTCCATTCCATTCCATTCCATTTGGGTTGATTCCATTCCATTCCATTCCATTTGGGTTGATTCCATTCCGTTCCATTCCATTGCATTCCATTCCATTTCATTCCATTCCATTCCATTCCATTCGGTTTGATTCCATTCCTTTCCATTCCATTCCATTCCATTCCATTTGGGTTGATTCCATTCCATTCCATTCCATTCCATTTGAGTTGATTCCATTCCGTTCCATTCCATTCCATTCCATTCCATTCCATTCGGTTGCTTCCATTCCATTCCAGAGCAATCCATTCCATTCCATTGCATTCCAATCCATTCCATTCCGGTTGATTCTTTCCGTTCCGTTCCATTCCATTCCATTCCATTCCATTCCATTCTCATTGATTCCATTCCATTCCATTCCATTCCATTCGTGTTGATTCCATTCCATTCCATTCTATTCCATTCCCTTCTATTCCATTCTATTCCATTCCATTCCATTCTATTCCATTCCATTGCATTCCATTCCATTCCATTGCATTCCATTCCATTCCATTTCATTCCATTCGGTTCGGGTTGATTCCATTCCGTTCTATTCCATTCGGGTTGTTTCCATTCCATTCCATTCAATTCCATTCCATTTCATTCCATTCTATTCGCGTTGATTCAGTTCCATCCCATTCCATTCCATTCTATTCGGGCTGATTCCATTCCATTCCTTTCCTTTTCATTCCATTCCATTTGCATTGATTCCATTCCATTCCATTCCATGCCATTCCATTCCATTCGTGTTGATTCCATTCCATTCCATTCCATTGCATTCCATTCCATTCTATTCCATTCCATTGCATTCCATTGCATTCCATTCCATTCCTTTTCATTCCATTCGGGTTGATTCCATTCCATTCCATTCCATTCGATTCCATTCCAATCCATTCCGTTCATATTGATTCCAATCCATGCCATTCCATTCCATTCCATTCCATTCCATTCGAGTTGATTCCATTCCATTCCATTCCATTGCATTCCATTCCATTTCATTTCATTCCATTCGGGTTGATTCTATTCCATTCCTTTCCATTCCATTCCTTTCGGTTTGATTCCATTCCATTCCATTCCATTCCATTCGGGTTGATTCCATTCGATTCCATTCCATACCATTCCATTCTATTCCATTCCATTCCGTTCATGTTGATACCATTTCATTCCACGCCATTCCATTCCATTCCACTCCATTAGGGTTGATGCCATTCCATTCCATTCCATACCATTCCATTCGATTTGAATTGATTCCATTCCATTCTGGTTAATTCCATTCCATTCCATTCCATTCCATTGCCTTCCATTCCATTCCATTCCGTTCCATTCTGGTTGCTTCTATTCCATTCCAGAACATTCCATTCCTTTACATTTCATTCCATTCCGTTGCATTCCATTCCGTTTGATTCAATTCCATTCCATTCCATTCCATTCGTTTTGATTCAATTTCATTCCATTCCATTCCATTCCATTCAATTCCCTTCGGTTTGATTCCATTCCTTTCCTTTCCATTCCATTCCATTCCATTTGGGTTGATTCCATCCCATTCCATTCCATTCCATTTGGGTTGATTCCATTCCGTTCCATTCCATTCCATCCCATTCCATTCCATTCCATTCCCATCCATTCGGGGTGATTCCTTTCCATTCCATTCTATTCCATTCCATTCTTTTCACGTTGATTCCATTCCATTCCATTCTTTCCATTCCATTCCACTCCATTCCATTCCACTCAATCCCATTCCATTCCATTCCATTCGGGTTGAATCGATTCCATTCCACTCCATTACATTGCATACCATTTCACTACATTTGGGAAGATTCCGTTCTATTCCATTCCAATCCATTCCATTCCATACCATTCCATTCCATTCCATTACATTCCATTTGTGTTGATTTCATTCCATTCCATTCCATTCCATTCCATTCCATTCCATTCCATTCCATTTCGGATGATTCCATTCCGTTCCATTCCATTCCATTCCATTCGGTTGTTTCCATTCCATTCCAGAACATTCCATTCCATTCCATTGCATTCCAATCCATTCCATTCCGGTTGATTCCATTCCGTTCCATTCCATTCCATTCCATTCCATTCTGGTTGATTCCATTCCATTCCATTCCATTTCATTCGGGTTGATTCCATTCCATTCCATTCTATTCCATTCCATTCCATTCTATTCGCGTTGATTCAGTTCCATCCCATTCCATTCAATTCTATTCGGGCTGATTCCATTCCATTCCTTTCCTTTTCATTCCATTCCATTTGCATTGATTCCATTCCATTCCATTCCATTCCATTCCATTCCATTCGTGTTGATTCCATTCCATTCCATTCCATTGCATTCCATTCCATTCTATTCCATTCCATTGCATTCCATTGCATTCCATTCCATTCCTTTTCATTCCTTTCGGGTTGATTCCATTCCATTCCATTCCATTCGATTCCATTCCATTCCATTCCGTTCATGTTGATTCCAATCCATGCCATTCCATTCCATTCCATTACATTCCATTCGAGTTGATTCCATTCCATTCCATTCCATTGCATTCCATTCCATTTCATTTCATTCCATTCGGGTTGATTCTATTCCATTCCATTCCATTCCATTCCCTTCGGTTTGATTCCATTCCATTCCATTCCATTCCATTCGGGTTGATTCCATTCGATTCCATTCCATACCATTCCATTCTATTCCATTCCATTCCGTTCATGTTGATACCATTTCATTCCTCGCCATTCCATTCCATTCCACTCCATTAGGGTTGATGCCATTCCATTCCATTCCATACCATTCCATTCCATTTGAATTGATTCCATTCCATTCTGGTTAATTCCATTCCATTCCATTCCATTCCATTGCCTTCCATTCCATTCCATTCCGTTCCATTCGGGTTGCTTCTATTCCATTCCAGAACATTCCATTCCTTTACATTTCATTCCAATCCGTTGCATTCCATTCTGGTTGATTCAATTCCATTCCATTCCATTCCATTCGTTTTGATTCAATTTCATTCCATTCCATTCCATTCCATTCAATTCCATTCGGTTTGATTCCATTCCTTTCCTTTCCATTCCATTCCATTCCATTTGGGTTGATCCCATTCCATTCCATTCCATTTGGGTTGATTCCATTCCATTGCATTCCATTCCATTCCATTCCATTCCATTCCATTCGGTTTGATTCCATTCCTTTCCATTCCATTCCATTCCATTCCATTCCATTCTATTCCATTCCCTTCTATTCCATTCTATTCCATTCCATTCCATTCTATTCCATTCCATTGCATTCCATTCCATTCCATTGCATTCCATTTCATTCCATTCGGTTCGGGTTGATTCCATTCCATTCAATTCCATTCGGGTTGTTTCCATTCCATTCCATTCAATTCCATTCCATTTCATTCCATTCTATTCGCGTTGATTCAGTTCCATCCCATTCCATTTATTCTATTCGGGCTGATTCCATTCCATTCCTTTCCTTTTCATTCCATTCCATTTGCATTGATTCCATTCCATTCCATTCCATGCCATTCCATTCCATTCGTGTTGATTCCATTCCATTCCATTCCATTGCATTCCATTCCATTCTATTCCATTCCATTGCATTCCATTGCATTCCATTCCATTCCTTTTCATTCCATTCGGGTTGATTCCATTCCATTCCATTCCATTCGATTCCATTCCAATCCATTCCGTTCATATTGATTCCAATCCATGCCATTCCATTCCATTCCATTCCATTCCATTCGAGTTGATTCCATTCCATTCCATTCCATTGCATTCCATTCCATTTCATTTCATTCCATTCGGGTTGATTCTATTCCATTCCTTTCCATTCCATTCCTTTCGGTTTGATTCCATTCCATTCCATTCCATTCCATTCGGGTTGATTCCATTCGATTCCATTCCATACCATTCCATTCTATTCCATTCCATTCCGTTCATGTTGATACCATTTCATTCCACGCCATTCCATTCCATTCCACTCCATTAGGGTTGATGCCATTCCATTCCATTCCATACCATTCCATTCCATTTGAATTGATTCCATTCCATTCTGGTTAATTCCATTCCATTCCATTCCATTCCATTGCCTTCCATTCCATTCCATTCCGTTCCATTCGGGTTGCTTTTATTCCATTCCAGAACATTCCATTCCTTTACATTTCATTCCATTCCGTTGCATTCCATTCCGTTTGATTCAATTCCATTCCATTCCATTCCATTCGTTTTGATTCAATTTCATTCCATTCCATTCCATTCCATTCAATTCCCTTCGGTTTGATTCCATTCCTTTCCTTTCCATTCCATTCCATTCCATTTGGGTTGATTCCATCCCATTCCATTCCATTCCATTTGGGTTGATTCCATTCCGTTCCATTCCATTGCATTCCATTCCATTCCATTCCATTCCATTCGGTTTGATTCCATTCCTTTCCATTCCATTCCATTCCATTCCATTTGGGTTGATTCCATTCCATTCCATTCCACTCCATTTGAGTTGATTCCGTTCCGTTCCATTCCATTCCATTCCATTCCATTCCATTCCATTCGGTTGCTTCCATTCCATTCCAGAACAATCCATTCCATTCCATTGCATTCCAATCCATTCCATTCCGGTTGATTCTTTCTGTTCCGTTCCATTCCATTCCATTCCATTCCATTCTCATTGATTCCATTCCATTCCATTCCATTCCATTCGTGTTGATTCCATTCCATTCCATTCTATTCCATTCCCTTCTATTCCATTCTATTCCATTCCATTCCATTCTATTCCATTCCATTGCATTCCATTCCATTCCTTTGCATTCCATTCCATTCCATTTCATTCCATTCGGTTCGAGTTGATTCCATTCCATTCCATTCCATTCGGGTTGTTTCCATTCCATTCCATTCAATTCCATTCCATTTCATTCCATTCGGTTCGTGTTGATTCCATTCCATTCCATTCCTTTCCATTCCATTCCATTCCATTCCCTTTGGGTTGATTCCATTCCATTCCATTCCACTCCATTCCATTTCGTTCCATTCGGGTTGATTCCATTCCATTCCATTCCATTCCATTCCATTCCATTCCACTCGGGTTGATTCCATTCCATTCCATTCATTTCCATTGCAATCCATTCAATTCCTTTCCATTCCATTGCATTCCATTCCATCCCATTTCACTCCATTCAGGTTGATTCCATTCCATTCCATTCCATTGCATTCCATTCCATCCCAATCCATTCGGGTTGATTCCATTCCATTCCATTCCATTCCATTGCACTCCATCCCATTCCACTCCATTCCATTCCGGTTGACTCCATTCCCTTCAATTTCATTCCATTCCATTTGGTTTGATTCCATTGCATTCCATTCCATTCCATTCCACTGCATTCCATTGCATTCGGGTTGCTTCCATTCCATTCCAGAACATTCCATTCTATTCCATTCCACTCCAGTTGATTCCTTTCCATTCCATTCCACCCCGGTTGATTCCATTCCATTCCATTCCATTCCTTTTTGATTCCATTCCATTCCATTCCATTCCATTCCATTCCATTCGTTTTGATTCCATTCCATTGCCTTCCATTCCATTCCATTCCATTCCATTCGGGTTTTTTCCATTCCATTCCATTCTATTCCATTCCATTACATTCTTTTCGCGTTGATTCCATTCCGTTCCATTCCATACCATTCGGGTTGATTCGATTCCATTCCATTCCATTCCATTCCATTGCATTCCATTTCTTACCATTCGGGTAGATTCCGTTCTATTCCATTCCTATCCATTCCATTCCATTCCGGATGATTACATTCCATTCCATTCGATTCCATTCCATTAGGGTTGATTCCATTCCATTCGATTCCATTCCATTTCATTCCATGCCGGTTGATTCCATTCCATTCCATTCCATTCCATTCCATTCCATTCCATTCGGTTGGATTCCATTCCATTCCATTGCAATGCATTCCATTCCATTCCATTTCATTCCATTCGGGTTGATTCCATTCCATTTCATTCCATTCCATTCCAATCCATTCCATTCCATTCGAGTTGTTTCCATTCCATTCCATTTGATTCCATTCCATTCGATTCCTTTCCATTCAGGTTGACTCCATTCCATTCCATTTCATTCCATTCTATTCCTTTCCATTGCATTTATTTCATTCCATTCGGGTAGATTTCGTTCTATTCCATTCCAATCCATTCCATTCCATTCCGGATGATTCCATTCCATTCCATTCCATTCCATTACATTTTATTCCATTCGGATTGATTCCATTCCATTCCATTCCAATGCATTCCTTTCCATTCCATTTCATTCCATTCGGGTTGATTCCATTCCATTGCATTCCATTCCATTCCATTCCATTCGCTTCTGGTTGATTCCTATCCATTCCATTGCATTCCATTCCATTCCATTCGGGTTGATTCCATTCCATTCCTTTCTATTCCATTCCATTCCATTCTATTCGGGTTGATTCCATTGCATCCCATTCCATTTCATTCCATCCCATTCCATTCCATTCCATTCGTGTTGATTCCATTCCATTCCAATTGTGTTAATTCCATTCCATTCCATTCCATTCCGTTCCATTCCATTCCAATCCATTGCATTTGGGTTGATTATATTCCATTCCATTCCATTCCATTCCCTTTGGGTAGATTCCATTCCGCTTCAATCCATACCTTTCCATTCCATTCCGGCTGATTGCATTCCATTCCATTCCATTCCATTCCATTACATTCCATTCCATTCCATTCCATTCCATTCGGGTTGATTCCATTCCATTCCATTCTATTCCATTCCTTTCCATTCTATTCGCGTTTATTCCATTCCATCCCATTCCATTCCTTTCCATTCGGGTTGATTCTATTCCATTGCATTCCATACCATTCCATTCCATTCGGGTTGATTCCATTCCATTCCATTTGATTCCATTCCATTCGATTCCATTCCATTCGGGTTGAATCCTTTGCATTCCATTTCATTCCATTCTATTCCATTCCATTGGATTCCACTTCATTCCATTCGGGTAGATTCCGTTCTATTCCATTCCAATCCATTCCATTCCATACCGGTTTATTCCATTCCATTCCATTCCACTCCATTCCATTCCATTCCACTCCATTCCATTTGGGTTGTTTCCATTCCATTCCATTCCATTCGGGTTGTTTCCATTCGATTCCTTTCTATTCCATTCCATTCCCTTCTATTCGCTTTGATTCCATTCCATTCTATTCCATTCCATTCCATTTAATCCCATTCCATGTCATTCCATTCGGGTTGATTCCATTCCATTCCATTCCATTGCATTCCATTCCATTCCATTCTGGTTGATTCCATTCCATTCCATTCCATTCCATTCCATTCCATTCCATTCCATTCCATTCCATTCCCATCCATTCGGGGTGATTTCTTTCCATTCCATTCTATTCCATTCCATTCTATTCGCGATGTTTCCATTCCATTCCATTCCATTCCATTCCATTAAATCCCATTCCACTCCATTCCATTCCAGTTGACTCGATTCCATTCCGTTCCATTCCATTCCATTCCATTCCATTCCTTTCCATTCCATTGCATACCAGTTCATTCCATTCGGGTAGATTCCGTTGTATTCCATTCCAATCCATTACATTCCATTCCATTCCATTCCATTTGGGTTGATTCCATTCCGTTCCATTCCGTTCCATTCCATTCGGTTGCTTCCATTCCATTCCAGAACATTCCATTCCATGCCATTGCATTCCAATCCTTTCCATTCCGGTCGATTCCATTCCGTTCCATTCCATTCCATTCCATTTCATTCCATTCCGGTTGATTCCTTTCCATTCCATTCCATTCCATTCCATTCCATTCCATTCGGCTTGATTCCATTCCATTCCATTCTAATCCATTGCATTCCATTCTATTCTCGTTGATTACATTCCAACCCATTCCATTCAATTCTATTCGGCCTGATTCCATTCCATTTCATTTCATTCCATTTGCATTGATTCCATTCCATTCCATTCCATTCCATTCCATTCTGGTTGATTCCATTCCATTCCATTCAATTCGGATTGATTCCATTCCATTCCATTCTATTCCATTCCATTCCATTCTATTCTCGTTGATTGCATTCCATCCCATTGCATTCCATTCCATCTCATTCCATTCCATTCCATTCGGGTTGATTCCATTCCGTTCCATTCCATTCCATTCCATTCCATTCCATTGCATTCGTGTTGATTCCATTCCATTCCAATCCATTCCATTCCATTCCATTCGTGTTGATTCCATTCCATTCCATTCCATTGCATTCCATTCCATTCCGTTTCATTCCATTCATGTTGATTCCATTCCATTCCATTCCATTCCATTCCCTTCCATTCGTGTTGATTCCATTCCATGGCATTCCATTCTATTCCATTCCAATTCCTTCCTTTCAATTCCATTTCATTCCATTCTGGATGATTCCATTCCATTCCATTCCTTTCCATTCCCTTCGGGTTTATTCCATTCCATTCCATTCCATTGCATTCCATTTGGGTTGTTTCCATTCCATTTCATTCGATTCGATTCCATTCCATTCCATTCCATTGCATTCCATTCGGGATGATTCCATTCCATTCCATTCCATTCGTGTTGATACCATTACAATCCACGCCATTCCATTCCATTCAATTCCATTAGAATTGATGACATTCCATTCCATTCCATACCATTCCACTCCATTTGGGTTGATTCCATTCCATTCCATTCCATTCCATCCGGGTTAATTCCATTCCATTCCATTCCATTCCATTCCATTCCATTTGGGTTGCTTACATTCCATTCAAGAGCATTCCATTCCATTCCATTCCATTCCTTTCCATTCCCTTCTATTCAGGTTGATTCCATTCCATTCCATTCCATTCCGTTCCATTCGTTTTGATTCCATTCCATTCCATTCCATTCGGTTTGATTCCATTCAATTCCATTCCATTGCATTACATTCCATTCCATTTCATTCCATTCAGGTTGATTCCATTCCATGCCATTCCGTTCCATTCTGGTTGATTCAATTCTATTCCATTCCCTTCCATTGCATTCCATTCCATTTGTGTTGCTTCCATTCCATTCCAGAACATTCCATTCCTTTCCCTTCCATTCCGTTAGATTTCATTCATTTCCATTCCATTCCATTCGTTTAGATTCCATTCCTTTCCTTTCCATTCCATTACATTACATTACATCAAATTCGGTTTGATTCCATACCATTTCATTCAATTGCAATCCATTCCATTCCATGTCATTCCATTTGGGTTGATTCCATTCCATTCCATTCCATTCCATTCCCTTCGCGTTGAATCCATTCCATTCCACTCCATTCCATTCCATTCCATTCCCTTCCCTTCGGGTTGAATCCATTCCATTCCATTCCATTCCATTCCATTCCATTCCATTCCATTCCATTCCACTCTGGTTGATTCCATTCCATTCCATTCCTTTCCAGTCCATTCGTGTTAATTCCATTCCATTTCATTTCATTCCATTCCATTCCATTCCATTCCATTTGGGTTGATTCCATTCCATTCCATTCCATTCCATTCCATTCCATTCCATTCCATTCCATCCTATTCCATTCCACTCCATTCCATTCCGGTTGATTCCATTCCATTCCATCCCCTTCTATTCCATTCCATTCCATTCCATTGCATTCCATTCCATTACATTCTGGTTGATTCCATTCCATTCCGTTCCATTCCATTCCATTCCATTCCATTCCCATCCATTCGGGGTGATTGCTTTCCATTCCATTCTATTCCATTCCATTCTATTCGCGATGTTTCATTCCATTCCATTCTCTTCCATTCCATTAAATCCCATTCCACACCATTCCATTCCGGTTGACTCGATTCCATTCCGTTCCGTTCCATTCCATTCCATTCCATTCCATTCCATTCCATTCCATTGCAAACCAGTTCATTCCATTCGGGTAGATTCCGTTCTATTCCATTCCAATCCATTCCATTCCGTTCCATTCCATTCCATTCCATTCGGTTGCTTCCATTCCATTCCAGAACATTCCATTCCATACCATTGCATTCCAATCCTTTCCATTCCGGTCGATTCCGTTTCATTCCATTCCATTCCATTCCATTTCATTCCATTCTGGTTGATTCCATTCCATTCCTTTCCATTCCATTCCATTCGGGTTGATTCCATTCCATCCCATTCCATTCCATTCCATCCCATTACATTCCATTCCATTCTGGTTGATTCCATTCCATTCCTTTCCATTCCATTCCATTCGGTTTGATTCCATTCCATTCCATTCTCTTCCATTCCATCCCATTCTATTCAATTCCATTCAATTCTATTCACATTGATTCCATTCCATCCCATTCCATTCCATTCCATCCCATTACATTCCATTCCATTCGGGTTGATTCCATTCCATTCAGTTGCATTCCTTTCCATTTGGGTGGATTCCATTCCATGCCATTCCATTCCATTCCATTCCATTCCATTCCATTCGTGTTGAATCTATTCCATTCCATTCCTTTCCATTCTATTCCATTCCATTCGTGTTGATTCCATTCCATTCCATTCCATCGCATTCCGTTCCATTCCGTTTCATTCCATTCATGTTGAATCCTTTCCATTCCATTCCAATCAGGATGATTCCGTTCCCTTCCTTTCCATTCCATTCCATTCCATTCGTGTTGATACCATTCCATTCCACGCCATTCCATTCCATTCCATTCCATTAGGGTTGATGCCATTCCATTCCATTCCATACCATTCCATTCCCATTGGGTTGATTCCATTCCATTCCACTCCATTCCATTCGGGTTAATTGCATTCCATTCCATTCCATTCGACTCCATTCCTTTCCATTCCATTCAGGTGGCTTCCATTCCAGTCAAGAACATTCCATTCCATTCCATTCCATTCCATTCCATTCCTCTCCATTCCAATCCATTCCATTCCATGTGGGTTGATTTCATTCCATTCCATTCCATTCCATTCCATTCCATTCCATTCCATTCCATTCCATTCGGGTTGATTCCATTCCATTCCATTCCATTCCATTCCATTCCATTCCATTCCACTCCACTCCATTCCATTCCATTCCATTCGGGTTGATTCCATTCCATTCCTTTCCATACCATTCCATTCCACTCGGTTTGATTCCATTAACTACCATTCCATTCCATTCCATTCGGGTTGATGCCATTCCATTCCATTCCATTCCATTCAATTCTTATAGGTTCCGTCCTATTCCATTCCATTCCATTCCATTCCATTCCGTTCGGGTTGATTCCATTCCGTTCCATTCCAGTCCATTCCATTCCATTCCGATTGATTCCATGCCATTCCTTTCCATTCCATTCCGTTCCATTCCATTCCATTCCGATTAATTCCATTCCATTCCATTGCATTCTATTCCATTCCACTCCATTCCATTGTGGTTGATTCCATTCCATTCCATTCCATTCCATTCCATTCCATTCCATTCCTTTCCAATCCGTTTCATTCCATTCCATTCAATTTCATTCCATTCGGGTTGATTCCATTCCATTCCATTCCATACCATTCCATTGCTTTTGATTCCATTCCATTCCATTCCATTCCATTCCACTCCATTCCATTCCATTCCGTTTGGGTTGATTCCATTCCGTTCCAATCCATACCATTCCATTCAATTCCGGTTGATTCCATTCCATTCCATTTCATTCCATTCCATTCGGGTTGATTCCATTCCATTTCTTTCTATTCCATTCCATTCCATTGTATTCCATTCCATTTCATTCTATTCGCGTTGATTCCATTCCATCCCATTCCATTCCATTCCATCCCATTCCATTCCATTCCATTCGGGTTGAATCCATTGCATTCCATTCCATTTCATACCATTAGGGTGGATTCCATTCCATTCCATTCAATTCCATTCCATTCCATTCCGTTCGGGTTGATTCCATTCCCTTCCATTCCATTGCATTCCATTCCTTTCCATTCCATTCCATTCCACTCAGGTTGATTCCATTCCATTTCTTTCCATTCCATTCCATTCCATTCCGGTTTTTTCCATTCCATTCCATTCCATTCCATTCCATTCCATTCGGTTGCTTCCATTCCATCGCAGAACATTCCATTCCATTCCATTCCGGTTGATTCCATTGCATTCCATTCCATTCCATTCTATTACAATCCATTCCTTTTGCTTCCATTCCATTCCATTCCAATCCATTTTATTCCATTCGGTTTGATTCCATTCCATTCCATTCCAATGCATTCCATTCCATTCCATTTCATTCCATTCGGGTTTATTCCATTCCATTGCATTCCATTGTATTCCATTCTGGTTGATTCCGTTCCATTCCATTCCACTCCATTCCATTTCATTCGGGTTGATTCCATTCCATTCCATTCCATTCCATTCCATTCCATTCCATTCCATTCCATTTGTGTTGACTCCATTCCATTCCATTCCGTTTCATTCCAATCCATTCTGTAAGATTCCATTCCATTTCATTCCATTCCATTCCATTCCATTCCATTTCATTCCAATCCATTCGGTTTGACTGCATTCCATTACATTCCTTTCCATTCGGTTGCTTCCTTTCCATTCCGGAACATTCCATTCCCTTCTGGTTGAATCCATTCCATTCCATTCCATTCCATTCCATTCCATTCGGGTTGATTCCATTCCATTCCATTGCATTGCATTCCTTTCCATTCCATTCCATTTCATTCGGTTTGATTCCATTCCATTTCTATCCATTCCATTGCATTCCATTCCACTCCATTCCATTCGGGTTGATTCCATTCCATTCCAATCCATTCCATTCCATTCCGTTCTATTCCATTCCATTCCATTCCATTCGGGTTGATTGCATTCCATTCCATTCCATAACATTCCATTCCTGTTGATTCTATTCCATTCCATTTCATTACATTCCGTTCGGGTTGATTCCATTCCGTTCCAATCCATACCGCTCCATTCCATTTGGGTTCATTCCATTCCATTCCATTTCATTCCATTCGGGTTTTTTCCATTCCATTCCATACCATTCCATTCCATTCTGGTTGATTCCATTCCATTCCATTCCATTCCATTCGGGTTGATTCCATTACATTCCATTCTATTCCATTCAATTCCATTCTATTCCATTCCATTCCATGCTATTCGCGTTGATTCCATTCCATCCCATTCCATTTCATTCCATTCCATTCCAATCCATTCGGGTTGCTTCCATTCCAGTCAAGAACATTCCAATCCATTCCATTCCATTCCATTCCATTCCACTCCATTCAAATCCATTCCATTCCATGTGGGTTGATTCCATTCCTTTCCATTCCATTCCATTCCATTCGGGTTGATTCCATTCCATTCCATTCCATTGCATACCATTCCATTCCGTTAGTGTTGATTCCATTCCATTCCATTCCATTCCATTCCATTCCATTCCATTCGGGTTGATTCCATTCCATTCCATTCCTTTCCATTCCATTCCATTCCATTCCTTTCCATTCCATTCGTGTAGATTCCGTTTTATTCCATTCCATTCCATTCCGATCGGGTTGATTCCATTCCATTCCTTTCCAATCCATTCCATTCCATTCCGATTGATTCCATTCCATTCCATTCCATTCCTTTCCGTTTCATTCCATTCCATTCCGATTGATTCCATTCCATTCCATTCCATTCCATTCGGGTTGATTCCATTCCATTCCATTGCATTGCATTCCTTTCCATTCCATTCCATTTCATTCGGTTTGATTCCATTCCATTTCTATCCATTCCATTGCATTCCATTCCACTCCATTCCATTCGGGTTGATTCCATTCCATTCCAATCCATTCCATTCCATTCCGTTCTATTCCATTCCATTCCATTCCATTCGGGTTGATTGCATTCCATTCCATTCCATAACATTCCATTCCTGTTGATTCTATTCCATTCCATTTCATTACATTCCGTTCGGGTTGATTCCATTCCGTTCCAATCCATACCGCTCCATTCCATTTGGGTTCATTCCATTCCATTCCATTTCATTCCATTCGGGTTTTTTCCATTCCATTCCATACCATTCCATTCCATTCTGGTTGATTCCATTCCATTCCATTCCATTCCATTCGGGTTGATTCCGTTACATTCCATTCTATTCCATTCAATTCCATTCTATTCCATTCCATTCCATTCTATTCGCGTTTATTTCATTCCATCCCATTCCATTTCATTCCATTCCATTCCAATCCATTCGGGTTCCTTCCATTCCAGTCAAGAACATTCCATTCCATTCCATTCCATTCCATTCCACTCCATTCAAATCCATTCCATTCCATGTGGGTTCATTCCATTCCTTTCCATTCCATTCCATTCCATTCTGGTTGATTCCATTCCATTCCATTCCATTGCATACCATTCCATTCCGTTAGTGTTGATTCCATTCCATTCCATTCCATTCCATTCCACTCCATTCGGGTTGATTCCATTCCATTCCATTCCTTTCCATTCCATTCCATTCCATTCCTTTCCATTCCATTCGTGTAGATTCCGTTTTATTCCATTCCATTCCATTCCGATCGGGTTGATTCCATTCCATTCCTTTCCAATCCATTCCATTCCATTCCGATTGATTCCATTCCATTCCATTCCATTCCTTTCCGTTTCATTCCATTCCATTCCGATTGATTCCATTCCATTCCATTCCATTCCATTCCATTCCATTCCACTCCATTCCATTGTGGTTGATTCCATTCCATTCCATTCCATTCCTTTCCATTCCGTTGCATTCCATTCCATTCAATTTCATTCCATTCGGGTTGATTCCATTCCATTCCATTCCTTTCTGTTCCATTCCTCTCTGGTTCATTCCATTCCATTCCGTTCCATTCGATTCCATTTCATTCCATTCCCTTCGGGTTGAATCCATTCCATTCCATTGCATACCATTCCATTTCATTCCATTCCATTCGGGTTGATTCCATTCCATTTTTTTCGATTCCATTCCATTCCATTCCATTCCATTCCATTCCATTCCATTCGGGTTGATTCCATTCCATTCCATTGCATTCCATGCCATTCCATTCCATTCGGGTTGATTCCATTCCATTCCATTCCATTCCATTCCATTCCATTCCATTCCATTCCATTCCATTCCATTCCATTCCCTTCGGGTTTATTCCATACCATTCCGTTCCATTCCATTCGGGTTTTTTCCGTTCCATTTCATTCCATTCCATTCCATTCCATTCAAATCCATTCCATTCCATTCCATTCTGGATAATTCCATTCCATTCCATTCCATTCCATTCCATTCCATTCCATTCGTGTTGATACCATTCCATTAAATTCCATTCCACTCCATTCCATTCCATTAGGGTTGATGCCATTCCATCCCATTCCATACCATTCCATTCCACTTGGGTTCGTTCCATTACTTTCCATTCCATTCCATTCGGGTTAATTCCATTCCATTCCATTCCATTCGATTCCATTCCATTGCATGCCATTCGGGTTGCTTCCATTCCAGTCAAGAATATTCCCTTATATTCCATTCCATTTCATTCCTTTCCATTCCTGTTGATTTCATTCAATTCCATTCCACTCCATTTGTTTTGATTCCATTCCATTCCATTCCATTCCATTCCATTCGGTTTGATTCCATTCCGTTCCATTCCATTGCATTCCATTCCATTCCTTTTCATTCCATTCGGGTTGATTCCATTCCATTCCATTCCATTCCATTCCATTCTGGTTTATTCCATTCCATACCATTCCCTTCAATTCCATTCAATTCCATTCCATTCGTATTGCTCCAATTCCATTCCAGAACATTCCATTCCATTCCTTTCCATTCCATTCCATTCGGGTTCATTCCATTCCATTCCATTCCATTCCATTCCATTCCAATCCATTCCATTCGGGTTGATTCCATTCCATTCTATTCCATTGCATTCCATTCCATTCCATTCCATTCGGGTTGATTCCATTCCATTCCATTCCATTCCATTCCATTCCGGTTGATTCCATTCCATTCCTTTCCATTCCATTCCATTCTATTCCAATCTGTGCCATTCCATTCGGGTTGATTCCATTGCATTCCATTCCATTCCATTCCATTCCATTCCATTCCATTCCATTCGGGTTGATTCCATTCCATTCCATTCCATTCCATTCGGTTGCTTCCATTTCATTCCAGAAGATTGCATTCCATTCCATTCCATTCCATTCCATTCCATTCCATTCCGGTTGATTCCATTCCATTCCATTCCATTCCATTCTATTCCATTCCATTCCTTTTGATTCCATTCCATTCCATTCCATTCCATTCGGTTTGATTCCATTCCATTCTAATCAATTCCTTTCCATTCCCTTCTGGTTGATTCCTTTCCACTCCATTGCTTTCCATTCCTTTCAATTCGGGTTGATTCCATTCCATTTCATTCCATTCCATTCCATTCCATTCCATTCCATTCCATTCAATTCGGGATGATTCCATTCCATTCCATAGCATTCCATTCGTGTTGCTACCATTCCATTCTTCGCCTTTCCATTCCATTCCATCCCATTGCGGTTCATGGCATTCCATACCATTCCATACCATTCCATTCCATTTGGGTTGATTCCATTCCATTCCATTGCATTCCATTCGGGTTAAATCCATTCCACACCATTCCATTCCATTTGGGTTGATTCCATTCCATTCCATTCCATTCCATTCGGGTTAATTCTATTCCATTCCATTCCATTCCATTTGGGTTGACTCCATTCCATTCCACACCATTCCATTCCATTCGGGTTAATTCCATTGCATTCCATTCCATTCCATTCCATTCCATTCGGGTTTCTTCCATTCCCGTCAAGAACATTCCATTCCATTCCATTCCATTCCATTCCATTCCATTCCATTCCACTCCATTCCAATCCATTCCATTCCACGTGGGTCTATTCTATTCCATTCCATTCCATTCCATTCCATTCGGGTTTGTTCCATTCCATTCCATTCCATACCATTCCATTACTTTCGGGTTGATTCCATTCCATTCCATTCCATTCCATTGCATTCCATTCCATTCGGGTTGATTCCATTATATTCCATTCCATTAAATTCCATTACATTCCATTCGGGTAGATTCCGTTCTATTCCATTCCATTCCATTCCATTCCATTCCGTTCGGGTTGATTCCAATCCATTCCATACCAATCCATGCGAATCCATTCCTATTGATTCCATTCCAATCCATTCTATTCCATTCCGTTCCATTCCAATTGATTCCATTCCAATCCATTCCATTCCATTGCGTTCCATTCCGATTGATTCCATTCCATTCCATTCCATTCTTTGTGGTTGATTCCATTCCATTCCATTGCACTGCGTTCCTTTCCATTCAATTTCATTCCATTCGGGTTCATTCCATTCAATTCCATTCCATTCCATTCGGGTTGAATCCATTGCATTCCATTCCATTCTATTCCAATCTGTGCCATTCCATTCGGGGTGATTCCATTGCATTCCATTCCATTCCATTCCATTCCATTCCATTCCATTCCATTCCATTCGGGTTGATTCCATTTCATTCCATTCCTTTCCATTCGGTTGCTTCCACTCCACTGCAGAACATTCCATTCCATTCCATTCCATTCTGGTTGATTCCATTCCATTCCATTCCATTCCATTCTATTCCATTCCATTCCTTTTGATTCCATTCCATTCCATTCCATTCCATTTTATTCCATTCGGATTGGTTCCATTCCATTCCATTCCAATGCATTCCTTTCCATTCCATTTCATTCCATTCGGGTTGATTCCATTCCATTCCATTCCATTCCATTCCATTCCATTCTATTCCATTCTCGTTGATTCCATTCCATTCCATTCCATTCTATTCTGTTTGATTCCATTCCATACCATTCTATTCCATTCCATTCCATTCTATTCTCGTTGATTCCATTCCATCCCATTGCATTACATTCCATCCCATTCCATTCCATTCCATTCGGGTTGATTCCATTCCATTCCATTCCATTCCATTCCATTTGGTTTGATTCCATTCCATTTCTTTCCATTCTATTCCATTCCATTGCATTCGGGTTGATTCCATTCCATTGCATTCCATTCCATTCCATTGCATTGCATTCCATTCCATGTCATTCCATTCGTGTTGATTCCATTCAATTCCATTCCACTCCATCCCATTCTGGTTGATTCCATTCCATTCCATTCCATTCCATTCCATTCTATTCCATTCGGGTTGATTGCATTCCATTCCATTCTATTCCATTCCATTCCACTCTATTTGCGATGATTCCATTCCAATCCATTCCATTAAATCCCATTCCATTCCATTCGGTTTGTTTCGATTCAATTCCATTCCGTTCCATTGCATTCCATTTCATTCCATTCGGGTAGATTCCGTTCTATTCCATTCCAATCCATTGCATTCCATCCCGGTTGATTGCAATCCATTCCATTCCATTCCATTCCATTCGGTTGCTTCCATTCCATTCCAGAACATTCCATTCCATTCCATTCCATTCTGGTTGATTCCATTGAGTTCCATTCCATTCCATTCCATTATGGTTGATTCCATTGCATTCCATTCCATTCCATTCCATTCCATTCGGTTTCATTCCATTCCATTCCATTCTATTCCATTCGGGATGATTCCATTCCATTTCATTCCATTCCATTTCATTCAATTCGTGTTGATTCCATTCCATTCCACGCCATTCCATTCCATTCCATTCCATTAGGATTGATGACATCCATTCCATTCCATACCATTCAATTCCATTCGGGTTGATTCCATTCCATTCCATTCCAATCCATTCCATTCCGTTCCTGTTGATTCCATTCCATTCCATTCCATTCCATTCCATTCCGTTCTGATTGATTCCATTCCATTCCTTTCCATTCCATTGTGGTTGATTCCATTACATTCCATTCCATTGCATTCCTTTCCATTCAATTTCCTTCCATTCGGGTTGATTCCATTCCATTCCATTCCTTTCCATTCCATTACATTCCATTCGGCTACATTCCATTCCATTCCATTCCATTCCATTCCATTCCATTCCATTCCCTTCCCTTCGGGTTGAATCCATTCCATACCATTGCATTCCATTCCATTCCATTCCATTACATTACATTACATTCCATTCGGGTTGATTCCATTCCACTCCACTCCATTCCATTCCATTCCATTCCATTTCATTCCATTCGGGTTGATTCCATTCCATTTCATTCCATTCCATTCCATTCCATTCCATTCCATTCCATTCCATTCGGGTTGATTCCATTCCATTCCATTCCATTCCATTCCATCCTATTCCATTCCACTCCATTCCATTCGGGTTGATTCCATTCCATTCCATTCCATTCCATTCCATTCCATTCCATTCCATTCCATTCCATTCCATTCGTGTTCATTCCGTTCCATTTCATTCCATTCGGGTTGATTCCATTCCATTCCATTCTATTCCATACCATTCCATTCCATTCTAGTTCATTCCATTCCATTCTATTCCATACCATTCCATTCCATTCTAGTTCATTCCATTCCATTCCATTTGATTCCATTCCATTCTATTCTATGCCATTCGGGTTGACTCCATTCCATTCCATTTCATTCCATTCTATTCCATTCCGTTGCATTCCATTTCATACCATTCGGGTAGATTCCTTCCTTTTCCATACCAATGCATTCCATTCCATTCTGATTGATTCCATTCCATTCCATTCCATTCCATTCCATTCCATTCCATTCGATTTCATTCCAATCCATTGGGTTTGATTGCATTCCATTCCATTCCATTCCATTCGGTTGCTTCCATTCCTTTCCATAAAATTCCATTCCATTCCATTCCATTCCATTCCATTCCATTCCATTCCGGTTGACTCCATTCCATTCCATTCGATTCCATTCCATTCCATTCAATTCCATTCCATTCCTTTTGATTCCATTCCATTCCATTCCATTTTATTCCATTCGGATTGCTTCCATTACCTTCCATTCCAGTGCATTCCTTTCCATTCCATTTCATTTCATTCGGGTTGATTCCATTCCATTCCATTCCACACCATTCCATTCCATTCCATTCCATTCTGGTTGATTCCATTCCATTCCATTCAATTCGGATTGATTCCATTCCATTCCATTCTATTCCATTCCATTCCATTCTATTCTTGTTGATTGCATTCCATCCCATTGCATTCCATTCCATCTCATTCCATTCCATTCCATTCGGGTTGATTCCATTCCATTCCATTCCATTCCATTTGGATTGATTCCATTCCATTCCATTCCATTCCATTCCATTGCATTCGGGATGATTCCATTCCATTCCATTCCATTCCATTCGTGTTGACTCCATTCCATTCCATTCCATTCCATTCCATTCCATTCCATTCCATTCCATTCCGTTCCGTTTCATTCCATTCATGTTGATTCCATTCTATTACGTTTCATTCCATTCATTTTGATTCCATTCTTTTACATTCCATTCCATTCCCTTCCATTCGAGTTGATTCCCTTCCATGGCATTCCATTCTATTCCATTCCAATGCCTTCCTTTCAATTCCATTTCATTCCATTCGGGATGATTCCATTCCATTCCATTCCATTCCATTCCGTTCCATTCCCTTCGGGTTTATTCCCTTCCATTCCATTCCATTGCATTCCATTCGGGTTGTTTCCATTCCATTTCATTCGTTTCCATTCCATTCCATTCCATTCCATTCCATTTAATCCCATTCCATTCCATTCCATTCGGGTTGATTCGATTCCATTCCATTCCATTCCACTGGATTCCATTTCATGCCATTCGGGTAGATTCCGTTCTATTCCATTGCAATCCATTCCATTCCATTCCTGATGATTCCATTCCATTCCATGCCATTCCATTCCATTACGGTTGATTCCATTCCATTCCATTGCATTCCATTCCTTTTGATTCCTCTCCATTCCATTCCATTCCATTCCAATCCATTCCATTCGGTTTGACTCCATTCCATTCCATTGCAATGCATTCCATTCCATTCCATTTCATTCCATTCGGGTTGAATCCATTCCATTTCATTCCATTCCATTCCACTCCATTCCATTCCATTCGGGTTGATTCCATTCCATTCCATTTGATTCCATTCCATTCGATTCCATTCCATTCGGGTTGACTCCTTTGCATTCCATTTCATTCCATTCTATTCCATTCCATTGCATTCCATTTCATTCCATTCGGGTAGATTCCGTTCTATTCCATTCCAATCCATTCCATTCCACTCCGGTTGATTACATTCCGTTCCATTCCATTCCATTCGTGTTGAATCCATTGCATTCCATTCCATTCCATTCCATTCCATTCCATTCGGGTTTGTTCCATTCCATTCCATTCCATACCATTCCATTCCTTTCGGGTTGATTCCATTCCATTCCATTCCATTGCATTCCATTCCATTCGGGTTGATTCCATTATATTCCATTCCATTACGTTCCATTACATTCCATTCGGGTAGATTCCGTTCTATTCCATTCCATTCCATTCCATTCCGTTCGGATTGATTCCATTCCATTCCATTCCAATCCATTCGATTCCATTACGATTGATTCCATTCCAATCCATTCCATTCCATTCCGTTCCATTCCAATTGATTCCATTCCAATCCATTCCATTCCATTCCATTCCTTTCCGATTGATTCCATTCCATTCCATTCCATTGTGGTTGATTCCATTCCATTCCATTGCACTGCATTCCTTTCCATTCAGTTTCATTCCATTAGGGTTGATTCCATTCCTTTCCATTCCATTCCATTCCATTGCATTCGGATTCATTCCATTCCATTCCATTCCATTCCATTCGGGTTGAATCCATTCCATTCCATTCCATTCCATTCCATTCCATTCCATTCCATTCGGGTTGATTCGATTCCATTTCATTCCATTCCATTCCATTCCATTCCATTCCATTCCATTCGTGTTGATTCCATTCCATTCCATTCCATTCCATTCCATTCGGGTTGATTCCATTCCATTACATTCTATTCCATACCATTCCATTACATTCGAGTTCATTCCATTCCGTTCCATTTGATTCCATTCCATTCTATTCCATGCCATTCGGGTTGACTCCATTCCATTCCATTTCATTCCATTCTATTCCATTCCGTTGCATTCCATTTCATAGCATTCGGGTAGATTCCTTTCTATTCCATACCAATGCATTCCATTCCATTCTGATTTATTCCATTCCATTCCATTCAATTCCATTCCATTCCATTCCATTCGTGTTGATTCCATTCCATTCCATTCCATTCCATTGCATTCCATTCCATTCTATTCCATTCCATTGCATTCCATTGCATTCCATTTCATTCCTTTTCATTCCATTCGGGTTGATTCCATTCCATTCCATTCCATTCCATTCCATTTCATTCCATTCTGGTTGATTCCATTCCATTCCATTCCATTCCATTCCATTCCATTCCATTCCATTCCATTCCATTCCGTTCATGTTGATTCCATTCCATGCCATTCCATTCCATTCCATTGCATTTCATTCGGGTTGATTCCATTCCATTCCATTCCATTGCATTCCATTCCATTTCATTTCATTCCATTCGGATTCATTCTAATCCATTCTATTCCATTCCATTCCCTTCGGGTTGTTTCCATTCCATTCCATTCCATTCCATTCCATTCCATTCGGGTTGATTCCATTTCATTCCATTCCATACCATTCCATTCCATTCGGGTTGATTCCATTCCATTCCGTTTGATTCCATTCCATCCGATTCCATTCCATTCGGGTTGACTCCTTTGCATTCCATTTCATTCCATACTATTCCATTCCATTGGATTCCACTTCATTCCATTCGGGTAGATTCCGTTCTATTCCATTCCAATCCATTCCATTCCATACCGGTTGATTCCATTCCATTCCATTCCACTCCATTCCATTCCATTCCATTCCATGCCATTTGGGTTGTTTCCATTCCATTCCATTCCATTCCATTTCATTCCAGTCCATTCGGTTTCATTCCATTGCATTCCATTCCATTCGGTTGCTTCCATTCCATTCCAGAACATTCCATTCCATTCCATTCCATTCTGGTAGATTCCATTCCATTCCATTCCATTCCATTCCATTCCATTCCATTCTATTCCATTCCATTCCTTTTGCTTCCATTCCATTCCATTCCATTTTATTCCATTCGTTTTGATTCCATACCATTCCATTCCACTCCAATGCATTCCTTTTAATTCCATTTCATTCCATTCGGGTTTATTCCATTCCATTCCATTCCATTCCATTCCATTTCATTCTATTCCATTCTGGTTGATTCCATTCCATTCCATTCCATTCGGGTTGATTCCATTC
Source organism: Pan paniscus (assembly GCF_029289425.2). NCBI lineage: Eukaryota > Metazoa > Chordata > Mammalia > Primates > Hominidae > Pan > Pan paniscus. The sequence goes on along the minus strand of NC_073267.2, from coordinate 42,978,815 downwards.
CATTCCATTCCATTCGGGTTGATTCCATTCCATTCCATTCCATTCCATTCCGTTCCATTCCATTTGGGTTGATTCCATTCCATTCCATTTCATTCCAATCCATTCGGTTAGATTCCATTGCATTCCATTCCATTCCATTCCATTTCATTCCAATCCACTCGATTTGACTCCATTCCATTATATTCAATTCCATTCGGTTGCTTCCTTTCCATTCCAGAACATTCCATTCCATTCCATTCCATTCTGGTTGATTCCATTCCATTCCATTCCATTCCAGTCCATTCCATTCTATTCCATTCCATTCCCTTTGATTCATTTCCATTCCATTCCATTCCATTTAATTCCATTCGGTTTGATTCCTTTCCATTCCATTCCAATCCATTCCATTCCATTCTATTCCATTCGGGTTGATTCCATTCCATTGCATTCCATTCCATTCCATTCTCATCCATTCTGGTTGATTCCATTCCATTCAATTCCATTCGGAATGATTCCATTCCATTCCATTATATTCCATTCCATTCCATTCTATTCCATTCCATTCCATTCTATTCACGTTGATTCCATTCCATCCCATTCCATTCCATTCCATCAAATTCCATTCCATTCCATTCGGGTTGATTCCGTTGCATTCCATTCCATTCCATTCCATTTGGGTTGATTCCATCCCATTCCATTGCATTCCATTCCATTCCTTTCCATTCTATTCCATTCCATTCGTGTTGATTCCATTCCATTGCATTCCTTTGCATTCCATTCCATTCCGTTTCATTCCATTCATGTTGATACCATTCCATTCCACGCCATTCCATTCCATTCTATTCCATTAGGGTTGATGCCATTCCATTCCTTTCCATACCATTCCATTCCATTTGGGTTGATTCCATTCCTTTCCATTCCATTCCATTCGGGTTAATTGCATTCCATTCCATTCCATTGGAATCCATTCCATTCCATTCCATTCTGGTGGCTTCCATTCCAGTCAAGAACATTCCATTCCATTCCATTCCATTCCACTCCATTCCATTCCATGTGTGTTGATTCCATTCCATTCCATTCCATTCCATTCCATTCCACTCCATTCCATTCCATTCCATTCGGGTTTATTCCATTCCATTCCATTCCACTCCATTCCATTCCATTCCATTCGGTTTGATTCCATTCCATTCCATTCCATACCATTCCATTCCATTCGAGTTGATTCCATTCCATTCCATTCCATTCCATTGCATTCCATTCGGGTTGATTCCATTCCATTCCATTCCATTCCATTCCATTCCATTCCATTCCATTCCATTCCATTCCATTTCATTCAGGTAGATTCCGTTCTATTCCATTCCATTCCATTCCATTCCATTCCATTCCATTCCGTTAGGGTTGATTCCATTCCATTCCATTCCAATCCATTCCATTCCATTCCGATTGATTCCATGCCATTCCATTTCATTCCATTGCGTTCCATTCCATTCCATTACGATTGATTCCATTCCATTCCATTGTTGTTGATTCCATTCCATTCCATTCCATTCCATTACTTTCCATTCCGTTGCATTCCATTCCATTCAATTTCATTCCATTCGGGTTGATTCCATTCCAGTCCATTCCTTTCAATTCCATTCCATTCCATTCCCTTTGGGTTGATTCCATTCCATTCCATTCCATGCCATTCCATTCCATTCCGTTCCATTCGGGTTGATTCAATTCCATTCCATTCCATTCCACTCCATTCCATTCTATTCCTTTCCATTCCCTTTGATTCCATTGCATTCCATTCCATTCCATTTTATTCCATTCGGTTTGGTTCCTTTCCATTCCATTCCAATGCATTCCATTCCATTCCATTCCATTCGGGTTGATTCCATTCCACTGCATTCCATTCCATTCCATTCTAATCCATTCTGGTTGATTCCATTCCATTCCATTCCATTCCATTCCATTCGGGTTGATTCCATTCCATTCCATTCCATTTTATTCCATTCGGATTGGTTCCATTCCATTCCATTCCAATGCATTCCTTTCCATTCCATTTCATTCCATTCGTGTTGATTCCATTCCATTCCATTCCATTCCATTCCATTCCATTCTATTCCATTCTCGTTGATTCCATTCCATTCCATTCCATTCTATTCTGTTTGATTCCATTCCATACCATTCTATTCCATTCCATTCCATTCTATTCTCGTTGATTCCATTCCATCCCATTGCATTACATTCCATCCCATTCCATTCCATTCCATTCGGGTTGATTCCATTCCATTCCATTCCATTCCATTCCATTTGGTTTGATTCCATTCCATTTCTTTCCATTCTATTCCATTCCATTGCATTCGGGTTGATTCCATTCCATTGCATTCCATTCCATTCCATTGCATTGCATTCCATTCCATGTCATTCCATTCGTGTTGATTCCATTCAATTCCATTCCACTCCATCCCATTCTGGTTGATTCCATTCCATTCCATTCCATTCCATTCCATTCCATTCCATTCCATTCCATTCCATTCCTTTCCATTCTAATCCATTCCATTCGTGTTGATTCCATTCCATTCCATTCCTTTGCATTCCATTCCATTCCGTTTCATTTCATTCATGTTGATACCATTCCATTCCACGCCATTCCATTCCATTCGGTTTGATTCCATTCCATTCCATTCCATTTCATTCCATTCCATTGCATTCCATTCCATTTCATTCCATTCCATTGCATTGCATTCCATTCTATTCCATTCCATTCCATTCCATTGCATTCCATTCCATTCCTTTTCATTCCATTCGGGTTTATTCCATTCCATTCCATTCCATTGCATTCCATTCCATTCCATTCCATTCGGGTTGATTCCATTCCATTCCATTCCATTCCTTTCCACTCCATTCCATTACACTCCATTCCATTCCGGTTGATTCCATTCCCTTCAATTACATTCCATTCCATTTGGTTTGATTCCATTGCATTCCATTCCATTCCATTCCATTGCATTCGGGTTGCTTCCATTCCATTCCTGAACATTCCATTCTATTCCATTCCACTCCAGTTGATTCCATTCCATTCCATTCCATTCCATTCCACTCCGGTTGATTCCATTCCATTCCATTCCATTCCATTCGTTTTGATTCCATTCCATTCCATTCCATTGCATTCCATTCAATACGTTTTCATTCCATTCCATTCCTTTTCATTCCATTCGGGTTGATTCCATTCCATTCCATTCCATTCGATTCCATTCCATTCCATTCCATTCATGTTGATTCCAATCCATGCCATTCCATTCCATTCCATTCCATTCCATTCGAGTTGATTCCATTCCGTTCCATTCCATTGCATTCCATTCCATTTCATTTCATTCCATTCGGGTTGATTCTATTCCATTCCATTCCATTCCATTCCCTTCGGTTTGATTCCATTCCATTCCATTCCATTCCATTCGGGTTGATTCCATTCCATTCCATTTGGGTTAATTCCATTCCATTCCATTCCATTCCATTCCATTCCATTCCAATCCATTGCATTCGGGTTGATTCCATTCCATTCCATTCCATTTGGGTTAATTCCATTCCATTCCAATCCATTCCATTCCATTCCATTCCAATCCATTGCATTCGGGTTGATTCCATTCCATTCCATTCCATTCCATTCCATACCATTCCATTCCGTTTGATTCCATTCCATTGCATTCCATTCCATTCCATTCCATTCCATTCCCTTTGGGTTGATTCCATTCCATTCGGGTTGATTCCATTCCATTCCGTTCTATTCCATTCCTTTCCATTCTATTCGCGTTGATTCCATTCCATCCCATTCCATTCCATTCCATCCCATTCCATTCCTTTCCATTCGGGTTGATTCTATTCCATTTCATTGCATACCATTCCATTCCATTCGGGTTGATTCCATTCCATTCCATTTGATTCCATTCCATTCGATTCCATTTCATTCGGGTTGACTCCTTTGCATTCCATTTCATTCCATTCTATTCCATTCCATTGGATTCCACTTCATTCCATTCGGGTAGGTTCCGTTCTATTCCGTTCCAATCCATTCCATTCCATACCGGTTGATTCCATTCCATTCCATTCCACTCCATTCCATTCCATTCCACTCCATTCCATTTGGGTTGTTTCCATTCCATTCCATTCCATTCCATTCCATTCCATTTCATTCCAATCCATTCGGTTTCATTCCATTCCATTCCATTCCATTCCGTTGCTTCCATTCCATTCCAGAACATTCCATTCCATTACATTCCATTCTGGTAGATTCCATTCCATTCCATTCCATTCCATTCCATTCTATTCCACTCCATTCCTTTTGCTTCCATTCCATTCCATTCCATTTTATTCCATTCGGTTTGATTCCATTCCATTCCATTCCACTCCAATGCATTCCTTTTAATTCGATTTCATTCCATTCGGGTTTATTTCATTCCATTCCATTCCATTCCATTCCATTCGATTCTATTCCATTCTGGTTGATTCCATTCCATTCCATTCCATTCCATTCGGGTTGATTCCATTCCATTCCATTCTATTCCATTCAATTCCATTCTATTCGATTCCATTTCATTCTATTCACATTGATTCCATTCCATCCCATTCCATTCAATTCCATTGAATTCCATTCAATTCCCTTCGGGTTGATTCCGTTGCATTCCATTCCATTCCATTCCATTTGTGTGGATTCCATTCCATTCCATTCCATTCCATTCCATTCCTTTCCTTTGCATTCTATTCCATTCCATTCGTGTTGATTCCATTCCATTCCATTCTATTCCATTCCATTCGTGTTAATTCCATGCCATTCCATTCCTTTGCATTCCATTCCATTCCGTTTCATTTCATTCATGTTGATACCATTCCATTCCACGCCATTCCATTCCATTCGGGTTGATTCCATTCCATTCCATTCCATTTCATTCCATTCCATTGCATTCCTTTCCATTCTACTCCATTCCATTCCATTCCATTGCATTCCATTCCATTCCTTTTCATTCCATTCGGGTTGATTCCATTCCATTCCATTCCATTCCATTCCATTCCCTTTCGTTCATGTTGATTCCATTCCATGCCATTGCATTCCATTCCATTCCATTATATTCGGGTTGATTCCATTCCATTCAATTCCATTGCTTTCCATTCCAATCCATTTCATTCCATTCGGGTTGATTCTATTCCATTCCATTCCATTCCATTCCATTCCATTCCCTTCGGGTTGATTCCATTCCATTCCATTCCATTCCATTCGGGTTTATTCCATTCCATTCCATTCCATACGATTTCATTCTATTCCATTCCATTCCATTCATGTTGATACCATTCCATTCCACGCCATTCCATTCCATTCCATTCCACTCCATTAGGGTTGATGCCATTCCATTCCATTCCATACCATTCCATTCCATTTGAATTGATTCCATTCCATTCCATTCCATTCGGGTCAATTCCATTCCAATCCATTCCATTCCGTTGCCTTCCATTTCATTCCATTCCGTTCCATTCGGGTTGCGTTTATTCCATTCCAGAACATTCCATTCCTTTCCATTCCATTCCATTCCATTGCATTCCATTCCAGTTGATTCCATTCCATTCCATTCCATTGCATTCGTTTTGATTCCATTCCATTCCATTCCATTCCATTCTACTGCATTCCATTCTCTTCCATTCGTGCTGATTCCATTCCATGCCATTCCATTCCATTCCATTGCATTCCATTCCATTCGGGTTGATTCCATTCCATTTCATTCCATTGCATACCATTCCATTCCATTTCATTCCATTCGGGTTGATTCCATTCCATTCCATTCCATTCCATTCCCTTCCATTCCATTCCATTCCATTCCATTCTGGTAGATTCCATTCCATTCCATTCCATTCCATTCCATTCCATTCCATTCCATTCCATTCCATTCGGTTTGATTCCATTCCATTCCATACGATTCCATTCTATTCCATTCCATTCCATTCATTTTTATACCATTGCATTCCACGCCATTCCATTCCATTCCACTCCATTAGGGTTGATGCCATTCCATTCCATTCCCTACCATTCCATTCCATTTGAATTGATTCCATTCCATTCCATTCCATTCCATTCGGGTTAATTCCATTCCATTCCATTCCATTCCATTGCAATCCATTCCATTCCTTTCCATTCGGTTTGCTTCTATTCCATTCCAGATCATTCCATTCCATTCCATTCCATTCCATTTCATTCCCTTCCATTCGTGTTGATTCCAATCCATGCCATTCCATTCCATTCCTTTCCATTCCTGTTGATTCCATTCCATGCCATTCCATTGCATTCCATTCTGTTCCATTCGGGTTGATTCCATTCCATTCCATTGCATTCCATTCCACTCAATTTCATTCCATTCGGGTTGATTCCATTCCATTCCATTCCATTCCATTCCATTCCATTCCAATCCATTCCATTCCCTTCGGGTTGATTCCATTCCATTCCATTCCATTCCATTCCATTCGGGTTGATTCCCTTCCATTCCATTCCATACGATTCCATTCTATTCCATTCCATTCCCTTCATGTTGATTCCATTCCATTCCACGCCATTGCATTCCATTCCATTTCACTCCATTAGGGTTGATGCCATTCCATTCCATTCCATACCATTCCATTCCATTTGAATTGATTCCATTCCATTCCATTCCATTCCATTCCATTCGGGTTAATTCCATGCCATTCCATTCCATTCCATTGCCTTCCATTCCATTCCATTCCAGTCGGGTTGCTTCTATTCCATTCCATTTCATTCCATTCCATTCCTTTCCATTCCATTGCATTCCATTCCGGTTGATTCCATTCCATTCCATTCCATTCCATTCCATTCGTTTTGATTCCATTCCATTCCATTCCAATCCATTCCATTCCATTCCATTCGTTTTGATTCCATTCCATTCCAATCCATTCCATTCCATTCCAATCCATTCCATTCCATTCCATTCCATTCCATTCCTTTCGGTTTGATTCCACTCCATTCCATACCATTGCATTCTATTCCATTCCATGTCATTCCATTCGGGGTGATTCCATTCCATTCCATTCCATTCCATTCCGGTTGATTCCATTCCATCCCATTCCATTCCATTCCTTTCCCATCCATTAGGGGTGATTCCTTTCCATTCCATTCTATTCCATTCCATTCTATTCGCGTTGAATCCATTCCATTCCATTCCGTTCCAATCCATTCCATTCCACTCAATCCCATTCCGTTCCATTCCATTCGGGTTGACTCGATTCCTTTCCACTTCATTACATTGCATACCATTTCACTACATTTGGGTAGATTCCGTTCTATTCCATTCCAATCCATTCCATTCCATTCCATTCCATTCGGGTTGATTCCATTCCATTCCATTCCATTTGGGTTGATTCCATTCCATTCCATTCCATTCCATACGATTCCATTCTATTCCATTCCATTCCATTCATATTGATACCATTTCATTCCACGCCATTCCATTCCATTCCACTCCATTAGGGTTGATGCCATTCCATTCCATTCCATACCATTCCATTGCATTTGAATTGATTCCATTCCATTCCTTTCCATTCCATTAGGGTTAATTCCAAGCCATTCCATTCCATTCCATTGCCTTCCATTCCATTCCATTCGGGTTGCTTCTATTCCATTCCTTTCCATTCCATTCCATTCCATTCCATTCCATTCCATTCCATTCGTTTTGATTCCATTCCATTCCAATCCATTCCATTCCATTCCATTCCATTCGGTTTGATTCCTTTCCATTCCACACCATTGCATTCCATTCCATTCCATGTCATTCCATTCGGGGTGATTCCATTCCATTCCATTCCATTCCATTCCATTCCATTCTGGTTGATTCCATTCCATCCCATTCCATTCCATTCCATTCCCATCCATTCGGGGTGATTCCTTTCCATTCCATTCTATTCCATTCCATTCTTTTCGCCTTGATTCCATTCCATTCCATTCCATTCCATTCCATTCCACTCCATTCCATTCCACTCAATCCCATTCCATTCCATTCCATTCGGGTTGAATCGATTCCATTCCACTCCATTACATTGCATACCATTTCACTACATTTGGGAAGATTCCGTTCTATTCCATTCCAATCCATTCCATTCCATTCCATTCCATTCCATTCCATTCCATTCCATTTGTGTTGATTCCATTCCATTCCATTCCATTCCATTCCATTCCATTCCATTCCATTTCGGATGATTCCATTCCGTTCCATTCCATTCCATTCCATTCGGTTGTTACCATTCCATTCCAGAACATTCCATTCCATTCCATTGCATTCCAATCCATTCCAATCCGGTTGATTCCATTCCGTTCCATTCCATTCCATTCCATTCCATTCTGGTTGATTCCATTCCATTCCATTCCATTCCATTCCATTCCATTCCATTCCATTCCATTCCATTCGGGTTGATTCCATTCCATTCCATTCTATTCCATTCCATTCCATTCTATTCGCGTTGATTCAGTTCCATCCCATTCCATTCAATTCTATTCGGGCTGATTCCATTCCATTCCTTTCCTTTTCATTCCATTCCATTTGCATTGATTCCATTCCATTCCATTCCATTCCATTCCATTCCATTCGTGTTGATTCCATTCCATTCCATTCCATTGCATTCCATTCCATTCTATTCCATTCCGTTGCATTCCATTCCATTCCTTTTCATTCCATTCGGGTTGATTCCATTCCATTCCATTCCATTCGATTCCATTCCATTCCATTCCGTTCATGTTGATTCCAATCCATGCCATTCCATTCCATTCCATTCCATTCCATTCGAGTTGATTCCATTCCATTCCATTCCATTGCATTCCATTCCATTTCATTTCATTCCATTCGGGTTGATTCTATTCCATTCCATTCCATTCCATTCCCTTCGGTTTGATTCCATTCCATTCCATTCCATTCCATTCGGGTTGATTCCATTCGATTCCATTCCATACCATTCCATTCTATTCCATTCCATTCCGTTCATGTTGATACCATTTCATTCCACGCCATTCCATTCCATTCCACTCCATTAGGGTTGATGCCATTCCATTCCATTCCATACCATTCCATTCCATTTGAATTGATTCCATTCCATTCTGGTTAATTCCATTCCATTCCATTCCATTCCATTGCCTTCCATTCCATTCCATTCCGTTCCATTCGGGTTGCTTCTATTCCATTCCAGAACACTCCATTCCTTTACATTTCATTCCAATCCGTTGCATTCCATTCTGGTTGATTCAATTCCATTCCATTCCATTCCATTCGTTTTGATTCAATTTCATTCCATTCCATTCCATTCCATTCAATTCCATTCGGTTTGATTCCATTCCTTTCCTTTCCATTCCATTCCATTCCATTTGGGTTGATTCCATTCCATTCCATTCCATTCCATTTGGGTTGATTCCATTCCATTCCATTCCATTCCATTCGGTTGCTTCCATTCCATTCCAGAACAATCCATTCCATTCCATTGCATTCCAATCCATTCCATTCCGGTTGATTCTTTCCGTTCCGTTCCATTCCATTCCATTCCATTCCATTCCATTCTCATTGATTCCATTCCATTCCATTCCATTCCATTCGTGTTGATTCCATTCCATTCCATTCTATTCCATTCCCTTCTATTCCATTCTATTCCATTCCATTCCATTCTATTCCATTCCATTGCATTCCATTCCATTCCATTGCATTCCATTCCATTCCATTGCATTCCATTCCATTCCATTTCATTCCATTCGGTTCGGGTTGATTCCATTCCATTCCATTCCATTCGGGTTGTTTCCATTCCATTCCATTCAATTCCATTCCATTTCATTCCATTCTATTCGCGTTGATTCAGTTCCATCCCATTCCATTCAATTCTATTCGGGCTGATTCCATTCCATTCCTTTCCTTTCCTTTTCATTCCATTCAATTTGCATTGATTCCATTCCATTCCATTCCATGCCATTCCATTCCATTCGTGTTGATTCCATTCCATTCCATTCCATTGCATTCCATTCCATTCTATTCCATTCCATTGCATTCCATTGCATTCCATTCCATTCCTTTTCATTCCATTCGGGTTGATTCCATTCCATGCCATTCCATTCGATTCCATTCCAATCCATTCCGTTCATGTTGATTCCAATCCATGCCATTCCATTCCATTCCATTCCATTCCATTCGAGTTGATTCCATTCCATTCCATTCCATTGCATTCCATTCCATTTCATTTCATTCCATTCGGGTTGATTTTATTCCATTCCATTCCATTCCATTCCCTTCGGTTTGATTCCATTCCATTCCATTCCATTCCATTCGGGTTGATTCCATTCGATTGCATTCCATACCATTCCATTCTATTCCATTCCATTCCGTTCATGTTGATACCATTTCATTCCACGCCATTCCATTCCATTCCACTCCATTAGGGTTGATGCCATTCCATTCCATTCCATACATTTCCATTCCATTTGAATTGATTCCATTCCATTCTGGTTAATTCCATTCCATTCCATTCCATTCCATTGCCTTCCATTCCATTCCATTCCGTTCCATTCGGGTTGCTTCTATTCCATTCCAGAACATTCCATTCCTTTACATTTCATTCCATTCCGTTGCATTCCATTCCGGTTGATTCAATTCCATTCCATTCCATTCCATTCGTTTTGATTCAATTTCATTCCATTCCATTCCATTCCATTCCATTCCCTTCGGTTTGATTCCATTCCTTTCCTTTCCATTCCATTCCATTCCATTTGGGATGATTCCATTCCATTCCATTCCATTCCATTTGGGTTGATTCCATTCCGTTCCATTCCATTGCATTCCATTCCATTCCATTCCATTCCATTCGGTTTGATTCCATTCCTTCCCATTCCATTCCATTCCATTCCATTTGGGTTGATTCCATTCCATTCCATTCCATTCCATTTGAGTTGATTCCATTCCGTTCCATTCCATTCCATTCCATTCCATTCCATTCGGTTGCTTCCATTCCATTCCAGAACAATCCATTCCATTCCATTGCATTCCAATCCATTCCATTCCGGTTGATTCTTTCTGTTCCGTTCCATTCCATTCCATTGCATTCCATTCCATTCTCATTGATTCCATTCCATTCCATTCCATTCCATTCGTGTTGATTCCATTCCATTCCATTCTATTCCATTCCCTTCTATTCCATTCTATTCCATTCCATTCCATTCTATTCCATTCCATTGCATTCCATTCCATTCCATTGCATTCCATTCCATTCCATTTCATTCCATTCGGTTCGGGTTGATTCCCTTCCATTCCATTCCATTCGGGTTGTTTCCATTCCATTCCATTCAATTCCATTCCATTTCATTCCATTCGGTTCGCGTTGATTCCATTCCATTCCATTCCTTTCCATTCCATTCCATTCCATTCCCTTTGGGTTGATTCCATTCCATTCCATTCCACTCCATTCCATTTCGTTCCATTCGGGTTGATTCCATTCCATTCCATTCCATTCCATTCCATTCCACTCGGGTTGATTCCATTCCATTCCATTCATTTCCATTGCAATCCATTCCATTCCTTTCCATTCCATTGCATTCCATTCCATCCCATTTCACTCCATTCAGGTTGATTCCATTCAATTCCATTCCATTGCATTACATTCCATCCCATTCCATTCGGGTTGATTCCATTCCATTCCATTCCATTCCATTGCACTCCATCCCATTCCACTCCATTTCATTCCGGTTGATTCCATTCCCTTCAATTTCATTCCATTCCATTTGGTTTGATTCCATTGCATTCCATTCCATTCCATTCCACTGCATTCCATTGCATTCGGGTTGCTTCCATTCCATTCCAGAACATTCCATTCTATTCCATTCCACTCCAGTTGATTCCATTCCATTCCATTCCATTCCATTCCACCCCGGTTGATTCCATTCCATTCCATTCCATTCCTTTTTGATTCCATTCCATTCCATTCCATTCCATTCCATTCCATTCCATTCGTTTTGATTACATTCCATTCCATTCCATTCCATTCCATTCCATTCCATTCGGGTTTTTTCCATTCCATTCCATTCTATTCCATTCCATTACATTCTATTCGCGTTGATTCCATTCCGTTCCATTCCATACCATTCGGGTTGATTCGATTCCATTCCATTCCATTCCATTCCATTGCATTCCATTTCTTACCATTCGGGTAGATTCCGTTCTATTCCATTCCTATCCATTCCATTCCATTCCGGATGATTACATTCCATTCCATTCGATTCCATTCCATTAGGGTTGATTCCATTCCATTCCATTCCATTCCATTTCATTCCATGCCGGTTGATTCCATTCCATTCCATTCCATTCCATTCCATTCCATTCCATTCCATTCCATTCCATTCGGTTGGATTCCATTCCATTCCATTGCAATGCATTCCATTCCATTCCATTTCATTCCATTCGGGTTGATTCCATTCCATTTCATTCCATTCTATTCCACTCCATTCCATTCCATTCGAGTTGTTTCCATTCCATTCCATTTGATTCCATTCCATTCGATTCCTTTCCATTCAGGTTGACTCCATTCCATTCCTTTTCATTCCATTCTATTCCTTTCCATTGCATTTATTTCATTCCATTCGGGTAGATTCCGTTCTATTCCATTCCAATCCATTCCATTCCATTCCGGATGATTCCATTCCATTCCATTCCATTCCATTACGTTTTATTCCATTCGGATTGATTCCATTCCATTCCATTCCAATGCATTCCTTTCCATTCCATTTCATTCCATTCGGGTTGATTCCATTCCATTGCATTTCATTCCATTCCATTCGCTTCTGGTTGATTCCTATCCATTCCATTGCATTCCATTCCATTCCATTCGGGTTGATTCCATTCCATTCCTTTCTATTCCATTCCATTCCATTCTATTCGGGTTGATTCCATTGCATCCCATTCCATTTCATTCCATCCCATTCCATTCCATTCCATTCGGGTTGATTCCATTCCATTCCAATTGGGTTAATTCCATTCCATTCCATTCCATTCCATTCTATTCCATTCCAATCCATTGCATTCGGGTTGATTATATTCCATTCCATTCCATTCCATTCCATACCATTCCATTCCTTTTGATTCCATTCCATTGCTTTCCATTCCACTCCATTCCATTCCATTCCATTCCATTCCATTCGGGTTGATTCCATTCCATTTCATTCCATTGCATACCATTCCATTCCATTTCATTCCATTCGGGTTGATTCCATTCCATTCCATTCCATTCCATTCCCTTCCATTCCATTCCATTCCATTCCATTCTGGTAGATTCCATTCCATTCCATTCCATTCCATTCCATTCCATTCCATTCCATTCCATTCGGTTTGATTCCATTCCATTCCATACGATTCCATTCTATTCCATTCCGTTCCATTCATTTTGATACCATTGCATTCCACGCCATTCCATTCCATTCCACTCCATTAGGGTTGATGTCATTCCATTCCATTCCCTACCATTCCATTCCATTTGAATTGATTCCATTCCATTCCATTCCATTCCATTCGGGTTAATTCCATTCCATTCCATTCCATTCCATTGCAATCCATTCCATTCCTTTCCATTCGGGTTGCTTCTATTCCATTCCAGATCATTCCATTCCATTCCATTCCATTCCATTTCATTCCCTTCCATTCGTGTTGATTCCAATCCATGCCATTCCATTCCATTCCTTTCCATTCCTGTTGATTCCATTCCATGCCATTCCATTGCATTCCATTCTGTTCCATTCGGGTTGATTCCATTCCATTCCATTGCATTCCATTCCACTCAATTTCATTCCATTCGGGTTGATTCCATTCCATTCCATTCCATTCCATTCCATTCCATTCCAATCCATTCCATTCCCTTCGGGTTGATTCCATTCCATTCCATTCCATTCCATTCCATTCGGGTTGATTCCCTTCCATTCCATTCCATACGATTCCATTCTATTCCATTCCATTCCATTCATGTTGATTCCATTCCATTCCACGCCATTGCATTCCATTCCATTTCACTCCATTAGGGTTGATGCCATTCCATTCCATTCCATACCATTCCATTCCATTTGAATTGATTCCATTCCATTCCATTCCATTCCATTCCATTCCATTCGGGTTAATTCCATGCCATTCCATTCCATTCCATTGCCTTCCATTCCATTCCATTCCAGTCGGGTTGCTTCTATTCCATTCCATGCCATTCCATTCCTTTCCATTCCATTGCATTCCATTCCGGTTGATTCCATTCCATTCCATTCCATTCCATTCGTTTTGATTCCATTCCATTCCAATCCATTCCATTCCATTCCAATCCATTCCATTCCATTCCATTCCATTCGGTTTGATTCCATTCCATTCCATACTATTGCATTCTATTCCATTCCATGTCATTCCATTCGGGGTGATTCCATTCCATTCCATTCCATTCCATTCCGGTTGATTCCATTCCATCCCATTCCATTCCATTCCTTTCCCATCCATTCGGGGTGATTCCTTTCCATTCCATTCTATTCCATTCCATTCTATTCGCGTTGAATCCATTCCATTCCATTCCGTTCCACTCCATTCCATTCCACTCAATCCCATTCCGTTCCATTCCATTCGGGTTGACTCGATTCCTTTCCACTTCATTACATTGCATACCATTTCACTACATTTGGGTAGATTCCGTTCTATTCCATTCCAATCCATTCCATTCCATTCCATTCCATTCGAGTTGATTCCATTCCATTCCATTCCATTTGGGTTGATTCCATTCCATTCCATTCCATTCCATACGATTCCATTCTATTCCATTCCATTCCATTCATATTGATACCATTTCATTCCACGCCATTCCATTCCATTCCACTCCATTAGGGTTGATGCCATTCCATTCCATTCCATACCATTCCATTGCATTTGAATTGATTCCATTCCATTCCTTTCCATTCCATTAGGGTTAATTCCAAGCCATTCCATTCCATTCCATTGCCTTCCATTCCATTCCATTCCATTCCATTCGGGTTGCTTCTATTCCATTCCTTTCCATTCCATTTCGTTCCATTCCATTCCATTCCATTGCATTCCATTCCGGGTGATTCCATTCCATTCCATTCCATTCCATTCCATTCCATTCCATTCCATTCGTTTTGATTCCATTCCATTCCAATCCATTCCATTCCATTCCATTCCATTCTGTTTGATTCCTTTCCATTCCACACCATTGCATTCCATTCCATTCCATGTCATTCCATTCGGGGTGATTCCATTCCATTCCATTCCATTCCATTCCATTCCATTCCATTCTGGTTGATTCCATTCCATCCCATTCCATTCCATTCCATTCCCATCCATTCGGGGTGATTCCTTTCCATTCCATTCTATTCCATTCCATTCTTTTCGCCTTGATTCCATTCCATTCCATTCCATTCCATTCCATTCCATTCCATTCCATTCCACTCCATTCCATTCCACTCAATCCCATTCCATTCCATTCCATTCGGGTTGAATCGATTCCATTCCACTCCATTACATTGCATACCATTTCACTACATTTGGGAAGATTCCGTTCTATTCCATTCCAATCCATTCCATTAGATTCCATTCCATTCCATTCCATTCCATTCCATTTGTGTTGATTCCATTCCATTCCATTCCATTCCATTCCATTCCATTCCATTCCATTCCATTCCATTTGGGTTGATTCCATTCCGTTCCATTCCATTCCATTCCATTCGGTTGTTTCCATTCCATTCCAGAACATTCCATTCCATTCCATTGCATTCCAATCCATTCCATTCCGGTTGATTCCATTCCGTTCCATTCCATTCCATTCCATTCCATTCTGGTTGTTTCCATTCCATTCCATTCCATTCCATTCCATTCCATTTCATTCGGGTTGATTCCATTCCATTCCATTCTATTCCATTCCATTCCATTCTATTCGCGTTGATTCAGTTCCATCCCATTCCATTCAATTCTATTCGGGCTGATTCCATTCCATTCCTTTCCTTTTCATTCCATTCCATTTGCATTGATTCCATTCCATTCCATTCCATTCCATTCGTGTTGATTCCATTCCATTCCATTCCATTGCATTCCATTCCATTCTATTCCATTCCATTGCATTCCATTGCATTCCATTCCATTCCTTTTCATTCCATTCGGGTTGATTCCATTCCATTCCATTCCATTCGATTCCATTCCATTCCATTCCGTTCATGTTGATTCCAATCCATGCCATTCCATTCCATTCCATTCCATTCCATTCGAGTTGATTCCATTCCATTCCATTCCATTGCATTCCATTCTCTTCCATTCGTGTTGATTCCATTCCATGCCATTCCAGTCCATTCCATTGCATTCCATTCCATTCGGGTTGATTCCATTCCATTCCATTCCATTGCATACCATTCCATTCCATTTCATTCCATTAGGGTTGATTCCATTCCATTCCATTCCATTCCATTCCATTCCATTCCCTTCTGGAAGATTCCATTCCATTCCATTCCATTCCATTCCATTCGGGTTGATTCCATTCCATTCCATACGATTCCATTCTATTCCATTCCATTCCATTCATGTTGATACCATTGCATTCCACGCCATTCCACTCCATTCCACTCCATTAGGGTTGATGCCATTCCATTCCATTCCATACCATTCCATTCCATTTTAATTGATTCCATTCCATTCCATTCGGGTTAATTCCACTCCATTCCATTGCATTCCATTGCAATCCATTCCATTCCTTTCCATTCGGGTTGCTTCTATTCCATTTCAGAACATTCCATTCCATTCCATTCCATTCCATTCCATTCCATTCCATTCCCTTTCATTCGTGTTGATTCCAATCCATGCCATTCCATTCCATTCCTTTCCATTCGTGTTGATTCCATTCCATGCCATTCCACTGCATTCCATTCTGTTCCATTCGGGTTGATTCCATTCCATTCCATTGCATTCCATTCCATTCAATTTCATTCCATTCGGGTTGATTCCATTCCATTCCATTCCATTCCATTCCATTCCCTTCGGGTTGATTCCATTCCATTCCATTCCATTCTATACGATTCCATTCTATTCCATTCCATTCCATTCCATTCATGTTGATATCATTCCATTCCACGCCATTCCATTCCATTCCATTTGAATTGATCCCATTCCATTCCATTCCATTCCATTCGGGTTAATTCCATGCCATTCCATTCCATTCCATTGCCTTCCATTCCATTCCATTCCATTCGGGTTGCTTCTATTCCTTTCCATTCCACTCCATTCCATTCCATTCCATTGCATTCCATTCTGGTTGATTCCATTCCATTCCATTCCATTCCATTCGTTTTGATTCCATTCCATTCCAATCCATTCCATTCCATTCCATTCCATTCGGTTTGATTCCATTCCATTCCTTACCATTGCATTCCATTCCATTCCATGTCATTCCATTCGGGGTGATTCCATTCCATTCCATTCCATTCCATTCTGGTTGATTCCAATCCATCCCATTCCATTCCATTCCATTCCCATCCATTCGGGGTGACTCCTTTCCATTCCATTCTATTCCATTCCATTCTATTCGCGTTGATTCCATTGCATTCCATTCCACTCCACTCCATTCCATTCCTCTCAATCCCATTCCATTCCATTCCATTCGGGTTGACTCGATTCCATTCCACTCCATTACATTGCATACCATTTCACTCCATTTGGGTAGATTCCGTTCTATTCCATTCCAATCCATTCCATTCCATTCCATTCCATTCCATTCCATTCCATTCCATTCCATTCCATTTGGGTTGATTCCATTCCATTCCATTCCATTCCATTCCATTCCATTCCGGATGATTCCATTCCGTTGCATTCCATTCCATTCCATTCGGTTGTTTCCATTCCGTTCCAGAACATTCCATTCCATTCCATTGCATTCCAATCCATTCCATTCCGGTTGATTCCATTCCGTTCCATTCCGTTCCATTCCATTCCATTCCATTCTGGTTGATTCCATTCCATTCCATTCCATTCCATTCCATTTCATTCGGGTTGACTCCATTCCATTCCATTCTATTCCATTCCATTCCATTCTATTCGCGTTGATTCAATTCCATCCCATTCCATTCAATTCTATTCGGGCTGATTCCAATCCATTCCTTTCCTTTTCATTCCATTCAATTTGCATTGATTCCATTCCATTCCATTCCATTCCATTCCATTCCATTCCATTACATTCGTGTTGATTCCATTCCATTCCATTCCATTCCATTCCATTCCATTCCATTCTATTCCATTCCATTGCATTCCATTTCATTCCTTTTCATTCCATTCGGGTTGATTCCATTCCATTCCATTCCATTCCATTCCATTCCGTTCATGTTGATTCCATTCCATGCCATTCCATTCCATTCCATTGCATTTCATTCGGGTTGATTCCATTCCATTCCATTCCATTGCATTCCATTCCATTTCATTTCATTCCATTCGGGTTCATTCTATTCCATTCTATTCCATTCCATTCCCTTCGGGTTGTTTCCATTCCATTCCATTCCATTCCATTCGGGTTGATTCCATTCCATTCCATTCCATACCATTCCATTCCATTCGGGTTGATTCCATTCCATTCCATTTGATTCCATTCCATTCGATTCCATTCCATTCGGGTTGACTCCTTTGCATTCCATTCTGGTTGATTCCATTCCATTCCATTCCATTCCATTCCGTTCCATTCCATTTGGGTTGATTCCATTCCATTCCATTTCATTCCAATCCATTCGGTTAGATTCCATTGCATTCCATTCCATTCCATTCCATTTCATTCCAATCCATTCGATTTGACTCCATTCCATTATATTCAATTCCATTCGGTTGCTTCCTTTCCATTCCAGAACATTCCATTCCATTCCATTCCATTCTGGTTGATTCCATTCCATTCCATTCCATTCCACTCCATTCCATTCTATTCCATTCCATTCCCTTTGATTCATTTCCATTCCATTCCATTCCATTTAATTCCATTCGGTTTGATTCCTTTCCATTCCATTCCAATCCATTCCATTCCATTCCATTTCATTCCATTCGGGTTGATTCCATTCCATTGCATTCCATTCCATTCCATTCTCATCCATTCTGGTTGATTCCATTCCATTCAATTCCATTCGGAATGATTCCATTCCATTCCATTATATTCCATTCCATTCCATTCTATTCCATTCCATTCCATTCTATTCACGTTGATTCCATTCCATCCCATTCCATTCCATTCCATCAAATTCCATTCCATTCCATTCGGGTTGATTCCGTTGCATTCCATTCCATTCCATTCCATTTGGGTTGATTCCATCCCATTCCATTGCAATCCATTCCATTCCTTTCCATTCTATTCCATTCCATTCGTGTTGATTCCATTCCATTGCATTCCTTTGCATTCCATTCCATTCCGTTTCATTCCATTCATGTTGATACCATTCCATTCCACGCCATTCCATTCCATTCTATTCCATTAGGGTTGATGCCATTCCATTCCTTTCCATACCATTCCATTGCATTTGGGTTGATTCCATTCCTTTCTATTCCATTCCATTCGGGTTAATTGCATTCCTTTCCATTCCATTGGAATCCATTCCATTCCATTCCATTCTGGGGGCTTCCATTCCAGTCAAGAACATTCCATTCCATTCCATTCCATTCCACTCCATTCCATTCCATTCCATTCCACTCCATTCCATTCCATGTGGGTTGATTCCATTCCATTCCATTCCATTCCATTGCATTCCATTCCACTCCATTCCATTCCATTCCATTCGGGTTTATTCCATTCCATTCCATTCCACTCCATTCCATTCCATTCCATTCGGTTTGATTCCATTCCAATCCATTCCATACCATTCCATTCCATTCGAGTTGATTCCATTCCATTCCATTCCATTCCATTGCATTCCATTCGGGTTGATTCCATTCCATTCCATTCCATTCCATTCCATTCCATTCAGGTAGTTTCCGTTCTATTCCATTCCATTCCATTCCATTCCATTCCATTCCATTCCGTTAGGGTTGATTCCATTCCATTCCATTCCAATCCATTCCATTCCATTCCGATTGATTCCATGCCATTCCATTTCATTCCATTGCGTTCCATTTCATTCCATTACGATTGATTCCATTCCATTCCATTGTTGTTGATTCCATTCCATTCCATTCCATTCCATTACTTTCCATTCCGTTGCATTCCATTCCATTCAATTTCATTCCATTTGGGTTGATTCCATTCCAATCCATTCCTTTCAAATCCATTCCATTCCATTCCCTTTGGGTTGATTCCATTCCATTCCATTCCATGCCATTCCATTCCATTCCGTTCCATTCGGGTTGATTCAATTCCATTCCATTCCATTCCACTCCATTCCATTCTATTCCTTTCCATTCCCTTTGATTCCATTGCATTCCATTCCATTCCATTTTATTCCATTCGGTTTGGTTCCTTTCCATTCCATTCCAATGCATTCCATTCCATTCCATTTCATTCCATTCGGGTTGATTCCATTCCACTGCATTCCATTCCATTCCATTCTAATCCATTCTGGTTGATTCCATTCCATTCCATTCCATTCCATTCGGGTTGATTCCATTCCATTCCATTCTATTCCATTCCATTCCATTCTATTCCATTACATTTCATTCTATTCGCGTTGATTCCATTCCATCCTGTTCCATTCAATTGCATCAAATTCCATTCCATTCCATTCGGGTTGATTCCGTTGCATTCCATTCCATTCCACTCCATTTGGGTGGATTCCATTCCATTACATTCCATTCCATTCCACTCCATTCCATTCCATTCCACTCCATTCCATTTGGGTTGTTTCCATTCCATTCCATTCCATTCCATTTCATTCCAATCCATTCGGTTTCATTCCATTCCATTCCATTCCATTCGGTTGCTTCCATTCCATTCCAGAACATTCCATTCCATTACATTCCATTCCGGTAGATTCCATTCCATTCCATTCCATTCCATTCTATTCCATTCCATTCCTTTTGCTTCCATTCCATTCCATTCCATTCCATTTTATTCCATTCGGTTTGATTCCATTCCATTCCACTCCAATGCTTTCCTTTTAATTCCATTTCATTCCATTCGGGTTTACTCCATTCCATTCCATTCCATTCCATTCCATTCCATTCCATTCCATTCTATTCCATTCTGGTTGATTCCATTCCATTCCATTCCATTCCACTCCATTCGGGTTGATTCCATTCCATTCCATTCCATTCCATTCCATTCCATTCCATTCCATTCCATTCCATTTGTGTTGATTCCATTCCATTCCATTTCATTCCAATCCATTCGGTTAGATTCCATTGCATTCCATTCCATTCCATTCCATTTCATTCCAATCCATTCGATTTGACTCCATTCCATTACATTCAATTCCATTCAGTTACTTCCTTTCAATTCCAGAACATTCCATTCCATTCCATTCCGTTTGATTCCATTCCATTCCATTCCATTCCACTCCATTCCATTCTATTCCATTCCATCCCCTTTGATTCCATTGCATTCCATTCCATTCCATTTTATTCCATTCGGTTTGATTCCTTTCCATTCCATTCCAATGCATTCCATTCCATTCCATTCCATTCCATTCGGGTTGATTCCATTCCATTCCATTCTATTCCATTCTATTCCATTCTATTCCATTACATTTCATACTATTCGCGTTGATTCCATTCCATCCCATTCCATTCAATTCCATCAAATTCCATTCCATTCCATTCGGGTTGATTCCGTTGCATTCCACTCCATTACATTCCATTTGGGTGGATTCCATTCCATTCCATTCCATTCCATTCCATTCCATTCCTTTCCATTCTAATCCATTCCATTCGTGTTGATTCCATTCCATTCCATTCCTTTGCATTCCATTCCATTCCGTTTCATTTCATTCATGTTGATACCATTCCATTCCACGCCATTCCATTCCATTCGGGTTGATTCCATTCCATTCCATTCCATTTCATTCCATTCCATTGCATTCCATTCCATTTCATTCCATTCCATTGCATTCCATTCCATTCTATTCCATTCCATTCCATTCCATTGCATTCCATTCCATTCCTTTTCATTCCATTCGGGTTTATTCCATTCCATTCCATTCCATTGCATTCCATTCCATTCCATTCCATTCGGTTTGATTCCATTCCATTCCATTCCATTCCTTTCCACTCCATTCCATTCCACTCCATTCCATTCCGGTTGATTCCATTCCCTTCAATTACATTCCATTCCATTTGGTTTGATTCCATTGCATTCCATTCCAATCCATTCCATTCCATTCCATTGCATTCGGATTGCTTCCATTCCATTCCTGAACATTCCATTCTATTCCATTCCACTCCAGTTGATTCCATTCCATTCCATTCCATTCCATTCCACTCCGGTTGATTCCATTCCATTCCATTCCATTCCATTCCATTTGTTTTGATTCCATTCCATTCCATTCCATTGCATTCCATTCAATTCGTTTTCATTCCATTCTATTCCATTTCATTCCATTCGGGTTTTTCCATTCCATTCCATTCTATTCCATTCCATTACATTCTATTTGCGTTGATTCCATTCCATTCCATTCCATACCATTCCGGTTGATTCGATTCCATTCCATTCCATTCCATTCGAGTTGTTTCCATTCCATTCCATTTGATTCCATTCCATTCGATTCCTTTCCATTCAGGTTGACTCCATTCCATTCCTTTTCATTCCATTCTATTCCTTTCCATTGCATTTATTTCATTCCATTCGGGTAGATTCCGTTCTATTCCATTCCAATCCATTCCATTCCATTCCGGATGATTCCATTCCATTCCATTCCATTCCATTACGTTTTATTCCATTCGGATTGATTCCATTCCATTCCATTCCAATGCATTCCTTTCCATTCCATTTCATTCCATTCGGGTTGATTCCATTCCATTGCATTTCATTCCATTCCATTCGCTTCTGGTTGATTCCTATCCATTCCATTGCATTCCATTCCATTCCATTCGGGTTGATTCCATTCCATTCCTTTCTATTCCATTCCATTCCATTCTATTCGGGTTGATTCCATTGCATCCCATTCCATTTCATTCCATCCCATTCCATTCCATTCCATTCGGGTTGATTCCATTCCATTCCAATTGGGTTAATTCCATTCCATTCCATTCCATTCCATTCTATTCCATTCCAATCCATTGCATTCGGGTTGATTATATTCCATTCCATTCCATTCCATTCCATACCATTCCATTCCTTTTGATTCCATTCCATTGCATTCCATTCCACTCCATTCCATTCCATTCCATTCCATTCCATTCGGGTTGATTCCATTCCATTTCATTCCATTGCATACCATTCCATTCCATTTCATTCCATTCGGGTTGATTCCATTCCATTCCATTCCATTCCATTCCCTTCCATTCCATTCCATTCCATTCCATTCTGGTAGATTCCATTCCATTCCATTCCATTCCATTCCATTCCATTCCATTCCATTCCATTCGGTTTGATTCCATTCCATTCCATACGATTCCATTCTATTCCATTCCGTTCCATTCATTTTGATACCATTGCATTCCACGCCATTCCATTCCATTCCACTCCATTAGGGTTGATGTCATTCCATTCCATTCCCTACCATTCCATTCCATTTGAATTGATTCCATTCCATTCCATTCCATTCCATTCGGGTTAATTCCATTCCATTCCATTCCATTCCATTGCAATCCATTCCATTCCTTTCCATTCGGGTTGCTTCTATTCCATTCCAGATCATTCCATTCCATTCCATTCCATTCCATTTCATTCCCTTCCATTCGTGTTGATTCCAATCCATGCCATTCCATTCCATTCCTTTCCATTCCTGTTGATTCCATTCCATGCCATTCCATTGCATTCCATTCTGTTCCATTCGGGTTGATTCCATTCCATTCCATTGCATTCCATTCCACTCAATTTCATTCCATTCGGGTTGATTCCATTCCATTCCATTCCATTCCATTCCATTCCATTCCAATCCATTCCATTCCCTTCGGGTTGATTCCATTCCATTCCATTCCATTCCATTCCATTCGGGTTGATTCCCTTCCATTCCATTCCATACGATTCCATTCTATTCCATTCCATTCCATTCATGTTGATTCCATTCCATTCCACGCCATTGCATTCCATTCCATTTCACTCCATTAGGGTTGATGCCATTCCATTCCATTCCATACCATTCCATTCCATTTGAATTGATTCCATTCCATTCCATTCCATTCCATTCCATTCCATTCGGGTTAATTCCATGCCATTCCATTCCATTCCATTGCCTTCCATTCCATTCCATTCCAGTCGGGTTGCTTCTATTCCATTCCATGCCATTCCATTCCTTTCCATTCCATTGCATTCCATTCCGGTTGATTCCATTCCATTCCATTCCATTCCATTCGTTTTGATTCCATTCCATTCCAATCCATTCCATTCCATTCCAATCCATTCCATTCCATTCCATTCCATTCGGTTTGATTCCATTCCATTCCATACTATTGCATTCTATTCCATTCCATGTCATTCCATTCGGGGTGATTCCATTCCATTCCATTCCATTCCATTCCGGTTGATTCCATTCCATCCCATTCCATTCCATTCCTTTCCCATCCATTCGGGGTGATTCCTTTCCATTCCATTCTATTCCATTCCATTCTATTCGCGTTGAATCCATTCCATTCCATTCCGTTCCACTCCATTCCATTCCACTCAATCCCATTCCGTTCCATTCCATTCGGGTTGACTCGATTCCTTTCCACTTCATTACATTGCATACCATTTCACTACATTTGGGTAGATTCCGTTCTATTCCATTCCAATCCATTCCATTCCATTCCATTCCATTCGAGTTGATTCCATTCCATTCCATTCCATTTGGGTTGATTCCATTCCATTCCATTCCATTCCATACGATTCCATTCTATTCCATTCCATTCCATTCATATTGATACCATTTCATTCCACGCCATTCCATTCCATTCCACTCCATTAGGGTTGATGCCATTCCATTCCATTCCATACCATTCCATTGCATTTGAATTGATTCCATTCCATTCCTTTCCATTCCATTAGGGTTAATTCCAAGCCATTCCATTCCATTCCATTGCCTTCCATTCCATTCCATTCCATTCCATTCGGGTTGCTTCTATTCCATTCCTTTCCATTCCATTTCGTTCCATTCCATTCCATTCCATTGCATTCCATTCCGGGTGATTCCATTCCATTCCATTCCATTCCATTCCATTCCATTCCATTCCATTCGTTTTGATTCCATTCCATTCCAATCCATTCCATTCCATTCCATTCCATTCTGTTTGATTCCTTTCCATTCCACACCATTGCATTCCATTCCATTCCATGTCATTCCATTCGGGGTGATTCCATTCCATTCCATTCCATTCCATTCCATTCCATTCCATTCTGGTTGATTCCATTCCATCCCATTCCATTCCATTCCATTCCCATCCATTCGGGGTGATTCCTTTCCATTCCATTCTATTCCATTCCATTCTTTTCGCCTTGATTCCATTCCATTCCATTCCATTCCATTCCATTCCATTCCATTCCACTCCATTCCATTCCACTCAATCCCATTCCATTCCATTCCATTCGGGTTGAATCGATTCCATTCCACTCCATTACATTGCATACCATTTCACTACATTTGGGAAGATTCCGTTCTATTCCATTCCAATCCATTCCATTAGATTCCATTCCATTCCATTCCATTCCATTCCATTTGTGTTGATTCCATTCCATTCCATTCCATTCCATTCCATTCCATTCCATTCCATTCCATTCCATTTGGGTTGATTCCATTCCGTTCCATTCCATTCCATTCCATTCGGTTGTTTCCATTCCATTCCAGAACATTCCATTCCATTCCATTGCATTCCAATCCATTCCATTCCGGTTGATTCCATTCCGTTCCATTCCATTCCATTCCATTCCATTCTGGTTGTTTCCATTCCATTCCATTCCATTCCATTCCATTCCATTTCATTCGGGTTGATTCCATTCCATTCCATTCTATTCCATTCCATTCCATTCTATTCGCGTTGATTCAGTTCCATCCCATTCCATTCAATTCTATTCGGGCTGATTCCATTCCATTCCTTTCCTTTTCATTCCATTCCATTTGCATTGATTCCATTCCATTCCATTCCATTCCATTCGTGTTGATTCCATTCCATTCCATTCCATTGCATTCCATTCCATTCTATTCCATTCCATTGCATTCCATTGCATTCCATTCCATTCCTTTTCATTCCATTCGGGTTGATTCCATTCCATTCCATTCCATTCGATTCCATTCCATTCCATTCCGTTCATGTTGATTCCAATCCATGCCATTCCATTCCATTCCATTCCATTCCATTCGAGTTGATTCCATTCCATTCCATTCCATTGCATTCCATTCTCTTCCATTCGTGTTGATTCCATTCGATGCCATTCCAGTCCATTCCATTGCATTCCATTCCATTCGGGTTGATTCCATTCCATTCCATTCCATTGCATACCATTCCATTCCATTTCATTCCATTAGGGTTGATTCCATTCCATTCCATTCCATTCCATTCCATTCCATTCCCTTCTGGAAGATTCCATTCCATTCCATTCCATTCCATTCCATTCGGGTTGATTCCATTCCATTCCATACGATTCCATTCTATTCCATTCCATTCCATTCATGTTGATACCATTGCATTCCACGCCATTCCACTCCATTCCACTCCATTAGGGTTGATGCCATTCCATTCCATTCCATACCATTCCATTCCATTTTAATTGATTCCATTCCATTCCATTCGGGTTAATTCCACTCCATTCCATTGCATTCCATTGCAATCCATTCCATTCCTTTCCATTCGGGTTGCTTCTATTCCATTTCAGAACATTCCATTCCATTCCATTCCATTCCATTCCATTCCATTCCATTCCCTTTCATTCGTGTTGATTCCAATCCATGCCATTCCATTCCATTCCTTTCCATTCGTGTTGATTCCATTCCATGCCATTCCACTGCATTCCATTCTGTTCCATTCGGGTTGATTCCATTCCATTCCATTGCATTCCATTCCATTCAATTTCATTCCATTCGGGTTGATTCCATTCCATTCCATTCCATTCCATTCCATTCCCTTCGGGTTGATTCCATTCCATTCCATTCCATTCTATACGATTCCATTCTATTCCATTCCATTCCATTCCATTCATGTTGATATCATTCCATTCCACGCCATTCCATTCCATTCCATTTGAATTGATCCCATTCCATTCCATTCCATTCCATTCGGGTTAATTCCATGCCATTCCATTCCATTCCATTGCCTTCCATTCCATTCCATTCCATTCGGGTTGCTTCTATTCCTTTCCATTCCACTCCATTCCATTCCATTCCATTGCATTCCATTCTGGTTGATTCCATTCCATTCCATTCCATTCCATTCGTTTTGATTCCATTCCATTCCAATCCATTCCATTCCATTCCATTCCATTCGGTTTGATTCCATTCCATTCCTTACCATTGCATTCCATTCCATTCCATGTCATTCCATTCGGGGTGATTCCATTCCATTCCATTCCATTCCATTCTGGTTGATTCCAATCCATCCCATTCCATTCCATTCCATTCCCATCCATTCGGGGTGACTCCTTTCCATTCCATTCTATTCCATTCCATTCTATTCGCGTTGATTCCATTGCATTCCATTCCACTCCACTCCATTCCATTCCTCTCAATCCCATTCCATTCCATTCCATTCGGGTTGACTCGATTCCATTCCACTCCATTACATTGCATACCATTTCACTCCATTTGGGTAGATTCCGTTCTATTCCATTCCAATCCATTCCATTCCATTCCATTCCATTCCATTCCATTCCATTCCATTCCATTCCATTTGGGTTGATTCCATTCCATTCCATTCCATTCCATTCCATTCCATTCCGGATGATTCCATTCCGTTGCATTCCATTCCATTCCATTCGGTTGTTTCCATTCCGTTCCAGAACATTCCATTCCATTCCATTGCATTCCAATCCATTCCATTCCGGTTGATTCCATTCCGTTCCATTCCGTTCCATTCCATTCCATTCCATTCTGGTTGATTCCATTCCATTCCATTCCATTCCATTCCATTTCATTCGGGTTGACTCCATTCCATTCCATTCTATTCCATTCCATTCCATTCTATTCGCGTTGATTCAATTCCATCCCATTCCATTCAATTCTATTCGGGCTGATTCCAATCCATTCCTTTCCTTTTCATTCCATTCAATTTGCATTGATTCCATTCCATTCCATTCCATTCCATTCCATTCCATTCCATTACATTCGTGTTGATTCCATTCCATTCCATTCCATTCCATTCCATTCCATTCCATTCCATTCTATTCCATTCCATTGCATTCCATTTCATTCCTTTTCATTCCATTCGGGTTGATTCCATTCCATTCCATTCCATTCCATTCCATTCCGTTCATGTTGATTCCATTCCATGCCATTCCATTCCATTCCATTGCATTTCATTCGGGTTGATTCCATTCCATTCCATTCCATTGCATTCCATTCCATTTCATTTCATTCCATTCGGGTTCATTCTATTCCATTCTATTCCATTCCATTCCCTTCGGGTTGTTTCCATTCCATTCCATTCCATTCCATTCGGGTTGATTCCATTCCATTCCATTCCATACCATTCCATTCCATTCGGGTTGATTCCATTCCATTCCATTTGATTCCATTCCATTCGATTCCATTCCATTCGGGTTGACTCCTTTGCATTCCATTCTGGTTGATTCCATTCCATTCCATTCCATTCCATTCCGTTCCATTCCATTTGGGTTGATTCCATTCCATTCCATTTCATTCCAATCCATTCGGTTAGATTCCATTGCATTCCATTCCATTCCATTCCATTTCATTCCAATCCATTCGATTTGACTCCATTCCATTATATTCAATTCCATTCGGTTGCTTCCTTTCCATTCCAGAACATTCCATTCCATTCCATTCCATTCTGGTTGATTCCATTCCATTCCATTCCATTCCACTCCATTCCATTCTATTCCATTCCATTCCCTTTGATTCATTTCCATTCCATTCCATTCCATTTAATTCCATTCGGTTTGATTCCTTTCCATTCCATTCCAATCCATTCCATTCCATTCCATTTCATTCCATTCGGGTTGATTCCATTCCATTGCATTCCATTCCATTCCATTCTCATCCATTCTGGTTGATTCCATTCCATTCAATTCCATTCGGAATGATTCCATTCCATTCCATTATATTCCATTCCATTCCATTCTATTCCATTCCATTCCATTCTATTCACGTTGATTCCATTCCATCCCATTCCATTCCATTCCATCAAATTCCATTCCATTCCATTCGGGTTGATTCCGTTGCATTCCATTCCATTCCATTCCATTTGGGTTGATTCCATCCCATTCCATTGCAATCCATTCCATTCCTTTCCATTCTATTCCATTCCATTCGTGTTGATTCCATTCCATTGCATTCCTTTGCATTCCATTCCATTCCGTTTCATTCCATTCATGTTGATACCATTCCATTCCACGCCATTCCATTCCATTCTATTCCATTAGGGTTGATGCCATTCCATTCCTTTCCATACCATTCCATTGCATTTGGGTTGATTCCATTCCTTTCTATTCCATTCCATTCGGGTTAATTGCATTCCTTTCCATTCCATTGGAATCCATTCCATTCCATTCCATTCTGGGGGCTTCCATTCCAGTCAAGAACATTCCATTCCATTCCATTCCATTCCACTCCATTCCATTCCATTCCATTCCACTCCATTCCATTCCATGTGGGTTGATTCCATTCCATTCCATTCCATTCCATTGCATTCCATTCCACTCCATTCCATTCCATTCCATTCGGGTTTATTCCATTCCATTCCATTCCACTCCATTCCATTCCATTCCATTCGGTTTGATTCCATTCCAATCCATTCCATACCATTCCATTCCATTCGAGTTGATTCCATTCCATTCCATTCCATTCCATTGCATTCCATTCGGGTTGATTCCATTCCATTCCATTCCATTCCATTCCATTCCATTCAGGTAGTTTCCGTTCTATTCCATTCCATTCCATTCCATTCCATTCCATTCCATTCCGTTAGGGTTGATTCCATTGCATTCCATTCCAATCCATTCCATTCCATTCCGATTGATTCCATGCCATTCCATTTCATTCCATTGCGTTCCATTTCATTCCATTACGATTGATTCCATTCCATTCCATTGTTGTTGATTCCATTCCATTCCATTCCATTCCATTACTTTCCATTCCGTTGCATTCCATTCCATTCAATTTCATTCCATTTGGGTTGATTCCATTCCAATCCATTCCTTTCAAATCCATTCCATTCCATTCCCTTTGGGTTGATTCCATTCCATTCCATTCCATGCCATTCCATTCCATTCCGTTCCATTCGTGTTGATTCAATTCCATTCCATTCCATTCCACTCCATTCCATTCTATTCCTTTCCATTCCCTTTGATTCCATTGCATTCCATTCCATTCCATTTTATTCCATTCGGTTTGGTTCCTTTCCATTCCATTCCAATGCATTCCATTCCATTCCATTTCATTCCATTCGGGTTGATTCCATTCCACTGCATTCCATTCCATTCCATTCTAATCCATTCTGGTTGATTCCATTCCATTCCATTCCATTCCATTCGGGTTGATTCCATTCCATTCCATTCTATTCCATTCCATTCCATTCTATTCCATTACATTTCATTCTATTCGCGTTGATTCCATTCCATCCTGTTCCATTCAATTGCATCAAATTCCATTCCATTCCATTCGGGTTGATTCCGTTGCATTCCATTCCATTCCACTCCATTTGGGTGGATTCCATTCCATTACATTCCATTCCATTCCACTCCATTCCATTCCATTCCACTCCATTCCATTTGGGTTGTTTCCATTCCATTCCATTCCATTCCATTTCATTCCAATCCATTCGGTTTCATTCCATTCCATTCCATTCCATTCGGTTGCTTCCATTCCATTCCAGAACATTCCATTCCATTACATTCCATTCCGGTAGATTCCATTCCATTCCATTCCATTCCATTCTATTCCATTCCATTCCTTTTGCTTCCATTCCATTCCATTCCATTCCATTTTATTCCATTCGGTTTGATTCCATTCCATTCCACTCCAATGCTTTCCTTTTAATTCCATTTCATTCCATTCGGGTTTACTCCATTCCATTCCATTCCATTCCATTCCATTCCATTCCATTCCATTCTATTCCATTCTGGTTGATTCCATTCCATTCCATTCCATTCCACTCCATTCGGGTTGATTCCATTCCATTCCATTCCATTCCATTCCATTCCATTCCATTCCATTCCATTCCATTTGTGTTGATTCCATTCCATTCCATTTCATTCCAATCCATTCGGTTAGATTCCATTGCATTCCATTCCATTCCATTCCATTTCATTCCAATCCATTCGATTTGACTCCATTCCATTACATTCAATTCCATTCAGTTACTTCCTTTCAATTCCAGAACATTCCATTCCATTCCATTCCGTTTGATTCCATTCCATTCCATTCCATTCCACTCCATTCCATTCTATTCCATTCCATCCCCTTTGATTCCATTGCATTCCATTCCATTCCATTTTATTCCATTCGGTTTGATTCCTTTCCATTCCATTCCAATGCATTCCATTCCATTCCATTCCATTCCATTCGGGTTGATTCCATTCCATTCCATTCTATTCCATTCTATTCCATTCTATTCCATTACATTTCATACTATTCGCGTTGATTCCATTCCATCCCATTCCATTCAATTCCATCAAATTCCATTCCATTCCATTCGGGTTGATTCCGTTGCATTCCACTCCATTACATTCCATTTGGGTGGATTCCATTCCATTCCATTCCATTCCATTCCATTCCATTCCTTTCCATTCTAATCCATTCCATTCGTGTTGATTCCATTCCATTCCATTCCTTTGCATTCCATTCCATTCCGTTTCATTTCATTCATGTTGATACCATTCCATTCCACGCCATTCCATTCCATTCGGGTTGATTCCATTCCATTCCATTCCATTTCATTCCATTCCATTGCATTCCATTCCATTTCATTCCATTCCATTGCATTCCATTCCATTCTATTCCATTCCATTCCATTCCATTGCATTCCATTCCATTCCTTTTCATTCCATTCGGGTTTATTCCATTCCATTCCATTCCATTGCATTCCATTCCATTCCATTCCATTCGGTTTGATTCCATTCCATTCCATTCCATTCCTTTCCACTCCATTCCATTCCACTCCATTCCATTCCGGTTGATTCCATTCCCTTCAATTACATTCCATTCCATTTGGTTTGATTCCATTGCATTCCATTCCAATCCATTCCATTCCATTCCATTGCATTCGGATTGCTTCCATTCCATTCCTGAACATTCCATTCTATTCCATTCCACTCCAGTTGATTCCATTCCATTCCATTCCATTCCATTCCACTCCGGTTGATTCCATTCCATTCCATTCCATTCCATTCCATTTGTTTTGATTCCATTCCATTCCATTCCATTGCATTCCATTCAATTCGTTTTCATTCCATTCTATTCCATTTCATTCCATTCGGGTTTTTCCATTCCATTCCATTCTATTCCATTCCATTACATTCTATTTGCGTTGATTCCATTCCATTCCATTCCATACCATTCCGGTTGATTCGATTCCATTCCATTCCATTCCATTGCATTCCATTTCTTGCCATTCGGGTTGATTCCATTCTATTCCATTTCTATCCATTCCATTCCATTCTGGATGATTAAATTCCATTCCATTCGATTCCATTCCATTAGGGTTGATTGCATTCCATTCCATTCCATTACATTCCATTCCATGCCGGTTGATTCCATTCCATTCCATTCCATTCCATTCCATTCCATTCCATTCGGTTGGATTGCATTCCATTCCATTGCAATGCATTCCATTCCATTCCATTTCATTTCATTCGGGTTGATTCCATTCCATTTCATTCCATTCCATTCCACTCCATTCCATTCCATTCGGGTTGTTTCCATTCCATTCCATTTGATTCCATTCCATTCGATTCCTTTCCATTCGGGTTGACTCCATTCCATTCTATTTTATTCCATTCTATTCCATTCCAATGCATTTATTTCATTCCATTCGGGTAGATTCCGTTCTATTCCATTCCAATCCATTCCATTCCATTCCGGCTGATTCCATTCCATTCCATTGCATTCCATTACATTTCATTCCATTCGGATTGATTCCATTCCATTTCATTCCAATGCATTCCTTTCCATTCCATTTCATTCCATTCGGGTTGATTCCATTCCAGTGCATTCCATTCCTTTCCATTCGCTTCTGGTTGATTAATTTCCATTCATTGCATTCCATTCCATTCCATTCGGGTTGATTCCATTCCATTCCTTTCTATTCCATTCCATTCCATTCTATTCGGGTTGATTCCATTGCATCCCATTCCATTTCATTCCATCCGATTCCATTCCATTCCATTCGGGTTGATTCCATTCCATTCCATTTGGGTTAATTCCATTCCATTCCATTCCATTCCATTCCATTCCATTCCATTCCAATCCATTGCATTCGGGTTGATTCCATTCCATTCCATTCCATTCCATTCCATTCCATTCCATTCCATACCATTCCATTCCTTTTGATTTCATTCCATTGCATTCCATTCCATTCCATTCCATTCCATTCCCTTTGGGTTGATTCCATTCCGCTCCAATCCATACCATTCCATTTCATTCGGGTTGATTACATTCCATTCCATTTCATTCCATTCGGGTGGTTTCCATTCCATTCCATTTCATTCGGGTTGATTCCATTCCATTCCGTTCTACTCCATTCCTTTCCATTCTATTCGCGTTGATTCCATTCCATCCCATTCCATTCCTTTCCATTCGGGTTGATTCTATTCCATTTCATTGCATACCATTCCATTCCACTCGGGTTGATTCCATTCCATTCCATTTGATTCCATTCCATTCGATTCCATTTCATTCGGGTTGACTCCTTTGCATTCCATTTCATTCCATTCTATTCCATTCCATTGGATTCCACTTCATTCCATTCGGGTAGATTCCGTTCTATTCCATTCCAATCCATTCCATTCCATACCGGTTGATTCCATTCCATTCCATTCCACTCCATTCCATTCCATTCCACTCCATTCCATTTGGGTTGTTTCCATTCCATTCCATTCCATTCCATTCCATTCCATTTCATTCCAATCCCTTCGGTTTCATTCCACTCCATTCCATTCCATTCCGTTGCTTCCATTCCATTCCAGAACATTCCATTCCATTACATTCCATTCCGGTAGATTCCATTCCATTCCATTCCATTCCATTCTATTCCACTCCATTCCTTCTGCTTCCATTCCATTCCATTTTATTCCATTCGGTTTGATTCCATTCCATTCCATTCCACTCCAATGCATTCCTTTTAATTCGATTTCATTCCATTCGGGTTTATTTCATTCCATTCCATTCCATTCCATTCCATTCTATTCCATTCTGGTTGATTCCATTCCATTCCATTCCATTCCATTCGGGTTGATTCCATTCCATTCCATTCTATTCCATTCAATTCCATTCTATTCGATTCCATTTCATTCTATTCACATTGATTCCATTCCATCCCATTCCATTCAATTCCATTGAATTCCATTCAATTCCCTTCGGGTTGATTCCGTTGCATTCCATTCCATTTGTGTGGATTCCATTCCATTCCATTCCATTCCATTCCATTCCTTTCCTTTGCATTCTATTCCATTCCATTCGTGTTGATTCCATTCCATTCCATTCTATTCCATTCCATTCGTGTGAATTCCATTCCATTCCATTCCTTTGCATTCCATTCCATTCCGTTTCATTTCATTCATGTTGATACCATTCCATTCCACGCCATTCCATTCCATTCGGGTTGATTCCATTCAATTCCATTCCATTTAATTCCATTCCATTTCATTCCATTCCATTGCATTCCTTTCCATTCTACTCCATTCCATTCCATTCCATTGCATTCCATTCCATTCCTTTTCATTCCATTCGGGTTGATTCCATTCCATTCCATTCCATTCCATTCCATTCCCTTTCGTTCATGTTGATTCCATTCCATGCCATTGCATTCCATTCCATTCCATTATATTCGGGTTGATTCCATTCCATTCAATTCCATTGCTTTCCATTCCAATCCATTTCATTCCATTCGGGTTGATTCTATTCCATTCCATTCCATTCCATTCCATTCCATTCCATTCCCTTCGGGTTGATTCCATTCCATTCCATTACATTCCATTCGGGTTTATTCCATTCCATTCCATTCCATACGATTTCATTCTATTCCATTCCATTCCATTCATGTTGATGCCATTCCATTCCACGCCATTCCATTCCATTCCATTCCACTCCATTAGGGTTGATGCCATTCCATTCCATTCCATACCATTCCATTCCATTTGAATTGATTCCATTCCATTCCATTCCATTCGGGTCAATTCCATTCCAATCCATTCCATTCCGTTGCCTTCCATTTCATTCCATTCCGTTCCATTCGGGTTGCGTTTATTCCATTCCAGAACATTCCATTCCTTTCCATTCCATTCCATTCCATTGCATTCCATTCCAGTTGATTCCATTCCATTCCATTCCATTGCATTCGTTTTGATTCCATTCCATTCCATTCCATTCCATTCTATTGCATTCCATTCTCTTCCATTCGTGTTGATTCCATTCCATGCCATTCCATTCCATTCCATTCCATTCCATTCCATTCGGGTTGATTCCATTCCATTTCATTCCATTGCATACCATTCCATTCCATTTCATTCCATTCGGGTTGATTCCATTCCATTCCATTCCATTCCATTCCCTTCCATTCCATTCCATTCCATTCTGGTAGATTCCATTCCATTCCATTCCATTCCATTCCATTCCATTCCATTCCATTCCATTCGGTTTGATTCCATTCCATTCCATACGATTCCATTCTATTCCATTCCATTCCATTCATTTTGATACCATTGCATTCCACGGCATTCCATTCCATTCCACTCCATTAGGGTTGATGCCATTCCATTCCATTCCCTACCATTCCATTCCATTTGAATTGATTCCATTCCATTCCATTCGGGTTAATTCCATTCCATTCCATTCCATTCCATTGCAATCCATTCCATTCCTTTCCATTCGGGTTGCTTCTATTCCATTCCAGATCATTCCATTCCATTCCATTCCATTCCATTTCATTCCCTTCCATTCGTGTTGATTCCAATCCATGCCATTCCATTCCATTCCTTTCCATTCCTGTTGATTCCATTCCATGCCATTCCATTGCATTCCATTCTGTTCCATTCGGGTTGATTCCATTCCATTCCATTGCATTCCATTCCACTCAATTTCATTCCATTCGGGTTGATTCCATTCCATTCCATTCCATTCCATTCCATTCCATTCCAATCCATTCCATTCCATTCCAATCCATTCCATTCCCTTCGGGTTGATTCCATTCCATTCCATTCCATTCCATTCGGGTTGATTCCCTTCCATTCCATTCCATACGATTCCATTCTATTCCATTCCATTCCATTCATGTTGATTCCATTCCATTCCACGCCATTGCATTCCATTCCATTTCACTCCATTAGGGTTGATGCCATTCCATTCCATTCCATACCATTCCATTCCATTTGAATTGATTCCATTCCATTCCATTCCATTCCATTCCATTCCATTCGGGTTAATTCCATGCCATTCCATTCCATTCCATTGCCTTCCATTCCATTCCATTCCAGTCGGGTTGCTTCTATTCCATTCCATTCCATTCCATTCCTTTCCA
Source organism: Pan paniscus (assembly GCF_029289425.2). Lineage (NCBI taxonomy): Eukaryota > Metazoa > Chordata > Mammalia > Primates > Hominidae > Pan > Pan paniscus. Next base: position 42,941,826 of record NC_073267.2, on the reverse strand, counting down.
TTCCATTGCATTCCATTCCGGTTGATTCCATCCCATTCCATTCCATTCCATTCGTTTTGATTCCATTCCATTCCAATCCATTCCATTCCATTCCAATCCATTCCATTCCATTCCATTCCATTCCATTCCATTCTGTTTGATTCCATTCCATTCCATACCATTGCATTCTATTCCATTCCATGTCATTCCATTCGGGGTGATTCCATTCCATTCCATTCCATTCCATTCCGGTTGATTCCATTCCATCCCATTCCATTCCATTCCTTTCCCATCCATTCGGGGTGATTCCTTTCCATTCCAATCTATTCCATTCCATTCTATTCGCGTTGAATCCATTCCATTCCATTCCGTTCCAATCCATTCCATTCCACTCAATCCCATTCCGTTCCATTCCATTCGGGTTGACTCGATTCCTTTCCACTTCATTACATTGCATACCATTTGACTACATTTGGGTAGATTCCGTTCTATTCCATTCCAATCCATTCCATTCCATTCCATTCCATTCGTGTTGATTCCATTCCATTCCATTCCATTTGGGTTGATTCCATTCCATTCCATTCCATTCCATACGATTCCATTCTGTTCCATTCTATTCCATTCCATACGATTCCATTCTGTTCCATTCCATTCCATTCATATTGATACCATTTCATTCCACGCCATTCCATTCCATTCCACTCCATTAGGGTTGATGCCATTCCATTCCATTCCATACCATTCCATTGCATTTGAATTGATTCCATTCCATTCCTTTCCATTCCATTAGGGTTAATTCCAAGCCATTCCATTCCATTCCATTGCCTTCCATTCCATTCCATTCCATTCCATTCGGGTTGCTTCTATTCCATTCCTTTCCATTCCATTCCATTCCATTCCATTCCATTCCATTCCATGGCATTCCATTCCGGGTGATTCCATTCCATTCCATTCCATTCCATTCCATTCCATTCCATTCCATTCCATTCGTTTTGATTCCATTCCATTCCATTCCATTCGGTTTGATTCCTTTCCATTCCACACCATTGCATTCCATTCCATTCCATGTCATTCCATTCGGGGTGATTCCATTCCATTCCATTCCATTCCATTCCATTCCATTCTGGTTGATTCCATTCCATCCCATTCCATTCCATTCCATTCCCATCCATTCGGGGTGATTCCTTTACATTCCATTCTATTCCATTCCATTCTTTTCGCCTTGATTCCATTCCATTCCATTCCATTCCATTCCATTCCACTCCATTCCATTCCACTCAATCCCATTCCATTCCATTCCATTCGGGTTGAATCGATTCCATTCCACTCCATTACATTGCATACCATTTCACTACATTTGGGAAGATTCCGTTCTATTCCATTCCAATCCATTCCACTCCATTCCATTCCATTCCATTCCATTCCATTCCATTCCATTCCATTCCATTTGGTTTGTTTCCATTCCATTCCATTCCATTCCATTCCATTTCATTCCAGTCCATTCGGTTTCATTCCATTCCATTCCATTCCATTCGGTTGCTTCCATTCCATTCCAGAACATTCCATTCCATTCCATTCCATTCCGGTAGATTCCATTCCATTCCATTCCATTCTATTCCATTCCATTCCTTTTGCTTCCATTCCATTCCATTCCATTCCATTCCATTTTATTCCATTCGTTTTGATTCCATACCATTCCATTCCACTCCAATGCATTCCTTTTAATTCCATTTCATTCCATTCGGGTTTATTCCATTCCATTCCATTCCATTCCATTCCATTTCATTCTATTCCATTCTGGTTGATTCCATTCCATTCCATTCCATTCGGGTTGATTCCATTCCATTCCATTCCATTCCATTCCGTTCCATTCCATTTGGGTTGATTCCATTCCATTCCATTTCATTCCAATCCATTCGGTTAGATTCCATTGCATTCCATTCCATTCCATTCCATTTCATTCCAATCCACTCGATTTGACTCCATTCCATTATATTCAATTCCATTCGGTTGCTTCCTTTCCATTCCAGAACATTCCATTCCATTCCATTCCATTCTGGTTGATTCCATTCCATTCCATTCCATTCCACTCCAATCCATTCTATTCCATTCCATTCCCTTTGATTCATTTCCATTCCATTCCATTCCATTTAATTACATTCGGTTTGATTCCTTTCCATTCCATTCCAATCCATTCCATTCCATTCCATTTCATTCCATTCGGGTTGATTCCATTCCATTGCATTCCATTCCATTCCATTCTCATCCATTCTGGTTGATTCCATTCCATTCAATTCCATTCGGAATGATTCCATTCCATTCCATTATATTCCATTCCATTCCATTCTATTCCATTCCATTCCATTCTATTCACGTTGATTCCATTCCATCCCATTCCATTCCATTCCATCAAATTCCATTCCATTCCATTCGGGTTGATTCCGTTGCATTCCATTCCATTCCATTCCATTTGGGTTGATTCCATCCCATTCCATTGCATTCCATTCCATTCCTTTCCATTCTATTCCATTCCATTCGTGTTGATTCCATTCCATTGCATTCCTTTGCATTCCATTCCATTCCGTTTCATTCCATTCATGTTGATAACATTCCATTCCACGCCATTCCATTCCATTCTATTCCATTAGGGTTGATGCCATTCCATTCCTTTCCATACCATTCCATTCCATTTGGGTTGATTCCATTCCTTTCCATTCCATTCCATTCGGGTTAATTGCATTCCATTCCATTCCATTGGAATCCTTTCCATTCCATTCCATTCTGGTGGCTTCCATTCCAGTCAAGAACATTCCATTCCATTCCATTCCATTCCACTCCATTCCATTCCATGTGTGTTGATTCCATTCCATTCCATTCCATTCCATTCCATTCCACTCCATTCCATTCCATTCCATTCGGGTTTATTCCATTCCATTCCATTCCACTCCATTCCATTCCATTCCATTCGGTTTGATTCCATTCCATTCCATTCCATACCATTCCATTCCATTCGAGTTGATTCCATTCCATTCCATTCCATTCCATTACATTCCATTCGGGTTGATTCCATTCCATTCCATTCCATTCCATTCCATTCCATTCAGGTAGATTCCGTTCTATTCCATTCCATTCCATTCCATTCCATTCCATTCCGTTAGGGTTGATTCCATTCCATTCCATTCCAATCCATTCCATTCCTTTCCGATTGATTCCATGCCATTCCATTTCATTCCATTGCTTTCCATTCCATTCCATTACGATTGATTCCATTCCATTCCATTGTTGTTGATTCCATTCCATTCCATTCCATTCCATTACTTTCCATTCCGTTGCATTCCATTCCATTCAATTTCATTCCATTCGGGTTGATTCCATTCCAATCCATTCCTTTCAATTCCATTCCATTCCATTCCCTTTGGGTTGATTCCATTCCATTCCATTCCATGCCATTCCATTCCATTCCGTTCCATTCGGGTTGATTCAATTCCATTCCATTCCATTCCACTCCATTCCATTCTATTCCTTTCCATTCCCTTTGATTCCATTGCATTCCATTCCATTCCATTTTATTCCATTCGGTTTGGTTCCTTTCCATTCCATTCCAATGCATTCCATTCCATTCCATTTCATTCCATTCGGGTTGATTCCATTCCACTGCATTCCTTTATATTCCATTCTAATCCTTTCTGGTTGATTCCATTCCATTCCATTCCATTCCATTCCATTCGTGTTGATTCCATTCCATTCCATTCTATTCCATTCCATTCCTTTCTATTCCATTACATTTCATTCTATTCGCGTTGATTCCATTCCATCCTATTCCATTCAATTCCATCAAATTCCATTCCATTCCATTCGGGTTGATTCCGTTGCATTCCATTCCATTCCATTCCATTTGGGTGGATTCCATTCCATTCCATTCCATTCCATTCCATTCCACTCCATTCCATTCCATTCCACTCCATTCCATTTGGGTTGTTTCCATTCCATTCCATTCCATTCCATTTCAATCCATTCGGTTTCATTCCATTCCATTCCATTCCATTCGGTTGCTTCCATTCCATTCCAGAACATTCCATTCCATTACATTCCATTCCGGTAGATTCCATTCCATTCCATTCCATTCCATTCTATTCCATTCCATTCCTTTTGCTTCCATTCCATTCCATTCCATTCCATTTTATTCCATTCGGTTTGATTCCATTCCATTCCACTCCAATGCATTCCTTTTAATTCCATTTCATTCCATTCGGGTTTATTCCATTCCATTCCATTCCATTCCATTCCATTCCATTCCATTCCATTCTATTCCATTCTGGTTGATTCCATTCCATTCCATTCCATTCCATTCCATTCCATTCCATTCCATTCCATTCGGGTTGATTCCATTCCATTCCATTCCATTCCATTCCATTCCATTCCATTCCATTTGGGTTGATTCCATTCCATTCCGTTTCATTCCAATCCATTCGGTTAGATTCCATTGCATTCCATTCCATTCCATTCCATTTCATTCCAATCCATTCGATTTGACTCCATTCCATTACATTCAATTCCATTCGGTTACTTCCTTTCCATTCCAGAACATTCCATTCCATTCCATTCCGTTTGATTCCATTCCATTCCATTCCATTCCACTCCATTCCATTCTATTCCTTTCCATCCCCTTTGATTCCATTGCATTCCATTCCATTCCATTTTATTCCATTCGGTTTGATTCCTTTCCATTCCATTCCAATGCATTCCATTCCATTCCATTTCATTCCATTCGGGTTGATTCCATTCCATTGCCTTCCATTCCATTCCATTCTAATCCATTCTGGTTGATTCCATTCCATTCCATTCCATTCCATTCGGGTTGATTCCATTCCATTCCATTCTATTCCTTTCCATTCCATTCTATTCCATTACATTTCATACTATTCGCGTTGATTCCATTCCATCCCATTCCATTCAATTCCATCAAATTCCATTCCATTACATTCGGGTTGATTCCGTTGCATTCCATTCCATTCCATTCCATTTGGGTGGATTCCATTCCATTCCATTCCATTCCATTCCTTTCCATTCTAATCCATTCCATTCGTGTTGATTCCATTCCATTCCATTCCTTTGCATTCCATTCCATTCCGTTTCATTTCATTCATGTTGATACCATTCCATTCCACGCCATTCCATTCCATTCGGTTTGATTCCATTCCATTCCATTCCATTTCATTCCATTCCATTGCATTCCATTCCATTTCATTCCATTCCATTGCATTCCATTCCATTCTATTCCATTCCATTCCATTCCATTGCATTCCATTCCATTCCTTTTCATTCCATTCGGGTTTATTCCATTCCATTCCATTCCATTGCATTCCATTCCATTCCATTCCATTCGGGTTGATTCCATTCCATTCCATTCCATTCCTTTCCACTCCATTCCATTCCACTCCATTCCATTCCGGTTGATTCCATTCCCTTCAATTACATTCCATTCCATCTGGTTTGATTCCATTGCATTCCATTCCATTCCATTCCATTCCATTCCATTCCATTGCATTCGGGTTGCTTCCATTCCATTCCTGAACATTCCATTCTATTCCATTCCACTCCAGTTGATTCCATTCCATTCCATTCCATTCCATTCCACTCCGGTTGATTCCATTCCATTCCATTCCATTCCATTCGTTTTGATTCCATTCCATTCCATTCCATTGCATTCCATTCAATTCGTTTTCATTCCATTCCATTCCTTTTCATTCCATTCGGGTTGATTCCATTCCATTCCATTCCATTCGATTCCATTCCATTCCATTCCGTTCATGTTGATTCCAATCCATGCCATTCCATTCCATTCCATTCCATTCCATTCGAGTTGATTCCATTCCATTCCATTCCATTGCATTCCATTCCATTTCATTTCATTCCATTCGGGTTGATTCTATTCCATTCCATTCCATTCCATTCCCTTCGGTTTGATTCCATTCCATTCCATTCCATTCCATTCGGGTTGATTCCATTCCATTCCATTTGGGTTAATTCCATTCCATTCCATTCCATTCCATTCCATTCCATTCCAATCCATTGCATTCGGGTTGATTCCATTCCATTCCATTCCATTTGGGTTAATTCCATTCCATTCCATTCCATTCCATTCCATTCCATTCCATTCCAATCCATTGCATTCGGGTTGATTCCATTCCATTCCATTCCATTCCATTCCATACCATTCCATTCCTTTTGATTCCATTCCATTGCATTACATTCCATTCCATTCCATTCCATTCCCTTTGGTTTGATTCCATTCCGCTCCAATCCATACCATTCCATTTCATTCGGGTTGATTACATTCCATTCCATTTTATTCCATTCGGGTTGATTCCATTCCATTCCATTCCATTCGGGTTGATTCCATTCCATTCCGTTCTATTCCATTCCTTTCCATTCTATTCGCGTTGATTCCATTCCATCCCATTCCATTCCATTCCATCCCATTCCATTCCTTTCCATTCGGGTTGATTCTATTCCATTGCATTCCATACTATTCCATTCCATTCGGGTTGATTCCATTCCATTCCATTTGATTCCATTCCATTCGATTCCATTCCATTCAGGTTGAATCCTTTGCATTCCATTTCATTCCATTCTATTCCATTCCATTGGATTCCACTTCATTCCATTCGGGTAGATTCCGTTCTATTCCATTCCAATCCATTCCATTCCATACCGGTTGATTCCATTCCATTCCATTCCACTCCATTCCATTCCATTCCACTCCATTCCATTTGGGTTGTTTCCATTCCATTCCATTCCATTCCATTCCATTCCATTTCATTCCAATCCATTCGGTTTCATTCCATTCCATTCCATTCCATTCCGTTGCTTCCATTCCATTCCAGAACATTCCATTCCATTACATTCTATTCTGGTAGATTCCATTCCATTGCATTCCATTCCATTCTATTCCACTCCATTCCTTTTGCTTCCATTCCATTCCATTCCATTCCATTTTATTCCATTCGGTTTGATTCCATTCCATTCCATTCCACTCCAATGCATTCCTTTTAATTCGATTTCATTCCATTCGGGTTTATTTCATTCCATTCCATTCCATTCCATTCCATTCCATTCTATTCCATTCTGGTTGATTCCATTCCATTCCATTCCATTCCATTCGGGTTGATTCCATTCCATTCCATTCTATTCCATTCAATTCCATTCTATTCGATTCCATTTCATTCTATTCACATTGATTCCATTCCATCCCATTCCATTCAATTCCATTGAATTCCATTCAATTCCCTTCGGGTTGATTCCGTTGCATTCCATTCCATTCCATTCCATTTGTGTGGATTCCATTCCATTCCATTCCATTCCTTTCCTTTGCATTCTATTCCATTCCATTCGTGTTGATTCCATTCCATTCCATTCTATTCCATTCCATTCGTGTTAATTCCATTCCATTCCATTCCTTTGCATTCCATTCCATTCCGTTTCATTTCATTCATGTTGATACCATTCCATTCCACGCCATTCCATTCCATTCGGGTTGATTCCATTCCATTCCATTCCATTTCATTCCATTCCATTGCATTCCTTTCCATTCTACTCCATTCCATTCCATTCCATTGCATTCCATTCCATTCCTTTTCATTCCATTCGGGTTGATTCCATTCCATTCCATTCCATTCCATTCCATTCCCTTTCGTTCATGTTGATTCCATTCCATGCCATTGCATTCCATTCCATTCCATTATATTCGGGTTGATTCCATTCCATTCAATTCCATTGCTTTCCATTCCAATCCATTTCATTCCATTCGGGTTGATTCTATTCCATTCCATTCCATTCCATTCCATTCCATTCCCTTCGGGTTGATTCCATTCCATTCCATTCCATTCCATTCGGGTTTATTCCATTCCATTCCATTCCATACGATTTCATTCTATTCCATTCCATTCCATTCATGTTGATACCATTCCATTCCACGCCATTCCATTCCATTCCATTCCACTCCATTAGGGTTGATGCCATTCCATTCCATTCCATACCATTCCATTCCATTTGAATTGATTCCATTCCATTCCATTCCATTCGGGTCAATTCCATTCCAATCCATTCCATTCCGTTGCCTTCCATTTCATTCCATTCCGTTCCATTCGGGTTGCGTTTATTCCATTCCAGAACATTCCATTCCTTTCCATTCCATTCCATTCCATTGCATTCCATTCCAGTTGATTCCATTCCATTCCATTCCATTGCATTCGTTTTGATTCCATTCCATTCCATTCCATTCTATTGCATTCCATTCTCTTCCATTCGTGTTGATTCCATTCCATGCCATTCCATTCCATTCCATTCCATTCCATTCCATTCGGGTTGATTCCATTCCATTTCATTCCATTGCATACCATTCCATTCCATTTCATTCCATTCGGGTTAATTCCATTCCATTCCATTCCATTCCATTCCCTTCCATTCCATTCCATTCCATTCCATTCTGGTAGATTCCATTCCATTCCATTCCATTCCATTCCATTCCATTCCATTCCATTCCATTCGGTTTGATTCCATTCCATTCCATACGATTCCATTCTATTCCATTCCGTTCCATTCATTTTGATACCATTGCATTCCACGCCATTCCATTCCATTCCACTCCATTAGGGTTGATGCCATTCCATTCCATTCCCTACCATTCCATTCCATTTGAATTGATTCCATTCCATTCCATTCCATTCCATTCGGGTTAATTCCATTCCATTCCATTCCATTCCATTGCAATCCATTCCATTCCTTTCCATTCGGGTTGCTTCTATTCCATTCCAGATCATTCCATTCCATTCCATTCCATTCCATTTCATTCCCTTCCATTCGTGTTGATTCCAATCCATGCCATTCCATTCCATTCCTTTCCATTCCTGTTGATTCCATTCCATGCCATTCCATTGCATTCCATTCTGTTCCATTCGGGTTGATTCCATTCCATTCCATTGCATTCCATTCCACTCAATTTCATTCCATTCGGGTTGATTCCATTCCATTCCATTCCATTCCATTCCATTCCATTCCAATCCATTCCATTCCCTTCGGGTTGATTCCATTCCATTCCATTCCATTCCATTCCATTCGGGTTGATTCCCTTCCATTCCATTCCATACGATTCCATTCTATTCCATTCCATTCCATTCATGTTGATTCCATTCCATTCCACGCCATTGCATTCCATTCCATTTCACTCCATTAGGGTTGATGCCATTCCATTCCATTCCATACCATTCCATTCCATTTGAATTGATTCCATTCCATTCCATTCCATTCCATTCCATTCCATTCGGGTTAATTCCATGCCATTCCATTCCATTCCATTGCCTTCCATTCCATTCCATTCCTGTCGGGTTGCTTCTATTCCATTCCATTCCATTCCATTCCTTTCCATTCCATTGCATTCCATTCCGGTTGATTCCATTCCATTCCATTCCATTCCATTCCATTCCATTCCGGTTGATTCCATTCCATTCCAATCCATTCCATTCCATTCCAATCCATTCCATTCCATTCCATTCCATTCCATTCCATTCCATTCCATTCGGTTTGATTCCATTCCATTCCATACCATTGCATTCTATTCCATTCCATGTCATTCCATTCGGGGTGATTCCATTCCATTCCATTCCATTCCATTCCGGTTGATTCCATTCCATCCCATTCCATTCCATTCCTTTCCCATCCATTCGGGGTGATTCCTTTCCATTCCATTCTATTCCATTCCATTCTATTCGCGTTGAATCCATTCCATTCCATTCCGTTCCAATCTATTCCATTCCACTCAATCCCATTCCGTTCCATTCCATTCGGGTTGACTCGATTCCTTTCCACTTCATTACATTGCATACCATTTCACTACATTTGGGTAGATTCCGTTCTATTCCATTCCAATCCATTCCATTCCATTCCATTCCATTCGGGTTGATTCCATTCCATTCCATTCCATTTGGGTTGATTCCATTCCATTCCATTCCATTCCATACGATTCCATTCTGTTCCATTCCATTCCATTCATATTGATACCATTTCATTCCACGCCATTCCATTCCATTCCACTCCATTAGGGTTGATGCCATTCCATTCCATTCCATAACATTCCATTGCATTTGAATTGATTCCATTCCATTCCTTTCCATTCCATTAGGGTTAATTCCAAGCCATTCCATTCCATTCCATTGCCTTCCATTCCATTCCATTCCATTCCATTCGGGTTGCTTCTATTCCATTCCTTTCCATTCCATTCCATTCCATTCCATTCCATTGCATTCCATTCCGGGTGATTCCATTCCATTCCATTCCATTCCATTCCATTCCATTCCATTCGTTTTGATTCCATTCCATTCCAATCCATTCCATTCCATTCCATTCCATTCGGTTTGATTCCTTTCCATTCCACACCATTGCATTCCATTCCATTCCATGTAATTCCATTCGGGGTGATTCCATTCCATTCCATTCCATTCCATTCCATTCCATTCCATTCCATTCTGGTTGATTCCATTCCATCCCATTCCATTCCATTCCATTCCCATCCATTCGGGGTGATTCCTTTCCATTCCATTCTATTCCATTCCATTCTTTTCGCGTTGATTCCATTCCATTCCATTCCATTCCATTCCATTCCATTCCACTCCATTCCATTCCACTCAATCCCATTCCATTCCATTCCTTTCGGGTTGAATCGATTCCATTCCACTCCATTACATTGCATACCATTTCACTACATTTGGGAAGATTCCGTTCTATTCCATTCCAATCCATTCCATTCCATTCCATTCCATTCCATTCCATTCCATTCCATTCCATTCCATTTGTGTTTATTCCATTCCATTCCATTCCATTCCATTCCATTCCATTCCATTCCATTCCATTCCATTCCATTTCGGATGATTCCATTCCGTTCCATTCCATTCCATTCCATTCGGTTGTTTCCATTCCATTCCAGAACATTCCATTCCATTCCATTGCATTCCAATCCATTCCATTCCGGTTGATTCCATTCCGTTCCATTCCATTCCATTCCATTCCATTCTGGTTGATTCCATTCCATTCCGTTCCATTCCATTCCATTCCATTCCATTTCATTCGGGTTGATTCCATTCCATTCCATTCTATTCCATTCCATTCCATTCTATTCGCGTTGATTCAGTTCCATCCCATTCCATTAAATTCTATTCGGGCTGATTCCATTCCATTCCTTTCCTTTTCATTCCATTCCATTTGCATTGATTCCATTCCATTCCATTCCATTCCATTCCATTCCATTCGTGTTGATTCCATTCCATTCCATTCCATTGCATTCCATTCCATTCTATTCCATTCCATTGCATTCCATTGCATTCCATTCCATTCCTTTTCATTCCATTCGGGTTGATTCCATTACATTCCATTCCATTCGATTCCATTCCGTTCCATTCCGTTCATGTTGATTCCAATCCATGCCATTCCATTCCATTCCATTCCATTCCATTCGAGTTGATTCCATTCCATTCCATTCCATTCCATTGCATTCCATTCCATTTCATTTCATTCCATTCGGGTTGATTCTATTCCATTCCATTCCATTCCATTCCCTTCGGTTTGATTCCATTCCATTCCATTCCATTCCATTCGGGTTGATTCCATTCGATTCCATTCCATACAATTCCATTCTATTCCATTCCATTCCGTTCATGTTGATACCATTTCATTCCACGCCATTCCATTCCATTCCACTCCATTAGGGTTGATGCCATTCCATTCCATTCCATACCATTCCATTCCATTTGAATTGATTCCATTCCATTCTGGTTAATTCCATTCCATTCCATTCCATTCCATTGCCTTCCATTACACTCCATTCCGTTCCATTCGGGTTGCTTCTATTCCATTCCAGAACATTCCATTCCTTTACATTTCATTCCAATCCGTTGCATTCCATTCTGGTTGATTCAATTCCATTCCATTCCATTCCATTCGTTTTGATTCACTTTCATTCCATTCCATTCCATTCCATTCAATTCCATTCGGTTTGATTCCATTCCTTTCCTTTCCATTCCATTCCATTCCATTTGGGTTGATTCCATTCCATTCCATTCCATTCCATTTGGGTTGATTCCATTCCGTTCCATTCCATTGCATTCCATTCCATTCCATTCCATTCCATTCGGTTTGATTCCATTCCTTTCCATTCCATTCCATTCCATTCCATTTGGGTTGATTCCATTCCATTCCATTCCATTCCATTTGAGTTGATTCCATTCCGTTCCATTCCATTCCATTCCATTCCATTCCATTCCATTCGGTTGCTTCCATTCCATTCCAGAACAATCCATTCCATTCCATTGAATTCCAATCCATTCCATTCCGGTTGATTCTTTCCGTTCCGTTCCATTCCATTCCATTCCATTCCATTCCATTCTCATTGATTCCATTCCATTCCATTCCATTCGTGTTGATTCCATTCCATTCCATTCTATTCCATTCCCTTCTATTCCATTCTATTCCATTCCATTCCATTCCATTCCATTCCATTGCATTCCATTCCATTCCATTGCATTCCATTCCATTCCATTGCATTCCATTCCATTCCATTTCATTCCATTCGGTTCGGGTTGATTCCATTCCATTCCATTCCATTCGGGTTGTTTCCATTCCATTCCATTCAATTCCATTCCATTTCATTCCATTCTATTCGCGTTGATTCTGTTCCATCCAATTCCATTCAATTCTATTCGGGCTGATTCCATTCCATTCCTTTCCTTTTCATTCCATTCCATTTGCATTGATTCCATTCCATTCCATTCCATGCCATTCCATTCCATTCGTGTTGATTCCATTCCATTCCATTCCATTGCATTCCATTCCATTCTATTCCATTCCATTGCATTCCATTGCATTCCATTCCATTCCTTTTCATTCCATTCGGGTTGATTCCATTCCATTCCATTCCATTCGATTCCATTCCAATCCATTCCGTTCATGTTGATTCCAATCCATGCCATTCCATTCCATTCCATTCCATTCCATTCCATTCGAGTTGATTCCATTCCATTCCATTCCATTGCATTCCATTCCATTTCATTCCAATCCATTCGGTTTCATTCCATTCCATTCCATTCCATTCGGTTGCTTCCATTCCATTCCAGAACATTCCATTCCATTACATTCCATTCCGGTAGATTCCATTCCATTCCATTCCATTCCATTCTATTCCATTCCATTCCTTTTGCTTCCATTCCATTCCATTCCATTCCATTTTATTCCATTCGGTTTGATTCCATTCCATTCCACTCCAATGCATTCGTTTTAATTCCATTTCATTCCATTCGGGTTTATTCCATTCCATTCCATTCCATTCCATTCCATTCTATTCCATTCTGGTTGATTCCATTCCATTCCATTCCATTCCATTCCATTCCATTCGGGTTGATTCCATTCCATTCCATTCCATTCCATTCCATTCCATTCCATTCCATTTGGGTTGATTCCATTCCATTCCATTTCATTCCAATCCATTCGGTTAGATTCCATTGCATTCCATTCCATTCCATTCCATTTCATTCCAATCCATTCGATTTGACTCCATTCCATTACATTCAATTCCATTCGGTTACTTCCTTTCCATTCCAGAACATTCCATTCCATTCCATTCCGTTTGATTCCATTCCATTCCATTCCATTCCACTCCATTCCATTCTATTCCATTCCATCCCCTTTGATTCCATTGCATTCCATTCCATTCCATTTTATTCCATTCGGTTTGATTCCTTTCCATTCCATTCCAATGCATTCCATTCCATTCCATTCCATTCCATTCGGGTTGATTCCATTCCATTCCATTCTATTCCATTCCATTCCATTCTATTCCATTACATTTCATACTATTCGCGTTGATTCCATTCCATCCCATTCCATTCAATTCCCTCAAATTCCATTCCATTCCATTCGGGTTGATTCCGTTGCATTCCATTCCATTCCATTCCATTTGGGTGGATTCCATTCCATTCCATTCCATTCCATTCCATTCCATTCCATTCCATTCCATTCCATTCTATTCCATTCCATTCCTTTCCATTATAATCCATTCCATTCGTGTTGATTCCATTCCATTCCATTCCTTTGCATTCCATTCCATTCCGTTTCATTTCATTCATGTTGATACCATTCCATTCCACGCCATACCATTCCATTCGGGTTGATTCCATTCCATTCCATTCCATTTCATTCCATTCCATTGCATTCCATTCCATTCTATTCCATTCCATTCCATTCCATTGCATTCCATTCCATTCCTTTTCATTCCATTCGGGTTTATTCCATTCCATTCCATTCCATTGCATTCCATTCCATTCCATTCCATTCGGGTTGATTCCATTCCATTCCATTCCATTCCTTTCCACTCCATTCCATTCCACTCCATTCCATTCCGGTTGATTCCATTCCCTTCAATTACATTCCATTCCATTTGGTTTGATTCCATTGCATTCCATTCCAATCCATTCCATTCCATTCCATTGCATTCGGATTGCTTCCATTCCATTCCTGAACATTCCATTCTATTCCATTCCACTCCAGTTGATTCCATTCCATTCCATTCCACTCCGGTTGATTCCATTCCATTCCATTCTATTCCATTCGTTTTGATTCCATTCCATTCCATTCCATTGCATTCCATTCAATTCGTTTTCATTCCATTCCATTCCATTTCATTCCATTCGGGTTTTTCCATTCCATTCCATTCTATTCCATTCCATTACATTCTATTTGCGTTGATTCCATTCCATTCCATTCCATACCATTCCGGTTGATTCGATTCCATTCCATTCCATTCCATTGCATTCCATTTCTTGCCATTCGGGTTGATTCCATTCTATTCCATTCCTATCCATTCCATTCCATTCTGGATGATTAAATTCCATTCCATTCGATTCCATTCCATTAGGGTTGATTCCATTCCATTCCATTCCATTACATTCCATTCCATGCCGGTTGATTCCATTCCATTCCATTCCATTCCATTCCATTCGGTTGGATTGCATTCCATTCCATTGCAATGCATTCCATTCCATTCCATTTCATTCCATTCGGGTTGATTCCATTCCATTTCATTCCATTCCTTTCCACTCCATTCCATTCCATTCGGGTTGTTTCCATTCCATTCCATTTGATTCCATTGCATTCGATTCCTTTCCATTCGGGTTGACTCCATTCCACTCCATTTTATTCCATTCTATTCCATTCCAATGCATTTATTTCATTCCATTCGGGTAGATTCCATTCCAATCCATTCCATTCCATTCCGGTTGATTCCTTTCCATTCCATTGCATTCCATTACATTTCATTCCATTCGGATTGATTACATTCCATTCCATTCCAATGCATTCCTTTCCATTCCATTTCATTCCATTCGGGTTGATTCCATTCCATTGCATTCCATTCCTTTCCATTCGCTTCTGGTTGATTAATTTCCATTCATTGCATTCCATTCCATTCCATTCGGGTTGATTCCATTCCATTCCTTTCTATTCCATTCCATTCCATTCTATTCGCGTTGATTCCATTGCATCCCATTCCATTTCATTCCATCCGATTCCATTCCATTCCATTCGGGTTGATTCCATTCCATTCCATTTGGGTTAATTCCATTCCATTCCATTCCATTCCATTCCATTCCATTCCATTCCAATCCATTGCATTCGGGTTGATTCCATTCCATTCCATTCCATTCCATTCCATTCCATACCATTCCATTCCTTTTGATTCCATTCCATTGCATTGCATTCCATTCCATTCCATTCCATTCCCTTTGGGTTGATTCCATTCCGCTCCAATCCATACCATTCCATTTCATTCGGGTTGATTACATTCCATTCCATTTCATTCCATTCGGGTTGATTCCATTCCATTCCATTCCATTCGGGTTGATTCCATTCCATTCCGTTCTATTCCATTCCTTTCCATTCTATTCGCGTTGATTCCATTCCATCCCATTCCATTCCATTCCATCCCATTCCATTCCTTTCCATTCGGGTTGATTCTATTCCATTTCATTGCATACCATTCCATTCCATTCGGGTTGATTCCATTCCATTCCATTTGATTCCATTCCATTCGATTCCATTTCATTCGGGTTGACTCCTTTGCATTCCATTTCATTCCATTCTATTCCATTCCATTGGATTCCACTTCATTCCATTCGGGTAGATTCCGTTCTATTCCATTCCAATCCATTCCATTCCATACCGGTTGATTCCATTCCATTCCATTCCACTCCATTCCATTCCATTCCACTCCATTCCATTTGGGTTGTTTCCATTCCATTCCATTCCATTCCATTCCATTCCATTCCATTTCATTCCAATCCATTCGGTTTCATTCCATTCCATTCCATTCCATTCCTTTGCTTCCATTCCATTCCAGAACATTCCATTCCATTACATTCCATTCTGGTAGATTCCATTCCATTCCATTCCATTCCATTCTATTCCACTCCATTCCTTTTGCTTCCATTCCATTCCATTCCATTCCATTTTATTCCATTCGGTTTGATTCCATTCCATTCCATTCCACTCCAATGCATTCCTTTTAATTCGATTTCATTCCATTCGGGTTTATTTCATTCCATTCCATTCCATTCCACTCTATTCCATTCTGGTTGATTCCATTCCATTCCATTCCATTCCATTCGGGTTGATTCCATTCCATTCCATTCTATTCCATTCAATTCCATTCTATTCGATTCCATTTCATTCTATTCACATTGATTCCATTCCATCCCATTCCATTCAATTCCATTGAATTCCATTCAATTCCCTTTGGGTTGATTCCGTTGCATTCCATTCCATTCCATTCCATTTGGGTGGATTCCAATCCATTCCATTCCATTCCATTCCATTCCTTTCCTTTGCATTCTATTCCATTCCATTCGTGTTGATTCCATTCCATTCCATTCTATTCCATTCCATTCGTGTTAATTCCATTCCATTCCATTCCTTTGCATTCCATTCCATTCCGTTTCATTTCATTCATGTTGATACCATTCCATTCCACGCCATTCCATTCCATTCGGGTTGATTCCATTCCATTCCATTCCATTTCATTCCATTCCATTGCATTCCTTTCCATTCTACTCCATTCCATTCCATTCCATTGCATTCCATTCCATTCCTTTTCATTCCATTCGGGTTGATTCCATTCCATTCCATTCCATTCCATTCCATTCCCTTTCGTTCATGTTGATTCCATTCCATGCCATTGCATTCCATTCCATTCCATTATATTCGGGTTGATTCCATTCCATTCAATTCCATTGCTTTCCATTCCAATCCATTTCATTCCATTCGGGTTGATTCTATTCCATTCCATTCCATTCCATTCCATTCCATTCCCTTCGGGTTGATTCCATTCCATTCCATTCCATTCCATTCGGGTTTATTCCATTCCATTCCATTCCATACGATTTCATTCTATTCCATTCCATTCCATTCATGTTGATACCATTCCATTCCACGCCATTCCATTCCATTCCATTCCACTCCATTAGGGTTGATGCCATTCCATTCCATTCCATACCATTCCATTCCATTTGAATTGATTCCATTCCATTCCATTCCATTCGGGTCAATTCCATTCCAATCCATTCCATTCCGTTGCCTTCCATTTCATTCCATTCCGTTCCATTCGGGTTGCGTTTATTCCATTCCAGAACATTCCATTCCTTTCCATTCCATTCCATTCCATTGCATTCCATTCCAGTTGATTCCATTCCATTCCATTCCATTGCATTCGTTTTGATTCCATTCCATTCCATTCCATTCCATTCTATTGAATTCCATTCTCTTCCATTCGTGCTGATTCCATTCCATGCCATTCCATTCCATTCCATTGCATTCCATTCCATTCGGGTTGATTCCATTCCATTTCATTCCATTGCATACCATTCCATTCCATTTCATTCCATTCGGGTTGATTCCATTCCATTCCATTCCATTCCATTCCCTTCCATTCCATTCCATTCCATTCTGGTAGATTCCATTCCATTCCATTCCATTCCATTCCATTCCATTCCATTCCATTCCATTCCATTCCATTCCATTCGGTTTCATTCCATTCCATTCCATACGATTCCATTCTATTCCATTCCATTCCATTCATTTTGATACCATTGCATTCCACGCCATTCCATTCCATTCCACTCCATTAGGGTTGATGCCATTCCATTCCATTCCCTACCATTCCATTCCATTTGAATTGATTCCATTCCATTCCATTCCATTCCATTCGGGTTAATTCCATTCCATTCCATTCCATTCCATTGCAATCCATTCCATTCCTTTCCATTCGGGTTGCTTCTATTCCATTCCAGATCATTCCATTCCATTCCATTCCATTCCATTTCATTCCCTTCCATTCGTGTTGATTCCAATCCATGCCATTCCATTCCATTCCTTTCCATTCCTGTTGATTCCATTCCATGCCATTCCATTGCATTCCATTCTGTTCCATTCGGGTTGATTCCATTCCATTCCATTGCATTCCATTCCACTCAATTTCATTCCATTCGGGTTGATTCCATTCCATTCCATTCCATTCCATTCCATTCCATTCCAATCCATTCCATTCCCTTCTGGTTGATTCCATTCCATTCCATTCCATTCCATTCCATTCGGGTTGATTCCCTTCCATTCCATTCCATACGATTCCATTCTATTCCATTACATTCCCTTCATGTTGATTCCATTCCATTCCACGCCATTGCATTCCATTCCATTTCACTCCATTAGGGTTGATGCCATTCCATTCCATTCCATACCATTCCATTCCATTTGAATTGATTCCATTCCATTCCATTCCATTCCATTCGAATTGATTCCATTCCATTCCATTCCATTCCATTCCATTCGGGTTAATTCCATGCCATTCCATTCCATTCCATTGCCTTCCATTCCATTCCATTCCAGTCGGGTTGCTTCTATTCCATTCCATTCCATTCCATTCCATTCCTTTCCATTCCATTGCATTCCATTCCGGTTGATTCCATTCCATTCCATTCCATTCCATTCGTTTTGATTCCATTCCATTCCAATCCATTCCATTCCATTCCAATCCATTCCATTCCATTCCATTCCATTCCATTCCATTCGGTTTGATTCCATTCCATTCCATACCATTGCATTCTATTCCATTCCATGTCATTCCATTCGGGGTGATTCCATTCCATTCCATTCCGGTTGATTCCATTCCATCCCATTCCATTCCATTCCTTTCCCATCCATTAGGGGTGATTCCTTTCCATTCCATTCTATTCCATTCCATTCTATTCGCGTTGAATCCATTCCATTCCATTCCGTTCCAATCCATTCCATTCCACTCAATCCCATTCCGTTCCATTCCATTCGGGTTGAATCGATTCCTTTCCACTTCATTACATTGCATACCATTTCACTACATTTGGGTAGATTCCGTTCTATTCCATTCCAATCCATTCCATTCCATTCCATTCCATTCGGGTTGATTCCATTCCATTCCATTCCATTTGGGTTGATTCCATTCCATTCCATTCCATTCCATACGATTCCATTCTATTCCATTCCATTCCATTCATATTGATACCATTTCATTCCACGCCATTCCATTCCATTCCACTCCATTAGGGTTGATGCCATTCCATTCCATTCCATACCATTCCATTGCATTTGAATTGATTCCATTCCATTCCTTTCCATTCCATTAGGGTTAATTCCAAGCCATTCCATTCCATTCCATTGCCTTCCATTCCATTCCATTCCATTCCCTTCGGGTTGCTTCTATTCCATTCCTTTCCATTCCATTCCATTCCATTCCATTCCATTCCATTCCATTCCATTGCATTCCATTCCGGGTGATTCCATTCCATTCCATTCCATTCCATTCCATTCCATTCCATTCGTTTTGATTCCATTCCATTCCAATCCATTCCATTCCATTCCATTCCATTCGGTTTGATTCCTTTCCATTCCACACCATTGCATTCCATTCCATTCCATGTCATTCCATTCGGGGTGATTCCATTCCATTCCATTCCATTCCATTCCATTCCATTCCATTCTGGTTGATTCCATTCCATCCCATTCCATTCCATTCCATTCCCATCCATTCGGGGTGATTCCTTTCCATTCCATTCTATTCCATTCCATTCTTTTCGCATTGATTCCATTCCATTCCATTCCATTCCATTCCATTCCATTCCACTCCATTCCATTCCACTCAATCCCATTCCATTCCATTCCATTCGGGTTGAATCGATTCCATTCCACTCCATTACATTGCATACCATTTCACTACATTTGGGAAGATTCCGTTCTATTCCATTCCAATCCATTCCATTCCATTCCATTCCATTCCATTCCATTCCATACCATTCCATTCCATTTGTGTTGATTCCATTCCATTCCATTCCATTCCATTCCATTCCATTCCATTCCATTCCATTTCGGATGATTCCATTCCGTTCCATTCCATTCCATTCCATTCGGTTGTTTCCATTCCATTCCAGAACATTCCATTCCATTCCATTGCATTCCAATCCATTCCATTCCGGTTGATTCCATTCCGTTCCATTCCATTCCATTCCATTCCATTCTGGTTGATTCCATTCCATTCCATTCCATTCCATTCCATTCCATTCCATTCCATTCCATTTCATTCGGGTTGATTCCATTCCATTCCATTCTATTCCATTCCATTCCATTCTATTCGCGTTGATTCAGTTCCATCCCATTCCATTCAATTCTATTCGGGCTGATTCCATTCCATTCCTTTCCTTTTCATTCCATTCCATTTGCATTGATTCCATTCCATTCCATTCCATTCCATTCCTTTCCATTCCATTCGTGTTGATTCCATTCCATTCCATTCCATTGCATTCCATTCCATTCTATTCCATTCCATTGCATTCCATTGCATTCCATTCCATTCCTTTTCATTCCATTCGGGTTGATTCCATTCCATACCATTCCATTCGATTCCATTCCATTCCATTCCGTTCATGTTGATTCCAATCCATGCCATTCCATTCCATTCCATTCCATTCCATTCGAGTTGATTCCATTCCATTCCATTCCATTGCATTCCATTCCATTTCATTTCATTCCATTCGGGTTGATTCTATTCCATTCCATTCCATTCCATTCCCTTCGGTTTGATTCCATTCCATTCCATTCCATTCCATTCGGGTTGATTCCATTCGATTCCATTCCATACCATTCCATTCTATTCCATTCCATTCCGTTCATGTTGATACCATTTCATTCCACGCCATTCCATTCCATTCCACTCCATTAGGGTTGATGCCATTCCATTCCATTCCATACCATTCCATTCCATTTGAATTGATTCCATTCCATTCTGGTTAATTCCATTCCATTCCATTCCATTCCATTGCCTTCCATTCCATTCCATTCCGTTCCATTCGGGTTGCTTCTATTCCATTCCAGAACATTCCATTCCTTTACATTTCATTCCAATCCGTTGCATTCCATTCTGGTTGATTCAATTCCATTCCATTCCATTCCATTCGTTTTGATTCAATTTCATTCCATTCCATTCCATTCCATTCAATTCCATTCGGTTTGATTCCATTCCTTTCCTTTCCATTCCATTCCATTCCATTTGGGTTGATTCCATTCCATTCCATTCCATTCCATTTGGGTTGATTCCATTCCGTTCCATTCCATTGCATTCCATTCCATTCCATTCCATTCCATTCGGTTTGATTCCATTCCTTTCCATTCCATTCCATTCCATTCCATTTGGGTTGATTCCATTCCATTCCATTCCGTTCCATTTGA
This sequence comes from Pan paniscus, assembly GCF_029289425.2. NCBI lineage: Eukaryota > Metazoa > Chordata > Mammalia > Primates > Hominidae > Pan > Pan paniscus. The sequence continues at coordinate 42,920,001 of NC_073267.2, read as the reverse complement.
GTTGATTCCATTCCGTTCCATTCCATTCCATTCCATTCCATTCCATTCGGTTGCTTCCATTCCATTCCAGAACAATCCATTCCATTCCATTGCATTCCAATCCATTCCATTCCGGTTGATTCTTTCCGTTCCGTTCCATTCCATTCCATTCCATTCCATTCTCATTGATTCCATTCCATTCCATTCCATTCCATTCGTGTTGATTCCATTCCGTTCCATTCTATTCCATTCCCTTCTATTCCATTCTATTCCATTCCATTCCATTCTATTCCATTCCATTGCATTCCATTCCGTTCCAATGCATTCCATTCCATTCCATTGCATTCCATTCCATTCCATTTCATTCCATTCGGTTCGGGTTGATTCCATTCCATTCCATTCCATTCGGGTTGTTTCCATTCCAGTCCATTCAATTCCATTCCATTTCATTCCATTCTATTCGCGTTGATTCAGTTCCATCCCATTCCATTCAATTCTATTCGGGCTGATTCCATTCCATTCCTTTCCTTTTCATTCCATTCCATTTGCATTGATTCCATTCCATTCCATTCCATGCTATTCCATTCCATTCGTGTTGATTCCATTCCATTCCATTCCATTGCATTCCATTCCATTCTATTCCATTCCATTGCATTCCATTGCATTCCATTCCATTCCTTTTCATTCCATTCGGGTTGATTCCATTCCATTCCATTCCATTCGATTCCATTCCAATCCATTCCGTTCATGTTGATTCCAATCCATGCCATTCCATTCCATTCCATTCCATTCCATTCCATTCGAGTTGATTCCATTCCATTGCATTCCATTCCATTTCATTTCATTCCATTCGGGTTGATTCTATTCCATTCCATTCCATTCCATTCCCTTCGGTTTGATTCCATTCCATTCCATTCCATTCGGGTTGATTCCATTCGATTCCATTCCATACCATTCCATTCTATTCCATTCCATTCCGTTCATGTTGATAACATTTCATTCCACGCCATTCCATTCCATTCCACTCCATTAGGGTTGATGCCATTCCATTCCATTCCATACCATTCCATTCCATTTGAATTGATACCATTCCATTCTGGTTAATTCCATTCCATTCCATTCCATTCCATTGCCTTCCATTCCATTCCATTCCGTTCCATTCGGGTTGCTTCTATTCCATTCCAGAACATTCCATTCCTTTACATTTCATTCCATTCCGTTGCATTCCATTCCGGTTGATTCAATTCCATTCCATTCCATTCCATTCGTTTTGATTCAATTTCATTCCATTCCATTCCATTCCATTCAATTCCCTTCGGTTTGATTCCATTCCTTTCCTTTCCATTCCATTCCATTCCATTTGGGTTGATTCCATTCCATTCCATTCCATTCGTGTTGATTCCATTCCATTCCATTCTATTCCATTCCCTTCTATTCCATTCTATTCCATTCCATTCCATTCTATTCCATTCCATTGCATTCCATTCCATTCCATTGCATTCCATTCCATTCCATTGCATTCCATTCCATTCCATTGCATTCCATTCCATTCCATTTCATTCCATTCGGTTCGGGTTGATTCCATTCCATTCCATTCCATTCGGGTTGTTTCCATTCCATTCCATTCAATTCCATTCCATTTCATTCCATTCGGTTCGCGTTGATTCCATTCCATTCCATTCCTTTCCATTCCATTCCATTCCATTCCCTTTGGGTTGATTCCATTCCATTCCATTCCACTCCATTCCATTTCGTTCCATTCGGGTTGATTCCATTCCATTCCATTCCATTCCATTCCATTCCACTCGGGTTGATTCCATTCCATTCCATTCATTTCCATTGCAATCCATTCCATTCCTTTCCATTCCATTGCATTCCATTCCATCCCATTTCACTCCATTCAGGTTGATTCCATTCCATTCCATTCCATTGCATTACATTCCATCCCATTCCATTCGGGTTGATTCCATTCCATTCCATTCCATTCCATTGCACTCCATCCCATTCCACTCCATTCCATTCTGGTTGATTCCATTCCCTTCAATTTCATTCCATTCCATTTGGTTTGATTCCATTGCATTCCATTCCATTCCATTCCACTGCATTCCATTGCATTCGGGTTGCTTCCATTCCATTCCAGAACATTCCATTCTATTCCATTCCACTCCAGTTGATTCCATTCCATTCCATTCCATTCCATTCCACCCCGGTTGATTCCATTCCATTCCATTCCATTCCTTTTTGATTCCATTCCATTCCATTCCATTCCATTCCATTCCATTCCATTCGTTTTGATTCCATTCCATTCCATTCCATTCCATTCCATTCCATTCCATTCGGGTTTTTTCCATTCCATTCCATTCTATTCCATTCCATTACATTCTATTCGCGTTGATTCCATTCCGTTCCATTCCATACCATTCGGGTTGATTCGATTCCATTCCATTCCATTCCATTCCATTGCATTCCATTTCTTACCATTCGGGTAGATTCCGTTCTATTCCATTCCTATCCATTCCATTCCATTCCGGATGATTACATTCCATTCCATTCGATTCCATTCCATTAGGGTTGATTCCATTCCATTCCATTCCATTCCATTTCATTCCATGCCGGTTGATTCCATTCCATTCCATTCCATTCCATTCCATTCCATTCCATTCCATTCCATTCGGTTGGATTCCATTCCATTCCACTGCAATGCATTCCATTCCATTCCATTTCATTCCATTCGGGTTGATTCCATTCCATTTCATTCCATTCCATTCCACTCCATTCCATTCCATTCGAGTTGTTTCCATTCCATTCCATTTGATTCCATTCCATTCGATTCCTTTCCATTCAGGTTGACTCCATTCCATTCCTTTTCATTCCATTCTATTCCTTTCCATTGCATTTATTTCATTCCATTCGGGTAGATTCCGTTCTATTCCATTCCAATCCATTCCATTCCATTCCGGATGATTCCATTCCATTCCATTCCATTCCATTACATTTTATTCCATTCGGATTGATTCCATTCCATTCCATTCCAATGCATTCCTTTCCATTCCATTTCATTCCATTCGGGTTGATTCCATTCCATTGCATTTCATTCCATTCCATTCGCTTCTGGTTGATTCCTATCCATTCCATTGCATTCCATTCCATTCCATTCGGGTTGATTCCATTCCATTCCTTTCTATTCCATTCCATTCCATTCTATTCGGGTTGATTCCATTGCATCCCATTCCATTTCATTCCATCCCATTCCATTCCATTCCATTCGGGTTGATTCCATTCCATTCCAATTGGGTTAATTCCATTCCATTCCATTCCATTCCATTCCATTCCATTCCAATCCATTGCATTCGGGTTGATTATATTCCATTCCATTCCATTCCATTCCATACCATTCCATTCCTTTTGATTCCATTCCATTGCATTCCATTCCATTCCATTCCATTCCATTCCATTCCATTCCATTCCATTCCCTTTGGGTAGATTCCATTCCGCTCCAATCCATACCATTCCATTCCATTCCGGCTGATTGCATTCCATTCCATTCCATTCCATTCCATTCCATTCCATTCCATTCCATTCCATTCGGGTTGATTCCATTCCATTCCATTCTATTCCATTCCTTTCCATTCTATTCGCGTTTATTCCATTCCATCCCATTCCATTCCTTTCCATTCGGGTTGATTCTATTCCATTGCATTCCATACCATTCCATTCCATTCGGGTTGATTCCATTCCATTCCATTTGATTCCATTCCATTCGATTCCATTCCATTCGGGTTGAATCCTTTGCATTCCATTTCATTCCATTCTATTCCATTCCATTGGATTCCACTTCATTCCATTCGGGTAGATTCCGTTCTATTCCATTCCAATCCATTCCATTCCATACCGGTTGATTCCATTCCATTCCATTCCACTCCATTCCATTCCATTCCACTCCATTCCATTTGGGTTGTTTCCATTCCATTCCATTCCATTCGGGTTGTTTCCATTCGATTCCTTTCTATTCCATTCCATTCCTTTCTATTCGCGTTGATTCCATTCCATTCTATTCCATTCCATTCCATTTAATCCCATTCCATGTCATTCCATTCGGGTTGATTCCATTCCATTCCATTCCATTCCATTGCATTCCATTCCATTCTGGTTGATTCCATTCCATTCCATTCCATTCCATTCCATTCCCATCCATTCGGGGTGATTTCTTTCCATTCCATTCTATTCCATTCCATTCTATTCGCGATGTTTCCATTCCATTCCATTCCATTCCATTCCATTAAATCCCATTCCACTCCATTCCATTCCAGTTGACTCGATTCCATTCCGTTCCATTCCATTCCATTCCATTCCATTCCATTCCATTCCATTGCATACCAGTTCATTCCATTCGGGTAGATTCCGTTGTATTCCATTCCAATCCATTCCATTCCATTCCATTCCATTCCATTTGGGTTGATTCCATTCCGTTCCATTCCGTTCCATTCCATTCGGTTGCTTCCATTCCATTCCAGAACATTCCATTGCATACCATTGCATTCCAATCCTTTGCATTCCGGTCGATTCCATTCCGTTCCGTTCCATTCCATTCCATTTCATTCCATTCCGGTTGATTCCTTTCCATTCCATTCCATTCCATTCCATTCCATTCCATTCGGCTTGATTCCATTCCATTCCATTCTAATCCATTGCATTCCATTCTATTCTCGTTGATTACATTCCAACCCATTCCATTCATTTCTATTCGGCCTGATTCCATTCCATTTCATTTCATTCCATTTGCATTGATTCCATTCCATTCCATTCCATTCCATTCCATTCTGGTTAATTCCATTCCATTCCATTCAATTCGGATTGATTCCATTCCATTCCATTCTATTCCATTCCATTCCATTCTATTCTCGTTGATTGCATTCCATCCCATTGCATTCCATTCCATCTCATTCCATTCCATTCCATTCGGGTTGATTCCATTCCATTCCATTCCATTCCATTCCATTCCATTGCATTCGGGTTGATTCCATTCCATTCCAATCCATTCCATTCCATTCCATTCGTGTTGATTCCATTCCATTCCATTCCATTGCTTTCCATTCCATTCCGTTTCATTCCATTCATGTTGATTCCATTCCATTCCATTCCATTCCATTCCCTTCCATTCGTGTTGATTCCATTCCATGGCATTCCATTCTATTCCATTCCAATTCCTTCCTTTCAATTCCATTTCATTCCATTCTGGATGATTCCATTCCATTCCATTCCTTTCCATTCCCTTCGGGTTTATTCCATTCCATTCCATTCCATTGCATTCCATTCGTGTTGTTTCCATTCCTTTTCATTCGATTCGATTCCATTCCATTCCATTCCATTGCATTCCATTCGGGATGATTCCATTCCATTCCATTCCATTCCTGTTGATACCATTACAATCCACGCCATTCCATTCCATTCAATTCCATTAGAATTGATGACATTCCATTCCATTCCATACCATTCCACTCCATTTGGGTTGATTCCATTCCATTCCATTCCATTCCATCCGCGTTAATTCCATTCCATTCCATTCCATTCCATTCCATTCCATTTGGGTTGCTTACATTCCATTCAAGAACATTCCATTCCATTCCATTCCATTCCTTTCCATTCCCTTCTATTCAGGTTGATTCCATTCCATTCCATTCCATTCCGTTCCATTCGTTTTGATTCCATTCCATTCCATTCCATTCGGTTTGATTCCATTCAATTCCATTCCATTGCATTACATTCCATTCCATTTCATTCCATTCGGGTTGATTCCATTCCATGCCATTCCGTTCCATTCTGGTTGATTCAATTCTATTCCATTCCCTTCCATTCCATTCCATTCCATTTGGGTTGCTTCCATTCCATTCCAGAACATTCCATTCCTTTCCATTCCATTCCGGTAGATTTCATTCCATTCCATTCCATTCCATTCGTTTAGATTCCATTCCTTTCCTTTCCATACCATTACATTACATTACATCAAATTCGGTTTGATTCCATACCATTTCATTCAATTGCATTCCATTCCATTCCATGTCATTCCTTTTGGGTTGATTCCATTCCATTCCATTCCATTCCATTCCATTCCCTTCGCGTTGAAACCATTCCATTCCACTCCATCCCATTCCATTCCATTCCCTTCCCTTCGGGTTGAATCCATTCCATTCCATTCCATTCCATTCCATTCCATTCCATTCCATTCCATTCCCTTCGCGTTGAATACATTCCATTCCCTTCGCGTTGAATCCATTCCATTCCACTCCATTCCATTCCATTCCATTCCCTTCCCTTCGGGTTGATTCCATTCCATTCCATTCTATTCCATTCAATTCCATTCTATTCGATTCCATTTCATTCTATTCACATTGATTCCATTCCATCCCAATCCATTCAATTCCATTGAATTCCATTCAATTCCCTTCGGGTTGATTCCGTTGCATTCCATTCCATTCCATTCCATTTGTGTGGATTCCATTCCATTCCATTCCATTCCATTCCATTCCTTTCCTTTGCATTCTATTCCATTCCATTCGTGTTGATTCCATTCCATTCCATTCTATTCCATTCCATTCGTGTTAATTCCATTCCATTCCATTCCTTTGCATTCCATTCCATTCCGTTTCATTTCATTCATGTTGATACCATTCCATTCCACGCCATTCCATTCCATTCGGGTTGATTCCATTCCATTCCATTCCATTTCATTCCATTCCATTGCATTCCTTTCCATTCTACTCCATTCCATTCCATTCCATTGCATTCCATTCCATTCCTTTTCATTCCATTCGGGTTGATTCCATTCCATTCCATTCCATTCCATTCCATTCCCTTTCGTTCATGTTGATTCCATTCCATCCCATTGCATTCCATTCCATTCCATTATATTCGGGTTGATTCCATTCCATTCAATTCCATTGCTTTCCATTCCAATCCATTTCATTCCATTCGGGTTGATTCTATTCCATTCCATTCCATTCCATTCCATTCCATTCCCTTCGGGTTGATTCCATTCCATTCCATTCCATTCCATTCGGGTTTATTGCATTCCATTCCATTCCATACGATTTCATTCTATTCCATTCCATTCCATTCATGTTGATACCATTCCATTCCACGCCATTCCATTCCATTCCATTCCACTCCATTAGGGTTGATGCCATTCCATTCCATTCCATACCATTCCATTCCATTTGAATTGATTCCATTCCATTCCATTCCATTCGGGTCAATTCCATTCCAATCCATTCCATTCCGTTGCCTTCCATTTCATTCCATTCCGTTCCATTCGGGTTGCGTTTATTCCATTCCAGAACATTCCATTCCTTTCCATTCCATTCCATTCCATTGCATTCCATTCCAGTTGATTCCATTCCATTCCATTCCATTGCATTCGTTTTGATTCCATTCCATTCCATTCCATTCCATTCTATTGCATTCCATTCTCTTCCATTCGTGTTGATTCCATTCCATGCCATTCCATTCCATTCCATTCCATTCCATTCGGGTTGATTCCATTCCATTTCATTCCATTGCATACCATTCCATTCCATTTCATTCCATTCGGGTTGATTCCATTCCATTCCATTCCATTCCATTCCCTTCCATTCCATTCCATTCCATTCCATTCTGGTAGATTCCATTCCATTCCATTCCATTCCATTCCATTCCATTCCATTCCATTCCATTCCATTCGGTTTGATTCCATTCCATTCCATACGATTCCATTCTATTCCATTCCATTCCATTCATTTTGATACCATTGCATTCCACGCCATTCCATTCCATTCCACTCCATTAGGGTTGATGCCATTCCATTCCATTCGGGTTAATTCCATTCCATTCCATTCCATTCCATTGCAATCCATTCCATTCCTTTCCATTCGGGTTGCTTCTATTCCATTCCAGATCATTCCATTCCATTCCATTCCATTCCATTTCATTCCCTTCCATTCGTGTTGATTCCAATCCATGCCATTCCATTCCATTCCTTTCCATTCCTGTTGATTCCATTCCATGCCATTCCATTGCATTCCATTCTGTTCCATTCGGGTTGATTCCATTCCATTCCATTGCATTCCATTCCACTCAATTTCATTCCATTCGGCTTGATTCCATTCCATTCCATTCCATTCCATTCCATTCCATTCCAATCCATTCCATTCCCTTCGGGTTGATTCCATTCCATTCCATTCCATTCCATTCCATTCGGGTTGATTCCCTTCCATTCCATTCCATACGATTCCATTCTATTCCATTCCATTCCATTCATGTTGATTCCATTCCATTCCACGCCATTGCATTCCATTCCATTTCACTCCATTAGGGTTGATGCCATTCCATTCCATTCCATACCATTCCATTCCATTTGAATTGATTCCATGCCATTCCATTCCATTCCATTCCATTCGGGTTAATTCCATGCCATTCCATTCCATTCCATTGCCTTCCAATCCATTCCATTCCAGTCGGGTTGCTTCTATTCCATTCCATTCCATTCCATTCCTTTCCATTCCATTGCATTCCATTCCGGTTGATTCCATTCCATTCCATTCCATTCCATTCGTTTTGATTCCATTCCATTCCAATCCATTCCATTCCATTCCAATCCATTCCATTCCATTCCATTCCATTCCATTCCATTCCATTCGGTTTGATTCCATTCCATTCCATACCATTGCATTCTATTCCATTCCATGTCATTCCATTCGGGGTGATTCCATTCCATTCCATTCCATTCCATTCCGGTTGATTCCATTCCATCCCATTCCATTCCATTCCTTTCCCATCCATTCGGGGTGATTCCTTTCCATTCCATTCTATTCCATTCCATTCTATTCGCGTTGAATCCATTCCATTCCATTCCGTTCCACTCCATTCCATTCCACTCAATCCCATTCCGTTCCATTCCATTCGGGTTGACTCGATTCCTTTCCACTTCATTACATTGCATACCATTTCACTACATTTGGGTAGATTCCGTTCTATTCCATTCCAATCCATTCCATTCCATTCCATTCCATTCGGGTTGATTCCATTCCATTCCATTCCATTTGGGTTGATTCCATTCCATTCCATTCCATTCCATACGATTCCATTCTATTCCATTCCATTCCATTCCTATTGATACCATTTCATTCCACGCCATTCCATTCCATTCCACTCCATTAGGGTTGATGCCATTCCATTCCATTCCATACCATTCCATTGCATTTGAATTGATTCCATTCCATTCCTTTCCATTCCATTAGGGTTAATTCCAAGCCATTCCATTCCATTCCATTGCCTTCCATTCCATTCCATTCCATTCCATTCGGGTTGCTTCTATTCCATTCCTTTCCATTCCATTCCATTCCATTCCATTCCATTGCATTCCATTCCGGGTGATTCCATTCCATTCCATTCCATTCCATTCCATTCCATTCCATTCCATTCCATTCCATTCCATTCCATTCGTTTTGATTGCATTCCATTCCAATCCATTCCATTCCATTCCATTCCATTCGGTTTGATTCCTTTCCATTCCACACCATTGCATTCCATTCCATTCCATGTCATTCCATTCGGGGTGATTCCATTCCATTCCATTCCATTCCATTCCATTCCATTCCATTCTGGTTGATTCCATTCCATCCCATTCCATTCCATTCCATTCCCATCCATTCGGGGTGATTCCTTTCCATTCCATTCTATTCCATTCCATTCTTTTCGCCTTGATTCCATTCCATTCCATTCCATTCCATTCCATTCCACTCCATTCCATTCCACTCAATCCCATTCCATTCCATTCCATTCGGGTTGAATCGATTCCATTCCACTCCATTACATTGCATACCATTTCACTACATTTGGGAAGATTCCGCTCTATTCCATTCCAATCCATTCCATTCCATTCCATTCCATTCCATTCCATTTGTGTTGATTCCATTCCATTCCATTCCATTCCATTCCATTCCATTCCATTCCATTTCGGATGATTCCATTCCGTTCCATTCCATTCCATTCCATTCGGTTGTTTCCATTCCATTCCAGAACATTCCATTCCATTCCATTGCATTCCAATCCATTCCATTCCGGTTGATTCCATTCCGTTCCATTCCATTACATTCCATTCCATTCTGGTTGATTCCATTCCATTCCATTCCATTCCATTCCATTCCATTCCATTCCATTCGGGTTGATTCCATTCCATTCCATTCTATTCCATTCCATTCCACTCTATTCGCGTTGATTCAGTTCCATCCCATTCCATTCAATTCTATTCGGGCTGATTCCATTCCATTCCTTTCCTTTTCATTCCATTCCATTTGCATTGATTCCATTCCATTCCATTCCATTCCATTCGTGTTGATTCCATTCCATTCCATTCCATTGCATTCCATTCCATTCTATTCCATTCCATTGCATTCCATTGCATTCCATTCCATTCCTTTTCATTCCATTCGGGTTGATTCCATTCCATTCCATTCCATTCCATTCCATTCCATTCCGTTCATGTTGATTCCAATCCATGCCATTCCATTCCATTCCATTCCATTCCATTCGTGTTGATTCCATTCCATTCCATTCCATTGCATTCCATTCCATTCCATTGCATTCCATTCCATTTCATTTCATTCCATTCGGGTTGATTCTATTCCATTCCATTCCATTCCATTCCCTTCGGTTTGATTCCATTCCATTCCACTCCATTCCATTCGGGTTGATTCCATTCGATTCCATTCCATACCATTCCATTCTATTCCATTCCATTCCGTTCATGTTGATACCATTTCATTCCACGCCATTCCATTCCATTCCACTCCATTAGGGTTGATGCCATTCCATTCCGTTCCATACCATTCCATTCCATTTGAATTGATTCCATTCCATTCTGGTTAATTCCATTCCATTCCATTCCATTCCATTGCCTTCCAATCCATTCCATTCCGTTCCATTCGGTTTGCTTCTATTCCATTCCAGAACATTCCATTGCTTTACATTTCATTCCAATCCGTTGCATTCCATTCTGGTTGATTCAATTCCATTCCATTCCATTCCATTCGTTTTGATTCAATTTCATTCCATTCCATTCCATTCCATTCAATTCCATTCGGTTTGATTCCATTCCTTTCCTTTCCATTCCATTCCATTCCATTTGGGTTGATTCCATTCCATTCCATTCCATTCCATTTGGGTTGATTCCATTCCGTTCCATTCCATTGCATTCCATTCCATTCCATTCGGTTTGATTCCATTCCTTTCCTTTCCATTCCATTCCATTCCATTTGGGTTGATTCCATTCCATTCCATTCCATTCCATTTGGGTTGATTCCATTCCGTTCCATTCCATTGCATTCCATTCCATTCCATTCCATTCCATTCGGTTGCTTCCATTCCATTCCAGAACAATCCATTCCATTCCATTGCATTCCAATCCATTCCATTCCGGTTGATTCTTTCCGTTCCGTTCCATTCCATTCCATTCATTCCATTCCATTCCATTCTCATTGATTCCATTCCATTCCATTCCATTCCATTCCATTCGTGTTGATTCCATTCCATTCCATTCTATTCCATTCCCTTCTATTCCATTCTATTCCATTCCATTCCATTCTATTCCATTCCATTGCATTCCATTCCATTCCATTGCATTCCATTCCATTCCATTGCATTCCATTCCATTCCATTTCATTCCATTCGGTTCGGGTTGATTCCATTCCATTCCATTCCATTCGGGTTGTTTCCATTCCATTCCATTCAATTCCATTCCATTTCATTCCATTCTATTCGCGTTGATTCAGTTCCTTCCCATTCCATTCAATTCTATTCGGGCTGATTCCATTCCATTCCTTTCCTTTTCATTCCATTCCATTTGCATTGATTCCATTCCATTCCATTCCATGCCATTCCATTCCATTCGTGTTGATTCCATTCCATTCCATTCCATTGCATTCCATTCCATTCTATTCCATTCCATTGCATTCCATTGCATTCCATTCCATTCCTTTTCATTCCATTCGGGTTGATTCCATTCCATTGCATTCCATTCGATTCCATTCCAATCCATTCCGTTCATGTTGATTCCAATCCATGCCATTCCATTCCATTCCATTCCATTCCATTCGAGTTGATTCCATTCCATTCCATTCCATTGCATTCCATTCCATTTCATTTCATTCCATTCGGGTTGATTCTATTCCATTCCATTCCATTCCATTCCCTTCGGTTTGATTCCATTCCATTCCATTCCATTCCATTCGGGTTGATTCCATTCGATTCCATTCCATACCATTCCATTCTATTCCATTCCATTCCGTTCATGTTGATACCATTTCATTCCACGCCATTCCATTCCATTCCACTCCATTAGGGTTGATGCCATTCCATTCCATTCCATACCATTCCATTCCATTTGAATTGATTCCATTCCATTCTGGTTAATTCCATTCCATTCCATTCCATTCCATTGCCTTCCATTCCATTCCATTCCGTTGCATTCGGGTTGCTTCTATTCCATTCCAGAACATTCCATTCCTTTACATTTCATTCCATTCCGTTGCATTCCATTCCGGTTGATTCAATTCCATTCCATTCCATTCCATTCGTTTTGATTCAATTTCATTCCATTCCATTCCATTCCATTCAATTCCCTTCGGTTTGATTCCATTCCTTTCCGTTCCATTCCATTCCATTCCATTTGGGTTGATTCCATTCCATTCCATTCCATTCCATTTGGGTTGATTCCATTCCGTTCCATTCCATTGCATTCCATTCCATTCCATTCCATTCCATTCGGTTTGATTCCATTCTTTCCCATTCCATTCCATTCCATTCCATTTGGGTTGATTCCATTCCATTCCATTCCATTCCATTTGAGTTGATTCCATTCCGTTCCATTCCATTCCATTCCATTCCATTCCATTCGGTTGCTTCCATTCCATTCCAGAACAATCCATTCCATTCCATTGCATTCCAATCCATTCCATTCCGGTTGATTCTTTCTGTTCCGTTCCATTCCATTCCATTCCATTCCATTCCATTCTCATTGATTCCATTCCATTCCATTCCATTCCATTCGTGTTGATTCCATTCCATTCCATTCTATTCCATTCCCTTCTATTCCATTCTATACCATTCCATTCCATTCCATTCGTTTAGATTCCATTCCTTTCCTTTCCATACCATTACATTACATTACATCAAATTCGGTTTGATTCCATACCATTTCATTCAATTGCATTCCATTCCATTCCATGTCATTCCATTTGGGTTGATTCCATTCCATTCCATTCCATTCCATTCCATTCCATTCCATTCCATTCCCTTCGCGTTGAAACCATTCCATTCCACTCCATCCCATTCCATTCCATTCCCTTCCCTTCGGGTTGAATCCATTCCATTCCATTCCATTCCATTCCATTCCATTCCATTCCATTCCATTCCCTTCGCGTTGAATCCATTCCATTCCACTCCATTCCATTCCATTCCATTCCCTTCCCTTCGGGTTGATTCCATTCCATTCCATTCTATTCCATTCAATTCCATTCTATTCGATTCCATTTCATTCTATTCACATTGATTCCATTCCATCCCAATCCATTCAATTCCATTGAATTCCATTCAATTCCCTTCGGGTTGATTCCGTTGCATTCCATTCCATTCCATTCCATTTGTGTGGATTCCATTCCATTCCATTCCATTCCATTCCATTCCTTTCCTTTGCATTCTATTCCATTCCATTCGTGTTGATTCCATTCCATTCCATTCTATTCCATTCCATTCGTGTTAATTCCATTCCATTCCATTCCTTTGCATTCCATTCCATTCCGTTTCATTTCATTCATGTTGATACCATTCCATTCCACGCCATTCCATTCCATTCGGGTTGATTCCATTCCATTCCATTCCATTTCATTCCATTCCATTGCATTCCTTTCCATTCTACTCCATTCCATTCCATTCCATTTCATTCCATTCCATTCCTTTTCATTCCATTCGGGTTGATTCCATTCCATTCCATTCCATTCCATTCCATTCCCTTTCGTTCATGTTGATTCCATTCCATGCCATTGCATTCCATTCCATTCCATTATATTCGGGTTGATTCCATTCCATTCAATTCCATTGCTTTCCATTCCAATCCATTTCATTCCATTCGGGTTGATTCTATTCCATTCCATTCCATTCCATTCCATTCCATTCCATTCCATTCCCTTCGGGTTGATTCCATTCCATTCCATTCCATTCCATTCGGGTTTATTCCATTCCATTCCATTCCATACGATTTCATTGTATTCCATTCCATTCCATTCATGTTGGTACCATTCCATTCCACGCCATTCCATTCCATTCCATTCCACTCCATTAGGGTTGATGCCATTCCATTCCATTCCATACCATTACATTCCATTTGAATTGATTACATTCCATTCCATTCCATTCGGGTCAATTCCATTCCAATCCATTCCATTCCGTTGCCTTCCATTTCATTCCATTCCGTTCCATTCGGGTTGCGTTTATTCCATTCCAGAACATTCCATTCCTTTCCATTCCATTCCATTCCATTGCATTCCATTCCAGTTGATTCCATTCCATTCCATTCCATTGCATTCGTTTTGATTCCATTCCATTCCATTCCATTCCATTCTATTGCATTCCATTCTCTTCCATTCGTGTTGATTCCATTCCATGCCATTCCATTCCATTCCATTCCATTCCATTCGGGTTGATTCCATTCCATTTCATTCCATTGCATACCATTCCATTCCATTTCATTCCATTCGGGTTGATTCCATTCCATTCCATTCCATTCCATTCCCTTCCATTCCATTCCATTCCATTCCATTCTGGTAGATTCCATTCCATTCCATTCCATTCCATTCCATTCCATTCCATTCCATTCCATTCGGTTTGATTCCATTCCATTCCATACGATTCCATTCTATTCCATTCCATTCCATTCATTTTGATACCATTGCATTCCACGCCATTCCATTCCATTCCACTCCATTAGGGTTGATGCCATTCCATTCCATTCGGGTTAATTCCATTCCATTCCATTCCATTCCATTGCAATCCATTCCATTCCTTTCCATTCGGGTTGCTTCTATTCCATTCCAGATCATTCCATTCCATTCCATTCCATTCCATTTCATTCCCTTCCATTCGTGTTGATTCCAATCCATGCCATTCCATTCCATTCCTTTCCATTCCTGTTGATTCCATTCCATGCCATTCCATTGCATTCCATTCTGTTCCATTCGGGTTGATTCCATTCCATTCCATTGCATTCCATTCCACTCAATTTCATTCCATTCGGCTTGATTCCATTCCATTCCATTCCATTCCATTCCATTCCATTCCAATCCATTCCATTCCCTTCGGGTTGATTCCATTCCATTCCATTCCATTCCATTCCATTCAGGTTGATTCCCTTCCATTCCATTCCATACGATTCCATTCTATTCCATTCCATTCCATTCATGTTGATTCCATTCCATTCCACGCCATTGCATTCCATTCCATTTCACTCCATTAGGGTTGATGCCATTCCATTCCATTCCATACCATTCCATTCCATTTGAATTGATTCCATGCCATTCCATTCCATTCCATTCCATTCGGGTTAATTCCATGCCATTCCATTCCATTCCATTGCCTTCCAATCCATTCCATTCCAGTCGGGTTGCTTCTATTCCATTCCATTCCATTCCATTCCTTTCCATTCCATTGCATTCCATTCCGGTTGATTCTATTCCATTCCATTCCATTCCATTCGTTTTGATTCCATTCCATTCCAATCCATTCCATTCCATTCCAATCCATTCCATTCCATTCCATTCCATTCCATTCCATTCCATTCGGTTTGATTCCACTCCATTCCATACCATTGCATTCTATTCCATTCCATGTCATTCCATTCGGGGTGATTCCATTCCATTCCATTCCATTCCATTCCGGTTGATTCCATTCCATCCCATTCCATTCCATTCCTTTCCCATCCATTCGGGGTGATTCCTTTCCATTCCATTCTATTCCATTCCATTCTATTCGCGTTGAATCCATTCCATTCCATTCCGTTCCACTCCATTCCATTCCACTCAATCCCATTCCGTTCCATTCCATTCGGGTTGACTCGATTCCTTTCCACTTCATTACATTGCATACCATTTCACTACATTTGGGTAGATTCCGTTCTATTCCATTCCAATCCATTCCATTCCATTCCATTCCATTCGGGTTGATTCCATTCCATTCCATTCCATTTGGGTTGATTCCATTCCATTCCATTCCATTCCATACGATTCCATTCTATTCCATTCCATTCCATTCCTATTGATACCATTTCATTCCACGCCATTCCATTCCATTCCACTCCATTAGGGTTGATGCCATTCCATTCCATTCCATACCATTCCATTGCATTTGAATTGATTCCATTCCATTCCTTTCCATTCCATTAGGGTTAATTCCAAGCCATTCCATTCCATTCCATTGCCTTCCATTCCATTCCATTCCATTCCATTCGGGTTGCTTCTATTCCATTCCTTTCCATTCCATTCCATTCCATTCCATTCCATTGCATTCCATTCCGGGTGATTCCATTCCATTCCATTCCATTCCATTCCATTCCATTCCATTCCATTCCATTCCATTCCATTCCATTCGTTTTGATTGCATTCCATTCCAATCCATTCCATTCCATTCCATTCCATTCGGTTTGATTCCTTTCCATTCCACACCATTGCATTCCATTCCATTCCATGTCATTCCATTCGGGGTGATTCCATTCCATTCCATTCCATTCCATTCCATTCCATTCCATTCTGGTTGATTCCATTCCATCCCATTCCATTCCATTCCATTCCCATCCATTCGGGGTGATTCCTTTCCATTCCATTCTATTCCATTCCATTCTTTTCGCCTTGATTCCATTCCATTCCATTCCATTCCATTCCATTCCACTCCATTCCATTCCACTCAATCCCATTCCATTCCATTCCATTCGGGTTGAATCGATTCCATTCCACTCCATTACATTGCATACCATTTCACTACATTTGGGAAGATTCCGCTCTATTCCATTCCAATCCATTCCATTCCATTCCATTCCATTCCATTCCATTTGTGTTGATTCCATTCCATTCCATTCCATTCCATTCCATTCCATTCCATTCCATTTCGGATGATTCCATTCCGTTCCATTCCATTCCATTCCATTCGGTTGTTTCCATTCCATTCCAGAACATTCCATTCCATTCCATTGCATTCCAATCCATTCCATTCCGGTTGATTCCATTCCGTTCCATTCCATTACATTCCATTCCATTCTGGTTGATTCCATTCCATTCCATTCCATTCCATTCCATTCCATTCCATTCCATTCGGGTTGATTCCATTCCATTCCATTCTATTCCATTCCATTCCACTCTATTCGCGTTGATTCAGTTCCATCCCATTCCATTCAATTCTATTCGGGCTGATTCCATTCCATTCCTTTCCTTTTCATTCCATTCCATTTGCATTGATTCCATTCCATTCCATTCCATTCCATTCGTGTTGATTCCATTCCATTCCATTCCATTGCATTCCATTCCATTCTATTCCATTCCATTGCATTCCATTGCATTCCATTCCATTCCTTTTCATTCCATTCGGGTTGATTCCATTCCATTCCATTCCATTCCATTCCATTCCATTCCGTTCATGTTGATTCCAATCCATGCCATTCCATTCCATTCCATTCCATTCCATTCGTGTTGATTCCATTCCATTCCATTCCATTGCATTCCATTCCATTCCATTGCATTCCATTCCATTTCATTTCATTCCATTCGGGTTGATTCTATTCCATTCCATTCCATTCCATTCCCTTCGGTTTGATTCCATTCCATTCCACTCCATTCCATTCGGGTTGATTCCATTCGATTCCATTCCATACCATTCCATTCTATTCCATTCCATTCCGTTCATGTTGATACCATTTCATTCCACGCCATTCCATTCCATTCCACTCCATTAGGGTTGATGCCATTCCTTTCCGTTCCATACCATTCCATTCCATTTGAATTGATTCCATTCCATTCTGGTTAATTCCATTCCATTCCATTCCATTCCATTGCCTTCCAATCCATTCCATTCCGTTCCATTCGGTTTGCTTCTATTCCATTCCAGAACATTCCATTGCTTTACATTTCATTCCAATCCGTTGCATTCCATTCTGGTTGATTCAATTCCATTCCATTCCATTCCATTCGTTTTGATTCAATTTCATTCCATTCCATTCCATTCCATTCAATTCCATTCGGTTTGATTCCATTCCTTTCCTTTCCATTCCATTCCATTCCATTTGGGTTGATTCCATTCCATTCCATTCCATTCCATTTGGGTTGATTCCATTCCGTTCCATTCCATTGCATTCCATTCCATTCCATTCGGTTTGATTCCATTCCTTTCCTTTCCATTCCATTCCATTCCATTTGGGTTGATTCCATTCCATTCCATTCCATTCCATTTGGGTTGATTCCATTCCGTTCCATTCCATTGCATTCCATTCCATTCCATTCCATTCCATTCGGTTGCTTCCATTCCATTCCAGAACAATCCATTCCATTCCATTGCATTCCAATCCATTCCATTCCGGTTGATTCTTTCCGTTCCGTTCCATTCCATTCCATTCATTCCATTCCATTCCATTCTCATTGATTCCATTCCATTCCATTCCATTCCATTCCATTCGTGTTGATTCCATTCCATTCCATTCTATTCCATTCCCTTCTATTCCATTCTATTCCATTCCATTCCATTCTATTCCATTCCATTGCATTCCATTCCATTCCATTGCATTCCATTCCATTCCATTGCATTCCATTCCATTCCATTTCATTCCATTCGGTTCGGGTTGATTCCATTCCATTCCATTCCATTCGGGTTGTTTCCATTCCATTCCATTCAATTCCATTCCATTTCATTCCATTCTATTCGCGTTGATTCAGTTCCTTCCCATTCCATTCAATTCTATTCGGGCTGATTCCATTCCATTCCTTTCCTTTTCATTCCATTCCATTTGCATTGATTCCATTCCATTCCATTCCATGCCATTCCATTCCATTCCATTCGTGTTGATTCCATTCCATTCCATTCCATTGCATTCCATTCCATTCTATTCCATTCCATTGCATTCCATTGCATTCCATTCCATTCCTTTTCATTCCATTCGGGTTGATTCCATTCCATTGCATTCCATTCGATTCCATTCCAATCCATTCCGTTCATGTTGATTCCAATCCATGCCATTCCATTCCATTCCATTCCATTCCATTCGAGTTGATTCCATTCCATTCCATTCCATTGCATTCCATTCCATTTCATTTCATTCCATTCGGGTTGATTCTATTCCATTCCATTCCATTCCATTCCCTTCGGTTTGATTCCATTCCATTCCATTCCATTCCATTCGGGTTGATTCCATTCGATTCCATTCCATACCATTCCATTCTATTCCATTCCATTCCGTTCATGTTGATACCATTTCATTCCACGCCATTCCATTCCATTCCACTCCATTAGGGTTGATGCCATTCCATTCCATTCCATACCATTCCATTCCATTTGAATTGATTCCATTCCATTCTGGTTAATTCCATTCCATTCCATTCCATTCCATTGCCTTCCATTCCATTCCATTCCGTTGCATTCGGGTTGCTTCTATTCCATTCCAGAACATTCCATTCCTTTACATTTCATTCCATTCCGTTGCATTCCATTCCGGTTGATTCAATTCCATTCCATTCCATTCCATTCGTTTTGATTCAATTTCATTCCATTCCATTCCATTCCATTCAATTCCCTTCGGTTTGATTCCATTCCTTTCCGTTCCATTCCATTCCATTCCATTTGGGTTGATTCCATTCCATTCCATTCCATTCCATTTGGGTTGATTCCATTCCGTTCCATTCCATTGCATTCCATTCCATTCCATTCCATTCCATTCGGTTTGATTCCATTCTTTCCCATTCCATTCCATTCCATTCCATTTGGGTTGATTCCATTCCATTCCATTCCATTCCATTTGAGTTGATTCCATTCCGTTCCATTCCATTCCATTCCATTCCATTCCATTCGGTTGCTTCCATTCCATTCCAGAACAATCCATTCCATTCCATTGCATTCCAATCCATTCCATTCCGGTTGATTCTTTCTGTTCCGTTCCATTCCATTCCATTCCATTCCATTCCATTCTCATTGATTCCATTCCATTCCATTCCATTCCATTCGTGTTGATTCCATTCCATTCCATTCTATTCCATTCCCTTCTATTCCATTCTATACCATTCCATTCCATTCCATTCGTTTAGATTCCATTCCTTTCCTTTCCATACCATTACATTACATTACATCAAATTCGGTTTGATTCCATACCATTTCATTCAATTGCATTCCATTCCATTCCATGTCATTCCATTTGGGTTGATTCCATTCCATTCCATTCCATTCCATTCCATTCCATTCCATTCCATTCCCTTCGCGTTGAAACCATTCCATTCCACTCCATCCCATTCCATTCCATTCCCTTCCCTTCGGGTTGAATCCATTCCATTCCATTCCATTCCATTCCATTCCATTCCATTCCATTCCATTCCCTTCGCGTTGAATCCATTCCATTCCACTCCATTCCATTCCATTCCATTCCCTTCCCTTCGGGTTGATTCCATTCCATTCCATTCTATTCCATTCAATTCCATTCTATTCGATTCCATTTCATTCTATTCACATTGATTCCATTCCATCCCAATCCATTCAATTCCATTGAATTCCATTCAATTCCCTTCGGGTTGATTCCGTTGCATTCCATTCCATTCCATTCCATTTGTGTGGATTCCATTCCATTCCATTCCATTCCATTCCATTCCTTTCCTTTGCATTCTATTCCATTCCATTCGTGTTGATTCCATTCCATTCCATTCTATTCCATTCCATTCGTGTTAATTCCATTCCATTCCATTCCTTTGCATTCCATTCCATTCCGTTTCATTTCATTCATGTTGATACCATTCCATTCCACGCCATTCCATTCCATTCGGGTTGATTCCATTCCATTCCATTCCATTTCATTCCATTCCATTGCATTCCTTTCCATTCTACTCCATTCCATTCCATTCCATTGCATTCCATTCCATTCCTTTTCATTCCATTCGGGTTGATTCCATTCCATTCCATTCCATTCCATTCCATTCCCTTTCGTTCATGTTGATTCCATTCCATGCCATTGCATTCCATTCCATTCCATTATATTCGGGTTGATTCCATTCCATTCAATTCCATTGCTTTCCATTCCAATCCATTTCATTCCATTCGGGTTGATTCTATTCCATTCCATTCCATTCCATTCCATTCCATTCCATTCCATTCCCTTCGGGTTGATTCCATTCCATTCCATTCCATTCCATTCGGGTTTATTCCATTCCATTCCATTCCATACGATTTCATTGTATTCCATTCCATTCCATTCATGTTGGTACCATTCCATTCCACGCCATTCCATTCCATTCCATTCCACTCCATTAGGGTTGATGCCATTCCATTCCATTCCATACCATTACATTCCATTTGAATTGATTACATTCCATTCCATTCCATTCGGGTCAATTCCATTCCAATCCATTCCATTCCGTTGCCTTCCATTTCATTCCATTCCGTTCCATTCGGGTTGCGTTTATTCCATTCCAGAACATTCCATTCCTTTCCATTCCATTCCATTCCATTGCATTCCATTCCAGTTGATTCCATTCCATTCCATTCCATTGCATTCGTTTTGATTCCATTCCATTCCATTCCATTCCATTCTATTGCATTCCATTCTCTTCCATTCGTGTTGATTCCATTCCATGCCATTCCATTCCATTCCATTCCATTCCATTCGGGTTGATTCCATTCCATTTCATTCCATTGCATACCATTCCATTCCATTTCATTCCATTCGGGTTGATTCCATTCCATTCCATTCCATTCCATTCCCTTCCATTCCATTCCATTCCATTCCATTCTGGTAGATTCCATTCCATTCCATTCCATTCCATTCCATTCCATTCCATTCCATTCCATTCGGTTTGATTCCATTCCATTCCATACGATTCCATTCTATTCCATTCCATTCCATTCATTTTGATACCATTGCATTCCACGCCATTCCATTCCATTCCACTCCATTAGGGTTGATGCCATTCCATTCCATTCGGGTTAATTCCATTCCATTCCATTCCATTCCATTGCAATCCATTCCATTCCTTTCCATTCGGGTTGCTTCTATTCCATTCCAGATCATTCCATTCCATTCCATTCCATTCCATTTCATTCCCTTCCATTCGTGTTGATTCCAATCCATGCCATTCCATTCCATTCCTTTCCATTCCTGTTGATTCCATTCCATGCCATTCCATTGCATTCCATTCTGTTCCATTCGGGTTGATTCCATTCCATTCCATTGCATTCCATTCCACTCAATTTCATTCCATTCGGCTTGATTCCATTCCATTCCATTCCATTCCATTCCATTCCATTCCAATCCATTCCATTCCCTTCGGGTTGATTCCATTCCATTCCATTCCATTCCATTCCATTCAGGTTGATTCCCTTCCATTCCATTCCATACGATTCCATTCTATTCCATTCCATTCCATTCATGTTGATTCCATTCCATTCCACGCCATTGCATTCCATTCCATTTCACTCCATTAGGGTTGATGCCATTCCATTCCATTCCATACCATTCCATTCCATTTGAATTGATTCCATGCCATTCCATTCCATTCCATTCCATTCGGGTTAATTCCATGCCATTCCATTCCATTCCATTGCCTTCCAATCCATTCCATTCCAGTCGGGTTGCTTCTATTCCATTCCATTCCATTCCATTCCTTTCCATTCCATTGCATTCCATTCCGGTTGATTCCATTCCATTCCATTCCATTCCATTCGTTTTGATTCCATTCCATTCCAATCCATTCCATTCCATTCCAATCCATTCCATTCCATTCCATTCCATTCCATTCCATTCCATTCGGTTTGATTCCATTCCATTCCATACCATTGCATTCTATTCCATTCCATGTCATTCCATTCGGGGTGATTCCATTCCATTCCATTCCATTCCATTCCGGTTGATTCCATTCCATCCCATTCCATTCCATTCCTTTCCCATCCATTCGGGGTGATTCCTTTCCATTCCATTCTATTCCATTCCATTCTATTCGCGTTGAATCCATTCCATTCCATTCCGTTCCACTCCATTCCATTCCACTCAATCCCATTCCGTTCCATTCCATTCGGGTTGACTCGATTCCTTTCCACTTCATTACATTGCATACCATTTCACTACATTTGGGTAGATTCCGTTCTATTCCATTCCAATCCATTCCATTCCATTCCATTCCATTCGGGTTGATTCCATTCCATTCCATTCCATTTGGGTTGATTCCATTCCATTCCATTCCATTCCATACGATTCCATTCTATTCCATTCCATTCCATTCCTATTGATACCATTTCATTCCACGCCATTCCATTCCATTCCACTCCATTAGGGTTGATGCCATTCCATTCCATTCCATACCATTCCATTGCATTTGAATTGATTCCATTCCATTCCTTTCCATTCCATTAGGGTTAATTCCAAGCCATTCCATTCCATTCCATTGCCTTCCATTCCATTCCATTCCATTCCATTCGGGTTGCTTCTATTCCATTCCTTTCCATTCCATTCCATTCCATTCCATTCCATTGCATTCCATTCCGGGTGATTCCATTCCATTCCATTCCATTCCATTCCATTCCATTCCATTCCATTCCATTCCATTCCATTCCATTCGTTTTGATTGCATTCCATTCCAATCCATTCCATTCCATTCCATTCCATTCGGTTTGATTCCTTTCCATTCCACACCATTGCATTCCATTCCATTCCATGTCATTCCATTCGGGGTGATTCCATTCCATTCCATTCCATTCCATTCCATTCCATTCCATTCTGGTTGATTCCATTCCATCCCATTCCATTCCATTCCATTCCCATCCATTCGGGGTGATTCCTTTCCATTCCATTCTATTCCATTCCATTCTTTTCGCCTTGATTCCATTCCATTCCATTCCATTCCATTCCATTCCATTCCACTCCATTCCATTCCACTCAATCCCATTCCATTCCATTCCATTCGGGTTGAATCGATTCCATTCCACTCCATTACATTGCATACCATTTCACTACATTTGGGAAGATTCCGCTCTATTCCATTCCAATCCATTCCATTCCATTCCATTCCATTCCATTCCATTTGTGTTGATTCCATTCCATTCCATTCCATTCCATTCCATTCCATTCCATTCCATTCCATTTCGGATGATTCCATTCCGTTCCATTCCATTCCATTCCATTCGGTTGTTTCCATTCCATTCCAGAACATTCCATTCCATTCCATTGCATTCCAATCCATTCCATTCCGGTTGATTCCATTCCGTTCCATTCCATTACATTCCATTCCATTCTGGTTGATTCCATTCCATTCCATTCCATTCCATTCCATTCCATTCCATTCCATTCGGGTTGATTCCATTCCATTCCATTCTATTCCATTCCATTCCACTCTATTCGCGTTGATTCAGTTCCATCCCATTCCATTCAATTCTATTCGGGCTGATTCCATTCCATTCCTTTCCTTTTCATTCCATTCCATTTGCATTGATTCCATTCCATTCCATTCCATTCCATTCGTGTTGATTCCATTCCATTCCATTCCATTGCATTCCATTCCATTCTATTCCATTCCATTGCATTCCATTGCATTCCATTCCATTCCTTTTCATTCCATTCGGGTTGATTCCATTCCATTCCATTCCATTCCATTCCATTCCATTCCGTTCATGTTGATTCCAATCCATGCCATTCCATTCCATTCCATTCCATTCCATTCGTGTTGATTCCATTCCATTCCATTCCATTGCATTCCATTCCATTCCATTGCATTCCATTCCATTTCATTTCATTCCATTCGGGTTGATTCTATTCCATTCCATTCCATTCCATTCCCTTCGGTTTGATTCCATTCCATTCCACTCCATTCCATTCGGGTTGATTCCATTCGATTCCATTCCATACCATTCCATTCTATTCCATTCCATTCCGTTCATGTTGATACCATTTCATTCCACGCCATTCCATTCCATTCCACTCCATTAGGGTTGATGCCATTCCATTCCGTTCCATACCATTCCATTCCATTTGAATTGATTCCATTCCATTCT
Organism: Pan paniscus; assembly: GCF_029289425.2. NCBI lineage: Eukaryota > Metazoa > Chordata > Mammalia > Primates > Hominidae > Pan > Pan paniscus. Next base: position 42,894,723 of record NC_073267.2, on the reverse strand, counting down.
GGTTAATTCCATTCCATTCCATTCCATTCCATTGCCTTCCAATCCATTCCATTCCGTTCCATTCGGTTTGCTTCTATTCCATTCCAGAACATTCCATTGCTTTACATTTCATTCCAATCCGTTGCATTCCATTCTGGTTGATTCAATTCCATTCCATTCCATTCCATTCGTTTTGATTCAATTTCATTCCATTCCATTCCATTCCATTCAATTCCATTCGGTTTGATTCCATTCCTTTCCTTTCCATTCCATTCCATTCCATTTGGGTTGATTCCATTCCATTCCATTCCATTCCATTTGGGTTGATTCCATTCCGTTCCATTCCATTGCATTCCATTCCATTCCATTCGGTTTGATTCCATTCCTTTCCTTTCCATTCCATTCCATTCCATTTGGGTTGATTCCATTCCATTCCATTCCATTCCATTTGGGTTGATTCCATTCCGTTCCATTCCATTGCATTCCATTCCATTCCATTCCATTCCATTCGGTTGCTTCCATTCCATTCCAGAACAATCCATTCCATTCCATTGCATTCCAATCCATTCCATTCCGGTTGATTCTTTCCGTTCCGTTCCATTCCATTCCATTCATTCCATTCCATTCCATTCTCATTGATTCCATTCCATTCCATTCCATTCCATTCCATTCGTGTTGATTCCATTCCATTCCATTCTATTCCATTCCCTTCTATTCCATTCTATTCCATTCCATTCCATTCTATTCCATTCCATTGCATTCCATTCCATTCCATTGCATTCCATTCCATTCCATTGCATTCCATTCCATTCCATTTCATTCCATTCGGTTCGGGTTGATTCCATTCCATTCCATTCCATTCGGGTTGTTTCCATTCCATTCCATTCAATTCCATTCCATTTCATTCCATTCTATTCGCGTTGATTCAGTTCCTTCCCATTCCATTCAATTCTATTCGGGCTGATTCCATTCCATTCCTTTCCTTTTCATTCCATTCCATTTGCATTGATTCCATTCCATTCCATTCCATGCCATTCCATTCCATTCGTGTTGATTCCATTCCATTCCATTCCATTGCATTCCATTCCATTCTATTCCATTCCATTGCATTCCATTGCATTCCATTGCATTCCATTCCATTCCTTTTCATTCCATTCGTGTTGATTCCATTCCATTGCATTCCATTCGATTCCATTCCAATCCATTCCGTTCATGTTGATTCCAATCCATGCCATTCCATTCCATTCCATTCCATTCGAGTTGATTCCATTCCATTCCATTCCATTGCATTCCATTCCATTTCATTTCATTCCATTCGGGTTGATTCTATTCCATTCCATTCCATTCCATTCCCTTCGGTTTGATTCCATTCCATTCCATTCCATTCCATTCGGGTTGATTCCATTCGATTCCATTCCATACCATTCCATTCTATTCCATTCCATTCCGTTCATGTTGATACCATTTCATTCCACGCCATTCCATTCCATTCCACTCCATTAGGGTTGATGCCATTCCATTCCATTCCATACCATTCCATTCCATTTGAATTGATTCCATTCCATTCTGGTTAATTCCATTCCATTCCATTCCATTCCATTGCCTTCCATTCCATTCCATTCCGTTGCATTCGGGTTGCTTCTATTCCATTCCAGAACATTCCATTCCTTTACATTTCATTCCATTCCGTTGCATTCCATTCCGGTTGATTCAATTCCATTCCATTCCATTCCATTCGTTTTGATTCAATTTCATTCCATTCCATTCCATTCCATTCAATTCCCTTCGGTTTGATTCCATTCCTTTCCGTTCCATTCCATTCCATTCCATTTGGGTTGATTCCATTCCATTCCATTCCATTCCATTTGGGTTGATTCCATTCCGTTCCATTCCATTGCATTCCATTCCATTCCATTCCATTCCATTCGGTTTGATTCCATTCTTTCCCATTCCATTCCATTCCATTCCATTTGGGTTGATTCCATTCCATTCCATTCCATTCCATTTGAGTTGATTCCATTCCGTTCCATTCCATTCCATTCCATTCCATTCCATTCGGTTGCTTCCATTCCATTCCAGAACAATCCATTCCATTCCATTGCATTCCAATCCATTCCATTCCGGTTGATTCTTTCTGTTCCGTTCCATTCCATTCCATTCCATTCCATTCCATTCTCATTGATTCCATTCCATTCCATTCCATTCCATTCGTGTTGATTCCATTCCATTCCATTCTATTCCATTCCCTTCTATTCCATTCTATTCCATTGCATTCCATTCTATTCCATTCCATTGCATTCCATTCCATTCCATTGCATTCCATTCCATTCCATTTCATTCCATTCGGTTCGGGTTGATTCCCTTCCATTCCATTCCATTCGGGTTGTTTCCATTCCATTCCATTCAATTCCATTCCATTTCATTCCATTCGGTTCGCGTTGATTCCATTCCATTCCATTCCTTTCCATTCCATTCCATTCCATTCCCTTTGGGTTGATTCCATTCCATTCCATTCCACTCCATTCCATTTCGTTCCATTCGGGTTGATTCCATTCCATTCCATTCCATTCCATTCCATTCCACTCGGGTTGATTCCATTCCATTCCATTCATTTCCATTGCAATCCATTCCATTCCTTTCCATTCCATTGCATTCCATTCCATCCCATTTCACTCCATTCAGGTTGATTCCATTCCATTCCATTCCATTGCATTACATTCCATCCCATTCCATTCGGGTTGATTCCATTCCATTCCATTCCATTCCATTGCACTCCATCCCATTCCACTCCATTCCATTCCGGTTGATTCCATTCCCTTCAATTTCATTCCATTCCATTTGGTTTGATTCCATTGCATTCCATTCCATTCCATTCCACTGCATTCCATTGCATGCGGGTTGCTTCCATTCCATTCCAGAACATTCCATTCTATTCCATTCCACTCCAGTTGATTCCATTCCATTCCATTCCATTCCATTCCACCCCGGTTGATTCCATTCCATTCCATTCCATTCCTTTTTGATTCCATTCCATTCCATTCCATTCCATTCCATTCCATTCGTTTTGATTCCATTCCATTCCATTCCATTCCATTCCATTCCATTCCATTCGGGTTTTTTCCATTCCATTCCATTCTATTCCATTCCATTACATTATATTCGCGTTGATTCCATTCCGTTCCATTCCATACCATTCGGGTTGATTCGATTCCATTCCATTCCATTCCATTCCATTGCATTCCATTTCTTACCATTCGGGTAGATTCCGTTCTATTCCATTCCTATCCATTCCATTCCATTCCGGATGATTACATTCCATTCCATTCGATTCCATTCCATTAGGGTTGATTCCATTCCATTCCATTCCATTCCATTTCATTCCATGACGGTTGATTCCATTCCATTCCATTCCATTCCATTCCATTCCATTCCATTCCATTCCATTCGGTTGGATTCCATTCCATTCCATTGCAATGCATTCCATTCCATTCCAGTCGGGTTGCTTCTATTCCATTCCATTCCATTCCATTCCTTTCCATTCCATTGCATTCCATTCCGGTTGATTCCATTCCATTCCATTCCATTCCATTCGTTTTGATTCCATTCCATTCCAATCCATTCCATTCCATTCCAATCCATTCCATTCCATTCCATTCCATTTGGTTTCATTCCATTCCATTCCATACCATTGCATTCTATTCCATTCCATGTCATTCCATTCGGGGTGATTCCATTCCATTCCATTCCATTCCATTCCGGTTGATTCCATTCCATCCCATTCCATTCCATTCCTTTCCCATCCATTCGGGGTGATTCCTTTCAATTCCATTCTATTCCATTCCATTCTATTCGCGTTGAATCCATTCCATTCCATTCCGTTCCACTCCATTCCATTCCACTCAATCCCATTCCGTTCCATTCCATTCGGGTTGACTCGATTCCTTTCCACTTCATTACATTGCATACCATTTCACTACATTTGGGTAGATTCCGTTCTATTCCATTCCAATCCATTCCATTCCATTCCATTCCATTTGAGTTGATTCCATTCCATTCCATTCCATTTGGGTTGATTCCATTCCATTCCATTCCATTCCATACGATTCCATTCTATTCCATTCCATTCCATTCATATTGATACCATTTCATTCCACGCCATTCCATTCCATTCCACTCCATTAGGGTTGATGCCATTCCATTCCATTCCATACCATTCCATTGCATTTGAATTGATTCCATTCCATTCCTTTCCATTCCATTAGGGTTAATTCCAAGCCATTCCATTCCATTCCATTGCCTTCCATTCCATTCCATTCCATTCGGGTTGCTTCTATTCCATTCCTTTCCATTCCATTCCGTTCCATTCCATTCCATTCCATTCCATTGCATTCCATTCCGGGTGATTCCATTCCATTCCATTCCATTCCATTCCATTCCATTCCATTCCATTCGTTTTGATTCCTTTCCATTCCAATCCATTGCATTCCATTCCATTCCATTCTGTTTGATTCCTTTCCATTCCACACCATTGCATTCCATTCCATTCCATGTCATTCCATTCGGGGTGATTCCATTCCATTCCATTCCATTCCATTCCATTCCATTCCATTCCATTCTGGTTGATTCCATTCCATCCCATTCCATTCCATTCCATTCCCATCCATTCGGGGTGATTCCTTTCCATTCCATTCTATTCCATTCCATTCTTTTCGCCTTGATTCCATTCCATTCCATTCCATTCCATTCCATTCCATTCCACTCCATTCCATTCCACTCAATCCCATTCCATTCCATTCCATTCGGGTTGAATCGATTCCATTCCACTCCATTACATTGCATACCATTTCACTACATTTGGGAAGATTCCGTTCTATTCCATTCCAATCCATTCCATTAGATTCCATTCCATTCCATTCCATTCCATTCCATTTGTGTTGATTCCATTCCATTCCATTCCATTCCATTCCATTCCATTCCATTCCATTTGGGTTGATTCCATTCCGTTCCATTCCATTCCATTCCATTCGGTTGTTTCCATTCCATTCCAGAACATTCCATTCCATTCCATTGCATTCCAATCCATTCCATTCCGGTTGATTCCATTCCGTTCCATTCCATTCCATTCCATTCCATTCTGGTTGATTCCATTCCATTCCATTCCATTCCATTCCATTCCATTTCATTCGGGTTGATTCCATTCCATTCCATTCTATTCCATTCCATTCCATTCTATTCGCGTTGATTCAGTTCCATCCCATTCCATTCAATTCTATTCGGGCTGATTCCATTCCATTCCTTTCCTTTTCATTCCATTCCATTTGCATTGATTCCATTCCATTCCATTCCATTCCATTCGTGTTGATTCCATTCCATTCCATTCCATTGCATTCCATTCCATTCTATTCCATTCCATTGCATTCCATTGCATTCCATTCCATTCCTTTTCATTCCATTCGGGTTGATTCCATTCCATTCCATTCCATTCGATTCCATTCCATTCCATTCCGTTCATGTTGATTCCAATCCATGCCATTCCATTCCATTCCATTCCATTCCATTCGAGTTGATTCCATTCCATTCCATTCCATTGCATTCCATTCCATTTCATTTCATTCCATTCGGGTTGATTCTATTCCATTCCTTTCCATTCCATTCCCTTCGGTTTGATTCCATTCCATTCCATTCCATTCCATTCGGGTTGATTCCATTCGATTCCATTCCATACCATTCCATTCTATTCCATTCCATTCCGTTCATGTTGATACCATTTCATTCCACGCCATTCCATTCCATTCCACTCCATTAGGGTTGATGCCATTCCATTCCATTCCATACCATTCCATTCCATTTGAATTGATTCCATTCCATTCTGGTTAATTCCATTCCATTCCATTCCATTCCATTGCCTTCCATTCCATTCCATTCCGTTCCATTCGGGTTGCTTCTATTCCATTCCAGAACATTCCATTCCTTTACATTTCATTCCAATCCGTTGCATTCCATTCTGGTTGATTCAATTCCATTCCACTCCATTCCATTCGTTTTGATTCAATTTCATTCCATTCCATTCCATTCCATTCAATTCCATTCGGTTTGATTCCATTCCTTTCCTTTCCATTCCATTCCATTCCATTTGGGTTGATTCCATTCCATTCCATTCCATTCCATTTGGGTTGATTCCATTCCGTTCCATTCCATTGCATTCCATTCCATTCCATTCCATTCCATTCGGTTTGATTCCATTCCTTTCCATTCCATTCCATTCCATTCCATTTGGGTTGATTCCATTCCATTCCATTCCATTCCATTTGAGTTGATTCCATTCCGTTCCATTCCATTCCATTCCATTCCATTCCATTCGGTTGCTTCCATTCCATTCCAGAACAATCCATTCCATTCCATTGCATTCCAATCCATTCCATTCCGGTTGATTCTTTCCGTTCCGTTCCATTCCATTCCATTCCATTCCATTCTCATTGATTCCATTCCATTCCATTCCATTCCATTCGTGTTGATTCCATTCCATTCCATTCTATTCCATTCCCTTCTATTCCATTCTATTCCATTCCATTCCATTCTATTCCATTCCATTGCATTCCATTCCATTCCATTGCATTCCATTCCATTCCATTGCATTCCATTCCATTCCATTTCATTCCATTCGGTTCGGGTTGATTCCATTCCATTCCATTCCATTCGGGTTGTTTCCATTCCAGTCCATTCAATTCCATTCCATTTCATTCCATTCTATTCGCGTTGATTCAGTTCCATCCCATTCCATTCAATTCTATTCGGGCTGATTCCATTCCATTCCTTTCCTTTTCATTCCATTCCATTTGCATTGATTCCATTCCATTCCATTCCATGCCATTCCATTCCATTCGTGTTGATTCCATTCCATTCCATTCCATTGCATTCCATTCCATTCTATTCCATTCCATTGCATTCCATTGCATTCCATTCCATTCCTTTTCATTCCATTCGGGTTGATTCCATTCCATTGCATTCCATTCGATTCCATTCCAATCCATTCCGTTCATGTTGATTCCAATCCATGCCATTCCATTCCATTCCATTCCATTCCATTCGAGTTGATTCCATTCCATTCCATTCCATTGCATTCCATTCCATTTCATTTCATTCCATTCGGGTTGATTCTATTCCATTCCATTCCATTCCATTCCCTTCGGTTTGATTCCATTCCATTCCATTCCATTCCATTCGGGTTGATTCCATTCGATTCCATTCCATACCATTCCATTCTATTCCATTCCATTCCGTTCATGTTGATACCATTTCATTCCACGCCATTCCATTCCATTCCACTCCATTAGGGTTGATGCCATTCCATTCCATTCCATACCATTCAATTCCATTTGAATTGATTCCATTCCATTCTGGTTAATTCCATTCCATTCCATTCCATTCCATTGCCTTCCATTCCATTCCATTCCGTTGCATTCGGGTTGCTTCTATTCCATTCCAGAACATTCCATTCCTTTACATTTCATTCCATTCCGTTGCATTCCATTCCGGTTGATTCAATTCCATTCCATTCCATTCCATTCGTTTTGATTCAATTTCATTCCATTCCATTCCATTCCATTCAATTCCCTTCGGTTTGATTCCATTCCTTTCCGTTCCATTCCATTCCATTCCATTTGGGTTGATTCCATTCCATTCCATTCCATTCCATTTGGGTTGATTCCATTCCGTTCCATTCCATTGCATTCCATTCCATTCCATTCCATTCCATTCGGTTTGATTCCATTCTTTCCCATTCCATTCCATTCCATTTCATTTGGGTTGATTCCATTCCATTCCATTCCATTCCATTTGAGTTGATTCCATTCCGTTCCATTCCATTCCATTCCATTCCATTCCATTCGGTTGCTTCCATTCCATTCCAGAACAATCCATTCCATTCCATTGCATTCCAATCCATTCCATTCCGGTTGATTCTTTCTGTTCCGTTCCATTCCATTCCATTCCATTCCATTCCATTCTCATTGATTCCATTCCATTCCATTCCATTCCATTCGTGTTGATTCCATTCCATTCCATTCTATTCCATTCCCTTCTATTCCATTCTATTCCATTGCATTCCATTCTATTCCATTCCATTGCATTCCATTCCATTCCATTGCATTCCATTCCATTCCATTTCATTCCATTCGGTTCGGGTTGATTCCCTTCCATTCCATTCCATTCGGGTTGTTTCCATTCCATTCCATTCAATTCCATTCCATTTCATTCCATTCGGTTCGCGTTGATTCCATTCCATTCCATTCCTTTCCATTCCATTCCATTCCATTCCCTTTGGGTTGATTCCATTCCATTCCATTCCACTCCATTCCATTTCGTTCCATTCGGGTTGATTCCATTCCATTCCATTCCATTCCATTCCATTCCACTCGGGTTGATTCCATTCCATTCCATTCATTTCCATTGCAATCCATTCCATTCCTTTCCATTCCATTGCATTCCATTCCATCCCATTTCACTCCATTCAGGTTGATTCCATTCCATTCCATTCCATTGCATTACATTCCATCCCATTCCATTCGGGTTGATTCCATTCCATTCCATTCCATTCCATTGCACTCCATCCCATTCCACTCCATTCCATTCCGGTTGATTCCATTCCCTTCAATTTCATTCCATTCCATTTGGTTTGATTCCATTGCATTCCATTCCATTCCATTCCACTGCATTCCATTGCATGCGGGTTGCTTCCATTCCATTCCAGAACATTCCATTCTATTCCATTCCACTCCAGTTGATTCCATTCCATTCCATTCCATTCCATTCCACCCCGGTTGATTCCATTCCATTCCATTCCATTCCTTTTTGATTCCATTCCATTCCATTCCATTCCATTCCATTCCATTCGTTTTGATTCCATTCCATTCCATTCCATTCCATTCCATTCCATTCCATTCGGGTTTTTTCCATTCCATTCCATTCTATTCCATTCCATTACATTATATTCGCGTTGATTCCATTCCGTTCCATTCCATACCATTCGGGTTGATTCGATTCGATTCCATTCCATTCCATTCCATTGCATTCCATTTCTTACCATTCGGGTAGATTCCGTTCTATTCCATTCCTATCCATTCCATTCCATTCCGGATGATTACATTCCATTCCATTCGATTCCATTCCATTAGGGTTGATTCCATTCCATTCCATTCCATTCCATTTCATTCCATGACGGTTGATTCCATTCCATTCCATTCCATTCCATTCCATTCCATTCCATTCCATTCCATTCGGTTGGATTCCATTCCATTCCATTGCAATGCATTCCATTCCATTCCAGTCGGGTTGCTTCTATTCCATTCCATTCCATTCCATTCCTTTCCATTCCATTGCATTCCATTCCGGTTGATTCCATTCCATTCCATTCCATTCCATTCGTTTTGATTCCATTCCATTCCAATCCATTCCATTCCATTCCAATCCATTCCATTCCATTCCATTCCATTTGGTTTCATTCCATTCCATTCCATACCATTGCATTCTATTCCATTCCATGTCATTCCATTCGGGGTGATTCCATTCCATTCCATTCCATTCCATTCCGGTTGATTCCATTCCATCCCATTCCATTCCATTCCTTTCCCATCCATTCGGGGTGATTCCTTTCAATTCCATTCTATTCCATTCCATTCTATTCGCGTTGAATCCATTCCATTCCATTCCGTTCCACTCCATTCCATTCCACTCAATCCCATTCCGTTCCATTCCATTCGGGTTGACTCGATTCCTTTCCACTTCATTACATTGCATACCATTTCACTACATTTGGGTAGATTCCGTTCTATTCCATTCCAATCCATTCCATTCCATTCCATTCCATTTGAGTTGATTCCATTCCATTCCATTCCATTTGGGTTGATTCCATTCCATTCCATTCCATTCCATACGATTCCATTCTATTCCATTCCATTCCATTCATATTGATACCATTTCATTCCACGCCATTCCATTCCATTCCACTCCATTAGGGTTGATGCCATTCCATTCCATTCCATACCATTCCATTGCATTTGAATTGATTCCATTCCATTCCTTTCCATTCCATTAGGGTTAATTCCAAGCCATTCCATTCCATTCCATTGCCTTCCATTCCATTCCATTCCATTCCATTCGGGTTGCTTCTATTCCATTCCTTTCCATTCCATTCCGTTCCATTCCATTCCATTCCATTCCATTGCATTCCATTCCGGGTGATTCCATTCCATTCCATTCCATTCCATTCCATTCCATTCCATTCCATTCCATTCGTTTTGATTCCTTTCCATTCCAATCCATTGCATTCCATTCCATTCCATTCTGTTTGATTCCTTTCCATTCCACACCATTGCATTCCATTCCATTCCATGTCATTCCATTCGGGGTGATTCCATTCCATTCCATTCCATTCCATTCCATTCCATTCCATTCCATTCTGGTTGATTCCATTCCATCCCATTCCATTCCATTCCATTCCCATCCATTCGGGGTGATTCCTTTCCATTCCATTCTATTCCATTCCATTCTTTTCGCCTTGATTCCATTCCATTCCATTCCATTCCATTCCATTCCATTCCATTCCACTCCATTCCATTCCACTCAATCCCATTCCATTCCATTCCATTCGGGTTGAATCGATTCCATTCCACTCCATTACATTGCATACCATTTCACTACATTTGGGAAGATTCCGTTCTATTCCATTCCAATCCATTCCATTAGATTCCATTCCATTCCATTCCATTCCATTCCATTTGTGTTGATTCCATTCCATTCCATTCCATTCCATTCCATTCCATTCCATTCCATTTGGGTTGATTCCATTCCGTTCCATTCCATTCCATTCCATTCGGTTGTTTCCATTCCATTCCAGAACATTCCATTCCATTCCATTGCATTCCAATCCATTCCATTCCGGTTGATTCCATTCCGTTCCATTCCATTCCATTCCATTCCATTCTGGTTGATTCCATTCCATTCCATTCCATTCCATTCCATTCCATTCCATTTCATTCGGGTTGATTCCATTCCATTCCATTCTATTCCATTCCATTCCATTCTATTCGCGTTGATTCAGTTCCATCCCATTCCATTCAATTCTATTCGGGCTGATTCCATTCCATTCCTTTCCTATTCATTCCATTCCATTTGCATTGATTCCATTCCATTCCATTCCATTCCATTCGTGTTGATTCCATTCCATTCCATTCCATTGCATTCCATTCCATTCTATTCCATTCCATTGCATTCCATTGCATTCCATTCCATTCCTTTTCATTCCATTCGGGTTGATTCCATTCCATTCCATTCCATTCGATTCCATTCCATTCCATTCCGTTCATGTTGATTCCAATCCATGCCATTCCATTCCATTCCATTCCATTCCATTCGAGTTGATTCCATTCCATTCCATTCCATTGCATTCCATTCCATTTCATTTCATTCCATTCGGGTTGATTCTATTCCATTCCTTTCCATTCCATTCCCTTCGGTTTGATTCCATTCCATTCCATTCCATTCCATTCGGGTTGATTCCATTCGATTCCATTCCATACCATTCCATTCTATTCCATTCCATTCCGTTCATGTTGATACCATTTCATTCCACGCCATTCCATTCCATTCCACTCCATTAGGGTTGATGCCATTCCATTCCATTCCATACCATTCCATTCCATTTGAATTGATTCCATTCCATTCTGGTTAATTCCATTCCATTCCATTCCATTCCATTGCCTTCCATTCCATTCCATTCCGTTCCATTCGGGTTGCTTCTATTCCATTCCAGAACATTCCATTCCTTTACATTTCATTCCAATCCGTTGCATTCCATTCTGGTTGATTCAATTCCATTCCACTCCATTCCATTCGTTTTGATTCAATTTCATTCCATTCCATTCCATTCCATTCAATTCCATTCGGTTTGATTCCATTCCTTTCCTTTCCATTCCATTCCATTCCATTTGGGTTGATTCCATTCCATTCCATTCCATTCCATTTGGGTTGATTCCATTCCGTTCAATTCCATTGCATTCCATTCCATTCCATTCCATTCCATTCGGTTTGATTCCATTCCTTTCCATTCCATTCCATTCCATTCCATTTGGGTTGATTCCATTCCATTCCATTCCATTCCATTTGAGTTGATTCCATTCCGTTCCATTCCATTCCATTCCATTCCATTCCATTCCATTCGGTTGCTTCCATTCCATTCCAGAACAATCCATTCCATTCCATTGCATTCCAATCCATTCCATTCCGGTTGATTCTTTCCGTTCCGTTCCATTCCATTCCATTCCATTCCATTCTCATTGATTCCATTCCATTCCATTCCATTCCATTCGTGTTGATTCCATTCCATTCCATTCTATTCCATTCCCTTCTATTCCATTCTATTCCATTCCATTCCATTCTATTCCATTCCATTGCATTCCATTCCATTCCATTGCATTCCATTCCATTCCATTGCATTCCATTCCATTCCATTTCATTCCATTCGGTTCGGGTTGATTCCATTCCATTCCATTCCATTCGGGTTGTTTCCATTCCAGTCCATTCAATTCCATTCCATTTCATTCCATTCTATTCGCGTTGATTCAGTTCCATCCCATTCCATTCAATTCTATTCGGGCTGATTCCATTCCATTCCTTTCCTTTTCATTCCATTCCATTTGCATTGATTCCATTCCATTCCATTCCATGCCATTCCATTCCATTCGTGTTGATTCCATTCCATTCCATTCCATTGCATTCCATTCCATTCTATTCCATTCCATTGCATTCCATTGCATTCCATTCCATTCCTTTTCATTCCATTCGGGTTGATTCCATTCCATTGCATTCCATTCGATTCCATTCCAATCCATTCCGTTCATGTTGATTCCAATCCATGCCATTCCATTCCATTCCATTCCATTCCATTCGAGTTGATTCCATTCCATTCCATTCCATTGCATTCCATTCCATTTCATTTCATTCCATTCGGGTTGATTCTATTCCATTCCATTCCATTCCATTCCCTTCGGTTTGATTCCATTCCATTCCATTCCATTCCATTCGGGTTGATTCCATTCGATTCCATTCCATACCATTCCATTCTATTCCATTCCATTCCGTTCATGTTGATACCATTTCATTCCACGCCATTCCATTCCATTCCACTCCATTAGGGTTGATGCCATTCCATTCCATTCCATACCATTCCATTCCATTTGAATTGATTCCATTCCATTCTGGTTAATTCCATTCCATTCCATTCCATTCCATTGCCTTCCATTCCATTCCATTCCGTTGCATTCGGGTTGCTTCTATTCCATTCCAGAACATTCCATTCCTTTACATTTCATTCCATTCCGTTGCATTCCATTCCGGTTGATTCAATTCCATTCCATTCCATTCCATTCGTTTTGATTCAATTTCATTCCATTCCATTCCATTCCATTCAATTCCCTTCGGTTTGATTCCATTCCTTTCCGTTCCATTCCATTCCATTCCATTTGGGTTGATTCCATTCCATTCCATTCCATTCCATTTGGGTTGATTCCATTCCGTTCCATTCCATTGCATTCCATTCCATTCCATTCCATTCCATTCGGTTTGATTCCATTCTTTCCCATTCCATTCCATTCCATTCCATTTGGGTTGATTCCATTCCATTCCATTCCATTCCATTTGAGTTGATTCCATTCCGTTCCATTCCATTCCATTCCATTCCATTCCATTCGGTTGCTTCCATTCCATTCCAGAACAATCCATTCCATTCCATTGCATTCCAATCCATTCCATTCCGGTTGATTCTTTCTGTTCCGTTCCATTCCATTCCATTCCATTCCATTCCATTCTCATTGATTCCATTCCATTCCATTCCATTCCATTCGTGTTGATTCCATTCCATTCCATTCTATTCCATTCCCTTCTATTCCATTCTATTCCATTGCATTCCATTCTATTCCATTCCATTGCATTCCATTCCATTCCATTGCATTCCATTCCATTCCATTTCATTCCATTCGGTTCGGGTTGATTCCCTTCCATTCCATTCCATTCGGGTTGTTTCCATTCCATTCCATTCAATTCCATTCCATTTCATTCCATTCGGTTCGCGTTGATTCCATTCCATTCCATTCCTTTCCATTCCATTCCATTCCATTCCCTTTGGGTTGATTCCATTCCATTCCATTCCACTCCATTCCATTTCGTTCCATTCGGGTTGATTCCATTCCATTCCATTCCATTCCATTCCATTCCACTCGGGTTGATTCCATTCCATTCCATTCATTTCCATTGCAATCCATTCCATTCCTTTCCATTCCATTGCATTCCATTCCATCCCATTTCACTCCATTCAGGTTGATTCCATTCCATTCCATTCCATTGCATTACATTCCATCCCATTCCATTCGGGTTGATTCCATTCCATTCCATTCCATTCCATTGCACTCCATCCCATTCCACTCCATTCCATTCCGGTTGATTCCATTCCCTTCAATTTCATTCCATTCCATTTGGTTTGATTCCATTGCATTCCATTCCATTCCATTCCACTGCATTCCATTGCATGCGGGTTGCTTCCATTCCATTCCAGAACATTCCATTCTATTCCATTCCACTCCAGTTGATTCCATTCCATTCCATTCCATTCCATTCCACCCCGGTTGATTCCATTCCATTCCATTCCATTCCTTTTTGATTCCATTCCATTCCATTCCATTCCATTCCATTCCATTCGTTTTGATTCCATTCCATTCCATTCCATTCCATTCCATTCCATTCCATTCGGGTTTTTTCCATTCCATTCCATTCTATTCCATTCCATTACATTATATTCGCGTTGATTCCATTCCGTTCCATTCCATACCATTCGGGTTGATTCGATTCCATTCCATTCCATTCCATTCCATTGCATTCCATTTCTTACCATTCGGGTAGATTCCGTTCTATTCCATTCCTATCCATTCCATTCCATTCCGGATGATTACATTCCATTCCATTCGATTCCATTCCATTAGGGTTGATTCCATTCCATTCCATTCCATTCCATTTCATTCCATGACGGTTGATTCCATTCCATTCCATTCCATTCCATTCCATTCCATTCCATTCCATTCCATTCGGTTGGATTCCATTCCATTCCATTGCAATGCATTCCATTCCATTCCAGTCGGGTTGCTTCTATTCCATTCCATTCCATTCCATTCCTTTCCATTCCATTGCATTCCATTCCGGTTGATTCCATTCCATTCCATTCCATTCCATTCGTTTTGATTCCATTCCATTCCAATCCATTCCATTCCATTCCAATCCATTCCATTCCATTCCATTCCATTTGGTTTCATTCCATTCCATTCCATA
The DNA here is from genome assembly GCF_029289425.2 of Pan paniscus. Classification (NCBI taxonomy): domain Eukaryota; kingdom Metazoa; phylum Chordata; class Mammalia; order Primates; family Hominidae; genus Pan; species Pan paniscus. The sequence continues at coordinate 42,879,372 of NC_073267.2, read as the reverse complement.
CCATTGCATTCTATTCCATTCCATGTCATTCCATTCGGGGTGATTCCATTCCATTCCATTCCATTCCATTCCGGTTGATTCCATTCCATCCCATTCCATTCCATTCCTTTCCCATCCATTCGGGGTGATTCCTTTCAATTCCATTCTATTCCATTCCATTCTATTCGCGTTGAATCCATTCCATTCCATTCCGTTCCACTCCATTCCATTCCACTCAATCCCATTCCGTTCCATTCCATTCGGGTTGACTCGATTCCTTTCCACTTCATTACATTGCATACCATTTCACTACATTTGGGTAGATTCCGTTCTATTCCATTCCAATCCATTCCATTCCATTCCATTCCATTTGAGTTGATTCCATTCCATTCCATTCCATTTGGGTTGATTCCATTCCATTCCATTGCATTCCATACGATTCCATTCTATTCCATTCCATTCCATTCATATTGATACCATTTCATTCCACGCCATTCCATTCCATTCCACTCCATTAGGGTTGATGCCATTCCATTCCATTCCATACCATTCCATTGCATTTGAATTGATTCCATTCCATTCCTTTCCATTCCATTAGGGTTAATTCCAAGCCATTCCATTCCATTCCATTGCCTTCCATTCCATTCCATTCCATTCCATTCGGGTTGCTTCTATTCCATTCCTTTCCATTCCATTCCGTTCCATTCCATTCCATTCCATTCCATTGCATTCCATTCCGGGTGATTCCATTCCATTCCATTCCATTCCATTCCATTCCATTCCATTCCATTCCATTCGTTTTGATTCCTTTCCATTCCAATCCATTGCATTCCATTCCATTCCATTCTGTTTGATTCCTTTCCATTCCACACCATTGCATTCCATTCCATTCCATGTCATTCCATTCGGGGTGATTCCATTCCATTCCATTCCATTCCATTCCATTCCATTCCATTCTGGTTGATTCCATTCCATCCCATTCCATTCCATTCCATTCCCATCCATTCGGGGTGATTCCTTTCCATTCCATTCTATTCCATTCCATTCTTTTCGCCTTGATTCCATTCCATTCCATTCCATTCCATTCCATTCCATTCCACTCCATTCCATTCCACTCAATCCCATTCCATTCCATTCCATTCGGGTTGAATCGATTCCATTCCACTCCATTACATTGCATACCATTTCACTACATTTGGGAAGATTCCGTTCTATTCCATTCCAATCCATTCCATTAGATTCCATTCCATTCCATTCCATTCCATTCCATTTGTGTTGATTCCATTCCATTCCATTCCATTCCATTCCATTCCATTCCATTCCATTCCATTCCATTTGGGTTGATTCCATTCCGTTCCATTCCATTCCATTCCATTCGGTTGTTTCCATTCCATTCCAGAACATTCCATTCCATTCCATTGCATTCCAATCCATTCCATTCCGGTTGATTCCATTCCGTTCCATTCCATTCCATTCCATTCCATTCTGGTTGATTCCATTCCATTCCATTCCATTCCATTCCATTCCATTTCATTCGGGTTGATTCCATTCCATTCCATTCTATTCCATTCCATTCCATTCTATTCGCGTTGATTCAGTTCCATCCCATTCCATTCAATTCTATTCGGGCTGATTCCATTCCATTCCTTTCCTATTCATTCCATTCCATTTGCATTGATTCCATTCCATTCCATTCCATTCCATTCGTGTTGATTCCATTCCATTCCATTCCATTGCATTCCATTCCATTCTATTCCATTCCATTGCATTCCATTGCATTCCATTCCATTCCTTTTCATTCCATTCGGGTTGATTCCATTCCATTCCATTCCATTCGATTCCATTCCATTCCATTCCGTTCATGTTGATTCCAATCCATGCCATTCCATTCCATTCCATTCCATTCCATTCGAGTTGATTCCATTCCATTCCATTCCATTGCATTCCATTCCATTTCATTTCATTCCATTCGGGTTGATTCTATTCCATTCCTTTCCATTCCATTCCCTTCGGTTTGATTCCATTCCATTCCATTCCATTCCATTCGGGTTGATTCCATTCGATTCCATTCCATACCATTCCATTCTATTCCATTCCATTCCGTTCATGTTGATACCATTTCATTCCACGCCATTCCATTCCATTCCACTCCATTAGGGTTGATGCCATTCCATTCCATTCCATACCATTCCATTCCATTTGAATTGATTCCATTCCATTCTGGTTAATTCCATTCCATTCCATTCCATTCCATTGCCTTCCATTCCATTCCATTCCGTTCCATTCGGGTTGCTTCTATTCCATTCCAGAACATTCCATTCCTTTACATTTCATTCCAATCCGTTGCATTCCATTCTGGTTGATTCAATTCCATTCCACTCCATTCCATTCGTTTTGATTCAATTTCATTCCATTCCATTCCATTCCATTCAATTCCATTCGGTTTGATTCCATTCCTTTCCTTTCCATTCCATTCCATTCCATTTGGGTTGATTCCATTCCATTCCATTCCATTCCATTTGGGTTGATTCCATTCCGTTCAATTCCATTGCATTCCATTCCATTCCATTCCATTCCATTCGGTTTGATTCCATTCCTTTCCATTCCATTCCATTCCATTCCATTTGGGTTGATTCCATTCCATTCCATTCCATTCCATTTGAGTTGATTCCATTCCGTTCCATTCCATTCCATTCCATTCCATTCCATTCGGTTGCTTCCATTCCATTCCAGAACAATCCATTCCATTCCATTGCATTCCAATCCATTCCATTCCGGTTGATTCTTTCCGTTCCGTTCCATTCCATTCCATTCCATTCCATTCTCATTGATTCCATTCCATTCCATTCCATTCCATTCGTGTTGATTCCATTCCATTCCATTCTATTCCATTCCCTTCTATTCCATTCTATTCCATTCCATTCCATTCTATTCCATTCCATTGCATTCCATTCCATTCCATTGCATTCCATTCCATTCCATTGCATTCCATTCCATTCCATTTCATTCCATTCGGTTCGGGTTGATTCCATTCCATTCCATTCCATTCGGGTTGTTTCCATTCCAGTCCATTCAATTCCATTCCATTTCATTCCATTCTATTCGCGTTGATTCAGTTCCATCCCATTCCATTCAATTCTATTCGGGCTGATTCCATTCCATTCCTTTCCTTTTCATTCCATTCCATTTGCATTGATTCCATTCCATTCCATTCCATGCCATTCCATTCCATTCGTGTTGATTCCATTCCATTCCATTCCATTGCATTCCATTCCATTCTATTCCATTCCATTGCATTCCATTGCATTCCATTCCATTCCTTTTCATTCCATTCGGGTTGATTCCATTCCATTCCATTCCATTCGATTCCATTCCAATCCATTCCGTTCATGTTGATTCCAATCCATGCCATTCCATTCCATTCCATTCCATTCCATTCGAGTTGATTCCATTCCATTCCATTCCATTGCATTCCATTCCATTTCATTTCATTCCATTCGGGTTGATTCTATTCCATTCCATTCCATTCCATTCCCTTCGGTTTGATTCCATTCCATTCCATTCCATTCCATTCGGGTTGATTCCATTCGATTCCATTCCATACCATTCCATTCTATTCCATTCCATTCCGTTCATGTTGATACCATTTCATTCCACGCCATTCCATTCCATTCCACTCCATTAGGGTTGATGCCATTCCATTCCATTCCATACCATTCCATTCCATTTGAATTGATTCCATTCCATTCTGGTTAATTCCATTCCATTCCATTCCATTCCATTGCCTTCCATTCCATTCCATTCCGTTCCATTCGGGTTGCTTCTATTCCATTCCAGAACATTCCATTCCTTTACATTTCATTCCATTCCGTTGCATTCCATTCCGGTTGATTCAATTCCATTCCATTCCATTCCATTCGTTTTGATTCAATTTCATTCCATTCCATTCCATTCAATTCCCTTCGGTTTGATTCCATTCCTTTCCTTTCCATTCCATTCCATTCCATTTGGGTTGATTCCATTCCATTCCATTCCATTCCATTTGGGTTGATTCCATTCCGTTCCATTCCATTGCATTCCATTCCATTCCATTCCATTCCATTCGGTTTGATTCCATTCCTTTCCATTCCATTCCATTCCATTCCATTTGTGTTGATTCCATTCCATTCCATTCCATTCCATTTGAGTTGATTCCATTCCGTTCCATTCCATTCCATTCCATTCCATTCCATTCCATTCGGTTGCTTCCATTCCATTCCAGAACAATCCATTCCATTCCATTGCATTCCAATCCATTCCATTCCGGTTGATTCTTTCTGTTCCGTTCCATTCCATTCCATTCCATTCCATTCCATTCCATTCCATTCCATTCTCATTGATTCCATTCCATTCCATTCCATTCCATTCGTGTTGATTCCATTCCATTCCATTCTATTCCATTCCCTTCTATTCCATTCTATTCCATTCCATTCCATTCTATTCCATTCCATTGCATTCCATTCCATTCCATTGCATTCCATTCCATTCCATTTCATTCCATTCGGTTCGGGTTGATTCCCTTCCATTCCATTCCATTCGGGTTGTTTCCATTCCATTCCATTCAATTCCATTCCATTCCATTCCACTCGGGTTGATTCCATTCCATTCCATTCATTTCCATTGCAATCCATTCCATTCCTTTCCATTCCATTGCATTCCATTCCATCCCATTTCACTCCATTCAGGTTGATTCCATTCCATTCCATTCCATTGCATTCCATTCCATCCCATTCCATTCGGGTTGATTCCATTCCATTCCATTCCATTCCATTGCACTCCATCCCATTCCACTCCATTCCATTCCGGTTGATTCCATTCCCTTCAATTTCATTCCATTCCATTTGGTTTGATTCCATTGCATTCCATTCCATTCCATTCCACTGCATTCCATTGCATTCGGGTTGCTTCCATTCCATTCCAGAACATTCCATTCTATTCCATTCCACTCCAGTTGATTCCATTCCATTCCATTCCATTCCATTCCACCCCGGTTGATTCCATTCCATTCCATTCCATTCCTTTTTGATTCCATTCCATTCCATTCCATTCCATTCCATTCCATTCGTTTTGATTCCATTCCATTCCATTCCATTCCATTCCATTCCATTCGGGTTTTTTCCATTCCATTCCACTCTATTCCATTCCATTACATTCTATTCGCGTTGATTCCATTCCGTTCCATTCCATACCATTCGGGTTGATTCGATTCGATTCCATTCCATTCCATTCCATTGCATTCCATTTCTTACCATTCGGGTAGATTCCGTTCTATTCCATTCCTATCCATTCCATTCCATTCCGGATGATTACATTCCATTCCATTCGATTCCATTCCATTAGGGTTGATTCCATTCCATTCCATTCCATTCCATTTCATTCCATGCCGGTTGATTCCATTCCATTCCATTCCATTCCATTCCATTCCATTCCATTCCATTCCATTCGATTGGATTCCATTCCATTCCATTGCAATGCATTCCATTCCATTCCATTTCATTCCATTCGGGTTGATTCCATTCCATTTCATTCCATTCCATTCCACTCCATTCCATTCCATTCGAGTTGTTTCCATTCCATTCCATTTGATTCCATTCCATTCGATTCCTTTCCATTCAGGTTGACTCCATTCCATTCCTTTTCATTCCATTCTATTCCTTTCCATTGCATTTATTTCATTCCATTCGGGTAGATTCCGTTCTATTCCATTCCAATCCATTCCATTCCATTCCGGATGATTCCATTCCATTCCATTACATTCCATTACATTTTATTCCATTCGGATTGATTCCATTCCATTCCATTCCAATGCATTCCTTTCCATTCCATTTCATTCCATTCGGGTTGATTCCATTCCATTGCATTTCATTCCATTCCATTCGCTTCTGGTTGATTCCTATCCATTCCATTGCATTCCATTCCATTCCATTCGGGTTGATTCCATTCCATTCCTTTCTATTCCATTCCATTCCATTCTATTCGGGTTGATTCCATTGCATCCCATTCCATTTCATTCCATCCCATTCCATTCCATTCCATTCGGGTTGATTCCATTCCATTCCAATTGGGTTAATTCCATTCCATTCCATTCCATTCCATTCCATTCCATTCCATTCCAATCCATTGCATTCGGGTTGATTATATTCCATTCCATTCCATTCCATTCCATACCATTCCATTCCTTTTGATTCCATTCCATTGCATTCCATTCCATTCCATTCCATTCCATTCCATTCCATTCCATTCCATTCCATTCCCTTTGGGTAGATTCCATTCCGCTCCAATCCATACCATTCCATTCCATTCCGGCTGATTGCATTCCATTCCATTCCATTCCATTCCATTCCATTCCATTCCATTCCATTCGGGTTGATTCCATTCCATTCCATTCTATTCCATTCCTTTCCATTCTATTCGCCTTTATTCCATTCCATCCCATTCCATTCCTTTCCATTCGGGTTGATTCTATTCCATTGCATTCCATACCATTCCATTCCATTCGGGTTGATTCCATTCCATTCCATTTGATTCCATTCCATTCGATTCCATTCCATTCGGGTTGAATCCTTTGCATTCCATTTCATTCCATTCTATTCCATTCCATTGGATTCCACTTCATTCCATTCGGGTAGATTCCGTTCTATTCCATTCCAATCCATTCCATTCCATACCGGTTGATTCCATTCCATTCCATTCCACTCCATTCCATTCCATTCCACTCCATTCCATTTGGGTTGTTTCCATTCCATTCCATTCCATTCGGGTTGTTTCCATTCGATTCCTTTCTATTCCATTCCATTCCTTTCTATTCGCGTTGATTCCATTCCATTCTATTCCATTCCATTCCATTTAATCCCATTCCATGTCGTTCCATTCGGGTTGATTCCATTCCATTCCATTCCATTGCATTCCATTCCATTCCATTCTGGTTGATTCCATTCCATTCCATTCCATTCCATTCCATTCCATTCCATTCCATTCCCATCCATTCGGGGTGATTTCTTTCCATTCCATTCTATTCCATTCCATTCTATTCGCGATGTTTCCATTCCATTCCATTCCATTCCATTCCATTCCATTAAATCCCATTCCACTCCATTCCATTCCAGTTGACTCGATTCCATTCCGTTCCATTCCATTCCATTCCATTCCATTCCATTCCATTCCATTGCATACCAGTTCATTCCATTCGGGTAGATTCCGTTGTATTCCATTCCAATCCATTCCATTCCATTCCATTCCATTCCATTTGGGTTGATTCCATTCCGTTCCATTCCGTTCCATTCCATTCGGTTGCTTCCATTCCATTCCAGAACATTCCATTGCATACCATTGCATTCCAATCCTTTCCATTCCGGTCGATTCCATTCCATTCCGTTCCATTCCATTCCATTTCATTCCATTCCGGTTGATTCCTTTCCATTCCATTCCATTCCATTCCATTCCATTCCATTCCATTCGGCTTGATTCCATTCCATTCCATTCTAATCCATTGCATTCCATTCTATTCTCGTTGATTACATTCCAACCCATTCCATTCAATTCTATTCGGCCTGATTCCATTCCATTTCATTTCATTCCATTTGCATTGATTCCATTCCATTCCATTCTGGTTAATTCCATTCCATTCCATTCAATTCGGATTGATTCCATTCCATTCCATTCTATTCCATTCCATTCCATTCTATTCTCGTTGATTGCATTCCATCCCATTGCATTCCATTCCATCTCATTCCATTCCATTCCATTCGGGTTGATTCCATTCCATTCCATTCCATTCCATTCCATTCCATTGCATTCGGGTTGATTCCATTCCATTCCAATCCATTCCATTCCATTCCATTCGTGTTGATTCCATTCCATTCCATTCCATTGCATTCCATTCCATTCCGTTTCATTCCATTCATGTTGATTCCATTCCATTCCATTCCATTCCATTCCCTTCCATTCGTGTTGATTCCATTCCATGGCATTCCATTCTATTCCATTCCAATTCCTTCCTTTCAATTCCATTTCATTCCATTCTGGATGATTCCATTCCATTCCATTCCTTTCCATTCCCTTCGGGTTTATTCCATTCCATTCCATTCCATGGCATTCCATTCGGGTTGTTTCCATTCCTTTTCATTCGATTCGATTCCATTCCATTCCATTCCATTGCATTCCATTCGGGATGATTCCATTCCATTCCATTCCATTCGTGTTGATACCATTACAATCCACGCCATTCCATTCCATTCAATTCCATTAGAATTGATGACATTCCATTCCATTCCATACCATTCCACTCCATTTGGGTTGATTCCATTCCATTCCATTCCATTCCATCCGGGTTAATTCCATTCCATTCCATTCCATTCCATTCCATTCCATTTGGGTTGCTTACATTCCATTCAAGAACATTCCATTCCATTCCATTCCATTCCTTTCCATTCCCTTCTATTCAGGTTGATTCCATTCCATTCCATTCCATTCCGTTCCATTCGTTTTGATTCCATTCGATTCCATTCCATTCGGTTTGATTCCATTCAATTCCATTCCATTGCATTACATTCCATTCCATTTCATTCCATTCGGGTTGATTCCATTCCATGCCATTCCGTTCCATTCTGGTTGATTCAATTCTATTCCATTCCTTTCCATTCCATTCCATTCCATTTGGGTTGCTTCCATTCCATTCCAGAACATTCCATTCCTTTCCATTCCATTCCGGTAGATTTCATTCCATTCCATTGCATTCCATTCGTTTAGATTCCATTCCTTTCCTTTCCATTCCATTACATTACATTACATCAAATTCGGTTTGATTCCATACCATTTCATTCAATTGCATTCCATTCCATTCCATGTCATTCCATTTGGGTTGATTCCATTCCATTCCATTCCATTCCATTCCATTCCATTCCATTCCATTCCCTTCGCGTTGAAACCATTCCATTCCACTCCATTCCATTCCATTCCATTCCCTTCCCTTCGGGTTGAATCCATTCCATTCCATTCCATTCCATTCCATTCCATTCCATTCCATTCCATTCCCTTCGCGTTGAATCCATTCCATTCCACTCCATTCCATTCCATTCCATTCCCTTCCCTTCGGGTTGATTCCATTCCATTCCATTCTATTCCATTCAATTCCATTCTATTCGATTCCATTTCATTCTATTCACATTGATTCCATTCCATCCCAATCCATTCAATTCCATTGAATTCCATTCAATTCCCTTCGGGTTGATTCCGTTGCATTCCATTCCATTCCATTTCATTTGTGTGGATTCCATTCCATTCCATTCCATTCCATTCCATTCCTTTCCTTTGCATTCTATTCCATTCCATTCGTGTTGATTCCATTCCATTCCATTCTATTCCATTCCATTCGTGTTAATTCCATTCCATTCCATTCTTTTGCATTCCATTCCATTCCGTTTCATTTCATTCATGTTGATACCATTCCATTCCACGCCATTCCATTCCATTCGGGTTGATTCCATTCCATTCCATTCCATTTCATTCCATTCCATTGCATTCCTTTCCATTCTACTCCATTCCATTCCATTCCATTGCATTCCATTCCATTCCTTTTCATTCCATTCGGGTTGATTCCATTCCATTCCATTCCATTCCATTCCATTCCCTTTCATTCATGTTGATTCCATTCCATGCCATTGCATTCCATTCCATTCCATTATATTCGGGTTGATTCCATTCCATTCAATTCCATTGCTTTCCATTCCAATCCATTTCATTCCATTCGGGTTGATTCTATTCCATTCCATTCCATTCCATTCCATTCCATTCCCTTCGGGTTGATTCCATTCCTTTCCATTCCATTCCATTCGGGTTTATTCCATTCCATTCCATTCCATACGATTTCATTCTATTCCATTCCATTCCATTCATGTTGATACCATTCCATTCCACGCCATTCCATTCCATTCCATTCCACTCCCTTAGGGTTGATGCCATTCCATTCCATTCCATACCATTCCATTCCATTTGAATTGATTCCATTCCATTCCATTCCATTCGGGTCAATTCCATTCCAATCCATTCCATTCCGTTGCCTTCCATTTCATTCCACTCCGTTCCATTCGGGTTGCGTTTATTCCATTCCAGAACATTCCATTCCTTTCCATTCCATTCCATTCCATTGCATTCCATTCCAGTTGATTCCATTCCATTCTATTCCATTGCATTCGTTTTGATTCCATTCCATTCCATTCCATTCCATTCTATTGCATTCCATTCTCTTCCATTCGTGTTGATTCCATTCCATGCCATTCCATTCCATTCCATTCCATTCCATTCCATTCGGGTTGATTCCATTCCATTTCATTCCATTGCATACCATTCCATTCCATTTCATTCCTTTCGGGTTGATTCCATTCCATTCCATTCCATTCCATTCCCTTCCATTCCATTCCATTCCGTTCCATTCTGGTAGATTCCATTCCATTCCATTCCATTCCATTCCATTCCATTCCATTCGGTTTGATTCCATTCCATTCCATACGATTCCATTCTATTCCATTCCATTCCATTCATTTTGATACCATTGCATTCCACGCCATTCCATTCCATTCCACTCCATTAGGGTTGATGCCATTCCATTCCATTCCCTACCATTCCATTCCATTTGAATTGATTCCATTCCATTCCATTCCATTCCATTCGGGATAATTCCATTCCATTCCATTCCATTCCATTGCAATCCATTCCATTCCTTTCCATTCGGGTTGCTTCTATTCCATTCGAGATCATTCCATTCCATTCCATTCCATTCCATTCCATTTCATTCCCTTCCATTCGTGTTGATTCCAATCCATGCCATTCCATTCCATTCCTTTCCATTCCTGTTGATTCCATTCCATGCCATTCCATTGCATTCCATTCTGTTCCATTCGGGTTGATTCCATTCCATTCCATTGCATTCCATTCCACTCAATTTCATTCCATTCGGGTTGATTCCATTCCATTCCATTCCATTCCATTCCATTCCATTCCAATCCATTCCATTCCCTTCGTGTTGATTCCATTCCATTCCATTCCATTCCATTCCATTCGGGTTGATTCCCTTCCATTCCATTCCATACGATTCCATTCTATTCCATTCCATTCCATTCATGTTGATTCCATTCCATTCCACGCCATTGCATTCCATTCCATTTCACTCCATTAGGGTTGATGCCATTCCATTCCATTCCATACCATTCCATTCCATTTGAATTGATTCCATTCCATTCCATTCCATTCCATTCCATTCCATTCCATTCGGGTTAATTCCATGCCATTCCATTCCATTCCATTGCCTTCCATTCCATTCCATTCCAGTCGGGTTGCTTCTATTCCATTCCATTCCATTCCATTCCTTTCCATTCCATTGCATTCCATTCCGGTTGATTCCATTCCATTCCATTCCATTCCATTCGTTTTGATTCCATTCCATTCCAATCCATTCCATTCCATTCCAATCCATTCCATTCCATTCCATTCCATTCGGTTTGATTCCATTCCATTCCATACCATTGCATTCTATTCCATTCCATGTCATTCAATTCGGGGTGATTCCATTCCATTCCATTCCATTCCATTCCGGTTGATTCCATTCCATCCCATTCCATTCCATTCCTTTCCCATCCATTCGGGGTGATTCCTTTCCATTCCATTCTATTCCATTCCATTCTATTCGCGTTGAATCCATTCCATTCCATTCCGTTCCACTCCATTCCATTCCACTCAATCCCATTCCGTTCCATTCCATTCGGGTTGACTCGATTCCTTTCCACTTCATTACATTGCATACCATTTCACTACATTTGGGTAGATTCCGTTCTATTCCATTCCAATCCATTCCATTCCATTCCATTCCATTCGGGTTGATTCCATTCCATTCCATTCCATTTGGGTTGATTCCATTCCATTCCATTCCATTCCATTCCATTCCATACGATTCCATTCTATTCCATTCCATTCCATTCATATTGATACCATTTCATTCCACGCCATTCCATTCCATTCCACTCCATTAGGGTTGATGCCATTCCATTCCATTCCATACCATTCCACTGCATTTGAATTGATTCCATTCCATTCCTTTCCATTCCATTAGGGTTAATTCCAAGCCATTCCATTCCATTCCATTGCCTTCCATTCCATTCCATTCCATTCCATTCGGGTTGCTTCTATTCCATTCCTTTCCATTCCATTCCATTCCATTCCATTCCATTCCATTCCATTGCATTCCATTCCGGGTGATTCCATTCCATTCCATTCCATTCCATTCCATTCCATTCCATTCCATTCGTTTTGATTCCATTCCATTCCAATCCATTCCATTCCATTCCATTCCATTCTGTTTGATTCCTTTCCATTCCACACCATTGCATTCCATTCCATTCCATGTCATTCCATTCGGGGTGATTCCATTCCATTCCATTCCATTCCATTCCATTCCATTCCATTCTGGTTGATTCCATTCCATCCCATTCCATTCCATTCCATTCCCATCCATTCGGGGTGATTCCTTTCCATTCCATTCTATTCAATTCCATTCTTTTCGCCTTGATTCCATTCCATTCCATTCCATTTCATTCCATTCCACTCCATTCCATTCCACTCCATTCCATTCCACTCAATCCCATTCCATTCCATTCCATTCGGGTTGAATCGATTCCATTCCACTCCATTACATTGCATACCATTTCACTACATTTGGGAAGATTCCGTTCTATTCCATTCCAATCCATTCCATTAGATTCCATTCCATTCCATTCCATTCCATTCCATTTGTGTTGATTCCAATCCATTCCATTCCATTCCATTCCATTCCATTCCATTCCATTCCATTCCATTTGGGTTGATTCCATTCCGTTCCATTCCATTCCATTCCATTCGGTTGTTTCCATTCCATTCCAGAACATTCCATTCCATTCCATTGCATTCCAATCCATTCCATTCCGGTTGATTCCATTCCGTTCCATTCCATTCCATTCCATTCCATTCCATTCTGGTTGATTCCATTCCATTCCATTCCATTCCATTCCATTCCATTCCATTTCATTCGGGTTGATTCCATTCCATTCCATTCTATTCCATTCCATTCCATTCTATTCGCGTTGATTCAGTTCCATCCCATTCCATTCAATTCTATTCGGGCTGATTCCATTCCATTCCTTTCCTTTTCATTCCATTCCATTTGCATTGATTCCATTCCATTCCATTCCATTCCATTCGTGTTGATTCCATTCCATTCCATTCCATTGCATTCCATTCCATTCTATTCCATTCCATTGCATTCCATTGCATTCCATTCCATTCCTTTTCATTCCATTCGGGTTGATTCCATTCCATTCCATTCCATTCGATTCCATTCCATTCCATTCCGTTCATGTTGATTCCAATCCATGCCATTCCATTCCATTCCATTCCATTCCATTCGAGTTGATTCCATTCCATTCCATTCCATTGCATTCCATTCCATTTCATTTCATTCCATTCGGGTTGATTCTATTCCATTCCATTCCATTCCATTCCCTTCGGTTTGATTCCATTCCATTCCATTCCATTCCATTCGGGTTGATTCCATTCGATTCCATTCCATACCATTCCATTCTATTCCATTCCATTCCGTTCATGTTGATACCATTTCATTCCACGCCATTCCATTCCATTCCACTCCATTAGGGTTGATGCCATTCCATTCCATTCCATACCATTCCATTCCATTTGAATTGATTCCATTCAATTCTGGTTAATTCCATTCCATTCCATTCCATTCCATTGCCTTCCATTCCATTCCATTCCGTTCCATTCGGGTTGCTTCTATTCCATTAAAGAACATTCCATTCCTTTACATTTCATTCCAATCCGTTGCATTCCATTCTGGTTGATTCAATTCCATTCCATTCCATTCCATTCGTTTTGATTCAATTTCATTCCATTCCATTCCATTCCATTCAATTCCATTCGGTTTGATTCCATTCCTTTCCTTTCCATTCCATTCCATTCCATTTGGGTTGATTCCATTCCATTCCATTCCATTCCATTTGGGTTGATTCCATTCCGTTCCATTCCATTGCATTCCATTCCATTCCATTCCATTCCATTCGGTTTGATTCCATTCCTTTCCATTCCATTCCATTCCCTTCCATTTGGGTTGATTCCATTCCATTCCATTCCATTCCATTTGAGTTGATTCCATTCCGTTCCATTCCATTCCATTCCATTCCATTCCATTCGGTTGCTTCCATTCCATTCCAGAACAATCCATTCCATTCCATTGCATTCCAATCCATTCCATTCCGGTTGATTCTTTCCGTTCCGTTCCATTCCATTCCATTCCATTCCATTCCATTCTCATTGATTCCATTCCATTCCATTCCATTCCATTCGTGTTGATTCCATTCCATTCCATTCTATTCCATTCCCTTCTATTCCATTCTATTCCATTCCATTCCATTCTATTCCATTCCATTGCATTCCATTCCATTCCATTGCATTCCATTCCATTCCATTGCATTCCATTCCATTCCATTTCATTCCACTCGGTTCGGGTTGATTCCATTCCATTCCATTCCATTCGGGTTGTTTCCATTCCATTCCATTCAATTCCATTCCATTTCATTCCATTCTATTCGCGTTGATTCAGTTCCATCCCATTCCATTCATTTCTATTCGGGCTGATTCCATTCCATTCCTTTCCTTTTCATTCCATTCCATTTGCATTGATTCCATTCCATTCCATTCCATGCCATTCCATTCCATTCGTGTTGATTCCATTCCATTCCATTCCATTGCATTCCATTCCATTCTATTCCATTCCATTGCATTCCATTGCATTCCATTCCATTCCTTTTCATTCCATTCGGGTTGATTCCATTCCATTCCATTCCATTCGATTCCATTGCAATCCATTCCGTTCATGTTGATTCCAATCCATGCCATTCCATTCCATTCCATTCCATTCCATTCGAGTTGATTCCATTCCATTCCATTCCATTGCATTCCATTCCATTTCATTTCATTCCATTCGGGTTGATTCTATTCCATTCCATTCCATTCCATTCCCTTCGGTTTGATTCCATTCCATTCCATTCCATTCCATTCGGGTTGATTCCATTCGATTACATTCCATACCATTCCATTCTATTCCATTCCATTCCGTTCATGTTGATACCATTTCATTCCACGCCATTCCATTCCATTCCACTTCATTAGGGTTGATGCCATTCCATTCCATTCCATACCATTCCATTCCATTTGAATTGATTCCATTCCATTCTGGTTAATTCCATTCCATTCCATTCCATTCCATTGCCTTCCATTCCATTCCATTCCGTTCCATTCGGGTTGCTTCTATTCCATTCCAGAACATTCCATTACTTTACATTTCATTCCATTCCGTTGCATTCCATTCCGGTTGATTCAATTCCATTCCATTCCATTCCATTCGTTTTGATTCAATTTCATTCCATTCCATTCCATTGCATTCAATTCCCTTCGGTTTGATTCCATTCCTTTCCTTTCCATTCCATTCCATTCCATTTGGGTTGATTCCATTCCATTCCATTCCATTCCATTTGGGTTGACTCCATTCCGTTCCATTCCATTGCATTCCATTCCATTCCATTCCATTCCATTCGGTTTGATTCCATTCCTTTCCATTCCATTCCATTCCATTCCATTTGTGTTGATTCCATTCCATTCCATTCCATTCCATTTGAGTTGATTCCATTCCGTTCCATTCCATTCCATTCCATTCCATTCCATTCCATTCGGTTGCTTCCATTCCATTCCAGAACAATCCATTCCATTCCATTGCATTCCAATCCATTCCATTCCGGTTGATTCTTTCTGTTCCGTTCCATTCCATTCCATTCCATTCCATTCTCATTGATTCCATTCCATTCCATTCCATTCCATTCGTGTTGATTCCATTCCATTCCATTCTATTCCATTCCCTTCTATTCCATTCTATTCCATTCCATTCCATTCTATTCCATTCCATTGCATTCCATTCCATTCCATTGCATTCCATTCCATTCCATTTCATTCCATTCGGTTCGGGTTGATTCCCTTCCATTCCATTCCATTCGGGTTGTTTCCATTCCATTCCATTCAATTCCATTCCATTTCATTCCATTCGGTTCGCGTTGATTCCATTCCATTCCATTCCTTTCCATTCCATTCCATTCCATTCCCTTTGGGTTGATTCCATTCCATTCCATTCCACTCCATTCCATTTCGTTCCATTCGGGTTGATTCCATTCCATTCCATTCCATTGCATTCCATTCCATTCCATTCCACTCGGGTTGATTCCATTCCGTTCCATTCATTTCCATTGCAATGCATTCCATTCCTTTCCATTCCATTGCATTCCATTCCATCCCATTTCACTCCATTCAGGTTGATTCCATTCCTTTCCATTCCATTGCATTCCATTCCATCCCATTCCATTCGGGTTGATTCCATTCCATTCCATTCCATTCCATTGCACTCCATCCCATTCCACTCCATTCCATTCCGGTTGATTCCATTCCCTTCAATTTCATTCCATTCCATTTGGTTTGATTCCATTGCATTCCATTCCATTCCATTCCACTGCATTCCATTGCATTCGGGTTGCTTCCATTCCATTCCAGAACATTCCATTCTATTCCATTCCACTCCAGTTGATTCCATTCCATTCCATTCCATTCCATTCCATTCCACCCTGGTTGATTCCATTCCATTCCATTCCATTCCTTTTTGATTCCATTCCATTCCATTCCATTCCATTCCATTCCATTCCATTCTTTTTGATTCCATTCCATTCTATTCCATTCCATTACATTCTATTCGCGTTGATTCCATTCCGTTCCATTCCATACCATTCGGGTTGATTCGATTCCATTCCATTCCATTCCATTCCATTGCATTCCATTTCTTACCATTCGGGTAGATTCCGTTCTATTCCATTCCTATCCATTCCATTCCATTCCGGATGATTACATTCCATTCCATTCGATTCCATTCCATTCGAGTTGTTTCCATTCCATTCCATTTGATTCCATTCCATTCGATTCCTTTCCATTCAGGTTGACTCCATTCCATTCCATTTCATTCCTTTCTATTCCTTTCCATTGCATTTATTTCATTCCATTCGGGTAGATTCCGTTCTATTCCATTCCAATCCATTCCATTCCATTCCGGATGATTCCATTCCATTCCATTCCATTCCATTACATTTTATTCCATTCGGATTGATTCCATTCCATTCCATTCCAATGCATTCCTTTCCATTCCATTTCATTCCATTCGGGTTGATTCCATTCCATTGCATTCCATTCCATTCCATTCGCTTCTGGTTGATTCCTATCCATTCCATTGCATTCCATTCCATTCCATTCGGGTTGATTCCATTCCATTCCTTTCTATTCCATTCCATTCCATTCTATTCGGGTTGATTCCATTGCATCCCATTCCATTTCATTCCATCCCATTCCATTCCATTCCATTCGCGTTGATTCCAATCCATTCCAATTGGGTTAATTCCATTCCATTCCATTCCATTCCATTCCATTCCATTCCAATCCATTGCATTCGGGTTGATTATATTCCATTCCATTCCATTCCATTCCATACCATTCCATTCCTTTTGATTCCATTCCATTGCATTCCATTCCATTCCATTCCATTCCATTCCATTCCATTCCATTCCATTCCATTCCCTTTGGGTAGATTCCATTCCGCTCCAATCCATACCATTCCATTCCATTCCGGCTGATTGCATTCCATTCCATTCCATTCCATTCCATTCCATTCCATTCCATTCCATTCCATTCCATTCCATTCCATTCGGGTTGATTCCATTCCATTCCATTCTATTCCATTCCTTTCCATTCTATTCGCGTTTATTCCATTCCATCCCATTCCATTCCTTTCCATTCGGGTTGATTCTATTCCATTGCATTCCATACTATTCCATTCCATTCGGGTTGATTCCATTCCATTCCATTTGATTCCATTCCATTCGATTCCATTCCATTCAGGTTGAATCCTTTGCATTCCATTTCATTCCATTCTATTCCATTCCATTGGATTCCACTTCATTCCATTCGGGTAGATTCCGTTCTATTCCATTCCAATCCATTCCATTCCATACCGGTTGATTCCATTCCATTCCATTCCACTGCATTCCATTCCATTCCACTCCATTCCATTTGTGTTGTTTCCATTCCATTCCATTCCATTCGGTTTGTTTCCATTTGATTCCTTTCTATTCCATTCCATTCCATTCTATTCGCGTTGATTCCATTCCATTCTATTCCATTCCATTCCATTACATTCCATTCCATTCCATTCTGGTTGATTCCATTCCATTCCATTCCATTCCATTCCATTCCATTCCATTCCCATCCATTCGGGGTGATTTCTTTCCATTCCATTCTATTCCATTCCATTCTATTCGCGATGTTTCCATTCCATTCCATTCCATTCCATTCCATTAAATCCCATTCCACTCCATTCCATTCCAGTTGACTCGATTCCATTCCGTTCCATTCCATTCCATTCCATTCTATTCCATTCCATTCCATTGCATACCAGTTCATTCCATTCGGGTAGATTCCGTTGTATTCCATTCCAATCCATTCCATTCCATTCCATTCCATTCCATTTGGGTTGATTCCATTCCGTTCCATTCCGTTCCATTCCATTCGGTTGCTTCCATTCCATTCCAGAACATTCCATTCCATACCATTGCATTCCAATCCTTTCCATTCCGGTCGATTCCATTCCGTTCCATTCCATTCCATTCCATTTCATTCCATTCCGGTTGATTCCTTTCCATTCCATTCCATTCCATTCCATTCCATTCCATTCCATTCGGCTTGATTCCATTCCATTCCATTGTAATCCATTGCATTCCATTCTATTCTCGTTGATTACATTCCAACCCATTCCATTCAATTCTATTCGGCCTGATTCCATTCCATTTCATTTCATTCCATTTGCATTGATTCCATTCCATTCCATTCCATTCCATTCCATTCTGGTTGATTCCATTCCATTCCATTCAATTCGGATTGATTCCATTCCATTCCATTCTATTCCATTCCATTCCATTCTATTCTCCTTGATTGCATTCCATCCCATTGCATTCCATTCCATCTCATTCCATTCCATTCCATTCGGGTTGATTCCATTCCATTCCATTCCATTCCATTCCATTCCATTGCATTCGGGTTGATTCCATTCCATTCCAATCCATTCCATTCCATTCCATTCGTGTTGATTCCATTCCATTGCATTCCATTCCATTCCGTTTCATTCCATTCATGTTGATTCCATTCCATTCCGTTCCATTCCATTCCCTTCCATTCGTGTTGATTCCATTCCATGGCATTCCATTCTATTCCATTCCAATTCCTTCCTTTCAATTCCATTTCATTCCATTCTGGATGATTCCATTCCATTCCATTCCTTTCCATTCCCTTCGGGTTTATTCCATTCCATTCCATTCCATTGCATTCCATTCGGGTTGTTTCCATTCGATTTCATTCGATTCGATTCCATTCCATTCCATTCCATTGCATTCCATTCGGGATGATTCCATTCCATTCCATTCCATTCGTGTTGATACCATTACAATCCACGCCATTCCATTCCATTCAATTCCGTTAGAATTGATGACATTCCATTCCATTCCATACCATTCCACTCCATTTATGTTGATTCCATTCCATTCCATTCCATTCCATCCGGGTTAATTCCATTCCATTCCATTCCATTCCATTCCATTCCATTTGGGTTGCTTACATTCCATTCAAGAACATTCCATTCCATTCCATTCCATTCCTTTCCATTCCCTTCTATTCAGGTTGATTCCATTCCATCCCATTCCATTCCGTTCCATTCGTTTTGATTCCATTCCATTCCATTCCATTAGGTTTGATTCCGTTCAATTCCATTCCATTGCATTACCTTCCATTCCATTTCATTCCATTCGGGTTGATTCCATTCCATGCCATTCCGTTCCATTCTGGTTGATTCAATTCTATTCCATTCCCTTCCATTCCATTCCATTCCATTTGGGTTGCTTCCATTCCATTCTGGAACATTCCATTCCTTTCCATTCCATTCCGGTAGATTTCATTCCATTCCATTCCATTCCATTCGTTTAGATTCCATTCCTTTCCTTTCCATTCCATTACATTACATTACATCAAATTCGGTTTGATTCCATACCATTTCATTCAATTGCATTCCATTCCATTCCATGTCATTCCATTTGGGTTGATTCCATTCCATTCCATTCCATTCCATTCCATTCCATTCCATTCCCTTCGCGTTGAATCCATTCCATTCCACTCCATTCCATTCCATTCCATTCCCTTCCCTTCGGGTTGAATCCATTCCATTCCATTCCATTGCATTCCATTCCATTCCATTCCATTCCACTCTGGTTGATTCCATTCCATTCCATTCCATTCCATTCCTTTCCAGTCCATTCGTGTTAATTCCATTCCATTTCATTCCATTCCATTCCATTCCATTCCATTTGGGTTGATTCCATTCCATTCCATTCCATTCCATTCCATTCCATCCTATTCCATTCCACTCCATTCCATTCTGGTTGATTCCATTCCATTCCATCCCATTCTATTCCATTCCATTCCTTTCCATTGCATTCCATTCCATTACATTCTGGTTGATTCCATTCCATTCCGTTCCATTCCATTCCATTCCATTCCATTCCCATCCATTCGGGGTTTTTGCTTTCCATTCCATTCTATTCCATTCCATTCTATTCGCGATGTTTCATTCCATTCCATTCCATTCCATTCCATTAAATCCCATTCCACACCATTCCATTCCGGTTGACTCGATTCCATTCCATTCCATTCCATTCCATTCCATTCCATTCCATTCCATTGCAAACCAGTTCATTCCATTCGGGTAGATTCTGCTCTATTCCATTCCAATCCATTCCATTCCGTTCCATTCCATTCCATTCCATTTGGTTGCTTCCATTCCATTCCAGAACATTCCATTCCATACCATTGCATTCCAATCCTTTCCATTCCGGTCGATTCCGTTCCATTCCATTCCATTCCATTCCATTTCATTCCATTCTGGTTGATTCAATTCCATTCCTTTCCATTCCATTCCATTCGGGTTGATTCCATTCCATCCCATTCCATTCCATTCCATCGCATTACATTCCATTCCATTCTGGTTGATTCCATTCCATTCCTTTCCATTCCATTCCATTCGGTTTGAT
This sequence comes from Pan paniscus, assembly GCF_029289425.2. Classification (NCBI taxonomy): domain Eukaryota; kingdom Metazoa; phylum Chordata; class Mammalia; order Primates; family Hominidae; genus Pan; species Pan paniscus. Next base: position 42,858,097 of record NC_073267.2, on the reverse strand, counting down.
TCCATTGCATTCCATTCTCTTCCATTCCATCCCATTCTATTCAATTCCATTCCATTCTATTCACATTGATTCCATTCCATCCCATTCCATTCCATTCCATCCCATTACATTCCATTCCATTCGGGTTGACTCCATTCCATTCAGTTGCATTCCATTCCATTTGGGTGGATTCCATTCCACGCCATTCCATTCCATTCCATTCCATTCCATTCCATTCGTGTTGAATCTATTCCATTCCATTCCTTTCCATTCTATTCCATTCCATTCGTGTTGATTCCATTCCATTCCATTCCATCGCATTCCATTCCATTCCGTTTCATTCCATTCATGTTGATTCCTTTCCATTCCATTCCAATCGGGATGATTCCGTTCCCTTCCTTTCCATTCCATTCCATTCCATTCGTGTTGATACCATTCCATTCCACGCCATTCCATTCCATTCCATTCCATTAGGGTTGATGCCATTCCATTCCATTCCATAACATTCCATTCCCATTGGGTTGATTCCATTCCATTCCACTCCATTCCATTCGGGTTAATTGCATTCCATTCCATTCCATTCGACTCCATTCCTTTCCATTCCATTCGGGTGGCTTCCATTCCAGTCAAGAACATTCCATTCCATTCCATTCCATTCCATTCCATTCCGCTCCATTCCAATCCATTCCATTCCATGTGGGTTGATTTCATTCCATTCCATTCCATTCCATTCCATTCCATTCCATTCGGGTTAATTCCATTCCATTCCATTCCATTCCATTCCACTCCACTCCATTCCATTCCATTCCATTTGGGTTGATTCCATTCCATTCCTTTCCATACCATTCCATTCCACTCGGTTTGATTCCATTAACTACCATTCCATTCCATTCCATTCAGGTTGATGCCATTCCATTCCATTCCATTCCATTCAATTCTTATAGGTTCCGTCCTATTCCATTCCATTCCATTCCATTCCATTCCGTTCGGGTTGATTCCATTCCGTTCCATTCCAGTCCATTCCATTCCATTCCGATTGATTCCATGCCATTGCTTTCCATTCCATTCCGTTCCATTCCATTCCATTCCGATTAATTCCATTCCATTCCATTGCATTCCATTCCATTCCACTCCATTCCTTTGTGGTTGATTCCATTCCATTCCATTCCATTCCATTCCATTCCATTCCATTCCATTCCATTCCTTTCCAATCCGTTTCATTCCATTCCATTCAATTTCATTCCATTCGGGTTGATTCCATTCCATTCCATTCCATACCTTTCCATTGCTGTTGATTCCATTCCATTCCATTCCATTCCATTCCACTCCATTCCATTCCATTCCGTTCGGGTTGATTCCATTCCGTTCCATTCCATACCATTCCAATCAATTCCGGTTGATTCCATTCCATTCCATTTCATTCCATTCAATTCGGGTTGATTCCATTCCATTTCTTTCTATTCCATTCCATTCCATTGTATTCCATTCCATTCCATTCTATTCGCGTTGATTCCATTCCATCCCATTCCATTCCATTCCATCCCATTCCATTCCATTCCATTCGGGTTGAATCCATTGCATTCCATTCCATTTCATACCATTAGGGTGGATTCCATTCCATTCCATTCAATTCCATTCCATTCCATTCCGTTCGGGTTGATTCCATTCCCTTCCATTCCATTGCATTCCATTCCATTCCATTCCATTCCATTCCACTCAGGCTGATTCCATTCCATTTCTTTCCATTCCATTCCATTCCATTCCGGTTTTTTCCATTCCATTCCATTCCATTCCATTCCATTCGGTTGCTTCCATTCCATTCCAGAACATTCCATTCCATTCCATTCCGGTTGATTCCATTGCATTCCATTCCATTCCATTCTATTACATTCCTTTCCTTTTGCTTCCATTCCATTCCATTCCAATCCATTTTATTCCATTCGGTTTGATTCCATTCCATTCCATTCCAATGCATTCCATTCCATTCCATTTCATTCCATTCGGGTTTATTCCATTCCATTGCATTCCATTGTATTCCATTCTGGTTGATTCCGTTCCATTCCATTCCACTCCATTCCATTTCATTCGGGTTGATTCCATTCCATTCCATTCCATTCCATTCCATTCCATTCCATTTGTGTTGACTCCATTCCATTCCATTCCATTCCATTCCATTTCATTCCAATCCATTCTGTAAGATTCCATTCCATTTCATTCCATTCCATTCCATTCCATTCCATTTCATTCCAATCCATTCGGTTTGACTGCATTCCATTACATTCCTTTCCATTCGGTTGCTTCCTTTCCATTCCGGAACATTCCATTCCCTTCTGGTTGAATCCATTCCATTCCATTCCATTCCATTCCATTCGGGTTGATTCCATTCCATTCCATTGCATTGCATTCCGTTCCATTCCATTCCATTTCATTCGGTTTGATTCCATTCCATTTCTATCCATTCCATTGCATTCCATTCCACTCCATTCCATTCGGGTTGATTCCATTCCATTCCAATCCATTCCATTCCATTCCGTTCTATTCCATTCCATTCCATTCCATTCGGGTTGATTGCATTCCATTCCATTCCATAACATTCCATTCCTGTTGATTCTATTCCATTCCATTTCATTACATTCCGTTCGGGTTGATTCCATTCCGTTCCAATCCATACCGCTCCATTCCATTTGGGTTCATTCCATTCCATTCCATTTCATTCCATTCGGGTTTTTTCCATTCCATTCCATACCATTCCATTCCATTCTGGTTGATTCCATTACATTCCATTCTATTCCATTCAATTCCATTCTATTCCATTCCATTCCATTCTATTCGCGTTGATTCCATTCCATCCCATTCCATTTCATTCCATTCCATTCCAATCCATTCGGGTTGCTTCCATTCCAGTCAAGAACATTCCAATCCATTCCATTCCATTCCATTCCATTCCACTCCATTCAAATCCATTCCATTCCATGTGGGTTGATTCCATTCCTTTCCATTCCATTCCATTCCATTCGGGTTGATTCCATTCCATTCCATTCCATTGCATACCATTCCATTCCGTTAGTATTGATTCCATTCCATTCCATTCCATTCAATTCCATTCCATTCCATTCCATTCGGGTTGATTCCATTCCATTCCATTCCTTTCCATTCCATTCCATTCCATTCCTTTCCATTCCATTCGTGTAGATTCCGTTTTATTCCATTCCATTCCCTTCCGATCGGGTTGATTCCATTCCATTCCTTTCCAATCCATTCCATTCCATTCCGATTGATTCCATTCCATTCCATTCCATTCCTTTCCGTTTCATTCCATTCCATTCCGATTGATTCAATTCCATTCCATTCCATTCCATTCCATTCCATTCCATTCCATTCCATTGTGGTTGATTCCATTCCATTCCATTCCATTCCTTTCCATTCCGTTGCATTCCATTCCATTCAATTTCATTCCAGTCGGGTTGATTCCATTCCATTCCATTCCTTTCCGTTCCATTCCTCTCTGGTTCATTCCATTCCATTCCGTTCCATTCGATTCAATTTCATTCCATTCCCTTCGGGTTGAATCCATTCCATTCAATTGCATACCATTCCATTTCATTGCATTCCATTCGGGTTGATTCCATTCCATTTATTTCGATTCCATTCCATTCCATTCCATTCCATTCCATTCCATTCGGGTTGATTCCATTCCATTCCATTGCATTCCATGCCATTCCATTCCATTCGGGTTGATTCCATTCCATTCCATTCCATTCCATTCCATTCCATTCCGTTCCATTCCCTTCGGGTTTATTCCATACCATTCTATTCCATTCCATTCGGGTTTTTTCCGTTCCATTTCATTCCATTCCATTCCATTCCATTCCATTCCATTCCATTCCATTCCATTCGTGTTGATACCATTCCATTCCATTCCATTCCACTCCATTCCATTCCATTAGGGTTGATGCCATTCCATCCCTTTCCATACCATTCCATTCCAATTGGGTTCGTTCCATTCCTTTCCATTCCATTCCATTCGGGTTAATTCCATTCCATTCCATTCCATTCGATTCCATTCCATTGCATGCCATTCGGGTTGCTTCCATTCCAGTCAAGAATATTCCATTATATTCCATTCCATTTCATTCCTTTCCATTCCTGTTGATTTCATTCAATTCCATTCCACTCCATTCGTTTTGATTCCATTCCATTCCATTCCATTCCATTCCATTCCATTCCATTCCATTCGGTTTGATTCCATTCCGTTCCATTCCATTGCATTCCATTCCATTCCGTTTCATTCCATTCGGGTTGATTCCATTCCATTCCATTCCATTCCATTCTGGTTTATTCCATTCCATACCATTCCCTTCAATTCCATTCAATTCCATTCCATTCGTATTGCTCCCATTCCATTCCAGAACATTCCATTCCATTCCTTTCCATTCCATTCCATTCGGGTTCATTCCATTCCATTCCATTCCATTCCATTCCATTCCATTCGGGTTGATTCCATTCCATTCTATTCCATTGCATTCCATTCCATTCCATTCCATTCGGGTTGATTCCATTCCATTCCATTCCATTCCATTCCATTCCGGTTGATTCCATTCCATTCCTTTCCATTCCATTCCATTCTATTCCAATCTGTGCCATTCCATTCGGGTTGATTCCATTGCATTCCATTCCATTCCATTCCATTCCATTCCATTCCATTCGGGTTGATTCCATTCCATTCCATTCCATTCCATTCGGTTGCTTCCATTTCATTCCAGAACATTGCATTCCATTCCATTCCATTCCATTCCATTCCGGTTGATTCCATTCCATTCCATTCCATTCCATTCCATTCTATTCCATTCCATTCCTTTTGATTCCATTCCATTCCATTCCATTCCATTCCATTCCATTCAATTCGGGATGATTCCATTCCATTCCATAGCATTCCATTCGTGTTGCTACCATTCCATTCTTCGCCTTTCCATTCCATTCCATCCCATTACGGTTCATGGCATTCCATACCATTCCATACCATTCCATTCCATTTGGGTTGATTCCGTTCCATTCCATTCCATTCCATTCGGGTTAAATCCATTCCACACCATTCCATTCCATTTGGGTTGATTCCATTCCATTCCATTCCATTCCATTCGGGTTAATTCTATTCCATTCCATTCCATTCCATTTGGGTTGACTCCATTCCATTCCACCCCATTCCATTCCATTCGGGTTAATTCCATTGCATTCCATTCCATTACATTCCATTCCATTCGGGTTTCTTCCATTCCAGTCAAGAACATTCCATTCCATTCCATTCCATTCCATTCCATTCCACTCCGTTCCAATCCATTCCATTCCACGTGGGTCTATTCTATTCCATTCCATTCCATTCCATTCCATTCGGGTTTGTTCCATTCCATTCCATTCCATACCATTCCATTCCTTTCGGGTTGATTCCATTCCATTCCATTCCATTCCATTGCATTCCATTCCATTCGGGTTGATTCCATTATATTCCATTCCATTAAATTCCATTACATTCCATTCGGGTAGATTCCGTTCTATTCCATTCCATTCCATTCCATTCCATTCCGTTCGGGTTGATTCCATTCCATTCCATACCAATCCATTCGAATCCATTCCTATTGATTCCATTCCAATCCATTCCATTCCATTCCGTTCCATTCCAATTGATTCCATTCCAATCCATTCCATTCCATTGCGTTCCATTCCGATTGATTCCATTCCATTCCATTCCATTCTTTGTGGTTGATTCCATTCCATTCCATTGCACTGCATTCCTTTCCATTCAATTTCATTCCATTCGGGTTCATTCCATTCAATTCCATTCCATTCCATTCGGGTTGAATCCATTGCATTCCATTCCATTCTATTCCAATCTGTGCCATTCCATTCGGGTTGATTCCATTGCATTCCATTCCATTCCATTCCATTCCATTCCATTCGGGTTGATTCCATTTCATTCCATTCCTTTCCATTCGGTTGCTTCCATTCCATTGCAGAACATTCCATTCCATTCCATTCCATTCTGGTTGATTCCATTCCATTCCATTCCATTCCATTCTATTCCATTCCATTCCTTTTGATTCCATTCCATTCCATTCCATTCCATTTTATTCCATTCGGATTGGTTCCATTCCATTCCATTCCAATGCATTCCTTTCCATTCCATTTCATTCCATTCGGGTTGATTCCATTCCATTCCATTCCATTCCATTCCATTCCATTCTATTCCATTCTCGTTGATTCCATTCCATTCCATTCCATTCTATTCTGTTTGATTCCATTCCATACCATTCTATTCCATTCCATTCCATTCTATTCTCGTTGATTCCATTCCATCCCATTGCATTACATTCCATCCCATTCCATTCCATTCCATTCGGGTTGATTCCATTCCTTTCCATTCCATTCCATTCCATTCCATTTGGGTTGATTCCATTCCCTTTGTTTCCATTATATTCCATTCCATTGCATTCGGGTTGATTCCATTCCATTGCATTCCATTCCATTCCATTGCATTCCATTCCATTCCATTGCATTGCATTCCATTCCATGTCATTCCATTCGTGTTGATTCCATTCAATTCCATTCCACTCCATCCCATTCTGGTTGATTCCATTCCATTCCATTCCATTCCATTCCATTCTATTCCATTCGGGTTGATTGCATTCCATTCCATTCTATTCCATTCCATTCCACTCTATTCGCGATGATTCCATTCCAATCCATTCCATTAAATCCCATTCCATTCCATTCGGTTTGTTTCGATTCAATTCCATTCCGTTCCATTGCATTCCATTTCATTCCATTCGGGTAGTTTCCGTTCTATTCCATTCCAATCCATTGCATTCCATCCCGGTTGATTGCAATCCATTCCATTCCATTCCATTTGGGTTGATTCCTTTCCATTCCATTCCATTCCATTGCATTACATTCCATTTGGGTTGATTCCATTCCGTTCCATTCCATTCCATTCCATTCGGTTGCTTCCATTCCATTCCAGAACATTCCATTCCATTCCATTCCATTCTGGTTGATTCCATTGAGCTCCATTCCATTCCATTCCATTATGGTTGATTCCATTGCATTCCATTCCATTCCATTCCATTCCATTCGGTTTCATTCCATTCCATTCCATTCTATTCCATTCGGGATGATTCCATTCCATTTCATTCCATTCCATTTCATTCAATTCGTGTTGATACCATTCCATTCCACGCCATTCCATTCCATTCCATTCCATTAGGATTGATGACATCCATTCCATTCCATACCATTCCATTCCATTCGGGTTGATTCCATTCCATTCCATTCCAATCCATTCCATTCCGTTCCTATTGATTCCATTCCATTCCATTCCATTCCATTCCATTCCATTCCATTCCGTTCTGATTGATTCCATTCCATTCCTTTCCATTCCATTGTGGTTGATTCCATTCCATTCCATTCCATTGCATTCCTTTCCATTCAATTTCCTTCCATTCGGGTTGATTCCATTCCATTCCATTCCTTTCCTTTCCATTACATTCCATTCGGCTACATTCCATTCCATTCCATTCCATTCCATTCCATTCGTGTTGATTCCATTCCATTCCATTCCATTCCATTCCCTTCGGGTTGATTCCATTCCATTCCATTCTATTCCATACCATTCCATTCCATTCGAGTTCATTCCATTCCGTTCCATTTGATTCCATTCCATTCGGGTTGACTCCTTTGCATTCCATTTCATTCCATTCTATTCCATTCCATTGGATTCCACTTCATTCCATTCGTGTAGATTCCGTTCTATTCCATTCCAATCCATTCCATTCCATACCGGTTGATTCCATTCCATTCCATTCCACTCCATTCCATTCCATTCCACTCCATTCCGTTTGGGTTGTTTCCATTCCATTCCATTCCATTCCATTCCATTCCATTCCATTTCATTCCAATCCATTCGGTTTCATTCCATTCCATTCCATTCCATTCCGTTGCTTCCATTCCATTCCAGAACATTCCATTCCATTACATTAAATTCCGGTAGATTCCATTCCATTCCATTCCATTCCATTTTATTCCATTCGGTTTGATTCCATTCCATTCCATTCCACTCCAATGCATTCCTTTTAATTCCATTTCATTCCATTCGGGTTTATTTCATTCCATTCCATTCCATTCCATTCCATTCTATTCCATTCTGGTTGATTCCATTCCATTCCATTCCATTCCATTCGGGTTGATTCCATTCCATTCCATTCTATTCCATTCCATTCCATTCTATTCGATTCCATTTCATTCTATTCGCATTGATTCCATTCCATCCCATTCCATTCAATTCCATTGAATTCCATTCAATTCCCTTCGGGTTGATTCCGTTGCATTCCATTCCATTCCATTCCATTTGGGTGGATTCCATTCCATTCCATTCCATTCCATTCCTTTCCTTTCCATTCTATTCCATTCCATTCGTGTTGATTCCATTCCATTCCATTCTATTCCATTCCATTCGTGTTAATTCCATTCCATTCCATTCCATTCCGTTTCATTTCATTCATGTTGATACCATTCCATTCCACGCCATTCCATTCCATTCTGGTTGATTCCATTCCATTCCATTCCATTTCATTCCATTCCATTGCATTCCTTTCCATTCTACTCCATTCCATTCCATTCCATTGCATTCCATTCCATTCCTTTTCATTCCATTCGTGTTGACTCCATTCCATTCCATTCCATTCCATTCCATTCCCTTCCGTTCATGTTGATTCCATTCCATGCCATCGCATTCCATTCCATTCCATTATATTCGGGTTGATTCCATTCCATTCAATTCCATTCCTTTCCATTCCAATCCATTTCATTCCATTCGGGTTGATTCTATTCCATTCCATTCCATTCCATTCCATTCCATTCCATTCCATTCCCTTCGGGTTTATTCCATTCCATTCCATTCCATTCCATTCGGGTTTATTCCATTCCATTCCATTCCATACGATTTCATTCTATTCCATTCCATTCCATTCATGTTGATACCATTCCATTCCACGCCATTCCATTCCATTTCATTCCACTCCATTAGGGTTGATGCCATTCCATTCCATTCCATACCATTCCATTCCATTTGAATTGATTCCATTCCATTCCATTCCATTCGGGTTAATTCCATTCCAATCCATTCCATTCCGTTGCCTTCCATTTCATTCCATTCCGTTCCATTCGTGTTGCTTTTATTCCATTCCAGAACATTCCATTCCTTTCCATTCCATTCCATTCCATTGCATTCCATTCCAGTTCATTCCATTCCATTCCATTCCATTGCATTCGTTTTGATTCCATTCCATTCCATTCCATTCCATTCTATTGCATTCCATTCTCTTCCATTCGTGTTGATTCCATTCCATGCCATTCCATTCCATTCCATTCCATTCGGGTTGATTCCATTCCATTCCATTCCATTCCATTCCCTTCCATTCCATTCCATTCCGTTCCATTCTGGTAGATTCCATTCCATTCCATTCCATTCCATTCCATTCCATTCGGTTTGATTCCATTCCATTCCATACGATTCCATTCTATTCCATTCCGTTCCATTCATTTTGATACCATTGCATTCCACGCCATTCCATTCCATTCCACTCCATTAGGGTTGATGCCATTCCATTCCATTCCCTACCATTCCATTCCATTTGAATTGATTCCATTCCATTCCATTCCATTCCATTCCATTCGGGTTAATTCCATGCCATTCCATTCCATTCCATTGCCTGCCATTCCATTCCATTCCAGTCGGGTTGCTTCTATTCTATTCCATTCCATTCCATTCCTTTCCATTCCATTGCATTCCATTCCGGTTGATTCCATTCCATTCCATTCCATTCCATTCGTTTTGATTCCATTCCATTCCAATCCATTCCATTCCATTCCAATCCATTCCATTCCATTCCATTCCATTCCATTCCATTCCATTCGGTTTGATTCCATTCCGTTCCATACCATTGCATTCTATTCCATTCCATGTCATTCCATTCGGGGTGATTCCATTCCATTCCATTCCGGTTGATTCCATTCCATCCCATTCCATTCCATTCCTTTCCCATCCATTCGGGGCAATTCCTTTCCATTCCATTCTATTACATTCCATTCTATTCGCGTTGAATCCATTCCATTCCATTCCATTCCACTCCATTCCATTCCACTCAGTCCCATTCCATTCCATTCCATTCGGGATGACTCGATTCCTTTCCACTTCATTACATTGCATACCATTTCACTACATTTGGGAAGATTCCGTTCTATTCCATTCCAATCCATTCCATTCCATTCCATTCCATTCGGGTTGATTCCATTCCATTCCATTCCATTTGGGTTGATTCCATTCCATTCCATTCCATTCCATACGATTCCATTCTATTCCATTCCATTCCATTCATATTGATACCATTTCATTCCACGCCATTCCATTCCATTCCACTCCATTAGGGTTGATGCCATTCCGTTCCATTCCATACCATTCCATTGCATTTGAATTGATTCCATTCCATTCCTTTCCATTCCATTAGGGTTAATTCCAAGCCATTCCATTCCATTCCATTGCCTTCCATTCCATTCCATTCCATTCCATTCGGGTTGCTTCTATTCCATTCCTTTCCAATCCATTCCATTCCATTCCATTCCATTCCATTCTGGTTGATTCCATTCCATCCCATTCCATTCCATTCCATTCCCATCCATTCGGGGTGATTCCTTTCCATTCCTTTCTATTCCATTCCATTCTATTCGCGTTGATTCCATTCCATTCCATTCCATTCCATTCCATTCCACTCCATTCCATTCCACTCAATCCCATTCCATTCCATTCCATTCGGGTTGAATCGATTCCATTCCACTCCATTACATTGCATACCATTTCACTACATTTGGGTAGATTCCGTTCTATTCCATTCCAATCCATTCCATTCCATTCCATTCCATTTGGGTTGATTCCATTCCATTCCATTCTATTCCATTCCATTCCATTCCATTTCGGATGATTCCATTCCGTTCCATTCCATTCCATTCCATTCGGTTGTTTCCATTCCGTTCCAGAACATTCCATTCCATTCCTTTGCATTCCAATCCATTCCATTCCGGTTGATTCCATTCCGTTCCATTCCATTCCATTCCATTCCATTCTGGTTGATTCCATTCCATTCCATTCCATTCCATTCCATTCCATTTCATTCGGGTTGATTCCATTCCATTCCATTCTATTCCATTCCATTCCATTCTATTCGCGTTGATTCAGTTCCATCCCATTCCATTCAATTCTATTCGGGCTGATTCCATTCCATTCCTTTCCTTTTCATTCCATTCCATTTGCATTGATTCCATTCCATTCCATTGCATTCCATTCCATTCCATTCGTGTTGATTCCATTCCATTCCATTCCATTGCATTCCATTCCATTCTATTCCATTCCATTGCATTCCATTGCATTCCATTCCATTCCTTTTCATTCCATTCGGGTTGATTCCATTCCATTCCATTCCATTCGATTCCATTCCATTCCATTCCGTTCATGTTGATTCCAATCCATGCCATTCCATTCCATTCCATTCCATTCCATTTGAGTTGATTCCATTCCATTCCATTCCATTGCATTCCATTCCATTTCATTTCATTCCATTCGGGTTGATTCTATTCCATTCCATTCCATTCCATTCCATTCCCTTCGGTTTGATTCCATTCCATTCCATTCCATTCCATTCGGGTTGATTCCATTCGATTCCATTCCATACCATTCCATTCTATTCCATTCCATTCCGTTCATGTTGATACCATTTCATTCCACGCCATTCCATTCCATTCCTCTCCATTAGGGTTGATGCCATTCCATTACATTCCATACCATTCCATTCCATTTGAATTGATTCCACTCCATTCTGGTTAATTCCATTCCATTCCATTCCATTCCATTGCCTTCCATTCCATTCCATTCCGTTCCATTCGGGTTGCTTCTATTCCATTCCAGAACATTCCATTCCTTTACATTTCATTCCATTCCGTTGCATTGCATTCCGGTTGATTCAATTTCATTCCATTCCATTCCATTCGTTTTGATTCAATTTCATTCCATTCCATTCCATTCCATTGAATTCCATTCGGTTTGATTCCATTCTTTCCTTTCCATTCCATTCCATTCCATTTGGGTTGATTCCATTCCGTTCCATTCCATTGCTTTCCATTCCATTCCATTCCATTCCATTCGGTTTGATTCCATTCCTTTCCATTCCATTCCATTCCATTCCATTTGGGTTGATTCCATTCCATTCCATTCCATTCAATTTGAGTTGATTCCATTCCGTTCCATTCCATTCCATTCCATTCCATTCCATTCCATTCCATTCGGTTGCTTCCATTCCATTCCAGAACAATCCATTCCATTCCATTGCATTCCAATCCATTCCATTCCGGTTGATTCTTTCCGTTCCGTTCCATTCCATTCCATTCCATTCCATTCTATTCTCATTGATTCCATTCCATTCCATTCCATTCCATTCCATTCGTGTTGATTCCATTCCATTCCATTCTATTCCATTCCCTCCTATTCCATTCTATTCCATTCCATTCCATTCTATTCCATTCCATTGCATTCCATTCCATTCCATTGCATTCCATTCCATTCCATTTCATTCCATTCGGTTCGGGTTGATTCCATTCCATTCCATTCCATTCGGGTTGTTTCCATTCCATTCCATTCAATTCCATTCCATTTCATTCCATTCGGTTCGCGTTGATTCCATTCCATTCCATTCCTTTCCATTCCATTCCATTCCATTCCCTTTGGGTTGATTCCATTCCATTGCATTCCACTCCATTCCATTTCGTTCCATTCGGGTTGATTCCATTCCATTCCATTCCATTCCATTCGGGTTGATTCCATTCCATTCCATTCATTTCCATTGCAATCCATTCCATTCCTTTCCATTCCATTGCATTCCATTCCATCCCATTTCACTCCATTCATGTTGATTCCATTCCATTCCATTCCATTGCATTCCATTCCATCCCATTCCATTCGGGTTGATTCCATTCCATTCCATTCCATTCCATTGCACTCCATCCCATTCCACTCCATTCCATTCCGGTTGATTCCATTCCCTTCAATTTCATTCCATTCCATTTGGTTTGATTCCATTGCATTCCATTCCATTCCATTCCACTGCATTCCATTGCATTCGGGTTGCTTCCATTCCATTCCACAACATTCCATTCTATTCCATTCCATTCCATTCCATTCCATTCCCTTTGGGTAGATTCCATTCCACTCCAATCCATACCATTCCATTCCATTCCGGTTGATTGCATTCCATTCCATTCCATTCCATTCCATTCCATTCCATTCCATTCCATTCGGGTTGATTCCATTCCATTCCATTCTATTCCATTCCTTTCAATTCTATTCGCGTTTATTCCATTCCATCCCATTCCATTCCTTTCCATTCGCGTTGATTCTATTCCATTGCATTCCATACCATTCCATTCCATTCGGGTTGATTCCATTCCATTCCATTTGATTCCATTCCATTCGATTCCATTCCATTCGGGTTGAATCCTTTGCATTCCATTTCATTCCATTCTATTCCAATCCATTGGATTCCACTTCATTCCATTCGGGTAGATTCCGTTCTATTCCATTCCATTCCATTCCATTCCATACCGGTTGATTCCATTCCATTCCATTCCACTCCATTCCATTCCATTCCACTCCATTACATTTGGGTTGTTTCCATTCCAATCCATTCCATTCGGGTTGTTTCCATTCGATTCCTTTCTATTCCATTCCATTCCATTCTATTCGCGTTGATTCCATTCCATTCTATTCCATTCCATTCCATTTAATCCCATTCCATGTCATTCCATTCGGGTTGATTCCATTCCATTCCATTCCATTGCATTCCATTCCATTCCATTCTGGTTGATTCCATTCCATTTCATTCCATTCCATTCCATTCCATTCCCATCCATTCGGGGTGATTTGTTTCCATTCCATTCTATTCCATTTCATTCTATTCGCGATGTTTCCATTCCATTCCATTCCATTCCATTCCATTAAATCCCATTCCACTCCATTCCATTCCAGTTGACTCGATTCCATTCCGTTCCATTCCATTCCATTCCATTCCATTCCATTCCATTCCATTGCATACCAGTTCATTCCATTCGGGTAGATTCCGTTGTATTCCATTCCAATCCATTCCATTCCATTCCATTCCATTCCATTTGGGTTGATTCCATTCCGTTCCATTCCATTCCATTCCATTCGGTTGCTTCCATTCCATTCCAGAACATTCCATTCCATACCATTGCATTCCAATCCTTTCCATTCCGGTCGATTCCATTCCGTTCCATTCCATTCCATTCCATTTCATTCCATTCCGGTTGATTCCTTTCCATTCCATTCCATTCCATTCCATTCCATTCGGCTTGATTCCATTCCATTCCATTCTAATCCATTGCATTCCATTCTATTCTCGTTGATTACATTCCAACCCATTCCATTCAATTCTATTCGGCCTGATTCCATTCCATTTCATTTCATTCCATTTGCATTGATTCCATTCCATTCCATTCCATTCCATTCTGGTTAATTCCATTCCATTCCATTCAATTCGGATTGATTCCATTCCATTCCATTCTATTCCATTCCATTCCATTCTATTCTCGTTGATTGCATTCCATCCCATTGCAATCCATTCCATCTCATTCCATTCCATTCAATTCGGGTTGATTCCATTCCATTCCATTCCATTCCATTCCATTCCATTGCATTCGGGTTGATTCCATTCCATTCCAATCCATTCCATTCCATTCCATTCGTGTTGATTCCATTCCATTCCATTCCATTGCATTCCATTCCATTCCGTTTCATTCCATTCATGTTGATTCCATTCCATTCCATTCCATTCCATTCCATTCCCTTCCATTCGTGTTGATTCCATTCCATGGCATTCCATTCTATTCCATTCCAATTCCTTCCTTTCAATTCCATTTCATTCCATTCTGGATGATTCCATTCCATTCCATTCCTTTCCATTCCCTTCGGGTTTATTCCCTTCCATTCCATTCCATTGCATTCGATTCGGGTTGTTTCCATTCCATTTCATTCGATTCGATTCCATTCCATTCTTTCCATTGCATTCCATTCGGGATGATTCCATTCCAATCCATTCCATTCGTGTTGATACCATTACAATCCACGCCATTCCATTCCATTCCATTCCATTAGAATTGAAGACATTCCATTCCATTCCATACCATTCCACTCCATTTGGGTTGATTCCATTCCATTTCATTCCATTCCATCCGGGTTAATTCCATTCCATTCCATTCCATTCCATTCCATTCCATTTGGGTTGCTTACATTCCATTCAAGAACATTCCATTCCATTCCATTCCATTCCTTTCCATTCCCTTCTATTCAGGTTGATTCCATTCCATTCCATTCCATTCCGTTCCATTCGTTTTGATTCCATTCGATTCCATTCCATTCGGTTTGATTCCATTCAATTCCATTCCATTGCATTACATTCCATTCCAGTTCATTCCATTCGGTTTGATTCCATTCCATGCCATTCCATTCCATTCTGGTTGATTCAATTCTATTCCATTCCCTTCCATTCCATTCCATTCCATTTGGGTTGCTTCCATTCCATTCCAGAACATTCCATTCCTTTCCATTCCATTCCGGTAGATTTCATTCCATTCCATTCCATTCCATTCGTTTAGATTCCATTCCTTTCCATTCCATTTCATTACATTACATTACATCAAATTCGGTTTGATTCCATACCATTTCATTCAATTGCATTCCATTCCATTCCATGTCATTCCATTTGGGTTGATTCCATTCCATTCCATTCCATTCCATTCCTTTCCATTCCATTCCATACCATTCCCTTCGCGTTGAATCCATTCCATTCCATTCCATTCCATTCCATTCCATTCCATTCCATTCCATTCCATTCCATTCCATTCCATTCCATTCCACTCTGGTTGATTCCATTCCATTCCATTCCATTCCTTTCCATTCCATTCCATTCCAGTCCATTCGGGTTAATTACATTCCATTTCATTCCATTCCATTCCATTTGGGTTGATTCCATTCCATTCCATTCCATTCCATTCCATTCCATTCCATCCTATTCCATTCCACTCCATTCCATTCTGGTTGATTCCATTCCATTCCATCCCATTCTATTCCATTCCATTCCATTCCATTGCATTCCATTCCATTACATTCTGGTTGATTCCATTCCATTCCGTTCCATTCCATTCCATTCCATTCCATTCCCATCCATTCGGGGTGATTGCTTTCCATTCCATTCTATTCCATTCCATTCTATTCGCGATGTTTCTATTCCATTCCATTCCATTCCATTCCATTAAATCCCATTCCACACCATTCCATTCCGGTTGACTCGATTCCATTCCGTTCCATTCCATTCCATTCCATTCCATTCCATTCCATTCCATTGCAAACCAGTTCATTCCATTCGGGTAGATTCTGTTCTATTCCATTCCAATCCATTCCATTCCGTTCGATTCAATTCCATTCCATTCGGTTGCTTCCATTCCATTCCAGAACATTCCATTCCATACCATTGCATTCCAATCCTTTCCATTCCGGTCGATTCCGTTCCGTTCCATTCCATTCCATTCCATTTCATTCCATTCTGGTTGATTCCATTCCATTCCTTTCCATTCCATTCCATTCGGGTTGATTCCATCCCATCCCATTCCATTCCATTCCATCCCATTACATTCCATTCCATTCTGGTTGATTCCATTCCATTCCTTTCCATTCCATTCCATTCGGGTTGATTCCATTCCATTCCATTCTCTTCCATTCCATCCCATTCTATTCAATTCCATTCCATTCTATTCGCATTGATTCCATTCCATCCCATTAAATTCCATTCCATCCCATTACATTCCATTCCATTTGGGTGGATTCCATTCCATGCCATTCCATTCCATTCCATTCCATTCCATTCCATTCCATTCGTGTTGAATCTATTCCATTCCATTCCTTTCCATTCTATTCCATTCCATTCGTGTTGATTCCATTCCATTCCACTCCATTCCATTCGGGTTAATTGCATTCCATTCCATTCCATTCGACTCCATTCCTTTCCATTCCATTCGGGTGGCTTCCATTCCAGTCAAGAACATTCCATTCCATTCCATTCCATTCCATTCCTCTCCATTCCAATCCATTCCATTCCATGTGGGTTGATTCCATTCCATTCCATTCCATTCCATTCCATTCCATTCCATTCGGGTTGATTCCATTCCATTCCTTTCCATACCATTCCATTCCACTCGGTTTGATTCCATTAAATACCATTCCATTCCATTCCATTCGGGTTGATGCCATTCCATTCCATTCCATTCCATTCAATTCTTATAGGTTCCGTCCTATTCCATTCCATTCCATTCCATTCCATTCCGTTCGGGTTGATTCCATTCCTTTCCATTCCAGTCCATTCCATTCCATTCCGATTGATTCCATGCCATTCCTTTCCATTCCATTCCGTTCCATTCCATTCCATTCCGATTAATTCCATTCCATTCCATTGCATTCCATTCCATTCCACTCCATTCCTTTGTGGTTGATTCCATTCCATTCCATTCCATTCCATTCCATTCCATTCCATTCCTTTCCAATCCGTTTCATTCCATTCCATTCAATTTCATTCCATTCGGGTTGATTCCATTCCATTCCATTCCATACCATTCCATTGCTTTTGATTCCATTCCATTCCATTCTATTCCATTCCACTCCATTCCATTCCATTCCGTTCGGGTTGATTCCATTCCATTCCAATCCATACCATTCCATTCAATTCCGGTTGATTCCATTCCATTCCATTTCATTCCATTGCATTCGGGTTGATTCCATTCCATTTCTTTCTATTCCATTCCATTCCATTGTATTCCATTCCATTCCATTCTATTCGCGTTGATTCCATTCCATCCCATTCCATTCCATTCCTTCCCATTCCATTCCATTCCATTCGGGTTGAATCCATTGCATTCCATTCCATTTCATACCATTAGGGTGGATTCCATTCCATTCCATTCAATTCCATTCCATTCCATTCCGTTCGGGTTGATTCCATTCCCTTCCATTCCATTGCATTCCATTCCATTCCATTCCATTCCATTCCACTCAGGTTGATTCCATTCCATTTCTTTCCATTCCATTCCATTCCATTCCGGTTTTTTCCATTCCATTCCATTCCATTCCATTCGGTTGCTTCCATTCCATTCCAGAACATTCCATTCCATTCCATTCCGGTTGATTCCATTGCATTCCATTCCATTCCATTCTATTACATTCCATTCCTTTTGCTTCCATTCCATTCCATTCCAATCCATTTTATTCCATTCGGTTTGATTCCATTCCATTCCATTCCAATGCATTCCATTCCATTCCATTTCATTCCATTCGGGTTTATTCCATTCCATTGCATTCGATTGTATTCCATTCTGGTTGATTCCGTTCCACTCCATTCCACTCCATTCCATTTCATTCGGGTTGATTCCATTCCATTCCATTCCATTCCATTCCATTCCATTCCATTTGTGTTGACTCCATTCCATTCCATTCCATTCCATTCCATTCCATTTCATTCCAATCCATTCTGTAAGATTCCATTCCATTTCATTCCATTCCATTCCATTCCATTCCATTTCATTCCAATCCATTCGGTTTGACTGCATTCCATTACATTCCTTTCCATTCGGTTGCTTCCTTTCCATTCCGGAACATTCCATTCCATTCCGGTTGATTCCATTCCATTCCATTCCATTCCATTCCATTCCATTCCATTCCATTCCATTCCATTCCATTTCATTCCATTCCATTTTATTCCATTCGGCTTGATTCCATTCGGGTTGTTTCCTTTCCATTGCATTCCATTCCATTCCATTCTATTCCATTCTGGTTGATTCCATTCCATTCCATTCCATTCCATTCGATTCCATTCGAGTTGATTCCATTCCATTCCATTCTCTTCCATTCCATTCGATTCTATTCCATTCCATTCCATTCTATTCGCATTGATTCCATTCCATCCCATTCCATTCCATTCCATCCCATTACATTCCATTCCATTCTGGTTGATTCCATTCCATTCCTTTCCATTCTTTTCCATTCCATTCGTGTTGATTCCATTCGATACCATTCCATCGCATTCCATTCCATTCCGTTTCATTCCATTCAGGTTGATTCCTTTCCATTCCATTCCAATCGGGATGATTCCGTTCCCTTCCTTTCCATTCCATTCCATTCCATTCGTGTTGATACCGTTCCATTCCACGCCATTCCATTCCATTCCATTCCATTAGGGTTGATGCCTTTCCATTCCATTCCATAGCATTCCATTCCCATTGGCTTGATTCCATTCCATTCCACTCCATTCCATTCGGGTTAATTGCATTCTATTCCATTCCATTCGACTCCATTCCTTTCCATTCCATTCGGGTGGATTCCATTCCAGTCAAGAATATTCCATTCCATTCCATTCCATTCCACTCCATTCCAATCCATTCCATTCCATGTGGGTTGATTCCATTCCATTCCATTCCATTCCATTCCATTCCATTCAATTCCACTCCATTCCCTTCGGGTTGATTCCATTCCATTCCATTCCATTCCATTCCATTCCACTCCATTCCATTCCATTCCATTCGGGTTGATTCCATTCCATTCCTTTCCATACCATTCCATTCCACTCGGTTTGATTCCATTAAATACCATTCCATTCCATTCCATTCGGGTTGATGCCATTCCATTCCATTCCATTCCATTCCATTCAATTCTTGTAGATTCCGTTCTATTCCATTCCATTCCATTCCATTCCATTCCGTTCGTGTTGATTCCATTCCGTTCCATTCCAATCCATTCCATTCCATTCCGATTGATTCCATGCCATTCCTTTCCATTCCATTCCGTTCCATTCCATTCCATTCCGATTAATTCCATTCCATTCCATTGCATTCCATTCCATTCCTCTCCATTCCTTTGTGGTTGATTCCATTCCATTCCATTCCATTCCATTCCATTCCATTCCATTCCATTCCATTCCTTTCCAATCCGTTTCATTCCATTCCATTCAATTTCATTCCATTCGGGTTGATTCCATTCCATTCCATTCCTTTCCATTATATTCCATTGCATTCCATTCCATCCTGGTTCATTCCATTCCATTCCATTCCATTCCATTCCATTCCATTCCATTCTGGTTGATTCCTTTCCATTCCATTCCATTCCATTCCATTCGGGTTGATTCCATTCCATTCCATTCCATTTTATTCCGTTCGGTGTGATTCTTTTCCATGCCATTCTATTCTGTTCCATTCTATTCGCGTTGACTCCATTCCATTCCATTCCATTCTATTCCATTCCATTCCTTTTGATTACGTTCCATTCCATTTTATTCCATTCTGTTTGATTCCATTCCATTCCATTCCAATGCTTTCCATTCCATTCCATTTCATTCCATTCGGGTTTATTCCATTCCATTCCATTCTATTCCATTCTGGTTGATTCCATTCCATTCCATTCCATTCCATTCGAGTTGATACCATTCCATTCCATTCTATTCCATTCCATTCCATTCTATTCCATTCCATTCCATTCTATTCGCGTTGTTTACATTCCATCCCATTCCATTCCATTCCATTCCATCCCATTCCATTCCATTCAATTCGGGTTGATTAGATTGCATTCCATTCCATTCCATTCCATTCCATTTGGGTGGATTCCATTCCATTCCATTCCATTCTATTCCAATGCATTCGTGTTGATTGCATTCCATTCCATTCCATTCCATTCCATTCTATTCCATTCCATTCGTGTTGATTCCATTCCATTCCATTCCATTCGGGATGATTCCGTTCCATTCCATTCCATTCCATTCCATTCCATTCCATTCGTGTTGATAGCATTCCATTCCACGCCATTCGATTCCATTCCATACCATTAGGGTTGATGCCATTCAATTCCATTCCATAACATTCCATTCCATTTGGGTTGATTCCATGCCATTCCATTCCATTCGGGTTAATTCCATTCCATTCCATTCCATTGTGGTTGATTCCATTTCATTCCATTCCATTCTTTCCATTCCGTTGTATTCCATTCCATTCAATTTCATTCCATTCGGGTTGACTCCATTCCATTCCATTCCTTTACATTCCATTCCATTCCATTCTATCCCATTCGGGTTCATTCCATTCCATTCCGTTCCATTCGATTAGATTCCATTCCATTCCCTTCTGGTTGAATCCATTCCATTCCATTCCATTCCATTCCATTCCATTCGGGTTGATTCCATTCCATTCCATTGCATTGCATTCCTTTCCATTCCATTCCATTTCATTCGGTTTGATTCCATTCCATTTCTATCCATTCCATTGCATTCCATTCCACTCCATTCCATTCGGGTTGATTCCATTCCATTCCAATCCATTCCATTCCATTCCGTTCTATTCCATTCCACTCCATTCCATTCGGGTTGATTGCATTCCATTCCATTCCATAACATTCCATTCCTGTTGATTCTATTCCATTCCATTTCATTACATTCCGTTCGGGTTGATTCCATTCCGTTCCAACCCATACCGCTCCATTCCATTTGGGTTCATTCCATTCCATTCCATTTCATTCCATTCGGGTTTTTTCCATTCCATTCCATACCATTCCATTCCATTCAGGTTGATTCCATTCCATTCCATTCCATTACATTCGGGTTGATTCCATTACATTCCATTCTATTCCATTCAATTCCATTCTATTCCATTCCATTCCATTCTATTCGCGTTGATTCCATTCCATCCCATTCCATTTCATTCCATTCCATTCCAATCCATTCGGGTTGCTTCCATTCCAGTCAAGAACATTCCAATCCATTCCATTCCATTCCATTCCATTCCACTCCATTCAAATCCATTCCATTCCATGTGGGTTGATTCCATTCCTTTCCATTCCATTCCATTCCATTCGGGTTGATTCCATTCCATTGCATTCCATTGCATACCATTCCATTCCGTTAGTGTTGATTCCATTCCATTGCATTCCATTCCATTCCATTCCATTCGGGTTGATTCCATTCCATTCCATTCCATTCCATTCCTTTCCATTCCATTCCATTCCATTCCTTTCCATTCCATTCGTGTAGATTCCATTTTATTCCATTCCATTCCATTCCGATCGGGTTGATTCCATTCCATTCCTTTCCAATCCATTCCATTCCTTTCCGATTGATTCCATTCCATTCCAATCCATTCCTTTCCGTTTCATTCCATTCCATTCCGATTGATTCCATTCCATTCCATTCCATTCCATTCCATTCCATTCCATTCCATTCCATTGTGGTTGATTCCATTCCATTCCATTCCATTCCTTTCCATTCCGTTGCATTCCTTTCCATTCAATTTCATTCCATTCGGGTTGATTCCATTCCATTCCATTCCTTTCCATTCCATTCCAGCTGGTTCATTCCATTCCATTCCTTTCCATTCGATTCCATTTCATTCCATTCCCTTCGGGTTGAATCCATTCCATTCCATTGCATACTATTCCATTTCATTCCATTCCATTCGGGTTGATTCCATTCCATTTATTTCGATTCCATTCCATTCCATTCCATTCCATTCCATTCCATTCCATTCCATTCGGGTTGATTCCATTCCATTCCATTCCATTCCATTGCATTCCATGCCATTCCATTCCATTCGGGTTGATTCCATCCCATTCCATTCCATTCCATTCCATTCCATTCCGTTCCATTACCTTCGGGTTTATTCCATACCATTCCATTCCATTCCATTCGGGTTTTTTCCGTTCCATTTCATTCCATTCCATTCCATTCCATTCCAATCCATTCCATTCCATTCCATTCTGCATGATTCCATTCCATTCCATTCCATTCCATTCCATTCCGTTCCATTCGTGTTGATACCATTCCATTCCATTCCATTCCACTCCATTCCATTCCATTAGGGTTGATGCCATTCCATCCCATTCCATACCATTCCATTCCACTTGGGTTCATTCCATTCCTTTCCATTCCATTCCATTCGGGTTAATTCCATTCCATTCCATTCCATTCGATTCCATTCCATTGCATGCCATTCGGGTTGCTTCCATTCCAGTCAAGAATATTCCATTATATTCCATTCCATTTCATTCCTTTCCATTCCTGTTGATTTCATTCAATTCCATTCCACTCCATTCGTTTTGATTCCATTCCATTCCATTCCATTCCATTCCATTCCATTCCATTCGGTTTGATTCCATTCCGTTCCATTCCATTGCATTACATTCCATTCCGTTTCATTCCATTCGGGTTGATTCCATTCCATTCCATTCCAGTCCATTCTGGTTTATTCCATTCCATACCATTCCCTTCAATTCCATTCAATTCCATTCCATTCGTATTGCTCCCATTCCATTCCAGAACATTCCATTCCATTCCTTTCCATTCCATTCCATTCGGGTTCTTACCATTCCATTCGATTCCATTCCATTCCATTCCATTCCATTCGGGTTGATTCCATTCCTTTCTATTCCATTGCATTCCATTCCATTCCATTCCATTCGGGTTGATTCCATTCCATTCCATTCCATTCCATTCCATTCCGGTTGATTCCATTCCATTCCTTTCCATTCCATTCCATTCTATTCCAATCTGTGCCATTCCATTCGGGTTGATTCCATTGCATTCCATTCCATTCCATTCCATTCCATTCGGGTTGATTCCATTCCATTCCATTCCATTCCATTCGGTTGCTTCCATTTCATTCCAGAACATTGCATTCCATTCCATTCCATTCCATTCCATTCCGGTTGATTCCATTCCATTCCATTCCATTCCATTCTATTCCATTCCATTCCTTTTGATTCCATTCCATTCCATTCCATTCCATTTTATTCCATTCGGTTTTATTCCATTCTATTCCATTCCAATGCATTCCTTTCCATTCCATTCCATTCCATTCGGTTTGATTCCATTCCATTCTAATCAATTCCTTTCCATTCCCTTCTGGTTGATTCCTTTCCACTCCATTGCTTTCCATTCCATTCAATTCGGGTTGATTCCATTCCATTTCATTCCATTCCATTCCATTCCATTCCATTCCATTCCATTCCATTCAATTCGGGATGATTCCATTCCATTACATTACATTCCATAGCATTCCATTCGTGTTGCTACCTTTCCATTCTTCGTCTTTCCATTCCATTCCATCCCATTACGGTTCATGGCATTCCATACCATTCCATACCATTCCATTCAATTTGGGTTGATTCCATTCCATTCCATTCCATTCCATTCCATTCTTGTTAAATCCATTCCACACCATTCCATTCCATTTGGGTTGATTCCTTTCCATTCCATTCCATTCCATTCGGGTTAATTCTATTCCATTCCATTCCATTCCATTTGGGTTGACTCCATTCCATTCCACTCCATTCCATTCCATTCGGGTTAATTCCATTGCATTCCATTCCATTCCATTCCATTCCATTCGGGTTTCTTCCATTCCAGTCAAGAACATTCCATTCCATTCCATTCCATTCCATTCCATTCCATTCCATTCCACTCCATTCCAATCCATTCCATTCCACGTGGGTCTATTCTATTCCATTCCATTCCATTCCATTCCATTCGGGTTTGTTCCATTCCAATCCATTCCATACCATTCCATTCCTTTCGGGTTGATTCCATTCCATTCCATTCCATTCCATTGCATTCCATTCCATTCGGGTTGATTCCATTATATTCCATTCCATTAAATTCCATTACATTCCATTAGGGTAGATTCCGTTCTATTCCATTCCATTCCATTCCATTCCATTCCGTTCGGGTTGATTCCATTCCATTCCATACCAATCCATTCGAATCCATTCCTATTGATTCCATTCCAAACCATTCCATTCCATTCCGTTTCATTCCAATTGATTCCATTCCAATCCATTCCATTCCATTGCGTTCCATTCCGATTGATTCCATTCCATTCCATTCCATTCTTTGTGGTTGATTCCATTCCATTCCATTGCACTGCATTCCTTTCCATTCAATTTCATTCCATTCGGGTTCATTCCATTCAATTCCATTCCATTCCATTCGGGTTGAATCCATTGCATTCCATTCCATTCCATTCCATTCCATTCCATTCCATTCCATTCGGGTTGATTCCATTTCATTCCATTCCTTTCCATTCGGTTGCTTCCATTCCATTGCAGAACATTCCATTCCATTCCATTCCATTCTGGTTGATTCCATTCCATTCCATTCCATTCCATTCTATTCCATTCCATTCCTTTTGATTCCATTCCATTCCATTCCATTCCATTTTATTCCATTCGGATTGGTTCCATTCCATTCCATTCCAATGCATTCCTTTCCATTCCATTTCATTCCATTCGGGTTGATTCCATTCCATTCCATTCCATTCCATTCCATTCCATTCCATTCTATTCCATTCTCGTTGATTCCATTCCATTCCATTCCATTCTATTCTGTTTGATTCCATTCCATACCATTCTATTCCATTCCATTCCATTCTATTCTCGTTGATTCCATTCCATCCCATTGCATTACATTCCATCCCTTTCCATTCCATTCCATTCGGGTTGATTCCATTCCATTCCATTCCATTCCATTCCATTTGGGTTGATTCCATTCCATTTCTTTCCATTCTATTCCATTCCATTGCATTCTGGTTGATTCCATTCCATTCCATTCAATTCCATTCCATTGCATTGCATTCCATTTCATGTCATTCCATTCGTGTTGATTCCATTCAATTCCATTCCACTCCATCCCATTCTGGTTGATTCCATTCCATTCCATTCCATTCCATTCTATTCCATTCGGGTTGATTGCATTCCATTCCATTCTATTCCATTCCATTCCACTCTATTCGCGATGATTCCATTCCAATCCATTCCATTAAATCCCATTCCATTCCATTCGGTTTGTTTCGATTCAATTCCATTCCGTTCCATTGCATTCCATTTCATTCCATTCGGGTAGATTCCGTTCTATTCCATTCCAATCCATTGCATTCCATCCCGGTTGATTGCAATCCATTCCATTCCATTCCATTTGGGTTGATTCCTTTCCATTCCATTCCATTCCATTGCATTACATTCCATTTGGGTTGATTCAATTCCGTTCCATTCCATTCCATTCCATTCGGTTGCTTCCATTCCATTCCAGAACATTCCATTCCATTCCATTCCATTATGGTTGATTCGATTGCATTCCATTCCATTCCATTCCATTCCATTCGGTTTCATTCCATTCCATTCCATTCTATTCCATTTGGGATGATTCCATTCCATTTCATTCCATTCCATTTCATTCAATTCGTGTTGATAGCATTCCATTCCACGCCATTCCATTCCATTCAATTCCATTAGGATTGATGACATCCATTCCATTCCATAGCATTCCATTCCATTCGGGTTGATTCCATTCCATTCCATTCCAATCCATTCCATTCCATTCCAATCCATTCCATTACGTTCCTATTGATTCCATTCAATTCCATTCCATTCCATTCCATTCCATTCCATTCCGTTCTGATTGATTCCATTCCATTCCTTTCCATTCCATTGTGGTTGATTCCATTCCATTCCATTCAATTGCATTCCGTTCCATTCTATTCCATTCCATTGCATTCCATTGCATTCCATTTCATTCCTTTTCATTCCATTCGGCTTGATTCCATTCCATTCCATTCCATTCCATTCCATTCCATTCCGTTCATGTTGATTCCATTCCATGCCATTCCATTCCATTCCATTGCATTTCATTCGGGTTGATTCCATTCCATTCCATTCCATTGCATTCCATTCCATTTCATTTCATTCCATTCGGGTTCATTCTAATCCATTCTATTCCATTCCATTCCCTTCGGGTTGTTTCCATTCCATTCCATTCCATTCCATTCCATTCCATTCCATTCGGGTTGATTCCATTCCATTCCATTCCATACCATTCCATTCCATTCGGGTTGATTCCATTCCATTCCATTTGATTCCATTCCATTCGATTCCATTCCATTCGGGTTGACTCCTTTGCATTCCATTTCATTCCATACTATTCCATTCCATTGGATTCCACTTCATTCCATTCGGGTAGATTCCGTTCTATTCCATTCCTATCCATTCCATTCCATACCGGTTGATTCCATTCCATTCCATTCCACTCCATTCCATTCCATTCCATTCCACTCCATTCCATTCCATTCCATTCCATTCCATTCCATTCCATTCCACTCCATTCCATTCCATTCCACTCCATTCCATTCCATTCCATTCCATTCCATTCCATTCCATTCCATTTGGGTTGTTTCCATTCCATTCCTTTCCATTCCATTCCAGTCCATTCGGTTTCATTCCATTCCATTCCATTCCATTCGGTTGCTTCCATTCCATTCCAGAACATTCCATTCCATTCCATTCCATTCCGGTAGATTCCATTCCATTCCATTCCATTCCATTCCATTCCATTCTATTCCATTCCATTCCTTTTGCTTCCATTCCATTCCATTCCATTCCATTCCATTTTATTCCATTCGTTTTGATTCCATACCATTCCATTCCACTCCAATGCATTCCTTTTAATTCCATTTCATTCCATTCGGGTTTATTCCATTCCATTCCATTCCATTCCATTCCATTCCATTTCATTCTATTCCATTCTGGTTGATTCCATTCCATTCCATTCCATTCGGGTTGATTCCATTCCATTCCATTCCATTCCATTCCATTCCATTCCGTTCCATTCCATTTGGGTTGATTCCATTCCATTCCATTTCATTCCAATCCATTCGGTTAGATTCCATTGCATTCCATTCCATTCCATTCCATTTCATTCCAATCCATTCGATTTGACTCCATTCCATTATATTCAATTCCATTCGGTTGCTTCCTTTCCATTCCAGAACATTCCATTCCATTCCATTCCATTCTGGTTGATTCCATTCCATTCCATTCCACTCCATTCCATTCTATTCCATTCCATTCCCTTTGATTCATTTCCATTCCATTCCATTCCATTTAATTCCATTCGGTTTGATTCCTTTCCATTCCATTCCAATCCATTCCATTCCATTCCATTTCATTCCATTCGGGTTGATTCCGTTCCATTGCATTCCATTCCATTCCATTCTCATCCATTCTGGTTGATTCCATTCCATTCAATTCCATTCGGAATGATTCCATTCCATTCCATTCTATTCCATTCCATTCCATTCTATTCACGTTGATTCCATTCCATCCCATTCCATTCCATTCCATCAAATTCCATTCCATTCCATTCGGGTTGATTCCGTTGCATTCCATTCCATTCCATTCCATTTGGGTTGATTCCATCCCATTCCATTGCATTCCATTCCATTCCTTTCCATTCTATTCCATTCCATTCGTGTTGATTCCATTCCATTGCATTCCTTTGCATTCCATTCCATTCCGTTTCATTCCATTCATGTTGATACCATTCCATTCCACGCCATTCCATTCCATTCTATTCCATTAGGGTTGATGCCATTCCATTCCTTTCCATACCATTCCATTCCATTTGGGTTGATTCCATTCCTTTCCATTCCATTCCATTCGGGTTAATTGCATTCCATTCCGTTCCATTGGAATCCATTCCATTCCATTCCATTCTGGTGGCTTCCATTCCAGTCAAGAACATTCCATTCCATTCCATTCCATTCCACTCCATTCCATTCCATGTGTGTTGATTCCATTCCATTCCATTCCATTCCATTCCATTCCACTCCATTCCACTCCATTCCAATCCATTCCATTCGGGTTTATTCCATTCCATTCCATTCCACTCCATTCCATTCCATTCCATTCGGTTTGATTCCATTCCATTCCATTCCATACCATTCCATTCCATTCGAGTTGATTCCATTCCATTCCATTCCATTCCATTGCATTCCATTCGGGTTGATTCCATTCCATTCCATTCCATTCCATTCCATTCAGGTAGATTCCGTTCTATTCCATTCCATTCCATTCCATTCCATTCCATTCCGTTAGGGTTGATTCCATTCCATTCCATTCCAATCCATTCCATTCCATTCCGATTGATTCCATGCCATTCCATTTCATTCCATTGCGTTCCATTCCATTCCATTACGATTGATTCCATTCCATTCCATTGTTGTTGATTCCATTCCATTCCATTCCATTCCATTACTTTCCATTCCGTTGCATTCCATTCCATTCAATTTCATTCCATTCGGGTTGATTCCATTCCAATCCATTCCTTTCAATTCCATTCCATTCCATTCCCTTTGGGTTGATTCCATTCCATTCCATTCCATGCCATTCCATTCCATTCCGTTCCATTCGGGTTGATTCAATTCCATTCCATTCCATTCCACTCCATTCCATTCTATTCCTTTCCATTCCCTTTGATTCCATTGCATTCCATTCCATTCCATTTTATTCCATTCGGTTTGGTTCCTTTCCATTCCATTCCAATGCATTCCATTCCATTCCATTTCATTCCATTCGGGTAGATTCCATTCCATTCCATTCCATTCCATTCCATTCCATTCCATTCGGGTTGATTCCATTCCATTCCATTCTATTCCATTCGGGTTTATTCCATTCCATTCCATTCCATACGATTTCATTCTATTCCATTCCATTCCATTCTATTCCATTACATTTCATTCTATTCGCGTTGATTCCATTCCATCCTATTCCATTCAATTCCATCAAATTCCATTCCATTCCATTCGGGTTGATTCCGTTGCATTCCATTCCATTCCATTCCATTTGGGTGGATTCCATTCCATTACATTCCATTCCATTCCACTCCATTCCATTCCATTCCACTCCATTCCATTTGGGTTGTTTCCATTCCATTCCATTCCATTCCATTTCATTCCAATCCATTCGCTTTCATTCCATTCCATTCCATTCCATTCGGTTGCTTCCATTCCATTCCAGAACATTCCATTCCATTACATTCCATTCCGGTAGATTCCATTCCATTCCATTCCATTCCATTCTATTCCATTCCATTCCTTTTGCTTCCATTCCATTCCATTCCATTCCATTTTATTCCAATCGGTTTGATTCCATTCCATTCCACTCCAATGCATTCCTTTTAATTCCATTTCATTCCATTCTGGTTTATTCCATTCCATTCCATTCCATTCCATTCCATTCCATTCCATTCCATTCCATTCCATTCTATTCCATTCTGGTTGATTCCATTCCATTCCATTCCATTCCATTCCATTTCATTCCATTCGGGTTGATTCCATTCCATTCCATTCCATTCCATTCCATTCCATTCCATTCCATTCCATTTGGGTTGATTCCATTCCATTCCATTTCATTCCAATCCATTCGGTTAGATTCCATTGCATTCCATTCCATTCCATTCCATTTCATTCCAATCCATTCGATTTGACTCCATTCCATTTCATTCAATTCCATTCGGTTACTTCCTTTCCATTCCAGAACATTCCATTCAATTCCATTCCGTTTGATTCCATTCCATTCCATTCCATTCCACTCCATTCCATTCTATTCCTTTCCATCCCCTTTGATTCCATTGCATTCCATTCCATTCCATTTTATTCCATTCGGTTTGATTCCTTTCCATTCCATTCCAATGCATTCCATTCCATTCCATTTCATTCCATTCGGGTTGATTCCATTCCATTGCCTTCCATTCCATTCCATTCTAATCCATTCTGCTTGATTCAATTCCATTCCATTCCATTCCATTCCATTCCATTCGGGTTTATTCCATTCCATTCCATTCTATTCCATTCCATTCCATTCTATTCCATTACATTTCATACTATTCGCGTTGATTCCATTCCATCCCATTCCATTCAATTCCATCAAATTCCATTCCATTCCATTCGGGTTGATTCCGTTGCATTCCATTCCATTCCATTCCATTTGAGTGGATTCCATTCCATTCCATTCCATTCCATTCCATTCCATTCCATTCCATTCCATTCCATTCCTTTCCATTCTAATCCATTCCATTCGTGTTGATTCCATTCCATTCCATTCCTTTGCATTCCATTCCATTCCGTTTCATTTCATTCATGTTGATACCATTCCATTCCACGCCATTCCATTCCATTCGGGTTGATTCCATTCCATTCCATTCCATTTCATTCCATTCCATTGCATTCCATTCCATTTCATTCCATTCCATTGCATTCCATTCCATTCTATTCCATTCCATTCCATTCCATTGCATTCCATTCCATTCCTTTTCATTCCATTCGGGTTTATTCCATTCCATTCCATTCCATTGCATTCCATTCCATTCCATTCCATTCGGGTTGATTCCATTCCATTCCATTCCATTCCTTTCCACTCCATTCCATTCCACTCCATTCCATTCCGGTTGATTCCATTCCCTTCAATTACATTCCATTCCATTTGGTTTGATTCCATTGCATTCCATTCCATTCCATTCCATTCCATTCCATTGCATTCGGGTTGCTTCCATTCCATTCCTGAACATTCCATTCTATTCCATTCCACTCCAGTTGATTCCATTCCATTCCATTCCATTCCATTCCACTCCGGTTGATTCCATTCCATTCCATTCCATTCCATTCGTTTTGATTCCATTCCATTCCATTCCGTTGCATTCCATTCAATTCGTTTTTATTCCATTCCATTCCATTTCATTCCATTCGGGTTTTTCCATTCCATTCCATTGTATTCCATTCCATTACATTCTATTTGCGTTGATTCCATTCCATTCCATTCCATACCATTCCGGTTGATTCGATTCCATTCCATTCCATTCCATTGCATTCCATTTCTTGCCATTCGGGTTGATTCCATTCTATTCCATTCCTATCCATTCCATTCCATTCTGGATGATTAAATTCCATTCCATTCGATTCCATTCCATTAGGGTTGATTCCATTCCATTCCATTCCATTACTTTCCATTCCATGCCGGTTGATTCCATTCCATTCCATTCCATTCCATTCCATTCCATTCCATTTCATTCGGTTGGATTGCATTCCATTCCATTGCAATGCATTCCATTCCATTCCATTTCATTCCATTCGGGTTGATTCCATTCCATTTCATTCCATTCCATTCCACTCCATTCCATACCATTCGGGTTGTTTCCATTCCATTCCATTTGATTCCATTCCATTCGATTCCTTTCCATTCGGGTTGACTCAATTCCATTCCATTTTATTCCATTCTATTCCATTCCAATGCATTTATTTCATTCCATTCGGGTAGATTCCGTTCTATTCCATTCCAATCCATTCCATTCCATTCCGGTTGATTCCATTCCATTCCATTGCATTCCATTACATTTCATTGCATTCGGATTGATTCCATTCCATTCCATTCCAATGCATTCCTTTCCATTCCATTTCATTCCATTCGGGTTGATTCCATTCCATTGCATTCCATTCCTTTCCATTCGCTTCTGGTTGATTAATTTCCATTCCATTGCATTCCATTGCATTCCATTCCATTCCATTCGGGTTGATTCCATTCCATTCCTTTCTATTCCATTCCATTCCATTCTATTCGCGTTGATTCCATTGCATCCCATTCCATTTCATTCCATCCGATTCCATTCCATTCCATTCGGGTTGATTCCATTCCATTCCATTTGGGTTAATTCCATTCCATTCCATTCCATTCCATTCCATTCCATTCCATTCCATTCCAATCCATTGCATTCGGGTTGATTCCATTCCATTCCATTCCATTCCATTCCATACCATTGCATTCCTTTTGATTCCATTCCATTGCATTGCATTCTATTCCATTCCATTCCATTCCCTTTAGGTTGATTCCATTCCGCTCCAATCCATACCATTCCATTTCATTCGGGTTGATTACATTCCATTCCATTTCATTCCACTCGGGTTGATTCCATTCCATTCCATTCTATTCCATTCCTTTCCATTCTATTCGCGTTGATTCCATTCCATCCAATTCCATTCCATTCTATTCCATTCCTTTCCATTCTATTCGCGTTGATTCCATTCCATCCCATTCCATTCCTTTCCATTCGGGTTGATTCTATTCCATTTCATTGCATACCATTCCATTCCATTCGGGTTGATTCCATTCCATTCCATTTGATTCCATTCCATTCGATTCCATTTCATTCGGGTTGACTCCTTTGCATTCCATTTCATTCCATTCTATTCCATTCCATTGGATTCCACTTCATTCCATTCGTGTAGATTCCGTTCTCTTCCATTCCAATCCATTCAATTCCATACCGGTTGATTCCATTCCATTCCATTCCACTCCATTCCATTCCATTCCACTCCATTCCATTTGGGTTGTTTCCATTCCATTCCATTCCATTCCATTCCATTCCATTCCATTCCATTTCATTCCAATCCATTCGGTTTCATTCCATTCCATTCCATTCCATTCCGTTGCTTCCATTCCATTCCAGAACATTCCATTCCATTACATTAAATTCCGGTAGATTCCATTCCATTCCATTCCATTCCATTCTATTCCACTCCATTCCTTTTGCTTCCATTCCATTCCATTCCATTCCATTTTATTCCATTCGGTTTGATTCCATTCCATTCCATTCCACTCCAATGCATTCCTTTTAATTCCATTTCATTCCATTCGGGTTTATTTCATTCCATTCCATTCCATTCCATTCCATTCTATTCCATTCTGGTTGATTCCATTCCATTCCATTCCATTCCATTCGGGTTGATTCCATTCCATTCCATTCTATTCCATTCCATTCCATTCTATTCGATTCCATTTCATTCTATTCGCATTGATTCCATTCCATCCCATTCCATTCAATTCCATTGAATTCCATTCAATTCCCTTCGGGTTGATTCCGTTGCATTCCATTCCATTCCAATCCATTTGGGTGGATTCCATTCCATTCCATTCCATTCCATTCCTTTCCTTTCCATTCTATTCCATTCCATTCGTGTTGATTCCATTCCATTCCATTCTATTCCATTCCATTCGTGTTAATTCCATTCCATTCCATTCCTTTGCATTCCATTCCATTCCGTTTCATTTCATTCATGTTGATACCATTCCATTCCACGCCATTCCATTCCATTCTGGTTGATTCCATTCCATTCCATTTCATTCCATTCCATTGCATTCCTTTCCATTCTACTCCATTCCATTCCATTCCATTGCATTCCATTCCATTCCTTTTCATTCCATTCGTGTTGATTCCATTCCATTCCATTCCATTCCATTCCATTCCATTCCCTTCCGTTCATGTTTATTCCATTCCATGCCATCGCATTCCATTCCATTCCATTATATTCGGGTTGATTCCATTCCATTCAATTCCATTGCTTACCATTCCAATCCATTTCATTCCATTCGGGTTGATTCTATTCCATTCCATTCCATTCCATTCCATTCCATTCCATTCCATTCCCTTCGGGTTGATTCCATTCCATTCCATTCCATTCCATTCGGGTTTATTCCATTCCATTCCATTCCATACGATTTCATTCTATTCCATTCCATTCCATTCATGTTGATACCATTCCATTCCACGCCATTCCATTCCATTTCATTCCACTCCATTAGGGTTGATGCCATTCCATTCCATTCCATACCATTCCATTCCATTTGAATTGATTCCATTCCATTCCATTCCATTCTGGTTAATTCCATTCCAATCCATTCCATTCCGTTGCCTTCCATTTCATTCCATTCCGTTCCATTCGGGTTGCTTTTATTCCATTCCAGAACATTCCATTCCTTTCCATTCCATTCCATTCCATTGCATTCCATTCCAGTTGATTCCATTCCATTCCATTCCATTGCATTCGTTTTGATTCCATTCCATTCCATTCCAATCCATTCTATTCCATTCCATTCCTTTTGATTCCATTCCATTCCATTCCATTCCATTTTATTCCATTCGGATTGGTTCCATTCCATTCCATTCCAATGCATTCCTTTCCATTCCATTTCATTCCATTCGGGTTGATTCCATTCCATTCCATTCCATTCCATTCCATTCCATTCCATTCTATTCCATTCTCGTTGATTCCATTCCATTCCATTCCATTCTATTCTGTTTGATTCCATTCCATACCATTCTATTCCATTCCATTCCATTCTATTCTCGTTGATTCCATTCCATCCCATTGCATTACATTCCATCCCATTCCATTCCATTCCATTCGGGTTGATTCCATTCCATTCCATTCCATTACATTCCATTCCATTTGGGTTGATTCCATTCCCTTTCTTTCCATTATATTCCATTCCATTGCATTCGGGTTGATTCCATTCCATTGCATTCCATTCCATTCCATTGCATTCCATTCCATTCCATTGCATTGCATTCCATTCCATGTCATTCCATTCGTGTTGATTCCATTCAATTCCATTCCACTCCATCCCATTCTGGTTGATTCCATTCCATTCCATTCCATTCCATTCCATTCCATTCTATTCCATTCGGGTTGATTGCATTCCATTCCATTCTATTCCATTCCATTCCACTCTATTCGCGATGATTCCATTCCAATCCATTCCATTAAATCCCATTCCATTCCATTCGGTTTGTTTCGATTCAATTCCATTCCGTTCCATTGCATTCCATTTCATTCCATTCGGGTAGATTCCGTTCTATTCCATTCCAATCCATTGCATTCCATCCCGGTTGATTGCAATCCATTCCATTCCATTCCATTTGGGTTGATTCCTTTCCATTCCATTCCATTCCATTGCATCACATTCCATTTGGGTTGATTCCATTCCGTTCCATTCCATTCCATTCCATTCGGTTGCTTCCATTCCATTCCAGAACATTCCATTCCATTCCATTCCATTCTGGTTGATTCCATTGAGTTCCATTCCATTCCATTCCATTATGGTTGATTCCATTGCATTCCATTCCATTCCATTCCATTCCATTCGGTTTCATTCCATTCCATTCCATTCTATTCCATTCGGGATGATTCCATTCCATTTCATTCCATTCCATTTCATTCAATTCGTGTTGATACCATTCCATTCCACGCCATTCCATTCCATTCCATTCCATTAGGATTGATGACATCCATTCCATTCCATACCATTCCATTCCATTCGGGTTGATTCCATTCCATTCCATTCCAATCCATTCCATTCCGTTCCTATTGATTCCATTCCATTCCATTCCATTCCATTCCATTCCATTCCATTCCATTCCGTTCTGATTGATTCCATTCCATTCCTTTCCATTCCATTGTGGTTGATTCCATTCCATTCCATTCCATTGCATTCCTTTCCATTCAATTTCCTTCCATTCGAGTTGATTCCATTCCATTCCATTCCTTTCCATTCCATTACATTCCATTCGGCTACATTCCATTCCATTCCATTCCATTCCATTCCATTCCATTCCATTCGTGTTGATTCCATTCCATTCCATTCCATTCCATTCCATTCGGGTTGATTCCATTCCATTCCATTCTATTCCATACCATTCCATTCCATTCGAGTTCATTCCATTCCGTTCCATTTGATTCCATTCCATTCTATTCCATGCCATTCGGGTTGACTCCATTCCATTCCATTTCATTCCATTCTATTCCATTCCGTTGCATTCCATTTCATAGCATTCGGGTAGATTCCTTTCTATTCCATACCAATGCATTCCATTCCATTCTGATTGATTCCATTCCATTCCATTCTATTCGGTTGCTTCCATTCCATTCCATAAAATTCCATCCCATTCCATTGCATTCCATTCCATTCCATTCCATTCGTTTTGATTCCATTCCATTCCATTCCATTCCATTGCATTCCATTCCATTCTATTCCAGTCCATTGCATTCCATTGCATTCCATTTCATTCCTTTTCATTCCATTCGGGTTGATTCCATTCCATTCCATTCCATTCCATTCCATTCCATTCCGTTCATGTTGATTCCATTCCATGCCATTCCATTCCATTCCATTGCATTTCATTCGGGTTGATTCCATTCCATTCCATTCCATTGCATTCCATTCCATTTCATTTCATTCCATTCGGGTTCATTCTAATCCATTCTATTCCATTCCATTCCCTTCGGGTTGTTTCCATTCCATTCCATTCCATTCCATTCGGGTTGATTCCATTCCATTCCATTCCATACCATTCCATTCCATTCGGGTTGATTCCATTCCATTCCATTTGATTCCATTTCATTCGATTCCATTCCATTCGGGTTGACTCCTTTGCATTCCATTTCATTCCATACTATTCCATTCCATTGGATTCCACTTCATTCCATTCGGGTAGATTCCGTTCTATTCCATTCCTATCCATCCCATTCCATACCGGTTGATTCCATTCCATTCCATTCCACTCCATTCCATTCCATTCCACTCCATTCCATTCCATTCCATTCCATTCCATTCCATTCCACTCCATTCCATTCCATTCCACTCCATTCCATTCCATTCCATTCCATTCCATTCCATTCCATTTGGGTTGTTTCCATTCCATTCCATTCCATTCCATTCCAGTCCATTCGGTTTCATTCCATTCCATTCCATTCCATTCGGTTGCTTCCATTCCATTCCAGAACATTCCATTCCATTCCATTCCATTCCGGTAGATTCCATTCCATTCCATTCCATTCCATTCCATTCTATTCCATTCCATTCCTTTTGCTTCCATTCCATTCCATTCCATTCCATTCCATTTTATTCCATTCGTTTTGATTCCATACCATTCCATTCCACTCCAATGCATTCCTTTTAATTCCATTTCATTCCATTCGGGTTTATTCCATTCCATTCCATTCCATTCCATTCCATTTCATTCTATTCCATTCTGGTTGATTCCATTCCATTCCATTCCATTCGGATTGATTCCATTCCATTCCATTCCATTCCATTCCATTCCATTCCGTTCCATTCCATTTGGGTTGATTCCATTCCATTCCATTTCATTCCAATCCATTCGGTTAGATTCCATTGCATTCCATTCCATTCCATTCCATTTCATTCCAATCCATTCGATTTGACTCCATTCCATTATATTCAATTCCATTCGGTTGCTTCCTTTCCATTCCAGAACATTCCATTCCATTCCATTCCATTCTGGTTGATTCCATTCCATTCCATTCCATTCCACTCCATTCCATTCTATTCCATTCCATTCCCTTTGATTCATTTCCATTCCATTCCATTCCATTTAATTCCATTCGGGTTGATTCCTTTCCATTCCATTCCAATCCATTCCATTCCATTCCATTTCATCCCATTCGGGTTGATTCCATTCCATTGCATTCCATTCCATTCCATTCTCATCCATTCTGGTTGATTCCATTCCATTCAATTCCATTCGGAATGATTCCATTCCATTCCATTATATTCCATTCCATTCCATTCTATTCCATTCCATTCCATTCTATTCACGTTGATTCCATTCCATCCCATTCCATTCCATTCCATCAAATTCCATTCCATTCCATTCGGGTTGATTCCGTTGCATTCCATTCCATTCCATTCCATTTGGGTTGATTCCATCCCATTCCATTGCATTCCATTCCATTCCTTTCCATTCTATTCCATTCCATTCGTGTTGATTCCATTCCATTGCATTCCTTTGCATTCCATTCCGTTCCGTTTCATTCCATTCATGTTGATACCATTCCATTCCACGCCATTCCATTCCATTCTATTCCATTAGGGTTGATGCCATTCCATTCCTTTCCATACCATTCCATTCCATTTGGGTTGATTCCATTGCTTTCCATTCCATTCCATTCGGGTTAATTGCATTCCATTCCATTCCATTGGAATCCATTCCATTCCATTCCATTCTGGTGGCTTCCATTCCAGTCAAGAACATTCCATTCCATTCCATTCCATTCCACTCCATTCCATTCCATGTGTGTTGATTCCATTCCATTCCATTCCATTCCATTCCATTCCACTCCATTCCACTCCATTCCATTCCATTCCATTCGGGTTTATTCCATTCCATTCCATTCCACTCCATTCCATTCCATTCCATTCGGTTTGAATCCATTCCATTCCATTCCATACCATTCCATTCCATTCGAGTTGATTCCATTCCATTCCATTCCATTCCATTGCATTCCATTCGGGTTGATTCCATTCCATTCCATTCCATTCCATTCAGGTAGATTCCGTTCTATTCCATTCCATTCCATTCCATTCCATTCCATTCCGTTAGGGTTGATTCCATTCCATTCCATTCCAATCCATTCCATTCCATTCCGATTGATTCCATGCCATTCCATTTCATTCCATTGCGTTCCATTCCATTCCATTACGATTGATTCCATTCCATTCCATTGTTGTTGATTCCATTCCATTCCATTCCATTCCATTACTTTCCATTCCGTTGCATTCCATTCCATTCAATTTCATTCCATTCAGGTTGATTCCATTCCAATCCATTCCTTTCAATTCCATTCCATTCCATTCCCTTTGGGTTGATTCCATTCCATTCCATTCCATGCCATTCCATTCCATTCCGTTCCATTCGGGTTGATTCAGTTCCATTCCATTCCATTCCACTCCATTCCATTCTATTCCTTTCCATTCCCTTTGATTCCATTGCATTCCATTCCATTCCATTTTATTCCATTCGGTTTGGTTCCTTTCCATTCCATTCCAATGCATTCCATTCCATTCCATTTCATTCCATTCGGGTTGATTCCATTCCATTCCATTCCATTCCATTCCATTCCATTCGGGTTGATTCCATTCCATTCCATTCTATTCCATTCCATTCCATTCTATTCCATTACATTTCATTCTATTCGCGTTGATTCCATTCCATCCTATTCCATTCAATTCCATCAAATTCCATTCCATTCCATTCGGGTTGATTCCGTTGCATTCCATTCCATTCCATTCCATTTGTGTGGATTCCATTCCATTACATTCCATTCCATTCCACTTCATTCCATTCCATTCCACTCCATTCCATTTGGGTTGTTTCCATTCCATTCCATTCCATTCCATTTCATTCCAATCCATTCGCTTTCATTCCATTCCATTCCATTCCATTCGGTTGCTTCCATTCCATTCCAGAACATTCCATTCCATTCCATTCCATTCCATTCCGGTAGATTCCATTCCATTCCATTCCATTCCATTCTATTCCATTCCATTCCTTTTGCTTCCATTCCATTCCATTCCATTCCATTTTATTCCATTCGGTTTGATTCCATTCCATTCCACTCCAATGCATTCCTTTTAATTCCATTTCATTCCATTCTGGTTTATTCCATTCCATTCCATTCCATTCCATTCCATTCCATTCCATTCTATTCCATTCTGGTTGATTCCATTCCATTCCATTCCATTCCATTCCATTCCACTCCATTCCATTCGGGTTGATTCCATTCCATTCCATTCCATTCCATTCCATTCCATTCCATTCCATTCCATTTGGGTTGATTCCATTCCATTCCATTTCATTCCAATCCATTCGGTTAGATTCCATTGCATTCCATTCCATTCCATTCCATTTCATTCCAATCCATTCGATTTGACTCCATTCCATTTCATTCAATTCCATTCGGTTACTTCCTTTCCATTCCAGAACATTCCATTCCATTCCATTCCGTTTGATTCCATTCCATTCCATTCCATTCCACTCCATTCCATTCTATTCCTTTCCATCCCCTTTGATTCCATTGCATTCCATTCCATTCCATTTTATTCCATTCGGTTTGATTCCTTTCCATTCCATTCCAATGCATTCCATTCCATTCCATTTCATTCCATTCGGGTTGATTCCATTCCATTGCCTTCCATTCCATTCCATTCTAATCCATTCTGCTTGATTCCATTCCATTCCATTCCATTCCATTCCATTCCATTCCATTCGGGTTGATTCCATTCCATTCCATTCTATTCCATTCCATTCCATTCTATTCCATTACATTTCATACTATTCGCGTTGATTCCATTCCATCCCATTCCATTCAATTCCATGAAATTCCATTCCATTCCATTCGGGTTGATTCCGTTGCATTCCATTCCATTCCATTCCATTTGGGTGGATTCCATTCCATTCCATTCCATTCCATTCCATTCCATTCCGTTCCATTCCATTCCATTCCTTTCCATTCTAATCCATTCCATTCGTGTTGATACCATTCCATTCCATACCTTTGCATTCCATTCCATTCCGTTTCATTTCATTCATGTTGATACCATTCCATTCCACGCCATTCCATTCCATTCGGGTTGATTCCATTCCATTCCATTCCATTTCATTCCATTCCATTGCATTCCATTCCATTTCATTCCATTCCATTGCATTCCATTCCATTCTATTCCATTGTGGTTGATTCCATTCCATTCCATTCCATTCCTTTCCATTCCGTTGCATTCCTTTCCATTCAATTTCATTCCATTCGGGTTGATTCCATTCCATTCCATTCCTTTCCATTCCATTCCAGCTGGTTCATTCCATTCCATTCCTTTCCATTCGATTCCATTTCATTCCATTCCCTTCGGGTTGAATCCATTCCATTCCATTGCATACCATTCCATTTCATTCCATTCCATTCGGGTTGATTCCATTCCATTTATTTCGATTCCATTCCATTCCATTCCATTCCATTCCATTCCATTCCATTCCATTCGGGTTGATTCCATTCCATTCCATTCCATTCCATTGCATTCCATGCCATTCCATTCCATTCGGGTTGATTCCATCCCATTCCATTCCATTCCATTCCATTCCATTCCGTTCCATTACCTTCGGGTTTATTCCATACCATTCCATTCCATTCCATTCGGGTTTTTTCCGTTCCATTTCATTCGATTCCATTCCATTCCATTCCAATCCATTCCATTCCATTCCATTCTGCATGATTCCATTCCATTCCATTCCATTCCATTCCATTCCTTTCCATTCGTGTTGATACCATTCCATTCCATTCCATTCCACTCCATTCCATTCCATTAGGGTTGATGCCATTCCATCCCATTCCATACCATTCCATTCCACTTGGGTTCATTCCATTCCTTTCCATTCCATTCCATTCGGGTTAATTCCATTCCATTCCATTCCATTCGATTCCATTCCATTGCATGCCATTCGGGTTGCTTCCATTCCAGTCAAGAATATTCCATTATATTCCATTCCATTTCATTCCTTTCCATTCCTGTTGATTTCATTCAATTCCATTCCACTCCATTCGTTTTGATTCCATTCCATTCCATTCCATTCCATTCCATTCCATTCCATTCCATTCCATTCCATTCGGTTTGATTCCATTCCGTTCCATTCCATTGCATTACATTCCATTCCGTTTCATTCCATTCGGGTTGATTCCATTCCATTCCATTCCAGTCCATTCTGGTTTATTCCATTCCATACCATTCCCTTCAATTCCATTCAATTCCATTCCATTCGTATTGCTCCCATTCCATTCCAGAACATTCCATTCCATTCCTTTCCATTCCATTCCATTCGGGTTCTTTCCATTCCATTCGATTCCATTCCATTCCATTCCATTCCATTCGGGTTGATTCCATTCCTTTCTATTCCATTGCATTCCATTCCATTCCATTCCATTCGGGTTGATTCCATTCCATTCCATTCCATTCCATTCCATTCCGGTTGATTCCATTCCATTCCTTTCCATTCCATTCCATTCTATTCCAATCTGTGCCATTCCATTCGGGTTGATTCCATTGCATTCCATTCCATTCCATTCCATTCCATTCCATTCCATTCGGGTTGATTCCATTCCATTCCATTCCATTCCATTCGGTTGCTTCCATTTCATTCCAGAACATTGCATTCCATTCCATTCCATTCCATTCCATTCCGGTTGATTCCATTCCATTCCATTCCATTCCATTCTATTCCATTCCATTCCTTTTGATTCCATTCCATTCCATTCCATTCCATTTTATTCCATTCGGTTTTATTCCATTCTATTCCATTCCAATGCATTCCTTTCCATTCCATTCCATTCCATTCGGTTTGATTCCATTCCATTCTAATCAATTCCTTTCCATTCCCTTCTGGTTGATTCCTTTCCACTCCATTGCTTTCCATTCCATTCAATTCGGGTTGATTCCATTCCATTTCATTCCATTCCATTCCATTCCATTCCATTCCATTCCATTCCATTCAATTCGGGATGATTCCATTCCATTACATTACATTCCATAGCATTCCATTCGTGTTGCTACCTTTCCATTCTTCGCCTTTCCATTCCATTCCATCCCATTACGGTTCATGGCATTCCATACCATTCCATACCATTCCATTCAATTTGGGTTGATTCCATTCCATTCCATTCCATTCCATTCTTGTTAAATCCATTCCACACCATTCCATTCCATTTGGGTTGATTCCTTTCCATTCCATTCCATTCCATTCGGGTTAATTCTATTCCATTCCATTCCATTCCATTTGGGTTGACTCCATTCCATTCCACTCCATTCCATTCCATTCGGGTTAATTCCATTGCATTCCATTCCATTCCATTCCATTCCATTCGGGTTTCTTCCATTCCAGTCAAGAACATTCCATTCCATTCCATTCCATTCCATTCCATTCCATTCCATTCCACTCCATTCCAATCCATTCCATTCCACGTGGGTCTATTCTATTCCATTCCATTCCATTCCATTCCATTCGGGTTTGTTCCATTCCATTCCATTCCATACCATTCCATTCCTTTCGGGTTGATTCCATTCCATTCCATTCCATTCCATTGCATTCCATTCCATTCGGG
Source organism: Pan paniscus (assembly GCF_029289425.2). NCBI lineage: Eukaryota > Metazoa > Chordata > Mammalia > Primates > Hominidae > Pan > Pan paniscus. Next base: position 42,814,327 of record NC_073267.2, on the reverse strand, counting down.
TTGATTCCATTATATTCCATTCCATTAAATTCCATTACATTCCATTAGGGTAGATTCCGTTCTATTCCATTCCATTCCATTCCATTCCATTCCGTTCGGGTTGATTCCATTCCATTCCATACCAATCCATTCGAATCCATTCCTATTGATTCCATTCCAAACCATTCCATTCCATTCCGTTTCATTCCAATTGATTCCATTCCAATCCATTCCATTCCATTGCGTTCCATTCCGATTGATTCCATTCCATTCCATTCCATTCTTTGTGGTTGATTCCATTCCATTCCATTGCACTGCATTCCTTTCCATTCAATTTCATTCCATTCGGGTTCATTCCATTCAATTCCATTCCATTCCATTCGGGTTGAATCCATTGCATTCCATTCCATTCCATTCCATTCCATTCCATTCCATTCCATTCGGGTTGATTCCATTTCATTCCATTCCTTTCCATTCGGTTGCTTCCATTCCATTGCAGAACATTCCATTCCATTCCATTCCATTCTGGTTGATTCCATTCCATTCCATTCCATTCCATTCTATTCCATTCCATTCCTTTTGATTCCATTCCATTCCTTTCCATTCCATTTCATTCCATTCGGGTTGATTCCATTCCATTCCATTCCATTCCATTCCATTCCATTCCATTCCATTCTATTCCATTCTCGTTGATTCCATTCCATTCCATTCCATTCTATTCTGTTTGATTCCATTCCATACCATTCTATTCCATTCCATTCCATTCTATTCTCGTTGATTCCATTCCATCCCATTGCATTACATTCCATCCCTTTCCATTCCATTCCATTCGGGTTGATTCCATTCCATTCCATTCCATTCCATTCAATTTGGGTTGATTCCATTCCATTTCTTTCCATTCTATTCCATTCCATTGCATTCTGGTTGATTCCATTCCATTCCATTCAATTCCATTCCATTGCATTGCATTCCATTTCATGTCATTCCATTCGTGTTGATTCCATTCAATTCCATTCCACTCCATCCCATTCTGGTTGATTCCATTCCATTCCATTCCATTCCATTCTATTCCATTCGGGTTGATTGCATTCCATTCCATTCTATTCCATTCCATTCCACTCTATTCGCGATGATTCCATTCCAATCCATTCCATTAAATCCCATTCCATTCCATTCGGTTTGTTTCGATTCAATTCCATTCCGTTCCATTGCATTCCATTTCATTCCATTCGGGTAGATTCCGTTCTATTCCATTCCAATCCATTGCATTCCATCCCGGTTGATTGCAATCCATTCCATTCCATTCCATTTGGGTTGATTCCATTCCATTCCATTCCATTCCATTGCATTACATTCCATTTGGGTTGATTCAATTCCGTTCCATTCCATTCCATTCCATTCGGTTGCTTCCATTCCATTCCAGAACATTCCATTCCATTCCATTCCATTCTGGTTGATTCCATTGAGTTCCATTCCATTCCATTCCATTCCATTCCATTATGGTTGATTCGATTGCATTCCATTCCATTCCATTCCATTCCATTCGGTTTCATTCCATTCCATTCCATTCTATTCCATTTGGGATGATTCCATTCCATTTCATTCCATTCCATTTCATTCAATTCGTGTTGATAGCATTCCATTCCACGCCATTCCATTCCATTCAATTCCATTAGGATTGATGACATCCATTCCATTCCATAGCATTCCATTCCATTCGGGTTGATTCCATTCCATTCCATTCCAATCCATTCCATTCCATTCCAATCCATTCCATTACGTTCCTATTGATTCCATTCAATTCCATTCCATTCCATTCCATTCCATTCCATTCCGTTCTGATTGATTCCATTCCATTCCTTTCAATTCCATTGTGGTTGATTCCATTCCATTCCATTCAATTGCATTCCATTCCATTCTATTCCATTCCATTGCATTCCATTGCATTCCATTTCATTCCTTTTCATTCCATTCGGCTTGATTCCATTCCATTCCATTCCATTCCATTCCATTCCGTTCATGTTGATTCCATTCCATGCCATTCCATTCCATTCCATTGCATTTCATTCGGGTTGATTCCATTCCATTCCATTCCATTGCATTCCATTCCATTTCATTTCATTCCATTCGGGTTCATTCTAATCCATTCTATTCCATTCCATTCCCTTCGGGTTGTTTCCATTCCATTCCATTCCATTCCATTCCATTCCATTCGGGTTGATTCCATTCCATTCCATTCCATACCATTCCATTCCATTCGGGTTGATTCCATTCCATTCCATTTGATTCCATTCCATTCGATTCCATTCCATTCGGGTTGACTCCTTTGCATTCCATTTCATTCCATACTATTCCATTCCATTGGATTCCACTTCATTCCATTCGGGTAGATTCCGTTCTATTCCATTCCTATCCATTCCATTCCATACCGGTTGATTCCATTCCATTCCATTCCACTCCATTCCATTCCATTCCATTCCACTCCATTCCATTCCATTCCATTCCAGTCCATTCCATTCCATTCCACTCCATTCCATTCCATTCCACTCCATTCCATTCCATTCCATTCCATTCCATTCCATTCCATTCCATTTGGGTTGTTTCCATTCCATTCCTTTCCATTCCATTCCAGTCCATTCGGTTTCATTCCATTCCATTCCATTCCATTCGGTTGCTTCCATTCCATTCCAGAACATTCCATTCCATTCCATTCCATTCCGGTAGATTCCATTCCATTCCATTCCATTCCATTCCATTCCATTCTATTCCATTCCATTCCTTTTGCTTCCATTCCATTCCATTCCATTCCATTCCATTTTATTCCATTCGTTTTGATTCCATACCATTCCATTCCACTCCAATGCATTCCTTTTAATTCCATTTCATTCCATTCGGGTTTATTCCATTCCATTCCATTCCATTCCATTCCATTTCATTCTATTCCATTCTGGTTGATTCCATTCCATTCCATTCCATTCGGGTTGATTCCATTCCATTCCATTCCATTCCATTCCATTCCATTCCATTCCGTTCCATTCCATTTGGGTTGATTCCATTCCATTCCATTTCATTCCAATCCATTCGGTTAGATTCCATTGCATTCCATTCCATTCCATTCCATTTCATTCCAATCCATTCGATTTGACTCCATTCCATTATATTCAATTCCATTCGGTTGCTTCCTTTCCATTCCAGAACATTCCATTCCATTCCATTCCATTCTGGTTGATTCCATTCCATTCCATTCCATTCCACTCCATTCCATTCTATTCCATTCCATTCCCTTTGATTCATTTCCATTCCATTCCATTCCATTTAATTCCATTCGGGTTGATTCCTTTCCATTCCATTCCAATCCATTCCATTCCATTCCATTTCATCCCATTCGGGTTGATTCCATTCCATTGCATTCCATTCCATTCCATTCTCATCCATTCTGGTTGATTCCATTCCATTCAATTCCATTCGGAATGATTCCATTCCATTCCATTATATTCCATTCCATTCCATTCTATTCCATTCCATTCCATTCTATTCACGTTGATTCCATTCCATCCCATTCCATTCCATTCCATCAAATTCCATTCCATTCCATTCGGGTTGATTCCGTTGCATTCCATTCCATTCCATTCCATTTGGGTTGATTCCATCCCATTCCATTGCATTCCATTCCATTCCTTTCCATTCTATTCCATTCCATTCGTGTTGATTCCATTCCATTGCATTCCTTTGCATTCCATTCCGTTCCGTTTCATTCCATTCATGTTGATACCATTCCATTCCACGCCATTCCATTCCATTCTATTCCATTAGGGTTGATGCCATTCCATTCCTTTCCATACCATTCCATTCCATTTGGGTTGATTCCATTGCTTTCCATTCCATTCCATTCGGGTTAATTGCATTCCATTCCGTTCCATTGGAATCCATTCCATTCCATTCCATTCTGGTGGCTTCCATTCCAGTCAAGAACATTCCATTCCATTCCATTCCATTCCACTCCATTCCATTCCATGTGTGTTGATTCCATTCCATTCCATTCCATTCCATTCCATTCCACTCCATTCCACTCCATTCCATTCCATTCCATTCGGGTTTATTCCATTCCATTCCATTCCACTCCATTCCATTCCATTCCATTCGGTTTGAATCCATTCCATTCCATTCCATACCATTCCATTCCATTCGAGTTGATTCCATTCCATTCCATTCCATTCCATTGCATTCCATTCGGGTTGATTCCATTCCATTCCATTCCATTCCATTCCATTCCATTCCATTCAGGTAGATTCCGTTCTATTCCATTCCATTCCATTCCATTCCATTCCATTCCGTTAGGGTTGATTCCATTCCATTCCATTCCAATCCATTCCATTCCATTCCGATTGATTCCATGCCATTCCATTTCATTCCATTGCGTTCCATTCCATTCCATTACGATTGATTCCATTCCATTCCATTGTTGTTGATTCCATTCCATTCCATTCCATTCCATTACTTTCCATTCCGTTGCATTCCATTCCATTCAATTTCATTCCATTCGGGTTGATTCCATTCCAATCCATTCCTTTCAATTCCATTCCATTCCATTCCCTTTGGGTTGATTCCATTCCATTCCATTCCATGCCATTCCATTCCATTCCGTTCCATTCGGGTTGATTCAGTTCCATTCCATTCCATTCCACTCCATTCCATTCTATTCCTTTCCATTCCCTTTGATTCCATTGCATTCCATTCCATTCCATTTTATTCCATTCGGTTTGGTTCCTTTCCATTCCATTCCAATGCATTCCATTCCATTCCATTTCATTCCATTCGGGTTGATTCCATTCCATTCCATTCCATTCCATTCCATTCCATTCGGGTTGATTCCATTCCATTCCATTCTATTCCATTCCATTCCATTCTATTCCATTACATTTCATTCTATTCGCGTTGATTCCATTCCATCCTATTCCATTCAATTCCATCAAATTCCATTCCATTCCATTCGGGTTGATTCCGTTGCATTCCATTCCATTCCATTCCATTTGTGTGGATTCCATTCCATTACATTCCATTCCATTCCACTTCATTCCATTCCATTCCACTCCATTCCATTTGGGTTGTTTCCATTCCATTCCATTCCATTCCATTTCATTCCAATCCATTCGCTTTCATTCCATTCCATTCCATTCCATTCGGTTGCTTCCATTCCATTCCAGAACATTCCATTCCATTCCATTCCATTCCGGTAGATTCCATTCCATTCCATTCCATTCCATTCTATTCCATTCCATTCCTTTTGCTTCCATTCCATTCCATTCCATTCCATTTTATTCCATTCGGTTTGATTCCATTCCATTCCACTCCAATGCATTCCTTTTAATTCCATTTCATTCCATTCTGGTTTATTCCATTCCATTCCATTCCATTCCATTCCATTCCATTCCATTCTATTCCATTCTGGTTGATTCCATTCCATTCCATTCCATTCCATTCCATTCCACTCCATTCCATTCGGGTTGATTCCATTCCATTCCATTCCATTCCATTCCATTCCATTCCATTCCATTTAGGTTGATTCCATTCCATTCCATTTCATTCCAATCCATTCGGTGAGATTCCATTGCATTCCATTCCATTCCATTCCATTTCATTCCAATCCATTCGATTTGACTCCATTCCATTTCATTCAATTCCATTCGGTTACTTCCTTTCCATTCCAGAACATTCCATTCCATTCCATTCCGTTTGATTCCATTCCATTCCATTCCATTCCACTCCATTCCATTCTATTCCTTTCCATCCCCTTTGATTCCATTGCATTCCATTCCATTCCATTTTATTCCATTCGGTTTGATTCCTTTCCATTCCATTCCAATGCATTCCATTCCATTCCATTTCATTCCATTCGGGTTGATTCCATTCCATTGCCTTCCATTCCATTCCATTCTAATCCATTCTGCTTGATTCCATTCCATTCCATTCCATTCCATTCCATTCCATTCCATTCGGGTTGATTCCATTCCATTCCATTCTATTCCATTCCATTCCATTCTATTCCATTACATTTCATACTATTCGCGTTGATTCCATTCCATCCCATTCCATTCAATTCCATGAAATTCCATTCCATTCCATTCGGGTTGATTCCGTTGCATTCCATTCCATTCCATTCCATTTGGGTGGATTCCATTCCATTCCATTCCATTCCATTCCATTCCATTCCATTCCATTCCATTCCTTTCCATTCTAATCCATTCCATTCGTGTTGATTCCATTCCATTCCATTCCTTTGCATTCCATTCCATTCCGTTTCATTTCATTCATGTTGATACCATTCCATTCCACGCCATTCCATTCCATTCGGGTTGATTCCATTCCATTCCATTCCATTTCATTCCATTCCATTGCATTCCATTCCATTTCATTCCATTCCATTGCATTCCATTCCATTCTATTCCATTCCATTCCATTCCATTGCATTCCATTCCATTCCTTTTCATTCCATTCGGGTTTATTCCATTCCATTCCATTCCATTGCATTCCATTCCATTCCATTCCATTCGGGTTGATTCCATTCCATTCCATTCCATTCCTTTCCACTCCATTCCATTCCACTCCATTCCATTCCGGTTGATTCCATTCCCTTCAATTACATTCCATTCCATTTGGTTTGATTCCATTGCATTCCATTCCATTCCATTCCATTCCATTCCATTGCATTCGGGTTGCTTCCATTCCATTCCTGAACATTCCATTCTATTCCATTCCACTCCAGTTGATTCCATTCCATTCCATTCCATTCCATTCCACTCCGGTTGATTCCATTCCATTCCATTCCATTCCATTCGTTTTGATTCCATTCCATTCCATTCCATTGCATTCCATTCAATTCGTTTTCATTCCATTCCATTCCATTTCATTCCATTCGGGTTTTTCCATTCCATTCCATTGTATTCCATTCCATTACATTCTATTTGCGTTGATTCCATTCCATTCCATTCCATACCATTCCGGTTGATTCGATTCCATTCCATTCCATTCCATTGCATTCCATTTCTTGCCATTCGGGTTGATTCCATTCTATTCCATTCCTATCCATTCCATTCCATTCTGGATGATTAAATTCCATTCCATTCGATTCCATTCCATTAGGGTTGATTCCATTCCATTCCATTCCATTACTTTCCATTCCATGCCGGTTGATTCCATTCCATTCCATTCCATTCCATTCCATTCCATTCCATTTCATTCGGTTGGATTGCATTCCATTCCATTGCAATGCATTCCATTCCATTCCATTTCATTCCATTCGGGTTGATTCCATTCCATTTCATTCCATTCCATTCCACTCCATTCCATACCATTCGGGTTGTTTCCATTCCATTCCATTTGATTCCATTCCATTCGATTCCTTTCCATTCGGGTTGACTCAATTCCATTCCATTTTATTCCATTCTATTCCATTCCAATGCATTTATTTCATTCCATTCGGGTAGATTCCGTTCTATTCCATTCCAATCCATTCCATTCCATTCCGGTTGATTCCATTCCATTCCATTGCATTCCATTACATTTCATTGCATTCGGATTGATTCCATTCCATTCCATTCCAATGCATTCCTTTCCATTCCATTTCATTCCATTCGGGTTGATTCCATTCCATTGCATTCCATTCCTTTCCATTCGCTTCTGGTTGATTAATTTCCATTCCATTGCATTCCATTGCATTCCATTCCATTCCATTCGGGTTGATTCCATTCCATTCCTTTCTAATCCATTCCATTCCATTCTATTCGCGTTGATTCCATTGCATCCCATTCCATTTCATTCCATCCGATTCCATTCCATTCCATTCGGGTTGATTCCATTCCATTCCATTTGGGTTAATTCCATTCCATTCCATTCCATTCCATTCCATTCCATTCCAATCCATTGCATTCGGGTTGATTCCATTCCATTCCATTCCATTCCATTCCATACCATTGCATTCCTTTTGATTCCATTCCATTGCATTGCATTCTATTCCATTCCTTTCCATTCCCTTTAGGTTGATTCCATTCCGCTCCAATCCATACCATTCCATTTCATTCGGGTTGATTACATTCCATTCCATTTCATTCCATTCGGGTTGATTCCATTGCATTCCATTCTATTCCATTCCTTTCCATTCTATTCGCGTTGATTCCATTCCATCCCATTCCATTCCATTCCATCCCATTCCATTCCTTGCCATTCGGGTTGATTCTATTCCATTTCATTGCATACCATTCCATTCCATTCGGGTTGATTCCATTCCATTCCATTTGATTCCATTCCATTCGATTCCATTTCATTCGGGTTGACTCCTTTGCATTCCATTTCATTCCATTCTATTCCATTCCATTGGATTCCACTTCATTCCATTCGTGTAGATTCCGTTCTATTCCATTCCAATCCATTCCATTCCATACCGGTTGATTCCATTCCATTCCATTCCACTCCATTCCATTCCATTCCACTCCATTCCATTTGGGTTGTTTCCATTCCATTCCATTCCATTCCATTCCATTCCATTCCATTTCATTCCAATCCATTCGGTTTCATTCCATTCCATTCCATTCCATTCCGTTGCTTCCATTCCATTCCAGAACATTCCATTCCATTACATTAAATTCCGGTAGATTCCATTCCATTCCATTCCATTCCATTTTATTCCATTCGGTTTGATTCCATTCCATTCCATTCCACTCCAATGCATTCCTTTTAATTCCATTTCATTCCATTCGGGTTTATTTCATTCCATTCCATTCCATTCCATTCCATTCTATTCCATTCTGGTTGATTCCATTCCATTCCATTCCATTCCATTCGGGTTGATTCCATTCCATTCCATTCTATTCCATTCCATTCCATTCTATTCGATTCCATTTCATTCTATTCGCATTGATTCCATTCCATCCCATTCCATTCAATTCCATTGAATTCCATTCAATTCCCTTCGGGTTGATTCCGTTGCATTCCATTCCATTCCATTCCATTTGGGTGGATTCCATTCCATTCCATTCCATTCCATTCCATTCCTTTCCTTTCCATTCTATTCCATTCCATTCGTGTTGATTCCATTCCATTCCATTCTATTCCATTCCATTCGTGTTAATTCCATTCCATTCCATTCCTTTGCATTCCATTCCATTCCGTTTCATTTCATTCATGTTGATACCATTCCATTCCACGCCATTCCATTCCATTCTGGTTGATTCCATTCCATTCCATTCCATTTCATTCCATTCCATTGCATTCCTTTCCATTCTACTCCATTCCATTCCATTCCATTGCATTCCATTCCATTCCTTTTCATTCCATTCGTGTTGACTCCATTCCATTCCATTCCATTCCATTCCATTCCATTCCCTTCCGTTCATGTTGATTCCATTCCATGCCATCGCATTCCATTCCATTCCATTATATTCGGGTTGATTCCATTCCATTCAATTCCATTCCTTTCCATTCCAATCCATTTCATTCCATTCGGGTTGATTCTATTCCATTCCATTCCATTCCATTCCATTCCATTCCATTCCATTCCCTTCGGGTTTATTCCATTCCATTCCATTCCATTCCATTCGGGATTATTCCATTCCATTCCATTCCATACGATTTCATTCTATTCCATTCCATTCCATTCATGTTGATACCATTCCATTCCACGCCATTCCATTCCATTTCATTCCACTCCATTAGGGTTGATGCCATTCCATTCCATTCCATACCATTCCATTCCATTTGAATTGATTCCATTCCATTCCATTCCATTCGGGTTAATTCCATTCCAATCCATTCCATTCCGTTGCCTTCCATTTCATTCCATTCCGTTCCATTCGTGTTGCTTTTATTCCATTCCAGAACATTCCATTCCTTTCCATTCCATTCCATTCCATTGCATTCCATTCCAGTTCATTCCATTCCATTCCATTCCATTGCATTCGTTTTGATTCCATTCCATTCCATTCCATTCCATTCTATTGCATTCCATTCTCTTCCATTCGTGTTGATTCCATTCCATGCCATTCCATTCCATTCCATTCCATTCCATTCCATTCGGGTTGATTCCATTCCATTCCATTCCATTCCATTCCCTTCCATTCCATTCCATTCCGTTCCATTCTGGTAGATTCCATTCCATTCCATTCCATTCCATTCCATTCCATTCGGTTTGATTCCATTCCATTCCATACGATTCCATTCTATTCCATTCCGTTCCATTCATTTTGATACCATTGCATTCCACGCCATTCCATTCCATTCCACTCCATTAGGGTTGATGCCATTCCATTCCATTCCCTACCATTCCATTCCATTTGAATTGATTCCATTCCATTCCATTCCATTCCATTCCATTCGGGTTAATTCCATTCCATTCCATTCCATTCCATTGCAATCCATTCCATTCCTTTCCATTCGGGTTGCTTCTATTCCATTCCAGATCATTCCATTCCATTCCATTCCATTCCATTTCATTCCCTTCCATTCGTGTTGATTCCAATCCATGCCATTCCATTCCATTCCTTTCCATTCCTGTTGATTCCATTCCATGCCATTCCATTGCATTCCATTCTGTTCCATTCGGGTTGATTCCATTCCATTCCATTGCATTCCATTCCACTCAATTTCATTCCATTCGGGTTGATTCCATTCCATTCCATTCCATTCCATTCCAATCCATTCCATTCCCTACGGGTTGATTCCATTCCATTCCATTCCATTCCATTCCATTCGGGTTGATTCCCTTCCATTCCATTCCATACGATTCCATTCTATTCCATTCCATTCCATTCATGTTGATTCCATTCCATTCCACGCCATTGCATTCCATTCCATTCCACTCCATTAGGGTTGATGCCATTCCATTCCATTCCATACCATTCCATTCCATTTGAATTGATTCCATTCCATTCCATTCCATTCCATTCCATTCGGGTTAATTCCATGCCATTCCATTCCATTCCATTGCCTGCCATTCCATTCCATTCCAGTCGGGTTGCTTCTATTCTATTCCATTCCATTCCATTCCTTTCCATTCCATTGCATTCCATTCCGGTTGATTCCATTCCATTCCATTCCATTCCATTCGTTTTGATTCCATTCCATTCCAATCCATTCCATTCCATTCCAATCCATTCCATTCCATTCCATTCCATTCCATTCCATTCCATTCGGTTTGATTCCATTCCGTTCCATACCATTGCATTCTATTCCATTCCATGTCATTCCATTCGGGGTGATTCCATTCCATTCCATTCCATTCCATTCCGGTTGATTCCATTCCATCCCATTCCATTCCATTCCTTTCCCATCCATTCGGGGCAATTCCTTTCCATTCCATTCTATTACATTCCATTCTATTCGCGTTGAATCCATTCCATTCCATTCCATTCCACTCCATTCCATTCCACTCAATCCCATTCCATTCCATTCCATTCGGGATGACTCGATTCCTTTCCACTTCATTACATTGCATACCATTTCACTACATTTGGGAAGATTCCGTTCTATTCCATTCCAATCCATTCCATTCCATTCCATTCCATTCGGGTTGATTCCATTCCATTCCATTCCATTTGGGTTGATTCCATTCCATTCCATTCCATTCCATACGATTCCATTCTATTCCATTCCATTCCATTCATATTGATACCATTTCATTCCACGCCATTCCATTCCATTCCACTCCATTAGGGTTGATGCCATTCCATTCCATTCCATACCATTCCATTGCATTTGAATTGATTCCATTCCATTCCTTTCCATTCCATTAGGGTTAATTCCAAGCCATTCCATTCCATTCCATTGCCTTCCATTCCATTCCATTCCATTCCATTCGGGTTGCTTCTATTCCATTCCTTTCCAATCCATTCCATTCCATTCCATTCCATTCCATTCTGGTTGATTCCATTCCGGTTGATTCCATTCCATCCCATTCCATTCCATTCCATTCCCATCCATTCGGGGTGATTCCTTTCCATTCCATTCTATTCCATTCCATTCTATTCGCGTTGATTCCATTCCATTCCATTCCATTCCATTCCATTCCACTCCATTCCATTCCACTCAATCCCATTCCATTCCATTCCATTCGGGTTGAATCGATTCCATTCCACTCCATTACATTGCATACCATTTCACTACATTTGGGTAGATTCCGTTCTATTCCATTCCAATCCATTCCATTCCATTCCATTCCATTTGGGTTGATTCCATTCCATTCCATTCTATTCCATTCCATTCCATTCCATTTCGGATGATTCCATTCCGTTCCATTCCATTCCATTCCATTCGGTTGTTTCCATTCCGTTCCAGAACATTCCATTCCATTCCATTGCATTCCAATCCATTCCATTCCGGTTGATTCCATTCCGTTCCATTCCATTCCATTCCATTCCATTCTGGTTGATTCCATTCCATTCCATTCCATTCCATTCCATTTCATTCGGGTTGATTCCATTCCATTCCATTCTATTCCATTCCATTCCATTCTATTCGCGTTGATTCAGTTCCATCCCATTCCATTCAATTCTATTCGGGCTGATTCCATTCCATTCCTTTCCTTTTCATTCCATTCCATTTGCATTGATTCCATTCCATTCCATTGCATTCCATTCCATTCCATTCGTGTTGATTCCATTCCATTCCATTCCATTGTATTCCATTCCATTCTATTCCATTCCATTGCATTCCATTGCATTCCATTCCATTCCTTTTCATTCCATTCGGGTTGATTCCATTCCATTCCATTCCATTCGATTCCATTCCATTCCATTCCGTTCATGTTGATTCCAATCCATGCCATTCCATTCCATTCCATTCCATTCCATTCGAGTTGATTCCATTCCATTCCATTCCATTGCATTCCATTCCATTTCATTTCATTCCATTCGGGTTGATTCTATTCCATTCCATTCCATTCCATTCCATTCCCTTCGGTTTGATTCCATTCCATTCCATTCCATTCCATTCGGATTGATTCCATTCGATTCCATTCCATACCATTCCATTCTATTCCATTCCATTCCGTTCATGTTGATACCATTTCATTCCACGCCATTCCATTCCATTCCTCTCCATTAGGGTTGATGCCATTCCATTACATTCCATACCATTCCATTCCATTTGAATTGATTCCACTCCATTCTGGTTAATTCCATTCCATTCCATTCCATTCCATTGCCTTCCATTCCATTCCATTCCGTTCCATTCGGGTTGCTTCTATTCCATTCCAGAACATTCCATTCCTTTACATTTCATTCCATTCCGTTGCATTCCATTCCGGTTGATTCAATTTCATTCAATTCCATTCCATTCGTTTTGATTCAATTTCATTCCATTCCATTCCATTCCATTGAATTCCATTCGGTTTGATTCCATTCTTTCCTTTCCATTCCATTCCATTCCATTTGGGTTGATTCCATTCCGTTCCATTCCATTGCTTTCCATTCCATTCCATTCCATTCCATTCGGTTTGATTCCATTCCTTTCCATTCCATTCCATTCCATTCCATTTGGGTTGATTCCATTCCATTCCATTCCATTCAATTTGAGTTGATTCCATTCCGTTCCATTCCATTCCATTCCATTCCATTCCATTCCATTCCATTCGGTTGCTTCCATTCCATTCCAGAACAATCCATTCCATTCCATTGCATTCCAATCCATTCCATTCCGGTTGATTCTTTCCGTTCCGTTCCATTCCATTCCATTCCATTCCATTCTATTCTCATTGATTCCATTCCATTCCATTCCATTCCATTCGTGTTGATTCCATTCCATTCCATTCTATTCCATTCCCTCCTATTCCATTCTATTCCATTCCATTCCATTCTATTCCATTCCATTGCATTCCATTCCATTCCATTGCATTCCATTCCATTCCATTTCATTCCATTCGGTTCGGGTTGATTCCATTCCATTCCATTCCATTCGGGTTGTTTCCATTCCATTCCATTCAATTCCATTCCATTTCATTCCATTCGGTTCGCGTTGATTCCATTCCATTCCATTCCTTTCCATTCCATTCCATTCCATTCCCTTTGGGTTGATTCCATTCCATTGCATTCCACTCCATTCCATTTCGTTCCATTCGGGTTGATTCCATTCCATTCCATTCCATTCCATTCGGGTTGATTCCATTCCATTCCATTCATTTCCATTGCAATCCATTCCATTCCTTTCCATTCCATTGCATTCCATTCCATCCCATTTCACTCCATTCAGGTTGATTCCATTCCATTCCATTCCATTGCATTCCATTCCATCCCATTCCATTCGGGTTGATTCCATTCCATTCCATTCCATTCCATTGCACTCCATCCCATTCCACTCCATTCCATTCCGGTTGATTCCATTCCCTTCAATTTCATTCCATTCCATTTGGTTTGATTCCATTGCATTCCATTCCATTCCATTCCACTGCATTCCATTGCATTCGGGTTGCTTCCATTCCATTCCACAACATTCCATTCTCTTCCATTCCACTCCAGTTGATTCCATTCCATTGCATTCCATTCCATTCCATTCCATTCCATTCCATTCCATTCCATTCCCTTTGGGTAGATTCCATTCCGCTCCAATCCATACCATTCCATTCCATTCCGGTTGATTGCATTCCATTCCATTCCATTCCATTCCATTCCATTCCATTCCATTCCATTCCATTCGGGTTGATTCCATTCCATTCCATTCTATTCCATTCCTTTCCATTCTATTCGCGTTTATTCCATTCCATCCCATTCCATTCCTTTCCATTCGCGTTGATTCTATTCCATTGCATTCCATACCATTCCATTCCATTCGGGTTGATTCCATTCCATTCCATTTGATTCCATTCCATTCGATTCCATTCCATTCGGGTTGAATTCTTTGCATTCCATTTCATTCCATTCTATTCCAATCCATTGGATTCCACTTCATTCCATTCGGGTAGATTCCGTTCTATTCCATTCCATTCCATTCCATTCCATACCGGTTGATTCCATTCCATTCCATTCCACTCCATTCCATTCCATTCCACTCCATTACATTTGGGTTGTTTCCATTCCAATCCATTCCATTCGGGTTGTTTCCATTCGATTCCTTTCTATTCCATTCCATTCCATTCTATTCGCGTTGATTCCATTCCATTCTATTCCATTCCATTCCATTTAATCCCATTCCATGTCATTCCATTCGGGTTGATTCCATTCCATTCCATTCCATTGCATTCCATTCCATTCCATTCTGGTTGATTCCATTCCATTTCATTCCATTCCATTCCATTCCATTCCCATCCATTCGGGGTGATTTCTTTCCATTCCATTCTATTCCATTCCATTCTATTCGCGATGTTTCCATTCCATTCCATTCCATTCCATTCCATTAAATCCCATTCCACTCCATTCCATTCCAGTTGACTCGATTCCATTCCGTTCCATTCCATTCCATTCCATTCCATTCCATTCCATTCCATTCCATTGCATACCAGTTCATTCCATTCGGGTAGATTCCGTTGTATTCCATTCCAATCCATTCCATTCCATTCCATTCCATTCCATTTGGGTTGATTCCATTCCGTTCCATTCCATTCCATTCCATTCGGTTGCTTCCATTTCATTCCAGAACATTACATTCCATACCATTGCATTCCAATCCTTTCCATTCCGGTCGATTCCATTCCGTTCCATTCCATTCCATTCCATTTCATTCCATTCCGGTTGATTCCTTTCCATTCCATTCCATTCCATTCCATTCCATTCCATTCCATTCCATTCCATTCGGCTTGATTCCATTCCATTCCATTCTAATCCATTGCATTCCATTCTATTCTCGTTGATTACATTCCAACCCATTCCATTCAATTCTATTCGGCCTGATTCCATTCCATTTCATTTCATTCCATTTGCATTGATTCCATTCCATTCCATTCCATTCCATTCTGGTTGATTCCATTCCATTCCATTCAATTCGGATTGATTCCATTCCATTCCATTCTATTCCATTCCATTCCATTCTATTCTCGTTGATTGCATTCCATCCCATTGCATTCCATTCCATCTCATTCCATTCCATTCAATTCGGGTTGATTCCATTCCATTCCATTCCATTCCATTCCATTCCATTGCATTCGGGTTGATTCCATTCCATTCCAATCCATTCCATTCCATTCCATTCGTGTTGATTCCATTCCATTCCATTCCATTGCATTCCATTCCATTCCGTTTCATTCCATTCATGTTGATTCCATTCCATTCCATTCCATTCCATTCCATTCCATTCCATTCCATTCCCTTCCATTCGTGTTGATTCCATTCCATGGCATTCCATTCTATTCCATTCCAATTCCTTCCTTTCAATTCCATTTCATTCCATTCTGGATGATTCCATTCCATTCCATTCCTTTCCATTCCCTTCGGGTTTATTCCCTTCCATTCCATTCCATTGCATTCGATTCGGGTTGTTTCCATTCCATTTCATTCGATTCGATTCCATTCCATTCTTTCCATTGCATTCCATTCGGGATGATTCCATTCCAATCCATTCCATTCGTGTTGATACCATTACAATCCACGCCATTCCATTCCATTCCATTCCATTAGAATTGATGACATTCCATTCCATTCCATACCATTCCACTCCATTTGGGTTGATTCCATTCCATTTCATTCCATTCCATCCGGGTTAATTCCATTCCATTCAATTCCATTCCATTCCATTCCATTCCATTTGGGTTGCTTACATTCCATTCAAGAACATTCCATTCCATTCCATTCCATTCCTTTCCATTCCCTTCTATTCAGGTTGATTCCATTCCATTCCATTCCATTCCGTTCCATTCGTTTTGATTCCATTCCATTCCATTCCATTCGGTTTGATTCCATTCAATTCCATTCCATTGCATTACATTCCATTCCAGTTCATTCCATTCGGTTTGATTCCATTCAATGCCATTCCATTCCATTCTGGTTGATTCAATTCTATTCCATTCCCTTCCATTCCATTCCATTCCATTTGGGTTGCTTCCATTCCATTCCAGAACATTCCATTCCTTTCCATTCCATTCCGGTAGATTTCATTCCATTCCATTCCATTCCATTCGTTTAGATTCCATTCCTTTCCATTCCATTTCATTACATTACATTACATCAAATTCGGTTTGATTCCATACCATTTCATTCAATTGCATTCCATTCCATTCCATGTCATTCCATTTGGGTTGATTCCATTCCATTCCATTCCATTCCATTCCTTTCCATTCCATTCCATACCATTCCCTTCGCGTTGAATCCATTCCATTCCATTCCATTCCATTCCATTCCATTCCATTCCATTCCATTCCATTCCATTCCACTCTGGTTGATTCCATTCCATTCCATTCCATTCCATTCCATTCCATTCCAGTCCATTCGGGTTAATTACATTCCATTTCATTCCATTCCATTCCATTTGGGTTGATTCCATTCCATTCCATTCCATTCCATTCCATCCTATTCCATTCCACTCCATTCCATTCTGGTTGATTCCATTCCATTCCATCCCATTCTATTCCATTCCATTCCATTCCATTGCATTCCATTCCATTACATTCTGGTTGATTCCATTCCATTCCGTTCCATTCCATTCCATTCCATTCCATTCCCATCCATTCGGGGTGATTGCTTTCCATTCCATTCTATTCCATTCCATTCTATTCGCGATGTTTCTATTCCATTCCATTCCATTCCATTCCATTAAATCCCATTCCACACCATTCCATTCCGGTTGACTCGATTCCATTCCGTTCCATTCCATTCCATTCCATTCCATTCCATTCCATTCCATTGCAAACCAGTTCATTCCATTCGGGTAGATTCTGTTCTATTCCATTCCAATCCATTCCATTCCGTTCGATTCAATTCCATTCCATTCGGTTGCTTCCATTCCATTCCAGAACATTCCATTCCATACCATTGCATTCCAATCCTTTCCATTCCGGTCGATTCCGTTCCGTTCCATTCCATTCCATTCCATTTCATTCCATTCTGGTTGATTCCATTCCATTCCTTTCCATTCCATTCCATTCGGGTTGATTCCATCCCATCCCATTCCATTCCATTCCATCCCATTACATTCCATTCCATTCTGGTTGATTCCATTCCATTCCTTTCCATTCCATTCCATTCGGGTTGATTCCATTCCATTCCATTCTCTTCCATTCCATCCCATTCTATTCAATTCCATTCCATTCTATTCGCATTGATTCCATTCCATCCCATTAAATTCCATTCCATCCCATTACATTCCATTCCATTTGGGTGGATTCCATTCCATGCCATTCCATTCCATTCCATTCCATTCCATTCCATTCCATTCGTGTTGAATCTATTCCATTCCATTCCTTTCCATTCTATTCCATTCCGTTCGTGTTGATTCCATTCCATTCCACTCCATTCCATTCGGGTTAATTGCATTCCATTCCATTCCATTCGACTCCATTCCTTTCCATTCCATTCGGGTGGCTTCCATTCCAGTCAAGAACATTCCATTCCATTCCATTCCATTCCATTCCTCTCCATTCCAATCCATTCCATTCCATGTGGGTTGATTCCATTCCATTCCATTCCATTCCATTCCATTCCATTCCATTCGGGTTGATTCCATTCCATTCCTTTCCATACCATTCCATTCCACTCGGTTTGATTCCATTAAATACCATTCCATTCCATTCCATTCGGGTTGATGCCATTCCATTCCATTCCATTCCATTCAATTCTTATAGGTTCCGTCCTATTCCATTCCATTCCATTCCATTCCATTCCGTTCGGGTTGATTCCATTCCTTTCCATTCCAGTCCATTCCATTCCATTCCGATTGATTCCATGCCATTCCTTTCCATTCCATTCCGTTCCATTCCATTCCATTCCGATTAATTCCATTCCATTCCATTGCATTCCATTCCATTCCACTCCATTCCTTTGTGGTTGATTCCATTCCATTCCATTCCATTCCATTCCATTCCATTCCATTCCTTTCCAATCCGTTTCATTCCATTCCATTCAATTTCATTCCATTCGGGTTGATTCCATTCCATTCCATTCCATACCATTCCATTGCTTTTGATTCCATTCCATTCCATTCTATTCCATTCCACTCCATTCCATTCCATTCCGTTCGGGTTGATTCCATTCCATTCCAATCCATACCATTCCATTCAATTCCGGTTGATTCCATTCCATTCCATTTCATTCCATTGCATTCGGGTTGATTCCATTCCATTTCTTTCTATTCCATTCCATTCCATTGTATTCCATTCCATTCCATTCTATTCGCGTTGATTCCATTCCATCCCATTCCATTCCATTCCTTCCCATTCCATTCCATTCCATTCGGGTTGAATCCATTGCATTCCATTCCATTTCATACCATTAGGGTGGATTCCATTCCATTCCATTCAATTCCATTCCATTCCATTCCGTTCGGGTTGATTCCATTCCCTTCCATTCCATTGCATTCCATTCCATTCCATTCCATTCCATTCCACTCAGGTTGATTCCATTCCATTTCTTTCCATTCCATTCCATTCCATTCCGGTTTTTTCCATTCCATTCCATTCCATTCCATTCGGTTGCTTCCATTCCATTCCAGAACATTCCATTCCATTCCATTCCGGTTGATTCCATTTCATTCCATTCCATTCCATTCTATTACATTCCATTCCTTTTGCTTCCATTCCATTCCATTCCAATCCATTTTATTCCATTCGGTTTGATTCCATTCCATTCCATTCCAATGCATTCCATTCCATTCCTTTTCATTCCATTCGGGTTTATTCCATTCCATTGCATTCGATTGTATTCCATTCTGGTTGATTCCGTTCCACTCCATTCCACTCCATTCCATTTCATTCGGGTTGATTCCATTCCATTCCATTCCATTCCATTCCATTCCATTCCATTTGTGTTGACTCCATTCCATTCCATTCCATTCCATTCCATTTCATTCCAATCCATTCTGTAAGATTCCATTCCATTTCATTTCATTCCATTCCATTCCATTCCATTTCATTCCAATCCATTCGGTTTGACTGCATTCCATTACATTCCTTTCCATTCGGTTGCTTCCTTTCCATTCCGGAACATTCCATTCCATTCCGGTTGATTCCATTCCATTCCATTCCATTCCATTCCATTCCATTCCATTCCATTTCATTCCATTCCATTTTATTCCATTCGGCTTGATTCCATTCGGGTTGTTTCCTTTCCATTGCATTCCATTCCATTCCATTCTATTCCATTCTGGTTGATTCCATTCCATTCCATTCCATTCCATTCCATTCCATTCGAGTTGATTCCATTCCATTCCATTCTCTTCCATTCCATTCGATTCTATTCCATTCCATTCCATTCTATTCGCATTGATTCCATTCCATCCCATTCCATTCCATTCCATCCCATTACATTCCATTCCATTCTGGTTGATTCCATTCCATTCCTTTCCATTCTATTCCATTCCATTCGTGTTGATTCCATTCGATACCATTCCATCGCATTCCATTCCATTCCGTTTCATTCCATTCAGGTTGATTCCTTTCCATTCCATTCCAATCGGGATGATTCCGTTCCCTTCCTTTCCATTCCATTCCATTCCATTCGTGTTGATACCGTTCCATTCCACGCCATTCCATTCCATTCCATTCCATTAGGGTTGATGCCTTTCCATTCCAATCCATACCATTCCATTCCCATTGGCTTGATTCCATTCCATTCCACTCCATTCCATTCGGGTTAATTGCATTCTATTCCATTCCATTCGACTCCATTCCTTTCCATTCCATTCGGGTGGATTCCATTCCAGTCAAGAATATTCCATTCCATTCCATTCCATTCCACTCCATTCCAATCCATTCCATTCCATGTGGGTTGATTCCATTCCATTCCATTCCATTCCATTCCATTCCATTCCATTCCATTCCATTCCACTCCATTCCCTTCGGGTTGATTCCATTCCATTCCATTCCATTCCATTCCATTCCATTCCACTCCATTCCATTCCATTCCATTCGGGTTGATTCCATTCCATTCCTTTCCATACCATTCCATTCCACTCGGTTTGATTCCATTAAATTCCATTCCATTCCATTCCATTCGGGTTGATGCCATTCCATTCCATTCCATTCCATTCCATTCAATTCTTGTAGATTCCGTTCTATTCCATTCCATTCCATTCCATTCCATTCCGTTCGTGTTGATTCCATTCCGTTCCATTCCAATCCATTCCATTCCATTCCGATTGATTCCATGCCATTCCTTTCCATTCCATTCCGTTCCATTCCATTCCATTCCGATTAATTCCATTCCATTCCATTGCATTCCATTCCATTCCTCTCCATTCCTTTGTGGTTGATTCCATTCCATTCCATTCCATTCCATTCCATTCCATTCCATTCCATTCCATTCCTTTCCAATCCGTTTCATTCCATTCCATTCAATTTCATTCCATTCGGGTTGATTCCATTCCATTCCATTCCTTTCCATTATATTCCATTGCATTCCATTCCATCCTGGTTCATTCCATTCCATTCCATTCCATTCCATTCCATTCCATTCTGGTTGATTCCTTTCCATTCCATTCCATTCCATTCCATTCGGTTTGATTCCATTCCATTCCATTCCGTTTTATTCCGTTCGGTGTGATTCTTTTCCATGCCATTCTATTCTGTTCCATTCTATTCGCGTTGACTCCATTCCATTCCATTCCATTCTATTCCATTCCATTCCTTTTGATTACGTTCCATTCCATTTTATTCCATTCTGTTTGATTCCATTCCATTCCATTCCAATGCTTTCCATTCCATTCCATTTCATTCCATTCGGGTTTATTCCATTCCATTCCATTCCATTCCATTCTATTCCATTCTGGTTGATTCCATTCCATTCCATTCCATTCCATTCGAGTTGATACCATTCCATTCCATTCTATTCCATTCCATTCCATTCTATTCCATTCCATTCCATTCTATTCGCGTTGTTTACATTCCATCCCATTCCATTCCATTCCATTCCATCCCATTCCATTCCATTCAATTCGGGTTGATTAGATTGCATTCCATTCCATTCCATTCCATTCCATTTGGGTGCATTCCATTCCATTCCATTCCATTCTATTCCAATGCATTCGTGTTGATTGCATTCCATTCCATTCCATTCCATTCCATTCTATTCCATTCCATTCGTGTTGATTCCATTCCATTCCATTCCATTCGGGATGATTCCGTTCCATTCCATTCCATTCCATTCCATTCCATTCGTGTTGATAGCATTCCATTCCACGCCATTCGATTCCATTCCATACCATTAGGGTTGATGCCATTCAATTCCATTCCATAACATTCCATTCCATTTGGGTTGATTCCATGCCATTCCATTCCATTCGGGTTAATTCCATTCCATTCCATTCCATTGTGGTTGATTCCATTTCATTCCATTCCATTCTTTCCATTCCGTTGTATTCCATTCCATTCAATTTCATTCCATTCGGGTTGACTCCATTCCATTCCATTCCTTTACATTCCATTCCATTCCATTCTATCCCATTCGGGTTCATTCCATTCCATTCCGTTCCATTCGATTAGATTCCATTCCATTCCCTTCTGGTTGAATCCATTCCATTCCATTCCATTCCATTCCATTCCATTCGGGTTGATTCCATTCCATTCCATTGCATTGCATTCCTTTCCATTCCATTCCATTTCATTCGGTTTGATTCCATTCCATTTCTATCCATTCCATTGCATTCCATTCCACTCCATTCCATTCGGGTTGATTCCATTCCATTCCAATCCATTCCATTCCATTCCGTTCTATTCCATTCCACTCCATTCCATTCGGGTTGATTGCATTCCATTCCATTCCATAACATTCCATTCCTGTTGATTCTATTCCATTCCATTTCATTACATTCCGTTCGGGTTGATTCCATTCCGTTCCAACCCATACCGCTCCATTCCATTTGGGTTCATTCCATTCCATTCCATTTCATTCCATTCGGGTTTTTTCCATTCCATTCCATACCATTCCATTCCATTCAGGTTGATTCCATTCCATTCCATTCCATTACATTCGGGTTGATTCCATTACATTCCATTCTATTCCATTCAATTCCATTCTATTCCATTCCATTCCATTCTATTCGCGTTGATTCCATTCCATCCCATTCCATTTCATTCCATTCCATTCCAATCCATTCGGGTTGCTTCCATTCCAGTCAAGAACATTCCAATCCATTCCATTCCATTCCATTCCATTCCACTCCATTCAAATCCATTCCATTCCATGTGGGTTGATTCCATTCCTTTCCATTCCATTCCATTCCATTCGGGTTGATTCCATTCCATTGCATTCCATTGCATACCATTCCATTCCGTTAGTGTTGATTCCATTCCATTGCATTCCATTCCATTCCATTCCATTCGGGTTGATTCCATTCCATTCCATTCCATTCCATTCCTTTCCATTCCATTCCATTCCATTCCTTTCCATTCCATTCGTGTAGATTCCATTTTATTCCATTCCATTCCATTCCGATCGGGTTGATTCCATTCCATTCCTTTCCAATCCATTCCATTCCTTTCCGATTGATTCCATTCCATTCCAATCCATTCCTTTCCGTTTCATTCCATTCCATTCCGATTGATTCCATTCCATTCCATTCCATTCCATTCCATTCCATTCCATTCCATTCCATTCCATTCCATTGTGGTTGATTCCATTCCATTCCATTCCATTCCTTTCCATTCCGTTGCATTCCTTTCCATTCAATTTCATTCCATTCGGGTTGATTCCATTCCATTCCATTCCTTTCCATTCCATTCCAGCTGGTTCATTCCATTCCATTCCTTTCCATTCGATTCCATTTCATTCCATTCCCTTCGGGTTGAATCCATTCCATTCCATTGCATACCATTCCATTTCATTCCATTCCATTCGGGTTGATTCCATTCCATTTATTTCGATTCCATTCCATTCCATTCCATTCCATTCCATTCCATTCCATTCGGGTTGATTCCATTCCATTCCATTCCATTCCATTGCATTCCATGCCATTCCATTCCATTCGGGTTGATTCCATCCCATTCCATTCCATTCCATTCCATTCCATTCCGTTCCATTACCTTCGGGTTTATTCCATACCATTCCATTCCATTCCATTCGGGTTTTTTCCGTTCCATTTCATTCCATTCCATTCCATTCCATTCCAATCCATTCCATTCCATTCCATTCTGCATGATTCCATTCCATTCCATTCCATTCCATTCCATTCCGTTCCATTCGTGTTGATACCATTCCATTCCATTCCATTCCACTCCATTCCATTCCATTAGGGTTGATGCCATTCCATCCCATTCCATACCATTCCATTCCACTTGGGTTCATTCCATTCCTTTCCATTCCATTCCATTCGGGTTAATTCCATTCCATTCCATTCCATTCGATTCCATTCCATTGCATGCCATTCGGGTTGCTTCCATTCCAGTCAAGAATATTCCATTATATTCCATTCCATTTCATTCCTTTCCATTCCTGTTGATTTCATTCAATTCCATTCCACTCCATTCGTTTTGATTCCATTCCATTCCATTCCATTCCATTCCATTCCATTCCATTCCATTCCATTCGGTTTGATTCCATTCCGTTCCATTCCATTGCATTACATTCCATTCCGTTTCATTCCATTCGGGTTGATTCCATTCCATTCCATTCCAGTCCATTCTGGTTTATTCCATTCCATACCATTCCCTTCAATTCCATTCAATTCCATTCCGTTCGTATTGCTCCCATTCCATTCCAGAACATTCCATTCCATTCCTTTCCATTCCATTCCATTCGGGTTCTTTCCATTCCATTCGATTCCATTCCATTCCATTCCATTCCATTCGGGTTGATTCCATTCCTTTCTATTCCATTGCATTCCATTCCATTCCATTCCATTCGGGTTGATTCCATTCCATTCCATTCCATTCCATTCCATTCCGGTTGATTCCATTCCATTCCTTTCCATTCCATTCCATTCTATTCCAATCTGTGCCATTCCATTCGGGTTGATTCCATTGCATTCCATTCCATTCCATTCCATTCCATTCCATTCCATTCGGGTTGATTCCATTCCATTCCATTCCATTCCATTCGGTTGCTTCCATTTCATTCCAGAACATTGCATTCCATTCCATTCCATTCCATTCCATTCCGGTTGATTCCATTCCATTCCATTCCATTCCATTCTATTCCATTCCATTCCTTTTGATTCCATTCCATTCCATTCCATTCCATTTTATTCCATTCGGTTTTATTCCATTCTATTCCATTCCAATGCATTCCTTTCCATTCCATTCCATTCCATTCGGTTTGATTCCATTCCATTCTAATCAATTCCTTTCCATTCCCTTCTGGTTGATTCCTTTCCACTCCATTGCTTTCCATTCCATTCAATTCGGGTTGATTCCATTCCATTTCATTCCATTCCATTCCATTCCATTCCATTCCATTCCATTCCATTCCATTCCATTCAATTCGGGATGATTCCATTCCATTACATTACATTCCATAGCATTCCATTCGTGTTGCTACCTTTCCATTCTTCGCCTTTCCATTCCATTCCATCCCATTACGGTTCATGGCATTCCATACCATTCCATACCATTCCATTCAATTTGGGTTGATTCCATTCCATTCCATTCCATTCCATTCTTGTTAAATCCATTCCACACCATTCCATTCCATTTGGGTTGATTCCTTTCCATTCCATTCCATTCCATTCGGGTTAATTCTATTCCATTCCATTCCATTCCATTTGGGTTGACTCCATTCCATTCCACTCCATTCCATTCCATTCGGGTTAATTCCATTGCATTCCATTCCATTCCATTCCATTCCATTCGGGTTTCTTCCATTCCAGTCAAGAACATTCCATTCCATTCCATTCCATTCCATTCCATTCCATTCCATTCCATTCCACTCCATTCCAATCCATTCCATTCCACGTGGGTCTATTCTATTCCATTCCATTCCATTCCATTCCATTCGGGTTGATTCCATTATATTCCATTCCATTAAATTCCATTACATTCCATTAGGGTAGATTCCGTTCTATTCCATTCCATTCCATTCCATTCCATTCCGTTCGGGTTGATTCCATTCCATTCCATACCAATCCATTCGAATCCATTCCTATTGATTCCATTCCAAACCATTCCATTCCATTCCGTTTCATTCCAATTGATTCCATTCCAATCCATTCCATTCCATTGCGTTCCATTCCGATTGATTCCATTCCATTCCATTCCATTCTTTGTGGTTGATTCCATTCCATTCCATTGCACTGCATTCCTTTCCATTCAATTTCATTCCATTCGGGTTCATTCCATTCAATTCCATTCCATTCCATTCGGGTTGAATCCATTGCATTCCATTCCATTCCATTCCATTCCATTCCATTCCATTCCATTCGGGTTGATTCCATTTCATTCCATTCCTTTCCATTCGGTTGCTTCCATTCCATTGCAGAACATTCCATTCCATTCCATTCCATTCTGGTTGATTCCATTCCATTCCATTCCATTCCATTCTATTCCATTCCATTCCTTTTGATTCCATTCCATTCCATTCCATTCCATTTTATTCCATTCGGATTGGTTCCATTCCATTCCATTCCAATGCATTCCTTTCCATTCCATTTCATTCCATTCGGGTTGATTCCATTCCATTCCATTCCATTCCATTCCATTCCATTCTATTCCATTCTCGTTGATTCCATTCCATTCCATTCCATTCTATTCTGTTTGATTCCATTCCATACCATTCTATTCCATTCCATTCCATTCTATTCTCGTTGATTCCATTCCATCCCATTGCATTACATTCCATCCCTTTCCATTCCATTCCATTCGGGTTGATTCCATTCCATTCCATTCCATTCCATTCCATTTGGGTTGATTCCATTCCATTTCTTTCCATTCTATTCCATTCCATTGCATTCTGGTTGATTCCATTCCATTCCATTCAATTCCATTCCATTGCATTGCATTCCATTTCATGTCATTCCATTCGTGTTGATTCCATTCAATTCCATTCCACTCCATCCCATTCTGGTTGATTCCATTCCATTCCATTCCATTCCATTCTATTCCATTCGGGTTGATTGCATTCCATTCCATTCTATTCCATTCCATTCCACTCTATTCGCGATGATTCCATTCCAATCCATTCCATTAAATCCCATTCCATTCCATTCGGTTTGTTTCGATTCAATTCCATTCCGTTCCATTGCATTCCATTTCATTCCATTCGGGTAGATTCCGTTCTATTCCATTCCAATCCATTGCATTCCATCCCGGTTGATTGCAATCCATTCCATTCCATTCCATTTGGGTTGATTCCATTCCATTCCATTCCATTCCATTGCATTACATTCCATTTGGGTTGATTCAATTCCGTTCCATTCCATTCCATTCCATTCGGTTGCTTCCATTCCATTCCAGAACATTCCATTCCATTCCATTCCATTCTGGTTGATTCCATTGAGTTCCATTCCATTCCATTCCATTCCATTCCATTATGGTTGATTCGATTGCATTCCATTCCATTCCATTCCATTCCATTCGGTTTCATTCCATTCCATTCCATTCTATTCCATTTGGGATGATTCCATTCCATTTCATTCCATTCCATTTCATTCAATTCGTGTTGATAGCATTCCATTCCACGCCATTCCATTCCATTCAATTCCATTAGGATTGATGACATCCATTCCATTCCATAGCATTCCATTCCATTCGGGTTGATTCCATTCCATTCCATTCCAATCCATTCCATTCCATTCCAATCCATTCCATTACGTTCCTATTGATTCCATTCAATTCCATTCCATTCCATTCCATTCCATTCCATTCCATTCCGTTCTGATTGATTCCATTCCATTCCTTTCCATTCCATTGTGGTTGATTCCATTCCATTCCATTCAATTGCATTCCTTTCCATTCAATTTCCTTCCATTCTGGTTGATTCCATTCCATTCCATTCCTTTCCATTCCATTACATTCCATTCGGCTACATTCCATTCCATTCCATTCCATTCCATTCCATTCCATTCCCTTCCCTTCGCGTTGAATCCATTCCATTCCATTGCATTCCATTCCATTCCATTCCATTACATTACATTACATTCGGGTTGATTCCATTCCACTCCACTCCATTCCATTCCATTCCATTCCATTCCATTCGGGTTGATTCCATTCCATTTCATTCCATTCCATTCCATTCCATTCCATTCCATTCCATTCGGGTTGATTCCATTCCATTCCATTACATTCCATTCCATTCCATCCTATTCCATTCCACTCCATTCCATTCGGGTTGATTCCATTCCATTCCATTCCATTCCATTCCATTCCATTCCATTCCATTCCATTCGTGTTGATTCCATTCCATTCCATTCCATTCCATTCCATTCGGGTTGATTCCATTCCATTCCATTCTATTCCATACCATACCATTCCATTCGAGTTCATTCCATTCCATTCCATTTGATTCCATTACATTCTATTCTATGCCATTCGGGTTGACTCCATTCCATTCCATTTCATTCCATTCTATTCCATTCCGTTGCATTCCATTTCATAGCATTCGGGTAGATTCCTTCCTTTTCCATACCAATGCATTCCATTCCATTCTGATTGATTCCATTCCATTCCATTCCATTCCATTCCATTCCATTCCATTCGATTTCATTCCAATCCATTGGGTTTGATTGCATTCCATTCCATTCCATTCCATTCGGTTGCTTCCATTCCTTTCCATAAAATTCCATTCCATTCCATTCCATTCCATTCCATTCCATTCCATTCCATTCCATTCCATTCCATTCAACTCCATTCCATTCCTTTTGATTCCATTCCATTCCATTCCATTTTAATCCATTCGGATTGCTTCCATTACCTTCCATTCCAATGCATTCCTTTCCATTCCATTTCATTTCATTCGGGTTGATTCCATTCCATTCCATTCCACACCATTCCATTCCATTCCATTCCATTCTGGTTGATTCCATTCCATTCCATTCCATTCGGATTGATTCCATTCCATTAAATTCTATTCCATTCCATTCCATTCTATTCTTGTTGATTGCATTCCATCCCATTGCATTCCATTCCATCTCATTCCATTCCATTCCATTCGGGTTGATTCCATTCCATTCCATTCCATTTCATTTGGGTTGATTCCATTCCATTCCATTCCATTCCATTCCATTGCATGCGGGATGATTCCATTCCATTCCATTCCATTCCATTCGTGTTGATTCCATTCCATTCCATTCCATTCCATTCCATTCCATTCCATTCCGTCTCATTCCATTCATGTTGATTCCAGTCTATTACGTTTCATTCCATTCATTTTGATTCCATTCTATTACATTCCATTCCATTCCCTTCCATTCGAGTTGATTCCCTTCCATGGCATTCCATTCTATTCCATTCCAATGCCTTCCTTTCAATTCCATTTCATTCCATTCGGGATGATTCCATTCCATTCCATTGCATTCCATTCCGTTACATTCCCTTCGGGTTTATTCCCTTCCATTCCATTCCATTGCATTCCATTCGGGTTGTTTCCATTCCATTTCATTCGTTTCCATTCCATTCCATTCCATTCCATTCCATTTAATCCCATTCCATTCCATTCCATTCGGGTTGATTCGATTCCATTCCATTCCATTCCACTGGATTCCATTTCATACCATTCGGGTAGATTCCGTTCTATTCCATTGCAATCCATTCCATTCCAATCCGGATGATTCCATTCCATTCCATGCCATTCCATTCCATTACGGTTGATTCCATTCCATTCCATTCCTTTTGATTCCTCTCCATTCCATTCCATTCCATTCCAATCCATTCCATTCGGTTTGACTCCATTCCATTCCATTGCAATGCATTCCATTCCATTCCATTTCATTCCATTCGCGTTGAATGCATTCCATTTCATTCCATTCCATTCCACTCCATTCCATTCCATTCGGGTTGATTCCATTCCATTCCACTTGATTCCATTCCATTCGATTCCATTCCATTCGGGTTGACTCCTTTGCATTCCATTTCATTCCATTCGGGTAGATTCCGTTCTATTCCATTCCAATCCATTCCATTCCATTCCGGTTGATTACATTCCGTTCCATTCCATTCCATTCGTGTTGAATCCATTCCATTCCATTCCATTCCATTCCATTCCATTCCATTCCATTCCATTCGGGTTTGTTCCATTCCATTCCATTCCACACCATTCCATTCCTTTCGGGTTGATTCCATTCCATTCCATTCCATTGCATTCCATTCCATTCGGGTTGATTCCATTATATTCCATTCCATTACATTCCATTACATTCCATTCGGGTAGATTCCGTTCTATTCCATTCCATTCCATTCCATTCCGTTCGGGTTGATTCCATTCCATTCCATTCCAATCCATTCGATTCCATTACGATTGATTCCATTCCAATCCATTCCATTCCATTCCGTTCCATTCCAATTGATTCCATCCCAATCCATTCCATTCCAATCCATTCCATTCCATTCCATTC
Source organism: Pan paniscus (assembly GCF_029289425.2). Classification (NCBI taxonomy): domain Eukaryota; kingdom Metazoa; phylum Chordata; class Mammalia; order Primates; family Hominidae; genus Pan; species Pan paniscus. Next base: position 42,783,748 of record NC_073267.2, on the reverse strand, counting down.
CTTTCCGATTGATTCCATTCCATTCCATTCCATTTTGGTTGATTCCATTCCATTCCATTGCACTGCATTCCTTTCCATTCAATTCCATTCCATTCGGGTTGAATCCATTCCATTCCATTCCATTCCATTCCATTCCATTCCATTCGGGTTGATTCGATTCCATTTCATTCCATTCCATTCCATTCCATTCCATTCCATTCGTGTTGATTCCATTCCATTCCAATCCATTCCATTCCATTCGGGTTGATTCCATTCCATTCCATTCTATTCCATACCATTCCATTCCATTCGAGTTCATTCCATTTCGTTCCATTTGATTCCATTCCATTCTATTCCATGCCATTCGGGTTGACTCCATTCCATTCCATTTCATTCCATTCAATTCCATTCCGTTGCATTCCATTTCACAGCATTCGGGTAGATTCCTTTCTATTCCATACCAATGCATTCCATTCCATTCTGATTGATTCCTTTCCATTCCATTCTATTCGGTTGCTTCCATTCCATTCCATAAAATTCCATTCCATTCCATTCCATTCCATTGTATTCCATTCCATTCCGGTTGATTCCATTCCATTCCATTCCATTCCATTCCATTCCATTCAATTCCATTCCATTCCTTTTGATTCCATTCCATTCCATTCCATTCCATTTTATTCCATTCGGATTGCTTCCATTCCATTCTATTCCAATGCATTCTTTTCCATTCCATTTCATTTCATTCGGGGTTATTCCATTCCATTGCATTCCACTCCATTCCATTCCATTCCATTCCATTCAGGTTGATTCCATTCCATTCCATTCCATTCGGATTGATTCCATTCCATTCCATTCTATTCCATTCCATTCCATTCTATTCTCGTTGATTGCATTCCATCCCATTGCATTCCATTCCATCTCATTCCATTCCATTCCATTCGGGTTGATTCCATTCCATTCCATTCCATTCCATTTGTGTTGATTCCATTCCATTCCATTCCATTCCATTCCATTCCATTCCATTCCATTGCATTCGGGTTGATTCCATTCCATTCCATTCCATTCCATTCCATTCCATTCCATTTGTTTAGATTCCATTCCATTCCATTCCATTCCATTCCATTACGTTACATTACATTACATTCGGTTTGATTCCATTCCATTCAATTCCATTGCATTCCATTCTATTCCATGTCATTCCATTCGGGTTGATTCCATTCCATTCCATTCCATTCCATTCCATTCCATTCCATTCTGGTTGATTCCTTTCCATTCCATTCCATTCCATTCGAGTTGATTCCATTCCATTCCATTCCATTCCATTCCATTTTATTCCATTCGGTGAGATTCTTTTCCATGCCATTCTATTCTGTTCCATTCTATTCGCGTTGACTCCATTCCATTCCATTCCATTCTATTCCATTCCATTCCTTTTGATTCCGTTCCATTCCATTTTATTCCATTCTGTTTGATTCCATTCCATTCCATTCCAATGCTTTCCATTCCATTCCATTTCATTCCATTCGGGTTTATTCCATTCCATTCCATTCCATTCCATTCTTTTCCATTCTGGTGGATTCCATTCCATTCCATTCCATTCGAGTTGATACCATTCTATTCCATTCCATTCCATTCTATGCCATTCCATTCCATTCTATTCGCGTTGTTTCCATTACATCCCATTCCATTCCATTCCATCCCATTCCATTCCATTCCATTCGGGTTTTTTCCGTTCCATTTCATTCCATTCCATTCCATTCCATTCCAATCCAATCCATTCCATTCCATTCTGGATGATTCCATTCCATTCCATTCCATTCCATTCCATTCCATTCGTGTTGATACCATTCCATTCCATGCCATTCCATTCCATTCCATTCCATTAGGGTTGATGCCATTCCATCCCATTCCATACCATTCCATTCCATTTGGGTTCATTCCATTCTTTTCCATTCCATTCCATTCGGGTTAATTCCATTCCATTCCATTCCATTCGATTCCATTCCATTGCATGCCATTCGGGTTGCTTCCATTCCAGTCAAGAATATTCCATTATATTCCATTCCATTTCATTCCTTTCCATTCCTGTTGATTTCATTCAATTCCATTCCACTCCATTCGTTTTGATTCCATTCCATTCCATTCCATTCCATTCGGTTTGATTCCATTCCATTCCATTCCATTGCATTCCATTCCATTCCATTTCATTCCATTCGGGTTGATTCCATTCCATTCCATTCCATTCCATTCTGGTTTATTCCATTCCATACCATTCCCTTCAATTCCATTCCATTCCATTCCATTCGTGTTGCTTCCATTCCATTCCAGAACATTGCATTCCATTCCATTCCATTCCATTCCATTCCATTCTGGTTGATTGCGTTCCATTCTATTCCATTGCATTCCATTCCATTCCATTCCATTCGGGTTGATTCCATTCCTTTCCATTCCATTCCATTCCATTCCATTCCATTCCGGTTGATTCCGTTCCATTTCTTTCCATTCCATTCCATTCTATTCCAATCCTTGCCATTCCATTCGGGTTGATTCCATTGCATTCCATTCCATTCCATTCCATTCCATTCGGGTTGATTCCATTCCATTCCATTCCATACCATTCCATTCCATTCAGCTTGATTCCATTCCATTCCATTTGATTCCATTCCATTCGATTCCACTCCATTCTGGTTGACTCCATTCCCTTCCATTTCATTCCATTCTATTCCATTCCATTGCATTCCATTTCATTCCACTCGGGTAGATTCAGTTCTATTCCATTCCAATCCATTCCATTCCATTCCGGTTGATTCTATTCCATTCCATTCCATTCCATTCCATTTGGGTTGATTCCATTCCATTCCATTCCATTCCATTTCATTCCAATCCATTCTGTTTGATTCCATTCCATTCCATTCCATTCCATTCCATTTGGGTTGATTCCATTCCATTCCATTCCATTCCATTCCATTCGGGTTAAATCCATTCCACACCATTCCATTCCATTTGGGTTGATTCCATTCCATTCCTTTCCATTCCATTCGGGTTAATTCTATTCCATTCCATTCCATTCCATTTGGGTTGACTCCATTCCATTCCACTCCATTCCATTCCATTAGGGTTAATTCCATTGCATTCCATTCCATTCGATTCCATTCCATTCTATTCCATTCGGGTTGCTTCCATTCCAGTCAAGAACATTCCATTCCATTCCATTCCATTCCATTACACTCCATTCCAATCCATTCCATTCCACGTGGGTCTATTCTATTCCATTCCATTCCATTCGTGTTTGTTCCATTCCATTCCATTCCATACCATTCCATTCCTTTCGGGTTGAATCCATTCCATTCCATTCCATTCCATTGCATTGCATTCCATTCGGGTTGATTCCATTAAATTCCATTCCATTAAATTCCATTACATTCCATTCGGGTAGATTCCGTTCTATTCCATTCCATTCCATTCCATTCCATTCCGTTCGGGTTGATTCCATTCAGTTCCATTCCAATCCATTCGATTCCATTCCTATTGATTCCATTCCAATCCATTCCATTCCATTCCTTTCCATTCCAATTGATTCCATTCCAATCCATTCCATTCCATTCCGTTCCATTCCGATTGATTCCATTCCATTCCATTCCATTCTTTGTGGTTGATTCCATTCCATTCCATTGCACTGCATTAATTTCCATTCAATTTCATTCCATTCGGGTTGATTCCATTCCTTTCCATTCCATTCCATTCCATTGAATTTGGGTTCATTCCATTCAATTCCATTCAATTCCATTCGGGTTGAATCCATTTCTTTCCATTCCATTCCATTCCACTCCATTCCATTCGGGTTGATTCCATTCCTTTCCATTCCATTGCATTCCATTCCATTCCATTCCATACCCTTCGGGTTGATTCCATTCCATTTCATTCCATTCCCTTCCATTCCATTCCATTCCATTCGGGTTGATTCCAATCCATTCAATTCCATTCCATTCCACACCATTCCATCCTATTCCATTCCATTCCATTCCATTCGGGTTGATTCCATTCCATTTCATTCCATTCCATTCCATTCCATTCCATTCCATTCGTGTTGATTCCATTCCATTCCATTCCATTCCATCTCATTACATTCCATTCGGGTTGATTCAATTCCATTCCATTCCATTCCATACCATTCCATTCCATTCGAGTTGATTCCATTCCATTCCACATGAATTCATTCCATTCGATTCCATTCCATTTGGGTTGATTCCATTTCATTCCATTTCATTCTATTCCATTCCATTGCATTCGCGTTGATTCCATTCCATTCCATTCCATTCCATTCCATTCCATTCCATTCCATTGCATTCGTGCTGATTCCATTCCATTCCATTCCATTGCATTCCATTCCATTCCATTCCATTCCATTGCATTCCATTCCATTCCATTCCCTTCCATTCGTGTTGATTCCATTCCATGGCATTCCATTCCATTCCATTCCAATCCATTCCATTCCATTCGGGTTGATTCCACTCCATTCCATTCCATTGCATGCCATTCCATTCCATTCCATTCCATTCGGGTTGATTCCATTCCATTCCATTCCATTCCATTGCATTACATTCCATTTGGGTTGATTCCATTCCGTTCCATTCTATTCCATTCCATTCGGTTGCTTCCATTCCATTCCAGAACACTCCACTCCATTCCATTCCATTCCATTCTGGTTGATTCCATTCAGTTCCATTCCATTCCATTCCATTCCATTATGGTTGATTCCATTGCATTCCATTCCATTCCATTCCATTCGGTTTCATTCCATTCCATTCCATTGCATTCCATTCCATTCCATTCCATTCCATTCGGTTTCATTCCATTCCATTCCATTCCATTCCATTCGGGATGATTCCATTCCATTTCATTCCATTCCATTTCATTCCATTCGTGTTGATACCATTCCATTCCACGCCATTCCATTCCATTCCATTCCATTAGGATTGATGACATCCATTCCATTCCATACCATTCCATTCCATTCGGGTTGATTCCATTCCATTCCATTCCAGTCCATTCCATTCCGTTCCTATTGATTAAATTCCATTCCATTCCATTTCATTCCGTTCTGATTGATTCCATTCCATTCCTTTCCATTCCTTTGTGGTTGATTCCATTCCATTCCATTCCATTGCATTCCTTTCCATTCAATTTCATTCCATTCGGTTTGATTCCATTCCATTCCATTCCTTTCCATTCCATTACATTCCATTCGGCTACATTCCATTCCATTCCATTCCATTCCATTCGTGATGATTCCATTCCATTCCATTCCATTCCATTCCATTCGGGTTGATTCCATTCCATTCCATTCTATTCCATACCATACCATTCCATTCCATTCGAGTTCATTTCATTGCGTTCCATTTGATTCCATTCCATTCTATTCCATGCCATTCGGGTTGACTCCATTCCATTCCATTTCATTCCATTCTATTCCATTCCGTTGCATTCCATTTCATAGCATTCGGGTAGATTCCTTTCTATTCCATACCAATGAATTCCATTCCATTCTGATTGATTCCATTCCATTTCATTCTATTCGGTTGCTTCCATTCCATTCCATAAAATTCCATTCCATTCCATTCCATTCCATTGCATTCCATTCCATTCCGGTTGATTCCATTCCATTCCATTCCATTCCATTCCATTCCATTCCATTCCATTCAATTCCATTCCATTCCTTTTGATTCCATTCCATTCCATTCCATTCCATTTTATTCCATTCGGATTGCTTCCATTCCATTCCATTCCAATGCATTCTTTTCCATTCCATTTCATTTCATTCGGGTTTATTCCATTCCATTGCATTCCACTCCATTCCATTCCATTCCATTCCATTCAGGTTGATTCCATTCCATTCCATTCCATTCGGATTGATTCCATTCCTTTCCATTCCATTCCATTCCATTGCATTCGGATTCATTCCATTCCATTCCATTCCATTCCATTCGGGTTGAATCCATTCCATTCCATTCCATTCCATTCCATTCCATTCCATTCCATTCGGGTTGATTCGATTCCATTTCATTCCATTCCATTCCATTCCATTCCATTCGTGATGATTCCATTCCATTCCATTCCATTCCATTCCATTCGGGTTGATTCCATTCCATTCCATTCTATTCCATACCATACCATTCCATTCCATTCGAGTTCATTTCATTCCGTTCCATTTGATTCCATTCCATTCTATTCCATGCCATTCGGGTTGACTCCATTCCATTCCATTTCATTCCATTCTATTCCATTCCGTTGCATTCCATTTCATAGCATTCGGGTAGATTCCTTTCTATTCCATACCAATGAATTCCATTCCATTCTGATTGATTCCATTCCATTTCATTCTATTCGGTTGCTTCCATTCCATTCCATAAAATTCCATTCCATTCCATTCCATTCCATTGCATTCCATTCCATTCCGGTTGATTCCATTCCATTCCATTCCATTCCATTCCATTCCATTCCATTCAATTCCATTCCATTCCTTTTGATTCCATTCCATTCCATTCCATTCCATTTTATTCCATTCGGATTGCTTCCATTCCATTCCATTCCAATGCATTCTTTTCCATTCCATTTCATTTCATTCGGGTTTATTCCATTCCATTGCATTCCACTCCATTCCATTCCATTCCATTCCATTCAGGTTGATTCCATTCCATTCCATTCCATTCGGATTGATTCCATTCCATTCCATTCTATTCCATTCCATTCCATTCTATTATCGTTGATTGCATTCCATCCCATTGCATTCCATTCCATCTCATTCCATTCCATTCCATTCGGGTTGATTCCATTCCATTCCATTCCATTCCATTTGTGTTGATTCCATTCCATTCCATTCCATTCAATTCCATTCCATTCCATTCGGGTTGATTCCATTCCATTCCATTCCATTGCATACCATTCCATTCCATTTCATTCCATTCGGGTTGATTCCATTCCATTTATTTCGATACCATTCCATTCCATTCCATTCCATTCATTCCATTCGGGTTGATTCCATTCCATTCCATTCCATTCCATTGCATTCCGTTCCATTCCATTCCATTCGGGTTGATTCCATTCCATTTATTTCGATACCATTCCATTCCATTCCATTCCATTCCATTCCATTCGGGTTGATTCCATTCCATTCCATTCCATTCCATTCCATTCCGTTCCATTCCCTTCGTGTTTATTCCATACCATTCCATTCCATTCCATTCGGGTTTTTTCCGTTCCATTTCATTCCATTCCATTCCATTCCATTCCAATCCAATCCATTCCATTCCATTCTGGATGATTCCATTCCATTCCATTCCATTCCATTCCATTCCATTCGTGTTGATACCATTCCATTCCATGCCATTCCATTCCATTCCATTCCATTAGGGTTGATGCCATTCCATCCCATTCCATACCATTCCATTCCATTTGGGTTCATTCCATTCTTTTCCATTCCATTCCATTCGGGTTAATTCCATTCCATTCCATTCCATTCGATTCCATTCCATTGCATGCCATTCGGGTTGCTTCCATTCCAGTCAAGAATATTCCATTATATTCCATTCCATTTCATTCCTTTCCATTCCTGTTGATTTCATTCAATTCCATTCCACTCCATTCGTTTTGATTCCATTCCATTCCATTCCATTCCATTCGGTTTGATTCCATTCCATTCCATTCCATTGCATTCCATTCCATTCCATTTCATTCCATTCGGGTTGATTCCATTCCATTCCATTCCATTCCATTCTGGTTTATTCCATTCCATACCATTCCCTTCAATTCCATTCCATTCCATTCCATTCGTGTTGCTTCCATTCCATTCCAGAACATTGCATTCCATTCCATTCCATTCCATTCCATTCCATTCTGGTTGATTGCGTTCCATTCTATTCCATTGCATTCCATTCCATTCCATTCCATTCGGGTTGATTCCATTCCTTTCCATTCCATTCCATTCCATTCCATTCCATTCCGGTTGATTCCGTTCCATTTCTTTCCATTCCATTCCATTCTATTCCAATCCTTGCCATTCCATTCGGGTTGATTCCATTGCATTCCATTCCATTCCATTCCATTCCATTCGGGTTGATTCCATTCCATTCCATTCCATACCATTCCATTCCATTCAGCTTGATTCCATTCCATTCCATTTGATTCCATTCCATTCGATTCCACTCCATTCTGGTTGACTCCATTCCCTTCCATTTCATTCCATTCTATTCCATTCCATTGCATTCCATTTCATTCCACTCGGGTAGATTCAGTTCTATTCCATTCCAATCCATTCCATTCCATTCCGGTTGATTCTATTCCATTCCATTCCATTCCATTCCATTTGGGTTGATTCCATTCCATTCCATTCCATTCCATTTCATTCCAATCCATTCTGTTTGATTCCATTCCATTCCATTCCATTCCATTCCATTTGGGTTGATTCCATTCCATTCCATTCCATTCCATTCCATTCGGGTTAAATCCATTCCACACCATTCCATTCCATTTGGGTTGATTCCATTCCATTCCTTTCCATTCCATTCGGGTTAATTCTATTCCATTCCATTCCATTCCATTTGGGTTGACTCCATTCCATTCCACTCCATTCCATTCCATTAGGGTTAATTCCATTGCATTCCATTCCATTCGATTCCATTCCATTCTATTCCATTCGGGTTGCTTCCATTCCAGTCAAGAACATTCCATTCCATTCCATTCCATTCCATTACACTCCATTCCAATCCATTCCATTCCACGTGGGTCTATTCTATTCCATTCCATTCCATTCGTGTTTGTTCCATTCCATTCCATTCCATACCATTCCATTCCTTTCGGGTTGAATCCATTCCATTCCATTCCATTCCATTGCATTGCATTCCATTCGGGTTGATTCCATTAAATTCCATTCCATTAAATTCCATTACATTCCATTCGGGTAGATTCCGTTCTATTCCATTCCATTCCATTCCATTCCATTCCGTTCGGGTTGATTCCATTCAGTTCCATTCCAATCCATTCGATTCCATTCCTATTGATTCCATTCCAATCCATTCCATTCCATTCCTTTCCATTCCAATTGATTCCATTCCAATCCATTCCATTCCATTCCGTTCCATTCCGATTGATTCCATTCCATTCCATTCCATTCTTTGTGGTTGATTCCATTCCATTCCATTGCACTGCATTAATTTCCATTCAATTTCATTCCATTCGGGTTGATTCCATTCCTTTCCATTCCATTCCATTCCATTGAATTTGGGTTCATTCCATTCAATTCCATTCAATTCCATTCGGGTTGAATCCATTTCTTTCCATTCCATTCCATTCCACTCCATTCCATTCGGGTTGATTCCATTCCTTTCCATTCCATTGCATTCCATTCCATTCCATTCCATACCCTTCGGGTTGATTCCATTCCATTTCATTCCATTCCCTTCCATTCCATTCCATTCCATTCGGGTTGATTCCAATCCATTCAATTCCATTCCATTCCACACCATTCCATCCTATTCCATTCCATTCCATTCCATTCGGGTTGATTCCATTCCATTTCATTCCATTCCATTCCATTCCATTCCATTCCATTCCATTCGTGTTGATTCCATTCCATTCCATTCCATTCCATCTCATTACATTCCATTCGGGTTGATTCAATTCCATTCCATTCCATTCCATACCATTCCATTCCATTCGAGTTGATTCCATTCCATTCCACATGAATTCATTCCATTCGATTCCATTCCATTTGGGTTGATTCCATTTCATTCCATTTCATTCTATTCCATTCCATTGCATTCGCGTTGATTCCATTCCATTCCATTCCATTCCATTCCATTCCATTCCATTCCATTGCATTCGTGCTGATTCCATTCCATTCCATTCCATTGCATTCCATTCCATTCCATTCCATTCCATTGCATTCCATTCCATTCCATTCCCTTCCATTCGTGTTGATTCCATTCCATGGCATTCCATTCCATTCCATTCCAATCCATTCCATTCCATTCGGGTTGATTCCACTCCATTCCATTCCATTGCATGCCATTCCATTCCATTCCATTCCATTCGGGTTGATTCCATTCCATTCCATTCCATTCCATTGCATTACATTCCATTTGGGTTGATTCCATTCCGTTCCATTCTATTCCATTCCATTCGGTTGCTTCCATTCCATTCCAGAACACTCCACTCCATTCCATTCCATTCCATTCTGGTTGATTCCATTCAGTTCCATTCCATTCCATTCCATTCCATTATGGTTGATTCCATTGCATTCCATTCCATTCCATTCCATTCGGTTTCATTCCATTCCATTCCATTGCATTCCATTCCATTCCATTCCATTCCATTCGGTTTCATTCCATTCCATTCCATTCCATTCCATTCGGGATGATTCCATTCCATTTCATTCCATTCCATTTCATTCCATTCGTGTTGATACCATTCCATTCCACGCCATTCCATTCCATTCCATTCCATTAGGATTGATGACATCCATTCCATTCCATACCATTCCATTCCATTCGGGTTGATTCCATTCCATTCCATTCCAGTCCATTCCATTCCGTTCCTATTGATTAAATTCCATTCCATTCCATTTCATTCCGTTCTGATTGATTCCATTCCATTCCTTTCCATTCCTTTGTGGTTGATTCCATTCCATTCCATTCCATTGCATTCCTTTCCATTCAATTTCATTCCATTCGGTTTGATTCCATTCCATTCCATTCCTTTCCATTCCATTACATTCCATTCGGCTACATTCCATTCCATTCCATTCCATTCCATTCGTGATGATTCCATTCCATTCCATTCCATTCCATTCCATTCGGGTTGATTCCATTCCATTCCATTCTATTCCATACCATACCATTCCATTCCATTCGAGTTCATTTCATTGCGTTCCATTTGATTCCATTCCATTCTATTCCATGCCATTCGGGTTGACTCCATTCCATTCCATTTCATTCCATTCTATTCCATTCCGTTGCATTCCATTTCATAGCATTCGGGTAGATTCCTTTCTATTCCATACCAATGAATTCCATTCCATTCTGATTGATTCCATTCCATTTCATTCTATTCGGTTGCTTCCATTCCATTCCATAAAATTCCATTCCATTCCATTCCATTCCATTGCATTCCATTCCATTCCGGTTGATTCCATTCCATTCCATTCCATTCCATTCCATTCCATTCCATTCAATTCCATTCCATTCCTTTTGATTCCATTCCATTCCATTCCATTCCATTTTATTCCATTCGGATTGCTTCCATTCCATTCCATTCCAATGCATTCTTTTCCATTCCATTTCATTTCATTCGGGTTTATTCCATTCCATTGCATTCCACTCCATTCCATTCCATTCCATTCCATTCAGGTTGATTCCATTCCATTCCATTCCATTCGGATTGATTCCATTCCTTTCCATTCCATTCCATTCCATTGCATTCGGATTCATTCCATTCCATTCCATTCCATTCCATTCGGGTTGAATCCATTCCATTCCATTCCATTCCATTCCATTCCATTCCATTCCATTCGGGTTGATTCGATTCCATTTCATTCCATTCCAGTCCATTCCATTCCATTCGTGATGATTCCATTCCATTCCATTCCATTCCATTCCATTCGGGTTGATTCCATTCCATTCCATTCTATTCCATACCATACCATTCCATTCCATTCGAGTTCATTTCATTCCGTTCCATTTGATTCCATTCCATTCTATTCCATGCCATTCGGGTTGACTCCATTCCATTCCATTTCATTCCATTCTATTCCATTCCGTTGCATTCCATTTCATAGCATTCGGGTAGATTCCTTTCTATTCCATACCAATGAATTCCATTCCATTCTGATTGATTCCATTCCATTTCATTCTATTCGGTTGCTTCCATTCCATTCCATAAAATTCCATTCCATTCCATTCCATTCCATTGCATTCCATTCCATTCCGGTTGATTCCATTCCATTCCATTCCATTCCATTCCATTCCATTCCATTCAATTCCATTCCATTCCTTTTGATTCCATTCCATTCCATTCCATTCCATTTTATTCCATTCGGATTGCTTCCATTCCATTCCATTCCAATGCATTCTTTTCCATTCCATTTCATTTCATTCGGGTTTATTCCATTCCATTGCATTCCACTCCATTCCATTCCATTCCATTCCATTCAGGTTGATTCCATTCCATTCCATTCCATTCGGATTGATTCCATTCCATTCCATTCTATTCCATTCCATTCCATTCTATTATCGTTGATTGCATTCCATCCCATTGCATTCCATTCCATCTCATTCCATTCCATTCCATTCGGGTTGATTCCATTCAATTCCATTCCATTCCATTTGTGTTGATTCCATTCCATTCCATTCCATTCCATTCCATTCCATTCCATTCCATTCCATTCCATTGCATTCGGGTTGATTCCATTCCATTCCATTCCAATCCATTACATTCCATTCCATTCTGGTAGATTCCATTCCATTCCATTCCATTCCATTTGTTTAGATTCCATTCCATTCCATTCCATTCCATTCCATTCCATTCCATTCCATTACGTTACATTACATTCTGGTTGATTCCTTTCAATTCCATTCCATTCCATTCGGTTCGGGTTGATTCCATTCCATTCCATTCCATTCCATTTTATTCCATTCGGATTGCTTCCATTCCATTCCATTCCAATGCATTCCTTTCCATTCCATTTCATTTCATTCGGGTTGATTCCATTCCACTCCATTCCATTCCATTCCATTCCATTCTTGTTGATTCCATTCCATTCCATTCAATTCGGATTGATTCCATTCCATTCCATTCTATTCCATTCCATTCCATTCTATTCTCGTTGATTGCATTCCATCCCATTGCATTCCATTCCATCTCATTCCATTCCATTCCATTTGTGTTGATTCCATTCCATTCCATTCCATTCCATTTGTGTTTGTTCCATTCCATTCCATTCCATACCATTCCATTCGGGTTTGTTCCATTCCATTCCATTCCATACCATTCCATTCCTTTCGGGTTGATTCCATTCCATTCCATTCCATTCCATTCGGGTTTGTTCCATTCCATTCCATTCCATACCATTCCATTCCTTTCGGGTTGATTCCATTCCATTCCATTCCATTCCATTGCATTCCATTCCATTCGGGTTGATTCCATTATATTCCATTCCATTAAATTCCATTACATTCCATTAGGGTAGATTCCGTTCTATTCCATTCCATTCCATTCCATTCCATTCCGTTCGGGTTGATTCCATTCCATTCCATACCAATCCATTCGAATCCATTCCTATTGATTCCATTCCAAACCATTCCATTCCATTCCGTTTCATTCCAATTGATTCCTTTCCAATCCATTCCATTCCATTGCGTTCCATTCCGATTGATTCCATTCCATTCCATTCCATTCTTTGTGGTTGATTCCATTCCATTCCATTGCACTGCATTCCTTTCCATTCAATTTCATTCCATTCGGGTTCATTCCATTCAATTCCATTCCATTCCATTCGGGTTGAATCCATTGCATTCCATTCCATTCCATTCCATTCCATTCCTTTCCATTCGGTTGCTTCCATTCCATTGCAGAACATTCCATTCCATTCCATTCCATTCTGGTTGATTCCATTCCATTCCATTCCATTCCATTCTATTCCATTCCATTCCTTTTGATTCCATTCCATTCCATTCCATTCCATTTTATTCCATTCGGATTGGTTCCATTCCATTCCATTCCAATGCATTCCTTTCCATTCCATTTCATTCCATTCGGGTTGATTCCATTCCATTCCATTCCATTCCATTCCATTCCATTCTATTCCATTCTCGTTGATTCCATTCCATTCCATTCCATTCTATTCTGTTTGATTCCATTCCATACCATTCTATTCCATTCCATTCCATTCTATTCTCGTTGATTCCATTCCATCCCATTGCATTACATTCCATCCCTTTCCATTCCATTCCATTCGGGTTGATTCCATTCCATTCCATTCCATTCCATTCCATTTGGGTTGATTCCATTCCATTTCTTTCCATTCTATTCCATTCCATTGCATTCTGGTTGATTCCATTCCATTCCATTCAATTCCATTCCATTGCATTGCATTCCATTTCATGTCATTCCATTCGTGTTGATTCCATTCAATTCCATTCCACTCCATCCCATTCTGGTTGATTCCATTCCATTCCATTCCATTCCATTCTATTCCATTCGGGTTGATTGCATTCCATTCCATTCTATTCCATTCCATTCCACTCTATTCGCGATGATTCCATTCCAATCCATTCCATTAAATCCCATTCCATTCCATTCGGTTTGTTTCGATTCAATTCCATTCCGTTCCATTGCATTCCATTTCATTCCATTCGGGTAGATTCCGTTCTATTCCATTCCAATCCATTGCATTCCATCCCGGTTGATTGCAATCCATTCCATTCCATTCCATTTGGGTTGATTCCATTCCATTCCATTCCATTCCATTGCATTACATTCCATTTGGGTTGATTCAATTCCGTTCCATTCCATTCCATTCCATTCGGTTGCTTCCATTCCATTCCAGAACATTCCATTCCATTCCATTCCATTCTGGTTGATTCCATTGAGTTCCATTCCATTCCATTCCATTCCATTCCATTATGGTTGATTCGATTGCATTCCATTCCATTCCATTCCATTCCATTCGGTTTCATTCCATTCCATTCCATTCTATTCCATTTGGGATGATTCCATTCCATTTCATTCCATTCCATTTCATTCAATTCGTGTTGATAGCATTCCATTCCACGCCATTCCATTCCATTCAATTCCATTAGGATTGATGACATCCATTCCATTCCATAGCATTCCATTCCATTCGGGTTGATTCCATTCCATTCCATTCCAATCCATTCCATTCCATTCCAATCCATTCCATTACGTTCCTATTGATTCCATTCAATTCCATTCCATTCCATTCCATTCCATTCCATTCCGTTCTGATTGATTCCATTCCATTCCTTTCAATTCCATTGTGGTTGATTCCATTCCATTCCATTCAATTGCATTCCATTCCATTCTATTCCATTCCATTGCATTCCATTGCATTCCATTTCATTCCTTTTCATTCCATTCGGCTTGATTCCATTCCATTCCATTCCATTCCATTCCATTCCGTTCATGTTGATTCCATTCCATGCCATTCCATTCCATTCCATTGCATTTCATTCGGGTTGATTCCATTCCATTCCATTCCATTGCATTCCATTCCATTTCATTTCATTCCATTCGGGTTCATTCTAATCCATTCTATTCCATTCCATTCCCTTCGGGTTGTTTCCATTCCATTCCATTCCATTCCATTCCATTCCATTCGGGTTGATTCCATTCCATTCCATTCCATACCATTCCATTCCATTCGGGTTGATTCCATTCCATTCCATTTGATTCCATTCCATTCGATTCCATTCCATTCGGGTTGACTCCTTTGCATTCCATTTCATTCCATACTATTCCATTCCATTGGATTCCACTTCATTCCATTCGGGTAGATTCCGTTCTATTCCATTCCTATCCATTCCATTCCATACCGGTTGATTCCATTCCATTCCATTCCACTCCATTCCATTCCATTCCATTCCACTCCATTCCATTCCATTCCATTCCAGTCCATTCCATTCCATTCCACTCCATTCCATTCCATTCCACTCCATTCCATTCCATTCCATTCCATTCCATTCCATTCCATTCCATTTGGGTTGTTTCCATTCCATTCCTTTCCATTCCATTCCAGTCCATTCGGTTTCATTCCATTCCATTCCATTCCATTCGGTTGCTTCCATTCCATTCCAGAACATTCCATTCCATTCCATTCCATTCCGGTAGATTCCATTCCATTCCATTCCATTCCATTCCATTCCATTCTATTCCATTCCATTCCTTTTGCTTCCATTCCATTCCATTCCATTCCATTCCATTTTATTCCATTCGTTTTGATTCCATACCATTCCATTCCACTCCAATGCATTCCTTTTAATTCCATTTCATTCCATTCGGGTTTATTCCATTCCATTCCATTCCATTCCATTCCATTTCATTCTATTCCATTCTGGTTGATTCCATTCCATTCCATTCCATTCGGGTTGATTCCATTCCATTCCATTCCATTCCATTCCATTCCATTCCGTTCCATTCCATTTGGGTTGATTCCATTCCATTCCATTTCATTCCAATCCATTCGGTTAGATTCCATTGCATTCCATTCCATTCCATTCCATTTCATTCCAATCCATTCGATTTGACTCCATTCCATTATATTCAATTCCATTCGGTTGCTTCCTTTCCATTCCAGAACATTCCATTCCATTCCATTCCATTCTGGTTGATTCCATTCCATTCCATTCCATTCCACTCCATTCCATTCTATTCCATTCCATTCCCTTTGATTCATTTCCATTCCATTCCATTCCATTTAATTCCATTCGGTTTGATTCCTTTCCATTCCATTCCAATCCATTCCATTCCATTCCATTTCATTCCATTCGGGTTGATTCCGTTCCATTGCATTCCATTCCATTCCATTCTCATCCATTCTGGTTGATTCCATTCCATTCAATTCCATTCGGAATGATTCCATTCCATTCCATTATATTCCATTCCATTCCATTCTATTCCATTCCATTCCATTCTATTCACGTTGATTCCATTCCATCCCATTCCATTCCATTCCATCAAATTCCATTCCATTCCATTCGGGTTGATTCCGTTGCATTCCATTCCAT
Source organism: Pan paniscus (assembly GCF_029289425.2). Lineage (NCBI taxonomy): Eukaryota > Metazoa > Chordata > Mammalia > Primates > Hominidae > Pan > Pan paniscus. The sequence goes on along the minus strand of NC_073267.2, from coordinate 42,766,973 downwards.
TCCATTCCATTTGGGTTGATTCCATCCCATTCCATTGCATTCCATTCCATTCCTTTCCATTCTATTCCATTCCATTCGTGTTGATTCCATTCCATTGCATTCCTTTGCATTCCATTCCATTCCGTTTCATTCCATTCATGTTGATACCATTCCATTCCACGCCATTCCATTCCATTCTATTCCATTAGGGTTGATGCCATTCCATTCCTTTCCATACCATTCCATTCCATTTGGGTTGATTCCATTCCTTTCCATTCCATTCCATTCGGGTTAATTGCATTCCATTCCGTTCCATTGGAATCCATTCCATTCCATTCCATTCTGGTGGCTTCCATTCCAGTCAAGAACATTCCATTCCATTCCATTCCATTCCACTCCATTCCATTCCATGTGTGTTGATTCCATTCCATTCCATTCCATTCCATTCCATTCCATTCCACTCCATTCCACTCCATTCCAATCCATTCCATTCGGGTTTATTCCATTCCATTCCATTCCACTCCATTCCATTCCATTCCATTCGGTTTGATTCCATTCCATTCCATTCCATACCATTCCATTCCATTCGAGTTGATTCCATTCCATTCCATTCCATTCCATTGCATTCCATTCGGGTTGATTCCATTCCATTCCATTCCATTCCATTCCATTCCATTCCATTCAGGTAGATTCCGTTCTATTCCATTCCATTCCATTCCATTCCATTCCATTCCGTTAGGGTTGATTCCATTCCATTCCATTCCAATCCATTCCATTCCATTCCGATTGATTCCATGCCATTCCATTTCATTCCATTGCGTTCCATTCCATTCCATTACGATTGATTCCATTCCATTCCATTGTTGTTGATTCCATTCCATTCCATTCCATTCCATTACTTTCCATTCCGTTGCATTCCATTCCATTCAATTTCATTCCATTCGGGTTGATTCCATTCCAATCCATTCCCTTCAATTCCATTCCATTCCATTCCCTTTGGGTTGATTCCATTCCATTCCATTCCATGCCATTCCATTCCATTCCGTTCCATTCGGGTTGATTCAATTCCATTCCATTCCATTCCACTCCATTCCATTCTTTTCCTTTCCATTCCCTTTGATTCCATTGCATTCCATTCCATTCCATTTTATTCCATTCGGTTTGGTTCCTTTCCATTCCATTCCAATGCATTCCATTCCATTCCATTTCATTCCATTCGGGTTGATTCCATTCCATTCCATTCCATTCCATTCCATTCCATTCCATTCGGGTTGATTCCATTCCATTCCATTCTATTCCATTCGGGTTTATTCCATTCCATTCCATTCCATACGATTTCATTCTATTCCATTCCATTCCATTCTATTCCATTACATTTCATTCTATTCGCGTTGATTCCATTCCATCCTATTCCATTCAATTCCATCAAATTCCATTCCATTCCATTCGGGTTGATTCCGTTGCATTCCATTCCATTCCATTCCATTTGGGTGGATTCCATTCCATTACATTCCATTCCATTCCACTCCATTCCATTCCATTCCACTCCATTCCATTTGGGTTGTTTCCATTCCATTCCATTGCATTCCATTTCATTCCAATCCATTCGCTTTCATTCCATTCCATTCCATTCCATTCGGTTGCTTCCATTCCATTCCAGAACATTCCATTCCATTACATTCCATTCCGGTAGATTCCATTCCATTCCATTCCATTCCATTCTATTCCATTCCATTCCTTTTGCTTCCATTCCATTCCATTCCATTCCATTTTATTCCATTCGGTTTGATTCCATTCCATTCCACTCCAATGCATTCCTTTTAATTCCATTTCATTCCATTCTGGTTTATTCCATTCCATTCCATTCCATTCCATTCCATTCCATTCCATTCCATTCTATTCCATTCTGGTTGATTCCATTCCATTCCATTCCATTCCATTCCATTCCATTCCATTCGGGTTGATTCCATTCCATTCCATTCCATTCCATTCCATTCCATTCCATTCCATTCCATTTGGGTTGATTCCATTCCATTCCATTTCATTCCAATCCATTCGGTTAGATTCCATTGCATTCCATTCCATTCCATTCCATTTCATTCCAATCCATTCGATTTGACTCCATTCCATTTCATTCAATTCCATTCGGTTACTTCCTTTCCATTCCAGAACATTCCATTCAATTCCATTCCGTTTGATTCCATTCCATTCCATTCCATTCCACTCCATTCCATTCTATTCCTTTCCATCCCCTTTGATTCCATTGCATTCCATTCCATTCCATTTTATTCCATTCGGTTTGATTCCTTTCCATTCCATTCCAATGCATTCCATTCCATTCCATTTCATTCCATTCGGGTTGATTCCATTCCATTGCCTTCCATTCCATTCCATTCTAATCCATTCTGCTTGATTCCATTCCATTCCATTCCATTCCATTCCATTCCATTCGGGTTGATTCCATTCCATTCCATTCTATTCCATTCCATTCCATTCTATTCCATTACATTTCATACTATTCGCGTTGATTCCATTCCATCCCATTCCATTCAATTCCATCAAATTCCATTCCATTCCATTCGGGTTGATTCCGTTGCATTCCATTCCATTCCATTCCATTTGAGTGGATTCCATTCCATTCCATTCCATTCCATTCCATTCCATTCCATTCCATTCCTTTCCATTCTAATCCATTCCATTCGTGTTGATTCCATTCCATTCCATTCCTTTGCATTCCATTCCATTCCGTTTCATTTCATTCATGTTGATACCATTCCATTCCACGCCATTCCATTCCATTCGGGTTGATTCCATTCCATTCCATTCCATTTCATTCCATTCCATTGCATTCCATTCCATTTCATTCCATTCCATTGCATTCCATTCCATTCTATTCCATTCCATTCCATTCCATTGCATTCCATTCCATTCCTTTTCATTCCATTCGGGTTTATTCCATTCCATTCCATTCCATTCCATTGCATTCCATTCCATTCCATTCCATTCGGGTTGATTCCATTCCATTCCATTCCATTCCTTTCCACTCCATTCCATTCCACTCCATTCCATTCCGGTTGATTCCATTCCCTTCAATTACATTCCATTCCATTTGGTTTGATTCCATTGCATTCCATTCCATTCCATTCCATTCCATTCCATTCCATTGCATTCGGGTTGCTTCCATTCCATTCCTGAACATTCCATTCTATTCCATTCCACTCCAGTTGATTCCATTCCATTCCATTCCATTCCATTCCACTCCGGTTGATTCCATTCCATTCCATTCCATTCCATTCGTTTTGATTCCATTCCATTCCATTCCGTTGCATTCCATTCAATTCGTTTTTATTCCATTCCATTCCATTTCATTCCATTCGGGTTTTTCCATTCCATTCCATTGTATTCCATTCCATTACATTCTATTTGCGTTGATTCCATTCCATTCCATTCCATACCGTTCCGGTTGATTCGATTCCATTCCATTCCATTCCATAGCATTCCATTTCTTGCCATTCGGGTTGTTTCCATTCTATTCCATTCCTATCCATTCCATTCCATTCTGGATGATTAAATTCCATTCCATTCGATTCCATTCCATTAGGGTTGATTCCATTCCATTCCATTCCATTACTTTCCATTCCATGCCGGTTGATTCCATTCCATTCCATTCCATTCCATTCCATTCCATTCCATTCCATTTCATTCGGTTGGATTGCATTCCATTCCATTGCAATGCATTCCATTCCATTCCATTTCATTCCATTCGGGTTGATTCCATTCCATTTCATTCCATTCCATTCCACTCCATTCCATACCATTCGGGTTGTTTCCATTCCATTCCATTTGATTCCATTCCATTCGATTCCTTTCCATTCGGGTTGACTCAATTCCATTCCATTTTATTCCATTCTATTCCATTCCAATGCATTTATTTCATTCCATTCGGGTAGATTCCGTTCTATTCCATTCCAATCCATTCCATTCCATTCCGGTTGATTCCATTCCATTCCATTGCATTCCATTACATTTCATTGCATTCGGATTGATTCCATTCCATTCCATTCCAATGCATTCCTTTCCATTCCATTTCATTCCATTCGGGTTGATTCCATTCCATTGCATTCCATTCCTTTCCATTCGCTTCTGGTTGATTAATTTCCATTCCATTGCATTCCATTGCATTCCATTCCATTCCTTTCTATTCCATTCCATTCCATTCTATTCGCGTTGATTCCATTGCATCCCATTCCATTTCATTCCATCCGATTCCATTCCATTCCATTCGGGTTGATTCCATTCCATTCCATTTGGGTTAATTCCATTCCATTCCATTCCATTCCATTCCATTCCATTCCATTCCATTCCAATCCATTGCATTCGGGTTGATTCCATTCCATTCCATTCCATTCCATTCCATACCATTGCATTCCTTTTGATTCCATTCCATTGCATTGCATTCTATTCCATTCCATTCCATTCCCTTTAGGTTGATTCCATTCCGCTCCAATCCATACCATTCCATTTCATTCGGGTTGATTACATTCCATTCCATTTCATTCCACTCGGGTTGATTCCATTCCATTCCATTCTATTCCATTCCTTTCCATTCTATTCGCGTTGATTCCATTCCATCCAATTCCATTCCATTCTATTCCATTCCTTTCCATTCTATTCGCGTTGATTCCATTCCATCCCATTCCATTCCATTCCATCCCATTCCATTCCTTTCCATTCGGGTTGATTCTATTCCATTTCATTGCATACCATTCCATTCCATTCGGGTTGATTCCATTCCATTCCATTTGATTCCATTCCATTCGATTCCATTTCATTCGGGTTGACTCCTTTGCATTCCATTTCATTCCATTCTATTCAATTCCATTGGATTCCACTTCATTCCATTCGTGTAGATTCCGTTCTCTTCCATTCCAATCCATTCCATTCCATACCGGTTGATTCCATTCCATTCCATTCCACTCCATTCCATTCCATTCCACTCCATTCCATTTGGGTTGTTTCCATTCCATTCCATTCCATTCCATTCCATTCCATTCCATTCCATTCCATTCCATTTCATTCCAATCCATTCGGTTTCATTCCATTCCATTCCATTCCATTCCGTTGCTTCCATTCCATTCCAGAACATTCCATTCCATTACATTAAATTCCGGTAGATTCCATTCCATTCCATTCCATTCCATTCTATTCCACTCCATTCCTTTTGCTTCCATTCCATTCCATTCCATTCCATTTTATTCCATTCGGTTTGATTCCATTCCATTCCATTCCACTCCAATGCATTCCTTTTAATTCCATTTCATTCCATTCGGGTTTATTTCATTCCATTCCATTCCATTCCATTCCATTCTATTCCATTCTGGTTGATTCCATTCCATTCCATTCCATTCCATTCGGGTTGATTCCATTCCATTCCATTCTATTCCATTCCATTCCATTCTATTCGATTCCATTTCATTCTATTCGCATTGATTCCATTCCATCCCATTCCATTCAATTCCATTGAATTCCATTCAATTCCCTTCGGGTTGATTCCGTTGCATTCCATTCCATTCCATTCCATTTGGGTGGATTCCATTCCATTCCATTCCATTCCATTCCTTTCCTTTCCATTCTATTCCATTCCATTCGTGTTGATTCCGTTCCATTCCATTCTATTCCATTCCATTCGTGTTAATTCCATTCCATTCCATTCCTTTGCATTCCATTCCATTCCGTTTCATTTCATTCATGTTGATACCATTCCATTCCACGCCATTCCATTCCATTCTGGTTGATTCCATTCCATTCCATTCCATTTCATTCCATTCCATTGCATTCCTTTCCATTCTACTCCATTCCATTCCATTCCATTGCATTCCATTCCATTCCTTTTCATTCCATTCGTGTTGATTCCATTCCATTCCATTCCATTCCATTCCATTCCATTCCCTTCCGTTCATGTTTATTCCATTCCATGCCATCGCATTCCATTCCATTCCATTATATTCGGGTTGATTCCATTCCATTCAATTCCATTGCTTACCATTCCAATCCATTTCATTCCATTCGGGTTGATTCTATTCCATTCCATTCCATTCCATTCCATTCCATTCCATTCCCTTCGGGTTGATTCCATTCCATTCCATTCCATTCCATTCGGGTTTATTCCATTCCATTCCATTCCATACGATTTCATTCTATTCCATTCCATTCCATTCATGTTGATACCATTCCATTCCACGCCATTCCATTCCATTTCATTCCACTCCATTAGGGTTGATGCCATTCCATTCCATTCCATACCATTCCATTCCATTTGAATTGATTCCATTCCATTCCATTCCATTCTGGTTAATTCCATTCCAATCCATTCCATTCCGTTGCCTTCCATTTCATTCCATTCCGTTCCATTTGGGTTGCTTTTATTCCATTCCTGAACATTCCATTCCTTTCCATTCCATTCCATTCCATTGCATTCCATTCCAGTTGATTCCATTCCATTCCATTCCATTGCATTCGTTTTGATTCCATTCCATTCCATTCCAATCCATTCTATTCCATTCCATTCCTTTTGATTCCATTCCATTCCATTCCATTCCATTTTATTCCATTCGGATTGGTTCCATTCCATTCCATTCCAATGCATTCCTTTCCATTCCATTTCATTCCATTCGGGTTGATTCCATTCCATTCCATTCCATTCCATTCCATTCCATTCCATTCCATTCCATTCTATTCCATTCTCGTTGATTCCATTCCATTCCATTCCATTCTATTCTGTTTGATTCCATTCCATACCATTCTATTCCATTCCATTCCATTCTATTCTCGTTGATTCCATTCCATCCCATTGCATTACATTCCATCCCATTCCATTCCATTCCATTCGGGTTGATTCCATTCCATTCCATTCCATTACATTCCATTCCATTTGGGTTGATTCCATTCCCTTTCTTTCCATTATATTCCATTCCATTGCATTCGGGTTGATTCCATTCCATTGCATTCCATTCCATTCCATTGCATTCCATTCCATTCCATTGCATTGCATTCCATTCCATGTCATTCCATTCGTGTTGATTCCATTCAATTCCATTCCACTCCATCCCATTCTGGTTGATTCCATTCCATTCCATTCCATTCCATTCCATTCCATTCTATTCCATTCGGGTTGATTGCATTCCATTCCATTCTATTCCATTCCATTCCACTCTATTCGCGATGATTCCATTCCAATCCATTCCATTAAATCCCATTCCATTCCATTCGGTTTGTTTCGATTCAATTCCATTCCGTTCCATTGCATTCCATTTCATTCCATTCGGGTAGATTCCGTTCTATTCCATTCCAATCCATTGCATTCCATCCCGGTTGATTGCAATCCATTCCATTCCATTCCATTTGGGTTGATTCCTTTCCATTCCATTCCATTCCATTGCATCACATTCCATTTGGGTTGATTCCATTCCGTTCCATTCCATTCCATTCCATTCGGTTGCTTCCATTCCATTCCAGAACATTCCATTCCATTCCATTCCATTCTGGTTGATTCCATTGAGTTCCATTCCATTCCATTCCATTATGGTTGATTCCATTGCATTCCATTCCATTCCATTCCATTCCATTCGGTTTCATTCCATTCCATTCCATTCTATTCCATTCGGGATGATTCCATTCCATTTCATTACATTCCATTTCATTCAATTCGTGTTGATACCATTCCATTCCACGCCATTCCATTCCATTCCATTCCATTAGGATTGATGACATCCATTCCATTCCATACCATTCCATTCCATTCGGGTTGATTCCATTCCATTCCATTCCAATCCATTCCATTCCGTTCCTATTGATTCCATTCCATTCCATTCCATTCCATTCCATTCCATTCCATTCCGTTCTGATTGATTCCATTCCATTCCTTTCCATTCCATTGTGGTTGATTCCATTCCATTCCATTCCATTGCATTCCTTTCCATTCAATTTCCTTCCATTCGAGTTGATTCCATTCCATTCCATTCCTTTCCATTCCATTACATTCCATTCGGCTACATTCCATTCCATTCCATTCCATTCCATTCCATTCCATTCGTGTTGATTCCATTCCATTCCATTCCATTCCATTTCATTCGGGTTGATTCCATTCCATTCCATTCTATTCCATACCATTCCATTCCATTCGAGTTCATTCCATTCCGTTCCATTTGATTCCATTCCATTCTATTCCATGCCATTCGGGTTGACTCCATTCCATTCCATTTCATTCCATTCTATTCCATTCCGTTGCATTCCATTTCATAGCATTCGGGTAGATTCCTTTCTATTCCATACCAATGCACTCCATTCCATTCTGATTGATTCCATTCCATTCCATTCTATTCGGTTGCTTCCATTCCATTCCATAAAATTCCATCCCATTCCATTGCATTCCATTCCATTCCATTCGTTTTGATTCCATTCCATTCCATTCCATTCCATTGCATTCCATTCCATTCTATTCCATTCCATTGCATTCCATTGCATTCCATTTCATTCCTTTTCATTCCATTCGGGTTGATTCCATTCCATTCCATTCCATTCCATTCCATTCCATTCCGTTCATGTTGATTCCATTCCATGCCATTCCATTCCATTCCATTGCATTTCATTCGGGTTGATTCCATTCCATTCCATTCCATTGCATTCCATTCCATTTCATTTCATTCCATTCGGGTTCATTCTAATCCATTCTATTCCATTCCATTCCCTTCGGGTTGTTTCCATTCCATTCCATTCCATTCCATTCGGGTTGATTCCATTCCATTCCATTCCATACCATTCCATTCCATTCGGGTTGATTCCATTCCATTCCATTTGATTCCATTTCATTCGATTCCATTCCCTTCGGGTTGACTCCTTTGCATTCCATTTCATTCCATACTATTCCATTCCATTGGATTCCACTTCATTCCATTCGGGTAGATTCCGTTCTATTCCATTCCTATCCATCCCATTCCATACCGGTTGATTCCATTCCATTCCATTCCACTCCATTCCATTCCATTCCATTCCATTCCATTCCATTCCACTCCATTCCATTCCATTCCACTCCATTCCATTCCATTCCATTCCATTCCATTCCATTCCATTCCATTCCATTTGGATTGTTTCCATTCCATTCCATTCCATTCCATTCCAGTCCATTCGGTTTCATTCCATTCCATTCCATTCCATTCGGTTGCTTCCATTCCATTCCAGAACATTCCATTCCATTCCATTCCATTCCGGTAGATTCCATTCCATTCCATTCCATTCCATTCCATTCCATTCTATTCCATTCCATCCCTTTTGCTTCCATTCCATTCCATTCCATTCCATTCCATTTTATTCCATTCGTTTTGATTCCATACCATTCCATTCCACTCCAATGCATTCCTTTTAATTCCATTTCATTCCATTCGGGTTTATTCCATTCCATTCCATTCCATTCCATTCCATTTCATTCTATTCCATTCTGGTTGATTCCATTCCATTCCATTCCATTCGGGTTGATTCCATTCCATTCCATTCCATTCCATTCCATTCCATTCCTTTCCATTCCATTGTGGTTGATTCCATTCCATTCCATTCCATTGCATTCCTTTCCATTCAATTTCCTTCCATTCGAGTTGATTCCATTCCATTCCATTCCTTTCCATTCCATTACATTCCATTCGGCTACATTCCATTCCATTCCATTCCATTCCATTCCATTCGTGTTGATTCCATTCCATTCCATTCCATTCCATTTCATTCGGGTTGATTCCATTCCATTCCATTCTATTCCATACCATTCCATTCCATTCGAGTTCATTCCATTCCGTTCCATTTGATTCCATTCCATTCTATTCCATGCCATTCGGGTTGACTCCATTCCATTCCATTTCATTCCATTCTATTCCATTCCGTTGCATTCCATTTCATAGCATTCGGGTAGATTCCTTTCTATTCCATACCAATGCACTCCATTCCATTCTGATTGATTCCATTCCATTCCATTCTATTCGGTTGCTTCCATTCCATTCCATAAAATTCCATCCCATTCCATTGCATTCCATTCCATTCCATTCCATTCGTTTTGATTCCATTCCATTCCATTCCATTCCATTGCATTCCATTCCATTCTATTCCATTCCATTGCATTCCATTGCATTCCATTTCATTCCTTTTCATTCCATTCGGGTTGATTCCATTCCATTCCATTCCATTCCATTCCATTCCATTCCGTTCATGTTGATTCCATTCCATGCCATTCCATTCCATTCCATTGCATTTCATTCGGGTTGATTCCATTCCATTCCATTCCATTGCATTCCATTCCATTTCATTTCATTCCATTCGGGTTCATTCTAATCCATTCTATTCCATTCCATTCCCTTCGGGTTGTTTCCATTCCATTCCATTCCATTCCATTCGGGTTGATTCCATTCCATTCCATTCCATACCATTCCATTCCATTCGGGTTGATTCCATTCCATTCCATTTGATTCCATTTCATTCGATTCCATTCCCTTCGGGTTGACTCCTTTGCATTCCATTTCATTCCATACTATTCCATTCCATTGGATTCCACTTCATTCCATTCGGGTAGATTCCGTTCTATTCCATTCCTATCCATCCCATTCCATACCGGTTGATTCCATTCCATTCCATTCCACTCCATTCCATTCCATTCCATTCCATTCCATTCCATTCCACTCCATTCCATTCCATTCCACTCCATTCCATTCCATTCCATTCCATTCCATTCCATTCCATTCCATTTGGATTGTTTCCATTCCATTCCATTCCATTCCATTCCAGTCCATTCGGTTTCATTCCATTCCATTCCATTCCATTCGGTTGCTTCCATTCCATTCCAGAACATTCCATTCCATTCCATTCCATTCCGGTAGATTCCATTCCATTCCATTCCATTCCATTCCATTCCATTCTATTCCATTCCATCCCTTTTGCTTCCATTCCATTCCATTCCATTCCATTCCATTTTATTCCATTCGTTTTGATTCCATACCATTCCATTCCACTCCAATGCATTCCTTTTAATTCCATTTCATTCCATTCGGGTTTATTCCATTCCATTCCATTCCATTCCATTCCATTTCATTCTATTCCATTCTGGTTGATTCCATTCCATTCCATTCCATTCGGGTTGATTCCATTCCATTCCATTCCATTCCATTCCATTCCATTCCGTTCCATTCCATTTGGGTTGATTCCATTCCATTCCATTTCATTCCAATCCATTCGGTTAGATTCCATTGCATTCCATTCCATTCCATTCCATTTCATTCCAATCCATTCGATTTGACTCCATTCCATTATATTCAATTCCATTCGGTTGCTTCCTTTCCATTCCAGAACATTCCATTCCATTCCATTCCATTCTGGTTGATTCCATTCCATTCCATTCCATTCCACTCCATTCCATTCTATTCCATTCCATTCCCTTTGATTCATTTCCATTCCATTCCATTCCATTTAATTCCATTCGGGTTGATTCCTTTCCATTCCATTCCAATCCATTCCATTCCATTCCATTTCATCCCATTCGGGTTGATTCCATTCCATTGCATTCCATTCCATTCCATTCTCATCCATTCTGGTTGATTCCATTCCATTCAATTCCATTCGGAATGATTCCATTCCATTCCATTATATTCCATTCCATTCCATTCTATTCCATTCCATTCCATTCTATTCACGTTGATTCCATTCCATCCCATTCCATTCCATTCCATCAAATTCCATTCCATTCCATTCGGGTTGATTCCGTTGCATTCCATTCCATTCCATTCCATTTGGGTTGATTCCATCCCATTCCATTGCATTCCATTCCATTCCTTTCCATTCTATTCCATTCCATTCGTGTTGATTCCATTCCATTGCATTCCTTTGCATTCCATTCCGTTCCGTTTCATTCCATTCATGTTGATACCATTCCATTCCACGCCATTCCATTCCATTCTATTCCATTAGGGTTGATGCCATTCCATTCCTTTCCATACCATTCCATTCCATTTGGGTTGATTCCATTGCTTACCATTCCATTCCATTCGGGTTAATTGCATTCCATTCCATTCCATTGGAATCCATTCCATTCCATTCCATTCTGGTGGCTTCCATTCCAGTCAAGAACATTCCATTCCATTCCATTCCATTCCACTCCATTCCATTCCATGTGTGTTGATTCCATTCCATTCCATTCCATTCCATTCCATTCCATTCCACTCCATTCCACTCCATTCCATTCCATTCCATTCGGGTTTATTCCATTCCATTCCATTCCACTCCATTCCATTCCATTCCATTCGGTTTGAATCCATTCCATTCCATTCCATACCATTCCATTCCATTCGAGTTGATTCCATTCCATTCCATTCCATTCCATTGCATTCCATTCGGGTTGATTCCATTCCATTCCATTCCATTCCATTCCATTCCATTCAGGTAGATTCCGTTCTATTCCATTCCATTCCATTCCATTCCATTCCATTCCGTTAGGGTTGATTCCATTCCATTCCATTCCAATCCATTCCATTCCATTCCGATTGATTCCATGCCATTCCATTTCATTCCATTGCGTTCCATTCCATTCCATTACGATTGATTCCATTCCATTCCATTGTTGTTGATTCCATTCCATTCCATTCCATTCCATTACTTTCCATTCCATTGCATTCCATTCCATTCAATTTCATTCCATTCGGGTTGATTCCATTCCAATCCATTCCTTTCAATTCCATTCCATTCCATTCCCTTTGGGTTGATTCCATTCCATTCCATTCCATGCCATTCCATTCCATTCCGTTCCATTCGGGTTGATTCAGTTCCATTCCATTCCATTCCACTCCATTCCATTCTATTCCTTTCCATTCCCTTTGATTCCATTGCATTCCATTCCATTCCATTTTATTCCATTCGGTTTGGTTCCTTTCCATTCCATTCCAATGCATTCCATTCCATTCCATTTCATTCCATTCGGGTTGATTCCATTCCATTCCATTCCATTCCATTCCATTCCATTCGGGTTGATTCCATTCCATTCCATTCTATTCCATTCCATTCCATTCTATTCCATTACATTTCATTCTATTCGCGTTGATTCCATTCCATCCTATTCCATTCAATTCCATCAAATTCCATTCCATTCCATTCGGGTTGATTCCGTTGCATTCCATTCCATTCCATTCCATTTGTGTGGATTCCATTCCATTACATTCCATTCCATTCCACTTCATTCCATTCCATTCCACTCCATTCCATTTGGGTTGTTTCCATTCCATTCCATTCCATTCCATTTCATTCCAATCCATTCGCTTTCATTCCATTCCATTCCATTCCATTCGGTTGCTTCCATTCCATTCCAGAACATTCCATTCCATTCCATTCCATTCCGGTAGATTCCATTCCATTCCATTCCATTCCATTCTATTCCATTCCATTCCTTTTGCTTCCATTCCATTCCATTCCATTCCATTTTATTCCATTCGGTTTGATTCCATTCCATTCCACTCCAATGCATTCCTTTTAATTCCATTTCATTCCATTCTGGTTTATTCCATTCCATTCCATTCCATTCCATTCCATTCCATTCCATTCTATTCCATTCTGGTTGATTCCATTCCATTCCATTCCATTCCATTCCATTCCACTCCATTCCATTCGGGTTGATTCCATTCCATTCCATTCCATTCCATTCCATTCCATTCCATTCCATTTGGGTTGATTCCATTCCATTCCATTTCATTCCAATCCATTCGGTTAGATTCCATTGCATTCCATTCCATTCCATTCCATTTCATTCCAATCCATTCGATTTGACTCCATTCCATTTCATTCAATTCCATTCGGTTACTTCCTTTCCATTCCAGAACATTCCATTCCATTCCATTCCGTTTGATTCCATTCCATTCCATTCCATTCCACTCCATTCCATTCTATTCCTTTCCATCCCCTTTGATTCCATTGCATTCCATTCCATTCCATTTTATTCCATTCGGTTTGATTCCTTTCCATTCCATTCCAATGCATTCCATTCCATTCCATTTCATTCCATTCGGGTTGATTCCATTCCATTGCCTTCCATTCCATTCCATTCTAATCCATTCTGCTTGATTCCATTCCATTCCATTCCATTCCATTCCATTCCATTCCATTCCATTCCATTCGGGTTGATTCCATTCCATTCCATTCTATTCCATTCCATTCCATTCTATTCCATTACATTTCATACTATTCGCGTTGATTCCATTCCATCCCATTCCATTCAATTCCATGAAATTCCATTCCATTCCATTCGGGTTGATTCCGTTGCATTCCATTCCATTCCATTCCATTTGGGTGGATTCCATTCCATTCCATTCCATTCCATTCCATTCCATTCCATTCCATTCCTTTCCATTCTAATCCATTCCATTCGTGTTGATTCCATTCCATTCCATTCCTTTGCATTCCATTCCATTCCGTTTCATTTCATTCATGTTGATACCATTCCATTCCACGCCATTCCATTCCATTCGGGTTGATTCCATTCCATTCCATTCCATTTCATTCCATTCCATTGCATTCCATTCCATTTCATTCCATTCCATTGCATTCCATTCCATTCTATTCCATTCCATTCCATTCCATTGCATTCCATTCCATTCCTTTTCATTCCATTCGGGTTTATTCCATTCCATTCCATTCCATTGCATTCCATTCCATTCCATTCCATTCGGGTTGATTCCATTCCATTCCATTCCATTCCTTTCCACTCCATTCCATTCCACTCCATTCCATTCCGGTTGATTCCATTCCCTTCAATTACATTCCATTCCATTTGGTTTGATTCCATTGCATTCCATTCCATTCCATTCCATTCCATTCCATTGCATTCGGGTTGCTTCCATTCCATTCCTGAACATTCCATTCTATTCCATTCCACTCCAGTTGATTCCATTCCATTCCATTCCATTCCATTCCACTCCGGTTGATTCCATTCCATTCCATTCCATTCCATTCGTTTTGATTCCATTCCATTCCATTCCATTGCATTCCATTCAATTCGTTTTCATTCCATTCCATTCCATTTCATTCCATTCGGGTTTTTCCATTCCATTCCATTGTATTCCATTCCATTACATTCTATTTGCGTTGATTCCATTCCATTCCATTCCATACCATTCCGGTTGATTCGATTCCATTCCATTCCATTCCATTGCATTCCATTTCTTGCCATTCGGGTTGATTCCATTCTATTCCATTCCTATCCATTCCATTCCATTCTGGATGATTAAATTCCATTCCATTCGATTCCATTGCATTAGGGTTGATTCCATTCCATTCCATTCCATTACTTTCCATTCCATGCCGGTTGATTCCATTCCATTCCATTCCATTCCATTCCATTCCATTCCATTTCATTCGGTTGGATTGCATTCCATTCCATTGCAATGCATTCCATTCCATTCCATTTCATTCCATTCGGGTTGATTCCATTCCATTTCATTCCATTCCATTCCACTCCATTCCATACCATTCGGGTTGTTTCCATTCCATTCCATTTGATTCCATTCCATTCGATTCCTTTCCATTCGGGTTGACTCAATTCCATTCCATTTTATTCCATTCTATTCCATTCCAATGCATTTATTTCATTCCATTCGGGTAGATTCCGTTCTATTCCATTCCAATCCATTCCATTCCATTCCGGTTGATTCCATTCCATTCCATTGCATTCCATTACATTTCATTGCATTCGGATTGATTCCATTCCATTCCATTCCAATGCATTCCTTTCCATTCCATTTCATTCCATTCGGGTTGATTCCATTCCATTGCATTCCATTCCTTTCCATTCGCTTCTGGTTGATTAATTTCCATTCCATTGCATTCCATTGCATTCCATTCCATTCCATTCGGGTTGATTCCATTCCATTCCTTTCTATTCCATTCCATTCCATTCTATTCGCGTTGATTCCATTGCATCCCATTCCATTTCATTCCATCCGATTCCATTCCATTCCATTCGGGTTGATTCCATTCCATTCCATTTGGGTTAATTCCATTCCATTCCATTCCATTCCATTCCATTCCATTCCAATCCATTGCATTCGGGTTGATTCCATTCCATTCCATTCCATTCCATTCCATTCCATACCATTGCATTCCTTTTGATTCCATTCCATTGCATTGCATTCTATTCCATTCCTTTCCATTCCCTTTAGGTTGATTCCATTCCGCTCCAATCCATACCATTCCATTTCATTCGGGTTGATTACATTCCATTCCATTTCATTCCATTCGGGTTGATTCCATTCCATTCCATTCTATTCCATTCCTTTCCATTCTATTCGCGTTGATTCCATTCCATCCCATTCCATTCCATTCCATCCCATTCCATTCCTTTCCATTCGGGTTGATTCTATTCCATTTCATTGCATACCATTCCATTCCATTCGGGTTGATTCCATTCCATTCCATTTGATTCCATTCCATTCGATTCCATTTCATTCGGGTTGACTCCTTTGCATTCCATTTCATTCCATTCTATTCCATTCCATTGGATTCCACTTCATTCCATTCGTGTAGATTCCGTTCTATTCCATTCCAATCCATTCCATTCCATACCGGTTGATTCCATTCCATTCCATTCCACTCCATTCCATTCCATTCCACTCCATTCCATTTGGGTTGTTTCCATTCCATTCCATTCCATTCCATTCCATTCCATTCCATTTCATTCCAATCCATTCGGTTTCATTCCATTCCATTCCATTCCATTCCGTTGCTTCCATTCCATTCCAGAACATTCCATTCCATTACATTAAATTCCGGTAGATTCCATTCCATTCCATTCCATTCCATTTTATTCCATTCGGTTTGATTCCATTCCATTCCATTCCACTCCAATGCATTCCTTTTAATTCCATTTCATTCCATTCGGGTTTATTTCATTCCATTCCATTCCATTCCATTCCATTCTATTCCATTCTGGTTGATTCCATTCCATTCCATTCCATTCCATTCGGGTTGATTCCATTCCATTCCATTCTATTCCATTCCATTCCATTCTATTCGATTCCATTTCATTCTATTCGCATTGATTCCATTCCATCCCATTCCATTCAATTCCATTGAATTCCATTCAATTCCCTTCGGGTTGATTCCGTTGCATTCCATTCCATTCCATTCCATTTGGGTGGATTCCATTCCATTCCATTCCATTCCATTCATTTCCTTTCCATTCTATTCCATTCCATTCGTGTTGATTCCATTCCATTCCATTCTATTCCATTCCATTCGTGTTAATTCCATTCCATTCCATTCCTTTGCATTCCATTCCATTCCGTTTCATTTCATTCATGTTGATACCATTCCATTCCACGCCATTCCATTCCATTCTGGTTGATTCCATTCCATTCCATTCCATTTCATTCCATTCCATTGCATTCCTTTCCATTCTACTCCATTCCATTCCATTCCATTGCATTCCATTCCATTCCTTTTCATTCCATTCGTGTTGACTCCATTCCATTCCATTCCATTCCATTCCATTCCATTCCATTCCCTTCCGTTCATGTTGATTCCATTCCATGCCATCGCATTCCATTCCATTCCATTATATTCGGGTTGATTCCATTCCATTCAATTCCATTCCTTTCCATTCCAATCCATTTCATTCCATTCGGGTTGATTCTATTCCATTCCATTCCATTCCATTCCATTCCATTCCATTCCATTCCCTTCGGATTTATTCCATTCCATTCCATTCCATTCCATTCGGGATTATTCCATTCCATTCCATTCCATACGATTTCATTCTATTCCATTCCATTCCATTCATGTTGATACCATTCCATTCCACGCCATTCCATTCCATTTCATTCCACTCCATTAGGGTTGATGCCATTCCATTCCATTCCATACCATTCCATTCCATTTGAATTGATTCCATTCCATTCCATTCCATTCGGGTTAATTCCATTCCAATCCATTCCATTCCGTTGCCTTCCATTTCATTCCATTCCGTTCCATTCGTGTTGCTTTTATTCCATTCCAGAACATTCCATTCCTTTCCATTCCATTCCATTCCATTGCATTCCATTCCAGTTCATTCCATTCCATTCCATTCCATTGCATTCGTTTTGATTCCATTCCATTCCATTCCATTCCATTCTATTGCATTCCATTCTCTTCCATTCGTGTTGATTCCATTCCATGCCATTCCATTCCATTCCATTCCATTCCATTCCATTCGGGTTGATTCCATTCCATTCCATTCCATTCCATTCCCTTCCATTCCATTCCATTCCGTTCCATTCTGGTAGATTCCATTCCATTCCATTCCATTCCATTCCATTCCATTCGGTTTGATTCCATTCCATTCCATACGATTCCATTCTATTCCATTCCGTTCCATTCATTTTGATACCATTGCATTCCACGCCATTCCATTCCATTCCACTCCATTAGGGTTGATGCCATTCCATTCCATTCCCTACCATTCCATTCCATTTGAATTGATTCCATTCCATTCCATTCCATTCCATTCCATTCGGGTTAATTCCATTCCATTCCATTCCATTCCATTGCAATCCATTCCATTCCTTTCCATTCGGGTTGCTTCTATTCCATTCCAGATCATTCCATTCCATTCCATTCCATTCCATTTCATTCCCTTCCATTCGTGTTGATTCCAATCCATGCCATTCCATTCCATTCCTTTCCATTCCTGTTGATTCCATTCCATGCCATTCCATTGCATTCCATTCTGTTCCATTCGGGTTGACTCCATTCCATTCCATTGCATTCCATTCCACTCAATTTCATTCCATTCGGGTTGATTCCATTCCATTCCATTCCATTCCATTCCAATCCATTCCATTCCCTACGGGTTGATTCCATTCCATTCCATTCCATTCCATTCCATTCGGGTTGATTCCCTTCCATTCCATTCCATACGATTCCATTCTATTCCATTCCATTCCATTCATGTTGATTCCATTCCATTCCACGCCATTGCATTCCATTCCATTCCACTCCATTAGGGTTGATGCCATTCCATTCCATTCCATACCATTCCATTCCATTTGAATTGATTCCATTCCATTCCATTCCATTCCATTCCATTCGGGTTAATTCCATGCCATTCCATTCCATTCCATTGCCTGCCATTCCATTCCATTCCAGTCGGGTTGCTTCTATTCTATTCCATTCCATTCCATTCCTTTCCATTCCATTGCATTCCATTCCGGTTGATTCCATTCCATTCCATTCCATTCCATTCGTTTTGATTCCATTCCATTCCAATCCATTCCATTCCATTCCAATCCATTCCATTCCATTCCATTCCATTCCATTCCATTCCATTCGGTTTGATTCCATTCCGTTCCATACCATTGCATTCTATTCCATTCCATGTCATTCCATTCGGGGTGATTCCATTCCATTCCATTCCATTCCATTCCGGTTGATTCCATTCCATCCCATTCCATTCCATTCCTTTCCCATCCATTCGGGGGAATTCCTTTCCATTCCATTCTATTACATTCCATTCTATTCGCGTTGAATCCATTCCATTCCATTCCATTCCACTCCATTCCATTCCACTCAATCCCATTCCATTCCATTCCATTCGGAATGACTCGATTCCTTTCCACTTCATTACATTGCATACCATTTCACTACATTTGGGAAGATTCCGTTCTATTCCATTCCAATCCATTCCATTCCATTCCATTCCATTCGGGTTGATTCCATTCCATTCCATTCCATTTGGGTTGATTCCATTCCATTCCATTCCATTCCATACGATTCCATTCTATTCCATTCCATTCCATTCATATTGATACCATTTCATTCCACGCCATTCCATTCCATTCCACTCCATTAGGGTTGATGCCATTCCATTCCATTCCATACCATTCCATTGCATTTGAATTGATTCCATTCCATTCCTTTCCATTCCATTAGGGTTAATTCCAAGCCATTCCATTCCATTCCATTGCCTTCCATTCCATTCCATTCCATTCCATTCGGGTTGCTTCTATTCCATTCCTTTCCAATCCATTCCATTCCATTCCATTCCATTCCATTCTGGTTGATTCCATTCCGGTTGATTCCATTCCATCCCATTCCATTCCATTCCATTCCCATCCATTCGGGGTGATTCCTTTCCATTCCATTCTATTCCATTCCATTCTATTCGCGTTGATTCCATTCCATTCCATTCCATTCCATTCCATTCCACTCCATTCCATTCCACTCAATCCCATTCCATTCCATTCCATTCGGGTTGAATCGATTCCATTCCACTCCATTACATTGCATACCATTTCACTACATTTGGGTAGATTCCGTTCTATTCCATTCCAATCCATTCCATTCCATTCCATTCCATTTGGGTTGATTCCATTCCATTCCATTCTATTCCATTCCATTCCATTCCATTTCGGATGATTCCATTCCGTTCCATTCCATTCCATTCCATTCGGTTGTTTCCATTCCGTTCCAGAACATTCCATTCCATTCCATTGCATTCCAATCCATTCCATTCCGGTTGATTCCATTCCGTTCCATTCCATTCCATTCCATTCCATTCTGGTTGATTCCATTCCATTCCATTCCATTCCATTCCATTTCATTCGGGTTGATTCCATTCCATTCCATTCTATTCCATTCCATTCCATTCTATTCGCGTTGATTCAGTTCCATCCCATTCCATTCAATTCTATTCGGGCTGATTCCATTCCATTCCTTTCCTTTTCATTCCATTCCATTTGCATTGATTCCATTCCATTCCATTGCATTCCATTCCATTCCATTCGTGTTGATTCCATTCCATTCCATTCCATTGTATTCCATTCCATTCTATTCCATTCCATTGCATTCCATTGCATTCCATTCCATTCCTTTTCATTCCATTCGGGTTGATTCCATTCCATTCCATTCCATTCGATTCCATTCCATTCCATTCCGTTCATGTTGATTCCAATCCATGCCATTCCATTCCATTCCATTCCATTCCATTCGAGTTGATTCCATTCCATTCCATTCCATTGCATTCCATTCCATTTCATTTCATTCCATTCGGGTTGATTCTATTCCATTCCATTCCATTCCATTCCATTCCCTTCGGTTTGATTCCATTCCATTCCATTCCATTCCATTCGGATTGATTCCATTCGATTCCATTCCATACCATTCCATTCTATTCCATTCCATTCCGTTCATGTTGATACCATTTCATTCCACGCCATTCCATTCCATTCCTCTCCATTAGGGTTGATGCCATTCCATTACATTCCATACCATTCCATTCCATTTGAATTGATTCCACTCCATTCTGGTTAATTCCATTCCATTCCATTCCATTCCATTGCCTTCCATTCCATTCCATTCCGTTCCATTCGGGTTGCTTCTATTCCATTCCAGAACATTCCATTCCTTTACATTTCATTCCATTCCGTTGCATTCCATTCCGGTTGATTCAATTTCATTCCATTCCATTCCATTCGTTTTGATTCAATTTCATTCCATTCCATTCCATTCCATTGAATTCCATTCGGTTTGATTCCATTCTTTCCTTTCCATTCCATTCCATTCCATTTGGGTTGATTCCATTCCGTTCCATTCCATTGCTTTCCATTCCATTCCATTCCATTCCATTCGGTTTGATTCCATTCCTTTCCATTCCATTCCATTCCATTCCATTTGGGTTGATTCCATTCCATTCCATTCCATTCAATTTGAGTTGATTCCATTCCGTTCCATTCCATTCCATTCCATTCCATTCCATTCCATTCCATTCGGTTGCTTCCATTCCATTCCAGAACAATCCATTCCATTCCATTGCATTCCAATCCATTCCATTCCGGTTGATTCTTTCCGTTCCGTTCCATTCCATTCCATTCCATTCCATTCTATTCTCATTGATTCCATTCCATTCCATTCCATTCCATTCGTGTTGATTCCATTCCATTCCATTCTATTCCATTCCCTCCTATTCCATTCTATTCCATTCCATTCCATTCTATTCCATTCCATTGCATTCCATTCCATTCCATTGCATTCCATTCCATTCCATTTCATTCCATTCGGTTCGGGTTGATTCCATTCCATTCCATTCCATTCGGGTTGTTTCCATTCCATTCCATTCAATTCCATTCCATTTCATTCCATTCGGTTCGCGTTGATTCCATTCCATTCCATTCCTTTCCATTCCATTCCATTCCATTCCCTTTGGGTTGATTCCATTCCATTGCATTCCACTCCATTCCATTTCGTTCCATTCGGGTTGATTCCATTCCATTCCATTCCATTCCATTCGGGTTGATTCCATTCCATTCCATTCATTTCCATTGCAATCCATTCCATTCCTTTCCATTCCATTGCATTCCATTCCATCCCATTTCACTCCATTCAGGTTGATTCCATTCCATTCCATTCCATTGCATTCCATTCCATCCCATTCCATTCGGGTTGATTCCATTCCATTCCATTCCATTCCATTGCACTCCATCCCATTCCACTCCATTCCATTCCGGTTGATTCCATTCCCTTCAATTTCATTCCATTCCATTTGGTTTGATTCCATTGCATTCCATTCCATTCCATTCCACTGCATTCCATTGCATTCGGGTTGCTTCCATTCCATTCCACAACATTCCATTCTCTTCCATTCCACTCCAGTTGATTCCATTCCATTGCATTCCATTCCATTCCATTCCATTCCATTCCATTCCATTCCATTCCATTCCCTTTGGGTAGATTCCATTCCGCTCCAATCCATACCATTCCATTCCATTCCGGTTGATTGCATTCCATTCCATTCCATTCCATTCCATTCCATTCCATTCCATTCCATTCGGGTTGATTCCATTCCATTCCATTCTATTCCATTCCTTTCCATTCTATTCGCGTTTATTCCATTCCATCCCATTCCATTCCTTTCCATTCGCGTTGATTCTATTCCATTGCATTCCATACCATTCCATTCCATTCGGGTTGATTCCATTCCATTCCATTTGATTCCATTCCATTCGATTCCATTCCATTCGGGTTGAATCCTTTGCATTCCATTTCATTCCATTCTATTCCAATCCATTGGATTCCACTTCATTCCATTCGGGTAGATTCCGTTCTATTCCATTCCATTCCATTCCATTCCATACCGGTTGATTCCATTCCATTCCATTCCACTCCATTCCATTCCATTCCACTCCATTACATTTGGGTTGTTTCCATTCCAATCCATTCCATTCGGGTTGTTTCCATTCGATTCCTTTCTATTCCATTCCATTCCATTCTATTCGCGTTGATTCCATTCCATTCTATTCCATTCCATTTAATCCCATTCCATGTCATTCCATTCGGGTTGATTCCATTCCATTCCATTCCATTGCATTCCATTCCATTCCATTCTGGTTGATTCCATTCCATTTCATTCCATTCCATTCCATTCCATTCCCATCCATTCGGGGTGATTTCTTTCCATTCCATTCTATTCCATTCCATTCTATTCGCGATGTTTCCATTCCATTCCATTCCATTCCATTCCATTAAATCCCATTCCACTCCATTCCATTCCAGTTGACTCGATTCCATTCCGTTCCATTCCATTCCATTCCATTCCATTCCATTCCATTCCATTGCATACCAGTTCATTCCATTCGGGTAGATTCCGTTGTATTCCATTCCAATCCATTCCATTCCATTCCATTCCATTCCATTTGGGTTGATTCCATTCCGTTCCATTCCATTCCATTCCATTCGGTTGCTTCCATTCCATTCCAGAACATTCCATTCCATACCATTGCATTCCAATCCTTTCCATTCCGGTCGATTCCATTCCGTTCCATTCCATTCCATTCCATTTCATTCCATTCCGGTTGATTCCTTTCCATTCCATTCCATTCCATTCCATTCCATTCCATTCCATTCCATTCCATTCGGCTTGATTCCATTCCATTCCATTCTAATCCATTGCATTCCATTCTATTCTCGTTGATTACATTCCAACCCATTCCATTCAATTCTATTCGGCCTGATTCCATTCCATGTCATTTCATTCCATTTGCATTGATTCCATTCCATTCCATTCCATTCCATTCTGGTTGATTCCATTCCATTCCATTCAATTCGGATTGATTCCATTCCATTCCATTCTATTCCATTCCATTCCATTCTATTCTCGTTGATTGCATTCCATCCCATTGCATTCCATTCCATCTCATTCCATTCCATTCAATTCGGGTTGATTCCATTCCATTCCATTCCATTCCATTCCATTCCATTGCATTTGGGTTGATTCCATTCCATTCCAATCCATTCCATTCCATTCCATTCGTGTTGATTCCATTCCATTCCATTCCATTGCATTCCATTCCATTCCGTTTCATTCCATTCATGTTGATTCCATTCCATTCCATTCCATTCCATTCCATTCCCTTCCATTCGTGTTGATTCCATTCCATGGCATTCCATTCTATTCCATTCCAATTCCTTCCTTTCAATTCCATTTCATTCCATTCTGGATGATTCCATTCCATTCCATTCCTTTCCATTCCCTTCGGGTTTATTCCCTTCCATTCCATTCCATTGCATTCGATTCGGGTTGTTTCCATTCCATTTCATTCGATTCGATTCCATTCCATTCTTTCCATTGCATTCCATTCGGGATGATTCCATTCCAATCCATTCCATTCGTGTTGATACCATTACAATCCACGCCATTCCATTCCATTCCATTCCATTAGAATTGATGACATTCCATTCCATTCCATACCATTCCACTCCATTTGGGTTGATTCCATTCCATTTCATTCCATTCCATCCGGGTTAATTCCATTCCATTCCATTCCATTCCATTCCATTCCATTCCATTTGGGTTGCTTACATTCCATTCAAGAACATTCCATTCCATTCCATTCCATTCCTTTCCATTCCCTTCTATTCAGGTTGATTCCATTCCATTCCATTCCATTCCGTTCCATTCGTTTTGATTCCATTCCATTCCATTCCATTCGGTTTGATTCCATTCAATTCCATTCCATTGCATTACATTCCATTCCAGTTCATTCCATTCGGTTTGATTCCATTCAATGCCATTCCATTCCATTCTGGTTGATTCAATTCTATTCCATTCCCTTCCATTCCATTCCATTCCATTTGGGTTGCTTCCATTCCATTCCAGAACATTCCATTCCTTTCCATTCCATTCCGGTAGATTTCATTCCATTCCATTCCATTCCATTCGTTTAGATTCCATTCCTTTCCATTCCATTTCATTACATTACATTACATCAAATTCGGTTTGATTCCATACCATTTCATTCAATTGCATTCCATTCCATTCCATGTCATTCCATTTGGGTTGATTCCATTCCATTCCATTCCATTCCATTCCTTTCCATTCCATTCCATACCATTCCCTTCGCGTTGAATCCATTCCATTCCATTCCATTCCATTCCATTCCATTCCATTCCATTCCATTCCACTCTGGTTGATTCCATTCCATTCCATTCCATTCCATTCCATTCCATTCCATTCCAGTCCATTCGGGTTAATTACATTCCATTTCATTCCATTCCATTCCATTTGGGTTGATTCCATTCCATTCCATTCCATTCCATTCCATTCCATTCCATTCCATCCTATTCCATTCCACTCCATTCCATTCTGGTTGATTCCATTCCATTCCATCCCATTCTATTCCATTCCATTCCATTCCATTGCATTCCATTCCATTACATTCTGGTTGATTCCATTCCATTCCGTTCCATTCCATTCCATTCCATTCCATTCCCATCCATTCGGGGTGATTGCTTTCCATTCCATTCTATTCCATTCCATTCTATTCGCGATGTTTCTATTCCATTCCATTCCATTCCATTCCATTAAATCCCATTCCACACCATTCCATTCCGGTTGACTCGATTCCATTCCGTTCCATTCCATTCCATTCCATTCCATTCCATTCCATTCCATTGCAAACCAGTTCATTCCATTCGGGTAGATTCTGTTCTATTCCATTCCAATCCATTCCATTCCGTTCGATTCAATTCCATTCCATTCGGTTGCTTCCATTCCATTCCAGAACATTCCATTCCATACCATTGCATTCCAATCCTTTCCATTCCGGTCGATTCCGTTCCGTTCCATTCCATTCCATTCCATTTCATTCCATTCTGGTTGATTCCATTCCATTCCTTTCCATTCCATTCCATTCGGGTTGATTCCATCCCATCCCATTCCATTCCATTCCATCCCATTACATTCCATTCCATTCTGGTTGATTCCATTCCATTCCTTTCCATTCCATTCCATTCGGGTTGATTCCATTCCATTCCATTCTCTTCCATTCCATCCCATTCTATTCAATTCCATTCCATTCTATTCGCATTGATTCCATTCCATCCCATTAAATTCCATTCCATCCCATTACATTCCATTCCATTTGGGTGGATTCCATTCCATGCCATTCCATTCCATTCCATTCCATTCCATTCCATTCCATTCGTGTTGAATCTATTCCATTCCATTCCTTTCCATTCTATTCCATTCCATTCGTGTTGATTCCATTCCATTCCACTCCATTCCATTCGGGTTAATTGCATTCCATTCCATTCCATTCGACTCCATTCCTTTCCATTCCATTCGGGTGGCTTCCATTCCAGTCAAGAACATTCCATTCCATTCCATTCCATTCCATTCCTCTCCATTCCAATCCATTCCATTCCATGTGGGTTGATTCCATTCCATTCCATTCCATTCCATTCCATTCCATTCCATTCGGGTTGATTCCATTCCATTCCTTTCCATACCATTCCATTCCACTCGGTTTGATTCCATTAAATACCATTCCATTCCATTCCATTCGGGTTGATGCCATTCCATTCCATTCCATTCCATTCAATTCTTATAGGTTCCGTCCTATTCCATTCCATTCCATTCCATTCCATTCCGTTCGGGTTGATTCCATTCCTTTCCATTCCAGTCCATTCCATTCCATTCCGATTGATTCCATGCCATTCCTTTCCATTCCATTCCGTTCCATTCCATTCCATTCCGATTAATTCCATTCCATTCCATTGCATTCCATTCCATTCCACTCCATTCCTTTGTGGTTGATTCCATTCCATTCCATTCCATTCCATTCCATTCCATTCCATTCCTTTCCAATCCGTTTCATTCCATTCCATTCAATTTCATTCCATTCGGGTTGATTCCATTCCATTCCATTCCATACCATTCCATTGCTTTTGATTCCATTCCATTCCATTCTATTCCATTCCACTCCATTCCATTCCATTCCGTTCGGGTTGATTCCATTCCATTCCAATCCATACCATTCCATTCAATTCCGGTTGATTCCATTCCATTCCATTTCATTCCATTGCATTCGGGTTGATTCCATTCCATTTCTTTCTATTCCATTCCATTCCATTGTATTCCATTCCATTCCATTCTATTCGCGTTGATTCCATTCCATCCCATTCCATTCCATTCCTTCCCATTCCATTCCATTCCATTCGGGTTGAATCCATTGCATTCCATTCCATTTCATACCATTAGGGTGGATTCCATTCCATTCCATTCAATTCCATTCCATTCCATTCCGTTCGGGTTGATTCCATTCCCTTCCATTCCATTGCATTCCATTCCATTCCATTCCATTCCATTCCACTCAGGTTGATTCCATTCCATTTCTTTCCATTCCATTCCATTCCATTCCGGTTTTTTCCATTCCATTCCATTCCATTCCATTCGGTTGCTTCCATTCCATTCCAGAACATTCCATTCCATTCCATTCCGGTTGATTCCATTTCATTCCATTCCATTCCATTCTATTACATTCCATTCCTTTTGCTTCCATTCCATTCCATTCCAATCCATTTTATTCCATTCGGTTTGATTCCATTCCATTCCATTCCAATGCATTCCATTCCATTCCTTTTCATTCCATTCGGGTTTATTCCATTCCATTGCATTCGATTGTATTCCATTCTGGTTGATTCCGTTCCACTCCATTCCACTCCATTCCATTTCATTCGGGTTGATTCCATTCCATTCCATTCCATTCCATTCCATTCCATTCCATTTGTGTTGACTCCATTCCATTCCATTCCATTCCATTCCATTTCATTCCAATCCATTCTGTAAGATTCCATTCCATTTCATTCCATTCCATTCCATTCCATTCCATTTCATTCCAATCCATTCGGTTTGACTGCATTCCATTACATTCCTTTCCATTCGGTTGCTTCCTTTCCATTCCAGAACATTCCATTCCATTCCGGTTGATTCCATTCCATTCCATTCCATTCCATTCCATTCCATTCCATTCCATTTCATTCCATTCCATTTTATTCCATTCGGCTTGATTCCATTCGGGTTGTTTCCTTTCCATTGCATTCCATTCCATTCCATTCTATTCCATTCTGGTTGATTCCATTCCATTCCATTCCATTCCATTCCATTCCATTCGAGTTGATTCCATTCCATTCCATTCTCTTCCATTCCATTCGATTCTATTCCATTCCATTCCATTCTATTCGCATTGATTCCATTCCATCCCATTCCATTCCATTCCATCCCATTACATTCCATTCCATTCTGGTTGATTCCATTCCATTCCTTTCCATTCTATTCCATTCCATTCGTGTTGATTCCATTCGATACCATTCCATCGCATTCCATTCCATTCCGTTTCATTCCATTCAGGTTGATTCCTTTCCATTCCATTCCAATCGGGATGATTCCGTTCCCTTCCTTTCCATTCCATTCCATTCCATTCGTGTTGATACCGTTCCATTCCACGCCATTCCATTCCATTCCATTCCATTAGGGTTGATGCCTTTCCATTCCAATCCATACCATTCCATTCCCATTGGCTTGATTCCATTCCATTCCACTCCATTCCATTCGGGTTAATTGCATTCCATTCCATTCCATTCGACTCCATTCCTTTCCATTCCATTCGGGTGGCTTCCATTCCAGTCAAGAACATTCCATTCCATTCCATTCCATTCCATTCCTCTCCATTCCAATCCATTCCATTCCATGTGGGTTGATTCCATTCCATTCCATTCCATTCCATTCCATTCCATTCCATTCGGGTTGATTCCATTCCATTCCTTTCCATACCATTCCATTCCACTCGGTTTGATTCCATTAAATACCATTCCATTCCATTCCATTCGGGTTGATGCCATTCCATTCCATTCCATTCCATTCAATTCTTATAGGTTCCGTCCTATTCCATTCCATTCCATTCCATTCCATTCCGTTCGGGTTGATTCCATTCCTTTCCATTCCAGTCCATTCCATTCCATTCCGATTGATTCCATGCCATTCCTTTCCATTCCATTCCGTTCCATTCCATTCCATTCCGATTAATTCCATTCCATTCCATTGCATTCCATTCCATTCCACTCCATTCCTTTGTGGTTGATTCCATTCCATTCCATTCCATTCCATTCCATTCCATTCCATTCCTTTCCAATCCGTTTCATTCCATTCCATTCAATTTCATTCCATTCGGGTTGATTCCATTCCATTCCATTCCATACCATTCCATTGCTTTTGATTCCATTCCATTCCATTCTATTCCATTCCACTCCATTCCATTCCATTCCGTTCGGGTTGATTCCATTCCATTCCAATCCATACCATTCCATTCAATTCCGGTTGATTCCATTCCATTCCATTTCATTCCATTGCATTCGGGTTGATTCCATTCCATTTCTTTCTATTCCATTCCATTCCATTGTATTCCATTCCATTCCATTCTATTCGCGTTGATTCCATTCCATCCCATTCCATTCCATTCCTTCCCATTCCATTCCATTCCATTCGGGTTGAATCCATTGCATTCCATTCCATTTCATACCATTAGGGTGGATTCCATTCCATTCCATTCAATTCCATTCCATTCCATTCCGTTCGGGTTGATTCCATTCCCTTCCATTCCATTGCATTCCATTCCATTCCATTCCATTCCATTCCACTCAGGTTGATTCCATTCCATTTCTTTCCATTCCATTCCATTCCATTCCGGTTTTTTCCATTCCATTCCATTCCATTCCATTCGGTTGCTTCCATTCCATTCCAGAACATTCCATTCCATTCCATTCCGGTTGATTCCATTTCATTCCATTCCATTCCATTCTATTACATTCCATTCCTTTTGCTTCCATTCCATTCCATTCCAATCCATTTTATTCCATTCGGTTTGATTCCATTCCATTCCATTCCAATGCATTCCATTCCATTCCTTTTCATTCCATTCGGGTTTATTCCATTCCATTGCATTCGATTGTATTCCATTCTGGTTGATTCCGTTCCACTCCATTCCACTCCATTCCATTTCATTCGGGTTGATTCCATTCCATTCCATTCCATTCCATTCCATTCCATTCCATTTGTGTTGACTCCATTCCATTCCATTCCATTCCATTCCATTTCATTCCAATCCATTCTGTAAGATTCCATTCCATTTCATTCCATTCCATTCCATTCCATTCCATTTCATTCCAATCCATTCGGTTTGACTGCATTCCATTACATTCCTTTCCATTCGGTTGCTTCCTTTCCATTCCAGAACATTCCATTCCATTCCGGTTGATTCCATTCCATTCCATTCCATTCCATTCCATTCCATTCCATTCCATTTCATTCCATTCCATTTTATTCCATTCGGCTTGATTCCATTCGGGTTGTTTCCTTTCCATTGCATTCCATTCCATTCCATTCTATTCCATTCTGGTTGATTCCATTCCATTCCATTCCATTCCATTCCATTCCATTCGAGTTGATTCCATTCCATTCCATTCTCTTCCATTCCATTCGATTCTATTCCATTCCATTCCATTCTATTCGCATTGATTCCATTCCATCCCATTCCATTCCATTCCATCCCATTACATTCCATTCCATTCTGGTTGATTCCATTCCATTCCTTTCCATTCTATTCCATTCCATTCGTGTTGATTCCATTCGATACCATTCCATCGCATTCCATTCCATTCCGTTTCATTCCATTCAGGTTGATTCCTTTCCATTCCATTCCAATCGGGATGATTCCGTTCCCTTCCTTTCCATTCCATTCCATTCCATTCGTGTTGATACCGTTCCATTCCACGCCATTCCATTCCATTCCATTCCATTAGGGTTGATGCCTTTCCATTCCAATCCATACCATTCCATTCCCATTGGCTTGATTCCATTCCATTCCACTCCATTCCATTCGGGTTAATTGCATTCTATTCCATTCCATTCGACTCCATTCCTTTCCATTCCATTCGGGTGGATTCCATTCCAGTCAAGAATATTCCATTCCATTCCATTCCATTCCACTCCATTCCAATCCATTCCATTCCATGTGGGTTGATTCCATTCCATTCCATTCCATTCCATTCCATTCCATTCCATTCCACTCCATTCCCTTCGGGTTGATTCCATTCCATTCCATTCCATTCCATTCCATTCCATTCCACTCCATTCCATTCCATTCCATTCGGGTTGATTCCATTCCATTCCTTTCCATACCATTCCATTCCACTCGGTTTGATTCCATTAAATACCATTCCATTCCATTCCATTCGGGTTGATGCCATTCCATTCCATTCCATTCCATTCCATTCAATTCTTGTAGATTCCGTTCTATTCCATTCCATTCCATTCCATTCCATTCCGTTCGTGTTGATTCCATTCCGTTCCATTCCAATCCATTCCATTCCATTCCGATTGATTCCATGCCATTCCTTTCCATTCCATTCCGTTCCATTCCATTCCATTCCGATTAATTCCATTCCATTCCATTGCATTCCATTCCATTCCTCTCCATTCCTTTGTGGTTGATTCCATTCCATTCCATTCCATTCCATTCCATTCCATTCCATTCCATTCCATTCCTTTCCAATCCGTTTCATTCCATTCCATTCAATTTCATTCCATTCGGGTTGATTCCATTCCATTCCATTCCTTTCCATTATATTCCATTGCATTCCATTCCATCCTGGTTCATTCCATTCCATTCCATTCCATTCCATTCCATTCCATTCCATACTGGTTGATTCCTTTCCATTCCATTCCATTCCATTCCATTCGGTTTGATTCCATTCCATTCCATTCCATTTTATTCCGTTCGGTGTGATTCTTTTCCATGCCATTCTATTCTGTTCCATTCTATTCGCGTTGACTCCATTCCATTCCATTCCATTCTATTCCATTCCATTCCTTTTGATTACGTTCCATTCCATTTTATTCCATTCTGTTTGATTCCATTCCATTCCATTCCAATGCTTTCCATTCCATTCCATTTCATTCCATTCGGGTTTATTCCATTCCATTCCATTCCATTCCATTCTATTCCATTCTGGTTGATTCCATTCCATTCCATTCCATTCCATTCGAGTTGATACCATTCCATTCCATTCTATTCCATTCCATTCCATTCTATTCCATTCCATTCCATTCTATTCGCGTTGTTTACATTCCATCCCATTCCATTCCATTCCATTCCATCCCATTCCATTCCATTCAATTCGGGTTGATTAGATTGCATTCCATTCCATTCCATTCCATTCCATTTGGGTGGATTCCATTCCATTCCATTCCATTCTATTCCAATGCATTCGTGTTGATTGCATTCCATTCCATTCCATTCCATTCCATTCTATTCCATTCCATTCGTGTTGATTCCATTCCATTCCATTCCATTCGGGATGATTCCGTTCCATTCCATTCCATTCCATTCCATTCCATTCGTGTTGATAGCATTCCATTCCACGCCATTCGATTCCATTCCATACCATTAGGGTTGATGCCATTCAATTCCATTCCATAACATTCCATTCCATTTGGGTTGATTCCATGCCATTCCATTCCATTCGGGTTAATTCCATTCCATTCCATTCCATTGTGGTTGATTCCATTTCATTCCATTCCATTCTTTCCATTCCGTTGTATTCCATTCCATTCAATTTCATTCCATTCGGGTTGACTCCATTCCATTCCATTCCTTTACATTCCATTCCATTCCATTCTATCCCATTCGGGTTCATTCCATTCCATTCCGTTCCATTCGATTAGATTCCATTCCATTCCCTTCTGGTTGAATCCATTCCATTCCATTCCATTCCATTCCATTCCATTCGGGTTGATACCATTCCATTCCATTGCATTGCATTCCTTTCCATTCCATTCCATTTCATTCGGTTTGATTCCATTCCATTTCTATCCATTCCATTGCATTCCATTCCACTCCATTCCATTCGGGTTGATTCCATTCCATTCCAATCCATTCCATTCCATTCCGTTCTATTCCATTCCACTCCATTCCATTCGGGTTGATTGCATTCCATTCCATTCCATAACATTCCATTCCTGTTGATTCTATTCCATTCCATTTCATTACATTCCGTTCGGGTTGATTCCATTCCGTTCCAACCCATACCGCTCCATTCCATTTGGGTTCATTCCATTCCATTCCATTTCATTCCATTCGGGTTTTTTCCATTCCATTCCATACCATTCCATTCCATTCAGGTTGATTCCATTCCATTCCATTCCATTACATTCGGGTTGATTCCATTACATTCCATTCTATTCCATTCAATTCCATTCTATTCCATTCCATTCCATTCTATTCGCGTTGATTCCATTCCATCCCATTCCATTTCATTCCATTAAATTCCAATCCATTCGGGTTGCTTCCATTCCAGTCAAGAACATTCCAATCCATTCCATTCCATTCCATTCCATTCCACTCCATTCAAATCCATTCCATTCCATGTGGGTTGATTCCATTCCTTTCCATTCCATTCCATTCCATTCGGGTTGATTCCATTCCATTGCATTCCATTGCATACCATTCCATTCCGTTAGTGTTGATTCCATTCCATTGCATTCCATTCCATTCCATTCCATTCGGGTTGATTCCATTCCATTCCATTCCATTCCATTCCTTTCCATTCCATTCCATTCCATTCCTTTCCATTCCATTCGTGTAGATTCCATTTTATTCCATTCCATTCCATTCCGATCGGGTTGATTCCATTCCATTCCTTTCCAATCCATTCCATTCCTTTCCGATTGATTCCATTCCATTCCAATCCATTCCTTTCCGTTTCATTCCATTCCATTACGATTGATTCCATTCCATTCCATTCCATTCCATTCCATTCCATTCCATTCCATTCCATTCCATTCCATTCCATTGTGGTTGATTCCATTCCATTCCATTCCATTCCTTTCCATTCCGTTGCATTCCTTTCCATTCAATTTCATTCCATTCGGGTTGATTCCATTCCATTCCATTCCTTTCCATTCCATTCCAGCTGGTTCATTCCATTCCATTCCTTTCCATTCGATTCCATTTCATTCCATTCCCTTCGGGTTGAATCCATTCCATTCCATTGCATACCATTCCATTTCATTCCATTCCATTCGGGTTGATTCCATTCCATTTATTTCGATTCCATTCCATTCCATTCCATTCCATTCCATTCCATTCCATTCCATTCCATTCGGGTTGATTCCATTCCATTCCATTCCATTCCATTGCATTCCATGCCATTCCATTCCATTCGGGTTGATTCCATCCCATTCCATTCCATTCCATTCCATTCCATTCCATTCCGTTCCATTACCTTCGGGTTTATTCCATACCATTCCATTCCATTCCATTCGGGTTTTTTCCGTTCCATTTCATTCCATTCCATTCCATTCCATTCCAATCCATTCCATTCCATTCCATTCTGCATGATTCCATTCCATTCCATTCCATTCCATTCCATTCCGTTCCATTCGTGTTGATACCATTCCATTCCATTCCATTCCACTCCATTCCATTCCATTAGGGTTGATGCCATTCCATCCCATTCCATACCATTCCATTCCACTTGGGTTCATTCCATTCCTTTCCATTCCATTCCATTCGGGTTAATTCCATTCCATTCCATTCCATTCGATTCCATTCCATTGCATGCCATTCGGGTTGCTTCCATTCCAGTCAAGAATATTCCATTATATTCCATTCCATTTCATTCCTTTCCATTCCTGTTGATTTCATTCAATTCCATTCCACTCCATTCGTTTTGATTCCATTCCATTCCATTCCATTCCATTCCATTCCATTCCATTCGGTTTGATTCCATTCCGTTCCATTCCATTGCATTACATTCCATTCCGTTTCATTCCATTCGGGTTGATTCCATTCCATTCCATTCCAGTCCATTCTGGTTTATTCCATTCCATACCATTCCCTTCAATTCCATTCAATTCCATTCCGTTCGTATTGCTCCCATTCCATTCCAGAACATTCCATTCCATTCCTTTCCATTCCATTCCATTCGGGTTCTTTCCATTCCATTCGATTCCATTCCATTCCATTCCATTCCATTCGGGTTGATTCCATTCCTTTCTATTCCATTGCATTCCATTCCATTCCATTCCATTCGGGTTGATTCCATTCCATTCCATTCCATTCCATTCCATTCCGGTTGATTCCATTCCATTCCTTTCCATTCCATTCCATTCTATTCCAATCTGTGCCATTCCATTCGGGTTGATTCCATTGCATTCCATTCCATTCCATTCCATTCCATTCCATTCCATTCGGGTTGATTCCATTCCATTCCATTCCATTCCATTCGGTTGCTTCCATTTCATTCCAGAACATTGCATTCCATTCCATTCCATTCCATTCCATTCCGGTTGATTCCATTCCATTCCATTCCATTCCATTCTATTCCATTCCATTCCTTTTGATTCCATTCCATTCCATTCCATTCCATTTTATTCCATTCGGTTTTATTCCATTCTATTCCATTCCAATGCATTCCTTTCCATTCCATTCCATTCCATTCGGTTTGATTCCATTCCATTCTAATCAATTCCTTTCCATTCCCTTCTGGTTGATTCCTTTCCACTCCATTGCTTTCCATTCCATTCAATTCGGGTTGATTCCATTCCATTTAATTCCATTCCATTCCATTCCATTCCATTCCATTCAATTCGGGATGATTCCATTCCATTACATTACATTCCATAGCATTCCATTCGTGTTGCTACCTTTCCATTCTTCGCCTTTCCATTCCATTCCATCCCATTACGGTTCATGGCATTCCATACCATTCCATACCATTCCATTCAATTTGGGTTGATTCCATTCCATTCCATTCCATTCCATTCTTGTTAAATCCATTCCACACCATTCCATTCCATTTGGGTTGATTCCTTTCCATTCCATTCCATTCCATTCGGGTTAATTCTATTCCATTCCATTCCATTCCATTTGGGTTGACTCCATTCCATTCCACTCCATTCCATTCCATTCGGGTTAATTCCATTGCATTCCATTCCATTCCATTCCATTCCATTCGGGTTTCTTCCATTCCAGTCAAGAACATTCCATTCCATTCCATTCCATTCCATTCCATTCCATTCCATTCCATTCCATTCCATTCCACTCCATTCCAATCCATTCCATTCCACGTGGGTCTATTCTATTCCATTCCATTCCATTCCATTCCATTCGGGTTGATTCCATTATATTCCATTCCATTAAATTCCATTACATTCCATTAGGGTAGATTCCGTTCTATTCCATTCCATTCCATTCCATTCCATTCCGTTCGGGTTGATTCCATTCCATTCCATACCAATCCATTCGAATCCATTCCTATTGATTCCATTCCAAACCATTCCATTCCATTCCGTTTCATTCCAATTGATTCCATTCCAATCCATTCCATTCCATTGCGTTCCATTCCGATTGATTCCATTCCATTCCATTCCATTCTTTGTGGTTGATTCCATTCCATTCCATTGCACTGCATTCCTTTCCATTCAATTTCATTCCATTCGGGTTCATTCCATTCAATTCCATTCCATTCCATTCGGGTTGAATCCATTGCATTCCATTCCATTCCATTCCATTCCATTCCATTCCATTCCATTCGGGTTGATTCCATTTCATTCCATTCCTTTCCATTCGGTTGCTTCCATTCCATTGCAGAACATTCCATTCCATTCCATTCCATTCTGGTTGATTCCATTCCATTCCATTCCATTCCATTCTATTCCATTCCATTCCTTTTGATTCCATTCCATTCCATTCCATTCCATTTTATTCCATTCGGATTGGTTCCATTCCATTCCATTCCAATGCATTCCTTTCCATTCCATTTCATTCCATTCGGGTTGATTCCATTCCATTCCATTCCATTCCATTCCATTCCATTCTATTCCATTCTCGTTGATTCCATTCCATTCCATTCCATTCTATTCTGTTTGATTCCATTCCATACCATTCTATTCCATTCCATTCCATTCTATTCTCGTTGATTCCATTCCATCCCATTGCATTACATTCCATCCCTTTCCATTCCATTCCATTCGGGTTGATTCCATTCCATTCCATTCCATTCCATTCCATTTGGGTTGATTCCATTCCATTTCTTTCCATTCTATTCCATTCCATTGCATTCTGGTTGATTCCATTCCATTCCATTCAATTCCATTCCATTGCATTGCATTCCATTTCATGTCATTCCATTCGTGTTGATTCCATTCAATTCCATTCCACTCCATCCCATTCTGGTTGATTCCATTCCATTCCATTCCATTCCATTCTATTCCATTCGGGTTGATTGCATTCCATTCCATTCTATTCCATTCCATTCCACTCTATTCGCGATGATTCCATTCCAATCCATTCCATTAAATCCCATTCCATTCCATTCGGTTTGTTTCGATTCAATTCCATTCCGTTCCATTGCATTCCATTTCATTCCATTCGGGTAGATTCCGTTCTATTCCATTCCAATCCATTGCATTCCATCCCGGTTGATTGCAATCCATTCCATTCCATTCCATTTGGGTTGATTCCATTCCATTCCATTCCATTCCATTGCATTACATTCCATTTGGGTTGATTCAATTCCGTTCCATTCCATTCCATTCCATTCGGTTGCTTCCATTCCATTCCAGAACATTCCATTCCATTCCATTCCATTCTGGTTGATTCCATTGAGTTCCATTCCATTCCATTCCATTCCATTCCATTATGGTTGATTCGATTGCATTCCATTCCATTCCATTCCATTCCATTCGGTTTCATTCCATTCCATTCCATTCTATTCCATTTGGGATGATTCCATTCCATTTCATTCCATTCCATTTCATTCAATTCGTGTTGATAGCATTCCATTCCACGCCATTCCATTCCATTCAATTCCATTAGGATTGATGACATCCATTCCATTCCATAGCATTCCATTCCATTCGGGTTGATTCCATTCCATTCCATTCCAATCCATTCCATTCCATTCCAATCCATTCCATTACGTTCCTATTGATTCCATTCAATTCCATTCCATTCCATTCCATTCCATTCCATTCCATTCCGTTCTGATTGATTCCATTCCATTCCTTTCCATTCCATTGTGGTTGATTCCATTCCATTCCATTCAATTGCATTCCTTTCCATTCAATTTCCTTCCATTCTGGTTGATTCCATTCCATTCCATTCCTTTCCATTCCATTACATTCCATTCGGCTACATTCCATTCCATTCCATTCCATTCCATTCCATTCCATTCCATTCCATTCCATTCCCTTCCCTTCGCGTTGAATCCATTCCATTCCATTGCATTCCATTCCATTCCATTCCATTACATTACATTACATTCGGGTTGATTCCATTCCACTCCACTCCATTCCATTCCATTCCATTCCATTCCATTCGGGTTGATTCCATTCCATTTCATTCCATTCCATTCCATTCCATTCCATTCCATTCCATTCGGGTTGATTCCATTCCATTCCATTACATTCCATTCCATTCCATCCTATTCCATTCCACTCCATTCCATTCGGGTTGATTCCATTCCATTCCATTCCATTCCATTCCATTCCATTCCATTCCATTCCATTCGTGTTGATTCCATTCCATTCCATTCCATTCCATTCCATTCGGGTTGATTCCATTCCATTCCATTCTATTCCATACCATACCATTCCATTCGAGTTCATTCCATTCCATTCCATTTGATTCCATTACATTCTATTCTATGCCATTCGGGTTGACTCCATTCCATTCCATTTCATTCCATTCTATTCCATTCCGTTGCATTCCATTTCATAGCATTCGGGTAGATTCCTTCCTTTTCCATACCAATGCATTCCATTCCATTCTGATTGATTCCATTCCATTCCATTCCATTCCATTCCATTCCATTCCATTCGATTTCATTCCAATCCATTGGGTTTGATTGCATTCCATTCCATTCCATTCCATTCGGTTGCTTCCATTCCTTTCCATAAAATTCCATTCCATTCCATTCCATTCCATTCCATTCCATTCCATTCCATTCCATTCCATTCAACTCCATTCCATTCCTTTTGATTCCATTCCATTCCATTCCATTTTAATCCATTCGGATTGCTTCCATTACCTTCCATTCCAATGCATTCCTTTCCATTCCATTTCATTTCATTCGGGTTGATTCCATTCCATTCCATTCCACACCATTCCATTCCATTCCATTCCATTCTGGTTGATTCCATTCCATTCCATTCCATTCGGATTGATTCCATTCCATTAAATTCTATTCCATTCCATTCCATTCTATTCTTGTTGATTGCATTCCATCCCATTGCATTCCATTCCATCTCATTCAATTCCATTCCATTCGGGTTGATTCCATTCCATTCCATTCCATTTCATTTGGGTTGATTCCATTCCATTCCATTCCATTCCATTCCATTGCATGCGGGATGATTCCATTCCATTCCATTCCATTCCATTCGTGTTGATTCCATTCCATTCCATTCCATTCCATTCCATTCCATTCCATTCCATTCCGTCTCATTCCATTCATGTTGATTCCAGTCTATTACGTTTCATTCCATTCATTTTGATTCCATTCTATTACATTCCATTCCATTCCCTTCCATTCGAGTTGATTCCCTTCCATGGCATTCCATTCTATTCCATTCCAATGCCTTCCTTTCAATTCCATTTCATTCCATTCGGGATGATTCCATTCCATTCCATTGCATTCCATTCCGTTACATTCCCTTCGGGTTTATTCCCTTCCATTCCATTCCATTGCATTCCATTCGGGTTGTTTCCATTCCATTTCATTCGTTTCCATTCCATTCCATTCCATTCCATTCCATTTAATCCCATTCCATTCCATTCCATTCGGGTTGATTCGATTCCATTCCATTCCATTCCACTGGATTCCATTTCATACCATTCGGGTAGATTCCGTTCTATTCCATTGCAATCCATTCCATTCCAATCCGGATGATTCCATTCCATTCCATGCCATTCCATTCCATTACGGTTGATTCCATTCCATTCCATTCCTTTTGATTCCTCTCCATTCCATTCCATTCCATTCCAATCCATTCCATTCGGTTTGACTCCATTCCATTCCATTGCAATGCATTCCATTCCATTCCATTTCATTCCATTCGCGTTGAATGCATTCCATTTCATTCCATTCCATTCCACTCCATTCCATTCCATTCGGGTTGATTCCATTCCATTCCACTTGATTCCATTCCATTCGATTCCATTCCATTCGGGTTGACTCCTTTGCATTCCATTTCATTCCATTCGGGTAGATTCCGTTCTATTCCATTCCAATCCATTCCATTCCATTCCGGTTGATTACATTCCGTTCCATTCCATTCCATTCGTGTTGAATCCATTCCATTCCATTCCATTCCATTCCATTCCATTCCATTCCATTCCATTCGGGTTTGTTCCATTCCATTCCATTCCACACCATTCCATTCCTTTCGGGTTGATTCCATTCCATTCCATTCCATTGCATTCCATTCCATTCGGGTTGATTCCATTATATTCCATTCCATTACATTCCATTACATTCCATTCGGGTAGATTCCGTTCTATTCCATTCCATTCCATTCCATTCCGTTCGGGTTGATTCCATTCCATTCCATTCCAATCCATTCGATTCCATTACGATTGATTCCATTCCAATCCATTCCATTCCATTCCGTTCCATTCCAATTGATTCCATCCCAATCCATTCCATTCCAATCCATTCCATTCCATTCCATTCCTTTCCGATTGATTCCATTCCATTCCATTCCATTTTGGTTGATTCCATTCCATTCCATTGCACTGCATTCCTTTCCATTCCATTCCATTCCATTCCATTCCATTCCATTCGGTTTGATTCGATTCCATTTCATTCCATTCCATTCCATTCCATTCCATTCCATTCGTGTTGATTCCATTCCATTCCAATCCATTCCATTCCATTCGGGTTGATTCCATTCCATTCCATTCTATTCCATACCATTCCATTCCATTCGAGTTCATTCCATTTCGTTCCATTTGATTCCATTCCATTCTATTCCATGCCATTCGGGTTGACTCCATTCCATTCCATTTCATTCCATTCAATTCCATTCCGTTGCATTCCATTTCACAGCATTCGGGTAGATTCCTTTCTATTCCATACCAATGCATTCCATTCCATTCTGATTGATTCCTTTCCATTCCATTCTATTCGGTTGCTTCCATTCCATTCCATAAAATTCCATTCCATTCCATTCCATTCCATTGTATTCCATTCCATTCCGGTTGATTCCATTCCATTCCATTCCATTCCATTCCATTCCATTCAATTCCATTCCATTCCTTTTGATTCCATTCCATTCCATTCCATTCCATTTTATTCCATTCGGATTGCTTCCATTCCATTCTATTCCAATGCATTCTTTTCCATTCCATTTCATTTCATTCGGGGTTATTCCATTCCATTGCATTCCACTCCATTCCATTCCATTCCATTCCATTCAGGTTGATTCCATTCCATTCCATTCCATTCGGATTGATTCCATTCCATTCCATTCTATTCCATTCCATTCCATTCTATTCTCGTTGATTGCATTCCATCCCATTGCATTCCATTCCATCTCATTCCATTCCATTCCATTCGGGTTGATTCCATTCCATTCCATTCCATTCCATTTGTGTTGATTCCATTCCATTCCATTCCATTCCATTCCATTCCATTCCATTGCATTCGGGTTGATTCCATTCCATTCCATTCCATTCCATTCCATTCCATTCCATTCCATTCCGGTAGATTCCATTCCATTCCATTCCATTCCATTTGTTTAGATTCCATTCCATTCCATTCCATTCCATTCCATTACGTTACATTACATTACATTCGGTTTGATTCCATTCCATTCAATTCCATTGCATTCCATTCTATTCCATGTCATTCCATTCGGGTTGATTCCATTCCATTCCATTCCATTCCATTCCATTCCATTCCATTCTGGTTGATTCCTTTCCATTCCATTCCATTCCATTCGAGTTGATTCCATTCCATTCCATTCCATTCCATTCCATTTTATTCCATTCGGTGAGATTCTTTTCCATGCCATTCTATTCTGTTCCATTCTATTCGCGTTGACTCCATTCCATTCCATTCCATTCTATTCCATTCCATTCCTTTTGATTCCGTTCCATTCCATTTTATTCCATTCTTTTTGATTCCATTCCATTCCATTCCAATGCTTTCCATTCCATTCCATTTCATTCCATTCGGGTTTATTCCATTCCATTCCATTCCATTCCATTCTTTTCCATTCTGGTTGATTC
Organism: Pan paniscus; assembly: GCF_029289425.2. NCBI lineage: Eukaryota > Metazoa > Chordata > Mammalia > Primates > Hominidae > Pan > Pan paniscus. The sequence goes on along the minus strand of NC_073267.2, from coordinate 42,724,323 downwards.
CATTCCATTCCATTCCATTCGAGTTGATACCATTCTATTCCATTCTATTCCATTCCATTCCATTCTATTCCATTCCATTCCATTCTATTCGCGTTGTTTCCATTACATCCCATTCCATTCCATTCCATCCCATTCCATTCCATTCCATTCGGGTTGATTAGATTGCATTCCATTCCATTCCATTCCATTCCATTCCATTCCATTTGGGTGGATTCCATTCCATTCCATTCCATTCTATTCCATTGCATTCGTGTTGATTGCATTCCATTCCATTCCATTCCATTCCATTCTATTCCATTCCATTCGTGTTGATTCCATTCCATTCCATTCCATTCGTGATGATTCCGTTCCATTCCATTCCATTTCATTCCATTCCATTCGTGTTGATACCATTCCATTCCACGCCATTCCATACCATTAGGGTTGATGCCATTCAATTCCATTCCATACCATTCCATTCCATTTGGGTTGATTCCATTCCATTCCATTCCATTCGGGTTAATTCCATTCCATTTCATTCCATTCTGTTCGGGTTGATTCCATTCCGTTCCAATCCATACCGTTCCATTCCATTTGGGTTGATTCCATTCCATTCCATTTCATTCCATTCGGGTTTTTTCCATTCCATTCCATACCATTCCATTCCATTCTGGTTGATTCCATTCCATTCCATTCCATTCCATTCGGGTTGATTCCATTACATTAAATTCAATTCCATTCAATTCCATTCTATTCCATTCCATTCCATTCTATTCGCGTTGATTTCATTCCATCCCATTCCATTTCATTCCATTCCATTCCAATCCATTCGGGTTGCTTCCATTCCAGTCAAGAACATTCCAATCCATTCCATTCCATTCCATTCCATTCCACTCCATTCAAATCCATTCCATTCCATGTGGGTTAATTCCATTCCTTTCCATTCCATTCCATTCCATTCGGGTTGATTCCATTCCATTCCATTCCATTGCATACCATTCCATTCCGTTAGTGTTGATTCCATTCCATTCCATTCCATTCCATTCCATTCCATTCCATTCGGGTTGATTCCATTCCATTCCATTCCTTTCCATTCCATTCCATTCCATTCCTTTCCATTCCATTCGGGTAGATTCCGTTTTATTCCTTTCCATTCCATTCTGATCGGGTTGATTCCATTCCTTTCCATTCCAATCCATTCCATTCCATTCCGATTGATTCCATTCCATTCCAATCCATTCCTTTCCGTTTCATTCCATTCCATTCCGATTGATTCCATTCCATTCCATTCCATTCCATTCCATTCCATTGCGGTTGATTCCATTCCATTCCAATCCATTCCTTTCCATTCCGTTGCATTCCATTCCATTCAATTTCATTCCATTCGGGTTGATTCCATTCCATTCCATTCCTTTCCATTCCATTCCTTTCTGGTTCATTCCATTCCATTCAGTTCCATTCGATTCCATTGCATTCCATTCCCTTCAGGTTGAATCCATTCCATTCCATTGCATTCCATTCAATTCCATTCCATTCCATTCGGGTTGATTCCATTCCATTCCATTCCATTGCATACCATTCCATTCCATTTCATTCCATTCGGGTTGATTCCATTCCATTTATTTCGATACCATTCCATTCCATTCCATTCCATTCCATTCATTCCATTCGGGTTGATTCCATTCCATTCCATTCCATTGCATTCCGTTCCATTCCATTCCATTCGGGTTGATTCCATTCCATTTATTTCGATACCATTCCATTCCATTCCATTCCATTCCATTCCATTCGGGTTGATTCCATTCCATTCCATTCCATTCCATTCCATTCCGTTCCATTCCCTTCGTGTTTATTCCATACCATTCCATTCCATTCCATTCGGGTTTTTTCCGTTCCATTTCATTCCATTCCATTCCATTCCATTCCAATCCAATCCATTCCATTCCATTCTGGATGATTCCATTCCATTCCATTCCATTCCATTCCATTCCATTCGTGTTGATACCATTCCATTCCATGCCATTCCATTCCATTCCATTCCATTAGGGTTGATGCCATTCCATCCCATTCCATACCATTCCATTCCATTTGGGTTCATTCCATTCTTTTCCATTCCATTCCATTCGGGTTAATTCCATTCCATTCCATTCCATTCGATTCCATTCCATTGCATGCCATTCGGGTTGCTTCCATTCCAGTCAAGAATATTCCATTATATTCCATTCCATTTCATTCCTTTCCATTCCTGTTGATTTCATTCAATTCCATTCCACTCCATTCGTTTTGATTCCATTCCATTCCATTCCATTCCATTCGGTTTGATTCCATTCCATTCCATTCCATTGCATTCCATTCCATTCCATTTCATTCCATTCGGGTTGATTCCATTCCATTCCATTCCATTCCATTCTGGTTTATTCCATTCCATACCATTCCCTTCAATTCCATTCCATTCCATTCCATTCGTGTTGCTTCCATTCCATTCCAGAACATTGCATTCCATTCCATTCCATTCCATTCCATTCCATTCTGGTTGATTGCGTTCCATTCTATTCCATTGCATTCCATTCCATTCCATTCCATTCGGGTTGATTCCATTCCTTTCCATTCCATTCCATTCCATTCCATTCCATTCCGGTTGATTCCGTTCCATTTCTTTCCATTCCATTCCATTCTATTCCAATCCTTGCCATTCCATTCGGGTTGATTCCATTGCATTCCATTCCATTCCATTCCATTCCATTCGGGTTGATTCCATTCCATTCCATTCCATACCATTCCATTCCATTCAGCTTGATTCCATTCCATTCCATTTGATTCCATTCCATTCGATTCCACTCCATTCTGGTTGACTCCATTCCCTTCCATTTCATTCCATTCTATTCCATTCCATTGCATTCCATTTCATTCCACTCGGGTAGATTCAGTTCTATTCCATTCCAATCCATTCCATTCCATTCCGGTTGATTCTATTCCATTCCATTCCATTCCATTCCATTTGGGTTGATTCCATTCCATTCCATTCCATTCCATTTCATTCCAATCCATTCTGTTTGATTCCATTCCATTCCATTCCATTCCATTCCATTTGGGTTGATTCCATTCCATTCCATTCCATTCCATTCCATTCGGGTTAAATCCATTCCACACCATTCCATTCCATTTGGGTTGATTCCATTCCATTCCTTTCCATTCCATTCGGGTTAATTCTATTCCATTCCATTCCATTCCATTTGGGTTGACTCCATTCCATTCCACTCCATTCCATTCCATTAGGGTTAATTCCATTGCATTCCATTCCATTCGATTCCATTCCATTCTATTCCATTCGGGTTGCTTCCATTCCAGTCAAGAACATTCCATTCCATTCCATTCCATTCCATTCCATTACACTCCATTCCAATCCATTCCATTCCACGTGGGTCTATTCTATTCCATTCCATTCCATTCGTGTTTGTTCCATTCCATTCCATTCCATACCATTCCATTCCTTTCGGGTTGAATCCATTCCATTCCATTCCATTCCATTGCATTGCATTCCATTCGGGTTGATTCCATTAAATTCCATTCCATTAAATTCCATTACATTCCATTCGGGTAGATTCCGTTCTATTCCATTCCATTCCATTCCATTCCATTCCGTTCGGGTTGATTCCATTCAGTTCCATTCCAATCCATTCGATTCCATTCCTATTGATTCCATTCCAATCCATTCCATTCCATTCCTTTCCATTCCAATTGATTCCATTCCAATCCATTCCATTCCATTCCGTTCCATTCCGATTGATTCCATTCCATTCCATTCCATTCTTTGTGGTTGATTCCATTCCATTCCATTGCACTGCATTAATTTCCATTCAATTTCATTCCATTCGGGTTGATTCCATTCCTTTCCATTCCATTCCATTCCATTGAATTTGGGTTCATTCCATTCAATTCCATTCAAATCCATTCGGGTTGAATCCATTTCTTTCCATTCCATTCCATTCCACTCCATTCCATTCGGGTTGATTCCATTCCTTTCCATTCCATTGCATTCCATTCCATTCCATTCCATACCCTTCGGGTTGATTCCATTCCATTTCATTCCATTCCCTTCCATTCCATTCCATTCCATTCGGGTTGATTCCAATCCATTCAATTCCATTCCATTCCACACCATTCCATCCTATTCCATTCCATTCCATTCCATTCGGGTTGATTCCATTCCATTTCATTCCATTCCATTCCATTCCATTCCATTCCATTCGTGTTGATTCCATTCCATTCCATTCCATTCCATCTCATTACATTCCATTCGGGTTGATTCAATTCCATTCCATTCCATTCCATACCATTCCATTCCATTCGAGTTGATTCCATTCCATTCCACATGAATTCATTCCATTCGATTCCATTCCATTTGGGTTGATTCCATTTCATTCCATTTCATTCTATTCCATTCCATTGCATTCGCGTTGATTCCATTCCATTCCATTCCATTCCATTCCATTCCATTCCATTCCATTGCATTCGTGCTGATTCCATTCCATTCCATTCCATTGCATTCCATTCCATTCCATTCCATTCCATTGCATTCCATTCCATTCCATTCCCTTCCATTCGTGTTGATTCCATTCCATGGCATTCCATTCCATTCCATTCCAATCCATTCCATTCCATTCGGGTTGATTCCACTCCATTCCATTCCATTGCATGCCATTCCATTCCATTCCATTCCATTCGGGTTGATTCCATTCCATTCCATTCCATTCCATTGCATTACATTCCATTTGGGTTGATTCCATTCCGTTCCATTCTATTCCATTCCATTCGGTTGCTTCCATTCCATTCCAGAACACTCCACTCCATTCCATTCCATTCCATTCTGGTTGATTCCATTCAGTTCCATTCCATTCCATTCCATTCCATTATGGTTGATTCCATTGCATTCCATTCCATTCCATTCCATTCGGTTTCATTCCATTCCATTCCATTGCATTCCATTCCATTCCATTCCATTCCATTCGGTTTCATTCCATTCCATTCCATTCCATTCCATTCGGGATGATTCCATTCCATTTCATTCCATTCCATTTCATTCCATTCGTGTTGATACCATTCCATTCCACGCCATTCCATTCCATTCCATTCCATTAGGATTGATGACATCCATTCCATTCCATACCATTCCATTCCATTCGGGTTGATTCCATTCCATTCCATTCCAGTCCATTCCATTCCGTTCCTATTGATTAAATTCCATTCCATTCCATTTCATTCCGTTCTGATTGATTCCATTCCATTCCTTTCCATTCCTTTGTGGTTGATTCCATTCCATTCCATTCCATTGCATTCCTTTCCATTCAATTTCATTCCATTCGGTTTGATTCCATTCCATTCCATTCCTTTCCATTCCATTACATTCCATTCGGCTACATTCCATTCCATTCCATTCCATTCCATTCGTGATGATTCCATTCCATTCCATTCCATTCCATTCCATTCGGGTTGATTCCATTCCATTCCATTCTATTCCATACCATACCATTCCATTCCATTCGAGTTCATTTCATTCCGTTCCATTTGATTCCATTCCATTCTATTCCATGCCATTCGGGTTGACTCCATTCCATTCCATTTCATTCCATTCTATTCCATTCCGTTGCATTCCATTTCATAGCATTCGGGTAGATTCCTTTCTATTCCATACCAATGAATTCCATTCCATTCTGATTGATTCCATTCCATTTCATTCTATTCGGTTGCTTCCATTCCATTCCATAAAATTCCATTCCATTCCATTCCATTCCATTGCATTCCATTCCATTCCGGTTGATTCCATTCCATTCCATTCCATTCCATTCCATTCCATTCCATTCAATTCCATTCCATTCCTTTTGATTCCATTCCATTCCATTCCATTCCATTTTATTCCATTCGGATTGCTTCCATTCCATTCCATTCCAATGCATTCTTTTCCATTCCATTTCATTTCATTCGGGTTTATTCCATTCCATTGCATTCCACTCCATTCCATTCCATTCCATTCCATTCAGGTTGATTCCATTCCATTCCATTCCATTCGGATTGATTCCATTCCTTTCCATTCCATTCCATTCCATTGCATTCGGATTCATTCCATTCCATTCCATTCCATTCCATTCGGGTTGAATCCATTCCATTCCATTCCATTCCATTCCATTCCATTCCATTCCATTCGGGTTGATTCGATTCCATTTCATTCCATTCCATTCCATTCCATTCCATTCGTGATGATTCCATTCCATTCCATTCCATTCCATTCCATTCGGGTTGATTCCATTCCATTCCATTCTATTCCATACCATACCATTCCATTCCATTCGAGTTCATTTCATTCCGTTCCATTTGATTCCATTCCATTCTATTCCATGCCATTCGGGTTGACTCCATTCCATTCCATTTCATTCCATTCTATTCCATTCCGTTGCATTCCATTTCATAGCATTCGGGTAGATTCCTTTCTATTCCATACCAATGAATTCCATTCCATTCTGATTGATTCCATTCCATTTCATTCTATTCGGTTGCTTCCATTCCATTCCATAAAATTCCATTCCATTCCATTCCATTCCATTGCATTCCATTCCATTCCGGTTGATTCCATTCCATTCCATTCCATTCCATTCCATTCCATTCCATTCCATTCAATTCCATTCCATTCCTTTTGATTCCATTCCATTCCATTCCATTCCATTTTATTCCATTCGGATTGCTTCCGTTCCATTCCATTCCAATGCATTCTTTTCCATTCCATTTCATTTCATTCGGGTTTATTCCATTCCATTGCATTCCACTCCATTCCATTCCATTCCATTCCATTCAGGTTGATTCCATTCCATTCCATTCCATTCGGATTGATTCCATTCCATTCCATTCTATTCCATTCCATTCCATTCTATTATCGTTGATTGCATTCCATCCCATTGCATTCCATTCCATCTCATTCCATTCCATTCCATTCGGGTTGATTCCATTCCATTCCATTCCATTCCATTTGTGTTGATTCCATTCCATTCCATTCCATTCAATTCCATTCCATTCCATTCGGGTTGATTCCATTCCATTCCATTCCATTGCATACCATTCCATTCCATTTCATTCCATTCGGGTTGATTCCATTCCATTTATTTCGATACCATTCCATTCCATTCCATTCCATTCATTCCATTCGGGTTGATTCCATTCCATTCCATTCCATTCCATTGCATTCCGTTCCATTCCATTCCATTCGGGTTGATTCCATTCCATTTATTTCGATACCATTCCATTCCATTCCATTCCATTCCATTCCATTCGGGTTGATTCCATTCCATTCCATTCCATTCCATTCCATTCCGTTCCATTCCCTTTGTGTTTATTCCATACCATTCCATTCCATTCCATTCGGGTTTTTTCCGTTCCATTTCATTCCATTCCATTCCATTCCATTCCAATCCAATCCATTCCATTCCATTCTGGATGATTCCATTCCATTCCATTCCATTCCATTCCATTCCATTCGTGTTGATACCATTCCATTCCATGCCATTCCATTCCATTCCATTCCATTAGGGTTGATGCCATTCCATCCCATTCCATACCATTCCATTCCATTTGGGTTCATTCCATTCTTTTCCATTCCATTCCATTCGGGTTAATTCCATTCCATTCCATTCCATTCGATTCCATTCCATTGCATGCCATTCGGGTTGCTTCCATTCCAGTCAAGAATATTCCATTATATTCCATTCCATTTCATTCCTTTCCATTCCTGTTGATTTCATTCAATTCCATTCCACTCCATTCGTTTTGATTCCATTCCATTCCATTCCATTCCATTCGGTTTGATTCCATTCCATTCCATTCCATTGCATTCCATTCCATTCCATTTCATTCCATTCGGGTTGATTCCATTCCATTCCATTCCATTCCATTCTGGTTTATTCCATTCCATACCATTCCCTTCAATTCCATTCCATTCCATTCCATTCGTGTTGCTTCCATTCCATTCCAGAACATTGCATTCCATTCCATTCCATTCCATTCCATTCCATTCTGGTTGATTGCGTTCCATTCTATTCCATTGCATTCCATTCCATTCCATTCCATTCGGGTTGATTCCATTCCTTTCCATTCCATTCCATTCCATTCCATTCCATTCCGGTTGATTCCGTTCCATTTCTTTCCATTCCATTCCATTCTATTCCAATCCTTGCCATTCCATTCGGGTTGATTCCATTGCATTCCATTCCATTCCATTCCATTCCATTCGGGTTGATTCCATTCCATTCCATTCCATACCATTCCATTCCATTCAGCTTGATTCCATTCCATTCCATTTGATTCCATTCCATTCGATTCCACTCCATTCTGGTTGACTCCATTCCCTTCCATTTCATTCCATTCTATTCCATTCCATTGCATTCCATTTCATTCCACTCGGGTAGATTCAGTTCTATTCCATTCCAATCCATTCCATTCCATTCCGGTTGATTCTATTCCATTCCATTCCATTCCATTCCATTTGGGTTGATTCCATTCCATTCCATTCCATTCCATTTCATTCCAATCCATTCTGTTTGATTCCATTCCATTCCATTCCATTCCATTCCATTTGGGTTGATTCCATTCCATTCCATTCCATTCCATTCCATTCGGGTTAAATCCATTCCACACCATTCCATTCCATTTGGGTTGATTCCATTCCATTCCTTTCCATTCCATTCGGGTTAATTCTATTCCATTCCATTCCATTCCATTTGGGTTGACTCCATTCCATTCCACTCCATTCCATTCCATTAGGGTTAATTCCATTGCATTCCATTCCATTCGATTCCATTCCATTCTATTCCATTCGGGTTGCTTCCATTCCAGTCAAGAACATTCCATTCCATTCCATTCCATTCCATTACACTCCATTCCAATCCATTCCATTCCACGTGGGTCTATTCTATTCCATTCCATTCCATTCGTGTTTGTTCCATTCCATTCCATTCCATACCATTCCATTCCTTTCGGGTTGAATCCATTCCATTCCATTCCATTCCATTGCATTGCATTCCATTCGGGTTGATTCCATTAAATTCCATTCCATTAAATTCCATTACATTCCATTCGGGTAGATTCCGTTCTATTCCATTCCATTCCATTCCATTCCATTCCGTTCGGGTTGATTCCATTCAGTTCCATTCCAATCCATTCGATTCCATTCCTATTGATTCCATTCCAATCCATTCCATTCCATTCCTTTCCATTCCAATTGATTCCATTCCAATCCATTCCATTCCATTCCGTTCCATTCCGATTGATTCCATTCCATTCCATTCCATTCTTTGTGGTTGATTCCATTCCATTCCATTGCACTGCATTAATTTCCATTCAATTTCATTCCATTCGGGTTGATTCCATTCCTTTCCATTCCATTCCATTCCATTGAATTTGGGTTCATTCCATTCAATTCCATTCAATTCCATTCGGGTTGAATCCATTTCTTTCCATTCCATTCCATTCCACTCCATTCCATTCGGGTTGATTCCATTCCTTTCCATTCCATTGCATTCCATTCCATTCCATTCCATACCCTTCGGGTTGATTCCATTCCATTTCATTCCATTCCCTTCCATTCCATTCCATTCCATTCGGGTTGATTCCAATCCATTCAATTCCATTCCATTCCACACCATTCCATCCTATTCCATTCCATTCCATTCCATTCGGGTTGATTCCATTCCATTTCATTCCATTCCATTCCATTCCATTCCATTCCATTCCATTCGTGTTGATTCCATTCCATTCCATTCCATTCCATCTCATTACATTCCATTCGGGTTGATTCAATTCCATTCCATTCCATTCCATACCATTCCATTCCATTCGAGTTGATTCCATTCCATTCCACATGAATTCATTCCATTCGATTCCATTCCATTTGGGTTGATTCCATTTCATTCCATTTCATTCTATTCCATTCCATTGCATTCGCGTTGATTCCATTCCATTCCATTCCATTCCATTCCATTCCATTCCATTCCATTGCATTCGTGCTGATTCCATTCCATTCCATTCCATTGCATTCCATTCCATTCCATTGCATTCCATTCCATTCCATTCCCTTCCATTCGTGTTGATTCCATTCCATGGCATTCCATTCCATTCCATTCCAATCCATTCCATTCCATTCGGGTTGATTCCACTCCATTCCATTCCATTGCATGCCATTCCATTCCATTCCATTCCATTCGGGTTGATTCCATTCCATTCCATTCCATTCCATTGCATTACATTCCATTTGGGTTGATTCCATTCCGTTCCATTCTATTCCATTCCATTCGGTTGCTTCCATTCCATTCCAGAACACTCCACTCCATTCCATTCCATTCCATTCTGGTTGATTCCATTCAGTTCCATTCCATTCCATTCCATTCCATTATGGTTGATTCCATTGCATTCCATTCCATTCCATTCCATTCGGTTTCATTCCATTCCATTCCATTGCATTCCATTCCATTCCATTCCATTCCATTCGGTTTCATTCCATTCCATTCCATTCCATTCCATTCGGGATGATTCCATTCCATTTCATTCCATTCCATTTCATTCCATTCGTGTTGATACCATTCCATTCCACGCCATTCCATTCCATTCCATTCCATTAGGATTGATGACATCCATTCCATTCCATACCATTCCATTCCATTCGGGTTGATTCCATTCCATTCCATTCCAGTCCATTCCATTCCGTTCCTATTGATTAAATTCCATTCCATTCCATTTCATTCCGTTCTGATTGATTCCATTCCATTCCTTTCCATTCCTTTGTGGTTGATTCCATTCCATTCCATTCCATTGCATTCCTTTCCATTCAATTTCATTCCATTCGGTTTGATTCCATTCCATTCCATTCCTTTCCATTCCATTACATTCCATTCGGCTACATTCCATTCCATTCCATTCCATTCCATTCGTGATGATTCCATTCCATTCCATTCCATTCCATTCCATTCGGGTTGATTCCATTCCATTCCATTCTATTCCATACCATACCATTCCATTCCATTCGAGTTCATTTCATTCCGTTCCATTTGATTCCATTCCATTCTATTCCATGCCATTCGGGTTGACTCCATTCCATTCCATTTCATTCCATTCTATTCCATTCCGTTGCATTCCATTTCATAGCATTCGGGTAGATTCCTTTCTATTCCATACCAATGAATTCCATTCCATTCTGATTGATTCCATTCCATTTCATTCTATTCGGTTGCTTCCATTCCATTCCATAAAATTCCATTCCATTCCATTCCATTCCATTGCATTCCATTCCATTCCGGTTGATTCCATTCCATTCCATTCCATTCAATTCCATTCCATTCCTTTTGATTCCATTCCATTCCATTCCATTCCATTTTATTCCATTCGGATTGCTTCCATTCCATTCCATTCCAATGCATTCTTTTCCATTCCATTTCATTTCATTCGGGTTTATTCCATTCCATTGCATTCCACTCCATTCCATTCCATTCCATTCCATTCCATTCAGGTTGATTCCATTCCATTCCATTCCATTCGGATTGATTCCATTCCTTTCCATTCCATTCCATTCCATTGCATTCGGATTCATTCCATTCCATTCCATTCCATTCCATTCGGGTTGAATCCATTCCATTCCATTCCATTCCATTCCATTCCATTCCATTCCATTCGGGTTGATTCGATTCCATTTCATTCCATTCCATTCCATTCCATTCCATTCGTGATGATTCCATTCCATTCCATTCCATTCCATTCCATTCGGGTTGATTCCATTCCATTCCATTCTATTCCATACCATACCATTCCATTCCATTCGAGTTCATTTCATTCCGTTCCATTTGATTCCATTCCATTCTATTCCATGCCATTCGGGTTGACTCCATTCCATTCCATTTCATTCCATTCTATTCCATTCCGTTGCATTCCATTTCATAGCATTCGGGTAGATTCCTTTCTATTCCATACCAATGAATTCCATTCCATTCTGATTGATTCCATTCCATTTCATTCTATTCGGTTGCTTCCATTCCATTCCATAAAATTCCATTCCATTGCATTCCATTCCATTGCATTCCATTCCATTCCGGTTGATTCCATTCCATTCCATTCCATTCCATTCCATTCCATTCCATTCCATTCAATTCCATTCCATTCCTTTTGATTCCATTCCATTCCATTCCATTCCATTTTATTCCATTCGGATTGCTTCCATTCCATTCCATTCCAATGCATTCTTTTCCATTCCATTTCATTTCATTCGGGTTTATTCCATTCCATTGCATTCCACTCCATTCCATTCCATTCCATTCCATTCAGGTTGATTCCATTCCATTCCATTCCATTCGGATTGATTCCATTCCATTCCATTCTATTCCATTCCATTCCATTCTATTATCGTTGATTGCATTCCATCCCATTGCATTCCATTCCATCTCATTCCATTCCATTCCATTCGGGTTGATTCCATTCCATTCCATTCCATTCCATTTGTGTTGATTCCATTCCATTCCATTCCATTCCATTCCATTCCATTCCATTCCATTCCATTGCATTCGGGTTGATTCCATTCCATTCCATTCCAATCCATTACATTCCATTCCATTCTGGTAGATTCCATTCCATTCCATTCCATTCCATTTGTTTAGATTCCATTCCATTCCATTCCATTCCATTCCATTCCATTCCATTACATTACGTTACATTACATTCTGGTTGATTCCTTTCAATTCCATTCCATTCCATTCGGTTCGGGTTGATTCCATTCCATTCCATTCCATTCCATTTTATTCCATTCGGATTGCTTCCATTCCATTCCATTCCAATGCATTCCTTTCCATTCCATTTCATTTCATTCGGGTTGATTCCATTCCACTCCATTCCATTCCATTCCATTCCATTCTTGTTGATTCCATTCCATTCCATTCAATTCGGATTGATTCCATTCCATTCCATTCTATTCCATTCCATTCCATTCTATTCTCGTTGATTGCATTCCATCCCATTGCATTCCATTCCATCTCATTCCATTCCATTCCATTTGTGTTGATTCCATTCCATTCCATTCCATTCCATTTGTGTTTGTTCCATTCCATTCCATTCCATACCATTCCATTCGGGTTTGTTCCATTCCATTCCATTCCATACCATTCCATTCCTTTCGGGTTGATTCCATTCCATTCCATTCCATTCCATTCGGGTTTGTTCCATTCCATTCCATTCCATACCATTCCATTCCTTTCGGGTTGATTCCATTCCATTCCATTCCATTCCATTGCATTCCATTCCATTCGGGTTGATTCCATTATATTCCATTCCATTAAATTCCATTACATTCCATTAGGGTAGATTCCGTTCTATTCCATTCCATTCCATTCCATTCCATTCCATTCCGTTCGGGTTGATTCCATTCCATTCCATACCAATCCATTCGAATCCATTCCTATTGATTCCATTCCAAACCATTCCATTCCATTCCGTTTCATTCCAATTGATTCCTTTCCAATCCATTCCATTCCATTGCGTTCCATTCCGATTGATTCCATTCCATTCCATTCCATTCTTTGTGGTTGATTCCATTCCATTCCATTGCACTGCATTCCTTTCCATTCAATTTCATTCCATTCGGGTTCATTCCATTCAATTCCATTCCATTCCATTCGGGTTGAATCCATTGCATTCCATTCCATTCCATTCCATTCCATTCCTTTCCATTCGGTTGCTTCCATTCCATTGCAGAACATTCCATTCCATTCCATTCCATTCTGGTTGATTCCATTCCATTCCATTCCATTCCATTCTATTCCATTCCATTCCTTTTGATTCCATTCCATTCCATTCCATTCCATTTTATTCCATTCGGATTGGTTCCATTCCATTCCATTCCAATGCATTCCTTTCCATTCCATTTCATTCCATTCGGGTTGATTCCATTCCATTCCATTCCATTCCATTCCATTCCATTCTATTCCATTCTCGTTGATTCCATTCCATTCCATTCCATTCTATTCTGTTTGATTCCATTCCATACCATTCTATTCCATTCCATTCCATTCTATTCTCGTTGATTCCATTCCATCCCATTGCATTACATTCCATCCCTTTCCATTCCATTCCATTCGGGTTGATTCCATTCCATTCCATTCCATTCCATTCCATTTGGGTTGATTCCATTCCATTTCTTTCCATTCTATTCCATTCCATTGCATTCTGGTTGATTCCATTCCATTCCATTCAATTCCATTCCATTGCATTGCATTCCATTTCATGTCATTCCATTCGTGTTGATTCCATTCAATTCCATTCCACTCCATCCCATTCTGGTTGATTCCATTCCATTCCATTCCATTCCATTCTATTCCATTCGGGTTGATTGCATTCCATTCCATTCTATTCCATTCCATTCCACTCTATTCGCGATGATTCCATTCCAATCCATTCCATTAAATCCCATTCCATTCCATTCGGTTTGTTTCGATTCAATTCCATTCCGTTCCATTGCATTCCATTTCATTCCATTCGGGTAGATTCCGTTCTATTCCATTCCAATCCATTGCATTCCATCCCGGTTGATTGCAATCCATTCCATTCCATTCCATTTGGGTTGATTCCATTCCATTCCATTCCATTCCATTGCATTACATTCCATTTGGGTTGATTCAATTCCGTTCCATTCCATTCCATTCCATTCGGTTGCTTCCATTCCATTCCAGAACATTCCATTCCATTCCATTCCATTCTGGTTGATTCCATTGAGTTCCATTCCATTCCATTCCATTCCATTCCATTATGGTTGATTCGATTGCATTCCATTCCATTCCATTCCATTCCATTCGGTTTCATTCCATTCCATTCCATTCTATTCCATTTGGGATGATTCCGTTCCATTTCATTCCATTCCATTTCATTCAATTCGTGTTGATAGCATTCCATTCCACGCCATTCCATTCCATTCAATTCCATTAGGATTGATGACATCCATTCCATTCCATAGCATTCCATTCCATTCGGGTTGATTCCATTCCATTCCATTCCAATCCATTCCATTCCATTCCAATCCATTCCATTACGTTCCTATTGATTCCATTCAATTCCATTCCATTCCATTCCATTCCATTCCATTCCATTCCGTTCTGATTGATTCCATTCCATTCCTTTCCATTCCATTGTGGTTGATTCCATTCCATTCCATTCCACTGCATTCCTTTCCATTCAATTTCCTTCCATTCTGGTTGATTCCATTCCATTCCATTCCTTTCCATTCCATTACATTCCATTCGGCTACATTCCATTCCATTCCATTCCATTCCATTCCATTCCATTCCCTTCCCTTCGCGTTGAATCCATTCCATTCCATTGCATTCCATTCCATTCCATTCCATTACATTACATTACATTCGGGTTGATTCCATTCCACTCCACTCCATTCCATTCCATTCCATTCCATTTCATTCCATTCGGGTTGATTCCATTCCATTTCATTCCATTCCATTCCATTCCATTCCATTCCATTCGGGTTGATTCCATTCCATTCCATTACATTCCATTCCATTCCATCCTATTCCATTCCACTCCATTCCATTCGGGTTGATTCCATTCCATTCCATTCCATTCCATTCCATTCCATTCCATTCCATTCCATTCGTGTTGATTCCATTCCATTCCATTCCATTCCATTCCATTCGGGTTGATTCCATTCCATTCCATTCTATTCCATACCATACCATTCCATTCGAGTTCATTCCATTCCATTCCATTTGATTCCATTCCATTCTATTCTATGCCATTCGGGTTGACTCCATTCCATTCCATTTCATTCCATTCTATTCCATTCCGTTGCATTCCATTTCATAGCATTCGGGTAGATTCCTTCCTTTTCCATACCAATGCATTCCATTCCATTCTGATTGATTCCATTCCATTCCATTCCATTCCATTCCATTCCATTCCATTCCATTCCATTCGATTTCATTCCAATCCATTGGGTTTGATTGCATTCCATTCCATTCCATTCCATTCGGTTGCTTCCATTCCTTTCCATAAAATTCCATTCCATTCCATTCCATTCCATTCCATTCCATTCCATTCCATTCCATTCCATTCCATTCCGGTTGATTCCATTCCATTCCATTCCATTCCATTCCATTCAACTCCATTCCATTCCTTTTGATTCCATTCTATTCCATTCCATTTTAATCCATTCGGATTGCTTCCATTACCTTCCATTCCAATGCATTCCTTTCCATTCCATTTCATTTCATTCGGGTTGATTCCATTCCATTCCATTCCACACCATTCCATTCCATTCCATTGCATTCTGGTTGATTCCATTCCATTCCATTCCATTCGGATTGATTCCATTCCATTAAATTCTATTCCATTCCATTCCATTCTATTCTTGTTGATTGCATTCCATCCCATTGCATTCCATTCCATCTCATTCCATTCCATTCCATTCGGGTTGATTCCATTCCATTCCATTCCATTTCATTTGGGTTGATTCCATTCCATTCCATTCCATTCCATTCCATTGCATGCGGGATGATTCCATTCCATTCCATTCCATTCCATTCGTGTTGATTCCATTCCATTCCATTCCATTTCATTCCATTCCGTCTCATTCCATTCATGTTGATTCCAGTCTATTACGTTTCATTCCATTCATTTTGATTCCATTCTATTACATTCCATTCCATTCCCTTCCATTTGAGTTGATTCCCTTCCATGGCATTCCATTCTATTCCATTCCAATGCCTTCCTTTCAATTCCATTTCATTCCATTCGGGATGATTCCATTCCATTCCATTGCATTCCATTCCGTTCCATTCCCTTCGGGTTTATTCCCTTCCATTCCATTCCATTGCATTCCATTCGGGTTGTTTCCATTCCATTTCATTCGTTTCCATTCCATTCCATTCAATTCCATTCCATTTAATCCCATTCCATTCCATTCCATTCGGGTTGATTCGATTCCATTCCATTCCATTCCACTGGATTCCATTTCATACCATTCGGGTAGATTCCGTTCTATTCCATTGCAATCCATTCCATTCCAATCCGGATGATTCCATTCCATTCCATGCCATTCCATTCCATTACGGTTGATTCCATTCCATTCCATTCCTTTTGATTCCTCTCCATTCCATTCCATTCCATTCCAATCCATTCCATTCGGTTTGACTCCATTCCATTCCATTGCAATGCATTCCATTCCATTCCATTTCATTCCATTCGCGTTGAATGCATTCCATTTCATTCCATTCCATTCCACTCCATTCCATTCCATTCGGGTTGATTCCATTCCATTCCACTTGATTCCATTCCATTCGATTCCATTCCATTCGGGTTGACTCCTTTGCATTCCATTTCATTCCATTCGGGTAGATTCCGTTCTATTCCATTCCAATCCATTCCATTCCATTCCGGTTGATTACATTCCGTTCCATTCCATTCCATTCGTGTTGAATCCATTCCATTCCATTCCATTCCATTCCATTCCATTCCATTCCATTCGGGTTTGTTCCATTCCATTCCATTCCACACCATTCCATTCCTTTCGGGTTGATTCCATTCCATTCCATTCCATTGCATTCCATTCCATTCGGGTTGATTCCATTATATTCCATTCCATTACATTCCATTACATTCCATTCGGGTAGATTCCGTTCTATTCCATTCCATTCCATTCCATTCCGTTCGGGTTGATTCCATTCCATTCCATTCCAATCCATTCGATTCCATTACGATTGATTCCATTCCAATCCATTCCATTCCATTCCGTTCCATTCCAATTGATTCCATCCCAATCCATTCCATTCCAATCCATTCCATTCCATTCCATTCCTTTCCGATTGATTCCATTCCATTCCATTCCATTTTGGTTCATTCCATTCCATTCCATTGCACTGCATTCCTTTCCATTCAATTTCATTCCATTAGGGTTGATTCCATTCCTTTCCATTCCATTCCATTCCATTGCATTCGGATTCATTCCATTCCAATCCATTCCATTCCATTCGGGTTGAATCCATTCCATTCCATTCCATTCCATTCCATTCCATTCCATTCGGGTTGATTCGATTCCATTTCATTCCATTCCATTCCATTCCATTCCATTCCATTCGTGTTGATTCCATTCCATTCCAATCCATTCCATTCCATTCGGGTTGATTCCATTCCATTCCATTCTATTCCATACCATTCCATTCCATTCGAGTTCATTCCATTTCGTTCCATTTGATTCCATTCCATTCTATTCCATGCCATTCGGGTTGACTCCATTCCATTCCATTTCATTCCATTCAATTCCATTCCGTTGCATTCCATTTCACAGCATTCGGGTAGATTCCTTTCTATTCCATACCAATGCATTCCATTCCATTCTGATTGATTCCTTTCCATTCCATTCTATTCGGTTGCTTCCATTCCATTCCATAAAATTCCATTCCATTCCATTGCATTCCATTGTATTCCATTCCATTCCGGTTGATTCCATTCCATTCCATTCCATTCCATTCCATTCCATTCCATTCAATTCCATTCCATTCCTTTTGATTCCATTCCATTCCATTCCATTTTATTCCATTCGGATTGCTTCCATTCCATTCTATTCCAATGCATTCTTTTCCATTCCATTTCATTTCATTCGGGGTTATTCCATTCCATTGCATTCCACTCCATTCCATTCCATTCCATTCCATTCAGGTTGATTCCATTCCATTCCATTCGGATTGATTCCATTCCATTCCATTCTATTCCATTCCATTCCATTCTATTCTCGTTGATTGCATTCCATCCCATTGCATTCCATTCCATCTCATTCCATTCCATTCCATTCGGGTTGATTCCATTCCATTCCATTCCATTCCATTTGTGTTGATTCCATTCCATTCCATTCCATTCCATTCCATTCCATTCCATTCCATTCCATTGCATTCGGGTTGATTCCATTCCATTCCATTCCATTCCATTCCATTCCATTCCATTCCATTCTGGTAGATTCCATTCCATTCCATTCCATTCCATTTGTTTAGATTCCATTCCATTCCATTCCATTCCATTCCATTACGTTACATTACATTACATTCGGTTTGATTCCATTCCATTCAATTCCATTGCATTCCATTCTATTCCATGTCATTCCATTCGGGTTGATTCCATTCCATTCCATTCCATTCCATTCCATTCCATTCCATTCTGGTTGATTCCTTTCCATTCCATTCCATTCCATTCGAGTTGATTCCATTCCATTCCATTCCATTCCATTCCATTTTATTCCATTCGGTGAGATTCTTTTCCATGCCATTCTATTCTGTTCCATTCTATTCGCGTTGACTCCATTCCATTCCATTCCATTCTATTCCATTCCATTCCTTTTGATTCCGTTCCATTCCATTTTATTCCATTCTGTTTGATTCCATTCCATTCCATTCCAATGCTTTCCATTCCATTCCATTTCATTCCATTCGGGTTTATTCCATTCCATTCCATTCCATTCTTTTCCATTCTGGTTGATTCCATTCCACTCCATTCCATTCGAGTTGATACCATTCTATTCCATTCTATTCCATTCCATTCCATTCTATTCCATTCCATTCCATTCCATTCGCGTTGTTTCCATTACATCCCATTCCATTCCATTCCATCCCATTCCATTCCATTCCATTCGGGTTGATTAGATTGCATTCCATTCCATTCCATTCCATTCCATTCCATTCCATTTGGGTGGATTCCATTCCATTCCATTCCATTCTATTCCATTGCATTCGTGTTCATTGCATTCCATTCCATTCCATTCCATTCCATTCTATTCCATTCCATTCGTGTTGATTCCATTCCATTCCATTCCATTCGTGATGATTCCGTTCCATTCCATTCCATTTCATTCCATTCCATTCGTGTTGATACCATTCCATTCCACGCCATTCCATACCATTAGGGTTGATGCCATTCAATTCCATTCCATACCATTCCATTCCATTTGGGTTGATTCCATTCCATTCCATTCCATTCGGGTTAATTCCATTCCATTTCATTCCATTCTGTTCGGGTTGATTCCATTCCGTTCCAATCCATACCGTTCCATTCCATTTGGGTTGATTCCATTCCATTCCATTTCATTCCATTCGGGTTTTTTCCATTCCATTCCATACCATTCCATTCCATTCTGGTTGATTCCATTCCATTCCATTCCATTCCATTCGGGTTGATTCCATTACATTAAATTCAATTCCATTCAATTCCATTCTATTCCATTCCATTCCATTCTATTCGCGTTGATTTCATTCCATCCCATTCCATTTCATTCCATTCCATTCCAATCCATTCGGGTTGCTTCCATTCCAGTCAAGAACATTCCAATCCATTCCATTCCATTCCATTCCATTCCACTCCATTCAAATCCATTCCATTCCATGTGGGTTGATTCCATTCCTTTCCATTCCATTCCATTCCATTCGGGTTGATTCCATTCCATTCCATTCCATTCCATTCCATTCCATTCCATTCGGGTTGATTCCATTCCATTCCATTCCTTTCCATTCCATTCCATTCCATTCCTTTCCATTCCATTCGGGTAGATTCCGTTTTATTCCATTCCATTCCATTCTGATTGGGTTGATTCCATTCCTTTCCATTCCAATCCATTCCATTCCATTCCGATTTATTCCATTCCATTCCAATCCATTCCTTTCCGTTTCATTCCCTTCCATTCCGATTGATTCCATTCCATTCCATTCCATTCCATTCCATTCCATTGCGGTTGATTCCATTCCATTCCAATCCATTCCTTTCCATTCCGTTGCATTCCATTCCATTCAATTTCATTCCATTCGGGTTGATTCCATTCCATTCCATTCCTTTCCATTCCATTCCTTTCTGGTTCATTCCATTCCATTCAGTTCCATTCGATTCCATTTCATTCCATTCCCTTCAGGTTGAATCCATTCCATTCCATTGCATTCCATTCAATTCCATTCCATTCCATTCGGGTTGATTCCATTCCATTCCATTCCATTGCATACCATTCCATTCCATTTCATTCCATTCGGGTTGATTCCATTCCATTTATTTCGATACCATTCCATTCCATTCCATTCCATTCATTCCATTCGGGTTGATTCCATTCCATTCCATTCCATTCCATTGCATTCCGTTCCATTCCATTCCATTCGGGTTGATTCCATTCCATTTATTTCGATACCATTCCATTCCATTCCATTCCATTCCATTCCATTCGGGTTGATTCCATTCCATTCCATTCCATTCCATTCCATTCCGTTCCATTCCCTTCGTGTTTATTCCATACCATTCCATTCCATTCCATTCGGGTTTTTTCCGTTCCATTTCATTCCATTCCATTCCATTCCATTCCAATCCAATCCATTCCATTCCATTCTGGATGATTCCATTCCATTCCATTCCATTCCATTCCATTCCATTCGTGTTGATACCATTCCATTCCATGCCATTCCATTCCATTCCATTCCATTAGGGTTGATGCCATTCCATCCCATTCCATACCATTCCATTCCATTTGGGTTCATTCCATTCTTTTCCATTCCATTCCATTCGGGTTAATTCCATTCCATTCCATTCCATTCGATTCCATTCCATTGCATGCCATTCGGGTTGCTTCCATTCCAGTCAAGAATATTCCATTATATTCCATTCCATTTCATTCCTTTCCATTCCTGTTGATTTCATTCAATTCCATTCCACTCCATTCGTTTTGATTCCATTCCATTCCATTCCATTCCATTCGGTTTGATTCCATTCCATTCCATTCCATTGCATTCCATTCCATTCCATTTCATTCCATTCGGGTTGATTCCATTCCATTCCATTCCATTCCATTCTGGTTTATTCCATTCCATACCATTCCCTTCAATTCCATTCCATTCCATTCCATTCGTGTTGCTTCCATTCCATTCCAGAACATTGCATTCCATTCCATTCCATTCCATTCCATTCCATTCCATTCTGGTTGATTGCGTTCCATTCTATTCCATTGCATTCCATTCCATTCCATTCCATTCGGGTTGATTCCATTCCTTTCCATTCCATTCCATTCCATTCCATTCCATTCCGGTTGATTCCGTTCCATTTCTTTCCATTCCATTCCATTCTATTCCAATCCTTGCCATTCCATTCGGGTTGATTCCATTGCATTCCATTCCATTCCATTCCATTCCATTCGGGTTGATTCCATTCCATTCCATTCCATACCATTCCATTCCATTCAGCTTGATTCCATTCCATTCCATTTGATTCCATTCCATTCGATTCCACTCCATTCTGGTTGACTCCATTCCCTTCCATTTCATTCCATTCTATTCCATTCCATTGCATTCCATTTCATTCCACTCGGGTAGATTCAGTTCTATTCCATTCCAATCCATTCCATTCCATTCCGGTTGATTCTATTCCATTCCATTCCATTCCATTACATTTGGGTTGATTCCATTCCATTCCATTCCATTCCATTTCATTCCAATCCATTCTGTTTGATTCCATTCCATTCCATTCCATTCCATTTGGGTTGATTCCATTCCATTCCATTCCATTCCATTTCATTCCAATCCATTCTGTTTGATTCCATTCCATTACATTCCATTCCATTAGGTTGCTTCCATTTCATTCCAGAACATTGCATTGCATTCCATTCCATTCCATTCCATTCCGTTTGATTCCATTCCATTCCATTCCATTCCATTCCATTCTATTCCATTCCATTCCTTTTGATTCCATTCCATTCCATTCCATTCCATTTTATTCCTTTCGGTTTTATTCCATTCTATTCCATTCCAATTCATTCCTTTCCATTCCATTCCATTCCATTCGCTTTGATTCCATTCCATTCCATTCAATTCCTTTCCATTCCTTTCTGGTTGATTCCTTTCCACTCCATTGCTTTCCATTCCATTCAATTCGGGTTGATTCCATTCCATTTCATTCCATTCCATTCCATTCCATTCAATTCGGGATGATTCCATTCCATTCCATTACATTCCATAGCATCCCATTCGTGTTGATACCATTCCATTCCTCGCCTTTCCATTCCATTCCATCCCATTACGGATCATGGCATTCCATTCCATTCCATACCATTCCATTCCATTTGGGTTGATTCCATTCCATTCCATTCCATTCCATTCCATTCGGGTTAAATCCATTCCACACCATTCCATTCCATTTGGGTTGATTCCATTCCATTCCTTTCCATTCCATTCGGGTTAATTCTATTCCATTCCATTCCATTCCATTTGGGTTGACTCCATTCCATTCCACTCCATTCCATTCCATTAGGGTTAATTCCATTGCATTCCATTCCATTCGATTCCATTCCATTCTATTCCATTCGGGTTGCTTCCATTCCAGTCAAGAACATTCCATTCCATTCCATTCCATTCCATTACACTCCATTCCAATCCATTCCATTCCACGTGGGTCTATTCTATTCCATTCCATTCCATTCGTGTTTGTTCCATTCCATTCCATTCCATACCATTCCATTCCTTTCGGGTTGAATCCATTCCATTCCATTCCATTCCATTGCATTGCATTCCATTCGGGTTGATTCCATTAAATTCCATTCCATTAAATTCCATTACATTCCATTCGGGTAGATTCCGTTCTATTCCATTCCATTCCATTCCATTCCATTCCGTTCGGGTTGATTCCATTCAGTTCCATTCCAATCCATTCGATTCCATTCCTATTGATTCCATTCCAATCCATTCCATTCCATTCCTTTCCATTCCAATTGATTCCATTCCAATCCATTCCATTCCATTCCGTTCCATTCCGATTGATTCCATTCCATTCCATTCCATTCTTTGTGGTTGATTCCATTCCATTCCATTGCACTGCATTAATTTCCATTCAATTTCATTCCATTCGGGTTGATTCCATTCCTTTCCATTCCATTCCATTCCATTGAATTCGGGTTCATTCCATTCAATTCCATTCAATTCCATTCGGGTTGAATCCATTTCTTTCCATTCCATTCCATTCCACTCCATTCCATTCGGGTTGATTCCATTCCTTTCCATTCCATTGCATTCCATTCCATTCCATTCCATACCCTTCGGGTTGATTCCATTCCATTTCATTCCATTCCCTTCCATTCCATTCCATTCCATTCGGGTTGATTCCAATCCATTCAATTCCATTCCATTCCACACCATTCCATCCTATTCCATTCCATTCCATTCCATTCGGGTTGATTCCATTCCATTTCATTCCATTCCATTCCATTCCATTCCATTCCATTCGTGTTGATTCCATTCCATTCCATTCCATTCCATCTCATTACATTCCATTCGGGTTGATTCAATTCCATTCCATTCCATTCCATACCATTCCATTCCATTCGAGTTGATTCCATTCCATTCCACATGAATTCATTCCATTCGATTCCATTCCATTTGGGTTGATTCCATTTCATTCCATTTCATTCTATTCCATTCCATTGCATTCGCGTTGATTCCATTCCATTCCATTCCATTCCATTCCATTCCATTCCATTGCATTCGTGCTGATTCCATTCCATTCCATTCCATTGCATTCCATTCCATTCCATTCCATTCCATTGCATTCCATTCCATTCCATTCCCTTCCATTCGTGTTGATTCCATTCCATGGCATTCCATTCCATTCCATTCCAATCCATTCCATTCCATTCGGGTTGATTCCACTCCATTCCATTCCATTGCATGCCATTCCATTCCATTCCATTCCATTCGGGTTGATTCCATTCCATTCCATTCCATTCCATTGCATTACATTCCATTTGGGTTGATTCCATTCCGTTCCATTCTATTCCATTCCATTCGGTTGCTTCCATTCCATTCCAGAACATTCCACTCCATTCCATTCCATTCCATTCTGGTTGATTCCATTCAGTTCCATTCCATTCCATTCCATTCCATTATGGTTGATTCCATTGCATTCCATTCCATTCCATTCCATTCGGTTTCATTCCATTCCATTCCATTGCATTCCATTCCATTCCATTCCATTCCATTCGGTTTCATTCCATTCCATTCCATTCCATTCCATTCGGGATGATTCCATTCCATTTCATTCCATTCCATTTCATTCCATTCGTGTTGATACCATTCCATTCCACGCCATTCCATTCCATTCCATTCCATTAGGATTGATGACATCCATTCCATTCCATACCATTCCATTCCATTCGGGTTGATTCCATTCCATTCCATTCCAGTCCATTCCATTCCGTTCCTATTGATTAAATTCCATTCCATTCCATTTCATTCCGTTCTGATTGATTCCATTCCATTCCTTTCCATTCCTTTGTGGTTGATTCCATTCCATTCCATTCCATTGCATTCCTTTCCATTCAATTTCATTCCATTCGGTTTGATTCCATTCCATTCCATTCCTTTCCATTCCATTACATTCCATTCGGCTACATTCCATTCCATTCCATTCCATTCCATTCGTGATGATTCCATTCCATTCCATTCCATTCCATTCCATTCGGGTTGATTCCATTCCATTCCATTCTATTCCATACCATACCATTCCATTCCATTCGAGTTCATTTCATTCCGTTCCATTTGATTCCATTCCATTCTATTCCATGCCATTCGGGTTGACTCCATTCCATTCCATTTCATTCCATTCTATTCCATTCCGTTGCATTCCATTTCATAGCATTCGGGTAGATTCCTTTCTATTCCATACCAATGAATTCCATTCCATTCTGATTGATTCCATTCCATTTCATTCTATTCGGTTGCTTCCATTCCATTCCATAAAATTCCATTCCATTCCATTCCATTCCATTGCATTCCATTCCATTCCGGTTGATTCCATTCCATTCCATTCCATTCCATTCCATTCCATTCCATTCAATTCCATTCCATTCCTTTTGATTCCATTCCATTCCATTCCATTCCATTTTATTCCATTCGGATTGCTTCCATTCCATTCCATTCCAATGCATTCTTTTCCATTCCATTTCATTTCATTCGGGTTTATTCCATTCCATTGCATTCCACTCCATTCCATTCCATTCCATTCCATTCCATTCAGGTTGATTCCATTCCATTCCATTCCATTCGGATTGATTCCATTCCATTCCATTCTATTCCATTCCATTCCATTCTATTATCGTTGATTGCATTCCATCCCATTGCATTCCATTCCATCTCATTCCATTCCAATCCATTCGGGTTGATTCCATTCCATTCCATTCCATTCCATTTGTGTTGATTCCATTCCATTCCATTCCATTCCATTCCATTCCATTCCATTCCATTGCATTCGGGTTGATTCCATTCCATTCCATTCCAATCCATTACATTCCATTCCATTCTGGTAGATTCCATTCCATTCCATACCATTCCATTTGTTTAGATTCCATTCCATTCCATTCCATTCCATTCCATTCCATTCCATTACATTACGTTACATTACATTCTGGTTGATTCCTTTCAGTTCCATTCCATTCCATTCGGTTCGGGTTGATTCCATTCCATTCCATTCCACTCCATTTTATTCCATTCGGATTGCTTCCATTCCATTCCATTCCAATGCATTCCTTTCCATTCCATTTCATTTCATTCGGATTGATTCCATTCCACTCCATTCCATTCCATTCCATTCCATTCTTGTTGATTCCATTCCATTCCATTCAATTCGGATTGATTCCATTCCATTCCATTGTATTCCATTCCATTCCATTCTATTCTCGTTGATTGCATTCCATCCCATTGCATTCCATTCCATCTCATTCCATTCCATTCCATTTGTGTTGATTCCATTCCATTCCATTCCATTCCATTTGTGTTGATTCCATTCCATTCCATTCCATTCCATTCCATTCCATTCCATTCCATTGATTTCGGGTTGATTCCATTCCATTCCATTCCATTCCATTCCATTCCATTCCATTCCATGCGTGTTGATTCCATTCCATTCCATTCCATTGCATTCCATTCCATTCCGTTTCATTCCATTCATGTTGATTCCATTCTATTACATTCCATTCCATTCCCTTCCATTCGAGTTGATTCCATTCCATGGCATTCCATTCTATTCCATTCCAATGCCTTCCTTTCAATTCCATTTCATTCCATTCTGGATGATTCCATTCCATTCCATTCCATTCCATTCCATTCCATTCCGTTCCATTCCCTTCGGGTTTATTCCCTTCCATTCCATTCCATTGCATTCCATTCGGGTTGTTTCCATTCCATTTCATTCGATTCCATTCCATTCCATTCCATTCCATTCTATTCACGTTGATTCCATTCCATTCCATTCCATTTAATCCCATTCCATTCCATTCCATTCGGGTTGATTCGATTCCATTCCATTCCATTCCACTGGATTCCATTTCATGCCATTTGGGTAGATTCCCTTCTATTCCATTGCAATCCATTCCATTCCATTCCGGATGATTCCATTCCATTCCATGCCATTCCATTCCATTACGGTTGATTCGATTCCATTTCATTCCATTCCATTCCTTTCCATTCCATTTCATTCCATTCCATTCCATTCCATTCGGTTGCTTCCATTCCATTCCAGAACATTCCATTCCATTCCATTCTGGTTGATTCCATTGAGTTCCATTCCATTCCATTCCATTATGTTTGATTCCATTGCATTCCATTCCATTCCATTCCATTCTATTCCATTCGGTTTCATTCCATTCCTTTCCATTCCATTCCATTCCATTCCATTCGGGATGATTCCATTCCATTCCATTCCATTCCATTCCATTCCATTTCATTCCATTCGTGTTGATACCATTCCATTCCACGCCATTCCATTCCATTAGGATTGATGACATCCATTCCATTCCATACCATTCCATTCCGTTGGGGTTGATTCCATTCCATTCCATTCCAATCCATTCCATTCCGTTCCTATTGATTCCATTCCATTCCATTCCATTCCATTCCATTCCATTCCATTCCGTTCTGATTGATTCCATTCCATTCCTTTCCATTCCATTTGGTGTTGATTCCATTCCATTCCATTCCATTGCATTCCTTTCCATTCAATTTCATTCCATTCGGGTTGATTCCATTCCATTCCATTCCTTTCCATTCCATTACATTCCATTCGGCTACATTCCATTCCATTCCATTTCATTCCATTCCATTCCATTCCCTTCCCTTCGGGTTGAATCCATTCCATTCCATTGCCTTCCATTCCATTCCATTCCATTCCATTCCATTCGGGTTTATTCCATTCCATTCCATTCCATTCCATTCCATTCCATTCCATTCCATTCCATTCCATTTCATTCCATTCGGGTTCATTCCTTTCCATTTCAGTCCATTCCATTCCATTCAATTCCATTCCATTCCATTCCATTCCATTCCATTCGGGTTGATTCCATTCCATTCCATTCCATTCCATTCCATCCTATTCCATTCCACTCCATTCCATTCGTGTTGATTCCATTCCATTCCATTCCATTCCATTCCATTCCATTCCATTCCATTCCATTCGGGTTGATTCGATTCCATTTCATTCCATTCCATTCCATTCCATTCCATTCCATTCGTGTTGATTCCATTCCATTCCATTCCATTCGGTTTGATTCCATTCCATTCTATTCTATTCCATACCATTCCATTCCATTCGAGTTCATTCCATTCCATTCCATTTGATTCCATTCCATTCTATTCCATGCCATTCGGGTTGACTCCATTCCATTCCATTTCATTCCATTCTATTCCATTCCGTTGCATTCCATTTCATAGCATTCTGGTAGAATCCTTCCTATTCCATACCAATGCATTCCATTCCATTCTGATTGATTCCATTCCATTCCATTCCATTCCATTCGATTTCATTCCAATCCATTGGGTTTGATTGCATTCCATTCCATTCCATTCCATTCGGTTGCTTCCATTCCTTTCCATAAAATTCCATTCCATTCCATTCCATTCCGGTTGATTCCATTCCATTCCATTCCATTCCATTCAATGCCATTCCATTCCTTTGGATTCCATTCCATTCCATTCCATTTTATTCCATTCGGATTGCTTCCATTACCTTCCATTCCAATGCATTCCTTTCCATTCCATTTCATTTCATTCGGGTTGATTCCATTCCATTCCATTCCACTCCATTCCATACCATTCCATTCCTTTCGGGTTGATTCCATTCCATTCCATTCCATTCCATTGCTTTCCATTCCATTCGGGTTGATTCCATTATATTCCATTCCATTACATTCCATTACATTCCATTCGGGTAGTTTCCGTTCTATTCCATTCCATTCCATTCCATTCCGTTCGGGTTGATTCCATTCCATTCCATTCCAATCCATTTGATTCCATTCCGATTGATTCCATTCCAATCCATTCCATTCCATTCCGTTCCATTCCAATTGATTCCAATCCAATCCATTCCATTCCATTCCATTCCGTTCCGATTGATTCCATTCCATTCCATTCCATTGTGGTTGATTCCATTCCATTCCATTGCACTGCATTCCTTTCCATTCAACTTCATTCCATTAGGGTTGATTCCATTCCTTTCCATTCCATTCCATTCCATTGCATTCGGGTTCATTCCATTCCATTCCATTCCATTCCATTCCATTCGGTTTGAATCCATTCCATTCCATTCCATTCCATTCCATTCGGATTGATTCCATTCCTTTCCATTCCATTGCATTCCATTCCATTCCATTCCATACCCTTCGGGTTGATTCCATTCCATTTCATTCCATTCCCTTCCATTCCATTCCATTCCATTCGGGTTGATTCCATTCCATTCCATTCCATTCCACACCATTCCATCCTATTCCTTTCCATTCCATTCCATTCGGGTTGATTCCATTCCATTCCATACCATTCCATTCCATTCCATTCCATTCGTGTTGATTCCATTCCATTCCATTCCATTCCATCTCATTACATTCCATTGGGGTTGATTCTATTCCATTCCATTCCATTCCATACCATTCCATTCTATTCGAGTTGATTCCATTCCTTTCCATTGCATTCCATTTTATTCCATTCGGATTGATTCCATTCCATTCCATTCCAATTCATTCCTTTCCATTCCACTTCATTCCATTCGGGTTGATTCCATTCCTTTCCATTCCATTGCATTCCATTCCATTCCATTCCATACCCTTCGGGTTGATTCCATTCCATTTCGTTCCATTCCCTTCCATTCCATTCCATTCCATTCGGGTTGATTCCAATCCATTCCATTCCATTCCATTCCACACCATTCCATCCTATTCCATTCGGGTTGATTCCATTCCATTTCATTCCATTCCATTCCATTCCATTTCATTCCATTCGTGTTGATTCCATTCCATTCCATTACATTCGATCTCATTACATTCCATTCGGGTTGATTCAATTCCATTCCATTCCATTCCATACCACTCCATACCATTCGTGTTGATTCCATTCCATTCCACATGAATTCATTCCATTCGATTCCATTCCATTTGGGTTGATTCCGTTTCATTCCATTTCATTCCATTCTAATCCATTCCATTGCATTCCGTTTCATTGCATTCAGGTAGATTCCGTTCTATTCCATTCCAATCCATTTATTTCCAATCCGGTTGATTAATTCCATTCCATTCCATTCCATTTCATTCCAAACCATTGGGTTTGATTCCATTTCATTCCATTCCTTTCCATTCGGTTGCTTCCATTCCATTGCAGAACATTCCATTCCATTCCATTCCATTCCGGTTGATTCCATTCCATTCCATTCCATTCCATTCTATTCCATTCCATTCCTTTGGATTCCATTCCATTCCATACCATTCCATTTTATTCCATTCGGATTGATTCCATTCCATTCCATTCCAATGCATTCCTTTCCATTCCATTTCATTCCATTCGTGTTGATTCCTTTCCATTCCATTACATTCCATTCCATTCCATTCTCGTTGATTCCATTCCATTCCATTCTATTCTGTTTGATTCCATTCCATCCCATTGCATTACATTCCATCCCATTCCATTCCATTCCATTCGGGTTGATTCCATTCCATTCCATTCCATTCCATTCCATTTGGATTGATTCCATTCCATTCCATTCCATTCTATTCCATTCCATTGCATTCGGGTTTATTCCATTCCATTCCATTCCATTCCATTCCATTCCATTCCATTCCATTGCATTCGTGCTGATTCCATTCAATTCCATTCCATTGCATTCCATTCCATTCCATTCCCTTCCATTCGTGTTGATTCCATTCCATGGCATTCCATTCCATTCCATTCCAATCCATTCCATTCCTTTCGGGTTGATTCCACTCCTTTCCATTCCATTGCATGCCATTCCATTCCATTTCATTCCATTCGGGGTGATTCCATTCCATTCCATTCCATTCCGTTTCGTTCCCTTCGGGTTGATTCCATTCCATTCCATTCCATTCAATTCCATTCCATTCCATTCGTGTTGATACGATTCCATTCCATGCCATTCTATCCCATTCCATTCCATTAGGATTGATGACATTCCAATCCTTTCCATACCTTTCCATTCCATTTGGGTTGATTCCATTCCATTCCATTCCATTCCTTTCCATCCGGGTTAATTGCTTCCATTCCAGTCAAGAACATTCCATTACATTACTTTCCATTACATTACATTCGGTTTGATTCCATTCCATTCCATTCCATTCCATTGCATTCCATTCCATGTCATTCCATTCGTGTTGATTCCATTCAATTCCATTCCACTCCATCCCATTCTGGTTGATTCCATTCCATTCCATTCCATTCCATTCCATTCCATTCCATTCCATTCCATTCCATTCCATTCCATTCCATTCCATTCGGGTTGATTGCATTCCATTCCATTCTATTCCATTCCATTCCACTCTATTCGCGTTGATTCCATTCCATTCCATTCCATTAAATCCCATTCCATTCCATTCGGGTTGATTCGATTCAATTCCATTCCGTTCCATTGCATTCCATTTCATTCCATTGGGGTAGATACCGTTCTATTTTTCCAATCCATTGCATTCGATCCCGGTTGATTGCAATCCATTCCATTCCATTCCATTTGGGTTGATTCCATTCCATTCCATTCCATTCCATTCCATTGCATTATATTCCATTTGGGTTGATTCCATTCCGTTCCATTCCATTCCATTCCATTCGGTTGCTTCCATTCCATTCCAGAACATTCCATTCCATTCCATTCTGGTTGATTCCATTGAGTTCCATTCCATTCCATTCCATTATGTTTGATTCCATTGCATTCCATTCCATTCCATTCCATTCCATTCCATTCCATTCCATTCTATTCCATTCGGTTTCATTCCATTCCATTCCATTCCATTCCATTCCATTCCATTCCATTCGGGATGATTCCATTCCATTCCATTCCATTCCATTTCATTCCATTCGTGTTGATACCATTCCATTCTACGCCATTCCATTCCATTAGGATTGATGACATCCATTCCATTCCATACCATTCCATTCCATTCGGCTTGATTCCATTCCATTCCATTCCAATCTATTCCATTCCGTTCCTATTGATTCCATTCCATTCCATTCCATTCCATTCCATTCCGTTCTGATTGATTCCATTCCATTCCTTCCCATTCCATTGTGGTTGATTCCATTCCATTCCATTCCATTGCATTCCTTTCCATTCAATTTCATTCCATTCGTGTTGATTCCATTCCATTCCATTCCTTTCCATTCCCTTACATTACATTCGGCTACATTCCATTGCATTCCATTCCATTCCATTCCATTCCATTCCCTTCCCTTCGGGTTGAATCCATTCCATTCCATTGCATTCCATTCCATTCCATTCCATTCCATTCCATTCCATTCCATTCCATTCCATTCCATTCCATTCGCGTTGATTCCATTCCATTCCATTCCATTCCATTCCATTCCATTCCATTTCATTCCAATCGGGTTGATTCCATTCCATTTCATTCCATTCCATTCCATTCCATTTGGGTTGATTCCATTCCATTCCATTCCATTCTATTCCATTCCATTGCATTCGGGTTGATTCCATTCCATTCCATTCCATTCCATTCCATTCCATTCCATTCCATTCCATTGCATTCGTGCTGATTCCATTCCATTCCATTCCATTGCATTCCATTCCATTCCATTACCTTCCATTCGTGTTGATTCCATTCCATGGCATTCCATTCCATTCCATTCCAATCCATTCCATTCCATTCGGGTTGATTCCACTCCATTCCATTCCATTGCATGCCATTCCATTCCATTTCATTCCATTCGGGGTGATTCCATTCCATTCCGTTTCGTTCCCTTCGGGTTGATTCCATTCCATTCCATTCCATTCCATTCCATTCCATTCGTGTTGATACGATTCCATTCCATGCCATTCCATTCCATTCCATTCCTTTAGGATTGATGACATTCCAATCCTTTCCATACCATTCCATTCCATTTGGGTTGATTCCATTCCATACCATTCCTTTCCATCCGGGTTAGTTGCTTCCATTCCAGTCAAGAACATTCCATTACATTACTTTCCATTACATTACATTACATTCGGTTTGATTCCATTCCATTCCATTCCATTCCATTCGGGTTGATTCCATTCCATTCCATTCCATTCCATTCCATTCCATTCCATACTATTCCATTCCACTCCATTCCATTCGTGTTTATTCCATTCCATTCCATTCCATTCCATTCGGGTTGATTCGATTCCATTTCATTCCATTCCATTCCATTCCATTCCATTCCATTCGTGTTGATTCCATTCCATTCCATTCCATTCGGGTTGATTCCATTCCATTCTATTCTATTCCATACCATTCCATTCCATTCGAGTTCATTCCATTCCATTCCATTTGATTCCATTCCATTCTATTCCATGCCATTCGGGTTGACTCCATTCCATTCCATTTCATTACATTCTATTCCATTCCGTTGCACTCCATTTCATAGCATTCGGGTAGAATCCTTCCTATTCCATACCAATGCATTCCATTCCATTCTGATTGATTCCATTCCATTCCATTCCATTCCATTCCATTCCATTCGATTTCATTCCAATCCATTGGGTTTGATTGAATTCCATTCCATTCCATTCCATTCGGTTGCTTCCATTCCTTTCCATAAAATTCCATTCCATTCCATTCCATTCCGGTTGATTCCATTCCATTCCATTCCATTCCATTCAAATCCATTCCATTCCTTTGGATTCCATTCCATTCCATTCCATTTTATTCCATTCGGATTGCTTCCATTACCT
This sequence comes from Pan paniscus, assembly GCF_029289425.2. Classification (NCBI taxonomy): domain Eukaryota; kingdom Metazoa; phylum Chordata; class Mammalia; order Primates; family Hominidae; genus Pan; species Pan paniscus. The sequence goes on along the minus strand of NC_073267.2, from coordinate 42,690,075 downwards.
TCCATTCCAATGCATTCCTTTCCATTCCATTTCATTTCATTCGGGTTGATTCCATTCCATTCCATTCCACTCCATTCCATACCATTCCATTCCTTTCGGGTTGATTCCATTCCATTCCATTCCATTCCATTGCTTTCCATTCCATTCGGGTTGATTCCATTATATTCCATTCCATTACATTCCGTTACATTCCATTCGGGTAGTTTCCGTTCTATTCCATTCCATTCCATTCCATTCCGTTCGGGTTGATTCCATTCCATTCCATTCCAATCCATTTGATTCCATTCCGATTGATTCCATTCCAATCCATTCCATTCCATTCCGTTCCATTCCAGTTGATTCCAATTCAATCCATTCCATTCCATTCCATTCCATTCCATTTCATTCCATTCGTGTTGATACCATTCCATTCCATGCCATTCCATTCCATTAGGATGGATGACATCCATTCCATTCCATATCATTCCATTCCGTTGGGGTTGATTCCATTCCATTCCATTCCAATCCATTCCATTCCGTTCCTATTGATTCCATTCCATTCCATTCCATTCCATTCCATTCCATTCCATTCCATTCTGATTGATTCCATTCCATTCCTTTCCATTCCATTGTGATTGATTCCATTCCATTCCATTCCATTGCATTCCTTTCCATTCAATTTCATTCCATTCGGGTTGATTCCATTCCTTTCCATTCCTTTCCATTCCATTACATTCCATTCGGCTACATTCCATTCCATTCCATTCCATTCCATTCCATTCCATTCCATTCCCTTCCCTTCGGGTTGAATCCATTCCATTCCATTGCATTCCATTCCATTCCATTCCATTCCATTCCATTCCATTCCATTCGGGTTGATTCCATTCCATTCCATTCCATTCCATTCCATTCCATTCCATTCCATTCCATTTCATTCCATTCGGGCTCATTCCATTCCATTTCAGTCCATTCCATTCCATTCCATTCCATTCCATTCCATTCCATTCCATTCCATTCGGGTTGATTCCATTCCATTCCATTCCATTCCATTCCATTCCATTCCATACTATTCCATTCCACTCCATTCCATTCGTGTTTATTCCATTCCATTCCATTCCATTCCATTCCATTCCATTCCATTCCATTCCATTCCATTCCATTCCATTCCATTCCATTCCATTCGGGTTGATTCGATTCCATTTCATTCCATTCCATTCCATTCCATTCCATTCCATTCGTGTTGATTCCATTCCATTCCATTCCATTCGGGTTGATTCATTCCATTCTATTCTATTCCATACCATTCCTTTCCATTCGAGTTCATTCCATTCCATTCCATTTGATTCCATTCCATTCTATTCCATGCCATTCGGGTTGACTCCATTCCATTCCATTTCATTACATTCTATTCCATTCCGTTGCACTCCATTTCATAGCATTCGGGTAGAATCCTTCCTATTCCATACCAATGCATTCCATTCCATTCTGATTGATTCCATTCCATTCCATTCCATTCCATTCGATTTCATTCCAATCCATTGGGTTTGATTGCCTTCCATTCCATTCCATTCCATTCGGTTGCTTCCATTCCTTTCCATAAAATTCCATTCCATTCCATTCCATTCCGGTTGATTCCATTCCATTCCATTCCATTCCATTCAAATCCATTCCATTCCTTTGGATTCCATTCCATTCCATTCCATTTTATTCCATTCGGATTGCTTCCATTACCTTCCATTCCAATGCATTCCTTTCCATTCCATTTCATTTCATTCGGGTTGATTCCATTCCATTCCATTCCACTCCATTCCATACCATTCCATTCCTTTCGGGTTGATTCCATTCCATTCCATTCCATTCCATTGCTTTCCATTCCATTCGGGTTGATTCCATTATATTCCATTCCATTACATTCCGTTACATTCCATTCGGGTAGTTTCCGTTCTATTCCATTCCATTCCATTCCATTCCGTTCGGGTTGATTCCATTCCGTTCCATTCCAATCCATTTGATTCCATTCCGATTGATTCCATTCCAATCCATTCCATTCCATTCCGTTCCATTCCAGTTGATTCCAATTCAATCCATTCCATTCCATTCCATTGCGTTCCGATTGATTCCATTCCATTCCATTCCATTGTGGTTGATTCCATTCCATTCCATTGCACTGCATTCCTTTCCATTCAATTTCATTCCATTAGGGTTGATTCCATTCCTTTCCATTCCATTCCATTCCATTGCATTCGGGTTCATTCCATTCCATTCCATTCCATTCCATTCCATTCCATTCGGTTTGAATCCATTCCATTCCATTTCATTCCATTCCATTCCATTCCATTCGGATTGATTCCATTCCTTTCCATTCCATTGCATTCCATTCCATTCCATTCCATACCCTTCGGGTTGATTCCATTCCATTTTATTCCATTCCCTTCCATTCCATTCCATTCCATTCGGGTTGATTCCATTCCATTCCATTCCATTCCATTCCACACCATTCCATCCTATTCCTTTCCATTCCATTCCATTCGGGTTGATTCCATTCCATTTCATACCATTCCATTCCATTCCATTCCATTCGTGTTGATTCCATTCCATTCCATTCCATTCCATCTCATTACATTCCATTGGGGTTGATTCTATTCCATTCCATTCCATTCCATACCATTCCATTCTATTCGAGTTGATTCCATTCCTTTCCATTGCATTCCATTTTATTCCATTCGGATTGATTCCATTCCATTCCATTCCAATTCATTCCTTTCCATTCCACTTCATTCCATTCGGGTTGATTCCATTCCTTTCCATTCCATTGCATTCCATTCCATTCCATTCCATACCCTTCGGGTTGATTCCATTCCATTTCGTTCCATTCCCTTCCATTCCATTCCATTCCATTCGGGTTGATTCCAATCCATTCCATTCCATTCCATTCCACACCATTCCATCCTATTCCATTCGGGTTGATTCCATTCCATTTCATTCCATTCCATTCCATTCCATTCCATTCGTGTTGATTCCATTCCATTCCATTACATTCGATCTCATTACATTCCATTCGGGTTGATTCAATTCCATTCCATTCCATTCCATACCACTCCATACCATTCGTGTTGATTCCATTCCATTCCACATGAATTCATTCCATTCGATTCCATTCCATTTGGGTTGATTCCATTTCATTCCATTTCATTCCATTCTAATCCATTCCATTGCATTCCGTTTCATTGCATTCAGGTAGATTCCGTTCTATTCCATTCCAATCCATTCCATTAGATTCCATTCCATTCCATTCCATTCCATTCCATTTGTGTTGATTCCATTCCATTCCATTCCATTCCATTCCATTCCATTCCATTCCATTCCATTTGGGTTGATTCCATTCCGTTCCATTCCATTCCATTCCATTCGGTTGTTTCCATTCCATTCCAGAACATTCCATTCCATTCCATTGCATTCCAATCCATTCCATTCCGGTTGATTCCATTCCGTTCCATTCCATTCCATTCCATTCCATTCCATTCTGGTTCATTCCATTCCATTCCATTCCATTCCATTCCATTCCATTCCATTCCATTTCATTCGGGTTGATTCCATTCCATTCCATTCTATTCCATTCCATTCCATTCTATTCGCGTTGATTCAGTTCCATCCCATTCCATTCAATTCTATTCGGGCTGATTCCATTCCATTCCTTTCCTTTTCATTCCATTCCATTTGCATTGATTCCATTCCATTCCATTCCATTCCATTCGTGTTGATTCCATTCCATTCCATTCCATTGCATTCCATTCCATTCTATTCCATTCCATTGCATTCCATTGCATTCCATTCCATTCCTTTTCATTCCATTCGGGTTGATTCCATTCCATTCCATTCCATTCGATTCCATTCCATTCCATTCCGTTCATGTTGATTCCAATCCATGCCATTCCATTCCATTCCATTCCATTCCATTCGAGTTGATTCCATTCCATTCCATTCCATTGCATTCCATTCCATTTCATTTCATTCCATTCGGGTTGATTCTATTCCATTCCATTCCATTCCATTCCCTTCGGTTTGATTCCATTCCATTCCATTCCATTCCATTCGGGTTGATTCCATTCGATTCCATTCCATACCATTCCATTCTATTCCATTCCATTCCGTTCATGTTGATACCATTTCATTCCACGCCATTCCATTCCATTCCACTCCATTAGGGTTGATGCCATTCCATTCCATTCCATACCATTCCATTCCATTTGAATTGATTCCATTCCATTCTGGTTAATTCCATTCCATTCCATTCCATTCCATTGCCTTCCCTTCCATTCCATTCCGTTCCATTCGGGTTGCTTCTATTCCATTCCAGAACATTCCATTCCTTTACATTTCATTCCAATCCGTTGCATTCCATTTTGGTTGATTCAATTCCATTCCATTCCATTCCATTCGTTTTGATTCAATTTCATTCCATTCCATTCCATTCCATTCAATTCCATTCGGTTTGATTCCATTCCTTTCCTTTCCATTCCATTCCATTCCATTTGGGTTGATTCCATTCCATTCCATTCCATTCCATTTGGGTTGATTCCATTCCGTTCCATTCCATTGCATTCCATTCCATTCCATTCCATTCCATTCGGTTTGATTCCATTCCTTTCCATTCCATTCCATTCCATTTGGGTTGATTCCATTCCATTCCATTCCATTCCATTTGAGTTGATTCCATTCCGTTCCATTCCATTCCATTCCATTCCATTCCATTCCATTCGGTTGCTTTCATTCCATTCCAGAACAATCCATTCCATTCCATTGCATTCCAATCCATTCCATTCCGGTTGATTCTTTCCGTTCCGTTCCATTCCATTCCATTCCATTCCATTCCATTCTCATTGATTCCATTCCATTCCATTCCATTCCATTCGTGTTGATTCCATTCCATTCCATTCTATTCCATTCCCTTCTATTCCATTCTATTCCATTCCATTCCATTCTATTCCATTCCATTGCATTCCATTCCATTCCATTGCATTCCATTCCATTCCATTGCATTCCATTCCATTCCATTTCATTCCACTCGGTTCGGGTTGATTCCATTCCATTCCACTCCATTCGGGTTGTTTCCATTCCATTCCATTCAATTCCATTCCATTTCATTCCATTCTATTCGCGTTGATTCAGTTCCATCCCATTCCATTCATTTCTATTCGGGCTGATTCCATTCCATTCCTTTCCTTTTCATTCCATTCCATTTGCATTGATTCCACTCCATTCCATTCCATGCCATTCCATTCCATTCGTGTTGATTCCATTCCATTCCATTCCATTGCATTCCATTCCATTCTATTCCATTCCATTGCATTCCATTGCATTCCATTCCATTCCTTTTCATTCCATTCGGGTTGATTCCATTCCATTCCATTCCATTCCATTCCATTCCAATCCATTCCCTTCATGTTGATTCCAATCCATGCCATTCCATTCCATTCCATTCCATTCCATTCGAGTTGATTCCATTGCATTCCATTCCATTGCATTCCATTCCATTTCATTTCATTCCATTCGGGTTGATTCTATTCCATTCCATTCCATTCCATTCCCTTCGGTTTGATTCCATTCCATTCCATTCCATTCCATTCGGGTTGATTCCATTCGATTCCATTCCATACCATTCCATTCTATTCCATTCCATTCCGTTCATGTTGATACCATTTCATTCCACGCCATTCCATTCCATTCCACTCCATTAGGGTTGATGCCATTCCATTCCATTCCATACCATTCCATTCCATTTGAATTGATTCCATTCCATTCTGGTTAATTCCATTCCATTCCATTCCATTCCATTCCATTGCCTTCCATTCCATTCCATTCCGTTCCATTCGGGTTGCTTCTATTCCATTCCAGAACATTCCATTCCTTTACATTTCATTCCATTCCGTTGCATTCCATTCCGGTTGATTCAATTCCATTCCAATCTATTCCATTCGTTTTGATTCAATTTCATTCCATTCCATTCCATTCCATTCCATTCCCTTCGGTTTGATTCCATTCCTTTCCTTTCCATTCCATTCCATTCCATTTGGGTTGATTCCATTCCATTCCATTCCATTCCATTTGGGTTGACTCCATTCCGTTCCATTCCATTGCATTCCATTCCATTCCATTCCATTCCATTCGGTTTGATTCCATTCCTTTCCATTCCATTCCATTCCATTCCATTTGTGTTGATTCCATTCCATTCCATTCCATTCCATTTGAGTTGATTCCATTCCGTTCCATTCCATTCCATTCCATTCCATTCCATTCGGTTGCTTCCATTCCATTTCAGAACAATCCATTCCATTCCATTGCATTCCAATCCATTCCATTCCGGTTGATTCTTTCTGTTCCGTTCCATTCCATTCCATTCCATTCCATTCTCATTGATTGCATTCCATTCCATTCCATTCCATTCGTGTTGATTCCATTCCATTCCATTCTATTCCATTCCCTTCTATTCCATTCTATTCCATTCCATTCCATTCTATTCCATTCCATTCCATTCCATTCCATTCCATTGCATTCCATTCCATTCCATTTCATTCCATTCGGTTCGGGTTGATTCCCTTCCATTCCATTCCATTCGGGTTGTTTCCATTCCATTCCATTCAATTCCATTCCATTTCATTCCATTCGGTTCGCGTTGATTCCATTCCATTCCATTCCTTTCCATTCCATTCCATTCCATTCACTTTGGGTTGATTCCATTCCATTCCATTCCACTCCATTCCATTTCGTTCCATTCGGGTTGATTCCATTCCATTCCATTCCATTGCATTCCATTCCATTCCATTCCACTCGGGTTGATTCCATTCCGTTCCATTCATTTCCATTGCAATCCATTCCATTCCTTTCCATTCCATTGCATTCCATTCCATCCCATTTCACTCCATTCAGGTTGATTCCATTCCATTCCATTCCATTGCATTCCATTCCATCCCATTCCATTCGGGTTGATTCCATTCCATTCCATTCCATTCCATTGCACTCCATCCCATTCCACTCCATTCCATTCCGGTTGATTCCATTCCCTTCAATTTCATTCCATTCCATTTGGTTTGATTCCATTGCATTCCATTCCATTCCATTCCACTGCATTCTATTGCATTCGGGTTGCTTCCATTCCATTCCAGAACATTCCATTCTATTCAATTCCACTCCAGTTGATTCCATTCCATTCCATTCCATTCCATTCCACCCCGGTTGATTCCATTCCATTCCATTCCATTCCTTTTTGATTCCATTCCATTCCATTCCATTCCATTCCATTCCATTCCATTCGTTTTGATTCCATTCCATTCCATTCCATTCCATTCCATTCCATTCCATTCGGGTTTTTTCCATTCCATTCCATTCTATTCCATTCCATTACATTCTATTCGCGTTGATTCCATTCCGTTCCATTCCATACCATTCGGGTTGATTCGATTCCATTCCATTCCATTCCATTCCACTGCATTCCATTTCTTACCATTCGGGTAGATTCCGTTCTATTCCATTCCTATCCATTCCATTCCATTCCGGATGATTACATTCCATTCCATTCGATTCCATTCCATTAGGGTTGATTCCATTCCATTCCATTCCATTCCATTTCATTCCATGCCGGTTGATTCCATTCCATTCCATTCCATTCCATTCCATTCCATTCGGTTGGATTCCATTCCATTCCATTGCAATGCATTCCATTCCATTCCATTTCATTCCATTCGGGTTGATTCCATTCCATTTCATTCCTTTCCATTCCACTCCATTCCATTCGAGTTGTTTCCATTCCATTCCATTTGATTCCATTCCATTCGATTCCTTTCCATTCAGGTTGACTCCATTCCATTCCATTTCATTCCTTTCTATTCCTTTCCATTGCATTTATTTCATTCCATTCGGGTAGATTCCGTTCTATTCTATTCCAATCCATTCCATTCCATTCCGGATGATTCCATTACATTCCATTTCATTCCATTACATTTTATTCCATTCGGATTGATTCCATTCCATTCCATTCCAATGCATTCCTTTCCATTCCATTTCATTCCATTCGGGTTGATTCCATTCCATTGCATTCCGTTCCATTCCATTCGCCTCTGGTTGATTCCTATCCATTCCATTGCATTCCATTCCATTCCATTCGGGTTGATTCCATTCCATTCCTTTCTATTCCATTCCATTCCATTCTATTCGGGTTGATTCCATTGCATCCCATTCCATTTCATTCCATCCCATTCCATTCCATTCCATTCGGGTTGATTCCATTGCATTCCAATTGGGTTAATTCCATTCCATTCCATTCCATTCCATTCCATTCCATTCCATTCCAATCCATTGCATTCGGGTTGATTATATTCCATTCCATTCCATTCCATTCCATACCATTCCATTCCTTTTGATTCCATTCCATTGCATTCCATTCCATTCCATTCCATTCCATTCCATTCCATTCCATTCCATTCCCTTTGGGTAGATTCCATTCCGCTCCAATCCATACCATTCCATTCCATTCCGGCTGATTGCATTCCATTCCATTCCATTCCATTCCATTCCATTCCATTCCATTCCATTCCATTCGGGTTGATTCCATTCCATTCCATTCTATTCCATTCCTTTCCATTCTATTCGCGTTTATTCCATTCCATCCCATTCCATTCCTTTCCATTCGGGTTGATTCTATTCCATTGCATTCCATACTATTCCATTCCATTCGGGTTGATTCCATTCCATTCCATTTGATTCCATTCCATTCGATTCCATTCCATTCAGGTTGAATCCTTTGCATTCCATTTCATTCCATTCTATTCCATTCCATTGGATTCCACTTCATTCCATTCGGGTAGATTCCGTTCTATTCCATTCCAATCCATTCCATTCCATACCGGTTGATTCCATTCCATTCCATTCCACTCCATTCCATTCCATTCCACTCCATTCCATTTGGGTTGTTTCCATTCCATTCCATTCCATTCGGTTTGTTTCCATTTGATTCCTTTCTATTCCATTCCATTCCATTCTATTCGCGTTGATTCCATTCCATGCTATTCCATTCCATTCCATTGCATTCCATTCCATTCCATTCTGGTTGATTCCATTCCATTCCATTCCATTCCATTCCATTCCATTCCATTCCCATCCATTCGGGGTGATTTCTTTCCATTCCATTCTATTCCATTCCATTCTATTCGCGATGTTTCCATTACATTCCATTCCATTCCATTCCATTAAATCCCATTCCACTCCATTCCATTCCAGTTGACTCGATTCCATTCCGTTCCATTCCATTCCATTCCATTCCATTCCATTCCATTCCATTGCATACCAGTTCATTCCATTCGGGTAGATTCCGTTGTATTCCATTCCAATCCATTCCATTCCATTCCATTCCATTCCATTTGGGTTGATTCCATTCCGTTCCATTCCGTTCCATTCCATTCGGTTGCTTCCATTCCATTCCAGAACATTCCATTCCATACCATTGCATTCCAATCCTTTCCATTCCGGTCGATTCCATTCCGTTCCATTCCATTCCATTCCATTTCATTCCATTCCGGTTGATTCCTTTCCATTCCATTCCATTCCATTCCATTCCATTCCATTCGGCTTGATTCCATTCCATTCCATTGTAATCCATTGCATTCCATTCTATTCTCGTTGATTACATTCCAACCCATTCCATTCAATTCTATTCGGCCTGATTCCATTCCATTTCATTTCATTCCATTTGCATTGATTCCATTCCATTCCATTCCATGCCATTCCATTCTGGTTGATTCCATTCCATTCCATTCAATTCGGATTGATTCCATTCCATTCCATTCTATTCCATTCCATTCCATTCTATTCTCCTTGATTGCATTCCATCCCATTGCATTCCATTCCATCTCATTCCATTCCATTCCATTCGGGTTGATTCCATTCCATTCCATTCCATTCCATTCCATTCCATTGCATTCGGGTTGATTCCATTCCATTCCAATCCATTCCATTCCATTCCATTCGTGTTGATTCCATTCCATTGCATTCCATTCCATTCCGTTTCATTCCATTCATGTTGATTCCATTCCATTCCGTTCCATTCCATTCCCTTCCATTCGTGTTGATTCCATTCCATGGCATTCCATTCTATTCCATTCCAATTCCTTCCTTTCAATTCCATTTCATTCCATTCTGGATGATTCCATTCCATTCCATTCCTTTCCATTCCCTTCGGGTTTATTCCATTCCATTCCATTCCATTGCATTCCATTCGGGTTGTTTCCATTGCATTTCATTCGATTCGATTCCTTTCCATTCCATTCCATTGCATTCCATTCGGGATGATTCCATTCCATTCCATTCCATTCGTGTTGATACCATTACAATCCACGCCATTCCATTCCATTCAATTCCGTTAGAATTGATGACATTCCATTCCATTCCATACCATTCCACTCCATTTGGGTTGATTCCATTCCATTCCATTCCATTCCATCCGGGTTAATTCCATTCCATTCCATTCCATTCCATTCCATTCCATTTGGGTTGCTTACATTCCATTCAAGAACATTCCATTCCATTCCATTCCATTCCTTTCCATTCCCTTCTATTCAGGTTGATTCCATTCCATCCCATTCCATTCCGTTCCATTCGTTTTGATTCCATTCCATTCCATTCCATTCGGTTTGATTCCATTCAATTCCATTCCATTGCATTACATTCCATTCCATTTCATTCCATTCGGGTTGATTCCATTCCATGCCATTCCGTTCCATTCTGTTTGATTCAATTCTATTCCATTCCCTTCCATTCCATTCCATTCCATTTGGGTTGCTTCCATTCCATTCTGGAACATTCCATTCCTTTCCATTCCATTCCGGTAGATTTCATTCCATTCCATTCCATTCCATTCGTTTAGAATCCATTCCTTTCCTTTCCATTCCATTACATTGCATTACATCAAATTCGGTTTCATTCCATACCATTTCATTCAATTGCATTCCATTCCATTCCATGTCATTCCATTTGGGTTGATTCCATTCCATTCCATTCCATTCCATTCCATTCCATTCCATTCCATTCGCGTTGAATCCATTCCATTCCACTCCATTCCATTCCATTCCATTCCCTTCCCTTCGGGTTGAATCCATTCCATTCCATTCCATTCCATTCCATTCCATTCCATTCCACTCTGGTTGATTCCATTCCATTCCATTCCATTCCATTCCTTTCCAGTCCATTTGTGTTAATTCCATTCCATTTCATTCCATTCCATTCCATTCCATTCCATTTGGGTTGATTCCATTCCATTCCATTCCATTCCATTCCATTCCATCCTATTCCATTCCACTCCATTCCATTCTGGTTGATTCCATTCCATTCCATCCCATTCTATTCCATTCCATTCCATTCCATTGCATTCCATTCCATTACATTCTGGTTGATTCCATTCCATTCCGTTCCATTCCATTCCATTCCATTCCATTCCATTCCCATCCATTCGGGGTTTTTGCTTTCCATTCCATTCTATTCCATTCCATTCTATTCGCGATGTTTCATTCCATTCCATTCCATTCCATTCCATTAAATCCCATTCCACACCATTCCATTCCGGTTGACTCGATTCCATTCCATTCCATTCCATTCCATTCCATTCCATTCCATTGCAAACCAGTTCATTCCATTCGGGTAGATTCTGCTCTATTCCATTCCAATCCATTCGATTCCGTTCCATTCCATTCCATTCCATTTGGTTGCTTCCATTCCATTCCAGAACATTCCATTCCATACCATTGCATTCCAATCCTTTCCATTCCGGTCGATTCCGTTCCATTCCATTCCATTCCATTCCATTTCATTCCATTCTGGTTGATTCAATTCCATTCCTTTCCATTCCATTCCATTCGGGTTGATTCCATTCCATCCCATTCCATTCCATTCCATCGCATTACATTCCATTCCATTCTGGTTGATTCCATTCCATTCCTTTCCATTCCATTCCATTCGGTTTGATTCCATTCCATTCCATTCTCTTCCATTCCATCCCATTCTATTCAATTCCATTCCATTCTATTCACATTGATTCCATTCCATCCCATTCCATTCCATTCCATCCCATTACATTCCATTCCATTCGGGTTGATTCCATTCCATTCAGTTGCATTCCATTCCATTTTGGTGGATTCCATTCCACGCCATTCCATTCCATTCCATTCCATTCCATTCCATTCCATTCGTGTTGAATGTATTCCATTCCATTCCTTTCCATTCTATTCCATTCCATTCGTGTTGATTCCATTCCATTCCATTCCATCGCATTCCATTCCATTCCGTTTCATTCCATTCATGTTGATTCCTTTCCATTCCATTCCAATCGGGATGATTCCGTTCCCTTCCTTTCCATTCCATTCCATCCCATTCGTGTTGATACCATTCCATTCCACGCCATTCCATTCCATTCCATTCCATTCCATTAGGGTTGATGCCATTCCATTCCATTCCATAACATTCCATTCCCATTGGGTTGATTCCATTCCATTCCACTCCATTCCATTCGGGTTAATTGCATTCCATTCCATTCCATTCGACTCCATTCCTTTCCATTCCATTCGGGTGGCTTCCATTCCAGTCAAGATCATTCCATTCCATTCCATTCCATTCCATTCCATTCCGCTCCATTCCAATCCATTCCATTCCATGTGGGTTGATTTCATTCCATTCCATTCCATTCCATTCCATTCCATTCCATTCCATTCGGGTTAATTCCATTCCATTCCATTCCATTCCATTCCACTCCACTCCATTCCATTCCATTCCATTTGGGTTGATTCCATTCCATTCCTTTCCATTCCATTCCATTCCACTCGGTTTGATTCCATTAACTACCATTCCATTCCATTCCATTCGGGTTGATGCCATTCCATTCCATTCCATTCCATTCAATTCTTATAGGTTCCGTCCTATTCCATTCCATTCCATTCCATTCCATTCCGTTCGGGTTGATTCCATTCCGTTCCATTCCAGTCCATTCCATTCCATTCCGATTGATTCCATGCCATTGCTTTCCATTCCATTCCGTTCCATTCCATTCCATTCCGATTAATTCCATTCCATTCCATTGCATTCCATTCCATTCCACTCCATTCCTTTGTGGTTGATTCCATTCCATTCCATTCCATTCCATTCCATTCCATTCCTTTCCAATCCGTTTCATTCCATTCCATTCAATTTCATTCCATTCGGGTTGATTCCATTCCATTCCATTCCATACCTTTCCATTGCTGTTGATTCCATTCCATTCCATTCCATTCCGTTCCACTCCATTCCATTCCATTCCGTTCGGGTTGATTCCATTCCGTTCCAATCCATACCATTCCATTCAATTCCGGTTGATTCCAATCCATTCCATTTCATTCCATTCAATTCGGGTTGATTCCATTCCATTTCTTTCTATTCCATTCCATTCCATTGTATTCCATTCCATTCCATTCTATTCGCGTTGATTCCATTCCATCCCATTCCATTCCATTCCATCCCATTCCATTCCATTCAATTCGGGTTGAATCCATTGCATTCCATTCCATTTCATACCATTAGGGTGGATTCCATTCCATTCCATTCAATTCCATTCCATTCCATTCCGTTCGGGTTGATTCCATTCCCTTCCATTCCATTGCATTCCATTCCATTCCATTCCATTCCATTCCACTCAGGCTGATTCCATTCCATTTCTTTCCATTCCATTCCATTCCATTCCGGTTTTTTCCATTCCATTCCATTCCATTCCATTCCATTCGGTTGCTTCCATTCCATTCCAGAACATTCCATTCCATTCCATTCCGGTTGATTCCATTGCATTCCATTCCATTCCATTCTATTACATTCCTTTCCTTTTGCTTCCATTCCATTCCATTCCAATCCATTTTATTCCATTCGGTTTGATTCCATTCCATTCCATTCCAATGCATTCCATTCCATTCCATTTCATTCCATTCGGGTTTATTCCATTCCATTGCATTCGATTGTATTCCATTCTGGTTGATTCCGTTCCATTCCATTCCACTCCATTCCATTTCATTCGGGTTGATTCCATTCCATTCCATTCCATTCCATTCCATTCCATTCCATTTGTGTTGACTCCATTCCATTCCATTCCATTCCATTCCATTTCATTCCAATCCATTCTGTAAGATTCCATTCCATTTCATTCCATTCCATTCCATTCCATTCCATTTCATTCCAATCCATTCGGTTTGACTGCATTCCATTACATTCCTTTCCATTCGGTTGCTTCCTTTCCATTCCGGAACATTCCATTCCATTCCGGTTGATTCAATTCCATTCCATTCCATTCCATTCCATTCGGGTTGATTCCATTCCATTCCATTGCATTGCATTCCGTTCCATTCCATTCCATTTCATTCGGTTTGATTCCATTCCATTTCTATCCATTCCATTGCATTCCATTCCACTCCATTCCATTCGGGTTGATTCCATTCCATTCCAATCCATTCCATTCCATTCCGTTCTATTCCATTCCATTCCATTCCATTCGGGTTGATTGCATTCCATTCCATTCCATAACATTCCATTCCTGTTGATTCTATTCCATTCCATTTCATTACATTCCGTTCGGGTTGATTCCATTCCGTTCCAATCCATACCGCTCCATTCCATTTGGGTTCATTCCATTCCATTCCATTTCATTCCATTCGGGTTTTTTCCATTCCATTCCATACCATTCCATTCCATTCTGGTTGATTCCATTCCATTCCATTCCATTCCATTCGGGTTGATTCCATTACATTCCATTCTATTCCATTCAATTCCATTCTATTCCATTCCATTCCATTCTATTCGCGTTGATTCCATTCCATCCCATTCCATTTCATTCCATTCCATTCCAATCCATTCGGGTTGCTTCCATTCCAGTCAAGAACATTCCAATCCATTCCATTCCATTCCATTCCATTCCACTCCATTCAAATCCATTCCATTCCATGTGGGTTGATTCCATTCCTTTCCATTCCATTCCATTCCATTCGGGTTGATTCCATTCCATTCCATTCCATTGCATACCATTCCATTCCGTTAGTTTTGATTCCATTCCATTCCATTCCATTCCATTCCATTCCATTCCATTCCATTCGGGTTGATTCCATTCCATTCCATTCCTTTCCATTCCATTCCATTCCATTCCTTTCCATTCCATTCGTGTAGATTCCGTTTTATTCCATTCCATTCCCTTCCGATCGGGTTGATTCCATTCCATTCCTTTCCAATCCATTCCATTCCATTCCGATTGATTCCATTCCATTCCATTCCATTCCTTTCCGTTTCATTCCATTCCATTCCGATTGATTCAATTCCATTCCATTCCATTCCATTCCATTCCATTCCATTCCATTCCATTCCATTGTGGTTGATTCCATTCCATTCCATTCCATTCCTTTCCATTCCGTTGCATTCCATTCCATTCAATTTCATTCCAGTCGGGTTGATTCCATTCCATTCCATTCCTTTCCGTTCCATTCCTCTCTAGTTCATTCCATTCCATTCCGTTCCATTCGATTCCATTTCATTCCATTCCCTTCGGGTTGAATCCATTCCATTCAATTGCATACCATTCCATTTCATTCCATTCCATTCGGGTTGATTCCATTCCATTTATTTCGATTCCATTCCATTCCATTCCATTCCATTCCATTCCATTCGGGTTGATTCCATTCCATTCCATTGCATTCCATGCCATTCCATTCCATTCGGGTTGATTCCATTCCATTCCATTCCATTCCATTCCATTCCATTCCATTCCGTTCCATTCCCTTCGGGTTTATTCCATACCATTCCATTCCATTCCATTCGGGTTTTTTCCGTTCCATTTCATTCCATTCCATTCAGTTCCATTCCAATCCATTCCATTCCATTCCATTCTGGATAATTCCATTCCATTCCATTCCATTCCATTCCATTCCATTCCATTCCATTCGTGTTGATACCATTCCATTCCATTCCATTCCACTCCATTCCATTCCATTAGGGTTGATGCCATTCCATGCCTTTCCATACCATTCCATTCCAATTGGGTTCGTTCCATTCCTTTCCATTCCATTCCATTCGGGTTAATTCCATTCCATTCCATTCCATTCGATTCCATTCCATTGCATGCCATTCGGGTTGCTTCCATTCCAGTCAAGAATATTCCATTATATTCCATTCCATTTCATTCCTTTCCATTCCTGTTGATTTCATTCAATTCCATTCCACTCCATTCGTTTTGATTCCGTTCCATTCCATTCCATTCCATTCCATTCCATTCCATTCGGTTTGATTCCATTCCGTTCCATTCCATTGCATTCCATTCCATTCCGTTTCATTCCATTCGGGTTGATTCCATTCCATTCCATTCCATTCCATTCTGGTTTATTCCATTCCATACCATTCCCTTCAATTCCATTCAATTCCATTCCATTCGTATTGCTCCCATTCCATTCCAGAACATTCCATTCCATTCCTTTCCATTCCATTCCATTCGGGTTCATTCCATTCCATTCCATTCCATTCCATTCCATTCCATTCCATTCGGGTTGATTCCATTCCATTCTATTCCATTGCATTCCATTCCATTCCATTCCATTCGGGTTGATTCCATTCCATTCCATTCCATTCCATTCCATTCCGGTTGATTCCATTCCATTCCTTTCCATTCCATTCCATTCTATTCCAATCTGTGCCATTCCATTCGGGTTGATTCCATTGCATTCCATTCCATTCCATTCCATTCCATTCCATTCGGGTTGATTCCATTCCATTCCATTCCATTCCATTCGGTTGCTTCCATTTCATTCCAGAACATTGCATTCCATTCCATTCCATTCCATTCCATTCCGGTTGATTCCATTCCATTCCATTCCATTCCATTCTATTCCATTCCATTCCTTTTGATTCCATTCCATTCCATTCCATTCCATTCGGTTTGATTCCATTCCATTCTAATCAATTCCTTTCCATTCCCTTCTGGTTGATTCCTTTCCACTCCATTGCTTTCCATTCCTTTCAATTCCGGATGATTCCATTCCATTCCATTCCATTCCATTCCATTTCATTCCATTCCATTTTATTCCATTCGGCTTGATTCCATTCGGGTTGTTTCCTTTCCATTGCATTCCATTCCATTCCATTCTATTCCATTCTGGTTGATTCCATTCCATTCCATTCCATTCCATTCCATTCCATTCGGGTTGATTCCATTCCATTCCATTCTCTTCCATTCCATTCGATTCTATTCCATTCCATTCCATTCTATTCGCATTGATTCCATTCCATCCCATTCCATTCCATTCCATCCCATTACATTCCATTCCATTCGGGTTGATTCCATTGCATTCAGTTGCATTCCATTCCATTTGGGTGGATTCCATTCCATTCCATTCCATTCCATACCATTCCATTCCATTCCATTCCATTCGTGTTGAATCCATTCCATTCCATTCCTTTCCATTCTATTCCGTTCCATTCGTGTTGATTCCATTCCATACCATTCCATCGCATTCCATTCCATTCCGTTTCATTCCATTCATGTTGATTCCTTTCCATTCCATTCCAATCGGGATGATTCCGTTCCCTTCCTTTCCATTCCATTCCATTCCATTCGTGTTGATACCGTTCCATTCCACGCCATTCCATTCCATTCCATTCCATTCCATTAGGGTTGATGCCTTTCCATTCCATTCCATACCATTCCATTCCCATTGGCTTGATTCCATTCCATTCCACTCCATTCCATTCGGGTTAATTGCATTCTATTCCATTCCATTCGACTCCATTCCTTTCCATTCCATTCGGGTGGATTCCATTCCAGTCAAGAATATTCCATTCCATTCCATTCCATTCCTCTCCATTCCAATCCATTCCATTCCATGTGGGTTGATTCCATTCCATTCCATTCCATTCCATTCCATTCCATTCCATTCCATTCCATTCCCTTCGGGTTGATTCCATTCCATTCCATTCCATTCCATTCCATTCCATTCCATTCCACTCCATTCCATTCCATTCCATTCGGGTTGATTCCATTCCATTCCTTTCCATACCATTCCATTCCACTCGGTTTGATTCCATTAAATACCATTCCATTCCATTCCATTCGGGTTGATGCCATTCCATTCCATTCCATTCAATTCTTGTAGATTCCGTTCTATTCCATTCCATTCCATTCCATTCCATTCCGTTCGTGTTGATTCCATTCCGTTCCATTCCAATCCATTCCATTCCATTCCGATTGATTCCATGCCATTCCTTTCCATTCCATTCCGTTCCATTCCATTCCATTCCGATTAATTCCATTCCATTCCATTGCATTACATTCCATTCCTCTCCATTCCTTTGTGGTTGATTCCATTCCATTCCATTCCATTCCATTCCATTCCTTTCCAATCCGTTTCATTCCATTCCATTCAATTTCATTCCATTCGGGTTGATTCCATTCCATTCCATTCCTTTCCATTATATTCCATTGCATTCCATTCCATCCTGGTTCATTCCATTCCATTCCATTCCATTCCATTCCATTCCATTCCATTCCATTCCATTCCATTCCATTCCATTCCATTCTGGTTGATTCCTTTCCATTCCATTCCATTCCATTCCATTCGGGTTGATTCCATTCCATTCCATTCCATTTTATTCCGTTCGGTGTGATTCTTTTCCATGCCATTCTATTCTGTTCCATTCTATTCGCGTTGACTCCATTCCATTCCATTCCATTCTATTCCATTCCATTCCTTTTGATTACGTTCCATTCCATTTTATTCCATTCTGTTTGATTCCATTCCATTCCATTCCAATGCTTTCCATTCCATTCCATTTCATTCCATTCGGGTTTATTCCATTCCATTCCATTCCATTCCATTCTATTCCATTCTGGTTGATTCCATTCCATTCCATTCCATTCCATTCGAGTTGATACCATTCCATTCCATTCTATTCCATTCCATTCCATTCTATTCCATTCCATTCCATTCTATTCGCGTTGTTTACATTCCATCCCATTCCATTCCATTCCATTCCATCCCATTCCATTCCATTCAATTCGGGTTGATTAGATTGCATTCCATTCCATTCCATTCCATTCCATTTGGGTGGATTCCATTCCATTCCATTCCATTCTATTCCAATGCATTCGTGTTGATTGCATTCCATTCCATTCCATTCCATTCCATTCTATTCCATTCCATTCGTGTTGATTCCATTCCATTCCATTCCATTCGGGATGATTCCGTTCCATTCCATTCCATTCCATTCCATTCCATTCGTGTTGATAGCATTCCATTCCACGCCATTCGATTCCATTCCATACCATTAGGGTTGATGCCATTCAATTCCATTCCATAACATTCCATTCCATTTGGGTTGATTCCATGCCATTCCATTCCATTCGGGTTAATTCCATTCCATTCCATTCCATTGTGGTTGATTCCATTCCATTCCATTCCATTCTTTCCATTCCGTTGTATTCCATTCCATTCAATTTCATTCCATTCGGGTTGACTCCATTCCATTCCATTCCTTTACATTCCATTCCATTCCATTCTATCCCATTCGGGTTCATTCCATTCCATTCCGTTCTATTCGATTAGATTCCATTCCATTCCCTTCTGGTTGAATCCATTCCATTCCATTCCATTCCATTCCATTCAATTCGGGTTGATTCCATTCCATTCCATTGCATTGCATTCCTTTCCATTCCATTCCATTTCATTCGGTTTGATTCCATTCCATTTCTATCCATTCCATTGCATTCCATTCCACTCCATTCCATTCGGGTTGATTCCATTCCATTCCAATCCATTCCATTCCATTCCGTTCTATTCCATTCCATTCCATTCCATTCGGGTTGATTGCATTCCATTCCATTCCATAACATTCCATTCCTGTTGATTCTATTCCATTCCATTTCATTACATTCCGTTCGGGTTGATTCCATTCCGTTCCAACCCATACCGCTCCATTCCATTTGGGTTCATTCCATTCCATTCCATTTCATTCCATTCGGGTTTTTTCCATTCCATTCCATACCATTCCATTCCATTCTGGTTGATTCCATTCCATTCCATTCCATTCCATTCGGGTTGATTCCATTACATTCCATTCTATTCCATTCAATTCCATTCTATTCCATTCCATTCCATTCTATTCGCGTTGATTCCATTCCATCCCATTCCATTTCATTCCATTCCATTCCAATCCATTCGGGTTGCTTCCATTCCAGTCAAGAACATTCCAATCCATTCCATTCCATTCCATTCCATTCCACTCCATTCAAATCCATTCCATTCCATGTGGGTTGATTCCATTCCTTTCCATTCCATTCCATTCCATTCGGGTTGATTCCATTCCATTGCATTCCATTGCATACCATTCCATTCCGTTAGTGTTGATTCCATTCCATTGCATTCCATTCCATTCCATTCCATTCGGGTTGATTCCATTCCATTCCATTCCATTCCATTCCTTTCCATTCCATTCCATTCCATTCCTTTCCATTCCATTCGTGTAGATTCCATTTTATTCCATTCCATTCCATTCCGATCGGGTTGATTCCATTCCATTCCTTTCCAATCCATTCCATTCCTTTCCGATTGATTCCATTCCATTCCAATCCATTCCTTTCCGTTTCATTCCATTCCATTCCGATTGATTCCATTCCATTCCATTCCATTCCATTCCATTCCATTCCATTCCATTCCATTCCATTCCATTCCATTCCATTGTGGTTGATTCCATTCCATTCCATTCCATTCCTTTCCATTCCGTTGCATTCCTTTCCATTCAATTTCATTCCATTCGGGTTGATTCCATTCCATTCCATTCCTTTCCATTCCATTCCTCTCTGGTTCATTCCATTCCATTCCTTTCCATTCGATTCCATTTCATTCCATTCCCTTCGGGTTGAATCCATTCCATTCCATTGCATACCATTCCATTTCATTCCATTCCATTCGGGTTGATTCCATTCCATTTATTTCGATTCCATTCCATTCCATTCCATTCCATTCCATTCCATTCCATTCCATTCCATTCGGGTTGATTCCATTCCATTCCATTCCATTCCATTGCATTCCATGCCATTCCATTCCATTCGGGTTGATTCCATCCCATTCCATTCCATTCCATTCCGTTCCATTACCTTCGGGTTTATTCCATACCATTCCATTCCATTCCATTCGGGTTTTTTCCGTTCCATTTCATTCCATTCCATTCCATTCCATTCCATTTCAATCCATTCCATTCCATTCCATTCTGCATGATTCCATTCCATTCCATTCCATTCCATTCCATTCCGTTCCATTCGTGTTGATACCATTCCATTCCATTCCATTCCACTCCATTCCATTCCATTAGGGTTGATGCCATTCCATCCCATTCCATACCATTCCATTCCACTTGGGTTCATTCCATTCCTTTCCATTCCATTCCATTCGGGTTAATTCCATTCCATTCCATTCCATTCGATTCCATTGCATTGCATGCCATTCGTGTTGCTTCCATTCCAGTCAAGAATATTCCATTATATTCCATTCCATTTCATTCCTTTCCATTCCATTCCATTCGGGTTAATTCCATTCCATTCCATTCCATTCGATTCCATTGCATTGCATGCCATTCGTGTTGCTTCCATTCCAGTCAAGAATATTCCATTATATTCCATTCCATTTCATTCCTTTCCATTCCTGTTGATTTCATTCAATTCCATTCCACTCCATTCGTTTTGATTCCACTCCATTCCATTCCATTCCATTCCATTCCATTCGGTTTGATTCCATTCCGTTCCATTCCATTGCATTCCATTCCATTCCGTTTCATTCCATTCGGGTTGATTCCATTCCATTCCATTCCATTCCATTCTGGTTTATTCCATTCCATACAATTCCCTTCAATTCCATTCAATTCCATTCCATTCGTATTGCTCCCATTCCATTCCAGAACATTCCATTCCATTCCTTTCCATTCCATTCCATTCGGGTTCATTCCATTCCATTCCATTCCATTCCATTCCATTCCATTCCATTCTGGTTGATTCCATTCCATTCTATTCCATTGCATTCCATTCCATTCCATTCCATTCGGGTTGATTCCATTCCATTCCATTCCATTCCATTCCGGTTGATTCCATTCCATTCCATTCCATTCCATTCCATTCTATTCCAATCTGTGCCACTCCATTCGGGTTGATTCCATTGCATTCCATTCCCTTCCATTCCATTCCTTTCCATTCCATTCCATTCGGGTTGATTCCATTCCATTCCATTCCATTCCATTCGGTTGCTTCCATTTCATTCCAGAACATTGCATTCCATTCCATTCCATTCCATTCCATTCCGGTTGATTCCATTCCATTCCATTCCATTCCATTCTATTCCATTCCATTCCTTTTGATTCCATTCCATTCCATTCCATTCCATTTTATTCCATTCGGTTTTATTCCATTCTATTCCATTCCAATGCATTCCTTTCCATTCCATTCCATTCCATTCGGTTTGATTCCATTCCATTCTAATCAATTCCTTTCCATTCCCTTCTGGTTGATTCCTTTCCACTCCATTGCTTTCCATTCCATTCAATTCGGGTTGATTCCATTCCATTTCATTCCATTCCATTCCATTCCATTCCATTCCATTCCATTCCATTCCATTCCATTCGGGATGATTCCATTCCATTACATTCCATTCCATAGCATTCCATTCGTGTTGCTACCTTTCCATTCTTCGCCTTTCCATTCCATTCCATCCCATTACGGTTCATGACATTCCATACCATTCCATACCATTCCATTCCATTTGGGTTGATTCCATTCCATTCCATTCCATTCCATTCTTGTTAAATCCATTCCACACCATTCCATTCCATTTGGGTTGATTCCTTTCCATTCCATTCCATTCCATTCGGGTTAATTCTATTCCATTCCATTCCATTCCATTTGGGTTGACTCCATTCCATTCCACTCCATTCCATTCCATTCGGGTTAATTCCATTGCATTCCACTCCATTCCAATCCATTCCATTCCACGTGGGTCTATTCTATTCCATTCCATTCCATTCCATTCCATTCGGGTTTGTTCCATTCCATTCCATTCCATACCATTCCATTCCTTTCGGGTTGATTCCATTCCATTCCATTCCATTCCATTGCATTCCATTCCATTCGGGTTGATTCCATTATATTCCATTCCATTAAATTCCATTACATTCCATTCGGGTAGATTCCGTTCTACTCCATTCCATTCCATTCCATTCCATTCCGTTCGGGTTGATTCCATTCCATTCCATACCAATCCATTCGAATCCATTCCTATGGATTCCATTCCAATCCATTCCATTCCATTCCGTTCCATTCCAATTGATTCCATTCCAATCCATTCCATTCCATTGCGTTCCATTCCGATTGATTCCATTCCATTCCATTCCATTCTTTGTGGTTGATTCCATTCCATTCCATTGCACTGCATTCCTTTCCATTCAATTTCATTCCATTCGGGTTCATTCCATTCAATTCCATTCCATTCCATTCGGGTTGAATCCATTGCATTCCATTCCATTCCATTCCATTCCATTCCATTCCATTCGGGTTGATTCCATTTCATTCCATTCCTTTCCATTCGGTTGCTTCCATTCCATTGCAGAACATTCCATTCCATTCCATTCCATTCTGGTTGATTCCATTCCATTCCATTCTATTGCATTCCATTCCTTTTGATTCCATTCCATTCCATTCCATTCCATTGTATTCCATTCGGATTGGTTCCATTCCATTCCATTCCAATGCATTCCTTTCCATTCCATTTCATTCCATTCGGGTTGATTCCATTCCATTCCATTCCATTCCATTCCATTCCATTCCATTCTATTCCATTCTCGTTGATTCCATTCCATTCCATTCCATTCTATTCTGTTTGATTCCATTCCATACCATTCTATTCCATTCCATTCCATTCTATTCTCGTTGATTCCATTCCATCCCATTGCATTACATTCCATCCCTTTCCATTCCATTCCATTCGGGTTGATTCCATTCCATTCCATTCCATTCCATTCCATTTGGGTTGATTCCATTCCATTTCTTTCCATTCTATTCCATTCCATTGCATTCTGGTTGATTCCATTCCATTCCATTCAATTCCATTCCATTGCATTGCATTCCATTCCATGTCATTCCATTCGTGTTGATTCCATTCAATTCCATTCCACTCCATCCCATTCTGGTTGATTCCATTCCATTCCATTCCATTCCATTCTATTCCATTCGGGTTGATTGCATTCCATTCCATTCTATTCCATTCCATTCCACTCTATTCGCGATGATTCCATTCCAATCCATTCCATTAAATCCCATTCCATTCCATTCGGTTTGTTTCGATTCAATTCCATTCCGTTCCATTGCATTCCATTTCATTCCATTCGGGTAGATTCCGTTCTATTCCATTCCAATCCATTGCATTCCATCCCGGTTGATTGCAATCCATTCCATTCCATTCCATTTGGGTTGATTCCATTCCATTCCATTCCATTCCATTGCATTACATTCCATTTGGGTTGATTCAATTCCGTTCCATTCCATTCCATTCCATTCGGTTGCTTCCATTCCATTCCAGAACATTCCATTCCATTCCATTCCATTCTGGTTGATTCCATTGAGTTCCATTCCATTCCATTCCATTCCATTCCATTATGGTTGATTCGATTGCATTCCATTCCATTCCATTCCATTCCATTCGGTTTCATTCCATTCCATTCCATTCTATTCCATTTGGGATGATTCCATTCCATTTCATTCCATTCCATTTCATTCAATTCGTGTTGATACCATTCCATTCCACGCCATTCCATTCCATTCAATTCCATTAGGATTGATGACATCCATTCCATTCCATACCATTCCATTCCATTCGGGTTGATTCCATTCCATTCCATTCCAATCCATTCCATTCCATTCCAATCCATTCCATTACGTTCCTATTGATTCCATTCCATTCCATTCCATTCCATTCCATTCCATTCCATTCCGTTCTGATTGATTCCATTCCATTCCTTTCCATTCCATCGTGGTTGATTCCATTCCATTCCATTCCATTGCATTCCTTTCCATTCAATTTCCTTCCATTCGGGTTGATTCCATTCCATTCCATTCCTTTCCATTCCATTACATTCCATTCGGCTACATTCCATTCCATTCCATTCCATTCCATTCCATTCCCTTCCCTTCGCGTTGAATCCATTCCATTCCATTGCATTCCATTCCATTCCATTCCATTACATTACATTACATTCGGGTTGATTCCATTCCACTCCACTCCATTCCATTCCATTCCATTCCATTTCATTCCATTCGGGTTGATTCCATTCCATTTCATTCCATTCCATTCCATTCCATTCCATTCCATTCGGGTTGATTCCACTCCATTTCATTCCATTCCATTCCATTCCATCCTATTCCATTCCACTCCATTCCATTCGGGTTGATTCCATTCCATTCCATTCCATTCCATTCCATTCCATTCCATTCCATTCCATTCCATTCGTGTTGATTGCATTCCATTCCATTCCATTCCATTCCATTCGGGTTGATTCCATTCCATTCCATTCTATTCCATACCATACCATTCCATTCGAGTTCATTCCATTCCATTCCATTTGATTCCATTCCATTCTATTCTATGCCATTCGGGTTGACTCCATTCCATTCCATTTCATTCCATTCTATTCCATTCCGTTGCATTCCATTTCGTAGCATTCGGGTAGAGTCCTTCCTTTTCCATACCAATGCATTCCATTCCATTCTGATTGATTCCATTCCATTCCATTCCATTCCATTCCATTCCATTCCATTCGATTTCATTCCAATCCATTGGGTTTGATTGCATTCCATTCCATTCCATTCCATTCGGTTGCTTCCATTCCTTTCCATAAAATTCCATTCCATTCCATTCCATTCCATTCCATTCCATTCCATTCCATTCCATTCCGGTTGATTCCATTCCATTCCATTCCATTCCATTCCATTCAACTCCATTCCATTCCTTTTGATTCCATTCCATTCCATTCCATTTTATTCCATTCGGATTGCTTCCATTACCTTCCATTCCAATGCATTCCTTTCCATTCCATTTCATTTCATTCGGGTTGATTCCATTCCATTCCATTCCACACCATTCCATTCCATTCCATTCCATTCTGGTTGATTCCATTCCATTCCATTCCATTCGGATTGATTCCATTCCATTAAATTCTATTCCATTCCATTCCATTCTATTCTTGTTGATTGCATTCCATCCCATTGCATTCCATTCCATCTCATTCCATTCCATTCCATTCGGGTTGATTCCATTCCATTCCATTCCATTTCATTTGGGTTGATTCCATTCCATTCCATTCCATTCCATTCCATTGCATGCGGGATGATTCCATTCCATTCCATTCCATTCCATTCGTGTTGATTCCATTCCATTCCATTCCATTCCATTCCATTCCATTCCATTCCGTCTCATTCCATTCATGTTGATTCCAGTCTATTACGTTTCATTCCATTCATTTTGATTCCATTCTATTACATTCCATTCCATTCCCTTCCATTCGAGTTGATTCCCTTCCATGGCATTCCATTCTATTCCATTCCAGTGCCTTCCTTTCAATTCCATTTCATTCCATTCGGGATGATTCCATTCCATTCCATTCCATTCCATTCCGTTCCATTCCCTTCGGGTTTATTCCCTTCCATTCCATTCCATTGCATTCCATTCGTGTTGTTTCCATTCCATTTCATTCGTTTCCATTCCATTCCATTCCATTCCATTCCATTTAATCCCATTCCATTCCATTCCATTCGGGTTGATTCGATTCCATTCCATTCCATTCCACTGGATTCCATTTCATACCATTCGGGTAGATTCCGTTCTATTCCATTGCAATCCATTCCATTCCAATCCGGATGATTCCATTCCATTCCATGCCATTCCATTCCATTACGGTTGATTCCATTCCATTCCATTCCATTCCATTCCTTTTGATTCCTCTCCATTCCATTCCATTCCATTCCAATCCATTCCATTCGGTTTGACTCCATTCCATTCCATTGCAATGCATTCCATTCCATTCCATTTCATTCCATTCTGGTTGAATCCATTCCATTTCATTCCATTCCATTCCACTCCATTCCATTCCATTCGGGTTGATTCCATTCCATTCCACTTGATTCCATTCCATTCGATTCCATTCCATTCGGGTTGACTCCTTTGCATTCCATTTCATTCCATTCGGGTAGATTCCGTTCTATTCCATTCCAATCCATTCCATTCCATTCCGGTTGATTACATTCCGTTCCATTCCATTCCATTCGTGTTGAATCCATTGCATTCCATTCCATTCCATTCCATTCCATTCCATTCGGGTTTGTTCCATTCCATTCCATTCCACACCATTCCATTCCTTTCGGGTTGATTCCATTCCATTCCATTCCATTGCATTCCATTCCATTCGGGTTGATTCCATTATATTCCATTCCATTACATTCCATTACATTCCATTCGGGTAGATTCCGTTCTATTCCATTCCATTCCATTCCATTCCGTTCGGGTTGATTCCATTCCATTCCATTCCAATCCATTCGATTCCATTACGATTGATTCCATTCCAATCCATTCCATTCCATTCCGTTCCATTCCAATTGATTCCATCCCAATCCATTCCATTCCAATCCATTCCATTCCATTCCATTCCTTTCCGATTGATTCCATTCCATTCCATTCCATTTTGGTTGATTCCATTCCATTCCATTGCACTGCATTCCTTTCCATTCAATTTCATTCCATTAGGGTTGATTCCATTCCTTTCCATTCCATTCCATTCCATTGCATTCGGATTCATTCCATTCCATTCCATTCCATTCCATTCGGGTTGAATCCATTCCATTCCATTCCATTCCATTCCATTCCATTCCATTCCATTCCATTCCATTCCATTCGGGTTGATTCGATTCCATTTCATTCCATTCCATTCCATTCCATTCCATTCGTGTTGATTCCATTCCATTCCAATCCATTCCATTCCATTCGGGTTGATTCCATTCCATTCCATTCTATTCCATACCATTCCATTCCATTCGAGTTCATTCCATTTCGTTCCATTTGATTCCATTCCATTCTATTCCATGCCATTCGGGTTGACTCCATTCCATTCCATTTCATTCCATTCAATTCCATTCCGTTGCATTCCATTTCACAGCATTCGGGTAGATTCCTTTCTATTCCATACCAATGCATTCCATTCCATTCTGATTGATTCCCTTCCATTCCATTCTATTCGGTTGCTTCCATTCCATTCCATAAAATTCCATTCCATTCCATTCCATTCCATTGTATTCTATTCCATTCCGGTTGATTCCATTCCATTCCATTCCATTCCATTCCATTCCATTCCATTCAATTCCATTCCATTCCTTTTGATTCCATTCCATTCCATTCCATTCCATTTTATTCCATTCGGATTGCTTCCATTCCATTCTATTCCAATGCATTCTTTTCCATTCCATTTCATTTCATTCGGGGTTATTCCATTCCATTGCATTCCACTCCATTCCATTCCATTCCATTCCATTCAGGTTGATTCCATTCCATTCCATTCCATTCGGATTGATTCCATTCCATTCCATTCTATTCCATTCCATTCCATTCTATTCTCGTTGATTGCATTCCATCCCATTGCATTCCATTCCATCTCATTCCATTCCATTCCATTCGGGTTGATTCCATTCCATTCCATTCCATTCCATTTGTGTTGATTCCATTCCATTCCATTCCATTCCATTCCATTCCATTGCATTCGGGTTGATTCCATTCCATTCCATTCCATTCCATTCCATTCCATTCCATTCCATTCCATTCTGGTAGATTCCATTCCATTCCATTCCATTCCATTTGTTTAGATTCCATTCCATTCCATTCCATTCCATTCCATTACGTTACATTACATTACATTCGGTTTGATTCCATTCCATTCAATTCCATTGCATTCCATTCTATTCCATGTCATTCCATTCGGGTTGATTCCATTCCATTCCATTCCATTCCATTCCATTCCATTCTGGTTGATTCCTTTCCATTCCATTCCATTCCATTCGAGTTGATTCCATTCCATTCCATTCCATTCCATTCCATTTTATTCCATTCGGTGAGATTCTTTTCCATGCCATTCTATTCTGTTCCATTCTATTCGCGTTGACTCCATTCCATTCCATTCCATTCTATTCCATTCCATTCCTTTTGATTCCGTTCCATTCCATTTTATTCCATTCTGTTTGATTCCATTCCATTCCATTCCAATGCTTTCCATTCCATTCCATTTCATTCCATTCGGGTTTATTCCATTCCATTCCATTCCATTCCATTCTTTTCCATTCTGGTTGATTCCATTCCATTCCATTCCATTCGAGTTGATACCATTCTATTCCATTCTATTCCATTCCATTCCATTCTATTCCATTCCATTCCATTCTATTCGCGTTGTTTCCATTACATCCCATTCCATTCCATTCCATCCCATTCCATTCCATTCCATTCGGGTTGATTAGATTGCATTCCATTCCATTCCATTCCATTCCATTCCATTCCATTTGGGTGGATTCCATTCCATTCCATTCCATTCTATTCCATTGCATTCGTGTTGATTGCATTCCATTCCATTCCATTCCATTCCATTCTATTCCATTCCATTCGTGTTGATTCCATTCCATTCCATTCCATTCGTGATGATTCCGTTCCATTCCATTCCATTTCATTCCATTCCATTCGTGTTGATACCATTCCATTCCACGCCATTCCATACCATTAGGGTTGATGCCATTCAATTCCATTCCATACCATTCCATTCCATTTGGGTTGATTCCATTCCATTCCATTCCATTCGGGTTAATTCCATTCCATTTCATTCCATTCTGTTCGGGTTGATTCCATTCCGTTCCAATCCATACCGTTCCATTCCATTTGGGTTGATTCCATTCCATTCCATTTCATTCCATTCGGGTTTTTTCCATTCCATTCCATACCATTCCATTCCATTCTGGTTGATTCCATTCCATTCCATTCCATTCCATTCGGGTTGATTCCATTACATTAAATTCAATTCCATTCAATTCCATTCTATTCCATTCCATTCCATTCTATTCGCGTTGATTTCATTCCATCCCATTCCATTTCATTCCATTCGATTCCAATCCATTCGGGTTGCTTCCATTCCAGTCAAGAACATTCCAATCCATTCCATTCCATTCCATTCCATTCCACTCCATTCAAATCCATTCCATTCCATGTGGGTTGATTCCATTCCTTTCCATTCCACTCCATTCCATTCGGGTTGATTCCATTCCATTCCATTCCATTGCATACCATTCCATTCCGTTAGTGTTGATTCCATTCCATTCCATTCCATTCCATTCCATTCCATTCCATTCCATTCGGGTTGATTCCATTCCATTCCATTCCTTTCCATTCCATTCCATTCCATTCCTTTCCACTCCATTCGGGTAGATTCCGTTTTATTCCATTCCATTCCATTCTGATCGGGTTGATTCCATTCCTTTCCATTCCAATCCATTCCATTCCATTCCGATTGATTCCATTCCATTCCAATCCATTCCTTTCCATTTCATTCCATTCCATTCCGATTGATTCCATTCCATTCCATTCCATTCCATTCCATTCCATTGCGGTTGATTCCATTCCATTCCAATCCATTCCTTTCCATTCCGTTGCATTCCATTCCATTCAATTTCATTCCATTCGGGTTGATTCCATTCCATTCCATTCCTTTCCATTCCATTCCCTTCAGGTTGAATCCATTCCATTCCATTCCATTCCATTCAATTCCATTCCATTCCATTCGGGTTGATTCCATTCCATTCCATTCCATTGCATACCATTCCATTCCATTTCATTCCATTCGGGTTGATTCCATTCCATTTATTTCGATACCATTCCATTCCATTCCATTCCATTCATTCCATTCGGGTTGATTCCATTCCATTCCATTCCATTCCATTCCATTGCATTCCGTTCCATTCCATTCCATTCGGGTTGATTCCATTCCATTTATTTCGATACCATTCCATTCCATTCCATTCCATTCCATTCCATTCCATTCGGGTTGATTCCATTCCATTCCATTCCATTCCATTCCATTCCGTTCCATTCCCTTCGTGTTTATTCCATACCATTCCATTCCATTCCATTCGGGTTTTTTCCGTTCCATTTCATTCCATTCCATTCCATTCCATTCCAATCCAATCCATTCCATTCCATTCTGGATGATTCCATTCCATTCCATTCCATTCCTTTCCATTCGTGTTGATACCATTCCATTCCATGCCATTCCATTCCATTCCATTCCATTAGGGTTGATGCCATTCCATCCCATTCCATACCATTCTTTCCATTTGGGTTCATTCCATTCTTTTCCATTCCATTCCATTCGGGTTAATTCCATTCCATTCGATTCCATTCCATTGCATGCCATTCGGGTTGCTTCCATTCCAGTCAAGAATATTCCATTATATTCCATTCCATTTCATTCCTTTCCATTCCTGTTGATTTCATTCAATTCCATTCCACTCCATTCGTTTTGATTCCATTCCATTCCATTCCATTCCATTCGGTTTGATTCCATTCCATTCCATTCCATTTCATTCCATTCCATTCCATTTCATTCCATTCGGGTTGATTCCATTCCATTCCATTCCATTCCATTCTGGTTTATTCCATTCCATACCATTCCCTTCAATTCCATTCCATTCCATTCCATTCGTGTTGCTTCCATTCCATTCCAGAACATTGCATTCCATTCCATTCCATTCCATTCCATTCCATTCCATTCTGGTTGATTGCGTTCCATTCTATTCCATTGCATTCCATTCCATTCCATTCCATTCGGGTTGATTCCATTCCTTTCCATTCCATTCCATTCCATTCCATTCCATTCCATTCCTGTTGATTCCGTTCCATTTCTTTCCATTCCATTCCATTCTATTCCAATCCTTGCCATTCCATTCGGGTTGATTCCATTGCATTCCATTCCATTCCATTCCATTCCATTCGGGTTGATTCCAGTCCATTCCATTCCATACCATTCCATTCCATTCAGCTTGATTCCATTCCATTCCATTTGATTCCATTCCATTCGATTCCACTCCATTCTGGTTGACTCCATTCCCTTCCATTTCATTCCATTCTATTCCATTCCATTGCATTCCATTTCATTCCACTCGGGTAGATTCAGTTCTATTCCATTCCAATCCATTCCATTCCATTCCGGTTGATTCTATTCCATTCCATTCCATTCCATTCCATTTGGGTTGATTCCATTCCATTCCATTCCATTCCATTTCATTCCAATCCATTCTGTTTGATTCCATTCCATTCCATTCCATTCCATTTGGGTTGATTCCATTCCACTCCATTCCATTCCATTTCATTCCAATCCATTCTGTTTGATTCCATTCCATTACATTCCATTCCATTCGGTTGCTCCCATTTCATTCCAGAACATTGCATTCCATTCCATTCCATTCCATTCCATTCCGTTTGATTCCATTCCATTCCATTCCATTCCATTCTATTCCATTCCATTCCTTTTGATTCCATTCCATTCCATTCCATTCCATTTTATTCCATTCGGTTTTATTCCATTCTATTCCATTCCAATTCATTCCTTTCCATTCCATTCCATTCCATTCGCTTTGATTCCATTCCATTCCATTCAATTCCTTTCCATTCCTTTCTGGTTGATTCCTTTCCACTCCATTGCTTTCCATTCCATTCAATTCGGGTTGATTCCATTCCATTTCATTCCATTCCATTCCATTCCATTCAATTCGGGATGATTCCATTCCATTCCATTACATTCCATAGCATCCCATTCGTGTTGATACCATTCCATTCCTCGCCTTTCCATTCCATTCCATCCCATTACGGATCATGGCATACCATTCCATTCCATACCATTCCATTCCATTTGGGTTGATTCCATTCCATTCCATTCCATTCCATTCGGGTTAAATCCATTCCACACCATTCCATTCCATTTGGGTTGATTCCATTCCATTCCTTTCCATTCCATTCGGGTTAATTCTATTCCATTCCATTCCATTCCATTTGGGTTGACTCCATTCCATTCCACTCCATTCCATTCCATTAGGGTTAATTCCATTGCATTCCATTCCATTCGATTCCATTCCATTCTATTCCATTCGGGTTGCTTCCATTCCAGTCAAGAACATTCCATTCCATTCCATTCCATTCCATTACACTCCATTCCAATCCATTCCATTCCACGTGGGTCTATTCTATTCCATTCCATTCCATTCGTGTTTGTTCCATTCCATTCCATTCCATACCATTCCATTCCTTTCGGGTTGAATCCATTCCATTCCATTCCATTCCATTGCATTGCATTCCATTCGGGTTGATTCCATTAAATTCCATTCCATTAAATTCCATTACATTCCATTCGGGTAGATTCCGTTCTATTCCATTCCATTCCATTCCATTCCATTCCGTTCGGGTTGATTCCATTCCGTTCCATTCCAATCCATTCGATTCCATTCCTATTGATTCCATTCCAATCCATTCCATTCCATTCCTTTCCATTCCAATTGATTCCATTCCAATCCATTCCATTCCATTCCGTTCCATTCCGATTGATTCCATTCCATTCCATTCCATTCTTTGTGGTTTATTCCATTCCATTCCATTGCACTGCATTAATTTCCATTCAATTTCATTCCATTCGGGTTGATTCCATTCCTTTCCATTCCATTCCATTCCATTGAATTCGGGTTCATTGCATTCAATTCCATTCAATTCCATTCGGGTTGAATCCATTTCTTTCCATTCCATTCCATTCCACTCCATTCCATTCGGGTTGATTCCATTCCTTTCCATTCCATTGCATTCCATTCCATTCCATTCCATACCCTTCGGGTTGATTCCATTCCATTTCATTCCATTCCCTTCCATTCCATTCCATTCCATTCGGGTTGATTCCAATCCATTCAATTCCATTCCATTCCACACCATTCCATCCTATTCCATTCCATTCCATTCCATTCGGGTTGATTCCATTCCATTTCATTCGATTCCATTCCATTCCATTCCATTCCATTCCATTCGTGTTGATTCCATTCCATTCCATTCCATTCCATCTCATTACATTCCATTCGGGTTGATTCAATTCCATTCCATTCCATTCCATACCATTCCATTCCATTCGAGTTGATTCCATTCCATTCCACATGAATTCATTCCATTCGATTCCATTCCATTTGGGTTGATTCCATTTCATTCCATTTCATTCTATTCCATTCCATTGCATTCGCGTTGATTCCATTCCATTCCATTCCATTCCATTGCATTCGTGCTGATTCCATTCCATTCCATTCCATTGCATTCCATTCCATTCCATTCCATTCCATTGCATTCCATTCCATTCCATTCCCTTCCATTCGTGTTGATTCCATTCCATGGCATTCCATTCCATTCCATTCCAATCCATTCCATTCCATTCGGGTTGATTCCACTCCATTCCATTCCATTGCATGCCATTCCATTCCATTCCATTCCATTCGGGTTGATTCCATTCCATTCCTTTCCATTCCATTGCATTACATTCCATTTGGGTTGATTCCATTCCGTTCCATTCTATTCCATTCCATTCGGTTGCTTCCATTCCATTCCAGAACACTCCACTCCATTCCATTCCATTCCATTCTGGTTGATTCCATTCAGTTCCATTCCATTCCATTCCATTCCATTATGGTTGATTCCATTGCATTCCATTCCATTCCATTCCATTCGGTTTCATTCCATTCCATTCCATTGCATTCCATTCCATTCCATTCCATTCCATTCGGTTTCATTCCATTCCATTCCATTCCATTCCATTCGGGATGATTCCATTCCATTTCATTCCATTCCATTTCATTCCATTCGTGTTGATACCATTCCATTCCACGCCATTCCATTCTATTCCATTCCATTAGGATTGATGACATCCATTCCATTCCATACCATTCCATTCCATTCGGGTTGATTCCATTCCATTCCATTCCAGTCCATTCCATTCCGTTCCTATTGATTAAATTCCATTCCATTCCATTCCATTCCGTTCTGATTGATTCCATTCCATTCCTTTCCATTCCTTTGTGGTTGATTCCATTCCATTCCATTCCATTGCATTCCTTTCCATTCACTTTCATTCCATTCGGGTTGATTCCATTCCATTCCATTCCTTTCCATTCCATTACATTCCATTCGGCTACATTCCATTCCATTCCATTCCATTCCATTCCATTCCATTCCCTTCCCTTCGGGTTGAATCCATTCCATTCAATTGCATTCCATTCCATTCCATTCCATTTCATTCGGGTTGATTCCATTCCATTCCATTCCATTCCATTCCATTCCATTCCATTCCATTCCATTTCATTCCATTCGGGTTCATTCCATTCCATTTCATTCCATTCCATTCCATTCCATTCCATTCCATTCCATTCGGGTTGATTCCATTCCATTCCATTCCATTCCATTCCATTCCATTCCATTCCATTCCATCCTATTCCATTCCACTCCATTCCATTCGGGTTGATTCCATTCCATTCCATTCCATTCCATTCCATTCCATTCCATTCCATTCGGGTTGATTCGATTCCATTTCATTCCATTCCATTCCATTCCATTCCATTCCATTCATGTTGATTCCATTCCATTCCATTCCATTCGGGTTGATTCCATTCCATTCCATTCTATTCCATACCATTCCATTCCATTCGAGTTCATTCCATTCCATTCCATTTGATTCCATTCCATTCTATTCCATGCCATTCGGGTTGATTCCATTCCATTCCATTTCATTCCATTCTATTCCATTCCGTTGCATTCCATCTCATAGCATTCGGGTAGAATCCTTCCTATTCCATACCAATGCATTCCATTCCATTCTGATTGATTCCGTTCCATTCCATTCCATTCCATTCCATTCGATTTCATTGCAATCCATTGGGTTTGATTGCATTCCATTCCATTCCATTCCATCCGGTTGCTTCCATTCCTTTCCATAAAATTCCATTCCATTCCATTCCATTCCATTCCATTCCATTCCATTCCGGTTGATTCCATTCCATTCCATTCCATTCCATTCCATTCCATTCAATTCCATTCCATTGCTTTTGATTCCATTCCATTCCATTCCATTTTATTCCATTCGGATTGCTTCCATTACCTTCCATTCCAATGCATTCCTTTCCATTCCATTTCATTTCATTCGGGTTGTTTCCATTCCATTCCATTCCACTCCATTCCATTCCATTCCATTCCATTCCATTCCATTCTGTTTGATTCCATTCCATTCCATTCCATTCGGATTGATTCCATTCCATTCCATTCTATTCCATTCCATTCCATTCTATTCTCGTTGATTGCATTCCATCCCATTGCATTCCATTCCATCTCATTCCATTCCATTCCATTCGGGTTGATACCATTCCATTCCATTCCATTGCATTTGGGTTGATTCCATTCCATTCCATTCCATTCCATTCCATTCCATTCCATTCCATTGCATTCGGGATGATTCCATTCCATTCCATTCCATTCCATTCCATTCCATTCCATTCGTGTTGATTCCATTCCATTCCATTCCATTGCATTCCATTCCATTACGTTTCATTCCATTCATGTTGATTCCATTCTATTACATTCCATTCCATTCCCTTCCATTCGAGTTGATTCCATTCCATGGCATTCCTTTCTATTCCATTCCAATGCCTTCCTTTCAATTCCATTTAATTCCATTCGGGATGATTCCATACCATTCCATTCCATTCCATTCCATTCCATTCCATTCCGTACCATTCCCTTCTGGTTTATTCCCTTCCATTCCATTCCATTGCATTCCATTCGGGTTGTTTCCATTCCATTTCATTCGATTCCATTCCATTCCATTCCATTCCATTCCTTTCCATTCCATTCTATTCGCGTTGATTCCATTCCATTCAATTCCATTCCATTCCATTCCATTCCATTAAATCCCATTCCATTCCATTCCATTCGGGTTGATTCGATTCCATTCCATTCCATTCCACTGGATTCCATTTCATGCCATTCGGGTAGATTCCGTTCTATTCCATTGCATTCCATTCCATTCCATTCCGGATGATTCCATTCCATTCCATGCCATTCCATTCCATTACGTTTGATTCCATTCCATTCCATTCCATTCCATTCCTTTTCATTCCTCTCCATTCCATTCCATTCCATTCCAATCCATTCCATTCGGTTTGATTCCATTCCATTCCATTGCAATGCATTCCATTCCATTCCATTTCATTCCATTCTGGTTGAATCCATTCCATTTCATTCGATTCCATTCCACTCCATTCCATTCCATTCGGGTTGATTCCATTCCATTCCATTTGATTCCATTCCATTCGATTCCATTCCATTCGGGTTGACTCCTTTGCATTCCATTTCATTCCATTCTATTCCATTCCATTGCATTCCATTTCATTCCATTCGGGTAGATTCCGTTCTATTCCATTCCAATCCTTTCCATTCCATTCCGGTTGATTACATTCCGTTCCATTCCATTCCATTCGTGTTGAATCCATTGCATTCCATTCCATTCCATTCCATTCCATTCCATTCCATTCGGGTTTGTTCCATTCCATTCCATTCCATACCATTCCATTCCTTTCAGGTTGATTCCATTCCATTCCATTCCATTGCATTCCATTCCATTCGGGTTGATTCCATTATATTCCATTCCATTACATTCCATTACATTCCATTCGGGTAGATTCTGTTCTATTCCATTCCATTCCATTCCATTCCGTTCGGGTTGATTCCATTCCATTCCATTCCAATCCATTCGATTCCATTACGATTGATTCCATTCCAATCCATTCCATTCCATTCCGTTCCATTCCAATTGATTCCATTCCAATCCATTCCATTCCATTCCATTCCATTCCGATTGATTCCATTCCATTCCATTCCATTGTGGTTGATTCCATTCCATTCCATTGCACTGCATTCCTTTCCATTCAATTTCATTCCATTAGGTTTGATTCCATTCCTTTCCATTCCATTCCATTCCATTGCATTCGGATTCATTCCATTCCATTCCATTCCATTCCATTCGGGTTGAATCCATTCCATTCCATTCCATTCCATTCCCTTCCATTCCATTCCATTCGGGTTGATTCGATTCCATTTCATTCCATTCCATTCCATTCCATTCCATTCGTGATGATTCCATTCCATTCCATTCCATTCCATTCCATTCGGGTTGATTCCATTCCATTCCATTCTATTCCATACCATACCATTCCATTCCATTCGAGTTCATTTCATTCCGTTCCATTTGATTCCATTCCATTCTATTCCATGCCATTCGGGTTGACTCCATTCCATTCCATTTCATTCCATTCTATTCCATTCCGTTGCATTCCATTTCATAGCATTCGGGTAGATTCCTTTCTATTCCATACCAATGCATTCCATTCCATTCTGATTGATTCCATTCCATTTCATTCTATTCGGTTGCTTCCATTCCATTCCATAAAATTCCATTCCATTCCATTCCATTCCATTGCATTCCATTCCATTCCGGTTGATTCCATTCCATTCCATTCCATTCCATTCCATTCCATTCCATTCAATTCCATTCCATTCCTTTTGATTCCATTCCATTCCATTCCATTCCATTTTATTCCATTCGGATTGCTTCCATTCCATTCCATTCCAATGCATTCTTTTCCATTCCATTTCATTTCATTCGGGTTTATTCCATTCCATTGCATTCCACTCCATTCCATTCCATTCCATTCCATTCAGGTTGATTCCATTCCATTCCATTCCATTCGGATTGATTCCATTCCATTCCATTCTATTCCATTCCATTCCATTCTATTATCGTTGATTGCATTCCATCCCATTGCATTCCATTCCATCTCATTCCATTCCATTCCATTCGGGTTGATTCCATTCCATTCCATTCCATTCCATTTGTGTTGATTCCATTCCATTCCATTCCATTCCATTCCATTCCATTCCATTCCATTGCATTCGGGTTGATTCCATTCCATTCCATTCCAATCCATTACATTCCATTCCATTCTGGTAGATTCCATTCCATTCCATTCCATTCCATTTGTTTAGATTCCATTCCATTCCATTCCATTCCATTCCATTCCATTCCATTCCATTCCATTGCATTACGTTACATTACATTCTGGTTGATTCCTTTCAATTCCATTCCATTCCATTCGGTTAGGGTTGATTCCATTCCATTCCATTCCATTTTATTCCATTCGGATTGCTTCCATTCCATTCCATTCCAATGCATTCCTTTCCATTCCATTTCATTCCATTCGTGTTGATTCCATTCCACTCCATTCCATTCCATTCCATTCCATTCTTGTTGATTCCATTCCATTCCATTCAATTCGGATTGATTCCATTCCATTCCATTCTATTCCATTCCATTCCATTCTATTCTCGTTGATTGCATTCCATCCCATTGCATTCCATTCCATCTCATTCCATTCCATTCCATTTGTGTTGATTCCATTCCATTCCATTCCATTCCATTTGTGTTGATTCCATTCCATTCCATTCCATTCCATTCCATTCCATTCCATTGCATTCGGGTTGATTCCATTCCATTCCATTCCATTCCATTCCATTCCATTC
Source organism: Pan paniscus (assembly GCF_029289425.2). Taxonomy (NCBI): domain Eukaryota; kingdom Metazoa; phylum Chordata; class Mammalia; order Primates; family Hominidae; genus Pan; species Pan paniscus. The sequence continues at coordinate 42,650,308 of NC_073267.2, read as the reverse complement.
CATGCGTGTTGATTCCATTCCATTCCATTCCATTGCATTCCATTCCATTCCGTTTCATTCCATTCATGTTGATTCCATTCTATTACATTCCATTCCATTCCCTTCCATTCGAGTTGATTCCATTCCATGGCATTCCATTCTATTCCATTCCAATGCCTTCCTTTCAATTCCATTTCATTCCATTCGGGATGATTCCATTCCATTCCATTCCATTCCATTCCATTCCATTCCATTCCGTTCCATTCCCTTCGGGTTTATTCCCTTCCATTCCATTCCATTGCATTCCATTCGGGTTGTTTCCATTCCATTTCATTCGATTCCATTCCATTCCATTCCATTCCATTCTATTCGCGTTGATTCCATTCCATTCCATTCCATTTAATCCCATTCCATTCCATTCCATTTGGGTTGATTCGATTCCATTCCATTCCATTCCACTGGATTCCATTTCATGCCATTTGGGTAGATTCCGTTCTATTCCATTGCAATCCATTCCATTCCATTCCGGATGATTCCATTCCATTCCATGCCATTCCATTCCATTACGGTTGATTCGATTCCATTTCATTCCATTCCATTCCTTTCCATTCCATTTCATTCCATTCCATTCCATTCCATTCGGTTGCTTCCATTCCATTCCAGAACATTCCATTCCATTCCATTCTGGTTGATTCCATTGAGTTCCATTCCATTCCATTCCATTATGTTTGATTCCATTGCATTCCATTCCATTCCATTCCATACCCTTCGGGTTGATTCCATTCCATTTCATTCCATTCCCTTCCATTCCATTCCATTCCATTCGGGTTGATTCCATTCCATTCCATTCCATTCCACACCATTCCATCCTATTCCTTTCCATTCCATTCCATTCGGGTTGATTCCATTCCATTCCATGCCATTCCATTCCATTCCATTCCATTCGTGTTGATTCCATTCCATTCCATTCCATTCCATCTCATTACATTCCATTGGGGTTGATTCTATTCCATTCCATTCCATTCCATACCATTCCATTCTATTCGAGTTGATTCCATTCCTTTCCATTGCATTCCATTTTATTCCATTCGGATTGATTCCATTCCATTCCATTCCAATTCATTCCTTTCCATTCCACTTCATTCCATTCGGGTTGATTCCATTCCTTTCCATTCCATTGAATTCCATTCCATTCCATTCCATACCCTTCGGGTTGATTCCATTCCATTTTGTTCCATTCCCTTCCATTCCATTCCATTCCATTCGGGTTGATTCCAATCCATTCCATTCCATTCCATTCCACACCATTCCATCCTATTCCATTCGGGTTGATTCCATTCCATTTCATTCCATTCCATTCCATTCCATTCCATTCGTGTTGATTCCATTCCATTCCATTACATTCGATCTCATTACATTCCATTCGGGCTGAGTCAATTCCATTCCATTCCATTCCATACCACTCCATACCATTCGTGTTGATTCCATTCCATTCCACATGAATTCATTCCATTCGATTCCATTCCATTTGGGTTGATTCCATTTCATTCCATTTCATTCCATTCTAATCCATTCCATTGCATTCCGCTTCATTGCATTCAGGTAGATTCCGTTCTATTCCATTCCAATCCATTTATTTCCAATCCGGTTGATTAATTCCATTCCATTCCATTCCATTTCATTCCAAACCATTGGGTTTGATTCCATTTCATTCCATTCCTTTCCATTCGGTTGCTTCCATTCCATTGCAGAACATTCCATTCCATTCCATTCCATTCCGGTTGATTCCATTCCATTCCATTCCATTCCATTCTATTCCATTCCATTCCTTTTGATTCCATTCCATTCCATACCATTCCATTTTATTCCATTCGGATTGATTCCATTCCATTCCATTCTATTCTGTTTGATTCCATTCCATCCCATTGCATTACATTCCATCCCATTCCATTCCATTCCATTCGGGTTGATTCCATTCCATTCCATTCCATTCCATTCCATTCCATTTGGATTGATTCCATTCCATTCCATTCCATTCTATTCCATTCCATTGCATTCGGGTTGATTCCATTCCATTCCATTCCATTCCATTCCATTCCATTCCATTCCATTCCATTCCATTGCATTCGTGCTGATTCCTTTCAATTCCATTCCATTGCATTCCATTCCATTCCATTCCCTTCCATTCGTGTTGATTCCATTCCATGGCATTCCATTCCATTCCATTCCAATCCATTCCATTCCTTTCGGGTTGATTCCACTCCTTTCCATTCCATTGCATGCCATTCCATTCCATTTCATTCCATTCGGGGTGATTCCATTCCATTCCATTCCATTCCGTTTCGTTCCCTTCGGGTTGATTCCATTCCATTCCATTCCATTCAATTCCATTCCATTCCATTCGTGTTGATACGATTCCATTCCATGCCATTCTATCCCATTCCATTCCATTAGGATTGATGACATTCCAATCCTTTCCATACCTTTCCATTCCATTTGGGTTGATTCCATTCCATTCCATTCCATTCCTTTCCATCCGGGTTAATTGCTTCCATTCCAGTCAAGAACATTCCATTACATTACTTTCCATTACATTACATTCGGTTTGATTCCATTCCATTCCATTCCATTCCATTGCATTCCATTCCATGTCATTCCATTCGTGTTGATTCCATTCAATTCCATTCCAATCCATCTCATTCTGGTTGATTCCATTCCATTCCATTCCATTCCATTCGGGTTGATTGCATTCCATTCCATTCTATTCCATTCCATTCCACTCTATTCGCGTTGATTCCATTCCATTCCATTCCATTAAATCCCATTCCATTCCATTCGGGTTGATTCGATTCAATTCCATTCCGTTCCATTGCATTCCATTTCATTCCATTCGGGTAGATACCGTTCTATTTTTCCAATCCATTGCATTCGATCCCGGTTGATTGCAATCCATTCCATTCCATTCCATTTGGGTTGATTCCATTCCATTCCATTCCATTCCATTCCATTGCATTATATTCCATTTGGGTTGATTCCATTCCGTTCCATTCCATTCCATTCCATTCGGTTGCTTCCATTCCATTCCAGAACATTCCATTCCATTCCATTCTGGTTGATTCCATTGAGTTCCATTCCATTCCATTCCATTATGTTTGATTCCATTGCATTCCATTCCATTCCATTCCATTCCATTCCATTCCATTCTATTCCATTCGGTTTCATTCCATTCCATTCCATTCCATTCCATTCCATTCCATTCCATTCCATTCCATTCGGGATGATTCCATTCCATTCCATTCCATTCCATTTCATTCCATTCGTGTTGATACCATTCCATTCTACGCCATTCCATTCCATTAGGATTGATGACATCCATTCCATTCCATACCATTCCATTCCATTCGGCTTGATTCCATTCCATTCCATTCCAATCCATTCCATTCCGTTCCTATTGATTCCATTCCATTTCATTCCATTCCATTCCATTCCGTTCTGATTGATTCCATTCCATTCCTTCCCATTCCATTGTGGTTGATTCCATTCCATTCCATTCCATTGCATTCCTTTCCATTCAATTTCATTCCATTCGTGTTGATTCCATTCCATTCCATTCCTTTCCATTCCTTTACATTACATTCGGCTACATTCCATTCCATTCCATTCCATTCCATTCCATTCCCTTCCCTTCGGGTTGAATCCATTCCATTCCATTGCATTCCATTCCATTCCATTCCATTCCATTCCATTCCATTCCATTCCATTCCATTCCATTCGCGTTGATTCCATTCCATTCCATTCCATTCCATTCCATTCCATTCCATTTCATTCCAATCGGGTTGATTCCATTCCATTTCATTCCATTCCATTCCATTCCATTTGGGTTGATTCCATTCCATTCCATTCCATTCTATTCCATTCCATTGCATTCGGGTTGATTCCATTCCATTCCATTCCATTCCATTCCATTCCATTCCATTCCATTGCATTCGTGCTGATTCCATTCCATTCCATTCCATTGCATTCCATTCCATTCCATTACTTTCCATTCGTGTTGATTCCGTTCCATGGCATTCCATTCCATTCCATTCCAATCCATTCCATTCCATTCGGGTTGATTCCACTCCATTCCATTCCATTGCATGCCATTCCATTCCATTTCATTCCATTCGGGGTGATTCCATTCCATTCCGATTCGTTCCCTTCGGGTTGATTCCATTCCATTCCATTCCATTCCATTCCATTCCATTCCATTCGTGTTGATACGATTCCATTCCATGCCATTCCATTCCATTCCATTCCATTAGGATTGATGACATTCCAATCCTTTCCATACCATTCCATTCCATTTGGGTTGATTCCATTCCATACCATTCCTTTCCATCCGGGTTAGTTGCTTCCATTCCAGTCAAGAACATTCCATTACATTACTTTCCATTACATTACATTACATTCGGTTTGATTCCATTCCATTCCATTCCATTGCATTGCATTCAATTCCATGTCATTGATTCCATTCCATTCCATTCCATTCCATTCCATCCCATTCTGGTTGATTCCATTCCATTCCATTCCATTCCATTCGGGTTGATTGCATTCCATTCCATTCTATTCCATTCCATTCCACTCTATTCGCGTTGATTCAATTCCATTCCATTCCATTCTATTCCATTTAATCCCATTCCATTCCATTCCATTCGGGTTGATTCGATTCCATTCCATTACATTGCATTCAATTTCATGCCATTCGGGTAGATTCCGTTCTATTCCATTCCAATCCATTCCATTTCATTCCGGATGATTCCATTCCATTCCATTCCATTCCATTACGGTTGACTCCATTCCATTTGATTCCATGCCATTCCATTCCATGCCATTGGATTCCATTCCATTCCATTCCATTCCATTCTATTCCATTCCAATCCTTTTGATTCCATTCCATTCCATTCCATTCCATTCCATTCCATTCCATTGCAATGCATTCCATTCAATTTCATTTCATTCCATTCGGGTTGATTCCATTCCATTTCATTCCATTCCATTCCACTCCATTCCATTCCATTCGGCTTGATTCCATTCCATTCCATTTGATTCCATTCCATTCGAATCCATTTCATTCGGGTTGACTCCATTCCATTCCATTTCATTACATTCCATTCCATTCCATTGCATTCCATTTCACTCCATTCGGGTAGATTCCGTTCTATTCCATTCCAATCCATTCCATTCCTTTCCGGTTGATTCCATTCCATTCCATTCCATTCCGGTTGATTCCATTGCATTCCATTCCATTCCGTTTCATTCCATTCATGTTGATTCCATTCTATTACATTCCATTCCATTCCCTTCCATTCGAGTTGATTCCATTCCATGGCATTCCATTCTATTCCATTCCAATGCCTTCCTTTCAATTCCATTTCATTCCATTCGGGATGATTCCATTCCATTCCATTCCATTCCATTCCATTCCATTCCATTCCGTTCCATTCCCTTCGGGTTTATTCCCTTCCATTCCATTCCATTGCATTCCATTCGGGTTGTTTCCATTCCATTTCATTCGATTCCATTCCATTCCATTCCATTCCATTCCATTCCATTCTATTCGCGTTGATTCCATTCCATTCCATTCCATTTAATCCCATTCCATTCCATTCCATTCGGGTTGATTCGATTCCATTCCATTCCATTCCACTGGATTCCATTTCATGCCATTTGGGTAGATTCCGTTCTATTCCATTGCAATCCATTCCATTCCATTCCGGATGATTCCATTCCATTCCATGCCATTCCATTCCATTACGGTTGATTCGATTCCATTTCATTCCATTCCATTCCTTTCCATTCCATTTCATTCCATTCCATTCCATTCCATTCGGTTGCTTCCATTCCATTCCAGAACATTCCATTCCATTCCATTCTGGTTGATTCCATTGAGTTCCATTCCATTCCATTCCATTCCATTATGTTTGATTCCATTGCATTCCATTCCATTCCATTCCATTCCATTCCATTCCATTCCATTCCATTCTATTCCATTCGGTTTCATTCCATTCCATTCCATTCCATTCCATTCCAATCCATTCGGGATGATTCCATTCCATTCCATTCCATTCCGTTCCATTTCATTCCATTCGTGTTGATACCATTCCATTCCACGCCATTCCATTCCATTAGGATTGATGACATCCATTCCATTCCATATCATTCCATTCCGTTGGGGTTGATTCCATTCCATTCCATTCCAATCCATTCCATTCCGTTCCTATTGATTCCATTCCATTCCATTCCATTCCATTCCATTCCATTCCATTCTGATTGATTCCATTCCATTCCTTTCCATTCCATTGTGATTGATTCCATTCCATTCCATTCCATTGCATTCCTTTCCATTCAATTTCATTCCATTCGGGTTGATTCCATTCCATTCCATTCCTTTCCATTCCATTACATTCCATTCGGCTACATTCCATTCCATTCCATTCCATTCCATTCCCTTCCCTTCGGGTTGAATCCATTCCATTCCATTGCATTCCATTCCATTCCATTCCATTCCATTCCATTCCATTCGGGTTGATTCCATTCCATTCCATTCCATTCCATTCCATTCCATTCCATTCCATTCCATTCCATTCCATTCCATTTCATTCCATTCCATTCCATTCCATTCCATTCCATTCCATTCCATTCCATTCCATTTCATTCCATTCGGGCTCATTCCATTCCATTTCAGTCCATTCCATTCCATTCCATTCCATTCCATTCCATTCCATTCCATTCGGGTTGATTCCATTCCATTCCATTCCATTCCATTCCATTCCATTCCATACTATTCCATTCCACTCCATTCCATTCGTGTTTATTCCATTCCATTCCATTCCATTCCATTCCATTCCATTCCATTCCATTCCATTCCATTCCATTCGGGTTGATTCGATTCCATTTCATTCCATTCCATTCCATTCCATTCCATTCCATTCCATTCGTGTTGATTCCATTCCATTCCATTCCATTCGGGTTGATTCCATTCCATTCTATTCTATTCCATACCATTCCATTCCATTCGAGTTCATTCCATTCCATTCCATTTGATTCCATTCCATTCTATTCCATGCCATTCGGGTTGACTCCATTCCATTCCATTTCATTACATTCTATTCCATTCCGTTGCACTCCATTTCATAGCATTCGGGTAGAATCCTTCCTATTCCATACCAATGCATTCCATTCCATTCTGATTGATTCCATTCCATTCCATTCCATTCCATTCGATTTCATTCCAATCCATTGGGTTTGATTGCATTCCATTCCATTCCATTCCATTCGGTTGCTTCCATTCCTTTCCATAAAATTCCATTCCATTCCATTCCATTCCGGTTGATTCCATTCCATTCCATTCCATTCCATTCAAATCCATTCCATTCCTTTGGATTCCATTCCATTCCATTCCATTTTATTCCATTCGGATTGCTTCCATTACCTTCCATTCCAATGCATTCCTTTCCATTCCATTTCATTTCATTCGGGTTGATTCCATTCCATTCCATTCCACTCCATTCCATACCATTCCATTCCTTTCGGGTTGATTCCATTCCATTCCATTCCATTCCATTGCTTTCCATTCCATTCGGGTTGATTCCATTATATTCCATTCCATTACATTCCGTTACATTCCATTCGGGTAGTTTCCGTTCTATTCCATTCCATTCCATTCCATTCCGTTCGGGTTGATTCCATTCCATTCCATTCCAATCCATTTGATTCCATTCCGATTGATTCCATTCCAATCCATTCCATTCCATTCCGTTCCATTCCAGTTGATTCCAATTCAATCCATTCCATTCCATTCCATTCCATTCCATTTCATTCCATTCGTGTTGATACCATTCCATTCCATGCCATTCCATTCCATTAGGATTGATGACATCCATTCCATTCCATATCATTCCATTCCGTTGGGGTTGATTCCATTCCATTCCATTCCAATCCATTCCATTCCGTTCCTATTGATTCCATTCCATTCCATTCCATTCCATTCCATTCCATTCCATTCCATTCTGATTGATTCCATTCCATTCCTTTCCATTCCATTGTGATTGATTCCATTCCATTCCATTCCATTGCATTCCTTTCCATTCAATTTCATTCCATTCGGGTTGATTCCATTCCATTCCATTCCTTTCCATTCCATTACATTCCATTCGGCTACATTCCATTCCATTCCATTCCATTCCATTCCATTCCCTTCCCTTCGGGTTGAATCCATTCCATTCCATTGCATTCCATTCCATTCCATTCGGGTTGATTCCATTCCATTCCATTCCATTCCATTCCATTCCATTCCGTACCATTCCCTTCTGGTTTATTCCCTTCCATTCCATTCCATTGCATTCCATTCGGGTTGTTTCCATTCCATTTCATTCGATTCCATTCCATTCCATTCCATTCCATTCCTTTCCATTCCATTCTATTCGCGTTGATTCCATTCCATTCAATTCCATTCCATTCCATTCCATTCCATTAAATCCCATTCCATTCCATTCCATTCGGGTTGATTCGATTCCATTCCATTCCATTCCACTGGATTCCATTTCATGCCATTCGGGTAGATTCCGTTCTATTCCATTGCATTCCATTCCATTCCATTCCGGATGATTCCATTCCATTCCATGCCATTCCATTCCATTACGTTTGATTCCATTCCATTCCATTCCATTCCATTCCTTTTCATTCCTCTCCATTCCATTCCATTCCATTCCAATCCATTCCATTCGGTTTGATTCCATTCCATTCCATTGCAATGCATTCCATTCCATTCCATTTCATTCCATTCTGGTTGAATCCATTCCATTTCATTCGATTCCATTCCACTCCATTCCATTCCATTCGGGTTGATTCCATTCCATTCCATTTGATTCCATTCCATTCGATTCCATTCCATTCGGGTTGACTCCTTTGCATTCCATTTCATTCCATTCTATTCCATTCCATTGCATTCCATTTCATTCCATTCGGGTAGATTCCGTTCTATTCCATTCCAATCCTTTCCATTCCATTCCGGTTGATTACATTCCGTTCCATTCCATTCCATTCGTGTTGAATCCATTGCATTCCATTCCATTCCATTCCATTCCATTCCATTCCATTCGGGTTTGTTCCATTCCATTCCATTCCATACCATTCCATTCCTTTCAGGTTGATTCCATTCCATTCCATTCCATTGCATTCCATTCCATTCGGGTTGATTCCATTATATTCCATTCCATTACATTCCATTACATTCCATTCGGGTAGATTCTGTTCTATTCCATTCCATTCCATTCCATTCCGTTCGGGTTGATTCCATTCCATTCCATTCCAATCCATTCGATTCCATTACGATTGATTCCATTCCAATCCATTCCATTCCATTCCGTTCCATTCCAATTGATTCCATTCCAATCCATTCCATTCCATTCCATTCCATTCCGATTGATTCCATTCCATTCCATTCCATTGTGGTTGATTCCATTCCATTCCATTGCACTGCATTCCTTTCCATTCAATTTCATTCCATTAGGTTTGATTCCATTCCTTTCCATTCCATTCCATTCCATTGCATTCGGATTCATTCCATTCCATTCCATTCCATTCCATTCGGGTTGAATCCATTCCATTCCATTCCATTCCATTCCCTTCCATTCCATTCCATTCGGGTTGATTCGATTCCATTTCATTCCATTCCATTCCATTCCATTCCATTCGTGATGATTCCATTCCATTCCATTCCATTCCATTCCATTCGGGTTGATTCCATTCCATTCCATTCTATTCCATACCATACCATTCCATTCCATTCGAGTTCATTTCATTCCGTTCCATTTGATTCCATTCCATTCTATTCCATGCCATTCGGGTTGACTCCATTCCATTCCATTTCATTCCATTCTATTCCATTCCGTTGCATTCCATTTCATAGCATTCGGGTAGATTCCTTTCTATTCCATACCAATGCATTCCATTCCATTCTGATTGATTCCATTCCATTTCATTCTATTCGGTTGCTTCCATTCCATTCCATAAAATTCCATTCCATTCCATTCCATTCCATTGCATTCCATTCCATTCCGGTTGATTCCATTCCATTCCATTCCATTCCATTCCATTCCATTCCATTCAATTCCATTCCATTCCTTTTGATTCCATTCCATTCCATTCCATTCCATTTTATTCCATTCGGATTGCTTCCATTCCATTCCATTCCAATGCATTCTTTTCCATTCCATTTCATTTCATTCGGGTTTATTCCATTCCATTGCATTCCACTCCATTCCATTCCATTCCATTCCATTCAGGTTGATTCCATTCCATTCCATTCCATTCGGATTGATTCCATTCCATTCCATTCTATTCCATTCCATTCCATTCTATTATCGTTGATTGCATTCCATCCCATTGCATTCCATTCCATCTCATTCCATTCCATTCCATTCGGGTTGATTCCATTCCATTCCATTCCATTCCATTTGTGTTGATTCCATTCCATTCCATTCCATTCCATTCCATTCCATTCCATTCCATTGCATTCGGGTTGATTCCATTCCATTCCATTCCAATCCATTACATTCCATTCCATTCTGGTAGATTCCATTCCATTCCATTCCATTCCATTTGTTTAGATTCCATTCCATTCCATTCCATTCCATTCCATTCCATTCCATTCCATTCCATTGCATTACGTTACATTACATTCTGGTTGATTCCTTTCAATTCCATTCCATTCCATTCGGTTAGGGTTGATTCCATTCCATTCCATTCCATTTTATTCCATTCGGATTGCTTCCATTCCATTCCATTCCAATGCATTCCTTTCCATTCCATTTCATTCCATTCGTGTTGATTCCATTCCACTCCATTCCATTCCATTCCATTCCATTCTTGTTGATTCCATTCCATTCCATTCAATTCGGATTGATTCCATTCCATTCCATTCTATTCCATTCCATTCCATTCTATTCTCGTTGATTGCATTCCATCCCATTGCATTCCATTCCATCTCATTCCATTCCATTCCATTTGTGTTGATTCCATTCCATTCCATTCCATTCCATTTGTGTTGATTCCATTCCATTCCATTCCATTCCATTCCATTCCATTCCATTGCATTCGGGTTGATTCCATTCCATTCCATTCCATTCCATTCCATTCCATTCCATGCGTGTTGATTCCATTCCATTCCATTCCATTGCATTCCATTCCATTCCGTTTCATTCCATTCATGTTGATTCCATTCTATTACATTCCATTCCATTCCCTTCCATTCGAGTTGATTCCATTCCATGGCATTCCATTCTATTCCATTCCAATGCCTTCCTTTCAATTCCATTTCATTCCATTCGGGATGATTCCATTCCATTCCATTCCATTCCATTCCATTCCATTCCATTCCGTTCCATTCCCTTCGGGTTTATTCCCTTCCATTCCATTCCATTGCATTCCATTCGGGTTGTTTCCATTCCATTTCATTCGATTCCATTCCATTCCATTCCATTCCATTCTATTCGCGTTGATTCCATTCCATTCCATTCCATTTAATCCCATTCCATTCCATTCCATTTGGGTTGATTCGATTCCATTCCATTCCATTCCACTGGATTCCATTTCATGCCATTTGGGTAGATTCCGTTCTATTCCATTGCAATCCATTCCATTCCATTCCGGATGATTCCATTCCATTCCATGCCATTCCATTCCATTACGGTTGATTCGATTCCATTTCATTCCATTCCATTCCTTTCCATTCCATTTCATTCCATTCCATTCCATTCCATTCGGTTGCTTCCATTCCATTCCAGAACATTCCATTCCATTCCATTCTGGTTGATTCCATTGAGTTCCATTCCATTCCATTCCATTATGTTTGATTCCATTGCATTCCATTCCATTCCATTCCATACCCTTCGGGTTGATTCCATTCCATTTCATTCCATTCCCTTCCATTCCATTCCATTCCATTCGGGTTGATTCCATTCCATTCCATTCCATTCCACACCATTCCATCCTATTCCTTTCCATTCCATTCCATTCGGGTTGATTCCATTCCATTCCATGCCATTCCATTCCATTCCATTCCATTCGTGTTGATTCCATTCCATTCCATTCCATTCCATCTCATTACATTCCATTGGGGTTGATTCTATTCCATTCCATTCCATTCCATACCATTCCATTCTATTCGAGTTGATTCCATTCCTTTCCATTGCATTCCATTTTATTCCATTCGGATTGATTCCATTCCATTCCATTCCAATTCATTCCTTTCCATTCCACTTCATTCCATTCGGGTTGATTCCATTCCTTTCCATTCCATTGAATTCCATTCCATTCCATTCCATACCCTTCGGGTTGATTCCATTCCATTTTGTTCCATTCCCTTCCATTCCATTCCATTCCATTCGGGTTGATTCCAATCCATTCCATTCCATTCCATTCCACACCATTCCATCCTATTCCATTCGGGTTGATTCCATTCCATTTCATTCCATTCCATTCCATTCCATTCCATTCGTGTTGATTCCATTCCATTCCATTACATTCGATCTCATTACATTCCATTCGGGCTGAGTCAATTCCATTCCATTCCATTCCATACCACTCCATACCATTCGTGTTGATTCCATTCCATTCCACATGAATTCATTCCATTCGATTCCATTCCATTTGGGTTGATTCCATTTCATTCCATTTCATTCCATTCTAATCCATTCCATTGCATTCCGCTTCATTGCATTCAGGTAGATTCCGTTCTATTCCATTCCAATCCATTTATTTCCAATCCGGTTGATTAATTCCATTCCATTCCATTCCATTTCATTCCAAACCATTGGGTTTGATTCCATTTCATTCCATTCCTTTCCATTCGGTTGCTTCCATTCCATTGCAGAACATTCCATTCCATTCCATTCCATTCCGGTTGATTCCATTCCATTCCATTCCATTCCATTCTATTCCATTCCATTCCTTTTGATTCCATTCCATTCCATACCATTCCATTTTATTCCATTCGGATTGATTCCATTCCATTCCATTCTATTCTGTTTGATTCCATTCCATCCCATTGCATTACATTCCATCCCATTCCATTCCATTCCATTCGGGTTGATTCCATTCCATTCCATTCCATTCCATTCCATTCCATTTGGATTGATTCCATTCCATTCCATTCCATTCTATTCCATTCCATTGCATTCGGGTTGATTCCATTCCATTCCATTCCATTCCATTCCATTCCATTCCATTCCATTCCATTCCATTGCATTCGTGCTGATTCCTTTCAATTCCATTCCATTGCATTCCATTCCATTCCATTCCCTTCCATTCGTGTTGATTCCATTCCATGGCATTCCATTCCATTCCATTCCAATCCATTCCATTCCTTTCGGGTTGATTCCACTCCTTTCCATTCCATTGCATGCCATTCCATTCCATTTCATTCCATTCGGGGTGATTCCATTCCATTCCATTCCATTCCGTTTCGTTCCCTTCGGGTTGATTCCATTCCATTCCATTCCATTCAATTCCATTCCATTCCATTCGTGTTGATACGATTCCATTCCATGCCATTCTATCCCATTCCATTCCATTAGGATTGATGACATTCCAATCCTTTCCATACCTTTCCATTCCATTTGGGTTGATTCCATTCCATTCCATTCCATTCCTTTCCATCCGGGTTAATTGCTTCCATTCCAGTCAAGAACATTCCATTACATTACTTTCCATTACATTACATTCGGTTTGATTCCATTCCATTCCATTCCATTCCATTGCATTCCATTCCATGTCATTCCATTCGTGTTGATTCCATTCAATTCCATTCCAATCCATCTCATTCTGGTTGATTCCATTCCATTCCATTCCATTCCATTCGGGTTGATTGCATTCCATTCCATTCTATTCCATTCCATTCCACTCTATTCGCGTTGATTCCATTCCATTCCATTCCATTAAATCCCATTCCATTCCATTCGGGTTGATTCGATTCAATTCCATTCCGTTCCATTGCATTCCATTTCATTCCATTCGGGTAGATACCGTTCTATTTTTCCAATCCATTGCATTCGATCCCGGTTGATTGCAATCCATTCCATTCCATTCCATTTGGGTTGATTCCATTCCATTCCATTCCATTCCATTCCATTGCATTATATTCCATTTGGGTTGATTCCATTCCGTTCCATTCCATTCCATTCCATTCGGTTGCTTCCATTCCATTCCAGAACATTCCATTCCATTCCATTCTGGTTGATTCCATTGAGTTCCATTCCATTCCATTCCATTATGTTTGATTCCATTGCATTCCATTCCATTCCATTCCATTCCATTCCATTCCATTCTATTCCATTCGGTTTCATTCCATTCCATTCCATTCCATTCCATTCCATTCCATTCCATTCCATTCCATTCGGGATGATTCCATTCCATTCCATTCCATTCCATTTCATTCCATTCGTGTTGATACCATTCCATTCTACGCCATTCCATTCCATTAGGATTGATGACATCCATTCCATTCCATACCATTCCATTCCATTCGGCTTGATTCCATTCCATTCCATTCCAATCCATTCCATTCCGTTCCTATTGATTCCATTCCATTTCATTCCATTCCATTCCATTCCGTTCTGATTGATTCCATTCCATTCCTTCCCATTCCATTGTGGTTGATTCCATTCCATTCCATTCCATTGCATTCCTTTCCATTCAATTTCATTCCATTCGTGTTGATTCCATTCCATTCCATTCCTTTCCATTCCTTTACATTACATTCGGCTACATTCCATTCCATTCCATTCCATTCCATTCCATTCCCTTCCCTTCGGGTTGAATCCATTCCATTCCATTGCATTCCATTCCATTCCATTCCATTCCATTCCATTCCATTCCATTCCATTCCATTCCATTCGCGTTGATTCCATTCCATTCCATTCCATTCCATTCCATTCCATTCCATTTCATTCCAATCGGGTTGATTCCATTCCATTTCATTCCATTCCATTCCATTCCATTTGGGTTGATTCCATTCCATTCCATTCCATTCTATTCCATTCCATTGCATTCGGGTTGATTCCATTCCATTCCATTCCATTCCATTCCATTCCATTCCATTCCATTGCATTCGTGCTGATTCCATTCCATTCCATTCCATTGCATTCCATTCCATTCCATTACTTTCCATTCGTGTTGATTCCGTTCCATGGCATTCCATTCCATTCCATTCCAATCCATTCCATTCCATTCGGGTTGATTCCACTCCATTCCATTCCATTGCATGCCATTCCATTCCATTTCATTCCATTCGGGGTGATTCCATTCCATTCCGATTCGTTCCCTTCGGGTTGATTCCATTCCATTCCATTCCATTCCATTCCATTCCATTCCATTCGTGTTGATACGATTCCATTCCATGCCATTCCATTCCATTCCATTCCATTAGGATTGATGACATTCCAATCCTTTCCATACCATTCCATTCCATTTGGGTTGATTCCATTCCATACCATTCCTTTCCATCCGGGTTAGTTGCTTCCATTCCAGTCAAGAACATTCCATTACATTACTTTCCATTACATTACATTACATTCGGTTTGATTCCATTCCATTCCATTCCATTGCATTGCATTCAATTCCATGTCATTGATTCCATTCCATTCCATTCCATTCCATTCCATCCCATTCTGGTTGATTCCATTCCATTCCATTCCATTCCATTCGGGTTGATTGCATTCCATTCCATTCTATTCCATTCCATTCCACTCTATTCGCGTTGATTCAATTCCATTCCATTCCATTCTATTCCATTTAATCCCATTCCATTCCATTCCATTCGGGTTGATTCGATTCCATTCCATTACATTGCATTCAATTTCATGCCATTCGGGTAGATTCCGTTCTATTCCATTCCAATCCATTCCATTTCATTCCGGATGATTCCATTCCATTCCATTCCATTCCATTACGGTTGACTCCATTCCATTTGATTCCATGCCATTCCATTCCATGCCATTGGATTCCATTCCATTCCATTCCATTCCATTCTATTCCATTCCAATCCTTTTGATTCCATTCCATTCCATTCCATTCCATTCCATTCCATTCCATTGCAATGCATTCCATTCAATTTCATTTCATTCCATTCGGGTTGATTCCATTCCATTTCATTCCATTCCATTCCACTCCATTCCATTCCATTCGGCTTGATTCCATTCCATTCCATTTGATTCCATTCCATTCGAATCCATTTCATTCGGGTTGACTCCATTCCATTCCATTTCATTACATTCCATTCCATTCCATTGCATTCCATTTCACTCCATTCGGGTAGATTCCGTTCTATTCCATTCCAATCCATTCCATTCCTTTCCGGTTGATTCCATTCCATTCCATTCCATTCCGGTTGATTCCATTGCATTCCATTCCATTCCGTTTCATTCCATTCATGTTGATTCCATTCTATTACATTCCATTCCATTCCCTTCCATTCGAGTTGATTCCATTCCATGGCATTCCATTCTATTCCATTCCAATGCCTTCCTTTCAATTCCATTTCATTCCATTCGGGATGATTCCATTCCATTCCATTCCATTCCATTCCATTCCATTCCATTCCGTTCCATTCCCTTCGGGTTTATTCCCTTCCATTCCATTCCATTGCATTCCATTCGGGTTGTTTCCATTCCATTTCATTCGATTCCATTCCATTCCATTCCATTCCATTCCATTCCATTCTATTCGCGTTGATTCCATTCCATTCCATTCCATTTAATCCCATTCCATTCCATTCCATTCGGGTTGATTCGATTCCATTCCATTCCATTCCACTGGATTCCATTTCATGCCATTTGGGTAGATTCCGTTCTATTCCATTGCAATCCATTCCATTCCATTCCGGATGATTCCATTCCATTCCATGCCATTCCATTCCATTACGGTTGATTCGATTCCATTTCATTCCATTCCATTCCTTTCCATTCCATTTCATTCCATTCCATTCCATTCCATTCGGTTGCTTCCATTCCATTCCAGAACATTCCATTCCATTCCATTCTGGTTGATTCCATTGAGTTCCATTCCATTCCATTCCATTCCATTATGTTTGATTCCATTGCATTCCATTCCATTCCATTCCATTCCATTCCATTCCATTCCATTCTATTCCATTCGGTTTCATTCCATTCCATTCCATTCCATTCCATTCCAATCCATTCGGGATGATTCCATTCCATTCCATTCCATTCCGTTCCATTTCATTCCATTCGTGTTGATACCATTCCATTCCACGCCATTCCATTCCATTAGGATTGATGACATCCATTCCATTCCATATCATTCCATTCCGTTGGGGTTGATTCCATTCCATTCCATTCCAATCCATTCCATTCCGTTCCTATTGATTCCATTCCATTCCATTCCATTCCATTCCATTCCATTCCATTCTGATTGATTCCATTCCATTCCTTTCCATTCCATTGTGATTGATTCCATTCCATTCCATTCCATTGCATTCCTTTCCAT
Organism: Pan paniscus; assembly: GCF_029289425.2. Taxonomy (NCBI): domain Eukaryota; kingdom Metazoa; phylum Chordata; class Mammalia; order Primates; family Hominidae; genus Pan; species Pan paniscus. Next base: position 42,632,782 of record NC_073267.2, on the reverse strand, counting down.
TCAATTTCATTCCATTCGGGTTGATTCCATTCCATTCCATTCCTTTCCATTCCATTACATTCCATTCGGCTACATTCCATTCCATTCCATTCCATTCCATTCCCTTCCCTTCGGGTTGAATCCATTCCATTCCATTGCATTCCATTCCATTCCATTCCATTCCATTCCATTCCATTCGGGTTGATTCCATTCCATTCCATTCCATTCCATTCCATTCCATTCCATTCCATTCCATTCCATTCCATTCCATTTCATTCCATTCCATTCCATTCCATTCCATTCCATTCCATTCCATTCCATTCCATTTCATTCCATTCGGGCTCATTCCATTCCATTTCAGTCCATTCCATTCCATTCCATTCCATTCCATTCCATTCCATTCCATTCGGGTTGATTCCATTCCATTCCATTCCATTCCATTCCATTCCATTCCATACTATTCCATTCCACTCCATTCCATTCGTGTTTATTCCATTCCATTCCATTCCATTCCATTCCATTCCATTCCATTCCATTCCATTCCATTCCATTCGGGTTGATTCGATTCCATTTCATTCCATTCCATTCCATTCCATTCCATTCCATTCCATTCGTGTTGATTCCATTCCATTCCATTCCATTCGGGTTGATTCCATTCCATTCTATTCTATTCCATACCATTCCATTCCATTCGAGTTCATTCCATTCCATTCCATTTGATTCCATTCCATTCTATTCCATGCCATTCGGGTTGACTCCATTCCATTCCATTTCATTACATTCTATTCCATTCCGTTGCACTCCATTTCATAGCATTCGGGTAGAATCCTTCCTATTCCATACCAATGCATTCCATTCCATTCTGATTGATTCCATTCCATTCCATTCCATTCCATTCGATTTCATTCCAATCCATTGGGTTTGATTGCATTCCATTCCATTCCATTCCATTCGGTTGCTTCCATTCCTTTCCATAAAATTCCATTCCATTCCATTCCATTCCGGTTGATTCCATTCCATTCCATTCCATTCCATTCAAATCCATTCCATTCCTTTGGATTCCATTCCATTCCATTCCATTTTATTCCATTCGGATTGCTTCCATTACCTTCCATTCCAATGCATTCCTTTCCATTCCATTTCATTTCATTCGGGTTGATTCCATTCCATTCCATTCCACTCCATTCCATACCATTCCATTCCTTTCGGGTTGATTCCATTCCATTCCATTCCATTCCATTGCTTTCCATTCCATTCGGGTTGATTCCATTATATTCCATTCCATTACATTCCGTTACATTCCATTCGGGTAGTTTCCGTTCTATTCCATTCCATTCCATTCCATTCCGTTCGGGTTGATTCCATTCCATTCCATTCCAATCCATTTGATTCCATTCCGATTGATTCCATTCCAATCCATTCCATTCCATTCCGTTCCATTCCAGTTGATTCCAATTCAATCCATTCCATTCCATTCCATTCCATTCCATTTCATTCCATTCGTGTTGATACCATTCCATTCCATGCCATTCCATTCCATTAGGATTGATGACATCCATTCCATTCCATATCATTCCATTCCGTTGGGGTTGATTCCATTCCATTCCATTCCAATCCATTCCATTCCGTTCCTATTGATTCCATTCCATTCCATTCCATTCCATTCCATTCCATTCCATTCTGATTGATTCCATTCCATTCCTTTCCATTCCATTGTGATTGATTCCATTCCATTCCATTCCATTGCATTCCTTTCCATTCAATTTCATTCCATTCGGGTTGATTCCATTCCATTCCATTCCTTTCCATTCCATTACATTCCATTCGGCTACATTCCATTCCATTCCATTCCATTCCATTCCATTCCCTTCCCTTCGGGTTGAATCCATTCCATTCCATTGCATTCCATTCCATTCCATTCGGGTTGATTCCATTCCATTCCATTCCATTCCATTCCATTCCATTCCATTCCATTCCATTTCATTCCATTCGGGCTCATTCCATTCCATTTCAGTCCATTCCATTCCATTCCATTCCATTCAATTCCATTCGGGTTGATTCCATTCCATTCCATTCCATTCCATTCCATTCCATTCCATTCCATACTATTCCATTCCACTCCATTCCATTCGTGTTTATTCCATTCCATTCCATTCCATTCCATTCCATTCCATTCGGGTTGATTCGATTCCATTTCATTCCATTCCATTCCATTCCATTCCATTCCATTCGTGTTGATTCCATTCCATTCCATTCCATTCGGGTTGATTCATTCCATTCTATTCTATTCCATACCATTCCATTCCATTCGAGTTCATTCCATTCCATTCCATTTGATTCCATTCCATTCTATTCCATGCCATTCGGGTTGACTCCATTCCATTCCATTTCATTACATTCTATTCCATTCCGTTGCACTCCATTTCATAGCATTCGGGTAGAATCCTTCCTATTCCATACCAATGCATTCCATTCCATTCTGATTGATTCCATTCCATTCCATTCCATTCCATTCGATTTCATTCCAATCCATTGGGTTTGATTGCATTCCATTCCATTCCATTCGGTTGCTTCCATTCCTTTCCATAAAATTCCATTCCATTCCATTCCATTCCGGTTGATTCCATTCCATTCCATTCCATTCCATTCAAATCCATTCCATTCCTTTGGATTCCATTCCATTCCATTCCATTTTATTCCATTCGGATTGCTTCCATTACCTTCCATTCCAATGCATTCCTTTCCATTCCATTTCATTTCATTCGGGTTGATTCCATTCCATTCCATTCCACTCCATTCCATACCATTCCATTCCTTTCGGGTTGATTCCATTCCATTCCATTCCATTCCATTGCTTTCCATTCCATTCGGGTTGATTCCATTATATTCCATTCCATTACATTCCGTTACATTCCATTCGGGTAGTTTCCGTTCTATTCCATTCCATTCCATTCCATTCCGTTCGGGTTGATTCCATTCCATTCCATTCCAATCCATTTGATTCCATTCCGATTGATTCCATTCCAATCCATTCCATTCCATTCCGTTCCATTCCAGTTGATTCCAATTCAATCCATTCCATTCCATTCCATTCCGTTCCGATTGACTCCATTCCATTCCATTCCATTGTGGTTGATTCCATTCCATTCCATTGCACTGCATTCCTTTCCATTCAATTTCATTCCATTAGGGTTGATTCCATTCCTTTCCATTCCATTCTATTCCATTGCATTCGGGTTCATTCCATTCCATTCCATTCCATTCCATTCCATTCCATTCGGTTTGAATCCATTCCATTCCATTTCACTCCATTCCATTCCATTCCATTCGGATTGATTCCATTCCTTTCCATTCCATTGCATTCCATTCCATTCCATTCCATACCCTTCGGGTTGATTCCATTCCATTTTATTCCATTCCCTTCCATTCCATTCCATTCCATTCGGGTTGATTCCATTCCATTCCATTCCATTCCATTCCATTCCACACCATTCCATCCTATTCCTTTCCATTCCATTCCATTCGGGTTGATTCCATTCCATTTCATACCATTCCATTCCATTCCATTCCATTCGTGTTGATTCCATTCCATTCCATTCCATTCCATCTCATTACATTCCATTGGGGTTGATTCTATTCCATTCCATTCCATTCCATACCATTCCATTCTATTCGAGTTGATTCCATTCCTTTCCATTGCATTCCATTTTATTCCATTCGGATTGATTCCATTCCATTCCATTCCAATTCATTCCTTTCCATTCCACTTCATTCCATTCGGGTTGATTCCATTCCTTTCCATTCCATTGCATTCCATTCCATTCCATTCCATACCCTTCGGGTTGATTCCATTCCATTTCGTTCCATTCCCTTCCATTCCATTCCATTCCATTCGGGTTGATTCCAATCCATTCCATTCCATTCCATTCCACACCATTCCATCCTATTCCATTCGGCTTGATTCCATTCCATTTCATTCCATTCCATTCCATTCCATTCCATTCGTGTTGATTCCATTCCATTCCATTCCATTCGATCTCATTACATTCCATTCGGGTTGATTCAATTCCATTCCATTCCATTCCATACCACTCCATACCATTCGTGTTGATTCCATTCCATTCCACATGAATTCATTCCATTCGATTCCATTCCATTTGGGTTGATTCCATTTCATTCCATTTCATTCCATTCTAATCCATTCCATTGCATTCCGTTTCATTGCATTGAGGTAGATTCCGTTCTATTCCATTCCAATCCATTTAATTCCAATCCGGTTGATTAATTCCATTCCATTCCATTCCATTTCATTCCAAACCATTGGGTTTGATTCCATTTCATTCCATTCCTTTCCATTCGGTTGCTTCCATTCCATTGCAGAACATTCCATTCCATTCCATTCCATTCCGGTTGATTCCATTCCATTCCATTCCATTCCATTCTATTCCATTCCATTCCTTTTGATTCCATTCCATTCCATACCATTCCATTTTATTCCATTCGGATTGATTCCATTCCATTCCATTCCAATGCATTCCTTTCCATTCCATTTCATTCCATTCGTGTTGATTCCTTTCCATTCCATTACATTACATTCCATTCCATTCTCGTTGATTCCATTCCATTCCATTCTATTCTGTTTGATTCCATTCCATCCCATTGCATTACATTCCATCCCATTCCATTCCATTCCATTCGGGTTGATTCCATTCCATTCCATTCCATTCCATTCCATTTGGATTGATTCCATTCCATTCCATTCCATTCTATTCCATTCCATTGCATTCGGGTTGGTTCCATTCCATTCCATTCCATTCCATTCCATTGCATTCGTGCTGATTCCATTCAATTCCATTCCATTGCATTCCATTCCATTCCATTCCCTTCCATTCGTGTTGATTCCATTCCATGGCATTCCATTCCATTCCATTCCAATCCATTCCATTCCTTTCGGGTTGATTCCACTCCTTTCCATTCCATTGCATGCCATTCCATTCCATTTCATTCCATTCGGGGTGATTCCATTCCATTCCATTCCATTCCGTTTCGTTCCCTTCGGGTTGATTCCATTCCATTCCATTCCATTCAATTCCATTCCATTCCATTCGTGTTGATACGATTCCATTCCATGCCATTCTATCCCATTCCATTCCATTAGGATTGATGACATTCCAATCCTTTCCATACCTTTCCATTCCATTTGGGTTGATTCCATTCCATTCCATTCCATTCCTTTCCATCCGGGTTAATTGCTTCCATTCCAGTCAAGAACATTCCATTACATTACTTTCCATTACATTACATTCGGTTTGATTCCATTCCATTCCATTCCATTCCATTGCATTCCATTCCATGTCATTCCATTCGTGTTGATTCCATTCAATTCCATTCCACTCCATCCCATTCTGGTTGATTCCATTCCATTCCATTCCATTCCATTCCATTCCATTCCATTCGGGTTGATTGCATTCCATTCCATTCTATTCCATTCCATTCCACTCTATTCGCGTTGATTCCATTCCATTCCATTCCATTAAATCCCATTCCATTCCATTCGGGTTGATTCGATTCAATTCCATTCCGTTCCATTGCATTCCATTTCATTCCATTCGGGTAGATACCGTTCTATTTTTCCAATCCATTGCATTCGATCCCGGTTGATTGCAATCCATTCCATTCCATTCCATTTGGGTTGATTCCATTCCATTCCATTCCATTCCATTCCATTGCATTATATTCCATTTGGGTTGATTCCATTCCGTTCCATTCCATTCCATTCCATTCGGTTGCTTCCATTCCATTCCAGAACATTCCATTCCATTCCATTCTGGTTGATTCCATTGAGTTCCATTCCATTCCATTCAATTATGTTTGATTCCATTGCATTCCATTCCATTCCATTCCATTCCATTCCATTCCATTCCATTCTATTCCATTCGGTTTCATTCCATTCCATTCCATTCCATTCCATTCCATTCCATTCGGGATGATTCCATTCCATTCCATTCCATTCCATTTCATTCCATTCGTGTTGATACCATTCCATTCTACGCCATTCCATTCCATTAGGATTGATGACATCCATTCCATTCCATACCATTCCATTCCATTCGGCTTGATTCCATTCCATTCCATTCCAATCCATTCCATTCCGTTCCTATTGATTCCATTCCATTCCATTCCATTCCATTCCATTCCGTTCTGATTGATTCCATTCCATTCCTTCCCATTCCATTGTGGTTGATTCCATTCCATTCCATTCCATTGCATTCCTTTCCATTCAATTTCATTCCATTCGTGTTGATTCCATTCCTTTCCATTCCTTTACATTACATTCGGCTACATTCCATTCCATTCCATTCCATTCCATTCCATTCCCTTCCCTTCGGGTTGAATCCATTCCATTCCATTGCATTCCATTCCATTCCATTCCATTCCATTCCATTCCATTCCATTCCATTCGCGTTGATTCCATTCCATTCCATTCCATTCCATTCCATTCCATTCCATTTCATTCCAATCGGGTTGATTCCATTCCATTTCATTCCATTCCATTCCATTCCATTTGGGTTGATTCCATTCCATTCCATTCCATTCTATTCCATTCCATTGCATTCGGGTTGATTCCATTCCATTCCATTCCATTCCATTCCATTCCATTCCATTCCATTCCATTGCATTCGTGCTGATTCCATTCCATTCCATTCCATTGCATTCCATTCCATTCCATTACCTTCCATTCGTGTTGATTCCATTCCATGGCATTCCATTCCATTCCATTCCAATCCATTCCATTCCATTCGGGTTGATTCCACTCCATTCCATTCCATTGCATGCCATTCCATTCCATTTCATTCCATTCGGGGTGATTCCATTCCATTCCGTTTCGTTCCCTTCGGGTTGATTCCATTCCATTCCATTCCATTCCATTCCATTCCATTCCATTCCATTCGTGTTGATACGATTCCATTCCATGCCATTCCATTCCATTCCATTCCATTAGGATTGATGACATTCCAATCCTTTCCATACCATTCCATTCCATTTGGGTTGATTCCATTCCATACCATTCCTTTCCATCCGGGTTAGTTGCTTCCATTCCAGTCAAGAACATTCCATTACATTACTTTCCATTACATTACATTACATTCGGTTTGATTCCATTCCATTCCATTCCATTGCATTGCATTCAATTCCATGTCATTGATTCCATTCCATTCCATTCCATTCCATTCCATCCCATTCTGGTTGATTCCATTCCATTCCATTCCATTCCATTCCATTCCATTCCATTCCATTCGGGTTGATTGCATTCCATTCCATTCTATTCCATTCCATTCCACTCTATTCGCGTTGATTCCATTCCATTCCATTCCATTCTATTCCATTTAATCCCATTCCATTCCATTCCATTCGGGTTGATTCGATTCCATTCCATTACATTGCATTCAATTTCATGCCATTCGGGTAGATTCCGTTCTATTCCATTCCAATCCATTCCATTTCATTCCGGATGATTCCATTCCATTCCATTCCATTCCATTACGGTTGACTCCATTCCATTTGATTCCATGCCATTCCATTCCATGCCATTGGATTCAATTCCATTCCATTCCATTCCATTCTATTCCATTCCAATCCTTTTGATTCCATTCCATTCCATTCCATTCCATTCCATTCCATTCCATTGCAATGCATTCCATTCAATTTCATTTCATTCCATTCGGGTTGATTCCATTCCATTTCATTCCATTCCATTCCACTCCATTCCATTCCATTCGGCTTGATTCCATTCCATTCCATTTGATTCCATTCCATTCGAATCCATTTCATTCGGGTTGACTCCATTCCATTCCATTTCATTACATTCTATTCCATTCCATTGCATTCCATTTCACTCCATTCGGGTAGATTCCGTTCTATTCCATTCCAATCCATTCCATTCCTTTCCGGTTGATTCCATTCCATTCCATTCCATTCCGGTTGATTCCATTTCATTCCATTCCATTGCATTCCATTCCATTCCGTTTCATTCCATTCATGTTGATTCCATTCTATTACATTCCATTCCATTCCCTTCCATTCGAGTTGATTCCATTCCATGGCATTCCATTCTATTCCATTCCAATGCCTTCCTTTCAATTCCATTGCATTCCATTCGGGATGATTCCATTCCATTCCATTCCATTCCATTCCATTCCATTCCGTTCCATTCCCTTCGGGTTTATTCCCTTCCATTCCATTCCATTGCATTCCATTCGGGTTGTTTCCATTCCATTTCATTCGATTCCATTCCATTCCATTCCATTCCATTCCATTCCATTCTATTCGCGTTGATTCCATTCCATTCCATTCCATTTAATCCCATTCCATTCCATTCCATTCGGGTTGATTCGATTCCATTCCATTCCATTCCACTGGATTCCATTTCATGCCATTTGGGTAGATTCCGTTCTATTCCATTGCAATCCATTCCATTCCATTCCGGATGATTCCATTCCATTCCATGCCATTCCATTCCATTACGGTTGATTCGATTCCATTTAATTCCATTCCATTCCTTTCCATTCCATTTCATTCCATTCCATTCCATTCCATTCGGTTGCTTCCATTCCATTCCAGAACATTCCATTCCATTCCATTCTGGTTGATTCCATTGAGTTCCATTCCATTCCATTCCATTCCATTATGTTTGATTCCATTGCATTCCATTCCATTCCATTCCATTCCATTCCATTCCATTCTATTCCATTCGGTTTCATTCCATTCCATTCCATTCCACTCCATTCCAATCCATTCGGGATGATTCCATTCCATTCCATTCCATTCCGTTCCATTTCATTCCATTCGTGTTGATACCATTCCATTCCACGCCATTCCATTCCATTAGGATTGATGACATCCATTCCATTCCATATCATTCCATTCCGTTGGGGTTGATTCCATTCCATTCCATTCCAATCCATTCCATTCCGTTCCTATTGATTCCATTCCATTCCATTCCATTCCATTCCATTCCATTCCATTCTGATTGATTCCATTCCATTCCTTTCCATTCCATTGTGATTGATTCCATTCCATTCCATTCCATTGCATTCCTTTCCATTCAATTTCCTTCCATTCGGGTTGATTCCATTCCATTCCATTCCTTTCCATTCCATTACATTCCATTCGGCTACATTCCATTCCATTCCATTCCATTCCATTCCATTCCATTCCCTTCCCTTCGGGTTGAATCCATTCCATTCCATTGCATTCCATTCCATTCCATTCCATTCCATTCCATTCCATTCCATTCCATTCCATTCCATTCGGGTTGATTCCATTCCATTCCATTCCATTCCATTCCATTCCATTCCATTCCATTCCATTTCATTCCATTCGGGCTCATTCCATTCCATTTCAGTCCATTCCATTCCATTCCATTCCATTCTTTTCCATTCCATTCCATTCGGGTTGATTCCATTCCATTTCATTCCATTCCATTCCATTCCATTCCATACAATTCCATTCCACTCCATTCCATTCGTGTTTATTCCATTCCATTCCATTCCATTCCATTCCATTCCATTCCATTCCATTCCATTCGGGTTGATTCGATTCCATTTCATTCCATTCCATTCCATTCCATTCCATTCCATTCGTGTTGATTCCATTCCATTCCATTCCATTCGGGTTGATTCCATTCCATTCTATTCTATTCCATACCATTCCATTCCATTCGAGTTCATTCCATTCCATTCCATTTGATTCCATTCCATTCTATTCCATGCCATTCGGGTTGACTCCATTCCATTCCATTTCATTACATTCTATTCCATTACGTTGCACTCCATTTCATAGCATTCGGGTAGAATCCTTCCTATTCCATACCAATGCATTCCATTCCATTCTGATTGATTCCATTCCATTCCATTCCATTCCATTCGATTTCATTCCAATCCATTGGGTTTGATTGCATTCCATTCCATTCCATTCCATTCGGTTGCTTCCATTCCTTTCCATAAAATTCCATTCCATTCCATTCCATTCCGGTTGATTCCATTCCATTCCATTCCATTCCATTCAAATCCATTCCATTCCTTTGGATTCCATTCCATTCCATTCCATTTTATTCCATTCGGATTGCTTCCATTACCTTCCATTCCAATGCATTCCTTTCCATTCCATTTCATTTCATTCGGGTTGATTCCATTCCATTCCATTCCACTCCATTCCATACCATTCCATTCCTTTCGGGTTGATTCCATTCCATTCCATTCCATTCCATTGCTTTCCATTCAATTCGGGTTGATTCCATTATATTCCATTCCATTACATTCCGTTACATTCCATTCGGGTAGTTTCCGTTCTATTCCATTCCATTCCATTCCATTCCGTTCGGGTTGATTCCATTCCATTCCATTCCAATCCATTTGATTCCATTCCGATTGATTCCATTCCAATCCATTCCATTCCATTCCGTTCCATTCCAGTTGATTCCAATTCAATCCATTCCATTCCATTCCATTCCATTCCATTTCATTCCATTCGTGTTGATACCATTCCATTCCACGCCATTCCATTCCATTAGGATTGATGACATCCATTCCATTCCATATCATTCCATTCCGTTGGGGTTGATTCCATTCCATTCCATTCCAATCCATTCCATTCCGTTCCTGTTGATTCCATTCCATTCCATTCCATTCCATTCCATTCCATTCCATTCTGATTGATTCCATTCCATTCCTTTCCATTCCATTGTGATTGATTCCATTCCATTCCATTCCATTGCATTCCTTTCCATTCAATTTCATTCCATTCGGGTTGATTCCATTCCATTCCATTCCTTTCCATTCCATTCCATTCCATTCGGCTACATTCCATTCCATTCCATTCCATTCCATTCCATTCCCTTCCCTTCGGGTTGAATCCATTCCATTCCATTGCATTCCATTCCATTCCATTCCATTCCATTCCATTCCATTCGGGTTGATTCCATTCCATTCCATTCCATTCCATTCCATTCCATTCCATTCCATTCCATTCCATTTCATTCCATTCGGGCTCATTCCATTCCATTTCAGTCCATTCCATTCCATTCCATTCCATTCCATTCCATTCCATTCCATTCCATTCGGGTTGATTCCATTCCATTCCATTCCATTCCATTCCATTCCATTCCATTCCATACTATTCCATTCTACTCCATTCCATTCGTGTTTATTCCATTCCATTCCATTCCATTCCATTCCATTCCATTCCATTCCATTCCGGTTGATTCGATTCCATTTCATTCCATTCCATTCCATTCCATTCCATTCCATTCGTGTTGATTCCATTCCATTCCATTCCATTCGGGTTGATTCCATTCCATTCTATTCTATTCCATACCATTCCATTCCATTCGAGTTCATTCCATTCCATTCCATTTGATTCCATTCCATTCTATTCCATGCCATTCGGGTTGACTCCATTCCATTCCATTTCATTACATTCTATTCCATTCCGTTGCACTCCATTTCATAGCATTCGGGTAGAATCCTTCCTATTCCATACCAATGCATTCCATTCCATTCTGATTGATTCCATTCCATTCCATTCCATTCCATTCGATTTCATTCCAATCCATTGGGTTTGATTGCATTCCATTCCATTCCATTCCATTCGGTTGCTTCCATTCCTTTCCATAAAATTCCATTCCATTCCGGTTGATTCCATTCCATTCCATTCCATTCCATTCAAATCCATTCCATTCCTTTGGATTCCATTCCATTCCATTCCATTTTATTCCATTCGGATTGCTTCCATTACCTTCCATTCCAATGCATTCCTTTCCATTCCATTTCATTTCATTCGGGTTGATTCCATTCCATTCCATTCCCCTCCATTCCATACCATTCCATTCCTTTCGGGTTGATTCCATTCCATTCCATTCCATTCCATTGCTTTCCATTCCATTCGGGTTGATTCCATTATATTCCATTCCATTACATTCCGTTACATTCCATTCGGGTAGTTTCCGTTCTATTCCATTCCACTCCATTCCATTGCATTCGGGTTCATTCCATTCCATTCCATTCCATTCCATTCCATTCCATTCGGTTTGAATCCATTCCATTCCATTTCATTCCATTCCATTCCATTCCATTCGGATTGATTCCATTCCTTTCCATTCCATTGCATTCCATTCCATTCCATTCCATACCCTTCGGGTTGATTCCATTCCATTTTATTCCATTCCCTTCCATTCCATTCCATTCCATTCGGGTTGATTCCATTCCATTCCATTCCATTCCATTCCACACCATTCCATCCTATTCCTTTCCATTCCATTCCATTCGGGTTGATTCCATTCCATTTCATACCATTCCATTCCATTCCATTCCATTCGTGTTGATTCCATTCCATTCCATTCCATTCCATCTCATTACATTCCATTGGGGTTGATTCTATTCCATTCCATTCCATTCCATACCATTCCATTCTATTCGAGTTGATTCCATTCCTTTCCATTGCATTCCATTTTATTCCATTCGGATTGATTCCATTCCATTCCATTCCAATTCATTCCTTTCCATTCCACTTCATTCCATTCGGGTTGATTCCATTCCTTTCCATTCCATTGCATTCCATTCCATTCCATTCCATACCCTTCGGGTTGATTCCATTCCATTTCGTTCCATTCCCTTCCATTCCATTCCATTCCATTCGTGTCGATTCCAATCCATTCCATTCCATTCCATTCCACACCATTCCATCCTATTCCATTCGGGTTGATTCCATTCCATTTCATTCCATTCCATTCCATTCCATTCCATTCGTGTTGATTCCATTCCATTCCATTACATTCGATCTCATTACATTCCATTCGGGTTGATTCAATTCCATTCAATTCCATTGCATACCACTCCATACCATTCGTGTTGATTCCATTCCATTCCACATGAATTCATTCCATTCGATTCCATTCCATTTGGGTTGATTCCATTTCATTCCATTTCATTCCATTCTAATCCATTCCATTGCATTCCGTTTCATTGCATTCAGGTAGATTCCGTTCTATTCCATTCCAATCCATTTAATTCCAATCCGGTTGATTAATTCCATTCCATTCCATTCCATTTCATTCCAAACCATTGGGTTTGATTCCATTTCATTCCATTCCTTTCCATTCGGTTGCTTCCATTCCATTGCAGAACATTCCATTCCATTCCATGCCATTCCGGTTGATTCCATTCCATTCCATTCCATTCCATTCTATTCCATTCCATTCCTTTTGATTCCATTCCATTCCATACCATTCCATTTTATTCCATTCGGATTGATTCCATTCCATTCCATTCCAATGCATTCCTTTCCATTCCATTTCATTCCATTCGTGTTGATTCCATTCCAATCCATTACATTACATTCCATTCCATTCTCGTTGATTCCATTCCATTCCATTCTATTCTGTTTGATTCCATTCCATACCATTCTATTCCATTCCTTTCCATTCTCTCCTCGTTGATTCCATTCCATCCCATTGCATTACATTCCATCCCATTCCATTCCATTCCATTCGGGTTGATTCCATTCCATTCCATTCCATTCCATTCCATTTGGGTTGATTCCATTCCATTCCACTCCATTCTATTCCATTCCATTGCATTCGGGTTGATTCCATTCCATTCCATTCCATTCCATTCCATTCCATTGCATTCGTGCTGATTCCATTCAATTCCATTCCATTGCATTCCTTTCCATTCCATTCCCTTCCATTCGTGTTGATTCCATTCCATGGCATTCCATTCCATTCCATTCCAATCCATTCCATTCCTTTCGGGTTGATTCCACTCCTTTCCATTCCATTGCATGCCATTCCATTCCATTTCATTCCATTCGGGGTTATTTCATTCCATTCCATTCCAATCCGTTTCGTTCCCTTCGGGTTGATTCCATTCCATTCCATTCCATTCAATTCCATTCCATTCCATTCCATTCCATTCGTGTTGATACGATTCCATTCCATGCCATTCTATTCCATTCCATTCCATTAGGATGGATGACATTTCAATCCTTTCCATACCTTTCCATGCCATTTGGGTTGATTCCATTCCATTCCATTCCATTCCTTTCCATCCGGGTTAATTGCTTCCATTCCAGTCAAGATCATTCCATTACATTACTTTCCATTACATTACATTCGGTTTGATTCCATTCCATTCCATTCCATTCCATTGCATTCCATTCCATGTCATTCCATTCGTGTTGATTCCATTCAATTCCATTCCACTCCATCCCATTCTGGTTGATTCCATTCCATTCCATTCCATTCCATTCCATTCCATTCGGGTTGATTGCATTCCATTCCATTCTATTCCATTCCATTCCACTCTATTCGCTTTGATTCCATTCCATTCCATTCCATTAAATCCCATTCCATTCCATTCGGGTTGATTCGATTCAATTCCATTCCGTTCCATTGCATTCCATTTCATTCCATTCCATTCCATTCCATTCTATTCCATTCGGTTTCATTCCATTCCATTCCATTCCATTCCATTCCATTCCATTCCATTCCATTCCATTCCATTCTGGTTGATTCCATTCCATTCCATTCCATTCCATTCCATTTCATTCCATTCGTGTTGATACCATTCCATTCTACGCCATTCCATTCCATTAGGATTGATGACATCCATTCCATTCCATACCATTCCATTCCATTCGGCTTGATTCCATTCCATTCCATTCCAATCCATTCCATTCCGTTCCTATTGATTCCATTCCATTCCATTCCATTCCATTCCATTCTATTCCATTCCATTGCATTCGGGTTGATTCCATTCCATTCCATTCCATTCCATTCCATTCCATTGCATTCGTGCTGATTCCATTCAATTCCATTCCATTGCATTCCTTTCCATTCCATTCCCTTCCATTCGTGTTGATTCCATTCCATGGCATTCCATTCCATTCCATTCCAATCCATTCCATTCCTTTCGGGTTGATTCCACTCCTTTCCATTCCATTGCATGCCATTCCATTCCATTTCATTCCATTCGGGGTTATTTCATTCCATTCCATTCCAATCCGTTTCGTTCCCTTCGGGTTGATTCCATTCCATTCCATTCCATTCAATTCCATTCCATTCCATTCCATTCCATTCGTGTTGATACGATTCCATTCCATGCCATTCTATTCCATTCCATTCCATTAGGATGGATGACATTTCAATCCTTTCCATACCTTTCCATTCCATTTGGGTTGATTCCATTCCATTCCATTCCATTCCTTTCCATCCGGGTTAATTGCTTCCATTCCAGTCAAGATCATTCCATTACATTACTTTCCATTACATTACATTCGGTTTGATTACATTCCATTCCATTGCATTCCATTGCATTCCATTCCATGTCATTCCATTCGTGTTGATTCCATTCAATTCCATTCCACTCCATCCCATTCTGGTTGATTCCATTCCATTCCATTCCATTCCATTCCATTCCATTCGGGTTGATTGCATTCCATTCCATTCTATTCCTTTCCATTCCACTCTATTCGCTTTGATTCCATTCCATTCCATTCCATTAAATCCCATTCCATTCCATTCGGGTTGATTCGATTCAATTCCATTCCGTTCCATTGCATTCCATTCCATTCCATTCCATTCCATTCCATTCCATTCCATTCCATTCCATTCCATTCCATTCCATTCTGGTTGATTCCATTCCATTCCATTCCATTCCATTCCATTTCATTCCATTCGTGTTGATACCATTCCATTCTACGCCATTCCATTCCATTAGGATTGATGACATCCATTCCATTCCATACCATTCCATTCCATTCGGCTTGATTCCATTCCATTCCATTCCAATCCATTCCATTCCGTTCCTATTGATTCCATTCCATTCCATTCCATTCCATTCCATTCCATTCCATTCTATTCCA
The DNA here is from genome assembly GCF_029289425.2 of Pan paniscus. Lineage (NCBI taxonomy): Eukaryota > Metazoa > Chordata > Mammalia > Primates > Hominidae > Pan > Pan paniscus. The sequence continues at coordinate 42,616,882 of NC_073267.2, read as the reverse complement.
TTCCTTTCTGATTGATTCCATTCCATTCCTTCCCATTCCATTGTGGTTGATTCCATTCCATTCCATTCCATTGCATTCCTTTCCATTCAATTTCATTCCATTCGTGTTGATTCCATTCCATTCCATTCCTTTCCATTACATTCGGCTACATTCCATTCCATTCCATTCCATTCCATTCCATTCCATTCCCTTCCCTTCGGGTTGAATCCATTCCATTCCATTGCATTCCATTCCATTCCATTCCATTCCATTCCATTCCATTCCATTCCATTCGCGTTGATTCCATTCCATTCCATTCCATTCCATTCCATTCCATTCCATTTCATTCCAATCGGGTTGATTCCATTCCATTTCATTCCATTCCATTCCATTCCATTTGGGTTGATTCCATTCCATTCCATTCCATTCTATTCCATTCCATTGCATTCGGGTTGATTCCATTCCATTCCATTCCATTCCATTCCATTCCATTCCATTCCATTCCATTCCATTGCATTCGTGCTGATTCCATTCCATTCCATTCCATTGCATTCCATTCCATTCCATTACCTTCCATTCGTGTTGATTCCATTCCATGGCATTCCATTCCATTCCATTCCAATCCATTCCATTCCATTCGGGTTGATTCCACTCCATTCCATTCAATTGCATGCCATTCCATTCCATTTCATTCCATTCGGGGTGATTCCATTCCATTCCGTTTCGTTCCCTTCGGGTTGATTCCATTCCATTCCATTCCATTCCATTCCATTCCATTCGTGTTGATACGATTCCTTTCCATGCCATTCCATTCCATTCCATTCCATTAGGATTGATGACATTCCAATCCTTTCCATACCATTCCATTCCATTTGGGTTGATTCCATTCCATACCATTCCTTTCCATCCGGGTTAGTTGCTTCAATTCCAGTCAAGAACATTCCATTACATTATTTTCCATTACATTACATTACATTCGGTTTGATTCCATTCCATTCCATTCCATTGCATTGCATTCAATTCCATGTCATTCCATTCGTGTTGATTCCATTCCATTCCATTCCATTCCATTCCATTCCATCCCATTCTGGTTGATTCCATTCCATTCCATTCCATTCCATTCCATTCCATTCCATTCGGGTTGATTGCATTCCATTCCATTCTATTCCATTCCATTCCACTCTATTCACGTTGATTCCATTCCATTCCATTCCATTCTATTCCATTTAATCCCATTCCATTCCATTCCATTCGGGTTGATTCGATTCCATTCCATTCCATTGCATTCAATTTCATGCCATTCGGGTAGATTCCGTTCTATTCCATTCCAATCCATTCCATTTCATTCCGGATGATTCCATTCCATTCCATTCCATTCCATTACGGTTGATTCCATTCCATTTGATTCCATGCCATTCCATTCCATGCCATTGGATTCCATTCCATTCCATTCCATTCCATTCTATTCCATTCCAATCCTTTTGATTCCACTCCATTCCATTCCATTCCATTCCATTACATTCGGTTTGATTCCATTCCATTCCATTGCAATGCATTCCATTCAATTTCATTTCATTCCATTCGGGTTGATTCCATTCCATTTCATTCCATTCCATTCCACTCCATTCCATTCCATTCGGCTTGATTCCATTCCATTCCATTTGATTCCATTCCATTCGAATCCATTCCATTCGGGTTGACTCCATTCCATTCCATTTCATTACATTCTATTCCATTCCATTGCATTCCATTTCACTCCATTCGGGTAGATTCCGTTCTATTCCATTCCAATCCATTCCATTCCATTCCGGTTGATTCCATTCCATTCCATTCCATTCCATTCCATTCCATTCCTTTTGATTCTATTCCATTCCATTACATTACATTACATTTTATTCCATTCGGATTTATTCCATTCCATTCCATTCCAATGCATTTCTTTCCATTCCATTTCATTCCATTCGGGTTGATTCCATTCCATTCCCTTCCATTCGGGTTGATTCTATTCCATTCCATTCCATTCCATTCGGGTTGATTCCATTCCATTCCATTGCATTCCATTACATTCCTTTCCATTCCATTGCATTCCATTCAACCCATTTCACTCCATTAAGGTTGATTCCATTCCATTCCATTCCATTGCATTCCATTCCATTCCATTCGGGTTGATTCCATTCCATTCCATTCCACTCCATTCCATTCCATTCCATTCCATTCCATTTTTGTTGATTCCATTCCATTCAATTACATTCCATTCTATTTGGTTTGATTCCATTGCATTCCATTCCATTCCATTCAATTCCATTCGGGTTCCTTCCATTTCATTCCAGAACATTCCATTCCAGTCCAGTTGACTCCATTCCATTCCATTCCATTCCATTCCGCTCCGCTTGATTCCATTCCATTCCATTCCATTCCATTCGTTTTCATTCCATTCCATTCGACTCCATTCCATTCCATTCCATTCCATTGCATTCCATTCCATTCCATTACCTTCCATTCGTGTTGATTCCATTCCATGGCATTCCATTCCATTCCATTCCAATCCGTTCCATTCCTTTCGGGTTGATTCCACTCCTTTCCATTCCATTGCATGCCATTCCATTCCATTTCATTCCATTCGGGGTTATTTCATTCCATTCCATTCCAATCCGTTTCGTTCCCTTCGGGTTGATTCCATTCCATTCCATTCCATTCAATTCCATTCCATTCCATTCCATTCCATTCGTGTTGATACGATTCCATTCCATGCCATTCTATTCCATTCCATTCCATTAGGATGGATGACATTTCAATCCTTTCCATACCTTTCCATGCCATTTGGGTTGATTCCATTCCATTCCATTCCATTCCTTTCCATCCGGGTTAATTGCTTCCATTCCAGTCAAGATCATTCCATTACATTACTTTCCATTACATTACATTCGGTTTGATTCCATTCCATTCCATTCCATTCCATTGCATTCCATTCCATGTCATTCCATTCGTGTTGATTCCATTCAATTCCATTCCACTCCATCCCATTCTGGTTGATTCCATTCCATTCCATTCCATTCCATTCCATTCCATTCCATTCGGGTTGATTGCATTCCATTCCATTCTATTCCATTCCATTCCACTCTATTCGCTTTGATTCCATTCCATTCCATTCCATTAAATCCCATTCCATTCCATTCGGGTTGATTCGATTCAATTCCATTCCGTTCCATTGCATTCCATTTCATTCCATTCCATTCCATTCCATTCTATTCCATTCGGTTTCATTCCATTCCATTCCATTCCATTCCATTCCATTCCATTCCATTCCATTCTGGTTGATTCCATTCCATTCCATTCCATTCCATTCCATTTCATTCCATTCGTGTTGATACCATTCCATTCTACGCCATTCCATTCCATTAGGATTGATGACATCCATTCCATTCCATACCATTCCATTCCATTCGGCTTGATTCCATTCCATTCCATTCCAATCCATTCCATTCCGTTCCTATTGATTCCATTCCATTCCATTCCATTCCATTCCATTCTATTCCATTCCATTGCATTCGGGTTGATTCCATTCCATTCCATTCCATTCCATTCCATTCCATTGCATTCGTGCTGATTCCATTCAATTCCATTCCATTGCATTCCTTTCCATTCCATTCCCTTCCATTCGTGTTGATTCCATTCCATGGCATTCCATTCCATTCCATTCCAATCCATTCCATTCCTTTCGGGTTGATTCCACTCCTTTCCATTCCATTGCATGCCATTCCATTCCATTTCATTCCATTCGGGGTTATTTCATTCCATTCCATTCCAATCCGTTTCGTTCCCTTCGGGTTGATTCCATTCCATTCCATTCCATTCAATTCCATTCCATTCCATTCCATTCCATTCGTGTTGATACGATTCCATTCCATGCCATTCTATTCCATTCCATTCCATTAGGATGGATGACATTTCAATCCTTTCCATACCTTTCCATTCCATTTGGGTTGATTCCATTCCATTCCATTCCATTCCTTTCCATCCGGGTTAATTGCTTCCATTCCAGTCAAGATCATTCCATTACATTACTTTCCATTACATTACATTCGGTTTGATTACATTCCATTCCATTCCATTCCATTGCATTCCATTCCATGTCATTCCATTCGTGTTGATTCCATTCAATTCCATTCCACTCCATCCCATTCTGGTTGATTCCATTCCATTCCATTCCATTCCATTCCATTCCATTCGGGTTGATTGCATTCCATTCCATTCTATTCCTTTCCATTCCACTCTATTCGCTTTGATTCCATTCCATTCCATTCCATTAAATCCCATTCCATTCCATTCGGGTTGATTCGATTCAATTCCATTCCGTTCCATTGCATTCCATTTCATTCCATTCCATTCCATTCCATTCTCTTCCATTCGGTTTCATTCCATTCCATTCCATTCCATTCCATTCCATTCCATTCCATTCCATTCCATTCTGGTTGATTCCATTCCATTCCATTCCATTCCATTCCATTTCATTCCATTCGTGTTGATACCATTCCATTCTACGCCATTCCATTCCATTAGGATTGATGACATCCATTCCATTCCATACCATTCCATTCCATTCGGCTTGATTCCATTCCATTCCATTCCAATCCATTCCATTCCGTTCCTATTGATTCCATTCCATTCCATTCCATTCCATTCCATTCCATTCCATTCTATTCCATTCCTTTCTGATTGATTCCATTCCATTCCTTCCCATTCCATTGTGGTTGATTCCATTCCATTCCATTCCATTGCATTCCTTTCCATTCAATTTCATTCCATTCGTGTTGATTCCATTCCATTCCATTCCTTTCCATTACATTCGGCTACATTCCATTCCATTCCATTCCATTCCATTCCATTCCATTCCCTTCCCTTCGGGTTGAATCCATTCCATTCCATTGCATTCCATTCCATTCCATTCCATTCCATTCCATTCCCTTCGGGTTGAATCCATTCCATTCCATTGCATTCCATTCCATTCCATTCCATTCGCGTTGATTCCATTCCATTCCATTCCATTCCATTCCATTCCATTCCATTCCATTTCATTCCAATCGGGTTGATTCCATTCCATTTCATTCCATTCCATTCCATTCCATTTGGGTTGATTCCATTCCATTCCATTCCATTCTATTCCATTCCATTGCATTCGGGTTGATTCCATTCCATTCCATTCCATTCCATTCCATTCCATTCCATTCCATTCCATTGCATTCGTGCTGATTCCATTCCATTCCATTCCATTGCATTCCATTCCATTCCATTACCTTCCATTCGTGTTGATTCCATTCCATGGCATTCCATTCCATTCCATTCCAATCCATTCCATTCCATTCGGGTTGATTCCACTCCATTCCATTCAATTGCATGCCATTCCATTCCATTTCATTCCATTCGGGGTGATTCCATTCCATTCCGTTTCGTTCCCTTCGGGTTGATTCCATTCCATTCCATTCCATTCCATTCCATTCCATTCGTGTTGATACGATTCCTTTCCATGCCATTCCATTCCATTCCATTCCATTAGGATTGATGACATTCCAATCCTTTCCATACCATTCCATTCCATTTGGGTTGATTCCATTCCATACCATTCCTTTCCATCCGGGTTAGTTGCTTCAATTGCAGTCAAGAACATTCCATTACATTATTTTCCATTACATTACATTACATTCGGTTTGATTCCATTCCATTCCATTCCATTGCATTGCATTCAATTCCATGTCATTCCATTCGTGTTGATTCCATTCCATTCCATTCCATTCCATTCCATTCCATCCCATTCTGGTTGATTCCATTCCATTCCATTCCATTCCATTCCATTCCATTCGGGTTGATTGCATTCCATTCCATTCTATTCCATTCCATTCCACTCTATTCACGTTGATTCCATTCCATTCCATTCTATTCTATTCCATTTAATCCCATTCCATTCCATTCCATTCGGGTTGATTCGATTCCATTCCATTCCATTGCATTCAATTTCATGCCATTCGGGTAGATTCCGTTCTATTCCATTCCAATCCATTCCATTTCATTCCGGATGATTCCATTCCTTTCCATTCCATTCCATTACGGTTGATTCCATTCCATTTGATTCCATGCCATTCCATTCCATGCCATTGGATTCCATTCCATTCCATTCCATTCCATTCTATTCCATTCCAATCCTTTTGATTCCACTCCATTCCATTCCATTCCATTCCATTACATTCGGTTTGATTCCATTCCATTCCATTGCAATGCATTCCATTCAATTTCATTTCATTCCATTCGGGTTGATTCCATTCCATTTCATTCCATTCCATTCCACTCCATTCCATTCCATTCGGCTTGATTCCATTCCATTCCATTTGATTCCATTCCATTCGAATCCATTCCATTCGGGTTGACTCCATTCCATTCCATTTCATTACATTCTATTCCATTCCATTGCATTCCATTTCACTCCATTCGGGTAGATTCCGTTCTATTCCATTCCAATCCATTCCATTCCATTCCGGTTGATTCCATTCCATTCCATTCCATTCCATTCCATTCCATTCCTTTTGATTCTATTCCATTCCATTACATTACATTACATTTTATTCCATTCGGATTTATTCCATTCCATTCCATTCCAATGCATTTCCTTCCATTCCATTTCATTCCATTCGGGTTGATTCCATTCCATTCCCTTCCATTCGGGTTGATTCTATTCCATTCCATTCCATTCCATTCGGGTTGATTCCATTCCATTCCATTGCATTCCATTACATTCCTTTCCATTCCATTGCATTCCATTCAACCCATTTCACTCCATTAAGGTTGATTCCATTCCATTCCATTCCATTGCATTCCATTCCATTCCATTCGGGTTGATTCCATTCCATTCCATTCCACTCCATTCCATTCCATTCCATTCCATTCCATTTTTGTTGATTCCATTCCATTCAATTACATTCCATTCTATTTGGTTTGATTCCATTGCATTCCATTCCATTCCATTCAATTCCATTCGGGTTCCTTCCATTTCATTCCAGAACATTCCATTCCAGTCCAGTTGACTCCATTCCATTCCATTCCATTCCATTCCGCTCCGCTTGATTCCATTCCATTCCATTCCATTCCATTCGTTTTCATTCCATTCCATTCGACTCCATTCCATTCCATTCCTTTCGTTTTGATTCCATTCCATTCGATTCCATTCCATTCCATTCCATTCGGGTTGTTTCCATTCGATTCCATTCTATTCCATTCCATTCCATTCTATTCGCGTTGATTCCATTCCATTCCATTCCATTCCATTTAATCCCATTCCATGTCCTTCCATTCGGGTTGATTCCATTCCATTCCATTCCATTGCATTCTATTCCATTCCATTGCAATTCATTCCATTCCATGTCATTCCATTCGGGTTGATTCCATTCCATTCCATTCCATTCCATTCCATTCCATTCCATTCTGGTTGATTCCGTTCCATTCCATTCTATTCCATTCCATCCCATTCCAATCCATTCGGGTAGTTTCCATTCCATTCCATTCTCTTCCATTCCATTCCATTCTATTCGCATTGATTCAATTCCATTCCATTCAATTCCATTCCATTCCATTCCATTTCATTCCAATCCATTGGGTTCGATTGCATTCCATTCCATTCCATTCAGTTGCTTCCATTCCATTCCAGAAAATTCCATTCCTTTCCATTCCATTGCATTCCATTCCGGTTGATTCCATTCCATTCCATTCCATTCCATTCTATTCCATTCCATTCCTTTTGATTCCATTCCATCACATTGCAATCCATTTTATTCCATTCGGATTGCTTCCATTACATTGCATTCCAATGCATTCCTTTCCATTCCATTTCATTTCTTTCGGGTTGATTCCATTCCTTTCCATTCCATTCCATTCCATTCCATTCTGGTTTATTCCATTCCATTCCATTCCATTCGGATTGATTCCAATCCATTCCATTCTATTCCATCCCATTCCATTCCATTCCATTTGGGTTGATTCCATTCCATTCCATTCCATTCCATTTCATTCCATTGCATTCGGGTTGATTCCATTCCATTCCATTCCGTTCCATTCCATTCGTGTTGATTCCATTCCATTCCATTCCATTGCATTCCATTCCATTCCGTTACATTCCATTCATGTTGTTTCCATTCCATTCCATTAAATTCCATTCCCTTCCATTAGTGTTGCTTCCATTCCATGGCTTTCCATTCCATTCCATTCCAATGCATTCCTTTCCATTCCATTTCATTCTATTCGGGATGATTCCATTCCATTCCATTCCATTCCATTCTGTTCCATTCCCTTCTTGTTTATTCACTTTCATTCCATTCCATTCCATTCCATTCCATTCCATTCGGGTTGTTTCCATTCAATTTCATTCTATTCGATTCCATTCCATTCCACTCCATTCCATTCCATTCCATTCCATTCCAATCGGGATGATTCCATTCCATTCCATTCCATTCCATTCGGTTTGATTCCGTTCAATTCCATTCAATTTCATTCCATTCCATTCCATTCCATTTCATTCCAGTCGTGTTGATTCCATTCCATTCCATTCCATTGCATTCCATTCCATTCTGGTTGATTTCATTCTATTCCATTCCCTTCCATTCCATTCCATTCCATTCTGGTTGCTTCCATTCCATTCCAGAACATTCCATTCCATTCCTTTCCATTCCGGTAGATTCCATTCCATTCCATTCCATTCCATTCGTTTAGATTCCATTCCATTCCATTCCATTCCATTACATTACTTTCGGTTTGATTCCATTCCATTCAATTCCATTGCATTCCATTCCATTCCATGTCATTCCATTCGGGTTGATTCCATTCCATTCCATTCCATTCCATTCTGGTTGATTCCTTTCCATTCCATTCCATTCCATTCCATTCGGGTTCATTTCATTCCATTCCATTCCATTCCATTCCATTTTATTCCATTCGGTGTGATTCTTTTCCATTCCATTCTATTCTGTTCCATTCTCTTGGCGTTGACTCCATTCCAATCCATTCCATTCTATTCCATTCCATTCCTTTTGATTCCGTTCCATTCCATTTTATTCCATTCTGTTTGATTCCGTTCCATTCCATTCCAATGCTTTCCATTCCATTCCCTTTCATTCCATTCGGGTTTATTCCATTCCATTCCATTCCATTCCTTTCTATTCCATTATGGTTGATTCCATTCCATTCCATTCCATTCCATTCCATTCGAGTTGATACCATTCCATTCCATTCTATTCCATTCCATTCCATTCTATTCCATTCCATTCCATTCTATTCTCGTTTTTTCAATTCCATTCCATTCCATTCCATTCCATCCTATTCCATTCCATTCCATTCGGGTTGATTAGATTGCATTCCATTAAATTCCATTCCATTCCATTCCATTTGGGTGGATTCCATTCCATTCCATTCCATTCTATTCCATTGCATTCGTGTTGATTGCATTCCATTCCATTCCATTCCATTCCATTCCATTCTATTCTATTCCATTCCATTCGTGTTGATTTCATTCCATTCCATTCCATTCGGGATGATTCCGTTCCATTCCATTCCATTCCATTCGTGTTCATACCATTCCATTCCACGCCATTCCATTCCATTCCATACCTTTAGGGTTGATGCCATTCAATTCCATTCCATACCATTCCATTCCATTTGGGTTGATTCCATTCCATTCCATTCCATTCGGGTTAATTCCATTCCATTCCATTCCATTCGACTCCATTCCATTCCATTCCATTCGGGTTGCTTCCTTTCCAGTCAAGAACATTCCTTTCCATTCCATTCCACTCCATTCCATTCCACTCCATTCCAATCCATTCCATTCCATGTGGGTTGATTCCACTCCATTCCATTCCATTCCATTCCATTCCATTCCATTGTGGTTGATTCCATTCCATTCCATTCCATTCCTTTCCATTCCGTTGTATTCCATTCCATTAAATTTCATACCATTCGGGTTGACTCCAATCCATTCCATTCCTTTCCATTCCATTCCATTCCATTCCATCCCATTCGGGTTCATTCCATTCCATTCCATTCCATTGCATACCATTCCATTCCGTTTGTGTTGATTCCATTCCATTCCATTCCATTCCATTCGGGTTGATTCCATTCCATTCCATTCCTTTCCATTCCATTCCATTCCATTCCATTCCTTTCCATTCCATTCGGGTAGATTCCGTTTTATTCCATTCCATTCCATTCCGATCGGGTTGATTCCATTCCATTCCATTCCAGTCCATTCCATTCCATTCCGATTGATTCCATTCCATTCCAATCCATTCCTTTCCGTTTCATTCCATTCCATTCTGATTGATTCGATTCCATTCCATTCCATTCCATTCCATTCCATTCCATTCCATTCCATTGTGGTTGATTCCATTCCATTCCATTCCATTCCTTTCCATTCCGTTGCATTCCATTCCATTCAATTTCATTCCATTCGGGTTGATTCCATTCCATTTCATTCCTTTCCATTACATTCCTTTCTGGTTCATTCCATTCCATTCCGTTCCATTCGATTCCATTTCATTCCATTCCCTTCGGGTTGAATCCATTCCATTCCATTCCATTCCATTCCATTCCATTCCATTCCATTCCATTCCATTCGGGTTGATTCCATTCCATTCCATTCCATTGCATACCATTCCATTCCATTCCATTCCATTCGGGTTGATTCCATTCCATTTATTTCGATTCCATTCCATTCCATTCCATTCCATTCCATTCCATTCCATTCCATTCCATTCGGGTTGATTCCGTTCCATTCCATTCCATTCCATTGCATTCCATTCCATTCCATTCCGTTCCATTACCTTCGGGTTTATTCCATACCATTCCATTCCATTCCATCCGGTTTTTTTCCGTTCCATTTCATTCCATTCCATTCCATTCCATTCCAATCCATTCCATTCCTTTCCATTCTGGATGATTCCATTCCAATCCATTCCATTCCATTCCATTCCATTCGTGTTGATACCATTCCATTCCATGCCATTCCATTCCATTCCATTCCATTAGGGTTGATGCCATTCCATCCCATTCCATACCATTCTATCCCATTTGGGTTCATTCCATTCCTTTCCATTCCATTACATTCGGGTTAATTCCATTCCATTCCATTCCATTCGATTCCATTCCATTGCATGCCATTCGGGTTTCTTCCATTCCAGTCAAGAATATTCCATTATATTCCATTCCATTTCATTCCTTTCCATTCCTGTTGATTTCATTCAATTCCATTCCACTCCATTCGTTTTGATTCCATTCCATTCCATTCCATTCCATTCCATTCCATTCCATTCGATTTGATTCCATTCCATTCCATTCCATTGCATTCCATTCCATTCCGTTTCATTCCATTCGGGTTGATTCCATTACATTCCATTCCATTCCATTCTGGTTTATTCCTTTCCATACCATTCCCTTCAATTCCATTCCATTCCATTCGTGTTGCTTCCATTCCATTCCAGAACATTCCATTCCATTCCTTTCCATTCCATTCCATTCCATTCCATTCCATTCCATTCCATTCCATTCCATTCGGGTTGATTCCATTCCATTCTATTCCATTGCATTCCATTCCATTCCATTCCATTCGGGTTGATTCCATTCCATTCCATTCCATTCCATTCCATTCCGGTTGATTCCATTCCATTCATTTCCATTCCATGCCATTCTATTCCAATCTGTGCCATTCCATTCGGGTTGATTCCATTGCATTCCATTCCATTCCATTCCATTCGGGTTGATTCCATTCCATTCCATTCCATACCATTCCATTCCATTCAGCTTGATTCCATTCCATTCCATTTGATTCCATTCCATTCGATTCCACTCCATTCTGGTTGACTCCATTCACTTCCATTTCATTCCATTCTATTCCACTCCATTGCATTCCATTTCATTCCACTCTGGTAGATTCAGTTCTATTCCATTCCAATCCATTCCATTCCATTCCATTCCATTCCATTCTGGTTGATTCCTTTCCACTCCATTGCCTTCCATTCCATTCAATTCGGGTTGATTCCATTCCATTTCATTCCATTCCATTCCATTCCATTCCTTTCCATTCCATTCAATTCTGGATGATTCCATTCCATTCCATTACATTCCATAGCATTCCATTCGTGTTGATACCATTCCATTCCTCGCCTTTCCATTCCATTCCATCCCATTATGGTTCATGGCATTCCATTCCATTCCATACCATTCCTTTCCATTTGGGTTGATTCCATTCCATTCCATTCCATTCCATTTTATTCCATTCGGATTGCGTCCATTACATTCCATTCCAATGCCTTCTTTCCATTCCATTTCATTTCATTCGTGTTGATTCCATTCCATTCCATTCCATTCCTTTCCATTCCATTCTCGTTGATTCCATTCCATTCCATTCAATTCGGATTGATTCCATTCCATTCCATTCTATTCCATTCCATTCCATTCTATTCTGGTTGATTGCATTTCATCCCATTCTATTCCATTCCATTCCATTCTATTCTCGTTGATTGCATTCCATCCCATTGCATTCCATTCCATCTCATTCCATTCCATTCCATTCGGGTTGATTCCATTCCATTCCATTCCATTCCATTGCATTCGTGTTGATTCCATTCCATTCCATTCCATTCCATTCCATTCCATTCCATTCCATTCGTGTTGATTCCATTCCATTCCATTCCATTGCATTCCATTCCATTCCGTTTCATTGCATTCATGTTGATTCCATTCCATTCCATTACATTCCATTCCCTTCCATTCGTGTTGATTCCATTCCATGGCATTCCATTGCATTCCATTCGGGTTGTTTCCATTCCATGTCATTCGATTCGATTCCGTTCCATTCCATTCCATTGCATTCCATTCGGGATGATTCCATTCCATTCCATTCCATTCGTGTTGATACCAGTACAATCCACGCCTTTCCATTCCATTCCATTCCATTAGAATTGATGACATTCCTTTCCATTCCATACCATTCCACTCCATTTGGGTTGATTCCATTCCATTCCATTCCATTCCATCCGGGTTAATTCCATTCCATTCCATTCCATTCCATTTGGGTTGCTTACATTCCATTCAAGAACAATCCATTCCATTCCATTCCATTCCCTTCCATCCCCTTCTATTCAGGTTGATTCCATTCCATTCCATTCCATTGCGTTCCATTCGTTTTGATTCCATTCCATTCCATTCCATTCGGTTTGATTCCATTCAATTCCATTCCATTGCATTACATTCCATTCCATTTCATTCCATTCTGGTTGATTTCATTCCATTCCATTCCATTCCATTCCATTCCATTCGGCTTGATTCCATTCCATCCCATTCCATTCAATTCTATTCGGCCTGATTCCATTCCATTCCATTCCATTTCATTCCATTCCATTTGCATTGATTCCATTCCATTCCATTCCATTCCATTCCATTCCATTCTCGTTGATTCCATTCCATTCCATTCAATTCGGATTGATTCCATTCCATTCCATTCTATTCCATTCCATTCCATTCTATTCTCATTGATTGCATTCCATCCCTTTGCATTCCATTCCATCTCATTCCATTCCATTCCATTGGGGTTGATTCCATTCCATTCCATTCCATTCCATTGCATTCGGGTTGATTCCAATCCATTCCATTCCATTCCATTCCATTCCATTCCATTCGTGTTGATTCCATTCCATTCCATTCCATTGCATTCCATTCCATTCCGTTTCATTTCATTCATGTTGATTCCATTCCATTGCATTCCATTCCATTCCATTCCGGTTGATTCCATTCCGTTCCATTCCATTCCATTCGTGTTGATTCCATTCCATTCCATTCCATTCCATTCCATTCGTGTTGATTCCATTCCATTCCTTTCCATTCCATTCCATTCCATTCTATTCGCGTTGATTCCATTCCATCCCTTTCCATTCAATTCTATTCGGGCTGATTCCATTCCATTCCATTCCATCTCATTCCATTCCATTTGCATTGATTCCATTCCATTCCATTCAATTCCATTCTATTCGTGTTGATTCCATACCATTCCATTCCACTCCTTTCCATTCCATTCCATTCCATTGCATTCCATTCCATTCTATTCCATTCCATTCCATTGCATTCCATTCCATTCCATTCCATTGCATTCCATTCCATTCCATTGCATTCCATTCCATTCCATTCCATTACATTCCATTGCATTCCATTCCATTACATTTCATTCCATTCCGGTTGATTCCATTCCATTCCATTCCATTCCATTCCGGTTGATTCCATTCCATTCCATTCCATTCTATTCCATTCCATTCCTTTTGATTCTATTCCATTCCATTCCATTACATTACATTTTATTCCATTCGGATTTATTCCATTCCATTCCATTCCAATGCATTCCTTTCCATTCCATTTCATTCCCTTCGGGTTGATTCCATTCTATTCCCTTCCATTCGGGTTGATTCTATTCCATTCCATTCCATTCCATTCGGGTTGATTCCATTCCATTCCATTCCATTCCATTGCATTCCATTTCATTCCTTTCAATTCCATTGCATTCCATTCCACCCCATTTTACTCCCTTCAGGCTGATTCCATTCCATTCCATTCCATTGCATTCCATTCCATTCCATTTGGTTTGATTCCATTGCATTCCATTCCATTCCATTCCATTCGGGTTGCTTCCATTTCATTCCAGAACATTCCATTCCAGTCCATTCCACTCCAGTTGATTCCATTCCATTCCATTCCATTCCATTCCATTCCATTCCACTACGGTTGATTCCATTCCATTCAATTCCATTCCATTCGTTTTCATTCCATTCCATTCGACTCCATTCCATTCCATACCATTCGTTTTGATTCTATTCCATTCGATTCCATTCCATTCCATTCCATTCGGGTTGTTTCCATTCGATTCCATTCTATTCCATTCCATTCCATTCTATTCGCGTTGGTTCCATTCCATTCCGTTCCATTCCATTCCATTCCATTCCATTTAATCCCATTCCATGTCATTCCATTCGGGATGATTCCATTGCATTCCATTCCATTGCATTCCATTCCATTCCATTCTGGTTGATTCCATGCCATTCCATTGCATTCCATTCCATTCCATTCCATTCCATTCCATTCCATTCCATTCCCATCCATTCGGGGTGATTGCTTTCCATTCAATTCTATTCCATTCCATTCTATTCGCGATGATTCCATTCCATTCCATTCCATTCCATTCCATTCCATTAAATCCCATTCCACTCCATTCCATTCCGGTTGACTCGATTCCATTCCGTTCCATTCCATTCCATTCCATTCCATTCCATTGCATACCAGTTCATTCCTTTCGGGTAGATTCCGTTCTATTCCATTCCAATCCATTCCATTCCATTCCATTCCATTCCATTTGGGTTGATTCCATTCCGTTCCATTCCATTCCATTCCATTCGGTTGCTTCCATTCCATTCCAGAACATTCCATTCCATACCATTTCATTCCAATCCTTTCCGTTCCGGTCGATTCCATTCCGTTCCATTCCATTCCATTCCATTTCATTCCATTCTGGTTGATTCTATTCCATTCCATTCCATTCCATTCTATTCTCATTGATTGCATTCCATCCCATTGCATTCCATTCCATCTCATTCCATTCCATTCCATTAGGGTTGATTCCATTCCATTCCATTCCATTCCATTCCATTCCATTTGGGTTGATTCCATTCCATTCCATTCCATTCCATTCCATTGCATTCGGGTTGATTCCATTCCATTCCATTCCATTCCATTTGGGTTGATTCCATTCCATTCCATTCCATTCCATTGCATTCGGGTTGATTCCATTCCATTCCATTCCATTCCAATCCATTCCATTCGTGTTGATTCCATTCCATTCCATTACATTGCATTCCATTCCATTCCGTTTCATTCCATTTATGTTGATTCCATTCCATTACATTCCATTCCATTCCCTTATATTCGTGTTGATTCCATTCCATGTCATTCCATTCTATTCCATTTCAATGCCTTCCTTTCCATTCCATTTCATTGCATTCGTAATGATTCCATTCCATTCCATTCCATTCCATTCGGGATGATTCCATTCGATTCCATTCCATTCCATTCCATTCCATTCCTTTAAGTTCCATGCCCTTCGGGTTTATTACCTTCCATTCCTTTCCATTGCATTCCATTCGGGTTGTTTCCATTCCATTTCATTCGAATCGATTCGTTTCCATTCCATTCCATTGCATTCGGGGTGATTCCATTCCATTCCATTCCATTCCATTCGTGTTGATTCCATTCCATTCCATTCCATTGCATTCCATTCCATTCTGTTACATTCCATTCATGTTGATTCCATTCCATTCCATTAAATTCCATTCCCTTCCGTTAGTGTTGATTCCATTCCATGGCTTTCCATTCCATTCCATTCCAATGCATTCCTTTCCGTTCCATTTCATTCCATTCGGGATGATTCCATTCCATTCCATTCCATTCCATTCCATTCCACTCCGTTCCATTCCCTTCGTGTTGATTCCCTTCCATTCCATTCCATTCCATTCCCTTCCATTCCATTCCATTCGTGTTGTTTCCATTCCATTTCATTCGATTACATTCCATTCCATTCCATTCCATTCCATTCGGGATGAATCCATTCCATTCCATTCCATTCCATTCCATTCGTGTTGATACCATTCCATTCCACGCCATTCCATTCCATTCCATTCCATTCCATTAGGATTGATGACATTCCATTCCATTCCATTCCATTCGTTTAGATTCCATTCCTTTCGTTTCCATTCCATTCCATTACATTACATCAAATTCGGTTTGATTCCATAACATTTCATTCCATTGCATTCCATTCCATTCTTTGTCATTCCATTTGGGTTGATTCCATTCCTTTCCATTCCATTCCATTCCATTCCATTCCATTCCCTTCAGGTTGAATCCATTCCATTCCATTCCATTCCATTCCATTCCATTCCCTTCCCTTCAGGTTGAATCCATTCCATTCCATTCCATTCCATTCCATTCGGGTTGATTCCATTCCATTCCATTCCATTCCATTCCATTCCAGTCCATTCGGGTTAATTCCATTCCATTTCATTCCATTCCATTCCATTCCATTCCATTTGGGTTGATTCCATTCCATTCCATTCCATTCCATTCCATTCCATCCTATTCCATTCCACTCCATTCCATTCTGGTTGATTCCATTCCATTCCATTCCATTCTATTCCATTCCATTCCTTTCCATTGCATTCCATTCCATTCCATTCTGGTTGATTCCATTCCATTCCGTTCCATTCCATTCCATTCCATTCCCATCCATTCGGGGTGATTGCTTTCCATTCCATTCTATTCCATTCCATTCCATTCGCGATGTTTCCATTCCATTCCATTCCATTCCATTGCATTAAATCCCATTCCACTCCATTCCATTCCGGTTGACTCGATTCCATTCTGTTCCATTCCATTCCATTCCATTCCATTCCATTCCATTCCATTGAATACCAGTTCATTCCATTCGGGTAGATTCCATTCTATTCCATTCCAGTCCATTCCATTCTATTCCATTCCATTCCATTTGGGTTGATTCCATTCCGTTCCATTCCATTCCATTCCATTCCGTTGCTTCCATTCCATTCCAGAACATTACTTTCCATACCATTGCATTCCAATCCTTTCCATTCCGGTCGATTCCATTCCGTTCCATTCCATTCCATTCCATTTCATTCCATTCTGGTTGATTCCATTCCATTCCATTCCATTCCATTCCATTCCATTCCATTCGGCTTGATTCCATTCCATTCCATTCTAATCCATTGCATTCCATTCTATTCGCGTTGATTCCATTCCATCCCATTCCAATCAATTCTATTCGGCCTGATTCCATTCCATTCCATTCCATATCATTCCATTCCATTTGCATTGATTCCATTCCATTCCATTCCATTCCACTCCATTCTGGTTGATTCCATTCCATTCCATTCAATTAGGATTGATTCCATTCCATTCCATTCTATTCCATTCCATTCCATTCTATTCTCATTGATTGCATTCCATCCCATTGCATTCCATTCCATCTCATTCCATTCCATTCCACTCGGGTTGATTCCATTCCATTGCATTCCATTCCATTCCATTCCAATGCATTCGGGTTGATTCCAATCCATTCCTTTCCATTCCATTCCATTCCATTCCATTCCATTCGTGTTGATTCCATTCCATTCCATTCCATTGCATTCCATTCCATTCCGTTTCATTCCATTCATGTTGATTCCACTCCATTCCATTCCATTCCATTCCATTCCATTCCATTCCGGTTGATTCCATTCCGTTCCATTCCATTCCATTCGTGTTGATTCCATTCAATTCCATTCCATTCCATTCCATTCGTGTTGATTCCATTCCATTCCATTCTATTCCATTCCATTCCATTCTATTCGCGTTGATTCCATTCCATCCCATTCCATTCAATTCTATTCGGGCTGATTCCATTCCATTTCATTCCATTTCATTCCATTCCATTTGCATTGATTCCATTCCATTCCATTCCATTCCATTCTATTCGGGTTGATTCCATTCCATTCCATTCCATTCCATTCCATTCCTTTCCATTCCATTCCATTCCATTGCATTCCATTCCATTCCATTCCATTCTATTGCATTCCATTCCATTCCATTGCATTCCATTCCATTCCATTGCATTCCATTTCATTCCTTTCAATTCCATTGCATTCCTTCCCACCCCATTTTACTCCCTTCAGGTTGATTCCATTCCATTCCATTCCATTGCATTCCATTCCATTCCATTCGGGTTGATTCCATTCCATTCCATTCCACTCCGTTCCATTCCATTCCATTCATTTCCATTTTGGTTGATTCCATTCCATTCAATTACATTCGATTCCATTTGGTTTGATTCCATTGCATTCCATTCCATTCCATTCCATTCGGGTTGCTTCCGTTTCATTCCAGAACATTCCATTCCATTCCATTCCACTCCAGTTGATTCCATTCCATTCCATTCCATTCCATTCCATTCCATTCCATTCCATTCCACTACGGTTGATTCCATTCCATTCAATTCCATTCCATTCGTTTTCATTCCATTCCATTCGACTCCATTCCATTCCATTCCATTCGTTTTGATTCTATTCCATTCGATTCCATTCCATTCCATTCCATTCGGGTTGTTTCCATTCGATTCCATTCTATTCCATTGCATTCCATTCTATTCGCGTTGGTTCCATTCCATTCCATTCCATTCCATTCCATTCCATTTAATCCCATTCCATGTCATTCCATTCGGGATGATTCCATTGCATTCCATTCCATTGCATTTCATTCCATTCCATTCTGGTTGATTCCATGCCATTCCATTGCATTCCATTCCATTCCATTTCATTCCATTCCATTCCCATCCATTCGGGGTGATTGCTTTCCATTCAATTCTATTCCATTCCATTCTATTCGCGATGATTCCATTCCATTCCATTCCATTCCATTCCATTCCATTCCATTCCATTAAATCCCATTCCACTCCATTCCATTCCGGTTGACTCGATTCCATTCCGTTCCATTCCATTCCATTCCATTCCATTCCATTGCATACCAGTTCATTCCATTCGGGTAGATTCCGTTCTATTCCATTCCAATCCATTCCATTCCATTCCATTCCATTCCATTTGGGTTGATTCCATTCCGTTCCATTCCATTCCATTCCATTCGGTTGCTTCCATTCCATTCCAGAACATTCCATTCCATACCATTGCATTCCAATCCTTTCCGTTCCGGTCGATTCCATTCCGTTCCATTCCATTCCATTCCATTTCATTCCATTCTGGTTGATTCCATTCCATTCCATTCCATTCCATTCCATTCGGCTTGATTCCATTCCATTCCATTCTAATCCATTGCATTCCATTCTATTCTCGTTGATTACATTCCATCCCATTCCAATCAATTCTATTCGGCCTGATTCCATTCCATTCCATTCCATTTCATTCCATTCCATTTGCACTGATTCCATTCCATTCCATTCCATTCCATTCCGTTCCATTCCCTTCGGGTTTATTCCCTTCCATTCCATTCCATTGCATTCCATTCGGGATGATTCCATTCCATTCCATTCCATTAGGATTGATGACATTCCATTCCATTCCATAGCATTCCACTCCATTTGGGTTGATTCCATTCCATTCCATTCCATTCCATCCGGGTTAATTCCATTCCATTCCATTCCATTCCATTCCATTCCATTCCATTCCATTCCATTCCATTTGGTTTGCTTCCATTCCATTCAAGAACATTCCATTCCATTCCATTCCATTCCCTTCCATTCCCTTCTATTCAGGTTGATTCCATTCCCTTCCATTGCATTCCGTTCCATTCGTTTTGATTCCATTCCATTCCATTCCATTCGGTTTGATTCCATTCAATTCCATTCCATTGCATTACATTCCATTCCATTTCATTCCATTCGGGTTCATTCCATTCCATTCCATTCCATTCCATTCCATTCCATTCTGGTTGATTGAATTCTACTCCATTCCCTTCCATTCCATTCCATTCCATTCGGGTTGCTTCCATTCCATTCCAGAACATTCCATTCCATTCCATTCCATTCCGGTAGATTTCATTCCATTCCATTCCATTCGTTTAGATTCCATTCCATTCCATTCCATTCCATTCCATTAGATTACATTACATCAAATTCGGTTTGATTCCATACCATTTCATTCCATTGCATTCCATTTCATTCCATGTCATTCAATTTGGGTTAATTCCATTCCATTCCATTCCATTCCATTCCATTCCATTCCATTCCATTCCATTCCATTCCCTTTGGGTTGAATCCATTCCATTCCATTCCATTCCATTCCATTCCATTCCATTCCATTCCATTCCATTCCCTTCGGGTTGAATCCATTCCATTCCATTCCATTCCATTCCATTCCATTCGGGTTGATTCCATTCCATTCCATTCTATTCCATTCCATTCCATTCCAGTCCATTCGGGTTAATTCCATTCCATTTCATTCCATTCCATTCCATTCCATTCCATTTGGGTTGATTCCATTCCATTCCATTCCATTCCATTCCATTCCATTCCATCCTATTCCATTCCACTCCACTCCACTCTGGTTGATTCCGTTCCATTCCATTCCATTCCATTCCATTCCATTCCATTCGGATTGATTCGATTCCATTTCATTCCATTCCATTACATTCCATTCGTGTTGATTCCATTCCATTCCATTCCATTCCATTCCATTCCATTCCATACCATTCCATTACATTCGAGTTCATTCCATTCCATTTGATTCCATTCCATTCTATTCCATGCCATTTGGGTTCACTCCATTCCATTCCGTTTCATTCCATTCTATTCCATTCCGTTGCATTCCATTTCATTGCATTCGGGTAGATTCCATTCTATTCCATTCCAATGCATTCCATTCCATTCCGGTTGATTCCATTCCATTCCATTCCATTCCATTCCATTCCATTCCATTTCATTCCAATCCACTGGGTTTGATTGCATTCCTTTCCATTCCATTCGGGTTGAATCCATTCCATTCCATTCCATTCCCTTCCCTTCGGGTTGAATCCATTCCATTCCATTCCATTCTCTCCATTCCATTCCATTCCATTCCATTTGGGTTGATTCAATTCCATTCCATTCCATTCCATTGCATTCGGTTTGATTCCATTCCATTCCATTCCATTCCATTTGGGTTGATTCCATTCAATCCCATTCCATTCCATTGCATTCGTGTTGATTCCATTCCATTCCATTCCATTCCAATCCATTCCATTCGTGTTGATTCCATTCCATTACATTACATTGCATTCCATTCCATTCCGTTTCATTCCATTTATGTTGATTCCATTCCATTACATTCCATTCCATTCCCTTACATTCGTGTTGATTCCATTCCATGTCATTCCATTCTATTCCATTTCAATGCCTTCCTTTCCACTCCATTTCATTGCATTCGTAATGATTCCATTCCATTCCATTCCATTCCATTCGGGTTGATTCCATTCCATTCCATTCCATTCCATTCCATTCCTTTAAGTTCCATGCCCTTCGGGTT
This sequence comes from Pan paniscus, assembly GCF_029289425.2. Classification (NCBI taxonomy): domain Eukaryota; kingdom Metazoa; phylum Chordata; class Mammalia; order Primates; family Hominidae; genus Pan; species Pan paniscus. Next base: position 42,594,773 of record NC_073267.2, on the reverse strand, counting down.
TATTACCTTCCATTCCTTTCCATTGCATTCCATTCGGGTTGTTTCCATTCCATTTCATTCGAATCGATTCGTTTCCATTCCATTCCATTGCATTCGGGATGATTCCATTCCATTCCATTCCATTCCATTCCATTCCATTCCATTCGTGTTGAAAACATTGCATTCCACGCCATTCCATTCCATTCCATTCCATTAGGATTGATGACATTCCATTCCATTCCATACCATTCCACTCCATTTGGGTTGATTACATTCCAATCCATTCCATTCCATCCGGGTTAATTCCATTCCATTCCATTACATTCGATTCCATTCCAATCCATTCCATTCGGGTTGCTTCCATTCCATTCAAGAACATTCCATTCCATTCCATTCCATTCCATTCCCTTCTCTTCAGGTTGATTCCATTCCATTCCATATCCTTCCATTCCATACCATTCCACTCCATTTGGGTTGATTACATTCCAATCCATTCCATTCCATCCTGGTTAATTCCATTCCATTCCATTACATTCGATTCCATTCCAATCCATTCCATTCGGGTTGCTTCCATTCCATTCAAGAACATTCCATTCCATTCCATTCCATTCCATTCCCTTCTCTTCAGGTTGATTCCATTCCATTCCATATCCTTCCATTCCATTCGATTTGATTCCATTCCATTCCATTCCATTCCATTCCATTCGGGTAGATTCCATTCCATTCCATTCCATTCCAATCTGGTTGATTCCATTCTATTCCATTCCCTTCCATTCCATTCCATTCCATTCGGGTTGCTTCCATTCCATTCCAGAACATTCCATTCTATTCCATTCCATTCCGGTAGATTTCATTCCATTCCATTCCATTCCATTCGTTTAGATTCCATTCCATTCCATTCCATTACATTACATTACATTTCATTAAATTCGGTTTGATTCCATTCCATTCCATTCCATTGCATTCCATTCCATTCCATGTCATTCCATTCGGGTTGATTCCCTTCCATTCCATTCCATTCCATTCCATTTCATTCCAATCCATTGGGTTTGATTGCATTCCATTCCATTCCATTCCATTCGGTTGCTTCCATTCCATTCCAGAAAATTCCATTCCATTCCATTCCATTCCATTCCAGGTGATTCCATTCCATTCCATTCCATTCCATTCCATTCCATTCCATTCCATTCCATTCTATTCCATTCCATTCCTTTTGATTCCATTCCATTCCATTCCATTCCATTTTATTCCATTCGGATTGCTTCCATTACATTGCATTCCAATGCATTCCTTTCCATTTCATTTCATTTCTTTCGGGTTGATTCCATTCCATTCCATTCCATTCCATTCCTTTCCATTCTGGTTGATTCCATTCCATTCCATTCCATTCGGATTGATTCCATTCCATTCCCTTCTATTCCATTCCATTCCATTCTATTCTCGCTGATTGCATTCCATCCCATTGAATTCCATTCCATCCCATTCCATTCCATTCCATTTGAGTTGATTCCATTCCATTATTTTCAATTCCATTCCATTCCATTCCATTCCATTTGGGTTGATTCCATTCCATTCCATTCCATTCCATTCCATTCCATTCCATTGCTTTCGGGGTGATTCCATTCCATTCCATTCCATTCCATTCGTGTTGATTCCATTCCATTCCATTCCATTGCATTCCATTCCATTCCGTTACATTCCATTCATGTTGATTCCATTCCATTCCATTCCATGGCTTTCCATTCTATTCCATTCCAATGCATTCCTTTCCGTTCCATTTCATTCCATTCGGGATGATTCCATTCCATTCCATTCCATTCCATTCCGTTCCATTCCCTTCGTGTTTATTCCCTTCCATTCCATTCCATTCCATTCCCTTCCATTCCATTCCATTCGTGTTGTTTCCATTCCATTTCATTCGATTCCATTCCATTCCATTCCATTCCATTCCATTCGGGATGAATCCATTCCATTCCATTCCATTCCATTCCATTCGTGTTGATACCATTCCATTCCACGCCATTCCATTCCATTCCATTCCATTAGGATTGATGACATTCCATTCCATTCCATTCCATTCGTTTAGATTCCATTCCTTTCGATTCCATTCCATTCCGTTACATTACATCAAATTCGGTTTGATTCCATACCATTTCATTCCATTGCATTCCATTCCATTCCATGTCATTCCATTTGGGTTGATTCCATTCCATTCCATTCCATTCCATTCCATTCCATTCCATTCCCTTCAGGTTGAATCCATTCCATTCCATTCCATTCCCTTCCCTTCGGGTTGAATCCATTCCATTCCATTCCATTCCATTCCATTCCATTCGGGTTGATTCCATTCCATTCCATTCCATTCCATTCCATTCCAGTCCATTCGGGTTAATTCCATTCCATTTCATTCCATTCCATTCCATTCCATTCGTGTTGATACCATTCTATTCCACGCCATTCCATTCCATTCCATTCCATTCCATTAGGATTGATGACATTCCATTCCATTCCATTCCATTCGTTTAGATTCCATTCCTTTCGTTTCCATTCCATTCCATTACATTACATCAAATTCGGTTTGATTCCATAACATTTCATTCCATTGAATTCCATTCCATTCTTTGTCATTCCATTTGGGTTGATTCCATTCTTTCCATTCCATTCCATTCCATTCCATTCCATTCCCTTCAGGTTGAATCCATTCCATTCCATTCCATTCCATTCCATTCCATTCCCTTCCCTTCAGGTTGAATCCATTCCATTCCATTCCATTCGGGTTGATTCCATTCCATTCCATTCCATTCCATTCCATTCCAGTCCATTCGGGTTAATTCCATTCCATTTCATTCCATTCCATTCCATTCCATTCCATTCCATTCCATTTGGGTTGATTCCATTCCATTCCATTCCATTCCATTCCATTCCATTCCATCCTATTCCATTCCACTCCATTCCATTCTGGTTGATTCCATTCCATTCCATTCCATTCTATTCCATTCCATTCCTTTCCATTGCATTCCATTCCATTCCATTCTGGTTGATTCCATTCCATTCCGTTCCATTCCATTCCATTCCATTCCATTCCCATCCATTCGGGGTGATTGCTTTCCATTCCATTCTATTCCATTCCATTCTATTCGCGATGTTTCCATTCCATTCCATTCCATTCCATTGCATTAAATCCCATTCCACTCCATTCCATTCCGGTTGACTCGATTCCATTCTGTTCCATTCCATTCCATTCCATTCCATTCCATTCCATTCCATTGAATACCAGTTCATTCCATTCGGGTAGATTCCATTCTATTCCATTCCAGTCCATTCCATTCTATTCCATTCCATTCCATTTGGGTTGATTCCATTCCGTTCCATTCCATTCCATTCCATTCCGTTGCTTCCATTCCATTCCAGAACATTACATTCCATACCATTGCATTCCAATCCTTTCCATTCCGGTCGATTCCATTCCGTTCCATTCCATTCCATTCCATTTCATTCCATTCTGGTTGATTCCATTCCATTCCATTCCATTCCATTCCATTCCATTCCATTCCATTCCATTCCATTCCATTCGGCTTGATTCCATTCCATTCCATTCTAATCCATTGCATTCCATTCTATTCGCGTTGATTCCATTCCATCCCATTCCAATCAATTCTATTCGGCCTGATTCCATTCCATTCCATTCCATTTCATTCCATTCCATTTGCATTGATTCCATTCCATTCCATTCCATTCCACTCCATTCTGGTTGATTCCATTCCATTCCATTCAATTAGGATTGATTCCATTCCATTCCATTCTATTCCATTCCATTCCATTCTATTCTCATTGATTGCATTCCATCCCATTGCATTCCATTCCATCTCATTCCATTCCATTCCACTCGGGTTGATTCCATTCCATTGCATTCCATTCCATTCCATTCCAATGCATTCGGGTTGATTCCAATCCATTCCTTTCCATTCCATTCCATTCCATTCCATTCCATTCGTGTTGATTCCATTCCATTCCATTCCATTGCATTCCATTCCATTCCGTTTCATTCCATTCATGTTGATTCCATTCCATTCCATTCCATTCCATTCCATTCCATTCCATTCCATTCCATTCCGGTTGATTCCATTCCGTTCCATTCCATTCCATTCGTGTTGATTCCATTCACTTCCATTCCATTCCATTCCATTCGTGTTGATTCCATTCCATTCCATTCTATTCCATTCCGTTCCATTCTATTCGCGTTGATTCCATTCCATCCCATTCCATTCAATTCTATTCGGGCTGATTCCATTCCATTTCATTCCATTTCATTCCATTCCATTTGCATTGATTCCATTCCATTCCATTCCATTCCATTCCATTCTATTCGGGTTGATTCCATTCCATTCCATTCAATTCCATTCCTTTCCATTCCATTCCATTCCATTCCATTCCATTCCATTGCATTCCATTCCATTCCATTCCACTCCATTGCATTCCATTCCATTCCATTGCATTCCATTCCATTCCATTCCATTACATTCCATTGTATTCCATTCCATTCCATTTCATTCCATTCCGGTTGATTCCATTCCATTCCATTCCGGTTGATTCCATTCCATTCCATTCCATTCTATTCCATTCCATTCCTTTTGATTCTATTCAATTCCATTACATTACATTACATTTTATTCCATTCGAATTTATTCCATTCCATTCCATTCCAATGCATTCCTTTCCATTCCATTTCATTCCATTCGGGTTGATTCCATTCTATTCCCTTCCATTCGGGTTGATTCTATTCCATTCCATTCCATTCCTTTCGGGTTGATTCCATTCCATTCCATTGCATTCCATTTCATTCCTTTCAATTCCATTGCATTCCTTCCCACCCCATTTTACTCCCTTCAGGTTGATTCCATTCCATTCCATTTCATTGCATTCCATTCCATTCCATTCGGGTTGATTCCATTCCATTCCATTCCACTCCGTTCCATTCCATTCCATTCATTTCCATTTTGGTTGATTCCATTCCATTCAATTACATTCGATTCCATTTGGTTTGATTCCATTGCATTCCATTCCATTCCATTCCATTCGGGTTGCTTCCATTTCATTCCAGAACATTCCATTCCATTCCATTCCACTCCAGTTGATTCCATTCCATTCCATTCCATTCCATTCCACTACGGTTGATTCCATTCCATTCAATTCCATTCCATTCGTTTTCATTCCATTCCATTCGACTCCATTCCATTCCATTCCATTCGTTTTGATTCTATTCCATTCGATTCCATTCCATTCCATTCCATTCGGGTTGTTTCCATTCGATTCCATTCTATTCCATTGCATTCCATTCTATTCGCGTTGGTTCCATTCCATTCCATTCCATTCCATTCCATTTAATCCCATTCCATGTCATTCCATTCGGGATGATTCCATTGCATTCCATTCCATTGCATTCCATTCCATTCCATTCTGGTTGATTCCATGCCATTCCATTGCATTCCATTCCATTCCATTCCATTCCATTCCATTCCCATCCATTCGGGGTGATTGCTTTCCATTCAATTCTATTCCATTCCATTCTATTCGCGATGATTCCATTCCATTCCATTCCATTCCATTCCATTCCATTCCATTCCATTAAATCCCATTCCACTCCATTCCATTCCGGTTGACTCGATTCCATTCCGTTCCATTCCATTCCATTCCATTCCATTCCATTGCATACCAGTTCATTCCATTCGGGTAGATTCCGTTCTATTCCATTCCAATCCATTCCATTCCATTCCATTCCATTCCATTTGGGTTGATTCCATTCCGTTCCATTCCATTCCATTCCATTCGGTTGCTTCCATTGCATTCCAGAACATTCCATTCCATACCATTGCATTCCAATCCTTTCCGTTCCGGTCGATTCCATTCCGTTCCATTCCATTCCATTCCATTTCATTCCATTCTGGTTGATTCCATTCCATTCCATTCCATTCCATTCCATTCGGCTTGATTCCATTCCATTCCATTCTAATCCATTGCATTCCATTCTATTCTCGTTGATTACATTCCATCCCATTCCAATCAATTCTATTCGGCCTGATTCCATTCCATTTCATTCCATTCCATTTGCATTGATTCCATTCCATTCCATTCCATTCCATTCCGTTCCATTCCCTTCGGGTTTATTCCCTTCCATTCCATTCCATTGCATTCCATTCGAGTTGTTTCCATTCCATTTCATTCGATTTGATTCCATTCCATTCCATTCCATTGCATTCCATTCGGGATGATTCCATTCCATTCCATTCCATTAGGATTGATGACATTCCATTCCATTCCATAGCATTCCACTCCATTTGGGTTGATTCCATTCCATTCCATTCCATTCCATCCGGGTTAATTCCATTCCATTCCATTCCATTCCATTCCATTCCATTCCATTCCATTCCATTCCATTCCATTTGGGTTGCTTCCATTCCATTCAAGAACATTCCATTCCATTCCATTCCATTCCCTTCCATTCCCTTCTATTCAGGTTGATTCCATTCCCTTCCATTCCATTCCGTTCCATTCGTTTTGATTCCATTCCATTCCATTCCATTCGGTTTGATTCCATTCAATTCCATTCCATTGCATTACATTCCATTCCATTTCATTCCATTCGGGTTGATTCCATTCCATTCCATTCCATTCCATTCCATTCCATTCTGGTTGATTGAATTCTACTCCATTCCCTTCCATTCCATTCCATTCCATTCGGGTTGCTTCCATTCCATTCCAGAACATTCCATTCCATTCCATTCCATTCCGGTAGATTTCATTCCATTCCATTCCATTCGTTTAGATTCCATTCCATTCCATTCCATTCCATTCCATTCCATTAGATTACATTACATCAAATTCGGTTTGATTCCATACCATTTCATTCCATTGCATTCCATTTCATTCCATGTCATTCAATTTGGGTTAATTCCATTCCATTCCATTCCATTCCATTCCATTCCATTCCATTCCATTCCATTCCCTTTGGGTTGAATCCCTTCCATTCCATTCCATTCCATTCCATTCCATTCCATTCCATTCCCTTCGGGTTGAATCCATTCCATTCCATTCCATTCCATTCCATTCCATTCCATTCCATTCGGGTTGATTCCATTCCATTCCATTCTATTCCATTCCATTCCATTCCAGTCCATTCGGGTTAATTCCATTCCATTTCATTCCATTCCATTCCATTCCATTCCATTTGGGTTGATTCCATTCCATTCCATTCCATTCCATTCCATTCCATTCCATCCTATTCCATTCCACTCCACTCCACTCTGGTTAATTCCATTCCATTCCATTCCATTCCATTCCATTCCATTCGGATTGATTCGATTCCATTTCATTCCATTCCATTACATTCCACTCGTGTTGATTCCATTCCATTCCATTCCATTCCATTCCATTCCATTCCATACCATTCCATTACATTCGAGTTCATTCCATTCCATTTGATTCCATTCCATTCTATTCCATGCCATTTGGGTTCACTCCATTCCATTCCGTTTCATTCCATTCTATTCCATTCCGTTGCATTCCATTTCATTGCATTCGGGTAGATTCCATTCTATTCCATTCCAATGCATTCCATTCCATTCCGGTTGATTCCATTCCATTCCATTCCATTCCATTCCATTCCATTTCATTCCAATCCACTGGGTTTGATTGCATTCCTTTCCATTCCATTCGGGTTGAATCCATTCCATTCCATTCCATTCCATTCCATTCCCTTCCCTTCGGGTTGAATCCATTCCATTCCATTCCATTCCACTCCATTCCATTCCATTCCATTCCATTTGGGTTGATTCAATTCCATTCCATTCCATTCCATTGCATTCGGGTTGATTCCATTCCATTCCATTCCATTCCATTTGGGTTGATTCCATTCCATTCCATTCCATTCCATTGCATTCGTGTTGAATCCATTCCATTCCATTCCATTCCAATCCATTCCATTCGTGTTGATTCCATTCCATTACATTACATTGCATTCCATTCCATTCCGTTTCATTCCATTTATGTTGATTCCATTCCATTACATTCCATTCCATTCCCTTACATTCGTGTTGATTCCATTCCATGTCATTCCATTCTATTCCATTTCAATGCCTTCCTTTCCACTCCATTTCATTGCATTCGTAATGATTCCATTCCATTCCATTCGGGTTGATTCCATTCCATTCCATTCCATTCTATTCCATTCCATTCCTTTAAGTTCCATGCCCTTCGGGTTTATTACCTTCCATTCCTTTCCATTGCATTCCATTCGGGTTGTTTCCATTCCATTTCATTCGAATCGATTCGTTTCCATTCCATTCCATTGCATTCGGGATGATTCCATTCCATTCCATTCCATTCCATTCCATTCGTGTTGAAAACATTGCATTCCACGCCATTCCATTCCATTCCATTCCATTAGGATTGATGACATTCCATTCCATTCCATACCATTCCACTCCATTTGGGTTGATTACATTCCAATCCATTCCATTCCATCCGGGTTAATTCCATTCCATTCCATTACATTCGATTCCATTCCAATCCATTCCATTCGGGTTGCTTCCATTCCATTCAAGAACATTCCATTCCATTCCATTCCATTCCATTCCCTTCTCTTCAGGTTGATTCCATTCCATTCCATATCCTTCCATTCCATACCATTCCACTCCATTTGGGTTGATTACATTCCAATCCATTCCATTCCATCCTGGTTAATTCCATTCCATTCCATTACATTCGATTCCATTCCAATCCATTCCATTCGGGTTGCTTCCATTCCATTCAAGAACATTCCATTCCATTCCATTCCATTCCATTCCCTTCTCTTCAGGTTGATTCCATTCCATTCCATATCCTTCCATTCCATTCGATTTGATTCCATTCCATTCCATTCCATTCCATTCGGGTAGATTCCATTCCATTCCATTCCATTCCAATCTGGTTGATTCCATTCTATTCCATTCCCTTCCATTCCATTCCATTCCATTCGGGTTGCTTCCATTCCATTCCAGAACATTACATTCTATTCCATTCCATTCCGGTAGATTTCATTCCATTCCATTCCATTCCATTCGTTTAGATTCCATTCCATTCCATTCCATTCCATTACATTACATTTCATTAAATTCGGTTTGATTCCATTCCATTCCATTCCATTGCATTCCATTCCATTCCATGTCATTCCATTCGGGTTGATTCCCTTCCATTCCATTCCATTCCATTCCATTTCATTCCAATCCATTGGGTTTGATTGCATTCCATTCCATTCCATTCCATTCGGTTGCTTCCATTCCATTCCAGAAAATTCCATTCCATTCCATTCCATTCCATTCCAGTTGATTCCATTCCATTCCATTCCATTCCATTCCATTCCATTCTATTCCATTCCATTCCATTCCATTCTATTCCATTCCATTCCTTTTGATTCCATTCCATTCCATTCCATTCCATTTTATTCCATTCGGATTGCTTCCATTACATTGCATTCCAATGCATTCCTTTCCATTTCATTTCATTTCTTTCGGGTTGATTCCATTCCATTCCATTCCATTCCATTCCATTCCTTTCCATTCTGGTTGATTCCATTCCATTCCATTCCATTCGGATTGATTCCATTCCATTCCCTTCTATTCCATTCCATTCCATTCTATTCTCGCTGATTGCATTCCATCCCATTGAATTCCATTCCATCCCATTCCATTCCATTCCATTTGAGTTGATTCCATTCCATTATTTTGAATTCCATTCCATTCCATTCCATTCCATTTGGGTTGATTCCATTCCATTCCATTCCATTGCATTCCATTCCATTCCGTTACATTCCATTCATGTTGATTCCATTCCATTCCATTCCATGGCTTTCCATTCTATTCCATTCCAATGCATTCCTTTCCGTTCCATTTCATTCCATTCGGGATGATTCCATTTCATTCCATTCCATTCCATTCCGTTCCATTCCCTTCGTGTTTATTCCCTTCCATTCCATTCCATTCCATTCCCTTCCATTCCATTCGTGTTGTTTCCATTCCATTCCATTCCATTCCATTCGGGATGAATCCATTCCATTCCATTCCATTCCATTGCATTCGTGTTGATACCATTCCATTCCACGCCATTCCATTCCATTCCATTCCATTAGGATTGATGACATTCCATTCCATTCCATTCCATTCGTTTAGATTCCATTCCTTTCGATTCCATTCCATTCCATTACATTACATCAAATTCGGTTTGATTCCATACCATTTCATTCCATTGCATTCCATTCCATTCCATGTCATTCCATTTGGGTTGATTCCATTCCATTCCATTCCATTCCATTCCATTCCATTCCATTCCCTTCAGGTTGAATCCATTCCATTCCATTCCATTCCCTTCCCTTCGGGTTGAATCCATTCCATTCCATTCCATTCCATTCCATTCCATTCCATTCGGGTTGATTCCATTCCATTCCATTCCATTCCATTCCATTCCATTCGTCTTGATTCCATTCCATTCCATTCTAATCCATTGCATTCCATTCTATTCGCGTTGATTCCATTCCATCCCATTCCATTCAATTCTATTCGGCCTGATTCCATTCCATTCCATTCCATTTCATTCCATTCCATTTGCATTGATTCCATTCCATTCCATTCCATTCCATTCCATTCTGGTTGATTCCGTTCCATTCCATTCAATTCGGATTGATTCCATTCCATTCCATTCTATTCCATTCCATTCCATTCTATTCTCATTGATTGCATTCCATCCCATTGCATTCCATTCCATCTCATTCCATTCCATTCCATTCGGGTTGATTCCATTCCATTCCATTCCATTCCATTCCAATGCATTCGGGTTGATTCCAATCCATTCCATTCCATTCCATTCCATTCCATTCCATTCCATTCCATTCCATTCGTGTTGATTCCATTCCATTCCATTCCATTGCATTCCATTCCATTCCGTTTCATTCCATTCATGTTGATTCCATTCCATTACATTACATTCCATTCCATTCCATTCCGGTTGATTCCATTCCGTTCCATTCCATTCCATTCGTGTTGATTCCATTCAATTCAATTCCATTCCATTCCATTCGTGTTGATTCCATTCCATTCCATTATATTCCATTCCATTCCATTATATTCGCGTTGATTCCATTCCATCCCATTCCATTCAATTCTATTCGGGCTGATTCCATTCCATTTCATTCCATTTCATTCCATTCCATTTGCATTGATTCCATTCCATTCCATTCAATTCCATTCTATTCGGGTTGATTCCATTCCATTCCATTCCATTCCTTTCCATTCCATTCCATTCCATTGCATTCCATTCCATTCCATTCCATTCCATTCCATTGCATTCCATTCCATTCCATTGCATTCCATTCCATTCCATTCTATTAAATTCCATTGTATTCCATTCCATTCCATTTCATTCCATTTCGGTTGATTCCATTCCATTCCATTGCATTCCATTCCGGTTGATTCCATTCCATTCCATTCCATTCTATTCCATTCCATTCCTCTTGATTCTATTCCATTCCATTACATTACATTACATTTTATTCCATTCGGATTTATTCCATTCCATTCCATTCCAATGCATTCCTTTCCATTCCATTTCATTCCATTCGGGTTGATTCCATTCTATTCCCTTCCATTCGGGTTGATTCTATTCCATTCCATTCCATTCCATTCGGGTTGATTCCATTCCATTCCATTCCATTCCATTGCATTCCATTCCATTCCATTCTGGTTGATTCCTTGCCATTCCATTCCATTCCATTCCATTCCATTCCCATCCATTCGGGGTGATTGCTTTCCATTCCATTCTATTCCATTCCATTCTATTCGCGATGATTCCATTCCATTCCATTCCATTAAATCCCATTCCACTCCATTCCATTCCGGTTGACTCGATTCCATTCCGTTCCATTCCATTACATTCCATTCCATTGCATAGCAGTTCATTCCATTCGGGTAGATTCCGTTCTATTCCATTCCAACCCATTCCATTCCATTCCATTCCATTCCATTTGGGTTGATTCCATTCCGTTCCATTTTATTCCATTCCATTCGGTTGCTTCCATTCCATTCCAGAACATTCCATTCCATACCATTGCATTCCAATCCTTTCCGTTCCGGTCGATTCCATTCCGTTCCATTCCATTCCATTCCATTTCATTCCATTCTGGTTGATTCCATTCCATTCCATTCCATTCCATTCCATTCCGTTCGGCTTGATTCCATTCCATTCCATTCTAATCCATTGCATTCCATTCTATTCTCGTTGATTACATTCCATCCCATTCCATTCAATTCTATTCGGCCTGATTCCATTCCATTCCATTCCATTTCATTCCATTCCATTTGCATTGATTCCATTCCATTCCATTCCATTCCATTTCATTCCATTCCATTTGCATTGATTCCATTCCATTCCATTCCATTCCATTCTGGTTGATTTCATTCCATTCCATTCAATTCGTATTGATTCCATTCCATTCCATTCTATTCCATTCTATTCCATTCTATTCTCGTTGATTGCATTCCATCCCATTGCATTCCATTCCATCTCATTCCATTCCTTTCCATTCGGGTTGATTCCATTCCATTCCATTCCATTCCATTCCATTCCAATTCATTGCTTTTGGGTTGATTCCATTCCATTCCATTCCATTCCATTCCATTCGTGTTGACTCCATTCCATTCCATTCCATTGCATTCCATTCCATTCCGTTTCATTCCATTCATGTTGATTCCATTCCATTACATTCCATTCCATTCCCTTCCATTCGTGTTGATTCCATTCCATGGCATTCCATTCTATTCCATTTCAATGCCTTCCTTTCAATTCCATTTCATTCCATTCTGGATGATTCCATTCCATTCCATTCCATTCCATTCCATTCCGTTCCATTCCCTTCGGGTTTATTCCCTTCCATTCCATTCCATTGCATTCCATTCGGGTTGTTTCCATTCCATTTCATTCGATTCGATTCCATTCCATTCCATTCCATTGCATTCCATTCGGGATGATTCCATTCCATTCTATTCCATTCGTGTTGATACCCTTACATTCCACGCCATTCCATTCCATTCCATTCCATTAGGATTGATGACATTCCATTCCATTCCATACCATTCCACTCCATTTGGGTTGATTCCATTCCATTCCATTCCATTCCATTCCATCCGGGTTAATTCCATTCCATTCCATTCCATTCCATTCCATTCCATTCCATTCCATTTGGGTTGCTTCCATTCCATTCAAGAACATTCCATTCCATTCCATTCCATTCCCTTCCATTCCCTTCTTTTCATGTTGATTCCATTCCATTCCATTCAATTCCATTCCTTTCGTTTTGATTCCATTCCATTCCATTACATTCGGTTTGATTTCATTCAATTCCATTCCATTGCATTACGTTCCATTCCTTTTCATTCCATTCGGGTTGATTCCATTCCTTTCCATTCCATTCCATTCCATTCAATTCTGGTTGATTGAAATCTATTCCATTCTCTTCCATTCCATTCCATTCCATTGGGGTTGATTCCATTCAATTCCAGAACATTCCATTCCGTTCCATTCAATTCCGGTAGATTTCATTCCATTCCATTCCATTCCATTCGTTTAGCTTCCATTCCATTCCATTCCATTCCATTACATTACATTACATTACATCAAATTCGGTTTGATTCCATACCATTTCATTCCATTGCATTCCATTCCATGCCATGTCATTCCATTTGGGTTGATTCAATTCCATTCCATTCCATTCCATTCCCTTAGGGTTGAATCCATTCCATTCCATTCCATTCCATTCCATTCCATTCCATTCCATTCCCTTCCCTTCGGGTTGAATCCATTCCATTCCATTCCATTCCATTCCATTCCATTCCATTCGGGTTGATTCCATTCCATTCCATTCCATTCCATTCCAGTCCATTCGGGTTAATTCCATTCCATTTCATTCCATTCCATTCCATTCCATTCCATTTGGGTTGATTCCATTCCATTCCATTCCATTCCATTCCATTCCATTCCATTCCATTCCATTCCATCCTATTCCATTCCACTCCATTCCACTCTGGTTGATTCCATTCCATTCCATTCGATTCCATTCCATTCCATTCGGATTGATTCGATTCCATTTCATTCCATTCCATTCCATTCCATTCCATTCCATTCGTGTTGATTTCATTCAATTACATTCCATTCCATTCCATTCCATACCATTCCATTCCATTCTAGTTCATTCCATTCCATTTGCTTCCATTCCATTCTTTTCCATGCCATTTTGGTTGACTCCATTCCATTCCGTTTCATTCCATTCTATTCCATTCCGTTGCATTCCATTTCATTGCATTCGGGTAGATTCCATTCTATTCCATTTCAATGCATTCCGTTCCATTCCGGTTGATTCCATTCCATTCCATTCCATTCCATTCCATTCCATTCCATTCCATTCCATTTCATTCCAATCCATTGGGTTTGATTGCATTCCTTTCCATTCCATTAGGTTGCTTCCATTCCATTCCATAAAATTCCATTCCATTCCATTCCATTCCATTCCATTCCATTCCATTCCATTCCGGTTGATTCCACTCCATTCCATTCCATTCCATTCCATTCCATTTAATTCCATTCGGATTGCGTCCATTACATTCCATTCCAATGCATTCCTTTCCATTCCATTTCATTTCTATCGGGTTGATTCCATTCCATTCCATTCCATTCCATTCCATTCCATTCCATTCTGGTTGATTCCATTCCATTCCATTCCATTCGGATTCATTCCATTCCATTCCATTCTATTCCATTCCATTCCATTCTGTTCTCGTTGATTGCATTCCATCCCATTGCATTCCATCCCATCTCATTCCATTCCATTCCATTCGGGTTGATTCCATTCCATTCCATTCCATTCCATTCCATTCCATTCCATTTGGGTTGATTCCATTCCATTCCATTCCATTCCATTCCATTCCATTCCATTCCATTCCATTCGTGTTGATTCCATTCCATTCCATTACATTGCATTCCATTCCATTCCGTTTCATTCCATTTATGTTGATTCCATTCCATTACATTCCATTCCATTCCCTTACATTCGTGTTGATTCCATTCCATGTCATTCCATTCTATTCCATTTCAATGCCTTCCTTTCCATTCCATTTCATTGCATTCGTAATGATTCCATTCCATTCCATTCCATTCCATTCGGGATGATTCCATTCCATTCCATTCCATTCCATTCCATTCCATTCCATTCCATTCGGCTTGATTCCATTCCATTCCATTCTAATCCATTGCATTCCATTCTATTCGCTTTGATTCCATTCCATCCCATTCCATTCAATTCTATTCGGCCTGATTCCATTCCATTCCATTCCATTTCATTCCATTCCATTTGCATTGATTCCATTCCATTCCATTCCGTTCCATTCCATTGCATTCTGGTTGATTCCATTCCATTCCATTCAATTCGGATTGATTCCATTCCATTCCATTCTATTCCATTCCATTCCATTCTATTCTCATTGATTGCATTCCATCCCATTGCATTCCATTCCGTCTCATTCCATTCCATTCCATTCGGATTGATTCCATTCCATTCCATTCCATTCCATTCCATTCCATTGCATTCGGGCTGATTCCATCCCATTCCATTCCATTTCATTCCATTCCATTTGCATTGATTCAATTCCATTCAATTCCATTCTATTCGTGTTGATTCCATACCATTCCATTCCATTCCTTTCCATTCCATTCCATTCCATTGCATTCCATTCCATTCTATTCCATTCCATTCCATTGCATTCCATTCCATTCCATTGCATTCCATTCCATTCCATTACCTTACATTCCATTGCATTCCTTTCCATTCCATTTCATTCCCTTCCGTTTGATTCTAATCCATTCCATTCCATTCCACTCCGGTTGATTCCATTCCATTCCATTCCATTCTATTCCATTCCATTCCTTTTGATTCTATTCCATTCCAACATTACATTACATTTTATTCCATTCGGATTTATTCCATTCCATTCCATTCCAATGCATTCCTTTCCATTCCATTTCATTCCATTCGGGTTGATTCCATTCTATTCCCTTCCATTTGGGTTGATTCTATTCCATTCCATTCCATTCCATTCGGGTTGATTCCATTCCATTCCATTCCATTCCATTGCATTCCATTTCATTCCTTTCAATTCCATTGCATTCCATTCCACCCCATTTTACTCCCTTCAGGTTGATTCCATTCCATTCCATTCCATTGCATTCCATTCCATTCCATTCGGGTTGATTCCATTCCATTCCATTCCACTCCGTTCCATTCCATTCCATTCAATTCCATTTTGGTTGATTCCATTCCATTCAATTACATTCCATTCCTTTTGGTTTGATTCCATTGCATTCCATTCCATTCCACTCCATTCGGGTTGCTTCCATTTCATTCCAGAACATTCCATTCCATTCCATTCCACTCCAGTTGATTCCATTCCATTCCATTCCATTCCATTCCACTACGGTTGATTCCATTCCATTCAATTCCATTCCATTCGTTTTCATTCCATTCCATTCGACTCCATTCCATTCCATTCCATTCGTTTTGATTCTATTCCATTCGATTCCATTCCATTCCATTCCATTCGGGTTGTTTCCATTCGATTCCATTCTATTCCATTCCATTCCACTCTATTCGCGTTGGTTCCATTCCATTCCATTCCATTCCATTCCATTTAATCCCATTCCATGTCATTCCATTCGGGATGATTCCATTGCATTCCATTCCATTGCATTCCATTCCATTCCATTCTGGTTGATTCCATGCCATTCCATTGCATTCCATTCCATTCCATTCCATTCCCAACCATTCGGGGTGATTGCTTTCCATTCAATTCTAATCCATTTCATTCTATTCGCGATGATTCCATTCCATTCCATTCCATTCCAATTCTTTCCATTAAATCCCATTCCACTCCATTCCTTTCCGGTTGACTCGATTCCATTCCGTTCCATTCCATTCCATTCCATTCCATTCCATTGCATCCCAGTTCATTCCATTCGGGTAGATTCCATTCTATTCCATTCCAATCCATTCCATTCCATTCCATTCCATTCCATTCCATTTGGGTTGATTCCATTCCGTTCCATTCCATTCCATTCCATTCGGTTGCTTCCATTCCATTCCAGAACATTCCATTACATACCATTGCATTCCAATCCTTTCCGTTCCGGTCGATTCCATTCCGTTCCGTTCCATTCCATTCCATTTCATTCCATTCTGGTTGATTCCATTCCATTCCATTCCATTCCATTCCATTCCATTCCATTCGGCTTGATTCCATTCCATTCCATTCTAATCCATTCCATTTCATTCCATTCTGGTTGATTCCATTCCATTCCATTCCATTCCATTTCATTCCATTCCATTTGCATTGATTCCATTCCATTCCATTCCATTCCATTCCATTCCATTCCGTTCCATTCCCTTCGGGTTTATTCCCTTCCATTCCATTCCATTGCATTCCATTCGGGTTGTTTCCATTCCATTTCATTCGATTTGATTCCATTCCATTCCATTCCATTGCATTCCATTCGGGATGATTCCATTCCATTCCATTCCATTAGGATTGATGACATTCCATTCCATTCCATACCATTCCACTCCATTTGGGTTGATTCCATTCCATTCCATTCCATTCCATCCGGGTTAATTCCATTCCATTCCATTCCATTCCATTCCATTCCATTCCATTTGGGTTGCTTCCATTCCATTCAAGAACATTCCATTCCATTCTCTTCCATTCCCTTCTATTCAGGTTGATTCCATTCCCTTCCATTCCATTCCGTTCCATTCGTTTTGATTCCATTCCATTCCATTCCATTCGGTTTGATTCCATTCAATTACATTCCACTGCATTACATTCCATTCCATTTCATTCCATTCGGGTTGATTCCATTCCATTCCATTCCATTCCATTCCATTCTGGTTGATTGAATTCTATTCCATTCCCTTCCATTCCATTCCAATGCATTCGGGTTGCTTCCATTCCATTCCAGAACATTCCATTCCATTCCATTCCATTCCGGTAGATTTCATTCCATTCCATTCCATTCCATTCGTTTAGATTCCATTCCATTCCATTCCATTCCATTAGATTACATTACATCAAATTCGGTTTGATTCCATACCATTTCATTCCATTGCATTCCATTCCATTCCATGTCATTCCATTTGGGTTGATTCCATTCCATTCCATTCCATTCCATTCCATTCCATTCTATTCCATTCCATTCCATTCCCTTTGGGTTGAATCCATTCCATTCCATTCCATTCCATTCCATTCCATTCCATTCCATTCCAGTCCATTCGGGTTAATTCCATTCCATTTCATTCCATTCCATTCCATTCCATTTGGGTTGATTCCATTCCATTCCATTCCATTCCATTGCATTCCATCCTATTCCATTCCACTCCACTCCACTCTGGTTGATTCCATTCCATTCCATTCCATTCCATTCCATTCCATTCCATTCGGATTGATTCGATTCCATTTCATTCCATTCCATTCCATTCCATTCGTGTTGATTCCATTCCATTCCATTCCATTCCATACCATTCCATTCCATTAGAGTTCATTCCATTCCATTTGATTCCATTCCATTCTATTCCATGCCATTGGGGTTCACTCCATTCCATTCCGTTTCATTCCATTCTATTCCATTCCGTTGCATTCCATTTCATTGCATTCGGGTAGATTCCATTCTATTCCATTCCAATGCATTCCTTTCCATTCCGGTTGATTCCATTCCATTCCATTCCATTCCATTCCATTCCATTCCAATCCATTGGGTTTGATTGCATTCCATTCCATTCCATTCGGTTGCTTCCATTCCATTCCATAAAATTCCATTCCATTCCATTCCATTCCATTCCATTCCATTCCATTCCATTCCATTCCATTCCGGTTGATTCCACTCCATTCCATTCCATTCCATTCTATTCCATTTCACTCCTTTTGATTCCATTCCATTCCATTCCATTCCAGTTTATTCCATTCGGATTGCGTCCATTACATTCCATTCCAATGCATTCCTTTCCATTCCATTTCATTTCATTCGGGTTGATTCCATTCCATTGCATTCCATTCCATTCCATTCCATTCTGGTTGATTGCATTACATTCCATTCCATTCGGATTGATTCCATTCCATTCCATTCTATTCCATTCCATTCCATTCTATTCTCGTTGATTGCATTCCATCCCATTTCATTCCATTCCATCTCATTCCATTCCATTCCGTTCGTGTTGATTCCATTCCATTCCATTCCATTGCATTCCATTCCATTCCGTTTCATTCCATTCATGTTGATTCCTTTCCATTACATTCCATTCCATTCCCTTCCATTCGTGTTGATTCCATTCCATGGCATTCCATTCTATTCCATTCCAATGCCTTCCTTTCAATTCCATTTCATTCCATTCTGGATGATTCCATTCTATTCCATTCCATTCCATTCCATTCCGTTCCCTTCCCTTCGGGTTTATTCCCTTGCATTCCATTCCATTTCATTCCATTCGGGTTGTTTCCATTCCATTTCATTCGATTCGATTCCATTCCATTCCATTCCATTGCATTCCATTCGGGATGATTCCATTCCATTCCATTCCATTCGTGTTGATACCATTACATTAAACGCCATTCCATTCCATTCCATTCCATTAGGATTGATGACATTCCATTCCATTCCATACCATTCCACTCCATTTGGGTTGATTCCATTCCATTCCATTCCATTCCATCTGGGTTAATTCCATTCCATTCCATTCCATTCCATTCCATTTGGGTTGCTTCCATTCCATTCCATTCCATTCCATTCCCTTCCATTCCCTTCTATTCAGGTTGATTCCATTCCATTCCATTCCATTCCATTCCATTCCATTCCATTCCATTCCATTCCATTCCATTCCATTTGGGTTGCCTCCATTCCATTCCATTCCATTCCATTCCATTCCATTCCCTTCTATTCATGTTGATTCCATTCCATTCCGTTCCATTCGTTTTGATTCCATTCCATTCCATTCCATTCGGTTTGATTACATTCAATTCCATTCCATTGCATTCCATTCCATTCCATTTCATTCCATTCGGGTTGATTCCATTCCATTCCATTCCATTCCATTCCATTCTGGTTGATTGAATTCTATTCCATTCCCTTCCATTCCATTCCATTCCATTCGGGTTGCTTCCATTCCATTCCAGAACATTCCATTCCATTCCATTCCATTTCATTCCGGTAGATTTCATTCCATTCCATTCCATTCCATTCCTTTAGATTCCATTCCATTCCATTCCATTCCATTCCATTACATTACATTACATCAAATTCGGTTTGATTCCATACCATTTCATTCCATTGCAATCCATTCCATTCCAAGTCATTCCATTTGGGTTGATTCCATTCCATTCCATTCCATTCCATTCCATTCCATTCCATTCCATTCCCTTCGGGTTGAATCCATTCCATTCCATTCCATTCCATTCCATTCCATTCCATTCCATTCCCTTCCCTTCGGGTTGAATCCATTCCATTCCATTCCATTCCATTCCATTCCATTCCATTCTTGTTGATTCCATTCCATTCCATTCCATTCCATTCCATTCCATTCCATTCCAGTCCATTTGGTTTAATTCCATTCCATTTCATTCCATTCCATTCCATTTGGGTTGATTCCATTCCATTCCACTCCATTCCATTCCATTCCATTCCATCCTATTCCATTCCACTCCATTCCACTCTGGTTGATTCCATTCCATTCCATTCCATTCTATTCCATTCCATTCGGATTGATTCGATTCCATTTCATTCCATTCCATTCCATTCCATTCCATTCCATTCCATTCCATTCCATTCGTGTTGATTCCAATCCA
This sequence comes from Pan paniscus, assembly GCF_029289425.2. Classification (NCBI taxonomy): domain Eukaryota; kingdom Metazoa; phylum Chordata; class Mammalia; order Primates; family Hominidae; genus Pan; species Pan paniscus. The sequence continues at coordinate 42,573,837 of NC_073267.2, read as the reverse complement.
TTCCATTCCATTCCATTCCATTCCATACCATTCCATTCCATTCCATTCCATTCCATTCCATTGCATTCCATTCCATTCTATTCCATGCCATTTGGGTTGACTCCATTCCATTCCGTTTCATTCCATTCTATTCCATTCCGTTGCATTCCATTTCATTGCATTCGGGTAGATTCCATTCTATTCCATTCCAATGCATTCCATTCCATTCCGGTTGATTCCATTCCATTCCATTCCATTCCATTCCAATCCACTGTGTTTGATTGCATTCCATTCCATTCCATTCGGTTGCTTCCATTCCATTCCATAAAATTCCATTCCATTCCATTCCATTCCATTCCATTCCATTGCATTCCATTCCGGTTGATTCCACTCCATTCCATTCCATTTCATTGCATTCTATTCCATTCCATTCCTTTTGATTCCATTGCATTCCATTCCATTCCATTTTATTCCATTCGGATTGCGTCCATTCCATTCCATTCCAATGCATTCCTTTCCATTCCATTTCATTTCATTCGGGTTGATTCCATTCCATTCCATTCCATTCCATTCCATTCCATTCCATTCTGGTTGATTCCATTCCATTCCATTCCATTCCATTCGGATTGATTCCATTCCATTCCATTCTATTCCATTCCATTCCATTCTATTCTCGTTGATTGCATTCCATCCCATTGCATTCCATTCCATCTCATTCCATTCCATTCCATTCGGGTTGATTCCATTCCATTCCATTCCATTCCATTCCATTCCATTCCATTCTATTCCATTCCATTCCATTCTATTCTCGTTGATTGCATTCCATCCCATTGCATTCCATTCCATCTCATTCCATTCCATTCCATTCGGGTTGATTCCATTCCATTCCATTCCATTCCATTCCATTTGGGTTGATTCCATTCCATTCCATTCCATTCCATTGCATTCGGGTTGATTCCATTCCATTCCATTCCATTCCAATCCATTCCATTCGTGTTGATTCCATTCCATTCCATTACATTGCATTCCATTCCATTCCGTTTCATTCCATTTATGTTGATTCCATTCCATTACATTCCATTCCATTCCCTTACATTCGTGTTGATTCCATTCCATGTCATTCCATTCTATTCCATTTCAATGCCTTCCTTTCCATTCCATTTCATTGCATTCGTAATGATTCCATTCCATTCCATTCCATTCCATTCGGGATGATTCCATTCCATTCAATTCCATTCCATTCCATTCCATTCCATTCCTTTAAGTTCCATGCCCTTCGGGTTTATTACCTTCCATTCCTTTCCATTGCATTCCATTCGGGTTGTTTCCATTCCATTTCATTCGAATCGATACGTTTCCATTCCATTCCATTCCGTTTCATTCCATTCGTAATGATTCCATTCCATTCCATTCCATTCCATTCCATTCCATTCCATTCCATTCCCTTCCATTCGTGTTGATTCCTTTCCATGCCATACCATTCCATTCCATTCCATTCAATTCCGGTTGATTCCATTCCATTCCATTCCATTCCATTCCATTCCATTCCATTCCATTTCATTTCCTTCATGTTGATTCCATTCCGTACCATTCCATTCCATTTCATTCCATTCCATTCCCGTCGGGTTGATTCCATTCCATTCCATTCCATTCTGGTTGATTCCATTCCATTCCATTCCATTCCATTCCATTCCATTCCATTTCATTCCATTCTCGATGATTCCATTCCATTCCATTCCATTCCATTCGAGTTGATTCCATTCCATTTCATTCCATTAGATTCCATTCCTTTCCATTCCATTCCTTTCAGGTTGATTCAATTACATTCCATTCCATTCCATTCGGGTTGATACCATTCCATTCCATTCCATTCCATTACATTACATTATATTCGGGTTGATTCCATTCCATTCCATTCCATTCCATTCCATTTTGGTTGATTCCATTCCATTCCATTCCATTCCATTCCATTCCATTCGTGTTGATTCCATTCAATTCCATTCAATTGCATTCCATTCCATTCCGTTTCATTCCGTTGGTGTTGATTCCATTCCATACCATTCCATTCCATTCCATTCCCTTCCATTCGTGTTGATTCCATTCGATGCCACTGCATTCCATTCCATTCCATTCCATTCGGCTTGATTCCATGCCATTCCTTTCCATTCCCTTCTATTCCATTCCATTCCTTTGCACTCCATTCCATTCCATTCCATTCCATTTCATTCCATTCGGGTTGATTCCATTCCCTTCCATTCCATTCCTTTGCATTCTATTCCATTCTATTCCCTTCCATTGCATTCCATTCCATTGCATTTCATTCCTTTCCGGTTGATTCCATTCCATTCCATTCCATTTCATTCCATTCCATTCTGGTTGATTCCATTCTATTCCATTCCATTCCATTCCATTTCCTTTCGGTTGATTGATTCCATTCCATTCCACTCCATTCCATTCGGGTTGATTCCATTCCATTCCATTCCATTTCATTCGGGTTGATTCCATTCCATTCCATTCCATTCCATTCCACTGCATTCCATTTCATTCCTTTCTATTCCATTGCATTCCATTCCACCCCATTTCGCTCCAATCAGGTTGATTCCATTCCACTCCATTCCATTCCATTCCATTCCATTAGGGTTGATAACATTCCATTCCATCCCCTTCCATTCCATTCCATTCCCTTTGGGTTGATTCCATTCCAATCCATTCCATTGCCTTCCATTCCATTCCATTTCATTCCATTCGGATTGATACCTTTCCATTCCGTTCCATCGCATTTCCTTCCATTGATGTTGATTCCATTGCATTCCATTCCATTCCAATCGGGTTGATTCCATTCCATTCCATTCCATTGCATTCCATTCCATTCCATTTCATTCCATTCCGGTTGACTCAATTAAATTCCATTCCATTCCATTCCATTTGGGTTTATTCTTGCCATTCCATTCCTTTCCATTCCATTCATTTCGGGTTGATTCCATTCGATTCCATTCCATTCCATTCCATTCCATTCTATTCCATTCCATTCATGTTGATTCCATTGCATTCCATTCCATTGCGTTCCATTCCCTTCCGTTTCATTCCATTCGTGTTGATTCCATTCCATTGAATTCCATTCCATTCCATTCCATTCGTGTTGATTGCATTCCTTTCCATTCCATTGCATTGCATTCCATTCCATTCCATTCCATTCGGGTTGATTCCATTCCATTTCATTCCATTCCATTCCCTTCCATTCCATTCCATTAGGGTTGATTCCATTCCATTCCATTCCATTCCATTCCATTTCATTCCATTCCATTCCATACCCTTCGGGTTGATTCCATTCCATTCCATTCCCTTCGGGTTGATTCCATTCCATTCCATTGCATTCCATTCGGGTAGATTCCATTCAATTCCATTCCATTGCATTCCATTCCGTTCCATTTCATTCCATTCGGGTTGATTCCATTCCATTTCATTCCATTAGATTCCATTCCTTTCCATTCCATTCCTTTCAGGTTGATTCCATTCCGTTCCATTCCATTCGATTCGGATTGATACCATTCCATTCCATTCCATTGCATTACATTACATTCTATTCGGGTTGATTCCATTCCATTCCATTCCATTCCATTCCATTCCATTCCATTCCATTCGGGTCTATTCCATTCCATTTCATTCCATTCCTTTCCATTCCATTCCATTGCATTCCATTTCTTTCCTTTCCATTCCATTGCATTCCATACCACTCCATTTCACTCCATTCAGGTTGATTCCATTCCATTCCATTCCATTGCATTCCATTAGCGTTGATTCCATTCCATTCCATTTCAATCCTTTACATTCCATTACCTTCGGGTTGATTCCATTACATTCCATTCCATTCGGGTTGATTCCAGTCCATTCCATTCCACTGCATTCCATTCCATTCCATTTCATTCCATTCGGGGTGATTTCATTCCATTCCATTCCATTCCAATCCATTCCATTCCATTCGTGTTGATTCCATTCCATTTCATTCCATTCCATTCCATTCCTTTCCATTCCATTCCATTCGGGTTGATTCCATTCCATTCCATTCCATTCCCTTCCAGTACATTACATTACATTCTATTCTGGTTGATTGCATTCCACTCCATTCCATTCCATTCCATTCCATTCGGTTTGTTTCCATTCCATTCCGTTACATTCCATTCTATTCCATTCCATTCGTGTTGATTCCATTCCATTCCATTCCATGGAATTCCATTCCATTCCATTCCATGGAATTCCATTCCATTCCGTTTCATTCCATTCGTGTTGATTCCATTCCATTCCATTCCATTCCATTCCATTCCATTCCATTCCCTTCCATTCGTGTTGATTCCATTCCATGCCATAACTTTGCATTCCATTCCATTCCATTCCGGTTGATTCCATTCCATTCCATTCCATTCCATTCCCTTCCATTCCATTCCATTAGGGTTGATTCCATTCCATTCCATTCCATTGCATTCCATTTCATTTCCTTCGTGTTGATTCCATTCCATTCCATTCCATTCCGTTCCCTTCCATTCCATTCCATTAGAGTTGATTCCATTCCATTCCATTCCATTCCATAACATTCCATTCCATTTCATTCCATTCCATTCCGGTCGGGTTGATTCCGTTCCATTCCAATCCCTTCTGGTTGATTCCATTCCATTCCATTCCATTCCATTTCATTCCATTCTCGATGATTCCATTCCATTCCATTCCATTCCATTCGGGTTGATTCCATTCCATTCCATTCCATTGCATTCCATTCCATTCCATTTCATTCCATTCCGGTTGACTCAATTAAATTCCATTCCATTCCATTCCATTTGGGTTTATTCTTGCCATTCCATTCCTTTCCATTCCATTCATTTCGGGTTGATTCCATTCGATTCCATTCCATTCCATTCCATTCCATTCTATACCATTCCATTCATGTTGATTCCATTGCATTCCATTCCATTGCGTTCCATTCCCTTCCGTTTCATTCCATTCGTGTTGATTCCATTCCATTGAATTCCATTCCATTCCATTCCATTCGTGTTGATTCCATTCCTTTCCATTCCATTGCATTGCATTCCATTCCATTCCATTCCATTCGGGTTGATTCCATTCCATTTCATTCCATTCCATTCCCTTCCATTCCATTCCATTAGGGTTGATTCCATTCCATTCCATTCCATTCCATTCCATTTCATTCCATTCCATTCCATACCCTTCGGGTTGATTCCATTCCATTCCATTCCCTTCGGGTTGATTCCATTCCATTCCATTGCATTCCATTCGGGTAGATTCCATTCAATTCCATTCCATTGCATTCCATTCCATTCCATTTCATTCCATTCGGGTTGATTCCATTCCATTTCATTCCATTAGATTCCATTCCTTTCCATTCCATTCCTTTCAGGTTGATTCCATTCCGTTCCATTCCATTCGATTCGGATTGATACCATTCCATTCCATTCCATTGCATTACATTACATTCTATTCGGGTTGATTCCATTCCATTCCATTCCATTCCATTCCATTCCATTCCATTCCATTCGGGTCTATTCCATTCCATTTCATTCCATTCCTTTCCATTCCATTCCATTGCATTCCATTTCTTTCCTTTCCATTCCATTGCATTCCATACCACTCCATTTCACTCCATTCAGGTTGATTCCATTCCATTCCATTCCATTCCATTCCATTAGCGTTGATTCCATTCCATTCCATTTCAATCCTTTACATTCCATTATCTTCGGGTTGATTCCATTACATTCCATTCCATTCGGGTTGATTCCAGTCCATTCCATTCCACTGCATTCCATTCCATTCCATTTCATTCCATTCGGGGTGATTTCATTCCATTCCATTCCATTCCAATCCATTCCATTCCATTCGTGTTGATTCCATTCCATTTCATTCCATTCCATTCCATTCCTTTCCATTCCATTCCATTCGGGTTGATTCCATTCCATTCCATTCCATTCCCTTCCAGTACATTACATTACATTCTATTCTGGTTGATTGCATTCCACTCCATTCCATTCCATTCCATTCCATTCGGTTTGTTTCCATTCCATTCCGTTACATTCCATTCTATTCCATTCCATTCGTGTTGATTCCATTCCATTCCATTCCATGGAATTCCATTCCATTCCATTCCATGGAATTCCATTCCATTCCGTTTCATTCCATTCGTGTTGATTCCATTCCATTCCATTCCATTCCATTCCATTCCATTCCATTCCCTTCCATTCGTGTTGATTCCATTCCATGCCATAACTTTGCATTCCATTCCATTCCATTCCGGTTGATTCCATTCCATTCCATTCCATTCCATTCCCTTCCATTCCATTCCATTAGGGTTGATTCCATTCCATTCCATTCCATTGCATTCCATTTCATTTCCTTCGTGTTGATTCCATTCCATTCCATTCCATTCCGTTCCCTTCCATTCCATTCCATTAGAGTTGATTCCATTCCATTCCATTCCATTCCATAACATTCCATTCCATTTCATTCCATTCCATTCCGGTCGGGTTGATTCCGTTCCATTCCAATCCCTTCTGGTTGATTCCATTCCATTCCATTCCATTCCATTTCATTCCATTCTCGATGATTCCATTCCATTCCATTCCATTCCATTCGGGTTGATTCCATTCCATTCCATTCCATTGCATTCCATTCCATTCCATTTCATTCCATTCCGGTTGACTCAATTAAATTCCATTCCATTCCATTCCATTTGGGTTTATTCTTGCCATTCCATTCCTTTCCATTCCATTCATTTCGGGTTGATTCCATTCGATTCCATTCCATTCCATTCCATTCCATTCTATACCATTCCATTCATGTTGATTCCATTGCATTCCATTCCATTGCGTTCCATTCCCTTCCGTTTCATTCCATTCGTGTTGATTCCATTCCATTGAATTCCATTCCATTCCATTCCATTCGTGTTGATTCCATTCCTTTCCATTCCATTGCATTGCATTCCATTCCATTCCATTCCATTCGGGTTGATTCCATTCCATTTCATTCCATTCCATTCCCTTCCATTCCATTCCATTAGGGTTGATTCCATTCCATTCCATTCCATTCCATTCCATTTCATTCCATTCCATTCCATACCCTTCGGGTTGATTCCATTCCATTCCATTCCCTTCGGGTTGATTCCATTCCATTCCATTGCATTCCATTCGGGTAGATTCCATTCAATTCCATTCCATTGCATTCCATTCCATTCCATTTCATTCCATTCGGGTTGATTCCATTCCATTTCATTCCATTAGATTCCATTCCTTTCCATTCCATTCCTTTCAGGTTGATTCCATTCCGTTCCATTCCATTCGATTCGGATTGATACCATTCCATTCCATTCCATTGCATTACATTACATTCTATTCGGGTTGATTCCATTCCATTCCATTCCATTCCATTCCATTCCATTCCATTCCATTCGGGTCTATTCCATTCCATTTCATTCCATTCCTTTCCATTCCATTCCATTGCATTCCATTTCTTTCCTTTCCATTCCATTGCATTCCATACCACTCCATTTCACTCCATTCAGGTTGATTCCATTCCATTCCATTCCATTCCATTCCATTAGCGTTGATTCCATTCCATTCCATTTCAATCCTTTACATTCCATTATCTTCGGGTTGATTCCATTACATTCCATTCCATTCGGGTTGATTCCAGTCCATTCCATTCCACTGCATTCCATTCCATTCCATTTCATTCCATTCGGGGTGATTTCATTCCATTCCATTCCATTCCAATCCATTCCATTCCATTCGGGTTGATTCCATTCCATTTCATTCCATTCCATTCCATTCCTTTCCATTCCATTCCATTCGGGTTGATTCCATTCCATTCCATTCCATTCCCTTCCAGTACATTACATTACATTCTATTCTGGTTGATTGCATTCCACTCCATTCCATTCCATTCCATTCCATTCGGTTTGATTCCATTCCATTCCGTTACATTCCATTCTATTCCATTCCATTCGTGTTGATTCCATTCCATTCCATTCCATGGAATTCCATTCCATTCCGTTTCATTCCATTCGTGTTGATTCCATTCCATTCTATTCCATTCCATTCCATTCCATTCCATTCCCTTCCATTCGTGTTGATTCCATTCCATGCCATAACTTTGCATTCCATTCCATTCCATTCCGGTTGATTCCATTCCATTCCATTCCATTCCATTCCCTTCCATTCCATTCCATTAGGGTTGATTCCATTGCATTCCATTCCATTCCATTCCACTCCATTTCATTCCATTCCATTCCATTCCCTTCGGGTTGATTCCATTCCATTCCCTTCCCTTCGGGTTGATTCCATTCCATTCCATTGCATTCCATTCGGGTAGATTCCATTCAATTCCATTCCATTGCATTCCATTCCATTCCATTTCATTCCATTTGGGTTGATTCCATTCCATTCCATTCCATTCCATTCGGGTTGATTCCATTCCATTTCATTCCATTAGATTCCATTACTTTCCATTCCATTCCTTTCAGGTTGATTCCATTCCGTTCCATTCCATTCCATTCGGATTGATACCATTCCATTCCATTCCACTGCATTACATTACATTCTATTCGGGTTGATTCCATTCCATTCCATTCCATTCCATTCCATTCCATTCCATTCGGGTTTATTCCATTCCATTTCATTCCATTCCTTTCCATTACATTCCATTCCATTCCATTCCATTCCATTCCATTCAGGTTGATTCCATTCCATTCCATTCCATTCCATTGCATTCCATTCCATTCCATTACATTACATTCGGGTTGATTCCATTCCATTCCATTCCATTCCATTCCATTCGGTTTGATTCCATTCCATTCCGTTCCATTCCATTCTATTCCATTCCATTCTTGTTGATTCCATTCCTTTCCATTCCATTGAATTCCATTCCATTCCGTTTCATTCCATTCGTGTTGATTCCATTCCATTCCATTCCCTTCCATTCGTGTAGATTCCATTCCATGCCATACCATTCCATTCCATTCCATTCAATTCCGGTTGATTCCATTCCATTCCATTCCATTCCATTCCATTCCATTCCATTCCATTTCATTTCCTTCGTGTTGATTCCATTCCATTCCATTCCATTCCGTTCCCTTCCATTCCATTGCATTAGAGTTGATTCCATTCCATTCCATTCCATTCCATTCCATTCCATTCCATTCCGTTTCATTCCATTCCATTCCCGTCGGGTTGATTCCGTTCCATTCCAATCCCTTCTGGTTGATTCCATTCCATTCCATTCCATTCCATTTCATTCCATTCTCGATGATTCCATTCCATTCCATTCCATTCCATTCGGGTTGATTCCATTCCATTTCATTCCATTAGATTCCATTCCTTTCCATTCCATTCCTTTCAGGTTGATTCCATTACGTTCCATTCCATTCCATTCTGGTTGATACCATTCCATTCCATTCCATTACATTGCATTACATTCTATTCGGGTTGATTCCATTCCATTCCTTTCCATTCCATTCCATTTTGGTTGATTCCATTCCATTCCATTCCATTCGATTCCATTCCATTCGTGTTGATTCCATTCAATTCCATTCAATTGCATTCCATTGAATTCCGTTTCATTCCATTGGTGTTGATTCCATTCCATACCATTCCATTCCATTCCATTCCCTTCCATTCGTGTTGATTCCATTCGATGCCACTGCATTCCATTCCATTCCATTCCATTCGGCTTGATTCCATGCCATTCCTTTCCATTCCCTTCTATTCCATTCCATTCCTTTGCACTCCATTCCATTCCATTCCATTCCATTTCATTCCATTCGGGTTGATTCCATTCCCTTCCATTCCATTCCATTCGGGTTGATTCCATTCCATTCCATTCCATTCCATTCCATTGCATTCTATTCCATTCTATTCCCTTCCATTGCATTCCATTCCATTGCATTTCATTCCTTTACGGTTGATTCCATTCCATTCCATTCCATTTCATTCCATTCCATTCTGGTTGATTCCATTCTATTCCATTCCATTCCATTCCATTTCCTTTCGGTTGATTGATTCCATTCCATTCCATTCCATTCCATTCGGGTTGATTCCATTCCATTCCATTCCATTTCATTCGGGTTGATTCCATTCCATTCCATTCCATTCCATTCCACTGCATTCCATTTCATTCCTTTCTATTCCATTGCATTCCATTCCACTCCATTTCGCTCCAATCAGGTTGATTCCATTCCACTCCATTCCATTCCATTCTATTCCATTAGGGTTGATAACATTCCATTCCATCGCATTCCATTCCATTCCATTCCATTCCATTCCCTTTGGGTTGATTCCATTCCAATCCATTCCATTCCATTCCATTCCATTCCATTCCATTCCAAACGGGTTGATTCCATTCCATTCCATTCCATTGCCTTCCATTCCATTCCATTTCATTCCATTCGGGTTGATACCATTCCATTGCATTTCCTTCCATTGATGTTGATTCCATTCCATTCCATTCCATTCCAATCGGGTTGATTCCATTCCATTCCATTCCATTGCATTCCATTCCATTCCATTTCATTCCATTCGGGTTGACTCCATTAAATTCCATTCCATTCCATTCCATTTGGGTTGATTCTTGCCATTCCATTCCTTTCCATTCCATTCATTTCGGGTTGATTCCATTCCATTCCATTCCATTCCATTCCATTCCATTCCATTCCATTCTATTCCATTCCATTCGTGTTGATTCCATTGCATTCCATTCCATTGCGTTCCATTCCCTTCCGTTTCATTCCATTCGTGTTGATTCCATTCCATTGAATTCCATTCCATTCCATTCCATTCGTGTTGATTCCATTCCATTCCATTCCATTGCATTGCATTCCATTCCATTCCATTCCATTCGGGTTGATTCCATTCCATTTCATTCCATTCCATTCCCTTCCATTCCATTCCATTAGGGTTGATTCCATTCCATTCCATTCCATTCCATTCCATTCCATTCCATTCCATTCCATTTCATTCCATTCCATTCCATTCCATTTCCTTCCATTCCATTCCATTCCCTTCGGGTTGTTTCCATTCCATTCCATTCCCTTCGGGTTGATTCCATTCCATTCCATTGCATTCCATTCGGGTAGATTCCATTCAATTCCTTTCCATTGCATTCCATTCCATTACATTTCATTCCATTCGGGTTGATTCCATTACATTTCATTCCATTAGATTCCATTCCTTTCCATTTCATTCCTTTCAGGTTGATTCCATTCCGTTCCATTCCATTCGATTCGGATTGATACCATTCCATTCCATTCCATTGCATTACATTACATTCTATTCGGGTTGATTCCATTCCATTCCATTCCATTCCATTCCATTCCATTCCATTCAATTCCATTCGGGTCTATTCCATTCCATTTCATTCCATTCCTTTACATTCCATTCCATTGCATTCCATTTCTTTCCTTTCCATTCCATTGCATTCCATACCACTCCATTTCACTCCATTCAGGTTGATTCCATTCCATTCCATTCCATTAGCCTTGATTCCATTCCATTCCATTTCAATCCTTTACATTCCATTACCTTCGGGTTGATTCCATTACATTCCATTCCATTCGGGTTGATTCCAGTCCATTCCATTCCACTGCATTCCATTCCATTCCATTTCATTCCATTCGGGGTGATTTCATTCCATTCCATTCCATTCCAATCCATTCCATTCCATTCGGGTTGATTCCATTCCATTTCATTCCATTCCATTCCATTCCTTTCCATTCCATTCCATTCGGGTTGATTCCATTCCATTCCATTCCATTCCCTTCCAGTACAATTACATTCTATTCTGGTTGATTGCATTCCACTCCATTCCATTCCATTCCATTCCATTCGGTTTGATTCCATTCCATTCCGTTACATTCCATTCTATTCCATTCCATTCGTGTTGATTCCATTCCATTCCATTCCGTGGAATTCCATTCCATTCCGTTTCATTCCATTCGTGTTGATTCCATTCCATTCCATTCCATTCCATTCCATTCCATTCCATTCCCTTCCATTCGTGTTGATTCCATTCCATGCCATACCATTCCATTCCATTCCATTCCATTCCATTCCGGTTGATTCCATTCCATTCCATTCCATTCCATTCCATTCCCTTCCATTCCATTCCATTAGGGTTGATTCCATTGCATTCCATTCCATTCCATTCCACTCCATTTCATTCCATTCCATTCTATTCCCTTCGGGTTGACTCCATTCGATTCCATTCCCTTCGGGTTGATTCCATTCCATTCCATTGCATTCCATTCGGGTAGATTCCATTCAATTCCATTCCATTGCATTCCATTCCATTCCATTTCATTCCATTTGGGTTGATTCCATTCCATTCCATTCCATTCCATTCGGGTTGATTCCATTCCGTTTCATTCCATTAGATTCCATTACTTTCCATTCCATTCCTTTCAGGTTGATTCCATTCCGTTCCATTCCATTCCATTCGGATTGATACCATTCCATTCCATTCCATTGCATTACATTACATTCTATTCGGGTTGATTCCATTCCATTCCATTCCATTCCATTCCATTCGGGTTTATTCCATTCCATTTCAATCCATTCCTTTCCATTCCATTCCATTCCATTCCATTCCATTCCATTCCATTCCATTCTATTCCATTCGGGTTGATTCCATTCCATTCCATTCCATTGCATTCCATTACATTACATTACATTACATTCTGGTTGATTCCATTCCATTCCATTCCATTCCATTCCATTCGGTTTGATTCCATTCCATTCCGTTCCATTCCATTCTATTCCATTCCATTCGTGTTGATTCCATTCCTTTCCATTCCATTGAATTCCATTCCATTCCGTTTCATTCCATTCGTGTTGATTCCATTCCATTCCATTCCATTCCATTCCCTTCCATTCGTGTTGATTCCATTCCATGCCATACCATTCCATTCCATTCAATTCCGGTTGATTCCATTCCATTCCATTCCATTCCATTTCATTTCCTTCGTGTTGATTCCATTCCATTCCATTCCATTCCGTTCCCTTCCATTCCATTCCATTAGAGTTGATTCCATTCCATTCCATTCCATTCCATTCCATTCCATTCCATTTCATTCCATTCCATTCCCGTCAGGTTGATTCCATTCCATTCCATTCCCTTCTGGTTGATTCCATTCCATTCCATTCCATTCCATTCCATTCCATTCCATTTCATTCCATTCTCGATGATTCCATTCCATTCCATTCCATTCCATTCGGGTTGATTCCATTCCATTTCATTCCATTAGATTCCATTCCTTTCCATTCCATTCCTTTCAGGTTGATTCCATTACGTTCCATTCCATTCCATTCGGGTTGATACCATTCCATTCCATTACATTACATTACATTACATTCTATTCGGGTTGATTCCATTCCATTCCATTCCATTCCATTCCATTTTGGTTGATTCCATTCCATTCCATTCCATTCGATTCCATTCCATTCGTGTTGATTCCATTCAATTCCATTCAATTGCATTCCATTCCATTCCGTTTCATTCCATTGGTGTTGATTCCATTCCATACCATTCCATTCCATTCCCTTCCATTCGTGTTGATTCCATTCGATGCCACTGCATTCCATTCCATTCCATTCCATTCGGCTTGATTCCATGCCATTACTTTCCATTCCCTTCTATTCCATTCCATTCCTTTGCACTCCATTCCATTCCATTCCATTCCATTTCATTCCATTCGGGTTGATTTCATTCCCTTCCATTCCATTCCATTCGGGTTGATTCCACTTCATTCCATTCCATTCCATTCCATTGCATTCTATTCCATTCTATTCCCTTCCATTGCATTCCTTTCCATTGCATTTCATTCCTTTCCGGTTGATTCCATTCCATTCCATTCCATTTCATTCCATTCCATTCTGGTTGATTCCATTCTATTCCATTCCATTCCATTCCATTTCCTTTCGGTTGATTGATTCCATTCCATTCCATTCCATTCCATTCGGGTTGATTCCATTCCATTCCATTCCATTTCATTCGGGTTGATTCCATTCCATTCCATTCCATTCCACTGCATTCCATTTCATTCCTTTCTATTCCATTGCATTCCATTCCACTCCATTTCGCTCCAATCAGGTTGATTCCATTCCACTCCATTCCATTCCATTCCATTCCATTAGGGTTGATAACATTCCATTCCATCGCATTCCATTCCATTCCATTCCATTCCATTCCCTTTGGGTTGATTCCATTCCAATCCATTCTTTCCATTCCATTCCATTCCATTCCATTCCAAACGAGTTGATTCCATTCCATTCCATTCCATTGCCTTCCATTCCATTCCGTTTCATTCCATTCGGGTTGATACCATTCCATTGCATTTCCTTCCATTGATGTTGATTCCATTCCATTCCATTCCATTCCAATCGGGTTGATTCCATTCCATTCCATTCCATTGCATTCCATTCCATTCCATTTCATTCCATTCGGGTTGACTCCATTAAATTCCATTCCATTCCATTCCATTTGGGTTGATTCTTGCCATTCCATTCCTTTCCATTCCATTCATTTCGGGTTGATTCCATTCCATTCCATTCCATTCCATTCCATTCCATTCCATTCCATTCCATTCTATTCCATTCCATTCGTGTTGATTCCATTGCATTCCATTCCATTGCGTTCCATTCCCTTCCGTTTCATTCCATTCGTGTTGATTCCATTCCATTGAATTCCATTCCATTCCATTCCATTCGTGTTGATTCCATTCCATTCCATTCCATTGCATTGCATTCCATTCCATTCCATTCCATTCGGGTTGATTCCATTCCATTTCATTCCATTCCATTCCCTTCCATTCCATTCCATTAGGGTTGATTCCATTCCATTCCATTCCATTCCATTCCATTCCATTTCATTCCATTCCATACCATTCCCTTCGGGTTGTTTCCATTCCATTCCATTCCCTTCGGGTTGATTCCATTCCATTCCATTGCATTCCATTCGCGTAGATTCCATTCAATTCCTTTCCATTACATTCCATTCCATTACATTTCATTCCATTCGGGTTGATTCCATTCCATTTCATTCCATTAGATTCCATTCCTTTCCATTCCATTCCTTTCAGGTTGATTCCATTCCGTTCCATTCCATTCCATTCGGGTTGATACCATTCCATTCCATTCCATTACATTACATTACATTCTATTCGGGTTGATTCCATTCCATTCCATTCCATTCCATTCCATTTTGGTTGATTCCATTCCATTCCATTCCATTCGATTCCATTCCATTCGTGTTGATTCCATTCAATTCCATTCAATTGCATTCCATTCCATTCCGTTTCATTCCATTGGTGTTGATTCCATTCCATACCATTCCATTCCATTCCCTTCCATTCTTGTTGATTCCATTCGATGCCACTGCATTCCATTCCATTCCATTCCATTCGGCTTTATTCCATGCCATTACTTTCCATTCCCTTCTATTCCATTCCATTCCTTTGCACTCCATTCCATTTCATTTCATTCCATTCGGGTTGATTCCATTCCCTTCCATTCCATTCCATTCGGGTTGATTCCATTTCATTCCATTCCATTCCATTCCATTGCATTCTATTCCATTCTATTCCCTTCCATTGCATTCCATTCCATTGCATTTCATTCCTTTCCGGTTGATTCCATTCCATTCCATTCCATTTCATTCCATTCCATTCTGGTTTATTCCATTCTATTCCATTCCATTCCATTCCATTTCCTTTCGGTTGATTGATTCCATTCCATTCCATTCCATTCCATTCGGGTTGATTCCATTCCATTCCATTCCATTTCATTCGGGTTGATTCCATTCCATTCCATTCCATTCCATTCCATTCCACTGCATTCCATTTCATTCCTTTCTATTCCATTGCATTCCATTCCACTCCATTTCGCTCCAATCAGGTTGATTCCATTCCACTCCATTTCATTCCATTCCATTCCATCAGGGTTGATAACATTCCATTCCATCGCATTCCATTCCATTCCATTCCATTCCATTCCATTCCCTTTGGGTTGATTCCATTCCAATCCATTCCATTCCATTCCATTCCATTCCATTCCATTCCAAACGGTTTGATTCCATTCCATTCCATTCCATTGCCTTCCATTCCATTCCATTTCATTCTATTCGGGTTGATACCATTCCATTGCATTTCCTTCCATTGATGTTGATTCCATTCCATTCCATTCCATTCCAATCGGGTTGATTCCATTCCATTCCATTCCATTGCATTCCATTCCATTCCATTTCATTCCATTCGGGTTGACTCCATTAAATTCCATTCCATTCCATTCCATTTGGGTTGATTCTTGCTATTCCATTCCTTTCCATTCCATTCATTTCGGGTTGATTCCATTCCATTCCATTCCATTCCATTCCATTCTATTCCATTCCATTCGTGTTGATTCCATTGCATTCCATTCCATTGCGTTCCATTCCCTTCCGTTTCATTCCATTCGTGTTGATTCCATTCCATTGAATTCCATTCCATTCCATTCCATTCGTGTTGATTCCATTCCATTCCATTCCATTGCATTGCATTCCATTCCATTCCATTCCATTCGGGTTGATTCCATTCCATTTCATTCCATTCCATTCCCTTCCATTCCCTTCCATTCCATTCCATTAGGGTTGATTCCATTCCATTCCATTCCATTCCATTCCATTCCATTCCATTCCATTTCATTCCATTCCATTCCATTCCCTTCGGGTTGTTTCCATTCCATTCCATTCCCTTCGGGTTGATTCCATTCCATTCCATTGCATTCCATTCGGGTAGATTCCATTCAATTCCTTTCCATTACATTCCATTCCATTACATTTCATTCCATTCGGGTTGATTCCATTCCATTTCATTCCATTAGATTCCATTCCTTTCCATTCCATTCCTTTCAGGTTGATTCCATTCCGTTCCATTCCATTCGATTCGGATTGATACCATTCCATTGCATTACATTACATTCTATTCGGGTTGATTCCATTCCATTCCATTCCATTCCATTCCATTCCATTCCATTCCATTCCATTCCATTCCATTCCATTCCATTCCATTCGGGTCTATTCCATTCCATTTCATTCCATTCCTTTCCATTCCATTCCATTGCATTCCATTTCTTTCCTTTCCATTCCATTGCATTCCATACCACTCCATTTCACTTCATTCAGGTTGATTCCATTCCATTCCATTCCATTAGCGTTGATTCCATTCCATTCCATTTCAATCCTTTACATTCCACTACCTTCGGGTTGATTCCATTACATTCCATTCCATTCGGGTTGATTCCAGTCCATTCCATTCCACTGCATTCCATTCCATTCCATTTCATTCCATTCGGGGTGATTTCATTCCATTCCATTCCATTCCAATCCATTCCATTCCATTCGGGTTGATTCCATTCCATTTCATTCCATTCCATTCCATTCCTTTCCATTCCATTCCATTCGGGTTGATTCCATTCCATTCCATTCCATTCCCTTCCAGTACATTACATTACATTCTATTCTGGTTGATTGCATTCCACTCCATTCCATTCCATTCCATTCCATTCGGTTTGATTCCATTCCATTCCGTTACATTCCATTCTATTCCATTCCATTCGTGTTGATTCCATTCCATTCCATTCCGTGGAATTCCATTCCATTCCGTTTCATTCCATTCGTGTTGATTCCATTCCATTCCATTCCATTCCATTCCCTTCCATTCGTGTTGATTCCATTCCATGCCATACCATTCCATTCCATTCCATTCCATTCCATTCCATTTCATTCCATTCTCGATGATTCCATTCCATTCCATTCCATTCCATTCGGGTTGATTCCATTCCATTTCATTCCATTAGATTCCATTCCTTTCCATTCCATTCCTTTCAGGTTGATTCCATTACGTTCCATTCCATTCCATTCGGGTTGATACCATTCCATTCCATTCCATTACATTACATTACATTCTATTCGGGTTGATTCCATTCCATTCCATTCCATTCCATTCCATTTAGGTTGATTCCATTCCATTCCATTCCATTCGATTCCATTCCATTCGTGTTGATTCCATTCAATTCCATTCAATTGCATTCCATTCCATTCCGTTTCATTCCATTGGTGTTAATTCCATTCCATACCATTCCATTCCCTTTCATTCGTGTTGATTCCATTCGATGCCACTGCATTCCATTCCATTCCATTCCATTCGGCTTGATTCCATGCCATTACTTTCCTTT
Organism: Pan paniscus; assembly: GCF_029289425.2. Lineage (NCBI taxonomy): Eukaryota > Metazoa > Chordata > Mammalia > Primates > Hominidae > Pan > Pan paniscus. The sequence goes on along the minus strand of NC_073267.2, from coordinate 42,555,601 downwards.
CCCTTCTATTCCATTCCATTCCTTTGCACTCCATTCCATTCCATTCCATTCCATTTCATTCCATTCGGGTTGATTCCATTCCCTTCCATTCCATTCCATTCGGGTTGATTCCATTTCATTCCATTCCATTCCATTCCATTGCATTCTATTCCATTCTATTCCCATCCATTGCATTCCATTCCATTGCATTTCATTCCTTTCTGGTTGATTCCATTCCATTCCATTCTATTTCATTCCATTCCATTCTGGTTGATTCCATTCTATTCCATTCCATTCCATTCCATTTCCTTTCGGTTGATTGAGTCCATTCCATTCCATTCCATTCCATTCGGGTTGATTCCATTCCATTCCATTCCATTTCATTCGGGTTGATTCCATTCCATTCCATTCCATTCCATTCCACTGCATTCCATTTCATTCCTTTCTATTCCATTGCATTCCATTCCACTCTATTTCGCTCCAATCAGGTTGATTCCATTCCACTCCATTCCATTCCATTAGGGTTGATAACATTCCATTCCATCGCATTCCATTCCATTCCATTCCATTCCATTCCCTTTGGGTTGATTCCATTCCAATCCATTCCATTCCATTCCATTCCATTCCATTCCATTCCATTCCATTCCAAACGGTTTGATTCCATTCCATTCCATTCCATTGCCTTCCATTCCATTCCATTTCATTCCATTCGGGTTGATACCATTCCATTGCATTTCCTTCCATTGATGTTGATTCCATTCCTTTCCATTCCATTCCAATCGGGTTGATTCCATTCCATTCCATTCCATTGCATTCCATTCCATTCCATTTCATTCCATTCGGGTTGACTCCATTAAATTCCATTCCATTCCATTCCATTTGGGTTGATTCTTGCCATTCCATTCCTTTCCATTCCATTCATTTCGGGTTGATTCCATTCCATTCCATTCCATTCCATTCTATTCCATTCCATTCGTGTTGATTCCATTGCATTCCATTCCATTGCGTTCCATTCCCTTCCGTTTCATTCCATTCGTGTTGATTCCATTCCATTGAATTCCATTCCATTCCATTCCATTCGTGTTGATTCCATTCCATTCCATTCCATTGCATTGCATTCCATTCCATTCCATTCCATTCGGGTTGATTCCATTCCATTTCATTCCATTCCATTCCCTTCCATTCCATTCCATTAGGGTTGATTCCATTCCATTCCATTCCATTCCATTCCATTCCATTTCATTCCATTCCATTCCATTCCCTTCGGGTTGTTTCCATTCCATTCCATTCCCTTCGGGTTGATTCCATTCCATTCCATTGCATTCCATTCGGGTAGATTCCATTCAATTCCTTTCCATTGCATTCCATTCCATTCCATTTCATTCCATTCGGGTTGATTCCATTCCATTTCATTCCATTAGATTCCATTCCTTTCCATTCCATTCCTTTCAGGTTGATTCCATTCCGTTCCATTCCATTCGATTCGGATTGATACCATTCCATTCCATTCCATTGTATTACACTACATTCTATTCGGGTTGATTCCATTCCATTCCATTCCATTCCATTCCATTCCATTCCATTCCATTCGGGTCTATTCCATTCCATTTCATTCCATTCCTTTCCATTCCATTCCATTGCATTCCATTTCTTTCCTTTCCATTCCATTGCATTCCATACCACTCCATTTCACTCCATTCAGGTTGATTCCATTCCTTTCCATTCCATTAGCGTTGATTCCATTCCATTCCATTTCAATCCTTTACATTCCATTACCTTCGGGTTGATTCCATTACATTCCATTCCATTCGGGTTGATTCCAGTCCATTCCATTCCACTGCATTCCATTCCATTCCATTTCATTCCATTCGGGGTGATTTCATTCCATTCCATTCCATTCCAATCCATTCCATTCCATTCGGGTTGATTCCATTACATTTCATTCCATTCCATTCCATTCCTTTCCATTCCATTCCATTCGGGTTGATTCCATTCCATTCCATTCCATTCCCTTCCAGTACATTACATTACATTCTATTCTGGTTGATTGCATTCCACTCCATTCCTTTCCATTCCATTCCATTCGGTTTGATTCCATTCCACTCCGTTACATTCCATTCTATTCCATTCCATTCGTGTTGATTCCATTCCATTCCATTCCGTGGAATTCCATTCCATTCCGTTTCATTCCATTCGTGTTGATTCCATTCCATTCCATTCCATTCCATTCCATTCCATTCCATTCCCTTCCATTCTGGTTGATTCCATTCTATTCCATTCCATTCGATTCCATTCCATTCGTGTTGATTCCATTCAATTCCATTCAATTGCATTCCATTCCAATCCGTTTCATTCCATTGGTGTTGATTCCATTCCATACCATTCCATTCCATTCCATTCCCTTCCATTCGTGTTGATTCCATTCGATGCCACTGCATTCCATTCCACTCCATTCCATTCGGCTTGATTCCATGCCATTCCTTTCCATTCCCTTCTATTCCATTCCATTCCTTTGCACTCCATTCCATTCCATTCCATTCCATTTCATTCCATTCGGGTTGATTCCATTCCCTTCCATTCCATTCCATTCGTGTTGATTCCATTTTATTCCATTCCATTCCATTCCATTCTATTCCATTCTATTCCCTTCCATTGCATTCCATTCCATTGCATTTCATTCCTTTCCTGTTGATTCCATTCCATTCCATTCCATTTCATTCCATTCCATTCTGGTTGATTCCATTCTATTCCATTCCATTCCATTCCATTTCCTTTCGGTTGATTGATTCCATTCCATTCCATTCCATTCCATTCGGGTTGATTCCATTCCATTCCATTCCATTTCATTCGGGTTGATTCCATTCCATTCCATTCCACTGGATTCCATTTCATTCCTTTCTATTCCATTGCATTCCATTCCACTCCATTTCGCTCCAATCAGGTTGATTCCATTCCACTCCATTCCATTCCATTCCATTCCATTAGGGTTGATAACATTCCATTCCATCCCATTCCATTCCATTCCATTCCCTTTGGGTTGATTCCATTCCAATCCATTCCATTCCATTCCATTCCATTCCATTCCAAACGGGTTGATTCCATTCCATTCCATTCCATTGCCTTCCATTCCATTCCATTTCATTCCATTCGGGTTGATACCATTCCATTCCATTCCATTGCATTTCCTTCCATTGATGTTGATTCCATTCCATTCCATTCCATTCCAATCGGGTTGATTCCATTCCATACCATTCCGTTCCATTCCATTCTATTCCATTGCATTCGTGTTGATTCCATTGCATTCCATACCATTGCGTTCCATTCCCTTCCGTTTCATTCCATTCGTGTTGATTCCATTCCATTGAATTCCATTCCATTCCATTCCATTCGTGTTGATTCCATTCCATTCCATTCCATTGCATTGCATTCCATTCCACTCCATTCCATTCGGGTTGATTCCATTCCATTTCATTCCATTCCATTCCCTTCCATTCCATTCCATTAGAGTTGATTCCATTCCATTCCATTCCATTCCATTCCATTCCATTTCATTCCATTCCATTCCATTCCCTTCGGTTTGTTTCCATTCCATTCCATTCCCTTCGGGTTGATTCCATTCCATTCCATTGCATTCCATTCGGGTAGATTCCATTCAATTCCATTCCATTGCATTCCATTCCATTCCATTTCATTCCATTCGGGTTGATTCCATTCCATTTCATTCCATTAGATTCCATTCCTTTCCATTCCATTCCTTTCAGGTTGATTCCATTCCGTTCCATTCCATTCGATTCGGATTGATACCATTCCATTCCATTCCATTGCATTACATTACATTCTATTCGGGTTGATTCCATTCCATTCCATTCCATTCCATTCCATTCCATTCCATTCCATTCCATTCCATTCGGGTCTATTCCATTCCATTTCATTCCATTCCTTTCCATTCCATTCCATTGCATTCCATTTCTTTCCTTTCCATTCCATTGCATTCCATAACACTCCATTTCACTCCATTCAGGTTGATTCCATTCCATTCCATTCCATTAGCGTTGATTCCATTCCATTCCATTTCAATGCTTTACATTCCATTACCTTCGGGTTGATTCCATTACATTCCATTCCATTCGGGTTGATTCCAGTCCATTCCATTCCACTGCATTCCATTCCATTCCATTTCATTCCATTCGGGGTGATTTCATTCCATTCCATTCCATTCCAATCCATTCCATTCCATTCGGGTTGATTCCATTCCATTTCATTCCATTCCATTCCATTCCTTTCCATTCCATTCCATTCGGGTTGATTCCATTCCATTCCATTCCATTCCCTTCCAGTACATTACATTACATTCTATTCTGGTTGATTGCATTCCACTCCATTCCATTCCATTCCATTCCATTCGGTTTGATTCCATTCCATTCCGTTACATTCCATTCTATTCCATTCCATTCGTGTTGATTCCATTCCATTCCATTCCATTCCATTACATTCCATTCCCTTCCATTCGTGGTGATTCCATTCCATGCCATACCATTCCATTCCATTCCATTCCATTCCATTCCGGTTGATTCCATGCCATTCCATTCCATTCCATTCCCTTCCATTCCATTCCATTAGGGTTGATTCCATTGCATTCCATTCCATTCCATTCCACTCCATTTCATTCCATTCCATTCTATTCCCTTCGGGTTGATTCCATTCGATTCCATTCCCTTCGGGTTGATTCCATTCCATTCCATTGCATTCCATTCGGGTAGATTCCATTCAATTCCATTCCATTGCATTCCATTCCATTCCATTTCATTCCATTTGGGTTGATTCCATTCCATTCCATTCCATTCGGGTTGATTCCATTCGATTTCATTCCATTAGATTCCATTACTTTCCATTCCATTCCTTTCAGGTTGATTCCATTCCGTTCCATTCCATTCCATTCGGATTGATACCATTCCATTCCATTCCATTGCATTACATTACATTCTATTCGGGTTGATTCCATTCCATTCCATTCCATTCCATTCCATTCGGGTTTATTCCATTCCATTTCATTCCATTCCTTTCCATTCCATTCCATTCCATTCCATTCCATTCCATTCGGGTTGATTCCATTCCATTCCATTCCATTGCATTTCCTTCCATTGATGTTGATTCCATTCCATTCCATTCCATTCCAATCGGGTTGATTCCATTCCATTCCATTCCATTGCATTCCATTCCATTCCATTTCATTCCATTCGGGTTGACTCCATTAAATTCCATTCCATTCCATTCCATTTGAGTTGATTCTTGCCATTCCATTCCTTTCCATTCCATTCATTTCGGGTTGATTCCATTCCATTCCATTCCATTCCATTCGTGTTGATTCCATTGCATTCCATTCCATTGCGTTCCATTCCCTTCCGTTTCATTCCATTCGTGTTGATTCCATTCCATTGAATTCCATTCCATTCCATTCCATTCGTGTTGATTCCATTCCATTCCATTCCATTGCATTGCATTCCATTCCATTCCATTCCATTCGGGTTGATTCCATTCCATTTCATTCCATTCCATTCCCTTCCATTCCATTCCATTAGGGTTGATTCCATTCCATTCCATTCCATTCCATTCCATTCCATTTCATTCCATTCCATTCCATTCCCTCCGGGTTGTTTCCATTCCATTCCATTCCCTTCGGGTTGATTCCATTCCATTCCATTGCATTCCATTCGGGTAGATTTCATTCAATTCCTTTCCATTGCATTCCATTCCATTCCATTTCATTCCATTCGGGTTGATTCCATTCCATTTCATTCCATTAGATTCCATTCCTTTCCATTCCATTCCTTTCAGGTTGATTCCATTCCGTTCCATTCCATTCGATTCGGATTGATACCATTCCATTCCATTCCATTGCATTACATTACATTCTATTCGGGTTGATTCCATTCCATTCCTTTCCATTCCATTCCATTCCATTCCATTCCATTCCATTCCATTCCATTCGGGTCTATTCCATTCCATTTCACTCCATTCCTTTCCATTCCATTCCATTGCATTCCATTTCTTTCCTTTCCATTCCATTGCATTCCATACCACTCCATTTCACTCCATTCAGGTTGATTCCATTCCATTCCATTCCATTAGCATTGATTCCATTCCATTCCATTTCAATCCTTTACATTCCATTACCTTCGGGTTGATTCCATTACATTCCATTCCATTCGGGTTGATTCCAGTCCATTCCATTCCACTGCATTCCATTCCATTCCATTTCATTCCATTCGGGGTGATTTCATTCCATTCCATTCCATTCCAATCCATTCCATTCCATTCGGGTTGATTCCATTCCATTTCATTCCATTCCATTCCATTCCTTTCCATTCCATTCCATTCGGGTTGATTCCATTCCATTCCATTCCATTCCATTCCAGTACATTACATTACATTCTATTCTGGTTGATTGCATTCCACTCCATTCCATTCCATTCCATTCCATTCGGTTTGATTCCATTCCATTCCGTTACATTCCATTCTATTCCATTCCATTAGTGTTGATTCCATTCCATTCCATTCCGTGGAATTCCATTCCATTCCGTTTCATTCCATTCGTGTTGATTCCATTCCATTCCATTCCATTCCATTCCATTCCATTCCCTTCCATTCGTGTTGATTCCATTCCATGCCATACCATTCCATTCCATTCCATTCCATTCAATTCCATTCCGGTTGATTCCATGCCATTCCATTCCATTCCATTCCCTTCCATTCCATTCCATTAGGGTTGATTCCATTGCATTCCATTCCATTCCATTCCACTCCATTTCATTCCATTCCATTCTATTGCCTTCTGGTTGATGCCATTCGATTCCATTCCCTTCGGGTTGATTCCATTCCATTCCATTGCATTCCATTCGGGTAGATTCCATTCAATTCCATTCCATTGCATTCCATTCCATTCCATTTCATTCCATTTGGGTTGATTCCATTTCATTCCATTCCATTCGGGTTGATTCCATTCCATTTCAGTCCATTAGATTCCATTACTTTCCATTCCATTCCTTTCAGGTTGATTCCATTCCGTTCCATTCCATTCCATTCGGATTGATACCATTCCATTCCATTCCATTGCATTACATTACATTCTATTCGGGTTGATTCCATTCCATTCCATTCCATTCCATTCCATTCGGGTTTATTCCATTCCATTTCATTCCATTCCATTCCATTCCATTCCATTCCATTCCATTCGGGTTGATTCCATTCCATTCCATTCCATTGCATTCCATTACATTACATTACATTACATTCTGGTTGATTCCATTCCATTCCATTCCATTCCATTCCATTCCATTCCATTCGGTTTGATTCCATTCCATTCCGTTCCATTCCATTCTATTCCATTCCATTCGTGTTGATTCCATTCCTTTCCATTCCATTGAATTCCATTCCATTCCGTTTCATTCCATTCGTGTTGATTCCATTCCATTCCATTCCCTTCCATTCCATTCCATTAGGGTTGATTCCATTCCATTCCATTCCATTCCATTCCATTCCATTCCATTCCATTCCATTTCATTCCATTCCATTCCATTCCCTTCGGGTTGATTCCATTCCATTCCATTCCCTTCGGGTTGATTCCATTCCATTCCATTGCATTCCATTCGAGTAGATTCCATTCAATCCATTCCATTGCATTCCATTCCATTCCATTTCATTCCATTCGGGTTGATTCCATTCCATTTCATTCCATTAGATTCCATTCCTTTCCATTCCTTTCCTTTCAGGTTGATTCCATTCCGTTCCATTCCATTCGATTCGGATTGATACCATTCCATTCCATTCCATTGCATTACATTACATGCTATTCGGGTTGATTCCATTCCATTCCATTCCATTCCATTCCATTCCATTAGCGTTGATTCCGTTCCATTCCATTTCAATCCTTTACATTCCATTACCTTCGGGTTGATTCCATTACATTCCATTCCATTCAGGTTGATTCCAGTCCATTCCATTCCACTGCATTCCATACCATTCCATTCCATTCGGCTTGATTCCATGCCATTACTTTCCTTTCCCTTCTATTCCATTCCATTCCTTTGCACTCCATTCCATTCCATTCCATTCCATTTCATTCCATTCGGGTTGATTCCATTCCCTTCCATTCCATTCCATTCGGGTTGATTCCATTTCATTCCATTCCATTCCATTCCATTGCATTCTATTCCATTCTATTCCCATCCATTGCATTCCATTCCATTGCATTTCATTCCTTTCTGGTTGATTCCATTCCATTCCATTCTATTTCATTCCATTCCATTCTGGTTGATTCCATTCTATTCCATTCCATTCCATTCCATTTCCTTTCGGTTGATTGAGTCCATTCCATTCCATTCCATTCCATTCGGGTTGATTCCATTCCATTCCATTCCATTTCATTCGGGTTGATTCCATTCCATTCCATTCCACTGCATTCCATTTCATTCCTTTCTATTCCATTTCATTCCATTCCACTCTATTTCGCTCCAATCAGGTTGATTCCATTCCACTCCATTCCATTCCATTAGGGTTGATAACATTCCATTCCATCGCATTCCATTCCATTCCATTCCATTCCATTCCCTTTGGGTTGATTCCATTCCAATCCATTCCATTCCATTCCATTCCATTCCATTCCATTCCATTCCATTCCAAACGGTTTGATTCCATTCCATTCCATTCCATTGCCTTCCATTCCATTCCATTTCATTCCATTCGGGTTGATACCATTCCATTGCATTTCCTTCCATTGATGTTGATTCCATTCCTTTCCATTCCATTCCAATCGGGTTGATTCCATTCCATTCCATTCCATTGCATTCCATTCCATTCCATTTCATTCCATTCGGGTTGACTCCATTAAATTCCATTCCATTCCATTCCATTTGGGTTGATTCTTGCCATTCCATTCCTTTCCATTCCATTCATTTCGGGTTGATTCCATTCCATTCCATTCCATTCCATTCTATTCCATTCCATTCGTGTTGATTCCATTGCATTCCATTCCATTGCGTTCCATTCCCTTCCGTTTCATTCCATTCGTGTTGATTCCATTCCATTGAATTCCATTCCATTCCATTCCATTCGTGTTGATTCCATTCCATTCCATTCCATTGCATTGCATTCCATTCCATTCCATTCCATTCGGGTTGATTCCATTCCATTTCATTCCATTCCATTCCCTTCCATTCCATTCCATTAGGGTTGATTCCATTCCATTCCATTCCATTCCATTCCATTCCATTTCATTCCATTCCATTCCATTCCCTTCGGGTTGTTTCCATTCCATTCCATTCCCTTCGGGTTGATTCCATTCCATTCCATTGCATTCCATTCGGGTAGATTCCATTCAATTCCTTTCCATTGCATTCCATTCCATTCCATTTCATTCCATTCGGGTTGATTCCATTCCATTTCATTCCATTAGATTCCATTCCTTTCCATTCCATTCCTTTCAGGTTGATTCCATTCCGTTCCATTCCATTCGATTCGGATTGATACCATTCCATTCCATTCCATTGTATTACACTACATTCTATTCGGGTTGATTCCATTCCATTCCATTCCATTCCATTCCATTCCATTCCATTCCATTCGGGTCTATTCCATTCCATTTCATTCCATTCCTTTCCATTCCATTCCATTGCATTCCATTTCTTTCCTTTCCATTCCATTGCATTCCATACCACTCCATTTCACTCCATTCAGGTTGATTCCATTCCTTTCCATTCCATTAGCGTTGATTCCATTCCATTCCATTTCAATCCTTTACATTCCATTACCTTCGGGTTGATTCCATTACATTCCATTCCATTCGGGTTGATTCCAGTCCATTCCATTCCACTGCATTCCATTCCATTCCATTTCATTCCATTCGGGGTGATTTCATTCCATTCCATTCCATTCCAATCCATTCCATTCCATTCGGGTTGATTCCATTACATTTCATTCCATTCCATTCCATTCCTTTCCATTCCATTCCATTCGGGTTGATTCCATTCCATTCCATTCCATTCCCTTCCAGTACATTACATTACGTTCTATTCTGGTTGATTGCATTCCACTCCATTCCTTTCCATTCCATTCCATTCGGTTTGATTCCATTCCACTCCGTTACATTCCATTCTATTCCATTCCATTCGTGTTGATTCCATTCCATTCCATTCCGTGGAATTCCATTCCATTCCGTTTCATTCCATTCGTGTTGATTCCATTCCATTCCATTCCATTCCATTCCATTCCATTCCATTCCCTTCCATTCTGGTTGATTCCATTCTATTCCATTCCATTCGATTCCATTCCATTCGTGTTGATTCCATTCAATTCCATTCAATTGCATTCCATTCCAATCCGTTTCATTCCATTGGTGTTGATTCCATTCCATACCATTCCATTCCATTCCATTCCCTTCCATTCGTGTTGATTCCATTCGATGCCACTGCATTCCATTCCACTCCATTCCATTCGGCTTGATTCCATGCCATTCCTTTCCATTCCCTTCTATTCCATTCCATTCCTTTGCACTCCATTCCATTCCATTCCATTCCATTTCATTCCATTCGGGTTGATTCCATTCCCTTCCATTCCATTCCATTCGTGTTGATTCCATTTTATTCCATTCCATTCCATTCCATTCTATTCCATTCTATTCCCTTCCATTGCATTCCATTCCATTGCATTTCATTCCTTTCCTGTTGATTCCATTCCATTCCATTCCATTTCATTCCATTCCATTCTGGTTGATTCCATTCTATTCCATTCCATTCCATTCCATTTCCTTTCGGTTGATTGATTCCATTCCATTCCATTCCATTCCATTCGGGTTGATTCCATTCCATTCCATTCCATTTCATTCGGGTTGATTCCATTCCATTCCATTCCACTGGATTCCATTTCATTCCTTTCTATTCCATTGCATTCCATTCCACTCCATTTCGCTCCAATCAGGTTGATTCCATTCCACTCCATTCCATTCCATTCCATTCCATTAGGGTTGATAACATTCCATTCCATCCCATTCCATTCCATTCCATTCCCTTTGGGTTGATTCCATTCCAATCCATTCCATTCCATTCCATTCCATTCCATTCCAAACGGGTTGATTCCATTCCATTCCATTCCATTGCCTTCCATTCCATTCCATTTCATTCCATTCGGGTTGATACCATTCCATTCCATTCCATTGCATTTCCTTCCATTGATGTTGATTCCATTCCATTCCATTCCATTCCAATTGGGTTGATTCCATTCCATACCATTCCGTTCCATTCCATTCTATTCCATTGCATTCGTGTTGATTCCATTGCATTCCATACCATTGCGTTCCATTCCCTTCCGTTTCATTCCATTCGTGTTGATTCCATTCCATTGAATTCCATTCCATTCCATTCCATTCGTGTTGATTCCATTCCATTCCATTCCATTGCATTGCATTCCATTCCACTCCATTCCATTCGGGTTGATTCCATTCCATTTCATTCCATTCCATTCCCTTCCATTCCATTCCATTAGAGTTGATTCCATTCCATTCCATTCCATTCCATTCCATTCCATTTCATTCCATTCCATTCCATTCCCTTCGGGTTGTTTCCATTCCATTCCATTCCCTTCGGGTTGATTCCATTCCATTCCATTGCATTCCATTCGGGTAGATTCCATTCAATTCCATTCCATTGCATTCCATTCCATTCCATTTCATTCCATTCGGGTTGATTCCATTCCATTTCATTCCATTAGATTCCATTCCTTTCCATTCCATTCCTTTCAGGTTGATTCCATTCCGTTCCATTCCATTCGATTCGGATTGATACCATTCCATTCCATTCCATTGCATTACATTACATTCTATTCGGGTTGATTCCATTCCATTCCATTCCATTCCATTCCATTCCATTCCATTCCATTCCATTCGGGTCTATTCCATTCCATTTCATTCCATTCCTTTCCATTCCATTCCATTGCATTCCATTTCTTTCCTTTCCATTCCATTGCATTCCATAACACTCCATTTCACTCCATTCAGGTTGATTCCATTCCATTCCATTCCATTAGCGTTGATTCCATTCCATTCCATTTCAATGCTTTACATTCCATTACCTTCGGGTTGATTCCATTACATTCCATTCCATTCGGGTTGATTCCAGTCCATTCCATTCCACTGCATTCCATTCCATTCCATTTCATTCCATTCGGGGTGATTTCATTCCATTCCATTCCATTCCAATCCATTCCATTCCATTCGGGTTGATTCCATTCCATTTCATTCCATTCCATTCCATTCCTTTCCATTCCATTCCATTCGGGTTGATTCCATTCCATTCCATTCCATTCCCTTCCAGTACATTACATTACATTCTATTCTGGTTGATTGCATTCCACTCCATTCCATTCCATTCCATTCCATTCGGTTTGATTCCATTCCATTCCGTTACATTCCATTCTATTCCATTCCATTCGTGTTGATTCCATTCCATTCCATTCCATTCCATTACATTCCATTCCCTTCCATTCGTGGTGATTCCATTCCATGCCATACCATTCCATTCCATTCCATTCCATTCCATTCCGGTTGATTCCATGCCATTCCATTCCATTCCATTCCCTTCCATTCCATTCCATTAGGGTTGATTCCATTGCATTCCATTCCATTCCATTCCACTCCATTTCATTCCATTCCATTCTATTCCCTTCGGGTTGATTCCATTCGATTCCATTCCCTTCGGGTTGATTCCATTCCATTCCATTGCATTCCATTCGGGTAGATTCCATTCAATTCCATTCCATTGCATTCCATTCCATTCCATTTCATTCCATTTGGGTTGATTCCATTCCATTCCATTCCATTCGGGTTGATTCCATTCGATTTCATTCCATTAGATTCCATTACTTTCCATTCCATTCCTTTCAGGTTGATTCCATTCCGTTCCATTCCATTCCATTCGGATTGATACCATTCCATTCCATTCCATTGCATTACATTACATTCTATTCGGGTTGATTCCATTCCATTCCATTCCATTCCATTCCATTCGGGTTTATTCCATTCCATTTCATTCCATTCCTTTCCATTCCATTCCATTCCATTCCATTCCATTCCATTCGGGTTGATTCCATTCCATTCCATTCCATTGCATTTCCTTCCATTGATGTTGATTCCATTCCATTCCATTCCATTCCAATCGGGTTGATTCCATTCCATTCCATTCCATTGCATTCCATTCCATTCCATTTCATTCCATTCGGGTTGACTCCATTAAATTCCATTCCATTCCATTCCATTTGAGTTGATTCTTGCCATTCCATTCCTTTCCATTCCATTCATTTCGGGTTGATTCCATTCCATTCCATTCCATTCCATTCGTGTTGATTCCATTGCATTCCATTCCATTGCGTTCCATTCCCTTCCGTTTCATTCCATTCGTGTTGATTCCATTCCATTGAATTCCATTCCATTCCATTCCATTCGTGTTGATTCCATTCCATTCCATTCCATTGCATTGCATTCCATTCCATTCCATTCCATTCGGGTTGATTCCATTCCATTTCATTCCATTCCATTCCCTTCCATTCCATTCCATTAGGGTTGATTCCATTCCATTCCATTCCATTCCATTCCATTCCATTTCATTCCATTCCATTCCATTCCCTCCGGGTTGTTTCCATTCCATTCCATTCCCTTCGGGTTGATTCCATTCCATTCCATTGCATTCCATTCGGGTAGATTTCATTCAATTCCTTTCCATTGCATTCCATTCCATTCCATTTCATTCCATTCGGGTTGATTCCATTCCATTTCATTCCATTAGATTCCATTCCTTTCCATTCCATTCCTTTCAGGTTGATTCCATTCCGTTCCATTCCATTCGATTCGGATTGATACCATTCCATTCCATTCCATTGCATTACATTACATTCTATTCGGGTTGATTCCATTCCATTCCTTTCCATTCCATTCCATTCCATTCCATTCCATTCCATTCCATTCCATTCGGGTCTATTCCATTCCATTTCACTCCATTCCTTTCCATTCCATTCCATTGCATTCCATTTCTTTCCTTTCCATTCCATTGCATTCCATACCACTCCATTTCACTCCATTCAGGTTGATTCCATTCCATTCCATTCCATTAGCATTGATTCCATTCCATTCCATTTCAATCCTTTACATTCCATTACCTTCGGGTTGATTCCATTACATTCCATTCCATTCGGGTTGATTCCAGTCCATTCCATTCCACTGCATTCCATTCCATTCCATTTCATTCCATTCGGGGTGATTTCATTCCATTCCATTCCATTCCAATCCATTCCATTCCATTCGGGTTGATTCCATTCCATTTCATTCCATTCCATTCCATTCCTTTCCATTCCATTCCATTCGGGTTGATTCCATTCCATTCCATTCCATTCCATTCCAGTACATTACATTACATTCTATTCTGGTTGATTGCATTCCACTCCATTCCATTCCATTCCATTCCATTCGGTTTGATTCCATTCCATTCCGTTACATTCCATTCTATTCCATTCCATTAGTGTTGATTCCATTCCATTCCATTCCGTGGAATTCCATTCCATTCCGTTTCATTCCATTCGTGTTGATTCCATTCCATTCCATTCCATTCCATTCCATTCCATTCCCTTCCATTCGTGTTGATTCCATTCCATGCCATACCATTCCATTCCATTCCATTCCATTCCATTCCATTCCGGTTGATTCCATGCCATTCCATTCCATTCCATTCCCTTCCATTCCATTCCATTAGGGTTGATTCCATTGCATTCCATTCCATTCCATTCCACTCCATTTCATTCCATTCCATTCTATTGCCTTCTGGTTGATGCCATTCGATTCCATTCCCTTCGGGTTGATTCCATTCCATTCCATTGCATTCCATTCGGGTAGATTCCATTCAATTCCATTCCATTGCATTCCATTCCATTCCATTTCATTCCATTTGGGTTGATTCCATTCCATTCCATTCCATTCGGGTTGATTCCATTCCATTTCAGTCCATTAGATTCCATTACTTTCCATTCCATTCCTTTCAGGTTGATTCCATTCCGTTCCATTCCATTCCATTCGGATTGATACCATTCCATTCCATTCCATTGCATTACATTACATTCTATTCGGGTTGATTCCATTCCATTCCATTCCATTCCATTCCATTCGGGTTTATTCCATTCCATTTCATTCCATTCCATTCCATTCCATTCCATTCCATTCCATTCGGGTTGATTCCATTCCATTCCATTCCATTGCATTCCATTACATTACATTACATTACATTCTGGTTGATTCCATTCCATTCCATTCCATTCCATTCCATTCCATTCCATTCGGTTTGATTCCATTCCATTCCGTTCCATTCCATTCTATTCCATTCCATTCGTGTTGATTCCATTCCTTTCCATTCCATTGAATTCCATTCCATTCCGTTTCATTCCATTCGTGTTGATTCCATTCCATTCCATTCCCTTCCATTCCATTCCATTAGGGTTGATTCCATTCCATTCCATTCCATTCCATTCCATTCCATTCCATTCCATTTCATTCCATTCCATTCCATTCCCTTCGGGTTGATTCCATTCCATTCCATTCCCTTCGGGTTGATTCCATTCCATTCCATTGCATTCCATTCGAGTAGATTCCATTCAATCCATTCCATTGCATTCCATTCCATTCCATTTCATTCCATTCGGGTTGATTCCATTCCATTTCATTCCATTAGATTCCATTCCTTTCCATTCCATTCCTTTCAGGTTGATTCCATTCCGTTCCATTCCATTCGATTCGGATTGATACCATTCCATTCCATTCCATTGCATTACATTACATGCTATTCGGGTTGATTCCATTCCATTCCATTCCATTCCATTCCATTCCATTAGCGTTGATTCCGTTCCATTCCATTTCAATCCTTTACATTCCATTACCTTCGGGTTGATTCCATTACATTCCATTCCATTCAGGTTGATTCCAGTCCATTCCATTCCACTGCATTCCATACCATTCCATTTCATTCCATTCGGGGTGATTTCATTCCATTCCATTCCATTCCAATCCATTCCATTCCATTCGGGTTGATTTCATTCCATTTCTTTCCATTCCATTCCATTCCTTTCCATTCCATTCCATTCGGGTTGATTCCATTCCATTCCGTTACATTCCATTCTATTCCATTCCATTCGTGTTGATTCCATTCCATTCCATTCCATGGAATTCCATTCCATTCCGTTTCATTCCATTCGTGTTGATTCCATTCCATTCCATTCCATTCCATTCCATTCCATTCCCTTCCATTCGTGTTGATTCCATTCCATGCCATACCATTCCATTCCATTCCATTCCATTCCGGTTGATTCCATTCCAATCCATTCCATTCCATTCCCTTCCATTCCATTCCATTAGGGTTGATTCCATTGCATTCCATTCCATTCCATTCCACTCCATTTCATTCCATTCCATTCCACTCCATTCGGGTTGATTCCATTCCATTCCATTCCATTCGGGTTGATTCCATTCGATTTCATTCCATTAGATTCCATTACTTTCCATTCCATTCCTTTCAGGTTGATTCCATTCCGTTCCATTCCATTCCATTCGGATTGATACCATTCCATTCCATTCCATTGCATTACATTACATTCTATTCGGGTTGATTCCATTCCATTCCATTCCATTCCATTCCATTCGGGTTTATTCCATTCCATTTCATTCCATTCCTTTCCATTCCATTCCATTCCATTCCATTCCATTCCATTCGGGTTGATTCCATTCCATTCCATTCCATTGCATTTCCTTCCATTGATGTTGATTCCATTCCATTCCATTCCATTCCAATCGGGTTGATTCCATTCCATTCCATTCCATTGCATTCCATTCCATTCCATTTCATTCCATTCGGGTTGACTCCATTAAATTCCATTCCATTCCATTCCATTTGAGTTGATTCTTGCCATTCCATTCCTTTCCATTCCATTCATTTCGGGTTGATTCCATTCCATTCCATTCCATTCCATTCGTGTTGATTCCATTGCATTCCATTCCATTGCGTTCCATTCCCTTCCGTTTCATTCCATTCGTGTTGATTCCATTCCATTGAATTCCATTCCATTCCATTCCATTCGTGTTGATTCCATTCCATTCCATTCCATTGCATTGCATTCCATTCCATTCCATTCCATTCGGGTTGATTCCATTCCATTTCATTCCATTCCATTCCCTTCCATTCCATTCCATTAGGGTTGATTCCATTCCATTCCATTCCATTCCATTCCATTCCATTTCATTCCATTCCATTCCATTCCCTCCGGGTTGTTTCCATTCCATTCCATTCCCTTCGGGTTGATTCCATTCCATTCCATTGCATTCCATTCGGGTAGATTTCATTCAATTCCTTTCCATTGCATTCCATTCCATTCCATTTCATTCCATTCGGGTTGATTCCATTCCATTTCATTCCATTAGATTCCATTCCTTTCCATTCCATTCCTTTCAGGTTGATTCCATTCCGTTCCATTCCATTCGATTCGGATTGATACCATTCCATTCCATTCCATTGCATTACATTACATTCTATTCGGGTTGATTCCATTCCATTCCTTTCCATTCCATTCCATTCCATTCCATTCCATTCCATTCCATTCCATTCGGGTCTATTCCATTCCATTTCACTCCATTCCTTTCCATTCCATTCCATTGCATTCCATTTCTTTCCTTTCCATTCCATTGCATTCCATACCACTCCATTTCACTCCATTCAGGTTGATTCCATTCCATTCCATTCCATTAGCATTGATTCCATTCCATTCCATTTCAATCCTTTACATTCCATTACCTTCGGGTTGATTCCATTACATTCCATTCCATTCGGGTTGATTCCAGTCCATTCCATTCCACTGCATTCCATTCCATTCCATTTCATTCCATTCGGGGTGATTTCATTCCATTCCATTCCATTCCAATCCATTCCATTCCATTCGGGTTGATTCCATTCCATTTCATTCCATTCCATTCCATTCCTTTCCATTCCATTCCATTCGGGTTGATTCCATTCCATTCCATTCCATTCCATTCCAGTACATTACATTACATTCTATTCTGGTTGATTGCATTCCACTCCATTCCATTCCATTCCATTCCATTCGGTTTGATTCCATTCCATTCCGTTACATTCCATTCTATTCCATTCCATTAGTGTTGATTCCATTCCATTCCATTCCGTGGAATTCCATTCCATTCCGTTTCATTCCATTCGTGTTGATTCCATTCCATTCCATTCCATTCCATTCCATTCCATTCCCTTCCATTCGTGTTGATTCCATTCCATGCCATACCATTCCATTCCATTCCATTCCATTCCATTCCATTCCGGTTGATTCCATGCCATTCCATTCCATTCCATTCCCTTCCATTCCATTCCATTAGGGTTGATTCCATTGCATTCCATTCCATTCCATTCCACTCCATTTCATTCCATTCCATTCTATTGCCTTCTGGTTGATGCCATTCGATTCCATTCCCTTCGGGTTGATTCCATTCCATTCCATTGCATTCCATTCGGGTAGATTCCATTCAATTCCATTCCATTGCATTCCATTCCATTCCATTTCATTCCATTTGGGTTGATTCCATTCCATTCCATTCCATTCGGGTTGATTCCATTCCATTTCAGTCCATTAGATTCCATTACTTTCCATTCCATTCCTTTCAGGTTGATTCCATTCCGTTCCATTCCATTCCATTCGGATTGATACCATTCCATTCCATTCCATTGCATTACATTACATTCTATTCGGGTTGATTCCATTCCATTCCATTCCATTCCATTCCATTCGGGTTTATTCCATTCCATTTCATTCCATTCCATTCCATTCCATTCCATTCCATTCCATTCGGGTTGATTCCATTCCATTCCATTCCATTGCATTCCATTACATTACATTACATTACATTCTGGTTGATTCCATTCCATTCCATTCCATTCCATTCCATTCCATTCCATTCGGTTTGATTCCATTCCATTCCGTTCCATTCCATTCTATTCCATTCCATTCGTGTTGATTCCATTCCTTTCCATTCCATTGAATTCCATTCCATTCCGTTTCATTCCATTCGTGTTGATTCCATTCCATTCCATTCCCTTCCATTCCATTCCATTAGGGTTGATTCCATTCCATTCCATTCCATTCCATTCCATTCCATTTCATTCCATTCCATTCCATTCCCTTCGGGTTGATTCCATTCCATTCCATTCCCTTCGGGTTGATTCCATTCCATTCCATTGCATTCCATTCGAGTAGATTCCATTCAATCCATTCCATTGCATTCCATTCCATTCCATTTCATTCCATTCGGGTTGATTCCATTCCATTTCATTCCATTAGATTCCATTCCTTTCCATTCCATTCCTTTCAGGTTGATTCCATTCCGTTCCATTCCATTCGATTCGGATTGATACCATTCCATTCCATTCCATTGCATTACATTACATGCTATTCGGGTTGATTCCATGCCATTCCATTCCATTCCATTCCATTCCATTAGCGTTGATTCCGTTCCATTCCATTTCAATCCTTTACATTCCATTACCTTCGGGTTGATTCCATTACATTCCATTCCATTCAGGTTGATTCCAGTCCATTCCATTCCACTGCATTCCATACCATTCCATTTCATTCCATTCGGGGTGATTTCATTCCATTCCATTCCATTCCAATCCATTCCATTCCATTCGGGTTGATTTCATTCCATTTCTTTCCATTCCATTCCATTCCTTTCCATTCCATTCCATTCGGGTTGATTCCATTCCATTCCGTTACATTCCATTCTATTCCATTCCATTCGTGTTGATTCCATTCCATTCCATTCCATGGAATTCCATTCCATTCCGTTTCATTCCATTCGTGTTGATTCCATTCCATTCCATTCCATTCCATTCCATTCCATTCCCTTCCATTCGTGTTGATTCCATTCCATGCCATACCATTCCATTCCATTCCATTCCATTCCGGTTGATTCCATTCCAATCCATTCCATTCCATTCCCTTCCATTCCATTCCATTAGGGTTGATTCCATTGCATTCCATTCCATTCCATTCCACTCCATTTCATTCCATTCCATTCCACTCCATTCGGGTTGATTCCATTCCATTCCATTCCCTTCGGGTTGATTCCATTCCATTCCATTGCATTCCATTCGGGTAGATTCCATTCAATTCCTTTCCATTGCATTCCATTCCATTCCATTTCATTCCATTCGGGTTGATTCCATTCCATTTCATTCCATTAGATTCCATTCCTTTCCATTCCATTCCTTTCAGGTTGATTCCATTCCGTTCCATTCCATTCGATTCGGATTGATACCATTCCATTCCATTCCATTGCATTACATTACATTCTATTCGGGTTGATTCCATTCCATTCCTTTCCATTCCATTCCATTCCATTCCATTCCATTCCATTCCATTCCTTTCGGGTCTATTCCTTTCCATTTCACTCCATTGCTTTCCATTCCATTCCATTGCATTCCATTTCTTTCCTTTCCATTCCATTGCATTCCATACCACTCCATTTCACTCCATTCAGGTTGATTCCATTCCATTCCATTCCATTAGCATTGATTCCATTCCATTCCATTTCAATCCTTTACATTCCATTACCTTCGGGTTGATTCCATTACATTCCATTCCATTCGGGTTGATTCCAGTCCATTCCATTCCACTGCATTCCATTCCATTCCATTTCATTCCATTCGGGGTGATTTCATTCCATTCCATTCCATTCCAATCCATTTCATTCCATTCGGGTTGATTCCATTCCATTTCATTCCATTCCATTCCATTCCTTTCCATTCCATTCCATTCGGGTTGATTCCATTCCATTCCATTCCATTCCATTCCAGTACATTACATTACATTCTATTCTGGTTGATTGCATTCCACTCCATTCCATTCCATTCCATTCCATTCGGTTTGATTCCATTCCATTCCGTTACATTCCATTCTATTCCATTCCATTAGTGTTGATTCCATTCCATTCCATTCCGTGGAATTCCATTCCATTCCGTTTCATTCCATTCGTGTTGATTCCATTCCATTCCATTCCATTCCATTCCATTCCATTCCATTCCCTTCCATTCGTGTTGATTCCATTCCATGCCATACCATTCCATTCCATTCCATTCCATTCCATTCCATTCCGGTTGATTCCATGCCATTCCATTCCATTCCATTCCCTTCCATTCCATTCCATTAGGGATGATTCCATTGCATTCCATTCCATTCCATTCCACTCCATTTCATTCCATTCCATTCTATTGCCTTCGGGTTGATGCCATTCGATTCCATTCCCTTCGGGTTGATTCCATTCCATTCCATTGCATTCCATTCGGGTAGATTCCATTCAATTCCATTCCATTGCATTGCATTCCATTCCACTCCATTCCATTCGGGTTGATTCCATTCCATTTCATTCCATTCCATTCCCTTCCATTCCATTCCATTAGGGTTGATTCCATTCCATTCCATTCCATTCCATTCCATTCCATTTCATTCCATTCCATTCCATTCCCTTCGGGTTGTTTCCATTCCATTCCATTCCCTTCGGGTTGATTCCATTCCATTCCATTGCATTCCATTCGGGTAGATTCCATTCAATTCCATTCCATTGCATTCCATTCCATTCCATTTCATTCCATTCGGGTTGATTCCATTCCATTTCATTCCATTAGATTCCATTCCTTTCCATTCCATTCCTTTCAGGTTGATTCCATTCTGTTCCATTCCATTCGATTCGGATTGATACCATTCCATTCCATTCCATTGCATTACATTACATTCTATTCGGGTTGATTCCATTCCATTCCATTCCATTCCATTCCATTCCATTCCATTCCATTCCATTCGGGTCTATTCCATTCCATTTCATTCCATTCCTTTCCATTCCATTCCATTGCATTCCATTTCTTTCCTTTCCATTCCATTGCATTCCATAACACTCCATTTCACTCCATTCAGGTTGATTCCATTCCATTCCATTCCATTAGCGTTGATTCCATTCCATTCCATTTCAATGCTTTACATTCCATTACCTTCGGGTTGATTCCATTACATTCCATTCCATTCGGGTTGATTCCAGTCCATTCCATTCCACTGCATTCCATTCCATTCCATTTCATTCCATTCGGGGTGATTTCATTCCATTCCATTCCATTCCAATCCATTCCATTCCATTCGGGTTGATTCCATTCCATTTCATTCCATTCCATTCCATTCCTTTCCATTCCATTCCATTCGGGTTGATTCCATTCCATTCCATTCCATTCCCTTCCAGTACATTACATTACATTCTATTCTGGTTGATTGCATTCCACTCCATTCCATTCCATTCCATTCCATTCCATTCGGTTTGATTCCATTCCATTCCGTTACATTCCATTCTATTCCATTCCATTCGTGTTGATTCCATTCCATTCCATTCCATTCCATTACATTCCATTCCCTTCCATTCGTGGTGATTCCATTCCATGCCATACCATTCCATTCCATTCCATTCCATTCCATTCCGGTTGATTCCATGCCATTCCATTCCATTCCATTCCCTTCCATTCCATTCCATTAGGGTTGATTCCATTGCATTCCATTCCATTCCATTCCACTCCATTTCATTCCATTCCATTCTATTCCCTTCGGGTTGATTCCATTCGATTCCATTCCCTTCGGGTTGATTCCATTCCATTCCATTGCATTCCATTCGGGTAGATTCCATTCAATTCCATTCCATTGCATTCCATTCCATTCCATTTCATTCCATTTGGGTTGATTCCATTCCATTCCATTCCATTCGGGTTGATTCCATTCGATTTCATTCCATTAGATTCCATTACTTTCCATTCCATTCCTTTCAGGTTGATTCCATTCCGTTCCATTCCATTCCATTCGGATTGATACCATTCCATTCCATTCCATTGCATTACATTACATTCTATTCGGGTTGATTCCATTCCATTCCATTCCATTCCATTCCATTCGGGTTTATTCCATTCCATTTCATTCCATTCCTTTCCATTCCATTCCATTCCATTCCATTCCATTCCATTCGGGTTGATTCCATTCCATTCCATTCCATTGCATTTCCTTCCATTGATGTTGATTCCATTCCATTCCATTCCATTCCAATCGGGTTGATTCCATTCCATTCCATTCCATTGCATTCCATTCCATTCCATTTCATTCCATTCGGGTTGACTCCATTAAATTCCATTCCATTCCATTCCATTTGAGTTGATTCTTGCCATTCCATTCCTTTCCATTCCATTCATTTCGGGTTGATTCCATTCCATTCCATTCCATTCCATTCGTGTTGATTCCATTGCATTCCATTCCATTGCGTTCCATTCCCTTCCGTTTCATTCCATTCGTGTTGATTCCATTCCATTGAATTCCATTCCATTCCATTCCATTCGTGTTGATTCCATTCCATTCCATTCTATTCCATTGCATTCCATTCCATTCCATTCCATTCGGGTTGATTCCATTCCATTTCATTCCATTCCATTCCCTTCCATTCCATTCCATTAGGGTTGATTCCATTCCATTCCATTCCATTCCATTCCATTCCATTTCATTCCATTCCATTCCATTCCCTCCGGGTTGTTTCCATTCCATTCCATTCCCTTCGGGTTGATTCCATTCCATTCCATTGCATTCCATTCGGGTAGATTTCATTCAATTCCTTTCCATTGCATTCCATTCCATTCCATTTCATTCCATTCGGGTTGATTCCATTCCATTTCATTCCATTAGATTCCATTCCTTTCCATTCCATTCCTTTCAGGTTGATTCCATTCCGTTCCATTCCATTCGATTCGGATTGATACCATTCCATTCCATTCCATTGCATTACATTACATTCTATTCGGGTTGATTCCATTCCATTCCTTTCCATTCCATTCCATTCCATTCCATTCCATTCCATTCCATTCCATTCCATTCCATTCGGGTCTATTCCATTCCATTTCACTCCATTCCTTTCCATTCCATTCCATTGCATTCCATTTCTTTCCTTTCCATTCCATTGCATTCCATACCACTCCATTTCACTCCATTCAGGTTGATTCCATTCCATTCCATTCCATTAGCATTGATTCCATTCCATTCCATTTCAATCCTTTACATTCCATTACCTTCGGGTTGATTCCATTACATTCCATTCCATTCGGGTTGATTCCAGTCCATTCCATTCCACTGCATTCCATTCCATTCCATTTCATTCCATTCGGGGTGATTTCATTCCATTCCATTCCATTCCAATCCATTCCATTCCATTCGGGTTGATTCCATTCCATTTCATTCCATTCCATTCCATTCCTTTCCATTCCATTCCATTCGGGTTGATTCCATTCCATTCCATTCCATTCCATTCCAGTACATTACATTACATTCTATTCTGGTTGATTGCATTCCACTCCATTCCATTCCATTCCATTCCATTCGGTTTGATTCCATTCCATTCCGTTACATTCCATTCTATTCCATTCCATTAGTGTTGATTCCATTCCATTCCATTCCGTGGAATTCCATTCCATTCCGTTTCATTCCATTCGTGTTGATTCCATTCCATTCCATTCCATTCCATTCCATTCCATTCCCTTCCATTCGTGTTGATTCCATTCCATGCCATACCATTCCATTCCATTCCATTCCATTCCATTCCATTCCGGTTGATTCCATGCCATTCCATTCCATTCCATTCCCTTCCATTCCATTCCATTAGGGTTGATTCCATTGCATTCCATTCCATTCCATTCCACTCCATTTCATTCCATTCCATTCTATTGCCTTCTGGTTGATGCCATTCGATTCCATTCCCTTCGGGTTGATTCCATTCCATTCCATTGCATTCCATTCGGGTAGATTCCATTCAATTCCATTCCATTGCATTCCATTCCATTCCATTTCATTCCATTTGGGTTGATTCCATTCCATTCCATTCCATTCGGGTTGATTCCATTCCATTTCAGTCCATTAGATTCCATTACTTTCCATTCCATTCCTTTCAGGTTGATTCCATTCCGTTCCATTCCATTCCATTCGGATTGATACCATTCCATTCCATTCCATTGCATTACATTACATTCTATTCGGGTTGATTCCATTCCATTCCATTCCATTCCATTCCATTCGGGTTTATTCCATTCCATTTCATTCCATTCCATTCCATTCCATTCCATTCCATTCCATTCGGGTTGATTCCATTCCATTCCATTCCATTGCATTCCATTACATTACATTACATTACATTCTGGTTGATTCCATTCCATTCCATTCCATTCCATTCCATTCCATTCCATTCCATTCGGTTTGATTCCATTCCATTCCGTTCCATTCCATTCTATTCCATTCCATTCGTGTTGATTCCATTCCTTTCCATTCCATTGAATTCCATTCCATTCCGTTTCATTCCATTCGTGTTGATTCCATTCCATTCCATTCCCTTCCATTCCATTCCATTAGGGTTGATTCCATTCCATTCCATTCCATTCCATTCCATTCCATTCCATTCCATTTCATTCCATTCCATTCCATTCCCTTCGGGTTGACTCCATTCCATTCCATTCCCTTCGGGTTGATTCCATTCCATTCCATTGCATTCCATTCGAGTAGATTCCATTCAATCCATTCCATTGCATTCCATTCCATTCCATTTCATTCCATTCGGGTTGATTCCATTCCATTTCATTCCATTAGATTCCATTCCTTTCCATTCCATTCCTTTCAGGTTGATTCCATTCCGTTCCATTCCATTCGATTCGGATTGATACCATTCCATTCCATTCCATTGCATTACATTACATGCTATTCGGGTTGATTCCATTCCATTCCATTCCATTCCATTCCATTCCATTAGCGTTGATTCCGTTCCATTCCATTTCAATCCTTTACATTCCATTACCTTCGGGTTGATTCCATTACATTCCATTCCATTCAGGTTGATTCCAGTCCATTCCATTCCACTGCATTCCATACCATTCCATTTCATTCCATTCGGGGTGATTTCATTCCATTCCATTCCATTCCAATCCATTCCATTCCATTCGGGTTGATTTCATTCCATTTCTTTCCATTCCATTCCATTCCTTTCCATTCCATTCCATTCGGGTTGATTCCATTCCATTCCGTTACATTCCATTCTATTCCATTCCATTCGTGTTGATTCCATTCCATTCCATTCCATGGAATTCCATTCCATTCCGTTTCATTCCATTCGTGTTGATTCCATTCCATTCCATTCCATTCCATTCCATTCCATTCCCTTCCATTCGTGTTGATTCCATTCCATGCCATACCATTCCATTCCATTCCATTCCATTCCGGTTGATTCCATTCCAATCCATTCCATTCCATTCCCTTCCATTCCATTCCATTAGGGTTGATTCCATTGCATTCCATTCCATTCCATTCCACTCCATTTCATTCCATTCCATTCCACTCCATTCGGGTTGATTCCATTCCATTCCATTCCCTTCGGGTTGATTCCATTCCATTCCATTGCATTCCATTCGGGTAGATTCCATTCAATTCCTTTCCATTGCATTCCATTCCATTCCATTTCATTCCATTCGGGTTGATTCCATTCCATTTCATTCCATTAGATTCCATTCCTTTCCATTCCATTCCTTTCAGGTTGATTCCATTCCGTTCCATTCCATTCGATTCGGATTGATACCATTCCATTCCATTCCATTGCATTACATTACATTCTATTCGGGTTGATTCCATTCCATTCCTTTCCATTCCATTCCATTCCATTCCATTCCATTCCATTCCATTCCTTTCGGGTCTATTCCTTTCCATTTCACTCCATTGCTTTCCATTCCATTCCATTGCATTCCATTTCTTTCCTTTCCATTCCATTGCATTCCATACCACTCCATTTCACTCCATTCAGGTTGATTCCATTCCATTCCATTCCATTAGCATTGATTCCATTCCATTCCATTTCAATCCTTTACATTCCATTACCTTCGGGTTGATTCCATTACATTCCATTCCATTCGGGTTGATTCCAGTCCATTCCATTCCACTGCATTCCATTCCATTCCATTTCATTCCATTCGGGGTGATTTCATTCCATTCCATTCCATTCCAATCCATTTCATTCCATTCGGGTTGATTCCATTCCATTTCATTCCATTCCATTCCATTCCTTTCCATTCCATTCCATTCGGGTTGATTCCATTCCATTCCATTCCATTCCATTCCAGTACATTACATTACATTCTATTCTGGTTGATTGCATTCCACTCCATTCCATTCCATTCCATTCCATTCGGTTTGATTCCATTCCATTCCGTTACATTCCATTCTATTCCATTCCATTAGTGTTGATTCCATTCCATTCCATTCCGTGGAATTCCATTCCATTCCGTTTCATTCCATTCGTGTTGATTCCATTCCATTCCATTCCATTCCATTCCATTCCATTCCATTCCCTTCCATTCGTGTTGATTCCATTCCATGCCATACCATTCCATTCCATTCCATTCCATTCCATTCCATTCCGGTTGATTCCATGCCATTCCATTCCATTCCATTCCCTTCCATTCCATTCCATTAGGGATGATTCCATTGCATTCCATTCCATTCCATTCCACTCCATTTCATTCCATTCCATTCTATTGCCTTCGGGTTGATGCCATTCGATTCCATTCCCTTCGGGTTGATTCCATTCCATTCCATTGCATTCCATTCGGGTAGATTCCATTCAATTCCATTCCATTGCATTCCATTCCATTCCATTTCATTCCATTTGGGTTGATTCCATTCCATTCCATTCCATTCGGGTTGATTCCATTCCATTTCAGTCCATTAGATTCCATTACTTTCCATTCCATTCCTTTCAGGTTGATTCCATTCCGTTCCATTCCATTCCATTCGGATTGATACCATTCCATTCCATTCCATTGCATTACATTACATTCTATTCGGGTTGATTCCATTCCATTCCATTCCATTCCATTCCATTCGGGTTTATTCCATTCCATTTCATTCCATTCCATTCCATTCCATTCCATTCCATTCGGGTTGATTCCATTCCATTCCATTCCATTGCATTCCATTACATTACATTACATTCTATTCTGGTTGATTCCATTCCATTCCATTCCATTCCATTCCATTCCATTCCATTCGGTTTGATTCCATTCCATTCCGTTCCATTCCATTCTATTCCATTCCATTCGTGTTGATTCCATTGCATTCCATTCCATTGCGTTCCATTCCCTTCCGTTTCATTCCATTCGTGTTGATTCCATTCCATTGAATTCCATTCCATTCCATTCCATTCGTGTTGATTCCATTCCATTCCATTCCATTGCATTGCATTCCATTCCACTCCATTCCATTCGGGTTGATTCCATTCCATTTCATTCCATTCCATTCCCTTCCATTCCATTCCATTAGGGTTGATTCCATTCCATTCCATTCCATTCCATTCCATTCCATTTCATTCCATTCCATTCCATTCCCTTCGGGTTGTTTCCATTCCATTCCATTCCCTTCGGGTTGATTCCATTCCATTCCATTGCATTCCATTCGGGTAGATTCCATTCAATTCCATTCCATTGCATTCCATTCCATTCCATTTCATTCCATTCGGGTTGATTCCATTCCATTTCATTCCATTAGATTCCATTCCTTTCCATTCCATTCCTTTCAGGTTGATTCCATTCCGTTCCATTCCATTCGATTCGGATTGATACCATTCCATTCCATTCCATTGCATTACATTACATTCTATTCGGGTTGATTCCATTCCATTCCATTCCATTCCATTCCATTCCATTCCATTCCATTCCATTCCATTCCATTCCATTCCATTCGGGTCTATTCCATTCCATTTCATTCCATTCCTTTCCATTCCATTCCATTGCATTCCATTTCTTTCCTTTCCATTCCATTGCATTCCATAACACTCCATTTCACTCCATTCAGGTTGATTCCATTCCATTCCATTCCATTAGCGTTGATTCCATTCCATTCCATTTCAACGCTTTACATTCCATTACCTTCGGGTTGATTCCATTACATTCCATTCCATTCGGGTTGATTCCAGTCCATTCCATTCCACTGCATTCCATTCCATTCCATTTCATTCCATTCGGGGTGATTTCATTCCATTCCATTCCATTCCAATCCATTCCATTCCATTCGGGTTGATTCCATTCCATTTCATTCCATTCCATTCCATTCCTTTCCATTCCATTCCATTCGGGTTGATTCCATTCCATTCCATTCCATTTCATTCGGGTTGATTTCATTCCATTCCATTCCATTCCATTCCACTGCATTCCATTTCATTCCTTTCTATTCCATTGCATTCCATTCCACTCCATTTCGCTCCAATCAGGTTGATTCCATTCCACTCCATTCCATTCCATTCCATTCAATTAGGGTTGATAACATTCCATTCCATCCCATTCCATTCCATTCCATTCCCTTTGGGTTGATTCCATTCCAATCCATTCCATTCCATTCCATTCCATTCCATTCCATTCCAAACGGGTTGATTCCATTCCATTCCATTCCATTGCCTTCCATTCCATTCCATTTCATTCCATTCGGGTTGATACCTTTCCATTCCATTCCATTGCATTTCCTTCCATTGATGTTGATTCCATTCCATTCCATTCCATTCCAATCGGGTTGATTCCATTCCATTCCATTCCATTGCATTCCATTCCATTCCATTTCATTCCATTCGGGTTGACTCCATTAAATTCCATTCCATTCCATTCCATTTGGGTTGATTCTTGCCATTCCATTCCTTTCCATTCCATTCATTTCGGGTTGATTCCATTCCATTCCATTCCATTCCATTCCATTCCATTCCATTCCATTCCATTCCATTCGTGTTGATTCCATTGCATTCCATTCCATTGCGTTCCTTTCCCTTCCATTTCATTCCATTCGTGTTGATTCCATTCCATTGAATGCCATTCCATTCCATTCCATTCGTGTTGATTCCATTCCATTCCATTCCATTGCATTGCATTCCATTCCATTCCATTCCATTCGGGTTGATTCCATTCCATTTCATTCCATTCCATTCCATTCCATTCGGGTTGATTCCATTCCATTCCATTCCATTCCCTTCCAGTACATTACATTACATTCTATTCTGGTTGATTGCATTCCACTCCATTCCATTCCATTCCATTCCATTCGGTTTGATTCCATTCCATTCCGTTACATTCCATTCTATTCCATTCCATTCGTGTTGATTCCATTCCATTCCATTCCATGGAATTCCATTGCATTCCGTTTCATTCCATTCGTGTTGATTCCATTCCATTCCATTCCATTCCATTCCATTCCATTCCATTCGTGTTGATTCCATTCCATGCCATACCATTCCATTCCATTCCATTCCATTCCGGTTGATTCCATTCCATTCCATTCCATTCCATTCCATTCCATTCCATTAGGGTTGATTCCATTGCATTCCATTCCATTCCATTCCACTCCATTTCATTCCATTCCATTCCATTCCCTTCAGGTTGATTCCATTCCATTCCATTCCCTTCGGGTTGATTCCATTCCATTCCATTGCATTCCATTCGGGTAAATTCCATTCAATTCCATTCCATTACATTCCATTCCATTCCATTTCATTCCATTCGGGTTGATTCCATTCCATTCCATTCCATTCCATTCGGGTTGATTCCATTCCATTTCATTCCATTAGATTCCATTACTTTCCATTCCATTCCTTTCAGGTTGATTCCATTCCGTTCCATTCCATTCCATTCGTATTGATACCATTCCATTCCATTCCATTGCATTACATTACATTCTATTCGGGTTGATGCCATTCAATTCCATTCCATTCCATTCCATTCCATTCCATTCCATTCCATTCCATTCCATTCGGGTTTATTCCATTCCATTTCATTCCATTCCTTTCCGTTCCATTCCATTGCATTCCATTCCATTCGGGTTGATTCCATTCCATTCCATTCCATTGCATTCCATTCCATTACATTACATTCTATTCTGGTTGATTCCATTCCATTCCATTCCATTCCATTCCATTCCATTCGGTTTGATTCCATTCCATTCCGTTCCATTCCATTCTATTCCATTCCATTCGTGTTGATTCCATTCCTTTCCATTCCATTGAATTCCATTCCATTCCGTTTCATTCCATTCCTGTTGATTCCATTCCATTCCATTCCATTGCATTCCATTCCCTTCCATTCGTGTTGATTCCATTCCATGCCATACCATTCCATTCCATTCCATTCAATTCCGGTTGATTCCATTCCATTCCATTCCATTCCATTCCATTCCATTCCATTTCATTTCCTTCGTGTTGATTCCATTCCATTCCATTCCATTCCGTTCCCTTCCATTCCATTCCATTAGAGTTGATTCCATTCCATTCGATTCCATTCCATTCCATTCCATTCCATTCCATTCCCGTCGGGTTGATTCCATTCCATTCCATTCCCTTCTGGTTGATTCCATTCCATTCCATTCCATTCCATTCCATTCCATTCCATTTCATTCCATTCTCGATGATTCCATTCCATTCCATTCCATTCCATTCGGGTTGATTCCATTCCATTTCATTCCATTAGATTCCATTCCTTTCCATTCCATTCCTTTCAGGTTGATTCCATTACGTTCCATTCCATTCCATTCGGGTTGATAACATTCCATTCCATTCCATTACATTACATTACATTCTATTCGGGTTGATTCCATTCCATTCCATTCCATTCCATTCCATTTTGGTTGATTCCATTCCATTCCATTCCATTCCATTCCATTCCATTCCATTCCATTCCATTCGTGTTGATTCCATTCAATTCCATTCAATTGCATTCCATTCCATTCCGTTTCATTCCATTGGTGTTGATTCCATTCCATACCATTCCATTCCATTCCATTCCCTTCAATTCGTGTTGATTCCATTCGATGCCACTGCATTCCATTCCATTCCATTCCATTCGGCTTGATTCCATGCCATTCCTTTCCATTCCCTTCTATTCCATTCCATTCCTTTGCACTCCATTCCATTCCATTCCATTCCATTTCATTCCGCTCGGGTTGATTCCATTCCCTTCCATTCCATACCATTCCGGTTGATTCCATTTCATTCCATTCCATTCCATTCCATTGCATACTATTCCATTCTATTCCCTTCCATTGCATTCCATTCCTTTGCATTTCATTCCTTTCCGGTTGATTCCATTCCATTCCATTCCATTTCATTCCATTCCATTCTGGTTGATTCCATTCTATTCCATTCCATTCCATTCCATTTCCTTTCGGTTGATTGATTCCATTCCATTCCATTCAATTCCATTCGGGTTGATTCCATTCTATTCCACTTCATTTCATTCGGGTTGATTCCATTCCATTCCATTCCATTCCACTGGATTCCATTTCATTCCTTTCTATTCCATTGCATTCCATTCCACTCCATTTCGCTCCAATCAGGTTGATTCCATTCCACTCCATTCCATTCCATTCCATTCAATTAGGGTTGATAACATTCCATTCCATCCCATTCCATTCCATTCCATTCCCTTTGGGTTGATTCCATTCCAATCCATTCCATTCCATTCCATTCCATTCCATTCCAAACGGGTTGATTCCATTCCATTCCATTCCATTGCCTTCCATTCCATTCCATTTCATTCCATTCGAGTTGATACCTTTCCATTCCATTCCATTGCATTTCCTTCCATTGATGTTGATTCCATTCCATTCCATTCCATTGCATTCCATTCCATTCCATTTCATTCCATTCTGGTTGACTCCATTAAATTCCATTCCATTCCATTCCATTTGGGTTGATTCTTGCCATTCCATTCCTTTCCATTCCATTCATTTCGGGTTGATTCCATTCCATTCCATTCCATTCCATTCCATTCCATTCTATTCCATTCCATTCGTGTTGATTCCATTGCATTCCATTCCATTGCGTTCCATTCCCTTCCGTTTCATTCCATTCGTGTTGATTCCATTCCATTGAATTCCATTCCATTCCATTCCATTCGTGTTGATTCCATTCCATTCCATTCCATTGCATTGCATTCCATTCCATTCCATTCCATTCGGGTTGATTCCATTTCATTTCATTCCATTCCATTCCCTTCCATTCCATTCCATTAGGGTTGATTCCATTCCATTCCATTCCATTCCATTCCATTCCATTCCATTTCATTCCATTCCATTCCATTCCTTTCGGGTTGATTCCATTCCATTCCATTCCCTTCGGGTTGATTCCATTCCATTCCATTCCATTCCATTCGGGTAGATTCCATTCAATTCCATTCCATTCCATTCCGGTTGATTCCATTCCATTCCATTCCATCCCATTCTATTCCATTGCATTCCTTTTGATTCCATTCCATTCCATTTAATTCCATTCGGATTGCTTCCATTCCTTTCCATTCCAATGCATTCCTTTCCATTCCATTTCATTTCATTCGGGTTGATTCCATTCGATTCCAATCCATTCCATTCCATTCCATTCCATTCTGGTTGGTTGCATTCCATTCCATTCCATTCGGATTGATTACATTCCATTCCATTCTATTCCATTCCATTCCATTCTATTCTCCTTGATTCCATTCCATCCCATTGCATTCCATTCCATCCAATTCCATTCCATTCCATTCGGGTTGATTCCATTCCATTCCATTCCATTCCATTCCATTCCATTCCATTTGGGTTGATTCTATTCCTTTCCATTCCATTCCATTCCATTCCATTCCATTGCATTCTGTGTGATTCCATTCCATTCCATTCCATTCCATTCCATTACATTGGTGTGGATTCCATTCCATTCCATTCCATTGCATTCCATTGCATTCCGTTTCGTTCCATTCATGTTGATTCCATTCCATTCCATTCCATTCCATTTTGTTGATTCCAATCCATGGCATTCCATTCCATTCCATTCCAATGCATTCCTTTCCATTCCATTTCATTCCATTCGGGTTGATTCCATTCCATTCCATTCCTTTCAATTCCATTCTGTTCCATTCTCTTCGGGTTTATTACCTTCCATTCCATTCCATTCCATTCCATTCCATTCCATTTCATTCCATTCCGGTTGATTCCATTCCATTCCATGTGTTTTGATTCAATTCCATTCCATTCCATTCCATTCCATTCCATTCAATTCCATTCGCTTTTATTCCATTCCATTCCGTACCATTGCCTTCCATTCCATTCCTTTCCATTCAATTTCTTTCCAGTCGGGTTGATTCCATTCCATTCCATTCCTTTCCATTCCATTCCTTTCCATTCCATTCGGCTACATTCCATTCCATTCCATTCCATTCCATTCCATTCCCTTCGGGTTGAATCCATTTCATTCCATTCCTTTCCATTCCATTCCAATCCATTCCATTCCATTCGGGTTGATTCCATTCAATTACATTCCATGGCATTCCATTCCATTCCATTCCATTTCATTCGAGTTGATTCCCTTCCATTTCATTCCATTCCATTCCATTCTATTCCATTCCATTCCATTCCATCCTATTCCATTCCATTCCATTCCATTCGGTTTGATTCCATTCCATTCCATTCCATTCCATTCCATTCCATTCCATTCCATCCCATTCAATTCTGGTTGATTCGATTCCATTTCATTCCATTCCATTCCATTCCATTGCATTCCATTCGTGTTGATTCTATTCCATTCCATTCCATTCCATTCCATTGCATTCGGGTTGATTCCATTCCATTCCATTCCATTCCAGTCGGGTTGACTCCATTCCATTCCATTTCATTCCATTCTATTCCATTCCGTTGCATTCCATTCCATTGCATTCGGGTAGATTCCGTTCTATTCCATTCCAACGCATTCCATTCCATTCCGGTTGATTCCATTCCCTTCCATTCCATACCATTCCATTCGGGTTGTTACCATTCCATTCCATTTCATTCCATTCCATTCCATTCCATTCGTGTTGATAGCATTCCATTCCACGCCATTCCATTCCATTCCATTCCATTAGGGTTGATGCCATTCCTTTCCATTCAACACCACTCTATGCCATTTGGGTTGATTCCATTCCATTCCATTGCATTCCATTCCATTCCATTACATTACATTCAGGATAATTCCATTCCACTCCATTCCATTCGATTCCATTCCATTCCATTCCATTCGGGATGCTTCCATTCCAGTCAAGAACATTCCATTCTATTCCATTCCATTCCTATCCATTCCTTTCCATTCCGGTTTATCCCATTCCATTCCATTCCATTCCATTCGGTTTGATTCCATTCCATTCCATTTCATTGCTTTCCATTCCATTCCATTTCATTCCATTCGGGTTGATTCCATTCCATTCCACTCCATTCCATTCTGGTTGATTCCACTCCATTCCATTCCCTTCATTTCCATTCCATTCCATTCCATTCTGGTTGCTTCCATTCCGATCCAGAACATTCCATTCCATTCCTTTCCATTACATTCCATTCCGTTCCATTCGGGTTCATTCCATTCGATTCCATTCCATTCCATTCCATTCCATTCCATTCGGGATGTTTCCATTCCATTTCATTCTAATCCATTCCATTCCATTCCAATCCATTCCATTCTGGATGATTCCATTCCATTCCATTCGTGTTGATACCATTCCATTCCACGCCATTCCATTCCATTCCTTTAGGGTTGTTGCCGTTCAATTCCATTCCATACCATTCCATTACATTCGGGTTAATTACTTTCCATTCCTCTCCATCCGATTCCATTCCATTCCATGCCATTCGTGTTGCTTGCATTCCAGTCAAGAACATTCCATTCCATTCCATTCCATCCCATTCCGGTTGATTCCATTCCATTCCATTCCATTCCATTCCATTCCATTGCATTCCATTCCATTCCATTTTATTCCATTCGGGTTGATTTCATTCCATTCCATTCCATTACATTCCATTCTGGTTGATCCTATTCGATTCCATTCCCTTCAATTCCATTCCATTCGAGTTGCTCCCATTCCATTCCAGCACATTCCATTCCATTCCTTTCCATTCTTTCCATTCCATTCCATTCGGGTTCATTCCATTCCATTCCATTCCTTTCCATTCCGTTCCATTCTGGTCGAATCCATTCCATTCCATTCCATTCCATTCCATTCCATTCCATTCCATTCCTTTAGGGATGATTCCATTCCATTCCATCCCATTGCATTCCATTCCATTCCACTCCATTCGTGTTGATTTAATTCCATTTCATTCCATTCCATTCCATTCCATTACTTTCCGGTTGATTCCATTCCATTCCATTCCATTCCATTCTATTCCATTCCATTCCATTCGGGTTGATTCCATTCCATTCCATTCCGTTCCATTCCATTCGTGTTGATTCCATTCCATTCCATTCCATTCCATTCCGTTCCATTCCATTCCATTCGGGTTGATTCCATTCCATTCCATTCCATACCATTTTATTCAATTCGTGTTGATTCCATTCCATTCCATTGGATTCCATTCCATTCGATTCCATTCCATTCTGGTTTACTCCATTCCATTCCATTTCATTCCATTCTATTCCTTTCCATTGCATTCGGTTGCTTCCATTCCATTCCAGAACATTCCATTCCATTCCGTTCCATTCCATTCCTGTTGATTCCATTCCATTCCATTCCATTCCATTCCATTCCATTCGGGTTGATTCCATTCCATTCCATTCCATACCATTTTATTCCGTTCGGGTTGATTCCATTCCATTCCATTTGATTCCATTCCATTCGATTCCATTCCATTCTGGTTGACTCCATTCCATTCCATTTCATTCCATTCTATTCCATTCCATTGCTTTCGGTTGCTTCCATTCCGTTCCAGAATATTCCATTCCATTCCATTCCATTCCATTCTGGTTGATTCCATTCCATTCCATTCCCTTCCATTCCATTCTATGCCATTCCATTCCCTTTGATTCCATTCCATTTCATTCCATTCCATTCCATTTTATTCCATTCGGTTTGATTCCATTCCATTCCATTCCATTCCATTCCATTCCAGTCCATTCGGGTTAAATGCATTCCATACCATTCCATTCCATTTGGGTTGATTCCATTCCATTCCATTCTGGTTAAGTCCATTTCATTCTATTCCATTGGATTCCATTCCTTTCCATTCCATTCGGGTTGCTTCCATTCCAGTCAAGAACACTCTATTCCATTCCATTCCATTCCACTCCATTCCAACCCATTCGATTCCATGTGTTTCCATTCCATTCCATTCCATTCCTTTCGGGTTGATTCCATTCCATTCCATTCCACACCGTTCCATTCCATTCAGATTGATTCCATCCCATTCCATTCCATTGCATTCCATTCGGGTTGATTCCACTCCATTCCATTCCATTCCATTCCATTCCATTCCATTCCATTCCATTCCATTCCATTCGGGTTGATTCCATTCCATTCCATTCAGTACCATTCCTTTCCATTCGGGTTGATTCCATTCCATTTCAAATGTTTCCATTCCATACGATACCATTCCATTCGGGATGACTCCATTCCATTCCATTTCATTGCATTCTATTCCATTCCATTGGATTCCATTTCATTCCATTCGGGTAGATTCCGTTCTATTCCATTCCAATCCATTCCATTCCATTCCGGTTGATTCCATTCCATTCCATTCCATTCCATTCCATTCCATTCCATTCAATTTGGGTTGATTCCCTTTATTTCCATTCCATTCCATTCCATTCAATTCCATTCCACTCCATTCCATTTCATTGCAATCCATTCGGTTTGATTCCATTCCATTCCATTCCATTCCATTTGGTTGCTTCCATTCCATTCCAGAACATTCCATTCCATTCCATTCCATTCCATTCCGGTTGATTCCATTCTTTCCATTCCATAACATTCCATTCTGGTTGATTCCATTCCATTCCATTACATTCCATTATATTACATTACATTAGATTCGGGTTGATTCCATTCCATTCCATTCTCTTCCATTCCATTCCATTCTATTCGCGTTGATTCCATTCCAACCCATTCCACTCCATTCAACCCCATTCCTTTCCACTCCATTGGGGTTGATTCCATTCCATTCCATTCCATTCCATTCTGGTTGCTTCCATACCATTCCAGAACATTCCATTCCATTCCATTCCATTCCATTCTGGTTGATTCCATTCCATTCTATTCCATTCCATTCGTTTAGATTCCATTCCTTTCCATTCCATTCCATTCCATTGCATTCCATTCCATTACATTACATTCGGTTTGATTCCATTCCATTCCATTCCATTGCATTCCATTCCATTCCATGTCATTCCATTCGTGTTGATTGCATTCCATTCCATTCCATTCCATTCCATTCCATTCTGGTTGATTCCATTCCATTCCATTCCATTGCATTCCATTACAATCCATTCACGTTGATTCCATTCCATTCCATGTCATTCCATTCGTGTTGATTGCATTCCATTCCATTTCATTCCATTCCATTCCATTCTGGTTGATTCCATTCCATTCCGTTCCATTCCATTCCATTCGGGTAGGTTCCGTTCTATTCCATTCCATTCCATTCCATTCCATTACATTCCATTCGGGTTGATTCCATTCCATTCCATTACATTCCATTCCATTCCACTCGGGTTGATGCCACTCCATTCCATTCCATTCCATTCCATTCCATTCCATTCCATTCCATTCGGGTAGATTCCATTCTATTCCATTCCATTTATATTCCATTACATTCCATTCCATTCGGGTTGATTCCATTCCATTCCATTCCATTCCATTCCATTGCATTCGGGTTGATTCCATTCCATTCCATTCCATTCCATTCCATTGCATTCCATTCCATTCCGTTTCATTCCATTCATATTGATTCCATTCTATTCCATTGCATTCCATTCCATTAGGGTTGTTTCCATTCCATTCCATTCCATACCATTTTATTCCATTCGGGTTGATTCCATTCCATTCCATTTGATTCCATTCCATTCGATTCCATTCCATTCTAGTTGACGCCATTCCATTCCATTTCATTTCATTCTATTCCATTCCATTGCATTCGGGTTGTTTCCATTCCATTCCATTCCATTCCATTCCATTTGGGTTGATTCCATTTCATTCCATTCCATTCTATTCTATTCCATTCCATTCCATTCCATTTGGATTTACTCCATTCCATTCCATTCCACTCCATTCCATTCGGTGGCTTCCATTCCATTCCAGAACATTCCATTCCATTCCATTCCTTTCCATTCCATTTCTTTACGGTTGATTCCATTCTATTCCATTCCATTCCATTCCATTCTATTCCATTCCATTCCTTTTGATTCCATTCCATT
Organism: Pan paniscus; assembly: GCF_029289425.2. NCBI lineage: Eukaryota > Metazoa > Chordata > Mammalia > Primates > Hominidae > Pan > Pan paniscus. The sequence continues at coordinate 42,516,234 of NC_073267.2, read as the reverse complement.
CCATTCCATTCCCTTCGGGTTGATTCCCTTCTATTCCATTCCATTCCATTCCATTCGGTTTAATTCCATTTCATTCAATTCCATTGGATTCCATTCCATTCCATTCCATTCCATTCCATTCCATTCCACTCCATTCCAATCCATTCTATTACATGTGGGTCGATTCCATTCCACTCCATTCCATTCCATTCCATTCCATTCCTTTCGGGTTGATTCCATTCCATTCCATTCCATACTGTTCCATTCCATTCAGGTTGATTCCATTCCATTCCATTCCATTCCATTCCATTCGGGTTGATTCCACTCCATTCCATTCCATTCCATTCCATTCGGGTAGATTCCGTTCTATTCCATTCCATTGCATTCCATTCCATTCCATTCCATTCGTGTTGATTCCATTCCATTACATTGCAATCCATTCCATTCCATTCCGATTGGTTCCATTCCATTCCATTCCATTCCATTCCATTCCATTCTATTCCTTTCCATTCTATTCAGGTTGATTCCATTCCATTCCATTACATTCCATTGGGGTTGATTCCATTCCATTCCATTCCATTGCATTCCTTTCCATTCAATTTCTTTCCATTCGGGTTGATTCCATTCCATTCCATTGCTTTCCATTCCATTCCATTCCATTCGGCTACATTCCATTCCATTTCATTCCATTCCATTCCATTCCATTCGGGTTGATTCCATTCCATTCCCTTCCATTCTATTCCATTCCATTCCATTCCATCCTATTCCATTCCATTCCATTCCATTCCATTCCATTCCATTCCATTCCATTCGGGTTGATTCAATTCCATATCATTCCATTCCATTCCATTCCATTCCATTCCATTCCATTCCATTCGTGTTGATTCCATTCCATTCCATTCCATTGCATTCGGGTTGATTCCATTCCATTCCATTCCATTCGTGTTGACTCCATTCCATTCCATTTCATTCCATTCTATTCCATTCCATTGCATTCCATTTCATTGCATTCGGGTAGTTTCCGTTCTATTCCAATCCAACGCATTCCATTCCATTCTGGTTGATTCCATTCCATTCCATTCCATTCCATTCCATTCCATTCCATTCCATTCCATTTCATTCCAATCCATTGGGTTTGATTCCATTCCATTCCATTCCATTCCATTCGGTTGCTTCCATTCCATTCCAGAAAATTCCATTCAATTCCTTTCCATTCCATTCCATTCCATTCCGGTTGATTCCATTCCATTCCATTCCATCCCATTCTATTCCATTACATTCCTTTTGATTCCATTCCATTCCATTCCATTCCATTTAATTCCATTCGGATTGCTTCCATTCCATTCCATTCCAATGCATTCCTTTCCATTCCATTTCATTTCGTTCGGGTTGATTCCATTCCATTCAATTGCATTCCATTCCATTCCGTTCTGGTTGATTCCATTCCATTCCATTCCATTCCATTCGGATTGATTCCATTCCATTCCATTCTATTCCATTCCATTCCATTCTATTCTCGTTGATTCCATTCCATCCCATTGCATTCCATTCCATCCCATTCCATTCCATTCCTTTCGGGTTGATTCCATTCCATTCCATTAAATTCCATTCCATTCCATTCCATTTGGGTTGATTCTATTCCATTCCATTCCATTCCATTCCATTCCATTGCATTCCGGGTGATTCCTTTCCATTCCATTCCATTCCATTCGTGTGGATTCCATTCCTTTCCATTCCACTGCATTCCATTGCATTCCGTTTCATTCCATTCATGTTGATTCCATTCCATTCCATTCCATTCCATTCTTGTTGATTCCAATCCATGGCATTCCATTCCATTCTTGTTGATTCCAATCCATGGCATTCCATTCCATTCCATTTCATTCCATTTGGGTTGATTCCATTCCATTCCATTGCATTCAATTCCATTCCATTATATGCCATTTTTGTTGATTCCATTCCATTCCATTCCATTCCACTCCATTCCATTCCATTCCATTCCATGTGGGTTGATTCCATTCCATTCCATTGCATTCCATTCCATTCCATTCCATTGCACTCCATTCCATTCCATTCCCTTCCATTGCATTCCATTCCATCGCATTGCATTCCATTCAGGTTGATTCCTTTCCATTCTTTCCATTCCATTCCATTCCATTCCCTTCGGGTTGATTCCCTTCTATTACATTCCATTCCATTCCATTCGGTTTAATTCCATTTCATTCAATTCCATTGGATTCCATTCCATTCCATTCCATTCCATTCCATTCCACTCCATTCCAATCCATTCTATTACATGTGGGTCGATTCCATTCCACTCCATTCCATTCCATTCCATTCCATTCCTTTAGGGTTGATTCCATTCCATTCCATTCCATACTGTTCCATTCCATTCAGGTTGATTCCATTCCATTCCATTCCATTCGGGTTGATTCCACTCCATTCCATTCCATTCCATTCCATTCCATTCGGGTAGATTCCTTTCTATTCCATTCCATTGCATTCCATTCCATTCCATTCCATTCGTGTTGATTCCATTCCATTACATTGCAATCCATTCCATTCCATTCCGATTGGTTCCATTCCATTCCATTCCATTCCATTCCATTATATTCCTTTCCATTCTATTCAGATTGATTCCATTCCATTCCATTACATTCCATTGGGGTTGATTCCATTCCATTCCATTCCATTGCATTCCTTTCCATTCAATTTCTTTCCATTCGGGTTGATTCCATTCCATTCCATTCCTTTCCATTCCATTCCATTCCATTCCATTCGGCTACATTCCATTCCATTCCATTCCATTCCATTCCATTCCATTCCATTCCATTCCATTCCCTTCGGGTTGAATCCATTCCATTCCATTCCTTTCCATTCCATTCCATTCCATTCCATTCTATTCGGGTTGATTCCATTCCATTCCATTCCATGGCATTCCATTCCATTCCATTCCATTTCATTCGGGTTGATTTCACTCCATTTCATTCCACTCCATTCCATTCCATTCCATTCGGGTTGATTCCATTCCATTCCATTCCATTCCATTCTATTCCATTCCATTCCATTCCATCCTATTCCATTCCATTCCATTCCATTCCATTCCATTCCATTCCATTCAATTCGGGTTGATTCAATTCCATATCATTCCATTCCATTCCATTCCATTCCATTCCATTCGTGTTGATTCCATTCCATTCCATTCCATTGCATTCGGGTTGATTCAATTCCATTCCATTCCATTCGGGTTGACTCCATTCCATTCCATTTCATTCCATTCTATTCCATTCCATTGCATTCCATTTCATTGCATTCGGGTAGTTTCCGTTCTATTCCAATCCAACGCATTCCATTCCATTCTGGTTGATTCCATTCCATTCCATTCCATTCCATTCCATTCCATTCCATTCCATTCCATTCCATTTCATTCCAATCCATTGGGTTTGATTCCATTCCATTCCATTCCATTCCATTCGGTTGCTTCCATTCCATTCCAGAAAATTCCATTCAATTCCTTTCCATTCCATTCCATTCCATTCCGGTTGATTCCATTCCATTCCATTCCATCCCATTCTATTCCATTACATTCCTTTTGATTCCATTCCATTCCATTCCATTCCATTTAATTCCATTCGGATTGCTTCCATTCCATTCCATTCCAATGCATTCCTTTCCATTCCATTTCATTTCGTTCGGGTTGATTCCATTCCATTCAATTGCATTCCATTCCATTCCGTTCTGGTTGATTCCATTCCATTCCATTCCATTCGGATTGATTCCATTCCATTCCATTCTATTCCATTCCATTCCATTCTATTCTCGTTGATTCCATTCCATCCCATTGCATTCCATTCCATCCCATTCCATTCCATTCCTTTCGGGTTGATTCCATTCCATTCCATTAAATTCCATTCCATTGCATTCCATTTGGGTTGATTCTATTCCATTCCATTCCATTCCATTCCATTCCATTGCATTCCGTGTGATTCCTTTCCATTCCATTCCATTCCATTCGTGTGGATTCCATTCCATTCCATTCCACTGCATTCCATTGCATTCCGTTTCATTCCATTCATGTTGATTCCATTCCATTCCATTCCATTCCATTCTTGTTGATTCCAATCCATGGAATTCCATTCCATTCTTGTTGATTCCAATCCATGGCATTCCATTCCATTCCATTTCATTCAATTTCGTTTGATTCCATTCCATTCCATTGCATTCAATTCCATTCCATTATATGCCATTTTTGTTGATTCCGTTCCATTCCATTCCATTCCACTCCATTCCATTCCATTCCATTCCATGTGGGTTGATTCCATTCCATTCCTTTCCATTGCATTCCATTCCATTCCATTCCATTTCATTCCATTCCATTCTGGTTGATTCCATTCTATTCCATTCCATTCCATTCCATTTCCTTTCGGTTGATTGATTCCATTCCATTCCATTCCATTCCATTCGGGTTGATTCCATTCCATTCCATTCCATTTCATTCGGGTTGATTCCATTCCATTCCATTCCATTCCATTCCACTGCATTCCATTTCATTCCTTTCTATTCCATTGCATTCCATTCCACTCCATTTCGCTCCAATCAGGTTGATTCCATTCCACTCCATTCCATTCCATTCCATTCCATTAGGGTTGATAACATTCCATTCCATCCCATTCCATTCCATTCCATTCCATTCCATTCCCTTTGGGTTGATTCCATTCCAATCCATTCCATTCCATTCCATTCCATTCCATTCCAAACGGGTTGATTCCATTCCATTCCATTCCATTGCCTTCCATTCCATTCCATTTCATTCCATTCGGGTTGATACCTTTCCTTTCCATTCCATTCCATTGCATTTCCTTCCATTGATGTTGACTCCATTCCATTCCATTCCATTCCAATCGGGTTGATTCCATTCCATTCCATTCCATTGCATTCCATTCCATTCCATTTCATTCCATTCGGGTTGACTCCATTAAATTCCATTCCATTCCATTCCATTTGGGTTGATTCTTGCCATTCCATTCCTTTCCATTGCATTCATTTCGGGTTGATCCCATTCCATTCCATTCCATTCCATTCCATTCCATTCCATTCTATTGCATTCCATTCGGGTAGATTCCATTCAATTCCATTCCATTGCATTCCATTCCATTCCATTGCATTCCATTCCATTCCATGTCATTCCATTCGTGTTGATTGCATTCCATTCCATTCCATTCCATTCCATTCCATTCTGGTTGATTCCATTCCATTCCATTCCATTGCATTCCATTACAATCCATTCACGTTGATTCCATTCCATTCCATGTCATTCCATTCGTGTTGATTGCAGTCCATTCCATTTCATTCCATTCCATTCCATTCTGGTTGATTCCATTCCATTCCGTTCCATTCCATTCCATTCGGGTAGGTTCCGTTCTATTCCATTCCATTCCATTCCATTCCATTACATTCCATTCGGGTTGATTCCATTCCATTCCATTACATTCCATTCCATTCCACTCGGGTTGATGCCACTCCATTCCATTCCATTCCATTCCATTCCATTCCATTCCATTCGGGTAGATTCCATTCTATTCCATTCCATTTATATTCCATTACATTCCATTCCATTCGGGTTGATTCCATTCCATTCCATTCCATTCCATTCCATTGCATTCGGGTTGATTCCATTCCATTCCATTCCATTCCATTCCATTGCATTCCATTCCATTCCGTTTCATTCCATTCATATTGATTCCATTCTATTCCATTGCATTCCATTCCATTAGGGTTGTTTCCATTCCATTCCATTCCATACCATTTTATTCCATTCGGGTTGATTCCATTCCATTCCATTTGATTCCATTCCATTCGATTCCATTCCATTCTAGTTGACGCCATTCCATTCCATTTCATTTCATTCTATTCCATTCCATTGCATTCGGGTTGTTTCCATTCCATTCCATTCCATTCCATTCCATTTGGGTTGATTCCATTTCATTCCATTCCATTCTATTCTATTCCATTCCATTCCATTCCATTTGGATTTACTCCATTCCATTCCATTCCACTCCATTCCATTCGGTGGCTTCCATTCCATTCCAGAACATTCCATTCCATTCCATTCCTTTCCATTCCATTTCTTTACGGTTGATTCCATTCTATTCCATTCCATTCCATTCCATTCTATTCCATTCCATTCCTTTTGATTCCATTCCATTCCATTCCATTCCCTTCGGGTTGATTCCCTTCTATTCCATTCCATTCCATTCCATTCGGTTTAATTCCATTTCATTCAATTCCATTGGATTCCATTCCATTCCATTCCATTCCATTCCATTCCATTCCACTCCATTCCAATCCATTCTATTACATGTGGGTCGATTCCATTCCACTCCATTCCATTCCATTCCATTCCATTCCTTTCGGGTTGATTCCATTCCATTCCATTCCATACTGTTCCATTCCATTCAGGTTGATTCCATTCCATTCCATTCCATTCCATTCCATTCGGGTTGATTCCACTCCATTCCATTCCATTCCATTCCATTCGGGTAGATTCCGTTCTATTCCATTCCATTGCATTCCATTCCATTCCATTCCATTCGTGTTGATTCCATTCCATTACATTGCAATCCATTCCATTCCATTCCGATTGGTTCCATTCCATTCCATTCCATTCCATTCCATTCCATTCTATTCCTTTCCATTCTATTCAGGTTGATTCCATTCCATTCCATTACATTCCATTGGGGTTGATTCCATTCCATTCCATTCCATTGCATTCCTTTCCATTCAATTTCTTTCCATTCGGGTTGATTCCATTCCATTCCATTCCTTTCCATTCCATTCCATTCCATTCGGCTACATTCCATTCCATTTCATTCCATTCCATTCCATTCCATTCGGGTTGATTCCATTCCATTCCCTTCCATTCTATTCCATTCCATTCCATTCCATCCTATTCCATTCCATTCCATTCCATTCCATTCCATTCCATTCCATTCCATTCGGGTTGATTCAATTCCATATCATTCCATTCCATTCCATTCCATTCCATTCCATTCCATTCCATTCGTGTTGATTCCATTCCATTCCATTCCATTGCATTCGGGTTGATTCCATTCCATTCCATTCCATTCGTGTTGACTCCATTCCATTCCATTTCATTCCATTCTATTCCATTCCATTGCATTCCATTTCATTGCATTCGGGTAGTTTCCGTTCTATTCCAATCCAACGCATTCCATTCCATTCTGGTTGATTCCATTCCATTCCATTCCATTCCATTCCATTCCATTCCATTCCATTCCATTTCATTCCAATCCATTGGGTTTGATTCCATTCCATTCCATTCCATTCCATTCGGTTGCTTCCATTCCATTCCAGAAAATTCCATTCAATTCCTTTCCATTCCATTCCATTCCATTCCGGTTGATTCCATTCCATTCCATTCCATCCCATTCTATTCCATTACATTCCTTTTGATTCCATTCCATTCCATTCCATTCCATTTAATTCCATTCGGATTGCTTCCATTCCATTCCATTCCAATGCATTCCTTTCCATTCCATTTCATTTCGTTCGGGTTGATTCCATTCCATTCAATTGCATTCCATTCCATTCCGTTCTGGTTGATTCCATTCCATTCCATTCCATTCCATTCGGATTGATTCCATTCCATTCCATTCTATTCCATTCCATTCCATTCTATTCTCGTTGATTCCATTCCATCCCATTGCATTCCATTCCATCCCATTCCATTCCATTCCTTTCGGGTTGATTCCATTCCATTCCATTAAATTCCATTCCATTCCATTCCATTTGGGTTGATTCTATTCCATTCCATTCCATTCCATTCCATTCCATTGCATTCCGGGTGATTCCTTTCCATTCCATTCCATTCCATTCGTGTGGATTCCATTCCTTTCCATTCCACTGCATTCCATTGCATTCCGTTTCATTCCATTCATGTTGATTCCATTCCATTCCATTCCATTCCATTCTTGTTGATTCCAATCCATGGCATTCCATTCCATTCTTGTTGATTCCAATCCATGGCATTCCATTCCATTCCATTTCATTCCATTTGGGTTGATTCCATTCCATTCCATTGCATTCAATTCCATTCCATTATATGCCATTTTTGTTGATTCCATTCCATTCCATTCCATTCCACTCCATTCCATTCCATTCCATTCCATGTGGGTTGATTCCATTCCATTCCATTGCATTCCATTCCATTCCATTCCATTGCACTCCATTCCATTCCATTCCCTTCCATTGCATTCCATTCCATCGCATTGCATTCCATTCAGGTTGATTCCTTTCCATTCTTTCCATTCCATTCCATTCCATTCCCTTCGGGTTGATTCCCTTCTATTACATTCCATTCCATTCCATTCGGTTTAATTCCATTTCATTCAATTCCATTGGATTCCATTCCATTCCATTTCATTCCATTCCATTCCACTCCATTCCAATCCATTCTATTACATGTGGGTCGATTCCATTCCACTCCATTCCATTCCATTCCATTCCATTCCTTTAGGGTTGATTCCATTCCATTCCATTCCATACTGTTCCATTCCATTCAGGTTGATTCCATTCCATTCCATTCCATTCGGGTTGATTCCACTCCATTCCATTCCATTCCATTCCATTCCATTCGGGTAGATTCCTTTCTATTCCATTCCATTGCATTCCATTCCATTCCATTCCATTCGTGTTGATTCCATTCCATTACATTGCAATCCATTCCATTCCATTCCGATTGGTTCCATTCCATTCCATTCCATTCCATTCCATTATATTCCTTTCCATTCTATTCAGATTGATTCCATTCCATTCCATTACATTCCATTGGGGTTGATTCCATTCCATTCCATTCCATTGCATTCCTTTCCATTCAATTTCTTTCCATTCGGGTTGATTCCATTCCATTCCATTCCTTTCCATTCCATTCCATTCCATTCCATTCGGCTACATTCCATTCCATTCCATTCCATTCCATTCCATTCCATTCCATTCCATTCCATTCCCTTCGGGTTGAATCCATTCCATTCCATTCCTTTCCATTCCATTCCATTCCATTCCATTCTATTCGGGTTGATTCCATTCCATTCCATTCCATGGCATTCCATTCCATTCCATTCCATTTCATTCGGGTTGATTTCACTCCATTTCATTCCACTCCATTCCATTCCATTCCATTCGGGTTGATTCCATTCCATTCCATTCCATTCCATTCTATTCCATTCCATTCCATTCCATCCTATTCCATTCCATTCCATTCCATTCCATTCCATTCCATTCCATTCAATTCGGGTTGATTCAATTCCATATCATTCCATTCCATTCCATTCCATTCCATTCCATTCGTGTTGATTCCATTCCATTCCATTCCATTGCATTCGGGTTGATTCAATTCCATTCCATTCCATTCGGGTTGACTCCATTCCATTCCATTTCATTCCATTCTATTCCATTCCATTGCATTCCATTTCATTGCATTCGGGTAGTTTCCGTTCTATTCCAATCCAACGCATTCCATTCCATTCTGGTTGATTCCATTCCATTCCATTCCATTCCATTCCATTCCATTCCATTCCATTCCATTCCATTTCATTCCAATCCATTGGGTTTGATTCCATTCCATTCCATTCCATTCCATTCGGTTGCTTCCATTCCATTCCAGAAAATTCCATTCAATTCCTTTCCATTCCATTCCATTCCATTCCGGTTGATTCCATTCCATTCCATTCCATCCCATTCTATTCCATTACATTCCTTTTGATGCCATTCCATTCCATTCCATTCCATTTAATTCCATTCGGATTGCTTCCATTCCATTCCATTCCAATGCATTCCTTTCCATTCCATTTCATTTCGTTCGGGTTGATTCCATTCCATTCAATTGCATTCCATTCCATTCCGTTCTGGTTGATTCCATTCCATTCCATTCCATTCGGATTGATTCCATTCCATTCCATTCTATTCCATTCCATTCCATTCTATTCTCGTTGATTCCATTCCATCCCATTGCATTCCATTCCATCCCATTCCATTCCATTCCTTTCGGGTTGATTCCATTCCATTCCATTAAATTCCATTCCATTGCATTCCATTTGGGTTGATTCTATTCCATTCCATTCCATTCCATTCCATTCCATTGCATTCCGTGTGATTCCTTTCCATTCCATTCCATTCCATTCGTGTGGATTCCATTCCATTCCATTCCACTGCATTCCATTGCATTCCGTTTCATTCCATTCATGTTGATTCCATTCCATTCCATTCCATTCCATTCTTGTTGATTCCAATCCATGGAATTCCATTCCATTCTTGTTGATTCCAATCCATGGCATTCCATTCCATTCCATTTCATTCAATTTCGTTTGATTCCATTCCATTCCATTGCATTCAATTCCATTCCATTATATGCCATTTTTGTTGATTCCGTTCCATTCCATTCCATTCCACTCCATTCCATTCCATTCCATTCCATGTGGGTTGATTCCATTCCATTCCTTTCCATTGCATTCCATTCCATTCCATTCCATTTCATTCCATTCCATTCTGGTTGATTCCATTCTATTCCATTCCATTCCATTCCATTTCCTTTCGGTTGATTGATTCCATTCCATTCCATTCCATTCCATTCGGGTTGATTCCATTCCATTCCATTCCATTTCATTCGGGTTGATTCCATTCCATTCCATTCCATTCCATTCCACTGCATTCCATTTCATTCCTTTCTATTCCATTGCATTCCATTCCACTCCATTTCGCTCCAATCAGGTTGATTCCATTCCACTCCATTCCATTCCATTCCATTCCATTAGGGTTGATAACATTCCATTCCATCCCATTCCATTCCATTCCATTCCATTCCATTCCCTTTGGGTTGATTCCATTCCAATCCATTCCATTCCATTCCATTCCATTCCATTCCAAACGGGTTGATTCCATTCCATTCCATTCCATTGCCTTCCATTCCATTCCATTTCATTCCATTCGGGTTGATACCTTTCCTTTCCATTCCATTCCATTGCATTTCCTTCCATTGATGTTGACTCCATTCCATTCCATTCCATTCCAATCGGGTTGATTCCATTCCATTCCATTCCATTGCATTCCATTCCATTCCATTTCATTCCATTCGGGTTGACTCCATTAAATTCCATTCCATTCCATTCCATTTGGGTTGATTCTTGCCATTCCATTCCTTTCCATTGCATTCATTTCGGGTTGATCCCATTCCATTCCATTCCATTCCATTCCATTCCATTCCATTCTATTGCATTCCATTCGGGTAGATTCCATTCAATTCCATTCCATTGCATTCCATTCCATTCCATTTCATTCCATTTGGGTTGATTCCATTCCATTCCATTCCATTCGGGTTGATTCCATTCCATTTCAGTCCATTAGATTCCATTACTTTCCATTCCATTCCTTTCAGGTTGATTCCATTCCGTTCCATTCCATTCCATTCGGATTGATATCATTCCATTCCATTCCATTGCATTACATTACATTCTATTCGGGTTGATTCCATTCCATTCCATTCCATTCCATTCCATTCGGGTTTATTCCATTCCATTTCATTCCATTCCATTCCATTCCATTCCATTCCATTCCATTCCATTCCATTCGGGTTGATTCCATTCCATTCCATTCCATTGCATTCCATTACATTACATTACATTCTATTCTGGTTGATTCCATTCCATTCCATTCCATTCCATTCCATTCCATTCCATTCGGTTTGATTCCATTCCATTCCGTTCCACTCCATTCTATTCCATTCCATTCGTGTTGATTCCATTCCTTTCCATTCCATTGAATTCCATTCCATTCCGTTTCATTCCATTCGTGTTGATTCCATTCCATTCCATTCCCTTCCATTCCATTCCATTAGGGTTGATTCCATTCCATTCCATTCCATTCCATTCCATTCCATTTCATTCCATTCCATTCCATTCCCTTCGGGTTGATTCCATTCCATTCCATTCCCTTCGGGTTGATTCCATTCAATTCCATTCCATTGCATTCCATTCCATTACATTTCATTCCATTCGGGTTGATTCCATTCCTTTCCATTCCATTCCTTTCAGGTTGATTCCATTCCGTTCCATTCCATTCGATTCGGATTGATACCATTCCATTCCATTCCATTGCATTACATTACATGCTATTCGGGTTGATTCCATTCCATTCCATTCCATTCCATTCCATTCCATTCCATTCCATTCGGGTCTATTCCATTCCATTTCATTCCATTCCTTTCCATTCCATTCCATTGCATTCCATTTCTTTCCTTTCCATTCCATTGCATTCCATACCACTCCATTTCACTCCATTCAGGTTGATTCCATTCCATTTCATTCCATTCCATTCCATTAGCGTTGATTCCGTTCCATTCCATTTCAATCCTTTACATTCCATTACCTTCGGGTTGATTCCATTACATTCCATTCCATTCGGGTTGATTCCAGTCCATTCCATTCCACTGCATTCCATACCATTCCATTTCATTCCATTCGGGGTGATTTCATTCCATTCCATTCCATTCCAATCCATTCCATTCCATTCGGGTTGATTCCATTCCATTTCATTCCATTCCATTCCATTCCTATCCATTCCATTCCATTCGGGTTGATTCCATTCCATTCCATTCCATTCCCTTCCAGTACATTACATTACATTCTATTCTGGTTGATTGCATTCCACTCCATTCCATTCCATTCCATTCCATTCGGTTTGATTCCATTCCATTCCGTTACATTCCATTCTATTCCATTCCATTCGTGTTGATTCCATTCCATTCCATTCCATGGAATTCCATTCCATTCCGTTTCATTCCATTCGTGTTGATTCCATTCCATTCCATTCCATTCCATTCCCTTCCATTCGTGTTGATTCCATTCCATGCCATACCATTCCATTCCATTCCATTCCATTCCGGTTGATTCCATTCCAATCCATTCCATTCCATTCCCTTCCATTCCATTCCATTAGGGTTGATTCCATTGCATTCCATTCCATTCCATTCCACTCCATTTCATTCCATTCCATTCCATTCCCTTCGGGTTGATTCCATTCCATTCCATTCCCTTCGGGTTGATTCCATTCCATTCCATTGCATTCCATTCGGGTAGATTCCATTCAATTCCATTCCATTGCATTCCATTCCATTCCATTTCATTCCATTCGGGTTGAGTCCATTCCATTCCATTCCATTCCATTCGGGTTGATTCCATTCCATTTCATTCCATTACTTTCCATTCCATTCCTTTCAGGTTGATTCCATTCCGTTCCATTCCATTCCATTCGGATTGATACCATTCCATTCCATTCCATTGCATTACATTACATTCTATTCGGGTTGATGCCATTCCATTCCATTCCATTCCATTCCATTCCATTCCATTCCATTCCATTCCATTCGGGTTTATTCCATTCCATTTCATTCCATTCCTTTCCATTCCATTCCATTCCATTCCATTCCATTCCATTCCATTCCATTCCATTCTGGTTGATTCCATTCCATTCCATTCCATTGCATTCCATTACATTACATTACAATCTATTCTGGTTGATTCCATTCCATTCCATTCCATTCGGTTTGATTCCATTCCATTCCGTTCCATTCCATTCTATTCCATTCCATTCGTGTTGATTCCATTCCTTTCCATTCCATTGAATTCCATTCCATTCCGTTTCATTCCATTCGTGTTGATTCCATTCCATTCCATTCCATTCCATTCCATTCCATTCCCTTCCATTCGTGTTGATTCCTTTCCATGCCATACCATTCCATTCCATTCCATTCAATTCCGGTTGATTCCATTCCATTCCATTCCATTCCATTTCATTTCCTTCGTGTTGATTCCATTCCATTCCATTCCATTCCGTTCCCTTCCATTCCATTCCATTAGAGTTGATTCCATTCCTTTCCATTCCATTCCATTCCATTCCTTTCCATTTCATTCCATTCCATTCCCGTCGGGTGGATTCCATTCCATTCCATTCCCTTCTGGTTGATTCCATTCCATTCCATTCCATTCCATTCCATTCCATTCCATTTCATTCCATTCTCGATGATTCCATTCCATTCCATTCCATTCCATTCGGGTTGATTCAATTCCATTTCATTCCATTAGATTCCATTCCTTTCCATTCCATTCCTTTCAGGTTGATTCCATTACGTTCCATTCCATTCCATTCGGGTTGATACCATTCCATTCCATTCCATTACATTACATTACATTCTATTCGGGTTCATTCCATTCCATTCCATTCCATTCCATTCCATTTTGGTTGATTCCATTCCATTCCATTCCATTCCATTCCATTCCATTCGTGTTGATTCCATTCAATTCCATTCAATTGCATTCCATTCCGTTCCGTTTCATTCCATTGGTGTTGATTCCATTCCATACCATTCCATTCCATTCCATTCCCTTCCATTCGTGTTGATTCCATTCGATGCCACTGCATTCCATTCCATTCCATTCCATTCGGCTTGATTCCATGCCATTCCTTTCCATTCCCTTCTATTCCATTCCATTCCTTTGCACTCCATTCCATTCCATTCCATTCCATTTCATTCCATTCGGGTTGATTCCATTCCCTTCCATTCCATTCCATTCGGGTTGATTCCATTTCATTCCATTCCATTCCATTCCATTGCATTCTATTCCATTCTATTCCCTTCCATTGCATTCCATTCCATTGCATTTCATTCCTTTCCGGTTGATTCCATTCCATTCCATTCCATTTCATTCCATTCCATTCTGGTTGATTCCATTCTATTCCATTCCATTCCATTCCATTTCCTTTCGGTTGATTGATTCCATTCCATTCCATTCCATTCCATTCGGGTTGATTCCATTCCATTCCATTCCATTTCATTCGGGTTGATTCCATTCCATTCCATTCCATTCCATTCCACTGGATTCCATTTCATTCCTTTCTATTCCATTGCATTCCATTCCACTCCATTTCGCTCCAATCAGGTTGATTCCATTCCACTCCATTCCATTCCATTCCATTCAATTAGGGTTGATAACATTCCATTCCATCCCATTCCATTCCATTCCATTCCCTTTGGGTTGATTCCACTCCAATCCATTCCATTCCATTCCATTCCATTCCATTCCATTCCAAACGGGTTGATTCCATTCCATTCCATTCCATTGCCTTCCATTCCATTCCATTTCATTCCATTCGGGTTGATACCTTTCCATTCCATTCCATTGCATTTCCTTCCATTGATGTTGATTCCATTCCATTCCATTCCATTCCAATCGGGTTGATTACATTCCATTCCATTCCATTGCATTCCATTCCATTCCATTTCATTCCATTCGGGTTGACTCCATTAAATTCCATTCCATTCCATTCCATTTGGGTTGATTCTTGCCATTCCATTCCTTTCCATTCCATTCATTTCGGGTTGATTCCATTCCATTCCATTCCATTCCATTCTATTCCATTCCATTCGTGTTGATTCCATTGCATTCCATTCCATTGCGTTCCATTCCCTTCCATTTCATTCCATTCGTGTTGATTCCATTCCATTGAATTCCATTCCATTCCATTCCATTCGTGTTGATTCCATTCCATTCCATTCCATTGAATTGCATTCCTTTCCATTCCATTCCATTCGGGTTGATTCCATTCCATTTCATTCCATTCCATTCCCTTCCATTCCATTCCATTAGGGTTGATTCCATTCCATTCTATTCCATTCCATTCCATTTCATTCCATTCCATTCCCTTCGGGTTGATTCCATTCCATTCCATGCCCTTCGGGTTGATTCCATTCCATTTCATTGCATTCCATTCAGGTAGATTCCATTCAATTCCATTCCATTGCATTCCATTCCATTCCATTTCATTCCATTCGGGTTGATTCCATTCCATTTCATTCCATTAGATTCCATTCCTTTCCATTCCATTCCTTTCAGGTTGATTCCATTCCGTTCCATTTCATTCGATTCGGATTGATACCATTCCATTCCATTCGATTGCATTACATTACATTCTATTCGGGTTGATTCCATTCCATTCCATTCCATTCCATTCCATTCCATTCCATTCCATTCCATTCCATTCGGGTCTATTCCATTCCATTTCATTCCATTCCTTTCCATTCCATTCCATTGCATTCCATTTCTTTCCTTTCCATTCCATTGCATTCCATACCACTCCATTTCACTCCATTCAGGTTGATTCCATTCCATTCCATTCCATTCGGTTTGATTCCATTCCATTCCGTTCCATTCCATTCTATTCCATTCCATTCGTGTTGATTCCATTCCTTTCCATTCCATTGAATTCCATTCCATTCCGTTTCATTCCATTCGTGTTGATTCCATTCCATTCCATTCCATTCCATTCCATTCCATTCCATTCCCTTCCATTCGTGTTGATTCCATTCCATGCCATACCATTCCATTCAATTCCGGTTGATTCCATTCCATTCCATTCCATTCCATTCCATTCCATTTCATTTCCTTCGTGTTGATTCCATTCCATTCCATTCCATTCCGTTCCCTTCCATTCCATTCCATTAGAGTTGATTCCATTCCATTCCATTCCATTCCATTCCATTCCATTCCATTCCATTTCATTCCATTCCATTCCCGTCGGGTTAATTCCATTCCATTCCATTCCCTTCTGGTTGATTCCATTCCATTCCATTCCATTCCATTTCATTCCATTCTCGATGATTCCATTCCATTCTATTCCATTCCATTCGGGTTGATTCCATTCCATTTCATTCCATTAGATTCCATTCCTTTCCATTCCATTCCTTTCAGGTTGATTCCATTACGTTCCATTCCATTCCATTCGTGTTGATACCATTCCATTCCATTCCATTACATTACATTACATTCTATTCGGGTTGATTCCATTCCATTCCATTCCATTCCATTCCATTTTGGTTGATTCCATTCCATTCCATTCCATTGCATTCCATTCCATTCGTGTTGATTCCATTCAATTCCATTCAATTGCATTCCATTCCATTCCGTTTCATTCCATTGGTGTTGATTCCATTCCATACCATTCCATTCCATTCCATTCCCTTCCATTCGTGTTGATTCCATTCGATGCCACTGCATTCCATTCCATTCCATTCCATTCGTCTTGATTCCATGCCATTACTTTCCATTCCCTTCTATTCCATTCCATTCCTTTGCACTCCATTCCATTCCATTTCATTCCTTTCGGGTTGATTCCATTCCCTTCCATTCCATTCCATTCGTGTTGATTCCATTTCATTCCATTCCATTCCATTCCATTGCATTCTATTCCATTCTATTCCCTTCCATTGCATTCCATTCCATTGCATTTCATTCCTTTCCGGTTGATTCCATTCCATTCCATTCCATTTCTTTCCATTCCATTCTGGTTGATTCCATTCTATTCCATTCCATTCCATTCCATTTCCTTTCGGTTGATTGATTCCATTCCATTCCATTCCATTCCATTCCATTCGGGTTGATTCCATTCCATTCCATTCCATTTCATTCGGGTTGATTCCATTCCATTCCATTCCATTCCATTCCTCTGTATTCCATTTCATTCCTTTCTATTCCATTGCATTCCATTCCACTCCATTTCACTCCAATCAGGTTGATTCCATTCCACTCCATTCCATTCCATTCCATTCAATTAGGGTTGATAACATTCCATTCCATCCCATTCCATTCCATTCCATTCCCTTTGGGTTGATTCCATTCCAATCCATTCCATTCCATTCCATTCCATTCCATTCCAAACGGGTTCATTCCATTCCATTCCATTCCATTGCCTTCCATTCCATTCCATTTCATTCCATTCGGGTTGATACCTTTCCATTCCATTCCATTGCATTTCCTTCCATTGATGTTGATTCCATTCCATTCCATTCCATTCCAATCGGGTTGATTCCATTCCATTCCATTCCATTGCATTCCATTCCATTCCATTTCATTCCATTCGGGTTGACTCCATTAAATTCCATTCCATTCCATTCCATTTGGGTTGATTCTTGCCATTCCATTCCTTTCCATTCCATTCATTTCAGGTTGATTCCATTCCATTCCATTCCATTCCATTCCATTCCATTCTATTCCATTCCATTCGTGTTGATTCCGTTGCATTCCGTTCCATTGCGTTCCATTCCCTTCCGTTTCATTCCATTCGTGTTGATTCCATTCCATTGAATTCCATTCCATTCCATTCCATTCGTGTTGATTCCATTCCATTGCATTGCATTCCATTCCATTCCATTCCATTCGGGTTGATTCCATTCCATTGCATTGCATTCCATTCCATTCCATTCCATTCGGGTTGATTCCATTCCATTTCATTCCATTCCATTCCCTTCCATTCCATTCCATTAGGGTTGATTCCATTCCATTCCATTCCATTCCATTCCATTCCATTTCATTCCATTCCATTCCATTCCCTTCGGGTTGATTCCATTCCATTCCATTCCCTTCGGGTTGATTCCATTCCATTCCATTGCATTCCATTCGGGTAGATTCCATTCAATTCCATTCCATTGCATTCCATTCCATTCCATTTCATTCCATTCGGGTTGATTCCATTCCATTTCATTCCATTAGATTCCATTCCTTTCCATTCCATTCCTTTCAGGTTGATTCCATTCCGTTCCATTCCATTCGATTCGGATTGATACCATTCCATTCCATTCCATTGCATTACATTACATTCTATTCGGGTTGATTCCATTCCATTCCATTCCATTCCATTCCATTCCATTCCATTCCATTCTATTCGGGTCTATTCCATTCCATTTCATTCAATTCCTTTCCATTCCATTCCATTGCATTCCATTTCTTTCCTTTCCATTCCATAGCATTCCATACCACTCCATTTCACTCCATTCAGGTTGATTCCATTCCATTCCATTCCATTCCATTCCATTCCATTCCATTCCATTCCATTAGCTTTGATTCCATTCCATTCCATTTCAATCCTTTACATTCCATTACCTTCGGGTTGATTCCATTACATTCCATTCCATTCGGGTTGATTCCAGTCCATTCCATTCCACTGCATTCCATTCCATTCCATTTCATTCCATTCGGGGTGATTTCATTCCATTCCATTCCATTCCAATCCATTCCATTCCATTCGGGTTGATTCCATTCCATTTCATTCCATTCCATTCCATTCCTTTCCATTCCATTCCATTCGGGTTGATTCCATTCCATTCCATTCCATTCCCTTCCAGTACATTACATTACATTCTATTCTGGTTGATTGCATTCCACTCCATTCCATTCCATTCCATTCCATTCGGTTTGATTCCATTCCATTCCGTTACATTCCATTCTCTTCCATTCCTTTCGTGTTGATTCCATTCCATTCCTTTCCATGGAATTCCATTCCATTCCGTTTCATTCCATTCGTGTTGATTCCATTCCATTCCATTCCATTTCATTAGGGTTGATTCCATTCCATTCCATTCCATTCCATTCCACTGTATTCCAATTCATTCCTTTCTATTCCATTGCATTCCATTCCACTCCATTTCACTCCAATCAGGTTGATTCCATTCCACTCCATTCCATTCCATTCCATTCAATTAGGGTTGATAACATTCCATTCCATCCCATTCCATTCCATTCCATTCCCTTTGGGTTGATTCCATTCCAATCCATTCCATTCCATTCCATTCCATTCCATTCCAAACGGGTTGATTCCATTTCATTCCATTCCATTGCCTTCCATTCCATTCCATTTCATTCCATTCGGGTTGATACCTTTCCATTCCATTCCATTGCATTTCCTTCCATTGATGTTGATTCCATTCCATTCCATTCCATTCCAATCGGGTTGATTCCATTCCATTCCATTCCATTGCATTCCATTCCATTCCATTTCATTCCATTCGGGTTGACTCCATTAAATTCCATTCCATTCCATTCCATTTGGGTTGATTCTTGCCATTCCATTCCTTTCCATTCCATTCATTTCAGGTTGATTCCATTCCATTCCATTCCATTCCATTCCATTCCATTCTATTCCATTCCATTCGTGTTGATTCCGTTGCATTCCGTTCCATTGCGTTCCATTCCCTTCCGTTTCATTCCATTCGTGTTGATTCCATTCCATTGAATTCCATTCCATTCCATTCCATTCGTGTTGATTCCATTCCATTGCATTGCATTCCATTCCATTCCATTCCATTCGGGTTGATTCCATTCCATTTCATTCCATTCCATTCCCTTCCATTCCATTCCATTAGGGTTGATTCCATTCCATTCCATTCCATTCCATTCCATTCCATTTCATTCCATTCCATTCCATTCCCTTCGGGTTGATTCCATTCCATTCCATTCCCTTCGGGTTGATTCCATTCCATTCCATTGCATTCCATTCGGGTAGATTCCATTCAATTCCATTCCATTGCATTCCATTCCATTCCATTTCATTCCATTCGGGTTGATTCCATTCCATTTCATTCCATTAGATTCCATTCCTTTCCATTCCATTCCTTTCAAGTTGATTCCATTCCGTTCCATTCCATTCGATTCGGATTGATACCATTCCATTCCATTCCATTGCATTACATTACATTCTATTCGGGTTGATTCCATTCCATTCCATTCCATTCCATTCCATTCCATTCCATTCCATTCCATTCCATTCTATTCGGGTCTATTCCATTCCATTTCATTCAATTCCTTTCCATTCCATTCCCTTGCGTTCCATTTCTTTCCTTTCCATTCCATAGCATTCCATACCACTCCATTTCACTCCATTCAGGTTGATTCCATTCCATTCCATTCCATTCCATTCCATTCCATTCCATTAGCTTTGATTCCATTCCATTCCATTTCAATCCTTTACATTCCATTACCTTCGGGTTGATTCCATTACATTCCATTCCATTCGGGTTGATTCCAGTCCATTCCATTCCACTGCATTCCATTCCATTCCATTTCATTCCATTCGTGGTGATTTCATTCCATTCCATTCCATTCCAATCCATTCCATTCCATTCGGGTTGATTCCATTCCATTTCATTCCATTCCATTCCATTCCTTTCCATTCCATTCCATTCGGGTTGATTCCATTCCTTTCCATTCCATTCCCTTCCAGTACATTACATTACATTCTATTCTGGTTGATTGCATTCCACTCCATTCCATTCCATTCCATTCCATTCGGTTTGATTCCATTCCATTCCCTTACATTCCATTCTATTCCATTCCATTCGTGTTGATTCCATTCCATTCCATTCCATGGAATTCCATTCCATTCCGTTTCATTCCATTCGTGTTGATTCCATTCCATTCCATTCCATTCCATTCCATTCCATTCCATTCCATTCGTGTTGATTCCATTCCATGCCATACCATTCCATTCCATTCCATTCCATTCCGGTTGATTCCATTCCATTCCATTCCATTCCATTCCCTTCCATTCCATTCCATTAGGGTTGATTCCATTGCATTCCATTCCATTCCATTCCACTCCATTTCATTCCATTCCATTCCATTCCCTTCAGGTTGATTCCATTCCATTCCATTCCCTTCGGGTTGATTCCATTCCATTCCATTGCATTCCATTCGGGTAGATTCCATTCAATTCCATTCCATTACATTCCATTCCATTCCATTTCATTCCATTCGGGTTGATTCCATTCCATTCCATTCCATTCAATTCGGGTTGATTCCATTCCATTTCATTCCTTTGGATTCCATTACTTTCCATTCCATTCCTTTCAGGTTGATTCCATTCCGTTCCATTCCATTCCATTCGGATTGATACCATTCCATTCCATTCCATTGCATTACATTACATTCTATTCGGGTTGATGCCATTCCATTCCATTCCATTCCGTTCCATTCCATTCCATTCCATTCGGTTTTATTCCATTCCATTTCATTCCATTACTTTCCATTCCATTCCATTCCTTTCCATTCCATTCCATTCCATTCCATTCCATTCGGGTTGATTCCATTCCATTCCATTCCATTCCATTGCATTCCATTCCATTACATTACATTCTATTCTGGTTGATTCCATTCCATTCCATTCCATTCCATTCCATTCCATTCGGTTTGATTCGATTCCATTCAGTTCCATTCCATTCTATTCCATTCCATTCGTGTTGATTCCATTCCTTTCCATTCCATTGAATTCCATTCCATTCCGTTTCATTCCATTCCTGTTGATTCCATTCCATTCCATTCCATTGCATTCCATTCCCTTCCATTCGTGTTGATTCCATTCCATGCCATACCATTCCATTCCATTCCATTCAATTCCGGTTGATTCCATTCCATTCCATTCCATTCCATTCCATTCCATTCCATTCCATTTCATTTCCTTCGTGTTGATTCCATTCCATTCCATTCCATTCCGTTCCCTTCCATTCCATTCCATTAGAGTTGATTCCATTCCATTCCATTCCATTCCATTCCATTCCATTCCATTTCATTCCATTCCATTCCCGTCGGGTTGATTCCATTCCATTCCATTCCCTTCTGGTTGATTCCATTCCATTCCATTCCATTCCTTTCCATTTCATTCCATTCTCGATGATTCCATTCCATTCCATTCCATTCCATTCGGGTTGATTCCATTCCATTTCATTCCATTAGATTCCATTCCTTTCAATTCCATTCATTTCATGTTGATTCCATTACCTTCCATTCCATTCCATTCGGGTTGATACCATTCCATTCCATTCCATTCCATTACATTACATTCTATTCGGGTTGATTCCATTCCATTCCATTCCATTCCATTCCATTTTGGTTGATTCCATTCCATTCCATTCCATTCCATTCCATTCCATTCCATTCCATTCCATTCGTGTTGATTCCATTCAATTCCATTCAATTGCATTCCATTCCATTCCGTTTCATTCCATTGGTGTTGATTCCATTCCATACCATTCCATTCCATTCCATTCCCTTCAATTCGTGTTGATTCCATTCGATGCCACTGCATTCCATTCCATTCCATTCCATTCGGCTTGATTCCATGCCATTCCTTTCCATTCCCTTCTATTCCATTCCATTCCTTTGCACTCCATTCCGTTCCATTCCATTCCATTTCATTCCGTTCGGGTTGATTCCATTCCCTTCCATTCCATTCCATTCGGGTTGATTCCATTTCATTCCATTCCATTCCATTCCATTGCATTCTATTCCATTCTATTCCCTTCCATTGCATTCCATTCCATTGCATTTCATTCCTTTCCGGTTGATTCCATTCCATTCCATTCCATTTCATTCCATTCCATTCTAGTTGATTCCATTCTATTCCATTCCATTCCATTCCATTTCCTTTCGGTTGATTGATTCCATTCCATTCCATTCAATTCCATTCGGGTTGATTCCATTCCATTCCATTCCATTTCATTTCATTCGGGTTGATTCCATTCCATTCCATTCCATTCCATTCCACTGGATTCCATTTCATTCCTTTCTATTCCATTGCATTCCATTCCACTCCATTTCGCTCCAATCAGGTTGATTCCATTCCACTCCATTCCATTCCATTCCATTCAATTAGGGTTGATAACATTCCATTCCATCCCATTCCATTCCATTCCATTCCCTTTGGGTTGATTCCATTCCAATCCATTCCATTCCATTCCATTCCATTCCATTCCATTCCAATCGGGTTGATTCCATTCCATTCCATTCCATTGCCTTCCATTCCATTCCATTTCATTCCATTCGGGTTGATACCTTTCCATTCCATTCCATTGCATTTCCTTCCATTGATGTTGATTCCATTCCATTCCATTCAATTCCAATCAGGTTGATTCCATTCCATTCCATTCCATTGCATTCCATTCCATTCCATTTCATTCCATTCGGGTTGACTCCATTAAATTCCATTCCATTCCATTCCATTTGGGTTGATTCTTGCCATTCCATTCCTTTCCATTCCATTCATTTCGGGTTGATTCCATTCCATTCCATTCCATTCCATTCCTTTCCATTCCATTCTATTCCATTCAAATCGTGTTGATTCCATTGCATTCCATTCCATTGCGTTCCATTCCCTTCCGTTTCATTCCATTCGTGTTGATTCCATTCCATTGAATTCCATTCCATTCCATTCCATTCGTGTTGATTCCATTCCATTCCATTCCATTCCATTGCATTCCATTCCATTCCATTCCATTCGGGTTGATTCCATTCCATTTCATTCCATTCCATTGCCTTCCATTCCATTCCATTAGGGTTGATTCCATTCCATTCCATTCCATTCCATTCCATTCCATTCCATTTCATTCCATTCCATTCCATTCCCTTCGGGTTGATTCCATTCCATTCCATTCCCTTCGGGTTGATTCCATTCCATTCCATTGCATTCCATTCGGGTAGATTCCATTCAATTCCATTCCATTGCTTTCCATTCCATTCCATTTCATTCCATTCGGGTTGATTCCATTCCATTTCATTCCATTAGATTCCATTCCTTTCCATTCCATTCCTTTCAGGTTGATTCCATTCCGTTCCATTCCATTCGATTCGGATTGATACCATTCCATTCCATTCCATTGCATTACCTTACATTCTATTCGGGTTGATTCCATACCATTCCATTCCATTCCATTCCATTCCATTCGGGTCTATTCCATTCCATTTCATTCCATTCCTTTCCATTCCATTCCATTGCATTCCATTTCTTTCCTTTCCATTCCATTGCATTCCATACCACTCCATTTCACTCCATTCAGGTTGATTCCATTCCATTCCATTCCATTCCATTCCATTCCATTAGCTTTGATTCCATTCCATTCCATTTCAATCCTTTACATTCCATTACCTTCGGGTTGATTCCATTACATTCCATTCCATTCGGGTTGATTCCAGTCCATTCCATTCCACTGCATTCCATTCCATTCCATTTCATTCCATTCGGGGTGATTTCATTCCATTCCATTCCATTCCAATCCATTCCATTCCATTCGGGTTGATTCCATTCCATTTCATTCCATTCCATTCCATTCCTTTCCATTCCATTCCATTCGGGTTGATTCCATTCCATTCCATTCCATTCCCTTCCAGTACATTACATTACATTCTATTCTGGTTGATTGCATTCCACTCCATTCCATTCCATTCCATTCCATTCGGTTTGATTCCATTCCATTCCGTTACATTCCATTCTATTCCATTCCATTCGTGTTGATTCCATTCCATTCCATTCCATGGAATTCCATTCCATTCCGTTTCATTCCATTCGTGTTGATTCCATTCCATTCCATTCCATTCCATTCCATTCCCTTCCATTCGTGTTGATTCCATTCCATGCCATACCATTCCATTCCATTCCATTCCATTCCGGTTGATTCCATTCCATTCCATTCCATTCCATTCCCTTCCATTCCATTCCATTAGCGTTGATTCCATTGCATTCCATTCCATTCCATTCCACTCCATTTCATTCCATTCCATTCCATTCCATTAGGGTTGATTCCATTCCATTGCATTCCATTCGGGTTGATTCCATTCTATTCCATTCCTTTGCATTCCATTCCATTCCATTTCATTCCATTTGGGTTGATTCCATTCCATTCCATTCCATTACATTCGGGTTGATTCCATTCCATTTCATTCCATTAGATTCCATTACTTTCCATTCCATTCCTTTCAGGTTGATTCCATTCCGTTCCATTCCATTCCATTTGGATTTATACCATTCCATTCCATTCCATTGCATTACATTACATTCTATTCGGGTTGATTCCATTCCATTCCATTCCATTCCATTCCATTCCATTCCATTCCATTCCATTCGGGTTTATTCCATTCCATTTCATTCCATTCCCTTCCATTCCATTCCATTCCATTCCATTATATTCCATTCCATTCCATTACATTCCATTCCATTCCATTCCATTCGGGTTGATTCCATTCCATTCCATTCCATTGCATTCCGTTACATTACATTACATTCTGTTCTGGTTGATTCCATTCCATTCCATTCCATTCCATTCCATTCGGTTTGATTCCATTCCATTCCGTTCCATTCCATTCTATTCCATTCCATTCGTGTTGATTCCATTCCTTTCCATTCCATTGAATTCCATTCCATTCCGTTTCATTCCATTCGTGTTGATTCCATTCCATTCCATTCCATTCCCTTCCATTCGTGTTGATTCCATTCCATGCCATACCATTCCATTCCATTCCATTCAATTCCGGTTGATTCAATTCCATTCCATTCCATTCCATTCCATTCCATTTCATTTCCTTCGTGTTGATTCCATTCCATTCCATTCCATTCCGTTCCCTTCCATTCCATTCCATTAGAGTTGATTCCATTCCATTCCATTCCATTCCATTCCATTCCATTTCATTCCATTCCATTCCCGTCGGGTTGATTCCATTCCATTCCATTCCCTTCTGGTTGATTCCATTCCATTCCATTCCATTCCATTCCATTCCATTCCATTCTATTTCATTCCATTCTCGATGATTCCATTCCATTCCATTCCATTCCATTCGGGTTGATTCCATTCCATTTCATTCCATTAGATTCCATTCCTTTCCATTCCATTCCTTTCAGGTTGATTCCATTACGTTCCATTCCATTCCATTCGGGTTGATACCACTCCATTCCATTCCATTACATTACATTACATTCTATTCGGGTTCATTCCATTCCATTCCATTCCATTCCATTCCATTCCATTTTGGTTGATTCCATTCCATTCCATTCCATTCGATTCCATTCCATTCGTGTTGATTCCATTCAATTCCATTCAATTCCATTCCATTCCATTCCGTTTCATTCCATTGGTGTTGATTCCATTCCATACCATTCCATTCCATTCCATTCCCTTCCATTCGTGTTGTTTCCATTCGATGCCACTGCATTCCATTCCATTCCATTCCATTCGGCTTGATTCCATGCCATTCCTTTCCATTCCCTTCTATTCCATTCCATTCCTTTGCACTCCATTCCATTCCATTCCATTCCATTTCATTCCATTCGGGTTGATTCCATTCCCTTCCATTCCATTCCATTCGGGTTGATTCCATTTCATTCCATTCCATTCCATTCCATTGCATTCTATTACATTCTATTCCCTTCCATTGCATTCCATTCCATTGCATTTCATTCCTTTCCGGTTGATTCCATTCCATTCCATTCCATTTCATTCCATTCCATTCTGGTTGATTCCATTCTATTCCATTCCATTCCATTCCATTTCCTTTCGGTTGATTGATTCCATTGCATTCCATTCCATTCCATTCGGTTGATTCCATTCCATTCCATTCCATTTCATTCGGGTTGATTCCATTCCATTCCATTCCATTCCATTCCACTGCATTCCATTTCATTCCTTTCTATTCCATTGCATTCCATTCCACTCCATTTCGCTCCAATCAGGTTGATTCCATTCCACTCCATTCCATTCCATTCCATTCCATTAGGGTTGATAACATTCCATTCCATCCCATTCCATTCCATTCCATTCCATTCCATTCCATTCCCTTTGGGTTGATTCCATTCCAATCCATTCCATTCCATTCCATTCCATTCCATTCCATTCCAAACGGGTTGATTCCATTCCATTCCATTCCATTGCCTTCCATTCCATTCCATTTCATTCCATTCGGGTTGATACCTTTCCTTTCCATTCCATTCCATTGCATTTCCTTCCATTGATGTTGACTCCATTCCATTCCATTCCATTCCAATCGGGTTGATTCCATTCCATTCCATTCCATTGCATTCCATTCCATTCCATTTCATTCCATTCGGGTTGACTCCATTAAATTCCATTCCATTTGGGTTGATTCTTGCCATTCCATTCCTTTCCATTGCATTCATTTCGGGTTGATTCCATTCCATTCCATTCCATTCCATTCCATTCCATTCCATTCCATTCTATTCCATTCCATTCGTGTTGATTCCATTGCATTCCATTCCATTGCGTTCCATTCCCTTCAGATTCATTCCATTCGTGTTGATTCCATTCCATTCCATTCCATTCGTGTTGATTCCATTCCATTCCATTCCATTGCATTGCATTCCATTCCATTCCATTCCATTCGGGTTGATTCCATTCCATTTCATTCCATTCCATTCCCTTCCATTCCATTCCATTAGGGTTGATTCCATTCCATTCCATTCCATTCCATTGCATTCCATTACATTACATTACATTCTATTCTGGTTGATTCCATTCCATTCCATTCCATTCCATTCGGTTTGATTCCATTCCATTCCGTTCCATTCCATTCTATTCCATTCCATTCGTGTTGATTCCATTCTTTTCCATTCCATTGAATTCCATTCCATTCCGTTTCATTCCATTCGTGTTGATTCCACTCCATTCCATTCCATTCCATTCCCTTCCATTCGTGTTGATTCCATTCCATGCCATACCATTCCATTCAATTCCGGTTGATTCCATTCCATTCCATTCCATTCCATTCCATTCTTTTCCATTTCATTTCCTTCGTGTTGATTCCATTCCATTCCATTCCATTCCGTTCCCTTCCATTCCATTCCATTAGAGTTGATTCCACTCCATTCCATTCCATTCCATTCCATTTCATTCCATTCCATTCCCGTCGGGTTGATTCCATTGCATTCCATTCCATTCCATTCCCTTCTAGTTGATTCCATTCCATTCCATTCCATTCCATTCCATTCCATTCCATTTCATTCCATTCTCGATGATTCCATTCCATTCCATTCCATTCCTTTCAGGTTGATTCCATTACGTTCCATTCCATTCCATTCGGGTTGATACCATTCCATTCCATTCCATGAGATTACATTACATTCTATTCGGGTTGATTCCATTCCATTCCATTTCATTCCATTCCATTTTGGTTGATTCCATTCCATTCCATTCCATTCGATTCCATTCCATTCGTGTTGATTCCATTCAATTCCATTCAATTGCATTCCATTCCATTCCGTTTCATTCCATTGGTGTTGATTCCATTCCATACCATTCCATTCCATTCCATTCCCTTCCATTCGTGTTGATTCCATTCGATGCCACCGCATTCCATTCCATTCCATTCCATTCGGCTTGATTCCATGCCATTCCTTTCCATTCCCTTCTATTCCATTCCATTCCTTTGCACTCCATTCCATTCCATTCCATTCCATTTCATTCCATTCGGGTTGATTCCATTCCCTTCCATTCCATTCCATTCGGGTTGATTCCATTTCATTCCATTCCATTCCATTCCATTGCATTCTATTCCATTCTATTCCCTTCCATTGCATTCCATTCCATTGCATTTCATTCCTTTCCGGTTGATTCCATTCCATTCCATTCCATTTCATTCCATTCCATTCTGGTTGATTCCATTCTATTCCATTCCATTCCATTCCATTTCCTTTAGGTTGATTGATTCCATTCCATTCCATTCCATTCCATTCGGGTTGATTCCATTCCATTCCATTCCATTTCATTCGGGTTGATTCCATTCCATTCCATTCCATTCCATTCCACTGCATTCCATTTCATTCCTTTCTATTCCATTGCATTCCATTCCACTCCATTTCGCTCCAATCAGGTTGATTCCATTCCACTCCATTCCATTCCATTCCATTCCATTAGGGTTGATAACATTCCATTCCATCCCATTCCATTCCATTCCATTCCCTTTGGGTTGATTCCATTCCAATCCATTCCATTCCATTCCATTCCATTCCATTCCATACCATTCCAAACGGGTTGATTCCATTCCATTCCATTCCATTCCATTGCCTTCCATTCCATTCCATTTCATTCCATTCGTGTTGATACCTTTCCATTCCATTCCATTGCATTTCCTTCCATTGATGTTGATTCCATTCCATTCCATTCCATTCCAATCGGGTTGATTCCATTCCATTCCATTCCGTTGCATTCCATTCCATTCCATTTCATTCCATTCGGGTTGACTCCATTAAATTCCATTCCATTCCATTCCATTTGGGTTGATTCTTGCCATTCCATTCCTTTCCATTCCATTCATTTCGGGTTGATTCCATTCCATTCCATTCCATTCCATTCCATTCTATTCCATTCCATTCGTGTTGATTCCATTGCATTCCATTCCATTACATTCCATTCCATTGCATTCCATTCCCTTCCGTTTCATTCCATTCGTGTTGATTCCATTCCATTGAATTCCATTCCATTCCATTCCATTCGTGTTGATTCCATTCCATTCCATTCCATTGCATTGCATTCCATTCCATTCCATTCCATTAGGGTTGATTCCATTCCATTTCATTCCATTCCATTCCCTTCCATTCCATTCCATTAGGGTTGATTCCATTCCATTCCATTCCATTCCATTCCA
The DNA here is from genome assembly GCF_029289425.2 of Pan paniscus. Lineage (NCBI taxonomy): Eukaryota > Metazoa > Chordata > Mammalia > Primates > Hominidae > Pan > Pan paniscus. Next base: position 42,485,938 of record NC_073267.2, on the reverse strand, counting down.
TTTCATTCCATTCCACTCCATTCCCTTCGGGTTGAATCCATTCCATTCCATTCCCTTCGGGTTGATTCCATTCCATTCCATTGCATTCCATTCGGGTAGATTCCATTCAATTCCATTCCATTGCATTCCATTCCATTCCATTTCATTCCATTCGGGTTGATTCCATTCCATTTCATTCCATTAGATTCCATTCCTTTCCATTCCATTCCTTTCAGGTTGATTCCATTCCATTCCATTCCATTCCATTCGGATTGATACCATTCCATTCCATTCCATTGCATTACATTACATTCTATTCGGGTTGATTCCATTCCATTCCATTCCATTCCATTCCATTCCATTCCATTCCATTCCATTCCATTCCATTCCATTCGGGTCTATTCCATTCCATTTCATTCCATTCCTTTCCATTCCATTCCATTGCATTCCATTTCTTTCCTTTCCATTCCATTGCATTCCATATCACTCCATTTCACTCCATTCAGGTTGTTTCCATTCCATTCCATTCCATTCCATTCCATTAGCGTTGATTCCATTCCATTCCATTTCAATCCTTTACATTCCATTACCTTCGGGTTGATTCCATTACATTCCATTACATTCGGGTTGATTGCAGTCCATTCCATTCCACTGCATTCCATTCCATTCCATTTCATTCTATTCGGGTTGATTTCATTCCATTCCATTCCATTCCAATCCATTCCATTCCATTCGGGTTGATTCCATTCCATTTCATTCCATTCCATTCCATTCCTTTCCATTCCATTCCATTCGGGTTGATTCCATTCCATTCCATTCCATTCCCTTCCAGTACATTACATTACATTCTATTCTGGTTGATTGCATTCCACTCCATTCCATTCCATTCCATTCCATTCGGTTTGATTCCATTCCATTCCGTTACATTCCATTCTATTCCATTCCATTCGTGTTGATTCCATTCCATTCCATTCCATGGAATTCCATTCCATTCCGTTTCATTCCATTCGTGTTGATTCCATTCCATTCCATTCCATTCCATTCTCTTCCATTCGTGTTGATTCCATTCCATGCCATACCATTCCATTCCATTCCATTCCATTCCGGTTGATTCCATTCCATTCCATTCCATTCCATTCCCTTCCATTCCATTCCATTAGGGTTGATTCCATTGCATTCCATTCCATTCTATTCCACTCCATTTCATTCCATTCCATTCCATTCCCTTCGGGTTGATTCCATTCCATTGCATTCCATTCGGGTTGATTCCATTCTATTCCATTCCTTTGCATTCCATTCCATTCCATTTCATTCCATTTGGGTTGATTCCATTCCATTCCATTCCATTCCATTCGGGTTGATTCCATTCCATTTCATTCCATTAGATTCCATTACTTTCCATTCCATTCCTTTCAGGTTGATTCCATTCCGTTCCATTCCATTCCATTTGGATTTATACCACTCCATTCCATTCCATTGCATTACATTACATTCTATTCGGGTTGATTCCATTCCATTCCATTCCATTCCATTCCATTCCATTCCATTCCATTCGGGTTTATTCCATTCCATTTCATTCCATTCCTTTCCATTCCATTCCATTCCATTCCATTCCATTCCATTCCATTCCATTCCATTCGGGTTTATTCCATTCCATTTCATTCCATTCCTTTCCATTCCATTCCATTGCATTCCATTTCTTTCCTTTCCATTCCATTGCATTCCATACCACTCCATTTCACTCCATTCAGGTTGATTCCATTCCATTCCATTCCATTCCATTCCATTCCATTAGCGTTGATTCCATTCCATTCCATTTCAATCCTTTACATTCCAATACCTTCGGGTTGATTCCATTACATTCCATTCCATTCGGGTTGATTCCAGTCCATTCCGTTCCACTGCATTCCATTCCATTCCATTTCATTCCATTCGGGGTGATTTCATTCCATTCCATTCCATTCCAATCCATTCCATTCCATTCGGGTTGATTCCATTCCATTTCATTCCATTCCATTCCATTCCTTTCCATTCCATTCCATTCGGGTTGATTCAATTCCATTCCATTCCATTCCCTTCCAGTACATTACATTACATTCTATTCTGGTTGATTGCATTCCACTCCATTCCATTCCATTCCATTCAATTCGGTTTGATTCCATTCCATTCCGTTACATTCCATTCTCTTCCATTCCATTCGTGTTGATTCCATTCCATTCCTTTCCATGGAATTCCATTCCATTCCGTTTCATTCCATTCGTGTTGATTCCATTCCATTCCATTCCATTCCATTCCATTCCATTCCATTCCCTTCCATTCGTGTTGAATCCATTCCATGCCATACCATTCCATTCCATTCCATTCCATTCCGGTTGATTCCATTCCATTCCATTCCATTCCCTTCCATTCCATTCCATTAGGGTTGATTCCATTGCATTCCATTCCATTCCATTCCACTCCATTTCATTCCATTCCATTCCATTCCCTTCGGGTTGATTCCATTCCATTCCATTCCCTTCGGGTTGATTCCATTCCATTCCATTGCATTCCATTCGGGTAGATTCCATTCAATTCCATTCCATTGCATTCCATTCCATTCCATTTCATTCCATTCGGGTTGATTCCATTCCATTCCATTCCATTCCATTCGGGTTGATTCCATTCCATTTCATTCCATTAGATTCCATTACTTTCCATTCCATTCCTTTCAGGTTGATTCCATTCCGTTCCTTTCCATTCCATTCGGATTGATACCATTCCATTCCATTCCATTGCATTACATTACATTCTATTCGGGTTGATTCCATTCCATTCCATTCCATTCCATTCCATTCCATTCGGGTTTATTCCATTCCATTTCATTCCATTCCTTTCCATTCCATTCCATTCCATTCCATTCCATTCCATTCCATTCGGGTTGATTCCATTCCATTCCATTCCATTGCATTCCATTACATTACATTACATTCTATTCTGGTTGATTCCATTCCATTCCATTCCATTCCATTCCATTCGGTTTGATTCCATTCCATTCCGTTCCATTCCATTCTATTCCATTCCATTCGTGTTGATTCCATTCTTTTCCATTCCATTGAATTCCATCCCATTCCGTTTCATTCCATTCGTGTTGATTCCACTCCATTCCATTCCATTCCATTCCCTTCCATTCGTGTTGATTCCATTCCATGCCATACCATTCCATTCAATTCCGGTTGATTCCATTCCATTCCATTCCATTCCATTCCATTTCATTTCCTTCGTGTTGATTCCATTCCATTCCATTCCATTCCGTTCCCTTCCATTCCATTCCATTAGAGTTGATTCCATTCCATTCCATTCCATTCCATTCCATTTCATTCCATTCCATTCCCGTCGGGTTGATTCCATTCCATTCCATTCCCTTCTGGTTGATTCCATTCCATTCCATTCCATTCCATTCCATTCCTTTTCATTCCATTCTCGATGATTCCATTCCATTCCATTCCATTCCTTTCAGGTTGATTCCATTACGTTCCATTCCATTCCATTCGGGTTGATACCATTCCATTCCATTCCATTACATTACATTACATTCTATTCGGGTTGATTCCATTCCATTCCATTTCATTCCTTTCCATTTTGGTTGATTCCATTCCATTCCATTCCATTCGATTCCATTCCATTCGTGTTGATTCCATTCAATTCCATTCAATTGCATTCCATTCCATTCCGTTTCATTCCATTGGTGTTGATTCCATTCCATACCATTCCATTCCATTCCATTCCCTTCCATTCGTGTTGATTCCATTCGATGCCACCGCATTCCATTCCATTCCATTCCATTCGGCTTGATTCCATGCCATTCCTTTCCATTCCCTTCTATTCCATTCCATTCCTTTGCACTCCATTCCATTCCATTCCATTTCATTCCATTCGAGTTGATTCCATTCCCTTCCATTCCATTCCATTCGGGTTGATTCCATTTCATTCCATTCCATTCCATTCCATTGCATTCTATTCCATTCTATTCCCTTCCATTGCATTCCATTCCATTGCATTTCATTCCTTTCCGGTTGATTCCATTCCATTCCATTCCATTTCATTCCATTCCATTCTGGTTGATTCCATTCTATTCCATTCCATTCCATTCCATTTCCTTTCGGTTGATTGATTCCATTCCATTCCATTCCATTCCATTCGGGTTGATTCCATTCCATTCCATTCCATTTCATTCGGGTTGATTCCATTCCATTCCATTCCATTCCATTCCATTCCACTGCATTCCATTTCATTCCTTTCTATTCCATTGCATTCCATTCCACTCCATTTCGCTCCAATCAGGTTGATTCCATTCCACTCCATTCCATTCCATTCCATTCCATTAGGGTTGATAACATTCCATTCCATCCCATTCCATTCCATTCCATTCCCTTTGGGTTGATTCCATTCCAATCCATTCCATTCCATTCCATTCCATTCCATTCCAAACGGGTTGATTCCATTCCATTCCATTCCATTGCCTTCCATTCCATTCCATTTCATTCCATTCGGGTTGATACCTTTCCATTCCATTCCATTGCATTTCCTTCCATTGATGTTGATTCCATTCCATTCCATTCCATTCCAATCGGGTTGATTCCATTCCATTCCATTCCGTTGCATTCCATTCCATTCCATTTCATTCCATTCGGGTTGACTCCATTAAATTCCATTCCATTCCATTCCATTTGGGTTGATTCTTGCCATTCCATTCCTTTCCATTCCATTCATTTCGGGTTGATTCCATTCCATTCCATTCCATTCTATTCCATTCCATTCGTGTTGATTCCATTGCATTCCATTCCATTGCATTCCATTCCCTTCCGTTTCATTCCATTCGTGTTGATTCCATTCCATTGAATTCCATTCCATTCCATTCCATTCGTGTTGATTCCATTCCATTCCATTCCATTGCATTGCATTCCATTCCATTCCATTCCATTAGGGTTGATTCCATTCCATTTCATTCCATTCCATTCCCTTCCATTCCATTCCATTAGGGTTGATTCCATTCCATTCCATTCCATTCCATTCCATTTCATTCCATTCCATTCCATTCCCTTCGGGTTGAATCCATTCCATTCCATTCCCTTCGGGTTGATTCCATTCCATTCCATTGCATTCCATTCGGGTAGATTCCATTCAATTCCATTCCATTGCATTCCATTCCATTCCATTTCATTCCATTCGGGTTGATTCCATTCCATTTCATTCCATTAGATTCCATTCCTTTCCATTCCATTCCTTTCAGGTTGATTCCATTCCGTTCCATTCCATTCGATTCGGATTGATACCATTCCTTTCCATTCCATTGCATTACATTATATTCTATTCGGGTTGATTCCATTCCATTCCATTCCATTCCATTCCATTCCATTCCATTCCATTCCATTCCATTCGGGTCTATTCCATTCCATTTCATTCCATTCCTTTCCATTCCATTCCATTGCATTCCATTTCTTTCCTTTCCATTCCATTGCATTCCATATCACTCCATTTCACTCCATTCAGGTTGTTTCCATTCCATTCCATTCCATTCCATTCCATTAGCGTTGATTCCATTCCATTCCATTTCAATCCTTTACATTCCATTACCTTCGGGTTGATTCCATTACATTCCATTACATTCGGGTTGATTGCAGTCCATTCCATTCCACTGCATTCCATTCCATTCCATTTCATTCTATTCGGGTTGATTTCATTCCATTCCATTCCATTCCAATCCATTCCATTCCATTCGGGTTGATTCCATTCCATTTCATTCCATTCCATTCCATTCCTTTCCATTCCATTCCATTCGGGTTGATTCCATTCCATTCCATTCCATTCCCTTCCAGTACATTACATTACATTCTATTCTGGTTGATTGCATTCCACTCCATTCCATTCCATTCCATTCCATTCGGTATGATTCCATTCCATTCCGTTACATTCCATTCTATTCCATTCCATTCGTGTTGATTCCATTCCATTCCATTCCATGGAATTCCATTCCATTCCGTTTCATTCCATTCGTGTTAATTCCATTGCATTCCATTCCATTCCATTCCATTCCATTCCCTTCCATTCGTGTTGATTCCATTCCATGCCATACCATTCCATTCCATTCCATTCCATTCCGGTTGATTCCATTCCATTCCATTCCATTCCATTCCCTTCCATTCCATTCCATTAGGGTTGATTCCATTGCATTCCATTCCATTCCATTCCACTCCATTTCATTCCATTCCATTCCATTCCCTTCGGGTTGATTCCATTCCATTGCATTCCATTCGGGTTGATTCCATTCTATTCCATTCCTTTGCATTCCATTCCATTCCATTTCATTCCATTTGGGTTGATTCCATTCCATTCCATTCCATTCCATTCGGGTTGATTCCATTCCATTTCATTCCATTAGATTCCATTACTTTCCATTCCATTCCTTTCAGGTTGATTCCATTCCGTTCCATTCCATTCCATTTGGATTTATACCATTCCATTCCATTCCATTGCATTACATTACATTCTATTCGGGTTGATTCCATTCCATTCCATTCCATTCCATTCCATTCCATTCGGGTTTATTCCATTCCATTTCATTCCATTCCTTTCCATTCCATTCCATTCCATTCCATTTCTTTCCTTTCCATTCCATTCCATTCCATTCGGGTTGATTCCATTCCATTCCATTCCATTGCATTCCATTACATTACATTACATTCTATTCTAGTTGATTCCATTCCATTCCATTCCATTCCATTCCATTCGGTTTGATTCCATTCCATTCCGTTCCATTCCATTCTATTCCATTCCATTCGTGTTGATTCCATTCCTTTCCATTCCATTGAATTCCATTCCATTCCGTTTCATTCCATTCGTGTTGATTCCATTCCATTCCATTCCATTCCCTTCCATTCGTGTTGATTCCATTCCATGCCATACCATTCCATTCCATTCCATTCAATTCCGGTTGATTCCATTCCATTCCATTCCATTCCATTCCATTCCATTCCATTTCATTTCCTTCGTGTTGATTCCATTCCATTCCATTCCATTCCGTTCCCTTCCATTCCATTCCATTAGAGTTGATTCCATTCCATTCCATTCCATTCCATTCCATTCCATTTCATTCCATTCCATTCCCGTCGGGTTGATTCCATTCCATTCCATTCCCTTCTGGTTGATTCCATTCCATTCCATTCCATTCCATTCCATTCTATTTCATTCCATTCTCGATGATTCCATTCCATTCCATTCCATTCCATTCGGGTTGATTCCATTCCATTTCATTCCATTAGATTCCATTCCTTTCCATTCCATTCCTTTCAGGTTGATTCCATTACGTTCCATTCCATTCCATTCGGGTTGATACCATTCCATTCCATTCCATTCCATTACATTACATTCTATTCGGGTTCATTCCATTCCATTCCATTCCATTCCATTCCATTTTGGTTGATTCCATTCCATTCCATTCCATTCGATTCCATTCCATTCGTGTTGATTCCATTCAATTCCATTCAATTCCATTCCATTCCATTCCGTTTCATTCCATTGGTGTTGATTCCATTCCATACCATTCCATTCCATTCCATTCCCTTCCATTCGTGTTGATTCCATTCGATGCCACTGCATTCCATTCCATTCCATTCCATTCGGCTTGATTCCATGCCATTCCTTTCCAATCCCTTCTATTCCATTCGATTCCTTTGCACTCCATTCCATTCCATTCCATTCCATTTCATTCCATTCGGGTTGATTCCATTCCCTTCCATTCCATTCCATTCGGGTTGATTCCATTTCATTCCATTCCATTCCATTCCATTGCATTCTATTCCATTCTATTCCCTTCCATTGCATTCCATTCCATTGCATTTCATTCCTTTCCGGTTGATTCCATTCCATTCCATTCCATTTCATTCCATTCCATTCTGGTTGATGCCATTCTATTCCATTCCATTCCATTCCATTTGTTTCGGTTGATTGATTCCATTCCATTCCATTCCATTCCATTCGGGTTGATTCCATTCCATTCCATTCCATTTCATTCGGGTTGATTCCATTCCATTCCATTCCACTGCATTCCATTTCATTCCTTTCTATTCCATTGCATTCCATTCCACTCCATTTCGCTCCAATCAGGTTGATTCCATTCCACTCCATTCCATTCCATTCCATTCCATTAGGGTTGATAACATTCCATTCCATCCCATTCCATTCCATTCCATTCCCTTTGGGTTGATTCCATTCCAATCCATTCCATTCCATTCCATTCCATTCGATTCCATTCCATTCCATTCCAAACGGGTTGATTCCATTCCATTCCATTCCATTGCCTTCCATTCCATTCCATTTCATTCCATTCGGGTTGATACCTTTCCATTCCATTCCATTGCATTTCATTAATTTCCGGTTGATTCCATTCCATTTCATTCCATTCCATTCTGGTTGATTCCATTCTATTCCATTCCATTCCATTCCATTTCCTTTCGGTTGATTGATTCCATTCCATTCCATTCCATTCCATTCGGGTTGATTCCATTCCGTTCCATTCCATTTCATTCGGGTTGATTCCATTCCATTCCATTCCATTCCACTGCATTCCATTTCATTCCTTTCTATTCCATTGCATTCCATTCCACTCCATTTCGCTCCAATCAGGTTGATTCCATTCCACTCCATTCCATTCAATTCCATTCCATTAGGGTTGATAACATTCCATTCCATCCCATTCCATTCCATTCCATTCCATTCCATTCCATTCCATTCCCTTTGGGTTGATTCCATTCCGATCCATTCCATTCCATTCCATTCCATTCCATTCCAAACGGGTTGATTCCATCCCATTCCATTCCATTGCCTTCCATTCCATTCCATTTCATTCCATTGGGGTTGATACCTTTCCATTCCATTCCATTGCATTTCCTTCCATTGATGTTGATTCCATTCCATTCCATTCCATTCCAATCGGGTTGATTCCATTCCATTCCATTCCATTGCATTCCATTCCATTCCATTTCATTCCATTCGGGTTGACTCCATTAAATTCCATTCCATTCCATTCCATTTGGGTTGATTCTTGCCATTCCATTCCTTTCCATTCCATTCATTTCGGGTTGATTCCATTCCATTCCATTCCATTCCATTCCATTCCATTCCATTCCATTCTATTCCATTCCATTCGTGTTGATTCCATTGCATTCCATTCCATTGCGTTCCATTCCCTTCCGTTTCATTCCATTCGTGTTGATTCCATTCCATTGAATTCCATTCCATTCCATTCCATTCGTGTTGATTCCATTCCATTCCATTCCATTGCATTGCATTCCATTCCATTCCATTCCATTCGGGTTGATTCCATTCCATTTCATTCCATTCCATTCCCTTCCATTCCATTCCATTAGGGTTGATTCCATTCCATTCCATTCCATTTCATTCCATTCCATTCCATTCCCTTCGGGTTGATTCCATTCCATTCCATTCCCTTCGGGTTGATTCCATTGCATTCAATTGCATTCCATTCGGGTAGATTCCATTCAATTCCATTCCATTGCATTCCATTCCATTCCATTTCATTCCATTCGGGTTGATTCCATTCCATTTCATTCCATTAGATTCCATTACTTTCCATTCCATTCCTTTCAGGTTGATTCCATTCCGTTCCATTCCATTCGATTCGGATTGATACCATTCCATTCCATTCCATTGCATTACATTATATTCTATTCGGGTTGATTCCATTCCATTCCATTCCATTCCATTCCATTCGGGTTTATTCCATTCCATTTCATTCCATTCCTTTCCATTCCATTGCATTCCATTCCATTCCATTCCATTCGGGTTGATTCCATTCCATTCCATTCCATTGCATTCCATTACATTACATTACATTCTATTCTCGTTGATTCCATTCCATTCCATTCCATTCCATTCCATTCCATTCGGTTTGATTCCATTCCATTCCGTTCCATTCCATTCTATTCCATTCCATTCGTGCTGATTCCATTCCATTCCACTCCATGGAATTCCATTCCATTCCGTTTCATTCCATTCGTGTTGAATCCATTCCACTCCATTCCATTCCATTCCCTTCGATTCGTGTTGATTCCTTTCCATGCCATGCCATTCCAATCCATTCCATTCTATTCCGGTTGATTCCATTCCATTCCATGCCATTCCATTCCATTCCATTCCATTCCAGTTGATTCCATTCCATTCCATTCCATTCCATTCCATTCCATTTCATTTCCTTCGTGTTGATTCCATTCCGTTGCATTCCACTCCGTTCCCTTCCATTCCATTCCATTAGAGTTGATTCCATTCCATTCCATTCAATTCCATTCCATTCCATTTCATTCCATTCTCGATGATTCCATTCCATTCCATTCCATTCCATTCGGGTTGATTCCATTCCATTTCATTCCATTGGATTCCATTCCTTTCCATTCCATTCCTTTCAGGTTGATTCCATTACGTTCCATTCCATTCCATTCTGGTTGATACGATTCCATTCCATTCCATTCCATTACATTACATTCTATTCGGGTTGATTCCATTGCGTTCCATTCCATTCCATTCCATTTTGGTTGATTCCATTCCATTCCATTCCATTGGATTCCATTCCATTCGTGTTGATTCCATTCAATTCCATTCAATTGCATTCCATTCCATTCCGTTTCATTTCATTGGTGTTGATTCCATTCCATTCCATTCCATTCCATTCCATTCCCTTCCATTCGTGTTGATTCCATTCGATGCCACTGCATTCCATTCCATTCCATTCCATTCGGCTTGATTCCATGCCATTCCTTTCCATTCCCTTCTATTCCATTCCATTCCTTTGCACTCCATTCCATTCCATTCCATTCCATTTCATTCCATTCGGGTTGATGGCATTCCATTCCATTCCATTCCATTCCATTCCATTCCATTCGGGTTTATTCCATTCCATTTCATTACATTCCTTTCCATTCCTTTGCATTCCATTCCATTCCATTCCATTCGGGTTGATTGCATTCCATTCCATTCCATTCCATTACATTGCATTACATTACATTCTATTCTGGTTGATTCCATTCCATTCCATTCCATTCCATTCCATTCGGTTTGATTCCATTCCATTCCGTTCCATTCCATTCTATTCCATTCCATTCGTGCTGATTCCATTCCATTCCACTCCATGGAATTCCATTCCATTCCGTTTCATTCCATTCGTGTTGAATCCATTCCACTCCATTCCATTCCATTCCCTTCGATTCGTGTTGATTCCTTTCCATGCCATGCCATTCCATTCCATTCCATTCCATTCCGGTTGATTCCATTCCATTCCATGCCATTCCATTCCATTCCATTCCATTCCAGTTGATTCCATTCCATTCCATTCCATTGCATTCCATTCCATTCCATTTCATTTCCTTCGTGTTGATTCCATTCCATTCCATTCCATTCCGTTCCCTTCCATTCCATTCCTTTAGAGTTGATTCCATTCCATTCCATTCAATTCCATTCCATTCCATTTCATTCCATTCTCGATGATTCCATACCATTCCATTCCATTCCATTCCATTCGGGTTGATTCCATTCCATTTCATTCCATTGGATTCCATTCCTTTCCATTCCATTCCTTTCAGGTTGATTCCATTACGTTCCATTCAATTCCATTCTGGTTGATACGATTCCATTCCATTCCATTCCATTACATTACATTCTATTCGGGTTGATTCCATTCCACTCCATTCCATTCCTTTCCATTTTGGTTGATTCCATTCCATTCCATTCCATTTCATTCCATTCCATTCTGGTAGATTCCATTCCATTCCATTCCATTCCATTCCATTCCATTCCATTCCATTCCATTTCCTTTCGGTTGATTGATTCCATTCGATTCCATTCCATTCCATTCGGGTTGATTCCATTCCATTCTATTCCATTTCATTCGGGTTGATTCCATTCCATTCCTTTCCATTCCATTCCACTGCATTCCATTTCATTCCTTTCTATTCCATTGCATTCCATTCCACTCCATTTCGCTCCATTCAGGTTGATTCCATTCCACTCCATTCCATTCCATTCCATTCCATTAGGGTTGATTCCATTCCTTTCCATCCCATTCCATTCCATTCCATTCCATTCCATTCCATTCCATTCCATTCCAAACGGGTTGAGTCCATTCCATTCCATTCCATTGCATTCCAATCCATTCCATTTCATTCCATTCGGGTTGACTCCATTAAATTCCATTCCATTCCATTCCATTCCATTCCATTTGGGTTGATTCCATGCCATTCCATTCCTTTCCATTCCATTCATTTCGGGTTGATTCCATTCCATTCCATTCCATTCCATTCCTTTCCATTCCATTCCATTCCATTCCATTCTATTCCATTCCATTCGTGTTGATTCCATTCCATTCCATTCCATTGCGTTCCATTCCATTCTGTTTCATTCCATTCGTGTTGATTCCATTCCATTAAATTCCATGCCATTCCATTCCATTCGTGTTGATTCCATTCCATTCCATTCCATTCCATTGCATTGCATTCCATTCCATTCCATTCCATTCGGGTTGATTCCATTCCATTTCATTCCATTCCATTCCATTCCATTACATTCGGTTTGATTCCCTTCCATTGCATTCCATTCCATTCCATTCCATTCCATTCCTTTCCATTCCATTCTATTCCATTCCATTGCATTCTATTCAGGTTGATTCCATTCCATTCCATTCCATTCCATTCCATTCCATTCCATTCGTGTTGATTCCATTCGTTTCCATTCCATTCCAATCCATTCCATACCATTCGGTTTGATTCCATTCCATTCCATTTGATTCCATTCCATTCGATTCCATTCCATTCGGGTTGACTCCATTCCATTCGTTTCCATTCCATTCGGGTTGACCCCATTCCATTCCATTCGATTCCATTCCACTCGGGTTGACTCCGTTCCTTTCCATTTCATTCCATTCTATTCCATTGCATTGCATTGCATTGCATTGCATTCGGGTAGTTTCCATTCTATTCCATTCCAATCCATTCCATTCCATTCCGGTTGATTCCATTCCATTCCATTCCATTCCATTCCATTCCATTCCATTCCATTGCATTCCATTCCATTCCATTCCATTGCATTCCATTCCATTCCATTCCATTCCATTCCAATGCATTGCATTCCATTCTACTCCATTCTATTCCATTGCATTCTGGTTGATTCCATTCCATTCCATTCCATTCCATTCTATTCCATTCGTGCTGATTCCATTCCATTCCATTCCATTCCAGTCCATTCCATTCCATCCCATTCCATTCCATTCCATCCCATTCCATTCCATTCCATTCGGGTTGATTCCATTCCATTCCATTCCATTCCATTCGGGTTGATTCCATTCAATTCCATTCTATTCCATTCCATTCCATTACATTCGGGTTGATTCCATTCCATTCCATTCCATTCCATTCCATTCCATTCCATTCCATTCGGGTTGATTCCATTTCATTCCATTCCATTCCATTCTATTGCATTCTATTCCATTCTATTCCCTTCCATTGCATTCCATTCCATTGCATTTCATTCCATTCCAGTAGATTCCATTCCATTCCATTGCATTCCACTCCATTGAATTCCATTCCATTCCGTTTCATTCCATTCGTGTTGATTCCATTCCATTCCATTCCATTCCCTTCCATTCTTGTTGATTCCATTCCATGCCATGCCATTCCATTCCATTACATTACATTCCGGTTGATTCCATTCCATTCCATTCCATTCCATTCCATTCCATTTCTTTTCCTTCGTGTTGATTCCATTCCATTCCATTCCATTCCGTTCCCTTCCATTCCATTCCATTAGAGTTGATTCCATTCCATTCCATTCAATTTCATTCCATTCCATTTCATTCCATTCTCGATGATTCCATTCCACTCCATTCCATTCCATTCGGGTTGATTCCATTCCATTTCATTCCATTAGATTCCATTCCTTTCCATTCCATTCCTTTCGGGTTGATTCCATTACGTTCCATTCCATTCCATTCGGGTTGATACCATTCCATTCCATTTCATTCCATTACATTACATTCTATTCGGGTTGATTCCATTCCATTCCATTCCATTCCATTCCATTCCATTTTGTTTGATTCCATACCATTCGATTCCATTCCATTCGTGTTGATTCCATTCAATTCCATTCAATTGCATTCCATTCCATTCCGTTTCATTCCATTGGTGTTGATTCCATTCCATTCCATTCCATTCCATTCCATTCCCTTCCATTCGTGTTGATTCCACTCGATGCCACTGCATTCCATTCCATTCCATTCCATTTGGCTTGATTCCATGCCATTCCTTTCCATTCCCTTCTATTGCATTCCATTCCTTTGTACTCCATACCATTCCATTCCATTCCATTCCATTTCATTCCATTCGGGTTGATGGCATTCCATTCCATTCCATTCCATTCGGGTTGATTCCATTTCATTCCATTCCATTCCATTCCATTGTATTCTATTCCATTCTATTCCCTTCCATTGCATTCCATTCCATTGCATTTCATTCCATTCCGGTAGATTCCATTCCATTCCATTCCATTTCATTCCATTCCATTCTGGTTGATTCCATTCTATTCCATTCCATTCCATTCCATTTCCTTTCGGTTGATTGATTCCATTCCATTCCATTCCATTCCATTCGGGTTGATTCCATTCCATTCAATTCCATTTCATTCGGGTTGATTCCATTCCATTCCATTCCATTCCATTCCACTGCATTCCATTTCATTCCTTTCTATTCCATTGCATTCCATTCCACTCCATTTCGCTCCATTCAGGTTGATTCCATTCCACTCCATTCCATTCCATTCCATTCCATTAGGGTTGATTCCATTCCATTCCACTCCATTCCATTCCATTCCATTCCATTAGGGTTGATTCCATTCCATTCCATCCCATTGAATTCCATTCCATTCCATTCCATTCCATTCCCTTTGGGATGATTCCTTTCCAATCCATTCCATTCCATTCCATTCCATTCCATTCCAAACGGGTTGATTCCATTCCATTCCATTCCATTGCATTCCATTCCATTCCATTTCATTCCATTCGGGTTGATACCTTTCCATTCCATTCCATTGCATTTGCTTCCATTGATGTTGATTCCATTCCATTCCATTCCATTCCATTCGGGTTGATTCCATTCCATTCCATTCCATTGCATTCCATTCCATTCCATTTCATTCCATTCGGGTTGATTCCATTAAATTCCATTCCATTCCATTCCATTCCATTCCATTCCATTTGGGTTGATTCCATGCCATTCCATTCCTTTCCATTCCATTCATTTCGGGTTGATTCCATTCCATTCCATTCGATTCCATTCCAGTCCATTCCATTGCATTCCATTCGTGTTGATTCCATTCCATTCCATTGCGTTCCATTCCATTCCGTTTCATTCCATTCGTGTTGATTCCATTCCATTGAATTCCATTCCATTCCATTCCATTCGTGTTGATTCCATTCCATTCCATTCCATTCCATTGCATTGCATTCCGTTCCATTCCATTCCATTCGGGTTGATTCCATTCAATTTCATTCCATTCCATTCCATTCCATTCCATTCAATTACTTTCGGTTTGATTCCCTTCCATTGCATTCCATTCCATTCCATTCCATTCCTTTCCATTCCATTCTATTCCATTCCATTGCATTCTATTCTGGCTGATTCCATTCCATTCCATTCCATTCCATTCCATTCCATTCCATTCCATTCCATTCCATTCCATTCGTGTTGATTCCATTCCTTTCCATTCCATTCCAATCCATTCCATTCCATTCGGGTTGATTCCATTCCATTCCATTTCATTCCATTCCATTCGATTCCATTCCATTCGGGTTGACTCCATTCCATTCGTTTCCATTCCATTCGGGTTGACTCCATTCCATTCCATTCGATTCCATTCCACTCGGGTTGACTCCTTTCCTTTCCATTTCATTCCATTCTATTCCATTGCATTGCATTGCATTGCATTGCATTCGGGTAGTTTCCATTCTATTCCATTCCAATCCA
The DNA here is from genome assembly GCF_029289425.2 of Pan paniscus. NCBI lineage: Eukaryota > Metazoa > Chordata > Mammalia > Primates > Hominidae > Pan > Pan paniscus. Next base: position 42,469,901 of record NC_073267.2, on the reverse strand, counting down.
TTCCATTCCATTCCGGTTGATTCCATTCCATTCCATTCCATTCCATTCCATTGCATTCCATTCCATTCCATTGCATTCCATTCCATTCCATTCCATTCCATTCCATTCCATTCAATTCCATTGCATTCCATTTTACTCCATTCCATTCCATTGCATTCTGGTTGATTCCATTCCATTCCATTCCATTCCATTCCGTTCTATTCCATTCGTGCTGATTCCATTCCATTCCATTCCATTCCATTCCATTCCATTCCATTCCATTCCATTCCATTCCATAACATTCCATTCCATTCCATCCCATTCCATTCCATTCCATTCGGGTTGATTCCATTCCATTCCATTCCATTCCATTCCATTCCATTCCATTCCATTCCATTCCATTCCATTCGGTTTGATTCCATTGCATTCCATTCCATACCATTCTATTCCTTTAGGGTTGATTCCATTCCATTCCATTTGATTCCATTCCATTCGATTCCATTCCATTCTTGCTGACTCCTTTCCGTTCCATTTCATTCCAATCCATTTGGTTTGATTCCATTCATTTCCATTCCATTCCATTTGGTTGCTTCCATTCCATTCCAGAACATTCCATCCCATTCCATTCCATTGCATTCAGGTTGATTCCATTCCATTCCTTTCCATTCCATCCCATTCCATTCTATTCCTTTCCATTCCGATACATTCCATTCCATTCCATTCCATTCAATTCCATTCCATTTTGGTTGATTTCATTCCATTCCATTCCATTCCATTCCTTTCCATTCCATTGCATTCCATTCCATTCAATTTCAATCCATTCGGGTTGATTCCATTCCATTCCATTCCTTTCCATTCCATTCCATTCCATTCGGGTTAATTGCATTCCATTCCATTCCATTCGACTCCATTCCGTTCCATTCCTTTCGGGTGGCTTCCATTCCAGTCAAGAACATTCCATTCCATTCCATTCCATTACATTCCTCTCCATTCCAATCCATTCCATTCCATGTGGGTTGATTCCATTCCATTCCATTCCATTCCATTCCATTCCATTCCATTCCATTCCATTCCATTCGGGTTGATTCCATTCCATTCCATTCCATTCCATTCCATTCCATTCCATTCGGTTTGATTCCATTGCATTCCATTCCATACCATTCTATTCCTTTAGGGTTGATTCCATTCCATTCCATTTGATTCCATTCCATTCGATTCCATTCCATTCTTGCTGACTCCTTTCCGTTCCATTTCATTCCAATCCATTTGGTTTGATTCCATTCATTTCCATTCCATTCCATTTGGTTGCTTCCATTCCATTCCAGAACATTCCATCCCATTCCATTCCATTGCATTCAGGTTGATTCCATTCCATTCCTTTCCATTCCATCCCATTCCATTCTATTCCTTTCCATTCCGATACATTCCATTCCATTCCATTCCATTCAATTCCATTCCATTTTGGTTGATTTCATTCCATTCCATTCCATTCCATTCCTTTCCATTCCATTGCATTCCATTCCATTCAATTTCAATCCATTCGGGTTGATTCCATTCCATTCCATTCCTTTCCATTCCATTCCATTCCATTCGGGTTCATTCCATTCCATTCCGTTCCATTCGATTCCATTCCATTCCATTCCCTTCGGATTGAATCCATTCCATTCCATTGCATTCCATTCCATTCCATTTCATTCCTTTCGTGTTGATTCAATACCATTCCATTCCAATGCATTCCATTCCATTCCATTTCATTCCATTTGGGTTGATTCCATTCCATTCCATTGCATTCCATTCCATTCCATTCGTGTTGATACCATTCCATTCCACGCCATTCCATTCCATTCCATTAGGATTGTTGCCGTTCCATTCCATTCCATACCATTCCATTCTATTTGGGTTGATTCCATTCCTTTCCATTACATTTTATTCAGGTTAATTCCATTCCATTCCACTCCATTCGTTTCCATTCCATTCCATGTCATTCGTGTTGCTTCCATTCCAGTCAAGAACATTCCATTTCATTCCATTCCATTCCATTCCGGTTGATTCCATTCCATTCCATTCCATTCCATTCCATTCCATTCTATTCCATTCCATTCCTTTTGATTCCATTCCATTCCATTCAATTCCATTTTATTCCATTCGGCTTGATTCCATTCGGGTTTTTTCCATTCCATTGCATTCCATTCAATTCCATTCTCTTCCATTCTGGTTGATTCCATTCCATTCCGTTCCATTCCATTCTGGTTGATTCCATTCAATTCCGTTCTCTTCCATACCATTACATTCTCTTCCAATCCATTCCATTCTATTCCTTTCCATTCCATTCTATTCGCATTGATTCCATTCCTTCCCGTTCCATTCCATTCCATCCCATTCCATTCCATTCCATTCGGGTTGATTCCATTGCATTCAGTTGCATTCCATTCCATTTGGGTGGATTCCATTCCATTCCATTCCATTCCATTCCATTCCATTCCATTCCATACGTGTTGATTCCAATCCGCTCCATTCCTTTCCATTCTATTCCATTCCATTCCTGTTGATTCCCTTCCATTCCATTCCATCGCATTCCATTCCATTCCGTTTCATTCCATTCATGTTGATTCCTTTCCATTCCATTTCATTCGTGATGATTCCATTCCCTTCCATTCCATTCCATTCCATTCCATTCGTGTTGATACCATTCCATTCCATGCCATTCCATTCCATTCCATTCCATTAGGGTTGATGCCATTCCATTCCATTCCATACCATTCCATTCCCGTTGTGTTGATTCCATTCCATTCCACTCCATTCCATTCGGGTTAATTGCATTCCATTCCATTCCATTCGACTCCATTCCGTTCCATTCCTTTCGGGTGGCTTCCATTCCAGTCAAGAACATTCCATTCCATTCCATTCCATTACATTACATTCTATTCGGGTTGATTCCATTCCACTCCATTCCATTCCTTTCCATTTTGGTTGATTCCATTCCATTCCATTCCATTTCATTCCATTCCATTCTGGTAGATTCCATTCCATTCCATTCCATTCCATTCCATTCCATTCCATTTCCTTTCGGTTGATTGATTCCATTCGATTCCATTCCATTCCATTCGGGTTGATTCCATTCCATTCTATTCCATTTCATTCGGGTTGATTCCATTCCATTCCTTTCCATTCCATTCCACTGCATTCCATTTCATTCCTTTCTATTCCATTGCATTCCATTCCACTCCATTTCGCTCCATTCAGGTTGATTCCATTCCACTCCATTCCATTCCATTCCATTCCATTAGGGTTGATTCCATTCCATTCCATCCCATTCCATTCCATTCCATTCCATTCCATTCCATTCCCTTTGGGTTGATTCCATTCCAATCCATTCCATTCCATTCCATTCCATTCCATTCCAAACGGGTTGATTCCATTCCATTCTATTCCATTGCATTCCAATCCATTCCATTTCATTCCATTCGGGTTGACTCCATTAAATTCCATTCCATTCCATTCCATTCCATTCCATTCCATTCCATTTGGGTTGATTCCATGCCATTCCATTCCTTTCCATTCCATTCATTTCGGGTTGATTCCATTCCATTCCATTCCATTCCATTCCTTTCCATTCCATTCCATTCCATTCCATTCTATTCCATTCCATTCGTGTTGATTCCATTCCATTCCATTCCATTGCGTTCCATTCCATTCTGTTTCATTCCATTCGTGTTGATTCCATTCCATTAAATTCCATTCCATTCCATTCCATTCGTGTTGATTCCATTCCATTCCATTCCATTCCATTGCATTGCATTCCATTCCATTCCATTCCATTCGGGTTGATTCCATTCCATTTCATTCCATTCCATTCCATTCCATTACATTCGGTTTGATTCCCTTCCATTGCATTCCATTCCATTCCATTCCATTCCTTTCCATTCCATTCTATTCCATTCCATTGCATTCTATTCAGGTTGATTCCATTCCATTCCATTCCTTTCCATTCCATTCCATTCCATTCGTGTTAATTCCATTCGTTTCCATTCCATTCCAATCCATTCCATACCATTCGGGTTGATTCCATTCCATTCCATTTGATTCCATTCCATTCGATTCCATTCCATTCGGGTTGACTCCATTCCATTCGTTTCCATTCCATTCGGGTTGACCCCATTCCATTCCATTCGATTCCATTCCACTCGGGTTGACTCCGTTCCTTTCCATTTCATTCCATTCTATTCCATTGCATTGCATTGCATTGCATTGCATTCGGGTAGTTTCCATTCTATTCCATTCCAATCCATTCCATTCCATTCCGGTTGATTCCATTCCATTCCATTCCATTCCATTCCATTCCATTCCATTGCATTCCATTCCATTCCATTGCATTCCATTCCATTCCATTCCATTCCATTCCAATGCATTGCATTCCATTCTACTCCATTCTATTCCATTGCATTCTGGTTGATTCCATTCCATTCCATTCCATTCCATTCTATTCCATTCGTGCTGATTCCATTCCATTCCATTCCATTCCAGTCCATTCCATTCCATCCCATTCCATTCCATTCCATCCCATTCCATTCCATTCCATTCGGGTTGATTCCATTCCATTCCATTCCATTCCATTCGGGTTGATTCCATTCAATTCCATTCTATTCCATTCCATTCCATTACATTCGGGTTGATTCCATTCCATTCCATTCCATTCCATTCCATTCCATTCCATTCCATTCCATTCCATTCGGGTTGATTCCATTTCATTCCATTCCATTCCATTCTATTGCATTCTATTCCATTCTATTCCCTTCCATTGCATTCCATTCCATTGCATTTCATTCCATTCCAGTAGATTCCATTCCATTCCATTGCATTCCACTCCATTGAATTCCATTCCATTCCGTTTCATTCCATTCGTGTTGATTCCATTCCATTCCATTCCATTCCCTTCCATTCTTGTTGATTCCATTCCATGCCATGCCATTCCATTCCATTACATTACATTCCGGTTGATTCCATTCCATTCCATTCCATTCCATTCCATTCCATTTCATTTCCTTCGTGTTGATTCCATTCCATTCCATTCCATTCCGTTCCCTTCCATTCCATTCCATTAGAGTTGATTCCATTCCATTCCATTCAATTCCATTCCATTCCATTTCATTCCATTCTCGATGATTCCATTCCACTCCATTCCATTCCATTCGGGTTGATTCCATTCCATTTCATTCCATTAGATTCCATTCCTTTCCATTCCATTCCTTTCGGGTTGATTCCATTACGTTCCATTCCATTCCATTCGGGTTGATACCATTCCATTCCATTCCATTCCATTACATTACATTCTATTCGGGTTGATTCCATTCCATTCCATTCCATTCCATTCCATTTTGTTTGATTCCATACCATTCGATTCCATTCCATTCGTGTTGATTCCATTCAATTCCATTCAATTGCATTCCATTCCATTCCGTTTCATTCCATTGGTGTTGATTCCATTCCATTCCATTCCATTCCATTCCATTCCCTTCCATTCGTGTTGATTCCACTCGATGCCACTGCATTCCATTACATTCCATTCCATTCGGCTTGATTCCATGCCATTCCTTTCCATTCCCTTCTATTGCATTCCATTCCTTTGCACTCCATACCATTCCATTCCATTCCATTCCATTTCATTCCGTTCGGGTTGATGGCATTCCATTCCATTCCATTCCATTCGGGTTGATTCCATTTCATTCCATTCCATTCCATTCCATTGTATTCTATTCCATTCTATTCCCTTCCATTGCATTCCATTCCATTGCATTTCATTCCATTCCGGTAGATTCCATTCCATTCCATTCCATTTCATTCCATTCCATTCTGGTTGATTCCATTCTATTCCATTCCATTCCATTCCGTTTCCTTTCGGTTGATTGATTCCATTCCATTCCATTCCATTCCATTTGGGTTGATTCCATTCCATTCAATTCCATTTCATTCGGGTTGATTCCATTCCATTCCATTCCATTCCATTCCACTGCATTCCATTTCATTCCTTTCTATTCCATTGCATTCCATTCCACTCCATTTCGCTCCATTCAGGTTGATTCCATTCCACTCCATTCCATTCCATTCCATTCCATTAGGGTTGATTCCATTCCATTCCACTCCATTCCATTCCATTCCATTCCATTAGGGTTGATTCCATTCCATTCCATCCCATTGAATTCCATTCCATTCCATTCCATTCCCTTTGGGATGATTCCTTTCCAATCCATTCAATTCCATTCCATTCCATTCCATTCCAAACGGGTTGATTCCATTCCATTCCATTCCATTGCATTCCATTCCATTCCATTTCATTCCATTCGGGTTAATACCTTTCCATTCCATTCCATTGCATTTGCTTCCATTGATGTTGATTCCATTCCATTCCATTCCATTCCATTCGGGTTGATTCCATTCCATTCCATTCCATTGCATTCCATTCCATTCCATTTCATTCCATTCGGGTTGATTCCATTAAATTCCATTCCATTCCATTCCATTCCATTCCATTCCATTCCATTCCATTTGGGTTGATTCCATGCCATTCCATTCCTTTCCATTCCATTCATTTCGGGTTGATTCCATTCCATTCCATTCCATTCCATTCCAGTCCATTCCATTGCATTCCATTCGTGTTGATTCCATTCCATTCCATTGCGTTCCATTCCATTCCGTTTCATTCCATTCGTGTTGATTCCATTCCATTGAATTCCATTCCATTCCATTCCATTCGTGTTGATTCCATTCCATTCCATTCCATTCCATTGCATTGCATTCCGTTCCATTCCATTCCATTCGGGTTGATTCCATTCAATTTCATTCCATTCCATTCCATTCCATTCCATTCAATTACATTCGGTTTGATTCCCTTCCATTGCATTCCATTCCATTCCATTCCATTCCTTTCCATTCCATTCTATTCCATTCCATTGCATTCTATTCTGGCTGATTCCATTCCATTCCATTCCATTCCATTCCATTCCATTCCATTCCATTCCATTCCATTCCATTCGTGTTGATTCCATTCCTTTCCATTCCATTCCAATCCATTCCATTCCATTCGGGTTGATTCCATTCCATTCCATTTCATTCCATTCCATTCGATTCCATTCCATTCGGGTTGACTCCATTCCATTCGTTTCCATTCCATTCGGGTTGACTCCATTCCATACCATTCGATTCCATTCCACTCGGGTTGACTCCTTTCCTTTCCATTTCATTCCATTCTATTCCATTGCATTGCATTGCATTGCATTGCATTCGGGTAGTTTCCATTCTATTCCATTCCAATCCATTCCATTCCATTCCGGTTGATTCCATTCCATTCCATTCCATTCCATTCCATTGCATTCCATTCCATTCCATTGCATTCCATTCCATTCCATTCCATTCCATTCCATTCCATTCCATTCAATTCCATTGCATTCCATTTTACTCCATTCCATTCCATTGCATTCTGGTTGATTCCATTCCATTCCATTCCATTCCATTCCGTTCTATTCCATTCGTGCTGATTCCATTCCATTCCATTCCATTCCATTCCATTCCATTCCATTCCATTCCATCCCATTCCATTCCATTCCATCCCATTCCATTCCATTCCATTCGGGTTGATTCCATTCCATTCCATTCCATTCCATTCCATTCCATTCGGTTTGATTCCATTGCATTCCATTCCATACCATTCTATTCCTTTAGGGTTGATTCCATTCCATTCCATTTGATTCCATTCCATTCGATTCCATTCCATTCTTGCTGACTCCTTTCCGTTCCATTTCATTCCAATCCATTTGGTTTGATTCCATTCATTTCCATTCCATTCCATTTGGTTGCTTCCATTCCATTCCAGAACATTCCATCCCATTCCATTCCATTGCATTCAGGTTGATTCCATTCCATTCCTTTCCATTCCATCCCATTCCATTCTATTCCTTTCCATTCCGACACATTCCATTCCATTCCATTCCATTCAATTCCATTCCATTTTGGTTGATTTCATTCCATTCCATTCCATTCCATTCCTTTCCATTCCATTGCATTCCATTTCATTCAATTTCAATCCATTCGGGTTGATTCCATTCCATTCCATTCCTTTCCATTCCATTCCATTCCATTCGGGTTAATTGCATTCCATTCCATTCCATTCGACTCCATTCCGTTCCATTCCTTTCGGGTGGCTTCCATTCCAGTCAAGAACATTCCATTCCATTCCATTCCATTACATTCCTCTCCATTCCAATCCATTCCATTCCATGTGGGTTGATTCCATTCCATTCCATTCCATTCCATTCCATTCCATTCCATTCCATTCGGGTTGATTCCATTCCATTCCATTCCATTCCATTCCATTCCATTCCATTCCATTCGGTTTGATTCCATTGCATTCCATTCCATACCATTCTATTCCTTTAGGGTTGATTCCATTCCATTCCATTTGATTCCATTCCATTCGATTCCATTCCATTCTTGCTGACTCCTTTCCGTTCCATTTCATTCCAATCCATTTGGTTTGATTCCATTCATTTCCATTCCATTCCATTTGGTTGCTTCCATTCCATTCCAGAACATTCCATTCCAATGCATTGCATTCCATTCTACTCCATTCTATTCCATTGCATTCTGGTTGATTCCATTCCATTCCATTCCATTCCATTCTATTCCATTCGTGCTGATTCCATTCCATTCCAGTCCATTCCATTCCATCCCATTCCATTCCATTCCATCCCATTCCATTCCATTCCATTCGGGTTGATTCCATTCCATTCCATTCCATTCCATTCGGGTTGATTCAATTCAATTCCATTCTATTCCATTCCATTCCATTACATTCGGGTTGATTCCATTCCATTCCATTCCATTCCATTCCATTCCATTCCATTCCATTCGGGTTGATTCCATTTCATTCCATTCCATTCCATTCTATTGCATTCTATTCCATTCTATTCCCTTCCATTGCATTCCATTCCATTGCATTTCATTCCATTCCAGTAGATTCCATTCCATTCCATTGCATTCCACTCCATTGAATTCCATTCCATTCCGTTTCATTCCATTCGTGTTGATTCCATTCCATTCCATTCCATTCCCTTCCATTCTTGTTGATTCCATTCCATGCCATGCCATTCCATTCCATTACATTACATTCCGGTTGATTCCATTCCATTCCATTCCATTCCATTCCATTCCATTTCATTTCCTTCGTGTTGATTCCATTCCATTCCATTCCATTCCGTTCCCTTCCATTCCATTCCATTAGAGTTGATTCCATTCCATTCCATTCAATTCCATTCCATTCCATTTCATTCCATTCTCGATGATTCCATTCCACTCCATTCCATTCCATTCGGGTTGATACCATTCCATTCCATTCCATTCCATTACATTACATTCTATTCGGGTTGATTCCATTCCATTCCATTCCATTCCATTCCATTTTGTTTGATTCCATACCATTCGATTCCATTCCATTCGTGTTGATTCCATTCAATTCCATTCAATTGCATTCCATTCCATTCCGTTTCATTCCATTGGTGTTGATTCCATTCCATTCCATTCCATTCCATTCCATTCCCTTCCATTCGTGTTGATTCCACTCGATGCCACTGCATTCCATTACATTCCATTCCATTCGGCTTGATTCCATGCCATTCCTTTCCATTCCCTTCTATTGCATTCCATTCCTTTGCACTCCATACCATTCCATTCCATTCCATTCCATTTCATTCCGTTCGGGTTGATGGCATTCCATTCCATTCCATTCCATTCGGGTTGATTCCATTTCATTCCATTCCATTCCATTCCATTGTATTCTACTCCATTCTATTCCCTTCCATTGCATTCCATTCCATTGCATTTCATTCCATTCCGGTAGATTCCATTCCATTCCATTCCATTTCATTCCATTCCATTCTGGTTGATTCCATTCTATTCCATTCCATTCCATTCCATTTCCTTTCGGTTGATTGATTCCATTCCATTCCATTCCATTCCATTTGGGTTGATTCCATTCCGTTCAATTCCATTTCATTCGGGTTGATTCCATTCCATTCCATTCCATTCCATTCCACTGCATTCCATTTCATTCCTTTCTATTCCATTGCATTCCATTCCACTCCATTTCGCTCCATTCAGGTTGATTCCATTCCACTCCATTCCATTCCATTCCATTCCATTAGGGTTGATTCCATTCCATTCCACTCCATTCCATTCCATTCCATTCCATTAGGGTTGATTCCATTCCATTCCATCCCATTGAATTCCATTCCATTCCATTCCATTCCCTTTGGGATGATTCCTTTCCAATCCATTCCATTCCATTCCATTCCATTCCATTCCAAACGGGTTGATTCCATTCCATTCCATTCCATTGCATTCCATTCCATTCCATTTCATTCCATTCGGGTTAATACCTTTCCATTCCATTCCATTGCATTTGCTTCCATTGATGTTGATTCCATTCCATTCCATTCCATTCCATTCGGGTTGATTCCATTCCATTCCATTCCATTGCATTCCATTCCATTCCATTTCATTCCATTCGGGTTGATTCCATTAAATTCCATTCCATTCCATTCCATTCCATTCCATTCCATTTGGGTTGATTCCATGCCATTCCATTCCTTTCCATTCCATTCATTTCGGGTTGATTCCATTCCATTCCATTCCATTCCATTCCAGTCCATTCCATTGCATTCCATTCGTGTTGATTCCATTCCATTCCATTGCGTTCCATTCCATTCCGTTTCATTCCATTCGTGTTGATTCCATTCCATTGAATTCCATTCCATTCCATTCCATTCGTGTTGATTCCATTCCATTCCATTCCATTCCATTGCATTGCATTCCGTTCCATTCCATTCCATTCGGGTTGATTCCATTCAATTTCATTCCATTCCATTCCATTCCATTCCATTCAATTACATTCGGTTTGATTCCCTTCCATTGCATTCCATTCCATTCCATTCCATTCCTTTCCATTCCATTCTATTCCATTCCATTGCATTCTATTCTGGCTGATTCCATTCCATTCCATTCCATTCCATTCCATTCCATTCCATTCCATTCCATTCCATTCGTGTTGATTCCATTCCTTTCCATTCCATTCCAATCCATTCCATTCCATTCGGGTTGATTCCATTCCATTCCATTTCATTCCATTCCATTCGATTCCATTCCATTCGGGTTGACTCCATTCCATTCGTTTCCATTCCATTCGGGTTGACTCCATTCCATTCCATTCGATTCCATTCCACTCGGGTTGACTCCTTTCCTTTCCATTTCATTCCATTCTATTCCATTGCATTGCATTGCATTGCATTGCATTCGGGTAGTTTCCATTCTATTCCATTCCAATCCATTCCATTCCATTCCGGTTGATTCCATTCCATTCCATTCCATTCCATTCCATTGCATTCCATTCCATTCCATTGCATTCCATTCCATTCCATTCCATTCCATTCCATTCCATTCCATTCAATTCCATTGCATTCCATTTTACTCCATTCCATTCCATTGCATTCTGGTTGATTCCATTCCATTCCATTCCATTCCATTCCATTCCGTTCTATTCCATTCGTGCTGATTCCATTCCATTCCATTCCATTCCATTCCATTCCATTCCATTCCATTCCATTCCATCCCATTCCATTCCATTCCATCCCATTCCATTCCATTCCATTCGGGTTGATTCCATTCCATTCCATTCCATTCCATTCCATTCCATTCCATTCCATTCCATTCGGTTTGATTCCATTGCATTCCATTCCATACCATTCTATTCCTTTAGGGTTGATTCCATTCCATTCCATTTGATTCCATTCCATTCGATTCCATTCCATTCTTGCTGACTCCTTTCCGTTCCATTTCATTCCAATCCATTTGGTTTGATTCCATTCATTTCCATTCCATTCCATTTGGTTGCTTCCATTCCATTCCAGAACATTCCATCCCATTCCATTCCATTGCATTCAGGTTGATTCCATTCCATTCCTTTCCATTCCATCCCATTCCATTCTATTCCTTTCCATTCCGATACATTCCATTCCATTCCATTCCATTCAATTCCATTCCATTTTGGTTGATTTCATTCCATTCCATTCCATTCCATTCCTTTCCATTCCATTGCATTCCATTTCATTCAATTTCAATCCATTCGGGTTGATTCCATTCCATTCCATTCCTTTCCATTCCATTCCATTCCATTCGGGTTAATTGCATTCCATTCCATTCCATTCGACTCCATTCCGTTCCATTCCTTTCGGGTGGCTTCCATTCCAGTCAAGAACATTCCATTCCATTCCATTCCATTACATTCCTCTCCATTCCAATCCATTCCATTCCATGTGGGTTGATTCCATTCCATTCCATTCCATTCCATTCCATTCCATTCGGGTTGATTCCATTCCATTCCATTCCATTCCATTCCATTCCATTCCATTCCATTCCATTCGGTTTGATTCCATTGCATTCCATTCCATACCATTCTATTCCTTTAGGGTTGATTCCATTCCATTCCATTTGATTCCATTCCATTCGATTCCATTCCATTCTTGCTGACTCCTTTCCGTTCCATTTCATTCCAATCCATTTGGTTTGATTCCATTCATTTCCATTCCATTCCATTTGGTTGCTTCCATTCCATTCCAGAACATTCCATCCCATTCCATTCCATTGCATTCAGGTTGATTCCATTCCATTCCTTTCCATTCCATCCCATTCCATTCTATTCCTTTCCATTCCGATACATTCCATTCCATTCCATTCCATTCAATTCCATTCCATTTTGGTTGATTTCATTCCATTCCATTCCATTCCATTCCTTTCCATTCCATTGCATTCCATTCCATTCAATTTCAATCCATTCGGGTTGATTCCATTCCATTCCATTCCTTTCCATTCCATTCCATTCCATTCGGGTTCATTCCATTCCATTCCGTTCCATTCGATTCCATTCCATTCCATTCCCTTCGGATTGAATCCATTCCATTCCATTGCATTCCATTCCATTCCATTTCATTCCTTTCGTGTTGATTCAATACCATTCCATTCCAATGCATTCCATTCCATTCCATTTCATTCCATTTGGGTTGATTCCATTCCATTCCATTGCATTCCATTCCATTCCATTCGTGTTGATACCATTCCATTCCACGCCATTCCATTCCATTCCATTAGGATTGTTGCCATTCCATTCCATTCCATACCATTCCATTCTATTTGGGTTGATTCCATTCCTTTCCATTACATTTCATTCAGGTTAATTCCATTCCATTCCACTCCATTCGTTTCCATTCCATTCCATGTCATTCGTGTTGCTTCCATTCCAGTCAAGAACATTCCATTTCATTCCATTCCATTCCATTCCGGTTGATTCCATTCCATTCCATTCCATTCCATTCCATTCCATTCTATTCCATTCCATTCCTTTTGATTCCATTCCATTCCATTCAATTCCATTTTATTCCATTCGGCTTGATTCCATTCGGGTTTTTTCCATTCCATTGCATTCCATTCAATTCCATTCTCTTCCATTCTGGTTGATTCCATTCCATTCCGTTCCATTCCATTCTGGTTGATTCCATTCAATTCCGTTCTCTTCCATACCATTACATTCTCTTCCAATCCATTCCATTCTATTCCTTTCCATTCCATTCTATTCGCATTGATTCCATTCCTTCCCGTTCCATTCCATTCCATCCCATTCCATTCCATTCCATTCGGGTTGATTCCATTGCATTCAGTTGCATTCCATTCCATTTGGGTGGATTCCATTCCATTCCATTCCATTCCATTCCATTCCATTCCATTCCATACGTGTTGATTCCAATCCGCTCCATTCCTTTCCATTCTATTCCATTCCATTCCTGTTGATTCCCTTCCATTCCATTCCATCGCATTCCATTCCATTCCGTTTCATTCCATTCATGTTGATTCCTTTCCATTCCATTTCATTCGTGATGATTCCATTCCCTTCCATTCCATTCCATGCCATTCCATTCGTGTTGATACCATTCCATTCCATGCCATTCCATTCCATTCCATTCCATTAGGGTTGATGCCATTCCATTCCATTCCATACCATTCCATTCCCGTTGTGTTGATTCCATTCCATTCCACTCCATTCCATTCGGGTTAATTGCATTCCATTCCATTCCATTCGACTCCATTCCGTTCCATTCCTTTCGGGTGGCTTCCATTCCAGTCAAGAACATTCTATTCCATTCCATTCCGTTACATTCCTCTCCATTCCAATCCATTCCATTCCATGTGGGTTGATTCCATTCCATTCCATTCCATTCCATTCCATTCCATTCCATTCCATTCCATTCGGGTTGATTCCATTCCATTCCATTCCATTCCATTCCAGTCCATTCCATTGCATTCCATTCGGGTTGATTCCATTCCATTCCATTCCATTCTTGTAGATTCCGTTCTATTCCATTCCATTCCATTCCATTCCATTCCGTTCGTGTTGATTCCATTCCGTTCCATTCGAATCCATTCCATTCCATTCCGATTGATTCCATGCCATTCCTTTCCTTTCCATTCCGTTCCATTCCATTCCATTGCACTCCATTCCATTCAACTCCATTCCTTTGTGGTTGATTCCATTCCATTCCATTCCATTCCATTCCATTCGGGATGATTCCATTCCATTCCGTTCCATTCCATTCCCTTCCATTCCATTCCTTTCCGGTTGATTCCATTCCATTTCTTTCCATTCCATTCCATTCTGTTTTATTCCATTCCATTCCATTCCATTCCATTCCATTCCATTCCATTCCATTTCATTGTATTCCATTCTATCCCATTTCATTCCATTCCATTCGGGTTGTTTCCATTCCATTCCATTCCATACCATTCCATTGCTGTTGATTCCATTCCATTCCATTCCATTCCATTCCACTCCATTCCATTCCATTCCGTTTGCGTTGATTCCATTCCGTTCCAATCCATACCATTCCATTCCATTCCGGTTGATTCCATTCCATTCCATTTCATTCCATTCCATTCGGGTTGATTCCATTCCATTTCTTTCTATTCCATTCCATTCCATTCTATTCCATTCCATTCCATTCTATTCGCGTTGATTGCATTCCATCCCATTCCATTCCATTCCATCGCATTCCATTCCATTCCATTCGGGTTGAATCCATTGCATTCCATTCCATTCCATACCATTTGGGTGGATTCCATTCCATTCCATTCAATTCCATTCCATTCCATTCCGTTCGGGTAGATGCCATTCCCTTCCATTCCGTTGCATTCCATTCCATTCCATTCCATTCCACTCAGGTTGATTCCATTCCATTTCTTTACATTCCATTCCATTCCATTCGGGTTTATTCCATTCCATTCCATTCCATTCCATTCCATACCATTCGGTTGCTTCCATTCCATTCCAGAACATTCCATTCCATTCCATTCCATTTCGGTTGATCCCATTGCATTCCATTCCATTTCATTCTTATCCATTCCATTCCTTTTGCTTCCATTTCATTCCATTCCAATCCCTTTTATTCCATTCGGTTTGATTCCATTCCATTCCATTGCAATGCATTCCATTCCATTCCATTTCATTCCATTTGGGTTTATTCCATTCCATTTCATTCTATTCTATTCCATTCTGGTTGATTCCATTCCATCCCATTCCACTCCATTCCATTTCATTCCGGTTGATTCCATTCCATTCCCTTCCATTCCATTCCATTCCATTCCATTCCATTGCATTCCATTCCATTCGTGTTGATTCCATTCCTTTCCATTCCATTCCAATCCATTCCATTCCATTCGGGTTGATTCCATTCCATTCCATTTCATTCCATTCCATTCGATTCCATTCCATTCGGGTTGACTCCATTCCATTCGTTTCCATTCCATTCGGGTTGACTCCATTCCATTCCATTCGATTCCTTTCCACTCGGGTTGACTCCTTTCCTTTCCATTTCATTCCATTATATTCCATTGCATTGCATTGCATTGCATTGCATTCGGGTAGTTTCTATTCTATTCCACTCCAATCCATTCCATTCCATTCCGGTTGACTCCATTCCCTTCCATTCCATTCCATTCCATTGCATTCCATTCCATTCCATTGCATTCCATTCCATTCCATTCCATTCCATTCCATTCCATTCCATTCAATTCCATTGCATTCCATTTTACTCCATTCCATTCCATTGCATTCTGGTTGATTCCATTCCATTCCATTCCATTGCATTCCGTTCTATTCCATTCGTGGTGATTCCATTCCATTCCATTCCATTCCATTCCATTCCATTCCATTCCATTCGGTTTGATTCCATTGCATTCCATTCCATACCATTCTATTCCATTAGGGTTGATTCCATTCCATTCCATTTGATTCCATTCCATTCGATTCCATTCCATTCTTGCTGACTCCTTTCCGTTCCATTTCATTGCAATCCATTTGGTTTGATTCCATTCATTTCCATTCCATTCCATTTGGTTGCTTCCATTCCATTCCAGAACATTCCATCCCATTCCATTCCATTGCATTCAGGTTGATTCCATTCCATTCCTTTCCATTCCATCCCATTCCATTCTATTCCATTCCATTCCGATACATTCCATTCCATTCCATTCCATTCAATTCCATTCCATTTTGGTTGATTTCATTCCATTCCATTCCATTCCATTCCATTCCATTCGGGTTGATTCCATTCCATTCCATTCCATTCCATTCCATTCCATTCCAGTCCATTCCATTGCATTCCATTCGGGTTGATTCCATTCCATTCCATTCCATTCTTGTAGATTCCGTTCTATTCCATTCCATTCCATTCCATTCCATTCCATTCCGTTCGGGTTGATTCCATTCCGTTCCATTCGAATCCATTCCATTCCATTCCGATTGATTCCATGCCATTCCTTTCCTTTCCATTCCGTTCCATTCCATTCCATTGCATTCCATTCCATTCAACTCCATTCCTTTGTGGTTGATTCCATTCCATTCCATTCCATTCCATTCCATTCCATTCGGGTTGATTCCATTCCATTCCGTTCCATTCCATTCCCTTCCATTCCATTCCTTTCCGGTTGATTCCATTCCATTTCTTTCCATTCCATTCCATTCTGGTTTATTGCATTCCATTCCTTTCCATTCCATTCCATTCCATTCCATTTCATTGTATTCCATTCTATCCCATTTCATTCCATTCCATTCGGGTTGTTTCCATTCCATTCCATTCCATACCATTCCATTGCTGTTGATTCCATTCCATTCCATTCCATTCCATTCCACTCCATTCCATTCCATTCCGTTTGCGTTGATTCCATTCCGTTCCAATCCATACCATTCCATTCCATTCCGGTTGATTCCATTCCATTCCATTTCATTCCATTCCATTCGGGTTGATTCCATTCCATTTCTTTCTATTCCATTCCATTCCATTCTATTCCATTCCATTCCATTCTATTCGCGTTGATTCCATTCCATCCCATTCCATTCCATTCCATCGCATTCCATTCCATTCCATTCGGGTTGAATCCATTGCATTCCATTCCATTCCATACCATTTGGGTGGATTCCATTCCATTCCATTCCATTCCATTCCATTCCATTCCGTTCGGGTAGATGCCATTCCCTTCCATTCCGTTGCATTCCATTCCATTCCATTCCATTCCATTCAGGTTGATTCCATTCCATTTCTTTACATTCCATTCCATTCCATTCGGGTTTATTCCATTCCATTCCATTCCATTCCATTTGGTTGCTTCCATTCCATTCCAGAACATTCCATTCCATTCCATTCCATTTCGGTTGATTCCATTGCATTCCATTCCATTTCATTCTTATCCATTCCATTCCTTTTGCTTCCATTTCATTCCATTCCAATCCCTTTTATTCCATTCGGTTTGATTCCATTCCATTCCATTGCAATGCATTCCATTCCATTCCATTTCATTCCATTTGGGTTTATTCCATTCCATTTCATTCTATTCTATTCCATTCTGGTTGATTCCATTCCATCCCATTCCACACCATTCCATTTCATTCGGGTTGATTCCATTCCATTCCATTCCATTCCATTCCATTCCATTCCATTCCATTCCATTCCATTCCATTCCATTTGTGTTGACTCCATTCCATTCCATTCCATTACATTCGGTTTGATCCCATTCCATTCCGTTCCATTCCATTCTATTCCATTCCATTCGTGTTGATTCCATTCCATTCCACTCCATTGAATTCCATTCCATTCCGTTTCATTCCATTCGTGTTGATTCCATTCCATTCCATTCCATTCCATTCCCTTCCATTCGTGTTGATTCCATTCCATTCCATTCCATTCCCTTCCATTCGTGTTGATTCCATTCCATGCCATGCCATTCCATTCCATTCCATTCCATTCCGGTTGATTCCATTCCATTCCATTCCATTCCATTCCATTCCATTCCATTTCATTTCCTTCGTGTTGATTCCATTCCATTCCATTCCATTTCGTTCCCTTCCATTCCATTAGAGTTGATTCCATTCCATTCCATTCAATTCCATTCCATTCCATTTCATTCCATTCTCGATGATTCCATTCCATTCCATTCCTTTCCATTCCATTCGGGTTGATTCCATTCCATTTCATTCCATTAGATTCCATTCCTTTCCATTCCATTCCTTTCAGGTTGATTCCATTACGTTCCATTCCATTCCATTCGGGTTGATACCATTCCATTCCATTCCGTTACATTACATTACATTCTATTCGGGTTGATTCCATTCCATTCCATTCCATTCCATTACATTTTGGTTGATTCCATTCCATTCGATTCCATTCCATTCGTGTTGATTCCATTCAATTCCATTCAATTGCATTCCATTCCATTCCGTTTCATTCCATTGGTGTTGATTCCATTCCATTCCATTCCATTCCATTCCATTCCCTTCCATTCGTGTTGATTCCATTCGATGCCACTGCTTTAAATTCCATTCCATTCCATTCGGCTTGATTCCATGCCATTCCTTTCCATTCCCTTTTATTCCATTCCATTCCTTTGCACTCCATTCCATTCCATTCCATTCCATTCCATTCCATTTCATACCATTCGGGTTGATGGCATTCCATTCCATTCCATTCCATTCGGGTTGATTCCATCTCATTCCATTCCATTCCATTCCATTCCATTGCATTCTATTCCATTCTATTCCCTTCCATTGCATTCCATTCCATTGCATTTCATTCCATTCCGGTTGATTACATTCCATTCCATTCCATTCCATTCCATTCTATTCCATTCCATTCCTTCTGATTCCATTCCATTCAATTCCATTTTATTCCATTCGGCTTGATTCCATTCGGGTTGTTTCCATTCCATTGCAATCCATTCAATTCCATTCTATTCCATTCTGGTTGATTCCATTCCATTCCATTCCATTCCATTCGGGTTGATTCCATTCAATTCCATTCTCTTCCATACCATTACATTCTCTTCCATTCCATTCCATTCTATTCCATTCCATTTCATTCTATTCGCATTGATTCCATTCCATCCCATTCCTTTCCATTCCATCCCATTCCATTCCATTCCATTCGGGTTGATTCCATTGCATTCAGTTGCATTCCATTCCATTTGGGTGGATTCCATTCCATTCCATTCCATTCCATTCCATTCCATTCCATTCCTCTCCATTCCAATCCATTCCATTCCATGTGGGTTGATTCCATTCCATTCCATTCCATTCCTTTCCATTCCATTCCATTCGGGTTGATTCCATTCCATTCCATTCCATTCCATTCCACTCCATTCCATTGCATTCCATTCGGGTTGATTCCATTCCATTCCATTCCATACCATTCCATTCCACTCGGGTTGATTCCATTCCATTCCAATACTTTCCATTCCATTCCATTCGGGTTGATTCCATTCCCTTCCATTCCATTCCATTCCATTCTTGTAGATTCCGTTCTATTCCATTCCATTCCATTCCATTCCATTCCGTTCGGGTTGATTCCATTCCGTTCCATTCGAATCCATTCCATTCCATTCCGATTGATTCCATGCCATTCCTTTCCATTCCATTCCGTTCCATTCCATTCTATTCCGATTGATTCCATTCCATTCCATTGCCTTCCATTCCATTCAACTCCATTCCTTTGTGGTTGATTCCATTCCATTCCATTGCCTTCCATTCCATTCAACTCCATTCCTTTGTGGTTGATTCCATTCCATTCCATTCCATTCCATACCATTCCATTCCATTCCATTCCTTTCCATTCCGTTTCATTCCATTCCATTCAATTTCATTCCATTCGGGTTGATTCCATTCCATTCCATTCCTTTCCATGATATTCCATTCCTTTCTATTCCTGTTGGGTTCATTCCATTCCATTCCATTCCATTCAATTCTATTCCATTCCATTCCCTTCGGGTTGAATCCATTCCATTCCTTTCCATTCCATTCCATTCCATTCGGGTTGATTCCATTCCATTCCGTTCCATTCCATTCCATTCCATTCCATTCCTTTCCGGTTGATTCCATTCCATTTCTTTCCATTCCATTCCATTCTGGTTTATTCCATTCCATTCCATTCCATTCCATTCCTTTCCATTCCATTCCATTCCATTTCATTCTATTCCATTCTATCCCATTTCATTCCATTCCATTCGGGTTGATTCCATTCCATTCCATTCCATACCATTCCATTGCTGTTGATTCCATTCCATTCCATTCCATTCCATTCCATTCCACTCCATTCCATTCCATTCCGTTTGGGTTGATTCCATTCCGTTCCAATCGATACCATTCCATTCCATTCCAATGCATTGCATTCCATTCCATTTCATTCCATTTGGGTTTATTCCATTACATTGCATTCTATTCTATTCCATTCTGGTAGATTCCATTCCATTCCATTCCACTCCATTCCATTTCATTCGGGTTGATTCCATTCCATTCCATTCCATTCCATTCCATTCCATTCCATTCCATTCCATTCCATTTGTGTTGACCCCATTCCATTCCATTCCATTCCATTCCATTCGGCTTGATGCCATGCCATTCCTTTCCATTCCCTTCTATTCCATTCCATTCCTTTGCACTCCATTCCATTCCATTCCATTCCATTTCATTCCATTCGGGTTGATGGCATTCCATTCCATTCCATTCCATTCGGGTTTCTTCCATTTCATTCCATTCCATTCCATTCCATTGCATTCTATTCCATTCTATTCCCTTCCATCGCATTCCATTCCATTGCATTCCATTCCATTCCGGTTGATTCCATTCCATTCCATTCCATTCCATTCCATTCCATTCCATTCCATTTCATTGTATTCCATTCCATTCCTTTTGATTCCATTCCATTCCATTCAATTCCATTTTATTCCATTCGGCTTGATTCCATTCGGGTTGTTTCCATTCCATTGCATTCCATTCAATTCCATTCTACTCCATTCTGGTTCATTCCATTCCATTCCATTCCATTCCATTCGGGTTGATTCCATTCAATTCCATTCTCTTCCATACCATTACATTCTCTTCCATTCCATTCCATTCTATTCCATTCCATTCCATTCTATTCGCATTGATTCCATTCCATCCCATTCCATTCCATTCCATCCCATTCCATTCCATTCCTTTCGGGTTGATTCCATTGCATTCAGTTTCATTCCATTCCATTTGGGTGGATTCCATTCCATTCCATTCCATTCCATTCCATTCCATTCCATTCCATTCCATACGGGTTGATTCCAATCCGTTCCATTCCTTTCCATTCTATTTCATTCCATTCATGTTGTTTCCGTTCCATTCCATTCCATCGCATTCCATTCCATTCCGTTTCATTCCATTCATGTTGATTCCTTTCCATTCCATTCCATTCGGTATGATTCCATTCCCTTTCATTCCATTCTATTCCATTCCATTCGTGTTGATACCATTCCATTCCACGCCATTCCATTCCATTCCATTCCATTAGGGTTGATGCCATTCCATTCCATTCCATACCATTCCATTCCCGTTGCGTTGATTCCATTCCATTCCACTCCATTCCATTTGGGTTAATTGCATTCCATTCCATTCCATTCGACTCCATTCCGTTCCATTCCATTCGGGTGGCTTCCATTCCAGTCAAGAACATTCCATTCCATTCCATTCCATTCCATTCCATTCCATTCCTCTCCATTCCAATCCATTCCATTCCATGTGGGTTGATTCCTTTCCATTCCATTCCATTCCATTCCATTCGGGTTGATTCCATTCCATTCCATTCCATTCCATTCCACTCCATTCCATTGCATTCCATTCGGGTTTATTCCATTCCATTCCATTCCATACCATTCCATTCCACTCGGGTTGATTCCATTCCATTCCATTCCATTCCATTCGGGTTGATTCCATTCCATTCCATTTCATTCCATTCTTGTAGATTCCGTTCTATTCCATTCCATTCCATTCCATTCCATTCCTTTCGGGTTGATTCCATTCCGTTCCATTCGAATCCATTCCATTCCATTCCGATTGATTCCATGCCATTCCTTTCCATTCCATTCCGTTCCATTCCATTCCATTCCGATTGATTCCATTCCATTCCATTGCATTCCATTCCTTTCAACTCCATTCTTTTGTGGTTGATTCCATTCCATTCCATTCCATTCCATTCCATTCCCTTCCATTCGTGTTGATTCCATTCGATGCCACTGCTTTAAATTCCATTCCATTCCATTCGGCTTGATTCCATGCCATTCCTTTCCATTCCCTTTTATTCCATTCCATTCCTTTGCACTCCATTCCATTCCATTCCATTCCATTCCATTCCATTTCATTCCATTCGGGTTGATGGCATTCCATTCCATTCCATTCCATTCGGGTTGATTCCATCTCATTCCATTCCATTCCATTCCATTCCATTGCATTCTATTCCATTCTATTCCCTTCCATTGCATTCCATTCCATTGCATTTCATTCCATTCCGGTTGATTACATTCCATTCCATTCCATTCCATTCCATTCTATTCCATTCCATTCCTTCTGATTCCATTCCATTCAATTCCATTTTATTCCATTCGGCTTGATTCCATTCGGGTTGTTTCCATTCCATTGCAATCCATTCAATTCCATTCTATTCCATTCTGGTTGATTCCATTCCATTCCATTCCATTCCATTCGGGTTGATTCCATTCAATTCCATTCTCTTCCATACCATTACATTCTCTTCCATTCCATTCCATTCTATTCCATTCCATTTCATTCTATTCGCATTGATTCCATTCCATCCCATTCCATTCCATTCCATCCCATTCCATTCCATTCCATTCGGGTTGATTCCATTGCATTCAGTTGCATTCCATTCCATTTGGGTGGATTCCATTCCATTCCATTCCATTCCATTCCATTCCATTCCGTTCGGGTTGATTCCATTCCCTTCCATTCCATTGCATTCCATTCCATTCCATTCCGTTCGGGTTGATTCCATTCCCTTCCATTCCATTGCATTCCATCGCATTCCATTCCATTCCGTTTCATTCCATTCATGTTGATTCCTTTCCATTCCATTCCATTCGGTATGATTCCATTCCCTTTCATTCCATTCTATTCCATTCCATTCGTGTTGATACCATTCCATTCCACGCCATTCCATTCCATTCCATTCCATTAGGGTTGATGCCATTCCATTCCATTCCATACCATTCCATTCCCGTTGCGTTGATTCCATTCCATTCCACTCCATTCCATTTGGGTTAATTGCATTCCATTCCATTCCATTCGACTCCATTCCGTTCCATTCCATTCGGGTGGCTTCCATTCCAGTCAAGAACATTCCATTCCATTCCATTCCATTCCATTCCATTCCATTCCTCTCCATTCCAATCCATTCCATTCCATGTGGGTTGATTCCTTTCCATTCCATTCCATTCCATTCCATTCCATTCCATTCCATTCGGGTTGATTCCATTCCCTTCCATTCCATTCCATTCCATTCTTGTAGATTCCGTTCTATTCCATTCCATTCCATTCCATTCCATTCCGTTCGGGTTGATTCCATTCCGTTCCATTCGAATCCATTCCATTCCGTTCCGATTGATTCCATGCCATTCCTTTCCATTCCATTCCGTTCCATTCCATTCTATTCCGATTGATTCCATTCCATTCCATTGCCTTCCATTCCATTCAACTCCATTCCTTTGTGGTTGATTCCATTCCATTCCATTGCCTTCCATTCCATTCAACTCCATTCCTTTGTGGTTGATTCCATTCCATTCCATTCCATTCCATACCATTCCATTCCATTCCATTCCATTCCTTTCCATTCCGTTTCATTCCATTCCATTCAATTTCATTCCATTCGGGTTGATTCCATTCCATTCCATTCCTTTCCATTATATTCCATTCCTTTCCATTCCTGTTGGGTTCATTCCATTCCATTCCATTCCATTCAATTCTATTCCATTCCATTCCCTTTGGGTTGAATCCATTCCATTCCCTTCCATTCCATTCCATTCCATTCGGGTTGATTCCATTCCATTCCGTTCCATTCCATTCCATTCCATTCCATTCCATTCCTTTCCGGTTGATTCCATTCCATTTCTTTCCATTCCATTCCATTCTGGTTTATTCCATTCCATTCCATTCCATTCCATTCCTTTCCATTCCATTCCATTCCATTTCATTCTATTCCATTCTATCCCATTTCATTCCATTCCATTCGGGTTGATTCCATTCCATTCCATTCCATACCATTCCATTGCTGTTGATTCCATTCCATTCCATTCCATTCCACTCCATTCCATTCCATTCCGTTTGGGTTGATTCCATTCCGTTCCAATCGATACCATTCCATTCCATTCCGGGTGATTCCATTCCATTCCATTTCATTCCATTGCATTCGGGTTGATTCCATTCCATTTCTTTCTTTTCCATTCCATTCCATTTTATTCCATTCCATTCCATTCTATTCGCGTTGATTCCATTCCATCCCATTCCATTCCATTCCATCGCATTCCATTCCATTCCATCCGGGTTGAATCCATTGCATTCCATTCCATTCCATACCATTTGGGTGGATTCCATTCCATTCCATTCAATTCCATTCCATTCCATTCCGTTCGGGTTGATTCCATTCCCTTCCATTCCGTTGCATTCCATTCCATTCCATTCCATTCCACTCAGGTTGATTCCATTCCATTTCTTTCCATTCCATTCCATTCCATTCCATTCGGGTTTATTCCATTCCATTCCATTCCATTCCATTCCATTCCATTCCATTCGGTTGCTTCCAATCCATTCCAGAACATTCCATTCCATTCCATTCCATTTCGGTAGTTTCCATTGCATTCCATTCCATTCCATTCTTATCCATTCCATTCCTTTTGCTTCCATTCCATTCCATTCCAATCCATTTTATTCCATTCGGTTTGATTCCATTCCATTCCATTCCAATGCATTGCATTCCATTCCATTTCATTCCATTTGGGTTTATTCCATTACATTGCATTCTATTCTATTCCATTCTGGTAGATTCCATTCCATTCCATTCCACTCCATTCCATTTCATTCGGGTTGATTCCATTCCATTCCATTCCATTCCATTCCATTCCATTCCATTCCATTCCATTCCATTCCATTCCATTCCATTCCATTCCATTCCATTCCATTCCATTCCATTCCATTCCATTCCATTCCATTCCATTTGTGTTGACCCCATTCCATTCCATTCCATTCCATTCCATTCGGTTTGATTCCATTCCATTCCGTTCCATTCCATTCTATTCCATTCCATTCGTGTTGATTCCATTCCATTCCACTCCATTGAATTCCATTCCATTCCGTTTCATTCCTTTCCTGTTGATTTCATTCCATTCCATTCCATTCCCTTCCATTCGTGTTGATTCCATTCCATGCCATGCCATTCCATTCCATTCCGGTGGATTCCATTCCATTCCATTCCATTCCATTCCATTCCATTCCATTTCATTTCCTTCGTGTTGATTCCATTCCATTCCGTTCCATTCCGTTCCCTTCCATTCCATTCCATCAGAGTTGATTCCATTCCATTCCATTCAATTCCATTCCATTCCATTTCATTCCATTCTCGATGATTCCATTCCATTCCATTCCATTCCATTCCATTCGGGTTGATTCCATTCCATTTCATTCCATTAGATTCCATTCCTTTCCATTCCATTCCTTTCAGGTTGATTCCATTACGTTCCATTCCATTCCATTCGGGTTGATACCATTCCATTCCATTCCATTACATTACATTACATTCTATTCGGGTTGATTCCATTCCATTCCATTCCATTCCATTCCATTCCATTTTGGTTGATTCCATTCCATTCGATTCCATTCCATTCGTGTTGATTCCATTCAATTCCATTCAATTGCATTCCATTCCATTCCGTTTCATTCCATTGGTGTTGATTCCATTCCATTCCATTCCATTCCATTCCATTCCCTTCCATTCGTGTTGATTCCATTCGATGCCACTGCATTCCATTCCATTCCATTCCATTCGGCTTGATGCCATGCCATTCCTTTCCATTCCCTTCTATTCCATTCCATTCCTTTGCACTCCATTCCATTCCATTCCATTCCATTTCATTCCATTCGGGTTGATGGCATTCCATTCCATTCGGGTTTCTTCCATTTCATTCCATTCCATTCCATTCCATTGCATTCTATTCCATTCTATTCCCTTCCATCGCATTCCATTCCATTGCATTTCATTCCATTCCGGTTGATTCCATTCCATTCCATTCCATTCCATTCCATTCCATTCCATTCCATTCCATTCCATTCTATTCCATTCCATTCCTTTTGATTCCATTCCATTCCATTCAATTCCATTTTATTCCATTCGGCTTGATTCCATTCGGGTTGTTTCCATTCCATTGCATTCCATTCAATTCCATTCTACTCCATTCTGGTTGATTCCATTCCATTCCATTCCATTCCATTCGGGTTGATTCCATTCAATTCCATTCTCTTCCATACCATTACATTCTCTTCCATTCCATTCCATTCTATTCCATTCCATTCCATTCTATTCGCATTGATTCCATTCCATCCCATTCCATTCCATTCCATCCCATTCCACTCCATTCCTTTCGGGTTGATTCCATTGCATTCAGTTTCATTCCATTCCATTTGGGTGGATTCCATTCCATTCCATTCCATTCCATTCCATTCCATTCCATTCCATACGGGTTGATTCCAATCCGTTCCATTCCTTTCCATTCTATTTCATTCCATTCATGTTGATTCCGTTCCATTCCATTCCATCGCATTCCATTCCATTCCGTTTCATTCCATTCATGTTGATTCCTTTCCATTCCATTCCATTCGGTATGATTCCATTCCCTTTCATTCCATTCTATTCCATTCCATTCGTGTTGATACCATTCCATTCCACGCCATTCCATTCCATTCCATTCCATTAGGGTTGATGCCATTCCATTCCATTCCATACCATTCCATTCCCGTTGCGTTGATTCCATTCCATTCCACTCCATTCCATTTGGGTTAATTGCATTCCATTCCATTCCATTCGACTCCATTCCGTTCCATTCCATTCGGGTGGCTTCCATTCCAGTCAAGAACATTCCATTCCATTCCATTCCATTCCATTCCATTCCTCTCCATTCCAATCCATTCCATTCCATGTGGGTTGATTCCTTTCCATTCCATTCCATTCCATTCCATTCCATTCCATTCCATTCCATTCGGGTTGATTCCATTCCATTCGGGTTGATTCCATTCCATTCCATTTCATTCCATTCCATTCCACTCCATTCCATTGCATTCCATTCGGGTTGATTCCATTCCATTCCATTCCATACCATTCCATTCCACTCGGGTTGATTCCATTCCATTCCATTCCATTCCATTCGGGTTGATTCCATTCCATTCCATTTCATTCCATTCTTGTAGATTCCGTTCTATTCCATTCCATTCCATTCCATTCCATTCCTTTTGGGTTGATTCCATTCCGTTCCATTCGAATCCTTTCCATTCCATTCCGATTGATTCCATGCCATTCCTTTCCATTCCATTCCGTTCCATTCCATTCCATTCCGATTGATTCCATTCCATTCCATTGCATTCCATTCCTTTCAACTCCATTCCTTTGTGGTTGATTCCATTCCATTCCATTCCATTCCATTCCATTCCATTCCTTTCCATTCCGTTTCATTCCATTCCATTCAATTTCATTCCATTCGGGTTGATTCCATTCCATTCCATTCCTTTCCATTATATTCCATTCCATTCCATTCCAGTCGGATTCATTCCATTCCATTCCGTTCAATTCCATTCCATTCCATTCCGTTCCATTCCTTTCCGGTTGATTCCATTCCATTTCTTTCCATTCCATTCCATTCTGGTTTATTCCATTCCATTCCATTCCATTCCATTCCATTCCATTCCATTCCATTCCATTCCATTTCATTCTATTCCATTCTATCCCATTTCATTCCATTCCATTCGGGTTGATTCCATTCCATTCCATTCCATACCATTCCATTGCTGTTGATTCCATTCCATTCCATTCCATTCCATTCCACTCCATTCCATTCCATTCCGTTTGGGTTGATTCCTTTCCGTTCCAATCCATACCATTCCATTCCATTCCGGTTGATTCCATTCCATTCCATTACATTCCATTCCATTCGGGTTGATTCCATTCCATTTCTTTCTATTCCATTCCATTCCATTCTATTCCATTCCATTCCATTCTAGCCGCGTTGATTCCATTCCATCCCATTCCATTCCATTCCATCGCATTCCATTCCATTCCATTCGGGTTGAATCCATTGCATTCCATTCCATTCCATACCATTTGGGTAGATTCCATTCCATTACATTGCATTCCATTCCATTCCATTCGGGTTGATTCCATTCCATTCCATTCCATTGCATTCCATTCCATTCCATTGCATTCCATTCCAGTCAGGTTGATTCCATTCCATTTCTTTCCATTCCATTCCATTCTGGTTTATTCCATTCCATTCCATTCCATTCCATTCCTTTCCATTCCATTCCATTCCATTTCATTCTATTCCATTCTATCCCATTTCATTCCATTCCATTCGGGTTGATTCCATTCCATTCCATTCCATACCATTCCATTGCTGTTGATTCCATTCCATTCCATTCCATTCCATTCCACTCCATTCCATTCCATTCCATTCCGTTTGGGTTGATTCCATTCCGTTCCAATCGATACCATTCCATTCCATTCCGGGTGATTCCATTCCATTCCATTTCATTCCATTGCATTCGGGTTGATTCCATTCCATTTCTTTCTTTTCCATTCCATTCCATTTTATTCCATTCCATTCCATTCTATTCGCGTTGATTCCATTCCATCCCATTCCATTCCATTCCATCGCATTCCATTCCATTCCATTCGGGTTGAATCCATTGCATTCCATTCCATTCCATACCATTTGGGTGGATTCCATTCCATTCCATTCAATTCCATTCCATTCCATTCCGTTCAGGTTGATTCCATTCCCTTCCATTCCGTTGCATTCCATTCCATTCCATTCCATTCCACTCAGGTTGATTCCATTCCATTTCTTTCCATTCCATTCCATTCCATTCCATTCGGGTTTATTCCATTCCATTCCATTCCATTCCATTCCATTCCATTCGGTTGCTTCCAATCCATTCCAGAACATTCCATTCCATTCCATTCCATTTCGGTAGTTTCCATTGCATTCCATTCCATTCCATTCTTATCCATTCCATTCCTTTTGCTTCCATTCCATTCCATTCCAATCCATTTTATTCCATTCGGTTTGATTCCATTCCATTCCATTCCAATGCATTGCATTCCATTCCATTTCATTCCATTTGGGTTTATTCCATTACATTGCATTCTATTCTATTCCATTCTGGTAGATTCCATTCCATTCCATTCCACTCCATTCCATTTCATTCGGGTTGATTCCATTCCATTCCATTCCATTCCATTCCATTCCATTCCATTCCATTCCATTCCATTTGTGTTGACCCCATTCCATTCCATTCCATTCCATTCCATTCGGCTTGATGCCATGCCATTCCTTTCCATTCCCTTCTATTCCATTCCATTCCTTTGCACTCCATTCCATTCCATTCCATTCCATTTCATTCCATTCGGGTTGATGGCATTCCATTCCATTCCATTCCATTCGGGTTTCTTCCATTTCATTCCATTCCATTCCATTCCATTGCATTCTATTCCATTCTATTCCCTTCCATCGCATTCCATTCCATTGCATTCCATTCCATTCCGGTTGATTCCATTCCATTCCATTCCATTCCATTCCATTCCATTCCATTCCATTCCATTCCATTCCATTTCATTGTATTCCATTCCATTCCTTTTGATTCCATTCCATTCCATTCAATTCCATTTTATTCCATTCGGCTTGATTCCATTCGGGTTGTTTCCATTCCATTGCATTCCATTCAATTCCATTCTACTCCATTCTGGTTCATTCCATTCCATTCCATTCCATTCCATTCGGGTTGATTCCATTCAATTCCATTCTCTTCCATACCATTACATTCTCTTCCATTCCATTCCATTCTATTCCATTCCATTCCATTCTATTCGCATTGATTCCATTCCATCCCATTCCATTCCATTCCATCCCATTCCATTCCATTCCTTTCGGGTTGATTCCATTGCATTCAGTTTCATTCCATTCCATTTGGGTGGATTCCATTCCATTCCATTCCATTCCATTCCATTCCATTCCATTCCATACGGGTTGATTCCAATCCGTTCCATTCCTTTCCATTCTATTTCATTCCATTCATGTTGTTTCCGTTCCATTCCATTCCATCGCATTCCATTCCATTCCGTTTCATTCCATTCATGTTGATTCCTTTCCATTCCATTCCATTCGGTATGATTCCATTCCCTTTCATTCCATTCTATTCCATTCCATTCGTGTTGATACCATTCCATTCCACGCCATTCCATTCCATTCCATTCCATTAGGGTTGATGCCATTCCATTCCATTCCATACCATTCCATTCCCGTTGCGTTGATTCCATTCCATTCCACTCCATTCCATTTGGGTTAATTGCATTCCATTCCATTCCATTCGACTCCATTCCGTTCCATTCCATTCGGGTGGCTTCCATTCCAGTCAAGAACATTCCATTCCATTCCATTCCATTCCATTCCATTCCATTCCTCTCCATTCCAATCCATTCCATTCCATGTGGGTTGATTCCTTTCCATTCCATTCCATTCCATTCCATTCCATTCCATTCGGGTTGATTCCATTCCATTCCATTCCATTCCATTCCACTCCATTCCATTGCATTCCATTCGGGTTTATTCCATTCCATTCCATTCCATACCATTCCATTCCACTCGGGTTGATTCCATTCCATTCCATTCCATTCCATTCGGGTTGATTCCATTCCATTCCATTTCATTCCATTCTTGTAGATTCCGTTCTATTCCATTCCATTCCATTCCATTCCATTCCTTTCGGGTTGATTCCATTCCGTTCCATTCGAATCCATTCCATTCCATTCCGATTGATTCCATGCCATTCCTTTCCATTCCATTCCGTTCCATTCCATTCCATTCCGATTGATTCCATTCCATTCCATTGCATTCCATTCCTTTCAACTCCATTCTTTTGTGGTTGATTCCATTCCATTCCATTCCATTCCATTCCATTCCCTTCCATTCGTGTTGATTCCATTCGATGCCACTGCTTTAAATTCCATTCCATTCCATTCGGCTTGATTCCATGCCATTCCTTTCCATTCCCTTTTATTCCATTCCATTCCTTTGCACTCCATTCCATTCCATTCCATTCCATTCCATTTCATTCCATTCGGGTTGATGGCATTCCATTCCATTCCATTCCATTCGGGTTGATTCCATCTCATTCCATTCCATTCCATTCCATTCCATTGCATTCTATTCCATTCTATTCCCTTCCATTGCATTCCATTCCATTGCATTTCATTCCATTCCGGTTGATTACATTCCATTCCATTCCATTCCATTCCATTCTATTCCATTCCATTCCTTCTGATTCCATTCCATTCAATTCCATTTTATTCCATTCGGCTTGATTCCATTCGGGTTGTTTCCATTCCATTGCAATCCATTCAATTCCATTCTATTCCATTCTGGTTGATTCCATTCCATTCCATTCCATTCCATTCGGGTTGATTCCATTCAATTCCATTCTCTTCCATACCATTACATTCTCTTCCATTCCATTCCATTCTATTCCATTCCATTTCATTCTATTCGCATTGATTCCATTCCATCCCATTCCATTCCATTCCATCCCATTCCATTCCATTCCATTCGGGTTGATTCCATTGCATTCAGTTGCATTCCATTCCATTTGGGTGGATTCCATTCCATTCCATTCCATTCCATTCCATTCCATTCCGTTCGGGTTGATTCCATTCCCTTCCATTCCATTGCATTCCATTCCATTCCATTCCGTTCGGGTTGATTCCATTCCCTTCCATTCCATTGCATTCCATCGCATTCCATTCCATTCCGTTTCATTCCATTCATGTTGATTCCTTTCCATTCCATTCCATTCGGTATGATTCCATTCCCTTTCATTCCATTCTATTCCATTCCATTCGTGTTGATACCATTCCATTCCACGCCATTCCATTCCATTCCATTCCATTAGGGTTGATGCCATTCCATTCCATTCCATACCATTCCATTCCCGTTGCGTTGATTCCATTCCATTCCACTCCATTCCATTTGGGTTAATTGCATTCCATTCCATTCCATTCGACTCCATTCCGTTCCATTCCATTCGGGTGGCTTCCATTCCAGTCAAGAACATTCCATTCCATTCCATTCCATTCCATTCCATTCCATTCCTCTCCATTCCAATCCATTCCATTCCATGTGGGTTGATTCCTTTCCATTCCATTCCATTCCATTCCATTCCATTCCATTCCATTCCATTCGGGTTGATTCCATTCCCTTCCATTCCATTCCATTCCATTCTTGTAGATTCCGTTCTATTCCATTCCATTCCATTCCATTCCATTCCGTTCGGGTTGATTCCATTCCGTTCCATTCGAATCCATTCCATTCCGTTCCGATTGATTCCATGCCATTCCTTTCCATTCCATTCCGTTCCATTCCATTCTATTCCGATTGATTCCATTCCATTCCATTGCCTTCCATTCCATTCAACTCCATTCCTTTGTGGTTGATTCCATTCCATTCCATTGCCTTCCATTCCATTCAACTCCATTCCTTTGTGGTTGATTCCATTCCATTCCATTCCATTCCATACCATTCCATTCCATTCCATTCCATTCCTTTCCATTCCGTTTCATTCCATTCCATTCAATTTCATTCCATTCGGGTTGATTCCATTCCATTCCATTCCTTTCCATTATATTCCATTCCTTTCCATTCCTGTTGGGTTCATTCCATTCCATTCCATTCCATTCAATTCTATTCCATTCCATTCCCTTTGGGTTGAATCCATTCCATTCCCTTCCATTCCATTCCATTCCATTCGGGTTGATTCCATTCCATTCCGTTCCATTCCATTCCATTCCATTCCATTCCTTTCCGGTTGATTCCATTCCATTTCTTTCCATTCCATTCCATTCTGGTTTATTCCATTCCATTCCATTCCATTCCATTCCTTTCCATTCCATTCCATTCCATTTCATTCTATTCCATTCTATCCCATTTCATTCCATTCCATTCGGGTTGATTCCATTCCATTCCATTCCATACCATTCCATTGCTGTTGATTCCATTCCATTCCATTCCATTCCACTCCATTCCATTCCATTCCGTTTGGGTTGATTCCATTCCGTTCCAATCGATACCATTCCATTCCATTCCGGGTGATTCCATTCCATTCCATTTCATTCCATTGCATTCGGGTTGATTCCATTCCATTTCTTTCTTTTCCATTCCATTCCATTTTATTCCATTCCATTCCATTCTATTCGCGTTGATTCCATTCCATCCCATTCCATTCCATTCCATCGCATTCCATTCCATTCCATCCGGGTTGAATCCATTGCATTCCATTCCATTCCATACCATTTGGGTGGATTCCATTCCATTCCATTCAATTCCATTCCATTCCATTCCGTTCGGGTTGATTCCATTCCCTTCCATTCCGTTGCATTCCATTCCATTCCATTCCATTCCACTCAGGTTGATTCCATTCCATTTCTTTCCATTCCATTCCATTCCATTCCATTCGGGTTTATTCCATTCCATTCCATTCCATTCCATTCCATTCCATTCCATTCGGTTGCTTCCAATCCATTCCAGAACATTCCATTCCATTCCATTCCATTTCGGTAGTTTCCATTGCATTCCATTCCATTCCATTCTTATCCATTCCATTCCTTTTGCTTCCATTCCATTCCATTCCAATCCATTTTATTCCATTCGGTTTGATTCCATTCCATTCCATTCCAATGCATTGCATTCCATTCCATTTCATTCCATTTGGGTTTATTCCATTACATTGCATTCTATTCTATTCCATTCTGGTAGATTCCATTCCATTCCATTCCACTCCATTCCATTTCATTCGGGTTGATTCCATTCCATTCCATTCCATTCCATTCCATTCCATTCCATTCCATTCCATTCCATTCCATTTGTGTTGACCCCATTCCATTCCATTCCATTCCATTCCATTCGGTTTGATTCCATTCCATTCCGTTCCATTCCATTCTATTCCATTCCATTCTTGTTGATTCCATTCCATTCCACTCCATTGAATTCCATTCCATTCCGTTTCATTCCTTTCCTGTTGATTTCATTCCATTCCATTCCATTCCCTTCCATTCGTGTTGATTCCATTCCATGCCATGCCATTCCATTCCATTCCGGTGGATTCCATTCCATTCCATTCCATTCCATTCCATTCCATTCCATTTCATTTCCTTCGTGTTGATTCCATTCCATTCCGTTCCATTCCGTTCCCTTCCATTCCATTCCATCAGAGTTGATTCCATTCCATTCCATTCAATTCCATTCCATTCCATTTCATTCCATTCTCGATGATTCCATTCCATTCCATTCCATTCCATTCCATTCGGGTTGATTCCATTCCATTTCATTCCATTAGATTCCATTCCTTTCCATTCCATTCCTTTCAGGTTGATTCCATTACGTTCCATTCCATTCCATTCGGGTTGATACCATTCCATTCCATTCCATTACATTACATTACATTCTATTCGGGTTGATTCCATTCCATTCCATTCCATTCCATTCCATTCCATTTTGGTTGATTCCATTCCATTCGATTCCATTCCATTCGTGTTGATTCCATTCAATTCCATTCAATTGCATTCCATTCCATTCCGTTTCATTCCATTGGTGTTGATTCCATTCCATTCCATTCCATTCCATTCCATTCCCTTCCATTCGTGTTGATTCCATTCGATGCCACTGCATTCCATTCCATTCCATTCCATTCGGCTTGATGCCATGCCATTCCTTTCCATTCCCTTCTATTCCATTCCATTCCTTTGCACTCCATTCCATTCCATTCCATTCCATTTCATTCCATTCGGGTTGATGGCATTCCATTCCATTCGGGTTTCTTCCATTTCATTCCATTCCATTCCATTCCATTGCATTCTATTCCATTCTATTCCCTTCCATCGCATTCCATTCCATTGCATTTCATTCCATTCCGGTTGATTCCATTCCATTCCATTCCATTCCATTCCATTCCATTCCATTCCATTCCATTCCATTCTATTCCATTCCATTCCTTTTGATTCCATTCCATTCCATTCAATTCCATTTTATTCCATTCGGCTTGATTCCATTCGGGTTGTTTCCATTCCATTGCATTCCATTCAATTCCATTCTACTCCATTCTGGTTGATTCCATTCCATTCCATTCCATTCCATTCGGGTTGATTCCATTCAATTCCATTCTCTTCCATACCATTACATTCTCTTCCATTCCATTCCATTCTATTCCATTCCATTCCATTCTATTCGCATTGATTCCATTCCATCCCATTCCATTCCATTCCATCCCATTCCACTCCATTCCTTTCGGGTTGATTCCATTGCATTCAGTTTCATTCCATTCCATTTGGGTGGATTCCATTCCATTCCATTCCATTCCATTCCATTCCATTCCATTCCATACGGGTTGATTCCAATCCGTTCCATTCCTTTCCATTCTATTTCATTCCATTCATGTTGATTCCGTTCCATTCCATTCCATCGCATTCCATTCCATTCCGTTTCATTCCATTCATGTTGATTCCTTTCCATTCCATTCCATTCGGTATGATTCCATTCCCTTTCATTCCATTCTATTCCATTCCATTCGTGTTGATACCATTCCATTCCACGCCATTCCATTCCATTCCATTCCATTAGGGTTGATGCCATTCCATTCCATTCCATACCATTCCATTCCCGTTGCGTTGATTCCATTCCATTCCACTCCATTCCATTTGGGTTAATTGCATTCCATTCCATTCCATTCGACTCCATTCCGTTCCATTCCATTCGGGTGGCTTCCATTCCAGTCAAGAACATTCCATTCCATTCCATTCCATTCCATTCCATTCCTCTCCATTCCAATCCATTCCATTCCATGTGGGTTGATTCCTTTCCATTCCATTCCATTCCATTCCATTCCATTCCATTCCATTCCATTCCATTCGGGTTGATTCCATTCCATTCGGGTTGATTCCATTCCATTCCATTTCATTCCATTCCATTCCACTCCATTCCATTGCATTCCATTCGGGTTGATTCCATTCCATTCCATTCCATACCATTCCATTCCACTCGGGTTGATTCCATTCCATTCCATTCCATTCCATTCGGGTTGATTCCATTCCATTCCATTTCATTCCATTCTTGTAGATTCCGTTCTATTCCATTCCATTCCATTCCATTCCATTCCTTTTGGGTTGATTCCATTCCGTTCCATTCGAATCCTTTCCATTCCATTCCGATTGATTCCATGCCATTCCTTTCCATTCCATTCCGTTCCATTCCATTCCATTCCGATTGATTCCATTCCATTCCATTGCATTCCATTCCTTTCAACTCCATTCCTTTGTGGTTGATTCCATTCCATTCCATTCCATTCCATTCCATTCCATTCCTTTCCATTCCGTTTCATTCCATTCCATTCAATTTCATTCCATTCGGGTTGATTCCATTCCATTCCATTCCTTTCCATTATATTCCATTCCATTCCATTCCAGTCGGATTCATTCCATTCCATTCCGTTCAATTCCATTCCATTCCATTCCGTTCCATTCCTTTCCGGTTGATTCCATTCCATTTCTTTCCATTCCATTCCATTCTGGTTTATTCCATTCCATTCCATTCCATTCCATTCCATTCCATTCCATTCCATTCCATTCCATTTCATTCTATTCCATTCTATCCCATTTCATTCCATTCCATTCGGGTTGATTCCATTCCATTCCATTCCATACCATTCCATTGCTGTTGATTCCATTCCATTCCATTCCATTCCATTCCACTCCATTCCATTCCATTCCGTTTGGGTTGATTCCTTTCCGTTCCAATCCATACCATTCCATTCCATTCCGGTTGATTCCATTCCATTCCATTACATTCCATTCCATTCGGGTTGATTCCATTCCATTTCTTTCTATTCCATTCCATTCCATTCTATTCCATTCCATTCCATTCTAGCCGCGTTGATTCCATTCCATCCCATTCCATTCCATTCCATCGCATTCCATTCCATTCCATTCGGGTTGAATCCATTGCATTCCATTCCATTCCATACCATTTGGGTAGATTCCATTCCATTACATTGCATTCCATTCCATTCCATTCGGGTTGATTCCATTCCATTCCATTCCATTGCATTCCATTC
The DNA here is from genome assembly GCF_029289425.2 of Pan paniscus. Lineage (NCBI taxonomy): Eukaryota > Metazoa > Chordata > Mammalia > Primates > Hominidae > Pan > Pan paniscus. The sequence goes on along the minus strand of NC_073267.2, from coordinate 42,432,058 downwards.
CATTCCATTGCATTCCATTCCAGTCAGGTTGATTCCATTCCATTTCTTTCCATTCCATTCCATTCGGGTTTATTCCATTCCATTCCATTCCATTCCATTCGGTTGCTTCCATTCCAATCCAGAACATTCCATTCCATTCCATTCCATTCCGGTTGATTCCATTGCATTCCATTCCATTCCATTCTATTCCATTCCATTCCTTTTGCTTCCATTTCATTCCATTCCTATCCATTTTATTCCATTCGTTTTGATTCCATTCCATTCCTCTCCAATGCATTCCATTCCATTCCATTTCATTCCATTCGGTTTTATTCCATTGCATTCCGTTCCATTCTATTCCACTCTGGTTGATTCCATTCCATTCCATTCCACTCCATTCCATTTCATTTGGGTTTATTCCATTCCATTCCATTCCATTCCATTCCATTCCATTCCATTCCATTCCATTTGTGTTGACTCCATTCCTTTCCATTCCATTCCATTCCAATTCATTCCAATCCATTCCGTTAGATTCCATTCCATTCCATGCCATTACATTACATTCCATTTCATTCCAATCCATTCGATTTGACAGCATTCCATTACATTACATTCCATTCGGTTGCTTCCTTTCCTTTCCGGAACATTCCATTCAATTCCATTCCGGTTGATTCCATTCCATTCTATTCCATTCCATTCCATACCATTCTATTCCATTCCATTCCATACCATTCTATTCCATTCCATTCTTTTGATTCCATTCCATTCCATTCAATTCCATTTTATTCCATTCGGCTTGATTCCATTCGGGTTGTTTCCATTCCATTGCATTCCATTCCATTCCATTCTATTCCATTCAGGTTGATTCCATTCCATTCCATTCCATTCCATTCCATTCTATTCCATTCCATTCCATTCTATTCGCATTGTTTCCATTCAATCCCATTCCATGCCATTCCATCCCATTCCATTCCATTCCATGCGGGTTGATTCCATTGCATTCAGTTGCATTCCATTCCATTTGGGTGGATTCCATTCTATTCCATTCCATTCTTGTTGATTCCATTCCATTCCATTCCATTCCATGCCATTCTTGTTGATTCCATTCCAGTCAAGAACATTCCATTCCATTCCATTCCATTCCATTCCGGTTGATTCCATTGCATTCCATTCCATTCCATTTCATTCCATTCGGGTTGATTCCATTCCATTCCATTCCATTACATTCCATTCTGGTTGATCCTATTCGATTCCATTCGCTTCAATTCCATTCCATTCCATTCCATTCCATTCGAGTTGCTTCAATTCCATTACAGAACATTCCATTCCATTCCTTTCCACTTTTTCCATTCCATTCTATTCGGGTTCATTCCATTCCATTCCATTCCATTCCATTCCATTCCATTCCATTCCGTTCCATTCTGGTCGAATCCATTCCATTCCATTCCATTCGGGATGATTCCATTCCATTCCATTCCATTGCATTCCGTTCCATTCCATTCCACTCCATTCGTGTTGGTTTCATACCATTTCATTCCATTCCATTCCATTCCATTCCATTCCATTACATTCCGGTTGATTCCATTCCATTCCATTTCATTCCATTCCATTCTATTCCATTCCATTCCATTCGTGTTGATTCCATTCCATTCCATTCCATTCCATTCCCTTCCATTCGTGTTGATTCCATTCCATGCCATGCCATTCCTTTCCATTCCATTCCATTCCGGTTGATTCCATTCCATTCCATTCCATTCCATTCCATTTCATTTCCTTCGTGTTGATTCCATTCCATTCCATTCCATTTCGTTCCCTTCCATTCCATTAGAGTTGATTCCATTCCATTCCATTAAATTCCATTCCATTCCATTTCATTCCATTCTCGATGATTCCATTCCATTCCATTCCTTTCCATTCCATTCGGGTTGATTCCATTCCATTTCATTCCATTAGATTCCATTCCTTTCCATTCCATTCCTTTCAGGTTGATTCCATTACGTTCCATTCCATTCCATTCGGGTTGATACCATTCCATTCCATTCCATTACATTACATTACATTCTATTCGGGTTGATTCCATTCCATTCCATTCCATTCCATTACATTTTGGTTGATTCCATTCCATTCGATTCCATTCCATTCGTGTTGATTCCATTCAATTCCATTCAATTGCATTCCATTCCATTCCGTTTCATTCAATTGGTGTTGATTCCATTCCATTCCATTCCATTCCATTCCATTCCATTCCATTCCATTCCCTTCCATTCGTGTTGATTCCATTCGATGCCACTGCTTTAAATTCCATTCCATTCCATTCGGCTTGATTCCATGCCATTCCTTTCCTTTCCCTTTTATTCCATTCCATTCCTTTCCACTCCATTCCATTCCATTCCATTCCATTTCATTCCATTCGGGTTGATGGCATTCCATTCCATTCCATTCCATTCGGGTTGATTCCATTTCATTCCATTCCATTCCATTCCATTCCATTGCATTCTATTCCATTCTATTCCCTTCCATTGCATTCCATTCCATTGCATTTCATTCCATTCCGGTTGATTCCATTCCATTCCATTCCATTCCATTCCATTCTATACCATTCCATTCCTTTTGATTCCATTCCATTCAATTCCATTTTATTCCATTCGGCTTGATTCCATTCGGGTTGTTTCCATTCCATTGCAATCCATTCAATTCCATTCTATTCCATTCTGGTTGATTCCATTCCATTCCATTCCATTCCATTCGGGTTGATTCCATTCAATTTCATTCTCTTCCATACCATTACATTCTCTTCCATTCCATTCCCTTCTATTCCATTCCATTTCATTCTATTCGCATTGATTCCATTCCATCCCATTCCATTCCATTCCATCCCATTCCATTCCATTCCATTCGGGTTGATTCCATTGCATTCAGTTTCATTCCATTCCATGTGGGTTGATTCCATTCCATTCCATTCCATTCCACTCCATTCCATTCCATTCGGGTTGATTCCATTCCATTCCATTCCATTCCATTCCATTCCATTCCACTCCATTCCATTGCATTCCATTCGGGTTGATTCCATTCCATTCCATTCCATACCATTCCATTCCACTCGGGTTGATTCCATTCCATTCCAATCCTTTCCATTCCATTCCATTCGGGTTGATTCCATTCCCTTCCATTCCATTCCATTCCATTCTTGTAGATTCCGTTCTATTCCATTCCATTCCATTCCATTCCATTCAGTTCGGGTTGATTCCATTCCGTTCCATTCGAATCCATTCCATTCCATTCCGATTGATTCCATGCCATTCCTTTCCATTCCATTCCGTTCCATTCCATTCTATTCCGATTGATTCCATTCCATTCCATTGCCTTCCATTCCATTCAACTCCATTCCTTTGTGGTTGATTCCATTCCATTCCATTGCCTTCCATTCCATTCAACTCCATTCCTTTGTGGTTGATTCCATTCCATTCCATTCCATACCATACCATTCCATTCCATTCCATTCCATTCCATTCCTTTCCATTCCGTTTCATTCCATTCCATTCAATTTCATTCCATTCGGGTTGATTCCATTCCATTCCATTCCTTTCCATTATATTCCATTCCTTTCCATTCCTGTTGGGTTCATTCCATTCCATTCCATTCAATTCAATTCTATTCCATTCCATTCCCTTCGGGTTGAATCCATTCCATTCCCTTCCATTCCATTCCATTCCATTCGGGTTGATTCCATTCCTTTCCGTTCCATTCCATTCCATTCCATTCCATTCCTTTCCGGTTGATTCCATTCCATTTCTTTCCATTCCATTCCATTCTGGTTTATTCCATTCCATTCCATTCCATTCCATTCCATTCCATTCCTTTCCATTCCATTCCATTCCATTTCATTCTATTCCATTCTATCCCATTTCATTCCATTCCATTCGGGTTGATTCCATTCCATTCCATTCCATACCATTCCATTGCTGTTGATTCCATTCCATTCCATTCCATTCCATTCCATTCCATTCCACTCCATTCCATTCCATTCCATTCCGTTTGGGTTGATTCCATTCCGTTCCAATCGATACCATTCCATTCCATTCCGGTTGATTCCATTCCATTCCATTTCATTCCATTGCATTCGGGTTGATTCCATTCCATTTCTTTCTTTTCCATTCCATTCCATTCTATTCCATTCCATTCCATTCTATTCGCGTTGATTCCATTCCAACCCATTCCATTCCATTCCATCGCATTCCATTCCATTCCATTCGGGCTGAATCCATTGCATTCCATTCCATTCCATACCATTTGGGTGGATTCCATTCCATTCCATTCAATTCCATTCCATTCCATTCCGTTCGGGTTGATTCCATTCCCTTCCATTCCGTTGCATTCCATTCCATTCCATTCCATTCCCCTCAGGTTGATTCCATTCCATTTCTTTCCATTCCATTCCATTCCATTCCATTCGGGTTTATTCCATTCCACTCCATTCCATTCCATTCGGTTGCTTCCATTCCATTCCAGAACATTCCATTCCATTCCATTTCGGTAGTTTCCATTGCATTCCATTCCATTCCATTCTTATCCATTCCATTCCTTTTGCTTCCATTCCATTCCATTCCAATCCATTTTATTCCATTCGGTTTGATTCCATTCCATTCCATTCCAATGCATTGCATTCCATTCCATTTCATTCCATTTGGGTTTATTCCATTAAATTGCATTCTATTCTATTCCATTCTGGTAGATTCCATTCCATTCCATTCCACTCCATTCCATTTCATTCGGGTTGATTCCATTCCATTCCATTCCATTCCATTCCATTCCATTCCATTCCATTCCATTTGTGTTGACCCCATTCCATTCCATTCCATTCCATTCCATTCGGTTTGATTCCATTCCATTCCGTTCCATTCCATTCTATTCCATTCCATTCGTGTTGATTCCATTCCATTCCACTCCATTGAATTCCATTCCATTCCGTTTCATTCCATTCGTGTTGATTTCATTCCATTCCATTCCATTCCATTCCCTTTCATTCGTGTTGATTCCATTCCATGCCATGCCATTCCATTCCATTCCGGTGGATTCCATTCCATTCAATTCCATTCCATTCCATTCCATTCCATTCAATTTCATTTCCTTCGTGTTGATTCCATTCCATTCCGTTCCATTCCGTTCCCTTCCATTCCATTCCATCACAGTTGATTCCATTCCATTCCATTCAATTCCATTCCATTCCATTTCATTCCATTCTCGATGATTCCATTCCATTCCATTCCATTCCATTCGGGTTGATTCCATTCCATTTCATTCCATTAGATTCCATTCCTTTCCATTCCATTCCTTTCAGGTTGATTCCATTACGTTCCATTCCATTCCATTCGGGTTGATACCATTCCATTCCATTCCATTACATTACATGACATTCTATTCGGGTTGATTCCATTCCATTCCATTCCATTCCATTCCATTCCATTTTGGTTGATTCCATTCCATTCGATTCCATTCCATTCGTGTTGATTCCATTCAATTCCATTCAATTGCATTCCATTCCATTCCGTTTCATTCCATTGGTGTTGATTCCATTCCATTCCATTCCATTCCATTCCATTCCATTCCATTCCCTTCCATTCGTGTTGATTCCATTCGATGCCACTGCATTCCATTCCATTCCATTACATTACATGACATTCTATTCGGCTTGATTCCATGCCATTCCTTTCCATTCCCTTCTATTCCATTCCATTCCTTTGCACTCCATTCCATTCCATTCCATTCCATTTCATTCCATTCGGGTTGATGGCATTCCATTCCATTCCATTCCATTCGGGTTGCTTCCATTTCATTCCATTCCATTCCATTCCATTGCATTCTATTCCATTCTATTCCCTTCCATCGCATTCCATTCCATTGCATTTCATTCCATTCCGGTTGATTCCATTCCATTCCATTCCATTCCATTCCATTCCATTCCATTCCATTCTATTCCATTCCATTCCTTTTGATTCCACTCCATTCTATTCAATTCCATTTTATTCCATTCGGCTTGATTCCATTCGGGTTGTTTCCATTCCATTGCATTCCATTCAATTCCATTCTACTCCATTCTGGTTGATTCCATTCCATTCCATTCCATTCCATTCGGGTTGATTCCATTCAATTCCACTCTCTTCCATACCATTACATTCTCTTCCATTCCATTCCATTCTATTCCATTCCATTCCATTCTATTCGCATTGATTCCATTCCATCCCATTCCATTCCATTCCATCCCATTCCATTCCATTCCATTCGGGTTGATTCCATTGCATTCAGTTTCATTCCATTCCATTTGGGTGGATTCCATTCCATTCCATTCCATTCCATTCCATTCCATTCCATACTGGTTGATTCCAATCCGTTCCATTCCTTTCCATTCTATTTCATTCCATTCATGTTGATTCCGTTCCATTCCATTCCATCGCATTCCATTCCATTCCGTTTCATTCCATCCATGTTGATTCCTTTCCATTCCATTCCATTCGGTATGATTCCATTACCTTCCATTCCATTCTATTCCATTCCATTCGTGTTGATACCATTCCATTCCACGCCATTCCATTCCATTCCATTCCATTAGGGTTGATGCCATTCCATTCCATTCCATACCATTCCATTCCCGTTGCGTTGATTCCATTCCATTCCACTCCATTCCATTTGGGTTAATTGCATTCCATTCCATTCCATTCGACTCCATTCCGTTCCATTCCATTCGGGTGGCTTCCATTCCAGTCAAGAACATTCCATTCCATTCCATTCCATTCCATTCCATTCCTCTCCATTCCAATCCATTCCATTCCATGTGGGTTGATTCCTTTCCATTCCATTCCATTCCATTCCATTCCATTCTATTCCATTCCATTCCATTCCATTCGGGTTGATTCCATTCCATTCCATTCCATTCCATTCCATTCCACTCCATTCCATTGCATTCCATTCGGGTTGATTCCATTCCATTCCATTCCATACCATTCCATTCCACTCGGGTTGATTCCATTCCATTCCATTCCATTCCATTCGGGTTGATTCCATTCCATTCCATTTCATTCCATTCTTGTAGATTCCGTTCTATTCCATTCCATTCCATTCCATTCCATTCCTTTCGGGTTGATTCCATTCCGTTCCATTCGAATCCATTCCATTCCATTCCGATTGATTCCATGCCATTCCTTTCCATTCCATTCCGTTCCATTCCATTCCATTCCGATTGATTCCATTCCATTCCATTCCATTCCATTCCATTCCATTCCATTCCTTTCCATTCCGTTTCATTCCATTCCATTCAATTTCATTCCATTCGGGTTGATTCCATTCCATTCCATTCCTTTCCATTATATTCCATTCCATTCCATTCCAGTCGGGTTCATTCCATTCCATTCCGTTCAATTCCATTCCATTCCTTTCCGTTCCATTCCTTTCCGGTTGATTCCATTCCATTTCTTTCCATTCCATTCCATTCTGGTTTATTCCATTCCATTCCATTCCATTCCATTCCATTTCATTCTATTCCATTCTATCCCATTTCATTCCATTCCATTCGGGTTGATTCCATTCCATTCCATTCCATACCATTCCATTGCTGTTGATTCCATTCCATTCCATTCCATTCCATTCCACTCCATTCCATTCCATTCCGTTTGGGTTGATTCCTTTCCGTTCCAATCCATACCATTCCATTCCATTCCGGTTGATTCCATTCCATTCCATTTCATTCCATTCCATTCGGGTTGATTCCATTCCATTTCTTTCTATTGCATTCCATTCCATTCTATTCCATTCCATTCCATTCTATTCGCGTTGATTCCATTCCATCCCATTCCATTCCATTCCATCGCATTCCATTCCCTTCCATTCGGGTTGAATCCATTGCATTCCATTCCATTCCATACCATTTGGGTAGATTCCATTCCATTACATTGCATTCCATTCCATTCCATACCATTTGGATAGATTCCATTCCATTACATTGCATTCCATTCCATTCCATTCGGGTTGATTCCATTCCATTCCATTCCATTCCATTGCATTCCATTCCATTCCATTGCATTCCATTCCAGTCAGGTTGATTCCATTCCATTTCTTTCCATTCCATTCCATTCGGGTTTATTCCATTCCATTCCATTCCATTCCATTCCATTCCATTCGGTTGCTTCCATTCCAATCCAGAACATTCCATTCCATTCCATTCCATTCCGGTTGATTCCATTGCATTCCATTCCATTCCATTCTATTCCATTCCATTCCTTTTGCTTCCATTTCATTCCATTCCAATCCATTTCATTCCATTCGTTTTGATTCCATTCCATTCCTCTCCAATGCATTCCACCCCATTCCATTTCATTCCATTCGGGTTTATTCCATCGCATTCCGTTCCATTCTATTCCATTCTCGTTGATTCCATTCCATTCCATTCCACTCCATTCCATTTCATTTGGGTTTATTCCATTCCATTCCATTCCATTCCATTCCATTCCATTCCATTTGTGTTGACTCCATTCCTTTCCATTCCATTCCATTCCATTTCATTCCAATCCATTCCGTTAGATTCCATTCCATTCCATTCCATTCCATTACATTACATTTCATTCCAATCCATTCGATTTGACAGCATTCCATTACATTCCATTCCATTCGGTTGCTTCCTTTCCTTTCCGGAACATTCCATTCAATTCCATTCCGGTTGATTCCATTCCATTCTATTCCATTCCATTCCATACCATTCTATTCCTTTCCATTCTTTTGATTCCATTCCATTTCATTCAATTCAATTTTATTCCATTCGGCTTGATTCCATTCGGGTTGTTTCCATTCCATTGCATTCCATTCCATTCCATTCTATTCCATTCAGGTTGATTCCATTCCATTCCATTCCATTCCATTCCATTCCATTCCCTTCCATTCGTGTTGATTCCATTCGATGCCACTGCTTTAAATTCCATTCCATTCCATTCGGCTTGATTCCATGCCATTCCTTTCCATTCCCTTTTATTCCATTCCATTCCTTTCCACTCCATTCCATTCCATTCCATTCCATTTCTTTCCATTCGGGTTGATGGCATTCCATTCCATTCCATTCCATTCGGGTTGATTCCATTTCATTCCATTCCATTCCATTCCATTCCATTGCATTCTATTCCATTCTATTCCCTTCCATTGCATTCCATTCCATTGCATTTCATTCCATTCCGGTTGATTCCATTCCATTCCATTCCATTCCATTCCATTCTATACCATTCCATTCCTTTTGATTCCATTCCATTCAATTCCATTTTATTCCATTCGGCTTGATTCCATTCGGGTTGTTTCCATTCCATTGCAATCCATTCAATTCCATTCTATTCCATTCTGGTTGATTCCATTCCATTCCATTCCATTCCATTCGGGTTGATTCCATTCAATTCCATTCTCTTCCATACCATTACATTCTCTTCCATTCCATTCCCTTCTATTCCATTCCATTTCATTCTATTCGCATTGATTCCATTCCATCCCATTCCATTCCATTCCATCCCATTCCATTCCATTCCATTCGGGTTGATTCCATTGCATTCAGTTTCATTCCATTCCATGTGGGTTGATTCCATTCCATTCCATTCCATTCCACTCCATTCCATTCCATTCGGGTTGATTCCATTCCATTCCATTCCATTCCATTCCATTCCATTCCACTCCATTCCATTGCATTCCATTCGGGTTGATTCCATTCCATTCCATTCCATACCATTCCATTCCACTCGGGTTGATTCCATTCCATTCCAATCCTTTCCATTCCATTCCATTCGGGTTGATTCCATTCCCTTCCATTCCATTCCATTCCATTCTTGTAGATTCCGTTCTATTCCATTCCATTCCATTCCATTCCATTCAGTTCGGGTTGATTCCATTCCGTTCCATTCGAATCCATTCCATTCCATTCCGATTGATTCCATGCCATTCCTTTCCATTCCATTCCGTTCCATTCCATTCTATTCCGATTGATTCCATTCCATTCCATTGCCTTCCATTCCATTCAACTCCATTCCTTTGTGGTTGATTCCATTCCATTCCATTGCCTTCCATTCCATTCAACTCCATTCCTTTGTGGTTGATTCCATTCCATTCCATTCCATACCATACCATTCCATTCCATTCCATTCCATTCCATTCCTTTCCATTCCGTTTCATTCCATTCCATTCAATTTCATTCCATTCGGGTTGATTCCATTCCATTCCATTCCTTTCCATTATATTCCATTCCTTTCCATTCCTGTTGGGTTCATTCCATTCCATTCCATTCAATTCAATTCTATTCCATTCCATTCCCTTCGGGTTGAATCCATTCCATTCCCTTCCATTCCATTCCATTCCATTCGGGTTGATTCCATTCCTTTCCGTTCCATTCCATTCCATTCCATTCCATTCCTTTCCGGTTGATTCCATTCCATTTCTTTCCATTCCATTCCATTCTGGTTTATTCCATTCCATTCCATTCCATTCCATTCCATTCCATTCCTTTCCATTCCATTCCATTCCATTTCATTCTATTCCATTCTATCCCATTTCATTCCATTCCATTCGGGTTGATTCCATTCCATTCCATTCCATACCATTCCTTTGCTGTTGATTCCATTCCATTCCATTCCATTCCATTCCATTCCATTCCATTCCATTCCACTCCATTCCATTCCATTCCATTCCGTTTGGGTTGATTCCATTCCGTTCCAATCGATACCATTCCATTCCATTCCGGTTGATTCCATTCCATTCCATTTCATTCCATTGCATTCGGGTTGATTCCATTCCATTTCTTTCTTTTCCATTCCATTCCATTCTATTCCATTCCATTCCACTCTATTCGCGTTGATTCCATTCCAACCCATTCCATTCCATTCCATCGCATTCCATTCCATTCCATTCGGGCTGAATCCATTGCATTCCATTCCATTCCATACCATTTGGGTGGATTCCATTCCATTCCATTCAATTCCATTCCATTCCATTCCGTTCGGGTTGATTCCATTCCCTTCCATTCCGTTGCATTCCATTCCATTCCATTCCATTCCCCTCAGGTTGATTCCATTCCATTTCTTTCCATTCCATTCCATTCCATTCCATTCGGGTTTATTCCATTCCACTCCATTCCATTCCATTCGGTTGCTTCCATTCCATTCCAGAACATTCCATTCCATTCCATTTCGGTAGTTTCCATTGCATTCCATTCCATTCCATTCTTATCCATTCCATTCCTTTTGCTTCCATTCCATTCCATTCCAATCCATTTTATTCCATTCGGTTTGATTCCATTCCATTCCATTCCAATGCATTGCATTCCATTCCATTTCATTCCATTTGGGTTTATTCCATTAAATTGCATTCTATTCTATTCCATTCTGGTAGATTCCATTCCATTCCATTCCACTCCATTCCATTTCATTCGGGTTGATTCCATTCCATTCCATTCCATTCCATTCCATTCCATTCCATTCCATTCCATTTGTGTTGACCCCATTCCATTCCATTCCATTCCATTCCATTCGGTTTGATTCCATTCCATTCCGTTCCATTCCATTCTATTCCATTCCATTCGTGTTGATTCCATTCCATTCCACTCCATTGAATTCCATTCCATTCCGTTTCATTCCATTCGTGTTGATTTCATTCCATTCCATTCCATTCCATTCCCTTTCATTCGTGTTGATTCCATTCCATGCCATGCCATTCCATTCCATTCCGGTGGATTCCATTCCATTCAATTCCATTCCATTCCATTCCATTCCATTCCATTTCATTTCCTTCGTGTTGATTCCATTCCATTCCGTTCCATTCCGTTCCCTTCCATTCCATTCCATCACAGTTGATTCCATTCCATTCCATTCAATTCCATTCCATTCCATTTCATTCCATTCTCGATGATTCCATTCCATTCCATTCCATTCCATTCGGGTTGATTCCATTCCATTTCATTCCATTAGATTCCATTCCTTTCCATTCCATTCCTTTCAGGTTGATTCCATTACGTTCCATTCCATTCCATTCGGGTTGATACCATTCCATTCCATTCCATTACATTACATGACATTCTATTCGGGTTGATTCCATTCCATTCCATTCCATTCCATTCCATTCCATTTTGGTTGATTCCATTCCATTCGATTCCATTCCATTCGTGTTGATTCCATTCAATTCCATTCAATTGCATTCCATTCCATTCCGTTTCATTCCATTGGTGTTGATTCCATTCCATTCCATTCCATTCCATTCCATTCCATTCCATTCCATTCCCTTCCATTCGTGTTGATTCCATTCGATGCCACTGCATTCCATTCCATTCCATTACATTACATGACATTCTATTCGGCTTGATTCCATGCCATTCCTTTCCATTCCCTTCTATTCCATTCCATTCCTTTGCACTCCATTCCATTCCATTCCATTCCATTTCATTCCATTCGGGTTGATGGCATTCCATTCCATTCCATTCCATTCAGGTTGCTTCCATTTCATTCCATTCCATTCCATTCCATTGCATTCTATTCCATTCTATTCCCTTCCATCGCATTCCATTCCATTGCATTTCATTCCATTCCGGTTGATTCCATTCCATTCCATTCCATTCCATTCCATTCCATTCCATTCCATTCTATTCCATTCCATTCCTTTTGATTCCACTCCATTCTATTCAATTCCATTTTATTCCATTCGGCTTGATTCCATTCGGGTTGTTTCCATTCCATTGCATTCCATTCAATTCCATTCTACTCCATTCTGGTTGATTCCATTCCATTCCATTCCATTCCATTCGGGTTGATTCCATTCAATTCCACTCTCTTCCATACCATTACATTCTCTTCCATTCCATTCCATTCTATTCCATTCCATTCCATTCTATTCGCATTGATTCCATTCCATCCCATTCCATTCCATTCCATCCCATTCCATTCCATTCCATTCGGGTTGATTCCATTGCATTCAGTTTCATTCAATTCCATTTGGGTGGATTCCATTCCATTCCATTCCATTCCATTCCATTCCATTCCATTCCATTCCATACTGGTTGATTCCAATCCGTTCCATTCCTTTCCATTCTATTTCATTCCATTCATGTTGATTCCGTTCCATTCCATTCCATCGCATTCCATTCCATTCCGTTTCATTCCATCCATGTTGATTCCTTTCCATTCCATTCCATTCGGTATGATTCCATTACCTTCCATTCCATTCTATTCCATTCCATTCGTGTTGATACCATTCCATTCCACGCCATTCCATTCCATTCCATTCCATTAGGGTTGATGCCATTCCATTCCATTCCATACCATTCCATTCCCGTTGCGTTGATTCCATTCCATTCCACTCCATTCCATTTGGGTTAATTGCATTCCATTCCATTCCATTCGACTCCATTCCGTTCCATTCCATTCGGGTGGCTTCCATTCCAGTCAAGAACATTCCATTCCATTCCATTCCATTCCATTCCATTCCATTCCTCTCCATTCCAATCCATTCCATTCCATGTGGGTTGATTCCTTTCCATTCCATTCCATTCCATTCCATTCCATTCTATTCCATTCCATTCCATTCCATTCGGGTTGATTCCATTCCATTCCATTCCATTCCATTCCATTCCACTCCATTCCATTGCATTCCATTCGGGTTGATTCCATTCCATTCCATTCCATACCATTCCATTCCACTCGGGTTGATTCCATTCCATTCCATTCCATTCCATTCGGGTTGATTCCATTCCATTCCATTTCATTCCATTCTTGTAGATTCCGTTCTATTCCATTCCATTCCATTCCATTCCATTCCTTTCGGGTTGATTCCATTCCGTTCCATTCGAATCCATTCCATTCCATTCCGATTGATTCCATGCCATTCCTTTCCATTCCATTCCGTTCCATTCCATTCCATTCCGATTGATTCCATTCCATTCCATTCCATTCCATTCCATTCCATTCCATTCCATTCCTTTCCATTCCGTTTCATTCCATTCCATTCAATTTCATTCCATTCGGGTTGATTCCATTCCATTCCATTCCTTTCCATTATATTCCATTCCATTCCATTCCAGTCGGGTTCATTCCATTCCATTCCGTTCAATTCCATTCCATTCCTTTCCGTTCCATTCCTTTCCGGTTGATTCCATTCCATTTCTTTCCATTCCATTCCATTCTGGTTTATTCCATTCCATTCCATTCCATTCCATTCCATTTCATTCTATTCCATTCTATCCCATTTCATTCCATTCCATTCGGGTTGATTCCATTCCATTCCATTCCATACCATTCCATTGCTGTTGATTCCATTCCATTCCATTCCATTCCATTCCACTCCATTCCATTCCATTCCGTTTGGGTTGATTCCTTTCCGTTCCAATCCATACCATTCCATTCCATTCCGGTTGATTCCATTTCATTCCATTTCATTCCATTCCATTCGGGTTGATTCCATTCCATTTCTTTCTATTCCATTCCATTCCATTCTATTCCATTCCATTCCATTCTATTCGCGTTGATTCCATTCCATCCCATTCCATTCCATTCCATCGCATTCCATTCCCTTCCATTCGGGTTGAATCCATTGCATTCCATTCCATTCCATACCATTTGGGTAGATTCCATTCCATTACATTGCATTCCATTCCATTCCATACCATTTGGATAGATTCCATTCCATTACATTGCATTCCATTCCATTCCATTCGGGTTGATTCCATTCCATTCCATTCCATTCCATTGCATTCCATTCCATTCCATTGCATTCCATTCCAGTCAGGTTGATTCCATTCCATTTCTTTCCATTCCATTCCATTCGGGTTTATTCCATTCCATTCCATTCCATTCCATTCCATTCGGTTGCTTCCATTCCAATCCAGAACATTCCATTCCATTCCATTCCATTCCGGTTGATTCCATTGCATTCCATTCCATTCCATTCTATTCCATTCCATTCCTTTTGCTTCCATTTCATTCCATTCCAATCCATTTCATTCCATTCGTTTTGATTCCATTCCATTCCTCTCCAATGCATTCCACCCCATTCCATTTCATTCCATTCGGGTTTATTCCATCGCATTCCGTTCCATTCTATTCCATTCTCGTTGATTCCATTCCATTCCATTCCACTCCATTCCATTTCATTTGGGTTTATTCCATTCCATTCCATTCCATTCCATTCCATTCCATTCCATTCCATTCCATTTGTGTTGACTCCATTCCTTTCCATTCCATTCCATTCCATTTCATTCCAATCCATTCCGTTAGATTCCATTCCATTCCATTCCATTCCATTACATTACATTTCATTCCAATCCATTCGATTTGACAGCATTCCATTACATTCCATTCCATTCGGTTGCTTCCTTTCCTTTCCGGAACATTCCATTCAATTCCATTCCGGTTGATTCCATTCCATTCTATTCCATTCCATTCCATACCATTCTATTCCTTTCCATTCTTTGATTCCATTCCATTCCATTCAATTCAATTTTATTCCATTCGGCTTGATTCCATTCGGGTTGTTTCCATTCCATTGCATTCCATTCCATTCCATTCTATTCCATTCAGGTTGATTCCATTCCATTCCATTCCATTCCATTCCATTCCATTCGGGTTGATTCCATTCAATTCCATTCTCTTCCATTAAATTACATTCTCTTCCATTCCATTCCATTCTATTCCATTCCATTCCATTCTATTCGCATTGTTTCCATTCCATCCCATTCCATGCCATTCCATCCCATTCCATTCCATTCCATGCGGGTTGATTCCATTGCATTCAGTTGCATTCCATTCCATTTGGGTGGATTCCATTCCATTCCATTCCATTCGTGTTGATTCCATTCCATTCCATTCCATTCCATTCCATTCCATTCCATTCCGTTCCATTCTGGTCGAATCCATTCCATTCCATTCCATTCGGGATGATTCCATTCCATTCCATTCCATTGCATTCCGTTCCATTCCATTCCACTCCATTCGTGTTGATTTCATACCGTTTCATTCCATTCCATTCCATTCCATTCCATTCCATTACATTCCGGTTGATTCCATTCCATTCCATTTCATTCCATTCCATTCTATTCCATTCCATTCCATTCGTGTTGATTCCATTCCATTCCATTCCATTCCATTCCATTCCATTCCATTCCATTCGGATTGATTCCATTCCATTCCATTCCATACCATTTTATTCAGTTCGGGTTCATTCCATTCCTTTCCATTGGATTCCATTCCATTTGATTCCATTCCATTCCGGTTTAGCCATTCCATTCCATTTCATTCCATTCTATTCCATTCCATTGCATTCGGTTGCTTCCATTCCATTCCAGAACATTCCATTCCATTCCGTTCCATTCCATTCGGGTTGATTCCATTCCATTCCATTCCATTCCATTCCATTCCATTCCACTCCATTCCATTGCATTCCATTCGGGTTGATTCCATTCCATTCCATTCCATACCATTCCATTCCACTCGGGTTGATTCCATTCCATTCCAATCCTTTCCATTCCATTCCATTCGGGTTGATTCCATTCCCTTCCATTCCATTCCATTCCATTCTTGTAGATTCCGTTCTATTCCATTCCATTCCATTCCATTCCATTCAGTTCGGGTTGATTCCATTCCGTTCCATTCGAATCCATTCCATTCCATTCCGATTGATTCCATGCCATTCCTTTCCATTCCATTCCGTTCCATTCCATTCTATTCCGATTGATTCCATTCCATTCCATTGCCTTCCATTCCATTCAACTCCATTCCTTTGTGGTTGATTCCATTCCATTCCATTGCCTTCCATTCCATTCAACTCCATTCCTTTGTGGTTGATTCCATTCCATTCCATTCCATACCATACCATTCCATTCCATTCCATTCCATTCCATTCCTTTCCATTCCGTTTCATTCCATTCCATTCAATTTCATTCCATTCGGGTTGATTCCATTCCATTCCATTCCTTTCCATTATATTCCATTCCTTTCCATTCCTGTTGGGTTCATTCCATTCCATTCCATTCAATTCAATTCTATTCCATTCCATTCCCTTCGGGTTGAATCCATTCCATTCCCTTCCATTCCATTCCATTCCATTCGGGTTGATTCCATTCCTTTCCGTTCCATTCCATTCCATTCCATTCCATTCCTTTGTGGTTGATTCCATTCCATTTCTTTCCATTCCATTCCATTCTGGTTTATTCCATTCCATTCCATTCCATTCCATTCCATTCCATTCCTTTCCATTCCATTCCATTCCATTTCATTCTATTCCATTCTATCCCATTTCATTCCATTCCATTCGGGTTGATTCCATTCCATTCCATTCCATACCATTCCATTGCTGTTGATTCCATTCCATTCCATTCCATTCCATTCCATTCCATTCCATTCCACTCCATTCCATTCCATTCCATTCCGTTTGGGTTGATTCCATTCCGTTCCAATCGATACCATTCCATTCCATTCCGGTTGATTCCATTCCATTCCATTTCATTCCATTGCATTCGGGTTGATTCCATTCCATTTCTTTCTTTTCCATTCCATTCCATTCTATTCCATTCCATTCCATTCTATTCGCGTTGATTCCATTCCAACCCATTCCATTCCATTCCATCGCATTCCATTCCATTCCATTCGGGCTGAATCCATTGCATTCCATTCCATTCCATACCATTTGGGTGGATTCCATTCCATTCCATTCAATTCCATTCCATTCCATTCCGTTCGGGTTGATTCCATTCCCTTCCATTCCGTTGCATTCCATTCCATTCCATTCCATTCCCCTCAGGTTGATTCCATTCCATTTCTTTCCATTCCATTCCATTCCATTCCATTCGGGTTTATTCCATTCCACTCCATTCCATTCCATTCGGTTGCTTCCATTCCATTCCAGAACATTCCATTCCATTCCATTTCGGTAGTTTCCATTGCATTCCATTCCATTCCATTCTTATCCATTCCATTCCTTTTGCTTCCATTCCATTCCATTCCAATCCATTTTATTCCATTCGGTTTGATTCCATTCCATTCCATTCCAATGCATTGCATTCCATTCCATTTCATTCCATTTGGGTTTATTCCATTAAATTGCATTCTATTCTATTCCATTCTGGTAGATTCCATTCCATTCCATTCCACTCCATTCCATTTCATTCGGGTTGATTCCATTCCATTCCATTCCATTCCATTCCATTCCATTCCATTCCATTCCATTTGTGTTGACCCCATTCCATTCCATTCCATTCCATTCCATTCGGTTTGATTCCATTCCATTCCGTTCCATTCCATTCTATTCCATTCCATTCGTGTTGATTCCATTCCATTCCACTCCATTGAATTCCATTCCATTCCGTTTCATTCCATTCGTGTTGATTTCATTCCATTCCATTCCATTCCATTCCCTTTCATTCGTGTTGATTCCATTCCATGCCATGCCATTCCATTCCATTCCGGTGGATTCCATTCCATTCAATTCCATTCCATTCCATTCCATTCCATTCCATTTCATTTCCTTCGTGTTGATTCCATTCCATTCCGTTCCATTCCGTTCCCTTCCATTCCATTCCATCACAGTTGATTCCATTCCATTCCATTCAATTCCATTCCATTCCATTTCATTCCATTCTCGATGATTCCATTCCATTCCATTCCATTCCATTCGGGTTGATTCCATTCCATTTCATTCCATTAGATTCCATTCCTTTCCATTCCATTCCTTTCAGGTTGATTCCATTACGTTCCATTCCATTCCATTCGGGTTGATACCATTCCATTCCATTCCATTACATTACATGACATTCTATTCGGGTTGATTCCATTCCATTCCATTCCATTCCATTCCATTCCATTTTGGTTGATTCCATTCCATTCGATTCCATTCCATTCGTGTTGATTCCATTCAATTCCATTCAATTGCATTCCATTCCATTCCGTTTCATTCCATTGGTGTTGATTCCATTCCATTCCATTCCATTCCATTCCATTCCATTCCATTCCATTCCCTTCCATTCGTGTTGATTCCATTCGATGCCACTGCATTCCATTCCATTCCATTACATTACATGACATTCTATTCGGCTTGATTCCATGCCATTCCTTTCCATTCCCTTCTATTCCATTCCATTCCTTTGCACTCCATTCCATTCCATTCCATTCCATTTCATTCTATTCGGGTTGATGGCATTCCATTCCATTCCATTCCATTCGGGTTGCTTCCATTTCATTCCATTCCATTCCATTCCATTGCATTCTATTCCATTCTATTCCCTTCCATCGCATTCCATTCCATTGCATTTCATTCCATTCCGGTTGATTCCATTCCATTCCATTCCATTCCATTCCATTCCATTCCATTCCATTCTATTCCATTCCATTCCTTTTGATTCCACTCCATTCTATTCAATTCCATTTTATTCCATTCGGCTTGATTCCATTCGGGTTGTTTCCATTCCATTGCATTCCATTCAATTCCATTCTACTCCATTCTGGTTGATTCCATTCCATTCCATTCCATTCCATTCGGGTTGATTCCATTCAATTCCACTCTCTTCCATACCATTACATTCTCTTCCATTCCATTCCATTCTATTCCATTCCATTCCATTCTATTCGCATTGATTCCATTCCATCCCATTCCATTCCATTCCATCCCATTCCATTCCATTCCATTCGGGTTGATTCCATTGCATTCAGTTTCATTCCATTCCATTTGGGTGGATTCCATTCCATTCCATTCCATTCCATTCCATTCCATTCCATTCCATTCCATTCCATACTGGTTGATTCCAATCCGTTCCATTCCTTTCCATTCTATTTCATTCCATTCATGTTGATTCCGTTCCATTCCATTCCATCGCATTCCATTCCATTCCGTTTCATTCCATCCATGTTGATTCCTTTCCATTCCATTCCATTCGGTATGATTCCATTACCTTCCATTCCATTCTATTCCATTCCATTCGTGTTGATACCATTCCATTCCACGCCATTCCATTCCATTCCATTCCATTAGGGTTGATGCCATTCCATTCCATTCCATACCATTCCATTCCCGTTGCGTTGATTCCATTCCATTCCACTCCATTCCATTTGGGTTAATTGCATTCCATTCCATTCCATTCGACTCCATTCCGTTCCATTCCATTCGGGTGGCTTCCATTCCAGTCAAGAACATTCCATTCCATTCCATTCCATTCCATTCCATTCCTCTCCATTCCAATCCATTCCATTCCATGTGGGTTGATTCCTTTCCATTCCATTCCATTCCATTCCATTCCATTCTATTCCATTCCATTCCATTCCATTCGGGTTGATTCCATTCCATTCCATTCCATTCCATTCCATTCCACTCCATTCCATTGCATTCCATTCGGGTTGATTCCATTCCATTCCATTCCATACCATTCCATTCCACTCGGGTTGATTCCATTCCATTCCATTCCATTCCATTCGGGTTGATTCCATTCCATTCCATTTCATTCCATTCTTGTAGATTCCGTTCTATTCCATTCCATTCCATTCCATTCCATTCCTTTCGGGTTGATTCCATTCCGTTCCATTCGAATCCATTCCATTCCATTCCGATTGATTCCATGCCATTCCTTTCCATTCCATTCCGTTCCATTCCATTCCATTCCGATTGATTCCATTCCATTCCATTCCATTCCATTCCATTCCATTCCATTCCATTCCTTTCCATTCCGTTTCATTCCATTCCATTCAATTTCATTCCATTCGGGTTGATTCCATTCCATTCCATTCCTTTCCATTATATTCCATTCCATTCCATTCCAGTCGGGTTCATTCCATTCCATTCCGTTCAATTCCATTCCATTCCTTTCCGTTCCATTCCTTTCCGGTTGATTCCATTCCATTTCTTTCCATTCCATTCCATTCTGGTTTATTCCATTCCATTCCATTCCATTCCATTCCATTTCATTCTATTCCATTCTATCCCATTTCATTCCATTCCATTCGGGTTGATTCCATTCCATTCCATTCCATACCATTCCATTGCTGTTGATTCCATTCCATTCCATTCCATTCCATTCCACTCCATTCCATTCCATTCCGTTTGGGTTGATTCCTTTCCGTTCCAATCCATACCATTCCATTCCATTCCGGTTGATTCCATTCCATTCCATTTCATTCCATTCCATTCGGGTTGATTCCATTCCATTTCTTTCTATTCCATTCCATTCCATTCTATTCCATTCCATTCCATTCTATTCGCGTTGATTCCATTCCATCCCATTCCATTCCATTCCATCGCATTCCATTCCCTTCCATTCGGGTTGAATCCATTGCATTCCATTCCATTCCATACCATTTGGGTAGATTCCATTCCATTACATTGCATTCCATTCCATTCCATACCATTTGGATAGATTCCATTCCATTACATTGCATTCCATTCCATTCCATTCGGGTTGATTCCATTCCATTCCATTCCATTCCATTGCATTCCATTCCATTCCATTGCATTCCATTCCAGTCAGGTTGATTCCATTCCATTTCTTTCCATTCCATTCCATTCGGGTTTATTCCATTCCATTCCATTCCATTCCATTCCATTCGGTTGCTTCCATTCCAATCCAGAACATTCCATTCCATTCCATTCCATTCCGGTTGATTCCATTGCATTCCATTCCATTCCATTCTATTCCATTCCATTCCTTTTGCTTCCATTTCATTCCATTCCAATCCATTTCATTCCATTCGTTTTGATTCCATTCCATTCCTCTCCAATGCATTCCACCCCATTCCATTTCATTCCATTCGGGTTTATTCCATCGCATTCCGTTCCATTCTATTCCATTCTCGTTGATTCCATTCCATTCCATTCCACTCCATTCCATTTCATTTGGGTTTATTCCATTCCATTCCATTCCATTCCATTCCATTCCATTCCATTTGTGTTGACTCCATTCCTTTCCATTCCATTCCATTCCATTTCATTCCAATCCATTCCGTTAGATTCCATTCCATTCCATTCCATTCCATTACATTACATTTCATTCCAATCCATTCGATTTGACAGCATTCCATTACATTCCATTCCATTCGGTTGCTTCCTTTCCTTTCCGGAACATTCCATTCAATTCCATTCCGGTTGATTCCATTCCATTCTATTCCATTCCATTCCATACCATTCTATTCCTTTCCATTCTTTGATTCCATTCCATTCCATTCAATTCAATTTTATTCCATTCGGCTTGATTCCATTCCGGTTGTTTCCATTCCATTGCATTCCATTCCATTCCATTCTATTCCATTCAGGTTGATTCCATTCCATTCCATTCCATTCCATTCCATTCCATTCGGGTTGATTCCATTCAAATCCATTCTCTTCCATTAAATTACATTCTCTTCCATTCCATTCCATTCTATTCCATTCCATTCCATTCTATTCGCATTGTTTCCATTCCATCCCATTCCATGCCATTCCATCCCATTCCATTCCATTCCATGCGGGTTGATTCCATTGCATTCAGTTGCATTCCATTCCATTTGGGTGGATTCCATTCCATTCCATTCCATTCGTGTTGATTCCATTCCATTCCATTCCATTCCATGCCATTCGTGTTGATTCCATTCCAGTCAATAACATTCCATTCCATTCCATTCCATTCCGGTTGATTCCATTGCATTCCATTCCATTCCATTTCATTCCATTCGGGTTGATTCCATTCCATTCCATTCCATTACATTCCATTCTGGTTGATCCTATTCGATTCCATTCGCTTCAATTCCATTCCATTCCATTCCATTCGAGTTGCTTCCATTCCATTACAGAACATTCCATTCCATTCCTTTCCACTCTTTCCATTCCATTCTATTCGGGTTCATTCCATTCCATTCCATTCCATTCCATTCCATTCCATTCCATTCCATTCCGTTCCATTCTGGTCGAATCCATTCCATTCCATTCCATTCGGGATGATTCCATTCCATTCCATTCCATTCCATTGCATTCCGTTCCATTCCATTCCACTCCATTCGTGTTGATTTCATACCGTTTCATTCCATTCCATTCCATTCCATTCCATTCCATTACATTCCGGTTGATTCCATTCCATTCCATTTCATTCCATTCCATTCTATTCCATTCCATTCCATTCGTGTTGATTCCATTCCATTCCATTCCATTCCATTCCATTCCATTCCATTCGGATTGATTCCATTCCATTCCATTCCATACCATTTTATTCAGTTCGGGTTCATTCCATTCCATTCCATTGGATTCCATTCCATTTGATTCCATTCCATTCCGGTTTAGCCATTCCATTCCATTTCATTCCATTCTATTCCATTCCATTGCATTCGGTTGCTTCCATTCCATTCCAGAACATTCCATTCCATTCCGTTCCATTCCATTCGTGTTGATACCATTCCATTCCATTGCATTCCATTCCATTCGGGTTGATTCCACTCCATTCCATTCCATACCATTTTATTCCGTTCTGGTTGATTCCATTCCATTCCATTTGATTCCATTCCATTCGATTCCATTCCTTTCTGGTTGACTCCATTCCATTCCATTTCATTCCATTCTATTCCATTCCATTGCTTTCGGTTGCTTCCATTCCGTTCCAGAATATTCCATTCCATTCCATTCCATTCCGGTTGATTCCATTCAATTCCATTGCATTCCATTCTATGCCATTCCATTCCTTTTCATTCCATTCCATTCCATTCCATTCGGGTTGGTTCCATTCCTTTCCATTCCATTCCATTCCATTTCATTCTTGTAGATTCCGTTCTATTCCAGTCCATTGCATTCCATTCCATTCCACTCATGTTGATTCCATTCCATTTCTTTCCATTCGATTCCATTCCATTCCATTCGGGTTTTTTCCATTCCATTCCATTCGATTCCATTCCATTCCATTCGGTTGCTTCCATTCCATTCCAGAACATTCCATTCAATTCCATTCTGGTTGATTCCATTGCATTCCATTCCATTCCATTCTATTCCATTCCATTCCTTTTGCTTCAATTCCATTCCATTCCAATCCATTTTATTCCATTCGGTTTGATTCCATTCCATTCCATTCCAATGCATTCCATTCCATTCCATTTCATTCCATTCGGGTTTATTCCAATCCATTGCATTCCATTCTATTCCATTCTGGTTGATTCCATTCCATTCCATTCCACTCCATTCCATTTCATTCGGGTTGATTCCATTGCTTTCCGTTCCATACCATTCTATTCCATTCGGGTTGATTCCATTCCATTCCATTCCATTCGTGTTTATTCCATTCTATTCCATTCCATTCCATTCGGGAAAATTCCGCTCTATTCCATTCCATTCCATTCCATTCCATTCGGGTTTATTCCATTCCATTCCATTGCATTCCATGCCATTCCATTCCATTCCGTTCGTTTTGATTCCATTCCATTCCATTCCATTCCATTCCACTCCATTTTCTTTGATTCCATTCCATCGCATTCCGTTGAATTCCATTCCATTCCGTTTCATTCCATTCGTGTTGATTCCATTCCATTGAATTCCATTCCATTCCATTCCATTCCATTCGTGTTGATTCCGTTCCATGCCATTCCATTCCATTGAATTCCATTCCATTCTATTCCATTCCATTCCGTTTGATTCCATTCCATTCCATTCCATTCCATTCCTTTCCATTCCATTCGGGCTGATTCCATGCCATTCCATTGCATTCCATTCCATTCCATTCGGGTTGATTCCATTCCATTCCATTCCATTCCATTGCATTCCATTCCATTCCATTGCATTCCATTCCAGTCAGGTTGATTCCATTCCATTTCTTTCCATTCCATTCCATTCGGGTTTATTCCATTCCATTCCATTCCATTCCATTCCATTCGGTTGCTTCCATTCCAATCCAGAACATTCCATTCCATTCCATTCCATTCCGGTTGATTCCATTGCATTCCATTCCATTCCATTCTATTCCATTCCATTCCTTTTGCTTCCATTTCATTCCATTCCAATCCATTTCATTCCATTCGTTTTGATTCCATTCCATTCCTCTCCAATGCATTCCACCCCATTCCATTTCATTCCATTCGGGTTTATTCCATCGCATTCCGTTCCATTCTATTCCATTCTCGTTGATTCCATTCCATTCCATTCCACTCCATTCCATTTCATTTGGGTTTATTCCATTCCATTCCATTCCATTCCATTCCATTCCATTCCATTTGTGTTGACTCCATTCCTTTCCATTCCATTCCATTCCATTTCATTCCAATCCATTCCGTTAGATTCCATTCCATTCCATTCCATTCCATTACATTACATTTCATTCCAATCCATTCGATTTGACAGCATTCCATTACATTCCATTCCATTCGGTTGCTTCCTTTCCTTTCCGGAACATTCCATTCAATTCCATTCCGGTTGATTCCATTCCATTCTATTCCATTCCATTCCATACCATTCTATTCCTTTCCATTCTTTTGATTCCATTCCATTCCATTCAATTCAATTTTATTCCATTCGGCTTGATTCCATTCGGGTTGTTTCCATTCCATTGCATTCCATTCCATTCCATTCTATTCCATTCAGGTTGATTCCATTCCATTCCATTCCATTCCATTCCATTCCATTCGGGTTGATTCCATTCAATTCCATTCTCTTCCATTAAATTACATTCTCTTCCATTCCATTCCATTCTATTCCATTCCATTCCATTCTATTCGCATTGTTTCCATTCCATCCCATTCCATGCCATTCCATCCCATTCCATTCCATTCCATGCGGGTTGATTCCATTGCATTCAGTTGCATTCCATTCCATTTGGGTGGATTCCATTCCATTCCATTCCATTCGTGTTGATTCCATTCCATTCCATTCCATTCCATGCCATTCGTGTTGATTCCATTCCAGTCAAGAACATTCCATTCCATTCCATTCCATTCCATTCCATTCCGGTTGATTCCATTGCATTCCATTCCATTCCATTTCATTCCATTCGGGTTGATTCCATTCCATTCCATTACATTACATTCCATTCTGGTTGATCCTATTCGATTCCATTCGCTTCAATTCCATTCCATTCCATTCCATTCGAGTTGCTTCCATTCCATTACAGAACATTCCATTCCATTCCTTTCCACTCTTTCCATTCCATTCTATTCGGGTTCATTCCATTCCATTCCATTCCATTCCATTCCATTCCATTCCATTCCATTCCGTTCCATTCTGGTCGAATCCATTCCATTCCATTCCATTCGGGATGATTCCATTCCATTCCATTCCATTGCATTCCGTTCCATTCCATTCCACTCCATTCGTGTTGATTTCATACCGTTTCATTCCATTCCATTCCATTCCATTCCATTCCATTACATTCCGGTTGATTCCATTCCATTCCATTTCATTCCATTCCATTCTATTCCATTCCATTCCATTCGTGTTGATTCCATTCCATTCCATTCCATTCCATTCCATTCCATTCCATTCGGATTGATTCCATTCCATTCCATTCCATACCATTTTATTCAGTTCGGGTTCATTCCATTCCATTCCATTGGATTCCATTCCATTTGATTCCATTCCATTCCGGTTTAGCCATTCCATTCCATTTCATTCCATTCTATTCCATTCCATTGCATTCGGTTGCTTCCATTCCATTCCAGAACATTCCATTCCATTCCGTTCCATTCCATTCGTGTTGACACCATTCCATTCCATTGCATTCCATTCCATTCGGGTTGATTCCACTCCATTCCATTCCATACCATTTTATTCCGTTCTGGTTGATTCCATTCCATTCCATTTGATTCCATTCCATTCGATTCCATTCCTTTCTGGTTGACTCCATTCCATTCCATTTCATTCCATTCTATTCCATTCCATTGCTTTCGGTTGCTTCCATTCCGTTCCAGAATATTCCATTCCATTCCATTCCATTCCGGTTGATTCCATTCAATTCCATTGCATTCCATTCTATGCCATTCCATTCCTTTTCATTCCATTCCATTCCATTCCATTCGGGTTGATTCCATTCCTTTCCATTCCATTCCATTCCATTTCATTCTTGTAGATTCCGTTCTATTCCAGTCCATTGCATTCCATTCCATTCCACTCATGTTGATTCCATTCCATTTCTTTCCATTCGATTCCATTCCATTCCATTCGGGTTTTTTCCATTCCATTCCATTCGATTCCATTCCATTCCATTCGGTTGCTTCCATTCCATTCCAGAACATTCCATTCAATTCCATTCTGGTTGATTCCATTGCATTCCATTCCATTCCATTCTATTCCATTCCATTCCTTTTGCTTCAATTCCATTCCATTCCAATCCATTTTATTCCATTCGGTTTGATTCCATTCCATTCCATTCCAATGCATTCCATTCCATTCCATTTCATTCCATTCGGGTTTATTCCAATCCATTGCATTCCATTCTATTCCATTCTGGTTGATTCCATTCCATTCCATTCCACTCCATTCCATTTCATTCGGGTTGATTCCATTGCTTTCCGTTCCATACCATTCTATTCCATTCGGGTTGATTCCATTCCATTCCATTCCATTCGTGTTTATTCCATTCTATTCCATTCCATTCCATTCGGGAAAATTCCGCTCTATTCCATTCCATTCCATTCCATTCCATTCGGGTTTATTCCATTCCATTCCATTGCATTCCATGCCATTCCATTCCATTCCGTTCGTTTTGATTCCATTCCATTCCATTCCATTCCATTCCACTCCATTTTCTTTGATTCCATTCCATCGCATTCCGTTGAATTCCATTCCATTCCGTTTCATTCCATTCGTGTTGATTCCATTCCATTGAATTCCATTCCATTCCATTCCATTCCATTCGTGTTGATTCCGTTCCATGCCATTCCATTCCATTGAATTCCATTCCATTCTATTCCATTCCATTCCGTTTGATTCCATTCCATTCCATTCCATTCCATTCCTTTCCATTCCATTCGGGCTGATTCCATGCCATTCCATTGCATTCCATTCCATTCCATTCGGGTTGATTCCATTCCATTCCATTCCATTCCATTGCATTCCATTCCATTCCATTGCATTCCATTCCAGTCAGGTTGATTCCATTCCATTTCTTTCCATTCCATTCCATTCGGGTTTATTCCATTCCATTCCATTCCATTCCATTCCATTCGGTTGCTTCCATTCCAATCCAGAACATTCCATTCCATTCCATTCCATTCCGGTTGATTCCATTGCATTCCATTCCATTCCATTCTATTCCATTCCATTCCTTTTGCTTCCATTTCATTCCATTCCAATCCATTTCATTCCATTCGTTTTGATTCCATTCCATTCCTCTCCAATGCATTCCACCCCATTCCATTTCATTCCATTCGGGTTTATTCCATCGCATTCCGTTCCATTCTATTCCATTCTCGTTGATTCCATTCCATTCCATTCCACTCCATTCCATTTCATTTGGGTTTATTCCATTCCATTCCATTCCATTCCATTCCATTCCATTCCATTTGTGTTGACTCCATTCCTTTCCATTCCATTCCATTCCATTTCATTCCAATCCATTCCGTTAGATTCCATTCCATTCCATTCCATTCCATTACATTACATTTCATTCCAATCCATTCGATTTGACAGCATTCCATTACATTCCATTCCATTCGGTTGCTTCCTTTCCTTTCCGGAACATTCCATTCAATTCCATTCCGGTTGATTCCATTCCATTCTATTCCATTCCATTCCATACCATTCTATTCCTTTCCATTCTTTTGATTCCATTCCATTCCATTCAATTCAATTTTATTCCATTCGGCTTGATTCCATTCGGGTTGTTTCCATTCCATTGCATTCCATTCCATTCCATTCTATTCCATTCAGGTTGATTCCATTCCATTCCATTCCATTCCATTCCATTCCATTCGGGTTGATTCCATTCAATTCCATTCTCTTCCATTAAATTACATTCTCTTCCATTCCATTCCATTCTATTCCATTCCATTCCATTCTATTCGCATTGTTTCCATTCCATCCCATTCCATGCCATTCCATCCCATTCCATTCCATTCCATGCGGGTTGATTCCATTGCATTCAGTTGCATTCCATTCCATTTGGGTGGATTCCATTCCATTCCATTCCATTCGTGTTGATTCCATTCCATTCCATTCCATTCCATGCCATTCGTGTTGATTCCATTCCAGTCAAGAACATTCCATTCCATTCCATTCCATTCCATTCCATTCCGGTTGATTCCATTGCATTCCATTCCATTCCATTTCATTCCATTCGGGTTGATTCCATTCCATTCCATTACATTACATTCCATTCTGGTTGATCCTATTCGATTCCATTCGCTTCAATTCCATTCCATTCCATTCCATTCGAGTTGCTTCCATTCCATTACAGAACATTCCATTCCATTCCTTTCCACTCTTTCCATTCCATTCTATTCGGGTTCATTCCATTCCATTCCATTCCATTCCATTCCATTCCATTCCATTCCATTCCATTCCGTTCCATTCTGGTCGAATCCATTCCATTCCATTCCATTCGGGATGATTCCATTCCATTCCATTCCATTGCATTCCGTTCCATTCCATTCCACTCCATTCGTGTTGATTTCATACCGTTTCATTCCATTCCATTCCATTCCATTCCATTCCATTACATTCCGGTTGATTCCATTCCATTCCATTTCATTCCATTCCATTCTATTCCATTCCATTCCATTCGTGTTGATTCCATTCCATTCCATTCCATTCCATTCCATTCCATTCCATTCGGATTGATTCCATTCCATTCCATTCCATACCATTTTATTCAGTTCGGGTTCATTCCATTCCATTCCATTGGATTCCATTCCATTTGATTCCATTCCATTCCGGTTTAGCCATTCCATTCCATTTCATTCCATTCTATTCCATTCCATTGCATTCGGTTGCTTCCATTCCATTCCAGAACATTCCATTCCATTCCGTTCCATTCCATTCGTGTTGATACCATTCCATTCCATTGCATTCCATTCCATTCGGGTTGATTCCACTCCATTCCATTCCATACCATTTTATTCCGTTCTGGTTGATTCCATTCCATTCCATTTGATTCCATTCCATTCGATTCCATTCCTTTCTGGTTGACTCCATTCCATTCCATTTCATTCCATTCTATTCCATTCCATTGCTTTCGGTTGCTTCCATTCCGTTCCAGAATATTCCATTCCATTCCATTCCATTCCGGTTGATTCCATTCAATTCCATTGCATTCCATTCTATGCCATTCCATTCCTTTTCATTCCATTCCATTCCATTCCATTCGGGTTGATTCCATTCCTTTCCATTCCATTCCATTCCATTTCATTCTTGTAGATTCCGTTCTATTCCAGTCCATTGCATTCCATTCCATTCCACTCATGTTGATTCCATTCCATTTCTTTCCATTCGATTCCATTCCATTCCATTCGGGTTTTTTCCATTCCATTCCATTCGATTCCATTCCATTCCATTCGGTTGCTTCCATTCCATTCCAGAACATTCCATTCAATTCCATTCTGGTTGATTCCATTGCATTCCATTCCATTCCATTCTATTCCATTCCATTCCTTTTGCTTCAATTCCATTCCATTCCAATCCATTTTATTCCATTCGGTTTGATTCCATTCCATTCCATTCCAATGCATTCCATTCCATTCCATTTCATTCCATTCGGGTTTATTCCAATCCATTGCATTCCATTCTATTCCATTCTGGTTGATTCCATTCCATTCCATTCCACTCCATTCCATTTCATTCGGGTTGATTCCATTGCTTTCCGTTCCATACCATTCTATTCCATTCGGGTTGATTCCATTCCATTCCATTCCATTCGTGTTTATTCCATTCTATTCCATTCCATTCCATTCGGGAAAATTCCGCTCTATTCCATTCCATTCCATTCCATTCCATTCCATTCGGGTTTATTCCATTCCATTCCATTGCATTCCATGCCATTCCATTCCATTCCGTTCGTTTTGATTCCATTCCATTCCATTCCATTCCATTCCACTCCATTTTCTTTGATTCCATTCCATCGCATTCCGTTGAATTCCATTCCATTCCGTTTCATTCCATTCGTGTTGATTCCATTCCATTGAATTCCATTCCATTCCATTCCATTCCATTCGTGTTGATTCCGTTCCATGCCATTCCATTCCATTGAATTCCATTCCATTCTATTCCATTCCATTCCGTTTGATTCCATTCCATTCCATTCCATTCCATTCCTTTCCATTCCATTCGGGCTGATTCCATGCCATTCCATTGCATTACATTCCATTCCATTCGGGTTGATTCCATTCCATTCCATTCCATTCCATTCCATTCCATTCCATTCCAGTATATTCCATTCCATTATATTCCATTCCATTCCATTCAATTCGATTCAATTCCACTCCATTCCATTCAATTCGTGTTGATTCCATTCCATTCCAGTGCATTCAATTCAATTCCATTCCATTCTATTCCATTGCATTCGGGTTGATACCATTCCATTCCATTCCACTCCATTCCATTCCATTCGAGTTGATTCCATGCCATTCCACTCAATTCCACTCGATTCCATTCGGGGTCATTCCATTGCACTTCATTCCATTCCGGTGGATTCCATTCCATTCCATTCCATTCCATTCCACTCCATTTTGTTTGATTCCATTCCATTCCATTCCATTGAATTCCATTCCATTCCGTTTCATTCCATTCGTGTTGATTCCATTCCATTGAATTCCATTCCTTTCCATTCCATTCCATTCTTGTTGATTGCATTCCATTCCATTCCATTTCATTCCATTCGGGTTGATTCCATTCCATTCCACTCCATTCCATTCCGGTTGATTCCATTCAATTTCATTCCATTCCATTCCATTCCATTCCATTCCATTCCATTCGGGTTGATTCCATTCCATACCACTCCATTCCATTCCATGCTATTCCATTCCATTCGTGTTGATTCCATTCCATTCCATGCCATTGCATACCATTCCATTCTGTTTCATTCCATTCGTGTGGATTCCATTCCAATCAATTCCATTCCATTCCATTCGTGTTGATTCCACTCCATGACATTCCATTCCATTCCATTCCATTCTATTCCATTCCAATCGGGTTGATTCCATTCCATTCCATTCCATTCCATTCCATTCCATTCGAGTAGATTCCATTCCATTCCTTTGCGTTCCATACCAATCCATTCCATTCGGGTTGATTCCATTCCATTCCATTCCGGTTGATTCCATTCCATTCCATTGCATTCCATTGAATTCCATTCCATTCCATTTGTGTTGATTGCATTCCATTCCATTCCTTTCCATTCCATTGCATTCCATTCCACTTCATTCCGATTGGGTTGATTCCATTCCATTCCATTCCATTCCATTCCATTCCATTCCATTCCATTCCACTCCTTTTGTGTTGATTGCATTCCAATCCATTCCATTCCATTCCATTCTATTCCATTCCATTTGGGTTGATTCGATTCCATTGCATTCTATTCCATTCCATTCCATTTCATTCCATTTGGGTTGATTCCATTCCATTCCATTCCATTCAGTTCCATTCCATTCTATTCTATTTTGGTTGATTCCCTACCATTCCATTCCATTCCATTCCACAGCATTCCGGTCAATTCATTTCCATGTGTGTTGATTCCCTTCCATTCCATTCCATTTAATTCCATTCCATTCCATTCCATTCGGGTTGATTCCTTTCCATTCCATTCCGCTCCATTCCATTCCGTTCCATTCCCTTCGGGTTGATTCCATTCCATTCCATTCCATACCATTCTATTCCATTCGGGTTGATTCCATTCCATTCCATTCCATTCCATTCCATTCCATTCGTGTTTATTCCATTCCATTCCATGCCATTCCATTCGGGAAGATTCCGCTCTATTCCATTGCATTCCAATTCATTCCATTCCATTCCATTCCATTCGGGTTGATTCCATTCCATTCCATTCCATTGCATTCCAAGCCATTCCATTCCATTCCGTTCGTTTTGATTCCATTCCATTCCATTCCATTCCATTTTGTTTGATTCCATTCCATTCCATTTCATTGAATTCCATTCCATTCCGTTTCATTCCATTCGTGTTGATTCCATTCCATTGAATTCCATTCCACTCCATTCCATTCCATTCCATTCCATTAAGGTTGATTCCATTCCATTCCATTCCATTCCATTCCCTTACATTCCATTCCATTAGGGTTGATTCCATTCCATTCCATTCCATTCCATTCCATTCCATTCCATTCCATTCCATTCCATTCCATTCCATTCCATTCCATTTCATTCCATTCCTTTCCATTTCATTCCATTCCATTCCATTCCCTTCGGGTTGATTCCATTCCATTCCATTCCCTTCGGGTTGATTCCATACCATTCCATTCCATTCCATTGCATTCCTTTCTGGTAGATTCCATTCAATTCCATTCCATTGCATTCCATTCCATTCCATTTCATTCCATTCGGGTTGATTCCATTCCATTCCATTCCATTCCATTCGGGTTCATTCCATTCCATTTCATTCCATTAGATTCCATTCCTTTCCATTCCATTCCTTTCAGGTTGATTCCATTCCGTTCCATTCCATTCCATTCGGATTGATACCATTCCATTCCATTCCATTCCATTACATTCCATTTCTTTCCATTCCATTCCATTCCATTCGGGTTGATTCCATTCCATTCCATTCCATTCCATTCCATTCCATTCCATTCCATTCCATTCGGTTTGATTCCATTCCATTCCGTTCCATTCCATTCTATTCCATTCCATTCGTGTTGATTCCATTCCATTCCATTCCATTGAATTCCATTCCATTCCGTTTCATTCCATTCGTGTTGATTCCATTCCATTCCATTCCTTTCCATTCCATTCCCTTCCATTCGTGTTGATTCCATTCCATGCCATACCATTCCATTCCATTCAGGTTGATTCCATTCCATTCCATTCCATTCCATTCCATTTCATTTCCTTCGTGTTGATACCATTCCATTCCTTTCCATTCCATTCCCTTCCATTCCATTTCATTAGAGTTGATTCCATTCCATTCCATTCCATTTCATTCCATTCCATTCCATTCCCGTCGGGTTGATTCCATTCCATTCCATTCCCTTCTGGTTGATTCAATTCCATTCCATTCCATTCCATTCCATTCCTTTCGGGTTGATACCATTCCATTCCATTCCATTGCATTCCATTCCATTCCATGTCATTCCATTCTCGATGATTCCATTCCATTCCATTCCATTCCATTCGGGTTGATTCCATTCCATTCCATTTCATTGCATTCGGTTTGATTCCATTCCGTTCCATTCCATTCTGTTTGATTCCATTCCATTCCATTCCATTCCATTTCATTACATTCCATTCGGTTTGATTCCATTCCATTCCATTCTATTCCATTCCATTCCATTCATTTCGCTTTGATTCCATTCCATTCGATTCCATTCCATTCGGATTGACTCCATTCCATTCCATTTCATTCCATTCTATTCCATTCCATTGCATTCCATTTCATTCCATTCGGGTAGATTCCGTTCTATTCCATTCCTATCCATACCATTCCATACCGGTTCATTCCATTCCATTCCATTTCATTCCATTCCATCCCATTCCATTTGGGTTGATTCCATTCCATTCCATTTCATTCCAATCCATTCGGTTTCATTCAATTCCATCCATGCCATTCGGTTGCTTCCATTCCAATCCAGAACATTCCATTACATTCCATTCGATTCCGGTTCATTCCATTCCATTCCATTCAATTCCATTCTATTCCATTCTGGTTGATTCCACTCCATTCCATTCTATTCCATTCGAGTTGATTCCATTCCATTCCATTCTATTCCATTCCATTCCATTCTATTCCATTCCACTCCATGCCCTTCCATTCCATTCGTTTTGATTCCATTCCATTCCATTCCATTCCACTCCATTCCATTCCATTCCATTCGGTTTGATTTCATTCCATTCTATTCCATTCCATTCCTTTTGATTCCTTTCCATTCCATTTTATTCCATTCGGTTTGATTCCATTCCATTCCATTCCAATGCATTCCATTCCATTCCATTCCATTCCATTCGGGTTGATTCCATTCCATCCCATTCCATTCCATTCCATTCGGGTTGAATCCATTGCATTCCATTCCATTCCATACCATTTGGGTAGATTCCATTCCATTCCATTCCATTCCATTCCATTCCATTCCATTCCATTCCATTCCATTCGGGTTTATTCCAATCCATTGCATTCCATTCTATTCCATTCTGGTTGATTCCATTCCATTCCATTCCACTCCATTCCATTTCATTCGGGTTGATTCCATTGCTTTCCGTTCCATACCATTCTATTCCATTCGGGTTGATTCCATTCCATTCCATTCCATTCGTGTTTATTCCATTCTATTCCATTCCATTCCATTCGGGAAAATTCCGCTCTATTCCATTCCATTCCATTCCATTCCATTCCATTCGGGTTTATTCCATTCCATTCCATTGCATTCCATGCCATTCCATTCCATTCCGTTCGTTTTGATTCCATTCCATTCCACTCCATTTTCTTTGATTCCATTCCATCCCATTCCGTTGAATTCCATTCCATTCCGTTTCATTCCATTCGTGTTGATTCCATTCCATTGAATTCCATTCCATTCCATTCCATTCCATTCGTGTTGATTCCGTTCCATGCCATTCCATTCCATTGAATTCCATTCCATTCTATTCCATTCCATTCCGTTTGATTCCATTCCATTCCATTCCATTCCATTCCTTTCCATTCCATTCGGGCTGATTCCATTCCATTCCATTGCATTACATTCCATTCCATTCGGCTTGATTCCATTCCATTCCATTCCATTCCATTCCATTCCATTCCATTCCAGTATATTCCATTCCATTATATTCCATTCCATTCCATTCCATTCGATTCAATTCCACTCCATTCCATTCAATTCGTGTTGATTCCATTCCATTCCAGTGCATTCAATTCAATTCCATTCCATTCTATTCCATTGCATTCGGGTTGATACCATTCCATTCCATTCCACTCCATTCCATTCCATTCGAGTTGATTCCATGCCATTCCACTCAATTCCACTCGATTCCATTCGGGGTCATTCCATTGCACTTCAATCCATTCCGGTGGATTCCATTCCATTCCATTCCATTCCATTCCACTCCATTTTGTTTGATTCCATTCCATTCCATTGCATTGAATTCCATTCCATTCCGTTTCATTCCATTCGTGTTGATTCCATTCCATTGAATTCCATTCCATTCCATTCCATTCCATTCCATTCCATTAAGGTTGATTCCATTCCATTCCATTCCATTCCATTCCCTTACATTCCATTCCATTAGGGTTGATTCCATTCCATTCCATTCCATTCCATTCCATTCCATTCCATTCCATTTCATTCCATTCCATTCCATTCCATTCCATTCCATTCCATTCCATTTCATTCCATTCCATTCCATTCCATTCCATTCCATTCCATTCCATTCCATTTCATTCCATTCCATTCCTTTCCATTTCATTCCATTCCATTCCATTCCCTTCGGGCTGATTCCATTCCATTCCATTCCCTTCGGGTTGATTCCATACCATTCCATTCCATTCCATTGCATTCCTTTCTTGTAGATTCCATTCAATTCCATTCCATTGCATTCCATTCCATTCCATTTCATTCCATTCGGGTTGATTCCATTCCATTCCATTCCATTCCATTCGGGTTCATTCCATTCCATTTCATTCCATTAGATTCCATTCCTTTCCATTCCATTCCTTTCAGCTTGATTCCATTCCGTTCCATTCCATTCCATTCGGATTGATACCATTCCATTCCATTCCATTCCATTACATTACATTCTATTCGGGTTGATTCCATTCCATTCCATTCCATTCCATTCCATTCCATTCCATTCCATTTCATTCCATTCCATTTCTTTCCATTCCATTCCATTCCATTCCATTCCATTCCATTCCATTCCATTCCATTCCATTCCATTCGGTTTGATTCCATTCCATTCCGTTCCATTCCATTCTATTCCATTCCATTCGTGTTGATTCCATTCCATTCCATTCCATTGAATTCCATTCCATTCCGTTTCATTCCATTCGTGTTGATTCCATTCCATTCCATTCCTTTCCATTCCATTCCCTTCCATTCGTGTTGATTCCATTCCATGCCATACCATTCCATTCCATTCAGGTTGATTCCATTCCATTCCATTCCATTCCATTCCATTTCATTTCCTTCGTGTTGATACCATTCCATTCCTTTCCATTCCATTCCCTTCCATTCCATTTCATTAGAGTTGATTCCATTCCATTCCATTCCATTTCATTCCATTCCATTCCATTCCCGTCGGGTTGATTCCATTCCATTCCATTCCCTTCTGGTTGATTCAATTCCATTCCATTCCATTCCATTCCATTCCTTTCGGGTTGATACCATTCCATTCCATTCCATTGCATTCCATTCCATTCCATTTCATTCCATTCTCGATGATTCCATTCCATTCCATTCCATTCCATTCGGGTTGATTCCATTCCATTCCATTTCATTGCATTCGGTTTGATTCCATTCCGTTCCATTCCATTCTGTTTGATTCCATTCCATTCCATTCCATTCCATTTCATTACATTCCATTCGGTTTGATTCCATTCCATTCCATTCTATTCCATTCCATTCCATTCATTTCGCTTTGATTCCATTCCATTCGATTCCATTCCATTCGGATTGACTCCATTCCATTCCATTTCATTCCATTCTATTCCATTCCATTGCATTCCATTTCATTCCATTCGGGTAGATTCCGTTCTATTCCATTCCTATCCATACCATTCCATACCGGTTCATTCCATTCCATTCCATTTCATTCCATTCCATCCCATTCCATTTGGGTTGATTCCATTCCATTCCATTTCATTCCAATCCATTCGGTTTCATTCCATTCCATCCATGCCATTCGGTTGCTTCCATTCCAATCCAGAACATTCCATTACATTCCATTCGATTCCGGTTCATTCCATTCCATTCCATTCAATTCCATTCTATTCCATTCTGGTTGATTCCACTCCATTCCATTCTATTCCATTCGAGTTGATTCCATTCCATTCCATTCTATTCCATTCCATTCCATTCTATTCCATTCCATTCCATGCCCTTCCATTCCATTCGTTTTGATTCCATTCCATTCCATTCCATTCCACTCCATTCCATTCCATTCCATTCGGTTTGATTTCATTCCATTCTATTCCATTCCATTCCTTTTGATTCCTTTCCATTCCATTTTATTCCATTCGGTTTGATTCCATTCCATTCCATTCCAATGCATTCCATTCCATTCCATTCCATTCCATTCGGGTTGATTCCATTCCATCCCATTCCATTCCATTCCATTCGGGTTGAATCCATTGCATTCCATTCCATTCCATACCATTTGGGTAGATTCCATTCCATTCCGTTCCATTCCATTCCATTCCATTCCATTCCATTCCATTCCATTCCATTCGGGTTAATTCCATTCCATTCCATTCCACTGCATTCCATTCCATTCCATTCCACTCAGGTTGATTCCATTCCATTTCTTCCCATTCCATTCCATTCCATTCCATTCGGGTTTATTCCATTCCATTCCATTCCATTCCATTCCATTCCATTCCGTTCCATTCCATTCCATTCTATCCCATTCCAATCCATTCCATTCGGTTTGATTCCATTCCATTCCATTCCATACCATTCCATTCCTGTTGATTCCATTCCATTGCATTCCATTCCACTCCATTCCATTACATTCCGTTTGGGTTGATTCCATTTCGTTCCAATCCATACCATTCCATTCCATTCGGGTTGATACCATTCCATCCCATTTCATTCCATTCGGGTTGATTCCATTCCATTCCATTCCATTCCATTCCATTCCATTCCATTCCATTCTGGTTGATTCCATTCCATTCCATTCCATTCCATTTCATTACATTCCATTCGGGTTGATTCCATTCCATTCCATTCTATTAAATTCCATTCCATTCCATTCGGGTTGACTCCATTCCATTCGATTCCATTCCATTCGGGTTGACTCCATTCCATTCCATTTCATTCCATTCTATTCCATTCCATTGCATCCCATTTCATTCCATTCGGGTAGATTCCGTTGTATTCCACTCCAATCCATACCATTCCATAGCAGTTCATTCCTTTCCATTCCATTCCATTCCATCCGTTTCCATTTGGGTTGATTCCATTCCATTCCATTCCATTCCATTTCATTCCAATCCATTCGGATTCATTCCATTCCATTCCATTCCATGCCATTCGGTTGTTTCCATTACATTACAGAACATTCCACTCAATTCCATTCAATTCCGATTCATTCCATTCCATTCCATTCCATTCAGATTCATTCCATTCCATTTCTTTCCATTCCATTCCATTCCATTCTATTCCATTCCATTCCTTTTGATTCCTTTCCATTCCATTTTATTCCATTCGGTTTGATTCCATTCCTTTCCATTCCAATGCATTCCATTCCATTCCATTTCATTCCATTCGGTTTTATTCCATTCCATTCCATTCCACTCCATTCTATTCCATTCTGGTTGATTCCATTCCATTCCATTACATTCAATTCGAGTTGATTCCATTCCATTCCATTCTATTCCATTCCATTCCATTCTATTCGCGTTGATTCCATTCCATCCTATTCCATTCCATTCCATTCTATTCGCGTTGATTCCATTCCATCCCATTCCATTCCATTCCATTCCATTCCATTCCATTTCATTCGGGTTGATTCCATTGCATTCCATTCCATTCCATTCCATTCCATTCCATTCCATTCCATTTCATTCGGGTTGATTCCATTGCATTCCATTCCATTCCATTCCATTCCATTTCATTCCATTCCATTTGGGTGGATTCCATTCCATTCCATTCCATTCCATTCCATTCCATTCCATTCCACTGCATTCGTGTTGATTCCATTCCATTCCATTCCATTCCATTCCATTCTATTCCATTGCATTCGTGTTGTTTCCATTCCATTCCATTCCTTTCCATTCCATTCTATTCCATTCCATTCCTGCTGATTCCATTCCATTCCATTCCATTCGGGATGATTCCGTTCCATTCCATTGCATTCCATTCCATTCCATTCCATTCGTGTTGATACCACTCCATTCCACGCCATTCCATTCCATTGTGTTCCATTAGAGTTGATGCCATTCCATTCCGTTCCATACCATTCCTTTCCGTTTGGGTTGATTCCATTCCATTCCATTCCATTCCATTCGGGTTTATTCCATTCCAGTCCATTCCATTCGTCTCCATTCCATTCCATTCCATTCGGGTTGCTTCCATTCCTGTCAAGAAAATTCCATGCCATTCCATTCCATTCCATTCCACTCCATTCCAATCCATTCCATTCCATGTGGGTTGATTCCATTCCATTCCATTCCATTCCATTCCATTCCATTCCATTGCGGTTGATTCCTTTCCATTCCATTCCAATACTTTCCAATCCGTTGTATTCCATTCCATTCAATTTCATTCCATTCGTGTTGACCCTATTCCATTCCATTCCTTTCCATTCCATTCCATTCCATTCCATTCGTGTTAATTCCATGTCATTCCACTCCATTCCATTGCCTTCCATTCCATTCCATTCCATTCGGGTTGCTTCTATTCCATTCCAGAACATTCCATTCCATTCCATTCCGATTGATTCCATTCCATTCCATTGCATTCCATTCCATTCCACTCCATTCCATTGTGGTTGATTCCATTCCATTCCATTCCATTCCATTCCTTTCCATTCCGTTTCATTCCATTCCATTCAATTTCACTCCATTCGGGTAGATTCCATTCCATTCCATTCCTTTCCATTATATTCCATTCCATTCCATTCCATTCGGGTGCATTCCATTCCATTCCAATCCATTCCATTCGATTCCATTCCATTCCCTTTGGGTTGAATCCATTCCATTCCCTTCCATTCCATTCCATTCCATTCCATTCCATTCCATTCGGGTTGACTCCATTCCATTCCATTCCGTTCCATTCCATTCCATTCCATTCCATTACAATTGATTCCATTCCATTTCTTTCCATTCCATTCCATTCCATGCCATTCTGGTTTATTCCATTCCATTCCATTCCATTCCATTCCATTCCATTCTATTCCTTTCTATCCCATTCCATTCCATTCCATTCGGGATGATTCCATTCCATTCCATTACATACCATTCCATTGCTGTTGATTCCATTCCATTCCATTCCATTCCATTCCATTCCATTCCACTCCATTCCATTCCATTCCGTTTGGGTTGATTGCATTCCGTTCCAATCCATACCATTCCATTCCATTCCGGTTAATTCCATTCCATTCCATTTCATTCAATTCCATTCTGGTTGATTCCATTCCATTTCTTTCTATTCCATTCCATTCCAATCTATTCCATTCCATTCTTTTTGATTTCTTTGCATTCCATTTTATTCCATTCGGTTTGATTCCGTTCCATTCCATTCCAATGCATTCCATTCCATTCCATTCCATTCCATTCGGGTTTATTCTATTCCATTCCATTCCATTCCATTCTATTCCATTCTGGTTGATTCCATTCCATTCCATTCCATTCAATTCGAGTTGATTCCATTCCATTCCATTCTATTCCATTCCATTCCATTCTATTGCATTCCATTCCATTCTAGTCGCGTTGATTCCATTCCATCCCATTCCATTCCATTCCATTCCCATCCATTCCCTTCCATTCGGGTTGATTCCATTGCATTCCATTCCATTCCATTCCATTCCATTCCATTCCATTCCATTCCATTTGGCTGGATTCCATTCCATTCCATTCCATTCCATTCCATTCCATTCCATTCCATTCCACTCTATTCCATTGCATTCGTGATGATTCCATTCCATTCCATTCCTTTCCATTCCATTCTATTCAATTCCATTCGTGTTGATTCCATTCCATTCCATTCCATTCGGGATGATTACGTTCCATTCCATTCCATTCCATTCCATTCCATTCCATTCGGGATGATTACGTTCCATTACATGCCATTCCATTCCATTCCATTCCATTCGTGTTGATACCATTCCATTCCACGCCATTCCATTCCATTGTATTCCATTAGAGTTGATGCCATTCCATTCCGTTCCATACCATTCCATTCCATTTGGGTTGATTCCATTCCATTCCATTCCATTCCATTCGGGTTAATTCCATTCCATTCCATTCCATTCGACTCCATTCCATTCCATTCCATTTGTTTTGCTTCCATTCCTGTCAAGAAGATTCCATGCCATTCCATACCATTCTATTCCACTCCATTCCAATCCATTCCATTCCATGTGGGTTGATTCCATTCCATTCCATTCCATTCCATTCCATTCCATTCCATTGCGGTTGATTCCATTCCATTCCATTCCATTACTTTCCAATCCGTTGTATTCCATTCCATTCAATTTCATTCCATTCGTGTTGACTCCATTCCATTCCATTCCTTTCCATTCCATTCCATTCCTTTCCATTCCATTCGTGTTAATTCCATGCCATTCCACTCCATTCCATTGCCTTCCATTCCATTCCATTCCATTCGGGTTGCTTCTATTCCATTCCAGAACATTCCATTCCATTCCATTCCGATTGATTCCATTCCTTTCCATTGCATTCCATTCCATTCCACTCCATTCCATTGTGGTTGATTCCTTTCCATTCCATTCCATTCCATTCCTTTCCATTCCGTTTCATTCCATTCCATTCAATTTCATTCCTTTCGGGTTGAATCCATTCCATTCCATTCCTTTCCATTATATTCCATTCCATTCCATTCCATTCGGGATCATTCCATTCCATTCCATTCCATTCCATTCCATTCCATTCCATTCCATTCCATTCCCTTCGGGTTGAATAAATTCCATTCCCTTCCATTCCATTCCATTCCATTCCATTCGGGTTGATTCCATTCCATTCCATTCCATTCCATTCCATTCCGGTTGATTCCATTCCATTTCTTTCCATTCCATTCCATTCCATTCCATTCCATTCTGGTTTATTCCACTGCATTCTATCCCATTCCATTCCATTCCATTCGAGATGATTCCATTCCATTCCATTCCATACCTTTCCATTGCTGTTGATTCCATTCCATTCCATTCCATTCCATTCCACTCCATTCCATTCCATTCCGTTTGTGTTGATTCCATTCCGTTCCAATCCATACCATTCCATTCCATTCCATTCCGGTTAATTCCATTCCATTCCATTTCATTCAATTCCATTCTGGTTGATTCCATTCCATTTCTTCCTATTCCATTCCATTCCATTCTATTCCATTCCATTCCATTCTATTCGCGTTGATTCCATTCCATCCCATTCCATTCCATTCCATCCCATTCCATTCCATTCCATTCGGGTTGATTCCATTGCATTCCATTCCATTCCATACCATTTGCGTGGATACCATTCCATTCCATTCAATTCCATTGCATTCCATTCCATTCGGGTTGATTCCTTTCCATTCCATTCCATTGCATTCCATTCCATACCATTCCATTCCATTCCACTCAGGTTGATTCCATTCCATTTCTTTCCATTCCATTCCATTCCATTCCATTCCATTCGGGTTTATTCCATTCCATTCCATTCCATTCCATTCCGTTCCATTCCATTCCATTCTATGCCATTCCAATCCATTCCATTCCGTTTGATTCCATTCCATTCCATTCCATACCATTCCATTCCTGTTGATTCCTTTCAATTCCACTCCATTCCATTCCATTCCGTTTGGGTTGATTCCATTCCGTTCCAATCCATACCATTCCATTCTATTCGGGTTGATTCCATTCCATTCCATTCCATTCCATTTCATTGCATTCTGTTTGATTCCATTCCATTCCATTCCATTCCATTCCATTCCATTCTGGTTGATTCCATTCCATTCCATTCCATTCCATTTCATTACATTCCATTCGGGTTGATTCCATTCCATTCCATTCTATTCCATTCCATTCCATTCAATTCGCTTTGATTCCATTCCATTCGATTCCATTCCATTCGGATTGACTCCATTCCATTCCATTTCATTCCATTCTATTCCATTCCATTGCATTCCATTTCATTCCATTCGGGTAGATTCCGTTCCATTCCATTC
The DNA here is from genome assembly GCF_029289425.2 of Pan paniscus. Taxonomy (NCBI): domain Eukaryota; kingdom Metazoa; phylum Chordata; class Mammalia; order Primates; family Hominidae; genus Pan; species Pan paniscus. Next base: position 42,387,914 of record NC_073267.2, on the reverse strand, counting down.
CTATCCATAACATTCCATACCGGTTCATTCCATTCCATTCCATTCCATTCCATTCCATTCCATTCCATCCCATTCCATTTGGGTTGATTCCATTCCATTCCATTCCATTCCATTTCATTACAATCCATTCGGTTTCATTCCATTCCATTCCATTCCATGCCATTCGGTGTCTTCCATTCCAATCCAGAGCATTCCATTCCGTTCCATTCAATTCCGGTTCATTCCATTCCATTCCATTCTATTCCATTCTGTTTAATTCCATTCCATTCCATTCCATTCCATTCGAGTTGATTCGATTCCATTCCATTCTATTCCATTCCATTCCATTCTATTCCATTCCATTCCATTCTATTCGCGTTGATTCCATTCCATCCCTTTCCATTCCATTCCATCCCATTCCATTCCATTCCATTCCATTCCATTCGGGTTGATTCCATTGCATTCCATTCCATTCCATTCTATTCCATTCCATTCGGGTTCATTCCATTCCATTCCGTTCCATTCGATTCCATTCCATTCCATTCCATTCGGGATGCTTCCATTCCAGTCAAGAACATTCCATTCCATTCCATTCCATTCCATTCCATTCCATTCCATTCCGGTTGATTCCATTGCATTCCATTCCATTCCATTTCATTCCATTCGGGTTGATTCCATTCCATTACATTCCATTACCTTCCATTCTGGTTGATCCTATTCGATTCCATTCGCTTCAATTCCATTCCATTCCATTCCATTCGAGTTGCTTCCATTCCATTCCAGAACATTCCATTCCATTCCTTTCCATTCTTTCCATTCCATTCTATTCGGGTTCATTCCATTCCATTCCATTCCATTCCGTTCCATTCTGGTAGAATCCATTCCGTTCCATTCCAATCCATTCCATTCCATTCCGATTGATTCCATGCCATTCCTTTCCATTCCATTCCGTTCCATTCCATTCCATTCCGATTAATTCCATGCCATTCCATTGCATTCCATTCCATTCCACTCCATTCCTCTGTGGTTGATTCCATTCCATTCCATTCCATTCCATTCCATTCCATTGCTTTCCAATCCGTTTCATTCCATTCCATTCAATTTCAATCCATTCGGGTTGATTCCATTCCATTCCATTCCATTCCATTCCATTAGGGTTGATGCCATTCCATTCCATTCAACACCATTCTATTCCATTTGGGTTGATTCCATTCCATTCCATTCCATTACATTACATTACATTCGGGTTAATTCCATTCCATTCCATTCCATTCGATTCCATTTCATTCCATTCCATTCGGGATGCTTCCATTCCAGTCAAGAACATTCCATTCCATTCCATTCCATTCCTATACATTCCTTTCCATTCCGGTTTATCCCTTTACATTCCATTCCATTCCTTTCGTTTTGATTCCATTCCATTCCATTCCATTCGGTTTGATTCCATTCCATTCCATTACATTGCTTTCCATTCCATTCCATTTCATTCCATTCGGGTTGATTCCATTCCATTCCACTCCATTCCATTCTGGTCGATTTCATTCCATTCCATTCCCTTCATTTCCATTCCATTCCATTCCATTCTGGTTGCTTCCATTCCGATCCAGAACATTCCATTCCATTCCTTTCCATTACATTCCATTCCGTTCCATTCGGGTTCATTCCATTCAATTCCATTCCATTCCATTCCATTCCATTCCATTCCATTCCATTCCACTCGGGATGTTTCCATTCCATTTCATTCTATTCCATTCCATTCCATTCCAATCCATTCCATTCTGGATGATTACATTCCATTCCATTCGTGTTGATACCATTCCATTCCACGCCATTCCATTCCATTCCTTTAGGGTTGTTGCCGTTCTATTCCATTCCATACCATTCCATTATATTTGGGTTGATTCCATTCCATTCCATTCCATTCCATTACATTCGGGTTAATTCCATTCCATTCCTTCCCATTCGATTCCATTCCATTCCATTCCATTCGGGATGCTTCCATTCCAGTCAAGAACATTCCATTACATAACATTCCATTCCATTCCATTCCGGTTGATTCCATTGCATTCCATTCCATTCCATTTCATTCCATTCGGGTTGATTCCATTCCATTCCATTCCATTACATTCCATTCTGGTTGATCCTATTCGATTCCATTCGCTTCAATTCCATTCCATTCCATTCCATTCGAGTTGCTTCCATTCCAATCCAGAACATTCCATTCCATTCCTTTCCATTCTTTCCATTCCATTCTATTCGGGTTCATTCCAATCCATTCCATTCCATTCCGTTCCATTCTGGTAGAATCCATTCCGTTCCATTCCAATCCATTCCATTTCATTCCGATTGATTCCATGCCATTCCTTTCCATTCCATTCCATTCCGTTCCATTCCATTCCATTCCGATTAATTCCATTCCATTCCATTGCATTCCATTCCATTCCACTCCATTCCTCTGTGGTTGATTGCATTCCATTCCATTCCATTCCATTCCATTCCATTCCTTTCCAATCCGTTTCATTCCATTCCATTCAATTTCAATCCATTCGGGTTGATTCCATTCCATTCCATTCCTTTCCATTATATTCCATTGCATTCCATTCCATTCGGGTTCATTCCATTCCATTCCATTCCATTCCATTCCATTCCATTCCCTTCGTGTTGAATCCATACCATTCCCTTCCATTCCATCCCATTCCATTCTATTCCATTCCATTCCGATACATTCCATTCCATTCCCTTCCATTCGTGTTGATTCCATTCCATGCCATGCCATTCCATTCCATTCCGGTTGATTCCATTCCATTCCATTCCATTCCATTCCATTCCATTCCATTTCATTTCCTTCGTGTTGATTCCATTCCATTCCATTCCATTCCGTTCCCTTCCATTCCATTCCATTAGAGTTGATTCCATTCCATTCCATTCAATTCCATTCCATTCCATTTCATTCCATTCTCGATGATTCCATTCCACTCCATTCCATTCCATTCGGGTTGATTCCATTCCATTTCATTCCATTAGATTCCATTCCTTTCCATTCCATTCGTGTTAATTCCATGCCATTCCACTCCATTCCATTTCCTTCCATTCCATTCCATTCCATTCGGTTTGCTTCTATTCCATTCCAGAACATTCCATTCCATTCCATTCCGATTGATTCCATTCCAGTCCATTGCATTCCATTCCATTCCACTCCATTCCATTGTGGTTGATTCCTTTCCATTCCATTCCATTCCATTCCTTTCCATTCCGTTTCATTCCATTCCATTCAATTTCATTCCATTCGGGTTGAATCCATTCCATTCCATTCCTTTCCATTATATTCCATTCCATTCCTTTCCATTCGGGTTCATTCCATTCCATTCCATTCCATTCCATTCCATTCCATTCCCTTCGAGTTGAATAAATTCCATTCCCTTCCATTCCATTCCATTCCATTCGGGTTGATTCCATTCCATTCCATTCCATTCCATTCCATTCAATTCCATTCCGGTTGATTCCATTCCATTTCTTTCCATTCCATTCCATTCCATTCTGGTTCATTCCATTCCATTGCATTCCATTCCATTCCATTCCATTCCATTCCATTCTATTCCATTCTATCCCATTCCATTCCATTCCATTCGGGATGATTCCATTCCATTCCATTCCATACCTTTCCATTGCTATTGATTCCATTCCATTCCATTCCACTCCATTCCATTCCATTCCGTTTGTGTTGATTCCATTCCGTTCCAATCCATACCATTCCATTCCATTCCATTCCGGTTAATTCCATTCCATTCCATTTCATTCAATTCTATTCTGGTTGATTCCATTCCATTTCTTCCTATTCCATTCCATTCCATTCTATTCCATTCCATTCCATTCTATTCGTGTTGATTCCATTCCATCCCATTCCATTCCATTCCATCCCATTCCATTCCATTCCATTCGGGTTGATTCCATTGCATTCCATTCCATTCCATACCATTTGCGTGGATTCCATTCCATTCCATTCAATTCCATTGCATTCCATTCAAGTCGAGTTGATTCCTTTCCATTCCATTCCATTGCATTCCATTCCATACCATTCCATTCCATTCCACTCAGGTTGATTCCATTCCATTTCTTTCCATTCCATTCCATTCCATTCCATTCCATTCGGGTTTATTCCATACCATTCCATTCCATTCCATTCCATTCCATTCCTTTCCATTCCATTCCATTCTATGCCATTCCAATCCATTCCATTCCGTTTGATTCCATTCCATTCCATTCCATACCATTCCATTCCTGTTGATTCCTTTCAATTCCACTCCATTCCATTCCATTCCGTTTGGGTTGATTCCATTCCGTTCCAATCCATACCATTCCATTCCATTCCGGTTGATTCCATTCCATTCCATTCCATTCCATTTCATTGCATTCTGTTTGATTCCATTCCATTCCATTCCATTCTGGTTGATTCCATTCCATTCCATTCCATTCCATTTCATTACATTCCATTCGGGTTGATTCCATTCCATTCCATTCCATTCCATTCCATTCCATTCCATTCGCTTTGATTCCATTCCATTCGATTCCATTCCATTCGGATTGACTCCATTCCATTCCATTTCATTCCATTCTATTCCATTCCATTGCATTCCATTTCATACCATTCGGGTAGATTCCGTTCTATTCCATTCCTATCCATACCATTCCATACCGGTTCATTCCATTCCATTCCATTCCATTCCATTCCATTCCATTCCATTCCATCCCATTCTATTTGGGTTGATTCCATTCCATTCCATTCCATTCCATTCCATTTCATTCCAATCCATTCGGTTTCATTCCATTCCATTCCATTCCATGCCATTCGGTTGCTTCCATTCCAATCCAGAACATTCCATTCCGTTCCATTCAATTCCGGTTCATTCCATTCCATTCCATTCCATTCCATTCTATTCCATTCTGTTTAATTCCATTCCATTCCATTCCATTCCATTCGAGTTGATTCCATTCCATTCCATTCTATTCCATTCCATTCCATTCTATTCCATTCCATTCCATTCTATTCGCGTTGATTCCATTCCATCCCTTTCCATTCCATTCCATCCCATTCCATTCCATTCCATTCCATTCGGGTTCATTCCATTGCATTCCATTCCATTCCATTCTATTCCATTCCATTCGGGTTCATTCCATACCATTCCATTCCATTCGATTCCATTCCATTCCATTCCATTCGGGATGCTTCCATTCCAGTCAAGAACATTCCATTCCATTCCATTCCATTCCATTCCATTCCGGTTGATTCCATTGCATTCCATTCCATTCCATTTCATTCCATTCGGTTGATTCCATTCCATTACATTCCATTACATTCCATTCTGGTTGATGCTATTCGATTCCATTCGCTTCAATTCCATTCCATTCCATTCCATTCGAGATGCTTCCATTCCATTCCAGAACATTCCATTCCATTCCTTTCCATTCTTTCCATTCCATTCTATGCGGGTTCATTCCATTCCATTCCATTCCATTCCGTTCCATTCTGGTAGAATCCATTCCGTTCCATTCCAATCCATTCCATTCCATTCCGATTGATTCCATGCCATTCCTTTCCATTCCATTCCGTTCCATTCCATTCCATTCCGATTAATTCCATGCCATTCCATTGCATTCCATTCCATTCCACTCCATTCCTCTGTGGTTGATTCCATTCCAATCCATTCCATTCCATTCCATTCCTTTCCAATCCGTTTCATTCCATTCTATTCAATTTCAATCCATTCGGGTTGATTCCATTCCATTCCATTCCATTCCATTAGGGTTGATGCCATTCCATTCCATTCAACACCATTCTATTCCATTTGGGTTGCTTCCATTCCATTCCATTCCATTCCATTACATTACATTCGGGTTAATTCCATTCCATTCCATTCCATTCGATTCCATTTCATTCCATTCCATTCGGGATGCTTCCATTCCAGTCAAGAACATTCCATTCCATTCCATTCCATTCCATTCCTATCCATTCCGGTTTATCCCTTTACATTCCATTCCCTTCCTTTCGTTTTGATTCCATTCCATTCCATTCCATTCCATTCCATTCGGTTTGATTCCATTCCATTCCATTACATTGCTTTCCATTCCATTCCATTTCATTCCATTCGGGTTGATTCCATTCCATTCCACTCCATTCCATTCTGGTCGATTCCATTCCATTCCATTCCCTTCATTTCCATTCCATTCCATTCCATTCTGGTTGCTTCCATTCCGATCCAGAACATTCCATTCCATTCCTTTCCATTACATTCCATTCCGTTCCATTCGGGTTCATTCCATTCAATTCCATTCCATTCCATTCCATTCCATTCCACTCGGGATGTTTCCATTCCATTTCATTCTATTCCATTCCATTCCAATCCAATCCATTCCATTCTGGATGATTACATTCCATTCTATTCGTGTTGATACCATTCCATTCCACGCCATTCCATTCCATTCCTTTAGGGTTGTTGCCGTTCAATTCCATTCCATACCATTCCATTATATTTGGGTTGATTCCATTCCATTCCATTCCATTACATTCGGGTTAATTCCATTCCATTCCTTCCCATTCGATTCGATTCCATTCCATTCCATTCGGGATGCTTCCATTCCAGTCAAGAACATTCCATTACATAACATTCCATTCCATTCCCTTCCGGTTGATTCCATTGCATTCCATTCCATTCCATTTCATTCCATTCGGGTTGATTCCATTCCATTACATTCCATTCTGGTTGATCCTATTCGATTCCATTCGCTTCAATTCCATTCCATTCCATTCCATTCGAGTTGCTTCCATTCCAATCCAGAACATTCCATTCCATTCCTTTCCATTCTTTCCATTCCATTCTATTCGGGTTCATTCCATTCCATTCCATTCCATTCCGTTCCATTCTGGTAGAATCCATTCCGTTCCATTCCAATCCATTCCATTTCATTGCGATTGATTCCATGCCATTCCTTTCCATTCCATTCCATTGCGTTACATTCCATTCCATTCCGATTAATTCCATTCCATTCCATTGCATTCCATTCCACTCCACTCCATTCCTCTGTGGTTGATTGCATTCCATTCCATTCCACTCCATTCCATTCCATTCCTTTCCAATCCGTTTCATTCCATTCCATTCAATTTCAATCCATTCGGGTTGATTCCATTCCATTCCATTCCTTTCCATTATATTCCATTGCATTCCATTCCATTCGGGTTCATTCCATTCCATTCCATTCCATTCCATTCCATTCCATTCCATTCCCTTCGTGTTGAATCCATTCCATTCCCTTCCATTCCATCCCATTCCATTCTATTCCATTCCATTCCGATACATTCCATTCCATTCCCTTCCATTCGTGTTGATTCCATTCCATGCCATGCCATTCCATTCCATTCCGGTTGATTCCATTCCATTCCATTCCATTCCATTCCATTCCATTCCATTCCATTCCATTTCATTTCCTTCGTGTTGATTCCATTCCATTCCATTCCATTCCGTTCCCTTCCATTCCATTCCATTAGAGTTGATTCCATTCCATTCCATTCAATTCCATTCCATTACATTTCATTCCATTCTCGATGATTCCATTCCACTCCATTCCATTCCATTCGGGTTGATTCCATTCCATTTCATTCCATTAGATTCCATTCCTTTCCATTCCATTCGTGTTAATTCCATGCCATTCCACTCCATTCCATTGCCTTCCGTTCCATTCCATTCCATTCGGGTTGCTTCTATTCCATTCCAGAACATTCCATTCCATTCCATTCCGATTGATTCCATTCCATTCCATTGCATTCCATTCCATTCCACTCCGTTCCATTGTGGTTGATTCCTTTCCATTCCATTCCATTCCATTCCTTTCCATTCCGTTTCATTCCATTCCATTCAATTTCATTCCATTCGGGTTGAATCAATTCCATTCCATTCCTTTCCATTATATTCCATTCCATTCCATTCCATTCGGGTTCATTCCATTCCATTCCGTTCCATTCCATTCCCTTCGGGTTGAATAAATTCCATTCCCTTCCATTCCATTCCATTCCATTCGGGTTGATTCCATTCCATTCCATTCCATTCCATTCCATTCCGGTTGATTCCATTCCATTTCTTTCCATTCCATTCCATTCCATTCCATTCCATTCTGGTTTATTCCATTCCATTCCATTCCATTCCATTCCATTCCATTCCATTCCATTCTATTCCATTCTATCCCATTCCATTCCATTCCATTCGGGATGATTCCATTCCATTCCATTCCATACTTTTCCATTGCTGTTGATTCCATTCCATTCCATTCCATTCCATTCCACTCCATTCCATTCCATTCCGTTTGTGTTGATTCCATTCCGTTCCAATCCATACCATTCCATTCCATTCCATTCCGGTTAATTCCATTCCATTCCATTTCATTCAATTCCATTCTGGTTGATTCCATTCCATTTCTTCCTATTCCATTCCATTCCATTCTACTCCATTCCATTCCATTCTATTCGCGTTGATTCCATTCCATCCCATTCCATTCCATTCCATCCCATTCCATTCCATTCCATTCGGGTTGATTCCATTGCATTCCATTCCATTCCATACCATTTGCGTGGATTCCATTCCATTCCATTCAATTCCATTGGATTCCATTCCATTCGGGTTGATTCCTTTCCATTCCATTCCATTGCATTGCATTCCATACCATTCCATTCCATTCCACTCAGGTTGATTCCATTCCATTTCTTTCCATTCCATTCCGTTCCATTCCATTCCATTCCGATTAATTCCATGCCATTCCGTTGCATTCCATTCCATTCCACTCCATTCCTCTGTGGTTGATTCCATTCCAATCCATTCCATTCCATTCCATTCCTTTCCAATCCGTTTCATTCCATTCTATTCAATTTCAATCCATTCGGGTTGATTCCATTCCATTCCATTCCATTCCATTAGGGTTGATGCCATTCCATTCCATTCAACACCATTCTATTCCATTTGGGTTGCTTCCATTCCATTCCATTCCATTCCATTACATTACATTCGGGTTAATTCCATTCCATTCCATTCCATTCGATTCCATTTCATTCCATTCCATTCGGGATGCTTCCATTCCAGTCAAGAACATTCCATTCCATTCCATTCCATTCCTATCCATTCCGGTTTATCCCTTTACATTCCATTCCCTTCCTTTCGTTTTGATTCCATTCCATTCCATTCCATTCCATTCCATTCGGTTTGATTCCATTCCATTCCATTACATTGCTTTCCATTCCATTCCATTTCATTCCATTCGGGTTGATTCCATTCCATTCCACTCCATTCCATTCTGGTCGATTCCATTCCATTCCATTCCCTTCATTTCCATTCCATTCCATTCCATTCTGGTTGCTTCCATTCCGATCCAGAACATTCCATTCCATTCCTTTCCATTACATTCCATTCCGTTCCATTCGGGTTCATTCCATTCAATTCCATTCCATTCCATTCCATTCCATTCCACTCGGGATGTTTCCATTCCATTTCATTCTATTCCATTCCATTCCAATCCAATCCATTCCATTCTGGATGATTACATTCCATTCTATTCGTGTTGATACCATTCCATTCCACGCCATTCCATTCCATTCCTTTAGGGTTGTTGCCGTTCAATTCCATTCCATACCATTCCATTATATTTGGGTTGATTCCATTCCATTCCATTCCATTACATTCGGGTTAATTCCATTCCATTCCTTCCCATTCGATTCGATTCCATTCCATTCCATTCGGGATGCTTCCATTCCAGTCAAGAACATTCCATTACATAACATTCCATTCCATTCCCTTCCGGTTGATTCCATTGCATTCCATTCCATTCCATTTCATTCCATTCGGGTTGATTCCATTCCATTCCATTCCATTACATTCCATTCTGGTTGATCCTATTCGATTCCATTCGCTTCAATTCCATTCCATTCCATTCCATTCGAGTTGCTTCCATTCCAATCCAGAACATTCCATTCCATTCCTTTCCATTCTTTCCATTCCATTCTATTCGGGTTCATTCCATTCCATTCCATTCCATTCCGTTCCATTCTGGTAGAATCCATTCCGTTCCATTCCAATCCATTCCATTTCATTGCGATTGATTCCATGCCATTCCTTTCCATTCCATTCCATTGCGTTACATTCCATTCCATTCCGATTAATTCCATTCCATTCCATTGCATTCCATTCCACTCCACTCCATTCCTCTGTGGTTGATTGCATTCCATTCCATTCCACTCCATTCCATTCCATTCCTTTCCAATCCGTTTCATTCCATTCCATTCAATTTCAATCCATTCGGGTTGATTCCATTCCATTCCATTCCTTTCCATTATATTCCATTGCATTCCATTCCATTCGGGTTCATTCCATTCCATTCCATTCCATTCCATTCCATTCCATTCCATTCCCTTCGTGTTGAATCCATTCCATTCCCTTCCATTCCATCCCATTCCATTCTATTCCATTCCATTCCGATACATTCCATTCCATTCCCTTCCATTCGTGTTGATTCCATTCCATGCCATGCCATTCCATTCCATTCCGGTTGATTCCATTCCATTCCATTCCATTCCATTCCATTCCATTCCATTCCATTTCATTTCCTTCGTGTTGATTCCATTCCATTCCATTCCATTCCGTTCCCTTCCATTCCATTCCATTAGAGTTGATTCCATTCCATTCCATTCAATTCCATTCCATTCCATTTCATTCCATTCTCGATGATTCCATTCCACTCCATTCCATTCCATTCGGGTTGATTCCATTCCATTTCATTCCATTAGATTCCATTCCTTTCCATTCCATTCGTGTTAATTCCATGCCATTCCACTCCATTCCATTGCCTTCCGTTCCATTCCATTCCATTCGGGTTGCTTCTATTCCATTCCAGAACATTCCATTCCATTCCATTCCGATTGATTCCATTCCATTCCATTGCATTCCATTCCATTCCACTCCGTTCCATTGTGGTTGATTCCTTTCCATTCCATTCCATTCCATTCCTTTCCATTCCGTTTCATTCCATTCCATTCAATTTCATTCCATTCGGGTTGAATCAATTCCATTCCATTCCTTTCCATTATATTCCATTCCATTCCATTCCATTCGGGTTCATTCCATTCCATTCCGTTCCATTCCATTCCCTTCGGGTTGAATAAATTCCATTCCCTTCCATTCCATTCCATTCCATTCGGGTTGATTCCATTCCATTCCATTCCATTCCATTCCATTCCGGTTGATTCCATTCCATTTCTTTCCATTCCATTCCATTCCATTCCATTCCATTCTGGTTTATTCCATTCCATTCCATTCCATTCCATTCCATTCCATTCCATTCTATTCCATTCTATCCCATTCCATTCCATTCCATTCGGGATGATTCCATTCCATTCCATTCCATACTTTTCCATTGCTGTTGATTCCATTCCATTCCATTCCATTCCATTCCACTCCATTCCATTCCATTCCGTTTGTGTTGATTCCATTCCGTTCCAATCCATACCATTCCATTCCATTCCATTCCGGTTAATTCCATTCCATTCCATTTCATTCAATTCCATTCTGGTTGATTCCATTCCATTTCTTCCTATTCCATTCCATTCCATTCTACTCCATTCCATTCCATTCTATTCGCGTTGATTCCATTCCATCCCATTCCATTCCATTCCATCCCATTCCATTCCATTCCATTCGGGTTGATTCCATTGCATTCCATTCCATTCCATACCATTTGCGTGGATTCCATTCCATTCCATTCAATTCCATTGGATTCCATTCCATTCGGGTTGATTCCTTTCCATTCCATTCCATTGCATTGCATTCCATACCATTCCATTCCATTCCACTCAGGTTGATTCCATTCCATTTCTTTCCATTCCATTCCATTCCATTCCATTCCATTCGGGTTTATTCCATTCCATTCCATTCCATTCCATTCCATTCCATTCCATTCCGTTCCATTCCATTCCATTCTATGCCATTCCAATCCATTCCATTCCGTTTTATTCCATTCCATTCCATTCCATACCATTCCATTCCTGTTGATTCCTTTCAATTCCACTCCATTCCATTCCATTCCGTTTGGGTTGATTCCATTCCGTTCCAATCCATACCATTCCTTTCCATTCGGGTTGATTCCATTCCATTCCATTCCATTCCATTTCATTGCATTCTGTTTGATTCCATTCCATTCCATTCCATTCCATTCCATTCCATTCCATTCCATTCCATTCCATTCTGGTTGATTCCATTCCATTCCATTCCATTCCATTTCATTACATTCCATTCGGGTTGATTCCATTCCATTCCATTCTATTCCATTCCATTCCATTCCATTCGCTTTGATTCCATTCCATTCGATTCCATTCCATTCGGATTGACTCCATTCCATTCCATTTCATTCCATCCTATTCCATTCCATTGCATTCCATTTCATTCCATTCGGGTAGATTCCGTTCTATTCCATTCCTATCCATACCATTCCATACCGGTTCATTACATTCCATTCCATTCCATTCCATTCCATTCCATCCCATTCCATTTGGGTTGATTCCATTCCATTCCATTCCATTCCATTCCATTCCATTCCATTCTATTCCATTCTATCCCATTCCATTCCATTCCATTCGGGATGATTCCATTCCATTCCATTCCATACCTTTCCATTGCTGTTGATTCCATTCCATTCCATTCCATTCCATTCCACTCCATTCCATTCCATTCCGTTTGTGTTGATTCCATTCCATTCCAATCCATACCATTCCATTCCATTCCATTCCGGTTAATTCCATTCCATTCCATTTCATTCAATTCCATTCTGGTTGATTCCATTCCATTTCTTCCTATTCCATTCCATTCCATTCTATTCCATTCCATTCCATTCTATTCGCGTTGATTCCATTCCATCCCATTCCATTCCATTCCATCCCATTCCATTCCATTCCATTCGGGTTGATTCCATTGCATTCCATTCCATTCCATACCATTTGCGTGGATACCATTCCATTCCATTCAATTCCATTGCATTCCATTCCATTCGGGTTGATTCCTTTCCATTCCATTCCATTGCATTCCATTCCATACCATTCCATTCCATTCCACGCAGGTTGATTCCATTCCATTTCTTTCCATTCCATTCCATTCCATTCCATTCCATTCCATTCGGGTTTATTCCATTCCATTCCATTCCATTCCATTCCGTTCCATTCCATTCCATTCTATGCCATTCCAATCCATTCCATTCCGTTTTATTCCATTCCATTCCATTCCATACCATTCCATTCCTGTTGATTCCTTTCAATTCCACTCCATTCCATTCCATTCCGTTTGGGTTGATTCCATTCCGTTCCAATCCATACCATTCCATTCTATTCGGGTTGATTCCATTCCATTCCATTCCATTCCATTTCATTGCATTCTGTTTGATTCCATTCCATTCCATTCCATTCCATTCCATTCCATTCTGGTTGATTCCATTCCATTCCATTCCATTCCATTTCATTACATTCCATTCGGGATGATTCCATTCCATTCCATTCTATTCCATTCCATTCCATTCAATTCGCTTTGATTCCATTCCATTCGATTCCATTCCATTCGGATTGACTCCATTCCATTCCATTCCATTCCATTCCATTCCATTCCATTCCATTCCATCCCATTCCATTTGGGTTGATTCCATTCCATTCCATTCCATTCCATTTCATTCCAATCAATTCGGTTTCATTCCATTCCATTCCATTCCATGCCATTCGGTGTCTTCCATTCCAATCCAGAGCATTCCATTCCGTTCCATTCAATTCCGGTTCATTCCATTCCATTCCATTCTATTCCATTCTGTTTAATTCCATTCCATTCCATTCCATTCCATTCGAGTTGATTCCATTCCATTCCATTCTATTCCATTCCATTCCATTCTATTCCATTCCATTCCATTCTATTCGCGTTGATTCCATTCCATCCCTTTCCATTCCATTCCATCCCATTCCATTCCATTCCATTCCATTCCATTCGGGTTGATTCCATTGCATTCCATTCCATTCCATTCTATTCCATTCCATTCGGGTTCATTCCATTCCATTCCGTTCCATTCGATTCCATTCCATTCCATTCCATTCGGGATGCTTCCATTCCAGTCAAGAACATTCCATTCCATTCCATTCCATTCCATTCCATTCCATTCCATTCCGGTTGATTCCATTGCATTCCATTCCATTCCATTTCATTCCATTCGGGTTGATTCCATTCCATTACATTCCATTACCTTCCATTCTGGTTGATCCTATTCGATTCAATTCGCTTCAATTCCATTCCATTCCATTCCATTCGAGTTGCTTCCATTCCATTCCAGAACATTCCATTCCATTCCTTTCCATTCTTTCCATTCCATTCTATTCGGGTTCATTCCATTCCATTCCATTCCATTCCGTTCCATTCTGGTAGAATCCATTCCGTTCCATTCCAATCCATTCCATTCCATTCCGATTGATTCCATGCCATTCCTTTCCATTCCATTCCGTTCCATTCCATTCCATTCCGATTAATTCCATGCCATTCCATTGCATTCCATTCCATTCCACTCCATTCCTCTGTGGTTGATTCCATTCCATTCCATTCCATTCCATTCCATTCCATTCCTTTCCAATCCGTTTCATTCCATTCCATTCAATTTCAATCCATTCGGGTTGATTCCATTCCATTCCATTCCATTCCATTCCATTCCATTAGGGTTGATGCCATTCCATTCCATTCAACACCATTCTATTCCATTTGAGTTGATTCCATTCCATTCCATTCCATTACATTACATTACATTCGGGTTAATTCCATTCCATTCCATTCCATTCGATTCCATTTCATTCCATTCCATTCGGGATGCTTCCATTCCAGTCAAGGACATTCCATTCCATTCCATTCCATTCCTATCCATTCCTTTCCATTCCGGTTTATCCCTTTACATTCCATTCCATTCCTTTCGTTTTGATTCCATTCCATTCCATTCCATTCGGTTTGATTCCATTCCATTCCATTACATTGCTTTCCATTCCATTCCATTTCATTCCATTCGGGTTGATTCCATTCCATTCCACTCCATTCCATTCTGGTCGAATCCATTCCATTCCATTCCCTTCATTTCCATTCCATTCCATTCCATTCTGGTTGCTTCCATTCCGATCCAGAACATTCCATTCCATTCCTTTCCATTACATTCCATTCCGTTCCATTCGGGTTCATTCCATTCAATTCCATTCCATTCCATTCCATTCCATTCCATTCCATTCCATTCCACTCGGGATGTTTCCATTCCATTTCATTCTATTCCATTCCATTCCAATCCAATCCATTCCATTCTGGATGATTACATTCCATTCTATTCGTGTTGATACCATTCCATTCCACGCCATTCCATTCCATTCCTTTAGGGTTGTTGCCGTTCAATTCCATTCCATACCATTCCATTATATTTGGGTTGATTCCATTCCATTCCATTCCATTACATTCGGGTTAATTCCATTCCATTCCTTCCCATTCGATTCGATTCCATTCCATTCCATTCGGGATGCTTCCATTCCAGTCAAGAACATTCCATTACATAACATTCCATTCCATTCCCTTCCGGTTGATTCCATTGCATTCCATTCCATTCCATTTCATTCCATTCGGGTTGATTCCATTCCATTCCATTCCATTACATTCCATTCTGGTTGATCCTATTCGATTCCATTCGCTTCAATTCCATTCCATTCCATTCCATTCGAGTTGCTTCCATTCCAATCCAGAACATTCCATTCCATTCCTTTCCATTCTTTCCATTCCATTCTATTCGGGTTCATTCCATTCCATTCCATTCCATTCCGTTCCATTCTGGTAGAATCCATTCCGTTCCATTCCAATCCATTCCATTTCATTGCGATTGATTCCATGCCATTCCTTTCCATTCCATTCCATTGCGTTACATTCCATTCCATTCCGATTAATTCCATTCCATTCCATTGCATTCCATTCCACTCCACTCCATTCCTCTGTGGTTGATTGCATTCCATTCCATTCCACTCCATTCCATTCCATTCCTTTCCAATCCGTTTCATTCCATTCCATTCAATTTCAATCCATTCGGGTTGATTCCATTCCATTCCATTCCTTTCCATTATATTCCATTGCATTCCATTCCATTCGGGTTCATTCCATTCCATTCCATTCCATTCCATTCCATTCCATTCCATTCCCTTCGTGTTGAATCCATTCCATTCCCTTCCATTCCATCCCATTCCATTCTATTCCATTCCATTCCGATACATTCCATTCCATTCCCTTCCATTCGTGTTGATTCCATTCCATGCCATGCCATTCCATTCCATTCCGGTTGATTCCATTCCATTCCATTCCATTCCATTCCATTCCATTCCATTCCATTTCATTTCCTTCGTGTTGATTCCATTCCATTCCATTCCATTCCGTTCCCTTCCATTCCATTCCATTAGAGTTGATTCCATTCCATTCCATTCAATTCCATTCCATTCCATTTCATTCCATTCTCGATGATTCCATTCCACTCCATTCCATTCCATTCGGGTTGATTCCATTCCATTTCATTCCATTAGATTCCATTCCTTTCCATTCCATTCGTGTTAATTCCATGCCATTCCACTCCATTCCATTGCCTTCCGTTCCATTCCATTCCATTCGGGTTGCTTCTATTCCATTCCAGAACATTCCATTCCATTCCATTCCGATTGATTCCATTCCATTCCATTGCATTCCATTCCATTCCACTCCGTTCCATTGTGGTTGATTCCTTTCCATTCCATTCCATTCCATTCCTTTCCATTCCGTTTCATTCCATTCCATTCAATTTCATTCCATTCGGGTTGAATCAATTCCATTCCATTCCTTTCCATTATATTCCATTCCATTCCATTCCTTTCGGGTTCATTCCATTCCATTCCGTTCCATTCCATTCCCTTCGGGTTGAATAAATTCCATTCCCTTCCATTCCATTCCATTCCATTCGGGTTGATTCCATTCCATTCCATTCCATTCCATTCCATTCCGGTTGATTCCATTCCATTTCTTTCCATTCCATTCCATTCCATTCCATTCCATTCTGGTTTATTCCATTCCATTCCATTCCATTCCATTCCATTCCATTCCATTCTATTCCATTCTATCCCATTCCATTCCATTCCATTCGGGATGATTCCATTCCATTCCATTCCATACTTTTCCATTGCTGTTGATTCCATTCCATTCCATTCCATTCCACTCCACTCCATTCCATTCCATTCCGTTTGTGTTGATTCCATTCCGTTCCAATCCATACCATTCCATTCCATTCCATTCCGGTTAATTCCATTCCATTCCATTTCATTCAATTCCATTCTGGTTGATTCCATTCCATTTCTTCCTATTCCATTCCATTCCATTCTACTCCATTCCATTCCATTCTATTCGCGTTGATTCCATTCCATCCCATTCCATTCCATTCCATCCCATTCCATTCCATTCCATTCGGGTTGATTCCATTGCATTCCATTCCATTCCATACCATTTGCGTGGATTCCATTCCATTCCATTCAATTCCATTGGATTCCATTCCATTCGGGTTGATTCCTTTCCATTCCATTCCATTGCATTGCATTCCATACCATTCCATTCCATTCCACTCAGGTTGATTCCATTCCATTTCTTTCCATTCCATTCCGTTCCATTCCATTCCATTCCGATTAATTCCATGCCATTCCATTGCATTCCATTCCATTCCACTCCATTCCTCTGTGGTTGATTCCATTCCAATCCATTCCATTCCATTCCATTCCTTTCCAATCCGTTTCATTCCATTCTATTCAATTTCAATCCATTCGGGTTGATTCCATTCCATTCCATTCCATTCCATTAGGGTTGATGCCATTCCATTCCATTCAACACCATTCTATTCCATTTGGGTTGCTTCCATTCCATTCCATTCCATTCCATTACATTACATTCGGGTTAATTCCATTCCATTCCATTCCATTCGATTCCATTTCATTCCATTCCATTCGGGATGCTTCCATTCCAGTCAAGAACATTCCATTCCATTCCATTCCATTCCTATCCATTCCGGTTTATCCCTTTACATTCCATTCCCTTCCTTTCGTTTTGATTCCATTCCATTCCATTCCATTCCATTCCATTCGGTTTGATTCCATTCCATTCCATTACATTGCTTTCCATTCCATTCCATTTCATTCCATTCGGGTTGATTCCATTCCATTCCACTCCATTCCATTCTGGTCGATTCCATTCCATTCCATTCCCTTCATTTCCATTCCATTCCATTCCATTCTGGTTGCTTCCATTCCGATCCAGAACATTCCATTCCATTCCTTTCCATTACATTCCATTCCGTTCCATTCGAGTTCATTCCATTCAATTCCATTCCATTCCATTCCATTCCATTCCACTCGGGATGTTTCCATTCCATTTCATTCTATTCCATTCCATTCCAATCCAATCCATTCCATTCTGGATGATTACATTCCATTCTATTCGTGTTGATACCATTCCATTCCACGCCATTCCATTCCATTCCTTTAGGGTTGTTGCCGTTCAATTCCATTCCATACCATTCCATTATATTTGGGTTGATTCCATTCCATTCCATTCCATTACATTCGGGTTAATTCCATTCCATTCCTTCCCATTCGATTCGATTCCATTCCATTCCATTCGGGATGCTTCCATTCCAGTCAAGAACATTCCATTACATAACATTCCATTCCATTCCCTTCCGGTTGATTCCATTGCATTCCATTCCATTCCATTTCATTCCATTCGGGTTGATTCCATTCCATTCCATTCCATTACATTCCATTCTGGTTGATCCTATTCGATTCCATTCGCTTCAATTCCATTCCATTCCATTCCATTCGAGTTGCTTCCATTCCAATCCAGAACATTCCATTCCATTCCTTTCCATTCTTTCCATTCCATTCTATTCGGGTTCATTCCATTCCATTCCATTCCATTCCGTTCCATTCTGGTAGAATCCATTCCGTTCCATTCCAATCCATTCCATTTCATTGCGATTGATTCCATGCCATTCCTTTCCATTCCATTCCATTGCGTTACATTCCATTCCATTCCGATTAATTCCATTCCATTCCATTGCATTCCATTCCACTCCACTCCATTCCTCTGTGGTTGATTGCATTCCATTCCATTCCACTCCATTCCATTCCATTCCTTTCCAATCCGTTTCATTCCATTCCATTCAATTTCAATCCATTCGGGTTGATTCCATTCCATTCCATTCCTTTCCATTATATTCCATTGCATTCCATTCCATTCGGGTTCATTCCATTCCATTCCATTCCATTCCATTCCATTCCATTCCATTCCCTTCGTGTTGAATCCATTCCATTCCCTTCCATTCCATCCCATTCCATTCTATTCCATTCCATTCCGATACATTCCATTCCATTCCCTTCCATTCGTGTTGATTCCATTCCATGCCATGCCATTCCATTCCATTCCGGTTGATTCCATTCCATTCCATTCCATTCCATTCCATTCCATTCCATTCCATTTCATTTCCTTCGTGTTGATTCCATTCCATTCCATTCCATTCCGTTCCCTTCCATTCCATTCCATTAGAGTTGATTCCATTCCATTCCATTCAATTCCATTCCATTCCATTTCATTCCATTCTCGATGATTCCATTCCACTCCATTCCATTCCATTCGGGTTGATTCCATTCCATTTCATTCCATTAGATTCCATTCCTTTCCATTCCATTCGTGTTAATTCCATGCCATTCCACTCCATTCCATTGCCTTCCGTTCCATTCCATTCCATTCGGGTTGCTTCTATTCCATTCCAGAACATTCCATTCCATTCCATTCCGATTGATTCCATTCCATTCCATTGCATTCCATTCCATTCCACTCCGTTCCATTGTGGTTGATTCCTTTCCATTCCATTCCATTCCATTCCTTTCCATTCCGTTTCATTCCATTCCATTCAATTTCATTCCATTCGGGTTGAATCAATTCCATTCCATTCCTTTCCATTATATTCCATTCCATTCCATTCCTTTCGGGTTCATTCCATTCCATTCCGTTCCATTCCATTCCCTTCGGGTTGAATAAATTCCATTCCCTTCCATTCCATTCCATTCCATTCGGGTTGATTCCATTCCATTCCATTCCATTCCATTCCATTCCGGTTGATTCCATTCCATTTCTTTCCATTCCATTCCATTCCATTCCATTCCATTCTGGTTTATTCCATTCCATTCCATTCCATTCCATTCCATTCCATTCCATTCCATTCTATTCCATTCTATCCCATTCCATTCCATTCCATTCGGGATGATTCCATTCCATTCCATTCCATACTTTTCCATTGCTGTTGATTCCATTCCATTCCATTCCATTCCACTCCACTCCATTCCATTCCATTCCGTTTGTGTTGATTCCATTCCGTTCCAATCCATACCATTCCATTCCATTCCATTCCGGTTAATTCCATTCCATTCCATTTCATTCAATTCCATTCTGGTTGATTCCATTCCATTTCTTCCTATTCCATTCCATTCCATTCTACTCCATTCCATTCCATTCTATTCGCGTTGATTCCATTCCATCCCATTCCATTCCATTCCATCCCATTCCATTCCATTCCATTCGGGTTGATTCCATTGCATTCCATTCCATTCCATACCATTTGCGTGGATTCCATTCCATTCCATTCAATTCCATTGGATTCCATTCCATTCGGGTTGATTCCTTTCCATTCCATTCCATTGCATTGCATTCCATACCATTCCATTCCATTCCACTCAGGTTGATTCCATTCCATTTCTTTCCATTCCATTCCGTTCCATTCCATTCCATTCCGATTAATTCCATGCCATTCCATTGCATTCCATTCCATTCCACTCCATTCCTCTGTGGTTGATTCCATTCCAATCCATTCCATTCCATTCCATTCCTTTCCAATCCGTTTCATTCCATTCTATTCAATTTCAATCCATTCGGGTTGATTCCATTCCATTCCATTCCATTCCATTAGGGTTGATGCCATTCCATTCCATTCAACACCATTCTATTCCATTTGGGTTGCTTCCATTCCATTCCATTCCATTCCATTACATTACATTCGGGTTAATTCCATTCCATTCCATTCCATTCGATTCCATTTCATTCCATTCCATTCGGGATGCTTCCATTCCAGTCAAGAACATTCCATTCCATTCCATTCCATTCCTATCCATTCCGGTTTATCCCTTTACATTCCATTCCCTTCCTTTCGTTTTGATTCCATTCCATTCCATTCCATTCCATTCCATTCGGTTTGATTCCATTCCATTCCATTACATTGCTTTCCATTCCATTCCATTTCATTCCATTCGGGTTGATTCCATTCCATTCCACTCCATTCCATTCTGGTCGATTCCATTCCATTCCATTCCCTTCATTTCCATTCCATTCCATTCCATTCTGGTTGCTTCCATTCCGATCCAGAACATTCCATTCCATTCCTTTCCATTACATTCCATTCCGTTCCATTCGGGTTCATTCCATTCAATTCCATTCCATTCCATTCCATTCCATTCCACTCGGGATGTTTCCATTCCATTTCATTCTATTCCATTCCATTCCAATCCAATCCATTCCATTCTGGATGATTACATTCCATTCTATTCGTGTTGATACCATTCCATTCCACGCCATTCCATTCCATTCCTTTAGGGTTGTTGCCGTTCAATTCCATTCCATACCATTCCATTATATTTGGGTTGATTCCATTCCATTCCATTCCATTACATTCGGGTTAATTCCATTCCATTCCTTCCCATTCGATTCGATTCCATTCCATTCCATTCGGGATGCTTCCATTCCAGTCAAGAACATTCCATTACATAACATTCCATTCCATTCCCTTCCGGTTGATTCCATTGCATTCCATTCCATTCCATTTCATTCCATTCGGGTTGATTCCATTCCATTCCATTCCATTACATTCCATTCTGGTTGATCCTATTCGATTCCATTCGCTTCAATTCCATTCCATTCCATTCCATTCGAGTTGCTTCCATTCCAATCCAGAACATTCCATTCCATTCCTTTCCATTCTTTCCATTCCATTCTATTCGGGTTCATTCCATTCCATTCCATTCCATTCCGTTCCATTCTGGTAGAATCCATTCCGTTCCATTCCAATCCATTCCATTTCATTGCGATTGATTCCATGCCATTCCTTTCCATTCCATTCCATTGCGTTACATTCCATTCCATTCCGATTAATTCCATTCCATTCCATTGCATTCCATTCCACTCCACTCCATTCCTCTGTGGTTGATTGCATTCCATTCCATTCCACTCCATTCCATTCCATTCCTTTCCAATCCGTTTCATTCCATTCCATTCAATTTCAATCCATTCGGGTTGATTCCATTCCATTCCATTCCTTTCCATTATATTCCATTGCATTCCATTCCATTCGGGTTCATTCCATTCCATTCCATTCCATTCCATTCCATTCCATTCCATTCCATTCCCTTCGTGTTGAATCCATTCCATTCCCTTCCATTCCATCCCATTCCATTCTATTCCATTCCATTCCGATACATTCCATTCCATTCCCTTCCATTCGTGTTGATTCCATTCCATGCCATGCCATTCCATTCCATTCCGGTTGATTCCATTCCATTCCATTCCATTCCATTCCATTCCATTCCATTCCATTTCATTTCCTTCGTGTTGATTCCATTCCATTCCATTCCATTCCGTTCCCTTCCATTCCATTCCATTAGAGTTGATTCCATTCCATTCCATTCAATTCCATTCCATTCCATTTCATTCCATTCTCGATGATTCCATTCCACTCCATTCCATTCCATTCGGGTTGATTCCATTCCATTTCATTCCATTAGATTCCATTCCTTTCCATTCCATTCGTGTTAATTCCATGCCATTCCACTCCATTCCATTGCCTTCCGTTCCATTCCATTCCATTCGGGTTGCTTCTATTCCATTCCAGAACATTCCATTCCATTCCATTCCGATTGATTCCATTCCATTCCATTGCATTCCATTCCATTCCACTCCGTTCCATTGTGGTTGATTCCTTTCCATTCCATTCCATTCCATTCCTTTCCATTCCGTTTCATTCCATTCCATTCAATTTCATTCCATTCGGGTTGAATCAATTCCATTCCATTCCTTTCCATTATATTCCATTCCATTCCATTCCATTCGGGTTCATTCCATTCCATTCCGTTCCATTCCATTCCCTTCGGGTTGAATAAATTCCATTCCCTTCCATTCCATTCCATTCCATTCGGGTTGATTCCATTCCATTCCATTCCATTCCATTCCATTCCATTCCGGTTGATTCCATTCCATTTCTTTCCATTCCATTCCATTCCATTCCATTCCATTCTGGTTTATTCCATTCCATTCCATTCCATTCCATTCCATTCCATTCCATTCTATTCCATTCTATCCCATTCCATTCCATTCCATTCGGGATGATTCCATTCCATTCCATTCCATACTTTTCCATTGCTGTTGATTCCATTCCATTCCATTCCATTCCATTCCACTCCATTCCATTCCATTCCGTTTGTGTTGATTCCATTCCGTTCCAATCCATACCATTCCATTCCATTCCATTCCGGTTAATTCCATTCCATTCCATTTCATTCAGTTCCATTCTGGTTGATTCCATTCCATTTCTTCCTATTCCATTCCATTCCATTCTACTCCATTCCATTCCATTCTATTCGCGTTGATTCCATTCCATCCCATTCCATTCCATTCCATCCCATTCCATTCCATTCCATTCGGGTTGATTCCATTGCATTCCATTCCATTCCATACCATTTGCGTGGATTCCATTCCATTCCATTCAATTCCATTGGATTCCATTCCATTCGGGTTGATTCCTTTCCATTCCATTCCATTGCATTGCATTCCATACCATTCCATTCCATTCCACTCAGGTTGATTCCATTCCATTTCTTTCCATTCCATTCCATTCCATTCCATTCCATTCGGGTTTATTCCATTCCATTCCATTCCATTCCATTCCATTCCATTCCGTTCCATTCCATTCCATTCTATGCCATTCCAATCCATTCCATTCCGTTTTATTCCATTCCATTCCATTCCATACCATTCCATTCCTGTTGATTCCTTTCAATTCCACTCCATTCCATTCCATTCCGTTTGGGTTGATTCCATTCCGTTCCAATCCATACCATTCCTTTCCATTCGGGTTGATTCCATTCCATTCCATTCCATTCCATTTCATTGCATTCTGTTTGATTCCATTCCATTCCATTCCATTCCATTCCATTCCATTCCATTCTGGTTGATTCCATTCCATTCCATTCCATTCCATTTCATTACATTCCATTCGGGTTGATTCCATTCCATTCCATTCTATTCCATTCCATTCCATTCCATTCGCTTTGATTCCATTCCATTCGATTCCATTCCATTCGGATTGACTCCATTCCATTCCATTTCATTCCATCCTATTCCATTCCATTGCATTCCATTTCATTCCATTCGGGTGGATTCCGTTCTATTCCATTCCTATCCATACCATTCCATACCGGTTCATTCCATTCCATTCCATTCCATTCCATCCCATTCCATTTGGGTTGATTCCATTCCATTCCATTCCATTCCATTCCATTCCATTCCATTCTATTCCATTCTATCCCATTCCATTCCATTCCATTCGGGATGATTCCATTCCATTCCATTCCATACCTTTCCATTGCTGTTGATTCCATTCCATTCCATTCCATTCCATTCCACTCCATTCCATTCCATTCCGTTTGTGTTGATTCCATTCCATTCCAATCCATACCATTCCATTCCATTGCATTCCGGTTAATTCCATTCCATTCCATTTCATTCAATTCCATTCTGGTTGATTCCATTCCATTTCTTCCTATTCCATTCCATTCCATTCTATTCCATTCCATTCCATTCTATTCGCGTTGATTCCATTCCATCCCATTCCATTCCATTCCATCCCATTCCATTCCATTCCATTCGGGTTGATTCCATTGCATTCCATTCCATTCCATACCATTTGCGTGGATACCATTCCATTCCATTCAATTCCATTGCATTCCATTCCATTCGGGTTGATTCCTTTCCATTCCATTCCATTGCATTCCATTCCATACCATTCCATTCCATTCCACGCAGGTTGATTCCATTCCATTTCTTTCCATTCCATTCCATTCCATTCCATTCCATTCCATTCGGGTTTATTCCATTCCATTCCATTCCATTCCATTCCGTTCCATTCCATTCCATTCTATGCCATTCCAATCCATTCCATTCCGTTTTATTCCATTCCATTCCATTCCATACCATTCCATTCCTGTTGATTCCTTTCAATTCCACTCCATTCCATTCCATTCCGTTTGGGTTGATTCCATTCCGTTCCAATCCATACCATTCCATTCTATTCGGGTTGATTCCATTCCATTCCATTCCATTCCATTTCATTGCATTCTGTTTGATTCCATTCCATTCCATTCCATTCCATTCCATTCCATTCTGGTTGATTCCATTCCATTCCATTCCATTCCATTTCATTACATTCCATTCGGGATGATTCCATTCCATTCCATTCTATTCCATTCCATTCCATTCAATTCGCTTTGATTCCATTCCATTCGATTCCATTCCATTCGGATTGACTCCATTCCATTCCATTCCATTCCATTCCATTCCATTCCATTCCATCCCATTCCATTTGGGTTGATTCCATTCCATTCCATTCCATTCCATTTCATTCCAATCAATTCGGTTTCATTCCATTCCATTCCATTCCATGCCATTCGGTGTCTTCCATTCCAATCCAGAGCATTCCATTCCGTTCCATTCAATTCCGGTTCATTCCATTCCATTCCATTCTATTCCATTCTGTTTAATTCCATTCCATTCCATTCCATTCCATTCGAGTTGATTCCATTCCATTCCATTCTATTCCATTCCATTCCATTCTATTCCATTCCATTCCATTCTATTCGCGTTGATTCCATTCCATCCCTTTCCATTCCATTCCATCCCATTCCATTCCATTCCATTCCATTCCATTCGGGTTGATTCCATTGCATTCCATTCCATTCCATTCTATTCCATTCCATTCGGGTTCATTCCATTCCATTCCGTTCCATTCGATTCCATTCCATTCCATTCCATTCGGGATGCTTCCATTCCAGTCAAGAACATTCCATTCCATTCCATTCCATTCCATTCCATTCCATTCCATTCCGGTTGATTCCATTGCATTCCATTCCATTCCATTTCATTCCATTCGGGTTGATTCCATTCCATTACATTCCATTACCTTCCATTCTGGTTGATCCTATTCGATTCAATTCGCTTCAATTCCATTCCATTCCATTCCATTCGAGTTGCTTCCATTCCATTCCAGAACATTCCATTCCATTCCTTTCCATTCTTTCCATTCCATTCTATTCGGGTTCATTCCATTCCATTCCATTCCTTTCCGTTCCATTCTGGTAGAATCCATTCCGTTCCATTCCAATCCATTCCATTCCATTCCGATTGATTCCATGCCATTCCTTTCCATTCCATTCCGTTCCATTCCATTCCATTCCGATTAATTCCATGCCATTCCATTGCATTCCATTCCATTCCACTCCATTCCTCTGTGGTTGATTCCATTCCATTCCATTCCATTCCATTCCATTCCATTCCTTTCCAATCCGTTTCATTCCATTCCATTCAATTTCAATCCATTCGGGTTGATTCCATTCCATTCCATTCCATTCCATTCCATTCCATTAGGGTTGATGCCATTCCATTCCATTCAACACCATTCTATTCCATTTGAGTTGATTCCATTCCATTCCATTCCATTACATTACATTACATTCGGGTTAATTCCATTCCATTCCATTCCATTCGATTCCATTTCATTCCATTCCATTCGGGATGCTTCCATTCCAGTCAAGGACATTCCATTCCATTCCATTCCATTCCTATCCATTCCTTTCCATTCCGGTTTATCCCTTTACATTCCATTCCATTCCTTTCGTTTTGATTCCATTCCATTCCATTCCATTCGGTTTGATTCCATTCCATTCCATTACATTGCTTTCCATTCCATTCCATTTCATTCCATTCGGGTTGATTCCATTCCATTCCACTCCATTCCATTCTGGTCGATTCCATTCCATTCCATTCCCTTCATTTCCATTCCATTCCATTCCATTCTGGTTGCTTCCATTCCGATCCAGAACATTCCATTCCATTCCTTTCCATTACATTCCATTCCGTTCCATTCGGGTTCATTCCATTCAATTCCATTCCATTCCATTCCATTCCATTCCATTCCATTCCATTCCATTCCACTCGGGATGTTTCCATTCCATTTCATTCTATTCCATTCCATTCCAATCCAATCCATTCCATTCTGGATGATTACATTCCATTCCATTCGTGTTGATACCATTCCATTCCACGCCATTCCATTCCATTCCTTTAGGGTTGTTGCCGTTCAATTCCATTCCATACCATTCCATTATATTTGGGTTGATTCCATTCCATTCCATTCCATTACATTCGGGTTAATTCCATTCCATTCCTTCCCATTCGATTCGATTCCATTCCATTCCATTCGGGATGCTTCCATTCCAGTCAAGAACATTCCATTACATAACATTCCATTCCATTCCCTTCCGGTTGATTCCATTGCATTCCATTCCATTCCATTTCATTCCATTCGGGTTGATTCCATTCCATTCCATTACATTACATTCCATTCTGGTTGATCCTATTCGATTCCATTCGCTTCAATTCCATTCCATTCCATTCCATTCGAGTTGCTTCCATTCCAATCCAGAACATTCCATTCCATTCCTTTCCATTCTTTCCATTCCATTCTATTCGGGTTCATTCCATTCCATTCCATTCCATTCCGTTCCATTCTGGTAGAATCCATTCCGTTCCATTCCAATCCATTCCATTTCATTGCGATTGATTCCATGCCATTCCTTTCCATTCCATTCCATTGCGTTACATTCCATTCCATTCCGATTAATTCCATTCCATTCCATTGCATTCCATTCCACTCCACTCCATTCCTCTGTGGTTGATTGCATTCCATTCCATTCCATTCCATTCCATTCCTTTCCAATCCGTTTCATTCCATTCCATTCAATTTCAATCCATTCGGTTTGATTCCATTCCATTCCATTCCTTTCCATTATATTCCATTGCATTCCATTCCATTCGGGTTCATTCCATTCCATTCCATTCCATTCCATTCCATTCCATTCCATTCCCTTCGTGTTGAATCCATTCCATTCCCTTCCATTCCATCCCATTCCATTCTATTCCATTCCATTCCGATACATTCCATTCCATTCCCTTCCATTCGTGTTGATTCCATTCCATGCCATGCCATTCCATTCCATTCCGGTTGATTCCATTCCATTCCATTCCATTCCATTCCATTCCATTTCATTTCCTTCGTGTTGATTCCATTCCATTCCATTCCATTCCGCTCCCTTCCATTCCATTCCATTAGAGTTGATTCCATTCCATTCCATTCAATTCCATTCCATTCCATTTCATTCCATTCTCGATGATTCCATTCCACTCCATTCCATTCCATTCGGGTTGATTCCATTCCATTTCATTCCATTAGATTCCATTCCTTTCCATTCCATTCGTGTTAATTCCATGCCATTCCACTCCATTCCATTGCCTTCCGTTCCATTCCATTCCATTCGGGTTGCTTCTATTCCATTCCAGAACATTCCATTCCATTCCATTCCGATTGATTCCATTCCATTCCATTGCATTCCATTCCATTCCCCTCCATTCCATTGTGGTTGATTCCTTTCCATTCCATTCCATTCCATTCCTTTCCATTCCGTTTCATTCCATTCCATTCAATTTCATTCCATTCGGGTTGAATCCATTCCATTCCATTCCTTTCCATTATATTCCATTCCATTCCATTCCATTCGGGTTCAATCCATTCCATTCCATTCCATTCCATTCCATTCGGGTTCATTCCATTCCATTCCATTCCATTCCATCCCCTTCGGGTTGAATAAATTCCATTCCCTTCCATTCCATTCCATTCCATTCGGGTTGATTCCATTCCATTCCATTCCATTCCATTCCATTCCGGTTGATTCCATTCCATTTCTTTCCATTCCATTCCATTCCATTCCATTCCATTCTGGTTTATTCCATTCCATTCCATTCCATTCCATTCCATTCCATTCTATTCCATTCTATCCCATTCCATTCCATTCCATTCGGGATGATTCCATTCCATTCCATTCCATACTTTTCCATTGCTGTTGATTCCATTCCATTCCATTCCATTCCATTCCACTCCATTCCATTCCATTCCGTTTGTGTTGATTCCATTCCGTTCCAATCCATACCATTCCATTCCATTCCATTCCATTCCGGTTAATTCCATTCCATTCCATTTCATTCAATTCCATTCTGGTTGATTCCATTCCATTTCTTCCTATTCCATTCCATTCCATTCTATTCCATTCCATTCCATTCTATTCGCGTTGATTCCATTCCATCCCATTCCATTCCATTCCATCCCATTCCATTCCATTCCATTCGGGTTGATTCCATTGCATTCCATTCCATTCCATACCATTTGCGTGGATTCCATTCCATTCCATTCAATTTCATTGCATTCCATTCCATTCGGGTTGATTCCTTTCCATTCCATTCCATTGCATTCCATTCCATACCATTCCATTCCATTCCACTCAGGTTGATTCCATTCCATTTCTTTCTATTCCATTCCATTCCATTCCATTCGGGTTTATTCCATTCCATTCCATTCCATTCCATTCCATTCCATTCCATTCCATTCCGTTCCATTCCATTCCATTCTATGCCATTCCAATCCATTCCATTCCGTTTGATTCCATTCCATTCCATTCCATACCATTCCATTCCTGTTGATTCCTTTCAATTCCACTCCATTCCATTCCATTCCGTTTGGGTTGATTCCATTCCGTTCCAATCCATACCATTCCATTCCATTCGGGTTGATTCCATTCCATTCCATTCCATTCCATTTCATTGCATTCTGTTTGATTCCATTCCATTCCATTCCATTCCATTCCATTCCATTCTGGTTGATTCCATTCCATTCCATTCCATTCCATTTCATTACATTCCATTCGGGTTGATTCCATTCCATTCCATTCTATTCCATTCCATTCCATTCCATTCGCTTTGATTCCATTCCATTCGATTCCATTCCATTCGGATTGACTCCATTCCATTCCATTTCATTCCATTCTATTCCATTCCATTGCATTCCATTTCATTCCATTCGGGTAGATTCCGTTCTATTCCATTCCTATCCATAGCATTCCATACCGGTTCATTCCATTCCATTCCATTCCATTCCATTCCATTCCATTCCATTCCATCCCATTCCATTTGGGTTGATTCCATTCCATTCCATTCCATTCCATTTCATTCCAATCCATTCGGTTTCATTCCATTCCATTCCATTCCATGCCATTCGGTTGCTTCCATTCCAATCCAGAACATTCCATTCCGTTCCATTCAATTCCGGTTCATTCCATTCCATTCCATTCTATTCCATTCTGTTTAATTCCATTCCATTCCATTCCATTCCATTCGAGTTGATTCCATTCCATTTCATTCTATTCAATTCCATTCCATTCCATTCCATTCCATTCCATTCTATTCGCGTTGATTCCATTCCATCCCTTTCCATTCCATTCCATCCCATTCCATTCCATTCCATTCCATTCCATTCCATTCGGGTTGATTCCATTGCATTCCATTCCATTCCATTCTATTCCATTCCATTCGGGTTCATTCCATTCCATTCCGTTCCATTCAATTCCATTCCATTCCATTCCATTCGGGATGCTTCCATTCCAGTCAAGAACATTCCATTCCATTCCATTCCATTCCGGTTGATTCCATTGCATTCCATTCCATTCCATTTCATTCCATTCGGGTTGATTCCATTCCATTACATTCCATTACATTCCATTCTGGTTGATCCTATTCGATTCCATTCGCTTCAATTCCATTCCATTCCATTCCATTCGAGTTGCTTCCATTCCATTCCAGAACATTCCATTCCATTCCTTTCCATTCTTTCCATTCCATTCTATTCGGGTTCATTCCATTCCATTCCATTCCATTCCGTTCCATTCTGGTAGAATCCATTCCGTTCCATTCCAATCCATTCCATTCCATTCCGATTGATTCCATGCCATTCCTTTCCATTCCATTCCGTTCCATTCCATTCCATTCCGATTAATTCCATGCCATTCCATTGCATTCCATTCCATTCCACTCCATTCCTCTGTGGTTGATTCCATTCCATTCCATTCCATTCCATTCCATTCCATTCCATTCCATTCCTTTCCAATCCGTTTCATTCCATTCCATTCAATTTCAATCCATTCGGGTTGATTCCATTCCATTCCATTCCATTCCATTAGGGTTGATGCCATTCCATTCCATTCAACACCATTCTATTCCATTTGGGTTGATTCCATTCCATTCCATTCCATTCCATTACATTACATTCGTGTTAATTCCATTCCATTCCATTCCATTCGATTCCATTTCATTCTATTCCATTCGGGATGCTTCCATTCCAGTCAAGAACATTCCATTCCATTCCATTCCATTCCTATCCATTCCTTTCCATTCCGGTTTATCCCTTTACATTCCATTCCATTCCTTTCGTTTTGATTCCATTCCATTCCATTCCATTCCATTCCATTCGGTTTGATTCCATTCCATTCCATTACATTGCTTTCCATTCCATTCCATTTCATTCCATTCGGGTTGATTCCATTCCATTCCACTCCATTCCATTCTGGTCGATTCCATTCCATTCCATTCCCTTCATTTCCATTCCATTCCATTCCATTCTGGTTGCTTCCATTCCGATCCAGAACATTCCATTCCATTCCTTTCCATTACAT
The DNA here is from genome assembly GCF_029289425.2 of Pan paniscus. Lineage (NCBI taxonomy): Eukaryota > Metazoa > Chordata > Mammalia > Primates > Hominidae > Pan > Pan paniscus. The sequence continues at coordinate 42,355,879 of NC_073267.2, read as the reverse complement.
TCCATTCCGTTCCATTCGGGTTCATTCCATTCAATTCCATTCCATTCCATTCCATTCCATTCCATTCCATTCCACTCGGGATGTTTCCATTCCATTTCATTCTATTCCATTCCATTCCATTCCAATCCATTCCATTCTGGATGATTACATTCCATTCCATTCGTGTTGATACCATTCCATTCCACGCCATTCCATTCCATTCCTTTAGGGTTGTTGCCGTTCAATTCCATTCCATACCATTCCATTATATTTGGGTTGATTCCATTCCATTCCATTCCATTACATTCGGGTTAATTCCATTCCATTCCTTCCCATTCGATTCCATTCCATTCCATTCCATTCGGGATGCTTCCATTCCAGTCAAGAACATTCCATTACATAACATTCCATTCCATTCCATTCCGGTTGATTCCATTGCATTCCATTCCATTCCATTTCATTCCATTCGGGTTGATTCCATTCCATTCCATTACATTCCATTCTGGTTGATCCTATTCGATTCCATTCGCTTCAATTCCATTCCATTCCATTCCATTCCATTCCATTCGAGTTGCTTCCATTCCAATCCAGAACATTCCATTCCATTCCTTTCCATTCTTTCCATTCCATTCTATTCGGGTTATTCCATTCCATTCCATTCCATTCCGTTCCATTCTGGTAGAATCCATTCCGTTCCATTCCAATCCATTCCATTTCATTCCGATTGATTCCATGCCATTCCTTTCCATTCCATTCCATTCCGTTCCATTCCATTCCATTCCGATTAATTCCATTCCATTCCATTGCATTCCATTCCATTCCACTCCATTCCTCTGTGGTTGATTGCATTCCATTCCATTCCATTCCATTCCATTCCATTCCTTTCCAATCCGTTTCATTCCATTCCATTCAATTTCAATCCATTCGGGTTGATTCCATTCCATTCCATTCCTTTCCATTATATTCCATTGCATTCCATTCAATTCGGGTTCATTCCATTCCATTCCATTCCATTCCATTCCATTCCATTCCCTTCGTGTTGAATCCATTCCGTTCCCTTCCATTCCATCCCATTCCATTCTATTCCATTCCATTCCGATACATTCCATTCCATTCCCTTCCATTCGTGTTGATTCCATTCCATGCCATGCCATTCCATTCCATTCCGGTTGATTCCATTCCATTCCATTCCATTCCATTCCATTCCATTCCATTCCATTCCATTCCATTTCATTTCCTTCGTGTTGATTCCATTCCATTTCATTCCATTCCATTCCATTCCATTCCATTCCATTTCATTTCCTTCGTGTTGATTCCATTCCATTCCATTCCATTCCGTTCCCTTCCATTCCATTCCATTAGAGTTGATTCCATTCCATTCCATTCAATTCCATTCCATTCCATTTCATTCCATTCTCGATGATTCCATTCCACTCCATTCCATTCCATTCGGGTTGATTCCATTCCATTTCATTCCATTAGATTCCATTCCTTTCCATTCCATTCGTGTTAATTCCATGCCATTCCACTCCATTCCATTGCCTTCCATTCCATTCCATTCCATTCGGGTTGCTTCTATTCCATTCCAGAACATTCCATTCCATTCCATTCCGATTGATTCCATTCCATTCCATTGCATTCCATTCCATTCCACTCCATTCCATTGTGGTTGATTCCTTTCCATTCCATTCCATTCCATTCCTTTCCATTCCGTTTCATTCCATTCCATTCAATTTCATTCCATTCGGGTTGAATCCATTCCATTCCATTCCTTTCCATTATATTCCATTCCATTCCATTCCATTCGGGTTCATTCCATTCCATTCCATTCCATTCCATTCCATTCCATTCCATTCCATTCTGGTTGATTCCATTCCATTCCATTCCATTCCATTCCATTCCATTCCATTCCATTCTATTCCATTCTATCCCATTCCATTCCATTCCATTCGGGATGATTCCATTCCATTCCATTCCATACCTTTCCATTGCTGTTGAGTCCATTCCATTCCATTCCATTCCATTCCATTCCACTCCATTCCATTCCGTTTGTGTTGATTCCATTCTGTTCAAATCCATACCATTCCATTCCATTCCATTCCGGTTAATTCCATTCCATTCCATTTCATTCAATTCCATTCTGGTTGATTCCATTCCATTTCTTCCTATTCCATTCCATTCCATTCTATTCCATTCCATTACATTCTATTCGCGTTGATTCCATTCCATCCCATTCCATTCCATTCCATCCCATTCCATTCCATTCCATTCGGGTTGATTCCATTGCATTCCATTCCATTCCATACCATTTGCGTGGATTCCATTGCATTCCATTCAATTCCATTGCATTCCATTCCATTCGGGTTGATTCCTTTCCATTCCATTCCATTGCATTCCATTCCATACCATTCCATTCCATTCCAGTCAGGTTGATTCCATTCCATTTCTTTCCATTCCATTCAATTCCATTCCATTCCATTCGGGTTTATTCCATTCCATTCCATTCCATTCCATTCCATTCCATTCCATTCCGTTCCATTCCATTCCATTCTATGCCATTCCAATCCATTCCATTCCGTTTGATTCCATTCCATTCCATTCCATACCATTCCATTCCTGTTGATTCCTTTCAATTCCACTCCATTCCATTCCATTCCGTTTGGGTTGATTCCATTCCGTTCCAATCCATACCATTCCATTCCATTCGGGTTGATTCCATTCCATTCCATTCCATTCCATTTCATTGCATTCTGTTTGATTCCATTCCATTCCATTCCATTCCATTCCATTCCATTCTGGTTGATTCCATTCCATTCCATTCCATTCCATTTCATTACATTCCATTCGGGTTGATTCCATTCCATTCCATTCTATTCCATTCCATTCCATTCCATTCGCTTTGATTCCATTCCATTCGATTCCATTCCATTCGGATAGACTCCATTCCATTCCATTTCATTCCATTCTATTCCATTCCATTGCATTCCATTTCATTCCATTCGGGTAGATTCCGTTCTATTCCATTCCTATCCATACCATTCCATACCGGTTCATTCCATTCCATTCCATTCCATTCCATTCCATTCCATTCCATCCCATTCCATTTGGGTTGATTCCATTCCATTCCATTCCATTCCATTTCATTCCAATCCATTCGGTTTCATTCCATTCCATTCCATTCCATGCCATTCGGTTGCTTCCATTCCAATCCAGAACATTCCATTCCGTTCCATTCAATTTCGGTTCATTCCATTCCATTCCATTCCATTCCATTCTATTCCATTCCATTCCATTCTATTCCATTCCATTCCATTCTATTCGCGTTGATTCCATTCCATCCCTTTCCATTCCATTCCATCCCATTCCATTCCATTCCATTCCATTCCATTCCATTCGGGTTGATTCCATTGCATTCCATTCCTTTCCATTCTATTCCATTCCATTCGGGTTCATTCCATTCCATTCCGTTCCATTCGATTCCATTCCATTCCATTCCATTCGGGATGCTTCCATTCCAGTCAAGAACATTCCATTCCATTCCATTCCATTCCATTCCATTCCGGTTGATTCCATTGCATTCCATTCCATTCCATTTCATTCCATTCGGGTTGATTCCATTCCATTACATTCCATTACATTCCATTCTGGTTGATCCTATTCGATTCCATTCGCTTCAATTCCATTCCATTCCATTCCATTCGAGTTGCTTCCATTCCATTCCAGAACATTCCATTCCATTCCTTTCCATTCTTTCCATTCCATTCTATTCGGGTTCATTCCATTCCATTCCATTCCATTCCGTTCCATTCTGGTAGAATCCATTCCGTTCCATTCCAATCCATTCCATTCCATTCCGATTGATTCCATGCCATTCCTTTCCATTCCATTCCGTTCCATTCCATTCCATTCCGATTAATTCCATGCCATTCCATTGCATTCCATTCCATTGCACTCCATTCCTCTGTGGTTGATTCCATTCCATTCCATTCCATTCCATACCTTTCCAATCCGTTTCATTCCATTCCATTCAATTTCAATCCATTCGGGTTGATTCCATTCCATTCCATTCCATTCCATTAGGGTTGATGTCATTCCATTCCATTCAACACCATTCTATTCCATTAGGGTTGATTCCATTCCATTCCATTCCATTCCATTACATTACATTCGGGTTAATTCCATTCCATTCCATTCCATTCGATTCCATTTCATTCTATTCCATTCCGGATGCTTCCATTCCAGTCAAGAACATTCCATTCCATTCCATTCCATTCCTATCCATTCCTTTCCATTCCGGTTTATCCCTTTACATTCCATTCCATTCCTTTCGTTTTGATTCCATTCCATTCCATTCCATTCCATTCCATTCGGTTTGATTCCATTCCATTCCATTACATTGCTTTCCATTCCATTCCATTTCATTCCATTCAGGTTGATTCCATTCCATTCCACTCCATTCCATTCTGGTCGATTCCATTCCATTCCATTCCCTTCATTTCCATTCCATTCCATTCCATTCTGGTTGCTTCCATTCCGATCCAGAACATTCCATTCCATTCCTTTCCATTACATTCCATTCCGTTCCATTCGGGTTCATTCCATTCAATTCCATTCCATTCCATTCCATTCCATTCCATTCCATTCCACTCGGGATGTTTCCATTCCATTTCATTCTATTCCATTCCATTCCATTCCAATCCATTCCATTCTGGATGATTACATTCCATTCCATTCGTGTTGATACCATTCCATTCCACGCCATTCCATTCCATTCCTTTAGGGTTGTTGCCCTTCAATTCCATTCCATACCATTCCATTATATTTGGGTTGATTCCATTCCATACCATTCCATTACATTCGGGTTAATTCCATTCCATTCCTTCCCATTCGATTCCATTCCATTCCATTCCATTCGGGATGCTTCCATTCCAGTCAAGAACATTCCATTACATAACATTCCATTCCATTCCATTCCGGTTGATTCCATTGCATTCCATTCCATTCCATTTCATTCCATTCGGGTTGATTCCATTCCATTCCATTCCATTACATTCCATTCTGGTTGATCCTATTCGATTCCATTCGCTTCAATTCCATTCCTTTCCATTCCATTCCATTCCATTCCATTCCATTCGAGTTGCTTCCATTCCAATCCAGAACATTCCATTCCATTCCTTTCCATTCTTTCCATTCCATTCTATTCGGGTTCATTCCATTCCATTCCATTCCATTCCGTTCCATTCTGGTAGAATCCATTCCGTTCCATTCCAATCCATTCCATTTCATTCCGATTGATTCCATGCCATTCCTTTCCATTCCATTCCATTCCGTTCCATTCCATTCCATTCCGATTAATTCCATTCCATTCCATTGCATTCCATTCCATTCCACTCCATTCCTCTGTGGTTGATTGCATTCCATTCCATTCCATTCCATTCCATTCCATTCCTTTCCAATCCGTTTCATTCCATTCCATTCAATTTCAATCCATTCGGGTTGATTCCATTCCATTCCATTCCTTTCCATTATATTCCATTGCATTCCATTCCATTCGGGTTCATTCCATTCCATTCCATTCCATTCCATTCCATTCCATTCCCTTCGTGTTGGATCCATTCCGTTCCCTTCCATTCCATCCCATTCCATTCTATTCCATTCCATTCCGATACATTCCATTCCATTCCCTTCCATTCGTGTTGATTCCATTCCATTCCATTCCGGTTGATTCCATTCCATTCCATTCCATTCCATTCCATTCCATTCCATTCCATTTCATTTCCTTCGTGTTGATTCCATTCCATTCCATTCCATTCCGTTCCCTTCCATTCCATTCCATTAGAGTTGATTCCATTCCATTCCATTCAATTCCATTCCATTCCATTTCATTCCATTCTCGATGATTCCATTCCATTCCATTCCATTCCATTCGGGTTGATTCCATTCCATTTCATTCCATTAGATTCCATTCCTTTCCATTCCATTCGTGTTAATTCCATGCCATTCCACTCCATTCCATTGCCTTCCATTCCATTCCATTCCATTCGGGTTGCTTCTATTCCATTCCAGAACGTTCCATTCCATTCCATTCCGATTGATTCCATTCCATTCCATTGCATTCCATTCCATTCCACTCCATTCCATTGTGGTTGATTCCTTTCCATTCCATTCCATTCCAATCCTTTCCATTCCGTTTCATTCCATTCCATTCAATTTCAATCCATTCGGGTTGAATCCATTCCATTCCATTCCTTTCCATTATATTCCATTCCATTCCATTCCATTCGGGTTCATTCCATTCCATTCCATTCCATTCCATTCCATTCCCTTTGGGTTGAATAAATTCCATTCCCTTCCATTCCATTCCATTCCATTCGAGTTGATTCCATTCCATTCCATTCCATTCCATTCCATTCCATTCCATTCCATTCCATTCCATTCCGGTTGATTCCATTCCATTTCTTTCCATTCCATTCCATTCCATTCCATTCCATTCCATTCTGGTTTATTCCATTCCATTCCATTCCATTCCATTCCATTCCATTCCATTCCATTATATTCCATTCTATCCCATTCCATTCCATTCCATTCGGGATGATTCCATTCCATTCCATTCCATACCTTTCCATTGCTATTGATTCCATTCCATTCCATTCCATTCCATTCCACTCCATTCCATTCCGTTTGTGTTGATTCCATTCTGTTCCAATCCATACCATTCCATTCCATTCCATTCCGGTTAATTCCATTCCATTCCATTTCATTCAATTCCATTCTGGTTGATTCCATTCCATTTCTTCCTATTCCATTCCATTCCATTCTATTCCATTCCATTCCATTCTATTCGCGTTGATTCCATTCCATCCCATTCCATTCCATTCCATCCCATTCCATTCCATTTCATTCGGGTTGATTCCATTGCATTCCATTCCATTCCATACCATTTGCGTGGATTCCATTCCATTCCATTCAATTCCATTGCATTCCATTCCATTCGGGTTGATTCCTTTCCATTCCATTCCATTGCATTCCATTCCATACCATTCCATTCCATTCCACTCAGGTTGATTCCATTCCATTTCTTTCCATTCCATTCCATTCCATTCCATTCCATTCGGGTTTATTCCATTCCATTCCATTCCATTCCATTCCATTCCATTCCGTTCCATTCCATTCCATTCTATGCCATTCCAATCCATTCCATTCCGTTTGATTCCATTCCATTCCATTCCATACCATTCCATTCCTGTTGATTCCTTTCAATTCCACTCCATTCCATTCCATTCCGTTTGGGTTGATTCCATTCCGTTCCAATCCATACCTTTCCATTCCATTCGGGTTGATTCCATTCCATTCCATTCCATTCCATTTCATTGCATTCTGTTTGATTCCATTCCATTCCATTCCATTCCATTCCATTCCATTCTGGTTGATTCCATTCCATTCCATTCCATTCCATTTCATTACATTCCATTCGGGTTGATTCCATTCCATTCCATTCTATTCCATTCCATTCCATTCCATTCGCTTTGATTCCATTCCATTCGATTCCATTCCATTCGGATAGACTCCATTCCATTCCATTTCATTCCATTCTATTCCATTCCATTGCATTCCATTTCATTCCATTCGGGTAGATTCCGTTCTATTCCATTCCTATCCATACCATTCCATACCGGTTCATTCCATTCCATTCCATTCCATTCCATTCCATTCCATTCCATTCCATTCCATCCCATTCCATTTGGGTTGATTCCATTCCATTCCATTCCATTCCATTTCATTCCAATCCATTCGGTTTCATTCCATTCCATTCCATTCCATGCCATTCGGTTGCTTCCATTCCAATCCAGAACATTCCATTCCGTTCCATTCAATTCCGGTTCATTCCATTCCATTCCATTCCATTCCATTCTATTCCATTCCATTCCATTCTATTCCATTCCATTCCATTCTATTCGCGTTGATTCCATTCCATCCCTTTCCATTCCATTCCATCCCATTCCATTCCATTCCATTCCATTCCATTCCATTCGGGTTGATTCCATTGCATTCCATTCCATTCCATTCTATTCCATTCCATTCGGGTTCATTCCATTCCATTCCGTTCCATTCGATTCCATTCCATTCCATTCCATTCGGGATGCTTCCATTCCAGTCAAGAACATTCCATTCCATTCCATTCCATTCCATTCCATTCCGGTTGATTCCATTGCATTCCATTCCATTCCATTTCATTCCATTCGGGTTGATTCCATTCCATTCCATTCCATTACATTCCATTCTGGTTGATCCTATTCGATTCCATTCGCTTCAATTCCATTCCATTCCATTCCATTCGAGTTGCTTCCATTCCATTCCAGAACATTCCATTCCATTCCTTTCCATTCTTTCCATTCCATTCTATTCGGGTTCATTCCATTCCATTCCATTCCATTCCGTTCCATTCTGGTAGAATCCATTCTGTTCCATTCCAATCCATTCCATTCCATTCCGATTGATTCCATGCCATTCCTTTCCATTCCATTCCGTTCCATTCCATTCCATTCCGATTAATTCCATGCCATTCCATTGCATTCCCTTCCATTCCATTCCACTCCATTCCTCTGTGGTTGATTCCATTCCATTCCATTCCATTCCATTCCATTCCATTCCTTTCCAATCCGTTTCATTCCATTCCATTCAATTTCAATCCATTCGGGTTGATTCCATTCCATTCCATTCCATTCCATTAGGGTTGATGCCATTCCATTCCATTCAACACCATTCTATTCCATTTGGGTTGATTCCATTCCATTCCATTCCATTCCATTCCATTACATTACATTCGGGTTAATTCCATTCCATTCCATTCCATTCGATTCCATTTCATTCCATTCCATTCGGGATGCTTCCATTCCAGTCAAGAACATTCCATTCCATTCCATTCCATTCCTATCCATTCCTTTCCATTCCGGTTTATCCCTTTACATTCCATTCCATTCCTTTCATTTTGATTCCATTCCATTCCATTCCATTCCATTCGGTTTGATTCCATTCCATTCCATTACATTGCTTTCCATTCCATTCCATTTCATTCCATTCGGGTTGATTCCATTCCATTCCACTCCATTCCATTCTGGTCGATTCCATTCCATTCCATTCCCTTCATTTCCATTCCATTCCATTCCATTCTGGTTGCTTCCATTCCGATCCAGAACGTTCCATTCCATTCCTTTCCATTACATTCCATTCCGTTCCATTCGGGTTCATTCCATTCAATTCCATTCCATTCCATTCCATTCCATTCCACTCGGGATGTTTCCATTCCATTTCATTCTATTCCATTCCATTCCATTCCAATCCATTCCATTCTGGATGATTACATTCCATTCCATTCGTGTTGATACCATTCCATTCCACGCCATTCCATTCCATTCCTTTAGGGTTGTTGCCGTTCAATTCCATTCCATACCATTCCATTATATTTGGGTTGATTCCATTCCATTCCATTCCATTACATTCGGGTTAATTCCATTCCATTCCTTCCCATTCGATTCCATTCCATTCCATTCCATTCGGGATGCTTCCATTCCAGTCAAGAACATTCCATTACATAACATTCCATTCCATTCCATTCCGGTTGATTCCATTGCATTCCATTCCATTCCATTTCATTCCATTCGGGTTGATTCCATTCCATTCCATTCCATTACATTCCATTCTGGTTGATCCTATTCGATTCCATTCGCTTCAATTCCATTCCATTCCATTCCATTCGAGTGGCTTCCATTCCAATCCAGAACATTCCATTCCATTCCTTTCCATTCTTTCCATTCCATTCTATTCGGGTTCATTCCATTCCATTCCATTCCATTCCGTTCCATTCTGGTAGAATCCATTCCGTTCCATTCCAATCCATTCCATTTCATTCTGATTGATTCCATGCCATTCCTTTCCATTCCATTCCATTCCGTTCCATTCCATTCCATTCCGATTAATTCCATTCCATTCCATTGCATTCCATTCCATTCCACTCCATTCCTCTGTGGTTGATTGCATTCCATTCCATTCCATTCCATTCCATTCCATTCCATTCCATTCCATTCCATTCCAATCCGTTTCATTCCATTCCATTCAATTTGAATCCATTCGGGTTGATTCCATTCCATTCCATTCCTTTCCATTATATTCCATTGCATTCCATTCCATTCGGGTTCATTCCATTCCATTCCATTCCTTTCCATTCCATTCCATTCCATTCGTGTTGAATCCATTCCATTCCCTTCCATTCCATCCCATTCCATTCTATTCCATTCCATTCCGATACATTCCATTCCATTCCCTTCCATTCGTGTTGATTCCATTCCATGCCATGCCATTCCATTCCATTCCAGTTGATTCCATTCCATTCCATTCCATTCCATTCCATTCCATTCCATTTCATTTCCTTCGTGTTGATTCCATTCCATTCCATTCCATTCCGTTCCCTTCCATTCCATTCCATTAGAGTTGATTCCATTCCATTCAATTCCATTCCTTTCCATTTCATTCCATTCTCGATGATTCCATTCCATTCCATTCCATTCCATTCGGGTTGATTCCATTCCATTTCATTCCATTAGATTCCATTCCTTTCCATTCCATTCGTGTTAATTCCATGCCATTCCACTCCATTCCATTTCCTTCCATTCCATTCCATTCCATTCGGGTTGCTTCTATTCCATTCCAGAACATTCCATTCCATTCCATTCCGATTGATTCCATTCCATTCCATTGCATTCCATTCCATTCCACTCCATTCCATTGTGGTTGATTCCTTTCCATTCCATTCCATTCCGTTTCATTCCATTCCATTCAATTTCATTCCATTCGGGTTGAATCCATTCCATTCCATTCCTTTCCATTATATTCCATTCCATTCCATTCCATTCGGGTTCATTCCATTCCATTCCATTCCATTCCATTCCATTCCATTCCATTCCCTTCGGGTTGAATAAATTCCATTCCCTTCCATTCCATTCCATTCCATTCCATTCGTGTTGATTCCATTCCATTCCATTCCATTCCGGTTGATTCCATTCCATTTCTTTCCATTCCATTCCATTCCATTCAATTCCATTCTGGTTTATTCCATTCCATTCCATTCCATTCCATTCCATTCCATTCCATTCCATTCCATTCCTTTCTATCCCATTCCATTCCATTCCATTCGGGATGATTTCATTCCATTCCATTCCATACCTTTCCATTGCTGTTGATTCCATTCCATTCCATTCTATTGCATTCCACTCCATTCCATTCCATTCCGTTTGTGTTGATTCCATTCCGTTGCAATCCATACCATTCCATTCCATTCCATTCCGGTTAATTCCATTCCATTCCATTTCATTCAATTCCATTCTGGTTGATTCCATTCCATTTCTTCCTATTCCATTCCATTCCATTCTATTCCATTCCATTCCATTCTATTCGCGTTGATTCCATTCCATCCCATTCCATTCCATTCTATCCCATTCCATTCCATTCCATTCGGGTTGATTCCATTGCATTCCATTCCATTCCATACCATTTGCGTGGATTCCATTCCATTCCATTCAATTCCATTGCTTTCCATTCCATTCGGGTTGATTCCTTTCCATTCCATTCCATTGCATTCCATTCCATACCATTCCATTCCATTCCACTCAGGTTGATTCCATTCCATTTCTTTCCATTCCATTCCATTCCATTCCATTCCATTCGGGTTTATTCCATTCCATTCCATTCCATTCCATTCCATTCCATTCCATTCCATTCCATTCCGTTCCATTCCATTCCACTCTATGCCATTCCAATCCATTCCATTCCGTTTGATTCCATTCCATTCCATTCCATACCATTCCATTCCTGTTGATTCCTTTCAATTCCACTCCATTCCATTCCATTCCATTTCATTCCATTCTCGATGATTCCATTCCATTCCATTCCATTCCATTCGGGTTGATTCCATTCCATTTCATTCCATTAGATTCCATTCCTTTCCATTCCACTCGTGTTAATTCCATGCCATTCCACTCCATTCCATTGCCTTCCATTCCATTCCATTCCATTCGGGTTGCTTCTATTCCATTCCAGAACATTCCATTCCATTCCATTCCGATTGATTCCATTCCATTCCATTGCATTCCATTCCATTCCACTCCATTCCATTGTGGTTGATTCCTTTCCATTCCATTCCATTCCATTCCTTTCCATTCCGTTTCATTCCATTCCATTCAATTTCATTCCATTCGGGTTGAATCCATTACATTCCATTCCTTTCCATTATATTCCATTCCATTCCATTCCATTCGGGTTCATTCCATTCCATTCCATTCCATTCCATTCCATTCCATTCCATTCCATTCCATTCCCTTCGGGTTGAATAAATTCCATTCCCTTCCATTCCATTCCATTCCATTCGGGTTGATTCCATTCCATTCCATTCCATTCCATTCCATTCCGGTTGATTCCATTCCATTTCTTTCCATTCCATTCCATTCCATTCCATTCCATTCTGGTTTATTCCATTCCATTCCATTCCATTCCATTCTATTCCATTCTATCCCATTCCATTCCATTCCATTCGGGATGATTCCATTCCATTCCATTCCATACCTTTCCATTGCTGTTGATTCCATTCCATTCCATTCCATTCCATTCCACTCCATTCCATTCCATTCCGTTTGTGTTGATTCCATTCCGTTCCAATCCATACCATTCCATTCCATTCCATTCCGGTTAATTCCATTCCATTCCATTTCATTCAATTCCATTCTGGTTGATTCCATTCCATTTCTTCCTATTCCATTCCATTCCATTCTATTCCATTCCATTCCATTCTATTCGCGTTGATTCCATTCCATCCCATTCCATTCCATTCCATCCCATTCCATTCCATTCCATTCGGGTTGATTCCATTGCATTCCATTCCATTCCATACCATTTGCGTGGATTCCATTCCATTCCATTCAATTCCATTGCATTCCATTCCATTCGGGTTGATTCCTTTCCATTCCATTCCATTGCATTCCATTCCATACCATTCCATTCCATTCCACTCAGGTTGATTCCATTCCATTTCTTTCCATTCCATTCCATTCCATTCCATTCCATTCCATTCCATTCCATTCCGTTCCATTCCATTCCATTCTATGCCATTCCAATCCATTCCATTCCGTTTGATTCCATTCCATTCCATTCCATACCATTCCATTCCTGTTGATTCCTTTCAATTCCACTCCATTCCATTCCATTCCGTTTGGGTTGATTCCATTCCGTTCCAATCCATACCATTCCATTCCATTCGGGTTGATTCCATTCCATTCCATTCCATTCCATTTCATTGCATTCTGTTTGATTCCATTCCATTCCATTCCATTCCATTCCATTCCATTCTGGTTGATTCCATTCCATTCCATTCCATTCCATTTCATTACATTCCATTCGGGTTGATTCCATTCCATTCCATTCCATTCCATTCCATTCCATTCAATTCGCTTTGATTCCATTCCATTCGATTCCATTCCATTCGGATTGACTCCATTCCATCCATTTCATTCCATTCTATTCCATTCCATTGCATTCCATTTCATTCCATTCGGGTAGATTCCGTTCTATTCCATTCCTATCCATACCATTCCATACCAGTTCATTCCATTTCATTCCATTCCATTCCATTCCATTCCATTCCATTCCATTCCATCCCATTCCATTTGGGTTGATTCCATTCCATTCCATTCCATTCCATTTCATTCCAATCCATTCGGTTTCATTCCATTCCATTCCATTCCATGCCATTCGGTTGCTTCCATTCCAATCCAGAACATTCCATTCCGTTCCATTCAATTCCGGTTCATTCCATTCCATTCCATTCCATGCCATTCTATTCCATTCTGTTTAATTCCATTCCATTCCATTCCATTCGAGTTGATTCCATTCCATTCCATTCTATTCCATTCCATTCCATTCTATTCCATTCCATTCCATTCTATTCGCGTTGATTCCATTCCATCCCTTTCCATTCCATTCCATCCCATTCCATTCCATTCCATTCCATTCCATTCCATTCGGGTTGATTCCATTGCATTCCATTCCATTCCATTCTATTCCATTCCATTCGGGTTCATTCCATTCCATTCCGTTCCATTCGATTCCATTCCATTCCATTCCATTCGGGATGCTTCCATTCCAGTCAAGAACATTCCATTCCATTCCATTCCATTCCATTCCATTCCGGTTGATTCCATTGCATTCCATTCCATTCCATTTCATTCCATTCGGGTTGATTCCATTCCATTACATTCCATTACATTCCATTCTGGTTGATCCTATTCGATTCCATTCGCTTCAATTCCATTCCATTCCATTCCATTCGAGTTGCTTCCATTCCATTCCAGAACATTCCATTCCATTCCTTTCCATTCTTTCCATTCCATTCTATTCGGGTTCATTCCATTCCATTCCATTCCATTCCGTTCCATTCTGGTAGAATCCATTCCGTTCCATTCCAATCCATTCCATTCCATTCCGATTGATTCCATGCCATTACTTTCCATTCCATTCCGTTCCATTCCATTCCATTCCGATTAATTCCATGCCATTCCATTGCATTCCATTCCATTCCACTCCATTCCTCTGTGGTTGATTCCATTCCATTCCATTCCATTCCATTCCATTCCATTCCATTCCTTTCCAATCCGTTTCATTCCATTCCATTCAATTTCAATCCATTCGGGTTGATTCCATTCCATTCCATTCCATTCCATTCCATTAGGGTTGATGCCATTCCATTCCATTCAACACCATTCTATTCCATTTGGGTTGATTCCATTCCATTCCATTCCATTCCATTACATTACATTCGGGTTAATTCCATTCCATTCCATTCCATTCGATTCCATTTCATTCCATTCCATTCGGGATGCTTCCATTCCAGTCAAGAACATTCCATTCCATTCCATTCCATTCCTATCCATTCCTTTCCATTCCGGTTTATCCCTTTACAATCCATTCCATTCCTTTCATTTTGATTCCATTCCATTCCATTCCATTCCATTCCATTCCATTCGGTTTGATTCCATTCCATTCCATTACATTGCTTTCCATTCCATTCCATTTCATTCCATTCGGGTTGATTCCATTCCATTCCACTCCATTCCATTCTGGTCGATTCCATTCCATTCCATTCCCTTCATTTCCATTCCATTCCATTCCATTCTGGTTGCTTCCATTCCGATCCAGAACATTCCATTCCATTCCTTTCCATTACATTCCATTCCGTTCCATTCGGGTTCATTCCATTCAATTCCATTCCATTCCATTCCATTCCACTCGGGATGTTTCCATTCCATTTCATTCTATTCCATTCCATTCCATTCCAATCCATTCCATTCTGGATGATTACATTCCATTCCATTCGTGTTGATACCATTCCATTCCACGCCATTCCATTCCATTCCTTTAGGGTTGTTGCCGTTCAATTCCATTCCATACCATTCCATTATATTTGGGTTGATTCCATTCCATTCCATTCCATTACATTCGGGTTAATTCCATTCCATTCCTTCCCATTCGATTCCATTCCATTCCATTCCATTCCATTCGGGATGCTTCCATTCCAGTCAAGAACATTCCATTACATAACATTCCATTCCATTCCATTCCGGTTGATTCCACTGCATTCCATTCCATTCCATTTCATTCCATTCGGGTTGATTCCATTCCATTCCATTCCATTACATTCCATTCTGGTTGATCCTATTCGATTCCATTCGCTTCAATTCCATTCCATTCCATTCCATTCGAGTTGCTTCCATTCCAATCCAGAACATTCCATTCCATTCCTTTCCATTCTTTCCATTCCATTCTATTCGGGTTCATTCCATTCCATTCCATTCCATTCCGTTCCATTCTGGTAGAATCCATTCCGTTCCATTCCAATCCATTCCATTTCATTCCGATTGATTCCATGCCATTCCTTTCCATTCCATTGCATTCCGTTCCATTCCATTCCATTCCGATTAATTCCATTCCATTCCATTGCATTCCATTCCATTCCACTCCATTCCTCTGTGGTTGATTGCATTCCATTCCATTCCATTCCTTTCCATTCCATTCCTTTCCAATCCGTTTCATTCCATTCCATTCAATTTCAATCCATTCGGGTTGATTCCATTCCATTCCATTCCTTCCCATTATATTCCATTGCATTCCATTCCATTCGGGTTCATTCCATTCCATTCCATTCCATTCCATTCCATTCCATTCCATTCCCTTCGTGTTGAATCCATTCCATTCCCTTCCATTCCATCCCATTCCATTCTATTCCATTCCATTCTGATACATTCCATTCCATTCCCTTCCATTCGTGTTGATTCCATTCCATGCCATGCCATTCCATTCCATTCCGGTTGATTCCATTCCATTCCATTCCATTCCATTCCATTCCATTTCATTTCCTTCGTGTTGATTCCATTCCATTCCATTCCATTCCGTTCCCTTCCATTCCATTCCATTAGAGTTGATTCCATTCCATTCCATTCAATTCCATTCCATTCCATTTCATTCCATTCTCGATGATTCCACTCCATTCCATTCCATTCCATTCGGGTTGATTCCATTCCATTTCATTCCATTAGATTCCATTCCTTTCCATTCCATTCGTGTTAATTCCATGCCATTCCACTCCATTCCATTGCCTTCCATTCCATTCCATTCCATTCGGGTTGCTTCTATTCCATTCCAGAACATTCCATTCCATTCCATTCCGATTGATTCCATTCCATTCCATTGCATTCCATTCCATTCCACTCCATTCCATTGTGGTTGATTCCTTTCCATTCCATTCCATTCCATTCCTTTCCATTCCGTTTCATTCCATTCCATTCAATTTCATTCCATTCGGGTTGAATCCATTCCATTCCATTCCTTTCCATTATATTCCATTCCATTCCATTCCATTAGGGTTCATTCCATTCCATTCCATTCCATTCCATTCCATTCCATTCCATTCCCTTCGGGTTGAATAAATTCCATTCCCTTCCATTCCATTCCATTCCATTCGGGTTGATTCCATTCCATTCCATTCCATTCCATTCCATTCCATTCCATTCCGGTTGATTCCATTCCATTTCTTTCCATTCCATTCCATTCCATTCCATTCCATTCTGGTTTATTCCATTCCATTCCATTCCATTCCATTCTATTCCATTCTATCCCATTCCATTCCATTCCATTCGGGATGATTCCATTCCATTCCATTCCATACCTTTCCATTGCTGTTGATTCCATTCCATTCCATTCCATTCTATTCCATTCCATTCCATTCTATTCGCGTTGATTCCATTCCATCCCATTCCATTCCATTCTATCCCATTCCATTCCATTCCATTCGGGTTGATTCCATTGCATTCCATTCCATTCCATACCATTTGCGTGGATTCCATTCCATTCCATTCAATTCCATTGCTTTCCATTCCATTCGGGTTGATTCCTTTCCATTCCATTCCATTGCATTCCATTCCATACCATTCCGTTCCATTCCACTCAGGTTGATTCCATTCCATTTCTTTCCATTCCATTCCATTCCATTCCATTCCATTCGGGTTTATTCCATTCCATTCCATTCCATTCCATTCCATTCCATTCCATTCCATTCCGTTCCATTCCATTCCATTCTATGCCATTCCAATCCATTCCATTCCGTTTGATTCCATTCCATTCCATTCCATACCATTCCATTCCTGTTGATTCCTTTCAATTCCACTCCATTCCATTCCATTCCATTTCATTCCATTCTCGATGATTCCATTCCATTCCATTCCATTCCATTCGGGTTGATTCCATTCCATTTCATTCCATTAGATTCCATTCCTTTCCATTCCACTCGTGTTAATTCCATGCCATTCCACTCCATTCCATTGCATTCCATTCCATTCCACTCCATTCCATTGTGGTTGATTCCTTTCCATTCCATTCCATTCCATTACTTTCCATTCCGTTTCATTCCATTCCATTCAATTTCATTCCATTCGGGTTGAATCCATTCCATTCCATTCCTTTCCATTATATTCCATTCCATTCCATTCCATTCGGGTTCATTCCATTCCATTCCATTCCATTCCATTCCATTCCATTCCCTTCGGGTTGAATAAATTCCATTCCCTTCCATTCCATTCCATTCCATTCGGGTTGATTCCATTCCATTCCATTCCATTCCATTCCATTCCGGTTGATTCCATTCCATTTCTTTCCATTCCATTCCATTCCATTCCATTCCATTCTGGTTTATTCCATTCCATTCCATTCCATTCTATTCCATTCTATCCCTTTCCATTCCATTCCATTCGGGATGATTCCATTCCATTCCATTCCATACCTTTCCATTGCTGTTGATTCCATTCCATTCCATTCCATTCCATTCCACTCGATTCCATTCCATTCCGTTTGTGTTGATTCCATTCCGTTCCAATCCATACCATTCCATTCCATTCCATTCCGGTTAATTCCATTCCATTCCATTTCATTCAATTCCATTCTGGTTGATTCCATTCCATTTCTTCCTATTCCATTCCATTCCATTCTATTCCATTCCATTCCATTCTATTCGCGTTGATTCCATTCCATCCCATTCCATTCCATTCCATCCCATTCCATTCCATTCCATTCGGGTTGATTCCATTGCATTCCATTCCATTCCATACCATTTGCGTGGATTCCATTCCATTCCATTCAATTCCATTGCATTCCATTCCATTCGGGTTGATTCCTTTCCATTCCATTCCATTGCATTCCATTCCATACCATTCCATTCCATTCCACTCAGGTTGATTCCATTCCATTTCTTTCCATTCCATTCCATTCCATTCCATTCCATTCGGGTTTATTCCATTCCATTCCATTCCATTCCATTCCATTCCATTCCATTCCGTTCCATTCCATTCCATTCTATGCCATTCCAATCCATTCCATTCCGTTTGATTCCATTCCATTCCATTCCATACCATTCCATTCCTGTTGATTCCTTTCAATTCCACTCCATTCCATTCCATTCCGTTTGGGTTGATTCCATTCCGTTCCAATCCATACCATTCCATTCCATTCGGGTTGATTCCATTCCATTCCATTCCATTCCATTTCATTGCATTCTGTTTGATTCCATTCCATTCCATTCCATTCCATTCCATTCCATTCTGGTTGATTCCATTCCATTCCATTCCATTCCATTTCATTACATTCCATTCGGGTTGATTCCATTCCATTCCATTCCATTCCATTCCATTCCATTCCATTCCATTCCATTCGCTTTGATTCCATTCCATTCGATTCCATTCCATTCGGATTGACTCCATTCCATCCATTTCATTCCATTCTATTCCATTCCATTTCATTCCATTTCATTCCATTCGGGTAGATTCCGTTCTATTCCATTCCTATCCATACCATTCCATACCGGTTCATTCCATTCCATTCCATTCCATTCCATTCCATTCCATTCCATCCCATTCCATTTGGGTTGATTCCATTCCATTCCATTCCATTCCATTTCATTCCAATCCATTCGGTTTCATTCCATTCCATTCCATTCCATGCCATTCGGTTGCTTCCATTCCAATCCAGAACATTCCATTCCGTTCCATTCAATTCCGGTTCATTCCATTCCATTCCATTCCATTCCATTCTATTCCATTCTGTTTAATTCCATTCCATTCCATTCCATTCCATTCGAGTTGATTCCATTCCATTCCATTCTATTCCATTCCATTCCATTCTATTCCATTCCATTCCATTCTATTCGCGTTGATTCCATTCCATCCCTTTCCATTCCATTCCATCCCATTCCATTCCATTCCATTCCATTCCATTCGGGTTGATTCCATTGCATTCCATTCCATTCCATTCTATTCCATTCCATTCGTGTTCATTCCATTCCATTCCGTTCCATTCGATTCCATTCCATTCCATTCCATTCGGGATGCTTCCATTCCAGTCAAGAACATTCCATTCCATTCCATTCCATTCCATTCCATTGCGGTTGATTCCATTGCATTCCATTCCATTCCATTTCATTCCATTCGGGTTGATTCCATTCCATTACATTCCATTACATTCCATTCTGGTTGATCCTATTCGATTCCATTCGCTTCAATTCCATTCCATTCCATTCCATTCGAGTTGCTTCCATTCCATTCCAGAACATTCCATTCCATTCCTTTCCATTCTTTCCATTCCATTCTATTCGTGTTCATTCCATTCCATTCCATTCCATTCCGTTCCATTCTGGTAGAATCCATTCCGTTCCATTCCAATCCATTCCATTCCATTCCGATTGATTCCATGCCATTCCTTTCCATTCCATTCCGTTCCATTCCATTCCATTCCGATTAATTCCATGCCATTCCATTGCATTCCATTCCATTCCACTCCATTCCTCTGTGGTTGATTCCATTCCATTCCATTCCATTCCATTCCATTCCATTCCATTCCATTCCATTCCTTTCCAATCCGTTTCATTCCATTCCATTCAATTTCAATCCATTCGGGTTGATTCCATTCCATTCCATTCCATTCCATTCCATTAGGGTTGATGCCATTCCATTCCATTCAACACCATTCTATTCCATTTGGGTTGATTCCATTCCATTCCATTCCATTCCATTACATTACATTCGGTTTAATTCCATTCGATTCCATTCCATTCGATTCCATTTCATTCCATTCCATTCGGGATGCTTCCATTCCAGTCAAGAACATTCCATTCCATTCCATTCCATTCCTATCCATTCCTTTCCATTCCGGTTTATCCCTTTACATTCCATTCCATTCCTTTCGTTTTGATTCCATTCCATTCCATTCCATTCCATTCCATTCCATTCGGTTTGATTCCATTCCATTCCATTACATTGCTTTCCATTCCATTCCATTTCATTCCATTCGGGTTGATTCCATTCCATTCCACTCCATTCCATTCTGGTCGATTCCATTCCATTCCATTCCCTTCATTTCCATTCCATTCCATTCCATTCTGGTTGCTTCCATTCCGATCCAGAACATTCCATTCCATTCCTTTCCATTACATTCCATTCCGTTCCATTCGGGTTCATTCCATTCAATTCCATTCCATTCCATTCCATTCCATTCCATTCCATTCCATTCCACTCGGGATGTTTCCATTCCATTTCATTCTATTCCATTCCATTCCATTCCAATCCATTCCATTCTGGATGATTACATTCCATTCCATTCGTGTTGATACCATTCCATTCTACGCCATTCCATTCCATTCCTTTAGGGTTGTTGCCGTTCAATTCCATTCCATACCATTCCATTATATTTGGGTTGATTCCATTCCATTCCATTCCATTACATTCGGGTTAATTCCATTCCATTCCTTCCCATTCGATTCCATTCCATTCCATTCCATTCGGGATGCTTCCATTCCAGTCAAGAACATTCCATTACATAACATTCCATTCCATTCCATTCCGGTTGATTCCATTGCATTCCATTCCATTCCATTTCATTCCATTCGGGTTGATTCCATTCCATTCCATTCCATTACATTCCATTCTGGTTGATCCTATTCGATTCCATTCGCTTCAATTCCATTCCATTCCATTCCATTCGAGTTGCTTCCATTCCAATCCAGAACATTCCATTCCATTCCTTTCCATTCTTTCCATTCCATTCTATTCGGGTTCATTCCATTCCATTCCATTCCATTCCGTTCCATTCTGGTAGAATCCATTCCGTTCCATTCCAATCCATTCCATTTCATTCCGATTGATTCCATGCCATTCCTTTCCATTCCATTCCATTCCGTTCCATTCCATTCCATTCCGATTAATTCCATTCCATTCCATTGCATTCCATTCCATTCCACTCCATTCCTCTGTGGTTGATTGCATTCCATTCCATTCCATTCCTTTCCATTCCATTCCTTTCCAATCCGTTTCATTCCATTCCATTCAATTTCAATCCATTCGGGTTGATTCCATTCCATTCCATTCCTTTCCATTATATTCCATTGCATTCCATTCCATTTGGGTTCATTCCATTCCATTCCATTCCATTCCATTCCATTCCATTCCCTTCGTGTTGAATCCATTCCATTCCCTTCCATTCCATCCCATTCCATTCTATTCCATTCCATTCTGATACATTCCATTCCATTCCCTTCCATTCGTGTTGATTCCATTCCATGCCATGCCATTCCATTCCATTCCGGTTGATTCCATTCCATTCCATTCCATTCCATTCCATTCCATTTCATTTCCTTCGTGTTGATTCCATTCCATTCCATTCCATTCCGTTCCCTTCCATTCCATTCCATTAGAGTTCATTCCATTCCATTCCATTCAATTCCATTCCATTCCATTTCATTCCTTTCTCGATGATTCCACTCCATTCCATTCCATTCCATTCGGGTTGATTCCATTCCATTTCATTCCATTAGATTCCATTCCTTTCCATTCCATTCGTGTTAATTCCATGCCATTCCACTCCATTCCATTGCCTTCCATTCCATTCCATTCCATTCGGGTTGCTTCTATTCCATTCCAGAACATTCCATTCCATTCCATTCCGATTGATTCCATTCCATTCCATTGCATTCCATTCCATTCCACTCCATTCCATTGTGGTTGATTCCTTTCCATTCCATTCCATTCCATTCCTTTCCATTCCGTTTCATTCCATTCCATTCAATTTCATTCCATTCGGGTTGAATCCATTCCATTCCATTCCTTTCCATTATATTCCATTCCATTCCATTCCATTAGGGTTCATTCCATTTCATTCCATTCCATTCCATTCCATTCCATTCCATTCCATTCAATTCCCTTCGGGTTGAATAAATTCCATTCCCTTCCATTCCATTCCATTCCATTCGGGTTGATTCCAATCCATTCCATTCCATTCCATTCCATTCCATTCCATTCCAGTTGATTCCATTCCATTTCTTTCCATTCCATTCCATTCCATTCCATTCCATTCTGGTTTATTCCATTCCATTCCATTCCATTCCATTCCATTCCATTCCATTCCATTCCATTCTATTCCATTCTATCCCATTCCATTCCATTCCATTCGGGATGGTTCCATTCCATTCCATTCCATACCTTTCCATTGCTGTTGATTCCATTCCATTCCATTCCATTCCATTCCACTCCATTCCATTCCATTCCGTTTGTGTTGATTCCATTCCGTTCCAATCCATACCATTCCATTCTATTCCATTCTGGTTAATTCCATTCCATTCCATTTCATTCAATTCCATTCTGGTTGATTCCATTCCATTTTTTCCTATTCCATTCCATTCCATTCTATTCCATTCCATTCCATTCTATTCGCGTTGATTCCATTCCATCCCATTCCATTCCATTCCATCCCATTCCATTCCATTCCATTCGGGTTGATTCCAATGCATTCCATTCCATTCCATACCATTTGCGTGGATTCCATTCCATTCCATTCAATTCCATTGCTTTCCATTCCATTCGGGTTGATTCCTACCCATTCCATTCCATTGCATTCCATTCCATAACATTCCATTCCATTCCACTCAGGTTGATTCCATTCCATTTCTTTCCATTCCATTCCATTCCATTCCATTCCATTCGGGTTTATTCCATTCCATTCCATTCCATTCCATTCCATTCCATTCCATTCCGTTCCATTCCTTTCCATTCTATGCCATTCCAATCCATTCCATTCCGTTTGATTCCATTCCATTCCATTCCTGTTGATTCCTTTCACTTCCACTCCATTCCATTCCATTCCGTTTGGGTTGATTCCATTCCGTTCCAATCTATACCATTCCATTCCATTCGTGTTGATTCCATTCCATTCCATTCCATTCCATTTCATTGCATTCTGTTTGATTCCATTCCATTCCATTCCATTCCATTCCATTCCATTCTGGTTGATTCCATTCCATTCCATTCCATTCCATTTCATTACATTCCATTCGGGTTGATTCCATTCCATTCCATTCCATTCCATTCCATTCCATTCCATTCCATTCAATTCGCTTTGATTCCATTCCATTCGATTCCATTCCATTCGGATTGACTCCATTCCATCCATTTCATTCCATTCTATTCCATTCCATTGCATTCCATTTCATTCCATTCGGGTAGATTCCGTTCTATTCCATTCCTATCCATACCATTCCATACCGGTTCATTCCATTCCATTCCATTCCATTCCATTCCATTCCATTCCATCCCATTCCATTTGGGTTGATTCCATTCCATTCCATTCCATTCCATTTCATTCCAATCCATTCGGTTTCATTCCATTCCATTCCATTCCATGCCATTCGGTTGCTTCCATTCCAATCCAGAACATTCCATTCCGTTCCATTCAATTCCGGTTCATTCCATTCCATTCCATTCCATTCCATTCTATTCCATTCTGTTTAATTCCATTCCATTCCATTCCATTCCATTCGAGTTGATTCCATTCCATTCCATTCTATTCCATTCCATTCCATTCTATTCCATTCCATTCCATTCTATTCGCGTTGATTCCATTCCATCCCTTTCCATTCCATTCCATCCCATTCCATTCCATTCCATTCCATTCCATTCGGGTTGATTCCATTGCATTCCATTCCATTCCATTCTATTCCATTCCATTCGGGTTCATTCCATTCCATTCCGTTCCATTCGATTCCATTCCATTCCATTCCATTCGGGATGCTTCCATTCCAGTCAAGAACATTCCATTCCATTCCATTCCATTCCATTCCATTGCGGTTGATTCCATTGCATTCCATTCCATTCCATTTCATTCCATTCGGGTTGATTCCATTCCATTACATTCCATTACATTCCATTCTGGTTGATCCTATTCGATTCCATTCGCTTCAATTCCATTCCATTCCATTCCATTCGAGTTGCTTCCATTCCATTCCAGAACATTCCATTCCATTCCTTTCCATTCTTTCCATTCCATTCTATTCGGGTTCATTCCATTCCATTCCATTCCATTCCGTTCCATTCTGGTAGAATCCATTCCGTTCCATTCCAATCCATTCCATTCCATTCCGTTTGATTCCATGCCATTCCTTTCCATTCCATTCCGTTCCATTCCATTCCATTCCGATTAATTCCATGCCATTCCATTGCATTCCATTCCATTCCACTCCATTCCTCTGTGGTTGATTCCATTCCATTCCATTCCATTCCATTCCATTCCATTCCATTCCTTTCCAATCCGTTTCATTCCATTCCATTCAATTTCAATCCATTCGGGTTGATTCCATTCCATTCCATTCCATTCCATTCCATTAGGGTTGATGCCATTCCATTCCATTCAACACCATTCTATTCCATTTGGGTTGATTCCATTCCATTCCATTCCATTCCATTACATTACATTCGGGTTAATTCCATTCGATTCCATTCCATTCGATTCCATTTCATTCCATTCCATTCGGGATGCTTCCATTCCAGTCAAGAACATTCCATTCCATTCCATTCCATTCCTATCCATTCCTTTCCATTCCGGTTTATCCCTTTACATTCCATTCCATTCCTTTCGTTTTGATTCCATTCCATTCCATTCCATTCCATTCCATTCCATTCCATTCCATTCGGTTTGATTCCATTCCATTCCATTACATTGCTTTCCATTCCATTCCATTTCATTCCATTCGGGTTGATTCCATTCCATTCCACTCCATTCCATTCTGGTCGATTCCATTCCATTCCATTCCCTTCATTTCCATTCCATTCCATTCCATTCTGGTTGCTTCCATTCCGATCCAGAACATTCCATTCCATTCCTTTCCATTACATTCCATTCCGTTCCATTCGGGTTCATTCCATTCAATTCCATTCCATTCCATTCCATTCCATTCCATTCCATTCCATTCCATTCCATTCCACTCGGGATGTTTCCATTCCATTTCATTCTATTCCATTCCATTCCATTCCAATCCATTCCATTCTGGATGATTACATTCCATTCCATTCGTGTTGATACCATTCCATTCCACGCCATTCCATTCCATTCCTTTAGGGTTGTTGCCGTTCAATTCCATTCCATACCATTCCATTATATTTGGGTTGATTCCATTCCATTCCATTCCATTACATTCGGGTTAATTCCATTCCATTCCTTCCCATTCGATTCCATTCCATTCCATTCCATTCGGGATGCTTCCATTCCAGTCAAGAACATTCCATTACATAACATTCCATTCCATTCCATTCCGGTTGATTCCATTGCATTCCATTCCATTCCATTTCATTCCATTCGGGTTGATTCCATTCCATTCCATTCCATTACATTCCATTCTGGTTGATCCTATTCGATTCCATTCGCTTCAATTCCATTCCATTCCATTCCATTCGAGTTGCTTCCATTCCAATCCAGAACATTCCATTCCATTCCTTTCCATTCTTTCCATTCCATTCTATTCGGGTTCATTCCATTCCATTCCATTCCATTCCGTTCCATTCTGGTAGAATCCATTCCGTTCCATTCCAATCCATTCCATTTCATTCCGATTGATTCCATGCCATTCCTTTCCATTCCATTCCATTCCGTTCCATTCCATTCCATTCCGATTAATTCCATTCCATTCCATTGCATTCCATTCCATTCCACTCCATTCCTCTGTGGTTGATTGCATTCCATTCCATTCCATTCCTTTCCATTCCATTCCTTTCCAATCCGTTTCATTCCATTCCATTCAATTTCAATCCATTCGGGTTGATTCCATTCCATTCCATTCCTTTCCATTATATTCCATTGCATTCCATTCCATTCGGGTTCATTCCATTCCATTCCATTCCATTCCATTCCATTCCATTCCCTTCGTGTTGAATCCATTCCATTCCCTTCCATTCCATCCCATTCCATTCTATTCCATTCCATTCTGATACATTCCATTCCATTCCCTTCCATTCGTGTTGATTCCATTCCATGCCATGCCATTCCATTCCATTCCGGTTGATTCCATTCCATTCCATTCCATTCCATTCCATTCCATTCCATTTCATTTCCTTCGTGTTGATTCCATTCCATTCCATTCCATTCCGTTCCCTTCCATTCCATTCCATTAGAGTTGATTCCATTCCATTCCATTCAATTCCATTCCATTCCATTTCATTCCTTTCTCGATGATTCCACTCCATTCCATTCCATTACATTCGGGTTGATTCCATTCCATTTCATTCCATTAGATTCCATTCCTTTCCATTCCATTCGTGTTAATTCCATGCCATTCCACTCCATTCCATTGCCTTCCATTCCATTCCATTCCATTCGGGTTGCTTCTATTCCATTCCAGAACATTCCATTCCATTCCATTCCGATTGATTCCATTCCATTCCATTGCATTCCATTCCATTCCACTCCATTCCATTGTGGTTGATTCCTTTCCATTCCATTCCATTCCATTCCTTTCCATTCCGTTTCATTCCATTCCATTCAATTTCATTCCATTCGGGTTGAATCCATTCCATTCCATTCCTTTCCATTATATTCCATTCCATTCCATTCCATTAGGGTTCATTCCATTCCATTCCATTCCATTCCATTCCATTCCATTCCATTCCCTTCGGGTTGAATAAATTCCATTCCCTTCCATTCCATTCCATTCCATTCGGGTTGATTCCATTCCATTCCATTCCATTCCATTCCATTCCATTCCATTCCATTCCAGTTGATTCCATTCCATTTCTTTCCATTCCATTGCATTCCATTCTGGTTTATTCCATTCCATTCCATTCCATTCCATTCCATTCCATTCCATTCCATTCTATTCCATTCTATCCCATTCCATTCCATTCCATTCGGGATGGTTCCATTCCATTCCATTCCATACCTTTCCATTGCTGTTGATTCCATTCCATTCCATTCCATTCCATTCCACTCCATTCCATTCCATTCCGTTTGTGTTGATTCCATTCCGTTCCAATCCATACCATTCCATTCTATTCCATTCTGGTTAATTCCATTCCATTCCATTTCATTCAATTCCATTCTGGTTGATTGCATTCCATTTTTTCCTATTCCATTCCATTCCATTCTATTCCATTCCATTCCATTTTATTTGCGTTGATTCCATTCCATCCCATTCCATTCCATTCCATCCCATTCCATTCCATTCCATTCGGGTTGATTCCATTGCATTCCATTCCATTCCATACCATTTGCGTGGATTCCATTCCATTCCATTCAATTCCATTGCTTTCCATTCCATTCGGGTTGATTCCTTTCCATTCCATTCCATTGCATTCCATTCCATACCATTCCATTCCATTCCACTCAGGTTGATTCCATTCCATTTCTTTCCATTCCATTCCATTCCATTCCATTCCATTCCATTCGGGTTTATTCCATTCCATTCCATTCCATTCCATTCCATTCCATTCCGTTCCATTCCTTTCCATTCTATGCCATTCCAATCCATTCCATTCCGTTTGATTCCATTCCATTCCATTCCATACCATTCCATTCCTGTTGATTCCTTTCAATTCCACTCCATTCCATTCCATTCCGTTTGGGTTGATTCCATTCCGTTCCAATCTATACCATTCCATTCCATTCGTGTTGATTCCATTCCATTCCATTCCATTCCATTTCATTGCATTCTGTTTGATTCCATTCCATTCCATTCCATTCCATTCCATTCCATTCCATTCTGGTTGATTCCATTCCAGTCCATTCCATTCCATTTCATTACATTCCATTCGGGTTGATTCCATTCCATTCCATTCTATTCCATTCCATTCCATTCAATTCGCTTTGATTCCATTCCATTCGATTCCATTCCATTCGGATTGACTCCATTCCATTCCATTTCATTCCATTCTATTCCATTCCATTGCATTCCATTTCATTCCATTCGGGTAGATTCCGTTCTATTCCATTCCTATCCATACCATTCCATACCGGTTCATTCCATTCCATTCCATTCCATCCCATTCCATTTGGGTTGATTCCATTCCATTCCATTTCATTCCATTTCATTCCAATCCATTCGGTTTCATTCCATTCCATTCCATTCCATGCCATTCGGTTGCTTCCATTCCAATCCAGAACATTCCATTCCGTTACATTCAATTCCGGTTCATTCCATTCCATTCCATTCTATTCCATTCTGTTTAATTCCATTCCATTCCATTCCATTCCATTCGAGTTGATTCCATTCCATTCCATTCTATTCCATTCCATTCCATTCTATTCCATTCCATTCCATTCTATTCGCGTTGATTCCATTCCATCCCTTTCCATTCCATTCCATCCCATTCCATTCCATTCCATTCCATTCCATTCGGGTTGATTCCATTGCATTCCATTCCATTCCATTCTATTCCATTCCATTCGGGTTCATTCCATTCCATTCCGTTCCATTCGATTCCATTCCATTCCATTCCATTCGGGATGCTTCCATTCCAGTCAAGAACATTCCATTCCATTCCATTCCATTCCATTCCATTCCATTCCATTCCATTCCATTCCGGTTGATTCCATTGCATTCCATTCCATTCCATTTCATTCCATTCGGGTTGATTCCATTCCATTACATTCCATTACATTCCATTCTGGTTGATCCTATTCGATTCCATTCGCTTCAATTCCATTCCATTCCATTCCATTCGAGTTGCTTCCATTCCATTCCAGAACATTCCATTCCATTCCTTTCCATTCTTTCCATTCCATTCTATTCGGGTTCATTCCATTCCATTCCATTCCATTCCGTTCCATTCTGGTAGAATCCATTCCGTTCCATTCCAATCCATTCCATTCCATTCCGATTGATTCCATGCCATTCCTTTCCATTCCATTCCGTTCCATTCCATTCCATTCCAATTAATTCCATGCCATTCCATTGCATTCCATTCCATTCCACTCCATTCCTCTGTGGTTGATTCCATTCCATTCCATTCCATTCCATTCCATTCCTTTCCAATCCGTTTCATTCCATTCCATTCAATTTCAATCCATTCGGGTTGATTCCATTCCATTCCATTCCATTCCATTAGGGTTGATGCCATTCCATTCCATTCAACACCATTCTATTCCATTTGGGTTGATTCCATTCCATTCCATTCCATTCCATTACATTACATTCGGGTTAATTCCATTCCATTCCATTCCATTCGATTCCATTTCATTCCATTCCATTCGGGATGCTTCCATTCCAGTCAAGAACATTCCATTCCATTCCATTCCATTCCTATCCATTCCTTTCCATTCCGGTTTATCCCTTTACATTCCATTCCATTCCTTTCGTTTTGATTCCATTCCATTCCATTCCATTCCATTCCATTCCATTCGGTTTGATTCCATTCCATTCCATTACATTGCTTTCCATTCCATTCCATTTCATTCCATTCGGGTTGATTCCATTCCATTCCACTCCATTCCATTCTGGTCGATTTCATTCCATTCCATTCCCTTCATTTCCATTCCATTCCATTCCATTCTGGTTGCTTCCATTCCGATCCAGAACATTCCTTTCCATTCCTTTCCATTACATTCCATTCCATTCCATTCGGGTTCATTCCATTCAATTCCATTCCATTCCATTCCATTCCATTCCATTCCATTCCATTCCACTCGGGATGTTTCCATTCCATTTCATTCTATTCCATTCCATTCCATTCTTATCCATTCCATTCTGGATGATTACATTCCATTCCATTCGTGTTGATACCATTCCGTTCCACGCCATTCCATTCCATTCCTTTAGGGTTGTTGCCCTTCAATTCCATTCCATACCATTCCATTATATTTGGGTTGATTCCATTCCATTCCATTCCATTACATTCGGGTTAATTCCATTCCATTCCTTCCCATTCGATTCCATTCCATTCCATTCCATTCGGGATGCTTCCATTCCAGTCAAGAACATTCCATTACATAACATTCCATTCCATTCCATTCCGGTTGATTCCATTGCATTCCATTCCATTCCATTTCATTCCATTCGGGTTGATTCCATTCCATTCCATTCCATTACATTCCATTCTGGTTGATCCTATTCGATTCCATTCGCTTCAATTCCATTCCATTCCATTCCATTCGAGTTGCTTCCATTCCAATCCAGAACATTTCATTCCATTCCTTTCCATTCTTTCCATTCCATTCTATTCGGGTTCATTCCATTCCATTCCATTCCACTCCGTTCCATTCTGGTAGAATCCATTCCGTTCCATTCCAATCCATTCCATTTCATTCCGATTGATTCCATGCCATTCCTTTCCATTCCATTCCATTCCGTTCCATTCCATTCCATTCCGATTAATTCCATTCCATTCCATTTCATTCCATTCCATTCCACTCCATTCCTCTGTGGTTGATTGCATTCCATTCCATTCCATTCCATTCCATTCCATTCCATTCCAATCCGTTTCATTCCATTCCATTCAATTTCAATCCATTCGGGTTGATTCCATTCCATTCCATTCCTTTCCATTATATTCCATTGCATTCCATTCCATTCGGGTTCATTCCATTCCATTCCATTCCATTCCATTCCATTCCATTCCATTCGTGTTGAATCCATTCCATTCCCTTCCATTCCATCCCATTCCATTCTATTCCATTCCATTCCGATACATTCCATTCCATTCCCTTCCATTCGTGTTGATTCCATTCCATGCCATGCCATTCCATTCCATTCCGGTTGATTCCATTCCATTCCATTCCATTCCATTCCATTCCATTCCATTCCATTCCATTCCATTCCGTTCCCTTCCATTCCATTCCATTAGAGTTGATTCCATTCCATTCCATTCAATTCCATTCCATTCCATTTCATTCCATTCTCGATGATTCCATTCCACTCCATTCCATTCCATTCGGGTTGATTCCATTCCATTTCATTCCATTAGATTCCATTCCTTTCCATTCCATTCGTGTTAATTCCATGCCATTCCACTCCATTCCATTGCCTTCCATTCCATTCCATTCCATTCGGGTTGCTTCTATTCCATTCCAGAACATTCCATTCCATTCCATTCCGATTGATTCCATTCCATTCCATTGCATTCCATTCCATTCCACTCCATTCCATTGTGGTTGATTCCTTTCTATTCCATTCCATTCCATTCCTTTCCTTTCCGTTTCATTCCATTCCATTCAATTTCATTCCATTCGGGTTGAATCCATTCCATTCCATTCCTTTCCATTATATTCCATTCCATTCCATTCCATTCGGGTTCATTCCATTCCATTCCATTCCATTCCATTCCATTCCATTCCATTCCATTCTGGTTTATTCCATTCCATTCCATTCCATTCCATTCCATTCCATTCCATTCCATTCCATTCTATTCCATTCTATCCCATTCCATTCCATTTCATTCGGGATGATTCCATTCCATTCCATTCCATACCTTTCCATTGCTGTTGATTCCATTCCATTCCACTCCATTCCATTCCATTCCGTTTGTGTTGATTCCATTCCGTTCCAATCCATACCATTCCATTCCATTCCATTCCATTCCGGTTAATTCCATTCCATTCCATTTCATTCAATTCCATTCTGGTTGATTCCATTCCATTTCTTCCTATTCCATTCCATTCCATTCTATTCCATTCCATTCCATTCTATTCGCGTTGATTCCATTCCATCCCATTCCATTCCATTCCATCCCATTCCATTCCATTCCATTCGGGTTGATTCCATTGCATTCCATTCCATTCCATACCATTTGCGTGGATTCCATTCCATTCCATTCAATTTCATTGCATTCCATTCCATTCGGGTTGATTCCTTTCCATTCCATTCCATTGCATTCCATTCCATACCATTCCATTCCATTCCACTCAGGTTGATTCCATTCCATTTCTTTCTATTGCATTCCATTCCATTCCATTCCATTCCATTCGGGTTTATTCCATTCCATTCCATTCCATTCCATTCCATTCCATTCCATTCCATTCCATTCCATTCCGTTCCATTCCATTCCATTCTATGCCATTCCAATCCATTCCATTCCGTTTGATTCCATTCCATTCCATTCCATACCATTCCATTCCTGTTGATTCCTTTCAATTCCACTCCATTCCATTCCATTCCGTTTGGGTTGATTCCATTCCGTTCCAATCCACACCATTCCATTCCATTCGGGTTGATTCCATTCCATTCCATTCCATTCCATTCCATTTCATTGCATTCTGTTTGATTCCATTCCATTCCATTCCATTCCATTCCATTCCATTCTGGTTGATTCCATTCCATTCCATTCCATTCCATTTCATTACATTCCATTCGGGTTGATTCCATTCCATTCCATTCTATTCCATTCCATTCCATTCCATTCGCTTTGATTCCATTCCATTCGATTCCATTCCATTCGGATTGACTCCATTCCATTCCATTTCATTCCATTCTATTCCATTCCATTGCATTCCATTTCATTCCATTCGGGTAGATTCCGTTCTATTCCATTCCTATCCATACCATTCCATACCAGTTCATTCCATTCCATTCCATTCCATTCCATTCCATTCCATTCCATTCCATCCCATTCCATTTGGGTTGATTCCATTCCATTCCATTCCATTCCATTTCATTCCAATCCATTCGGTTTCATTCCGTTCCATTCCATTCCATGCCATTCGGTTGCTTCCATTCCAATCCAGAACATTCCATTCCGTTCCATTCAATTCCGGTTCATTCCATTCCATTCCATTCCATTCCATTCTATTCCATTCTGTTTAATTCCATTCCATTCCATTCCATTCCATTCGAGTTGATTCCATTCCATTCCATTCTATTCCATTCCATTCCATTCCATTCCATTCCATTCCATTCTATTCGCGTTGATTCCATTCCATCCCTTTCCATTCCATTCCATCCCATTCCATTCCATTCCATTCCATTCCATTCCATTCGGGTTGATTCCATTGCATTCCATTCCATTCCATTCTATTCCATTCCATTCGGGTTCATTCCATTCCATTCCGTTCCATTCGATTCCATTCCATTCCATTCCATTCGGGATGCTTCCATTCCAGTCAAGAACATTCCATTCCATTCCATTCCATTCCGGTTGATTCCATTGCATTCCATTCCATTCCATTTCATTCCATTCGGGTTGATTCCATTCCATTACATTCCATTACATTCCATTCTGGTTGATCCTATTCGATTCCATTCGCTTCAATTCCATTCCATTCCATTCCATTCGAGTTGCTTCCATTCCATTCCAGAACATTCCATTCCATTCCTTTCCATTCTTTCCATTCCATTCTATTCGGGTTCATTCCATTCCATTCCATTCCATTCCGTTCCATTCTGGTAGAATCCATTCCGTTCCATTCCAATCCATTCCATTCCATTCCGATTGATTCCATGCCATTCCTTTCCATTCCATTCCGTTCCATTCCATTCCATTCCGATTAATTCCATGCCATTCCATTGCATTCCATTCCATTCCACTCCATTCCTCTGTGGTTGATTCCATTCCATTCCATTCCATTCCATTCCCTTCCATTCCATTCCATTCCTTTCCAATCCGTTTCATTCCATTCCATTCAATTTCAATCCATTCGGGTTGATTCCATTCCATTCCATTCCATTCCATTAGGGTTGATGCCATTCCAATCCATTCAACACCATTCTATTCCATTTGGGTTGATTCCATTCCATTCCATTCCATTCCATTACATTACATTCGGGTTAATTCCATTCCATTCCATTCCATTCCATTCCATTTCATTCTATTCCATTCGGGATGCTTCCATTCCAGTCAAGAACATTCCATTCCATTCCAT
Organism: Pan paniscus; assembly: GCF_029289425.2. Classification (NCBI taxonomy): domain Eukaryota; kingdom Metazoa; phylum Chordata; class Mammalia; order Primates; family Hominidae; genus Pan; species Pan paniscus. The sequence goes on along the minus strand of NC_073267.2, from coordinate 42,321,154 downwards.
TCCATTCCTATCCATTCCTTTCCATTCCGGTTTATCCCTTTACATTCCATTCCATTCCTTTCGTTTTGATTCCATTCCATTCCATTCTATTCCATTCCATTCCATTCGGTTTGATTCCATTCCATTCCATTACATTGCTTTCCATTCCATTCCATTTCATTCCATTCGGGTTGATTCCATTCCATTCCACTCCATTCCATTCTGGTCGATTCCATTCCATTCCATTCCCTTCATTTCCATTCCATTCCATTCCATTCTGTTTGCTTCCATTCCGATCCAGAACATTCCATTCCATTCCTTTCCATTACATTCCATTCCGTTCCATTCGGGTTCATTCCATTCTGGTTTCTTCCATTCCGATCCAGAACATTCCATTCCATTGCTTTCCATTACATTCCATTCCGTTCCATTCGGGTTCATTCCATTCAATTCCATTCCATTCCATTCCATTCCATTCCATTCCACTCGGGATGTTTCCATTCCATTTCATTCTATTCCATTCCATTCCATTCCAATCCATTCCATTCTGGATGATTACCTTCCATTCCATTCGTGTTGATACCATTCCATTCCACGCCATTCCATTCCATTCCTTTAGGGTTGTTGCCGTTCAATTCCATTCCATACCATTCCATTATATTTGGGTTGATTCCATTCCATTCCATTCCATTACATTCGGGTTAATTCCATTCCATTCCTTCCCATTCGATTCCATTCCATTCCATTCCATTCGGGATGCTTCCATTCCAGTCAAGAACATTCCATTACATAACATTCCATTCCATTCCATTCCGGTTGATTCCATTGCATTCCATTCCATTCCATTTCATTCCATTCGGGTTGATTCCATTCCATTCCATTCCATTACATTCCATTCTGGTTGATCCTATTCGATTCCATTCGCTTCAATTCCATTCCATTCCATTCCATTCCATTCCATTCCATTCGAGTTGCTTCCATTCCAATCCAGAACATTCCATTCCATTCCTTTCCATTCTTTCCATTCCATTCTATTCGGGTTATTCCATTCCATTCCATTCCATTCCGTTCCATTCTGGTAGAATCCATTCCGTTCCATTCCAATCCATTCCATTTCATTCCGATTGATTCCATGCCATTCCTTTCCATTCCATTCCATTCCGTTCCATTCCATTCCATTCCGATTAATTCCATTCCATTCCATTGCATTCCATTCCATTCCACTCCATTCCTCTGTGGTTGATTGCATTCCATTCCATTCCATTCCATTCCATTCCATTCCTTTCCAATCCGTTTCATTCCATTCCATTCAATTTCAATCCATTCGGGTTGATTCCATTCCATTCCATTCCTTTCCATTATATTCCATTGCATTCCATTCCATTCGGGTTCATTCCATTCCATTCCATTCCATTCCATTCCATTCCATTCCCTTCGTGTTGAATCCATTCCGTTCCCTTCCATTCCATCCCATTCCATTCTATTCCATTCCATTCCGATACATTCCATTCCATTCCCTTCCATTCGTGTTGATTCCATTCCATTCCATTCCGGTTGATTCCATTCCATTCCATTCCATTCCATTCCATTCCATTCCATTCCATTTCATTTCCTTCGTGTTGATTCCATTCCATTCCATTCCATTCCGTTCCCTTCCATTCCATTCCATTAGAGTTGATTCCATTCCATTCCATTCAATTCCATTCCATTCCATTTCATTCCATTCTCGATGATTCCATTCCATTCCATTCCATTCCATTCGGGTTGATTCCATTCCATTTCATTCCATTAGATTCCATTCCTTTCCATTCCATTCGTGTTAATTCCAAGCCATTCCACTCCATTCCATTGCCTTCCATTCCATTCCATTCCATTCGGGTTGCTTCTATTCCATTCCAGAACATTCCATTCCATTCCATTCCGATTGATTCCATTCCATTCCATTGCATTCCATTCCATTCCACTCCATTCCATTGTGGTTGATTCCTTTCCATTCCATTCCATTCCATTCCTTTCCATTCCGTTTCATTCCATTCCATTCAATTTCATTCCATTTGGGTTGAATCCATTCCATTCCATTCCTTTCCATTATATTCCATTCCATTCCATTCCATTCGGGTTCATTCCATTCCATTCCATTCCATTCCATTCCATTCCATTCCATTCCATTCCATTCCATTCCCTTTGGGTTGAATAAATTCCATTCCCTTCCATTCCATTCCATTCCATTCGGGTTGATTCCATTCCATTCCATTCCATTCCATTCCATTCCATTCCGGTTGATTCCATTCCATTTCTTTCCATTCCATTCCATTCCATTCCATTCCATTCTGGTTTATTCCATTCCATTCCATTCCATTCCATTCCATTCCATTCCATTCCATTCCATTCTATCCCTTTCCATTCCATTCCATTCGGGATGATTCCATTCCATTCCATTCCATACCTTTCCATTGCTGTTGATTCCATTCCATTCCATTCCACTCCATTCCATTCCGTTTGTGTTGATTCCATTCTGTTCCAATCCATACCATTCCATTCCATTCCATTCCGGTTAATTCCATTCCATTCCATTTCATTCAATTCCATTCTGGTTGATTCCATTCCATTTCTTCCTATTCCATTCCATTCCATTCTATTCCATTCCATTCCATTCTATTCGCGTTGATTCCATTCCATCCCATTCCATTCCATTCCATCCCATTCCATTCCATTCCATTCGGGTTGATTCCATTGCATTCCATTCCATTCCATACCATTTGCGTGGATTCCATTCCATTCCATTCAATTCCATTGCATTCCATTCCATTCGGGTTGATTCCTTTCCATTCCATTCCATTGCATTCCATTCCATACCATTCCATTCCATTCCACTCAGGTTGATTCCATTCCATTTCTTTCCATTCCATTCCATTCCATTCCATTCCATTCCATTCGGGTTTATTCCATTCCATTCCATTCCATTCCATTCCATTCCATTCCATTCCATTCCATTCCGTTCCATTCCATTCCATTCTATGCCATTCCAATCCATTCCATTCCGTTTGATTCCATTCCATTCCATTCCATACCATTCCATTCCTGTTGATTCCTTTCAATTCCACTCCATTCCATTCCATTCCGTTTGGGTTGATTCCATTCCGTTCCAATCCATACCATTCCATTCCATTCGGGTTGATTCCATTCCATTCCATTCCATTCCATTCCATTCCGTTCCATTCCATTCCATTCTATGCCATTCCAATCCATTCCATTCCGTTTGATTCCATTCCATTCCATTCCATACCATTCCATTCCTGTTGATTCCTTTCAATTCCACTCCATTCCATTCCATTCCGTTTGGGTTGATTCCATTCCGTTCCAATCCATACCATTCCATTCCATTCGGGTTGATTCCATTCCATTCCATTCCATTCCATTTCATTGCATTCTGTTTGATTCCATTCCATTCCATTCCATTCCATTCCATTCCATTCCATTCCATTCCATTCCATTCCATTCTGGTTGATTCCATTCCATTCCATTCCATTCCATTTCATTACATTCCATTCGGGTTGATTCCATTCCATTCCATTCTATTCCATTCCATTCCATTCCATTCCATTCGCTTTGATTCCATTCCATTCGATTCCATTCCATTCGGATTGACTCCATTCCATTCCATTTCATTCCATACTATTCCATTCCATTGCATTCCATTTCATTCCATTCGGGTAGATTCCGTTCTATTCCATTCCGTTCCATACCATTCCATACCGGTTCATTCCATTCCATTCCATTCCATTCCATTCCATTCCATTCAATTCCATCCCATTCCATTCCATTCCATCCCATTCCATTTGGGTTGATTCCATTCCATTCCATTCCATTCCATTCCATTCCATTCCATTCTATTCCATTCTATCCCATTCCATTCCATTCCATTCGGGATGATTCCATTCCATTCCATTCCATACCTTTCCATTGCTGTTGATTCCATTCCATTCCATTCCATTCCATTCCACTCCATTCCATTCCGTTTGTGTTGATTCCATTCTGTTCCAATCCATACCATTCCATTCCATTCCATTCCGGTTAATTCCATTCCATTCCATTCCATTCAATTTCATTGCATTCCATTCCATTCGGGTTGATTCCTTTCCATTCCATTCCATTGCATTCCATTCCATACCATTCCATTCCATTCCACTCAGGTTGATTCCATTCCATTTCTTTCTATTCCATTCCATTCCATTCCATTCCATTCGGGTTTATTCCATTCCATTCCATTCCATTCCATTCCATTCCATTCCATTCCATTCCATTTCGTTCCATTCCATTCCATTCTACGCCATTCCAATCCATTCCATTCCGTTTGATTCCATTCCATTCCATTCCATACCATTCCATTCCTGTTGATTCCTTTCAATTCCACTCCATTCCATTCCATTCCGTTTGGGTTGATTCCATTCCGTTCCAATCCATACCATTCCATTCCATTCGGGTTGATTCCATTCCATTCCATTCCATTCCATTTCATTGCATTCTGTTTGATTCCATTCCATTCCATTCCATTCCATTCCATTCCATTCTGGTTGATTCCATTCCATTCCATTCCATTCCATTTCATTACATTCCATTCGGGTTGATTCCATTCCATTCCATTCTATTCCATTCCATTCCATTCCATTCGCTTTGATTCCATTCCATTCGATTCCATTCCATTCGGATTGACTCCATTCCATTCCATTTCATTCCATTCTATTCCATTCCATTGCATTCCATTTCATTCCATTCGGGTAGATTCCGTTCTATTCCATTCCTATCCATACCATTCCATACCGGTTCATTCCATTCCATTCCATTCCATTCCATTCCATTCCATCCCATTCCATTTGGGTTGATTCCATTCCATTCCATTCCATTCCATTTCATTCCAATCCATTCGGTTTCATTCCATTCCATTCCATTCCATGCCATTCGGTTGCTTCCATTCCAATCCAGAACATTCCATTCCGTTCCATTCAATTCCGGTTCATTCCATTCCATTCCATTCCATTCCATTCCATTCTATTCTATTCTGTTTAATTCCATTCCATTCCATTCCATTCCATTCGAGTTTATTCCATTCCATTCCATTCTATTCCATTCCATTCCATTCCATTCCATTCCATTCCATTCTATTCGCGTTGATTCCATTCCATCCCTTTCCATTCCATTCCATCCCATTCCATTCCATTCCATTCCATTCCATTCCATTCGGGTTGATTCCATTGCATTCCATTCCATTCCATTCTATTCCATTCCATTCGGGTTCATTCCATTCCATTCCGTTCCATTCGATTCCATTCCATTCCATTCCATTCGGGATGCTTCCATTCCAGTCAAGAACATTCCATTCCATTCCATTCCATTGCGGTTGATTCCATTGCATTCCATTCCATTCCATTTCATTCCATTCGGGTTGATTCCATTCCATTACATTCCATTACATTCCATTCTGGTTGATCCTATTCGATTCCATTCGCTTCAATTCCATTCCATTCCATTCCATTCGAGTTGCTTCCATTCCATTCCAGAACATTCCATTCCATTCCTTTCCATTCTTTCCATTCCATTCTATTCGGGTTCATTCCATTCCATTCCATTCCATTCCGTTCCATTCTGGTAGAATCCATTCCGTTCCATTCCAATCCATTCCATTCCATTCCGATTGATTCCATGCCATTCCTTTCCATTCCATTCCGTTCCATTCCATTCCATTCCGATTAATTCCATGCCATTCCATTGCATTCCATTCCATTCCACTCCATTCCTCTGTGGTTGATTCCATTCCATTCCATTCCATTCCATTCCATTCCTTTCCAATCCGTTTCATTCCATTCCATTCAATTTCAATCCATTCGGGTTGATTCCATTCCATTCCATTCCATTCCATTAGGGTTGATGCCATTCCAATCCATTCAACACCATTCTATTCCATTTGGGTTGATTCCATTCCATTCCATTCCATTCCATTACATTACATTCGGGTTAATTCCATTCCATTCCATTCCATTCCATTCCATTTCATTCTATTCCATTCGGGATGCTTCCATTCCAGTCAAGAACATTCCATTCCATTCCATTCCATTCCTATCCATTCCTTTCCATTCCGGTTTATCCCTTTACATTCCATTCCATTCCTTTCGTTTTGATTCCATTCCATTCCATTCCATTCCATTCCATTCCATTCGGTTTGATTCCATTCCATTCCATTACATTGCTTTCCATTCCATTCCATTTCATTCCATTCGGGTTGATTCCATTCCATTCCACTCCATTCCATTCTGGTCGATTCCATTCCATTCCATTCCCTTCATTTCCATTCCATTCCATTCCATTCTGGTTGCTTCCATTCCGATCCAGAACATTCCATTCCATTCCTTTCCATTACATTCCATTCCGTTCCATTCGGGTTCATTCCATTCAATTCCATTCCATTCCATTCCATTCCATTCCATTCCACTCGGGATGTTTCCATTCCATTTCATTCTATTCCATTCCATTCCATTCCAATCCATTCCATTCTGGATGATTACATTCCATTCCATTCGTGTTGATACCATTCCATTCCACGCCATTCCATTCCATTCCTTTAGGGTTGTTGCCGTTCAATTCCATTCCATACCATTCCATTATATTTGGGTTGATTCCATTCCATTCCATTCCATTACATTCGGGTTAATTCCATTCCATTCCTTCCCATTCGATTCCATTCCATTCCATTCCATTCGGGATGCTTCCATTCCAGTCAAGAACATTCCATTACATAACATTCCATTCCATTCCATTCCGGTTGATTCCATTGCATTCCATTCCATTCCATTTCATTCCATTCGGGTTGATTCCATTCCATTCCATTCCATTCCATTCCATTCGAGTTGCTTCCATTCCAATCCAGAACATTCCATTCCATTCCTTTCCATTCTTTCCATTCCATTCTATTCGGGTTATTCCATTCCATTCCATTCCATTCCGTTCCATTCTGGTAGAATCCATTCCGTTCCATTCCAATCCATTCCATTTCATTCCGATTGATTCCATGCCATTCCTTTCCATTCCATTCCATTCCGTTCCATTCCATTCCATTCCGATTAATTCCATTCCATTCCATTGCATTCCATTCCATTCCACTCCATTCCTCTGTGGTTGATTGCATTCCATTCCATTCCATTCCATTCCATTCCATTCCAATCCGTTTCATTCCATTCCATTCAATTTCAATCCATTCGGGTTGATTCCATTCCATTCCATTCCTTTCCATTATATTCCATTGCATTCCATTCCATTCGGGTTCATTCCATTCCATTCCATTCCATTCCATTCCATTCCATTCCCTTCGTGTTGAATCCATTCCATTCCCTTCCATTCCATCCAATTCCATTCTATTCCATTCCATTCCGATACATTCCATTCCATTCCCTTCCATTCGTGTTGATTCCATTCCATGCCATGCCATTCCATTCCATTCCGGTTGATTCCATTCCATTCCATTCCATTCCATTCCATTTCATTTCCTTCGTGTTGATTCCATTCCATTCCATTCCATTCCGTTCCCTTCCATTCCATTCCATTAGAGTTGATTCCATTCCATTCCATTCAATTCCATTCCATTCCATTTCATTCCATTCTCGATGATTCCATTCCACTCCATTCCATTAAATTCGGGTTGATTCCATTCCATTCCATTCCTATACATTCCATTCCATTCCCTTCCATTCGTGTTGATTCCATTCCATGCCATGCCATTCCATTCCATTCCGGTTGATTCCATTCCATTCCATTCCATTCCATTCCATTTCATTTCCTTCGTGTTGATTCCATTCCATTCCATTCCATTCCGTTCCCTTCCATTCCATTCCATTAGAGTTGATTCCATTCCATTCCATTCAATTCCATTCCATTCCATTTCATTCCATTCTCGATGATTCCATTCCACTCCATTCCATTCAATTCGGGTTGATTCCATTCCATTTCATTCCATTAGATTCCATTCCTTTCCATTCCATTCGTGTTAATTCCATGCCATTCCACTCCATTCCATTGCCTTCCATTCCATTCCATTCCATTCGGGTTGCTTCTATTCCATTCCAGAACATTCCATTCCATTCCATTCCGATTGATTCCATTCCATTCCATTGCATTCCATTCCATTCCACTCCATTCCATTGTGGTTGATTCCTTTCCATTCCATTCCATTCCATTCCTTTCCATTCCGTTTCATTCCATTCCATTCAATTTCATTCCATTCGGGTTGAATCCATTCCATTCCATTCCTTTCCATTATATTCCATTCCATTCCATTCCATTCGGGTTCATTCCATTCCATTCCATTCCATTCCATTCCATTCCATTCCATTCCATTCTGGTTTATTCCATTCCATTCCATTCCATTCCATTCCATTCCATTCCATTCCATTCCATTCCATTCCATTCTATTCCTTTCTATCCCATTCCATTCCATTCCATTCGGGATGATTCCATTCCATTCCATTCCATACCTTTCCATTGCTGTTGATTCCATTCCATTCCATTCCATTCCATTCCACTCCATTCCATTCCATTCCATTCCATTCCACTCCATTCCATTCCATTCCGTTTGTGTTGATTCCATTCCGTTCCAATCCATACCATTCCATTCCATTCCATTCCGGTTAATTCCATTCCATTCCATTTCATTCAATTCCATTCTGGTTGATTCCATTCCATTTCTTCCTATTCCATTCCATTCCATTCTATTCCATTCCATTCCATTCTATTCGCGTTGATTCCATTCCATCCCATTCCATTCCATTCCATTCCATCCCATTCCATTCCATTCCATTCGGGTTGATCCCATTGCATTCCATTCCATTCCATACCATTTGCGTGGATTCCATTCCATTCCATTCAATTCCATTGCATTCCATTCCATTCGGGTTGATTCCTTTCCATTCCATTCCATTGCATTCCATTCCATACCATTCCATTCCATTCCACTCAGGTTGATTCCATTCCATTTCTTTCCATTCCATTCCATTCCATTCCATTCCATTCGGGTTTATTCCATTCCATTCCATTCCATTCCATTCCATTCCATTCCATTCCATTCCATTCCATTCCGTTCCATTCCATTCCATTCTATGCCATTCCAATCCATTCCATTCCGTTTGATTCCATTCCATTCCATTCCATACCATTCCATTCCTGTTGATTCCTTTCAATTCCACTCCATTCCATTCCATTCCGTTTGGGTTGATTCCATTCCGTTCCAATCTATACCATTCCATTCCATTCGTGTTGATTCCATTCCACTCCATTCCATTCCATTTCATTGCATTCTGTTTGATTCCATTCCATTCCATTCCATTCCATTCTGGTTGATTCCATTCCATTCCATTCCATTCCATTTCATTACATTCCATTCGGGTTGATTCCATTCCATTCCATTCTATTCCATTCCATTCCATTCCATTCGCTTTGATTCCATTCCATTCGATTCCATTCCATTCGGATTGACTCCATTCCATTCCATTTCATTCCATTCTATTCCATTCCATTGCATTCCATTTCATTCCATTCGGGTAGATTCCGTTCTATTCCATTCCTATCCATACCATTGCATACCGGTTCATTCCATTCCATTCCATTCCATCCCATTCCATTTGGGTTGATTCCATTCCATTCCATTTCATTCCATTTCATTCCAATCCATTCGGTTTCATTCCATTCCATTCCATTCCATGCCATTCGGTTGCTTCCATTCCAATCCAGAACATTCCATTCCGTTCCATTCAATTCCGGTTCATTCCATTCCATTCCATTCTATTCCATTCTGTTTAATTCCATTCCATTCCATTCCATTCCATTCGAGTTGATTCCATTCCATTCCATTCTATTCCATTCCATTCCATTCTATTCCATTCCATTCCATTCTATTCGCGTTGATTCCATTCCATCCCTTTCCATTCCATTCCATCCCATTCCATTCCATTCCATTCCATTCCATTCGGGTTGATTCCATTGCATTCCATTCCATTCCATTCTATTCCATTCCATTCGGGTTCATTCCATTCCATTCCGTTCCATTCGATTCCATTCCATTCCATTCCGGTTGATTCCATTGCATTCCATTCCATTCCATTTCATTCCATTCGGGTTGATTCCATTCCATTACATTCCATTACATTCCATTCTGGTTGATCCTATTCGATTCCATTCGCTTCAATTCCATTCCATTCCATTCCATTCGAGTTGCTTCCATTCCATTCCAGAACATTCCATTCCATTCCTTTCCATTCTTTCCATTCCATTCTATTCGGGTTCATTCCATTCCATTCCATTCCATTCCGTTCCATTCTGGTAGAATCCATTCCGTTCCATTCCAATCCATTCCATTCCATTCCTATTGATTCCATGCCATTCCTTTCCATTCCATTCCGTTCCATTCCATTCCATTCCGATTAATTCCATGCCATTCCATTGCATTCCATTCCATTCCACTCCATTCCTCTGTGGTTGATTCCATTCCATTCCATTCCATTCCATTCCATTCCTTTCCAATCCGTTTCAATCCATTCCATTCAATTTCAATCCATTCGGGTTGATTCCATTCCATTCCATTCCATTCCATTAGGGTTGATGCCATTCCATTCCATTCAACACCATTCTATTCCATTTGGGTTGATTCCATTCCATCCCATTCCATTCCATTCCATTACATTACATTCGGGTTAATTCCATTCCATTCCATTCCATTCGATTCCATTTCATTCCATTCCATTCGGGATGCTTCCATTCCAGTCAAGAACATTCCATTCCATTCCATTCCATTCCTATCCATTCCTTTCCATTCCGGTTTATCCCTTTACATTCCATTCCATTCCTTTCGTTTTGATTCCATTCCATTCCATTCCATTCCATTCCATTCCATTCCATTCCATTCCATTCGGTTTGATTCCATTCCATTCCATTACATTGCTTTCCATTCCATTCCATTTCATTCCATTCGGGTTGATTCCATTCCACTCCACTCCATTCCATTCTGGTCGATTCCATTCCATTCCATTCCCTTCATTTCCATTCCATTCCATTCCATTCTGGTTGCTTCCATTCCGATCCAGAACATTCCATTCCATTCCTTTCCATTACATTCCATTCCGTTCCATTCGGGTTCATTCCATTCAATTCCATTCCATTCCATTCCATTCCATTCCATTCCATTCCATTCCACTCGGGATGTTTCCATTCCATTTCATTCTATTCCATTCCATTCCATTCCAATCCATTCCATTCTGGATGATTACATTCCATTCCATTCGTGTTGATACCATTCCGTTCCACGCCATTCCATTCCATTCCTTTAGGGTTGTTGCCCTTCAATTCCATTCCATACCATTCCATTATATTTGGGTTGATTCCATTCCATTCCATTCCATTACATTCGGGTTAATTCCATTCCATTCCTTCCCATTCGATTCCATTCCATTCCATTCCATTCGGGATGCTTCCATTCCAGTCAAGAACATTCCATTACATAACATTCCATTCCATTCCATTCCGGTTGATTCCATTGCATTCCATTCCATTCCATTTCATTCCATTCGGGTTGATTCCATTCCATTCCATTCCATTACATTCCATTCTGGTTGATCCTATTCGATTCCATTCGCTTCAATCCCATTCCATTCCATTCCATTCGAGTTGCTTCCATTCCAATCCAGAACATTCCATTCCATTCCTTTCCATTCTTTCCATTCCATTCTATTCGGGTTCATTCCATTCCATTCCATTCCATTCCGTTCCATTCTGGTAGAATCCATTCCGTTCCATTCCAATCCATTCCATTTCATTCCGATTGATTCCATGCCATTCGTTTCCATTCCATTCCATTCCGTTCCATTCCATTCCATTCCGATTATTTCCATTCCTTTCCATTGCATTCCATTCCATTCCACTCCATTCCTCTGTGGTTGATTGCATTCCATTCCATTCCATTCCATTCCATTCCATTCCATTCCAATCCGTTTCATTCCATTCCATTCAATTTCAATCCATTCGGGTTGATTCCATTCCATTCCATTCCTTTCCATTATATTCCACTGCATTCCATTCCATTCGGGTTCATTCCATTCCATTCCATTCCATTCCATTCCATTCCATTCCATTCCATTCCCTTCGTGTTGAATCCATTCCATTCCCTTCCATTCCATCCCATTCCATTCTATTCCATTCCATTCCGATACATTCCATTCCATTCCCTTCCATTCGTGTTGATTCCATTCCATGCCATGCCATTCCATTCCATTCCGGTTGATTCCATTCCATTCCATTCCATTCCATTCCATTCCATTCCATTTCATTTCCTTCGTGTTGATTCCATTCCATTCCATTCCATTCCGTTCCCTTCCATTCCATTCCATTAGAGTTGATTCCATTCCATTCCATTCAATTCCATTCCATTCCATTTCATTCCATTCTCGATGATTCCATTCCACTCCATTCCATTCCATTCGGGTTGATTCCATTCCATTTCATTCCATTAGATTCCATTCCTTTCCATTCCATTCGTGTTAATTCCATGCCATTCCACTCCATTCCATTGCCTTCCATTCCATTCCATTCCATTCGGGTTGCTTCTATTCCATTCCAGAACATTCCATTCCATTCCATTCCGATTGATTCCATTCCATTCCATTGCATTCCATTCCATTCCGTTTCATTCCATTCCATTCAATTTCATTCCATTCGGGTTGAATCCATTCCATTCCATTCCTTTCCATTATATTCCATTCCATTCCATTCCATTCGGGTTCATTCCATTCCATTCCATTCCATTCCATTCCATTCCATTCCATTCCATTCCATTCTGGTTTATTCCATTCCATTGCATTCCATTCCATTCCATTCCATTCCATTCCATTCTATTCCATTCTATCCCATTCCATTCCATTCCATTCGGGATGATTCCATTCCATTCCATTCCATACCTTTCCATTGCTGTTGATTCCATTCCATTCCACTCCATTCCATTCCATTCCGTTTGTGTTGATTCCATTCCGTTCCAATCCATACCATTCCATTCCATTCCATTCCATTCCGGTTAATTCCATTCCATTCCATTTCATTCAATTCCATTCTGGTTGATTCCATTCCATTTCTTCCTATTCCATTCCATTCCATTCTATTCCATTCCATTCCATTCTATTCGCGTTGATTCCATTCCATTCCATTCCATTCCATTCCATCCCATTCCATTCCATTCCATTCGGGTTGATTCCATTGCATTCCATTCCATTCCATACCATTTGCGTGGATTCCATTCCATTCCATTCAGTTTCATTGCATTCCATTCCATTCGGGTTGATTCCTTTCCATTCCATTCCATTGCATTCCATTCCATACCATTCCATTCCATTCCACTCAGGTTGATTCCATTCCATTTCTTTCTATTCCATTCCATTCCATTCCATTCCATTCCATTCGGGTTTATTCCATTCCATTCCATTCCATTCCATTCCATTCCATTCCGTTCCATTCCATTCCATTCTATGCCATTCCAATCCATTCCATTCCGTTTGATTCCATTCCATTCCATTCCATACCATTCCATTCCTGTTGATTCCTTTCAATTCCACTCCATTCCATTCCATTCCGTTTGGGTTGATTCCATTCCGTTCCAATCCATACCATTCCATTCCATTCGGGTTGATTCCATTCCATTCCATTCCATTCCATTTCATTGCATTCTGTTTGATTCCATTCCATTCCATTCCATTCCATTCCATTCCATTCTGGTTGATTCCATTCCATTCCATTGCATTCCATTTCATTACATTCCATTCGGGTTGATTCCATTCCATTCCATTCTATTCCATTCCATTCCATTCCATTCGCTTTGATTCCATTCCATTCGATTCCATTCCATTCGGATTGACTCCATTCCATTCCATTTCATTCCATTCTATTCCATTCCATTGCATTCCATTTCATTCCATTCGGGTAGATTCCGTTCTATTCCATTCCTATCCATACCATTCCATACCGGTTCATTCCATTCCATTCCATTCCATTCCATTCCATTCCATCCCATTCCATTTGGGTTGATTCCATTCCATTCCATTCCATTCCATTTCATTCCAATCCATTCGGTTTCATTCCATTCCATTCCATTCCATGCCATTCGGTTGCTTCCATTCCAATCCAGAACATTCCATTCCGTTCCATTGAATTCCGGTTCATTCCATTCCATTCCATTCCATTCCATTCTATTCCATTCTGTTTAATTCCATTCCATTCCATTCCATTCCATTCGAGTTGATTCCATTCCATTCCATTCTATTCCATTCCATTCCATTCCATTCCATTCCATTCTATTCGCGTTGATTCCATTCCATCCCTTTCCATTCCATTCCATCCCATTCCATTCCATTCCATTCCATTCCATTCCATTCGGGTTGATTCCATTGCATTCCATTCCATTCCATTCTATTCCATTCCATTCGGGTTCATTCCATTCCATTCCGTTTCATTCGATTCCATTCCATTCCATTCCATTCGGGATGCTTCCATTCCAGTCAAGAACATTCCATTCCATTCCATTCCATTGCGGTTGATTCCATTGCATTCCATTCCATTCCATTTCATTCCATTCGGGTTGATTCCATTCCATTACATTCCATTACATTCCATTCTGGTTGATCCTATTCGATTCCATTCGCTTCAATTCCATTCCATTCCATTCCATTCGAGTTGCTTCCATTCCATTCCAGAACATTCCATTCCATTCCTTTCCATTCTTTCCATTCCATTCTATTCGGGTTCATTCCATTCCATTCCATTCCATTCCGTTCCATTCTGGTAGAATCCATTCCGTTCCATTCCAATCCATTCCATTCCATTCCGATTGATTCCATGCCATTCCTTTCCATTCCATTCCGTTCCATTCCATTCCATTCCGATTAATTCCATGCCATTCCATTGCATTCCATTCCATTCCACTCCATTCCTCTGTGGTTGATTCCATTCCATTCCATTCCATTCCATTCCATTCCATTCCTTTCCAATCCGTTTCATTCCATTCCATTCAATTTCAATCCATTCGGGTTGATTCCATTCCATTCCATTCCATTCCATTAGGGTTGATGCCATTCCAATCCATTCAACACCATTCTATTCCATTTGGGTTGATTCCATTCCATTCCATTCCATTTCATTACATTACATTCGGGTTAATTCCATTCCATTCCATTCCATTCCATTCCATTCCATTTCATTCTATTCCATTCGGGATGCTTCCATTCCAGTCAAGAACATTCCATTCCATTCCATTCCATTCCTATCCATTCCTTTCCATTCCGGTTTATCCCTTTACATTCCATTCCATTCCTTTCGTTTTGATTCCATTCCATTCCATTCCATTCCATTCCATTCCATTCGGTTTGATTCCATTCCATTCCATTACATTGCTTTCCATTCCATTCCATTTCATTCCATTCGGGTTGATTCCATTCCATTCCACTCCATTCCATTCTGGTCGATTCCATTCCATTCCATTCCCTTCATTTCCATTCCATTCCATTCCATTCTGGTTGCTTCCATTCCGATCCAGAACATTCCATTCCATTCCTTTCCATTACATTCCATTCCGTTCCATTCGGGTTCATTCCATTCAATTCCATTCCATTCCATTCCATTCCATTCCATTCCACTCGGGATGTTTCCATTCCATTTCATTCTATTCCATTCCATTCCATTCCAATCCATTCCATTCTGGATGATTACATTCCATTCCATTCGTGTTGATACCATTCCATTCCACGCCATTCCATTCCATTCCTTTAGGGTTGTTGCCGTTCAATTCCATTCCATACCATTCCATTATATTTGGGTTGATTCCATTCCATTCCATTCCATTACATTCGGGTTAATTCCATTCCATTCCTTCCCATTCGATTCCATTCCATTCCATTCCATTCGGGATGCTTCCATTCCAGTCAAGAACATTCCATTACATAACATTCCATTCCATTCCATTCCGGTTGATTCCATTGCATTCCATTCCATTCCATTTCATTCCATTCGGGTTGATTCCATTCCATTCCATTCCATTACATTCCATTCTGGTTGATCCTATTCGATTCCATTCGCTTCAATTCCATTCCATTCCATTCCATTCCATTCCATTCGAGTTGCTTCCATTCCAATCCAGAACATTCCATTCCATTCCTTTCCATTCTTTCCATTCCATTCTATTCGGGTTATTCCATTCCATTCCATTCCATTCCGTTCCATTCTGGTAGAATCCATTCCGTTCCATTCCAATCCATTCCATTTCATTCCGATTGATTCCATGCCATTCCTTTCCATTCCATTCCATTCCGTTCCATTCCATTCCATTCCGATTAATTCCATTCCATTCCATTGCATTCCATTCCATTCCACTCCATTCCTCTGTGGTTGATTGCATTCCATTCCATTCCATTCCATTCCATTCCATTCCTTTCCAATCCGTTTCATTCCATTCCATTCAATTTCAATCCATTCGGGTTGATTCCATTCCATTCCATTCCTTTCCTTTATATTCCATTGCATTCCATTCCATTCGGGTTCATTCCATTCCATTCCATTCCATTCCATTCCATTCCATTCCCTTCGTGTTGAATCCATTCCGTTCCCTTCCATTCCATCCCATTCCATTCTATTCCATTCCATTCCGATACATTCCATTCCATTCCCTTCCATTCGTGTTGATTCCATTCCATGCCATGCCATTCCATTCCATTCCGGTTGATTCCATTCCATTCCATTCCATTCCATTCCATTCCATTGCATTTCATTTCCTTCGTGTTGATTCCATTCCATTCCATTCCATTCCGTTCCCTTCCATTCCATTCCATTAGAGTTGATTCCATTCCATTCCATTCAATTCCATTCCATTCCATTTCATTCCATTCTCGATGATTCCATTCCACTCCATTCCATTCCATTCGGGTTGATTCCATTCCATTTCATTCCATTAGATTCCATTCCTTTCCATTCCATTCGTGTTAATTCCATGCCATTCCACTCCATTCCATTGCCTTCCATTCCATTCCATTCCATTCGGGTTGCTTCTATTCCATTCCAGAACATTCCATTCCATTCCATTCCGATTGATTCCATTCCATTCCATTGCATTCCATTCCATTCCACTCCATTCCATTGTGGTTGATTCCTTTCCATTCCATTCCATTCCATTCCTTTCCATTCCGTTTCATTCCATTCCATTCAATTTCATTCCATTCGGGTTGAATCCATTCCATTCCATTCCTTTCCATTATATTCCATTCCATTCCATTCCATTCGGGTTCATTCCATTCCATTCCATTCCATTCCATTCCATTCCATTCCATTCCCTTTGGGTTGAATAAATTCCATTCCCTTCCATTCCATTCCATTCCATTCGGGTTGATTCCATTCCATTCCATTCCATTCCATTTCATTCCATTCCGGTTGATTCCATTCCATTTCTTTCCATTCCATTCCATTCCATTCTGGTTTATTCCATTCCATTCCATTCCATTCCATTCCATTCCATTCCATTCCATTCTATTCCATTCTATCCCATTCCATTCCATTCCATTCGGGATGATTCCATTCCATTCCATTGCATACCTTTCCATTGCTGTTGATTCCATTCCATTCCATTCCATTCCATTCCACTCCATTCCATTCCGTTTGTGTTGATTCCATTCTGTTCCAATCCATACCATTCCATTCCATTCCATTCCGGTTAATTCCATTCCATTCCATTTCATTCAATTCCATTCTGGTTGATTCCATTCCATTTCTTCCTATTCCATTCCATTCCATTCTATTCCATTCCATTCCATTCTATTCGCGTTGATTCCATTCCATCCCATTCCATTCCATTCCATCCCATTCCATTCCATTCCATTCGGGTTGATTCCATTGCATTCCATTCCATTCCATACCATTTGCGTGGATTCCATTCCATTCCATTCAATTCCATTGCATTCCATTCCATTCGGGTTGATTCCTTTCCATTCCATTCCATTGCATTCCATTCCATACCATTCCATTCCATTCCACTCAGGTTGATTCCATTCCATTTCTTTCCATTCCATTCCATTCCATTCGGGTTTATTCCATTCCATTCCTTTCCATTCCATTCCATTCCATTCCATTCCGTTCCATTCCATTCCATTCTATGCCATTCCAATCCATTCCATTCCGTTTGATTCCATTCCATTCCATTCCATACCATTCCATTCCTGTTGATTCCTTTCAATTCCACTCCATTCCATTCCATTCCGTTTGGGTTGATTCCATTCCGTTCCAATCCATACCATTCCATTCCATTCGGGTTGATTCCATTCCATTCCATTCCATTCCATTTCATTGCATTCTGTTTGATTCCATTCCATTCCATTCCATTCCATTCCATTCCATTCCATTCCATTCCATTCTGGTTGATTCTATTCCATTCCATTCCATTCCATTTCATTACATTCCATTCGGGTTGATTCCATTCCATTCCATTCTATTCCATTCCATTCCATTCCATTCGCTTTGATTCCATTCCATTCGATTCCATTCCATTCGGATAGACTCCATTCCATTCCATTTCATTCCATTCTATTCCATTCCATTGCATTCCATTTCAATCCATTCGGGTAGATTCCGTTCTATTCCATTCCTATCCGTACCATTCCATACCGGTTCATTCCATTCCATTCCATTCCATTCCATTCCATTCCATTCCATTCCATCCCATTCCATTTGGGTTGATTCCATTCCATTCCATTCCATTCCATTTCATTCCAATCCATTCGGTTCAATTCCATTCCATTCCATTCCATGCCATTCGGTTGCTTCCATTCCAATCCAGAACATTCCATTCCGTTCCATTCAATTCCGGTTCATTCCATTCCATTCCATTCCATTCCATTCTATTCCATTCCATTCCATTCTATTCCATTCCATTCCATTCTATTCGCGTTGATTCCATTCCATCCATTTCCATTCCATTCCATCCCATTCCATTCCATTCCATTCCATTCCATTCCATTCGGGTTGATTCCATTGCATTCCATTCCATTCCATTCCATTCCATTCCATTCCATTCCGGTTGATTCCATTGCATTCCATTCCATTCCATTTCATTCCATTCGGCTTGATTCCATTCCATTACATTCCATTACATTCCATTCTGGTTGATCCTATTCGATTCCATTCGCTTCAATTCCATTCCATTCCATTCCATTCGAGTTGCTTCCATTCCATTCCAGAACATTCCATTCCATTCCTTTCCATTCTTTCCATTCCATTCTATTCGGGTTCATTCCATTCCATTCCATTCCATTCCGTTCCATTCTGGTAGAATCCATTCCGTTCCATTCCAATCCATTCCATTCCATTCCGATTGATTCCATGCCATTCCTTTCCATTCCATTCCGTTCCATTCCATTCCATTCCGATTAATTCCATGCCATTCCATTGCATTCCATTCCATTCCACTCCATTCCTCTGTGGTTGATTCCATTCCATTCCATTCCATTCCATTCCATTCCATTCCATTCCATTCCATTCCTTTCCAATCCGTTTCATTCCATTCCATTCAATTTCAATCCATTCGGGTTGATTCCATTCCATTCCATTCCATTCCATTAGGGTTGATGCCATTCCATTCCATTCAACACCATTCTATTCCATTTGGGTTGATTCCATTCCATTCCATTCCATTCCATTACATTACATTCGGGTTAATTCCATTCCATTCCATTCCATTCCATTCCATTTCATTCTATTCCATTCGGGATGCTTCCATTCCAGTCAAGAACATTCCATTCCATTCCATTCCATTCCTATCCATTCCTTTCCATTCCGGTTTATCCCTTTACATTCCATTCCATTCCTTTCGTTTTGATTCCATTCCATTCCATTCCATTCCATTCCATTCCATTCGGTTTGATTCCATTCCATTCCATTACATTGCTTTCCATTCCATTCCATTTCATTCCATTCGGGTTGATTCCATTCCATTCCACTCCATTCCATTCTGGTCGATTCCATTCCATTCCATTCCCTTCATTTCCATTCCATTCCATTCCATTCTGGTTGCTTCCATTCCGATCCAGAACATTCCATTCCATTCCTTTCCATTACATTCCATTCCGTTCCATTCGGGTTCATTCCATTCAATTCCATTCCATTCCATTCCATTCCATTCCATTCCATTCCACTCGGGATGTTTCCATTCCATTTCATTCTATTCCATTCCATTCCATTCCAATCCATTCCATTCTGGATGATTACATTCCATTCCATTCGTGTTGATACCATTCCATTCCACGCCATTCCATTCCATTCCTTTAGGGTTGTTGCCCTTCAATTCCATTCCATACCATTCCATTATATTTGGGTTGATTCCATTCCATTCCATTCCATTACATTCGGGTTAATTCCATTCCATTCCTTCCCATTCGATTCCGTTCCATTCCATTCCATTCGGGATGCTTCCATTCCAGTCAAGAACATTCCATTACATAACATTCCATTCCATTCCATTCCGGTTGATTCCATTGCATTCCATTCCATTCCATTTCATTCCATTCGGGTTGATTCCATTCCATTCCATTCCATTACATTCCATTCTGGTTGATCCTATTCGATTCCATTCGCTTCAATTCCATTCCATTCCATTCCATTCCATTCCATTCCATTCGAGTTGCTTCCATTCCAATCCAGAACATTCCATTCCATTCCTTTCCATTCTTTCCATTCCATTCTATTCGGGTTATTCCATTCCATTCCATTCCATTCCGTTCCATTCTGGTAGAATCCATTCCGTTCCATTCCAATCCATTCCATTTCATTCCGATTGATTCCATGCCATTCCTTTCCATTCCATTCCATTCCGTTCCATTCCATTCCATTCCGATTAATTCCATTCCATTCCATTGCATTCCATTCCATTCCACTCCATTCCTCTGTGGTTGATTGCATTCCATTCCATTCCATTCCATTCCATTCCATTCCTTTCCAATCCGTTTCATTCCATTCCATTCAATTTCAATCCATTCGGGTTGATTCCATTCCATTCCATTCCTTTCCATTATATTCCATTGCATTCCATTCCATTCGGGTTCATTCCATTCCATTCCATTCCATTCCATTCCATTCCATTCCATTCCATTCCCTTCGTGTTGAATCCATTCCGTTCCCTTCCATTCCATCCCATTCCATTCTATTCCATTCCATTCCGATACATTCCATTCCATTCCCTTCCATTCGTGTTGATTCCATTCCATTCCATTCCGGTTGATTCCATTCCATTCCATTCCATTCCATTCCATTTCATTTCCTTCGTGTTGATTCCATTCCATTCCATTCCATTCCGTTCCCTTCCATTCCATTCCATTAGAGTTGATTCCATTCCATTCCATTCAATTCCATTCCATTCCATTTCATTCCATTCTCGATGATTCCATTCCATTCCATTCCATTCCATTCGGGTTGATTCCATTCCATTTCATTCCATTAGATTCCATTCCTTTCCATTCCATTCGTGTTAATTCCATGCCATTCCACTCCATTCCATTGCCTTCCATTCCATTCCATTCCATTCGGGTTGCTTCTATTCCATTCCAGAACATTCCATTCCATTCCATTCCGATTGATTCCATTCCATTCCATTGCATTCCATTCCATTCCACTCCATTCCATTGTGGTTGATTCCTTTCCATTCCATTCCATTCCATTCCTTTCCATTCCGTTTCATTCCATTCCATTCAATTTCATTCCATTCGGGTTGAATCCATTCCATTCCATTCCTTTCCATTATATTCCATTCCATTCCATTCCATTCGGGATCATTCCATTCCATTCCATTCCATTCCATTCCATTCCATTCCCTTTGGGTTGAATAAATTCCATTGCCTTCCATTCCATTCCATTCCATTCGGGTTGATTCCATTCCATTCCATTCCATTCCATTCCATTCCATTCCATTCCGGTTGATTCCATTCCATTTCTTTCCATTCCATTCCATTCCATTCCTTTCCATTCTGGTTTATTCCATTCCATTCCATTCCATTCCATTCCATTCCATTCCATTCCATTCCATTCTATCCCATTCCATTCCATTCCATTCGGGATGAATCCATTCCATTCCATTCCATACCTTTCCATTGCTGTTGATTCCATTCCATTCCATTCCATTCCATTCCACTCCATTCCATTCCGTTTGTGTTGATTCCATTCTGTTCCAATCCATACCATTCCATTCCATTCCATTCCGGTTAATTCCATTCCATTCCATTTCATTCAATTCCATTCTGGTTGATTCCATTCCATTTCTTCCTATTCCATTCCATTCCATTCTATTGCATTCCATTCCATTCTATTCGCGATGATTCCATTCCATCCCATTCCATTCCATTCCATCCCATTCCATTCCATTCCATTCGGGTTGATTCCATTGCATTCCATTCCATTCCATACCATTTGCGTGGATTCCATTCCATTCCATTCAATTCCATTGCATTCCATTCCATTCGGGTTGATTCCTTTCCATTCCATTCCATTGCATTCCATTCCATACCATTCCATTCCATTCCACTCAGGTTGATTCCATTACATTTCTTTCCATTCCATTCCATTCCATTCCATTCCATTCGGGTTTATTCCATTCCATTCCATTCCATTCCATTCCATTCCATTCCATTCCATTCCATTCAATTCCATTCCGTTCCATTCCATTCCATTCTATGCCATTCCAATCCATTCCATTCCGTTTGATTCCATTCCATTCCATACCATTCCATTCCTGTTGATTCCTTTCAATTCCACTCCATTCCATTCCATTCCGTTTGGGTTGATTCCATTCCGTTCCAATCCATACCATTCCATTGCATTCGGGTTGATTCCATTCCATTCCATTCCATTCCATTCCGTTCCATTCCATTCCATTCTATGCCATTCCAATCCATTCCATTCCGTTTGATTCCATTCCATTCCATTCCATACCATTCCATTCCTGTTGATTCCTTTCAATTCAACTCCATTCCATTCCATTCCGTTTGGGTTGATTCCATTCCGTTCCAATCCATACCATTCCATTCCATTCGGGTTGATTCCATTCCATTCCATTCCATTCCATTTCATTGCATTCTGTTTGATTCCATTCCATTCCATTCCATTCCATTCCATTCCATTCCATTCCATTCTGGTTGATTCCATTCCATTACATTCCATTCCATTTCATTACATTCCATTCGGGTTGATTCCATTCCATTCCATTCTATTCCATTCCATTCCATTCCATTCGCTTTGATTCCATTCCATTCGATTCCATTCCATTCGGATTGACTCCATTCCATTCCATTTCATTCCATTCTATTCCATTCCATTGCATTCCATTTCATTCCATTCGGGTAGATTCCGTTCTATTCCATTCCTTTCCATACCATTCCATACCGGTTCATTCCATTCCATTCCATTCCATTCCATTCCATTCCATTCCATCCCATTCCATTTGAGTTGATTCCATTCCATTCCATTCCATTCCATTCCATTCCATTCCATTCTATTCCATTCTATCCCATTCCATTCCATTCCATTCGGGATGATTCCATTCCATTCCATTCCATACCTTTCCATTGCTGTTGATTCCCTTCCATTCCATTCCATTCCATTCCACTCCATTCCATTCCGTTTGTGTTGATTCCATTCTGTTCCAATCCATACCATTCCATTCCATTCCATTCCGGTTAATTCCATTCCATTCCATTCCATTCAATTTCATTGCATTCCATTCCATTCGGGTTGATTCCTTTCCATTCCATTCCATTGCATTCCATTCCATACCATTCCATTCCATTCCACTCAGGTTGATTCCATTCCATTTCTTTCTATTCCATTCCATTCCATTCCATTCCATTCGGGTTTATTCCATTCCATTCCATTCCATTCCATTCCATTCCATTCCATTCCGTTCCATTCCATTCCATTCTATGCCATTCCAATCCATTCCATTCCGTTTGATTCCATTCCATTCCATTCCATACCATTCCATTCCTGTTGATTCCTTTCAATTCCACTCCATTCCATTCCATTCCGTTTGGGTTGATTCCATTCCGTTCCAATCCATACCATTCCATTCCATTCGGGTTGATTCCATTCCATTCCATTCCATTCCATTTCATTGCATTCTGTTTGATTCCATTCCATTCCATTCCATTCCATTCCATTCCATTCTGGTTGATTCCATTCCATTCCATTCCATTCCATTTCATTACATTCCATTCGGGTTGATTCCATTCCATTCCATTCTATTCCATTCCATTCCATTCCATTCGCTTTGATTCCATTCCATTCGATTCCATTCCATTCGGATTGACTCCATTCCATTCCATTTCATTCCATTCTATTCCATTCCATTGCATTCCATTTCATTCCATTCGGGTAGATTCCGTTCTATTCCATTCCTATCCATACCATTCCATACCGGTTCATTCCATTCCATTCCATTCCATTCCATTCCATTCCATCCCATTCCATTTGGGTTGATTCCATTCCATTCCATTCCATTCCATTTCATTCCAATCCATTCGGTTTCATTCCATTCCATTCCATTCCATGCCATTCGGTTGCTTCCATTCCAATCCAGAACATTCCATTCCGTTCCATTCAATTCCGGTTCATTCCATTCCATTCCATTCCATTCCATTCTATTCCATTCTGTTTAATTCCATTCCATTCCATTCCATTCCATTCGAGTTGATTCCATTCCATTCCATTCTATTCCATTCCATTCCATTCCATTCCATTCCATTCCATTCTATTCGCGTTGATTCCATTCCATCCCTTTCCATTCCATTCCATCCCATTCCATTCCATTCCATTCCATTCCATTCCATTCGGGTTGATTCCATTGCATTCCATTCCATTCCATTCTATTCCATTCCATTCGGGTTCATTCCATTCCATTCCGTTCCATTCGATTCCATTCCATTCCATTCCATTCGGGATGCTTCCATTCCAGTCAAGAACATTCCATTCCATTCCATTCCATTGCGGTTGATTCCATTGCATTCCATTCCATTCCATTTCATTCCATTCGGGTTGATTCCATTCCATTACATTCCATTACATTCCATTCTGGTTGATCCTATTCAATTCCATTCGCTTCAATTCCATTCCATTCCATTCCATTCGAGTTGCTTCCATTCCATTCCAGAACATTCCATTGCATTCCTTTCCATTCTTTCCATTCCATTCTATTCGGGTTCATTCCATTCCATTCCATTCCATTCCGTTCCATTCTGGTAGAATCCATTCCGTTCCATTCCAATCCATTCCATTCCATTCCGATTGATTCCATGCCATTCCTTTCCATTCCATTCCGTTCCATTCCATTCCATTCCGATTAATTCCATGCCATTCCATTGCATTCCATTCCATTCCACTCCATTCCTCTGTGGTTGATTCCATTCCATTCCATTCCATTCCATTCCATTCCATTCCTTTCCAATCCGTTTCATTCCATTCCATTCAATTTCAATCCATTCGGGTTGATTCCATTCCATTCCATTCCATTCCATTAGGGTTGATGCCATTCCAATCCATTCAACACCATTCTATTCCATTTGGGTTGATTCCATTCCATTCCATTCCATTCCATTCCATTACATTCGGGTTAATTCCATTCCATTCCATTCCATTCCATTCCATTTCATTCCATTCCATTCGGGATGCTTCCATTCCAGTCAAGAACATTCCATTCCATTCCATTCCATTCCTATCCATTCCTTTCCATTCCGGTTTATCCCTTTACATTCCATTCCATTCCTTTCGTTTTGATTCCATTCCATTCCATTCCATTCCATTCCATTCGGTTTGATTCCATTCCATTCCATTACATTGCTTTCCATTCCATTCCATTTCATTCCATTCGGGTTGATTCCATTCCATTCCACTCCATTCCATTCTGGTCGATTCCATTCCATTCCATTCCCTTCATTTCCATTCCATTCCATTCCATTCTGGTTGCTTCCATTCCGATCCAGAACATTCCATTCCATTCCTTTCCATTACATTCCATTCCGTTCCATTCGGGTTCATTCCATTCAATTCAATTCCATTCCATTCCATTCCATTCCATTCCACTCGTGATGTTTCCATTCCATTTCATTCTATTCCATTCCATTCCATTCCAATCCCTTCCATTCTGGATGATTACATTCCATTCCATTCGTGTTGATACCATTCCATTCCACGCCATTCCATTCCATTCCTTTAGGGTTGTTGCCGTTCAATTCCATTCCATACCATTCCATTATATTTGGGTTGATTCCATTCCATTCCATTCCATTACATTCGGGTTAATTCCATTCCATTCCTTCCCATTCGATTCCATTCCATTCCATTCCATTCGGGATGCTTCCATTCCAGTCAAGAACATTCCATTACATAACATTCCATTCCATTCCATTCCGGTTGATTCCATTGCATTCCATTCCATTTCATTCCATTCGAGTTGATTCCATTCCATTCCATTCCATTACATTCCATTCTGGTTGATCCTATTCGATTCCATTCGCTTCAATTCCATTCCATTCCATTCCATTCCATTCGAGTTGCTTCCATTCCAATCCAGAACATTCCATTCCATTCCTTTCCATTCTTTCCATTCCATTCTATTCGGGTTATTCCATTCCATTCCATTCCATTCCGTTCCATTCTGGTAGAATCCATTCCGTTCCATTCCAATCCATTCCATTTCATTCCGATTGATTCCATGCCATTCGTTTCCATTCCATTCCATTCCGTTCCATTCCATTCCATTCCGATTAATTCCATTCCATTCCATTGCATTCCATTCCATTCCACTCCATTCCTCTGTGGTTGATTGCATTCCATTCCATTCCATTCCATTCCATTCCATTCCTTTCCAATCCGTTTCATTCCATTCCATTCAATTTCAATCCATTCGGGTTGATTCCATTCCATTCCATTCCTTTCCATTATATTCCATTGCATTCCATTCCATTCGTGTTCATTCCATTCCATTCCATTCCATTCCATTCCATTCCATTCCATTCCCTTCGTGTTGAATCCATTCCGTTCCCTACCATTCCATCCCATTCCATTCTATTCCATTCCATTCCGATACATTCCATTCCATTCCCTTCCATTCGTGTTGATTCCATTCCATGCCATGCCATTCCATTCCATTCCGGTTGATTCCATTCCATTCCATTCCATTCCATTCCATTCCATTCCATTCCATTCCATTCCATTGCATTTCATTTCCTTCGTGTTGATTCCATTCCATTCCATTCCATTCCATTCCGTTCCCTTCCATTCCATTCCATTAGAGTTGATTCCATTCCATTCCATTCAATTCCATTCCATTCCATTTCATTCCATTCTCGATGATTCCATTCCATTCCATTCCATTCCATTCGGGTTGATTCCATTCCATTTCATTCCATTAGATTCCATTCCTTTCCATTCCATTCGTGTTAATTCCATGCCATTCCACTCCATTCCATTGCCTTCCATTCCATTCCATTCCATTCGGGTTGCTTCTATTCCATTCCAGAACATTCCATTCCATACCATTCCGATTGATTCCATTCCATTTCATTGCATTCCATTCCATTCCACTCCATTCTATTGTGGTTGATTCCTTTCCATTCCATTCCATTCCATTCCTTTCCATTCCGTTTCATTCCATTCCATTCAATTTCATTCCATTCGGGTTGAATCCATTCCATTCCATTCCTTTCCATTATATTCCATTCCATTCCATTCCATTCGGGTTCATTCCATTCCATTCCATTCCATTCCATTCCATTCCATTCCATTCCCTTTGGGTTGAATAAATTCCATTCCCTTCCATTCCATTCCATTCCATTCGGGTAGATTCCATTCCATTCCATTCCATTCCATTCCATTCCATTCCGGTTGATTCCATTCCATTTCTTTCCATTCCATTCCATTCCATTCCATTCCATTCTGGTTTATTCCATTCCATTCCATTCCATTCCATTCCATTCCATTCCATTCCATTCCATTCTATTCCATTCTATCCCATTCCATTCCATTCCATTCGGGATGATTCCATTCCATTCCATTCCATACCTTTCCATTGCTGTTGATTCCATTCCATTCCATTCCATTCCATTCCACTCCATTCCATTCCGTTTGTGTTGATTCCATTCTGTTCCAATCCATACCATTCCATTCCATTCCATTCCGGTTAATTCCATTCCATTCCATTTCATTCAATTCCATTCTGGTTGATTCCATTCCATTTCTTCCTATTCCATTCCATTCCATTCTATTCCATTCCATTCCATTCTATTCGCGTTGATTCCATTCCATCCCATTCCATTCCATTCCATCCCATTCCATTCCATTCCATTCGGGTTGATTCCATTGCATTCCATTCCATTCCATACCATTTGCGTGGATTCCATTCCATTCCATTCAATTCCATTGCATTCCATTCCATTCGGGTTGATTCCTTTCCATTCCATTCCATTGCATTCCATTCCATACCATTCCATTCCATTCCACTCAGGTTGATTCCATTCCATTTCTTTCCATTCCATTCCATTCCATTCGGGTTTATTCCATTCCATTCCTTTCCATTCCATTCCATTCCATTCCATTCCGTTCCATTCCATTCCATTCTATGCCATTCCAATCCATTCCATTCCGTTTGATTCCATTCCATTCCATTCCATACCATTCCATTCCTGTTGATTCCTTTCAATTCCACTCCATTCCATTCCATTCCGTTTGGGATGATTCCATTCCGTTCCAATCCATACCATTCCATTCCATTCGGGTTGATTCCATTCCATTCCATTCCATTCCATTTCATTGCATTCTGTTTGATTCCATTCCATTCCATTCCATTCCATTCCATTCCATTCCATTCTGGTTGATTCTATTCCATTCCATTCCATTCCATTTCATTACATTCCATTCGGGTTGATTCCATTCCATTCCATTCTATTCCATTCCATTCCATTCCATTCGCTTTGATTCCATTCCATTCGATTCCATTCCATTCGGATAGACTCCATTCCATTCCATTTCATTCCATTCTATTCCATTCCATTGCATTCCATTTCAATCCATTCGGGTAGATTCCGTTCTATTCCATTCCTATCCGTACCATTCCATACCGGTTCATTCCATTCCATTCCATTCCATTCCATTCCATTCCATTCCATTCCATCCCATTCCATTTGGGTTGATTCCATTCCATTCCATTCCATTCCATTTCATTCCAATCCATTCGGTTCAATTCCATTCCATTCCATTCCATGCCATTCGGTTGCTTCCATTCCAATCCAGAACATTCCATTCCGTTCCATTCAATTCCGGTTCATTCCATTCCATTCCATTCCATTCAATTCTATTCCATTCCATTCCATTCTATTCCATTCCATTCCATTCTATTCGCGTTGATTCCATTCCATCCATTTCCATTCCATTCCATCCCATTCCATTCCATTCCATTCCATTCCATTCCATTCGGGTTGATTCCATTGCATTCCATTCCATTCCATTCCATTCCATTCCATTCCGGTTGATTCCATTGCATTCCATTCCATTCCATTTCATTCCATTCGGGTTGATTCCATTCCATTACATTCCATTACATTCCATTCTGGTTGATCCTATTCGATTCCATTCGCTTCAATTCCATTCCATTCCATTCCATTCGAGTTGCTTCCATTCCATTCCAGAACATTCCATTCCATTCCTTTCCATTCTTTCCATTCCATTCTATTCGGGTTCATTCCATTCCATTCCATTCCATTCCGTTCCATTCTGGTAGAATCCATTCCGTTCCATTCCAATCCATTCCATTCCATTCCGATTGATTCCATGCCATTCCTTTCCATTCCATTCCGTTCCATTCCATTCCATTCCGATTAATTCCATGCCATTCCATTGCATTCCATTCCATTCCACTCCATTCCTCTGTGGTTGATTCCATTCCATTCCATTCCATTCCATTCCATTCCATTCCATTCCTTTCCAATCCGTTTCATTCCATTCCATTCAATTTCAATCCATTCGGGTTGATTCCATTCCATTCCATTCCATTCCATTAGGGTTGATGCCATTCCATTCCATTCAACACCATTCTATTCCATTTGGGTTGATTCCATTCCATTCCATTCCATTACATTACATTACATTCGGGTTAATTCCATTCCATTCCATTCCATTCCATTCCATTCCATTTCATTCTATTCCATTCGGGATGCTTCCATTCCAGTCAAGAACATTCCATTCCATTCCATTCCATTCCTATCCATTCCTTTCCATTCCGGTTTATCCCTTTACATTCCATTCCATTCCTTTCGTTTTGATTCCATTCCATTCCATTCCATTCCATTCCATTCGGTTTGATTCCATTCCATTCCATTACATTGCTTTCCATTCCATTCCATTTCATTCCATTCGGGTTGATTCCATTCCATTCCACTCCATTCCATTCTGGTCGATTCCATTCCATTCCATTCCCTTCATTTCCATTCCATTCCATTCCATTCTGGTTGCTTCCATTCCGATCCAGAACATTCCATTCCATTCCTTTCCATTACATTCCATTCCGTTCCATTCGGGTTCATTCCATTCAATTCCATTCCATTCCATTCCATTCCATTCCATTCCACTCGGGATGTTTCCATTCCATTTCATTCTATTCCATTCCATTCCATTCCAATCCATTCCATTCTGGATGATTACATTCCATTCCATTCGTGTTGATACCATTCCATTCCACGCCATTCCATTCCATTCCTTTAGGGTTGTTGCCCTTCAATTCCATTCCATACCATTCCATTATATTTGGGTTGATTCCATTCCATTCCATTCCATTACATTCGGGTTAATTCCATTCCATTCCTTCCCATTCGATTCCGTTCCATTCCATTCCATTCGGGATGCTTCCATTCCAGTCAAGAACATTCCATTACATAACATTCCATTCCATTCCATTCCGGTTGATTCCATTGCATTCCATTCCATTCCATTTCATTCCATTCGGGTTGATTCCATTCCATTCCACTCCATTCCATTCTGGTCGATTCCATTCCATTCCATTCCCTTCATTTCCATTCCATTCCATTCCATTCTGGTTGCTTCCATTCCGATCCAGAACATTCCATTCCATTCCTTTCCATTACATTCCATTCCGTTCCATTCGGGTTCATTCCATTCAATTCCATTCCATTCCATTCCATTCCATTCCACTCGGGATGTTTCCATTCCATTTCATTCTATTCCATTCCATTCCATTCCAATCCATTCCATTCTGGATGATTACATTCCATTCCATTCGTGTTGATACCATTCCATTCCACGCCATTCCATTCCATTCCTTTAGGGTTGTTGCCCTTCAATTCCATTCCATACCATTCCATTATATTTGGGTTGATTCCATTCCATTCCATTCCATTACATTCGGGTTAATTCCATTCCATTCCTTCCCATTCGATTCCGTTCCATTCCATTCCATTCGGGATGCTTCCATTCCAGTCAAGAACATTCCATTACATAACATTCCATTCCATTCCATTCCGGTTGATTCCATTGCATTCCATTCCATTCCATTTCATTCCATTCGGGTTGATTCCATTCCATTCCATTCCATTACATTCCATTCTGGTTGATCCTATTCGATTCCATTCGCTTCAATTCCATTCCATTCCATTCCATTCCATTCCATTCCATTCGAGTTGCTTCCATTCCAATCCAGAACATTCCATTCCATTCCTTTCCATTCTTTCCATTCCATTCTATTCGGGTTATTCCATTCCATTCCATTCCATTCCGTTCCATTCTGGTAGAATCCATTCCGTTCCATTCCAATCCATTCCATTTCATTCCGATTGATTCCATGCCATTCCTTTCCATTCCATTCCATTCCGTTCCATTCCATTCCATTCCGATTAATTCCATTCCATTCCATTGCATTCCATTCCATTCCACTCCATTCCTCTGTGGTTGATTGCATTCCATTCCATTCCATTCCATTCCATTCCATTCCTTTCCAATCCGTTTCATTCCATTCCATTCAATTTCAATCCATTCGGGTTGATTCCATTCCATTCCATTCCTTTCCATTATATTCCATTGCATTCCATTCCATTCGGGTTCATTCCATTCCATTCCATTCCATTCCATTCCATTCCATTCCATTCCCTTCGTGTTGAATCCATTCCGTTCCCTTCCATTCCATCCCATTCCATTCTATTCCATTCCATTCCGATACATTCCATTCCATTCCCTTCCATTCGTGTTGATTCCATTCCATTCCATTCCGGTTGATTCCATTCCATTCCATTCCATTCCATTCCATTTCATTTCCTTCGTGTTGATTCCATTCCATTCCATTCCATTCCGTTCCCTTCCATTCCATTCCATTAGAGTTGATTCCATTCCATTCCATTCAATTCCATTCCATTCCATTTCATTCCATTCTCGATGATTCCATTCCATTCCATTCCATTCCATTCGGGTTGATTCCATTCCATTTCATTCCATTAGATTCCATTCCTTTCCATTCCATTCGTGTTAATTCCATGCCATTCCACTCCATTCCATTGCCTTCCATTCCATTCCATTCCATTCGGGTTGCTTCTATTCCATTCCAGAACATTCCATTCCATTCCATTCCGATTGATTCCATTCCATTCCATTGCATTCCATTCCATTCCACTCCATTCCATTGTGGTTGATTCCTTTCCATTCCATTCCATTCCATTCCTTTCCATTCCGTTTCATTCCATTCCATTCAATTTCATTCCATTCGGGTTGAATCCATTCCATTCCATTCCTTTCCATTATATTCCATTCCATTCCATTCCATTCGGGATCATTCCATTCCATTCCATTCCATTCCATTCCATTCCATTCCCTTTGGGTTGAATAAATTCCATTGCCTTCCATTCCATTCCATTCCATT
The DNA here is from genome assembly GCF_029289425.2 of Pan paniscus. Lineage (NCBI taxonomy): Eukaryota > Metazoa > Chordata > Mammalia > Primates > Hominidae > Pan > Pan paniscus. Next base: position 42,288,168 of record NC_073267.2, on the reverse strand, counting down.
CGGGTTGATTCCATTCCATTCCATTCCATTCCATTCCATTCCATTCCATTCCGGTTGATTCCATTCCATTTCTTTCCATTCCATTCCATTCCATTCCATTCCATTCTGGTTTATTCCATTCCATTCCATTCCATTCCATTCCATTCCATTCCATTCCATTCTATCCCATTCCATTCCATTCCATTCGGGATGAATCCATTCCATTCCATTCCATACCTTTCCATTGCTGTTGATTCCATTCCATTCCATTCCATTCCATTCCACTCCATTCCATTCCGTTTGTGTTGATTCCATTCTGTTCCAATCCATACCATTCCATTCCATTCCATTCCGGTTAATTCCATTCCATTCCATTTCATTCAATTCCATTCTGGTTGATTCCATTCCATTTCTTCCTATTCCATTCCATTCCATTCTATTGCATTCCATTCCATTCTATTCGCGATGATTCCATTCCATCCCATTCCATTCCATTCCATCCCATTCCATTCCATTCCATTCGGGTTGATTCCATTGCATTCCATTCCATTCCATACCATTTGCGTGGATTCCATTCCATTCCATTCAATTCCATTGCATTCCATTCCATTCGGGTTGATTCCTTTCCATTCCATTCCATTGCATTCCATTCCATACCATTCCATTCCATTCCACTCAGGTTGATTCCATTCCATTTCTTTCCATTCCATTCCATTCCATTCCATTCCATTCGGGTTTATTCCATTCCATTCCATTCCATTCCATTCCATTCCATTCCATTCAATTCCATTCCGTTCCATTCCATTCCATTCTATGCCATTCCAATCCATTCCATTCCGTTTGATTCCATTCCATTCCATACCATTCCATTCCTGTTGATTCCTTTCAATTCCACTCCATTCCATTCCATTCCGTTTGGGTTGATTCCATTCCGTTCCAATCCATACCATTCCATTCCATTCGGGTTGATTCCATTCCATTCCATTCCATTCCATTCCATTCCGTTCCATTCCATTCCATTCTATGCCATTCCAATCCATTCCATTCCGTTTGATTCCATTCCATTCCATTCCATACCATTCCATTCCTGTTGATTCCTTTCAATTCAACTCCATTCCATTCCATTCCGTTTGGGTTGATTCCATTCCGTTCCAATCCATACCATTCCATTCCATTCGGGTTGATTCCATTCCATTCCATTCCATTCCATTTCATTGCATTCTGTTTGATTCCATTCCATTCCATTCCATTCCATTCCATTCCATTCCATTCCATTCCATTCTGGTTGATTCCATTCCATTACATTCCATTCCATTTCATTACATTCCATTCGGGTTGATTCCATTCCATTCCATTCTATTCCATTCCATTCCATTCCATTCGCTTTGATTCCATTCCATTCGATTCCATTCCATTCGGATTGACTCCATTCCATTCCATTTCATTCCATACTATTCCATTCCATTGCATTCCATTTCATTCCATTCGGGTAGATTCCGTTCTATTCCATTCCTTTCCATACCATTCCATACCGGTTCATTCCATTCCATTCCATTCCATTCCATTCCATTCCATTCCATCCCATTCCATTTGAGTTGATTCCATTCCATTCCATTCCATTCCATTCCATTCCATTCCATTCCATTCCATTCTATTCCATTCTATCCCATTCCATTCCATTCCATTCGGGATGATTCCATTCCATTCCATTCCATACCTTTCCATTGCTGTTGATTCCCTTCCATTCCATTCCATTCCATTCCACTCCATTCCATTCCGTTTGTGTTGATTCCATTCTGTTCCAATCCATACCATTCCATTCCATTCCATTCCGGTTAATTCCATTCCATTCCATTCCATTCAATTTCATTGCATTCCATTCCATTCGGGTTGATTCCTTTCCATTCCATTCCATTGCATTCCATTCCATACCATTCCATTCCATTCCACTCAGGTTGATTCCATTCCATTTCTTTCTATTCCATTCCATTCCATTCCATTCCATTCGGGTTTATTCCATTCCATTCCATTCCATTCCATTCCATTCCATTCCATTCCGTTCCATTCCATTCCATTCTATGCCATTCCAATCCATTCCATTCCGTTTGATTCCATTCCATTCCATTCCATACCATTCCATTCCTGTTGATTCCTTTCAATTCCACTCCATTCCATTCCATTCCGTTTGGGTTGATTCCATTCCGTTCCAATCCATACCATTCCATTCCATTCGGGTTGATTCCATTCCATTCCATTCCATTCCATTTCATTGCATTCTGTTTGATTCCATTCCATTCCATTCCATTCCATTCCATTCCATTCTGGTTGATTCCATTCCATTCCATTCCATTCCATTTCATTACATTCCATTCGGGTTGATTCCATTCCATTCCATTCTATTCCATTCCATTCCATTCCATTCGCTTTGATTCCATTCCATTCGATTCCATTCCATTCGGATTGACTCCATTCCATTCCATTTCATTCCATTCTATTCCATTCCATTGCATTCCATTTCTTTCCATTCGGGTAGATTCCGTTCTATTCCATTCCTATCCATACCATTCCATACCGGTTCATTCCATTCCATTCCATTCCATTCCATCCCATTCCATTTGGGTTGATTCCATTCCATTCCATTCCATTCCATTTCATTCCAATCCATTCGGTTTCATTCCATTCCATTCCATTCCATGCCATTCGGTTGCTTCCATTCCAATCCAGAACATTCCATTCCGTTCCATTCAATTCCGGTTCATTCCATTCCATTCCATTCCATTCCATTCTATTCCATTCTGTTTAATTCCATTCCATTCCATTCCATTCCATTCGAGTTGATTCCATTCCATTCCATTCTATTCCATTCCATTCCATTCCATTCCATTCCATTCCATTCTATTCGCGTTGATTCCATTCCATCCCTTTCCATTCCATTCCATCCCATTCCATTCCATTCCATTCCATTCCATTCCATTCGGGTTGATTCCATTGCATTCCATTCCATTCCATTCTATTCCATTCCATTCGGGTTCATTCCATTCCATTCCGTTCCATTCGATTCCATTGCATTCCATTCCATTCGGGATGCTTCCATTCCAGTCAAGAACATTCCATTCCATTCCATTCCATTGCGGTTGATTCCATTGCATTCCATTCCATTCCATTTCATTCCATTCGGGTTGATTCCATTCCATTACATTCCATTACATTCCATTCTGGTTGATCCTATTCGATTCCATTCGCTTCAATTCCATTCCATTCCATTCCATTCGAGTTGCTTCCATTCCATTCCAGAACATTCCATTGCATTCCTTTCCATTCTTTCCATTCCATTCTATTCGGGTTCATTCCATTCCATTCCATTCCATTCCGTTCCATTCTGGTAGAATCCATTCCGTTCCATTCCAATCCATTCCATTCCATTCCGATTGATTCCATGCCATTCCTTTCCATTCCATTCCGTTCCATTCCATTCCATTCCGATTAATTCCATGCCATTCCATTGCATTCCATTCCATTCCACTCCATTCCTCTGTGGTTGATTCCATTCCATTCCTTTCCATTCCATTCCATTCCATTCCTTTCCAATCCGTTTCATTCCATTCCATTCAATTTCAATCCATTCGGGTTGATTCCATTCCATTCCATTCCATTCCATTAGGGTTGATGCCATTCCAATCCATTCAACACCATTCTATTCCATTTGGGTTGATTCCATTCCATTCCATTCCATTCCATTCCATTACATTCGGGTTAATTCCATTCCATTCCATTCCATTCCATTCCATTTCATTCCATTCCATTCGGGATGCTTCCATTCCAGTCAAGAACATTCCATTCCATTCCATTCCATTCCTATCCATTCCTTTCCATTCCGGTTTATCCCTTTACATTCCATTCCATTCCTTTCGTTTTGATTCCATTCCATTCCATTCCATTCCATTCCATTCGGTTTGATTCCATTCCATTCCATTACATTGCTTTCCATTCCATTCCATTTCATTCCATTCGGGTTGATTCCATTCCATTCCACTCCATTCCATTCTGGTCGATTCCATTCCATTCCATTCCCTTCATTTCCATTCCATTCCATTCCATTCTGGTTGCTTCCATTCCGATCCAGAACATTCCATTCCATTCCTTTCCATTACATTCCATTCCGTTCCATTCGGGTTCATTCCATTCAATTCAATTCCATTCCATTCCATTCCATTCCATTCCACTCGTGATGTTTCCATTCCATTTCATTCTATTCCATTCCATTCCATTCCAATCCCTTCCATTCTGGATGATTACATTCCATTCCATTCGTGTTGATACCATTCCATTCCACGCCATTCCATTCCATTCCTTTAGGGTTGTTGCCGTTCAATTCCATTCCATACCATTCCATTATATTTGGGTTGATTCCATTCCATTCCATTCCATTACATTCGGGTTAATTCCATTCCATTCCTTCCCATTCGATTCCATTCCATTCCATTCCATTCGGGATGCTTCCATTCCAGTCAAGAACATTCCATTACATAACATTCCATTCCATTCCATTCCGGTTGATTCCATTGCATTCCATTCCATTTCATTCCATTCGGGTTGATTCCATTCCATTCCATTCCATTACATTCCATTCTGGTTGATCCTATTCGATTCCATTCGCTTCAATTCCATTCCATTCCATTCCATTCCATTCGAGTTGCTTCCATTCCAATCCAGAACATTCCATTCCATTCCTTTCCATTCTTTCCATTCCATTCTATTCGGGTTATTCCATTCCATTCCATTCCATTCCGTTCCATTCTGGTAGAATCCATTCCGTTCCATTCCAATCCATTCCATTTCATTCCGATTGATTCCATGCCATTCCTTTCCATTCCATTCCATTCCGTTCCATTCCATTCCATTCCGATTAATTCCATTCCATTCCATTGCATTCCATTCCATTCCACTCCATTCCTCTGTGGTTGATTGCATTCCATTCCATTCCATTCCATTCCATTCCATTCCTTTCCAATCCGTTTCATTCCATTCCATTCAATTTCAATCCATTCGGGTTGATTCCATTCCATTCCATTCCTTTCCATTATATTCCATTGCATTCCATTCCATTCGGGTTCATTCCATTCCATTCCATTCCATTCCATTCCATTCCATTCCCTTCGTGTTGAATCCATTCCGTTCCCTTCCATTCCATCCCATTCCATTCTATTCCATTCCATTCCGATACATTCCATTCCATTCCCTTCCATTCGTGTTGATTCCATTCCATGCCATGCCATTCCATTCCATTCCGGTTGATTCCATTCCATTCCATTCCATTCCATTCCATTCCATTCCATTCCATTCCATTCCATTGCATTTCATTTCCTTCGTGTTGATTCCATTCCATTCCATTCCATTCCATTCCGTTCCCTTCCATTCCATTCCATTAGAGTTGATTCCATTCCATTCCATTCAATTCCATTCCATTCCATTTCATTCCATTCTCGATGATTCCATTCCATTCCATTCCATTCCATTCGGGTTGATTCCATTCCATTTCATTCCATTAGATTCCATTCCTTTCCATTCCATTCGTGTTAATTCCATGCCATTCCACTCCATTCCATTGCCTTCCATTCCATTCCATTCCATTCGGGTTGCTTCTATTCCATTCCAGAACATTCCATTCCATTCCATTCCGATTGATTCCATTCCATTCCATTGCATTCCATTCCATTCCACTCCATTCTATTGTGGTTGATTCCTTTCCATTCCATTCCATTCCATTCCTTTCCATTCCGTTTCATTCCATTCCATTCAATTTCATTCCATTCGGGTTGAATCCATTCCATTCCATTCCTTTCCATTATATTCCATTCCATTCCATTCCATTCGGGTTCATTCCATTCCATTCCATTCCATTCCATTCCATTCCATTCCATTCCCTTTGGGTTGAATAAATTCCATTCCCTTCCATTCCATTCCATTCCATTCGGGTAGATTCCATTCCATTCCATTCCATTCCATTCCATTCCATTCCATTCCGGTTGATTCCATTCCATTTCTTTCCATTCCATTCCATTCCATTCCATTCCATTCTGGTTTATTCCATTCCATTCCATTCCATTCCATTCCATTCCATTCCATTCCATTCCATTCCATTCTATTCCATTCTATCCCATTCCATTCCATTCCATTCGGGATGATTCCATTCCATTCCATTCCATACCTTTCCATTGCTGTTGATTCCATTCCATTCCATTCCATTCCATTCCACTCCATTCCATTCCGTTTGTGTTGATTCCATTCTGTTCCAATCCATACCATTCCATTCCATTCCATTCCGGTTAATTCCATTCCATTCCATTTCATTCAATTCCATTCTGGTTGATTCCATTCCATTTCTTCCTATTCCATTCCATTCCATTCTATTCCATTCCATTCCATTCTATTCGCGTTGATTCCATTCCATCCCATTCCATTCCATTCCATCCCATTCCATTCCATTCCATTCGGGTTGATTCCATTGCATTCCATTCCATTCCATACCATTTGCGTGGATTCCATTCCATTCCATTCAATTCCATTGCATTCCATTCCATTCGGGTTGATTCCTTTCCATTCCATTCCATTGCATTCCATTCCATACCATTCCATTCCATTCCACTCAGGTTGATTCCATTCCATTTCTTTCCATTCCATTCCATTCCATTCCATTCCATTCGGGTTTATTCCATTCCATTCCTTTCCATTCCATTCCATTCCATTCCATTCCGTTCCATTCCATTCCATTCTATGCCATTCCAATCCATTCCATTCCGTTTGATTCCATTCCATTCCATTCCATACCATTCCATTCCTGTTGATTCCTTTCAATTCCACTCCATTCCATTCCATTCCGTTTGGGTTGATTCCATTCCGTTCCAATCCATACCATACCATTCCATTCGGGTTGATTCCATTCCATTCCATTCCATTCCATTTCATTGCATTCTGTTTGATTCCATTCCATTCCATTCCATTCCATTCCATTCCATTCCATTCTGGTTGATTCTATTCCATTCCATTCCATTCCATTTCATTACATTCCATTCGGGTTGATTCCATTCCATTCCATTCTATTCCATTCCATTCCATTCCATTCGCTTTGATTCCATTCCATTCGATTCCATTCCATTCGGATAGACTCCATTCCATTCCATTTCATTCCATTCTATTCCATTCCATTGCATTCCATTTCATTCCATTCGGGTAGATTCCGTTCTATTCCATTCCTATCCATACCATTCCATACCGGTTCATTCCATTCCATTCCATTCCATTCCATTCCATTCCATTCCATCCCATTCCATTTGGGTTGATTCCATTCCATTCCATTCCATTCCATTTCATTCCAATCCATTCGGTTCAATTCCATTCCATTCCATTCCATGCCATTCGGTTGCTTCCATTCCAATCCAGAACATTCCATTCCGTTCCATTCAATTCCGGTTCATTCCATTCCATTCCATTCCATTCCATTCTATTCCATTCCATTCCATTCTATTCCATTCCATTCCATTCTATTCGCGTTGATTCCATTCCATCCCTTTCCATTCCATTCCATCCCATTCCATTCCATTCCATTCCATTCCATTCCATTCCATTCCATTCGGGTTGATTCCATTGCATTCCATTCCATTCCATTCTATTCCATTCCATTCGGGTTCATTCCATTCCATTCCGTTCCATTCGATTCCATTCCATTCCATTCCATTCGGGATGCTTCCATTCCAGTCAAGAACATTCCATTCCATTCCATTCCATTCCATTCCATTCCATTCCGGTTGATTCCATTCCATTACATTCCATTACATTCCATTCTGGTTGATCCTATTCGATTCCATTCGCTTCAATTCCATTCCATTCCATTCCATTCGAGTTGCTTCCATTCCATTCCAGAACATTCCATTCCATTCCTTTCCATTCTTTCCATTCCATTCTATTCGGGTTCATTCCATTCCATTCCATTCCATTCCGTTCCATTCTGGTTGAATCCATTCCGTTCCATTCCAATCCATTCCATTCCATTCCGATTGATTCCATGCCATTCCTTTCCATTCCATTCCGTTCCATTCCATTCCATTCCGATTAATTCCATGCCATTCCATTGCATTCCATTCCATTCCACTCCATTCCTCTGTGGTTGATTCCATTCCATTCCATTCCATTCCATTCCATTCCATTCCTTTCCAATCCGTTTCATTCCATTCCATTCAATTTCAATCCATTCGGGTTGATTCCATTCCATTCCATTCCATTCCATTAGGGTTGATGCCATTCCATTCCATTCAACACCATTCTATTCCATTTGGGTTGATTCCATTCCATTCCATTACATTACATTCGGGTTAATTCCATTCCATTCCATTCCATTCGATTCCATTTCATTCTATTCCATTCGGGATGCTTCCATTCCAGTCAAGAACATTCCATTCCATTCCATTCCATTCCTATCCATTCCTTTCCATTCCGGTTTATCCCTTTACATTCCATTCCATTCCTTTCGTTTTGATTCCATTCCATTCCATTCCATTCCATTCCATTCGGTTTGATTCCATTCCATTCCATTACATTGCTTTCCATTCCATTCCATTTCATTCCATTCGGGTTGATTCCATTCCATTCCACTCCATTCCATTCTGGTCGATTCCATTCCATTCCATTCCCTTCATTTCCATTCCATTCCATTCCATTCTGGTTGCTTCCATTCCGATCCAGAACATTCCATTCCATTCCTATCCATTACATTCCATTCCGTTCCATTCGGGTTCATTCCATGCAATTCCATTCCATTCCATTCCATTCCATTCCATTCCATTCCATTCCATTCCATTCCACTCGGGATGTTTCCATTCCATTTCATTCTATTCCATTCCATTCCATTCCAATCCATTCCATTCTGGATGATTACATTCCATTCCATTCGTGTTGATACCATTCCATTCCACGCCATTCCATTCCATTCCTTTAGGGTTGTTGCCCTTCAATTCCATTCCATACCATTCCATTATATTTGGGTTGATTCCATTCCATTCCATTACATTACATTCGGGTTAATTCCATTGCATTCCTTCCCATTCGATTCCATTCCATTCCATTCCATTCGGGATGCTTCCATTCCAGTCAAGAACATTCCATTACATAACATTCCATTCCATTCCATTCCGGTTGATTCCATTGCATTCCATTCCATTCCATTTCATTCCATTCGGGTTGATTCCATTCCATTCCATTCCATTACATTCCATTCTGGTTGATCCTATTCGATTCCATTCGCTTCAATTCATTTCCATTCCATTCCATTCCATCCCATTCGAGTTGCTTCCATTCCAATCCAGAACATTCCATTCCATTCCTTTCCATTCTTTCCATTCCATTCTATTCGGGTTATTCCATTCCATTCCATTCCATTCCGTTCCATTCTGGTAGAATCCATTCCGTTCCATTCCAATCCATTCCATTTCATTCCGATTGATTCCATGCCATTCCTTTCCATTCCATTCCATTCCGTTCCATTCCATTCCATTCCGATTAATTCCATTCCATTCCATTGCATTCCATTCCATTCCACTCCATTCCTCTGTGGTTGATTGCATTCCAGTCCATTCCATTCCATTCCATTCCATTCCTTTCCAATCCGTTTCATTCCATTCCATTCAATTTCAATCCATTCGGGTTGATTCCATTCCATTCCATTCCTTTCCATTATATTCCATTGCATTCCATTCCATTCGGGTTCATTCCATTCCATTCCATTCCATTCCATTCCATTCCCTTCGTGTTGAATCCATTCCGTTCCCTTCCATTCCATCCCATTCCATTCTATTCCATTCCATTCCGATACATTCCATTCCATTCCCTTCCATTCGTGTTGATTCCATTCCATTCCATTCCGGTTGATTCCATTCCATTCCATTCCATTCCATTCCATTCCATTTCATTTCCTTCGTGTTGATTCCATTCCATTCCATTCCATTCCGTTCCCTTCCATTCCATTCCATTAGAGTTGATTCCATTCCATTCCATTCAATTCCATTCCATTCCATTTCATTCCATTCTCGATGATTCCATTCCATTCCATTCCATTCCATTCGGGTTGATTCCATTCCATTTCATTCCATTAGATTCCATTCCTTTCCATTCCTTTCGTGTTAATTCCATGCCATTCCACTCCATTCCATTGCCTTCCATTCCATTCCATTCCATTCGGGTTGCTTCTATTCCATTCCAGAACATTCCATTCCATTCCATTCCGATTGATTCCATTCCATTCCATTGCATTCCATTCCATTCCACTCCATTCCATTGTGGTTGATTCCTTTCCATTCCATTCCATTCCATTCCTTTCCATTCCGTTTCATTCCATTCCATTCAATTTCATTCCATTCGGGTTGAATCCATTCCATTCCATTCCTTTCCATTATATTCCATTCCATTCCATTCCATTCGGGTTCATTCCATTCCATTCCATTCCATTCCATTCCATTCCATTCCATTCCCTTTGGGTTGAATAAATTCCATTCCCTTCCATTCCATTCCATTCCATTCGGGTTGATTCCATTCCATTCCATTCCATTCCATTCCATTCCATTCCATTCCGGTTGATTCCATTCCATTTCTTTCCATTCCATTCCATTCCATTCCATTCCATTCCATTCTGGTTTATTCCATTCCATTCCATTCCATTCCATTCCATTCCATTCCATTCTATTCCATTCTATCCCATTCCATTCCATTCCATTCGGGATGATTCCATTCCATTCCATTCCATACCTTTCCATTGCTGTTGATTCCATTCCATTCCATTCCATTCCATTCCACTCCATTCCATTCCGTTTGTGTTGATTCCATTCTGTTCCAATCCATACCATTCCATTCCATTCCATTCCGGTTAATTCCATTCCATTCCATTTCATTCAATTCCATTCTGGTTGATTCCATTCCATTTCTTCCTATTCCATTCCATTCCATTCTATTCCATTCCATTCCATTCTATTCGCGTTGATTCCATTCCATCCCATTCCATTCCATTCCATCCCATTCCATTCCATTCCATTCGGGTTGATTCCATTGCATTCCATTCCATTCCATACCATTTGCGTGGATTCCATTCCATTCCTTTCAATTCCATTGCATTCCATTCCATTCGGGTTGATTCCTTTCCATTCCATTCCATTGCATTCCATTCCATACCATTCCATTCCATTCCACTCAGGTTGATTCCATTCCATTTCTTTCCATTCCATTCCATTCCATTCCATTCCATTCGGGTTTATTCCATTCCATTCCATTCCATTCCATTCCATTCCATTCCATTCCATTCCGTTCCGTTCCATTCCATTCCATTCTATGCCATTCCAATCCATTCCATTCCGTTTGATTCCATTCCATTCCATTCCATACCATTCCATTCCTGTTGATTCCTTTCAATTCCACTCCATTCCATTCCATTCCGTTTGGGTTGATTCCATTCCGTTCCAATCCATACCATTCCATTCCATTCGGGTTGATTCCATTCCATTCCATTCCATTCCATTTCATTGCATTCTGTTTGATTCCATTCCATTCCATTCCATTCCATTCCATTCCATTCCATTCCATTCTGGTTGATTCCATTCCATTCCATTCCATTCCATTTCATTACATTCCATTCGGGTTGATTCCATTCCATTCCATTCTATTCCATTCCATTCCATTCCATTCGCTTTGATTCCATTCCATTCGATTCCATTCCATTCGGATAGACTCCATTCCATTCCATTTCATTCCATTCTATTCCATTCCATTGCATTCCATTTCATTCCATTCGGGTAGATTCCGTTCTATTCCATTCCTATCCATACCATTCCATACCGGTTCATTCCATTCCATTCCATTCCATTCCATTCCATTCCATTCCATCCCATTCCATTTGGGTTGATTCCATTCCATTCCATTCCATTCCATTTCATTCCAATCCATTCGGTTTCATTCCATTCCATTCCATTCCATGCCATTCGGTTGCTTCCATTCCAATCCAGAACATTCCATTCCGTTCCATTCAATTCCGGTTCATTCCATTCCATTCCATTCCATTCCATTCCATTCTATTCCATTCCATTCCATTCTATTCCATTCCATTCCATTCTATTCGCGTTGATTCCATTCCATCCCTTTCCATTCCATTCCATCCCATTCCATTCCATTCCATTCCATTCCATTCCATTCGGGTTGATTCCATTGCATTCCATTCCATTCCATTCTATTCCATTCCATTCGGGTTCATTCCATTCCATTCAGTTCCATTCGATTCCATTCCATTCCATTCCATTCGGGATGCTTCCATTCCAGTCAAGAACATTCCATTCCATTCCATTCCATTCCATTCCATTCCGGTTGATTCCATTGCATTCCATTCCATTCCATTTCATTCCATTCGGGTTGATTCCATTCCATTACATTCCATTACATTCCATTCTGGTTGATCCTATTCGATTCCATTCGCTTCAATTCCATTCCATTCCATTCCATTCGAGTTGCTTCCATTCCATTCCAGAACATTCCATTCCATTCCTTTCCATTCTTTCCATTCCATTCTATTCGGGTTCATTCCATTCCATTCCATTCCATTCCGTTCCATTCTGGTAGAATCCATTCCGTTCCATTCCAATCCATTCCATTCCATTCCGATTGATTCCATGCCATTCCTTTCCATTCCATTCCGTTCCATTCCATTCCATTCCGATTAATTCCATGCCATTCCATTGCATTCCATTCCATTCCACTCCATTCCTCTGTGGTTGATTCCATTCCATTCCATTCCATTCCATTCCATTCCTTTCCAATCCGTTTCATTCCATTCCATTCAATTTCAATCCATTCGGGTTGATTCCATTCCATTCCATTCCATTCCATTAGGGTTGATGCCATTCCATTCCATTCAACACCATTCTATTCCATTTGGGTTGATTCCATTCCATTCCATTCCATTCCATTACATTACATTCGGGTTAATTCCATTCCATTCCATTCCATTCGATTCCATTTCATTCTATTCCATTCGGGATGCTTCCATTCCAGTCAAGAACATTCCATTCCATTCCATTCCATTCCTATCCATTCCTTTCCATTCCGGTTTATCCCTTTACATTCCATTCCATTCCTTTCGTTTTGATTCCATTCCATTCCATTCCATTCCATTCCATTCCATTCCATTCTGGTTGATTCTATTCCATTCCATTCCATTCCATTTCATTACATTCCATTCGGGTTGATTCCATTCCATTCCATTCTATTCCATTCCATTCCATTCCATTCGCTTTGATTCCATTCCATTCGATTCCATTCCATTCGGATAGACTCCATTCCATTCCATTTCATTCCATTCTATTCCATTCCATTGCATTCCATTTCATTCCATTCGGGTAGATTCCGTTCTATTCCATTCCTATCCATACCATTCCATACCGGTTCATTCCATTCCATTCCATTCCATTCCATTCCATTCCATTCCATCCCATTCCATTTGGGTTGATTCCATTCCATTCCATTCCATTCCATTTCATTCCAATCCATTCGGTTCAATTCCATTCCATTCCATTCCATGCCATTCGGTTGCTTCCATTCCAATCCAGAACATTCCATTCCGTTCCATTCAATTCCGGTTCATTCCATTCCATTCCATTCCATTCCATTCTATTCCATTCCATTCCATTCTATTCCATTCCATTCCATTCTATTCGCGTTGATTCCATTCCATCCCTTTCCATTCCATTCCATCCCATTCCATTCCATTCCATTCCATTCCATTCCATTCCATTCCATTCCATTCGGGTTGATTCCATTGCATTCCATTCCATTCCATTCTATTCCATTCCATTCGGGTTCATTCCATTCCATTCCGTTCCATTCGATTCCATTCCATTCCATTCCATTCGGGATGCTTCCATTCCAGTCAAGAACATTCCATTCCATTCCATTCCATTCCATTCCATTCCATTCCGGTTGATTCCATTCCATTACATTCCATTACATTCCATTCTGGTTGATCCTATTCGATTCCATTCGCTTCAATTCCATTCCATTCCATTCCATTCGAGTTGCTTCCATTCCATTCCAGAACATTCCATTCCATTCCTTTCCATTCTTTCCATTCCATTCTATTCGGGTTCATTCCATTCCATTCCATTCCATTCCGTTCCATTCTGGTTGAATCCATTCCGTTCCATTCCAATCCATTCCATTCCATTCCGATTGATTCCATGCCATTCCTTTCCATTCCATTCCGTTCCATTCCATTCCATTCCGATTAATTCCATGCCATTCCATTGCATTCCATTCCATTCCACTCCATTCCTCTGTGGTTGATTCCATTCCATTCCATTCCATTCCATTCCATTCCATTCCTTTCCAATCCGTTTCATTCCATTCCATTCAATTTCAATCCATTCGGGTTGATTCCATTCCATTCCATTCCATTCCATTAGGGTTGATGCCATTCCATTCCATTCAACACCATTCTATTCCATTTGGGTTGATTCCATTCCATTCCATTACATTACATTCGGGTTAATTCCATTCCATTCCATTCCATTCGATTCCATTTCATTCTATTCCATTCGGGATGCTTCCATTCCAGTCAAGAACATTCCATTCCATTCCATTCCATTCCTATCCATTCCTTTCCATTCCGGTTTATCCCTTTACATTCCATTCCATTCCTTTCGTTTTGATTCCATTCCATTCCATTCCATTCCATTCCATTCGGTTTGATTCCATTCCATTCCATTACATTGCTTTCCATTCCATTCCATTTCATTCCATTCGGGTTGATTCCATTCCATTCCACTCCATTCCATTCTGGTCGATTCCATTCCATTCCATTCCCTTCATTTCCATTCCATTCCATTCCATTCTGGTTGCTTCCATTCCGATCCAGAACATTCCATTCCATTCCTATCCATTACATTCCATTCCGTTCCATTCGGGTTCATTCCATGCAATTCCATTCCATTCCATTCCATTCCATTCCATTCCATTCCATTCCATTCCATTCCACTCGGGATGTTTCCATTCCATTTCATTCTATTCCATTCCATTCCATTCCAATCCATTCCATTCTGGATGATTACATTCCATTCCATTCGTGTTGATACCATTCCATTCCACGCCATTCCATTCCATTCCTTTAGGGTTGTTGCCCTTCAATTCCATTCCATACCATTCCATTATATTTGGGTTGATTCCATTCCATTCCATTACATTACATTCGGGTTAATTCCATTGCATTCCTTCCCATTCGATTCCATTCCATTCCATTCCATTCGGGATGCTTCCATTCCAGTCAAGAACATTCCATTACATAACATTCCATTCCATTCCATTCCGGTTGATTCCATTGCATTCCATTCCATTCCATTTCATTCCATTCGGGTTGATTCCATTCCATTCCATTCCATTACATTCCATTCTGGTTGATCCTATTCGATTCCATTCGCTTCAATTCATTTCCATTCCATTCCATTCCATCCCATTCGAGTTGCTTCCATTCCAATCCAGAACATTCCATTCCATTCCTTTCCATTCTTTCCATTCCATTCTATTCGGGTTATTCCATTCCATTCCATTCCATTCCGTTCCATTCTGGTAGAATCCATTCCGTTCCATTCCAATCCATTCCATTTCATTCCGATTGATTCCATGCCATTCCTTTCCATTCCATTCCATTCCGTTCCATTCCATTCCATTCCGATTAATTCCATTCCATTCCATTGCATTCCATTCCATTCCACTCCATTCCTCTGTGGTTGATTGCATTCCAGTCCATTCCATTCCATTCCATTCCATTCCTTTCCAATCCGTTTCATTCCATTCCATTCAATTTCAATCCATTCGGGTTGATTCCATTCCATTCCATTCCTTTCCATTATATTCCATTGCATTCCATTCCATTCGGGTTCATTCCATTCCATTCCATTCCATTCCATTCCATTCCCTTCGTGTTGAATCCATTCCGTTCCCTTCCATTCCATCCCATTCCATTCTATTCCATTCCATTCCGATACATTCCATTCCATTCCCTTCCATTCGTGTTGATTCCATTCCATTCCATTCCGGTTGATTCCATTCCATTCCATTCCATTCCATTCCATTCCATTTCATTTCCTTCGTGTTGATTCCATTCCATTCCATTCCATTCCGTTCCCTTCCATTCCATTCCATTAGAGTTGATTCCATTCCATTCCATTCAATTCCATTCCATTCCATTTCATTCCATTCTCGATGATTCCATTCCATTCCATTCCATTCCATTCGGGTTGATTCCATTCCATTTCATTCCATTAGATTCCATTCCTTTCCATTCCTTTCGTGTTAATTCCATGCCATTCCACTCCATTCCATTGCCTTCCATTCCATTCCATTCCATTCGGGTTGCTTCTATTCCATTCCAGAACATTCCATTCCATTCCATTCCGATTGATTCCATTCCATTCCATTGCATTCCATTCCATTCCACTCCATTCCATTGTGGTTGATTCCTTTCCATTCCATTCCATTCCATTCCTTTCCATTCCGTTTCATTCCATTCCATTCAATTTCATTCCATTCGGGTTGAATCCATTCCATTCCATTCCTTTCCATTATATTCCATTCCATTCCATTCCATTCGGGTTCATTCCATTCCATTCCATTCCATTCCATTCCATTCCATTCCATTCCCTTTGGGTTGAATAAATTCCATTCCCTTCCATTCCATTCCATTCCATTCGGGTTGATTCCATTCCATTCCATTCCATTCCATTCCATTCCATTCCATTCCGGTTGATTCCATTCCATTTCTTTCCATTCCATTCCATTCCATTCCATTCCATTCCATTCTGGTTTATTCCATTCCATTCCATTCCATTCCATTCCATTCCATTCCATTCTATTCCATTCTATCCCATTCCATTCCATTCCATTCGGGATGATTCCATTCCATTCCATTCCATACCTTTCCATTGCTGTTGATTCCATTCCATTCCATTCCATTCCATTCCACTCCATTCCATTCCGTTTGTGTTGATTCCATTCTGTTCCAATCCATACCATTCCATTCCATTCCATTCCGGTTAATTCCATTCCATTCCATTTCATTCAATTCCATTCTGGTTGATTCCATTCCATTTCTTCCTATTCCATTCCATTCCATTCTATTCCATTCCATTCCATTCTATTCGCGTTGATTCCATTCCATCCCATTCCATTCCATTCCATCCCATTCCATTCCATTCCATTCGGGTTGATTCCATTGCATTCCATTCCATTCCATACCATTTGCGTGGATTCCATTCCATTCCTTTCAATTCCATTGCATTCCATTCCATTCGGGTTGATTCCTTTCCATTCCATTCCATTGCATTCCATTCCATACCATTCCATTCCATTCCACTCAGGTTGATTCCATTCCATTTCTTTCCATTCCATTCCATTCCATTCCATTCCATTCGGGTTTATTCCATTCCATTCCATTCCATTCCATTCCATTCCATTCCATTCCATTCCGTTCCGTTCCATTCCATTCCATTCTATGCCATTCCAATCCATTCCATTCCGTTTGATTCCATTCCATTCCATTCCATACCATTCCATTCCTGTTGATTCCTTTCAATTCCACTCCATTCCATTCCATTCCGTTTGGGTTGATTCCATTCCGTTCCAATCCATACCATTCCATTCCATTCGGGTTGATTCCATTCCATTCCATTCCATTCCATTTCATTGCATTCTGTTTGATTCCATTCCATTCCATTCCATTCCATTCCATTCCATTCCATTCCATTCTGGTTGATTCCATTCCATTCCATTCCATTCCATTTCATTACATTCCATTCGGGTTGATTCCATTCCATTCCATTCTATTCCATTCCATTCCATTCCATTCGCTTTGATTCCATTCCATTCGATTCCATTCCATTCGGATAGACTCCATTCCATTCCATTTCATTCCATTCTATTCCATTCCATTGCATTCCATTTCATTCCATTCGGGTAGATTCCGTTCTATTCCATTCCTATCCATACCATTCCATACCGGTTCATTCCATTCCATTCCATTCCATTCCATTCCATTCCATTCCATCCCATTCCATTTGGGTTGATTCCATTCCATTCCATTCCATTCCATTTCATTCCAATCCATTCGGTTTCATTCCATTCCATTCCATTCCATGCCATTCGGTTGCTTCCATTCCAATCCAGAACATTCCATTCCGTTCCATTCAATTCCGGTTCATTCCATTCCATTCCATTCCATTCCATTCCATTCTATTCCATTCCATTCCATTCTATTCCATTCCATTCCATTCTATTCGCGTTGATTCCATTCCATCCCTTTCCATTCCATTCCATCCCATTCCATTCCATTCCATTCCATTCCATTCCATTCCATTCGGGTTGATTCCATTGCATTCCATTCCATTCCATTCTATTCCATTCCATTCGGGTTCATTCCATTCCATTCAGTTCCATTCGATTCCATTCCATTCCATTCCATTCGGGATGCTTCCATTCCAGTCAAGAACATTCCATTCCATTCCATTCCATTCCATTCCATTCCGGTTGATTCCATTGCATTCCATTCCATTCCATTTCATTCCATTCGGGTTGATTCCATTCCATTACATTCCATTACATTCCATTCTGGTTGATCCTATTCGATTCCATTCGCTTCAATTCCATTCCATTCCATTCCATTCGAGTTGCTTCCATTCCATTCCAGAACATTCCATTCCATTCCTTTCCATTCTTTCCATTCCATTCTATTCGGGTTCATTCCATTCCATTCCATTCCATTCCGTTCCATTCTGGTAGAATCCATTCCGTTCCATTCCAATCCATTCCATTCCATTCCGATTGATTCCATGCCATTCCTTTCCATTCCATTCCGTTCCATTCCATTCCATTCCGATTAATTCCATGCCATTCCATTGCATTCCATTCCATTCCACTCCATTCCTCTGTGGTTGATTCCATTCCATTCCATTCCATTCCATTCCATTCCTTTCCAATCCGTTTCATTCCATTCCATTCAATTTCAATCCATTCGGGTTGATTCCATTCCATTCCATTCCATTCCATTAGGGTTGATGCCATTCCATTCCATTCAACACCATTCTATTCCATTTGGGTTGATTCCATTCCATTCCATTCCATTCCATTACATTACATTCGGGTTAATTCCATTCCATTCCATTCCATTCGATTCCATTTCATTCTATTCCATTCGGGATGCTTCCATTCCAGTCAAGAACATTCCATTCCATTCCATTCCATTCCTATCCATTCCTTTCCATTCCGGTTTATCCCTTTACATTCCATTCCATTCCTTTCGTTTTGATTCCATTCCATTCCATTCCATTCCATTCCATTCGGTTTGATTCCATTCCATTCCATTACATTGCTTTCCATTCCATTCCATTTCATTCCATTCGGGTTGATTCCATTCCATTCCACTCCATTCCATTCTGGTCGATTCCATTCCATTCCATTCCCTTCATTTCCATTCCATTCCATTCCATTCTGGTTGCTTCCATTCCGATCCAGAACATTCCATTCCATTCCTTTCCATTACATTCCATTCCGTTCCATTCGGGTTCATTCCATTCAATTCCATTCCATTCCATTCCATTCCATTCCATTCCATTCCACTCGGGATGTTTCCATTCCATTTCATTCTATTCCATTCCATTCCATTCCAATCCATTCCATTCTGGATGATTACATTCCATTCCATTCGTGTTGATACCATTCCATTCCACGCCATTCCATTCCATTCCTTTAGGGTTGTTGCCCTTCAATTCCATTCCATACCATTCCATTATATTTGGGTTGATTCCATTGCATTCCATTCCATTACAGTCGGTTTAATTCCATTCCATTCCTTCCCATTCGATTCCATTCCATTCCATTCCATTCGGGATGCTTCCATTCCAGTCAAGAACATTCCATTACATTACATTCCATTCCATTCCATTCCGGTTGATTCCATTGCATTCCATTCCATTCCATTTCATTCCATTCGGGTTGATTCCATTCCATTCCATTCCATTACATTCCATTCTGGTTGATCCTATTCGATTCCATTCGCTTCAATTCCATTCCATTCCATTCCATTCGAGTTGCTTCCATTCCAATCCAGAACATTCCATTCCATTCCTTTCCATTCTTTCCATTCCATTCTATTCGGGTTCATTCCATTCCATTCCATTCCATTCCGTTCCATTCTGGTAGAATCCATTCCATTCCATTCCAATCCATTCCATTTCATTCTGATTGATTCCATGCCATTCCTTTCCATTCCATTCCATTCCGTTCCATTCCATTCCATTCCGATTAATTCCATTCCATTCCATTGCATTCCATTCCATTCCACTCCATTCCTCTGTGGTTGATTCCATTCCATTCCATTCCATTCCATTCCATTCCATTCCATTCCATTCCAATCCGTTTCATTCCATTCCATTCAATTTCAATCCATTCGGGTTGATTCCATTCCATTCCATTCCTTTCCATTATATTCCATTGCATTCCATTCCATTCGGGTTCATTCCATTGCATTCCATTCCTTTCCATTCCATTCCATTCCATTCGTGTTGAATCCATTCCATTCCCTTCCATTCCATCCCATTACATTCTATTCCATTCCATTCCGATACATTCCATTCCATTCCCTTCCATTCGTGTTGATTCCATTCCATGCCATGCCATTCCATTCCATTCCAGTTGATTCCATTCCATTCCATTCCATTCCATTCCATTCCATTCCATTTCCTTCGTGTTGATTCCATTCCATTCCATTCCATTCCGTTCCCTTCCATTCCATTCCATTAGAGTTGATTCCATTCCATTCAATTCCATTCCTTTCCATTTCATTCCATTCTCGATGATTCCATTCCATTCCATTCCATTCCATTCGGGTTGATTCCATTCCATTTCATTCCATTAGATTCCATTCCTTTCCATTCCATTCGTGTTAATTCCATGCCATTCCACTCCATTCCATTTCCTTCCATTCCATTCCATTCCATTCGGGTTGCATCTATTCCATTCCAGAACATTCCATTCCATTCCATTCCGATTGATTCCATTCCATTCCATTGCATTCCATTCCATTCCACTCCATTCCATTGTGGTTGATTCCTTTCCATTCCATTCCATTCCATTCCTTTCCATTCCGTTTCATTCCATTCCATTCAATTTCATTCCATTCGGGTTGAATCCATTCCATTCCATTCCTTTCCATTATATTCCATTCCATTCCATTCCATTCGGGTTCATTCCATTCCATTCCATTCCATTCCATTCCATTCCCTTCGGGTTGAATAAATTCCATTCCCTTCCATTCCATTCCATTCCATTCGGGTTGATTCCATTCCATTCCATTCCATTCCAGTTGATTCCATTCCATTTCTTTCCATTCCATTCCATTCCATTCAATTCCATTCTGGTTTATTCCATTCCATTCCATTCCATTCCATTCCATTCCATTCCATTCCATTCTATCCCATTCCATTCCATTCCATTCGGGATGATTCCATTCCATTCCATTCCATACCTTTCCATTGCTGTTGATTCCATTCCATTCCATTCCATTGCATTCCACTCCATTCCATTCCATTCCGTTTGTGTTGATTCCATTCCGTTCCAATCCATACCATTCCATTCCATTCCATTCCGGTTAATTCCATTCCATTCCATTTCATTCAATTCCATTCTGGTTGATTCCATTCCATTTCTTCCTACTCCATTCCATTCCATTGTATTCCATTCCATTCCATTCTATTCGCGTTGATTCCATTCCATCCCATTCCATTCCATTCTATCCCATTCCATTCCATTCCATTCGGGTTGATTCCATTGCATTCCATTCCATTCCATACCATTTGCGTGGATTCCATTCCATTCCATTCAATTCCATTGCTTTCCATTCCATTCGGGTTGATTCCTTTCCATTCCATTCCATTGCATTCCATTCCATACCATTCCATTCCATTCCACTCAGGTTGATTCCATTCCATTTCTTTCCATTCCATTCCATTCCGTTCCATTCCATTCGGGTTTATTCCATTCCATTCCATTCCATTCCGTTCCATTCCATTCCATTCCGTTCCATTCCATTCCATTCTATGCCATTCCAATCCATTCCATTCCGTTTGATTCCATTCCATTCCATTCCATACCATTCCATTCCTGTTGATTCCTTTCAATTCCACTCCATTCCATTCCATTCCATTTCATTCCATTCTCGATGATTCCATTCCATTCCATTCCATTCCATTCGGGTTGATTCCATTCCATTTCATTCCATTAGATTCCATTCCTTTCCATTCCACTCGTGTTAATTCCATGCCATTCCACTCCATTCTATTGCCTTCCATTCCATTCCATTCCATTCGAGTTGCTTCTATTCCATTCCAGAACATTCCATTCCATTCCATTCCGATTTATTCCATTCCATTCCATTGCATTCCATTCCATTCCACTCCATTCCATTGTGGTTGATTCCTTTCCATTCCATTCCATTCCATTCCTTTCCATTCCGTTTCATTCCATTCCATTCAATTTCATTCCATTCGGGTTGAATCCATTCCATTCCATTCCTTTCCATTATATTCCATTCCATTCCATTCCATTCGGGTTCATTCCATTCCATTCCATTCCATTCCATTCCATTCCATTCCATTCCCTTCGGGTTGAATAAATTCCATTCCCTTCCATTCCATTCCATTCCATTCGGGTTGATTCCATTCCATTCCATTCCATTCCATTCCATTCCGGTTGATTCCATTCCATTTCTTTCCATTCCATTCCATTCCATTCCATTCCATTCTGGTTTATTCCATTCCATTCCATTCCATTCCATTCTATTCCATTCTATCCCATTCCATTCCATTCCATTCGGGATGATTCCATTCCATTCCATTCCATTCCATACCTTTCCATTGCTGTTGATTCCATTCCATTCCATTCCATTCCATTCCACTCCATTCCATTCCATTCCGTTTGTGTTGATTCCATTCCGTTCCAATCCATACCATTCCATTCCATTCCATTCCGGTTAATTCCATTCCATTCCATTTCATTCAATTCCATTCTGGTTGATTCCATTCCAATTCTTCCTATTCCATTCCATTCCATTCTATTCCATTCCATTCCATTCTATTCGCGTTGATTCCATTCCATCCCATTCCATTCCATTCCATCCCATTCCATTCCATTCCATTCGGGTTGATTCCATTGCATTCCATTCCATTCCATACCATTTGCGTGGATTCCATTCCATTCCATTCAATTCCATTGCATTCCAATCCATTCGGGTTGATTCCTTTCCATTCCATTCCATTGCATTCCATTCCATACCATTCCATTCCATTCCACTCAGGTTGATTCCATTCCATTTCTTTCCATTCCATTCGGGTTTATTCCATTCCATTCCATTCCATTCCATTCCGTTCCATTCCATTCCATTCTATGCCATTCCAATCCATTCCATTCCGTTTGATTCCATTCCATTCCATTCCATACCATTCCATTCCTGTTGATTCCTTTCAATTCCACTCCATTCCATTCCATTCCGTTTGGGTTGATTCCATTCCGTTCCAATCCATACCATTCCATTCCATTCGGGTTGATTCCATTCCATTCCATTCCATTCCATTTCATTGCATTCTGTTTGATTCCATTCCATTCCATTCCATTCCATTCCATTCCATTCCATTCTGGTTGATTCCATTCCATTCCATTCCATTCCATTTCATTACATTCCATTCGGGTTGATTCCATTCCATTCCATTCCATTCCATTCCATTCAATTCGCTTTGATTCCATTCCATTCGATTCCATTCCATTCGGATTGACTCCATTCCATCCATTTCATTTCATTCTATTCCATTCCATTGCATTCCATTTCATTCCATTCGGGTAGATTCCGTTCTATTCCATTCCTATCCATACCATTCCATACCGGTTCATTCCATTCCATTCCATTCCATTCCATTCCATTCCATTCCATTCCATTCCATTCCATCCCATTCCATTTGGGTTGATTCCATTCCATTCCATTCCATTCCATTTCATTCCAATCCATTCGGTTTCATTCCATTCCATTCCATTCCATGCCATTCGGTTGCTTCCATTCCAATCCAGAACATTCCATTCCGTTCCATTCAATTCCGGTTCATTCCATTCCATTCCATTCCATTCCATTCTATTCCATTCTGTTTAATTCCATTCCATTCCATTCCATTCCATTCGAGTTGATTCCATTCCATTCCATTCTATTCCATTCCATTCCATTCTATTCCATTCCATTCCATTCTATTCGCGTTGATTCCATTCCATCCCTTTCCATTCCATTCCATCCCTTTCCATTCCATTCCATTCCATTCCATTCGGGTTGATTCCATTGCATTCCATTCCATTCCATTCTATTCCATTCCATTCGGGTTCATTCCATTCCATTCCGTTCCATTCGATTCCATTCCATTCCATTCCATTCGGGATGCTTCCATTCCAGTCAAGAACATTCCATTCCATTCCATTCCATTCCATTCCATTCCATTCCGGTTGATTCCATTGCATTCCATTCCATTCCATTTCATTCCATTCGGGTTGATTCCATTCCATTACATTCCATTACATTCCATTCTGGTTGATCCTATTCGATTCCATTCGCTTCAATTCCATTCCATTCCATTCCATTCGAGTTGCTTCCATTCCATTCCAGAACATTCCATTCCATTCCTTTCCATTCTTTCCATTCCATTCTATTCGGGTTCATTCCATTCCATTCCATTCCATTCCGTTCCATTCTGGTAGAATCCATTCCGTTCCATTCCAATCCATTCCATTCCATTCCGATTGATTCCATGCCATTCCTTTCCATTCCATTCCGTTCCATTCCATTCCATTCCGATTAATTCCATGCCATTCCATTGCATTCCATTCCATTCCACTCCATTCCTCTGTGGTTGATTCCATTCCATTCCATTCCATTCCATTCCATTCCATTCCATTCCATTCCATTCCATTCCTTTCCAATCCGTTTCATTCCATTCCATTCAATTTCAATCCATTCGGGTTGATTCCATTCCATTCCATTCCATTCCATTCCATTAGGGTTGATGCCATTCCATTCCATTCAACACCATTCTATTCCATTTGGGTTGATTCCATTCCATTCCATTCCATTCCATTACATTACATTCGGGTTAATTCCATTCCATTCCATTCCATTCGATTCCATTTCATTCTATTCCATTCGGGATGCTTCCATTCCAGTCAAGAACATTCCATTCCATTCCATTCCATTCCTATCCATTCCTTTCCATTCCGGTTTATCCCTTTACATTCCATTCCATTCCTTTCGTTTTGATTCCATTCCATTCCATTCCATTCCATTCCATTCCATTCGGTTTGATTCCATTCCATTCCATTACATTGCTTTCCATTCCATTCCATTTCATTCCATTCGGGTTGATTCCATTCCATTCCACTCCATTCCATTCTGGTCGATTCCATTCCATTCCATTCCCTTCATTTCCATTCCATTCCATTCCATTCTGGTTGCTTCCATTCCGATCCAGAACATTCCATTCCATTCCTTTCCATTACATTCCATTCCGTTCCATTCGGGTTCATTCCATTCAATTCAATTCCATTCCATTCCATTCCATTCCATTCCATTCCATTCCACTCGGGATGTTTCCATTCCATTTCATTCTATTCCATTCCATTCCATTCCAATCCATTCCATTCTGGATGATTACATTCCATTCCATTCGTGTTGATACCATTCCATTCCACGCCATTCCATTCCATTCCTTTAGGGTTGTTGCCGTTCAATTCCATTCCATACCATTCCATTATATTTGGGTTGATTCCATTCCATTCCATTCCATTACATTCGGGTTAATTCCATTCCATTCCTTCCCATTCGATTCCATTCCATTCCATTCCATTCGGGATGCTTCCATTCCAGTCAAGAACATTCCATTACATAACATTCCATTCCATTCCATTCCGGTTGATTCCATTGCATTCCATTCCATTCCATTTCATTCCATTCGGGTTGATTCCATTCCATTCCATTCCATTACATTCCATTCTGGTTGATCCTATTCGATTCCATTCGCTTCAATTCCATTCCATTCCATTCCATTCCATTCGAGTTGCTTCCATTCCAATCCAGAACATTCCATTCCATTCCTTTCCATTCTTTCCATTCCATTCTATTCGGGTTCATTCCATTCCATTCCATTCCATTCCGTTCCATTCTGGTAGAATCCATTCCGTTCCATTCCAATCCATTCCATTTCATTCCGATTGATTCCATGCCATTCCTTTCCATTCCATTCCATTCCGTTCCATTCCATTCCATTCCGATTAATTCCATTCCATTCCATTGCATTCCATTCCATTCCACTCCATTCCTCTGTGGTTGATTGCATTCCATTCCATTCCATTCCATTCCTTTCCATTCCATTCCTTTCCAATCCGTTTCATTCCATTCCATTCAATTTCAATCCATTCGGGTTGATTCCATTCCATTCCATTCCTTTCCATTATATTCCATTGCATTCCATTCCATTCGGGTTCATTCCATTCCATTCCATTCCATTCCATTCCATTCCATTCCATTCCATTCCCTTCGTGTTGAATCCATTCCATTCCCTTCCATTCCATCCCATTTCATTCTATTCCATTCCATTCTGATACATTCCATTCCATTCCCTTCCATTCGTGTTGATTCCATTCCATGCCATGCCATTCCATTCCATTCCGGTTGATTCCATTCCATTCCATTCCATTCCATTCCATTCCATTCCATTCCATTTCATTTCCTTCGTGTTGATTCCATTCCATTCCATTCCATTCCGTTCCCTTCCATTCCATTCCATTAGAGTTGATTCCATTCCATTCCATTCAATTCCATTCCATTCCATTTCATTCCATTCTCGATGATTCCACTCCATTCCATTCCATTCCATTCGGGTTGATTCCATTCCATTTCATTCCATTAGATTCCATTCCTTTCCATTCCATTCGTGTTAATTCCATGCCATTCTACTCCATTCCATTGCCTTCCATTCCATTCCATTCCATTCCATTCGGGTTGCTTCTATTCCATTCCAGAACATTCCATTCCATTCCATTCCGATTGATTCCATTCCATTCCATTGCATTCCATTCCATTCCACTCCATTCCATTGTGGTTGATTCCTTTCCATTCCATTCCATTCCATTCCTTTCCATTCCGTTTCATTCCATTCCATTCAATTTCATTCCATTCGGGTTGAATCCATTCCATTCCATTCCTTTCCATTATATTCCATTCCATTCCATTCCATTAGGGTTCATTCCATTCCATTCCATTCCATTCCATTCCATTCCATTCCATTCCCTTCGGGTTGAATAAATTCCATTCCCTTCCATTCCATTCCATTCCATTCGGGTTGATTCCATTCCATTCCATTCCATTCCATTCCATTCCATTCCGGTTGATTCCATTCCATTTCTTTCCATTCCATTCCATTCCATTCCATTCCATTCTGGTTTATTCCATTCCATTCCATTCCATTCCATTCCATTCTATTCCATTCTATCCCATTCCATTCCATTCCATTCGGGATGGTTCCATTCCATTCCATTCCATACCTTTCCATTGCTGTTGATTCCATTCCATTCCATTCCATTCCATTCCACTCCATTCCATTCCATTCCGTTTGTGTTGATTCCATTCCGTTCCAATCCATACCATTCCATTCTATTCCATTCTGGTTAATTCCATTCCATTCCATTTCATTCAATTCCATTCTGGTTGATTCCATTCCATTTCTTCCTATTCCATTCCATTCCATTCTATTCCATTCCATTCCATTCTATTCGCGTTGATTCCATTCCATCCCATTCCATTCCATTCCATCCCATTCCATTCCATTCCATTCGGGTTGATTCCATTGCATTCCATTCCATTCCATACCATTTGCGTGGATTCCATTCCATTCCATTCAATTCCATTGCTTTCCATTCCATTCGGGTTGATTCCTTTCCATTCCATTCCATTGCATTCCATTCCATACCATTCCATTCCATTCCACTCAGGTTGATTCCATTCCATTTCTTTCCATTCCATTCCATTCCATTCCATTCCATTCGGGTTTATTCCATTCCATTCCATTCCATTCCATTCCATTCCATTCCATTCCGTTCCATTCCTTTCCATTCTATGCCATTCCAATCCATTCCATTCCGTTTGATTCCATTCCATTCCATTCCATACCATTCCATTCCTGTTGATTCCTTTCAATTCCACTCCATTCCATTCCATTCCGTTTGGGTTGATTCCATTCCGTTCCAATCCATACCATTCCATTCCATTCGGGTTGATTCCATTCCATTCCATTCAATTCCATTTCATTGCATTCTGTTTGATTCCATTCCATTCCATTCCATTCCATTCCATTCCATTCTGGTTGATTCCATTCCATTCCATTCCATTCCATTTCATTACATTCCATTCGGGTTGATTCCATTCCATTCCATTCTATTCCATTCCATTCCATTCAATTCGCTTTGATTCCATTCCATTCGATTCCATTCCATTCGGATTGACTCCATTCCATTCCATTTCATTCCATTCTATTCCATTCCACTGCATTTCATTTCATTCCATTCGGGTAGATTCCGTTCTATTCCATTCCTATCCATACCATTCCATACCGGTTCATTCCATTCCATTCCATTCCATTCCATTCCATTCCATTCCATCCCATTCCATTTGGGTTGATTCCATTCCATTCCATTCCATTTCATTCCAATCCATTCGGTTTCATTCCATTCCATTCCATTCCATGCCATTCGGTTGCTTCCATTCCAATCCAGAACATTCCATTCCGTTCCATTCAATTCCGGTTCTTTCCATTCCATTCCATTCCATTCCATTCTATTCCATTCTGTTTAATTCCATTCCATTCCATTCCATTCCATTCGAGTTGATTCCATTCCATTCCATTCTATTCCATTCCATTCCATTCTACTCCATTCCATTCCATTCTATTCGCGTTGATTCCATTCCATCCCTTTCCATTCCATTCCATCCCATACCATTCCATTCCATTCATTCCATTCCATTCCATTCGGGTTGATTCCATTGCATTCCATTCCAGTCCATTCTATTCCATTCCATTCGGGTTCATTCCATTCCATTCCGTTCCATTCGATTCCATTCCATTCCATTCCATTCGGGATGCTTCCATTCCAGTCAAGAACATTCCATTCCATTCCATTCCATTCCATTCCATTCCATTCCATTCCGGTTGATTCCATTGCATTCCATTCCATTCCATTTCATTCCATTCCGGTTGATTCCATTCCATTACATTCCATTACATTCCATTCTGGTTGATCCTATTCGATTCCATTCGCTTCAATTCCATTCCATTCCATTCCATTCGAGTTGCTTCCATTCCAATCCAGAACATTCCATTCCATTCCTTTCCATTCTTTCCATTCCATTCTATTCGGGTTCATTCCATTCCATTCCATTCCATTCCGTTCCATTCTGGTAGAATCCATTCCGTTCCATTCCAATCCATTCCATTCCATTCCGATTGATTCCATGCCATTCCTTTCCATTCCATTCCGTTCCATTCCATTCCATTCCGATTAATTCCATGCCATTCCATTGCATTCCATTCCATTCCACTCCATTCCTCTGTGGTTGATTCCATTCCATTCCATTCCATTCCATTCCATTCCATTCCTTTCCAATCCGTTTCATTCCATTCCATTCAATTTCAATCCATTCGGGTTGATTCCATTCCATTCCATTCCATTCAATTAGGGTTGATGCCATTCCATTCCATTCAACACCATTCTATTCCATTGGGGTTGATTCCATTCCATTCCATTCCATTCCATTCCATTCCATTCCATTCGGGTTAATTCCATTCCATTCCATTCCATTCGATTCCATTTCATTCCATTCCATTCGGGATGCTTCCATTCCAGTCAAGAACATTCCATTCCATTCCATTCCATTCCTATCCATTCCTATCCATTCCGGTTTATCCCTTTACATTCCATTCCATTCCTTTCGTTTTGATTCCATTCCATTCCATTCCATTCCATTCCATTCCATTCGGTTTGATTCCATTCCATTCCATTACATTGCTTTCCATTCCATTCCATTTCAGTCCATTCAGATTGATTCCATTCCATTCCACTCCATTCCATTCTGGTCGATTCCATTCCATTCCATTCCCTTCATTTCCATTCCATTCCATTCCATTCTGGTTGCTTCCATTCCGATCCAGAACATTCCATTCCATTCCTTTCCATTACATTCCATTCCGTTCCATTCGGGTTCATTCCATTCAATTCCATTCCATTCCATTCCATTCCATTCCATTCCATTCCATTCCATTCCACTCGGGATGTTTCCATTCCATTTCATTCTATTCCATTCCATTCCATTCCATTCCAATCCATTCCATTCTGGATGATTACATTCCATTCCATTCGTGTTGATACCATTCCATTCCACGCCATTCCAATCCATTCCTTTAGGGTTGTTGCCGTTCAATTCCATTCCATACCATTCCATTATATTTGGGTTCATTCCATTCCATTCCATTCCATTACATTCGGGTTAATTCCATTCCATTCCTTCCCATTCGATTCCATTCCATTCCATTCCATTCGGGATGCTTCCATTCCAGTCAAGAACATTCCATTACATAACATTCCATTCCATTCCATTCCGGTTGATTCCATTGCATTCCATTCCATTCCATTTCATTCCATTCGGGTTGATTCCATTCCATTCCATTCCATTACATTCCATTCTGGTTGATCCTATTCGATTCCATTCGCTTCAATTCCATTCCATTCCATTCCATTCGAGTTGCTTCCATTCCAATCCAGAACATTCCATTCCATTCCTTTCCATTCTTTCTATTCCATTCTATTCGGGTTCATTCCATTCCATTCCATTCCATTCCGTTCCATTCTGGTAGAATCCATTCCGTTCCATTCCAATCCATTCCATTTCATTCCGATTGATTCCATGCCATTACTTTCCATTCCATTCCATTCCGTTCCATTCCATTCCATTCCGATTAATTCCATTCCATTCCATTGCATTCCATTCCATTCCACTCCATTCCTCTGTGGTTGATTGCATTCCATTCCATTCCATTCCTTTCCAATCCGTTTCATTCCATTCCATTCAATTTCAATCCATTCGGGTTGATTGCATTCCATTCCATTCCTTTCCATTATATTCCATTGCATTCCATTCCATTCGGGTTCATTCCATTCCATTCCATTCCATTCCATTGCATTCCATTCCATTCCATTCCATTCCCTTCGTGTTGAATCCATTCCATTCCCTTCCATTCCATCCCATTCCATTCTATTCCATTCCATTCCGATACATTCCATTCCATTCCCTTCCATTCGTGTTGATTCCATTCCATGCCATGCCATTCCATTCCATTCCGGTTGATTCCATTCCATTCCATTCCATTCCATTCCATTTCATTTCCTTCGTGTTAATTCCATTCCATTCCATTCCATTCCGTTCCCTTCCATTCCATTCCATTAGAGTTGATTCCATTCCATTCCATTCAATTCCATTCCATTCCATTTCATTCCATTCTCGATGATTCCATTCCATTCCATTCCATTCCATTCGGGTTGATTCCATTCCATTTCATTCCATTAGATTCCATTCCTTTCCATTCCATTCGTGTTAATTCCATGCCATTCCACTCCATTCCATTGCCTTCCATTCCATTCCATTCCATTCGGGTTGCTTCTATTCCATTCCAGAACATTCCATTCCATTCCATTCCGATTGATTCCATTCCATTCCATTGCATTCCATTCCATTCCACTCCATTCCATTGTGGTTGATTCCTTTCCATTCCATTCCATTCCATTCCTTTCCATTCCGTTTCATTCCATTCCATTCAATTTCATTCCATTCGGGTTGAATCCAATCCATTCCATTCCTTTCCATTATATTCCATTCCATTCCATTCCAATCGGGTTCATTCCATTCCATTCCATTCCATTCCATTCCATTCCATTCCATTCCCTTCGGGTTGAATAAATTCCATTCCCTTCCACTCCATTCCATTCCATTCCATTCCATTCCGGTTGATTCCATTCCATTTCTTTCCATTCCATTCCATTCCATTCCATTCCATTCTGGTTTATTCCATTCCATTCCATTCCATTCCATTCCATTCCATTCCACTCCATTCTATTCCATTCTATCCCATTCCATTCCATTCCATTCGGGATGATTCCATTCCATTCCATTCCATACCTTTCCATTGCTGTTGATTCCATTCCATTCCATTCCATTCCATTCCACTCCATTCCATTCCATTCCGTTTGTGTTGATTCCATTCCGTTCCAGTCCATACAATTCCATTCCATTCCATTACGGTTAATTCCATTCCATTCCATTTCATTCAATTCCATTCTGGTTGATTCCATTCCATTTCTTCCTATTCCATTCCATTCCATTCTATTCCATTCCATTCCATTCTATTCGCGTTGATTCCATTCCATCCCATTCCATTCCATTCCATCCCATTCCATTCCATTCCATTCGGGTTGATTCCATTGCATTCCATTCCATTCCATACCATTTGCGTGGATTCCATTCCATTCCATTCAATTCCATTGCATTCCAATCCATTCGGGTTGATTCCTTTCCATTCCATTCCATTGCATTCCATTCCATAACATTCCATTCCTTTCCACTCAGGTTGATTCCATTCCATTTCTTTCCATTCCATTCCACTCCATTCGGGTTTATTCCATTCCATTCCATTCCATTCCATTCCATTCCATTCCATTCCATTCCATTCCGTTCCATTCCATTCCATTCTATGCCATTCCAATCCATTCCATTCCGTTTGATTCCATTCCATTCCATTCCATACCATTCCATTCCTGTTGATTCCTTTCAATTCCACTCCATTCCATTCCATTCCGTTTGGGTTGATTCCATTCCGTTCCAATCCATACCATTCCATTCCATTCGGGTTGATTCCATTCCATTCCATTCCATTCCATTTCATTGCATTCTGTTTGATTCCATTCCATTCCATTCCATTCCATTCCATTCTGGTTGATTCCATTCCATTCCATTGCATTCCATTTCATTACATTCCATTCGGGTTGATTCCATTCCATTCCATTCTATTCCATTCCATTCCATTCAATTCGCTTTGATTCCATTCCATTCGATTCCATTCCATTCGGATTGACTCCATTCCATTCCATTTCATTCCATTCTATTCCATTCCATTGCATTCCATTTCATTCCATTCGGGTAGATTCCGTTCTATTCCATTCCTATCCATACCATTCCATACCGGTTCATTCCATTCCATTCCATTCCATTCCATTCCATTCCATTCCATCCCATTCCATTTGGGTTGATTCCATTCCATTCCATTCCATTCCATTTCATTCCAATCCATTCGGTTTCATTCCATTCCATTCCATTCCATGCCATTCGGTTGCTTCCATTCCAATCCAGAACATTCCATTCCGTTCCATTCAATTCCGGTTCATTCCATTCCATTCCATTCCATTCCATTCTATTCCATTCTGTTTAATTCCATTCCATTCCATTCCATTCGAGTTGATTCCATTCCATTCCATTCTATTCCATTCCATTCCATTCTATTCCATTCCATTCCATTCTATTCGCGTTGATTCCATTCCATCCCTTTCCATTCCATTCCATCCCATTCCATTCCATTCCATTCCATTCCATTCGTGTTGATTCCATTGCATTCCATTCCATTCCATTCTATTCCATTCCATTCGGGTTCATTCCATTCCATTCCGTTCCATTCGATTCCATTCCATTCCATTCCATTCGGGATGCTTCCATTCCAGTCAAGAACATTCCATTCCATTCCATTCCATTCCATTCCATTCCATTCCATTCCATTCCATTCCATTCCATTCCATTCCATTCCGGTTGATTCCATTGCATTCCATTCCATTCCATTTCATTCCATTCGGGTTGATTCCATTCCATTACATTCCATTACATTCCATTCTGGTTGATCCTTTTCGATTCCATTCGCTTCAATTCCATTCCATTCCATTCCATTCGAGTTGCTTCCATTCCATTCCAGAACATTCCATTCCATTGCTTTCCATTCTTTCCATTCCATTCTATTCGGGTTCATTCCATTCCATTCCATTCCATTCCGTTCCATTCTGGTAGAATCCATTCCGTTCCATTCCAATCCATTCCATTCCATTCCGATTGATTCCATGCCATTCCTTTCCATTCCATTCCGTTCCATTCCACTCCATTCCGATTAATTCCATGCCATTCCATTGCATTCCATTCCATTCCACTCCATTCCTCTGTGGTTGATTCCATTCCATTCCATTCCATTCCATTCCATTCCATTCCTTTCCAATCCGTTTCATTCCATTCCATTCAATTTCAATCCATTCGGGTTGATTCCATTCCATTCCATTCCATTCCATTAGGGTTGATGCCATTCCATTCCATTCAACACCATTCTATTCCATTTGGGTTGATTCCATTCCATTCCATTCCATTCCATTCCATTACATTCGGGTTAATTCCATTCCATTCCATTCCATTCGATTCCATTTCATTCCATTCCATTCGGGATGCTTCCATTCCAGTCAAGAACATTCCATTCCATTCCATTCCATTCCTATCCATTCGTTTCCTTTCCGGTTTATCCCTTTACATTCCATTCCATTCCTTTCGTTTTGATTCCATTCCATTCCATTCCATTCCATTCGGTTTGATTCCATTCCATTCCATTACATTGCTTTCCATTCCATTCCATTTCATTCCATTCGGGTTGATTCCATTCCATTCCACTCCATTCCATTCTGGTCGATTCCATTCCATTCCATTCCCTTCATTTCCATTCCATTCCATTCCATTCTGGTTGCTTCCATTCCGATCCAGAACATTCCATTCCATTCCTTTCCATTACATTCCATTCCGTTCCATTCGGGTTCATTCCATTCAATTGCATTCCATTCCATTCCATTCCATTCCACTCGGGATGTTTCCATTCCATTTCATTCTATTCCATTCCATTCCGTTCCAATCCATTCCATTCTGGATGATTACATTCCATTCCATTCGTGTTGATACCATTCCATTCCACGCCATTCCATTCCATTCCTTTAGGGTTGTTGCCGTTCAATTCCATTCCATACCATTCCATTATATTTGGGTTGATTCCATTCCATTCCATTCCATTACATTCGGGTTAATTCCATTCCATTCCTTCCCATTCGATTCCATTCCATTCCTTTCCATTCGGGATGCTTCCATTCCAGTCAAGAACATTCCATTCCATTCCATTCCATTCCATTCCATTCCATTCCATTCCGGTTGATTCCATTGCATTCCATTCCATTCCATTTCATTCCATTCGGGTTGATTCCATTCCATTCCATTCCATTACATTCCATTCTGGTTGATCCTATTCGATTCCATTCGCTTCAATTCCATTCCATTCCATTCCATTCGAGTTGCTTCCATTCCAATCCAGAACATTCCATTCCATTCCTTTCCATTCTTTCCATTCCATTCTATTCGGGTTCATTCCATTCCATTCCATTCCATTCCGATCCATTCTGGTAGAATCCATTCCGTTCCATTCCAATCCATTCCATTTCATTCCGATTGATTCCATGCCATTCCTTTCCATTCCATTCCATTCCGTTCCATTCCATTCCATTCCGATTAATTCCATTCCATTCCATTGCATTCCATTCCATTCCACTCCATTCCTCTGTGGTTGATTGCATTCCATTCCATTCCATTCCTTTCCAATCCGTTTCATTCCATTCCATTCAATTTCAATCCATTCGGGTTGATTCCATTCCATTCCATTCCTTTCCATTATATTCCATTGCATTCCATTCCATTCGGGTTCATTCCATTCCATTCCATTCCATTCCATTCCATTCCATTCCATTCCATTCCCTTCGTGTTGAATCCATTCCATTCCCTTCCATTCCATCCCATTCCATTCTATTCCATTCCATTCCGATACATTCCATTCCATTCCCTTCCATTCGTGTTGATTCCATTC
This sequence comes from Pan paniscus, assembly GCF_029289425.2. Taxonomy (NCBI): domain Eukaryota; kingdom Metazoa; phylum Chordata; class Mammalia; order Primates; family Hominidae; genus Pan; species Pan paniscus. The sequence continues at coordinate 42,252,010 of NC_073267.2, read as the reverse complement.
CATGCCATGCCATTCCATTCCATTCCGGTTGATTCCATTCCATTCCATTCCATTCCATTCCATTCCATTCCATTCCATTTCATTTCCTTCGTGTTGATTCCATTCCATTCCATTCCATTCCGTTCCCTTCCATTCCATTCCATTAGAGTTGATTCCATTCCATTCCATTCAATTCCATTCCATTCCATTTCATTCCATTCTCGATGATTCCATTCCATTCCATTCCATTCCATTGGGGTTGATTCCATTCCATTTCATTCCATTAGATTCCATTCCTTTCCATTCAATTCGTGTTAATTCCATGCCATTCCACTCCATTCCATTGCCTTCCATTCCATTCGGGTTGCTTCTATTCCATTCCAGAACATTCCATTCCATTCCATTCCGATTGATTCCATTCCATTCCATTGCATTCCATTCCATTCCACTCCATTCCATTGTGGTTGATTCCTTTCCATTCCATTCCATTCCATTCCTTTCCATTCCGTTTCATTCCATTCCATTCAATTTCATTCCATTCGGGTTGAATCCATTCCATTCCATTCCTTTCCATTATATTCCATTCCATTCCATTCCATTCGGGTTCATTCCATTCCATTCCATTCCATTCCATTCCATTCCATTCCCTTCGGGTTGAATAAATTCCATTCCCTTCCATTCCATTCCATTCCATTCGGGTTGATTCCATTCCATTCCATTCCATTCCATTCCATTCCATTCCATTCCGGTTGATTCCATTCCATTTCTTTCCATTCCATTCCATTCCATTCCATTCCATTCTGGTTTATTCCATTCCATTCCATTCCATTCCATTCCATTCCATTCTATTCCATTCTATCCCATTCCATTCCATTCCATTCGGGATGATTCCATTCCATTCTGGTTTATTCCATTCCATTCCATTCCATTCCATTCCATTCTATTCCATTCTATCCCATTCCATTCCATTCCATTCGGGATGATTCCATTCCATTCCATTCCATTCCAATCCGGTTGATTCCATTCCATTTCTTTCCATTCCATTCCATTCCATTCCATTCCATTCTGGTTTATTCCATTCCATTCCATTCCATTCCATTCCATTCCATTCCATTCCATTCTATCCCATTCCATTCCATTCCATTCGGGATGATTCCATTCCATTCCATTCCATACCTTTCCATTGCTGTTGATTCCATTCCATTCCATTCCATTCCATTCCACTCCATTCCATTCCATTCCGTTTGTGTTGATTCCATTCCGTTCCAATCCATACCATTCCATTCCATTCCATTCCGGTTAATTCCATTCCATTCCATTTCATTCAATTCCATTCTGGTTGATTCCATTCCATTTCTTCCTATTCCATTCCATTCCATTCTATTCCATTCCATTCCATTCTATTCGCGTTGATTCCATTCCATCCCATTCCATTCCATTCCATCCCATTCCATTCCATTCCATTCGGGTTGATTCCATTGCATTCCATTCCATTCCATACCATTTGCGTGGATTCCATTCCATTCCATTCAATTCCATTGCATTCCATTCCATTCAGGTTGATTCCTTTCCATTCCATTCCCTTGCATTCCATTCCATACCATTCCATTCCATTCCACTCAGGTTGATTCCATTCCATTTCTTTCCATTCCATTCCATTCCATTCCATTCCATTCGGGTTTATTCCATTCCATTCCATTCCATTCCATTCCATTCCATTCCGTTCCATTCCATTCCATTCTATGCCATTCCAATCCATTCCATTCCGTTTGATTCCATTCCATTCCATTCCATACCATTCCATTCCTGTTGATTCCTTTCAATTCCACTCCATTCCATTCCATTCCGTTTGGGTTGATTCCATTCCGTTCCAATCCATACCATTCCATTCCATTCGGGTTGATTCCATTCCATTCCATTCCATTCCATTTCATTGCATTCTGTTTGATTCCATTCCATTCCATTCCATTCCATTCCATTCCATTCCATTCCATTCCATTCTGGTTGATTCCATTCCATTCCATTCCATTCCATTTCATTACATTCCATTCGGGTTGATTCCATTCCATTCCATTCTATTCCATTCCATTCCATTCCATTCGCTTTGATTCCATTCCATTCGATTCCATTCCATTCGGATTGACTCCATTCCATTCCATTTCATTCCATTCTATTCCATTCCATTGCATTCCATTTCATTCCATTCGGGTAGATTCCGTTCTATTCCATTCCTATCCATACCATTCCATACCGGTTCATTCCATTCCATTCCATTCCATTCCATTCCATTCCATCCCATTCCATTTGGGTTGATTCCATTCCATTCCATTCCATTCCATTTCATTCCAATCCATTCGGTTTCATTCCATTCCATTCCATTCCATGCCATTCGGTTGCTTCCATTCCAATCCAGAACATTCCATTCCGTTCCATTCAATTCCGGTTCATTCCATTCCATTCCATTCCATTCCATTCCATTCTATTCCATTCTGTTTAATTCCATTCCATTCGATCCCATTCGAGTTGATTCCATTCCATTCCATTCTATTCCATTCCATTCCATTCTATTCGCGGTGATTCCATTCCATCCCTTTCCATTCCATTCCATCCCATTCCATTCCATTCCATTCCATTCCATTCGGGTTGATTCCATTGCATTCCATTCCATTCCATTCTATTCCATTCCATTCGGGTTCATTCCATTCCATTCCGTTCCATTCGATTCCATTCCATTCCATTCCATTCGGGATGCTTCCATTCCAGTCAAGAACATTCCATTCCATTCCATTCCATTCCATTCCATTCCATTCCATTCCGGTTGATTCCATTGCATTCCATTCCATTCCATTTCATTCCATTCGGGTTGATTCCATTCCATTACATTCCATTACATTCCATTCTGGTTGATCCTTTTCGATTCCATTCGCTTCAATTCCATTCCATTCCATTCCATTCGAGTTGCTTCCATTCCATTCCAGAACATTCCATTCCATTCCTTTCCATTCTTTCCATTCCATTCTATTCGGGTTCATTCCATTCCATTCCATTCCATTCCGTTCCATTCTGGTAGAATCCATTCCGTTCCATTCCAATCCATTCCATTCCATTCCGATTGATTCCATGCCATTCCTTTCCATTCCATTCCGTTCCATTCCATTCCATTCCGATTAATTCCATGCCATTCCATTGCATTCCATTCCATTCCACTCCATTCCTCTGTGGTTGATTCCATTCCATTCCATTCCATTCCATGACATTCCATTCCTTTCCAATCCGTTTCATTCCATTTCATTCAATTTCAATCCATTCGGGTTGATTCCATTCCATTCCATTCCATTCCATTCCATTAGGGTTGATGCCATTCCATTCCATTCAACACCATTCTATTCCATTTGGGTTGATTCCATTCCATTCCATTCCATTCCATTACATTACATTCGGGTTAATTCCATTCCATTCCATTCCATTCGATTCCATTTCATTCCATTCCATTCGGGATGCTTCCATTCCAGTCAAGAACATTCCATTCCAATCCATTCCATTCCATTCCTATCCATTCCTTTCCATTCCGGTTTATCCCTTTACATTCCATTCCATTCCTTTCGTTTTGATTCCATTCCATTCCATTCCATTCCATTCCATTCGGTTTGATTCCATTCCATTCCATTACATTGCTTTCCATTCCATTCCATTTCATTCCATTCGGGTTGATTCCATTCCATTCCACTCCATTCCATTCTGGTCGATTCCATTCCATTCCATTCCCTTCATTTCCATTCCATTCCATTCCATTCTGGTTGCTTCCATTCCGATCCAGAACATTCCATTCCATTCCTTTCCATTACATTCCATTCCGTTCCATTCGGGTTCATTCCATTCAATTCCATTCCATTCCATTCCATTCCATTCCGTTCCATTCGGGTTCATTCCATTCAATTCCATTCCATTCCATTCCATTCCATTCCATTCCATTCCATTCCACTCGGGATGTTTCCATTCCATTTCATTCTATTCCATTCCATTCCATTCCAATCCATTCCATTCTGGATGATTACATTCCATTCCATTCGTGTTGATACCATTCCATTCCATGCCATTCCATTCCATTCCTTTAGGGTTGTTGCCGTTCAATTCCATTCCATACCATTCCATTATATTTGGGTTGATTCCATTCCATTCCATTCCATTACATTCGGGTTAATTCCATTCCATTCCTTCCCATTCGATTCCATTCCATTCCTTTCCATTCGGGATGCTTCCATTCCAGTCAAGAACATTCCATTACATAACATTCCATTCCATTCCATTCCGGTTGATTCCATTGCATTCCATTCCATTCCATTTCATTCCATTCGGGTTGATTCCATTCCATTCCATTCCATTACATTCCATTTTGGTTGATCCTATTCGATTCCATTCGCTTCAATTCCATTCCATTCCATTCCATTCGAGTTGCTTCCATTCCAATCCAGAACATTCCATTCCATTCCTTTCCATTCTTTCCATTCCATTCTATTCGGGTTCATTCCATTCCATTCCATTCCATTCCGATCCATTCTGGTAGAATCCATTCCGTTCCATTCCAATCCATTCCATTTCATTCCGATTGATTCCATGCCATTCCTTTCCATTCCATTCCATTCCGTTCCATTCCATTCCATTCCGATTAATTCCATTCCATTCCATTGCATTCCATTCCATTCCACTCCATTCCTCTGTGGTTGATTGCATTCCATTCCATTCCATTCCTTTCCAATCCGTTTCATTCCATTCCATTCAATTTCAATCCATTCGGGTTGATTCCATTCCATTCCATTCCTTTCCATTATATTCCATTGCATTCCATTCCATTCGGGTTCATTCCATTCCATTCCATTCCATTCCATTCCATTCCATTCCCTTCGTGTTGAATCCATTCCATTCCCTTCCATTCCATCCCATTCCATTCTATTCCATTCCATTCCGATACATTCCATTCCATTCCCTTCCATTCGTGTTGATTCCATTCCATGCCATGCCATTCCATTCCATTCCGGTTGATTCCATTCCATTCCATTCCATTCCATTCCATTCCATTCCATTCCATTTCATTTCCTTCGTGTTGATTCCATTCCATTCCATTCCATTCCGTTCCCTTCCATTCCATTCCATTAGAGTTGATTCCATTCCATTCCATTCAATTCCATTCCATTCCATTTCATTCCATTCTCGATGATTCCATTCCATTCCATTCCATTCCATTCCATTCCATTCGGGTTGATTCCATTCCATTTCATTCCATTAGATTCCATTCCTTTCCATTCCATTCGTGTTAATTCCATGCCATTCCACTCCAATCCATTGCCTTCCATTCCATTCCATTCCATTCGGGTTGCTTCTATTCCATTCCAGAACATTCCATTCCATTCCATTCCGATTGATTCCATTCCATTCCATTGCATTCCATTCCATTCCACTCCATTCCATTGTGGTTGATTCCTTTCCATTCCATTCCATTCCATTCCTTTCCATTCCGTTTCATTCCATTCCATTCAATTTCATTCCATTCGGGTTGAATCCATTCCATTCCATTCCTTTCCATTATATTCCATTCCATTCCATTCCAATCGGGTTCATTCCATTCCATTCCATTCCATTCCATTCCATTCCATTCCATTCCCTTCGGGTTGAATGAATTCCATTCCCTTCCATTCCATTCCATTCCATTCGGGTTGATTCCATTCCATTCCATTCCATTCCATTCCATTCCATTCCATTCCGGTTGATTCCATTCCATTTCTTTCCATTCCATTCCATTCCATTCCATTCCATTCTGGTTTATTCCATTCCATTCCATTCCATTCCATTCCATTCCATTCCATTCCATTCCATTCTATTCCATTCTATCCCATTCCATTCCATTCCATTCGGGATGATTCCATTCCATTCCATTCCATACCTTTCAATTGCTGTTGATTCCATTCCATTCCATTCCATTCCATTCCACTCCATTCCATTCCATTCCGTTTGTGTTGATTCCATTCCGTTCCAATCCATACCATTCCATTCCATTCCATTCCGGTTAATTCCATTCCATTCCATTTCATTCAATTCCATTGTGGTTGATTCCATTCCATTTCTTCCTATTCCATTCCATTCCATTCTATTCCATTCCATTCCATTCTATTCACGTTGATTCCATTCCATCCCATTCCATTCCATTCCATCCCATTCCATTCCATTCCATTCGGGTTGATTCCATTGCATTCCTTTCCATTCCATACCATTTGCGTGGATTCCATTCCATTCCATTCAATTCCATTGCATTCCATTCCATTCAGGTTGATTCCTTTCCATTACATTCCATTGCATTCCATTCCATAACATTCCATTCCATTCCACTCAGGTTGATTCCATTCCATTTCTTTCCATTCCATTCCATTCCATTCGGGTTTATTCCATTCCATTCCATTCCATTCCATTCCATTCCATTCCATTCCGTTCCGTTCCATTCCATTCCATTCTATGCCATTCCAATCCATTCCATTCCGTTTGATTCCAATTCTTTCCATTCCATACCATTCCATTCCTGTTGATTCCTTTCAATTCCACTCCATTCCATTCCATTCCGTTTGGGTTGATTCCATTCCGTTCCAATCCATACCATTCCATTCCATTCTGGTTGATTCCATTCCATTCCATTCCATTCCATTTCATTGCATTCTGTTTGATTCCATTCCATTCCATTCCATTCCATTCCATTCCATTCTGGTTGATTCCATTCCATTCCATTCCATTCCATTTCATTACATTCCATTCGGGTTGATTCCATTCCATTCCATTCTATTCCATTCCATTCCATTCAATTCGCTTTGATTCCATTCCATTCGATTCCATTCCATTCGGATTGACTCCATTCCATTCCATTTCATTCCATTCTATTCCATTCCATTGCATTCCATTTCATTCCATTCGGGTAGATTCCGTTCTATTCCATTCCTATCCATACCATTCCATACCGGTTCATTCCATTCCATTCCATTCCATTCCATTCCATTCCATCCCATTCCATTTGGGTTGATTCCATTCCATTCCATTCCATTCCATTTCATTCCAATCCATTCGGTTTCATTCCATTCCATTCCATTCCATGCCATTCGGTTGCTTCCATTCCAATCCAGAACATTCCATTCCGTTCCATTCAATTCCGGTTCATTCCATTCCATTCCATTCCATTCCATTCCATTCCATTCTATTCCATTCTGTTTAATTCCATTCCATTCGATTCCATTCGAGTTGATTCCATTCCATTCCATTCTATTCCATTCCATTCCATTCTATTCGCGGTGATTCCATTCCATCCCTATCCATTCCATTCCATCCCATTCCATTCCATTCCATTCCATTCCATTCCATTCGGGTTGATTCCATTGCATTCCATTTCATTCCATTCTATTCCATTCCATTCGGGTTCATTCCATTCCATTCCGTTCCTTTCGATTCCATTCCATTCCATTCCATTCGGGATGCTTCCATTCCAGTCAAGAACATTCCATTCCATTCCATTCCATTCCATTCCATTCCGGTTGATTCCATTGCATTCCATTCCATTCCATTTCATTCCATTCGGGTTGATTCCATTCCATTACATTCCATTACATTCCATTCTGGTTGATCCTATTCGATTCCATTCGCTTCAATTCCATTCCATTCCATTCCATTCGAGTTGCTTCCATTCCATTCCAGAACATTCCATTCCATTCCTTTCCATTCTTTCCATTCCAATCTATTCGGGTTCATTCCATTCCATTCCATTCCATTCCGTTCCATTCTGGTAGAATCCATTCCGTTCCATTCCAATCCATTCCATTCCATTCCGATTGATTCCATGCCATTCCTTTCCATTCCATTCCGTTCCATTCCATTCCATTCCGATTAATTCCATGCCATTCCATTGCATTCCATTCCATTCCACTCCATTCCTCTGTGGTTGATTCCATTCCATTCCATTCCATTCCATTCCATTCCATTCCATTCCATTCCTTTCCAATCCGTTTCATTCCATTCCATTCAATTTCAATCCATTCGGGTTGATTCCATTCCATTCCATTCCATTCCATTCCATTAGGGTTGATGCCATTCCATTCCATTCAACACCATTCTATTCCATTTGGGTTGATTCCATTCCATTCCATTCCATTACATTACATTACATTCGGGTTAATTCCATTCCATTCCATTCCATTCGATTCCATTTCATTCCATTCCATTCGGGATGCTTCCATTCCAGTCAAGAACATTCCATTCCATTCCATTCCATTCCATTCCTATCCATTCCTTTCCATTCCGGTTTATCCCTTTACAATCCATTCCATTCCTTTCATTTTGATTCCATTCCATTCCATTCCATTCCATTCCATTCCATTCGGTTTGATTCCATTCCATTCCATTACATTGCTTTCCATTCCATTCCATTTCATTCCATTCGGGTTGATTCCATTCCATTCCACTCCATTCCATTCTGGTCGATTCCATTCCATTCCATTCCCTTCATTTCCATTCCATTCCATTACATTCTGGTTGCTTCCATTCCGATCCAGAACATTCCATTCCATTCCTTTCCATTACATTCCATTCCGTTCCATTCGGGTTCATTCCATTCAATTCCATTCCATTCCATTCAATTCCACTCGGGATGTTTCCATTCCATTTCATTCTATTCCATTCCATTCCATTCCAATCCATTCCATTCTGGATGATTCCATTCCATTCCATTCGTGTTGATACCATTCCATTCCACGCCATTCCATTCCATTCCTTTAGGGTTGTTGCCGTTCAATTCCATTCCATACCATTCCATTATATTTGGGTTGATTCCATTCCATTCCATTCCATTACATTCGGGTTAATTCCATTCCATTCCTTCCCATTCGATTCCATTCCATTCCATTCCATTCGGGATGCTTCCATTCCAGTCAAGAACATTCCATTACATAACATTCCATTCCATTCCATTCCGGTTGATTCCATTGCATTCCATTCCATTCCATTTCATTCCATTCGGGTTGATTCCATTCCATTCCATTCCATTACATTCCATTCTGGTTGATCCTATTCGATTCCATTCGCTTCAATTCCATTCCATTCCATTCCATTCGAGTTGCTTCCATTCCAATCCAGAACATTCCATTCCATTCCTTTCCATTCTTTCCATTCCATTCTATTCGGGTTCATTCCATTCCATTCCATTCCATTCCGTTCCATTCTGGTAGAATCCATTCCGTTCCATTCCAATCCATTCCATTTCATTCCGATTGATTCCATGCCATTCCTTTCCATTCCATTCCATTCCGTTCCATTCCATTCCATTCCGATTAATTCCATTCCATTCCATTGCATTCCATTCCATTCCACTCCATTCCTCTGTGGATGATTGCATTCCATTCCATTCCATTCCTTTCCATTCCATTCCTTTCCAATCCGTTTCATTCCATTCCATTCAATTTCAATCCATTCGGGTTGATTCCATTCCATTCCATTCCTTCCCATTATATTCCATTGCATTCCATTCCATTCGGGTTCATTCCATTCCATTCCATTCCATTCCATTCCATTCCATTCCATTCCCTTCGTGTTGAATCCATTCCATTCCCTTCCATTCCATCCCATTCCATTCTATTCCATTCCATTCTGATACATTCCATTCCATTCCCTTCCATTCGTGTTGATTCCATTCCATGCCATGCCATTCCATTCCATTCCGGTTGATTCCATTCCATTCCATTCCATTCCATTCCATTCCATTCCATTTCATTTCCTTCGTGTTGATTCCATTCCATTCCATTCCATTCCGTTCCCTTCCATTCCATTCCATTAGAGTTGATTCCATTCCATTCCATTCAATTCCATTCCATTCCATTTCATTCCATTCTCGATGATTCCACTCCATTCCATTCCATTCCATTCGGGTTGATTCCATTCCATTTCATTCCATTAGATTCCATTCCTTTCCATTCCATTCGTGTTAATTCCATGCCATTCCACTCCATTCCATTGCCTTCCATTCCATTCCATTCCATTCGGGTTGCTTCTATTCCATTCCAGAACATTCCATTCCATTCCATTCCGATTGATTCCATTCCATTCCATTGCATTCCATTCCATTCCACTCCATTCCATTGTGGTTGATTCCTTTCCATTCCATTCCATTCCATTCCTTTCCATTCCGTTTCATTCCATTCCATTCAATTTCATTCCATTCGGGTTGAATCCATTCCATTCCATTCCTTTCCATTATATTCCATTCCATTCCATTCCATTAGGGTTCATTCCATTCCATTCCATTCCATTCCATTCCATTCCATTCCCTTCGGGTTGAATAAATTCCATTCCCTTCCATTCCATTCCATTCCATTCGGGTTGATTCCATTCCATTCCATTCCATTCCATTCCATTCCATTCCATTCCGGTTGATTCCATTCCATTTCTTTCCATTCCATTCCATTCCATTCCATTCCATTCTGGTTTATTCCATTCCATTCCATTCCATTCCATTCTATTCCATTCTATCCCATTCCATTCCATTCCATTCGGGATGATTCCATTCCATTCCATTCCATACCTTTCCATTGCTGTTGATTCCATTCCATTCCATTCCATTCTATTCCATTCCATTCCATTCTATTCGCGTTGATTCCATTCCATCCCATTCCATTCCATTCTATCCCATTCCATTCCATTCCATTCGGGTTGATTCCATTGCATTCCATTCCATTCCATACCATTTGCGTGGATTCCATTCCATTCCATTCAATTCCATTGCTTTCCATTCCATTCGGGTTGATTCCTTTCCATTCCATTCCATTGCATTCCATTCCATACCATTCCATTCCATTCCACTCAGGTTGATTCCATTCCATTTCTTTCCATTCCATTCCATTCCATTCCATTCCATTCGGGTTTATTCCATTCCATTCCATTCCATTCCATTCCATTCCATTCCATTCCGTTCCATTCCATTCCATTCCATTCCATTCCGTTCCATTCCATTCCATTCTATGCCATTCCAATCCATTCCATTCCGTTTGATTCCATTCCATTCCATTCCATACCATTCCATTCCTGTTGATTCCTTTCAATTCCACTCCATTCCATTCCATTCCATTTCATTCCATTCTCGATGATTCCATTCCATTCCATTCCATTCCATTCGGGTTGATTCCATTCCATTTCATTCCATTAGATTCCATTCCTTTCCATTCCACTCGTGTTAATTCCATGCCATTCCACTCCATTCCATTGCCTTCCATTCCATTCCATTCCATTCGGTTTGCTTCTATTCCATTCCAGAACATTCCATTCCATTCCATTCCGATTGATTCCATTCCATTCCATTGCATTCCATTCCATTCCACTCCATTCCATTGTGGTTGATTCCTTTCCATTCCATTCCATTCCATTACTTTCCATTCCGTTTCATTCCATTCCATTCAATTTCATTCCATTCGGGTTGAATCCATTCCATTCCATTCCTTTCCATTATATTCCATTCCATTCCATTCCATTCGGGTTCATTCCATTCCATTCCATTCCATTCCATTCCATTCCATTCCCTTCGGGTTGAATAAATTCCATTCCCTTCCATTCCATTCCATTCCATTCGGGTTGATTCCATTCCATTCCATTCCATTCCATTCCATTCCGGTTGATTCCATTCCATTTCTTTCCATTCCATTCCATTCCATTCCATTCCATTCTGGTTTATTCCATTCCATTCCATTCCATTCCATTCTATTCCATTCTATCCCTTTCCATTCCATTCCATTCGGGATGATTCCATTCCATTCCATTCCATACCTTTCCATTGCTGTTGATTCCATTCCATTCCATTCCATTCCATTCCACTCGATTCCATTCCATTCCGTTTGTGTTGATTCCATTCCGTTCCAATCCATACCATTCCATTCCATTCCATTCCGGTTAATTCCATTCCATTCCATTTCATTCAATTCCATTCTGGTTGATTCCATTCCATTTCTTCCTATTCCATTCCATTCCATTCTATTCCATTCCATTCCATTCTATTCGCGTTGATTCCATTCCATCCCATTCCATTCCATTCCATCCCATTCCATTCCATTCCATTCGGGTTGATTCCATTGCATTCCATTCCATTCCATACCATTTGCGTGGATTCCATTCCATTCCATTCAATTCCATTGCATTCCATTCCATTCGGGTTGATTCCTTTCCATTCCATTCCATTGCATTCCATTCCATACCATTCCATTCCATTCCACTCAGGTTGATTCCATTCCATTTCTTTCCATTCCATTCCATTCCATTCCATTCCATTTGGGTTTATTCCATTCCATTCCATTCCATTCCATTCCATTCCATTCCATTCCATTCCGTTCCATTCCATTCCATTCTATGCCATTCCAATCCATTCCATTCCGTTTGATTCCATTCCATTCCATTCCATACCATTCCATTCCTGTTGATTCCTTTCAATTCCACTCCATTCCATTCCATTCCGTTTGGGTTGATTCCATTCCGTTCCAATCCATACCATTCCATTCCATTCGGGTTGATTCCATTCCATTCCATTCCATTCCATTTCATTGCATTCTGTTTGATTCCATTCCATTCCATTCCATTCCATTCCATTCCATTCTGGTTGATTCCATTCCATTCCATTCCATTCCATTTCATTACATTCCATTCGGGTTGATTCCATTCCATTCCATTCCATTCCATTCCATTCCATTCCATTCCATTCAATTCGCTTTGATTCCATTCCATTCGATTCCATTCCATTCGGATTGACTCCATTCCATCCATTTCATTCCATTCTATTCCATTCCATTTCATTCCATTTCATTCCATTCGGGTAGATTCCGTTCTATTCCATTCCTATCCATACCATTCCATACCGGTTCATTCCATTCCATTCCATTCCATTCCATTCCATTCCATTCCATCCCATTCCATTTGGGTTGATTCCATTCCATTCCATTCCATTCCATTTCATTCCAATCCATTCGGTTTCATTCCATTCCATTCCATTCCATGCCATTCGGTTGCTTCCATTCCAATCCAGAACATTCCATTCCGTTCCATTCAATTCCGGTTCATTCCATTCCATTCCATTCCATTCCATTCTATTCCATTCTGTTTAATTCCATTCCATTCCATTCCATTCCATTCGAGTTGATTCCATTCCATTCCATTCTATTCCATTCCATTCCATTCTATTCCATTCCATTCCATTCTATTCGCGTTGATTCCATTCCATCCCTTTCCATTCCATTCCATCCCATTCCATTCCATTCCATTCCATTCCATTCGGGTTGATTCCATTGCATTCCATTCCATTCCATTCTATTCCATTCCATTCGTGTTCATTCCATTCCATTCCGTTCCATTCGATTCCATTCCATTCCATTCCATTCGGGATGCTTCCATTCCAGTCAAGAACATTCCATTCCATTCCATTCCATTCCATTCCATTGCGGTTGATTCCATTGCATTCCATTCCATTCCATTTCATTCCATTCGGGTTGATTCCATTCCATTACATTCCATTACATTCCATTCTGGTTGATCCTATTCGATTCCATTCGCTTCAATTCCATTCCATTCCATTCCATTCGAGTTGCTTCCATTCCATTCCAGAACATTCCATTCCATTCCTTTCCATTCTTTCCATTCCATTCTATTCGTGTTCATTCCATTCCATTCCATTCCATTCCGTTCCATTCTGGTAGAATCCATTCCGTTCCATTCCAATCCATTCCATTCCATTCCGATTGATTCCATGCCATTCCTTCCATTCCATTCCGTTCCATTCCATTCCATTCCGATTAATTCCATGCCATTCCATTGCATTCCATTCCATTCCACTCCATTCCTCTGTGGTTGATTCCATTCCATTCCATTCCATTCCATTCCATTCCATTCCATTCCATTCCATTCCTTTCCAATCCGTTTCATTCCATTCCATTCAATTTCAATCCATTCGGGTTGATTCCATTCCATTCCATTCCATTCCATTCCATTAGGGTTGATGCCATTCCATTCCATTCAACACCATTCTATTCCATTTGGGTTGATTCCATTCCATTCCATTCCATTCCATTACATTACATTCGGGTTAATTCCATTCCATTCCATTCCATTCGATTCCATTTCATTCCATTCCATTCGGGATGCTTCCATTCCAGTCAAGAACATTCCATTCCATTCCATTCCATTCCTATCCATTCCTTTCCATTCCGGTTTATCCCTTTACATTCCATTCCATTCCTTTCGTTTTGATTCCATTCCATTCCATTCCATTCCATTCCATTCCATTCGGTTTGATTCCATTCCATTCCATTACATTGCTTTCCATTCCATTCCATTTCATTCCATTCGGGTTGATTCCATTCCATTCCACTCCATTCCATTCTGGTCGATTCCATTCCATTCCATTCCCTTCATTTCCATTCCATTCCATTCCATTCTGGTTGCTTCCATTCCGATCCAGAACATTCCATTCCATTCCTTTCCATTACATTCCATTCCGTTCCATTCGGGTTCATTCCATTCAATTCCATTCCATTCCATTCCATTCCATTCCATTCCATTCCATTCCATTCCATTCCACTCGGGATGTTTCCATTCCATTTCATTCTATTCCATTCCATTCCATTCCAATCCATTCCATTCTGGATGATTACATTCCATTCCATTCGTGTTGATACCATTCCATTCCACGCCATTCCATTCCATTCCTTTAGGGTTGTTGCCGTTCAATTCCATTCCATACCATTCCATTATATTTGGGTTGATTCCATTCCATTCCATTCCATTACATTCGGGTTAATTCCATTCCATTCCTTCCCATTCGATTCCATTCCATTCCATTCCATTCGGGATGCTTCCATTCCAGTCAAGAACATTCCATTACATAACATTCCATTCCATTCCATTCCGGTTGATTCCATTGCATTCCATTCCATTCCATTTCATTCCATTCGGGTTGATTCCATTCCATTCCATTCCATTACATTCCATTCTGGTTGATCCTATTCGATTCCATTCGCTTCAATTCCATTCCATTCCATTCCATTCGAGTTGCTTCCATTCCAATCCAGAACATTCCATTCCATTCCTTTCCATTCTTTCCATTCCATTCTATTCGGGTTCATTCCATTCCATTCCATTCCATTCCGTTCCATTCTGGTAGAATCCATTCCGTTCCATTCCAATTCATTCCATTTCATTCCGATTGATTCCATGCCATTCCTTTCCATTCCATTCCATTCCGTTCCATTCCATTCCATTCCGATTAATTCCATTCCATTCCATTGCATTCCATTCCATTCCACTCCATTCCTCTGTGGTTGATTGCATTCCATTCCATTCCATTCCTTTCCATTCCATTCCTTTCCAATCCGTTTCATTCCATTCCATTCAATTTCAATCCATTCGGGTTGATTCCATTCCATTCCATTCCTTTCCATTATATTCCATTGCATTCCATTCCATTCGGGTTCATTCCATTCCATTCCATTCCATTCCATTCCATTCCATTCCCTTCGTGTTGAATCCATTCCATTCCCTTCCATTCCATCCCATTCCATTCTATTCCATTCCATTCTGATACATTCCATTCCATTCCCTTCCATTCGTGTTGATTCCATTCCATGCCATGCCATTCCATTCCATTCCGGTTGATTCCATTCCATTCCATTCCATTCCATTCCATTCCATTCCATTCCATTTCATTTCCTTCGTGTTGATTCCATTCCATTCCATTCCATTCCGTTCCCTTCCATTCCATTCCATTAGAGTTGATTCCATTCCATTCCATTCAATTCCATTCCATTCCATTTCATTCCTTTCTCGATGATTCCACTCCATTCCATTCCATTCCATTCGGGTTGATTCCATTCCATTTCATTCCATTAGATTCCATTCCTTTCCATTCCATTCGTGTTAATTCCATGCCATTCCACTCCATTCCATTGCCTTCCATTCCATTCCATTCCATTCGGGTTGCTTCTATTCCATTCCAGAACATTCCATTCCATTCCATTCCGATTGATTCCATTCCATTCCATTGCATTCCATTCCATTCCACTCCATTCCATTGTGGTTGATTCCTTTCCATTCCATTCCATTCCATTCCTTTCCATTCCGTTTCATTCCATTCCATTCAATTTCATTCCATTCGGGTTGAATCCATTCCATTCCATTCCTTTCCATTATATTCCATTCCATTCCATTCCATTAGGGTTCATTCCATTCCATTCCATTCCATTCCATTCCATTCCATTCCATTCCCTTCGGGTTGAATAAATTCCATTCCCTTCCATTCCATTCCATTCCATTCGGGTTGATTCCATTCCATTCCATTCCATTCCATTCCATTCCATTCCATTCCAGTTGATTCCATTCCATTTCTTTCCATTCCATTCCATTCCATTCTGGTTTATTCCATTCCATTCCATTCCATTCCATTCCATTCCATTCCATTCCATTCCATTCTATTCCATTCTATCCCATTCCATTCCATTCCATTCGGGATGGTTCCATTCCATTCCATTCCATACCTTTCCATTGCTGTTGATTCCATTCCATTCCATTCCATTCCATTCCACTCCATTCCATTCCATTCCGTTTGTGTTGATTCCATTCCGTTCCAATCCATACCATTCCATTCTATTCCATTCTGGTTAATTCCATTCCATTCCATTTCATTCAATTCCATTCTGGTTGATTCCATTCCATTTTTTCCTATTCCATTCCATTCCATTCTATTCCATTCCATTCCATTCTATTCGCGTTGATTCCATTCCATCCCATTCCATTCCATTCCATCCCATTCCATTCCATTCCATTCGGGTTGATTCCATTGCATTCCATTCCATTCCATACCATTTGCGTGGATTCCATTCCATTCCATTCAATTCCATTGCTTTCCATTCCATTCGGGTTGATTCCTTTCCATTCCATTCCATTGCATTCCATTCCATACCATTCCATTCCATTCCACTCAGGTTGATTCCATTCCATTTCTTTCCATTCCATTCCATTCCATTCCATTCCATTCGGGTTTATTCCATTCCATTCCATTCCATTCCATTCCATTCCATTCCGTTCCATTCCTTTCCATTCTATGCCATTCCAATCCATTCCATTCCGTTTGATTCCATTCCATTCCATTCCATACCATTCCATTCCTGTTGATTCCTTTCAATTCCACTCCATTCCATTCCATTCCGTTTGGGTTGATTCCATTCCGTTCCAATCTATACCATTCCATTCCATTCGTGTTGATTCCATTCCATTCCATTCCATTCCATTTCATTGCATTCTGTTTGATTCCATTCCATTCCATTCCATTCCATTCCATTCCATTCCATTCTGGTTGATTCCATTCCAGTCCATTCCATTCCATTTCATTACATTCCATTCGGGTTGATTCCATTCCATTCCATTCTATTCCATTCCATTCCATTCAATTCGCTTTGATTCCATTCCATTCGATTCCATTCCATTCGGATTGACTCCATTCCATTCCATTTCATTCCATTCTATTCCATTCCATTGCATTCCATTTCATTCCATTCGGGTAGATTCCGTTCTATTCCATTCCTATCCATACCATTCCATACCGGTTCATTCCATTCCATTCCATTCCATCCCATTCCATTTGGGTTGATTCCATTCCATTCCATTTCATTCCATTTCATTCCAATCCATTCGGTTTCATTCCATTCCATTCCATTCCATGCCATTCGGTTGCTTCCATTCCAATCCAGAACATTCCATTCCGTTCCATTCAATTCCGGTTCATTCCATTCCATTCCATTCTATTCCATTCTGTTTAATTCCATTCCATTCCATTCCATTCCATTCGAGTTGATTCCATTCCATTCCATTCTATTCCATTCCATTCCATTCTATTCCATTCCATTCCATTCTATTCGCGTTGATTCCATTCCATCCCTTTCCATTCCATTCCATCCCATTCCATTCCATTCCATTCCATTCCATTCGGGTTGATTCCATTGCATTCCATTCCATTCCATTCTATTCCATTCCATTCGGGTTCATTCCATTCCATTCCGTTCCATTCGATTCCATTCCATTCCATTCCATTCGGGATGCTTCCATTCCAGTCAAGAACATTCCATTCCATTCCATTCCATTCCATTCCATTCCATTCCATTCCATTCCGGTTGATTCCATTGCATTCCATTCCATTCCATTTCATTCCATTCGGGTTGATTCCATTCCATTACATTCCATTACATTCCATTCTGGTTGATCCTATTCGATTCCATTCGCTTCAATTCCATTCCATTCCATTCCATTCGAGTTGCTTCCATTCCATTCCAGAACATTCCATTCCATTCCTTTCCATTCTTTCCATTCCATTCTATTCGGGTTCATTCCATTCCATTCCATTCCATTCCGTTCCATTCTGGTAGAATCCATTCCGTTCCATTCCAATCCATTCCATTCCATTCCGATTGATTCCATGCCATTCCTTTCCATTCCATTCCGTTCCATTCCATTCCATTCCAATTAATTCCATGCCATTCCATTGCATTCCATTCCATTCCACTCCATTCCTCTGTGGTTGATTCCATTCCATTCCATTCCATTCCATTCCATTCCTTTCCAATCCGTTTCATTCCATTCCATTCAATTTCAATCCATTCGGGTTGATTCCATTCCATTCCATTCCATTCCATTAGGGTTGATGCCATTCCATTCCATTCAACACCATTCTATTCCATTTGGGTTGATTCCATTCCATTCCATTCCATTCCATTACATTACATTCGGGTTAATTCCATTCCATTCCATTCCATTCGATTCCATTTCATTCCATTCCATTCGGGATGCTTCCATTCCAGTCAAGAACATTCCATTCCATTCCATTCCATTCCTATCCATTCCTTTCCATTCCGGTTTATCCCTTTACATTCCATTCCATTCCTTTCGTTTTGATTCCATTCCATTCCATTCCATTCCATTCCATTCCATTCGGTTTGATTCCATTCCATTCCATTACATTGCTTTCCATTCCATTCCATTTCATTCCATTCGGGTTGATTCCATTCCATTCCACTCCATTCCATTCTGGTCGATTTCATTCCATTCCATTCCCTTCATTTCCATTCCATTCCATTCCATTCTGGTTGCTTCCATTCCGATCCAGAACATTCCTTTCCTTTCCTTTCCATTACATTCCATTCCGTTCCATTCGGGTTCATTCCATTCAATTCCATTCCATTCCATTCCATTCCATTCCATTCCATTCCATTCCATTCCACTCGGGATGTTTCCATTCCATTTCATTCTATTCCATTCCATTCCATTCTTATCCATTCCATTCTGGATGATTACATTCCATTCCATTCGTGTTGATACCATTCCGTTCCACGCCATTCCATTCCATTCCTTTAGGGTTGTTGCCCTTCAATTCCATTCCATACCATTCCATTATATTTGGGTTGATTCCATTCCATTCCATTCCATTACATTCGGGTTAATTCCATTCCATTCCTTCCCATTCGATTCCATTCCATTCCATTCCATTCGGGATGCTTCCATTCCAGTCAAGAACATTCCATTACATAACATTCCATTCCATTCCATTCCGGTTGATTCCATTGCATTCCATTCCATTCCATTTCATTCCATTCGGGTTGATTCCATTCCATTCCATTCCATTACATTCCATTCTGGTTGATCCTATTCGATTCCATTCGCTTCAATTCCATTCCATTCCATTCCATTCGAGTTGCTTCCATTCCAATCCAGAACTTTCCATTCCATTCCTTTCCATTCTTTCCATTCCATTCTATTCGGGTTCATTCCATTCCATTCCATTCCACTCCGTTCCATTCTGGTAGAATCCATTCCGTTCCATTCCAATCCATTCCATTTCATTCCGATTGATTCCATGCCATTCCTTTCCATTCCATTCCATTCCGTTCCATTCCATTCCATTCCGATTAATTCCATTCCATTCCATTGCATTCCATTCCATTCCACTCCATTCCTCTGTGGTTGATTGCATTCCATTCCATTCCATTCCATTCCATTCCATTCCATTCCAATCCGTTTCATTCCATTCCATTCAATTTCAATCCATTCGGGTTGATTCCATTCCATTCCATTCCTTTCCATTATATTCCATTGCATTCCATTCCATTCGGGTTCATTCCATTCCATTCCATTCCATTCCATTCCATTCCATTCCATTCCATTCCATTCGTGTTGAATCCATTCCATTCCCTTCCATTCCATCCCATTCCATTCTATTCCATTCCATTCCGATACATTCCATTCCATTCCCTTCCATTCGTGTTGATTCCATTCCATGCCATGCCATTCCATTCCATTCCGGTTGATTCCATTCCATTCCATTCCATTCCATTCCATTCCATTCCATTCCATTCCATTTCATTTCCTTCGTGTTGATTCCATTCCATTCCATTCCATTCCGTTCCCTTCCATTCCATTCCATTAGAGTTGATTCCATTCCATTCCATTCAATTCCATTCCATTCCATTTCATTCCATTCTCGATGATTCCATTCCACTCCATTCCATTCCATTCGGGTTGATTCCATTCCATTTCATTCCATTAGATTCCATTCCTTTCCATTCCATTCGTGTTAATTCCATGCCATTCCACTCCATTCCATTGCCTTCCATTCCATTCCATTCCATTCGGGTTGCTTCTATTCCATTGCAGAACATTCCATTCCATTCCATTCCGATTGATTCCATTCCATTCCATTGCATTCCATTCCATTCCACTCCATTCCATTGTGGTTGATTCCTTTCCATTCCATTCCATTCCATTCCTTTCCTTTCCGTTTCATTCCATTCCATTCAATTTCATTCCATTCGGGTTGAATCCATTCCATTCCATTCCTTTCCATTATATTCCATTCCATTCCATTCCATTCGGGTTCATTCCATTCCATTCCATTCCATTCCATTCCATTCCATTCCATTCCATTCTGGTTTATTCCATTCCATTCCATTCCATTCCATTCCATTCCATTCCATTCCATTCCATTCCATTCTATTCCATTCTATCCCATTCCATTCCATTTCATTCGGGATGATTCCATTCCATTCCATTCCATACCTTTCCATTGCTGTTGATTCCATTCCACTCCACTCCATTCCATTCCATTCCGTTTGTGTTGATTCCATTCCGTTCCAATCCATACCATTCCATTCCATTCCATTCCATTCCGGTTAATTCCATTCCATTCCATTTCATTCAATTCCATTCTGGTTGATTCCATTCCATTTCTTCCTATTCCATTCCATTCCATTCTATTCCATTCCATTCCATTCTATTCGCGTTGATTCCATTCCATCCCATTCCATTCCATTCCATCCCATTCCATTCCATTCCATTCGGGTTGATTCCATTGCATTCCATTCCATTCCATACCATTTGCGTGGATTCCATTCCATTCCATTCAATTTCATTGCATTCCATTCCATTCGGGTTGATTCCTTTCCATTCCATTCCATTGCATTCCATTCCATACCATTCCATTCCATTCCACTCAGGTTGATTCCATTCCATTTCTTTCTATTGCATTCCATTCCATTCCATTCCATTCCATTCGGGTTTATTCCATTCCATTCCATTCCATTCCATTCCATTCCATTCCATTCCATTCCATTCCGTTCCATTCCATTCCATTCTATGCCATTCCAATCCATTCCATTCCGTTTGATTCCATTCCATTCCATTCCATACCATTCCATTCCTGTAGATTCCTTTCAATTCCACTCCATTCCATTCCATTCCGTTTGGGTTGATTCCATTCCGTTCCAATCCACACCATTCCATTCCATTCGGGTTGATTCCATTCCATTCCATTCCATTCCATTCCATTTCATTGCATTCTGTTTGATTCCATTCCATTCCATTCCATTCCATTCCATTCCATTCTGGTTGATTCCATTCCATTCCATTCCATTCCATTTCATTACATTCCATTCGGGTTGATTCCATTCCATTCCATTCTATTCCATTCCATTCCATTCCATTCGCTTTGATTCCATTCCATTCGATTCCATTCCATTCGGATTGACTCCATTCCATTCCATTTCATTCCATTCTATTCCATTCCATTGCATTCCATTTCATTCCATTCGGGTAGATTCCGTTCTATTCCATTCCTATCCATACCATTCCATACCAGTTCATTCCATTCCATTCCATTCCATTCCATTCCATTCCATTCCATTCCATCCCATTCCATTTGGGTTGATTCCATTCCATTCCATTCCATTCCATTTCATTCCAATCCATTCGGTTTCATTCCGTTCCATTCCATTCCATGCCATTCGGTTGCTTCCATTCCAATCCAGAACATTCCATTCCGTTCCATTCAATTCCGGTTCATTCCATTCCATTCCATTCCATTCCATTCTATTCCATTCTGTTTAATTCCATTCCATTCCATTCCATTCCATTCGAGTTGATTCCATTCCATTCCATTCTATTCCATTCCATTCCATTCCATTCCATTCCATTCCATTCTATTCGCGTTGATTCCATTCCATCCCTTTCCATTCCATTCCATTCCATTCCATTCCATTCCATTCCATTCCATTCCATTCCATTCGGGTTGATTCCATTGCATTCCATTCCATTCCATTCTATTCCATTCCATTCGGGTTCATTCCATTCCATTCCGTTCCATTCGATTCCATTCCATTCCATTCCATTCGGGATGCTTCCATTCCAGTCAAGAACATTCCATTCCATTCCATTCCATTCCGGTTGATTCCATTGCATTCCATTCCATTCCATTTCATTCCATTCGGGTTGATTCCATTCCATTACATTCCATTACATTCCATTCTGGTTGATCCTATTCGATTCCATTCGCTTCAATTCCATTCCATTCCATTCCATTCGAGTTGCTTCCATTCCATTCCAGAACATTCCATTCCATTCCTTTCCATTCTTTCCATTCCATTCTATTCGGGTTCATTCCATTCCATTCCATTCCATTCCGTTCCATTCTGGTAGAATCCATTCCGTTCCATTCCAATCCATTCCATTCCATTCCGATTGATTCCATGCCATTCCTTTCCATTCCATTCCGTTCCATTCCATTCCATTCCGATTAATTCCATGCCATTCCATTGCATTCCATTCCATTCCACTCCATTCCTCTGTGGTTGATTCCATTCCATTCCATTCCATTCCATTCCCTTCCATTCCATTCCATTCCTTTCCAATCCGTTTCATTCCATTCCATTCAATTTCAATCCATTCGGGTTGATTCCATTCCATTCCATTACATTCCATTAGGGTTGATGCCATTCCAATCCATTCAACACCATTCTATTCCATTTGGGTTGATTCCATTCCATTCCATTCCATTCCATTACATTACATTCGGGTTAATTCCATTCCATTCCATTCCATTCCATTCCATTTCATTCTATTCCATTCGGGATGCTTCCATTCCAGTCAAGAACATTCCATTCCATTCCATTCCATTCCTATCCATTCCTTTCCATTCCGGTTTATCCCTTTACATTCCATTCCATTCCTTTCGTTTTGATTCCATTCCATTCCATTCCATTCCATTCCATTCCATTCGGTTTGATTCCATTCCATTCCATTACATTGCTTTCCATTCCATTCCATTTCATTCCATTCGGGTTGATTCCATTCCATTCCACTCCATTCCATTCTGGTCGATTCCATTCCATTCCATTCCCTTCATTTCCATTCCATTCCATTCCATTCTGGTTGCTTCCATTCCGATCCAGAACATTCCATTCCATTCCTTTCCATTACATTCCATTCCGTTCCATTCGGGTTCATTCCATTCAATTCCATTCCATTCCATTCCATTCCATTCCATTCCACTCGGGATGTTTCCATTCCATTTCATTCTATTCCATTCCATTCCATTCCAATCCATTCCATTCTGGATGATTACCTTCCATTCCATTCGTGTTGATACCATTCCATTCCACGCCATTCCATTCCATTCCTTTAGGGTTGTTGCCGTTCAATTCCATTCCATACCATTCCATTATATTTGGGTTGATTCCATTCCATTCCATTCCATTACATTCGGGTTAATTCCATTCCATTCCTTCCCATTCGATTCCATTCCATTCCATTCCATTTGGGATGCTTCCATTCCAGTCAAGAACATTCCATTACATAACATTCCATTCCATTCCATTCCGGTTGATTCCATTGCATTCCATTCCATTCCATTTCATTCCATTCGGGTTGATTCCATTCCATTCCATTCCATTACATTCCATTCTGGTTGATCCTATTCGATTCCATTCGCTTCAATTCCATTCCATTCCATTCCATTCCATTCCATTCGAGTTGCTTCCATTCCAATCCAGAACATTCCATTCCATTCCTTTCCATTCTTTCCATTCCATTCTATTCGGGTTATTCCATTCCATTCCATTCCATTCCGTTCCATTCTGGTAGAATCCATTCCGTTCCATTCCAATCCATTCCATTTCATTCCGATTGATTCCATGCCGTTCCTTTCCATTCCATTCCATTCCGTTCCATTCCATTCCATTCCGATTAATTCCATTCCATTCCATTGCATTCCATTCCATTCCACTCCATTCCTCTGTGGTTGATTGCATTCCATTCCATTCCATTCCATTCCATTCCATTCCTTTCCAATCCGTTTCATTCCATTCCATTCAATTTCAATCCATTCGGGTTGATTCCATTCCATTCCATTCCTTTCCATTATATTCCATTGCATTCCATTCCATTCGGGTTCATTCCATTCCATTCCATTCCATTCCATTCCATTCCATTCCCTTCGTGTTGAATCCATTCCGTTCCCTTCCATTCCATCCCATTCCATTCTATTCCATTCCATTCCGATACATTCCATTCCATTCCCTTCCATTCGTGTTGATTCCATTCCATGCCATGCCATTCCATTCCATTCCGGTTGATTCCATTCCATTCCATTCCATTCCATTCCATTCCATTCCATTCCATTCCATTTCCTTCGTGTTGATTCCATTCCATTCCATTGCATTCCGTTCCCTTCCATTCCATTCCATTAGAGTTGATTCCATTCCATTCCATTCAATTCCATTCCATTCCATTTCATTCCATTCTCGATGATTCCATTCCATTCCATTCCATTCCATTCGGGTTGATTCCATTCCATTTCATTCCATCAGATTCCATTCCTTTCCATTCCATTCGTGTTAATTCCATGCCATTCCACTCCATTGCATTGCCTTCCATTCCATTCCATTCCATTCGGGTTGCTTCTATTCCATTCCAGAACATTCCATTCCATTCCATTCCGATTGATTCCATTCCATTCCATTGCATTCCATTCCATTCCACTCCATTCCATTGTGGTTGATTCCTTTCCATTGCATTCCATTCCATTCCTTTCCATTCCGTTTCATTCCATTCCATTCAATTTCATTCCATTCGGGTTGAATCCATTCCATTCCATTCCTTTCCATTATATTCCATTCCATTCCATTCCATTCGGGTTCATTCCATTCCATTCCATTCCATTCCATTCCATTCCATTCCCTTTGGGTTGAATAAATTCCATTCCCTTCCATTCGGGTTGATTCCATTCCATTCCATTCCATTCCATTCCATTCCATTCCATTCCGGTTGATTCCATTCCATTTCTTTCCATTCCATTCCATTCCATTCCATTCCATTCTGGTTTATTCCATTCCATTCCATTCCATTCCATTCCATTCCATTCCATTCTATTCCATTCTATCCCATTCCATTCCATTCCATTCGGGATGATTCCATTCCATTCCATTCCATACCTTTCCATTGCTGTTGATTCCATTCCATTCCATTCCATTCCATTCCACTCCATTCCATTCCGTTTGTGTTGATTCCATTCTGTTCCAATCCATACCATTCCATTCCATTCCATTCCGGTTAATTCCATTCCATTCCATTTCATTCAATTCCATTCTGGTTGATTCCATTCCATTTCTTCCTATTCCATTCCATTCCATTCTATTCCATTCCATTCCATTCTATTCGCGTTGATTCCATTCCATCCCATTCCATTCCATTCCATCCCATTCCATTCCATTCCATTCGGGTTGATTCCATTGCATTCCATTCCATTCCATACCATTTGCGTGGATTCCATTCCATTCCATTCAATTCCATTGCATTCCATTCCATTCGGGTTGATTCCTTTCCATTCCATTCCATTGCATTCCATTCCATACCATTCCATTCCATTCCACTCAGGTTGATTCCATTCCATTTCTTTCCATTCCATTCCATTCCATTCGGGTTTATTCCATTCCATTCCTTTCCATTCCATTCCATTCCATTCCATTCCGTTCCATTCCATTCCATTCTATGCCATTCCAATCCATTCCATTCCGTTTGATTCCATTCCATTCCATTCCATACCATTCCATTCCTGTTGATTCCTTTCAATTCCACTCCATTCCATTCCATTCCGTTTGGGTTGATTCCATTCCGTTCCAATCCATACCATTCCATTCCATTCGGGTTGATTCCATTCCATTCCATTCCATTCCATTTCATTGCATTCTGTTTGATTCCATTCCATTCCATTCCATTCCATTCCATTCCATTCCATTCTGGTTGATTCTATTCCATTCCATTCCATTCCATTTCATTACATTCCATTCGGGTTGATTCCATTCCATTCCATTCTATTCCATTCCATTCCATTCCATTCGCTTTGATTCCATTCCATTCGATTCCATTCCATTCGGATAGACTCCATTCCATTCCATTTCATTCCATTCTATTCCATTCCATTGCATTCCATTTCAATCCATTCGGGTAGATTCCGTTCTATTCCATTCCTATCCGTACCATTCCATACCGGTTCATTCCATTCCATTCCATTCCATTCCATTCCATTCCATCCCATTCCATTTGGGTTGATTCCATTCCATTCCATTCCATTCCATTTCATTCCAATCCATTCGGTTCAATTCCATTCCATTCCATTCCATGCCATTCGGTTGCTTCCATTCCAATCCAGAACATTCCATTCCGTTCCATTCAATTCCGGTTCATTCCATTCCATTCCATTCCATTCCATTCTATTCCATTCCATTCCATTCTATTCCATTCCATTCCATTCTATTCGCGTTGATTCCATTCCATCCCTTTCCATTCCATTCCATCCCATTCCATTCCATTCCATTCCATTCCATTCCATTCCATTCGGGTTGATTCCATTGCATTCCATTCCATTCCATTCCATTCCATTCCGGTTGATTCCATTGCATTCCATTCCATTCCATTTCATTCCATTCGGGTTGATTCCATTCCATTACATTCCATTACATTCCATTCTGGTTGATCCTATTCGATTCCATTTGCTTCAATTCCATTCCATTCCATTCCATTCGAGTTGCTTCCATTCCATTCCAGAACATTCCATTCCATTCCTTTCCATTCTTTCCATTCCATTCTATTCGGGTTCATTCCATTCCATTCCATTCCATTCCGTTCCATTCTGGTAGAATCCATTCCGTTCCATTCCAATCCATTCCATTCCATTCCGATTGATTCCATGCCATTCCTTTCCATTCCATTCCGTTCCATTCCATTCCATTCCGATTAATTCCATGCCATTCCATTGCATTCCATTCCATTCCACTCCATTCCTCTGTGGTTGATTCCATTCCATTCCATTCCATTCCATTCCATTCCATTCCATTCCTTTCCAATCCGTTTCATTCCATTCCATTCAATTTCAATCCATTCGGGTTGATTCCATTCCATTCCATTCCATTCCATTAGGGTTGATGCCATTCCATTCCATTCAACACCATTCTATTCCATTTGGGTTGATTCCATTCCATTCCATTCCATTCCATTACATTACATTCGGGTTAATTCCATTCCATTCCATTCCATTCCATTCCATTTCATTCTATTCCATTCGGGATGCTTCCATTCCAGTCAAGAACATTCCATTCCATTCCATTCCATTCCTATCCATTCCTTTCCATTCCGGTTTATCCCTTTACATTCCATTCCATTCCTTTCGTTTTGATTCCATTCCATTCCATTCCATTCCATTCCATTCGGTTTGATTCCATTCCATTACATTACATTGCTTTCCATTCCATTCCATTTCATTCCATTCGGGTTGATTCCATTCCATTCCACTCCATTCCATTCTGGTCGATTCCATTCCATTCCATTCCCTTCATTTCCATTCCATTCCATTCCATTCTGGTTGCTTCCATTCCGATCCAGAACATTCCATTCCATTCCTTTCCATTACATTCCATTCCGTTCCATTCGGGTTCATTCCATTCAATTCCATTCAATTCCATTCCATTCCATTCCATTCCATTCCACTCGGGATGTTTCCATTCCATTTCATTCTATTCCATTCCATTCCATTCCAATCCATTCCATTCTGGATGATTACATTCCATTCCATTCGTGTTGATACCATTCCATTCCACGCCATTCCATTCCATTCCTTTAGGGTTGTTGCCCTTCAATTCCATTCCATACCATTCCATTATATTTGGGTTGATTCCATTCCATTCCATTCCATTACATTCGGGTTAATTCCATTCCATTCCTTCCCATTCGATTCCGTTCCATTCCATTCCATTCGGGATGCTTCCATTCCAGTCAAGAACATTCCATTACATAACATTCCATTCCATTCCATTCCGGTTGATTCCATTGCATTCCATTCCATTCCATTTCATTCCATTCTGGTTGATCCTATTCGATTCCATTCGCTTCAATTCCATTCCATTCCATTCCATTCCATTCCATTCCATTCGAGTTGCTTCCATTCCAATCCAGAACATTCCATTCCATTCCTTTCCATTCTTTCCATTCCATTCTATTCGGGTTATTCCATTCCATTCCATTCCATTCCGTTCCATTCTGGTAGAATCCATTCCGTTCCATTCCAATCCATTCCATTTCATTCCGATTGATTCCATGCCATTCCTTTCCATTCCATTCCATTCCGTTCCATTCCATTCCATTCCGATTAATTCCATTCCATTCCATTGCATTCCATTCCATTCCACTCCATTCCTCTGTGGTTGATTGCATTCCATTCCATTCCATTCCATTCCATTCCATTCCTTTCCAATCCGTTTCATTCCATTCCATTCAATTTCAATCCATTCGGGTTGATTCCATTCCATTCCATTCCTTTCCATTATATTCCATTGCATTCCATTCCATTCGGGTTCATTCCATTCCATTCCATTCCATTCCATTCCATTCCATTCCATTCCCTTCGTGTTGAATCCATTCCGTTCCCTTCCATTCCATCCCATTCCATTCTATTCCATTCCATTCCGATACATTCCATTCCATTCCCTTCCATTCGTGTTGATTCCATTCCATTCCATTCCGGTTGATTCCATTCCATTCCATTCCATTCCATTCCATTCCATTCCATTCCATTTCATTTCCTTCGTGTTGATTCCATTCCATTCCATTCCATTCCGTTCCCTTCCATTCCATTCCATTAGAGTTGATTCCATTCCATTCCATTCAATTCCATTCCATTCCATTTCATTCCATTCTCGATGATTCCATTCCATTCCATTCCATTCCATTCGGGTTGATTCCATTCCATTTCATTCCATTAGATTCCATTCCTTTCCATTCCATTCGTGTTAATTCCATGCCATTCCACTCCATTCCATTGCCTTCCATTCCATTCCATTCCATTCGGGTTGCTTCTATTCCATTCCAGAACATTCCATTCCATTCCATTCCGATTGATTCCATTCCATTCCATTGCATTCCATTCCATTCCACTCCATTCCATTGTGGTTGATTCCTTTCCATTCCATTCCATTCCATTCCTTTCCATTCCGTTTCATTCCATTCCATTCAATTTCATTCCATTCGGGTTGAATCCATTCCATTCCATTCCTTTCCATTATATTCCATTCCATTCCATTCCATTCGGGTTCATTCCATTCCATTCCATTCCATTCCATTCCATTCCATTCCATTCCATTCCATTCCCTTTGGGTTGAATAAATTCCATTCCCTTCCATTCCATTCCATTCCATTCGGGTTGATTCCATTCCATTCCATTCCATTCCATTCCATTCCATTCCGGTTGATTCCATTCCATTTCTTTCCATTCCATTCCATTCCATTCCATTCCATTCTGGTTTATTCCATTCCATTCCATTCCATTCCATTCCATTCCATTCCATTCCATTCCATTCTATCCCTTTCCATTCCATTCCATTCGGGATGATTCCATTCCATTCCATTCCATACCTTTCCATTGCTGTTGATTCCATTCCATTCCATTCCACTCCATTCCATTCCGTTTGTGTTGATTCCATTCTGTTCCAATCCATACCATTCCATTCCATTCCATTCCGGTTAATTCCATTCCATTCCATTTCATTCAATTCCATTCTGGTTGATTCCATTCCATTTCTTCCTATTCCATTCCATTCCATTCTATTCCATTCCATTCCATTCTATTCGCGTTGATTCCATTCCATCCCATTCCATTCCATTCCATCCCATTCCATTCCATTCCATTCGGGTTGATTCCATTGCATTCCATTCCATTCCATACCATTTGCGTGGATTCCATTCCATTCCATTCAATTCCATTGCATTCCATTCCATTCGGGTTGATTCCTTTCCATTCCATTCCATTGCATTCCATTCCATACCATTCCATTCCATTCCACTCAGGTTGATTCCATTCCATTTCTTTCCATTCCATTCCATTCCATTCCATTCCATTCCATTCGGGTTTATTCCATTCCATTCCATTCCATTCCATTCCATTCCATTCCATTCCATTCCATTCCATTCCGTTCCATTCCATTCCATTCTATGCCATTCCAATCCATTCCATTCCGTTTGATTCCATTCCATTCCATTCCATACCATTCCATTCCTGTTGATTCCTTTCAATTCCACTCCATTCCATTCCATTCCGTTTGGGTTGATTCCATTCCGTTCCAATCCATACCATTCCATTCCATTCGGGTTGATTCCATTCCATTCCATTCCATTCCATTCCATTCCGTTCCATTCCATTCCATTCTATGCCATTCCAATCCATTCCATTCCGTTTGATTCCATTCCATTCCATTCCATACCATTCCATTCCTGTTGATTCCTTTCAATTCCACTCCATTCCATTCCATTCCGTTTGGGTTGATTCCATTCCGTTCCAATCCATACCATTCCATTCCATTCGGGTTGATTCCATTCCATTCCATTCCATTCCATTTCATTGCATTCTGTTTGATTCCATTCCATTCCATTCCATTCCATTCCATTCCATTCCATTCCATTCCATTCTGGTTGATTCCATTCCATTCCATTCCATTCCATTTCATTACATTCCATTCGGGTTGATTCCATTCCATTCCATTCTATTCCATTCCATTCCATTCCATTCGCTTTGATTCCATTCCATTCGATTCCATTCCATTCGGATTGACTCCATTCCATTCCATTTCATTCCATACTATTCCATTCCATTGCATTCCATTTCATTCCATTCGGGTAGATTCCGTTCTATTCCATTCCGTTCCATACCATTCCATACCGGTTCATTCCATTCCATTCCATTCCATTCCATTCCATTCCATTCCATCCCATTCCATTTGGGTTGATTCCATTCCATTCCATTCCATTCCATTCCATTCCATTCCATTCTATTCCATTCTATCCCATTCCATTCCATTCCATTCGGGATGATTCCATTCCATTCCATTCCATACCTTTCCATTGCTGTTGATTCCATTCCATTCCATTCCATTCCATTCCACTCCATTCCATTCCGTTTGTGTTGATTCCATTCTGTTCCAATCCATACCATTCCATTCCATTCCATTCCGGTTAATTCCATTCCATTCCATTCCATTCAATTTCATTGCATTCCATTCCATTCGGGTTGATTCCTTTCCATTCCATTCCATTGCATTCCATTCCATACCATTCCATTCCATTCCACTCAGGTTGATTCCATTCCATTTCTTTCTATTCCATTCCATTCCATTCCATTCCATTCGGGTTTATTCCATTCCATTCCATTCCATTCCATTCCATTCCATTCCATTCCATTCCATTCCATTTCGTTCCATTCCATTCCATTCTATGCCATTCCAATCCATTCCATTCCGTTTGATTCCATTCCATTCCATTCCATACCATTCCATTCCTGTTGATTCCTTTCAATTCCACTCCATTCCATTCCATTCCGTTTGGGTTGATTCCATTCCGTTCCAATCCATACCATTCCATTCCATTCGGGTTGATTCCATTCCATTCCATTCCATTCCATTTCATTGCATTCTGTTTGATTCCATTCCATTCCATTCCATTCCATTCCATTCCATTCTGGTTGATTCCATTCCATTCCATTCCATTCCATTTCATTACATTCCATTCGGGTTGATTCCATTCCATTCCATTCTATTCCATTCCATTCCATTCCATTCGCTTTGATTCCA
Source organism: Pan paniscus (assembly GCF_029289425.2). Classification (NCBI taxonomy): domain Eukaryota; kingdom Metazoa; phylum Chordata; class Mammalia; order Primates; family Hominidae; genus Pan; species Pan paniscus. Next base: position 42,219,500 of record NC_073267.2, on the reverse strand, counting down.
TTCCATTCGATTCCATTCCATTCGGATTGACTCCATTCCATTCCATTTCATTCCATTCTATTCCATTCCATTGCATTCCATTTCATTCCATTCGGGTAGATTCCGTTCTATTCCATTCCTATCCATACCATTCCATACCGGTTCATTCCATTCCATTCCATTCCATTCCATTCCATTCCATCCCATTCCATTTGGGTTGATTCCATTCCATTCCATTCCATTCCATTTCATTCCAATCCATTCGGTTTCATTCCATTCCATTCCATTCCATGCCATTCGGTTGCTTCCATTCCAATCCAGAACATTCCATTCCGTTCCATTCAATTCCGGTTCATTCCATTCCATTCCATTCCATTCCATTCCATTCTATTCCATTCTGTTTAATTCCATTCCATTCCATTCCATTCCATTCGAGTTGATTCCATTCCATTCCATTCTATTCCATTCCATTCCATTCCATTCCATTCCATTTCCTTCGTGTTGATTCCATTCCATTCCATTGCATTCCGTTCCCTTCCATTCCATTCCATTAGAGTTGATTCCATTCCATTCCATTCAATTCCATTCCATTCCATTTCATTCCATTCTCGATGATTCCATTCCATTCCATTCCATTCCATTCGGGTTGATTCCATTCCATTTCATTCCATCAGATTCCATTCCTTTCCATTCCATTCGTGTTAATTCCATGCCATTCCACTCCATTGCATTGCCTTCCATTCCATTCCATTCCATTCGGGTTGCTTCTATTCCATTCCAGAACATTCCATTCCATTCCATTCCGATTGATTCCATTCCATTCCATTGCATTCCATTCCATTCCACTCCATTCCATTGTGGTTGATTCCTTTCCATTGCATTCCATTCCATTCCTTTCCATTCCGTTTCATTCCATTCCATTCAATTTCATTCCATTCGGGTTGAATCCATTCCATTCCATTCCTTTCCATTATATTCCATTCCATTCCATTCCATTCGGGTTCATTCCATTCCATTCCATTCCATTCCATTCCATTCCATTCCCTTTGGGTTGAATAAATTCCATTCCCTTCCATTCGGGTTGATTCCATTCCATTCCATTCCATTCCATTCCATTCCATTCCATTCCGGTTGATTCCATTCCATTTCTTTCCATTCCATTCCATTCCATTCCATTCCATTCTGGTTTATTCCATTCCATTCCATTCCATTCCATTCCATTCCATTCCATTCTATTCCATTCTATCCCATTCCATTCCATTCCATTCGGGATGATTCCATTCCATTCCATTCCATACCTTTCCATTGCTGTTGATTCCATTCCATTCCATTCCATTCCATTCCACTCCATTCCATTCCGTTTGTGTTGATTCCATTCTGTTCCAATCCATACCATTCCATTCCATTCCATTCCGGTTAATTCCATTCCATTCCATTTCATTCAATTCCATTCTGGTTGATTCCATTCCATTTCTTCCTATTCCATTCCATTCCATTCTATTCCATTCCATTCCATTCTATTCGCGTTGATTCCATTCCATCCCATTCCATTCCATTCCATCCCATTCCATTCCATTCCATTCGGGTTGATTCCATTGCATTCCATTCCATTCCATACCATTTGCGTGGATTCCATTCCATTCCATTCAATTCCATTGCATTCCATTCCATTCGGGTTGATTCCTTTCCATTCCATTCCATTGCATTCCATTCCATACCATTCCATTCCATTCCACTCAGGTTGATTCCATTCCATTTCTTTCCATTCCATTCCATTCCATTCGGGTTTATTCCATTCCATTCCTTTCCATTCCATTCCATTCCATTCCATTCCGTTCCATTCCATTCCATTCTATGCCATTCCAATCCATTCCATTCCGTTTGATTCCATTCCATTCCATTCCATACCATTCCATTCCTGTTGATTCCTTTCAATTCCACTCCATTCCATTCCATTCCGTTTGGGTTGATTCCATTCCGTTCCAATCCATACCATTCCATTCCATTCGGGTTGATTCCATTCCATTCCATTCCATTCCATTTCATTGCATTCTGTTTGATTCCATTCCATTCCATTCCATTCCATTCCATTCCATTCCATTCTGGTTGATTCTATTCCATTCCATTCCATTCCATTTCATTACATTCCATTCGGGTTGATTCCATTCCATTCCATTCTATTCCATTCCATTCCATTCCATTCGCTTTGATTCCATTCCATTCGATTCCATTCCATTCGGATAGACTCCATTCCATTCCATTTCATTCCATTCTATTCCATTCCATTGCATTCCATTTCAATCCATTCGGGTAGATTCCGTTCTATTCCATTCCTATCCGTACCATTCCATACCGGTTCATTCCATTCCATTCCATTCCATTCCATTCCATTCCATCCCATTCCATTTGGGTTGATTCCATTCCATTCCATTCCATTCCATTTCATTCCAATCCATTCGGTTCAATTCCATTCCATTCCATTCCATGCCATTCGGTTGCTTCCATTCCAATCCAGAACATTCCATTCCGTTCCATTCAATTCCGGTTCATTCCATTCCATTCCATTCCATTCCATTCTATTCCATTCCATTCCATTCTATTCCATTCCATTCCATTCTATTCGCGTTGATTCCATTCCATCCCTTTCCATTCCATTCCATCCCATTCCATTCCATTCCATTCCATTCCATTCCATTCCATTCGGGTTGATTCCATTGCATTCCATTCCATTCCATTCCATTCCATTCCGGTTGATTCCATTGCATTCCATTCCATTCCATTTCATTCCATTCGGGTTGATTCCATTCCATTACATTCCATTACATTCCATTCTGGTTGATCCTATTCGATTCCATTTGCTTCAATTCCATTCCATTCCATTCCATTCGAGTTGCTTCCATTCCATTCCAGAACATTCCATTCCATTCCTTTCCATTCTTTCCATTCCATTCTATTCGGGTTCATTCCATTCCATTCCATTCCATTCCGTTCCATTCTGGTAGAATCCATTCCGTTCCATTCCAATCCATTCCATTCCATTCCGATTGATTCCATGCCATTCCTTTCCATTCCATTCCGTTCCATTCCATTCCATTCCGATTAATTCCATGCCATTCCATTGCATTCCATTCCATTCCACTCCATTCCTCTGTGGTTGATTCCATTCCATTCCATTCCATTCCATTCCATTCCATTCCATTCCTTTCCAATCCGTTTCATTCCATTCCATTCAATTTCAATCCATTCGGGTTGATTCCATTCCATTCCATTCCATTCCATTAGGGTTGATGCCATTCCATTCCATTCAACACCATTCTATTCCATTTGGGTTGATTCCATTCCATTCCATTCCATTCCATTACATTACATTCGGGTTAATTCCATTCCATTCCATTCCATTCCATTCCATTTCATTCTATTCCATTCGGGATGCTTCCATTCCAGTCAAGAACATTCCATTCCATTCCATTCCATTCCTATCCATTCCTTTCCATTCCGGTTTATCCCTTTACATTCCATTCCATTCCTTTCGTTTTGATTCCATTCCATTCCATTCCATTCCATTCCATTCGGTTTGATTCCATTCCATTACATTACATTGCTTTCCATTCCATTCCATTTCATTCCATTCGGGTTGATTCCATTCCATTCCACTCCATTCCATTCTGGTCGATTCCATTCCATTCCATTCCCTTCATTTCCATTCCATTCCATTCCATTCTGGTTGCTTCCATTCCGATCCAGAACATTCCATTCCATTCCTTTCCATTACATTCCATTCCGTTCCATTCGGGTTCATTCCATTCAATTCCATTCAATTCCATTCCATTCCATTCCATTCCATTCCACTCGGGATGTTTCCATTCCATTTCATTCTATTCCATTCCATTCCATTCCAATCCATTCCATTCTGGATGATTACATTCCATTCCATTCGTGTTGATACCATTCCATTCCACGCCATTCCATTCCATTCCTTTAGGGTTGTTGCCCTTCAATTCCATTCCATACCATTCCATTATATTTGGGTTGATTCCATTCCATTCCATTCCATTACATTCGGGTTAATTCCATTCCATTCCTTCCCATTCGATTCCGTTCCATTCCATTCCATTCGGGATGCTTCCATTCCAGTCAAGAACATTCCATTACATAACATTCCATTCCATTCCATTCCGGTTGATTCCATTGCATTCCATTCCATTCCATTTCATTCCATTCTGGTTGATCCTATTCGATTCCATTCGCTTCAATTCCATTCCATTCCATTCCATTCCATTCCATTCCATTCGAGTTGCTTCCATTCCAATCCAGAACATTCCATTCCATTCCTTTCCATTCTTTCCATTCCATTCTATTCGGGTTATTCCATTCCATTCCATTCCATTCCGTTCCATTCTGGTAGAATCCATTCCGTTCCATTCCAATCCATTCCATTTCATTCCGATTGATTCCATGCCATTCCTTTCCATTCCATTCCATTCCGTTCCATTCCATTCCATTCCGATTAATTCCATTCCATTCCATTGCATTCCATTCCATTCCACTCCATTCCTCTGTGGTTGATTGCATTCCATTCCATTCCATTCCATTCCATTCCATTCCTTTCCAATCCGTTTCATTCCATTCCATTCAATTTCAATCCATTCGGGTTGATTCCATTCCATTCCATTCCTTTCCATTATATTCCATTGCATTCCATTCCATTCGGGTTCATTCCATTCCATTCCATTCCATTCCATTCCATTCCATTCCATTCCCTTCGTGTTGAATCCATTCCGTTCCCTTCCATTCCATCCCATTCCATTCTATTCCATTCCATTCCGATACATTCCATTCCATTCCCTTCCATTCGTGTTGATTCCATTCCATTCCATTCCGGTTGATTCCATTCCATTCCATTCCATTCCATTCCATTCCATTCCATTCCATTTCATTTCCTTCGTGTTGATTCCATTCCATTCCATTCCATTCCGTTCCCTTCCATTCCATTCCATTAGAGTTGATTCCATTCCATTCCATTCAATTCCATTCCATTCCATTTCATTCCATTCTCGATGATTCCATTCCATTCCATTCCATTCCATTCGGGTTGATTCCATTCCATTTCATTCCATTAGATTCCATTCCTTTCCATTCCATTCGTGTTAATTCCATGCCATTCCACTCCATTCCATTGCCTTCCATTCCATTCCATTCCATTCGGGTTGCTTCTATTCCATTCCAGAACATTCCATTCCATTCCATTCCGATTGATTCCATTCCATTCCATTGCATTCCATTCCATTCCACTCCATTCCATTGTGGTTGATTCCTTTCCATTCCATTCCATTCCATTCCTTTCCATTCCGTTTCATTCCATTCCATTCAATTTCATTCCATTCGGGTTGAATCCATTCCATTCCATTCCTTTCCATTATATTCCATTCCATTCCATTCCATTCGGGTTCATTCCATTCCATTCCATTCCATTCCATTCCATTCCATTCCATTCCATTCCATTCCCTTTGGGTTGAATAAATTCCATTCCCTTCCATTCCATTCCATTCCATTCGGGTTGATTCCATTCCATTCCATTCCATTCCATTCCATTCCATTCCGGTTGATTCCATTCCATTTCTTTCCATTCCATTCCATTCCATTCCATTCCATTCTGGTTTATTCCATTCCATTCCATTCCATTCCATTCCATTCCATTCCATTCCATTCCATTCCATTCTATCCCTTTCCATTCCATTCCATTCGGGATGATTCCATTCCATTCCATTCCATACCTTTCCATTGCTGTTGATTCCATTCCATTCCATTCCACTCCATTCCATTCCGTTTGTGTTGATTCCATTCTGTTCCAATCCATACCATTCCATTCCATTCCATTCCGGTTAATTCCATTCCATTCCATTTCATTCAATTCCATTCTGGTTGATTCCATTCCATTTCTTCCTATTCCATTCCATTCCATTCTATTCCATTCCATTCCATTCTATTCGCGTTGATTCCATTCCATCCCATTCCATTCCATTCCATCCCATTCCATTCCATTCCATTCGGGTTGATTCCATTGCATTCCATTCCATTCCATACCATTTGCGTGGATTCCATTCCATTCCATTCAATTCCATTGCATTCCATTCCATTCGGGTTGATTCCTTTCCATTCCATTCCATTGCATTCCATTCCATACCATTCCATTCCATTCCACTCAGGTTGATTCCATTCCATTTCTTTCCATTCCATTCCATTCCATTCCATTCCATTCCATTCGGGTTTATTCCATTCCATTCCATTCCATTCCATTCCATTCCATTCCATTCCATTCCATTCCGTTCCATTCCATTCCATTCTATGCCATTCCAATCCATTCCATTCCGTTTGATTCCATTCCATTCCATTCCATACCATTCCATTCCTGTTGATTCCTTTCAATTCCACTCCATTCCATTCCATTCCGTTTGGGTTGATTCCATTCCGTTCCAATCCATACCATTCCATTCCATTCGGGTTGATTCCATTCCATTCCATTCCATTCCATTCCATTCCGTTCCATTCCATTCCATTCTATGCCATTCCAATCCATTCCATTCCGTTTGATTCCATTCCATTCCATTCCATACCATTCCATTCCTGTTGATTCCTTTCAATTCCACTCCATTCCATTCCATTCCGTTTGGGTTGATTCCATTCCGTTCCAATCCATACCATTCCATTCCATTCGGGTTGATTCCATTCCATTCCATTCCATTCCATTTCATTGCATTCTGTTTGATTCCATTCCATTCCATTCCATTCCATTCCATTCCATTCCATTCCATTCCATTCTGGTTGATTCCATTCCATTCCATTCCATTCCATTTCATTACATTCCATTCGGGTTGATTCCATTCCATTCCATTCTATTCCATTCCATTCCATTCCATTCGCTTTGATTCCATTCCATTCGATTCCATTCCATTCGGATTGACTCCATTCCATTCCATTTCATTCCATACTATTCCATTCCATTGCATTCCATTTCATTCCATTCGGGTAGATTCCGTTCTATTCCATTCCGTTCCATACCATTCCATACCGGTTCATTCCATTCCATTCCATTCCATTCCATTCCATTCCATTCCATCCCATTCCATTTGGGTTGATTCCATTCCATTCCATTCCATTCCATTCCATTCCATTCCATTCTATTCCATTCTATCCCATTCCATTCCATTCCATTCGGGATGATTCCATTCCATTCCATTCCATACCTTTCCATTGCTGTTGATTCCATTCCATTCCATTCCATTCCATTCCACTCCATTCCATTCCGTTTGTGTTGATTCCATTCTGTTCCAATCCATACCATTCCATTCCATTCCATTCCGGTTAATTCCATTCCATTCCATTCCATTCAATTTCATTGCATTCCATTCCATTCGGGTTGATTCCTTTCCATTCCATTCCATTGCATTCCATTCCATACCATTCCATTCCATTCCACTCAGGTTGATTCCATTCCATTTCTTTCTATTCCATTCCATTCCATTCCATTCCATTCGGGTTTATTCCATTCCATTCCATTCCATTCCATTCCATTCCATTCCATTCCATTCCATTCCATTTCGTTCCATTCCATTCCATTCTATGCCATTCCAATCCATTCCATTCCGTTTGATTCCATTCCATTCCATTCCATACCATTCCATTCCTGTTGATTCCTTTCAATTCCACTCCATTCCATTCCATTCCGTTTGGGTTGATTCCATTCCGTTCCAATCCATACCATTCCATTCCATTCGGGTTGATTCCATTCCATTCCATTCCATTCCATTTCATTGCATTCTGTTTGATTCCATTCCATTCCATTCCATTCCATTCCATTCCATTCTGGTTGATTCCATTCCATTCCATTCCATTCCATTTCATTACATTCCATTCGGGTTGATTCCATTCCATTCCATTCTATTCCATTCCATTCCATTCCATTCGCTTTGATTCCATTCCATTCGATTCCATTCCATTCGGATTGACTCCATTCCATTCCATTTCATTCCATTCTATTCCATTCCATTGCATTCCATTTCATTCCATTCGGGTAGATTCCGTTCTATTCCATTCCTATCCATACCATTCCATACCGGTTCATTCCATTCCATTCCATTCCATTCCATTCCATTCCATCCCATTCCATTTGGGTTGATTCCATTCCATTCCATTCCATTCCATTTCATTCCAATCCATTCGGTTTCATTCCATTCCATTCCATTCCATGCCATTCGGTTGCTTCCATTCCAATCCAGAACATTCCATTCCGTTCCATTCAATTCCGGTTCATTCCATTCCATTCCATTCCATTCCATTCCATTCTATTCCATTCTGTTTAATTCCATTCCATTCCATTCCATTCCATTCGAGTTGATTCCATTCCATTCCATTCTATTCCATTCCATTCCATTCCATTCCATTCTATTCCATTCCATTCCATTCCATTCCATTCCATTCCATTCCATTCTATTCGCGTTGATTCCATTCCATCCCTTTCCATTCCATTCCATCCCATTCCATTCCATTCCATTCCATTCGGGTTGATTCCATTGCATTCCATTCCATTCCATTCTATTCCATTCCATTCGGGTTCATTCCATTCCATTCCGTTCCATTCGATTCCATTCCATTCCATTCCATTCGGGATGCTTCCATTCCAGTCAAGAACATTCCATTCCATTCCATTCCATTGCGGTTGATTCCATTGCATTCCATTCCATTCCATTTCATTCCATTCGGGTTGATTCCATTCCATTACATTCCATTACATTCCATTCTGGTTGATCCTATTCGATTCCATTCGCTTCAATTCCATTCCATTCCATTCCATTCGAGTTGCTTCCATTCCATTCCAGAACATTCCATTCCATTCCTTTCCATTCTTTCCATTCCATTCTATTCGGGTTCATTCCATTCCATTCCATTCCATTCCGTTCCATTCTGGTAGAATCCATTCCGTTCCATTCCAATCCATTCCATTCCATTCCGATTGATTCCATGCCATTCCTTTCCATTCCATTCCGTTCCATTCCATTCCATTCCGATTAATTCCATGCCATTCCATTGCATTCCATTCCATTCCACTCCATTCCTCTGTGGTTGATTCCATTCCATTCCATTCCATTCCATTCCTTTCCAATCCGTTTCATTCCATTCCATTCAATTTCAATCCATTCGGGTTGATTCCATTCCATTCCATTCCATTCCATTAGGGTTGATGCCATTCCAATCCATTCAACACCATTCTATTCCATTTGGGTTGATTCCATTCCATTCCATTCCATTCCATTACATTACATTCGGGTTAATTCCATTCCATTCCATTCCATTCCATTCCATTTCATTCTATTCCATTCGGGATGCTTCCATTCCAGTCAAGAACATTCCATTCCATTCCATTCCATTCCTATCCATTCCTTTCCATTCCGGTTTATCCCTTTACATTCCATTCCATTCCTTTCGTTTTGATTCCATTCCATTCCATTCCATTCCATTCCATTCCATTCCATTCGGTTTGATTCCATTCCATTCCATTACATTGCTTTCCATTCCATTCCATTTCATTCCATTCGGGTTGTTTCCATTCCATTCCACTCCATTCCATTCTGGTCGATTCCATTCCATTCCATTCCCTTCATTTCCATTCCATTCCATTCCATTCTGGTTGCTTCCATTCCGATCCAGAACATTCCATTCCATTCCTTTCCATTACATTCCATTCCGTTCCATTCGGTTTCATTCCATTCAATTCCATTCCATTCCATTCCATTCCATTCCATTCCACTCGGGATGTTTCCATTCCGTTTCATTCTATTCCATTCCATTCCATTCCAATCCATTCCATTCTGGATGATTACATTCCATTCCATTCGTGTTGATACCATTCCATTCCACGCCATTCCATTCCATTCCTTTAGGGTTGTTGCCGTTCAATTCCATTCCATACCATTCCATTATATTTGGGTTGATTCCATTCCATTCCATTCCATTACATTCGGGTTAATTCCATTCCATTCCTTCCCATTCGATTCCATTCCATTCCATTCCATTCGGGATGCTTCCATTCCAGTCAAGAACATTCCATTACATAACATTCCATTCCATTCCATTCCGGTTGATTCCATTGCATTCCATTCCATTCCATTTCATTCCATTCGGGTTGATTCCATTCCATTCCATTCCATTCCATTCCATTCGAGTTGCTTCCATTCCAATCCAGAACATTCCATTCCATTCCTTTCCATTCTTTCCATTCCATTCTATTCGGGTTATTCCATTCCATTCCATTCCATTCCGTTCCATTCTGGTAGAATCCGTTCCGTTCCATTCCAATCCATTCCATTTCATTCCGATTGATTCCATGCCATTCCTTTCCATTCCATTCCATTCCGTTCCATTCCATTCCATTCCGATTAATTCCATTCCATTCCATTGCATTCCATTCCATTCCACTCCATTCCTCTGTGGTTGATTGCATTCCATTCCATTCCATTCCATTCCATTCCATTCCAATCCGTTTCATTCCATTCCATTCAATTTCAATCCATTCGGGTTGATTCCATTCCATTCCATTCCTTTCCATTATATTCCATTGCATTCCATTCCATTCGGGTTCATTCCATTCCATTCCATTCCATTCCATTCCATTCCATTCCCTTCGTGTTGAATCCATTCCATTCCCTTCCATTCCATCCAATTCCATTCTATTCCATTCCATTCCGATACATTCCATTCCATTCCCTTCCATTCGTGTTGATTCCATTCCATGCCATGCCATTCCATTCCATTCCGGTTGATTCCATTCCATTCCATTCCATTCCATTCCATTTCATTTCCTTCGTGTTGATTCCATTCCATTCCATTCCATTCCGTTCCCTTCCATTCCATACCATTAGAGTTGATTCCATTCCATTCCATTCAATTCCATTCCATTCCATTTCATTCCATTCTCGATGATTCCATTCCACTCCATTCCATTAAATTCGGGTTGATTCCATTCCATTCCATTCCTATACATTCCATTCCATTCCCTTCCATTCGTGTTGATTCCATTCCATGCCATGCCATTCCATTCCATTCCGGTTGATTCCATTCCATTCCATTCCATTCCATTCCATTTCATTTCCTTCGTGTTGATTCCATTCCATTCCATTCCATTCCGTTCCCTTCCATTCCATTCCATTAGAGTTGATTCCATTCCATTCCATTCAATTCCATTCCATTCCATTTCATTCCATTCTCGATGATTCCATTCCACTCCATTCCATTCAATTCGGGTTGATTCCATTCCATTTCATTCCATTAGATTCCATTCCTTTCCATTCCATTCGTGTTAATTCCATGCCATTCCACTCCATTCCATTGCCTTCCATTCCATTCCATTCCATTCGGGTTGCTTCTATTCCATTCCAGAACATTCCATTCCATTCCATTCCGATTGATTCCATTCCATTCCATTGCATTCCATTCCATTCCACTCCATTCCATTGTGGTTGATTCCTTTCCATTCCATTCCATTCCATTCCTTTCCATTCCGTTTCATTCCATTCCATTCAATTTCATTCCATTCGGGTTGAATCCATTCCATTCCATTCCTTTCCATTATATTCCATTCCATTCCATTCCATTCGGGTTCATTCCATTCCATTCCATTCCATTCCATTCCATTCCATTCCATTCCATTCCATTCTGGTTTATTCCATTCCATTGCATTCCATTCCATTCCATTCCATTCCATTCCATTCTATTCCATTCTATCCCATTCCATTCCATTCCATTCGGGATGATTCCATTCCATTCCATTCCATACCTTTCCATTGCTGTTGATTCCATTCCATTCCACTCCATTCCATTCCATTCCGTTTGTGTTGATTCCATTCCGTTCCAATCCATACCATTCCATTCCATTCCATTCCATTCCGGTTAATTCCATTCCATTCCATTCCATTCCACTCGGGATGTTTCCATTCCATTTCATTCTATTCCATTCCATTCCATTCCAATCCATTCCATTCTGGATGATTACATTCCATTCCATTCGTGTTGATACCATTCCGTTCCACGCCATTCCATTCCATTCCTTTAGGGTTGTTGCCCTTCAATTCCATTCCATACCATTCCATTATATTTGGGTTGATTCCATTCCATTCCATTCCATTACATTCGGGTTAATTCCATTCCATTCCTTCCCATTCGATTCCATTCCATTCCATTCCATTCGGGATGCTTCCATTCCAGTCAAAAACATTCCATTACATAACATTCCATTCCATTCCATTCCGGTTGATTCCATTGCATTCCATTCCATTCCATTTCATTCCATTCGGGTTGATTCCATTCCATTCCATTCCATTACATTCCATTCTGGTTGATCCTATTCGATTCCATTCGCTTCAATTCCATTCCATTCCATTCCATTCGAGTTGCTTCCATTCCAATCCAGAACATTCCATTCCATTCCTTTCCATTCTTTCCATTCCATTCTATTCGGGTTCATTCCATTCCATTCCATTCCATTCCGTTCCATTCTGGTAGAATCCATTCCGTTCCATTCCAATCCATTCCATTTCATTCCGATTGATTCCATGCCATTCGTTTCCATTCCATTCCATTCCGTTCCATTCCATTCCATTCCGATTATTTCCATTCCTTTCCATTGCATTCCATTCCATTCCACTCCATTCCTCTGTGGTTGATTGCATTCCATTCCATTCCATTCCATTCCATTCCATTCCATTCCAATCCGTTTCATTCCATTCCATTCAATTTCAATCCATTCGGGTTGATTCCATTCCATTCCATTCCTTTCCATTATATTCCATTGCATTCCATTCCATTCGGGTTCATTCCATTCCATTCCATTCCATTCCATTCCATTCCATTCCATTCCCTTCTTGTTGAATCCATTCCATTCCCTTCCATTCCATCCCATTCCATTCTATTCCATTCCATTCCGATACATTCCATTCCATTCCCTTCCATTCGTGTTGATTCCATTCCATGCCATGCCATTCCATTCCATTCCGGTTGATTCCATTCCATTCCATTCCATTCCATTCCATTCCATTCCATTTCATTTCCTTCGTGTTGATTCCATTCCATTCCATTCCATTCCGTTCCCTTCCATTCCATTCCATTAGAGTTGATTCCATTCCATTCCATTCAATTCCATTCCATTCCATTTCATTCCATTCTCGATGATTCCATTCCACTCCATGCCATTCCATTCGGGTTGATTCCATTCCATTTCATTCCATTAGATTCCATTCCTTTCCATTCCATTCGTGTTAATTCCATGCCATTCCACTCCATTCCATTGCCTTCCATTCCATTCCATTCCATTCGGGTTGCTTCTATTCCATTCCAGAACATTCCATTCCATTCCATTCCGATTGATTCCATTCCATTCCATTGCATTCCATTCCATTCCACTCCATTCCATTGTGGTTGATTCCTTTCCATTCCATTCCATTCCATTCCTTTCCATTCCGTTTCATTCCATTCCATTCAATTTCATTCCATTCGGGTTGAATCCATTCCATTCCATTCCTTTCCATTATATTCCATTCCATTCCATTCCATTCGGGTTCATTCCATTCCATTCCATTCCATTCCATTCCATTCCATTCCATTCCATTCCATTCTGGTTTATTCCATTCCATTGCATTCCATACCATTCCATTCCATTCCATTCCATTCTATTCCATTCTATCCCATTCCATTCCATTCCATTCGGGATGATTCCATTCCATTCCATTCCATACCTTTCCATTGCTGTTGATTCCATTCCATTCCACTCCATTCCATTCCATTCCGTTTGTGTTGATTCCATTCCGTTCCAATCCATACCATTCCATTCCATTCCATTCCATTCCGGTTAATTCCATTCCATTCCATTTCATTCAATTCCATTCTGGTTGATTCCATTCCATTTCTTCCTATTCCATTCCATTCCATTCTATTCCATTCCATTCCATTCTATTCGCGTTGATTCCATTCCATTCCATTCCATTCCATTCCATCCCATTCCATTCCATTCCATCCCATTCCATTCCATTCCATTCGGGTTGATTCCATTGCATTCCATTCCATTCCATACCACTTGCGTGGATTCCATTCCATTCCATTCAGTTTCATTGCATTCCATTCCATTCGGGTTGATTCCTTTCCATTCCATTCCATTGCATTCCATTCCATACCATTCCATTCCATTCCACTCAGGTTGATTCCATTCCATTTCTTTCTATTCCATTCCATTCCATTCCATTCCATTCCATTCGGGTTTATTCCATTCCATTCCATTCCATTCCATTCCATTCCATTCCGTTCCATTCCATTCCATTCTATGCCATTCCAATCCATTCCATTCCGTTTGATTCCATTCCATTCCATTCCATACCATTCCATTCCTGTTGGTTCCTTTCAATTCCACTCCATTCCATTCCATTCCGTTTGGGTTGATTCCATTCCGTTCCAATCCATACCATTCCATTCCATTCGGGTTGATTCCATTCCATTCCATTCCATTCCATTTCATTGCATTCTGTTTGATTCCATTCCATTCCATTCCATTCCATTCCATTCCATTCTGGTTGATTCCATTCCATTCCATTCCATTCCATTTCATTACATTCCATTCGGGTTGATTCCATTCCATTCCATTCTATTCCATTCCATTCCATTCCATTCGCTTTGATTCCATTCCATTCGATTCCATTCCATTCGGATTGACTCCATTCCATTCCATTTCATTCCATTCTATTCCATTCCATTGCATTCCATTTCATTCCATTCGGGTAGATTCCGTTCTATTCCATTCCTATCCATACCATTCCATACCGGTTCATTCCATTCCATTCCATTCCATTCCATTCCATTCCATTCCATCCCATTCCATTTGGGTTGATTCCATTCCATTCCATTCCATTCCATTTCATTCCAATCCATTCGGTTTCATTCCATTCCATTCCATTCCATGCCATTCGGTTGCTTCCATTCCAATCCAGAACATTCCATTCCGTTCCATTGAATTCCGGTTCATTCCATTCCATTCCATTCCATTCCATTCTATTCCATTCTGTTTAATTCCATTCCATTCCATTCCATTCCATTCGAGTTGATTCCATTCCATTCCATTCTATTCCATTCCATTCCATTCCATTCCATTCCATTCCATTCTATTCGCGTTGATTCCATTCCATCCCTTTCCATTCCATTCCATCCCATTCCATTCCATTCCATTCCATTCCATTCGGGTTGATTCCATTGCATTCCATTCCATTCCATTCTATTCCATTCCATTCGGGTTCATTCCATTCCATTCCGTTCCATTCGATTCCATTCCATTCCATTCCATTCGGGATGCTTCCATTCCAGTCAAGAACATTCCATTCCATTCCATTCCATTGCGGTTGATTCCATTGCATTCCATTCCATTCCATTTCATTCCATTCGGGTTGATTCCATTCCATTACATTCCATTACATTCCATTCTGGTTGATCCTATTCGATTCCATTCGCTTCAATTCCATTCCATTCCATTCCATTCGAGTTGCTTCCATTCCATTCCAGAACATTCCATTCCATTCCTTTCCATTCTTTCCATTCCATTCTATTCGGGTTCATTCCATTCCATTCCATTCCATTCCGTTCCATTCTGGTAGAATCCATTCCGTTCCATTCCAATCCATTCCATTCCATTCCGATTGATTCCATGCCATTCCTTTCCATTCCATTCCGTTCCATTCCATTCCATTCCGATTAATTCCATGCCATTCCATTGCATTCCATTCCATTCCACTCCATTCCTCTGTGGTTGATTCCATTCCATTCCATTCCATTCCATTCCATTCCATTCCATTCCTTTCCAATCCGTTTCATTCCATTCCATTCAATTTCAATCCATTCGGGTTGATTCCATTCCATTCCATTCCATTCCATTAGGGTTGATGCCATTCCAATCCATTCAACACCATTCTATTCCATTTGGGTTGATTCCATTCCATTCCATTCCATTTCATTACATTACATTCGGGTTAATTCCATTCCATTCCATTCCATTCCATTCCATTCCATTTCATTCTATTCCATTCGGGATGCTTCCATTCCAGTCAAGAACATTCCATTCCATTCCATTCCATTCCTATCCATTCCTTTCCATTCCGGTTTATCCCTTTACATTCCATTCCATTCCTTTCGTTTTGATTCCATTCCATTCCATTCCATTCCATTCCATTCGGTTTGATTCCATTCCATTCCATTACATTGCTTTCCATTCCATTCCATTTCATTCCATTCGGGTTGATTCCATTCCATTCCACTCCATTCCATTCTGGTCGATTCCATTCCATTCCATTCCCTTCATTTCCATTCCATTCCATTCCATTCTGGTTGCTTCCATTCCGATCCAGAACATTCCATTCCATTCCTTTCCATTACATTCCATTCCGTTCCATTCGGGTTCATTCCATTCAATTCCATTCCATTCCATTCCATTCCATTCCATTCCACTCGGGATGTTTCCATTCCATTTCATTCTATTCCATTCCATTCCATTCCAATCCATTCCATTCTGGATGATTACATTCCATTCCATTCGTGTTGATACCATTCCATTCCACGCCATTCCATTCCATTCCTTTAGGGTTGTTGCCGTTCAATTCCATTCCATACCATTCCATTATATTTGGGTTGATTCCATTCCATTCCATTCCATTACATTCGGGTTAATTCCATTCCATTCCTTCCCATTCGATTCCATTCCATTCCATTCCATTCGGGATGCTTCCATTCCAGTCAAGAACATTCCATTACATAACATTCCATTCCATTCCATTCCGGTTGATTCCATTGCATTCCATTCCATTCCATTTCATTCCATTCGGGTTGATTCCATTCCATTCCATTCCATTACATTACATTCTGGTTGATCCTATTCGATTCCATTCGCTTCAATTCCATTCCATTCCATTCCATTCCATTCCATTCGAGTTGCTTACATTCCAATCCAGAACATTCCATTCCATTCCTTTCCATTCTTTCCATTCCATTCTATTCGGGTTATTCCATTCCATTCCATTCCATTCCGTTCCATTCTGGTAGAATCCATTCCGTTCCATTCCAATCCATTCCATTTCATTCCGATTGATTCCATGCCATTCCTTTCCATTCCATTCCATTCCGTTCCATTCCATTCCATTCCGATTAATTCCATTCCATTCCATTGCATTCCATTCCATTCCACTCCATTCCTCTGTGGTTGATTGCATTCCATTCCATTCCATTCCATTCCATTCCATTCCTTTCCAATCCGTTTCATTCCATTCCATTCAATTTCAATCCATTCGGGTTGATTCCATTCCATTCCATTCCTTTCCATTATATTCCATTGCATTCCATTCCATTCGGGTTCATTCCATTCCATTCCATTCCATTCCATTCCATTCCATTCCATTCCCTTCGTGTTGAATCCATTCCGTTCCCTTCCATTCCATCCCATTCCATTCTATTCCATTCCATTCCGATACATTCCATTCCATTCCCTTCCATTCGTGTTGATTCCATTCCATGCCATGCCATTCCATTCCATTCCGGTTGATTCCATTCCGTTCCATTCCATTCCATTCCATTCCATTCCATTCCATTGCATTTCATTTCCTTCGTGTTGATTCCATTCCATTCCATTCCATTCCGTTCCCTTCCATTCCATTCCATTAGAGTTGATTCCATTCCATTCCATTCAATTCCATTCCATTCCATTTCATTCCATTCTCGATGATTCCATTCCATTCCATTCCATTCCATTCGGGTTGATTCCATTCCATTTCATTCCATTAGATTCCATTCCTTTCCATTCCATTCGTGTTAATTCCATGCCATTCCACTCCATTCCATTGCCTTCCATTCCATTCCATTCCATTCGGGTTGCTTCTATTCCATTCCAGAACATTCCATTCCATTCCATTCCGATTGATTCCATTCCATTCCATTGGATTCCATTCCATTCCACTCCATTCCATTGTGGTTGATTCCTTTCCATTCCATTCCATTCCATTCCTTTCCATTCCGTTTCATTCCATTCCATTCAATTTCATTCCATTCGGGTTGAATCCATTCCATTCCATTCCTTTCCATTATATTCCATTCCATTCCATTCCATTCGGGTTCATTCCATTCCATTCCATTCCAGAACATTCCATTCCATTCCTTTCCATTCTTTCCATTCCATTCTATTCGGGTTCATTCCATTCCATTCCATTCCATTCCGTTCCATTCTGGTAGAATCCATTCCGTTCCATTCCAATCCATTCCATTCCATTCCGATTGATTCCATGCCATTCCTTTCCATTCCATTCCGTTCCATTCCATTCCATTCCGATTAATTCCATGCCATTCCATTGCATTCCATTCCATTCCACTCCATTCCTCTGTGGTTGATTCCATTCCATTCCATTCCATTCCATTCCCTTCCATTCCATTCCATTCCTTTCCAATCCGTTTCATTCCATTCCATTCAATTTCAATCCATTCGGGTTGATTCCATTCCATTCCATTCCATTCCATTAGGGTTGATGCCATTCCAATCCATTCAACACCATTCTATTCCATTTGGGTTGATTCCATTCCATTCCATTCCATTCCATTACATTACATTCGGGTTAATTCCATTCCATTCCATTCCATTCCATTCCATTTCATTCTATTCCATTCGGGATGCTTCCATTCCAGTCAAGAACATTCCATTCCATTCCATTCCATTCCTATCCATTCCTTTCCATTCCGGTTTATCCCTTTACATTCCATTCCATTCCTTTCGTTTTGATTCCATTCCATTCCATTCCATTCCATTCCATTCCATTCGGTTTGATTCCATTCCATTTCATTACATTGCTTTCCATTCCATTCCATTTCATTCCATTCGGGTTGATTCCATTCCATTCCACTCCATTCCATTCTGGTCGATTCCATTCCATTCCATTCCCTTCATTTCCATTCCATTCCATTCCATTCTGGTTGCTTCCATTCCGATCCAGAACATTCCATTCCATTCCTTTCCATTACATTCCATTCCGTTCCATTCGGGTTCATTCCATTCAATTCCATTCCATTCCATTCCATTCCATTCCATTCCACTCGGGATGTTTCCATTCCATTTCATTCTATTCCATTCCATTCCATTCCAATCCATTCCATTCTGGATGATTACCTTCCATTCCATTCGTGTTGATACCATTCCATTCCACGCCATTCCATTCCATTCCTTTAGGGTTGTTGCCGTTCAATTCCATTCCATACCATTCCATTATATTTGGGTTGATTCCATTCCATTCCATTCCATTACATTCGGGTTAATTCCATTCCATTCCTTCCCATTCGATTCCATTCCATTCCATTCCATTCGGGATGCTTCCATTCCAGTCAAGAACATTCCATTACATAACATTCCATTCCATTCCATTCCGGTTGATTCCATTGCATTCCATTCCATTCCATTTCATTCCATTCGGGTTGATTCCATTCCATTCCATTCCATTACATTCCATTCTGGTTGATCCTATTCGATTCCATTCGCTTCAATTCCATTCCATTCCATTCCATTCCATTCCATTCGAGTTGCTTCCATTCCAATCCAGAACATTCCATTCCATTCCTTTCCATTCTTTCCATTCCATTCTATTCGGGTTATTCCATTCCATTCCATTCCATTCCGTTCCATTCTGGTAGAATCCATTCCGTTCCATTCCAATCCATTCCATTTCATTCCGATTGATTCCATGCCATTCCTTTCCATTCCATTCCATTCCGTTCCATTCCATTCCATTCCGATTAATTCCATTCCATTCCATTGCATTCCATTCCATTCCACTCCATTCCTCTGTGGTTGATTGCATTCCATTCCATTCCATTCCATTCCATTCCATTCCTTTCCAATCCGTTTCATTCCATTCCATTCAATTTCAATCCATTCGGGTTGATTCCATTCCATTCCATTCCTTTCCATTATATTCCATTGCATTCCATTCCATTCGGGTTCATTCCATTCCATTCCATTCCATTCCATTCCATTCCATTCCATTCCCTTCGTGTTGAATCCATTCCGTTCCGTTCCATTCCATCCCATTCCATTCTATTCCATTCCATTCCGATACATTCCATTCCATTCCCTTCCATTCGTGTTGATTCCATTCCATGCCATGCCATTCCATTCCATTCCGGTTGATTCCATTCCATTCCATTCCATTCCATTCCATTCCATTCCATTCCATTCCATTCCATTTCCTTCGTGTTGATTCCATTCCATTCCATTGCATTCCGTTCCCTTCCATTCCATTCCATTAGAGTTGATTCCATTCCATTCCATTCAATTCCATTCCATTCCATTTCATTCCATTCTCGATGATTCCATTCCATTCCATTCCATTCCATTCGGGTTGATTCCATTCCATTTCATTCCATCAGATTCCATTCCTTTCCATTCCATTCGTGTTAATTCCATGCCATTCCACTCCATTGCATTGCCTTCCATTCCATTCCATTCCATTCGGGTTGCTTCTATTCCATTCCAGAACATTCCATTCCATTCCATTCCGATTGATTCCATTCCATTCCATTGCATTCCATTCCATTCCACTCCATTCCATTGTGGTTGATTCCTTTCCATTGCATTCCATTCCATTCCTTTCCATTCCGTTTCATTCCATTCCATTCAATTTCATTCCATTCGGGTTGAATCCATTCCATTCCATTCCTTTCCATTATATTCCATTCCATTCCATTCCATTCGGGTTCATTCCATTCCATTCCATTCCATTCCATTCCATTCCATTCCCTTTGGGTTGAATAAATTCCATTCCCTTCCATTCGGGTTGATTCCATTCCATTCCATTCCATTCCATTCCGGTTGATTCCATTCCATTTCTTTCCATTCCATTCCATTCCATTCCATTCCATTCTGGTTTATTCCATTCCATTCCATTCCATTCCATTCCATTCCATTCCATTCCATTCTATTCCATTCTATCCCATTCCATTCCATTCCATTCGGGATGATTCCATTCCATTCCATTCCATACCTTTCCATTGCTGTTGATTCCATTCCATTCCATTCCATTCCATTCCACTCCATTCCATTCCGTTTGTGTTGATTCCATTCTGTTCCAATCCATACCATTCCATTCCATTCCATTCCGGTTAATTCCATTCCATTCCATTTCATTCAATTCCATTCTGGTTGATTCCATTCCATTTCTTCCTATTCCATTCCATTCCATTCTATTCCATTCCATTCCATTCTATTCGCGTTGATTCCATTCCATCCCATTCCATTCCATTCCATCCCATTCCATTCCATTCCATTCGGGTTGATTCCATTGCATTCCATTCCATTCCATACCATTTGCGTGGATTCCATTCCATTCCATTCAATTCCATTGCATTCCATTCCATTCGGGTTGATTCCTTTCCATTCCATTCCATTGCATTCCATTCCATACCATTCCATTCCATTCCACTCAGGTTGATTCCATTCCATTTCTTTCCATTCCATTCCATTCCATTCCATTCCATTCCATTCGGGTTTATTCCATTCCATTCCATTCCATTCCATTCCATTCCATTCCATTCCATTCCATTCCATTCCGTTCCATTCCATTCCATTCTATGCCATTCCAATCCATTCCATTCCGTTTGATTCCATTCCATTCCATTCCATACCATTCCATTCCTGTTGATTCCTTTCAATTCCACTCCATTCCATTCCATTCCGTTTGGGTTGATTCCATTCCGTTCCAATCCATACCATTCCATTCCATTCGGGTTGATTCCATTCCATTCCATTCCATTCCATTCCATTCCGTTCCATTCCATTCCATTCTATGCCATTCCAATCCATTCCATTCCGTTTGATTCCATTCCATTCCATTCCATACCATTCCATTCCTGTTGATTCCTTTCAATTCCACTCCATTCCATTCCATTCCGTTTGGGTTGATTCCATTCCGTTCCAATCCA
This sequence comes from Pan paniscus, assembly GCF_029289425.2. Lineage (NCBI taxonomy): Eukaryota > Metazoa > Chordata > Mammalia > Primates > Hominidae > Pan > Pan paniscus. The sequence continues at coordinate 42,197,492 of NC_073267.2, read as the reverse complement.
TACCATTCCATTCCATTCGGGTTGATTCCATTCCATTCCATTCCATTCCATTTCATTGCATTCTGTTTGATTCCATTCCATTCCATTCCATTCCATTCCATTCCATTCCATTCCATTCCATTCCATTCTGGTTGATTCCATTCCATTCCATTCCATTCCATTTCATTACATTCCATTCGGGTTGATTCCATTCCATTCCATTCTATTCCATTCCATTCCATTCCATTCGCTTTGATTCCATTCCATTCGATTCCATTCCATTCGGATTGACTCCATTCCATTCCATTTCATTCCATACTATTCCATTCCATTGCATTCCATTTCATTCCATTCGGGTAGATTCCGTTCTATTCCATTCCGTTCCATACCATTCCATACCGGTTCATTCCATTCCATTCCATTCCATTCCATTCCATTCCATTCCATCCCATTCCATTTGGGTTGATTCCATTCCATTCCATTCCATTCCATTCCATTCCATTCCATTCCATTCTATTCCATTCTATCCCATTCCATTCCATTCCATTCGGGATGATTCCATTCCATTCCATTCCATACCTTTCCATTGCTGTTGATTCCATTCCATTCCATTCCATTCCATTCCACTCCATTCCATTCCGTTTGTGTTGATTCCATTCTGTTCCAATCCATACCATTCCATTCCATTCCATTCCGGTTAATTCCATTCCATTCCATTCCATTCAATTTCATTGCATTCCATTCCATTCGGGTTGATTCCTTTCCATTCCATTCCATTGCATTCCATTCCATACCATTCCATTCCATTCCACTCAGGTTGATTCCATTCCATTTCTTTCTATTCCATTCCATTCCATTCCATTCCATTCCATTCGGGTTTATTCCATTCCATTCCATTCCATTCCATTCCATTCCATTCCATTCCATTCCATTCCATTTCGTTCCATTCCATTCCATTCTATGCCATTCCAATCCATTCCATTCCGTTTGATTCCATTCCATTCCATTCCATTCCATACCATTCCATTCCTGTTGATTCCTTTCAATTCCACTCCATTCCATTCCATTCCGTTTGGGTTGATTCCATTCCGTTCCAATCCATACCATTCCATTCCATTCGGGTTGATTCCATTCCATTCCATTCCATTCCATTTCATTGCATTCTGTTTGATTCCATTCCATTCCATTCCATTCCATTCCATTCCATTCCATTCTGGTTGATTCCATTCCATTCCATTCCATTCCATTTCATTACATTCCATTCGGGTTGATTCCATTCCATTCCATTCTATTCCATTCCATTCCATTCCATTCGGTTTGATTCCATTCCATTCGATTCCATTCCATTCGGATTGACTCCATTCCATTCCATTTCATTCCATTCTATTCCATTCCATTGCATTCCATTTCATTCCATTCGGGTAGATTCCGTTCTATTCCATTCCTATCCATACCATTCCATACCGGTTCATTCCATTCCATTCCATTCCATTCCATTCCATTCCATCCCATTCCATTTGGGTTGATTCCATTCCATTCCATTCCATTCCATTTCATTCCAATCCATTCGGTTTCATTCCATTCCATTCCATTCCATGCCATTCGGTTGCTTCCATTCCAATCCAGAACATTCCATTCCGTTCCATTCAATTCCGGTTCATTCCATTCCATTCCATTCCATTCCATTCCATTCTATTCCATTCTGTTTAATTCCATTCCATTCCATTCCATTCCATTCGAGTTGATTCCATTCCATTCCATTCTATTCCATTCCATTCCATTCCATTCCATTCCATTCCATTCTATTCGCGTTGATTCCATTCCATCCCTTTCCATTCCATTCCATCCCATTCCATTCCATTCCATTCCATTCCATTCCATTCGGGTTGATTCCATTGCATTCCATTCCATTCCATTCTATTCCATTCCATTCGGGTTCATTCCATTCCATTCCGTTCCATTCGATTCCATTCCATTCCATTCCATTCGGGATGCTTCCATTCCAGTCAAGAACATTCCATTCCATTCCATTCCATTGCGGTTGATTCCATTGCATTCCATTCCATTCCATTTCATTCCATTCGGGTTGATTCCATTCCATTACATTCCATTACATTCCATTCTGGTTGATCCTATTCGATTCCATTCGCTTCAATTCCATTCCATTCCATTCCATTCGAGTTGCTTCCATTCCATTCCAGAACATTCCATTCCATTCCTTTCCATTCTTTCCATTCCATTCTATTCGGGTTCATTCCATTCCATTCCATTCCATTCCGTTCCATTCTGGTAGAATCCATTCCGTTCCATTCCAATCCATTCCATTCCATTCCGATTGATTCCATGCCATTCCTTTCCATTCCATTCCGTTCCATTCCATTCCATTCCGATTAATTCCATGCCATTCCATTGCATTCCATTCCATTCCACTCCATTCCTCTGTGGTTGATTCCATTCCATTCCATTCCATTCCATTCCATTCCATTCCTTTCCAATCCGTTTCATTCCATTCCATTCAATTTCAATCCATTCGGGTTGATTCCATTCCATTCCATTCCATTCCATTAGGGTTGATGCCATTCCAATCCATTCAACACCATTCTATTCCATTTGGGTTGATTCCATTCCATTCCATTCCATTTCATTACATTACATTCGGGTTAATTCCATTCCATTCCATTCCATTCCATTCCATTCCATTTCATTCTATTCCATTCGGGATGCTTCCATTCCAGTCAAGAACATTCCATTCCATTCCATTCCATTCCTATCCATTCCTTTCCATTCTGGTTTATCCCTTTACATTCCATTCCATTCCTTTCGTTTTGATTCCATTCCATTCCATTCCATTCCATTCCATTCGGTTTGATTCCATTCCATTCCATTACATTGCTTTCCATTCCATTCCATTTCATTCCATTCGGGTTGATTCCATTCCATTCCACTCCATTCCATTCTGGTCGATTCCATTCCATTCCATTCCCTTCATTTCCATTCCATTCCATTCCATTCTGGTTGCTTCCATTCCGATCCAGAACATTCCATTCCATTCCTTTCCATTACATTCCATTCCGTTCCATTCGGGTTCATTCCATTCAATTCCATTCCATTCCATTCCATTCCATTCCATTCCACTCGGGATGTTTCCATTCCATTTCATTCTATTCCATTCCATTCCATTCCAATCCATTCCATTCTGGATGATTACATTCCATTCCATTCGTGTTGATACCATTCCATTCCACGCCATTCCATTCCATTCCTTTAGGGTTGTTGCCGTTCAATTCCATTCCATACCATTCCATTATATTTGGGTTGATTCCATTCCATTCCATTCCATTACATTCGGGTTAATTCCATTCCATTCCTTCCCATTCGATTCCATTCCATTCCATTCCATTCGGGATGCTTCCATTCCAGTCAAGAACATTCCATTACATAACATTCCATTCCATTCCATTCCGGTTGATTCCATTGCATTCCATTCCATTCCATTTCATTCCATTCGGGTTGATTCCATTCCATTCCATTCCATTACATTACATTCTGGTTGATCCTATTCGATTCCATTCGCTTCAATTCCATTCCATTCCATTCCATTCCATTCCATTCGAGTTGCTTCCATTCCAATCCAGAACATTCCATTCCATTCCTTTCCATTCTTTCCATTCCATTCTATTCGGGTTATTCCATTCCATTCCATTCCATTCCGTTCCATTCTGGTAGAATCCATTCCGTTCCATTCCAATCCATTCCATTTCATTCCGATTGATTCCATGCCATTCCTTTCCATTCCATTCCATTCCGTTCCATTCCATTCCATTCCGATTAATTCCATTCCATTCCATTGCATTCCATTCCATTCCACTCCATTCCTCTGTGGTTGATTGCATTCCATTCCATTCCATTCCATTCCATTCCATTCCTTTCCAATCCGTTTCATTCCATTCCATTCAATTTCAATCCATTCGGGTTGATTCCATTCCATTCCATTCCTTTCCATTATATTCCATTGCATTCCATTCCATTCGGGTTCATTCCATTCCATTCCATTCCATTCCATTCCATTCCATTCCCTTCGTGTTGAATCCATTCCGTTCCCTTCCATTCCATCCCATTCCATTCTATTCCATTCCATTCCGATACATTCCATTCCATTCCCTTCCATTCGTGTTGATTCCATTCCATGCCATGCCATTCCATTCCATTCCGGTTGATTCCATTCCATTCCATTCCATTCCATTCCATTCCATTCCATTCCATTGCATTTCATTTCCTTCGTGTTGATTCCATTCCATTCCATTCCATTCCGTTCCCTTCCATTCCATTCCATTAGAGTTGATTCCATTCCATTCCATTCAATTCCATTCCATTCCATTTCATTCCATTCTCGATGATTCCATTCCATTCCATTACATTACATTCGGGTTGATTCCATTCCATTTCATTCCATTAGATTCCATTCCTTTCCATTCCATTCGTGTTAATTCCATGCCATTCCACTCCATTCCATTGCCTTCCATTCCATTCCATTCCATTCGGGTTGCTTCTATTCCATTCCAGAACATTCCATTCCATTCCATTCCGATTGATTCCATTCCATTCCATTGCATTCCATTCCATTCCACTCCATTCCATTGTGGTTGATTCCTTTCCATTCCATTCCATTCCATTCCTTTCCATTCCGTTTCATTCCATTCCATTCAATTTCATTCCATTCGGGTTGAATCCATTCCATTCCATTCCTTTCCATTATATTCCATTCCATTCCATTCCATTCGGGTTCATTCCATTCCATTCCATTCCAGAACATTCCATTCCATTCCTTTCCATTCTTTCCATTCCATTCTATTCGGGTTCATTCCATTCCATTCCATTCCATTCCGTTCCATTCTGGTAGAATCCATTCCGTTCCATTCCAATCCATTCCATTCCATTCCGATTGATTCCATGCCATTCCTTTCCATTCCATTCCGTTCCATTCCATTCCATTCCGATTAATTCCATGCCATTCCATTGCATTCCATTCCATTCCACTCCATTCCTCTGTGGTTGATTCCATTCCATTCCATTCCATTCCATTCCCTTCCATTCCATTCCATTCCTTTCCAATCCGTTTCATTCCATTCCATTCAATTTCAATCCATTCGGGTTGATTCCATTCCATTCCATTCCATTCCATTAGGGTTGATGCCATTCCAATCCATTCAACACCATTCTATTCCATTTGGGTTGATTCCATTCCATTCCATTCCATTCCATTACATTACATTCGGGTTAATTCCATTCCATTCCATTCCATTCCATTCCATTTCATTCTATTCCATTCGGGATGCTTCCATTCCAGTCAAGAACATTCCATTCCATTCCATTCCATTCCTATCCATTCCTTTCCATTCCGGTTTATCCCTTTACATTCCATTCCATTCCTTTCGTTTTGATTCCATTCCATTCCATTCCATTCCATTCCATTCCATTCCATTCGGTTTGATTCCATTCCATTCCATTACATTGCTTTCCATTCCATTCCATTTCATTCCATTCGGGTTGATTCCATTCCATTCCACTCCATTCCATTCTGGTCGATTCCATTCCATTCCATTCCCTTCATTTCCATTCCATTCCATTCCATTCTGGTTGCTTCCATTCCGATCCAGAACATTCCATTCCATTCCTTTCCATTACATTCCATTCCATTCCATTCGGGTTCATTCCATTCAATTCCATTCCATTCCATTCCATTCCATTCCATTCCACTCGGGATGTTTCCATTCCATTTCATTCTATTCCATTCCATTCCATTCCAATCCATTCCATTCTGGATGATTACCTTCCATTCCATTCGTGTTGATACCATTCCATTCCACGCCATTCCATTCCATTCCTTTAGGGTTGTTGCCGTTCAATTCCATTCCATACCATTCCATTATATTTGGGTTGATTCCATTCCATTCCATTCCATTACATTCGGGTTAATTCCATTCCATTCCTTCCCATTCGATTCCATTCCATTCCATTCCATTCGGGATGCTTCCATTCCAGTCAAGAACATTCCATTACATAACATTCCATTCCATTCCATTCCGGTTGATTCCATTGCATTCCATTCCATTCCATTTCATTCCATTCGGGTTGATTCCATTCCATTCCATTCCATTACATTCCATTCTGGTTGATCCTATTCGATTCCATTCGCTTCAATTCCATTCCATTCCATTCCATTCCATTCCATTCGAGTTGCTTCCATTCCAATCCAGAACATTCCATTCCATTCCTTTCCATTCTTTCCATTCCATTCTATTCGGGTTATTCCATTCCATTCCATTCCATTCCGTTCCATTCTGGTAGAATCCATTCCGTTCCATTCCAATCCATTCCATTTCATTCCGATTGATTCCATGCCATTCCTTTCCATTCCATTCCATTCCGTTCCATTCCATTCCATTCCGATTAATTCCATTCCATTCCATTGCATTCCATTCCATTCCACTCCATTCCTCTGTGGTTGATTGCATTCCATTCCATTCCATTCCATTCCATTCCATTCCTTTCCAATCCGTTTCATTCCATTCCATTCAATTTCAATCCATTCGGGTTGATTCCATTCCATTCCATTCCTTTCCATTATATTCCATTGCATTCCATTCCATTCGGGTTCATTCCATTCCATTCCATTCCATTCCATTCCATTCCATTCCCTTCGTGTTGAATCCATTCCGTTCCGTTCCATTCCATCCCATTCCATTCTATTCCATTCCATTCCGATACATTCCATTCCATTCCCTTCCATTCGTGTTGATTCCATTCCATGCCATGCCATTCCATTCCATTCCGGTTGATTCCATTCCATTCCATTCCATTCCATTCCATTCCATTCCATTCCATTCCATTTCCTTCGTGTTGATTCCATTCCATTCCATTGCATTCCGTTCCCTTCCATTCCATTCCATTAGAGTTGATTCCATTCCATTCCATTCAATTCCATTCCATTCCATTTCATTCCATTCTCGATGATTCCATTCCATTCCATTCCATTCCATTCGGGTTGATTCCATTCCATTTCATTCCATCAGATTCCATTCCTTTCCATTCCATTCGTGTTAATTCCATGCCATTCCACTCCATTGCATTGCCTTCCATTCCATTCCATTCCATTCGGGTTGCTTCTATTCCATTCCAGAACATTCCATTCCATTCCATTCCGATTGATTCCATTCCATTCCATTGCATTCCATTCCATTCCACTCCATTCCATTGTGGTTGATTCCTTTCCATTGCATTCCATTCCATTCCTTTCCATTCCGTTTCATTCCATTCCATTCAATTTCATTCCATTCGGGTTGAATCCATTCCATTCCATTCCTTTCCATTATATTCCATTCCATTCCATTCCATTCGGGTTCATTCCATTCCATTCCATTCCATTCCATTCCATTCCATTCCATTCCCTTTGTGTTGAATAAATTCCATTCCCTTCCATTCGGGTTGATTCCATTCCATTCCATTCCATTCCATTCCATTCCATTCCGGTTGATTCCATTCCATTTCTTTCCATTCCATTCCTTTCCATTCCATTCCATTCTGGTTCATTCCATTCCATTCCATTCCATTCCATTCCATTCCATTCCATTCCATTCTATTCCATTCTATCCCATTCCATTCCATTCCATTCGGGATGATTCCATTCCATTCCATTCCATAACTTTCCATTGCTGTTGATTCCATTCCATTCCATTCCATTCCATTCCACTCCATTCCATTCCGTTTGTGTTGATTCCATTCTGTTCCAATCCATACCATTCCATTCCATTCCATTCCGGTTAATTCCATTCCATTCCATTTCATTCAATTCCATTCTGGTTGATTCCATTCCATTTCTTCCTATTCCATTCCATTCCATTCTATTCCATTCCATTCCATTCTATTCGCGTTGATTCCATTCCATCCCATTCCATTCCATTCCATCCCATTCCATTCCATTCCATTCGGGTTGATTCCATTGCATTCCATTCCATTCCATACCATTTGCGTGGATTCCATTCCATTCCATTCAATTCCATTGCATTCCATTCCATTCGGGTTGATTCCTTTCCATTCCATTCCATTGCATTCCATTCCATACCATTCCATTCCATTCCACTCAGGTTGATTCCATTCCATTTCTTTCCATTCCATTCCATTCCATTCCATTCCATTCCATTCGGGTTTATTCCATTCCATTCCATTCCATTCCATTCCATTCCATTCCATTCCATTCCATTCCATTCCATTCCGTTCCATTCCATTCCATTCTATGCCATTCCAATCCATTCCATTCCGTTTGATTCCATTCCATTCCATTCCATACCATTCCATTCCTGTTGATTCCTTTCAATTCCACTCCATTCCATTCCATTCCGTTTGGGTTGATTCCATTCCGTTCCAATCCATACCATTCCATTCCATTCGGGTTGATTCCATTCCATTCCATTCCATTCCATTCCATTCCGTTCCATTCCATTCCATTCTATGCCATTCCAATCCATTCCATTCCGTTTGATTCCATTCCATTCCATTCCATACCATTCCATTCCTGTTGATTCCTTTCAATTCCACTCCATTCCATTCCATTCCGTTTGGGTTGATTCCATTCCGTTCCAATCCATACCATTCCATTCCATTCGGGTTGATTCCATTCCATTCCATTCCATTCCATTTCATTGCATTCTGTTTGATTCCATTCCATTCCATTCCATTCCATTCCATTCCATTCCATTCCATTCCATTGCATTGTGGTTGATTCCATTCCATTCCATTCCATTCCATTTCATTACATTCCATTCGGGTTGATTCCATTCCATTCGATTCCATTCCATTCGGATTGACTCCATTCCATTCCATTTCATTCCATACTATTCCATTCCATTGCATTCCATTTCATTCCATTCGGGTAGATTCCGTTCTATTCCATTCCGTTCCATACCATTCCATACCGGTTCATTCCATTCCATTCCATTCCATTCCATTCCATTCCATTCCATCCCATTCCATTTGGGTTGATTCCATTCCATTCCATTCCATTCCATTCCATTCCATTCCATTCTATTCCATTCTATCCCATTCCATTCCATTCCATTCCATTCGGGATGATTCCATTCCATTCCATTCCATACCTTTCCATTGCTGTTGATTCCATTCCATTCCATTCCATTCCATTCCACTCCATTCCATTCCGTTTGTGTTGATTCCATTCTGTTCCAATCCATACCATTCCATTCCATTCCATTCCGGTTAATTCCATTCCATTCCATTCCATTCAATTTCATTGCATTCCATTCCATTCGGGTTGATTCCTTTCCATTCCATTCCATTGCATTCCATTCCATACCATTCCATTCCATTCCACTCAGGTTGATTCCATTCCATTTCTTTCTATTCCATTCCATTCCATTCCATTCCATTCGGGTTTATTCCATTCCATTCCATTCCATTCCATTCCATTCCATTCCATTCCATTCCATTTCGTTCCATTCCATTCCATTCTATGCCATTCCAATCCATTCCATTCCGTTTGATTCCATTCCATTCCATTCCATACCATTCCATTCCTGTTGATTCCTTTCAATTCCACTCCATTCCATTCCATTCCGTTTGGGTTGATTCCATTCCGTTCCAATCCATACCATTCCATTCCATTCGGGTTGATTCCATTCCATTCCATTCCATTCCATTTCATTGCATTCTGTTTGATTCCATTCCATTCCATTCCATTCCATTCCATTCCATTCTGGTTGATTCCATTCCATTCCATTCCATTCCATTTCATTACATTCCATTCGGGTTGATTCCATTCCATTCCATTCTATTCCATTCCATTCCATTCCATTCGCTTTGATTCCATTCCATTCGATTCCATTCCATTCGGATTGACTCCATTCCATTCCATTTCATTCCATTCTATTCCATTCCATTGCATTCCATTTCATTCCATTCGGGTAGATTCCGTTCTATTCCATTCCTATCCATACCATTCCATACCGGTTCATTCCATTCCATTCCATTCCATTCCATTCCATTCCATCCCATTCCATTTGGGTTGATTCCATTCCATTCCATTCCATTCCATTTCATTCCAATCCATTCGGTTTCATTCCATTCCATTCCATTCCATGCCATTCGGTTGCTTCCATTCCAATCCAGAACATTCCATTCCGTTCCATTCAATTCCGGTTCATTCCATTCCATTCCATTCCATTCCATTCCATTCTATTCCATTCTGTTTAATTCCATTCCATTCCATTCCATTCCATTCGAGTTGATTCCATTCCATTCCATTCTATTCCATTCCATTCCATTCCATTCCATTCCATTCCATTCTATTCGCGTTGATTCCATTCCATCCCTTTCCATTCCATTCCATCCCATTCCATTCCATTCCATTCCATTCCATTCCATTCGGGTTGATTCCATTGCATTCCATTCCATTCCATTCTATTCCATTCCATTCGGGTTCATTCCATTCCATTCCGTTCCATTCGATTCCATTCCATTCCATTCCATTCGGGATGCTTCCATTCCAGTCAAGAACATTCCATTCCATTCCATTCCATTGCGGTTGATTCCATTGCATTCCATTCCATTCCATTTCATTCCATTCGGGTTGATTCCATTCCATTACATTCCATTACATTCCATTCTGGTTGATCCTATTCGATTCCATTCGCTTCAATTCCATTCCATTCCATTCCATTCGAGTTGCTTCCATTCCATTCCAGAACATTCCATTCCATTCCTTTCCATTCTTTCCATTCCATTCTATTCGGGTTCATTCCATTCCATTCCATTCCATTCCGTTCCATTCTGGTAGAATCCATTCCGTTCCATTCCAATCCATTCCATTCCATTCCGATTGATTCCATGCCATTCCTTTCCATTCCATTCCGTTCCATTCCATTCCATTCCGATTAATTCCATGCCATTCCATTGCATTCCATTCCATTCCACTCCATTCCTCTGTGGTTGATTCCATTCCATTCCATTCCATTCCATTCCTTTCCAATCCGTTTCATTCCATTCCATTCAATTTCAATCCATTCGGGTTGATTCCATTCCATTCCATTCCATTCCATTAGGGTTGATGCCATTCCAATCCATTCAACACCATTCTATTCCATTTGGGTTGATTCCATTCCATTCCATTCCATTCCATTACATTACATTCGGGTTAATTCCATTCCATTCCATTCCATTCCATTCCATTTCATTCTATTCCATTCGGGATGCTTCCATTCCAGTCAAGAACATTCCATTCCATTCCATTCCATTCCTATCCATTCCTTTCCATTCCGGTTTATCCCTTTACATTCCATTCCATTCCTTTCGTTTTGATTCCATTCCATTCCATTCCATTCCATTCCATTCGGTTTGATTCCATTCCATTCCATTACATTGCTTTCCATTCCATTCCATTTCATTCCATTCGGGTTGATTCCATTCCAATCCACTCCATTCCATTCTGGTCGATTCCATTCCATTCCATTCCCTTCATTTCCATTCCATTCCATTCCATTCTGGTTGCTTCCATTCCGATCCAGAACATTCCATTCCATTCCTTTCCATTACATTCCATTCCGTTCCATTCGGGTTCATTCCATTCAATTCCATTCCATTCCATTCCATTCCATTCCATTCCACTCGGGATGTTTCCATTCCATTTCATTCTATTCCATTCCATTCCATTCCAATCCATTCCATTCTGGATGATTACATTCCATTCCATTCGTGTTGATACCATTCCATTCCACGCCATTCCATTCCATTCCTTTAGGGTTGTTGCCGTTCAATTCCATTCCATACCATTCCATTATATTTGGGTTGATTCCATTCCATTCCATTCCATTACATTCGGGTTAATTCCATTCCATTCCTTCCCATTCGATTCCATTCCATTCCATTCCATTCGGGATGCTTCCATTCCAGTCAAGAACATTCCATTACATAACATTCCATTCCATTCCATTCCGGTTGATTCCATTGCATTCCATTCCATTCCATTTCATTCCATTCGGTTTGATTCCATTCCATTCCATTCCATTCCATTCCATTCGAGTTGCTTCCATTCCAATCCAGAACATTCCATTCCATTCCTTTCCATTCTTTCCATTCCATTCTATTCGGGTTATTCCATTCCATTCCATTCCATTCCGTTCCATTCTGGTAGAATCCATTCCGTTCCATTCCAATCCATTCCATTTCATTCCGATTGATTCCATGCCATTCCTTTCCATTCCATTCCATTCCGTTCCATTCCATTCCATTCCGATTAATTCCATTCCATTCCATTGCATTCCATTCCATTCCACTCCATTCCTCTGTGGTTGATTGCATTCCATTCCATTCCATTCCATTCCATTCCATTCCAATCCGTTTCATTCCATTCCATTCAATTTCAATCCATTCGGGTTGATTCCATTCCATTCCATTCCTTTCCATTATATTCCATTGCATTCCATTCCATTCGGGTTCATTCCATTCCATTCCATTCCATTCCATTCCATTCCATTCCCTTCGTGTTGAATCCATTCCATTCCCTTCCATTCCATCCAATTCCATTCTATTCCATTCCATTCCGATACATTCCATTCCATTCCCTTCCATTCGTGTTGATTCCATTCCATGCCATGCCATTCCATTCCATTCCGGTTGATTCCATTCCATTCCATTCCATTCCATTCCATTCCATTCCATTTCATTTCCTTCGTGTTGATTCCATTCCATTCCATTCCATTCCGTTCCCTTCCATTCCATTCCATTAGAGTTGATTCCATTCCATTCCATTCAATTCCATTCCATTCCATTTCATTCCATTCTCGATGATTCCATTCCACTCCATTCCATTAAATTCGGGTTGATTCCATTCCATTCCATTCCTATACATTCCATTCCATTCCCTTCCATTCGTGTTGATTCCATTCCATGCCATGCCATTCCATTCCATTCCGGTTGATTCCATTCCATTCCATTCCATTCCATTTCATTTCCTTCGTGTTGATTCCATTCCATTCCATTCCATTCCGTTCCCTTCCATTCCATTCCATTAGAGTTGATTCCATTCCATTCCATTCAATTCCATTCCATTCCATTTCATTCCATTCTCGATGATTCCATTCCACTCCATTCCATTCAATTCGGGTTGATTCCATTCCATTTCATTCCATTAGATTCCATTCCTTTCCATTCCATTCGTGTTAATTCCATGCCATTCCACTCCATTCCATTGCCTTCCATTCCATTCCATTCCATTCGGGTTGCTTCTATTCCATTCCAGAACATTCCATTCCATTCCATTCCGATTGATTCCATTCCATTCCATTGCATTCCATTCCATTCCACTCCATTCCATTGTGGTTGATTCCTTTCCATTCCATTCCATTCCATTCCTTTCCATTCCGTTTCATTCCATTCCATTCAATTTCATTCCATTCGGGTTGAATCCATTCCATTCCATTCCTTTCCATTATATTCTATTCCATTCCATTCCATTCGGGTTCATTCCATTCCATTCCATTCCATTCCATTCCATTCCATTCCATTCTGGTTTATTCCATTCCATTCCATTCCATTCCATTCCATTCCATTCCATTCCATTCCATTCCATTCTATTCCATTCTATCCCATTCCATTCCATTCCATTCGGGATGATTCCATTCCATTCCATTCCATACCTTTCCATTGCTGTTGATTCCATTCCATTCCATTCCATTCCATTCCACTCCATTCCATTCCATTCCATTCCATTCCACTCCATTCCATTCCATTCCGTTTGTGTTGATTCCATTCCGTTCCAATCCATACCATTCCATTCCATTCCATTCCGGTTAATTCCATTCCATTCCATTTCATTCAATTCCATTCTGGTTGATTCCATTCCATTTCTTCCTATTCCATTCCATTCCATTCTATTCCATTCCATTCCATTCTATTCGCGTTGATTCCATTCCATCCCATTCCATTCCATTCCATTCCATCCCATTCCATTCCATTCCATTCGGGTTGATCCCATTGCATTCCATTCCATTCCATACCATTTGCGTGGATTCCATTCCATTCCATTCAATTCCATTGCATTCCATTCCATTCGGGTTGATTCCTTTCCATTCCATTCCATTGCATTCCATTCCATACCATTCCATTCCATTCCACTCAGGTTGATTCCATTCCATTTCTTTCCATTCCATTCCATTCCATTCCATTCCATTCGGGTTTATTCCATTCCATTCCATTCCATTCCATTCCATTCCATTCCATTCCATTCCATTCCATTCCGTTCCATTCCATTCCATTCTATGCCATTCCAATCCATTCCATTCCGTTTGATTCCATTCCATTCCATTCCATACCATTCCATTCCTGTTGATTCCTTTCAATTCCACTCCATTCCATTCCATTCCGTTTGGGTTGATTCCATTCCGTTCCAATCTATACCATTCCATTCCATTCGTGTTGATTCCATTCCATTCCATTCCATTCCATTTCATTGCATTCTGTTTGATTCCATTCCATTCCATTCCATTCCATTCTGGTTGATTCCATTCCATTCCATTCCATTCCATTTCATTACATTCCATTCGGGTTGATTCCATTCCATTCCATTCTATTCCATTCCATTCCATTCCATTCGCTTTGATTCCATTCCATTCGATTCCATTCCATTCGGATTGACTCCATTCCATTCCATTTCATTCCATTCTATTCCATTCCATTGCATTCCATTTCATTCCATTCGGGTAGATTCCGTTCTATTCCATTCCTATCCATACCATTGCATACCGGTTCATTCCATTCCATTCCATTCCATCCCATTCCATTTGGGTTGATTCCATTCCATTCCATTTCATTCCATTTCATTCCAATCCATTCGGTTTCATTCCATTCCATTCCATTCCATGCCATTCGGTTGCTTCCATTCCAATCCAGAACATTCCATTCCGTTCCATTCAATTCCGGTTCATTCCATTCCATTCCATTCTATTCCATTCTGTTTAATTCCATTCCATTCCATTCCATTCCATTCGAGTTGATTCCATTCCATTCCATTCTATTCCATTCCATTCCATTCTATTCCATTCCATTCCATTCTATTCGCGTTGATTCCATTCCATCCCTTTCCATTCCATTCCATCCCATTCCATTCCATTCCATTCCATTCCATTCGGGTTGATTCCATTGCATTCCATTCCATTCCATTCTATTCCATTCCATTCGGGTTCATTCCATTCCATTCCGTTCCATTCGATTCCATTCCATTCCATTCCGGTTGATTCCATTGCATTCCATTCCATTCCATTTCATTCCATTCGGGTTGATTCCATTCCATTACATTCCATTACATTCCATTCTGGTTGATCCTATTCGATTCCATTCGCTTCAATTCCATTCCATTCCATTCCATTCGAGTTGCTTCCATTCCATTCCAGAACATTCCATTCCATTCCTTTCCATTCTTTCCATTCCATTCTATTCGGGTTCATTCCATTCCATTCCATTCCATTCCGTTCCATTGTGGTAGAATCCATTCCGTTCCATTCCAATCCATTCCATTCCATTCCGATTGATTCCATGCCATTCCTTTCCATTCCATTCCGTTCCATTCCATTCCATTCCGATTAATTCCATGCCATTCCATTGCATTCCATTCCATTCCACTCCATTCCTCTGTGGTTGATTCCATTCCATTCCATTCCATTCCATTCCATTCCTTTCCAATCCGTTTCAATCCATTCCATTCAATTTCAATCCATTCGGGTTGATTCCATTCCATTCCATTCCATTCCATTAGGGTTGATGCCATTCCATTCCATTCAACACCATTCTATTCCATTTGGGTTGATTCCATTCCATCCCATTCCATTCCATTCCATTACATTACATTCGGGTTAATTCCATTCCATTCCATTCCATTCGATTCCATTTCATTCCATTCCATTCGGGATGCTTCCATTCCAGTCAAGAACATTCCATTCCATTCCATTCCATTCCTATCCATTCCTTTCCATTCCGGTTTATCCCTTTACATTCCATTCCATTCCTTTCGTTTTGATTCCATTCCATTCCATTCCATTCCATTCCATTCCATTCCATTCCATTCGGTTTGATTCCATTCCATTCCATTACATTGCTTTCCATTCCATTCCATTTCATTCCATTCGGGTTGATTCCATTCCACTCCACTCCATTCCATTCTGGTCGATTCCATTCCATTCCATTCCCTTCATTTCCATTCCATTCCATTCCATTCTGGTTGCTTCCATTCCGATCCAGAACATTCCATTCCATTCCTTTCCATTACATTCCATTCCGTTCCATTCGGGTTCATTCCATTCAATTCCATTCCATTCCATTCCATTCCATTCCATTCCATTCCATTCCATTCCACTCGGGATGTTTCCATTCCATTTCATTCTATTCCATTCCATTCCATTCCAATCCATTCCATTCTGGATGATTACATTCCATTCCATTCGTGTTGATACCATTCCGTTCCACGCCATTCCATTCCATTCCTTTAGGGTTGTTGCCCTTCAATTCCATTCCATACCATTCCATTATATTTGGGTTGATTCCATTCCATTCCATTCCATTACATTCGGGTTAATTCCATTCCATTCCTTCCCATTCGATTCCATTCCATTCCATTCCATTCGGGATGCTTCCATTCCAGTCAAGAACATTCCATTACATAACATTCCATTCCATTCCATTCCGGTTGATTCCATTGCATTCCATTCCATTCCATTTCATTCCATTCTGGTTGATTCCATTCCATTCCATTCCATTACATTCCATTCTGGTTGATCCTATTCGATTCCATTCGCTTCAATTCCATTCCATTCCATTCCATTCGAGTTGCTTCCATTCCAATCCAGAACATTCCATTCCATTCCTTTCCATTCTTTCCATTCCATTCTATTCGGGTTCATTCCATTCCATTCCATTCCATTCCGTTCCATTCTGGTAGAATCCATTCCGTTCCATTCCAATCCATTCCATTTCATTCCGATTGATTCCATGCCATTCGTTTCCATTCCATTCCATTCCGTTCCATTCCATTCCATTCCGATTATTTCCATTCCTTTCCATTGCATTCCATTCCATTCCACTCCATTCCTCTGTGGTTGATTGCATTCCATTCCATTCCATTCCATTCCATTCCATTCCATTCCAATCCGTTTCATTCCATTCCATTCAATTTCAATCCATTCGGGTTGATTCCATTCCATTCAATTCCTTTCCATTATATTCCATTGCATTCCATTCCATTCGGGTTCATTCCATTCCATTCCATTCCATTCCATTCCATTCCATTCCATTCCCTTCGTGTTGAATCCATTCCATTCCCTTCCATTCCATCCCATTCCATTCTATTCCATTCCATTCCGATACATTCCATTCCATTCCCTTCCATTCGTGTTGATTCCATTCCATGCCATGCCATTCCATTCCATTCCGGTTGATTCCATTCCATTCCATTCCATTCCATTCCATTCCATTCCATTCCATTTCATTTCCTTCGTGTTGATTCCATTCCATTCCATTCCATTCCGTTCCCTTCCATTCCATTCCATTAGAGTTGATTCCATTCCATTCCATTCAATTCCATTCCATTCCATTTCATTCCATTCTCGATGATTCCATTCCACTCCATTCCATTCCATTCGGGTTGATTCCATTCCATTTCATTCCATTAGATTCCATTCCTTTCCATTCCATTCGTGTTAATTCCATGCCATTCCACTCCATTCCATTGCCTTCCATTCCATTCCATTCCATTCGGGTTGCTTCTATTCCATTCCAGAACATTCCATTCCATTCCATTCCGATTGATTCCATTCCATTCCATTGCATTCCATTCCATTCCACTCCATTCCATTGTGGTTGATTCCTTTCCATTCCATTCCATTCCATTCCTTTCCATTCCGTTTCATTCCATTCCATTCAATTTCATTCCATTCGGGTTGAATCCATTCCATTCCATTCCTTTCCATTATATTCCATTCCATTCCATTCCATTCGGGTTCATTCCATTCCATTCCATTCCATTCCATTCCATTCCATTCCATTCCATTCTGGTTTATTCCATTCCATTGCATTCCATTCCATTCCATTCCATTCCATTCCATTCTATTCCATTCTATCCCATTCCATTCCATTCCATTCGGGATGATTCCATTCCATTCCATTCCATACCTTTCCATTGCTGTTGATTCCATTCCATTCCACTCCATTCCATTCCATTCCGTTTGTGTTGATTCCATTCCGTTCCAATCCATACCATTCCATTCCATTCCATTCCATTCCGGTTAATTCCATTCCATTCCATTTCATTCAATTCCATTCTGGTTGATTCCATTCCATTTCTTCCTATTCCATTCCATTCCATTCTATTCCATTCCATTCCATTCTATTCGCGTTGATTCCATTCCATTCCATTCCATTCCATTCCATCCCATTCCATTCCATTCCATTCGGGTTGATTCCATTGCATTCCATTCCATTCCATACCATTTGCGTGGATTCCATTCCATTCCATTCAGTTTCATTGCATTCCATTCCATTCGGGTTGATTCCTTTCCATTCCATTCCATTGCATTCCATTCCATACCATTCCATTCCATTCCACTCAGGTTGATTCCATTCCATTTCTTTCTATTCCATTCCATTCCATTCCATTCCATTCCATTCCATTCGGGTTTATTCCATTCCATTCCATTCCATTCCATTCCATTCCATTCCGTTCCATTCCATTCCATTCTATGCCATTCCAATCCATTCCATTCCGTTTGATTCCATTCCATTCCATTCCATACCATTCCATTCCTGTTGATTCCTTTCAATTCCACTCCATTCCATTCCATTCCGTTTGGGTTGATTCCATTCCGTTCCAATCCATACCATTCCATTCCATTCGGGTTGATTCCATTCCATTCCATTCCATTCCATTTCATTGCATTCTGTTTGATTCCATTCCATTCCATTCCATTCCATTCCATTCCATTCTGGTTGATTCCATTCCATTCCATTCCATTCCATTTCATTACATTCCATTCGGGTTGATTCCATTCCATTCCATTCTATTCCATTCCATTCCATTCCATTCGCTTTGATTCCATTCCATTCGATTCCATTCCATTCGGATTGACTCCATTCCATTCCATTTCATTCCATTCTATTCCATTCCATTGCATTCCATTTCATTCCATTCGGGTAGATTCCGTTCTATTCCATTCCTATCCATACCATTCCATACCGGTTCATTCCATTCCATTCCATTCCATTCCATTCCATTCCATCCCATTCCATTTGGGTTGATTCCATTCCATTCCATTCCATTCCATTTCATTCCAATCCATTCGGTTTCATTCCATTCCATTCCATTCCATGCCATTCGGTTGCTTCCATTCCAATCCAGAACATTCCATTCCGTTCCATTGAATTCCGGTTCATTCCATTCCATTCCATTCCATTCCATTCTATTCCATTCTGTTTAATTCCATTCCATTCCATTCCATTCCATTCGAGTTGATTCCATTCCATTCCATTCTATTCCATTCCATTCCATTCCATTCCATTCCATTCCATTCCATTCTATTCGCGTTGATTCCATTCCATCCCTTTCCATTCCATTCCATCCCATTCCATTCCATTCCATTCCATTCCATTCGGGTTGATTCCATTGCATTCCATTCCATTCCATTCTATTCCATTCCATTCGGGTTCATTCCATTCCATTCCGTTCCATTCGATTCCATTCCATTCCATTCCATTCGGGATGCTTCCATTCCAGTCAAGAACATTCCATTCCATTCCATTCCATTGCGGTTGATTCCATTGCATTCCATTCCATTCCATTTCATTCCATTCGGGTTGATTCCATTCCATTACATTCCATTACATTCCATTCTGGTTGATCCTATTCGATTCCATTCGCTTCAATTCCATTCCATTCCATTCCATTCGAGTTGCTTCCATTCCATTCCAGAACATTCCATTCCATTCCTTTCCATTCTTTCCATTCCATTCTATTCGGGTTCATTCCATTCCATTCCATTCCATTCCGTTCCATTCTGGTAGAATCCATTCCGTTCCATTCCAATCCATTCCATTCCATTCCGATTGATTCCATGCCATTCCTTTCCATTCCATTCCGTTCCATTCCATTCCATTCCGATTAATTCCATGCCATTCCATTGCATTCCATTCCATTCCACTCCATTCCTCTGTGGTTGATTCCATTCCATTCCATTCCATTCCATTCCATTCCATTCCTTTCCAATCCGTTTCATTCCATTCCATTCAATTTCAATCCATTCGGGTTGATTCCATTCCATTCCATTCCATTCCATTAGGGTTGATGCCATTCCAATCCATTCAACACCATTCTATTCCATTTGGGTTGATTCCATTCCATTCCATTCCATTTCATTACATTACATTCGGGTTAATTCCATTCCATTCCATTCCATTCCATTCCATTCCATTTCATTCTATTCCATTCGGGATGCTTCCATTCCAGTCAAGAACATTCCATTCCATTCCATTCCATTCCTATCCATTCCTTTCCATTCCGGTTTATCCCTTTACATTCCATTCCATTCCTTTCGTTTTGATTCCATTCCATTCCATTCCATTCCATTCCATTCGGTTTGATTCCATTCCATTCCATTACATTGCTTTCCATTCCATTCCATTTCATTCCATTCGGGTTGATTCCATTCCATTCCACTCCATTCCATTCTGGTCGATTCCATTCCATTCCATTCCCTTCATTTCCATTCCATTCCATTCCATTCTGGTTGCTTCCATTCCGATCCAGAACATTCCATTCCATTCCTTTCCATTACATTCCATTCCGTTCCATTCGGGTTCATTCCATTCAATTCCATTCCATTCCATTCCATTCCATTCCATTCCACTCGGGATGTTTCCATTCCATTTCATTCTATTCCATTCCATTCCATTCCAATCCATTCCATTCTGGATGATTACATTCCATTCCATTCGTGTTGATACCATTCCATTCCACGCCATTCCATTCCATTCCTTTAGGGTTGTTGCCGTTCAATTCCATTCCATACCATTCCATTATATTTGGGTTGATTCCATTCCATTCCATTCCATTACATTCGGGTTAATTCCATTCCATTCCTTCCCATTCGATTCCATTCCATTCCATTCCATTCGGGATGCTTCCATTCCAGTCAAGAACATTCCATTACATAACATTCCATTCCATTCCATTCCGGTTGATTCCATTGCATTCCATTCCATTCCATTTCATTCCATTCGGGTTGATTCCATTCCATTCCATTCCATTACATTACATTCTGGTTGATCCTATTCGATTCCATTCGCTTCAATTCCATTCCATTCCATTCCATTCCATTCCATTCGAGTTGCTTCCATTCCAATCCAGAACATTCCATTCCATTCCTTTCCATTCTTTCCATTCCATTCTATTCGGGTTATTCCATTCCATTCCATTCCATTCCGTTCCATTCTGGTAGAATCCATTCCGTTCCATTCCAATCCATTCCATTTCATTCCGATTGATTCCATGCCATTCCTTTCCATTCCATTCCATTCCGTTCCATTCCATTCCATTCCGATTAATTCCATTCCATTCCATTGCATTCCATTCCATTCCACTCCATTCCTCTGTGGTTGATTGCATTCCATTCCATTCCATTCCATTCCATTCCATTCCTTTCCAATCCGTTTCATTCCATTCCATTCAATTTGAATCCATTCGGGTTGATTCCATTCCATTCCATTCCTTTCCATTATATTCCATTGCATTCCATTCCATTCGGGTTCATTCCATTCCATTCCATTCCATTCCATTCCATTCCATTCCATTCCCTTCGTGTTGAATCCATTCCGTTCCCTTCCATTCCATCCCATTCCATTCTATTCCATTCCATTCCGATACATTCCATTCCATTCCCTTCCATTCGTGTTGATTCCATTCCATGCCATGCCATTCCATTCCATTCCGGTTGATTCCATTCCATTCCATTCCATTCCATTCCATTCCATTCCATTCCATTGCATTTCATTTCCTTCGTGTTGATTCCATTCCATTCCATTCCATTCCGTTCCCTTCCATTCCATTCCATTAGAGTTGATTCCATTCCATTCCATTCAATTCCATTCCATTCCATTTCATTCCATTCTCGATGATTCCATTCCATTCCATTCCATTCCATTCGGGTTGATTCCATTCCATTTCATTCCATTAGATTCCATTCCTTTCCATTCCATTCGTGTTAATTCCATGCCATTCCACTCCATTCCATTGCCTTCCATTCCATTCCATTCCATTCGGGTTGCTTCTATTCCGTTCCAGAACATTCCATTCCATTCCATTCCGATTGATTCCATTCCATTCCATTGCATTCCATTCCATTCCACTCCATTCCATTGTGGTTGATTCCTTTCCATTCCATTCCATTCCATTCCTTTCCATTCCGTTTCATTCCATTCCATTCAATTTCATTCCATTCGGGTTGAATCCATTCCATTCCATTCCTTTCCATTATATTCCATTCCATTCCATTCCATTCGGGTTCATTCCATTCCATTCCATTCCATTCCATTCCATTCCATTCCCTTTGGGTTGAATAAATTCCATTCCCTTCCATTCCATTCCATTCCATTCGGGTTGATTCCATTCCATTCCATTCCATTCCATTTCATTCCATTCCGGTTGATTCCATTCCATTTCTTTCCATTCCATTCCATTCCATTCTGGTTTATTCCATTCCATTCCATTCCATTCTATTCCATTCTATCCCATTCCATTCCATTCCATTCGGGATGATTCCATTCCATTCCATTCCATACCTTTCCATTGCTGTTGATTCCATTCCATTCCATTCCATTCCATTCCACTCCATTCCATTCCGTTTGTGTTGATTCCATTCTGTTCCAATCCATACCATTCCATTCCATTCCATTCCGGTTAATTCCATTCCATTCCATTTCATTCAATTCCATTCTGGTTGATTCCATTCCATTTCTTCCTATTCCATTCCATTCCATTCTATTCCATTCCATTCCATTCTATTCGCGTTGATTCCATTCCATCCCATTCCATTCCATTCCATCCCATTCCATTCCATTCCATTCGGGTTGATTCCATTGCATTCCATTCCATTCCATACCATTTGCGTGGATTCCATTCCATTCCATTCAATTCCATTGCATTCCATTCCATTCGGGTTGATTCCTTTCCATTCCATTCCATTGCATTCCATTCCATACCATTCCATTCCATTCCACTCAGGTTGATTCCATTCCATTTCTTTCCATTCCATTCCATTCCATTCGGGTTTATTCCATTCCATTCCTTTCCATTCCATTCCATTCCATTCCATTCCGTTCCATTCCATTCCATTCTATGCCATTCCAATCCATTCCATTCCGTTTGATTCCATTCCATTCCATTCCATACCATTCCATTCCTGTTGATTCCTTTCAATTCCACTCCATTCCATTCCATTCCGTTTGGGTTGATTCCATTCCGTTCCAATCCATACCATTCCATTCCATTCGGGTTGATTCCATTCCATTCCATTCCATTCCATTTCATTGCATTCTGTTTGATTCCATTCCATTCCATTCCATTCCATTCCATTCCATTCCATTCTGGTTGATTCTATTCCATTCCATTCCATTCCATTTCATTACATTCCATTCGGGTTGATTCCATTCCATTCCATTCTATTCCATTCCATTCCATTCCATTCGCTTTGATTCCATTCCATTCGATTCCATTCCATTCGGATAGACTCCATTCCATTCCATTTCATTCCATTCTATTCCATTCCATTGCATTCCATTTCAATCCATTCGGGTAGATTCCGTTCTATTCCATTCCTATCCGTACCATTCCATACCGGTTCATTCCATTCCATTCCATTCCATTCCATTCCATTCCATCCCATTCCATTCGGTTCAATTCCATTCCATTCCATTCCATGCCATTCGGTTGCTTCCATTCCAATCCAGAACATTCCATTCCGTTCCATTCAATTCCGGTTCATTCCATTCCATTCCATTCCATTCCATTCTATTCCATTCCATTCCATTCTATTCCATTCCATTCCATTCTATTCGCGTTGATTCCATTCCATCCCTTTCCATTCCATTCCATCCCATTCCATTCCATTCCATTCCATTCCATTCCATTCGGGTTGATTCCATTGCATTCCATTCCATTCCATTCCATTCCATTCCATTCCGGTTGATTCCATTGCATTCCATTCCATTCCATTTCATTCCATTCGGGTTGATTCCATTCCATTACATTCCATTACATTCCATTCTGGTTGATCCTATTCGATTCCATTCGCTTCAATTCCATTCCATTCCATTCCATTCGAGTTGCTTCCATTCCATTCCAGAACATTCCATTCCATTCCTTTCCATTCTTTCCATTCCATTCTATTCGGGTTCATTCCATTCCATTCCATTCCATTCCGTTCCATTCTGGTAGAATCCATTCCGTTCCATTCCAATCCATTCCATTCCATTCCGATTGATTCCATGCCATTCCTTTCCATTCCATTCCGTTCCATTCCATTCCATTCCGATTAATTCCATGCCATTCCATTGCATTCCATTCCATTCCACTCCATTCCTCTGTGGTTGATTCCATTCCATTCCATTCCATTCCATTCCATTCCATTCCATTCCTTTCCAATCCGTTTCATTCCATTCCATTCAATTTCAATCCATTCGGGTTGATTCCATTCCATTCCATTCCATTCCATTAGGGTTGATGCCATTCCATTCCATTCAACACCATTCTATTCCATTTGGGTTGATTCCATTCCATTCCATTCCATTCCATTACATTACATTCGGGTTAATTCCATTCCATTCCATTCCATTCCATTCCATTTCATTCTATTCCATTCGGGATGCTTCCATTCCAGTCAAGAACATTCCATTCCATTCCATTCCATTCCTATCCATTCCTTTCCATTCCGGTTTATCCCTTTACATTCCATTCCATTCCTTTCGTTTTGATTCCATTCCATTCCATTCCATTCCATTCCATTCGGTTTGATTCCATTCCATTCCATTACATTGCTTTCCATTCCATTCCATTTCATTCCATTCGGGTTGATTCCATTCCATTCCACTCCATTCCATTCTGGTCGATTCCATTCCATTCCATTCCCTTCATTTCCATTCCATTCCATTCCATTCTGGTTGCTTCCATTCCGATCCAGAACATTCCATTCCATTCCTTTCCATTACATTCCATTCCGTTCCATTCGGGTTCATTCCATTCAATTCCATTCCATTCCATTCCATTCCATTCCATTCCATTCCATTCCACTCGGGATGTTTCCATTCCATTTCATTCTATTCCATTCCATTCCATTCCAATCCATTCCATTCTGGATGATTACATTCCATTCCATTCGTGTTGATACCATTCCATTCCACGCCATTCCATTCCATTCCTTTAGGGTTGTTGCCCTTCAATTCCATTCCATACCATTCCATTATATTTGGGTTGATTCCATTCCATTCCATTACATTACATTCGGGTTAATTCCATTCCATTCCTTCCCATTCGATTCCGTTCCATTCCATTCCATTCGGGATGCTTCCATTCCAGTCAAGAACATTCCATTACATAACATTCCATTCCATTCCATTCCGGTTGATTCCATTGCATTCCATTCCATTCCATTTCATTCCATTCGGGTTGATTCCATTCCATTCCATTCCATTACATTCCATTCTGGTTGATCCTATTCGATTCCATTCGCTTCAATTCCATTCCATTCCATTCCATTCCATTCCATTCCATTCGAGTTGCTTCCATTCCAATCCAGAACATTCCATTCCATTCCTTTCCATTCTTTCCATTCCATTCTATTCGGGTTATTCCATTCCATTCCATTCCATTCCGTTCCATTCTGGTAGAATCCATTCCGTTCCATTCCAATCCATTCCATTTCATTCCGATTGATTCCATGCCATTCCTTTCCATTCCATTCCATTCCGTTCCATTCCATTCCATTCCGATTAATTCCATTCCATTCCATTGCATTCCATTCCATTCCACTCCATTCCTCTGTGGTTGATTGCATTCCATTCCATTCCATTCCATTCCTTTCCATTCCATTCCTTTCCAATCCGTTTCATTCCATTCCATTCAATTTCAATCCATTCGGGTTGATTCCATTCCATTCCATTCCTTTCCATTATATTCCATTGCATTCCATTCCATTCGGGTTCATTCCATTCCATTCCATTCCATTCCATTCCATTCCATTCCATTCCCTTCGTGTTGAATCCATTCCGTTCCCTTCCATTCCATCCCATTCCATTCTATTCCATTCCATTCCGATACATTCCATTCCATTCGCTTCCATTCGTGTTGATTCCATTCCATTCCATTCCGGTTGATTCCATTCCATTCCATTCCATTCCATTCCATTTCATTTCCTTCGTGTTGATTCCATTCCATTCCATTCCATTCCGTTCCCTTCCATTCCATTCCATTAGAGTTGATTCCATTCCATTCCATTCAATTCCATTCCATTCCATTTCATTCCATTCTCGATGATTCCATTCCATTCCATTCCATTCCATTCGGGTTGATTCCATTCCATTTCATTCCATTAGATTCCATTCCTTTCCATTCCATTCGTGTTAATTCCATGCCATTCCACTCCATTCCATTGCCTTCCATTCCATTCCATTCCATTCGGGTTGCTTCTATTCCATTCCAGAACATTCCATTCCATTCCATTCCGATTTATTCCATTCCATTCCATTGCATTCCATTCCATTCCACTCCATTCCATTGTGGTTGATTCCTTTCCATTCCATTCCATTCCATTCCTGTCCATTCCGTTTCATTCCATTCCATTCAATTTCATTCCATTCGGGTTGAATCCATTCCATTCCATTCCTTTCCATTATATTCCATTCCATTCCATTCCATTCGGGTTCATTCCATTCCATTCCATTCCATTCCATTCCATTCCCTTTGGGTTGAATAAATTCCATTGCCTTCCATTCCATTCCATTCCATTCGGGTTGATTCCATTCCATTCCATTCCATTCCATTCCATTCCATTCCGGTTGATTCCATTCCATTTCTTTCCATTCCATTCCATTCCATTCCATTCCATTCTGGTTTATTCCATTCCATTCCATTCCATTCCATTCCATTCCATTCCATTCCATTCTATCCCATTCCATTCCATTCCATTCGGGATGATTCCATTCCATTCCATTCCATACCTTTCCATTGCTGTTGATTCCATTCCATTCCATTCCATTCCATTCCATTCCACTCCATTCCATTCCGTTTGTGTTGATTCCATTCTGTTCCAATCCATACCATTCCATTCCATTCCATTCCGGTTAATTCCATTCCATTCCATTTCATTCAATTCCATTCTGGTTGATTCCATTCCATTTCTTCCTATTCCATTCCATTCCATTCTATTGCATTCCATTCCATTCTATTCGCGATGATTCCATTCCATCCCATTCCATTCCATTCCATCCCATTCCATTCCATTCCATTCGGGTTGATTCCATTGCATTCCATTCCATTCCATACCATTTGCGTGGATTCCATTCCATTCCATTCAATTCCATTGCATTCCATTCCATTCGGGTTGATTCCTTTCCATTCCATTCCATTGCATTCCATTCCATACCATTCCATTCCATTCCACTCAGGTTGATTCCATTCCATTTCTTTCCATTCCATTCCATTCCATTCCATTCCATTCGGGTTTATTCCATTCCATTCCATTCCATTCCATTCCATTCCATTCCATTCCATTCAATTCCATTCCGTTCCATTCCATTCCATTCTATGCCATTCCAATCCATTCCATTCCGTTTGATTCCATTCCATTCCATACCATTCCATTCCTGTTGATTCCTTTCAATTCCACTCCATTCCATTCCATTCCGTTTGGGTTGATTCCATTCCGTTCCAATCCATACCATTCCATTCCATTCGGGTTGATTCCATTCCATTCCATTCCATTCCATTCCATTCCGTTCCATTCCATTCCATTCTATGCCATTCCAATCCATTCCATTCCGTTTGATTCCATTCCATTCCATTCCATACCATTCCATTCCTGTTGATTCCTTTCAATTCCACTCCATTCCATTCCATTCCGTTTGGGTTGATTCCATTCCGTTCCAATCCATACCATTCCATTCCATTCGGGTTGATTCCATTCCATTCCATTCCATTCCATTTCATTGCATTCTGTTTGATTCCATTCCATTCCATTCCATTCCATTCCATTCCATTCCATTCCATTCCATTCCATTCTGGTTGATTCCATTCCATTACATTCCATTCCATTTCATTACATTCCATTCGGGTTGATTCCATTCCATTCCATTCTATTCCATTCCATTCCATTCCATTCGCTTTGATTCCATTCCATTCGATTCCATTCCATTCGGATTGACTCCATTCCATTCCATTTCATTCCATACTATTCCATTCCATTGCATTCCATTTCATTCCATTCGGGTAGATTCCGTTCTATTCCATTCCTTCCCATACCATTCCATACCGGTTCATTCCATTCCATTCCATTCCATTCCATTCCATTCCATCCCATTCCATTTGGGTTGATTCCATTCCATTCCATTCCATTCCATTCCATTCCATTCCATTCCATTCCATTCTATTCCATTCTATCCCATTCCATTCCATTCCATTCGGGATGATTCCATTCCATTCCATTCCATACCTTTCCATTGCTGTTGATTCCCTTCCATTCCATTCCATTCCATTCCACTCCATTCCATTCCGTTTGTGTTGATTCCATTCTGTTCCAATCCATACCATTCCATTCCATTCCATTCCGGTTAATTCCATTCCATTCCATTCCATTCAATTTCATTGCATTCCATTCCATTCGGGTTGATTCCTTTCCATTCCATTCCATTGCATTCCATTCCATACCATTCCATTCCATTCCACTCAGGTTGATTCCATTCCATTTCTTTCTATTCCATTCCATTCCATTCCATTCCATTCGGGTTTATTCCATTCCATTCCATTCCATTCCATTCCATTCCATTCCATTCCATTCCGTTCCATTCCATTCCATTCTATGCCATTCCAATCCATTCCATTCCGTTTGATTCCATTCCATTCCATTCCATACCATTCCATTCCTGTTGATTCCTTTCAATTCCACTCCATTCCATTCCATTCCGTTTGGGTTGATTCCATTCCGTTCCAATCCATACCATTCCATTCCATTCGGGTTGATTCCATTCCATTCCATTCCATTCCATTTCATTGCATTCTGTTTGATTCCATTCCATTCCATTCCATTCCATTCCATTCCATTCTGGTTGATTCCATTCCATTCCATTCCATTCCATTTCATTACATTCCATTCGGGTTGATTCCATTCCATTCCATTCTATTCCATTCCATTCCATTCCATTCGCTTTGATTCCATTCCATTCGATTCCATTCCATTCTGATTGACTCCATTCCATTCCATTTCATTCCATTCTATTCCATTCCATTGCATTCCATTTCATTCCATTCGGGTAGATTCCGTTCTATTCCATTCCTATCCATACCATTCCATACCGGTTCATTCCATTCCATTCCATTCCATTCCATTCCATTCCATCCCATTCCATTTGGGTTGATTCCATTCCATTCCATTCCATTCCATTTCATTCCAATCCATTCGGTTTCATTCCATTCCATTCCATTCCATGCCATTCGGTTGCTTCCATTCCAATCCAGAACATTCCATTCCGTTCCATTGAATTCCGGTTCATTCCATTCCATTCCATTCCATTCCATTCTATTCCATTCTGTTTAATTCCATTCCATTCCATTCCATTCCATTCGAGTTGATTCCATTCCATTCTATTCTATTCCATGCCATTCCATTCCATTCCATTCCATTCCATTCTATTCGCGTTGATTCCATTCCATCCCTTTCCATTCCATTCCATCCCATTCCATTCCATTCCATTCCATTCCATTCCATTCGGGTTGATTCCATTGCATTCCATTCCATTCCATTCTATTCCATTCCATTCGGGTTCATTCCATTCCATTCCGTTCCATTCGATTCCATTCCATTCCATTCCATTCGGGATGCTTCCATTCCAGTCAAGAACATTCCATTCCATTCCATTCCATTGCGGTTGATTCCATTGCATTCCATTCTGGTTGATCCTATTCGATTCCATTCGCTTCAATTCCTTTCCATTCCATTCCATTCGAGTTGCTTCCATTCCATTCCAGAACATTCAATTCCATTCCTTTCCATTCTTTCCATTCCATTCTATTCGGGTTCATTCCATTCCATTCCATTCCATTCCGTTCCATTCTGGTAGAATCCATTCCGTTCCATTCCAATCCATTCCATTCCATTCCTATTGATTCCATGCCATTCCTTTCCATTCCATTCCGTTCCATTCCATTCCATTCCGATTAATTCCATGCCATTCCATTGCATTCCATTCCATTCCACTCCATTCCTCTGTGGTTGATTCCATTCCATTCCATTCCATTCCATTCCATTCCATTCCTTTCCAATCCGTTTCATTCCATTCCATTCAATTTCAATCCATTCGGGTTGATTCCATTCCATTCCATTCCATTCCATTAGGGTTGATGCCATTCCAATCCATTCAACACCATTCTATTCCATTTGGGTTGATTCCATTCCATTCCATTCCATTACATTACATTACATTCGGGTTAATTCCATTCCATTCCATTCCATTCCATTCCATTTCATTCTATTCCATTCGGGATGCTTCCATTCCAGTCAAGAACATTCCATTCCATTCCATTCCATTCCTATCCATTCCTTTCCATTCCGGTTTATCCCTTTACATTCCATTCCATTCCTTTCGTTTTGATTCCATTCCATTCCATTCCATTCCATTCCATTCCATTCGGTTTGATTCCATTCCATTCCATTACATTGCTTTCCATTCCATTCCATTTCATTCCATTCGGGTTGATTCCATTCCATTCCACTCCATTCCATTCTGGTCGATTCCATTCCATTCCATTCCCTTCATTTCCATTCCATTCCATTCCATTCTGGTTGCTTCCATTCCGATCCAGAACATTCCATTCCATTCCTTTCCATTACATTCCATTCCGTTCCATTCGGGTTCATTCCATTCAATTCCATTCCATTCCATTCCATTCCATTCCATTCCACTCGTGATGTTTCCATTCCATTTCTTTCTATTCCATTCCATTCCATTCCAATCCCTTCCATTCTGGATGATTACATTCCATTCCATTCGTGTTGATACCATTCCATTCCACGCCATTCCATTCCATTCCTTTAGGGTTGTTGCCGTTCAATTCCATTCCATACCATTCCATTATATTTGGGTTGATTCCATTCCATTCCATTCCATTACATTCGGGTTAATTCCATTCCATTCCTTCCCATTCGATTCCATTCCATTCCATTCCATTCGGGATGCTTCCATTCCAGTCAAGAACATTCCATTACATAACATTCCATTCCATTCCATTCCGGTTGATTCCATTGCATTCCATTCCATTTCATTCCATTCGGGTTGATTCCATTCCATTCCATTCCATTACATTCCATTCTGGTTGATCCTATTCGATTCCATTCGCTTCAATTCCATTCCATTCCATTCCATTCCATTCCATTCCATTCGAGTTGCTTCCATTCCAATCCAGAACATTCCATTCCATTCCTTTCCATTCTTTCCATTCCATTCTATTCGGGTTATTCCATTCCATTCCATTCCATTCCGTTCCATTCTGGTAGAATCCATTCCGTTCCATTCCAATCCATTCCATTTCATTCCGATTGATTCCATGCCATTCCTTTCCATTCCATTCCATTCCGTTCCATTCCATTCCATTCCGATTAATTCCATTCCATTCCATTGCATTCCATTCCATTCCACTCCATTCCTCTGTGGTTGATTGCATTCCATTCCATTCCATTCCATTCCATTCCATTCCTTTCCAATCCGTTTCATTCCATTCCATTCAATTTCAATCCATTCGGGTTGATTCCATTCCATTCCATTCCTTTCCATTATATTCCATTGCATTCCATTCCATTCGGGTTCATTCCATTCCATTCCATTCCATTCCATTCCATTCCATTCCATTCCCTTCGTGTTGAATCCATTCCGTTCCCTTCCATTCCATCCCATTCCATTCTATTCCATTCCATTCCGATACATTCCATTCCATTCCCTTCCATTCGTGTTGATTCCATTCCATGCCATGCCATTCCATTCCATTCCGGTTGATTCCATTCCATTCCATTCCATTCCATTCCATTCCATTCCATTCCATTCCATTCCATTGCATTTCATTTCCTTCGTGTTGATTCCATTCCATTCCATTCCATTCCATTCCGTTCCCTTCCATTCCATTCCATTAGAGTTGATTCCATTCCATTCCATTCAATTCCATTCCATTCCATTTCATTCCATTCTCGATGATTCCATTCCATTCCATTCCATTCCATTCGGGTTGATTCCATTCCATTTCATTCCATTAGATTCCATTCCTTTCCATTCCATTCGTGTTAATTCCATGCCATTCCACTCCATTCCATTGCCTTCCATTCCATTCCATTCCATTCGGGTTGCTTCTATTCCATTCCAGAACATTCCATTCCATTCCATTCCGATTGATTCCATTCCATTCCATTGCATTCCATTCCATTCCACTCCATTCTATTGTGGTTGATTCCTTTCCATTCCATTCCATTCCATTCCTTTCCATTCCGTTTCATTCCATTCCATTCAATTTCATTCCATTCGGGTTGAATCCATTCCATTCCATTCCTTTCCATTATATTCCATTCCATTCCATTCCATTCGGGTTCATTCCATTCCATTCCATTCCATTCCATTCCATTCCATTCCATTCCATTCCCTTTGGGTTGAATAAATTCCATTCCCTTCCATTCCATTCCATTCCATTCGGGTTGATTCCATTCCATTCCATTCCATTCCATTCCATTCCATTCCGGTTGATTCCATTCCATTTCTTTCCATTCCATTCCATTCCATTCCATTCCATTCTGGTTTATTCCATTCCATTCCATTCCATTCCATTCCATTCCATTCCATTCTATTCCATTCTATCCCATTCCATTCCATTCCATTCGGGATGATTCCATTCCATTCCATTCCATACCTTTCCATTGCTGTTGATTCCATTCCATTCCATTCCATTCCATTCCACTCCATTCCATTCCGTTTTTGTTGATTCCATTCTGTTCCAATCCATACCATTCCATTCCATTCCATTCCGGTTAATTCCATTCCATTCCATTTCATTCAATTCCATTCTGGTTGATTCCATTCCATTTCTTCCTATTCCATTCCATTCCATTCCATTCTATTCCATTCCATTCCATTCTATTCGCGTTGATTCCATTCCATCCCATTCCATTCCATTCCATCCCATTCCATTCCATTCCATTCGGGTTGATTCCATTGCATTCCATTCCATTCCATACCATTTGCGTGGATTCCATTCCATTCCATTCAATTCCATTGCATTCCATTCCATTCGGGTTGATTCCTTTCCATTCCATTCCATTGCATTCCATTCCATACCATTCCATTCCATTCCACTCAGGTTGATTCCATTCCATTTCTTTCCATTCCATTCCATTCCATTCGGGTTTATTCCATTCCATTCCTTTCCATTCCATTCCATTCCATTCCATTCCGTTCCATTCCATTCCATTCTATGCCATTCCAATCCATTCCATTCCGTTTGATTCCATTCCATTCCATTCCATACCATTCCATTCCTGTTGATTCCTTTCAATTCCACTCCATTCCATTCCATTCCGTTTGGGTTGATTCCATTCCGTTCCAATCCATACCATTCCATTCCATTCGGGTTGATTCCATTCCATTCCATTCCATTCCATTTCATTGCATTCTGTTTGATTCCATTCCATTCCATTCCATTCCATTCCATTCCATTCCATTCTGGTTGATTCTATTCCATTCCATTCCATTCCATTTCATTACATTCCATTCGGGTTGATTCCATTCCATTCCATTCTATTCCATTCCATTCCATTCCATTCGCTTTGATTCCATTCCATTCGATTCCATTCCATTCGGATAGACTCCATTCCATTCCATTTCATTCCATTCTATTCCATTCCATTGCATTCCATTTCAATCCATTCGGGTAGATTCCGTTCTATTCCATTCCTATCCGTACCATTCCATACCGGTTCATTCCATTCCATTCCATTCCATTCCATTCCATTCCATCCCATTCCATTCGGTTCAATTCCATTCCATTCCATTCCATGCCATTCGGTTGCTTCCATTCCAATCCAGAACATTCCATTCCGTTCCATTCAATTCCGGTTCATTCCATTCCATTACATTCCATTCCATTCTATTCCATTCCATTCCATTCTATTCCATTCCATTCCATTCTATTCGCGTTGATTCCATTCCATCCCTTTCCATTCCATTCCATCCCATTCCATTCCATTCCATTCCATTCCATTCCATTCGGGTTGATTCCATTGCATTCCATTCCATTCCATTCCATTCCATTCCATTCCGGTTGATTCCATTGCATTCCATTCCATTCCATTTCATTCCATTCGGGTTGATTCCATTCCATTACATTCCATTACATTCCATTCTGGTTGATCCTATTCGATTCCATTCGCTTCAATTCCATTCCATTCCATTCCATTCGAGTTGCTTCCATTCCATTCCAGAACATTCCATTCCATTCCTTTCCATTCTTTCCATTCCATTCTATTCGGGTTCATTCCATTCCATTCCATTCCATTCCGTTCCATTCTGGTAGAATCCATTCCGTTCCATTCCAATCCATTCCATTCCATTCCGATTGATTCCATGCCATTCCTTTCCATTCCATTCCGTTCCATTCCATTCCATTCCGATTAATTCCATGCCATTCCATTGCATTCCATTCCATTCCACTCCATTCCTCTGTGGTTGATTCCATTCCATTCCATTCCATTCCATTCCATTCCATTCCATTCCTTTCCAATCCGTTTCATTCCATTCCATTCAATTTCAATCCATTCGGGTTGATTCCATTCCATTCCATTCCATTCCATTAGGGTTGATGCCATTCCATTCCATTCAACACCATTCTATTCCATTTGGGTTGATTCCATTCCATTCCATTCCATTCCATTACATTACATTCGGGTTAATTCCATTCCATTCCATTCCATTCCATTCCATTTCATTCTATTCCATTCGGGATGCTTCCATTCCAGTCAAGAACATTCCATTCCATTCCATTCCATTCCTATCCATTCCTTTCCATTCCGGTTTATCCCTTTACATTCCATTCCATTCCTTTCGTTTTGATTCCATTCCATTCCATTCCATTCCATTCCATTCGGTTTGATTCCATTCCATTCCATTACATTGCTTTCCATTCCATTCCATTTCATTCCATTCGGGTTGATTCCATTCCATTCCACTCCATTCCATTCTGGTCGATTCCATTCCATTCCATTCCCTTCATTTCCATTCCATTCCATTCCATTCTGGTTGCTTCCATTCCGATCCAGAACATTCCATTCCATTCCTTTCCATTACATTCCATTCCGTTCCATTCGGGTTCATTCCATTCAATTCCATTCCATTCCATTCCATTCCATTCCATTCCATTCCATTCCACTCGGGATGTTTCCATTCCATTTCATTCTATTCCATTCCATTCCATTCCAATCCATTCCATTCTGGATGATTACATTCCATTCCATTCGTGTTGATACCATTCCATTCCACGCCATTCCATTCCATTCCTTTAGGGTTGTTGCCCTTCAATTCCATTCCATACCATTCCATTATATTTGGGTTGATTCCATTCCATTCCATTACATTACATTCGGGTTAATTCCATTCCATTCCTTCCCATTCGATTCCGTTCCATTCCATTCCATTCGGGATGCTTCCATTCCAGTCAAGAACATTCCATTACATAACATTCCATTCCATTCCATTCCGGTTGATTCCATTGCATTCCATTCCATTCCATTTCATTCCATTCGGGTTGATTCCATTCCATTCCATTCCATTACATTCCATTCTGGTTGATCCTATTCGATTCCATTCGCTTCAATTCCATTCCATTCCATTCCATTCCATTCCATTCCATTCGAGTTGCTTCCATTCCAATCCAGAACATTCCATTCCATTCCTTTCCATTCTTTCCATTCCATTCTATTCGGGTTATTCCATTCCATTCCATTCCATTCCGTTCCATTCTGGTAGAATCCATTCCGTTCCATTCCAATCCATTCCATTTCATTCCGATTGATTCCATGCCATTCCTTTCCATTCCATTCCATTCCGTTCCATTCCATTCCATTCCGATTAATTCCATTCCATTCCATTGCATTCCATTCCATTCCACTCCATTCCTCTGTGGTTGATTGCATTCCATTCCATTCCATTCCATTCCTTTCCATTCCATTCCTTTCCAATCCGTTTCATTCCATTCCATTCAATTTCAATCCATTCGGGTTGATTCCATTCCATTCCATTCCTTTCCATTATATTCCATTGCATTCCATTCCATTCGGGTTCATTCCATTCCATTCCATTCCATTCCATTCCATTCCATTCCATTCCCTTCGTGTTGAATCCATTCCGTTCCCTTCCATTCCATCCCATTCCATTCTATTCCATTCCATTCCGATACATTCCATTCCATTCGCTTCCATTCGTGTTGATTCCATTCCATTCCATTCCGGTTGATTCCATTCCATTCCATTCCATTCCATTCCATTTCATTTCCTTCGTGTTGATTCCATTCCATTCCATTCCATTCCGTTCCCTTCCATTCCATTCCATTAGAGTTGATTCCATTCCATTCCATTCAATTCCATTCCATTCCATTTCATTCCATTCTCGATGATTCCATTCCATTCCATTCCATTCCATTCGGGTTGATTCCATTCCATTTCATTCCATTAGATTCCATTCCTTTCCATTCCATTCGTGTTAATTCCATGCCATTCCACTCCATTCCATTGCCTTCCATTCCATTCCATTCCATTCGGGTTGCTTCTATTCCATTCCAGAACATTCCATTCCATTCCATTCCGATTTATTCCATTCCATTCCATTGCATTCCATTCCATTCCACTCCATTCCATTGTGGTTGATTCCTTTCCATTCCATTCCATTCCATTCCTGTCCATTCCGTTTCATTCCATTCCATTCAATTTCATTCCATTCGGGTTGAATCCATTCCATTCCATTCCTTTCCATTATATTCCATTCCATTCCATTCCATTCGGGTTCATTCCATTCCATTCCATTCCATTCCATTCCATTCCCTTTGGGTTGAATAAATTCCATTGCCTTCCATTCCATTCCATTCCATTCGGGTTGATTCCATTCCATTCCATTCCATTCCATTCCATTCCATTCCGGTTGATTCCATTCCATTTCTTTCCATTCCATTCCATTCCATTCCATTCCATTCTGGTTTATTCCATTCCATTCCATTCCATTCCATTCCATTCCATTCCATTCCATTCTATCCCATTCCATTCCATTCCATTCGGGATGATTCCATTCCATTCCATTCCATACCTTTCCATTGCTGTTGATTCCATTCCATTCCATTCCATTCCATTCCATTCCACTCCATTCCATTCCGTTTGTGTTGATTCCATTCTGTTCCAATCCATACCATTCC
Organism: Pan paniscus; assembly: GCF_029289425.2. NCBI lineage: Eukaryota > Metazoa > Chordata > Mammalia > Primates > Hominidae > Pan > Pan paniscus. The sequence continues at coordinate 42,159,718 of NC_073267.2, read as the reverse complement.
ATTCCATTCCATTCCGGTTAATTCCATTCCATTCCATTTCATTCAATTCCATTCTGGTTGATTCCATTCCATTTCTTCCTATTCCATTCCATTCCATTCTATTGCATTCCATTCCATTCTATTCGCGATGATTCCATTCCATCCCATTCCATTCCATTCCATCCCATTCCATTCCATTCCATTCGGGTTGATTCCATTGCATTCCATTCCATTCCATACCATTTGCGTGGATTCCATTCCATTCCATTCAATTCCATTGCATTCCATTCCATTCGGGTTGATTCCTTTCCATTCCATTCCATTGCATTCCATTCCATACCATTCCATTCCATTCCACTCAGGTTGATTCCATTCCATTTCTTTCCATTCCATTCCATTCCATTCCATTCCATTCGGGTTTATTCCATTCCATTCCATTCCATTCCATTCCATTCCATTCCATTCCATTCAATTCCATTCCGTTCCATTCCATTCCATTCTATGCCATTCCAATCCATTCCATTCCGTTTGATTCCATTCCATTCCATACCATTCCATTCCTGTTGATTCCTTTCAATTCCACTCCATTCCATTCCATTCCGTTTGGGTTGATTCCATTCCGTTCCAATCCATACCATTCCATTCCATTCGGGTTGATTCCATTCCATTCCATTCCATTCCATTCCATTCCGTTCCATTCCATTCCATTCTATGCCATTCCAATCCATTCCATTCCGTTTGATTCCATTCCATTCCATTCCATACCATTCCATTCCTGTTGATTCCTTTCAATTCCACTCCATTCCATTCCATTCCGTTTGGGTTGATTCCATTCCGTTCCAATCCATACCATTCCATTCCATTCGGGTTGATTCCATTCCATTCCATTCCATTCCATTTCATTGCATTCTGTTTGATTCCATTCCATTCCATTCCATTCCATTCCATTCCATTCCATTCCATTCCATTCCATTCCATTCTGGTTGATTCCATTCCATTCCATTCCATTCCATTTCATTACATTCCATTCGGGTTGATTCCATTCCATTCCATTCTATTCCATTCCATTCCATTCCATTCGCTTTGATTCCATTCCATTCGATTCCATTCCATTCGGATTGACTCCATTCCATTCCATTTCATTCCATACTATTCCATTCCATTGCATTCCATTTCATTCCATTCGGGTAGATTCCGTTCTATTCCATTCCTTCCCATACCATTCCATACCGGTTCATTCCATTCCATTCCATTCCATTCCATTCCATTCCATCCCATTCCATTTGGGTTGATTCCATTCCATTCCATTCCATTCCATTCCATTCCATTCCATTCCATTCCATTCTATTCCATTCTATCCCATTCCATTCCATTCCATTCGGGATGATTCCATTCCATTCCATTCCATACCTTTCCATTGCTGTTGATTCCCTTCCATTCCATTCCATTCCATTCCACTCCATTCCATTCCGTTTGTGTTGATTCCATTCTGTTCCAATCCATACCATTCCATTCCATTCCATTCCGGTTAATTCCATTCCATTCCATTCCATTCAATTTCATTGCATTCCATTCCATTCGGGTTGATTCCTTTCCATTCCATTCCATTGCATTCCATTCCATACCATTCCATTCCATTCCACTCAGGTTGATTCCATTCCATTTCTTTCTATTCCATTCCATTCCATTCCATTCCATTCGGGTTTATTCCATTCCATTCCATTCCATTCCATTCCATTCCATTCCATTCCATTCCGTTCCATTCCATTCCATTCTATGCCATTCCAATCCATTCCATTCCGTTTGATTCCATTCCATTCCATTCCATACCATTCCATTCCTGTTGATTCCTTTCAATTCCACTCCATTCCATTCCATTCCGTTTGGGTTGATTCCATTCCGTTCCAATCCATACCATTCCATTCCATTCGGGTTGATTCCATTCCATTCCATTCCATTCCATTTCATTGCATTCTGTTTGATTCCATTCCATTCCATTCCATTCCATTCCATTCCATTCTGGTTGATTCCATTCCATTCCATTCCATTCCATTTCATTACATTCCATTCGGGTTGATTCCATTCCATTCCATTCTATTCCATTCCATTCCATTCCATTCGCTTTGATTCCATTCCATTCGATTCCATTCCATTCTGATTGACTCCATTCCATTCCATTTCATTCCATTCTATTCCATTCCATTGCATTCCATTTCATTCCATTCGGGTAGATTCCGTTCTATTCCATTCCTATCCATACCATTCCATACCGGTTCATTCCATTCCATTCCATTCCATTCCATTCCATTCCATCCCATTCCATTTGGGTTGATTCCATTCCATTCCATTCCATTCCATTTCATTCCAATCCATTCGGTTTCATTCCATTCCATTCCATTCCATGCCATTCGGTTGCTTCCATTCCAATCCAGAACATTCCATTCCGTTCCATTGAATTCCGGTTCATTCCATTCCATTCCATTCCATTCCATTCTATTCCATTCTGTTTAATTCCATTCCATTCCATTCCATTCCATTCGAGTTGATTCCATTCCATTCTATTCTATTCCATGCCATTCCATTCCATTCCATTCCATTCCATTCTATTCGCGTTGATTCCATTCCATCCCTTTCCATTCCATTCCATCCCATTCCATTCCATTCCATTCCATTCCATTCCATTCGGGTTGATTCCATTGCATTCCATTCCATTCCATTCTATTCCATTCCATTCGGGTTCATTCCATTCCATTCCGTTCCATTCGATTCCATTCCATTCCATTCCATTCGGGATGCTTCCATTCCAGTCAAGAACATTCCATTCCATTCCATTCCATTGCGGTTGATTCCATTGCATTCCATTCTGGTTGATCCTATTCGATTCCATTCGCTTCAATTCCTTTCCATTCCATTCCATTCGAGTTGCTTCCATTCCATTCCAGAACATTCAATTCCATTCCTTTCCATTCTTTCCATTCCATTCTATTCGGGTTCATTCCATTCCATTCCATTCCATTCCGTTCCATTCTGGTAGAATCCATTCCGTTCCATTCCAATCCATTCCATTCCATTCCTATTGATTCCATGCCATTCCTTTCCATTCCATTCCGTTCCATTCCATTCCATTCCGATTAATTCCATGCCATTCCATTGCATTCCATTCCATTCCACTCCATTCCTCTGTGGTTGATTCCATTCCATTCCATTCCATTCCATTCCATTCCATTCCTTTCCAATCCGTTTCATTCCATTCCATTCAATTTCAATCCATTCGGGTTGATTCCATTCCATTCCATTCCATTCCATTAGGGTTGATGCCATTCCAATCCATTCAACACCATTCTATTCCATTTGGGTTGATTCCATTCCATTCCATTCCATTACATTACATTACATTCGGGTTAATTCCATTCCATTCCATTCCATTCCATTCCATTTCATTCTATTCCATTCGGGATGCTTCCATTCCAGTCAAGAACATTCCATTCCATTCCATTCCATTCCTATCCATTCCTTTCCATTCCGGTTTATCCCTTTACATTCCATTCCATTCCTTTCGTTTTGATTCCATTCCATTCCATTCCATTCCATTCCATTCCATTCGGTTTGATTCCATTCCATTCCATTACATTGCTTTCCATTCCATTCCATTTCATTCCATTCGGGTTGATTCCATTCCATTCCACTCCATTCCATTCTGGTCGATTCCATTCCATTCCATTCCCTTCATTTCCATTCCATTCCATTCCATTCTGGTTGCTTCCATTCCGATCCAGAACATTCCATTCCATTCCTTTCCATTACATTCCATTCCGTTCCATTCGGGTTCATTCCATTCAATTCCATTCCATTCCATTCCATTCCATTCCATTCCACTCGTGATGTTTCCATTCCATTTCTTTCTATTCCATTCCATTCCATTCCAATCCCTTCCATTCTGGATGATTACATTCCATTCCATTCGTGTTGATACCATTCCATTCCACGCCATTCCATTCCATTCCTTTAGGGTTGTTGCCGTTCAATTCCATTCCATACCATTCCATTATATTTGGGTTGATTCCATTCCATTCCATTCCATTACATTCGGGTTAATTCCATTCCATTCCTTCCCATTCGATTCCATTCCATTCCATTCCATTCGGGATGCTTCCATTCCAGTCAAGAACATTCCATTACATAACATTCCATTCCATTCCATTCCGGTTGATTCCATTGCATTCCATTCCATTTCATTCCATTCGGGTTGATTCCATTCCATTCCATTCCATTACATTCCATTCTGGTTGATCCTATTCGATTCCATTCGCTTCAATTCCATTCCATTCCATTCCATTCCATTCCATTCCATTCGAGTTGCTTCCATTCCAATCCAGAACATTCCATTCCATTCCTTTCCATTCTTTCCATTCCATTCTATTCGGGTTATTCCATTCCATTCCATTCCATTCCGTTCCATTCTGGTAGAATCCATTCCGTTCCATTCCAATCCATTCCATTTCATTCCGATTGATTCCATGCCATTCCTTTCCATTCCATTCCATTCCGTTCCATTCCATTCCATTCCGATTAATTCCATTCCATTCCATTGCATTCCATTCCATTCCACTCCATTCCTCTGTGGTTGATTGCATTCCATTCCATTCCATTCCATTCCATTCCATTCCTTTCCAATCCGTTTCATTCCATTCCATTCAATTTCAATCCATTCGGGTTGATTCCATTCCATTCCATTCCTTTCCATTATATTCCATTGCATTCCATTCCATTCGGGTTCATTCCATTCCATTCCATTCCATTCCATTCCATTCCATTCCCTTCGTGTTGAATCCATTCCGTTCCCTTCCATTCCATCCCATTCCATTCTATTCCATTCCATTCCGATACATTCCATTCCATTCCCTTCCATTCGTGTTGATTCCATTCCATGCCATGCCATTCCATTCCATTCCGGTTGATTCCATTCCATTCCATTCCATTCCATTCCATTCCATTCCATTCCATTCCATTCCATTGCATTTCATTTCCTTCGTGTTGATTCCATTCCATTCCATTCCATTCCATTCCGTTCCCTTCCATTCCATTCCATTAGAGTTGATTCCATTCCATTCCATTCAATTCCATTCCATTCCATTTCATTCCATTCTCGATGATTCCATTCCATTCCATTCCATTCCATTCGGGTTGATTCCATTCCATTTCATTCCATTAGATTCCATTCCTTTCCATTCCATTCGTGTTAATTCCATGCCATTCCACTCCATTCCATTGCCTTCCATTCCATTCCATTCCATTCGGGTTGCTTCTATTCCATTCCAGAACATTCCATTCCATTCCATTCCGATTGATTCCATTCCATTCCATTGCATTCCATTCCATTCCACTCCATTCTATTGTGGTTGATTCCTTTCCATTCCATTCCATTCCATTCCTTTCCATTCCGTTTCATTCCATTCCATTCAATTTCATTCCATTCGGGTTGAATCCATTCCATTCCATTCCTTTCCATTATATTCCATTCCATTCCATTCCATTCGGGTTCATTCCATTCCATTCCATTCCATTCCATTCCATTCCATTCCATTCCATTCCCTTTGGGTTGAATAAATTCCATTCCCTTCCATTCCATTCCATTCCATTCGGGTTGATTCCATTCCATTCCATTCCATTCCATTCCATTCCATTCCGGTTGATTCCATTCCATTTCTTTCCATTCCATTCCATTCCATTCCATTCCATTCTGGTTTATTCCATTCCATTCCATTCCATTCCATTCCATTCCATTCCATTCTATTCCATTCTATCCCATTCCATTCCATTCCATTCGGGATGATTCCATTCCATTCCATTCCATACCTTTCCATTGCTGTTGATTCCATTCCATTCCATTCCATTCCATTCCACTCCATTCCATTCCGTTTTTGTTGATTCCATTCTGTTCCAATCCATACCATTCCATTCCATTCCATTCCGGTTAATTCCATTCCATTCCATTTCATTCAATTCCATTCTGGTTGATTCCATTCCATTTCTTCCTATTCCATTCCATTCCATTCTATTCCATTCCATTCCATTCTATTCGCGTTGATTCCATTCCATCCCATTCCATTCCATTCCATCCCATTCCATTCCATTCCATTCGGGTTGATTCCATTGCATTCCATTCCATTCCATACCATTTGCGTGGATTCCATTCCATTCCATTCAATTCCATTGCATTCCATTCCATTCGGGTTGATTCCTTTCCATTCCATTCCATTGCATTCCTTTCCATACCATTCCATTCCATTCCACTCAGGTTGATTCCATTCCATTTCTTTCCATTCCATTCCATTCCATTCCATTCCATTCGGGTTTATTCCATTCCATTCCTTTCCATTCCATTCCATTCCATTCCATTCCGTTCCATTCCATTCCATTCTATGCCATTCCAATCCATTCCATTCCGTTTGATTCCATTCCATTCCATTCCATACCATTCCATTCCTGTTGATTCCTTTCAATTCCACTCCATTCCATTCCATTCCGTTTGGGTTGATTCCATTCCGTTCCAATCCATACCATTCCATTCCATTCGGGTTGATTCCATTCCATTCCATTCCATTCCATTTCATTGCATTCTGTTTGATTCCATTCCATTCCATTCTGGTTGATTCTATTCCATTCCATTCCATTCCATTTCATTACATTCCATTCGGGTTGATTCCATTCCATTCCATTCTATTCCATTCCATTCCATTCCATTCGCTTTGATTCCATTCCATTCGATTCCATTCCATTCGGATAGACTCCATTCCATTCCATTTCATTCCATTCTATTCCATTCCATTGCATTCCATTTCATTCCATTCGGGTAGATTCCGTTCTATTCCATTCCTATCCATACCATTCCATACCGGTTCATTCCATTCCATTCCATTCCATTCCATTCCATTCCATTCCATCCCATTCCATTTGGGTTGATTCCATTCCATTCTATTCCATTCCATTTCATTCCAATCCATTCGGTTCAATTCCATTCCATTCCATTCCATGCCATTCGGTTGCTTCCATTCCAATCCAGAACATTCCATTCCGTTCCATTCAATTCCGGTTCATTCCATTCCATTCCATTCCATTCCATTCTATTCCATTCCATTCCATTCTATTCCATTCCATTCCATTCTATTCGCGTTGATTCCATTCCATCCCTTTCCATTCCATTCCATCCCATTCCATTCCATTCCATTCCATTCCATTCCATTCCATTCGGGTTGATTCCATTGCATTCCATTCCATTCCATTCTATTCCATTCCATTCGGGTTCATTCCATTCCATTCCGTTCCATTCGATTCCATTCCATTCCATTCCATTCGGGATGCTTCCATTCCAGTCAAGAACATTCCATTCCATTCCATTCCATTCCATTCCATTCCATTCCGGTTGATTCCATTCCATTACATTCCATTACATTCCATTCTGGTTGATCCTATTCGATTCCATTCGCTTCAATTCCATTCCATTCCATTCCATTCGAGTTGCTTCCATTCCATTCCAGAACATTCCATTCCATTCCTTTCCATTCTTTCCATTCCATTCTATTCGGGTTCATTCCATTCCATTCCATTCCATTCCGTTCCATTCTGGTAGAATCCATTCCGTTCCATTCCAATCCATTCCATTCCATTCCGATTGATTCCATGCCATTCCTTTCCATTCCATTCCGTTCCATTCCATTCCATTCCGATTAATTCCATGCCATTCCATTGCATTCCATTCCATTCCACTCCATTCCTCTGTGGTTGATTCCATTCCATTCCATTCCATTCCATTCCATTCCATTCCTTTCCAATCCGTTTCATTCCATTCCATTCAATTTCAATCCATTCGGGTTGATTCCATTCCATTCCATTCCATTCCATTAGGGTTGATGCCATTCCATTCCATTCAACACCATTCTATTCCATTTGGGTTGATTCCATTCCATTCCATTCCATTCCATTACATTACATTCGGGTTAATTCCATTCCATTCCATTCCATTCGATTCCATTTCATTCTATTCCATTCGGGATGCTTCCATTCCAGTCAAGAACATTCCATTCCATTCCATTCCATTCCTATCCATTCCTTTCCATTCCGGTTTATCCCTTTACATTCCATTCCATTCCTTTCGTTTTGATTCCATTCCATTCCATTCCATTCCATTCCATTCGGTTTGATTCCATTCCATTCCATTACATTGCTTTCCATTCCATTCCATTTCATTCCATTCGGGTTGATTCCATTCCATTCCACTCCATTCCATTCTGGTCGATTCCATTCCATTCCATTCCCTTCATTTCCATTCCATTCCATTCCATTCTGGTTGCTTCCATTCCGATCCAGAACATTCCATTCCATTCCTATCCATTACATTCCATTCCGTTCCATTCGGGTTCATTCCATTCAATTCCATTCCATTCCATTCCATTCCATTCCATTCCATTCCATTCCATTCCACTCGGGATGTTTCCATTCCATTTCATTCTATTCCATTCCATTACATTCCAATCCATTCCATTCTGGATGATTACATTCCATTCCATTCGTGTTGATACCATTCCATTCCACGCCATTCCATTCCATTCCTTTAGGGTTGTTGCCCTTCAATTCCATTCCATACCATTCCATTATATTTGGGTTGATTCCATTCCATTCCATTACATTACATTCGGGTTAATTCCATTGCATTCCTTCCCATTCGATTCCATTCCATTCCATTCCATTCGGGATGCTTCCATTCCAGTCAAGAACATTCCATTACATAACATTCCATTCCATTCCATTCCGGTTGATTCCATTGCATTCCATTCCATTCCATTTCATTCCATTCGGGTTGATTCCATTCCATTCCATTACATTACATTCCATTCTGGTTGATCCTATTCGATTCCATTCGCTTCAATTCATTTCCATTCCATTCCATTCCATCCCATTCGAGTTGCTTCCATTCCAATCCAGAATATTCCATTCCATTCCTTTCCATTCTTTCCATTCCATTCTATTCGGGTTATTCCATTCCATTCCATTCCATTCCGTTCCATTCTGGTAGAATACATTCCGTTCCATTCCAATCCATTCCATTTCATTCCGATTGATTCCATGCCATTCCTTTCCATTCCATTCCATTCCGTTCCATTCCATTCCATTCCGATTAATTCCATTCCATTCCATTGCATTCCATTCCATTCCACTCCATTCCTCTGTGGTTGATTGCATTCCAGTCCATTCCATTCCATTCCATTCCATTCCTTTCCAATCCGTTTCATTCCATTCCATTCAATTTCAATCCATTCGGGTTGATTCCATTCCATTCCATTCCTTTCCATTATATTCCATTGCATTCCATTCCATTCGGGTTCATTCCATTCCATTCCATTCCATTCCATTCCATTCCCTTCGTGTTGAATCCATTCCGTTCCCTTCCATTCCATCCCATTCCATTCTATTCCATTCCATTCCGATACATTCCATTCCATTCCCTTCCATTCGTGTTGATTCCATTCCATTCCATTCCGGTTGATTCCATTCCATTCCATTCCATTCCATTCCATTCCATTTCATTTCCTTCGTGTTGATTCCATTCCATTCCATTCCATTCCGTTCCCTTCCATTCCATTCCATTAGAGTTGATTCCATTCCATTCCATTCAATTCCATTCCATTCCATTTCATTCCATTCTCGATGATTCCATTCCATTCCATTCCATTCCATTCGGGTTGATTCCATTCCATTTCATTCCATTAGATTCCATTCCTTTCCATTCCTTTCGTGTTAATTCCATGCCATTAAACTCCATTCCATTGCCTTCCATTCCATTCCATTCCATTCGGGTTGCTTCTATTCCATTCCAGAACATTCCATTCCATTCCATTCCGATTGATTCCATTCCATTCCATTGCATTCCATTCCATTCCACTCCATTCCATTGTGGTTGATTCCTTTCCATTCCATTCCATTCCATTCCTTTCCATTCCGTTTCATTCCATTCCATTCAATTTCATTCCATTCGGGTTGAATCCATTCCATTCCATTCCTTTCCATTATATTCCATTCCATTCCATTCCATTCGGGTTCATTCCATTCCATTCCATTCCATTCCATTCCATTCCATTCCATTCCATTCCCTTTGGGTTGAATAAATTCCATTCCCTTCCATTCCATTCCATTCCATTCGGGTTGATTCCATTCCATTCCATTCCATTCCATTCCATTCCATTCCATTCCGGTTGATTCCATTCCATTTCTTTCCATTCCATTCCATTCCATTCCATTCCATTCTGGTTTATTCCATTCCATTCCATTCCATTCCATTCCATTCCATTCCATTCTATTCCATTCTATCCCATTCCATTCCATTCCATTCGGGATGATTCCATTCCATTCCATTCCATACCTTTCCATTGCTGTTGATTCCATTCCATTCCATTCCATTCCATTCCACTCCATTCCATTCCGTTTGTGTTGATTCCATTCTGTTCCAATCCATACCATTCCATTCCATTCCATTCCGGTTAATTCCATTCCATTCCATTTCATTCAATTCCATTCTGGTTGATTCCATTCCATTTCTTCCTATTCCATTCCATTCCATTCTATTCCATTCCATTCCATTCTATTCGCGTTGATTCCATTCCATCCCATTCCATTCCATTCCATCCCATTCCATTCCATTCCATTCGGGTTGATTCCATTGCATTCCATTCCATTCCATACCATTTGCGTGGATTCCATTCCATTCCTTTCAATTCCATTGCATTCCATTCCATTCGGGTTGATTCCTTTCCATTCCATTCCATTGCATTCCATTCCATACCATTCCATTCCATTCCACTCAGGTTGATTCCATTCCATTTCTTTCCATTCCATTCCATTCCATTCCGTTCCGTTCCATTCCATTCCATTCTATGCCATTCCAATCCATTCCATTCCGTTTGATTCCATTCCATTCCATTCCATACCATTCCATTCCTGTTGATTCCTTTCAATTCCACTCCATTCCATTCCATTCCGTTTGGGTTGATTCCATTCCGTTCCAATCCATACCATTCCATTCCATTCGGGTTGATTCCATTCCATTCCATTCCATTCCATTTCATTGCATTCTGTTTGATTCCATTCCATTCCATTCCATTCCATTCCATTCCATTCCATTCCATTCCATTCTGGTTGATTCCATTCCATTCCATTCCATTCTGGTTGATTCCATTCCATTCCATTCCATTCCATTTCATTACATTCCATTCGGGTTGATTCCATTCCATTCCATTCTATTCCATTCCATTCCATTCCATTCGCTTTGATTCCATTCCATTCGATTCCATTCCATTCGGATAGACTCCATTCCATTCCATTTCATTCCATTCTATTCCATTCCATTGCATTCCATTTCATTCCATTCGGGTAGATTCCGTTCTATTCCATTCCTATCCATACCATTCCATACCGGTTCATTCCATTCCATTCCATTCCATTCCATTCCATTCCATTCCATCCCATTCCATTTGGGTTGATTCCATTCCATTCCATTCCATTCCATTTCATTCCAATCCATTCGGTTTCATTCCATTCCATTCCATTCCATGCCATTCGGTTGCTTCCATTCCAATCCAGAACATTCCATTCCGTTCCATTCAATTCCGGTTCATTCCATTCCATTCCATTCCATTCCATTCCATTCTATTCCATTCCATTCCATTCTATTCCATTCCATTCCATTCTATTCGCGTTGATTCCATTCCATCCCTTTCCATTCCATTCCATCCCATTCCATTCCATTCCATTCCATTCCATTCCATTCGGGTTGATTCCATTGCATTCCATTCCATTCCATTCTATTCCATTCCATTCGGGTTCATTCCATTCCATTCAGTTCCATTCGATTCCATTCCATTCCATTCCACTCGGGATGCTTCCATTCCAGTCAAGAACATTCCATTCCATTCCATTCCATTCCATTCCATTCCGGTTGATTCCATTGCATTCCATTCCATTCCATTTCATTCCATTCGGGTTGATTCCATTCCATTACATTCCATTCTGGTTGATCCTATTCGATTCCATTCGCTTCAATTCCATTCCATTCCATTCCATTCGAGTTGCTTCCATTCCATTCCAGAACATTCCATTCCATTCCTTTCCATTCTTTCCATTCCATTCTATTCGGGTTCATTCCATTCCATTCCATTCCATTCCGTTCCATTCTGGTAGAATCCATTCCGTTCCATTCCAATCCATTCCATTCCATTCCGATTGATTCCATGCCATTCCTTTCCATTCCATTCCGTTCCATTCCATTCCATTCCGATTAATTCCATGCCATTCCATTGCATTCCATTCCATTCCACTCCATTCCTCTGTGGTTGATTCCATTCCATTCCATTCCATTCCATTCCATTCCATTCCATTCCTTTCCAATCCGTTTCATTCCATTCCATTCAATTTCAATCCATTCGGGTTGATTCCATTCCATTCCATTCCATTCCATTAGGGTTGATGCCATTCCATTCCATTCAACACCATTCTATTCCATTTGGGTTGATTCCATTCCATTCCATTCCATTCCATTACATTACATTCGGGTTAATTCCATTCCATTCCATTCCATTCGATTCCATTTCATTCTATTCCATTCGGGATGCTTCCATTCCAGTCAAGAACATTCCATTCCATTCCATTCCATTCCTATCCATTCCTTTCCATTCCGGTTTATCCCTTTACATTCCATTCCATTCCTTTCGTTTTGATTCCATTCCATTCCATTCCATTCCATTCCATTCGGTTTGATTCCATTCCATTCCATTACATTGCTTTCCATTCCATTCCATTTCATTCCATTCGGGTTGATTCCATTCCATTCCACTCCATTCCATTCTGGTCGATTCCATTCCATTCCATTCCCTTCATTTCCATTCCATTCCATTCCATTCTGGTTGCTTCCATTCCGATCCAGAACATTCCATTCCATTCCTTTCCATTACATTCCATTCCGTTCCATTCGGGTTCATTCCATTCAATTCCATTCCATTCCATTCCATTCCATTCCATTCCATTCCATTCCACTCGGGATGTTTCCATTCCATTTCATTCTATTCCATTCCATTCCATTCCAATCCATTCCATTCTGGATGATTACATTCCATTCCATTCGTGTTGATACCATTCCATTCCACGCCATTCCATTCCATTCCTTTAGGGTTGTTGCCCTTCAATTCCATTCCATACCATTCCATTATATTTGGGTTGATTCCATTCCATTCCATTCCATTACAGTCGGTTTAATTCCATTCCATTCCTTCCCATTCGATTCCATTCCATTCCATTCCATTCGGGATGCTTCCATTCCAGTCAAGAACATTCCATTACATTACATTCCATTCCATTCCATTCCGGTTGATTCCATTGCATTCCATTCCATTCCATTTCATTCCATTCGGGTTGATTCCATTCCATTCCATTCCATTACATTCCATTCTGGTTGATCCTATTCGATTCCATTCGCTTCAATTCCATTCCATTCCATTCCATTCGAGTTGCTTCCATTCCAATCCAGAACATTCCATTCCATTCCTTTCCATTCTTTCCATTCCATTCTATTCGGGTTCATTCCATTCCATTCCATTCCATTCCGTTCCATTCTGGTAGAATCCATTCCATTCCATTCCAATCCATTCCATTTCATTCTGATTGATTCCATGCCATTCCTTTCCATTCCATTCCATTCCGTTCCATTCCATTCCATTCCGATTAATTCCATTCCATTCAATTGCATTCCATTCCATTCCACTCCATTCCTCTGTGGTTGATTCCATTCCATTCCATTCCATTCCATTCCATTCCATTCCATTCCATTCCATTCCATTCCATTCCAATCCGTTTCATTCCATTCCATTCAATTTCAATCCATTCGGGTTGATTCCATTCCATTCCATTCCTTTCCATTATATTCCATTGCATTCCATTCCATTCGGGTTCATTCCATTCCATTCCATTCCTTTCCATTCCATTCCATTCCATTCGTGTTGAATCCATTCCATTCCCTTCCATTCCATCCCATTACATTCTATTCCATTCCATTCCGATACATTCCATTCCATTCCCTTCCATTCGTGTTGATTCCATTCCATGCCATGCCATTCCATTCCATTCCAGTTGATTCCATTCCATTCCATTCCATTCCATTCCATTCCATTCCATTTCCTTCGTGTTGATTCCATTCCATTCCATTCCATTCCGTTCCCTTCCATTCCATTCCATTAGAGTTGATTCCATTCCATTCAATTCCATTCCTTTCCATTTCATTCCATTCTCGATGATTCCATTCCATTCCATTCCATTCCATTCGGGTTGATTCCATTCCATTTCATTCCATTAGATTCCATTCCTTTCCATTCCATTCGTGTTAATTCCATGCCATTCCACTCCATTCCATTTCCTTCCATTCCATTCCATTCCATTCGGGTTGCATCTATTCCATTCCAGAACATTCCATTCCATTCCATTCCGATTGATTCCATTCCATTCCATTGCATTCCATTCCATTCCACTCCATTCCATTGTGGTTGATTCCTTTCCATTCCATTCCATTCCATTCCTTTCCATTCCGTTTCATTCCATTCCATTCAATTTCATTCCATTCGGGTTGAATCCATTCCATTCCATTCCTTTCCATTATATTCCATTCCATTCCATTCCATTCGGGTTCATTCCATTCCATTCCATTCCATTCCATTCCATTCCATTCCATTCCCTTCGGGTTGAATAAATTCCATTCCCTTCCATTCCATTCCATTCCATTCGGGTTGATTCCATTCCATTCCATTCCATTGCAGTTGATTCCATTCCATTTCTTTCCATTCCATTCCATTCCATTCAATTCCATTCTGGTTTATTCCATTCCATTCCATTCCATTCCATTCCATTCCATTCCATTCTATCCCATTCCATTCCATTCCATTCGGGATGATTCCATTCCATTCCATTCCATACCTTTCCATTGCTGTTGATTCCATTCCATTCCATTCCATTCCATTCCACTGCATTCCATTCCATTCCGTTTGTGTTGATTCCATTCCGTTCCAATCCATACCATTCCATTCCATTCCATTCCGGTTAATTCCATTCCATTCCATTTCATTCAATTCCATTCTGGTTGATTCCATTCCATTTCTTCCTACTCCATTCCATTCCATTGTATTCCATTCCATTCCATTCTATTCGCGTTGATTCCATTCCATCCCATTCCATTCCATTCTATCCCATTCCATTCCATTCCATTCGGGTTGATTCCATTGCATTCCATTCCATTCCATACCATTTGCGTGGATTCCATTCCATTCCATTCAATTCCATTGCTTTCCATTCCATTCGGGTTGATTCCTTTCCATTCCATTCCATTGCATTCCATTCCATACCATTCCATTCCATTCCACTCAGGTTGATTCCATTCCATTTCTTTCCATTCCATTCCATTCCGTTCCATTCCATTCGGGTTTATTCCATTCCATTCCATTCCATTCCATTCCATTCCATTCCATTCCGTTCCATTCCATTCCACTCTATGCCATTCCAATCCATTCCATTCCGTTTGATTCCATTCCATTCCATTCCATACCATTCCATTCCTGTTGATTCCTTTCAATTCCACTCCATTCCATTCCATTCCATTTCATTCCATTCTCGATGATTCCATTCCATTCCATTCCATTCCATTCGGGTTGATTCCATTCCATTTCATTCCATTAGATTCCATTCCTTTCCATTCCACTCGTGTTAATTCCATGCCATTCCACTCCATTCCATTGCCTTCCATTCCATTCCATTCCATTCGGGTTGCTTCTATTCCATTCCAGAACATTCCATTCCATTCCATTCCGATTTATTCCATTCCATTCCATTGCATTCCATTCCATTCCACTCCATTCCATTGTGGTTGATTCCTTTCCATTCCATTCCATTCCATTCCTGTCCATTCCGTTTCATTCCATTCCATTCAATTTCATTCCATTCGGGTTGAATCCATTCCATTCCATTCCTTTCCATTATATTCCATTCCATTCCATTCCATTCGGGTTCATTCCATTCCATTCCATTCCATTCCATTCCATTCCATTCCATTCCCTTCGGGTTGAATAAATTCCATTCCCTTCCATTCCATTCCATTCCATTCGGTTTGATTCCATTCCATTCCATTCCATTCCATTCCATTCCGGTTGATTCCATTCCATTTCTTTCCATTCCATTCCATTCCATTCCATTCCATTCTGGTTTATTCCATTCCATTCCATTCCATTCCATTCTATTCCATTCTATCCCATTCCATTCCATTCCATTCGGGATGATTCCATTCCATTCCATTCCATAACTTTCCATTGCTGTTGATTCCATTCCATTCCATTCCATTCCATTCCACTCCATTCCATTCCATTCCGTTTGTGTTGATTCCATTCCGTTCCAATCCATACCATTCCATTCCATTCCATTCCGGTTAATTCCATTCCATTCCATTTCATTCAATTCCATTCTGGTTGATTCCATTCCAATTCTTCCTATTCCATTCCATTCCATTCTATTCCATTCCATTCCATTCTATTCGCGTTGATTCCATTCCATCCCATTCCATTCCATTCCATCCCATTCCATTCCATTCCATTCGGGTTGATTCCATTGCATTCCATTCCATTCCATACCATTTGCGTGGATTCCATTCCATTCCATTCAATTCCATTGCATTCCAATCCATTCGGGTTGATTCCTTTCCATTCCATTCCATTGCATTCCATTCCATACCATTCCATTCCATTCCACTCAGGTTGATTCCATTCCATTTCTTTCCATTCCATTCGGGTTTATTCCATTCCATTCCATTCCATTCCATTCCGTTCCATTCCATTCCATTCTATGCCATTCCAATCCATTCCATTCCGTTTGATTCCATTCCATTCCATTCCATACCATTCCATTCCTGTTGATTCCTTTCAATTCCACTCCATTCCATTCCATTCCGTTTGGGTTGATTCCATTCCGTTCCAATCCATACCATTCCATTCCATTCGGGTTGATTCCATTCCATTCCATTCCATTCCATTTCATTGCATTCTGTTTGATTCCATTCCATTCCATTCCATTCCATTCCATTCCATTCTGGTTGATTCCATTCCATTCAATTCCATTCCATTTCATTACATTCCATTCGGGTTGATTCCATTCCATTCCATTCCATTCCATTCCATTCAATTCGCTTTGATTCCATTCCATTCGATTCCATTCCATTCGGATTGACTCCATTCCATCCATTTCATTT
Source organism: Pan paniscus (assembly GCF_029289425.2). Taxonomy (NCBI): domain Eukaryota; kingdom Metazoa; phylum Chordata; class Mammalia; order Primates; family Hominidae; genus Pan; species Pan paniscus. The sequence continues at coordinate 42,142,416 of NC_073267.2, read as the reverse complement.
CATTCTATTCCATTCCATTGCATTCCATTTCATTCCATTCGGGTAGATTCCGTTCTATTCCATTCCTATCCATACCATTCCATACCGGTTCATTCCATTCCATTCCATTCCATTCCATTCCATTCCATTCCATTCCATTCCATTCCATCCCATTCCATTTGGGTTGATTCCATTCCATTCCATTCCATTCCATTTCATTCCAATCCATTCGGTTTCATTCCATTCCATTCCATTCCATGCCATTCGGTTGCTTCCATTCCAATCCAGAACATTCCATTCCGTTCCATTCAATTCCGGTTCATTCCATTCCATTCCATTCCATTCCATTCTATTCCATTCTGTTTAATTCCATTCCATTCCATTCCATTCCATTCGAGTTGATTCCATTCCATTCCATTCTATTCCATTCCATTCCATTCTATTCCATTCCATTCCATTCTATTCGCGTTGATTCCATTCCATCCCTTTCCATTCCATTCCATCCCATTCCATTCCATTCCATTCCATTCCATTCGGGTTGATTCCATTGCATTCCATTCCATTCCATTCTATTCCATTCCATTCGGGTTCATTCCATTCCATTCCGTTCCATTCGATTCCATTCCATTCCATTCCATTCGGGATGCTTCCTTTCCAGTCAAGAACATTCCATTCCATTCCATTCCATTCCATTCCATTCCGGTTGATTCCATTGCATTCCATTCCATTCCATTTCATTCCATTCGGGTTGATTCCATTCCATTACATTCCATTACATTCCATTCTGGTTGATCCTATTCGATTCCATTCGCTTCAATTCCATTCCATTCCATTCCATTCGAGTTGCTTCCATTCCATTCCAGAACATTCCATTCCATTCCTTTCCATTCTTTCCATTCCATTCCATTCGGGTTCATTCCATTCCATTCCATTCCATTCCGTTCCATTCTGGTAGAATCCATTCCGTTCCATTCCAATCCATTCCATTCCATTCCGATTGATTCCATGCCATTCCTTTCCATTCCATTCCGTTCCATTCCATTCCATTCCGATTAATTCCATGCCATTCCATTGCATTCCATTCCATTCCACTCCATTCCTCTGTGGTTGATTCCATTCCATTCCATTCCATTCCATTCCATTCCATTCCATTCCATTCCTTTCCAATCCGTTTCATTCCATTCCATTCAATTTCAATCCATTCGGGTTGATTCCATTCCATTCCATTCCATTCCATTCCATTAGGGTTGATGCCATTCCATTCCATTCAACACCATTCTATTCCATTTGGGTTGATTCCATTCCATTCCATTCCATTCCATTACATTACATTCGGGTTAATTCCATTCCATTCCATTCCATTCGATTCCATTTCATTCTATTCCATTCGGGATGCTTCCATTCCAGTCAAGAACATTCCATTCCATTCCATTCCATTCCTATCCATTCCTTTCCATTCCGGTTTATCCCTTTACATTCCATTCCATTCCTTTCGTTTTGATTCCATTCCATTCCATTCCATTCCATTCCATTCCATTCGGTTTGATTCCATTCCATTCTATTACATTGCTTTCCATTCCATTCCATTTCATTCCATTCGGGTTGATTCCATTCCATTCCACTCCATTCCATTCTGGTCGATTCCATTCCATTCCATTCCCTTCATTTCCATTCCATTCCATTCCATTCTGGTTGCTTCCATTCCGATCCAGAACATTCCATTCCATTCCTTTCCATTACATTCCATTCCGTTCCATTCGGGTTCATTCCATTCAATTCAATTCCATTCCATTCCATTCCATTCCATTCCATTCCATTCCATTCCACTCGGGATGTTTCCATTCCATTTCATTCTATTCCATTCCATTCCATTCCAATCCATTCCATTCTGGATGATTACATTCCATTCCATTCGTGTTGATACCATTCCATTCCACGCCATTCCATTCCATTCCTTTAGGGTTGTTGCCGTTCAATTCCATTCCATACCATTCCATTATATTTGGGTTGATTCCATTCCATTCCATTCCATTCCATTACATTCGGGTTAATTCCATTCCATTCCTTCCCATTCGATTCCATTCCATTCCATTCCATTCGGGATGCTTCCATTCCAGTCAAGAACATTCCATTACATAACATTCCATTCCATTCCATTCCGGTTGATTCCATTGCATTCCATTCCATTCCATTTCATTCCATTCGGGTTGATTCCATTCCATTCCATTCCATTACATTCCATTCTGGTTGATCCTATTCGATTCCATTCGCTTCAATTCCATTCCATTCCATTCCATTCCATTCGAGTTGCTTCCATTCCAATCCAGAACATTCCATTCCATTCCTTTCCATTCTTTCCATTCCATTCTATTCGGGTTCATTCCATTCCATTCCATTCCATTCCGTTCCATTCTGGTAGAATCCATTCCGTTCCATTCCAATCCATTCCATTTCATTCCGATTGATTCCATGCCATTCCTTTCCATTCCATTCCATTCCGTTCCATTCCATTCCATTCCGATTAATTCCATTCCATTCCATTGCATTCCATTCCATTCCACTCCATTCCTCTGTGGTTGATTGCATTCCATTCCATTCCATTCCATTCCTTTCCATTCCATTCCTTTCCAATCCGTTTCATTCCATTCCATTCAATTTCAATCCATTCGGGTTGATTCCATTCCATTCCATTCCTTTCCATTATATTCCATTGCATTCCATTCCATTCGGGTTCATTCCATTCCATTCCATTCCATTCCATTCCATTCCATTCCATTCCATTCCATTCCCTTCGTGTTGAATCCATTCCATTCCCTTCCATTCCATCCCATTTCATTCTATTCCATTCCATTCTGATACATTCCATTCCATTCCCTTCCATTCGTGTTGATTCCATTCCATGCCATGCCATTCCATTCCATTCCGGTTGATTCCATTCCATTCCATTCCATTCCATTCCATTCCATTCCATTTCATTTCCTTCGTGTTGATTCCATTCCATTCCATTCCATTCCGTTCCCTTCCATTCCATTCCATTAGAGTTGATTCCATTCCATTCCATTCAATTCCATTCCATTCCATTTCATTCCATTCTCGATGATTCCACTCCATTCCATTCCATTCCATTCGGGTTGATTCCATTCCATTTCATTCCATTAGATTCCATTCCTTTCCATTCCATTCGTGTTAATTCCATGCCATTCCACTCCATTCCATTGCCTTCCATTCCATTCCATTCCATTCCATTCGGGTTGCTTCTATTCCATTCCAGAACATTCCATTCCATTCCATTCCGATTGATTCCATTCCATTCCATTGCATTCCATTCCATTCCACTCCATTCCATTGTGGTTGATTCCTTTCCATTCCATTCCATTCCATTCCTTTCCATTCCGTTTCATTCCATTCCATTCAATTTCATTCCATTCGGGTTGAATCCATTCCATTCCATTCCTTTCCATTATATTCCATTCCATTCCATTCCATTAGGGTTCATTCCATTCCATTCCATTCCATTCCATTCCATTCCATTCCATTCCATTCCCTTCGGGTTGAATAAATTCCATTCCCTTCCATTCCATTCCATTCCATTCGGGTTGATTCCATTCCATTCCATTCCATTCCATTCCATTCCATTCCGGTTGATTCCATTCCATTTCTTTCCATTCCATTCCATTCCATTCCATTCCATTCTGGTTTATTCCATTCCATTCCATTCCATTCCATTCCATTCCATTCCATTCTATTCCATTCTATCCCATTCCATTCCATTCCATTCGGGATGGTTCCATTCCATTCCATTCCATACCTTTCCATTGCTGTTGATTCCATTCCATTCCATTCCATTCCATTCCACTCCATTCCATTCCATTCCGTTTGTGTTGATTCCATTCCGTTCCAATCCATACCATTCCATTCTATTCCATTCTGGTTAATTCCATTCCATTCCATTTCATTCAATTCCATTCTGGTTGATTCCATTCCATTTCTTCCTATTCCATTCCATTCCATTCTATTCCATTCCATTCCATTCTATTCGCGTTGATTCCATTCCATCCCATTCCATTCCATTCCATCCCATTCCATTCCATTCCATTCGGGTTGATTCCATTGCATTCCATTCCATTCCATACCATTTGCGTGGATTCCATTCCATTCCATTCAATTCCATTGCTTTCCATTCCATTCGGGTTGATTCCTTTCCATTCCATTCCATTGCATTCCATTCCATACCATTCCATTCCATTCCACTCAGGTTGATTCCATTCCATTTCTTTCCATTCCATTCCATTCCATTCCATTCCATGCGGGTTTATTCCATTCCATTCCATTCCATTCCATTCCATTCCATTCCATTCCATTCCGTTCCATTCCTTTCCATTCTATGCCATTCCAATCCATTCCATTCCGTTTGATTCCATTCCATTCCATTCCATACCATTCCATTCCTGTTGATTCCTTTCAATTCCACTCCATTCCATTCCATTCCGTTTGGGTTGATTCCATTCCGTTCCAATCCATACCATTCCATTCCATTCGGGTTGATTCCATTCCATTCCATTCAATTCCATTTCATTGCATTCTGTTTGATTCCATTCCATTCCATTCCATTCCATTCCATTCCATTCTGGTTGATTCCATTCCATTCCATTCCATTCCATTTCATTACATTCCATTCGGGTTGATTCCATTCCATTCCATTCTATTCCATTCCATTCCATTCAATTCGCTTTGATTCCATTCCATTCGATTCCATTCCATTCGGATTGACTCCATTCCATTCCATTTCATTCCATTCTATTCCATTCCACTGCATTTCATTTCATTCCATTCGGGTAGATTCCGTTCTATTCCATTCCTATCCATACCATTCCATACCGGTTCATTCCATTCCATTCCATTCCATTCCATTCCATTCCATTCCATCCCATTCCATTTGGGTTGATTCCATTCCATTCCATTCCATTTCATTCCAATCCATTCGGTTTCATTCCATTCCATTCCATTCCATGCCATTCGGTTGCTTCCATTCCAATCCAGAACATTCCATTCCGTTCCATTCAATTCCGGTTCTTTCCATTCCATTCCATTCCATTCCATTCTATTCCATTCTGTTTAATTCCATTCCATTCCATTCCATTCCATTCGAGTTGATTCCATTCCATTCCATTCTATTCCATTCCATTCCATTCTACTCCATTCCATTCCATTCTATTCGCGTTGATTCCATTCCATCCCTTTCCATTCCATTCCATCCCATACCATTCCATTCCATTCATTCCATTCCATTCCATTCGGGTTGATTCCATTGCATTCCATTCCAGTCCATTCTATTCCATTCCATTCGGGTTCATTCCATTCCATTCCGTTCCATTCGATTCCATTCCATTCCATTCCATTCGGGATGCTTCCATTCCAGTCAAGAACATTCCATTCCATTCCATTCCATTCCATTCCATTCCGGTTGATTCCATTGCATTCCATTCCATTCCATTTCATTCCATTCGGGTTGATTCCATTCCATTACATTCCATTACATTCCATTCTGGTTGATCCTATTCGATTCCATTCGCTTCAATTCCATTCCATTCCATTCCATTCGAGTTGCTTCCATTCCAATCCAGAACATTCCATTCCATTCCTTTCCATTCTTTCCATTCCATTCTATTCGGGTTCATTCCATTCCATTCCATTCCATTCCGTTCCATTCTGGTAGAATCCATTCCGTTCCATTCCAATCCATTCCATTCCATTCCGATTGATTCCATGCCATTCCTTTCCATTCCATTCCGTTCCATTCCATTCCATTCCGATTAATTCCATGCCATTCCATTGCATTCCATTCCATTCCACTCCATTCCTCTGTGGTTGATTCCATTCCATTCCATTCCATTCCATTCCATTCCATTCCTTTCCAATCCGTTTCATTCCATTCCATTCAATTTCAATCCATTCGGGTTGATTCCATTCCATTCCATTCCATTCCATTAGGGTTGATGCCATTCCATTCCATTCAACACCATTCTATTCCATTTGGGTTGATTCCATTCCATTCCATTCCATTCCATTCCATTCCATTCGGGTTAATTCCATTCCATTCCATTCCATTCGATTCCATTTCATTCCATTCCATTCGGGATGCTTCCATTCCAGTCAAGAACATTCCATTCCATTCCATTCCATTCCTATCCATTCCTTTCCATTCCGGTTTATCCCTTTACATTCCATTCCATTCCTTTCGTTTTGATTCCATTCCATTCCATTCCATTCCATTCCATTCCATTCGGTTTGATTCCATTCCATTCCATTACATTGCTTTCCATTCCATTCCATTTCATTCCATTCAGATTGATTCCATTCCATTCCACTCCATTCCATTCTGGTCGATTCCATTCCATTCCATTCCCTTCATTTCCATTCCATTCCATTCCATTCTGGTTGCTTCCATTCCGATCCAGAACATTCCATTCCATTCCTTTCCATTACATTCCATTCCGTTCCATTCGGGTTCATTCCATTCAATTCCATTCCATTCCATTCCATTCCATTCCATTCCATTCCATTCCATTCCATTCCACTCGGGATGTTTCCATTCCATTTCATTCTATTCCATTCCATTCCATTCCAATCCATTCCATTCTGGATGATTACATTCCATTCCATTCGTGTTGATACCATTCCATTCCACGCCATTCCATTCCATTCCTTTAGGGTTGTTGCCGTTCAATTCCATTCCATACCATTCCATTATATTTGGGTTGATTCCATTCCATTCCATTCCATTACATTCGGGTTAATTCCATTCCATTCCTTCCCATTCGATTCCATTCCATTCCATTCCATTCGGGATGCTTCCATTCCAGTCAAGAACATTCCATTACATAACATTCCATTCCATTCCATTCCGGTTGATTCCATTGCATTCCATTCCATTCCATTTCATTCCATTCGGGTTGATTCCATTCCATTCCATTCCATTACATTCCATTCTGGTTGATCCTATTCGATTCCATTCGCTTCAATTCCATTCCATTCCATTCCATTCGAGTTGCTTCCATTCCAATCCAGAACATTCCATTCCATTCCTTTCCATTCTTTCTATTCCATTCTATTCGGGTTCATTCCATTCCATTCCATTCCATTCCGTTCCATTCTGGTAGAATCCATTCCGTTCCATTCCAATCCATTCCATTTCATTCCGATTGATTCCATGCCATTACTTTCCATTCCATTCCATTCCGTTCCATTCCATTCCATTCCGATTAATTCCATTCCATTCCATTGCATTCCATTCCATTCCACTCCATTCCTCTGTGGTTGATTGCATTCCATTCCATTCCATTCCTTTCCAATCCGTTTCATTCCATTCCATTCAATTTCAATCCATTCGGGTTGATTGCATTCCATTCCATTCCTTTCCATTATATTCCATTGCATTCCATTCCATTCGGGTTCATTCCATTCCATTCCATTCCATTCCATTCCATTCCATTCCATTCCATTCCATTCCCTTCGTGTTGAATCCATTCCATTCCCTTCCATTCCATCCCATTCCATTCTATTCCATTCCATTCCGATACATTCCATTCCATTCCCTTCCATTCGTGTTGATTCCATTCCATGCCATGCCATTCCATTCCATTCCGGTTGATTCCATTCCATTCCATTCCATTCCATTCCATTTCATTTCCTTCGTGTTGATTCCATTCCATTCCATTCCATTCCGTTCCCTTCCATTCCATTCCATTAGAGTTGATTCCATTCCATTCCATTCAATTCCATTCCATTCCATTTCATTCCATTCTCGATGATTCCATTCCATTCCATTCCATTCCATTCGGGTTGATTCCATTCCATTTCATTCCATTAGATTCCATTCCTTTCCATTCCATTCGTGTTAATTCCATGCCATTCCACTCCATTCCATTGCCTTCCATTTCATTCCATTCCATTCGGGTTGCTTCTATTCCATTCCAGAACATTCCATTCCATTCCATTCCGATTGATTCCATTCCATTCCATTGCATTCCATTCCATTCCACTCCATTCCATTGTGGTTGATTCCTTTCCATTCCATTCCATTCCATTCCTTTCCATTCCGTTTCATTCCATTCCATTCAATTTCATTCCATTCGGGTTGAATCCAATCCATTCCATTCCTTTCCATTATATTCCATTCCATTCCATTCCAATCGGGTTCATTCCATTCCATTCCATTCCATTCCATTCCATTCCATTCCATTCCCTTCGGGTTGAATAAATTCCATTCCCTTCCACTGCATTCCATTCCATTCCATTCCATTCCGGTTGATTCCATTCCATTTCTTTCCATTCCATTCCATTCCATTCCATTCCATTCTGGTTTATTCCATTCCATTCCATTCCATTCCATTCCATTCCATTCCATTCCACTCCATTCTATTCCATTCTATCCCATTCCATTCCATTCCATTCGGGATGATTCCATTCCATTCCATTCCATACCTTTCCATTGCTGTTGATTCCATTCCATTCCATTCCATTCCATTCCACTCCATTCCATTCCATTCCGTTTGTGTTGATTCCATTCCGTTCCAGTCCATACAATTCCATTCCATTCCATTACGGTTAATTCCATTCCATTCCATTTCATTCAATTCCATTCTGGTTGATTCCATTCCATTTCTTCCTATTCCATTCCATTCCATTCTATTCCATTCCATTCCATTCTATTCGCGTTGATTCCATTCCATCCTATTCCATTCCATTCCATCCCATTCCATTCCATTCCATTCGGGTTGATTCCATTGCATTCCATTCCATTCCATACCATTTGCGTGGATTCCATTCCATTCCATTCAATTCCATTGCATTCCAATCCATTCGGGTTGATTCCTTTCCATTCCATTCCATTGCATTCCATTCCATAACATTCCATTCCTTTCCACTCAGGTTGATTCCATTCCATTTCTTTCCATTCCATTCCACTCCATTCGGGTTTATTCCATTCCATTCCATTCCATTCCATTCCATTCCATTCCATTCCATTCCATTCCGTTCCATTCCATTCCATTCTATGCCATTCCAATCCATTCCATTCCGTTTGATTCCATTCCATTCCATTCCATACCATTCCATTCCTGTTGATTCCTTTCAATTCCACTCCATTCCATTCCATTCCGTTTGGGTTGATTCCATTCCGTTCCAATCCATACCATTCCATTCCATTCGGGTTGATTCCATTCCATTCCATTCCATTCCATTTCATTGCATTCTGTTTGATTCCATTCCATTCCATTCCATTCCATTCCATTCTGGTTGATTCCATTCCATTCCATTGCATTCCATTTCATTACATTCCATTCGGGTTGATTCCATTCCATTCCATTCTATTCCATTCCATTCCATTCAATTCGCTTTGATTCCATTCCATTCGATTCCATTCCATTCGGATTGACTCCATTCCTTTCCATTTCATTCCATTCTATTCCATTCCATTGCATTCCATTTCATTCCATTCGGGTAGATTCCGTTCTATTCCATTCCTATCCATACCATTCCATACCGGTTCATTCCATTCCATTCCATTCCATTCCATTCCATTCCATTCCATCCCATTCCATTTGGGTTGATTCCATTCCATTCCATTCCATTCCATTTCATTCCAATCCATTCGGTTTCATTCCATTCCATTCCATTCCATGCCATTCGGTTGCTTCCATTCCAATCCAGAACATTCCATTCCGTTCCATTCAATTCCGGTTCATTCCATTCCATTCCATTCCATTCCATTCTATTCCATTCTGTTTAATTCCATTCCATTCCATTCCATTCGAGTTGATTCCATTCCATTCCATTCTATTCCATTCCATTCCATTCTATTCCATTCCATTCCATTCTATTCGCGTTGATTCCATTCCATCCCTTTCCATTCCATTCCATCCCATTCCATTCCATTCCATTCCATTCCATTCGTGTTGATTCCATTGCATTCCATTCCATTCCATTCTATTCCATTCCATTCGGGTTCATTCCATTCCATTCCGTTCCATTCGATTCCATTCCATTCCATTCCATTCGGGATGCTTCCATTCCAGTCAAGAACATTCCATTCCATTCCATTCCATTCCATTCCATTCCATTCCATTCCATTCCGGTTGATTCCATTGCATTCCATTCCATTCCATTTCATTCCATTCGGGTTGATTCCATTCCATTACATTCCATTACATTCCATTCTGGTTGATCCTTTTCGATTCCATTCGCTTCAATTCCATTCCATTCCATTCCATTCGAGTTGCTTCCATTCCAATCCAGAACATTCCATTCCATTCCTTTCCATTCTTTCTATTCCATTCTATTCGGGTTCATTCCATTCCATTCCATTCCATTCCGTTCCATTCTGGTAGAATCCATTCCGTTCCATTCCAATCCATTCCATTTCATTCCGATTGATTCCATGCCATTACTTTCCATTCCATTCCATTCCGTTCCATTCCATTCCATTCCGATTAATTCCATTCCATTCCATTGCATTCCATTCCATTCCACTCCATTCCTCTGTGGTTGATTGCATTCCATTCCATTCCATTCCTTTCCAATCCGTTTCATTCCATTCCATTCAATTTCAATCCATTCGGGTTGATTGCATTCCATTCCATTCCTTTCCATTATATTCCATTGCATTCCATTCCATTCGGGTTCATTCCATTCCATTCCATTCCATTCCATTCCATTCCATTCCATTCCCTTCGTGTTGAATCCATTCCATTCCCTTCCATTCCATCCCATTCCATTCTATTCCATTCCATTCCGATACATTCCATTCCATTCCCTTCCATTCGTGTTGATTCCATTCCATGCCATGCCATTCCATTCCATTCCGGTTGATTCCATTCCATTCCATTCCATTCCATTCCATTTCATTTCCTTCGTGTTGATTCCATTCCATTCCATTCCATTCCGTTCCCTTCCATTCCATTCCATTAGAGTTGATTCCATTCCATTCCATTCAATTCCATTCCATTCCATTTCATTCCATTCTCGATGATTCCATTCCATTCCATTCCATTCCATTCGGGTTGATTCCATTCCATTTCATTCCATTAGATTCCATTCCTTTCCATTCCATTCGTGTTAATTCCATGCCATTCCACTCCATTCCATTGCCTTCCATTCCATTCCATTCCATTCGGGTTGCTTCTATTCCATTCCAGAACATTCCATTCCATTCCATTCCGATTGATTCCATTCCATTCCATTGCATTCCATTCCATTCCACTCCATTCCATTGTGGTTGATTCCTTTCCATTCCATTCCATTCCATTCCTTTCCATTCCGTTTCATTCCATTCCATTCAATTTCATTCCATTCGGGTTGAATCCAATCCATTCCATTCCTTTCCATTATATTCCATTCCATTCCATTCCAATCGGGTTCATTCCATTCCATTCCATTCCATTCCATTCCATTCCATTCCATTCCATTCCCTTCGGGTTGAATAAATTCCATTCCCTTCCACTGCATTCCATTCCATTCCATTCCATTCCGGTTGATTCCATTCCATTTCTTTCCATTCCATTCCATTCCATTCCATTCCATTCTGGTTTATTCCATTCCATTCCATTCCATTCCATTCCATTCCATTCCATTCCACTCCATTCTATTCCATTCTATCCCATTCCATTCCATTCCATTCGGGATGATTCCATTCCATTCCATTCCATACCTTTCCATTGCTGTTGATTCCATTCCATTCCATTCCATTCCATTCCACTCCATTCCATTCCATTCCGTTTGTGTTGATTCCATTCCGTTCCAGTCCATACAATTCCATTCCATTCCATTACGGTTAATTCCATTCCATTCCATTTCATTCAATTCCATTCTGGTTGATTCCATTCCATTTCTTCCTATTCCATTCCATTCCATTCTATTCCATTCCATTCCATTCTATTCGCGTTGATTCCATTCCATCCCATTCCATTCCATTCCATCCCATTCCATTCCATTCCATTCGGGTTGATTCCATTGCATTCCATTCCATTCCATACCATTTGCGTGGATTCCATTCCATTCCATTCAATTCCATTGCATTCCAATCCATTCGGGTTGATTCCTTTCCATTCCATTCCATTGCATTCCATTCCATAACATTCCATTCCTTTCCACTCAGGTTGATTCCATTCCATTTCTTTCCATTCCATTCCACTCCATTCGGGTTTATTCCATTCCATTCCATTCCATTCCATTCCATTCCATTCCATTCCATTCCATTCCATTCCATTCCGTTCCATTCCATTCCATTCTATGCCATTCCAATCCATTCCATTCCGTTTGATTCCATTCCATTCCATTCCATACCATTCCATTCCTGTTGATTCCTTTCAATTCCACTCCATTCCATTCCATTCCGTTTGGGTTGATTCCATTCCGTTCCAATCCATACCATTCCATTCCATTCGGGTTGATTCCATTCCATTCCATTCCATTCCATTTCATTGCATTCTGTTTGATTCCATTCCATTCCATTCCATTCCATTCCATTCTGGTTGATTCCATTCCATTCCATTGCATTCCATTTCATTACATTCCATTCGGGTTGATTCCATTCCATTCCATTCTATTCCATTCCATTCCATTCAATTCGCTTTGATTCCATTCCATTCGATTCCATTCCATTCGGATTGACTCCATTCCTTTCCATTTCATTCCATTCTATTCCATTCCATTGCATTCCATTTCATTCCATTCGGGTAGATTCCGTTCTATTCCATTCCTATCCATACCATTCCATACCGGTTCATTCCATTCCATTCCATTCCATTCCATTCCATTCCATTCCATCCCATTCCATTTGGGTTGATTCCATTCCATTCCATTCCATTCCATTTCATTCCAATCCATTCGGTTTCATTCCATTCCATTCCATTCCATGCCATTCGGTTGCTTCCATTCCAATCCAGAACATTCCATTCCGTTCCATTCAATTCCGGTTCATTCCATTCCATTCCATTCCATTCCATTCTATTCCATTCTGTTTAATTCCATTCCATTCCATTCCATTCGAGTTGATTCCATTCCATTCCATTCTATTCCATTCCATTCCATTCTATTCCATTCCATTCCATTCTATTCGCGTTGATTCCATTCCATCCCTTTCCATTCCATTCCATCCCATTCCATTCCATTCCATTCCATTCCATTCGTGTTGATTCCATTGCATTCCATTCCATTCCATTCTATTCCATTCCATTCGGGTTCATTCCATTCCATTCCGTTCCATTCGATTCCATTCCATTCCATTCCATTCGGGATGCTTCCATTCCAGTCAAGAACATTCCATTCCATTCCATTCCATTCCATTCCATTCCATTCCATTCCATTCCGGTTGATTCCATTGCATTCCATTCCATTCCATTTCATTCCATTCGGGTTGATTCCATTCCATTACATTCCATTACATTCCATTCTGGTTGATCCTTTTCGATTCCATTCGCTTCAATTCCATTCCATTCCATTCCATTCGAGTTGCTTCCATTCCATTCCAGAACATTCCATTCCATTGCTTTCCATTCTTTCCATTCCATTCTATTCGGGTTCATTCCATTCCATTCCATTCCATTCCGTTCCATTCTGGTAGAATCCATTCCGTTCCATTCCAATCCATTCCATTCCATTCCGATTGATTCCATGCCATTCCTTTCCATTCCATTCCGTTCCATTCCATTCCATTCCGATTAATTCCATGCCATTCCATTGCATTCCATTCCATTCCACTCCATTCCTCTGTGGTTGATTCCATTCCATTCCATTCCATTCCATTCCATTCCATTCCTTTCCAATCCGTTTCATTCCATTCCATTCAATTTCAATCCATTCGGGTTGATTCCATTCCATTCCATTCCATTCCATTAGGGTTGATGCCATTCCATTCCATTCAACACCATTCTATTCCATTTGGGTTGATTCCATTCCATTCCATTCCATTCCATTCCATTCCATTCGGGTTAATTCCATTCCATTCCATTCCATTCGATTCCATTTCATTCCATTCCATTCGGGATGCTTCCATTCCAGTCAAGAACATTCCATTCCATTCCATTCCATTCCTATCCATTCGTTTCCATTCCGGTTTATCCCTTTACATTCCATTCCATTCCTTTCGTTTTGATTCCATTCCATTCCATTCCATTCCATTCGGTTTGATTCCATTCCATTCCATTACATTGCTTTCCATTCCATTCCATTTCATTCCATTCGGGTTGATTCCATTCCATTCCACTCCATTCCATTCTGGTCGATTCCATTCCATTCCATTCCCTTCATTTCCATTCCATTCCATTCCATTCTGGTTGCTTCCATTCCGATCCAGAACATTCCATTCCATTCCTTTCCATTACATTCCATTCCGTTCCATTCGGGTTCATTCCATTCAATTGCATTCCATTCCATTCCATTCCATTCCACTCGGGATGTTTCCATTCCATTTCATTCTATTCCATTCCATTCCGTTCCAATCCATTCCATTCTGGATGATTACATTCCATTCCATTCGTGTTGATACCATTCCATTCCACGCCATTCCATTCCATTCCTTTAGGGTTGTTGCCGTTCAATTCCATTCCATACCATTCCATTATATTTGGGTTGATTCCATTCCATTCCATTCCATTACATTCGGGTTAATTCCATTCCATTCCTTCCCATTCGATTCCATTCCATTCCTTTCCATTCGGGATGCTTCCATTCCAGTCAAGAACATTCCATTCCATTCCATTCCATTCCATTCCATTCCATTCCATTCCATTCCATTCCGGTTGATTCCATTGCATTCCATTCCATTCCATTTCATTCCATTCGGGTTGATTCCATTCCATTCCATTCCATTACATTCCATTCTGGTTGATCCTATTCGATTCCATTCGCTTCAATTCCATTCCATTCCATTCCATTCGAGTTGCTTCCATTCCAATCCAGAACATTCCATTCCATTCCTTTCCATTCTTTCCATTCCATTCTATTCGGGTTCATTCCATTCCATTCCATTCCATTCCGATCCATTCTGGTAGAATCCATTCCGTTCCATTCCAATCCATTCCATTTCATTCCGATTGATTCCATGCCATTCCTTTCCATTCCATTCCATTCCGTTCCATTCCATTCCATTCCGATTAATTCCATTCCATTCCATTGCATTCCATTCCATTCCACTCCATTCCTCTGTGGTTGATTGCATTCCATTCCATTCCATTCCTTTCCAATCCGTTTCATTCCATTCCATTCAATTTCAATCCATTCGGGTTGATTCCATTCCATTCCATTCCTTTCCATTATATTCCATTGCATTCCATTCCATTCGGGTTCATTCCATTCCATTCCATTCCATTCCATTCCATTCCATTCCATTCCATTCCATTCCCTTCGTGTTGAATCCATTCCATTCCCTTCCATTCCATCCCATTCCATTCTATTCCATTCCATTCCGATACATTCCATTCCATTCCCTTCCATTCGTGTTGATTCCATTCCATGCCATGCCATTCCATTCCATTCCGGTTGATTCCATTCCATTCCATTCCATTCCATTCCATTCCATTCCATTTCATTTCCTTCGTGTTGATTCCATTCCATTCCATTCCATTCCGTTCCCTTCCATTCCATTCCATTAGAGTTGATTCCATTCCATTCCATTCAATTCCATTCCATTCCATTCCATTCCATTCCATTCCATTCCATTCCATTCTATCCCATTTCATTCCATTCCATTCGGGATGATTCCATTCCATTCCATTCCATACCTTTCCATTGCTGTTGATTCCATTCCATTCCATTCCATTCCATTCCACTCCATTCCATTCCATTCCGTTTGTGTTGATTCCATTCCGTTCCAATCCATACCATTCCATTCCATTCCATTCCGGTTAATTCCATTCCATTCCATTTCATTCAATTCCATTCTGGTTGATTCCATTCCATTTCTTCCTATTCCATTCCATTCCATTCTATTCCATTCCATTCCATTCTATTCGCGTTGATTCCATTCCATCCCATTCCATTCCATTCCATCCCATTCCATTCCATTCCATTCGGGTTGATTCCATTGCATTCCATTCCATTCCATACCATTTGCGTGGATTCCATTCCATTCCATTCAATTCCATTGCATTCCATTCCATTCAGGTTGATTCCTTTCCATTCCATTCCCTTGCATTCCATTCCATACCATTCCATTCCATTCCACTCAGGTTGATTCCATTCCATTTCTTTCCATTCCATTCCATTCCATTCCATTCCATTCGGGTTTATTCCATTCCATTCCATTCCATTCCATTCCATTCCATTCCGTTCCATTCCATTCCATTCTATGCCATTCCAATCCATTCCATTCCGTTTGATTCCATTCCATTCCATTCCATACCATTCCATTCCTGTTGATTCCTTTCAATTCCACTCCATTCCATTCCATTCCGTTTGGGTTGATTCCATTCCGTTCCAATCCATACCATTCCATTCCATTCGGGTTGATTCCATTCCATTCCATTCCATTCCATTTCATTGCATTCTGTTTGATTCCATTCCATTCCATTCCATTCCATTCCATTCCATTCCATTCCATTCCATTCTGGTTGATTCCATTCCATTCCATTCCATTCCATTTCATTACATTCCATTCGGGTTGATTCCATTCCATTCCATTCTATTCCATTCCATTCCATTCCATTCGCTTTGATTCCATTCCATTCGATTCCATTCCATTCGGATTGACTCCATTCCATTCCATTTCATTCCATTCTATTCCATTCCATTGCATTCCATTTCATTCCATTCGGGTAGATTCCGTTCTATTCCATTCCTATCCATACCATTCCATACCGGTTCATTCCATTCCATTCCATTCCATTCCATTCCATTCCATCCCATTCCATTTGGGTTGATTCCATTCCATTCCATTCCATTCCATTTCATTCCAATCCATTCGGTTTCATTCCATTCCATTCCATTCCATGCCATTCGGTTGCTTCCATTCCAATCCAGAACATTCCATTCCGTTCCATTCAATTCCGGTTCATTCCATTCCATTCCATTCCATTCCATTCCATTCCATTCTATTCCATTCTGTTTAATTCCATTCCATTCGATTCCATTCGAGTTGATTCCATTCCATTCCATTCTATTCCATTCCATTCCATTCTATTCGCGGTGATTCCATTCCATCCCTTTCCATTCCATTCCATCCCATTCCATTCCATTCCATTCCATTCCATTCGGGTTGATTCCATTGCATTCCATTCCATTCCATTCTATTCCATTCCATTCGGGTTCATTCCATTCCATTCCGTTCCATTCGATTCCATTCCATTCCATTCCATTCGGGATGCTTCCATTCCAGTCAAGAACATTCCATTCCATTCCATTCCATTCCATTCCATTCCATTCCATTCCATTCCGGTTGATTCCATTGCATTCCATTCCATTCCATTTCATTCCATTCGGGTTGATTCCATTCCATTACATTCCATTACATTCCATTCTGGTTGATCCTTTTCGATTCCATTCGCTTCAATTCCATTCCATTCCATTCCATTCGAGTTGCTTCCATTCCATTCCAGAACATTCCATTCCATTCCTTTCCATTCTTTCCATTCCATTCTATTCCATTCCATTCCTTTCCAATCCGTTTCATTCCATTCCATTCAATTTCAATCCATTCGGTTTGATTCCATTCCATTCCATTCCATTCCATTCCATTAGGGTTGATGCCATTCCATTCCATTCAACACCATTCTATTCCATTTGGGTTGATTCCATTCCATTCCATTCCATTCCATTACATTACATTCGGGTTAATTCCATTCCATTCCATTCCATTCGATTCCATTTCATTCTATTCCATTCGGGATGCTTCCATTCCAGTCAAGAACATTCCATTCCATTCCATTCCATTCCTATCCATTCCTTTCCATTCCGGTTTATCCCTTTACATTCCATTCCATTCCTTTCGTTTTGATTCCATTCCATTCCATTCCATTCCATTCCATTCCATTCGGTTTGATTCCATTCCATTCCATTACATTGCTTTCCATTCCATTCCATTTCATTCCATTCGGGTTGATTCCATTCCATTCCACTCCATTCCATTCTGGTCGATTCCATTCCATTCCATTCCCTTCATTTCCATTCCATTCCATTCCATTCTGGTTGCTTCCATTCCGATCCAGAACATTCCATTCCATTCCTTTCCATTACATTCCATTCCGTTCCATTCGGGTTCATTCCATTCAATTCAATTCCATTCCATTCCATTCCATTCCATTCCATTCCATTCCATTCCACTCGGGATGTTTCCATTCCATTTCATTCTATTCCATTCCATTCCATTCCAATCCATTCCATTCTGGATGATTACATTCCATTCCATTCGTGTTGATACCATTCCATTCCACGCCATTCCATTCCATTCCTTTAGGGTTGTTGCCGTTCAATTCCATTCCATACCATTCCATTATATTTGGGTTGATTCCATTCCATTCCATTCCATTACATTCGGGTTAATTCCATTCCATTCCTTCCCATTCGATTCCATTCCATTCCATTCCATTCGGGATGCTTCCATTCCAGTCAAGAACATTCCATTACATAACATTCCATTCCATTCCATTCCGGTTGATTCCATTGCATTCCATTCCATTCCATTTCATTCCATTCGGGTTGATTCCATTCCATTCCATTCCATTACATTCCATTCTGGTTGATCCTATTCGATTCCATTCGCTTCAATTCCATTCCATTCCATTCCATTCCATTCGAGTTGCTTCCATTCCAATCCAGAACATTCCATTCCATTCCTTTCCATTCTTTCCATTCCATTCTATTCGGGTTCATTCCATTCCATTCCATTCCATTCCGTTCCATTCTGGTAGAATCCATTCCGTTCCATTCCAATCCATTCCATTTCATTCCGATTGATTCCATGCCATTCCTTTCCATTCCATTCCATTCCGTTCCATTCCATTCCATTCCGATTAATTCCATTCCATTCCATTGCATTCCATTCCATTCCACTCCATTCCTCTGTGGTTGATTGCATTCCATTCCATTCCATTCCATTCCTTTCCATTCCATTCCTTTCCAATCCGTTTCATTCCATTCCATTCAATTTCAATCCATTCGGGTTGATTCCATTCCATTCCATTCCTTTCCATTATATTCCATTGCATTCCATTCCATTCGGGTTCATTCCATTCCATTCCATTCCATTCCATTCCATTCCATTCCATTCCATTCCATTCCCTTCGTGTTGA
This sequence comes from Pan paniscus, assembly GCF_029289425.2. NCBI lineage: Eukaryota > Metazoa > Chordata > Mammalia > Primates > Hominidae > Pan > Pan paniscus. Next base: position 42,123,154 of record NC_073267.2, on the reverse strand, counting down.
ATCCATTCCATTCCCTTCCATTCCATCCCATTTCATTCTATTCCATTCCATTCTGATACATTCCATTCCATTCCCTTCCATTCGTGTTGATTCCATTCCATGCCATGCCATTCCATTCCATTCCGGTTGATTCCATTCCATTCCATTCCATTCCATTCCATTCCATTCCATTCCATTTCATTTCCTTCGTGTTGATTCCATTCCATTCCATTCCATTCCGTTCCCTTCCATTCCATTCCATTAGAGTTGATTCCATTCCATTCCATTCAATTCCATTCCATTCCATTTCATTCCATTCTCGATGATTCCACTCCATTCCATTCCATTCCATTCGGGTTGATTCCATTCCATTTCATTCCATTAGATTCCATTCCTTTCCATTCCATTCGTGTTAATTCCATGCCATTCCACTCCATTCCATTGCCTTCCATTCCATTCCATTCCATTCCATTCGGGTTGCTTCTATTCCATTCCAGAACATTCCATTCCATTCCATTCCGATTGATTCCATTCCATTCCATTGCATTCCATTCCATTCCACTCCATTCCATTGTGGTTGATTCCTTTCCATTCCATTCCATTCCATTCCTTTCCATTCCGTTTCATTCCATTCCATTCAATTTCATTCCATTCGGGTTGAATCCATTCCATTCCATTCCTTTCCATTATATTCCATTCCATTCCATTCCATTAGGGTTCATTCCATTCCATTCCATTCCATTCCATTCCATTCCATTCCATTCCATTCCCTTCGGGTTGAATAAATTCCATTCCCTTCCATTCCATTCCATTCCATTCGGGTTGATTCCATTCCATTCCATTCCATTCCATTCCATTCCATTCCGGTTGATTCCATTCCATTTCTTTCCATTCCATTCCATTCCATTCCATTCCATTCTGGTTTATTCCATTCCATTCCATTCCATTCCATTCCATTCCATTCTATTCCATTCTATCCCATTCCATTCCATTCCATTCGGGATGGTTCCATTCCATTCCATTCCATACCTTTCCATTGCTGTTGATTCCATTCCATTCCATTCCATTCCATTCCACTCCATTCCATTCCATTCCGTTTGTGTTGATTCCATTCCGTTCCAATCCATACCATTCCATTCTATTCCATTCTGGTTAATTCCATTCCATTCCATTTCATTCAATTCCATTCTGGTTGATTCCATTCCATTTCTTCCTATTCCATTCCATTCCATTCTATTCCATTCCATTCCATTCTATTCGCGTTGATTCCATTCCATCCCATTCCATTCCATTCCATCCCATTCCATTCCATTCCATTCGGGTTGATTCCATTGCATTCCATTCCATTCCATACCATTTGCGTGGATTCCATTCCATTCCATTCAATTCCATTGCTTTCCATTCCATTCGGGTTGATTCCTTTCCATTCCATTCCATTGCATTCCATTCCATACCATTCCATTCCATTCCACTCAGGTTGATTCCATTCCATTTCTTTCCATTCCATTCCATTCCATTCCATTCCATTCGGGTTTATTCCATTCCATTCCATTCCATTCCATTCCATTCCATTCCATTCCATTCCGTTCCATTCCTTTCCATTCTATGCCATTCCAATCCATTCCATTCCGTTTGATTCCATTCCATTCCATTCCATACCATTCCATTCCTGTTGATTCCTTTCAATTCCACTCCATTCCATTCCATTCCGTTTGGGTTGATTCCATTCCGTTCCAATCCATACCATTCCATTCCATTCGGGTTGATTCCATTCCATTCCATTCAATTCCATTTCATTGCATTCTGTTTGATTCCATTCCATTCCATTCCATTCCATTCCATTCTGGTTGATTCCATTCCATTCCATTCCATTCCATTTCATTACATTCCATTCGGGTTGATTCCATTCCATTCCATTCTATTCCATTCCATTCCATTCAATTCGCTTTGATTCCATTCCATTCGATTCCATTCCATTCGGATTGACTCCATTCCATTCCATTTCATTCCATTCTATTCCATTCCACTGCATTTCATTTCATTCCATTCGGGTAGATTCCGTTCTATTCCATTCCTATCCATACCATTCCATACCGGTTCATTCCATTCCATTCCATTCCATTCCATTCCATTCCATTCCATCCCATTCCATTTGGGTTGATTCCATTCCATTCCATTCCATTTCATTCCAATCCATTCGGTTTCATTCCATTCCATTCCATTCCATGCCATTCGGTTGCTTCCATTCCAATCCAGAACATTCCATTCCGTTCCATTCAATTCCGGTTCTTTCCATTCCATTCCATTCCATTCCATTCTATTCCATTCTGTTTAATTCCATTCCATTCCATTCCATTCCATTCGAGTTGATTCCATTCCATTCCATTCTATTCCATTCCATTCCATTCTACTCCATTCCATTCCATTCTATTCGCGTTGATTCCATTCCATCCCTTTCCATTCCATTCCATCCCATACCATTCCATTCCATTCATTCCATTCCATTCCATTCGGGTTGATTCCATTGCATTCCATTCCAGTCCATTCTATTCCATTCCATTCGGGTTCATTCCATTCCATTCCGTTCCATTCGATTCCATTCCATTCCATTCCATTCGGGATGCTTCCATTCCAGTCAAGAACATTCCATTCCATTCCATTCCATTCCATTCCATTCCGGTTGATTCCATTGCATTCCATTCCATTCCATTTCATTCCATTCGGGTTGATTCCATTCCATTACATTCCATTACATTCCATTCTGGTTGATCCTATTCGATTCCATTCGCTTCAATTCCATTCCATTCCATTCCATTCGAGTTGCTTCCATTCCAATCCAGAACATTCCATTCCATTCCTTTCCATTCTTTCCATTCCATTCTATTCGGGTTCATTCCATTCCATTCCATTCCATTCCGTTCCATTCTGGTAGAATCCATTCCGTTCCATTCCAATCCATTCCATTCCATTCCGATTGATTCCATGCCATTCCTTTCCATTCCATTCCGTTCCATTCCATTCCATTCCGATTAATTCCATGCCATTCCATTGCATTCCATTCCATTCCACTCCATTCCTCTGTGGTTGATTCCATTCCATTCCATTCCATTCCATTCCATTCCATTCCTTTCCAATCCGTTTCATTCCATTCCATTCAATTTCAATCCATTCGGGTTGATTCCATTCCATTCCATTCCATTCCATTAGGGTTGATGCCATTCCATTCCATTCAACACCATTCTATTCCATTTGGGTTGATTCCATTCCATTCCATTCCATTCCATTCCATTCCATTCGGGTTAATTCCATTCCATTCCATTCCATTCGATTCCATTTCATTCCATTCCATTCGGGATGCTTCCATTCCAGTCAAGAACATTCCATTCCATTCCATTCCATTCCTATCCATTCCTTTCCATTCCGGTTTATCCCTTTACATTCCATTCCATTCCTTTCGTTTTGATTCCATTCCATTCCATTCCATTCCATTCCATTCCATTCCATTCGGTTTGATTCCATTCCATTCCATTACATTGCTTTCCATTCCATTCCATTTCATTCCATTCAGATTGATTCCATTCCATTCCACTCCATTCCATTCTGGTCGATTCCATTCCATTCCATTCCCTTCATTTCCATTCCATTCCATTCCATTCTGGTTGCTTCCATTCCGATCCAGAACATTCCATTCCATTCCTTTCCATTACATTCCATTCCGTTCCATTCGGGTTCATTCCATTCAATTCCATTCCATTCCATTCCATTCCATTCCATTCCATTCCATTCCATTCCATTCCACTCGGGATGTTTCCATTCCATTTCATTCTATTCCATTCCATTCCATTCCAATCCATTCCATTCTGGATGATTACATTCCATTCCATTCGTGTTGATACCATTCCATTCCACGCCATTCCATTCCATTCCTTTAGGGTTGTTGCCGTTCAATTCCATTCCATACCATTCCATTTTATTTGGGTTGATTCCATTCCATTCCATTCCATTACATTCGGGTTAATTCCATTCCATTCCTTCCCATTCGATTCCATTCCATTCCATTCCATTCGGGATGCTTCCATTCCAGTCAAGAACATTCCATTACATAACATTCCATTCCATTCCATTCCGGTTGATTCCATTGCATTCCATTCCATTCCATTTCATTCCATTCGGGTTGATTCCATTCCATTCCATTCCATTACATTCCATTCTGGTTGATCCTATTCGATTCCATTCGCTTCAATTCCATTCCATTCCATTCCATTCGAGTTGCTTCCATTCCAATCCAGAACATTCCATTCCATTCCTTTCCATTCTTTCTATTCCATTCTATTCGGGTTCATTCCATTCCATTCCATTCCATTCCGTTCCATTCTGGTAGAATCCATTCCGTTCCATTCCAATCCATTCCATTTCATTCCGATTGATTCCATGCCATTACTTTCCATTCCATTCCATTCCGTTCCATTCCATTCCATTCCGATTAATTCCATTCCATTCCATTGCATTCCATTCCATTCCACTCCATTCCTCTGTGGTTGATTGCATTCCATTCCATTCCATTCCTTTCCAATCCGTTTCATTCCATTCCATTCAATTTCAATCCATTCGGGTTGATTGCATTCCATTCCATTCCTTTCCATTATATTCCATTGCATTCCATTCCATTCGGGTTCATTCCATTCCATTCCATTCCATTCCATTCCATTCCATTCCATTCCATTCCCTTCGTGTTGAATCCATTCCATTCCCTTCCATTCCATCCCATTCCATTCTATTCCATTCCATTCCGATACATTCCATTCCATTCCCTTCCATTCGTGTTGATTCCATTCCATGCCATGCCATTCCATTCCATTCCGGTTGATTCCATTCCATTCCATTCCATTCCATTCCATTTCATTTCCTTCGTGTTGATTCCATTCCATTCCATTCCATTCCGTTCCCTTCCATTCCATTCCATTAGAGTTGATTCCATTCCATTCCATTCAATTCCATTCCATTCCATTTCATTCCATTCTCGATGATTCCATTCCATTCCATTCCATTCCATTCGGGTTGATTCCATTCCATTTCATTCCATTAGATTCCATTCCTTTCCATTCCATTCGTGTTAATTCCATGCCATTCCACTCCATTCCATTGCCTTCCATTCCATTCCATTCCATTCGGGTTGCTTCTATTCCATTCCAGAACATTCCATTCCATTCCATTCCGATTGATTCCATTCCATTCCATTGCATTCCATTCCATTCCACTCCATTCCATTGTGGTTGATTCCTTTCCATTCCATTCCATTCCATTCCTTTCCATTCCGTTTCATTCCATTCCATTCAATTTCATTCCATTCGGGTTGAATCCAATCCATTCCATTCCTTTCCATTATATTCCATTCCATTCCATTCCAATCGGGTTCATTCCATTCCATTCCATTCCATTCCATTCCATTCCATTCCATTCCCTTCGGGTTGAATAAATTCCATTCCCTTCCACTCCATTCCATTCCATTCCATTCCATTCCGGTTGATTCCATTCCATTTCTTTCCATTCCATTCCATTCCATTCCATTCCATTCTGGTTTATTCCATTCCATTCCATTCCATTCCATTCCATTCCATTCCATTCCACTCCATTCTATTCCATTCTATCCCATTCCATTCCATTCCATTCGGGATGATTCCATTCCATTCCATTCCATACCTTTCCATTGCTGTTGATTCCATTCCATTCCATTCCATTCCATTCCACTCCATTCCATTCCATTCCGTTTGTGTTGATTCCATTCCGTTCCAGTCCATACAATTCCATTCCATTCCATTACGGTTAATTCCATTCCATTCCATTTCATTCAATTCCATTCTGGTTGATTCCATTCCATTTCTTCCTATTCCATTCCATTCCATTCTATTCCATTCCATTCCATTCTATTCGCGTTGATTCCATTCCATCCCATTCCATTCCATTCCATCCCATTCCATTCCATTCCATTCGGGTTGATTCCATTGCATTCCATTCCATTCCATACCATTTGCGTGGATTCCATTCCATTCCATTCAATTCCATTGCATTCCAATTCATTCGGGTTGATTCCTTTCCATTCCATTCCATTGCATTCCATTCCATAACATTCCATTCCTTTCCACTCAGGTTGATTCCATTCCATTTCTTTCCATTCCATTCCACTCCATTCGGGTTTATTCCATTCCATTCCATTCCATTCCATTCCATTCCATTCCATTCCATTCCATTCCGTTCCATTCCATTCCATTCTATGCCATTCCAATCCATTCCATTCCGTTTGATTCCATTCCATTCCATTCCATACCATTCCATTCCTGTTGATTCCTTTCAATTCCACTCCATTCCATTCCATTCCGTTTGGGTTGATTCCATTCCGTTCCAATCCATACCATTCCATTCCATTCGGGTTGATTCCATTCCATTCCATTCCATTCCATTTCATTGCATTCTGTTTGATTCCATTCCATTCCATTCCATTCCATTCCATTCTGGTTGATTCCATTCCATTCCATTGCATTCCATTTCATTACATTCCATTCGGGTTGATTCCATTCCATTCCATTCTATTCCATTCCATTCCATTCAATTCGCTTTGATTCCATTCCATTCGATTCCATTCCATTCGGATTGACTCCATTCCTTTCCATTTCATTCCATTCTATTCCATTCCATTGCATTCCATTTCATTCCATTCGGGTAGATTCCGTTCTATTCCATTCCTATCCATACCATTCCATACCGGTTCATTCCATTCCATTCCATTCCATTCCATTCCATTCCATTCCATCCCATTCCATTTGGGTTGATTCCATTCCATTCCATTCCATTCCATTTCATTCCAATCCATTCGGTTTCATTCCATTCCATTCCATTCCATGCCATTCGGTTGCTTCCATTCCAATCCAGAACATTCCATTCCGTTCCATTCAATTCCGGTTCATTCCATTCCATTCCATTCCATTCCATTCTATTCCATTCTGTTTAATTCCATTCCATTCCATTCCATTCGAGTTGATTCCATTCCATTCCATTCTATTCCATTCCATTCCATTCTATTCCATTCCATTCCATTCTATTCGCGTTGATTCCATTCCATCCCTTTCCATTCCATTCCATCCCATTCCATTCCATTCCATTCCATTCCATTCGTGTTGATTCCATTGCATTCCATTCCATTCCATTCTATTCCATTCCATTCGGGTTCATTCCATTCCATTCCATTCCATTCGATTCCATTCCATTCCATTCCATTCGGGATGCTTCCATTCCAGTCAAGAACATTCCATTCCATTCCATTCCATTCCATTCCATTCCATTCCATTCCATTCCATTCCATTCCGGTTGATTCCATTGCATTCCATTCCATTCCATTTCATTCCATTCGGGTTGATTCCATTCCATTACATTCCATTACATTCCATTCTGGTTGATCCTTTTCGATTCCATTCGCTTCAATTCCATTCCATTCCATTCCATTCGAGTTGCTTCCATTCCATTCCAGAACATTCCATTCCATTGCTTTCCATTCTTTCCATTCCATTCTATTCGGGTTCATTCCATTCCATTCCATTCCATTCCGTTCCATTCTGGTAGAATCCATTCCGTTCCATTCCAATCCATTCCATTCCATTCCGATTGATTCCATGCCATTCCTTTCCATTCCATTCCATTCCATTCCATTCCATTCCGATTAATTCCATGCCATTCCATTGCATTCCATTCCATTCCACTCCATTCCTCTGTGGTTGATTCCATTCCATTCCATTCCATTCCATTCCATTCCATTCCTTTCCAATCCGTTTCATTCCATTCCATTCAATTTCAATCCATTCGGGTTGATTCCATTCCATTCCATTCCATTCCATTAGGGTTGATGCCATTCCATTCCATTCAACACCATTCTATTCCATTTGGGTTGATTCCATTCCATTCCATTCCATTCCATTCCATTCCATTACATTCGGGTTAATTCCATTCCATTCCATTCCATTCGATTCCATTTCATTCCATTCCATTCGGGATGCTTCCATTCCAGTCAAGAACATTCCATTCCATTCCATTCCATTCCTATCCATTCGTTTCCATTCCGGTTTATCCCTTTACATTCCATTCCATTCCTTTCGTTTTGATTCCATTCCATTCCATTCCATTCCATTCGGTTTGATTCCATTCCATTCCATTACATTGCTTTCCATTCCATTCCATTTCATTCCATTCGGGTTGATTCCATTCCATTCCACTCCATTCCATTCTGGTCGATTCCATTCCATTCCATTCCCTTCATTTCCATTCCATTCCATTCCATTCTGGTTGCTTCCATTCCGATCCAGAACATTCCATTCCATTCCTTTCCATTACATTCCATTCCGTTCCATTCGGGTTCATTCCATTCAATTGCATTCCATTCCTTTCCATTCCATTCCACTCGGGATGTTTCCATTCCATTTCATTCTATTCCATTCCATTCCGTTCCAATCCATTCCATTCTGGATGATTACATTCCATTCCATTCGTGTTGATACCATTCCATTCCACGCCATTCCATTCCATTCCTTTAGGGTTGTTGCCGTTCAATTCCATTCCATACCATTCCATTATATTTGGGTTGATTCCATTCCATTCCATTCCATTACATTCGGGTTAATTCCATTCCATTCCTTCCCATTCGATTCCATTCCATTCCTTTCCATTCGGGATGCTTCCATTCCAGTCAAGAACATTCCATTCCACTCCATTCCATTCCATTCCATTCCATTCCATTCCATTCCGGTTGATTCCATTGCATTCCATTCCATTCCATTTCATTCCATTCGGGTTGATTCCATTCCATTCCATTCCATTACATTCCATTCTGGTTGATCCTATTCGATTCCATTCGCTTCAATTCCATTCCATTCCATTCCATTCGAGTTGCTTCCATTCCAATCCAGAACATTCCATTCCATTCCTTTCCATTCTTTCCATTCCATTCTATTCGGGTTCATTCCATTCCATTCCATTCCATTCCGATCCATTCTGGTAGAATCCATTCCGTTCCATTCCAATCCATTCCATTTCATTCCGATTGATTCCATGCCATTCCTTTCCATTCCATTCCATTCCGTTCCATTCCATTCCATTGCATTCCATTCCATTCCACTCCATTCCTCTGTGGTTGATTGCATTCCATTCCATTCCATTCCTTTCCAATCCGTTTCATTCCATTCCATTCAATTTCAATCCATTCGGGTTGATTCCATTCCATTCCATTCCTTTCCATTATATTCCATTGCATTCCATTCCATTCGGGTTCATTCCATTCCATTCCATTCCATTCCATTCCATTCCATTCCATTCCATTCCCTTCGTGTTGAATCCATTCCATTCCCTTCCATTCCATCCCATTCCATTCTATTCCATTCCATTCCGATACATTCCATTCCATTCCCTTCCATTCGTGTTGATTCCATTCCATGCCATGCCATTCCATTCCATTCCGGTTGATTCCATTCCATTCCATTCCATTCCATTCCATTCCATTCCATTTCATTTCCTTCGTGTTGATTCCATTCCATTCCATTCCATTCCGTTCCCTTCCATTCCATTCCATTAGAGTTGATTCCATTCCATTCCATTCAATTCCATTCCCTTCCATTCCATTCCATTCCATTCCATTCCATTCTATCCCATTTCATTCCATTCCATTCGGGATGATTCCATTCCATTCCATTCCATACCTTTCCATTGCTGTTGATTCCATTCCATTCCATTCCATTCCATTCCACTCCATTCCATTCCATTCCGTTTGTGTTGATTCCATTCCGTTCCAATCCATACCATTCCATTCCATTCCATTCCGGTTAATTCCATTCCATTCCATTTCATTCAATTCCATTCTGGTTGATTCCATTCCATTTCTTCCTATTCCATTCCATTCCATTCTATTCCATTCCATTCCATTCTATTCGCGTTGATTCCATTCCATCCCATTCCATTCCATTCCATCCCATTCCATTCCATTCCATTCGGGTTGATTCCATTGCATTCCATTCCATTCCATACCATTTGCGTGGATTCCATTCCATTCCATTCAATTCCATTGCATTCCATTCCATTCAGGTTGATTCCTTTCCATTCCATTCCCTTGCATTCCATTCCATACCATTCCATTCCATTCCACTCAGGTTGATTCCATTCCATTTCTTTCCATTCCATTCCATTCCATTCCATTCGGGTTTATTCCATTCCATTCCATTCCATTCCATTCCATTCCATTCCATTCCATTCCGTTCCATTCCATTCCATTCTATGCCATTCCAATCCATTCCATTCCGTTTGATTCCATTCCATTCCATTCCATACCATTCCATTCCTGTTGATTCCTTTCAATTCCACTCCATTCCATTCCATTCCGTTTGGGTTGATTCCATTCCGTTCCAATCCATACCATTCCATTCCATTCGGGTTGATTCCATTCCATTCCATTCCATTCCATTTCATTGCATTCTGTTTGATTCCATTCCATTCCATTCCATTCCATTCCATTCCATTCCATTCTGGTTGATTCCATTCCATTCCATTCCATTCCATTTCATTACATTCCATTCGGGTTGATTCCATTCCATTCCATTCTATTCCATTCCATTCCATTCCATTCGCTTTGATTCCATTCCATTCGATTCCATTCCATTCGGATTGACTCCATTCCATTCCATTTCATTCCATTCTATTCCATTCCATTGCATTCCATTTCATTCCATTCGGGTAGATTCCGTTCTATTCCATTCCTATCCATACCATTCCATACCGGTTCATTCCATTCCATTCCATTCCATTCCATTCCATCCCATTCCATTTGGGTTGATTCCATTCCATTCCATTCCATTCCATTTCATTCCAATCCATTCGGTTTCATTCCATTCCATTCCATTCCATGCCATTCGGTTGCTTCCATTCCAATCCAGAACATTCCATTCCGTTCCATTCAATTCCGGTTCATTCCATTCCATTCCATTCCATTCCATTCCATTCCATTCTATTCCATTCTGTTTAATTCCATTCCATTCGATTCCATTCGAGTTGATTCCATTCCATTCCATTCTATTCCATTCCATTCCATTCTATTCGCGGTGATTCCATTCCATCCCTTTCCATTCCATTCCATCCCATTCCATTCCATTCCATTCCATTCCATTCGGGTTGATTCCATTGCATTCCATTCCATTCCATTCTATTCCATTCCATTCGGGTTCATTCCATTCCATTCCGTTCCATTCGATTCCATTCCATTCCATTCCATTCGGGATGCTTCCATTCCAGTCAAGAACATTCCATTCCATTCCATTCCATTCCATTCCATTCCATTCCATTCCATTCCGGTTGATTCCATTGCATTCCATTCCATTCCATTTCATTCCATTCGGGTTGATTCCATTCCATTACATTCCATTACATTCCATTCTGGTTGATCCTTTTCGATTCCATTCGCTTCAATTCCATTCCATTCCATTCCATTCGAGTTGCTTCCATTCCATTCCAGAACATTCCATTCCATTCCTTTCCATTCTTTCCATTCCATTCTATTCGTGTTCATTCCATTCCATTCCATTCCATTCCGTTCCATTCTGGTAGAATCCATTCCGTTCCATTCCAATCCATTCCATTCCATTCCGATTGATTCCATGCCATTCCTTTCCATTCCATTCCGTTCCATTCCATTCCATTCCGATTAATTCCATGCCATTCCATTGCATTCCATTCCATTCCACTCCATTCCTCTGTGGTTGATTCCATTCCATTCCATTCCATTCCATGACATTCCATTCCTTTCCCATCCGTTTCATTCCATTTCATTCAATTTCAATCCATTCGGGTTGATTCCATTCCATTCCATTCCATTCCATTCCATTAGGGTTGATGCCATTCCATTCCATTCAACACCATTCTATTCCATTTGGGTTGATTCCATTCCATTCCATTCCATTCCATTACATTACATTCGGGTTAATTCCATTCCATTCCATTCCATTCGATTCCATTTCATTCCATTCCATTCGGGATGCTTCCATTCCAGTCAAGAACATTCCATTCCATTCCATTCCATTCCATTCCTATCCATTCCTTTCCATTCCGGTTTATCCCTTTACATTCCATTCCATTCCTTTCGTTTTGATTCCATTCCATTCCATTCCATTCCATTCCATTCGGTTTGATTCCATTCCATTCCATTACATTGCTTTCCATTCCATTCCATTTCATTCCATTCGGGTTGATTCCATTCCATTCCACTCCATTCCATTCTGGTCGATTCCATTCCATTCCATTCCCTTCATTTCCATTCCATTCCATTCCATTCTGGTTGCTTCCATTCCGATCCAGAACATTCCATTCCATTCCTTTCCATTACATTCCATTCCGTTCCATTCGGGTTCATTCCATTCAATTCCATTCCATTCCATTCCATTCCATTCCGTTCCATTCGGGTTCATTCCATTCAATTCCATTCCATTCCATTCCATTCCATTCCATTCCATTCCATTCCACTCGGGATGTTTCCATTCCATTTCATTCTATTCCATTCCATTCCATTCCAATCCATTCCATTCTGGATGATTACATTCCATTCCATTCGTGTTGATACCATTCCATTCCATGCCATTCCATTCCATTCCTTTAGGGTTGTTGCCGTTCAATTCCATTCCATACCATTCCATTATATTTGGGTTGATTCCATTCCATTCCATTCCATTACATTCGGGTTAATTCCATTCCATTCCTTCCCATTCGATTCCATTCCATTCCTTTCCATTCGGGATGCTTCCATTCCAGTCAAGAACATTCCATTACATAACATTCCATTCCATTCCATTCCGGTTGATTCCATTGCATTCCATTCCATTCCATTTCATTCCATTCGGGTTGATTCCATTCCATTCCATTCCATTACATTCCATTCTGGTTGATCCTATTCGATTCCATTCGCTTCAATTCCATTCCATTCCATTCCATTCGAGTTGCTTCCATTCCAATCCAGAACATTCCATTCCATTCCTTTCCATTCTTTCCATTCCATTCTATTCGGGTTCATTCCATTCCATTCCATTCCATTCCGATCCATTCTGGTAGAATCCATTCCGTTCCATTCCAATCCATTCCATTTCATTCCGATTGATTCCATGCCATTCCTTTCCATTCCATTCCATTCCGTTCCATTCCATTCCATTCCGATTAATTCCATTCCATTCCATTGCATTCCATTCCATTCCACTCCATTCCTCTGTGGTTGATTGCATTCCATTCCATTCCATTCCTTTCCAATCCGTTTCATTCCATTCCATTCAATTTCAATCCATTCGGGTTGATTCCATTCCATTCCATTCCTTTCCATTATATTCCATTGCATTCCATTCCATTCGGGTTCATTCCATTCCATTCCATTCCATTCCATTCCATTCCATTCCCTTCGTGTTGAATCCATTCCATTCCCTTCCATTCCATCCCATTCCATTCTATTCCATTCCATTCCGATACATTCCATTCCATTCCCTTCCATTCGTGTTGATTCAATTCCATGCCATGCCATTCCATTCCATTCCGGTTGATTCCATTCCATTCCATTCCATTCCATTCCATTCCATTCCATTCCATTTCATTTCCTTCGTGTTGATTCCATTCCATTCCATTCCATTCCGTTCCCTTCCATTCCATTCCATTAGAGTTGATTCCATTCCATTCCATTCAATTCCATTCCATTCCATTTCATTCCATTCTCGATGATTCCATTCCATTCCATTCCATTCCATTCCATTCGGGTTGATTCCATTCCATTTCATTCCATTAGATTCCATTCCTTTCCATTCCATTCGTGTTAATTCCATGCCATTCCACTCCAATCCATTGCCTTCCATTCCATTCCATTCCATTCGGGTTGCTTCTATTCCATTCCAGAACATTCCATTCCATTCCATTCCGATTGATTCCATTCCATTCCATTGCATTCCATTCCATTCCACTCCATTCCATTGTGGTTGATTCCTTTCCATTCCATTCCATTCCATTCCTTTCCATTCCGTTTCATTCCATTCCATTCAATTTCATTCCATTCGGGTTGAATCCATTCCATTCCATTCCTTTCCATTATATTCCATTCCATTCCATTCCAATCGGGTTCATTCCATTCCATTCCATTCCATTCCATTCCATTCCATTCCATTCCCTTCGGGTTGAATGAATTCCATTCCCTTCCATTCCATTCCATTCCATTCGGGTTGATTCCATTGCATTCCATTCCATTCCATTCCATTCCATTCCATTCCGGTTGATTCCATTCCATTTCTTTCCATTCCATTCCATTCCATTCCATTCCATTCTGGTTTATTCCATTCCATTCCATTCCATTCCATTCCATTCCATTCCATTCCATTCTATTCCATTCTATCCCATTCCATTCCATTCCATTCGGGATGATTCCATTCCATTCCATTCCATACCTTTCAATGGCTGTTGATTCCATTCCATTCCATTCCATTCCATTCCACTCCATTCCATTCCATTCCGTTTGTGTTGATTCCATTCCGTTCCAATCCATACCATTCCATTCCATTCCATTCCGGTTAATTCCATTCCATTCCATTTCATTCAATTCCATTGTGGTTGATTCCATTCCATTTCTTCCTATTCCATTCCATTCCATTCTATTCCATTCCATTCCATTCTATTCACGTTGATTCCATTCCATCCCATTCCATTCCATTCCATCCCATTCCATTCCATTCCATTCGGGTTGATTCCATTGCATTCCTTTCCATTCCATACCATTTGCGTGGATTCCATTCCATTCCATTCAATTCCATTGCATTCCATTCCATTCAGGTTGATTCCTTTCCATTACATTCCATTGCATTCCATTCCATAACATTCCATTCCATTCCACTCAGGTTGATTCCATTCCATTTCTTTCCATTCCATTCCATTCCATTCGGGTTTATTCCATTCCATTCCATTCCATTCCATTCCATTCCATTCCATTCCGTTCCGTTCCATTCCATTCCATTCTATGCCATTCCAATCCATTCCATTCCGTTTGATTCCAATTCTTTCCATTCCATACCATTCCATTCCTGTTGATTCCTTTCAATTCCACTCCATTCCATTCCATTCCGTTTGGGTTGATTCCATTCCGTTCCAATCCATACCATCCCATTCCATTCTGGTTGATTCCATTCCATTCCATTCCATTCCATTTCATTGCATTCTGTTTGATTCCATTCCATTCCATTCCATTCCATTCCATTCCATTCTGGTTGATTCCATTCCATTCCATTCCATTCCATTTCATTACATTCCATTCGGGTTGATTCCATTCCATTCCATTCTATTCCATTCCATTCCATTCAATTCGCTTTGATTCCATTCCATTCGATTCCATTCCATTCGGATTGACTCCATTCCATTCCATTTCATTCCATTCTATTCCATTCCATTGCATTCCATTTCATTCCATTCGGGTAGATTCCGTTCTATTCCATTCCTATCCATACCATTCCATACCGGTTCATTCCATTCCATTCCATTCCATTCCATTCCATTCCATCCCATTCCATTCCATTCCATTCCATTCCATCCCATTCCATTTGGGTTGATTCCATTCCATTTCATTCCAATCCATTCGGTTTCATTCCATTCCATTCCATTCCATGCCATTCGGTTGCTTCCATTCCAATCCAGAACATTCCATTCCGTTCCATTCAATTCCGGTTCATTCCATTCCATTCCATTCCATTCCATTCCATTCCATTCCATTCTATTCCATTCTGTTTAATTCCATTCCATTCGATTCCATTCGAGTTGATTCCATTCCATTCCATTCTATTCCATTCCATTCCATTCTATTCGCGGTGATTCCATTCCATCCCTTTCCATTCCATTCCATCCCATTCCATTCCATTCCATTCCATTCCATTCGGGTTGATTCCATTGCATTCCATTCCATTCCATTCTATTCCATTCCATTCGGGTTCATTCCATTCCATTCCGTTCCATTCGATTCCATTCCATTCCATTCCATTCGGGATGCTTCCATTCCAGTCAAGAACATTCCATTCCATTCCATTCCATTCCATTCCATTCCATTCCATTCCATTCCGGTTGATTCCATTGCATTCCATTCCATTCCATTTCCTTCCATTCGGGTTGATTCCATTCCATTACATTCCATTACATTCCATTCTGGTTGATCCTTTCCGATTCCATTCGCTTCAATTCCATTCCATTCCATTCCATTCGAGTTGCTTCCATTCCATTCCAGAACATTCCATTCCATTCCTTTCCATTCTTTCCATTCCATTCTATTCGGGTTCATTCCATTCCATTCCATTCCATTCCGTTCCATTCTGGTAGAATCCATTCCGTTCCATTCCAATCCATTCCATTCCATTCCGATTGATTCCATGCCATTCCTTTCCATTCCATTCCGTTCCATTCCATTCCATTCCGTTTAATTCCATGCCATTCCATTGCATTCCATTCCATTCCACTCCATTCCTCTGTGGTTGATTCCATTCCATTCCATTCCATTCCATGACATTCCATTCCTTTCCAATCCGTTTCATTCCATTTCATTCAATTTCAATCCATTCGGGTTGATTCCATTCCATTCCATTCCATTCCATTCCATTAGGGTTGATGCCATTCCATTCCATTCAACACCATTCTATTCCATTTGGGTTGATTCCATTCCATTCCATTCCATTCCATTACATTACATTCGGGTTAATTCCATTCCATTCCATTCCATTCGATTCCATTTCATTCCATTCCATTCGGGAAGCTTCCATTCCAGTCAAGAACATTCCATTCCATTCCATTCCATTCCATTCCTATCCATTCCTTTCCATTCCGGTTTATCCCTTTACATTCCATTCCATTCCTTTCGTTTTGATTCCATTCCATTCCATTCCATTCCATTCCATTCGGTTTGATTCCATTCCATTCCATTACATTGCTTTCCATTCCATTCCATTTCATTCCATTCGGGTTGATTCCATTCCATTCCACTCCATTCCATTCTGGTCGATTCCATTCCATTCCATTCCCTTCATTTCCATTCCATTCCATTCCATTCTGGTTGCTTCCATTCCGATCCAGAACATTCCATTCCATTCCTTTCCATTACATTCCATTCCGTTCCATTCGGGTTCATTCCATTCAATTCCATTCCATTCCATTCCATTCCATTCCGTTCCATTCGGGTTCATTCCATTCAATTCCATTCCATTCCATTCCATTCCATTCCATTCCATTCCACTCGGGATGTTTCCATTCCATTTCATTCTATTCCATTCCATTCCATTCCAATCCATTCCATTCTGGATGATTACATTCCATTCCATTCGTGTTGATACCATTCCATTCCATGCCATTCCATTCCATTCCTTTAGGGTTGTTGCCGTTCAATTCCATTCCATACCATTCCATTATATTTGGGTTGATTCCATTCCATTCCATTCCATTACATTCGGGTTAATTCCATTCCATTCCTTCCCATTCGATTCCATTCCATTCCTTTCCATTCGGGATGCTTCCATTCCAGTCAAGAACATTCCATTACATAACATTCCATTCCATTCCATTCCGGTTGATTCCATTGCATTCCATTCCATTCCATTTCATTCCATTCGGGTTGATTCCATTCCATTCCATTCCATTACATTCCATTCTGGTTGATCCTATTCGATTCCATTCGCTTCAATTCCATTCCATTCCATTCCATTCGAGTTGCTTCCATTCCAATCCAGAACATTCCATTCCATTCCTTTCCATTCTTTCCATTCCATTCTATTCGGGTTCATTCCATTCCATTCCATTCCATTCCGATCCATTCTGGTAGAATCCATTCCGTTCCATTCCAATCCATTCCATTTCATTCCGATTGATTCCATGCCATTCCTTTCCATTCCATTCCATTCCGTTCCATTCCATTCCATTCCGATTAATTCCATTCCATTCCATTGCATTCCATTCCATTCCACTCCATTCCTCTGTGGTTGATTGCATTCCATTCCATTCCATTCCTTTCCAATCCGTTTCATTCCATTCCATTCAATTTCAATCCATTCGGGTTGATTCCATTCCATTCCATTCCTTTCCATTATATTCCATTGCATTCCATTCCATTCGGGTTCATTCCATTCCATTCCATTCCATTCCATTCCATTCCATTCCCTTCGTGTTGAATCCATTCCATTCCCTTCCATTCCATCCCATTCCATTCTATTCCATTCCATTCCGATACATTCCATTCCATTCCCTTCCATTCGTGTTGATTCCATTCCATGCCATGCCATTCCATTCCATTCCGGTTGATTCCATTCCATTCCATTCCATTCCATTCCATTCCATTCCATTCCATTCCATTTCATTTCCTTCGTGTTGATTCCATTCCATTCCATTCCATTCCGTTCCCTTCCATTCCATTCCATTAGAGTTGATTCCATTCCATTCCATTCAATTCCATTCCATTCCATTTCATTCCATTCTCGATGATTCCATTCCATTCCATTCCATTCCATTCCATTCGGGTTGATTCCATTCAATTTCATTCCATTAGATTCCATTCCTTTCCATTCCATTCGTGTTAATTCCATGCCATTCCACTCCAATCCATTGCCTTCCATTCCATTCCATTCCATTCGGGTTGCTTCTATTCCATTCCAGAACATTCCATTCCATTCCATTCCGATTGATTCCATTCCATTCCATTGCATTCCATTCCATTCCACTCCATTCCATTGTGGTTGATTCCTTTCCATTCCATTCCATTCCATTCCTTTCCATTCCGTTTCATTCCATTCCATTCAATTTCATTCCATTCGGGTTGAATCCATTCCATTCCATTCCTTTCCATTATATTCCATTCCATTCCATTCCAATCGGGTTCATTCCATTCCATTCCATTCCATTCCATTCCATTCCCTTCGGGTTGAATGAATTCCATTCCCTTCCATTCCATTCCATTCCATTCGGGTTGATTCCATTCCATTCCATTCCATTCCATTCCATTCCATTCCATTCCGGTTGATTCCATTCCATTTCTTTCCATTCCATTCCATTCCATTCCATTCCATTCTGGTTTATTCCATTCCATTCCATTCCATTCCATTCCATTCCATTCCATTCCATTCTATTCCATTCTATCCCATTCCATTCCATTCCATTCGGGATGATTCCATTCCATTCCATTCCATACCTTTCAATTGCTGTTGATTCCATTCCATTCCATTCCATTCCATTCCACTCCATTCCATTCCATTCCGTTTGTGTTGATTCCATTCCGTTCCAATCCATACCATTCCATTCCATTCCATTCCGGTTAATTCCATTCCATTCCATTTCATTCAATTCCATTGTGGTTGATTCCATTCCATTTCTTCCTATTCCATTCCATTCCATTCTATTCCATTCCATTCCATTCTATTCACGTTGATTCCATTCCATCCCATTCCATTCCATTCCATCCCATTCCATTCCATTCCATTCGGGTTGATTCCATTGCATTCCTTTCCATTCCATACCATTTGCGTGGATTCCATTCCATTCCATTCAATTCCATTGCATGCCATTCCATTCAGGTTGATTCCTTTCCATTACATTCCATTGCATTCCATTCCATAACATTCCATTCCATTCCACTCAGGTTGATTCCATTCCATTTCTTTCCATTCCATTCCATTCCATTCGGGTTTATTCCATTCCATTCCATTCCATTCCATTCCATTCCATTCCATTCCGTTCCGTTCCATTCCATTCCATTCTATGCCATTCCAATCCATTCCATTCCGTTTGATTCCAATTCTTTCCATTCCATACCATTCCATTCCTGTTGATTCCTTTCAATTCCACTCCATTCCATTCCATTCCGTTTGGGTTGATTCCATTCCGTTCCAATCCATACCATTCCATTCCATTCTGGTTGATTCCATTCCATTCCATTCCATTCCATTTCATTGCATTCTGTTTGATTCCATTCCATTCCATTCCATTCCATTCCATTCCATTCTGGTTGATTCCATTCCATTCCATTCCATTCCATTTCATTACATTCCATTCGGGTTGATTCCATTCCATTCCATTCTATTCCATTCCATTCCATTCAATTCGCTTTGATTCCATTCCATTCGATTCCATTCCATTCGGATTGACTCCATTCCATTCCATTTCATTCCATTCTATTCCATTCCATTGCATTCCATTTCATTCCATTCGGGTAGATTCCGTTCTATTACATTCCTATCCATACCATTCCATACCGGTTCATTCCATTCCATTCCATTCCATTCCATTCCAGTCCATTCCATCCCATTCCATTTGGGTTGATTCCATTCCATTCCATTTCATTCCAATCCATTCGGTTTCATTCCATTCCATTCCATTCCATGCCATTCGGTTGCTTCCATTCCAATCCAGAACATTCCATTCCGTTCCATTCAATTCCGGTTCATTCCATTCCATTCCATTCCATTCCATTCTATTCCATTCTGTTTAATTCCATTCCATTCCATTCCATTCCATTCGAGTTGATTCCATTCCATTCCATTCTATTCCATTCCATTCCATTCTATTCCATTCCATTCCATTCTATTCGCGTTGATTCCATTCCATCCCTTTCCATTCCATTCCATCCCATTCCATTCCATTCCATTCCATTCCATTCGGGTTGATTCCATTGCATTCCATTCCATTCCATTCTATTCCATTCCATTCGGGTTCATTCCATTCCATTCCGTTCCATTCGATTCCATTCCATTCCATTCCATTCGGGATGCTTCCATTCCAGTCAAGAACATTCCATTCCATTCCATTCCATTCCATTCCATTCCATTCCTGTTGATTCCTTTCAATTCCACTCCATTCCATTCCATTCCGTTTGGGTTGATTCCATTCCGTTCCAATCCATACCATTCCATTCCATTCCGGTTAATTCCATTCCATTCCATTTCATTCAATTCCATTCTGGTTGATTCCATTCCATTTCTTCCTATTCCATTCCATTCCATTCTATTCCATTCCATTCCATTCTATTCGCGTTGATTCCATTCCATCCCATTCCATTCCATTCCATCCCATTCCATTCCATTCCATTCGGGTTGATTCCATTGCATTCCATTCCATTCCATACCATTTGCGTGGATTCCATTCCATTCCATTCAATTCCATTGCATTCCATTCCATTCGGGTTGATTCCTTTCCATTCCATTCCATTGCATTCCATTCCATACCATTCCATTCCATTCCACTCAGGTTGATTCCATTCCATTTCTTTCCATTCCATTCCATTCCATTCCATTCCATTCGGGTTTATTCCATTCCATTCCATTCCATTCCATTCCATTCCATTCCATTCCGTTCCATTCCATTCCATTCTATGCCATTCCAATCCATTCCATTCCGTCTGATTCCATTCCATTCCATTCCATACCATTCCATTCCTGTTGATTCCTTTCAATTCCACTCCATTCCATTCCATTCCGTTTGGGTTGATTCCATTCCGTTCCAATCCATACCATTCCATTCCATTCGGGTTGATTCCATTCCATTCCATTTCATTGCATTCTGTTTGATTCCATTCCATTCCATTCCATTCCATTCCATTCCATTCTGGTTGATTCCATTCCATTCCATTCCATTCCATTTCATTACATTCCATTCGGGTTGATTCCATTCCATTCCATTCTATTCCATTCCATTCCATTCAATTCGCTTTGATTCCATTCCATTCGATTCCATTCCATTCGGATTGACTCCATTCCATTCCATTTCATTCCATTCTATTCCATTCCATTGCATTCCATTTCATTCCATTCGGGTAGATTCCGTTCTATTCCATTCCTTTCCATACCATTCCATACCGGTTCATTCCATTCCATTCCATTCCATTCCATTCCATTCCATCCCATTCCATTCCATTCCATTCCATTCCATCCCATTCCATTTGGGTTGATTCCATTCCATTCCATTCCATTCCATTCCATTTCATTCCAATCCATTCGGTTTCATTCCATTCCATTCCATTCCATGCCATTCGGTTGCTTCCATTCCAATCCAGAACATTCCATTCCGTTCCATTCAATTCCGGTTCATTCCATTCCATTCCATTCCATTCCATTCTATTCCTTTCTGTTTAATTCCATTCCATTCCATTCCATTCCATTCGAGTTGATTCCATTCCATTTCATTCTATTCCATTCCATTCCATTCTATTCCATTCCATTCCATTCTATTCGCGTTGATTCCATTCCATCCCTTTCCATTCCATTCCATCCCATTCCATTCCATTCCATTCCATTCCATTCGGGTTGATTCCATTGCATTCCATTCCATTCCATTCTATTCCATTCCATTCGGGTTCATTCCATTCCATTCCGTTCCATTCGATTCCATTCCATTCCATTCCATTCGGGATGCTTCCATTCCAGTCAAGAACATTCCATTCCATTCCATTCCATTCCATTCCATTCCGTTTGATTCCATTGCATTCCATTCCATTCCATTTCATTCCATTCGGGTTGATTCCATTCCATTCCATTCCATTACATTCCATTCTGGTTGATCCTATTCGATTCCATTCGCTTCAATTCCATTCCATTCCATTCCATTCGAGTTGCTTCCATTCCATTCCAGAACATTCCATTCCATTCCTTTCCATTCTTTCCATTCCATTCTATTCGGGTTCATTCCATTCCATTCCATTCCATTCCGTTCCATTCTGGTAGAATCCATTCCGTTCCATTCCAATCCATTCCATTCCATTCCGATTGATTCCATGCCATTCCTTTCCATTCCATTCCGTTCCATTCCATTCCATTCCGATTAATTCCATGCCATTCCATTGCATTCCATTCCATTCCACTCCATTCCTCTGTGGTTGATTCCATTCCATTCCATTCCATTCCATTCCATTCCATTCCTTTCCAATCCGTTTCATTCCATTCCATTCAATTTCAATCCATTCGGGTTGATTCCATTCCATTCCATTCCATTCCATTAGGGTTGATGCGATTCCATTGCATTCAACACCATTCTATTCCATTTGGGTTGATTCCATTCCATTCCATTCCATTCCATTCCATTACATTCGGGTTAATTCCATTCCATTCCATTCCATTCCATTCCATTTCATTCCATTCCATTCGGGATGCTTCCATTCCAGTCAAGAACATTCCATTCCATTCCATTCCATTCCTATCCATTCCTTTCCATTCCGGTTTATCCCTTTACATTCCATTCCATTCCTTTCGTTTTGATTCCATTCCATTCCATTCCATTCCATTCCATTCCATTCGGTTTGATTCCATTCCATTCCATTACATTGCTTTCCATTCCATTCCATTTCATTCCATTCGGGTTGATTCCATTCCATTCCACTCCATTCCATTCTGGTCGATTCCATTCCATTCCATTCCCTTCATTTCCATTCCATTCCATTCCATTCTGGTTGCTTCCATTCCGATCCAGAACATTCCATTCCATTCCTTTCCATTACATTCCATTCCGTTCCATTCGGGTTCATTCCATTCAATTCCATTCCATTCCATTCCATTCCATTCCATTCCATTCCATTCCACTCGGGATGTTTCCATTCCATTTCATTCTATTCCATTCCATTCCATTCCAATCCATTCCATTCTGGATGATTACATTCCATTCCATTCGTGTTGATACCATTCCATTCCACGCCATTCCATTCCATTCCTTTTAGGGTTGTTGCCGTTCAATTCCATTCCATACCATTCCATTATATTTGGGTTGATTCCATTCCATTCCATTCCATTACATTCGGGTTAATTCCATTCCATTCCTTCCCATTCGATTCCATTCCATTCCATTCCATTCGGGATGCTTCCATTCCAGTCAAGAACATTCCATTACATAACATTCCATTCCATTCCATTCCGGTTGAATCCATTGCATTCCATTCCATTCCATTTCATTCCATTTGGGTTGATTCCATTCCATTCCATTCCATTACATTCCATTCTGGTTGATCCTATTCGATTCCATTTGCTTCAATTCCATTCCATTCCATTCCATTCGAGTTGCTTCCATTCCAATCCAGAACATTCCATTCCATTCCTTTCCATTCTTTCCATTCCATTCTATTCGGGTTCATTCCATTCCATTCCATTCCATTCCGTTCCATTCGGGTAGAATCCATTGCGTTCCATTCCAATCCATTCCATTTCATTCCGATTGATTCCATGCCATTCCTTTCCATTCCATTCCATTCCGTTCCGTTCCATTCCATTCCGATTAATTCCATTCCATTCCATTGCATTCCATTCCATTCCACTCCATTCCTCTGTGGTTGATTGCATTCCATTCCATTCCATTCCTTTCCAATCCGTTTCATTCCATTCCATTCAATTTCAATCCATTCGGGTTGATTCCATTCCATTCCATTCCTTTCCATAATATTCCATTGCATTCCATTCCATTCGGGTTCATTCCATTCCATTCCATTCCATTCCATTCCATTCCCTTCGTGTTGAATCCATTCCATTCCCTTCCATTCCATCCCATTCCATTCTATTCCATTCCATTCCGATACATTCCATTCCATTCCCTTCCATTCGTGTTGATTCCATTCCATGCCATGCCATTCCATTCCATTCTGGTTGATTCCATTCCATTCCATTCCATTCCATTCCATTCCATTCCATTCGATTCCATTTCATTCCATTCCATTCGGGATGCTTCCATTCCAGTCAAGAACATTCCATTCCATTCCATTCCATTCCTATCCATTCCTTTCCATTCCAGTTTATCCCTTTACATTCCATTCCATTCCTTTCGTTTTGATTCCATTCCATTCCATTCCATTCCATTCCATTCCATTCCATTCCATTCGGTTTGATTCCATTCCATTCCATTACATTGCTTTCCATTCCATTCCATTTCATTCCATTCGGGTTGATTCCATTCCATTCCACTCCATTCCATTCTGGTCGATTCCATTCCATTCCATTCCCTTCATTTCCATTCCATTCCATTCCATTCTGGTTGCTTCCATTCCGATCCAGAACATTCCATTCCATTCCTTTCCATTACATTCCATTCCGTTCCATTCGGGTTCATTCCATTCAATTCCATTCCATTCCATTCCATTCCATTCCATTCCATTCCACTCGGGATGTTTCCATTCCATTTCATTCTATTCCATTCCATTCCATTCCAATCCATTCCATTCTGGATGATTACATTCCATTCCATTCCATTCGTGTTGATACCATTCCATTCCACGCCATTCCATTCCATTCCTTTAGGGTTGTTGCCGTTCAATTCCATTCCATACCATTCCATTATATTTGGGTTGATTCCATTCCATTCCATTCCATTACATTCGGGTTAATTCCATTCCATTCCTTCCCATTCGATTCCATTCCATTCCATTCCATTCGGGATGCTTCCATTCCAGTCAAGAACATTCCATTACAGAACATTCCATTCCATTCCATTCCGGTTGATTCCATTGCATTCCATTCCATTCCATTTCATTCCATTCGGGTTGATTCCATTCCATTCCATTCCATTACATTCCATTCTGGTTGATCCTATTCGATTCCATTTGCTTCAATTCCATTCCGTTCCATTCCATTCGAGTTGCTTCCATTCCAATCCAGAACATTCCATTCCATTCCTTTCCATTCTTTCCATTCCATTCTATTCGGGTTCATTCCATTCCATTCCATTCCATTCCGTTCCATTCGGGTAGAATCCATTGCGTTCCATTCCAATCCATTCCATTTCATTCCGATTGATTCCATGCCATTCGTTTCCATTCCATTCCATTCCATTCCGTTCCATTCCATTCCATTCCGATTAATTCCATTCCATTCCATTGCATTCCATTCCATTCCACTCCATTCCTCTGTGGTTGATTGCATTCCATTCTATTCCATTCCATTCCATTCCTTTCCAATCCGTTTCATTCCATTCCATTCAATTTCAATCCATTCGGGTTGATTCCATTCCATTCCATTCCTTTCCAATATATTCCATTGCATTCCATTCCATTCGGGTTCATTCCATTCCATTCCATTCCATTCCATTCCATTCCATTCCATTCCCTTCGTGTTGAATCCATTCCATTCCCTTCCATTCCATCCCATTCCATTCTATTCCATTCCATTCCGATACATTCCATTCCATTCCCTTCCATTCGTGTTGATTCCATTCCATGCCATGCCATTCCATTCCATTCTGGTTGAGTCCATTCCATTCCATTCCATTCCATTCCATTCCATTCCATTCCATTCCATTCCATTTCATTTCCTTCGTGTGGATTCCATTCCATTCCATTCCATTCCGTTCCCTTACATTCCATTCCATTAGAGTTGATTCCATTCCATTCCATTCAATTCCATTCCATTCCATTTCATTCCATTCTCGATGATTCCATTCCATTCCATTCCATTCCATTCGGGTTGATTACATTCCATTTCATTCCATTAGATTCCATTCCTTTCCATTCCATTTGTGTTAATTCCATGCCATTCCACTCCATTCCATTGCCTTCCATTCCATTCCATTCCATTCGGGTTGCTTCTATTCCATTCCAGAACATTCCATTCCATTCCATTCCGATTGATTCCATTCCATTCCATTGCATTCCATTCCATTCCACTCCATTCCATTGTGGTTGATTCCTTTCCTTTCCATTCCATTCCATTCCTTTCCATTCTGTTTCATTCCATTCCATTCAATTTCATTCCATTCGTGTTGAATCCATTCCATTCCATTCCTTTCCATTATATTCCATTCCATTCCATTCCATTCGGGTTCATTCCATTCCATTCCATTCCATTCCATTCTATTCCATTCCATTCCATTCCATTCCCTTCGGGTTGAATAAATTCCATTCCCTTCCATTCCATTCCATTCCATTTGGGTTGATTCCATTCCATTCCATTCCATTCCATTCCATTCCATTCCATTCCATTCCGGTTGATTCCATTCCATTTCTTTCCATTCCATTCCATTCCATTCCATTCCATTCTGGTTTATTCCATTCCATTCCATTCCATTCCATTCCATTCCATTCCATTCCATTCCATTCCATTCTATTCCATTCCATCCCATTCCATTCCATTCCATTCGGGATGATTCCATTCCATTCCATTCCATACCTTTCCATTGCTGTTGATTCCATTCCATTCCATTCCATTCCATTCCACTCCATTCCATTCCATTCCGTTTGTGTTGATTCCATTCCGTTCCAATCCATACCATTCCATTCCATTCCATTCCGGTTAATTCCATTCCATTCCATTTCATTCAATTCCATTCTGGTTGATTCCATTCCATTTCTTCCTATTCCATTCCATTCCATTCTATTCCATTCCATTCCATTCTATTCGCGTTGATTCCATTCCATCCCATTCCATTCCATTCCATCCCATTCCATTCCATTCCATTCGGGTTGATTCCATTGCATTCCATTCCATTCCATACCATTTGCGTGGATTCCATTCCATTCCATTCAATTCCATTGCATTCCATTCCATTCGGGTTGATTCCTTTCCATTCCATTCCATTGCATTCCATTCCATACCATTCCATTCCATTCCACTCAGGTTGATTCCATTCCATTTCTTTCCATTCCATTCCATTCCATTCCATTCCATTCGGGTTTATTCCATTCCATTCCATTCCATTCCATTCCATTCCATTCCGTTCCATTCCATTCCATTCTATGCCATTCCAATCCATTCCATTCCGTCTGATTCCATTCCATTCCATTCCATACCATTCCATTCCTGTTGATTCCTTTCAATTCCACTCCATTCCATTCCATTCCGTTTGGGTTGATTCCATTCCGTTCCAATCCATACCATTCCATTCCATTCGGGTTGATTCCATTCCATTCCATTCCATTCCATTTCATTGCATTCTGTTTGATTCCATTCCATTCCATTCCATTCCATTCCATTCTGGTTGATTCCATTCCATTCCATTCCATTCCATTTCATTACATTCCATTCGGGTTGATTCCATTCCATTCCATTCTATTCCATTCCATTCCATTCAATTCGCTTTGATTCCATTCCATTCGATTCCATTCCATTCGGATTGACTCCATTCCATTCCATTTCATTCCATTCTATTCCATTCCATTGCATTCCATTTCATTCCATTCGGGTAGATTCCGTTCTATTCCATTCCTTTCCATACCATTCCATACCGGTTCATTCAATTCCATTCCATTCCATTCCATTCCATTCCATCCCATTCCATTCCATTCCATTCCATTCCATCCCATTCCATTTGGGTTTATTCCATTCCATTCCATTCCATTCCATTTCATTCCAATCCATTCGGTTTCATTCCATTCCATTCCATTCCATGCCATTCGGTTGCTTCCATTCCAATCCAGAACATTCCATTCCGTTCCATTCAATTCCGGTTCATTCCATTCCATTCCATTCCATTCCATTCCATTCTATTCCTTTCTGTTTAATTCCATTCCATTCCATTCCATTCCATTCCGATTAATTCCATGCCATTCCATTGCATTCCATTCCATTCCACTCCATTCCTCTGTGGTTGATTCCATTCCATTCCATTCCATTCCATTCCATTCCATTCCATTCCATTCCTTTCCAATCCGTTTCATTCCATTCCATTCAATTTCAATCCATTCGGGTTGATTCCATTCCATTCCATTCCATTCCATTAGGGTTGATGCCATTCCATTCCATTCAACACCATTCTATTCCATTTGGGTTGATTCCATTCCATTCCATTCCATTCCATTCCATTACATTCGGGTTAATTCCATTCCATTCCATTCCATTCCATTCCATTTCATTCCATTCCATTCGGGATGCTTCCATTCCAGTCAAGAATATTCCATTCCATTCCATTCCATTCCTATCCATTCCTTTCCATTCCGGTTTATCCCTTTACATTCCATTCCATTCCTTTCGTTTTGATTCCATTCCATTCCATTCCATTCCATTCCATTCGGTTTGATTCCATTCCATTCCATTACATTGCTTTCCATTCCATTCCATTTCATTCCATTCGGGTTGATTCCATTCCATTCCACTCTATTCCATTCTGGTCGATTCCATTCCATTCCATTCCCTTCATTTCCATTCCATTCCATTCCATTCTGGTTGCTTCCATTCCGATCCAGAACATTCCATTCCATTCCTTTCCATTACATTCCATTCCGTTCCATTCGGGTTCATTCCATTCCATTCCATTCCATTCCATTCCATTCCATTCCATTCCATTCCACTCGGGATGTTTCCATTCCATTTCATTCTATTCCATTCCATTCCATTCCAATCCATTCCATTCTTGATGATTACATTCCATTCCATTCGTGTTGATACCATTCCATTCCACGCCATTCCATTCCATTCCTTTAGGGTTGTTGCCGTTCAATTCCATTCCATACCATTCCATTATATTTGGGTTGATTCCATTCCATTCCATTCCATTACATTCGGGTTAATTCCATTCCATTCCTTCCCATTCGATTCCATTCCATTCCATTCCATTCGGGATGCTTCCATTCCAGTCAAGAACATTCCATTACATAACATTCCATTCCATTCCATTCCGGTTGATTCCATTGCATTCCATTCCATTCCATTTCATTCCATTCCGGTTGATTCCCTTCCATTCCATTCCATTACATTCCATTCTGGTTGATCCTATTCGATTCCATTCGCTTCAATTCCATTCCATTCCATTCCATTCGTGTTGCTTCCATTCCGATCCAGAACATTCCATTCCATTCCTTTCCATTCTTTCCATTCCATTCTATTCGGGTTCATTCCATTCCATTCCATTCCATTCCGTTCCATTCTGGTAGAATCCATTCCGTTCCATTCCAATCCATTCCATTTCATTCCGATTGATTCCATGCCTTTCCTTTCCATTCCATTCCATTCCGTTCCATTCCATTCCATTCGTTTCCATTCCGGTTTATCCCTTTACATTCCATTCCATTCCTTTCGTTTTGATTCCATTCCATTCCATTCCATTCCATTCGGTTTGATTCCATTCCATTCCATTACATTGCTTTCCATTCCATTCCATTTCATTCCATTCGGGTTGATTCCATTCCATTCCACTCCATTCCATTCTGGTCGATTCCATTCCATTCCATTCCCTTCATTTCCATTCCATTCCATTCCATTCTGGTTGCTTCCATTCCGATCCAGAACATTCCATTCCATTCCTTTCCATTACATTCCATTCCGTTCCATTCGGGTTCATTCCATTCAATTGCATTCCATTCCATTCCATTCCATTCCACTCGGGATGTTTCCATTCCATTTCATTCTATTCCATTCCATTCCGTTCCAATCCATTCCATTCTGGATGATTACATTCCATTCCATTCGTGTTGATACCATTCCATTCCACGCCATTCCATTCCATTCCTTTAGGGTTGTTGCCGTTCAATTCCATTCCATACCATTCCATTATATTTGGGTTGATTCCATTCCATTCCATTCCATTACATTCGGGTTAATTCCATTCCATTCCTTCCCATTCGATTCCATTCCATTCCTTTCCATTCGGGATGCTTCCATTCCAGTCAAGATCATTCCATTCCATTCCATTCCATTCCATTCCATTCCATTCCATTCCGGTTGATTCCATTGCATTCCATTCCATTCCATTTCATTCCATTCGGGTTGATTCCATTCCATTCCATTCCATTACATTCCATTCTGGTTGATCCTATTCGATTCCATTCGCTTCAATTCCATTCCATTCCATTCCATTCGAGTTGCTTCCATTCCAATCCAGAACATTCCATTCCATTCCTTTCCATTCTTTCCATTCCATTCTATTCGGGTTCATTCCATTCCATTCCATTCCATTCCGATCCATTCTGGTAGAATCCATTCCGTTCCATTCCAATCCATTCCATTTCATTCCGATTGATTCCATGCCATTCCTTTCCATTCCATTCCATTCCGTTCCATTCCATTCCATTCCGATTAATTCCATTCCATTCCATTGCATTCCATTCCATTCCACTCCATTCCTCTGTGGTTGATTGCATTCCATTCCATTCCATTCCTTTCCAATCCGTTTCATTCCATTCCATTCAATTTCAATCCATTCGGGTTGATTCCATTCCATTCCATTCCTTTCCATTATATTCCATTGCATTCCATTCCATTCGGGTTCATTACATTCCATTCCATTCCATTCCATTCCATTCCATTCCCTTCGTGTTGAATCCATTCCATTCCCTTCCATTCCATCCCATTCCATTCTATTCCATTCCATTCCGATACATTCCATTCCATTCCCTTCCATTCGTGTTGATTCCATTCCATGCCATGCCATTCCATTCCATTCCGGTTGATTCCATTCCATTCCATTCCATTCCATTCCATTCCATTCCATTTCATTTCCTTCGTGTTGATTCCATTCCATTCCATTCCATTCCGTTCCCTTCCATTCCATTCCATTAGAGTTGATTCCATTCCATTCCATTCAATTCCATTCCATTCCATTTCATTCCATTCTCGATGATTCCATTCCATTCCATTCCATTCCATTCCATTCGGGTTGATTCCATTCCATTTCATTCCATTAGATTCCATTCCTTTCCATTCCATTCGTGTTAATTCCATGCCATTCCACTCCAATCCATTGCCTTCCATTCCATTCCATTCCATTCGGGTTGCTTCTATTCCATTCCAGATCATTCCATTCCATTCCATTCCGATTGATTCCATTCCATTCCATTGCATTCCATTCCATTCCACTCCATTCCATTGTGGTTGATTCCTTTCCATTCCATTCCATTCCATTCCTTTCCATTCCGTTTCATTCCATTCCATTCAATTTCATTCCATTCGGGTTGAATCCATTCCATTCCATTCCTTTCCATTATATTCCATTCCATTCCATTCCAATCGGGTTCATTCCATTCCATTCCATTCCATTCCATTCTATTCCATTCCATTCCATTCCATTCCCTTCGGGTTGAATAAATTCCATTCCCTTCCATTCCATTCCATTCCATTTGGGTTGATTCCATTCCATTCCATTCCATTCCATTCCATTCCATTCCATTCCATTCCGGTTGATTCCATTCCATTTCTTTCCATTCCATTCCATTCCATTCCATTCTGGTTTATTCCATTCCATTCCATTCCATTCCATTCCATTCCATTCCATTCCATTCCATTCTATTCCATTCCATCCCATTCCATTCCATTCCATTCGGGATGATTCCATTCCATTCCATTCCATACCTTTCCATTGCTGTTGATTCCATTCCATTCCATTCCATTCCATTCCACTCCATTCCATTCCATTCCGTTTGTGTTGATTCCATTCCGTTCCAATCCATACCATTCCATTCCATTCCATTCCGGTTAATTCCATTCCATTCCATTTCATTCAATTCCATTCTGGTTGATTCCATTCCATTTCTTCCTATTCCATTCCATTCCATTCTATTCCATTCCATTCCATTCTATTCGCGTTGATTCCATTCCATCCCATTCCATTCCATTCCATCCCATTCCATTCCATTCCATTCGGGTTGATTCCATTGCATTCCATTCCATTCCATACCATTTGCGTGGATTCCATTCCATTCCATTCAATTCCATTGCATTCCATTCCATTCGGGTTGATTCCTTTCCATTCCATTCCATTGCATTCCATTCCATACCATTCCATTCCATTCCACTCAGGTTGATTCCATTCCATTTCTTTCCATTCCATTCCATTCCATTCCATTCCATTCCATTCGGGTTTATTCCATTCCATTCCATTCCATTCCATTCCATTCCATTCCATTCCATTCCGTTCCATTCCATTCCATTCTATGCCATTCCAATCCATTCCATTCCGTCTGATTCCATTCCATTCCATTCCATACCATTCCATTCCTGTTGATTCCTTTCAATTCCACTCCATTCCATTCCATTCCGTTTGGGTTGATTCCATTCCGTTCCAATCCATACCATTCCATTCCATTCGGGTTGATTCCATTCCATTCCATTCCATTCCATTTCATTGCATTCTGTTTGATTCCATTCCATTCCATTCCATTCCATTCCATTCCATTCCATTCTGGTTGATTCCATTCCATTCCATTCCATTCCATTTCATTACATTCCATTCGGGTAGATTCCGTTCTATTCCATTCCTTTCCATACCATTCCATACCGGTTCATTCAATTCCATTCCATTCCATTCCATTCCATTCCATTTCATTACATTCCATTCGGGTTGATTCCATTCCATTCCATTCTATTCCATTCCATTCCATTCAATTCGCTTTGATTCCATTCCATTCGATTCCATTCCATTCGGATTGACTCCATTTCATTCCATTTCATTCCATTCTATTCCATTCCATTGCATTCCATTTCATTCCATTCGGGTAGATTCCGTTCTATTCCATTCCTTTCCATACCATTCCATACCGGTTCATTCAATTCCATTCCATTCCATTCCATTCCATTCCATCCCATTCCATTCCATTCCATTCCATTCCATCCCATTCCATTTGGGTTTCTTCCATTCCATTCCATTCCATTGCATTCCATTCCATTTCATTCCAATCCATTCTGTTTCATTCCATTCCATTCCATTCCATGCCATTCGGTTGCTTCCATTCCAATCCAGAACATTCCATTCCGTTCCATTCAATTCCGGTTCATTCCATTCCATTCCATTCCATTCCATTCTATTCCTTTCTGTTTAATTCCATTCCATTCCATTCCATTCCATTCCGATTAATTCCATGCCATTCCATTGCATTCCATTCCATTCCACTCCATTCCTCTGTGGTTGATTCCATTCCATTCCATTCCATTCCATTCCATTCCATTCCATTCCTTTCCAATCCGTTTCATTCCATTCCATTCAATTTCAATCCATTCGGGTTGATTCCATTCCATTCCATTCCATTCCATTAGGGTTGATGCCATTCCATTCCATTCAACACCATTCTATTCCATTTGGGTTGATTCCATTCCATTCCATTCCATTCCATTCCATTACATTCGGGTTAATTCCATTCCATTCCATTCCATTCCATTCCATTTCATTCCATTCCATTCGGGATGCTTCCATTCCAGTCAAGAACATTCCATTCCATTCCATTCCATTCCTATCCATTCCTTTCCATTCCGGTTTATCCCTTTACATTCCATTCCATTCCTTTCGTTTTGATTCCATTCCATTCCATTCCATTCCATTCCATTCGGTTTGATTCCATTCCATTCCATTACATTGCTTTCCATTCCATTCCATTTCATTCCATTCGGGTTGATTCCATTCCATTCCACTCTATTCCATTCTGGTCGATTCCATTCCATTCCATTCCCTTCATTTCCATTCCATTCCATTCCATTCTGGTTGCTTCCATTCCGATCCAGAACATTCCATTCCATTCCTTTCCATTACATTCCATTCCGTTCCATTCGGGTTCATTCCATTCAATTCCATTCCATTCCATTCCATTCCATTCCATTCCATTCCACTCGGGATGTTTCCATTCCATTTCATTCTATTCCATTCCATTCCATTCCAATCCATTCCATTCTGGATGATTACATTCCATTCCATTCGTGTTGATACCATTCCATTCCACGCCATTCCATTCCATTCCTTTAGGGTTGTTGCCGTTCAATTCCATTCCATACCATTCCATTATATTTGGGTTGATTCCATTCCATTCCATTCCATTACATTCGGGTTAATTCCATTCCATTCCTTCCCATTCGATTCCATTCCATTCCATTCCATTCGGGATGCTTCCATTCCAGTCAAGAACATTCCATTACATAACATTCCATTCCATTCCATTCCGGTTGATTCCATTGCATTCCATTCCATTCCATTTCATTCCATTCCGGTTGATTCCCTTCCATTCCATTCCATTACATTCCATTCTGGTTGATCCTATTCGATTCCATTCGCTTCAATTCCATTCCATTCCATTCCATTCGAGTTGCTTCCATTCCGATCCAGAACATTCCATTCCATTCCTTTCCATTCTTTCCATTCCATTCTATTCGGGTTCATTCCATTCCATTCCATTCCATTCCGTTCCATTCTGGTAGAATCCATTCCGTTCCATTCCAATCCATTCCATTTCATTCCGATTGATTCCATGCCTTTCCTTTCCATTCCATTCCATTCCGTTCCATTCCATTCCATTCCGATTAATTCCATTCCATTCCATTGCATTCCATTCCATTCCACTCCATTCCTCTGTAGTTGATTGCATTCCATTCCATTCCATTCCATTCCATTCCATTCCTTTCCAATCCGTTTCATTCCATTCCATTCAATTTCAATCCATTCGGGTTGATTCCATTCCATTCCATTCCTTTCCATTATATTCCATTGCATTCCATTCCATTCGGGTTCATTCCATTCCATTCCATTCCATTCCATTCCCTTCGTGTTGAATCCATTCCATTCCCTTCCATTCCATCCCATTCCATTCTATTCCATTCCATTCCGATACATTCCATTCCATTCCCTTCCATTCGTGTTGATTCCATTCCATGCCATGCCATTCCATTCCATTCCAGTTGATTCCATTCCATTCCATTCCATTCCATTCCATTCCATTCCATTCCATTTCATTTCCTTCGTGTTGATTCCATTCCATTCCATTCCATTCCGTTCCCTTCCATTCCATTCCATTAGAGTTGATTCCATTCCATTCCATTCAATTCCATTCCATTCCATTTCATTCCATTCTCGATGATTCCATTCCATTCCATTCCATTCCATTCGGGTTGATTCCATTCCATTTCATTCCATTAGATTCCATTCCTTTCCATTCCATTTGTGTTAATTCCATGCCATTCCACTCCATTCCATTTCCTTCCATTCCATTCCATTCCATTCGGGTTGCTTCTATTCCATTCCAGAACATTCCATTCCATTCCATTCCGATTGATTCCATTCCATTCCATTGCATTCCATTCCATTCCACTCCATTCCATTGTGGTTGATTCCTTTCCATTCCATTCCATTCCATTCCTTTCCATTCCGTTTCATTCCATTCCATTCAATTTCATTCCATTCGGGTTGAATCCATTCCATTCCATTCCTTTCCATTATATTCCATTCCATTCCATTCCATTCGGGTTCATTCCATTCCATTCCATTCCATTCCATTCCATTCCATTCCCTTCGGGTTGAATAAATTCCATTCCCTTCCATTCCATTCCATTCCATTCGGGTTGATTCCATTCCATTCCATTCCATTCCATTCCATTCCATTCCATTCCGGTTGATTCCATTCCATTTCTTTCCATTCCATTCCATTCCATTCCATTCCATTCTGGTTTATTCCATTCCATTCCATTCCATTCCATTCCATTCCATTCCATTCCATTCCATTCTATTCCATTTTATCCCATTCCATTCCATTCCATTCGGGATGATTCCATTCCATTCCATTCCATACCTTTCCATTGCTGTTGATTCCATTCCATTCCATTCCATTCCATTCCACTCCATTCCATTCCATTCCGTTTGTGTTGATTCCATTCCGTTCCAATCCATACCATTCCATTCCATTCCATTCCGGTTAATTCCATTCCATTCCGTTTCATTCAATTCCATTCTGGTTGATTCCATTCCATTTCTTCCTATTCCATTCCATTCCATTCTATTCCATTCCATTCCATTCTATTCGCGTTGATTCCATTCCATCCCTTTCCATTCCATTCCATCCCATTCCATTCCATTCCATTCCATTCCATTCCATTCGTGTTGATTCCATTGCATTCCATTCCATTCCATTCTATTCCATTCCATTCGGGTTCATTCCATTCCATTCCGTTCCATTCGATTCCATTCCATTCCATTCCATTCGGGATGCTTCCATTCCAGTCAAGAACATTCCATTCCATTCCATTCCATTCCATTCCATTCCATTCCATTCCATTCCATTCCATTCCATTCCGGTTGATTCCATTGCATTCCATTCCATTCCATTTCATTCCATTCGGGTTGATTCCATTCCATTACATTCCATTACATTCCATTCTGGTTGATCCTTTTCGATTCCATTCGCTTCAATTCCATTCCATTCCATTCCATTCGAGTTGCTTCCATTCCATTCCAGAACATTCCATTCCATTGCTTTCCATTCTTTCCATTCCATTCTATTCGGGTTCATTCCATTCCATTCCATTCCATTCCGTTCCATTCTGGTAGAATCCATTCCGTTCCATTCCAATCCATTCCATTCCATTCCGATTGATTCCATGCCATTCCTTTCCATTCCATTCCGTTCCATTCCATTCCATTCCGATTAATTCCATGCCATTCCATTGCATTCCATTCCATTCCACTCCATTCCTCT
Organism: Pan paniscus; assembly: GCF_029289425.2. NCBI lineage: Eukaryota > Metazoa > Chordata > Mammalia > Primates > Hominidae > Pan > Pan paniscus. The sequence goes on along the minus strand of NC_073267.2, from coordinate 42,085,785 downwards.
GTGGTTGATTCCATTCCATTCCATTCCATTCCATTCCATTCCATTCCTTTCCAATCCGTTTCATTCCATTCCATTCAATTTCAATCCATTCGGGTTGATTCCATTCCATTCCATTCCATTCCATTAGGGTTGATGCCATTCCATTCCATTCAACACCATTCTATTCCATTTGGGTTGATTCCATTCCATTCCATTCCGTTCCATTACATTCGGGTTAATTCCATTCCATTCCATTCCATTCGATTCCATTTCATTCCATTCCATTCGGGATGCTTCCATTCCAGTCAAGAACATTCCATTCCATTCCATTCCATTCCTATCCATTCGTTTCCATTCCGGTTTATCCCTTTACATTCCATTCCTTTCCTTTCGTTTTGATTCCATTCCATTCCATTCCATTCCATTCGGTTTGATTCCATTCCATTCCATTACATTGCTTTCCATTCCATTCCATTTCATTCCATTCGGGTTGATTCCATTCCATTCCACTCCATTCCATTCTGGTCGATTCCATTCCATTCCATTCCCTTCATTTCCATTCCATTCCATTCCATTCTGGTTGCTTCCATTCCGATCCAGAACATTCCATTCCATTCCTTTCCATTACATTCCATTCCGTTCCATTCGGGTTCATTCCATTCAATTGCATTCCATTCCATTCCATTCCATTCCACTCGGGATGTTTCCATTCCATTTCATTCTATTCCATTCCATTCCGTTCCAATCCATTCCATTCTGGATGATTACATTCCATTCCATTCGTGTTGATACCATTCCATTCCACGCCATTCCATTCCATTCCTTTAGGGTTGTTGCCGTTCAATTCCATTCCATACCATTCCATTATATTTGGGTTGATTCCATTCCATTCCATTCCATTACATTCGGGTTAATTCCATTCCATTCCTTCCCATTCGATTCCATTCCATTCCTTTCCATTCGGGATGCTTCCATTCCAGTCAAGAACATTCCATTCCATTCCATTCCATTCCATTCCATTCCATTCCATTCCATTCCGGTTGATTCCATTGCATTCCATTCCATTCCATTTCATTCCATTCGGGTTGATTCCATTCCATTCCATTCCATTACATTCCATTCTGGTTGATCCTATTCGATTCCATTCGCTTCAATTCCATTCCATTCCATTCCATTCGAGTTGCTTCCATTCCAATCCAGAACATTCCATTCCATTCCTTTCCATTCTTTCCATTCCATTCTATTCGGGTTCATTCCATTCCATTCCATTCCATTCCGATCCATTCTGGTAGAATCCATTCCGTTCCATTCCAATCCATTCCATTTCATTCCGATTGATTCCATGCCATTCCTTTCCATTCCATTCCATTCCGTTCCATTCCATTCCATTCCGATTAATTCCGTTCCATTCCATTGCATTCCATTCCATTCCACTCCATTCCTCTGTGGTTGATTGCATTCCATTCCATTCCATTCCTTTCCAATCCGTTTCATTCCATTCCATTCAATTTCAATCCATTCGGGTTGATTCCATTCCATTCCATTCCTTTCCATTATATTCCATTGCATTCCATTCCATTCGGGTTCATTCCATTCCATTCCATTCCATTCCATTCCATTCCATTCCCTTCGTGTTGAATCCATTCCATTCCCTTCCATTCCATCCCATTCCATTCTATTCCATTCCATTCCGATACATTCCATTCCATTCCCTTCCATTCGTGTTGATTCCATTCCATGCCATGCCATTCCATTCCATTCCGGTTGATTCCATTCCATTCCATTCCATTCCATTCCATTCCATTCCATTCCATTTCATTTCCTTCGTGTTGATTCCATTCCATTCCATTCCATTCCGTTCCCTTCCATTCCATTCCATTAGAGTTGATTCCATTCCATTCCATTCAATTCCATTCCATTCCATTTCATTCCATTCTCGATGATTCCATTCCATTCCATTCCATTCCATTCGGGTTGATTACATTCCATTTCATTCCATTAGATTCCATTCCTTTCCATTCAATTCGTGTTAATTCCATGCCATTCCACTCCATTCCATTGCCTTCCATTCCATTCGGGTTGCTTCTATTCCATTCCAGAACATTCCATTCCATTCCATTCCGATTGATTCCATTCCATTCCATTTCATTCCATTCCATTCCACTCCATTCCATTGTGGTTGATTCCTTTCCATTCCATTCCATTCCATTCCTTTCCATTCCGTTTCATTCCATTCCATTCAATTTCATTCCATTCGGGTTGAATCCATTCCATTCCATTCCTTTCCATTATATTCCATTCCATTCCATTCCATTCGGGTTCATTCCATTCCATTCCATTCCATTCCATTCCATTCCATTCCATTCCATTCCATTCCTTTCGGGTTGAATAAATTCCATTCCCTTCCATTCCATTCCATTCCATTCGGGTTGATTCCATTCCATTCCATTCCATTCCATTCCATTCCATTCCATTCCGGTTGATTCCATTCCATTTCTTTCCATTCCATTCCATTCCATTCCATTCCATTCTGGTTTATTCCATTCCATTCCATTCCATTCCATTCCATTCCATTCTATTCCATTCTATCCCATTCCATTCCATTCCATTCGGGATGATTCCATTCCATTCTGGTTTATTCCATTCCATTCCATTCCATTCCATTCTATTCCATTCTATCCCATTCCATTCCATTCCATTCGAGATGATTCCATTCCATTCCATTCCATTCCAATCCGGTTGATTCCATTCCATTTCTTTCCATTCCATTCCATTCCATTCCATTCCATTCTGGTTTATTCCATTCCATTCCATTCCATTCCATTCCATTCCATTCCATTCCATTCCATTCTATCCCATTCCATTCCATTCCATTCGGGATGATTCCATTCCATTCCATTCCATACCTTTCCATTGCTGTTGATTCCATTCCATTCCATTCCATTCCATTCCATTCCACTCCATTCCATTCCATTCCGTTTGTGTTGATTCCATTCCGTTCCAATCCATACCATTCCATTCCATTCCATTCCGGTTAATTCCATTCCATTCCATTTCATTCAATTCCATTCTGGTTGATTCCATTCCATTTCTTCCTATTCCATTCCATTCCATTCTATTCCATTCCATTCCATTCTATTCGCGTTGATTCCATTCCATCCCATTCCATTCCATTCCATCCCATTCCATTCCATTCCATTCGGGTTGATTCCATTGCATTCCATTCCATTCCATACCATTTGCGTGGATTCCATTCCATTCCATTCAATTCCATTGCATTCCATTCCATTCAGATTGATTCCTTTCCATTCCATTCCCTTGCATTCCATTCCATACCATTCCATTCCATTCCACTCAGGTTGATTCCATTCCATTTCTTTCCATTCCATTCCATTCCATTCCATTCCATTCGGGTTTATTCCATTCCATTCCATTCCATTCCATTCCATTCCATTCCATTCCATTCCATTCCATTCCGTTCCATTCCATTCCATTCTATGCCATTCCAATCCATTCCATTCCGTTTGATTCCATTCCATTCCATTCCATACCATTCCATTCCTGTTGATTCCTTTCAATTCCACTCCATTCCATTCCATTCCGTTTGGGTTGATTCCATTCCGTTCCAATCCATACCATTCCATTCCATTCGGGTTGATTCCATTCCATTCCATTCCATTCCATTTCATTGCATTCTGTTTGATTCCATTCCATTCCATTCCATTCCATTCCATTCCATTCCATTCCATTCTGGTTGATTCCATTCCATTCCATTCCATTCCATTTCATTACATTCCATTCGGGTTGATTCCATTCCATTCAATTCTATTCCATTCCATTCCATTCAATTCGCTTTGATTCCATTCCATTCGATTCCATTCCATTCGGATTGACTCCATTCCATTCCATTTCATTCCATTCTATTCCATTCCATTGCATTCCATTTCATTCCATTCGGGTAGATTCCGTTCTATTCCATTCCTATCCATACCATTCCATACCGGTTCATTCCATTCCATTCCATTCCATTCCATTCCATTCCATTCCATCCCATTCCATTTGGGTTGATTCCATTCCATTCCATTCCATTCCATTTCATTCCAATCCATTCGGTTTCATTCCATTCCATTCCATTCCATGCCATTCGGTTGCTTCCATTCCAATCCAGAACATTCCATTCCGTTCCATTCAATTCCGCTTCATTCCATTCCATTCCATTCCATTCCATTCCATTCCATTCTATTCCATTCTGCTTAATTCCATTCCATTCCATTCCATTCGAGTTGATTCCATTCCATTCCATTCTATTCCATTCCATTCCATTCTATTCGCGGTGATTCCATTCCATCCCTTTCCATTCCATTCCATCCCATTCCATTCCATTCCATTCCATTCCATTCGGGTTGATTCCATTGCATTCCATTCCATTCCATTCTATTCCATTCCATTCGGGTTCATTCCATTCCATTCCGTTCCATTCGATTCCATTCCATTCCATTCCATTCGGGATGCTTCCATTCCAGTCAAGAACATTCCATTCCATTCCATTCCATTCCATTCCATTCCATTCCATTCCATTCCGGTTGATTCCATTGCATTCCATTCCATTCCATTTCATTCCATTCGGGTTGATTCCACTCCATTACATTCCATTACATTCCATTCTGGTTGATCCTTTTCGATTCCATTCGCTTCAATTCCATTCCATTCCATTCCATTCGAGTTGCTTCCATTCCATTCCAGAACATTCCATTCCATTCCTTTCCATTCTTTCCATTCCATTCTATTCGGGTTCATTCCATTCCATTCCATTCCATTCCGTTCCATTCTGGTAGAATCCATTCCGTTCCATTCCAATCCATTCCATTCCATTTCGATTGATTCCATGCCATTCCTTTCCATTCCATTCCGTTCCATTCCATTCCATTCCGATTAATTCCATGCCATTCCATTGCATTCCATTCCATTCCACTCCATTCCTCTGTGGTTGATTCCATTCCATTCCATTCCATTCCATGACATTCCATTCCTTTCCAATCCGTTTCATTCCATTTCATTCAATTTCAATCCATTCGGGTTGATTCCATTCCATTCCATTCCATTCCATTCCATTAGGGTTGATGCCATTCCATTCCATTCAACACCATTCTATTCCATTTGGGTTGATTCCATTCCATTCCATTCCATTCCATTACATTACATTCGGGTTAATTCCATTCCATTCCATTCCATTCGATTCCATTTCATTCCATTCCATTCGGGATGCTTCCATTCCAGTCAAGAACATTCCATTCCATTCCATTCCATTCCATTCCTATCCATTCCTTTCCATTCCGGTTTATCCCTTTACATTCCATTCCATTCCTTTCGTTTTGATTCCATTCCATTCCATTCCATTCCATTCCATTCGGTTTGATTCCATTCCATTCCATTACATTGCTTTCCATTCCATTCCATTTCATTCCATTCGGGTTGATTCCATTCCATTCCACTCCATTCCATTCTGGTCGATTCCATTCCATTCCATTCCCTTCATTTCCATTCCATTCCATTCCATTCTGGTTGCTTCCATTCCGATCCAGAACATTCCATTCCATTCCTTTCCATTACATTCCATTCCGTTCCATTCGGGTTCATTCCATTCAATTCCATTCCATTCCATTCCATTCCATTCCGTTCCATTCGGGTTCATTCCATTCAATTTCATTCCATTCCATTCCATTCCATTCCATTCCATTCCATTCCACTCGTGATGTTTCCATTCCATTTCATTCTATTCCATTCCATTCCATTCCAATCCATTCCATTCTGGATGATTACATTCCATTCCATTCGTGTTGATACCATTCCATTCCATGCCATTCCATTCCATTCCTTTAGGGTTGTTGCCGTTCAATTCCATTCCATACCATTCCATTATATTTGGGTTGATTCCATTCCATTCCATTCCATTACATTCGGGTTAATTCCATTCCATTCCTTCCCATTCGATTCCATTCCATTCCTTTCCATTCGGGATGCTTCCATTCCAGTCAAGAACATTCCATTACATAACATTCCATTCCATTCCATTCCGGTTGATTCCATTGCATTCCATTCCATTCCATTTCATTCCATTCGGGTTGATTCCATTCCATTCCATTCCATTACATTCCATTCTGGTTGATCCTATTCGATTCCATTCGCTTCAATTCCATTCCATTCCATTCCATTCGAGTTGCTTCCATTCCAATCCAGAACATTCCATTCCATTCCTTTCCATTCTTTCCATTCCATTCTATTCGGGTTCATTCCATTCCATTCCATTCCATTCCGATCCATTCTGGTAGAATCCATTCCGTTCCATTCCAATCCATTCCATTTCATTCCGATTGATTCCATGCCATTCCTTTCCATTCCATTCCATTCCGTTCCATTCCATTCCATTCCGATTAATTCCATTCCATTCCATTGCATTCCATTCCATTCCACTCCATTCCTCTGTGGTTGATTGCATTCCATTCCATTCCATTCCTTTCCAATCCGTTTCATTCCATTCCATTCAATTTCAATCCATTCGGGTTGATTCCATTCCATTCCATTCCTTTCCATTATATTCCATTGCATTCCATTCCATTCGGGTTCATTCCATTCCATTCCATTCCATTCCATTCCATTCCATTCCCTTCGTGTTGAATCCATTCCATTCCCTTCCATTCCATCCCATTCCATTCTATTCCATTCCATTCCGATACATTCCATTCCATTCCCTTCCATTCGTGTTGATTCCATTCCATGCCATGCCATTCCATTCCATTCCGGTTGATTCCATTCCATTCCATTCCATTCCATTCCATTCCATTCCATTCCATTTCATTTCCTTCGTGTTGATTCCATTCCATTCCATTCCATTCCGTTCCCTTCCATTCCATTCCATTAGAGTTGATTCCATTCCATTCCATTCAATTCCATTCCATTCCATTTCATTCCATTCTCGATGATTCCATTCCATTCCATTCCATTCCATTCCATTCGGGTTGATTCCATTCCATTTCATTCCATTAGATTCCATTCCTTTCCATTCCATTCGTGTTAATTCCATGCCATTCCACTCCAATCCATTGCCTTCCATTCCATTCCATTCCATTCGGGTTGCTTCTATTCCATTCCAGAACATTCCATTCCATTCCATTCCGATTGATTCCATTCCATTCCATTGCATTCCATTCCATTCCACTCCATTCCATTGTGGTTGATTCCTTTCCATTCCATTCCATTCCATTCCTTTCCATTCCGTTTCATTCCATTCCATTCAATTTCATTCCATTCGGGTTGAATCCATTCCATTCCATTCCTTTCCATTATATTCCATTCCATTCCATTCCAATCGGGTTCATTCCATTCCATTCCATTCCATTCCATTCCATTCCCTTCGGGTTGAATGAATTCCATTCCCTTCCATTCCATTCCATTCCATTCGGGTTGATTCCATTCCATTCCATTCCATTCCATTCCATTCCATTCCATTCCGGTTGATTCCATTCCATTTCTTTCCTTTCCATTCCATTCCATTCCATTCCATTCTGGTTTATTGCATTCCATTCCATTCCTTTCCATTCCATTCCATTCCATTCCATTCCATTCTATTCCATTCTATCCCATTCCATTCCATTCCATTCGGGATGATTCCATTCCATTCCATTCCATACCTTTCAATTGCTGTTGATTCCATTCCATTCCATTCCATTCCATTCCACTCCATTCCATTCCATTCCGTTTGTGTTGATTCCATTCCGTTCCAATCCATACCATTCCATTCCATTCCATTCCGGTTAATTCCATTCCATTCCATTTCATTCAATTCCATTGTGGTTGATTCCATTCCATTTCTTCCTATTCCATTCCATTCCATTCTATTCCATTCCATTCCATTCTATTCACGTTGATTCCATTCCATCCCATTCCATTCCATTCCATCCCATTCCATTCCATTCCATTCGGGTTGATTCCATTGCATTCCTTTCCATTCCATACCATTTGCGTGGATTCCATTCCATTCCATTCAATTCCATTGCATTCCATTCCATTCAGGTTGATTCCTTTCCATTACATTCCATTGCATTCCATTCCATAACATTCCATTCCATTCCACTCAGGTTGATTCCATTCCATTTCTTTCCATTCCATTCCATTCCATTCGGGTTTATTCCATTCCATTCCATTCCATTCCATTCCATTCCATTCCATTCCATTCCGTTCCATTCCATTCCATTCTATGCCATTCCAATCCATTCCATTCCGTTTGATTCCAATTCTTTCCATTCCATACCATTCCATTCCTGTTGATTCCTTTCAATTCCACTCCATTCCATTCCATTCCGTTTGGGTTGATTCCATTCCGTTCCAATCCATACCATTCCATTCCATTCTGGTTGATTCCATTCCATTCCATTCCATTCCATTTCATTGCATTCTGTTTGATTCCATTCCATTCCATTCCATTCCATTCCATTCCATTCCATTCTGGTTGATTCCATTCCATTCCATTCCATTCCATTTCATTACATTCCATTCGGGTTGATTCCATTCCATTCCATTCTATTCCATTCCATTCCATTCAATTCGCTTTGATTCCATTCCATTCGATTCCATTCCATTCGGATTGACTCCATTCCATTCCATTTCATTCCATTCTATTCCATTCCATTGCATTCCATTTCATTCCATTCGGGTAGATTCCGTTCTATTACATTCCTATCCATACCATTCCATACCGGTTCATTCCATTCCATTCCATTCCATTCCATTCCATTCCAGTCCATTCCATCCCATTCCATTTGGGTTGATTCCATTCCATTCCATTTCATTCCAATCCATTCGGTTTCATTCCATTCCATTCCATTCCATGCCATTCGGTTGCTTCCATTCCAATCCAGACCATTCCATTCCGTTCCATTCAATTCCGGTTCATTCCATTCCATTCCATTCTATTCCATTCTGTTTAATTCCATTCCATTCCATTCCATTCCATTCGAGTTGATTCCATTCCATTCCATTCTATTCCATTCCATTCCATTCTATTCCATTCCTTTCCATTCTATTCGCGTTGATTCCATTCCATCCCTTTCCATTCCATTCCATCCCATTCCATTCCATTCCATTCCATTCCATTCGGGTTGATTCCATTGCATTCCATTCCATTCCATTCTATTCCATTCCATTCGGGTTCATTCCATTCCATTCCGTTCCATTCGATTCCATTCCATTCCATTCCATTCGGGATGCTTCCATTCCAGTCAAGAACATTCCATTCCATTCCATTCCATTCCATTCCATTCCATTCCGGTTGATTCCATTGCATTCCATTCCATTCCATTTCATTCCATTCGGGTTGATTCCATTCCATTACATTCCATTACATTCCATTCTGGTTGATCCTATTCGATTCCATTCGCTTCAATTCCATTCCATTCCATTCCATTCGAGTTGCTTCCATTCCATTCCAGAACATTCCATTCCATTCCTTTCCATTCTTTCCATTCCATTCTATTCGGGTTCATTCCATTCCATTCCATTCCATTCCGTTCCATTCTGGTAGAATCCATTCCGTTCCATTCCAATCCATTCCATTCCATTCCGATTGATTCCATGCCATTCCTTTCCATTCCATTCCGTTCCATTCCATTCCGATTAATTCCATGTCATTCCACTGCATTCCATTCCATTCCACTCCATTCCTCTGTGGTTGATTCCATTCCATTCCATTCCATTCCATTCCATTCCATTCCATTCCTTTCCAATCCGTTTCATTCCATTCCATTCAATTTCAATCCATTCGGGTTGATTCCATTCCATTCCATTCCATTCCATTAGGATTGATGCCATTCCATTCCATTCAACACCATTCTATTCCATTTGGGTTGATTCCATTCCATTCCATTCCATTCCATTACATTACATTCGGGTTAATTCCATTCCATTCCATTCCATTCGATTCCCTTTCATTCCATTCCATTCGGGATGCTTCCATTCCAGTCAAGAACATTCCATTCCATTCCTATCCATTCCTTTCCATTCCGGTTTATCCCTTTACATTCCATTCCATTCCTTTCGTTTTGATTCCATTCCATTCCATTCCATTCCACTCCATTCGGTTTGATTCCATTCCATTCCATTACATTGCTTTCCATTCCATTCCATTTCATTCCATTCGGGTTGATTCCATTCCATTCCACTCCATTCCATTCTGGTCGATTCCATTCCATTCCATTCCCTTCATTTCCATTCCTTTCCATTCCATTCTGGTTGCTTCCATTCCGATCCAGAACATTCCATTCCATTCCTTTCCATTACATTCCATTCCGTTCCATTCGGGTAGAATCCATTGCGTTCCATTCCAATCCATTCCATTTCATTCCGATTGATTCCATGCCATTCCTTTCCATTCCATTCCATTCCGTTCCATTCCATTCCATTCCGATTAATTCCATTCCATTCCATTACATTCCATTCCATTCCACTCCATTCCTCTGTGGTTGATTGCATTCCATTCCATTCCATTCCATTCCATTCCATTCCTTTCCAATCCGTTTCATTCCATTCCATTCAATTTCAATCCATTCGGGTTGATTCCATTCCATTCCATTCCTTTCCATTATATTCCATTGCATTCCATTCCATTCGGGTTCATTCCATTCCATTCCATTCCATTCCATTCCATTCCATTCCATTCCCTTCGTGTTGAATCCATTCCATTCCCTTCCATTCCATCCCATTCCATTCTATTCCATTCCATTCCGATACATTCCATTCCATTCCCTTCCATTCGTGTTGATTCCATTCCATGCCATGCCATTCCATTCCATTCTGGTTGATTCCATTCCATTCCATTCCATTCCATTCCATTCCATTCCATTCCAATCCATTTCATTTCCTTCGTGTTGATTCCATTCCATTCCATTCCATTCCGTTCCCTTACATTCCATTCCATTAGAGTTGATTCCATTCCATTCCATTCAATTCCATTCCATTCCATTTCATTCCATTCTCGATGATTCCATTCCATTCCATTCCATTCCATTCGGGTTGATTACATTCCATTTCATTCCATTAGATTCCATTCCTTTCCATTCCATTTGTGTTAATTCCATGCCATTCCACTCCATTCCTTTGCCTTCCATTCCATTCCATTCCATTCGGGTTGCTTCTATTCCATTCCAGAACATTCCATTCCATTCCATTCCGATTGATTCCATTCCATTCCATTGCATTCCATTCCATTCCACTCCATTCCATTGTGGTTGATTCCTTTCCTTTCCATTCCATTCCATTCCTTTCCATTCCGTTTCATTCCATTCCATTCAATTTCATTCCATTCGGGTTGAATCAATTCCATTCCATTCCTTTCCATTATATTCCATTCCATTCCATTCCATTCGGGTTCATTCCATTCCATTCCATTCCATTCCATTCTATTCCATTCCATTCCATTCCATTCCATTCGGGTTGAATAAATTCCATTCCCTTCCATTCCATTCCATTCCATTCGGGTTGATTCCATTCCATTCCATTCCATTCCATTCCATTCCATTCCATTCCATTCCATTCCGGTTGATTCCATTCCATTTCTTTCCATTCCATTCCATTCCATTCCATTCCATTCCATTCCATTTCATTCTGGTTTATTCCATTCCATTCCATTCCATTCCATTCCATTCCATTCCATTCCATTCCATTCTATCCCATTCCATTCCATTCCATTCGGGATGATTCCATTCCATTCCATTCCATACCTTTCCATTGTTGTTGATTCCATTCCATTCCATTCCATTCCATTCCACTCCATTCCATTCCATTCCGTTTGTGTTGATTCCATTCCGTTCCAATCCATACCATTCCATTCCATTCCATTCCGGTTAATTCCATTCCATTCCATTTCATTCAATTCCATTCTGGTTGATTCCATTCCATTTCTTCCTATTCCATTCCATTCCATTCTATTCCATTCCATTCCATTCTATTCGCGTTGATTCCATTCCATCCCATTCCATTCCATTCCATCCCATTCCATTCCATTCCATTCGGGTTGATTCCATTGCATTCCATTCCATTCCATACCATTTGCGTGGATTCCATTCCATTCCATTCAATTCCATTGCATTCCATTCCATTCGGGTTGATTCCTTTCCATTCCATTCCATTGCATTCCATTCCATACCATTCCATTCCATTCCACTCAGGTTGATTCCATTCCATTTCTTTCCATTCCATTCCATTCCATTCCATTCCATTCGGGTTTATTCCATTCCATTCCATTCCATTCCATTCCATTCCGTTCCATTCCATTCCATTCTATGCCATTCCAATCCATTCCATTCCGTCTGATTCCATTCCATTCCATTCCATACCATTCCATTCCTGTTGATTCCTTTCAATTCCACTCCATTCCATTCCATTCCGTTTGGGTTGATTCCATTCCGTTCCAATCCATACCATTCCATTCCATTCGGGTTGATTCTATTCCATTCCATTTCATTGCATTCTGTTTGATTCCATTCCATTCCATTCCATTCCATTCCATTCCATTCCATTCCATTCTGGTTGATTCCATTCCATTCCATTCCATTCCATTTCATTACATTCCATTCGGGTTGATTCCATTCCATTCCATTCTATTCCATTCCATTCCATTCAATTCGCTTTGATTCAATTCCATTCGATTCCATTCCATTCGGATTGACTCCATTCCATTCCATTTCATTCCATTCTATTCCATTCCATTGCATTCCATTTCATTCCATTCGGGTAGATTCCGTTCTATTCCATTCCTTTCCATACCATTCCATACCGGTTCATTCCATTCCATTCCATTCCATTCCATTACATTCCATCCCATTCCATTCCATTCCATCCCATTCCATTCCATTCCATTCCATTCCATCCCATTCCATTTGGGTTGATTCCATTCCATTCCATTCCATTCCATTCCATTCCAATCCATTCGGTTTCATTCCATTCCATTCCATTCCATGCCATTCGGTTGCTTCCATTCCAATCCAGAACATTCCATTCCGTTCCATTCAATTCCGGTTCATTCCATTCCATTCCATTCCATTCCATTCTATTCCTTTCTGTTTAATTCCATTCCATTCCATTCCATTCCATTCGAGTTGATTCCATTCCATTTCATTCTATTCCATTCCATTCCATTCTATTCCATTCCATTCCATTCTATTCGCGTTGATTCCATTCCATCCCTTTCCATTCCATTCCATCCCATTCCATTCCATTCCATTCCATTCCATTCGTGTTGATTCCATTGCATTCCATTCCATTCCATTCTATTCCATTCCATTCGGGTTCATTCCATTCCATTCCGTTCCATTCGATTCCATTCCATTCCATTCCATTCGGGATGCTTCCATTCCAGTCAAGAACATTCCATTCCATTCCATTCCATTCCATTCCATTCCGTTTGATTCCATTGCATTCCATTCCATTCCATTTCATTCCATTCGGGTTGATTCCATTCCATTCCATTCCATTACATTCCATTCTGGTTGATCCTATTCGATTCCATTCGCTTCAATTCCATTCCATTCCATTCCATTCGAGTTGCTTCCATTCCATTCCAGAACATTCCATTCCATTCCTTTCCATTCTTTCCATTCCATTCTATTCGGGTTCATTCCATTCCATTCCATTCCATTCCGTTCCATTCTGGTAGAATCCATTCCGTTCCATTCCAATCCATTCCATTCCATTCCGATTGATTCCATGCCATTCCTTTCCATTCCATTCCGTTCCATTCCATTCCATTCCGATTAATTCCATGCCATTCCATTGCATTCCATTCCATTCCACTCCATTCCTCTGTGGTTGATTCCATTCCATTCCATTCCATTCCATTCCATTCCATTCCATTCCTTTCCAATCCGTTTCATTCCATTCCATTCAATTTCAATCCATTCGGGTTGATTCCATTCCATTCCATTCCATTCCATTAGGGTTGATGCGATTCCATTCCATTCAACACAATTCTATTCCATTTGGGTTGATTCCATTCCATTCCATTCCATTCCATTACATTACATTCGGGTTAATTCCATTCCATTCCATTCCATTCCATTCCATTTCATTCCATTCCATTCGGGATGCTTCCATTCCAGTCAAGAACATTCCATTCCATTCCATTCCATTCCTATCCATTCCTTTCCATTCCGGTTTATCCCTTTACATTCCATTCCATTCCTTTCGTTTTGATTCCATTCCATTCCATTCCATTCCATTCCATTCCATTCGGTTTCATTCCATTCCATTCCATTACATTGCTTTCCATTCCATTCCATTTCATTCCATTCGGGTTGATTCCATTCCATTCCACTCCATTCCATTCTGGTCGATTCCATTCCATTCCATTCCCTTCATTTCCATTCCATTCCATTCCATTCTGGTTGCTTCCATTCCGATCCAGAACATTCCATTCCATTCCTTTCCATTACATTCCATTCCGTTCCATTCGGGTTCATTCCATTCAATTCCATTCCATTCCATTCCATTCCATTCCATTCCATTCCATTCCACTCGGGATGTTTCCATTCCATTTCATTCTATTCCATTCCATTCCATTCCAATCCATTCCATTCTGGATGATTACATTCCATTCCATTCGTGTTGATACCATTCCATTCCACGCCATTCCATTCCATTCCTTTTAGGGTTGTTGCCGTTCAATTCCATTCCATACCATTCCATTATATTTGGGTTGATTCCATTCCATTCCATTCCATTACATTCGGGTTAATTCCATTCCATTCCTTCCCATTCGATTCCATTCCATTCCATTCCATTCGGGATGCTTCCATTCCAGTCAAGAACATTCCATTACATAACATTCCATTCCATTCCATTCCGGTTGATTCCATTGCATTCCATTCCATTCCATTTCATTCCATTCGGGTTGATTCCATTCCATTCCATTCCATTACATTCCATTCTGGTTGATCCTATTCGATTCCATTTGCTTCAATTCCATTCCATTCCATTCCATTCGAGTTGCTTCCATTCCAATCCAGAACATTCCATTCCATTCCTTTCCATTCTTTCCATTCCATTCTATTCGGGTTCATTCCATTCCATTCCATTCCATTCCGTTCCATTCGGGTAGAATCCATTGCGTTCCATTCCAATCCATTCCATTTCATTCCGATTGATTCCATGCCATTCCTTTCCATTCCATTCCATTCCGTTCCATTCCATTCCATTCCGATTAATTCCATTCCATTCCATTGCATTCCATTCCATTCCACTCCATTCCTCTGTGGTTGATTGCATTCCATTCCATTCCATTCCTTTCCAATCCGTTTCATTCCATTCCATTCAATTTCAATCCATTCGGGTTGATTCCATTCCATTCCATTGCTTTCCATAATATTCCATTGCATTCCATTCCATTCGGGTTCATTCCATTCCATTCCATTCCATTCCATTCCATTCCATTCCATTCCCTTCGTGTTGAATCCATTCCATTCCCTTCCATTCCATCCCATTCCATTCTACTCCATTCCATTCCGATACATTCCATTCCATTCCCTTCCATTCGTGTTGATTCCATTCCATGCCATGCCATTCCATTCCATTCTGGTTGATTCCATTCCATTCCATTCCATTCCATTCCATTCCATTCCATTCCATTCGATTCCATTTCATTCCATTCCATTCGGGATGCTTCCATTCCAGTCAAGAACATTCCATTCCATTCCATTCCATTCCTATCCATTCCTTTCCATTCCGGTTTATCCCTTTACATTCCATTCCATTCCTTTCGTTTTGATTCCATTCCATTCCATTCCATTCCATTCCATTCCATTCCATTCCATTCGGTTTGATTCCATTCCATTCCATTACATTGCTTTCCATTCCATTCCATTTCATTCCATTCGGGTTGATTCCATTCCATTCCACTCCATTCCATTCTGGTCGATTCCATTCCATTCCATTCCCTTCATTTCCATTCCATTCCATTCCATTCTGGTTGCTTCCATTCCGATCCAGAACATTCCATTCCATTCCTTTCCATTACATTCCATTCCGTTCCATTCGGGTTCATTCCATTCAATTCCATTCCATTCCATTCCATTCCATTCCATTCCATTCCACTCGGGATGTTTCCATTCCATTTCATTCTATTCCATTCCATTCCATTCCAATCCATTCCATTCTGGATGATTACATTCCATTCCATTCCATTCGTGTTGATACCATTCCATTCCACGCCATTCCATTCCATTCCTTTAGGGTTGTTGCCGTTCAATTCCATTCCATACCATTCCATTATATTTGGGTTGATTCCATTCCATTCCATTCCATTACATTCGGGTTAATTCCATTCCATTCCTTCCCATTCGATTCCATTCCATTCCATTCCATTCGGGATGCTTCCATTCCAGTCAAGAACATTCCATTACAGAACATTCCATTCCATTCCATTCCGGTTGATTCCATTGCATTCCATTCCATTCCATTTCATTCCATTCGGGTTGATTCCATTCCATTCCATTCCATTACATTCCATTCTGGTTGATCCTATTCGATTCCATTTGCTTCAATTCCATTCCATTCCATTCCATTCGAGTTGCTTCCATTCCAATCCAGAACATTCCATTCCATTCCTTTCCATTCTTTCCATTCCATTCTATTCGGGTTCATTCCATTCCATTCCATTCCATTCCGTTCCATTCGGGTAGAATCCATTGCGTTCCATTCCAATCCATTCCATTTCATTCCGATTGATTCCATGCCATTCCTTTCCATTCCATTCCATTCCATTCCGTTCCATTCCATTCCATTCCGATTAATTCCATTCCATTCCATTGCATTCCATTCCATTCCACTCCATTCCTCTGTGGTTGATTGCATTCCATTCTATTCCATTCCATTCCATTCCTTTCCAATCCGTTTCATTCCATTCCATTCAATTTCAATCCATTCGGGTTGATTCCATTCCATTCCATTCCTTTCCAATATATTCCATTGCATTCCATTCCATTCGGGTTCATTCCATTCCATTCCATTCCATTCCATTCCATTCCATTCCCTTCGTGTTGAATCCATTCCATTCCCTTCCATTCCATCCCATTCCATTCTATTCCATTCCATTCCGATACATTCCATTCCATTCCCTTCCATTCGTGTTGATTCCATTCCATGCCATGCCATTCCATTCCATTCTGGTTGATTCCATTCCATTCCATTCCATTCCATTCCATTCCATTCCATTCCATTCCATTCCATTCCATTTCATTTCCTTCGTGTTGATTCCATTCCATTCCATTCCATTCCGTTCCCTTACATTCCATTCCATTAGAGTTGATTCCATTCCATTCCATTCAATTCCATTCCATTCCATTTCATTCCATTCTCGATGATTCCATTCCATTCCATTCCATTCCATTCGGGTTGATTACATTCCATTTCATTCCATTAGATTCCATTCCTTTCCATTCCATTTGTGTTAATTCCATGCCATTCCACTCCATTCCATTGCCTTCCATTCCATTCCATTCCATTCGGGTTGCTTCTATTCCATTCCAGAACATTCCATTCCATTCCATTCCGATTGATTCCATTCCATTCCATTGCATTCCATTCCATTCCACTCCATTCCATTGTGGTTGATTCCTTTCCTTTCCATTCCATTCCATTCCTTTCCATTCTGTTTCATTCCATTCCATTCAATTTCATTCCATTCGGGTTGAATCCATTCCATTCCATTCCTGTCCATTATATTCCATTCCATTCCATTCCATTCGGGTTCATTCCATTCCATTCCATTCCATTCCATTCTATTCCATTCCATTCCATTCCATTCCCTTCGGGTTGAATAAATTCCATTCCCTTCCATTCCATTCCATTCCATTTGGGTTGATTCCATTCCATTCCATTCCATTCCATTCCATTCCATTCCATTCCATTCAGGTTGATTCCATTCCATTTCTTTCCATTCCATTCCATTCCATTCCATTCCATTCTGGTTTATTCCATTCCATTCCATTCCATTCCATTCCATTCCATTCCATTCCATTCTATTCCATTCCATCCCATTTCATTCCATTCCATTCGGGATGATTCCATTCCATTCCATTCCATACCTTTCCATTGCTGTTGATTCCATTCCATTCCATTCCATTCCATTCCACTCCATTCCATTCCATTCCGTTTGTGTTGATTCCATTCCGTTCCAATCCATACCATTCCATTCCATTCCATTCCGGTTAATTCCATTCCATTCCATTTCATTCAATTCCATTCTGGTTGATTCCATTCCATTTCTTCCTATTCCATTCCATTCCATTCTATTCCATTCCATTCCATTCTATTCGCGTTGATTCCATTCCATCCCATTCCATTCCATTCCATCCCATTCCATTCCATTCCATTCGGGTTGATTCCATTGCATTCCATTCCATTCCATACCATTTGCGTGGATTCCATTCCATTCCATTCAATTCCATTGCATTCCATTCCATTCGGGTTGATTCCTTTCCATTCCATTCCATTGCATTCCATTCCATACCATTCCATTCCATTCCACTCAGGTTGATTCCATTCCATTTCTTTCCATTCCATTCCATTCCATTCCATTCCATTCCATTCGGGTTTATTCCATTCCATTCCATTCCATTCCATTCCATTCCATTCCATTCCGTTCCATTCCATTCCATTCTATGCCATTCCAATCCATTCCATTCCGTCTGATTCCATTCCATTCCATTCCATACCATTCCATTCCTGTTGATTCCTTTCAATTCCACTCCATTCCATTCCATTCCGTTTGGGTTGATTCCATTCCGTTCCAATCCATACCATTCCATTCCATTCGGGTTGATTCCATTCCATTCCATTCCATTCCATTTCATTGCATTCTGTTTGATTCCATTCCATTCCATTCCATTCCATTCCATTCCATTCCATTCTGGTTGATTCCATTCCATTCCATTCCATTCCATTTCATTACATTCCATTCGGGTTGATTCCATTCCATTCCATTCTATTCCATTCCATTCCATTCAATTCGCTTTGATTCCATTCCATTCGATTCCATTCCATTCGGATTGACTCCATTCCATTCCATTTCATTCCATTCTATTCCATTCCATTGCATTCCATTTCATTCCATTCGGGTAGATTCCGTTCTATTCCATTCCTTTCCATACCATTCCATACCGGTTCATTCAATTCCATTCCATTCCATTCCATTCCATTCCATCCCATTCCATTCCATTCCATTCCATTCCATCCCATTCCATTTGGGTTTATTCCATTCCATTCCATTCCATTCCATTCCATTCCATTCCATTTCATTCCAATCCATTCGGTTTCATTCCATTCCATTCCATTCCATGCCATTCGGTTGCTTCCATTCCAATCCAGAACATTCCATTCCGTTCCATTCAATTCCGGTTCATTCCATTCCATTCCATTCCATTCCATTCTATTCCTTTCTGTTTAATTCCATTCCATTCCATTCCATTCCATTCGAGTTGATTCCATTCCATTTCATTCTATTCCATTCCATTCCATTCTATTCCATTCCATTCCATTCTATTCGCGTTGATTCCATTCCATCCCTTTCCATTCCATTCCATCCCATTCCATTCCATTCCATTCGGGTTGATTCCATTGCATTCCATTCCATTCCATTCTATTCCATTCCATTCGGGTTCATTCCATTCCATTCCGTTCCATTCGATTCCATTCCATTCCATTCCATTCGGGATGCTTCCATTCCAGTCAAGAACATTCCATTCCATTCCATTCCATTCCATTCCATTCCGGTTGATTCCATTGCATTCCATTCCATTCCATTTCATTCCATTCGGGTTGATTCCATTCCATTACATTCCATTACATTCCATTCTGGTTGATCCTATTCGATTCCATTCGCTTCAATTCCATTCCATTCCATTCCATTCGAGTTGCTTCCATTCCAGTCAAGAACATTCCATTCCATTCCATTCCATTCCATTCCATTCCATTCCGGTTAATTCCATTCCATTCCATTTCATTCAATTCCATTGTGGTTGATTCCATTCCATTTCTTCCTATTCCATTCCATTCCATTCTATTCCATTCCATTCCATTCTATTCACGTTGATTCCATTCCATCCCATTCCATTCCATTCCATCCCATTCCATTCCATTCCATTCGGGTTGATTCCATTGCATTCCTTTCCATTCCATACCATTTGCGTGGATTCCATTCCATTCCATTCAATTCCATTGCATTCCATTCCATTCAGGTTGATTCCTTTCCATTACATTCCATTGCATTCCATTCCATAACATTCCATTCCATTCCACTCAGGTTGATTCCATTCCATTTCTTTCCATTCCATTCCATTCCATTCGGGTTTATTCCATTCCATTCCATTCCATTCCATTCCATTCCATTCCATTCCATTCCGTTCCATTCCATTCCATTCTATGCCATTCCAATCCATTCCATTCCGTTTGATTCCAATTCTTTCCATTCCATACCATTCCATTCCTGTTGATTCCTTTCAATTCCACTCCATTCCATTCCATTCCGTTTGGGTTGATTCCATTCCGTTCCAATCCATACCATTCCATTCCATTCTGGTTGATTCCATTCCATTCCATTCCATTCCATTTCATTGCATTCTGTTTGATTCCATTCCATTCCATTCCATTCCATTCCATTCCATTCCATTCTGGTTGATTCCATTCCATTCCATTCCATTCCATTTCATTACATTCCATTCGGGTTGATTCCATTCCATTCCATTCTATTCCATTCCATTCCATTCAATTCGCTTTGATTCCATTCCATTCGATTCCATTCCATTCGGATTGACTCCATTCCATTCCATTTCATTCCATTCTATTCCATTCCATTGCATTCCATTTCATTCCATTCGGGTAGATTCCGTTCTATTACATTCCTATCCATACCATTCCATACCGGTTCATTCCATTCCATTCCATTCCATTCCATTCCATTCCAGTCCATTCCATCCCATTCCATTTGGGTTGATTCCATTCCATTCCATTTCATTCCAATCCATTCGGTTTCATTCCATTCCATTCCATTCCATGCCATTCGGTTGCTTCCATTCCAATCCAGACCATTCCATTCCGTTCCATTCAATTCCGGTTCATTCCATTCCATTCCATTCTATTCCATTCTGTTTAATTCCATTCCATTCCATTCCATTCCATTCGAGTTGATTCCATTCCATTCCATTCTATTCCATTCCATTCCATTCTATTCCATTCCTTTCCATTCTATTCGCGTTGATTCCATTCCATCCCTTTCCATTCCATTCCATCCCATTCCATTCCATTCCATTCCATTCCATTCGGGTTGATTCCATTGCATTCCATTCCATTCCATTCTATTCCATTCCATTCGGGTTCATTCCATTCCATTCCGTTCCATTCGATTCCATTCCATTCCATTCCATTCGGGATGCTTCCATTCCAGTCAAGAACATTCCATTCCATTCCATTCCATTCCATTCCATTCCATTCCGGTTGATTCCATTGCATTCCATTCCATTCCATTTCATTCCATTCGGGTTGATTCCATTCCATTACATTCCATTACATTCCATTCTGGTTGATCCTATTCGATTCCATTCGCTTCAATTCCATTCCATTCCATTCCATTCGAGTTGCTTCCATTCCATTCCAGAACATTCCATTCCATTCCTTTCCATTCTTTCCATTCCATTCTATTCGGGTTCATTCCATTCCATTCCATTCCATTCCGTTCCATTCTGGTAGAATCCATTCCGTTCCATTCCAATCCATTCCATTCCATTCCGATTGATTCCATGCCATTCCTTTCCATTCCATTCCGTTCCATTCCATTCCGATTAATTCCATGTCATTCCACTGCATTCCATTCCATTCCACTCCATTCCTCTGTGGTTGATTCCATTCCATTCCATTCCATTCCATTCCATTCCATTCCATTCCTTTCCAATCCGTTTCATTCCATTCCATTCAATTTCAATCCATTCGGGTTGATTCCATTCCATTCCATTCCATTCCATTAGGATTGATGCCATTCCATTCCATTCAACACCATTCTATTCCATTTGGGTTGATTCCATTCCATTCCATTCCATTCCATTACATTACATTCGGGTTAATTCCATTCCATTCCATTCCATTCGATTCCCTTTCATTCCATTCCATTCGGGATGCTTCCATTCCAGTCAAGAACATTCCATTCCATTCCTATCCATTCCTTTCCATTCCGGTTTATCCCTTTACATTCCATTCCATTCCTTTCGTTTTGATTCCATTCCATTCCATTCCATTCCACTCCATTCGGTTTGATTCCATTCCATTCCATTACATTGCTTTCCATTCCATTCCATTTCATTCCATTCGGGTTGATTCCATTCCATTCCACTCCATTCCATTCTGGTCGATTCCATTCCATTCCATTCCCTTCATTTCCATTCCTTTCCATTCCATTCTGGTTGCTTCCATTCCGATCCAGAACATTCCATTCCATTCCTTTCCATTACATTCCATTCCGTTCCATTCGGGTAGAATCCATTGCGTTCCATTCCAATCCATTCCATTTCATTCCGATTGATTCCATGCCATTCCTTTCCATTCCATTCCATTCCGTTCCATTCCATTCCATTCCGATTAATTCCATTCCATTCCATTACATTCCATTCCATTCCACTCCATTCCTCTGTGGTTGATTGCATTCCATTCCATTCCATTCCATTCCATTCCATTCCTTTCCAATCCGTTTCATTCCATTCCATTCAATTTCAATCCATTCGGGTTGATTCCATTCCATTCCATTCCTTTCCATTATATTCCATTGCATTCCATTCCATTCGGGTTCATTCCATTCCATTCCATTCCATTCCATTCCATTCCATTCCATTCCCTTCGTGTTGAATCCATTCCATTCCCTTCCATTCCATCCCATTCCATTCTATTCCATTCCATTCCGATACATTCCATTCCATTCCCTTCCATTCGTGTTGATTCCATTCCATGCCATGCCATTCCATTCCATTCTGGTTGATTCCATTCCATTCCATTCCATTCCATTCCATTCCATTCCATTCCAATCCATTTCATTTCCTTCGTGTTGATTCCATTCCATTCCATTCCATTCCGTTCCCTTACATTCCATTCCATTAGAGTTGATTCCATTCCATTCCATTCAATTCCATTCCATTCCATTTCATTCCATTCTCGATGATTCCATTCCATTCCATTCCATTCCATTCGGGTTGATTACATTCCATTTCATTCCATTAGATTCCATTCCTTTCCATTCCATTTGTGTTAATTCCATGCCATTCCACTCCATTCCTTTGCCTTCCATTCCATTCCATTCCATTCGGGTTGCTTCTATTCCATTCCAGAACATTCCATTCCATTCCATTCCGATTGATTCCATTCCATTCCATTGCATTCCATTCCATTCCACTCCATTCCATTGTGGTTGATTCCTTTCCTTTCCATTCCATTCCATTCCTTTCCATTCCGTTTCATTCCATTCCATTCAATTTCATTCCATTCGGGTTGAATCAATTCCATTCCATTCCTTTCCATTATATTCCATTCCATTCCATTCCATTCGGGTTCATTCCATTCCATTCCATTCCATTCCATTCTATTCCATTCCATTCCATTCCATTCCATTCGGGTTGAATAAATTCCATTCCCTTCCATTCCATTCCATTCCATTCGGGTTGATTCCATTCCATTCCATTCCATTCCATTCCATTCCATTCCATTCCATTCCATTCCGGTTGATTCCATTCCATTTCTTTCCATTCCATTCCATTCCATTCCATTCCATTCCATTCCATTTCATTCTGGTTTATTCCATTCCATTCCATTCCATTCCATTCCATTCCATTCCATTCCATTCCATTCTATCCCATTCCATTCCATTCCATTCGGGATGATTCCATTCCATTCCATTCCATACCTTTCCATTGTTGTTGATTCCATTCCATTCCATTCCATTCCATTCCACTCCATTCCATTCCATTCCGTTTGTGTTGATTCCATTCCGTTCCAATCCATACCATTCCATTCCATTCCATTCCGGTTAATTCCATTCCATTCCATTTCATTCAATTCCATTCTGGTTGATTCCATTCCATTTCTTCCTATTCCATTCCATTCCATTCTATTCCATTCCATTCCATTCTATTCGCGTTGATTCCATTCCATCCCATTCCATTCCATTCCATCCCATTCCATTCCATTCCATTCGGGTTGATTCCATTGCATTCCATTCCATTCCATACCATTTGCGTGGATTCCATTCCATTCCATTCAATTCCATTGCATTCCATTCCATTCGGGTTGATTCCTTTCCATTCCATTCCATTGCATTCCATTCCATACCATTCCATTCCATTCCACTCAGGTTGATTCCATTCCATTTCTTTCCATTCCATTCCATTCCATTCCATTCCATTCGGGTTTATTCCATTCCATTCCATTCCATTCCATTCCATTCCATTCCATTCCGTTCCATTCCATTCCATTCTATGCCATTCCAATCCATTCCATTCCGTCTGATTCCATTCCATTCCATTCCATACCATTCCATTCCTGTTGATTCCTTTCAATTCCACTCCATTCCATTCCATTCCGTTTGGGTTGATTCCATTCCGTTCCAATCCATACCATTCCATTCCATTCGGGTTGATTCTATTCCATTCCATTTCATTGCATTCTGTTTGATTCCATTCCATTCCATTCCATTCCATTCCATTCCATTCCATTCCATTCTGGTTGATTCCATTCCATTCCATTCCATTCCATTTCATTACATTCCATTCGGGTTGATTCCATTCCATTCCATTCTATTCCATTCCATTCCATTCAATTCGCTTTGATTCAATTCCATTCGATTCCATTCCATTCGGATTGACTCCATTCCATTCCATTTCATTCCATTCTATTCCATTCCATTGCATTCCATTTCATTCCATTCGGGTAGATTCCGTTCTATTCCATTCCTTTCCATACCATTCCATACCGGTTCATTCCATTCCATTCCATTCCATTCCATTACATTCCATCCCATTCCATTCCATTCCATCCCATTCCATTCCATTCCATTCCATTCCATCCCATTCCATTTGGGTTGATTCCATTCCATTCCATTCCATTCCATTCCATTCCAATCCATTCGGTTTCATTCCATTCCATTCCATTCCATGCCATTCGGTTGCTTCCATTCCAATCCAGAACATTCCATTCCGTTCCATTCAATTCCGGTTCATTCCATTCCATTCCATTCCATTCCATTCTATTCCTTTCTGTTTAATTCCATTCCATTCCATTCCATTCCATTCGAGTTGATTCCATTCCATTTCATTCTATTCCATTCCATTCCATTCTATTCCATTCCATTCCATTCTATTCGCGTTGATTCCATTCCATCCCTTTCCATTCCATTCCATCCCATTCCATTCCATTCCATTCCATTCCATTCGTGTTGATTCCATTGCATTCCATTCCATTCCATTCTATTCCATTCCATTCGGGTTCATTCCATTCCATTCCGTTCCATTCGATTCCATTCCATTCCATTCCATTCGGGATGCTTCCATTCCAGTCAAGAACATTCCATTCCATTCCATTCCATTCCATTCCATTCCGTTTGATTCCATTGCATTCCATTCCATTCCATTTCATTCCATTCGGGTTGATTCCATTCCATTCCATTCCATTACATTCCATTCTGGTTGATCCTATTCGATTCCATTCGCTTCAATTCCATTCCATTCCATTCCATTCGAGTTGCTTCCATTCCATTCCAGAACATTCCATTCCATTCCTTTCCATTCTTTCCATTCCATTCTATTCGGGTTCATTCCATTCCATTCCATTCCATTCCGTTCCATTCTGGTAGAATCCATTCCGTTCCATTCCAATCCATTCCATTCCATTCCGATTGATTCCATGCCATTCCTTTCCATTCCATTCCGTTCCATTCCATTCCATTCCGATTAATTCCATGCCATTCCATTGCATTCCATTCCATTCCACTCCATTCCTCTGTGGTTGATTCCATTCCATTCCATTCCATTCCATTCCATTCCATTCCATTCCTTTCCAATCCGTTTCATTCCATTCCATTCAATTTCAATCCATTCGGGTTGATTCCATTCCATTCCATTCCATTCCATTAGGGTTGATGCGATTCCATTCCATTCAACACAATTCTATTCCATTTGGGTTGATTCCATTCCATTCCATTCCATTCCATTACATTACATTCGGGTTAATTCCATTCCATTCCATTCCATTCCATTCCATTTCATTCCATTCCATTCGGGATGCTTCCATTCCAGTCAAGAACATTCCATTCCATTCCATTCCATTCCTATCCATTCCTTTCCATTCCGGTTTATCCCTTTACATTCCATTCCATTCCTTTCGTTTTGATTCCATTCCATTCCATTCCATTCCATTCCATTCCATTCGGTTTCATTCCATTCCATTCCATTACATTGCTTTCCATTCCATTCCATTTCATTCCATTCGGGTTGATTCCATTCCATTCCACTCCATTCCATTCTGGTCGATTCCATTCCATTCCATTCCCTTCATTTCCATTCCATTCCATTCCATTCTGGTTGCTTCCATTCCGATCCAGAACATTCCATTCCATTCCTTTCCATTACATT
The DNA here is from genome assembly GCF_029289425.2 of Pan paniscus. Lineage (NCBI taxonomy): Eukaryota > Metazoa > Chordata > Mammalia > Primates > Hominidae > Pan > Pan paniscus. Next base: position 42,059,104 of record NC_073267.2, on the reverse strand, counting down.
CCATTCCGTTCCATTCGGGTTCATTCCATTCAATTCCATTCCATTCCATTCCATTCCATTCCATTCCATTCCATTCCACTCGGGATGTTTCCATTCCATTTCATTCTATTCCATTCCATTCCATTCCAATCCATTCCATTCTGGATGATTACATTCCATTCCATTCGTGTTGATACCATTCCATTCCACGCCATTCCATTCCATTCCTTTTAGGGTTGTTGCCGTTCAATTCCATTCCATACCATTCCATTATATTTGGGTTGATTCCATTCCATTCCATTCCATTACATTCGGGTTAATTCCATTCCATTCCTTCCCATTCGATTCCATTCCATTCCATTCCATTCGGGATGCTTCCATTCCAGTCAAGAACATTCCATTACATAACATTCCATTCCATTCCATTCCGGTTGATTCCATTGCATTCCATTCCATTCCATTTCATTCCATTCGGGTTGATTCCATTCCATTCCATTCCATTACATTCCATTCTGGTTGATCCTATTCGATTCCATTTGCTTCAATTCCATTCCATTCCATTCCATTCGAGTTGCTTCCATTCCAATCCAGAACATTCCATTCCATTCCTTTCCATTCTTTCCATTCCATTCTATTCGGGTTCATTCCATTCCATTCCATTCCATTCCGTTCCATTCGGGTAGAATCCATTGCGTTCCATTCCAATCCATTCCATTTCATTCCGATTGATTCCATGCCATTCCTTTCCATTCCATTCCATTCCGTTCCATTCCATTCCATTCCGATTAATTCCATTCCATTCCATTGCATTCCATTCCATTCCACTCCATTCCTCTGTGGTTGATTGCATTCCATTCCATTCCATTCCTTTCCAATCCGTTTCATTCCATTCCATTCAATTTCAATCCATTCGGGTTGATTCCATTCCATTCCATTGCTTTCCATAATATTCCATTGCATTCCATTCCATTCGGGTTCATTCCATTCCATTCCATTCCATTCCATTCCATTCCATTCCATTCCCTTCGTGTTGAATCCATTCCATTCCCTTCCATTCCATCCCATTCCATTCTACTCCATTCCATTCCGATACATTCCATTCCATTCCCTTCCATTCGTGTTGATTCCATTCCATGCCATGCCATTCCATTCCATTCTGGTTGATTCCATTCCATTCCATTCCATTCCATTCCATTCCATTCCATTCCATTCGATTCCATTTCATTCCATTCCATTCGGGATGCTTCCATTCCAGTCAAGAACATTCCATTCCATTCCATTCCATTCCTATCCATTCCTTTCCATTCCGGTTTATCCCTTTACATTCCATTCCATTCCTTTCGTTTTGATTCCATTCCATTCCATTCCATTCCATTCCATTCCATTCCATTCCATTCGGTTTGATTCCATTCCATTCCATTACATTGCTTTCCATTCCATTCCATTTCATTCCATTCGGGTTGATTCCATTCCATTCCACTCCATTCCATTCTGGTCGATTCCATTCCATTCCATTCCCTTCATTTCCATTCCATTCCATTCCATTCTGGTTGCTTCCATTCCGATCCAGAACATTCCATTCCATTCCTTTCCATTACATTCCATTCCGTTCCATTCGGGTTCATTCCATTCAATTCCATTCCATTCCATTCCATTCCATTCCATTCCATTCCACTCGGGATGTTTCCATTCCATTTCATTCTATTCCATTCCATTCCATTCCAATCCATTCCATTCTGGATGATTACATTCCATTCCATTCCATTCGTGTTGATACCATTCCATTCCACGCCATTCCATTCCATTCCTTTAGGGTTGTTGCCGTTCAATTCCATTCCATACCATTCCATTATATTTGGGTTGATTCCATTCCATTCCATTCCATTACATTCGGGTTAATTCCATTCCATTCCTTCCCATTCGATTCCATTCCATTCCATTCCATTCGGGATGCTTCCATTCCAGTCAAGAACATTCCATTACAGAACATTCCATTCCATTCCATTCCGGTTGATTCCATTGCATTCCATTCCATTCCATTTCATTCCATTCGGGTTGATTCCATTCCATTCCATTCCATTACATTCCATTCTGGTTGATCCTATTCGATTCCATTTGCTTCAATTCCATTCCATTCCATTCCATTCGAGTTGCTTCCATTCCAATCCAGAACATTCCATTCCATTCCTTTCCATTCTTTCCATTCCATTCTATTCGGGTTCATTCCATTCCATTCCATTCCATTCCGTTCCATTCGGGTAGAATCCATTGCGTTCCATTCCAATCCATTCCATTTCATTCCGATTGATTCCATGCCATTCCTTTCCATTCCATTCCATTCCATTCCGTTCCATTCCATTCCATTCCGATTAATTCCATTCCATTCCATTGCATTCCATTCCATTCCACTCCATTCCTCTGTGGTTGATTGCATTCCATTCTATTCCATTCCATTCCATTCCTTTCCAATCCGTTTCATTCCATTCCATTCAATTTCAATCCATTCGGGTTGATTCCATTCCATTCCATTCCTTTCCAATATATTCCATTGCATTCCATTCCATTCGGGTTCATTCCATTCCATTCCATTCCATTCCATTCCATTCCATTCCCTTCGTGTTGAATCCATTCCATTCCCTTCCATTCCATCCCATTCCATTCTATTCCATTCCATTCCGATACATTCCATTCCATTCCCTTCCATTCGTGTTGATTCCATTCCATGCCATGCCATTCCATTCCATTCTGGTTGATTCCATTCCATTCCATTCCATTCCATTCCATTCCATTCCATTCCATTCCATTCCATTTCATTTCCTTCGTGTTGATTCCATTCCATTCCATTCCATTCCGTTCCCTTACATTCCATTCCATTAGAGTTGATTCCATTCCATTCCATTCAATTCCATTCCATTCCATTTCATTCCATTCTCGATGATTCCATTCCATTCCATTCCATTCCATTCGGGTTGATTACATTCCATTTCATTCCATTAGATTCCATTCCTTTCCATTCCATTTGTGTTAATTCCATGCCATTCCACTCCATTCCATTGCCTTCCATTCCATTCCATTCCATTCGGGTTGCTTCTATTCCATTCCAGAACATTCCATTCCATTCCATTCCGATTGATTCCATTCCATTCCATTGCATTCCATTCCATTCCACTCCATTCCATTGTGGTTGATTCCTTTCCTTTCCATTCCATTCCATTCCTTTCCATTCTGTTTCATTCCATTCCATTCAATTTCATTCCATTCGGGTTGAATCCATTCCATTCCATTCCTGTCCATTATATTCCATTCCATTCCATTCCATTCGGGTTCATTCCATTCCATTCCATTCCATTCCATTCTATTCCATTCCATTCCATTCCATTCCCTTCGGGTTGAATAAATTCCATTCCCTTCCATTCCATTCCATTCCATTTGGGTTGATTCCATTCCATTCCATTCCATTCCATTCCATTCCATTCCATTCAGGTTGATTCCATTCCATTTCTTTCCATTCCATTCCATTCCATTCCATTCCATTCTGGTTTATTCCATTCCATTCCATTCCATTCCATTCCATTCCATTCCATTCCATTCTATTCCATTCCATCCCATTTCATTCCATTCCATTCGGGATGATTCCATTCCATTCCATTCCATACCTTTCCATTGCTGTTGATTCCATTCCATTCCATTCCATTCCATTCCACTCCATTCCATTCCATTCCGTTTGTGTTGATTCCATTCCGTTCCAATCCATACCATTCCATTCCATTCCATTCCGGTTAATTCCATTCCATTCCATTTCATTCAATTCCATTCTGGTTGATTCCATTCCATTTCTTCCTATTCCATTCCATTCCATTCTATTCCATTCCATTCCATTCTATTCGCGTTGATTCCATTCCATCCCATTCCATTCCATTCCATCCCATTCCATTCCATTCCATTCGGGTTGATTCCATTGCATTCCATTCCATTCCATACCATTTGCGTGGATTCCATTCCATTCCATTCAATTCCATTGCATTCCATTCCATTCGGGTTGATTCCTTTCCATTCCATTCCATTGCATTCCATTCCATACCATTCCATTCCATTCCACTCAGGTTGATTCCATTCCATTTCTTTCCATTCCATTCCATTCCATTCCATTCCATTCCATTCGGGTTTATTCCATTCCATTCCATTCCATTCCATTCCATTCCATTCCATTCCGTTCCATTCCATTCCATTCTATGCCATTCCAATCCATTCCATTCCGTCTGATTCCATTCCATTCCATTCCATACCATTCCATTCCTGTTGATTCCTTTCAATTCCACTCCATTCCATTCCATTCCGTTTGGGTTGATTCCATTCCGTTCCAATCCATACCATTCCATTCCATTCGGGTTGATTCCATTCCATTCCATTCCATTCCATTTCATTGCATTCTGTTTGATTCCATTCCATTCCATTCCATTCCATTCCATTCCATTCCATTCTGGTTGATTCCATTCCATTCCATTCCATTCCATTTCATTACATTCCATTCGGGTTGATTCCATTCCATTCCATTCTATTCCATTCCATTCCATTCAATTCGCTTTGATTCCATTCCATTCGATTCCATTCCATTCGGATTGACTCCATTCCATTCCATTTCATTCCATTCTATTCCATTCCATTGCATTCCATTTCATTCCATTCGGGTAGATTCCGTTCTATTCCATTCCTTTCCATACCATTCCATACCGGTTCATTCAATTCCATTCCATTCCATTCCATTCCATTCCATCCCATTCCATTCCATTCCATTCCATTCCATCCCATTCCATTTGGGTTTATTCCATTCCATTCCATTCCATTCCATTCCATTCCATTTCATTCCAATCCATTCGGTTTCATTCCATTCCATTCCATTCCATGCCATTCGGTTGCTTCCATTCCAATCCAGAACATTCCATTCCGTTCCATTCAATTCCGGTTCATTCCATTCCATTCCATTCCATTCCATTCTATTCCTTTCTGTTTAATTCCATTCCATTCCATTCCATTCCATTCGAGTTGATTCCATTCCATTTCATTCTATTCCATTCCATTCCATTCTATTCCATTCCATTCCATTCTATTCGCGTTGATTCCATTCCATCCCTTTCCATTCCATTCCATCCCATTCCATTCCATTCCATTCGGGTTGATTCCATTGCATTCCATTCCATTCCATTCTATTCCATTCCATTCGGGTTCATTCCATTCCATTCCGTTCCATTCGATTCCATTCCATTCCATTCCATTCGGGATGCTTCCATTGCAGTCAAGAACATTCCATTCCATTCCATTCCATTCCATTCCATTCCATTCCATTCCGGTTGATTCCATTGCATTCCATTCCATTCCATTTCATTCCATTCGGGTTGATTCCATTCCATTACATTCCATTACATTCCATTCTGGTTGATCCTATTCGATTCCATTCGCTTCAATTCCATTCCATTCCATTCCATTCGAGTTGCTTCCATTCCATTCCAGAACATTCCATTCCATTCCTTTCCATTCTTTCCATTCCATTCTATTCGGGTTCATTCCATTCCATTCCATTCCATTCCGTTCCATTCTGGTAGAATCCATTCCGTTCCATTCCAATCCATTCCATTCCATTCCGATTGATTCCATGCCATTCCTTTCCATTCCATTCCGTTCCATTCCATTCCATTCCGATTAATTCCATGCCATTCCATTGCATTCCATTCCATTCCACTCCATTCCTCTGTGGTTGATTCCATTCCATTCCATTCCATTCCATTCCATTCCATTCCATTCCTTTCCAATCCGTTTCATTCCATTCCATTCAATTTCAATCCATTCGGGTTGATTCCATTCCATTCCATTCCATTCCATTAGGGTTGATGCCATTCCATTCCATTCAACACCATTCTATTCCATTTGGGTTGATTCCATTCCATTCCATTCCATTCCATTACATTACATTCGGGTTAATTCCATTCCATTCCATTCCATTCCATTCCATTCCATTTCATTCCATTCCATTCGGGATGCTTCCATTCCAGTCAAGAACATTCCATTCCATTCCATTCCATTCCTATCCATTCCTTTCCATTCCGGTTTATCCCTTTACATTCCATTCCATTCCTTTCGTTTTGATTCCATTCCATTCCATTCCATTCCATTCCATTCGGTTTGATTCCATTCCATTCCATTACATTGCTTTCCATTCCATTCCATTTCATTCCATTCGGGTTGATTGCATTCCATTCCACTCTATTCCATTCTGGTCGATTCCATTCCATTCCATTCCCTTCATTTCCATTCCATTCCATTCCATTCTGGTTGCTTCCATTCCGATCCAGAACATTCCATTCCATTCCTTTCCATTACATTCCATTCCGTTCCATTCGGGTTCATTCCATTCAATTCCATTCCATTCCATTCCATTCCATTCCATTCCATTCCACTCGGGATGTTTCCATTCCATTTCATTCTATTCCATTCCATTCCATTCCAATCCATTCCATTCTGGATGATTACATTCCATTCCATTCGTGTTGATACCATTCCATTCCACGCCATTCCATTCCATTCCTTTAGTGTTGTTTCCGTTCAATTCCATTCCATACCATTCCATTATATTTGGGTTGATTCCATTCCATTCCATTCCATTACATTCGGGTTAATTCCATTCCATTCCTTCCCATTCGATTCCATTCCATTCCATTCCATTCGGGATGCTTCCATTCCAGTCAAGAACATTCCATTACATAACATTCCATTCCATTCCATTCCGGTTGATTCCATTGCATTCCATTCCATTCCATTTCATTCCATTCGGGTTGATTCCATTCCATTCCATTCCATTACATTCCATTCTGGTTGATCCTATTCGATTCCATTCGCTTCAATTCCATTCCATTCCATTCCATTCGAGTTGCTTCCATTCCGATCCAGAACATTCCATTCCATTCCTTTCCATTCCTTCCATTCCATTCTATTCGGGTTCATTCCATTCCATTCCATTCCATTCCGTTCCATTCTGGTAGAATCCATTCCGTTCCATTCCAATCCATTCCATTTCATTCTGATTGATTCCATGCCTTTCCTTTCCATTCCATTCCATTCCGTTCCATTCCATTCCATTCCGATTAATTCCATTCCATTCCATTGCATTCCATTCCATTCCACTCCATTCCATTGTGGTTGATTCCTTTCCATTCCATTCCATTCCATTCCTTTCCATTCCGTTTCATTCCATTCCATTCAATTTCATTCCATTCGGGTTGAATCCATTCCATTACATTCCTTTCCATTATATTCCATTCCATTCCATTCCATTCGGGTTCATTCCATTCCATTCCATTCCATTCCATTCCATTCCATTCCCTTCGGGTTGAATAAATTCCATTCCCTTCCATTCCATTCCATTCCATTCGGGTTGATTCCATTCCATTCCATTCCATTCCATTCCATTCCATTCCATTCCATTCCGGTTGATTCCATTCCATTTCTTTCCATTCCATTCCATTCCATTCCATTCCATTCTGGTTTATTCCATTCCATTCCATTCCATTCCATTCCATTCCATTCCATTCCATTCCATTCCATTCTATTCCATTTTATCCCATTCCATTCCATTCCATTCGGGATGATTCCATTCCATTCCATTCCATACCTTTCCATTGCTGTTGATTCCATTCCATTCCATTCCATTCCATTCCACTCCATTCCATTCCATTCCGTTTGTGTTGATTCCATTCCGTTCCAATCCATACCATTCCATTCCATTCCATTCCGGTTAATTCCATTCCATTCCGTTTCATTCAATTCCATTCTGGTTGATTCCATTCCATTTCTTCCTATTCCATTCCATTCCATTCTATTCCATTCCATTCCATTCTATTCGCGTTGATTCCATTCCATCCCATTCCATTCCATTCCATCCCATACCATTCCATTCCATTCGGGTTGATTCCATTGCATTCCATTCCATTCCATACCATTTGCGTGGATTCCATTCCATTCCATTCAATTCCATTGCATTCCATTCCATTCGGGTTGATTCCTTTCCATTCCATTCCATTGCATTCCATTCCATACCATTCCATTCCATTCCACTCAGGTTGATTCCATTCCATTTCTTTCCATTCCATTCCATTCCATTCCATTCCATTCGGGTTTATTATATTCCATTCCATTCCATTCCATTCCATTCCATTCCGTTCCATTCCATTCCATTCTATGCCATTCCAATCCATTCCATTCCGTTTGATTCCATTCGATTCCATTCCATACCATTCCATTCCTGTTGAATCCTTTCAATTCCACTCCATTCCATTCCATTCCGTTTGGGTTGATTCCATTCCGTTCCAATCCATACCATTCCATTCCATTCGGGTTGATTCCATTCCATTCCATTCCATTCCATTTCATTGCATTCTGTTTGATTCCATTCCATTCCATTCCATTCCATTCCATTCCATTCTGGTTGATTCCATTCCATTCCATTCCATTCCATTCCATTTCATTACATTCCATTCGGGTTGATTCCATTCCATTCCATTCTATTCCATTCCATTCCATTCAATTCGCTTTGATTCTATTCCATTCGATTCCATTCCATTCGGATTGACTCCATTCCATTCCATTTCATTCCATTCTATTCCATTCCATTGCATTCCATTTCATTCCATTCGGGTAGATTCCGTTCTATTCCATTCCTATCCATACCATTCCATACCGGTTCATTCCATTCCATTCCATTCCATTCCATTCCATTCCATTCCATCCCATTCCATTTGGGTTGATTCCATTCCATTCCATTCCATTCCATTTCATTCCAATCCATTCGGTTTCATTCCATTCCATTCCATTCCATGCCATTCGGTTGCTTCCATTCCAATCCAGAACCTTCCATTCCGTTCCATTCAATTCCGGTTCATTCCATTCCATTCCATTCCATTCCATTCTATTCCATTCTGTTTAATTCCATTCCATTCCATTCCATTCCATTCGAGTTGATTCCATTCCATTCCATTCTATTCCATTCCATTCCATTCTATTCCATTCCATTCCATTCTATTCGCGTTGATTCCATTCCATCCCTTTCCATTCCATTCCATCCCATTCCATTCCATTCCATTCCATTCCATTCGGGTTGATTCCATTGCATTCCATTCCATTCCATTCTATTCCATTCCATTCGGGTTCATTCCATTCCATTCCGTTCCATTCGATTCCATTTCATTCCATTCCATTCGGGATGCTTCCATTCCAGTCAAGAACATTCCATTCCATTCCATTCCATTCCATTCCATTCCGGTTGATTCCATTGCATTCCATTCCATTCCATTTCATTCCATTCGGGTTGATTCCATTCCATTACATTCCATTACATTCCATTCTGGTTGATCCTATTCGATTCCATTCGCTTCAATTCCATTCCATTCCATTCCATTCGAGTTGCTTCCATTCCATTCCAGAACATTTCATTCCATTCCTTTCCATTCTTTCCATTCCATTCTATTCGGGTTCATTCCATTCCATTCCATTCCATTCCGTTCCATTCTGGTAGAATCCATTCCGTTCCATTCCAATCCATTCCATTCCATTCCGATTGATTCCATGCCATTCCTTTCCATTCCATTCCGTTCCATTCCATTCCATTCCGATTAATTCCATGCCATTCCATTGCATTCCATTCCATTCCACTCCATTCCTCTGTGGTTGATTCCATTCCATTCCATTCCATTCCATTTCATTCCTTTCCAATCCGTTTCATTCCATTACATTCAATTTCAATCCATTCGGGTTGATTCCATTCCATTCCATTCCATTCCATTAGGGTTGATGCCATTCCATTCCATTCAACACCATTCTATTCCATTTGGGTTGATTCCATTCCATTCCATTCCATTACATTACATTACATTACATTCGGGTTAATTCCATTCCATTCAATTCCATTCGATTCCATTTCATTCCATTCCATTCGGGATGCTTCCATTCCAGTCAAGAACATTCCATTCCATTCCATTCCATTCCTATCCATTCCTTTCCATTCCGGTTTATCCCTTTACATTCCATTCCATTCCTTTCGTTTTGATTCCATTCCATTCCATTCCATTCCATTCCATTCCATTCGGTTTCATTCCATTCCATTCCATTACATTGCTTTCCATTCCATTCCATTTCATTCCATTCGGGTTGATTCCATTCCATTCCACTCCATTCCATTCTGGTCGATTCCATTCCATTCCATTCCCTTCATTTCCATTCCATTCCATTCCATTCTGGTTGCTTCCATTCCGATCCAGAACATTCCATTCCATTCCTTTCCATTACATTCCATTCCGTTCCATTCGGGTTCATTCCATTCAATTCCATTGCATTCCATTCCATTCCATTCCATTCCATTCCACTCGGGATGTTTCCATTCCATTTCATTCTATTCCATTCCATTCCATTCCAATCCATTCCATTCTGGATGATTACATTCCATTCCATTCGTTTTGATACCATTCCATTCCACGCCATTCCATTCCATTCCTTTAGGGTTGTTGCCGTTCAATTCCATTCCATACCATTCCATTATATTTGGATTGATTCCATTCCATTCCATTCCATTACATTCGGGTTAATTCCATTCCATTCCTTCCCATTCGATTCCATTCCATTCCATTCCATTCGGGATGCTTCCATTCCAGTCAAGAACATTCCATTACATAACATTCCATTCCATTCCATTCCGGTTGATTCCATTGCATTCCATTCCATTCCATTTCATTCCATTCGGGTTGATTCCATTCCATTCCATTCCATTACATTCCATTCTGGTTGATCCTATTCGATTCCATTCGCTTCAATTCCATTCCATTCCATTCCATTCGAGTTGCTTCCATTCCAATCCAGAACATTCCATTCCATTCCTTTCCATTCTTTCCATTCCATTCTATTCGGGTTCATTCCATTCCATTCCATTCCATTCCGTTCCATTCTGGTAGAATCCATTCCGTTCCATTCCAATCCATTCCATTTCATTCCGATTGATTCCATGCCATTCCTTTCCATTCCATTCCATTCCGTTCCGTTCCATTCCATTCCGATTAATTCCATTCCATTCCATTGCATTCCATTCCATTCCACTCCATTCCTCTGTGGTTGATTGCATTCCATTCCATTCCATTCCATTCCATTCCATTCCATTCCTTTCCATTATATTCCACTGCATTCCATTCCATTCGGGTTCATTCCATTCAATTCCATTCCATTCCATTCCATTCCATTCCATTCCCTTCGTGTTGAATCCATTCCATTCCCTTCCATTCCATCCCATTCCATTCTATTCCATTCCATTCCGATACATTCCATTCCATTCCCTTCCATTCGTGTTGATTCCATTCCATGCCATGCCATTACATTCCATTCCGGTTGATTCCATTCCATTCCATTCCATTCCATCCCATTCCATTCCATTCCATTCCATTTCATTTCCTTCGTGTTGAATCCATTCCATTCCATTCCATTCCGTTCCCTTCCATTCCATTCCATTAGACTTGATTCCATTCCATTCCATTCAATTCCATTCCATTCCATTTCATTCCATTCTCGATGATTCCATTCCATTCCATTCCATTCCATTCCATTCGGGTTGATTCCATTCCATTTCATTCCATTAGATTCCATTCCTTTCCATTCAATTCGTGTTAATTCCATGCCATTCCACTCCATTCCATTGCCTTCCATTCCATTCCATTCCATTCGGGTTGCTTCTATTCCATTCCAGAACATTCCATTCCATTCCATTCCAATTGATTCCATTCCATTCCATTGCATTCCATTCCATTCCACTCCATTCCATTGTGGTTGATTCCTTTCCGTTCCATTCCATTCCATTCCTTTCCATTCCGTTTCATTCCATTCCATTCAATTTCATGCCATTCGGGTTGAATCCATTCCATTCCATTCCATTCCATTCGGGTTCATTCCATTCCATTCCATTCCATTCCATTCCATTCCATTCCATTCCCTTCGGGTTGAATAAATTCCATTCCCTTCCATTCCATTCCATTCCATTCGGGTTGATTCCATTCCATTCCATTCCATTCCATTCCATTCCGGTTGATTCCATTCCATTTCTTTCCATTCCATTCCATTCCATTCCATTCCATTCTGGTTTATTCCATTCCATTCCATTCCATTCTATTCCATTCTATCCCATTCCATTCCATTCCATTCGGGATGATTCCATTCCATTCCATTCCATACCTTTCCATTGCTGTTGATTCCATTCCATTCCATTCCATTCCATTCCACTCCATTCCATTCCATTCCGTTTGTGTTGATTCCATTCCGTTCCAATCCATACCATTCCATTCCATTCCATTCCGGTTAATTCCATTCCATTCCATTTCATTCAATTCCATTCTGGTTGATTCCATTCCATTTCTTCCTATTCCATTCCATTCCATTCTATTCCATTCAATTCCATTCTATTCGCGTTGATTCCATTCCATCCCATTCCATTCCATTCCATCCCATTCCATTCCATTCCATTCGGGTTGATTCCATTGCATTCCATTCCATTCCATACCATTTGCGTGGATTCCATTCCATTCCATTCAATTCCATTGCATTCCATTCCATTCGGGTTGATTCCTTTCCATTCCATTCCATTGCATTCCATTCCATACCATTCCATTCCATTCCACTCAGGTTGATTCCATTCCATTTCTTTCCATTCCATTCCATTCCATTCCATTCCATTCCATTCCATTCGGGTTTATTCCATTCCATTCCATTCCATTCCATTCCGTTCCATTCCATTCCATTCTATGCCATTCCAATCCATTCCATTCCGTTTGATTCCATCCCATTCCATTCCATACCATTCCATTCCTGTTGATTCCTTTCAATTCCACTCCATTCCATTCCATTCCGTTTGGGTTGATTCCATTCCGTTCCAATCCATACCATTCCATTCCATTCGGGTTGATTCCATTCCATTCCATTCCATTCCATTTCATTGCATTCTGTTTGATTCCATTCCATTCCATTCCATTCCATTCCATTCCATTCCATTCCATTCCATTCTGGTTGATTCCATTCCATTCCATTCCATTCCATTTCATTACATTCCTTTCGGGTTGATTCCATTCCATTCCATTCTATTCCATTCCATTCCATTCAATTCGCTTTGATTCCATTCCATTCGATTCCATTCCATTCGGATTGACTCCATTCCATTCCATTTCATTCCATTCTATTCCATTCCATTGCATTCCATTTCATTCCATTCGGGTAGATTCCGTTCTATTCCATTCCTATCCATACCATTCCATACCGGTTCATTCCATTCCATTCCATTCCATTCCATTCCATTCCATTCCATTCCATTCCATTCCATTCCATCCCATTCCATTTGGGTTGATTCCATTCCATTCCATTCCATTCCATTCCATTTCTTTCCAATCCATTCGGTTTCATTCCATTCCATTCCATTCCATGCCATTCGGTTGCTTCCATTCCAATCCAGAACATTCCATTCCGTTCCATTCAATTCCGGTTCATTCCATTCCATTCCATTCCATTCCATTCTATTCCATTCTGTTTAATTCCATTCCATTCCATTCCATTCGAGTTGATTCCATTCCATTCTATTCCATTCCATTCCATTCTATTCCATTCCATTCCATTCTATTCGCGTTGATTCCATTCCATCCCTTTCCATTCCATTCCATCCCTTTCCATTCCATTCCATTCCATTCCATTCCATTCCATTCGGGTTGATTCCATTGCATTCCATTCCATTCCATTCTATTCCATTCCATTCGGGTTCATTCCATTCCATTCCGTTCCATTCGATTCCATTCCATTCCTTTCCATTCGGGATGCTTCCATTCCAGTCAAGAACATTCCATTCCATTCCATTCCATTCCATTCCGGTTGATTCCATTGCATTCCATTCCATTCCATTTCATTCCATTCGGGTTGATTCCATTCCATTACATTCCATTACATTCCATTCTGGTTGATCCTATTTGATTCCATTTGCTTCAATTCCATTCCATTCCATTCCATTCGAGTTGCTTCCATTCCATTCCAGAACATTCCATTCCATTCCTTTCCATTCTTTCCATTCCATTCTATTCGGGTTCATTCCATTCCATTCCATTCCATTCCGTTCCATTCTGGTAGAATCCATTCCGTTCCATTCCAATCCATTCCATTCCACTCCGATTGATTCCATGCTATTCCTTTCCATTCCATTCCGTTCCATTCCATTCCATTCCGATTAATTCCATGCCATTCCATTGCATTCCATTCCATTCCACTCCATTCCTCTGTGGTTGATTCCATTCCATTCCATTCCATTCCATTCCATTCCATTCCATTCCTTTCCAATCCGTTTCATTCCATTCCATTCAATTTCAATCCATTCGGGTTGATTCCATTCCATTCCATTCCATTCCATTAGGGTTGATGCCATTCCATTCCATTCAACACCATTCTATTCCATTTGGGTTGATTCCATTCCATTCCATTCCATTCCATTACATTACATTCGGGTTAATTCCATTCCATTCCATTCCATTCCATTCCATTTCATTCCATTCCATTCGGGATGCTTCCATTCCAGTCAAGAACATTCCATTCCATTCCATTCCATTCCTATCCATTCCTTTCCATTCCGGTTTATCCCTTTACATTCCATTCCATTCCTTTCGTTTTGATTCCATTCCATTCCATTTCATTGCTTTCCATTCCATTCCATTTCATTCCATTCGGGTTGATTCCATTCCATTCCACTCCATTCCATTCTGGTCGATTCCATTCCATTCCATTCCCTTCATTTCCATTCCATTCCATTCCATTCTGGTTGCTTCCATTCCGATCCAGAACATTCCATTCCATTCCTTTCCATTACATTCCATTCCTTTCCATTCGGGTTCATTCCATTCAATTCCATTCCATTCCATTCCATTCCATTCCATTCCATTCCACTCGGGATGTTTCCATTCCATTTCATTCTATTCCATTCCATTCCATTCCAATCCATTCCATTCTGGATGATTACATTCCATTCCATTCGTGTTGATACCATTCCATTCCACGCCATTCCATTCCATTCCTTTAGGATTGTTGCCGTTCAATTCCATTCCATACCATTCCATTACATTTGGATTGATTCCATTCCATTCCATTCCATTACATTCGGGTTAATTCCATTCCATTCCTTCCCATTCGATTCCATTCCATTCCATTCCATTCGGGATGCTTCCATTCCAGTCAAGAACATTCCATTACATAACATTCCATTCCATTCCATTCCGGTTGATTCCATTCCATTCCATTTCATTCCATTCGGGTTGATTCCATTCCATTCCATTCCATTACATTCCATTCTGGTTGATCCTATTCGATTCCTTTCGCTTCAATTCCATTCCACTCCATTCCATTCGAGTTGCTTCCATTCCAATCCAGAACATTCCATTCCATTCCTTTCCATTCTTTCCATTCCATTCTCTTCGGGTTCATTCCATTCCATTCCATTCCATTCCATTCCATTCCATTTGTGTTGACTCCATTCCATTCCATTCCATTCCATTCCATTCGGTTTGATTCCATTCCATTCCGTTCCATTCCCTTCTATTCCATTCCATTCGTGTTGATTCCATTCCATTCCACTGCATTGAATTCCATTCCATTCCACTCCATTGAATTCCATTCCATTCCGTTTCATTCCATTCGTGTTGATTCCATTCCATTCCATTCCATTCCATTCCCTTCCATTAGTGTTGATTCCATTCCCTGCCATGCCATTCCATTCCATTCCGGTTGATTCCATTTCATTCCATTCCATTCCATTTCATTTCCTTCGTGTTGTTTCCATTCCATTCCATTCCATTCCGTTCCCTTCCATTCCATTCCATTAGAGTTGATTCCATTCCATTCCATTCAATTCCATTCCATTCCATTTCATTCCATTCTCGATGATTCCATTCCAATCCATTCCAATCCATTCGGGTTGATTCCATTCCATTTCATTCCATTAGATTCCATTCCTTTCCATTCCATTCCTTTCAGGTTGATTCCATTACGTTCCATTCCATTCCATTCGGGTTGATGCCATTCCATTCCATTCCATTACATTCTATTCGGGTTTATTCCATTCTATTCCATTCCATTCCATTCCATTCCTATCCATTCCTTTCCATTCCGGTTTATCCCTTTACATTCCATTCCATTCCTTTCGTTTTGATTCCATTCCATTCCATTCCACTCCATTCCATTCTGGTCGATTCCATTCCATTCCATTCCCTTCATTTCCATTCCATTCCATTCCATTCTGGTTGCTTCCATTCCGATCCAGAACATTCCATTCCATTCCTTTCCATTACATTCCATTCCGTTCCATTCGGGTTCATTCCATTCAATTCCATTCCATTCCATTCCATTCCATGCCATTCCATTCCATTCCATTCCATTCCACTCGGGATGTTTCCATTCCATTTCATTCTATTCCATTCCATTCCATTCCAATCCATTCCATTCTGGATGATTACATTCCATTCCATTCGTGTTGATACCATTCCATTCCACGCCATTCCATTCCATTCCTTTAGGGTTGTTGCCGTTCAATTCCATTCCATACCATTCCATTATATTTGGGTTGATTCCATTCCATTCCATTCCATTACATTCGGGTTAATTCCATTCCATTCCTTCCCATTCGATTCCATTCCATTCCATTCCATTCGGGATGCTTCCATTCCAGTGAAGAACATTCCATTACATAACATTCCATTCCATTCCATTCCGGTTGATTCCATTGCATTCCATTCCATTTCATTTCATTCCATTCCGGTTGATTCCATTCCATTCCATTCCATTACATTCCATTCTGGTTGATCCTATTCGATTCCATTCGCTTCAATTCCATTCCATTCCATTCCATTCGAGTTGCTTCCATTCCAATCCAGAACATTCCATTCCATTCCTTTCCATTCTTTCCATTCCATTCTATTCGGGTTCATTCCATTCCATTCCATTCCATTCCGTTCCATTCTGGTAGAATCCATTCCGTTCCATTCCAATCCATTCCATTTCATTCCGATTGATTCCATGCCTTTCCTTTCCATTCCATTCCATTCCGTTCCATTCCATTCCATTGCGATTAATTCCATTCCATTTCATTGCATTCCATTCCATTCCACTCCATTCCTCTGTGGTTGATTGCATTCCATTCCATTCCATTCCATTCCATTCCATTCCATTCCTTTCCAATCCGTTTCATTCCATTCCATTCAATTTCAATCCATTCGGGTTGATTCCATTCCATTCCATTCCTTTCCATTATATTCCATTGCATTCCATTCCATTCGGGTTCATTCCATTCCATTCCATTCCATTCCATTCCCTTCGTGTTGAATCCATTCCATTCCCTTCCATTCCATCCCATTCCATTCTATTCCATTCCATTCCGATACATTCCATTCCATTCCCTTCCATTCGTGTTGATTCCTTTCCATGCCATGCCATTCCATTCCATTCCAGTTGATTCCATTCCATTCCATTCCATTCCATTCCATTCCATTCCATTCCATTCCATTCAATTCCATTTCATTTCCTTCGTGTTGATTCCATTCCGTTCCATTCCATTCCGTTCCCTTCCATTCCATTCCATTAGAGTTGATTCCATTCCATTCCTTTCAATTCCATTCCATTCCATTTCATTCCATTCTCGATGATTCCATTCCATTCCATTCCATTCCATTCGGGTTGATTCCATTCCATTTCATTCCATTAGATTCCATTCCTTTCCATTCCATTTGTGTTAATTCCATGCCATTCCACTCCATTCCATTTCCTTCCATTCCATTCCATTCCATTCTGGTTGCTTCTATTCCATTCCAGAACATTCCATTCCATTCCATTCCGATTGATTCCATTCCATTCCATTGCATTCCATTCCATTCCACTCCATTCCATTGTGGTTGATTCCTTTCCATTCCATTCCATTCCATTCCTTTCCATTCCGTTTCATTCCATTCCATTCAATTTCATTCCATTCGGGTTGAATCCATTCCATTCCATTCCTTTCCATTATGTTCCATTCCATTCCATTCCATTCGGGTTCATTCCATTCCATTCCATTCCATTCCATTCCATTCCATTCCATTCCCTTCGGGTTGAATAAATTCCATTCCTTTCCATTCCATTCCATTCCATTCGGGTTGATTCCATTCCATTCCATTCCATTCCATTCCATTCCATTCCATTCCATTCCATTCCGGTTGATTCCATTCCATTTCTTTCCATTCCATTCCATTCCATTCCATTCCATTCTGGTTTATTCCAATCCATTCCATTCCATTCCATTCCATTCCATTCCATTCCATTCCATTCTATTCCATTTTATCCCATTCCATTCCATTCCATTCGGGATGATTCCATTCCATTCCATTCCATACCTTTCCATTGCTGTTGATTCCATTCCATTCCATTCCATTCCATTCCACTCCATTCCATTCCATTCCGTTTGTGTTGATTCCATTCCGTTCCAATCCATACCATTCCATTCCATTCCATTCCGGTTAATTCCATTCCATTCCGTTTCATTCAATTCCATTCTGGTTGATTCCATTCCATTTCTTCCTATTCCATTCCATTCCATTCTATTCCATTCCATTCCATTCTATTCGCGTTGATTCCATTCCATCCCATTCCATTCCATTCCATCCCATTCAATTCCATTCCATTCGGGTTGATTCCATTGCATTCCATTCCATTCCATACCATTTGCGTGGATTCCATTCCATTCCATTCAATTCCATTGCATTCCATTCCATTCGGGTTGATTCCTTTCCATTCCATTCCATTGCATTCCATTCCATACCATTCCATTCCATTCCACTCAGGTTGATTCCATTCCATTTCTTTCCATTCCATTCCATTCCATTCCATTCCATTCGGGTTTATTCTATTCCATTCCATTCCATTCCATTCCATTCCATTCCGTTCCATTCCATTCCATGCTATGCCATTCCAATCCATTCCATTCCGTTTGATTCCATTCCATTCCATTCCATACCATTCCATTCCTGTTGAATCCTTTCAATTCCACTCCATTCCATTCCATTCCGTTTGGGTTGATTCCATTCCGTTCCAATCCATACCATTCCATTCCATTCGGGTTGATTCCATTCCATTCCATTCCATTCCATTTCATTGCATTCTGTTTGATTCCATTCCATTCCATTCCATTCCATTCCATTTCATTCCATTCTGGTTGATTCCATTCCATTCCATTCCATTCCATTCCATTTCATTACATTCCATTCGGGTTGATTCCATTCCATTCCATTCTATTCCATTCCATTCCATTCAATTCGCTTTGATTCCATTCCATTCGATTCCATTCCATTCGGATTGACTCCATTCCATTCCATTTCATTCCATTCTATTCCATTCCATTGCATTCCATTTCATTCCATTCGGGTAGATTCCGTTCTATTCCATTCCTATCCATACCATTCCATACCGGTTCATTCCATTCCATTCCATTCCATTCCATTCCATTCCATCCCATTCCATTTGGGTTGATTCCATTCCATTCCATTCCATTCCATTTCATTCCAATCCATTCGGTTTCATTCCATTCCATTCCATTCCATGCCATTCGGTTGCTTCCATTCCAATCCAGAACCTTCCATTCCGTTCCTTTCAATTCCGGTTCATTCCATTCCATTCCATTCCATTCCATTCCATTCCATTCTATTCCATTCTGTTTAATTCCATTCCATTCCATTCCATTCCATTCGAGTGGATTCCATTCCATTCCATTCTATTCCATTCCATTCCATTCTATTCCATTCCATTCCATTCTATTCGCGTTGATTCCATTCCATCCCTTTCCATTCCATTCCATCCCATTCCATTCCATTCCATTCCATTCCATTCGGGTTGATTCCATTGCATTCCATTCCATTCCATTCTATTCCATTCCATTCGGGTTCATTCCATTCCATTCCGTTCCATTCGATTCCATTCCATTCCATTCCATTCGGGATGCTTCCATTCCAGTCAAGAACATTCCATTCCATTCCATTCCATTCCATTCCATTCCATTCCATTCCGGTTGATTCCATTGCATTCCATTCCATTCCATTTCATTCCATTCGGGTTGATTCCATTCCATTACATTCCATTACATTCCATTCTGGTTGATCCTATTCGATTCCATTCGCTTCAATTCCATTCCATTCCATTCCATTCGAGTTGCTTCCATTCCATTCCAGAACATTCCATTCCATTCCTTTCCATTCTTTCCAATCCATTCTATTCGGGTTCATTCCATTCCATTCCATTCCATTCCGTTCCATTCTGGTAGAATCCATTCCATTCCATTCCAATCCATTCCATTCCATTCCGATTGATTCCATGCCATTCCTTTCCATTCCATTCCGTTCCATTCCATTCCATTCCGATTAATTCCATGCCATTCCATTGCATTCCATTCCATTCCACTCCATTCCTCTGTGGTTGATTCCATTCCATTCCATTCCATTCCATTCCTTTCCAATCCGTTTCATTCCATTCCATTCAATTTCAATCCATTCGGGTTGATTCCATTCCATTCCATTCCATTCCATTAGGGTTGATGCCATTCCATTCCATTCAACACCATTCTATTCCATTTGGGTTGATTCCATTCCATTACATTACATTACATTACATTACATTACATTCGGGTTAATTCCATTCCGTTCCATTCCATTCGATTCCATTTCATTCCATTCCATTCGGGATGCTTCCATTCCAGTCAAGAACATTCCATTCCATTCCATTCCATTCCTATCCATTCCTTTCCATTCCGGTTTATCCCTTTACATTCCATTCCATTCCTTTCGTTTTGATTCCATTCCATTCCATTCCACTCCATTCCATTCCATTCCATTCGGTTTGATTCCATTCCATTCCATTACATTGCTTTCCATTCCATTCCATTTCATTCCATTCGGGTTGATTCCATTCCATTCCACTCCATTCCATTCTGGTCGATTCCATTCCTTTCCATTCCCTTCATTTCCATTCCATTCCATTCCATTCTGGTTGCTTCCGATCCAGAACATTCCATTCCATTCCTTTCCATTACATTCCATTCCGTTCCATTCGGGTTCATTCCATTCAATTCCATTGCATTCCATTCCATTCCATTCCATTCCATTCCATTCCATTCCACTCGGGATGTTTCCATTCCATTTCATTCTATTCCATTCCATTCCATTCCAATCCATTCCATTCTGGATGATTACATTCCATTCCATTCGTTTTGATACCATTCCATTCCACGCCATTCCATTCCATTCCTTTAGGGTTGTTGCCGTTCAATTCCATTCCATACCATTCCATTATATTTGGATTGATTCCATTCCATTCCATTACATTACATTCGGGTTAATTCCATTCCATTCCTTCCCATTCGATTCCATTCCATTCCATTCCATTCGGGATGCTTCCATTCCAGTCAAGAACATTCCATTACATAACATTCCATTCCATTCCATTCCGGTTGATTCCATTGCATTCCATTCCATTCCATTTCATTCCATTCGGGTTGATTCCATTCCATTCCATTCCATTACATTCCATTCTGGTTGATCCTATTCGATTCCATTCGCTTCAATTCCATTCCATTCCATTCCATTCGAGTTGCTTCCATTCCAATCCAGAACATTCCATTCCATTCCTTTCCATTCTTTCCATTCCATTCTATTCGGGTTCATTCCATTCCATTCCATTCCATTCCGTTCCATTCTGGTAGAATCCATTCCGTTCCATTCCAATCCATTCCATTTCATTCTGATTGATTCCATGCCATTCCTTTCCATTCCATTCCATTCCGTTCCGTTCCATTCCATTCCGATTAATTCCATTCCATTCCATTGCATTCCATTCCATTCCACTCCATTCCTCTGTGGTTGATTGCATTCCATTCCATTCCATTCCATTCCATTCCATTCCATTCCATTCCTTTCCAATCCGTTTCATTCCATTCCATTCAATTTCAAACCATTCGGGTTGATTCCATTCCATTCCATTCCTTTCCATTATATTCCATTGCATTCCATTCCATTCGGGTTCATTCCATTCAATTCCATTCCATTCCATTCCATTCCCTTCGTGTTGAATCCATTCCATTCCCTTCCATTCCATCCCATTCCATTCTATTCCATTCCATTCCGATACATTCCATTCCATTCCCTTCCATTCGTGTTGATTCCATTCCATGCCATGCCATTACATTCCATTCCGGTTGAATCCATTCCATTCCATTCCATTCCGTTCCCTTCCATTCCATTCCATTAGACTTGATTCCATTCCATTCCATTCAATTCCATTCCATTCCATTTCATTCCATTCTCGATGATTCCATTCCATTCCATTCCATTCCATTCGGGTTGATTCCATTCCATTTCATTCCATTAGATTCCATTCCTTTCCATTCAATTCGTGTTAATTCCATGCCATTCCACTCCATTCCATTGCCTTCCATTCCATTCCATTCCATTCGGGTTGCTTCTATTCCATTCCAGAACATTCCATTCCATTCCATTCCGATTGATTCCATTCCATTCCATTGCATTCCATTCCATTCCACTCCATTCCATTGTGGTTGATTCCTTTCCATTCCATTCCATTCCATTCCTTTCCATTCCGTTTCATTCCATTCCATTCAATTTCATGCCATTCGGGTTGAATCCATTCCATTCCATTCCATTCCATTCGGGTTCATTCCATTCCATTCCATTCCATTCCATTCCATTCCATTCCACTCCCTTCGGGTTGAATAAATTCCATTCCCTTCCATTCCATTCCATTCCATTCGGGTTGATTCCATTCCATTCCATTCCATTCCATTCCATTCCGGTTGATTCCATTCCATTTCTTTCCATTCCATTCCATTCCATTCCATTCCATTCCATTCTGGTTTATTCCATTCCATTCCATTCCATTCCATTCCATTCTATTCCATTCTATCCCTTTCCATTCCATTCCATTCGGGATGATTCCATTCCATTCCATTCCATACCTTTCCATTGCTGTTGATTCCATTCCATTCCATTCCATTCCATTCCACTCCATTCCATTCCATTCCGTTTGTGTTGATTCCATTCCGTTCCAATCCATACCATTCCATTCCATTCCATTCCGGTTAATTCCATTCCATTCCATTTCATTCAATTCCATTCTGGTTGATTCCATTCCATTTCTTCCTATTCCATTCCATTCCATTCTATTCCATTCCATTCCATTCTATTCGCGTTGATTCCATTCCATCCCATTCCATTCCATTCCATCCCATTCCATTCCATTCCATTCGGGTTGATTCCATTGCATTCCATTCCATTCCATACCATTTGCGTGGATTCCATTCCATTCCATTCAATTCCATTGCATTCCATTCCATTCGGGTTGATTCCTTTCCATTCCATTCCATTGCATTCCATTCCATACCATTCCATTCCATTCCACTCAGGTTGATTCCATTCCATTTCTTTCCATTCCATTCCATTCCATTCCATTCCATTCGGGTTTATTCCATTCCATTCCATTCCATTCCTTTCCGTTCCATTCCATTCCATTCTATGCCATTCCAATCCATTCCATTCCGTTTGATTCCATTCCATTCCATTCCATACCATTCCATTCCTGTTGATTCCTTTCAATTCCACTCCATTCCATTCCATTCCGTTTGGGTTGATTTCATTCCGTTCCAATCCATACCATTCCATTCCATTCGGGTTGATTCCATTCCATTCCATTCCATTCCATTTCATTGCAATCTGTTTGATTCCATTCCATTCCATTCCATTCCATTCCATTCCATTCCATTCTGGTTGATTCCATTCCATTCCATTCCATTCCATTTCATTACATTCCATTCGGGTTGATTCCATTCCATTCCATTCTATTCCATTCCATTCCATTCAATTCGCTTTGATTCCATTCCATTCGATTCCATTCCATTCGGATTGACTCCATTCCATTCCATTTCATTCCATTCTATTCCATTCCATTGCATTCCATTTCATTCCATTCGGGTAGATTCCGTTCTATTCCATTCCTATCCATACCATTCCATACCGGTTCATTCCATTCCATTCCATTCCATTCCATTCCATCCCATTCCATTTGGGTTGATTCCATTCCATTCCATTCCATTCCATTTCATTCCAATCCATTCGGTTTCATTCCATTCCATTCCATTCCATGCCATTCGGTTGCTTCCATTCCAATCCAGAACATTCCATTTCGTTCCATTCAATTCCGGTTCATTCCATTCCATTCCATTCCATTCCATTCTATTCCATTCTGTTTAATTCCATTCCATTCCATTCCATTCCATTCGAGTTGATTCCATTCCATTCTATTCCATTCCATTCCATTCTATTCCATTTCATTCCATTCTATTCGCGTTGATTCCATTCCATCCCTTTCCATTCCATTCCATCCCATTCCATTCCATTCCATTCCATTCCATTCCATTCCATTCCATTCGGGTTGATTCCATTGCATTCCATTCCATTCCATTCTATTCCATTCCATTCGGGTTCATTCCATTCCATTCCGTTCCATTCGATTCCATTCCATTCCATTGCATTCGGGATGCTTCCATTCCAGTCAAGAACATTCCATTCCATTCCATTCCATTCCATTCCGGTTGATTCCATTGCATTCCATTCCATTCCATTTCATTCCATTCGGGTTGATTCCATTCCATTACATTCCATTACATTCCATTCTGGTTGATCCTATTTGATTCCATTTGCTTCAATTCCATTCCATTCCATTCCATTCGAGTTGCTTCCATTCCATTCCAGAACATTCCATTCCATTCCTTTCCATTCTTTCCATTCCATTCTATTCGGGTTCATTCCATTCCATTCCATTCCATTCCGTTCCATTCTGGTAGAATCCATTCCGTTCCATTCCAATCCATTCCATTCCACTCCGATTGATTCCATGCTATTCCTTTCCATTCCATTCCGTTCCATTCCATTCCATTCCGATTAATTCCATGCCATTCCATTGCATTCCATTCCATTCCACTCCATTCCTCTGTGGTTGATTCCATTCCATTCCATTCCATTCCATTCCATTCCATTCCTTTCCAATCCGTTTCATTCCATTCCATTCAATTTCAATCCATTCGGGTTGATTCCATTCCATTCCATTCCATTCCATTAGGGTTGATGCCATTCCATTCCATTCAACACCATTCTATTCCATTTGGGTTGATTCCATTCCATTCCATTCCATTCCATTACATTACATTCGGGTTAATTCCATTCCATTCCATTCCATTCCATTCCATTTCATTCCATTCGGGATGCTTCCATTCCAGTCAAGAACATTCCATTCCATTCCATTCCATTCCTATCCATTCCTTTCCATTCTGGTTTATCCCTTTACATTCCATTCCATTCCTTTCGTTTTGATTCCATTCCATTCCATTACATTGCTTTCCATTCCATTCCATTTCATTCAATTCGGGTTGATTCCATTCCATTCCACTCCATTCCATTCTGGTCGATTCCATTCCATTCCATTCCCTTCATTTCCATTCCATTCCATTCCATTCTGGTTGCTTCCATTCCGATCCAGAACATTCCATTCCATTCCTTTCCATTACATTCCATTCCTTTCCATTCGGGTTCATTCCATTCAATTCCATTCCATTCCATTCCATTCCATTCCATTCCATTCCACTCGGGATGTTTCCATTCCATTTCATTCTATTCCATTCCATTCCATTCCAATCCATTCCATTCTGGATGATTACATTCCATTCCATTCGTGTTGATACCATTCCATTCCACGCCATTCCATTCCATTCCTTTAGGATTGTTGCCGTTCAATTCCATTCCATACCATTCCATTATATTTGGGTTGATTCCATTCCATTCCATTCCATTACATTCGGGTTAATTCCATTCCATTCCTTCCCATTCGATTCCATTCCATTCCATTCCATTCGGGATGCTTCCATTCCAGTCAAGAACATTCCATTACATAACATTCCATTCCATTCCATTCCGGTTGATTCCATTCCATTCCATTCCATTCCATTCCACTCCCTTCGGGTTGAATAAATTCCATTCCCTTCCATTCCATTCCATTCCATTCGGGTTGATTCCATTCCATTCCATTCCATTCCATTCCATTCCGGTTGATTCCATTCCATTTCTTTCCATTCCATTCCATTCCATTCCATTCCATTCCATTCTGGTTTATTCCATTCCATTCCTTTCCATTCCATTCCATTCTATTCCATTCTATCCCATTCCATTCCATTCCATTCGGGATGATTCCATTCCATTCCATTCCATACCTTTCCATTGCTGTTGATTCCATTCCATTCCATTCCATTCCATTCCACTCCATTCCATTCCATTCCGTTTGTGTTGATTCCATTCCGTTCCAATCCATACCATTCCATTCCATTCCATTCCGGTTAATTCCATTCCATTCCATTTCATTCAATTCCATTCTGGTTGATTCCATTCCATTTCTTCCTATTCCATTCCATTCCATTCTATTCCATTCCATTCCATTCTATTCGCGTTGATTCCATTCCATCCCATTCCATTCCATTCCATCCCATTCCATTCCATTCCATTCGGGTTGATTCCATTGCATTCCATTCCATTCCATACCATTTGCGTGGATTCCATTCCATTCCATTCAATTCCATTGCATTCCATTCCATTCGGGTTGATTCCTTTCCATTCCATTCCATTGCATTCCATTCCATACCATTCCATTCCATTCCACTCAGGTTGATTCCATTCCATTTCTTTCCATTCCATTCCATTCCATTCCATTCCATTCGGGTTTATTCCATTCCATTCCATTCCATTCCTTTCCGTTCCATTCCATTCCATTCTATGCCATTCCAATCCATTCCATTCCGTTTGATTCCATTCCATTCCATTCCATACCATTCCATTCCTGTTGATTCCTTTCAATTCCACTCCATTCCATTCCATTCCGTTTGGGTTGATTCCATTCCGTTCCAATCCATACCATTCCATTCCATTCGGGTTGATTCCATTCCATTCCATTCCATTCCATTTCATTGCAATCTGTTTGATTCCATTCCATTCCATTCCATTCCATTCCATTCCATTCCATTCCATTCTGGTTGATTCCATTCCATTCCATTCCATTCCATTTCATTACATTCCATTCGGGTTGATTCCATTCCATTCCATTCTATTCCATTCCATTCCATTCAATTCGCTTTGATTCCATTCCATTCGATTCCATTCCATTCGGATTGACTCCATTCCATTCCATTTCATTCCATTCTATTCCATTCCATTGCATTCCATTTCATTCCATTCGGGTAGATTCCGTTCTATTCCATTCCTATCCATACCATTCCATACCGGTTCATTCCATTCCATTCCATTCCATTCCATTCCATTCCATTCCATTCCATCCCATTCCATTTGGGTTGATTCCATTCCATTCCATTCCATTCCATTTCATTCCAATCCATTCGGTTTCATTCCATTCCATTCCATTCCATGCCATTCGGTTGCTTCCATTCCAATCCAGAACATTCCATTCCGTTCCATTCAATTCCGGTTCATTCCATTCCATTCCATTCCATTCCATTCTATTCCATTCTGTTTAATTCCATTCCATTCCATTCCATTCCATTCGAGTTGATTCCATTCCATTCTATTCCATTCCATTCCATTCTATTCCATTTCATTCCATTCTATTCGCGTTGATTCCATTCCATCCCTTTCCATTCCATTCCATCCCATTCCATTCCATTCCATTCCATTCCATTCCATTCGGGTTGATTCCATTGCATTCCATTCCATTCCATTCTATTCCATTCCATTCGGGTTCATTCCATTCCATTCCGTTCCATTTGATTCCATTCCATTCCATTCCATTCGGGATGCTTCCATTCCAGTCAAGAACATTCCATTCCATTCCATTCCATTCCATTCCGGTTGATTCCATTGCATTCCATTCCATTCCATTTCATTCCATTCGGGTTGATTCCATTCCATTACATTCCATTACATTCCATTCTGGTTGATCCTATTTGATTCCATTTGCTTCAATTCCATTCCATTCCATTCCATTCGAGTTGCTTCCATTCCATTCCAGAACATTCCATTCCATTCCTTTCCATTCTTTCCATTCCATTCTATTCGGGTTCATTCCATTCCATTCCATTCCATTCCGTTCCATTCTGGTAGAATCCATTCCGTTCCATTCCAATCCATTCCATTCCACTCCGATTGATTCCATGCTATTCCTTTCCATTCCATTCCGTTCCATTCCATTCCATTCCGATTAATTCCATGCCATTCCATTGCATTCCATTCCATTCCACTCCATTCCTCTGTGGTTGATTCCATTCCATTCCATTCCATTCCATTCCATTCCATTCCTTTCCAATCCGTTTCATTCCATTCCATTCAATTTCAATCCATTCGGGTTGATTCCATTCCATTCCATTCCATTCCATTAGGGTTGATGCCATTCCATTCCATTCAACACCATTCTATTCCATTTGGGTTGATTCCATTCCATTCCATTCCATTCCATTACATTACATTCGGGTTAATTCCATTCCATTCCATTCCATTCCATTCCATTTCATTCCATTCCATTCGGGATGCTTCCATTCCAGTCAAGAACATTCCATTCCATTCCATTCCATTCCTATCCATTCCTTTCCATTCTGGTTTATCCCTTTACATTCCATTCCATTCCTTTCGTTTTGATTCCATTCCATTCCATTACATTGCTTTCCATTCCATTCCATTTCATTCCATTCGGGTTGATTTCATTCCATTCCACTCCATTCCATTCTGGTCGATTCCATTCCATTCCATTCCCTTCATTTCCATTCCATTCCATTCCATTCTGGTTGCTTCCATTCCGATCCAGAACATTCCATTCCATTCCTTTCCATTACATTCCATTCCTTTCCATTCGGGTTCATTCCATTCAATTCCATTCCATTCCATTCCATTCCATTCCATTCCATTCCACTCGGGATGTTTCCATTCCATTTCATTCTATTCCATTCCATTCCATTCCAATCCATTCCATTCTGGATGATTACATTCCATTCCATTCGTGTTGATACCATTCCATTCCACGCCATTCCATTCCATTCCTTTAGGATTGTTGCCGTTCAATTCCATTCCATACCATTCCATTATATTTGGGTTGATTCCATTCCATTCCATTCCATTACATTCGGGTTAATTCCATTCCATTCCTTCCCATTCGATTCCATTCCATTCCATTCCATTCGGGATGCTTCCATTCCAGTCAAGAACATTCCATTACATAACATTCCATTCCATTCCATTCCGGTTGATTCCATTCCATTCCATTTCATTCCATTCGGGTTGATTCCATTCCATTCCATTCCATTACATTCCATTCTGGTTGATCCTATTCGATTCCTTTCGCTTCAATTCCATTCCACTCCATTCCATTCGAGTTGCTTCCATTCCAATCCAGAACATTCCATTCCATTCCTTTCCATTCTTTCCATTCCATTCTCTTCGGGTTCATTCCATTCCATTCCATTCCATTCCATTCCATTCCATTCCATTTGTGTTGACTCCATTCCATTCCATTCCATTCCATTCCATTCGGTTTGATTCCATTCCATTCCGTTCCATTCCCTTCTATTCCATTCCATTCGTGTTGATTCCATTCCATTCCACTGCATTGAATTCCATTCCATTCCACTCCATTGAATTCCATTCCATTCCGTTTCATTCCATTCGTGTTGATTCCATTCCATTCCATTCCATTCCATTCCCTTCCATTAGTGTTGATTCCATTCCCTGCCATGCCATTCCATTCCATTCCGGTTGATTCCATTTCATTCCATTCCATTCCATTTCATTTCCTTCGTGTTGTTTCCATTCCATTCCATTCCATTCCGTTCCCTTCCATTCCATTCCATTAGAGTTGATTCCATTCCATTCCATTCAATTCCATTCCATTCCATTTCATTCCATTCTCGATGATTCCATTCCAATCCATTCCAATCCATTCGGGTTGATTCCATTCCATTTCATTCCATTAGATTCCATTCCTTTCCATTCCATTCCTTTCAGGTTGATTCCATTACGTTCCATTCCATTCCATTCGGGTTGATACCATTCCATTCCATTCCATTACATTCTATTCGGGTTTATTCCATTCCATTCCATTCCATTCCATTCCATTTTGGTTGATTGCATTCCATTCGATTCCATTTCATTCGTGTTGATTCCATTCAATTCCATTCAGTTGCATTCCATTCCATTCCGTTTCATTCCATTGGTGTTGATTCCATTCCATTCCATTCCATTCCATTCCATTCCCTTCCATTCGTGTTGATTCCATTCGATGCGACTGCATTCCATTCCATTCCATTCCATTCGGCTCGATTCCATGCCATTCCTTTCCATTCCCTTCTATTCCATTCCATTCCTTTGCACTCCATTCCATTCCATTCCATTCCATTTCATTCCATTCGGGTTGATGGCATTCCATTCCATTCCATTCCATTCGGGTTGATTCCATTTCATTCCATTCCATTCCATTCCATTGCATTCTATTCCATTCTATTCCCTTCCATTGCATTCCATTCCATTGCATTTCATTCCATTCCGGTTGATTCCATTCCATTCCATTCCATTCCATTCCATTCAATTCCATTCCATTCCATTCCATTCCATTCTATTCCATTCCATTCCTTTTGATTCCATTCCATTCCATTCAATTCCATTTTATTCCATTCGGCTTGATTCCATTCGGGTTGTTTCCATTCCATTGCATTCCATTCAATTCCATTCTATTCCATTCTGGTTGATTCCATTCCATTCCATTCCATTCGGGTTGATTCCATTCAATTCCATTCTCTTCCATACCATTACATTCTCTTCCATTCCATTCCATTCTATCCCATTCCATTCCATTCTATTCGCATTGATTCCATTCCATCCCATTCCATTCCATTCCATCCCATTCCATTCCATTCCATTCGGGTTGATTCCATTGCATTCAGTTGCATTCCATTCCATTTGGGTGGATTCCATTCTATTCCATTCCATTCCATTCCATTCCATTCCATTCCATTCCATTCCATACGGGTTGATTCCAATCCGTTCCATTCCTTTCCATTCTATTTCATTCCATTCGTGTTGATTCCGTTCCATTCCATTCCATCGCATTCCATTCCATTCCGTTTCATTCCATTCATGTTGATTCCTTTCCATTCCATTCCATTCGGGATGATTCCATTCCCTTCCATTCCATTCCATTCCATTCCATTCGTGTTGATACCATTCCATTCCACGCCATTCCATTCCATTCCATTCCATAAGGGTTGATGCCATTCCATTCCATTCCATACCATTCCATTCCCGTTGGGTTGATTGCATTCCATTCCACTCCATTCCATTTGGGTTAATTGCATTCCATTCCATTCCATTCGACTCCATTCTGTTCCATTCCATTCGGGTGGCTTCCAATCCAGTCAAGAACATTCCATTCCATTCCATTCCATTCCATTCCATTCCATTCCATTCCTCTCCATTCCAATCCATTCCATTCCCTGTGGGTTGATTCCATTCCATTCCATTCCATTCCATTCCATGCCATTCCATTCCATTCGGGTTGATTCCATTCCATTCCATTCCATTCCATTCCACTCCATTCCATTGCATTCCATTCGGGTTGATTCCATTCCATTCAATTCCATACCATTCCATTCCACTCGGGTTGATTCCATTCCATTCCTTTCCACTCCATTCCATTCGTGTTGATTCCATTCCATTACATTCCATTCCATTCCATTCCATTCCATTCCATTCCATTCCATTCTTGTAGATTCCGTTCTATTCCATTCCATTCCATTCCATTCCATTCCGTTCGGGTTGATTCCATTCCGTTCCATTCGAATCCATTCCTTTCCATTCCGATTGATTCCATGCTATTCCTTTCCATTCCATTCCGTTCCATTCCATTCCATTCCGATTGATTCCATTCCATTCCATTGCATTCCATTACATTCAACTCCATTCCTTTGTTGTTGATTCCATTCCATTCCATTCCATTCCATTCCATTCCTTTCCATTCCGTTTCATTCCATTCCATTCAATTTCATTCCATTCGGGTTGATTCCATTCCATTCCATTCCTTTCCATTATATTCCATTCCATTCCATTCCAGTCGGGTTCATTCCATTCCATTCCATTCCATTCGATTCTATTACATTCCATTCCCTTCGGGTTGAATCCATTCCATTCCCTTCCATTCCATTCCATTCCATTCCATTCGGGTTGATTCCATTCCATTCCGTTCCATTCCATTCCATTCCATTCCATTAAATTCCATTCCGGTTGATTCCATTCCATTTCTTTACATTCCATTCCATTCCATTCTGGTTTATTCCATTCCATTCCATTCCATTCCATTCCATTCCATTCCATACCATTCCATTGCTGTTGATTCCATTCCATTCCATTCCATTCCATTCCACTCCATTAACTTCCATTCCGTTTGGGTTGATTCCATTCCATTCCAATCCATACCATTCCATTCCATTCCGGTTGATTCCATTCCATTCCATTTCATTCCATTTGGGTTTATTCCATTCCATTGCATTCTATTCTATTCCATTCTGGTTGATTGCATTCCATTCCATTCCACTCCATTCCATTTCATTCGGGTTGATTCCATTCCATTCCATTCCATTCCATTCCATTCCATTCCATTCCATTTGTGTTGACTCCATTCCATTCCATTCCATTCCATTCCATTCCATTCGGTTTGATTCCATTCCATTCCGTTCCATTCCATTCTATTCCATTCCATTCGTGTTGATTCCATTCCATTCCACTCCATTGAATTCCATTCCATTCCGTTTCATTCCATTCGTGTTGATTCCATTACATTCCATTCCATTCCCCTCCATTCGTGTTGATTCCATTCCATTCCATTCCATTCCATTCCATTCCATTCCATTCTATTCCATTCCACTCCTTTTGATTCCATTCCATTCCATTCAATTCCATTTTATTCCATTCGGCTTGATTCCATTCGGGTTGTTTCCATTCCATTGCATTCCATTCAATTCCATTCTATTCCATTCTGGTTGATTCCATTCCATTCCATTCCATTCCATTCGGGTTGATTCCATTCAATTCCATTCTCTTCCATACCATTACATTCTCTTCCATTCCATTCCATTCTATTCCATTCCATTCTATTCTATTCGCATTGATTCCATTCCATCCCATTCCATTCCATTCCATCCCATTCCATTCCATTCCATTCGGGTTGATTCCATTGCATTCAGTTGCATTCCATTCCATTTGGGTGGATTCCATTCCATTCCATTCCATTCCATTCCATTCCATTCCATTCCATCCCATTCCATTCCATACGGGTTGATTCCAATCCGTTCCATTCCTTTCCATTCTATTTCATTCCATTCGTGTTGATTCCGTTCCATTCCAT
This sequence comes from Pan paniscus, assembly GCF_029289425.2. NCBI lineage: Eukaryota > Metazoa > Chordata > Mammalia > Primates > Hominidae > Pan > Pan paniscus. Next base: position 42,025,564 of record NC_073267.2, on the reverse strand, counting down.
TCCATCGCATTCCATTCCATTCCGTTTCATTCCATTCATGTTGATTCCTTTCCATTCCATTCCATTCCATTCGGGATGATTCCATTCCCTTCCATTCCATTCCATTCGTGTTGATACCATTCCATTCCACGCCATTCCATTCCATTCCATTCCATTAGGGTTGATGCCATTCCATTCCATTCCATACCCTTCCATTCCCGTTGGGTTGATTCCATTCCATTCCACTCCATTCCATTTGGGTTAATTGCATTCCATTCCATTCCATTCGACTCCATTCCGTTCCATTCCATTCGGGTGGCTTCCATTCCAGTCAAGAACATTCCATTCCATTCCATTCCATTCCATTCCTCTCCATTCCAATCCATTCCATTCCATGTGGGTTGATTCCATTCCATTCCATTCCATTCCATTCCATTCCATTCCATTCCATTCGGGTTGATTCCATTCCATTCCATTCCGTTCCATTCCATTCCATTCCACTCCATTCCATTGCATTCCATTTGGGTTGATTCCATTCCATTCCATTGCATACCATTCCATTCCACTCGGGTTGATTCCATTCCATTCCATTCCATTCCATTCCATTCCATTCGGGTTGATTCCATTCCATTCCATTCCATTCCATTCCATTCCATTCCATTCCATTCTTGTAGATTCCGTTCTATTCCATTCCATTCCATTCCATTCCATTCCGTTCGGGTTGATTCCATTCCGTTCCATTCGAATCCATTCCATTCCATTCCGATTGATTCCATGCCATTCTTTCCATTCCATTCCGCTCCATTCCATTCCATTCCGATTGATTCCATTCCATTACATTGCATTCCATTCAATTCAACTCCATTCATTTGTGGTTTATTCCATTCCATTCCATTCCATTCCATTCCATTCCATTCCATTCCTTTCCTTTCCATTCCGTTTCTTTCCATTCCATTCAATTTCATTCCATTCGGGTTGATTCCTCTCCATTCCATTCCTTTCCATTATATTCCATTCCATTCCATTCCAGTCGGGTTCATTCCATACCATTCCATTCCATTCCATTCTATTCCATTCCATTCCCTTCGGGTTCAATCCACTCCATTCCCTTCCATTCCATTCCATTCCATTCCATTCCATTCGGGTTAATTCCATTCCCTTCCGTTTCATTCCATTCCATTCCATTCCATTCCTTTCCGGTTGATTCCATTCCATTCCGTTCCATTGCATTCCATTCCATTCCATTCCATTCCTTTCCGGTTGATTCCATTCCATTTCTTTCCATTCCATTCCATTCTGGTTTATTCCATTCCATTCCATTCCATTCCATTCCATTCCATTCCATTCCATTCCATTTCATTCTATTCCATTCTATCCCATTTCATTCCATTCCATTCGGGTTGATTCCATTCCATTCCATTCCATACCATTCCATCGCTGTTGATTACATTCCATTCCTTTCCATTCCATTCCACTCCATTCCATTCCATTCCGTTTGGGTTGATTCCATTCCGTTCCAATCCATACCATTCCATTCCATTCCGGATGATTCTATTCCATTACATTTCATTCCATTCCATTCGGGTTGATTCCATTCCATTTCTTTCTATTCCATTCCATTCCTTTCTATTCCATTCCATTCCATTCTATTCGCGTTGATTCCATTCCATCCCATTCCATTCCATTCCATCGCATTCCATTCCATTCCATTCGGGTTGAATCCATTGCATTCCATTCCATTCCATACCATTTGGGTGGATTCCATTCCATTCCATTCAATTCCATTCCATTCCATTCCGTTCGGGTTGATTCCATTCCCTTCCATTCCGTTGAATTCCATTCCATTCCATTCGATTCCACTCAGGTTGATTCCATTCCATTTCTTTCCATTCCATTCCATTCGGGTTTATTCCATTCCATTCCATTCCATTCCATTCCATTCCATTCGGTTGCTTCCATTCCATTCCAGAACATTCCATTCCATTCCATTCCATTTCGGTTGATTCCATTGCATTCCATTCCATTCCATTCTTATCCATTCCATTCCTTTTGCTTCCATTCCATTCCATTCCAATCCATTTTATTCCATTCGGTTTGCTTCCATTCCATTCCATTCCAATGCATTCCATTCCATTCCATTTCATTTCATTTGGGTTTATTCCATTCCATTGCATTCTATTCTATTCCATTCTGGTTGATTCCATTCCATTCCATTCCACTCCATTCCATTTCATTCGGGTTGATTCCATTCCATTCCATACCATTCCATTCCATTCCATTCCATTCCCTTCCATTCGTGTTGATTCCATTCGATGCCACTGCATTCCATTCCATTCCATTCCATTCGGCTTGATTCCATGCAATTCCTTTCCAATCCCTTCTATTCCATTCCATTCCTTTGCACTCCATTCCATTCCATTCCATTTCATTCCATTCGGGTTGATGGCATTCCATTCCATTCCATTCCATTCGGGTTGATTCCATTTCATTCCATTCCATTCCATTCCATTGCATTCTATTACATTCTATTCCCTTCCATTGCATTCCATTCCATTGCATTTCATTCCATTCCGGTTGATTCCATTCCATTCCATTCCATTTCATTCCATTCCATTCTGGTTGATTCCATTCTATTCCATTCCATTCCATTCCATTTCCTTTCGGTTGATTGATTCCATTCCAATCCATTCCATTCCATTCGGGTTGATTCCATTTCATTCCATTCCATTTCATTCGGGTTGATTCCATTCCATTCCATTCCACTGCATTCCGTTTCATTCCTTTCTATTCCATTGTATTCCATTCCACTCCATTTCGCTCCATTCAGGTTGATTCCATTCCACTCCATTCCATTCCATTCCATTCCATTAGGGTTGATTCCATTCCATTCCATCCCATTCCATTCCATTCCATTCCATTCCATTCCCTTTGGGTTGATTCCATTCCAATCCATTCCATTCCATTCCATTCCATTTCATTCCAAACGGGTTGATGCCATTCCATTCCATTCCATTGCATTCCATTCCATTCCATTTCATTCCATTCGGGTTGATACCTTTCCATTCCATTCCATTGCATTTCCTTCCATTGATGTTGATTCCATTCCATTCCATTCCATTCCATTCCATTCGGGTTGATTCCATTCCATTCCATTCCATTCCATTGCATTCCATTCCATTCCATTTCATTCCATTCGGGTTGACTCAATTAAATTCCATTCCATTCCATTCCATTCCATTCCATTCCCTTCCATTCCATTTGGGTTGATTCCATTCCATTCCATTCCTTTCCATTCCATTCATTTCGGGTTGATTCCATTCCATTGCATTCCATTCCATTCCATTCCATTCCATTCTATTCCATTGCATTCGTGTTGATTCCATTCCATTCCATTCCATTTCGTTCCATTCCATTCCGTTTCATTCCATTCGTGTTGATTCCATTCCATTGAATTCCATTCCATTCCATTCCATTCGTGTTGATTCCATTCCATTCCATTCCATTGCATTGCATTCCATTACATTCCATTCCATTGTGGTTGATTCCATTCCATTTCATTCCATTCCATTCCATTCCATTCCGTTACATTACATTCGGTTTGATTCCCTTCCATTGCATTCCATTCCATTCCATTCCATTTCGGTTGATTCCATTCCATTCCATTCCATTCCATTCCTTTCGTGTTGATTTCATTCCTTTCCATTCCATTCCAATCCATTCCATTCCATTCGGGTTGATTCCATTCCATTCCATTTGATTCCATTCCATTCGATTCAATTCCATTCGGGTTAACTCCATTCCATTCGTTTCCATTCCATTCGGCTTGACTCCATTCCATTCCATTCGATTCCATTCCACTCGGGTTGACTCCATTCCTTTCCATTTCATTCCATTCTATTCCATTCCATTGCATTGCATTGCATTGCATTCGGGTAGTTTCCATTCTATTCCATTCCAAGCCATTCCATTCCATTCCGGTTGATTCCATTCCATTCCATTCCATTCTATTCCATTGCGCTCCATTCCATTCCATTCCATTCCATTCCATTGCATTGCATTCCATTCTACTCCATTCCATTCCATTGCATTCTGGTTGATTCCATTCCATTCCATTCCATTCCATTCCATTCCACTGTATTCCATTCGTGCTGATTCCATTCCATTCCATTCCATTCCACTCCATTCGATTCCATTCCATTCCATGCCATTCGTGTTGCTTCCATTCCAGTCAAGAACATTCCATTCCATTCCATTCCATTCTGGTTGATTCCATTCGATTCCATTCCATTGCATTCCATTCAATTCCATTTCATTTCATTCGGGTTGATTCCATTCCATTCCATTCCATTACATTCCATTCTGGTTGATCCTTTTCGTTTCCATTCCCTTCAATTCCATTCCATTCCTTTCCATTGGAGTTGCTTCCATTCCATTCCACAACATTCCATTCCATTCCCTTCCATTCTTTCCATTCCATTCCATTCGGGTTCATTCCATTCCATTCGATTCCATTCCATTCCGGTCCATTCTGGTCGAGTCCATTCAATTCCATTCCATTCGGGTTTATTCCATTCCATTCCATTCAATTCCATTCCATTCCATTCGGTTGCTTCCATTCCATTCCAGAACATTCCATTCCCTTCCATTCCATTCTGGTTGATTCCATTGCATTCCATTCCATTCCATTCTATTGCATTCCATTCCTTTTGCTTCCATTCCATTCCATTCCAATCCATTTTATTCCATTCGGTTTGATTCCATTCCATTCCATTCCAATGCATTCCATTCCATTCCATTTCATTCCTTTCGGGTTTATTCCATTCCATGCCATTCCATTCTATTCCATTCTGGTTGATTCCATTCCATTCCATTCCACTCCGTTCCATTTCATTCGGGTTGATTCCATTCCATTCCATTCCATTCCATTCCATTCCATTCCATTCCATTTGTGTTGACTCCATTCCATTCCATTCCATTCCATTTCATTCCAATCCATTCCGTTAGATTCCATTCCATTCCATTCCATTCCATTCCATTCCATTCCATTTCATTCCAATCCATTCGGCTTGACTGCATTCCATTACATTCCATTCCATTCAGTTGCTTCCTTTCCATTCCGGAATATTCCATGCCATTCCATTCCGGTTGATTCCATTCCATTCCATTCCATTCCATTCCATTCCATTCCATTCCATTCCATTCTATACCATTCCATTCCTTTTGATTCCATTCCATTCCATTCAATTCCATTTTATTCCATTCGGCTTGATTCCATTCGGGTTGTTTCCATTCCATTGCTTTCCATTCAATTCCATTCTATTCCATTCTGGTTGATTCCATTTCATTCCATTCCATTCCATTCGGGTTGATTCCATTCAATTCCATTCTCCTCCATACCATGACATTCTCTTCCATTCCATTCCATTCTATTCCATTCCATTCCATTCTATTCGCATTGATTCCATTCTATCCCATTACATTCCATTCCATCCCATTCCATTCCATTCCATTCGGGTTGATTCCATTGCATTCACTTGCATTCCATTCCATTTGCGTGGATTCCATTCCATTCCATTCCATTCCATTCCATACTTGTTGATTCCAATCCGTTCCATTCCTTTCCATTCAATTCCATTCCATTCGTGTTGATTCCGTTCCATTCCATTCCATCGCATTCCATTCCATTCCGTTTCATTCCATTCATGTTTATTCCTTTCCATTCCATTCCATTCGGGATGATTTCATTCCCTTCCATTCCATTCCATTCTCTTCCATTCGTGTTGATACCATTCCATTCCACGCCATTCCATTCCATTCCATTCCATTAGGGTTGATGCCATTCCATTCCATTCCATACCATTCCATTCCCGTTGGGTTGATTCCATTCCATTCCACTCTATTCCATTCCATTCCATTCCATTCCATTCCTTTCCATTCGGGTTGATTCCATTCCATTCCATTCCATTCCATTCCACTCCATTCCATTCCATTCCACTCCATTCCATTGCATTCCATTCGGGTTGATTCCATTCCATTCCATTCCATACCATTCCATTCCACTCGGGTTGATTCCATTCCATTCCATTCCATTCCATTCTTGTAGATTCCGTTCTATTCCATTCCATTCCATTCCATTCCATTCCGTTCGGGTTAATTCCATTCCGTTCCATTCGAATCCATTCCATTCCATTCAGATTGATTCCATGCCATTCCTTTCCATTCCATTCCGTTCCATTCCATTCCATTCCGATTGATTCCATTCCATTCCATTGCATTCCATTCCATTCAACTCCATTCCTTTGTGGTTGATTCCATTCCATTCCATTCCATTCCATTCCATTCCATTCCATTCCTTTCCATTCCGTTTCATTCCATTCCATTCAATTTCATTCCATTCGGGTTGATTCCATTCCATTCCATTCCTTTCCATTATATTCCATTCCATTCCATTCCAGTCGGGTTCATTCCATTCCATTCCATTCCATTCTATTCCATTCCATTCCCTTTGGGTTGAATCCATTCCATTCCCTTCCATTCCATTCCATTCCATTAAATTCGGGTTGATTCCATTCCATTCCGTTCCATTCTATTCCATTCCATTCCTTTCCGGTTGATTCCATTCCATTTCTTTCCATTCCATTCCATTCTGGTTTATTCCATTCCATTCCATTCCATTCCATTCTATTCCATTCCATTCCATTCCATTTCATTCTATTCCATTCTATCCCATTTCATTCCATTCCATTCGGGTTTATTCCATTCCATTCCATTCCATACCATTCCATTGCTGTTGATTCCATTCCATTCCATTCCATTCCATTCCACTCCATTCCATTCCATTCCGTTTGGGTTGATTCCATTCCGTTCCAATCCATACCATTCCATTCCATTCCGGTTGATTCCATTCCATTCCATTTCATTCCATTCCATTCGGGTTGAATCCATTCCATTTCTTTCTATTCCATTCCATTCCATTCTATTCCATTCCATTCCATTCTATTCGCGTTGATTCCATTCCATACCATTTCATTCCATTCCATCAAATTCCATTCCATTCCATTCCATTCCATCGCATTCCTTTCCATTCCATTCGGGTTGAATGCATTGCATTCCATTCCATTCCTTACCATTTGGGTGGATTCCATTCCATTCCATTCAATTCCATTCCATTCCATTCCGTTCGGTTTGATTCCATTCCCTTCCATTCCGTTGCATTCCATTCCATTCCATTCCATTCCACTCAGGTTGATTCCATTCCATTTCTTTCCATTCCATTCCATTCCATTCCATTCGGGTTTATTCCATTCCATTCCATTCCATTCGGTTGCTTCCATTCCATTCCAGAACATTCCATTCCATTCCATTCCATTTCGGTTGATTCCATTGCATTCCATTCCATTCCATTCCATTCCATTCCAATCCATTTCATTCCATTCATTTTGATTCCATTCCATTCCATTCCAATGCATTCCATTCCATTCCATTTCATTCCATTTGGGTTTATTCCATTCCATTGCATTCTATTCTATTCCATTCTGGTTGATTCCATTCCATTCCATTCCACTCCGTTCCATTTCATTCGGGTTGATTCCATTCCATTCCATTCCATGCCATTCCTTTCCATTCCATTTGTGTTGACTCCATTCCATTCCATTCCATTCCATTCCATTCCATTCGTTTTGATTCCATTCCATTCCGTTCCATTCCATTCTATTCCATTCCATTCGTGTTGATTCCACTCCATTCCACTTTATTGAATTCCATTCCATTCCTTTTCATTCCATTCGTGTTGATTCCATTCCATTCCATTCCATTCCATTGCATTCCCTTCCATTCGTGTTGATTCCATTCCATGCCATGCCATTCCATTCCATTCCATTCCGGTTGATTCCATTCCATTCCGTTCCCTTCCATTCCATTCCATTAGAGTTGATTCCATTCCATTCCATTCAATTCCATACCATTCCATTTCATTCCATTCTCGATGATTCCATTCCATTCCATTCCATTACAGTTGATTCCATTCCATCCCATTCAATTCCATTCCATTCCATTTCATTCCATTCTCGATGATTCCATTCCATTCCATTACATTCCATTCGGGTAGATTCCATTCCATTTCATTCCATTAGATTCCATTCCTTTCCATTCCATTCCTTTCAGGTTGACTCCATTACGTTCCATTCCATTCCATTCGGGTTGATACCATTCCATTCCATTCCATCCCATTCCATTACATTCTATTCGGGTTGATTCCATTCCATTCCATTACATTCCATTCCATTTTGGTTGATTAAATTCCATTCGATTCCATTCCATTCGTGTTGATTCCATTCAATTCCATTCAATTGCATTCCCTTCCATTCCGTTTCATTCCATTGGTGTTGATTCCATTCCATTCCATTCCATTCCATTCCATTCCCTTCCATTCGTGTTGATTCCATTCGATGCCACTGCATTCCATTCCATTCCATTCCATTCGGCTTGATTCCATGCCATTCCTTTCCATTCCCTTCTATTCCATTCCATTCCTTTGCACTTCATTCCATTCCATTCCATTCCATTTCATTCCATTCGGGTTGATGGCATTCCATTCCATTCCATTCTATTCCATTCCCTTCCATTCGTGTTGATTCCATTCGATGCCACTGCATTCCATTTCTTTCCATTCTATTCGGCTTGATTCCATGCCATTCCTTTCCATTCCCTTCTATTCCATTCCATTGCTTTGCACTCCATTCCATTCCATTTCATTCCATTCGGGTTGATGGCATTCCATTCCATTCCATTCCATTCCGGTTGATTCCATTCCATTCCATTCCATTCCATTCCATTCCATTCCATTCTATTCCTTTCCATTCCTTTTGATTCCATTCCATTCCATTCAATTCCATTTTATTCCATTCGGCTTGATTCCATTCGGGTTTTTTCCATTCCATTGCATTCCATTCAATTCCATTCTATTCCATTCTCGTTGATTCCATTCCATTCCATTCCATTCCATTCGGTTTGATTCCATTCAATTCCATTCTCTTCCATACCATTACATTCTCTTCCATTCCATTCCATTCCATTCCATTCCATTCTAGTCGACTCTATTCCATTCCATTTGCTTCCATTTCAACCCATTCTGGTTGATTCCATTCCATTCCATTCCACTGTATTCCATTCCATTCCATTCCATTCCATTCCATTCCATTCCATCCCTTTCCATTCCATTCCATTCGGGTTGATTCCATTCCATTCCATTCCGTTCCATTACATTCCATTATTGTAGATTCCATTCCATTCCATTCCATTCCACTCCATTCCATTCCATACCTGTTGATTCTATTCCATTCCATTCCATTCCATTCCGGTTGATTCCATTCCTTTCCATTCCATTCCATACCATTCCATTCCAATCGGGTTGATTCCATTCTATTCCATTCCATTCCTTTCCATTCCATTCCATTCCATTCGGGTTGATTCCATTCCATTCCATTCCGTTCCATTACATTCCACTCGTGTTGATTCCATTCCATTCCATTCCATTCCGGTTGATTCCATTCCTTTCCATTCCATTCCATACCATTCCATTCCAATCGGGTTGATTCCATTCTATTCCATTCCATTCCTTTCCATTCCATTCCATTCCATTCGGGTTGATTCCATTCCATTCCATTCCGTTCCATTACATTCCACTCGTGTTGATTCCATTCCATTCCATTCCATTCCGGTTGATTCCATTCCTTTCCATTCCATTCCATACCATTCCATTCCAATCGGGTTGATTCCATTCTATTCCATTCCATTCCATCCCTTTCCATTCCATTCCATTCAGGTTGATTCCATTCCATTCCATTCCATTCCATTTCATTTGGGTTGATTGCATTCCATTCCAAGGCATTCCATTCCCTTCCATTCCATTCCATTCGTGTTGATTCCATTCCAATCCATTCCATTTGTGTTGATTCCATTCCATTCCATTCCTTTCCACTCCATTTCATTCCATTCCCTTCGGGTTGATTCCATTCCATTCCATTTCATTCCTTTCCATTGCATTCCATTCCATTAGGGTTGATTCCATTCCATTCCATTCCATTCCATTCCATTCCATTCCATTCCATTCCATTCCTTTCCGTTCGGGTTGATTCCATTATATTCCATTCCATTAAATTCCATTCCATTCCATTCGGTTATATTCCATTCCGTTCCATTCCAGTCCATTCCATTCCATTCCATTTCATTTGGGTTGATTACATTCCATTCCACTGCATACCATTCTATTCCATTCCATTTCATTTGGGTTGATTGCATTCCATTCCATTTTTCCATTCTATTCCATTCCATTTGTGTAGATTCCATTCCATTCCATTCCATTCCATTTGGGTTAATTCCATTCCATTCCATTCCATTCCATTCAATTCCATTTGTGTTTATTCCATTCCATTCCATTCCATTCCATTTTGGTTGATTCCATTCCATTCCATTCCATTCCATTCCATTCAATTCCATTCCCTTCTGGTTGATTCCATTCCATTCCATTGCACTCCACTCCATTGCATTCCATTCTGGTTGATTCCAATCCATTTCATTCAATTCCATTCCATTCCATTCCATTCCATTCTAGTCGACTCTATTCCATTCCACTTGCTTCCATTCCAATCCATTCTGTTTGATTCCATTCCATTCCATTCCACTGTATTCCATTCCATTCCATTCTATTCCATTCCATTCTTTCTATTCGCCTTGATTCCACTCCATTCCATTCCATTCCATTCCATCCCATTCCATTCCATTCCATTCGGGTTAATTCCATTCCATTCCATTCCGTTCCATTACATTCCATTCTTGTTGATTCCACTCCATTCCATTCCATTCCATTCCGTTCCCTTCCATTCGGGTTGATTCCACTCCATTCCATTCCATTTCATTTGGGTTGATTGCATTCCATTCCATTGCATTCCATTCCATTCCATTCCATTTGTGTTGATTCCATTCCATTCCATTCCATTCCTTTCCATTTGTGTTGATACCATTCCATTTCATTCCATTCCCTTGTGGTTGATTCCATTCCATTCCATTCCACTCCACTCCATTGCATTCCATTCGGGTTGATTCCAATCCATGTCATTCCATTCCATTCCACTCCATTCCATTCCATTTCTTTCCATTCCATTCTGCTCGTCTCTATTCCATTCCATTTGTTTCCATTCCATTCCATTCTGGTTGATTCCATTCCATTCCAATAAATTCCATTCCATTCCATTCCATTCAGGTTGATTCCATTCCATTCCATTCCATTGTATTCCACTCCATTCCATTCTATTCCATTCCATTCCATTATATTCGCCTTGATTCCACTCCATTCCATTTCATTCCATTCCATCCCATTCCATTCCATTCCATTTGGATTAATTGCATTCCATTCCATTCCGTTCCATTACATTCCATTCGTGTTGATTCCATTCCATTCCATTCCATTCCACTCCATTCCATTCCATACCTGTTGATTCTATTCCATTCCATTCCGGTTGATTCCATTCCTTTCCATTCCATTCCATACCATTCCATTCCAATCGGGTTGATTCCATTCTATTCCATTCCATTCCGTTACATTACATTCCGTTCCATTCCATTCTGGTTGATTCCATTCAATTCCACTCCATTCCATTCTATTCCTTTGGGTTGTTTCCGTTCCATTGCATTCCATCCCATTTCATTCCACTTGGGTTGATTCCATTCCATTCCATTCCATTCCATTTCATTTGGGTTGATTTCATTCCATTACACTGCATTCCATTGCATTCCATTCCATTCGATTTGTGTTGATTCCATTCCATTCCATTCTATTCCATTTGTGTTCATTCCATTCCATTCCTTTCCATTCCACTCCATTCCATTCCATTCCCTTCGGGTTGATTCCATTCCATTCCATTTCATTCCTTTCCATTGCATTCCATTCCATTCGGGTTGATTCCTTTCCATTCCATTCCATTGCATTCCATTCCATTCCATTCCATTCGCGTTGATTCCATTCTATTCCATTCCATTAAATTCCATTCAATTCCATTCGGTTAAATTCCATTCCATTCCATTCGATTGCATTTCATTCCATTCCGTTCCATTCGGGTTGATTCCATTCCATTCCATTCCATTGCATTCCATACCATTACATTCCATTAGGGTTGATTGCATTCCATTCCATTTGGGTTGATTCCATTCCATTCCATTCTATTCCATTCCATTCCATTCCCTTAGGGATGATTCCATTCCATTCCATTCCATTCTATTCCGTTCCATTCCATTTGGGTTGATTCCATTCCATTCCATTCCATTTCATTCCATTCCATTGCATTTCATTCCATTCAGGTTGATTCCATTCCATTCCATTCCATTCAATTCCACTCCATTCGGGTTGATTCCGTTCCATTTCATTCCATTCCATTCCATTCCATTCGGGTTGATTCCATTCCATTCCATTCGGGTTGATTCCATTCTATTAAATTCCATTCCATTCAATTCCATTCCGTTTCATTTTATTCACGTTGATTCCATTCCATTCCATTCCTTACCATTCCATCCCATTCAATTCCATTCCATTCGGTTTGATTCCATTCCATTCCATTCCGTTCCATTCCATTCCATTCCATCCCTTTCCATTCCATTCCATTCGGGTTGATTCCATTCCATTCCATTCCGTTCCATTACATTCCATTCGTGTTGATTCCATTCCATTCCATTCCATTCCGGTTGATTCCATTCCCTTCCATTCCACTCCATACCATTCCATTCCAATTGGGTTGTTTCCATTCTATTCCATTCCATTCCATTCCATTCCATTCGGGTTGATTCCATTCCATTCCACTCCATTCAGTTCTATTCCTTTCAGGTTGATTCCATTCCATTGCATACCATTGCATTCCATTCCACTTGGGTTGATTCCATTCCATTCCATTCCATTCCATTTCATTTGAGTTGATTGCATTCCATTCCATTGCTTTCCATTGCATTCCATTCCATTCGGTTTGTTTTGATTCCATTCCATTCCATTCATTTCCATTTGTGTTGATTCCATTCCATTCCTTTCCATTCCACTCCATTCCCTTCCATTCCCTTCGGGTTGATTCCATTCCATTCCATTTCATTCCATTCCACTGCATTCCATTCCATTCGGGTTGATTCCAATCCATTCCATTCAATTGCATTCCATTCCATGCCATTCCATTCGGGTTGATTCCACTCCATTCCATTCCATTGAATTCCATTCAATTCCATTCGGTTAAATTCCATTCCATTCCATTCCATTGCATTTCATTCCATTCCATTCCATTCGGGTTGATTCCATTCCATTGCATTGCATTCCATTCCATACCATTAGATTCCATTAAGGTTGATTCCATTCCATTCCATTCCATTCCATTCCATTCCATTCCATTCCATTCCATTCCATTCCATTCCCTTCCATTTGGGTTGATTCCATTCCATTCCATTCTATTCCATTCCATTCCATTCCCTTAGGGATGATTCCATTGCATTCCATTCCATTCCATTCTATTCCGTTCCATCCCATTTGGGTTGATTCCATTGCATTCCATTCCATTTCAATCCATTCCATTCCACTTCATTCCATTCAGGTTGATTCCATTCCATTCCATTCCATTCCATTCCATTCCAGTCCTTTCAATTCAATTCCATTCCATTCGGGTTTATTCCGTTCCATTTCATTCCATTCGGATTGATTCCATTCCACTCCATTCCATTCCATTCCATTCCATTCCATTCCATTCCATGTGGGTTGATTTCATCCCATTCCATTCCATTCCATTCCATTCCATTCCATTCCATGTGTGCTGATTCCATTCCATTCCATTCCATTCCATTCCATTCCATTCGGGTTGATTCCATTCCATTCCATTGCATTCCATTCCATTCCATTGTTTTGATTCCATTCCCATCCAAACCGTTCCATTAAGGTTGATTCCATTCCATTCCATACCATTCCATTCAATTTGGGTTGATTCCATTCTATTCCATTCCATTCCATTCCATTCCATTCCATTCCATTCCATTCAGGTTGACTCCATTCCATTCCATTCCATTCCATTTTATTCCGTTCCATTCCATTTGGTTTGATTCCATTGCATTCCATTCCATTTCATTCCATTCCATTCCACTTCATTCCATTCAGGTTGATTCCATTCCATTCCATTCCATTCCAATCCATTCCATTCCATTCCATTCGGGTTTATTCCGTTCCATTTCATTCCATTCGGATTGATTCCATTCCACTCCATTCCATTCCATTCCATTCCATTCCATTCCATGTGGGTTGATTTCATCCCATTCCATTCCATTCCATTCCATTCCATTCCATTCCATTCCATTCCATTCCATTCCATATGTGCTGATTCCATTCCATTCCATTCCATTCCATTCCATTCCATTCCATTCCATTCCATTCGGGTTGATTCCATTCCATTCCATTGCATTCCATTCCATTCCATTGCTGTTGATTCCATTCCCATCCAAACCGTTCCATTAAGGTTGATTCCATTCCATTCCATACCATTCCATTCAATTCGGGTTGATTCCATTCTATTCCATTCCATTCCATTCCATTCCATTCCATTCCATTCCATTCCATTCCATTCGGGTTTATTCCATTCCATTCCATTCCATTCCATTCCATTACATTCCATTACATTCGGGTTGATTCCTTTCCATTGCATTCCATTCCATTCCATTTCACTTGGGTTGATTCCATTCCATTCCATTCCTTTCCATTTCATTTGGGTTGATTGCATTCCTTTCCATTGCATTCCATTGCATTCCATTCCATTCCTTTCCATTTCATTTGGGTAGATTGCATTCCTTTCCATTGCATTCCATTGCATTCCATTCCATTCCATTTGTGTTGATTCCATTCCATTCCTTTAAATCCCATTCCATTTCATTCCATTAGGTTTGATTCCATTCCATTTCATTCCATTCCATTCCATTCTGGTCGATTCTATTCCATTCCATTTGTTTCCATTCCATTCCATTCTGGTTGATTCCATTCCATTCCATTAAATTCCATTACATTCCATTCCATTCGAGTTGATTCCATTCCGTTCCATTCCATCCCATTCCATTCCATTCCATTCCATTCGGGTTGATTCCATTCCATTCCATTCTGTTCCATAACATTCCATTCCTGTTAATTCCATTCCATTCCATTCCATTCCATTCCATTCCATTCCATTCCACTCCATTCCATTCCATACATGTTGATTCTATTCCATTCCATTCCATTCCATTCTGGTTGATTCTATTCCTTTCCATTCCATTCCATTCCATTCCATTCCATTCTGGTTGAATCCATTCCATTCCACTCCATTCCGTTCTATTCCATTCCATTCCATTCCGTTCCATTACATTCCATTCCATTCCCTTCTGGTTGATTCCATTCCATTTCATTCCATTCCCTTCCATTCGGGTTGATTCCTGTCCATTCCATTCCATTCCATTCCATTTCATTTGGGTTGATTGCATTCCATTCCATTGCATTCCATTCCAATACATTCCATTCCATTTGTGTTGATTCCTTTCCATTCTATTCCATTTGTGTTGATTCCATTCCATTCCATTCCATTCCATTCCATTCCATTCCACTCCATTCCATTCCATTACCTTCGGGTTGATTCCATTCCATTCCATTTCATTCCATTGCATTCCATTCCATTCCATTCGGGTTGATCCCATTCCATTCCATTCCATTGAATTCCATTCCATTCCATTCGGTTAGATTCCATTCCATTCCATTCCATTCCATTCCATTCCATTCCATTCGGGTTGTTTCCATTTAATTCAAATCCATTCCATTCCATTCCATTCCATTCCATTTCGGTTGATTCCATTGCATTCGATTCCATTCCATTCCATTTGTGTTGATTCCATTCCATTCCATTCCTTTCCATTTGTTTTCATTCCATCCGATTCCATTCCATTCCCTTCTGGTTGATTCCATTCCATTGCATTCCACTCCACTCCATTGCATTCCATTCGGGTTGATTCCATTCCATTTCATTCCATTCCATTCCATTCCATTCCATTCCATTCCATTCCATTCGAGTTGATTCTATTCCACTCCATTTGTTTCCATTCCGTTCCATTCTGGTTGATTCCATTCCATTCCGTTCCCTCCTGTTTGATTCCCTTCCATTCCATTCCATTGCATTCCATTGCATTCCATTTCATTCCATTCAGGTTGACTGCATTCTATTTCATTCCATTCAATTCCATTCCATTCCATTCCATTCCATTAAATTCCATTCCATTTGGGTCGATTCTATTCCATTCCATTTCTTTCCATTCCATTCCATTCTTGTTGATTCCATTCCATTCCATTCCATTCCATACCATTCCATTCCCTTCCATTCGGGTTGATTCCACTCCATTCCATTCCATTCCATTCCATTTCATTTCGGTTCATTGCTTTCCATTCCATTGCATTCCATTCCATTCCATTCCATTTGTGTTGATTCCTTTCCATTCCATTCCTTTCCATTTGTGTTTATTCCATCCCATTCCATTCCATTCCCTTCTGGTTGATTCCATTCCATTCCATTCCACTCCACTCCATTGCATTCCATTCGGGTTGATTCCATTCCATTTCATTCCATTCCATTCCATTCCATTCCACTCCATTCCATTCGGGTCGATTGTATTCCACTCCATTTGTTTCCATTCCGTTCCATTCTGGTTGATTCCATTCCATTCCATTAAATTCCACTTCATTCCATTCCATTCGGGTTGATTCCATTCCATTCCATTCCATTCTATTCCATTGCATTCCATTCTATTCGCGTTGATTCCACTCCATTCCATTCCATTCCATTTCATCCCTTTCCGTTCCATTCCATTCGGGTTGATTCCATTCCATTCCATTCCGTTCCATTACATTCCACTCGTGTTGATTCCATTCCATTCCATTCCATTCCGGTTGATTCCATTCCTTTCCATTGCATTCCATACCATTCCATTCCAATCGGGTTGATTCCATTCTATTTCATTCCGTTCCATTCCAATCCATTCCATTCCATCTCTTTCGGGTTGATTCCAATCCATTCCACTCCATTCCGTTCTATTCCATTCGGGTTGATTCCGTTCCATTGCATTCGATTCCATTCCATTCCACTTGGGTTGATTCCATTGCATGCCATTCCATTCCATTTAATTTGGGTTGATTGCATTCCATTCCATTGCATTCCATTCCATTACATTCCACTCCATTTGTGTTGATTCCATTCCATTCCATTCCATTTGTGTTGATTCCATTCCATTCCATTCCATTCCACTCCATTTCATGCCATTCCCTTCGGGTTGATTCCATTCCATTCCATTTCATTCCTTTCCATTGCAATCCATTCCATTAGGGTTGATTCCATTCCATTCCATTCCATTCCATTCCATTCCATTCCATTCCATTCGATTCCATTCCATTCCGTTCGGGTTGATTCCATTACATTCCATTCCATTAAATTCCATTCCATTCCATTCGGTTATATTCCATTCCATTCCAGTCCAGTCCATTCCATTCCATTCCATTTCATTTGGGTTGATTGCATTCCATTCCATTGCATTCCATTCTATTCCATTCCATTTTTGTTGATTCCATTCCATTCCATTCCATTCCATTCCATTTGGGTTAATTCCATTCCATTCCATTCCATTCCATTCCATTCCATTCCATTTGTGTTTATTCCATTCCATTCCATTCCATTCCATTAGGGTTGATTCCATTCCATTCCATTCCATTCCATTCTATTCCCTTCTGGTTGATTCCATTCCATTCCATTCCATTCCATTCCCTTCCCTTCCATTCGGGTTGATTCCACTCCATTCCATTCCATTTCATTTGGGTTGATTGCATTCCATTCCATTGCATTCCATTCCATTCCATTCCATTTGTGTTGATTCCATTCCATTCCATTCCATTTGTGTTGATTCCATTCCATTCCATTCCATTCCTTTCCATTTGTGTTCATTCCATTCCAATCCATTCCATTCCCTTCTCGTTGATTCCATTCCATTCCATTCCACTCCACTACATTGCATTCCATTCTGGTTGATTCCAATCCATTTCATTCAATTCCATTCCATTCCATTCCATTCCCTTCCATTCTAGTCGACTCTATTCCATTCAATTTGTTTCCATTCCATTCCATTCTGGTTGGTTCCATTCCATTCCATTAAATTCCATTACATTCCATTCCATTCAGGTTGATTCCATTCCATTCCATTCCATTGTATTCCATTCCATTCCATTCTATTCCATTCCATTCCATTCTATTCGCCTTGATTCCACTCCATTCCATTCAATTCCATTCCATCCCTTTCCATTCCATTCCATTCCATTCGGGTTAATTCCATTCCATTCCATTCCATTCCATTCCATTCCATTCGTGTTGATTCCATTCCATTCCATTCCATTCCACTCCATTCCATTCCATACATGTTGATTCTATTCCATTCCATTCCATTCCATTCTGGTTTATTCCATTCCTTTCCATTCCATTCCATACAATTCCATTCCATTCGGGTTGACTCCATTCTATTCCTTTCCATTCCATTCCATTCCATTCCATTCCATTCTGGTTGATTCCATTCCATTCCACTCCATTCCGTTCTATTCCATTCGGGTTGATTCCGTTCCATTGCATTCCATTACATTCCACTTTGGTGGATTCCATTCCATTTCATTCCATTCCATTTCATTTGGGTTGATTGCATTCCATTCCATTGCATTGCATTCCAATACATTCCATTCCATTTGTGTTGATTCCATTCCATTCTATTGCATTTGTGTTGATTCCATTGCATTCCATTCCATTCCATTCCATTCCACTCCATTCCATTCCATTACATTCGGGTTGATTCCATTCCATTCCATTCCATTCCATTCCATTCGGGTTGATTCCATTACATTCCATTCCATTGAATTCCATTCCATTCCATTCGGTTAGATTCCATTCCATTCCATTCCATTCCATTCCATTCGCTTTGTTTCCATTTAATTCAAATCCATTCCATTCCATTCCATTTCGGTTGATTCCATTGCATTCCATTCCATTCCATTCCATTTGTGTTGATTCCATTCCATTCCATTCCTTTCCATTTGTTTTCATTCCATCCGATTCCATTCCATTCCCTTCTGTTTGATTCCATTCCATTCCATTCCATCCCTTTCCGTTCCATTCCATTCAGGTTGATTCCATTCCATTACATTCCGTTCCATTACATTCCACTCGTGTTGATTCCATTCCATTCCATTCCATTCCGGTTGATTCCATTCCTTTCCATTCCATTCCATACCATTCCATTCCAATCGGGTTGATTCCATTCTATTTCATTCCATTCCATTCCAATCCATTCCATTCCATTCGGGTTGATTCCATTCCATTCCACTCCATTCCGTTCTAATCCATTCGGGTTGATTCCGTTCCATTGCATTCCATTCCATTCCATTCCACTTGGGTTGATTCCATTCCATTCCATTCCATTCCATTTCATTTGGGTTGATTGCATTCCATTCCATTGCATTCCATTCCATTACATTCCATTCGATTTGTGTTGATTCCATTCCATTCCATTCCATTTGTGTTGTTTCCATTCCATTCCATTCCACTCCATTTAATTCCATTCCCTTTGGGTTGATTCCATTCCATTCCATTTCATTCTTTTCTATTGCATTCCATTCCATTAGGGTTGATTCCATTCCATTCCATTCCATTCCATTCCATTCCATTGCATTCCATTCCATTCCATTCCATTCCATTCCATTCGATTGCATTCCATTCCGTTCGGGTTGATTCCATTACATTCCATTCCATTAAATTCCATTCCATTCCATTCGGTTATATTCCATTCCATTCCATTCCAGTCCATTCCATTCCATTCCATTTCATTTGGGTTGATTGATTTCCATTCCATTGCATTCCATTCTATTCCATTCCATTTGTGTTGATTCCATTCCATTCCATTCCATTCCATTTGGGTTAATTCCATTCCCTTCCATTCCATTCCATTCAATTCCATTTGTGTTTATTCCATTCCATTCCATTCCATTCCATTTGGGTTGATTCCATTCCATTCCATTCCATTCCATTCCATTCCATTCCCTTCTGGTTGATTCCATTCCATTGCGTTCCATTTCATTCCCTTAACTTCCATTCGGGTTGTTTCCACTCCATTCCATTCCATTCCATTCCATTTCATTTGGGTTGATTGCATTCCATTCCATTTCATTCTTTTCTATTGCATTCCATTCCATTAGGGTTGATTCCATTCCATTCCATTCCATTCCATTCCATTCCATTGCATTCCATTCCATTCCATTCCATTCCATTCCATTCGATTGCATTCCATTCCGTTCGGGTTGATTCCATTACATTCCATTCCATTAAATTCCATTCCATTCCATTCGGTTTTATTCCATTCCATTCCATTCCAGTCCATTCCATTCCATTCCATTTCATTTGGGTTGATTGATTTCCATTCCATTGCATTCCATTCTATTCCATTCCATTTGTGTTGATTCCATTCCATTCCATTCCATTCCATTTGGGTTAATTCCATTCCCTTCCATTCCATTCCATTCAATTCCATTTGTGTTTATTCCATTCCATTCCATTCCATTCCATTTGGGTTGATTCCATTCCATTCCATTCCATTCCATTCCATTCCATTCCCTTCTGGTTGATTCCATTCCATTGCGTTCCATTTCATTCCCTTAACTTCCATTCGGGTTGTTTCCACTCCATTCCATTCCATTCCATTCCATTTCATTTGGGTTGATTGCATTCCATTCCATTGCATTCCATTCCATTCCATTCCATTTGTGTTTATTCCATTCCATTACATTCCATTCCTTTCCATTTGTGTTGATTCCATTCCAATCCATTCCATTCCCTTCTCGTTGATTCCATTCCATTCCATTCCACTCCACTACATTGCATTCCATTCTGGTTGATTCCAATCCATTTCATTCAATTCCATTACATTCCATTCCATTCCATTCCATTCTAGTCGACTCTATTCCATTCCATTTGTTTCCATTCCATTCCATTCTGGTTGATTCCATTCCATTCCATTAAATTCCATTACATTCCATTCCATTCAGGTTGATTCCATTCCATTCCATTCCATTGTATTCCATTCCATTCCATTCTATTCCATTCCATTCCATTCTATTCGCCTTGATTCCACTCCATTCCATTCCATTCCATTCCATCCCATTCAATTCCATTCCATTCGGGTTAATTCCATTCCATTCCATTCCGTTCCAATACATTCCATTCGTGTTGATTCCATTCCATTCCATTCCATTCCACTCCATTCCATTCCATACCTGTTGACTCTATTCCATTCCATTCCATTCCATTCTGGTTGATTCCATTCCTTTCCATTCCATTCCATACCATTCCATTCCAATCGGGTTGATTCCATTCTATTCCATTCCATTCCGTTACATTACACTCCGTTCCATTCCATTCTGGTTGATTCCATTCCATTCCACTCCATTAAATTCTATTCCTTTGGGTTGATTCCGTTCCATTCCATTTCATTTGGGTTGATTGCATTCCATTCCATTGCATTCCATTCCATTCCATTCCATTCCATTTGTGTTGATTCCATTCCACTCCATTCCATTCCATTCCATTTGTGTTGATTCCATTCCATTCCATTCCATTCCATTCCATTCCGTTCCCTCCTGTTTGATTCCATTCCATTCCATTCCATTGCATTCCATTGCATTCCATTTCATTCCATTCGGGTTGACTGCATTCCATTTCATTCCATTCCATTCCATTCCATTAAATTCCATTCCATTCGGGTCGATTCTATTCCATTCCATTTCTTTCCATTCCATTCCATTCTTGTTGATTCCATTCCATTCCATTCCATTCCATACCATTCCATTCCCTTCCATTGGGGTTGATTCCATTCCATTCCATTCCATTCCATTCCATTTCATTTCGGTTGATGGCTTTCCATTCCATTGCATTCCATTCCATTCCATTCCATTTGTGTTGATTCCATTCCATTCCATTCCTTTCCATTTTTGTTTATTCCATCCCATTCCATTCCATTCCCTTCTGGTTGTTTCCATTCCATTCCTTTCCACTCCACTCCATTGCATTCCATTCGGGTTGATTCCATTCCATTTCATTCCATTCCATTCCATTTCATCCAATTCCATTCCATTCAGGTCGATTCTATTCCACTCCATTTGTTTCCATTCCGTTCCATTCTGGCTGATTCCATTCCATTCCATGAAATTCCACTACATTCCATTCCATTCGCGTTGATTCCATTCCATTCCATTCCATTCTATTCCATTCCATTCCATTCTATTCGCGTTGATTCCACTCCATTCCATTCCTTTCCATTCCATCCCTTTCCATTCCATTCCATTCGGGTTGATTCCATTCCATTCCATTCCGTTCCATTACATTCCATTCGTGTTGATTCCATTCCATTCCATTCCATTGGGGTTGATTCCATTCCCTTCCATTCCATTCCATTCCTTTCCATTCCAATCGGGTTGATTCCATTCTATTCCATTCCATTCCATTCCTTTCCATTCGGGTTGATTCCATTCCTTTCCACTCCATTCCGTTCTATTCCTTTCGGGTTGATTCCGTTCCAGTGCATACCATTGCATTCCATTCCACTTGGGTTGATTCCATTCCATTCCATTTCATTTGGGTTGATTGCATTCCATTCCATTGCATTCCATTGCATTCCATTCCATTCGATTTGTGTTGATTCCATTCCATTCTATTCCTTTCCATTTGTGTTGATTCCATTCCATTCCTTTCCATTCCAATCCATTCCCTTCCATTCCCTTCGGGTTGATTCCATTCCATTCCATTTCATTCCATTCCACTGCATTCCATTCCATTCGGGTTGATTCCATTCCATTCCATTCAATTGCATTCCATTCCATGCCATTCCATTCGGGTTGATTCCACTCCATTCCATTCCATTGAATTCCATTCAATTCCATTCGGTTAAATTACATTCCATTCCATTCCATTCCATTGCATTTCATTCCATTCCATTCCATTCGGGTTGATTCCATTCCATTGCATTCCATTCCATTCCATACCATTACATTCCATTATGGTTGATTCCATTCCATTCCATTCCATTCCATTCCCTTCCATTTGGGTTGATTCCATTCTATTCCATTCTATTCCATTCCATTCCATTCCCTTAGGGATGATTCCATTCCATTCCATTCCATTCCATTCTATTCCGTTCCATTCCATTTGGGTTGATTCCATTGCATTCCATTCCATTTCATTCCATTCCATTACACTTCATTCCATTCAGGTTGATTCCATTCCATTCCATTCCATTCCATTCCATTCCATTCAATTCCATTCCATTCGGGTTTATTCCGTTCCATTTCATTCCATTCGGATTGATTCCATTCCACTCCATTCCATTCCATACCTGTTGACTCTATTCCATTCCAATCCATTCCATTCCGGTTGATTCCATTCCTTTCCATTCCATTCCATACCATTCCATTCCAATCGGGTTGATTCTATTCTATTCCATTCCATTCCGTTCCATTACATTCCTTTCCATTCCATTCTGGTTGATTCCATTCCATTCCACTCCATTAAATTCTATTGCTTTGGGTTGATTCCGTTCCATTGCATTCCATCCCAATTCATTCCACTTGGGTTGATTCCATTCCATTCCATTCCATTTCATTTGGGTTGATTGCATTCCATTCCATTGCATTCCACTGCATTCCATTCCATTCGATTTGTGTTGATTCCATTCCATTCCATTCTATTCCATTTGTGTTCATTCCATTCCATTCCTTTCCATTCCACTCCATTCCATTCCATTCCCTTCGGGTTGATTCCATTCCATTCCATTTCATTCCATTCCATTACATTCCATTCCATTCGGGTTGATTCCATTCCATTCCATTCCATTGCATTCCATTCCATTCCATTCCATTCGCGTTGATTCCATTCCATTCCATACCATTAAATTCCATTCAATTCCATTCGGTTAAATTCCATTCCATTCCATTCCATTGCATTCCATTCCATTCCATTCCATTCCATTCGGATTGATTTCATTCCATTCCATTCCATCGCATTCCATTCCTTTCCATAACATTACATTCCATTAGGGTTGATTCCATTCCATTCCATTCCATTCCATTTGGGTTGATTCCATTCCATTCCATTCTATTCCATTCCATTCCATTCCCTTATGGATGATTCCATTCCATTCCATACCATTCCATTCTATTCCGTTCCATTCCCTTTGGGTTGATTCCATTCCATTCCATTCATTCCATTCCATTCCATTTCATTCCATTCAGGTTGATTCCATTCCATTCCATTCCATTCAATTCCACTCCATTCGGGTTGATTCCGTTCCACTTCATTCCATTCCATTCCATTACATTTGGGTTGATTCCATTCCATTCCATTCGGGTTGATTCCATTCTATTAAATTCCATTCCATTCAATTCCATTCCATTTCATTGTATTCACGTTGATTCCATTCCGTTCCATTCCATACCATTCCATCCCATTCAATTCCATTCCATTCGGTTTGATTCCATTCCATTCCATTCTGTTCCATTCCATTCCATTCCATTCCATTCCATTCGGGTTGATTCCATTCCATTCCATTGCATTCCATTCCGGTTGATTCCATTCCATTCCATACCATTCCATTCCATTCGGGTTGATTCCATTCTATTCCATTCCATTCCGTTCCATTCCATTCCATTCCATTCGGGTTGATTCCTTTCCATTTCATTCCATTCCATTACATTACATTCGAGTTGATTCCGTTCCATTGCATTCCATTCCATTCCATTCCACTTGGGTTGATTCCATTCCATTCCATTCCATTCCATCTCATTTGGGTTGATTGCATTCCATTCCATTACACTCCATTCCATTCCATTCCATTCCATTCCATTTGTATTGATTCCATTCCACTCCATTCCATTCCATTCCATTTGTGTTGATTCCATTTCATTCCATTCCATTCCATTCCATTCCCTCCTGTTTGATTCCATTCCATTCCATTCCATTGCATTCCATTGCATTCCATTTCATTCCATTCGGTTTGACTACATTCCATTTCATTCCATTCCATTCCATTCCATTCCATTCCATTCCATTCCATTCCATTCCATTCCATTCCATTCCATTCGGGTCGATTCTATTCCATTCCATTACTTTCCATTCCATTCCATTCTTGTTGATTCCATTCCATTCCATTCCATTCCATTCCATTCCCTTCCATTCGGGTTGATTCCACTCCGTTCCATTCCATTCCATTCCATTTCATTTGGGTTGATTGCTTTCCATTCCATTGCATTCCATTCCATTCCATTCCATTTGTGTTGATTCCATTCCATTCCATTCCTTTCCATTTGTGTTCATTCCATCCGATTCCATTCCATTCCCTTCTGGTTGATTCCATTCCATTCCATTCCACTCCACTCCATTGCAGTCCATTCGGGTTGATTCCATTCCATTTCATTCCATTCCATTCCATTCCATTCCATCCCATTCCATTCCATTCCATTCCATTTGGGTCGATTCTATTCCACTCCATTTGTTTCCATTCCGTTCCATTCTGGTTGA
The DNA here is from genome assembly GCF_029289425.2 of Pan paniscus. Lineage (NCBI taxonomy): Eukaryota > Metazoa > Chordata > Mammalia > Primates > Hominidae > Pan > Pan paniscus. The sequence goes on along the minus strand of NC_073267.2, from coordinate 41,999,915 downwards.
TTCCATTCCATTCCATTAAATTCCACTACATTCCATTCCATTCGGGTTGATTCCATTCCATTCTATTCCATTGCATTCCATTCTATTCGCGTTGATTCCACTCCATTACATTCCATCCCTTTCCATTCCATTCCATTCGGGTTGATTCCATTCCATTCCATTCCATTCCGGTTGATTCCATTCCTTTCCATTCCATTCCATACCATTCCATTCCAATCGGGTTGATTCCATTCTATTACATTCCATTCCATTCCATTCCATTCCATTCCATTCCATTCGGGTTGATTCCATTCCATTCCACTCCATTCCGTTCTATTCCATTCGGGTTGATTCCGTTCCATTGCATTCCATTCCATTCCATTCCAGTTGGGTTGATTCCATTCCATTCCATTCCATTCCATTTCATTTGGGTTGATTGCATTCCATTCCATTGCATTCCATTCCAATACATTCCATTCCATTTGTGTTGATTCCATTCCATTCCATTCCATTTGTGTTGATTCCATTCCATTCCATTCCATTCCATTCCATTCCATTCCATTCCATTCCATTCCACTCCATTTCATTCCATTCCCTTCGGGTTGATTCCATTCCATTCCATTTCATTCCTTTCCATTGCATTCCCTTACTTTAGGGTTGATTCCATTCCATTCCATTCCATTCCATTCCATTCCATTGCATTCCATTCCATTCCTTTCCGTTCGGGTTGATTCCATTATTTTCCATTCCATTAAATTCCATTCCATTCCATTCGGTTATATTCCATTCGATTCCATTCCAGTCCATTCCATTCCATTCCATTTCATTTGGGTTGATTGCATTCCATTCCATTGCATTCCATTCTATTCCATTCCATTTGTGTTGATTCCATTCCATTCCATTCCATTCCATTTGGGTTAATTCCATTCCATTCCATTCTATTCAATTCCATTTGTGTTTATTCCATTACATTCCATTCCATTCAATTTTGGTTGATTGCATTCCATGCCATTCCATTCCATTCCATTCCATTCCCTTCTGGTTGATTCCATTCCATTCCATTCCATTCCATTCCCTTCCCTTCCATTCGGGTTGATTCCACTCCATTCCATTCCATTCCATTCCATTTCATTTGGGTTGATTCCATTCCATTCCATTCCGTTCCATTACATTCCACTCGTGTTGATTCCATTCCATTCCATTCCATTCCGGTTGATTCCATTCCTTTCCATTCCATTCCATACCATTCCATTCCAATCGGGTTGATTCCATTCTATTCCATTCCATTCCTTTACATTCCATTCCATTCCATTCGGGTTGATTCCATTCCATTCCACTCCATTCCATTCTACTCCTTTCGGGGTGATTCCGTTCAATTGCATTCCATTCCATTCCATTCCACTTGGGTTGATTCCATTCCATTCCATTCCTTTCCATTTCATTTGGGTTGATTGCATTCCATTCCATTTCATTGCATTCCATTCCATTCCATTAGTGTGATTCCATTCCATTCCATTCCTTTCCATTTGTGTTGATTCCATCCCATTCCATTCCATTCCCTTCTGGTTGATTCCATTCCATTCCATTCCACTCCATTCCATTGCATTCCATTCGGGTTTATTCCCTTCCATTTCATTCCATTCCATTCCGTTCCATTCCATTCCATTGCATTCGGGTCGATTCTATTCCAATCCATTTCTTTCCATTCCATTCAATTCTGGTTGATTCCATTCCATTCCATTCCATTCAATTCAATTCGGGTTGATTCCGTTCCATTCCCTTCCATTCTATTCCACTCCATTCCATTCTATTCGAGTTGATTCCACTCTATTCCATTCCATTCCATTCCATCACATTCCATTCCATTCCATTCGGGTTGATTCCATTCCATTCCATTCCGTTCCATTACATTCCATTCCATTCCCTTCTGGTTGATTCCATTCCATTTCATTCCATTCCCTTCCATTCGGGTTGATTCCTCTCCATTCCATTCCATTCCATTCCATTTCATTTGGGTTGATTGCATTCCATTCCATTGCATTCCATTCCATTCCATTCCATTTGTGTTGATTCCATTCCATTCCATTCCATTCCTTTCCATTTGTGTTGATTCCTTTCCAATCCATTCCATTCCCTTCTGGTTGATTCCGTTCCATTCCATTCCACTCCACTCCATTGCATTCCATTCCGGTTGATTGCAATCCATTTCATTCAATTCCATTCCATTCCATTCCATTCCATTCCATTCTAGTCGACTCTATTCCATTCCATTTGTTTCCATTCCATTCTATTCTGGTTGATTCCATTCCATTCCATTAAATTCCATTACATTCCATTCCATTCAGGTTGATTCCATTCCATTCCATTCCATTGTATTCCATTCCATTCCATTCTATTCCATTCCATTCCATTCTATTCGCCTTGATTCCACTCCATTCCATTCCATTCCATTCCATCCCATTCCATTCCATTCCATTCGGGTTAATTCCATTCCATTCCATTCTGTTCCATTACATTCCATTCGTGTTGATTCCATTCCATTCCATTCCATTCCACTCCATTCCATTCCATACCTGTTGACTCTATTCCATTCCATTCCATTCTATTCCGGTTCATTCCATTCCTTTCCATTCCATTCCATACCATTCCATTCCAATCGGGTTGATTCCATTCTATTCCATTCCATTCCGTTACATTACATTCTGTTCCATTCCATTCTGGCTGATTCCATTCCATTCCACTCCATTCCATTCTATTCCATTGGGTTGATTCCGTTCCATTGCATTCCATCCCATTTCATTCCACTTGGGTTGATTCCATGCCATTCCAATCCATTCCATTTCATTTGGGTTGATTGCATTCCATTCCATTGCATTCCATTGCATTCCATTCCATTCGATTTGTGTTGATTCCATTCCATTCCATTCTATTCCATTTGTGTTCATTCCATTCCATTCATTTCCATTCCACTCCATTCCATTCGATTCCCTTCGGGTTGATTCCACTCCATTCCATTTCATTCCATTCCATTACATTCCATTCCATTCGGGTTGATTCCATTCCATTCCATTCCATTGCATTCCATTCCATTCCATTCCATTCGCGTTGATTCCATTCCATTCCATTCCATTAAATTCCATTCAATTCCATTCGGTTAAATTCCATTCCATTCCATTCCATTGCATTTCATTCCATTCCATTCCATTCGGGTTGATTCCATTCCATTCCATTCCATTGCATTCCATTCCATTCCATACCATTACATTCCATTAGGGTTGATTCCATTCCATTCCATTCCATTCCATTTGGGTTGATTCCATCCCATTCCATTCCATTCCCTTCTGGTTGATTCCATTCCATTCCATTCCAGTCCACTCCATTGCATTCCATTCGGGTTGATTCCATTCCATTTCATTCCATTCCATTCCATTCTATTCCATTCCATTCCATTCCCTTAGGGATAATTCCATTCCATTCCATTCCATTCCATTCCATTCTATTCCGTTCCATTCCATTTGGGTTGATTCCATTCCATTCCATTCATTCCATTCCATTCCATTTCATTCCATTCAGGTTGATTCCATTCCATTCAATTCCACTCCATTCGGGTTGATTCTGTACCATTTCATTCCATTCCATTCCATTCCATTCCATTCCATTCCATTCGGGTTGATTCCATTCCATTCCATTCGGGTTAATTCCATTCTATTAAATTCCATTCCATTCAATTCCATTCCATTTCATTGTATTCACGTTGATTCCATTCTGTTCCATTCCATACCATTCCATCCGATTCAATTCCATTCCATTCGGTTTGATTACATTCCATTCCATTCTGTTCCATTCCATTCCATTCCATTCCATTCCATTCCATTCCATTCCATTCGTGTTGATTCCATTCCATTCCATTGCATTCCATTCCGGTTTATTCCATTCCATTCCATACCATTCCATTCCATTCGGGTTGATTCCATTCTATTCCATTCCATTCCGTTCCATTCCATTCCATTCCATTCGGGTTGATTCCTTTCCATTCCATTCCATTCCATTACATCACATTCGGGTTGATTCCGTTCCATTCCACTCCATTCCATTCTATTCCTTTCGGGTTGATTCTGTTCCATTGCATTCCATTCCATTCCATTCCACTTGGGTTGATTCCATTCCATTCCATTCCTTTCCATTTCATTTGGGTTGATTGCATTCCATTCCATTGCATTCCATTCCATTCCATTGCATTTGTGTGATTCCATTCCATTCCATTCCATTCCTTTCCATTTGTGTTGATTCCATCCCATTCCATTCCATTCCCTTCTCGTTGATTCCATTCCATTCCACTCCATTCCATTCTATTCCTTTCGGGTTGATTCTGTTCCATTGCATTCCATTCCATTCCATTCCACTTGGGTTGATTCCATTCCATTCCATTCCTTTCCATTTCATTTGGGTTGATTGCATTCCATTCCATTGCATTCCATTCCATTCCATTGCATTTGTGTGATTCCATTCCATTCCATTCCATTCCTTTCCATTTGTGTTGATTCCATCCCATTCCATTCCATTCCCTTCTCGTTGATTCCATTCCATTCCATTCCATTGCATTGCATTTGGGTTGATTGCATTCCATTCCATTGCATTCCATTCCATTCCATTCCATTCCACTGCATTTGTGTTGATTCCATTCCACTCCATTCCATTCCATTCCATTTGTGTTGATTCCATTCCATTCCATTCCATTCCATTCCATTCCATTCCATTCCGTTCCCTCCTGTTTGATTCCCTTCCATTCCATTCCATTGCATTCCATGGCATTCCATTTCATTCCATTCGGGTTGACTACATTCCATTCCATTCCATTCCATTCCATTTCATTTGGGTTGATTGCTTTCCATTCCATTGCATTCCATTCCATTCCATTCCATTTGTGATGATTCCATTCCATTCCATTCCTTTCCATTTGTGTTGATTCCATCCCATTCCATTCCCTTCTGGTTGATTCCATTCCATTCCATTCCAGTCCACTCCATTGCATTCCATTCGGGTTGATTCCATTCCATTTCATTCCATTCCATTCCATTCAATTCCATTCCATTCCATTGCATTCCATTCCATTCCATTCCATTCGGGTCGATACTATTCCACTCCATTTGTTTCCATTCCGTTCCATTCTGGTTGATTCCATTCCATTCCATTAAAGTCCACTACATTCCATTCCATTCGGGTTGATCCCATTCCATTCCATTCCATTCTATTCCATTCCATTGCATTCTATTCGCGTTGATTCCACTCCATTCCATTCCATTCCATTCCATCCCTTTCCATTCAATTCCATTCGGGTTGATTCCATTCCATTCCATTCCGTTCCATTACATACCACTCGTGTTGATTCCATTCCATTCCATTCCATTCCACTCCATTCCATTCCATTCCATTCCTTTCCATTCGGGTTGATTCCATTCCATTCCACTCCATTCCATTCTATTCCTTTCGGGTTGATTCTGTTCCATTGCATTCCATTCCATTCCATTCCACTTGGGTTGATTCCATTCCATTCCATTCCTTTCCATTTCATTTGGGTTGATTGCATTCCATTCCATTGCATTCCATTCCATTCCATTGCATTTGTGTGATTCCATTCCATTCCATTCCATTCCTTTCCATTTGTGTTGATTCCATCCCATTCCATTCCATTCCCTTCTCGTTGATTCCATTCCATTCCATTCCACTCCATTCCATTGCATTCCATTCGGGTTTATTCCCTTCCATTTCATTCCATTCCATTCCGTTCCATTCCATTCCATTGCATTCGTGTCGATTCTATTCCATTCCATTTCTTTCCATTCCATTCAATTCTGGTTGATTCCATTCCATTCCATTCCATTCCATTCCATTCAATTCGGGATGATTCCATTCCATTCCATTCCATTCTATTCCACTCCATTCCATTCTATTCGCGATGATTCCACTCCATTGCATTCCATTCCATTCCATCACATTCCATTCCATTCCATTCGGGTTGATACCATTAAATTGCATTCCGTTCCATTACATTCCAGTCGGGGTGATTCCATTCCATTCCATTCAATTCCATTCCACTCCATTCCATTTCATACATGTTGATTATATTCCATTCCATTCCATTCCATTCCGATTGATTCCATTCCTTTCCATTCCATTCCATACCATTCCATTCCATTTGGTTGATTCCATTCTATTCCATTAAATTCCATTCCATTCCCTCCATTCCATTCCATTCGGTTTGATTCCATTCCATTCCACTCCATTCCATTCCATTCCACTCGGGTTGATTCCGTTCCATTGCATTCCATTCCATTCCATTCCACTTGGGTTGATTCCATTCCATTCCATTCCATTCCATTCCATTTCATTAGTGTTGATTCCATTCCATTTCATTCCATTGAATTCCATTCCAATACATTCCATTCCGTTTGTTTTGATTGCATTCCATTCCATTCCATTCCATTCCATTTCTGTTGATTCATTTCGATTCCATTGCATTCCATTCCATTCCCTTCCATTACATTCGGGTTGATTCCATCACATTCCATTCCATTAAATTCCATTCGATTCCATTCAGGTAGGTTCCATTCCATTCCATTTCTTTCCATTCCATTCAATTCTGGTTGATTACTTTCCATTCCATTCCATTCCATTCTTTCCATTCCATTCGGGTTGATTCCATTCCATTCCATTCCATTCGGGTTGATTCCTTTACTTTCCATTCCGTTCCATTACATTCCATTCGGGTTGATTCCATTCCATTCCATTCCATTCCATTCCACTCCATTCCATTCCATATATGTTAATTATATTCCATTCCATTCCATTCCATTCCATTCCGGTTGATTCCATTCCTGTCCATTCCATTCCATACCATTCCATTCCATTCGGTTGATTCCATTCTATTCCATTAAATTCCATTCAATTCCCTCCATTCCATTCCATTCGGGTTGATTCCATTCCATTCCACTCCATTCCATTCCATTCCATTCGGGTTGATTCCGTTCCATTGCATTCCATTCCATTCCATTCCACTTGGGTTGATTCCATTCCATTCCATTCCATTCCATTTCATTTGGATTGATTCCATTCCTTTTCATTCCTTTGCATTCCATTCCAATACATTCCATTCCGTTTGTGTTGATTGCATTCCATTCCATTCCATTCCATTCGATTTGTGTTGATTCATTTCCATTCCATTCCATTCCATTCCATTCGGGTAGATTCCATTTCACACCATTCCATTGCTTTCCATTCCATTCCATTCCATTCCATTCCATTCGGGTTGATTCCATGACATTCCATTCCATTAAATTCCATTCGATTCCATTCAGGTAGATTCCATTCCATTCCATTCCATTCCATTCCATTCCCTTCCATTCCCTTCGGGTGGTTTCCATTCCAATCGATTCCATTCCATTCCATTTGGGTTGATTCCATACCATTCCATTCCATTCCATTTGGGTTGATTCCATTCCATTCCATTCCATTCGGGTTGCTTCCATTCCATTCCAGAACATTCCATACAATTCCATTCCCTTTGGGTTAATTCCATTCCATTCCGTTCCATTCCGTTCTATTCCATTCCATTCCATTTGAGTTGATTCCATTCCATTCCATTCCATTTGATTCCATTCCATTCCATTTCATTCCATTCGGGTTGATTCCATTCCATTCCATTCCATTCCATTCAATTCCATTCCATTCGGGTTGATTCCGTTCCATTTCATTCCACTCCATTCCATTGCATTCCATTCATGTTGATTCCATTCCATTCCATTCCATTCCATTCGGGTTGATTCCGTTCCATTCCATTCCATTCCATTCCATTCCCTTCCATTCGGGTTGATTCTACTCCATTCCATTCCATTCCATTCCATTTCATTTGGGTTGATTGCTTTCCATTCCATTGCATTCCATTCCATTCCATTCCACTTGTGTTGATTCCATTACATTCCATTCCATTCCTTTCCATTTGTGTTGATTCCATCCCATTCCATTCCATTCCCTTCTGTTTGATTCCATTCCATTCCATTCCACTCCACTCCATTGCATTCCATTGGGGTTGATTCCATTCCATTCCATTCCATTCCATTCCATTCCATTCCATTCCATTCCATTCCAATCCGTTCCATTCCATTCCATTCCGGTCGATTCTATTCCACTCCATTTGTTTCCATTCCGTTCCATTCTGGTTGATTCCATTCCATTCCATTAAATTCCAATAAATTCCATTCCATTCGGGTTGATTCCATTCCATTCCATTCCATTCTATTCCATTCCATTCAATTCTATTCGCGTTGATTCCACTCCATTCCATTCCATTCCGTTCCATCCCTTTCCATTCCATTCCATTCGGGTTGATTCCAATCCATTCCATTCCGTTCCATTACATTCCATTCGCGTTGATTCCATTCCATTCCATTCCATTCTGGTTGATTCCATTCCTTTCCATTCCATTCCATGCCATTCCATTCCAATCGGGTTGATTCCATTCTATTCCATTCCATTCCATTCCGTTCCACTCCATTCCGTTCTATTCCATTCTGGTTGATTCCGTTCCATTGCATTCCATTCCATTCCATTCCACTTGGGTTGATTCCATTCCATTCCATTCCATTCCTTTCCATTTGTGTTGATTCCATCCCATTCCATTCCATTCCCTTCTGGTTGATTCCATTCCATTCCATTTCACTCCACTCCATTGCATTCCATTGGGGTGATTCCATTCCATTTCATTCCATTCCATTCCATTCCACTCCGTTCCATTCGAGTCGATTCTATTCCACTCCATTTGTTTCCATTCCGTTCCATTCTGGTTGATTCCATTCCATTCCATTAAATTCCACTACATTCCATTCCATTCGTGTTGATTCCATTCCATTTCATTCCATTCTATTCCATTCCATTCCATTCTATTCGCGTTGATTCCACTCCATTGCATTCCATTCCATTCCATCCCTTTCCATTACATTCCATTCGGATTGATTCCATTCCATTCCATTCCGTTCCATTACATTCCATTCGTGTTGATTCCATTCCATTCCATTCCATCCCTTTCCATTCCATTCCAATCGGGTTGATTCCATTCTATTCCATTCCATTCCATTCCATTCCATTCGGGTTGATTCCATTCCATTCCACTCCATTCCGTTCTATTTCATTCGGGTTTATTCCGTTCCATTGCATTCCATTCCATTCCATTCCACTTGGGTTGATTCCATTCCATTCCATTCCATTCCATTTCATTTGGGTTGATTGCTTTAAATTCCATTGCATTCCATTCCATTACATTCCATTCCATTTGTGTTGATTCCATTCCATTCCATTCATTTCGGTTGATTCCATTCCATTCCATTCCATTCCATTCCACTCCATTTCATTCCATTCCCTTCGGGTTGATTCCATTCCATTCCATTTCATTCCATTCCATTGCATTCCATTCCATTCGGGTTGATTCCATTCCATTCCATACCTTTCCATTGCATTCCATTCCATTCCATATCATTACATTCCATTCCATTCCGTTCGGTTTGATTCCATTACATTCCATTCCATTAAATTCCATTCCATTCCATTAGGTTATATTCCATTCCGTTCCATTCCTTTCCATTCCATTCCATTCCATTCCATTTCATTTGTGTTGATTGCATTCCATTCCATTGCATTCCATTCTATTCCATTCCATTTGTGTTGATTCCATTCCATTCCATTCCATTCCATTCCATTCCATTCCATTCCATTCGGGTTGATTCCACTCCATTCCATTCCATTCCATTCCATTTCATTTGGGTTGATTGCATTCCATTCCATTGCATTCCATTCCATTCCATTCCATTTGTGTTGATTCCATTCCATTCCATTCCATTCCTTTCCATTTGTGTTGATACCATTCCATTTCATTCCATTCCCTTCTGGTTGATTCCATTCCGTTCCACTCCACTCCACTCCATTGCATTCCATTCGGGTTGATTCCAATCCATTTCATTCCATTCCATTCCATTCCATTCCATTCCATTCCATTCCATTCTGGTCGACTCTATTCCATTCCATTTGTTTCCATTCCATTCCATTCTGGTTGATTCCATTCCATTCCAATAAATTCCATTACATTCCATTCCATTCAGGTTGATTTCATTCCATTCCATTCTATTGTATTCCTCTCCATTCCATTCTATTCCATTCCATTCCATTCTATTCGCCTTGATTCCACTCCATTCCATTTTATTCCATTCCATCCCATACCATTCCATTCCATTTGGATTAATTTCATTCCATTCCATTACGTTCCATTACATTCCTTTCGTGTTGATTCCATTCCATTGCATTCCATTCCACTCCATTCCATTCCATACCTGTTGATTCTATTCCATTCCATTCCATTCCATTCCAGTTGATTCCATTCCTTTCCATTCCATTCCATACCATTCCATTCCAATCGGGTTGATTCCATTATATTCCATTCCATTCCACTCCAGTCCATTCCATAACTGTTGATTCTATTCCATTCCATTCCATTCCATTCCGGTTGATTCCATTTCGTTCCATTCCATTCCATACCATTCCATTCCAATCGGGTTGATTCCATTCTATTCCATTCCATTCCATTCCATTCCATTTCATTCCATTCCTTTCGGGTTGATTCCATTCCATTCCACTCCATTCCATTCTATTCTTTTCGGGTTGATTCCGTTCCATTGCATTACATTCCATTCCATTCCACTGGGGTTGATTCCATTCCATTCCATTCCATTTCATTTGGGTTGATTGCATTGCATTCCATTCCATTCGATTTTTGTTGATTCCAATCCATTCCATTCCATTCCATTTGTGTTGATTCCATTCCACTCCATTCCATTCCACTCCATTCCATTCCATTCCCTTCGGGATGATATCATTCCATTCCATTTCATTCCATTCCATTGCATTCCATTCCATTCGGGTTGATTCCTTTCCATTCCATTCCATTCCATTCCATTCCATTCAGGTTGATTCCATTACATTACATTCCATTAAATTCCATTCAATTCCATTCGGTTAAATTCCATTCCATTCCATACCATTGCATTTATTTCCATTCCATTAAATTCGGGTTGATTCCATTTCATTCCATTCCATTGCATTCCATTCCATTCCATTCCATTCCATTCCATTCCATTTGGGTTGATTCCATTCCATTCCATTCTATTCCATTCCATTCCATTCCTTTCGGGATGATTCCATTCCCTTCCATTCCTTTCCATTCTATTCCATTCCATTCCACTTGGGTTGATTCCATTCCATTCCATTCCATTCCATTCCATTCCATTCCATTCCATTCCATTCCATTCCATTCCATTCAGGTTGTTTCCATTCCTTTCCATTCCATTCAATTCCATTCAATTCGGGTTGATTCCGTTCCATTTCATTCCATTCCATTCCATTCCATTCCATTCGGGTTGATTCCAATCCATTCCATTCGGGTTGATTCCATTCCATTGCATTCCATTCCATTCCATTCCATTCGGGTTGATGCCATTCCATTCCATTCCATTCGGGTTGCTTCCATTCCATTCCAGAACATTCCATTCCATTCCATTTCCTTCGGGTTGATTCCATTCCATTCCATTCCATTCCATTCCATTCCATTTGGGTTGATTCCATTCCATTCTATTTGGGTTGATTCCATTCCATTCCATTCCATTCCATTCGCGTTGCTTCAATTCCATTCCAGAACATTCCATTCAATTCCATTCCCTTTGGGTTGATTCCATTCCATTCCATTCCATTCCCTTCGGGTTGATTCCATTCCATTCCCTTCCATTCCATTCCATTCCACTTGGGTTGATTCCATTCCATTTCATTCCATCCGACTTGCTTCCATTCCATTCCAGAACATTCCATTCCAATCCATTCCCTTCGGGTTGATTCCATTCCATTCCATTCCATTCCATTCCATTCGGGTTGATTCCATTCCATTCCATTCCAGTCCATTCCATTCCATTCCATTTGGGTTGATTCCATTCCATTTCATTCCATTCCATTCCATTCCATTCCATTCCATTCCATTCCATTTGGGTTGATTCCATTCCATTCCATTTGGGTTGATTCCATTCCATTCCATTCCTTTCGGGTTGCTTCAATTCCATTCCAGAATATTCCATTCCATTCCATTCCCTTTGGGTTGATTCCATTCCATTCCTTTCCATTCCCGTTGGGTTAATTCCATTCCATTCCATTCCATTCCATTCCATTCCATTTGGGTTGATTCCATTCCATTCCATTCCATTTCCCTCCATTCCATTCCATTTCATTCCATTCGGTTTGATTCCATTCCATTCCATTCCATTCCATTCTATTCAATTCCATTCCATTCGGGTTGATTCCATTCCATTCCATTCCATTCCATTCGTTTCTATTCCATTCCAATCCATTCCATTTGGGTTGATTCCATTACATTACACTCCATTCCATTCCATTCCATTCCATTCCATTCGGGTTGATTCCATTACATTTCATTCCATACCATTCCATACCATTCCATTCCATTCGGGTTGATTCCATTCAATTGCATTCCATTCCATTCCATTCCATTCCATTCCATTCCGTTAAGGTTGATTCCATTCCATTCCATTCCATTCCATTCGTGTTGATTCCATTCCATTCCATTCAATTGCATTGCATTCCATTCAATTCGGGTTGATCCACTTCCATTGCATTGAATTGCATTCCATTCCACTTGGGTTTATTCCATTCCAATCCATTCCATTCCATTCCATTTCATTTGGGTTGATAGCATTCCATTCCACTGCATTCCATTCCATTCCGTTCCATTCCATTTGTGTTGATTCCATTCCATTCCATTCCATTCCATATGGGTTGATTCCATTCCATTCCATTCCATTCCCTTCCGGTTGATTCCATTCCATTCCACTTGGGTTAATTCCATTCCATTTCATTCCATTCGGGTTGCTTCCATTCCATTCCAGAACATTCCATTCCATTCCCTTCCCTTCGGGTTGATTCCATTCCATTCCATTCCATTGCATTCGGTTTGATTCCATTTCATTCCATTCCAGCCCATTCCATTCCGTTCCATTCCATTCCATTTTGGTTGATTCCATTCCATTCCATTCCATTGCATTCCATTCCATTCCATTCGGGTTGAATCCTTTCCTCCGCATTCCATTCCATTCCTTTCCATTCCATTCAATTCCATTAGGGTTGATTCCATTCCATTCCATACGATTCCATTCCATTCCATTCCGTTCCTTTCGTGTTGATTCCATTCCATTCCATTCCATTCCATTCCATTCCATTCCAGTCCATTCCTTTCCATTCCATTCCATTTGGGTTGATTCCATTCCACTCCATTCCGTTCAATTTGGGTTGATTCCTTTCCATTCCATTCCATTCCATGCCATTCCATTCGGGTTGATTCCACTCCATTCCATTCCATTGAATTCCATTCAATTCCATTCGGTTAAATTCCATTCCATTCCATTCCATTGCATTGCATTCCATTCCATTCCATTCGGGTTGATTCCAATCCATTCCATTCGGGTTGATTCCATTCCATTGCATTCCATTCCATTCCATTCCATTCGGGTTGATGCCATTCCATTCCATTCCATTCGGGTTGCTTCCATTCCATTCCAGAACATTCCATTCCATTCCATTTCCTTCGGGTTGATTCCATTCCATTCCATTCCATTCCATTCCATTCCATTTGGGTTGATTCCATTCCATTCTATTTGGGTTGATTCCATTCCATTCCATTCCATTCCATTCGCGTTGCTTCAATTCCATTCCAGAACATTCCATTCAATTCCATTCCCTTTGGGTTGATTCCATTCCATTCCATTCCATTCCCTTCGGGTTGATTCCATTCCATTCCCTTCCATTCCATTCCATTCCACTTGGGTTGATTCCATTCCATTTCATTCCATCCGACTTGCTTCCATTCCATTCCAGAACATTCCATTCCAATCCATTCCCTTCGGGTTGATTCCATTCCATTCCATTCCATTCCATTCCATTCGGGTTGATTCCATTCCATTCCATTCCAGTCCATTCCATTCCATTCCATTTGGGTTGATTCCATTCCATTTCATTCCATTCCATTCCATTCCATTCCATTCCATTCCATTCCATTCCATTTGGGTTGATTCCATTCCATTCCATTTGGGTTGATTCCATTCCATTCCATTCCTTTCGGGTTGCTTCAATTCCATTCCAGAATATTCCATTCCATTCCATTCCCTTTGGGTTGATTCCATTCCATTCCATTCCATTCCCGTTGGGTTAATTCCATTCCATTCCATTCCATTCCATTCCATTCCATTTGGGTTGATTCCATTCCATTCCATTCCATTTCCCTCCATTCCATTCCATTTCATTCCATTCGGTTTGATTCCATTCCATTCCATTCCATTCCATTCTATTCAATTCCATTCCATTCGGGTTGATTCCATTCCATTCCATTCCATTCCATTCGTTTCTATTCCATTCCAATCCATTCCATTTGGGTTGATTCCATTACATTACACTCCATTCCATTCCATTCCATTCCATTCCATTCGGGTTGATTCCATTACATTTCATTCCATACCATTCCATACCATTCCATTCCATTCGGGTTGATTCCATTCAATTGCATTCCATTCCATTCCATTCCATTCCATTCCATTCCGTTAAGGTTGATTCCATTCCATTCCATTCCATTCCATTCGTGTTGATTCCATTCCATTCCATTCAATTGCATTGCATTCCATTCAATTCGGGTTGATCCCCTTCCATTGCATTGAATTGCATTCCATTTCACTTGGGTTTATTCCATTCCAATCCATTCCATTCCATTCCATTTCATTTGGGTTGATAGCATTCCATTCCACTGCATTCCATTCCATTCCGTTCCATTCCATTTGTGTTGATTCCATTCCATTCCATTCCATTCCATATGGGTTGATTCCATTCCATTCCATTCCATTCCCTTCCGGTTGATTCCATTCCATTCCACTTGGGTTAATTCCATTCCATTTCATTCCATTCGGGTTGCTTCCATTCCATTCCAGAACATTCCATTCCATTCCCTTCCCTTCGGGTTGATTCCATTCCATTCCATTCCATTGCATTCGGTTTGATTCCATTCCATTCCATTCCAGCCCATTCCATTCCGTTCCATTCCATTCCATTTTGGTTGATTCCATTCCATTCCATTCCATTGCATTCCATTCCATTCCATTCGGGTTGAATCCTTTCCTCCGCATTCCATTCCATTCCTTTCCATTCCATTCAATTCCATTAGGGTTGATTCCATTCCATTCCATACGATTCCATTCCATTCCATTCCGTTCCTTTCGTGTTGATTCCATTCCATTCCATTCCATTCCATTCCATTCCATTCCAATCCATTCCTTTCCATTCCATTCCATTTGGGTTGATTCCATTCCACTCCATTCCGTTCAATTTGGGTTGATTCCTTTCCATTCCATTCCATTCCATGCCATTCCATTCGGGTTGATTCCACTCCATTCCATTCCATTGAATTCCATTCAATTCCATTCGGTTAAATTCCATTCCATTCCATTCCATTGCATTGCATTCCATTCCATTCCATTCGGGTTGATTCCATTCCATTGCATTCCATTCCATTCCATACCATTACATTCCATTAGGGTTGATTCCATTCCATTCCATTCCATTCCATTCCATTCCATTCCCTTCCATTTGGGTTGATTCCATTCTATTCCATTCTATTCCATTCCATTCCATTCCCTTAGGGATGATTCCATTCCTTTCCATTCCATTCCATTCTATTCCGTTCCATTCCATTTGGGTTGATTCCATTGCATTCCATTCCATTCCATTCCATTCCATTCCACTTCATTCCATTCAGGTTGATTCCATTCCATTCCATTCCATTCCATTCCATTCCATTCAATTCCATTCCATTCGGGTTTATTCCGTTCCATTTCATTCCATTCGGATTGATTCCATTCCACTCCATTCCATTCCATACCTGTTGACTCTATTCCATTCCAATCCATTCCATTCCAGTTGATTCCATTCCTTTCCATTCCATTCCATACCATTCCATTCCAATCGGGTTGATTCTATTCTATTCCATTCCATTCCGTTCCATTACATTCCTTTCCATTCCATTCTGGTTGATTCCATTCCATTCCACTCCATTAAATTCTATTCCTTTGGGTTGATTCCGTTCCATTGCATTCCATCCCAATTCATTCCACTTGGGTTGATTCCATTCCATTCCATTCCATTTCATTTGGGTTGATTGCATTCCATTCCATTGCATTCCACTGCATTCCATTCCATTCGATTTGTGTTGATTCCATTCCATTCCATTCTATTCCATTTGTGTTCATTCCATTCCATTCCTTTCCATTCCACTCCATTCCATTCCATTCCCTTCGGGTTGGTTCCATTCCATTCCATTTCATTCCATTCCATTCCATTCCATTCCATTCGGGTTGATTCCATTCCATTCCATTCCTTTGCATTCCATTCCATTCCATTCCATTCGCGTTGATTCCATTCCATTCCATACCATTAAATTCCATTCAATTCCATTCGGTTAAATTCCATTCCATTCCATTCCATTCCATTCCATTCCATTCGGGTTGATTTCATTCCATTCCTTTCCATCGCATTCCATTCCTTTCCATACCATTACATTCCATTAAGGTTGATTCCATTCCATTCCATTCCATTCCATTTGGGTTGATTCCATTCCATTCCATTCTATTCCATTCCATTCCATACCCTTATGGATGATTCCATTCCATTCCATACCATTCCATTCTATTCCATTCCATTCCATTTGTGTTGATTCCATTCCATTCCATTCCATTTCATTCCATTCCATTCCATTTCATTCCATTCAGGTTGATTCCATTCCATTCCATTCCATTTAATTCCACTCCATTCGGGTTGATTCCGTTCCACTTCATTCCATTCCATTCCATTACATTCGGGTTGATTCCATTCCATTCCATTCGGGTTGATTCCATTCTATTAAATTCCATTCCATTCAATTCCATTCCATTTCATTGTATTCACGTTGATTCCATTCCGTTCCATTCCATACCATTCCATCCCATTCAATTCCATTCCATTCGGTTTGATTCCATTCCATTCCATTCTGTTCCATTCCATTCCATTCCATTCGGGTTGATTCCATTCCATTCCATTGCATTCCATTCCGGTTGATTCCATTCCATTCCATACCATTCCATTCCATTCGGGTTGATTCCATTCTATTCCATTCCATTCCGTTCCGTTCCATTCCATTCCATTCCATTCGGGTTGATTCCTTTCCATTTCATTCCATTCCATTACATTACATTCGGGTTGATTCCGTTCCATTGCATTCCATTCCATTCCATTCCACTTGGGTTGATTCCATTCCATTCCATTCCATTCCATCTCATTTGGGTTGATTGCATTCCATTCCATTGCATTCCATTCCATTCCATTCCATTCCATTCCATTTGTATTGATTCCATTCCACTCCATTCCATTCCATTCCATTTGTGTTGATTCCATTTCATTCCATTCCATTCCATTCCATTCCCTCCTGTTTGATTCCATTCCATTCCATTCCATTGCATTCCATTGCATTCCATTTCATTCCATTCGGTTTGACTACATTCCATTTCATTCCATTCCATTCCATTCCATTCCATTAAATTCCATTCCATTCGGGTCGATTCTATTCCATTCCATTACTTTCCATTCCATTCCATTCTTGTTGATTCCATTCCATTCCATTCCATTACATTCCCTTCCATTCGGGTTGATTCCACTCCATTCCATTCCATTCCATTCCATTTCATTTGGGTTGATTGCTTTCCATTCCATTGCATTCCATTCCATTCCATTCCATTTGTGTTGATTCCATTCCATTCCATTCCTTTCCATTTGTGTTCATTCCATCCGATTCCATTCCATTCCCTTCTGGTTGATTCCATTCCATTCCATTCCACTCCACTCCATTGCAGTCCATTCGGGTTGATTCCATTCCATTTCATTCCATTCCATTCCATTCCATTCCATCCCATTCCATTCCATTCCATTCCATTCCATCCCATTCCATTCCATTCCATTCCATTCCATTTGGGTCGATTCTATTCCACTCCATTTGTTTCCATTCCGTTCCATTCTGGTTGATTCCATTCCA
Source organism: Pan paniscus (assembly GCF_029289425.2). NCBI lineage: Eukaryota > Metazoa > Chordata > Mammalia > Primates > Hominidae > Pan > Pan paniscus. Next base: position 41,981,734 of record NC_073267.2, on the reverse strand, counting down.
TTCCATTAAATTCCACTACATTCCATTCCATTCGGGTTGATTCCATTCCATTCCATTCCATTCTATTCCATTGCATTCCATTCTATTCGCGTTGATTCCACTCCATTCCATTCCATCCCTTTCCATTCCATTCCATTCGGGTTGATTCCATTCCATTCCATTCCGTTCCGTTACATTCCACTCGTGTTGATTCCATTCCATTCCATTCCATTCCGGTTGATTCCATTCCTTTCCATTCCATTCCATACCATTCCATTCCAATCGGGTTGATTCCATTCTATTCCTTTCCATTCCATTCCATTCCATTCGTTTCCATTCGGGTTGATTCCATTCCATTCCACTCCATTCCGTTCTATTCCATTCGGGTTGATTCCGTTCCATTGCATTCCATTCCATTCCATTCCACTTGGATTACTTCCATTCCATTCCATTCCATTCCATTTCATTTGGGTTGATTGCATTCCATTCCATTGCATTCCATTCCAGTACATTCCATTCCATTTGTGTTGATTCCATTCCATTCCATTCCATTTGTGTTGATTCCATTCCATTCCATTCCATTCCATTCCATTCCATTCCATTCCACTCCATTTCATTCCATTCCCTTCGGGTTGATTCCATTCCATTCCATTTCATTCCTTTCCATTGCATTCCTTTACTTTAGGGTTGATTCCATTCCATTCCATTCCATTCCATTACATTCTATTCCATTGCATTCCATTCCATTCCATTCCATTCCATTCCATTCCTTTCTGTTCGGGTTGATTCCATTATTTTCCATTCCATTAAATTCCATTCCATTCCATTCGGTTATATTCCATTCGATTCCATTCCAGTCCATTCCATTCCATTCCATTTAATTTGGGTTGATTGCATTCCATTCAATTGCATTCCATTCTATTCCATTCCATTTGTGTTGATTCCATTCCATTGATTCCATTCCATTTGGGTTAATTCCATTCCATTCCATTCTATTCAATTCCATTTGTGTTTATTCCATTACATTCCATTCCATTCCATTTTTGTTGATTGCATTCCTTGCCATTCCATTCCATTCCATTCCATTCCCTTCTGGTTGATTCCATTCCATTCCATTCCATTCCATTCCCTTCCCTTCCATTCTGGTTGATTCCACTCCATTCCATTCCATTCCATTCCATTTCATTTGGGTTGATTCCATTCCATTCCATTCCGTTCCATTACATTCCACTCGTGTTGATTCCATTCCATTCCATTCCATTCCGGTTGATTCCATTCCTTTCCATTCCATTCCATACCATTCCATTCCAATCGGGTTGATTCCATTCTATTCCATTCCATTCCTTTACATTCCATTCCATTCCATTCGGGTTGATTCCATTCCATTCCACTCCATTCCATTCTACTCCTTTCGGGTTGATTCCGTTCAATTGCATTCCATTCCATTCCATTCCACTTGGGTTGATTCCATTCCATTCCATTCCTTTCCATTTCATTTGGGTTGATTGCATTCCATTCCATTTCATTCCATTCCATTCCATTCCATTAGTGTGATTCCATTCCATTCCATTCCTTTCCATTTGTGTTGATTCCATCCCATTCCATTCCATTCCCTTCTGGTTGATTCCATTCCATTCCATTCCACTCCATTCCATTGCATTCCATTCGGGTTTATTCCCTTCCATTTCATTCCATTCCATTCCGTTCCATTCCATTCCATTGCATTCGGGTCGATTCTATTCCAATCCATTTCTTTCCATTCCATTCAATTCTGGTTGATTCCATTCCATTCCATTCCATTCCATTCAATTCGGGTTGATTCCATTCCATTCCCTTCCATTCTATTCCACTCCATTCCATTCTATTCGAGTTGATTCCACTCCATTCCATTCCATTCCATTCCATTCCATCACATTCCATTCCATTCCATTCGGGTTGATTCCATTCCATTCCATTCCGTTCCATTACATTCCATTCCATTCCCTTCTGGTTGATTCCATTCCATTTCATTCCATTCCCTTCCATTCGGGTTGATTCCTGTCCATTCCTTTCCATTCCATTACATTTCATTTGGGTTGATTGCATTCCATTCCATTGCATTCCATTCCATTCCATTCCATTTGTGTTGATTCCATTCCATTCCATTCCATTCCTTTCCATTTGTGTTGATTCCTTTCCAATCCATTCCATTCCCTTCTGGTTGATTCCGTTCCATTCCATTCCACTCCACTCCATTGCATTCCATTCCGGTTGATTGCAATCCATTTCATTCAATTCCATTCCATTCCATTCCATTCCATTCCATTCTAGTCGACTCTATTCCATTCCATTTGTTTCCATTCCATTCTATTCTGGTTGATTCCATTCCATTCCACTAAATTCCATTACATTCCATTCCATTCAGGTTGATTCCATTCCATTCCATTCCATTGTATTCCATTCCATTCCATTCTATTCCATTCCATTCCATTCTATTCGCCTTGATTCCACTCCATTCCATTCCATTCCATTCCATACCATTCCATTCCATTCCATTCGGGTTAATTCCATTCCATTCCATTCTGTTCCATTACATTCCATTCGTGTTGATTCCATTCCATTCCATTCCATTCCACTCCATTCCATTCCATACCTGTTGACTCTATTCCATTCCATTTCATTCTATTCCGGTTCATTCCATTCCTTTCCATTCCATTCCATACCATTCCATTCCAATCGGGTTGATTCCATTCTATTCCATTCCATTCCGTTACATTACATTCTGTTCCATTCCATTCTGGCTGATTCCATTCCATTCCACTCCATTCCATTCTATTCCTTTGGGTTGATTCCGTTCCATTGCATTCCATCCCATTTCATTCCACTTGGGTTGATTCCATTCCATTCCAATCCATTCCATTTCATTTGGGTTGATTGCATTCCATTCCATTGCATTCCATTGCATTCCATTCCATTCGATTTGTGTTGATACCATTCCATTCCATTCTATTCCATTTGTGTTCATTCCATTCCATTCATTTCCATTCCACTCCATTCCATTCGATTCCCTTCGGGTTGATTCCACTCCATTCCATTTCATTCCATTCCATTGCATTCCATTCCATTCGGGTTGATTCCATTCCATTCCATTCCATTGCATTCCATTCCATTCCATTCCATTCGCGTTGATTCCATTCCATTCCATTCCATTAAATTCCATTCAATTCCATTCGGTTAAATTCCATTCCATTCCATTCCATTGCATTTCATTCCATTCCATTCCATTCGGGTTGATTCCATTCCATTCCATTCCATTGCATTCCATTCCATTCCATACCATTACATTCCATTAGGGTAGATTCCATTCCATTCCATTCCATTCCATTTGGGTTGATTCCATCCCATTCCATTCCATTCCCTTCTGGTTGATTCCATTCCATTCCATTCCAGTCCACTCCATTTCATTCCATTCGGGTTGATTCCATTCCATTTCATTCCATTCCATTCCATTCTATTCCATTCCATTCCATTCCCTTAGGGATAATTCCATTCCATTCCAGTCCATTCCATTCTATTCCGTTCCATTCCATTTGGGTTGATTCCATTCCATTCCATTCATTCCATTCCATTCCATTTCATTCCATTCAGGTTGATTCCATTCCATTCAATTCCACTCCATTCGGGTTGATTCTGTACCATTTCATTCCATTCCATTCCATTCCATTCCATTCCATTCGGGTTGATTCCATTCCATTCCATTCGGGTTAATTCCATTCTATTAAATTCCATTCCATTCAATTCCATTCCATTTCATTGTATTCACGTTGATTCCATTCTGTTCCATTCCATACCATTCCATCCCATTCAATTCCATTCCATTCGGTTTGATTACATTCCATTCCATTCTGTTCCATTCCATTCCATTCCATTCCATTCCATTCGTGTTGATTCCATTCCATTCCATTGCATTCCATTCCGGTTTATTCCATTCCATTCCATACCATTCCATTCCATTCGGGTTGATTCCATTCTATTCCATTCCATTCCGTTCCATTCCATTCCATTCCATTCGGGTTGATTCCTTTCCATTCCATTCCATTCCATTACATCACATTCGGGTTGATTCCGTTCCATTGCAGTCCATTCCATTCCATTCCACTTGGGTTGATTCCATTCCATTCCATTCCATTGCATTGCATTTGGGTTGATTGCATTCCATTCCATTGCATTCCATTCCATTCCATTCCACTGCATTTGTGTTGATTCCATTCCACTCCATTCCATTCCATTCCATTTGTGTTGATTCCATTCCATTCCATTCCATTCCATTCCATTCCATTCCGTTCCCTCCTGTTTGATTCCCTTCCATTCCATTCCATTGCATTCCATGGCATTCCATTTCATTCCATTCGGGTTGACTACATTCCATTCCATTCCATTCCATTCCATTTCATTTGGGTTGATTGCTTTCCATTCCATTGCATTCCATTCCATTCCATTCCATTTGTGATGATTCCATTCCATTCCATTCCTTTCCATTTGTGTTGATTCCATCCCATTCCATTCCCTTCTGGTTGATTCCATTCCATTCCATTCCAGTCCACTCCATTGCATTCCATTCGGGTTGATTCCATTCCATTTCATTCCATTCCATTCCATTCAATTCCATTCCATTCCATTGCATTCCATTCCATTCCATTCGGGTCGATTCTATTCCACTCCATTTGTTTCCATTCCGTTCCATTCTGGTTGATTCCATTCCATTCCATTAAAGTCCACTACATTCCATTCCATTCGGATTGATCCCATTCCATTCCATTCCATTCTATTCCATTCCATTGCATTCTATTCGCGTTGATTCCACTCCATTCCATTCCATTCCATTCCATCCCTTTCCATTCAATTCCATTCGGATTGATTCCAATACATTCCATTCCGTTCCATTACATACCATTCGTGTTGATTCCATTCCATTCCATTCCATTCCACTCCATTCCATTCCATTCCATTCCTTTCCTTTCGGGTTGATTCCATTCCATTCCACTCCATTCCATTCTATTCCTTTCGGGTTGATTCTGTTCCATTGCATTCCATTCCATTCCATTCCACTTGGGTTGATTCCATTCCATTCCATTCCTTTCCATTTCATTTGGGTTGATTGCATTCCATTCCATTGCATTCCATTCCATTCCATTGCATTTGTGTGATTCCATTCCATTCCATTCCATTCCTTTCCATTTGTGTTGATTCCATCCCATTCCATTCCATTCCCTTCTCGTTGATTCCATTCCATTCCATTCCACTCCATTCCATTGCATTCCATTCGGGTTTATTCCCTTCCATTTCATTCCATTCCATTCCGTTCCATTCCATTCCATTGCATTCGGGTCGATTCTATTCCATTCCATTTCTTTCCATTCCATTCAATTCTGGTTGATTCCATTCCATTCCATTCCATTCCATTCCATTCAATTCGGGATGATTCCATTCCATTCCATTCCATTCTATTCCACTCCATTCCATTCTATTCGCGATGATTCCACTCCATTGCATTCCATTCCATTCCATCACATTCCATTCCATTCCATTCGGGTTGATACCATTAAATTCTATTCCGTTCCATTACATTCTAGTCGGGGTGATTCCATTCCATTCCATTCAATTCCATTCCACTCCATTCCATTTCATACATGTTGATTATATTCCATTCCATTCCATTCCATTCCGATTGATTCCATTCCTTTCCATTCCATTCCATACCATTCCATTCCATTTGGTTGATTCCATTCTATTCCATTAAATTCCATTCCATTCCCTCCATTCCATTCCATTCGGTTTGATTCCATTCCATTCCACTCCATTCCATTCCATTCCACTCGGGTTGATTCCGTTCCATTGCATTCCATTCCATTCCATTCCACTTGGGTTGATTCCATTCCATTCCATTCCATTCCATTCCATTCCATTTCATTAGTGTTGATTCCATTCCATTTCATTCCATTGCATTCCATTCCAATACATTCCATTCCGTTTGTTTTGATTGCATTCCATTCCATTCCATTCCATTCCATTTCTGTTGATTCATTTCGATTCCATTGCATTCCATTCCATTCCCTTCCATTCCATTCGGGTTGATTCCATCACATTCCATTCCATTAAATTCCATTCGATTCCATTCAGGTAGTTTCCATTCCATTCCATTTCTTTCCATTCCATTCAATTCTGGTTGATTACTTTCTATTCCATTCCATTCCATTCTTTCCATTCCATTCGGGTTGATTCCATTCCATTCCATTCCATTCGGGTTGATTCCTTTACTTTCCATTCCATTCCATTACATTCCATTCGGGTTGATTCCATTCCATTCCATTCCACTCCATTCCATTCCATATATGTTAATTATATTCCATTCCATTCCATTCCATTCCATTCCGGTTGATTCCATTCCTTTCCATTCCATTCCATACCATTCCATTCCATTCGGTTGATTCCATTCTATTCCATTAAATTCCATTCAATTCCCTCCATTCCATTCCATTCGGGTTGATTCCATTCCATTCCACTCCATTCCATTCCATTCCATTCGGGTTGATTCCGTTCCATTGCATTCCATTCCATTCCATTCCACTTGGGTTGATTCCATTCCATTCCATTCCATTCCATTTCATTTGGATTGATTCCATTCCTTTTCATTCCTTTGCATTCCATTCCAATACATTCCATTCCGTTTGTGTTGATTGCATTCCATTCCATTCCATTCCATTCGATTTGTGTTGATTCATTTCCATTCCATTCCATTCCATTCCATTCGGGTAGATTCCATTTCACACCATTCCATTGCTTTCCATTCCATTCCATTCCATTCCATTCCATTCGGGTTGATTCCATGACATTCCATTCCATTAAATTCCATTCGATTCCACTCAGGTAGATTCCATTCCATTCCATTCCATTCCAATCCATTCCCTTCCATTCCCTTCGGGTGGTTTCCATTCCAATCGATTCCATTCCATTCCATTTGGGTTGATTCCATACCATTCCATTCCATTCCATTTGGGTTGATTCCATTCCATTCCATTCCATTCGGGTTGCTTCCATTCCATTCCAGAACATTCCATACAATTCCATTCCCTTTGGGTTGATTCCATTCCATTCCGTTCCATTCCGTTCTATTCCATTCCATTCCATTTGAGTTGATTCCATTCCATTCCATTCCATTTGATTCGATTCCATTCCATTTCATTCCATTCGGGTTGATTCCATTCCATTCCATTCCATTCCATTCAATTCCATTCCATTCGGGTTGATTCCGTTCCATTTCATTCCACTCCATTCCATTGCATTCCATTCATGTTGATTCCATTCCATTCCATTCCATTCCATTCGGGTTGATTCCATTCCATTCCATTCCATTCCATTCCATTCCCTTCCATTCGGGTTGATTCTACTCCATTCCATTCCATTCCATTCCATTTCATTTGGGTTGATTGCTTTCCATTCCATTGCATTCCATTCCATTCCATTCCATTTGTGTTGATTCCATTACAATCCATTCCATTCCTTTCCATTTGTGTTGATTCCATCCCATTCCATTCCATTCCCTTCTGTTTGATTCCATTCCATTCCATTCCACTCCACTCCATTGCATTCCATTCGGGTTGATTCCATTCCATTCCATTCCATTCCATTCCATTCCATTCCATTCCAATCCATTCCATTCCATTCCATTCCGGTCGATTCTATTCCACTACATTTGTTTCCATTCCGTTCCATTCTGGTTGATTCCATTCCATTCCATTAAATTCCAATACATTCCATTCCATTCGGGTTGATTCCATTCCATTCCATTCCATTCTATTCCATTCCATTCAATTCTATTCGCGTTGATTCCACTCCATTCCATTCCATTCCATTCCATCCCTTTCCATTCCATTCCATTCGGGTTGATTCCAATCCATTCCATTCCGTTCCATTACATTCCATTCGCGTTGATTCCATTCCATTCCATTCCATTCTGGTTGATTCCATTCCTTTCCATTCCATTCCATGCCATTCCATTCCAATCGGGTTGATTCCATTCTATTCCATTCCATTCCATTCCGTTCCACTCCATTCCGTTCTATTCCATTCGGGTTGATTCCGTTCCATTGCATTCCATTCCATTCCATTCCACTTGGGTTGATTCCATTCCATTCCATTCCATTCCTTTCCATTTGTGTTGATTCCATCCCATTCCATTCCATTCCCTTCTGGTTGATTCCATTCCATTCCATTTCACTCCACTCCATTGCATTCCATTGGGGTGATTCCATTCCATTTCATTCCATTCCATTCCATTCCACTCCGTTCCATTCGAGTCGATTCTATTCCACTCCATTTGTTTCCATTCCGTTCCATTCTGGTTGATTCCATTCCATTCCATTAAATTCCACTACATTCCATTCCATTCGTGTTCATTCCATTCCATTTCATTCCATTCTATTCCATTCCATTCCATTCTATTCGCGTTGATTCCACTCCATTGCATTCCATTCCATTCCATCCCTTTCCATTACATTCCATTCGGATTGATTCCATTCCATTCCATTCCGTTCCATTACATTCCATTCGTGTTGATTCCATTCCATTCCATTCCATCCCTTTCCATTCCATTCCAATCGGGTTGATTCCATTCTATTCCATTCCATTCCATTTCATTTGGGTTCATTGCTTTAAATTCCATTGCATTCCATTCCATTACATTCCATTCCATTTGTGTTGATTCCATTCCATTCCATTCATTTCGGTTGATTCCATTCCATTCCATTCCATTCCATTCCACTCCATTTCATTCCATTCCCTTCGGGTTGATTCCATTCCATTCCATTTCATTCCATTCCATTGCATTCCATTCCATTCGGGTTGATTCCATTCCATTCCATACCTTTCCATTGCATTCCATTCCATTCCATATCATTACATTCCATTCCATTCCGTTCGGTTTGATTCCATTACATTCCATTCCATTAAATTCCATTCCATTCCATTAGGTTATATTCCATTCCATTCCATTCCTTTCCATTCCATTCCATTCCATTCCATTTCATTTGTGTTGATTGCATTCCATTCCATTGCATTCCATTCTATTCCATTCCATTTGTGTTGATTCCATTCCATTCCATTCCATTCCATTCCATTCCATTCCATTCCATTCGGGTTGATTCCACTCCATTCCATTCCATTCCATTCCATTTCATTTGGATTGATTGCATTCCATTCCATTGCATTCCATTCCATTCCATTCCATTTGTGTTGATTCCATTCCATTCCATTCCATTCCTTTCCATTTGTGTTGATACCATTCCATTTCATTCCATTCCCTTCTGGTTGATTCCATTCCGTTCCACTCCACTCCACTCCATTGCATTCCATTCGGGTTGATTCCAATCCATTTCATTCCATTCCATTCCATTCCATTCCATTCCATTCTGGTCGACTCTATTCCATTCCATTTGTTTCCATTCCATTCCATTCTGGTTGATTCCATTCCATTCCAATAAATTCCATTACATTCCATTCCATTCAGGTTGATTTCATTCCATTCCATTCCATTGTAATCCTCTCCATTCCATTCTATTCCATTCCATTCCATTCTATTCGCCTTGATTCCACTCCATTCCATTTCATTCCATTCCATCCCATACCATTCCATTCCATTTGGATTAATTTCATTCCATTCCATTACGTTCCATTACATTCCTTTCGTGTTGATTCCATTCCATTCCATTCCATTCCACTCCATTCCATTCCATACCTGTTGATTCTATTCCATTCCATTCCATTCCATTCCAGTTGATTCCATTCCTTTCCATTCCATTCCATACCATTCCATTCCAATCGGGTTGATTCCATTATATTCCATTCCATTCCACTCCAGTCCATTCCATAACTGTTGATTCTATTCCATTCCATTCCATTCCATTCCGGTTGATTCCATTTCGTTCCATTCCATTCCATACCATTCCATTCCAATCGGGTTGATTCCATTCTATTCCATTCCATTCCATTCCATTCCATTCCATTTCATTCCATTCCTTTCGGGTTGATTCCATTCCATTCCACTCCATTCCATTCTATTCTTTTCGGGTTGATTCCGTTCCATTGCATTACATTCCATTCCATTCCACTGGGGTTGATTCCATTCCATTCCATTCCATTTCATTTGGGTTGATTGCATTGCATTCCATTCCATTCGATTTATGTTGATTCCAATCCATTCCATTCCATTCCATTTGTGTTGATTCCATTCCATTCCATTCCATTCCACTCCATTCCATTCCATTCCCTTCGGGATGATATCATTCCATTCCATTTCATTCCATTCAATTGCATTCCATTCCATTCGGGTTGATTCCTTTCCATTCCATTCCATTCCATTCCATTCCATTCAGGTTGATTCCATTACATTACATTCCATTAAATTCCATTCAATTCCATTCGGTTAAATTCCATTCCATTCCATACCATTGCATTTAATTCCATTCCATTAAATTCGGGTTGATTCCATTTCATTCCATTCCATTGCATTCCATTCCATTCCATTCCATTCCATTCCATTCCATTTGGGTTGATTCCATTCCATTCCATTCTATTCCATTCCATTCCATTCCTTTCGGGATGATTCCATTCCCTTCCATTCCTTTCCATTCTATTCCATTCCATTCCACTTGGGTTGATTCCATTCCATTCCTTTCCATTCCATTCCATTCCATTCCATTCAGGTTGATTCCATTCCTTTCCATTCCATTCAATTCCATTCAATTCGGGTTGATTCCGTTCCATTTCATTCCATTCCATTCCATTCCATTCCATTCGGGTTGATTGCAATCCATTCCATTCGGGTTGATTCCATTCCATTGTATTCCATTCCATTCCATTCCATTCGGGTTGATGCCATTCCATTCCATTCCATTCGGGTTGCTTCCATTCCATTCCAGAACATTCCATTCCATTCCATTCCCTTCGGGTTGATTCCGTTCCATTCCATTCCATTCCATTTGGGTTGATTCCATTCCATTCCATTTGGGTTGATTCCATTCCATTCCATTCCATTCCATTCCATTCCATTCCATTCCATTCCATTCGCGTTGCTTCAATTCCATTCCAGAACATTCCATTCCATTCCATTCCCTTTGGGTTGATTCCATTCCATTCCATTCCATTCCCTTCGGGTTGATTCCATTCCATTCCCTTCCATTCCCTTCCATTCCACTTGGGTTGATTCCATTCCATTTCATTCCATCCGACTTGCTTCCATTCCATTCCAGAACATTCCATTCCAATCCATTCCCTTCGGGTTGATTCCATTCCATTCCATTCCATTCCATTCGGGTTGATTCCATTCCATTCCATTCCAGTCCATTCCATTCCATTCCATTTGGGTTGGTTCCATTCCATTCCATTCCATTCCATTCCATTCCATTCCATTCCATTTGGGTTGATTCCATTCCATTCCATTTGGGTTGATTCCATTCCATTCCATTCCTTTCGGGTTGCTTCAATTCCATTCCAGAATATTCCCTTCCATTCCATTCCCTTTGGGTTGATTTCATTCCATTCCATTCCATTCCCGTTGGGTAAATTCCATTCCATTCCATTCCATTCCATTCCATTCCATTCCATTTGGGTTGATTCCATTCCATTCCATTCCATTTCCCTCCATTCCATTCCATTTCATTCCATTCGGTTTGATTCCATTCCATTCCATTCCATTCCATTCTATTCAATTCCATTCCATTCGGGTTGATTCCATTCCATTCCATTCCATTCCATTCGATTCCATTCCATTCCAATCCATTCCATTTGGGTTGATTCCATTACATTACACTCCATTCCATTCCATTCCATTCCATTCGGGTTGATTCCATTACATTTCATTCCATAACATTCCATACCATTCCATTCCATTCGGGTTGATTCCATTCAATTGCATTCCATTCCATTCCATTCCATTCCATTCCGTTAGGGTTGATTCCATTCCATTCCATTCCAATCCATTCCATTCCATTTCATTCCGGTTGATTCCATTCCATTCCATTCCTTTCCATTCAATTCCATTCCATTCCGTTATGTTCCATTCCATTCCATTCCATTCGCATTGATCCATTCCATTCCATTCCTTTCCATTCCATTCCACTACAGTTGGTTCCATTCCGCGCATTCAAATCCACTCCATTTCATTCCATTCGGGTTGATTCCTTTCCATTCCATTCCATTCCATTCCATTCCATTCCACTTGGATTGATTTCATTCCATTCCATTCCATTCCAATCCATTGCATTCCTTTCCATTTGGGTTGATTCCATTCCTATCCATTGCATACCATTCCATTCCATTCCATTTGGGTTGATTCCATTCCATTCCATTCCATTCCATTCTGGTTGATTCCATTCCATTCCATTCCCATCCATTCCATTCCATTCCATTCTATTGCATTCCATTCGGGTTGATTCCATTCCATTCCATTCCATTCCGTTCCATTCCATTTGTGTTGATTCCGTTTCAATCCATTCCATTCCATTCCATTCCATTCCACTTGGGTTGATTCCATTCCATTCCATTCCATTCCATTCCATTCCATTTGGGTTGATTCCATTCCATTCCATTTGGGTTGATTCCATTCCATTCCATTCCATTCGCGTTTCTTCAATTCCATTCCAGAACATTCCATTCCACTCCCTTCCCTTTGGGTTGATTCCATTCCATTCCATTCCATTCCCGTTGGGTTAATTCCATTCCATTCCATTCCATTTGGGTTGATTCCATTCCATTCCATTCCATTCCATTCCATTCGGGTTGCTTCAATTCCATTCCAGAACATTCCATTCCATTCCATTCCCTTCGTGTTGATTCCATTCCATTCCATTCCATTCCATTCCATTCCATTCCATTCCACTTGGGTTGATTCCATTCCATTTCATTCCATCCGAGTTGCTTCAATTCCATTCCAGAACATTCCATTCCAATCCATTCCCTTCGGGTTGATTCCATTCCATTCCATTCCATTCCATTCCATTCGGGTTGATTCCATTCCATTCCATTCCAGTCCATTCCATTCCATTCCATTTGGGTTGATTCCATTCCATTCCATTCCATTCCATTCCATTCCATTCCATTCCATTCCATTCCATTCCATTTGGGTTGATTCCATTCCATTCCATTTGGGTTGATTCCATTCCATTCCATTCCATTCGGGTTGCTTCAATTCCATTCCAGAATATTCCATTCCATTCCATTCCCTTTGGGTTGATTCCATTCCATTCCATTCCATTCCCGTTGGGTTAATTCGATTCCATTCCATTCCATTCCATTCCATTCCATTTGGGTTGATTCCATTCCATTCCATTCCATTTCCCTCCATTCCATTCCATTTCATTCCATTCGGGTTGATTCCATTCCATTCCATTGCATTCCATTCGATTCCATTCCATTCCAATCCATTCCTTTTGGGTTGATTCCATTCCATTCCATTCCATTCCATTATGGTTGATTCCATTACATTACACTCCATTCCATTCCATTCGGGTTGATTCCATTACATTTCATTCCATACCATTCCATACCATTCCATTCCATTCGGGTTGATTCCATTCAATTGCATTCCATTCCATTCCATTCCATTCCATTCCATTCCATTAGGGTTGATTCCATTCCATTCCATTCCATTCCATTCGTGTTGATTCCATTCCATTCCATTCAATTGCACTGCATTCCATTCAATTCGGGTTGATCCCCTTCCATTGCATTGAATTGCATTCCATTCCACTTGAGTTTATTCCATTCCAATCCATTCCATTCCATTCCAATCCATTCCATTTCATTTGGGTTGATAGCATTCCATTCCACTGCATTCCATTCCATTCCATTCCATTCCATTAGTGTTGATTCCATTCCATTCCATTCCATTCCATATGGGTTGATTCCATTCCATTCAATTCCATTCCCTTCCGGTTGATTCCATTCCATTCCATTCCACTTGGGTTAATTCCATTCCATTTCATTCCATTCGGGTTGCTTCCATTCCATTCCAGAACATTCCATTCCATTCCATTCCCTTCGGGTTGATTCCATTCCATTCCATTCCATTGCATTCGGTTTGATTCCATTCCATTCCATTCCAGCCCATTCCATTCCGTTCCATTCCATTCCATTTTGGTTGATTCCATTCCATTCCATTCCATTGCATTCCATTCCATTCCATTAGGGTTGAATCCATTCCTCCGCATTCCATTCCATTCCTTTCCATTCCATTCAATTCCATTAGGGTTGATTCCATTCCATTCCATACGATTCCAATCCATTCCATTCCGTTCCATTCGTGTTGATTCCATTCCATTCCATTCCATTCCATTCCATTCCATTCCATTCCAATCCATTCCTTTCCATTCCATTCCATTTGGGTTGATTCCATTCCACTCCATTCCGTTCAATTTGGGTTGATTCCTTTCCATTCCATTCCATTCCATTCCATTGCATTCCATTAGGGTAGCTTCCATTCCATTCTAGAACATTCCACTCCATTCCATTCCATTCAATTCCGGTTGATTCCTTTCCAGTGCATTCCATTCCATTCCATTCTATTCCATTCCATTCGTTTTCATTCCATTATATTCCATTCGGATTGATTCTATTCTTTCCATTCCATTGCATTCAATTCCATTCCATTACATTCCATTCGGGTTGATTCCATTCCATTCCTTTCCATTCCATTCCATTCGGGTTGATTCCATTCCATTCCATTCCATTCCATTCCGGTTGATTCCATTCCATTCCATTCCATTCCATTCGGGTTGATTCCATTCTATTCCATTGCATTCCATTCCATTCCATTCGGGTTGATTCGATTCAATTCCACTCCATTCCATTACATTCCATTTAGGTTGATTCCGTTGCTTTGCATTCCATTCCATTCCATTCCACTTGGGTTGATTCCATTCCATTCCATTCCATTGCATTTCATTTGGGTTGATTGCATTCCATTCCATTGCATTCCATTCCATTCCATTGCATTCCATTTGTGTTGATTCCATTCCATTCCATTCCATTCCATTCCATTCCATTCCATTCCATTCCATTCCATTTGGGTTGATTCGATTCCATTCCATTCCATTCCATTCCATTCCATGCCATTGCATTCCATTCCATTCGGGTTTATTTCATTCCATTCCATTCCATTGCTTTGATTCCATTCCATTGAATTTGGGTTGATTCCTTTCCATTCCATTCCATTCCTTTCCATTCCATTCCATTCCATTCCATTCGGGTTGATTCCATTCCATTACACTCCATTCCATTTGGTTGATTCCATTCCATTCCATTCCATTTGGGTTGATTCAATTCCATTCCATTCCATTCCATTTAATGCCATTCCATTCCACTCCACTCCGTTTCATTTGGGTTGATTCCATTCCACTCCATTCCAATCCATTTGTGTTGATTCCATTGCATTCCATTCCATTCCATTCCATTGCATTCCATGTGGGTCCATTCAATTCCATTCCTTTCCATTCCATTCCATTTCGTTTGATTCCATTTCATTCCATTCCATTTGAGGGGATTCCATTCCATTCCATTCCACTCCATTCCACTCCATTCCATTTCATTTGGGTGGATTCCATTCCATTCCATTCCATTCCATTCCATTCCATTCCACTTGCGTTGATTGCATTCCGTTCCATTCCATTCCATTCCATTCCATTCCATTCCATTCCATTCCAATTCTTTCGGGTTGATTCCATTCCATTCCTTTCCGTTCCATTCCATTCCATTCCATTCCATTTGGGTTGATTCCATTCCATTCCATTTCAATCCATTCCATTCCATTCCATTCGGGTTGATTCCATTCCATTCCTTTCCGTTCCATTCCATTCCATTTGGGTTGATTCCATTCCATTCCATTTCAATCCATTCCATTCCATTCCATTCGCGTTGATTCCATTCCATTCCAGGCCATTCCATTCCACTTGGATTGATTTCATTCCATTCCATTCGATTCCAATCCGTTGCTTTCCATTCCATTTGGGTTGATTCCATTCCTATCCATTGCATACCATTCCATTCCATTCCATTTGTGTTGATTCCATTCCATTTCATTCCATTCCATTCGGGTTGATTCCATTCCATTCCATTCCCATCTATTCCATTCCACTCCATTCTATTGCATTCCATTCTGGTTGATTCCATTCCACTCCATTCCATTCTATTCCATTCCATTTGTGTTATTTCCGTTTCAATCCATTCCATTCCATTCCATTCCATTGCATTCCATTACATTCCATTTGTGTTGATTCCACTCCATTCCATTCCATTGCATTCCATTCCATTTCATGCCATTCGGTTTGATTGCATTCCATTCCATTCCATTCTGTTTGATTCCATTCCATTCCATTCCATTCCATTCCATTCCATTCCATTCTGTTCTATTCCATTCCTTTCGGGTTGATTCCATTCCATTCCAATCCATTCCATTCCATTCCATTCCGTTCCATTCTCTTTGGGTTGATTCCATTCCATTTCATTCCATTGCATTCCATTCCGTTCCATTCGGGTTGATTCCTATCCATTCCATTCCATTCCACTCCATTCCATTCCATTCCATTTGGGTTGATTCCATTCCATTCCATTGCCTTCCATTCCATTCCATTCCATTCCATTCGGGCTGATTCCATTCCATTCTATTCGGGTTTATTCCATTCCATTCCATTCCATTTCATTCCATTAGGTTTGATTCCATTCCATTCCATTCCCCTCCATTCCATTCCATTCAATTCCATTCTATTCCATTCCATTCGGGTTGATTCCATTCAATTCCATTCCATTCCGTTCCATTCCATTTGGGGTGATTCCGTTTCAATCAATTCCATTACATATCCATTCCATTCCATTCGGGTTGATTCCATTCCTTTCCGTTCCATTGTATTCCATTCCATTCCATTTCATGCCATTCGGGTTGATTCCATTCCATTCCATTCTGTTTGATTCCACTCCATTCCATTCCATGCCGTTCCATTTGGGGTGAATCCATTTTTTTCCATTCCAATCCATTCCATTCCATTCAATTCGGTTTGATTCCATTCCATTCCATTCCATTCCTTTCCATTCAATTCCATTCCTTTCCGTTACGTTCCATTCCATTCGGGTTGATTCCATTCCATTCCATTCTATTCCATTCCCATCCATTCCACTCCGTTTGGTTCCATTCCGTGCATTCAATTCCACTCCATTTCATTCCATTCGGGATGATTCCATTCCATTCCATTCCATTCCACTTGGGTTGATTTCATTCCATTCCATTCCATTCCGTTCCATTCCATTCCATTCCATTTGGGTTGATTCCATTCCTATATATTGCATACGATTTCATTCCATTCCATTTGGTTTGATTCCATTCCATTCCATTCCATTCCATTGCATTCGGTTTGATTCCCTTCCATTCCATTCCATTCCATTCCATTTCATTCCATTGCATTCCATTCCACTTGGGTTGATTGCATTCCATTCCATTCCTTTCCATTCCCTTCCATTCAATTCCATTCTGTTCCATTCCATTCCATTTGGGTTGATTCCATTTCATTGCATTGCTTTCCATTCCATTCCATTCCATTTGGGTTGATTCCATTCCATTCCATTCTTGTTGAATCCATTCCATTCCATTCCATTCCATTCCAATCCATTGCATTCGCTTTGATTCCATTCCATTCCAATCCATTCCATTCCATTCCATTCCATTCTATTTGGCTTGATTCCATTCCATTCCATTCCATTGCATTCCATTCCATTCCATTCCATTCGCGTTGATTCCATTCCTTTCCATTCTGTTCCATTCCATTCAATTCCAATCCGTTCCATTGCATTCCATTCCATTCCTGTTGATTCCATTCCAGTCCATTCCATTCCATTGCATTCCATTTCATACCATTTGGTTTGATTCCATCCCATTCCATTCCATTCTGTTTGATTCCATTCCATTGCATTCCATTCCATTCCATTCCATTTCATTCGGGTTGATTGGATTCCATTCCATTCCATTGCATTCCTTTCCATTCGGGTTGATCCCATTCCATTCCATTCCATTCCATTCCGCTGCATTCCATTCCTCTCCATTCGGGTTGATTCCATTGCTCTCCATTCCATTCCATTGCATTCCATTGCATTCGGTTTGATTCCATTCCATTCCATTCCATTCCATTCCATTCCGTTCGTTTTGATTCCATTCCATTTCATTCCATTGCATTCCATTGCATTCCATTCCATTCTATTCTATTCTATTCCATTCCATTCAGGTCGATTCCATTCCATTATATTCCATTACATTTCGTTCCATTCCATTCCATTCCATTCGGGTTAATTCCATTCCGTTCCATTCCACTCCATTCAATTCCATTCCACTTCGGTTGATTCCATTCCATTCCATTCCATTCCATTTCACTGCATTCCATTCCATTCCATTCGCGTTGATTCCATTCCATTGCATTCCATTCGCGTTGATTCCATTTCTTTCCATTCCTTTCCATTCCATTCCATTCCATTCCATTCCATTCCATTCCATTCCATTACATTACATTACATTACATTACATTTCATTACTGTTGATTCCATTCCACTGCATTCCATTCCATTGCATTTCAATCCATTCGGGTTGATTCCATTCCATTCCATTCCATTCCATTCCATTCCATTCCATTGCATCCCATTCGGGTTGATTCCATTCCATTTCATTCCATTCCATTTCGTTGCATTCCTTTCTATTCGGGTAGATTACATTCCATTCCGTTCCATTCCATTCCATTTGGGTTGATTCCATTCCGTTCCATTGCATTCCATTTTATTCCATTCCATTGGGGTTGATTCCCTTCCATTTCATTCTATTCCATTCCATGCGGGTTGATTCCATTCCATTCCGATCCATTCCATTCCATTCGTGCTGATTCCATTCCATTCTATTCCATTCCATTCCTTTCCATTCCATTGCATTCCATTTGGGTTGATTCCATTCCATTCAATTCCATTGCATTCCATTCGATTCCATTCCATTTGGGTTGATTCCATTCCATTCCATTCCATTGCATTCCATTCGATTCCATTCCATTCGGGTTGTTTCCATTGAATTCCTTTCCATTCCATTCGGGTTGACTTCATTCGAATCCATTCCATTCCATTACATTCCATTCTATTCCATTCCATTCCATTGCACTCCATACCATTTTTTTTGATTCCATTCCATTCCATTCCGTTCTGTTTGATTCCATTCCATTCCATTCCATAGCATTGCATTCCGTTCCTTTCCATTCGAGTTGATTCCATTCCATTCCATTCCATTCCATTGCATTCCATTCCGTTCCATTCCTTTCCATTCCATTCGGTTTGATTCCATTCCATTCCATATCATTGCATTCCGTTCCTTTCCATTCGAGTTCATTCCATTCCATTCCATTCCATTGCATTCCATTCCGTTCCATTCCTTTCCATTCCATTCGATTTGATTCCATTCCATTCCATTCCATTCCATTCCATTCCATTCCATTACATTACATACCATTTGGTTTGATTCCATTCCATTCCATTCCATTCTGTTTGATTCCATTCCATTCCATTCCATTCCTTTCCAGGCGCGTGGAGTCCATTCCATTCCATTCCATACCATTCCATTCCTTTCCATTCCATTCGTGTTGAATCCATTCCATCCCATTCCATTCCACTGCATTTCATTCCATTCCATTCCATTCCAATCCATTCCATTCCATTCCATTCAATTCTATTCCATTCCATTCGATTTGATTCCATTCCATTCCATTCCATTCCATTCTGTTCCATTCCATTTGGGCTGATTCCATTTCAATCCATTCCATTCCATTCCATTCCATTCGGGTTGATTCCATTCCATTCCATTCCATTGCATTCCATTCCATTCCATTTCATGCCATTCGGGTTGATTCTATTCCTTTCCATTCCATTCTGTTTGATTCCATTGCATTCCATTCCATTCTATTCCATTCCATTCCATTCCATTCCATTCCATTCGGGTTGATTCCATTCCATTCCGTTCCATTTCATTCCATTAGGTTTGATTCCATTCCATTCCATTCCCATCCATTCCATTTCTTTCAATTCCATTCCATTCCATTCCTTTCCATTCGTGTTGATTCCATTCCATTCCATTCCATTCCGTTCCATTCCATTTGGGTTGATTCCGTTTCAATCAATTCCATTCCATTCCATTCCATTCCATTCCATTCCATTCCATTCCATTCGGGTTGATTCCATTCCATTCCGTTCCATTGTATTCCATTCCATTCCATTTCATGCCATTTGGGTTGATTCCATTCCATTCCATTCTGTTTGATTCCATTCCATTCCATTCCATTCCATTCCATTCCATTCCATTCCATTCCATTTGGGTTGAATCCATTCCATTCCATTCCAATCCATTCTATTCCATTCAATTCGGTTTGATTCCATTCCATTCCATTCCATTCCTTTCCATTCTATTCCATTCCTTTCCGTTACGTTCCATTCCATTCCATTCCATTCGGGTTGATTCCTTTCCATTCCATTCCATTCCATTCCCTTCAATTCCACTCCGGTTGGTTCCATTCTGGTTGATTCCATTCCATTCCATTGCATTCCATTCCATTCCATTCCAATTGGGTTGATTTCATTCCATTCCATTCCATTCCATTCCATTCCATTCCATTCCATTCCATTCCATTCCATTTGGGTTGATTCCATTCCCATCAATTGCATACCATTTCATTCCATTCCATTTGGGTTGATTGCATTCCATTCCATTCCATTCCATTCCATTCGGTTTGAATGCATTCCATTCCATTCCCATCCATTCCATTCCATTCCATTCCTTTCCATTCCATTCTATTCCATTCCATTCGTGTTGGTTCCATTCCATTCCATTGCATTGCATACCATTCCATTACATTCCATTTGAGTTGATTCCATTCCATTCCATTCCACTCCATTTCTCTCCATTCCATTTCATTTGGGTGGATTCCGTTCCATTCCATTCCATTCCATTCCATTCCATTCCATTCCATTCCATTCCATTTGCGTTGATTGCATTCCATTATATTCCATTCCATTCCATTCCATTCCATTCCATTCCTTCCATTCCATTTGGGTTGATTCCCTTCCATTCTATTCCATTTCATTCCATTCCATTTCATTCCATTTCATTCCATTCGAGTTGATTCCATTCCTTTCCATTCCATTGCATTGCATTCCATTCCATTTGAGTTGATTCCATTGCATACCATTCCATTCCATTCCCTTCCATGCCATTCCGGTTGATTCCATTCGATTCCATTCCATTCCGTTCTATTCCATTCCATTCCATTCGTGTTGATTCCTTTCCATTCCATTCCATTCCATTCCATTCCATTCCCTTCGGGTTGATTCCATTCAATTTCACTCCATTCCATTCCATTGCATTCCATTGCATTCGGGTTGATTCCCTTCCATTCCATTCCATTCCATTCCATTCCATTCCATTCCTTTCCATTCCCTTCCATTCAATTCCATTCTGTTCAATTCCATTCCATTTGGGTTGATTCCATTTCATTGCATTGCTTTCCATTCCATTCCATTCCATTTGGGTTGATTCCATTCCATTCCATTCCATTCTTGTTGAATCCATTCCATTCCATTCCATTGAATTCCAATCCATTGCATTCGCTTTGATTCCATTCCATTCCAATCCATTCCATTCCATTCCATTCCATTCCATTTGGCTTGATTCCATTCCATTCCATTCCATTGCATTCCATTCCATTCCATTCCATTCGCGTTGATTCCATTCCTTTCCATTCTATTCCATTCCATTCCATTCCATTCAATTCCAATCCGTTCCATTGCATTCCATTCCATTCCTGTTGATTCCATTCCAGTCCATTCCATTCCATTACATTCCATTTCATACCATTTGGTTTGATTCCATTCCATTTCATTCCATTCTGTTTGATTCCATTCCATTGCATTACATTCCATTCCATTCCATTTCTTTCGGGTTGATTGGATTCCATTCCATTCCATTGCATTCCTTTCCATTCTGGTTGATCCCATTGCATTCCATTCCATTGCTTTCCGCTGCATTCCATTCCACTCCATTCGGGTTGATTCCATTCCTCTCCAATCCATTCCATTGCATTCCATTGCATTCGGTTTGATTCCATTCCATTCCATTCCATTCCATTCCATTCGTTTTGATTCCATTCCATTTCATTCCATTGCATTCCATTGCATTCCATTCCATTCCATTCCATTCTATTCTATTCCATTCCATTCAGGTCGATTCCATTCCATTATATTCCATTCCATTCCGTTCCATTCCATTCCATTCCATTCGGGTTAATTCCATTCCGTTCCATTCCATTCCATTCAATTCCATTCCACTCCGGTTGATTCCATTCCATTCCATACCATTCCATTCCATTCCATTCCATTCCATTCCATTTCATTGCATTCCATTCCATTCCATTCACGTTGATTTCATTCCATTGCATTCCATTTGCATTGATTCTATTTCTTTCCATTCCTTTCCTTTCCATTCCATTCCATTCCATTCCATTCCATTCCTGTTGATTCCATTCCATTCCATTCCATTCCATTCCATTGCATTCCAATCGGGTTGATGCCATTCCATTTCATTCCATTCCATTTCGTTGCATTCCATTCTATTCGGGTAGATTCCATTCCATTCCGTTCCATTCCATTCCATTCCATTTGGGTTGATTCCATTCCATTCCATTGCATTCCATTCTATTCCATTCCATTGGGGTTGATTCCCTTCCATTCCATTCTACTACTTTCCATTCGGGTTGACTCCATTCCATTCCGATCCATTCCATTCCATTCGTGCTGATTCCATTCCATTCTATTCCATTCCATTTCATTCCATTCCATTCCATTCCATTTGTGTTGATTCCATTCCATTCCATTCCATTGCATTCCATTCGATTCCATTCCATTCGGGTGGATTCCATTGAATTTCTTTCCATTCCATTCGGGTTGACTCCGTTGGATTCCATTCCATTCCATTCCTTTCCACTAAATTCCATTCCATTCCATTCCATTCCATTGCACTCCATACCGATTGTGTTGATTCCATTCCATTCCATTCCATTCTGTTTGATTCCATTCCATTCCATTCCAGAGCATTGCATTCCGTTCCTTTCCATTCGAGTTGATTCCATTCCATTCCATTCCATTCCATTCCATTGCATTCCATTCCGTTCCGTTCCTTTCCATTCCATTCGGATTGATTCCATTCCATTCCATTCCATTCAATTCCATTGCATTACATACCATTTGGTTTGATTCCATTCCATTCCATTCCATTCTGTTTGATTCCATTCCATTCCATTCCATTCCATTCCATTCCATTCCTTTCCAGTCGCGTGGAGTCCATTCCATTCCATTCCATACCATTACATTCCTTTCCATTCCATTCGGGTTGATTCCATTCCATCCCATTCCATTCCCTTGCATTCCATTCCATTCCATTCCATTCCAATCCATTTCATTCCATTCCATTCAATTCTATTCCATTCCATTCGGGTTGATTCCATTCCATTCCATTCCATTCCATTCCATTCCATTTGGGTTGATTCCATTTCAATCCATTCCATTCCATTCCTTTCCATTCTGGTTGATTCCATTCCATTCCATTCCATTGCATTCCACTCCATTCCATTTCATGCCATTCTGGTTGATTCTATTCCATTCCATTCCATTCTGTGTGATTCCATTGCATTCCATTCCATTCTATTCCATTCCATTCCATTCCATTCCATTCCATTCCATTCTATTCGGGTTGATTCCATTTCATTCCATTGCATTCCATTCCATTCAATTCCATTGCTTTTGGGTGGATTCTATTCCATTCCATTCCATTCCATTGCATTCCATTCAATTTGGGTTGATTCCATTCCATTCAATTCCATTCCATTCCATTCCATTTCATTCCATTTGGTCTCATTCCATTCCATTCCATTCGGGTTGATTCCATTCCATTCCATTCCATTCCATTCCAATCCAATCCATTCGCGTTGATTCCATTCCATTCCAATCAATTCAATTCCATTCCATTCCATTCCATTCCATTCCATTCCATTCCATTTGGCTTGATTCCATTCCATTCCATTCCATTTCATTCCATTCCATTCGATTCCATTCAGGTTGTCTGCATTCCATTCCATTCCATTCCATTCGGGTTGATTGCATTCCATTCCATTCCATTCCATTCCATTCCATTCCATTCCAATCCGTTCCATTCCATTCCATTCCATTCGTGTTGATTGCATTCCATTCCATTCCATTCCATTCCATTCCATTCCATTCCATACCATTTGGTTTGATTCCATTCCATTCCATTCCATTCTAATCCATTTGTGTTGATTCCATTCCTTTCCATTCCATTCCATTCAATTGCATTCCATTCCATTCCATTCCATTCGGGTTGATTCCATTCATATTCATTCCATTCCATTCCATTCCATTGAATTCCATTCCATTCGTGCTGAATCCTTTGCACTCCAATCCATTCCATTACATTCCATTTGGGTTGATTGCTTTCCATTCCATTCCATTCCATTCCCTTCCATTCAATTGCATTCGATTCCATTACATTTGTGTTGATTCCATTCCATTCCATTCCATTCCATGGCATTCCATTCCGTTCCTTTCCATTCGAGTTGATTCCATTCCAGTCCATTCCATTCCATTGCATTGCATTCCGTTCCATTCCTTTCCATTCCATTCGGTTTGATTCCATTCCATTCCATTCCATTCTATTCCATTGCATTCCATACCATTTGGTTTGATTCCATTCCATTCCATTCCATTCTGTTTGATTCCATTCCATTCCATTCCAGTCGCGTGGTGTCCATTCCATTCCATTCCATACCATTCCATTCCTTTCCATTCCATTCGGGTTGATTCCATTCCATTCCATTCCGTTCCATTCCATTGCATTCCATTCCATTCCATTCCATTCCATTCCATTCTATTCCGTTCCATTCGGGTTGATTCCATTCCATTCCATTTTATTCCATTCCGTTCCATTCCATTTGTGTTGATTCCATTTCAATCCATTCCATTCCATTCCATTCCATTCCATTCCATTCCATTCGGGTTGATTCCATTCAATTCCATTCCATTGCATTCCATTCCATTCCATTTCATGCCATTCGGGTTGATTCTATTCCATTCCATTCCAATCTGTTTGATTCCATTGCATTCCATTCCATTCTATTCCATTCCATTCCATTCCATTTGGTTTCTTTCCATTCCATTCCATTCCGTTCCATTCCATTCCATTCCATTTCATTCCATTCCATTACATTCCATTCACGTTGATTCCATTCCATTATATTCCATACCATTTCATTCCATTCCATTCCATTCGGTTTGTTTCCATTCGTTTCCATTCCATTTCTTTGCATTCCATTCCATTTGGGTTGATTCCATTGCATACCATTCCATTCCATTCCCTTCCATTCCATTCCGGTTGATTCCATTCGATTCCATTCCATTCCGTTCTATTCCATTCCATCCCATTCGGGTTGATTCCTTTCCATTCCATTGCATTCCAATCCCTTCCATTCCATTCCCTTCCCTTCGGGTTGATTCCATTCCATTCCATTCCACTCCGTTCCATTTCATTTCATTCAACTTTGGTTGATTGCATTCCATTCCATTCCATTACATTCCCTTCAATACAATTCCATTCTTTTGCATTCCTTTCCATTTAGGTTGATTCCATTCCATTCCATTCCATTCCATTCCATTCCATTCGGGTTTATTCCATTCCATTCCATTCCAATCCATTCCATTCCATTCCATTGCAATCCATTCCATTCCATTCCATTCCATTCGGGTTGAATCCATTCCTCCGCATTCCATTCCATTCCTTTCCATTCCATTCAATTCCATTAGGGTTGATTCCATTCCATTCCATTCCGTTCCATTCGTGTTGATTCCATTCCATTCCATTCCACTCCATTCCATTCCATTCCATTCCATTCCATTCCAATCCATTCCTTTCCATTCCATTCCATTTGGGTTGATTCCATTCCACTCCATTCCGTTCAATTTGGGTTGATTCCTTTCCATTCCATTCCATTCCATTCCATTCCATTCCATTCCATTCCATTCCATTAGGGTAGCTTCCATTCCATTCTAGAACATTCCACTCCATTCCATTCCATTCAATTCCGGTTGATTCCTTTCCAGTGCATTCCATTCCATTCCATTCTATTCCATTCCATTCGTTTTCATTCCATTCCATTCCATTCGGATTGATTCTATTCCTTTCCATTCCATTGCATTCAATTCCATTCCATTACATTCCATTCGGGTTGATTCCATTCCATTCCTTTCCATTCCATTCCATTCGGGTTGATTCCATTCCATTCCATTCCATTCCATTCCGGTTGATTCCATTCCATTCCATTCCATTCCATTCCATTCCATTCCATTCCATTCGGGTTGATTCCATTCTATTCCATTGCATTCCATTCCATTCCATTCGGGTTGATTCGATTCAATTCCACTCCATTCCATTACATTCCATTTAGGTTGATTCCGTTGCTTTGCATTCCATTCCATTCCATTCCACTTGGGTTGATTCCATTCCATTCCATTCCATTGCATTTCATTTGGGTTGATTGCATTCCATTCCATTGCATTCCATTCCATTCCATTGCACTCCATTTGTGTTGATTCCATTCCATTCCATTCCATTCCATTCCATTCCATTCCATTCCATTCCATTCCATTCGGGTTGATTCCATTCAATTCCATTCCATTGCATTCCATTCCATTCCATTTCATGCCATTCGGGTTGATTCTATTCCATTCCATTCCAATCTGTTTGATTCCATTGCATTCCATTCCATTCTATTCCATTCCATTCCATTCCATTTGGTTTCTTTCCATTCCATTCCATTCCGTTCCATTCCATTCCATTTCATTCCATTCCATTACATTCCATTCACGTTGATTCCATTCCATTATATTCCATACCATTTCATTCCATTCCATTCCATTCGGTTTGTTTCCATTCGTTTCCATTCCATTTCTTTGCATTCCATTCCATTTGGGTTGATTCCATTGCATACCATTCCATTCCATTCCCTTCCATTCCATTCCGGTTGATTCCATTCGATTCCATTCCATTCCGTTATATTCCATTCCATCCCATTCGGGTTGATTCCTTTCCATTCCATTGCATTCCAATCCCTTCCATTCCATTCCCTTCCCTTCGGGTTGATTCCATTCCATTCCATTCCACTTCGTTCCATTTCATTCCATTCAACTTGGGTTGATTGCATTCCATTCCATTACATTACATTCCCTTCAATGCAATTCCATTCTTTTGCATTCCTTTCCATTTAGGTTGATTCCATTCCATTCCATTCCATTCCATTCCATTCCATTCCATTCCATTCCATTCCATTGCAATCCATTCCATTCCATTCCATTCCAATCCATTCCATTCCATTCCATTCAATTCTATTCCATTCCATTCGGGTTGATTCCATTCCATTCCATTCCATTTCATTCGATTCCAATCCATTCCAATCCATTCCATTTGGGTTGATTCCATTCCATTCCATTCCATTCCATTATGGTTGATTCCATTACATTACACTCCATTCCATTCCAATCCATTCCATTCGGGTTGATTCCATTACATTTCATTCCATACCATTCCATACCATTCCATTCCATTCGGGTTGATTCCATTCAATTGCATTCCATTCCATTCCATTCCATTCCATTCCATTAGGGTTGATTCCATTCCATTCCATTCCATTCCATTCGTGTTGATTCCATTCCATTCCATTCAATTGCATTGCTTTCCATTCAATTCGGGTTGATCCCCTTCCA
Source organism: Pan paniscus (assembly GCF_029289425.2). Taxonomy (NCBI): domain Eukaryota; kingdom Metazoa; phylum Chordata; class Mammalia; order Primates; family Hominidae; genus Pan; species Pan paniscus. The sequence continues at coordinate 41,953,837 of NC_073267.2, read as the reverse complement.
TTGCATTGAATTGCATTCCATTCCACTTGGGTTTATTCCATTCCAATCCATTCCATTCCATTCCAATCCATTCCATTTCATTTGGGTTGATAGCATTCCATTCCACTGCATTCCATTCCATTCCGTTCCATTCCATTAGTGTTGATTCCATTCCATTCCATTCCATTCCATATGGGTTGATTCCATTCCATTCAATTCCATTCCCTTCCGGTTGATTCCATTCCATTCCATTCCACTTGGGTTAATTCCATTCCATTTCATTCCATTCGGGTTGCTTCCATTCCATTCCAGAACATTCCATTCCATTCCATTCCCTTCGGGTTGATTCCATTCCATTCCATTCCATTGCATTCGGTTTGATTCCATTCCATTCCATTCCAGCCCATTCCATTCCGTTCCATTCCATTCCATTTTGGTTGATTCCATTCCATTCCATTCCATTGCATTCCATTCCATTCCATTCGGGTTGAATCCATTCCTCCGCATTCCATTCCATTCCTTTCCATTCCATTCAATTCCATTAGGGTTGATTCCATTCCATTCCATACGATTCCATTCCATTCCATTCCGTTCCATTCGTGTTGATTCCATTCCATTCCATTCCATTCCATTCCATTCCATTCCAATCCATTGCTTTCCATTCCATTCCATTTGGGTTGATTCCATTCCACTCCATTCCGTTCAATTTGGGTTGATTCCTTTCCATTCCATTCCATTCCATTCCATTCCATTAGGGTAGCTTCCATTCCATTCTAGAACATTCCACTCCATTCCATTCCATTCAATTCCGGTTGATTCCTTTCCAGTGCATTCCATTCCATTCCATTCTATTCCATTCCATTCGTTTTCATTCCATTCCATTGCATTCGGATTGATTCTATTCCTTTCCATTCCATTGCATTCAATTCCATTCCATTACATTCCATTCGGGTTGATTCCATTCCATTCCTTTCCATTCCATTCCATTCGGGTTGATTCCATTCCATTCCATTCCATTCCATTCCGGTTGATTCCATTCCATTCCATTCCATTCCATTCCATTCCATTCCATTCCATTCCATTCCATTCCATTCCATTCGGGTTGATTCCATTCTATTCCATTGCATTCCATTCCATTCCATTCGGGTTGATTCGATTCAATTCCACTCCATTCCATTACATTCCATTTAGGTTGATTCCGTTGCTTTGCATTCCATTCCATTCCATTCCACTTGGGTTGATTCCATTCCATTCCATTCCATTGCATTTCATTTGGGTTGATTGCATTCCATTCCATTCCATTGCATTCCATTTGTGTTGATTCCATTCCATTCCATTCCATTCCATTCCATTCCATTCCATTCAATTCCATTTGGGTTGATTCGATTCCATTCCATTCCATTCCATTACATTCTTGCCATTCCATTCCATTCGGGTTTATTTCATTCCATTCCATTCCATTGCTTTGATTCCATTCCATTGAATTTGGGTTGATTCCTTTCCATTCCATTCCATTCCTTTCCATTCCATTCCATTCCATTGCATTCGGGTTGATTCCATTCCATTACACTCCATTCCATTTGGTTGATTCCATTCCATTCCATTCCATTTGGGTTGATTCAATTCCATTCCATTCCATTCCATTTAATGCCATTCCATTCCACTCCACTCCGTTTCATTTGGGTTGATTCCATTCCACTCCATTCCAATCCATTTGTGTTGATTCCATTGCATTCCATTCCATTCCATTCCATTGCATTCCATGTGGGTCCATTCAATTCCATTCCTTTCCATTCCATTCCATTTCGTTTGATTCCATTTCATTCCATTCCATTTGAGGGGATTCCATTCCATTCCATTCCACTCCATTCCACTCCATTCCATTTCATTTGGGTGGATTCTATTCCATTCCATTCCATTCCATTCCATTCCATTCCATTCCACTTGCGTTGATTGCATTCCATTCCATTCCATTCCATTCCATTTCATTCCATTCCATTCCAATCCTTTCGGGTTGATTCCATTCCATTCCTTTCCATTCCATTCCATTCCATTTGGGTTGATTCCATTCCATTCCATTTCAATCCATTCCATACCATTCCATTCGGGTTGATTCCATTCCATTCCATTCCATTCCTTTCCATTCAATTCCATTCCATTCTGTTACGTTCCATTCCATTCCATTCCATTCGCATTGATTCCATTCCATTCCAGGCCATTCCATTCCACTCCGATTGGTTCCATTCCGCGCATTCAATTCCACTCCATTTCATTCCATTCGGGTTGATTCCATTCCATTCCATTCCATTCCATTCCACTTGGATTGATTTCATTCCACTCCATTCGATTCCAATCCGTTGCTTTCCCTTCCATTTGGGTTGATTCCATTCCTATCCATTGCATACCATTCCATTCCATTCCATTTGGGTTGATTCCATTCCATTTCATTCCATTCCATTCGGGTTGATTCCATTCCATTCCATTCCCATCTATTCCATTCCACTCCATTCTATTGCATTCCATTCTGGTTGATTCCATTCCACTCCATTCCATTCTGTTCCATTCCATTTGTGTTATTTCCGTTTCAATCCATTCCATTCCATACCATTCCATTCCGTTCCATTACATTCCATTTGGGTTGATTCCACTCCATTCCATTCCATTGCATTCCATTCCATTTCATGCCATTCGGTTTGATTGCATTCCATTCCTTTCCATTCTGTTTGATTCCATTCCATTCCATTCCATTCCATTCTGTTCTATTCCATTCCTTTCGGGTTGATTCCATTCCATTCCAATCCATTCCATTCCATTCCATTCCGTTCCATTCTATTTGGGTTGATTCCATTCCATTTCATTCCATTGCATTCCATTCCGTTCCATTCGGATTGATTCCTATCCATTCCATTCCATTCCACTCCATTCCATTCCATTCCATTTGGGTTGATTCCATTCCATTCCATTCCATTTCATTCCATTAGGTTTGATTCCATTCCATTCCATTCCCCTCCATTCCATTCCATTCAATTCCATTCTATTCCATTCCATTCGGGTTGATTCCATTCAATTCCATTCCATTCCGTTCCATTCCATTTGGGATGATTCCGTTTCAATCAATTCCATTACATATCCATTCCATTCCATTCGGGTTGATTCCATTCCATTCTGTTCCATTGTATTCCATTCCATTCCATTTCATGCCATTCGGGTTGATTCCATTCCATTCCATTCTGTTTGATTCCATTCCATTCCATGCCATGCCATTCCATTTGGGGTGAATCCATTTTTTCCATTCCAATCCATTCCATTCCATTCAATTCGGTTTGATTCCATTCCATTCCATTCCATTCCTTTCCATTCAATTCCATTCCTTTCCGTTACGTTCCATTCCATTCCATTCCATTCGGGTTGATTCCATTCCATTCCATTCTATTCCATTCCCATCCATTCCACTCCGTTTGGTTCCATTCCGCGCATTCAATTCCACTCCATTTCATTCCATTCGGGATGATTCCATTCCATTCCATTCCATTCCATTCCACTTGGGTTGATTTCATTCCATTCCATTCCATTCCATTCCGTTCCATTCCATTCCATTTCATTTGGGTTGATTCCATTCCTATATATTGCATACGATTTCATTCCATTCCATTTGGGTTGATTCCATTCCATTCCATTCCATACCATTGCATTCGGTTTGATTCCCTTCCATTCCATTCCATTCCATTCCATTTCATTCCATTGCATTCTATTTCACTTGGGTTGATTGCATTCCATTCCATTCCTTTCCATTCCCTTCCATTCAATTCCATTCTGTTCCATTCCATTCCATTTGGGTTGATTCCATTTCATTGCATTGCTTTCCATTCCATTCCATTCCATTTGGGTTGATTCCATTCCATTCCATTCCATTCTTGTTGAATCCATTCCATTCCATTCCATTCCATTCCCATCCATTGCATTCGCTTTGATTCCATTCCATTCCAATCCATTCCATTCCATTCCATTCCATTTGGCTTGATTCCATTCCATTCCATTCCATTGCATTCCATTCCATTCCATTCCATTCGCGTTGATTCCATTCCTTTCCATTCTGTTCCATTCCATTCCATTCCATTCAATTCCAATCCGTTCCATTGCATTCCATTCCATTCCTGTTGATTCCATTCCAGTCCATTCCATTCCATTGCATTCCATTTCATACCATTTGGTTTGATTCCATCCCATTCCATTCCATTCTGTTTGATTCCATTCCATTGCATTACATTCCATTCCATTCCATTTCATTCGGGTTGATTGGATTCCATTCCATTCCATTGCATTCCTTTCCATTCGGGTTGATCCCATTCCATTCCATTCCATTCCATTCCGCTGCATTCCATTCCACTCCATTCGGGTTGATTCCATTGCTCTCCATTCCATTCCATTGCATTCGGTTTGATTCCATTCCATTCCATTCCATTCCATTCCATTCCATTCCGTTCGTTTTGATTCCATTCCATTTCATTCCATTGCATTCCATTGCATTCCATTCCATTCCATTCTATTCTATTCCATTCCATTCAGGTCGATTCCATTCCATTATATTCCATTACATTTCGTTCCATTCCATTCCATTCCATTCGGGTTAATTCCATTCCGTTCCATTCCACTCCATTCAATTCCATTCCACTTCGGTTGATTCCATTCCATTCCATTCCATTCCATTTCACTGCATTCCATTCCATTCCATTCGCGTTGATTCCATTCCATTGCATTCCATTCGCGTTGATTCCATTTCTTTCCATTCCTTTCCATTCCATTCCATTACATTCCATTACATTCCATTACATTACATTACATTACATTTCATTACTGTTGATTCCATTCCACTGCATTCCATTCCATTCCATTTCAATCCATTCGGGTTGATTCCATTCCATTCCATTCCATTCCATTCCATTCCATTCCATTGCATGCCATTCGGGTTGATTCCTTTCCATTTCATTCCATTCCATTTCGTTGCATTCCATTCTATTCGGGTAGATTACATTCCATTCCGTTCCATTCCATTCCATTTGGGTTGATTCCATTCCGTTCCATTGCATTCCATTCTATTCCATTCCATTGGGGTTGATTCCCTTCCATTTCATTCTATTCCATTCCATGCGGGTTGATTCCATTCCATTCCGATCCATTCCATTCCATTCGTGCTGATTCCATTCCATTCTATTCCATTCCATTCCTTTCCATTCCATTGCATTCCATTTGGGTTGATTCCATTCCATTCCATTCCATTGCATTCCATTCGATTCCATTCCATTCCATTCCATTTGGGTTGATTCCATTCCATTCCATTCCATTGCATTCCATTCGATTCCATTCCATTCGGGTTGATTCCATTGAATTCCTTTCCATTCCATTCGGGTTGACTTCATTCGATTCCATTCCATTCCATTACATTCCATTCAATTCCATTCCATTCCATTGCACTCCATACCATTTTTTTTGATTCCATTCCATTCCATTCCATTCTGTTTGATTCCATTCCATTCCATTCCATAGCATTGCATTCCGTTCCTTTCCATTCGAGTTGATTCCATTCCATTCCATTCCATTCCATTGCATTCCATTCCGTTCCATTCCTTTCCATTCCATTCGGTTTGATTCCATTCCATTCCATATCATTGCATTCCGTTCCTTTCCATTCGAGTTCATTCCATTCCATTCCATTCCATTCCATTGCATTCCATTCCGTTCCATTCCTTTCCATTCCATTCGGTTTGATTCCATTCCATTCCATTCCATTCCATTGCATTACATACCATTTGGTTTGATTCCATTCCATTCCATTCCATTCTGTTTGATTCCATTCCATTCCATTCCATTCCTTTCCAGGCGCGTGGAGTCCATTCCATTCCATTCCATACCATTCCATTCCTTTCCATTCCATTCGTGTTGAATCCATTCCATCCCATTCCATTCCACTGCATTTCATTCCATTCCATTCCAATCCAATCCATTCCATTCCATTCCATTCAATTCTATTCCATTCCATTCGAGTTGATTCCATTCCATTCCATTCCATTCCATTCTGTTCCATTCCATTTGGGTTGATTCCATTTCAATCCATTCCATTCCATTCCATTCCATTCCATTCCATTCCATTCCATTCCATTCGGGTTGATTCCATTCCATTCCATTCCATTGCATTAAATTCCATTCCATTTCATGTCATTCGGGTTGATTCTATTCCTTTCCATTCCATTCTGTTTGATTCCATTGCATTCCATTCCATTCTATTCCATTCCATTCCATTCCATTCGGGTTGATTCCATTCCATTCCGTTCCATTTCATTCCATTAGGTTTGATTCCATTCCATTCCATTCCCATCCATTCCATTTCTTTCAATTCCATTCCATTCGATTCCTTTCCATTCGTGTTGATTCCATTCCATTCCATTCCATTCCGTTCCATTCCATTTGGGTTGATTCCGTTTCAATCAATACCATTCCATTCCATTCCATTCCATTCCATTCCATTCCATTCCATTCGGGTTGATTCCATTCCATTCCGTTCCATTGTATTCCATTCCATTCCATTTCATGCCATTCGGGTTGATTCCATTCCATTCCATTCTGTTTGATTCCATTCCATTCCATTCCATTCCATTCCACTTGGGTTGAATCCATTCCATTCCATTCCAATCCATTCTATTCCATTCAATTCGGTTTGAATCCATTCCATTCCATTCCTTTCCATTCAATTCCATTCCTTTCCGTTACGTTCCATTCCATTCCATTCCATTCGGGTTGATTCCTTTCCATTCCATTCCATTCCATTCCCTTCAATTCCACTCCGGTTTGTTCCATTCCGCGCATTCAATTCCACTCCATTTCATTCCATTCTGGTTGATTCCATTCCATTCCATTGCATTCCATTCCATTCCATTCCAATTGGGTTAATTTCATTCCATTCCATTCCATTCCATTCCATTCCATTCCATTCCATTCCATTCCATTCGGGTTGATTCCATTCCATTCCATTCCATTCCGGTTGATTCCATTCCATTCCATTCCATTCCATTCCATTCCATTCCATTCCATTCCATTCCATTCCATTCGGGTTGATTCCATTCTATTCCATTGCATTCCATTCCATTCCATTCGGGTTGATTCGATTCAATTCCACTCCATTCCATTACATTCCATTTAGGTTGATTCCGTTGCTTTGCATTCCATTCCATTCCATTGCACTTGGGTTGATTCCATTCCATTCCATTCCATTGCATTTCATTTGGGTTGATTGCATTCCATTCCATTCCATTGCATTCCATTTGTGTTGATTCCATTCCATTCCATTCCATTCCATTCCATTCCATTCCATTCCATTTGGGTTGATTCGATTCCATTCCATTCCATTCCATTACATTCTTGCCATTCCATTCCATTCGGGTTTATTTCATTCCATTCCATTCCATTGCTTTGATTCCATTCCATTGAATTTGGGTTGATTCCTTTCCATTCCATTCCATTCCTTTCCATTCCATTCCATTCCATTGCATTCGGGTTGATTCCATTCCATTACACTCCATTCCATATGGTTGATTCCATTCCATTCCATTCCATTTGGGTTGATTCAATTCCATTCCATTCCATTCCATTTAATGCCATTCCATTCCACTCCACTCCGTTTCATTTGGGTTGATTCCATTCCACTCCATTCCAATCCATTTGTGTTGATTCCATTGCATTCCATTCCATTCCATTCCATTGCATTCCATGTGGGTCCATTCAATTCCATTCCTTTCCATTCCATTCCATTTCGTTTGATTCCATTTCATTCCATTCCATTTGAGGGGATTCCATTCCATTCCATTCCACTCCATTCCACTCCATTCCATTTCATTTGGGTGGATTCTATTCCATTCCATTCCATTCCATTCCATTCCATTCCATTCCACTTGCGTTGATTGCATTCCATTCCATTCCATTCCATTCCATTCCATTCCATTCCATTCCAATCCTTTCGGGTTGATTCCATTCCATTCCTTTCCATTCCATTCCATTCCATTTGGGTTGATTCCATTCCATTCCATTTCAATCCATTCCATACCATTCCATTCGGGTTGATTCCATTCCATTCCATTCCATTCCTTTCCATTCAATTCCATTCCATTCTGTTACGTTCCATTCCATTCCATTCCATTCGCGTTGATTCCATTCCATTCCAGGCCATTCCATTCCACTCCGGTTGGTTCCATTCCGCGCATTCAATTCCACTCCATTTCATTCCATTCGGGTTGATTCCATTCCATTCCATTCCATTCCATTCCACTTGGATTGATTTCATTCCACTCCATTCGATTCCAATCCGTTGCTTTCCATTCCATTTGGGTTGATTCCATTCCTATCCATTGCATACCATTCCATTCCATTCCATTTGGGTTGATTCCATTCCATTTCATTCCATTCCATTCGGGTTGATTCCATTCCATTCCATTCCCATCTATTCCATTCCACTCCATTCTATTGCATTCCATTCCATTCTATTCCATTCCATTGCATTCCATTCCATTCCATTCCATTCCATTCCATTAGGGTTGATTCCATTCCATTCCATTCTATTCCATTCCCTTCTATTTCATTCTATTCCATTCCATTCCATTCTATTCCATTCCATTGCATTCCATTCCATTCCATTCCATTCCATTCCATTCCATTAGGGTTGATTCCATTCCATTCCATTCCATTCCATTCGTGTTGATTCCATTCCATTCCATTCAATTGCGTTGCTTTCCATTCAATTCGGGTTGATCCCCTTCCATTGCATTGAATTGCATTCCATTCCACTTGGGTTTATTCCATTCCAGTCCATTCCATTCCATTCCAATCCATTCCATTTCATTTGGGTTGATAGCATTCCATTCCACTGCATTCCATTCCATTCCGTTCCATTCCATTAGTGTTGATTCCATTCCATTCCATTCCATTCCATATGGGTTGATTCCATTCCATTCAATTCCATTCCCTTCCGGTTGATTCCATTCCATTCCATTCCACTTGGGTTAATTCCATTCCATTTCCTTCCATTCGGGTTGTTTCCATTCCATTCCAGAACATTCCATTCCATTCCATTCCCTTCGGGTTGATTCCATTCCATTCCATTCCATTGCATTCGGTTTGATTCCATTCCATTCCATTCCAGCCCATTCCATTCCGTTCCATTCCATTCCATTTTGGTTGATTCCATTCCATTCCATTCCATTGCATTCCATTCCATTCCATTCGGGATGAATCCATTCCTCCGCATTCCATTCCATTCCTTTCCATTCCATTCAATTCCATTAGGGTTGATTCCATTCCATTCCATACGATTCCATTCCATTCCATTCCGTTCCATTCGTGTTGATTCCATTCCATTCCATTCCATTCCATTCCATTCCATTCCAATCCATTCCTTTCCATTCCATTCCATTTGGGTTGATTCCATTCCACTCCATTCCGTTCAATTTGGGTTGATTCCTTTCCATTCCATTCCATTCCATTCCATTCCATTAGGGTAGCTTCCATTCCATTCTAGAACATTCCACTCCATTCCATTCCATTCAATTCCGGTTGATTCCTTTCCAGTGCATTCCATTCCATTCCATTCTATTCCTTTCCATTCGTTTTCATTCCATTCCATTCCATTCGGATTGATTCTATTCCTTTCCATTCCATTGCATTCAATTCCATTCCATTACATTCCATTCGGGTTGATTCCATTCCATTCCTTTCCATTCCATTCCATTCGGGTTGATTCCATTCCATTCCATTCCATTCCATTCCGGTTGATTCCATTCCATTCCATTCCATTCCATTCCATTCCATTCCATTCCATTCCATTCCATTCCATTCGGGTTGATTCCATTCTATTCCATTGCATTCGATTCCATTCCATTCGGGTTGATTCGATTCAATTCCACTCCATTCCATTACATTCCATTTAGGTTGATTCCGTTGCTTTGCATTCCATTCCATTCCATTCCACTTGGGTTGATTCCATTCCATTCCATTCCATTGCATTTCATTTGGGTTGATTGCATTCCATTCCATTGCATTCCATTCCATTCCATTGCATTCCATTTGTGTTGATTCCATTCCATTCCATTCCATTCCATTCCATTCCATTCCATTCCATTCCATTTGGGTTGATTCGATTCCATTCCATTCCATTCCATTCCATTCCATGCCATTCCATTCCATTCGGGTTTATTTCATTCCATTCCATTCCATTGCTTTGATTCCATTCCATTGAATTTGGGTTGATTCCTTTCCATTCCATTCCATTCCTTTCCATTCCATTCCATTCCATTTCATTCGGGTTGATTCCATTCCATTACACTCCATTCCATTTGGTTGATTCCATTCCATTCCATTCCATTTAATGCCATTCCATTCCACTCCACTCCGTTTCATTTGGGTTGATTCCATTCCACTCCATTCCAATCCATTTGTGTTGATTCCATTGCATTCCATTCCATTCCATTCCATTGCATTCCATGTGGGTCCATTCAATTCCATTCCTTTCCATTCCATTCCATTTCGTTTGATTCCATTTCATTCCATTCCATTTGAGGGGATTCCATTCCATTCCATTCCACTCCATTCCACTCCATTCCATTTCATTTGGGTGGATTCCATTCCATTCCATTAAATTCCACTTGCGTTGATTGCATTCCATTAGATTCCATTCCATTCCATTTCATTCCATTCCATTCCAATCCTTTCGGGTTGATTCCATTCCATTCCTTTCCATTCCTTTCCATTCCATTTGGGTTGATTCCATTCCATTCCATTTCAATCCATTCCATTCCATTCCATTCGGGTTGATTCCATTCCATTCCATCCCATTCCTTTCTATTCAATTCCATTCCATTCTATTACGTTCCATTCCATTCCATTCCATTCGCGTTGATTCCATTCCATTCCAGGCCATTCCATTCCACTCCGGTTGGTTCCATTCCGCGCATTCAATTCCACTCCATTTCATTCCATTCGGGTTGATTCCATTCCATTCCATTCCATTCCATTCCACTTGGATTGATTTCATTCCACTCCATTCGATTCCAATCCGTTGCTTTCCATTCCATTTGGGTTGACTCCATTCCTATCCATTGCATACCATTCGATTCCATTCCATTTGGGTTGATTCCATTCCATTTCATTCCATTCCATTCGGGTTGATTCCATTCCATTCCATTCCCATCTATTCCATTCCACTCCATTCTATTGCATTCCATTCTGGTTGATTCCATTCCAGTCCATTCCATTCTGTTCCATTCCATTTGTGTTATTTCCGTTTCAATCCATTCCATTCCATACCATTCCATTCCGTTCCATTACATTCCATTTGGGTTGATTCCACTCCATTCCATTCCATTGCATTCCATTCCATTTCATGCCATTCGGTTTGATTGCATTCCATTCCATTCCATTCTGTTTGATTCCATTCCATTCCATTCCATTCCATTCCATTCCATTCTGTTCTATTCCATTCCTTTCGGGTTGATTCCATTCCATTCCAATCCATTCCATTCCATTCCATTCCGTTCCATTCTATTTGGGTTGATTCCATTCCATTTCATTCCATTGCATTCCATTCCGTTCCATTCGGGTTGATTCCTATCCATTCCATTCCATTCCACTCCATTCCATTCCATTCCATTTGGGTTGATTCCATTCCATTCCATTCCATTTCATTCCATTAGGTTTGATTCCATTCCATTCCATTCCCCTCCATTCCATTCCATTCAATTCCATTCTATTCCATTCCATTCGGGTTGATTCCATTCAATTCCACTCCATTCCGTTCCATTCCATTTGGGTTGATTCCGTTTCAATCAATTCCATTACATATCCATTCCATTCCATTCGGGTTGATTCCATTCCATTCTGTTCCATTGTATTCCATTCCATTCCATTTCATGCCATTCGGGTTGATTCCATTCCATTCCATTCTGTTTGATTCCATTCCATTCCATGCCATGCCATTCCATTTGGGGTGAATCCATTTTTTTCCATTCCAATCCATTCCATTCCATTCAATTCGGTTTGATTCCATTCCATTCCATTCCATTCCTTTCCATTCAATTCCATTCCTTTCCGTTACGTTCCATTCCATTCCATTCCATTCGGGTTGATTCCATTCCATTCCATTCTATTCCATTCCCATCCATTCCACTCCGTTTGGTTCCATTCCGCGCATTCAATTCCACTCCATTTCATTCCATTCGGGATGATTCCATTCCATTCCATTCCATTCCACTTGGGTTGATTCCATTCCATTCCATTCCATTCCATTCCATTCCGTTCCATTCCATTCCATTCCATTTGGGTTGATTCCATTCCTATATATTGCATACGATTTCATTCCATTCCATTTGGGTTGATTCCATTCCATTCCATTCCATTCCATTGCATTCGGTTTGATTCCCTTCCATTCCATTCCATTCCATTCCATTTCATTCCATTGCATTCCATTTCACTTGGGTTGATTGCATTCCATTCCATTCCTTTCCATTCCCTTCCATTCAATTCCATTCTGTTCCATTCCATTCCATTTGGGTTGATTCCATTTCATTGCATTGCTTTCCATTCCATTCCATTCCATTTGGGTTGATTCCATTCCATTCCATTCCATTCTTGTTGAATCCATTCCATTCCATTCCATTCCATTCCAATCCATTGCATTCGCTTTGATTCCATTCCATTCCAATCCATTCCATTCCATTCCATTCCATTCCATTCCATTCCATTTGGCTTGATTCCATTCCATTCCATTCCATTCCATTGCATTCCATTCCATTCCATTCCATTCGCGTTGATTCCATTCCTTTCCATTCTGTTCCATTCCATTCCATTCCATTCAATTCCAATCCGTTCCATTGCATTCCATTCCATTCCTGTTGATTCCATTCCAGTCCATTCCATTCCATTGCATTCCATTACATACCATTTGGTTTGATTCCATCCCATTCCATTCCATTCTGTTTGATTCCATTCCATTGCATTACATTCCATTCCATTCCATTTGATTCGGGTTGATTGGATTCCATTCCATTCCATTGCATTCCTTTCCATTCGGGTTGATCCCATTCCATTCCATTCCATTCCATTCCACTGCATTCCATTCCACTCCATTCGGGTTGATTCCATTGCTCTCCATTCCATTCCATTGCATTCCATTGCATTCGGTTTGATTCCATTCCATTCCATTCCATTCCATTCCATTCCGTTCGTTTTGATTCCATTCCATTTCATTCCATTGCATTCCATTCCATTCCATTCTATTCTATTCCATTCCATTCAGGTCGATTCCATTCCATTATATTCCATTACATTTCGTTCCATTCCATTCCATTCCATTCGGGTTAATTCCATTCCGTTCCATTCCACTCCATTCAATTCCATTCCACTTTGGTTGATTCCATTCCATTCCATTCCATTCCATTTCACTGCATTCCATTCCATTCCATTCGCGTTGATTCCATTCCATTGCATTCCATTCGCGTTGATTCCATTTCTTTCCATTCCTTTCCATTCCATTCCATTCCATTCCATTACATTCCATTACATTACATTACATTACATTTCATTACTGTTGATTCCATTCCACTGCATTCCATTCCATTCTTTTTCAATCCATTCGGGTTGATTCCATTCCATTCCATTCCATTCCATTCCATTCCATTCCATTGCATGCCATTCGGGTTGATTCCATTCCATTTCATTCCATTCCATTTCGTTGCATTCCATTCTATTCGGGTAGATTACATTCCATTCCGTTCCATTCCATTCCATTTGGGTTGATTCCATTCCGTTCCATTGCATTCCATTCTATTCCATTCCATTGGGGTTGATTCCCTTCCATTTCATTCTATTCCATTCCATGCGGGTTGATTCCATTCCATTCCGATCCATTCCATTCCATTCGTGCTGATTCCATTCCATTCTATTCCATTCCATTCCTTTCCATTCCATTGTATTCCATTTGGGTTGATTCCATTCCATTCCATTCCATTGCATTCCATTCGATTCCATTCCATTCCATTCCATTTGGGTTGATTCCATTCCATTCCATTCCATTGCATTCCATTCGATTCCATTCCATTCGGGTTGATTCCATTGAATTCCTTTCCATTCCATTCGGGTTGACTTCATTCGATTCCATTCCATTCCATTACATTCCATTCAATTCCATTCCATTCCATTGCACTCCATACCATTTTTTTTGATTCCATTCCATTCCATTCCATTCTGTTTGATTCCATTCCATTCCATTCCATAGCATTGCATTCCGTTCCTTTCCATTCGAGTTGATTCCATTCCATTCCATTCCATTCCATTGCATTCCATTCCGTTCCATTCCTTTCCATTCCATTCGGTTTGATTCCATTCCATTCCATATCATTGCATTCCGTTCCTTTCCATTCGAGTTCATTCCATTCCATTCCATTCCATTCCATTGCATTCCATTCCGTTCCATTCCTTTCCATTCCATTCGGTTTGATTCCATTCCATTCCATTCCATTCCATTGCATTACATACCATTTGGTTTGATTCCATTCCATTCCATTCCATTCTGTTTGATTCCATTCCATTCCATTCCATTCCTTTCCAGGCGCGTGGAGTCCATTCCATTCCATTCCATACCATTCCATTCCTTTCCATTCCATTCGTGTTGAATCCATTCCATCCCATTCCATTCCACTGCATTTCATTCCATTCCATTCCATTCCAATCCATTCCATTCCATTCCATTCAATTCTATTCCATTCCATTCGAGTTGATTCCATTCCATTCCATTCCATTCCATTCTGTTCCATTCCATTTGGGTTGATTCCATTTCAATCCATTCCATTCCATTCCATTCCATTCCATTCCATTCCATTCCATTCCATTCGGGTTGATTCCATTCCATTCCATTCCATTGCATTAAATTCCATTCCATTTCATGTCATTCGGGTTGATTCTATTCCTTTCCATTCCATTCTGTTTGATTCCATTGCATTCCATTCCATTCTATTCCATTCCATTCCATTCCATTCCATTCCATTCGGGTTGATTCCATTCCATTCCGTTCCATTTCATTCCATTAGGTTTGATTCCATTCCATTCCATTCCCATCCATTCCATTTCTTTCAATTCCATTCCATTCGATTCCTTTCCATTCGTGTTGATTCCATTCCATTCCATTCCATTCCGTTCCATTCCATTTGGGTTGATTCCGTTTCAATCAATTCCATTCCATTCCATTCCATTCCATTCCATTCCATTCCATTCCATTCCATTCCATTCGGGTTGATTCCATTCCATTCTGTTCCATTGTATTCCATTCCATTCCATTTCATGCCATTCGGGTTGATTCCATTCCATTCCATTCTGTTTGATTCCATTCCATTCCATTCCATTCCATTCCATTCCACTTGGGTTGAATCCATTCCATTCCATTCCAATCCATTCTATTCCATTCAATTCGGTTTGAATCCATTCCATTCCATTCCTTTCCATTCAATTCCATTCCTTTCCGTTACGTTCCATTCCATTCCATTCCATTCGGGTTGATTCCTTTCCATTCCATTCCATTCCATTCCCTTCAATTCCACTCCGGTTGGTTCCATTCCGCGCATTCAATTCCACTCCATTTCATTCCATTCTGGTTGATTCCATTCCATTCCATTGCATTCCATTCCATTCCATTCCAATTGGGTTAATTTCATTCCATTCCATTCCATTCCATTCCATTCCATTCCATTCCATTCCATTATATTTGGGTTGATTCCATTTCCATCCATTGCATTCCATTTCATTCCATTCCATTTGGGTTGATTGCATTCCATTCCATTTCATTCCATTCCATTCGGTTTGATTGCATTCCATTCCATTCCCATCCATTCCATTCCATTCCATTCCTTTCCATTCCATTCTATTCCATTCCATTCGTGTTGATTCCATTCCATTCCATTGCATTGCATACCATTCCATTACATTCCATTTGAGTTGATTCCATTCCATTCCATTCCACTCCATTTCACTCCATTCCATTTCATTTGGGTGGATTCCATTCCATTCCATTCCATTCCATTCCATTCCATTCCATTCCATTCCATTTGCGTTGATTGCATTCCATTATATTCCATTCCATTCCATTCCTTCCATTCCATTTGGGTTGATTCCCTTCCATTCTATTCCATTTCATTCCATTCCATTTCATTCCATTTCATTCCATTCGAGTTGATTCCGTTCCTTTCCATTCCATTGCATTGCATTCCATTCCATTTGAGTTGATTCCATTGCATACCATTCCATTCCATTCCCTTCCATGCCATTCCGGTTGATTCTATTCGATTCCATTCCATTCCGTTCTATTCCATTCCATTCCATTCGTGTTGATTCCTTTCCATTCCATTCCATTCCATTCCATTCCCTTCGGGTTGATTCCATTCAATTTCACTCCATTCCATTCCATTGCATTCCATTCCATTCGGGTTGATTCCCTTCCATTCCATTCCATTCTATTCCATTTCATTCCATTCCATTCCATTCCACTTGGGTTGATAGCATTCCATTCCATTCCTTTCCATTCCCTTCCATTCAATTCCATTCTGTTCAATTCCATTCCATTTGGGTTGATTCCATTTCATTGCATTGCTTTCCATTCCATTCCATTCCATTTGGGTTGATTCCATTCCATTCCATTCCATTCTTGTTGAATCCATTCCATTCCATTCCATTGAATTCCAATCCATTGCATTCGCTTTGATTCCATTCCATTCCAATCCATTCCATTCCATTCCATTCCATTCCATTCCATTCCATTCCATTCCATTTGGCTTGATTCCATTCCATTCCATTCCATTGCATTCCATTCCATTCCATTCCATTCGCGTTGATTCCATTCCTTTCCATTCTATTCCATTCCATTCCATTCCATTCAATTCCAATCCGTTCCATTGCATTCCATTCCTTTCCTGTTGATTCCATTCCAGTCCATTCCATTCCATTCCATTCCATTTCATACCATTTGGTTTGATTCCATTCCATTCCATTCTGTTTGATTCCATTCCATTGCATTCCATTCCATTCCATTCCATTTCATTCGCGTTGATTGGATTCCATTCCATTCCATTGCATTCCTTTCCATTCTGGTTGATCCCATTGCATTCCATTCCATTGCTTTCCGCTGCATTCCATTCCACTCCATTCGTGTTGATTCCATTCCTCTCCAATCCATTCCATTGCATTCCATTGCATTCGGTTTGATTCCATTCCATTCCATTCCATTCCATTCCATTCCATTCGTTTTGATTCCATTCCATTTCATTCCATTGCATTCCAAAGCATTCCATTCCATTCCATTCTATTCTATTCCATTCCATTCAGGTCGATTCCATTCCATTAAATTCCATTCCATTCCGTTCCATTCCATTCCATTCCATTCGGGTTAATTCCATTCCGTTCCATTCCATTCCATTCAATTCCATTCCACTCCGGTTGATTCCATTCCATTCCATACCATTCCATTCCATTCCATTCCATTCCATTTCATTGCATTCCATTCCATTCCATTGGCGTTGATTTCATTCCATTGCATTCCATTCGCGTTGATTCTATTTCTTTCCATTCCTTTCCTTTCCTTTCCATTCCATTCCATTCCATTCCATTCCATTCCATTCCATTCCATTCCATTCCATTCCTGTTGATTCCATTCCATTGCATTCCGTTCCATTCCATTTCAATCCATTCGGGTTGATTCCATTCCATTCCATTCCATTCCATTCCATTCCATTCCATTGCATTCCATTCGGGTTGATGCCATTCCATTTCATTCCATTCCATTTCGTTGCATTCCATTCTATTCGGGTAGATTCCATTCCATTCCGTTCCATTCCATTCCATTCCATTTGGGTTGATTCAATTCCATTCCATTGCATTCCATTCTATTCCATTCCATTGGGGTTGATTCCTTTCCATTCCATTCTACTACTTTCCATTCGGGTTGATTCCATTCCATTCCGATCCATTCCATTCCATTCGTGCTGATTCCATTCCATTCTATTCCATTCCATTCCATTCCATTTGTGTTGATTCCATTCCATTCCATTCCATTGCATTCCATTCGATTCCATTCCATTCGGGTGGATTCCGTTGAATTCCTTTCCATTCCATTCGGGTTGACTCCGTTGGATTCCATTCCATTCCATTCCATTAAATTCCATTCCATTCCATTCCATTCCATTGCACTCCATAACGATTGTGTTGATTCCATTCCATTCCATTCCATTCCATTCTGTTTGATTCCATTCCATTCCATTCCAGAGCATTGCATTCCGTTCCTTTCCATTCGAGTTGATTCCATTCCATTCCATTCCATTCCATTGCATTCCATTCCGTTCCATTCCTTTCCATTCCATTCGGCTTGATTCCATTCCATTCCATTCCATTCAATTCCATTGCATTACATACCATTTGGTTTGATTCCATTCCATTCCATTCCATTCCATTCCATTCCATTCCTTTCCAGTCGCGTGGAGTCCATTCCATTCCATTCCATACCATTACATTCCTTTCCATTCCATTCGGGTTGATTCCATTCCATCCCATTCCATTCCCTTGCATTCCATTCCATTCCATTCCATTCCAATCCATTCCATTCCATTCCATTCCATTCTATTCCATTCCATTCGGGTTGATTCCATTCCATTCCATTCAATTCCATTCCATTCCATTCCATTTGGGTTGATTCCATTTCAATCCATTCCATTCCATTCCATTCCATTCTGGTTGATTCCATTCCATTCCATTCCATTGCATTCCATTCCATTCCATTTCATGCCATTCTGGTTGATTCTATTCCATTCCATTCCATTCTGTTTGATTCCATTGCATTCCATTCCATTCTATTCCATTCCACTCCATTCCATTCCATTCCATTCTATTCGGGTTGATTCCATTTCATTCCATTGCATTCCATTCCATTCAATTCCATTGCTTTTGGGTGGATTCTATTCCATTCCATTCCATTCCATTGCATTCCATTCAATTTGGGTTGATTCCATTCCATTCAATTCCATTCCATTCCATTCCATTTCATTCCATTTGGTCTCCTTCCATTCCATTCCATTCCATTCCATTCGGGTTGATTCCATTCCATTCCATTCCATTCCATTCCAATCCATTCCATTCGCGTTGATTCCATTCCATTCCAATCAATTCAATTCCATTCCATTCCATTCCATTCCATTCCATTCCATTCCATTTGGCTTGATTCCATTCCATTCCATTCCATTTCATTCCATTCCATTCGATTCCATTCAGGTTGACTGCATTCCATTCCATTCCATTCCATTCGGGTTGATTGCATTCCATTCCATTCCATTCCATTCCATTCCATTCCATTCCATTCCATTCCAATCCGTTCCATTCCATTCCATTCCATTCGTGTTGATTGCATTCCATTCCATTCCATTCCATTCCATACCATTTGGTTTGATTCCATTCCATTCCATTCCATTCTGTTTGATTCCATTCCATTCCATTCCATTCTAATCCATTTGTGTTGATTCCATTCCTTTCCATTCCATTCCATTCAATTGCATTCCATTCCATTCCATTCCATTCGGGTTGATTCCATTCATATTCATTCCATTCCATTCCATTCCATTGAATTCCATTCCATTCGTGCTGATTCCTTTGCACTCCAATCCATTCCATTCCATTCCATTTTGGTTGATTGCTTTCCATTCCATTCCATTCCATTCCCTTCCATTCAATTGCATTCCATTCCATTACATTTGGGTTGATTCCATTCCATTCCATTCCATTCCATGGCATTCCATTCCGTTCCTTTCCGTTCGAGTTGATTCCATTCCAGTCCATTCCATTCCATTGCATTGCATTCCGTTCCATTCCTTTCCATTCCATTCGGTTTGATTCCATTCCATTCCATTCCATTCTATTCCATTGCATTCCATACCATTTGGTTTGATTCCATTCCATTCCATTCCATTCTGTTTGATTCCATTCCATTCCATTCCAGTCGCGTGGTGTCCATTCCATTCCATTCCATACCATTCCATTCCTTTCCATTCCATTCGGGTTGATTCCATTCCATTCCATTCCGTTCCATTCCATTGCATTCCATTCCATTCCATTCCATTCTATTCCGTTCCATTCGGGTTGATTCCATTCCATTCCATTTTATTCCATTCCGTTCCATTCCATTTGTGTTGATTCCATTTCAATCCATTCCATTCCATTCCATTCCATTCCATTCCATTCCATTCCATTCGGGTTGATTCCATTCAATTCCATTCCATTGCATTCCATTCCATTCCATTTCATGCCATTCGGGTTGATTCTATTCCATTCCATTCCAATCTGTTTGATTCCATTGCATTCCATTCCATTCTATTCCATTCCATTCCATTCCATTTGGTTTCTTTCCATTCCATTCCATTCCGTTCCATTCCATTCCATTCCATTTCATTCCATTCCATTACATTACATTCACGTTGATTCCATTCCATTATATTCCATACCATTTCATTCCATTCCATTCCATTCGGTTTGTTTCCATTCGTTTCCATTCCATTTCTTTGCATTCCATTCCATTTGGGTTGATTCCATTGCATACCATTCCATTCCATTCCCTTCCATTCCATTCCGGTTGATTCCATTCGATTCCATTCCATTCCGTTCTATTCCTTTCCATCCCATTCGGGTTGATTCCTTTCCATTCCATTGCATTCCAATCCCTTCCATTCCATTCCCTTCCCTTCGGGTTGATTCCATTCCATTCCATTCCACTCCGTTCCATTTCATTCCATTCAACTTGGGTTGATTGCATTCCATTCCATTCCATTACATTCCCTTCAATACAATTCCATTCTTTTGCATTCCTTTCCATTTAGGTTGATTCCATTCCATTCCATTCCATTCCATTCGGGTTGATTCCATTCCATTCCATTCCATTCCATTCCATTCCATTCCATTGCAATCCATTCCATTCCATTCCATTCCAATCCATTCCATTCCATTCCATTCAATTCTATTCCATTCAATTCGGGTTGATTCCATTCCATTCCATTCCATTCCATTCGATTCCAATCCATTCCAATCCATTCCATTTGGGTTGATTCCATTCCATTCCATTCCATTCCATTATGGTTGATTCCATTACATTACACTCCATTCCATTCCATTCCATTCCATTCCATTCGGGTTGATTCCATTACATTTCATTCCATACCATTCCATACCATTCCATTCCATTCGGGTTGATTCCGTTCAATTGCATTCCATTCCATTCCATTCCATTCCATTCCATTAGGGATGATTCCATTCCATTCCATTCCATTCCATTCGTGTTGATTCCTTTCCATTCCATTCAATTGCATTGCTTTCCATTCAATTCGGGTTGATCCCCTTCCATTGCATTGAATTGCATTCCATTCCACTTGGGTTTATTCCATTCCAATCCATTCCATTCCATTCCAATCCATTCCATTTCATTTGGGTTGATAGCATTCCATTCCACTGCATTCCATTCCATTCCGTTCCATTCCATTAGTGTTGATTCCATTCCATTCCATTCCATTCCATATGGGTTGATTCCATTCCATTCAATTCCATTCCCTTCCGGTTGATTCCATTCCATTCCATTCCACTTGGGTTAATTCCATTCCATTTCATTCCATTCGGGTTGCTTCCATTCCATTCCAGAACATTCCATTCCATTCCATTCCCTTCGGGTTGATTCCATTCCATTCCATTCCATTGCATTCGGTTTGATTCCATTCCATTCCATTCCAGCCCATTCCATTCCGTTCCATTCCATTCCATTTTGGTTGATTCCATTCCATTCCATTCCATTGCATTCCATTCCATTCCATTCGGGTTGAATCCATTCCTCCGCATTCCATTCCATTCCTTTCCATTCCATTCAATTCCATTAGGGTTGATTCCATTCCATTCCATTCCATTCCGTTCCATTCGTGTTGATTCCATTCCATTCCATTCCATTCCATTCAATTCCATTCCAATCCATTCCTTTCCATTCCATTCCATTTGGGTTGATTCCATTCCACTCCATTCCGTTCAATTTGGGTTGATTCCTTTCCATTCCATTCCATTCCATTCCATTCCATTCCATTAGGGTAGCTTCCATTCCATTCTAGAACATTCCACTCCATTCCATTCCATTCAATTCCGGTTGATTCCTTTCCAGTGCATTCCATTCCATTCCATTCTATTCCATTCCATTCGTTTTCATTCCATTCCATTCCATTCGGATTGATTTTATTCCTTTCCATTCCATTGCATTCAATTCCATTCCATTACATTCCATTCGGGTTGATTCCATTCCATTCCTTTCCATTCCATTCCATTCGGGTTGATTCCATTCCATTCCATTCCATTCCATTCCGGTTGATTCCATTCCATTCCATTCCATTCCATTCCATTCCATTCCATTCCATTCCATTCGGGTTGATTCCATTCTATTCCATTGCATTCCATTCCATTCCATTCGGGTTGATTCGATTCAATTCCACTCCATTCCATTACATTCCATTTAGGTTGATTCCGTTGCTTTGCATTCCATTCCATTCCATTCCACTTGGGTTGATTCCATTCCATTCCATTCCATTGCATTTCATTTGGGTTGATTGCATTCCATTCCATTGCATTCCATTCCATTCCATTGCATTCCATTTGTGTTGATTCCATTCCATTCCATTCCATTCCATTCCATTCCATTCCATTCCATTCCATTCCATTTGGGTTGATTCGATTCCATTCCATGCCATTCCATTCCATTCCATGCCATTCCATTCCATTCGGGTTTATTTCATTCCATTCCATTCCATTGCTTTGATTCCATTCCATTGAATTTGGGTTGATTCCTTTCCATTCCATTCCATTCCTTTCCATTCCATTCCTTTCCATTGCATTCGGGTTGATTCCATTCCATTACACTCCATTCCATTTGGTTGATTCCATTCCATTCCATTCCATTTGGGTTGATTCAATTCCATTCCATTCCATTCCATTTAATGCCATTCCATTCCACTCCACTCCGTTTCATTTGGGTTGATTCCATTCCACTCCATTCCAATCCATTTGTGTTGATTCCATTGCATTCCATTCCATTCCATTCCATTGCATTCCATGTGGGTCCATTCAATTCCATTCCTTTCCATTCCATTCCATTTCGTTTGATTCCATTTCATTCCATTCCATTTGAGGGGATTCCATTCCATTCCATTCCACTCCATTCCACTCCATTCCATTTCATTTGGGTGGATTCCATTCCATTCCATTCCATTCCATTAAATTCCACTTGCGTTGATTGCATTCCATTAGATTCCATTCCATTCCATTTCATTCCATTCCATTCCAATCCTTTCGGGTTGATTCCATTCCATTCCTTTCCACTCCATTCCATTCCATTTGGGTTGATTCCATTCCATTCCATTTCAATCCATTCCATTCCATTCCATTCGGGTTGATTCCATTCCATTCCATCCCATTCCTTTCCATTCAATTCCATTCCATTCTATTACGTTCCATTCCATTCCATTCCATTCGCGTTGATTCCATTCCATTCCAGGCCATTCCATTCCACTCCGGTTGGTTCCATTCCGCGCATTCAATTCCACTCCATTTCATTCCATTCGGGTTGATTCCATTCCATTCCATTCCATTCCATTCCACTTGGATTGATTTCATTCCACTCCATTCGATTCCAATCCGTTGCTTTCCATTCCATTTGGGTTGATTCCATTCCTATCCATTGCATACCATTCGATTCCATTCCATTTGGGTTGATTCCATACCATTTCATTCCATTCCATTCGGGTTGATTCCATTCCATTCCTTTCCCATCTATTCCATTCCACTCCATTCTATTGCATTCCATTCTGGTTGATTCCATTCCAGTCCATTCCATTCTGTTCCATTCCATTTGTGTTATTTCCGTTTCAATCCATTCCATTCCATACCATTCCATTCCGTTCCATTACATTTCATTTGGGTTGATTCCACTCCATTCCATTCCATTGCATTCCATTCCATTTCATGCCATTCGGTTTGATTGCATTCCATTCCATTCCATTCTGTTTGATTCCATTCCATTCCATTCCATTCCATTCCATTCCATTCTGTTCTATTCCATTCCTTTCGGGTTGATTCCATTCCATTCCAATCCATTCCATTCCATTCCATTCCGTTCCATTCTATTTGGGTTGATTCCATTCCATTTCATTCCATTGCATTCCATTCCGTTCCATTCGGGTTGATTCCTATCCATTCCATTCCATTCCACTCCATTCCATTCCATTCCATTTGGGTTGATTCCATTCCATTCCATTCCATTTCATTCCATTAGGTTTGATTCCATTCCATTCCATTCCCCTCGATTCCATTCCATTCAATTCCATTCTATTCCATTCCATTCGGGTTGATTCCATTCAATTCCATTCCATTCCGTTCCATTCCATTTGGGTTGATTCCGTTTCAATCAATTCCATTACATATCCATTCCATTCCATTCGGGTTGATTCCATTCCATTCTGTTCCATTGTATTCCATTCCATTCCATTTCATGCCATTCGGGTTGATTCCATTCCATTCCATACTGTTTGATTCCATTCCATTCCATGCCATGCCATTCCATTTGGGGTGAATCCATTTTTTTCCATTCCAATCCATTCCATTCCATTCAATTCGGTTTGATTCCATTCCATTCCATTCCATTCCTTTCCATTCAATTCCATTCCTTTCCGTTACGTTCCATTCCATTCCATTCCATTCGGGTTGATTCCATTCCATTCCATTCTATTCCATTCCCATCCATTCCACTCCGTTTGGTTCCATTCCGCGCATTCAATTCCACTCCATTTCATTCCATTCGGGATGATTCCATTCCATTCCATTCCATTCCACTTGGGTTGATTTCATTCCATTCCATTCCATTCCATTCCATTCTGTTCCATTCCATTCCATTCCATTTGGGTTGATTCCATTCCTATATATTGCATACGATTTCATTCCATTCCATTTGGGTTGATTCCATTCCATTCCATTCCATTCCATTGCATTCGGTTTGATTCCCTTCCATTCCATTCCATTCCATTCCATTTCATTCCATTGCATTCCATTTCACTTGGGTTGATTGCATTCCATTCCATTCCTTTCCATTCCCTTCCATTCAATTCCATTCTGTTCCATTCCATTCCATTTGGGTTGATTCCATTTCATTGCATTGCTTTCCATTCCATTCCATTCCATTTGGGTTGATTCCATTCCATTCCATTCCATTCTTGTTGAATCCATTCCATTCCATTCCATTCCATTCCAATCCATTGCATTCGCTTTGATTCCATTCCATTCCAATCCATTCCATTCCATTCCATTCCATTCCATTCCATTTGGCTTGATTCCATTCCATTCCATTCCATTGCATTCCATTCCATTCGCGTTGATTCCATTCCTTTCCATTCTGTTCCATTCCATTCCATTCCATTCAATTCCAATCCGTTCCATTGCATTCCATTCCATTCCTGTTGATTCCATTCCAGTCCATTCCATTCCATTGCATTCCATTTCATACCATTTGGTTTGATTCCATCCCATTCCATTCCATTCTGTTTGATTCCATTCCATTGCATTACATTCCATTCCATTCCATTTCATTCGGGTTGATTGGATTCCATTCCATTCCATTGCATTCCTTTCCATTCGGGTTGATCCCATTCCATTCCATTCCATTCCATTCCGCTGCATTCCATTCCACTCCATTCGGGTTGATTCCATTGCTCTCCATTCCATTCCATTGCATTCCATTGCATTCGGTTTGATTCCATTCCATTCCATTCCATTCCATTCCATTCCATTCCGTTCGTTTTGATTCCATTCCATTTCATTCCATTGCATTCCATTGCATTCCATTCCATTCCATTCTATTCTATTCCATTCCATTCAGGTCGATTCCATTCCATTATATTCCATTACATTTCGTTCCATTCCATTCCATTCCATTCGGGTTAATTCCATTCCGTTCCATTCCACTCCATTCAATTCCATTCCACTTCGGTTGATTCCATTCCATTCCATTCCATTCCATTTCACTGCATTCCATTCCATTCCATTCGCGTTGATTCCATTCCATTGCATTCCATTCGCGTTGATTCCATTTCTTTCCATTCCTTTCCATTCCATTCCATTCCATTCCATTACATTACATTCCATTACATTACATTACATTACATTTCATTACTGTTGATTCCATTCCACTGCATTCCATTCCATTCCATTTCAATCCATTCGGGTTGATTCCATTCCATTCCATTCCATTCCATTCCATTCCATTCCATTCCATTGCATGCCATTCGGGTTGATTCCATTCCATTTCATTCCATTCCATTTCGTTGCATTCCATTCTATTCGGGTAGATTACATTCCATTCCGTTCCATTCCATTCCATTTGGGTTGATTCCATTCCGTTCCATTGCATTCCATTCTATTCCATTCCATTGGGGTTGATTCCCTTCCATTTCATTCTATTCCATTCCATGCGGGTTGATTCCATTCCATTCCGATCCATTCCATTCCATTCGTGCTGATTCCATTCCATTCTATTCCATTCCATTCCTTTCCATTCCATTGCATTCCATTTGGGTTGATTCCATTCCATTCCATTCCATTGCATTCCATTCGATTCCATTCCATTCCATTCCATTTGGGTTGATTCCATTCCATTCCATTCCATTGCATTCCCTTCGATTCCATTCCATTCGGGTTGATTCCATTGAATTCCTTTCCATTCCATTCGGGTTGACTTCATTCGATTCCATTCCATTCCATTACATTCCATTCAATTCCATTCCATTCCATTGCACTCCATAACATTTTTTTGATTCCATTCCATTCCATTCCATTCTGTTTGATTCCATTCCATTCCATTCCATAGAATTGCATTCCGTTCCTTTCCGTTCGAGTTGATTCCATTCCATTCCATTCCATTCCATTGCATTCCATTCCGTTCCATTCCTTTCCATTCCATTCGGTTTGATTCCATTCCATTCCATATCATTGCATTCCGTTCCTTTCCATTCGAGTTCATTCCATTCCATTCCATTCCATTCCATTGCATTCCATTCCGTTCCATTCCTTTCCATTCCATTCGGTTTGATTCCATTCCATTCCATTCCATTCCATTGCATTACATACCATTTGGTTTGATTCCATTCCATTCCATTCCATTCCATTCCTTTCCAGGCACGTGGAGTCCATTCCATTCCATTCCATACCATTCCATTCCTTTCCATTCCATTCGTGTTGAATCCATTCCATCCCATTCCATTCCACTGCATTTCATTCCATTCCATTCCATTCCAATCCATTCCATTCCATTCCATTCAATTGTATTCCATTCCATTCGAGTTGATTCCATTCCATTCCATTCTGTTCCATTCCATTTGGGTTGATTCCATTTCAATCCATTCCATTCCATTCCATTCCATTCCATTCCATTCGGGTTGATTCCATTCCATTCCATTCCATTGCATTCCATTCCATTCCATTTCATGCCATTCGGGTTGATTCTATTCCTTTCCATTCCATTCTGTTTGATTCCATTGCATTCCATTCCATTCTATTCCATTCCATTCCATTCCATTCCATTCCATTCCATTCGGGTTGATTCCATTCCATTCCGTTCCATTTCATTCCATTAGGTTTGATTCCATTCCATTCCATTCCCATCCATTCCATTTTTTTCAATTCCATTCCATTCGATTCCTTTCCATTCGTGTTGATTCCATTCCATTCCATTCCATTCCGTTCCATTCCATTTGGGTTGATTCCGTTTCAATCAATTCCATTCCATTCCATTCCATTCCATTCCATTCGGGTTGATTCCATTCCATTCCGTTCCATTGTATTCCATTCCATTCCATTTCATGCCATTCGGGTTGATTCCATTCCATTCCATTCTGTTTGATTCCATTCCATTCCATTCCATTCCATTCCATTCCACTTGGGTTGAATCCATTCCATTCCATTCCAATCCATTCTATTCCATTCAATTCGGTTTGATTCCATTCCATTCCATTCCTTTCCATTCAATTCCATTCCTTTCCGTTACGTTCCATTCCATTCCATTCCATTCGGGTTGATTCCTTTCCATTCCATTCCATTCCATTCCCTTCAATTCCACTCCGGTTGGTTCCATTCCGCGCATTCAATTCCACTCCATTTCATTCCATTCTGGTTGATTCCATTCCATTCCATTGCATTCCATTCCATTCCATTCCAATTGGGTTGATTTCATTCCATTCCATTCCATTCCATTCCATTCCATTCCATTCCATTCCATTTGGGTTGATTCCATTCCCATCCATTGCATTCCATTTCATTCCATTCCATTTGGGTTGATTGCATTCCATTCCATTCCATTCCATTCCATTCGGTTTGATTGCATTCCATTCCATTCCCATCCATTCCATTCCATTCCATTCCTTTCCATTCCATTCTATTCCATTCCATTCGTGTTGATTCCATTCCATTCCATTGCATTGCATACCATTCCATTACATTCCATTTGAGTTGATTCCATTCCATTCCATTCCACTCCATTTCACTCCATTCCATTTCATTTGGGTGGATTCCATTCCATTCCATTCCATTCCATTCCATTCCATTCCATTCCATTTGCGTTGATTGCATTCCATTATATTCCATTCCATTCCATTCCTTCAATTCCATTTGGGTTGATTCCCTTCCATTCTATTCCATTTCATTCCATTCCATTTCATTCCATTTCATTCCATTCGAGTTGATTCCATTCCTTTCCATTCCATTGCATTGCATTCCATTCCATTTGAGTTGATTCCATTGCATACCATTCCATTCCATTCCCTTCCATGCCATTCCGGTTGATTCCATTCGATTCCATTCCATTCCGTTCTATTCCATTCCATTCCATTCGTGTTGATTCCTTTCCATTCCATTCCATTCCATTCCATTCCCTTCGGGTTGATTCCATTCAATTTCACTCCATTCCATTCCATTGCATTCCATTCCATTCGTGTTGATTCCCTTCCATTCCATTCCATTCCATTCCATTTCATTCCATTCCATTCCATTCCTCTTGGGTTGATAGCATTCCATTCCATTCCTTTCCATTCCCTTCCATTCAATTCCATTCTGTTCAATTCCATTCCATTTGGGTTGATTCCATTTCATTGCATTGCTTTCCATTCCATTCCATTCCATTTGGGTTGATTCCATTCCATTCCATTCCATTCTTGTTGAATCCATTCCATTCCATTCCATTGAATTCCAATCCATTGCATTCGCTTTGATTCCATTCCATTCCAATCCATTCCATTCCATTCCATTCCATTCCATTCCATTTGGCTTGATTCCATTCCATTCCATTCCATTGCATTCCATTCCATTCCATTCCATTCGCGTTGATTCCACTCCTTTCCATTCTATTCCATTCCATTCCATTCCATTCAATTCCAATCCGTTCCATTGCATTCCATTCCTTTCCTGTTGATTCCATTCCAGTCCATTCCATTCCATTCCATTCCATTTCATACCATTTGGTTTGATTCCATTCCATTCCATTCTGTTTGATTCCATTCCATTGCATTCCATTCCATTCCATTCCATTTCATTCGCGTTGATTGGATTCCATTCCATTCCATTGCATTCCTTTCCATTCTGGTTGATCCCATTGCATTCCATTCCATTGCTTTCCGCTGCATTCCATTCCACTCCATTCGTGTTGATTCCATTCCTCTCCAATCCATTCCATTGCATTCCATTGCATTCGGTTTGATTCCATTCCATTCCATTCCATTCCATTCCTTTCCATTCGTTTTGATTCCATTCCATTTCATTCCATTGCATTCCATTGCATTCCATTCCATTCCATTCTATTCTATTCCATTCCATTCAGGTCGATTCCATTCCATTAAATTCCATTCCATTCCGTTCCATTCCATTCCATTCCATTCGGGTTAATTCCATTCCGTTCCATTCCATTCCATTCAATTCCATTCCACTCCGGTTGATTCCATTCCATTCCATACCATTCCATTCCATTCCATTCCATTCCATTTCATTGCATTCCATTCCATTCCATTGGCGTTGATTTCATTCCATTGCATTCCATTCGCGTTGATTCTATTTCTTTCCATTCCTTTCCTTTCCTTTCCATTCCATTCCATTCCATTCCATTCCATTCCATTCCATTCCATTCCTGTTGATTCCATTCCATTGCATTCCTTTCCATTCCATTTCAATCCATTCGGGTTGATTCCATTCCATTCCATTCCATTCCATTCCATTCCATTGCATTCCATTCGGGTTGATGCCATTCCATTTCATTCCATTCCATTTCGTTGCATTCCATTCTATTCGGGTAGATTCCATTCCATTCCGTTCCATTCCATTCCATTCCATTTGTGTTGATTCAATTCCATTCCATTGCATTCCATTCTATTCCATTCCATTGGGGTTGATTCCCTTCCATTCCATTCTACTACTTTCCATTCGGGTTGATTCCATTCAATTCCGATCCATTCCATTCCATTCGTGCTGATTCCATTCCATTCTATTCCATTCCATTCCATTCCATTTGTGTTGATTCCATTCCATTCCATTCCATTGCATTCCATTGGATTCCATTCCATTCGGGTGGATTCCATTGAATTCCTTTCCATTCCATTCGGGTTGACTCCGTTGGATTCCATTCCATTCCATTCCATTCCATTAAATTCCATTCCATTCCATTCCATTCCATTGCACTCCATACCGATTGTGTTGATTCCATTCCATTCCATTCCATTCTGTTTGATTCCATTCCATTCCATTCCAGAGCACTGCATTCCGTTCCTTTCCATTCGAGTTGATTCCATTCCATTCCATTCCATTCCATTGCATTCCATTCCGTTCCATTCCTTTCCATTCCATTCGGCTTGATTCCATTCCATTCCATTCCATTCAATTCCATTGCATTACATGCCATTTGGTTTGATTCCATTCCATTCCATTCCATTCTGTTTGATTCCATTCCATTCCATTCCATTCCATTCCTTTCCAGTCGCGTGGAGTCCATTCCATTCCATTCCATACCATTACATTCCTTTCCATTCCATTCGGGTTGATTCCATTCCATCCCATTCCATTCCCTTGCATTCCATTCCATTCCATTCCATTCCAATCCATTCCATTCCATTCCATTCCATTCTATTCCATTCCATTCGGGTTGATTCCATTCCATTCCATTCCATTCCATTCCATTCCATTCCATTCCATTTGGGTTGATTCCATTTCAATCCATTCCATTCCATTCCATTCCATTCTGGTTGATTCTATTCCATTCCATTCCATTCTGTTTGATTCCATTGCATTCCATTCCATTGTATTCCATTCCATTCCATTCCATTCCATTCCATTCTATTCGGGTTGATTCCATTTCATTCCATTGCATTCCATTCCATTCAATTCCATTGCTTTTGGGTTGATTCTATTCCATTCCATTCCATTCCATTGCATTCCATTCCATTTGGGTTGATTCCATTCCATTCAATTCCATTCCATTCCATTCCATTTCATTCCATTTGGTCTCATTCCATTCCATTCCATTACATTCCATTCGGGTTGATTCCATTCCATTCCATTCCATTCCATTCCATTCCAATCCATTCCATTCGCGTTGATTCCATTCCATTCCAATCAATTCCATTCCATTCCATTCCATTCCATTCCATTCCATTCCATTCCATTCCATTCCATTCCATTCCATTTGGCTTGATTCCATTCCATTCCATTCCATTTCATTCCATTCCATTCGATTCCATTCAGGTTGACTGCATTCCATTCCATTCCATTCCATTCGGGTTGGTTGCATTCCATTCCATTTGTGTTGATTCCATTTCAATCCATTCCATTCCATTCCATTCCATTATATTACATTACATTCGGGTTGATTCCATTCCATTCCATTCCATTGCATTCCATTCCATTACACTCCATTTGGGTTGATTCCATTCAATTCCATTCCATTCCATTCCATTTGCTTTCATTCCGTTCCATTCCGTTCCATTCCATTCCATTCCATTCCATTCCATTTCATTCCATTCCGTTCCGCTCCATTCACGTTGATTCCATTCCATTTCATTCCATTCCATTTCATTCCATTCCATTCCATTCCATTCCGTTCCGCTCCATTCACGTTGATTCCATTCCATTTCATTCCATTCCATTTCATTCCAT
The DNA here is from genome assembly GCF_029289425.2 of Pan paniscus. Classification (NCBI taxonomy): domain Eukaryota; kingdom Metazoa; phylum Chordata; class Mammalia; order Primates; family Hominidae; genus Pan; species Pan paniscus. The sequence continues at coordinate 41,921,542 of NC_073267.2, read as the reverse complement.
TCCATTCCATTCCATTCGGGTTTGTTCCATTCCTTTCCATTCCATTGCATTGCATTCCATTCCATTTGGGTTGATTCCATTGCATACCATTCCATTCGAATCCCTTCCATTCCATTCCAGTTGATTCCATTCGATTCCATTCCATTCCATTCTATTCCATTCCATTCCATTCGGGTTGATTCCATTCCATTCCATTCCACTCTTTTCCATTTCATTCCATTCCACTTGGGTTGATTGCATTCCATTCCATTCCATTACATTCCCTTCAATTCAATTCCATTCTTTCCATTCCATACCATTTGGGTTGATTCCATTCCATTCCATTCCATTCCATTCGGGTTGATTCCATTTCATTCCATTGCATTCCATTCTATTCAATTCCATTGCTTTTGGGTTGATTCCATTCAATTCCATTCCATTCCATTCGATTCCATTCCATTCCATTCCACTTGGTTTCATTCCGTTCCATTCCGTTCCGTTCCATTCCATTCCATTCCATTTCGTTCCATTCCATTCCTTTCCATTCACGTTGATTCCATTCCATTTCATTCCATTCCATTTCATTCCATTCCATTCCATTCCATTCGGGTTTGTTCCATTCCTTTCCATTCCATTGCATTGCATTCCATTCCATTTGGGTTGATTCCATTGCATACCATTCCATTCGATTCCCTTCCATTCCATTCCGGTTGATTCCATTCGATTCCATTCCATTCCATTCTATTCCATTCCATCCCATTCGGGTTGATTCCATTCCATTCCAATCAATTCAATTCCATTCCATTCCATTCCATTCCATTCCATTCCATTCCATTTGGCTTGATTCCATTCCATTCCATTCCATTTCATTCCATTCCATTCGATTCCATTCAGGTTGACTGCATTCCATTCCATTCCATTCCATTCGGGTTGGTTGCATTCCATTCCATTTGTGTTAATTCCATTTCAATCCATTCCATTCCATTCCATTCCATTATATTACATTACATTCGGGTTGATTCCATTCCATTCCATTCCATTGCATTCCATTCCATTACACTCCATTTGGGTTGATTCCATTCAATTCCATTCCATTCCATTCCATTTGCTTTCATTCCGTTCCATTCCGTTCCATTCCATTCCATTCCATTCCATTCCATTTCATTCCATTCCGTTCCGCTCCATTCACGTTGATTCCATTCCATTTCATTCCATTCCATTTCATTCCATTCCATTCCATTCCATTCGGGTTTGTTCCATTCCTTTCCATTCCATTGCATTGCATTCCATTCCATTTGGGTTGATTCCATTGCATACCATTCCATTCGAATCCCTTCCATTCCATTCCAGTTGATTCCATTCGATTCCATTCCATTCCATTCTATTCCATTCCATCCCATTCGGGTTGATTCCATTCCATTCCATTCCATTCCATTCCATTCCTTTGCATTCCATTCCATTCGGGTTGATTCCATTCCATTCCATTCCACTCTTTTCCATTTCATTCCATTCCACTTGGGTTGATTGCATTCCATTCCATTCCATTACATTCCCTTCAATTCAATTCCATTCTTTTGCATTCCATACCATTTGGGTTGATTCCATTCCATTCCATTCCATTCCATTCGGGTTGATTCCATTTCATTCCATTGCATTCCATTCTATTCAATTCCATTGCTTTTGGGTTGATTCCATTCAATTCCATTCCATTCCATTCGATTCCATTCCATTCCATTCCACTTGGTTTCATTCCGTTCCATTCCGTTCCGTTCCATTCCATTCCATTCCATTTCGTTCCATTCCATTCCTTTCCATTCACGTTGATTCCATTCCATTTCATTCCATTCCATTTCATTCCATTCCATTCCATTCCATTCGGGTTTGTTCCATTCCTTTCCATTCCATTGCATTTCATTGCATTCCATTTGGGTTGATTCCATTGCATACCATTCCATTCGATTCCCTTCCATTCCATTCCGGTTGATTCCATTCGATTCCATTCCATTCCATTCTATTCCATTCCATCCCATTCGGGTTGATTCCATTCCATTCCATTCCATTCCATTCCATTCCTTTCCCTTTGGGTTGTTTCCATTCAATTTCATTCCATTCCATTCCTTTGCATTCCATTCCAGTCTGGTTGATTCCATTCCATTCCATTCCACTCCGTTCCATTTCATTCCGTTCCACTTGGGTTGATTGCATTCCATTCCATTCCATTACATTCCCTTCAATTCAATTCCATTCTTTTGCATTCCATTCCATTTGGGTTCATTCCATTCCATTCCATTCGGGTTGATTCCATTCCATTTCATTCCATTCCCTTCTGGTGGATTCCATTACATTTCATTCCATTTCTTTCCATTGCATTCCCTTCCATACGGGTTCATTCCATTCCTTTCCATTCCATTCCATTCCATTCCATTCCGTATCCGTTCATTGCATTCCATTCCATTCCATTCCATTGCATTCCATTCCATTCAATTGCATTCCTTTTGGGTTGATTCCATTCCATTCCATTGCATTCCATTCCATTACATTCCATTTGGGTTGATTCCATTCAATTCCATTCCATTCCATTCCATTTGCTTTCATCCCGTTCCATTCTGTTCCGTTCCGTTCCATTCCGTTCCTTTCCATTCCATTCCATTCCATTTCATTCCATTCCGTTCCACTCCATTCACGTTGATTCCATTCCATTTCATTCCATTCCATTTCATTCCATTCCATTCCATTCCATTCGGGTTTGTTCCATTCCTTTCCATTCCATTGCATTGCATTCCATTCCATTTGGGTTGATTCCATTGCATACCATTCCATTCGAATCCCTTCCATTCCATTCCACTTCATTCCATTCGATTCCATTCCATTCCATTCTATTCCATTCCATCCCATTCGGGTTGATTCCATTCTATTCCATTCCATTCCATTCCATTCCATTCCCTTCCCTTCGGGTTGATTCCATTCAATTTCATTCCATTCCATTCCTTTGCATTCCATTCCATTCGGGTTGATTCCATTCCATTCCATTCCACTCCGTTCCATTTCATTCCATTCCACTTGGGTTGATTGCATTCCATTCCATTCCATTACATTCCCTTCAATTCAATTCCATTCTTTTGCATTCCATTCCATTTGGGTTGATTCCATTCCATTCCATTCCATTCCATTCGGGTTGATTCCATTTGATTCCATTGCATTCCATTCCATTCAATTCCATTGCTTTTGGGTTGATTCCATTCAATTCCATTCAATTCCATTCCATTCCATTCCATTCCATTCCAGTTGGTTTCATTCCGTTCCATTCCGTTCCGTTCCATTACATTCCATTCCATTTCGTTCCATTCCATTCCATTCCATTCACGTTGATTCCATTCCATTTCATTCCATTCCATTTCATTCCATTCCATTCCATTCCATTCGGGTTTGTTCCATTCCTTTCCATTTCATTGCATTGCATACCATTCCATTTGGGTTGATTCCATTGCATACCATTCCATTCGATTCCCTTCCATTCCATTCCGGTTGATTCCATTCGATTCCATTCCATTCCATTCTATTCCATTCCATCTCATTCGGGTTGATTCCATTCCATTCCATTCCATTCCATTCCCTTCCCTTCGGGTTGTTTCCATTCAATTTCATTCCATTCCATTCCTTTGCATTCCATTCCATTCTGGTTGATTCCATTCCATTCCATTCCACTCCGTTCCATTTCATTCCGTTCCACTTGGGTTGATTGCATTCCATTCCATTCCATTACATTCCCTTCAATTCAATTCCATTCTTTTGCATTCCATTCCATTTGGGTTGATTCCATTCCATTCCATTCCATTCCATTCGGTTTGATTCCATTCCATTTCATTCCATTCCATTCTGGTGGATTCCATTACATTTCATTCCATTTCTTTCCATTGCATTCCATTCCATACGGGTTCATTCCATTCCTTTCCATTCCATTCCATTCCATTACATTCCGTATCCGTTCATTGCATTCCATTCCATTCCATTCCATTGCATTCCATTCCATTCAATTGCATTCCTTTTGGGTTGATTCCATTCCATTCCATTCCATTCCTTTGCATTCCATTCCATTACATTCCATTTGGGTTGATTCCATTCCATTTCATTGCCTTCCATTCCATTCCATTCCATTCCATTCAGGCTGATTCCTTTCCATTCCATTCGGGTAGATTCCATTCCATTCCATTCCATTTCATTCCATTAGGTTTGATTCCATTCCATTCCATTCCCATCCATTCCATTCCATTCAATTCCATTCTATGCCATTCCATTCGGGTTGATTCCATTCCCTTCCATTCCATTCCGTTCCATTCCATTTGGGATGATTCCGTTTCAATCAATTCCATTCCATTCCATTCCATTCCATTCCATTCCATTCCATTCCATTCGGGTTGATTCCATTCCATTCCGTTCCATTGTATTCCATTCCATTCCATTTCCTGCCATTCGTGTTGATTCCATTCCATTCCATTCTGTTTGTTTCCATTCCATTCCTTTCCATTCCATTCCATTCCATTCCATTCCATTTGGGTTGAATCCATTCCATTCCATTCCAATCCATTCCATTCCATTCAATTAGGTTTGATTCCATTCCATTCCATTCCATTCCTTTCCATTCAATTCCATTCCTTTCCGTTACGTTCCATTCCATTCCATTCCATTCGGGTTGCTTCCATTCCATTCCATTCCATTCCATTCCCATCCATTCCACTCCGGTTGGTTCCATTCCGCGCATTCAATTCCACTCCATTTCATTACATTCGGGATGATTCCATTCCATTCCATTCCATTCCACTTGGGTTGATTTCATTCCATTCCATTCCATTCCATTCCATTCAGTTCCATTCCATTCCATTCCATTTGGGTTGATTCCATTCCTATCCATTGCATACCATTTCATTCCATTCCATTTGTGTTGATTCCATTCCATTCCATTCCATTCAATTGCATTCGGTTTGATTCCATTCCATTCCATTCCCATCCATTCCATTCCATTCTATTCCTTTCAATTCTATTCTATTCCATTCCATTCGGGTTGATTCCATTCCATTCCATTACATTGCTTACCATTCCATTCCATTCCATTCCATTTGAGTTGATTCCATTCCATTCCATTCCATTCCACTCCATTTCTCTCCATTCCATTTCATTTGGGTTGATTCCATTCCATTCCATCCCATTCCATTCCATTCCATTTGCGTTGATTGCATTCCATTTTATTCCATTCCTTTCCATTCCATTCCATTCCATTCCTTTTGCGTTCATTCCCTTCCATTCTATTCCATATCATTCCATTCCATTCCATTCCATTTCATTCCATTCGGGTTGATTCCATTCTTTCCATTCCATACCATTCCATTCCATTCCCTTCCATGCCATTCCGGTTGATTCCATTTGATTCCAATCCATTCCGTTCTATTCCATTCCATTCCATTCGGGTTGATTCCTTTCCATTCCATTCCATTCAATACCATTGCATTCCCTTCGGGTTGATTCCATTCAATTTCACTCCATTCCATTCCATTGCATTCCATTCCATTCGGGTTGATTCCCTTCCATTCCATTCCATTCCATTCCATTTCATTCCATTGCATTCCATGCCACTTGAGTTGATTGCATTCCATTCCATTCCTTTCCATTCCCTTCCATTCAATTCCATTCTGTTCCATTCCATTCCATTTGGATTGATTCCATTTCAGTGCATTGCTTTCCATTCCATTCCATTCCATTTGGGTTGGTTCCATTCCATTCCTTTCCATTCTTGCAGAATCCATTCCATTCCATTCCATTCCATTCCAATCCATTGCATTCGCTTTGATTCCATTCCATTCCAATCCATTCCATTCCATTCCATTCCATTCCATTCCATTCCATTTGGCTTGATTCCATTCCATTCCATTCCATTGCATTCCATTCCATTCCATTCCATTCGCATTGATTCCATTCCTTTCCATTCTATTCCATTCCATTCCATTCCATTCCATTCCATTCCATTCCAATCCGTTCCATTGCATTCCATTGCATTCCTGTTGATTCCATTCCAGTCCATTCCATTCCATTCCATTCCATTTCATACCATTTAGTTTGATTCCATCCCATTCCATTCCATTCTGTTTGATTGCATTCCATTGCATTACATTCCATTCCATTCCATTTCGTTCGGGTTGATTGGATTCCATTCCATTCCATTGCATTCCTTTCCATTCGGGTTGATCCCATTCCATTCCATTCCACTCCATTCCGCTGTATTCCATTCCACTCCATTCGGGTTGATTCCATTCCTCTCCATTCCATTCCATTGCATTCCATTGCTTTCGGTTTGATTCCATTCCATTCCATTCCATTCCATTCCATTCCATTCCATTCCGTTCCTTTTGATTCCATTCCATTTCATTCCATTGCATTCCATTGCATTCCATTCCATTCCATTCTATTCTATTCCATTCCATTCAGGTCGATTCCATTCCATTATATTCCATTACATTCCGTTCCATTCCATTCCATTCCATTCGGGTTAATTCCATTCCGTTCCATTCCACTCCATTCAATTCCATTCCACTCCGGTTGATTCCATTCCATTCCATTCCATTCCATTCCATTCCATTTCATTGCATTCCATTCCATTCCATTCGCGTTGATTCCATTCCATTGCATTCCATTCTAGTTGATTCCATTTCTTTCCATTCCTTTCCATTCCATTCCATTCCATTCCATTCCATTCCATTACATTTCATTACATTACATTACTGTTGATTCCATTCCACTGCATTCCATTCCATTCCATTTCAATCCATTCGGGTTGATTCCATTCCATTCCATTCCATTCCATTGCATGCCATTCGGGTAGATTCCATTCCATTTCATTCCATTCCATTTCGTTGCATTCCATTCTATTCGGGTAGATTCCATTCCATTCCGTTCCATTCCATTCCATTCCATTCCATTCCATTTGGGTTGATTCCATTCCATTCCATTGCATTCCATTCTATTCCATTTTATTGGGGTTGATTCCCTTCCATTTCATTCTAGTCCATTCCATTCGGGTTGATTCCATTCAATTCTTTCCATTCCATTCGGGTTGACTTCATTCGATTCCATTCCATTCCATTCCATTCCATTCCATTCCATTGCACTCCATACCATTTGTTTTGATTCCATTCCATTCCATTCCATTCTGTTTGATTCCATTCCATTCCATTCCATAGCATTGCATTCCGTTCCTTTTTTTTCGAGTTGATTCCATTCCATTCCATTCCATTCCATTGCATTCCATTCCGTTCCATTCCTTTCCATTCCATTCGGTTTGATTCCAATCCATTCCATTCCATTCCATTCCATTGCATTACATACCATTTTGTTTTATTCCATTCCAATCCATTCCATTCTGTTTGATTCCATTCCATTCCATTCCATTCCATTCGTTTCCAGTCGCGTGGAGTCCATTCCATTCCATTCCATACCATTCCATTCCTTTCCATTCCATTCGGGTTGATTCCATTCCATCCCATTCCATTCCATTGCATTCCATTCCATTCCATTCCATTCCAATCCATTCCATTCCATTCCATTCAATTCTATTCCATTCCATTCGTGTTGATTCCATTCCATTCCATTCCATTCCATTCCATTCCATTCCATTCCATTCCATTTGGTTTGATTCCATTCCATTCCATTCCATTCTGTTTGATTCCATTCCATTCCATTCCATTCCAATCCATTTGTGTTGATTCCATTCCTTTCCATTCCATTCCATTCAATTGCATTCCATTCCATTCCATTCCATTCGGGTTGATTCCATTCATATTCATTCTATTCCATTCCATTGAATTCCATTCCATTCGTGTTGATTCCTTTGCTCTCCAATCCATTCCATTCCATTCCATTTGGGTTGATTGCTTTCCATTCCATTCCATTCCATTCCATTCCCTTCCATTCAATTCCATTCCATTCCATTACATTTGGGTTGATTCCATTCCATTCCATTCCATTCCATGGCATTCCATTCCGTTCCTTTCCTTTCGAGTTGATTCCATTCCATTCCATTCCATTCCATTGCATTGCATTCCGTTCCATTTCTTTCCATTCCATTCGGTTTGATTCCATTCCATTTCATTCCATTCTATTCCATTGCATTCCATACTATTTGGTTTGATTCCATTCCATTCCATTCCATTCTGTTTGATTCCATTCCATTCCATTCCATTCCAGTCGCGTGGAGTCCATTCCATTCCATTCCATACCATTCCATTCCTTTCCATTCCATTCGGGTTGATTCCATTCCATTCCATTCCGTTCCATTCCATTGCATTCCATTCCATTCCATTCCATTCCAATCCATTCCATTCCATTCCATTCCATTCTATTCCATTCCATTCGGGTTGATTCCATTCCATTCCATTATATTACATTCCGTTCCATTCCATTTGTGTTGATTCCATTTCAATCCATTCCATTCCATTTCATTCCATTCCATTCCATTCCATTCGGGTTGATTCCATTCCATTCCATTCCATTCAATTCCATTGCATTACTTACCCTTTGGTTTGATTCCATTCCATTCCATTCCACTCTGTTTGATTCCATTCCATACCATTCCATTCCATTCCATTCCATTCCATTCCAATCCTTTCCAGTCGCGTGGAGTCCATTCCATTCCATTCCATACCATTCCATTCCTTTCCATTCCATTCGGGTTGATTCCATTCCATCCCATTCCATTCCATTGCATTCCATTCCATTCCATTCCATTCCAATCCATTCCATTCCATTCCATTCAATTCTATTCCATTCGATTCGGGTTGATTCCATTCCATTCCATTCCATTCCATTCCATTTGGGTTGATTCCATTTCAATCCATTCCATTCTATTCCATTCCATTCCATTCCATTGGGGTTGATTCCATTCCATTCCATTCCATTGCATTCCATTCCATTCCATTTCATGCCATTCTGGTTGATTCTATTCCATTCCATTCCTTTCTGTTTGATTCCATTGCATTCCATTCCATTCCATTCTATTCCATTCCATTCCATTCCATTCCATTCCATTCGGGTTGATTCCATTTCATTCCATTGCATTCCATTCCATTCAATTCCATTGTTTTTGGGTTGATTCTATTCCATTCCATTCCATTCCATTGCATTCCATTCCATTCCATTCCATTTGGGTTGATTCCATTCCATTCAATTCCATTCCCTTCCATTCCATTTCATTCCATTTGGTCTCATTCCATTCCATTCCATTCCGTTCCATTCCATTCCATTCCATTTCTTTCCATTCCATTCCATTCCATTCACGTTGATTCCATTCCATTTCATTCCATTCCATTTCATTCCACTCCATTCCATTCCATACGGGTTGGTTGCATTCCTTTCCATTCCATTGCATTGCATTCCATTCCATTTGGGTTGATTCCATAGCATACCATTCCATTCCATTCCCTTCCATTCCATTCCGGTTGATTCCATTTGATTCCATTTCATTCCGTTCTATTCCATTCAATCCCATTCGGGTTGATTCCTTTCCATTGCATTCCATTCCATTCCATTTCATTCCATTCCATTCCCATCCCTTCGGGTTGATTTCATTCAATTTCATTCCATTCCATTCCATTGCATTCCATTCCATTCAGGGTGATTCCATTCCATTCCATTCCATTCCGTTCCATTTCATTCCATTCCACTTGGGTTGATTGCATTCCATTCCATTCCATTACATTCCTTTCAATGCAATTCCATTCTTTTCCATTCCATTTCATTTGGGTTGATTCCATTCCATTCCATTGCATTCCATTGCTTTCCATTCCATACATTCCATTTGGGTTGATTCCATTCCATTCCATTCCATTCCATTCGGGTTGATTCCATTCCATTCCATTCCATTCCATTCCAATCCATTCCATTCGCGTTGATTCCATTCCATTCCAATCAATTCAATTCCATTCCATTCCATTCCATTCCATTCCATTTGGCTTGATTCCATTCCATTCCATTCCATTTCATTCCATTCCATTCTATTCCATTCAGGTTGATTGCATTCCATTCCATTCCATTCCATTCGGGTTGATTGCATTCCATTCCATTCCATTCCATTCCACTCCGTTCCATTCCATTCCATTCCATTCCATTCGTGTTGATTGCATTCCATTCCATTCCATTCCATTCCATTCCATTCCATACCATTTGGTTTGATTCCATTCCATTCCATTCCATTCTGTTTGATTCCATTCCATTCCATTCCATTCCAATCCATTTGTGTTGATTCCATTCCTTTCCATTCCATTCCATTCTATTGCATTCCATTCCATTCCATTCCATTCGGGTTGATTCCATTCATATTCATTCCATTCCATTCCATTGAATTCCATTCCATTCGTGTTGATTCCTTTGCTCTCCAATCGATTCCATTCCATTCCATTTGGGTTGATTGCTTTCCATTCCATTCCATTCCATTCCATTCCCTTCCATTCAATTCCATTCCATTCCATTACATTTGGGTTGATTCCATTCCATTCCATTCCATTCCATGACATTCCATTCCGTTCCTTTCCATTCGAATTGATTCCATTCCATTCCATTCCATTCCATTGCATTGCATTCCGTTCCATTTCTTTCCATTCCATTCGGTTTGATTCCATTCCATTCCATTCCATTCTATTCCATTGCATTCCATACTATTTGGTGTGATTCTATTCCATTCCATTCCATTCTGTTTGATTCCATTCCATTCCATTCCATTCCATTCCAGTCGCGTGGAGTCCTTTCCATTCCATTCCATACCATTCCATTCCTTTCCATTCCATTCGGGTTGATTCCATTCCATTCCATTCCATTGCATTCCATTCCATTCCATTCCATTCCAATCCATTCCATTCCATTCCATTCCAATCCATTCCATTCTATTCCATTCCATTCGGGTTGATTCCATTCCATTCCATTATATTCCATTCCGTTCCTTCCATTTGTGTTGATTCCATTTCAATCCATTCCATTCCATTCCATTCCATTCCATTCCATTCCATTCCATTCGGGTTGATTCTATTCCATTCCATTCCAATCTGTTTGATTCCATTGCATTCCATTCCATTCTATTCCATTCCATTCCATTTGGTTTCATTCCATTCCATTCCATTCCGTTCCATTCCATTCCATTCCATTTCATTCCATTCCATTACATTCCATTCACGTTGATTCCATTCCATTATATTCCATTCCATTTCATTACATTCCATTCCTTTGCATTCCATTCCATTCGGGTTGATTCCATTCCATTCCATTTCACTCCGTTCCATTTCATTCCATTCAACTTGGGTTGATTGCATTCCATTCCATTCCATTATATTCCGTTCAATACAATTCCATTCTTTTGCATTCCTTTCCATTTTGGTTGATTCCATTCCATTCCATTCCATTCCATTCGGGTTGATTCCATTCTATTCCATTCCATTCCATTCCATTCCATTCCATTCCATTGCATTCCATTCCATTCCATTCCATTCCAATCCATTCCATTCCATTCCATTCAATTCTATTCCATTCCATTCTGGTTGATTCCATTCCATTCCATTATATTCCTTTCCATTCCATTCCATTTGGTTTGATTCCATTTCAATCCATTCCATTCCATTCCATTCCTTTCCATTCGGTTGATTCCATTCCATTCCATTCCATTGCATTCCATTCCATTCCATTTCATGCCATTCGGGTTGATTCTATTCCATTCCATTCCATTCTGTTTGATTCCAATGCATTCCATTCCATTCTATTCCATTCCATTCCATTCCATTCCATTCGGGTTGATTCCATTTCATTCCATTGCATTCCATTGCATTCCATTCCATTCCATTTGGATTGATTCCATTCCATTCCATTCCATTTCCTTGCATTCCATTCTATTCCATTCAGGTTGATTGCATTCCATTCCATTCCATTCCATTCGGGTTGATTTCATTCCATTCCATTCCATTCCATTCCATTCCAATCCATTCCATTCCATTCCATTCCATTACATTCGTGTTGATTGCATTCCATTCCATTCCATTCCATTCCATACCATTTGGTTTGATTCCATTCCTTTCCATTCCATTCTGTTTGATTCCATTCCATTCCATTCCATTCCAATTCATTTGTGTTGATTCCATTCCTTTCCATTCCATTCCATTCAATTGCATTCCATTCCATTCCATTCCATTCGGATTGATTCAATTCATATTCATTCCATTCCATTCCATTGAATTCCATTCCATTCGTGTTGATTCCTTTGCTCTCCAATCCATTCCATTCCATTCCATTTGTGTTGATTGCTTTCCATTCCATTCCATTCCATTCCATTCCCTTCCATTCAATTCCATTCCATTCCATTACATTTGGGTTGATTCCATTCCATTCCATTCCATTCCATGGCATTCCATTCCGTTCCTTTCCATTCGAGTTTATTCCATTCCATTCCATTCCATTCCATTGCATTGCATTCCGTTCCATTTCTTTCCATTCCATTCGGTTTGATTCCATTCCGTTCCATTCCATTCTATTCCATTGCATTCCATACTATTTGGTTTGATTCCATTCCATTCCATTCCATTCTGTTTGATTCCATTCCATTCCATTCCATTCCATTCCAGTCGCGTGGAGTCCATTCCATTCCATTCCATACCATTCCATTCCTTTCCATTCCATTCAGGTTGATTCCATTCCATTCCATTCCGTTCCATTCCATTGCATTCCATTCCATTCCATTCCATTCCAATCCATTCCATTCCATTCCATTCCATTCCATTCCATTCTATTCCATTCCATTCTGGGGGATTCCATTCCATTCCATTATATTCCATTCCGTTCCATTCCATTTGTGTTGATTCCATTTCAGTCCATTCCATTCCATTCCATTCCATTCCATTTCATTCCATTCCATTCCATTCCATTCCATTCGGGTTGATTCCATTCCATTCCATTCCATTGCATCCCATTCCATTCCATTTCATGCCATTCGGGTTGATTCTATTCCATTCCATTCCAATCTGTTTGATTCCATTGCATTCCATTCCATTCTATTCCATTCCATTTGGTTTCATTCCATTCCATTCCATTCCGTTCCATTCCATTCCATTCCATTTCATTCCATTCCATTTCATTCCATTCATGTTGATTCCATTCCATTCTATTCCATTCCATTTCATTCCATTCCATTCCTTTGCATTCCATTCCATTCGGGTTGATTCCATTCCATTCCATTCCACTCCGTTCCATTTCATACCATTCAACTTGGGTTGATTGCATTCCATTCCATTCCATTACATTCCCTTCAATACAATTCCATTCTTTTGCATTCCTTTCCTTTTAGGTTGATTCCATTCCATTCCATTCCATTCCATTCGGGTTGACTCCGTTCCATTCCATTCCATTCCATTGCATTCCATTCCATTCCATTCCACTCCAATCCATTCCATTCCATTCCATTCAATTCTGTTCCATTCCATTCTGGTTGATTCCATTCCATTCCATTATATTCCTTTCCGTTCCATTCCATTTGGGTTGATTCCGTTTCAATCCATTCCATTCCATTCCATTCCATTCGGTTGATTCCATTCCATTCCATTCCCTTCCATTGCATTCCATTCCATTCCATTTCATGCCATTCGGGTTGATTCTATTCCATTCCATTCCATTCTGTTTGATTCCAATGCATTCCATTCCGTTCTACTCCATTCCATTCCATTCCATTCGGGTTGATTCCATCTCCTTCCATTGCATTCCAGTCCATTCAATTCCATTGCTTTTGGGTTGATTCCATTCCATTCCATTCCATTTCATTGCATTGCATTCCATTACATTCCATTTGGGTTGATTCCATTCAATTCCATTCCATTCCATTCCATTAAATTCCATTTGGTTTCATTCCGTTCCATTCCGTTCCGTTCCATTCCATTCCATTCCATTTCGTTCCATTCCATTCCATTCCATTCACGTTGATTCCATTCCATTTCATTCCATTCCATTTCATTCCATTCCATTTCATTCCATTCCATTCCATTCCATTCGGGTTTGTTCCATTCCTTTCAATTCCATTGCATTGCATTCCATTCCATTTGGGTTGATTCCATTGCATTCCATTCCATTCCATTCCATTCCATTCCATTCGGGTTGATTCCATTCCATTCCATTCCATTGCATTCCATTCCATTCCATTTCATGCCATTCGGGTTGATTCTATTCCATTCCATTCCAATCTGCTTGATTCCATTGCATTCCATTCCATTATATTCCATTCCATTCCATTCCATTTGGTTTCATTCCATTCCATTCCATTCCGTTCCATTCCATTCCATTCCATTTCATTCCATTCCATTACATTCCATTCACGTTGATTCCATTCCATTATGTTCCATTCCATTTCATTCCATTCCATTCCATTCCATTCGGGTTGTTTCCATTCCATTATATTCCATTCCATTTCATTCCATTCCATTCCATTCCATTCGGTTGTTTCCATTCGTTTCCATTCCATTGCATTGCATTCCATTCCTTTTGGGTTGATTCCATTGCATACCATTCCATTCCATTCCCTTCCATTCCATTCCGGTTGATTCCATTCGATTCCATTCCATTCCGTTCTATTCCATTCCATCCCTTTCGGGTTGATTCCTTTCCATTCAATTCCATTCAAATCCATTCCATTCCATTCCCTTCCCTTCGGGTTGATTCCATTCAATTTCATTCCATTCCATTCCTTTGCATTCCATTCCATTCGGGTTTATTCCATTCCATTCCATTCCACTCCGTTCCATTTCATTCCATTCAACTTGGGTTGATTGCATTCCATTCCATTCCATTACATTCCCTTCAATACAATTCCATTCTTTTGCATTCCTTTCCATTTAGGTTGATTCCATTCCATTCCATTCCATTCCATTCCATTCCATTCGGGTTGATTCCATTCCATTCCGTTCAATTCCATTCCATTCCATTCCATTGCATTCCATTCCTTTCCATTCCATTCCAGTCCATTCCATTCCATTCCATTCAATTCTATTCCATTCCATTCGGGTTGATTCCATTCCATTCCATTATATTCCTTTCCGTTCCATTCCATTTGGGTTGATTCCATTTCAATCCATTCCATTCCATTCCATTCCATTCCATTCCATTCCATTCCATTCCATTCCATTCCATTCGGGTTGATTCCATTCCATTCCATTCCATTGCATTCCATTCCATTCCATTTCATGCCATTCGGGTTGATTCTATTCCATTCCATTCCATTCTGTTTGATTCCAACGCATTCCATTCATTCTATTCCATTCCATTCCATTCCATTCGGGTTGATTCCATTTCATTCCATTGCTTTCCATTCCATTCAATTCCATTGCTTTTGGGTTGATTCCGTTCCATTCCATTCCATTCCATTACATTCCATTCACGTTGATTCCATTCCATTTCATTCCATTCCATTTCATTCCATTCAATTCCATTCCATTCCATTCCATTCCATTCCATTCGGGTTTGTTCCATTCCTTTCCATTCGATTGCATTGCATTCCATTCCATTTGGGTTGATTCCATTGCATACCATTCCATTCGATTCCCTTACATTCCATTCCGGTTGATTCCATTCGATTCCATTCCATTCCATTCTATTCCCTTCCATCCCATTCGGGTTGCTTCCATTCCATTCCATTCCATTCCATTCCATTCCATTCCATTCCCTTCTCTTCGGGTTGATTCCATTCAATTTCATTCCATTCCATTCCTTTGCATTCCATTCCATTCAGGTTGATTCCATTCCATTCCATTACACTCCTTTCCATTTCATTCCATTCCACTTCTGTTGATTGCATTCCATTCCATTCCATTACATTCCCTTCAATTCAATTCCATTCTTTTGCATTCCATTCCATTTGGGTTGATTCCATTCCATTCCATTCCATTCGGGTTGATTCCATTCCATTTCATTCCATTCCATTCGGGTGGATTCCATTCCATTTCATTCCATTTCTTTCCATTGCATTCCATTCCATACGGGTTGATTCCATTCCTTTCCATTCCATTCCATTACATTCCGTTTCCGTTCATTGCGTTCCATTCCATTCCATTCCATTGCATTCCATTCCATTCAATTGCATTCCTTTTGGGTTTATTCCATTCCATTCCATTCCATTCCTTTGCATTCCATTCCATTACATTCCATTTGGGTTGATTCCATTCCATTCAATTCCATTTCATTCCATTCCATTCCATTCCATTCCATTTGGTTTCATTCTATTCCATTCCATTCCATTCCATTCCATTCCAATCCATTCCATTCGCGTTGATTCCATTCCATTCCAATCCATTCAATTCAATTCCATTCCATTCCATTCCATTCCATTTGGCTTGATCCATTCCATTCCATTCCATTGCATTCCATTCTATTCCATTCCATTCAGGTTGATTGCATTCCTTTCCATTCCATTCCATTCGGGTTGATTGCATTCCATTCCATTCCATTCCATTCCAATCCTTTCCATTCCATTCCATTGCATTCCATTCTTGTTGATTGCATTTCATTCCATTCCATTCCATTCCATGGCATTCCATTCCGTTCCTTTCCATTCGAGTTGATTCCATTCCATTCCATTCCATTCCATTGCATTGCATTCCGTTCCATTCCTTTCCATTCCATTCGGTTTGATTCCATTCCATTCCATTCCATTCTATTCCATCGCATTCCATACCATTTGGTTTGATTCCATTCCATTCTATTCCATTCTGTTTGATTCCATTCCATTCCATTCCATTCCATTCCATTCCAGTCACGTGGAGTCCATTCCATTCCATTCCATACCATTCAATTCCTTTCCTTTCCTTTCAGGTTTATTCCATTCCGTTCCATTCCATTGCATTCCATTCCATTCCATTCCATTCCAATCCATTCCATTCCATTCCATTCCATTCCATTTCATTCTATTCCATTCCATTCGGGTTGATTCCATTCCATTCCATTATATTCCATTCCGTTCCATTCCATTTGTGTTGATTCCATTTCAATCCATTCCATTCCATTCCATTCCATTCCATTCCATTCCATTCCATTCGGGTTGATTCCATTCCATTCCATTCCATTGCATTCCATTCCATTCCATTTCATGCCATTCGGGTTGATTCTATTCCATTCCATTCCAATCTGTTTGATTCCATTGCATTCCATTCCATTCTATTCCATTCCATTCCATTCCATTTGGTTTCATTCCATTCCATTCCATTCCGTTCCATTCCATTCCATTCCATTTCATTCCATTCCATTACATTCCATTCACGTTGATTCCATTCCATTATATTACATTCCATTTCATTCCATTCCATTCCATTCCATTCGGGTTGTTTCCATTCGTTTCCATTCCATTGCATTGCATTCCATTCCATTTGGGTTGATTCCATTGCATACCATTCCATTCCATTCCCTTCCATTCCATTCCGGTTGATTCCATTCGATTCCATTCCATTCCGTTCTATTCCACTCCATCCCATTCGGGTTGATTCCTTTCCATTCCATTCCATTCCAATCCTTTCCATTCCATTCCCTTCCCTTCGTGTTGATTCCATTCAATTTCATTCCATTCCATTCCTTTGCATTCCATTCCATTCGGGTTGATTCCATTCCATTCCATTCTGTTTGATTCCGTTCCATTCCATTCCATTCCATTCCTTTTCAATCGTGTGGATTCCATTCCTTTCCGTTCCATTCCATTCCATTCCATTCCATTCGGGTTGATTCCATTCAATTCCATTGCATTCCATTCCATTCCATTCCATTACATTACATTCCATTTGATCTCATTCCATTCCATTCCATTCCGTTCCATTGCATTCCATTCCATTTCGTTCCATTCCATTCCATTCCATTAACGTTGATTCCATTCCATTTCATTCAATTCCATTTCATTCCACTCCATTCCATTCCATTCGGGTTGGTTCCATTCCTTTCCATTCCATTGCATTGCATTCCATTCCATTTGGGTTGATTCCATAGCATACCATTCCATTCCATTCCCTTCCATTCCATTCCGGTTGTTTCCATTTGATTCCTTTTCATTTCGTTCTATTCCATTCCATCCCATTCGGGTTGATTCCTTTCCATTGCATTCCATTCCATTCCATTCCATTCCCATCCCTTCGGGTTGATTTCATTCAATTTCATTCCATTCCATTCCATTGCATTCCATTCCGTTCTGGTTGATTCCATTCCATTCCATTCCATTCCATTCCGTTCCATTTCATTCCATTCCACTTGGGTTGATTGCATTCCATTCCATTCCATTACATTCCCTTAAATGCAATTCCATTCTTTTCCATTCCATTCCATTTGGGTTGATTCCATTCCATTCCATTGCATTCCATTGCTTTCCATTCCATACATTCCATTTGGGTTGATTCCATTCCATTCCATTCCATTCCATTCCATTCCATTCCATTCCATTCGGGTTGATTCCATTCCATTCCATTCCATTCCATTCCAATCCATTCCATTCGCGTTGATTCCATTCCATTCCAATCAATTCCATTCCATTCCATTCCATTCCATTTGGCTTGATTCCATTCCATTCCATTCCATTTCATTCCATTCCTTTCGATTCCATTCAGGTTGAATGCATTGCATTCCATTCCACTCCATTCGGGTTGATTGCATTCCATTCCATTCCATTCCATTCCATTCCATTCCAATCCGTTCCATTCCATTCCATTCCATTCGTGTTGATTGCATTCCATTCCATTCCATTCCATTCCATTCCATTCCATTCCATTCCATTCCATTCCATATCATTTGGTTTGATTCCATTCCATTCCATTCCATTCTGTTTGATTCCATTCCATTCCATTCCATTCCATTCCAATCCATTTGTGTTGATTCCATTCCTTTCCATTCCATTCCATTCAATTGCATTCCATTCCATTCCATTCGGGTTGATTCCATTCATTTTCATTCCATTCCATTCCATTGAATTCCATTCCATTCGTGTTGATTCCTTTGCTCTCCAATCCATTCCACTCCATTCCATTCCATTCGGGTTGTTTCCATTCGTTTCCATTCCATTGCATTGCATTCCATTCCATTTGGGTTGATTCCATTGCATACCATTCCATTCCATTCCCTTCCATTCCATTCCGGTTGATTCCATGCGATTCCATTCCATTCCGTTCTATTCCATTCCATCCCATTTGGGTTGAATCCTTTCCATTCCATTCCATTCAAATCCATTCCATTCCATTCCCTTCCCTTCGGGTTGATTCCATTCAATTTCATTCCATTCCATTCCTTTGCATTCCATTCCATTCGGGTTGATTCCATTCCATTCCATTCCACTCCGTTCCATTTCATTCCATTCAACTTGGGTTGATTGCATTCCATTCCATTCCATTACATTCCCTTCAATACAATTCCATTCTTTTGCATTCCTTTCCATTTAGGTTGATTCCATTCCATTCCATTCCATTCCATTCGGGTTGATTCCATTCCATTCCATTCCATTCCATTGCATTCCATTCCATTCCATTCCATTCCAATCCATTCCATTCCATTCCATTCAATTCTATTCCATTCCATTCGGGTTGATTCCATTCCATTCCATTATATTCCTATCCGTTCCATTCCATTTGGGTTGATTCCATTTCAATCCATTCCATTCCATTGCATTCCATTCCATTCCATTCCTTTCGCGTTGATTCCATTCCATTCCATTCCATTGCATTCCATTCCATTCCATTTCATGCCATTCGGGTTGAATCTATTCCATTCCATTCCATTCTGTTTGATTCCAACGCATTCCATTCCATTCTATTCCATTCCATTCCATTCCATTCCATTCGGTTTGATTCCATTTCATTCCATTGCATTCCATTCCATTCCATTCCATTGCTTTTGGGTTGATTCCATTCCATTCCATTCTATTCCATTCCATTCCATTACATTCCATTCGGTTTGATTCCATTTCATTCCATTGCATTCCATTCCATTCCATTCCATTGCTTTTGGGTTGATTCCATTCCATTCCATTCCATTCCATTGCATTCCATTCCATTACATTCCGTTTGGGTTGATTCCATTCAATTCCATTCCATTCCATTCCATTCCATTCCATTTGGTTTCATTCCGTACCTTTCCGTTCCGTTCCATTCCATTCCATTCCATTTCGTTCCATTCAATTCCATTCACGTTGATTCCATTCCATTTCATTCCATTCCATTTCAGTCCATTCCATTCCATTCCATTCGGGTTTGTTCCATTCCTTTCCATTCCATTGCATTGCATTCCATTCCATTTGGGTTGATTCCATTGCATACCATTCCATTCGATTCCCTTCCATTCCATTCTGGTTGATTCCATTCGATTCCATTCCATTCCATTGTATTCCATTCCATCCCATTCGGGTTGATGCCATTCCATTCCATTCCATTCCATTCCATTCCATTCCATTCCATTCCCTTCCCTTCGGGTTGATTCCATTCAATTTCATTCCATTCCGTTCCTTTCCATTCGATTCCATTCGGGTTGATTCCATTCCATTCCATTCCACTCCGTTCCATTTCATTCGATTCCACTTGTGTTGATTGCATTCCATTCCATTCCATTACATTCCCTTCAATTCAATTCCATTCTTTTGCATTCCATTCCATTTGGGTTGATTCCATTCCATTCCATTCCATTCCATTCGGGTTGATTCCATTCCATTTCATTCCATTCTATTCGGGTGGATTCCATTCCATTTCATTCCATTTCTTTCCATTGCATTCCATTCCATAAGGGTTGATACCATTCCTTTCCATTCCATTCCATTCCATTACATTCCGTTTCTGTTCATTGCGTTCCATTCCATTCCACTCCATTGCATTCCATTCCATTCAATTGCATTCCTTTTGGGATTATTCCATTCCATTCCATTCCATTCCTTTGCATTCCATTCCATTACATTCCATTTGGGTTTATTCCATTCCATTCAATTCCATTCCATTCCATTCCATTCCATTTGGTTTCATTCTATTCCATTCCATTCCATTCCATTCCAATCCATTCCATTCGCGTTGATTCCATTCCATTCCAATCCGTTCAATTCAATTCCATTCCATTCCATTCCATTCCATTTGGCTTGATTCCATTCCGTTCCATTCCATTGCATTCCATTCCATTCAGGTTGATTGCATTCCATTCCATTCCATTCCATTCGGGTTGATTGCATTCCATTCCATCCCATTCCAATCCTTTCCATTCCATTCCATTCCATTCCATTCTTGTTGTTTGCATTTCATTTCATTCCATTCCATTCCATTCCATACCATACCATTTGGTTTGATTCCATTCCATTCCATTCCATTCTGTTTGATTCCGTTCCATTCCATTCCATTCCATTCCGTTCGTTTTGATTCCATTCCATTTCATTCCATTGCATTCCATTGCATTCCATTCCATTCCATTCTATTCTATTCCATTCCATTCAGGTCGATTCCATTCCATTATATTCCATTACATTCCGTTCCATTCCATTCCATTCCATTCGGGTTAATTCCATTCCATTCCATTCCACACCATTCAATTCTATTCCACTCCGGTTGATTCCATTCCATTCCATTCCATTCCATTCCATTCCATTCCATTCGCGTTGATTCCATTCCATTGCATTCCATTCACGTTGATTTGATTTCTTTCCATTCCTTTCCATTCCATTCCATTGCATTCCATTCCATTCCATTACATTACATTACATTACTGTTGATTCCATTCCACTGCATTCCATTCCATTCCACTTCAATCCATTCGGGTTGATTCCATTCCATTCCATTCCATTCCATTCCATTCCATTCCATTGCATGCCATTCGGGTTGATTCCATTCCATTTCAATCCATTCCATTTCGTTGCATTCCATTCTATTCGGGTACATTCCATTCCATTCCGTTCCATTCCATTCCATTCCATTCCATTCCATTTGGGTTGATTCCATTCCATTCCATTGCATTCCATTCTATTCCATTCCATTGGGGTTGATTCCCTTCCATTTCATTCTATTCCATTCCATTCGGGTTGATTCCATTCCATTCCGATCCATTCCATTCCATTCTTGCTGATTCCATTCCATTCTATTCCATTCCATTCCATTCCATTCCATTTGGGTTGATTCCATTCCATTCCATTCTATTGCATTCCATTCCATTCCATTCCATTCCATTCCATTTGGGTTGATTCCATTCCATTCCATTCCATTGCATTCCATTCGATTCCATTCCATTCGGGTTGATACCATTGAATTCCTTTCCATTCCATTCGGGTTGACTTCATTCGATTCCATTCCATTCCATTCCATTCCATTCCATTCCATTCAATTCCATTCCATTCCATTGCACTCCATACCATTTGTTTTGATTCCAGTATATTTCATTCCATTCTGTTTGATTCCATTCCATTCCATTCCATAGCATTGCATTCCGTTCCTTTCCATTCGAGTTGATTCCATTCCATTCCATTCCATTCCATTGCATTCCATTCCGTTCCATTCCTTTCCATTCCATTCGGTTTGATTGCATTCCATTCCATATCATTGCATTCCGTTCCTTTCCATTCGAGTTGATTCCATTCCATTCCATTCCATTCCATTCCATTCCATTCCGTTCCATTCCATTCCATTCCATTCCATTGCATTACATACCATTTGGTTTGATTCCATTCCCATCCATTCCATTCTGTTTGATTCCATTCCATTCCATTCCATTCCTTTCCAGGCACGTGGAGTCCATTCCATTCCATTCCATACCATTCCATTCCTTTCCATTCCATTCGGGTTGATTCCATTCCATCCCATTCCATTCCATTGCATTCCATTCCATTCCATTCCATTCCAATCCATTCCATTCCATTCCATTCAATTGTATTCCATTCCATTCGGGTTGATTCCATTCCATTCCTTTCCATTCCATTCCATTCCATTCTGTTCCATTCCATTTGGGTTGATTCCATTTCAATCCATCCCATTCCATTCCATTCCATTCCATTCCATTCCATTCCATTGGGGTTGATTCCATTCCATTCCACTCCATTGCATTCCATTCCATTCCATTTCATGCCATTCGGGTTGATTCTATTCCATTCCATTCCATTCTGTTTGATTCCATTGCATTCCATTCCATTCTATTCCATTCCATTCCATTCCATTCCATTCAATTAGGTTTGATTCCATTCCATTCCATTCCCATCCATTCCATTCCATTCAATTCCATTCTATTCCATTCCATTCGTGTTGATTCCATTCCATTCCATTCCATTCCGTTCCATTCCATTTGGGTTGATTCCGTTTCAATCAATTCCATTCCATTCCATTCCTTTCCATTCCATTCCATTCGGGTTGATTCCATTCCATTCCGTTCCATTGTATTCCATTCCATTCCATTTCATGCCATTCGGGTTGATTCCATTCCATTCCATTCTGTTTGATTCCATTCCTTTCCATTCCATTCCATTCCATTCCATTCCATTCCATTTGTGTTGAATCCATTCCATTCCATTCCAATCCATTCTATTCCATTCAATTCGGTTTGATTCCATTCCATTCCATTCCATTCCATTCCATTCCTTTCCATTCAATTCCATTCCTTTCCGTTACGTTCCATTCCATTTCATTCCATTCGGGTTGATTCCATTCCATTCCATTCCATTCCATTCCCTTCCATTCCACTCCGGTTGGTTCCATTCCACGCATTCAATTCCACTCCATTTCATTCCATTCGGGTTGATTCCATTCCATCCCATTGCATTCCATTCCATTCCATTCCACTTGGGTTGATTTCATTCCATTCCATTCCATTCCCTTCCATTCCATTCCATTTGGGTTGATTCCATTCCTATCCATTGCATACCATTTCATTCCATTCCATATGGGTTGATTGCATTCCATTCCATTCCATTCCATTCCATTCGGTTTGATTGCATTCCATTCCATTCCCATCCATTCCATTCCACTCCATTCCTTTCCATCCCATTCTATTCCATTCCATTCGGGTTGATTCCATTCCATTCCATTGCATTGCATACCATTCCATTACATTCCATTAGAGTTGATTCCATTCCATTCCATTCCACTCCATTTCACTCCATTCCATTTCATTTGGGTGGATTCCATTCCATTCCATTCCATTCCATTCCATTTGCGCTGATTGCATTCCATTTTATTCCATTCCATTCCATTCCATTCCATTCCATTTGGGTTGATTCCCTTCCATTCTATTCCATTTCATTCCATTCCATTTCATTCCATTTCATTCCATTCGGGTTGATTCCATTCCTTTCCATTTCATATCATTGCATTCCATTCCATTTGTGTTGATTCCATTCGATACCATTCCATTCCATTCCCTTCCATGCCATTCCGGTTGATTCCATTCGATTCCATTCCATTGCGTTCTATTCCATTCCATTCATTCCGGTTGATTCCTTTCCATTCCATGCCATTCCATTCCATTCCATTCCCTTCGGGTTGATTCCATTCAATTTCACTCCATTCCATTCCATTGCATTCCATTCCATTTGGGTTGATTCCCTTCCATTCCATTCCATTCCATTCCATTTCATTCCATTGCATTCCATTCCACTTGGGTTGATAGCATTCCATTCCATTCCTTTCCATTCCCTTCCATTCAATTCCATTCTGTTCCATTCCATTCCATTTTTGTTGATTCCATTTCATTGCATTGCTTTCCTTTCCATTCCATTCTATTTGGGTTGATTCCATTCCATTCCATTCCATTCTTGTTGAATCCATTCCATTCCATTCCATTCCATTCCAATCCATTGCATTCGCTTTGATTCCATTCCATTCCAATCCATTCCATTCCATTCCATTCCATTTGGCTTGATTCCATTCCATTCCATTCCATTGCATTCCATTCCATTCCATTCCATTCGCGTTGATTCCATTCCTTTCCATTCTACTCCATTCCATTCCATTCCAATCCGTTCCATTGCATTCCATTCGATTCCTGTTGATTCCATTCCAGTCCATTCCATTCCATTCCATTCCATTTCATACCATTTGGTTTGATTCCATCCCATTCCATTGCATTCTGTTTGATTCCATTCCATTGCATTCCATCCCATTTCATTCGGGTTGATTGGATTCCATTCCATTCCATTGCATTCCTTTCCATACGGGTTGATCCCATTCCATTCCATTTCATTCCATTCCGCTGCATTCCATTCCACTCCATTCGGGTTGATTCCATTCCTCTCCATTCCATTCCATTGCATTCCATTGCATTCCGTTTGATTCCATTCCATTCCATTCCATTCCATTCCATTCCATTCCATTCCATTCGTTTTGATTCCATTCCATTTCATTCCATTGCATTCCATTCCATTCCATTCTATTCTATTCCATTCCATTCAGGTCGATTCCATTCCATTATATTCCATTACATTCCGTTCCGTTCCATTCCATTCCATTCCATTCGGGTTAATTCCATTCCGTTCCATTCCATTCCATTCAATTCCATTCCACTCTGGTTGATTCCATTCCATTCCATTCCATTCCATTCCATTTCATTGCATTCCATTCCATTCTATTCGCGTTGATTCCATTCCATTGCATTCCATTCGCTTTGTTTCCATTTCTTTCCATTCCTTTCCATTCCATTCCTTTCCATTCCATTCCATTCCATTCCATTCCTGTTGATTGCATTCCATTGCATTCCGTTCCATTCCATTTCAATCCATTCGGGTTGATTCCATTCCATTCCATTCCCTTCCATTCCACTCCGGTTGGTTCCATTCCGCGCATTCAATTCCACTCCATTTCATTCCATTCGGGTTGATTCCATTCCATTCCATTGCATTCCATTCCATTCCATTCCACTTGGGTTGATTTCATTCCATTCCATTCCATTCCCTTCCATTCCATTCCATTTGGGTTGATTCCATTCCTATCCATTGCATACCATTTCATTCCATTCCATATGGGTTGATTGCATTCCATTCCATTCCATTCCATTCCATTCCATTCCATTCCATTCGGTTTGATTGCATTCCATTCCATTCCCATCCATTCCATTCCATTCCATTCCTTTCCATTCCATTCTATTCCATTCCATTCGGGTTGATTCCATTCCATTCCATTGCATTGCATACCATTCCATTACATTCCATTTGAGTTGATTCCATTCCATTCCATTCCACTCCATTTCACTCCATTCCATTTCATTTGGGTGGATTCCATTCCATTCCATTCCATTCCATTTGCGCTGATTGCATTCCATTTTATTCCATTCCATTCCATTCCATTCCATTCCATTTGGGTTGATTCCCTTCCATTCTATTCCATTTCATTCCATTCCATTTCATTCCATTTCATTCCATTCGGGTTGATTCCATTCCTTTCCATTCCATAGCATTGCATTCCATTCCATTTGTTTTGATTCCATTCGATACAATTCCATTCCATTCCCTTCCATGCCATTCCGGTTGATTCCATTCGATTCCATTCCATTGCGTTCTATTCCATTCCATTCCATTCCGGTTGATTCCTTTCCATTCCATGCCATTCCATTCCATTCCATTCCCTTCGGGTTGATTCCATTCAATTTCACTCCATTCCATTCCATTGCATTCCATTCCATTTGGGTTGATTCCCTTCCATTCCATTCCATTCCATTCCATTTCATTCCATTGCATTCCATTCCACTTGGGTTGATAGCATTCCATTCCATTCCTTTCCATTCCCTTCCATTCAATTCCATTCTGTTCCATTCCATTCCATTTTTGTTGATTCCATTTCATTGCATTGCTTTCCTTTCCATTCCATTCTATTTGGGTTGATTCCATTCCATTCCATTCCATTCTTGTTGAATCCATTCCATTCCATTCCATTCCATTCCAATCCATTGCATTCGCTTTGATTCCATTCCATTCCAATCCATTCCATTCCATTCCATTCCATTTGGCTTGATTCCATTCCATTCCATTCCATTGCATTCCATTCCATTCCATTCCATTCGCGTTGATTCCATTCCTTTCCATTCTATTCCATTCCATTCCATTCCAATCCGTTCCATTGCATTCCATTCGATTCCTGTTGATTCCATTCCAGTCCATTCCATTCCATTCCATTCCATTTCATACCATTTGGTTTGATTCCATCCCATTCCATTGCATTCTGTTTGATTCCATTCCATTGCATTCCATCCCATTTCATTCGGGTTGATTGGATTCCATTCCATTCCATTGCATTCCTTTCCATACGGGTTGATCCCATTCCATTCCATTCCATTCCATTCCGCTGCATTCCATTCCACTCCATTCGGGTTGATTCCATTCCTCTCCACTCCATTCCATTGCATTCCATTGCATTCCGTTTGATTCCATTCCATTCCATTCCATTCCATTCCATTCCATTCCATTCCATTCGTTTTGATTCCATTCCATTTCATTCCGTTGCATTCCATTCCATTCCATTCTATTCTATTCCATTCCATTCAGGTCGATTCCATTCCATTATATTCCATTACATTCCGTTCCATTCCATTCCATTCCATTCGGGTTAATTCCATTCCGTTCCATTCCATTCCATTCAATTCCATTCCACTCCGGTTGATTCCATTCCATTCCATTCCATTCCATTCCATTCCATTCCATTTCATTGCATTCCATTCCATTCTATTCGCGTTGATTCCATTCCATTGCATTCCATTCGCTTTGTTTCCATTTCTTTCCATTCCTTTCCATTCCATTCCATTCCATTCCATTCCATTCCATTCCATTCCTGTTGATTGCTTTCCATTGCATTCCGTTCCATTCCATTTCAATCCATTCGGGTTGATTCCATTCCATTCCATTCCATTCCATTCCATTGCATTCCATTCGGGTTGATGCCATTCCATTTCATTCCATTCCATTTCGTTGCATTCCATTCTATTCGGGTTGAATACATTCCATTCCGTTCCATTCCATTCCATTCCATTTGGGTTCATTCCATTCCATTCCATTCAGTTCCATTGCATTCCATTCTATTCCATTCCATTGGGGTTGATTCCCTTGCATTCCATTCTACTACATTCCATTCGGGTTGATTCCATTCCGTTCCGATCCATTCCATTCCATTCGTGCTGATTCCATTCCATTCTATTCCATTCCATTCCATTCCATTCCATTCCATTCCATTCCATTCCATTCCATTCCATTCCGGTTGATTCTATTCCATTCCATTCCATTGCATTCCATTCGATTCCATTCCATTCGGGTGGATTCCATTGAATTCCTTTCCATTCCATTCGGGTTGACTCCGTTGGATTCCACTCCATTCCATTCCATTCCATTCCATTCCTTTCCATTCCATTGCACTCCATACCGTTTCTGTTGATTCCATTCCATTCCATTCCATTCTGTTTGATTCCATTCCATTCTATTCCATAGCATTGCATTCCATTCCTTTCCATTCGAGTTGATTCCATTCCATTCCATTCCATTCCATTGCATTCCATTCCGTTCCATTCCTTTCCATTCCATTCGGTTTGATTGCATTCCATTCCATTCCATTCAATTCCATTGCATTACATACCATTTGGTTTGATTCCATTCCATTCCATTCCATTCTGTTTGATTCCATTCCATTCCATTCCATTCCATTCCTTTCCAGTCGCGTGGAGTCCATTCCATTCCATTCCATACCATTCCATTCCTTTCCATTCCATTCGGGTTGATTCCATTCCATCCCATTCCATTCCATTGCATTCCATTCCATTCCATTCCATTCCAATCCATTCCATTCCATTCCATTCAATTCTATTCCATTCCATTCGGGTTGATTCCATTCCATTCCATTCCATTCCATTCCATTCCATTCCATTCCATTCCATTCCATTCCATTCCATTTGCGTTGATTCCATTTCTATCCATTCCATTCCATTCCATTCCATTCCGGTTGATTCTATTCCATTCCATTCCATTGCATTCCATTCGATTCCATTCCATTCGGGTGGATTCCATTGAATTCCTTTCCATTCCATTCGGGTTGACTCCGTTGGATTCCACTCCATTCCATTCCATTCCATTCCATTCCTTTCCATTCCATTGCACTCCATACCGTTTCTGTTGATTCCATTCCATTCCATTCCATTCTGTTTGATTCCATTCCATTCTATTCCATAGCATTGCATTCCATTCCTTTCCATTCGAGTTGATTCCATTCCATTCCATTCCATTCCATTGCATTCCATTCCGTTCCATTCCTTTCCATTCCATTCGGTTTGATTGCATTCCATTCCATTCCATTCAATTCCATTGCATTACATACCATTTGGTTTGATTCCATTCCATTCCATTCCATTCTGTTTGATTCCATTCCATTCCATTCCATTCCATTCCTTTCCAGTCGCGTGGAGTCCATTCCATTCCATTCCATACCATTCCATTCCTTTCCATTCCATTCGGGTTGATTCCATTCCATCCCATTCCATTCCATTGCATTCCATTCCATTCCATTCCATTCCAATCCATTCCATTCCATTCCATTCAATTCTATTCCATTCCATTCGGGTTGATTCCATTCCATTCCATTCCATTCCATTCCATTCCATTCCATTCCATTCCATTCCATTCCATTCCATTTGCGTTGATTCCATTTCTATCCATTCCATTCCATTCCATTCCATTCGGGTTGATTCCATTCCATTGCATTCCATTCCATTCCATTCCATTTGGGTTGATTCCATTCCATTCAATTCCATTCCATTCCATTCCATTTCATTCCGTTTGGTCTCATTCCATTGCATTCCATTCCGTTCCTTTCCATTCCATTCCATTTCGTTCCATTCCATTCCATTACATTCACGTTGATTCCATTCCATTTCATTCCATTCCATTTCATTCCACTCCATTCCATTCCATTCGGGTTGGTTCCATTCCTTTCCATTCCATTGCATTGCATTCCATTCCATTTTGGTTGATTCCATAGCATACCATTCCATTCCATTCCCTTCCATTCCATTCCGTTTGATTCCATTTGATTCCATTTCATTCCGTTCTATTCCATTCCATCCCATTCGGGTTGATTCCTTTCCATTGCATTCTATTCCATTCCATTGCATTCCATTCCATTCGGGTTGATTCCATTCCATTCCATTCCATTCCGTTCCATTTCATTCCATTCCAGTTGGGTTGATTGCATTCCATTCCATTCCATTACATTCCCTTCAATGCAATTCCATTCTTTTCCATTCCATTCCATTTGGGTTGATTCCATTCCATTCCATTGCATTCCATTGCTTTCCATTCCATACATTCCATTTGGGTTGATTCCATTCCATTCCATTCCATTCCATTCCATTCCATTCCTTTCCTTTCCATTCGGGTTGATTTCATTCCATTCCATTCCATTCCATTCCAATCCATTCGATTCGCGTTGATTCCATTCCATTCCAATCAATTCTATTCCATTCCATTCCATTCCATTCCATTCCATTCCATTCCATTTGGCTTGATTCCATTCCATTCCATTCCATTCTATTCCATTCAGGTTGATTGCATTCCATTCCATTCCATTCCATTCGGGTTGATTGCATTCCATTCCATTCCATTCCATTCCATTCCATTCCATTCCAATCCGTTCCATTCCATTCCATTCCATTCGTGTTGATTGCATTCCATTCCATTCCATTCCATTCCATTCCATTCCATACCATTTGTTTTGATTCCATTCCATTCCATTCCATTCTGTTTGATTCCATTCCATTCCATTCCATT
Organism: Pan paniscus; assembly: GCF_029289425.2. NCBI lineage: Eukaryota > Metazoa > Chordata > Mammalia > Primates > Hominidae > Pan > Pan paniscus. The sequence goes on along the minus strand of NC_073267.2, from coordinate 41,890,797 downwards.
CCAATCCATTTGTGTTGATTCCATTCCTTTCCATTCCATTCCATTCAATTACATTCCATTCCATTCCATTCCATTCGGGTTGATTCCATTCATATTCATTCCATTCCATTCCATTGAATTCCATTCCATTCGTTTTGATTCCTTTGCTCTCCAATCCATTCCATTCCATTCCATTTGGGTTGATTGCTTTCCATTCCATTCCATTCCATTCTCTTCCATTCAATTCCATTCCATTCCATTACATTTGGGTTGATTCCATTCCATTCCATTCCATTCCATGGCATTCCATTCCGTTCCTTTCCATTCGAGTTGATTCCATTCCATTCCATTCCATTCCATTGCATTGCATTCCGTTCCATTCCTTTCCATTCCATTCGGTTTGATTCCATTCCATTCCATTCCATTCTATTCCATCGCATTCCATACCATTTGGTTTGATTCCATTCCATTCTATTCCATTCTGTTTGATTCCATTCCATTCCATTCCATTCCATTCCATTCCAGTCACGTGGAGTCCATTCCATTCCATTCCATACCATTCAATTCCTTTCCTTTCCTTTCGGGTTTATTCCATTCCGTTCCATTCCATTGCATTCCATTCCATTCCATTCCATTCCAATCCATTCCATTCCATTCCATTCCATTCCATTTCATTCTATTCCATTCCATTCGGGTTGATTCCATTCCATTCCATTATATTCCATTCCGTTCCATTCCATTTGTGTTGATTCCATTTCAATCCATTCCATTCCATTCCATTCCATTCCATTCCATTCCATTCCATTCCATTCGGGTTGATTCCATTCCATTCCATTCCATTGCATTCCATTCCATTCCATTTCATGCCATTCGGGTTGATTCTATTCCATTCCATTCCAATCTGTTTGATTCCATTGCATTCCATTCCATTCTATTCCATTCCATTCCATTCCATTTGGTTTCATTCCATTCCATTCCATTCCGTTCCATTCCATTCCATTCCATTTCCTTCCATTCCATTACATTCCATTCACGTTGATTCCATTCCATTATATTACATTCCATTTCATTCCATTCCATTCCATTCCATTCGGGTTGTTTCCATTCGTTTCCATTCCATTGCATTGCATTCCATTCCATTTGGGTTGATTCCATTGCATACCATTCCATTCCATTCCCTTCCATTCCATTCCGGTTGATTCCATTCGATTCCATTCCATTCCGTTCTATTCCACTCCATCCCCTTCGGGTTGATTCCTTTCCATTCCATTCCATTCCAATCCTTTCCATTCCATTCCCTTCCCTTCGTGTTGATTCCATTCAATTTCATTCCATTCCATTCCTTTGCATTCCATTCCATTCGGGTTGATTCCATTCCATTCCATTCTGTTTGATTCCGTTCCATTCCATTCCATTCCATTCCTTTTCAATCGTGTGGATTCCATTCCTTTCCGTTCCATTCCATTCCATTCCATTCCATTCGGGTTGATTCCATTCAATTCCATTGCATTCCATTCCATTCCATTCCATTACATTACATTCCATTTGATCTCATTCCATTCCATTCCATTCCGTTCCATTGCATTCCATTCCATTTCGTTCCATTCCATTCCATTCCATTAACGTTGATTCCATTCCATTTCATTCAATTCCATTTCATTCCACTCCATTCCATTCCATTCGGGTTGGTTCCATTCCTTTCCATTCCATTGCATTGCATTCCATTCCATTTGGGTTGATTCCATAGCATACCATTCCATTCCATTCCCTTCCATTCCATTCCGGTTGTTTCCATTTGATTCCTTTTCATTTCGTTCTATTCCATTCCATCCCATTCGGGTTGATTCCTTTCCATTGCATTCCATTCCATTCCATTCCATTCCCATCCCTTCGGGTTGATTTCATTCAATTTCATTCCATTCCATTCCATTGCATTCCATTCCGTTCTGGTTGATTCCATTCCATTCCATTCCATTCCATTCCGTTCCATTTCATTCCATTCCACTTGGGTTGATTGCATTCCATTCCATTCCATTACATTCCCTTAAATGCAATTCCATTCTTTTCCATTCCATTCCATTTGGGTTGATTCCATTCCATTCCATTGCATTCCATTGCTTTCCATTCCATACATTCCATTTGGGTTGATTCCATTCCATTCCATTCCATTCCATTCCATTCCATTCCATTCCATTCGGGTTGATTCCATTCCATTCCATTCCATTCCATTCCAATCCATTCCATTCGCGTTGATTCCATTCCATTCCAATCAATTCCATTCCATTCCATTCCATTCCATTTGGCTTGATTCCATTCCATTCCATTCCATTTCATTCCATTCCTTTCGATTCCATTCAGGTTGAATGCATTGCATTCCATTCCACTCCATTCGGGTTGATTGCATTCCTTTCCATTCCATTCCATTCCATTCCATTCCAATCCGTTCCATTCCATTCCATTCCATTCGTGTTGATTGCATTCCATTCCATTCCATTCCATTCCATTCCATTCCATTCCATTCCATTCCATTCCATATCATTTGGTTTGATTCCATTCCATTCCATTCCATTCTGTTTGATTCCATTCCATTCCATTCCATTCCATTCCAATCCATTTGTGTTGATTCCATTCCTTTCCATTCCATTCCATTCAATTGCATTCCATTCCATTCCATTCGGGTTGATTCCATTCATTTTCATTCCATTCCATTCCATTGAATTCCATTCCATTCGTGTTGATTCCTTTGCTCTCCAATCCATTCCACTCCATTCCATTCCATTCGGGTTGTTTCCATTCGTTTCCATTCCATTGCATTGCATTCCATTCCATTTGGGTTGATTCCATTGCATACCATTCCATTCCATTCCCTTCCATTCCATTCCGGTTGATTCCATGCGATTCCATTCCATTCCGTTCTATTCCATTCCATCCCATTTGGGTTGAATCCTTTCCATTCCATTCCATTCAAATCCATTCCATTCCATTCCCTTCCCTTCGGGTTGATTCCATTCAATTTCATTCCATTCCATTCCTTTGCATTCCATTCCATTCGGGTTGATTCCATTCCATTCCATTCCACTCCGTTCCATTTCATTCCATTCAACTTGGGTTGATTGCATTCCATTCCATTCCATTACATTCCCTTCAATACAATTCCATTCTTTTGCATTCCTTTCCATTTAGGTTGATTCCATTCCATTCCATTCCATTCCATTCGGGTTGATTCCATTCCATTCCATTCCATTCCATTGCATTCCATTCCATTCCATTCCATTCCAATCCATTCCATTCCATTCCATTCAATTCTATTCCATTCCATTCGGGTTGATTCCATTCCATTCCATTATATTCCTATCCGTTCCATTCCATTTGGGTTGATTCCATTTCAATCCATTCCATTCCATTGCATTCCATTCCATTCCATTCCTTTCGCGTTGATTCCATTCCATTCCATTCCATTGCATTCCATTCCATTCCATTTCATGCCATTCGGGTTGAATCTATTCCATTCCATTCCATTCTGTTTGATTCCAACGCATTCCATTCCATTCTATTCCATTCCATTCCATTCCATTCCATTCGGTTTGATTCCATTTCATTCCATTGCATTCCATTCCATTCCATTCCATTGCTTTTGGGTTGATTCCATTCCATTCCATTCTATTCCATTCCATTCCATTACATTCCATTCGGTTTGATTCCATTTCATTCCATTGCATTCCATTCCATTCCATTCCATTGCTTTTGGGTTGATTCCATTCCATTCCATTCCATTCCATTGCATTCCATTCCATTACATTCCGTTTGGGTTGATTCCATTCCATTCCATTCCATTCCATTCCATTTGGTTTCATTCCGTACCTTTCCGTTCCGTTCCATTCCATTCCATTCCATTTCGTTCCATTCAATTCCATTCACGTTGATTCCATTCCATTTCATTCCATTCCATTTCATTCCATTCCATTCCATTCCATTCGGGTTTGTTCCATTCCTTTCCATTCCATTGCATTGCATTCCATTCCATTTGGGTTGATTCCATTGCATACCATTCCATTCGATTCCCTTCCATTCCATTCTGGTTGATTCCATTCGATTCCATTCCATTCCATTGTATTCCATTCCATCCCATTCGGGTTGATGCCATTCCATTCCATTCCATTCCATTCCATTCCATTCCATTCCCTTCCCTTCGGGTTGATTCCATTCAATTTCATTCCATTCCATTCCTTTCCATTCGATTCCATTCGGGTTGATTCCATTCCATTCCATTCCACTCCGTTCCATTTCATTCGATTCCACTTGTGTTGATTGCATTCCATTCCATTCCATTACATTCCCTTCAATTCAATTCCATTCTTTTGCATTCCATTCCATTTGGGTTGATTCCATTCCATTCCATTCCATTCCATTCGGGTTGATTCCATTCCATTTCATTCCATTCTATTCGGGTGGATTCCATTCCATTTCATTCCATTTCTTTCCATTGCATTCCATTCCATAAGGGTTGATACCATTCCTTTCCATTCCATTCCATTCCATTACATTCCGTTTCTGTTCATTGCGTTCCATTCCATTCCACTCCATTGCATTCCATTCCATTCAATTGCATTCCTTTTGGGATTATTCCATTCCATTCCATTCCATTCCTTTGCATTCCATTCCATTACATTCCATTTGGGTTTATTCCATTCCATTCAATTCCATTCCATTCCATTCCATTCCATTTGGTTTCATTCTATTCCATTCCATTCCATTCCATTCCAATCCATTCCATTCGCGTTGATTCCATTCCATTCCAATCCGTTCAATTCAATTCCATTCCATTCCATTCCATTCCATTTGGCTTGATTCCATTCCGTTCCATTCCATTGCATTCCATTCCATTCAGGTTGATTGCATTCCATTCCATTCCATTCCATTCGGGTTGATTGCATTCCATTCCATCCCATTCCAATCCTTTCCATTCCATTCCATTCCATTCCATTCTTGTTGTTTGCATTTCATTTCATTCCATTCCATTCCATTCCATACCATACCATTTGGTTTGATTCCATTCCATTCCATTCCATTCTGTTTGATTCCGTTCCATTCCATTCCATTCCATTCCGTTCGTTTTGATTCCATTCCATTTCATTCCATTGCATTCCATTGCATTCCATTCCATTCCATTCTATTCTATTCCATTCCATTCAGGTCGATTCCATTCCATTATATTCCATTACATTCCGTTCCATTCCATTCCATTCCATTCGGGTTAATTCCATTCCATTCCATTCCACACCATTCAATTCTATTCCACTCCGGTTGATTCCATTCCATTCCATTCCATTCCATTCCATTCCATTCCATTCGCGTTGATTCCATTCCATTGCATTCCATTCACGTTGATTTGATTTCTTTCCATTCCTTTCCATTCCATTCCATTGCATTCCATTCCATTCCATTACATTACATTACATTACATTACTGTTGATTCCATTCCACTGCATTCCATTCCATTCCACTTCAATCCATTCGGGTTGATTCCATTCCATTCCATTCCATTCCATTCCATTCCATTCCATTCCATTCCATTGCATGCCATTCGGGTTCATTCCATTCCATTTCAATCCATTCCATTTCGTTGCATTCCATTCTATTCGGGTACCTTCCATTCCATTCCGTTCCATTCCATTCCATTCCATTCCATTCCATTTGGGTTGATTCCATTCCATTCCATTGCATTCCATTCTATTCCATTCCATTGGGGTTGATTCCCTTCCATTTCATTCTATTCCATTCCATTCGGGTTGATTCCATTCCATTCCGATCCATTCCATTCCATTCTTGCTGATTCCATTCCATTCTATTCCATTCCATTCCATTCCATTCCATTTGGGTTGATTCCATTCCATTCCATTCTATTGCATTCCATTCCATTCCATTCCATTCCATTCCATTTGGGTTGATTCCATTCCATTCCATTCCATTGCATTCCATTCGATTCCATTCCATTCGGGTTGATACCATTGAATTCCTTTCCATTCCATTCGGGTTGACTTCATTCGATTCCATTCCATTCCATTCCATTCCATTCCATTCCATTCAATTCCATTCCATTCCATTGCACTCCATACCATTTGTTTTGATTCCAGTATATTTCATTCCATTCTGTTTGATTCCATTCCATTCCATTCCATAGCATTGCATTCCGTTCCTTTCCATTCGAGTTGATTCCATTCCATTCCATTCCATTCCATTGCATTCCATTCCGTTCCATTCCTTTCCATTCCATTCGGTTTGATTGCATTCCATTCCATATCATTGCATTCCGTTCCTTTCCATTCGAGTTGATTCCATTCCATTCCATTCCATTCCATTGCATTCCATTCCGTTCCATTCCTTTCCATTCCATTCAGTTTGATTCCATTCCATTCCATTCCATTCCATTCCATTGCATTACATACCATTTGGTTTGATTCCATTCCCATCCATTCCATTCTGTTTGATTCCATTCCATTCCATTCCATTCCTTTCCAGGCACGTGGAGTCCATTCCATTCCATTCCATACCATTCCATTCCTTTCCATTCCATTCGGGTTGATTCCATTCCATCCCATTCCATTCCATTGCATTCCATTCCATTCCATTCCATTCCAATCCATTCCATTCCATTCCATTCAATTGTATTCCATTCCATTCGGGTTGATTCCATTCCATTCCTTTCCATTCCATTCCATTCCATTCTGTTCCATTCCATTTGGGTTGATTCCATTTCAATCCATCCCATTCCATTCCATTCCATTCCATTCCATTCCATTCCATTGGGGTTGATTCCATTACATTCCACTCCATTGCATTCCATTCCATTCCATTTCATGCCATTCGGGTTGATTCTATTCCATTCCATTCCATTCTGTTTGATTCCATTGCATTCCATTCCATTCTATTCCATTCCATTCCATTCCATTCCATTCAATTAGGTTTGATTCCATTCCATTCCATTCCCATCCATTCCATTCCATTCAATTCCATTCTATTCCATTCCATTCGTGTTGATTCCATTCCATTCCATTCCATTCCGTTCCATTCCATTTGGGTTGATTCCGTTTCAATCAATTCCATTCCATTCCATTCCTTTCCATTCCATTCCATTCGGGTTGATTCCATTCCATTCCGTTCCATTGTATTCCATTCCATTCCATTTCATGCCATTCGGGTTGATTCCATTCCATTCCATTCTGTTTGATTCCATTCCTTTCCATTCCATTCCATTCCATTCCATTCCATTCCATTTGTGTTGAATCCATTCCATTCCATTCCAATCCATTCTATTCCATTCAATTCGGTTTGATTCCATTCCATTCCATTCCATTCCATTCCATTCCTTTCCATTCAATTCCATTCCTTTCCGTTACGTTCCATTCCATTTCATTCCATTCGGGTTGATTCCATTCCATTCCATTCCATTCCATTCGGTTTGATTGCATTCCATTCCATTCCCATCCATTCCATTCCATTCCATTCCTTTCCATCCCATTCTATTCCATTCCATTCGGGTTGATTCCATTCCATTCCATTGCATTGCATACCATTCCATTACATTCCATTAGAGTTGATTCCATTCCATTCCATTCCACTCCATTTCACTCCATTCCATTTCATTTGGGTGGATTCCATTCCATTCCATTCCATTCCATTCCATTTGCGCTGATTGCATTCCATTTTATTCCATTCCATTCCATTCCATTCCATTCCATTTGGGTTGATTCCCTTCCATTCTATTCCATTTCATTCCATTCCATTTCATTCCATTTCATTCCATTCGGGTTGATTCCATTCCTTTCCATTTCATATCATTGCATTCCATTCCATTTGTGTTGATTCCATTCGATACCATTCCATTCCATTCCCTTCCATGCCATTCCGGTTGATTCCATTCGATTCCATTCCATTGCGTTCTATTCCATTCCATTCCATTCCGGTTGATTCCTTTCCATTCCATGCCATTCCATTCCATTCCATTCCCTTCGGGTTGATTCCATTCAATTTCACTCCATTCCATTCCATTGCATTCCATTCCATTTGGGTTGATTCCCTTCCCTTCCATTCCATTCCATTCCATTTCATTCCATTGCATTCCATTCCACTTGGGTTGATAGCATTCCATTCCATTCCTTTCCATTCCCTTCCATTCAATTCCATTCTGTTCCATTCCATTCCATTTTTGTTGATTCCATTTCATTGCATTGCTTTCCTTTCCATTCCATTCTATTTGGGTTGATTCCATTCCATTCCATTCCATTCTTGTTGAATCCATTCCATTCCATTCCAATCCATTGCATTCGCTTTGATTCCATTCCATTCCAATCCATTCCATTCCATTCCATTCCATTTGGCTTGATTCCATTCCGTTCCATTCCATTGCATTCCATTCCATTCCATTCCATTCGCGTTGATTCCATTCCTTTCCATTCTATTCCATTCCATTCCATTCCAATCCGTTCCATTGCATTCCATTCGATTCCTGTTGATTCCATTCCAGTCCATTCCATTCCATTCCATTCCATTTCATACCATTTGGTTTGATTCCATCCCATTCCATTGCATTCTGTTTGATTCCATTCCATTGCATTCCATCCCATTTCATTCGGGTTGATTGGATTCCATTCCATTCCATTGCATTCCTTTCCATACGGGTTGATCCCATTCCATTCCATTTCATTCCATTCCGCTGCATTCCATTCCACTCCATTCGGGTTGATTCCATTCCTCTCCATTCCATTCCATTGCATTCCATTGCATTCCGTTTGATTCCATTCCATTCCATTCCATTCCATTCCATTCCATTCCATTCCATTCGTTTTGATTCCATTCCATTTCATTCCATTGCATTCCATTCCATTCCATTCTATTCTATTCCATTCCATTCAGGTCGATTCCATTCCATTATATTCCATTACATTCCGTTCCGTTCCATTCCATTCCATTCCATTCGGGTTAATTCCATTCCGTTCCATTCCATTCCATTCAATTCCATTCCACTCTGGTTGATTCCATTCCATTCCATTCCATTCCATTCCATTTCATTGCATTCCATTCCATTCTATTCGCGTTGATTCCATTCCATTGCATTCCATTCGCTTTGTTTCCATTTCTTTCCATTCCTTTCCATTCCATTCCATTCCATTCCATTCCATTCCATTCCTGTTGATTGCATTCCATTGCATTCCGTTCCATTCCATTTCAATCCATTCGGGTTGATTCCATTCCATTCCATTCCCTTCCATTCCACTCCGGTTGGTTCCATTCCGCGCATTCAATTCCACTCCATTTCATTCCATTCGGGTTGATTCCATTCCATTCCATTGCATTCCATTCCATTCCATTCCACTTGGGTTGATTTCATTCCATTCCATTCCATTCCCTTCCATTCCATTCCATTTGGGTTGATTCCATTCCTATCCATTGCATACCATTTCATTCCATTCCATATGGGTTGATTGCATTCCATTCCATTCCATTCCATTCCATTCCATTCCATTCCATTCGGTTTGATTGCATTCCATTCCATTCCCATCCATTCCATTCCATTCCATTCCTTTCCATTCCATTCTATTCCATTCCATTCGGGTTGATTCCATTCCATTCCATTGCATTGCATACCATTCCATTACATTCCATTTGAGTTGATTCCATTCCATTCCATTCCACTCCATTTCACTCCATTCCATTTCATTTGGGTGGATTCCATTCCATTCCATTCCATTCCATTCCATTCCATTCCATTTGCGCTGATTGCATTCCATTTTATTCCATTCCATTCCATTCCATTCCATTCCATTCCATTTGGGTTGATTCCCTTCCATTCTATTCCATTTCATTCCATTCCATTTCATTCCATTTCATTCCATTCGGGTTGATTCCATTCCTTTCCATTCCATAGCATTGCATTCCATTCCATTTGTGTTGATTCCATTCGATACAATTCCATTCCATTCCCTTCCATGCCATTCCGGTTGATTCCATTCGATTCCATTCCATTGCGTTCTATTCCATTCCATTACATTCCGGTTGATTCCTTTCCATTCCATGCCATTCCATTCCATTCCATTCCCTTCGGGTTGATTCCATTCAATTTCACTCCATTCCATTCCATTGCATTCCATTCCATTTGGGTTGATTCCCTTCCATTCCATTCCATTCCATTCCATTTCATTCCATTGCATTCCATTCCACTTGGGTTGATAGCATTCCATTCCATTCCTTTCCATTCCCTTCCATTCAATTCCATTCTGTTCCATTCCATTCCATTTTTGTTGATTCCATTTCATTGCATTGCTTTCCTTTCCATTCCATTCTATTTGGGTTGATTCCATTCCATTCCATTCCAGTCTTGTTGAATCCATTCCATTCCATTCCATTCCATTCCAATCCATTGCATTCGCTTTGATTCCATTCCATTCCAATCCATTCCATTCCATTCCATTCCATTTGGCTTGATTCCATTCCATTCCATTCCATTGCATTCCATTCCATTCCATTCCATTCGCGTTGATTCCATTCCTTTCCATTCTATTCCATTCCATTCCATTCCAATCCGTTCCATTGCATTCCATTCGATTCCTGTTGATTCCATTCCAGTCCATTCCATTCCATTCCATTCCATTTCATACCATTTGGTTTGATTCCATCCCATTCCATTGCATTCTGTTTGATTCCATTCCATTGCATTCCATCCCATTTCATTCGGGTTGATTGGATTCCATTCCATTCCATTGCATTCCTTTCCATACGGGTTGATCCCATTCCATTCCATTCCATTCCATTCCGCTGCATTCCATTCCACTCCATTCGGGTTGATTCCATTCCTCTCCACTCCATTCCATTGCATTCCATTGCATTCCGTTTGATTCCATTCCATTCCATTCCATTCCATTCCATTCCATTCCATTCCATTCCATTCCATTCGTTTTGATTCCATTCCATTTCATTCCGTTCCATTCCATTCCATTCCATTCGGGTTAATTCCATTCCGTTCCTTTCCATTCCATTCAATTACATTCCACTCCGGTTGATTCCATTCCATTCCATTCCATTCCATTCCATTTCATTGCATTCCATTCCATTCTATTCGCGTTGATTCCATTCCATTGCATTCCATTCGCTTTGTTTCCATTTCTTTCCATTCCTTTTCATTCCATTCCATTCCATTCCATTCCATTCCATTCCATTCCATTCCTGTTGATTGCCTTCCATTGCATTCCGTTCCATTCCATTTCAATCCATTCGGGTTGATTCCATTCCATTCCATTCCATTCCATTCCATTGCATTCCATTCGGGTTGATGCCATTCCATTTCATTCCATTCCATTTCGTTGCATTCCATTCTATTCGGGTTGAATACATTCCATTCCGTTCCATTCCATTCCATTCCATTTGGGTTCATTCCATTCCATTCCATTCAGTTCCATTGCATTCCATTCTATTCCATTCCATTGGGGTTGATTCCCTTGCATTCCATTCTACTACATTCCATTCGGGTTGATTCCATTCCGTTCCGATCCATTCCATTCCATTCGTGCTGATTCCATTCCATTCTATTCCATTCCATTCCATTCCATTCCATTCCATTCCATTCCATTCCATTCCATTCCATTCCGGTTGATTCTATTCCATTCCATTCCATTGCATTCCATTCGATTCCATTCCATTCGGGTGGATTCCATTGAATTCCTTTCCATTCCATTCGGGTTGACTCCGTTGGATTCCACTCCATTCCATTCCATTCCATTCCATTCCTTTCCATTCCATTGCACTCCATACCGTTTCTGTTGATTCCATTCCATTCCATTCCATTCTGTTTGATTCCATTCCATTCTATTCCATAGCATTGCATTCCATTCCTTTCCATTCGAGTTGATTCCATTCCATTCCATTGCATTCCATTCCGTTCCATTCCTTTCCATTCCATTCGGTTTGATTGCATTCCATTCCATTCCATTCAATTCCATTGCATTACATACCATTTGGTTTGATTCCATTCCATTCCATTCCATTCTGTTTGATTCCATTCCATTCCATTCCATTCCATTCCATTCCATTCCTTTCCAGTCGCGTGGAGTCCATTCCATTCCATTCCATACCATTCCATTCCTTTCCATTCCATTCGGGTTGATTCCATTCCATCCCATTCCATTCCATTGCATTCCATTCCATTCCATTCCATTCCAATCCATTCCATTCCATTCCATTCAATTCTATTCCATTCCATTCGGGTTGATTCCATTCCATTCCATTCCATTCCTTTCCATTCCATTCCATTCCATTCCATTCCATTTGCGTTGATTCCATTTCTATCCATTCCATTCCATTCCATTCCATTCGGGTTGATTCCATTCCATTGCATTCCATTCCATTCCATTCCATTTGGGTTGATTCCATTCCATTCAATTCCATTCCATTCCATTCCATTTCATTCCGTTTGATCTCATTCCATTGCATTCCATTCCGTTCCTTTCCATTCCATTCCATTTCGTTCCATTCCATTCCATTACATTCACGTTGATTCCATTCCATTTCATTCCATTCCATTTCATTCCACTCCATTCCATTCCATTCGGGTTGGTTCCATTCCTTTCCATTCCATTGCATTGCATTCCATTCCATTTTGGTTGATTCCATAGCATACCATTCCATTCCATTCCCTTCCATTCCATTCCGTTTGATTCCATTTGATTCCATTTCATTCCGTTCTATTCCATTCCATCCCATTCGGGTTGATTCCTTTCCATTGCATTCTATTCCATTCCATTGCATTCCATTCCATTCGGGTTGATTCCATTCCATTCCATTCCATTCCGTTCCATTTCATTCCATTCCAGTTGGGTTGATTGCATTCCATTCCATTCCATTACATTCCCTTCAATGCAATTCCATTCTTTTCCATTCCATTCCATTTGGGTTGATTCCATTCCATTCCATTGCATTCCATTGCTTTCCATTCCATACATTCCATTTGGGTTGATTCCATTCCATTCCATTCCATTCCATTCCATTCCATTCCATTCCATTCCTTTCCTTTCCATTCGGGTTGATTTCATTCCATTCCATTCCATTCCATTCCAATCCATTCGATTCGCGTTGATTCCATTCCATTCCAATCAATTCTATTCCATTCCATTCCATTCCATTCCATTCCATTCCATTTGGCTTGATTCCATTCCATTCCATTCCATTCTATTCCATTCAGGTTGATTGCATTCCATTCCATTCCATTCCATTCGGGTTGATTGCATTCCATTCCATTCCATTCCATTCCATTCCATTCCATTCCAATCCGTTCCATTCCATTCCATTCCATTCGTGTTGATTGCATTCCATTCCATTCCATTCCATTCCATACCATTTGTTTTGATTCCATTCCATTCCATTCCATTCTGTTTGATTCCATTCCATTCCATTCCATTCCAATCCATTTGTGTTGATTCCATTCCTTTCCATTCCATTCCATTCAATTCCATTCCATTCCATTCCATTCCATTCGGGTTGATTCCATTCATATTCATTCCATTCCATTCCATTGAATTCCATTCCATTCGTTTTGATTCCTTTGCTCTCCAATCCATTCCATTCCATTCCATTTGGGTTGATTGCTTTCCATTCCATTCCATTCCATTCTCTTCCATTCAATTCCATTCCATTCCATTACATTTGGGTTGATTCCATTCCATTCCATTCCATTCCATGGCATTCCATTCCGTTCCTTTCCATTCGAGTTGATTCCATTCCATTCCATTCCATTCCATTCCATTGCATTGCATTCCGTTCCATTCCTTTCCATTCCATTCGGTTTGATTCCATTCCATTCCATTCCATTCTATTCCATCGCATTCCATACCATTTGGTTTGATTCCATTCCATTCTATTCCATTCTGTTTGATTCCATTCCATTCCATTCCATTCCATTCCATTCCAGTCACGTGGAGTCCATTCCATTCCATTCCATACCATTCAATTCCTTTCCTTTCCTTTCGGGTTTATTCCATTCCGTTCCATTCCATTGCATTCCATTCCATTCCATTCCATTCCAATCCATTCCATTCCATTCCATTCCATTCCATTTCATTCTATTCCATTCCATTCGGGTTGATTCCATTCCATTCCATTATATTCCATTCCGTTCCATTCCATTTGTGTTGATTCCATTTCAATCCATTCCATTCCATTCCATTCCATTCCATTCCATTCCATTCCATTCCATTCCATTCCATTCCATTCCATTCGGGTTGATTCCATTCCATTCCATTCCATTGCATTCCATTCCATTCCATTTCATGCCATTCGGGTTGATTCTATTCCATTCCATTCCAATCTGTTTGATTCCATTGCATTCCATTCCATTCTATTCCATTCCATTCCATTCCATTTGGTTTCATTCCATTCCATTCCATTCCGTTCCATTCCATTCCATTCCATTTCATTCCATTCCATTACATTCCATTCACGTTGATTCCATTCCATTATATTACATTCCATTTCATTCCATTCCATTCCATTCCATTCGGGTTGTTTCCATTCGTTTCCATTCCATTGCATTGCATTCCATTCCATTTGGGTTGATTCCATTGCATACCATTCCATTCCATTCCCTTCCATTCCATTCCGGTTGATTCCATTCGATTCCATTCCATTCCGTTCTATTCCACTCCATCCCATTCGGGTTGATTCCTTTCCATTCCATTCCATTCCAATCCTTTCCATTCCATTCCCTTCCCTTCGGGTTGATTCCATTCAATTTCATTCCATTCCATTCCTTTGCATTCCATTCCATTCGGGTTGATTCCATTCCAGTCCATTCCACTCCGTTCCATTTCATTCCATTCAACTTGGGTTGATTGCATTCCATTCCATTCCATTACATTCCCTTCAATACCATTCCATTCTTTTGCATTCCTTTCCACTTAGGTTGATTCCATTCCATTCCATTCCATTCCATTCCATTCCATTCCATTCCATTCGTGTTGACTCCATTCCATTCCATTCCATTCCATTCCATTGCATTCCATTCCATTCCATTCCATTCCAATCCATTCCATTCCATTCCATTCAATTCTATTCCATTCCATTTGGGTTGATTCCATTCCATTCCATTATATTCCTTTCCGTTCCATTCCATTTGGGTTGATTCCATTTCAATCCATTCCATTCCATTCGATTCCATTCCATTCCATTCCATTCCATTCGGGTTGATTCCATTCCATTCCATTCCATTGCATTCCATTCCATTCCATTTCATGCCATTCGGGTTGATTCTATTCCATTCCATTCCATTCTGTTTGATTCGAACGCATTCCATTCCATTCTACTCCATTCCATTCCATTCCATTCCATTCCATTCGGGTTGATTCCATTTCATTCCATTGCATTCCATTCCATTCAATTCCATTGCTTTTGGGTTGATTCCATTCCATTCCATTCCATTCCATTGCATTCCATTCCATTACATTCCATTTGGGTTGATTCCATTCAATTCCATTCCATTCCATTCCATTTGGTTTCATTCCGTTCCATTCCATTCCGTTCCGTTCCATTCCATTCCATTCCATTTCGTTCCATTCCATTCCATTCCATTCCATTTCGTTCCATTCCATTCCATTCCATCCACGTTGATTCCATTCCATTTCATTCCATTCCATTTCATTCCATTCCATTCCATTCCATTCGGGTTTATTCCATTCCATTCCACTCCATTCCATTCCATTCCATTCCATTCGGGTTGATTCCATTTAATTCCATTCCATTCCATTCCATTTCGGTTGATTCCATTCCATTCTTTTCCATTCCATTCCATTCCATTCCATTCCATTCCATTCCATTCCATTCCATTCCATTCCATTCTATTCTATTCTATTCCATTCGAGTTGATTTCATTTCATTCCATTCCATTCAATTCCATTCCATTCCATTACATTTGTGTCGACACCATTCCATTCCATTTCATTCCATTTCATTCCATTCCATTCCATTCCATTTGGGTTGATTCCATTCCATGGAATTCCATTCCATTCTATTCCATTCCATTCCATTCCATTCTGGTTGATTCCATTCATTTTCATTCCATTCCATTCCATTGAATTCCATTCTATTCGTGTTGATTCCTCTCCTCTCCATTCCATTCCATTGCATTCCATTCCACTTGGGTTGATTGCATTCCATTCCATTCCATTCCCTTCCCTTCAATTCCATTCCATTCCATTCCATTCCATTCCATTCCATTCCATTCCATTCGGATTTATTCTATTCCATTCCATTCCATTCAAGTTGATTCCATTCCATTCAATTCCATTCCATTCCATTCCATTCCGTTCCATTCCTTTCCATTACACTCTCGTTGATTCCGTTCCATTCTATTCCATTGCATTCCATACCATTTTGTTTGATTACATTCCATTCCATTCCATTCTGTTTCATTCCATTCCATTCCATTTCATTCCATTCCATTCCATTCCATTTCAGTCGGGTTGATTCCATTCCATTCCACTCCATGCCATTCCATTCCATTCTATTGTGGTGGATTCCATTCCATTCCATTCCATTCCATTCCATTCGGATTTATTCTATTCCATTCCATTCCATTCAAGTTGATTCCATTCCATTCAATTCCATTCCATTCCATTCCATTCCGTTCCATTCCTTTCCATTCCACTCTGGTTGATTACGTTCCATTCTATTCCATTGCATTCCATACCATTTTGTTTTTTTCCATTCCATTCCATTCCATTCTGTTTCATTCCATTCCATTCCATTTCATTCCATTCCATTCCATTTCAGTCGGGTGGATTCCATTCCATGCCATTCCATTCCATTCCATTCCATTCCATTCCATTCGGGTTTATTCCATTCCATTCCACTCCATGCCATTCCATTCCATTCTATTGGGGTCGATTCCATTCCATTCCATTCCATTCCATTCCATTTGGGTTGATTGCATTCCATTCCATTCCATTCCATTCCATTCCATTCCATTCCATTTGTGTTGATTCCATTCCATTCCATTCCATTCCATTCGGGTTGGTTCCTTTCCTTTCCATTCCCTTTCATTCCATTAGGTTTGATTCCATTCCATTCCATTGCATTCTTTTCGGGTTGATTCCATTCCATTCCATTCCATTCCATTGCATTCCATTCCACTCCAATCCATTCCATTCCATTCGATTCTATTCCATTTCATTCGAGTTGATTTCATTCCATTCCATTCCATTCCATTCCATTCCATTCCATTCGGGTTGATTCCATTTCATTCCATTTCATTCCATTCCATTCCATTTGGGTTCATTCCATTCCATTCCATTAAGTTGCATTCCCTTCCATTCCATTTCATGCCATTCAGGTTGATTCCATTCCATTTCATTCCATTCCATTACATTCCATTCGATTCTGGTTGATTCCATTCCATTTCATTCCATTCCATTCGGGTTGACTGCATTCCATTTCATTGCAATTCATTCCATTGCATTCCATTCCATTTGGGTTGATTCTATTCCTTTCCATTCCATTCCATTCCATTCCATTCCACTTCCGTTGATTGCATTCCATTCCATTCTTTTTCATTCCATTCAATTCCATTCCGTTCCATTCCATTTGGGTTGATTCCATTCCATTCCATTCCATTGCATTCCATTCCATTCCATTTCCATTTGGGGTGATTCCACTCCATTCCATTCCATTCCATTCGGGTTGATTCCATTCCATTCCATTCCATTCCCTTCCATTCCATTCCATTCCCTTCTGGTTGATTCCATTCCATTCCATTCCACTCCATTCCATTCCATTCCATTCGGGTTGATTCCATTCCATTCCATTCCATTCCATTCCATTCGCCTTGATTCCATTCCTTTCCATTCCTTTCCATTCCATTCCATTCCATTCCATTCGGGTTGATTCCATTCCATTCCATTCCATTCCCTTCCATTCCATTCCATTCCCTTCTGGTTGATTCCATTCCATTCCATTCCACTCCATTCCATTCCATTCCATTCGGGTTGATTCCATTCCATTCCATTCCATTCCATTCCATTCGCCTTGATTCCATTCCTTTCCATTCCTTTCCATTCCATTCCATTCCATTCCATTCCATTTCATTCCATACCTGTAGATTGCATTCCATTCCATTCCATTCCGATCCATTCCATTCCATTCCATTCGGGTTGATTCCATTCCATTCCATTCCATTCCATTCCTCTCCGGTTGATTCCATTCCATTGCATTCCATTCCAGTCCATTTCAATCCACTCGAGTTGTTTCCATTCCGTTAAATTCCATTCCAATGCATTCCATTCGGGTTGATTCCGTTCCATTCCATTCCATTCCATTGCATTCCATTCCATTCCATTCCATTCCATTCCATTTGTGTTGATTCCCTTCCATTCCATTCTATTCCATTCCATTCGGTTTGATTCCATTCCATTCCAATCCATTCCGTTCCATTCCATTCCATTCGCTCTTATTCCATTCCATTCCATTCCATTCCATTCCATTTTGGTTGATTCCATTCCATTCCATTGCATTCCATTCCATTCCATTCCATTTGGGTTGATTTCATTCGATTCCATTCCATTCCATTCGGGTTGATTCCATTCGATTCCATGCCATTCCATTCCATTCCATTCCATTCCATTCCATTCGATTCCATTCCATTCCATTCCATACCATTTGTGTTGATTCCATTCCATTCCATTCCATTCTTTTTGATTCCATTCCATTCCATTCCATGCCATTCCATTCGGGTTGGTTCCATTAAATTCCATTCCATTCCATTTCATTCCATTCGGGTTGATTGCATTCCATTCCATTCCATTCCATTCCATTCCATTCCTTTCGGGTTGATCACATTCCATTCCATTCCATTCCGCTGAATTCGATTCCATTCCATTCGGGATGATTCCATTCCTTTCCATTCTATTCCATTGCATTCCATTCCATTCGGTTTGATTCCATTCCATTCCATTCCATTCCATTTCATTCGGCTTGATTCCATTCCATTCCTTTCCATTGCATTACATTCCATTGCATTCCATTCCATTCCATTCTATTCCATTCCATTCCATTCCATTCAGGTTGATTCCATTCCATTATATTCCATTCTATTCCGTTCCATTCCATTCCATTCCATTCGTGTTAATTCCATTCCTTTCCATTCCACTCCATACCATTCCATTCCACTCCGGTTGACTCCATTCCATTGCATTCCATTCCACTCCATTTCATTCCATCTGGGTTGATTCCATTCTATTCCATTCCATTCCATTCGCGTTGATTCCATTCCATTTCATTCCATTCCATTCCATACCCTTTGTCTTGATTCCATTCCATTCCATTCCATTCTGTTTGATTCCATTCCATTCCATTCCATTCCATTCCTTTCGGATTGATTCCATTTCATTGCATTCCATTTCATTCCATTCCATTCCATTCCATTCCATTCCTTTCCATTCCATTCGGGTTGATTCCATTCCGTTCCATTCCATTGCATTCCATTCCATTCCATTTCATGCCATTCTTGTTGATTCCATTCCACTCCATTCCATTCCACTCCATTCGGGTTCATTCCATTCCATTGCATTCCTTAATATTCGGCGTGAATCCATTCCATTTCATTCCAATTCCTTCCCTTGCATTCCATTCCATACGTGTTGGTTCCATTGCTTTCCATTCCATTCCATTCCATTCCATTCCACTTGCGTTCATTGCGTTCCGTTCCATTTCATTGCATTGCATTCGATTCCATTCAATTCCATTCCATTCCATTCCATTTGTGTTGACTCCGTTCCATTCCATTCCATTCTATGCCATTCCATTCGTATTGATTCCATTCCATTCCTTACCATTCTATTCCATTCCATTCCATTCAATTCCATTCCATTCTGGTCGATTCCATTCCATTCCCTTCCACTCTATTCCATTCCATTCGTGTTGATTCCATTCCATTCCATTCCATTCGGGTTGATTCCATTCCATTCCACTGCATTCCATTCCATTCCATTGCATTCCATTCTGGATGACTTCATTCCATTCCATTCCACTCCTTTCCATTCGGGTTGATTCCATTCCATTCCATTCCGTTCCATTCCATTTGGGTTGATTCCATTCCATTCCGTTCCATTCCAATCCATACCATTCCATTCGGGTTGAATGCATTTAGTTCCATAACATTCCATTCCTTTCCATTCCATTCCATTCCACACCATTCCAATCCGGTTGTTTCGATTCCATTTCATTCCATTCCGTTCCATTCCATTCCATTCGGGTTGATTCCTTTTCATTTCATTGCATTCCATTGTATTCCATTCTATTCCATTCCATTCGTTTCGATTCCATTCCATTCCATTATATTCCATTCAGGTTGATTCCATTCCATTCAATTCCATTCCATTCCATTCCATTTCATTTGTGTTGATTGCATTCCATTCCATGCCATTCCAATCCATTCCATTCCATCCCATTCCATTCCATTCCTTTTGGGTTGATTCCATTCCATTGCATTCCATTCCATTCCATTCCATTTAGGTTAATTCCATTCCATTCCACAACATTCCATTCCATTCCATACCATTCCATTCCCTTCCATTCCATTTGGGTTGATTCAGTTCCATTCCATTCCATTCCACTCCGTTCCACTCCATTCCATTCCATTCCATTCCATTCCACTCCGTTCCATTCCATTCCATTCCATTGCATTCCATTCCGTTCGGGTTGATTCCATTCCATTCCATTCCATTGCATTCCATTCCATTCGGTTTCAGTCCATTCCATTCCATTCCATTCCGTTCCATTCCATTTGGGTTGATTCCATCTCAATCCATTCCATTCCATTCCATTCCATTCCATTCCATTCCATTGCATTCCATTCGGGTTGATTCCATTTCATTCCATTCCATTGCATTCCATTCCAGTCCATTTCATGCCATTCGGGTTGATGCTATTCCATTCCATTCCATTCTGTTTGATTCCATTTCATTCCATTCCCTTGCATTCCATTCCATTCCATTGCATTCCATTCGGGTTGATTCCATTTCATTCCATTACATTCCATTCCATTCCACTCCATTCCGTTCCATTCAGGTTAATTCCATTCCATTCCATTCCATTGCATTCCATTCCATTCCATTTCATGCCATTCAAGTTCATTCCATTCCATTCCATTCCATTCCATTCCTTTACATTCCATTCCATTCTATTCGGGATGATTCCATTCCATTTCATTCCGTTCCATTCGGGTTGATTCCATTCCGTTTCATTCCAATTCTTTCCCATGCATTCCATTCCATACGGGTTGATTCCATTCCTTTCTGTTCCATTCCATTCCATTCCATTTCATTACATTCCACTTGCGTTCATTGCGTTCCGTTCCATTTCATTAAATTGCATTCCATTCCATTCCATTCCATTTGTGTTGACTCCATTCCATTCCATTCCATTTCAATGCATTCCATTCCATTCCATTCCATTTGGGTTGATTCCATTCCATTCAATTCCATTCCATTCCATTCCATTCCATTCCATTCCATTCCTTTCCATTCCATTCCATTCGGGTTGATTCCATTCATTTTCATTCCATTCCATTCCATTGAATTCCAGTCCATTCATGTTGATTTCTTTCCACTCCATTCCAATCCGTTGCATTCCATTGCACTTGGGTTGATTACATTCCAATCCATTCCATTCCATTCCCTTCCATTCAATTCCATTCCATTCCATTCCATTTGGGTTGATTCGATTCCATTCCATTCCATTTCATAGCATTCCATTCCATTCCATTCCATTCGAGTTGATTCCATTCCATTCCACTCCATTCCATTCCATTCCGTTCCATTCCTTTCCATTCCATTCGGGTTGATTCCATTCCATTCCATTCCATGCTATTCCATTGCATTCGATACCATTTGGTTTGATTCCATTCCATTCCATTCCATTCCATTCCATTCCATTCCATTCCATTTCAATCCATTTAATTCGGGTGGATTCCATTCCATTCCATTCCATACCATTTCATTCCATTCCATTCCATTCGGGGTGATTCCATTCCTTTCCCTTCCATTGCATTCCGTTCCATTCCATTCCATTCCATTCCATTCCATTCCATTCCACTGTGGTTAATTCAATAGCATTCTATTCCGTTCCGTTCCATTGCATTGCATTCCATTTCATTCCATTCAATTCCATTCCATTCCATTCCACTGGGGTTGATTCAATAGCATTCTAGTCTGTTCCGTTCCATTCTATTCCATTCCATTCCACTCCGTTCCTTTTCTTTCCATTGCACTGGGATTGATTCAATAGCATTCTATTCCGTTCCGTTCTGTTCCGTTCCTTTCCATTCCGCTGCGCTTCACTCCTCTTCACTCCAATCCAGTCGGTTTGGTTGAAAAGCATTCTATTCCGTTTCGTTCCGTTCCATTCCATTCCATTCCACTGGCGTTGATTCAATAGCATCCTATTCCATTCCATTCCGTTCTGCTCCGTTCCACTGCACTCCGCTCCACTCCACTCCACTCGGGTTGATTTAAAAGCATTCTATTCCGTTTCGTTCCATTCCATTCCATTCCATTCCATTCCACTGTGGTTGACTCAATAGCATTCTATGCCGTTCCGTTCCATTCCGTTCCGTTCCGCTCCGCTCCGCTCCACTCCACTGCACTTGGTTTGATTCAATAGCATTCTATTCCGTTCCATTCCATTCCGTTGCGTTCGGTTCCGCTGCACTCTGCTCCTCTCCGCTCCACTCCAAGCGGGTTGATTGAAAATCATTCTATTCCGTTTCGTTCCATTCCATTCCATTCCATTCAAATGGGGTTGATTCAATAGCATTCTAAGCCATTCCGTTCCATTCCGTTCAGTTCCGTTCCACTCCGATCCACTCCACTCCACTCCACTCGGGTTGATTCAATAGCATTCTTTTCCGTTCCATTCCGTTCCATTCCATTCCTTTCCATTCCATTGTCTTCCACTTGGGTTGATTCAATAGCATTCTATTCCGTTCCGTTCCGTTCCTTTCCACTGCGCTCCGCTCCGCACCGCTCCGCTCCACTCCACTCGGGTTGATTGAAAAGCATTCAATTCCGTTTCGTTCCATTCTATTCCATTCCATTCCATTCCATTCCATTGCACTGTGGTTGATTCAAATCATTTTTTCCGTTCCATTCCATTCCATTCCACTGGGGTTGATTCAATAGCATTCTATGCTGTTCTGTTCTGTTCCGTTCAGTTCCGCTTTGCTCTGCTCCGCTCCACTGCACTCGGTTTGATTCAATAGCATTCTACTCCGTTCCATTCCATTCCATTCCATTCCACTGGGGTTGATTCAAGAGCATTCTATTCCGTTCCATTCCTTTCCATTCCGTTCTATTATATTCCATTCCATTCCATTCCTTTCCATTCCACTGAGGTTGATTCAATAGCATTCTATTGCATTCCATTCCGTTCCATTCTGTTCCGCTGCGCTCCGCTCCGATCCACTCCGCTGCACTCCACTCGGGTTGATTGAAAAGCATTCTATTCCTTTTCGTTCCGTTCCATTCCATTCCATTCCATTCTATTCCACTGGGGTTGATTGAAAAGCATTCTATTCCGTTCCGTTCCATTCCATTCCATTGCATTCCATTCCACTGGGTTTGATTCAATAGCATTCTATTCCGTTCCATTCTGTTCTGTTCCATTCCGCTGCGCTCTGCTTCGCTCCGCTCCACTCCACTCGGGTTGATTAAAAAGCATTCCATTCCGTTTCATTCCATTCCATTCCATTCCGCTGAATTCGATTCCATTCCATTCGGGATGATTCCATTCCTTTCCATTCTATTCCATTGCATTCCATTCCATTCGGTTTGATTCCATTCCATTCCATTCCATTCCATTCCATTTCATTCGGGTTGATTCCATTCCATTCCTTTCCATTGCATTACATTCCATTGCATTCCATTCCATTCCATTCTATTCCATTCCATTCCATTCCATTCAGGTTGATTCCATTCCATTATATTCCATTCTATTCCGTTCCATTCCATTCCATTCCATTCGTGTTAATTCCATTCCTTTCCATTCCACTCCATACCATTCCATTCCACTCCGGTTGACTCCATTCCATTGCATTCCATTCCACTCCATTTCATTCCATCTGGGTTGATTCCATTCTATTCCATTCCATTCCATTCGCGTTGATTCCATTCCATTTCATTCCATTCCATTCCATACCCTTTGTCTTGATTCCATTCCATTCCATTCCATTCTGTTTGATTCCATTCCATTCCATTCCATTCCATTCCTTTCGGATTGATTCCATTTCATTGCATTCCATTTCATTCCATTCCATTCCATTCCATTCCATTCCATTCCTTTCCATTCCATTCGGGTTGATTCCATTCCGTTCCATTCCATTGCATTCCATTCCATTCCATTTCATGCCATTCTTGTTGATTCCATTCCACTCCATTCCATTCCACTCCATTCGGGTTCATTCCATTCCATTGCATTCCATAATATTCGGCGTGAATCCATTCCATTTCATTCCAATTCCTTCCCTTGCATTCCATTCCATACGTGTTGGTTCCATTGCTTTCCATTCCATTCCATTCCATTCCATTCCACTTGCGTTCATTGCGTTCCGTTCCATTTCATTGCATTGCATTCGATTCCATTCAATTCCATTCCATTCCATTCCATTTGTGTTGACTCCGTTCCATTCCATTCCATTCTATGCCATTCCATTCGTATTGATTCCATTCCATTCCTTACCATTCTATTCCATTCCATTCCATTCAATTCCATTCCATTCTGGTCGATTCCATTCCATTCCCTTCCACTCTATTCCATTCCATTCGTGTTGATTCCATTCCATTCCATTCCATTCGGGTTGATTCCATTCCATTCCACTGCATTCCATTCCATTCCATTGCATTCCATTCTGGATGACTTCATTCCATTCCATTCCACTCCTTTCCATTCGGGTTGATTCCATTCCATTCCATTCCGTTCCATTCCATTTGGGTTGATTCCATTCCATTCCGTTCCATTCCAATCCATACCATTCCATTCGGGTTGAATGCATTTAGTTCCATAACATTCCATTCCTTTCCATTCCATTCCATTCCACACCATTCCAATCCGGTTGTTTCGATTCCATTTCATTCCATTCCGTTCCATTCCATTCCATTCGGGTTGATTCCTTTCCATTTCATTGCATTCCATTGTATTCCATTCTATTCCATTCCATTCGTTTCGATTCCATTCCATTCCATTATATTCCATTCAGGTTGATTCCATTCCATTCAATTCCATTCCATTCCATTCCATTCCATTTGTGTTGATTGCATTCCATTCCATGCCATTCCAATCCATTCCATTCCATCCCATTCCATTCCATTCCATTTAGGTTAATTCCATTCCATTCCACAACATTCCATTCCATTCCATACCATTCCATTCCCTTCCATTCCATTTGGGTTGATTCAGTTCCATTCCATTCCATTCCATTCCGTTCCACTCCATTCCATTCCATTCAATTCCATTCCACTCCGTTCCATTCCATTCCATTCCATTGCATTCCATTCCGTTCAGGTTGATTCCATTCCATTCCATTCCATTGCATTCCATTCCATTCGGTTTCAGTCCATTCCATTCCATTCCATTCCATTCCATTCCATTCCATTCCATTCCATTCGGGTTGATTCCATTCCATTCCATTCCATTGCATTCCATTCCAGTCCATTTCATGCCATTCGGGTTGATGCTATTCCATTCCATTCCATTCTGTTTGATTCCATTTCATTCCATTCCCTTGCATTTCATTCCATTCCATTGCATTCCATTCGGGTTGATTCCATTTCATTCCATTACATTCCATTCCATTCCACTCCATTCCGTTCCATTCAGGTTAATTCCATTCCATTCCATTCCATTGCATTCCATTCCATTCCATTTCATGCCATTCAAGTTCATTCCATTCCATTCCATTCCATTGCATTCCATTCCATTCCATTTCATGCCATTCAAGTTCATTCCATTCCATTCCATTCCATTCCATTCCTTTACATTCCATTCCATTCTATTCGGGATGATTCCATTCCATTTCATTCCGTTCCATTCGGGTTGATTCCATTCCGTTTCATTCCAATTCTTTCCCATGCATTCCATTCCATACGGGTTGATTCCATTCCTTTCTGTTCCATTCCATTCCATTCCATTTCATTACATTCCACTTGCGTTCATTGCGTTCCGTTCCATTTCATTAAATTGCATTCCATTCCATTCCATTCCATTCCATTCCATTCCATTTGTGTTGACTCCATTCCATTCCATTCCATTTCAATGCATTCCATTCCATTCCATTCCATTTGGGTTGATTCCATTCCATTCAATTCCATTCCATTCCATTCCATTCCATTCCATTCCATTCCTTTCCATTCCATTCCATTCGGGTTGATTCCATTCATTTTCATTCCATTCCATTCCATTGAATTCCATTCCATTCATGTTGATTTCTTTCCACTCCATTCCAATCCATTGCATTCCATTGCACTTGGGTTGATTACATTCCAATCCATTCCATTCCATTCCCTTCCATTCAATTCCATTCCATTCCATTCCATTTGGGTTGATTCGATTCCATTCCATTCCATTTCATAGCATTCCATTCCATTCCATTTCATTCGAGTTGATTCCATTCCATTCCACTCCATTCCATTCCATTCCATTCCATTCCGTTCCATTCCTTTCCATTCCATTCGGGTTGATTCCATTCCATTCCATTCCATGCTATTCCATTGCATTCGATACCATTTGGTTTGATTCCATTCCATTCCATTCCATTCCATTCCATTCCATTCCATTCCATTTCAATCCATTTAATTCGGGTGGATTCCATTCCATTCCATTCCATACCATTTCATTCCATTCCATTCCATTCGGGGTGATTCCATTCCTTTCCCTTCCATTGCATTCCGTTCCATTCCATTCCATTCCATTCCATTCCATTCCACTGTGGTTAATTCAATAGCATTCTATTCCGTTCCGTTCCATTGCATTGCATTCCATTTCATTCCATTCAATTCCATTCCATTCCATTCCACTGGGGTTGATTCAATAGCATTCTAGTCTGTTCCGTTCCATTCTATTCCATTCCATTCCACTCCGTTCCTTTTCTTTCCATTGCACTGGGATTGATTCAATAGCATTCTATTCCGTTCCGTTCTGTTCCGTTCCTTTCCATTCCGCTGCGCTTCCCTCCTCTTCACTCCAATCCAGTCGGTTTGGTTGAAAAGCATTCTATTCCGTTTCGTTCCGTTCCATTCCATTCCATTCCACTGGCGTTGATTCAATAGCATCCTATTCCATTCCATTCCGTTCTGCTCCGTTCCACTGCACTCCGCTCCACTCCACTCCACTCGGGTTGATTTAAAAGCATTCTATTCCGTTTCGTTCCATTCCATTCCATTCCATTCCATTCCACTGTGGTTGTCTCAATAGCATTCTATGCCGTTCCGTTCCATTCCGTTCCGTTCCGCTCCGCTCCGCTCCACTCCACTGCACTTGGTTTGATTCAATAGCATTCTATTCCGTTCCATTCCATTCCGTTGCGTTCGGTTCCGCTGCACTCTGCTCCTCTCCGCTCCACTCCAAGCGGGTTGACTGAAAATCATTCTATTCCGTTTCGTTCCATTCCATTCCATTCCATTCAAATGGGGTTGATTCAATAGCATTCTAAGCCATTCCGTTCCATTCCGTTCAGTTCCGTTCCACTCCGATCCACTCCACTCCACTCCACTCGGGTTGATTCAATAGCATTCTTTTCCGTTCCATTCCGTTCCATTCCATTCCTTTCCATTCCATTGTCTTCCACTTGGGTTGATTCAATAGCATTCTATTCCGTTCCGTTCCGTTCCTTTCCACTGCGCTCCGCTCCGCTGCGCTCCGCACCGCTCCGCTCCACTCCACTCGGGTTGATTGAAAAGCATTCAATTCCGTTTCGTTCCATTCTATTCCATTCCATTCCATTGCACTGTGGTTGATTCAAATCATTTTTTCCGTTCCATTCCATTCCATTCCACTGGGGTTGATTCAATAGCATTCTATGCTGTTCTGTTCTGTTCCGTTCAGTTCCGCTTTGCTCTGCTCCGCTCCACTCCACTGCACTCGGTTTGATTCAATAGCATTCTACTCCGTTCCATTCCATTCCATTCCATTCCACTGGGGTTGATTCAAGAGCATTCTATTCCGTTCCATTCCTTTCCATTCCATTCTATTATATTCCATTCCATTCCATTCCTTTCCATTCCACTGAGGTTGATTCAATAGCATTCTATTGCGTTCCATTCCGTTCCATTCTGTTCCGCTGCGCTCCGCTCCGATCCACTCCGCTGCACTCCACTCGGGTTGATTGAAAAGCATTCTATTCCTTTTCGTTCCGTTCCATTCCATTCCATTCCATTCTATTCCACTGGGGTTGATTGAAAAGCATTCTATTCCGTTCCGTTCCATTCCATTCCATTGCATTCCATTCCACTGGGTTTGATTCAATAGCATTCTATTCCGTTCCATTCTGTTCTGTTCCGTTCCGCTGCGCTCTGCTTCGCTCCGCTCCACTCCACTCGGGTTGATTAAAAAGCATTCCATTCCGTTTCATTCCATTCCATTCCATTCCGTTCCATTCCATTCCACTGGTGTTGATTCAATAGCATTCTATTCCGTTCCATTCCGTTCCGTTCTGTTCGGCTGCTCTCTGCTCCACTCCACTCGGGTTGATTGAAAAGCATTGTATTCCGTTTCGCTCCATTCCATTCCATTCCATTGCATTATATTCCATTCCATTCCACTGGGGTTGATTCAGTAGCTTTCTACTCCGTTCCGTTCCATTCCATGCCATTCCGTTCCATTCCACTGGGGTTGATTCAATAGCATTGTCTTCCGTTCCTTTCCATTGAGTTCTGTTCCGTTCCGCTGCGTTCTGATCCGCTCCGCTCCGCTCCACTCCACACGGGTTGATTGAAAAGCATTCTATTCTCATTCGTTCCATTCCATTCCATTACATTACATTCTATTCCATTCCATTCCACTGTGGTTGATTCAATAGCTTTCTATTCCGTTCCGTTCTATTCCAATCCATTCCATTCCATTCCATTCCTTTCCATTCTACTGTGGTAGATACAATAGCATTCTATGCCGTTCCATTCCGTTCCGTTGCGTTCCATTCCGCTGCGCTCCGCTCCTCTCCACTCCACTCCAAGCGGGTTGTTTGAAAATCATTCTATTCCATTTCGTTCCATTCCATTCCATTCCATTCCACTAGGGTTGATTCAATAACATTCTATTCCATTCCGTTCCATTCAATTCCATTCCATTCCATTCAACTGGGGTTGATTCAATAGCATTCTAAGCCATTCCGTTCTGTTCCGTTCTGTTCCGTTCCGCTCCGATCCGCTCCACTCCACTCCACTCGAGTTGACTCAATAGCATTCTTTTCCGTTCCGTTCCGTTCCATTCCATTCCTTTCCATTCCATTGTATTCCACTAGTGTTGATTCAATAGCATTCTATTCCGTTCCATTCCGTTCCTTTCCGCTGCGCTCCGCTCCGCACCACTCCGCTCCACTCCACTCGGGTTGATTGAAAAGCATTCAATTCCGTTTTGTTCCATTCTATTCCATTCCATTCCATTCCATTGCACTGTAGTTGATTCAAATCATTCTATTCCGTTCCATTCCATTCCATTCCACAGGGGTTGATTCAATAGCATTCTATTCCGTTTTGTTCCGTTCCATTCCGTTCCGTTCTGCTCCGCTCCGCTCCACTCCACTCAGGATGATTGAAAAGCATTCAATTCCGTTTCGTTCCATTCCATTCCATTCCATTCCACTGCTGTTGATTCAATAGCATTCTATTTCATTCCATTCTGTTCCGTTGCGTTCCGTTCCGCTGCGCTCCGATCCTCTCCGCTCCACTCCAAACGGGTTGATTGAAAAGCATTCTATTCTCTTCCGTTCCATTCCATTCCATTCCATTCCATTCCATTCCATTCCACTGCTGTTGATTCAATAGCATTCTATTCCATTCCATTTTATTCCATTCCATTACACTGGGGTTGAATCAATAGCATTCTATGCCGTTCCGTTCCGTTCCGCTCCGCTCCACTCCACTCCACTCGGGTTGATTCAATAGCATTATATTCCGTTCCGTTCCATTCCATTCCATTCCACTGGTGTTGATTCAATAGCATTCTATTCCATTCCGTTCCGTTCCATTCCATTCCATTCCACTCCATTCCATTCCATTCCACTGGGGTTGATTCAATAGCACTCTATACCGTTCCTTTCCATTCTGTTACGTTCCGTTCCGCTGCATTCTGCTCCGCTCCACTCCGCTCCACTCCACACGGGTTTATTGAAAAGCATTCTGTTCCCTTTCGTTCCATCCCATTCCATTCCGTTCCGTTCCATTCCATTCCACTGGGGTTGATTCAATAGAATTCTATTCCGTTCCGTTCCATTGCTTTCCATTCCATTCCATTCCAATCCATTCCACTCCACTGGGGTTGATTCAATAGCATTCTATTCCATTCCATTCCGTTCTGTTCCGCTGCACTCCGCTCTGCTCCGCTCCGCTCCACTACACTCGGGTTGATTGAAAAGCATTCTATTCCGTTTCATTCCATTCCATTCCACTCAATTCCATTCGATTCCATTCCACTGGGGTTGATTCAATAGCATTCTATTCCATTCCGTTACATTCCATTCCATTCCGTTCCATTCCATTCCACTGGGGTTGATTCAATAGCATTCTATTCCATTCCATTCCATTCCATTCCATTCCACTGGGGTTGATTCAATAGCATTCTATGGCGTTTTGTTCCGTTCCTTTCCGTTCCGCTCCGCTCCACTGCACTCCTCTCGGGTTGATTCAAGAGCCTTCTATTCAGTTGCGTTCCGTTCCATTCCATACCATTATATTCCATTCCATTCTTTTCCATCCCATTCCTTTCCATTCCACTGGGGTTGATTCAATAGCATTCTGTTCCGTTCCGTTCTGTTCCATTCTGTTCTGCTGTGTTATGCTCCAATTCCATCTGCTGCACTCCACTCGGGTTGATTTAAAAGCATTCTATTCTGTTTCGTTCCATTCCATTCCATTCCATTCCATTCCACTGTGGTTGATTCAATAGCATTCTATTCCGTTCCATTCCATTCCATTGCATTCCATTCCATTCCATTCAATTCCATTCCATTCCATTCCACTGGGGTTGATTCAATAGCATTCTATTCCGTTACGTTTTGTTCCATTCCTGTCCATTCCACTGCGCTTCACTCTTCTCCGCTCCACTCCACTCGGGTTGATTGAAAAGCATTCTATTCCGTTTCATTCCATTGCATTCCATTCCATTCCATTCCACTGGGGTTGATTCAATAGCATTCTATTCCATTCCATTCCATTCCATTCCACTGGGGTTGACTCAATAGCATTCTATGCCATTCCATTCCGTTCCGCTCCACTCCGCTCCACTCCACTGCACTCGGTTTGATTCAATAGCATTCTATTCCGTTCCATTCCATTCCATTCCATTCCATTCCATTCCATTCCTTTCCATTCTACTGTGGTAGATTCAATAGCATTCTATGCCGTTCCATTCCGTTCCGTTGCGTTCCATTCCGCTGCGCTCCGCTCCTCTCCACTCCACTCCAAGCGGGTTGTTTGAAAATCATTCTATTCCGTTTCGTTCCATTCCATTCCACTAGGTTTGATTCAATAACATTCTATTCCATTCCGTTCCATTCAATTCCATTCCATTCCATTCAACTGGGGTTGATTCAATAGCATTCTAAGCCATTCCGTTCTGTTCCGTTCTGTTCCGTTCCGCTCCGATCCGCTCCACTCCACTCCACTCGGGTTGACTCAATAGCATTCTTTTCCGTTCCGTTCCGTTCCATTCCATTCCTTTCCATTCCATTCTATTCCACTTGTGTTGATTCAATAGCATTCTATTCCGTTCCGTTCCGTTCCTTTCCACTGCGCTCCGCTCCGCTCCGCACCGCTCCGCTCCACTCGGGTTGATTGAAAAGCATTCAATTCAGTTTCGTTCCATTCTATTCCATTGCATTCCATTCCATTGCACTGTAGTTGATTCAAATCATTCTATTCCGTTCCATTCCATTCCATTCCACTGGGGTTGATTCAGTAGCATTCTATTCCGTTTTGTTCCATTCCGTTCCATTCCGTTCTGCTCCGCTCCACTCCACTCCACTCAGGATGATTGAAAAGCATTCAATTCCGTTTTGTTCCATTCCATTCCATTCCACTGTGGTTGATTCAATAGCATTCTATTTCGTTCCATTCTATTCCGTTGCGTTCCGTTCTGCTGCGCTCCGCTCCTCTCCGCTCCACTCCAAACGGGTTGATTGAAAAGCATTCTATTCTCTTCCGTTCCATTCCATTCCATTCCATTCCATTCCACTGCTGTTGATTCAATAGCATTCTATTCCATTCCATTTTATTCCATTCCATTCCATTCCATTACACTGGGGTTGAATCAATAGCATTCTATGCCGTTCTGTTCCGTTCCGCTCCACTCCGCTCCACTCCACTCCACTCGGGTTGATTCAATAGCATTATATTCCGTTCCGCTCCATTCCATTCCATTCCATTCCGTTCCACTGGTGTTGATTCAATAGCATTCTATTCCATTCCGTTCCGTTCCATTCCAATCCATTCCACTCCATTCCATTCCATTCCATTCCACTCCATTCCATTCCATTCCACTGGGGTTGATTCAATAGCACTCTATACCGTTCCTTTCCATTCTGTTACGTTCCGTTCCACTGCGTTCTGCTCCGCTCCACTCTGCTCCACTCCACACGGGTTTATTGAAAAGCATTCTGTTCCCTTTCATTCCATCCCATTCCATTCCATTCCGTTCCATTCCATTCCACTGGGGTTGATTCAATAGAATTCTATTCCGTTCCGTTCCATTGCATTCCATTCCGTTCCATTCCAATCCATTCCACTCCACTGGGGTTGATTCAACAGCATTCTATTCCGTTCCATTCCATTCCATTACACTGGTGTTGATTCAATAGCATTCTATGCTGTTCCGTTCTGTTCCGTTCCATTCCGTTCCGCTCCGCTCCGCTCCACTCCACTGCCCACGGTTTGATTCAATAGCATTCTATTCCGTTCTGTTGCATTCCTTCCCATTCCATTCCATTCCATTCCATTCCACTGGGGTTGATTCAATAGCATTGTATTCCATTCCGTTCCATTCCATTCCATTCCGTTCCATTCCATTCCATTCCATTCTATTCCATTCCATTCCACTGGGGTTTATTCAACAGCATTTTATGCCGTTCCATTCCGTTCCATTCTGTTCCGCTGCGCTCCACTCCGATCCACTCCGCTGCACTCTACTCGGGTTGATTGAAAAGCATTCTATTCCGTTTCATCCCATTCCATTAGATTCGATTCGATTCCATTCCATTCCATTCCACTGGGGTTGATTTAATAACATTCTCTTCCATTCCATTCCATTCCATTCCATTGCGTTCCATTCCATTCCATTCCATTCCAATCCATTCCATTCCACTGGGGTTGATGCAATAGCATTCTGTGCTGCTCCGTTCCGTTCCGTTCCGCTCCATTCTGCTCCACTCCACTCGGGTTGATGCAATAGCACTCTATTCCGTTCCATTCCATTCCATTCCATTCAATTCCTTTTCTTTCCATTGCACTGGGATTGACTCAATAGCATTCTATTCTGTTCCGTTCCATTCCGTTCCTTTCCGTTCCACTGCGCTTTGCTCCTCTCCACTCAAATCCAGTCGGTTTGATTGAAAAGCATTCTATTCCGTTTCGTTCTGTTCCATTCCATTCCATTCCATTCCACTCAATTCCATTCCACTGGGGTTGATTCAATAGCATTGTATTCTGTACTGTTTCGTTCCATTCTGTTCCGTTCTGCTCCACTCTGCTCCGCTCCACTCCGCTACACTCCACTCGGTTTGATTGAAAAGCATTCTATTCCCTTTCGTTGCATTCCATTCCATTATATTCCATTCCATTCCATTCCATTCCATTCCTTTCCATTCCACTGGGGTTGATTCAATAGAATTCTATTCCGTTTCGTTCCATTCCATTCCATTCCATTCCAATCCATTCCACTCCACTGGGGTTGATTCAATAGCGTTCTATTCCGTTCCGTTCTGTTCCGTTCCGTTCCGCTGCGCTCCGCTCCGCTCCACTCTGGTTGATTGAAAAGCATTCTATTCCGTTTCGTTCCGATCCATTCCACTCAATTCCATTCCATTCCATGCCATTCCATTCCACTGGGGTTGATTCAATAGCATTCTATTCCATTCTGTTTCATTCCATTCCTTTCTGTTCCATTCCATTCAACTGGGGTTAATTCAATAGCATTCTATTCTGTTCCATTCCATTCCATTCCATTCTACTGGGGTTGATTCAATAGCATTCTATGCCATTCCGTTCCGTTCCTTTCCATTCTGCTCTGCTCCGCTCCACTCCACTCCACTCGGGTTGATTCAATAGCATTCTATTCCGTTCCGTTCCATTCCATTACATTCCATTACATTCCACTGGTGTTGATTCAATAGCATTCTATTCCGATCCTTTCCATTCTCTTCCATTCCGTTCCGTTCCGCTGCACTCCGCTCCGCCCCGCACAGCTCCACTACACTTGCGTTGATTGAAAAGCATTCTATTCCGTTTCGTTCCATTCCATTCCATTCCATTCCACTGGGTGTGATTCAATAGTATTCTATTCCGTTCCGTTCCATTCCATTCCACTCCATTCCATTCCATTCCACTGGGGTTGATTCAATAGCATTCTATTCCGTTCCTTTCTGTTCTGTTACGTTCCGTTCCGCTGCATTCTGCTCCGATCTGCTCCGCTCCATTCCACACGGGTTTATTGAAATGCATTCTATTCCCTTTCGTTCCATTCCATTCCATTACCTTACATTCCATTCCATTCCACTGGGGTTGATTCAATAGAATTCTATTCTGTTCCGTTCCAATCAATTCAATTCCATTCCATTCCAATCCATTCCACTCCACTGGGGTTGATTCAATAGCATTCTATTCCGTTCCATTCCGTTCCGTTCCTCTGCGCTCCGCTCCGCTCCACTCCACTCGGGTTGATTGAAAAGCATTCTATTCCGTTTCGTTCCATTCCATTCCACTCAATTCCATTCCATTCCATTCCATTCCATTCCATTCCACTGGGGTTGATTCAATAGCATTCTATTCCGTTCCGTTACATTCCATTCCATTCCGTTCCATTCCATTCAACTGGGGTTGATTCAATAGCATTCTCTTCCGTTCCATTCCATTCCATTCCACAGGTGTTGATTAAATAGCATTCTATTCCGTTCCATTCTGTTCCTTTCCGTTCCGCTCTGCTCCGCTCCTCTCCACTCCACTCAGGTTGATTCAACAGCATTCTATTCCATTCCGTTCCATTCCATTCCATTCCATTCCATTCCACTGGTGTTGATTCAATAGCATTCTACTCTGTTCCGTTCCGTTCCGCTGCACTCCGCTCTGCTCCGCTCCGCTCAACTCCATTCGGGTTGGTTGAAAAGTATTCTATTCCGTTTCATTCCATTCCATTCCATTGCATTCCATTCCATTCCATTCCATTCCACTGAGGCTGATTCAATAGCATTCTATTCCGTTCCATTCCATTCCTTTCCATTCCATTCCACTGGGGTTGATTCAATAGCATTCTATGCGGTTCTGTTCCGTTCTGTTCCGTTCCGCTCTGCTCCGCTCCAGTCCAATCCACTCGGGTTGATTCAATAGCATTCTATTCCGATCCATTCCATTCCATTCCATTCCATTGCATTCCAGTCCACTGGGGTTGATTCAATAGCATTGTATTCTGTTCCGTTTCATTCCGTTCCGTTCCGTTCTGCTGCACTCCGCTCCGCTCAGCTCCACTCCACTCGGGTTGATTGAAAAGCATTCTATTCCCTTTCGTTCCATTCCATTCAACTGGGGTTGATTCAATATCATTCTAAGGCATTCCGTTCCGTTCCGCTCAGTTCTGTTCCGCTCCGATCCACTCCACTGCACTCCACTCAGGTTGATTCAATAGCATTCTATTCCTTTCCATTTCGTTCCATTCCATTCCTTTCCATTCCAATCTATTCCACTTGGGTTGACTCAGTAGCATTCTATTCCGTTTCGTTCCATTCCGTTCCATTCCGCTGCGCTCCGCTCCGCTCCACTCCTCTCCGCTCCACTCCACTCGGGTTGATTGAAAAGCATTCAATTCCGTTTCGTTCCATTCTATTCCATTCCATTACATTACATAACATTACATTCCACTGGGGTTGATTCAAAAGCA
This sequence comes from Pan paniscus, assembly GCF_029289425.2. Taxonomy (NCBI): domain Eukaryota; kingdom Metazoa; phylum Chordata; class Mammalia; order Primates; family Hominidae; genus Pan; species Pan paniscus. Next base: position 41,854,437 of record NC_073267.2, on the reverse strand, counting down.
TTCTATTCCATTCCATTCCATTGCATTGCATTCCATTGCATTGTATTCCATTCCATTCCACTGGGGTTGATTCAGTAGCATTCTATTCCGTTCTATTCCATTCCATTTCATTCCATTCCATTCCATTCCATTCCATTCCATTCCATTCCATTCCATTCCTATGGGGATGATTCAATAGCATTCTATGCCGTTCCGTTCCATTCCGTTCCGTTCCGTTCCACTCCGCCCCTCTCCACTCCACTCGGGTTGATTCAGTAGCATTCTATTCCGTTCCGTTCCATTCCATTCCATTCCATTCCATTCCACTGTGGTTGATTCAACAGCATTCTATTCCGTTCCATTCCATTCCATTGCATTCCATTCCATTCCATGCCATTCCATTCCACTCCACTGGGGTTGATTCAATAGCATTCTATTCCTTTCCTTTCCGTTCTGTTCCATTCCATTCCATTCCATTCCACTGGGGTTGATTCAATAGCATTATATGCCATTCCGTTCCATTCTGCTCCACTCTGCTCCGCTCCACTCCACACGGGTTGATTGAAAAGCATTCTATTCCCTTTCGTTCCATTCCATTCCATTGCATTACATTCCATTCCATTCCATTTCACTGGGTTTGATTCAATAGAATTCTATTCCGTTCCGTTCCATTCCATTTCATTCCAATCCATTCCACTCCACTGGGGTTGATTCAATAGCATTCTATTCCAATCCGTTCCATTCCGTTCCGTTCCATTCCACTGCGCTCCGCTCCACTCCACTCCACTCGGATTGATTGAAAAGCATTCAATTCCGTTTCATTCCATTCCATTCCACTCAATTCCATTCCTTTCCATTCTATTCCATTCCACTGGGGTTGATTCAATAACATGCTATTCCGTTCCATTACATTCCATTCCATTCCGTTCCATTCCATTTCACTGGGGTTGATTCAATAGCAATCTATTCCATTCTGTTCCATTCCATTCCATTGCATTCCATTCCCCTGGGGTTGATTCAATAGCATTCTTTTGCATTCCGTTCCGTTCCGTTCCGCTGGACTCCGCTCCGCTCCACTCCACTCAGGTTGATCGATAAGCATTCTATTCCGATTCGTTCCATTCAATTGCATTCCATTCCATTCCAGTCCACAGGGTTTGATTAAATAACATTCTATTCCATTCCTTTCCGTTCTGTTCCGTTCCTTTCCGTTCCACTGCGTTCTGCTCCGCTCCACTCCGCTCTACTCCACACGGGTTGATTGAAAAGCATTCTATTCACTTTCGTTCAATTCCATTCCATTCCATTCCATTCCATTGCACTGGGTTTGATTCAATAGAATCCATTGACTATAGATACATAGTTTTATATATGGACTCTCTATTCTCTTCCATCAATTCATATAATTTTCCTTCATCAATACTGTGTTGTCTTGATTACTGATGCTTTGCCGTAAGGTTTGGAGCACAGGGGTGTGAATTATCCTAATATGTTTTCTTTTATCAAGACTATTTTGGCTATTTTGAGTCCCTTACCATCCCATGTGTATTTTAGAATCAGCTTGTCAGTTTCTAGACAGAAGTCTGTTGGGATACTTGCAGGGATTACGTCAAACCTGTAGTTCACCTTGTAAAGTAGTACAATATTAAATCTTCCAATTCATGGGTAGAAGATGTTTGCTAATTATTTAGATATTCTTTAAACAATAATTTTTAATTTTCAGACTAAAATCTTGTATCGCATTTTCCAAATTAATTATTATGTCTTTTTTTGAAGCTATTTTAAATTGAAGTGTTTTCTTAATTTCATTTTTGGGTTTTCATTGTAGATATGTGTAATTGATTTTTGTACATTTATCTTGTATGCTGTAATATTGCTGAAATAATTTACTAGTTCTATCATTCAATGGATTCCTTAAAATTTTCTATATACAAGAATGTTATTTTCAAGTAAAGTTTTATTTCTTCCTGTTCAATATGGGCGACTCTTTTTTTTTTTTTAGTTGCCGATTTGCCCTGCATAAAATCTTTAGTACAGTGTTGACTAGAAGAGGTCAAAGTATATATCCTATTCTTATCTCTGACCATAGCGGGAAAGCATCCTTTACCATTAAGTTGCATGCTCGCTAGTGGCTTTTCACAGGTGCCATGTATCTGGTGTAGAAAGTTCTCTATTCCTAGTTCATTGAGTTTTTATTTTTATTTTTAATCATTAAAGCATTTGGATTTTGTTAAATGTCTTTTCCGAATCTATCGACATAATCATGCAATTCTTGTTTCTTATTCTATGGATAAGATGTATTACCGTAATGGATTTTGGGCTGTTAAACCAACCTGAAATTACTAGTATAAATTTCACTTTGTCATAGTGTGTAATTCTTTTATATGTTGCTAGATCTGATTTGTTAGTATTTTTTAAGGAATTTTGCATTTATACTTATAGTAGTTTTATTTTTCTATGCTATTTGGACTAATTTTTGTATCAAGGTAACACTGGCCCCACAGAATAAATTGGGAAGTCAATATTTCTCTTTTTAAAAAAAGTCAGTCAAGAATTAATATCAACTAGTAAACGCTAACAAATATGATTAATATTATAAATTATTAATGTCTCTAATTTTTATTTTCTTCCTTCTGCTTGCTTTAGGTTTAGTTTGCTATTCTTTCCAGTGCCTTAATGTGGAAGGTCATCTTATCTCCTCCTTTCCTTTGTCTTTTCATTTTGTAAAGAGTGTCTTTTTAGCATCAGGTGAGCGCCCCAGTTTGGTAGTACTCCATGTTTATTGCTGTACAACAATGACAGGTAATATGTCCTGAAGACAATGGAAACTTAACATTCAAAATCCTCCTAGATTCTACCTTATGTGATATGTCTCTTCCTTTGATTGGTCCTAATTTCTACCCTTTCTCTATTATAAACCATGAGTACAGTGGCATTCAATGAGTTCTGTGAGTCTTTTTAGTAAATTCTTGAAACTGAGGGTGTTCTGGGGAAATCCCTGAACTGGCAGTTGGTGACAAAAGTGTGAATCATCTTATATGGCCTCTTCCTTTGAACTTTGCAGCTGGACCCAAACTCTGCACAATTTGGGCCAGAAGTCTCGTGTTGACTTTGTAGTTTGTCTAACCCTGAATAAATTTGCTTTCATCAAATATTGTATTTGTTACCCCAAAATTACTATCATGTTTCTTTTCTCCAAATAACTTTCATTCAGAGAAATAGCCAGCTGAATCTGTAACTCAACAGAAACAAGTGATCCATATACCTTATAAGTGGCCATTTCATTTTGCCTTCTTCCACCAAATCTTAGCAACCTCAACCATTGCCATGAGCCACTGTAGGCCTACTGTCTACAAACAAACAAGTATCTTTTAAAAACACTTCATACTCCCATTTGATAAATTTCCCAGCAAAGAGATGCTTACATTAACTCTATGCAAGTGGCTCATATTCGCAAAGTCTGGACATATTATTCATGTAGTGTGAGAAAATCATCCCAGTGATGCCAGCACATTCTCCTTCCCATGATCTGCTTAGTTTGCAAACATATTCAGGCCGTAGGTGCGAGATTTGTATTTCACAGTACAACAATTTTATGGAGGTCATTGAAACATTTAGCATTTTAGCACAGTCACGCATCACTGAATGACAGGGATACGTTCTAACAGATGCATCCATAGGCAATTTCATCATTTTGCAAACGTCAGAGAGAATATTACAAACACCTAGTTTGTACAGCTTACCACGTTTAGGTTATATGGTATAACCTCTCTCTCCTAGGCTACAAACCTGTGTACTACATTACTATACTGAATACTGCAGGCAATAAGAACACAGTGGTAAGAGTTTATGTATGTAAACATACTTAAACATAGAAAAGTATGTAAGAATATGTATTATAATCTCATGGGACCACATTTGTATATGTAATCCATCTCTGACTGAAATATTATTATGCATGACATGACTCTATGACAAAAATAATACACTTTAAAAAATGTACACATGTAGCAAACATATTATTTTAAAAATAAAAATATTTATTCAGTGTAAGAATTTGTAATGATCACAGCTTATATTTAAGTACAGTTTCAAATGCCTAGTGCACTTACTATTTATTTCTTTGTGTATTTTAAACATGTAAATAATAAATATTTTTCAGGTTCAACAATACATATCAATCCTACAGGCTCTAATAAATATTAGTTAAAATCAATTGGTAAATTCATGTATATATATGCATACCTGTATCACTGAGCGTGTGTGCATGTATGTTTGTGTAAATGTAATTGTATGTGTGTGTAAATGTAATTGGATGCATCCTTATATTTACCCTTACCTACAAGATTTCCAAGATTCATTTATGATCTTTAGATGATGGGCATTTAAAGATTTACCAAATACAACTGTAATAGTGGAAAATATCAAGATGTTATTAAATTCATTTTGTGCACATAATTGTTTCTATAAATTTATGTTTCTAGCAAAACTGGCAGTAATGTTCATGCACAAAATAATTTTCTAAATAAAAAATAGAAACGTTTTCTCAGTCATTAATTTTTAAATTATTTCTCCTCAATAATTAATGTGAATTAATTCTTAATTCTTAATTATAGAATAATGTTGCCCTTCAGAGTTCGGAAATTTTTACATGTTGTACACATTTCACTAAGCAGAACAACTTCTGAAATATTGGCATTAATTAATGTCACTCAGCAATTATTGATTTCAAAGGCATTAATTACCATTCATATTCTGAATCACAAGGGTACTTTGGCATCTTAATTAATCAAGTTCTTTCTATCATCATCTACACTTTAATTACTTAACAAACATTTCTCTGTGTGAGAAACTTTGTGCAGGTTATCTTCTACCCTTGTCTTTTGTCTGATGGTGCAAAAAATTTTCATAAGCATGTATTTCTGAATGCCTGATGGATTGACATATATAATATGCTGCTAGTATTAAAATACTTGACATAAAACGCATCCAATCTTCTCCCTGTTTACATAAATTCTAGGTTTCTCCTATTTACCTCAAGCCTATTTACCTCAAGCACGTATGCAAAGACTGGTGGAGGCGTGAAATTTAGAGGTCAAACGAAACACCTAGCATTGCTAGGGCAGCCTCCCACAACAAAGAATCCTCTGGTCCTAAAGGTAAGTAGCACCAAGGTTCAGAAACCATAATCTAGACAGGAAACACTACGTAGCTATTCCAAGTGCTCAGGAAAACACATCAGTGTCCTCGAGGGGAAAAGTGTAAACATTTTAATTGCTGTACATGGTGACACAAATCCATGTTGTTAATCTAAGTGGAAGGGGCTGAAGCACAAAACGTAATTCAAAGAGTTTACTTGAGCCACAATGAGGACAGCTGCCTGGAAGAAACAGACCCAAGTATCCCTGGATATGAACTCCCTTTGGAGCTTTGCAACAAGCAGTTTCTTAAAGGCAAAAAAGGGACAAGAAGTGGGATGATGCAAAGAGGTTTGTCACAAATTCTCATTGGCTTATGGAAATAACATTTATTAGTGACCGGCTATACACTGTTACACTATTATGGGGTGTGGATTATAGTGTCTGGTGTGGCGTTATTGGTTAATTTATAGCTACTGTGGCAACAGCAAGCAGCCTAGATGAACACACAGCTCAAAGAGGAGCAGGACAGAACTGCTGTCTCATTTGAATATCTCTCTGGGCCTGATCATTTAAAAGGACTTGCATTTCTCACATGAAAGTTATTTTCTTTTCTCAATGTCCATAAATGCGAATAAATAGACGTAAAATAAATCTTTTCGAGGATGAAGTAAATGGAATGTAAAACAAAACCCAAGCTAACCAGAAATCATAGAGGGAAGAAAAGGTTATAAATATATGGATTTTTCAAAGTGATTTTAAGCTATTAGGAATCAGTTAAATGTTGGGAGATTTTGTCTGAGAATGGGCTAAAGGAGAACGTCCCTTTTGCCTTCTGAAGTTTCCCTGAAAATCACTAATAGGAGGCAGATAAATAGTAGAAAAGGCATACAGGTTTCTGCAATGTGTGTACACTGGAGCCCTTAGAATGAAGACCCAGACACACGATGCATGCAGAAGCTTATCTACCACATGAAGTTTACAAAAAGAATGGGGTCTTGGATCACAGGGAAAAAAAAAGAAAGGTTATGTGAGAAAACGACCCTGGCTAGCAACAGTGGACTTATTACCTAGGTGGAACCTCACCGGGAGCAGTCCTCAGAGAGAATACACAGAAAATGTTTCTTTCAGACCTTTGGAGACCTCAGACTCTCAGTTAAACTTTCCTAGATCCAGACAAGGGGGCAGACCTCAGAGAAAGCCTGGCTGCATCAAGGGAGATTCTCTACCGATGCAAATCTCCCCAAGACAGCTTTGCAGCTAACTTTGCATTTCCAGCCCTTCTCAATAGCCATTTTGAAATATATCAAGGAAATATATTTAGGGGTAAAATATATTAGTTTCTCTCATACAGCTATAAAACATACAGGAATAATTTTTGTCAATGTCTACTACAAATCCAATATAGCAGTAATTATAAAACCCACCAGATATTGAAGAAAAAATATGTAGAGTACCTCAATTACAAATGTTGATACTAAAATGCTAAATAAAATAAAAATAATATCCAACAATATTTGAAACAGTAAGACAAGAAATTGGCAAAAAAAATAAAAATAAAACAAATATGCACCTTGGGGATGAAAGTGTGCTTCCAAATTTGGTAATCCAATAATATCAATAATCATATTGATTAGCCCAAATTAAAAATAAATAGGGGATTCTCAGTACATGCTAAAGTATATTTGTTAAAAGGCAATATTCATGTCTTTAAATATTTTAAATGCTATAAAGTGTCTGATATTCTATATGCAAACATGTGTATGTCCATTAGAAGAAGAGAGGCCCGATTTTCATATGTCACTACAAAGAGATAGAGAAGTGGATAGATAATTTGCATATGCATGGAGAAAGCTTAACATAGAAATTTGCTATCATATTAAAGGAATTATAATTCAACAATAAAATAATTCAAAGGTAAAATTATAAATATTTTTAACAGGTACATTAATATTAGATAATATTTATACGAATTGTGAAAATATTCAATGTTAAAATAAGATACAATGTCTAAACATCAGTATTAAAACTAGTATAACTTTTGCTTGTTTATACAAGGAAAATTCAAGCTCGACCTCAAATTATATGGGAAATAAAAGAAAAATTTTAAGGGAGCTCTTTAATAACATAATCATATGTATATATACACACACATATATAACTTGTATATATGTTATATGGGATAGATATAGATTTAACATGTTATATCTATATTTGTATCTATAACTACAGCTGTATGTATCTACATTTCTATATATTTACTCAGTGATATAAATATAGACTGGAATAAATATAAGGACACATATGATTATTGGATAAAAAAGATTTAGTATCATAAAGACAAATTCTTTCCAAATTCACTTATGAATTCACAACAATATACAGTTTCATTAGTATAATTTAAAATTTTTAAATAAATTCCAGGATTCATTGAAAGGAATATACATGTATAAAAGCAGTCCAGAAAGAAGCAAGAGTGCACTAAACTAACTTGCTATTAAGATACCTTTTTAAACTTAGTCACTAAAACTGAGCAGTACTGATTTGGAGTACTGGAATTTAGGTATATGGGATCTCAAAAGCACAGAGCTCAAAGGAGACCCCTGTATGCACGAGAGCTTAAGATGTGCTTTGGAAGGCATTACAAAACCACGGGCAAAGTTCCTTTAGTGTCTTAGTCTTACTAGGTTTGAAAAGCCAGAGAAAAGACTCAAGACCACCATATAAGAGCAAAACAAAAGGACAGGGAAATAATGTGAAGATACTGAAACATTTTACATAAAGTTGTATAAAACATCCTTTAAAGAAAATATAAAGTTTAGGATATACATAAAAAGCAGCAGAGCCACTAAATAAATAAATAGGCATTGTAAAATAACAAGAGAAAATTTAAATGGATTTCTAAAAAATATACACACCTATGATTTTTAAAATATGTTTAAGAAATCCCATATTTCACTGGGCAGCCTTTCACAACACAGATATGTTAGGACATAAAGGTCCTTCTGTTTTTAATTTACTAGTGTTTATAGGGTTACAAATGTCTTCTACCATTGTCTTTTTTCTGATGGTGCAAAAAATTTTCATAGGCATGTATTTCTGAATGCCTGATGGATTGACATATATAATAAGCTGCTAGTATTAAAATATGTGACATAAAACGCATCCAATCTTCTCACTATTTACATAAATTCTAGGTTTCTCCTATTTACCTCAAGCACGTATGGAGCGAATTCTTACCTTTTAATATTGCCATGGCATTCACATTGAACATAAGTTGAACTCTCTCATATGGTAGCTGGGTTCGGATTCCCTTGAATATTTCCAGTTCTAACCCTCACAGTTCCTCAGTGTGGCTGGCCCAGATATTGACCCTACACCGTTGTCTCCTCCTAGTGACTACCAGCTATGGAACCGTTGGATATAACCTACGTGACTCACCCCACAGACCTCACAGCCCACATGGACAGCCCCCACACGCCACTGTCACCTGCTCGGTTGCAGCGGGAGTCAAGAAATGTGCCTGCTGGCACTCACCCCACTGACTAGTGCCCCGTGGAAAACTTATCTGGATAATGTTCTGGGCCCAATAAGGGCTGGAGTCCCACAGACCCCTTTTCTCTCTCCTGCTCCCCACTCATCTTCCTCATTTTGTTCAGCCCTATGAGGTGTGCTACTGTATTAGTCCATTTTCACACGGCCAGTAAAGACATGCCCAAGACTGGGTAATTTCCAGAAGAAAGAGGTTTAATAGATGCACAGTTCCACATGGCTGGGTAGGCCTCACAATCATGGCACAAGCCGAAAGGCACGTCTCACCTGGCAGCAGACAAGACAAGAGAGCTTGTGCATGAAACTCCCCTTTATAAAACCATCAGATCTTCTGAGACTTATTCACTATCAGAAGAACAGCATGGGAAAGACCTGCCCCCATGATTCAATTACCTCCCACCTGTTCCCTCCCACAACATGTGGGAATTCAAGATGAGATTTGGCTGGGGACACAGCTAAACCCTCTTCTCAGCTACCCTCTTCTCTCTGGATCTGTGAGTAATAAACCTACTTCTGTGATTTCCCATGTTTGGTTCTGTGGCCTCCATGTGTCTGAGCTGACCTACACTGGAACCTAACTCTCCTCCTGGCCAGGGTCTCTGAGAGTGGCTCTTGTCAGAAATACACAGGACACAGGTCAGGAAACAGTCACCAGGTATCTCTTAGTCTCAACAGATGTTCTGTGAGAGGGAGGCCTGTTCGTGGGATGCACACCTGGCCACTGCTGGGGTAAGGAAGTGTCCTGTGAAAGGCACATGTTAAGCATCCACAACCCCCTGACCAGAACCCCAGAAAGGCAGGGCTCCAATTGACAGTCACTCTCCAGAGACAAACCTCAAGCCCTAACTGGAGGAAAAGAAAATACTGTAAAAAGTTGAATTTATCTTACTATTTCAATGATCCAGTAAAGACATTCTATGCCTGTACACCACATATTTTCTTTGATTGTGGATTTATTTTAGATATAATTTTAGGTCTGGCTTTCACTTTAGCCTGGTCCCTACCTCAAGCATAAGGTAAAGATTTTCCATGCGTTCTTTTCTGGTACTACTACCTGCCAGTGTGGGGTCATGTCCTAGTCTATCTTGAGGGAATCCCCCTGTTCATTATTGTCAGAGTGAGACTGTTAAGTCTTGATTTCCCTGGACAACTTCACTGTATGACTTTTAATATGATTTTTTAATGTACCCTTTACTGGACAATAAATTCCATAGTTATCTGAGTAAGAGATATGGTCAGGAAGAGGCATTGCCTCATTCAGCTTTTCTCTTAGGTGAACTCGCATATGTTCTCCTCACCCGCCAGTCACCTCTAAACTGTCTTCTTTCAAGACAACAAACAGAACTCGAGTGTGTATCTTTCACCACTGGATTTGTGTTTGCTCCATAAAGCTTCATGCTTAACAGGGTTTCTGTTAGCATTTTCTCTATTTATTTTCCCATAAAATATCACAGGCCTTCTTCCTATGGAATTATGGGTGATTTCCTTCAATCTGCATCATATCAAGTTGAGGTTCATGTTGATGAAAAGTAAAGCATACTTTGAAAATATCAGTAAGGATGTTTTCCCCTCCTTTTTAGCACCTGTGCTTGTGTTACAAGCACATTTTAATACAATTGTAGTCTCATGCTTTGATCATTCCTATGATGAAAATAACATTTTTAGATAAAATATCTGAGTTTTATGAGGCCTTTAGTATGTGATGTGATAGAATATCAGAAGACCATACTTTTTTCTAGTTGTCCGTGCAATTCTATCATTGTTTCATCTTTACTCCTACCAGAGTAATTTTCCAAAATAGATATCTTGTCATTCTTCCTGTTGTTATCAGTAAACATGTGAAATGAAAGCTAGATTATATAATTTATCTAGAACAAGAAAGTAGAATTGAATCTGTATTCATTAATGAGACTAACCAGTCAATTACACAGACAGGCATTTTACATTTTGAAGATCATATGGACCCATTGTCAGAAATATTATTATTTATCTCTATATGGACATCACCTGTGCATATTTACATAGAAATCAATGAGAGCAGATTTTTATTTTTATTATATACATTTTTTGAGATAGGGTCTTGCTTTGTTGTCCAGGCTGGAGTGCAGTGGTGCAATCACTGCTCACTGCAGCCTCAGCCTCCCAAGCTCAAGCAATCCTTCCACCTTGGCCTCCCAAATAGCTAGGACAACAGGTGCACATCACCATGCCCACTTTCTGTTTTTAACTTTTGATAGAGACTGGGTCTTGCTATGTTGCCCAGGGTACTTGTGAACTCCTGGGCTCAAGGAATCCTCTCATTTCAGCCTCTTCAACTGCTGGTATTACAAGCATGAACCACCATACGGGATGGAAGCTGATTTTTAAAATACTGAGATCATATAGATGACAGCACCTGAGAAATAGACAACACCAAGCTTTATGTTAAAAGGTGTGAGGGTATCAATATTGTTGTGGCTATTGGGGAGGAAACCATTAGTAAAACCAGTAAGTTAAAGCTCCTGCTTTAAACTTTGGCTTTAATTTAACAAATGTTCTATGGAGTGACAGTACGTATGTAACCATGCTATGCCCATTCGCAGATGCAGTAGAGGGAAGAATTTCTCAAAGACAACTGTTCTAAAACTCAAATTGAACCGTCCTGGGTTTGAAAAGAGAAAGTCCAGGAATTACCAAATATTTTAGATATCAGATACAAGAGAATGCCAGGTGTGCGATGATAATCAGCAATGGTTGTTCACACAATACATCAAATCAGTATTTGAATTAGCTTTTGAATTACAAGGACAAATGGATCAAGTCTAGACTCTTTAGTAGATAAATCTTACTAGGCTGAGTTGTGTTTTCCCCTGTTTGTCCACAAGGAGATTACAAATTGGCAAACCTCAGCTGCTCTCATTTTATGCTGTCACCAAGCCAAAAGCTGAAGTTCATCAATCAGTGTGTCTAATTGTTCACTGGCTACATACAATTTTGTAGTTTCAGCTATCTTTCCAACTTCCTACATCATCACCTTCATTTGATCTTGTTTTTTTCCACTATCACTTCTTTATTGACCATATAAAGAATACAAGTAATTTCTTATTTTGTTATTGTTCATTTTAGTCTAATTTCATCAAAAGATCACTATCTTTTAATTTCATTTTAATTTCAAAGATTAAATGAAACCTACATAGAAATGAGTGTAAGATTTGCATTTGCATTATTTTGGCATCAATTTGCTATCCTCCCTCATGCACATAGAGATCATTTCCATGTACGTGATTTCAAACATCCAAGTGCAGTATTAAAAGCAGTTTTAAATTATGGTTCTCATTTTCATGATACAATTACAATATAAACTTCCTCTTGCTGCTGTAACCAATTACCATAAACTTCATATCTTACAATAAAGTGACCGTTAATCCCACAGTTCTGTAGTTCAGAAGCCTTAAATTAAACTCACAGGGCTAACATCAAGTTTTGGGCAGGGCTGCAGTCTTTCTGAGGGCTACTTGGCAGAATCTATTACTTGATTTTTTTTCAGCATCCAGAGGCCACCTTTATTCCTTGGAACATGACCTCATTCTTAGATCCTATTTTTCTTTTTCTTTTTCTTTTTTTTTTTTTGAGATGGAGTCTCCTTCTGTCACCCAGGCTGGAGTGCAGTGGCACGAACTCAGCTCACTGCAACCTCTGCCTCCCGGGTTCAAGTGATTCTTCTGCCTCAGCTTCCTGAGTAGCTTGGACTACAGGCACTTGCCACCACGCCCAGTTAATTTTTTGTATTTTTAGTAGGGATGGGGTTTCACCATGTTAGCCAGGATGGTCTCGATCTCCTGACCTCGTGATAAACCCACCCCAGCCTCCCAAAGTGCTGGGATTAGGCGTGAGCCACCGCGCTGGGTCCTCATTCTTGTATCTTAAAAGTCAGTGATGTTGAGTAATTTCTCATGCCACCACCTCCAAGGTTGCTTTTCTTCTGCCTTCTTCTTTCACTTATAAGGAAGTTTGTGATTTCATCGATCCCACCCATTTAAGACAATCTCTCTATCATTTTTCCGCAACATTAATTTCACTTGAAATCTAATTTTACATTGCCGTGCAACCTAACATATTTGTATGTTAGACTCTGGGAATTAGGACATGAACATTTTTGGGAGGCCATTCTTTGGCCTACAGCAGACATAATCTGTTTACCTGCAGATTATAGCGTTCTTTATTTTTCAGTCTCCCTCTCTTAATTTTTTTAAAATAATATTAATTGTAGTAAAGAGGAAGAAAGAAAAGAAAACAAAGGAAGAAAAAGAAGGAATGTAAGAAGGAAGGAAGGAAATAAAGAAAGAAAAGGAGGAAATGAGGGAAGGAAGGGAGGGAGGGAGGAAGTGAGAAAGGCAGGAAGGGAGAAAAAAGAAAGCATGAACACAAGAAAGAAAGAAAGAAAGTAAGAAAGAGAAAGAAAGAGAGAAAGAATGAAGGGAGGAAGGGAGGAAGGAAAGGAGGAAGAGAGAATGGTAAAAGGGAGGAAGAAACAGAAACAAAGAAAATAAAGAGGTGAAGGAAGGAAGGAAAAAGAGGAAAGGAAGGGAGGGAGGAAGGAAGAAAAGGAGGGCGGGAGGAAGGGAGAAAAAAGGAAAGAAAGCAAGAAGGTGAGAAAGAAGGAAGGAATATGAGAAAAGAGAGGAAGAAAAGTGAGGGAGAAAGGAAGGGAGGGAGGAGGGAAGGAAGAATAAGAGGAAAGAAGGAAAGAAGGAAGGAAGGAGAAAAAAGAAAGAAAAGAAAGAAAGGTAAAGAAAAAAGAAAAGAAAAGGAAGAGGAAAAGAAGAAAGGAAGGAGGAAGGCAAGGGAAGGGAAGAGAAGAGAAAGGAAGATGGAAAGAAAGAAGGAAGAACGCAAATATTAGAAATTCTGGGTTTGTTAGAGAATATGCCATACTGTTTTTTTTTTCACTTGAAAGGAAAGAGTATCTGCCATTGAAGATTGGATGTCTTGTTGGTGATATTGTTGTTCTTATCTTCCACATGATTACTGAGTTAGTGCCTAGTCTTTCCATTTCGAAGACAAAAGTGTTGATGTCGGCAAATATAATTTTGGATTTTTCCAGTTCACCTTTGATTTCTTTCCTGTTTTACCTCATGGATTTGGAGGTTCTGTTGTTAGCTGCATACCCTAATTAGTAGGATGTTTACATCTTCTTGAGAATTGATTATTCTATTATGTATTATCTCTCATCTCTGATACTATTTCTTGTTCCGAACTCTGTTGTGTCTAATATCAATGTAGTCCTTCCACAGCCTTATTTTAGTGTTTCCATGATATAGCTTTCTCCATATCTTGATGATAACCTCTTTATATCTCTATATATTTGGAGCAAGATATAAAATTTAGACTTGATTTTTTAAAGATTTTTCAAGATGTAATTCTTATTTCTTTGTGTTCTATTTGAAATTCTCTGAGTTTCCAATATTTGAAGTTTGATTTTCTGTCACTTCTTTTAGAATATTTTTGGCAGTTATTTTGAAAAATATTTCTTTTGCTCCATTATTTTTCCCTCTTTTCTTTTTGGGATTTCAATCATAACTAGAGTAGGTAATTTCATCTCAGTCTTATGCAGGTACTTTTTCTCAGGGTCTCAGGAATGTAGCCTTCTCACACTTCTGTTCTTTTCCTGACTGTATTGGTGAGCCCAGTGATATTCCTCCTTCACCTTCAAGAGCAGTTTTGTTTTGTTTTTCCTGTTTTCATACTCTCAGCATCAGGAGGATCCTAAGTGTGGCAGTTTTTGTTGCCTTCCCCTACATATTAAGTGGAATATCTTGCTCTATTTGGACTCTTATAACAACATAACATAAACCGGGTGACTAAAAAACAACAGATATTTCTTTTTTCACACTTCTTGAGGCTGTAAGATCTCAGGTCAAGATGCTCACAAATTCAGTGTTGATGAGAGCCCATTTCATGGTTCATAGGTGGTGCCTGCTTTCTATGTCCTCACATAGTGGAAGGCACACAAGAACTCCATTGAGCTTCTTTTATAAAGGCACTAATCCCATTCATAAGGGCTCGGCCCCCAAGACCTGGTCACCTCCCAAGTGTTCTGCTCTCCCTGATCTGTGTCATATACAGACTCTCTTGGATTCCTTACCAATTGCTTGAGAGATCGCAGTGGGTTTGTGGGGAAAAAGTTTTCAAGATGATGGATCTTTCCCAATTTCTGCAGCTGTCAGCCGTCTCCCAATCTCACCAGCCCCACTTTGTCTTTAGGAATTTATTGATTATTCCAGCTTTACTTGTCATGGTGGTGCCTATTTGCTTCTGTCCTATGTAAGTGCATCCGTCCTCTTTCTCCTTACAGGTGCTTGTTTTCCCTCACATTTTGACTCAGTTCTTGGCAACCTCATTGCTATAAAAATAAAGTCATGACTTTGAAGTTAGTTTGGGTCTTTCATTGTTGTCAGGTTTGGAACCCTATTCCATCCCAGATCTCCAAAACCCAGACTTTTTGGGGGGTTGAAATTTTAGGCTTTCTCTTTGAATTGTAGTTTTATCTTCTTTCAGTTACCATTTGCATTTTCATCATGATTAATGAGACTAAGCTTTTCTTGTGTAGTTGACTGTACCTTTGGATTTTTTCCCCAAATACCTTTTTATTTCTTCTATTCTTTATGATTTTAGAAAATGTAGTTTACATAATTGCAGCTTGATTTTTTACTCAGTTAATGGCATGCTTAATGGAGAGAAAAAATATTAAATATATTTCCCTTTTTAATTACTGTGCTTTTTTCTTTTCTAAGGAAATGTTTCATTATGTTAAATTTCAGTGTTATTCTACTTAGCTATTCCTTAAATATTATAGTATTTTGGATTTCACATGTAAATTTGTAACATATCTTGAGTTTATTATGTATAGAGTAAGGCTATTTTCTCTTTTTTGTTTTTTAAGGTAAAAATCACATAATATAAAATTAATAACCACCATTTTAAAGCATGCAATGCACTTGCTTTTAGTATATTCACAATGTTCCAGGGCAATTTCATCATGTCCCTTCCAAAAACCCATTATGCATAAAGTTGTTACACCCTAATCTGCTTCCCTGAGCCCTAATGACCACTAATCTGATTTATATCCCAATTGATTTGCCAATTCCTGATGTTTCATGTGAATAAAATCAAGTAATATTTGTCCTTTTGTGCACTTAACATAATACTTTCAAATTTCACCAATATTATACCATATATAAGTACTTCATTCTTTGTTATAGCTGAAAATTGGGTGTCCATTTATGAGTCAACAAGCATATGCATTGTTTCCACTTTTTGACTGTATGAATATTACTGCTGTAAATATTCATGCACATGTTTATTTTTTGAGCACCTATGTTTTGTAAGATTAACAGCTGACTTAAGAGAAACAATGGAAGCAAGAGGCAGTAGAATAATATATTCAAAAGATGCAAAGGCAAAAAAACTCTCAGCCACGAATTCCTTATCCAGCAATTATTTTTCAAAAATGAAGATAACACAAAGACTTACCCAGATAAACAGAAATATTAACTGAAGTTGTTGCTGGCAGACCTACTATATTAAAAAAAAACTCTAAAATAAATTCCTAAGGCTAAAAGCAAGTTACAGAAGACAGTCACTTGAATCCACATTTTTAAAAAAGCACTGGTATAGGTAATATTGACATTATAATAGACAGTAAAAATGCATTTTTTCTCTTTATCATAAATTGTTTATTAAATAACATGTGTATAATGGCCGGGCACGATGGCTCACACCTGTAATCTCAGCACTTTGGGAGGCCAAGGCGGGCGTATTATGAGGCCAGGAGGTTGAGACCATCCTGGCTAACAGAGTGAAACCCCGTTTGTACTAAAAACACAAAAAAAATGAGCCGGGCGTGATGGCGGGCGCCTGTAGTCCCAGCTACTCGGGAGGCTGAAGCAGAAAAATGGCATGAAGCCGGGAGATGGGGCTTGCAGTGAGCGGAGATTGTGCCACTGCACTCCAGCCTGGGTGACAGAGGGAGACTCCGTCTCAATGATAATAATAATAATATGTGCAGAATGTATTGCTGAGTATTTGACATGTAGAAATGGAATACGTCTATAACATATTTTCCAGTAACATCAAAAAGGAGGTAGTTGGAAGAAAAATGTATTGTGATAAGGTAAGAACTCTAGATGGTAAAGTAATAATTACTAAAATGTATTGTTGGCTTTGTAACTTTAATAGATGTAATGTGTAAAGTGATAATACTTTAAAATGGAGGAAACAAAAGAGATTTATATAAAAATGATGTTTCTATGTATTACTAAAAGTTTACTAGTATAAATTGGAAGATGGTTTGAATAATTTATTTTCCATATACCTATATGGTAAACTTGCAACAACAACAAAAATTCTCAAAAATATATAATAAAATAATTCATTAGTAATCTAAAGTTCCCTATTTTAGAAAATATTCTTTCCTTGCAAAATAAAGCGATAAAGAAAAATATTTGAGAAATATATAAAACAAACGGTAAAATTGCAGACACAAATAGAATTTTACCAATTATAATCTTAAATGTGAGCAGATTAAAATCCGTTCCAGAGGCAGATTGTCAGACTGGATTAAAACAAGTGATCCCAATATACGCTGAGATGCAAGGATGGTAATGGATTGAAAGTAAAAAGATGACAAAAAATATCATGCAAAGAGCAATCATAAGAACACTGAACTCATTATACTCATAACACACAATATAGACTATTACAAATGTGAATGGGATTTTAAAAATTTATATTGTAGTAAAAAGGGGGTCCACGCTTTAGGAAGACATAGCAATTACAATCATGTATGCACAGATAGGAGCTAAATTGTTTCCTCTATATAGATGCTGAAATTCTAACCACTGAATGTGACCTCATTAGGAAATAGGTTCTTTGCAGCTGATCAAGTTAAGATACAATCAGATGAGCCTGAATTCAATATGACTGATGTCCTTGTTAAAAGAAGAAATTTGAGTAGAGGGAGACATACACACAGGGAGAGTACCATGTGATTATGAGGACAGAGATTAGCCAAGGAATGCCAAAGACTGCCACTAAACCACCAGAAGTGAGAAACAAGGCACAGAGCAGGCTTTCCCTCATAGCCCTTGAAGGGACCATCCCTGCTGACACCTCAATTTCAGACTTTTAGCTTCCAGGAGTATAAGACTATAAGACTATAAATGTATGTTGTTCAAGGCACCCAGTTTGTGTTACTTGGTTATGGCAGCCCTAGAAAACTAACACATGAACTAATAACAAAGCATAATAACATGAAGCAAAAATTGACAAAAGAGGAGCATCAGCAAAATGGCAGTGGAGACAGCTGCAATCTTTCATTTCCCCACAGAAACATCACACAACTAAGAGAAACTGTCCGAATAAACTTCGCCAAAACTCTGGAAAATGGTCAAAAGATTACAACAACCAAGTGAAAGCAGACTCAAGAAAAAGACAACTGGAAAACTTTACGACATTTTTAACTTGCATTTGCCCCAGCAAATTGGCAGTTCTGAAGGGTCAGAAGCCCACGTTCCCAGTGAGGAAGCCTGGTCCATGGTCCAAAGGAACAAGAGAAGATCTTACCCGCAAATTATTATGTGTCTGTTCTGACTGGTCTGGGGGATACCTAAAGGACTCATGAAAGGCTTTTTTTTTTCTGTGTTGCTAGAATACAGAACAGATAAGGAATGGACATTATTAAGAAACTCTGCAAGGAGACCTAACAAACCACAGATGCTTAGGGCAAAAATTAAAGGTTACACATATAGTAGATCACCTTCAGCACAGCAAGAAAAGTTGGAGAAGAGTATTTCAAAAACTAAGACATACAAAATCATTCACGTACATGGGAGAGTCTACAAAGTCACATGTATTCATAGGTTAAGCCACATGCTGACAAATGTCATAAGAAGACTACACTTTTACCTTGGCCGATCCCTCCCCTCAGTGCAAGCTCTGTGCAAGAGTGAACTTGAACTTCACTCAGTGCAAGAGTGAACACACACTTTGTGCCGGCTTTAAAGAACCCAGCACAAAGCCAGTCTGCATGGCCTAGAGACATATTTTGCTGGACAATGATTACTTGCTTTTCTTTTTGTTTTTCTTGTATTTGCCTGTTTGATTGGTTCCTGACATACCAGAAAATCACTGTCAAAACATTAGCTTAACATTTGTTAAGGAAACAAAAAGACTTCGGTGACCACACCTTATAAACCAAACAGTTTTGTAAATCACTTTGGAAAATTTCACTAAAAAAAAAAAATCCTTAACAATATAATAAGTAAAGAAAATTTAAAACCACAAAACATTACTGTGTTTGTGGGGGGGGGGTCTGATTTACAGAGTAAGCACATAGTAATTATAATTATTAGAATGTCCAGTTTTCAAAAAACGTTACAAGGCATACAAAGGATGGGAAAGTGTGGCTCATTCAAAGGAAAAAAATAAATTGACAGAAAATATCCCTAAGGAAACCCAGACATCAAACTTACCAGACAAAGACTTTAAAACAACTCTCTTCATTATACTCAAATGTCAAAAGGAAAACATAAACAAAGAAATAAAGGAATCAGAAAAAATGGAAAAAGTAGGAATATCAGCAAAGAGATAACAGAAATTCTGGAGTGGAAAACTACAATGATAAAAATTTAAAAATCACCAGAGGGATTTAAGAGTATATTTGCACACACAGAAGAAGCCATGAACTTGAAGAGAAGAAAATGGAAAATACTGACTCTGAGAAACAGAAAGAATAAAAAATAAACAATGAGCAGAGACTAATGAATCTGTGGGACATCATCAAATAGACCAACATTCATATTCTAGAAGGATAAATTATGTTGTTAAAAAGTTTACCATTCTTTCTTTTCACCTTTCTTCCTTCCTCCTTCCCCCTCCTCCTCCTTTTTACTTTTCTTCCTCTTCCTTTCTCTTCTTCTTTCTCTCCTTCATTATCCCTTTCGCTGTTTCTCTTTCTCCCTTTCTCTTTTTGCTTTTCTTTCAATTTTCTCAATTACTAAGAGATGTTTAAGTACACTTAGCATGTTAGTAGATACGGTTATTTCTCCCTTTAGTTCTCTTTTGAGATTTATAGTCACTCAAATAAAGAGATAAACCAAACATAAGCGTCACAAACAGGCTTTCATACCATTCTTAATTTGGTCCTGTAATTCTTCATTGCTGTATTAACTTTCTGATGCTTTTAAGGATGTTTTATAACAAATTGTGTAGCTTTTTCCAATGGAATGTTTATTCTGAATTATCTAATTCATATTGTAAGTATAGAGGGAGTTTAATATAAAATTATTAAACTAATATTTGTGAAAGAATGTATTTGTGCATTTAACAAATATGTTAATCCTCAGACTGTTCTTGGGCAGCTGAGCATACAGGAATAAAAATAACACAATTTTTGTGTGTAGAATATTTATGGAATACATTACTGGACCCAATAAATAATTTAGTTAATAACATGACAAAGAACCGAAATTGTATACACTACAGAGCATAGTAATGGAATAATGAATGATTAAAGTTATTAATATTAGGTAGAAAGTGAAGGGTATCTTTGAGAGCAGAACTCAAGGAAGCAAGCAATTCACCTTATGAGGAAAGAGTTACCTGTGGATAAAGGAGAAACTGAAAAATTTACAAGTCAAGACTTTTTGAGCAAAAACAAAAATATGACTATTAGTCACCAATTCAGTACAGTGAAAAAAATGTTGAAGAGATATCTTGGAAGTAAACCATGTTGTGGAAGAGCATGTAGGGTTTTGATAATCATGGGATAATTCTGAATTAATTTTAAATGCGATAGGAATACATGAGATAATTTCATCAGAGAATAACATGATTGTGTTTGCATTTCAAAGGGGTGTATCTGGTGCACTGTGTAGAATAAATAGGTTATGTGAGCAAATAAATTGGGAGGCTACTCTAATCCAGAGAAAAAAGGTAGTGACTTAGGTGAGAATGCTGTCAGGATGAGTGGTAGTAGTGGTGAGAAGGCGTTAGGCCATGGATGTATTTCATAGGACTGGCCAAGAGAACTGCAGCTAAATTGGAGTGTAGGGAGTGAAATGGAGAACTCAAAGTGACTCTCAGCACTGGAAGGTGACAGCTGTCACTGAAGCATGCTGATGCCTCTTATTAAGAGAGTTACTTGGGAATGGCAAGATCAAAACTTCTCACTTTCAAATTTATGAAAAATATTGTTTTCAGAACGAATGACTTTGGGATCAGAAAGCCACCATTCTAATTGATGGTTCCACGACTGCACGGGCTCACACTCCCAAGAGCAAAAGTAAATCATCACAAAGGTGCTTCTTGATAATTCCAGAGAATGAAGAATTACTGTAACAGCTTTCTGATTTTAGGAGAGGTAGCAGTTCCCTTTTTTAGCCTAAACGCTATTTTTGTTTAAAGCTCAGCCAAGAGACTCCATTATAATTTTCAAATGTGTGTAACTTAAATTCTCATATGAAATACCACTATGCTTAAATTAATCAAAACATTTTCCCCATCTACAACTCTATCTTGTCATTGCAATCATTTTCACAAAAGTGACTGCAGCTCACAGACCCTAAAAGGAGAAAATCCAGGGTAGGTTATCTGATCTAGTTAGTTTTGAAGACAGGATCTAGAGATTATTTAATATGAAATAGGTCACCTGAAATGAAGTGTTTACTGAAAACAGCTTGAATCAGCCCAGTTTTCTACCACTGAACCATGCATTTGGTTTAAAAAACACAACAACTCTGGGGAATATCGGCTGCTTCCAACTGTGTTGAAGGTGTTAAAGAAAAGGGCATACAATTTAAAATGATCATCTGAGGCCTTTATAGTCTCTGCTCAAGAGACTAGAGTCTTCCATTCTTAACGAAACACCCAAATATCTTAATAATTGGGCAAAATCTAAATATCAGAGATAATTTTATCTTGAAGATTGTTAAATTATAACGGTGATTCACTACCTTGCCACGTCTCTGAGTCAAAAATTAGGTCTTTGTTTAGGAATCAATCATAATCTGCAATTTGGAAATAGGAAGATTTTAGAAGACTCAGACATTGACTTTCTTGTGTGCAAAAAAAAAAAAGACGTATTGAGATAAAACAAGTCTTTCCTTGCAAGGATACCTCTAATGCTCATACACCACCTCCCCTAACATTAATAGAGCTTCCAGGTCACTAACCAGTGTCAGAGAGCAGCCCATGCAACTAGAAATTCAAAAGATGTCGAACATAGGGTCAAGCTTAGAATAAGACGTCTTAGCTAATTAAGTATGCTTTTTTTCCCGAAATTCATATTAACAAAATCTTGGATATGTCAGAGAATGCATTCTAAGTTCACTCAACCTAGGAGGGAGAAACATAATTTTAAATTAAGAGCTGAAGCATTCTTGTCCTAACAGAAAGCAAGGAAAACGAAATATCACACCACAGGAGGGATTTCACAAATTTGTGTCAACATCAAAACCTTAAAATAGGCAAGGAGAATGCAGATTCACAATGAACTCTTGTACTTGTTTTGTTCAGAGAAGAGATGGTTCTGAGAGAATGACAGTGAACTAACCCCAGCTGGTTTAGTTGGTGCTTTCAACTGCTGCTTCTGATCAACTCCTTTAGCTAGAATAAATTGATGAGGATTTTGGCATGTGGTATTAAAGATGGTTATTAATTTTTTCCTCTTATTTGCATTGTTCAATATAGTAAATACTAGCTGTATAAGGCTACTTCAATTCAAATCAATTACAATGAAATATACTTAAATATTGAATTTTTTAGTCACTCTTGGTTCATTATTGAATATCTTCAGCTAAGATTTCCCAACTAAAGACACTAAGAGGTGGCTTAGTTAACTGGTCGTCCACAAATATTGAAGCTGTTGTTAACTCCTGATATATTCTCTGCAAAGAGAATATTCATGAGCCTCCTCCTGAAATCAGCAGCCTAGAGATAGTTTTATAAACGGCATACAAGTTGGAAATCTATATACTCTTTAAGTGTTTGAAATATTAGCTTCCCAGGGAAGAAAATCAAATTCATAAGATATGTTAGGACAATTTAACTCAAGATGTTCAAAACTGAAATGACATATTCTACAACATGTGATAAAACCACCCCCTAACAACTTAAAGCAAAACAGGGATTGACCTTAAAGACCTGCCTTTTCCTCATCCCCCAGCCAGTTTTCAAACCTTGCATTTTATTTTGAAAGGTCCTTATCCCCCTGGTCTCTTGTTTCTAGACTTGGAACATATTTAAGTTTGTTACCTCTCTCTACTGACTTTTCTCTCTTCAAACAGTATCTACGCCTGCCAAATGTGAACATACAAAAAACAAATCAGAATGTGCCATTCTGATTTAAACTGCTTTATTAGTAAATACCCTCAAGATAACATCTGGGTTCTTAGCTTCAATGAGTCAAGCCTACTTACATCTTTTTTGGTCTTTGGCTGCACATTTCCTATCACATCGCACTCCAGCAATGCCAAGCTGTGCCGGCCTTCTACCCCATCTCCATTATTTTGCCCTCCCGCCGCCGCGGCTTTTTGCCCCCCCGCCGCCGCCGCTTTTTGCCCCCCCCCTCCCCCGCCGCCGCCGCGGCTTTTTGCCCCCCCCCGCCGCCGCGGCTTTTTCCTGCCCCGCCGCCGCGGCTTATTCCCCCCACCGCGCCTCGGCTTTTTGCCCACCGCGGCTTTTTGCCCCCCAAGCGCCAAGGCTTTTTGACCACCGCGGCTTTTTGACTTTCGCCGCTGCGAATTTTGCCGCCCTGGCTTTGTGCCCGCCGCGGCTTTGTCCCCCACCCGCCGCCGCGGCTGTTTGCCCCCTGCCGCTTTTTGCCCCCCGCCGCCGCGGCTTTTTGCCCGACCAGGCTTTTTGCCCCACCGCCGACACAGCTTTTTGCACCCTCGCCGCCGTGTCTTTTTGCCGCCGCAGCTTTTTGCCCGCCGCGGCTTTCTGCCCCCCCGCCGCCGCCGCTGCTTTTTGCCCCACCGCCGCCGTGGCTTTTTGCCCGCCGCGGCTTTTTGCCCCCCTGCTGCCACGGCTTTTTGCCACCGCGGCTTTTTACCTGCCACGGCCTTTTACCCGCCATGGCTTTTTGCCCCCCGCTGTCGCTGCTTTTTGCCCCCCCCCCCCGCAGCGACTTTTTCCCTGCCGCGGCTCTTTGCCCCCGCCACCGCGGCTTTTTGCCGCCGCGACTTTTTGCCACTGTCGCCGCCGCTTTTTGCCCCCGCCGCAGCGGCTTTTTGTCCCTGCCGCCGCCGCTTTTTGCCACCGCGACTTTTTGCCCCAGCCGCCGAGGATTTTTGTCCCCGCCGCAGCGGCTCTGAGGGCGGGAGCATCAGACTCGGCTGCCAGCTCTACTGGCGTCCTGGCAAGGGCAGCGCCGAGGGGTGCTCCTGGTCCAGCTCTACTGGCGTCCTGGCAAGGGCAGCGCCGAGGGGTGCTCCTGGTCCAGCTCTCCTGGCTCAGGGATTCCTTGCCTAGGCGCCGGCGCCCCGGGCTCCTTGCCTAGGCCCCTGTGGCCTGCATAGAGCGGCGCTGCCTGCGGAGGCGATGGGAGAGAAGGAGGAGGGCGGTGGCGGGGGTGATGCGGCGGCCACGGAGGGTGGCGCAGGGGCTGCGGCCAGCCGGGCGCTGCAGCAGTGCGAGCAGCTCCAGAAGCTCATCGTCATCTTCATTGGCAGCCTGTGCGGGCTGTGCACCAAGTGCGCTGTGTCCAACGACCTCACCCAGCAGGAGATACAGACCCTGGAGGTAAGGGGTTCGGGGACCCGGGCTGGGCTCCAGGAGCGGCCCAGACACCTCCATCGGGGCCACAGTTCACTCCTGGCCGAGTTGCATCCTTGAGCCCACGTCACCCCCTTGGAGGCTTCCCCTCCCTCCTGCACTCGCTGACGCGGCAGCCAGAGGACCCGGGACCAGCCCTCACCTTGGGCAGGATTTGTGGAGCGGGTGCGTGGTGGGAACTGGGATGGAGGCTCCAGGGTCCCTTGGGGGTGGGGGTGGGCTGCGCGAGGACATCCCCTTACCCCCTGAATTTCCATCTGGTCCAGCCCTCTCATCTTGTAGGTGAGGAAACCGAAGGCCTGAGGGAGAAATGACTTGCCAGGAACCCCTGTTAAGGAAAATTAACAAAGTGTGGTTATTAAAGAAGAATTGAGTTGGGAGTCAGACCTGGAGGCCAGCACCCTTGGTTAAGACATTATACCACCTTGAGTCTGGCCTGTTGACTGAGGGTGAGCCGCTCCATCCTCATGTGATTGTGGGGTCTTAACCTCAAGGGGTTTCCTGCAGGAAGAAGCAAATGGGTTTGCTTTCCTAGCTCTGTCCAGTATGTTAGGGACCCTGAGGACTGAAGAGATTCTTGGAGAGCCATCTGGTGTATGTCATGGGTGGGTCTTTTTTGAAGGTCAGTCTGTCCAGTGAGCTGGCTCAGCCCGAATGAACTGTCTTGAATCTTTGGAGTTGTCTGTGTACTTTTAAGGGCTTCTCAGCCTTGCACCAAAAGATCCCCCTGGAAATTAGGTGGGAAAAACCTTAACTTTTGTGGGGCCTTGTGTTTGTCTTAAAAGTTCATGCACATAGCCAGGTGTGGTGGCTCCCACCTGTTATCCTTTCCTGGATCCCTTGAGTCAAGGAGTTTGAGACCAACCTGGACAATATAGTGAGACCCCATCTCTACAAAAAATAAAATATTAGCCAGGGGTGGTTGTGCGCATCTGTAGTCCCAGCTACTACTGTGGCTGAGGCGGGAGGAGCACTTGATCCTGCACTGAGCTCTGATCTCACCAGTGTACTCCAGCCTGGGCCACAGAGCAAGACCGTGACTCAAAAAAAAAAAAAAAAAGACAAGAAAAATTCTTAAAGATTTTGCATTCTGTCCCACTATCCATTGGTTTTCATGTCAAGATAATGTCAGAAATTCTTTACAATTGCTTCCAGAAGGAGTAGCCTTTTGATCTAGTGCACAGTTGTCCAGTCTTTTGGCTTCTCAGGGCCACATTGGAAGAAGAATGCTCCTGGGCCGCACATAAAATACACTAATGCTAACAACAGCTGATGAGGTTAAAAAAAAAAAAAAAAGGTTTGTGCATAATTTTCATGCTACCCACCACCACAGATACGTGGAAAAGTCCATGTAGTCAAAGGGTTGGACACGGCTGATCTAGTGTCTTGTCGTCCGTTTTGGCTTTCTCCCTGATTCCAGCATGCAGGTAGAGATGTAGAGACATGCTCTCAGGACAGCTGTTGAGATAAAAAAATTTGTTGTCATTTATTCCCAAGCACAGCTGTTTCTCATTGCATTGAAAAAGTCTCCATTCAAACTGCTGTCACATATAAAATCTATTTATGTAAGTCTGTATTTTTCTGTTGTCTTGGCCTTTGTAGGCAGTAGTGTGTTTTAACCGAGCAAACTGTCCTTCCAAATAATGAAGCCGAAGTCAGCCTACCTACTTGCCATTTTTCTTCCCCTTCCATTTTTGTAACCTCAGAATAATTGTAAGAATGAATTAAGATTTGTGTTTAAGGCCAGGCACAGTGTCTCAGGCCTGTAATCTCAGCACTTTGGGAGGCGGAGACAGCTGTATCGCTTGAGCTCAGGAGTTGAAGACCAGCCTGGGCAACATACTGAGACTCGGTCTTGTATAATTTAATTAAAATTGAAAAAAAGAAGAGAAAAAGACCTGTGTTTAAAATTTAAAAAAGGGGGGGGAAGTGTAATGCAAAATGTGGACTCTGCCAGCTATGATTGGGAAAACTAGTTTTTCATACAGCATTATCTGTAGACTTGTATTAGCAGCATACTGGTCATAAGCGTTTTGCTTTCCTCAAATATGATGAGGTAAGCTAATTTAAAGTGTATTGGGGCTTTCTGCTGCGTGGCTTCTGGAGGTGTTGAGTCCCAATTTAGCCAATTAATTTGGGTTTAGTTTTGACATGGATAAAGGAGACCAGCTTCACTCATGGTGTACACACAGTTTTGCCAATAAGGAAAAAAAAAAAAAGCCACCTGAATGTTCCTACTCATTAGATGCTATCTGGAGAGCTCCTACTCCACCCCCACCAAGGCCCGGGCCATTAAAAAGACTCAATGCAGCCTTTCTGTATCTCATACTGTATTCTGCAAGATACTCCTGTGAAAGAAAGTTGTGCTGCATCAGCCATCTCCCTCCTGAAGATCCCTGCGGATGAGGATTTGTGTTTTGAAAGTTCTGAGAATTCCTGCAACAACAATTCTCAAACTTATTTGTCCATGGGATCTTTTCTTCCACTGAATGTAGTTGGGGAGACACGGCCTTAAGCCTTGAGCAGAGAAAGAGATAAGAAACTGTTGGCTTACTTACAACCAAGTGTTGTGTTTATGTTTTAGGTTTTTATGAAACTGAGGTGCTGTTTGAGGTTCTAAATGAAATTGGGTGGTTGAAGAGAGGCTGGTATCCCTGTAGACTTAGCCAGCCATGAGAAGTTGCCTTTTGTTGAAGGAGGTGTTTTACAAAGGGAAATAGGGTGTTTCCTGGGCATCGCATTAGCAATTAAATACATGTATCAATGAAATGAAATGAAATGATGAGATGATGAAATGATGAAATGATGAAATGAAACGAAATGATGAAATGAAGAAATGAAATAATGAGATGAAATGATGAAATGATGAAATGGAATGATGAAAAATGATGAAATGATGACAAAATGGTGAAATGAAAAGAAATGAAATAATGAAATGAAATAATGAAGTGAAATGAAATGAAATGATGAAATGATGAAATGAAATGAAAAGATGAAATGATGAATTGAGGAAATGATATGAAATGATGAAATGAAATGATGAAATGAAGTGAATGAAGAAATGATGAAAAAATGAAATTAAATGATGAACTGATGAAATGAAATGATGAGATGAAAAGGTGAAATGAAACGAAATGATTAAATGAAATGAGATGAAAAGATGAAATGAAATGATGAGATGAAATGAAATGATGTGATGAAATGATGAGATGAAGTGAAATGATGAAATGAAATGATGAGATGAAATAAAACAATGAAGGATGATATGATGAGGTGAAGTGAAATGATGAAATGATGAAATGTAATGAAATGAAATGGAATGATGAAATGAAATGATGAAATGAAATTGTGAAATGAAATGAGGAAATGAAATGGAATGATGAAATGAAATGAAGTGAAATGATGAAATGATGAAATGAAATGAAAAGATCAAATGGTGAAATGAAGAAATGATATGATGAAATGAAATGATGAAATGAAGTGAAATGATTAAATGATGAAATAATGAAATGAAATGTAATGACGAAATGATGAATTGATGAAATGATCAAATGAAATG
The DNA here is from genome assembly GCF_029289425.2 of Pan paniscus. Lineage (NCBI taxonomy): Eukaryota > Metazoa > Chordata > Mammalia > Primates > Hominidae > Pan > Pan paniscus. The sequence goes on along the minus strand of NC_073267.2, from coordinate 41,826,396 downwards.
AGACGAAAAGATGAAATGAAATGAAATGAGATGAAAAGATGAAATGAGATGAAATGATGAAATGAAACGAGGAGATGAAAAGATGAAATGAGATGAAATGATGAGATGAAATGAAATCATGAGATGATGAAATGATGAGATGAAGTGAAATGATGAAGTGATGAGATGACGAAATGCAACAATGAGAAGAAATGATGAAATAATGAAAGGATGAAATGATGAGATGAAATGATGAAAGGATGAAATGAAATGATGAAATGAGGAAATGAAATGATGAAATGAAATGATGAAATGATGGAATGAAAAGATGAAATGATGATATGAAATGATGACATGAAGTCAAATGATGAAATAAATGAAATGATGAAATGAAATGAGATGAAATGAAATCATGAGATGAAATGATGAAATGAGATGAAGTGAAATGACGAAATGAAATATTGAGATGAAGTGATGAAATGAAACAATGAAATGAAGTGAAATGAAATGTGATGAAATGAAATGAAGTGAAATGCTGAAATGATGAAATGATGAAATGAAATGAAAAGATCAAATGGTGAAATGAAGAAATGATATGAAATGATGAAACGAAATGAAGTGATGAAATGAAGTTAAATGATTAAATGATGAAATAATGAAATGAAATGATGAATTGATGAAATGATCAAATGAAATGAGATGAAAAGATGAAATGAAATGAAATGATGAAATGAAATGATGAGATGAAAAGATGAGGTACTTTCATGAACTATATCTTCATACATATTTCCCAACTTGCCTATTCTCTTTCCTTCTCTCTCAGAAATGTTGATAAATTGTAGATTTGTTGTCTAAGTAATCTCATATTTCTCAATGGGGATGTTGATTTTTCTTAATTATTTTATCTTTATTTTTGTCTGACTATGTTGATTCAATAAAACAGTGTTTGAGCTCTGAGATTCTTTTCTCAGTTTAGTCTATTCTGCTGGAAATACTTCTGATTTTATTATAAAATCCTCACAGTAAATCTTGCAGCTCAAAAATTTTTTAGTTTAGATATTTCTTAAGATTGGTATTTTATCTTTCAGGTTTTGAATCATTTAACCGGATTGCTTGGCTTCCTTGGGTTAAGTTTCAACTTTCTTCTCAATCTAAATGAGTTTCCCTGCTCTTTTTTCCATGTCTGTCATTTTAAACAATTCAGACTGTTAAAAACCATCACTGGGGCACTAGTGGGCTCTCTTGAAGGAGACACTCTGGCTTTTTGCATTGCCAGAGATTTTGAGCCAATTCTTTCTCATCTGAGAGAACTGGTATACCTCTAATTGGGGTATAAATTGAGTATAGTCTATTGGCTTTCTTTTTTGAAGGTTTTCAGAGGACTACGACTCTGTACAGTGTCTTTGTTGTTGAATTCTTGCTCTTGGTTTCACAGGGGAAGAATTAGTAAAGTGATTTTTGGTGGTGTAATCTCTACTGTGATCCAGTAGATAGCACTTGAGAGCAGTGGGATGTAGATAGATTCTTTACCATGCAGTTCCTTTGTGTATCTTCTTTATTTGCAACTATGTTCTGTGGTACAGGTCTGTTCATGAGTCTTGAGAGACTCACTTCCAATCACTGGCACTATGCCCATTATTATTACTATCATTATCATTATTGCCATTGTTGTTAGGTGTTTCAAGCTGTGGGGCTTCCTCAGGGAGATGTCTTCTAGAAAAATACCCCGCATCTTTACCATAACAGCCCTGTGGAAGGAGGTGTGCCTAGGGCCCACGCCAGCCTGTGAACCTGTGTGAATCTGGCCTCTCAGTTTCTGAAGAGTGTGGGTTCCTCCCCCATTCAACTGCCCAGCACAGATCCCAGCTTGGCACTCCTGAACCACAGGCCACAGCACTGGAGTGCCACGACTTGCTCATGACTCCCTCTTCCTGATGCTTAGGGCCAGGTTCCAAGTGTGGTGAGGGATCTGAGGGATTTCTGGGCTGCCAGAATGCATTCAGGTGGAGCAAAGCATCCAGGTTGGGTAGCAGAAACTACAATGTATACATGCTTCTCCCAGGAAGCCAGGCAGGGGCCATGTAAGAGGCTGGTGGACAGGAATGCCTACAGGATAGACATGTCCCAGTCCTGCGGGTAAGCAGGACTTGCTTTCTCCCTGCAGTTTAGCTGGGGCCAAAGCCTCTGAGAGAGATAGGCAGCCCCGGAGGTGGGACTTTATGGTTGAGCTCCACCAGACCTGACCCATGCTAAAAAGTCCTGGCTCTGTGCCTGCTACAGCTCCATCTCCATCTACTCTCCAGGGAGATCTCCTTGCCAACTCACATGTCCATGGGGGTGTGGAGCTTCCTGCAGCCAGGATCCCAGTGGTCTGCAGCGAGAGAGAGCAGTCTCCCTGTACCTTTACTCACTTCTTCCCCAGGTGCCACTCAGGGCCAAAAAGCAGTCATAGTGTTCAGGCACCCCATAAGGGCACCCCAGCTTCCTTGCTCTTCAGTCTTAGAAAACGCACCTTTTCTCCATCCACACTATACATTTTCTCTCCAAATATCTATTCAAACTATGTTGATGTAGTCAAAATTGTGGTCTTTCTCTTTGGGAGCAACACTTCCTGGCTGCATCCAGCAAGCCATCTTGGAAACTCTCTTAAAAGTACTAATGTGGCAATTTCTCCTAAAATTATCTATAAATGCAATGCAATCCCAATCAAAAGCCCAATAACTTTTTTAAATTGGAAACAGAAACTAACATTCTGAAATTCAAGTGAAATCTCAAGGAACCAAGAATAGTCAAAACAATCACAAAAAAAAGAGATAAAAATGTTCAAAGCTCTAATTTCATAATGAGAAATTTCCTAACATCAAAAGTTACTCACAGTCATGTTACTCAAAACAGTGTGGTACTGGGATAGAGACTACAAACAAATGAAATAAAATAGAGCCCAGAAAGGTATCCTCACATATATGATAAAATAGTTTAACAAGTTGCCAGGGTTATTCAGTGGGAAAAGAAAGTCTTCAGAAAAAAAAAATTTGCTTGGAAAACTAGATATTCACATAATGAAGTATAAAATTGGACTTATACCTTACACTGTATACAAAATGAAATCGAAATGCACCAAAAACCTAAAAGAAAAACTTAAACCTGAACAACTATTAAAAAAAAGATAGGGCAAAATATTCATACCATTAGATGTGGGAATAATTTCTTGCATATGACGCAAGCTCAGTCAACAACAAAATAGATACATGACTTCATCAGTGAATTTGTCTCTCAGATGACACTATCAATAGAGTAACAGGACAACTCTGAATAATAGAACATACTCCATAACAATACTCTAATAATACATCTGGCAAGGTATTAATATAGGGAAAATACAAAGTAAAAAGTTTGAAAATCTTCAACACTCTTCATGATAAAAACATTAAATAAACTGGAAATAGAAAAGATATTGTAAGACATCTATAAAAACCCCACAGCTAACATCATACTTGATGTTAAAAGACAAAATGCTTTCTACCTAAGATCAGAAATAAGACAAAGATGTCTGTTCTCACGACATCTATTCAACATGGTAAAAAAAGCTGTTAGCTAGGAAATTAGGCAAGAACATAAAAGTATTAGTGATTTTAAAGCAAATACACACATAGCACCCAGGCATAAATACAAAAGCAGACTTTTCACTGCACATAAAGGTGGATACACGCAGACAAAGACACACAAGCTTGCTAACTGTCAGAGTTAGCAGCTGAAACACACAAATAAATGCTCAGAGAGACACCCAGTTTAGACCTCTGCTCTCTTTACCACACTCTCCTCCCACATTAGTAGTAACCACTATCTTACACATTGTTTATTTTACTTGTATTATATATTTATTCTTTCCTAGAATATCAGCTTCAAGTGGGCAGAATTATTTGTTTTGTTTTAGTCATTGCAGCACCTCCCAGAACATCTGCTACACAGGGCAAGATTAATACATAATAAATCACTGGGCTCAAATTCACACAACTATACACAGTGCTTTTCCATGAACCTCATCATAGGCCCACATAAACTTGATTTGCACAAAATGAGTTTTTCTTAACTCGATCCTATGTGGCAGGGTGGTGTCTTCTGAACTCCAAACAAATTCCTAAAGGTTAGCTGACTCAAATGAATTGAAAATGTAAGTCCACACAAAAACCTGCACAAAAAAGTTTACAGCAATATTAATTGTAGTTTTCACAAAACTTGGAAGCAACCAAGATCATGTATTCACCAAGGTCAGAGGTACAAAATTATTATACAAAAATCAATTCTACTTCTATACACTTGCAATGAAATATCTAATAATGCAGTTGAGGCAAAAACAAATCCATTTACAATAGCAATTAAATAATAAATACATAGAAATAAATTTTTAAAAATGTGAAAGAAACTTGTAATCTGAAAACTACAAACCTTATCGAAAGAGGTTGAAGATCTAAATAAATGAGAAACCATTCCATGTTTATGAATCAGTAGGTTTAATACATTATGATGACAATAACTCCCCAAACAGTCTACATCCAGTACAATTAGATTCAGTACAATTAGAATTCAAGGTGACTACCATGTAAAAACTGAAGCACTGATGCTGAAATTCATATAAAATTAAAAGGGACTAAGAATATCTTTAAAAATCTTTAAAAAGATGCCAAATAAGAGGACTCACAAATTACAACTTCAAAATTTGCCTCAAAGCAACCTTAATCAAGATGGTGTAGTAACGACGCAAGGAAAGTCATTTAGATCAATGAAATACAACTGAGAGCCCAGAGAGAGTAAAATCAGCAAAATGGCAAGAATGTACAGCTCCAAACACCTGCTCCTCCACAGAAACAGGGAAAAACAAGCAGAACTGTCAGAAATGATGTTGTAAAACCTGTTGAAAGCCATCGAGTTGTACAGCAACCATGTAAATACAAAATCAAGAAAAACAATGAAGAACAGGAGAAAAGCCTCGTGGACTTTTTACACGTCCTTGCCCAAATCCTTCCCTTACTTGATGGCAGTCTTAAAAACAACATCCTGAGTTGCCAGTATGGGCCTCTGCTCAGTGGTTCCAGAGGGAAAAGAGGAGGTCTTACTTGCAAAGTATTGTGTTGTTACATTAAAATCTGTATTAGGGCTATCCAAAGGTCTGAAACAAGGCTCTCTTTTTTCTCTAAGTCAGAAAAAAATCAGTTTAAAAAATTGGCACGAGTTACTTGGGAGTATTCTAAGGAAACTGAAAGCCAGCAGCCCCCTGGAGAACAGATTACAGACGACACATACAATAGGTCACATAAAGCCAAGAATAAAAAGCTAACGTGAGATTTTTTTTTTGTTTTACAAATTAGGCTATTAAAAAGCACCCAGGTATACTGGCAAATTGACAAAGCACTCTGTGCATAACCACAAAAAACACATTTTCTTAAAGACCCAAGAAGACCCCCATTTTCAGCACTGGCTGACCTTCAGGCTCAGCTCAGCAGAAAGTGAAGACTGAAGCAAAGTTTTCAACAGTCTGCATATGTGTTAAAGGAATGCCCCAGCCCAGAGCCATCCACAAAAACTGGAAGAATCCATCAGTTTGTCTTTGTCTCAGTTTTGTCATGTAGACCTTTGTGACACACAGATCTATATACAATGAAAATGACAAATTTCTAATGAAAGAGCCATGAAAGATCACAAAAGTTCTTAATAAATAGAAAGACATTTAATGTGCATGAATATAAAATCTCAGTATGGTCAAGATGTAATTTCTCCCCAATTTGAGTTATAGGCAAGAGAGTCACATCATCTGGGTGATTGGCCAAACATAGGTCACAATCCCTTCCATTGACAGGTCCCAAAAAAGGAGTTACATCACCTAGGTGCTCAGCTCTGAGATGTGTCACAACACTGCCCAATACAGGCAGGGCACAGGCAGAAGAGTCACATTTCCTGGGTGCTTGGCCCAGTGGTATGTCACATTTCCTTATGTAGGAAGGGCACACGTAGCAAAAGAGAGTCACATTACCTAGGTACTGTGCTAGAGCTATCAGTCTCTGTGTCGTTCAATGTGAGAGTTATGATCTCTTTAGACATCCACGTAACAGAGCCTCAACTCCTTCATCCTCAGATGTAAAGGCTAGTGAAGACCAAATAAGCCTTGAAAGGTAATTCCCCTAAAAAGGCAGAATGTCTTAGGCTTTGGCCTCTCCCCTTCAAGCACAACGAGATCATAAACTCTCTTTTGACTTCTCACTATGCCCAGCACTGGAACAAGGCTCCTGACTCCACACCCTCACCTTTCCACCCTTGTACCTTCACTGGGCAGACAAGAGACGAGAAGACCTGAACTCTGGGACAGTCTGGGGAGAAAAGAATCCAAAAAGGGTTGAGGCGGCAAGGGCTGAGCTCCCATGGGTGCCCCGGCCCAAAGGTGCAGGTCCAGGCTGCTTTCCAGGTGGCATTCAGTGCAGGTTCTTCAATGCCACTGGAAGGCATGAAAAACCCACTGTAGCTGCTGCTTCTTCCTTTTCTTAAGCTCTGAAAATGCAAATGCTTTTTCAAGGTTTTCAGATATGCCCAGGTACCCCCAACTGAAAAGGAGGATAATGGCATTGTTCATCATGGCTTATTGTCTTGCCCAGGCAGGAGCCAGCCCCTGACTCGCCAATCCAGCTGCCCCAGGCTGGAGGTGATCCTGTCGAGCCTCCTCCCTGCAACTCCACTCCTCTTTTTTCTCTTCCTCAACCACCGGCATACTTTTGGTCATCCTCCTTGTTGTCACAATGGGGGCATGATACCATAAAGACCTGGGAACCTCAATGATCTCAGGTCCCGCAGGGGTCAGGTGAGCATATAGGAAGTCCAGAAGGACAGTCATCTGCCACCTCCAGTTAAAAAAGAACAAAACCCTCGCACTCCAGGAATGAGTCAAGAACCCAGCGAAGGCCACAGGTCTAGCCCACAACCACCTGGGTATGTGGGGTCCTCCAAGGCTCACACGTGTGTCCTGCAGGCTGGAGCCCATGCGAGGGTCTGCAGTCTCTGTTCTGGATGGGGAACTACTGCTTCAGCTGGTTACCCAGGTGTCCCCGATGGGGAAAGGAAGGAAATGGTGAGAATCCTCAGCACAGCGGATCACATCACCCTGGCAGAGACCAGTCCTGCCTGCGTATGGCACCAGCAGCCACAGGCTAGAGGCAGTCATGTCAGGCCTCCTCCATATAGCATCTCTCCTGCTTTTTTTTCAAACGGCCCTAATCACTTAATTTGGTCATCTTCCCTGTCACAATGGGGCACCTGGCGCTATAGACACTTGGGAAACACACAGATCTGGGGTCCTACAGTGTCCAGGTGAAGACGCCGGGAGTCAGAGAGGAAAGTCTTTTGAAGCCTCCAAAAGGAATGCACAGGACTCCACTTGAAGAGGTGGGGTGCCCAGTGGCGGATACAGGCCCCACACATCACAGCAGTAAACAGGTAAGGCGCTCCCTGGCCCGTGCCTGTTTCCTGGAAACTGGAGCCATGCCCAGGCTGGGAGTCACCATTCCAGACACTGAATAAGCTGTTGGGCTGGCTGCCTCACCCAGCACCCGGCCACACCAGAGAGAATCTTGGATGCTGCTTTCCCACAGGCTCTAGTGCCTTCCAAGTTAGGCCACCCTAATAACACTTCTCCCACAGGGACTCCACGGTGTCCAGCTCTCCAGCCTGGGGTTTCTCATCACCCAGTGATTCCAAAAGAAACGATCTACAATGGCATGACTAAGTTCCAGAAACAAATAAACAAAATACTGAGGGAAGCCCGTTGGTCACTTTGATTCTTCAAAGGTGACAATTGTCCCTCCCTGAAATCTTAAGAGTGCATGAACAGGCTATTCTAATGTAAATGAAATTCACACTACAACTGATTGAAAGATGATTCTGTTTCCAAGGTACTTTGTATTCTCAAATTGCATCTGCTTACCCTGGCCCCCTCAAAATGGAAGAGTGATGACTATTTGTCTTCGTAGCACTGTGGGGACACAGAGCCTTAAATGGAAGAGTGTCAAAAGCAACATTCCATAAAGGGCTGTCACTTCCAATTTTCAAGCAAGGTTGGAAACCAACCATGACGTATGAAACACTGTTGGCCAAAGTGCACAATTAGTAATACAAAATGAATAATATAAACTATTGTAAATACGTGTGGACATCATGGCAATTTGGACATCAAAAAACACTGCCAATTTCAGAAAGAGGAAGCTGTAAAATCATGGCTGTTAGGAAGCTTAACTTCTGTGTACTAGAACCTATCAAAATTAAATTTCTCCATGTCAATCCGTCCAAACAAACATTGAGATGTTTATTTCTATATAATTCCTATTGAATCCTACTGGGCAGGACCCTTCTGGCCCCATCCTCACAGCACTGGTGCAGTGAAACTGCACTTGCTCCTGCTTCCCCCTATATTGTTAGGAGTGGAAATATTTAGTAACAGGGTGGATTGGGAGGCTACTGAGGCCTCCTGCGTGGGTGGGTCAGGTCTCCTGCAGCCCAAACCTTTCTACAATAAATAAGTTATAGGTAAAATTAGAAAAAAATTAAAAAATGGAACTCATTCTGTTTCTTTGCTCACCACAAAGAGAAACACAGCATCTAGAGATGTCTGTTGGAGCCAGGCTTGTCCTGGGAAAGTAAGAAGTGCTGAGCAGGAGCCCTGGGGATGGAGGGCAGGTGAGATGGGGCTCCCAGGAAGATGCAGCCAAGCCTGGCTCACTCAGGCTGGCAGGGGCCCTCTGAAGGCCAGGAAAGTTGGCCCAGGACACTGAAACTCAAGTGGCTCATCTGGGCCAAAGATCTGACCAGGTCGCACTGAATCTCATCAGCCCTGCCAACTGGAGGTCTGATCAGCCTTGAAGATCTTGCTCACTGGAGGCAGACAGCTGGTGGATGGGTCAGGAGAGCTGCCTACTGCCAATGCAGGAGTCCACTCAGTGTAGGCCCGCTGCCCCACTCAGTGGCCTGGATAACCTGCTGGGGCTGCAGCTTCTTCCAGTTTTTGAGCAATAGGGGCATGCATCATTTCCGAAGGTTTTCAGGCAATCCCTGGTGACCTCTGGCAGGGGGTGGTTATCTTGGCAATCTCCAGCAGGGCCTATGGACTTGCTCCCAGGCAACACCCAGCAATCCCCGTGCCCACCCAGGCACTAAGCATTTGTGGTGGGGCTTTCTGGAAGCTCGCCTTCTCCTGCTGGCTCTTCATTTTCCCCACCCCGGTACTTCTGGCCATTCTCCCTGTCATCATCACAATGAGACAGCTGGGTGCTGGAGACTCAGAAACTGCCATGCAGACCTTGAGTCCTTCCCAGGCCCAGCCAACAGGGCAGAGAATCCAGGAGAAAAGTCATTTTCACCTCCTGAAGGACCAGAGCTGACCAGGCACCTAGAAGCTGTGCCCCACTGCAGGCTGCCAGTGGAGCTCATGACAAGGCTGGAACATGAAGCACTCCCTTGTCTGTCCTTTTTTCCTGAAGGCTGCGGCTTGCCCGGCCAATGTCACCCTTCAGGACAGGGAATCAGAGCTTTGCATGGCTGCCTTACCTCACCAGGGCAGCGCCACAGAGAATCATGGCTGAGGCTTTCCTGTGGGCTGCAGTGCCTGCCCCTTTAGGGTCCCCACAAAAACACCTTTCCTGGAAATAATCCACCGTGTCCTGCTTGCCAGCCTAGGCTTCCTCATCAGTTGGTGATTTCAATGAAAACAAACGACAGTGGAATGAACAAGTTCTAAATCAGGAACACACAAAGAATCTGTGGAAAGTCCATTTGTCATCTAGATTTTTAAAAGATACACATTTTTCCTTCTTGTTATATTCAGTAGTGCATGAAGCCAATATTATAATAGATGTGCAACTCACACTAAAGCTGACTAAAGGGTGAATTCTTATTCTAAGGTAGTTTGTGGTCTCAAATTTATCTGTTCCCACCCCCAGGACCCCATTAAAACTGAATAATTATCATTGAGAGCAGATGTAGAAAGAAACTAGCAGATGTAGAGCAAAGAGTTCTCAACAGAACGTCCCTTCTAATAGAAAGCAACCCAGGAATTCACTTCTCTTTAACAAAGAGCAGCCTGGAAAATTGGGCTGCAATCATACAAAAGGAAGCCGGAAGCTTGTGTGGGCAGGGATGCCTGCAGCTGCATGGGTAGAAATGACCACCTTGGGCCAGACATATCCAACATGGGGGGCCCCACCCCTCTTTGTAGCATATGCACAGTAGAAAAGAGATAAGCAACTTGGAGTAGCTCAGGCTGAGAATCTGCCTGCATAATAAAAGGTTGGGGTGTGAGCTGCCAGAGATTCATGCTCTAAGCAGATGACACACCTGGTCCTAACCAGTTTTTCATGCCCTATGTGGATAACATACCCCCTCCCACTAGCTCATCTATAAAAACACTTGTATTTCACTGCAGAATGGCAACTCTTTTTTTCTGGATCCCTCTCTGCAGCAGAGAGCTGTTCTCTTTTTCTCACCCATTAAACTTTTGCTCTAACCTCACCTTTGGCATATCTGTGTCCTTGATTTCCTCGGTCCTGACACCAAGAAGTTCAGGTGTAACCCCAGAAGACAAGGCCAGTTTATCATGACTTGTCTCATTGCCTCTTGGGACATAGAAACGTCAATGAAAATGTGTCCAAAAGGACATTTCATAAAGTGCTCTCTCTTCCAATCTTCAAGCAATGTGGGACTATCCATCATGTATAAAAAACTTGTGGCTGAAATGCACAATTTCTAGTACAAAAATGAATGCTATAAATTACTCTATGTATGTGTATTATGGCCATTCAGACATTGTCACACATTGCCACATTTAGATAGAAGAACCTGTGAACTTGTGGCTGTTAGGAAGCTTAACTTGTGCATACTGTCACCTATGAAAGTTAGTTTTCCCTGCGTTTCTTGAAACCAACCTTGAAATGTCCATCTTGTACACAATTTCTATTTATCCCCAGTGAGGTTCACCCATCTGGCCCTGCCCTTACAGCCCTGGTACCAATGGAATTGCACTTGCTTATGCTTCTTCAAATTTTCTTGAGGTCATAAACATTTAGTGACAGAGTGGAATGAGAAGGTACTGAAGCAAGGGCTGATGCCTTCTGGGTAGATGCGTAGAGATCTCCTGCAGCCTGGATATCTTCAAAATAAGTAGGTTATAGGTCAAGTTAGAGAAAAAATAATACTCTTTCTTTGAACACCACAAAGAGAAAAGCACTGGATCTAGATGTGTCTGTGAAGCCAGGCTTGTCCTGGGAAAGTGAGAAGAGCTGAGCAGGAGCCCTGGCAATGGAGGGTGGGTGAGATGTGGTCCCCACGGAGAGACCACTAGGGTCAGGGCTTGGTACAGTGAGGCTGGCAGGGACCTTCGGAAGGCAAGGGAAGATGGCCAAGGACACAAGGCTGAAGCAACCCATCTGAGCCAAAGATCTGTTTAGGTCCTTCTGAATCTCAGCAGCCTTGCCAAGGAAGGCATGATTACCCATGGGTATCAGAGACACTGGAGGCTGGCAGCTGGTGGGTGGGCCAGGAGGCCTGACTACTGCACAGGTGTGATTTCACTGGCAGGCCAACTGCAGGGAGTGGATAAAGAGAGAGCTCTGTGTGGGAATCTCTCTCGGTGGATCATCGGAGAGGTAAAGTCTTCTTCATAGCCTCAAACCCAATTTGTGGGATAGCAATTCCAGTGAAGCTGGGACAAGCTGGCACTGCTCAACCAGGCCTCCCAAGATACCAGGTTTCTTTCCACCACAGCTGGGCCTGGATTGGGATGTGAACATCTATCCCAGAGTCCAGAGGATGGGACCCTGGTCAGTGATGGTGCTGGTGTGTGGTGTGAAGCCAGGTAGGGCAGACTCTTCAGGTGGGAGGAGAAGCCAGCCTCTCCTGTGGGCTCCTGGGCAAGTCAACACCCTCTTTGGGCCTGTCTCCTCAACTGGAAAATGCAGAAAGCCTGTTGTGCAGGCCTCACAGGGTCATGATAAGGGGCAAAGGATGAAGGAAACTTCAGAATTCTTGTGCCCACCTCTTCCTGAGAGGGATGATGATGAGAACAATGGTGATAGCCACATGCAACTGAGTCCTCAGGAGGTACCGTGAGGAAGGTGTTGTTCTCATCACACTTCCTAGATGAAAAAACAGTTTCAGGAAGGCCTGGCTGCATGCCCAAGGTTACACACACAGTGAGTGTTAAAGCTGGGAGTAAATCTAGAATCAGGGCTCACTGGAGCTGGTGGGAGCATTACACCAGCTGACTCAGGCAGTTATCCAAGATCTGAGGTCGCTGGGGCTGGAGTGTAACTGTGAGACAGGCACAGTCTCACTGACCCTGTTTCTGACTCTACTAGGTAGGAACTTTTTAAAGAGTCCAGATGGGGCTGCAGCAGCAGGTGAATTGGCCTATGGTAGGGAGGGGCTCCAGAGAGTCAAGGACAGGGCTCCTCCCTCCCAGCTGGAGTTCTCCACATCAAGAGACCAGGGTGTCTTCCTCCTCCAGCCCTGCCCTCCTGTGGCCACAGTGCTTGGAATGCCTTCATTAGAGAGACTAGAGAAAGGGCCTGGGAGAGCTAGGCTCAGAGTAGATTAGACGAAGAGTGAGGGTGGGGATGATCTGACTTTGTGACTTATTAAAATCTTTGGAGGTCAGCTGTGGAAAGAGGAGGGAAAGATTTTGGGCAAGGAGGTGAAAGGTCCTTGGATGCTCTGAGTGAGAGACTTGGGTACGGGGGTCAAGGAGAAATAGGTTGGTGAGAGTTCAAAGGAGAGGTCTTGTGCAGTTAGCTGAGAATTGGTGCTCATCACTGCTACCACCTTGATAACACAGGCTGCTGTGCCCCCACTCCCCTCCCCCCCACCCCCCGCCCCGGGCAAACTTCTCAACAACCTGCAGATGCTGGAAATTGCCATAGAGGATTATATAGATGTGAGTGAGACTGGGGCAGGCAGGCAGGGTGGGGACCAGGATCCTGAAGCTTGCGAGGACAGAGTCCTGGACTGAATCCTGAGACTGCAGCACTCAGCAAACCCCTTTCCTGAGAGCCTACCAGATGCCCCTGTAAATGGCAGTGTCAGTTCCGTCTTATCTATGAGTGACGGAGCCTCCAGCAAAGACACCAGTTCCTGTTCCTTGAGTAGTAAAGCTGCAGAGCTAAGTCTCAGTCTCTGCCTTAGCTGGTACCCATTGCGGAAGAGAGAAATTGGGCCCCTCCTAAGACAGGCAGGTCCTAAATTGTTGAGTAACTTCTTTGTTTCCAAGGCCTTTGTCTCCCTGTCTATCATCACAGAGAATCAGGGAGAAAGGTCACTGAGCCTCAGTGTCCCTTCTGTGGAGCCCAGAACCTGATGAAGGTCCAAGTCCTGTTTTATGCACATGCTCTGACCCTGGTGGCCCTGGTGGTGGTGCAGCATGAGAAGTATAAGGGATGAGGTCTAGTCCTGTGGCAGGAAGCCTTTCTCATGAATCTTGGCTGTCTACCTCCTAAGAACATATAATCAACACTAATAAAGGAAGAAGGTGAGCAGCTGGCGCTGTCGCTTTGAGGGAGGGTGGGGATGTGAAAGTCAGACACCACCCTGAGGAAGACACTCCTTGGCTCCATCCTCTGCATCTTAGATTTATTCGGAAGGTTTGATACACAGAGAAGCAGGAGACCCATCCCAATGGAGGGTTTGATTAGGGGAATAGAATCAATGATAAACTCCTAGAGGAGGGACTGTTTATATCCAACTCTGAGAACAGGTTGGGGCTACATGGGATTGGAGGGGAGGGTAGGACCCCTTAAGAGAAAGGCCCTATAAATTGTCCCTACCCCCTCACACCCCCACAAGTTCCCTTTGTCATCTTCCACCCAGGACCTGTCAGAATCCTGCCCTTCCTTCTGTCTCCAGATCAAAGTCCTCCAGGAAGTGCAGCTGCTTCAGTGACAAGAGGTAATTGTCATCTTCTGACTGAGGAGGAATTTGGGGTTTGGTTCCAGTGCATGAAGCTGCACAGTCAGAATAAAAGATGAGGGCCTAGCAGATTAGCAAAGACTAGGAGAAGACTCTATCCTGTGGCCAGCTTCAGAGAACCTGGGGCCATAGCTCCCTGGTCACCATTAGGCCTTGCTGCATGGGGACCCCTGGGCAGGCAGTGGGAAGCCTGAGGTGTGGCTCCTGGTAGCCTCACAGCTGCCACTATTTTCTGAAGCTCCTACTTGTTTTGTCAGATAGGCCCCTATTCCTGCAGGCCAGCAACACCCTCAAGACCAAGAACAGGCCATGGTGAATCTCAGGGCCATTGAGTGCCTGGGCTGGCAGGGGCAGAGTGCCTCAGGGCTCAGTGACATTTGGCCTGAGTGTTGGCTTTGGGAGTCAGACAGCTGCACTGGGCTCCCAGCTTCACCATGACCAGTAATGTGTCTGGGGCCGGGGCCTCCGTGCTCTAAAACTTGAGACACCATAGTGATAAATTTTACACACCCTTCTAACTGCTTTTTCTTTTTTATCTATCTTTCTCTATAATCACCATATACTACTGATCTCTGTGTTTATTTAAATTAATAAGTATGTTATACAGTGTGTATTATTCTTCCTCGTGATTTCTTTACTACATTGTATGATTCCACTCATATGAGGTACTTACAGTAGTTCCATTCATAGAAACTCAAAGTAGAAGAGTAGTTCCTAGAGGCCAAAAGGAAGGTAATGGGAACAGAGTTTGAGTTTTGCAAAAGGAACAAATTTCCCTATGAATGTGGATGATGGTTGTAGAACAATGTGAGTGTGATTAATTCCTCTGTCCTGCACTTTTAAAAATTGTTAAAATGGTTAATTTTATGTATATTTTACCACAATGTAAAAAAAGGACTTTTTTAAATGAACAAACTGTAGATATCTGTAACAGCATAAATATCACAAATATAATATCACATTTAAAAATTGATGTAAAAGTATCCATACTGTGTAATTTTTTATATTACACTCAAAAATCAAAACTGAGGTTCTGGCTTCCACTAATGATGAAGTAGCTAACTGAACTAACACTCTCACACAGAAAAATGATGAATCCTGGGTAAATTATTATATATCATTATAGAAACACTTCTATATACAATACATACATGAAATATGTGTATATAAAAACTGAATGCATATTTTGGCTATGCCTTCCATAGGAGAGATAAGTATTGAAGATAGAATCCAGCCCATTTAACACCCTCTTTTAAAAACAACACTCTTCACAGGGACAAAACAGAATCCAGTCTTTTTAATCCAGTCTTGTATAGAGTCCCCAGGGCACAATTTCCAATTGAAGAGATGCATGAAGACACGTGAAAATGTAATAAATACACAAGATAAAAAGCAGGCAGTAGCCATCTCCAAGATATCCAAGATGTAAACGGCAGACAAGAATTTGAAGGCAGCTATTATAAACACGCTCATGAGGGCAAAGGAAAATACTCTCATAAATGAATAGATGTGAAACATCAGCAGAGAAAAAATAGCCATATAAAAAATGGGAAATAAAAATAATAATTTTGAGCTTTTCTATAGTTCAGAAACAGAGACATAGCAATATAATTTATCCAATCTGAGGACAGAAAAAAAAAGAAGTTTAAAGAAAATGAACAGAGCCTTACAGACCTGTGGGATGACTGAGTCTGAGAAAAGGTGAGAGATAGAAAAAATCAAATGGAGTATAAAAGTAAATCAACAAAATTTAAAGAAAATAAACACAGCCTTAGAGACCCATGGAATTACTGAGTCTGAGGAGAGGAGACAGAAGAATTAGATGGGTTGCAAAAATAAATCAATAACTAACAGCTGCAAACTTGCAAAAATTGTTCAAAAACCTATTTTTTTTTTTTTATCTAAAGATCCACGAACCCCCCACAAAAGTACAAATAAAACCATACCAAGGCCATATTGCGATTTAGGAAAGTAGCAGGCAGGACTTTCAATGGACTTGATAAGATTTATCATTTTTACTATTTGTAAGAATGGAAATAAGTTCTTAAGAGTTTTTGTCTTGGAGAAAGTCTGACGTGAGGGACAAACGACAGTTATTAAAGGCAGATGACTTTCCAGACTTGTCTTAAATGTTCCATTCTTTACCTTAGAACTTATTTAAATTTGTTTCTTCCAAATACTGCAGTAATATTGATGCTCCAGAGAGATGTCCCACGGAGATTCTGCTCTTGTGCGTCTGCCCTGCACGGAGCTGAGGATGGGCAAGAATAGGGGCGCGGTGCGGCCAACGTCCGGCGGAGGATCGTTACCACGGCAACGCTGCTGTGGAGGCCATGAAAGGCGAACGGCCCTTTGTTGGCTGACAGGAAATCGAGACACTCGTGAGGGGGCTTCTTGAGGCGATCCCAAGAGGCCTGAGAACTGCCACATCCGCGGCCCTTAACCCAGCCCTAGGGACGGGCCGCACTGCGCATGTCTGAAAGGGAGTGACAAGAGGAGGAGCGAAGGAGGGTGGGGCTGAGGAGGAGGCGGGGTGAGAAAAGGGGCGGGTCGCGCCCAACGCTTGTCTGAGGAGCGTTACCTTGACAACCCTGCCGCGGAGGCAGTGAGAGGCCACCGGCCCTTTGTTGATCTGCAAGGTATCAAACTTCGAACATGACAAGCGTAAAAGCCTGCAGCTCGAGGAGACAGGGTGTCACAATTACCAGGTGAAACTAGCCGCCCTAGCTCCAATGTCTCCTCAGCAGGAGAGATTTGGAAACAGCAAGGCTCCTCTCCGCAGGGCGAAACTGCTGGGCTGCGAAAGGCGGGACAGGGAGCGGAACGGTCTTCAACCGTTCCGGGAGTTCTGGTGTCTGGTCCGCTCCCGGCTGTTGGTCGTAGGGCAGAGGGTCTAGGATGCCAGCTGGCTGCGGGCTGGGAGATGCAGGGTGAGGCGCGCATCGCGGTGCATACGGGGAGTTGTAGTCTCTCCACCGTTCCCCACGGTGGATGGTGGGGCTACAGGAGGACAATCCCAGACTGAGACAGCAGCGGAGGCGGGGCGCGGCCGTGCAGGGAGGGGGAGGGCGGTGTAGGCGGCTTCGTTTACCAAGCTTGCTGGCCATTGATTTCATGCCAAACCCTCGCCAAGGGGATTAAATCAGGAGAGGAACTTGAAGGGCAGGCCTGGTCTCGCCAGTGAGGAGGATGTGTTGTTGGGAAGTGCACCCCGCCTTTGCCTAAATCGGGAGTGTCTGGTCCTCACTCACGCAACTTCGACTTCCCGCTGCTCAGCTCGATTTTCTTTCCCACCCGCA
Organism: Pan paniscus; assembly: GCF_029289425.2. Taxonomy (NCBI): domain Eukaryota; kingdom Metazoa; phylum Chordata; class Mammalia; order Primates; family Hominidae; genus Pan; species Pan paniscus. Next base: position 41,809,129 of record NC_073267.2, on the reverse strand, counting down.
CCCGAGTTCTTTCCAGAGCGTCCCACCTCCTCCAGCCCATGGAGCCGTCTGCTTTCGTAAGTGGCTGTGGAAATTGGTCTGAGGTCCCAGACGCTGTCACTGTGCTGCTGCCCTCTGCTCTCTCCAAGCAAAGCACAAGCTGAGCCGCCTTTGAAAGACAACCACGGCCTGGCCTGGGAATGCGCAAGTTCAGAGCTTTGCAGGGAGTGACCATGGGCTGTGGCTTCGTGAATATGTCACGTTCACCAGTACCCTTTTTGCGGATGTGGCCGTGGAGCCATGAGGGGGGTAATCACTGGGTTACAAAGGTGCTGCTAAGAGCGGAGGAGAAAAACCCAATTCCCAGCCATGTGTCTGGTATGGCATTTCACCAACCCATTTAAGTGTGCAGGCCTCCAAATATCTACCTAAAGATTATGATAGATTAGGCATTTTACACTAAAAATCACTGGCTTCGTGTCCACTAAAGCCTGACTGGCCAGTGCCTAAAAGAAATAGACGATAACCTGATCCCTCAGGAACAGATGGTGTTCTAGCTTTGTGGAAGTGAATTTCAAGGTATGGAGCACTTGAGGGGTCTTTGAAACCTGCCAGGTCTCACATCTCTGCTTTTGGTGAAAAGCTCATCAACTAACAGTAGTCAGGAATGTGCCTTTACTTCCTGGGGCTGGTCTGTTGAAATTTTGTGTCTAGACAATGGAAACATCCAGGAGCATTTCTGCTTTCCTATAGCCTCTTAATAATTGATGCCCTAAAGTCCTGTATCCTTTGATTCCTGGATGGTACCAGTTTTCATGCTGTTAAATCTAATCTGCAAAAACCTGAGCGTTAATCTCCATGAATAAAAGAACTTGTTGTTTCTTATTTAAATGCTCTTTTTTCTCTTGTCTTAGATTCTGAGCAGGATTTCCAATACGGTGTTGAAAGAAGTAGTGAGAGTGGGCATCTTTTTCTTATAATAAATCTTAAAAATAATTCCAAAATTTCACCATTGACAATAATGTTAACCATGGGATTGTCCTATAGCTTATAAAGAACATACCTCTTTATTTTGAGGTATATTCTTTCTATACCTAATTTGTTATAGATTTTATTTGGAATGGATTTTAAATTTTGTCAAAATAATTTTAGGCATGCATAAAAAAGTCATGATTTTTAATCTTTTTGTTGTGTAAATAAGGACTATGGCATTTATTGATTTCCACATATTAAAATATTATTGCATCCCAGGAATAAATCCAACTTGATCATAATAAATGATCCTTTTAAAGTGCTTTTGAATTTCATTTGCAACTACTTTGTGGATGATTTTTCATCTATGTTCATCAGGGATATTGGCCTGTAATTGTTTTTCTTGTAATGTCCATCTCTGGTTTTTGTATCAGTGTAACGCTGGCTTCATAAAATGAGTTTGGAAGTATTCCTCCTCCTTCAATTTTTTCAAAGATTTGGTTCTTTTTAAATGTTTAGTAAAATTCAGCAACAAAGTCATCAGATCTAAACTCCTTACCCATTACTGATCTATTCATATTTTCTATTTCTTTGTGCTTCAGTCTTGGTAGGTGGTACATGTCTAGAAATGTATTCATGTCTTCTCCCTTATCCCATTTGGTGGGATATCATTGTACATAGGAGTCTGTGTACATAGCAGTCTTATGACCTTTTTTTATTTCTGTTTTACCAGTTGTAATGTCTTCCCTTTAATTCTGATTTTATTTATTTAAGCATTTATTTCTTAGTCTAGCTAAAGATATGTCAACTTGATGTTTTCATAAAACAAGCTCTTACATTTTTTCTACATTTTCTATTGTTTTTCTAATCTTCAGTGTATTCATTTCTGCTCCGAATTTTTTTACTAATTTTATTATCTGGGAACGTTGGGATAAGTTCTCCCTCCTCTAGTTTCTTGAGTTGTGTCATTATTTGTTTATTTGTGATCTGTTTTCTCTTTGGTTGAAGGTGTTTACTGCCACTCCATTTCACTGGGATTAGCACCCATATGCATTGTGGTCTTTTTTGTTTGAGTTCATCAAACTTCTGATCCTAAGTCTGCACCTTTAGCATACTGGTAAGCAGCAGTGCTAAAAGCCTACACGATGAGTAGGGGATTTACAATGAGAGAATTACCCAGTAAGTTTTGGGAGGGACTAATATTAAGTTATCTTTCTTTTTTTTATTTCTCATCAGTGCCTGAACCATAAGGCACAAGGAATGAGCCCCTCATTGTGAGAGTGCATGTGACAGGAGCAAAGGAAGCGGCAGCTCAGGAAAGACAAGGTCACTGTTCTTGCTCCCATGACAGTAGCACTTGTTAGAGCAACTGAGTGACGTGCATAATTCTCTCCAAAGTAAAAGTCCTTTTTGTTTTTTGCAATTTTACAAAAAACCGTCCCTGGGCCTTTCCTGAGAGTGTGCAATAATAAGCAATGTTCATATGACTACCCGGGCATTTAGTAATGGTAAGCAGACCAGATGAAGTGACCACAGGGATATAGCCTGACTCTTGGTAATCAGGACTGAAGTACTCACTGATTAAGGTTCTGTGTTTTCACTGCCTTGAAAGGCAAGTGTCTTGCAAGCTGCATGCCAAACAAAGGCTAAATATGATGACACATCAGGCTGGAGCAGAGTCAACTGACCATATATATATGTCTAGGTGATGAGTGTGCTTTAATGTGGTCAGGGAAGGCAACTCATGATAAAGGCCACAAATGGCTATTTAGACCAAAGCAAAAGCCCACCAGAAACTGGTGGCTCTGACTGAGGTGACTTTTATTGTATCATGAAATCAGTAGGCCAAAAGCAGTTAAAGTTGAGCCGATGTCCTCAGTCATGGTTGGTTAATCCAGTTTGTATTGTGAATTGTTTGATTAGCCTCCCCTTTACCCCATTGGTGAGGGATAAATTACCACCCTTGTACAACTGGAACAGTTAAAACCATGGCACCAATCATTGGACAAATGAGATTGACAGCAGTTATTCGTTACATATAATCATGGAAGAAGGAAATTATATAAGGTATACAGACCCACACAGGGATTGCACTTGGGAGCAGAGAGAACAAACAGGGGGTGTTGGGGAAGGCTTTGTAGTATCAAGAGGGTGAGATGCACCTGGTTCCCACAGGAGGTTGTTATTGGTTGGTCTGGATAATTCTGTGACCTTGGGAGAAACTGAAACACATTATACTACCAATTGCTAAGACTACAATAACATACTATAATAGTGTAATGCTATAATGTACCATATAATGTAACTCTAGTGACAGTATGTTCTCCCTTTTTTGATAGATTCTCAGAAACTGTGACTTTAAGTAAAACAATGTACTATATAATAAAACCAATTTTACCATTGGCTAATTGATATAAACAAGAGTTAATTTTCCATGGCATATAGTATTTTGTTTCACTTAAAGTCAGTTTCCAGGGACCTATCAATGATGTTAAGTGAGCACTTACTGAACATGTATTTTAGTGATGTGTAATAGAAAGTAGCTATAAAAAATATACTATTCATGTACAAAACTACATGTGGTACACATTACAGTCATGAACCACATAACAATGTTTGAGAAATTGACAGACTATATATATGAGGGTGTTTTCTTGTGAGTATATATATAAACCTACCTTTAAAGGCCAAAGGAGCTGAGAGTTTGAAGAATGAGGCTGACAAATCAAGTTTCTCAGAAAGAAACATTTAAGAGGAACATTTATTAATAGAAGCTATGTCTCAGATAGCTGAAGATGGTGGAACCTCACACTGTGACCCCCTAAACCCAGACACTTATCACAGGAAAGGGAATGTGAAGGACAATTGAAATCACTATATAAATTTGCCCAAGGGTAGGATTTATGCTAAGTACCTGTTCACAATAGCATCAGGGTTGTTTTGATTTAAGGGTAGGGCTTATAGAACTGTAGGTTTCAATATATGACATAGGTATTTGAAACCCTCGCCAAAAAACATTAGAGGAAGTAACTCTGTCATCATTTTAAGTTTCTTTTTTTTTTTTTTAGTAATTTAAAATCTTAAAGTCTGGTTATGTTAAATTAAGTAATCTTAAGTTTCTCACTAAAAATTAGTATTGCTAAGCATTAAAATAATAGTTTTAAGACAGTTTTTACCCCAGCACTAGTGATTGGATAATACGGCCCCAGGCCCCACCCCTTCAGGTTCTGAATGAGAGAAGATGTGAGCCAACTCGTAGCCAGATGACAACAGGGTAAAATGTTCCAAGCCGCAGCCTTTTTCAGGCAGGACTTCCTCCTTATGCTGAAGCCCGGCCTTCACTGTGGGATATTTGCATTTAACCTTATATATAAGGTTATTTTTATTTATAAATTGTATATATGTGGCCAGGCATAGTGGATCTCACCTTTAATACCAGCACTTTGATAGGCTGAGGGGACAGGAGCTCTTGAATCCAGGCGTTTGGGACCCGCCTGGGCAACAGAATGTGAGGGCCCCACATCAAAACTTTTCTACAAAAAAATGAAAAAATTCGCCAGGCATGGTCACACGTGTCTGTGGTCCCAGCTACTTGGGAGGCAGAGGTGGGAGGGTCACTTAAGCCTGGGAGGTAGAGGCTGCAGTGAGCTGAGATCAGGCCACTGCACTGCAGCCTGGGTGACAGAACAAGATTCTCTCTTTCTTTCTCTGCCTTAATTGTGTGTGTGTGAGGGGGGAGGGGTGTGTGTGTGTATTATTCAAAATAGAAACAAAATAATAACAATTATTTTTATTTTTATTTACATTTTTTTGAGACAGAGTCTCACTCTGTCACCCAGGCTCGAGTACAGTGATGAGATATTGGCTCACTGCAACCTCCGCCTGCCAGGTTCAAGTGATTCTTCTGCCTCAGCCTCCCAGGTAGCTGGGATACAGGCACCCACCATGTTGCCCAGCTAATTTTTGTATTTTTAGTAGAGACATGGTTTCACCATGTTGACCAGGCTGGTTTCGAACCGAGGTCAAGTGATCCGCCTGCCTCGGCCTCCCAAAGTGCTAGCATAACAGGCATGAGCCACCATGCCCAACCAATTACAATTATTTTTAATTTTTAGATTTTACAATCTTTCTGGCCTCTTGGCTTTTGAAGCAAACTGAGCTTTGAAATTAGGCAATCCTCTATTGCACCAATGTGCAATAGAAGTAAAATGTGAGCCACATGTGACAATTAGAATTTGCTAGTAGCAGCATAAAGAAAAAGAAAAATGAGTGAAATTGATGTTAACAACATAGCTCAATATATCCAAAATATTTTAACATATAATCAGAATGAAATAATTAAAGAAACATATATATGTGTACATATATACATACACACACATAGACATATGTTTCTTTAACCCAGCATTATATATTTTTATGCACATATGTATATGTAACTAAATATTTAAATATTTTCTTGTATTTCTCCCCAGCATATCTTAGTTCATGCTGGGCACAATACAGTTGCTCAGTAACCCCTGTGCCCAGTGGCTGCCACATTGCAAGTGCATCTCTGAGGGATCTGACTTTTCTGACCTTAGGGAGGTTAAAGGGCCTGAATCCTCCTTTTCTGCCAGATAGGAGTGAATGCCCCTTCTCTGCCAATATCACTCCTGTTTAAAGGATAAGAGAGGTGGTGCCCTGAGAGACAGTAGGGCCTACAAGAAACAAGTGTTCACAGGTAGAACACTGCTGTCCACTGCTGCTTGGTGTGGACTCATCAATCCTCCAGAGATCATACAGCAGTCCAAAAAGTGGGGCCCCAGAAGAGGGAAACCTCATGTGTTTAGATCTGTCCATAGGCTTGATCTGATGTCAAGAGACTAGATTAAAGGCAAACTTTTTATCTTGCAATTTGGCCTTGGCAAATTAAATAGAAATATGTCAATATAAAAATCAATTAAATAAAAAGGAAGGCAGTAAGAGCAGAAAAGAGGAGAAAATACCTACAAGAAACAAATAGAACTATTAACAAAATGGAAGTAGTCCATTCTTTTCACAATTAAAATGAATATATACATAGAGTAAAATTTCCAACAGAAATGTGTAAATTGGCTAGAGATTGAAAGAAAAAACGATTTGTTTTCTGCTGTCTATAAGAAACTCACTTTAGATCTAAACACACAGATAGGCTAAAAGTGCAAGTACGAAAAATATCTTCTAGGAAAATTGCAATCAAATGAGAGCAAGAGGGGTCATAATTATGCAAAATACACATTAAGTCAATACTGAATTAAAGGACAAATATAGTATATAATGATACAAGTGTTGATTCACTGGGGAAGCTGTGTTAATAATAAATATATGTACACTTCACATCGGGGTTCCCAAATGTATAAAGCTAAGATCGACCCAGATGAAGAAAGAAATAGCTATGCAAAAATAGTAAGAGACATAATTATCCGACTATTGGTAGCAAACTCTGTAAACCGAACAGACATATAGAAAACACTCATCACAGTGAATAGATTCAGGAAGCTGAAGGCCCATGGGACGTGACCAACTCAGCATTCCACTGGAGGCTATATGATCAAACAGCAAACTGTTTATCATGAATGCAGGATGTGGGCAAACTCACATTGCCCTGCCACCAAAAGGTTTGCTGAGGGCCTCATTCCCTGGCACCAGGCTCCTTGAAGTTATCTATTGAGAAATCCAGTGCCTATTGTTCTAAGAATGTAGTCTCTCAAGTCAGCTGTGAATCAAGCTGCTGGTGGAAAACCACCCCCCTCTTCTCACTATCTCTTTTACCTAATAAATATGGAGGGCTGTGTAAAGCTCAGGTACCTTGTCCACTAGAGGCAAGGTGCCCCTGACCCCTTTTTCCAAATAAACCCCTTTGTCTCTTGTCTTTTATTCCTGCATTCACCCTGCTTTGTTCAGTCCAATAGGTCCATGCAGGCTACAAATAGAAGTGAAAAAAAAAGAAAAAAAAAAAACACTTCACACAACAATATCAGAATACACACTTTTTCCAATAGGTCATGAAACATTCTCCTGAGTAGATAACCTACTAGGACACAAAACAAGTTTTACCAAATTTTAAAATGTTAAAATATGGGCTAGGCATTGTGGCTCATTCCTATAATTCCAGCATTTTGGGAGGCTGAGGTGGGAGGATTAGTGAGTTTAGGAGTTCGGCGCCAGCCTGGGCAACATAAAGGACCCTCTCTTTAGAAAATATAAAATTTAAAAATTATCTGGGCATAATGGCACATGCCTGTGCGTCCAGCTACTCAGGAGGCTGACGGGGGAGGATTGCTTGAGCCTGGGAGATCGAGGCTCTGGTTAGCCATGATTGAGCCGCTGTGCTCCAGCCTGAGCAACAGAGCAAAACTCTGTTTCAAAAAAAAGATTAAAATATTACAATCATTTTTTATTACAAGGGAATAAAATTAGAAATCAATAGCAGAAGAAATATGGAAAATCTACAAATATGTGGAAATTAAACAACACACTCTTCTGCATGCTCTCGTTCAAGGGTTGGAAGACAATGTTGTGAAGATGTCCACACTACCCAAAATGATCTACAGATTCAATGAGATCTCTATCAAATTTTAACTGTCATTTCACTTGGCAGAAATACAAGAAGCATCTCTAAAACTTATATGGAATCTAAAGTGACTCTCAGGAGCCAAACAACCTTCAAAAAAAGAAATAATATTGGAGGCATCACACTCCTTGACTTTATAATATATTACAAAATTACAGTAACCAAACTATTTGGTACTGACATAAAGGCAGACACACAGACAAATGGAACAGAATAGAGCACAGAAATAAACTGTCATATATATGGCCAAACAAGGAGTTATTTATATATCCATATTCATTGCACAACATTATTCACAACAGCTGATAGGTGGAAGCAACCCAAATGTCCCTCAATGAATCAGTGAATAAAGACAAATTGGAATATACAAATAATGGAATATTATCCAGTTTTTTAAAAGCAGGAGATCTGATTATTTTTACACTAAGGATAAATCTGGAGGACATTATGTAAATAAAATAAATGAGTCATAAAAGGACACTGTGTGATTCCAGTTAAATATCTAAAATAGTTAAACTCTTAGAAACAGAAAGTAGAATAGTATCAGTCAGAGCCTCGGGGGAGGAGATAAAAGGGTAGTTGTTGTTTCATGGCTATTGAATTTTAGTTTTGCAACATAAAAACATTCTAGAGATATGTTGCATGACAATGTGAATATATTTAATATTATTTAACTATGTACTTAAAATATTTAAGATGGTAAATTTTATGTGGTTTTGACTACATTAATAGTGAAAAACTTTCTAAAGAGATACATATTTATCAACCTTTTCAAAAATTACCTTCAAATCATAAAAATATCAGAAAAACAATAAAGAGGCCAGGTGCAGTGGCTCATCCATGTAATTGAAACACATCAGGAAGCTGAGGAGGAAGAATAGCTTAAGCCCAAAAGTTGGAGACCAGCCTGGGCAGCATAAAAAGACCTCAGCTGCAAATCACAAGCAGAAGGAAACTGGCAAATGAAAAAAATATGTGAAACTTAAAACAGAACACTCTTGACTTCTTGTTCAAGGGTCAGAAAATTTAATATTATTAAGATGTCACTACTAACAGTGAAGCACAAATTCAAAGTATTTTCTATCAAAATCCCAATGTTACATTTTTTTCAGAAATATTAAGTCTTAAAATTCATATGGAATCTCAAGGGACAATGAGTAGCCAAAGTAGCTGTGGAGAAGAACAAAGTTAGAGGTATCACACTTCCTGATTCCAAAATATATTATAAAGCTATAGCAATACAAACAGAAAGACAAATAGATGATGGAACAGAATAGAGAACCCAGAAATAAACCTTTATGAATATCATCAAATAATCTTCAATCAGGCTGCCATGACCGAACAACAGGGAAGAACAGAATAGTGTTCTAAAATTGAGTATCAAAATGGAAGAAAATAAAATTGGACTTTTCACTTGCACCATATAGAAAACTATCTTAAACACTTAAATGTAAGTAAGATCGCTCTAAAAGTCTTAAAATATAAGGTAAAAATCATGACATTTGTCTTGATAATTTTTTTAACATGACATTAAAAGCAGAAGTAACAAGAAAAAAGCAGGAAAATGGGACTACCTCAAATGTAATAAGCTTTCTGATAAAGAGAAAACAGCTGGGCCTGGGGGACCACTACCACCAAGACGCAGAGACCAGTAGTGGCCCCGAATGGCTGGGCACGCTGATATTTTTTGCATACAAGACAAGGGGGCAGGGTAAGGAGGGTGAGTCATCCAGGTGATTGACAAAGTTAAGCAAGTCATGTGATCATGGGACAGGAGGCCCTTCCCTTTTAGGTAGCCAAAGCAGAGAGGGAAGGCAGCATATGTCAGTGTTTTCTTCTATGCATTTATAAGAAAGATCAAAGACTTTAAGACTTTCACTATTTATTCTACCGCTATCTACTAAGAACTTCAAAGAGGAACCAGGAGAATGGGAGGAACATGAAAGTGGACAAGGAGCATGACCATTGAAGCACAGCACCACAAGGAGGGGTTTATGCCGCCGCATGACTACGGGCAGGCCTGGATAATATCCAGCCTCCCACAAGAAGCTGGTGGAGCAGAGTGTTCCCTGACTTCTCCAAGGAAAGGAGACTCCCTTTCACGGTCTGCTAAGTAACAGGTGCCTTCCCAGGCACTGGCATTACCGCTCGACCAAGGAGCCCTCAAGCGGCCCTTATGTGAGTGTGACAGAGGGCTCACCTCTTGCCTTCTAGGTCACTTCTCACAATGTCCCTTCAGCACCTGACCCTATACCCACCAGTTATTCCTTGGTTATATGAGTAATACAACAAAGAGTAATATTAAAAGCTAGTGATTAATAATGCTTATACTAATGATGGATAATGTCCACGATCATCTCTATATCTAATTTGTGTTATAACTATTCTTTATTCTAACTGTTTTCTTTATTATACTGCAACAGTTTTTACCTTCAGTCTCTTGCCTCGGCACCTAGGTAATCCTTCACACACACGTTTCTACAAAGGAGATATACAAACGGCCAAGAGGAGTTTTAAAAGATGCTGCAAATCATGAATCTTTAGAGAAATGAAAAGCAAAACCCCAGTGAGATATTACCTCACATTCATTAGGATGGCCACTATCAAATAAGAGAAAATAACAAGTGTTTTCAAGGATGTAGAGAAATTGGTATATTTGTGCACTGGGTGGTGGAAAAAATAATCATGCAGCCATTATGAAAAATAGTACAGAGTTTCCTCAGATTATTAAAATTGGAATTATCATGTGGTCTGGCAATACCATTTCTAGATATCTACCTAAATGCGCAAAGCGGGACCTGAAAGAAACATTTGCATACCCATGTTTATGACAGAATTATTCTAAAAATCCAAAAGGTAGAAGCTACTTGAATGTCCCTTGACAGATAAATAAGTAAATATGATATATACATACAATGAAATATGATTTTAAAAGGAAATCTTATCACATGCTGCAATGACAATAAACCTTTAGGGCATGATGTTAAGTGAAATGTGCCAGGAAGCAAAGTGACAGTGATTCTGTGATTCCACTTATGAGATATCTTAAGTAGTCCAACTCACAGAAATGGAAAGTAAAATGTTAAGGGCTCAGGAGAGGGTAAAATGGGCAGTTGACGAATATGGGTATTGAGTTTTAGTTTTGCAATGGAAAAGCTCTAGAAGCCTGTTGCATAACAATGTGGATATATGTACCACTAATAAATTATGCAATTACAAATGTATAGACTGGTAAATTTTGTTGTGTTTTATTACAGTTAAAATATTGTAAAGTGATACATCAAAGAGATACCGAGTTACAAACTTTTTGGAAAATTACCTTCAAATTATAAATGTGTTTTCCTCACACAAAGAAAATATAGATTTGTTCAATAAATACGTGGGTAAATTCAGACTACTTACATGACTACTGTCCTGAACAAGATAAAACAACTTTTGACACCAGCCAAGAAGAGAAATATGCAAGATAATTAAGAAGAAATGGACTATATTTATAGAGGCAAACAAACACACGATTTTATTGGTGGTAGATATGGCTGATTCATATTTTGATTAAACATCACATTGACTTAACATGTACATAGAGTTGCAGATTTACATCCAAAATCATAATACGTAGGTAAAACCAAACTCACAAAACACGAATGTCAAGGAACTTACCAAAAAAAAAATAGTAATATGAAATTTCAAAAAAGAATGAGAGAAACAACCAAAAAACTCCCATATAAAACATAGATTTACAACTAAGAAAGAATCCTCCTAGATAACTACAATCTTCAGCTGTGACTGTGCATCCGTGGTGAGCAGGGATTTTGAATCAAGACTGCGTTAGGAAGAGGCTCAAGGGGGCAGACAGTGCCACCTCCAGAGAAGCCACTGCTCCTACTCCTGCCTCTGCTGCTACTGCCGCCACCGTCCTCTGCTCCTGCAGCCCCCACTGGGCGCCCGATTCCTTCTTGGAGTGCGGAGGTCCTGTTCCTTCAGGAACGACAGACAGCTTTTCTCCCCGTCTCCTCGTTTGCTCAGCCGGCAGGTGCAGGACTGGAGATCTGAGGTGGTCCTGCGTCTGGAGGAGCCGGGCGCCCGACTGTGAGAAGGAGGAGGCAAGCTATGGGGAGAAGGGGCGACAGGAATGCCAGGCTCATGAGGCCGGCGGCCGCGGCCCAGGCAGGGCTGGCTGCTGCCTGGGCCGGATGGTAAGAGATACTGTGGAAGGAAAATAAAATAAAATAAGTAATAATAAAGTTTAAAATAATAAACCTAACATAGGTAATAGTTAACATTCAGCATAGGTTACTTAGAAGTTATACATAGGCTAAGAAATTTCAGCAGTCCATTCCAGCATTGCTAACAAGTTGCAGCTGCGAGCTTATCTCAATCTTCCAAGCTTATTGCCTGCCTCCAGACCCCCGCATATTCCTGTAATTCGTGTTTTCCCTTACCCCAGCTCTGTTCAGCTTCAAAGTTGACTGGACAAAATAACTAAATTGTAAGTTCTCTCCGAATTGTCACGGGTTGGATAATTTACTGTCTTTGTCTGAAACCTGTAACCTGCCTTGTTTTCCCGCCTCAAACAGCACTTAAGCAAGCCTGCTTTCTTTGCAGGGGTCGGCAGCCATTTTGGGCATGAGCCTGCTGTTGGCTCAGGTGCCTGAATTAAATAATGTTCTCTTTGGTCTCCAAAGGTTTCTTCGTGTTCCTTGGCTGGAGTTTTACTACAACAGTACCAGATGTCGCCACCATCCCCATCCTTGGCCCCCTAGCATTCATACATCCTGTGTTCAACAAACAGAAGCGGCAGCGGGAGCTGCTGCTCCGGGAGGGGGAGTGGCCTGGCAGGGGGCACACAGCTGCTACCTGCTGCGAGGCGAGTTGGTCTGCAGCCTGGGCCTTTGTGCAGGACACATCGCCGCCCTTGTCCCGCTTGCTCCCCCGCCTGCCGCGCAACATGCTCAGGTGCCAGATCTCGGGCATTCCTGGCAAGCGTACTGTGGCGGGGAGGCAGCAGGGAGGAGGGGTTTGCCAGGAGCCCTGAACAGAGGTTCTTGGCATGGAGAAGAGACAGAGGTGGCTGACTGGTTCCAGTTTTAGGTGGGTGGGGGGAGGGGGCGGCAAACCCCATGGGACTTTGTTTTTTTCAAGGAGACTTCAGTTCACTTCTTATCTGTTCTCCACCGGCTTAAGCCTCTGAGAACAGAGGAGATGGGGCTCTTTTAAATTGGCCTGGCCGTAATGGTCTGGACCCTTGCCGCAGGGCAGATCTCATTTGGGGGCTCTTTGAAGCCTGGAGGCTCACGCCTGTCCATCCCAGGTGTCTTCAATATAGGGTCAAGTTAGGCCTGGCTGGCAATGATGCTGGGATGCAGGACGATCTGGCCAGATCTTCGCCTGTTACAGGATATTTTAGCCTTCAGCACCCTGCACCATTTCCCTCACCTGCCTCACCTGCCTCACCTGCAGAAGCCCCCGTGAGCCTCAGTGTTGCTAGGGCCCAGACCCTGGATGCCTCTCTATTAGGGTCCCACTTTACCCCACCTAAATGCACCAGGCCCTTACTCTGCCTTTCCCCTTTTCCCAGAACATGCCCCATTCAACTCCAACAGGACATGTCTGGACCACGTGCACCCCTCTTCAGTGTTAAAACAGAGAAAATAATGTATTTTTCACTGAACATGTAACTGATTTAACATATAAGGAGATCAGCTTTATGTGTAGATATGCATGTAAATATACACAAAATTTCTAACGTTGTGGGAAAATTAACATCTTTACACTTTGTTCAGTGATTTTATAGTTTTCTCTGTCTTACTCACTTGCTTTTTTTTTTTTTTTTTTTTTTTTGAGACAGAGTCTTGCTCTGTTGCCCAAGCTGGAGTACAGTGGCAAAATATCAACACACTGCAGCCTCTGCCTCCTGGGTTCAGAAGATTCTCAGGCTTCAGCCACCCGAATAGCTGGAATTACCGGCATGAGTAACCATGCCCAGCTGTTTTTTGTGTTTTTAGTGGAGACGGGGTTTCGACATGTTGCCCAGGCTGGTCTCGAACTCTTGGCCTCAACTGATTTGCCCACCTTGGTCTCGCAAAATGCTGGGATTACTGGCGTGAGCCTCTATGCTTGGCCTACTTGTCACTATCTCTATGTTTATTTGTTCAATAGGAAAATTCTCAGTGAAGACTCCCCAGCATGATGAAGATAAGCCTGCACAATCAGTCATTGATAGATGCTTAGTGGAAAAACTTCCAATTCCCATTTACAGCTCTCAGAGCTAGGATTAAAAACTCCTGGTCATAACCTCATGTGATGAGAAGTTATAGCATGCCCTCATTTTCTACATATCCACCTGCATTTACAATTCGCTTTCAAACTTGCTAGAAGGGAAAGAAGTGGGAATGTGTCCCCCTTAGAGCTACTTTCCTCTCCTTGCTGGGTTTCCAGTTTGTGCATTGTCCAGATGGCCCAGGAGCTTATGATCAAAGTGAAGAGGTCCTGTTTGTCATGAGAATGCTGCTTTGCTGCATCAGGATTCAGTGAAACTGTTCACCGCCTGGAGCCCATGTGGACTCCAGAGGCAGGACGAAGCTCAGAAACCGTCACTGAGGTTAGGAAGTGAGCACCAAAGTTGAGGGCTGCCCACGGGAGAGGGCCAAAATGCTCCCTTTGGATTTCCAAGTGGTTGCTTCTTGCATCAGTCTTGCTTCTGACCACAATGTGTTCCTGGTCCCTTCTTCCTGGCATTTTGCTGTTTGTGTCCAAGGGAAAGAGTCCTGGATGGCAGTGCTGAGAAGGATGCCTGCCTGCTAAAGCTGACCCCTTGGTGAGCTCTGCAGCCTGTTAAGCAGAGCCTGAAATTCTTTCTCACTGAGTGGTGATTCAGACCACGGAGGGCCCTCCTCTTGTGGATCTGCATTCCGAAAAGATTGTGCCTTTTCCTGAAACTCTGGGACTTATAGAAGATCATGCAGATGACTGGTGTGGTTGCTCCAGCAGATAGATGGCTCTTTCATGGCTTGTGCCTGTTTCTGCCACAGGTAGACCTATGTGCATGGGCTACTAAGGTGCTCCTGCTCCAGGTTGCCATTGAATCATGGCATCCTGGGACCCGTTGCCTAAGCTCCACCACTTCTGAAGGTGGGATGTGTCCTGTTGACCCAGACTCTAAAATTGTGGCTAAGGATGACCAGGCTGTGGCTGTCCCTTTAAGGCAGAACTTCCAGGCCAGTGTCTTATTTTTCTTGTCATCCTAAAGTTTTCCTTTCGACTGAGGCCAGAAACAAGTCTGTGTATGGGAGAGCCTCCCTCCTAGAGTTGGTACCATTGACATATGACTCCTAAGTGCCAGAAGAGGTTGAGAGAACTCTCCCATCTGCACAGCCAGGGTGCTATGTGCATCATGACCCTTGGTGCCTGGCTCACACAGCCTGCAGAGGGATCCAAAAAATCACAGGTTGTGGGAGGTGAAGGAAGAGCTGGTACAAATGACAGGTGGCTGCTGACAGAATAGGAGGCAGGAAGAAGATGAGACCTGCCTGGGGTAGTGCACATGTTTTGTTCCAGCCAAACAGTCAGATGAGGTCTTGGTCTTGGACCCACTGCCAGGGAATTCACAAGCCCGCTTCTGCTGTGGCCTGGGAGCTGAAGTCTTTGGTTCTGAAACCAAATGCAAATTTTGGACTCTGAAATGCCTGTCTGTTTAGCCAGTTTCTCTATAATGGTGATTCCAGGAAAGGAATTCTCTTGGAAAATGTTGAGGGTCCTTCTCAAAGGCTTTAATGAGTACACTGGTGTGTGATTGAGTGATGGATGTCCTTTCCTCCTGCCTTCTTATTTGACTTGCACAATAAATATTAACTATGGCAGTTATGGTCATATCATTCTTTACAACATAAGAAACTTCAAGTCATTCATTGATGACACCAAAGCCTCATTCTCCTACATTAAACATTCTCCTACATTAAACTTCTTGAATCTTCTGTGCCAACTGTCTAGAAAACCTAAACACATGAAATACTACAAATTAGAAATAAATACCTCAATAGGCACCAATTATAAAAGCAAATCCAAGAAGGAACAGAATATATGAATACACATATAATAAGTAAAGAGATTCAATTAATTAAAAATCTTCACAAAAAGAGAAGCCCAGAGCCACGTGGCTTAACTGGTAAATTCTACTAAACATTTAATGAAGAATTAATGCCAACTCTTTACAAGGCCTTCCAGAAAATACGGGACAGTTATTGGGAACACTTCCCAATTTGTTCTGTGAGGCCAGTATTACCCTGATACTAAAGCCAGACAAAAGCATCAGAAGTAAATATGAGTATGGATGAATTTCCCTGATGAATACACACAGAGAAATTCTCAAAAAAGTGAAATGAATCAAGAATATATCAAAATGAATGTACACCATGACCAAATGGAATTATTTAACAGATGCAATATTGATCTATCCGATAATCAATCAGTGCCTTACACAAAGTAATAGGATAAAGGAAATTAACAGAAAGAGCCTTTCAACAGACACAGGGAGCATTTGACCAATCCAATATTCATTCACAATCTCCCTGGAAAGGAAGGGTACAAGCAAACTTCCTAAATCTGCTAAAGAGCATCAATGAAAAACTTACACCTAACGCCATAATAGTAAAGTACTGGTTGTTGTGTCTTGACATTTTAGAACAAGGCAAAAATGTTAACATCCAAAGAAATTACGTGAGAGAAAAAAACAAAATCATCAATGTGGGAAAATAAGATGTTAGAATTGTCTATCATTGCAGAGGACATAAGTGAATATAAAAGTTTATAAAAAACTCATTAAAACCCACTAAAACCAATACATGAGTTCAGCAAGGTCACAAGATACAAAATCAATATGCAAAATTCAATTGTACTTTTATGTACTAACAATGATCAACCTGAAAATAAAATTAAAAAAACAATCCATTTGTGTATGTATGAAAAAGAAAGAAATATTTAGGAGTAGATTTAATGAAGTGCAATTTTACAGTAAAAAGAAATCTTTGTTAAAAAATTTTAAAACACTGAAAAAAAAGGCATCAATGTTTATTTAGTTAATGTTATTCCATCATCCAGTGTATCCATTTAAACTCCACACAATAAAACAAAATATATTTTAGCATTATTTTAGTGTAATAAATACAGGTTTGTAGAAAACTCATAAAAGGAACTAATTCTACATGTCCAGAATAGCCCATTCTAATTTTTCTATTTTACATCTACTGTAAATCAAACCGATTTTGTTCCATATTTTATAGCAGAACGTAAGATAAAATCCAAATTGTTAAATATGTGAGATTGATTATAAGCCCACCAAGGAGGTTTTTACTCAGTGTGGGAATTCAGAGAGCATGAAGTTGCAAAGACAGAAGCAAATGTTTTTGAATGAATTATGAGGGACGATACTCACAGGAGTGCTTCACACTTTTATCAACTGACTCATGTCATCTCACTTTAGGAGAAACTGCCTCTAATTTTAGACATTGGTTCGTAGCAAATGCTAAATGAACCAGCACCAAGTTTATATCCAGGAGAACTGCTTACTCTAGAGGATTTTGTCTCCTGGATAATGACATGATTCTGTCTTTCATAGGCTACTCCAAAACTTCTATAATGATGGTAGAGTTTAGTGAAGTGGAGCATCGGCCTGCCATCCCCATGCTCCTGACAAGCAGCAGCAGCTAACCTAAGCACAGTCACATAGGGCATGCCATTGACATCCACCTTGCTGTTGTTCACCTCCACATACTAAGTTGCCGTACACTTTGCAGTGGAATTTCACCTTACTGCATCTGGTTGGTCAGCAGTCCTGCAGGTAGAAAGAGTTGGTCAGGAGGGCACATTGAGAGAATAGATGGGAGCTCAGAGGCTGCCTAGCTCCCTGCACCCTGCCCACAGGCCACAGTCCTCACCCAGCTGTCCAGCATGCATGTCTGCTGAAGGCTGCTGCACTTGTTCTTCATCACAGAGGTGGGATGAAAGCAGTCTGAGGGCACCACACTCCATGATCGGGGTCTACTTCTGGTGCCATAGCTCCAGGTGGAAGGACAGGTAAGCAAAAGACAGGTCCCACCTTCCACATCCAGCCCACACTCCCACCAACTTCCAGGCCCACCTCAATATCCTGATGTGATGCTCTCCTTAGACCTCTTGCGGTTCTTCAGCCAGGAGATGGAGAGAGTGGGGTTGCTAGGAGCCAGGCAGTGAAAGTTGGTTGTGGTGGTCAGCATGGCTGGCAGTTTCCTGTCCATCCACTGGGGCAAAGTCCAGGAAGGGGTCTCTGCTGGTGGAAGCACACATGAAGGCCATAGCTGAGGCGAGGAACAGAGACCCATCTGACCAGACCCCCGATTCAAGATCACCCTGCCCACCCCGAGTCTCATGTTTTTCTCTTGTGTAGGGAGAGTGTTGACATTTCAAGGACATCTACTTGGGCTGAATGAGGCTCCCAGGAGCTTCAACACAATGTCCCCACCCAGTCATGCTCAGAGCTGGCAATGTGTGCCTTTCTATTCCCTCTGCTTCCCCCAAGTGGCTGCTCCTGCTGAGAGGCTGGGGTTCTTCATCCTGGCCTGAAAGCCTCAAAGAATAATGGAGTCTCGAGGGGATACCCCACCTGCACAGGGAGGCACATGGGGAGGGCCCACCAGGAAGGAGGCCCAGCAGGTAGCCCAGCTAAGTGAGTGAGTCAGGACAGGCATTGGGAGCAGTTTACCAGGAGAAGAAACCCAGCCCCTTGCAGAGCTGGGAGCCTCAGAAGCAGCTGAGAAGCCTTGGTCCACAAGCCTCTGAGCCCATAAGCCACCCCCTGCAGAGCTTCAGGGCCCGGCGGGCACTGGTGAGGATGGCGTCCTGGAGGCTTCGTCTCTTTTTTATCCTGACTTCCAGGGCTGTCACCATTCCCCCTCTCACACCTCAGCTAGTTTTTCTAATTTCTGGGTGCCGGGGTGGGGCCGCCTTCCTGCCTGGACTTGTGGGGAGGCTGAACTGCCTTACCCCCAGGAGAGAGGCACCAGGGGCCCAGGAAAGAGAAAGGAGGCAGCCGCTTCCCCACAGTGACCTCCTTGCCATTCACATGCAGCGACAGGCCCACCTTTCGGTGGAGGATGCTGAAGCACAGCCGGGAGCTGTGTAGAGAGACACTGCGAAGAGGCACCAATCACAACTCTGAGCTGTCCTCTGGGATTCCAGGGGTGGGAGATGGGAACCCACTGGTGATTAAGACAGCTCAGCAAACTGTGGCACAGGATGTTCCCAGGACTGGGAGACAACAGTGACTCAATGCTGCTCACTTCTAGACTGTGCCTTCTTAAAGTGGCTCTTCAGTTACCCCCAGAGCTTGAGCCCACACCATCCTGGGATGGCTGGGTAGGCAGAGGTGAGCAGGGACTCAGGGGGAGTGCACAAGGGTGTGTGGGCAGGGGCAGAGGCTGTTGAGGCAGGTGAGGGGAAATTTTCATCCTTTCCTGTCTGCTCCTCCCGGGGTCTACTTTCCTCTCTTCCCTCTGCCTCTGGCTCCCTGGCTGGCTCCTCCTCACTTTCTTTCCTGCTCACTCCAGAGGTCTCAGGGGCTCAGCCCACCACCAGTGGTCCCCAAGTTGCAGCTGCCTCTCCCACGTCTATCCCATGAGGACCCTCATCTGCCTGAGCACATCTCTGGGCTCCTCTGAAACCAGAAGCCCCACCTTCCTGACAGACACCTCCACAACTGGGCAGAGTTCACCTGCCACTGTTCCAGGCCAGAATGACTGGGAATTGTTCCGCTGCTGCTGTTTCACACCCACAGCCAATCCCCCACAAATGCTGTTGGCATCACTTTTACAACCCTCATGGCCACCCTGCCCTCCTGCTGGGCTGTAGCTTTTGTCCCCTCCATCCATCTGCCCCTTGGCAGCCACCTGAGCCCCCAAGCACTGCTGTGCTCACACCTACAGTAGCCACCTCACCCAGAGCCAACATCAAAGTCCCCACAGGCCAATCCTGGCCTCCTCACTGCTCCTGGAACCCCAGGACCCTGTACCCCAATCTCCCCATCTGCAGCATGTGTGTCTCCTCTGACCCCCAGCCTGCCCCACAGAGCCCAAGACATCCAGAGCCATCTAATAGATATGTAATACATATCAATTACATAATAATTCATGATACATCATATTATATACAAAGTACGATGTCATAATGTACTGTGTTGCCATAATACATATGAATTATGATGTCATAATATATTGTGATGTCATAACACATACTGATGATGATGTCACAATATATTGTGATGTGATAATGCTTATGAATTTTGATGTCATAATACATGTGCAGTATGATGTCATGATATATTGTGATGTTGTAGTATAAATTATGATGCCATAATATATTATGATGTCATGTTGTGTGTGCATTATGATGTCATAATATATTGTTATGTCATAATACATATGAATTATGATATCATAATATGTTGTAATGTCATAATATATTTATTTATCACATTAATGGTATAATAACATAAACTTTGTCAGGTAATTTTACAAGAAAATTCAGTGAAATTTTGTAACAATATTAACATATAAAGTAGCTTACAATCATGCTGAAAAATGAAAGAGCAGCAGGAATCTCACATGGTAGGAGTTGAAACAGGAAAGATCAGGGAGGGATATGCTTCACTTTTAAATCACCAGATCTCGTGAGTACTCACTATGACAAGGACAGCACAGAGCCATGAGAAATCTATCCCCATGATTCAACCATCTACCACCATGCCCCACCTGTAACATTAGGGATTAAAATTCAATATGAGATTTGGAGGAGACATCTAAACTATATTATATGACCATTAGTGTGGGCGAAAGATCACCAAGGTGCCAAGGCAAGAGACTGAAACAAACTGTTTCAGTATAATAAAGAAAATTGTTAGAATAGAATAGTCATAATACAAATTAGATATAGAGATGATCATGGGCAATTATCAATCATTATTATAAACATTATTAATCATTAGCTTTTAATATTACTCTTTATTGCATTGCTAATATAACCTAGGAATAACCGGCGGGTATAGGGTCAGGTGCTGAAGGGACATTGTGAGAAGTGACCTAGAAGGCAAGAGGTGAGCCTTCTCTCATGCCCCCATAAGGGCCGCTTGAGGGCTCCTTGGTCAAGTGGTAATGCCAGTGTCTGGGAAGACACTCATTACTTAGCAGACCATGAAAGGGAGTCTCCTTTCCTTGGAGGAGTCAGGGAACACTCTGCTCCACCAGCTTCTTGTGAGAGGTTGGATAAATTATCCAGGCCTTCCCACAGTCATCCAGAGGCCTAAACCCCTCCCTGTGGTGCTGTGCTTCAATGGTCACACTCCTTGTCCACTTTCATGTTCTTCCCATACTCCTGGTTCCTCTTTGAAGTCTGTAGTAGATAATGGTAGAAGGAAGTCTTAAAGTCTTTGTTCTTTCTTTTAAGTGCATAGAAGAAAACGCTGACGTATGCTGCCTTCTCTCTGTCTGCTTCGGCTACCTAAGAGGGAAGGGCCCCTGTCCTGTGATCACGTGACTTGCTTCACCTTGTCAATCACTTAGAAGATTCACCCTCCTTACGTTGCCCCCTTGTCTTGTATGCAATAAATATCAGCGCGTCCAGCTGTTCGGGGTCACTAGTGGTCTCTGCGTCTTGGTGGTAATGGTCCCCCGGGCCCAGCTGCTTTCTCTTTATGTCTTTGTCTTGTGTCTTTATTTCTTACAATCTCTCGTCTCCGCACACAGGGAGAACACCTGCTAAACCCCGTAGGGCTGGACACTACACATTAGAAAAACAGATGAGGCTGGATACGGTGGCTCACGCCTGTAATCCTAGCACTTTGGGAGGCCAAGGTGGGTGGATCACAAGGTCAAGAGATTGAGGCCATCCTGGCTAACACAGTGAAACATGGTCTCTACTAAAAATACAAAAAATTAGCCAGGCATAGTGGCACACACCTGGAGTCACAGATACTCGGGAGACTGAGGCAGGAGAATCACTTAAACCCAGGAAGCAAAGATGTAAGCTGCACTCCAGCCTGGGCAACAGAGCAACAGAGCAACAGAGCAACCAGCACTCCAGCCTTGGCAACAGAGCAAGACTCCATCTCAAAAAGAAAAGAAAAGAAAAGAAAAACAGATGAAACATTCATGGTTTCTACAGATACTTTCATTCCAGAGTAAACGGATACACGATTGAATTCTGTGGTTAGAAGAGAAAAGGGAGGTGTACAGGGGACTTTGGCTGCATTTGTTCTACTTCCCTTATGCTGTTGTTGTGAGTTCTGATGTCACCACCTGAAGGGCTCTTCATAGACAGAAGAATTATGGCTATTGTTGTGATTATTCCTTTTTCTTTTACCTTAGTAAAAATAAATTTTTTAGCTTCTCGTATAATTTTTTTAAAAACCCTAAGAGATTTAGTCAAATTCCTTGTTATTATATGGTATAAAAATTGACAGGGAAATGGCTAAAATATATTAAGATTACACAAACTCTAGGAGTCAAGTTTCTATTGGGCAGTATTAGGAAAGACAGAACTGGAAACACTCCACCATAATAGACATCGAAGGGGGCCAGCCCCTCCACACCTGTGGGTATTTCTCGTCAGGTGGGAGGAGAGACTGAGAAAAGAAATAAGACACTGAAACAAAGTATAGAGAAAGAACAGTGGACCCAGGGGACCGGTGCTCAGCATACAGAGGACTCACACCAGCGCTGGCCTCTGAGTTCCCTCAGTATTTATTGATCATTATTTTTACTATGTTAGTGATGGGAGTGTAGCAGGGCAACACGTGGGGAAAGGTCAGCAGGGAAATATGTGAGCAAAGGAATCTGTATCATGAATAAGTTCAAGGAAAGGTACTGTGCCCAGATGTGCACATAGGCTAGATTTATGTTCCTCTTTACACAAACATCTCAGTTTAGCAAAGAGTAACAGAGCAGTATTGCTGCCAGCATATCTCACCTCTAGCCACAGGGTGGTTTTCTCCTATCTCAGAATAGAATGAATAGGAATGTTCGGCTTTACACTGAGACATTCCATTCCCAGGGATGAGCAGGAGACCGAAGCATTCCTCTTATCTCAACTGCAAAGAGACCTCCCTTACCATTTACCATGCCATCTCACTGCCTTGTCTGGTGATTTTGAGAACTCCTGTGTCCAGTTCAGAAGTCAGAGACTTCTATCCCATCTCAGTGGGGGCAAACCTTGGACAACACCCAGGCTTTCTTGGGCAGAGGTCCCTGAGGCTTTCTGCAGTGCATTGTGTCCCTGGTTAATTGAGAATGGAGAATGGCGGTTTCATTTTTCTTGTATGCAGGATGATTTTTAGGATTTTTTTTCTGTTATATTTTTTGCATTCTGGTTACATAGAAGGTAGTGATTATTACCCCAAACCAGGGCTTGATATTGTGTTAGTCCACTTTCATACTGCTATGAAGAAATACCTGAAACTGGGTAATTTATAAAGAAAAAAAGGTTTAATGGACACATAGTTCCACATGGCTGGGGAAGCCTCACAATCATGGCAGAAGGCAAAGGAGGAGCAAAGACATGTCTTACATGGTGGCAGGCAAGAGAGAGAGCATGTGCAGGGGAGCTCCCCTTTATAAAACCATCAGATCTTGTGAGACTTATTCTGTTCCACAAGAGCAGCACAGGGAAAAACCCATCCCCATGACTCAATTTCCTCCAACTGGGTCCCTTCCATGACATATGGGGATTATGGGAGCTACAATTCAAGATGAGATTTGGGTAGAGACATGGCCAAAGCATATCATTCTTCCCCTGGCACCTCCTGAATCTCATGTTCTCACATTTCAAAATCAATCATGCCTTCCCAACAGTCCCCCAAAGTTTTAACTCATTTCAGCATTAACTGAAAAGTCCACAGTCCAAAGTCTCATCTGAGACAAGTCCCTTCCACCTATGAGCCTGTAAAACTAAGAGCAAGTTGGTCACTTCCTACATACAATGGGGGTACAGGCATTGGGTACCCCCAATGTATTTACACCTGTTCCAAATGGGAGTCATTGGTCAAAACAAAGGGGCTACAGGCTCCATGCAAGTCTGAAATCCAACAGGGCAGTCATTAAACACTAAAGTTCCAAAATGATCTCCTTTGACTCCATGTCTCACATGCAGGTCACACTGACACAAATGGTGGTCTCCCATGGCCTTAGGCAGCTCTGCCTCTGTGGCTTTGTAGGGTACAGCCTCCCTCTTGGCTGCTTTCACTAGCTGGCATTGTGTATGGCTTTTCCAGGTACACAGTGTAAACTGTTGGTGGATCTACCATTCTGGGGTCTGGAGGATGGTGGCCCTCTTCTCACAGCTCTACTAGGCAGTGCCCCAGTAGGGACTCTGTATGGGGGACAGAGCCCACATTTCACACCTCTACTACCCTAAAAGAAGTTCTTCATGAGCCCCTGCGCCCACCCCTGCCCCCCGCCCTGCCAAAGCAAACTTCTGCCTGGACATCCAGGTGTTTCCATACATTCTCTGAAATGTAGGTGGAGGGTCCCAAACCTCAATTCTTGACTTCTGTGCATCTGCAGGCTCAACAGCTTGTGGAAGCTGCCAAGGCTTGCGACTTGCAACCTCTGAAGACATGGCCTGAGCTGTACCATGGCGTCTCCCACCCAAGCCATGGCTGGAGTGGCTGGAATGCAGGGCATCAAGTCTCTAGGCTGCACAAAGCAGGGGGACCTGGCCTTGCTCCAGGAAATCATTTTTCCATACTAGGCTTTTGAGCCTGT
Organism: Pan paniscus; assembly: GCF_029289425.2. Lineage (NCBI taxonomy): Eukaryota > Metazoa > Chordata > Mammalia > Primates > Hominidae > Pan > Pan paniscus. Next base: position 41,784,799 of record NC_073267.2, on the reverse strand, counting down.
GGTGGAAAGAGCTGCCATGAAGATGTGAAGGTCTTTCATGTCCTGGAGACATTTTCCCCATTGTCTTGGTGATTAACATTTGGCTCCTTGTTACTTATGCGAATTTCTGCAGGAGGCTTTAATGAAAGTCGGTTTTTCTTTTCTTTTCTTTTCTTTTCTTTTCTTTTCTTTTCTTTTCTTTTTCTTTTTTTTTGTTGACGGAGTCTCACTCTGTTGCCCAGGCTGGAGTGCAGTGGCGCAATCTCGACTCACTGCAACTTCTGCCTCCTGGGTTCAAGCAATTCTCCTGCCTCAGCCTCTCGAGTAGCTGGGACTACAGGTGCACGTCACCACACCTGGCTAATTGTTTGCATTTTAGTAGAGATGAGGTTTCACCATGTTGCTCCAGCTGGTCTCAAACTCCTGAGCTTAGGCAATCTGCCCGCCTCAGCCTCCCAAAGTGCTAGGATTACAGGCGTGAGCCGCTGCGCCCAGCCAAGGGTTTTTCTTTTCTATTGCATTATCAGGCTGCAAATTTTCCAAACTTTTATGCTCTACTTCCTCTTGAACACTTTCCCACTTAGAAATTTCTTTCACCAGATACCCTAAATCATCTCTCTCAAGTTCAAAGTTCCATAGATCTCTGGAGCAGAAGCAAAATGCCACTAGTCTTTTTGCTAAAGCATAACAAGAGTCACCTTTGCTCTAGTTCCCAACAAGCTCCTCATCTCCATCTCCGGCCCAGATATTAGGGTTTATATCACTATCAGCATTTGGGTCAAAGCCATTCAACATGTCTAGGAAGTTCAAAAATTTCCCACATTGTCCTGTCTTCTGAGCCTTCCAAGTCTCTAGGAAGTTCCAAACTTTCCCACATTTTTTTGTCTTCTTCTGAGCCTTCCAAACTGTTCCAACCTCTGCTTGTTACCCAGCTCCAATGTCGCTTCCACATTTTTGGATATCTTAATAGCAGTACCCTACTCTGCCAGTACCAATTATTGTCTTAGTGTATTTTTATACTGCTATGAAGAAATATCCAAGACTGGGTAATTTACAAAGAAAAAGAGGTTTAATGGATGCACAGTTCCAGGTAGCTGGGGAGGTCTCACAATCATGGCCGAAGGCGAAGGAGGAGCAAAGGCATGTCTCGTATGGTGGCAGGCAAGAGTGTGTTCAGGGGAACTTCCCTTTCTGCCCTGTATAAAACCATCAGATCTTGTGAAACTTACTCACTATCACAAGAACAGCACATAGAAAAACCCAGCCTGATGATTCAATTACCTCCACTTGGGCCCTCCCAGGACACATGGAGATCATGGGAACTACAATTCAAGATTAAATTTGGGTAGGGACACAGCAAAACCATATCATTAATATCTAACAAGAAATGATCATTTTTTAAATGATTCTTCTACCTTTGGGAAATTGGCTAAGGCCCTTTCTCTGATCTGCAGGGGAGATAAGGTTGATATGCACAGCTCCTCTCAGTAGTGAGCAAGTATTTATTGGAATAGCTCAGCTAAGCTAAAGTGGAGACCTCTAGTATTTTGTTTGGCTTGTCGTACAAGACATACACAATACCTAGCATGCACAGATAATGCAGGGTGCTGGTGGTGGCAAGAATGAGTGCTACTTTATAGATTATTGATGTTACTGCTTTCTGGGTAGAGGTTCTAAAGGAAGGCTGTATTTTACTTGAAAAATAATCTTCAATGGCCAGTTGGTATGATGCAAGTTGCTTATCAGTAGTTTCCTGTTTTGCTTTATAATCCCTCTCTACTGGCTCCCCAAACTTATTAAAATCCCATTGTATGAAATAACAATGTAACATAGGGAGGGAAGGAAAGAAAAGAGGTTGAGTTCATGCTTGGAGGGAAGCAAGAAGGGAGAGAACAATGCCAGCCAGGTCATGTGGCTAAGACCTGGGCCACTGGAGTTACAAACTGCTAGACTGGCAATTCTGCTGCCTCCCCTCTCAGGGCTTTTCTTGAGTGAACTGTGTGCCCAGGCCTGACAGGCACCTGACACATGGTTGGTTGGTTGGTTGGTTTTTATTGTATCCTCTATCTTTCTAGGAGCTTAGTATGTAAGATATGTGAGAGTGGCTAGGACTTGTCCCCTCAAAAAGTAAGAATGGAGCCGTAAAGGAGTAAGTGTCCATTTTCTGGGACACTTTGAGAGTCTGACTCAGGGACAGCTGGGAAGAGGCAACTACCGTCTTACATGAGTTTTATATTGAGGAAATTCTTCCATTTCATAAAACAAAATATGGATGGGCCAGTTTAACTTAATTGTTCTTATAGTTAGTAAAAATTCCTTCTAGATTAGTCTGCATATTGGGTGTCAGTTTTACTAATTAGTGTTGTTTTAAGTTTACATTGTTTGCTTTGTTTTACTGATTTTTTTTCTTTCTTTTTTAATAGGAACTTAGATGGGACTCCATTACAAAGTATCATCCAGATGCTGTTGAAAATTGGGCCAATTCAGCATTAAAATAAAATTATACATTCATGGGATTTGTTACGAGAGTCGGTACTGTTTTGGAATGATTCATATAGCATTTATAAGGACCAACTCTGAGAGAGATAAATCATTGGTATAAATTATTTTTTAAGTTACTTTAGTATCAGTCATATATTCACTCACATAACAAATATGCATTGAGCTCATCTGGTCCAAGGAATTTGCCAAGCCCTGGAACTAGGGAATGATTTAAACAGACATACTACTTGACCTCAACAAATGTACAGTCAAGAAGGAAGTTATGAGCATTAAGCAAATGATTGCACAATTAATACTTAATTACAACAATGATAAGTGCATCCTGGAAAATAAATGTTATCAATCAATAGGTGCAAGGTGTCAACCTAAATAACGGACAGAGAGAGACTCTCTAAAGAACACTGGGTTGGGGATAGGGTATTTCAGTAGGAATACATGTGCCATAGTCAACTATGTATGCATTCAGGGAGGTAAAGGAAGACAAAGGTATTTAAAGAAAAAATGTGGAGGATTACACAATTGTTTTGACATAGTTATCCTTGATTACAAGGATCAATAAGAAGGGTGGTGCCAGTCCAAGGTTGGACAGGCATTTGCTGGACATATGTCCTTGCAGAAGTGTTTTTTTACAAGGTTGCAATGGCAAGATTGTGGTTTTTGCAGTCTTTCGTGATAGTTCTTGTTATCAGGCATATGTGCGTGAGAATTCTCTTTTCATGGCCTTCTCCAGCTGCATTTGGCATGCTCTTCCTCCTCCTCCTCTTCTTTCTTCCCTCCTCCTCCTCCTTCATCAAATACTTTAAAATATACAAATTTTTATTTTGTGATTCAACAGACCATAAAATGGGATTGTTGGACAGGACTTTAAGTTGGAATAGAGACAAGATTGAAACTGTGTTATGCTCAAATTCTAATGGCTTTTTAAAACAGTAATTACTACAGAGTTATTTCCATTAAGAAAAAGTTATTTAAAAATCTTTTCAAACTTCATATTTCTTCCACAGGCCCAGGAACACAGCTTGTTTGCTATTCAAAGTAGAAGTAAATATAGAGAGTGCTGTCTGTGTGTGTGTGTGTGTGTGTGTCTGTGTGTGTGTTTATTTTAAAAATTTATTTAGTTCTTATGTTAATATACCTTGCATTTAAGAATACTAACTAATTTGTTTGGTAAAGTCAAAAAGAAGAGCAGCCAGAGAGGTGTTCATAATGAAAGCTACAAAAATCAGCTTTTGACTCATTTGATAGCCTCCCACCCCTGATTCAAAAATACATGGACGACATATCAAGGCCACCCAACTCATAGAGCGTTGGTGATGGGCCTGACTTAAAGTCTGAAAATTGCATATGTAAAACCACGTTCTCTATAAAAATACACACATTTGCCAAAGTCAGGAAAGGAAAAAAATTCCATTAAATCTAGGTTCAATAAGTGTATTAGAAAATATTTAATTAACTATCTCTGTTAAAACACATCTTGTGACTGCTGTTCACTCTCTCATTGGTGTTTATCTGCTGGTAAAGTGCTCACTCTTTTTTTTTTTTTTTTTTTTTTCGAGACAGAGTCTCGCTCTTTCGCCCAGGCCTGAGTACAGTGCAGTGGCGCTATCTTGGCTCGCTGCAAGCTCCGTCTCCCAGGTTCACGCCATTCTCCTGCGGCAGCCTCCCGAGTAGCTGGGACTACAGGCGCCCGCCACTGCGCCCGGCTAATTTTTTGTATTTTTAATAGAGACGGGGTTTCACCATTGTTGGCCAGGATGGTCTGGATCTCCTGACCTAGTGATCTGCCCTCCTTGGCCTCCCAAAGTGCTGGGATTACAGGCGTGAGCCACCGCGCCCGGCCTGTGCTCACGCATATTTGTTTGCTGTGTGGTGCAGTGCGACCACACGGTTCTTCAGACACAACCAATGCTTTCTCATTTACCTCAACACTTTAACCCTGAGATTCTTTTTTACTATACTTCAGTATATTTCCCAGAACATATATTGTCTATGAGGGATAAAATAAAATGTCAATTAAAAACAAAAAAATTCAGAGAAATATTAACCATTCACTCTTCTAAGTTCTCAAAGGTTACATTCTTCACCAAGTCATATAACCAGGTCCCAATAAAATACCATCATGGAGGCAATTTAACATCATGTAATTTAAAATACCATCATGCGGGCAGCTTTCAACAAAGCATCCTGTAAGAAAAGGTCATTTGTACTTACATCTTTAAAAGTTTTGAAATTACTATTGAAGATTATTTTTATTGTATTGTCCATTGTCTGTTGCTTAAAGACATATATTTTGCTTAAGAGTTTAGAGTTACCAAAAAATAGCTGCTGACATATGCAGATACTATTTTATTAACTAACGACACCTATTTGAATTCTGGTTTTCCTTTTGGCCCTTAAGAACAAGAGGCTTAGGACTAAATTTTAGGCTGAAGGGTAGTGTTTCCTTCCCTAGGTTGTCCCATGTAATTGTCACCTCCTTCTCTTCATTATTCTGTCATTTTGCCCTTGTTTTATAGCATCTGTGCCTTTCATTCTAAGCTGTCTCAGAGGCTTTTCTGGAAACACACAGTGTATAAGTACAAAATGATGAAATACACATGCTTCTTTTTTTTTAAGATGGAGTCTCCCTCTGTTGCCCAGACTGGAGTGCAGTGGCAGGATCTCGGCTCACTGCAAGCTCCACCTCCCGGGTTCACTCCATTCTCCTGCCTCAGCCTCCTGAGTAGCTGGGACTACAGGCACCTGCCACCATGTCCGGCTAATGTTTTGTATTTTTAGTAGAGAGGGGGTTTCACCGTGTTATCCAGGATGGTCTCGATCTCCTGACCTTGTGATCTGCCTGCCTTGGCCTCCCAAAGTGCTGGGATTACAGGTGTGAGCCACCGCACCAGGCCAACATACTTCTTTATTTTGTTTTAAAAGATACTTGAGTGGGACTAGATGACCTCTAAGGTCCTTTCCAGCTCTAAATTTACGTTACTGTCACCAAAGACAAAAAAAAAAATCTATTAGGTTATAGGTCTAGAGATGAGTGCCAAGTACTATATTCCTGCTCTAGGTGCATTTCTTGTTGAAGGCAGTGACCTGTTAGGCCGTTTACAGTCTTATGGTGATAAAACAAGAGAACTGATTGCTAAAAAAAAAAAAAAAAAAAAAAAAAAAAAAAAAAAAAAAAAAAAAAAAAAAAAAAATTCAGTTGAAATACCTTTTTACTCTTAAGCATCAACAAAAATAAATAGAAAACAGAAGAGTTGAATTATTTATTTTGAACTATTTGTAATAAATTTGGACAACAAAGCTAAGCCTGAGTGTAGTTAATTTAATGAAATTAGTCATATTTGAATATCATCACAACCTTACTATCACATTAGCATTCAGTGTGATTAAAATTTATTCTTTGTTTCTTTGTGAGTCTCCACAGAATCAGCTATCAACAACTTCATAATAAACTAGCCCTTCATTGCTTTCAGGAAACTTTTAGATTCAGAGCAAGTGGTTGGACTTCTGCTTTAAAAGAGAACAAATCATTTTTTAAAGTGCCTTTCCTGTTTGTGTGTGTGAATTTAGAACACAGAAATTGTCCATTGCATTGTTTATTTTTGCTAGGAGGTAGAAGTTATCAAAAATACAGGAAATGCTAGATATCACGTACTGATAATTTTCAAAGCTAATTATTTCTCTTAAGGCCAAGCTATAATTTAAGAGGTGTACTTGTGAAATATGAATATTGTTTTATAGTAATAGAATGTTTCTCACGGAAAAATAGAGTATGATTTTGTTGAAGTTCAAGGGAATATCCATATTCATTTAGGTAGCTTCCAGATTTTTGTCTTTACATGTTCTGTGTAGTGATTTAAATACCGTACCTCCAAAATTTATGTCCACTAGGAACTTTAGAATGTGACTTTATTTGGAAGTAGGGTCTTTGCAGATATAATTAACCCAGTGATTGAGATGAGGTCATCCTGGATGAAGGTGGGCCCTAAATCCAATGTAAATGTCCTTATAAGATACAAGAAAAGACACACGCAGAGAAGGTCATGTGAAGATGGAGACAGAAATTGGAGTTATGCAGTCATAAATCAAAGAAGGCCAAGGATTGCCAGGAGCCACTGGAAGCTGGGAAGAAGCGAGGGAGAATTCCTCCCTAGGGTCTTCAGAGGGAGTATGGCCCCACCAAAATCTTAGTTTCAGAGGTCCAGGCTTCAGAACTATGAGAGAATATATTTCTGTCCTCTTAACCCACCAAGTGTGTGATAATTAGGTATGATGGTCCTAGGCAACTACTACACTCTAATTCAGAAGTTCTTCTGGATTTTATTATATCATGTGTTGGTAGGAAGTACCTGGGTGTTTCATTTGCATGATATGTTGGTAATCTTAGAATTATCATATCTTGCAAGTAATTTTTAAGTATGTTGTAATGTAGTCAGAAGCTTTTTAAATATGAAATTTAACTCTTGCTGGTGTCAATTACATTTGAAAAAAATACAAAATAGCTATATAAGATTCTAGGATCTTTCAGAATTTTATAATGTTTATAATGGAAAGTTGGTTAAATAAAAATTGTACCCTACACAATTTTGTTGTTGGCTTAAAATAGCATTTAATTTATTAGTGCTCAGATAATAGTTATCCCCTCAATAGCATTTTTACTTTCATATGTTGATATCGAACAATGAAGTGAGACAGCAAATCAGTACAACGTGGTGATTATCAAACATCATAAATCCATGAAGGATAGCGTTGATCTTACTGAGAAGAGTTTAATTTTAAAATGCATACCTGGAAAAGGCAAGTTAGATTAACATTTCAAACTCATATAGCATTATCTGATTGATTATAGTTATGATTGATCATTTTATGTTTGGACCGTCACTTTGAATCCAATTGGGATAATTATAAATTAAGGATTTATTATTTGCTTTGAATTTTAGATTAAAAAATTTAAAACCATAAAAACAGAGCTTTGACTATAATAAAGGTATTTATCCTTTCTTGGTAAGAATTGGGGAGAGGTTTAAGAAAAGGCTAAGCAATGTTCTATTTTTTTACATAGGCAAAAGTTCATTTGTGCTACTTTTTAATTAGGTAGTTTTTTTTTTGTAATGACAGTTTCCTAAACACTACTGATTTTACATGTGCAGTCATTAGTTTTTCATGTGGAAATATTATCTTTCAAATTCACACAGCAGCTTATTTTATGAAATGCAATGGGACTACTTACTTGCCACCTGACTAAACTGGAATGCATAGATTCATACCTCGCCAAATGAGGAGTTAGGGTGAAAAGTGATTAATATCCATTCTTTAATGAGTTTCTAAGTCTTTCTGAACATGTTTTTATTCTATTTATTGCAGTGGTATGTTAACATTTTCGTGTTGGTTGCTGTACAAAACATGATAATACCTTTATTAAAGTAATGTTAATGATATCAAAATACTATACTTTTAGTGTGAATCTGAGCCAAATTCTGTTGTATTCTAAATAAAGTGAAATTCCTGTCAGCCAATAGGGCATGGTATCAGTTTCAAATAAGACAAGATGGTCAGGTCAGGAGAAATGACTTCCTCCTTCCTCCTTATGTGCCGTATATAGATTTATTAGCACTGCCTTTTAATATGTTATGTGTTCAACAGAGAGGGAACTAAGATCTTGTTAATCATCATTTGAAAACCATTTTGTGAATGGAAATGTAGCAGGGCTTTTGCCTTTTTTCCTTGTTCATGAAAAACAAGTCGCGCTTGGGGAGCAAGTATTCCCGTTCAACTGCTGTCACTCATTCTTAGCTCTGTTTAGAAGAAATAAGCACAGATGGTTGGTCTACTACTTCCCCAACGAAAAATTTGCCTGTTGGCTGGGCGCGGTGGCTTACGCCTGTAATCCCAGCACTTTGGGAGACCGAGGCAGGCGGATCACAAGGTCAGAAGATTGAGATCATCCTGGCTAACACGGTGAAACCTCGTCTCCACTAAAAATACAAAAACTTAGCTGGGCGTGGTGGCAGACGCCTGTAGTCCCAGCTACTTTGGAGGCTGAGGCAAGAGAATAGCTCGAACCTGGGAGGCGGAGCTTGCAGTGAGCCGAGATCGCGCCACTGCACTCCGGGCTGGGCGACAGAGCAAGACTCCATCTTAAAAAAAAAAACAAAAAACAGAAAACAAAAAACAACTGCCTATCTTTTTTATGTTTTATTCCATCCTTCTCATTGTAATGTGAACAATATTTCAAGTGAAGAAACATCTGTAGGGATCTTTGAAATGTTTTATCCATTGCTTGTGCATTAAAGAGAAAAAGAAGAAATTAATGATTTATTAAAATGTCATGAGGGGAACTCAAAAACTCTTTGTTACAAAAAACTTTAATTTAGAAACAGTGTATTTTGCATGCAAAATTAAAATCTTCAGGGAAGTAAGTTTTTATGTCAGACTTGGATCCTAAAGTACTCATTTAATGATGACAGAACCACTTCATCCATGTCATGTTAAAAATACCGGTGTGGGTCTTTTTTATTTATACTGTGGCTTAATGAAAATTTGTCTATGGTAAATATATTAAGAAAAAGAGCATAAAGACTTTTTAACATAATTTTCTAAGGCTGAAAATACGTACAAACAGTAAAATACCCAAATCTTAACTGTACAGCCCAATACTTTTTTTGTTTTTAAACAAACTTAGCCCTTCTGCCTATCCAGTACTCAAATCATGAAATTTTATATTATTACTTCTTCTAGACACTATTTCATAGGGTAGCTCCTATGGTAATTTGGAACATAACTGATTAGTTTTACAATTTTTAGTGAATTAGATCATAGAATATGTTCTGTATCTTGCTTCTTTCATTCAATATTTAGTTTATAAGATTTGTCAATCTTTTTGCATATACTTGTAATTTGTTAGTTCTCATTGCTATATACTATACCATTATACAAATATAATGTTCAATTCGTGGTTATTTTGAACGGTGCTTCTCTGAGCATTCATGTATTTGTCTTTTGGTAAATATTGCTGGGTATACGCTCAGGGTCATAGAATATGGTTAGATTTAGCACACATGGGAAATGGTGGTGTCCGTCAGTTTACATTTTCATCCACAATGGGAGAGAGTTCCAGTTGCTCCACATCTTTGCCAACACTTGGTATCATTTCTCTTTTTCATTTGAACTGTTCTGATGTGTATGTATCACTATTTCAATTGTGGTTATTTTGAACATTACAAAATTGGCAAAGAATAACTGATTTTATTAAATCATATTTCATTTGAAGTAATGTGTGTCTACTTTGCAGTATTTTCCCTTATTTACATGATTCATAAGAAGAGTGATTGATTTTTGATCAGCTATAATTCTAATGTATTTTATCTAAATATTATTTTACTGTATTAGTAACTGTGATCATTAAGAACAGAAACAAAAGGTAAGCAAGTCCTTAGATTAACATGAAACAACATTCCTGCCTTTTGAAAGAAACTTTTCTGGCCTGTAAGTAAATGATGTAAATCAATTAATAGCTTAACTGAAATTAAGAGATGAGTCTCAGTTTTCATTGCCTATATTATATCTGTGTTTCTGCAGAAACAGAAAAACAGTATGACAAACCTACAGTCTGCTAGTTTCTTCTCACCCTGCCAACAACTCTTATATTACTGTTTAGCTGGTTATATGCAACCATTTGTTGAGGAGGATTGTGTTGTTTTGCTTAGTTTTACTTTTTAAGGCAGAGTCTTGCTCTGTTGCCCAGGCTTGAGGTCTATGAGTTTTATACTCATAGTCACATGGTCAATGAGATGTAATCACAGCTCACTGCAGCCTTAATCTCCTGGGCTCACATGATCCCCCTGCCTCTGCTTCCTGAGTAGCTGGGACTACAGGTGCATGCCACCAAACCCAGCTTGTTGAGGAGAGTTTTGATGAAAATCATTCATCCCTTCTTAACTACAACCAGTGAAGCCTTAGAAAATGTAATTAGAGAAAAAAATAACATTTTTGCACCAAGCTAATTGTATCTTTACCTTTTATTAGTTGGTTTCAGGATTGACACTTATTGATGATTCTATTTTGGAGTGCGCTTTCCCTGGGTTTAACTCCTTGCAGCACACTTTATATACACTGTGTGGCCTTACTTGAGTAACTTATGTTACTTAACTTCTCCAGATCCCAGATTCTCAACCTGTAGAATGGAAGTAATTATAATACAGATATTATATGGTGGGTTAGTCCAGGTCCTCCAAGAGGTAGATGTTGAAAACGAGTTATACACAAGAGGATTTTATTAAGGGAAATCCCTGTGAGAGAAAATGGAGAGGAAGCTGAGTAAGCCTGGAAGAGCTCTCAACTATGAGGCAAGTCTGACCTAGAATGAAGGAAAGAGGAAAGGAAGGTTGAGTGGAAGCATTGGAGCGTAATGTGCAGTCTAAGGAAGGGTACGAAAAGGCTTCAGGAATCCTGAGCCAAGACTGGTCCTCAGAGAAGCCCTGTGTCTCCTAAAGAGGGATGTGCATTAGCCACCTTGTGGCCCTCAGTCATTGACTGAGGGGCAGATGCAGAAACAGATTTTAGAGTGAAGCAGCAAGTGGCCGTAGGCAGTTAGGCTTCCCATACTTTGAGGTCTATGAGTTTATTTATTTATTTATTTATTATTTATTTATTTATTTATTTAAATTATACTTTAAGCTCTGGGTTACATGTGCAGAACTTGCAGTTTTGTTACATAGGTATACACGTGCCATGGTGGTTTGCTGCACCCATCAACCCGACACCTACATTAGGTATTTCTCCTAATGTTATCCCTCCCCTACCCCCCACCCCCCACCCCCCCACAGGCCCCAGTGCATGATGATCCCCTCCCTGTGTCCATGTGTTCTCATTGTTCAACTCCCAATTATGAGTGAGAACATGCAGCCTTTAATTTTCTGATCTTCTGATAGTTTGCTGAAAATGATGGTTTCCAGCTTCATCCATGTCCCTGCAAAGGACATGAACTCATCCTTTTTATGGCTGCATAGTATTGCATGGTGTATATGTGCCACATTTTCTTAGTCCAGTCTATCATTGATGGGCATTTGGGTTGGTTCCAAGTCTTTGCTATTGTGAATAGTGCCACAATAAACATACGTGAGAATGTGTAGAATGATTTATAATCCTTTGGGTATATGCCCAGTAATGGGATTGCTGGGTCAAATGCTATTTCTAGTTCTAGATCCTTGAGGAATTGCCACACTGTCTTCCATACAATGGTTGAACTAATTTACACTCCCACCAGCAGTGTAAAAGCATTCCTGTTTTACCACAACCTCTCCAGCATCTGTCGTTCCCTGACTTTTTAAGGATTGTCATTCTAACTGGAGTGAGATGGTATCTCATTGTGGTTTAGATTTGCATTTCTCTAATGAAGTTCTATGAGTTTCTTACTCACGGTCACTAAAAGATGTTTATCGTGAATTGAAATCTCCAGATAGAGTAAAGCAATGCCTAAATCATAGTTATGCACTTATCAATTTATTTATTCATATTATTCATTATCATTATGAATATTCAACACATTAATAAAAGAGCCACATATGCAATCTACTTGGGGTATTGGGAGAGTAAAGAATAACATAGCAGTGCTACAGATAATTTAAGAAATGGTTTCTCTCTCTCTCTCTCTATATATATATATGTATATATATATATGAGACACAGGTATAATTATTTTCCTTCTACTATTTGTTATTGATGTATACTGCCAAATCCCTAACGGAAACTGGAATAGTTAACTCTAAGCTCCCCCCATGCCTACAAAAAGAAGTGGGTTCAAAGTTATTTTTTAAATCGAAAGATTTATTAATATTATTTTTATCATGTCCAATTGATATTATGATTATCAAAAAGTTTAATCACTTATTATTACTTGAAGGACCTAGTTAGGAAATGTTCAATCCACTTTTTTTCTTTTTTTTTTTTTTTGAGACAGAGTCTCACTCTGTCACCCAGGCTGGAGTGCAGTGACGCGATCTCGGCTCACTGCAAGCTCCGCCTCCTGGGTTCACACCATTCTCCTGTCTCAGCCTCCCGAGTAGCTGGGACTACAGGCGCCTGCCACCACGCCCGGCTAAGTTTTTGTATTTTTAGTAGAGATGGGGTTTCACCATGTTAGCCAGGATGGTCTCGATCTCCTGACCTCGTGACCTGCCCGCCTCGGCCTCCCAAAGTGCTGGGATTATGGGCGTGAGCCACGGCTGCCGGCCTGTTCCACTTCTTAAAACTGGTCACTGGAAGTACATCGTCTTGGGAAGAACTGGATATTTCTTGAAACCCCTTTCATATAGCCATATTCTCAAACATAGAACCTTCTTTTATGTTTTTCAAAGATTTTTTCCATTACTGTAGAAAATTCAGAGGGTGTTTATGGATAGTGCAGTACTCTGTTCAAATATAGGGAATGAAAGTTACATTAAAATGATAATTTTTTTGCTGAAAAGTATTTTGATATTTAATGTAAGCAAACAAATTACTCAGATGATAGTGTTTTGTTTTAACTTTTTAAATGTCTTATTTCAATAGCTTTTGGAACACAAGTGGTTTAGGTAACGTGGATAATTTGTATAGTGGTGAAGTCTGAGATTTTATTGCACCTGTCACCTGAGTAGTGTGCATTTTACCAAACATGTAGCTTTTTTATCCCTCACCCGCCTGCCAACTTCCCCCTTACGAATCTCCAGAGCCCATTATACCACTCAGTGGAGAGTCTTCAACATTCACGGTGGAATCTTCAGGATGTGGCCCTCTATCCATTGCTTTCCACCGTTTGTACTCTCTGCTTTGTAAATAGAGGTCCGTTCTCCCTGTCTGCCTTGTTCACGTACCTTTGCCGTTTTCCTTGCTGGGATGACATCCTTTGCCCTGAAGTTCTCATTAACCATACCATAGATGTCCTCTTCTTACCTCAATACATCCAAGGCTACCTCAAGTTATAACTTCTCCTTTAGTTTTTCCCTAGTGTCTGAGTCCAAATGGACTTCTCTATATCCAGAATATCTACTACTTGTCTTATTTTTCCTCACACTTGGCACGTGCAGTTCCTTCCAGCTACTTTCATAATGTTGTATTTTAACGGTTCAGTTGTGTTTATATTTCACTATTCTGTCAGGCAAACAAGGGTATTCGTATGGCTGAAATCTATGGTATTTTTTAAATGTAATACAATGTAATGAATAAACATACAAATGAATGAGTTAATTAATATATTATATTCTTGGTTAAGTAATGAGCATTATGAGGACAAAAATTGAGTCTTACACCTTCTTATAATCCTAAAGACCTCGTACAGGACTTGGAATATAGCATGCACTTAAGACATCTTTGTGACTAATGAATTTAAATATTTTTATTAATTCTAAGTTGACATATGATTGTAATTTGGGGAAGGTAGTGAAATTTCAAATGGCTTTCACCACCTGTGAAATGACCCTTTTACATACCACATGATTTACCAGATCTTTGTTTAGGTGAACCTAGGTGAAAGCGGATTGTTTCCTCTACTTAGGAAATACTTTGCGTATTTTAGTTGCTTATAAATTTGATGATTTTAATTTGTACAGTTATAGTTTATGATATTGACTTGTACAGTTATATATATGTTTACATATTATATATTGCATATGGTTATACTATGTATAATTTTATTTTTCTAAAATAAAGAATATTATTACACATTAACAAAATAGATATAACTGTTTTCCTTCTACTATTTGTTATTGGTGTATACTGCCAAATCCCTGATGGATACTGAAATTCTTATCTCTAAGCCCCTCTATGCCTACAAAAAATGGGTTCAAGGTTATTTTAAAAATCAAAGAGTTTATTAATAATATTATTTTTTATCATGTCCAATTGATACTATCATTATTAAAAAGTTTAATCACTTATTTCTTGAAGGACTTAATTAGGAAATATATATAATGTGTGTGTATATATATATTCTCTCTCTATATATTCCATATATATGTATACTCTCTATATATATCCTATATATATATTCTCTCTATATGTATCCTATATATTCTCTATATATATTCTATATATATATTCTCTATGTATTCTATTTATGTATTCTCTATATATTCTCTATATATTCTCTATATATTCTCTATGTATTCTCTATATATTCTCTCTCTATATTCTATATATAATTCTATATATATTCTATATATGTATTCTATATAAATACACACACACACATATATAGTAGCCTAATATTTAAAAAATAAGATTGGGACTGCCTAAAATAAGCTGACCTAGACCATAGGGGTACAGACATAGGTATACTTCAGCAAGAACTGGTAACAAAGTGAGATATATGTTAACTCTTTGTAGCATATTGTTAAGTAGTATTAAAAAACAAGTAATTTTTGGTTGGGTCCATTGAGAGAATAACATTATTTTTAGAATGATCTAATGGCACGATAAGCATTTTAGCATTTTACCTGGAAAAACATTATAGCTGTGCCAGTTTCTGTTCCAAGAAAAAAATACATTGGTGTATTCTCTAAAGGAGGAAATTCTGACCTCAACTATGTTCAGATAGCTGTGGCAGATAATACTCTGATCAGGTACTAAGTCATATATCTTTCACATTTCCCTTTGCTAGTTATACTCAGCAAATGTGTGGTTGGAAATGGAATCAAAGCCCAGTCTGGAACTCCTGAAGTCAAAGTCAAAGGAACTGATCCTGTGATAAATCAGATTATTGATAAACTGAAGCATGTTATTCAGGTAAGTCCTGATCCTATATTTTTTGGTATAGCCAATAATAAATAATAAGTGGTTACTTTCTGTTATACTTGATAAATTTGTTAATCCTATCAGATAATCCTACCTAAAATATTGTAGCACATTATTTGCATTAGGACTTTTGGAAAGATTTAGTTTAATGATTTTTGTATGCAGTCAATATGCAGCGGTAATTTAATGTTGGACAATCTGTATATGTGAAAAGCAAGCCGCAGCCTCGGCCTTTCAATGATGAGAATCTCAGGACATGCGTTGTCCTCAGTGAATAACTTTGAACATGGGAATCACTGTGACCATTAAAGAAAACACATATAAGGCCATGGAAGATGACAGAGTTATCTTTCAGGTAATTCTCTGAATGTTGCTCTAAGGTTTTTGCAGCATTTCAATACAAGTTAGGTCATAGATGAAGAATATGTGTTTGTAATATTGATTTACAATATCACCTTTCATATGTTATCTTATAATCTACCTAATGGTTGTTTACGAAATACTTCTGTCTTATCTTCAATAATATTTTTCATCAAGTGAATGTGTATTGCTGTTTCTAATACATGGCAAGTGAAGCATGAACATATTTATCAAAATAATATTTCATTGAAATAGTCTATTAATTAGAACCAAACATTATGTTGCATGTTGTAAATATTATCCTCCACTCTGCATCTATTGATGTTTGGGGAAAGGAAGCCTTTTCTTTTTAGTTAATGGTCATTTTATAAAAATTTATATTTGAATATACTTTCATTTTTCCTAAGCAAAACTTTGTATGGGTAGTTGATGCTTATTTCTAGTATCGTGGGTCAGAAACAACACCTAAATAGTACAGAGTTTTTATTGCATACAACATATTTCAGAGCCAGTGGTAGGCTTCTCATAATTGTCCTGCAAAGACGAAGCTTAAGTTTATGCAGAGCCAGTTCCTGGGTTTCCATTTTTCACAAGAGTCCCTATATCTCAAAGAGAGGATGTGTAAGAAGGACTTGGGGGTTGGTGTCGAATACCATAGACTTCTCCCTTCTGCGAGGTAACAATGCTTATTCTACCATAGATACCTATAGAGAACAGAGCTGTCACCCTGGCTGTCAAAACCAAAAATAAATTCTACTGGAAAAGTCTAAGAGAGAAGTGGTGTCATGACTACTGATGAGTCAAACCTCCCAGCCTCTGCTGAGCTGGTCCAGTTGGTACCTCATAGTATCGTCCACTGTAGTATAATATGTACAGCTAGATTATTTGAAAATTCAAGTGCATAATTGATAACAAAACCAAAAGGGCTTTAACATTAATCAGCTCCTCTCATTGAGGAGTGAGTACAATCTCACTCTGAGGACATGGTGAAATCTTAGGGGTTTCTTAAGTGGGGTAAGCATTCCACAGAGGGTGGAGGAAGAAAACCTAGACCTTAAGTATATATTTATTCCATCTCATTCTTTTATATTTATTTGGTTGTAGTAAGGTATATAAAATATGTAATATACTAGTGCAATAGCACATACATATAATTTATAAATACATAAATATACATATTAACTGGACATCTGTTCAGGTTGTTTTGCTAAGATATATACAAGATGAAAGCAGAACAGAAACCCTGTTGTGGATAATAAGGATGGAGCTGTTCCATAAGAAGTGCAGTTATAAGAAAACACATTCACAGAGGAACACGTAGATACCCAAGATAGAAAGGATTATAAAAACCCTTAGGAGGAGGGTTCACATATTTATTACCCATTCAGCAACTCCCCTCCCCATTTCTTGTTTTGTAGGTTTCAAAGCCTTTTCAAGGTGGCAGAGGGAAGTCATCCTGCCTTTCTTTTTTAGTTTCTGTGTGAACTTGAGTCCCATTCTTTCTTCTTTATGGAAGTGTGCAGATCTCCAATTATTCATGCTTAAGTTTCATTCTGGGGTTGCAAGAGAATATCAAATGCAACGCTGCCTTTGAGGTCTATCCTTTTAAGGTCTGCTAGAATTATATGATAGAAATTTAGATTTTTATAGAGGAGAGCAGAAAGTCCTATCTTGCACAGGTGTCACTGAAACATTCACCTTTAATGTGTAAGAGTATGCTCTTTCATAAACTGCTCTCCTGGAGATGAAGAGAAGTGTTTTACTTTGCCATTTTTTTTTTTTTTTTTTGAGATGGAGTTTCGCTCTTGTTGCCCAGGCTGGAGTGCAATGGCGCGATCTCGGCTCACTGCAACCTCTGCCTCCTGGATTCAAGCGATTCTCCTGCCTCAGCCTACAGAGCAGCTGGGATTACAGGAGTGTGCCACCATGGCCTGGCTAATTTTTTTTTGTATTTTTAGTAGAGACGGGGTTTCTCCACATTCCTTAGGCTGGTCTCGAGCTCCCGACCTCAGGTGATCCACCTGCCTCGGCCTCCCCAAAATGCTGGGATTACAGGCGTGAGCCACCATGCCCGGCCTACTTTGCCAAACTTTTGACTACTGATAATGTACGCGTACCCTGGCAGGGATGGCCATTGTACTGTCAGTATCAAGGGATGGGTAACAGCACCCACCACAATGTCAGCTATGAAAGGATTCAGAAAATAGCCTTCTGTAAGTCAGAATTTATTAATTTAGGAGTAGGGCCATGGAAGATGTCAACATAGGAATAGGTTTCAGATTCTAAACTGTAGATTTAGATGATCACTTCTTAGTGTTTGTATAAAATTTACTTTATTTTTTATTATAATATTAAGTTCACTGTCCACCTTTATACTATGAAAAATGCCATCTCTCTCAATAGGGACATACCTGTATTGAAGTATATGGAAGGAAATCAGCCATAAAAGCAAAAATTGCCTGCATAGACTCACCCAAAAATGCCTTTCTCGGCCTGCCATTAATATGAACTTCATTTCTACCTAGAATTGTCGGCAATTAGAGTCATTAAGGAAGTAGAAAAAGATTTTTACTTGGAAAATGACACTTTTTAATGTTTTAATAATTAATTCATTCAAAATACTCAACAAATGTTCATTGAGTTTCTAGTATGGTCCTGGTTCTGTACTGGCACTGAGGTTAAAGTTG
This sequence comes from Pan paniscus, assembly GCF_029289425.2. Taxonomy (NCBI): domain Eukaryota; kingdom Metazoa; phylum Chordata; class Mammalia; order Primates; family Hominidae; genus Pan; species Pan paniscus. The sequence goes on along the minus strand of NC_073267.2, from coordinate 41,766,506 downwards.
TGAATAAAGCAGACACAACCCTGCTCTCATGGGCTTTCCATTGTAAGAAAAAGTAAATAAACAAACAAAACCAGTATTGTAGCTGACACCTGTTATAAACAAAACCAAACAGGATGAGGTAAGGAAAGATATTTAAGAAGAATGTCCTGGCGAAGGCCACTCAGGGGGAGATGTTTGGGTTGATGCTGAATAAGGAGAAGAAAAGAGTCATGGGAAAACCTGTGAGAACTGTTTCTGGGGCAGAAGGCAAAGTAGGTGTAAAGGCCCCGTTGCAGGAATAAGTTTGTTTTACTCAGAGAACAGAAGGTCAGTCGGCTAAAACAGAGTGAGCTAAAGGGAAGAGATGAACATACATCATGTTTTGGGAAGTCCAGTAGGCTCTGGTAAAGAGTTTATATTTTCTCCTAAGTAGACTAAGAAGTTATTTAAAAACTGTAAGCAGAGCTAGCTGGGCGCAGTGGCTCATGCCTGTACTCTCCGCACTTTGGGAGGCTGAGGTGGGCAGATCACCTGAAGTCAGGGGTTTGAGACCAGCCTGGCCAACATGGTGAAACCTCGTCTCTACTAAAAATACAAAAATTAGCCGAGCTTGGTGGCACATGCCTGTAATCCCAGCTACTCGGGAGGCTGAGGAAGAAGAATCGCTTGAACCCAGGAGTCAGAGCTTGCAGTGAGCCAAGATCGCGCCACTGCACTCCAGCCTGGGTGACAGAGCAAGACTCTGTCTCAAAATAAATAAATAAATACAAATACATCACAAATTTAATAAATAAATAAAAACTGTAAGCAGAAGCTGATACAATTTAATCTATGTTTTATGAGGACTTCACTATGAAAAATGGTCCCTGCATGAAAGAATGAAAAAAGAAAGTAATACAGACAGAAGACCACATAATTGGAACTAGAATAATAAGAGTGGATAAGCTGAGAAGTGCATAGATTTAGACAAATATTGGAAGCAGGGTTATTGGGATTTGTTAATGGATTGGAAATTTGGGAGACAGAAGAAAGATGATAGCGAGGTTTGGTGGGATGATAGTGTCACTAAGTGAGAAAAGGAACTCTGAGAGAGGAGCAGGCCTGGCGGAGGGTCCCTGGGATTGATTAGAAATCAGTGGTTTTGTTAACTGTGAGATGCTTATTAGATACCCAAGAGTGATGTGCAGAACACAGGGAGACCACACAACTGAAAGTGTATGTTTGTAAGCATTAGCATGTGGATAGTACTTAAGCTCTGAGATTGTATAAGGCTGTCACCTTTCCTTTAGAGTATTAATTCACACCAAAACTATTAGTGGAGACTATAAGACAATGGAATCATAAAAAAAAAAATTGTACTGCAAAAACCTATGAATGGATAAAACATTTTATTAATTGTATTTGGCACCTTGTATATACTTAGTTGATCTAGGACAGAGAAGATACTTAGTAACACTCATTTTTTCTTACTGTAAGAATAATGACCCAGGAGGCGGAGGCTGCAGTGAGCTGAGATCAGGTCACTGCACTCTAGCTCCAGGAGATAGAGTGAGACTCCGTCTCAAAAAATAAAAGAATAATGAATGCTCATCAGAGGGAATTGAATTTTATTATTCTAGGAAATCTGATGGAAAAAGTGAAAAATAAATATTGATACATTTATAAAACAATGAAAAGACTTATAAGAGAAGCCATCTAGGCTTTTTTCTATACTTAATTATACATATAAATACATCAATACTTTACTTAAAAAAATAAGATCGTAGGGCACATTTGATTTTATGATCTGAACTGCTCACCTGACCACACAAAACAAATACTTTACCATGGCATTAAATATCCTGCTATCTGGTTGTTAGTGCTGGCATATTTTTCTATCATATGGAAAGATTACAGTTTTACTTCATCTAGTCACCTAAAGTTGGATATTTAGGTTGTGACCAGATTTTCATGATAATAAAGACTAATAGGAATATCAGCAGACATAAAATGTTTTTGGCATCTTTCTTTTTTCTTGTAATACATTCTACATATTGAAACTAATAATTGTATTTTGATACATATTGCCACGTTTTTCTCAAGGAAAATTATAGATAACAGAAAGTGTCAGCTTTCTCTGTGTGTTAAGGTTGTGGGTGGAAGCTTGGCAGTGACTCTCAGACATATTGGTATGGAACATCATTGGACTCTCTAGAGATCAAGGCAGCAGTCCTGTAGAAATGTTAGCCTGAGCTGTGTGTCACCTGGGAGTACTCCAAGGATGACCAAAAGAAATGTTTTAGTTAGAAGACAATTTATAAGAAAAGTTTAGAGGCTTCCTAGAGAGGTCATAGCATACACAATTTTATTTCATCCTTTAGGACAAGCCCTATATGTATGTTCTGCGCACATCCCCTCCCGCACCCTCCTCAAAAAAAAAAAAAAAAGCTGAGATCTGATGTAAATAGATAACTGGATTATAGCTTTGTCCTTAAGGAATATCTCAGAAACTTCAATATTCCTTCACCCCCTCTGCAAATCCTTCTGAATTGAGAATGGGAACCTTGGCAACAGAGGGGAGTCATGCACCTCCCTTTTCCATCTGTGACTCTGACATCTTCCTCCGGGTCAGCCATTGTGCAAACTCTCACTTAATTTCTGGCAGTTTCCTGCATTCCAGACCTGTTTGTGAAATAGGCAATATTTGTCCCTTTGAAAATCACCTGTGATAAATGTGGTATAGCCCATGGCCAGTGAAGATTTTCCTATGGGGAGACATATTCCTAAGTGTTAACATTAACGTTTCCAGATGTTTGAGTCAGACTCAATTGCCCTTTAATATTATAGATTGAAAACAACATTTGGTTGATCTTAGTATATCTGATTGAGGAAATATGAGACCATTTTTAATTTAGATTTGCTCACCTATCAAACTTACTTTGAAATTTCTTGGTCATATTATGTTTGCTTACGGCAAAGTTATCAGCAAAAAAGTCACAGTTATGCAGCAATTTATCTTTAAACACTAAATGACATCTATCATTTTTCAAAGAAAATAATGTCAGCAGTTAAAATCCTAACTGCTTGAGCACTGTTAGTTGACAATTATATTGCCCCATTGCTTAGAAATTAATTGACCTACTTTCAATAAGAAACATAAAAAGTAATATCACAGCAATTTTCTGGATTTATTTTATTGCAAAACCAATAAATGTTACAGTGTCGTTAAAAGTAATAGATTTAAAAAACATTTTATTTTCTTAAACCTAACAATTCAAATAACATAAAATAATATTACGTTTCTATTAAGCATTCATTTTTTATAGAGACCAAAACTTCTTTACAAAATGTCTTCATGTATAATATAAATTAGATTTTTAGATGTGAGAAAAGCAATAATCATAATCATTGCCTAAATCCACAAAATAAGTAGATATTCTATAATATGTATTTCAGTAATCACAATGTAGTGGATTCAGGCAGAGATGAGAGACACTTTGATTTTAGTAGAAAAAGACTGTGCTAAATTACCTCTTTGCCTTTTTTCACTCTGTTCCTAGGATACCAATATAATAAATAGTACCTTTAGAACTCTGATACACTGAGAAAAGTTCTAATTTAAATCTCAATAGATGATTACACAGGTAGTGTTTACACACACACACACACACACACAATGACAGGAGTTTTTAAAGATATTAGTATCTTGGAATTTTTGTATTCTGAAAACTGCTCAAGCTTTTATCATTAGATCACTTGTTATGAAACACACTTTAGAAACACCTTTCCTATTTTTAATAGCCTATGATAGTCATACAGAATGAGTTAATCATAATTGATTGGTCAATTGCTAATTGCGAATTCTTTGACCATAGCACGTCAGCTGATTCTATGAACTTCTACAGACTCTTTCCCTTGGTCGGGGAATTGCCACAGCACTCTGACTCCTTTCCCCACAACTCCATTGCATGACATTGTCACCTCCCTAGGCTTATGATACTAATATTCCAGAGAGACGAACAGTTCTTGATTTTGAATAGCAATGCAGTACTGACCAAAACAGATTTAGTTTTGGTTCAGAAGGAAGCACTGGATATGCCCTCAATAACTTTCCATGGTCATCTAATTCAGCAATTAGTTTGTCTGAGTAAATTCAATGGAAGGCTGCTTTCTCGAATGGGTAGTGTAATGCACTGACTTCCCTATTAGACATTTCATTTAAAAACATCAATTGTCTGCATAAAACAACCATTTCCATCAGTGTACATTCAACTGGAAAGGAAAGCTTGAGGACTTTTTTTTGAAAGTAGTGGGATTGGGGTTGGCCATTGGTAATTTCTTTTTGATTAAAGTGTATGTAATTGTTTTGTGTTGGATACAAATTTATTTATGCGGATGCCTCTGATCTTATATGTTATCATTTCCCATTAAGACCTGAGCTGTTTATCTGCTGGGTTTTCTGGTCATAAAATGTTGAAAGGACGTTAAAATGTAGAACTTTTATATTTTTTATTTAGGTGACTAGGATAAATTCTGGTAATTTATAGGCTAAAACTTACATGTATTTCTGCTTAAAATATTTTGAAATGTGGTTTATTTCACAAATGAGGTTCCAAACTATAACCAGCTCTCACTAAATTCATATTTATGTGTTTATGTATTTATTTATTTATTTTTGAGACAGAATCTCGCTCTGTCGCCCAGGCTGGAGTGCAGTGGTGTGATCTCGGCTCACTGCAAGCTCCGCCTCCCATGTTCACGCCATTCTCCTGCCGCAGCCTCCCGAGTAGCTGGGACTACGGGCGCCGGCCACCACGCCCAGCTAATTTTTTGTATTTTTAGTAGAGATGGGGTTTCACCATGTTAACCAGGATGGTTTCGATCTCCTGACCTCGTGATCCGCCCGCCTCGGCCTCCCAAAGTGCTGGGATTACAGGTTTGAGCCACCGCACCCGGCCAAAAGATCATTTTTAAATTATGCATCTGGGAATATATTATCAAACCAGGCCTGAAACTTATTAAAAAGATGGTAAAATCTAATTTAACTTCATTTAATACTCCTTTCCTCTTAGTCTTATCAAAGCAAATGAGCTTGGCTTTTAATTATGAAAATGTAATTTTAATTTATAAGACATATAACAAAGCAAGATAGCTGCTAAATTCACTTTATCCTAGTAACTTCCTATTGTATACATTCATTTTTAATGTAATAAGAAATCCTTCCAAAATTTTTAAAAGAATCACATTACCCAAGAAGAGGCTCAACATTTCTAGAAAATAAATATGTTCTTAAGACACTTAACAATTCTTGAAATGAAGACCTAACTCTTCAGGGTTTTAAAATATTTGATGTGCACTCTTTACATATATAGTTTAAATTTAATAATTACCCTTCTCAAAAAATAAGTGAAACATACCACAAACATATCAAAGCAAGTTATTCATACTTCTCATTTAAGTAACTGTATTGTCATAGCAAAATTATTTTGTATCATCAAAAAGCACAAAAGCCTTATTAGAATACTAATTTCAACATCTGTTTCACAGATTTGCTCATAATAGATTTTTTTCATGCTTCTGCACTAATTCATTGAAGGACAATGTTTTACCGATTCTTGAAAAACTATCATTATCTGCCCCACAGTGCTGGCTCATGCCTGTAATCCTAACACTTTGGGTGGCCAAGGCTGCCGTTTTGCTTGAGCCCAGGAGTTCAAGACCAGCCTGGGCAACATGGTGAAAACTCATCTCTACCAAAAAAAAAAAAAAAAGTAAAAAGTTAGCTGGGCAAGGTGGCGGGCACCTGTAGTCCTAGCAACTCAGGAGGCTGAGGTAGGAGGATCACCTGGGCCTGGGAGGTTAAGGTTGTGGTGGGCCATGATTATGCCACTGCATTCCAGCGTGGGTGACACAGTGAGACCTTGTATCAAAAAAAATAATAATAATACAAAATAGAAAATAAAAAGATCATTATCTGACATTTTAAAAAGTATATTTCCTAACCTATAAATATACTTTGTAGATTAACAAGAGAAAAATTTCAAGATATTGTAAATTTAAAACAAATCTTTATGTATAATATCATTGTAATGTCTTTGACCAGTATCTATCATGTGAGACAAAAAATATTAAACATTCATTTATTGAATAAATGAATGAAAATCATAATTACCTTGATCACTAAATTTAAAATTTAAATGAAGCAGGAAAGTAAATCTTCCTAATTATCATATACTTAGCTGTTTAAAATCACTCTAATGACAAGTAATATGCTTTCAATCTTGAATTATACTTTTAAAATGCCTGTATTGTTTCATTCACTCATGCTTCCATTAGTTCAGTGAACAAATATTGATTACTTACCCACTATGTGCCAGGTATTATGATAGATTCAGGGAGTACAAAAATGATTAAATGAGGGGATCAGTTGGAGTGACTGTTTTCTAGAAACAATGCCTATTTCAGTTATGAACTAGTCTGTTTTGAAGAAAATGGTGAGGGAAAGCTAAAAATAATATTTTCACTTTATTCAACAAATCTTATTGAGGTCTTATTATGAATCAGGGGCTCTCCTAGGTACGGGCATACAAAATTGATTAAGACCATGCTTGCTTGCAGAAAACAAACAGAAAAGCATCTCTATAATAAAAAGGAAAAAGAGGAATCCCCTTTGTAGGTTTCATAGTTTATACTGATATTTCTGATGTCGTCTCGGAGAATTAGTCACAATTATAGGAACTCAGAAGGCATTCCGTGGAGATGAACTAGAGACTAAACTAGCAGAGATTACTTAGTGAAATATTGTGATACCATTTATTTCAATTAGAAAATAGTTATAATTCATTTTAGAAGATATTATGGCTTACACATAGTAGATATGATGACTGAATAACAGGATTGTTGAACGATGGCACCTTGGTAGCCATTAGCCATTGCCACCATGATTCTGCATTAAAAAATCTATGCAAAACGGCCGGGCATGGTGGCTCACGCCTGTAATCCCAGCACTTTGGGAGGCCGAGGCGGGCGGATCACGAGGTTGGGAGATTGAGACCATCCTGGCTAACACGGTGAGACCCCGTAACTACTAAAAATACAAAAAATTAGCTGGGCATGCTGGCACGCGCCTGTAGTCCCAGCTACTCGGGAGGCTGAGGCAGGAGAATCGCTTGAACCTGGCAGGCGGAGGTTGCAGTAAGCTGAGATCGCGCCACTGCACTCCGGCCTGGGCGACAGAGTGAGACTCCGTCTCAAAAAAAAAAAAAAGAAAAAGTTTGGAGTATATTAATAAACATTGTGTTTTTTTAAAAAAAATTTAAATCTTTAATTTCCGTTTTCACGATTTTTCTTCTTGCTTCCAAAAGGAAAGGAGTGCGTAGCTCTGTTGCCTGTACATCGTCCACGGCCCCTGGGTCGGGGCGGGGTCCCCCGGGCCGCCCGGGGGTCCACATGCAGTCCCTGGGGGGGCCGGCGCGGGGTGAGGTCCGGGGGCCGCCTTATTGCTGAGGTCCGGCCGGTTGGGGCCCCGGCGGCTGCTAGGCGCTCTGGCTGCGCAGCTCCTGGGAGATGAAGCGGCGCAGGCGCTCCAGGTACTGGCTGTAGAGCTGGATGTCTTTGTGCCCGGCGCCCTCCACTCACAGCGGCTCCACGGCGTTGGGGCAGCGCTGGTAGAGCGCCAGCCCGTGCGAGAAGTCCATCACCTCGTCTTTCGTGTCCTGGATGATGAGCACGGGCGGCGTGATCTTGGACACCTTCTGGATTCTGCGGGAGAGGCGTGGGGCGGGTGAGACCTCGCCAGGCCCGGGCCCCGCCCCGCTCCGCCCCCGCCCCCGCCCCCGTCCCCGCCCCAGCCTGCTCACTTGGGGAAGGCGTCGAAGCAGTAGGTCTTGGTGTCTGGAAAGCGACGCTCAGGTCCAAGGTGAGCGGCGACTGCAGCACCACCGTGGCGGACTCGTAGCGCGAGGCCAGGTCCACGGTGGGCACCGTGCCGATGCTCTGCCAGTACAGGATGATGCCGTCTGGGCTGATGTGGTACCTGGCAGCACCTGAGCAGGCTCAGCCCAGGCCTCCAACGCGCGCGCACCCCTCCTGCCAGCGGGCGTCCCCGGGCCCAGCTCCGGATGCGACTCTCCAGTCTCCCTGCTCAGCCAAGTCATTTGGTCAGGCCCAGGCTCCACACCAGTCTCAAGGGCCACCCCCAGCCCCCCAACACCGCAGCGGTGGGCGGAGCTGGCGGCCTGGTCCTGTTCCCTGCCACTATGGTTCACTGGCGTTTCCTAGCCAGGATCTGCTGGATCCTGGCTAGGGAGTCCCCTCGGGCTAGGGTAGGGGAAGCCCTGGCACCTCTCCTCCTCTTGGTCACCCCTAGGCGCACACTGGGAACTGTGTGCCCTCCCACATCCTGAATGCTTCACGCCTTCCTGCCCAGGTTAGAAAGCCGTTCCTGGTGCACTGGCCGGGACAGGGTACACTCTTCCTCCCTGCAGTCCTTGCCTACCGCCTTGGCCATGAGGAATTCAGGCAGCTGTGTCCCCAGATGTCTCCACCCAATTTTGGACTCTCAGCGTCCCATGCCCAATGAGGTGCCAGCCCAACCCAGGTCAACATCGAGGATGGTGGCTGCGGGGACAGCATCTCCTCCCACCAGTGCCTTCCCTTGGGAGTGGACAAGTCCTCTGCCACCTCAGCACCACCAGCTCCCACCCAGGGCCACCCCCACTCCCAGGTCACTGGTGTGCGGCCCCTGGCCCAGCTGATCCAGCACCAGTCCCAAGGCCTCCTCATGCCCAGTCCCAACCACGCGGGACCCACCTGCCACCCTGTTGATGCTGAGACCCCAGAACTCTCCTCCCACAAGCTCCAGGCTCTGATGCCAGGCAGATGCCCTCCTGCGAGGCAGGAGCATGGGCAGGTGTGTGTCCCGTCTGGCTGGCATTTGGACTCCACCAGCAGGGCTGTCTCCCTCCCTGGCCTGGAATCCCAGCCTCCTGGCAGCACTCCACAGCTCACTGCTCACCCATGCCCCAAAGGATGCTGCCTGGCTTGTGCCTGTGGCTGCAGCTCTGCCTCAGCCTCCCTGGCCTGCTCCCTGGCAGCCAAGGCCAGTAGTGTGCTGAGCCAGCCCAGCCCTGTCACCTGCTCCAGGCAGGAGCCCCCAGCTGCCACCTAGATGTCACCACTCAGACAATCAAACAAGACACATCCTCCATAGAGGCCCTGAGTGCGATCTGGCCTCCCCCTCACAGCTCTGGGCCGAGGATCCTGCAGGACAAAGCGACAGCAGGACAGATGGCGGAGTAGACAGAGCTCAGAACTGGCCATGGGTGGTGTGACTCTGCCAGTGCCCCGGGCAGTAGACACAGGAGGGGGCCCAGGAAGCTGCATGAAGTGGTGCTTGGTTTCGGCGCCCCACACTGCCGGGAGGCCCCCAGAGCCAGGGTGGTGCCAGGGGACCCAGCTCCCACGCCCACAGCAGGGACTGCCTGGGATATCGCCAAGGCAACGAGGACCCCACCTCCCCAGGGCCTCTGACTTCTCAGAGCTGCCCCTGGCCCCTGCAGGAGCGGGTCAGACCACTGGGCTGGGCAGGGCAGGGCCAGGACGAGACAGCCCCAGCGGGTGGCGAGCAGGAAAGGCCTCCAGAGGCCCACGAGGGTCTTCTGGTCCAGAGCAGCACTGGCCCGGGCGGTGCTCAAACACCAGTGAAGGGCCCAGGCAAGCGCAGGGCTGGGGACCTGGATGATTAGGAGGGCTGGATCTGGAATCGAAGCTGGCCGAGACCTCAGGTGTGTGCTGGGGGTCTGCACCTGACCCTGCAGTCCCTGCCCCGGGATGGCTGAGCTCCACAGCCACGGGGCCTCATGGGCCAGGCCTTGGGACCTCGATGCAGCAGCCTCGCCTCACCTGGCCCCAAGTGCGGCCTCAGCCCGTGGGCTCCCAGCCACACATGCACAGACCCCCTGACACCACCCACCCCCTCCCGCCGGGTGGCGTCCACGCCCCTGTGACAAGCTCAGCCCCTTCCTGTCCTCAGGCCAGGGGATCCCAGGGAGCCTGGCTCCACAGGCCAGGGTGTGGGCGGACCTCCTGGCCACACCTCAGCCATGTGGAGGCGGCACCCGCACGCCTGAGCTCACCTGTCCGGCTCTCTGGCAGCATGCGTCCACTGTGGCTCCCCTCCTGCAGGGCCGCCCACCTTCCTCCCAGGGAAGCCCGCCCCTCCCCCCGGCCCCTGGCCCCTGGCCTGGTCCCCTCTCGGGTGTGCCCAGGCTGAGCTGCCCCCGGAGTCGCCCTCACCTGGTGCGCCGGGCCTGCCAGGCAGCGTTGATGTCGGCGTAGAGGTTCGTCTCGGAGGGCCTGCCCGAGCTGGCACCGTAGCCGGAGTAGTGGTAGGAGAAAATGTTGCAGTGGAGGCGGGAACACAGGCCAATGTAGAAGCTGCTCATCTGGCCCAGGTCCACCGCGTTGCCTTCCTTGTTCATGCACCTCTGGTCAGACGCAGTTCAGCTGATCTAGGCTGGGCTTGGCTAGCATTGGCTTGAAGCTGCAGCTGGTGTCCAGATCTGTTCTATGTATTTGTGATTCTCCTCAGCCCTCCCGGGTACTTGAAGCATGTTATTGTTATGGCAAAAGTCAGGAGTGCAACCTGCCTGTGCAAAAACATGCCAGGCTTCTGTTGCCTGAAATCCTCTAAGATACCCCTTTGGCTTAAGCAAAATCACATAGCAAGGATCAAAGTCAAGGAGTGGGGAATTATATCTGTCCCTTAGAGATGGAGATAGGAGAGAGTGTGAACAAATGCAGGAAAATGATCTCATCTACCAGAGTGTCCTTAAATATTTTAACATAATAAATTCAGTATTGTTTTTGTTTGATTGAATGAAGCTTTGCATGGACACAGTACGGTACAAAAGTACTATTTGAACTCTTTCTCCACATTCATAAAATTGCTAGTTTCTACCATGATTATATTTTTATGATCCATTTTTGTGTACAGATCTGAAAACTTTATGCTAGAATTTATTAGCTGAGGAAAGGAACATCCACTGACATCATCATATACAAATATTTCTCAACATTTTAATGCTTGTGGTATTGTTAATGTTTCTGTGGAAAAAAATCACAGAAGTGATTTCTAAGTCAGTTATTGATTTATTCTAATGAATTATAAAAATCAGACTAAATTACTAATAGAGAAATTACATTTGAAATACTAGTCTGAGCTACAGATGAGATGGATTTTTGTGCTCATCATTTGTACTCTAGCTATGTTTGTTGAGATTGGGTTATTAAAACATAATTAAAACATTATCAGCAGAAAAGCCTGTTGTGCTATAATTAAATCATCTAAACAATCATTTTTGTGGTCTTAATATCCTGGATTTCTCAATTCATTGTAGTAGATAAGATTTCTCTTTAAATACTACTTACTATCAGTAGCTTGCTTTTCTGTGAATGCTAGAAAATTTAGAATTCTGCATTAACATTTAACAAAATATACGCTATCCTAATATTGATGCATTATATTTATCTATACAACATGCAACAAGAGAGAAATACTGGATGAATCAGAATATTTGCAGCCTATGGCAATTATCTGTAGCAACATTTTTTTTGTCTTCAGAAAAATATAGATGATTTTGAAAATGGATTAGTTCTAGTTTCAATCTAGGAAGAACTACTTATGGAAGTTTTGTGTACAGGATACTGATGTTTTCAAATATAATGCATTATTATTTTAGTTTAGTTTCTTTTACCATATACTTAGAAATTGTTCATGTGAACAGGCCATTAAAACTAATGGTATAGATAAATGGTATAGATAGGCATTGTAAACATCCCACTTTTCCCAAGCCATGAATTTTAACACTGGATTAAGGAGATGAAAATGGAGCCATTGGGAATGTGAATTCTTTGCTAATAATTATTTTTCTTCCTTTAAAAAGATTCTTCAAAAGGCAAGAATATGGAAGTATTTCAGGAGATACTCTTGAGGTATCTAAAATACATACTCTTCCTATCAAAATCAGTAAATAGATTGATGTAAGTAAGATAAAGTCAGGGCAACTGATTTTGCATGTCAGTGTACACACAGACACATATCCATGTATTCTCCATCTGTTCTCAGTTACTGAATTATTAGACCCAACTGACCACTTGACTGTGTTTAACATGATAAACAGACTCTTAACAAGAACAATATTTAAAAAACTGGATTGTTCCTCCTACTTCTCAGCATGCATCAGCCACTCTCTTTCCCCATCCTATCTCCTGCCAAATGGTTTCTAAATATCTGTTCCACTTGGAGACACTATTGGATGTTGTTGTAAATGACTTTAATGAATATTCACTCTACCTGCTTTCATATTAATTCAGTTTTCCTAGGATGGTCTCTATGGGATCAAGCAAAAGGACTTAGTGGAATATCTCTATCTGACTCCATAAAGTAAAGAATGTGGTGAGTTTAGCAGAGTGCCCCTTCCTTTACTAAATGTGAATGATGTTTCAGTATAGGAGGCCAGAGTGAAAAGTCCTAACGTATGTTTGTTTGGGCAGCCAACAATTGGTCACATTGTACATTTCATGTTACAAAGGAGCCTCATGGTAGTATAAATGAGGGTTGGGAAAAGACACTTAACTGCTCAGGGCTTTAAAATGGAGCCAGAGCAAGAATTGTAGAAGTTGACAATATCAGGAAGGAAACCTCTGTAAGCAGGCACGCAGGGGACTCCAGAAATCTCTTCTTTGCCCCTACAACTCTGGACTTTCAGAAATGCACACCCCATTCTCCTGTATTAATACAAAATTCATGTTCACAACAACATCAAAAATCAATTTTAAAATAGTAAACCTAAGGTAGATGGAAAGACATTATAGCCTCAGCATGCCTGAGATCTGAGGAGCAAATCAGAAAGATGTTGAGTGTGAAGAGAAAGGGACATCGTGATAACCAATCATTTAAAATTTTTACTCCAGAGAAATGGCAATATTTCACAGATTGTTTCTCATCACCAATCTCACAAGTATAAGTATTTTTTGAAAATTTTCCTCTCAATTTTTTCCTTGACAGTGAAGTCCAGAATAGGTTGGTTTAGATCTTGCTCTTTTCAGCCTCAATACTCCATAATCACCTTGGCTTTTTTGATTATGACTGGATGGCATGTACTATTATTTTAATATTAAAGATTTAGTAAATAATTTCAAATGTTATCCTTAAATAACTGTGGGCTTTATTCATTTACTGTACATATTTTGAAAACATTCATAAGAACTTAAGGATTTTAATTCAAATGGTCTCTAAAGTAGAAAATGCACTCACAGATTATGCGTATGTCTTTTAAGAAACAGAAACGTGCCATTTGTTTTTAAATTGAGTAGACTTTGTATCCTTTAGAATTTGGGCAGAGTTTTCTTGCTATATTGTAGAGAACCTATCAACCATATCTTAATTTTCTTCTTCTTGAGGTTTTCAAAGTTAACATTGGCATTGGTCCACTAATTCCTTGTTTTCTATTTTTGGATGAGTGTGCATAATTACCTCCATCTTAATTTTCCACATAAATGTTTAGCAGAATCTTTCATGTTTCATTGCCATGTAAGCAGATGTGATTTTTATTCTTTTTCCTTTTCATTGAACAGTTACTTCATTTGAAATTTTTCACTTGATTTAACTTTTTTTTTTTGGTGGTAGATACATCTGTTGCCACCTGTGTCTGGTTGGCATTTTAATGTGTTGCCTCAAAGCTGTAACCACAATAGTGGCACATTTTCCTGCTGTTCCTTTATTCTTTGTTTCATGTGTATCTATTTTCAAGAAATTGCATTGGTATACTATCATAGTTTTTTTTTGTCTCTCAGATTTTCTATTGTAATTATTTATATTTATGCATTTGGAAATATTTCATGATTGTTACATAAAACAGCAGAGCTCTTTTAGAAAGTTTTCATGGTTTCCCAAATGTACAGTCATATAAATTATTTAGTAGTTATTACATAATGATCTTTGGAGCAATAAATGCTGTTATATAAGAACAATTCCCAAATGTAATTTGAAAGTTATAAGCTAGGCTTTGACGGCCTAGAATTAATGTACCTTTATAATTCTAATCTGCATGCAAATTTAAGAAGACCACGGATTGAGGACTGGGTGCATAATTTTCAGGGCCCAGTAAAAAGTGAAAATGTAGAACTCTTTGATAAAAAATTACAAAGAATTTCAAGATGACCATAATAGGCCATGCACAAGGCCTTTCTAAATGGGTAGAGTGATCATGAAGCCATGGGCATTGTTTTGCTTTGTTTAATCTTACTGTTTGGTTGTAAAGCAGATCTTTAAATCAAGAGAAAAAAGAACAGCAAAGAACATCTCAATCAAAATGTTTTAAACATTATAGAAGATTAGATCCATATAAATGAAAGGGATAAAGAAAAAGCACATATCCAACCTCAAATATAAAGCATGGAATTCTTATATGAACTCCATTATAGCACTTGATATTTCAGCTCTATTTTCATTTTTGAACAACTCTAGATATGTCTATATATTTTAGTCTAAAATTTAATTTTTATAAATTCTAAGTTCTTCCCCAAATTCTACCTTAGATAAACAATTCAGAGATACCTGTGTTTCCTATTCTATTAGGTGGAACCATATGAAATTGTCAGTGTTCAGCCTTTTCTGTCCTACAAAAAAATGACAGTCTTGTGTTTCCACCTAACACATGGCAGCCCAATAAATAGTGACAGTCAGGACCATAGAGCTACCACAGTAAACAATACTAAATGCATACACATACCCTTTCCAAGACCCCGGCAGGTCTTCTTTTCCCCAAAAGAATCATTCTTTGACTCTTCACCCATTATTCATGTGAGAAATTTTCCAGGCCCGTCACCATGTCAGTTGAGTGACTGTAACAATTAGATCTATTGATTCTCCTCTCACAATTTGACATTCTTTATTGAAAAGCATGATCTAAATGTTGACTAATAGTCTGCATAGTGAAACATGTTTACTAGTTCCCATGACCTACAACAGTGTAAACTATGATTCAAAAATTTCTTTTCTTAAAAACTTCTAAACAATATGTCTGCCGGGATAAACTGGTGCAATTTCTATGTGAAACCTAAAGAATTTCAATGACACATTTTCATCCTTATTGCTGTTAAATAATCCCTTCAATAGTGCCCCATCTTCTGTACTCCTTCATATGATTTTCTATCTTATTATTTTCCATCATTCTTTCTGTTAAAACTATAATAGTTTCTTTGGAGAAATTATAGATTTTCCCACTTCAGAGGCATTTCTGCATTGAGCTCTCATAAACCTCTCTAACATGGTGGGCAATAGACTCAATAACATTTGTGTATGAATTCAGTTGTGAATTACTTAAGGCTCATCTATAACATCAAAAAGCAACTTGGTAAAAACAATTCTATTGAAGATTATATGATCTAAATATATATAACTTTAGGATGGCTTCAAAATAGACAAAAATAGTGTCAATACAGTGTGGAGCAATGAATTTCTAAAATTTTTATCTGCTTAACATTTTTCAACAGCACAATTTATACAGAAGCCCAACATGAGACATTCTTGTTCACATGGAATTTCTCTGCCCGCTTGAGCCCTGTAGAAATACCACAGTGTTGGTAAACAGCAACAGCAACAAGAAGATACTAAGCTTGAATTCTCAGTGGCTCAACCACACCAAAGTTTGTGGGTTGCTCCCATAAAGTTCAATGTCAGTCAGAATAAACTCCTCTATCATTAACCTATGACACACATTGCACGTAACCTTCAAAGTACTGGAAGTGGAAAAGGAGAGAACTTGGGAAGGAGGCAGGGGCTTTTTACTGCCTCAGCCCCAGAGCGATTCATGGCACTTCACCTCAGAGTCTCTTAGATCTTTCCATGTGATCCCAACATAACTGGATGTCTCTGAAATATCTGGGAGTGCATGAATATTCATTACATGTCTTAGTATTCATTACATGTCTGTTTACAGACTCCATTTTGCTTTCTAAGATGCTCCCTGACTCTTCTCAGAAGCTTTACATAACATGCTATAAAACACTGATCTAATCAAAATATCACCCTACACCCTATAAATATGTACAATGATGTGTCAATTTAAAAATTAAAGCAAAAAATCCACTGATCTAAAGGGATGATTTCCTCATGCTTCAGGTACTTCTTCATGGAATATTAGTCTCCAATACCAAACTTAAGAATTTGGCTGCAAAGAATCCAATAATGTATTTTCAGAAAGAGATTGGAATGCCACAATCTTGTGCATCAACAAAAGAGTGTGTCCCTTTTTGACATTTGGGTCTCTGCGTGACTTCTGACAGAAAAGACAGGCTCAGAGGACACATGGGCATGTCCAAAATTTAATTTCTAAAAGGCTTCTGGATCTGCCCTAATGAAGACATGAGTCTAGAAAGTTTCTGACCTCCAGAGCACAGACAGTGCTTCTTCAGAGAAATTATAGATTTTCCCACTTCAGAGGCATTTCTGCATTGAGCTCTCATAAACCTAACATGGTGGGCAAGTTGGTATTTCAGTCCTTCACATTTAGCTCTGAGTTTAGTACTTGCTGGATTTTAAATTAAGTTTCTTTGACATGAAATGAAATCTTCAGCTGCCTGTTAGTTCCAAAGCAGGCCCTCAAGCTCAACACATTAAAAAATTAGTCGTTTCCTCAGAATCTTGTTCTTCCTTCAGAGTTTCCAATTTTTGTTACAGATACCACCTATCAGACAGTCATTTGGGCTTAACATTTTAAAGTCTGTTCTGGGTCTTCCACATTCATTATTCTCTACAGTCAATCACATTCCAAGGATTGTTGCCTCCAATGCATGCCTTTTTCTCAGTTTTATTTTCTCCCATCAGAGTCATGCACAGATTAGCTCTCAAGTGAGCTATTATAATGGCCTCCTAGCATCTAAACTCTCTTTTTCCAATTGATAGTTCTGCCAGAGTTGTCTTCTTAAAGCAGAGGTTAGACCACATTTCTCTAAGTAAATTCCAACGACACCAAAATAGTGATTCTTAATAAGTATGACAAGTAGGGAAATACAGATGGGAGAGTTTCCTTGGTAAATAAGTTCATAAAATCTAGGTTAAACAATGTTAAATGGGGTTTGCTTTTTGCTGTTGCTTTGTTAATGTGCATTTGAAATTTCTAAAGTGGCATTACATATCCATAATTTCCCTTATCTATTTGACAAAGGAATCTGGTTGTTTAGAAGCATTTTTTCAGAACTTCTATAGGTCAACCTTTCAGAAATTCCTCATTATCAACAGTCAAATACAGATGTATTTTCTTTGGCTCTCGCAACAGGTTTAGAGGAATTTCTAGTCTGTTCTTGTGATGTTTCATTACATGCATCTTTTGCTCAGGCCTGTTAAACCTACTCAACGTGTGTATCTTCTACTCCATGTCTTTATTCTTACTGTTGTCTTAACACGAAATCCTTGCAACCCAATTCATAGTTTTTGTTCTTTGGAAAAATCCAGATTATGTATCATCAATACATATTTTTTCTCTATTGAGATTTTCCTGTTTTTATGTATCACAGCCAGAAGTAATCACTGCATAGAGTATTTCTGTAGAAAGATAGAAGAGTTCTATTTTAACACAATATTTACTATACACCCAGCAAAGGTCTACGTATTTATGGATACTATTTTATATATTCATCCCATCAATGCTATGAAGAAATATTAATAAACCCATTATATATGCTAAAAGGTAGCGACACATATATGCCACATGTGCGGGTTTTCTCAGGTATTATTAGCTAGGGAAGCTGTGTTGTAACAATCTTCAAAAACTTCCTTCTATTGTTTACATGCTATTCCACATCATTTTGTTTTCATTTCTTTTGTAGTATCTAATGTATTCTACAAAAGAAAGTACAGTAGTTGGAAAACTCTTGTGAAAAAACATATATTACATATATACTATTCTTCATGATGCTCAAAATTTTCATCATTAACATTTTGTATATATATGTGTGTGTGTGTGTGCGTGTTAGATATATAATTTAAAAGAAAACAATAAGTTGGTGGCTTATGGCAAATTGTTCCTTAAGTCCTGCATTTGAAACACACTGAGTGAATCAGCACATTTGATCATCTTTTAACTACAACAGATGATTATACATTAAAAATGCATTAATCATCCAAATACATCTTTTTAAATTATTTATTTATTTTTATTTATTTATTTTGAGACGGAGTCTCATTCTGTGGCCCAGGCTGGAGTGCAGTGGCGTGATCTCGGCTCATTGCAAGCTCCGCCGTGACCTTGGACATATCCCTAATATTTTCAAGCCTCAGTTTCCCGTCTTTAAAATTAGAATAAAGATACCAAACTCCTTGGGTTTTGTGAGAGTAAAATGAGACGATGTTTGTAAGAGACTCAGCGCAGTGTCAGTATCTATCATGTGCTATGTACTCTGCGTTTTCTTTCTTTCTTTTTTTTTTTTGAGACGAAGTCTCGCTCTGTCACCCAGGCTGGAGTGCAGTGGCGCTATCTCCGCTCACTGTAAGCTCCGCTTCCCGGGTTCACGCCAATTCTCCTGCTTCAGCCTCCTGAGTAGCTGGGACTACAGGCACCCTCCACCACGCCCGGCTAATTTTTTTTTTTTTTTTTTGTATTTTTAGTAGGGACGGGGTTTCGCCGCATTAGCCAGGATGGTCTCGATCTCCTGACCTCATGATCCACCCGTCTCGGCCTCCCAAAGTGCTAGGATTACGGGCGTGTGCCACCGTGCCCGGCCCTGCGTTTTCTACTGTGGATGCTACTGAATGTTTTTAGTATTTGCTGTATGTCAAGAGCTCTTCTAATTAAACTCTATGCGTAATGACTCACTTAAAGGTTACTATTATTATCCCTATTGTAAGAAATGGACATTGGGGCACAAAGAGGCTTAGAAACTTGCTCAAGATCACATACCTGGCTGAGCGCGGTGGCTCACACCTGTAATCCCAGGACTTTGGGAGGCCGAGGCAGGCGGATCATGAGGTCAGGAGATCGACACCATCCTGGCTAACACGGTGAAACCCCGTCTCTGTCTGTCTGTCTTTCTCTCATCTCACTCTGTCACCCAGGCTGGAATGCAGTGGCACAATCTCAGCTCACTGTAATGTCTTCCTCCTGGGTTCAAGCGATTCTTCTGCCTCAGCCTCCGGAGTAGCTGGGAGTAGAGGCATGTGCCACCATGCCTGGCTAATTTTTGTATTTTTAGTAGAGATGGGGTTTCACCATGTTGGCCCAGCTGGTCTCAATCCCCTGACCTCTGGTGATCTGCCAGCGTTGGCCTCCCAAATTGCTAGGATTGCCGGTGTGAGCCACCACACCTGGCCTTTATTTCTTTATTTTCTATTGTTTGTTTGCAGCGATAGGATCCCAAATTCAGAAATCAAGTAAAGGAAGTATGCCTCCAAGAGGTATTGGAGTAGATAAACTAGATATTACAAAGCCTACAGATTCAGTCTATTAACTTTTAAAAATAAATTATTATGATAATTTATTTATAAACAATTTTGTGTGTGTGTGTGTGTGTGTGTGTGTGTGTGTGTGTGTGTGTGATGGAGTCTCGCTCTGTCGCCCAGGCTTGAGGGCAGTGGTGCAGTGGCCCGATCTTGGTTCACTGCAACCTCCCCCTACCGGGTTCAAGTGATTCCCCTGCCTCAGCTTCCTAAGTAGCTGGGATTACAGGCACCTGCCACCAGGCCCGGTTAATTTTGTATTTTTAGTAGAGAGGGTTTCACCATATTAGCCAGGATGGTCTCGATCGCCTGACCTCGTGATTCGCCCACCTCGGCCTCCCAAAGTGCTGGGATTATAGGTGTGAGCCACCGCGCCCGGCCTATTTAAACAAGTTTTTAAAATAAATTATTTTATTTTAACTTATCATATTCCTTTATTCAGGGAGATAAGTTACTGAGATAACTGGTAGTAGGCAAAGAGAAGAAACAGGGTGAAGTCAGGTTTGTTGGTGGAGGAAAAATGATACTAAAGACTGCCCAACAAATATTCAGAATCCAGAAATGTTCATATTTCTCCATGGTTCAATTTCTCATGGGTCACTTTTCATTACAAGGATTCTGGAGAGCAAATAAGACAGGATTCTCTCAGGTATCAACCCAGTCTTTTTTTTTTTTTTGAGACAGAGTCTCGCTCTGTGGCCCAGGCTGGAGTGCAGTGGCACCATCTTGGCTTACTGCAACCTCTGCCTCCCGGGTTCAGGAGATTGTCCTGCTTCAGCCTCCCGAGTAGCTGGGATTACAGGCCCACGCCACCATGCCTGGCTAATTTTTGTATTTTTGGTAAAGACAGCGTTTCACCATATTGGTCAGGCTGGTCTCGAACTCCTGACCTCAGGTGATCCACCCGCCTCGGCCTCCCAGAGTGCTGGGATTACAGGCGTGAGCTACCGTGCCCGGGCCAACCCATAGTCTTTTGGTCTTCTTTCAGCCAAGGCATCCAGTGAAAATACAATTTATTTTTCAGATTCCTCTGGAGAATTAAAAAGTCTCTTTTGCGGCTGGACACAGCGGCTCACACCTGTAATCTCAGCACCTTGGGAGGCTGAGGTGGGCAGATCACAAGGTCAGGAGATCGAGACCATCCTGGCCATAGCCAACATGGTGAAATCCTGTCTCTACTAAAAATACAAAAATTAGCTGGGTGTGGTGGCACACACCTGTAGTCCCAGCTATGTGGGAGGCTGAGGCAGAAGAATTGCTTGAACCCAGGAGGCGGAGGTTGCAATGAGCCAAGATTGAGCCACTGCACTTGCTCTGGTGACAGAGCAAGACTCCGTCTCAAAAAAAAAAAAAAAAGTCTCTTGCATCAAATTGCCATGGTCTCTGCTCTTGGTCCTCTTTACCTTGTACTCATTCTTCAAGGATTTATTTTCTCATTGCCTGATCAAGATCATTGCAATGACCAAAAAATTTTCGGATGCTGTGATTTTTGTAATATTCCTTTAAAAAGTTAATCATGATGTTGCATTCTTCAGTGTGCAAGTGTGGAGATGTCAGGATGCCTCTTTAAGACAAGATGATGGGTCACAGAAGTGCCATACCACTCACAGCCAAACCAGGAGAGCTGAAGGGGCAGTCACCAACGAAGATGCCTGACCCAGAAGTTGGCTGCCAGGGAGCCAAAAGCCAGGTCACTCCACAGGTGGCCAATGCCTGGGGGAGCCCTCCACTGCCAAAGCTTATTATTATTAATATTATTATTATTATTATTATTATGAGACGGAGTCTGGCTCTGTCTCCCAGGCTGGAGTGCAGTAGCACGATCTTGGTTCACTGCAACCTCCACCTCCCGGGTTCAAGCAATTCTCCTGCCTCAGCCTCCCGAGTAGCTGGGACCACAGGCACGTGCCACCTCACCTGGCTAATTTTATTTTTTGAACAGACAGGGTATTGTTATGTTGTCCAGGCTGGTCTTGAACTCCTGGGCTCAAACCATCCTCCCACTTCAGCCTCCCAAAGTGCTGGGACTACAGGTGTGAGCCACACCTGGCCAGGTTCTACTTTTTAATATTTAAAATATTTGAAATAGGCCGTGCACGGCGGCTCACACCTGTAATCCCAGAACTTTGGTAGGCTGAGGCGGGCGGATCACCAGAGGTCAGCAGTTTGTGATGAAACTCCGTTCCTACTGAAAATACAAAAATTAGCCGGGTGGGTGGCAGATGCCTGTAATCCCAGCTACTCGGAAAGCTGAGTCACCTAAACCCGGGAGGTGGAGGTTGCAGTGAGCCGATATCATGACACTGCAGTCCAGCCTCTGCGACGCAATGAGACTGTCTCAAAAAAAAAAAAAAAAAAAAAAAAAAAAAAAAAAAAAAAAAAAAAGATGGTGTCACTGATTTCTACTACATCAGCTCTGGAGGCACTCCGTACCTGATT
The DNA here is from genome assembly GCF_029289425.2 of Pan paniscus. Taxonomy (NCBI): domain Eukaryota; kingdom Metazoa; phylum Chordata; class Mammalia; order Primates; family Hominidae; genus Pan; species Pan paniscus. The sequence goes on along the minus strand of NC_073267.2, from coordinate 41,744,611 downwards.
GCTCCACTTTTAGTGGTGCTAAGTTCAAATAATTCAGCTGCTGAGAAACTGACTCCCGTGGGAGTGCGGGCGTGCGTGCGTGCCGCGGAAATCCCGCCTTCCGGCGCCGGCGGTGGGCCCTGGCTGCAGTCGGTGAGCTCCAAGTAGGAAGATAAACGGGATTGCAGGAAGCGGGAGAGTCGGGAGGAGCAGGGAAGGGCTCCTCTTCCCCATTGGCTGCGCCCGCGGAGCCGCCTTGCGATTGGCGGTAAGCGCGGGTCGGTGGAGGGGGCGGCAGTCCCGCGCGGGCACGCCCCTCGGGTAGCGAGAGGCGTCGGGATCGCGGGCGCCGCCTGAGCCAGCGGCTGCTGGGAGGCTGTGTCCGTACGCCTGCGGGGCGAGGAGGCCGGGCCCTGCGCCTCAGGTCCTGGCCTGGGGCACCGGGGAGGCCGGCGTCGGAGGCGGTGCGGGGTTGGCGGGCGGCTCAAGGGGTGGGGGTTCGGGGGAGGGGGCGGGGTTGCTGCGCGGACCGCCAGCGGCGCAGCCTCCTGCCTCTCTCTATCTCTAAGTGGTGGTGGCTGTGGGTTTTTCTGCAGGTGAGCCTTTTAAGTAATTTGTTTCACGCAGGCGCCCTGCTGTTGGGTAAAGCGGCAGATTCACGCTGCTGTCATTTGTGGTTCAAACGATGGGCTTCCTGGCAGGGCGCGGTGGCTCAAGCCTGTAATCCCAGCACTTTGGGAGGCCGAGGCGGGCGGATCACGAAGTCAGGAGATCGAGATCATCCTGGCTAACATGGTGAAACCCCGTCTCTACTGAAAATACAAAAAAAAAAAAAATGGGGCTGGTGGCGGGCGCTGGTACTCAAGGCTACTCGGGAGGCTGAGGCAGGAGAATGGCATGAACCCGGGAGGCGGAGCTTGCAGTGAACTGAGATCCCGCCACTGCACCTCCAGCCTGGGCGACAGAGGGAGACTCCATCTCAAACAAAACAAAACAAAAAATGATGGGCTCCCTGTCGTGTGTGTGTACCTTTTGGATTTGAGGGCAGGGGTGTGACATTGTGATTTGGCCTCCTGTGACGGTCCATTCTCAAGGTCTCGCCAGCGTGGTGCAGAAACCCGGCATACCCTGCCTATCTAGGAAGGAGGCTTTCCCTTCCCCACCTCCCTCTCCCTCCATCTCTTCCCTCTATCTCTCTTTCCTCTTCACTCCCCTCCCCGAGCTCTTCTCTCCCATCTTTCTGTTCTTTTTTTTCTGCATTAAACTTTTCGGGAGTGTCTTTGTAAAATATTAAAAAGCGTTAGGTCTTCAACATGTATGTTTACTTGCAGGCCTGAGAACTGGGAGGAAGCTGGAGAAAAGATGCCCTCTGAATATTTGTGTTTGGCTGCCCAGGCTCGCCTTGACTCCAAATGGTTGAAAACAGATATACAGGTGGGGTTTGACATGTCTCTTTCTTGGTGTATTTCTGCTTCCATGTTTAAATTTCTCGTGTAAGTCTTTTTTTTTTTAGGGTATGTAAGGGGAAGTCAGTTGTTTCTTGCTATAGTAGAGGAGCAGGTTTGTTTCCTGTAACTTAAAATATAACAGTCTTTATGGCTGTTTTTGTAGATCGTGCACGGCTGCCTTTTAATTAGTTTCTTGCAAGTGCACAAAACTTAAGTTCTATGAATAGGCAAAATTTTTTTCCTATTTTTTATTACTGGTTAAGAAATCTGCCACACTCCTAACCATATGATGGTGACTGTTATTTGTTACTGATAGTTTTTGAGCTGTTTAGTTAACTGTGCAGGGGAAAGTTGGAGAAGTAAGTTGCAGTAATTATGGCCAATAGAAACTCACTCATTTTATGAGGTCTTGTGTTTGTGTTTTTGGAGAGACAAGAGTTAGTTCAGTCGAGGTGTTTGTTTTGTATTTGTATGCAACACAAGGTCTAAGGATAATTGTGTTGAAACTGAGGTCATGATGTTGGAATCTTAAGGGCTGAAGGTTCCAAATAAATGGTATATATAGAATTCTCTCTGACTCGAAATTGTCCCTTTCTGGACCTCCGGATGCTGAGGCTAAGAATGTCCATATGATAGGGTCTTCGATGACAGGAGTCAGCAACCTTTTTTTTTTTTTTCTTTCACGTATCTGTAATTCATTCTGTATATTGTAAAAAGTTTTAAGCTCTCTTCCTAGCCCTAGTATTTGTTAATAAATTAAAACATTTCCCAAAGTGTTTTTTTGTGAAACAATAATTCTAAAAGATGCTCTAAGAAAAGCTAAGAACATGGAAAAATCTAAAGTATATGTTTTATTTATTACATTTGATGAATTTGTTGTTTGCTTCTTTTTCCTCTCGAGAGGGAGCCTTGCTCTGTTGCTCAGGCTGGAGTGCAGTGGCATGATCTTGGCTCACTGCAACCTCTGCCTCCCGGGTTCAAGCAGTTCTCTGCCTTAGCCTCCTGAGTAGCTAGAATTACATGTACCCTCCACCACGCCCAGCTAATTTTTGTATTTTTAGTAGAGATGGAGTTTCGCCATATTGGCCAGGCTGGTCTTGAACTCATGACCTCATGATCCACCTGCCACGGCCTCCCAGAGTGTTAGGATTATAGGCGTGAGCCTCCGCACCCGGCCCACATTTGATGAATATTTTTGTCCTTTGTTCTTTTAAAAATTGTGGTTAGAAAGCAGAGCATAATTGTTCTTTATGTAGATCCCAACTGATTAGGGTTTTTAGGGAGATTTTTTGGCATTCAGTAAATGTTTTTATTTTCCATTATTAAGACTATGAATATTTTATTTTATTTTCTGAGACAGGGTCTTGCTCTGTTGCCCAGGCTGGAGTACTGTGGCATTATCTTGGCTCACTGCAACCTTTGCCTCCTGGGTTCAAGCAATTCTCCTGCCTCAGCCTCTCAAGCTGCTGGGATTACAGGTGGCTGCCACCACGCTGGGCCAATTTTTGTATTTTTAATAGAGTTGGAGTTTCACCATGTTGGCCAAGCTTGTCTGAAACTCCTGACCTCAAGTGATCCGCCTACCTCAGCCTCCCAGTGTGCTGGGATTGTAGGTGAGAGCCACTGCACTGGCCCATTTTCACTTTTCATTAGCTGCTATTTTCCCCCATTTATTTCCTACCTTTCTGTGTATGATTTCTGAATTAAATGTATTTCATGCCTTAACCTTCTGAATTGTTTGTTCTCTCATTTTCCATGTTGTTAAGGAAAATAAGAGGCTAAGTGAGATGTATTAAATTTGCTTATAGTTTCTCAGATCAGGATAAAGGCTCATCTGTTGCAGAACGGGACTCTGCTCTTGCTTCACCCAGGATGCGTTTCCTAGTTCCTTCCTAGAGTGGGGCCACACCCTGCTCCAGCCTTCCAGACCCAGCTCCCTGCTCTGACATGATTCCACCAGACTGTATTCCAGCTGTCCTACCTGGACCTAGATATTTTCTTTGTTTTTGTTTGTTTGTTTGTTTTTTGTTTTTGAGATGATGTTTTACTTGGCGGTCCAGGCTGGAGTGCAGTGGCGATCTTGGCTCACTGCAACCTCCACCTTCCAGGTTTAAGCAATTCTCCTGCCTCAGGCTCCCAAGTAGCTGAGATTACAGGTGCATGCCACTACACCTGGCTAATTTTTGCATTTTTAGTAGAGACGGGGTTTCACCATGTTGGCCAGGCTGGTCTCGAAATCCTGACCTTGTGATCTGCTCGCCTCGGCCTCCCAAAGTGCTGGGATTATAGGTGTGAGCCACCGCACCCAGCCAACTTTTTTTTAATTAAAAAACTTATATGAAATTTATTTTATTGTGGTATCTAGTTCAGTAAATTTTGACCCTTTAGATTCATTTAACCCCCGCCATCATCAGGATGGAGAAGTTTCATCACCCCAAAAGCTCCCTTAAGGTGCTGCTTTTTATCACATATCCCCTGGCCTCATACCCTGGCAACCACTGATCTGTTCTCCATCAGTATAGGGTATTCTTTTTGAGAATGTCGTGTAAGTGGAACCATATTTTAAGTAACGTTTTGAAACCATCTTCATTTACTCCTAGTTATATGTTTGAGATTTATTGTTGTTCTGTGTATTAATAGTTCTTTTTATTGATGAATGGTGTTTCATCATTTGGATGTACCACATTGTGTTTATCCATTCTGCTATTGTAGGACCTTGTGGTTGTTTCCGTTTTTCTTTCACAATTGTAATCCTGCTGTGAGCATTTCTGTACAGATTTTGTGTGAATATAGTTTCCATTTCCCTAGGATAAAGACCTAGTAGTGTGAAAATTGGGTCATGTGCTGAACTGTTTTCCGAAGTGGCTGTTTTAGTTTGCATTCCTGCTGGCAATCTGTCACGTTTCTGTTGCTCTGTGTCTTTGTTAGCACTTGGTGTTATCAGTGTTTTTTAGTTGAGCCATTCTAACACGTCTAGTGGGATCTCATTGTGGTTTAAATTTGCATTTCCATAATGGCTAACAATGCTGAATATCATGTTCTTCTTTGCCACTCTTGTATCCTTTGTGAAGTTTCTGTTCAGATCTTTTGCACAGAAAAAGCTGTATCATGGAACCAGTAAAATAACCAAGGAGAGGTTGATTAAAGTTCTGTTTATAATCCTAGAAGATTCCTGCCTTAGGGATATGGGATGGCTGAACATAAGACACCAACACTGGACAGATGAAATAGCAGTTTATTAGTCACGCATGCTCACAGCCCTGGGGGTGGGGGACACCGCATGTCACACGGGGGCTGCACTTGGGAACAGAGTGAACCACGAGGGGCTGTGGGAGGCACATTTTGTAGTAAGAAGAGGGTGAAATGACCTTGCTTCCATGGGAAGATGTGATTGGCTTGTTGGAATAACTCTGGACCGGCAGGGATGAGCAGGCTGGGGTCGGGTCTCCGCGATAAGGAGGGTTGTTTGGCTCTGGGATCTTATCCGTGGGAGCAGAGCTTGGAGGAGACCTTGTGGTTAGGCTATTTGAGGCCTTCTTGATTTTACTGACGTCAAGGCAGCACATAATATTTAGTCTTAATTTCAGGCCACACAAGACATTCTTCTGTATCTACTTTCTGTGGCACTTTTCAAAAGGTTTTGTCCTTAGTGTTTAGCAGTAGATTATGATGTGCCTCATCATGGCTTCCTTTGGATTTATCTTGTTTGGGCTTTGCACAGATTCTTCAATCTGCCTAGGTTTATGTCATTTGCTGAACCTAGGAAGTTTTCAGCTATTAGTTCTTTAGATTTTTTTTTCAGCATTGTACCTTTTCTCTCCTGTTATTAACCTGTGGGGTCTGTGCTAATTCTAGGTAGTTAGTTTCAGAATTGAATTGCATTGTGGGACACATAGCTGGGTGTCACAAAGAACTGGAGAATTGCTTGGTGCAAAAGTCCATACATTTGGCGTCGGAAGTGTTGTAAACAGAGGAACTGTTTCCTAAGGGATTTTTAGATATTCATTATTTATAATCTGGATGGGATATCATGTCTTTCACCGATTGAGATACATTTTTCTAATTATGTTGTTTAGACGTTTAGTCATAGCCTTCTGTGATGGAACGTGTTTACATTTCAAGGTTAAGGTTAGTGCTCTCTTCTCTTCGCTTACTATGTCAGGAGTTTTATGACAGTTGTTTTTGACTGAAACGTTACATTGTCAGTGGCCTAAAGTCATTTTTCCCAGCTTTTCCTTTGTGTCCCAGTGCTCTTGAATTATGCTATCAGTGACAGCGCCCCTGCATAGCAGTGCTTGCTCCAATGAATACAGTGGAGTAGGGCCTTGGAAAGAGTTAGAAGATTTTTGAATCATACTACTTTTCTACACCTCCCTTTTCCCATGGGTACGCAAGCATTGGGACTCAATGGATGGAAGCAATTCGTGTGAAATTGAAGTAGGTAAATATCAAATACTAAGTTTCTCAGTTGTGAAATCTACTAGGAAGTTAATGAAATATCATTTTGGAAGATATGCTTTAAATAATTTGATATATTGGTTTCTTTTCTTTTCTTTTCTTTTTTTTTTTTTCAAATGGAGTCTTGCTCTGTTGCCCAGGCTAGAGTGCAGTGGTGCCATCTCGGCCTACTGCAAGCTCTGCCTCCCTGGTTCACGCCATTGTCCTGCCTCAGCGTCCCGAGTACCTGGAACTATAGGTGTCCACCATCATACCTGGCCAATTTTTTGTATTTTCAGTAGAGATGGGGTTTCACTGTGTCAGCCAAGATGGTCTCCATCTTCTGACCTCGTGATCCACCGGCCTTGGCCTCTTAGAGTGCTGGGATTACAGGCATAAGCCACCACTCCCGGCCGATATATTGTTTGTTTATGAAAATTATACTGGATCTGTTACAGGTATGATTGATATATTTTATTTTTGAGTTGTCAAACATTCAGTTAATGATGTGTGTTGTAACTTTTCGGGGAGGGACATTTGCAGAGACTGACTAATGGTATGGCATTCTGAAAAGCGGTTACAGATTAAAAAAATTTTAATTCTGCAGATGATAGTGTCAAACCAAGTGGAACAAAGAAAGAAGATCTGGATGACAAAGAGAAAAAAGATGAAACTCCTGCACCTGTATATAGGGCCAAGTCAATTCTGGAGAGCTGGGTATGGGAGTAAGCAACCAGGTAATCTTTGATCAGAGATAGAAATTAGTATAGACATTTTGCCTCCAGATCCTCAGGTGGTTTTAGAAATTGGTTCTCTAATTCTGTAGGAGAAGGTTGATACTGGTATAGGCTTACACGTCATTGAAACTGGAAAAGGTAGCTAGATATTCTTCTACTCATGTTTTGGATAATGAGATATTTTATGCTTCACACACTTGGAGTATCTCATCTACTGTAATACAGTATCTGAATGAATACTTTAAATAAAATACATTTCTGTAAGTTAATTGTATACTTTAAAAATCTCTGAAAAATTTGAGTAGCAAGTCTCAGAAACTTGGTTCTAAATATTGAGAATATATCCTTCCTTGGGAGGGAGCATGTAGTAAACATGTTAGTGTGATTGTAAGCATACTGTCTTTCTGGAGGTCGCTGTGTTCCTGCATCCACTGTTTTCATTTCAGGGATGTTGACAGAATGCCAGGCACCAAAAGGCCAGAAGCATGCCCTTGCAGGACCAGCACTTGGCCCTGGCCATCCTGCTGGAGCTGGCTGTGCAGAGAGGCACACTGAGGTGAGGGCTTGTGCAGACTGGGAACGCTTTGGGGAAGCGCCTCTGTATCCAAATGCCTGTTGCATTGTGTGCATTTCACTGAATCGTGTTTGACTGCAGCAGATGTGGTGCTCTGGCTACAGAGCACCATGTCCCAGAGCTTGCTCTCTCTTTACCTTTTCTTCACTTCCTTTTTTATGCTCAGTTTTCTAGCCTGGGAACTGTTCTTTTTTTTTTTTCTTTCAGTTTTCCTCATTTAATTATTTTTATTCCATGAATTTAAGATCCTAGAACTTCCATGTGAATGTGCTCTTTGAGCTTCTTAACTGGTCTTTCCTATCAGCAGAAGGCGATGACTTGTGCTAAAATCTTAGTGTCAATTCAGTGATTTAATTACCATGGCTTTACTTTCATTTCCTTTCATATCCCAAGTATTGCTTCACCTCTATCCAGCTGTTTGCTTTTATTTTTGATCAACCATGAAAAAAAAAGTTAATCTGTTTTTACTAGGAATAAATGTGTTTTCTCCTTTAGCCAAATGTTGTCTGCCATCCTGTTGTTGCTTCAGCTGTGGGACAGCAGGGCACAGGAAACTGACAATGAGCGTTCTGCCCAGGGCACCAGCACCTTGCTTTTGCCCTTGCTGCAAAGGTTCCAGAGCATCATTTGCAGTAAGGATACACCCCCCTCCGAGGGTGACATGCACATGAGTGTCATGATGGAACTTTATGTTTAGGTGGTACTCAAGTCTAGTTATTTTTTACGCAAGACCAGTGTGTGTGTCCATGGCAGTGTTTTTCTCTGGCGTGTGTGTGTTTGGTGGTAACAGCAGCGAGTCAGATGAGACAGGTGTGGGAGGCCGCTTGTTTGTGGAGAAGACTTGGATCAGTGAGCACCGACTTCCTTGTCAGCACAGAACCAAACTTGAAACACGCACTTTTAAATCAATACTAGAAAAGAACAACGAAAATAGTGGCTTTCTTTGTTGGCCCTTCCTATGTACTGGGCTCTGTGCAGGGCATGTCATCTGAGCTGTCACTCTGTTTAGTACCAGCTCCCCGCTTAACAGGTGTGGACAGGAGCTGGGGGAGGAGCAGGCATGTGGGGCCCTGGGCGTAAACCTGCAGGACTGCTGGTCTTTACAGGTCAAGTACAAGTTGAATTTTGCATCTTTTTGGGAAAGTCTTAGGCATTTCAATATCATGCTTTGCTTTAATTTTTCTATTATTTGTTAGTCTTTAAATTAATGATAATAGGGCTCTTCTGCCTTTAGAAGAATTAGAACTATGATTTAATTTGCAAATGAAAGTAGGTGTTCTCCAGAGTGGGCAATGTTTAGATTAAAATAAAGGTTTTGGTTTTAGATTTCAAGGCCAGCTTGAGATGCTGTTCTGGGTTCCCAGAGAGGTGGTTCTGCCTTTCTCCAGGGGTCCTAGGCCTGTAGGGTGGTTTGGTCATGTTAGTAATCTGTGTGGATTCAACTTACCTGTGGTGTCATAAATGTATACATGCACAGTCAATGTTGTGTACATGTGTACAGCACATTTAGACATTTATACAGTCAGTTTGTATGCTACATAATTATATAGATGTATAGTATAACTGTATCATCGACATTGTCATTTGATGGGTCAAATGAGTCAATACCAAAATATAAAGAGTGGGTAAAGGCTAACTGTATTACTTTAATTTTTCCCACCATTTCTGAATGTTTGTTTACCTTTCCTTTCTAGCTTTCGTCTGGCCCTCTGAGCCCCAGTGAGAGTTTCCTGAGGTACCTCACCCTCCACAAGACAACGAGCTTGCCATTGATCTGCAACAAATGGCGGTTGTTGTCATGGCCCATTTAGACCATCTGGCTACACCCTGTAGATGCCTCCGCCGTGTAGCTGTCCGACGTCTCATAAGGTGTGGTGCAAGAACCGTGTTCTCTGTGGGTTTTGTAGCTAGTACCACTTGTAGGTTCTCATCCTGGGCCCGTGTGGAGACTTGCTTTTTCTGGTCTTGGTAGGCGGAGCTGGCCTGTGGTTTTTAAACTTGTTTGCAGTTGAAGGTGTTATCCGTGTTGAGAGTGAATGATGAGCAAGCTGAGGCGCACAGGCCTGGGGACCCAACCTGGGGGCCCAGGTTCCAGGTTCAGGTGGCACAGCCCCAGAGAGCTCCCCTTTATCCACAGCCCCAGGCCCTCCCACCTTCTACAGAGGGTTCCATAGCCTTCTTTATACTCTGAACGTGGGCTGTCTTAGTATGTAATGCTGGTTATAGTAGTGACAGTATAATTATATATTATATCTGTTATGTAATAGTAATGGCAATAGTAGTGATTTGCATGTGTGGAGCACCTGTAGGGTGCAGGCCCACTGAGGACCTCATGCACGCTGTTGTATCTCATTATGTCAATGAGAAAACTGCCTTTGGGGATGTTAGTGAACTTTGCCAGTGTATAACAGTAATCCTAGTTTTGAATCCAGATTTTTCTAACATTTTATTTCTAGTATGAAGAGTATTTATTTTGTTTTACAGTCGTTAAAAAAAAAAAGGAATACAGTCACATGGTTCAAAAATCAAACCTAGGCAGAGACACACTGTCGCTTCCCCTGCCCACCCCTTCCACCCATTTTCCTACCTGCTCTCTCTGGCTTTTCAGTCTCCTCTGTAACCTCCTTGTTCTCTGGAATGAGTATGCTAGTGGTAGCATGTTGCATTACTTGTGTTGCTTGTTTTTTTTTACTAACCATATATACTGGAGTACATATATATATATATATATATATATATATATATACTCTTTGTTTTTATAAAGCAGCTTAGTCTTCAGTGTGTAGATATGTCTTTTATGTATCTTTCTTCAGTGAGTCTCTTACTGGTGGACACTTGGGCTTATTGCCACAGTGTTGCTATACAAATAGTGCTGAGGGTCGGTTGTGGTGGCTCATGCCTGTAATCCCAGCACTTTGGGAGGCCAGGGTAGGTGGATCACCTGAGGTTTGGAGTTTGAGATCAGCCTGGCCAACTTGGAGAAACCCCGTCTCTACTAAAAAATACAAAAGTTAGTGGAGCATGGTGGCACATGCCTGTAATCCCAGCTACTCGGGAGGCTGAGGCAGGAGAATCGCTTGAACCTGGAAGGCAGAGGTTGCAGTGAGCCGAGATTGCGCCACTGCACCTTAGCCTGGGCAACAAGAGTGAAACTGTCTCAAAAAACAACAACAACAATAACAAAAAACACAAATAGTGCTGCAAGGCCTGACCTGGAACATGTGTCCTCCATGTGTGCACGCGTGTGTGCCTGTGCACATGCACAGGTGGGGATGCACCTAGTGTGGGCTGGTTGTCACCATATCGCTCCTGTACATCTTGATTTCTCTCACCACCAATAGGGATGCTGGTCTCCCAGCCTCGTGTGTGGGCTTTTGGGATTTTGCCTGCTAAAGCACAAAATGGTGACCCTGATATAGTTTGAGCATTTAAAAATATATTAGTATTTAAGGGCCATTTATACTGCTTTTTAATGGGCTCTGTTGAAATACAATGGAAATGGAAAAATAGCCTGTTTAGTTGCTTCATCATACCTGTTAAATTCGGTAATACGGCGTGGTAGGAGATGGGGTTTCACCATGTTAGCCAGGATGGTCTCGATCTCCTGACTTCGTGATCTGCCTGCCTCGGCCTTCAAAAGTGCTGGGATTACAGGCATGAGCCACTGCGCCCGGCCAATTGGATTATTTTAAAGCATAACTCTGTCTTTAAAACATTTTAAGGCATTTTATCTCTTAATGATAAGGATTTAAGAAAAACCCTACAATATCATTATCCTGTCTATAGGATTAACAGTGATTCCTTAATCTAACATGTAGTCCATGTTACATTTTCCAGGACTATCTCAAAAATGCCTTTTTTAGGTGGTAATTTTGAATTAGGACCTGAATATGTTCTGTGTATTGGCATTGGTTGACATATGCTTCTATTCTCTTTCCCCAAACAACATGGCTCCAGGCCCTCCTCTGCCTGTCTCTGATCATACCATTTTCTTTTTCAAAGAAGCAAGTTGGTTATTTTGGAGAACTTCACATTTTCTGAACTTGGTTGACTGCATTCTCTTATTCTAGACCAACATGTTCTTCTGTTAGTTACATTAATCTGCTGGTTAGATCTAGAGGTTTGGTTGGATTTGAATTCAGTCTCGTTGGGGTGGTGTTATGTCTGGAGTCATGCTGCATGCTTTCTGTTGGCTCAGGAGGCCTGTAATGCTCAGTGGCTCCCCGCTTTAGTTCTGTGAAGCTAGACCAGGGAATTCATGTGTTGCGTGTCCTCTATAAAATCCCCTACCAACCTTGCCCTCTGCTGTCTGGTTAGCAGGAGGTACAATTTGTACAGGAAGGACATAATCTAAGCTTGACTTCTTGAGCTGCCACCTCCCTTTAACTATTTTTCGTAATATTGAGTTGGTATCCTAGCACTTGCATAGGTGATCACCACTCAGGTTTTCTTTTTTTGAGTATTTTTATGAACTAATAGACATCTATTGATTTGGTGTTTCCTTTCTTTTTTAGCTTTTTCCCCCTAATATACACATTTAAAGGCGTAAATGCCCTCAAGCATGCATTTAGTTGTATGTCACCAATTTTGATCTGCAGTATTTTGATTATTAATTGAACTCATTTTCTAATTTTCATAGTCATTTTTTCTTAGAATTTTGGGTTACTTATAAGTGTATTTTGTAATTTTCAAATATGTGGATGAATATTTTCATTTTCTGTATATACAGAGTCATTTTTATTTTATTTTGAATGAACTTTTGAAAACCTATTTCCAATTTAACTGCATTGTAGTCAGCACACATGCTGTGTAACTTTATTTCTTTGAAATCTGTTGAGATTTGCTCTATGGCCTGGCATGGCCTGATTTGATATTCATGCTGCCTAGATTTTTTTTAAAGCATTCTATATTTAATAGAATTTGTATGTGTGGTATTAGTTTCAGAGCTAGGTATGTATTTCTCCCATTGTGATTGTGGATTTGTTTATTTCTGCTTGTAGTTCTTTCACACAGTTTGTTCTTTTCATTTTACCTGTTGATTGATCGATGGACTGATTCTGGTTTCTGTATACACAGAGTCATTTTTTACAGGTCAGAACTGTAGAAATAATGAGGAAGTGACACTTATACGCAAAGCTGATTTGGAGAACCATAATAAAGATGGAGGCTTCTGGACTGTGATTGATGAGAAAGTGTATGATATAAAGGACTTCCAGACACAGTCGGTAACAGGAAATAGTATTCTTGGTAAGATTACCCTTCTTATTTCCTGGTTAAAAGTTACAGCCTGTATCATTTTAAGCAGAGTATTTGGCTTATAAATGATTTCTTTAGTTTTGTGCCAGCCCCCGCATATTTTAATGTATCTGTGGCTTTGGTGTCTGTCTTATCAACAAATTCAGCACATTTGAAGAATTTCCTTTCATTATGCATTTTTTGTTTTAATACTTGGAACTCATTTCAAGTTCTGAGTCGGCCCAGGCAACCCTGGGAGACAGTGGGAGGTCATTATACTCTGGTAACCCTCACTTTTGAGTTAAGCGCCTAACTTATTTCCTACTCACTGTTTCTCCTATAGCTCTTCAGGCAAGCTGAATTGAACTCCTGTTGCTTTTTCCCTTTTTCTTTCAGCTCAGTTTGCAGGGGAAAACCCAGTGGTAGCTTTGGAAGCTGCTTTCGAGTTTGAAGTCACCCGGGAATCCATGCACGCATTTTGTGTTGGCCAATATTTGGAGGTGAGGCTGTATGCCTTGAGTGATGCAGAGGATGGCAGGGGACACCCTCTGTGTGTTTGTGATAGGAATATTTGGATCTAGAAGTACTGATATCTGGGTCTTTTCGGGGGCATTAGGGATAATATAAAGATCCTTTAGAAGTTTTGTCATAAATGAATTTACATTTATTCGTGTTAGGATCTGTGATGTACTGGTCTTGAAAGATTGTTTTTTAAATGATCAATTTGTGAGAAATATAGACAGTGTTCCACAAGAAAAGAGGTTAAACTTTGGTCTTATGTAGAAATTTGGAATGGCTTATTATCTTGAGGTATGTATTTTTTGGGAAGAACTATGTAGAAGTATAATTCTTTACAATAGAAATATGTCCTTCCTATGTATTCACGAACACATAGAATTTATATACTGGGATTAGCTTTCCAGCTATCCACAAGTAATAAAATGTATTAAATGCCATTAGGGCAGGGCTTAAAGCATTTTATAAAGGGGAGAATTAACTTTGCTGTAAATATCTTCTGTGACTGGAAAAGTTGAACTCTTGCTTTTTTCAGAGTTTGATTTTTGTTAGAATAAATTTCATTCCCTCTACCTGTGTGGTCACAGTCCACTAATACTTGTCATCGAATACTTGTCATAGTTTTGTTGCCCAGTGGGTTCTTTATGCATGTAACAATTCATTATACTTTCTGAAGCATGGTGTACAGTCACTTTGGAAACTGATTCCTAAGGAATATTCTAGCCAAATCATGTATCTGTGCTTTAGTTTTTCTACGTGTACGGTTGCTGCCAGCTTTATAGGGCATGTGGGTTTATGTGGTATCTGCTGTTACTTGGGCACAGCAGCATCAACTCATTACAGGATGGAGGGGCAGAACACCCAGGGCACCCCTGGGCTCACATGGCGGTACAGCTGCAGGACAGAGCTGTCCTTTTGGTTTTATGTTTTTAATTAATTCTGTTTCCTCAGATTGATGATGAAGTTTATTTTTCCAGACTGACCAAGAAGTTGTCACCATACCAGATCTGGGAAGTCTCTCTTCACCTCTGATAGACACAGAGAGGAATCTGGGCCTGCTTCTCGGATTACACACTTCCTATTTAGCAATGAGCACACCGCTGTCTCCTGTCGAGATTGAATGTGCCAGTAAGAAAATCTTTGCTTTTTGCTGATTAGCAGATTATTTTTTTTGAACTGTAAGTGCCATTAAGAGTGGGAGAGGGCCAGGCACAGTGGTTCATGCCTGTAATCCCAGCACTTTGGGAGGTTGAGGCATGTGGATTGCTTGAGGTCAAGAGTTTGAGACCAGCCTGGGCAACATGGCAAAACCCCATCTCTACAGAAAACACAAAAATTAGCCAGGCATGGTGGCATGTACTTGTAGTCCCAGATACTCAGGAGCCTGAGGTAGGAGGATCGCTTGAGCCTGGGAGGTTGAGGTTGCAGTGAGTCATGATCATACCACTGCACTCCAGCCTGGGTGACAGAGCAAGACTCTCTCTTTAAAAAAGTAGGAGATGGCCAGGCGGTGGCTCATGCCTGTAATCCCAGCACTTTGGGAGGCTGAGGCGGGTGGATCACCTGAGGTCAGGAGTTCGAGACCAGCCTGGCCAATGTGGTGAAACCCCATGTCTACTAAAAATGCAAAAATTAGCTGGGCGTGGTGACGGGTGCTTGTAATCCCAGTTACTTGGGAGGCTGAGGTAGGAGAATTGCTTGAACCCAGGAGACAGAGGTTGCAGTGAGCCAAGATCGCACCACTGCGCTCCAGTCTGGGTGACGAGAGCGAGACTCCATCTCAAAAAAAAAGAGGAGGATTCAACACAGTTGATGATGATACAAAAAATAATAATAAGGATAGTGAGACTCAATCAGGTAGAAACAGCTGTGAGTGGCTGTCATTTGCCCTCATGGTCTGTTGCTGCAGAGGAAGCTAAAAAGTGTGCAGGAGTGTCTACCCGTCTACCCTGTGGTGGTCTCACGTATTGCAGCCTCTGCCTGATGGGCCCAGCATGGCTTTTGTCTCCCTGCATGCCCAGAAATTGCACAGAATGTCGATCAGCTGTTCTCTCAGGGAACAGCGTTCTATTTGAGGACTGCGTTTTTACCAGACCAGGCTCAAGTCAGTTATATTTCAGGATGGCAGCCTTTGTAACCACCTAAAATAATAAGCTTTTTCCTGTCTCCTAAGATGGGTTTACATTTTCCTTCATGTAGTCGTGCATTTCCCATCTGTCTATCTGTCCGTCCGTGTGAGCAGCTTCTGTTGAGCAGTTGCCTGGTGCCGTTACCATGCGAGGTGTTCAGGATGCAGTGATGGATAGGACACGCCTCTGCTTTCTGGTGCCGTTACCATGCGAGGTGTTCAGGATGCAGTGATGGATAGGACACGCCTCTGCTTTCTGGTGCCGTTACCATGCGAGGTGTTCAGGATGCAGTGATGGATAGGACACGCCTCTGCTTTCTGGTGCCGTTACCATGCGAGGTGTTCAGGATGCAGTGATGGATAGGACACGCCTCTGCTTTCAACTGCTGCTTCTTGATGAGCCAGCATTCTAAGCAGGTCACGTTACAAGGTGGTGAATGGTGAAATGGAGACGTTCATACGTGGTTCTGGGAGAAGAAAGGCTTCACACTGGCAGCAGTCCTGAAATTGCGTGAGGGAGCATTCCGGGCAGAAAACACAGGAGTGTCAAGGGCAATGCTGAGAGGAGCAGGGCTTTCCTGCTGCTTGCGAGAGTGGGTGTGGAAGAGGCTTGCGGGAAAGGAGGATCTTGGTGTCCACACAGCCCCCCGTTGGGTGGACCTTTGTGCAGTGCTGGGTGCTGGACTGCCTGTGGTGCCCTCTGAGGTGTCTGCTTCCCTCCCTCCTCCTCAAGGCCCATTGCTTGCCAGAAGATGGGCTTTGTTTAAATTGACAAGGAGGGCAGGGCTGGCGAGCTCCAGAGCAGAGGGTGCCATGAGCCCTGGCAGGTGGGTCCGAGCCACAGGAGGATCAGAAGCTTATCTTGGAGCAGTAAGCAGGGGCTGTCCTGTGCTTAAAGAAAGGGGGCCAGAGAGAGTTGGCATTGGATTAGTGTTTCAGAAGAACGAATGTGGTGGGTTGGGGAATGCTCCTGAGTGCTCTAAAATCTAAATGTCCAGGAAAAGAACAGTAAGTGCATCCCCGCTTTGATTGCTTGGATTTGGAGCAGTATTTGATAACACAGATCATTAATAGAGATCTGTAGTGGTGCACATCCTAATTTCGTGTGTATGTGCCGCTCCCTCAAGTGACCATAAGCAGTTGTAATTAACATTTGCACTGGCTGATCCCATGCCTTGCACCATGCACAGGTCTCCTTTCCAGTCCATCGGCCCTCCCGTCTCCAAGGATCTATCCTTCATTAAAGATTGTGTGTTTGTTAAATATTTTCTCCTTTTCATTCCTTTATAAGTGCTCTAGGAATACATAGCCTACCCTGAGGATGTAATTCTTTGTAGAAACCCTTCAGATATGCTGTTCCCTGCCTGGATACTCAGCGTCTGGGTCTTATTCCTCATCTTAGCTCAGTTGTTGCTTCCACAAGTCCCTTACTGACCCTCAGAATAGCGGTGGTCTGTCTTCCAGTCTCCCTGGTACCCCCATAGTCATCCGTTGCACAGTTTTGGACTTGAAATCCTGTGATTAGTTGTGTCAGCGGTGCCCTTTGCTGCCTTCCTTGTTAGAATGTGCAACTCAGTCTTCACACGGTATCTGTGGAACCAGGCAGCTGCAGGCAGAGCACAGGTATCCAGAGAATGTTGGACTGGAACTACAATCCTGAGTTCTGATGCCGTGCCTGAGGTGTGTGGAATCACCAGAAAGTGTATTCACGTAGATAGAGGAATTACAAGTCAACCTGTGTAAACATGTTAGGTGGAGCTCTTTCATATGAATGATGCTGAATTTTACCTTCTAAATTGAGTGTTCAGTTGAGCATCTTTTTTTTTTTAGTATTTATTTTGAGTTGGGCACTTGAGTTTCTCTTTCATGTTTGCGTGTGCATTTTCTAGAATGGCTTCAGTCATCCATCTTCTCTGGAGGCTGCAGACCAGCCAGATCCACTGCAGCTACAACGAGGAGAAAGATGAGGACCACTGCGGCTCCCAGTGGGCACACCTGCCAGCAAATCGCGACTGCTCCCACAGACGGGCCCTGGGGGACCATTCTCAGGCATTTCTGCAAGCCATTGCAGACAGTAACATTCAGGATCACAACGTGAAGGTGAGCGAGGCCTGCCCCCACTGCCACCTCAGTGCTCTGTTTATCTGAGGACTTTGACATAGGAATACTTATGTGCTCTTTGGTTAACATAGCACAGACTTTGTTTCATGTATTATTTGGAGGGTTTTGAGGTGAGAACCTGATTGTGTTAACATGCTAGCAAGGCTTCAGAAGCATTACTGATTGCAAGTGCATTAGAAGCTGTGGCATGTTTAAGATTTGTGAAGACTCACTGGGCGGCCCTGAAGTTACCTCCAGCTGTTTCTGTTGCAGGACTTTTTGTGTCAAATAGAAAGGTACTGTAGGCAGTGCCATTTGACCACACCGATCATGTTTCCCCCCGAGCACCCCGTGGAAGAGGTCGGTCGCTTGCTGTTATGTTGCTTCTTAAAACATGAAGATTTAGGTAAGGAGCTCAATATCTGTGTACTTTATCTAGACTGCAGATTCCTTGACTAACCTGTGGTACATATTCATTCCTTCCCTGTCCTTCTTTTAAATGTCTTTTTGCAGGTCATGTGGCATTATCTTTAGTTCATGCAGGTGCACTTGATACTGAGCAAATAAAGCACAGAACGTTGCCTAAGTCAGTGGTGGATGTTTGTAGAGTTGTCTACCAAGCAAAATGTTCGCTCATTAAGGTGATATATTTTAATTCTTTTTATTCTGTGCTTTGCAGACAGTTGCAGAAATATTTGTTGTTAAAGCTGTCTTTTCCTGGTTAACTTTGCAGACTCATCAAGAACAGGGCCGTTCTTACAAGGAGGTCTGCACTCCTGTCATCGAACGTTTGAGATTCCTCTTTAATGAATTGAGACCTGCTGTTTGTAATGACTTCTCCATAATCTCTAAGTTTAAATTGTTAAGTTCTTTGCCCTGTTGGAGGAGGATAGCTCAGAAGATAATTCGGGAACGGAGGAAAAAGAGAAGTAAGAATGTAAAAGGACAGAAGACACTATTAAAGCATGTGCTTCACCCTGCCTCGCTAGACCTGTGATTTCAGAGTGAAGTTTCTCTACTGTTGATTCCATGTGACATTTCTACCTGCTGCCATCATTTTTATGTATAGTTATGATTAAATACGGAAATCTCACTTATTTTTTCAACCGATCAGACAATGAGGCAGTTTAGGAATTGAGTGTGGTATGATTTGATTACTAGTAAATTGATGTTGAAAACGTAAATAATCTTTGCTAAATTGATGGGAACAAGGTCGTATTTTTATTTTATTAGTTATCCTGGTAATGAGATATAATGGGAACATTTAAACTTATTGCCATTCTTCTAAAGAAATGTTTTTTGTTTGGAAATATTGAGTATTCTGATACATGGAGAATTATAAAGGGAAGCTGAAAGAGTTACATTTTCCTGGAAGTAGCTGTGTAAGAGTACAGAAAAGTCTTTTTGCATTAAATCCAAATTTGAATAAAAATGCTTAGAAATTATAAAATAGTTTAGAATTTAGTCACTTGTGATTATAAATAAACTACAGAAATTTCTGATTGTATCCTTTTTTTTTTCTTTGAGACGGGGTCTTGCTCTGTCGCCAGGCTGGAGTGCAGTGGTACAATCTCAGCTCACTGCAACCTCCGCCTCCCAGGTTCAAATGATTCCCCTGCCTCAGCCTTCCAAGTAGCTGGGATTACAGGCATGCGCCACCACGCCTGACTAATTTTTGTAATTTAGTAGAGACGGAGTTTCACCATGTTGGCCAGGATGATCTCCATCTCCTGACCTTGTTATCTGCCTGCCTCGGCCTCCCAAAGTGCTGGGATTACAGGCATGAGCCACCCCGCCTGGCCTCTGATCATGTTCTTATGACTTATACTGATTTACTCACAAACCTGCTTATTGAACAGTATTAATTACTCAGTTTCTGATGGGCATTTTGAACAATAAGCTTATGAAAGACTAAAGCGTTTTAGAAGCCATCCTAATTTGATTGTTCCTGAACAAACCCTACACCATAACAGCCTGTCGGAATCCGATGGGTGCTCTGGATCAGGAAGTCACAGCAGTCACACTGCTGCAATTCCTTTAACCCAGGCATGCAGGAACTCAGCCCGGGCCCAGGAGACAGGCCTGCCTCAGCACGAGGGAGAGAGACTCCACCATTTGCCATTTCATATCCATGGGTTCTGAGCCCACACTGTCACTTTTAGAGTTTCTTGTGGGTTTATAGATTTATTGTGTGTTGTTTCCAGCTGGTTTTCTTTTTTTTTTTTTTGAAATTAAGTAACTTAAAAAGATTAAGTGATTAATATTCCTGTTGCTGTGTCAGGGATCGCCAAGCCTTCTCTCAGGCTTAATGATTCACCAAAAGGACTCAGAAGAGCTGTTATACTCACAGCTGTGTTTTTTTTTTTTTTTTTTTTTTTTTTTTACCGCAAAAAGGATACAGATTAAAATTAGCAAAGGGAAGGGTGCATGGAGGGAAGTCCAGAGGAAACTAGGCACAAGCTTTGGTGTCTCTCCCTAGTGGCGTCACGTGGATGTGCTTAGCTCTCCCAGCAACAGTGGGTCACATCATGTGTGAAGAATTGTTAACCAGGCCAGCGCACCTGAACCTCGAGTCTAGAGATTTTGTTGGGGGCCAGTCACATACGCAGGCAGTGCCCATGTGACTGACCTCAATTACTTACACTCCAGTGCCCCAGTGCAAAAACAAGTGGTCCCTCGCAAGTCACATCATTAGCATAAACTGCCTGGCCAGACCACTGCCACAAGGTCCTGGGTGTCAGGTATACCAAAAAACTTATCAGGCAGGATGTTCCAAGGCCTCAGAGCTCAGCTCCTAGAAGAAGGACCAATCCTGAAGAGACCGACCTTCCTTGGGAATTTGCAGTGTTTGAGCAACCCCGGCCTGCTATGTTAGCTCTTTACTGCCCAGGTATATTATCATGTTGCTTATTTTTTATATTATATGCTGAGGAGATTTAGACCAAAAATTTTAAAAGAGATAAAATATAGGGAGGAAATTCCACATATCACAATGAATTCAATTATTTCAGTTACACACTAACAGAACCACTGAACTGGACCATGGTGGACAAGCCAGGAACTGTGGGCCAAATTCCACCTCTTGCTTGCTTTGTGTTGCCCGTGGACTAAGACCTTTTTTTTTTTTTTTGCAGTTTGAAATTGTTTTTTAAAAATTAAAAGAAGTATATTATTTTTGACACATGAAAATTACATGAAGCTAAAATTGTAGCACCATAACGTTTTACGGGAGCACAGCCACACCTGTTGCTTTATCTGTGGTTACTTTTTGTGCTACAGCAGCAGAGTTGAGTATTTCCAACAGACTGCGTGGCCTGAAAGACTCAAATGTTCACTCTCTGGCACTTGAGGAAGAGCTTGCTGGCTGCTGGGCTTCCCCTACTTCAGGGCTTCTCCCCTTGTCGCACTCTCACTTTGTCTTTTTGTTCTGCCATGGTGATCATTTCACTCTTGTTGTTTGAGCATTGCAATTTATAATGTTGTTCAGATGTTTATTTGAATGAAATATTTGTCTTTCATGTAAATCTAAGTATTTCTTAATTTAAAATTAATATTTAAGTGTATGATTTTTTATAGTGAATGATGTTTTAAAACACAGTTCCTAAGAAGCCAGAATCTACGGCTGATGAAGAAAAAATTGGAAATGAAGAGAGTGATTTAGAAGAAGCCTGCATTTTGCCTCATAGTCCAATAAATGTGGACAAGAGACCCATTGCAATTAAATCACCCAAGTTGCAGTGTTTTCTGTGATTCTGAGGTTAGCTGAATAGAATCATAGCATGTAGCAAAGGAATCCACAGTCTTGTACCTCTGTACCTGAGCATCCGGAGGGAGGGACGGGCGGTTGTTAGAAATACGGCCCCAGTGATGCCTCATGAACTTGACTTATGATGTCCTGGTCAGAGCTGTAGCTGGAGAAGGGTTTCCTTTTATTTTTGGTACTAGATTGTATCATTAATTATTCACCATTCATTCCTTAAATATATTCTTTGTTCCAGAAACAGTGCTGGGCCCTGTGGCTATTAATGTGAACCACAACTTAACTTCATATGCCAAGCTAGCCTGTTCCAACATATATTAGTATAGAGATAAGTTCACTTATATTTATAGCATAGTTTTAAAACCATGTATTAATTACTAAATTTAACATATTTTAACCAATTTAAACCTATGAGCATTATTTATATTTTACTTGAATAACTTTTAGAGCACAGTTTAATATTAAATAGGGTAGACTAATGATGAAAATTGTTTTCCTTTGTTAGGACAAATGGCAGCCGCTGTTGAGTACTGTTACAGGGGTTCACAAATACAAGTGGTTGAAGCAGAATGTTCAGGATCTTTATCCGCAGTCTCCACTCCTCAGTACAATTGCTGAATTTGCCCTTAAAGAAGAGCCAGTGGATGTGGAAAAAATGAGATAGTGCCTACTAAAACAGATAACATTTGATGAGAAATGCTTCTCTGCAGTGGGTAATATACATAACACTTAACTGTATATGCATTGATATTTTGCAGTTGGAGAGAGCAGAGGTTCGCCTGGAAGGGATAGATAAAATTTTAAAATTGTATCTGGCGAGCAAGAATTTCTTACTTCCATCTGTGCAGTAAGCGATGTTTTGTGGATGGCAAAGACTTATTCCTGAAGGAATCGATATAGGGTAAAACGTTAGCATATTTTTTTCTTAACTAAGGAAGCTATGGCAACAGAATGTTGTTCTGTAACAGTTAGAAGTCTGGCAGTGTCCCGAGTCAAATTCTTTATCTTTATTTGAAAGGGAACCTCTTACTGATTGTTTAAAGGATGTTGATTTGATCCCACCTTTTAATTGGATGCTGCTGGAAGTCACCTTTGGCAAGCTGTATGCTTGGACTGTTCAGAACATTCAAAATGTTCTGATGGATGCCAGTGCCAAATTTAAAGAGCTTGGTGAGTCAACAATTGCATCAATGTTATTTTATAGTTTGCCTTTAATTATGTGTTGTGGAAACTTGCAAATGCCAATTTTTGCTTTTGAGAAGACTTTAATAAGTTTGTACTTTGTACTTGTATAATCTATGCTGCTGTCAGCTTTCTCAGATTTTAAACAAAACTTTAAAATTTAGCAGGAGATACAATGTTGAAGTACTCTAGTATAACATTTTTACATTTTGACATTTATATGTGTATCACCACATATCCTAAGTGTCTGTGTCCTATATTAATATTTATTTCCTGGATAGTTTGAGCATCTACAGAGAGTTGATTGGATTGGTTTTGTGGAGGAAAAGTGAGACATAACTTTTATATTTGAAATGGAAGGAATGGAATAGGGCACCAGTGTATTCAGAGAGCAACATGCTAAGTCCTGTAGACAGATGGAACGACCTGTGCATAGAATACAGGGGGTAGGCCCATCGTGCAGCATGACAGAGCTGCCCATTCTATGGAAACCACTGAAAAATAGTCAGATGTTTAGAGTAATTGCCTGTGCTTTCTGTGTTACTTTTATTCTTGTATCCACGCACAAGAAATGTCAGTGGGTGTCAATACTTATTAGTCAGATGTTTAAAGTAATAGCCCGTGCTTTCTGCATTATGTTTATTCTTGTATCCATCACAAGAAATGTAAGTGGGTATCAATGCTTATTAGGTATCCAGCCGGTTCCCCTGCAGACCATCACCAGTGAGAACCCATTGGGACCGAGCCTGGGGAGCATCCCGCAAGCCTGCTTCCTCCTGATGATGCTCAGCGTGCTCACCCTGCAGCACAGCGCAAACAACCTCGACCTCCTGCTCAATTCCGGCACGCTGGCCCTCACTCAGACGGCACTGCGCCTGATTGGTAGGTCTGCACCGGCTTGAGAGCCTTTGGGAAAACGTCAAGATTTTGCTTTGATTTCTTTTTTTTTTTTAAAGCTTTTTGTAAATTATGGTAAGACACAAATAGCAGAAAGTGTAGCATTTTAACGTCACAATTCAGCGGTATTAAATACATTCACAGTTTTCTAGAGTCATCACCACTGTCTAGTTGTAGAACTTTTTCATCACTATAAATGCACCCCATTTAGCCATCAGTCCTGACTCCCCTGCTCTCCAGCCCCTGGTAGTCACAAATCTGCTTTCTCTGTCTATGGATTTGCATATCCTGGATATTTCATATAAATGGAATCATACCATTTGTGGCCTTTGTGTCTGGGTTATTTTATTTGGTATATATCCGTACTTTATTTTTATGGCTGAAAAAGATTTCCATTGTATGAATATATAACATTTTGTTTATTCATTTATCTGTTGATGGACATTTGGGTTGGTTTTGCCTTTTGACTTTTGTGAATAGTGCTGCTAGCAACATTTATATACAAATACTTGTTTGAACACTTGTTTCTAGTTCTTTTGATTATACACCTAGGACTGGAATTACAGGGTCATATGGTACAACTATGTGTAACTTACTAAGAAACTACCAAACTTTTCCACAGTGCCATATCATTTTTACATTCCCACCACCAGGGGGCAGGATTCCAGGGTTCCAGTTTCTCTACTTCCCTGCCAACACTATTTTTTGTGGTTTTCTTTTTTTTTTTTTTTGGATTAAGGCCATCCTAGTGGGTGTGAAGTGCTATCTCATTGTGATTTTGATTTGCATTTCACTAATGATGAATGACATTGAGCTTCTTTACATGTTTGTGCTTGTCGGCCATTTGTATATCTTCTTTGGAGAAATGCCTATTCAAGTCCCTTTCTCTTTATTTTTTATTTTATTTTTTTGAGACGGAATCTCACTCTGTCACTCAGGCTGGAGTGCAGTGGCACAATCTCGGCTCACTGCAACCTCCGCCTCCCGGGTTCAAGTGCTTCTCGTGCCTCAGCCTCCCGAATAGCTGGGATTACAGTCACACACCACCACACCTGGCTAATTTTTGTATTTTTAGTAGAGATGGGGCTTCGCCATGTTGGCCAGGCTGGTCTGGAACTTGTGACCTCAGGTGATCTGCCTGCCTTGGCCTCCCAAAGTGCTGGGATAACAGGCGTGAGCCACTGCGCCCAGCCCCTTTCTCCTTTTTAAATAGGGTTATTTGTCGTCATCTTGTTGTTGTACCGGTAAATGCACTATGTAAGTGTACCAAACATTTAAAGAAGAATTAACACCAGTCCTCAGACTCTTTAAAAATTTCGTGTATACTAGACCTTCACAGATCTGTAGACCTTTATCAGATATATCATTTGTGGGTATTTTCTCCTGTTCTCTGGATTGTATTTCCTTTCATAGAGAAGTTTTTTATTTTGATGAAGTTCAGTTTATCTGTTTCTCTTTTGTCGTCTATGCTTTTGATATCATATCCAAAAAGCCATTTCCAAATACAAGAGTGATGAAGATTATCCTCATCTCATGTTTTCTTCTGTAAGTTTTATAGTTTTGGGTCTTATATTTAGATCTTTGGTCCATTTTTAGGTAATTTCTTTTACACAGTGTGTGGTAAGAGTCCAGCCTTTTTCTTTTGATTATCTGATTGTTTCAATACCACTTGTTGAGGACTATTCTTTCCCTGAAGTTCTCGGTACCCTTGGCAAAGATCAGTTGGCTGTAGATATTTAGGTTTATTTCTGGACTCTCAATTACATTATTACATTCTATATGTTGATAATTATGCAGGTACCACACTGTTTTGAACATTGTAGTTTTGTACTGTTTTAAAATTGAGAAGTGTGTCTTCTTTCTCAAGATTATTTTGGCTGCTTTGGTTCCGTTGAATTTTCATATGAACTTCAAGGCTAGCTTTTCCATATCTGCAAAAAAGACCATTGGGATTTTTGCTAGGGATTGAATCTGTAGATTGTTCTGGGGAATAGTGCCATCTTAACAATGTTAACATCCATTCTCTGAATGTGGAATGTCTTTCCATTTATTTCCGTCCTCTTTAATTTCTTTCAGCAATATTTTATTGTTTTACAGTTATCAGGGTAATAATGGCCTCATAGAATGAACTAGGTAGTGTTCCCATATATTCTATTTTTAGAAGAGTTTGAGGATTGGTGTCAATTCTGCTTTAAGTGTTTGGAAGAGTTAACCAGCTAAGCTTTTCTTTGTTGAAAGATTTTTTTTTTTTTTTTTGAGACGGAGTATCACTCTGTTGCCCAGGGTGGACTGCAGTGGCACGATCTCGGCTCACTACAAGCTCCGCCTCCCAGGTTCACGCCATTCTCCTGCCTCAGCCTCCCGAGTAGCTGGGACTATAGGCGCCTGCCACCACGCCTGGCTAATTTTTTGTATTTTTAGTAGAGACAGGGTTTCACCATGTTGGCCAGGATGGTCTCAATCTCCTGACCTCGTGATCCACCCGCCTTGGCCTCCCAAAGTGCTGGGATTACAGGCATGAGCCACCGCGCCCGGCCTGAAAGATTTTTAATTACCGATTCAATCTCTTTACTTGTTATGGGTCTATTCAGATTTTCTATTTCTTCTTTGAGTCAGGTTGGGTAATTTATGTTTCTAGGAATGTGTCCATTTTATCTAGGCTATTTTATTGGTTGGCATACAGTTGTTCACAGTGTTCTTTTATAATCTTTTTTATTTTTATGTTGCTAGTACTGTCTCCACTTACATTTCTGATGTTAGTTATTTGCATCTTTTCTCTTTTTTTCTTTTTTCTTTTTTTTTTTTGAGACAGAGTCTCACTCTGTTGCCAGGCTGGAGTGCAGTGGCACAGTCTCGGCTTACTGCAACCTCCGCCTCCCGGGTTCAAGTGATTCTCCTGCCTCAGCCTCCGGAGTAGCTGGAACTACAGGCGCCCGCCACCATGCCCGGCTAATCTTTTTGTATTTTTAGTGGAGATAGGGTTTCACCATGTTGACCAGGATGGTCTCGATCTCTTGACCTCGTGATCTGCCCACCTCAGCTTCCCAAAGTGCTGGGATTACAGGCGTGAGCCACCTTGCCTGGCCTCTTTTCTTCTTAATTTGCCAAAAGTTTATCAGATTTTTTGTTCTTGCCAGAAACCGAACTTTTGGTTTTGTAGATTATTTTTCTATTCCCTATTTAATTTATGGCTGCTCTAATCTCTATCGTTTCCTTCTTTCTGCTTTGTATTTTTTTGTTTTTGTTTTTGTCTTTGTTTTGAGACAGGGTCTTACTTTGTCCCTCAGGCCGAAGTACAGTGGCGCAGTCATGGCTTACTGCAGCCTCAACCTCCTTGGCTCAAGTTATCCACCTGCCTCAACCTCCCAAAGTGCTGGGATTACAGGTGTGAGGCACCACACCTGGCCTAACTTTGGTTTTTATTGTGTTCTTATTTTTTTAGTTCTTCCAAATGTAGAGTTATTGATTTGAGATCATCTTCTGTGAATGCAGACTTTTATAGTATAATTGCCCATCTTAGCCCTGCTTTTGGCACAGCACAGAAGTTTTGGTATGTTGTGTTTTCATTCATCTCATAGTATTTTCTAATTTCCCTTGTGATTTCTTCTTTGACCCACTGATTGTTTACCGTGTGTTGTTTAATTTTCATATACTTGTGAATTTTCCACTTTTCCTTTTGTTATTAATTTCTCATCATTTCATTTTGGTTAGAGAAGGTAATTTGTATGATTTTAGTCTGTTTAAATTTGAGACTTTGTGGCCTAACATATGGTCTGGTCAGTCTAAGAGAGTGTTCTGTGGTATACTTGAGAATAATGTTTATTCTGCTCTTTCTGGTGAAAAGTTCTGTATATGTCTATTAGATCTGATTGGTTTATGGTGGTGTTCTTTGGCTAAAACTGAGATGCTGCAGGGCCAGTTGTCAAAGTCACAGTGAAAAAGCAAGGTTTTCCCAAGCTCTTTTAATCACTTCAGTCTTAGAGTTCACATTAATCCATTCAAAAATACGTATCAGGCCAGGCTGTAATCCTAGCACTTTGGGAGGCTGAGGCGGGTGGATTGCTTGAGCTCAGGAGTTTGAGACCAACTTGGGCAACATAGCGAAACCCTGTCTCTATAAAAAATATGAAAATTAGCTGGGCATAGTGGTGTGTGCCTGTGGTCCCAGCTACCTGGGAGGCTGAGGTGGGAGGATTGCTTGAGCCAGGGAGGCAGAAGTTGCAGTGAGTGGAGATCAAGCCACTGCACTCCAGCCTGGGCTCCAGCCTGGGCGACAGAGTGAAATCCTGTCTTGGGGGTGGGGGGAGTCTTTCTATCTGTCTGTCTGTCAGTCTGTCTCTCTCTCTCTCTCTCTCTCTCTATATATATATATATGTATATAACTATTTTTATTTTATATATTATATGTTGTATTATGTTAAATATATATTTTAATATGTGCATTACAGCTGAAAAGAATCATCTAGTAAGAATTATATCTGATTTCCTGAGGCCTCATTAGCAACCAAAAGTTGCATTTAAAAATTACAGAAGCATATCTCCATCGAGAAATGGCCTTTTTATGTTGTCTGCTTTTTCCCCAGAGGTTCCAATAAGTAAAAATCACAGCACAAATCATTAAGTATGGGGACTTGTTCTGCTGATAGTATTCATGTGTTTAAATTTCATCTCGCCCACTGGCTGCAAAAAGCAAGGTAGTTGCGTCTCATGAATATCCGTCTATATTTGCAGCTTTCCCTGATCAGGGTATCCTTCTTATCATTTAAGAAATTATAAGCATATAATATTTTATACCAGCTTAATGTATACATCCACATGTAACAGCCACAAAACATAAAGCTATGTAAAATAAAAAATTTCCCCCAGTTTTGGTTGCAAATTTATTCAAGCCCTTAGCAATAAATTCAGTCTTTACAGAGTTAACAGTATAGCTGCCCAGGGGATCCTGGGAGATCCACCTGGAATGCAACTCCTGTCCCTTCTTTGGGGCCCCTTCTTGGGAGCCCTAAAGTAGCGGCTAGGCTAAAGGAAAGGCTGTTTCCCTGCTAGTTTATCTAAAGTTTTGCTCCAGCCCTGGGAATTGAATATCCTTTTTTGCTCTCTTGGAAGAGAGAGAAACACAAACTTTTTACATTTTTTGGTTCACCCAAGCCCACCTTTGGGACCGTTTGGATCTTTTTCCCTCCCACCTGGAGGAGAAAACTAAAATCAAGGGAGTTACCAGAACCGCACTCCTACCCGCTCTCAGTTTAGCAAGTGAGAAAAGGGGGGTTAAAAATCTAGCCTACTCTCCTAGGGTTAGCTCTCCTATTTTCAAATCCATTGGTAAGTTTTACTTCTCTCAGGTGACAGCAGCTCAGCTTCTGTTTCATGCTATGGATGACTCTGTAGCCACCCAGGGCACCAATTGTCAGGGGTCTCCAGGTTTGATGGTTGGCCAGGAGGACTCACAAGACTCAGCATGTAGTTGTACTCAGGGCTATAGTTTATTACAGTGAAGGGACACAGAGCAAAATCATGAAAAAGGATGTGTGTAAAGTCCAGAGGAAAGCAGGTACAAGCTTCCACAGGATCCACACAGGACGAGCATAACTGCCCCGGAACCAAGCCATGTCAAGTGCTGTCTGCCGGGAAGCTGGGTAGAGACTCCAGGCCAGGGTTTCCATCAGGGCTGACCACATGGGCACCCCCTGCCTGGTGCATACCAAGTTCCAGAACAAGGAAAGCAGGTTTCAGCACAGACCACGTTGTTTGTACAGTCAATTCAGGCACAGCGAACCACAACTACCACCTAGGGAATTGGGGAGCCCTCCTGAAATCCAGACTCCAGCCGAGGGCTAGCCTGCAGCAATCCTGTCTGAGGTTGTATCTCGGGCCAGCTGTTAGCTGTCTTCTGCACAGAACCATGATTAAAGTTTGTCAGTTTCCCACTGTTAGATATTTAGGTAGTTATCTTTGTTTTTCTATTAATAAAAAATGTGATGAGTATCTTTCTAACTCAGTTATTTTGCTTTTTACGGGGGAGTAATTCCTAGAAGTAGAGAAAGTAGCTTTACTGAGCATTTTAATATCTTTTATATCTTCCTAGGATATTTATGTATTTTGTCCTTCCGTTTATCTTCTTTTTATCGTATATCAGTAAAATATTCATAGTATTATATTGATAAACATATAGTATGGATTCTTCAAAATTATGATCTTCATTAGTATTTTTTAAATGTTTTGTGTGTATTAAAGGGACATTGTAGCTACTTGTTGGCTTAGCTATTGTTTTTGATGCTCTGTCAGGCCCCAGTTGTGACAATGTTGAGGAAGATATGAATGCTTCTGCTCAAGGTGCTTCTGCCACAGTTTTGGAAGCAACAAGGAAGGAAACGGCTCCTGTGCATCTCCCTGTTTCAGGGCCAGAACTGGCTGCCACGATGAAGATTGGAACGAGGGTCATGAGAGGTGTGGACTGGAAATGGGGCGATCAGGTACTCAGAGATTTGATGTGAACACATTAGCCACACATTAGTTATCTTCTGCACAGGTCTGTACGATATTGGTGGGTGGAAATTGGAATAATCCAGGATGTGTCGGTTGATAGATGACACAGGTGTTGGTTCCCGAGCTGCTGAAGGGAGTGAACACAAATAGGGAATCATAAGTAGGGCATCTGAGCAGAATCAAGTCTGGAAAGAGAGGCAGCTCTTTTCAGGAAACTCACTGGCATGAGGCTCAGTTTGATGGGTCACTGGAACAAGAGTGAAAGTGAGAAAGAGAGTAAATCCCATTCTGAAAGTTGGTGTAGTGAAGGCTCTGAGGCAGGAAGCCCAGATTCTGCCCCTGTGAGCTGATGGCCACGTGCTGTGAAGTGCCCTGAACCCAGTAGTTAGGGATATACTTCATGGGCCTGTGGCCATGTCTCCATTTTCCCTCATCGCAGGTCTCTTCTAAATCGCTGTCAGGTGCCCCCAGGTGGAAGTCACTTACCACAGCCCTAGCTAAGTTAGGGCAGTGTTCACCTTCCCATGGTCTGTCTAGCTTTTCTCAGCCACGCTGGTAAGCCCCGGCTTTGTCACAGTCATCTTAGAAATAGCAGTGTCTGGAGACAGCAGCATCCATCCTAGAAACAGCTTTCTCCTACAGAAGTGAGAGCCAGAGCTTCCCCCTGGGGCCCGGAGGAAACTGAAGAAAAGGGAATGTGCAGGTGCTGGTACTTGTTTCAGGTTTCTGCTCTTGCAAGGCCGGTGAGGGATTGAGGGGTCAGGACTCGCTGCAAAGCCCTGTCTGTGCATGAACTCAGAGGATCCTCATTGAGATGAGATTTCCCCTACTTCCTTGGTAAAGCAGCATGAGCACGTTATTTTATGCCATTTAATTTAAAATGATGCAAGCACACATTTTGTAGGAGAGGTGAAATCTGTGTCTGGGGACAGCCCCTAACAGACAGGGTGGCATATGGCGACATCTGTGTGGCAGGTCTGGTGGGAGCCATGGAAGGACCAGGGCAGGGCATGCACCCTCCTAACTGAGGTCTGGTGGGAGCCATGGAAGGACCAGGACAGAGCACGCACCCTTCTAACTGAGGTCTGGTGGGAGCCATGGAAGGACCAGGGCAGGGCACTCACCCTCCTAACTGAGGTCTGGTGGGAGCCATGGAAAGACCAGGACAGAGCACGCACCCTTCTAACTGAGGTCTCGTGGGAGCCATGGAGGGACCAGGGCAGGGCACTCACCCTCCTAACTGAGGTCTGGTGGGAGCCATGGAAGGACCAGGGCAGGGCACGCACCCTCCTAACTGAGGTCTGGTGGGAGCCATGGAAGGACCAGGGCAGCGCACGCACCCTCCTAACTGAGGTCTGCTGGGAGCCATGGAAGGACCAGGGCAAGGCACGCACCCTCCTAACTGATCTCTACTTCGGCTTTGTCAGGATGGGCCTCCTCCAGGCCTAGGCTGAGTGATTGGTGAGCTGGGAGAGGATGGGTGGATAAGAGTCCAGTGGGGCACGGGCAGCACCAACTCCTACAGGATGGGAAAAGAAGGAAAACAGGACCTCAAGCTGGCAGAGCTGCTGGCCGCTGCACAGCCCTCAGCAGAGGATTCGGACACAGAGGACGACTCTGGTGGGTGACTCAGGAAGGCCTTTAGTCCAAGGCAGCCCACAAACTGTCCAGGTGCTGGCTGCCACCACTGCCATCTGGGCCTTAGAATGGGATGTCAGGACGCACCTGCGGCTGGCACTCTGTCCTCGGAACCTGCAATTTAAATAAGCTCCCAGGCACCTCCGATGCAGGTGCATGGAGTGGCTGTGGGATCCGGCGATCTGGCTGGAACTGACTTTCTGCATTTTCCTCTCACGTGTGCACCTGCCCCTCTTTGAGAATGTGGTGGCCAGGCTGGGGCAGCTGCACCACCAGTGAGTCTCATGTGGTTGGTGCTGAGCCTGCATCTGAGCGAGTGAGCCGAGGCCTGGTGGAATTGCCCTGCGGTCTCGGTCCATTGCCTCCTCCTCCAGTGAGAGCCCCCGCCTGAGCACACCCAACCTGCCACCTGCCTTTACCTTTCCTCTGCGGTCCCTGACTCTGAACTCTTCAAGTAATGTGGAGTTAGTCAGCACTTTATTGCTTCTAGGGAAGCAGAGGTGAGGATTTAGGGGTGGACCAAGAAAGCTAGATCCTATCTGTGGAGGTCCAGGTTGTGGGAGGAGGTTTCATGACATTTCTTAGCTGTTCCTAAAAGACATGTGAAGCTTCACATGGCTGGGCTTGGTAAGACCATCCAAGAGGCTGGGGCTGCCAATATAATTTGTTATTTTGATTATTTTTTTTAGAAGCTGAACAAACTGAAAGGAACATTCACCCCACTACAATGATGTTTACCAGCACTATTAACTTACTGCAGACTCTTTGTCTGCCTGCCAGAGTTCATGCTGAGATCATGCAGAGCGAAGCCACCAAGACTTTATGCGGACTGCTGCAAATATTAGTGGAAAGCAGAACGACGGAGAAGACATGCATGGAATGAGAGATTGAGGGCCCAGGGAGTCAGCGCTGGGGGCCGCACGCTTGTCGTGTCCGGGTGTGCATGTGGGTGGGTGTGGATGTGTGTGGATTCATTTCCTGTGGCTGCTGTAACAAAGTACTACAAACTTGGGGGCTTACGCAGTAGAAATTCTCATGATTCTCTTGGTTGGAAGACTGAGATCAAGGGTGGTTCCTTCTGGGGCTGTGAGGGAGAAGCTGCTTCAGGGCTCTGCCCCAGCTTCTGGAGTTTGCTGGTCTCTTTAGCGTTCCTCGGCTTGTAGAGGGGTCACCCTGATCTCTGCCATCATCTTCATATGGCATTCTCCCTGTGTGTGAGTCACCTCCAAATCTCCCCTTTTCATAAGGACATCATTCAAACTCATCAAACTGATTACATCTGCAGCGGCCCTATTTCCAAACAAGGTCACCTGCTGAGGTATGGTAGGGGTTAGGGCTTCAACATATGAATTTTGCAATTCTGAATTCAACCCATAACACTGGCTTCAAACAACAAATTTGTTCTCTCAGAGTTCTGGAGACCAGAAGTCCCAAATCCAGGTGCGGGCAGGACCATGCTCCCTCCACAGGCTCTAGGGGAAGGTCCTTCCTTACCTTATCCAGCTTCTGGGAGCTCCAGGCTTCCTTGGTGTGGGGATGCATTGTGCCAGTCTCTGCCTGTGTCTTCACATGGCCCCTGCCCCTGTGTTCTGCATGTCTTTTTCTGTCTCTGAAAGGACTCTTTCATTGAGCTTCTTTGACTCTAATCCAACATGATGTCACCTAAATTCTTACCTTAAGGACGTCTACAGAGACCTCATTAAATAAGATCATATTCTGAGTTCCGAATGTATGTGAAGTTGGGGGACAGGCACAGTTTAATCCATAAAGTATTTGTGTGTGTGGAGAATAAGTATGAGAAATGTGAGCTGAGGGAGTGGGGTGAGTGTGCATGCAACTGAGAGTGAGCATATGTGAGTGTGGGTGGGTATGTGGGTGTGCTCCAGTGTGTGTGAGAACATGCATGTATTAGTGGTGTGCTGGAGCATCCGCACATATTGGTGAGAGTGTGTTAGCGGTCGATGGGCAAGTGGCTGAGCGTTTGTGTTGCAAGTGTGACAGTGTGTTTGTAGCATGTGGTTGTGTGGGTGTATGTATGCATGCATTTATGTGAGTGGTGTGTATGTCCATGAGAGCATGTGAGTGGGCAGGTGACTACAGTCAGGTGAAGTGGGAGTGAAAGCATCACTGCATTGAGCCAGTGTGTGTGTGAGGGTGAGCACGAGGGAGGCATGAGTGTGAGTGTGAGGGGATTACTGGGTGTGCCAATGAGATGAAGTGTAAGTCAGTGAGGCTTGAGTGTGAGGAAGTATGGGTGGCAGCACAAGTGTAAGTGTGCGATTGTGAGCATTTGTGTAAATGTGTATGAGTGCCTTGTATCAGTGTGAGCACAAGTGACGTTATTGTGAAGGTGTGTGAGCGAATGTGAGCATTTTGCTTGTGTCAGTGGGAGGTAACAGTGTAGGTGTGAGTGTAAAGTGAGAAAGTGGGTAAAGGTGTGAGTGGGTGAAGAATCGGTTGTGACTAGTGTTGAGTGTGAGTGCATATGTGAGTTTTTGTATGCAGTGGGGGGTAAGTGTATGTGAGAGTGCATAGGAGTGTGTCTGATTGCATCTTAGGTTGTGTGTGCATACGTGTGACTGGGATTGTGTGTGTGTTAGTGATTGTGACAGCGGTGTGAGTGCACCTGTGTGAGGGTGGGTGTGTGAGTGCCCATGAGTGTGTCTGAATAACTTAGTATGGGTGTGAGTGTGAGGATGCATATGAGGGTGTGAGAGTGTGTGTGTGTGAGCGCATGTGAGTGTGCTGAAGGAAGGCAGGTGTCCTCAAAAGCTTGGATAGCTGAGGGCGGGGGAGGTGGTCGGGGGGGAGGTGGGAGGCGAAAGCAGGTCCTGTGGGGCTGTGGGCGGGGTCCCTTAGGGGGGCCCAGCCTCCAAGCCTCAGCCTCCATTCAGGGAGTAGTGGAGTCCTGGAGCCAGGCGGAGCAGAGGTGGGCTCACTGGTGCCAGAATCCAATGGTGTAAACCTAGTGAAAAACTCATTTTGTTAATGCAGATGTATTAAACTTGGATTAGAAACTGTCTCTACAAAAAATGCAAAAAAAGTATTTAAGTGGTGCAGATTAAATATAAGCAAGATTGTGGAGATATTTAAAACACGAAATTAAAAATATAGTAGATACACTGTTGCAAATTACTGCTATTTGAATTATAGATCATTTTCTTATTGCCTAGAAACAATACATAGCTAAAATTCCCTAACTACTTTTACTACACATACTTAGAAGGTTTTAAAAATACCTGTAGTCTCAGCTATTCAGCAGGGCAAGGCAGGAGAATCACTTGAGTCCAGGAGTCTTAGACCAGCCTGGGCAACATAGTGAAGGCCCATCTCTAAAAAAAAAAAAAAAAAAAAAAAAAGAAAAATGCGGAAATGTTTCTTGAACTACCTTAAAAGCCTTCTTGCACTTCTCACTTTGAATTAGTTTGAATTAATTTACAAACTGCTATGTATTTTAAAGGAGCTTATTGTAGAAAATAAAATAAGTTGATAAAAAAATAAGGATTTATCTTTAGGGATTTGTCTTTAGGGACTTGTTACCAAGCATGTCTATTTTCCCTCCCGCAGCTTCTCCAAACAGGCTGGTGTACAGGGAGCAACACCGGAGCTGGTGCATGCTGGGTTTTTTGCGGAGCATCGCTCTCACGCCGCAGGTGTGCGGCGCCCTCAGCTCCCGGCAGTGGATCACGCTGCTCATGAAGGTCATGGAAGGGCACGCACCCTTCACTGCCGCCTCGCTGCAGAGGCAGGTAATGTGCTGCCAGGCAAAACCAGTTCCCTGAGAGAGGCATCCATGTACTGAAGTTCCCTGCCCTTAAAGTCAGGGGCCTTTATTCAGTAAGGAGTGCAGAAAGGGTCTAGAAGTAACAGGGTAGATTTTCTGGAGGCAAGGGGCAGTGGTCCTTGATAATTGGTAAGTTGCTAACCTTTAGTTTACCTGCTTTTAAGTGGTAAATCCTGCAACTACTCACTCATCTGCTTCACAGAATTTGTAGCATAATTGTCTTAAGAATTAAACTAAAAATAATTCTTTTTAAATTAAACACGTGCATCTGTAATGTTGCTTTTTTCTAAAGTCCCTGACAATCCTAATCACTAATCAACTTGAGTGTAATTACCTGGCTGTAAAATAACCAAGCTCAAAATTTTCACATGATTATTTGCATTATGAGAACAGAAAATAAAGAGAGGCTGGGCGCAGTGGCTCATGCCTGTAATCCCAGCACTTTGGGAGGCTGAGGCAGGTGGATCATGAGGTCAGGAGTTTGAGACCAGCCTGGCCAACATAGTGAAATCCTGTCTCTACTAAAAAATCCAAGAAAAATGAGCCGGGCTTGGTGGTGGGTGCCTGTAATCCCAGCTACTCAGGAAGCTAACGCAAGGAGAACCGCTTGAACCTGGGAGGTGGAGGTTGTAGTGAGCCGAGACCGTGCCACTGCACTCCAGCCTGGGCAACAGTGTGAGACTCTGTCTCAAAAAAAAAATAAATAAAAAAAAAAATAACAATCTGTAGTTTCTTAATCAGATTTTTAATGCTTGTCGTTTTAAATTTTCTTTTATCAGATCTTAGCTGTGCATTTGTTGCAAGCAGTCCTTCCGTCATAGGACAAGACCGAAAGGGCGAGGGACATGAAATGCCTGGTGGAGAAGCTGTTTGACTTCTTGGGGAGCTTGCTCACTACCTGCTCCTCTGACGTGCCATTACTCAGAGGTGGGTGGCCGTCTCCCTTCCCTGTGCCCTGGTGAAGAGTGGCACAGTGCCGTCACTCAGAGGTGGGTGGCCGTCTCCCTTCCCCATGCCCTGGTGAAGAGCGGCACAGTGCCATCACTCAGAGGTCGGTGGCCGTCTCCCTTCCCTGTGTCCTGGTGAAGAGCAGTGCAGCAGCTTCTCCCCTTGTTTCCTCCTCAGAGTCCATGCCGAGGTGGCGCAGGGTGCGCCTGCAGGCCTCGCTGCCACCCATAGCAGCACACTGATGGAGGAGGTGGTGGCACTGCTGTGCACGCTGCACTCCCTGACTCAGTGGAATGGGCTCATCAACAAGTACATCAACTCCCAGCTCCGCTCCATCACCCACAGCTTTGCGGGAAGGCCTTCTGAAGGGGTGAGTTTGTGTTCTCAGAATTAATTTAGTTGAACAGTAAACTTATAGGGATTGGGCAGCTCCGTGAGTGTCCCTGGTCGAGCTCACTGTTTGGTCTGCACTAGGCCCAGTTAGAGGACTACTTCCCCGACTCCGAGAACCCTGAAGTGGGGGGCCTCATGGCGGTCCTGGCTGTGATTGGAGGCATCGTTGGTCGCCTGTGCCTGGGCGGCCAAATTGCGCACGATGAGTTTGGAGAAGGCACCGTGACTGGCATCACCCCGAAGGGCAAAATCACCGTGCAGTTCTCTGACATGCGGACGTGTCACATTTGCCCATTGAATCAGCTGAAACCAGTAGGTGAACTTGTGCTCAGTTACTGTATGATAAGGGAAATTGGCTTTACACTAGGACCCAGCACCAACATTAGCACTTGAAAGAACTTGATTCTGGTACTTCAAGTTTGCCTTCCAGGAAGCTGTGTGAGCTTGCGCTTCTGTGGTGAGCAGGGCCTGTCTCACAGGGCACCTAAAGCAGTGGTTCCTGTGTTTTTCAGCCGCAGAGACAGGAAGAGGGCTTTAGCAACCTAGAAGGTACCGTGCGTCTAT
This sequence comes from Pan paniscus, assembly GCF_029289425.2. Lineage (NCBI taxonomy): Eukaryota > Metazoa > Chordata > Mammalia > Primates > Hominidae > Pan > Pan paniscus. The sequence continues at coordinate 41,707,802 of NC_073267.2, read as the reverse complement.
GAGGTAGTTCTAATTATTTTAAAATGTGAATTTATGAAGTTTACTTTTTATTGAACAACTCAAGTTTTAAAAAAACTTTAAAGTTTTTTTTTTCTTTTATTATTATACTTTAAGTTTTAGGGTACATGTGCACATTGTGCAGGTTAGTCACATATGTATACATGTGCCATGCTGGTGCGCTGCACCCACTAACTTGTCATCTAGCATTAGGTATATCTCCCAGTGCTATCCCTCCCCACTCCCCACACCCCACAACAGTCCCCAGTGTGTGATGTTCCCCTTCCTGTGTCCATGTGAACTCATTGTTCAATTCCCACCTATGAGTGAGAATATGCGGCGTTTGGATTTTTGTTCTTGCGATAGTTTACTGAGAATGATGATTTCCAATTTCATCCATGTCCCTACAAAGGACATGAACTCATATTTTTTATGGCTGCATAGTATTCCATGGTGTATATGTGCCACATTTTCTTAATCCAGTCTATCATTGTTGGACATTTGGGTTGGCTCCAAGTTTTTGCTATTGTGAATAGTGCCGCAATAAACATACGTGTACATGTGTCTTTATAGCAGCATGATTTATAGTCCTTTGGGTATATACCCAGTAATGGGATGGCTGGGTCAAATGGTATTTCTAGTTCTAGATCCCTGAGGAATCGCCACACTGACTTCCACAATGGTTGAACTAGTTTACAGTCTCACCAATAGTGTAAAAGTGTTGCTATTTCTCCACATCCTCTCCAGCACCTGTTGTTTCCTGACTTTTAATGATTGCCATTCAAACTGGTGTGAGATGGTATCTCATTGTGGTTTTGATTTGCATTTCTCTGATGGCCAGTGATGATGAGCAATTTTTCATGTGTTTTTTGGCTGCATAAATGTCTTCTTCTGAGAAGTGTCTGTTCATGTCCTTCGCCCACAAGATGGGGTTGTTTGTTTTTTTCTTGTAAATTTGTTTGAGTTCATTGTAGATTCTGGATATTAGCCCTTTGTCAGATGAGTAGGTTGTGAAAATTTTCTCCCATTTTGTAGGTTGCCTGTTCACTGTGATGGTAGTTTCTTTTGCTGTGCAGAAGCTCTTTAGTTTAATTAGATCCCATTTGTCAATTTTGTCTTTTGTTGCCATTGCTTTTGGTGTTTTAGACATGAAGTCCTTTCCCATGCCTATGTCCTGAATGGTAATGCCTAGGTTTTCTTCTAGGGTTTTTATGGTTTTAGGTCTAACATTTAAGTCTTTAATCCATCTTGAATTAATTTTTGTATAAGGTGTAAGGAAGGGATCCAGTTTCAGCTTTCTACATATGGCTAGCCAATTTTCCCACCACCATTTATTAAATAGGGAATCCTTTCCCCATTGCTTGTTTTTCTCAGGTTTGTCAAAGATCAGATAGTTGTAGATATGCAGAGTTATTTCTGAGGGCTCTGTTCTGTTCCATTGATCTATATCTCTGTTTTAGTACCAGTACCATGCTGTTTTGGTTACTGTAGCCTTGTAGTATAGTTTGAAGTCAGGTAGTGTGATGCCTCCAGCTTTGTTCTTTTGGCTTAGGATTGACTTGGTGATGCGGGCTCTTTTTTGGTTCCATATGAACTTTAAAGTAGTTTTTTCCAATTCTGTGAAGAAAGTGGTAGCTTGATGGGGATGGCATTGAATGTGTAAATTACCTTGGGCAGTATGGCCATTTTCACGATATTGATTCTTCCTACCCAGGAGCATGGAATGTTCTTCCATTTGTTTGTATCCTCTTTTATTTCCTTGAGCAGTGGTTTGTAGTTCTCCTTGAAGAGGTCCTTCACATTCCTTGTAAGTTGGATTCCTAGGTATTTTATTCTCTTAGAAGCAATTGTGAATGGGAGTTCACTCATGATTTGGCTCTCTGTTTGTCTTTTGTTGGTGTATAAGAATGCTTGTGATTTTTGTACATTGATTTTGTATCCTGAGACTTTGCTGAAGTTGCTTATCAGCTTAAGGAGATTTTGGGCTGAGACAATGGGGTTTTCTAGATATACAATCATGTCATCTGCAAACAGGGACAATTTGACTTCCTCTTTTCCTAATTGAATTCCCTTTATTTCCTTCTCCTGCCTAATTGCCCTGGCCAGAACTTCCAACACTATGTTGAATAGGAGTGGTGAGAGAGGGCATCCCTGTCTTGTGCCAGTTTTCAAAGGGAATGCTTCCAGTTTTGGCCCATTCAGTGTGATATTGGCTGTGGGTTTGTCATAGATAGCTCTTATTATTTTGAAATACGTCCCATCAATACCTAATTTATTGGGAGTTTTTAGCATGAAGGGTTGCTGAATTTTGTCAAAGGCCTTTTCTGCATCTATTGAGATAATCATGTGGTTTTTGTCTTTGGCTCTGTTTATATGCTGGATTACATTTATTGATTTGCGTAGCGATTGCACCACTGCACTCCAGCCTAGGCAACAAAGGAAGACCCCATCTCAAAAAATATATATAATAAAAATAAAAATCAAGTCTCATTGATTTCTATGTAAATATGCACAGGTGATGTCCATATAGACATAAAAAGTAATATTTCTGACAATGGGTCCATATGATCTTCAAAATGTAAAATGCCTGTCTGTGTAATTGACTGGTTAGACTCATTAATGAATATAGATTCAATTCTACTTTCTTGTTGTATATAAATTATATAATCTAGCTTTTCATTTCACTTTTTTACTGATAAAAACAGGAAGAATGACAAGATATGTATTTTGGAAAATTACTCTGGTAGGAGTAAAGATGAAACAATGATAGAATTGCACGGAAACCTAGAAAAAAGTATGGTCTTCTGATATTCTATCACATCACATACTAAAGGCCTCATAAAACTCAGATATTTTATCTAAAAATGTTATTTTCATCATAGGAATGATCAAAGCATGAGACTACAGTTGTATTAAAATGTGCTTGTATCACAAGCACAGGTGCCAAAAAGGAGGGGAAAACATCCTTACTGATATTTTCAACGTATGTTTTACTTTTCATCAACATGAACCTCAACTTGATATGATGCAGATTGAAGGAAATCACCCATAATTCCATAGGAAGAAGGCCTGTGATATTTTATGGGAAAATAAATAGAGAAAATGCTAACAGAAACTCTGTTAAGCATGAAGCTTTATGGAGCAAACACAAATCCAGTGGTGAAAGATACACACTTGAGTTTTGTTTGTTGTCTTGGAACAATACGGTTTAGAGGTGACTGGTGGGTGAGGAGAACATATGCGAGTTCACCAAAGAGAAAAGCTGAATGAGGCAATGTCTCTTCCTGACCATATCTCTTACTCAGATAACTATGGAATTTATTGTCCTGTAAAGGGTATATTAAAAAATCATATTAAAATTCATGCAGTGAAGTTGTCCAGGGAAATCAAGACTTAACAGTCTCACTCTGACAATAATGAACAGGGGGATTCCCTCAAGGTAGACTAGGACATGACCCCACACTGGCAGGTAGTAGTACCAGAAAAGAACGCATGGAAAATCTTTACCTTATGCTTGAGGTAGGGACCAGGCTAAAGTGAAAGCCAGACCTAAAATTCTATCTAAAATAAATCCACAATTGAAGAAAATATGTGGTGTACAGACATAGAATGTCTTTACTGGATCATTAAAATAGCAAGATAAATTGAACTTTTTACATTGTTTTCTTTTCCTCCAGTTAGGGCTTGAGGTTTGTCTCTGGAGAGTGACTGTCAATTGGAGCCCTGCCTTTCTGGGGTTCTGGTCAGGGGGTTGTGGATGCTTAACATGTGCCTTTCACAGGACACTTCCTTACCCCAGCAGTGGCCAGGTGTGCATCCCACGACCAGGCCTCCCTCTCACAGAACATCTGTTGAGACTAGGAGATACCTAGTGACTGTTGCCTGACTTGTGTCCTGTGTATTTCTGACAAGAGCCACTCTCAGAGACCCTGGCCAGGAGGAGAGTAAGGTTCCAGTGTAGGTCAGCTCAGACACATGGAGGCCACAGAACCAAACATGGGAAATCACAGAAGTAGGTTTATTACTCACAGATCCAGAGAGAAGAGGGTAGCTGAGAAGAGGGTTTAGCTGTGTCCCCAGCCAAATCTCATCTTGATTTCCCACATTTTGTGGGAGGGAACAGGTGGGAGGTAATTGAATCATGGGGGCAGGTCTTTCCCATGCTGTTCTTCTGATAGTGAATAAGTCTCACAACATCTGATGGTTTTATAAAGGGGAGTTTCGCTGCACAAGCTCTCTTGTCTTGTCTGCTGCCATGTGAGACGTGCCTTTCAGCTTGCACCATGATTGTGAGGCCTACCCAGCCATGTGGAATTGTGCGCCTATTAAAACTCTTTCTTCTGGAAATTACCCAGTCTTGGGCATGTCTTTACCGGCAGTGTGAAAATGGACTAATACAGTAGCACACCTCATAGGGCTGAACAAAATGGGGAAGATGAGTGGGGAGCAGGAAACAGAAAAGGGGTCTGTGGGACTCCGGCCATTATTTGGCCCAGAACATTACCCAAATAAGTTTTCCATGGGGCACTAGTCAGTGGGGCGAGTGCCAGCAGGCACATTTCTTGACTCCCGCTGCAACCGAGCAGGTTACTGTGGCATGTGGGGGCTGTCCATGTGTGCTGTGAAGTCTGTGGGGTGAGTCAGGTAGGTTGTATCCAATGGTTCCATAGCTGGTAGTCACCACGAGGAGACAACTGTGTAGGGTCAATATCTGGGCCAACCACACTGAGGAACTGTGAGGGTTAGAACTGGAAATTGTCAAGAGAATCCGAACCCAGCTACCATATGAGAGAGTTCAACTTATGTTCAATGTGAATGCCATGGCAATATTAAAAGGTAAGAATTCGATCCATACGTGCTTGAGGTAAAGAGGAGAAACCTAGAATTTATGTAAACAGTGAGAAGATTGGATGCGTTTTCTGTCTCATATTTTATTACTAGCAGTATATTATATATGTCAATCCATCAGGCATTCAGAAATACCTGCTTATGAAAATTTTTTGCACCATCAGACAAAAGACAAGGGTAGAAGACATTTGTAACCCTATAAACACTAGTAAATTAAAAACAGAAGGACCTTTATGTCCTAACATATCTGTGTTGTGAAAGGCTGCCCTGTGAAATATGGGATTTCTTAAACATATTTTAAAAATCATAGGTGTCAATATTTTTTAGAAATCCATTTAAATTTTCTGTTGTTAATTTACAATGCCTATTTATTTGTATAGTGGCTCTGCTGATTTTGATGTATATCCTAAACTTTATATTTTCTTTAAAAGATGTTTTATATGACTTTATGTAAAATGTTTCTGTATCTTCACATTCTCTCCCTGTCCTTTTGTTTTGCGCTTACATGGTGGTCTTGAGTCTTTTCTCTGGCTTTTTAAACCTAGTAAGACTAAGACACTAAAGTAACTTTGCCCGAGGTTTCGTAATGCCTTCTAAAGCACATCCTAAGCTCTCGTTCATACAGGGGCCTCCTTTGAGCTCTGTGCTTTTGAGATCCCATACACCTAAATTCCAGTACTCCAAATCAGTACTGCTCAGTTTTAGTGACTAAGTTTAAAAATGTATTTTAATAGCAAGTTAGTTTAGTGCCCTCTTGCTTCTTTCTTGACTGCTTGTATACATGTATATTCCTTTAAATGAATCTTGGAATTTATTTAGAAATATTAAATTATACTAATGAAACTGTATATTGTTGTGAATTCATAAGTGAATGTGGAAAGAATTTGTCTCTATGATACTAAATCCTTTTTATCCAAGAATCATATGTGTCTTTATATTTATTCCAGTCTACATTTATATCACTGAGTAAATATATAGAAATGTGGATACATACAGCTGTAGTTACAGATACAAATATAGATATAACCTGTTAAATCTATATCTATCTCATATAACATATATACATGTAATATGTGTGTGTTTATATATATATATGTTTATGTCATTAAAGAGCTCCCTTAATATTTTTCTTTTATTTCCCTTATAATTTGAGGTCGAGCTTGAATTTTCCTTGTATAAATAAGCAAATATTTAAACTAGTTTTAATACTGATATTTAGACATTGTAACTTATTTTAGCGCTGAATATTTTCACAATTATTATAAATATTATCTAATACTAATAATGTACCTGTTAAAAATATTTAAAATTTTACCTTTGAATTATTTTATTGTTGAATTAAAATTCCTTTAATATGATAGTAAATTATATTTTATGCTTTCTCTATGCATATGCAAATTAATCTATCCACTTCTCTATCTCTATGTAGTAACATATGAAAATCAGGTGTCTCTTCTTCTAATGGACATACACATGTTTGCATATAGAATATCAGACTCTTTATAGCATTTAAAATCTTTAAAGACATGAATATTGCCTTTTAACAAATATATTTTAGCATGTACTGAGAATCTCCTATTTATTTTTAATTTGGGCTAATCAATATGATTATTAATATCACTGGATTACCAAATTTGGAAACACACTTTCATCCCAAATGTGGATATTTGTTTTTTTTTTTTGCCAATTTCTTGTCTTACTGTTTCAAATATTGTTTGATATTATTTGTATTTTATTTGGCATTTTAGTATCAACATTTGTAATTGAGGTACTCTACATATTTTTTCATCAATATCTGGTGGGTTTCATAGTTACTGCTATATTGGATTTGTAGTAGACATTGACAAAAATTATTCCTGTATGTTTTACAGCTGTATGAAGGAAACTAATATATTTTACCCCTAAATATATTTCCTTGATATATTTCAAAATGGCTATTGAGAAGGGCTGGAAATGCAATGTTAGCTGCAAAGCTGTCTTGGGGAGATTTGCATCGGTAGAGAATCTGCCAGGATGCAGCCAGGTTTTCTCTGAGGTCTGCCCCCTTGTCTGGATCTAGGAAAGGTTAACTGAGAGGCTGAGGTCTCTAAAGTCTGAAAGAAACATTTTCTGTCTATTCCCTCTGAGGACTACTCCCAGTGAGGTTCCACCAATGTAATAAGTCCACTGTTGCTAGCCAGGGTCGTTTTCTCACATAACATTTTTCTTTCTTTTCCCTGTGATCCAAGACCCCATTTTTCTGTAAACTTCATGTGGTAGATAAGCTTCTGCTCGCATTGTGTGACTGGGTCTTCGTTCTAAGGGTTCCAGTGTACACACATTGCAGAAACCTGTATGCCTTTTCTACTATTTATCTGCCTCCTATTAGTGATTTTCAGGGAAACTTCAGAAGGCAAAAGGGACATTCTCTTTAGCCCATTCTCAGACAAATTCCCCCAACATTTAACTGATTCCTAATAGCTTAAAATCACATTGAAAAATCCATATATTTATATCCTTTTCTTCCCTCAATGATTTCTGGTCAGCTTGGGTTTTGTTTTTCATTGCATTTACCTCAGCCTCGAAAAGATCTATCTTATGTCTATTTATTCGCATTTATGGACATTGAGAAAAGAAAACAACTTTCATGTGAGAAATGCAAGTCCTTTTATATAATCAGGCCCAGAGAGATATTCAAATGAGACAGCAGTTCTGTCCTGCTCCTCTTTGAGCTGTGTGTTCATCTAGGCTGCTTGCTGTTGCCACAGTAGCTATAAATTAACCAATAACGCCACACCAGACACTATAATCCACACCCCATAATAGTGTAACAGTGTATAGCCAATCACTAAAAAATGTTATTTCCATAAGCCAATGAGAATTTGTGACAAACCTCTTTGCATCATCCCACTTCTGGACCCTTTTTTGCCTTTAAGAAACTGCTTGTTGCAAAGCTCCAAATGGAGTTCATATCCAAGGATACTTGGGTCTGTGTCTTCCAGGCAGCTGTCCTCATTGTGGCTCAAGTAAACTCTTTGAATTACGTTTTGTGCTTCAGCCCCTTCCACTTAGATTAACAACATGGATTTGTGTCACCATGTACAGCAATTAAAATGTTTACACTTTTCCCCTCGAGGGCGCTGATGTGTTTTCCTGAGCACTTGGAATAGCTACGTAGTGTTTCCTGTCTAGATTATGGTTTCTGAACCTTGGTGCTACTTACCTTTAGGACCAGAGGATTCTTTGTTGTGGGAGGCTGCCCTAGCAATGCTAGGTGTTTCGTTTGACCTCTAAATTTCACACCTCCACCAGTCTTGACATCCCCACAATAACCCTAGACATTGACAAATGTCTCCTGGGGAAAACTCTCCACCAGTTGACAGGCAAAGTTCTGGAAATATTGGAATTGTCAATTGAGATTTTATGTTATCCAAAACAAATATTTTTCTTTGTTTTTAAACATCTACTTCCATCTACTTATCTACTTATTTTTACTTTTATTTGTAACTTAATTCCATCAAGGAGAGAGAGTGCATTTTCTGTTATGCTAAATTTTTGAAGAATGTATTGATTTTTTATGACCTGATATATGGATGATATGTAGATATTACATGTTTGTATTATCAAATTTCAGGGTGATAATAAAATAAATACTTATAATATTTATATTGTCACTGTATATTAATTATTTTCTTTCTTCACTATAGGAGTTTTTCAACCTATAGGCTATTTTTCAATTCTAGGTTATCCAGTAGATTTTGAAATGTTATGATTAAATATCTACTTCTCAAGCATTCATCTTTGCAAATGAAACAATCCCAAGCTCTTATAATACACATCCTATAAAGGGCAGATTAGTCAATATATGGTTCAGAAATAATAATGTAATATTTATAAGAAAATTAAAAATTTAGATCTTTAATTCAGATAACAATAATCCAAATGAAAATGTGATTTCATTACATAATTTAAAATGACACCAGAATACTAGTAAAAATTATATAAAAAAGTTTATGTAATCTTTTTTAGCTGTAGGACTTTATTAGCATAAATTCAAATACAGGAACCAAAGTAAGATTGAGACCTGTAGTCAAAGGTTAAAATGTACACATTATAGGGGCATGATTAAACTAATTTAAAGCATAATAACATGGAGAAATATTGCAAAACATACATTTTACTGAATTAATTGTTAGTATCTAATCATTTTGTGAGAACCAAATTAAAAAGTAGCTACACACGCCCACAACCACACAGAAGTGCAATATTGTCAAATAAACGATGTTCAGCTACACTAGAAATCACACCTGTGTTTTCTCCACAGAAAAGATTAAAAATCGCAATAATTTTTATTGTACATATGGAGGTAAAGATACTCAAAATATTACCCTAAAATACATTATTTTTTTGAGATGGAGTTTTGTTTTTATTGCCCAGGCTAGAGTGCAATGGCACAATCTTGGCTCACTGCAACCTCAGCCTCCCAGGGTCAAGTAATTCTCCTAGCTCAGCCTCCCAAGTAGCTGAGATTACAGGCATGCACCACCACATTCGGCTAATTTTTTGTATTTAGTAGATATGGGGTTTCACCATGTTGGTCAGGCTGGTCTCCAACTCCTGACTTCTGGCGATCTACCCACTTCAGCCTCCCAAAGTGCTGGGATTACAGGCGTGCGCCTGGCCAGCTTTTTGACATATTTCAAGATGGCTACTTGGAAGACTGGAGATAGCTTCTTCTACAAGAATAGCTGAAAAGCTGTGTTTGTTGGGAAGATTTGCATTTGTAGAGAAAATCTGCATTGATATATACAGGCTTTCCCTGAGATACTCCCTTGTCTGGGTTTTGGAATGATTAACTGAGCCTGGCACGTTTACATTTCTAAAAACCATTTCCTATCTATACTTCCCACGAGGAGGGCTGCTCCCTGTGAAGTTTCATCCATGTAACAAGACCACCTCTGCTGCCAGGCTCCTCTTTCTTCCTTGTCGTCACCTGTCTTCCGCAAAGCCTGATTTACCAACCTACAGCTCTGTGTTTTCTGTAACCTCAAGACAGCATAGGCGTGTTGACTACCTTGCCTTTCCTGGAGTTTTTATATAAAGAGTATTTATTTGTATATCTCTTTATAATATACAAATATTTGTATAGATATATTTATATATATTAAGTAAACTCCAAGTGCATACTTGTGCACATATATGTAAACCTTTTTTTCCTGTTAATTTGTACATTATCACTTTGTTTTATAGACTCAAATAATTAAAGCTTCAAGGGAAAAATTGAAACTTTCCTATAGAGAAAAGACAAATATATAGGTGACAAATAATATTTAGAGGGTAAGACGCTTTTTAAAGGTATATTTGCAATTTGTGTCACAACATTTAAATATACATTTGTTATTTTAACTATAAAATTTCAAATAATTTAAGCCAAATACATAGTATATGCAGAAAATTTAGCAATATATCTATGTAGCACCTTACTGTGCATTACTGTAACCAGCCGTCTAATATAAAGAATTAATTAAGGTAGCAGCTACTTTTCAAATAGCGCATTTTTTTTCACAGACCTATTAAATAGGACAAATAACATTTAAAGTTTATTTTTAAATTTGCAGAGTAGCAGTTTTCAGCAGATGGTTTATTTTAGCAAATTCCATCTTCACATTGTGCTATGCTTTTATGAATTCCAGCTGCTAACAGATCATATTTTACTGCTGAAACTATCATGTGTGATATAATTGCTGATTATGTGCCTTAAAACACAAGCAATATAATTATTTTCAACTTGGAGCAAATTAAAATCTTATCAGCAATTTAAAATCTCTAGAGTCATCTTCTTCTGGTTAATTATTTTAAACTTGTATTTTTCTCTTTATGTTTTTAGTGAGTTGTCTTATCAAGGAGAAGAACTCAAGGTGATTATTCTTTTTTTCTCTTCCATGCACCACACAGGTGTGTTAATAATTTCATTTCTCAGAAAATGTTCTTTCATATCTATCTTACATGATGAGAGACCTTAATATTCCAGCTTCATGAATATGGTGATACAAATAGTTATCCGTCTAACCTCTTTCAGTGCCAAATGTTTACTATACTCAGTGAGTTACTCAGTTGACTGGTAATTTCTTCTGAAATCACTAATGAGAGGATCAGAGTTCTGGCTGTTGTCTGTACCTCATATGACTCCCAGTGCAGACAATTGTTTCTATGGAGCACAGACAGTTGAAAGGATTGACTTCCTGCCTAGAATAGCTTCTGCTGTGCTTCTTATCCTTCTTGTGGAGATTTCAGATTATCTGAATTGCTCTGGATGAAATTGGAAACCATCATTCTCAGTAAACTATCGCAAGAACAAAAAACCAAACACCGCATATTCTCACTCATAGGTGGGAATTGAACAATGAGATCACATGGACACAGGAAGGGGAATACCATACTCTGGGGACTGTGGTGGGGAGGGGGGAGGGGGAGGGATAGCATTGGGAGATATACCTAATGCTAGATGACGAGTTAGTGGGTGCAGCGCACCAGCATGGCACATGTATACATATGTAACTAACCTGCACAATGTGCACATGTACCCTAAAACTTAAAGTATAATAAAAAAAATAAATAAAAATAAAAATAAAAATAAAAATAAAAAAAAGAAAAAACGCAACAATTCTCCCACCTGAGAGGAATGTAAACTATAGTAAGTTAGCAGAACCAATCCGTAAAGATTTTACATTGTTTGTTGCAAAATGCAGCGCTGGTGTCTCCATCACTAACCTTTTCTATCCCTCATTGCTCTTTCTTTGACTGCAATAGGATACTTCTAGGCAAATCTGTATTCCCGAGACAGAGTGCCCTTTTGGTGAGCTATAAGCACACTCAATGGTAGGCTGAAATACTAGTTTTTATCTGTGGTGAAATGGAATCATATCAGTGATTTTCTTAAAAAGGAAATTTAACTCTTGCTATGGTTTGAATGCTTGCCCCTTCCAATCTCGTGTTAAAATTTGATCCCCAATGTTGCAGGTGGGGCTCGCTGGGAGGTGTTTGGTCATGGGGTTGGACCTTCATGAATGGATAATAACCTCCCTTAGAAATCTAAAGCTATCCTCCCTCCTCGGTGCCCTCAGGAATGAGTGTACCATTCTTTATTCACCTATAATTACCCCACCCATCCTTTTTGAGATATTGATTACATGTATGTTACACTGATGCGTATTGTCTGACGTATCAGTGAGTTTCTGGTTTTCTTATTTTAGTTTACCATTTGTCCTTTAGTTTGTAATGCTTCTAATTTGTTCTATAAATTTTCTGATGTTAGGGTAAAATCCATTACTTATTCTATCTCATGGAATTTTTATTTGAAATATTTATTTTTCATCTATATATGTCACATTTTTCATTTTATAACTTCTATTTTTCTCCTATGTTTAATTTTCATTTAAGTACCTTGACATATATATGTATTTATCTATATGTATTTATAAAATATATTTACTTTAAGGACCTTGAAAATTCCTTCTTCTCTGTCATTTATAAATGACTTATTTTTATCCTGTTAATATATATCTGAATTATATATATCTTATGGCTTCTTTGCATTTCAGAGTTTTTTTTTGGGTATTTTGATGTTATGCTTTTGAATATCTAGATTTGATTGGCTACCTTTGAACAATGTTGTGGCAGGCAGTTCAGTAACTTCAGGATGAGTATTTGTCTGTTGTTGTTTTAAATCTTCTCTTTAAATTTTGCTGAGTTAGTCTAGAGCCATCTGTAATTTGGAGCTAAATGAGCACTGTCACTAGGGCATGAACCTCGAGTGGTCTTTACTGAATATCCTGGAGGTACAGAGGGGATTCCCTTCTCTGATTAGAATTTGGAATATAAAGGGAAAAGAGAAAAATAGAAAGCTATTCATAAACACGTGCATTAAAATGAATTTTATGTGTGCTTTTTCTTGAAAATGTTCCTAAGGTATTTTATTTTTTTATTGTGGTAAAATACACATAACATAAAATGTACTGTGTTAACCATTTTATGTGTACAGTTCAGTGGTACTAGAGTCATAACATTGTGCAGCCATCCCTACCATCCATCTCCATAATTCGTTTCATCTTGTAAAACTGAAACTCTATACCCATTAAATAATACTTCCCCATTTCTTCCTCCCCCCAGCTTCTGGCAACAATCATTGTACCATCCCTATAATGCTAATCAAGCATAGTGGCTGTGTTTCTTGCTTCCTCTAGTCCGCAGGTAGCATACAAATGTAGTAAACTACTTATTCATGTCACATCAATTTATTTTCTGCCTTATACCAAGCTTATGGGATTCTCTTAAATACAACATTTTTATACTTACACCTATGCAATACCCATTAGCATCGCCTTCCTAAATCAGGGGAAATTGAGCCTCTGTAAGGTGGAGTAACTCCCTAAGATATAAAGCTCAGCATTGAAGTCTGTATACTTCAATATCCTGCCCTCTTCTCATGTGTCTTTACTGCCTTTTATGTATGTGTTAGATGTTCAACAAATTCTCTTTTTTAAACTGAATTTAAGCCGTGGAGCAGTGTTTTGTTGAACAATAAATATGATATAGGACACTCTTCCTCCTTTTCATGTATGATCCTGTTCATGAAAAAGAGAAATTCTTTCATTGTGCTAGAAGCTTAAAATAATGAAAATGCCACTTTCTACATTAAACAGAAACTGAAGGGAATCAAGGTGAATTGCATGAGACATAGAAAACAAGTGGGAAAGAAATCTGGTATAATTTGCCCTTTGTGTACCTTTATCATTTAGCGTTTGAGTAAATGATTCCCCCAAATATCTTCCCATCTTAATTCATGTCTATAAAGTAGACATTTATGTCTCACCTTGTCAAGAAGGGCAAACTCTAACATAAACATTTCCCAAAAATGCTTCCTGCTAAAACGTAAGCTCAGTCTGGCTAGAAATGCAGCTCACTTCATAAAGATTAATTGGTAGCTAATTTTGCATGCTGTTCTCTGAACTTGAGTGAAACCTGTCCATCAGGCATACAGGGAATGATGGGAAAGGTGACAACAGAAGACGAATGCTATGTCACTAACCTTCAAAGATGACCTGTCTTTTCTTTCAAATTCTTGATATCTTAAGACTTCATTAATTCATCTCTCTTTTCCCTTGGTTCAACATTTTGCTATACCAAAACTCATGTGAAACAATGACCTAAGGTAATAAAAATGGCATTTTTCTTTCATGTAGTTGCAAGCTAACTGGCATTTTTACAATCCACATATTTCCTTTGTCAATTTTTCATTCTGTATTGGAAGTAATTGATAGGTATTTCTGAAGGGATGAAGGTGTTTCTGTGTTCGTTGTGATCCAAACTATTTTTAGACCTAGGGGCATTTGTAAAACAATTTGTGCCCGCTGACCAAGGATCACTGTGGCAGAAAGCAGCAAACTTGCATAAGATGTCACTGCTTCATAGGTTGGCTTTGAAAACTAGGGGCTTACTCTATACTCTTATGAATAAAAGACATTGATAGATGTAGTATAAGATTACAATCATATTTTCCTTTTGACGGTCACATTATAAAGCATGATGTATTGCAATTAATCTCAATTAGCTGATCACAATTAAAATTAATAATGTTTATTATTGCTGATAAAAATCATCTCTCCTGCTCTCAAATGTGCAAGTAGTTCTTGTAATTTTAATGCAAATTTGCATATTATTAATTGATTTAATCTCATTGGATTTGGTTCATGGATCCAATTTATTAAAATATTGATAATGGGATAATGATTTGTCTCCCCATTTCGTGTACACTAAAAACAACATTTCTTACAATGATCTGCAAGCCCATCATCATCTGCCACATGTTAACCGCCAAAATTCTTTTATGTCTTCACCCTTGATCTTACCAGTGGTCCTGGCCACCTCACTGTCCTCTGGACATGCCAACCTGCTGCTGCCTTATGATCAAGACTCTAGTTAATTTCTTGGCTTGGAAAGATAGCCGTCCATAAATCCAATGATCAGCTCATTCAACTTCCTCAAGTCTTTACTGAAACTTCACATTCTCGATGAGGCCTATTCAGTATTTCAAACTGCCTCCCAGCTGCAACATTCCAAAACCCTTACTCTTCTGTGTATTTTTGAAAGGATTTATTGAGATATAATTTACATAGTGTAGAGTGCACACATTAATGTCTACAAGTCAGTGGCTTTTAGTATATGCACAGATAAGTGGAGCCATCATCACAATGAATTTTAGAGCATTTTCATCACTTCAAAAAGAAACCCCACTTTCCCTAGCTGTTAACCTCCTAGGCACCCATCCCCTACTCAATCCTAAGCAACCACAAATCTGTTTTCTGTCTCTGTAGATTTTCCTAGTCTGTTTTCATCTAAATGGAATCATACAATAGGTGGCCTTTTCTGCCTGGCTTCTTTCAGTTGGCATAATGCTATCAAGGTTCATGTACGTATTGGTACTTTATTTCTTTTTATAACTGTATAACATTCAATTTCATGGATATAACATTTTGTTTATCCAATAATATTTTTATTGACATTTGAGTTGTGTTCAGCCTTTGGCTATTTTAAATACTGCTGCTAAAAATACTTGTGTACAATTTGTGTTTGAACACCTCTTTCCAATAATCTGGGTGTATACCTACGAATAAATTTCTGGGTCATATGACAATTCTATGTTTCATATATTTAGAAGCCATCAAATTATTTTCCAAAGTGGCCAGTTCTAGCCATAGAGTATCTAACTGTGGTTTTGATTTGCAGTTGCCTGATGACTGATGCTATTGAGTATATTTTTATGGGATTATTGACCGTTCATGTATCTTCTTGGGAAACACATCTATTCCTATCATTTATCAGTTTTGAGTTGGGATATTTGTGACGGAGTTAAAACAATTTTTCTATATTCAAGTTACATATATATGTACAGACATATAGATACGTGTTTTTCAAATATCTTCTCACAATTTTTGAGCTGCCTTTTGACTTGCTTGGTTGTCCTTTGAAACACCAATGTCTTTAATTTTTAAGAAATTTTAAATATCTAATTTTTATTTTGTTGCTCATGTTTTTGGGGTTACAGCTATTACTTTGCTAGATCCAAAATCCTGAAGATTTTCCCATATGCTTTTTTCTACCTCTTGCATGTGTGCCTTTAATTCATTTGCGTTAATATTTTTGTATGCTTTGCAGTAAGGGTTCGAATTTATTATTTTGCAAGTGGTGATCCACGTGTACGTTGTTGACCCAGTGTGTTCAAAGACTGTCTCTTCCTCATTGAATTGCACATGGCACCACTTTAAGAATCCATTGACTGTAGACACATAGTTTTATATATGGACTCTCAATTCTCTTCCATCAATCTATATATTTTCCCTTCATCAGTATTGTGTTGTCTTGATTACTGATACTTTGCAGTAAGGTTTGGAGCATGGGGGTGTGAATTATCCTAATATGTTTTCTTTTCTCAAGATTATTTTGGCTATTTTGAGTCCCTTACAATTCCATGTGTATTTTAGAATCAGCTTGTCAGTTTCTAGACAGAAGTCTGTTGGGATACTTGCAGGGATTTCATCAAATCTGTAGTTCAAATTGTAAAGTACTACAATATTAAGTCTTCCAATTCATGGGTGTAAGGTGTTTGCTAATTATTTAAATATTCTTTAAACAATAATTTTTAATTTTCAGAGTAAAATCTTGTATCACATTTTCCAAATTAATTATTATTTCTTTTTTTGATGCTATTTTAAATTGAAGTGTTTTCTTAAATTCATTTTGGGGTTTTCATTGCAGATGTGTGCAATTGATTTTTGTACATTTACCTTGTTTGCTGTAATATTGCTGAAATAATTTACGAGTTCTATCGTTCCGTGGATTCCTTAAAATTTTCTATATACAAGAATGTTATTTTCAAATAAAGTTTTATTTCTTCCTGTTCAATATGGGTGACTCTTATTTTTTTAGTTGCCGATTTGCCCTGCATGAAATCTTTAGTACAGTGTTGACTAGAAGAGGTCAAAGTATATATCCTATTCTTATCTCTGACCATAGCAGGAAAGCATCCTTTACCATTAAGTTGCATGCTTGCTGTTGGCTTTTCACAGGTGCCATGTATCTGGTGCAGAAAGTTCTCTATTCCTGGTTCATTGAGTTTTTATTTTTATTTTTAATCATTAAAGCATTTGGATTTTGTTAAATGTCTTTTCTGAATCTATCGAGATGATCATGCAATTCTCTTTTCTTATTCTATGGATAAGATGTATTACCTTAATGGATTTTGGGCTGTTAAACCAACCTGGGATTACTTGTATAAATTTCACTTTGTCATAGTGTATAATTCTTTTATATGTTGCTAGATCTGATTTGTTAGTATTTTTTAAGGAAGTTTGCATTTATACTTATAGTAGTTTTATTTTTCTATGCTATTTGGACTAATTTTTGTATCAAGGTAACACTGGCCCCACAGAATAAATTGGGAAGTGAATATTTCTCTTTTTTAAAAAAGCTAGTCAAGAAGTAATATCAATTATTCAACACTAACAAATATTATTATAAATTATTAATTTCTCTAATTTTTATTTTCTTTCTTCTGCTTGCTTTAGGTTTAGTTTGCTAATCGTTCCAGTGCCTTAATGTGGAACGTCATCTTATCTCATCCTTTCATGTCTTTTCATTTTGTAAATAGTGTCTTGTTAGCATCAGGTGAGCTCCCCAGGTTGGTAGTACTCCATGTTTGTTGCTGTACAACAATGACAGGTAATATGTCCTGAAGACAATGGAATCTTAACATTCAAAATCTTCTAGATTCCACCTTATATGATATGTCTCTTCTATTGGTCCTAATTTCTACCCTTTCTCTATTATAAACCATGAGTACAATGGCATTCAATGAGTTCTGTGAGTCTTTCTAGTAAACTCTTGAAACTGAGGGTGTTCAGGGGAAACCCCTGAACTGGCAGTTGGTGTCAGAAGTGAGAATCTTCTTACATGGCCTCTTCCTTTGAACTGTGCAGCTGGATGCAAACTCCGCACAATTTGGGCCAGAAGTCTCATGTTGACTTTGCGGCCTAAAGTATCTTGTAGTTTGTCTAACCCTCAATAAATTTGCTTTCATCAAATATTGTATTTGTTACCCCAAAATTACCATCACGTTTTTTTTTCTCCAAATAACTAACATAGGAGAAATAGCCAGCTGAGTTTGTAACTCAACAGAAACAAGTGATCCATATACCGTATACCATATAAGTGGCCATTTCATTTTGCCTTCTTCCACCAAATCTTAGCAACCTCAACCATTGCCATGAGCCACTGTAGGCCTACCAGCTGCAAACAAACAAGTATCTTGTAAAAACACTTCATACTCCCATTTGATAAATTTCCCAGCAAAGAGATGTCTACTTTAACTCTATGCAAGTGGCTCATATTCACGAAGTCTGTAGATAATTATTCATGTAGTGTGAGAAAATCATCCCAGCGATGCCAGCACATTCTCCTTCCCATGATCTGCTTAGTTTGCAAACATATTCAGGCCATGGGTGAGAGATTTGTATTTCACAGTACAACAATTTTATGGAGGGCATTGAAACTTACATTGAGCATTTTAGTACAGTCACACATCACTGAATGATAGGGATACGTTTTAACAGATGTATTCATAGGCAATTTCATCATTTTGCAAACATCACAGAGAATATTACAAACATCTAGATTGTACAGCCTACCACGTTTAGGTTATATGGTATAGCCTCTTTCTCCCAGGCTACAAATCTGTGTACTACATTACTGTACTGAATACTGCAGTCAATAAGAACACAGTGGTAAGAGGTTATGTATCTAAACATACTTAAACATAGAAAAGTATGTAAAAATATCTATTATAATCTCATGGGACCACTTTTGTATATGTAATCCATCTTTGACTAAAATGTTATTATGCATGACATGACTCTATGACAAAAATAAAATAACACATTGTAAAAAATGTACACAGGTATCAAACATATTAATATTGTAAAAATAAAAATATTCAGTGTAAGAATTTGTAATGATCACAAAATATTCACAGCTTATATTTTAGTACAGTTTCAAATGCCTAGTGCAATTGCTGTGTGTATTTTAAACATGTATACAATAAATATTTTTCAGGTTCAACAATATATATCAATCCAACTGGCTCTTATAATTATTAGTTAACATCAATTGGTAAATTCATATACATATATACACACACGTGAATCAGTCTATATGCATGTATGTGTGTGTAAATGTAACTGTATGTGTGTGTAAATGTAACTGGATGCATCCTAATATTTACCCTTACCTACAAGATTTCCAAGATTCATTTATTATCTTTAAATGGTGTGCATTTAAAGATTTACCAAATAAAACCGCAATCGTGGAATATATCAAGATGTTATTAAATTCATCTTGTGCACATAATTGTTTCTTTAAATTTATCTTTCTTGCAAAACTTGAGGTAATGCTCATGCACAAAATAATTTTCTAAATAAAAAATAAAAACATTTTCTCAGTCATTAATTCTTAATAATTATTTCTCCCCAATAATTAATGTGAATTAATTCTTAATTCTTAATTATAGAATAATGTTGCCCTTCAGAGTTCTGAATCTTTTGCACGTTGTATACATTTCACTGACTAGAACATCTTCTGGAATATTGGCATTAATTAATGTCATTCAGCAATTAATGATTTCAAAGAAATTAAATACCATTCATATTCTGAATCACAAGGGTACCTTCGCATCTAATTTAATCAAGCTCTTTGTATCATCATCTACAGTTTAATTACTTAAAAAACATTTCTCTGTGTGAGAAAGATTGAGCAGGTTATTGTGCTTTTCGTTGTATACATTTCACTAACCAGAAAATCTTCTGGAATATTGGCATTAATTAATGTCACTCAGCAATTAATGATTTCAAAGAAATTAAATACCGTTCATATTCTGAATCAAAGGGGTACTTTGGCATCTAATTTAATCAAGCTCTTTGTATCATCCTCTACACTTTAATTACTTAACAAACATTTCTCTGTGTGAGAAAGATTGAGCAGGTTATTGTGCTTTTTTATGATGCAACTTTTGCTTAATCTAGAGATAGGCAATGCTCCCTATAAGGGACAAAGAGAAAAATGAAAGAGCAATAGAGATGTGACAGGCATGGAAAAAGACAGTACATTTATCAAACAAATAGGGCCAGAGATGATGATAATGGGGATCAAATCTTGAGATACTGACTCAGTTTATAACCGCACTGTACAATAGAGCAAATCATTTGTTAATTATTTTACAAATGGAATCTAATTTAATTAAGATGAATACAGTGTTTTAAACAAGGCGGGTCATCTTAAAATAAAATAGTGGAAAAAGTGATAAAACCAATGTAAAAATCATAAACATTTTATAAAGAATTTTTGTCATGTAATTTAATATTTTTCTTTATTTAAAATCACCCAAATCAAAATAATTTTATCTTAATTAACAAATAATCATCAGAAGTTAACTAATTTTTACTGTATAATACTAGGTTTAAGAATTCTTCACTATATTTTTAATCATACATGCTTATACATAAAATACACATAGGGTATATGTTTACATGTTCACAATATTATATTGTAATTGTTCCTATGGATGTGGTTTTTCAATAGAATTAATAAGTACTTTTAAAAAGTTTCAATTTCAATGATATATATGTTTGATTTTTCTTTGACATAGCATACATATATTGATAGGTAATTATAAGAAAATCTTCTAAAGACATTACAGGACCATGAAGAAGTAATTAAATCTTCAATAATTTGTAATGTTTTATGTAAGCGGAACACATTTAACTGAAAATTGCGTTTATATAATACTCAAACGAGACTAAAAACATATTAACTAGCGGAGTAAGTCTTCAAATTGATAATCTGAACTATAGAAGAGGAGAAACTTCAGGCACTCAAATATTTGAAATGCTACAAAATATTTATATAAACTATTATTTAAGAATTTCTGTTTGTAGAGTGCTATACAGTAATCAATATAAATGACATCTCAGACTTTCTATAGCTTTGACCACATTTACCTCCTAATTTTAATTATTAATATGTTGGAGCAGTGAATACAACTAGATTCCGATCTCCCTTTTTAATGTGTAAAAATATGTCCTTTGAGACAGCATTAAAGAAAGAGCACCTTGTATAAATTCAATGCCAAGAGACAAGATATTCTTGATGCTGAAGTCTTGTTCTTTTATACAGCAATGTAATTAATAAGAAGAAGAAAAGCAGGACATAGATATGGAGTCTATTTTCATCAAAAATTGTCTATAGAATTTGATGATAAAATTTAAAACTCTACTATATTTAGTTAGTCACAAAAAACTAGGTTGTGGGAACATATTTGGTCAATAAAACACCCCTACCAAATGCTGACAAGAAAAAAAGTTAAGTACCACCTTTCTTCTCTGCAGATGGCCTGAGATGGGTTAATTTGAAAGAATGCTTCCAAACCTTAGGTGACCCCTGAGAACAGCATAATCCACTGCTGTCTCCCACATTCAGTTTCTCAGTTTGTGCTCTTTTCATTTTGGGGGGAGGGAAGCCAGTCCTTTAAAGCGATCTTCAGCATGATGGCAGAGCCAAGGAGGGTGGACAGGTGGCACGATGTCTGACTTTGTTCCAGCAGCCACTTGGGCTTTCTCTGGGTCTTCTCTGCCCTAGGGATAGAACTATTATTGAAAACATGTCTTTGTGACATTCTCTATGCCAGGAACTCCCAACATATTTTCCTTGAAACTGATGAAATGAATAAAAATAAACCAAGAGGTGTGCTGTTTGTTTCTGTTTCCTCCTTTCTGCAGCCCTTCTTGATCATCTAATATTTTTAAATACATTGTCGATCATCAAAAGGAGCATAAGGGCTTTATTGGTTTGTAGCAGATGTATTAATAGCCCAGCCCCTATTCCTTACCTGTAGCTGCTGGGAAGAAAACCATTCTTAACACTCTACAAGGCCTCATCTCCAGAATTTGCACCAGTTTCTAGCTGAGGACTTTCTCTAGCAGCACGGGAGCTTGTTACTGGGCATGAAGTGGGAAGAAAAGGTGAAGGTAACTAAGAAGAATCTCCCTGGATTCAGTGATGTAATTCTGAGGCATGTTCCACATAGCTTCCCATAGAATTAAGCCCAGATATCTAACACAGGAACTTACCTCTTAACACGTGTGGTATTGGCTTTTCTATCTTTCCTGCTTTATTTTGTTCTCTTTTCCTTGTCTCACTTTCGCTGTGTCCTCACTCCTGCTTTAAGAATACCCAAA
The DNA here is from genome assembly GCF_029289425.2 of Pan paniscus. NCBI lineage: Eukaryota > Metazoa > Chordata > Mammalia > Primates > Hominidae > Pan > Pan paniscus. The sequence continues at coordinate 41,685,636 of NC_073267.2, read as the reverse complement.
CAAATACGTTCATTAATTTTTTTAGACTCTCAGAACACAGTTGATAGTTGAACTTGTAATCTACGATAATCAGCTTGGATGCTGTATTGACAGGAAGATGGTGAACTCACAATGTCTAATTAAGATACAATTTAAAAAATATATTGAATCATGTCCAAAGACTTAAAAAGCCTAAGCGGCAGCATCACAATTTCTTCTTTCTAGTTTACATGGTTTCTTAAATGCCTACAATTATTTGAAAGGAAGCCTTGAGTCTAGGAAAAATTGAGACATATGGAATAAATTACTAACCCATTTCTCCTTGAAATCCATTAGATGCTTGATGATTCTTCACATATATTTCTGAACTGTAAAGCTAGTTGGGAATTATTTTTATAAGCTTATCCTTATGTAATATTTTGTTTCTAAGAGTGAATTGAAGGTTTAAAGATTAAATTATTCTATCCAGAGAATAAAAAGCAATTATTTCACAAGGAGAACATGTGTATGTTGACACGACATTTTAAAATCTAGATTTTAAAATAGGTCCCATATAATTTTGAGTCAATTAGAATATGTTTGTATCAGTCTGTCTACAGTTTTACACCTGTCAAAAGGTACTTGAACTAAAAGAAGTACCTTGAACAATTTTGAAATTTATTATTCCTTTGAAACTGATTAAAAGAATGATGGTAGAGTGAAATTTGGATTGGCATAATTTAGGATAGAAATTATTCCTTGGAGATCAACCTCTGCCAAGATAGTTTATAATGACATTGAGACTTTTTGATTTACACAATTTGTTATATAAAAATACTAAGACGATGACAGATAATACACAGACTTTAATTAAAATTGTACTAAAATTAAAAGTCTAAATAAATTACCAGGGTACGTGGTACATCTAAACGTATGTTTATATATTTTATTTGTGCATTTTATTCCTAGGGTTGCTTTTGCTTTAGTTTGTAAAACGTTTTTATTTTTATGACAATGTAGTATATACTAAATAAAGAAAAATCAGGAAATAGAAAATGAAGAAGAAAACATTAGCTATTGTCAACCAAATAAAAATTGTGCAATCTCTAAGTACATGAACGATGTATTATTTGTACAGCATGTACAATGTTTATGCTTCACAGGGTGAGGTAGAGACTGCAAAACATTGAACCTGGGACAAATAAGAAAGTAAGGAAATTTTCACAATATATTAATATTACAGAAAATGTTGAACTTAACAGTTAAGATACAAGTAGTGAAAATGATACTATTTAAGGAGATCTAGAAAATTTAATCTATATCAGTAATGTGTGAGAAGTATTAGAATAATGCTTGTATTTCTGTATTGGCATCGATTTCTATTGAGACTGGAAACATAATAGAAGTGAGCAAAAAAGAATTTAAATCGTGGATACTTGAGTTTTATACCTAGGAGTTCGAGAAATACATTTTGTTACTATCAAAGCAGTTGGCACAAGAGTGTACAAAATTCCCTAATTGTACCTATGTGGTGAAGACATAGACAAACAGAAAATAGCAAAACAGAAATAGCAAAAAAGCACAAATAAATTTTACCTGTATTTTTATGTAAAAGCCAATTAGAGTAGGAAAACATGAAATTTGCGTTTTATCAAAATTTTTCTCATAGTATAGTTGATTATATTACTGGAAAAAAATTGAAGCATTGGTATGTTCACAAAAAAAAAAGTAAAATATAAGGTGAAAACCATGGGAATGCAGGGAGCAGACAAAATACACCTAAACACTGAAACTGATTTTGCCCTACGGACATGTAGCAAAATGAATGAGTGCAGATTCCTACTGTCATACCTCACATAGGACAGTAAAGTAATACATAGTGTTTCCCAAGATAGGGCATCACACAGGAGCTCTTCCCTAAAGCTAGCACCATAATTTATATCCTCAGTCTAAAGAAGAATCAGAGGTAAATTAGTCTCATTTCACATTCCCTGGAAATGGCAAATAAAAATGACTTGAGATTGGACAGATTTAAAGAAACTCAATCATTAATGATTTACAGCAATTAATTTAAAAATTGTTTAAATGTGCTGTCCAAACATACGTCCAAACACCTTTAGGCCAAGAATTAATATAATGTGGTCCCAGAATGGTGGTGCCTTTAGTAGACTCACAAAAAATTCAAATTCTCTTTGGCAAATTTTCTTCTTACTAATATGCAAAAGTGCACAATAATAATTTTCAGAGAAAAATAAATCTTTGTCATTCAAAGGCATCTAAGTAGGCAAGGAAATGATATTCCACCATTTGAAAGGAAAGCAGAAAAAGAGTACAAACAGATCCAAAGAGGCTCATTAGTAGAAATATCACTGTTAGATTATAAAGCACATTTGCTTTCAAAAAATTTAAAAAAATGAATATATTTTTAGGAGACTAAAAATTGATGTAGTAAATTTGAAAAGTAGTTTGTATAAAGTATTTTAAATTAAAAACTCAAAAATGAACTCATCAGATTAGACATGGCCATGGTGAGAGTTCATAAATATTTCAGAATGCATTACAGAAAATTTAAAAAAAGGCACAATGTGGACAGAATCATGAAGAGACATGGAAGATACAGTGAGAAAGTGTAGCATGTGTTTAGTGAGTGTTCTCATAGAGGAAGGGAACGGGGAAGGGACAATATGTGATGATATTTTGGCTGAAAGTTCTCTAGACTTTTGTAAGACACTAATCCACATATTCAAAACTTCTATGCATGCTAAGCAAGCTACAATGGAGATAAACCTACATCTACATATCTCCTAGAGAAATAGTAAACAATCAGGAAGGGAAAAATATTTCAATTAGCACTAGAAAAATCAAATTACCTTTAATCATATTGAAATCTGAAAGCATGAAAGGTAAAATAAACAATATTATTTGTTAAGAATAATAATGCCATTCTGAAATTCTCAACCAAGAAAAATATTCATCAACTTATAGCTAAATCACATATTTAGAGACAAAAAACAAAACGCCACCAGCAGAATTCCACTAAAGAAACTCAAAGGAAACTCTGAAAACATGCTTCAGAAAGATTGAAGTTCTGAAATCAAAGAATGAACACAGAGCAAAATATATTGTAAACATACAGATAGATCAAAATAGAAAATTAGTTGTTGAAACAAAAGGATATTTAAAATTAGATAAGCACTGCAATATGTATGTTAGGAAGCAAATTATTAGGGCTGAAGTATTCAAAGACCCCTTAATTGTCTGACAAGAGCAGAAAGGTATGATTTTGCAACTCTTTTTTATGTTTGTTTGTTTTTGAGAAGGAGTCTCATTCACTCTTTCTCCCAGGCTGGAGTGCGGTGGCATCATCTCTGCTCACTGCAACCTCTGCCTCCCAGGTTCAAGCAATTCTCCTGCCTCAGCCTCCTGAGTAGCGGGGATGACAGCCACGTGCCACCATGCCTGGCTAATTTTTGTATTTTTAGTAGAGACGGGGTTTCATCATGTTGGTCAGGCTAGTCTCCAACTCCTGACCTCGTGATCCACACGCCTCGGCCTCCCGAAGTGTTGAGATTACAGGTGTGAGCCACTGCGCGCGACCGACTTTGGAACTTTAATAAATTGACTGGACATTATGCATTTCTCTGTTGTATCTATGAAAACAATAAAAATAAAAGTCCTAATTTTGAAACAAGAAGACAGAAAGTGATAGGAGAAAATGAGACATTATATATATATATATATACACAACAAATTAACAATAAGAATTAAGTATAAATGATCAAAGATTAACTTAAACCTAAGTAGACAATGTTTTTGTTAAAATACAAAGATTAGCAAAATTTAAAACATCCGTCTCTATCATAGTTACAAGAGACACAACTAATATATAAATTTACAGAAACTTTGAAGTTCAAACAATTCAGATACTGTGTATATATGATATACATACAAACATACTACATGAATACAATTTTTAAAAAGTTGCTATGTAGACAAAATAGAATGTAAGTTAGAAACATTTATTAAAATAAGTTAGTCTAACCAGTGTGAAAAAAGTTTTAAGTTATTAAGAAGATGTGATGACTTAAATGTGCATTAGCCTGATACATACATATACATATACACACAAACCACACACTCTCACACACACAGACACACACGTATTTAGAGAGAGAGACAAATTATATAAAGTAAAAATATCAGAAAGTAAGTAGAAATGGAGAAGTCCCCAAATATTGTAGACATTTCAAACACACGTCTTTCAGCAATAGATAAAAGAAAAAATTAAAAGAGTAAGTTTTAAAAGAAGCTAGTGGATTTTAAAAAGCACAAATATTATATACGGAACATGAATATTATAATTCATGTTATTTTCATGTTCATACAGAATACTTACAAAAATTAACATTTTCTAGACCATACCACAAATTCAAACAATTTTCACGGAAATAACGTGACACAGAATATATTTCCTAAACAAACAGCAATGAAGGCAGATATCAATACAAAAATGAAAGTTAGAAACATAAGTGTAATATTGGTTGGAAGCTATTTTAATGAATATTGAAATATTTTAAAGGTGAATAGTCAATACAAATAAACCAAACACTTTTGTAAGGCCACTAAGATGCATGTGTAATGTGTAATGCCTCCTTTTATAAGGAGTAAATCTGTAGCATCACCTGGGCTATTTGACAAGTGCAAAGTGAATGTGAGAAGGAGAGAAACAGTGAGAGAGAGAGAGATAAAACCAGTAAAATAAACATAAAGAATGAAGGAGATAGCCAGGCGCCGTTGTTCACGCCTGTAATCCCAGCACTTTGGGAGGCCGAGGCAGGTGGATCACCTGAGGTCAGGAGTTCGAGACTAGCCTGGTCTGACATGGTGAAACCCACTCTCTACTAAATATACAAAAATTAGCCTGGCATGGTGGCATGCATCTGTAATCCCTGCTACTCGGGAGGCTGAGGTGGGAGAATTGCTTGAACGTAGGGGGTGGAAGTTGCAGTCAGTAGAGATCACGCGACTGCACTCCAGCTTGGGCGACAGAGCAAGACTCCATGTCAAAAAAAAAAAACAAACAAAAAACAAAAAACAAAAAAACGAGGAAATAGTACACGAAAAAGCAGAATTAAAGCAACTGGGTATATATTTAAAAATGCAAAAGCTCACTTTTTCAGAAAAATATTAAAATATTAAATCTAACAAATATCTAGGTAGACTGATGGAGAAAAATACAGAAAGTGCACAAAAAAGCAATTACCTGGAATGCGAACGTTACAAAACGTCAGCAGTTGTAGATTTTAAATAAGCAATGATTTTTGAGTTCAACCATGATGGGGTATATTGAAAAGAATCTCTCAGAAAAAAAGAAAAAGAAAACTGTTATAAAGCTATGTACAAAATGTTAAGCACTATTAAAGACTTCCAAATCTACCAGTTACGGAGTTATTGGTCTTGGACTAACACTCCTGAAAAGAAAATAACCAAACAAAATAAGACAATACCTAAAAACCTGGATAAAATGGCCTACCGTGCGCACTGGCAATGCATCCAAGCAGGTAGGACCTGGGTGCTACATTCTCTTTGTCAGAACACAAAGCATTCATACACTCTTCTCACCCTCACTTTCACCTTTTAATCTTAGATCTACTATTAAATGTATTCAACATTACTATCAATCCTTTGCTCAAAATTTCTTTACTCACATTTTGCTTGATGCACTTGGATAGACTGTTCAAAAAAGTGTGAGTAGTGAATTCCTCAAACTCTTGCATATTCAAAATCACATTTTTGAACCTTGATGCTTGAAGTGTAGCTTGGGTAACAGATGGGCTTTAAGCCAATTTTGGCATGCAAGGGGTTGAGTTTATTAGGTATCAGCACCGCTGAAAATCGTGGGGATGCAGGCTTAATTTCAACACTATTCTAAATACTTGAAAGATATTATATAAGTCTTTAATAAACTCCTGTGTCTACAAATGGTTCACATTAGCTCAATATCCATGATTAAACATCTATAAAATCAAGGCACTGTTATTTAGTGGAGACTTGCTGGCTATTCTATGAGAGGAGGTATTGTTATTGTAATCTCATACTCTCATAAAAGTGTATCCTATTACCCATAACCAGCCCTTCATATTCGATTCCTATTTTCGTATTTTAAAATAAGATATCTTTGAAACTCTTGAATTCAAAGAGGGAACCGGAATAATTTTTAAAATGTCAATGAAATGCCATTTCTTCATGCTTCAACAACTAAAAATTGACTAAAGTGCTTCTCTTCAATCTTTCTGTAACATTTTTAATCTAAATTCTAAGAACAATCACAATAGGTTTTAACCACAAATGTGAGAATATTCTAAATGTTAGGGTGGAAAAAATTTTTAAATATTTTATAGTAATTTTTTTCATCATAGTGACAGTGTGCTAAATTTTTTTAAGCCAACTATTACTGTAGACATTTAAGTCAGGATTCTAAGAAGCTGTTCTAAAGTCCAAAATTTAGTTTCATATACACTGATATTATATATGTATATTTGCTTAAAAAATTAATACATGTGAGCCGTGTTTCAAATAGTTGAGAGATTATTATATCAAAGATTCTTGATGATATAAAATGCCAATTACTTATAGGCAGACATGCTTTAAAGAATTACTAAGGCAGTTGTGGTTGATTCTACTCTTGCTACTGGCATTTATATGGACATACTATTATGGTCTGAAGAATATTTAGGCAAATTTATCCCTCATATGATCAGAAGAACAATGCAAGATAGTTTATATCTGAAAGGAAAAAAATCTTTATATGGTTCTGAAAGCGTAAATCATTAACAACTTGGATAATAATTAGCATAAAAATACACAAACATGCCCTTTTCCTAGCAGTAAGTACACAGTGACAACAGAATCAAAGCATGTGGCTATGTGCATATTTCTATTTCAAGACGCAGAGCACTGTATTCCTCCTCTCTGCCCTTTCTAGATGGCACAATCCCTCATGAATCTAAGTGCAGTCATAGGGTGGATTAGGGTGACCTGCCATTTGTATGCAATTGATCTCTAGTTTGGAAGTAATTAATGTCAAAATATATTTTTAAAAGATCATTTCAAATTTCAGGGCAAACTAGCATCGTTTCACCCCTTTTCTTTGGAACATTTTTTCTAAGGTTGGAAAAGTAAGGTAGGCTTTAGTACGATTTTAAATAATAAGTTTTCAAAGTGAGACGCAAAATGGTGGCGCCAACACATTTCAAATCTGCTACATTTTGAAGACACTTATTGGAGAAAAGACCTTCTCATAATTTTTCTCTTACAGGAAAGGAAATAACATGTACAGTTGACCCTTAAGCAACAGGGAGGCTGGGGTGCCGGCCCCCCTGCACAGTAGAAAATCCACTATAACTTTGACTCCCCCAAAACTTAACTACTAATAGCCTACTGTAAGCCTTACAAATAACAGTCAATTAACACATATTTAATATGTTATGTGTCTTATATACTGTGTTCTTAACAAACATGCCAGAGAAAAGAAAAAAGAAAATCATAAGGAAAATAGATTTACTAGTTATTAAATGGAAGTAGATGATCAAACAGGTCTTCATCCTCATCCTTTTCATGGGCAGGGTGTGGATAAGGATGTAGAATTGTTGGTTTTGCTAAGTGGACGTGTACAGTTCAAACCCCTGTGGTGCAAAGGCCAACTGTATAGCCATTGAATAGCAATTTATTTTTAGAAATTAACCTCACTAAAATACTCTTAGAAGGATGCCAAGAAAAAAAGTGAATACGTATTTTTGGTGCATCTATTACATCATTTCATTTCATTATTTCATTTCTTTTCATCATTTCATTTCATTTCCTCATTTCATCCTTTCATTTCATCATTTCATCTCATGTTCTCATTTCATCATTTCATTTCATCATTTCATTTCATCCTTTCATTTCATCATTTCATCTCATTTTATCATTTCATTTCATTCTTTCATTTCATTTCATCATTTCATCTCAACATTTCATTTAATCATTTCACTTCATCTCATAATTTCATCATTTCATCTCATAATTTCATTTCATCTCATCATTTCATTTCATCTCATCATTTCATCTTTTCATCTCATCATTTCATCATTTCATTTCATCCTTTCATCTCATTTCATTTCATCAATTCATCATTTCATCTCATCATTTCATCTCATTTCATTTCACTTCATTTCATTGTTTCATTTCATCACTTCATCTCAACATTTCATTTCGTCATTTCACTTTATCTCATTTCATCATTTCATCTCATGATTTCATTTCATCTCATTTCATCTCATCATTTCATTTCATCATTTCATCTCATGATTTCATTTCATCTCATTTCATCTCATCATTTCATTTCATCTTTTCATCTCATCATTTCATCTCATTTCATTTCATCTCATCATTTCATCTTTTCATCTTATCATTTCATCATTTCATCTCATTTCATTTCATCATTTCATTTCTTTCATCATTGCATCATTTGACTTCATGTCATCATTTCATCATTTCATATCATTTCATCATTTAATTCCATCATTTCATCATTTCACTTCATCATTTCACTTCATCATTTCATTTCATCATTTCATTTCCTCATTTCATCATTTCATTTCATCCTTTCATCATTTCATCTCATCATTTCATCCTTTCATTTCATTATTTCATTTCATAATTTCTTCTCATTGTTGCATTTCATCTTTCCATCATTTCATCATTTCACTTCATCTCATCATTTCATCATCTCACGATTTCATCTAATCATTTCATCTCATTTCATCTTTTCATCTCGTCATTTCATTTCATCATTTCATTTCATTTCATCTTTTCATCTCATTTCATTTGATCATTTCATCAATTCATTTCATTTCATTTCATTATTTCATCATTTAATCATTTAACTTCATTTCATCACTTCATTTCGTTTCGTCATTTCATATCATTTCTTCATTTCACCATTTGATCTTTTCATTTCATCATTTCATTTCATCATTTCATTTCATCACATTTCATTTCACTTCATTTCATTGTTTCATTTCATCACTTCATCTCAATATTTCATTTTGTCATTTCACTTCATCTCATTTCATCATTTCATCTCATGATTTCATTTCATCTGATTTCATTTCATCATTTCATTTATTTCATCATTTGACTTCATGTCATCATTTCATCATTTCATATCATCATTTCATCTTTTCATTCCATCATTTCATCATTTCATTTCATCATTTCATTTCCTCATTTCATCATTTCATTTCATCCTTTCATCATTTCATCTCATCATTTCATCCTTTCATTATTTCATCATTTCTTCTCATTGTTGCATTTCGTCATCTCATCACTTCATCATTTCACTTCATCTCATCATTTCATCATCTCATGATTTCATTTCATCTCATCATTTCATTTCATTTCATCTTTTCATCTCCTCATTTCATTTCATCATTTCATCTCATTTCATCTTTTCATCTCCTCATTTCACTTCATCATTTCATTTCATCTTTTCATCTCATTTCATTTGATTTCATCAATTCATCATTTCATCATTACATTTCATTTCATTATTTCATCATTTAATCATTTCACTTCATTTCATCATTTCATTTCATCATTTCATATCATTTCATTTCACCATTTGATCTTTTCATTTCATTTCATCATTTCATTTCACTTCATTTCATCATTCCATTTCATTTCCTCATTTCATTTCACAATTTCATTTCATCATTTCATTTCATCATTTCATTTCATCATTCCATTTCATCATTACATTTCATCATTTCATCATTTCACTTCATCTCATCATATCATCCTTCATTGCTTTATTTCATTTCATCTCATCATTTCATCATTTCACTTCATCTCATCATTTCATCACATCATTTCATTTCATCTCATCGTTTCATTTCATCTTTTCATCTCCTCATTTCATTTAATCATTTCGTTTCATTTCACCTTTTCATCTCATCATTTCATTTCATCAGTTCATCATTTAATTTCATTTTTTCATCATTTCTTCATTCACTTCATTTCATCATTTCATTTCATCATTTCATATCATTTCCTCAATTCATCATTTCATCTTTTCATTTCATTTCATCATTTCATTTCACTTCATTATTTCATTTCATTATTTCATTTCTTTTCATTTCACCATTTTATGTCATCATTTCATCATTTTTCATCATTCCATTTCATCATTTCATTTCATCATTTCATCTCATTATTTCATTTCTTCATTTCATCATTTCATCATCTCATCATTTCATTTCATTTCATTGCTACATGTATTTAATTGCTAATGCGATGCCCAGGAAACACCCTATTTCCCTTTGTAAAACACCTCCTTCAACAAAAGGCAACTTCTCATGGCTGGCTAAGTCTACAGGGATACCAGCCTCTCTTCAACTACCCAATTTCATTTAGAACCTCAAACAGCACCTCAGTTTCATAAAAACCTAAAACATAAACACAACACTTGGTTGTAAGTGAGCCAACAGTTTCTTATCTCTTTCTCTGCTCAAGGCTTAAGGCCGTGTCTCCCCAACTACATTCAGTGGAAGAAAAGATCCCATGGACAAATAAGTTTGAGAATTGTTGTTGCAGGAATTCTCAGAACTTTCAAAACACAAATCCTCATCCGCAGGGATCTTCAGGAGGGAGATGGCTGATGCAGCACAACTTTCTTTCACAGGAGTATCTTGCAGAATACAGTATGAGATACAGAAAGGCTGCATTGAGTCTTTTTAATGGCCCGGGCCTTGGTGGGGGTGGGGTAGGAGCTCTCCAGATAGCATCTAATGAGTAGGAACATTCAGGTGGCTTTTTTTTTCCTTATTGGCAAAACTGTGTGTACACCATGAATGAAGCTGGTCTCCTTTATCCATGTCAAAACTAAACCCAAATTAATTGGCTAAATTGGGACTCAACACCTCCAGAAGCCACGCGGCAGAAAGCCCCAATACACTTTAAATTAGCTTACCTCATCATATTTGAGGAAAGCAAAACGCTTATGACCAGTATGCTGCTAATACAAGTCTACAGATAATGCTGTATGAAAAACTAGTTTTCCCAATCATAGCTGGCAGAGTCCACATTTTGCATTACAATTCCCCCCCCCCTTTTTTAAATTTTAAACACAGGTCTTTTTCTCTTCTTTTTTTCAATTTTAATTAAATTATACAAGAGCGAGTCTCAGTATGTTGCCCAGGCTGGTCTTCAACTCCTGAGCTCAAGCGATACAGCTGTCTCCGCCTCCCAAAGTGCTGAGATTACAGGCCTGAGACACTGTGCCTGGCCTTAAACACAAATCTTAATTCATTCTTACAATTATTCTGAGGTTACAAAAATGGAAGGGGAAGAAAAATGGCAAGTAGGTAGGCTGACTTTGGCTTCATTATTTGGAAGGACAGTTTGCTCGGTTAAAACACACTACTGCCTACAAAGGCCAAGACAACAGAAAAATACAGACTTACATACATAGATTTTATATGTGACAGCAGTTTGAATGGAGACTTTTTCAATGCAATGAGAAACAGCTGTGCTTGGGAATAAATGATAACAAATTTTTTTATCTCAACAGCTGTCCTGAGAGCATGTCTCTACATCTCTACCTGCATGCTGGAATCAGGGAGAAAGCCAAAATGGACGACAAGACACTAGATCAGCCGTGTCCAACCCTTTGACTACAAGGACTTTTCCACGTATCTGTGGTGGTGGGTAGCATGAAAATTATGCACAAACCTTTTTTTTTTTTTAACCTCATCAGCTGTTAGCATTAGTGTATTTTATGTGCGGCCCAGGAGCATTCTTCTTCCAATGTGGCCCTGAGAAGCCAAAAGACTGGACAACAGTGCACTAGATCAAAAGGCTACTCCTTCTGGAAGCAATTGTAAAGAATTTCTGACATTATCTTCACATGAAAACCAATGGATAGTGGGACAGAATGCAAAATCTTTAAGAATTTTTCTTGTCTTTTTTTTTTTTTTTTGAGTCACGGTCTTGCTCTGTGGCCCAGGCTGGAGTACACTGGTGAGATCAGAGCTCAGTGCAGGATCAAGTGCTCCTCCCACCTCAGCCACAGTAGTAGCTGGGACTACAGATGCGCACAACCACCCCTGGCTAATATTTTATTTTTTGTAGAGATGGGGTCTCACTATATTGTCCAGGTTGTTCTCAAACTCCTTGACTCAAGTGATCCAGGAAAGGATAACAGGTGGGAGCCACCACACCTGGCTATGTGCATGAACGTTTAAGACAAACACAAGGCCCCACAAAAGTTAAGGTTTTTCCCACCTAATTTCCAGGGGGATCTTTTGGTGCAAGGCTGAGAAGCCCTTAAAAGTACACAGACAACTCCAAAGATTCAAGGCAGTTCATTTGGGCTGAGCCAGCTCACTGGGCAGACTGACCTTCAAAAAAGACCCACCCATGACATACACCAGATGGCTCTCCAAGAATCTCTTCAGTCCTCAGGGTCCCTAACGTACTGGACAGAGCTAGGAAAGCAAACCCATTTGCTTCTTCCTGCAGGAAACCCCTTGAGGTTAAGACCCCACAATCACATGAGGATGGAGCGGCTCACCCTCAGTCAACAGGCCAGACTCAAGGTGGTATAATGTCTTAACCAAGGGTGCGGGCCTCCAGGTCTGACTCCCAACTCAGTTCTTCTTTAATAACCACACTTTGTTAATTTTCCTTAACAGGGGTTCCTGGCAAGTCATTTCTCCCTCAGGCCTTCGGTTTCCTCACCTACAAGATGAGAGGGCTGGACCAGATGGAAATTCAGGGGGTAAGGGGATGTCCTCGCGCAGCCCACCCCCACCCCCAAGGGACCCTGTAGCCTCCATCCCAGTTCCCACCACGCACCCGCTCCACAAATCCTGCCCAAGGTGAGGGCTGGTCCCGGGTCCTCTGGCTGCCGCGTCAGCGAGTGCAGGAGGGAGGGGAAGCCTCCAAGGGGGTGACGTGGGCTCAAGGATGCAACTCGGCCAGGAGTGAACTGTGGCCCCGATGGAGGTGTCTGGGCTGCTCCTGGAGCCCAGCCCGGGTCCCCGAACCCCTTACCTCCAGGGTCTGTATCTCCTGCTGGGTGAGGTCGTTGAACACAGCGCACTTGGTGCACAGCCCGCACAGGCTGCCAATGAAGAGGACGATGAGCTTCTGGAGCTGCTCGCACTGCTGCAGCGCCCGGCTGGCCGCAGCCCCTGCGCCACCCTCCGTGGCCGCCGCATCACCCCCGCCACCGCCCTCCTTCTTCTCTCCCATCGCCTCCGCAGGCAGCGCCGCTCTATGCAGGCCACAGGGGCCTAGGCAAGGAGCCCGGGGCGCCCGCGCCTAGGCAAGGAATCCCTGAGCCAGGAGAGCTGGACCAGGAGCACCCCTCGGCGCTGCCCTTGCCAGGACGCCAGTAGAGCTGGACCAGGAGCACCCCTCGGCGCTGCCCTTGCCAGGACGCCAGTAGAGCTGGACCAGGAGCACCCCTCGGCGCTGCCCTTGCCAGGACGCCAGTAGAGCTGGCAGCCGAGTCTGCTGCTCCCGCCCTCAGAGCTGCGGCGGCGGGGACAAAAATCCTCGGCGGCGGGGGCAAAAAGTCGCGGTGGCAAAAAGCGGCGGCGACGGGGGCAAGAAGTCGCGGCAGCAAAAAGCCGCGGCGGCAGGGACAAAAAGCCGCTGCGGCGGGGGCAAAAAGCGGCGGCGACAGTGGCAAAAAGTCGCGGCGGCAAAAAGCCGCAGCGGCGGGGGCAAAGAGCCGCGGCAGGGAAAAAGTCGCTGCGGCGGGGGGGGGGGTGGCAAAAAGCCGCGACAGCGGGGGGCAAAAAGCCATGGCGGGTAAAAGGCCGTGGCAGGTAAAAAGCCGCGGTGGCAAAAAGCCGCGGCAGCAGGGGGGCAAAAAGCCGCGGCGGGCAAAAAGCCACGGCGGCGGTGGGGCAAAAAGCGGCGGCGGCGGGGGGGCAGAAAGCCGCGGCGGGCAAAAAGCTGCGGCGGCAAAAAGACACGGCGGCGAGGGTGCAAAAAGCTGTGTCGGCGGTGGGGCAAAAAGCCTGGTCGGGCAAAAAGACGCGGCGGCGGCGGGGGGGCAAAAAGCCGCGGCGGCGGCGGCGGGGGGCAAAAAGCCGCGGCGGCGGGAGGAAAAAAGCCGCGGCGGTCAAAAAGCCGCGGCGGCTGCGGGGGAGCAAAAAGTCGCGACGGGCAAAAAGCCGAGGCAGGGTGGGGGCAAAAAGCCGCGGCGGCGGGGGGTAAAAAGCCGCGGTGGGCAAAAAGCCGAGGCGGGGTGGGGGCAAAAAGTCGCGGCGGCGGGGGGCAAAAAGTCGCGGCGGCGGGGGGCAAAAAGCCGCGGCGGCGGGGGCTAAAAAGCCGCGGTGGGGAAAAAGCCGCGGCGGCGGGGGACAAAAAGCCGCGGCAGGCAAAAAGCCGAGGCGGGGTTGGGGCAAAAAGCTGCGGCGGGCAAAAAGCGGAGGCGGGGTTGGGGCAAAAAGCCGCGGGGGCAAGGGGGAAAAAGCCACGGCGGGGAAAAAGCCGCGGCGGCGGGGGGGCAAAAAGCGGCGGGGGGCAAAAAGCCGCGGCGGTGGTGGGGGGCAAAAAGCCGCGGCGGGCTAAAAGCCCTGGCGCCGGGGAGGCACGAAGCCGCGGCGGGCAAAAAGCCGAGGCGGGGTGGGGGGAATAAGGCGCGGCGGCCGGGTGGGAAAAAGCTGCGGCGGCGCGGGGGCAAAAAGCCGCAGCGGGCAAAATGCCGAGGCGGGGTGGGAGCAAAAAGTCGCGGCGGCCGGGTGGGCAGAAAGCCGCGGCGGGCAAAAAGCCGCGGCGGCGAGGGGGGCACAAAGCCGCGGCGGGCAAAAAGCCGCGGCGGCGAGGGGGGCACAGAGCCGCGGCGGGTAAAAAGCCGAGGCGGGGTGGGGGTAAAAAGCCGAGGCGGGGTGGGGGCAAAAAGCCGCGGCGGCGGGGGGTAAAAAGCCCCAGCGGGCAAAAAGTCGCGGTGGCGGGGGACAAAAAGCCGCTGCAGCAGGGGCTAAAAAGCCGTGGTGGGGAAAAAGCCGAGGCGGCGGGGGGCAAAAAGTCCTGGCGGGCAAAAATCCGAGGCGGGGTTGGGGCAAAAAGCCGCGGCGGATAAAAAGCCGCGGGGTCAGGGGAGAAAAAGCCACGGTGGAGAAAAAGCCGCAGCGGCGGGTGTGGGCAGAAAGCCGCGGCGGGCAAAAAGCCTTGGCGGCGGTGGGGGCAAAAGGCCGCGGCGGCGGTGGGGCAAAAAGCCACGGCCGCGGGGGCTAAAAAGCCGCTGTGGGCAAAAAGTCGCGGCGGGCAAAAAGCTGTGGCGGCGGGGGGGAAAAAGCCGCGGCGGCGGGGGTGGGGGCAGAAAGCCACGGCGGGCAGAAAGCCACGGCGGGCAAAAAGCCGCGGCGGCGAGGGGCACAAAGCCGCGGCGGGCAAAATGCTGAGGCGGGGTGGTGGCAAAAAGCCGCGGCGGCGGAGGGCAAAAAGCCGCGGCGGGCAAAAAGTCGCGGCGGCAGGAGACAAAAAGCCGCGGCGGCGAGGGCTAAAAAGCCGCGGTGGGGAAAAAGCCGCGGCGGCGGGGGGCAAAAAGCCGAGGCGGGGTGGGGGCAAAAAGCCGCGGCGGGTAAAAAGCCGCGGGGTCAGCGGTGAAAAAGCCACGGCGGGGAAAAAGCCGCAGCGGCGGGGGTGCAAAAAGCCGCAGCGGCGTGGGGGGCAAAAAGCCTCGGCGGCGGGTGGGGGCAGAAAGCCGTGGCGGCGGTGGGGCAAAAAGCCACGGCGGCGGGGGCTAAAAAGCCGCTGCGGGCAAAAAGTCGCGGCGGCGGGGACAAAAAGCCGCGGCAAGCAAAAAGCCGTGGCGGCAGGGGGGCAAAAAGCTGCGGCGGGGGGCGGGGGCAGAAAGCCGCGGCGGGCAAAAAGCCGAGGCGGGGTGGGGGCTAAAAGCCGCGGCGGAGGTGGGGCAAAAAGCCACAGCGGCGGGGGGTAAAAAGCCGCTGTGGGCAAAAAGTCGCGGCGGCGGGGGACAAAAAGCCGTGGCGGCGGGGGCTAAAAAGCCGCGGCGGGCGAAAAGCCGCGGCGGCGGGGGGGTCAGAAAGCCGCAGCGGGCACAAAGCCGCGGCGGGTAAAAAGCCGCGGGGGCAGGGGGGGAAAAGCCATGGCGGTGAAAAAGCCGCGGCGGCGGGGGGCAAAAAGCGGCAGGGGGCAAACAGCCGCGGCGGCGGGTGGGGGACAAAGCCGCGGCGGGCACAAAGCCAGGGCGGCAAAATTCGCAGCGGCGAAGGTCAAAAAGCCGCGGTGGTCAAAAAGCCTTGGCGCTGGGGGGGCAAAAAGCCGCGGTGGGCAAAAAGCCAAGGCGCGGTGGGGGGAAAAAGCCGCGGCGGCGGGGCGGGAAAAAGCCGCGGCGGCAGGGGGGGCAAAAAGCGGCGGCGGGGGGGCAAAAAGCGGCGGCGGTGGGGGGGCAAAAAGCCGCGGCGGCGGGTGGGGGGGGTGCAAAAAGCCGCGGCGGCTGGGGGAGGCAAAAAGCTGCGGCGGCGGGGGGGCAAAAAGCCGCGGCGGCGGGAGGGCAAAAAGCGGCGGCGGCGGAGGGCAAAATAATGGAGATGGGGTAGAAGGCCAGCACAGCTTGGCATTGCTGGAGTGCGATGTGATAGGAAATGTGCAGCCAAAGACAAAAAAAGATGTAAGTAGGCTTGACTCATTGAAGCTAAGAACCCAGATGTTATCTTGAGGGTATTTACTAATAAGCAGTTTAAATCAGAATGGCACATTCTGATTTGTTTTTTGTATGTTCACATTTGGCAGGCATAGATACTGTTTGAAGAGAGAAAAGTCAGTAGAGAGAGGTAACAAACTTAAATATGTTCCAAGTCTAGAAACAAGAGACCAGGGGGATAAGGACCTTTCAAAATAAAATGCAAGATTTGAAAACTGATTGGCTGGGGGATGAGGAAAAGGCAGGTCTTTAAGGTCAATCCCTGTTTTGCTTTAAGTTGTTAGGGGGTGGTTTTATCACATGTTGTAGAATATGTCATTTCAGTTTTGATCATCTTGAGTTAAATTGTCCTAACATATCTTATGAATTTGATTTTCTTCCCTGGGAAGCTAATATTTCAAACACTTAAAGAGTATATAGATTTCCAACTTGTATGCCGTTTATAAAACTATCTCTAGGCTGCTGATTTCAGGAGGAGGCTCATGAATATTCTCTTTGCAGAGAATATATCAGGAGTTAACAACAGCTTCAATATTTGTGGACGACCAGTTAACTAAGCCACCTCTTAGTGTCTTTAGTTGGGAAATCTTAGCTGAAGATATTCAATAATGAACCAAGAGTGACTAAAAAATTCAATATTTAAGTATATTTCATTGTAATTGATTTGAATTGAAGTAGCCTTATACAGCTAGTATTTACTATATTGAACAAGGCAAATAAGAGGAAAAAATTAATAACCATCTCTAATACCACATGCCAAAATCCTCATCAATTTATTCTAGCTAAAGGAGTTGATCAGAAGCAGCAGTTGAAAGCACCAACTAAACCAGCTGGGGTTAGTTCACTGTCATTCTCTCAGAACCATCTCTTCTCTGAACAAAACAAGTACAAGAGTTCATTGTGAATCTGCATTCTCCTTGCCTATTTTAAGGTTTTGATGTTGACACAAATTTGTGAAATCCCTCCTGTGGTGTGATATTTCGTTTTCCTTGCTTTCTGTTAGGACAAGAATGCTTCAGCTCTTAATTTAAAATTATGTTTCTCCCTCCTAGGTTGAGTGAACTTAGAATGCATTCTCTGACATATCCAAGATTTTGTTAATATGAATTTCGGGAAAAAAAGCATACTTAATTAGCTAAGACGTCTTATTCTAAGCTTGACCCTATGTTCGACATCTTTTGAATTTCTAGTTGCATGGGCTGCTCTCTGACACTGGTTAGTGACCTGGAAGCTCTATTAATGTTAGGGGAGGTGGTGTATGAGCATTAGAGGTATCCTTGCAAGGAAAGACTTGTCTTATCTCAATACGTCTTTTTTTTTGCACACAAGAAAGTCAATGTCTGAGTCTTCTAAAATCTTCCTATTTCCAAATTGCAGATTATGATTGATTCCTAAACAAAGACCTAATTTTTGACTCAGAGACGTGGCAAGGTAGTGAATCACCGTTATAATTTAACAATCTTCAAGATAAAATTATCTCTGATATTTAGATTTTGCCCAATTATTAAGATATTTGGGTGTTTCGTTAAGAATGGAAGACTCTAGTCTCTTGAGCAGAGACTATAAAGGCCTCAGATGATCATTTTAAATTGTATGCCCTTTTCTTTAACACCTTCAACACAGTTGGAAGCAGCCGATATTCCCCAGAGTTGTTGTGTTTTTTAAACCAAATGCATGGTTCAGTGGTAGAAAACTGGGCTGATCCAAGCTGTTTTCAGTAAACACTTCATTTCAGGTGACCTATTTCATATTAAATAATCTCTAGATCCTGTCTTCAAAACTAACTAGATCAGATAACCTACCCTGGATTTTCTCCTTTTAGGGTCTGTGAGCTGCAGTCACTTTTGTGAAAATGATTGCAATGACAAGATAGAGTTGTAGATGGGGAAAATGTTTTGATTAATTTAAGCATAGTGGTATTTCATATGAGAATTTAAGTTACACACATTTGAAAATTATAATGGAGTCTCTTGGCTGAGCTTTAAACAAAAATAGCGTTTAGGCTAAAAAGGGAACTGCTACCTCTCCTAAAATCAGAAAGCTGTTACAGTAATTCTCCATTCTCTAGAATTATCAAGAAGCACCTTTGTGATGATTTACTTTTGCTCTTGGGAGTGTGAGCCCGTGCAGTCGTGGAACCATCAATTAGAATGGTGGCTTTCTGATCCCAAAGTCATTCGTTCTGAAAACAATATTTTTCATAAATTTGAAAGTGAGAAGTTTTGATCTTGCCATTCCCAAGTAACTCTCTTAATAAGAGGCATCAGCATGCTTCAGTGACAGCTGTCACCTTCCAGTGCTGAGTCACTTTGAGTTCTCCATTTCACTCCCTACACTCCAATTTAGCTGCAGTTCTCTTGGCCAGTCCTATGAAATACATCCATGGCCTAACGCCTTCTCACCACTACTACCACTCATCCTGACAGCATTCTCACCTAAGTCACTACCTTTTTTCTCTGGACTAGAGTAGCCTCCCAATTTATTTGCTCACATAACCTATTTATTCTACACAGTGCACCAGATACACCCCTTTGAAATGCAAACACAATCATGTTATTCTCTGATGAAATTATCTCATGTATTCCTGTCGCATTTAAAATTAATTCAGAATCATCCCATGATTATCAAAACCCTACATGCTCTTCCACAACATGGTTTACTTCCAAGATATCTCTTCAACATTTTTTTCACTGTACTGAATTGGTGACTAATAGTCATATTTTTGTTTTTGCTCAAAAAGTCTTGACTTGTAAATTTTTCAGTTTCTCCTTTATCCACAGGTAACTCTTTCCTCATAAGGTGAATTGCTTGCTTCCTTGAGTTCTGCTCTCAAAGATACCCTTCATTTTCTACCTAATATTAATAACTTTAATCATTCATTATTCCATTACTATGCTCTGTAGTGTATACAATTTTGGTTCTTTGTCATGTTATTAACTAAATTATTTATTGGGTCCAGTAATGTATTCCATAAATATTCTACACACAAAAATTGTGTTATTTTTATTCCTGTATGCTCAGCTGCCCAATAACAGTCTGAGGATTAACATATTTGTTAAATGCACAAATACATTCTTTCACAAATATTAGTTTAATAATTTTATATTAAACTCCCTCTATACTTACAATATGAATTAGATAATTCAGAATAAACATTCCATTGGAAAAAGCTACACAATTTGTTATAAAGCATCCTTAAAAGCATCAGAAAGTTAACACAGCAATGAAGAATTACAGGACCAAATTAAGAATCGTATGAAAGCCTGTTTGTGACGCTTATGTTTGGGTTATCTCTTTATTTGAGTGACTATAAATCTCAAAAGAGAACTAAAGGGAGAAATAACCGTATCTACTAACATGCTAAGTGTACTTAAACATCTCTTAGTAATTGAGAAAATTGAAAGAAAAGCAAAAAGAGAAAGGGAGAAAGAGAAACAGCGAAAGGGATAATGAAGGAGAGAAAGAAGAAGAGAAAGGAAGAGGAAGAAAAGTAAAAAGGAGGAGGAGGGGGAAGGAGGAAGGAAGAAAGGTGAAAGGAAAGAATGGTAAACTTTTTAACAACATAATTTATCCTTCTAGAATATGAATGTTGGTCTATTTGATGATGTCCCACAGATTCATTAGTCTCTGCTCATTGTTTATTTTTTATTCTTTCTGTTTCTCAGAGTCAGTATTTTCCATTTTCTTCTCTTCAAGTTCATGGCTTCTTCTGTGTGTGCAAATATACTCTTAAATCCCTCTGGTGATTTTTAAATTTTTATCATTGTAGTTTTCCACTCCAGAATTTCTGTTATCTCTTTGCTGATATTCCTACTTTTTCCTATTTTTTCTGAAACCTTTATTTCTTTGTTTATGTTTTCCTTTTGACATTTGAGTATAATGAAGAGAGTTGTTTTAAAGTCTTTGTCTGGTAAGTTTGATGTCTGGGTTTCCTTAGGGATATTTTCTGTCAATTTATTTTTTTCCTTTGAATGAGCCACACTTTCCCATCCTTTGTATGCCTTGTAACGTTTTTTGAAAACTGGACATTCTAATAATTATAATTACTATGTGCTCACTCTGTAAATCAGACCCCCCCCCACAAACACAGTAATGTTTTGTGGTTTTAAATTTTCTTTACTTATTATATTGTTAAGGATTTTTTTTTTTTTAGTGAAATTTTCCAAAGTGATTTACAAAACTGTTTGGTTTATAAGGTGTGGTCACCGAAGTCTTTTTGTTTCCTTAACAAATGTTAAGCTAATGTTTTGACAGTGATTTTCTGGTATGTCAGGAACCAATCAAACAGGCAAATACAAGAAAAACAAAAAGAAAAGCAAGTAATCATTGTCCAGCAAAATATGTCTCTAGGCCATGCAGACTGGCTTTGTGCTGGGTTCTTTAAAGCCGGCACAAAGTGTGTGTTCACTCTTGCACTGAGTGAAGTTCAAGTTCACTCTTGCACAGAGCTTGCACTGAGGGGAGGGATCGGCCAAGGTAAAAGTGTAGTCTTCTTATGACATTTGTCAGCATGTGGCTTAACCTATGAATACATGTGACTTTGTAGACTCTCCCATGTACGTGAATGATTTTGTATGTCTTAGTTTTTGAAATACTCTTCTCCAACTTTTCTTGCTGTGCTGAAGGTGATCTACTATATGTGTAACCTTTAATTTTTGCCCTAAGCATCTGT
The DNA here is from genome assembly GCF_029289425.2 of Pan paniscus. Lineage (NCBI taxonomy): Eukaryota > Metazoa > Chordata > Mammalia > Primates > Hominidae > Pan > Pan paniscus. The sequence goes on along the minus strand of NC_073267.2, from coordinate 41,664,280 downwards.
GGTTTGTTAGGTCTCCTTGCAGAGTTTCTTAATAATGTCCGTTCCTTATCTGTTCTGTATTCTAGCAACACAGAAAAAAAAAAGCCTTTCATGAGTCCTTTAGGTATCCCCCAGACCAGTCAGAACAGACACATAATAATTTGCGGGTAAGATCTTCTCTTGTTCCTTTGGACCATGGACCAGGCTTCCTCACTGGGAACGTGGGCTTCTGACCCTTCAGAACTGCCAATTTGCTGGGGCAAATGCAAGTTAAAAATGTCGTAAAGTTTTCCAGTTGTCTTTTTCTTGAGTCTGCTTTCACTTGGTTGTTGTAATCTTTTGACCATTTTCCAGAGTTTTGGCGAAGTTTATTCGGACAGTTTCTCTTAGTTGTGTGATGTTTCTGTGGGGAAATGAAAGATTGCAGCTGTCTCCACTGCCATTTTGCTGATGCTCCTCTTTTGTCAATTTTTGCTTCATGTTATTATGCTTTGTTATTAGTTCATGTGTTAGTTTTCTAGGGCTGCCATAACCAAGTAACACAAACTGGGTGCCTTGAACAACATACATTTATAGTCTTATAGTCTTATACTCCTGGAAGCTAAAAGTCTGAGATTGAGGTGTCAGCAGGGATGGTCCCTTCAAGGGCTATGAGGGAAAGCCTGCTCTGTGCCTTGTTTCTCACTTCTGGTGGTTTAGTGGCAGTCTTTGGCATTCCTTGGCTAATCTCTGTCCTCATAATCACATGGTACTCTCCCTGTGTGTATGTCTCCCTCTACTCAAATTTCTTCTTTTAACAAGGACATCAGTCATATTGAATTCAGGCTCATCTGATTGTATCTTAACTTGATCAGCTGCAAAGAACCTATTTCCTAATGAGGTCACATTCAGTGGTTAGAATTTCAGCATCTATATAGAGGAAACAATTTAGCTCCTATCTGTGCATACATGATTGTAATTGCTATGTCTTCCTAAAGCGTGGACCCCCTTTTTACTACAATATAAATTTTTAAAATCCCATTCACATTTGTAATAGTCTATATTGTGTGTTATGAGTATAATGAGTTCAGTGTTCTTATGATTGCTCTTTGCATGATATTTTTTGTCATCTTTTTACTTTCAATCCATTACCATCCTTGCATCTCAGCGTATATTGGGATCACTTGTTTTAATCCAGTCTGACAATCTGCCTCTGGAACGGATTTTAATCTGCTCACATTTAAGATTATAATTGGTAAAATTCTATTTGTGTCTGCAATTTTACCGTTTGTTTTATATATTTCTCAAATATTTTTCTTTATCGCTTTATTTTGCAAGGAAAGAATATTTTCTAAAATAGGGAACTTTAGATTACTAATGAATTATTTTATTATATATTTTTGAGAATTTTTGTTGTTGTTGCAAGTTTACCATATAGGTATATGGAAAATAAATTATTCAAACCATCTTCCAATTTATACTAGTAAACTTTTAGTAATACATAGAAACATCATTTTTATATAAATCTCTTTTGTTTCCTCCATTTTAAAGTATTATCACTTTACACATTACATCTATTAAAGTTACAAAGCCAACAATACATTTTAGTAATTATTACTTTACCATCTAGAGTTCTTACCTTATCACAATACATTTTTCTTCCAACTACCTCCTTTTTGATGTTACTGGAAAATATGTTATAGACGTATTCCATTTCTACATGTCAAATACTCAGCAATACATTCTGCACATATTATTATTATTATCATTGAGACGGAGTCTCCCTCTGTCACCCAGGCTGGAGTGCAGTGGCACAATCTCCGCTCACTGCAAGCCCCATCTCCCGGCTTCATGCCATTTTTCTGCTTCAGCCTCCCGAGTAGCTGGGACTACAGGCGCCCGCCATCACGCCCGGCTCATTTTTTTTGTGTTTTTAGTACAAACGGGGTTTCACTCTGTTAGCCAGGATGGTCTCAATCTCCTGGCCTCATAATACGCCCGCCTTGGCCTCCCAAAGTGCTGAGATTACAGGTGTGAGCCATCGTGCCCGGCCATTATACACATGTTATTTAATAAACAATTTATGATAAAGAGAAAAAATGCATTTTTACTGTCTATTATAATGTCAATATTACCTATACCAGTGCTTTTTTAAAAATGTGGATTCAAGTGACTGTCTTCTGTAACTTGCTTTTAGCCTTAGGAATTTATTTTAGAGTTTTTTTTTAATATAGTAGGTCTGCCAGCAACAACTTCAGTTAATATTTCTGTTTATCTGGGTAAGTCTTTGTGTTATCTTCATTTTTGAAAAATAATTGCTGGATAAGGAATTCGTGGCTGAGAGTTTTTTTGCCTTTGCATCTTTTGAATATATTATTCTACTGCCTCTTGCTTCCATTGTTTCTCTTAAGTCAGCTGTTAATCTTACAAAACATAGGTGCTCAAAAAATAAACATGTGCATGAATATTTACAGCAGTAATATTCATACAGTCAAAAAGTGGAAACAATGCATATGCTTGTTGACTCATAAATGGACACCCAATTTTCAGCTATAACAAAGAATGAAGTACTTATATATGGTATAATATTGGTGAAATTTGAAAGTATTATGTTAAGTGCACAAAAGGACAAATATTACTTGATTTTATTCACATGAAACATCAGGAATTGGCAAATCAATTGGGATATAAATCAGATTAGTGGTCATTAGGGCTCAGGGAAGCAGATTAGGGTGTAACAACTTTATGCATAATGGGTTTTTGGAAGGGACATGATGAAATTGCCCTGGAACATTGTGAATATACTAAAAGCAAGTGCATTGCATGCTTTAAAATGGTGGTTATTAATTTTATATTATGTGATTTTTACCTTAAAAAACAAAAAAGAGAAAATAGCCTTACTCTATACATAATAAACTCAAGATATGTTACAAATTTACATGTGAAATCCAAAATACTATAATATTTAAGGAATAGCTAAGTAGAATAACACTGAAATTTAACATAATGAAACATTTCCTTAGAAAAGAAAAAAGCACAGTAATTAAAAAGGGAAATATATTTAATATTTTTTTCTCTCCATTAAGCATGCCATTAACTGAGTAAAAAATCAAGCTGCAATTATGTAAACTACATTTTCTAAAATCATAAAGAATAGAAGAAATAAAAAGGTATTTGGGGAAAAAATCCAAAGGTACAGTCAACTACACAAGAAAAACTTAGTCTCATTAACCATGATGAAAATGCAAATGGTAACTGAAAGAAGATAAAACTACAATTCAAAGAGAAAGCCTAAAATTTCAACCCCCAAAAAAGTCTGGGTTTTGGAGATCTGGGATGGAATAGGGTTCCAAACCTGACAACAATGAAAGACCCAAACTAACTTCAAAGTCATGACTTTATTTTTATAGCAACGAGGTTGCCAAGAACTGAGTCAAAATGTGAGGGAAAACAAGCACCTGTAAGGAGAAAGAGGACGGATGCACTTACATAGGACAGAAGCAAATAGGCACCACCATGACAAGTAAAGCTGGAATAATCAATAAATTCCTAAAGACAAAGTGGGGCTGGTGAGATTGGGAGACGGCTGACAGCTGCAGAAATTGGGAAAGATCCATCATCTTGAAAACTTTTTCCCCACAAACACACTGCGATCTCTCAAGCAATTGGTAAGGAATCCAAGAGAGTCTGTATGTGACACAGATCAAGCAGAACACTTGGGAGGTGACCAGGTCTTGGGGGCCGAGCCCTTATGAATGGGATTAGTGCCTTTATAAAAGAAGCTCAATGGAGTTCTTGTGTGCCTTCCACTATGTGAGGACATAGAAAGCAGGCACCACCTATGAACCATGAAATGGGCTCTCATCAACACTGAATTTGTGAGCATCTTGACCTGAGATCTTACAGCCTCAAGAAGTGTGAAAAAAGAAATATCTGTTGTTTTTTAGTCACCCGGTTTATGTTATGTTGTTATAAGAGTCCAAATAGAGCAAGATATTCCACTTAATATGTAGGGGAAGGCAACAAAAACTGCCACACTTAGGATCCTCCTGATGCTGAGAGTATGAAAACAGGAAAAACAAAACAAAACTGCTCTTGAAGGTGAAGGAGGAATATCACTGGGCTCACCAATACAGTCAGGAAAAGAACAGAAGTGTGAGAAGGCTACATTCCTGAGACCCTGAGAAAAAGTACCTGCATAAGACTGAGATGAAATTACCTATTCTAGTTATGATTGAAATCCCAAAAAGAAAAGAGGGAAAAATAATGGAGCAAAAGAAATATTTTTCAAAATAACTGCCAAAAATATTCTAAAAGAAGTGACAGAAAATCAAACTTCAAATATTGGAAACTCAGAGAATTTCAAATAGAACACAAAGAAATAAGAATTACATCTTGAAAAATCTTTAAAAAATCAAGTCTAAATTTTATATCTTGCTCCAAATATATAGAGATATAAAGAGGTTATCATCAAGATATGGAGAAAGCCATATCATGGAAACACTAAAATAAGGCTGTGGAAGGACTACATTGATATTAGACACAACAGAGTTCGGAACAAGAAATAGTATCAGAGATGAGAGATAATACATAATAGAATAATCAATTCTCAAGAAGATGTAAACATCCTACTAATTAGGGTATGCAGCTAACAACAGAACCTCCAAATCCATGAGGTAAAACAGGAAAGAAATCAAAGGTGAACTGGAAAAATCCAAAATTATATTTGCCGACATCAACACTTTTGTCTTAGAAATGGAAAGACTAGGCACTAACTCAGTAATCGTGTGGAAGATAAGAACAACAATATCACCAACAAGACATCCAACCTTCAATGGCAGATACTCTTTCCTTTCAAGTGAAAAAAAAAAACAGTATGGCATATTCTCTAATAAACCCAGAATTTCTAATACTTGCGTTCTTCCTTCTTTCTTTCCATCTTCCTTTCTCTTCTCTTCCCTTCCCTTGCCTTCCTCTTTCCTTTCTTCTTTTCCTCTTCCTTTTCTTTTCTTTTTTCTTTACCTTTCTTTTTCTTTCTTTTTTCTCCTTCCTTCCTTCTTTCCTTCTTTCTTTCTTTCCTCTTATTCTTCCTTCCCTCCTCCCTCCCTTCCTTTCTCCCTCACTTTTCTTCCTCTCTTTTCTCATATTCCTTCCTTCTTTCTTACCTTCTTGCTTTCTTTCCTTTTTTCTCCCTTCCTCCAGCCCTCCTTTTCTTCCTTCCTCCCTCCCTTCCTTTCCTCTTTTTCCTTCCTTCCTTCACCTCTTTATTTTCTTTGTTTCTGTTTCTTCCTCCCTTTTACCATTCTCTCTTCCTCCTTTCCTTCCTCCCTTCCTCCCTTCTTTCTTTCTTTCTCTCTTTCTTTCTCTTTCTCTCTTTCTTTCTTTCTCTTTCTTTCATTCTTTCTTTCTCTTTCTTTCTTGTGTTCATGCTTTCTTTTTTCTCCCTTCCTGCTTTTCTCCCTTCCTCCTTTCCTTCCTCCCTTCCTCCCTTCTTTCTTTCTCTCTTTCTTTCTCTTTCTTTCTTTCTTTCTTGTGTTCATGCTTTCTTTTTTCTCCCTTCCTGCCTTTCTCCCTTCCTCCCTCCCTCCCTTCCTTCCCTCATTTCCTCCTTTTCTTTCTTTATTTCCTTCCTTCATTCATTCCTTCTTTTTCTTCCTTTGTTTTCTTTTCTTTCTCTTTACTACAATTAATATTATTTTAAAAAAATTAAGAGAGGGAGACTGAAAAATAAAGAACGCTATAATCTGCAGGTAAACAGATTATGTCTGCTGTAGGCCAAAGAATGGCCTCCCAAAAATGTTCATGTCCTAATTCCCAGAGTCTAACATACAAATATGTTAGGTTGCACGGCAATGTGAAATTAGATTTCAAGTGAAATTAATGTTGCGGAAAAATGATAGAGAGATTGTCTTAAATGGGTGGGATCGATGAAATCACAAACTTCCTTATAAGTGAAAGAAGAAGGCAGAAGAAAAGCAACCTTGGAGGTGGTGGCATGAGAAATTACTCAACATCACTGACTTTTAAGATACAAGAATGAGGACCCAGCGTGGTGGCTCACGCCTATTCCCAGCACTTTGGGAGGCTGGGGTGGGTTTATCACCAGGTCAGGAGATCGAGACCATCCTGGCTAACATGGTGAAAACCCATCCCTACTGAAAATACAAAAAATTAACTGGGCGTGGTGGCAAGTGCCTGTAGTCCAAGCTACTCAGGAAGCTGAGGCAGAAGAATCACTTGAACCCGGGAGGCAGAGGTTGCAGTGAGCTGAGATCGTGCCACTGCACTCCAGCCTGGGTGACAGAAGGAGACTCCATCTCAAAAAAAAAAAAAAGAAAAAGAAAAGAGGCGGGCAGATCACGAGGTCAGGAGATCGAGACCATCCTGGCTAACACGGTGAAACCCCGTCTCTACTAAAAATACAAAAAATTAGCCGGGCGTGGTAGCGGGCGCCTGTAGTCCCAGCTACTCGGGAGGCTGAGGCAGGAGAATGGCGTGAACCCGGGAGGCGGAGCTTGCAGTGAGCCGAGATCGCGCCACTGCAGTCCAGCCTGGGCGACAAAGCGAGACTCCGTCTCAAAAAAAAAAAAAAAAAAAAATAGGATCTAAGAATGAGGTCATGTTCCAAGGAATAAAGGTGGCCTCTGGATGCTGAAAAAAATCAAGTAATAGATTCTGCCAAGTAGCCCTCAGAAAGACTGCAGCCCTGCCCAAAACTTGATGTTAGCCCTGTGAGTTTAATTTAAGGCTTCTGAACTACAGAACTGTGGGATTAACGGTCACTTTATTGTAAGATATGAAGTTTATGGTAATTGGTTACAGCAGCAAGAGAAAGTTTATATTGTAATTGTATTATGAAAATGAGAACCATAATTTACAACTGCTTTTAATACTGCACTTGGATGTTTGAAATCACGTACATGGAAATGATCTCTATGTGCATGAGGGAGGATAGCAAATTGATGCCAAAATAATGCAAATGCAAATCTTACACTCATTTCTATGTAAGTTTCATTTAATCTTTGAAATTAAAATGAAATTAAAAGATAGTGACCTTTTGATGAAATTAGACTAAAATGAACAATAACAAAATAAGAACTTACTTGTATTCTTTATATGGTCAATAAAGAAGTGATAGTGGAAAAAAACAAGATCAAATGAAGGTGATGATGTAGGAAGTTGGAAAGATAGCTGAAACTACAAAATCGTATGTAGCCAGTGAACAATTAGACACACTGATTGATGAACTTCAGCTTTTGGCTTGGTGACAGCATAAAATGAGAGCAGCTGAGGTTTGCCAATTTGTAATCTCCTTGTGGACAAACAGGGGAAAACACATCTCAGCCTAGTAAGATTTATCTACTAAAGAGTCTAGACTTGATCCATTTGTCCTTGTAATTCAAAAGCTAATTCAAATACTGATTTGATGTATTGTGTGAACAACCATTGCTGATTATCATCGCACACCTGGCATTCTCTTGTATCTGATATCTAAAATATTTGGTAATTCCTGGACTTTCTCTTTTCAAACCCAGGACGGTTCAATTTGAGTTTTAGAACAGTTGTCTTTGAGAAATTCTTCCCTCTACTGCATCTGCGAATGGGCATAGCATGGTTACATACGTACTGTCACTCCATAGAACATTTGTTAAATTAAAGCCAAAGTTTAAAGCAGGAGCTTTAACTTACTGGTTTTACTAATGGTTTCCTCCCCAATAGCCACAACAATATTGATACCCTCACACCTTTTAACATAAAGCTTGGTGTTGTCTATTTCTCAGGTGCTGTCATCTATATGATCTCAGTATTTTAAAAATCAGCTTCCATCCCGTATGGTGGTTCATGCTTGTAATACCAGCAGTTGAAGAGGCTGAAATGAGAGGATTCCTTGAGCCCAGGAGTTCACAAGCACCCTGGGCAACATAGCAAGACCCAGTCTCTATCAAAAGTTAAAAACAGAAAGTGGGCATGGTGATGTGCACCTGTTGTCCTAGCTATTTGGGAGGCCAAGGTGGAAGGATTGCTTGAGCTTGGGAGGCTGAGGCTGCAGTGAGCAGTGATTGCACCACTGCACTCCAGCCTGGACAACAAAGCAAGACCCTATCTCAAAAAATGTATATAATAAAAATAAAAATCTGCTCTCATTGATTTCTATGTAAATATGCACAGGTGATGTCCATATAGAGATAAATAATAATATTTCTGACAATGGGTCCATATGATCTTCAAAATGTAAAATGCCTGTCTGTGTAATTGACTGGTTAGTCTCATTAATGAATACAGATTCAATTCTACTTTCTTGTTCTAGATAAATTATATAATCTAGCTTTCATTTCACATGTTTCCTGATAACAACAGGAAGAATGACAAGATATCTATTTTGGAAAATTACTCTGGTAGGAGTAAAGATGAAACAATGATAGAATTGCACGGACAACTAGAAAAAAAGTATGGTCTTCTGATATTCTATCACATCACATACTAAAGGCCTCATAAAACTCAGATATTTTATCTAAAAATGTTATTTTCATCATAGGAATGATCAAAGCATGAGACTACAATTGTATTAAAATGTGCTTGTAACACAAGCACAGGTGCTAAAAAGGAGGGGAAAACATCCTTACTGATATTTTCAAAGTATGCTTTACTTTTCATCAACATGAACCTCAACTTGATATGATGCAGATTGAAGGAAATCACCCATAATTCCATAGCAAGAAGGCCTGTGATATTTTATGGGAAAATAAATAGAGAAAATGCTAACAGAAACCCTGTTAAGCATGAAGCTTTATGGAGCAAACACAAATCCAGTGGTGAAAGATACACACTCGAGTTCTGTTTGTTGTCTTGAAAGAAGACAGTTTAGAGGTGACTGGCGGGTGAGGAGAACATATGCGAGTTCACCTAAGAGAAAAGCTGAATGAGGCAATGCCTCTTCCTGACCATATCTCTTACTCAGATAACTATGGAATTTATTGTCCAGTAAAGGGTACATTAAAAAATCATATTAAAAGTCATACAGTGAAGTTGTCCAGGGAAATCAAGACTTAACAGTCTCACTCTGACAATAATGAACAGGGGGATTCCCTCAAGATAGACTAGGACATGACCCCACACTGGCAGGTAGTAGTACCAGAAAAGAACGCATGGAAAATCTTTACCTTATGCTTGAGGTAGGGACCAGGCTAAAGTGAAAGCCAGACCTAAAATTATATCTAAAATAAATCCACAATCAAAGAAAATATGTGGTGTACAGGCATAGAATGTCTTTACTGGATCATTGAAATAGTAAGATAAATTCAACTTTTTACAGTATTTTCTTTTCCTCCAGTTAGGGCTTGAGGTTTGTCTCTGGAGAGTGACTGTCAATTGGAGCCCTGCCTTTCTGGGGTTCTGGTCAGGGGGTTGTGGATGCTTAACATGTGCCTTTCACAGGACACTTCCTTACCCCAGCAGTGGCCAGGTGTGCATCCCACGAACAGGCCTCCCTCTCACAGAACATCTGTTGAGACTAAGAGATACCTGGTGACTGTTTCCTGACCTGTGTCCTGTGTATTTCTGACAAGAGCCACTCTCAGAGACCCTGGCCAGGAGGAGAGTTAGGTTCCAGTGTAGGTCAGCTCAGACACATGGAGGCCACAGAACCAAACATGGGAAATCACAGAAGTAGGTTTATTACTCACAGATCCAGAGAGAAGAGGGTAGCTGAGAAGAGGGTTTAGCTGTGTCCCCAGCCAAATCTCATCTTGAATTCCCACATGTTGTGGGAGGGAACAGGTGGGAGGTAATTGAATCATGGGGGCAGGTCTTTCCCATGCTGTTCTTCTGATAGTGAATAAGTCTCAGAAGATCTGATGGTTTTATAAAGGGGAGTTTCATGCACAAGCTCTCTTGTCTTGTCTGCTGCCAGGTGAGACGTGCCTTTCGGCTTGTGCCATGATTGTGAGGCCTACCCAGCCATGTGGAACTGTGCATCTATTAAACCTCTTTCTTCTGGAAATTACCCAGTCTTGGGCATGTCTTTACTGGCCGTGTGAAAATGGACTAATACAGTAGCACACCTCATAGGGCTGAACAAAATGAGGAAGATGAGTGGGGAGCAGGAGAGAGAAAAGGGGTCTGTGGGACTCCAGCCCTTATTGGGCCCAGAACATTATCCAGATAAGTTTTCCACGGGGCACTAGTCAGTGGGGTGAGTGCCAGCAGGCACATTTCTTGACTCCCGCTGCAACCGAGCAGGTGACAGTGGCGTGTGGGGGCTGTCCATGTGGGCTGTGAGGTCTGTGGGGTGAGTCACGTAGGTTATATCCAACGGTTCCATAGCTGGTAGTCACTAGGAGGAGACAACGGTGTAGGGTCAATATCTGGGCCAGCCACACTGAGGAACTGTGAGGGTTAGAACTGGAAATATTCAAGGGAATCCGAACCCAGCTACCATATGAGAGAGTTCAACTTATGTTCAATGTGAATGCCATGGCAATATTAAAAGGTAAGAATTCGCTCCATACGTGCTTGAGGTAAATAGGAGAAACCTAGAATTTATGTAAATAGTGAGAAGATTGGATGCGTTTTATGTCACATATTTTAATACTAGCAGCTTATTATATATGTCAATCCATCAGGCATTCAGAAATACATGCCTATGAAAATTTTTTGCACCATCAGAAAAAAGACAATGGTAGAAGACATTTGTAACCCTATAAACACTAGTAAATTAAAAACAGAAGGACCTTTATGTCCTAACATATCTGTGTTGTGAAAGGCTGCCCAGTGAAATATGGGATTTCTTAAACATATTTTAAAAATCATAGGTGTGTATATTTTTTAGAAATCCATTTAAATTTTCTCTTGTTATTTTACAATGCCTATTTATTTATTTAGTGGCTCTGCTGCTTTTTATGTATATCCTAAACTTTATATTTTCTTTAAAGGATGTTTTATACAACTTTATGTAAAATGTTTCAGTATCTTCACATTATTTCCCTGTCCTTTTGTTTTGCTCTTATATGGTGGTCTTGAGTCTTTTCTCTGGCTTTTCAAACCTAGTAAGACTAAGACACTAAAGGAACTTTGCCCGTGGTTTTGTAATGCCTTCCAAAGCACATCTTAAGCTCTCGTGCATACAGGGGTCTCCTTTGAGCTCTGTGCTTTTGAGATCCCATATACCTAAATTCCAGTACTCCAAATCAGTACTGCTCAGTTTTAGTGACTAAGTTTAAAAAGGTATCTTAATAGCAAGTTAGTTTAGTGCACTCTTGCTTCTTTCTGGACTGCTTTTATACATGTATATTCCTTTCAATGAATCCTGGAATTTATTTAAAAATTTTAAATTATACTAATGAAACTGTATATTGTTGTGAATTCATAAGTGAATTTGGAAAGAATTTGTCTTTATGATACTAAATCTTTTTTATCCAATAATCATATGTGTCCTTATATTTATTCCAGTCTATATTTATATCACTGAGTAAATATATAGAAATGTAGATACATACAGCTGTAGTTATAGATACAAATATAGATATAACATGTTAAATCTATATCTATCCCATATAACATATATACAAGTTATATATGTGTGTGTATATATACATATGATTATGTTATTAAAGAGCTCCCTTAAAATTTTTCTTTTATTTCCCATATAATTTGAGGTCGAGCTTGAATTTTCCTTGTATAAACAAGCAAAAGTTATACTAGTTTTAATACTGATGTTTAGACATTGTATCTTATTTTAACATTGAATATTTTCACAATTCGTATAAATATTATCTAATATTAATGTACCTGTTAAAAATATTTATAATTTTACCTTTGAATTATTTTATTGTTGAATTATAATTCCTTTAATATGATAGCAAATTTCTATGTTAAGCTTTCTCCATGCATATGCAAATTATCTATCCACTTCTCTATCTCTTTGTAGTGACATATGAAAATCGGGCCTCTCTTCTTCTAATGGACATACACATGTTTGCATATAGAATATCAGACACTTTATAGCATTTAAAATATTTAAAGACATGAATATTGCCTTTTAACAAATATACTTTAGCATGTACTGAGAATCCCCTATTTATTTTTAATTTGGGCTAATCAATATGATTATTGATATTATTGGATTACCAAATTTGGAAGCACACTTTCATCCCCAAGGTGCATATTTGTTTTATTTTTATTTTTTTTGCCAATTTCTTGTCTTACTGTTTCAAATATTGTTGGATATTATTTTTATTTTATTTAGCATTTTAGTATCAACATTTGTAATTGAGGTACTCTACATATTTTTTCTTCAATATCTGGTGGGTTTTATAATTACTGCTATATTGGATTTGTAGTAGACATTGACAAAAATTATTCCTGTATGTTTTATAGCTGTATGAGAGAAACTAATATATTTTACCCCTAAATATATTTCCTTGATATATTTCAAAATGGCTATTGAGAAGGGCTGGAAATGCAAAGTTAGCTGCAAAGCTGTCTTGGGGAGATTTGCATCGGTAGAGAATCTCCCTTGATGCAGCCAGGCTTTCTCTGAGGTCTGCCCCCTTGTCTGGATCTAGGAAAGTTTAACTGAGAGTCTGAGGTCTCCAAAGGTCTGAAAGAAACATTTTCTGTGTATTCTCTCTGAGGACTGCTCCCGGTGAGGTTCCACCTAGGTAATAAGTCCACTGTTGCTAGCCAGGGTCGTTTTCTCACATAACCTTTCTTTTTTTTTCCCTGTGATCCAAGACCCCATTCTTTTTGTAAACTTCATGTGGTAGATAAGCTTCTGCATGCATCGTGTGTCTGGGTCTTCATTCTAAGGGCTCCAGTGTACACACATTGCAGAAACCTGTATGCCTTTTCTACTATTTATCTGCCTCCTATTAGTGATTTTCAGGGAAACTTCAGAAGGCAAAAGGGACGTTCTCCTTTAGCCCATTCTCAGACAAAATCTCCCAACATTTAACTGATTCCTAATAGCTTAAAATCACTTTGAAAAATCCATATATTTATAACCTTTTCTTCCCTCTATGATTTCTGGTTAGCTTGGGTTTTGTTTTACATTCCATTTACTTCATCCTCGAAAAGATTTATTTTACGTCTATTTATTCGCATTTATGGACATTGAGAAAAGAAAATAACTTTCATGTGAGAAATGCAAGTCCTTTTAAATGATCAGGCCCAGAGAGATATTCAAATGAGACAGCAGTTCTGTCCTGCTCCTCTTTGAGCTGTGTGTTCATCTAGGCTGCTTGCTGTTGCCACAGTAGCTATAAATTAACCAATAACGCCACACCAGACACTATAATCCACACCCCATAATAGTGTAACAGTGTATAGCCGGTCACTAATAAATGTTATTTCCATAAGCCAATGAGAATTTGTGACAAACCTCTTTGCATCATCCCACTTGTCCCTTTTTTGCCTTTAAGAAACTGCTTGTTGCAAAGCTCCAAAGGGAGTTCATATCCAGGGATACTTGGGTCTGTTTCTTCCAGGCAGCTGTCCTCATTGTGGCTCAAGTAAACTCTTTGAATTACGTTTTGTGCTTCAGCCCCTTCCACTTAGATTAACAACATGGATTTGTGTCACCATGTACAGCAATTAAAATGTTTACACTTTTCCCCTCGAGGACACTGATGTGTTTTCCTGAGCACTTGGAATAGCTACGTAGTGTTTCCTGTCTAGATTATGGTTTCTGAACCTTGGTGCTACTTACCTTTAGGACCAGAGGATTCTTTGTTGTGGGAGGCTGCCCTAGCAATGCTAGGTGTTTCGTTTGACCTCTAAATTTCACGCCTCCACCAGTCTTTGCATACGTGCTTGAGGTAAATAGGCTTGAGGTAAATAGGAGAAACCTAGAATTTATGTAAACAGGGAGAAGATTGGATGCGTTTTATGTCAAGTATTTTAATACTAGCAGCATATTATATATGTCAATCCATCAGGCATTCAGAAATACATGCTTATGAAAATTTTTTGCACCATCAGACAAAAGACAAGGGTAGAAGATAACCTGCACAAAGTTTCTCACACAGAGAAATGTTTGTTAAGTAATTAAAGTGTAGATGATGATAGAAAGAACTTGATTAATTAAGATGCCAAAGTACCCTTGTGATTCAGAATATGAATGGTAATTAATGCCTTTGAAATCAATAATTGCTGAGTGACATTAATTAATGCCAATATTTCAGAAGTTGTTCTGCTTAGTGAAATGTGTACAACATGTAAAAATTTCCGAACTCTGAAGGGCAACATTATTCTATAATTAAGAATTAAGAATTAATTCACATTAATTATTGAGGAGAAATAATTTAAAAATTAATGACTGAGAAAACGTTTCTATTTTTTATTTAGAAAATTATTTTGTGCATGAACATTACTGCCAGTTTTGCTAGAAACATAAATTTATAGAAACAATTATGTGCACAAAATGAATTTAATAACATCTTGATATTTTCCACTATTACAGTTGTATTTGGTAAATCTTTAAATGCCCATCATCTAAAGATCATAAATGAATCTTGGAAATCTTGTAGGTAAGGGTAAATATAAGGATGCATCCAATTACATTTACACACACATACAATTACATTTACACAAACATACATGCACACACGCTCAGTGATACAGGTATGCATATATATACATGAATTTACCAATTGATTTTAACTAATATTTATTAGAGCCTGTAGGATTGATATGTATTGTTGAACCTGAAAAATATTTATTATTTACATGTTTAAAATACACAAAGAAATAAATAGTAAGTGCACTAGGCATTTGAAACTGTACTTAAATATAAGCTGTGATCATTACAAATTCTTACACTGAATAAATATTTTTATTTTTAAAATAATATGTTTGCTACATGTGTACATTTTTTAAAGTGTATTATTTTTGTCATAGAGTCATGTCATGCATAATAATATTTCAGTCAGAGATGGATTACATATACAAATGTGGTCCCATGAGATTATAATACATATTCTTACATACTTTTCTATGTTTAAGTATGTTTACATACATAAACTCTTACCACTGTGTTCTTATTGCCTGCAGTATTCAGTATAGTAATGTAGTACACAGGTTTGTAGCCTAGGAGAGAGAGGTTATACCATATAACCTAAACGTGGTAAGCTGTACAAACTAGGTGTTTGTAATATTCTCTCTGACGTTTGCAAAATGATGAAATTGCCTATGGATGCATCTGTTAGAACGTATCCCTGTCATTCAGTGATGCGTGACTGTGCTAAAATGCTAAATGTTTCAATGACCTCCATAAAATTGTTGTACTGTGAAATACAAATCTCGCACCTACGGCCTGAATATGTTTGCAAACTAAGCAGATCATGGGAAGGAGAATGTGCTGGCATCACTGGGATGATTTTCTCACACTACATGAATAATATGTCCAGACTTTGCGAATATGAGCCACTTGCATAGAGTTAATGTAAGCATCTCTTTGCTGGGAAATTTATCAAATGGGAGTATGAAGTGTTTTTAAAAGATACTTGTTTGTTTGTAGACAGTAGGCCTACAGTGGCTCATGGCAATGGTTGAGGTTGCTAAGATTTGGTGGAAGAAGGCAAAATGAAATGGCCACTTATAAGGTATATGGATCACTTGTTTCTGTTGAGTTACAGATTCAGCTGGCTATTTCTCTGAATGAAAGTTATTTGGAGAAAAGAAACATGATAGTAATTTTGGGGTAACAAATACAATATTTGATGAAAGCAAATTTATTCAGGGTTAGACAAACTACAAAGTCAACACGAGACTTCTGGCCCAAATTGTGCAGAGTTTGGGTCCAGCTGCAAAGTTCAAAGGAAGAGGCCATATAAGATGATTCACACTTTTGTCACCAACTGCCAGTTCAGGGATTTCCCCAGAACACCCTCAGTTTCAAGAATTTACTAAAAAGACTCACAGAACTCATTGAATGCCACTGTACTCATGGTTTATAATAGAGAAAGGGTAGAAATTAGGACCAATCAAAGGAAGAGACATATCACATAAGGTAGAATCTAGGAGGATTTTGAATGTTAAGTTTCCATTGTCTTCAGGACATATTACCTGTCATTGTTGTACAGCAATAAACATGGAGTACTACCAAACTGGGGCGCTCACCTGATGCTAAAAAGACACTCTTTACAAAATGAAAAGACAAAGGAAAGGAGGAGATAAGATGACCTTCCACATTAAGGCACTGGAAAGAATAGCAAACTAAACCTAAAGCAAGCAGAAGGAAGAAAATAAAAATTAGAGACATTAATAATTTATAATATTAATCATATTTGTTAGCGTTTACTAGTTGATATTAATTCTTGACTGACTTTTTTTAAAAAGAGAAATATTGACTTCCCAATTTATTCTGTGGGGCCAGTGTTACCTTGATACAAAAATTAGTCCAAATAGCATAGAAAAATAAAACTACTATAAGTATAAATGCAAAATTCCTTAAAAAATACTAACAAATCAGATCTAGCAACATATAAAAGAATTACACACTATGACAAAGTGAAATTTATACTAGTAATTTCAGGTTGGTTTAACAGCCCAAAATCCATTACGGTAATACATCTTATCCATAGAATAAGAAACAAGAATTGCATGATTATGTCGATAGATTCGGAAAAGACATTTAACAAAATCCAAATGCTTTAATGATTAAAAATAAAAATAAAAACTCAATGAACTAGGAATAGAGAACTTTCTACACCAGATACATGGCACCTGTGAAAAGCCACTAGCGAGCATGCAACTTAATGGTAAAGGATGCTTTCCCGCTATGGTCAGAGATAAGAATAGGATATATACTTTGACCTCTTCTAGTCAACACTGTACTAAAGATTTTATGCAGGGCAAATCGGCAACTAAAAAAAAAAAAAGAGTCGCCCATATTGAACAGGAAGAAATAAAACTTTACTTGAAAATAACATTCTTGTATATAGAAAATTTTAAGGAATCCATTGAATGATAGAACTAGTAAATTATTTCAGCAATATTACAGCATACAAGATAAATGTACAAAAATCAATTACACATATCTACAATGAAAACCCAAAAATGAAATTAAGAAAACACTTCAATTTAAAATAGCTTCAAAAAAAGACATAATAATTAATTTGGAAAATGCGATACAAGATTTTAGTCTGAAAATTAAAAATTATTGTTTAAAGAATATCTAAATAATTAGCAAACATCTTCTACCCATGAATTGGAAGATTTAATATTGTACTACTTTACAAGGTGAACTACAGGTTTGACGTAATCCCTGCAAGTATCCCAACAGACTTCTGTCTAGAAACTGACAAGCTGATTCTAAAATACACATGGGATGGTAAGGGACTCAAAATAGCCAAAATAGTCTTGATAAAAGAAAACATATTAGGATAATTCACACCCCTGTGCTCCAAACCTTACGGCAAAGCATCAGTAATCAAGACAACACAGTACTGATGAAGGAAAATTATATAAATTGATGGAAGAGAATAGAGAGTCCATATATAAAACTATGTATCTATAGTCAATGGATTCTATTGAATCAAACCCAGTGCAATGGAATGGAATGGAATGGAATGGAATGGAATGGAATGGAATGGAATGGAATGGAACGAAAGCGAATAGAATGCTTTTCAATCAACCCGTGTGGAGTAGAGCGGAGCAGAACGCAGCGGAACGGAACGGAACGGAACAGAACGGAAAGGAACGGAATAGAATGCTATTTAATCAAACCCTGTGGACTGGAATGGAATGGAATGCAATTGAATGGAACGAATCGGAATAGAATGCTTATCGATCAACCTGAGTGCAGTGGAGTGGAGCGGAGTGCAGCGGAATGGAAGGGAACGGAACGGAACGCAATAGAATGCTATTGAATCAACCCCAGGGGAATGGAATGGAATGGAACAGAACGGAATAGATTGCTATTGAATCAACCCCAGTGAAATGGAATGGAACGGAATGGAATGGAATGTAACGGAATGGAATAGAATGTTATTGAATCAACCCCAGTGGAATGGAATGGAATGGAAAGGAATGGAATTGAGTGGAATGGAATGGAACGAAACGGAATTGAATGCTTTTCAATCAATCCGAGTGGAGTGGAGCGGAGCGGAGTGCAGCGGAATGGAACGGAACGAAACGGAATGGATCGGAATAGAATGCTATTGAATCAACCCCAGTGGAGTGGAAGGGATTGGAATGAAATGGAATGGAACAGAACGGAATAGAATTCTATTGAATCAAACACAGTGAAATGGAATGGAATGGAATGGAATGCAATGGAATGGAATGGAACGAAAGGGAATAGAATGCTTTTCAATCAACCCGTGTGGAGTGGAGCGGAGCAGAACGGAACGGAATGGCATAGAATGCTATTGAATCAACTCCAGTGGAATGGAATGGAATGGAATGGAACGGAATGGAACAGAACGGAAAGGAACGGAATAGAATGCTATTGAATCAACCCCAGTGGAATGGAATGGAAGGGAATGGAAAGGAATGGAATGCAATGGAATGGAATGGAACGGAATAAAATGCTATTGAATCAACCACAGTGGAATGGAATGGAATGGAATGGAACGGAATGGAATGGAACAGAATGGAATAGAATGCTACTGAATCAACCTGAGTGGAGTGGAGTGGAGAGGAGCGGAGTGGAATGGAACGGAACGGAATGGAACGGAACGGCATAGAATGCTATTGAATCATCCCCAGTGGAATGGAATGGAATGGAATGGAATGGAATGGAATGAAATGGAATGGAATAGAACGGAATAGAATGCTACTGAATCAACCCCAGTGGAATGGAATGGAATACAATGCAATGGAATGCAATGGAATGCAATGGAATGGAATAGAATGCTTTTGAATCAACCCCAGTGGAATGTAATGTTATGGAATGGAATGGAATGGAATGGAATGGAATGGAATGGAATGGAATGGAACGAAACGGAATTGAATGCTTTTCAATCAACCCGAGTGGAGTGGAGCGGAGCGGAGCGCAGCTGAATGGAACGGAACGGAACGAAACGGAATAGAATGCTACTGAATCAACCCAAGTGGAATAGAATGGAATGGAAAGGAATGGAATGGAACGAAATGGAAAGGAATAGAATGCTATTGAATCAACCTGAGTGGAGTGCAGTGGAGCGGATCGGAGCGGAACGGAACTGAGCGGAACGGAACGGAATGGCTTAGAATGATATTGAATCAACCCCAGTTGAATGGAATGGAATGGATTGGAATGGAATGGAACGCAACGGAACAGAATGCTATTGAATCAACCCCAGTGGAATGGAATGGAATGGAATGGAATGGAATGGAATGGAATGGAATGGAACGCAACGGAACAGAATGCTATTGAATCAACCCCAGTGGAATGGAATGGAATGGAATTGAATGGAATGGAATGGAATGGAATGGAACAAAACGGAATAGAATGCTTTTCAATCAACAGGTTTGTAGTGGAGCAGAGACGAGAGGAGCGCAGCGGAACAGAATGCAACGGAATGGAACGGAACGGAATAGAATGCTATTGAATCAACCCCAGTGGAATGGAATGGAAAGGAATGGA
The DNA here is from genome assembly GCF_029289425.2 of Pan paniscus. Classification (NCBI taxonomy): domain Eukaryota; kingdom Metazoa; phylum Chordata; class Mammalia; order Primates; family Hominidae; genus Pan; species Pan paniscus. The sequence goes on along the minus strand of NC_073267.2, from coordinate 41,644,755 downwards.
ATGGAATGGAATGGAACCGAATGGAATAGAATTATATTGAATCAACCCCAGTGGAATGGAATGGAAAGGAATGGAATGGAATGGAATGGAACCGAATGGAATAGAATTCTATTGAATCAACCACAGTGGAATGAAAACGAATATAATGCAATGCAATGGAATGGAATGGAATGGAGCGAAACGGCATAGAATGCTTTTAAATCAACCCAAATGGAGTGGAGCAGAGTGCAGCTGAACGGAACGGAAAGGAACGGAATTGAACGGAATAGAATGCTATTGAATCAACCCCAGTGGAATGGAATGGAATGGAATGGAACGAAACGGAATAGAATGCTTTTCAATCAACCAGAGTGCAGTGGAGCGGAGCAGAGCGGAGCACAGCGGAACAGAACAGAACGGAATGGAACGGAATAGAATGCTATAGAATTAACCCCAGTGGAATGGAATGTATGGAATGGAATGGAATGGAATGGAACGGAACGGAATAGAATGCTTTTGAATAAACCCCAGTGGAATGGAATGGAATGGAATGGAATGGAATGGAATGCAATGGAACGAAACGGAATAGAATGCTTTTCAATCAACCTGAGTGGAGTGGAGCGGAGAGGAGCGAAGCACAGTGGAACAGAAAAGAACGGAACGGAACGGAATAGAATGGTATTGAATCAACCCCATTGGAATGGAATGGAATGGAATGGAATGGAATGGAATGCAATGGAATGGAATGGAATGAAAAAGAATGGTATTGAATCAACCCGAGAAGAGCGGAGTGGAGCGGAAAGGCACTTAACGGAACGGAACGGCATAGAATGCTATTGAATCAACAGCAGTGGAATGGAATGGAACAGAATGGAACGAAACGGAATAGAATGCTTTCCAATCAACCCGGGTGTTGCGTAGCGGAGAGGAGCGGAGCGGAGAGGAGCGGAGCTGAGGGGAGAGGAGCGGAGCTGAGCGCAGCGGAACGGAATGGAACGGAAAGGAACGGAACGGAGTAGAATGCTATTGAATCAACCCCATGGAATGGAATGGAATGGAATGTTATGGAAGAGAATGGAATAGAATGCGATTGAATCAATCCGAGTGGAGTGGAATGGAGCGGAGCAGAATGGAACGGAACGGAACGGAACGGAATGGTATAGAATGCTATTAAATCAACCACAGTGGAAAGGAATGGATTGGAATGGAATGGAATGGAACGGAACGGAATAGATTTCTATTGAATCAACCCCAGAGGAATGGAATGGAATGGAATGGAATGGAATGGAATGGAATGGAATGGAATGGAACGAAAGGGAATAGAATGCTTTTCAATCAACCCGAGTGGAGTGGAGCTGAGCGGAGCGGAGTGCGGCAGAACGGAACGGAACGGAATGAAACGGAACAGAATACAATGCTATTGAATCAACCCCAGTGGACTGGAATGCAATGGAATGGAATGGAATGGATCGGAATAGAATGCTATTGAATCAACCCGAGTGGATTGGAGTGGAGCGGAGCAGAGCGGAATGGAACGGAATGGAACAGAACCGCATAGAATGCTATTGAATCAACCCCAGTGGAATGGAATGGAAAGGAATGGAATGGAACGGAATAGAATGCTATTGAATCAACCCCAGTGGAATGGAATGGAATGGAATGGAATGGAATGGAATGGAATGGAATGGAATGGAATGGAATGCGAAGGAACAGAATAGAATGCTATTGAATCAACTTGAATGGAGTGGAGTGGAGTGGATCGGAGCAGAACGGAACGGAACGGAACGACATAGAAAGCTATTGAATCAACCCCAGTGGAATGGAATGGAATGGAATCGAAAGAAATAGAATGCTATTGAATCAACCCCATGGAATGGAATGGAATGGAATGGAATGGAATGGAATGGAATGGAATGGCATGGAACAGAATGGAATAGAATGCTATTGAATCAATCCGAGTGGAGTGGAGTGGAGCGCAGCGGAACGGAATGGAACGGAATGGATCGGAACGGTATAGAATGCTATTGACTCAACCACAGTGGAATGCAATGGATTGGAATGGAATGGAATGGAATGGAACGGAACGGAATACATTACTATTGAATCAACCACAATTGAACGGAATGGAATGGAATGGAATATAATGGAATGGAATGCAATGAAAGGGAATAGAAAGCTTTTCAATCAACCCAAGTGGAGTGGAGCGGAGCGCAGTGGAACGGAACTCAACGGAATGGAACGGAACGGCATAGAAAGATATTGAATCAACCCCAGGGGGATGGAATGGAATGGAATGGAATGGAATGGAACGGAACGGATTAGAATGCTATTGAATCAACCCAAGTGGAATGGAATGAAATGGGATGGAACGGAAAGGTATAGAATGCTATTGAATAAACCACAGTGGAATGGAATGGAATGGAATGGAATGGAACGAAATGGAATAGAATGCTTTTCAATCAACCTGTTTGGAGTGGAGCGGAGAGGAGCGGAGCAGAACGCAGTGGAACGGAACGGATCAGAACGGAAAGGAACGGAATAGAATGCTATTGAATCAGCCCCTGTGGAATGGAATGGAATGGAATGGAATGGAATGCAATGGAATGGAATGGAATGAAACGGAATAGAATGCTTTTCAACCAACCCGATTGGAGTTGAGTGGAACGGAGCAGAGCGGAGTGCAGCGGAACGGAACGGAACGGAACGGAACGGAGTAGAATGCTATTGAATCAACACCAGTGGAATGGAATGGAATGGAATGGAATGGAACGGAACGGAATAGAATGCTGTTGAATCAACCCGTGTGGAGTGGAGAGGAGCGGAGTGGAATGGAAAGGAACGGAACGGAACGGCATAGAATGCTATTTAATCAACCCCTGTGGAATGGAATGGAATGGAATGGAACGGAAGAGAATGCTATTGAATCAAACCCAGTTCAATGGAATGGAACGGAATGGAATGGAATGTAACGGAACGGAATACAATGCTATTGAATCAACCCCAGTGGAATGGAATGGAATGGAATGGAATTGAGTGGAATGGAATGGAACGAAATGGAATAGAATGCTTTTCAATCAACCTGAGTGGAGTGGAGCGGAGCGGAGTGGAGCGCAGAGGAACGGAACGGCACGGAACGGAACGGAACGGAATAGAATGCTATTGAATCAACCCCAGTGGAGTGGAATGGATTGGAATGGAATGGAATGGAATAGAATGGAACGGAATGGAATCGAATTCTATTGAATCAACCCCAGTGGAATGGAATGGAATGGAATGGAATGGAATGGAATGGAATGGAATGGAATGGAATGGAACGAAAGGGAATAGAATGCTTTTCAATAAACCCGTGTGGAGTGGAGCAGAGCAGATCGGAGCAGAATGCAGTGGAACGGAACGGAACAGAACGGAAAGGAATGGAATAGAATGCTATTGAATCAACCCCAGTGGAATAGAATGGAATGGAGTGGAATGGAATGGAATGGAATGGAATAGAATACTATTGAATCACACCCAGTGGATTGGAATGGAATGGAATGGAACGAAACGGAATAGAATGCTTTTCAATCAACCTGAGTGTAGTGGAGCGGTGCGGAGCGGAGCGGAGTGCAGCGGAACGGAACGGAATGGAAAGGATCAGAATAGAATGCTATTGAATCAACACCAGTGGAATGGAATGGAATGGAATGGAACGGAACGGAATAGAATGCTATTGAATCAACCCGAGTGGAGTGGAGCGGAGCGGAGCGGAATGGAACAGAATGGAACGGCATAGAATGCTACTGATTCAACCCCAGTGGAATGGAAAGGAATGGAATGGAACGGAATAGAATGCTTTTGAATCAACCCCAGTGGAATGTAATGGAATGGAATGGAATGGAATGGAACGGAATGGAATGGGATGGAATAGAATGGAACAAAACGGAATTGAATGCTTTTCAATCAACCCGAGTGGAGTGGAGCGGAGGGGAGCGGAACGAAACGGAACGGAACCGAACAAAACGGAATAGAATGCTATTGAATCAACCCAAGTGGAATGGAATGGATTGGAAATGAATGGAATGGAACGGAAGGGAAAAGAATAGAATGCTATTGAATCAACCCGAGTGGAGTGGAGTGGAGTGGATCGGATTGGAACGGAACTGAACGGAACGGAAAGGAATTGCATAGAATGCAATTGAATCAACCCCAGTGGAATGGAATGGAATGGAATGGCACACAATGCTATTGAATCAACCCCAGTGGAATGGAATGGAATGGAATGGAATGGAATGGAACGGAATAGAATGCTTTTCAATCAACCCGTTTGGAGTGGAGCGGAGAGGAGAGGAGTGCAGCGGAATGGAACGCAACGGAACGGAATAGAATGCTATTGAATCAACCACAGTGGAATGGAATGGAATGGAATGGAACTGAACGGAATAGAATGCTATTGAATCAACCCGAGTGGAGTGGAGCGGAGCGGAGTGGAACGGAAAGGAACGGAACGGAACGGCATAGAATGCTATTGAATCAACCCCAGTGGAATGGAATGGAATGGAATGGAACAGAATAGAATGCTATTGAATCAACCCCAGTTGAATGGAATGTAACGGAATGGAATGGAATGTAACGGAATGGAATAGAATGCTATTAAATCAACCCCAGTGGAATGGAATGGCATGGAATGGAATGGAATTCAGTGGAATGGAACGGAACAAAACGGAATAGAATGCTTTTCAATCAACTGGAGTGGAGCGGAGCGGAGCAGAGCGCAGCGGAACGGAACGGAATGGAATGGAATGGAATAGAATGCTATTGAATCAACCCCAGTGGAGTGGAATGGATTGGAATGGAATGGAATGGAATGGAATGGAACGGAATAGAATTCTATTGAATCAACCCCAGTGGAATGGAATGGAATATAATGGAATGGAATGCAATGAAAGGGAATAGAATGCTTTTCAATCAAACTGAGTGGAGCGGAGTGGAGTGGAGCAGAATGGAACGGAACGGAACGAAACAGTATGGAATACAATGCTATTGAATCAACCACAGTGGAATGGAATGGAATGGAATGGAATGGAATGGAATGGAATGGAACGGAATGGAATGGAACAGAACGGAATAGAATGCTACTGAATCAACCTGAGTGGAGTGGAGTGGAGAGGAGCGGAGTGGAATGGAACGGAACGGAATGGAACGGAACGGCATAGAATGCTATTGAATCATCCCCAGTGGAATGGAATGGAATGGAATGGAATGGAATGGAATGGAATGGAATGGAATGGAATGGAATGAAATGGAATGGAATGGAATGGAATGAAATGGAATGGAATGGAATGGAATGAAATGGAATGGAATAGAACGGAATAGAATGCTACTGAATCAACCCCAGTGGAATGGAATGGAATACAATGCAATGGAATGCAATGGAATGCAATGGAATGGAATAGAATGCTTTTGAATCAACCCCAGTGGAATGTAATGTTATGTAATGGAATGGAATGGAATGGAATGGAATGGAACGAAACGGAATTGAATGCTTTTCAGTCAACCCGAGTGGAGTGGAGCGGAGCAGAGCGCAGCTGAATGGAACGGAACGGAACGAAACGGAATAGAATGCTACTGAATCAACCCAAGTGGAATAGAATGGAATGGAAAGGAATGGAATGGAACGAAATGGAAAGGAATAGAATGCTATTGAATCAACCTGAGTGGAGTGCAGTGGAGCGGATCGGAGCGGAACGGAACTGAGCGGAACGGAACGGAATGGCTTAGAATGATATTGAATCAACCCCAGTTGAATGGAATGGAATGGAATGGAATGGAATGGAATGGAATGGAATGGAACGCAACGGAACAGAATGCTATTGAATCAACCCCAGTGGAATGGAATGGAATGGAATTGAATGGAATGGAATGGAATGGAATGGAACAAAACGGAATAGAATGCTTTTCAATCAACAGGTTTGTAGTGGAGCAGAGACGAGAGGAGCGCAGCGGAACAGAATGCAACGGAATGGAACGGAACGGAATAGAATGCTATTGAATCAACCCCAGTGGAATGGAATGGAAAGGAATGGAATGGAATGGAATGGAACCGAATGGAATAGAATTATATTGAATCAACCCCAGTGGAATGGAATGGAAAGGAATGGAATGGAATGGAATGGAACCGAATGGAATAGAATTCTATTGAATCAACCACAGTGGAATGAAAACGAATATAATGCAATGGAATGGAATGGAATGGAGCGAAACGGCATAGAATGCTTTTAAATCAACCCAAATGGAGTGGAGCAGAGTGCAGCTGAACGGAACGGAAAGGAACGGAATTGAACGGAATAGAATGCTATTGAATCAACCCCAGTGGAATGGAATGGAATGGAATGGAACGAAACGGAATAGAATGCTTTTCAATCAACCAGAGTGCAGTGGAGCGGAGCAGAGCGGAGCACAGCGGAACAGAACAGAACGGAATGGAACGGAATAGAATGCTATAGAATTAACCCCAGTGGAATGGAATGGTATGGAATGGAATGGAATGGAATGGAACGGAACGGAATAGAATGCTTTTGAATAAACCCCAGTGGAATGGAATGGAATGGAATGGAATGGAATGCAATGGAACGAAACGGAATAGAATGCTTTTCAATCAACCTGAGTGGAGTGGAGCGGAGAGGAGCGAAGCACAGTGGAACAGAAAAGAACGGAACGGAACGGAATAGAATGGTATTGAATCAACCCCATTGGAATGGAATGGAATGGAATGGAATGGAATGGAATGGAATGGAATGAAAAAGAATGGTATTGAATCAACCCGAGAAGAGCGGAGTGGAGCGGAAAGGCACTTAACGGAACGGAACGGCATAGAATGCTATTGAATCAACAGCAGTGGAATGGAATGGAATGGAATGGAACAGAATGGAACGAAACAGAATAGAATGCTTTCCAATCAACCCGGGTGTTGCGTAGCGGAGAGGAGCGGAGCGGAGAGGAGCGGAGCTGAGGGGAGAGGAGCGGAGCTGAGCGCAGCGGAATGGAATGGAACGGAAAGGAACGGAACGGAGTAGAATGCTATTGAATCAACCCCATGGAATGGAATGGAATGGAATGGTATGGAAGAGAATGGAATAGAAGGCGATTGAATCAATCCGAGTGGAGTGGAATGGAGCGGAGCAGAATGGAATGGAACGGAATGGAACGGAATGGTATAGAATGCTATTAAATCAACCACAGTGGAAAGGAATGGATTGGAATGGAATGGAATGGAACGGAACGGAATAGATTTCTATTGAATCAACCCCAGAGGAATGGAATGGAATGGAATGGAATGGAATGGAATGGAATGGAACGAAAGGGAATAGAATGCTTTTCAATCAACCCGAGTGGAGTGGAGCTGAGCGGAGCGGAGTGCGGCAGAACGGAACGGAACGGAATGAAACGGAACAGAATACAATGCTATTGAATCAACCCCAGTGGACTGGAATGCAATGGAATGGAATGGATCGGAATAGAATGCTATTGAATCAACCCGAGTGGATTGGAGTGGAGCGGAGCAGAGCGGAATGGAACGGAATGGAACAGAACCGCATAGAATGCTATTGAATCAACCCCAGTGGAATGGAATGGAAAGGAATGGAATGGAACGGAATAGAATGCTATTGAATCAACCCCAGTGGAATGGAATGGAATGGAATGGAATGGAATGGAATGGAATGGAATGCGAAGGAACAGAATAGAATGCTATTGAATCAACTTGAATGGAGTAGAGTGCAGTGGATCAGAGCAGAACGGAACGGAACGGAACAGAACGGCATAGAAAGCTATTGAATCAACCCCAGTGGAATGGAATGGAATGGAACCGAAAGAAATAGAATGCTATTGAATCAACCCCATGGAATGGAATGGAATGGAATGGAATGGAATGGAATGGCATGGAACAGAATGGAATAGAATGCTATTGAATCAATCCGAGTGGAGTGGAGTGGAGCGCAGCGGAACGGAATGGAACGGAATGGATCGGAACGGTATAGAATGCTATTGACTCAACCACAGTGGAATGCAATGGATTGGAATGGAATGGAATGGAACGGAACGGAATACATTACTATTGAATCAACCACAATTGAACGGAATGGAATGGAATGGAATATAATGGAATGGAATGCAACGAAAGGGAATAGAATGCTTTTCAATCAACCCAAGTGGAGTGGAGCGGAGCGCAGAGGAACGGAACTCAACGGAATGGAACGGAACGGCATAGAAAGATATTGAATCAACCCCAGGGGAATGGAATGGAATGGAATGGAATGGAATGGAACGGAACGAAATAGAATGCTATTGAATCAACCCAAGTGGAATGGAATGAAATCGGATGGAACGGAAAGGTATAGAATGCTATTGAATAAACCACAGTGGAATGGAATGGAATGGAATGGAATGGAACGAAATGGAATAGAATGCTTTTCAATCAACCTGTTTGGAGTGGAGCGGAGAGGAGCGGAGCAGAACGCAGTGGAACGGAACGGATCAGAACGGAAAGGAACGGAATAGAATGCTATTGAATCAGCCCCTGTGGAATGGAATGGAATGGAATGGAATGGAATGGAATGCAATGGAATGGAATGGAATGAAACGGAATAGAATGCTTTTCAACCAACCCGATTGGAGTTGAGTGGAGCGGAGCAGAGCGGAGTGCAGCGGAACGGAACGGAACGGAACGGAGTAGAATGTTATTGAATCAACACCAGTGGAATGGAATGGAATGGAATGGAATGGAATGGAACGGAACGGAATAGAATGCTGTTGAATCAACCCGAGTGGAGTGGAGAGGAGCGGAGTGGAATGGAAAGGAACGGAACGGAACGGCATAGAATGCTATTTAATCAACCCCTGTGGAATGGAATGGAATGGAATGGAACGGAAGAGAATGCTATTGAATCAAACCCAGTTCAATGGAATGGAACGGAATGGAATGGAATGTAACGGAACGGAATAGAATGCTATTGAATCAACCCCAGTGGAATGGAATGGAATGGAATGGAATTGAGTGGAATGGAATGGAACGAAATGGAATAGAATGCTTTTCAATCAACCTGAGTGGAGTGGAGCGGAGCGGAGTGGAGCGCAGAGGAACGGAACGGCACGGAACGGAACGGAACGGAATAGAATGCTATTGAATCAACCCCAGTGGAGTGGAATGGATTGGAATGGAATGGAATGGAATAGAATGGAACGGAATGGAATCGAATTCTATTGAATCAACCCCAGTGGAATGGAATGGAATGGAATGGAATGGAATGGAATGGAATGGAATGGAACGAAAGGGAATAGAATGCTTTTCAATAAACCCGTGTGGAGTGGAGCGGAGCAGATCGGAGCAGAATGCAGCGGAACGGAACGGAACAGAACGGAAAGGAATGGAATAGAATGCTATTGAATCAACCCCAGTGGAATAGAATGGAATGGAGTGGAATGGAATGGAATGGAATGGAATAGAATACTATTGAATCACACCCAGTGGATTGGAATGGAATGGAATGGAACGAAACGGAATAGAATGCTTTTCAATCAACCCGAGTGTAGTGGAGCGGTGCGGAGCGGAGCGGAGTGCAGCGGAACGGAACGGAATGGAAAGGATCAGAATAGAATGCTATTGAATCAACACCAGTGGAATGGAATGGAATGGAATGGAACGGAACGGAATAGAATGCTATTGAATCAACCCGAGTGGAGTGGAGCAGAGCGGAGCGGAATGGAACGGAATGGAATGGCATAGAATGCTACTGATTCAACCCCAGTGGAATGGAAAGGAATGGAATGGAACGGAATAGAATGCTTTTGAATCAACCCCAGTGGAATGTAATGGAATGGAATGGAATGGAATGGAACGGAATGGAATGGGATGGAATAGAATGGAACAAAACGGAATTGAATGCTTTTCAATCAACCCGAGTGGAGCGGAGCGGAGCGGAACGAAACGGAATGGAACCGAACAAAACGGAATAGAATGCTATTGAATCAACCCAAGTGGAATGGAATGGATTGGAAATGAATGGAATGGAACGGAAGGGAAAAGAATAGAATGCTATTGAATCAACCCGAGTGGAGTGGAGTGGAGTGGATCGGATTGGAACGGAACTGAACGGAACGGAAAGGAATTGCATAGAATGCAATTGAATCAACCCCAGTGGAATGGAATGGAATGGAATGGAATGGAATGGAATGAAATGGAATGGAATGGAATGGAATGAAATGGAATGGAATGGAATGGAATGAAATGGAATGGAATAGAACGGAATAGAATGCTACTGAATCAACCCCAGTGGAATGGAGTGGAATACAATGCAATGGAATGCAATGGAATGCAATGGAATGGAATAGAATGCTTTTGAATCAACCCCAGTGGAATGTAATGTTATGTAATGGAATGGAATGGAATGGAATGGAATGGAACGAAACGGAATTGAATGCTTTTCAGTCAACCCGAGTGGAGTGGAGCGGAGCAGAGCGCAGCTGAATGGAACGGAACGGAACGAAACGGAATAGAATGCTACTGAATCAACCCAAGTGGAATAGAATGGAATGGAAAGGAATGGAATGGAACGAAATGGAAAGGAATAGAATTCTATTGAATCAACCTGAGTGGAGTGCAGTGGAGCGGATCGGAGCGGAACGGAACTGAGCGGAACGGAACGGAATGGCTTAGAATGATATTGAATCAACCCCAGTTGAATGGAATGGAATGGAATGGAATGGAATGGAATGGAATGGAACGCAACGGAACAGAATGCTATTGAATCAACCCCAGTGGAATGGAATGGAATGGAATTGAATGGAATGGAATGGAATGGAATGGAACAAAACGGAATAGAATGCTTTTCAATCAACAGGTTTGTAGTGGAGCAGAGACGAGAGGAGCGCAGCGGAACAGAATGCAACGGAATGGAACGGAACGGAATAGAATGCTATTGAATCAACCCCAGTGGAATGGAATGGAAAGGAATGGAATGGAATGGAATGGAACCGAATGGAATAGAATTATATTGAATCAACCCCAGTGGAATGGAATGGAAAGGAATGGAATGGAATGGAATGGAACCGAATGGAATAGAATTCTATTGAATCAACCACAGTGGAATGAAAACGAATATAATGCAATGGAATGGAATGGAATGGAGCGAAACGGCATAGAATGCTTTTAAATCAACCCAAATGGAGTGGAGCAGAGTGCAGCTGAACGGAACGGAAAGGAACGGAATTGAACGGAATAGAATGCTATTGAATCAACCCCAGTGGAATGGAATGGAATGGAATGGAACGAAACGGAATAGAATGTTTTCAATCAACCAGAGTGCAGTGGAGCGGAGCAGAGCGGAGCACAGCGGAACAGAACAGAACGGAATGGAACGGAATAGAATGCTATAGAATTAACCCCAGTGGAATGGAATGGTATGGAATGGAATGGAATGGAATGGAACGGAACGGAATAGAATGCTTTTGAATAAACCCCAGTGGAATGGAATGGAATGGAATGGAATGGAATGCAATGGAACGAAACGGAATAGAATGCTTTTCAATCAACCTGAGTGGAGTGGAGCGGAGAGGAGCGAAGCACAGTGGAACAGAAAAGAACGGAACGGAACGGAATAGAATGGTATTGAATCAACCCCATTGGAATGGAATGGAATGGAATGGAATGGAATGGAATGCAATGGAATGGAATGGAATGAAAAAGAATGGTATTGAATCAACCCGAGAAGAGCAGAGTGGAGCGGAAAGGCACTTAACGGAACGGAACGGCATAGAATGCTATTGAATAAACAGCAGTGGAATGGAATGGAATGGAATGGAACAGAATGGAACGAAACAGAATAGAATGCTTTCCAATCAACCCGGGTGTTGCGTAGCGGAGAGGAGCGGAGCGGAGAGGAGCGGAGCTGAGGGGAGAGGAGCGGAGCTGAGCGCAGCGGAATGGAATGGAACGGAAAGGAACGGAACGGAGTAGAATGCTATTGAATCAACCCCATGGAATGGAATGGAATGGAATGGTATGGAAGAGAATGGAATAGAATGCGATTGAATCAATCCGAGTGGAGTGGAATGGAGCGGAGCAGAATGGAATGGAACGGAATGGAACGGAATGGTATAGAATGCTATTAAATCAACCACAGTGGAAAGGAATGGATTGGAATGGAATGGAATGGAACGGAACGGAATAGATTTCTATTGAATCAACCCCAGAGGAATGGAATGGAATGGAATGGAATGGAATGGAATGGAATGGAACGAAAGGGAATAGAATGCTTTTCAATCAACCCGAGTGGAGTGGAGCTGAGCGGAGCGGAGTGCGGCAGAACGGAACGGAACGGAATGAAACGGAACAGAATACAATGCTATTGAATCAACCCCAGTGGACTGGAATGCAATGGAATGGAATGGATCGGAATAGAATGCTATTGAATCAACCCGAGTGGATTGGAGTGGAGCGGAGCAGAGCGGAATGGAACGGAATGGAACAGAACCGCATAGAATGCTATTGAATCAACCCCAGTGGAATGGAATGGAAAGGAATGGAATGGAACGGAATAGAATGCTATTGAATCAACCCCAGTGGAATGGAATGGAATGGAATGGAATGGAATGGAATGGAATGGAATGGAATGCGAAGGAACAGAATAGAATGCTATTGAATCAACTTGAATGGAGTAGAGTGGAGTGGATCGGAGCAGAACGGAACGGAACGGAACAGAACGGCATAGAAAGCTATTGAATCAACCCCAGTGGAATGGAATGGAATGGAACCGAAAGAAATAGAATGCTATTGAATCAACCCCATGGAATGGAATGGAATGGAATGGAATGGAATGGAATGGAATGGCATGGAACAGAATGGAATAGAATGCTATTGAATCAATCCGAGTGGAGTGGAGTGGAGCGCAGCGGAACGGAATGGAACGGAATGGATCGGAACGGTATAGAATGCTATTGACTCAACCACAGTGGAATGCAATGGATTGGAATGGAATGGAATGGAACGGAACGGAATACATTACTATTGAATCAACCACAATTGAACGGAATGGAATGGAATGGAATATAATGGAATGGAATGCAACGAAAGGGAATAGAATGCTTTTCAATCAACCCAAGTGGAGTGGAGCGGAGCGCAGAGGAACGGAACTCAACGGAATGGAACGGAACGGCATAGAAAGATATTGAATCAACCCCAGGGGAATGGAATGGAATGGAATGGAATGGAATGGAACGGAACGAAATAGAATGCTATTGAATCAACCCAAGTGGAATGGAATGAAATCGGATGGAACGGAAAGGTATAGAATGCTATTGAATAAACCACAGTGGAATGGAATGGAATGGAATGGAATGGAACGAAATGGAATAGAATGCTTTTCAATCAACCTGTTTGGAGTGGAGCGGAGAGAAGCGGAGCAGAACGCAATGGAACGGAACGGATCAGAACGGAAAGGAACGGAATAAAATGCTATTGAATCAGCCCCTGTGGAATGGAATGGAATGGAATGGAATGCAATGGAATGGAATGGAATGAAACGGAATAGAATGCTTTTCAACCAACCCGATTGGAGTTGAGTGGAGCGGAGCAGAGCGGAGTGCAGCGGAACGGAACGGAACGGAACGGAGTAGAATGTTATTGAATCAACACCAGTGGAATGGAATGGAATGGAATGGAATGGAATGGAATGGAACGGAACGGAATAGAATGCTGTTGAATCAACCCGAGTGGAGTGGAGAGGAGCGGAGTGGAATGGAAAGGAACGGAACGGAACGGCATAGAATGCTATTTAATCAACCCCTGTGGAATGGAATGGAATGGAATGGAACGGAAGAGAATGCTATTGAATCAAACCCAGTTCAATGGAATGGAACGGAATGGAATGGAATGTAACGGAACGGAATAGAATGCTATTGAATCAACCCCAGTGGAATGGAATGGAATGGAATGGAATTGAGTGGAATGGAATGGAACGAAATGGAATAGAATGCTTTTCAATCAACCTGAGTGGAGTGGAGCGGAGCGGAGTGGAGCGCAGAGGAACGGAACGGCACGGAACGGAACGGAACGGAATAGAATGCTATTGAATCAACCCCAGTGGAGTGGAATGGATTGGAATGGAATGGAATGGAATAGAATGGAACGGAATGGAATCGAATTCTATTGAATCAACCCCAGTGGAATGGAATGGAATGGAATGGAATGGAATGGAATGGAATGGAATGGAATGGAATGGAACGAAAGGGAATAGAATGCTTTTCAATAAACCCGTGTGGAGTGGAGCGGAGCAGATCGGAGCAGAATGCAGCGGAACGGAACGGAACAGAACGGAAAGGAATGGAATAGAATGCTATTGAATCAACCCCAGTGGAATAGAATGGAATGGAGTGGAATGGAATGGAATGGAATGGAATAGAATACTATTGAATCACACCCAGTGGATTGGAATGGAATGGAATGGAACGAAACGGAATAGAATGCTTTTCAATCAACCCGAGTGTAGTGGAGCGGTGCGGAGCGGAGCGGAGTGCAGCGGAACGGAACGGAATGGAAAGGATCAGAATAGAATGCTATTGAATCAACACCAGTGGAATGGAATGGAATGGAATGGAACGGAACGGAATAGAATGCTATTGAATCAACCCGAGTGGAGTGGAGCAGAGCGGAGCGGAATGGAACGGAATGGAATGGCATAGAATGCTACTGATTCAACCCCAGTGGAATGGAAAGGAATGGAATGGAACGGAATAGAATGCTTTTGAATCAACCCCAGTGGAATGTAATGGAATGGAATGGAATGGAATGGAATGGAACGGAATGGAATGGGATGGAATAGAATGGAACAAAACGGAATTGAATGCTTTTCAATCAACCCGAGTGGAGTGGAGCGGAGCGGAGCGGAACGAAACGGAACGGAACCGAACAAAACGGAATAGAATGCTATTGAATCAACCCAAGTGGAATGGAATGGATTGGAAATGAATGGAATGGAACGGAAGGGAAAAGAATAGAATGCTATTGAATCAACCCGAGTGGAGTGGAGTGGAGTGGATCGGATTGGAACGGAACTGAACGGAACGGAAAGGAATTGCATAGAATGCAATTGAATCAACCCCAGTGGAATGGAATGGAATGGAATGGAATGGAATGGCACACAATGCTATTGAATCAACCGCAGTGGAATGGAATGGAATGGAATGGAATGGAATGGAATGGAATGGAACGGAATAGAATGCTTTTCAATCAACCCGTTTGGAGTGGAGCGGAGAGGAGAGGAGTGCAGCGGAATGGAACGCAACGGAACGGAACGGAACGGAATAGAATGCTATTGAATCAACCACAGTGGAATGGAATGGAATGGAATGGAACTGAACGGAATAGAATGCTATTGAATCAACCCGAGTGGAGTGGAGTGGAGCGGAGCGGAGTGGAACGGAAAGGAACGGAACGGAACGGCATAGAATGCTATTGAATCAACCCCAGTGGAATGGAATGGAATGGAATGGAACAGAATAGAATGCTATTGAATCAACCCCAGTTGAATGGAATGTAACGGAATGGAATGGAATGTAACGGAATGGAATAGAATGCTATTAAATCAACCCCAGTGGAATGGAATGGCATGGAATGGAATGGAATTCAGTGGAATGGAACGGAACAAAACGGAATAGAATGCTTTTCAATCAACTGGAGTGGAGCGGAGCGGAGCAGAGCGCAGCGGAACGGAACGGAATGGAATGGAATGGAATAGAATGCTATTGAATCAACCCCAGTGGAGTGGAATGGATTGGAATGGAATGGAATGGAATGGAATGGAACGGAATAGAATTCTATTGAATCAACCCCAGTGGAATGGAATGGAATATAATGGAATGGAATGCAATGAAAGGGAATAGAATGCTTTTCAATCAAACTGAGTGGAGCGGAGTGGAGTGGAGCAGAATGGAACGGAACGGAACGAAACAGTACGGAATACAATGCTATTGAATCAACAACAGTGGAATGGAATGGAGGGGAATGGAATGGAATGGAATGGAATGGAACGGAATGAAATGGAATAGAATGCTTTTCAATCAAACCTACTGGATTGGAGTGGAGAGGAGCGAAGCGCAGTGGAACGGAAAGGAACGGAATGGAACGGAACGGAATAGAATGCTATTGAATCAATCCCAGTGCAATGGAAAGAAAAGGAATTGAATGGAATGGAATGGAATGGAACAGAATGGAACGGAATAGAATGCTATTGCATCAACCCGAGTGGAGTGGAGTGGAGCGGAATGGAGTGGAACGGAATGGAACGGAGCAGCACAGAATGCTTTTGCGTCAACCCCAGTGGAATGGAATGTAATGGAATGGAATGGAATGGAATGGAATGGAATAGAATGCTATTGAATCAACCCCAGTGGAATGGAATGGAATCGAATCGAATCGAATCGAATCGAATGGGATGAAACGGAATAGAATGCTTTTCAATCAACCCGAGTAGAGTGCAGCGGAGTGGATCGGAGTGGAGCGCAGCGGAACAGAATGGAACGGAACGGAACGGCATAAAATGCTGTTGAATAAACTCCAGTGGAATGGAATGGAATAGAATGGAATGGAACGGAATGGAATGGAATGGAACGGAATGGAATAGAATGCTGTTGAATCAACCCCAGTGGAATGGAATGGAATGGAACGAAATGGAATGGAATGGAATGGAATAGAATGGAATGAAACGGCATTGAATGCTTTTCAATCAACCCGAGGAGTGGAGTGGAGCAGAGCGGAGCGCAGCGGAACGGAACGGAACGGAACGGAATAGAATGCTATTGAATCAACCCAAGTGGAATACAATGGAATGGAAAGGAATGGAATGGAATGGAACGGAATGGAAAAGAATGCTATTGAATCAACCCGAGTGGAGTAGAGTGGAGCAGATCGAAGCGGAACGCAACTGAACGGAACGGAACGGAATGGAGTACAATGCTATTGAATCAACCCCAGTTGAATGGAATGGAATGGAACAAAACGGAATAGAATGCTATTGAATCAACCCGTTTGTAGTGGAGCGTAGAGGAGCATAGCGCAGCGGAACAGAACGCAATGGAACAGAATGGAAAGGAATAGAATGCTATTAAATCAACCACAGTGGAATGGAATGGAATGGAATGGAATGGAACGAAAGGGAATAGAATTCTTTTCAATCAACCCATGTGGAGTGAAGTGGAGCGGAGCGCAGCGGAACGGAATGGAACGGAATGGAATAGAATGCTATTGAATCAACCCCAGTGGAGTGGAATGGATTGGAATGGAATGGAATGGAATGCAATGGAATGGAACGGAATAGAATTCTATTGAATCAACCCCAGTGGAATGGAATGGAATGGGATGGAATGGAATGGAATGGAATGGAATGGGATGGAACGAAAGGGAATAGAATGCTTTTCAATAAACCCGTGTGGAGTGGAGTGGAGCAGAGCGGAGCAGAACACAGCGGAACGGAATGTAACAGAATGGAAAGGAGCGGTATAGAGTGCTATTGAATCAACCCCAGTAGAATGGAATGGAATGGAGTGCAATGGAATGGAATGGAATGGAATGGAATGGAATAGAATGCTATTGAATCAACATCATTGGAATGGAATGGAACAGAACGGAATATAATGCTATTGAATCAACCCGAGTGGAGTGGAGTGGAGCGGAGTGGAGCGGAACAGAACGGAACTGAACGGCATAGAATGCTATTGATTCAACCCCAGTGTAATGGAATGGAATGGAATGGAATAAAACGGAACGGAATAGAATGCTATTGAATCAACAGCAGTGGAATGGAATGGAATGGAATGGAATGGAACGGAACAGAATAGAATGCTTTTCAATCAACCCGTTTGGAGTGGAGCGGAGAGGAGCGGAGCGCAGCGGAATGGAACGCAATGGAACAGAATGGAACGAAATAGAATGCTATTGAATCAACCACAGTGGAATGGAATGGAATGGAATGAAACGGAATTGAATGCTTTTCAATCATCCCGAGTGGAGTGGAGCGGAGCGGAGCAGAACGGAACGGAACGGAACGGAACAAAACGGAATAGAATGCTATTGAATCAACCCCAGTGGAATGGAATGGAATGGAACGGAATAGAATGATTTGAATCAACCACAGTGCAATGGAATGGAATGGAATGGAATGGAATGGAATGGAATGGAATGGAATGAAACGGAATTGAATGCTTTTCAATCAACCCAAGTGGAGTGGAGCGGAGCAGTGCGGAGCGGAGCGGAATGGAACGCAGCAGAAAGGAACGGAACGGAACGGAATAGAATGCTATTGAATCAACCCAAGTGGAATACAATGGAATGGAAAGGAATGGAATGGAATGGAACGGAACGGAAAAGAATGCTATTGAATCAACCCGAGTGGAGTGGAGTGGAGTGGATCAGAGTGGAATGGAACTGAACGGAATGGAATGGAATGGCTTAGAATGCTATTGAATCAACCCCAGTTGAATGGAATGGAATGGAATGGAATGGAATGGAACGGAATAGAATGTTATTGAATCAACCCCAGTGGAATGGAATGGAATGGAATGGAATGGAACGAAATGGAATAGAATGATTTTCAATCAACCCGCTTGGAGTGGAGCGGAGAGGAGCGGAGCGCAGCGGAACGGAACGCAACGGAACGGAATGGAATGGCATAGAATGCTATTGAATCTACCACAGTGGAATGGAAAGGAATGGAATGGAATGGAATGGAATGGAATGGAATGGAACGGAATACAATGCTATTGAAGCAAACCAAGTGCACTGGAGCGGAGCGGAGCGGAACGGAACGGCATAGAATGCTATTGAGTCAACCCCAGTGGAATGGAATGGAATGAAATGGAATGGAATGGAATGGAATGGAACGGAATAGAATGCTATTGAATCAACCCCAGTGGAATGGAATGGAATGGAATGCAATGGAACGAAACGGAATAGAATGCTATTGAATCAACCCCAGTGGAGTGGAATGGATTGGAATGGAATGGAATGGAATGGAATGGAACGGAATAGAATTCTATTGAATCAACCCCAGTGGAATGGAATGGAATATAATGGAATGGAATGCAATGAAAGGGAATAGAATGCTTTTCAATCAAACTGAGTGGAGCGGAGTGGAGTGGAGCAGAATGGAACGGAACGGAACGAAACAGTATGGAATACAATGCTATTGAATCAACCACAGTGGAATGGAATGGAATGGAATGGAATGGAATGGAATGGAATGGAATGGAACGGAATGGAATGGAACAGAACGGAATAGAATGCTACTGAATCAACCTGAGTGGAGTGGAGTGGAGAGGAGCGGAGTGGAATGGAACGGAACGGAATGGAACGGAACGGCATAGAATGCTATTGAATCATCCCCAGTGGAATGGAATGGAATGGAATGGAATGGAATGGAATGGAATGGAATGGAATGGAATGGAATGAAATGGAATGGAATGGAATGGAATGAAATGGAATGGAATGGAATGGAATGAAATGGAATGGAATAGAACGGAATAGAATGCTACTGAATCAACCCCAGTGGAATGGAATGGAATACAATGCAATGGAATGCAATGGAATGCAATGGAATGGAATAGAATGCTTTTGAATCAACCCCAGTGGAATGTAATGTTATGTAATGGAATGGAATGGAATGGAATGGAATGGAACGAAACGGAATTGAATGCTTTTCAGTCAACCCGAGTGGAGTGGAGCGGAGCAGAGCGCAGCTGAATGGAACGGAACGGAACGAAACGGAATAGAATGCTACTGAATCAACCCAAGTGGAATAGAATGGAATGGAAAGGAATGGAATGGAACGAAATGGAAAGGAATAGAATGCTATTGAATCAACCTGAGTGGAGTGCAGTGGAGCGGATCGGAGCGGAACGGAACTGAGCGGAACGGAACGGAATGGCTTAGAATGATATTGAATCAACCCCAGTTGAATGGAATGGAATGGAATGGAATGGAATGGAATGGAATGGAATGGAATGGAACGCAACGGAACAGAATGCTATTGAATCAACCCCAGTGGAATGGAATGGAATGGAATTGAATGGAATGGAATGGAATGGAATGGAACAAAACGGAATAGAATGCTTTTCAATCAACAGGTTTGTAGTGGAGCAGAGACGAGAGGAGCGCAGCGGAACAGAATGCAACGGAATGGAACGGAACGGAATAGAATGCTATTGAATCAACCCCAGTGGAATGGAATGGAAAGGAATGGAATGGAATGGAATGGAACCGAATGGAATAGAATTATATTGAATCAACCCCAGTGGAATGGAATGGAAAGGAATGGAATGGAATGGAATGGAACCGAATGGA
The DNA here is from genome assembly GCF_029289425.2 of Pan paniscus. Taxonomy (NCBI): domain Eukaryota; kingdom Metazoa; phylum Chordata; class Mammalia; order Primates; family Hominidae; genus Pan; species Pan paniscus. The sequence goes on along the minus strand of NC_073267.2, from coordinate 41,624,411 downwards.
ATAGAATTCTATTGAATCAACCCCAGTGGAATGAAAACGAATATAATGCAATGGAATGGAATGGAATGGAGCGAAACGGCATAGAATGCTTTTAAATCAACCCAAATGGAGTGGAGCAGAGTGCAGCTGAACGGAACGGAAAGGAACGGAATTGAACGGAATAGAATGCTATTGAATCAACCCCAGTGGAATGGAATGGAATGGAATGGAACGAAACGGAATAGAATGCTTTTCAATCAACCAGAGTGCAGTGGAGCGGAGCAGAGCGGAGCACAGCGGAACAGAACAGAACGGAATGGAACGGAATAGAATGCTATAGAATTAACCCCAGTGGAATGGAATGGTATGGAATGGAATGGAATGGAATGGAACGGAACGGAATAGAATGCTTTTGAATAAACCCCAGTGGAATGGAATGGAATGGAATGGAATGGAATGCAATGGAACGAAACGGAATAGAATGCTTTTCAATCAACCTGAGTGGAGTGGAGCGGAGAGGAGCGAAGCACAGTGGAACAGAAAAGAACGGAACGGAACGGAATAGAATGGTATTGAATCAACCCCATTGGAATGGAATGGAATGGAATGGAATGGAATGGAATGGAATGGAATGGAATGAAAAAGAATGGTATTGAATCAACCCGAGAAGAGCGGAGTGGAGCGGAAAGGCACTTAACGGAACGGAACGGCATAGAATGCTATTGAATCAACAGCAGTGGAATGGAATGGAATGGAATGGAACAGAATGGAACGAAACAGAATAGAATGCTTTCCAATCAACCCGGGTGTTGCGTAGCGGAGAGGAGCGGAGCGGAGAGGAGCGGAGCTGAGGGGAGAGGAGCGGAGCTGAGCGCAGCGGAATGGAATGGAACGGAAAGGAACGGAACGGAGTAGAATGCTATTGAATCAACCCCATGGAATGGAATGGAATGGAATGGTATGGAAGAGAATGGAATAGAATGCGATTGAATCAATCCGAGTGGAGTGGAATGGAGCGGAGCAGAATGGAATGGAACAGAATGGAACGGAATGGTATAGAATGCTATTAAATCAACCACAGTGGAAAGGAATGGATTGGAATGGAATGGAATGGAACGGAACGGAATAGATTTCTATTGAATCAACCCCAGAGGAATGGAATGGAATGGAATGGAATGGAATGGAATGGAATGGAATGGAATGGAACGAAAGGGAATAGAATGCTTTTCAATCAACCCGAGTGGAGTGGAGCTGAGCGGAGCGGAGTGCGGCAGAACGGAACGGAACGGAATGAAACGGAACAGAATACAATGCTATTGAATCAACCCCAGTGGACTGGAATGCAATGGAATGGAATGGATCGGAATAGAATGCTATTGAATCAACCCGAGTGGATTGGAGTGGAGCGGAGCAGAGCGGAATGGAACGGAATGGAACAGAACCGCATAGAATGCTATTGAATCAACCCCAGTGGAATGGAATGGAAAGGAATGGAATGGAACGGAATAGAATGCTATTGAATCAACCCCAGTGGAATGGAATGGAATGGAATGGAATGGAATGGAATGGAATGGAATGGAATGGAATGGAATGGAATGCGAAGGAACAGAATAGAATGCTATTGAATCAACTGGAATGGAGTAGAGTGGAGTGGATCGGAGCAGAACGGAACGGAACGGAACAGAACGGCATAGAAAGCTATTGAATCAACCCCAGTGGAATGGAATGGAATGGAACCGAAAGAAATAGAATGCTATTGAATCAACCCCATGGAATGGAATGGAATGTAATGGAATGGAATGGAATGGCATGGAACAGAATGGAATAGAATGCTATTGAATCAATCCGAGTGGAGTGGAGTGGAGCGCAGCGGAACGGAATGGAACGGAATGGATCGGAACGGTATAGAATGCTATTGACTCAACCACAGTGGAATGCAATGGATTGGAATGGAATGGAATGGAATGGAACGGAATATATTACTATTGAATCAACCACAATTGAACGGAATGGAATGGAATGGAATATAATGGAATGGAATGCAACGAAAGGGAATAGAATGCTTTTCAATCAACCCAAGTGGAGTGGAGCGGAGCGCAGAGGAACGGAACTCAACGGAATGGAACGGAACGGCATAGAAAGATATTGAATCAACCCCAGGGGAATGGAATGGAATGGAATGGAATGGAATGGAACGGAACGAAATAGAATGCTATTGAATCAACCCAAGTGGAATGGAATGAAATCGGATGGAACGGAAAGGTATAGAATGCTATTGAATAAACCACAGTGGAATGGAATGGAATGGAATGGAATGGAACGAAATGGAATAGAATGCTTTTCAATCAACCTGTTTGGAGTGGAGCGGAGAGGAGCGGAGCAGAACGCAGTGGAACGGAACGGATCAGAACGGAAAGGAACGGAATAGAATGCTATTGAATCAGCCCCTGTGGAATGGAATGGAATGGAATGGAATGGAATGGAATGCAATGGAATGGAATGGAATGAAACGGAATAGAATGCTTTTCAACCAACCCGATTGGAGTTGAGTGGAGCGGAGCAGAGCGGAGTGCAGCGGAACGGAACGGAACGGAACGGAGTAGAATGTTATTGAATCAACACCAGTGGAATGGAATGGAATGGAATGGAATGGAATGGAATGGAACGGAACGGAATAGAATGCTGTTGAATCAACCCGAGTGGAGTGGAGAGGAGCGGAGTGGAATGGAAAGGAACGGAACGGAACGGCATAGAATGCTATTTAATCAACCCCTGTGGAATGGAATGGAATGGAATGGAACGGAAGAGAATGCTATTGAATCAAACCCAGTTCAATGGAATGGAACGGAATGGAATGGAATGTAACGGAACGGAATAGAATGCTATTGAATCAACCCCAGTGGAATGGAATGGAATGGAATGGAATTGAGTGGAATGGAATGGAACGAAATGGAATAGAATGCTTTTCAATCAACCTGAGTGGAGTGGAGCGGAGCGGAGTGGAGCGCAGAGGAACGGAACGGCACGGAACGGAACGGAACGGAATAGAATGCTATTGAATCAACCCCAGTGGAGTGGAATGGATTGGAATGGAATGGAATGGAATAGAATGGAACGGAATGGAATCGAATTCTATTGAATCAACCCCAGTGGAATGGAATGGAATGGAATGGAATGGAATGGAACGAAAGGGAATAGAATGCTTTTCAATAAACCCGTGTGGAGTGGAGCGGAGCAGATCAGAGCAGAATGCAGCGGAACGGAACGGAACAGAACGGAAAGGAATGGAATAGAATGCTATTGAATAAACCCCAGTGGAATAGAATGGAATGGAGTGGAATGGAATGGAATGGAATGGAATAGAATACTATTGAATCACACCCAGTGGATTGGAATGGAATGGAATGGAACGAAACGGAATAGAATGCTTTTCAATCAACCCGAGTGTAGTGGAGCGGTGCGGAGCGGAGCGGAGTGCAGCGGAACGGAACGGAATGGAAAGGATCAGAATAGAATGCTATTGAATCAACACCAGTGGAATGGAATGGAATGGAATGGAACGGAACGGAATAGAATGCTATTGAATCAACCCGAGTGGAGTGGAGCAGAGCGGAGCGGAATGGAACGGAATGGAATGGCATAGAATGCTACTGATTCAACCCCAGTGGAATGGAAAGGAATGGAATGGAACGGAATAGAATGCTTTTGAATCAACCCCAGTGGAATGTAATGGAATGGAATGGAATGGAATGGAATGGAACGGAATGGAATGGGATGGAATAGAATGGAACAAAACGGAATTGAATGCTTTTCAATCAACCCGAGTGGAGTGGAGCGGAGCGGAGCGGAACGAAACGGAACGGAACCGAACAAAACGGAATAGAATGCTATTGAATCAACCCAAGTGGAATGGAATGGATTGGAAATGAATGGAATGGAACGGAAGGGAAAAGAATAGAATGCTATTGAATCAACCCGAGTGGAGTGGAGTGGAGTGGATCGGATTGGAACGGAACTGAACGGAACGGAAAGGAATTGCATAGAATGCAATTGAATCAACCCCAGTGGAATGGAATGGAATGGAATGGAATGGAATGGCACACAATGCTATTGAATCAACCGCAGTGGAATGGAATGGAATGGAATGGAATGGAATGGAATGGAATGGAATGGAACGGAATAGAATGCTTTTCAATCAACCCGTTTGGAGTGGAGCGGAGAGGAGAGGAGTGCAGCGGAATGGAACGCAACGGAACGGAACGGAACAGAATAGAATGCTATTGAATCAACCACAGTGGAATGGAATGGAATGGAATGGAACTGAACGGAATAGAATGCTATTGAATCAACCCGAGTGGAGTGGAGTGGAGCGGAGCGGAGTGGAACGGAAAGGAACGGAACGGAACGGCATAGAATGCTATTGAATCAACCCCAGTGGAATGGAATGGAATGGAATGGAACAGAATAGAATGCTATTGAATCAACCCCAGTTGAATGGAATGTAACGGAATGGAATGGAATGTAACGGAATGGAATAGAATGCTATTAAATCAACCCCAGTGGAATGGAATGGCATGGAATGGAATGGAATTCAGTGGAATGGAACGGAACAAAACGGAATAGAATGCTTTTCAATCAACTGGAGTGGAGCGGAGCGGAGCAGAGCGCAGCGGAACGGAACGGAATGGAATGGAATGGAATAGAATGCTATTGAATCAACCCCAGTGGAGTGGAATGGATTGGAATGGAATGGAATGGAATGGAATGGAACGGAATAGAATTCTATTGAATCAACCCCAGTGGAATGGAATGGAATATAATGGAATGGAATGCAATGAAAGGGAATAGAATGCTTTTCAATCAAACTGAGTGGAGCGGAGTGGAGTGGAGCAGAATGGAACGGAACGGAACGAAACAGTACGGAATACAATGCTATTGAATCAACAACAGTGGAATGGAATGGAGGGGAATGGAATGGAATGGAATGGAATGGAACGGAATGAAACGGAATAGAATGCTTTTCAATCAAACCTACTGGATTGGAGTGGAGAGGAGCGAAGCGCAGTGGAACGGAAAGGAACGGAATGGAACGGAACGGAATAGAATGCTATTGAATCAATCCCAGTGCAATGGAAAGAAAAGGAATTGAATGGAATGGAATGGAATGGAACAGAATGGAACGGAATAGAATGCTATTGCATCAACCCGAGTGGAGTGGAGTGGAGCGGAATGGAGTGGAACGGAATGGAACGGAGCAGCACAGAATGCTTTTGCGTCAACCCCAGTGGAATGGAATGGAATGGAATGGAATGGAATGGAATGGAATGGAATGGAATAGAATGCTATTGAATCAACCCCAGTGGAATGGAATGGAATCGAATCGAATCGAATCGAATCGAATGGGATGAAACGGAATAGAATGCTTTTCAATCAACCCGAGTAGAGTGCAGCGGAGTGGATCGGAGTGGAGCGCAGCGGAACAGAATGGAACGGAACGGAACGGCATAAAATGCTGTTGAATAAACTCCAGTGGAATGGAATGAAATAGAATGGAATGGAACGGAATGGAATGGAATGGAACGGAATGGAATAGAATGCTGTTGAATCAACCCCAGTGGAATGGAATGGAATGGAACGAAATGGAATGGAATGGAATGGAATAGAATGGAATGAAACGGCATTGAATGCTTTTCAATCAACCCGAGGAGTGGAGTGGAGCAGAGCGGAGCGCAGCGGAACGGAACGGAACGGAACGGAATAGAATGCTATTGAATCAACCCAAGTGGAATACATTGGAATGGAAAGGAATGGAATGGAATGGAACGGAATGGAAAAGAATGCTATTGAATCAACCCGAGTGGAGTAGAGTGGAGCAGATCGAAGCGGAACGCAACTGAACGGAACGGAACGGAATGGAGTACAATGCTATTGAATCAACCCCAGTTGAATGGAATGGAATGGAACAAAACGGAATAGAATGCTATTGAATCAACCCGTTTGTAGTGGAGCGTAGAGGAGCATAGCGCAGCGGAACAGAACGCAATGGAACAGAATGGAAAGGAATAGAATGCTATTAAATCAACCACAGTGGAATGGAATGGAATGGAATGGAATGGAACGAAAGGGAATAGAATTCTTTTCAATCAACCCATGTGGAGTGAAGTGGAGCGGAGCGCAGCGGAACGGAATGGAACGGAATGGAATAGAATGCTATTGAATCAACCCCAGTGGAGTGGAATGGATTGGAATGGAATGGAATGGAATGCAATGGAATGGAACGGAATAGAATTCTATTGAATCAACCCCAGTGGAATGGAATGGAATGGGATGGAATGGAATGGAATGGAATGGAATGGGATGGAACGAAAGGGAATAGAATGCTTTTCAATAAACCCGTGTGGAGTGGAGTGGAGCAGAGCGGAGCAGAACACAGCGGAACGGAATGTAACAGAATGGAAAGGAGCGGTATAGAGTGCTATTGAATCAACCCCAGTAGAATGGAATGGAATGGAGTGCAATGGAATGGAATGGAATGGAATGGAATGGAATAGAATGCTATTGAATCAACATCATTGGAATGGAATGGAATGGAATGGAACAGAACGGAATATAATGCTATTGAATCAACCCGAGTGGAGTGGAGTGGAGCGGAGTGGAGCGGAACAGAACGGAACTGAACGGCATAGAATGCTATTGATTCAACCCCAGTGTAATGGAATGGAATGGAATGGAATAAAACGGAACGGAATAGAATGCTATTGAATCAACAGCAGTGGAATGGAATGGAATGGAATGGAATGGAACGGAACAGAATAGAATGCTTTTCAATCAACCCGTTTGGAGTGGAGCGGAGAGGAGCGGAGCGCAGCGGAATGGAACGCAATGGAACAGAATGGAACGAAATAGAATGCTATTGAATCAACCACAGTGGAATGGAATGGAATGGAATGAAACGGAATTGAATGCTTTTCAATCATCCCGAGTGGAGTGGAGCGGAGCGGAGCAGAACGGAACGGAACGGAACGGAACAAAACGGAATAGAATGCTATTGAATCAACCCCAGTGGAATGGAATGGAATGGAACGGAATAGAATGATTTGAATCAACCACAGTGCAATGGAATGGAATGGAATGGAATGGAATGGAATGGAATGGAATGGAATGAAACGGAATTGAATGCTTTTCAATCAACCCAAGTGGAGTGGAGCGGAGCAGTGCGGAGCGGAGCGGAATGGAACGCAGCAGAAAGGAACGGAACGGAACGGAATAGAATGCTATTGAATCAACCCAAGTGGAATACAATGGAATGGAAAGGAATGGAATGGAACGGAACGGAACGGAAAAGAATGCTATTGAATCAACCCGAGTGGAGTGGAGTGGAGTGGATCAGAGTGGAATGGAACTGAACGGAATGGAATGGAATGGCTTAGAATGCTATTGAATCAACCCCAGTTGAATGGAATGGAATGGAATGGAATGGAATGGAATGGAATGGAACGGAATAGAATGTTATTGAATCAACCCCAGTGGAATGGAATGGAATGGAATGGAATGGAATGGAACGAAATGGAATAGAATGATTTTCAATCAACCCGCTTGGAGTGGAGCGGAGAGGAGCGGAGCGCAGCGGAACGGAACGCAACGGAACGGAATGGAATGGCATAGAATGCTATTGAATCTACCACAGTGGAATGGAAAGGAATGGAATGGAATGGAATGGAATGGAATGGAATGGAACGGAATACAATGCTATTGAAGCAAACCAAGTGCACTGGAGCGGAGCGGAGCGGAACGGAACGGCATAGAATGCTATTGAGTCAACCCCAGTGGAATGGAATGGAATGAAATGGAATGGAATGGAATGGAATGGAACGGAATAGAATGCTATTGAATCAACCCCAGTGGAATGGAATGGAATGGAATGCAATGGAACGAAACGGAATAGAATGCTATTGAATCAACCCCAGTGGAGTGGAATGGATTGGAATGGAATGGAATGGAATGGAATGGAACGGAATAGAATTCTATTGAATCAACCCCAGTGGAATGGAATGGAATATAATGGAATGGAATGCAATGAAAGGGAATAGAATGCTTTTCAATCAAACTGAGTGGAGCGGAGTGGAGTGGAGCAGAATGGAACGGAACGGAACGAAACAGTATGGAATACAATGCTATTGAATCAACCACAGTGGAATGGAATGGAATGGAATGGAATGGAATGGAATGGAATGGAATGGAACGGAATGGAATGGAACAGAACGGAATAGAATGCTACTGAATCAACCTGAGTGGAGTGGAGTGGAGAGGAGCGGAGTGGAATGGAACGGAACGGAATGGAACGGAACGGCATAGAATGCTATTGAATCATCCCCAGTGGAATGGAATGGAATGGAATGGAATGGAATGGAATGGAATGGAATGGAATGGAATGGAATGAAATGGAATGGAATGGAATGAAATGGAATGGAATGGAATGGAATGGAATGAAATGGAATGGAATGGAATGGAATGGAATGAAATGGAATGGAATGGAATGGAATGAAATGGAATGGAATAGAACGGAATAGAATGCTACTGAATCAACCCCAGTGGAATGGAATGGAATACAATGCAATGGAATGCAATGGAATGCAATGGAATGGAATAGAATGCTTTTGAATCAACCCCAGTGGAATGTAATGTTATGTAATGGAATGGAATGGAATGGAACGAAACGGAATTGAATGCTTTTCAGTCAACCCGAGTGGAGTGGAGCGGAGCAGAGCGCAGCTGAATGGAACGGAACGGAACGAAACGGAATAGAATGCTACTGAATCAACCCAAGTGGAATAGAATGGAATGGAAAGGAATGGAATGGAACGAAATGGAAAGGAATAGAATGCTATTGAATCAACCTGAGTGGAGTGCAGTGGAGCGGATCGGAGCGGAACGGAACTGAGCGGAACGGAACGGAATGGCTTAGAATGATATTGAATCAACCCCAGTTGAATGGAATGGAATGGAATGGAATGGAATGGAATGGAACGCAACGGAACAGAATGCTATTGAATCAACCCCAGTGGAATGGAATGGAATGGAATTGAATGGAATGGAATGGAATGGAATGGAATGGAATGGAACAAAACGGAATAGAATGCTTTTCAATCAACAGGTTTGTAGTGGAGCAGAGACGAGAGGAGCGCAGCGGAACAGAATGCAACGGAATGGAACGGAACGGAATAGAATGCTATTGAATCAACCCCAGTGGAATGGAATGGAAAGGAATGGAATGGAATGGAATGGAACCGAATGGAATAGAATTATATTGAATCAACCCCAGTGGAATGGAATGGAAAGGAATGGAATGGAATGGAATGGAACCGAATGGAATAGAATTCTATTGAATCAACCACAGTGGAATGAAAACGAATATAATGCAATGGAATGGAATGGAATGGAGCGAAACGGCATAGAATGCTTTTAAATCAACCCAAATGGAGTGGAGCAGAGTGCAGCTGAACGGAATGGAAAGGAACGGAATTGAACGGAATAGAATGCTATTGAATCAACCCCAGTGGAATGGAATGGAATGGAATGGAACGAAACGGAATAGAATGCTTTTCAATCAACCAGAGTGCAGTGGAGCGGAGCAGAGCGGAGCACAGCGGAACAGAACAGAACGGAATGGAACGGAATAGAATGCTATAGAATTAACCCCAGTGGAATGGAATGGTATGGAATGGAATGGAATGGAATGGAATGGAACGGAACGGAATAGAATGCTTTTGAATAAACCCCAGTGGAATGGAATGGAATGGAATGGAATGGAATGCAATGGAACGAAACGGAATAGAATGCTTTTCAATCAACCTGAGTGGAGTGGAGCGGAGAGGAGCGAAGCACAGTGGAACAGAAAAGAACGGAACGGAACGGAATAGAATGGTATTGAATCAACCCCATTGGAATGGAATGGAATGGAATGGAATGGAATGGAATGCAATGGAATGGAATGGAATGGAATGGAATGAAAAAGAATGGTATTGAATCAACCCGAGAAGAGCGGAGTGGAGCGGAAAGGCACTTAACGGAACGGAACGGCATAGAATGCTATTGAATCAACAGCAGTGGAATGGAATGGAATGGAATGGAACAGAATGGAACGAAACAGAATAGAATGCTTTCCAATCAACCCGGGTGTTGCGTAGCGGAGAGGAGCGGAGCGGAGAGGAGCGGAGCTGAGGGGAGAGGAGCGGAGCTGAGCGCAGCGGAATGGAATGGAACGGAAAGGAACGGAACGGAGTAGAATGCTATTGAATCAACCCCATGGAATGGAATGGAATGGAATGGTATGGAAGAGAATGGAATAGAATGCGATTGAATCAATCCGAGTGGAGTGGAATGGAGCGGAGCAGAATGGAATGGAACAGAATGGAACGGAATGGTATAGAATGCTATTAAATCAACCACAGTGGAAAGGAATGGATTGGAATGGAATGGAATGGAACGGAACGGAATAGATTTCTATTGAATCAACCCCAGAGGAATGGAATGGAATGGAATGGAATGGAATGGAATGGAATGGAATGGAATGGAACGAAAGGGAATAGAATGCTTTTCAATCAACCCGAGTGGAGTGGAGCTGAGCGGAGCGGAGTGCGGCAGAACGGAACGGAACGGAATGAAACGGAACAGAATACAATGCTATTGAATCAACCCCAGTGGACTGGAATGCAATGGAATGGAATGGATCGGAATAGAATGCTATTGAATCAACCCGAGTGGATTGGAGTGGAGCGGAGCAGAGCGGAATGGAACGGAATGGAACAGAACCGCATAGAATGCTATTGAATCAACCCCAGTGGAATGGAATGGAAAGGAATGGAATGGAACGGAATAGAATGCTATTGAATCAACCCCAGTGGAATGGAATGGAATGGAATGGAATGGAATGGAATGGAATGGAATGGAATGGAATGCGAAGGAACAGAATAGAATGCTATTGAATCAACTTGAATGGAGTAGAGTGGAGTGGATCGGAGCAGAACGGAACGGAGCGGAACAGAACGGCATAGAAAGCTATTGAATCAACCCCAGTGGAATGGAATGGAATGGAACCGAAAGAAATAGAATGCTATTGAATCAACCCCATGGAATGGAATGGAATGGAATGGAATGGCATGGAACAGAATGGAATAGAATGCTATTGAATCAATCCGAGTGGAGTGGAGTGGAGCGCAGCGGAACGGAATGGAACGGAATGGATCGGAACGGTATAGAATGCTATTGACTCAACCACAGTGGAATGCAATGGATTGGAATGGAATGGAATGGAACGGAACGGAATACATTACTATTGAATCAACCACAATTGAACGGAATGGAATGGAATGGAATATAATGGAATGGAATGCAACGAAAGGGAATAGAATGCTTTTCAATCAACCCAAGTGGAGTGGAGCGGAGCGCAGAGGAACGGAACTCAACGGAATGGAACGGAACGGCATAGAAAGATATTGAATCAACCCCAGGGGAATGGAATGGAATGGAATGGAATGGAACGGAACGAAATAGAATGCTATTGAATCAACCCAAGTGGAATGGAATGAAATCGGATGGAACGGAAAGGTATAGAATGCTATTGAATAAACCACAGTGGAATGGAATGGAATGGAATGGAATGGAACGAAATGGAATAGAATGCTTTTCAATCAACCTGTTTGGAGTGGAGCGGAGAGGAGCGGAGCAGAACGCAGTGGAACGGAACGGATCAGAACGGAAAGGAACGGAATAGAATGCTATTGAATCAGCCCCTGTGGAATGGAATGGAATGGAATGGAATGGAATGGAATGCAATGGAATGGAATGGAATGAAACGGAATAGAATGCTTTTCAACCAACCCGATTGGAGTTGAGTGGAGCGGAGCAGAGCGGAGTGCAGCGGAACGGAACGGAACGGAACGGAGTAGAATGTTATTGAATCAACACCAGTGGAATGGAATGGAATGGAATGGAATGGAATGGAATGGAACGGAACGGAATAGAATGCTGTTGAATCAACCCGAGTGGAGTGGAGAGGAGCGGAGTGGAATGGAAAGGAACGGAACGGAACGGCATAGAATGCTATTTAATCAACCCCTGTGGAATGGAATGGAATGGAATGGAACGGAAGAGAATGCTATTGAATCAAACCCAGTTCAATGGAATGGAACGGAATGGAATGGAATGTAACGGAACGGAATAGAATGCTATTGAATCAACCCCAGTGGAATGGAATGGAATGGAATGGAATTGAGTGGAATGGAATGGAACGAAATGGAATAGAATGCTTTTCAATCAACCTGAGTGGAGTGGAGCGGAGCGGAGTGGAGCGCAGAGGAACGGAACGGCACGGAACGGAACGGAACGGAATAGAATGCTATTGAATCAACCCCAGTGGAGTGGAATGGATTGGAATGGAATGGAATTGAATAGAATGGAACGGAATGGAATCGAATTCTATTGAATCAACCCCAGTGGAATGGAATGGAATGGAATGGAATGGAATGGAATGGAATGGAATGGAATGGAATGGAATGGAACGAAAGGGAATAGAATGCTTTTCAATAAACCCGTGTGGAGTGGAGCGGAGCAGATCGGAGCAGAATGCAGCGGAACGGAACGGAACAGAACGGAAAGGAATGGAATAGAATGCTATTGAATCAACCCCAGTGGAATAGAATGGAATGGAGTGGAATGGAATGGAATGGAATGGAATAGAATACTATTGAATCACACCCAGTGGATTGGAATGGAATGGAATGGAACGAAACGGAATAGAATGCTTTTCAATCAACCCGAGTGTAGTGGAGCGGTGCGGAGCGGAGCGGAGTGCAGCGGAACGGAACGGAATGGAAAGGATCAGAATAGAATGCTATTGAATCTACACCAGTGGAATGGAATGGAATGGAATGGAACGGAACGGAATAGAATGCTATTGAATCAACCCGAGTGGAGTGGAGCAGAGCGGAGCGGAATGGAACGGAATGGAATGGCATAGAATGCTACTGATTCAACCCCAGTGGAATGGAAAGGAATGGAATGGAACGGAATAGAATGCTTTTGAATCAACCCCAGTGGAATGTAATGGAATGGAATGGAATGGAATGGAATGGAACGGAATGGAATGGGATGGAATAGAATGGAACAAAACGGAATTGAATGCTTTTCAATCAACCCGAGTGGAGTGGAGCGGAGCGGAGCGGAACGAAACGGAACGGAACCGAACAAAACGGAATAGAATGCTATTGAATCAACCCAAGTGGAATGGAATGGATTGGAAATGAATGGAATGGAACGGAAGGGAAAAGAATAGAATGCTATTGAATCAACCCGAGTGGAGTGGAGTGGAGTGGATCGGATTGGAACGGAACTGAACGGAACGGAAAGGAATTGCATAGAATGCAATTGAATCAACCCCAGTGGAATGGAATGGAATGGAATGGAATGGAATGGCACACAATGCTATTGAATCAACCGCAGTGGAATGGAATGGAATGGAATGGAATGGAATGGAATGGAATGGAACGGAATAGAATGCTTTTCAATCAACCCGTTTGGAGTGGAGCGGAGAGGAGAGGAGTGCAGCGGAATGGAACGCAACGGAACGGAACGGAACGGAATAGAATGCTATTGAATCAACCACAGTGGAATGGAATGGAATGGAATGGAACTGAACGGAATAGAATGCTATTGAATCAACCCGAGTGGAGTGGAGTGGAGCGGAGCGGAGTGGAACGGAAAGGAACGGAACGGAACGGCATAGAATGCTATTGAATCAACCCCAGTGGAATGGAATGGAATGGAATGGAACAGAATAGAATGCTATTGAATCAACCCCAGTTGAATGGAATGTAACGGAATGGAATGGAATGTAACGGAATGGAATAGAATGCTATTAAATCAACCCCAGTGGAATGGAATGGCATGGAATGGAATGGAATTCAGTGGAATGGAACGGAACAAAACGGAATAGAATGCTTTTCAATCAACTGGAGTGGAGCGGAGCGGAGCAGAGCGCAGCGGAACGGAACGGAATGGAATGGAATGGAATAGAATGCTATTGAATCAACCCCAGTGGAGTGGAATGGATTGGAATGGAATGGAATGGAATGGAATGGAACGGAATAGAATTCTATTGAATCAACCCCAGTGGAATGGAATGGAATATAATGGAATGGAATGCAATGAAAGGGAATAGAATGCTTTTCAATCAAACTGAGTGGAGCGGAGTGGAGTGGAGCAGAATGGAACGGAACGGAACGAAACAGTACGGAATACAATGCTATTGAATCAACAACAGTGGAATGGAATGGAGGGGAATGGAATGGAATGGAATGGAATGGAACGGAATGAAACGGAATAGAATGCTTTTCAATCAAACCTACTGGATTGGAGTGGAGAGGAGCGAAGCGCAGTGGAACGGAAAGGAACGGAATGGAACGGAACGGAATAGAATGCTATTGAATCAATCCCAGTGCAATGGAAAGAAAAGGAATTGAATGGAATGGAATGGAATGGAACAGAATGGAACGGAATAGAATGCTATTGCATCAACCCGAGTGGAGTGGAGTGGAGCGGAATGGAGTGGAACGGAATGGAACGGAGCAGCACAGAATGCTTTTGCGTCAACCCCAGTGGAATGGAATGGAATGGAATGGAATGGAATGGAATGGAATGGAATAGAATGCTATTGAATCAACCCCAGTGGAATGGAATGGAATGGAATCGAATCGAATCGAATCGAATCGAATGGGATGAAACGGAATAGAATGCTTTTCAATCAACCCGAGTAGAGTGCAGCGGAGTGGATCGGAGTGGAGCGCAGCGGAACAGAATGGAACGGAACGGAACGGCATAAAATGCTGTTGAATAAACTCCAGTGGAATGGAATGGAATAGAATGGAATGGAACGGAATGGAATGGAATGGAACGGAATGGAATAGAATGCTGTTGAATCAACCCCAGTGGAATGGAATGGAATGGAACGAAATGGAATGGAATGGAATGGAATAGAATGGAATGAAACGGCATTGAATGCTTTTCAATCAACCCGAGGAGTGGAGTGGAGCAGAGCGGAGCGCAGCGGAACGGAACGGAACGGAACGGAATAGAATGCTATTGAATCAACCCAAGTGGAATACAATGGAATGGAAAGGAATGGAATGGAATGGAACGGAATGGAAAAGAATGCTATTGAATCAACCCGAGTGGAGTAGAGTGGAGCAGATCAAAGCGGAACGCAACTGAACGGAACGGAACGGAATGGAGTACAATGCTATTGAATCAACCCCAGTTGAATGGAATGGAATGGAACAAAACGGAATAGAATGCTATTGAATCAACCCGTTTGTAGTGGAGCGTAGAGGAGCATAGCGCAGCGGAACAGAACGCAATGGAACAGAATGGAAAGGAATAGAATGCTATTAAATCAACCACAGTGGAATGGAATGGAATGGAATGGAACGAAAGGGAATAGAATTCTTTTCAATCAACCCATGTGGAGTGAAGTGGAGCGGAGCGCAGCGGAACGGAATGGAACGGAATGGAATAGAATGCTATTGAATCAACCCCAGTGGAGTGGAATGGATTGGAATGGAATGGAATGGAATGCAATGGAATGGAACGGAATAGAATTCTATTGAATCAACCCCAGTGGAATGGAATGGAATGGGATGGGATGGAATGGAATGGAATGGAATGGAATGGGATGGAACGAAAGGGAATAGAATGCTTTTCAATAAACCCGTGTGGAGTGGAGTGGAGCAGAGCGGAGCAGAACACAGCGGAACGGAATGTAACAGAATGGAAAGGAGCGGTATAGAGTGCTATTGAATCAACCCCAGTAGAATGGAATGGAATGGAGTGCAATGGAATGGAATGGAATGGAATGGAATAGAATGCTATTGAATCAACATCATTGGAATGGAATGGAATGGAATGGAACAGAACGGAATATAATGCTATTGAATCAACCCGAGTGGAGTGGAGTGGAGCGGAGTGGAGCGGAACAGAACGGAACTGAACGGCATAGAATGCTATTGATTCAACCCCAGTGTAATGGAATGGAATGGAATGGAATAAAACGGAACGGAATAGAATGCTATTGAATCAACAGCAGTGGAATGGAATGGAATGGAATGGAATGGAACGGAACAGAATAGAATGCTTTTCAATCAACCCGTTTGGAGTGGAGCGGAGAGGAGCGGAGCGCAGCGGAATGGAACGCAATGGAACAGAATGGAACGAAATAGAATGCTATTGAATCAACCACAGTGGAATGGAATGGAATGGAATGAAACGGAATTGAATGCTTTTCAATCATCCCGAGTGGAGTGGAGCGGAGCGGAGCAGAACGGAACGGAACGGAACGGAACAAAACGGAATAGAATGCTATTGAATCAACCCCAGTGGAATGGAATGGAATGGAACGGAATAGAATGATTTGAATCAACCACAGTGCAATGGAATGGAATGGAATGGAATGGAATGGAATGGAATGGAATGGAATGGAATGGAATGAAACGGAATTGAATGCTTTTCAATCAACCCAAGTGGAGTGGAGCGGAGCAGTGCGGAGCGGAGCGGAATGGAACGCAGCAGAAAGGAACGGAACGGAACGGAATAGAATGCTATTGAATCAACCCAAGTGGAATACAATGGAATGGAAAGGAATGGAATGGAATGGAACGGAACGGAAAAGAATGCTATTGAATCAACCCGAGTGGAGTGGAGTGGAGTGGATCAGAGTGGAATGGAACTGAACGGAATGGAATGGAATGGCTTAGAATGCTATTGAATCAACCCCAGTTGAATGGAATGGAATGGAATGGAATGGAATGGAACGGAATAGAATGTTATTGAATCAACCCCAGTGGAATGGAATGGAATGGAACGAAATGGAATAGAATGATTTTCAATCAACCCGCTTGGAGTGGAGCGGAGAGGAGCGGAGCGCAGCGGAACGGAACGCAACGGAACGGAATGGAATGGCATAGAATGCTATTGAATCTACCACAGTGGAATGGAAAGGAATGGAATGGAATGGAATGGAATGGAATGGAATGGAATGGAACGGAATACAATGCTATTGAAGCAAACCAAGTGCACTGGAGCGGAGCGGAGCGGAACGGAACGGCATAGAATGCTATTGAGTCAACCCCAGTGGAATGGAATGGAATGAAATGGAATGGAATGGAATGGAATGGAACGGAATAGAATGCTATTGAATCAACCCCAGTGGAATGGAATGGAATGGAATGCAATGGAACGAAACGGAATAGAATGCTATTGAATCAACCCCAGTGGAGTGGAATGGATTGGAATGGAATGGAATGGAATGGAATGGAACGGAATAGAATTCTATTGAATCAACCCCAGTGGAATGGAATGGAATATAATGGAATGGAATGCAATGAAAGGGAATAGAATGCTTTTCAATCAAACTGAGTGGAGCGGAGTGGAGTGGAGCAGAATGGAACGGAACGGAACGAAACAGTACGGAATACAATGCTATTGAATCAACAACAGTGGAATGGAATGGAGGGGAATGGAATGGAATGGAACGGAATGAAACGGAATAGAATGCTTTTCAATCAAACCTACTGGATTGGAGTGGAGAGGAGCGAAGCGCAGTGGAACGGAAAGGAACGGAATGGAACGGAACGGAATAGAATGCTATTGAATCAATCCCAGTGCAATGGAAAGAAAAGGAATTGAATGGAATGGAATGGAATGGAACAGAATGGAACGGAATAGAATGCTATTGCATCAACCCGAGTGGAGTGGAGTGGAGCGGAATGGAGTGGAACGGAATGGAACGGAGCAGCACAGAATGCTTTTGCGTCAACCCCAGTGGAATGGAATGGAATGGAATGGAATGGAATGGAATGGAATGGAATGGAATGGAATAGAATGCTATTGAATCAACCCCAGTGGAATGGAATGGAATCGAATCGAATCGAATCGAATCGAATGGGATGAAACGGAATAGAATGCTTTTCAATCAACCCGAGTAGAGTGCAGCGGAGTGGATCGGAGTGGAGCGCAGCGGAACAGAATGGAACGGAACGGAACGGCATAAAATGCTGTTGAATAAACTCCAGTGGAATGGAATGGAATAGAATGGAATGGAACGGAATGGAATGGAATGGAACGGAATGGAATAGAATGCTGTTGAATCAACCCCAGTGGAATGGAATGGAATGGAACGAAATGGAATGGAATGGAATGGAATAGAATGGAATGAAACGGCATTGAATGCTTTTCAATCAACCCGAGGAGTGGAGTGGAGCAGAGCGGAGCGCAGCGGAACGGAACGGAACGGAACGGAATAGAATGCTATTGAATCAACCCAAGTGGAATACAATGGAATGGAAAGGAATGGAATGGAATGGAACGGAATGGAAAAGAATGCTATTGAATCAACCCGAGTGGAGTAGAGTGGAGCAGATCGAAGCGGAACGCAACTGAACGGAACGGAACGGAATGGAGTACAATGCTATTGAATCAACCCCAGTTGAATGGAATGGAATGGAACAAAACGGAATAGAATGCTATTGAATCAACCCGTTTGTAGTGGAGCGTAGAGGAGCATAGCGCAGCGGAACAGAACGCAATGGAACAGAATGGAAAGGAATAGAATGCTATTAAATCAACCACAGTGGAATGGAATGGAATGGAATGGAATGGAACGAAAGGGAATAGAATTCTTTTCAATCAACCCATGTGGAGTGAAGTGGAGCGGAGCGCAGCGGAACGGAATGGAACGGAATGGAATAGAATGCTATTGAATCAACCCCAGTGGAGTGGAATGGATTGGAATGGAATGGAATGGAATGCAATGGAATGGAACGGAATAGAATTCTATTGAATCAACCCCAGTGGAATGGAATGGAATGGGATGGGATGGAATGGAATGGAATGGAATGGAATGGGATGGAACGAAAGGGAATAGAATGCTTTTCAATAAACCCGTGTGGAGTGGAGTGGAGCAGAGCGGAGCAGAACACAGCGGAACGGAATGTAACAGAATGGAAAGGAGCGGTATAGAGTGCTATTGAATCAACCCCAGTAGAATGGAATGGAATGGAGTGCAATGGAATGGAATGGAATGGAATGGAATGGAATGGAATAGAATGCTATTGAATCAACATCATTGGAATGGAATGGAATGGAATGGAACAGAACGGAATATAATGCTATTGAATCAACCCGAGTGGAGTGGAGTGGAGCGGAGTGGAGCGGAACAGAACGGAACTGAACGGCATAGAATGCTATTGATTCAACCCCAGTGTAATGGAATGGAATGGAATGGAATAAAACGGAACGGAATAGAATGCTATTGAATCAACAGCAGTGGAATGGAATGGAATGGAATGGAATGGAACGGAACAGAATAGAATGCTTTTCAATCAACCCGTTTGGAGTGGAGCGGAGAGGAGCGGAGCGCAGCGGAATGGAACGCAATGGAACAGAATGGAACGAAATAGAATGCTATTGAATCAACCACAGTGGAATGGAATGGAATGGAATGAAACGGAATTGAATGCTTTTCAATCATCCCGAGTGGAGTGGAGCGGAGCGGAGCAGAACGGAACGGAACGGAACAAAACGGAATAGAATGCTATTGAATCAACCCCAGTGGAATGGAATGGAATGGAACGGAATAGAATGATTTGAATCAACCACAGTGCAATGGAATGGAATGGAATGGAATGGAATGGAATGGAATGGAATGGAATGAAACGGAATTGAATGCTTTTCAATCAACCCAAGTGGAGTGGAGCGGAGCAGTGCGGAGCGGAGCGGAATGGAACGCAGCAGAAAGGAACGGAACGGAACGGAATAGAATGCTATTGAATCAACCCAAGTGGAATACAATGGAATGGAAAGGAATGGAATGGAATGGAACGGAACGGAAAAGAATGCTATTGAATCAACCCGAGTGGAGTGGAGTGGAGTGG
Source organism: Pan paniscus (assembly GCF_029289425.2). NCBI lineage: Eukaryota > Metazoa > Chordata > Mammalia > Primates > Hominidae > Pan > Pan paniscus. The sequence continues at coordinate 41,604,450 of NC_073267.2, read as the reverse complement.
ATCAGAGTGGAATGGAACTGAACGGAATGGAATGGAATGGCTTAGAATGCTATTGAATCAACCCCAGTTGAATGGAATGGAATGGAATGGAATGGAATGGAACGGAATAGAATGTTATTGAATCAACCCCAGTGGAATGGAATGGAATGGAATGGAATGGAACGAAATGGAATAGAATGATTTTCAATCAACCCGCTTGGAGTGGAGCGGAGAGGAGCGGAGCGCAGCGGAACTGAACGCAACGGAACGGAATGGAATGGCATAGAATGCTATTGAATCTACCACAGTGGAATGGAAAGGAATGGAATGGAATGGAATGGAATGGAATGGAATGGAATGGAACGGAATACAATGCTATTGAAGCAAACCAAGTGCACTGGAGCGGAGCGGAGCGGAACGGAACGGCATAGAATGCTATTGAGTCAACCTCAGTGGAATGGAATGGAATGAAATGGAATGGAATGGAATGGAATGGAACGGAATAGAATGCTATTGAATCAACCCCAGTGGAATGGAATGGAATGGAATGCAATGGAACGAAACGGAATAGAATGCTATTGAATCAACCCCAGTGGAGTGGAATGGATTGGAATGGAATGGAATGGAATGGAATGGAACGGAATAGAATTCTATTGAATCAACCCCAGTGGAATGGAATGGAATATAATGGAATGGAATGCAATGAAAGGGAATAGAATGCTTTTCAATCAAACTGAGTGGAGCGGAGTGGAGTGGAGCAGAATGGAACGGAACGGAACGAAACAGTATGGAATACAATGCTATTGAATCAACCACAGTGGAATGGAATGGAATGGAATGGAATGGAATGGAATGGAATGGAATGGAACGGAATGGAATGGAACAGAACGGAATAGAATGCTACTGAATCAACCTGAGTGGAGTGGAGTGGAGAGGAGCGGAGTGGAATGGAACGGAACGGAATGGAACGGAACGGCATAGAATGCTATTGAATCATCCCCAGTGGAATGGAATGGAATGGAATGGAATGGAATGGAATGGAATGGAATGAAATGGAATGGAATGGAATGGAATGGAATGGAATGAAATGGAATGGAATGGAATGGAATGAAATGGAATGGAATGGAATGGAATGAAATGAAATGGAATAGAACGGAATAGAATGCTACTGAATCAACCCCAGTGGAATGGAATGGAATACAATGCAATGGAATGCAATGGAATGCAATGGAATGGAATAGAATGCTTTTGAATCAACCCCAGTGGAATGTAATGTTATGTAATGGAATGGAATGGAATGGAATGGAATGGAACGAAACGGAATTGAATGCTTTTCAGTCAACCCGAGTGGAGTGGAGCGGAGCAGAGCGCAGCTGAATGGAACGGAACGGAACGAAACGGAATAGAATGCTACTGAATCAACCCAAGTGGAATAGAATGGAATGGAAAGGAATGGAATGGAACGAAATGGAAAGGAATAGAATGCTATTGAATCAACCTGAGTGGAGTGCAGTGGAGCGGATCGGAGCGGAACGGAACTGAGCGGAACGGAACGGAATGGCTTAGAATGATATTGAATCAACCCCAGTTGAATGGAATGGAATGGAATGGAATGGAATGGAATGGAATGGAATGGAACGCAACGGAACAGAATGCTATTGAATCAACCCCAGTGGAATGGAATGGAATGGAATTGAATGGAATGGAATGGAATGGAATGGAACAAAACGGAATAGAATGCTTTTCAATCAACAGGTTTGTAGTGGAGCAGAGACGAGAGGAGCGCAGCGGAACAGAATGCAACGGAATGGAACGGAACGGAATAGAATGCTATTGAATCAACCCCAGTGGAATGGAATGGAAAGGAATGGAATGGAATGGAATGGAACCGAATGGAATAGAATTATATTGAATCAACCCCAGTGGAATGGAATGGAAAGGAATGGAATGGAATGGAATGGAACCGAATGGAATAGAATTCTATTGAATCAACCACAGTGGAATGAAAACGAATATAATGCAATGGAATGGAATGGAATGGAGCGAAACGGCATAGAATGCTTTTAAATCAACCCAAATGGAGTGGAGCAGAGTGCAGCTGAACGGAACGGAAAGGAACGGAATTGAACGGAATAGAATGCTATTGAATCAACCCCAGTGGAATACAATGGAATGGAAAGGAATGGAATGGAATGGAACGGAACGGAAAAGAATGCTATTGAATCAACCCGAGTGGAGTGGAGTGGAGTGGATCAGAGTGGAATGGAACTGAACGGAATGGAATGGAATGGCTTAGAATGCTATTGAATCAACCCCAGTTGAATGGAATGGAATGGAATGGAATGGAATGGAACGGAATAGAATGTTATTGAATCAACCCCAGTGGAATGGAATGGAATGGAATGGAATGGAACGAAATGGAATAGAATGATTTTCAATCAACCCGCTTGGAGTGGAGCGGAGAGGAGCGGAGCGCAGCGGAACTGAACGCAATGGAACGGAATGGAATGGCATAGAATGCTATTGAATCTACCACAGTGGAATGGAAAGGAATGGAATGGAATGGAATGGAATGGAATGGAATGGAATGGAACGGAATACAATGCTATTGAAGCAAACCAAGTGCACTGGAGCGGAGCGGAGCGGAACGGAACGGCATAGAATGCTATTGAGTCAACCTCAGTGGAATGGAATGGAATGAAATGGAATGGAATGGAATGGAATGGAACGGAATAGAATGCTATTGAATCAACCCCAGTGGAATGGAATGGAATGGAATGCAATGGAACGAAACGGAATAGAATGCTATTGAATCAACCCCAGTGGAGTGGAATGGATTGGAATGGAATGGAATGGAATGGAATGGAACGGAATAGAATTCTATTGAATCAACCCCAGTGGAATGGAATGGAATATAATGGAATGGAATGCAATGAAAGGGAATAGAATGCTTTTCAATCAAACTGAGTGGAGCGGAGTGGAGTGGAGCAGAATGGAACGGAACGGAACGAAACAGTATGGAATACAATGCTATTGAATCAACCACAGTGGAATGGAATGGAATGGAATGGAATGGAATGGAATGGAATGGAACGGAATGGAATGGAACAGAACGGAATAGAATGCTACTGAATCAACCTGAGTGGAGTGGAGTGGAGAGGAGCGGAGTGGAATGGAACGGAACGGAATGGAACGGAACGGCATAGAATGCTATTGAATCATCCCCAGTGGAATGGAATGGAATGGAATGGAATGGAATGGAATGGAATGGAATGAAATGGAATGGAATGGAATGGAATGAAATGGAATGGAATGGAATGGAATGAAATGGAATGGAATGGAATGGAATGAAATGAAATGGAATAGAACGGAATAGAATGCTACTGAATCAACCCCAGTGGAATGGAATGGAATACAATGCAATGGAATGCAATGGAATGCAATGGAATGGAATAGAATGCTTTTGAATCAACCCCAGTGGAATGTAATGTTATGTAATGGAATGGAATGGAATGGAATGGAATGGAACGAAACGGAATTGAATGCTTTTCAGTCAACCCGAGTGGAGTGGAGCGGAGCAGAGCGCAGCTGAATGGAACGGAACGGAACGAAACGGAATAGAATGCTACTGAATCAACCCAAGTGGAATAGAATGGAATGGAAAGGAATGGAATGGAACGAAATGGAAAGGAATAGAATGCTATTGAATCAACCTGAGTGGAGTGCAGTGGAGCGGATCGGAGCGGAACGGAACTGAGCGGAACGGAACGGAATGGCTTAGAATGATATTGAATCAACCCCAGTTGAATGGAATGGAATGGAATGGAATGGAATGGAATGGAATGGAATGGAACGCAACGGAACAGAATGCTATTGAATCAACCCCAGTGGAATGGAATGGAATGGAATTGAATGGAATGGAATGGAATGGAATGGAACAAAACGGAATAGAATGCTTTTCAATCAACAGGTTTGTAGTGGAGCAGAGACGAGAGGAGCGCAGCGGAACAGAATGCAACGGAATGGAACGGAACGGAATAGAATGCTATTGAATCAACCCCAGTGGAATGGAATGGAAAGGAATGGAATGGAATGGAATGGAACCGAATGGAATAGAATTATATTGAATCAACCCCAGTGGAATGGAATGGAAAGGAATGGAATGGAATGGAATGGAACCGAATGGAATAGAATTCTATTGAATCAACCACAGTGGAATGAAAACGAATATAATGCAATGGAATGGAATGGAATGGAGCGAAACGGCATAGAATGCTTTTAAATCAACCCAAATGGAGTGGAGCAGAGTGCAGCTGAACGGAACGGAAAGGAACGGAATTGAACGGAATAGAATGCTATTGAATCAACCCCAGTGGAATGGAATGGAATGGAATGGAACGAAACGGAATAGAATGCTTTTCAATCAACCAGAGTGCAGTGGAGCGGAGCAGAGCGGAGCACAGCGGAACAGAACAGAACGGAATGGAACGGAATAGAATGCTATAGAATTAACCCCAGTGGAATGGAATGGTATGGAATGGAATGGAATGGAATGGAACGGAACGGAATAGAATGCTTTTGAATAAACCCCAGTGGAATGGAATGGAATGGAATGGAATGGAATGCAATGGAACGAAACGGAATAGAATGCTTTTCAATCAACCTGAGTGGAGTGGAGCGGAGAGGAGCGAAGCACAGTGGAACAGAAAAGAACGGAACGGAACGGAATAGAATGGTATTGAATCAACCCCATTGGAATGGAATGGAATGGAATGGAATGGAATGGAATGGAATGGAATGCAATGGAATGGAATGGAATGAAAAAGAATGGTATTGAATCAACCCGAGAAGAGCGGAGTGGAGCGGAAAGGCACTTAACGGAACCGAACGGCATAGAATGCTATTGAATCAACAGCAGTGGAATGGAATGGAATGGAATGGAACAGAATGGAACGAAACAGAATAGAATGCTTTCCAATCAACCCGGGTGTTGCGTAGCGGAGAGGAGCGGAGCGGAGAGGAGCGGAGCTGAGGGGAGAGGAGCGGAGCTGAGCGCAGCGGAATGGAATGGAATGGAAAGGAACGGAACGGAGTAGAATGCTATTGAATCAACCCCATGGAATGGAATGGAATGGAATGGTATGGAAGAGAATGGAATAGAATGCGATTGAATCAATCCGAGTGGAGTGGAATGGAGCGGAGCAGAATGGAATGGAACGGAATGGAACGGAATGGTATAGAATGCTATTAAATCAACCACAGTGGAAAGGAATGGATTGGAATGGAATGGAATGGAACGGAACGGAATAGATTTCTATTGAATCAACCCCAGAGGAATGGAATGGAATGGAATGGAATGGAATGGAATGGAATGGAATGGAATGGAACGAAAGGGAATAGAATGCTTTTCAATCAACCCGAGTGGAGTGGAGCTGAGCGGAGCGGAGTGCGGCAGAACGGAACGGAACGGAATGAAACGGAACAGAATACAATGCTATTGAATCAACCCCAGTGGACTGGAATGCAATGGAATGGAATGGATCGGAATAGAATGCTATTGAATCAACCCGAGTGGATTGGAGTGGAGTGGAGCAGAGCGGAATGGAACGGAATGGAACAGAACCGCATAGAATGCTATTGAATCAACCCCAGTGGAATGGAATGGAAAGGAATGGAATGGAACGGAATAGAATGCTATTGAATCAACCCCAGTGGAATGGAATGGAATGGAATGGAATGGAATGGAATGGAATGGAATGGAATGGAATGCGAAGGAACAGAATAGAATGCTATTGAATCAACTTGAATGGAGTGGAGTGGAGTGGATCGGAGCAGAACGGAACGGAACGGAACAGAACGGCATAGAAAGCTATTGAATCAACCCCAGTGGAATGGAATGGAATGGAACCGAAAGAAATAGAATGCTATTGAAACAACCCCATGGAATGGAATGGAATGGAATGGAATGGCATGGAACAGAATGGAATAGAATGCTATTGAATCAATCCGAGTGGAGTGGAGTGGAGCGCAGCGGAACGGAATGGAACGGAATGGATCGGAACGGTATAGAATGCTATTGACTCAACCACAGTGGAATGCAATGGATTGGAATGGAATGGAATGGAACGGAACGGAATACATTACTATTGAATCAACCACAATTGAACGGAATGGAATGGAATGGAATATAATGGAATGGAATGCAACGAAAGGGAATAGAATGCTTTTCAATCAACCCAAGTGGAGTGGAGCAGAGCGCAGAGGAACGGAACTCAACGGAATGGAACGGAACGGCATAGAAAGATATTGAATCAACCCCAGGGGAATGGAATGGAATGGAATGGAATGGAATGGAACGGAACGAAATAGAATGCTATTGAATCAACCCAAGTGGAATGGAATGAAATCGGATGGAACGGAAAGGTATAGAATGCTATTGAATAAACCACAGTGGAATGGAATGGAATGGAATGGAATGGAACGAAATGGAATAGAATGCTTTTCAATCAACCTGTTTGGAGTGGAGCGGAGAGGAGCGGAGCAGAACGCAGTGGAACGGAACGGATCAGAACGGAAAGGAACGGAATAGAATGCTATTGAATCAGCCCCTGTGGAATGGAATGGAATGGAATGGAATGGAATGGAATGCAATGGAATGGAATGGAATGAAACGGAATAGAATGCTTTTCAACCAACCCGATTGGAGTTGAGTGGAGCGGAGCAGAGCGGAGTGCAGCGGAACGGAACGGAACGGAACGGAGTAGAATGTTATTGAATCAACACCAGTGGAATGGAATGGAATGGAATGGAATGGAATGGAATGGAACGGAACGGAATAGAATGCTGTTGAATCAACCCGAGTGGAGTGGAGAGGAGCGGAGTGGAATGGAAAGGAACGGAACGGAACGGCATAGAATGCTATTTAATCAACCCCTGTGGAATGGAATGGAATGGAATGGAACGGAAGAGAATGCTATTGAATCAAACCCAGTTCAATGGAATGGAACGGAATGGAATGGAATGTAACGGAACGGAATAGAATGCTATTGAATCAACCCCAGTGGAATGGAATGGAATGGAATGGAATTGAGTGGAATGGAATGGAACGAAATGGAATAGAATGCTTTTCAATCAACCTGAGTGGAGTGGAGCGGAGCGGAGTGGAGCGCAGAGGAACGGAACGGCACGGAACGGAACGGAACGGAATAGAATGCTATTGAATCAACCCCAGTGGAGTGGAATGGATTGGAATGGAATGGAATGGAATAGAATGGAACGGAATGGAATCGAATTCTATTGAATCAACCCCAGTGGAATGGAATGGAATGGAATGGAATGGAATGGAATGGAATGGAATGGAATGGAATGGAATGGAACGAAAGGGAATAGAATGCTTTTCAATAAACCCGTGTGGAGTGGAGCGGAGCAGATCGGAGCAGAATGCAGCGGAACGGAACGGAACAGAACGGAAAGGAATGGAATAGAATGCTATTGAATCAACCCCAGTGGAATAGAATGGAATGGAGTGGAATGGAATGGAATGGAATGGAATAGAATACTATTGAATCACACCCAGTGGATTGGAATGGAATGGAATGGAACGAAACGGAATAGAATGCTTTTCAATCAACCCGAGTGTAGTGGAGCGGTGCGGAGCGGAGCGGAGTGCAGCGGAACGGAACGGAATGGAAAGGATCAGAATAGAATGCTATTGAATCAACACCAGTGGAATGGAATGGAATGGAATGGAACGGAACGGAATAGAATGCTATTGAATCAACCCGAGTGGAGTGGAGCAGAGCGGAGCGGAATGGAACGGAATGGAATGGCATAGAATGCTACTGATTCAACCCCAGTGGAATGGAAAGGAATGGAATGGAACGGAATAGAATGCTTTTGAATCAACCCCAGTGGAATGTAATGGAATGGAATGGAATGGAATGGAATGGAACGGAATGGAATGGGATGGAATAGAATGGAACAAAACGGAATTGAATGCTTTTCAATCAACCCGAGTGGAGTGGAGCGGAGCGGAGCGGAACGAAACGGAACGGAACCGAACAAAACGGAATAGAATGCTATTGAATCAACCCAAGTGGAATGGAATGGATTGGAAATGAATGGAATGGAACGGAAGGGAAAAGAATAGAATGCTATTGAATCAACCCGAGTGGAGTGGAGTGGAGTGGATCGGATTGGAACGGAACTGAACGGAACGGAAAGGAATTGCATAGAATGCAATTGAATCAACCCCAGTGGAATGGAATGGAATGGAATGGAATGGAATGGCACACAATGCTATTGAATCAACCGCAGTGGAATGGAATGGAATGGAATGGAATGGAATGGAATGGAATGGAATGGAACGGAATAGAATGCTTTTCAATCAACCCGTTTGGAGTGGAGCGGAGAGGAGAGGAGTGCAGCGGAATGGAACGCAACGGAACGGAACGGAACGGAATAGAATGCTATTGAATCAACCACAGTGGAATGGAATGGAATGGAATGGAACTGAACGGAATAGAATGCTATTGAATCAACCCGAGTGGAGTGGAGTGGAGCGGAGCGGAGTGGAACGGAAAGGAACGGAACGGAACGGCATAGAATGCTATTGAATCAACCCCAGTGGAATGGAATGGAATGGAATGGAACAGAATAGAATGCTATTGAATCAACCCCAGTTGAATGGAATGTAACGGAATGGAATGGAATGTAACGGAATGGAATAGAATGCTATTAAATCAACCCCAGTGGAATGGAATGGCATGGAATGGAATGGAATTCAGTGGAATGGAACGGAACAAAACGGAATAGAATGCTTTTCAATCAACTGGAGTGGAGCGGAGCGGAGCAGAGCGCAGCGGAACGGAACGGAATGGAATGGAATGGAATAGAATGCTATTGAATCAACCCCAGTGGAGTGGAATGGATTGGAATGGAATGGAATGGAATGGAATGGAACGGAATAGAATTCTATTGAATCAACCCCAGTGGAATGGAATGGAATATAATGGAATGGAATGCAATGAAAGGGAATAGAATGCTTTTCAATCAAACTGAGTGGAGCGGAGTGGAGTGGAGCAGAATGGAACGGAACGGAACGAAACAGTACGGAATACAATGCTATTGAATCAACAACCGTGGAATGGAATGGAGGGGAATGGAATGGAATGGAATGGAATGGAACGGAATGAAACGGAATAGAATGCTTTTCAATCAAACCTACTGGATTGGAGTGGAGAGGAGCGAAGTGCAGTGGAACGGAAAGGAACGGAATGGAACGGAACGGAATAGAATGCTATTGAATCAATCCCAGTGCAATGGAAAGAAAAGGAATTGAATGGAATGGAATGGAATGGAACAGAATGGAACGGAATAGAATGCTATTGCATCAACCCGAGTGGAGTGGAGTGGAGCGGAATGGAGTGGAACGGAATGGAACGGAGCAGCACAGAATGCTTTTGCGTCAACCCCAGTGGAATGGAATGGAATGGAATGGAATGGAATGGAATGGAATGGAATAGAATGCTATTGAATCAACCCCAGTGGAATGGAATGGAATCGAATCGAATCGAATCGAATCGAATGGGATGAAACGGAATAGAATGCTTTTCAATCAACCCGAGTAGAGTGCAGCGGAGTGGATCGGAGTGGAGCGCAGCGGAACAGAATGGAACGGAACGGAACGGCATAAAATGCTGTTGAATAAACTCCAGTGGAATGGAATGGAATAGAATGGAATGGAACGGAATGGAATGGAATGGAACGGAATGGAATAGAATGCTGTTGAATCAACCCCAGTGGAATGGAATGGAATGGAACGAAATGGAATGGAATGGAATGGAATAGAATGGAATGAAACGGCATTGAATGCTTTTCAATCAACCCGAGGAGTGGAGTGGAGCAGAGCGGAGCGCAGCGGAACGGAACGGAACGGAACGGAATAGAATGCTATTGAATCAACCCAAGTGGAATACAATGGAATGGAAAGGAATGGAATGGAATGGAACGGAATGGAAAAGAATGCTATTGAATCAACCCGAGTGGAGTAGAGTGGAGCAGATCGAAGCGGAACGCAACTGAACGGAACGGAACGGAATGGAGTACAATGCTATTGAATCAACCCCAGTTGAATGGAATGGAATGGAACAAAACGGAATAGAATGCTATTGAATCAACCCGTTTGTAGTGGAGCGTAGAGGAGCATAGCGCAGCGGAACAGAACGCAATGGAACAGAATGGAAAGGAATAGAATGCTATTAAATCAACCACAGTGGAATGGAATGGAATGGAATGGAATGGAACGAAAGGGAATAGAATTCTTTTCAATCAACCCATGTGGAGTGAAGTGGAGCGGAGCGCAGCGGAACGGAATGGAACGGAATGGAATAGAATGCTATTGAATCAACCCCAGTGGAGTGGAATGGATTGGAATGGAATGGAATGGAATGCAATGGAATGGAACGGAATAGAATTCTATTGAATCAACCCCAGTGGAATGGAATGGAATGGGATGGAATGGAATGGAATGGAATGGAATGGGATGGAACGAAAGGGAATAGAATGCTTTTCAATAAACCGGTGTGGAGTGGAGTGGAGCAGAGCGGAGCAGAACACAGCGGAACGGAATGTAACAGAATGGAAAGGAGCGGTATAGAGTGCTATTGAATCAACCCCAGTAGAATGGAATGGAATGGAGTGCAATGGAATGGAATGGAATGGAATGGAATGGAATGGAATAGAATGCTATTGAATCAACATCATTGGAATGGAATGGAATGGAATGGAACAGAACGGAATATAATGCTATTGAATCAACCCGAGTGGAGTGGAGTGGAGCGGAGTGGAGCGGAACAGAACGGAACTGAACGGCATAGAATGCTATTGATTCAACCCCAGTGTAATGGAATGGAATGGAATGGAATAAAACGGAACGGAATAGAATGCTATTGAATCAACAGCAGTGGAATGGAATGGAATGGAATGGAATGGAACGGAACAGAATAGAATGCTTTTCAATCAACCCGTTTGGAGTGGAGCGGAGAGGAGCGGAGCGCAGCGGAATGGAACGCAATGGAACAGAATGGAACGAAATAGAATGCTATTGAATCAACCACAGTGGAATGGAATGGAATGGAATGAAACGGAATTGAATGCTTTTCAATCATCCCGAGTGGAGTGGAGCGGAGCGGAGCAGAACGGAACGGAACGGAACGGAACAAAACGGAATAGAATGCTATTGAATCAACCCCAGTGGAATGGAATGGAATGGAACGGAATAGAATGATTTGAATCAACCACAGTGCAATGGAATGGAATGGAATGGAATGGAATGGAATGGAATGGAATGAAACGGAATTGAATGCTTTTCAATCAACCCAAGTGGAGTGGAGCGGAGCAGTGCGGAGCGGAGCGGAATGGAACGCAGCAGAAAGGAACGGAACGGAACGGAATAGAATGCTATTGAATCAACCCAAGTGGAATACAATGGAATGGAAAGGAATGGAATGGAATGGAACGGAACGGAAAAGAATGCTATTGAATCAACCCGAGTGGAGTGGAGTGGAGTGGATCAGAGTGGAATGGAACTGAACGGAATGGAATGGAATGGCTTAGAATGCTATTGAATCAACCCCAGTTGAATGGAATGGAATGGAATGGAATGGAATGGAACGGAATAGAATGTTATTGAATCAACCCCAGTGGAATGGAATGGAATGGAATGGAATGGAACGAAATGGAATAGAATGATTTTCAATCAACCCGCTTGGAGTGGAGCGGAGAGGAGCGGAGCGCAGCGGAACGGAACGCAACGGAACGGAATGGAATGGCATAGAATGCTATTGAATCTACCACAGTGGAATGGAAAGGAATGGAATGGAATGGAATGGAATGGAATGGAATGGAATGGAACGGAATACAATGCTATTGAAGCAAACCAAGTGCACTGGAGCGGAGCGGAGCGGAACGGAACGGCATAGAATGCTATTGAGTCAACCCCAGTGGAATGGAATGGAATGAAATGGAATGGAATGGAATGGAATGGAACGGAATAGAATGCTATTGAATCAACCCCAGTGGAATGGAATGGAATGGAATGCAATGGAACGAAACGGAATAGAATGCTATTGAATCAACCCCAGTGGAGTGGAATGGATTGGAATGGAATGGAATGGAATGGAATGGAACGGAATAGAATTCTATTGAATCAACCCCAGTGGAATGGAATGGAATATAATGGAATGGAATGCAATGAAAGGGAATAGAATGCTTTTCAATCAAACTGAGTGGAGCGGAGTGGAGTGGAGCAGAATGGAACGGAACGGAACGAAACAGTATGGAATACAATGCTATTGAATCAACCACAGTGGAATGGAATGGAATGGAATGGAATGGAATGGAATGGAATGGAATGGAACGGAATGGAATGGAACAGAACGGAATAGAATGCTACTGAATCAACCTGAGTGGAGTGGAGTGGAGAGGAGCGGAGTGGAATGGAACGGAACGGAATGGAACGGAACGGCATAGAATGCTATTGAATCATCCCCAGTGGAATGGAATGGAATGGAATGGAATGGAATGGAATGGAATGAAATGGAATGGAATGGAATGGAATGAAATGGAATGGAATGGAATGGAATGAAATGGAATGGAATAGAACGGAATAGAATGCTACTGAATCAACCCCAGTGGAATGGAATGGAATACAATGCAATGGAATGCAATGGAATGCAATGGAATGGAATAGAATGCTTTTGAATCAACCCCAGTGGAATGTAATGTTATGTAATGGAATGGAATGGAATGGAATGGAATGGAACGAAACGGAATTGAATGCTTTTCAGTCAACCCGAGTGGAGTGGAGCGGAGCAGAGTGCAGCTGAATGGAACGGAACGGAACGAAACGGAATAGAATGCTACTGAATCAACCCAAGTGGAATAGAATGGAATGGAAAGGAATGGAATGGAACGAAATGGAAAGGAATAGAATGCTATTGAATCAACCTGAGTGGAGTGCAGTGGAGCGGATCGGAGCGGAACGGAACTGAGCGGAACGGAACGGAATGGCTTAGAATGATATTGAATCAACCCCAGTTGAATGGAATGGAATGGAATGGAATGGAATGGAATGGAATGGAACGCAACGGAACAGAATGCTATTGAATCAACCCCAGTGGAATGGAATGGAATGGAATTGAATGGAATGGAATGGAATGGAATGGAACAAAACGGAATAGAATGCTTTTCAATCAACAGGTTTGTAGTGGAGCAGAGACGAGAGGAGCGCAGCGGAACAGAATGCAACGGAATGGAACGGAACGGAATAGAATGCTATTGAATCAACCCCAGTGGAATGGAATGGAAAGGAATGGAATGGAATGGAATGGAACCGAATGGAATAGAATTATATTGAATCAACCCCAGTGGAATGGAATGGAAAGGAATGGAATGGAATGGAATGGAACCGAATGGAATAGAATTCTATTGAATCAACCACAGTGGAATGAAAACGAATATAATGCAATGGAATGGAATGGAATGGAGCGAAACGGCATAGAATGCTTTTAAATCAACCCAAATGGAGTGGAGCAGAGTGCAGCTGAACGGAACGGAAAGGAACGGAATTGAACGGAATAGAATGCTATTGAATCAACCCCAGTGGAATGGAATGGAATGGAATGGAACGAAACGGAATAGAATGCTTTTCAATCAACCAGAGTGCAGTGGAGCGGAGCAGAGCGGAGCACAGCGGAACAGAACAGAATGGAATGGAACGGAATAGAATGCTATAGAATTAACCCCAGTGGAATGGAATGGTATGGAATGGAATGGAATGGAATGGAACGGAACGGAATAGAATGCTTTTGAATAAACCCCAGTGGAATGGAATGGAATGGAATGGAATGGAATGCAATGGAACGAAACGGAATAGAATGCTTTTCAATCAACCTGAGTGGAGTGGAGCGGAGAGGAGCGAAGCACAGTGGAACAGAAAAGAACGGAACGGAACGGAATAGAATGGTATTGAATCAACCCCATTGGAATGGAATGGAATGGAATGGAATGGAATGGAATGGAATGGAATGGAATGCAATGGAATGGAATGGAATGAAAAAGAATGGTATTGAATCAACCCGAGAAGAGCGGAGTGGAGCGGAAAGGCACTTAACGGAACCGAACGGCATAGAATGCTATTGAATCAACAGCAGTGGAATGGAATGGAATGGAATGGAACAGAATGGAACGAAACAGAATAGAATGCTTTCCAATCAACCCGGGTGTTGCGTAGCGGAGAGGAGCGGAGCGGAGAGGAGCGGAGCTGAGGGGAGAGGAGCGGAGCTGAGCGCAGCGGAATGGAATGGAATGGAAAGGAACGGAACGGAGTAGAATGCTATTGAATCAACCCCATGGAATGGAATGGAATGGAATGGTATGGAAGAGAATGGAATAGAATGCGATTGAATCAATCCGAGTGGAGTGGAATGGAGCGGAGCAGAATGGAATGGAACGGAATGGAACGGAATGGTATAGAATGCTATTAAATCAACCACAGTGGAAAGGAATGGATTGGAATGGAATGGAATGGAACGGAACGGAATAGATTTCTATTGAATCAACCCCAGAGGAATGGAATGGAATGGAATGGAATGGAATGGAATGGAATGGAATGGAATGGAATGGAATGGAACGAAAGGGAATAGAATGCTTTTCAATCAACCCGAGTGGAGTGGAGCTGAGCGGAGCGGAGTGCGGCAGAACGGAACGGAACGGAATGAAACGGAACAGAATACAATGCTATTGAATCAACCCCAGTGGACTGGAATGCAATGGAATGGAATGGATCGGAATAGAATGCTATTGAATCAACCCGAGTGGATTGGAGTGGAGCGGAGCAGAGCGGAATGGAACGGAATGGAACAGAACCGCATAGAATGCTATTGAATCAACCCCAGTGGAATGGAATGGAAAGGAATGGAATGGAACGGAATAGAATGCTATTGAATCAACCCCAGTGGAATGGAATGGAATGGAATGGAATGGAATGGAATGGAATGGAATGGAATGGAATGGAATGCGAAGGAACAGAATAGAATGCTATTGAATCAACTTGAATGGAGTGGAGTGGAGTGGATCGGAGCAGAACGGAACGGAACGGAACAGAACGGCATAGAAAGCTATTGAATCAACCCCAGTGGAATGGAATGGAATGGAACCGAAAGAAATAGAATGCTATTGAATCAACCCCATGGAATGGAATGGAATGGAATGGAATGGAATGGAATGGAATGGCATGGAACAGAATGGAATAGAATGCTATTGAATCAATCCGAGTGGAGTGGAGTGGAGCGCAGCGGAACGGAATGGAACGGAATGGATCGGAACGGTATAGAATGCTATTGACTCAACCACAGTGGAATGCAATGGATTGGAATGGAATGGAATGGAACGGAACGGAATACATTACTATTGAATCAACCACAATTGAACGGAATGGAATGGAATGGAATATAATGGAATGGAATGCAACGAAAGGGAATAGAATGCTTTTCAATCAACCCAAGTGGAGTGGAGCGGAGCGCAGAGGAACGGAACTCAACGGAATGGAACGGAACGGCATAGAAAGATATTGAATCAACCCCAGGGGAATGGAATGGAATGGAATGGAATGGAACGGAACGAAATAGAATGCTATTGAATCAACCCAAGTGGAATGGAATGAAATCGGATGGAACGGAAAGGTATAGAATGCTATTGAATAAACCACAGTGGAATGGAATGGAATGGAATGGAATGGAACGAAATGGAATAGAATGCTTTTCAATCAACCTGTTTGGAGTGGAGCGGAGAGGAGCGGAGCAGAACGCAGTGGAACGGAACGGATCAGAACGGAAAGGAACGGAATAGAATGCTATTGAATCAGCCCCTGTGGAATGGAATGGAATGGAATGGAATGGAATGGAATGCAATGGAATGGAATGGAATGAAACGGAATAGAATGCTTTTCAACCAACCCGATTGGAGTTGAGTGGAGCGGAGCAGAGCGGAGTGCAGCGGAACGGAACGGAACGGAACGGAGTAGAATGTTATTGAATCAACACCAGTGGAATGGAATGGAATGGAATGGAATGGAATGGAATGGAATGGAACGGAACGGAATAGAATGCTGTTGAATCAACCCGAGTGGAGTGGAGAGGAGCGGAGTGGAATGGAAAGGAACGGAACGGAACGGCATAGAATGCTATTTAATCAACCCCTGTGGAATGGAATGGAATGGAATGGAACGGAAGAGAATGCTATTGAATCAAACCCAGTTCAATGGAATGGAACGGAATGGAATGGAATGTAACGGAACGGAATAGAATGCTATTGAATCAACCCCAGTGGAATGGAATGGAATGGAATGGAATTGAGTGGAATGGAATGGAACGAAATGGAATAGAATGCTTTTCAATCAACCTGAGTGGAGTGGAGCGGAGCGGAGTGGAGCGCAGAGGAACGGAACGGCACGGAACGGAACGGAACGGAATAGAATGCTATTGAATCAACCCCAGTGGAGTGGAATGGATTGGAATGGAATGGAATGGAATAGAATGGAACGGAATGGAATCGAATTCTATTGAATCAACCCCAGTGGAATGGAATGGAATGGAATGGAATGGAATGGAATGGAATGGAATGGAACGAAAGGGAATAGAATGCTTTTCAATAAACCCGTGTGGAGTGGAGCGGAGCAGATCGGAGCAGAATGCAGCGGAACGGAACGGAACAGAACGGAAAGGAATGGAATAGAATGCTATTGAATCAACCCCAGTGGAATAGAATGGAATGGAGTGGAATGGAATGGAATGGAATGGAATAGAATACTATTGAATCACACCCAGTGGATTGGAATGGAATGGAATGGAACGAAACGGAATAGAATGCTTTTCAATCAACCCGAGTGTAGTGGAGCGGTGCGGAGCGGAGCGGAGTGCAGCGGAACGGAACGGAATGGAAAGGATCAGAATAGAATGCTATTGAATCAACACCAGTGGAATGGAATGGAATGGAATGGAACGGAACGGAATAGAATGCTATTGAATCAACCCGAGTGGAGTGGAGCAGAGCGGAGCGGAATGGAACGGAATGGAATGGCATAGAATGCTACTGATTCAACCCCAGTGGAATGGAAAGGAATGGAATGGAACGGAATCGAATGCTTTTGAATCAACCCCAGTGGAATGTAATGGAATGGAATGGAATGGAATGGAACGGAATGGAATGGGATGGAATAGAATGGAACAAAACGGAATTGAATGCTTTTCAATCAACCCGAGTGGAGTGGAGCGGAGCGGAGCGGAACGAAACGGAACGGAACCGAACAAAACGGAATAGAATGCTATTGAATCAACCCAAGTGGAATGGAATGGATTGGAAATGAATGGAATGGAACGGAAGGGAAAAGAATAGAATGCTATTGAATCAACCCGAGTGGAGTGGAGTGGAGTGGATCGGATTGGAACGGAACTGAACGGAACGGAAAGGAATTGCATAGAATGCAATTGAATCAACCCCAGTGGAATGGAATGGAATGGAATGGAATGGAATGGCACACAATGCTATTGAATCAACCGCAGTGGAATGGAATGGAATGGAATGGAATGGAATGGAATGGAATGGAACGGAATAGAATGCTTTTCAATCAACCCGTTTGGAGTGGAGCGGAGAGGAGAGGAGTGCAGCGGAATGGAACGCAACGGAACGGAACGGAACGGAATAGAATGCTATTGAATCAACCACAGTGGAATGGAATGGAATGGAATGGAACTGAACGGAATAGAATGCTATTGAATCAACCCGAGTGGAGTGGAGTGGAGCGGAGCGGAGTGGAACGGAAAGGAACGGAACGGAACGGCATAGAATGCTATTGAATCAACCCCAGTGGAATGGAATGGAATGGAATGGAACAGAATAGAATGCTATTGAATCAACCCCAGTTGAATGGAATGTAACGGAATGGAATGGAATGTAACGGAATGGAATAGAATGCTATTAAATCAACCCCAGTGGAATGGAATGGCATGGAATGGAATGGAATTCAGTGGAATGGAACGGAACAAAACGGAATAGAATGCTTTTCAATCAACTGGAGTGGAGCGGAGCGGAGCAGAGCGCAGCGGAACGGAACGGAATGGAATGGAATGGAATAGAATGCTATTGAATCAACCCCAGTGGAGTGGAATGGATTGGAATGGAATGGAATGGAATGGAATGGAACGGAATAGAATTCTATTGAATCAACCCCAGTGGAATGGAATGGAATATAATGGAATGGAATGCAATGAAAGGGAATAGAATGCTTTTCAATCAAACTGAGTGGAGCGGAGTGGAGTGGAGCAGAATGGAACGGAACGGAACGAAACAGTACGGAATACAATGCTATTGAATCAACAACAGTGGAATGGAATGGAGGGGAATGGAATGGAATGGAATGGAATGGAACGGAATGAAACGGAATAGAATGCTTTTCAATCAAACCTACTGGATTGGAGTGGAGAGGAGCGAAGTGCAGTGGAACGGAAAGGAACGGAATGGAACGGAACGGAATAGAATGCTATTGAATCAATCCCAGTGCAATGGAAAGAAAAGGAATTGAATGGAATGGAATGGAATGGAACAGAATGGAACGGAATAGAATGCTATTGCATCAACCCGAGTGGAGTGGAGTGGAGCGGAATGGAGTGGAACGGAATGGAACGGAGCAGCACAGAATGCTTTTGCGTCAACCCCAGTGGAATGGAATGGAATGGAATGGAATGGAATGGAATGGAATGGAATAGAATGCTATTGAATCAACCCCAGTGGAATGGAATGGAATCGAATCGAATCGAATCGAATCGAATGGGATGAAACGGAATAGAATGCTTTTCAATCAACCCGAGTAGAGTGCAGCGGAGTGGATCGGAGTGGAGCGCAGCGGAACAGAATGGAACGGAACGGAACGGCATAAAATGCTGTTGAATAAACTCCAGTGGAATGGAATGGAATAGAATGGAATGGAACGGAATGGAATGGAATGGAACGGAATGGAATAGAATGCTGTTGAATCAACCCCAGTGGAATGGAATGGAATGGAACGAAATGGAATGGAATGGAATGGAATAGAATGGAATGAAACGGCATTGAATGCTTTTCAATCAACCCGAGGAGTGGAGTGGAGCAGAGCGGAGCGCAGCGGAACGGAACGGAACGGAACGGAATAGAATGCTATTGAATCAACCCAAGTGGAATACAATGGAATGGAAAGGAATGGAATGGAATGGAACGGAATGGAAAAGAATGCTATTGAATCAACCCGAGTGGAGTAGAGTGGAGCAGATCGAAGCGGAACGCAACTGAACGGAACGGAACGGAATGGAGTACAATGCTATTGAATCAACCCCAGTTGAATGGAATGGAATGGAACAAAACGGAATAGAATGCTATTGAATCAACCCGTTTGTAGTGGAGCGTAGAGGAGCATAGCGCAGCGGAACAGAACGCAATGGAACAGAATGGAAAGGAATAGAATGCTATTAAATCAACCACAGTGGAATGGAATGGAATGGAATGGAATGGAACGAAAGGGAATAGAATTCTTTTCAATCAACCCATGTGGAGTGAAGTGGAGCGGAGCGCAGCGGAACGGAATGGAACGGAATGGAATAGAATGCTATTGAATCAACCCCAGTGGAGTGGAATGGATTGGAATGGAATGGAATGGAATGCAATGGAATGGAACGGAATAGAATTCTATTGAATCAACCCCAGTGGAATGGAATGGAATGGGATGGAATGGAATGGAATGGAATGGAATGGGATGGAACGAAAGGGAATAGAATGCTTTTCAATAAACCCGTGTGGAGTGGAGCAGAGTGGAGCAGAACACAGCGGAACGGAATGTAACAGAATGGAAAGGAGCGGTATAGAGTGCTATTGAATCAACCCCAGTAGAATGGAATGGAATGGAGTGCAATGGAATGGAATGGAATGGAATGGAATGGAATGGAATAGAATGCTATTGAATCAACATCATTGGAATGGAATGGAATGGAATGGAACAGAACGGAATATAATGCTATTGAATCAACCCGAGTGGAGTGGAGTGGAGCGGAGTGGAGCGGAACAGAACGGAACTGAACGGCATAGAATGCTATTGATTCAACCCCAGTGTAATGGAATGGAATGGAATGGAATAAAACGGAACGGAATAGAATGCTATTGAATCAACAGCAGTGGAATGGAATGGAATGGAATGGAATGGAATGGAACGGAACAGAATAGAATGCTTTTCAATCAACCCGTTTGGAGTGGAGCGGAGAGGAGCGGAGTGCAGCGGAATGGAACGCAATGGAACAGAATGGAACGAAATAGAATGCTATTGAATCAACCACAGTGGAATGGAATGGAATGGAATGAAACGGAATTGAATGCTTTTCAATCATCCCGAGTGGAGTGGAGCGGAGCGGAGCAGAACGGAACGGAACGGAACGGAACAAAACGTAATAGAATGCTATTGAATCAACCCCAGTGGAATGGAATGGAATGGAACGGAATAGAATGATTTGAATCAACCACAGTGCAATGGAATGGAATGGAATGGAATGGAATGGAATGGAATGGAATGGAATGGAATGAAACGGAATTGAATGCTTTTCAATCAACCCAAGTGGAGTGGAGCGGAGCAGTGCGGAGCGGAGCGGAATGGAACGCAGCAGAAAGGAACGGAACGGAACGGAATAGAATGCTATTGAATCAACCCAAGTGGAATACAATGGAATGGAAAGGAATGGAATGGAACGGAACGGAACGGAAAAGAATGCTATTGAATCAACCCGAGTGGAGTGGAGTGGAGTGGATCAGAGTGGAATGGAACTGAACGGAATGGAATGGAATGGCTTAGAATGCTATTGAATCAACCCCAGTTGAATGGAATGGAATGGAATGGAATGGAATGGAACGGAATAGAATGTTATTGAATCAACCCCAGTGGAATGGAATGGAATGGAATGGAATGGAACGAAATGGAATAGAATGATTTTCAATCAACCCGCTTGGAGTGGAGCGGAGAGGAGCGGAGCGCAGCGGAACGGAACGCAACGGAACGGAATGGAATGGCATAGAATGCTATTGAATCTACCACAGTGGAATGGAAAGGAATGGAATGGAATGGAATGGAATGGAATGGAATGGAACGGAATACAATGCTATTGAAGCAAACCAAGTGCACTGGAGCGGAGCGGAGCGGAACGGAACGGCATAGAATGCTATTGAGTCAACCCCAGTGGAATGGAATGGAATGAAATGGAATGGAATGGAACGGAATAGAATGCTATTGAATCAACCCCAGTGGAATGGAATGGAATGGAATGCAATGGAACGAAACGGAATAGAATGCTATTGAATCAACCCCAGTGGAGTGGAATGGATTGGAATGGAATGGAATGGAATGGAATGGAACGGAATAGAATTCTATTGAATCAACCCCAGTGGAATGGAATGGAATATAATGGAATGGAATGCAATGAAAGGGAATAGAATGCTTTTCAATCAAACTGAGTGGAGCGGAGTGGAGTGGAGCAGAATGGAACGGAACGGAACGAAACAGTATGGAATACAATGCTATTGAATCAACCACAGTGGAATGGAATGGAATGGAATGGAATGGAATGGAATGGAATGGAACGGAATGGAATGGAACAGAACGGAATAGAATGCTACTGAATCAACCTGAGTGGAGTGGAGTGGAGAGGAGCGGAGTGGAATGGAACGGAACGGAATGGAACGGAACGGCATAGAATGCTATTGAATCATCCCCAGTGGAATGGAATGGAATGGAATGGAATGGAATGGAATGGAATGAAATGGAATGGAATGGAATGGAATGAAATGGAATGGAATGGAATGGAATGAAATGGAATGGAATAGAACGGAATAGAATGCTACTGAATCAACCCCAGTGGAATGGAATGGAATACAATGCAATGGAATGCAATGGAATGCAATGGAATGGAATAGAATGCTTTTGAATCAACCCCAGTGGAATGTAATGTTATGTAATGGAATGGAATGGAATGGAATGGAATGGAACGAAACGGAATTGAATGCTTTTCAGTCAACCCGAGTGGAGTGGAGCGGAGCAGAGCGCAGCTGAATGGAACGGAACGGAACGAAACGGAATAGAATGCTACTGAATCAACCCAAGTGGAATAGAATGGAATGGAAAGGAATGGAATGGAACGAAATGGAAAGGAATAGAATGCTATTGAATCAACCTGAGTGGAGTGCAGTGGAGCGGATCGGAGCGGAACGGAACTGAGCGGAACGGAACGGAATGGCTTAGAATGATATTGAATCAACCCCAGTTGAATGGAATGGAATGGAATGGAATGGAATGGAATGGAATGGAACGCAACGGAACAGAATGCTATTCAATCAACCCCAGTGGAATGGAATGGAATGGAATTGAATGGAATGGAATGGAATGGAATGGAACAAAACGGAATAGAATGCTTTTCAATCAACAGGTTTGTAGTGGAGCAGAGACGAGAGGAGCGCAGCGGAACAGAATGCAACGGAATGGAACGGAACGGAATAGAATGCTATTGAATCAACCCCAGTGGAATGGAATGGAAAGGAATGGAATGGAATGGAATGGAACCGAATGGAATAGAATTATATTGAATCAACCCCAGTGGAATGGAATGGAAAGGAATGGAATGGAATGGAATGGAACCGAATGGAATAGAATTCTATTGAATCAACCACAGTGGAATGAAAACGAATATAATGCAATGGAATGGAATGGAATGGAGCGAAACGGCATAGAATGCTTTTAAATCAACCCAAATGGAGTGGAGCAGAGTGCAGCTGAACGGAACGGAAAGGAACGGAATTGAACGGAATAGAATGCTATTGAATCAACCCCAGTGGAATGGAATGGAATGGAATGGAACGAAACGGAATAGAATGCTTTTCAATCAACCAGAGTGCAGTGGAGCGGAGCAGAGCGGAGCACAGCGGAACAGAACAGAACGGAATGGAACGGAATAGAATGCTATAGAATTAACCCCAGTGGAATGGAATGGTATGGAATGGAATGGAATGGAATGGAACGGAACGGAATAGAATGCTTTTGAATAAACCCCAGTGGAATGGAATGGAATGGAATGCAATGGAACGAAACGGAATAGAATGCTTTTCAATCAACCTGAGTGGAGTGGAGCGGAGAGGAGCGAAGCACAGTGGAACAGAAAAGAACGGAACGGAACGGAATAGAATGGTATTGAATCAACCCCATTGGAATGGAATGGAATGGAATGGAATGGAATGGAATGGAATGGAATGGAATGGAATGCAATGGAATGGAATGGAATGAAAAAGAATGGTATTGAATCAACCCGAGAAGAGCGGAGTGGAGCGGAAAGGCACTTAACGGAACGGAACGGCATAGAA
Organism: Pan paniscus; assembly: GCF_029289425.2. NCBI lineage: Eukaryota > Metazoa > Chordata > Mammalia > Primates > Hominidae > Pan > Pan paniscus. The sequence continues at coordinate 41,580,993 of NC_073267.2, read as the reverse complement.
TGCTATTGAATCAACAGCAGTGGAATGGAATGGAATGGAATGGAACAGAATGGAACGAAACAGAATAGAATGCTTTCCAATCAACCCGGGTGTTGCGTAGCGGAGAGGAGCGGAGCGGAGAGGAGCGGAGCTGAGGGGAGAGGAGCGGAGCTGAGCGCAGCGGAATGGAATGGAACGGAAAGGAACGGAACGGAGTAGAATGCTATTGAATCAACCCCATGGAATGGAATGGAATGGAATGGTATGGAAGAGAATGGAATAGAATGCGATTGAATCAATCCGAGTGGAGTGGAATGGAGCGGAGCAGAATGGAATGGAACGGAATGGAACGGAATGGTATAGAATGCTATTAAATCAACCACAGTGGAAAGGAATGGATTGGAATGGAATGGAATGGAACGGAACGGAATAGATTTCTATTGAATCAACCCCAGAGGAATGGAATGGAATGGAATGGAATGGAATGGAATGGAATGGAACGAAAGGGAATAGAATGCTTTTCAATCAACCCGAGTGGAGTGGAGCTGAGCGGAGCGGAGTGCGGCAGAACGGAACGGAACGGAATGAAACGGAACAGAATACAATGCTATTGAATCAACCCCAGTGGACTGGAATGCAATGGAATGGAATGGATCGGAATAGAATGCTATTGAATCAACCCGAGTGGATTGGAGTGGAGCGGAGCAGAGCGGAATGGAACGGAATGGAACAGAACCGCATAGAATGCTATTGAATCAACCCCAGTGGAATGGAATGGAAAGGAATGGAATGGAACGGAATAGAATGCTATTGAATCAACCCCAGTGGAATGGAATGGAATGGAATGGAATGGAATGGAATGGAATGGAATGGAATGGAATGGAATGGAATGGAATGCGAAGGAACAGAATAGAATGCTATTGAATCAACTTGAATGGAGTGGAGTGGAGTGGATCGGAGCAGAACGGAACGGAACGGAACAGAACGGCATAGAAAGCTATTGAATCAACCCCAGTGGAATGGAATGGAATGGAACCGAAAGAAATAGAATGCTATTGAATCAACCCCATGGAATGGAATGGAATGGAATGGAATGGAATGGAATGGCATGGAACAGAATGGAATAGAATGCTATTGAATCAATCCGAGTGGAGTGGAGTGGAGCGCAGCGGAACGGAATGGAACAGAATGGATCGGAACGGTATAGAATGCTATTGACTCAACCACAGTGGAATGCAATGGATTGGAATGGAATGGAATGGAACGGAACGGAATACATTACTATTGAATCAACCACAATTGAACGGAATGGAATGGAATGGAATATAATGGAATGGAATGCAACGAAAGGGAATAGAATGCTTTTCAATCAACCCAAGTGGAGTGGAGCGGAGCGCAGAGGAACGGAACTCAACGGAATGGAACGGAACGGCATAGAAAGATATTGAATCAACCCCAGGGGAATGGAATGGAATGGAATGGAATGGAATGGAACGGAACGAAATAGAATGCTATTGAATCAGCCCAAGTGGAATGGAATGAAATCGGATGGAACGGAAAGGTATAGAATGCTATTGAATAAACCACAGTGGAATGGAATGGAATGGAACGAAATGGAATAGAATGCTTTTCAATCAACCTGTTTGGAGTGGAGCGGAGAGGAGCGGAGCAGAACGCAGTGGAACGGAACGGATCAGAACGGAAAGGAACGGAATAGAATGCTATTGAATCAGCCCCTGTGGAATGGAATGGAATGGAATGGAATGGAATGGAATGGAATGCAATGGAATGGAATGGAATGAAACGGAATAGAATGCTTTTCAACCAACCCGATTGGAGTTGAGTGGAGCGGAGCAGAGCGGAGTGCAGCGGAACGGAACGGAACGGAACGGAGTAGAATGTTATTGAATCAACACCAGTGGAATGGAATGGAATGGAATGGAATGGAATGGAATGGAACGGAACGGAATAGAATGCTGTTGAATCAACCCGAGTGGAGTGGAGAGGAGCGGAGTGGAATGGAAAGGAACGGAACGGAACGGCATAGAATGCTATTTAATCAACCCCTGTGGAATGGAATGGAATGGAATGGAACGGAAGAGAATGCTATTGAATCAAACCCAGTTCAATGGAATGGAACGGAATGGAATGGAATGTAACGGAACGGAATAGAATGCTATTGAATCAACCCCAGTGGAATGGAATGGAATGGAATGGAATTGAGTGGAATGGAATGGAACGAAATGGAATAGAATGCTTTTCAATCAACCTGAGTGGAGTGGAGCGGAGCGGAGTGGAGCGCAGAGGAACGGAACGGCACGGAACGGAACGGAACGGAATAGAATGCTATTGAATCAACCCCAGTGGAGTGGAATGGATTGGAATGGAATGGAATTGAATAGAATGGAACGGAATGGAATCGAATTCTATTGAATCAACCCCAGTGGAATGGAATGGAATGGAATGGAATGGAATGGAATGGAATGGAACGAAAGGGAATAGAATGCTTTTCAATAAACCCGTGTGGAGTGGAGCGGAGCAGATCGGAGCAGAATGCAGCGGAACGGAACGGAACAGAACGGAAAGGAATGGAATAGAATGCTATTGAATCAACCCCAGTGGAATAGAATGGAATGGAGTGGAATGGAATGGAATGGAATGGAATAGAATACTATTGAATCACACCCAGTGGATTGGAATGGAATGGAATGGAACGAAACGGAATAGAATGCTTTTCAATCAACCCGAGTGTAGTGGAGCGGTGCGGAGCGGAGCGGAGTGCAGCGGAACGGAACGGAATGGAAAGGATCAGAATAGAATGCTATTGAATCAACACCAGTGGAATGGAATGGAATGGAATGGAACGGAACGGAATAGAATGCTATTGAATCAACCCGAGTGGAGTGGAGCAGAGCGGAGCGGAATGGAACGGAATGGAATGGCATAGAATGCTACTGATTCAACCCCAGTGGAATGGAAAGGAATGGAATGGAACGGAATAGAATGCTTTTGAATCAACCCCAGTGGAATGTAATGGAATGGAATGGAATGGAATGGAATGGAACGGAATGGAATGGGATGGAATAGAATGGAACAAAACGGAATTGAATGCTTTTCAATCAACCCGAGTGGAGTGGAGCGGAGCGGAGCGGAACGAAACGGAACGGAACCGAACAAAACGGAATAGAATGCTATTGAATCAACCCAAGTGGAATGGAATGGATTGGAAATGAATGGAATGGAACGGAAGGGAAAAGAATAGAATGCTATTGAATCAACCCGAGTGGAGTGGAGTGGAGTGGATCGGATTGGAACGGAACTGAACGGAACGGAAAGGAATTGCATAGAATGCAATTGAATCAACCCCAGTGGAATGGAATGGAATGGAATGGAATGGAATGGAATGGAATGGCACACAATGCTATTGAATCAACCGCAGTGGAATGGAATGGAATGGAATGGAATGGAATGGAATGGAATGGAACGGAATAGAATGCTTTTCAATCAACCCGTTTGGAGTGGAGCGGAGAGGAGAGGAGTGCAGCGGAATGGAACGCAACGGAACGGAACGGAACGGAATAGAATGCTATTGAATCAACCACAGTGGAATGGAATGGAATGGAATGGAACTGAACGGAATAGAATGCTATTGAATCAACCCGAGTGGAGTGGAGTGGAGCGGAGCGGAGTGGAACGGAAAGGAACGGAACGGAACGGCATAGAATGCTATTGAATCAACCCCAGTGGAATGGAATGGAATGGAATGGAACAGAATAGAATGCTATTGAATCAACCCCAGTTGAATGGAATGTAACGGAATGGAATGGAATGTAACGGAATGGAATAGAATGCTATTAAATCAACCCCAGTGGAATGGAATGGCATGGAATGGAATGGAATTCAGTGGAATGGAACGGAACAAAACGGAATAGAATGCTTTTCAATCAACTGGAGTGGAGCGGAGCGGAGCAGAGCGCAGCGGAACGGAACGGAATGGAATGGAATGGAATAGAATGCTATTGAATCAACCCCAGTGGAGTGGAATGGATTGGAATGGAATGGAATGGAATGGAATGGAACGGAATAGAATTCTATTGAATCAACCCCAGTGGAATGGAATGGAATATAATGGAATGGAATGCAATGAAAGGGAATAGAATGCTTTTCAATCAAACTGAGTGGAGCGGAGTGGAGTGGAGCAGAATGGAACGGAACGGAACGAAACAGTACGGAATACAATGCTATTGAATCAACAACAGTGGAATGGAATGGAGGGGAATGGAATGGAATGGAATGGAATGGAACGGAATGAAACGGAATAGAATGCTTTTCAATCAAACCTACTGGATTGGAGTGGAGAGGAGCGAAGCGCAGTGGAACGGAAAGGAACGGAATGGAACGGAACGGAATAGAATGCTATTGAATCAATCCCAGTGCAATGGAAAGAAAAGGAATTGAATGGAATGGAATGGAATGGAACAGAATGGAACGGAATAGAATGCTATTGCATCAACCCGAGTGGAGTGGAGTGGAGCGGAATGGAGTGGAACGGAATGGAACGGAGCAGCACAGAATGCTTTTGCGTCAACCCCAGTGGAATGGAATGGAATGGAATGGAATGGAATGGAATGGAATGGAATAGAATGCTATTGAATCAACCCCAGTGGAATGGAATGGAATCGAATCGAATCGAATCGAATCGAATCGAATGGGATGAAACGGAATAGAATGCTTTTCAATCAACCCGAGTAGAGTGCAGCGGAGTGGATCGGAGTGGAGCGCAGCGGAACAGAATGGAACGGAACGGAACGGCATAAAATGCTGTTGAATAAACTCCAGTGGAATGGAATGGAATAGAATGGAATGGAACGGAATGGAATGGAATGGAACGGAATGGAATAGAATGCTGTTGAATCAACCCCAGTGGAATGGAATGGAATGGAACGAAATGGAATGGAATGGAATGGAATAGAATGGAATGAAACGGCATTGAATGCTTTTCAATCAACCCGAGGAGTGGAGTGGAGCAGAGCGGAGCGCAGCGGAACGGAACGGAACGGAACGGAATAGAATGCTATTGAATCAACCCAAGTGGAATACAATGGAATGGAAAGGAATGGAATGGAATGGAACGGAATGGAAAAGAATGCTATTGAATCAACCCGAGTGGAGTAGAGTGGAGCAGATCGAAGCGGAACGCAACTGAACGGAACGGAACGGAATGGAGTACAATGCTATTGAATCAACCCCAGTTGAATGGAATGGAATGGAACAAAACGGAATAGAATGCTATTGAATCAACCCGTTTGTAGTGGAGCGTAGAGGAGCATAGCGCAGCGGAACAGAACGCAATGGAACAGAATGGAAAGGAATAGAATGCTATTAAATCAACCACAGTGGAATGGAATGGAATGGAATGGAACGAAAGGGAATAGAATTCTTTTCAATCAACCCATGTGGAGTGAAGTGGAGTGGAGCGCAACGGATCGGAATGGAACGGAATGGAATAGAATGCTATTGAATCAACCCCAGTGGAGTGGAATGGATTGGAATGTAATGGAATGGAATGCAATGGAATGGAACGGAATAGAATTCTATTGAATCAACCCCAGTGGAATGGAATGGAATGGGATGGAATGGAATGGAATGGAATGGAATGGGATGGAACGAAAGGGAATAGAATGCTTTTCAATAAACCCGTGTGGAGTGGAGTGGAGCAGAGCGGAGCAGAACACAGCGGAACGGAATGTAACAGAATGGAAAGGAGCGGTATAGAGTGCTATTGAATCAACCCCAGTAGAATGGAATGGAATGGAGTGCAATGGAATGGAATGGAATGGAATGGAATGGAATGGAATGGAATAGAATGCTATTGAATCAACATCATTGGAATGGAATGGAATGGAATGGAACAGAACGGAATATAATGCTATTGAATCAACCCGAGTGGAGTGGAGTGGAGCGGAGTGGAGCGGAACAGAACGGAACTGAACGGCATAGAATGCTATTGATTCAACCCCAGTGTAATGGAATGGAATGGAATGGAATAAAACGGAACGGAATAGAATGCTATTGAATCAACAGCAGTGGAATGGAATGGAATGGAATGGAATGGAACGGAACAGAATAGAATGCTTTTCAATCAACCCGTTTGGAGTGGAGCGGAGAGGAGCGGAGTGCAGCGGAATGGAACGCAATGGAACAGAATGGAATGAAATAGAACGCTATTGAATCAACCCCAGTGGAATGGAATGGAATGGAATTGAATGGAATGAAATGGAATGCAATGGAATGGAATGGAACGGAATAGAATGCTATTGAATTAACCACAGTGGAATGGAATGGAATGGAATGGAACGGAACAGAATAGAATGCTATTGAATCAACCCAAGTGGAGTGGAGCGGAGTGGAGTGGAACGGAATGGAACGGAATGGAATGGAACGGCATAGAATGCTATTGAATCATCCCCAGTGGAATGAAATGGAATGGAATGGAACGGAACGGAATAGAACTCTACTGAATCAACCCCAGTGGAATGGAATGGAATATAATGCAAAGGAATGGAATGGTGCGAAACGGAATAGAATGCTTTTAAATCAACCCGAGTGGAGTGGAGTGGAGCACAGCCGAACGGAACGGAATGGAACGGAATGGAACGGAATAGAATGCTATTGAATCAACACCAGTGGAATGGAATGGAATGGAATGGAATGGAACGGAACGGAATAGAACGCTATTGCATCAACTCAAGTAGAGTGGAGTGGAGCGGAATGGAGCGGAATGGAATGGAACGGAACGGCACAGAATGCTATCGCATCAACCCCAGTTGAATGGAATGGATTGGAATGGAATGGAATGGAAAAGAATGGAAGCGAATGATATTGAATCAACCCCAGTGGAATGGAAGGGAATGGAATGGAGTGGAATGGAATGGAATGGAATAGAATGGAATGGAACGAAACGGAATAGAATGGTTTTCAGTCAAACCAAGTGGAGTGCAGCAGATGGGATCGGAGCATAGCACAGCAGAACAGAACGGAATGGAACGGAATGGAACAGAATGCTATTGAATCAACCCCAGTGGAATGGAAAGGAATGGGATGGAAAAGAATGGAATGGAATATAATGGTATGGAATGGAACGGAACGCAACTGAATAGAAGGCTCTTGAATCAACCCGAGAGGAGTGGAGTGGAGCGGAGCGGAACGGAACGGAATGGAATGGAACAGAACGGCATTAAATGTTATTGAATCAACCCCAGTGGCATGGAATGGAATGGAATAGAATGGAATGGAATGGAAAGGAATGGAATAGAATGCCATTGAACCAACCCCAGTGGAATGGAATGGAATGGAATGGAACGGAATAGAATGCTATTGAATCATACCAAGTGCAGTGGAGTGGAGCGGAGCGGAGTGGAACGGAAAAGAACAGAACAGAACGGAACAGCATAGAATGCTATTGAATCAACCCCAGTGGAATGGAATGGAATGGAATGGAATGGAATGGAACGAAAAGGAAGAGAATGCTTTTCAATCAAGCGAGTGGAGTGTAGCGGAGAGGAGCGAAGCGCAGCGGAATGGACAGGAACGGAACGGAACGGAATAGAATGCAATTGAATCAACCCCAGTGGAATGGAATGGAATGGAATGGAATGGAATGGAATGGAATGGATTGGAATGGAACGGAATGGAATAGAAAGCTATTGAATCAACCACAGTGGAATGGAATGGAATAGAATGGAATGCAATGGAATGGAATGGAAAGAATGGGAATAGAATGCTTTTCAATCAACCCGTGTGGAGTGGAGCGGAGTGGAGTGGATCATAACGCAGCGGAACGGAACGGAACTCAATGGAAAGGAACGGAATACAATGCTATTGAATCAACCCCAGTGGAATGGAATGGAATGGAATGACATGGAATGGAACGGAACGGAGTAGAAAGCTACTGAATCAACCCCAGTGGAATGGAATGGAATATAATGCAATGGAATGGAATGGAATGGAATGGAATGGAATGGAATGGAATGGAATGGAATGGAATGGAGCAAAACGGAATACAATGCTTTTCAATCAACCTGAGTGGAGTGGAGCAGAGCGCAGCCGAACGGAACGGAACGGAACGGAATGGAATGGAATAGAATGCTATTGAATCAACACCAGTGGAATGGAATGGAACGGAATGGAATGGAATGGAATGAAACGGAAAGGAATGCTTTTTAATCAACCCGAGTGGAGTGGAGCGGAGCAAAGCAGAGCACAGCGGAACGGAACAGAACAGAATGGAATGGAATAGAATGCTATTGAATCAACCCCAGTGGAATGGAATGGAACGGAATGGAACGGAATAGAATGCTTTTCAATCAAGCCCAGTGGAATGGAATGGAATGGAATGGAACGGAACGGAACGAAAAGGAATAGAAAGCTTTTCAATCAACCCGAGTGGAGTGCAGCGGAGTGGATCGGAGTGGAGCGCAGCAGAACAGAATGGAACGGAATGGAACGCAATAGAATGCTATTGAATCAACCTCAGTGGAATGGAATGGAATGGAATGGAATATAATAGAATGGAATGGAACGGAACGGAACGGAATAGAATGCTCTTGAATCAACCCCAGTGGAATGGAATGGAATGGAATGGAATGGAACGGAACGGAATAGAATGCTATTGAATCAAACCGAGTGCAGTGCAGTGGAGTGGAGCAGAGCAGAGCAAAACGGAACTGAACGGAACAGAAGAGAACGGCATAGAATGCTATTGAATCAACCCCAGTGGAATGGAATGGAATGGAACGGAGTAGAATGATTTGAATCAACCACAGTGCAATGGAATGGAATGGAATGGAATGGAATGGAATGGAATGGAATAGAATGGAATGAAACGGAATTGAATGCTTTTCAATCAACCTGAGTGGAGTGGAGCGGAGCGGTGCGGAGCGGAGCGCAGTGGAAAGGAACGGAACGGAACGGAATAGAATGCTATAGAATCAACCCAAGTGGAATACAATGGAATGGAAAGGAATGGAATGGAACAGAACGGAACGGAAAAGAATGCTATTGAATCAACCCGAGGGGAGTGGAGCGGATCGGAGTGGAACGGAACTGAACGGAACGGAACGGAATGGCTTAGAATGCTATTGAATCAACCCCAGTTGAATGGAATGGAATGGAATTGAATGGAACGGAATGGAATAGAATGTTATTGAATCAACCCCAGTGGAATGGAATATAATGGAATGGAATGGAATGGAATGGAATGAAACGGAATAGAATGATTTTCAATCAACCCGCTTGGAGTGGAGTGGAGAGGAGCGGAGCGCAGCGGAACGGATCGCAACGGAACAGAATGGAACGGCATAGAATGCTATTGAATCTACCACAGTGGAATGGAAATGAATGGAATGGAATGGAACGGAATAGAATGCTATTGAATCAAACTGAGTGCAGTGGAGTGGAGCGGAGTGGAGCGGAACGGAACGGAACGGAATGGAACGGCATAGAATGCTATTGAGTCAACCCCAGTGGAATGGAATGGAATGGAACGGAATAGAATGCTATTGAATCAACCCCAGTGGAATGGAATGGAATGGAATGCAATGGAATGAAACGGAATAGAATGCTTTTCTATCAACCAGAGTGGAGTGGAGCGGAGAAGAGTGAAGCGCAGTGGAACGGACAGGAACGGAACGAAATGGAACTTTTGGTCATCAAAGACCAAAAGTAGATAAAACCACAAAGATGGGGAGAAAACAGAAGAGAAAAACAGGAAACTCTAAAATGCAGAGCGCCTCTCCTCCTCCAAAGGAACGCAGTTCCTCACCAGCAACGGAACAAAGCTGGATGAAGAATGATTTTGACGAGCTGAGAGAAGAAGGCTTCAGACGATCAAATTATTCTGAGCTACGGGAGGACATTCAAACCAAAGGCAAAGAAGTTGAAAACTTTGAAAAAAATTTAGAACAATGTATAACTAGAATAACCAATACAGAGAACTGCTTAAAAGGAGCTGATGGAGCTGAAAACCAAGGCTCGAGAACTACGTGAAGAATGCAGAAGCCTCAGGAGCCAATGCGATCAACTGGAAGAAAGGGTATCAGCAATGGAAGATGAAATGAATGAAACGAAGCAAGAAGGGAAGTCTAGAGAAAAAAGAATAAAAAGAAATGAGCAAAGCCTCCAAGAAATATGGGACTATGTGAAAAGACCAAATCTACGTCTGATTGGTGTACCTGAAAGTGATGCGGAGAATGAAACCAAGTTGGAAAACACTCTGCAGGATATTATCCAGGAGAACTTCCACAATCTAGCAAGGCAGGCCAACGTTCAGATTCAGGAAATACAGAGAACGCCACAAAGATACTCCTCGAGAAGAGCAACTCCAAGACACATAATTGTCAGATTCACCAAAGTTGAAATGAAGGAAAAAATGTTAAGGGCAGCCAGACAGAAAGGTCGGGTTACCCTCAAAGGGAAGCCCATCAGACTGACAGCGGATCTCTCGGCAGAAACCCTACAAGCCAGAAGAGAGTGGGGGCCAATATTCAACATTCTTAAAGAAAAGAATTTTCAACCCAGAATTTCATATCCAGCCAAACTAAGCTTCATAAGTGAAGGAGAAATAAAATACTTTACAGACAAGCAAATGCTGACCGATTTTGTCACCACCAGGCCTGCCCTAAAAGAGCTCCTGAAGGAAGCACTAAATATGGAAAGGAACAACCGGTACCAGCCGCTGCAAAATCATGCCAAAATGTAAAGACCATCAAGACTAGGAAGAAACTGCATCAACTAACGAGCAAAATCACCAGCTAACATCATAATGACAGGATCAAATTCACACATAACAATATTAACTTTAAATGTAAATGGACTAAATTCTCCAATTAAAAGACACAGACTGGCAAGTTGGATAAAGAGTCAAGACCCATCAGTGTGCTGTATTCAGGAAACCCATCTCACGTGCAGAGACACACATAGGCTCAAAATAAAAGGATGGAGGAAGATCTACCAAGCAAATGGAAAACAAAAAAAGGCAGGACTTGCAATCCTAGTCTCTGATAAAACAGACTTTAAACCAACAAAGATCAAAAGAGACAAAGAAGGCCATTACATAATGGTAAAGGGATCAATTCAAGAAGAGGAGCTAACTATCCTAAATATTTATGCACCCAATACAGGAGCACCCAGATTCATAAAGCAAGTCCTGAGTGACCTACAAAGAGACTTAGACTCCCACACATTAATAATGGGAGACTTTAACACCCCACTGTCAACATTAGACAGATCAACGAGACAGAAAGTCAACAAGGATACCCAGGAATTGAACTCAGCTCTGCACCAAGCGGACCTAATAGACATCTACAGAACTCTCCACCCCAAATCAACAGAATATACATTTTTTTCAGCACCACACCACACCTACTCCAAAATTGACCACATACTTGGAAGTAAAGCTCTCCTCAGCAAATGCAAAAGAACAGAAATTATAACAAACTATCTCTCAGACCACAGTGCAATCAAACTAGAACTCAGGATTAAGAATCTCACTCAAAACCACTCAACTACATGGAAACTGAACAACCTGCTCCTGAATGACTGCTGGGTACATAACGAAATGAAGGCAGAAATAAAGATGTTCTTTGAAACCAATGAGAACAAAGACACAACATAGCAGAATCTCTGGGATGCATTCAAAGCAGTGTGCAGAGGGAAATTTATAGCACTAAATGCCCACAAGAGAAAGCAGGAAAGATCCAAAATTGACACCCTAACATCACAATTAAAAGAACTAGAAAAGCAAGAGCAAACACATTCAAAAGCTAGCAGAAGGCAAGATATAACTAAAATCAGAGCAGAACTGAAGGAAATAGAGACACAAAAAACTCTTCAAAAAATTAATGAATCCAGGAGCTGGTTTTTTGAAAGGATCAACAAAATTGATAGACCGCTAGCAAGACTAATAAAGAAAAAAAGAGAGAAGAATCAAATAGACGCAATAAAAAATGATAAAGGGGATATCACCACCGATCCCACAGAAATACAAACTACCATCAGAGAATACTACAAACACCTCTACGCAAATAAACTAGAAAATCTAGAAGAAATGGATACATTCCTCGACACATACACTCTCCCAAGACTAAACCAGGAAGAAGTTGAATCTCTGAATAGACCAATAACAGGAGCTGAAATTGTAGCAATAATCAATAGTTTACCAACCAAAAAGAGTCCAGGACCAGATGGATTCACAGCCGAATTCTACCAGAAGTACAAGGAGGAACTGCTACCATTCCTTCTGAAACTATTCCAATCAATAGAAAAAGAGGGAATCCTCCCTAACTCATTTTATGAGGCCAGCATCATTCTGATACCAAAGCCTGGCAGAGACACAACCAAAAAAGAGAATTTTAGACCAATATCCTTGATGAACATTGATGCAAAAATCCTCAATAAAATACTGGCAAACCGAATCCAGCAGCACATCAAAAAGCTTATCCACCATGATCAAGTGGGCTTCATCCCTGGGATGCAAGGCTGGTTCAACATACGCAAATCAATAAATGTAATCCAGCATATAAACAGAGCCAAAGACAAAAACCACATGATTATCTCAATAGATGCAGAAAAAGCCTTTGACAAAATTCAACAACCATTCATGCTAAAAACTCTCAATAAATTAGGTATTGATGGGACATATTTCAAAATAATAAGAGCTATCTATGACAAACCCACAGCCAATATCTTACTGAATGGGCAAAAACTGGAAGCATTCCCTTTGAAAACTGGCACAAGACAGGGATGCCCTCTCACCGCTCCTATTCAACATAGTGTTGGAAGTTCTGGCCAGGGCAATCAGGCAGGAGAAGGAAATAAAGGGTATTCAATTAGGAAAAGAGGAAATCAAATTGTCCCTGTTTGCAGACGACATGATTGTTTATCTAGAAAACCCCATCGTCTCAGCCCAAAATCTCCTTAAGATGATAAGCAACTTCAGCAAAGTCTCAGGATACAAAATCAATGTACAAAAATCACAAGCATTCTTATACACCAACAACAGACAAACAGAGAGCCAAATCATGAGTGAACTCCCATTCACAATTGCTTCAAAGAGAATAAAATACCTAGGAATCCAACTTACAAGGGAAGTGAAGCACCTCTTCAAGGAGAACTACAAACCACTGCTCAAGGAAATAAAAGAGGATACAAACAAATGGAAGAACATTCCTTGCTCATGGGTAGGAAGAATCAATATCGTGAAAATGGCCATACTGCCCAAGGTAATTTACACATTCAATGCCATCCCCATCAAGCTACCAATGACTTTCTTCACAGAATTGGAAAAAATTACTTCAAAGTTCATATGGAACCAAAAGAGAGCCCGCATCGCCAAGTCAATCCTAAGCCAAAAGAACAAAGCTGGAGGCATCACACTACCTGACTTCAAACTATACTACAAGGCTACAGTAACCAAAACAGCATGGTACTGGTACCAAAACAGAAATATAGATCAATGGAACAGAACAGAGCCCTCAGAAATAACGCCGCTTACCTACAACTATCTGATCTTTGACAAACCTGAGAAAAACAAGCAATGGGGAAAGGATTCCCTATTTAATAAATGGTGCTGGGAAAACTGGCTAGCCATATGTAGAAAGCTGAAACTGGATCCCTTCCTTACATCTTATACAAAAATCAATTCAAGATGGATTAAAGATTTAAACGTTAGACCTAAAACCATAAAAACCCTAGAAGAAAACCTAGGCATTACCATTCAGGACATAGGCGTGGGCAAGGACTTCATGTCCAAAACACCAAAAGCAATGGCAACAAAAGACAAAATTGACAAATGGGATCTAATTAAACTAAAGAGCTTCTGCACAGCAAAAGAAACTACCATCAGAGTGAATAGGCAACCTACAACATGGGAGAAAATTTTCACAACCTACTCATCTGACAAAGGGCTAATATCCAGAATCTACAGTGAACTCAAACAAATTTACAAGAAAAAAACAAACAACCCCATCAAAAAGTGGGCGAAGGACATGAACAGGCACTTCTCAAAAGAAGACATTTATGCAGCCAAAAAACACATGAAAAAATGCTCATCATCACTGGCCATCAGAGAAATGCAAATCAAAACCACTATGAGATATCATCTCACACCAGTTAGAATGGCAATCATTAAAAAGTCAGGAAACAACAGGTGCTGGAGAGGATGTGGAGAAATAGGAACACTTTTACACTGTTGGTGGGACTGTAAACTAGTTCAACCATTGTGGAAGTCAGTGTGGCGATTCCTCAGGGATCTAGAACTAGAAATACCATTTGACCCAGCCATCCCATTACTGGGTATATACCCAAATGACTATAAATCATGCTGCTATAAAGACACATGCACACGTATGTTTATTGCGGCATTATTCACAATAGCAAAGACTTGGAACCAACCCAAATGTCCAACAATGATAGGCTGGATTAAGAAAATGTGGCACATATACACCATGGAACACTACGCAGCCATAAAAAATGATGAGTTCATATCCTTTGTAGGGACATGGATGAAATTGGAAACCATCATTCTCAGTAAACTATCGCAAGAACAAAAAACCAAACACCGCATATTCTCACTCATAGGTGGGAATTGAACAATGAGATCACATGGACACAGGAAGGGGAATATCATACTCTGGGGACTGTGGTGGGGAGGGGGGAGGGGGGAGGGATAGCATTGGGAGATATACCTAATGCTAGATGACGAGTTAGTGGGTGCAGCGCACCAGCATGGCACATGTATACATATGTAACTAACCTGCACAATGTGCACATGTACCCTAAAACTTAAAGTATAATAAAAAAAAAAAAGGAAAAAAAAAAAGACACAAAGTGGCATCCTGGATAAAAAGACAGTACCCATCCATCTGTTGCTTTCAAGACACACCCTTTGCCTCAGAGTAAAAGGGTGGAGCATATTCTACCATGCAAACGAAACAAAAACAAGCAGCAGTCACTATTCTTATATTAGATAAAACAAATTTAAACAACAAAAAAAAAAACTAAGAGGGACAAGAAGAGCATTTTGATAAAGGGTGCAATCTAACAAGAAGCCTTAACTATCTTAAATATATATGTGATTACCACTGGAGCATCCAAATTCATAAAATGACTTCTTCTTTGCCTACCAATGAAAAGAAGAATGACAAGGGCATATTGATAAAGGGTAAAATCCTGTGAGAAGCCTTAAATATCTTAAATATATATACACTTAATATTGGAGCACCCAGATTTACAAAATGACTTTTTCTTTGCCCACAAAAAGGTTTAGACAACATCACAATAGTAGTAAGAGACTTCAACACCCTACTTACAGCATTAGACATATCACTGAGGCCAAAAAAAAAAAAAAACAGGAAAACTCTGGAGTTAAACTCAACACTTGACCAATTGGACCTAATAGACATCTATTGAAAACTCCATCGAACAACCACAGAATGTACATTTTTCTCATCTGCACAAAAAAAAATTCTAAGATCAACCACATGCTCAGTGATAAATAAAGCCTCAATAGATTAAGGAAAAATGAAATCTCACCAAGCACACTGTTGGAGCACAGTACAATAAAAAATACAAATGAATACGAAGATCTCTCAAACCTACAGAAATACATGAAAATTACACAACTTACTCCTGAATAAATCCTTTGTAAACATCAAAGTAAGGCAGAAATATAAAAATTACTTGAAATTGATAAAAATAGGAACACAACTTACCAAAATTTCTAAGATGCAGCCAAAGCAGTGTTAAGAGGAAACTTTATAGCCCTAAATGCCTTTATCAAGAAGTTAGAAATGTCTCAAATTAACGATGTAACTTTGCACCTAAAGGAACTTGAAAAAAAGAACAAACCAACCCCAAAGCTAGCATGAGAGAAGACATAACAGCAATTAGAGAAGAATTTAATGAAGTTGAGATGCAAAAATGTATACAACAGTCCAAGAAAACAAAAAATTGGTTCTTCAAAAAAAAATTGATAAGCTCCTAGCCAAATTAACAAATATAAAAAAGAAAGAGAAGATCCAAATAAGCACAATAAAAATGACAGGTTATATTAGAATGGATCAGATAGAGATACAAAAGATCCTCAGGGAGTACTATGAACAGCTCTGCACGCAAATTAGAAAATCTGGAGAAAATGAATAAATTCCAGGAAGCACACAGTCTCCCAAGATGGAATCAGAAAGAGATCAAAACTCTAAATAGACTAATATCAACTTCTGACATTGAATCAGTACTAAAGAACCTACCACCACCACCAACAACAACAACAAAAAGGCCTGAAATAGGTAGATTGGCTGCTGAGTTTTACCAGACATACTAAGAAGAAATGATATCAATCCTACTAAAATTATTTCAAAATATCAAGGCTGTGGGGCTCCTTCCTAACTCATTCTTTGAAACCAGCAGTAGCATGATACGAAAATCTGGCAGAGACACTGTGAAAAAACAAAACTTCAGACCAAGATCCCTCATGAACAGAAAATGTAAAAATCCTCAACAAAATACTAGCAAACCAAATTCAGCACCACATCAGAAAGGTAATACACCATGGTCAAGTAGGCTTTATTCCTGGGATGCAAGCTGGTTCAACATATGCAAACCAATAAATGTGATTCACCAGCTAAATAGAATCAAAAGTAAAAACCATATGATTTTCTAAACAGATACACAAAGGTCTTCTTAATAAAATCCAACACTACTTCATGGTAAAAATCCTCAATAGACTAGGCATCCAAGGAACATACCTTAAAATAATAAGAGTCATCTATGGGAAACCCACAGTCAACATCATACTCAATAGGTTAAAAACTTAAAACTATTTCTATGAGAACTGAAACAAGACAAGGATGCTCACTCACAGCACTCCTATTCAGCTTAGTACTGGAAGTCCTATGCAGAGCAATCAGGCAAGAGAAAGAAAAAGTAACCAAACAGGAAAAGAAGTCAAACTATCTCTCTTTGCTGAAAATATGATCCTATGCCTAGAAAATCCTAGAGATTCTGCCAGAAGGCTCCTAGAATTAATAACTTTAGTATAGTCTCAGGATACAAAATCAGTGTAAACAGTACTGATTATGGTGAAATAAGTAGCATTTCCATACACCAACAATGTCCAGGCCAAGAGTGAAATCAAGAACACAATTCCACTTAAAATAGCCACAAAAAAGAGAAATACCTAGGAATACAGATAACCAAGGAAATGAAAGATCTCTTCAAGGAGAACTACAAAACACTGCTGAAAGTCACACACCTACAACCATATGATATTTGACAAGGCTGGCAAGAACAAGCAATGGGGAAAGGACTCCCTAGTCAATACATTCTGGGATAACTGGCTTGCCATATGCAGAAGATTGAACCTAGACCTTTACCTTGCAACATGCCCAAAAATTAAATTTAAATGGATTAAAAATTTAAGTGTAAGACCTCAAACTATAAAAATTCTGGAAGGTAACCTAGGAAATAGTTTTTTGACATCAGCCTTGGCAAGTCGTTTTTGGCTAAGTCCCCAAAAGCAATTACAACCAAAACAAAAATAGACAAGTAGGACTTAATTTGACTAAATAGCTTCTGCACAGCAAAATAAACTATCAACAGGGGAAAGAGGCATCCTCCAGAATGGGAGGAGATATTCACAAACTATGAATCTAACAAAAGCCTAATATCCAGACTCTATAGGGAACTCAAATCAACAAGCCAAAAAAAAAAAACCATTAAAAAATAAAAAAGGGGCAAATGAGATGAACAGATATGCCTGAACAGAAGATATACAAGTGGCCAACAAACATGAAAAATTGCTCAGCATCAGTAATTATCAGATAAATGCAAATCAGAACCACAATGAGATACCATCTCATGTTAGTCAGAATGGCTATTACTAAAAAGTCAATAAATAACATGTTGGCAAGGCTGTGCAGAAAAGGAAACACTTTACATCATTGGCAGGATTGTAAATTAGTTCAGCAATCATGGAGAGCAGTCTCAAGATTTCTGAAAGAACTTAAAACAGAACCACCAATTTACCCAGCAATCCTACAACTGGGTATATACCCAAAAGAAAATAAGTCATTCAACCAAAAAGACATATGCACTTGAATGCATCACTGTGCTATTCACAATAGCAAAGATGTGGGATCAATCCAGATGCCCATCAATGGTATATTGGATAAAGAAAACCTGGTATGTATACACCATGGAATACTACACAGCTGTGAAATATAATGAAATCATGTCCTTGGTATCAACATAGGTGGAACCAGAGGCCATAATTTCAAGCAAATTAATGCAGAAACAGAAAGCCAAATACTGCATGTTCTTACTTATAAGAGCTAAACATTGAGCATATATGGACATAAATATGGGAACAGTAAACACGGTGGACTACTAAAGTGTGCAGAGGGGAGGGCAAGTTAATATACTACATATTGGTTGCTGTGCTCACTACCTATGTGCTCCAAACCTTAGCATTATACAATATTCCCACATAACAAATCTGTGCCTGTAACCCCTGAATCTAAAATAAAAGTTGAAATTTTAAAAAAAGTCTCTTCACCTATGAACACAAGACACTGTTCCATTTATTTGTATCTTTAATTTCTTACAGCAGCATTTTGTAAGTTTTTATTGTACAAATAGTTTGTCATCCTGGTTAAATTGATTCCAGAGCATTTTGTTCTTTTTAATACTGTTGTTCATGGTATTGTTTTCTTAATTTCCTTTTCAGATTAATCATTATTGGTGTGCATCAATGCAACTGAGTTTTGTAAGTTCATTTTGTATCTTGCAACATTACTTAATTTGTTTATTCTAAACTGTTTTGAGGTGTTTTTCTGTTTGTACAATCTTCAGAATTGTGTGCATATATGATTACTGTGAACAGAGATATTTCTATTTTATTCTTTTTAACATATGCATTTTTGTCTTTATTTTATTTTTGTTATTGCTTAAGCTAAAATTTTATATACTCTGTTGAGTGGAAGTGGTAAAAAAGAGGAACTATTTTTAGTTCCTGATATTAAGGGAAAACATTTTTTGTATTTCACTGTTGATTATGTTGTGTGTTTGTACCATGAATGAGTAATATCTTGTAGAATGCTTTTTCTGTGTAAATTGAGATATTGTGGTGTTTAACAGTACTAATGAGGTATATTATGATTATTTGTTTATTTATTATTTATTTATTTATTTTTAGAGACAGGATATTATGGTGTTGTTTAGACTGCTCTTGAACTCCTGGACTGAAGTGAACCTATCACCTTAGCATCCTGGGTAACTGGGATTACAGGCACAAGCCACTGTGCCTGGCTACACTTATTGATATTTATATGTTAAAACGTCTTTGCACTTCAGTAATAACTCTCAATTAGTCTTGGTAGATAACCCTCTTATTATTCTGCCAAATATATTTTGCTAATATTTATTTTATAGTTTTTATATTATTTATAAAGAACATTTTTCTTCAACTTTCTTTTCTTGTAGTGCTTTTGTTCATTTTTTATGTCACTGTAATTTTGGCCTACCTCATAGAATAAATTTGGAAGTGTTTCTGCATCTTCAGGTTTTTGCAAGAGTTTGAGGATAATTGATAATTAATTCTTAAAATGTTTGATAGATTCAGCAGCATAACAGTTTTGTACTTTTCTTTTCTGGAGGGGTGATTTTTGCATCAATCTGCAACTATAGGTCTGTTCAGATTTTCTATTTGTTCATGACTCAGTGTCAGTACATTGTGTATTTCTACATATACATGTGTCCACTTTATCAACATTATTCAATTTCCTTGTGGTCTCTTAGAGACTTATTTAACAAGATCTGAGGCATACAGTTCTTTTAGTTGTATTCTGCTACCATGTATTTATTCTGCTGTTGATGTAGTGGTAATGTGAGAGCTTAGGCAAAGCACTCTATTGACTTATGCATTAGCCTCATTAAAACAAAACAAAACAAAACGGTGTATCCCTAGGCTGTGAATTTCATGAGGACTTCTCACTCTTTACCTCTCTTAACTGGATCAAGAAGGTTAGAGGGGGATGGAATTGGGCATTTCTCTTACTCCAGGAAGTCTGGCTCTGGTAAAATCTCAGTTGGTTAGGCTTTTGATACATAGTTTATATTGAAGATAGGAATGTTAAAAAGAAAATTTTCTGGGAATAGTTAAAAATGGCTACATTTCCCTTCCTCCTACTGGAATCAAGAAGCATTTTTTCTATCATCTTCCCTGTAAAAGCCATGTCATGTTTCTGAAAGTAAAGTTCATAAATTTGTATACCCTGAAAATGTTAATTCTCAAACTTTTAGCCATTCATCAATAATGGTTTGTTTTCTTACACCTGTATTTGTTCCCATAGGGGTTTCTTGTGGTTTACTAATCAAGTAAGTTATAATTCTCTGGATGTGTGTGTCCTTCTGTCCAATTTGGGATGGTGATTTGCCCTGTGAACTTATTTTTCTGATAGATGTTAGGAGAATTGCTGGCCTATGTTTCCCTTTTTACTTTCGCTGATGCGAATGTCACCTTCTACGTCCTTACTTGCCAGGCTGACCAAAAGGAACTATCTTCATTTTTTGATGGTCGTCTTTGACTATTTTTAATCCTAAACCGTGTGTGTGTGTGTGTGTGTGTGTGTGTGTGTGTGTGTGTGTGTGTGTGTGTGTATAAAATAATACAGTAAGAGGAAACCTGGGTGGTCCCTTTTCTGGTACCAGCAGCAGATTGAAACCATTCAAACCCCTGTCCATGGGAATAAATTCTCACCCTAGCATGCCACCTACCCTCAATAAAAATCCAGGCCTGGCTCCTTTTCTTGCACATTCAAGCCATGTCAGATCACCTTGAAAGGCCTTCCTACTTACCTCACAAATGTAATTTATGTGAGTAGTAATTTCTTACCCTCTTAAAGCCACATCTTTGCAAGTGACTAACAATTGGTGCCATGAGCAGACTGTTCAGACATTGCCCACCAACCTGAGGATCTGTCTTCTCTTGCTAAGTTGCTCTGCTGCTTAATGTCTGGCATGTACTTTGACCTGCTGCTTCCGGAGGAGTTAGTGCTTTGAGCTGCGCCGCTCTGTTTATTGTTCTGCCAAATTTGTGAACTAAAAACTCAGACTTCCACATTCCAGGGGGAAATGACACAAATCGTGGGGTTTGATTCAAACATAATAAATCTTTAAATTTTTATCATGCAATATAGTCACAAACGAATGAATAAAACATTTATCAAAGTTTTAGTGATAATGAAAACATTCTTAGAATCAAGATTTATTATATATATTTATAATATATATAATTTATATATAATATATAAATATATTTTATTATATATAATATATTTATATATTATATATATTCATAATATATAATATATATATTTATAATATTTTATATATATATATTTTTTTTGCCCCCGACGCCGCGGCTTTTTGCGGCTTTTTGCCCCCGCCGCCGCCCCTTTTTGCCGCCGCAGTTTTTTGCCCCCGCCACCGCGGCTTCTTGTCCCCGCCGCCGCGGCTTTTTGCCCTTGCGGCATTTTGCCCCCGCCGCCGCCGGTTTTTGCCGCCGTGGCTTTTTGCCCCCGCCACTGAGGCTTTTTGTCCGCGCCGCCCCAGCTTTTTGCCCCTGCCGCCGCCGCTTTTTGTTACCACCGCCGCGGCTCTGAGGGCGGGAGCGGCACACTCGGCTGCCGGCTCTACGGGCGTCCTTGTTCGGGCGGCGCCGAGGGGCGCTCCTGGTCCAGCTCTCCTGGCTCCGGGGTTCCTTGCCTAGGCGCCCGCGCCCCGGGCTCCCCGCCTTGGCCGCTGCGGCCTGCATAGAGTGGCGCTGCGCGTAGCGGCCAGGGGAGAGAAGACGGAGGGCGGTGGCGGGGGTGATGCGGCGGCCTCTGTGGGAGGCGCAGGGGCCGCAGCCAGCCAGACGCTGCAGCAGTGTGGGCAGCTCCAGAAGCTTGTGGGCAGCTCCAGAAGCTTATCGGCATCTCCATCGGCAGCCTGTGACGGTTGCGCAACAAGTGCGCTGTGTCCAAGGACCTCACCCAGCAGGAGATACGGACCCTGGAGGTAAGGGGGTCGTGGACCCGGGCTGGGCTCGAGGAGCGGCCCAGACACCTCCCTCCGTGCCCGAGTTCACTCCTGGCCCAGTTGCATCCTTGAGCCCGAGTCGCCCCGTTGGAGGCTTCCCCTCCCTCCTGCACTCGCTGATGCGGCAGCAGGAGGACCCGGGACCAGCCCTCACCTTGGGCAGGATGTGTGGGGCGGGTGCGTGGTGGGAACTGGCATGGAGGCTTGAGGGGCCCGTGGGCGAGGTGGGCTGCGAGCGGACATCCCCTTACCCCCCGAATTTCCATCTGGTCCAGCCCTCTCATCTTGTAGGTGAGGAAACCAAAGGCCTGAGGGAGAACTGACTTGCCTGGAACCCGTTAAGCAGAATTAACAAAGTGTGGTTATTAAAGGAGCACTGAGTTGGGAGTGAGACCTGGAGGCCCACACCCTTGGTTAAGACATAATACCACCTTGAGTCTGGCCTGTTGACTGAGGGTGAGCCACTCCATCCTCGTCTGATTGTGGGGTCTTGACCTCAAGGGGTTGCCTGAAGGAAGAAGCACATGGGTTTGCTTTCCTAGCTCTGTCCAGTACCTTAGGGACCCTGAGGACTGGAGAGATTCTTGGAGAGCCACCTGGTATATATCATGGGTGGGCCTTTTTTGAAGGTCAGTCTGCCCAGTGGGCTGGCTCAGCCCCAATGAACTGTCTTGAATCTTTGGAGTTATCTGGGTACTTTTAAGGGCTTCTCATCCTTGCACCAAAAGATCCCCTGGAAATTAGGTGGGAAAACCTTAACTTTTGTGGGGCCTTGTGTTTGTCTTAAAAGTTCATGCACATGGCCAGATGTGGTGGCTCACACCTGTTATCCTGTCCTGGATCCCTTGAGTCAAGGAGTTTGAGACTAACCTGGATAATATAGTGAGACTCCGTCTCTACAAAAAATAAAATATTAGCCAGGGGTGGTTGTGCACATCTGTAGTCCCAGCTACTACTGTGGCTGAGGTGGGAGGAGCACTTGAGCCTGCACTGAGCTGTGATCTCACCAGTGTACTCCAGCCTGGGCCACACAGCAAGACCCTGACTCAAAAAAAAAAAACCAACAAGAAAAATACTTGAAGATTTTTGCATTCTGTCCCACTATCCATTGGTTTTCATGTGAAGATAATGTCAGAAATTCTTTACAATTGCTTCCAGAAGGAGTAGCCTTTTGATCTAGTGCACAGTTGTCTTTTGGCTTCTCAGGGTCACATTGGAAGAAGAATGCTCCTGGGCCACACATAAAATACACTAATGCTAATGATAGCTGATGAGCTTAAGAAAAAAAAAAAGGTTTGTGCATAATTTTCATGATACCCACCACCACAGATAGGCGGAAAAGTCCTTGTAGTCAAAGGGTTGGACGCGGCTGACCTAGTGTCTTATCATCCGTTTTGGCTTTCTCCCTGATTCCAGAATGCAGGTAGAGATGTAGAGACGTGCTCTCAGGACAGCTGTTGAGATAAAAAAATTCTTTGTCATTTATTCCCAAGCACAGCTGTTTGTCATTTGCATTGAAAAAGTCTCCATTCAAACTGCTGTCACATATAAAATCTATTTATATAAGTCTGTATTTTTCTGTTGTCTTGGCCTTTTGGGCAGTAGTGTGTTTTAACCGAGCAAACTGTCCTTCCAAATAATGAAGCCGAAGTCAGCCTACCTGCTTGCCATTTTTCTTCCCCTTCCATTTTTCTAACCTCAGGATAATTGTAAGAATGAATTAAACTTTGTGTTTAAGGCCGGGCACAGTGTCTCAGGCCTGTAATTCCAGCACTTTGGGAGGCGGAGAGGGATGTATCGCTTGAGCTCAGGAGTTGAAGACCAGCCTGGGCAATATACTGAGACTCCGTCTTGTATAATTAAATTAAAATGTTTAAAAAGAAGAGAAAAAGACCTGTGTTTAAATTTTAAAAAAGGGGAAATTGTAATGCAAAATGTGGACTATGCCAGCTATGATTGGGAAAAATAATTTTTCCTACAGCATGATCTGTAGACTTGTATTAGCAGCATACTGGTCATAAGCGTTTTGCTTTCCTCAAATATGATGAGGTAAGCTAATTTAAAGTGTGGTAGGGCTTTCTTCCGCGTGGCTCCTGGTGGTGTTGAGTCCCAATTTAGCCAATTAATTTGGGTTTAGTTTTGATGTGGATAAGGGAGACCAGTTTCATTCATGGTGCACACACAGTTTTGCCAATAAGGAAAAAAAAAAATCAACCTGAATGTTCCTACTCATTAGATGCTATCTGGAGAGCTCCTACCCCACCCCCACCAAGGCCCGGGCCATTAAAAAGACTCAATGCAGCCTTTCTGTATCTCATACTGTATTCTGCAAGATGCTCCTGTGAAAGAAAGTTGTGCTGCATCAGCCATCTCCCTCCTGAAGATCCCTGCGGATGACGATTTGTGTTTTAAAGGTTCTGAGAAGTCCTGCAATGACAGTCCTCAAACTTATTCGTCCAGGGGATCTTTTCTTCCACTGAACGTAGTTGGGGAGACACGGCCTTAAGCCTTGAGCAGAGAAAGAGACAAGAAGCTGTTGGCTCACTTACAACCAAGTGTTGTGTTTATGTGTTACGTTTTCATGAAACTGAGGTGCTGTTTGAGGTTCTAAATCACATTGGGTGGTTGAGGAGAGCCTGGTATCCCTGTAGACTTAGCCAGCCATAAGAGGTTGCCTTTTGTTGAAGGAGGTATTTTACAAAGGGAAGTAGGATGTCTCCTGGAAATGATGAAATGATGAAATGAAGAAATGAAATGATGAAATGAAATGATAAAATGATGAAATGAGATGAAATGTAATGGTGAAATGAGGAAATGAAATGAAATGATGAAATGATGAGATGAAATGAAACGATGAAATTAAATGGAATGATGAGATGAAATGATGAAATGCTGAAGTGATGAAATGGTGCAATGAAATGAGGAAATGAAATGAAATGAAGAAATGAAATGATGAAGTGAAATGAAATGAAATGATGAAATGATGAAATGAAATGAAAAGATGAAATGCTGAAATGAAGAAATGATATGAAATGATGAAATGATGAAGTGAAATGATGAAATGATGAAATAATGAAATGAAATGATGAAATGATGTATTGATGAAATGAAATGATGAAATGAAATGATGAGATGAAAAGATAAAATGAAAATGATTAAAAATGAGATGAAAAGATGAAATGAAATGATATGAAATCATGAGATAAAATGATGAAATGATGAGATGAAGTGAAATGATGAAATGAAATGATGAGATGAAATGATGTAATGAAAGAATGAAATGAAAGGATGAAATGATGAGATGAAATGAAAGGATGAAATGAAATGATGAAATGAGGAAATGAAATGAAATGATGAAATGAAATGATGAAGTGGAATGATGAAGTGGAATGATGAAGTGGAATGATGAAATTATGAAATGAAATTAAAAGATAAAATGAAATGAAATGATGAAATGATATGAAATGATGAAATGAAGTGAAATGATGAAATTAAATGATGAAATGAAATGATGAAATAAATGAACTGAAATGATGAAATGAAATGACGAGATGAAAAGATGAAATGATGAAATGACGAGATGAAAACATGAAATGATCAGATGTAATGAAATGATGAGATGAAATGAAATCATGAGATGAAATGATGAAATGAGATGAAGTGAAATGATGAGATGAAATGAAATCATGAGATGAAATGATGAGATGAAATGAAAGAATGAAATGAAATGATGAAATGACATGAAAAGATGAAATGAAATGAAATGATGAAATGAAATGAAATGAAATGATGAAGTAAAGTGAAATGATGAAATGAAATTAAAAGAAATGATAAAATGAAATGATGAAATTATATAAAATGATGAAATGAAATGAAGTGAAATGATGAAATGATGAAATAACGAAATGAAATGAAATGATGAAATGAATTGATAAAATGAAATGATGAAATGAAATGAAATGACGAGATGAAAAGATGAAATGATGAAATGAAATGACGAGATGAAAAGATGAAATGAAATGATGAGATGAAATGACTAGATGAAATGAAATCATGAGATGAAATGGTGTAATGATGAGATGAAGTGAAATGATGAGATGAATTGAAATCATGAGATGAAATGATGAAATGATGAAATGAATGAAATGAAATGATGAAATGATGAGATGAAATGAAATGATGAGATGAAATGATGAGATGAAATGAAAGGAAATGATAAAATGAAATGATGAGATGAAATGAAATGATGAAATGATGAAATGGAATGATGAAATGAAATGATGAAATGATGAAGTGATGAAATGAAATGATGAATTGATGAAATGAAATGGTGCAATGAAATGAGGAAATGAAATGAAATGAAATGATGAAGTGAAATGATGAAATGATGAAATGATGAAATGAAATGAAAAGATGCAATGATGAAATGAAATGATATGAAATGATGAAATGATGAAATAAATGAAATGAATTGATGAAATGAAATGATATTAAATGATGAAATGATGAAATAAATGAAATGAATTGATGAAATGAAATGATGAAATGAAATGAAATAACGAGATGAAAAGATAAAATGAAATAAAATGATTAAATGAAATGACGAGATGAAAAGATGAAATGAAATGATGAGATGAAATGAAACCATGAGATGAAATCATGAGATAAAATGATGAAATGATGAGATGAAATGAAATGATGAAATGAAATGATGAGATGAAATGATGAGATGAAATAAGATGAAATGATGAAATGAAAGAGTGAAATGAAAGGATGAAATGATGAAATGAAATGAAAGGATGAAATGAAATGAAATGATGAAATGAGGAAATGAAATGAAATGATGAAGTGATGAAGTGGAATGATGAAATGGAATGATGAAATTATGAAATGAAATTAAAAGATGAAATGATGAAATGAAATGAGATGATATGAAATGAAATGAAATGATGAAATGAGGTGAAATGATGAAATGAAATGATGAAATGAAATGATGAAATAAATGAACTGAAATGATGAATTGATGAAATGAAATGAAATGACGAGATGAAAAGATGAAATGATGAAATGATGAGATGAAAAGATGAAATGATGAGATGTAATGAAATGATGAGATGAAATGAAATCATGAGATGAAATGATGAAGTGAAATGATGAGATGAAATGAAATCATGAGATGAAATGATGAAAGAATGAAATGATGAAATGGTGAGATGAAATGATGAAATGAAATAATGAGATGAAATGATGAAGTGAAATGAAATGATGAAATTAATGGATGAAATGAAATGATGAAATGATGATGAAATGAAATGAAATGATGAAATAGATGAACCAAAAATACTTATTGATTTTTTTCTTGGCATCCTTCTAAGAGTATTTTAGTGAGTTTAATTTCTAAAAATAAATTGCTATTCAATGGCTATACAGGTGGCTTTTGCACCACAGGGGTTTGAACTGTGCAGGTCCACTTAGCAAAACCAACAATTCTACATCCTTCTCCACACCCTGCCCATGAAAAGGATGAGGATGAAGACCTGTTTGATCATCTACTTCCATTTAATAACTAGTAAATATATTTTCCTTCTGATTTTCTTTTTCTTTTCTCTGGCATGTTTGTTAAGAATACAGTATATAAGACATATAACATTAAATATGTGTTAATTGACTGCTTGTGTTATTTGCAAGGCTTAGTGTAGGTTATTAGTAGTTAAGTTTTGGGGGAGTCAAAGTTATAGTGGATTTTCTACTGTGCAGGGGGGCCAGCACCCCAACCTCCGTGTTGCTTAAGGGTCAACTGTACATGTTATTTCCTTTCCTGTAAGAGAAAAATGATGAGAAGGTATTTTCTCCAATAAGTGTATTCAAAATGTAGCAGACTTGAAATGTGTTGGCGCCACCATTTTGCGTCTCACTTTGAAAACTTATTATTAAAAATCGTACTAAAGCCTACCTTACTTTTCCAACCTTAGAAAAAATGTTACAAAGAAAAGGGGTGAAACCATACTACTTTGCACTGAAATTTGAAATTATCTTTTAAAAATATATTTTTACTTTAATTACTTCCAAAATAGAGATCAATTGCATATAAATGGCAGGTCACCTTCATCCACCCTGTGACTGCACTTAGATTCATGAGGAATTGTGCCATCTAGAAAGGGCAGAGAAGAGGAATAGAGTGCTCTGCGTCTTGAAATAGAAATATGCACATAGCCACATGCTTTGATTCTGTTGTCACTGTGTACCTACTGCTAGGAAGAGGGCATGTTTGTGTATTTTTATGCCAATCAAAATAAAATAAAAATAAAGGCTACTACCATACTCACAGATAAGTGTGTCAGGTATATTTGCAGTTATCTTTCCTATATTCTATTTGGTAAAAAAAAAAAAAAAAATTGCAAAGAACTCTTCTCATTCTAGATTTTTGTATTAATTAGACATTTGAAGTTTATAGCAGAAGAGCTATAATCATGTTTGGTGTGTGTACTCTATAGACCAGATAGTGCAAACAGATATCAATGCTTTTTAAAAGTATATAAGGTTATTAGAAATATTTTAAACTACCTATAGGTATATATGTATCTAATTGAACTATCAAATGCAAGTAAGATCATTTCCTTAGCGTGTGAAATCCACTCAATTTATTAAAATATTTTCTAATATCCATTACAATAATATTTCTTAATTAGCTAACATAAGAGGAGTTTTAAGAAATTTATTTATATGTACTTACTAGATTCAAACTCGATTCCACTATTTTCAGAAATCATACTCTGAGACAAGTCGTTTCTTTATCTATGTTTCTGCCTATATTAAAAGACAGATATGTCAATTTTGCTAATCATGCTGTTCCAAACCTCTCCAACCTGATTATTTTTCGGTTTGTTCTACCAGTCATTCAGAGACTTACTTATATTCGAATTTCTCTCTAGGTTTAACATTTGTGTATGTCTTCTTGTGGTTTTGTGTATTTTTGGTGTATATAATTTAAAACATTTTATTGACATATACATGCAGAAAAGTACAATGATTAAATATGGATAGCTTGATTAATGAAACACATGTATTTGCTTATAACCATGTATGAAAATAGAACATTACTAAAAATAGTGATACTTCTCCTGCCCCTTTCCAAACACTAACCCTCATCCTCAATAGTAACAGATTTTTTAAAATCATACAGTAATTTGGTCTGTTTTCAAATTTTTATTAAATCAGAGTATCTATGTTTCTTTTATTGTTATTTTGCTTATTTATCTGCTAATGGACATGGTAGATTAAAGATGGCTACATACACATTTTTTAATTAATAGATTTTTTGAGCGCTTTGTGGCTCATGCCTCTAATCCCATCATTTTTGGAGGCTGAGGTGCGTGGATCATGAGGTCAGCAGAGCGAGACCATCCTGGCCAACGTGGTAAAACCCCTTCTCTACTAAAATACAAAAAATTAGCTGATAACATCAAGGTTAACATCTGGGTTCTTAGCTGCACTGAGTCAAGCCTACTTACATCTTTGTCTTCCCCTGCACTTTTCTTTCCACATCACACTCCAGGAACGCCAAGCTGTGCTGGCCTTCTACCCCATTTCCACTATTTTGCCCCCCGCCGATGCGGCTTTTTGCCGCCGCCACCGCCGCGGGTTTTTGACCCCGGTACCGTGCAATTTTGCGCCCGCCGCCGCGGCTTTTTGCGGCATTTTGCTTCCGCCACCGCGGCTTTTTGCGGCATTTTGCTTCCGCCACCGCGGCTTTTTGCCCGCGACGCTGCGGCTTTCTGCCCCCGCCCCCGTTACTTTTTGACCCCGCCGCCAGGGCTTTTTGCGGCATTTTGCTTCCGCCACCGCGGCTTTTTGCCCGCGACGCTGCGGCTTTCTGCCCCCGCCCCCGTTACTTTTTGACCCCGCCGCCAGGGCTTTTTGCGGCATTTTGCCCCCGCCGCCGCGGGTTTTTGCGGCTTTTTGCCCCCGCCGCAGGGCCTTTTTACCCCCGCCGCCGCGGCCTTTTGCCCCCGCAGCCGCTGGTTTCTGCCCCCGCCGCCGCGAATTTTTGCCGCCGCGGCTTTGTGCCCCCGCCACCACCGCTTTCTGCCCCCGCCGCCGCGGCTTTCTGCCCCCGTCGCCGCGGCTTTCTGCCCCCACCGCCGCAGCTTTTTGCCGCTACGGCTTTTTGACCCCGCCGCCGCGGCTTCTTGCCACCGCGGCTTTCTTCCCCGGCCGCCGCGGCTTCTTGCCCCCGCCGCCGCCGCGGCTTTTTGCTACTATTTGCCCCCGCCGCCGTTGCTTTTTGCCCCCGAAGCCACGCTTTTTGCGGCTTTTTGCCCATGCCGCCGCAGGTTTTTGCCTCCTCCACCGCGGCTTTTTGCCCTCGCCGCCGCAGGTTTTTCCCGCCGCGGCTTTTTAATCCCGCCCCTGCCGCCGCGGCTTTTTAATCCCGCCCCCGCCGCCGCGGCTTTTTAACCCCGCCCCCGCCGCGGCGGCTTTGTGCCCCCGCCGCCCCGGCTTTTTGCGGCTTTTGGCCCCCGCCGCCACGGCTGTTTGCTGCCCCTGCTTTTTGCCCCCGACGCCGCGGCTTTCTGCCCCCATCGCCGCAGCTTTTTGCCGCTGCGGCTTTTTGCCCCGCCCCCGCGGATTTTTGCTGCCCCTGCTTTTTGCCCCCGCCGCCGCAGCTTTTTGCCGCTACGGCTTTTTGATCCCGCCGCAGCGGCTTTTTCCCGCCGCGACTTTTTAACCCCGCCACCGCGGCTTTCTTCCCCGGCCGCCGCGGCTTCTTGCTTCCTCCGCCGCGGCTTTTTGCTACTATTTGCCCCCGCCACTGTGGCATTTTGCAGCCGCGGCGTTTTGCCCCCGCCGCCGTTGCTTTTTGCCCCCGAAGCCACGGCTTTTTGCCCAGGCCGCCACAGGTTTTTGCCTTCTCCATCGCGGCTTTTTGCCCTCGCCACCGCGGTTTTTTGCAGCTTTTTGCTGCTGCTGCCGCGCTTTTTGCGGCTTTTTGCCCCCACCGCCGCGGCTTTTTATGGCTTTTGGCCCCCGCTGCCGCGGCTTTTTGCCCCCGCCACCGTGGCTTCTTCCCCCTGCTGCCCCGGCTTTTTGCGGCTTTTTGCCCCCGCCGCAAAAAGCCTTTTTCTTGGCCTTTGTGGGCAGTAGTGTGTTTTAACTGAGCAAACTGTCCTTCCAAATAATGAAGCCGAAATCAGCCTACCTGCTTGCCATTTTTCTTCCTCTTCCATTTTTCTAATCTCAGGATAATTGTAAGAATGAATTAAACTTTGTGTTTAAGGCCGGGCACAGTGTCTCAGGCCTGTAATCCCAGCGCTTTGGGCGGCGGAGACGGATGAGCTCAGGAGTTGAAGACCAGCCTGGGCAACATACTGAGACTCCGTCTTGTATAACTAAATTAAAATTTAAAGAAAGAAGAGAAAAGGACCTGTGTTTAAAATTTAAAAAAAGGGGGGAAGTGTAATGCAAAATGTGGACTATGCCAGCTAGGATTGGGAAAAATAATTTTTCCTACAGCATTATCTGTAGACTTGTATTAGCAGCATACTCGTCATAGGCGTTTTCCTTTTCTGAAATATGATGAGGTAAGCTACTTTAAAGTGTGGTGGGACTTTCTTCTGCGTGGCCCCTGGAGGTGTTGAGTCCCAATTTAGCCAATTAATTTGGGTTTAGTTTTGATATGAATAAGGGAGACCAGTTTCATTCATGGTGCACACACAGTTTTGCCAGTAAGGAAAAAAAAAAAAAGCCACCTGAATGTTCCTACTCATTAGATGCTATCTGGAGAGCTCCTACCCCACCCCCACCAAGGCCTGGGCCCTTGACTCAATGCAGCCTTTCTGTATCTCATACTGTATTCTGCAAGATGCTCCTGTGAAAGAAAGTTGTGCTGCATCAGTCATCTCCCTCCTGAAGATCCCTGCAGATGAGGATTTGTGTTTTAAAGGTTCTGAGCAGTTCTGCAACAACAGTTCTCAAACTTATTTGTCCAGGGGATCTTTTCTTCCACTGAAAGTAGTTGGGGAGACACGGCCTTAATCCTTGAGAAGAGAAAGAGACAAGAAGCTGTTGGCTCACTTACAACCAAGTGTTGTGTTTATGTGTTACGTTTTTATGAAACTGAGGTGCTGTTTGAGGTTCTAAATCAAACTGGGTGGTTGAAGAGAGGCTGGTGTCTCT
This sequence comes from Pan paniscus, assembly GCF_029289425.2. NCBI lineage: Eukaryota > Metazoa > Chordata > Mammalia > Primates > Hominidae > Pan > Pan paniscus. Next base: position 41,548,704 of record NC_073267.2, on the reverse strand, counting down.
GTGGACTTAGCTAGCCATGAGAAGTTGCCTTTAGTTGAAGGAGGTGTTTTACAAAGGGAAATAGGGTGTCTCCTGGGCATCACATTAGCACTTAAATACTTGTATCACTGAAATGAAATGAAATGATGAAATGAAATGATGAAATGAAGAGATGAAATGATGAGATGAAATTAAATGGTGAAATGATGAAATGATGAAATGATAAAATGATGGAATGAAATGAGATGAAATGAAATGATGAAATGGAATGATGAAATGAAATGATGAAATGGTGAAATGAAATGAGGAAACGAAATGAAATGATGAAATGATGAAGTGAAATGGTGAAATGAAATGATGCAATGAAATGAAAAAATGAAATGAAGAAATGGTATGAAATGATGAAATTAAGTGAAATGATGAAATAATGAAACGAGGGGTGGAGCCAAGATGGCCAAATAGGAACAGCTCCAGTCTACAGCTCACAGCGTGAGCGATGCAGAAGACAGGTGATTTCTTCATTTTCATCCGAGGTACCGGGTTCATCTCACTAAGGGAGTGCCAAACAGTGGGTGCGGGACAGTGGGTGCAGCGCACCGTGCATGAGCCAAAGCACAAGGCGTCAGGGAGTTCCCTTTCCTAGTCAAAGAAAGGGGCGACAGATGGCACCTGGAAAATCAGGTCACTGTCACCCTAATACTGCGCTTTTCCAACGGGCTTGGAAAACCGCACACCAGGAGATTGTGTCCCGCACCTGGCTCATAGGGTCCTATGCCCACGGAGTCTCCCTGATTACTAGCACAGCAGTCTGAGATCAAACTGCAAGGCGGCAGCGAGAATGGGGTAGGGGCGTCTGCCATTGCCCAGGCTTGCTTAGGTAAAAAAAGCAGCCAGGAAGCTTGAACTGGGTGGAGCCCACCACAACTCAAGGAGGCCTGCCTGCCTCTGCAGCTACCACATCTGGGGGCAGGGCACAGACAAGCAAAAAGTCAGCATTAACCTTTGCAGACTTAAATGTCCCTGTCTGACAGCTTTGAAGAGAGTAGTGGTTCTCCCAGCATGCAGCTGGAGATCTGAGAACGGGCAGACTGCCTCCTAAAGTGGATCACTGACCCCCTAGCAGCCTAACTGGGAGGCGCCCCCCAGTGGGGACAGACTGACACCTCACTCGGCTGGGTAGTCCTCTGAGACCAAACTTCCAGAGGAACGATCAGACAGCTGAATTTGTGGTTCACGAAAATCCGCTGTTCTGCAACCACCGCTGCTGATACCCAGGCAAACAGCATCTGGAGTGGACCTCTAGCAAACTCCAACAGATCTGCAGCTGAGGGTCCTCTCTGTTAGAAGGAAAACTAACAAACAGAAAGGACACCCACACCAAAAACCCATTTGTACAACCATCATCAAAGACCAAAAGTTGTTAAAACCACAAAGATGGGGAGAAAACAGAGCAGAAAAACTGGAAACTCTAAAAACCAGAGCATCTCTCCTTCTCCAAAGGAACGCAGTTCCTCACCAGCAACAGAACAAAGCTGGATGGAGAATGACTTTGATGAGTTGAGAGAAGAAGGCTTCAGACGATCAAACTACTCCGAGCTACAGGAGGAAATTCAAACCAATAGCAAAGAAGTTAAAAACTTGGAAAAACAATTAGACAAATGTATAACTGGAATAACCAATGCAGAGAAGTGCTTAAAGCAGCTGATGGAGCTGACAGCGAAGTTTTGAGAACTACGTGAAGAAGGTAGAAGCCTCAGGAGCCGATGCAATCAACTGGAAGAAAGGGTATCAGTGATGGAAGATGAAATCAATGAAATGAAGCAAGAAGGGAAGTTTAGAGAAAAAAGAATAAAAAGAAATGAACAAAGCCTCCAACAAATATGGGACTACGTGAAAAGACCAAAGCTACGTCAGATTGGTGTACCTGAAACTGACGGGGAGAATGGAACCAAGTTGGAAAACACTCTGCAAGATATTAGCCAGGAGAACTTCCCCAATCTAGCAAGGCAGGCCAACATTCAGATTCAGGAAATACAGAGAATGCCACAAAGATACTCCTTGAGAAGAGCAACTCCAAGACACATAATAGTCAGATTCACCAAAGTTGAAATGAAGGAAAAAATGGTAAGGGCAGTCAGAGAGAAAGGTCGGATTACCCACAAAAGGAAGCCCATCAGACTAACAGCGGATATCTCGGCAGAAACTCTACAAGCCAGAAGAGAGTGGGGGCCAATATTCAACATTCTTAAAGAAAAGAATTTTCAACCCAGAATTTCATGTCCAGCCAAACTAAGCTTCATAAGTGAAGGAGAAATAAAATACTTTACAGACAAGAAAATGCTAAGAGATTTTGTCACCACCAGTCCTGCCCTAAAAGAGCTCCTGAAGGAAGCACTAAACATGGAAAGGAACAACCGGTACCAGCCACTGCAAAAACATGCCAAATTGTAAAGACCATTGAGACTAGGAAGAAACTGCATCAACTAACGAGCAAAATAACCAGCTAACATCATAATGACAGGATCAAATTCACACATAACAATATTAACTTTAAATGTAAATGGGCTAAATGCTCCAATTAAAAGACACAGACTGGCAAATTGGATAAGGAGTCAAGACCCATCAGTGTGCTGTAATCAGGAAACCCATCTCACGTGCAGAGACACACATAGACTCAAAATAAAGGGATGGAGGAAGATATACCCAGCAAATGGAAAACAAAAAAAGGCAGAGGTTGCAATCCTAGTCTCTGATAAAATAGATTTTAAACAAACAAAGATCAAAACAGACAAAGAAGGCCATTACATAATGGTAAAGGGATCAATTCAACAAGAAGAGCTAACTATCCAAAATATATATGTACCCAATACAGGAGCACCCAGATTCATAAAGCAAGTCCTGAGTGACCTACAAAGAGACTTAGACTCCCATACAGTAATAATGGGAGATTTTAACACCCCACTGTCAACATTAGACAGATCAGCGAGACAGAAAGTTAACAAGGATACCCGGGAATTGAACTCAGCTCTGCACCAAGTGGACCTAATAGACATCTACAGAACTGTCCACCCCAAATCAACAGAATATACATTTTTTTCAGCACCACAACACACCCATTCCAAAATTGATCACATATTTGGAAGTAAAGCTCTGCTCAGCAAATGTAAAAGAACAGAAATTATAACAAACTGTCTCTCAGACCACAGTGCAATCAAACTAGAACTCAGGATTAAGAAACTCACTCAAAATCGCTCAACTACATGGAAACTGAACAACCTGCTCCTGAATGACTACTGGGTACATAACGAAATGAAGGCAGAAATAAAGATGTTTTTTGAAACCAAGGAGAACAAAGAAACAACATACCAGAATTTCTGGGACGCATTCAAAGCAGTGTGTAGAGGGAAATTTATATCACTAAATGCCCACAAGAGAAAGCAGGAAAAGTCCAAAATTGACACCCGAACATCACAATGAAAAGAACTAGAAAAGCAAGAGCAAACACATTCAAAAGCTAGCAGAAGGCAAGAAATAACTAAAATCAGAGCAGAACTGAAGGAAACAGAGTCACAAAAAACCTTTCAAAAAATTAATGAATCCAGGAGCTGGTTTTTTGAAAGGATCAACAAAATTGATAGATTGCTAGCAAGACTAATAAAGAAGAAAAGAGAGAAGAATCAAATAGACGCAATAAAAAAATGATAAAGGGGATATCACCACTGATCCCACAGAAATACAATCTACCATCAGAGAATACTACAAACACCTCTACGCAAATAAACAAGAAAATCTAGAAGAAATGGATAAATTCCTCGACACATACACTCTCCCAAGACTAAACCAGGAAGAAGTCGAATCTCTGAATAGACCAATAACAGGCTCTGAAATTGTGGCAATAATCAATAGCTTACCAACCAAAAAGGGTCCAGGACGAGATGGGTACACAGCCGAATTCTACCAGAGGTACAAGGAGGAACTGGTACCATTCCTTCTGAAACTATTCCAATCAATAGAAAAAGAGGGAATCCTCCTTAACTCATTTTATGAGGCCAGCATCATCCTGATACCAAAACCTGGCAGAGACACAATCAAAAAAGAGAATTTTAGACCACTATCCTTGATGAACATTGATGCAAAAATCATCAATAAAATACTGGCAAACCGAATCCAGCAGCACATCAAAAACCTTATCCAACATGATCAAGTGGGCTTCATCCCTGGGATGCAAGGCTGGTTCAACATATGCAAATCAATAAATGTAATCCAGCATATAAACCGAACCAAAGACAAAAACCACATGATTATCTCAATAGATGCAGAAAAGGCCTTTGACAAAATTCAACAATGCTTCATGCTAAAAACTCTCAATAAATTAGGTATTGATGGGACATATCTCAAAATAATAAGAGCTATCTATGAAAAACCCACAGCCAATATCATACTGAATGGGCAAAAACTGGAAGCATTCCTTTTGAAAACTGGCAAAAGACAGGATTGCCCTCTCTCACCACTCCTATACAACATAATGTTGGAGGTTCTGGCCAGGGCAATCAGGCAGGAGAAGGAAACAAAGGGCATTCAATTAGGAAAAGTGGAAGTCAAATTGTCCCTGTTTGTACATGTCATGATTGTATATCTAGAAAACCCCATTTTCTCAGCTCAAAGTCTCCTTAAGCTGAGAAGCAACTTCAGCAAAGTCTCAGGATACAATATCAATGTACAAAAATCACAAGCATTCTTGTACACCAATAGCAGACAGAGTGCCAAATCATGAGTGAACTCCCATTCACAATTGCTTCAAAGAGAATAAAGTACCTAGGAATACAACTTACAAGGGAGTGAAGGACCTCTTCAAGGAGAACTACAAACTGCTGTTCAATGAAAAAAAAGAGGATACAAACAAATGGAAGAACATTCCATGCTCATGGTTTGGAAGAATCAATATCATGAAAATGGACACACTGCACAAGGTAATTTATAGATTCAATGCCATCCCCATCAAGCTACCAATGACTTTCTTCACAGAATTGGAAAAAACCATTTTAAGTTCATATGGAACCAAAAAAGAGCCTGCATCGCCAAGTCAATCCTAAGCCAAAAGAACAAAGCTGGAGGCATCACACTACCTGACTTCAAACCACACTACAGGGATACAGTAACCAAAACAGCATGGTACTGGTACCAAAACAGAGATATAGATCAATGGAACAGAACAGAGCCCTCAGAAATAATGCTGCATAACTACAATTATCTGATCTTTGACAAACCTGACAAAAACAAGCATTGGGGAAAGGATTCCCTATTTAATAAATAGTGCTGGGAAAACTTGCTAGCCATATGTAGAAAGCTGAAACTGGAGCCCTTCCTTACACCTTATACAAAAATTAATTCAAGATGGATGAAAGACTTACATGGTAGACCTAAAACCATAAAAACCCTAGAAGAAAACCTAGGCAATACCATTCAGGACATAGGCGTGGGCAAGGACTTCACATCTAAAACACCAAAAGCAATGGCAACAAAAGCCAAAATAGACAAATGGGATCTAATTAAACTAAAGAGCTTCTGCTCAGCAAAAGAAACTACCATCAGAGTGAACAGGCAACCTACAAAATGGGAGAAAATTTTTGCAACCTACTCATCTGACAAAGGGCTAATATCCAGAATCTACAATGAACTCAAACAAATTTACAAGAAAAAAACAAACAACCCCATCAAAAAGTGGGCAAAGGACACGAACAGACACTTCTCAAAAGAAGACATTTATGCAGCCAAAAAAACACATGAAAAAATGCTCATAATCACTGGCCATCACTGGCCATCAGAGAAATGCAAATCAAAACCACAATGAGATACTATCTCACACCAGTTAGAGTTGTGATCATTAAAAAGTCATTAAAAAACAAGTGCTGGAGAGGATGTGGAGAAATAGGAACACTTTTACACTGTTAGTGGGATTGTAAACTAGTTCAACCATTGTAGAAGTCAGTGTGGCGATTCCTCAGGGATCTAGAACTAGAAATGCCATTCGACCCAGCCATCCTGTTACTGGGTATATACCCAAAGGACAATAAATCATGCTGCTATAAAGACACATGCACACGTATGTTTATTGTGGCCATATTCACAATAGCAAAGACTTGGAGCCAACCCAAATGTCCAACAATGATAGACTGGATTAAGAAAATGTGGCACATATACACCATGGAATACTATGCAGCCATAAAAATGATGAGTTCATGTCCTTTGTAGGGACATGGATGAAACTGGAAATCATCATTCTCAGTAAACTATCGCAAGGACAAAAAACCAAACACCGCATGTTCTCACTCATAGGTGGGAATTGAACAATGAGAACACATGGACACAGGAAGGGGAACATCACACTTCGGGGACTGTTGTGGGTTGGGGGGAGAGGGGAGGGATAGCATTAGGAGATATACCTAATGCAACTGACGAGTTAATGGGTGCAGCACACCAACATGGCACATGAATACTTATGTTACAAACCTGCACATTGTGCACATGTATCCTAAAACTTAAAGTATAATAATAAAATAAAATAAAATAAAATAAAATAAAAATATATACACTAATACACATTAACCAACTAAAAAAAAGTAGAGAAAGGTCATTTAAAAATATAAAGGATAAGGATACAGTAATAATCTAACATGTTGAAATCTAAGAAGGAGAAAACAGCTGGTCTGAACAGCATTTTAAGTGGCAATGTTAGAGGTTTTATCAAAATTGACCAATAATATTAAACCACAGGTTCAGGAGGCTTTGCAAATCAAGGGAAAACACACACAGAGGACACACCTAGAAACATAATGGGACAATTTCTGAAAAGTAAAAGAAAAATATAAAAAGCACTTGATAAAAAAATTGGGCTAACTACAAAGAGAAAGAGTTGACTGATAACAACCTTCTCAAATGAAACAATGAAAGCCAACAAGTGAGGTATTCATATCTTTCAAGTCCTGAAATAAAATAAGTGCCGACGTAGAACTGTCTACTTGGTGGACATATCCATCAAAAGCAAATATACAATAAAGAATTTCTCCCAAGCAGACCCACAGGAAAGGAATTACTAAAGATTATTCTTCAGGTAGAAGAGCCATGATCCCTGATGAAAGTTTGCAGTTAGAAGAACGATTTATTTTAATGAAAGAAATAAACATGGAGAGAAACTTAATTGGATATCGACTGTATAACAGAATGCTATCTCATAAAGTTTAAAATGTATCTTCCATACAACAGCAGAAGCATCTAAGTTGTGAGTTGGATAAATTAATTTTAAAATATTGTCAAGTTTTTTTTGCAAATAGACAAATGTACCAATTATATTAGACCCTGAAGTCAAGAATGCACGTTGTAATAAACCAGTTAAAACATAATCAGACCAGATTTTTTTAAATGGACTCTCTTAAAGTTTTTATAATTTTTATTTTTATTTCACATATGTTGAAAGTAAATAATGGAAAAGCATGCAATGCAAATATTAACGAAAATATAGCTTTAGTTGTACTTATATTCACATTTAAAAAGTTGGACACAGTTAAGTCTCAGTGATTATTTTACACAACGGAGGCAAGCTGTGCAGTTATATCTAGTATTATATTATGCTCTTGGCCTGATTACAGAAGGGAAAGGAGCGATCATACCAGACAATGGCAGAATGAAGCAACAAGGAGTAGAGTTACAGAACATGATGCTGTAACTGGGACTGGAGTTACCCTTTTAGAGTTAAAGAATAGTAAACTGGACAAAATATATGAAACTTTTTTTGAAGTACTGAACATCAGACAGCACAGGACTGTGCTCCGCAAGAGAAGAGAAGGAGACAGAATGAGTCCTGCTTTATTCCCAGGTTCTCTGTGACAGCAGTAGAGAGGAATCCCAGAGAGAGCAGACATTGTCATTGCACTGATGAACCAGAAAAATCAAAAAATGTTGAGCAGCTGGAATGTGTAGTAGAAGAGAACGTTTACAGAAAAAGGAACCAAGAATCAGCCTAAGGTTTCTCCCAAGTCCCTAAGCCAAATGTACATAAATGAAATTCTAAGGAGCTCAGCAAAGGACTCTACCAGGGAGTTGGAAGAAAAACACTTCCCTGGCATCACATGACAGGAAAACACGTTAGCTCTGACCAGCCAGAGAAGGGAATCCCCTCTGTACCTCCAGAATATTCAGTAAAGACCACTGGAGGTTTATGCCCTAGTGACAGTGCTCATTTAGCTTCAAATGACAGATGGCTCTAGACTAACTCAGCAAAGTTTAAAGAGAAGATTTAAAACAACAACAGAAAAATACTCATCCTGAAGTTACTGCACGACCTGCCACAACATTGTTCAAAGGTAGCCAATAAAATCTAGATATTCAATAGCATAACATCAAAATACCCCCCCCAAAAAAACTCTGACATGCAAAGAAGCCGGAAGATATATATTATTAAAATATATATTAACAGGATAAAAATAAGTCATTTATAAATGACAGAGAAGAAGGAATTTTCAAGGTCCTTAAAGTAAATATATTTTATAAGTACATATAGATAAATACATATATACATCAAAGAACTTAAATGAAAATTGAACATAGGAGAAAAATAGAAGTTATAAAATGAAAAATGTGACATGTATAGATGAAAAATAAATATTTGAAATAAAAATTCCATGAGACAGAATAAGTAATGGATTTTACCCTAACATTCAGAAAATTTATAGAGAAAAATAGAAGCTTTACAAACGAAAGGACAAAGAGTAAACTAAAATAAGAAAGCCGGAAACTCACTGATACATGAGACAATATGCAGCAGTGTAACATACATGTAATTAATATCTCAAAAAGGATAGGTGGGGGAATTATAGTTGAATAAAGAATGGTAAACTCATTCCTGAGAGCACCGAGGAGGGAGAATAGCTTCAGATTCCTAAGGGAGGGTATTATCCATTCATGAAGGTCCATCCCTATGACACAACACCTCCCAGTAAGCCCCACCTGCAACATTGGGTATCAAATTTTAACATGAGATTTGGAAGCGGCAAGCATTCAAACCATAGCAAGAGTTAAATTTCCTTTTAAAATAAATCACTGATATGATTCTATTTTGCCATAGATAAAAACGAGTATTTCAGCCTACCATTGAGTGTACTTATAGCTCACCAAAAGGGCACTCTGTCTCAGGAATACATATTTGCCTAGAGGTATCCTATTGCAGTCAAAGAAAGAGCAATGAGGGATAGAAAAGGTTAGTGATGGAGACACCAACACTGCATTTTACAATAAACAATGTAAAAACTTTACGGATTGGTTCTGCTAACTTACTACAGTTTACATTCCTCTCAGGTGGGAGAATTGTTGAGTTTTTTCTTAAGATAGAAAAGCAATTCAGATAATCTGAAATCTCCACAAGAAGGATAAGAAGCACAGCAGAAACTATTCTAGGCAGGAAGTCAATCCTTTCAACTGTCTGTGCTCCATAGAAACAATTGTCTGCACTGGGAGTCATATGCGGTACAGGCAACAGCCAGACCTCTGATCCTCTCATTTGTGATTTCAGAAGAAATTACCAGTCAACTGAGTAATTCACTGAGTAAAGTAAACATTTGGCACTGAAAGAGGTTAGACGGATAACTATTTGTATCACCATATTCATGAAGCTGGAATATTTTCCATTACTGGTATCACATCCGAATGGAAGATGTTAAAAGGTCTCTCATCTTGTAAGATGGATATGAGAGAACACTTTCTGAGAAATGAAATTATTAACACACCTGCGAGGTGGATGGAAGAGAAAAAAAGAATAATCGGCTTTAGTTCTTCTCCTTGATAAGACAACTCACTAAAAACATAAAGAGAAAAATACAAGTTTAAAATAATTAACCAGAAGAAGACAACTCTAGACTTTTTAAATGGCTGATAAGATTTTAATTTGCTCCAAGTTGAAAATAACTATATTGCTTGTGTTTTAAGGCACACAATGAGCAATTATATCACACATGATAGATTCAGCAGTAAAATATTATCTGTTAACAGCTGGAACTCATAAAATCATAGCACAATGTGAAGATGGAATTTGCTAAAATAAACCATCTGCTGAAAACTACTATTCTGTAAATTTAAAAACAAAGTTTATATGTTATTTGTCTTATTTAATAAGTCTGTGAAAAAAATGAGATATTTGAAAAGTAGGTGCTACCTTAATTAGTTCTTTATATTAGACAGCTGGTTACAGTAATGCACAGTAAGGTGCTACATACAAATATTGCCAAATTTTCTGGATATACTATGTATTTAGCTTAAATTATTTGAAATTTTATAGTTAAAGTAACAAATGTATATTTAAATGTTTTGACACAAATTGCAAATATACCTTTAAAAAGCGTCTTACACTCTAAATATTATTTGTCACCTATACATTTGTCTTTTCTCTATAGGAAAGTTTAAATTTTTCCCTTGAAGCTTTAATTATTTGAGTCTATAAAACAAACTGATAATGTTCAAATTAACAGAAAAAAAGGTTTACAGATATGTGCACAAGTATGCACTTGGAGTTTACATAATATATATAAATATATATATACAAATATTTGTATATTATAAATAGATATACAAATATATACTATATATATAAAAACTCCAGGAAAGGCAAGGTAGTCAACACGCCTATGCTGTCTTGAGGTTACAGAAAACACAGAGCTGTACATTGGTAAATCAGTCTTTGTGGAAGACAAGTGACGACAAGGAAGACAGAGGAGCCTGGCAGGAGAGGTGGTCTTGTTACACGGATGAAACCTCACAGGGAGCAGCCCTCCTCTTGGGAAGTATAGATAGGAAATGGTTTTTAGAAATGTAAACGTGCCAGACTCAGTTAATGTTTCCTAAACCCAGACAAGGGAGTATCTCAGGGAAAGTCTGTCTGTATCAATGCAGATTTTCTCTACAAATGCAAATCTCCCCAACAAACACAACTTTTCAGCTATTCTTGTAGAAGAAGCTATTTCCAGTCTTCCGAGTAGCCATCTTGAAATATGTCAAAAAGTTGGCCAGGCGCACGCCTGTAATCTCAGCACTTTGGGAGGCTGAAGTGGGTAGATCACCTGAAGTCAGGAGTTCGAGACCAGCCTGACCAACATGGTGAAACCCCGTCTCTACTAAATACAAAAAATTATCCGAGTGTGGTGGCCCATGCCTGTAATCTCAGCTACTTGGGAGGCCGAGCTAGGAGAATTACTTGACCCTGGGAGGCTGAGGTTGCAGTGAGCCAAGATTGTGCCATTGCGCTCCAGCCTGGGCAATAAAAGCAAAACTCCATCTCAAAAAAAAAAGGTATTTTAGGGTAATATTTTGAGTATCTTTACCTCCATATGTACAGTAAATATTATTGTGATTTTTAATCTTTACTCTTCTGTGGAGAAAACACTGGTGTGATTTCTGGTGTAGGTGAACATCACATTTATTTGACAATATTGCACTTGTGTGTGTGTGTGTAGCTACTCTTTACCTTTGTTCTCACTTAATGATTAGATATTAACAATTAATTCAGTAAAATGTATGTTTTGCAATATTTCTCCATGTTATTATGCTTTAAATTAGATTAATCATGCCCCTATAATGTGTACACTTTAACTTTGACTATAGGTCTCAATCTTACTTTGGCTCCTGTATTTGAATTTATGCTAATAAAGTCCTGCAGCTATAAAGGATTATATAAACTTATCTACATTTTTACTAGTATTCTGGTGTCATTTTAAATTATGTAATTAAATCAAATTTTAATTTGGATTATTGTTATCTGAGTTAAGGATCTAAATTTTTAATTTTATTATAGATGTTACATAACTATTTCTGAACCATATATTGACTAATCTGCCCTTTATATGATGTGCATTATAAGAGCTTGGGATTGATTCATTTGCAAAGATGAATGCTTGAGAAGTAGATATTTAATCATAACATTTCAAAATCTACTGGATAACCTAGAATTGAAAAATACCCTATAGGTTGAAAAACTCCTGTAGTGAAGAAAGAAAATAACTAATATAAAGTGACAATATAAATATTATAAGTATTTATTTTATTATCGCCCTGAAATTTGATAATACAAACATGTAATATCTACATATCATCCATGTATCAGGTCATAAAAAATCAATACATTCTTCAAAAATTTAGGATAACAGAAAATGCACTCTCTCTCCTTGATGGAATTAAGTTACAAATAAAAGTAAAAATAAGTAGATAAGTAGATGGAAGTAGATGTTTAAAAACAAAGAAAAATATTTATTTTGGATAACATAAAAACTCAATTGACAATTCCAATATTTCAGGAAATTTGGCTGTCAACTGATGGAGAATTTTCCCCAGGAGACATTTGTCAATGTCTAGGGTTATTGTGGGGATGTCAAGACTGGCAGAGGTGTGAAATTTAGAGGTCAAAAGAATCACCTAGCATTGCTAGGGCAGCCTCCCACAACAAAGAATCCTCTGGTCCTAAAGGTAAGTAGCACCAAGATTGAGAAACCATAATCTAGACAGGAAACACTACGTAGCTATTCCAAGTGCTCAGGAAAACACATCAGTGCCCTCGAGGGGAAAAGTGTAAACATTTTAATTGCTGTACATGGTGACACAAATCCATGTTGTTAATCTAAGTGGAAGGGGCTGAAGCACAAAACGTAATTCAAAGAGTTTACTTGAGCCACAATGAGGACAGCTGCCTGGAAGAAACAGACCCAAGTATCCTTGGATATGAACTCCCTTTGGAGCTTTGCAACAAGCAGTTTCTTAAAGGCAAAAAAGGGTCCAGAAGTGGGATGATGCAAAGAGGTTTGTCACAAATTCTCATTGGCTTATGGAAATAACATTTATTAGTGACCGGCTATACACTGTTACACTATTATTGGGTGTGGATTATAGTGTCTGGTGTGGCATTATTGGTTAATTTATAGCTACTGTGGCAACAGCAAGCAGCCTAGATGAACACACAGCTCAAAGAGGAGCAGGACAGAACTGCTGTCTCATTTGAATATCTCTCTGGGCCTGATTATTTCAAAGGACTTGCATTTCTCACATAGCATGATTTATAGTCCTTTGGGTATATAGCCAGTAATGGGATGGCTGGGTCAAATGGTATTTCTAGTTCTAGATCCCTGAGGAATCACCACACTGACTTCCACAATGGCTGAACTAGTTTACAGTCCCACCAACAGTGTAAAAGTGTTCCTATTTCTCCACATCCTCTCCAGCACCTGTTGTTTCCTGACTTTTTAATGATTAGAACCACTCACTGGCCTTCCCACCACTCTCCCCGCCCCTCCTGCCTGGCCAGCCGTGCTTGGGCCCTTTCATGCACTCTTCTGCCTCCACCTTCTCCTTGGCAGCATAGCATGCCCCAGGGCTCCCAACCGAGCCTATCCCGTTTCCACTCTCTGTGTTCTCTCTGGTGAGCATTCTCTCTCTCACTATTTTGTTTTGTTGCTGCTGCTGTTGTTGTTTTTTTGAGTCAGAGCCTTGATCTGTTGCCCAGGCTGGAGTGCAGTGGTGCGATCTTGGCTCACTGCAACCTCCTTCTCTTGGGTTCAAGTGACTCTCCTACCTCAGCCTCCTGAGTAGCTGGAACTGCAGGCACGTGCCACCACGCCTGGGTAATGTTTTGTATTTTTAGCTGAGATGGGGTTTTATCATGTTGCCCTGGCTGGTGTCAAACTCCTGACTTCAAGTGGTCCACCCATCTTGGCCACCCAAAGTATTGGAATTACAGGTGTGAGCCACCGTGCCCAGCCTCTCTCACTATTTTAACCACAACATGTATGTCTGTGCCTCTTAAACCAGTGTACTCAGCTTGGCCCCTTCTCTGAACTATAGATTTCTCTGTCTAAATACACTTGGCCTCCTTGTCTGCAGTGTCTGCATCCACAGATTCAACCAGCTGCAGATTGAAAATGTTAAGAAAAAAAAAATCAATGCAACAATAAAAAATAACACAAATAGGCTGGGCACCCCTCCACTGCTGTTATATGCTCTGGTGTCTCAGGGCACAATTGTACAAGTTGCTTAAGGTCTCGCTTGATTGCCCAGGCTGGAGTGTAATGGTGTGATCATAGCTCACTGCAGCCTCGAACACCTAGGCTGAAGTGATCCTCCTCCCTCAGCCTCCTGAGTAGCTGGAACCACAGGCTTGTACCACCACTCCCGGATTTATCTATTTATTGATTGATTGACTGACTGACTGATTGATTGATTGATTGATTGATTGAGACAGGGTCTCACTGTGTTGCCCAGGCTGGCCTCAAACTCCTGGCCTCAAGCAACCCTCACATCTTAGCCTCCTAAAGTGTTGAAATTACAGGTATGACCCACCATGCCTGGCCTATATCAGGGACTTGAAAATCTGCAGACTTTGGTATCTGCTGACGGTCCTGGAACCAGAACTATATCTGCCATTTCCACGTGGGTGCTCCACAAACACCCCAAACTCAGCATGCTCCAAACCAAGCCTGCGATGCTCTTTTAGCTCTCACACCTTCCCTTTCTTCTCTTTTTACCACATCATGTGATTAACCAAACAATGCCAGTTCTCTCAGAGGCCCCAGATCCTTCATTAGCTCAGACTTTCACAGTAGCTTCCTGAAGGGGAGCCCCTTGCTTCACTCAGGGCTCCCTGAGATGTATCCGCCACACTACTGACATCCATCTCTTCCTGCACAATTGGATTGTTTCCATGTGTTTGACAGTAGAGATCACATATAGCTGCTTTTCTTTTTCAAATTATTTCCTTAGGATAAATTTCCAGGAGTAAGATTACCAGTCCAAAGGTATAACAGTTTTATGTCTCCCATTAAATATTACTCTTATTTCTCAAAAGGGTTTTGCCTGTTTGCATCAACAGTAATGTTTAAATGTACCAATTTTATCAGTATCGAGTATTAGCTTTCTAAATAGTCTTTCTAATTTTAGTAGGTATAAAGTGTGTTTTGCAGTTCTTTGGTTTACATATTAATTGAACATATTACCTAACATTTTTTATTAAATATTTTTTGCCCATTTATCTATAGGGACTTTCGAAGTTACTCTTTTATTTGAATGAGCTCTTTATCTGATGGTAGATAGTGAACATTTTTGGTCACATTTAGTACAACTAGCTTTTCTCACTCTGATGAAATGTCTTATTTTTCATTCAATAGAAATTTTACCTTTTTCTGTAGTTAAATCTGTCAGTATTTTCTTTTGCCTTTTTTTTAAGAGAAATCTTTTAAAACATTGAAATTACCAATATTTTAAATATCAAGGAGGCAACGTGATGTGATGGCCTACCAGATCTTGACCTTATGAGAAACAAGTTGAAAAGATGAATTTAAAAGTGCTCCGGAGTGAGTGTGAGGCAGAAATGTCAACCCCAGCACCGCGTGTGCAGCCATACACTGTGCACAGCTTTCCCACGATCATTGTCCTGCCTCCCTTGTGTCCTGCCATGGGGTTCTCCTTAGTTCCCTTTGTGCTTAATCAGGTAGTTCTTTCCTGGGAGCTCATGCAATGTACAAGGGGTTGACTTGAAGTAGAAATGGAACTTTCATCGTGACACCAACTGCATTATTATTTGAGTACTGATTGAGTTAGTAGAAATCACCATGAGAAATGCCATCTTTTCCTATAATTTTGCATTCAATTTTGAATTGACAACAAAAAAAGTGAACCCTTTTAATACATTTGCTAAACCTTGTTATAAGGTCGGTAGACCCTTAGGAGACATTTTCTTCTCTGCTTATAAGACACATACACATGGATGTGGAGCCAGTAGAAAGAACAGCTTCCATACAAACTACTTAGTGATTATCGCCAGTTTCATTTTGAAGCACAATGCATTGGACCTAGGCAGGACCTCCCAATCTCCATCTTTGCCAAAGAAATATAATAGAGATACTGAAGATATATCGTGCAGAACCGACATCCTTTAGAAATCTACTTTTTTCTTTTTAGAATATATTTCTGTTTCAGATCTGCATATTTTACTTGTTGAGGTATTTAACAATATTTTTCATTTTTTTCAGTCTTCACAGAAATGTACTGTACAGCTAACCATGTGGATAAGCTTCCTGGCCCAAGAGATTGGGTACAGATTCTACAGGATCAAATTAAACTGGCCAGGAGAAGGTTTAAAAGAGGCTCAGGTATGACTAAGGTGCAAAACAATAATTGGAGAAGCACTTATGAATTCTTAGACCTTGAAAAGTACAATACTTGGCTCTAGGTTATTTCAGTGTCTTGTCTTTTGAAGGAAATACTGTGTATAATATGCTGTGATTTGATCTCTTAAAGTCTTATTCAAATGAATTTTGAAACTCACCTTCAGACTAAATAGTAAAAATTATGTCAGGCCATTTGCTTTGAATAGTACAAGTGAAAAAGATTGCTAATCTCATTTGTGGCCTAATGCTCTTATATATGAAAACTGGGTCTCTCTTGTATGGTTTGCTTCTCTTTGCCTATTGATTTTTATTTGTTTGGATCTGCATGACTTTATAAAAGTACAAGTTGCTTATGGTGAAAAAAGAAGAAGAAGGAGGAGGAGGAGGAAGGAGGAGGAGGAAGAGGAGGAAGAAGAATAAGAAGAGGGAGAGGAGGAAGAAGAAGAAGAAGAAGAAGAAGAAGAAGAAGAAGAAGAAGAAGAAGAAGAAGAAGAAGAAGAAGAAGAAGAAGAAGAAAGGAGAAATCTCTTCCACCAGCAACAACACATCAAGTAAAAGGGATTGTAAGGTGGGGATGTGTGCACATGTGCATGCACAGATTGTGTGAGTGGGTTTAAAATTCTGGGCTTGGAGCTTCTGGGATTATTCTTCCTGGAAAAATGAGCACCAGTTGAATTGTGACTGTTCAGATTTGGTCACTGAAGTCTCAGCTTCTCCGAAGTGACAGTAGGGGCCAGTTTACTAGTGAAGAATCCCTGTGTAGTCAGCTTTCTCCCATCAAATAGGAATAATTATCTCTAGGAGGCCACAAATCTCTAGATATTATTTTTTAATTTCATATAAATTAGTGTAGCCATTATGAAAAGCAGTATGGATGTTCCACAAAAATTAAAAGTAGTTGGGAGGTTGAGGCAGGAGGATTGCCTGAGCCCAGGAGTTCAAGACCAGCCTGGGCAACATCTCCAGATATTTTATGGAGATGGAGACCCTATCTACACACACAAAAACACACACACACACACACACACAAACACACCTTAAAAATTAGCCAGGCAAGATGGCACACAACTGTTGTCCCACCTACTTGGGAGGCTAAGATGGGAGGATCGCTTGAGCCCAGGAGTTTGAGGCTGCAGTGAGCTATGATTGGCCACTAACACTGCAGTCTTGGTGACGGAGCAAGACACTGTTTCTTAAAAAAAAAAAAAATCGTGGGGAAATTCTGCAGAAGGGTATTCTCAGGGACCCAGAGAGACCTTGCTGGCAGTGGATCACATGACTGAGTAAGAAACACAATTTAAATGTTGTTCTGTTGCCTTCCTTATGCTGCATATTTTAGACATAAACACACCTTATTTTCCTTCTGTCATCAGACGCTGAGAGCGATCATTATGAGTTCTGGTCTCTATTCCCTTCTCCCATTCCACCAGCAAAGAGGCACGCACCCAATAGGGATATGCCACCACATCCCTCTTCTCTTTCCCACAAGCAGACTGGCCGGGGAACACATCCCCTAACCATGTCACATTTCTATTAATAATTCATATCACAAATGCCCATTTTCCCCCAGGTTTGCCCATTTCTACAGGATGAGATCCAAGCCATAGCCTGCTCCCCACCCCTCCCCTCCTCGAGGAGCCTCCACTCACTTGGAAGGCTGCCCACTCCTGCCCCTTAGACATCAGAATATTTGATGTCGAACATTGTAACTTTTGACCACTGGTTTAGATGATCTGCCCAGATGCTTGTGATCGGCACCTTGCCCTTCTTTTCTGCATTCCTAGCAGGTTCTATTAGCAACAGAGAAGTGGAAGATGGCTCTAAGACAAAACCAACCCTAACATGCAGACCCAAATGATAGTATATCAGCAATGACCTGCCAAATACAGTTCGTCTCCTCATTTTGCCAAATTCTGTTACACATCATTCTCCTCTAGGGCACAGAAGTGGGGCCCCAGCAAATTCAAACTAGAGCCACTTTCTTTCCTTCCATGATGCCAGTAGGAACCGAGAGGTCTGGATCAATAATATTACCTGCTCTCATGCTTTTTGTCTTGATGATTTTCAGTCTAAATGATAATGCAGTGTCACATAGATATTGCATAACTTCAACCTTATTTATCATATCTAGCTCCATTCCTGGAATGAGGTAGAGACTCTGACTCCACAAGCTAATTGGCTATCACTTAAGTAGGCCTGCACTGCCTCTGAAAAAAAAAAAAAAAGAAGTGCCCCACACAGATTTGAAAGGCCATTGTGCTAATCCAAATAGAAATTCATTTGGGGCTCTCATCACGTGGAATAATCTTTATTCTATAACTCCAATGATTCCTTTCCTTGTATGCATTTTTATCATTTCTCATTAGATGATTTTCTCACAGCTGAAATCATAATATATTAATTTTGTTAGATCTCAGAGTAAAGATGTCACTGCTGTTAAATGTTTATTGGATTGCTCAATCTTTTCCAAATTTAACAACTTGATTGTCACCAGGGAAGAAAGATGTGAGCTTGTTGTTGCAGATACATGTTATAATTAAATTTGAATAATACAACAATTACAACAATGCTCTTCCTCCTTGACTCTCGGCCCCTATTCACGCAGCTAGCATGTTCTAATTTATATATAATCATCTATTTTTTTTGGTTATATGTGTTCTCTTCATACTAAAGCACATAATGGCATAGGCCTGTTCTTTTCAAAGGGAGGGTAGCTGAATTACAAAAGAAGATCAGTTTATACCCCAAACCAATCTTGTTATAACTAAATGAAAAGCAATTATACATGTAAAGAAAGTTGCTAAAATATAAAATGAACTAGAACTCAAAGATTTAAGAAATTAGCTCATATTCATGCATGTGGTATATTTGGACTATTAATAGCAAAGAGATGAATAGCCCAGACATTAACCTGATTCATGTCCTTGGCATTGTTACTTACTAGCTGTGTTACCTGGAGTGAGTTTCCTAACCTCTGTCTCACTTTCCTCATTTGCTAAGATGGGCATAACAACAGACCCGCCTTGTAGAGTTTCCTAAGGATTCAGTGACACATTGCATGTCAAGTGCTCAGCAAGCATTTAATAAATGGTGGAGATTATCATGATTATGATTATTATTGAAGGATTTTTAAAATCCTAGGCAATGAGAGAACTACCATGCAGACCATCTGTCTATTCCAACTCACTCAAACCAATTAGAATAAAATAATGCCTTCTAAATATAAACATATGTTCATTATTTTTCATATATAAAATAATTTCTAAAAGCCATAGAACAAAATTTAAAATACCTAAAGCTTTTCATCCAGAGGGAAACACAGTTAACATTTTAGTACGTCCTGTATTTTTTTCTATAAACCTGCTTCCAGAATTTTAATCACACCACTTATTCCATGGTTTGACTGAATATTTTTATGTTATTAAGTATTCACCTACAACATCATCTTTGGTGATTGCTAATCTTCTCCAACCTAGATTAGTCTTGCATATTTCGTCCCTTCTCAGTGACCTGTTTTTGTGGTGGATCTAGCAGGTCAGCAGACAAGGGGTCTTTCACTAATGCCAGTGAGTGTTCATCTGAGGACAAGATGTTGGAGGATGAAGGAGACAGGGGAGCCTTACAATGTTTCTAGGCATAGCTAAGCCCTGATTTTGTTTAAAGCAACAACAATAAAAACAAGTATGTAGTACTGGTTTAGCCTTCTACTGACTCAATGTTACAACATGGTGCCAAGGCTGACCTCATTCAACAGCCTCACAAGGGCTGCCCACACACATTATGCAGTCAGCAGGGGCCTTCCTGTCGGGACCACAGACCCTGGGCCTTGGAGGGCACCACCACAACTATCCCAGGGCCATAATGTGATGTTTTCCCTGTCCCCACATGTTAGGGAAACTAATAACCCCATCCATTATCAGGAGACACATGAGCACCTTTTTATTTTTGCATTTAACAGAAGGTTTTTTGTGACTGAAGGATCTAGCTTTGGAAAACTCCCAAGGAGATGGATACATTTATCAGAGATGAGCGAAGGTTTGCGTTTTCAAATGTAGAAATGGAGAATGTGTTGAAGCAATGCCTGTTCCTTCTTCATGACCACATTGATGCCAGAGTTAGATTGGCAGCTCTATGATCTGAATCAGTCATCTCCAAAGAAAGGTTCATTCTCAAGATTTCCTAAGCTTCCCCCCAAGGAGTGGTTCCAGCAATGCCAAGTGCAGTTCTACAGCAGGAATTCACTGACACATCCCCTCGATGACCCTATTTAAACAATTCAACCCACATGCTGGTTCGATATTTAAGCCTATGTAAATAAGTAAAAATAAACAGAAATCATCAGTGATTAATAGAATGAGGTTCATAAGATTAAAAAAATTATAATGCAGGAAAGTTTATATCACTATTATCAAAAAATATTGTATTAAAATAACGATATTAACATCTATAATATGAACCAATGATAGCTGAAAAGGGAAAAGAATGGTGAAAACTGTTATGCATACTGGAGTTTTGAAAATTCTATCACTGTTTTCAGTAAAATGAATGTGCCTTCTGAAACTAACGAGATTTGTGTTTTATATTTGTAACCAGCAGAGATTGCTGATGGTGATGAAAGACTGGATGGCATTTCTCTACCATCAACAGGTAAATAAAATGCATTTACATTTTCATCACCCCCTGGAAAATACAGCCCACAAAAATGTTTGCATTGAAAATGATTTTAATGTTAGACATGCAGACGCTTGAGCAAACTGCTTCTGCAGTGGACCTAGGCCCCGGACACTGGAGCTTCTCAAGGCCCTATATGCAGAGATGATTTTGTATTGAATAGAAAAGCATTTTTCTCACACTCTTATTTTCATAAAAATCTCAGAAGAGCAAATCCTGAGAGCTAAGTATCACAACATTTTGCCTCCCCAAACCGTTGGACATTACACAATATTTTTAACATGAAATGAGATTTCACTTTAAAACAGGGACCAGTAATTTTGTGTGATCAAATTCATGGCTAGGCTATCCTCTCCCACCTCCTCCAAAAGGTCTTAGAGCCTTGAGCAATCAATCAGTGGACACTCAATGACTACTGTGTTTTAATTGAGTGATTTGAACAAGCCCAGCCATCCGGCGTGAGTGGCACATTCCTAATACCAGGACCAGATCAGCTGAAGACCCCCTTCCATGAAAGCAAAAGCTGCCACACTGTTGTGTTAAGCCACAGACATAATTCCAACTTCATATTATTTGACTCTCAAGTAATGCTTCTGACCCTGGCTTCCTACCTGTGCATGGGTTCATATCTGAGAGCCAGAGGGGCAGGTAACTGATCAATGAGCCTTGTGGAAAACAATGTGTTCCCTTCATTGGTCACAGGACTCTACTGACTGCTCTCAAAAGGATATCTGAAGATTCTCTGACCAGAAAACCCAGGTACCCCCCAAAACCCTCTTACTGAAAAAGCTCAACCAAATGTTTTTTCCTCTAGATTTCAGGTGGTCGGTTTGAGTTAAATTCAGCAAATATTAGTGGAGTATCTAGGCTGTGTAGGAACTTCACTAGGCCATGTGTTCACGGACAGCACATATCCCAAAATGGCAAGGAAAGCCACATTCACAGGTGTAGGATGGGCATGTGTTAGTGAACTTCAGAGCTTCAGAGCAACAGGAAAATTTAGCCGTGTAAGTGACACTTTGCTTTCTCTGCCACTGAGTAGCTAAGCAACAGATCGATGGACAGATAAATGAAATGAGCTACATAGTGCAAAAAGACCTGCTTACATCAAGTTCTTACCATGTATAGTCATTATATAAAAGGGATTTCTCTTTTTATTTGACTGTGTTTTCACATTTGTGAATTAAGATAATTGAAATACGTGATCTCTGTTGTTCCTTCCCAATTTGTCATTCTCTGAATATCAGGGCATTTATATCAGCCTCATTCTTATCACCCAGGTCCAATCCCAGCAGATCTATGAAATCCTAATCATAATAGACCTGCCCTTCAAAAGGCCCTTCAGGGGAGCACCATTCCTTTCTAGCTGTGCTTCCCAAGTGGTTTCCCTCACCCAAGGGCTCCCCTACCCCTGCCCTGGGCATCTGCACTGCCTGTCCTCCCCGTGTCATGTGACACAGTGAGCTTTTATTATTTGAAAACCACTCCCCTTGAAGTTTATATACACCTCCAAGTGGAGTACAGAATGCCTTTGTATTTTCCCATCTGAAGATGGAGATATTGTTTCTAATAAGAAAATTGAGCACAGAGGGTGCTAGAAGAGCCTCATCGAACTGAAAAAAAAAAGTCAAGGAATCTGAGAATGAGAAGGAACTTGAGAGCTCATCTAGTCCAATCCCTTCTTTTTATCCAGTCCTTTTATTTTACAGGAAGAAAAGCCTGAGGCCCAGAAACATTAAGTGACTTTCCCAAGGTCTCACAGCTGGTTGATGGCCTGGCCGGAACCCAGGTCCCTCGACTCCCAGCCATGATACCATATAGCTTTCTCATACCTAAGCAAAAGCCAGCTTTTCTCTGCATGTTTCTTAAAGATCCCAAGAGATGATGGATGTGCTAATGCCTTTAGGAGTACAGTTAAAATGTTCGTCATCAGTCGGCCCAGTTCACTGCAGCTCAAACTCAGTTCTTCCAGTCTTTTCTCAAACTTTACCCAAGGCTGTGAGGTCATAATGAAGAAAATAGTATAACACACCTGCAGGTCTTTTTACTAAACTATTGATAGATATTTGATACAAATCACTAAGCAGCATGACAGATAAAAATGTTTATCCCTTTAAGGGTCCCACCTTTCTTGCACATGTGGTTTCATCCTTGAATTTGAGCCTCACTGGTCAGAACCACAGGAGCGACCAAGGGCTCTGATACAGACTCTCATTACCCAATTTATCTGAGCTAGCAACAGTTCGTTCTTTTCAAAGATTCAACAATGCTTTTATTGCATTTTTTTGGTCTTTTTTAAATTATACTTTAAGTTTTAGGGTACATGTGCACATTGTGCAGCTTAGTTACATATGTATACATGTGCCATGCTGGTGCGCTGCACCCACTAACTCGTCATCTAGCATTAGGTATATTAAGCTCTTTTTTCCTCCTTCCAAATTTGTGTGTTTGGGGAAGGGCAGGGAAAGAGGTTTAAATCCTTAAGTGTTTCTATGAACCAGAAGTGACTAGGGCAGGGTTACAGGCAGAAGGTCAGAGGACATTTGTTTGGATGCATTCTATTTAAGCAACCTTCTATTCCTCATGTTTTAACAAAATGGATGCACTTCTATAGTGCATCCATTTTATTTTCCCTTAACCCTCTTCACTAAGCCTTTTGGAACACCTACCAGGAATCAGCCCTGTGTTGGGTGCTGGTATACAAATGCCCTCAGACTAGTGTGAGAGGCAGAAGGAATTACATAAATGCTATAGCACAGACGTGTGAAAGGGTCTGGGACTCAAGAAAAGCCACCCAGGAGCTGCAGGCAATTCACATTAAAAAAGTATAGAGAAAGTGAAATCAAAACAATGCTTTCTAAAATTTAAAATGGGGCTTCCGAATTTGAAATGGGGGATGTTGATCTGGACTTGGCGATTGTCATAAATTGGCATTTTACATACTTTTCTTTTAAAAATTAATAAAGAAAAGTGTAAGAAAGAACATTTCAATTGCTTTTACCACCCACAGACAACCATTATTGGATGATTTTTTGCAAATGTTTCTCCATTTTATTTATTTATATGGTGGAGATCAAACATGTAAAATTTTGTTTCCTAAGTTTTTCTTTGTTTTTTACCTAACAAACATTTTTCCACTTTATGACAAATAGTCATATGCATTATTATTATTATTATTATTATTTGAGACAGAGTCTTGCTTTTGCCCAGGCTGGAGTGCAGTGGTGCCATATGCATTATTTTAATAGCTGCATGATAATTCTGTTTTGCGGGTAAATTATATTTTATTAGGCCATTTTCTATTACTGGATAATATGTGGATATACTCTAATAGTAACACACATTCATGGGCTTTGTCATAAAAAATCATCATTACAAGTTTCAAATTTCTACAATTGCCCATGGAGGACAACTAAAGCCTTGGCTAAAAACTTAGTGACTAACTGTGAAACACAGACACCTCCCCAGTAAGTTCTTTACTTGTCCAGAACACCCACCTCCAGCCATGTCACAGAAACATGTACAACTCTTCCTTAGAGAAGCGGCTCTCCCCCTGCATTTTCTTGTCTCTATTGTAGGTAATATATTTGACACCAAGAGAGAAAACATGGAGGATACAGAACCAGGTTTCATTGCCTAGACTTTGATTTTAGTGACATTGTTCAGTGGCATATGTAACTTCCGTTCGAATTTTCGCAAAGATCCACCGAGCATTTCAGGTTCCTGCAAAGTGTGGGTGTTCTGTCAAGCTTACCTGTCATGTTTGAATTGTTTTATATACTTTCTTTGTAATGTGTGATAATCAAGCCTCCAATTTGATATAAGATTTTTAAAATCATTTTTAGGGTTGATTTGTTACCCTTTAAAAGTCCAGCATATGATTCAGTGAGTTCATTGTCCATTAAAAAGAAGTAGTTCTCTCTTCCCTGTTTTCATTCCGTACCTCAGTGTGAATATACAGAGCTTTGAAACATATTTATTTTAATGTAAATTGCTTAGATGCAGTATAAAGGAACATGGCTCTTTCCAGTGCTGAGAGAGTAATTGTGAAGGCCAAGATTAATTAGACCTTCCTCATTTTAGAAGATGAAAAGTTGTTTTGGGAGAAGTATAGCTCTGACCCGTTAGAGGAAATCATTCATGACGTCAGTGCTCCCGAGATAGCCATTTGTAACTAAGTGCAAATGACCTATGAGTTTTTAGGAAAGAAAAACCTTTCACCTAAGTTGCATCAACACAATGACAAAATAACTAATTAAAAGGTGAGAAAATCAATCAGTTATCTACGTGATACATAACAGTCATTTTAACAGATGGTTTTAACTGAGTGGTACAGGGTTTTGGCACCATGTGGCAACTAGCTAAAAATGTACTTAATATTATATCGTTTATTTTGTTCCTAGTATGCTTGCCCTTAGCTTTATATAAAACTAATATATGAAAGTCTGGATTTATTTTAAAAAGATATCTTACCACGAAGGTATTTGTTTTATAGAAATATTTACCTCCAGATTTCTTTGTCTAATAAGATGGTGAATTTAAAATACTGTGTTATTTAGAAGCATTGCATTTACACTTCATTTATTGTATAAAGCAAATTGCATGGACTCTTTGCCACTTGACCCAAAGGCCAAAAATTGACATGAAAACAATTTGGACTGCAGATCACCAAACCCGGGCTTCACACCTCCCTACTGGCAGTTCCAATGCCTTCCCCTAGCCCTGGATTTAGGAAAGCACAGAGTGTTAAAAGCTAAAAGTTATTGTAGAGGATACTCAGTCCCACCCCTCATTCTGCAGGTGGGGCAGCTGAGCATGAAGGAGGGTAAGCGGTTGCCCAGAGCCCGTTAACCCCTCTGTGGTCGGGGCCCTGCCTGGAACCTGAATTTTCTGACTACCCTGTCCAAGGTACTTATGTCACATCACACTGAAATGCTAAACCTAGAGATAAGAGGGGCGCTCTGGGATAAATCCCTATTCCACCAAAGACCAGCCAGTCATCAAAGATAAGAGAAGGCATCCTTGTACTGTGACAAAAAGCTGGCTTTAGGTGTGGCTTGTGGAATCAGTCTAACTACTAGACAAATTACATCTCATATATGTGTGGCTTATTTTTCTTCTTTTTTGGGCTACAAGGAAGGTTTGGAGAAATTATTTCCATCATACCTTTCCGTTAGCCTTTTTTCCATTTCTGGCCAGTAAGTAATCCCTTTCCTGAAAACAGTCCCTTTGTTTTATCAAGTGGTCTGATGAAGTACTGCAAACCATGGCTCTTGTGTTCTTTGCACCATGGGTTTTAAAATCTGTCCTCTGCCTCCCAGAAGGTAATATTACCCAAGGGAAGGGAAAAGATTAATTAGTGACCTTTCACTCTTTTAAAATAGGATGAGTATGTTGCTGGTAAAGGCAGAAACACTAACTTCCAACTGTGGTCTCTTAGAGATTCGCCGGGAACCTTCAGAAGCATTGCCTTCCAAGGCAGGGCCACGGCTTGGAGTGCTCAGCACTTGGGGACGGGTGGGGCTTGTTCAACCCAAAGATACGTGCAATGATGGATCCACACATTGGAAACACGTATCAAAACTGCAACAGTAAAATCATATTGCCTGGCGCAATGACTCACGCCTGTAATCCCAGCACTTTGGGAGGCCAAGGCAGGCAAATCACCTGAGGTCAGGTACAGATCTGTCAAACAGAGGCAGCCCACTAAGGCTGCACTATATACCACCCCACCCTCTGAAGCCATCCTTGCAAAATATTTAATTTAAAAATTATCATTTTACGATGGTTTGATATTTTTAAAAGCATACCTTCAGAAAACTATGTATCCCTCAAACATAAAATCTACCTACTAAAGTTTGATAAAACATGAAAACTAAATCCATAAACCAGAACAAAGGAATGAGCATTTCAAAATGCTTTTGAAGAGTGTTGGTAGTTTGATAACATGACAGCTTAAAAGCAAGATCCTTTTCTCTTTTTTTAATTGCAAAATTCACTGATATAAATTGTCAAATTTTAAATATTTTAAAGAGGTGAGCTACTAATCATTTGAACATACTGCTATCAATGGCATAGTAGCCATTTTCATGAAGTTGAACATATACTAATAAGCAGAAATTAGCTCTATTATAGTCCCCAAAGTCTGAATTTATTGAAAATAAGGTTTGCTAAAGAAATCTTTGTTCTAATGAAAACACTCTATACAACTTTACTAAAAAGCAACAACGATATTAACCTAACTTGTGACCTATCTTTTCTATAAAACTGTCCAACACAAGTATTAATTGCCCTTTTTGAGCTATACGGCCTTTCCTACAGTAATAGTAGTTTAAATACATTAAAATATTTAAACTATCTTTAAGAAACATGTACATTTTATTCAGCCTTTCAACAGAATAAAGCCCGTTTCTTAGGATCTCTGAGCTCCTTTTGAAGTGCTATAATTTCCATCAATACTTAGGGTACAAATTATTGTACCCTATTAATGCTAATTGTGGATTAGGAAATATATTGGAAATAATAAAAATTAAAATAATATAATATTAATAAAATACATGAAGCCTCCAATATAAAACAAAAAGATACATACACAAAGAAACCCATTTTTCATTAATTAATGCTTCAATTAAATAAATCTTTCAAGGTAACTAATGAAAGGTTTTACTTGATTTCATGTAAATTGATATAGAGAAGTTAAAACGGATCTTGAAAGACATTTTGACGATGGCAAATTAGAAACATATTAATCAAACACAGTCAGAAACTTTAATCGCCCCACATCCTCCCCATTCACTGTAACAAATACTTAGCATAGTAGCAAATCACAGCATAATCCTTGGGAAATGTTTTACAATTTAATTTTGAAAATACATGATACAGCAACATGTCAAGTCTAATGTTAATACAAAATACTCTTTTCAGTAGCCCAATATTTTAAAAGTATAATATTTTATATTAATTATGTTAAATTTCTTGTTGACAATATATACAAAGCTAGCACAGGCTTTTTAAAAGACAATAAAAACTTAACTGTGTGTAGAATCTTGCTATAGAGGTAGCTATTAAATGACACAGGACAGAATCCTAAAATTGCTATAACATTTTACCCCATATGCAATAAACAGAAACACTGTGGTGTTCCAAGGCTGAATCAGTTGGCTCCCAGAGTGAGTAGCAATAAGAAAGCATGTTTTATTATGGATGTCATGGAGACCGTGTTAAAACTCAAGAGTCATAGGCAGTCAGCAGCAATGGGTCAATAATGTGCCCAGAGACACTGTGTAGATAATCAACAAGGCCCAAGGTTTTCTCAGCACTGCACACAGCCCAACCGCAAATTAATACAGCCAGGGAAGGACACTGTCCAGCTCCACTTCCCACAGTACACTATGGCTGCTCTAGGGAAAAGACCCCCAAAATGAAAATAAAGCAAACTGGTTGTGCAACTGGCAACCAACTAACCTTTTAACGGAATCACAAATTCATCCTTCAAAGAGCCTTCCAAAAAAAATCCAAACACTATTCAGTGTAAAGTCTGCCTAAAAATGAAACCACAGGAAGGTTTCATTTTAAAAGTGCTGCATAAGGCCAGGCACGGTGGCACAGGCCTGTAATCCCAGCACTTTGGGAGACCAAGGCGGGTGGATCACCTGAGGTCAGAAGACTGAGACCAGCCTGACTAACATGGTGAAACCCCGTCTCTACTAAATACCAAAAATTAGCCAGATGTGGTGGTGGGTGCCAATAATCCCAGCTACTTGGGAGGCTGAGGCAGGAGAATCGCCTGAACCTGTGAGGCAGAGGTTTCGGTGATCCAGGATCTCACCACTGCACTCCAGCCTGGGCAACAAGAGTGAAACTCTGTCTCAAAAAAAAAAAAAAAAAAAAATATATATATATATATATATATATACACACATATGAAAAGGACAAACATGGTCTTATGAAGTATTTCAGTTTTTTAAATTAATTAATTTATTTTTATTATTTTATTTTATTTTTGAGACGGAGTTTCTCTCTTGCCCAGGCTGGAGTGCAGTGGAGCGAATTCCGCTCACTGCAACCTCTGCCTCCCAGGTTCAAGCGATTCTCCTGCCTCAGCCTCTAGAGTAGCTGGAATTACAGGGCATGTGCCACCACGCCTGGCTAATTTTGTATTTTTAGTAGAGACGGGGTTTCTCCATGTTGGTCAGGCTGCTCTCGAACTCCTGACCTCAGGTGATGCTCCTGCCTCAGCCTCCCAAAGTGCTGAGATTACAGGCATGAGCCACTGTGCCAGGACTCATTTTTTATAGTCTTAAAGTTTAACCAAAATTTTTGTGAGTGAAATATTCTAGTTTGGGAGATTTTACTGTTAACCTTGGGGTATAGTATTGCTAGTGATCAAAGAGATTATTCTTACATTTATAATTAAAAGAGTAAATGAGTGTCGGGTGCGGTGGCTCACACCTGTAATCCCAGCGCTTTGGGAGGCCAAGCCTAGAGAATCACGAGGTCAGGAGTTCAAGACCAGTGTGGCCAACATAGTGAAACCCCATCTCTACTAAAATTACAAAAATTAGCCAGGTATGGTGGCACACACCTGTAGTCCCAGCTACTCAGGAGGCTGAGGCAGGAGATTCGCTTGAACCCGGCAGGCAGAGGTGGTGGTGAGCCGAGATGGCGCCAGTGCACTCCAGCCTGGGCAACAGAGCGAGACTCCATCTCAAAAAAGAAAAAATAAAAATGAAACAGTAAATGAGAATTCAAAAACTACTACATTTTAGAAAGTGTGAATTACATTTGAATGACTTTGTTTCCAAAAAGGGAACATAACATTTAAATGTATTCTGTAGGTTCTGAGGACATTTTGTCAACAGTTTTTGTATATGACACCTTGATAAATATATGATGCTAATATTTTACATGTTTCAGTAAAAATGTATGAGTAGGAATATGTTGATGTATTATTTCTCAAGAAAAAGGTAATTCATCACATCCGTCATTTTGTTAATCATTAGGTATTATTTCTAAGTTACTATGTAAAGCCATCTTTCTTGAAACATGAAGAAAAGGTGCTGGAAGAAAAAAGGATAGTGAAAAATTTTAAGGTCTATTTCTTCATTTTTACAACTCAGGTTTTTTCTTTTCAAGTAGATAAAATAGTATCTTTAAGCATTAAAATGTGCCCTAGCTCAAGATTGAGATAACTGTAAACATTCCTCTAACGTGTCAAGGGAAGAGTTGCAATATGTTCCTATTGTTATAATATCAAAAGAATAGTAAAAAAGAAAAAACTACAATTGTGTAAAATGGCATGTAACTGAATTTAAGAAACACATCACTGCCCTTTAATAACATTTTAATTGTATTTTAAAGAAATGTTCTCTGTTCATTCTAGTGATTAGGCCATCTTGTTTTTCTTTTATTTACTGACAATTATTTATAGGTATTGAGGAAAACAGTTCTATATTGTTTAGTAAGATGCTACCATAAGAATACTCCAAAATTATCATTATTCTGGGGACATGTTTTTTGACTAATAAGAATACGAATTAAAAAATAATTCCTTTGTTGATGGTTATTATTTTTTACTATTAGAAAACTGACAGGGATGGCCGGGCATAGTGGCTCACACCTGTAACCCCAGCACTTCGGGATGTTAAAGCGAGCAGATCACTTGAGGTTAGGAGTTCGAGACTAGCCTGGCCAATATGGTGAAACTCTGTCTTTAGTAAAAATACAAAAAAATTAGCCGGGCGTGGTAGCAGGCGCCTGTAATCCCAGCTACTTGGGAGGCTAAAGCAGGAGAATCGCTTGAACCCGGGAGTTCCAGAGGTTTGAGTGAGCCGAGATCGCCGCCACTGCACTCAATCTGGGTGATAGAGCGAGACTCAGTCTCAATATAAAATAAAATAAAATAAAATAAAAAAGTTTGGCTACTTGAAATTTTAAAATTTACATTTGGCTCACATTTTATTTTAGAGGATTGTCTCCTTTTTAAAAATCTCAGGCTGCCTGCTCAAAGGACCAGAAGCTAGGAAGTTCATAAAATCTGAAATTGTTAAATAATCGTTACTATATTCTTTTCATTTGCGAATAGCCATATAATATGTTATTTATAAATGCACATCACCTTGTACACAAGGTTAAATGCAAATACACTCCCGGTTGGTCCTAGCTCAGCTCAGGGAGGAAGCCCTGCCTGAAAAGGTTGCAGCCCAGGCTGTCACTCTTTCTTCATTCAGCCCAGTGTCTGGTCAAGTCTTCTGTCACTCAGGGACTGAAGGGGCGGGCCTTACGCGTTATCCAGTCAGAGACTCTAAACTAGGAACAGTCCAGTAAGACACGCAGCTGGAAGGCACAGGACGGCTTCCGGGATTTGTCGGGTCATTTGTCTCTTCCTGCAGCCAGAGCTCCTGGTCTCGTCTTCACTGCTCTGTGTCCTCCGCTTCTGGAGACCCAGTCTGTGTGACACTGTGACCTGCAAGTATTGGGAGATCCACAGCTAAGACGCCAGGACCCACTAGGAAACCTAGAAATGGTGAGAGTGCCGGGTCCGACATCTCCAGAGAGGGGGAAGGGGCTGGTTGAAAGCTGTCGGAAGTGGCTGTAGCGGGACTCAGGCCTTCCAGCAGTCAGCTCCAAAATCTGAGGCGCCGAGTTCACCTTGGTGCAGCTCGGCCCTCAGTCCCCTTCAGCCGTAAGATGGCGGCTGGGCGGACAGGCGGGACCCCGGGCGTCCTGTCTCTTACCTGCGTAGTAACTATGCCCGGCCTGGAGTCCTCTCTGGGCAGCTCTGCACCCACCGCGCCACATCTCTCCCCGATTGTGCAGGGACCACGGGAGGGTAGTCAGGGGAGAATCCTGACTCGGGGTGCGGGGTTCATGAAGCGGAGAGCTTTCGTTCCCTCTTTTCTCTTATGAAAAGTTTATGGCAGTCACCGCAAACATATTAAATAATTTATTCAAACAGTGGTTCAAAAATTGTAGAGCACCCAGCTATGGTTTGTAGTTTGTGGTCTATGGTAGAGGGTTTAAGAGAAGACTTTTATAAGGTGCATGATGAAAAAAACCCACATTCATTAATCGGTTAGGTACAGTTAGGTAGTTGGTTGGTTTGAGTTGGAGTCTCGCTCTGTCGTCCAGGCTGGAGTGCAGTGGCGCGATCTCGGTTCACTGCAAGCTCTACTCACGGGTTCACGCCATTCTTCTGCCTCAGCCTCCAGAGTAACTGGGACTATAGGCGCCCGCCACCGCGCCCGGCTAATTTTTTGTATTTTTAGTAGAGAGGGAGTTTCAACGTGTTAGCCAGGATGGTCTCGATCTCCTGACCTCGTGATCCGCCCGCCTCGGCCTCCCAAAATGCTGGGATTACAGGCGTGAGCCACCGCGCCCGGCCACAGTTAGGTACTTTCTTAATTTCCACGCTGAGCGTACTAATTGCCTGGTTATGCAATCACAGGTTACTTGGCAGTTAATAGTTGGTTAGGTCTGAATTTTGTTTCCCCCAATGTAGTAGTAATTTACAGAAAAAAAAAAATGTTCCAGTTAGATTTTTTTTTAAGTCAAAATCCAAAAACTAGAGCCACATCAGTCTCATTGCCTGCCACTTAGCTATTTTCGCACTCCACAGGGGAATGATTTTCCCTGCGTTTTTCACATGCGTCCCAAGCAACCTCTCAAGTTAACCCCCCACCACCCTGCATTCCTTCTTCCTAACTCTGGCTTGCAGTAAAATACTAAATTTCCTCTTCTTTTTGACATTCCCAAATGCCAATTTCCCCTCCCTAATTCACATTATCAACTATTTGTCCCTTAGTGTACATTTTAGATATCGTATTTTAATTAATCATTTTTAAAAAATTAAGATGGAGTCTCAGTTTGTCACTCAGGCTGGAGTGCAGTGGCGGGATCTCTGCTCACTGCAGCCTTTGCCTTCCGCGTTCAAGCGATTCTCGTGCCTCAGCTCTTGAGTAGCTGGGATTACAGGCGCGTGCCACCACGCCTGGCTAATTTTTGTAGTTTTAGTAGAACCGTGGTTTCACCTTGTTAGCCAGGCTGGTCTCGAACTCATGACCTCAAGTGATCTGTCCACCTTGGCCTCCCAAAGTGCTGTGATTACAGGTTTGAGCTACTGCACACGGCCATGAATTAATCATTTTTTGACAAAGCATTGGATGGGGCTTTTGCAAAGATGTGTTTGAAAAATATTTCCCCTGAGAAGAAAGTGAAGTATAATCCCCTGACACTGTATTGTTAAAAAAAAACAAAACAAACAAACAAAAAAAACTTTGTCTCTCTTTTATCTTCTCTATGTACAGAGGTCTTATCAGAATGTTTTTGGGTCAAGGTTTCCCTTGGGAAACTTTTGGGATTATTTGTTTTCAGCCACCCTTGAGTTTTTCCTGGTCTTGGGTTTCAGTATTGTTTGGGGATAAACCAAGATACCCACCACAGTTATGTCTGCTAGAGTGTCTAGTAAATATCAGCTCCTGGGTTATATTCTCTCATAGGAAAACCTGAGGTATGGCGTGTAGCCTCTCAAGGAAAACCTGAGGTGTATGGCGTGTAGCCTCTCAAGGAAGCAGGTGCATGCCCTAGGGCTGACAGGAATCACCTAGTGTACTTAGTTTTTTGAAAAGCTAACCCCTTGAGACATTAAAACTGTCTTTACCCAACCCAGCTTCCATTTCTTGGAGACACATTGCTGGTCAGCCAATCAGATGCTGGTATTGAGGGAAAAACATAGAAATAATTTCTGCCCCCTGGATTTTTTTAAGGAGACAGAAGAATAGTGAAATAAATAGTTAAAGAAAAATAGTGAACAATTTGTGAAAGAAAAATATGGCATCCCAAAAGTCAAAAACAACCTGACCCCAGTGAGATGGTGCAAGAACTTGGAAATAAAACGCATCTGAGGCACTCACTGGGGCATACATAGTGCAGTGTCTCCTGAGATGGTGGTTATTGAGCACTTAATTGAGCAGGATGGGGTGGGAGAATCTCTCAAGTGATTGAATGGCCTTACTTGACACATGAGTAAGGCACATTTGTTTTTTAATCAGTGCTGCCACTCTCTAGGCTTATCACCTGTAAAAGATTTGTTCACTTATTTGGACCTCAGTTTTTAATTTAAGTTGCATTATATTAGTAGGGCTTGAAAGGTAAAAAAATATATATATATTTGCAAATGGCATAAAAGAGGTGGGTTTCAGAAAAAAAATAATATCTAATCATATATTCCATTTGTTGAAAATTCTCATTTACCTTTTTCTTTCCCAATGTTGAGTTTTGAAATTTTCTCAGGTGTGTCTTTTATGGCTTGGTGATTTCAAACAGAATTTTAAGGCTTAGCTTTTAGAATGCTAGCTATGAAGGAAAAGAACAGGAAAAAATCTTCCATTTTGGCTGTAGAAAATGAATACATTTCCACAAGAAAATGTGGTAGATAACTGAGTTACATAGATTCATGAAAACATTAGTTCCTCTTCTTTCAGGGTACGTTTGTGACAGCAACTATCTCTGTTCTATATCTCTTTATCTTGATTTCTGAGTTTCATGCTAAATTTTATTAGATGAAACTTGGCACCTCCTAGAAGTGTTCCCATGTGACTGTTTACTACATGATTTTTAATTGAAATAATTCAATAATAAATTTATTGTTTGAAAAGAATAGACACTTTTGATTTTCTTATTGAGGTATGAAATGTAGACACCTTAAAATTTCCTTCCCTTATATGAATACTGTGTTTGAGTAATTTTGTTGGATTTTACAGTTTCAAAAGCCAGGTGAATAACTCTGAGATGCAAATTAAAGCTTGAGCCCATTTACTCTAAGCTAAGGCTAATATTGAGCCTGCAAAAAGATTTTATGAAATGCCCAATTAGTTCTTTCTGGGGAGCCTCCTGTGCAGGTGTGAGATGGTATCTCATTGTGGTTTTGATTTGCATTTCTCTGATGGCCAGTGATGATGAGCATTTTTCCATGTGTTTTTTTGGCTGCATAAATGTCTTCTTTTGAGAAGTGTCTGTTCATATCCTTCACCCACTTTTTGATGGCGTTGTTTGTTTTTTTCTTGTAAATTTGTTTGAGTTCATTGTAGATTCTGGATATTAGCCCTTTGTCAGATGAGTAGGTTGCAAAAATTTTCTCCCATTCTGTAGATTGCCTGTTCACTCTGATGGTAGTTTCTTTTGCTGTGCAGAAGCTCTTTAGTTTAATTAGATCCCATTTGTCAATTTTGGCTTTTATTGCCATTGCTTTTGGTGGTTTAGACATGAAGTCCTTGCCCATGCCTATGTCCTGAATGGTATTGCCTAGGTTTTCTTCTAGGGTTTTTATGTTTTTAGGTCTAACATGTAAGTCTTTAATCCATGTTGAATTAATTTTTGTATAAGGTATAAGGAAGGGATCCAGTTTCAGATTTCTACATATGGCTAGCCAGTTTTCCTAGCACCAATTATTAAATAGGGAATCCTTTTCCCATTTCTTGTTTTTGTCAGGTTTGTCAAAGATCAGATAGTTGTAGATATGCGGCATTATTTCTGAGGGCTCTGTTCTGTTCCATTGGTCTATATCTCTGTTTGGGTCCCAGTACCATGCTGTTTTGGTTACTGTAGCCTTGTAGTATAGTTTGAAGTCAGATAGAGTGATGCCTCCAGCTTTGTTCTTTTGGCTTAGGATTGATTTTGGCAATGTGGGCTCTTTTTGGTTCCATATGAACTTTAAAGTAGTTTTTTCCAATTCTGTGAAGAAAGTCATTGGTAGCTTGATGGGGATGGCATTATATCTATAAATTACCTTGGGCAGTATGGGCATTTTCACAATATTGATTCTTCCTTCCCATGAGCATGGAATGTTCTTCCATTTGTTTGTATCCTCTTTTATGTCATTGAGCAGTGGTTTGTAATTCTCCTTGAAGAGGTCCTTCACATCCCTTGTAAGTTGGATTCCTAGGTATTTTATTCTCTCTGAAGCAGTTGTGAATGGGAGTTCACTCATGATTTGGCTCTCTGTCTGTTATTGGTGTATAACAATGCTTGTGATTTTTGCACATTGATTTTGTATCCTGAGACTGCTGAAGTTGCTTATCAGCTTAAGGAGATTTTGGGCTGAGACAATGGGGTTTTCTAGATATACAATCATATCATCTGCAAACAGGGACAATTTGACTTCCTCTTTTCCTAGTTGAATGCCCTTTATTTCCTTCTCCTGCCTGATTGCCCTGGCCAGAACTTCCAACACTATGTTGAATTGGAGTGGTGAGAGAGGGCATCCCTGTCTTGTGCCAGTTTTCAAAGGGAATGCTTCCAGTTTTTGTCCATTCAGTATGATGTTGGCTGTGGGTTTGTCACAGATAGCTCTTATTATTTTGAGATACGTACCATCAATACCTAATTTATTGAGAGTTTTTAGCATGAAGGGTTGTTGTATTTTGTCAAGGCCTTTTCTGCATCTGTTGAGATAATCATATGGTTTTTGTCATTGCTTCTGTTTATATGCTGGGTTATGTTTATTGATTTGCATATGTTGAACCAGCCTTGCATCCCAGGGATGAAGCCCACTTGATCATGGTGGGTAAGCTTTTTGATGTGCTGCTGGATTCGGTTTGCCAGTATTTTATTGATGATTTTTGCATCGATGTTCATCAGGGATATTGGTCTAAAATTATCTTTTTTTGTTGTGTGTCTGCCAGGCTTTGGTATCAGGATGATGCTGGCCTCATAAAATGAGTTAGGGAGGATTACCTCTTTTTCTATTGATTGGAATAGTTTCAGAAGGAATGGTACCAGCTCCTCCTTGTACCTCTGGTAGAATTCAGCTGTGAATCCATCTGTTCCTGGACTTTTTTTGGTTGGTAAGCTATTAATTATTGCCTCAATTTCAGAACCTATTATTGGTCTATTCAGAGATTCAACTTCTTCCTGGTTTAGTCTTGGGAGAGTGTATGTGTTGAGGAATTTATCCATTTCTTCTAGATTTTCTAGTTTGTTTGCGTAGCGGTGTTTATAGTATTCTCTGATGGTAGTTTGTATTTCTGTGGGATCAGTGGTGATATTCCCTTTGTCATTTTTTATTGCATCTATTTGATTCTTCTCTCTTTTCTTCTTTATTAGTCTTGCTAGTGGTCTATCAATTCTGTTGATCTTTTCAAAAAACCAGCTCCTGGATTCATTGATTTTTTGAAGGGTTTTTTGTGTCTCTATTTCCTTCAGTTCTGCTCTGATCTTAGTTATTTCTTGCCTTCTGCTAGCTTTTGAATGTGTTTGCTCTTGCTTCTCTAGTTCTTTTAATTGTGATGTTAGGGTGTCAATTTTAGATCTTTCCTGATTTCTCTTGTGGGCATTTAGTGCTATAAATTTCCCTCTACACACTGCTTTGAATGTGTCCCAGAGATTCTGGTATGTTGTGTCTTTGTTCTCGTTGGTTTCAAAGAACATCTTTATTTCTGCCCTCATTTCGTTATGTATCCAGTAGTCATTCAGGATCAGGTTGTTCAGTTTCCATGTAGTTGAGTGGTTTTGAATGACTTTCTTAATCCTGAGTTCTAGTTTGATTGCACTGTGGTCTGAGAGACAGTTTGTTATAATTTCTGTTTTTTTACATTTGCTGAGGAGTGCTTTACTTCCAACTATATGGTCAATTTTGGAATAGGTGTGGTGTGGCGCTGAGAAGAATATATATTCTGTTGATTTGGGGTGGAGAGTTCTGTAGATGTCTATTAGGTCTGCTTGGTGCAGAGCTGAGTTCAATTCCTGGATATCCTTGTTAACTTTCTGTCTCGTTCATGTGTCTAATGTTGACAGTGGGGTGTTAAAGACTCCCGTTATTATTGTGTGGGAGTCTAAGTCTCTTTGTAGGTCACTAAGGAATTGCTTTATGAATCTGGGTGCTCCTGTATTGCGTGCACTTATATTTAGGATAGTTAGTTCTTCTTGTTGAATTGATCCCTTTACCATTATGTAATGGCTTTCTTTGTCTCTTTTGGTCTTTGTTGGTTTAAAGTCTGTTTTATCAGAGACTAGGATTGCAACTCCTGCCTTTTTTTTGTTTTCCATTTGCTTGGTAGATCTTCCTCCATCCCTTTATTTTGAGCCTATGTGTGTCTCTGCACGTGAGATGGGTTTCCTGAATACAGCACACTGATGGGTCTTGACTCTTTATCCATTTTGCCAGTCTGTGCCTTTTAATTGGGGCATTTAGCCCATTTACATTTAAGGTTAGTATTGTTATGTGTGAATTTGATCCTGTCATTATGATGTTAGCTGGTTATTTTGCTCATTAGTTGATGCAGTTTCTTCCTAGCCTTGATGGTCTTTACAATTTGGCATGTTTTTGCAGTGGCTGGTACCATTTGTTCCTTTCCATGTTTAGTGCTTCCTTCAGGAGCTCTTTTAGGGCAGGCTGGGTGGTGACAAAATCTCTCAGCATTTTCTTGTCTGTAAAGTATTTTATTTCTCCTTCACTTATGAAGCTTAGTTTGGCTGGATATGAAATTCTGGGTTGAAAATTCTTTTCTTTAAGAATGTTGAATATTGGCCCCCACTCTCTTCTGGCTTGTATGGTTTCTGCCGAGAGATCAGCTGTTAGTCTGATGGGCTTCCCTTTGTGGGTAACCCGACCTTTCTCTCTGGCTGCCCGTAACATTTTTTCCTTCATTTTAACTTTGGTGAATCTGACAATTATGTGTCTTGGAGTTGCTCTTCTCGAGGAGTATCTTTGTGGCGTTCTCCGTATTTCCTGAATTTGAATGTTGGCCTGCCTTGCTAGATTGGGGAAGTTCTCCTGGTTAGTATCCTGCAGAGTGTTTTCCAACTTGGTTCCATTCTCCCCGTCACTTTCAGGTACACCAATCAGACGTAGATTTGGTCTTTTCACATAGTCCCATATTTCTTGGAGGCTTTGTTCGTTTCTTTTTATTCTTTTTTCTCTAAACTTCTCTTCATGCTTCATTTCATTCATTTCGTCTTCCATCGCTGATACCCTTTCTTCCAGTTGATCGCATCGGTTACTGAGGCTTGTGCATTCGTCACGTAGTTCTCATGC
This sequence comes from Pan paniscus, assembly GCF_029289425.2. Taxonomy (NCBI): domain Eukaryota; kingdom Metazoa; phylum Chordata; class Mammalia; order Primates; family Hominidae; genus Pan; species Pan paniscus. The sequence continues at coordinate 41,509,830 of NC_073267.2, read as the reverse complement.
TGTGGTTTTCAGTTCCATCAGGTCCTTTAAGGACTTCTCTGCATTGATTATTCTAGTTATCCATTTGTCTAATTTTTTTTTCAAAGTTTTTAACTTCTTTGCCATTGGTTCAGACTTCCTCCTTTAGCTCGGAGTAGTTTGATCTTCTGAAGCCTACCTCTCTCAACTCGTCAAAGTCATTCTCCATCCAGCTTTGTTCCGTTGCTGGTGAGGAGCTGCGTTCCTTTGGAAGAGGAGAGGCACTTTGATTTTTAGAGTTTCCAGTTTTTCTGTTCTGTTTTTTCCCCATCTTTGTGGTTTTATCTACCTTTGGTCTTTGATGATGGTGACCTACAGATGGGTTTTGGTGTGGATGTCCTTTCTGTTCGTTAGTTTTCCTTCTAACAGTCAGGACCCTCAGCTGCAGGTCTGTTGGAGTTTACTGAAGGTCCACTCCAGACCCTGTTTGCCTGGGTATCAGCAGCAGTGGCTGCAGAACAGCGGATATTGGTGAAACGCAAATGCTGCTGCCTGATTCTTCTTCTGGAAGTTTTGTCTCAGAGGAATACCCAGCCGTGTGAGGTGTCAGTCTGCCCCTACTGGGGGGTGCCTCCCAGTTAGGCTACTCGGGGTTCAGTGACCCACTTGAGGAGGCAGTCTGCCTGTTCTCAGATCTCAAGCTACGTGCTGGGAGAACCACTACCATCTTCAAAGCTGTTAGACAGGGACATTTAAGTTTGCAGAGGTTATTGCTGTCTTTTGTTTGTCTGTGCCCTGCCCCCAGAGGTGGAGCCTACAGAGGCAGTCTGGCCTCCTTGAGCTGTGGTGGGTTCCACCCAGTTCGAGCTTCCCAGCTGCTTTGTTTACCTACTCAAGCCTGAGCAATGGTGGGCGCCCCTCCCCCAGCCTCACTGCCGCCTTGCAGTTTGATCTCAGACTGCTGTGTTAGCAATGAGCGAGGCTCCGTGGGTGTAAGACCCTTGGAGCCATGTGCAGGATATAATCTCCTGGTGTGCCGTTTGCTAAGACAGTTGGAAAAGCGCAGTATTAGGGTGGGAGTGACCCGATTTTCCAGGTGCCATCTGTCACCCTTTTCTTTGACTAGGAAAGGGAATTCCCTGACCCCTTGTGCTTCCTGGGTGAGGCGATGCCTCACCCTGCTTTGGCTCACGCATGGTGCGCTGCACCCACTGTCCTGCACCCACTGTCCGGCACTCCCCAGTGAGATGAACCCAGTACCTCAGTTGGAAATGCAGAAATCACCCGTCTTCTGTGTCGCTCACGCTAGGAACTGTAGCCTGGAGCTGTTCCTATTTGGCCATCTTGGCTCCACCCAGCCACAGGTATATCTTCTTTTGAAAAGCATCCGTGCATGTTTTTTGCCTACTTTTTAATGAAGTTGTTTGCTTTTTTTCTTGTAAACTTGTTTAAGTTCTTCATAGATTCTGGATATTAGACCTTTGTCAGAGTGTAGTTTGCAATTTTTTTTTTAATTCTGTAGGTTGTCTGTTCACTCTGTTGATAGTTTCCTTTTCTGTGAAGAAGCTCTTTAGTTTAATGAGGTCCCATTTGTCAAATTTTGCTTTTGTTGAAATTGCTTTGGTACCTTCTTCATGAAATCTTTGCCAGTTTCAATGTTTAGAATGGTATTTCCTAGATTATCTGTCAGTGTTTTTATTTTTTTTAACAACTTTAAGCTTTACATCATCTTAATTCATCTTAAGTCTTTTTTTGTATATGGTATAAGGATGGAGTCTGGTTTCAATCTTCTACGTAGTGCTAGCTGGTTATTTCAGCACCATTTATTAAATAGGGATTTATTCCCAAATTCCTTTTGTCAGCTTTGTTAAAGGTCATATGGTTGTAGGTGTGTTGGATTATTTCTAGGCCTCTACTGTGTTGCATTGGTCTATAAGTCTGTTTTTTTTTGTACCAGTACCAGGTTGCTTCGGTTACTGTAGCCCTGTAGTATAGTATAGTTTGAGGTCAGTAATGTAATGCCTTCAATTTTGTTCTTTTTGCTTAGGATTGCCTTGGCTATTTGGGCTTTTTTTTTTTTTTTTTTTTTGGTTCCATATGAAATTTAAAGTAGTTCTTTGTTTTTTTGTTTGTTTTTAGTTCTGTTAAAAATGTTAACAGTGGTTTAATAGAAATAGCATTAAATCTGTAAATTTCGTTGGGCAGTATGGCCATTTTAATGATGTTGATCTTTTCTATTTATGAGCATAAAATGGTTTTCCATTTGTTTGTGTCATCTCTGACTTCTTTAGTCAATGTTTTGTAATTCTTGTCATAGAGATCTTTCACCCTCCCTGGTTAGCTGTATTCCTAGATATTGTGAATGGGATTGTTTTTGATTTGGCTTTTTGTTTGGCTGTTGTTGATGTACGGGAATGCTACTGACTTTAGTACATTTATTTTGTATTTTGAAACTCTGCTAAAGTTGCCTGTCAGTTTAAAGAGCTTTTCTGCTGAGACTGTAGGATTTTCTAGATATAAAATTATGTCATCTGCAAACAGAGATGGTTTGACTTCCTCTCTTTCTGTTTGAATGCCCTACATTTTTTCTCTTGCCTGATTGCTCTAGCTAGAACTTCGAATTCTATGTTGAAGAAGAGTGGTGAGAGAAGGCACTTTTGTCTTCCTCCAGTTTTCAAGGAGAAATGCTGCCAGCTTGTTTCCATTCAGTATGTTGGCTGTGGATTTGTCATAGATAACTCATTATTTTGAAGTATGTACCTTCAATGCATAGTTTGTTGAGGGCTTTTAACATGAAAGATGTTCAATTTTATTGAAAGCTCTTTCTGCATCTATTGAGATAATCTTGTGATTTTTGCTTTAGTTCTGTTTATGTGATTAATAACATTTATTAATTTGTGTGTGTTGAACCGATCTTGCATCCCATGAATAAAACCTAGTTGAACTTAGTGGATTAGCTTTTTGATGTGCTGCTGGATTTGTTTTGCTGGTATTTTGTCGAGGATTTTTCATCAATGTTTATCAAAGATACTGGCCTCAAGTTTTCTATTCTTTGTTTTATCGCTGCCAGGTTTTGGTATCAGAATGATGCTGTTCTTATGTAATTACTTGGTGAGAAGTCCCTCCTCAATTTTTTTGGAATAGTTATAGTAGAAATGGTACCAGATTTTCTTTGTACATCTGGTAGAATTCAGCTGTGAATCTCTCTGGTCTTGGACTTTTTTTGGTTGGTAGGCTATTTATTACAAATTCAGCTTTGGAGCTTGTTATTGGTCAATTCAGGGACTCAATTTCTTTTTTTTCTCACTCTTGGGAGGATGTATTAGTCCAGAAATTTATCCATTTTTCTAGATTTTCTAGTTTGTGTGCATAGAGGTGTTCATAGTAGACTTCAATAGTTATTTGTATTTTTGTGGGGTCAGAAATAATATCTCTTTTGTCATTTCAAGTTTGGATCTTCTTTCTTCATTAATCTAGCTAGTGGTTTATTTAACTTAGAAATTTTTTCAAGGATTTAACTCCTAGATTTCTTAATCTTTTGTGTTGTTTTTACTGTCTAAATCTCCTTCATTTCACATCTGATTTTGGTTACTTCTTGTCTTCTGCTAGCTGAAGAGTTGATTTGCTCTTGCTTCTGTCATTCTTTACTGATGATATAAGTTGTTAAATTGAGGTCTTTCTTCCTTTTTGACGTGAACATTTAATGGTATAAATTTTCCCATTAACACTGTCTTGGTTGTGTTGCAGAGATTCTGTTATGTTATATCTTTGTTCTCATTTGTTTTAAAGAACTTCTTAATTCCTGCCTTAATGTCATTATTTACCCCAAAGTCATTTAAGTGCAGGCTGTTTAATTTCCATGTAATTTTATGGTATCAAGTGGGTTTTTTGTTTGTTTGTTTTTGTTTTTCTTTTGTTTTTTTTTGAAATGGGGTCTTGCTCTGTTGCCCAGACTGGAGTGCAGTGGCACGATCTCAGCTCACTGCAACCTCTGCCTCCAAGTTCAAGCAATTCTCCTGCCTCACCCTCCTAAGTACCTGGGATTACAGGTGTGTGCCACCCCACCCAGCTAATTTTTGTATTTTTAGTAGAGACTGGGTTTTGCCATGTTGACCAGGCTGGTCTTGCACTCTTGACCTCAGGTGATCCGCCAGCCTCGGCCTCCCAAATTTCTGGGATTGTAGGCTTGAGCCTCCATGCCCAGCCCAAGTGGGTTTTTTAAATTGAATTATATTTTTATCAAGCTATAGTCTGTGTGTGTGATTAGTATGATTTTGGGATTTTTGAATTTACTGAGGATTGTTTTATTTCTGATTGTGTGGTCAATTTTAGAGTATGTGCCACATGGTAATGAGAAGAGTGTATATTATCTTGTTTTTAGGTGGAGAGTTTTGTAGATGTCTATTTGGACTATTTGGTCAAGTGTTGAGTTTAGGTTCTAATATCTTTGTTAATTTTCTGCCTCAGTAATCTGTCTAATAGTGTCTGTGGGGTGTTGTAGTCTGCCACTGTTATTGTGTCAGAATCTAAGCCTCTTTATAGGACTCTGAGAACTTGCTTTATTCATATGCACCCATGGACTTTATATAACACTTTTCCTCTTCAGCTTTTTACCCCATAAACATTCTTCCAAGTGCACCATGTGCCCATGGTTACTCCTTAGATGCGTGAATCCAGTGTTTACTAAAATTCAGATGTCCAAGAGTTCAAAAACATGTCCAGAGACGTGGCTGCTTTAGGAGAAAATATAAATGAGAAATAAGTGACTTTATTCTCCTACCTGAAAATCAGGGAGTATATTTTGTTTATCTCCCTTAAAGCATTTAGATTATATGTAGGTTTTTTCTGTGCTTTTTAAAAAATATGTGTAAATAATTGTAACAGCTAAATAAACCTTTTTTCATTCTTACTGACTCAAGATTGTATTCATTTAGGACCTCAGATTCATTGCTCTTTATTTTTGCTTTGGCAAAGGTTTGTGTTTCTTTTCTTTTCTTTTTGAAATAGAGTCTCACTCTGTTGCCCAGGCTGGAGTGCAATCTCGGCTCACTGCAACCTCTGCCTCCCAGGTTCAAGTGATTCTCCTGTCTCAGCATCCTGAGTAGCTGGGATTACAGGTGTGCACCACCACACCTGGCTAATTTTTGTATTTTTAGTAGAGATGGGGTTTCACCGTGTTGGCCAGGCTGGTCTCAAACTCCTGACCTTGTGATCCTCCCGCCTTGACCTCTGAAAGTGCTGGGATTACAGGGGTGAGTCACCGTACCTAGCCCATGTTTCATGTTTTTAGTCTTTTAAAGTAGACACAGATTTGTTTAGATTAAAGCTCATTGTAAGAGCACAAAAAAGTTGAGCACAAAGATAAGATTAAATTTAGCATTGTAGAATGATAAAGACTAAAAGATACTAAGTTTGTTTGATGGAAACTGATTATCCAAGGTAATTATTGAATATTTGCTGGCTGAAGTATGTACACTGCAAAAGCAAAAGCAGTTCAGTATATAAACTGAACAGTGTACTTTGGCTTCTGTTTATTACTTCATAACAATTAGCATAGTTATGTGTAGTGTTTGTAGACAACATTCATTTATATAAATTAAACAGTATTTTTGACAAAGTATGAATATAAGGTCACAATATTTACTTTGAATACTTTTTTTTTTTTTTGAGATGGAGTTTCGCTCTTGTTTTCCAGGCTGGAGTGCAATAGCGAGATCTTACCTCACTGCAACCTTAACCTCCCAAGTTCAAGCGATTCTCCTGCCTCAGCTTTCTGAGTAGCTGGGATTACAGGTGCCTGCCACCACGCTCGGCTAATTTTTTGTATTTTTATTAGAGACAGGGTCTCACCATGTTGGCCAGGCTGGTCTCGAACACCTGACCTCAGGTGATCCACCCGTCTCAGCCTCCCAAAGTGCTGGGATTACAGGCGTGAGCCACTGTACCTGGCCTGAATGCATTTCTTACATAGTTATTTTAATATTCTTATTAATACTTTTGAAGTATAAATTGTCTTAATTGAATTATGGTTACAGACAATTTTTAAAAATCCTACATACATTATGACTACTACATTAAAATTATTTATACTTAGATATTTATATCTAGTATCCAGAATAAATTTACTACCAAATTGTTACAGGAGATGTTAGTCTGACATGCTTATTAATTTATCCAATAGGAATAACTATAGGTAAGCATAAGTTTAGTGTCTTTTATTTCACTAAATTTGAATGCCGCTATTACAGGACAAATAAACACAAGTGATGTGGCCACTCAAACACTATAATAGCTCTTCACTTAGCTGTGTTCCCAACTCAAATATATTCTACTATATGAATAAAGTCAAATTCCAATTCTTCATCAAAAAGTGCTGGTGGAAATTGTCAGATGTATTCCAATATAGACCCCCCCATTCAATGGCAGGAGATGAGAGAGCACCAGAGATAAAAGAGAAACTTATAAAATTCTGCTGAGAATTTGACCTGTTTCTTCATAGTGCTTATGTTTCTCATGCTGAGAGTAGCTGTACACTTTGGGTGTTTAGAGAGAAATTCCTTTTAGGAAAATATTTTCTGGCTGACTTAATCTTACATGTAATCTGAGTTTTTTCTTAAGATGCTTTTAACTTTTTTTTTCAATGTAATCTTGCTTAGACTGAAAGCTGTTTTTCTCTTTAATGCTTTGGGTGTCTTTCAGAAGCCATATTAGTATTGATGGCGTCTGTGAATGAGGTGGGTGGTCACAGTGAGAGCTCTTGGATCTGTCTCTATCTGGACTCATGTTAGAAATCCAGCAGTATTTTTTTCTATGACACCATTATAAATAGAAACTGAGGCTGAAACACCGCTCCTATTCCCATTATTTTGAAGCTACAGTTCTACCTGGGAGGCCTGCAGGCTCTCCTCCTGCAGCTCAGGCTTCACTCTCTAATGTGGCACTGGAGTGCTGCTTTGGCAGCTGAGGTTCACGTAAGATGTGAGCTGCCAGCTGTAAGCTCTGTGCTGTGAGCTGTGCCTGTGTGTTGGATGGTAGGAGTCAAGAGAGGACACTAGCCACCAGGAGTGGGCTATAGCCTAGTGCTCAGGGAGTAGAGAGCCATTGCTTTAAAATGTAAATAGCCAAAAAGGTAGCACCCTATTTAACCATTCATGTCAGAGGGCGAGAGCCTACCTTCAGCGGGCACCTGGCTTCAAGTTGCAAAGTTGCCTTCTGTCATGGAGATATGAAAAGTTTATTTTGTCATTGAATATAACAAATTAGCATACATCATGGGCACCTTAATTACCAGGTGAATTTAGAATGAGCTATGTGTGACATGGTGCTATACGTTCTTCTACCTGTGGACTAATTATGGTGACTGTTTTTCTGTCTGCAATCTCTGAAGCAGATTAACTTTTATTTATGTCATGTTCTAGTTTAATTGTGTAATAAAACAGTTTTTTCTCTTTTCTATTATCGTGGAGTTTCTCTGGGGCTGAAGGGAATTTTTCTCTTAATTATAGTTCCCAAACACTGTCTAGAATTACTAGACATGATATAAATATATAAGGTGCCAACTAAGCTTTACTCTAGCAAGGACTTTCCCCCTCAGCCTTCCAGCAAACTCATAATTGTGCTGCAAAGTGCATGCTGTTCCCTAAATATGCAGGCAGAATTGTGTCTCTGCCTATTTGCTGTTTATTGTCTTGTACAGTCACTTGTAGAGAGGCTAGATCAGATTTTTACAAACTTCACAGGGCAGCAATCAATCATTTTACCTCTTTCAGTGACTCTTGTGTTTTCAGACCTGAAACTAATTCACAGACCATGGGGCCCAAAAACCCAATGAGAGTAATGACATGTAGACATGAAATTCTCCACTTTCCCCTTCCTCCTCTTGCTAAAATGCCCACAAATTTCCTCTTTATGCCCACAAAGGTGCAGGTAACATCTATTGCTATTCCAACAATCCAGGACCTAAACCTGCAGGTCCATATTCTGAATGTTGGTCTTGAGATTTGGGGGAAAAAACCTTTTATTTGAGGAATACAAATTCTTTCAGTTGTCAAAGTCAGAGAGACATTAAAATTAGAGCACAATTATGTCTTTTTTCCCCTTTAAAGTATATTCATCTCTTAAAACTGTTCACTGTTGCCATTAGTAGCTATAATAATGTCACACTGGACACTATAACCCATACCCTAAACCTTCACAATGTATATCCAACCAATAATTAATGTTATTTCTGTAAATAAATAAGAATTTTTGTATCAGCCCACTCTCTGTCCTTTTTTTTTTTTTTACCTTTACAAATCCACTGGTAACTACTGCTAATTAAAGTGTAGATACCAGGCAACTTGAATCTTTGCTGCCAGGTTACAGTCCTCATGTTTGGCCCAAATAAACTTGTCTACTCATATTCATGTTTCTTCAGCTTTTTCCTTTTAGGTAGACATATTACTTAGAATGCTAGAGCAACCCATGTGAGGGGCTTTTTCCGTTGATTGTACTCCACTTGCTGTAACACCCAAGAATGTAGAGCCAGGTTGATCCCACCTAGAATCTGCACCTAAATTCTGGCCTCTGCCTGGGATTACAAGACAGGGTTAGACTTTGGATTGAAAATGTACAGAAAACCAACAAGAGGCATTTTCTGCATTGTGAGGTGTCAACATTGACATCTTAAAGTTTCTTTTTGAGAGTGTGGCTCTTTGAACTTTTCAGATCTTATCCAGTGACCTGCTATAGTTATGTGAGAGGCTCCAGGTGTAAACAATCTGAAGGGAAACTCTGCAGGTGTAAACAAGCATCTTAGGAGTGCGAGATCAAGACCACAAAGTATCCACAGCATGATCACAACTATACCTACCCGTAAAATGTGATTCTGGAGTATAGTATTCTCCTTCCTCTCACCCAAGAGCCAGCTAGTCAGGACAGGTGATCCAGGTTCTGGAACTCCACCAGGGCAGTTCCATTTTCTATTTGGAATCAGCCTGAGTTTCTCCTGCCTCGCTTACCGTTGGGCCATCAGCCCAGGCTCACTGAAAACTCTCTCACAATCAGCTTGGTGTTGCTGAGAAATTTGAGGATGTCCAGAGCAGAATTGTGTCAGTCAGACAAGAGCAGTTAATTCTGCCAAGTCTCAGTGTAAGAGAAATGAGTCAGCCTGTGTTTGTTCCTCCCTTCATACAAAATATGTCTTTGGTTGGTAGCCAGATGAGAGTTTCTCCAGTTTCCTGGCACTTGGGTGAAAAACGAGGTGTAGAGACTCAAACAGATAAAGTAATTTTTTAAATTTTTTATGGCCATTCAAAAACTAGTTGAAGCAGTCATGGTTCTTACCATCCAGGAACTTTTAGTCTAGACTAGCAACTAGATACATTGTTGAATTAAGCATCATGTGATTGGTACAATGATTAGATGTGTACAAAAAACCTTAGGCTTTGCTTGGGCCACTTTATATTTTTGTGACTTCTGATATCATCATCTTAAGAGATATTTAGGGACAAAAGAGTTGTTATTACTATTTGTATTTCTATTACCTTGCTAAGAATACATATTTATCTTATACTAAAATTACCCTAGAAAACCTTAAGAGATTTGTTTAAATTACTTATTAGTTTATGTTATAAAATTGACAGGGCAGTGGCCAAAAAAGATTAAAATTACACAAACTCTGGCATTTAAGTTTCTCTTAGATAAACTTAGGAAAAACAGAACTGAAAATAACCCTGGAGTCATAGAGAGCAGAATTCTACATAGGGTCCTCTCCCTGACCCAGTTCTGTTCAGATTCACCTTATTTGGGGGCTTCATTTAGGTCTGGCCCCACCATGGAGTCTTGCCTCACAGAACTGATTTTAAAAAATCAGAGTTTTGGGTGTTGAATCCTTTCTAGAGCTGTTATGCACAATTTCCTGAAACCCAGAAGGAGATAAATGGAAAAAATCAAGTATGTATTTTAAGGTATTAATTTGTAAAGTTTCCATTAAAACCAGTGCTTGCAGAGACATTCCATTTAGCAACTTGTTTTCTATTCATTCAGATCCAGTAGTTGCTCCACAAGTCACAAGAAAGCAAATATAAATACAATAAAAATTTCACTGAACTACATTAACCCTTCCTTTCTGTATCCCTCTCATCTGTCTATATTTAGCTTTTACTCTATACATTTTTTAACAACCAGTGACTGAGAAACAGAAAAGTAAATAAAAATGGTGGGCCCTTTATCTTAATAATGAGAATAATTAGACAGTACCAACTCCGGGGTGTTATGAGGATTAAATTACATAATATATTATTCCCAACACAGTTCTCTGTAACATACTCTTGATCACATAGTACTTGCTTCATAAACATTGCATTAGTTCATGTGTACAGGTTGTTTTCCAAATGCAGACTTATTCAGACACTGCTGCCTCCTATTTTCTCTGTAAACTTTAAAGAGCCAGCAAAGAATATGATATTGTAGGATGGAGATTGGTTGTCTTCATTTGTACCAAAATTATTTGTGTTGTGACAAGAGTGCTGAGTGTAAGGGATTCTGTGCTGTGCCTGCTTTCTCTAACTAATCTAATGATGAGCCCAGGGGGAGTACCATCAGCATTGGCAGTGGACTTGTTTAAAACACACATTTATGGACCATTTGCAAACCTTCGGAATCACATTACCTAGAGGGGCCCAAAATTATCAAGAGATTTATAAGGTCATTCAAACATGCGAGGTAATTCTTAACTAAGTGGTTATCAGCCTAGGCTTCTAATTAGGTTTACATGGCCAATTTGCAGAAATGTCTTTACTTGTGTTTATGGGCCAGAAAAATGGAAAAACACAGGTTCTTTCATTTACTGGATGTTTGACAAAATATTCTTATTAGGCCAAAAACAGTTACATTACTGGTGAACTTGTTAGAAATTCAGAAACTCAGACTTTATTCCAAATCTTCTGAAAAAAATAATCTGCAAGACAAGATCTCCAGTTCATTATATGCATTGAAATTTGAGAGGTGCCTTCTAACTCAACGTCTTTTCCATCTAAAAAATATACACAGCTCATTTTGTGTGATGTAAATACAGCACTCAAAAATGTATGTTTGTGTTTATGCCCTGAATTTTATATGTTATAATCCAGAAAACTATTATATATACACTGATGTTGTGGATTATGCCACTCTCTTTACACAGAGTTAAAGAATATATTAGTAAATATTTTTGTGTTGAGAATTATTTTATGAATTTCATTCACTCGTAAGTTAGAAGCACTTCTCTTTACTCTCTCATTTCATCTTAAGTCAAATTAAAAATTCTGCCCATGGCTGCTTGGTAAAATATGTATATGTGTGTGTTTTCAGGGACCATTGACATTTATGGATGTGGCCATAGAATCTTCTCTGAAAGAGTGGCAATGCCTGGACACTGCACAACAGAATTTATATAGAGATGTGATGTTAGAGAACTACAGAAACCTGGTCTTTCTCGGTGAGAATAACTTCAATACACATTTCATAATATATTCCAAAGGTTTTATTTTATTTATTTATTTTTTTGTAGAATTTTTTTGGTAGTTTTTCCTTTATATAAATGAGTTACAGATTCCTGTTTGGAAATAAATTTTGGGGATTTGGAGGATTTGTCTGTGTAGAGAGGAGTATCTTCAAGACGTTTCATCTTGATCTGAATTTTCCACATTCCTGAGCTGATCTGTGTTTTTCACTCTAGATTATTGGTAATGCCAGAAGGTTTGTGGCATAAAATATTGTTTGCTACACCTTAAAATCCACCAGTTTTTTTTTTGTATTTTTTTGTTTTTTTATTTTTTTGAGACGGAATCTTGCGCTATCCCCATGCTGGAGTGCAGTGGTGCAAGCTTGTCTCACTCCAGTCTCTACCTCCTGGGTTCAAGCAATTCTCCTGCTTTAGCCTCCGAAGTAGCTGGGATTACAGGCGCACACCACAACACCCAGCTACTTTTTTTATATTTTTAGTAGAGATGGGATTTCACCATTTTTCCCAGGCTGGTCTCTAACTCTTGACCTTAGGTGATCTGCCTGCCTCAGCCTCCAATAGTGCTGGGATTACAGGTGTGAGCCACTGCACCCAGCCTTCCACCACCAGTTTTTGATTCAGTAGTACTGGGTAGTGAAATTAAGAACATACAAATTTAAAATATTTTCTAAAGATTTAGAAATTTCTGTTATAAATTACTATTTTGGGATTAATTTACTAGAATATTCTATTACATCATCTTTACTGAGCAAATTACTAGCTTGAGAATTGAAGAATATGAGCAATATTCATGTTATTTATTTTTAATAAAACAGGTATTGCTTTCTCTGAGCCAGATGTGATCACCTATCTGGAGCAAGGAAAACAGCCTTGGAATATGAAGAGACATGAGACTGTAGCCAAACCCCTAGGTATGTGAGAATGAATGCAACAGAAGAGAGGTCCAAACGTCAAAGAGAAAGTCAGTCCTTAAAATGTGATTTGGGAAGCTGTGTTCCAAAGGAAAGAATTTCTGGGATGCCTGAGGATTTTTTTATTTTACTGTCACATAGGGACACCTTCTGTCTTATGTTTTTAAATTTTCTAAAGACTCGACTTTCTCTTTGGTGATCTTTCTTCAAGTTTACAATGATAACCAAAGTCCTCTCCATGAAGTATAAGAGACTGCAAAATCTGACTGCTTTTCCATTGATTTGGGGGACACACAAATATCTGCATAATTTTGAGAAACCTCTATGTGAAACTATTTATATTCTCTTTTAGCATCATGTCTGAAACAGGTGAGTAGTGGTTTATGTTCCATTTTTTTGTTCATTTTTCTACACAGTCCATCCAGTTTTTATTACTATACTCTTGAAATACAGTTTGAAATTATAAAGTATGATGTCCTTCTGCTCTGTTCTTTTTCCTTAAGATTGCTTTGGTTATTCAAAGTTTATTGTAGTTTCATGTAAATTTTAGAATCGTATGTTTCATTACTGTGAGAAAAATACCAGTGAAATTTTGATGTTTATTAAATTTATAGATTACTTTGGATAATATGGCAATTTACAAATATTTATCCTTGGCCAGGCGTGGTGGCTCACGCCTGTAATCCCAGCACTTTGGGAGGCTGAGGTGGGTGGATCACGAGGTCAGGAGATCGAGACCATTCTGGCTGACACGGTGAAACCCCATCTGTACTAAAAATACAAAAAGGGAGCTTGCAGTGAGCGCAGATCACGCCACTGCACTCCAGCCTGGGCAACAGAGCAGGACTCCATCTCAAAAAAAAAAAAAAAAAAAAATTTAATCTTCGAATCCATAGAAATAAAAAATTTCAAATTTATTTGTGGCTTTAATTTCTTTCATTGATATCTTATATCTTTCATTGTGAAGACTTTTTACATCTGGTTGAATTTGTTATCAGAAATTTATTATTTTAATGCTCTTCCAAATAGAGTGTTTTTCTGTTATATCAAAGAGTTTGTTTAAAGTGTATGGAACCATAACTTATACTTGTAATTTAATTTTATTTTTCTAATCTACTCAGTATATTTATTAGTTTAGACAGGTTTTAATATACTGTTTATAGTTTTTTATTCATAAGATCATATGATCTAGAAACAGCAACTTTTTACTTATTTGTCTTCAATCTCAATTGCTTTTGAAAACTTTTTGACTACTTATTCTGCCACATACTTTCAGTGCTATCTTAAAATAGAAGCATTGACAATGGACACAATATAGTTTTGCATTGGTGTCTGTGAATTTGAAGGAGCAAACACCTCTCCAAGTTTTTATAAACTGGTTTCAGAAGGTAAAGATTTTTTGTTGTTGTTGGGCCCCCAGGGTGATGGGATGCTCTCTGGATTTGTAGTGGAGAAGGATTATAGTTTGGTTTGTCACAAGACTTACGAGTCTACACTAGGGTCCACCTTTAGTTGGCTTGTTACAAGGAGCTTGGGTAGTTATAATTTCCGTTTTACTTTTAGACAGACTGAATATCCTTCACGACTTTGATCTTTAGAACAGACACTAAGTGGAGTTTCTGCAGTTGGCTCTGCATATGGTGGGCCTTATATCAGGATGTGGATGAGTATGACTTTCACAGAATAGCAAAGATGATTTTCCTAGGTCACTGTGTGGGTTTCTATGTAGGCCTAACTCGCCATGAACTGTGGTCCAGTAAGCTGAAACTGAGTCATTGAACTGCTTGAGTGATCATAGTAAAGGCCAAGGTCTGCAGGCCTGCCTGCATGGCTATTAATTTGTATCTTCCTCCAGGCCTCTGGAAGGGCAGGACCTCTCCCAGACGGTGGCTGGGAGGAGTTTGGGATGGTTACAGAGTAAGTTCACAATTCTCAGTGAGACCAAGTTGGATGGACCATTTCCTGGTCATTAGCCAGGAACAGAGTTGACAAATTTTCTTGCTGTGGGGGAATAAGACAATAGAGCACCTTTTATTTTTCCATCTTACTGATGTCACTATCTCTGTACATTTCTACTTTCTGTTTCCTATTTCAAATATGTCTGCAACATTAGATTTAGACATTTAGGACAATATGTTAGAGTTTACATGTTATGCCTGAAGTAAATGAGATAATTAGTGTTACGGAATCTTTGAGGTGTCAGTTTTCTTCCTGGAAACCTCTGTGGCCAGTGGCACCTTTGCCCGAGTTCTTGTCGTGCATCCAGGAAGAATAAGGTATGCAGACAAGTGAAGGGGGAAGAAAACAAAGAGGATCTTTATTTAGTGTTAGAACAGCTCAGAGGAGACCCACAGTGGGTAGCTCCTTTCTGTAGGCAGGTCATCCCATTGAGTGTTCAGCTCTCAGCAGAGAGGAGGCCCTGGAGGGGGTGGCTTCTCTGTGCAGACAGATCATTCTGCAGTCTCTGCAGGTCTCTGAAGCTGCCAGCAGAGAAGGTAGCTCCTCTCTGCGCTGGTCATCCCATTGTTTCTGTGTCCTCTGCCCTCTCTGGCTGATCCTGGGGCTTTTCTGGACTGCAGAGAGGAGAAAGTGCATTCCAGTTTGTCCATTGGGTGGCCCTGGTCAGGCCTGGAGGAGGCACCAGAAGTCCCCACTCTGGTCTGCGGGCCCCTGAATGTTGGGCCCTACAAGGGACTCACTCTCTTCTGCCAAGGAATCTGTCTTCTTCCCGCTGCCATTTATATGTCCCCAGGGTTTGGCTCCAACCCTGCTCTGAGCTCCAAGTGCATGGGTGCTGGGAGAGAAGAGAGGCCATGCAGCAGGAGCAGACACCTCCAAGCCAGCAGAAATGGGGAGGGTCTTCCCAGGACCCCACGGATGTAGGCATTAGAGAAGTCCAGTCTTCTGCCTGAGAGGGTGGCTGCAGCTGCACCCGGGGAGCTCCAACCCCACCAACTTGAAAAGGGCAGAGCTCTTGCTTGTCCTTGTGGAGCAGGAGGCCCAGGTCTGCAGCCATGGGTCAGGCGGCTGCAGCTGCACCTAGGAGGGCAGATATTGCCTTTTCCTGCCTGACCCTGTTCCCCCAACCACCACCACCACCACAAGCACAAGGAGGATCAGATCCACAGCCATAGCTTGGGTGGCTGCTGCCCCACCCAGGAGGGCAGGGTTCCTGTTTGCTTTGTAGAGCAGAAAGCCTGAGTCTTCAGCAGCAACCAAGGAGTTCCTGCCCTACTCAGAAGGGGCGGAATCTCACCAGCTCCATGGAGTGTGGAACCCCAGCTGCGCCTCTCTGCTGCAGCCAGCATAATGGCAGCAGCTACTCCATCAATCCCCCCTCTGAAGAGGTACAGCTAACTGTTGTTAGAATAGGGGCGTTAGGGACAATGACCATTCTTAACTGCTTAATGCTGACATGGGGTGTTGTTCTGGGAAAACAATAGTTCTTTCTCAGAGGCCTATCCAAGGGTTTCCAGTAAAAGAGATCTATCTACTGAGGCTGTATTTGTATACCATTTGAAGTTTGACAGCCCATCGCTTATATTTTTTGAGCTATAGTCAGAGATCTTTGGTTGGTTCACTTCCACGATTGTCAAACGGTACAAATAACTCAAAAGCTTCCTTGATTTTGAAAAACAAAACATAAGGATCTGCAATGCTCCAAGCAAAAAGTCAGACAGGATTAGTCTTCTATTCAGTTCACCCAGTCAACTCCTGTTCGCAATCTGCAAAGTTATCAGAAACCTGCACTCAAGGGTGATAATCCATTCTTTGAGGATGATCAAAACAACAATTATCTATGAATGTTAGAATGTCCTAGGATAGTCACAGTGAAAGACATGATTGACAAAAGAAATTTAGTCACCTTTGTGATTTATAATAACCTAACACATAACTTTAATTATGATTGATAATACAAACTCAGACATCAGAACTCTAGGAATTCCATACAACTTTTGGAACACACATTAACATTTTTCACTAAAATATAACCTGAAAGTCAAACACCACTTGATCAATCCTATGTAAGTAAACATGTCAAATTATCCTGTTTACCTCTCCCTTGGATGTCCCAGGGGCCCTCTGTAGCATCAAAAAGCTAGGGATTAGAAGAGACAATTTTGAAGCTCTAAGGGCTCAAAACACTTAATAGAAGTTCAGGTTACCATAAGTCATCTGTTTAAATGACTCAAAGTGTTGTGTGTGTTTTTTTGTTTGTTTGTTTTTGTTTTTGTTTTTTGTAAAGCAGAAACCTTTACTCGTCAAGAGGGAAGACCTAGTTTTTCAAACAGTGTGTTTCTTGTCCTTCCCTTCTTTTTTGAGAGTTTATTCAAGTCAAAGAAAAATCTTTTTCAAGAGAGAGAAAGCCAAATTTCACACTTGCATTAGGCTATTATTGTCAACCTCAACTGTTTAAATTAAACCTTATAGATAATTTTATCCAATCTTGACCAGTTTGATCATGAGGTGTGATTCTTAAAAATGTTTTATAACCCTTTACGTATTTGTGTTAAAGGGTAGGTCAGTGCCTCAACACACACTTGTTGTGCTTTTATTCCAATGTTCAATTTATGGAAAAACCAAACAATACCCTTTTGAATTTAGTCAATATGTTCACATACAGATTCTCTTTACAATTTTTACAAACTTTCTATAACTTATTTGAACCTTTAGTTGTATCTTATTTAAAACAATCCTTTAACCCTCTAAACTAGGCAAAAATTTTCATTTTCATGCCTTATATCATTTTACTAAAGACATATTTCACTTCCTTATGCACCTTGCATATAAATCTGTTTTCAGTGTTCTCAATTACATGTTAAAATGGCAACTGTTAGCAATGATTAATTTTGGTGAAATACTTGGTAAGTTATTTTAGCTATGTACTTAGGTGCAGATCAGGTCTGTTTCCGCCTAGCTAGGGGCATGGCATATGTCCCCAGCCCTTAAAAACCTGTAAAGCAGGAAAGTCGAACAACTTTAAAAAGCCAAAGAAGCAGTTCATGACTTTAAAGCATTTAACCAACCTAGTTTCTGACTTGCATAATTTAGGACATACATCTACATTTTGAAGACATTTCTGTTTTTACCAATAATTTTAAAGCTAGCTTATTAAGTTATACTTAAGTCACACGTATTTGAAATTTACTTATACTTACTACTTGAGCGCTCTTACTTACAAGCTAATTTGGTAGACACAACATGTAACAATAAGTGTACAAACAAACACATCTAGACATGTATACACACAAATGAAGATCTAATAGCTTAGAACCCTAGCCATGACATAGCAATACAAGCTCACTGGTTTTATTTTGTTTGCCCCAGTAGATAATCCGATAAAGGCTGTGAACCAAAATTTTGGGTAAAACAGTTTCCATGGCAGTTTAATTTTTAAAGGCCCAACCTCTGCAGACTCCAAAGAACACTGGGGCCAAACAGCACCAAAGGAGAGCATCACATGTTAACCAGGCCCCCTGCTTAGAACCAGAGCACAACAGCCTGTATTTTTGCAATGCCATTCCACTTTCCCATTCAATAGTAAACTCCAGATTCCATACAATGTTGGGGGCCAAACGGTATGGCAAATGTGAGAGAAAATTCTAGGGAGGGTTTAGTACTAGACCTCAGAATTTCTGCCAGGGGTGTCCCCTTCAGAGACGTTGAGGTCCAGAGGAACCCCTGTGGTGTCCCCTTTGGGATCTAATCTTACAGTGTCAGATGTCTGTGATCTTAGGTAGGTACTGGTGTCGCTTTATGTTTTCCTTCCAGAGGCAATGGCCTACTATGAGCTGTATAAAACCACACTTCCCTATGCTAACCATTCCACTAGAGTGATAGCCATGAACTAAAAGGCATCATAGCTTTAATACTTTCAAAGTATTTGATCTAAGTGCTTGAGCTGAAAAGATTGAGACCAACTTGGCGAACATATAAAGACCCGCTCTCTACAAAAAAATTTTAAAAAGAGCCACGCATGATAGTGTGCCCCTGTGGTCCCAGCAACTTGGGAGATTGATGGGGCTGGATTACCTGAGCCTGGGAGTTTAGGCTACAGTGAGCCATAATTGTGCCACTACACTTCATCTTGGATGCCAGAGCAATACCCTGGTTTTTTTGTTGGGTTTTTTTTTTTTTTTTTGAGGCACAGTTTCACTCTTGTTGCCTAGGCTGGAGTGCAATGGTATGATCTCGGCTCACCACAACCTCCGCCTCCTGGAATCAAGTGATTCTCCTGCCTCAGCATCCCAAGTAGCTGGGATTAGAGACGTGTGCCACCACGCCTGGCTAATTTTGTATTTTTAGTAGAGACCAGGTTTCACCATGTTGGCCAGGCTGGTCTTGAACTCCTGACCTCAGGTGATCCACCTGCCTCAACCTCCCAAAGTGCTGGGATTACAGGCGTGAGCCACCGTGCCCGGCCTTACCCTATCTTAAGAAAAAAAAAAAACTCTGCACTTCAGGCATGTTAAGTATATTCACATTGTTATGCAAAAAAGAGATTTTACATTTGTAAAACTGAAACTCAGTACCCACTAAGTAACAACTGCCCACTTTCCCCTCTCTTCAGCCCTTGAGAAACATTCTTCCACTTTGTTTTTATGAATGTGACTGCTTAGCATATCTCATATAAGTGGTATCATATAGTATTCATTGTTTTGTTACTGGCTTATTTTAGGTAATATAATATTCTTAAGGTTTATCTTAAAATGTGACAAGATTTTTTTAAGGCTAAATAATATTCCACTGTATGTGTATGTTACATTTTTTTTATGTGTTTGTAAGTGAAAGAAATTTGAGTTGCTTCAGCCTTTTGGCTTTTGTGAATACTGGTACAATAAACATAGATGGTCAAATATGTATTTTCCAGGTCCTGAGTTGCATACTTTGGATATAGATTCATAATTGAGATTGCTGTATTTGATGATACTTCCATATTTAATTATTTGAGGAACATAACATTTTACAGTGATGGCTGTATTTTTGTTTTCCACCAACAATCAGCATGGGTTTCATTTACATTGCATCATCAATGGATTTGCTTCTTTTAAAAGTTTTGTAATGGCCATTCTAATTGGTGTGAGGTGATTTTGGTTTTCATTATAATTTTTATGCATTTCTCTACAAATTAGTAATTTTGTATGTCCTTTCAAATGCTGCTTTCTAAAGTTTAGTTCAGTTATGTGTCCATTTCTAAATCTAATTATTCAACTCTATTTTTAAATGTTGAGTTGTTTATATATTCTGAATATTAATTCCTATCACATGTGATTTGTTAATATTTTCACCCATTTCCTAAAAGGCATCATCACTCTATTGAATGTTTTCTTTGATGTACAGAAATATTGAAGCATAGTGTAGTTAAATGTTTCTGTTATTTTCCTTGTTGCTCAAGCATTTAATGTCATATCTAAGAAAATAATGCCAAGAGCAATATCATGTCTTTCCCTTATTTTGTTTCTAAGATATTTATTACTTTATTGTGTCT
Organism: Pan paniscus; assembly: GCF_029289425.2. Classification (NCBI taxonomy): domain Eukaryota; kingdom Metazoa; phylum Chordata; class Mammalia; order Primates; family Hominidae; genus Pan; species Pan paniscus. The sequence continues at coordinate 41,489,987 of NC_073267.2, read as the reverse complement.
AAGTATTTTATTTAAACTATTGTTTTTATATGGCTCAAGAAAATGATCCACTTTATTTTATCAATGTAGGTTTCCAGTTTTCAACATTATATTTTGACTATAAAATCAAATTATTAATCAAATTTGATAAAATATTATTTATCTTTATTGTGTGGTCATGGCAACATAGTGGAAGATTATTTGATCATATATAGAAAGGTTTATTTCTGTGATCTCTATTCTGTTCTTTCACCTGTTTATCTGTCTTTGTGTCAGTACCACATTGTTTTTGTTATTGTAGCTTTTAACATGTTTTGAAATCAGGAAGTATAATGCCTCTTTGTTCTTTTTCATGGGTGTTTGGCTGTAGTTCATAATCAAATTTTAAAATTTCAACCAATATTCTTGTAAAAAGCTGCTATTGGGATATTTATAGGGATTATACTGAATTTGTGTATCACTGTAGGTTGCATTAACATCTTTAAAAAATTTAAGTTTTTGACTCGAGCAAGAATATGTTGAAGAGTGTGTTTTAATTTCATATGTTTTTTGATTTGTCAGTTTTACTTTTGCTATTCATTCCTAGTTTCATTCAGTTTTAGTCAGAAAACACACGTGTATTATTTTGGTCTTTGATATGGTTTGGCTCTCTGTCCCCACCCAAATCTCATCTTGAATTATACTCCCATAATTTCCACATGTAGTGGGTAGTACCTGGTGGGAGATAATTTTAATCATGGGGCAGTTTCTCTTGTACTGTTCTTGTGGTAGTGATTAATTCTCACAAGATCTGATGGTTTTATCAGGAGTTTCTGCTTTTGCATCTTCCTCATTTTCTCTTGCCACCACCATGTAGGAAGTACCTTTCATCTCCTGCCGTGATTCTGAGGCCTTTCCAGCCATGTGGAACTGTAAGTCCAATTAAACCTTTTTTTCATTCTGTGTTCCTGGTAGGTCTTTATCAGCAGTGTAAAAACAGACTAATACAGTCTTTAGTTTATTTGTTGTTGTTGTTGTTTTGAGACACATCTTACTGTGTTGCCCAGGTCAGAGTGCAGTGGTATGATTTTGGCTCACTGCAGCCTCAACCTCCTGGGCTCAAGTGATCCTTCCCACCTCAGTCTCCCAAGTAGCTGGGACTACAGACATGCACTACCATGCCTGGCTAATTTTTTGATTATGTGTAGTGACAGGGTCTCACTAGTTTACCCAGGCTGGTCTAAAACTTCTGGTCCCAAGTGATCCTTTCACGTAGGTCTCCCAAAGTGTTGGATTATAGGCATGAGCCACTGCACTTAACCAGTATTCTTAAATTTTGTAAGACTTGTTGTGTGTCCTTACAGAATATACCAGGTGCAAATAAGAATATTGTTTATTCTCTTGCTTTTGACTGGAAAGTTTTATACTTGTCTGTTAAGCCTAGGTGGTCTATGATATGGTAGGGGTGTCCATGTTCTCCAGACTTTGTGCTGCATTATAATCCTCAGTGTTGGATGTGGAACCTGGTGGGAGGTATTTGGGTCATGGTCATAGGGGTAATTTCCTCATGAATGGCTTGACACCATCCTTTTGGTAATCAATAAGTTTACACTTCATTGATTCAAGTGAGAGTTGTTTCCTTAAAAGAACATGACTACTTCACTCACACTTGCTCTGTCTCTTATCATGTGATATGTCCAGTTATTCATGGCCTGCCAGCATGATTGTAAGCTTCCTGAGACCCTCACCAGAAGCCGATGCTGGCACACACTTCTTGTACAGTCTGCTTATTTGGCAGCCAAATAAACCTTTTTTCTTTATAAATGATCCACTTTCAGGTATTCCGCTATATGCAAAGTAATTAATGCAGTCTATAATGTCTAAGTTTTCTGTTTTCTTACTGAATTTTCATCTGAATGTTCTACTTATTATTGAAAATGCGATCTTGATGTCTACAATTATTATGTTCCTATGTAGTTTTTTCTTCACTTAACATTTGCTTAATATATTTTAAAGACCTGATGTTATATATAGATAGATAAATATAATAGTTATAGATTCCTGGTAACTTGACCCATTTTTGCCGTTATATAAGTCTTTGTCTCATGCTAGTACTTGAGTCAAAGCATATAATGTCTAATATAATTATGACCACCTAAACAAATTGTACTTACTATTAGCCTGAAATATAAATTTTTTTCCACTGCTACTTTCAGCCTGTTTGACTCAATGCTAAAATAAGTCTCTTGTAGGCACCATATTGTATGCATTTTTTAAAACACTCAGGCATTTTATTCCTATTTCTTTTTATAATTTCATTTATCTATTTATTTGTTCATTTATTTTTGAGATAGGGTATCAGTCTGTCAGCCAGACTGGTTTGCAGTGGTGTGATTGTGGCTCACTGCAGCCTCAATCTCTGAAACTTTTATGATCCTCTCATTTCAGTCTCTCAAGTAGCTGGGTTATAAGTATATGCCATCACACATAGCCAGTTTTTTTGTTTTGTTTTGGTATTTTTTTGTAGAGACAGGATTTTTTTTTGCTCAGGCTAGTCTTAAACTCCTGGGATCAAATGTTCAGTCCATGTCATACTCCCAAAGTCCTGAGATTACATTTCTTTTTATTAAGTGGTTTAGTTAATTTATATTTTAAATAATTGCTTAAAACATGGAGTCACTGTTAGCAGTTTTATTAGCACTGATTTAAGTATTTTTTGTAGATATGTTTTCTCATTTCCTGTTTTGCCGCCTTAATTTTTATTTTAATTTTGCAGTGGTTTTGATTCTTTAATATTGTTTTGCATATTTTTTATGAATATTTTGTAATCTTAAAATATGGAGATTACATAACACATCTTAAAGTTAAAATAATGTATTTTAATCTCATAACAACTTCAGTTGAACACAAAAAGTATACTTCTTCATTTTCCAGTGTGTTATTGATAATGAAAATTATTTTATATTGTGTACCTAGTAACAGATTTATATTTTATCATATTCTATACAACCTTAAGAGTTTTATGCACCATCATTATGATAGTAAAGAATTCTATATGTCTTTATATTTACACTTAGTAGACAGCTTTAAATTTGTATGCGGTTTTATAATATTGTTCATTATCATTTTATTTTTCAGCAAATTGACTCATTTTAGCATTTCTTTTTTTATATGCGTTTTCACTGTGTTGCTAAGGCTGATCTTGAACTCCTGGTCTCAAGTGATCTCACTGCCATGGTTACCTAAAGCTGTAGGATTACAGGCATGAGCCACTGTGCCTGTCCACCATGTAGCATGTTTTGTAGGAGTATGGTACCCTTACCTTTGATTTTGGAAAGTATTTACTTGTATCTTCTTTTTGAAGTAAAATAATTTAGAATCAAGAATTAGTGCTAAGAATTTTTTTTTATTACATCAAAATTTGGAAAGTTGTTTGACATTTTTATCTCCAAGTAACCTCTATATTACTTTTTCCCTATAGTCTTCTAAGATTCCTTTTGTGAATATATTGATCCACTTGATGGTGTCCAATCAGTTTTACATTCCATTTATAATTTTGTTTGACAGTTATATTTTTGTGTTATATATTTTAGGGTATGCCACCTCACACCGGTTAATTGTGGTTTGATTAGTTTATAATATAGTGTATGACAATATTTAACTCTTTATAATTTAAGACAGTATGGAGCAAAATCAAATATGTATCAGCTATATGTCTATTGCCAATATAATTATCTCTTTTTTTTGCCTGGATAAATACTATCCCTCTGTTATTTTATGACTAGTATATTTGTTGCGTAGGTTTATTGTGGATGACTATTTAACCCTAAGTGAGTAGTCATGAAACTTTTTCTAATTTCAACACCTATCTGTGAATCTGTATTATTTTTGTGTGCGAGAAAATCTTTTTTTTTTTTTTTTTTTTTTTTAAGACGGACTCTTGCTCTATCATCAGGCTGGAGTGCAGTGGTGCAATCTCAGCTCGCTGTAACCTCTGCCTCCTGGGTTCAAGTGATTCCACTGCCTCAACCTCCAGAGTAGCTGGAACTACAGGTGTGCACCACCACGCCCGGCTAATTCTTTGTATTTTAGTAGAGATGGAGTTTCACCATGTTGGCCAGGACGGTCTTGATCTCCTGACCTCGTGATCCACCCACCTGGGCCTCCCAACATGCTGTAATTATAGGTGTGAGCCTCTGCTCCTGACCGGGAGAAAATCTTAGATTTGAAGATAATTTTAAAACTATCACATATCTGAATCTGTTCTAGGTATTGTTCATTTTTACTTGTCAGAAACACAAAACAGAATTTATAATACAATATTATTAAATATTCATTTTGATCATGTTACATTGACATTATTATGCTACATATTGCTAGAATGTTTTTATCTTGCAAAGCCAAATCTCAATACATTACACAACATGAATTTTTCTCATTTCTTGGCACTTTTCAAGCACCACTCTGTTTTCTGTTTCTGAGAGAGTGGCTACTTTATGTATTTTATGCAATCTCTGTCTTTTTGTGGCTGGCTCATTTCTCTTTGCATAATGTCATTAAAATTTATCTTTATAGTTAGAATATTTTCTGGTGTTTGAAAACCAAATGATATTCCAGTATTTTCAAATTATATCTACTGAATGATTTTGGTGACAGAAATTTGCATTACTTCAGGAATGCCATGTGAATTTCCAAAAGCATTGCATTAAATTTGTCAATTACATTGAGCAGTTTGGACATCTTCATAATGTTAATTATTTCAGCCTTTCAGCAACAGCATGTTAAAAAGTTTGTTATTTAATTTCTATGTATTTCTGAATTTTTCAGTTTTTTACGGTTTTATACTCTCATTCTATTTTGATGATAGTAATTTTTTAAAATCAGTTTTAAAAATTTTGTTAAGACTTCTTTTTTGGCCTAAGAAGTGGTCTATCAAGGAGAATGTTGTATGAGGTATTGAGATGAGTGTATCCTGATGCTGTTGAGGAGTGTTCTCTACACCTCTGTTAGGAATAGTTGTTTTATACTGCCTTCAAGTCGTCTGTTTCTTTACTAATATTGTGTCTTGTTTCATTTTTATTATAGAATATGTGGTATTGAAGTATCCTACTAATATATGCTCTGTGATTCTTTAGTTTTGTCAATATTTGCTTTATATACTTCGAACCTTAATGTGAGATATGCACACACAAATGTACATAAAAATTTGTCATAGGTTCCCAGTGAATGAATCTATTATTACTTAATATCTTTCTTTATATCTTTGGAGTTTGGACTTCAAGTAAGTTTTATAAAATATGATAGTTTTTGACTTACGATGTAGCTTGTATATTATTTTGAGCTGTTCTACCATTTTTTTTTAATATTTGCATGGAACATCTACTTCTATTTTGCCGCTCTCAGGTTTGTTTGTTTGTTTTTTTTTCTGCCATTAGATCTGAAATGACTTGTAGAAAGGCAAGTTGGGTCTTTGTTTTTAAAATATGTTGTATAAATCTCTTTATTGAAAGTATGTCTCTTGATTGGAAAGTTATATATATGTGTGTGTGTATATATATAATTAAATAGAAAGACTAATGCTATTTTATTAATTCTTTTATTTAATTCTTGTATCTTTGTTCCTCATTTCCTCTCTTTCTGGTCTTTCTTTGTGTCTTTTTAATTTCTGTATTAATATGCTTTTACTTTCTTATTTTCTTTTGTGTATCTATACAGATATTTTCTTTGTGGTACCTTGGGGATTACATACAACCTCTAAAAGATACAACAATATACTTTAATCTTGTAAAAAATTAACGTCAGTTGCAAACAAATATTCCTCCTCATTACATTTGCTCTCACTTGTTATTTATGTTGCTAATTATATCACTTTATGTTGTAAATTCATTAACAGATGTTTATAAAAATTTCTCTGCTTTTATCTTTAAAATTTTAAACAATAATTTAAAATGTTTTTTGCAACTTTATGATAGTGTTATGGATTTCTATTTTTGTGTATGTACATGTCTTTCTCAGAACGATGTGTTTTCATATAATTAGGTGTTGTTTCTTGCATCATTTTTTTTCAGTGAAAGGAACTCTTTTTATCATCTTTGATATGTAGGACACATGCAGTGCCAATATACTTTCAGAATTTGGTTATTTTGGAAGATTTTTTCTTTTTATTTGGTAGAACAGTTTTGTTGTTGGTATTATTCTCACTTGACAGATATGTTTTTCAGGATTTAGACTATTAACACATAGTTCCCTTCTAGCCTGCAAATTTTTTGTTGGCAAATTCACTGGTTATCTCATAAGACTATGCTTGTAAATGGCACATCACTTTTCTCTTGTAGCCCCCAAAATTTTCTTTTTGTCTGTGACTTTTGAAATTGTGTTCATATATATGTTTGTTATAAATATCTTTATGCATATCCTAGTTTGTTTGTTGAGCTTCTACATTTTTACATCATTTTTTTCTTCTAGGATTTTTTTTTTTTTTTTTTTGACAGAATCTCACTCTGTCGTCCAGGCTGGAGTGGAGTGGCACAATCTTGGCTCACTGCAACCTCCGCTTCCCGGGTTCAAGCAATTCTCCTTTCTCAGCATCCTGTGTGTCTGGGATTACAGGCGCACATCACCGTGCCTAGCTAATTTTTGTAGTTTTAGTTGAGACGGGATTTCACCATGTTGGTCTGGCTGGTCTCGAACTCCTATCCTCATGATCTGCCTGCCCCAGCCTTCCAAAGTGCTGAGATTACAGGCGTGAGCCACCACATCTGGCCTCTTCTAGGATTTTTAGTTATTATTTCTTTTTGTATTTGTTGCCTGTACAATTTTTTGATATTTTAATGCTTTTGTTATTCCATTTTTATAGTTGTCTGTTTTCCTATTTCACTCACTATTCAATTTATTTAAAAATTTTAAAATTAATTTATGCATCTTCATATTTTATGGTTGCTTTCTGAACATTTTATACTTTTTATATGGGGCTGTGTTGCTGTAATATTTTGTATGCATTGTAATCTTTGATTGAGATTTGGACATTTTAAAAGAGCTATCTGTCACAGTCTTTATAATGTAGCTTATTTTCTGCCATAGCCTGAAACCAATTGTTTTAGCTAGAGATTATGGGAATCTCTCAAACATGTTCTTAGAATGTATCTTGTCTGAAATTTTGTGTTCATTGTTTAGTTAAATAAATTTATTAATGTTTCTTCTTAATGGCCAGTCATCATTTTCTACATGTGTTTTCTCTCTGTGGTACTGCAGTCTGTCTACTGCTGTAGCATTTACCTTTGGTCTGGTCTTAGCAGACTCAAACTGTCATTCTAAAGAATACCACTGTAGTTGTCTGTTCTCATGCTGCTAATAAAGACATACCCAAAACTGGGTAATTTATAAAGAAAAAAGCTTCCATGGACTCACTGTTCCACATAAGTGGTGAGGCCTCACAATCGTGCTAGGAAATAAAGGAAAATCAAAATGACATCTTACATGGTGGCAGACAGAGAGAGGGCATGTGCGGAGGAACTCTCCTTTATAAAAACTGTCACATTTTGTGAGACTTGTTAATTACCAGAAGAACAGCATAGGAAATACCCGGCCCCATAATTCAGTTATCTCCCACCAGGTTTCTCCCACAAATCATGAGAATTATGGGAGCTGCAATTCAAAATGAGGTATAAGTGGGGATGCAGAACCAAACCATATTAGCCACCACTTCCTTTAGTAATTAATGCCATGGGAGACAGAAACCAGTGTGTGAAAAGCCACAAATAGAAATATGTGTGTCACTATTATTCTGTTTTTTTTTTTTTTGGAAAAAAAAACCAGGAGTTGACAATTTACTTCTAAAGGCACTATATTATGTTTGGGGAGCAGGAAGAGCTTTGTTGGGTAAATGTTACAGGCTTTTCCTTCTATTTGACTCTCTGCATTGTGCTCTCCTGGGGTACTGCACACAAGTAACTCATTTATAAATCTTTCACAAATGTATTTTCTTCAGTGTGCTTTTGTTGAATTTATATGTCTATGAAGGAATTAGAGTCTGTGGTACTTTTCTGTGCCGTCTTGCTTATGTAGTTTGTATAATTTTATAGTTTAGATATATGGAGTATACAAATCTTAGTGTAGCAAGTGGAGTAATTTGTAATTTTTATTTTTTTCAGTTATGTGTTCTTATTTTGCCCAAGACCTTTGGCCAGAGCAGAACATAAAAAATTCATTTCAAAAAGTGATACTGAGAAGATATGGAAAATGTGGAGATGAGAATTTACCACTAAGAAAAGTGTGTAAAAGTGTGGATGATTGTAAAATGCACCAAAGATTTTATGAGAAACTTAACAAATGTTTGACAGCTACCCAGAGCAAAACATTTCTATGTTATAAATATGTCAAAGTCTTTTATAAATTTTCAAATTCAAATAGATGTAAGATAAGACATACTAAAAAGAAACCTTTTAAATGTAACAAATGTGACAAATCATTTTGCCTGTTTTTACATCTAATTCAACATAAAAGAATTCATCCTAGAGTGAATTCCTATAAATGTGAAGAATGTGGCAAAGCCTTTAACTGGTCCTCATACCTTACTACACATGAGATAATTCATACTGGAGAGAAACCATGCAAATGTGAAGAATGTGGCAAAGCCTTTAACTGATCCTCACAGCTTACTACACATAAGAACATTCATACTGGAGAGAAACCCTACAAATGTGAAGAAGGTGGCAAAGCTTTTAACCAGTCCTCACACCTTACAACCCATAAGAAAATTCATACTGGGGAGAAACACTTCAAATGTGAAGAATGTGGCAAAGGCTTTTGTTTCTTCTCAACCCTTACGCAACATAAGAGAATTCATAGTGGACAGAAACCCTACAAATGTGAAGAATGTGGCAAAGCTTTTAACCAGTCATCAAACTTTACTATACGTAAAATAATTCATACTGGAGAGAAACCCTACAAATGTGAAGCATGTGGCAAAGCTTTTAACCAGTCATCAAACCTTACTAAACATAAGAGAATTCATAGTGGAGAGAAACCGTTCAAATGTGAAGAATGTGGCAAAGCTTTTAACCAGTTTTCAAACCTTACTACACGTAAGAGAATTCATAATGGAGAGAAATACTTCAAATGTGAAGAATGTGGCAAAGCTTTTAACTAGTTTTCAAACCTTACCACACATAATAGAATTCATAATGGAGCGAAACCCTTCAAATGTGAAGAATGTTGCAAAGCTTTTAATCAGTTTTATAAACTTACTGTACACAAGAGAATTCACAATGGAAACCCTACAAATGTGAAGAATGTGGAAAAGCTTTTAATCACTCTTCAATCCTTAGGAACCATAAGATAATCCATAGTGGGAAAAAAAAACCCTACAAATGTGAAGAATGTGGCAAAGCTTTTAACCACCCATCAACCGTTACTAAACATAAGAGAATTCATAGTGGAGATAAACCCTACAAATGTGAAGAATGTGGCAAAGCTTTTAATCACTCCTCAATCTTTAATAACCATAAGAGAATTCATACTGGAGAGAAACCCTTCAAATGTGAAGAATGTGGGAAAGCTTTCAACCAGCTATCAACCCTTACTAAACATAAGACAATTCATACTGGAGAGAAACCCTACAAATGTGAAGAATGTGGGAAAGCTTTTAAACAGTTATCAACCCTTACCAAACATAAGAGAATTCATAGTGCAGAGAAACCCTTCAAATGTGAAGAATGTGGCAAAGGCTTTTGTGACTCCTCACCCCTTACTACACATAAGAGAATTCATAGTGTAGAAAAACCCTACAAATGTGAAGAATGTGGCAAAGGCACTTGCAACTCCTCATCCCTGTGTGGCAAAGCTTTTAACCACCTATCAACCCTTACAAAACATAAGGGAATTCATACTAGAGAGAAACCCTACAAATGTGAAGAATGTGGGAAAGCTTTTAAGCAGTCATCAACCCTTACTAAACATAAGAGAATTCATACTGGAAAGAAACCTTTCAAATGTGAAGAGTGTGGCCAAGGCTTTTGTGACTCCTCATCCCTTACTACACATAAGAGAATTCATAGTGGAGAGAAACCCTTCAAATGTGAGGAATGTGGCGAAGGCTTTTGTGACTCCTCATCCCTTACTACACATAAGAGATTCATAGTGGAGAGAAACCCTACAAATGTGAAGAATGTGGCAAAGGCTTTTGTGACTCCTCATCCCTTACTACACGTAAGAGAATTCATAGTGAATAAAAACCCTTCAAATGTGAAGAATGTGGCAAAGCTTTTAACCAGCCATCAAACCTTAGTATACATAAGATAATTCATACTGGAGAGGTTTACAAATGTGAAGAATGTGGAAAATCTTTTAACTATTTCTCAAACCTTACTAGACATAAGAGAATTCATACTGGATAGCAACCCTACACATGGGAAGAATATGGCAAAGCCTTTAACTGGTCCTCAATCCTTATTACACATAAGGCAATTCATACCGCAGAGAAACCCTACAAATGTGAAAAGTGGGGAAAGGCTTTGGTGTATTCTCAGCCTTTACTTAAGAATTCATGCTAAAGAAAAACCCTATACAAATGTGAAGAATGTGGCAAAGGCTTTTGTGAATCCTCAGCCCTTGGTAAACATAAAAGAATTCATACTGAAGCATGTAGGAAGCTTTTTACCAGTCCTCAACCCTTATTAACCATAAGGGACTTCACACTGAAGAGAAACCCTATGCTTGTGATAAATGTGGGAAAGTTTTTAACTGGTCCTTAAGCCTTACAAAACATAAGATGATGCGTAATGGTTGGAAACTCTGCTAATGTTAACATGGCAAAGCCTTTAGTGTATTATTAACCTTTACTAAACATAAGGTAGTTCATACTGGAGAGAATTCCAACAAATGTGAAAAATGTGACAAAGATTTTAACAAGTTCTCAACACTTATTACACACAATTCATACTGGAGAGAAACCCTGCTAGCACGAAGAATGTGGCAAAGCCTTTTACGAGTCCTCAGTTCATAGCAGACATAAAATAATTTATATTGGAGAAAAACTCTACAAACCTAAAAGGTGGGACAATGCTTTTAACAACACCTCAAACATTTTTTATTTTTTGATGGAGTCTCGCTCTGTCACCCAGGCTGGAGTGCAGTAGCATGATCTCAGCTCACCAAGCTCTGCCTCCTGGGTTCACGCCATTCTCCTGCCTCAGCCTCACAAGTAGCTGGGAGTACAGGTACCCGCCACCATGCCCGGCTAATTTTTTGTATTTTTTAGTAGAGACGGGGTTTCACTGTGTTAGCCAGGATGGTCTCGATCTCCTGACCTCATAATACTCCTGCCTTGGCCTCCCAAAGTGCTGAGATTACAGGCATGAGCCACCATGCCTGCCCCACCTCAAACTTTTGAAAATATAAATCATAAATCAGACCCCAGAAATGTGAAGAATGTATCAAAGACTTTAAATGGTTGTCACTATTGATTGTAGGTAAGATAATTCATACTGTAGAAAACTACAGGTGTGAAGAATGTGACAAAACCTTTAACTAGTGCTCACATTTTATTGCACAAGAAAGCATTTATACTTGAGAAAAAAATTGTACAATTATAAAGAACGTAGAAAAGCCATTGATATCTGCTCATATCTTAATCATCATCCAAGAACTCATACTTAATAAAAGCATTGTAAGTGCAACTACTGTCTAAATATCTTTCAGAAAATATAAGCTGTTAAAGTGAAGAAGAGTATTCATTCTGAAGACAAACATTACAAATATACAGGAGGTTGTAGTATGATTACTTGTGTCATAGATATTATTGTGCAGATTTGGTATTAGAGGAAAACCCTGAAGCAGTTTCTCAAAACTTGTTCAACATCAGGGAATTTATATTGGAGAAAAACCTAATAAATGTAATGATTTTGACTGAAGAGTTGTTAAAAAATGACAGCTAAAAAACCCAGAGAGTTCATAATAAAATATATTTTTACAGATGCAGTAAATATGAAAAAGACATTTACTTCAAAATTAAGTCTATGTCAGCCTCAGATATTTCACAATTGAAATAACTAAGACACTGACCCTCCAGACATTACACTAAATCAGAGTGTTGACTGTAGAAAATTACCCAAAACTAAAGTTGTTAGATAAATTATTTGTATATAACTTTAAAATAAGAAAATTGGAGAGTAACAATTGCATTCAAAATATGCTATTTTCATTGAAAAAACTTAAGCTTTTTTGGGGGGAAGTTAGTAATGATATAATTCAACTCACAAATTACTTCATGCTGTATCTTTTATTTTTATGGTCATAATAAAAATCAGAAAAATATAAAGAAAATCCATACCTATCTAAGTCCTGAATAAGTATTTTTAAAAATTTGTTATATATTTTTCTTTGAACATGTGAACTCTCTGCCTGCAAACACATACAGACTTTGAGTTCTGATTCACATAAATTTAAATATACATGGTAGTCTAATGATATACTTTAATTGTAATACAATTGTAGAGTAAGTGTGTTTGTGTATGTATGAGTTTTACTTATTTTCAGAAAAAAAGAAATACTAGAACAAAACAAATTATTTTAAGAAGGTGTCTAATTTACTAGAAAACTAAAAACCAAGAATGCTGAATACAGACCTATACTTTTTATTTAATTCATTACTGTACAGATTCACACTTTTCCTGTTTCTTATAATTTTTTGTTTTATAGTATAAGAAGTATTCATTGTGAGCTGGTTAGTAATTAATTTTCATAAAATTTAGTAGGGCACATGAAATAATTTTTAGATGCAATTCCATAATTAGTATATTTATACTTTTTAGTTAGAGCACTTCATTGTGTTCAATTGGAGAACCTTCTATAAGCCTACTATACAGTTGTTGTTCCTTTCACTTTTTAAAATTGACAGAAGTAAATTTATCTGTTGAGCCAATTTATTCAGGTAACTACTTGGGAGGCTTTATGAGTCATGAGGATTTTGGGTTTTTCTTTTTTTGTTTTTTTCTGTCATTGTTTTGTTTTGTTTTTTGAGACAGAGTCTCACTCTGTCACACAGGCTGGAGTGCAGTGGGATGATCTCGGCTCACTGCAACCTCCACCTCTCAAGTTCAAACAAGTCCCCCTGTCTCAGCCTTCCCAGTAGCTGGGATTACACGTGCCTGCCATGAAACCTGCCTAATTTTTCTATTTTTAGTGGAGACGGGGTTTCACCATGTTGGCCAGGCTTGTCTTGAACTCCTGGCCTCAGGTGATTCGACAGTCTCGGCCTCCCAAAGTGCTGGGATTACAGGTTTGAGCCACCACATCCGGCAAAGATGTTTTGATATATTGAGTGTAGCAAACAAAAATGACAGTGCTTCTCATGTAACAGATGCTCCATAATTTCTGCTGTAGTTAGTTTGCAAGTTCAAGTCAGAGATGGAAAATATCAATGGTGAAGAAATAACATTGATTCTTCATGTGGAGAGAACATTTTTTCCAGGCTGCACACCTGACACTTGAATTTAAAGATAAATTCTGCCTTTATTTTCTGATTATCTTCAGTTTTTCTGTCTTATGTGTATTCCAACTATGTATGCATCACAGACCTTTTCTTTCTGTGTTGTGGCTACAGTGTTCTCACTTTTATTTTTATGCCATGTCATTTCACATAGTATTGTAGATTTTGATGAGAAAGCTGTTTTTTTGTTTTGTTTTTTGAGATGGAGTTTCACTCTTGTTGCCCAGGCTGTAGTTCAATGGCAATCTCGGGTCACCACAACCTCTGCCTCTTGGGTTTAAGTGATTCTCCTGCCTCAGCCTCCCAAGTAGCTGGGATTACAGGCATGTACCACCACACTCGGCTAATTTTGTATTCTTAATAGAGACAGGGTTTTTCCATGTTGGTCAGGCTGGTCTCAAACTCCCGACTTCAGGTTATCTGCCCACCTTGGCCTTCCAAAGTGCTGAGATTACAGGCGTGAGCCACTGCTCACAGCCCGAAAGTTGGTATTTTTAATGTACTAAAAGTTCGTTTTAACTGGAGAGTTTGCTTATCAATATAACTTTGACATCAGATAAAGATAAAGGCATACAGTATCCACAGGGGAGAGAATTAAATCATTTACCATTGTTTTTGTTTGTAAAAGTAAAATTTTAAAAGATTCTTACACAAAGTGTGTCAAATATAAAATATATCTTCAAAATTAAATTTCTAACAGTTAATGGTAAGGAATTTTTAATGTTTTGTGATATAGCACAACTTATGTTTCCATGCCGAATTTTCTGTATTTAAGTGTGAATGTTAAAATTTGCAAAATAATAAAATTACCTGTGTAGATTTTAAATTTGAATAATTTTTGATATTGATATTACAATTTGAAGGAATTTCTCACTGTTATTTTATATACTTTTGTTATTGGGTGAAGTTTAGCATACAGTTTTTATACTTTGTCACCTAACTGTAGCCAACTCCCTGGCTATTTTCTCTGGAAAACGTGAAGGTTATGCGTTTTTGAATTAAAAGATTTTCTGTTATTTTGCTTGCGAAGTTGTTTACTGTGTTTACAGAGTGGCCAGTCATGGGACCACCAGCAATGCTTGCACTTTTACTCTCTTTCATTTCATTACCATCATCACCAGAAACTCCAGGTGTCCCAAACTTCAAGTAAAAGCCCTAAAGTACATTGGCTTCTCCCAGGCACTGTGCTGTGCTGTGTCCAGAACATGATGTTAACTATCAGAGATTCTATGGTTATAATTGACAAATGACAAAACCGCACAAAGCTGTATATTGTTAGTACTATTCAGGCAAGTTTATGACATACAGAACATATTTGAAATATTGTTAACTTTCTATAAAGTTTTAAAAATACAATTTTAACTTGATAGATGAAATGGGTATTTATTCTTTAAGATATGACATTTGGAAGTATATATACATTGTCAAATGCTTAATCGTGTGTAATAAATGCATTAATTCACAGAGCTAACATTTTTGCAGTGAGACCACATGGCATTGTCTTAGTATTTTTCAAAAATACAAATACATTATTATGCACTATAGTCACCATGCTGTACAATAAATCTCTTGGACTTATTCTTCCTATGCAACCATAATTATGTATTCTTTGATAGACATTTTTCCAACCCCCCTTTTCTTCTAAATACCTTGGCACCTGGTGGTCACTATTTTACTCTGTACTTC
This sequence comes from Pan paniscus, assembly GCF_029289425.2. NCBI lineage: Eukaryota > Metazoa > Chordata > Mammalia > Primates > Hominidae > Pan > Pan paniscus. Next base: position 41,474,857 of record NC_073267.2, on the reverse strand, counting down.
AATGAGATTAAGTTTTTTAGAATCCATGTGTAAGTGGAATTGTGAGATACTAGTCTTTCTGTGACTTAATTCAACTAATCTCTTCTAGGTTAACCCATGTCATTGAAAATAATATAATTTTTTTAAGATAAATAATCCATTTTGTATATATAACATTTATTCATTTATGTATTAGATATTGAACCGTTGATTCTACATTTGGGCTATTGTGAAGAGTGCTGCAAACAACATAGAAGTGCAAGTATTTGTTCATTCTTATTCTATTTTGAATATATATCTGTTGCGGGAAGTCAGGGACCCCAAACGGAGGGACTGGCTGAAGCCATGGCAGAAGAATGTGGATTGTGAAGATTTCATGGACATTTATTAGTTCCCCAAATTAATACTTTTATAATTTCCTATGCCTGTCTTTACTGCAATCTCTAAACAAATTGTGAAGATTTCATGGACACTTATCACTTCCCCAGTCAATACTCTTGTGATTTCCTATGCCTGTCTTTAATCTCTTAATCCTGTCAGCTGAGGAGGATGTATGTTGCCTCAGGACCCTGTAATAATTGTGTTACATGCACAAATTGTAGAGCATGTGTGTTTGAACAATATGAAATCTGGGCACCTTTAAAAAAGAACAGGATAACAGCAACGTTTAGGGAACAAGAGAGATAACCTTAAACTCTGACCACCGGTGAGCCAGGCGGAACAGAGCCATATTTCTCTTCTTTCAAAAGCAAATGGAAGAAATATCACTGAATTCTTTTTCTCAGCAGGGAACATCCCTGGGAAAGAATACGTGCCTGGGGGTGGGTCTCTGAAATGGCTCTCTTGAGTGGGGCTGTCTTCTATGGTTGAGACTGTAGGGATGAAATAAACGCTAGTCTCCCATAGCGCTCCCAGGCTTATTAGGAAGAGGAAATTCCCACCTAATAAATTTTGGTCAGAATGGTTGCTCTCAAAACACTGTCTCCTGATAAGATGTTATCAATGACAATGGTGCCGGAAACTTCATTAGCAATTTTAATTTCACCCCGGTCCTGTGGTCCTGTGATCTCTCCCTGCCTCCATTTGCCTTGTGGTATTCTATTACTTTGTGAAGTACATGATCTCAGTGACCCACACCTATTTGCACACGCCCTCCCCTTTTGAAAGTCCCTAATAAAAACCTGCTGGTTTTGCGGCTTGTGGGGCATCATGGAACCTACCAACATGCGATCTCTCCCCTGGACGCCCAGCTTTAAAATTTCTCTCTTCTTGTACTCTGTCCCTTTATTTCTCAAACCGGCCGACACTTAGGGAAAGTAGAAAAGAACCTATGTGACTATCGGGGCAGGTTCCCCAATATATATCTAAAAGTGCAATTACTGTATTATATGGTAGACTGATTTTAAATTTTTTTCAGAAATCTCTCTTTTTTTAATGGTTGTCCTCATTTACATTCAAACCAACAGTGTGCAAGCATTTTCTTTACATCTTTACCAATGCTTTTTTCTTTTTCATTTTTGTAAGAATTATTGTAACAGGAGTGATTTGATAGCTCATAGGTATTTTTTATTGCCTTTCTCTGACAATAATTGACACTGAGCATTTTTTAATGTATCTGTTGGCCATGTCTTTTGAAAAATATTTAAGCCTTTTGCTCATAGTTGTTTTTTGTTGTGCAGTCATTTGAGTTTCTTGCATATTTTTTATATTATCCCCTTGTCACTCAATAATTTGCAAATACTTTCTCCCATTGTTTAGTTGTCTTGTAATGTTGATTGTATTAGATTCCATGCAGCAGGTTTTTAATTTGAAATAATCTGACTCTTCCACTTTTTCTTTTGTTCTCTGGGATTTTGACATTTAATTTAAAAAGTCATTGCCCAGGACCAATGTTGTGAGCCTTTTAGTCTATATTTTTATAGTAGTTTTAGAGTTTCCAGTCTTCCATTTAAGTAACTAATTTATTTTGAATTCTGAGATGAGGATCTCATTTTATTGCTTTGAATGTGGATATAAAGTTTTCTCAACACCATTTATTGAAGACTGTCTTTTCCCTAAGAAACTGTCACCTTTTTAAGTATGTTACTGGTATTTTGATAGAGGTTCCATTGTATCTGTAGATCATTTTGTGTAATACAGATAGTTGATAATATTAATGCCAATTCGTGAATGAGTAATATTTTCCATTTTTGTATTATTTAATGTTCTTTAGTGTATAATGTAAAGTGCTTCAACTTTTTGGTTGAATTTATTTCAAAGTATAGTTACTACAGTTATTGTGGATAAGATTGTTTTTAAATTTCATTTTGAGATAGTTGTCAGGGTATAGAAGTCCTACTGACTTTAGGATGTTGCTTTTGTGTTCTGCAAGTTTAATGAATTTGTTTAATAGTTCTGATAGTTTTTAGTAAAGTGTTCAACTTTTCTATACATAAGATTATGTCATCTTCAAACAGGATAATTTAACTTCTTTTATTCAATCTGAATTCCTTTGATTTTATTCTCTAATTTCTCTGTCTTGGACATTTTGTACCATTGTTTAGTAGGACTGAAGAAAGTGGACATCCATGTTCTAGCTCATAGAGTAAAAACTTACAACTTTTCCTGTTTAGTAGGTTCTTAGGTGTTTTTTGCTACACATGAGATTTATTGGCTTCAGATGATTTTTTCTGTACCTAGTGTTTTCAGAGATTTAGCATAAGGGGATGTTAAATTATGTCAAACTTTTATTCTGCAACTATTTAAATTTTAGAGTTGTGAAATCATAACTAATCCTACATAAATAAAAAAAGTTTTAAAGACTACTATGAACATCATTATGCATGCAAATTACAAAATTTATGGGAAATAAATAATCTTCTGAATACCCACAGCTTTCCACGATTGAACCAGAAAAAAAAGAAGTCTTGAACAGAGCAAAAATGTGTAAAATGTATGGTGAGATTGAATAAGTAATATAAAACATACCAATCATAGAAAGCCCTGGATGGCTGGGTGTGGTGGCTCATGCCTGTAATCCCAACACTTTTTTGAGGCCGAGGCAGGTGGTCACCTGAGGTCGGGAGTTCAAGACCAGCCTGAAAAACAAGAAAAACCCCGTCTCTACTAAAAATACAAAAATTAGCCAGGTGTGGTGGCACATGCCTGTAATTCCAACTACTTGGGAGGCTGAGGCAGGAGAATTGCCTCAACCTGGGTGGTGGAGGTTGTGGTGAGCTGAGATCACACCATTGCACTCCAGCCTGGGCAATAAGAATGAAACTCTGTCTCAGAATAATAATAATAATAAAAAGCCTTGGATCAGATGAATTCACAGCCAAATTCTACCACATATACAAAGATGAGCTGGTACTAACTCTACTGAATGTATTCCAGGAAAATCAAGGTGAGATTCCACCCTAACTCATTATATGAAATCAGTATTATCTTGATACTAGAATCTAGTGAAGACACAACAATAACAAAAGAAAAACACAAGCCAATATTCCTGTGAACATTAATACAAATTCTCCATGAAATACCAGCAAGCTGAGTTCATAAGCAAATAAAAAAGTATTTTGCCACAATCGTTTTATTCTGTGTATTCAAGAATGTTTCATTATATGCAAATCAATAAGTGCAATTTACCTTGTAAAAATAATAGCAAAAAGTTATATGATTAACAAAATAGATGCAGAAAAAGCACTTAAGAAAATCCAATATTTATGAAAATATTCTCAACAAACTAGGCAATGGCAAAACATACCTCAATATAGTAAGAGCCATCTAGTACAAATTCTAAGCCAATATCATACTGAACAAGCCAGTGTGGATGCATTCTTCACATGAATGGAAATAAGACCAGAATATCTACTGTAAACACTCCTATCAACATAGTTCTGGAAGTCCTAGCCAGAGCAATCTAACAAAATAAAAGGCATTTATGTAAAAATAGAGAAAGTTAAATTATCTTCACTGATGACATAATTTTCTACCTAGATTTCACCAAAAGACTCCTAATTCTAAAAATGACTTCAGTAAAGTCTCTGAATATAAAATCAATAAAGGCAAATGAGTAGCATTTCTGCACACCAATAACATTGAAGCTGAGACTAAAATTAAGAACATGGTTCTATTTACAATAGACACTAATAAAAAATAATACCTAGAAATAACATTAAATCAAAGAAGTAACATATCTCTACAAGGAGAACCACAGAATACTGCTGAAAGAAATTAGAGACAACATAAATATTAATGGAAAAGCATTCCATGCTCATTGAATTGAATAATCAATATAATTCAAATGTCTAGGCCGACTAAAGCAACCTTCAGATTAAGTGTTATTTCTATCACGCTATCAATGCCATTTTTATAGAAAAAAATACTATTCTAAGATTTATATGGAAGAATAAAAAGACCCAAATAGCCAAGGCAACTTTATACGCAAAAAGTAAAAACCTGGAGGCCTCACTTTACCTGAGTTCAAACTGTACTACAAGCTACAGTTACCAGTATCACATGGTTCTGTTACAGTAATATATATGTAGACCCCTGGAACAGATGAGAGAGCCCTGAAATAAAGGTACACTTCTACAACCAACTTATTTTTGACAAAGTCAACAGAAATAGATGAATGGGAATTAACTCCCTGTTCAATAAATGGTACTGAGAAAACTGGTTAGTCATGTGCAGAAGAAGAAAACTGGACCCCTACCTCTTACCATATAAGAAACATGACTAAAGATAGATTAATAACTGTGAGACTTCAAGCTATAGAAATCCTAGGTGAACACCTAGAAATTATTCTAGATACTGGCCCCTAAAGAAAATTTATGACTAACATTTTAAAAGTGAGTGCAACACAAAAATCAAAAATTCCGTCTACTTAAAGAGCTTCTACACAGCAAAAGAAACTATTAGCCAAGTAAACAGACAACCTGCATTATGGAATTAAAAATTTGTAAACTGCATATAGAAAGGATTAATATACAGAATTTATGAGAAATTTAATAAGAAAAAGGGAGACAAATGAAATAGGCACTTCTCAAAGGAAGACCTAAGAGCTGGCAATAAACATGCAAAAAAAATTGCTCAATATTCGTAATCATCAGAGTGATGTACATCAAAATGACAGTGTGGTGCCATTTTACACCAGTTAGAATTGGTGTTATTAAAAAGTGAAAAAGCAGATGTAGTTTTGAAGAAAAGGAAATTTTTATACACTTGGTGAGAATGCAAATTAATTCAGCTCCTGTGGAAAGTAGTTTGGAGATATCTCAAATAACTAAAAATAAAATTGCCATTTGACCCATCAGCCTCATCAGTGGGTATATAGCCAAAGGAGAATAAAGAAGTTTGCCAAGAAGACACTAAACAATCACATGTTTATTGCAGCACTATTTACAAAAGCAAAGACATATAATTAAACTAGATACTTAGGAATCTTAGATTGGATAAGAATAATGAGGTACTTATACACCATGCAATACTATGCAGCCACAGAAAATAGTAAAGTAATTTTTTGTGCAGCAACATGTATACAGCAGAAGGCCATATTCTAAGCAAATTAACACAAATCAGAAAAACAAATACCACATGTTCTCACTTATATGTGGGAACTAAACATTGGGTGCACATGGAAACAAAGATGGAAACAGTAAACACTGGGAATTTTAAAAAGAAAAAAAGAAGGGAGACAAGTATTGAGAAACTATCAGATATGATATATACTGCTTGGGAAATGGGATTATTAAGTGCCCTAACCTCAACGTCATGCAATATACCAATGTTACAAATCTGCATATGTACTTTCTGAATTTAAAATAAAATAATAAAATCCTTTGTGGTATAATGACATGTTAGATTTCTCCAGTTCTGGGTTAATAGTTGTAATTAGTGGTGAAATAATTATTTACTCCTTAAGGCATAGGAATGAATGTTTGTTTACCAGGTCTCTTTGCATTCTATAAGCTACTGTCTCTGAAAGCTCTTGGCCTATAGCCTGAGAAGTGTTTTATTCCTAAGTATGCAGCAAAATAAATGACTCTACATCTTTATCACTTATTCTCTGTACCATACACTATAGAGTTAATTTGTAATTCAACTCTTTTTAGGGAAAAATGGTATGTTTAATCCCCCTTTTTTTTTCAGAATGAACCATTTTTGAAAATGTGAGGCTGTGAAAATCATGCTAAATTGCTGAATTAGGAAAAGGAAACATTTTTAAAAAACGCATAAAAGTCTTACTGCCATAGCTCAAAAATGATGAAACAGACAGTGTGGGTTATTCAAGACCTACATTGCTGCAAATGCTTACTCCATCACAATCATTCTGGTAAAAAAAGGAACAATGGGTTAAGAAGGTTTAGAATACCTTTCTGATTGAATTGCAGTGCTAGATTTCTGTTTTTATTATTTGCCATATAGAAGTCTGTACTTCAACAAAAGATGCCATGAATTTCAAGTTAATATGCTCACACATATATTCTCCCTAGAAGGGTACTAATGTGTTTGAATCGAAATGTAGCATTTCTGGCCAGGCGCAATGGGTCATGCACGTAATCCCAGCACTTTGGGAGGCCAAGGTGGGCAAATCACCTGAGGTCAATGAGATCAGGCTGCCCATGGTGAAACCCCATCTCTACTAAAAATACAAAATTAGCTTGGCACGTTTGTGCACACCTGTAATCCCACCTACTCAAGAGTCAGAGGCAGGAGAATCGCTTGAGCCCAGGAGGCAGAGGTTGCAGTGAGCCAAGATTGCACCATAGCACTCCAGTTTGGGTGACAAGAGTGACTCCCTCTCAACAACAACAATGACAAAAATGTAGCACTTCTGGCCTTTCTTGTGCTGCTCTGTTTGTGTGAAATAGGAAGGCAGAAAGTAAAGCAGAGTCAATCATGACATTTCTAGTTTCTACAGTGACAGCATCTAAAATCTACTGTTAAGTCAACTAGAAATAATGATAGTATTTAAAAACTGAGAAAAAACAATTCTTTATATTTTTAGTTTATTTTTTATAGTTTATAAAAATTTAGTTTCTGAATTATTAAGTTAAACAACTTGAACATGCAGATACATAAAATTTCATCTGGATGATAGCATTAATATTTTAATAGCGTATGATTTTGAGTCACAGTTGCCTCACTGGGTTTACCTGAAAGCAGTAGTTTATTTTCTAAGTATAAATAGAGGACAGGTTTTCCATAATCCTAAGTATACAGCTCTTTTAAGATTAGCACTATGATTATATCTGGACAAAATTTATAGATTTCAAGTAACAGAAATTTTGATTTTTTAATAGATGTGAAAAAGCAATGAAAATAAGTTGTTAAAATGAGTTTTTTAAAAAACTTCACATATGTTCAGTAAATAACATTTAAAACCACATTGTAAGTGACTGACCAGTAATTCCAATCTATTTTATTTTAGTCACTGAGAAAACTTAATATTATTTAATTATTCAACAAAAGTATTTTTATATTATTCTTTTTGAAACTTTCAGAAACTCAATGGATGATGATGTGCCTGCAGACCACAAATATTCTATATAATAATAGGCTCATGTTAGCTTTTAATGTAAAAATTCAATATATTTTAAACGTAAAATTATTGCCTTTTTAAGTCAGAACAGCGACATCATTGTTAGAATTCATCTACCAAAGTATTTGTTTTAGACTTAATAATAAGTACTTTAAACTGAAAATCAAGTTCTACATACTAGCTAAGGGTTAAAAAAATGGTATTTAAGTTTCTCTTTGTTTCTACTAAATTAGAAAACTTAAAGTCAAAATGTGAGGTCAGGAATGAAAACAAGCATTGGATTAGAGTGTGTTTGGCATAATGGTTAAGATTGAAACTAAGTATCAGGTGGTTCCCGATTGCGTCCCAGGTCAGCCACTTAGGGGCTGTATGACCTGAATAGTTTTATGTCCTCTCTGTGCTTGACTCCTCAGCTGTACACTGAGGATAATACTGCCAAAATCCTAGGGTTTTGGTAAAATTGAAGCAATTAATGCAAATAAAGGTGCCAGAAGAGCACTCAGCACATAGCAAGTGTATGGACAATTTATAAGCTCTTATTTGTTGATTCTGTTAGATCATAATAAATGCTGGTCCTGAAAACAAGGTGGCCACATTAGCAGTTTCTAACTCATTTTCATTCTTATTCAGTCTGTGGTATAATAGAGTTTGGCAAATTCCCATATATTCATATACAGCATGGATACAAATATGAAAAGATTTCTTATTGAGTACTATTCACACTCCAGTAACACTAGATAAATAAGCATTTAAATGCTGGGTGTTTGTCAATTTTAAATTTAGAGAAGGAGGCAAATTGTTTTTTCATCTATTTAATAAATTCTTTATGTTCATTTGTTAAATTTAAATGTAGTTTAAAAATATGAATTCAAATAACTTCTCTAAAAAGTGAAGTAAATTATTTAGACATTTAGAGAATTTTAAACAGTTGCTTTAGAGTCTTTTAAAGTATTATATTGCTTTGAACATTAAAAATCAACATTTTATTCCTGAGTGTTGGGTTCAGACTATTCATGATATTAAAAGTTTACTTACCTACATCACAAAATGAGCAAGCCAGTTGAAATAAAAATATATATGTGTATGTTTCCTGGAATTTTAAGATGAAAAAACATTTTTTCTCTAGCCTAATTTCTTAGTTTTTCTCTTTTTTTTAATTACTAGTATTTTAGATTGACAAAGATGTATACATTTATGGGATACAATGGGATGTTTTAATATAGGTATATAATATGAAATAAGCCATGTTAAATAACATATTTATCAGCTCACTTAGCAATCATTTTTTGTGGTGAGATATTTGAAATTTACTCTCGGTTATTTTGAAATATATAATACAGCTTACTATAGTCATGCTGCTGTGTAATAGATCTCAAAACCTATTTTCCCTGTCTATTTGAAACCTTGTACCCTTTGATCAACAACTTCTTATTTTTTTCCCACCACTCCTGGCCTCTAATAACCATTATGCCACTTTCTACTTTTTTGAGTTAAACTTTGTTAGACTCTACATATAAATGAGATCATGCAGTATGTGTCTTTTTTGTCAGGTTTATTCCATCTAGCATAATGTCCTCCAAATTTATCTATATTGTTTTAAATAATAGGATTTACCCCTTTTTAAGACTAAAGAGTATTCCATTGTGTATCTATACCACCACATTTAAGAAAATTAATTTAGATATGGTAATATATTCATCTATTGGTTTGAAAAAATCGTGTGCTATTTAAGGATATTTTGTGTCAAAGCAGGTGTGTCTCAGATGACTAGAAGTGAAACCTTATGCCTTGGAATTGCCAGATAAACATTCCTTGGCCTTTGTTGTATTCATCGAAAGGATTGATGGCGTGAGTTTACTGGTGCAGAGAACCATTGCAAGCCTTCACCTAAAGAAAATTTTTAGAGGTGTGTTTGTAAAAGTCACCCCCCAGAATCTAAAAATCTGCTTATAGTGGAAGCTTATATAGTGGAACCTTATGGGACCTGAGTATTTCCAAATCTGAAGTCTGTCTGGGAACTCATTTTGAAACGTGGACAAGCCAAGGTCAAGAATAAGACCATCCCTCTGACAGACAACACAGTGATTGAGGAGCATCTGGGGAAGTTTGTTGTCATTTGTTTGGAAGACTAGTCATGAAATTGCCTTTCCAGATAAGCAATTTCTTCTTCCTGTGCCCTTTCCACCTCTCAGTAGCCTGTCATGCTACCAAAAATAGAATAGGCTTCCTCAAGGAGATTGGCACACCTGGCTATCAAGATGAACGCATCAAGCAGCGTACCCGCCAGCTGAACTAGACCCAGGTTCCAAAACTGCAGTGAATTTTTATGAATGAAGTGGAAACATGTTTTTGGTTTTTTGGAGAATTTTTATCAAGTATTTTCAGAGAAGATTATTTCCTGGTTTATCTTCAAAAACTGGAAAGGAAGGGTCAAAGAAAAGACAGTAGCTTATGTTCATGGCAAGTAACTCTCATCACAGTCCAGTTCCAAGGAAAATTTCCAGAGTTTTCTACATTGGCTGCCACCTCGTCTGAAAGCAGCACATTCTATGGAGGAAGGAGTCCTGCTTTGTTCCATCTTCTATTCTAGGGTTTAATGTTGGTAAATGAGTAACTCTAGCATTTGTACAAGGCTCCCTAAGACTCCTGCAGCAGGCAACCAAGCACAGGGATGTAACTGAATCTGGAGATTCCTGGGGACTTGTTTTGAAAAAGACATGAAATACACATAGGAAGAAAGGCACAAAAATAAATATTCACTTGTCTCTGCTGTGAGTCTATGTTCCAACTTTTCAGTGATGGCTTTGAGAGCTCTCAGACTTGACTGGCTCTAAGTGTATCTGGTGGCTTTTGTATTCTAAGCTGAAACTGGCTTAGTACTTTTTCCTAAAAGCTCAAGATTTGAGAATGGGGACCCCTTCACCAGAAAAACATGTATAAATTCAAAATGTTGATTGCAGTTCTATGGTGTTTAGACCCTTCTCAGATACCTGTGCACCTTACAGGTTTTGTTTGTTTTGTTTTTTGTTTTTGTCTTTGTTTTGAGACACTCTGTTGCCCTGGCTGGAGTGCAGTGGTGTGATCTCAGCTCACTGCAGCCTCCACCTTCTGGGTTCAAGTGATTCTCCTGCCTCAGCCTCCCAAGTAGCTGGGATTACAGGCATGCGCCATCATGACTGGCTAATTTTTGTTTTTTTAGTAGAGACGGAGACAGGGTTTTCACCATGTTGGCCAGGCTAGTCTCGAACTCCTGACCCCAAGTGATCCACCCACCTCTGCCTCCCAAAATGCTGGGATTACAGGCGTGAGCAACCGCACCCAGCCCTCGTGTACCTTATGTGAGGAAGTCCTGCTCTTAATCAGGATCTGTCATGCAGACCCTGATCTTGCTACTCTGGTTCCATGCCCTGTGGAAGACCAAAGTTTACCAAGATAGCTTTTTCCCTTCATGGTGGCAGATAGCATTGCCCCCTCCACCGTCGATGCCCACCATTTCTCCCCCTGGGCTTCAGGATAGAATTACTTGATTTTTCTGATGATCAGCACTCTCCCTTAAAACACAAATCATGAAGGAATTAACAATTTTCTTCATTTGGCATGAATGAAATTAGCCCAGTTTGTCTTTGTAGGCCCCAGACAGGCAGGCACCTTAATTTTTTCCTTGCATATTCTAGTCTCCAGAAGTATTGCCCCTTGTCCTGCTGATAATGACATAGTAGCTAGTAGACCAGCAAGTGGGCATCTGGGGATTTTCATCCTGAAAACAGTGGGTCTGATATTGCTTGTGTTTTTTATCAGTGTCCACCCCAAGTGGGCCTTCCTGCTACTATCTTCTCTTATTTACCCCCCACTTGCCATCTGAGCAGTTGGTGAGGATGTGCCAGGCCTAGGTTAAACTTGGAAACATGCTTGACCATTCTATTCCCTGCTCCTTTCAGATCAGTTAGGCTGCAGTTTTGGCTCCTGGGACCCTCAAGCACAGCTGGGAAATCAAGTTAGAGGTGTAACTGCCTTAAAAGATGCCCACTTATGAGATAATTAGATTGGTTCTCTCCAGAGGTAACCTGCCAAGAAGAGATGCTATAGATGTTACTCTTATACTGTAAAACACTGTGAAATCAGATTACTTTAAAATGACGTATTACAAACTTATGGAAAAAGCAGTTGTGACTATGGAAGCCCAAAGCTTATATCCCAGCTCTGTCTTACACTAAATATGGGTACTGTGTTTCCACTCTTTTCTATAAAATGGGAGCTAATATCCTCCAACTGTTTGCCTGACATGGTGGTTAAAAGGATTAAGCAAAACAATAGTTTGTAATTTATTCTGTGAGAGCAAACCGATGGTAAATAAATAAAAAGGGAGTAAGTTGATTAAAAATAAATTTTTTAAAAAAGTAAGAAAAACCATAATAACATGTTTGTAATTTATAATTGTATACAAATAAAATGTTTTAAAAATTAATCAAATTCACATCTTTGAATGGCTTGGTATAATTACCTGTTTTTTAAAATGGCTAGTTTACTAATAAAAAGCAAAGAAAAGATTTTGATTTTGCCCAATCATCAAGTATTTGACCTTCTAAATCTAAAATACTGCCAAAAGGATTTGAAGGGAATATTTTTCAGGTGGCTTCTTAGGGTTTCCAATGCAATACGAGAAGAATTTTGATAGGCCAGAAAAATGCATTCTACAGAGTACACAAATTTCTCCTCTCTGATTTGCTTTAACATTGAAAATTGAAGATTGAAAATTTAGTATCTCAACATAGAGTAAAAATATTTATTTTTCAGTCAAGCAAATAATTCTATAAAACTAATGGATAACAGATGCCATTAGCTGCCAAAAAAATAGTATGACTATATTCAGTAAGTATCTAGCTATGCATTTGACAGCCCAATTAAATTAAATCCCCAGTATGTGCAGGTGAAAAGCATTTATGTGAAATGTGCTGCACATCCAGTTAGCACCTTCTTCTGCCTCTTTACAGAGATACAAATTATCCCTGAGTAACTCGGGGTAAATACTGAGAACTGAGAATGCTGTGTGCAGAATGATTGCTGGGAATATGGTTAATGCATTTCTTCCATATTGAAAAAAATTAAGAGCCTTCAGAAGCTTCTCAGAATTTACTAAACATAAGAGAATTCATACTGGAGAGAAACCTTACAAATGTGAAAAATGTGGCAAAGCCTTTGGCCACTCCTCAACCCTTATTAAACACGAGAGAATCCATACTGGAGAGAGACCTTAACAATGTGAATTATGAAGAGCTGTAGCTGCTCGTCAAACCTTATTGAACACAAGATAATCCATACCGGAGAGAAACCCTACAAATGTTAAGGATGTGGCAAAGTCTGTAGGTGCTTCTCAGAGCTTACTCAACATAAGAGAATTCATTCTGGAGAGAAGCCTTACAAATGTGAAGAATTTGGCAGAGCCTTTAATAGCTTCTCAGACCTTACTAAACATAAGAGAGTTCATTCTGGAGAGAGACCTTACAAATGTGAAGAATGTGGCAAAGCCTTTACCTGCTCCTCAAACCTTATTAAACACAAGAGAATCCATACTGGAGAGAAACTATACAAATGTGAAGAGTGTGGTAGAGCCTTTAAAAGCTTCTCAGAACTTACTCAACATAAGAGTATTCATACTATACCGAGACCTTACAAATGTGAAGAATGTGGCAAAACCTGTAGGTGGTTCTTGGTGCTTACTCAACATAAGAGAATTCATACTGGAGAGAGACCTTACAAATGTGAAGAATGTGGCAAAGCCTGTAGGTGGTCCTCAGACGTTACAAAACATAAGAGAAATCATACTGGAGAGAACCCTAGAAATGTGAAGACTGTGGCAGATCCTATGTAACAAATCCTATTAGCCACCGTGCCTGGCCTATTTTTAATTTTGATGGATATGTAACAATTGTACATATATGTAAGGTACATGTAATGTTTTCATATGAGCATACAATATGTAATAAACCTTAGTAATTGGGATATTCATCAGCTCAAATATTTATTCCAAATTTTCTCTTTTAGCTATTTTGGAACATACAATGAATTATCGTTAACTGTTGACTCTATTGTTTTACCAAATCCTAGATCTCATTTTTTTAACTGTTTTTTTTTGTTTGTTTGTTTGTTTTTGAGACAGTTTTACTCTCTCACCCAGGCTGGAGTGTAGTAGTATGATCTTGACTCATTGCAACCTGTACCTCCTGTGTTTGAAAGATTCTCGTGCATCAGCCTTATGAGTAGCTGGGATTACAGTCACACACTACCATGCCAGCTAATTTTTGTATTTTTAGTAGAAACAGCATTTCTCTATGTTGGCGAGACTGTTCTCAGAGTCGTGGCCTCAAGTGATACACCTGCCTTGGCTTCTCAGCATGAGCCACCATGCCTGGCCAACTTTATAATTCTTAATGCTTAATTAGTATTTTTGCTGGTAGTTGACTTAACATTTCTAAGGAAAAGAAAAAGAGGCCGAAATATGAAGCAACATAGGTTGTTTCTGTTTTTCTCTCCTAAATACGTTTCCTAATACATAATGAAAGGAAGAATAGACTGTCTCAAATACATTATAGTAAATGAAAGAAACCAGCTGGAAATATGGCCAAATGTACCATTGCATAGAGAGAAAATGTTAATTATACTACAAGAGTGTAGTTTTTAAAAAATATTCATAAAAGGCATATCAATAGAGTCTGAGAGTAGATTCATGATGGTCTATTAATGAAAGTAGAAATAGTTTAAAGTTATTCTTTTATGGTTTCATAATGATAAATATACTAGAAACATTGAATTGAGTGTGATATTATGCAAAGTTTAAAATAATGGCTTTTAAAAAATAAACATTCCATAGGATAATATTGCTAAATTAATTTCTGAAAAACTATTCACAAAATCTGAAAACCAAATTAATTTCTTTTTGAAGAAATGTACTTGTATTTGACTGCTAGGTCTAGTTGGTATATTTAGGTCAACAAATCTGTATAACTTTCTACTTCTGTCATTAACTGTCTTTTTGTTTCATGTGTTGGGATCTTTGTTGGGTGCATACATATTTACAATTGTTATGTCTTATTGATAGGTTTACATTTCTTCAATATATAATGTCCTCATTTGTCACTTGTAACACTTTCGTCTTAATATTTATTTTGCTGAAGTATAGCCACCCCAGCTCTTTTGGCTACTGTTTGTATAAAGTATCTTTTGGAATTCTTATGATCTAAAGAGAAAACTAATGAGAGTCTCTTGTAGATAACAAAGTTGGATTATGTTTATGATTTTTAAACCATTCTGTCAATGTTTGCATTGTAATTGTACAGTTTATTTCTATTTAAAGTATTTACAAAAGATTCTATTCTATCATTTTGCTACTTATTTTTCTGTCATATATCTTTTTCAAATTTAGTTTATTGCTGACGTCTTTATTCTATTGATATTTTTCAAGTCTACAGTTTTTATTCCCTCTTTAATTCCTTTTTGACTATTTAAAGTTATTGTTTTAGTGATTAAGGATTATAACTAATCTCATGAATGTATGACCATGTATAATAAATCAATACCACTTGAAATTTGGGTTGATTACACACAGATTTGTTTCTGCAACTATATGTGTTTCCAGCTTATATAATTATGCATAGCCTGAAATTAACACAGATTTTTAGCTACTTTTATGCATTAGTCTTCTGAATCATATATAAAAGAATTTTAAAAGATTAAATAAGTTATGAAATAAAAATATGTTCATAGTGGCATTTTAATTGTTGTATATATATACTTTTACTGGTGTTATTTGTTCTTTTAATATGGCATTAAGTTATTTTACAGTGTGTCCTTTTATTTCAGCCAAAAAGATAGTCTTTATCATGTATTGCAGAATGGATCTATTAGTGAGAAATTCTGTATAATTTTTTTAAAATATAGAAATGTGTTGATATCTCATTTATCTTTGAAGAATAGTTTGCTGGAAATAGACTTCTTTGTTGTTGTTTTATTTTATCACTTTAAATATGTCATCCTGCTGTCTCATGACTTTTATCTAGCAAGAAATTAGCTGCTAATTTTGCTATGATATCTTTGTATATGATGGGTCTTTTCTCTATGACTATTTTTAAGATTTTTTTTGTCTGTAACTTTTGAAAGTTTGATTGTAATGTGTCTTTGGTGGAGGTCTTTGAGGGTATACAATTTTGAGCTCAGTTATATTTTTGGATGTGTGGATTCATGAGTTTTATCATGTTTAGAAATTTTTCAGCCACTATTCCTTCAATTTTTTTTCTGATCATTTTACTATCTCCCTCTTCTTTGGATTTTCCATAATCCTTGTGATGGCATTGTAACGATTTGTCATTAGTATCTTAGGGCCTTGTAATTTTTCTGAATTCTCTTTCTCCTAGTCAGTCTAAATCATTAAAATTGAACAGACTAAACTTTGCTAATTCTTTTCTTTTTTTTTTCTTTCTACTCATTCTACTGTAGAGGCTTTCTGGCAAATTTTTTTTTCAGTGATTTTAATTTTTGAATTCAGAATTTTTTGTTTATTTTATAATTGCTATCTCTATTGATACTTTCTATTTGATGAGACATCATTTTCCCAATTTTTTTTCTTTCTTATGGTTTACTCTCTTTTTCAGCATATTTAAATCCATTGATTTAAAGACTTTTTAATGTCTTTCAATGTCTAGGATATCTCTAGGACTGTTTCTTTTAATTTGTTATCTTGTTAATGAGTGATATTTTTTTGCCTGCCTTGTGTTTTGCTTTTTTGAAAACTACATTTTGATATTATAATATGGTAACTTTGAAATCATATTTTTAATCCTTTGGGTTTTTGTTTCTCATGACTATTTATATTTGTTTAATGACTTTTCAAAGATATTAATGTAAATATTGTATTCTTTGTTGTGTATGGAATAAAAGCCTCTGTTTCATTATCTTATGAGCTAGTAATTTGACAGAGATTTTCTCAAATGCTTGCTTGCCCAAAACATCTTAATTATTGCAGCTCAGCTTACAAACCAGGAAGATTAGATCTTTGCCTTTTCTTTTCCCTGTTTATGCTGAGTTTGAAGGTGTATTAGTTTGTTCTCACCCTGCTATAAAGAAACGCCAGAGATGGGGTAATTCATAAAAGAAATAGGTTTAATTGACTCACAGTTCTGCATGACTGGAGTGGCCTCAGGAAATTCACAATCATGGCAGAAAGTGGAGGAGAAGCAAGTACCCTCTTCACAAGGTGGCAGGAGAGAGAGTGAGAGAACAGAAAAAACTACCATTTATAAAACCAGCAGATCTTGTGAGAGTTCACTCACTATCTTGAGAACAGCATGGGCAAAACCACACCATAATTGAATCACTTCTTTCCCTCAACACGTGGGGATTATAATTTGATATGAGATTTGGGTTGGATCACAGAGCCAAACCATATTCGAGGGTAAAGCAGTCATGACTGATAAGATCTTCTTAGAGCTTTTCTGAACATTGATCTTACCCGTGCCTACTCCTGAGCATGCATATGGGCTTCTAGATTCTCAGAAATATGTGGACAGTTTTCAGAACCCTTATCCCCAGGCATTTTATTCTCCAGTCTTCCTATTCTACATGACTTGTATTTTCCAACTGATATTTTTCCTCCAGTTTTGATGTGTAATTTGCCTTTACATGTTTGTGCCAAATATTAGTTTATTGATTTTAAGTTATAGTTGTTCATTTTTAATGTAGGTGTTTATTGCTATAAATTTATCTGAGCAGGTTTTTGCTGCATCTCATAAGTTTTAATATGTTGCTTTATTATTATTTATCTGAAAATATTATCCAATTATTTTATTTTGACATTATGGTTATTTAGGAGTGTGTTGTTCAATTTCCACAGATACGTAATTTCCCCAAATTTTCTGCAGTCATTAACTTCAATTTCCTTTTTTTTTCTAAAACTTAAAGTGTAATAAAAAAAAAATTCCTCTTTTTTTTAAGAGAGCAAATTTTAGGCCAGGCGTGGTGGCTCACGCTTGTAATCCCAGCACTTTGGGAGATCGAGGTGGGTGGATCACCTGAGGTCAGGAGTTCAAGACCAGCCTGGCTAACATGGTGAAACCCCGTTTCTACTAAAAATACAAAAAATTAGTCGGGCATGGTGGTGTGTGTCTATAATCCCAGCTAATCGGGAGGCTGAGGCAGGAGAATCACTTGAACCTGGGAGGTGGAGTTGCAGTGAGCTGAGATTGCGCCATTGCACTCCAGCTTGGGCAACAAGAGGAAAACTGCATCTCAAGTAGCTTATAGTCTATCTGTTACCCTGAGATCATTGAGGAATTTTGAGACCATTGAGGAACATGTATCAATACCACAGGACACTCTGGAACCAATGGGGTTACATCAAGAAACCCAATATTATATTCTGTTTCTTTTAAGTAAAAATATTGTTTGACTTCTGTTTTGTTGACAAGGACTTAGACCAGACAACCTGCCTGGGCAAGGTTACCATGAAAGTGAGATCACATGTGACAAAGTTTAAAGCCCATCTGTTCCTCACCTGCTGTTTTTCAGGAGTTAAAATTTAGTTAAGTTTAGTTTTCCCCTTGTTGGCTCCTTTCTAATAATCTTTATCCCTAGGCTATCCTGCTTCTGCAGGTGACATGACAATTATTGGGAGATGACAATTAAAGGGAGATGAGCTCTCGGCATCATTTCCTTATAACATATTGTGGGCCTCAACCTCCATACAAAGATTCAACTGAAAGACTCTGCTGGGTGAGTGTCTATTATTCATCTGCATAAACAGTGAGAACTGAAGACTCAAGTGGGTGGTGGCATGAGGCAGCATTTTCTCAGTGGTATGTTAGGAGAATTGCTTCTCATAATCAGTCTATCACTGAATCACTGCTAACAGCAGAACATTTTTCAAGATAAAATATAAATTTACTCTTATGAGGACATAAATTTATAGATTTGTGGAAAGACCTTTGTATTTTCATGGTGTTGTGTTTGAGTTGGTATTTAATGAATTAGCTATATTATACCTTATTTTATTCATTTATGTAAAATTTTATATTTTAAAGCAAACATAAGCCAATTGAGAGATTATTTAGTTTTCTTTGTTCTTTTTAGTTTGGAGAATCATTAGCATGTTTATAATATTTTAGGATTGCTTCAAATTGTGTTATCTTAATATATTAGATGTTTGCAATACTTTATAATAAAAATTATCAGAAACCACAAAGATCCTTTTGTTTTACTGTTTTATAAAATTTTTTCTTTTTTTTTCTGATTACCACATAGCTATCTAAAAATGTCACATTTTACTATTTATTAAATCTTTACAGAGTTAAAATTTTACCTGAATGGGCACTTGCAGTATTCATCATAATTTTAAATACTGTCTTAAATTAATTCAGTTTTATTACTGTGTTTTGTAAACTAAACTGATAAAATTGGTTTTATATTTCTTTAGGTGAGATTGATTAGTCATGAGTAATAATTTACAGAAATATTAAGATTATAGTATTTCCTTTTCAAAAAGGGTCTTCTTGTATCCCTATCACTTCTAAGTTTATGATTTTATTTTCCTATCTTTCTTTCTTTTTTTTTTTGAGACAAAGTCTATCTCACTTTGTCACCCAGGCTGGAGTGCAGTGGCATGGTGCTGGCTCACTACAACCTCCACCTCCATGCCTGGCTAATTCTTTTGTATTTTTAGTAGAGACTGGGTTTCACCATGTTGACCAGGCTGGTCTGGATATTCTCACCTCAAGTGCTCTGCCTGCTTCGGCCTCCCAAACTGCTGGGATTACAGGAGTGAACTACTGTTCCCAGCCAAGTTTGCCATCTAATTAAAATATATATTCATAAACATAACTAGTAAATGTCAAGTTAGTTGTTGAATTAGTAAGTTAGCTATTTCTACGTTCAGTAGAAATAGTGTTCTTTGTGTCTATGTTTCTTTAAAATGAAAGACAGGATGAAATTAGGGTAGGATAAAAACACAAAATAATGCTGATAGAGATTGTGGCACACAAGGTTACAAAAGTCTTAAAAACATAACAGTAAACCTCTGTGTCCTTGAACATCAGATTATTTTAATTTGTCTTAAAATTATTTATGATAACAAACTCTGCATTCATGCATTCGGAAGTAAGAAAGTCAGAAGCGAGGGACCTCTGCTGATCCTGATCAGTGTACCTGAGGTACAGAGGACACAGATGTCTTTCCTCTCAAACTGAATTTTAGATACAGCCTTCTTCACATTGGAGTGATGCACAGAGATATAATAGTGCAAAACCTCACAAGCTTTAAAAAATAAAAGTGCTATATTTTTATTTTGCTCATGTATACTCTTCATCCAGAGATTAAAACACACACACACACCCCTACACACACACACGTGGGAAAGAGAGCTTCTGGGGTGCCAGTTGAGTTGGTCTCCCCTGTGTGAGACACCCATGGGAAGCCATGGGCCGCCTCTGAGGAGAAACGTCTCCTTACCGCCTTCATGTCTTTATGTCCCGAGAGCATAACTGCTCAGTGGCATGCTACAGGTTGCTCAGGGAAATAACACTCCCTTGAAGCAGTGGAGTATAGTCAAACATCTTGGCTCCTCCTGAAACCCACTCCCAACCATTTCAGTCCCGGTAAGTTAAAGATCTTAAATAGTTTAGACACACGCTGTTGCTCAAGGAAATTCACAGAAACTGCCACTGCTATACATCCTATCAAATGACTCATGAGTTCTCCTTCACTGATTAATCCTTTTCCTCATCCATTCCTCCTGCTCCCATCTGCTGTAAGAACAAAGAGTTTATAAACCAATAAATTGGGTGGAGCCCAAGAGCTCTGGGCCATGAGCCGATGCTCCGGTCCCTTGGACCCACCCTTTAAACACTTACTCTGTCTCTTTCTAACTCCTTTGTCTCCACTGGACTTGGGGTACCCGCTGAGTGGAGTGGGGCTGGTTTCCCCAACACACACACACACACACACACACACACACACACCACTGCTTGGCAGAATTTTAGAATTTCCCCAAATTTGTAGCCCATGGCTTGTGACAAAGCCCCTCAAGTGTTTTCTGTTTCCTGTTTCTTCAGTGACACTTTCAGTCTATATTTTTTTTACTCAGAGACCTGAGAATTAAGTGTCTTGAGATCATAAAATTTTATGTTAGCAAATGTCCTACCTGCATCCTACAGTAAGTTAAATAGCCAAACAAATTGAAATATACTTAATCTATTCAGTCATTTCATGCCTATCATAATTGGGTTTTCTTTGGCATTGCTGCATTTCACAGTTTTCATGCAATAATCTAGGTTGAAAAGTGTTTTTTTCTACAATGCCAAGCTCTATTTTTAAGGTTTTCAGCTATTACCACTAAATCATCCAACCCCCTCACTTGTCAGTTGCAATTCTCATAACCACTTTATGTTGTCAGTGACCAGTCATAGTTGTTAAGTGCCATTCATAGAATATGATAAAATTGGTAATGACCATGAAGCTATCAATACAATAATAAAACAAGTGCATTATTTTATTTCATTATTTAGGCTGTATGTAATTTTAATCCAAATCAGGTACAGTGTAAAATTCTGTAGACATTATTATAAAAATGAGGAAATAGACTTTATATCTTTTTTTTTTTTTCAGAGATGGGTCTCTCGCTCTGTCACCCAGGTAGGAGTGCAGTAGTATGATTATAGCTAACTACAGCCACAATTCAGTGAGCTTGAGTGATTCACCTGCTTCGTTCTCTTTAGGAACTAGGACTATAGGCATGTGCCACCACACCCAGTTAATTTAAACTAAAAAAAAAAGTAGAGACAGGAACTCACTATTTTGACCAGGCTGGTCTTGAACTCGTGGCTTCAAGCTATCCTTTTATTTCAGTTTCTAGAAGGGCTGGGATTGTAGCCATAAGTCCCTTCACCCAGTCCAAAATAGAATATTATTCTATGCATAATAGCACTTGGGTTCTTGTGTATGGCTAATGTCTTTTAAAACACTGTCTTCTTTTATGATCTAAACCTGCAAAATTTGTTATCAGTCTCTTATTCTGGGTCCATTTAAAATTGGTGTTACCTTCCCCACCATTGTGTGTGTGTGTGCGCGTGCACGCATGTGTGTGTATTGAAACTTGCATTATATAGAAGATAAATCAAGTAAAATGAGAATGTACTTGACCTGTATTGTATGTCTCTCAGATTGCATAGGGTCTTTATTCTCAGCCCAAGGAATACCTGGTTGCCACATCTTATAGCAAGAGCTCACATATACATCTCAATTTATATTTTTATATATTATTTAGGAAGCAATTTTCTTTTACATTGACCAAATCATATGGCCTGTATGAATTTTGTTCTGTTCTGTCTTCCTTAGGTCTATAATATGTTATTTCACATTTTATGATAATTTTATGGTAGATGTGACAGATTTGCCAAATAAAAATACAGAAAACACACTTAAGCTTAAAATTAGAATAAACAACAAAAAACTTTTTTGTATAGCTATGCATATTTGTGTGTAGTATGTGTAAGCAATTCTTTGAAGATATTTACGCAAAATAATTATCCATTATTTACTTAAAATTCAAATTGAACTAAATGCCTAGTTTGTGAAAATCACTGTTCTTTCCTCTAGACTCAGGACCAACGTCCTCAAAATCCTCATTAGAGAAAAAAAAAATGATAATTTAACAGATAAACTCTTTTGTAGTAGGTAGTAGTTATTTAAAAAATGTGCAGCATGTATTAAAATATGTGACCTGGATACAACATTGAGCAAGCAAAGAATACTAGAATTCTTATCTGTGTCTTTTTTTCTAATTTTATTATTTGTTTCTGGGACATGACTTACAATACATGCAGTATATTTGTAAAGTGATTGCTATATATTTACTAAATGATTATTTATATGTCAGTAGTTCAAGTACAACTATTGTTTTATTGTTACAAAACTGTTGTACTTTAAATGGAGAGATTATTATTCCTTTAATCTGACATAATACTGGAGCTTCTGGATCTAACATGAAAGCAAAATCCAAGTATGTTGAAGGCACCAGTATATATTGGTGGCAGTGGTCTGTTGTTTGGTTTTGGACATTGCGATAAATGTGTACCTGTACAAGATTATGCACTGGGAGATAAAACAACAATGATTATATCAACTACACAATTTCTATTTTGTAAAAACATCCACATCAGTTGGTATTAGAGCAGTGTTCTAACTCAGATGTGAATTTCTCAGTATAACCAAAAAATGTTGTCAAATTATCTTCATTGTCTTACATATTTACATTTATAGGTTGGTAGAATTGTAAGTGACCTTGAAATCATAATTTAACATTTTTATCATAAAGTTTGAGTAATTTGTTTGTTAATTTGTGTGTGTGTGTGTGTGTTATAAAGCTAAATTATTCTAAGCCTTGGATTAACTTAATTGGATACAATAATAGTGCCTATATTCAGGGACAGTAACAAGAAAAAGTAATTGCAAAAGTATTCCATAAATTTATAAAGTATTCTGATACAGAGATATTTTCTTTAAGATATAGCAAATTATCTTCAGTATTAAAGACCTTAGTATTTTTCCAAGGCATGGAAGGATATCTCTGTAATAATTGAAGTCTCAACAAAGATCATGTCATCATTTTAATGCAACTTTTTTGATGTTAAAAGGCAGAGAATGGTAGTGTAGGTCCTCTAAATACTGAGAGCTTGATTTTCGCCTTCTCCTTCTAAGGGAGGAGACCACCCCTCATATTGTCTTATGCCCAATTTCTGCCTCCAAGGAAAGAAAAAGTAAAACCTAGAAGGCAGAAATGAAATCCACAAGCAGACAGCCCAGCGCCACACCCTGGGCCTGGTAGTTAAAGATTGACCCCTGACCTTGCCGATGCTCCCAGCTGAATAAACCCCTTCCTTCTTTAACTCGGTGTCTGAGGAGTTTTGTCTGAGGCTTGTCCTGCTACATTTCTTGGTTCCCTGACCGGGAAGCGAGGTGATCGCGGATGGTCGAGGCAGCTCCTTAGGCAGCTTAGGCCTGCCCCGTGGAACATCCCGGCGGGGGACTCCGACCAGCCGGAAAGATGCAGATCCTGAGAGTGCTCCCAAGTAGGCATTTGCCCTGGTGGGACGCCTCGCCAGAGCGGTGTGTGGCAGGCCGCCATGGAGGATCAACACAGTGGCTGAACACCAGGAAGGAACGGGCACTTGGAGTCTGGACATCTAAAACTTGATAAGACTAGTCTTTGAAACTTGCCCACTCTGTCGTGGAAGCGTGGCCTGATCACCCATTGTGTGCCTTTATCGGCAGTTTGGTTTTGGTTTTGGTTTTGACTTGGTTTGAATTGCTTGACAGGATTGGTTGGGAACTTGCCTACTCCATTTGAGTGGAAGCGTGGCCTGATCACCCACGGTGTGCCTGTACTGGCACTTTGGTTTTTGTTTTTGATTTGACTTGGATTGTTTGATGCTTTGGTTTTGGTTTTGACCTGGCTTGGATTTCTGGATACTCTGATTTTGATTTTGATTTTGGTTTGCTGCAAACTGCAAAAGTGTGTGTGTGCCCTTTTTACCCATTCTTTGTTTTGTGGTGTGTGTGTGGTGTGAGGCGTGGTTTTTTGTCTCAAAGAAGCATAGGTCAGGTACAATAAGCCCACCCTACTAGGAACTGTGTTGAAAATTTTCAAAAAAGCAATTAAAGGAGACTATGGAGTACTATGACACTAGGAAAACTTAAAACTTTGTGTAAGATAGACTGGCCAGCATTAGAGGTAGGTTGGCCATTAGAAGGAAGCCTGGACAGGCCCCTTGTTTCAAAGGTATGGCACAAGGTAACCTGTAAGTCAAGGAACCCAGACCAGTTCCCATACATGGACACTTGGTTACAGCTGGTTTTAGACCCCCCCGTGCCAGCACACAGTGGTTGAGAGAACAGCAGCATAAGCGGCTGGCAGAGTCAAGGAAAGACCAGCAGAGAGAGAGAGAAAAGAAAGAGACAGAGAGGAAAAGAGGCAAAGAGAGAGAGGAAGAGATAGAGAGGAAGAGACAGACAAAGAGGGAGTCAAGGAGAGAGAGAGAGAGAAAGGGGCAGAGAGAAAGAAGCAGAGACAGAGGCAAAAGGAAAGAGAGATAAAGTCAAAGAGAGAGAGAGATATACAAGTAGTTAAGGAAAAAAAAAAGCATACCCTATTCTTTTAAAAGCCAAGGTAAATTTAAAACCTATAATTCATAATTGAAGGTATTCTCCATAACCCTGTAACACTCCAATACCACTTTGTTGTCAGTGTAAACAAGGGTGTATCCCGAAAACACTGAGGCCTTCCTATCAAAAATCCTTAACCCAATAACCCGCGGATGGCCCAAATGCATTCAATCTGTAGTGTCAACTGCTTTACTAACAACAACAACAAAAAGAAAGTAAAAAAAAAAAAAAAACTTTTAGAGGGAACCTCATTGTGAGCACACCTCACCAGTTCAGAAGTATCTTAAGTGGGGGAGAAAAAGGGAAAAAAACGGGGGGGCAGAATTTATATGAAAGTATTGTATGGTAAATTCTTGTCCTGAAATAAATTAACTGTTGTTTAAAGAAAGAAATATTTGTAATTCAGAAAGTTGAGGGATGTCGAAGAATTGTCTGCAAAAGTCATGAAAGAGAAAAGTGTTATAAAAAAGAATTTATGCAAAAAATGTTGTATAATTTAAAAGTAACTAGGCCTCCAGAATGTAAAACTATTTAAAAAAACAGTTTATATGCAAGGTGTATAAGAAAAGTAAAATATACCTTTGGTAAAAGGATTATAAGGAGGCATAAGGATGTACATTTTTACCTACATTAAAAAGTTAAAAAAAATATTGTTTTGAAGGTTTAAGCAAGTTTTAAAAACATTAATTGTAAAGAAAATTCTGTGTGTAAACATATTAGCTAAAGTTAAAGAAGTATCATCCAGTTTTTCTGTGAACTGGACATTAAAGTAAAAGCATAAATGGTTTTACTTAAAGCACCAACCTGTTCTTTAGCAAAAATGATAAAAGGTTAAAAAGAGTCTATAAAATCTTACCTTATGGTCAAACATTAAAAATTAGATAAATATGTCTACAAGGTTTTATTAAAATTAGATGTAACATTAATAACACACTAATATAAAGATAAAATTTAGCTTATCTGGTATAAAAATCATACAAGAAGCATTGTTAAATGTAAAATGGTATTTGACTTTCTTTGGTTTAAAAACGAATAAAAATAGGTGCTAAAGGAAATTTCTCAGTAAAAAGGCACTAAGGACTATAAAGTCCACTGCCAAGGTCCCCACATTTTAAACAAAAGGTCAATTTCTTAAGAAGTATGTACTTGATTTATCTTCCACTTTCCTTTCTCTCAAAAACTAAAAGTCTTTTAGCACATGTGCCCCCTAGAATTTCTGGTAAACCAGCACCAGCCTGAAGATCATGTTCTCATCAAAAGGTGGAAAGAAGAAAAACTCGAGCTAGCCTGGGAAGGACCCTACCTTGTGCTGCTAACCACCAAGACTGCTGTTCATACAACGAAAAAAAAAAAAGATAGACTCATCACAACTGAGTCAAGAAAGCGCCACCCCCTCCAGAGTCGTGGGCCATAATCCCAGGGGAAAACCCTACCAAACTAAAGCTAAGACAAATTTAACTCTTTTCATCTATTCTATTACTCTTTCTTCTTTCCTCATTGTATTGCTGACCATCTAGTTATTAACATAACCAAGTCAATTTCACCTCAAACTGTTGCATTTAATGCTTGCCTTGTTATACCCTGAAAGGACTTGCTGAGTCAAAGACAGCTTTCTACTTCAGAAAAGTACTTCTGTCCCTCCTGACTCTCCTCAGACTGGGCATTAGTAAACTAGGACCATTTAATCTGGGAAGTTTTCAATAAAGACCCCAGTGCCAACCAGGAGTCTTGCCCCCCGGTGTAGAGCTTTCATGCTGTAGTTAGTCCAACATTCTGTGGACCACTAAAGAGCAAGGATGGACTACCCCAACTGGTTTTTGTAATTTCCTAAAACCATACATTCATTTTACTAGAGAATCATAGAAGTTAAAGACTTAAAACAAACTTTAGCAGTTAAGACAGGATACCAAGATGCAAATGCCTGGTTAAAATGGATCAAATATTCCATCTGCACGTTAAACAAAAGCAATTGTTACGCTTGTGCACATGGCAGGCCAGAGGCCCAGATTGTCCCCTTTCCACTAAGGTGGTCCTCCAGTCGACCAGGTGTAGGCTGCATGGTAGCTCTTTTCCAGGATTCTACAGCCTGGAGTAATAAGTCATGCCAAGCTCTCTCTGCTATATCCCAAAGTCCGGCACCCTGCGGGTCAGCCCCCGAGGGCCATCCAGCCTCCATCTCCCAATACTAAGTTCACTTCGTGTCTCTCACGACAGGGAGAAAACTTAACATTCCCTGGAGACCTGAAAGGATGCAGTGAGCTTAAGAATTTTCAAGAGCTTATCAATCAGTCAGCCCTTGTTCCTCTCCGAGTGGATGTGTGGTGGTATTGTGGTGGACCTTTACTGGGCACTCTGCCGAATAACTGGAGTGGCACTTGTACTTTAGTCCAATTGGCTATCCCTTTCACCCTGGCATTTCATCAACCAGAAGGGAAAGAAATAAGACATCATAAAGCGAGAGAAGTCCCTTATCGGTCTTTGGACTCTCATCTCTATTTAGATGCAATTGGAGTCCCACGAGGAATACCAGATCAATTTAAAGCTTGAAATCAAATAGCTGAGGATTTGAGTCAATATTTTGGTGGATGACAGTTAATAAAAATGTAGATTAGATAAACTACATCTATTACAACCACCAGCAGCGAGCTTTCGTGAGTTAAAAGAAAAACTCATGCCGGCCCCAGCCCTGAGGCTACCTGACCTGACAAAACTCTTTACACTCTATGTGTCAGAAAGAGAAAAAATGGCAGCTGGAGTTTTAACCCAGACTGTGGGGCCCTGGTCAAGGCCAGTGGCCTGTCTCTCAAAACAACTAGACAGGGTTTCCAAAGGCTGGCCCCCAGGTCTGAGGGCCCTAGCAGCAACGGCCCTGTTAGCACAAGAAGCAGATAAACTAACCCTTAGGAATAACCTGAATATAAAGGCCCCCCATGCTGTGGTAACTTTAATGACTACCAAAAGACATCATTGGTTAACAAATGCTAGACTAACCAAGTACCAAAGCTTGCTATGTGAAAATCCCCACATAACCATTGAAGTTTGCAACACCCTAAACCCCACCACCTTGCTCCCTGTATCAGAGAGCCCAGTTAAACATAACTGTGTAGAGGTGTTGGATTCAGTTCATTCTAGCAGGCCCAACCTCCGAGACCATCCTTAAACCTCAGTAGACTGAGAGCAGTACGTGTACGGGAGTAGCTTCACCAACCCCTGCAAAGTGACTCTGAAAAAGATGACAAGCCCTGCTCCAGTCACACCTGGAAGCTGACTGGTCCATGCACGGCCAAAGCATGAGAAAACTCTAAAAAGAATTTGTTTGTATAATGTTATTCTATACAAGTTATGTAGCCCAGGAAATGACCAACCTGATGTGTGTTATGACCCATCTGAGCCTCCCCTGAGCACAGTTTTTAAAATAAGATTAAGGACTGAGGACTGGTGGGGGCTCATAAATGATATGAGTAAAGTGTTAGCCAAAACAGAAGAAAAAGGGGTGCCCAAACAAGTCACCTTAAAATTTGATGCCTGTGCTGTCATTAATAGTAATAAATTAGGAATAAGGTGTGGTTCTCTTAATTAGAAAAGAGGCTATATGGCAGAAAATAAGTACATCTGTCATAAATTAGGACTGTGTAGAAATAAATGTAAATACTGGTCTTGTGTCATTTACTCTCAATGTGTCTTGCAAGAAGACATGGGTAGTAAAAATAAAAGTGAGAACTCCCACTACTGAGTGAGAGTCTCAAAGGAGGGGAATAAGGGAGGAGACCACCCATCATATTGTCTTATGCCCAATTTATGCCTCCAAAGAAAGAAAAAGTAAAAACTAAAAGGTGGAAATGAAATCCACAAGCAGACAGCCTGGCACCATACCCTGGGCCTGGTAGTTAAAGATCGACCCCTGACCTAATCGGTTATGTTATCTATAGATTACAGACATTCTATAGAAAAGCACTGTGAAAATCCCTATCCTGTTTTTCTCCGATCTAATTACTGGTGCAGGCAGTCCCCAGTCACGTAGCCCCTGCTTGCTCAATCAATCATGACCCTCTCACACGCACTCCCTTAGAGTTGTGAGCCCTTAAAAGGGACAGGAATTGCTCACTCGAGGAGCTCGGTTGTTGGAGACATGAGTCTTGCCGATGCCCCTGGCTGAATAAACCCCTTCCTTCTTTAACTCCATGTCTGAGGAGTTTTGTCTGTGGCTTGTCCTGCTACATTTCTTGGTTCCCTGACCAGGAAGCGAGGTGATTGGCAGATGGTCGAGGCAGCGCCTTAGGTGGCTTAAGCCTGCCCTGTGGAACATCCCTGTGGGGGACACCGACCAGCCCAAGCAACGTGGATCCTGAGAGCGCTCCCAGGTAGGCATTTGCCCCAGTGGGATGCCTTGCCAGAGCAGTGTGTGGCAGGCCCCCATGGAGGATCAACACAGTGGCTGAACACCAGGAAGGAATGCGCACTTGGAGTCTGGAGATCTAAAACTTGGTAAGATTGGCCTTTGCAACTTGCCCACTCCGTTTTGTCCTGCTACACTTCTTCTTTCTTCTTTCTTCTTCTTTTGACAAGTTCTAGCTCTGTCACTCAGGCTGGAGTGCAGTGGCATGATCTTGGCTTACTGCAACCTTTGCTTCCCAGGTTCAAATGATTCTCCTGCCTTAGCCTCCTGAGTAGCTGGGATTACAGACACGTGCCACCATTCCTGGCTGATTTTTGTATTTTTAGTAGAGACAGGGTATCCTCATGTTGGCCAGGCTGGCCTTGAACTCCTGACCTCAAATGATCTGCCCACCTCAGCCTTCCAGAGTGCTGAGATTACAGGTGTGAGCCACTGCACTGGGTTGCAATTTTCTTCCAAGAAAAAAAGTTTACATAAGGGTTCTCTGGGATGGAAACACGAGCTGGACAGAGCCAGGATTATTTTAATAAAATACAGTTAATAGGAGTTGTGATAAATTAAATAATGCCCCACAAAAG
Organism: Pan paniscus; assembly: GCF_029289425.2. Classification (NCBI taxonomy): domain Eukaryota; kingdom Metazoa; phylum Chordata; class Mammalia; order Primates; family Hominidae; genus Pan; species Pan paniscus. The sequence goes on along the minus strand of NC_073267.2, from coordinate 41,445,177 downwards.
TGCCCAAGTGTTAACCCGTGGGTACTAGGAATATATTATATGACAAAGACAAACAGAGGCTGCAGATACAACCAAGGGTGATAATCAGTTGACTCTAAAATAAGGAGATTAATTTGAATTACGAGTTTGGTGTCCACAGCCATATATTATATGACAAAGACAAACAGAGGCTGCAGATACAACCAAGGGTGATAATCAGTTGACTCTAAAATAAGGAGCTTAATTTGAATTACGAGTTTGGTGTCTACAGCCATACCACCCTGAATGCACCTGATCTTACCTGAATTGAGTGTGAGCCTAGGTAATCACAAAAGTTCTTAAATATGAAAGAGAGTCTGAGAAAATGCTGTGATGCGAGAGTCAGATTTAAAAAAAAATTTTTTAAATATGTATACCCACAAATATTCTTGGAATATATATATTTATACACTATAGTGTATAAAATAATGCTGAGACTATTTTTGAAGTTTTATGTACTAGAATTAAGAATTTTATGAGATAAAAACATGTTAGTGATGATTTGAACATACCATAAATAACATTTATGATGTAAAGTCTTATTTTGAGATATTCAAAATGTTTCTCTTTCACAGTTTATATTATTATATTCCACTTAAGTTTTCATTGAAGAATACCTCTTTTTTCCAAGCTGGCATTGGAATCTCAACCATCAGCTTCCTCATTTTCTTCACACTTCTGTAATGCAGTCCTAAGCCCACTGACCTGACCATTTATCACCTGGCCCTCATCCACATAGTGATGCTCCTTACTATGCTGTCATTGTTTTCTCCAGGTGTGTTTGAGTCACTGTATTTTCAGAATGACTTCAAGTGTAAAGTATTATCCTACCTAAACAAGATAATGAGAAGTTTCTCCATCTGCACAACCTGCTTCCTGAGTGTTCTTCAGGGCATAATTATCAGCCCCAGCAGCTCTTGATTGGTGAGGTTTAACCATAAACCCACCGTTTTCACCTGCCATTTCTTCTTCTTTTTATGTTTTCTCAGGTTTTTTTCTTTTTCAGTAGTAATCTCATCTTGTACACTATAGCTTCTTCCAGTGTAACCCTGAGCAATCTTCTGCATATCAGTAAATACTGTTGGCTTTTCCACCATGAACTCCATCATCAGAAGACTGTTTCTTACTCTGTCATTATCCAGAGATGTTTTGCTTATAAGAATAATGCTGCTTTCAAGTGCATACATGGTGGTGCTTTTGTTCAGGCACCAGAAGAAATTCCAGTACTTTTACAGCACCAGCCTCTCCCCAAGACCTTCCCCAGAGAAAAGTGCCACTCAGACCATCTTGCTCCTAGTGAGTTTCTTTGTGGTCATCTACTGGGTAGATTTCATCATCTCATTCACCTCAACCTTGCTGTGGGCATATGACCTTGTTGTCCTGGGTGTCCAGAGGCTTGTGAACAATGTATATGCCACTGTCAGTCCTTTTGTGCTACTCAGATCTGATAAAAAGATAATCAGTGTGATGAAAACTGTGAGACAGAAAGTTAACAAGATATTTTTATTAAAAACAGATTATTCTGTCACCACTTAAATTATTTAAGTAGTACAGAACTTGCCATCTAATTTAACTTAAATGTATGGACTTACAGTTTCGATGTGTCTAAATAGTTCTGAAATTAATGCTGCCAATTCTCTCATTTTTAGTTTAATATACATGATAGATATTGCAGTATGTTTACAAGTGTCTCTTTTTCATTTCTTTTGGAAGCATAATATTAAGAATATCTGGTAATAAAATCTCTTTGTCTTCATATTTTTGAGAATGTTTTATTTTTATCCTTATCTATTAACGATATTTCACTAAATATTAATTATTATACTCACTATCTACTTCTTTTTCTTCTGGGTTCTATCAGGGCCTTGTGGATGGTACCTACAAATTTGTGGCTTACCTCTGTTTTTTATCTCCCTACTTTTAAGATTTTTCTTTCTTTTTTTTAAATTTTATTTATCTTTTTTGAGACATGGTTTTGCTCGTCTAGAGTGCAGTGGCGCCATCTCTGCCTGCTGTAACCTCCACCTCCCAGGTTCAAGCGATTCTCCCGCCTTAGACTCCCAAGGAGCTGGGATTACAGGCGCCCACGACCATACCTGGCTAATTTTTGCATTTTTAGTAGAGACGGGGTTTCACCATCTTGGCCAGGATGGTCTCAAACTCCTGACTTCATGATCCACCCGCCTTGGCCTCCCAAAGTGCTGGGATTACAGGTGTGTCACTGTGCCTGGCCTTAATCGGTAAAATGCATTCATTCCTCTCTATTCTATAGATAATAATCGATTGTAGATTCAAATGTGCAAAGTACAACTGGCAAACTTGCAGAAGTCACCGTGGGGTTATTTTTTGACAAAGAATAGGCAGTTTTTGACGTAAGGAAAAGAGGAAACAAGAAACTAACAAATTCAAATATATTAAAATTAGATATATTTTAAATACATTATTTAATATATTTAAAACATATTAAAATTAGAGACAAAAAACTGACACACAAATCTGCAATACATACAATATTAAAAAATTAATGCTCACGGTTAAAAATAAATGAATAAATAATTTACCATATATGAAAGAGTATTCATCTCCTTGGTAATAGAATACTCAAATAAAATATCATATAGATAATATTTAACATTTATTACAAAGTGAAAGAGTAGTCAATTAGAGAATTCCAAAGGTTGATGACCACAGCTAAGAAATAAATATGCATGAATAAAGGAAGAGCCTGTGGATACCCTTTACTGCTATTTAATGTGATTTGGAATTTACCACAATCCGCAGTCTAGTAATTTTTCTATACTGTCCAGAACATTTATTGTGCATTTACATTTGGAGACTGAAGAAAGTGATAGGAGAAGTATTTCTTTCGAAGAGCAAAAACTTAACTTGAAAGAGCCCACTGAAGTGGACAAGTGGATAGCACATAGCCTTAGACACTAGTGTGTGTAAAACAAATTGAGAGAAGGACACCACTGATAAACATTTTCATTTTAATTTGATAAATATTTGTAACAAATAATATGTGTTTAAGGTGGTGAATATCATGGTTACCCTGATTTGGTCATTACACAATGTATGCATGTATGGAAATTTTACATTGTACACCATAAATATGAAAATTACTATTTGTCAATCAAAAATAAAACTGAAAAAACATACCAAACAAGAATAAAAATAATAGAATTATATACCAGGACAAAAGTAAATAAATTAAACCTGATTGAATGTTGGAACCTCCAGCTACCACCTTTTCTTCCCTCACCCTCTACATTTCACATACTTTGACTACCCTTAGGAAGTAGAGTTGCCTTTCCTTGGAATCATTAGTAAAGACTGAGGATATGCTTGCTTGGCTGCTTAAGCATGTATTGTTATAACACCCAAAGAATAATGAAAACGCTGTTCAAAATTTATGGTGTGAAGGAAAATAATTATTGAACAATTGAAGCTAATTATTTTCCTTCACACCATAAATTTTGAACAGTGTTTTCATTATTTTTTGGGTGTTATAACAATACATGCTTAAGCAGCCAAGCAAGCATCTCATTAATAATAATTAGCTTGAATTATTTTTAATTAAATCAGTGTTGAAGCTCTATTTCTTCTGCCTCCCCTATGTGTGGTAAAAATTTTGAGGAATTTATTAGTATTAAAAGTATCATTTAAGGAGGAAGAAAATAGAGATCTCTGTGCACTTGAGTGATAACTCACACGTATTTCTGGCTTAGAATGTAAGGAGATGGAGGTGGAATAATGTCTTTATTTTAGGCAGGAGGTTCTGAGAATAAATGCAATGGGTTAATAAGGCAAGAGAGCCTCAGGATGCTACTTGCTTCTCCCTTGCCTCAGAATGGGGCTGTGACTCAGGGCTTCTTCTGTCACATGCCCCCTCTCTTTGCAATTGACATCACAAAGCTCTGCTGACACTCTCTGAGACAGAGCTGTTTGGAACTCACCTTGTGTCCCCATCCTGAGCTGCTAACTCCCATCTTCCCACCTGGGGAGCAGCTCCTATGGCTGATCCCCAAGTGCAGGGTTCCCTTGGCTTCTGTCCCCCCTGACAGCCCCAGACAGAGGAGACAGAAATCTTGAGGTGAGACTTGAGCTTCTTCCAGAGTGAGTCTGTCCCATAAGGGCTACACCTCAGCCTAGAAGACATGCCCAAAATGCCTGTCACCAAATGTTCAAAGACCCTGTGAGGTATATCCTCTAGACTGAGATGAAGCCCTTTTAGCCCAGACTTTCTTCTTGAAGGTATTTGCCATAGTCCATGACACATAATTGTGCTCAATAAATAGCATGTTTTTTCCTGCCAGGGAGTCACAAAGAAAAAAAAACCAGCTACAGGGAGAAGGTGTAAAAGAGAGAGAGGCAAAAGTTATTACTGAAGTGAGGGTCAGGAATGTTTGTACATGAGGCTGATTTGAGTGAAGATCTGAAAAAGAGATGATGAATTTTTCTGGATTAGTTCCACCATTTCACCATGATAGCATCTTCTATAATCTCTAGCAAAAATGGCTGCTTTGCTTGAAAGCTTTTCCCCAGAAGGCACTGGTGTGTTATTTCTTTATCAGCTTAAAAAAAAATTAGGCCAGTGATGGTGGCCCATACCTGTAATTATTTGGGGAGGTGAAGGCAGGTGGATCGCTTGAGCTCAGGAATTCAAGACTAGCCTGGGCAAGATAGCAATACCCCATCTCTACAAAAAAGAAAAACAAAAATTAGGTGTGGTTCCATACGTCTGTAGTCCCAGCTACTTAGGAGGCAGAGGTGGGAAGATGGCTTGAGCCAGGGAAGTTGAGGCTGCAGAGAGCTGAGATCCAACCACTGCACTCCATCCTGAGTGACAGAGTAAGACCCTGTCTCAAAAACAAAACAAAAAAAAATTTCTGGGGTTTCGTTTTGTCTCTTTTTTTAAGCTACTGGTATTTTCAAGCTAAATATTAAAAGTATTATGGAAAAACTAATGTATTCATAGGGAAATAATAGGGCATATAATTTATTTGTTATAAGATGTAAATGTTCTAGAAGCTTTTTCTCTGATTTGTAAAATTTTCCATCTCAAGAAAGGTTTTCTTTATGTCTTATAATTTAAAGACCCCCCTGGATTAAAGTGAGATAGTTCTGTTGTTGGAGTGAGGATTATGTTGCATACAGCCTGCCTTTTGTGGCATCATCTTACCCTACTTTGCAGAACAGAGATACCAGGGGTTGGCCTTATGAAACTGGGGCTATTTTTGCATTGTGATTTCAGAGATGCTGAAAATACTGATTTTCTAATACCCCAAATTACACTATAAATATGAGACTTGGGCTTTTAAGTCTTGAAAACTTTTCACCCGAGTTTCTGTTGAAATCTAAGATGAAAAGCAGATGCCTTCCAGACTCCTACCAGGGGTTACTGCCAGCCCACTTAATGACTTGGAGGAACAACTTATACTGCTGGGCCTGAGGGACAGGCTGATAGGCTGACTGGCTTCAGCAAGGACCCTTCCACAGGTGACCCTGGTTCCTAATCTGAGGCTTTGTCTATACCGGTTTCATTAGTATGTAGTCATGGAGTACTTAATGTTTAAAACTAAATGAAAAAAATGAATTGAGGGTTATCACTGTTATCACTATGTAACCATATATAATATTTTATAATAAGGTCCCCCAGCAAACTATTAAAAGTGGTACAAAGGGATATTTAAAAAGAGATTATGAAAGTGTTTCCACTAGAGCCCTATTCATGGCAGAAACGCAGACACTGTCCATAAGCTGACCACACAAACTTCCCTCATGTGTGGAGAGAGACCAAGTGGCCCTCTGGTCCTCCTGTTCTGCGTTAATTATGCTGAGTTCCACACTGGGACCCCAAGGCCTGGGAACTAGCCGGGGTGGGTCTCAGAGAAATGGTGGACGTGGACCCCAAAGCTGCTTAGGGCTGTTTGCTGATTGGATGCAGCAGGGGTCAGGCCATTCCCCTGTGACGTTTTCTCCTCTTTGTAACAGTGGCGGGAGTATCCCTGTGAGAGGCCAGGTGTGGGCCACGCATCCAGCCCGGGGTCCAACGGGTGCTCCTGGGGTGCTGGGGGATTTGTGACACCCCAGAGAGATAGAGCTACAGTTAGGTGGCTTTGAAAAGGGAAGTGCCAGGTTACCAGGGACTGGGTGTTTTCACTTCAGGCAGTGAACTGACGGTTTTAGATACCCAGAAGGGAGCTTCCCACGTGGGATCGAAAGACGCCAAGAGAAGTGGCCAGCCTGCGGGTCTTAACCCCTTCCATAGGGAGGGGCTGCACAGCACATGTCCGGAGGGGCATGGCAATCGGAAAGGTGAGAGAATCGGGGGCAGAGGGCAAGGGCGGGGTGAGCCCAGCAGATGATTAGCGTTACTTGGCAACCCTACTGCTGATGCTGTGAGAGGCTCCCTGCCTCATGCTGGTCTGCGGAAAATCAAGCTTTGGAAATGAGCCGTGAAGGAGGAATGCTGGGAAGATGAGATGTCACAGGCAGTGGATCTGGCCAAGTTGTGTCCTTGCAGGCCGGCTTTGAAGACCGGGCAGACCACTGCTCCGGTCAGGGAGGAGAAAGGCAGTGAGCTCATGACACCATGCCTTAAGGCCCATGGGATCATTCTGTGTGCCCCAGGGAGGCTGTCCCAGCCTCACTAGATTGTAACCCCATCCCTGCTCACTCTGCGGGACCCAAAATCAGATGGGAAGAGGAGTCTGGAACGCCCTGAAGCTCCGCCTCCACCGGGCACCGAAGAAGAAGGTTCAAGGAGGTCCAAAGTACAGGACTCCCAGGCGGCTGGCACTGGGTAGCAAGGCAGCCCACTCTCTCACACATCCCCCTACATGCCCCCCACCCAGTTTCGGACGCTGCGGTCCCCACAGCCCCCACAGCCACCGCCACCGCCACCGCCGCAGGCGCTGCCATTTTTGAGGAAGCCACAAACTGACTTCCAAGAGCCCAACGCGAGTCGGTTTAGAAAATGCGCATGCACGAGGCGCGAGGCGATTCTCACGTCACAGTGACCCCCACCATCGCCCGGGGGATGGGCCCCTGATGCTTGGCGAAGCAGGAGCCCTCCGTGGCAGTGCCTCGGTGTTGAGGCTCCGGCCTGACCTCTCCCGGGGGTCACAGGATGGTTTTCGGTCGCTAGGATTTGCGGAGGGCCGACCGGGATGAAGAAACCTCAGGCAGAGGAGTCCCGGGGAAGCAGGCCGCCATCCAAGCCTCAGGCCTGCCCGGACGGTGTGCGGGAGAGTCTCACCGCAAGTCGTGCCCCCTGTGATCTCGAGGACAGGCCTGACTGCGGGCCCGTGGGCTGCTGTCTTACCCGAGGGTCATTCTCGCCGAGAGCAGAATGTCGCAGCCTCTGGGGCTGCCAGGGGGTGGGTGTTTCTGTGCCACTGCTGTATGTCTCTGTGTGTATGTGTCTCTCTTTCTCTCCTCTGTCTGTCTCTCTGTGTCTCTTTCTTTGTGTGTGCTTATGTGCGTGTTTGGGACTAATGTGCCTTGTGCGCTGGGGGGTGGTTTCTCGCATGTCAGCCTGTCTTTGGTGAGCCTCTTTCTGGGTCTCTGCCTGGGTCATGTGACCGGTTGTCGGTCGTTTTCCCGGCGATGCCACTTTGGGTTTCTGAAGGCCTCAGCGACATTGGGAGCTGTGTCGAACCCGCAGGGGTTGAAATCTTCTCCCCATCTTGAGTGGCCTCTTTTCTAGGATCAAGACAACCACACCACACCCAAGGACCAAAGCCTCCCAGAAGCTCATTGTCCTCCTGAGGGAGGGGTGCAGACCGACATCAAATAAATTGTTTCTAAGTCCCCATGCCTTCTCCTGTCATTAAGAAATGTAGCCCCGGCCGGGCGCCATGACTCACGCCTGTAATCCCACCACTTTGGGAGGCCGAGGTGGACAGATCACCTGAGGTCAGGAGTTCAAGACCAGCCTAGCTAACATGGTGAAGCCCCATCTCTACTAAAAATACAAAAATTAGCAGGGCGTGGTGGCAGGCGCCTGTAGTCCCAGCTACTCGGGAGGCTGAGGCAGGAGAATCGCTTGAATCCAGGAGGTGGAGTTTGCAGTGAGCCGAGATCGCGCCATTGCACTCCAGCCTGGTGGACAAGAGCCAGACTTATTCTCAAAAGAAAAAAAAAAAGAAGAAGAAAAAAGAAATGTAGCCCCACTGCAACACAGGCTTGGAGAAGAAGCCAGGAACAGGACGTGGCAAGGGCCTCTATCACTCAAACGCTCGCGTTTCTGGCAAGTCTCCTGTTTGGCACTCCTTCCTGGATGCCCATGATGGTAGCATTGTGCTGTATCCCATCTGGGCTCTGGCCTCTGCTCTCTCCTCCCTCTTGCTCTATCTGCCATGTTTCTGAGGGGCCTAGAGTCTTCTTGGTCTGTCTCAATGTCTTCAACAAAGAACACTTTGGAGACCATCAGAAGAAACTTCGTGGAGGTCGTTTCATGGTTGTTTCCCTCTCCAAACCTATTTCTGGTTGATGGGGCAGGTGTGACGATCCTGGAGCTCTGGGCTTCCATATCTGTCTTGGAAAGGGAAGCTCCCTCCTGATGGCTGCATGGTTCATCTAGATCTAGGATGAGCAGTAGGCAACTGTGGCTGGCCTTTGTCTTCTAGGAAAGGCGGTGTTGCATTTCATCTGCACTTACTGTCTCATTCTTGAGGGACATCCAGTTGCTCTACTCCTGGGTGGGAGTGGGAGGCAAAGGGACCCAGCTTGGGCTGGGTGCAGGGGAGGTTGCATTGTGTCAGGGAGCCAAAGGGACAGGGCTTGGGCTGGGTGCAGGGGAGGATGCGTCAGGGCTACCTAGCCAGTGGAGGGGTGGGGGCGGGGTGTACTTTGCATAAACCTCTTAGCTCCTAAGGCAGGCATCCCTGAATGTGGCTTGTACTGTGGCACAGGCCCTTTCCTAGTTCCCAGGTGTGCTTTGCTTTTCCTTGGCTTCCTTGGGCAGGTCACCTGTGCCCTCCGGGCGCATGCCTGGACAAAATTGTCTGTCTCGCCATCGCCCCATATGGCTTCAGAGACACACGCTCACTCCATCTGCTCTTAGGGGACGTCAGTGCCACGTGTGGTCAGATTTGCTCCACGTCAGGCTCGCCCTTGTCCCTGTTTGCATGTGTCCCGGAAAGCAGTGTCAGGATGCAGGAGCCCCTGGGCTTTGGAGACCTGGGCAGGCCACTGCTCCACGCAAGGAGGAGGGAGGAGGCGGGCTCATGGGTCAGTTAATTTTCAGTTGACACCACACCTTGAGGCCCATGGGATCTTTCTGTGCCCCAGCGATGCCCTCCCTGCCTCATCGGATTGTGAGCCCATCCCTGTTCATCCGGTGGGGTCCAAAATAGAATCCGAAGAGGAGTCCGGAGATCCCTGCCGACACCCTGAAGCTCCTCCTCCACTGGGCACCGAACAAGAAGATGGCTCAAAGAGGCCTTGAGGACAGGAATCTGGGGCCCGGTCCTGGCTCGCGTGCAGCCCCTCTCCCATGCTTACCCCTACCAGCCCCCAGCTTCTGTCACCACCACCGCAGCCCGAGCCTGCGTCGCGCCGCTCCGTCGCCTTTTTTTTTTTTTTTTTTTTTGAGACGAAGTCTCCCTCTGTCGCCCAGTCTGGACTGGAGTGGCGTGATCTCCGCTCACTGCCACCACCACCTCCCGGGTCCAAGCGATTCTTTTGCCTCAGCCTCCTGAGTAGCTGGGATAACAGGCGGGTGTCACCACGCCCGGCTAATTTTTGTATTTTTGGTAGAGACAGGGTTTCACCATGTTGGTCAGGAAGGTCTCGAACTCCTGACCTCGTGATCCGCCCGCCTCGGCCTCCCAAAGTGCTGGGATTACAGGCGTGAGCCACCGCCCCGGCATCGTCGCCTTTTTTTTTTTTTTTTTTTTTTTTGATACGGAGTCTCGCTCTGTCGCCCAGGCTGGAGTGCAGTGGCATGATCTCGGCTCACTGCAACCTCCGCCTCCCTGGTGCAAGCGATTCTCCTGCCCCAGTCTCCTGAGTAGCTGGGATTAGAGGCACGTGACACTGCTCCCGGCTAATTTTTTGTAGTTTTAGTAGAATCAGGGTTTCACCTGGTTAGCCAGGATGGTGGCACCCAGCCCTGTCACCATTCTTTTTTTTTTTTTTTTTAAATACAAACACTAAGAACATATTCTTTATTAATTATTATTATTAGGCCTTATAGCAACATTGCCTGACAAAGTCAAAATACATTCTTAATATAATACCCTGAAGTAAACAAGGCATAAGAGTATTTAGGTGAATCATCCCCATTCTAGATAACTGGAAATTGAAGCTTAGAAAAGTTTAGTATCTTGTCCAAGGATAAACCATTAAAATGTGGCAGAGCTGAGATTTGAACCAAGGACTTACCAACTACTAAACTTTCAAAGACCACCCCATTCCCTTACAAGATTGTCTTCTGTTCAAGCCATAGATTCTATAACTTGTTAAAGGAAAAAGATACTGTATATCATTACTAAATAAGCCACACACAAAGAATTACAGAATAAAAATTATGGAACACTAGAGTTTCCTATCTTACCAAAATTAGGAACATGTGACAAAATCTCTTTTATGTACATATTGTATACAAAATAGAATTTTTATTCTATTTATCTAGCTTAGAAGGACATCAAAAATTTTTTTTTTCTTTTTATTTATTTATTTTTTTTTCTTTTTTTATTTTTTATTATACTTTAAGTTTTAGGGTACATGTGCACATTGTGCAGGTTAGTTACATATGTATACATGTGCCATGCTGGTGCGCTGCACCCACTAACTCGTCATCTAGCATTAGGTATATCTCCCAATGCTATCCCTCCCCCCTCCCCCCTCCCCACCACAGTCCCCAGAGTATGATATTCCCCTTCCTGTGTCCATGTGATCTCATTGTTCAGTTCCCACCTATGAGTGAGAATATGCGGTGTTTCGTTTTTTGTTCTTGTGATAGTTTACTGAGAATGATGGTTTCCAATTTCATCCATGTCCCTACAAAGGATATGAACTCATCATTTTTTATGGCTGCATAGTATTCCAAACTGGTACCAAAACAGAAATATAGATCAATGGAACAGAACAGAGCCCTCAGAAATAACGCCGCTTACCTACAACTATCTGATCTTTGACAAACCTGAGAAAAACAAGCAATGGGGAAAGGATTCCCTATTTAATAAATGGTGCTGGGAAAACTGGCTAGCCATATGTAGAAAGCTGAAACTGGATCCCTTCCTTACACCTTATACAAAAATCAATTCAAGATGGATTAAAGATTTAAACGTTAGACCTAAAACCATAAAAACCCTAGAAGAAAACCTAGGCATTACCATTCAGGACATAGGCGTGGGCAAGGACTTCATGTCCAAAACACCAAAAGCAATGGCAACAAAAGACAAAATTGACAAATGGGATCTAATTAAACTAAAGAGCTTCTGCACAGCAAAAGAAACTACCATCAGAGTGAATAGGCAACCTACAACATGGGAGAAAATTTTCGCAACCTACTCATCTGACAAAGGGCTAATATCCAGAATCTACAGTGAACTCAAACAAATTTACAAGAAAAAAACAAACAACCCCATCAAAAAGTGGGTGAAGGACATGAACAGGCACTTCTCAAAAGAAGACATTTATGCAGCCAAAAAACACATGAAAAAATGCTCATCATCACTGGCCATCAGAGAAATGCAAATCAAAACCACTATGAGATATCATCTCACCCCAGTTAGAATGGCAATCATTAAAAAGTCAGGAAACAACAGGTGCTGGAGAGGATGTGGAGTAATAGGAACACTTTTACACTGTTGGTGGGACTGTAAACTAGTTCAACCATTGTGGAAGTCAGTGTGGCGATTCCTCAGGGATCTAGAACTAGAAATACCATTTGACCCAGCCATCCCATTACTGGGTATATACCCAAATGACTATAAATCATGCTGCTATAAAGACACATTCACACGTATGTTTATTGCAGCATTATTCACAATAGCAAAGACTTGGAACCAACCCAAATGTCCAACAATGATAGACTGGATTAAGAAAATGTGGCACATATACACCTGTCACCATTCTTTAAAGGGGCAGCAGCCTGACTTACGTGGGCGGAGCGCTAGTCGGCCTAGCCAATGCGCATGCGCGATGCAAGAGCCGATTCTCACGTCACAGTGACCCCCACCGTCACCCGAGCGATGGGTCCCTGAGGCTGGGCGAAGCAGGAGCCCTCTGTGACAGTGTGTCGGTGTCGAGGCTCCGGCCTGACCTCTCCCAGGGGTCAATGGATGGTCTCCGGACGCCAGGAGTCGCGGAGGGCCGACCCGGTGAAGAAACCTCAGGCAGAGGAGTCCCGGGGAAGCAGCGCGCCATCCCAGCTTCAGGCCTGCCCAGACGGTGTGCAGTGAGTCTCCCCACAGGTCGTGCCCCCTGTGATCTCGAGGACAGGCCTGACTGTGGGCCCATGGGCTACTCTCTTACCTGAGAGACGTCCTCACGGAGAGCAGAACCTGGCAGCCTCACGGGCTGCCTGGGAGTGACTGTTTCTGTGCCACTGCTGTATGTCTGTGTGTGTGTGTCTCCCTTTCTCTCCTTGTCTCTCTGTCTCTCTTTCTCTATGAGTGTGCCCGTGTGCGTGTGTGTTTGGGACGAATGTTCCCTTTGTGCTGGAGGGTGGTTTCTTGCATGTCGGCCTGTGTTTGGTGAGCTTCTTTCTGGTTCTCTGCCTGGGTGGTGTGGCCGGTTGTCAGTCGTTTTCCTGCTGGTTCCACTTTAGGTTTGTGAAGGCCTGGTTGACCTGGGGAGCTGCGTTGGACCCACAGGGATTGAAACCTTCTCCCCATCCTGAGCGTCCTCCTTTCGAGGATCAAGACAACCACACCCAAGGACCAAAGCTTCCCAGGAGCTTATTGTCCACCTGCAGGAGGGCGTGCAGACCAACATCAAAGAAGATGGGTCTAACTCCTCCCGCCCTCTCCTCTCATTAAGAAATGTAGCCCCACCGCGACACAGGCTTGGAGAAGAAGCCGGGAACGGGACGTGGCAAGGATTTCTGTGACTTAAATGCTGGCCTTTCTGGCCCAGTCTCCCATTTGGCACTTCTTCCCGGATGCGCATGGCAGTGGCATTGTGCTGTATCCTGCCTGGGCTCTGGCCTCTGCTCTGTACTCCCTCTTGCTTTATCTGCCATAGGGGCCTAGAGGCTTGGTCTGGCTTAATGTCTTCAACAAAGAACACTTTGGAGAAACTTCGTGGAGATCCGTTTCATGGTTATTTCCCTCGCCAAACCTATTTCTGGTTGATTAGGCAGGTGTGATGATCCTCTGGGCTTCCATACCTGTCTTGGACAGGGAAGTTCCCTTGGTCTCCATGTCCCACCTGATGGCTGCGTGGGTCGTTTCGGTCTAGGATGAGCGGTAGGCGACTGTGGCTGGCCTTTGCCTTCTAGGAAAGGTGATGCTGCATTTTATCTGCACTTCCTGTCTGATTCTTGAGGGACATCCGGTTCCTTTGCTTCTGGGTGGGCCTGCTTTCCAGGCTCTTCTCCCGCTGTTCCTCCCAGCTTAGCTTGGTTTGGAGGCTAAGCTCTCCCTCTGCACTGTGAAACTGCACTGGATGCATAGAGGGAAGCGGCGGAAGAGGACTGGGAATGCTGGGAGCATAGGTGCCTGGCCTGTTGGTCACAGAGTTGGGGGAGTACCTTCTCAGCATGAACCAGGATTGGGGGCCATAAGGATTCCTGGAGGGAGGGGTATCGCTGTGCGCTCCTTGCTGTATGCGGAGTAGTAGTCTCTCAACCCCTTTTGGCAAGCAGCCAGACTACAATGCCGAACTGGGATTGGAAGTTGTGCTGTGAGGGCAGGGCAGCACTGTGCACTCCTGGCATGCTGGGAGAAGTAGTCTCTACAATCCCAGCATGCACTGGTCCCAGCATGCACTGGGGTTAGGGTGTCGTTGGCGGTCGTATGGGTAGCACTGGCCCCAGGATGCACGTGAGTTGGCATGCACCAGGGTTGGGGGGGTCGTTAGTGTCGTGCGGGTACCTTGAGGGAGGGGCGGCACTTTGCTCCTCTTGCCAGGTATGCTGAAAGTAGTAATTTTTTTTTTTCGAGACAGAGTCTCACTCTGTCACTCAGGCTGGAGTGCAGTGGCACAATGCACCATCTCGGCTCTCGGCTCACTGCAGCCTCGGCAAACCTCCACCTCCTGGGTTCGGTCGATTCTCCTGACAGCCTCCTGCGATGGGATTACAGGCATGGACCACCACGCCCGGCTAATTTTAGTAGAGACGGGGTTTCACCATGTTGGGCAGGCTTGTCTCGAACTCCTGACCTCGTGACTCCTGACCTGGTGATCCGCCCTCCTCGGCCTCACAAAGTGCTGTGATTACAGGTGTGAGCCACTGCGCCTGGCCAAGAGTAGTAATCTTTTAACCGCTGTTGGCTATTTGTAGCCTGCATTCCAGACTACAATCCCAGCATGCATCGGGATTTGGGGTGGTGCCATTACCTTGTGGGCGGGGCAGCGTGGTGTGCCCCTCCCCAGGCATGCAGGGAGTAGTAGTCTCTTAACCGCTTTTGGCCTTTGGTCGTAGGGAAGCCAGACTGCAATTCCAGTATGCACCGGGATTGGGGGTGGTGCAGGTATTTTGACGGAGGCACAGAGTTTTGTCCTCCTCGCGGGGCATGCAGGGAATAATGTCTCTTAACCGCTTTTGACCATTGGTCTGAGGGAAGCTGGACCACTTTCCCAGCATGCGGTGGACAGTGAGCATTTCTGGAGGTGGGAGCAGTGTGGTGCGCTCCTCGCAGGGCATGCAGGGAGTAGTAGTTTCTTAACTCCTTCTGGCCTTGGGTCTCAGGGCCGCTGACTGTAGTCCAGCATGAGCCGGGGTGGTGTGCTACACGGGAGAGATGGGTAAGAAGACAGCATGGACCTCTGCTTCCAAAGCAGTGCTGCTCACCGATTCTGTGCCACCCCTGGCTAGGGGGAGTAAGTCCGGACAGGGACTTGAGGGACAATGAGCAAGATTTGATGCTACGAGGTGCACTTCACCTCTGCCCAATCATCCTCACCTCTCTTCTCACTGCTCAGCTCAGTTTCCTCTCCCACCCGCACCCCTGGGGTCCTTCCTGGGCATCGCGCCTCACCAAGCCCAGGGAGCTGACTGTTTTCCGAAGCTGATGTGGAACTGAGACACTATTTGCTGCTGCCCTCCCCTCTCTCCAGCCAGAGCCTCAGTTCTGCCGCTTTTGGGAGAATTCACCGTTTGGCCTTCCCACGGACAAGTTTAGAGCTTGGCAGGGGTGACATAGGCTGTGGCTTCCTGGAAAGGTCACCCTCGCCGGTGCCTTTTTCATGGATGTGAATGTAGAGGCATGAGGGAGGGTAACTGTTGGTTTACCCAGGAGATGCTAAGAGCAGAGGAGAAAACCCCAATTCCCAGGCATGTGTCTTGAGCCAGGGACAGGCTGGCCAGACCCTGATCCCCTGGGACCCCAGAGAGCAGCCTACGGCCCTGGGTTCTGTGGAACTCCCTGCATGCTGTTTGCCATAGCCTCAGGGACACGCCAGCCAGGTGAGGTTGGTGATGACCCCTGGGCTTCTGGATCTGGGCTGCTGGCCTGGGAGGGTCAGCCTATCCCCCTTGGAGAGGGCCTTTGTGCTGAGGGATGCTCACAGAGGCCTGGGTGTCGGACTCTCACTCCAGGCAAGGGGCCCTCCTGGGGAACCCCACAGATTTGGCTGAAAGGAAACAGACTTGGTCAGCGTTTCCATCCAGCCATCTGGCCTTTGCAAGGCTGGGCCTCACGAACCTGGGTCCCTGGAGTCCTCGAGGGCCCTGTGTGGCCCACTTGCTCTGACACCGAGGATACCCCTGCAGGCTGCTAACTTTAGAGCAAGGGATGTGTGCAGTCTGGGGTATGGGTGCTGTCAAAGCACCTGAGGGTGTTCCTGGGATGGCCTCTCAGGGTTCGGGCTGGCTCGGGCTCCCTGCGTCACACCCTCACCCCAGGGCCTGCTTGGCCTGGGCTTGAACCCTAGTCCAGAACTCAGGCAGGAGAAACTGTTAACTGTCACCTGGCCTCCTGCCACCTAATATAATGGCCTGTCTCCATAAGTGAGTGGGATGCCCCTGGGCACTGGGTCCCTCAGCCATCCAGCACTATCCACTCCATGCCATGAGTTCCCATGCTCAGCTGAACTCCGTCTGGCTCCAGGCTGTGGTCCTGCCTGTGCCGTTTCCCTGAATCCTCTCTGGGATTCCTGGGTCCCTTTCCAAGGCAACATGGAGGACTTGAAGGTGCCTCAGCACCACATCATCCTCCAGACCCCAGGCCCAGGACAGCATGTCCTGAAGGAGCTCCCCCAAGCTGAACTGGGACAGCTTCAGGAGGCGTTCTGGGGATGGAGGTGGGTGTCATGCTGGGAGAGGGGTCCTCTGGGAAGGATCAGTGCCTGCACTCTGTTTCCTTCCTAGACACCTCCCTTTGGGCAGTGCTGGGTCATGTTTTGTCACCCATGAGATCCAGGTGTGCACACGAGGCCATGGTGGATGGGAGATCTCCACAGGGAGGTGCTCGCCACACTCCTGCCCTTCATCTGTGCCATGTCGGGGATGGGCTTGGTGTCTGGGAGGACTCACAGTGCCCTGCCCAGCCCACCAGGCCTGACCCTCCATCCAGGCCAGGGCAGAGGGTCATACGGACAGTGTGAATGCAGCCCTTAGGACAATTGGTGTCTTCCTGTGTGTTCCCCCAGAGCTCCCTCAGGCACATGGGTTCTGTGCACCTTGACTGACTGTGTATGCCCCGGCTGTGAGCATGCACTTGTCCTTTAGAAGGCAGACATCCCAGAGCCTCAGGATGAGCCCAAAGGGGGTACGTGTGGACAGCAGGCATGGGAGGACCTGGCCCTTCAAGGCTAGAGGCCAGTGGTCTACTAGGGGCTCCGTCTGTAGTGCCAGGGGCTCCCTCTGCATGGGATGTGACCCCCTCCTCTATGAGGCTGGATTAGACAAGGTCCTGTAGTTCCTGATGGGGATGGACTCATCTCACGGGGCTGTGGCTCCCGGAAGAAGGGGCTCCCCAAGGGCTTTGGGCTTTCCTGGGCTCTCCCAAGATGAGTCCTGGCCCAATCTGCCCATGATACTCGCCCTGAGCACTGGCCTCTTCCATGGGATGCCCCCTCTCAGGGGCACTGTTGGTTTGTGTGCCCTTCAGGGACCTGCCTGTGCCTCCTGCTGGAAGGAAGGGACCTGGGGCCTTCTGAGGGAGCCAGACCCCTGGCCCGGGAAGCCAGACACTGTATGGAAGGAGCGTTCCTGGCCCAGGGTCTTCCTGTGTATCCTTGCCCCATCGATCATGTGCTGTGGGAGCTGTTTTAAGGTGAAAATCTAGATGCACAGCACTTCCTTGTCCTCATGAAAGGAGCAGAGGTCTTCACAGGCCCCTGGGCTGCCCTGAGAACCTCTCTATTCCAGGTCCCTCTGCAGACCCCTCTGGATGCCACTCCAGGCAGTGGCCTGAGTTGTCACTCCTTTCTCTGAGACCCCTACCTCTGCCATGAGACCTCCCCATATTCCCCCAGATGCCCCGATCCCTCTGGATTCCCCACCTCCCCTGGACCCTCCCAGAACTTGAAATGGTTTCTCAAAATGTGGCTCATATCCAGGTTCATTTTCACTGAGGACATCTTGCCCTGCTCCTTCATTTTCTATAGGGCAGGGCCAAGAGGAGGAACCAGGCTCAGAACAGACAGGAGACTCACTGCTGCACACAGCACCATAACAAAGTCAGCACCTCTGTAGGAAAGGAGGGTTTTTCTCTGCAGATAGTTGTTTCTCTTGCTTGTTTCTGAAGCCACAGAACATCACCAGAGCCCAGCTTACCTGTGGTGTCCATGTCATTGTCTGTGACCAGGATGTGCTACTGACCCCCTAACCGCCAGGCTCGATGTTCCCTCCAGCCGGTTAAGTGGGCTCCTGACATGGTGTGGCATGTCTGCCCTGCTCTGGCTGGGCGTGGAAGGGCCTGTCCTGGTGTACCGCTGGATTCTTGGCCTTCACCTTTTTGACATCCAGCAGGAGTGACCACGCTGGACCCCATACCTGTGGGGGGATTCCCTTGTAGACCTGCCGAGACATCTGTGGACAGAAGAATGCTCTGGTGAGACAGGTGTCAGGATGACCCCACGGACGACAAGACCCTAAGGATTCTGGAACCTTCCAGCCTTTGGCTTTATGGTTCCTCAGGAGAGGTTGAGTCTACCTAGGACCAGGCCTCCCTTCCCATGAATCAAGAGTGAACAAGAACTCTCGCATCAGATTGTCTTCCAGAAAGGTGACCCTTGCAGAGATGGGAAGGAAAGTTGGGGACCAGGCCTGTTGTCTTTTGGGTGAGGACAGTGTGCCACCTGCTGTCTGAGAGGCAGGCAGCACCGAGTAACAGCAAGGGGTGCCTGTGCCCTAACTCTGGAGAGTGGTCACAGGGGACCCTCACTGTCTACTGTGCCTTCTTGCTGCTCTTAGATTTATTTCAGTGGTTAAGCCTTTGTAGCCATTTATCTTTGCATCTGATATCCTGATATTTTTGCCATAAATGAGAAACGATGGAGTTAGCTGAGCTGCCAGGCTTCTGGGAGTGGTTCTTGGATGCTGGGTCGTGTCATCACTGAGGACTTCTTGCCCTGCTCCTTCATTTCCAGTATGGCAGGGCCATGAGGAGGAACCAGCCTCATCACAAGACATGAAACTCACTGCCACACACAGCAACATAACATAGTCAGTGCTTCTGAATGAAAGGAGGCTTTTTCTCTGCAGAAGTTTGCTTCTCTTGCTTGCTGGGTCAGTCATCAGGGACCTTGATGGGACTGAACTGGAAGGAGCCAGAAAAGGGCAGATCTTGGGACCGAGACCCTCCGACTGAGTAGCTACCAGTGGCCTAAACTCGGGAACACAGGACACACTGTTCTCAGGCCACAGACTCCCTAATCAGGTCTCAGCCTCAAGGTGGGGTCCTGATGCCCAGTGGATAGTGACCCCCGAGCCACTACCCTGAATCTTTGTGGTGGATTTGGTAAAACAACTGCAGGGACAAGGCTTGGGGTGAGATTCAGCAGGAATCGTGGCCTCTCCCATTGAGGGCATGTGGCTCCCACTCACCACCACCCATGCCCACAGGCTACACCATCTGCTTCACTGACCAGCCACCAAGTTGCCCATCGATGGACGAGCCTCCCATGCAGCAGGGACAGGCTCTTACCTTTGCCTCCAGGGCACTGACAAGGGAAGCTCTGTCACTGTAAGGTAGTGAGGAGAGCTGAAGACCTGCACCAGGCCAGGGGCCATCCCCCTCCCTAAGCAGTCCCCAGGGAAGGACCAGCCCCATCTCCATCCACCCCAGGTCTCAGCCTCTCTGCTGGCTGATACCCAGGAGAGGCTGGGAAATGGGAACAGAGGAAGCACAGGGCTGGGAAGGTGCTGCTTGGGATTCATGGGGGTTTGGGCTACACAATGGGGTTGCCTCTCCTGGACTGGAGGTAGCGTCCTCTTTGGGAACCAAGAAACTCTAGTCTTGAGATGGGCCAGTGCTGCCCAGGTTTGTGTGTCTGGACCCTGAGAGAAGACCCCAGGAAGTGACCACATCCCCAGGCTGCGGTGCAGGGAGCCTGGCCTGAGAACTGCTCAGTGCGCTAAGGATGCACCTGGAGCCTGTCTGCCCGATGGCCCCACACCCATTGCAGGGTCTGACCATCTAACCTGCCTCTCCCTGCACTCTGGCTACCCACCCTTCCTGTTACTTCACTTCCCTAGCCTGTCTGCCCTGGAAGCCATGACTGTCTCTTTAGGCACTCCAGTTCATCTTTTATCCTTGTTTTGTCAGAACCTCTGAGCAAGAACCCCGCAGATCCATCCACACGCCTGCCTTGTCCAGTTTTTAACTGGGCTGCTCAGCACTGCTGGTGGACACCAGGGACAATGAGGGTGACTGAGGGTTTCACAGGCAGCCATGATGGCCCTGTACCCAGTCCCCAGCCTCAGATGGTACTTAGGGTCTTCAGCCAGCAGCTTCCTCCCTCCTGTTGCAGCAGCCCTGACACGGGGCACCTGGCTGTCCTCCTCCCACTGTTCTTTTCTGACTCAGTCTCCCCAGTCTTCCCTCTGGCCATGGTGCTGACCAAGCCAGCAGGGAGCTGGGTCTCTAGAGGGTGTTCCAGAGCTTTGGGACTGACCAAAGCTTCTCTGCTGAGGGGTCCCAGGTGAGTCCCTGCTCCTGGCCTCAATCTCCTGCCCCCACCCAGCTCCATCCACCCACTACAGGCTGGCTCCATCCAGATGCATCCCAAAGTCATCAGTTCCATTGGGTCACTGCTACCTCAGCTCCTCCAATGACCCCTACAGGGACAGACTCCATACTGGGCTCCTCCCACCAGATCCCAGATCCCCTCTTACCATGAGACCCTTGGTCAGATCACCTTGGCTGCAAGCTCTGCTACCTCCTTGCCTTTCCCATGAGATGCCCAAGCCAGGGCCCTGACCATCTTCTCCTCCCAGGGCCACAGCTTTGGCTGCCCCCATACCCCTCCCTGTGGGGTGGCAGGGCTGGGCTCCCTTAGCCCTCAGAGACCTGCTGGACAACTACCCACAGGCCATTCCAGGCACCCCTCTGTCCTGTGTCTAGACCCTGCACATCTCCAGGGCAGGCTCCAAGGGAGCAGGCTGGCCCCTCAGGCTGGCCCTCTCCTCTCTTGTTGACTTGGACACTGCACTGCTGTCCCCCTTGGAGAGCCCAGGGGCTTAGCCCAGCCATATTTCTGTCTCCACTTGCTCTCTGAGTTCCCAAAGTGGGATACTGAGCTCTGGCCCAACACTGACCTTGGGCTGGATTTGCAGGGCACCTGGGGAGGAGTTCCAATCCTGGGAAGGAGGTGCACTTGAGATATGTCCTTCCTCAGAGAGGCCTTTCTCAAAATAAAATCTATCACTGAGATGAGATTGCTGGGAGTGGGAGCTCGGGAGACAGAAGACACACTATAGAATCTGGAGACAAATGCTGATTTTCTAGATTAAAAAATCTTCCTGCCTTATGTCCACTGGCACACTGGCCTGGCATCCCTGCAATGCAGAGGGGTCAGGGTGAGGGGGGCCAAGCTGAGGAGTGTAGAGGCATGGGAGTGTGTGCAGCCCCTCCCTGCCCTGTGTCCCAAGTGGGCCCAGGACCCTCTTACTGCAGCACAGAAGGAGTGGTGATCTCCCTAGCCCTTTGAAGCAGCAGCCTGCCCTGTACCCACTCATACTCAAGGGCAATAATGTTCCCCTTGATTCTGGGTAAGAGGGTATCCACATCCTCCTCCACGTCCAACCTGCAAGAAAAAAATATTACATTGCATTGGAGAACTTCAGAGAACACCCCAAACGAGGGTCCTGCCTGGGTCTCAAAAGCCAGCAAGGTGAGCACATTCTACCACAAGGAACAAAAGCCCAGGCCCAGTCCTCACCCCCGACCAGAGTCTCCAGAGTCTCTGCCCCTGTCCAAGGGTGGGTTCCTGCCTGAGGATATGAGAACAGGGGGGCCTGGACAGTAAGGTCTGTTGTCTTCAAATGCGCCAAGGTGGGCACATGCTTGTTTCAGGAGGATGAACAATGTCCACCTGCCAAGGGGAAAGGGCCTATGATGGGCTGTTCTGGGCACCTGGAGGCACAGTGGGGTCAAGGGCCAGAGACCTCTATACGATCAGCTTCCTGGGATCATTCAGGGACCACAAAATTCCCAGTTTTCTGAAGAAAACAAATCTCATGACAGCTTTGGTCTACTCAAAGCTCCCTGTGGCTGGTGAATCAGCTTAAGAAATAAAACCAGTTGAGTGAGAAAATGTTTGGTTTGGGGGAAATGATCTGTTTATTCCAAACCAGCCTCTGCACTCATGGAGATCATGTCTTAGTTAAAGGGACAACAGATTCCCCAGTTCTGGGCTGTCAGTACAGGAAGGGGCTTCATTTGCCCAGGTTACCAGAAAGAAGCAAATTTGAGCTCTAGTGGTGTGGTCCTTGAGAACACCCAGAGAGACTGTTCCTTCAGGGACTACTCGGGGCAGAGGGAGCATGATGTCTCCAGAGGATGGGACAGAGAGGGCCATGCAGAAAGAGCCCCTGTTCCTGACCAATGGGGAGGGCACCCTTCGCCTGCCAGCCATTCCTCCAGGGCTATTTTATTGTCCATGAATGTCTGAGGGCAGAGTGCTCCCCACTCCTAGACTGGGGACCCCACATGTCTGG
This sequence comes from Pan paniscus, assembly GCF_029289425.2. Classification (NCBI taxonomy): domain Eukaryota; kingdom Metazoa; phylum Chordata; class Mammalia; order Primates; family Hominidae; genus Pan; species Pan paniscus. The sequence goes on along the minus strand of NC_073267.2, from coordinate 41,422,874 downwards.
TGGGTCCCACAGTGACCACAGCTGAAGACTGAGTTGATGAAGCCCCTTCTTGCCTGGACCCATGTTAAGGGACAGATTTTTACTGAGGCCAGTGTTCCACCACTACCCATAAAGGCCCCATCTCATGGCTCTTCCAGTGATAGACTCTGCCCTATTGGGGTCCAAAATCCTGGGCAGATTTTGTACCTAGGGCAGGGAGGCTGCAGATAAAACCATACCCCAAATAGTTAAATATATGACTAAATTCTTGGGCTTACAGGATAGCAGATAACAGAGAAAATGTGCTGAAAAGCTGAAACTGAAACTGTGCCCCAAAGAGTAAGAAACCAATGATTAACAGGTATTCTTGAGTTTGCAGGATAGCAGATAAGAAAGGAAAGAACTTTCTGAAATGCTGAACTCCCTCCACTTGTGATATCAAGAAAAAATTAACTGAAAATGGTTGGAACCAAGGTGGCTGGAGTTTGCACAGAACAAGTTTGCTAACATTGCAGCCCAAATTTCAATCAAATGTTTTGTACTAACTCCCCCTGAATTTGACATACAACCCATGATGTAGCATGAAGAGATAACTGCGCATGCTCAAGGACTTTCCAGGCCTCCCCTTTCCTTCCACCAATCACCAATTAATCTCCAAATCCACTTCCTGAACCTTTTCTAGTAAAAATACTGGCTTGAGGCCTACACAGAGAGAAAGATATGGACTCCTGTCTACTTGTGAGTCACATAACAATAAAAATATATATTTCTGTCATGTGCCCACTTTTTGATGGAATTATTTTTTTATGCTGATGTGCTTTAGTTCCTCGTAGATTCTGGATACTAGTTCTTTGTCGGATGCATAGTTTGCAAATATTTTCTTCCATTCTATGGGTTTTCTGTTTACTCTGATTATTTTTTTGCTATGCAGAAGCTTTTAAATAAGGTTTTATTTATCTGCACTTGTTTTCGGGCTCTTAGTCAAGAATTCTTTGTCTAGGCTAATGTTCAGAAAAGCGCCCCCACCCCCACCCCCCGGTCATATTCTAGAGTGTTTATGACTTCAGGTCTTAGATTTAAGTCCTTGATCTATCTTGAGTTGATTTGAGTATAAGGTGAGAGATAATAATCCAGCTTTATTCTTCTACATGTGGCTAGCTAGTTTCCCTGGCACCATTTATTTAAGAGTCTTCTTTCTCCAATTCATATTCGTGTATGCTTTATCAAATATTAGTTAATTGTAAGTATTTGGCTTATTTCTGTTTTCTTGATTCTGTTTCATTGGCCTATGTGCCTAGTTTTATACTAGTGCCATGCTGTTTTGGTAACTACAGTCTTGTAGTATAATTTGAATGGCAGTAATGTGATGCCTCCAGATTTGTTCTTTTTGCTTAGAATTGCTTTGGCTATTCAGGCTGCTTTTTAGTTCCATATGAATTTTTAAATTTTGGTTTCTAACTCTGTGAAAAATGATATTTTGATGGGAATTGCACTGAATCCACAGATTGCTTTGGGCAGTAGTGACTTTCACAATATTGATTATTCCAATCCATGAGCATGAGGTGTATTTCCATTTGTCTGTGCCACATATGGTTTCTTTCAGCAGTGTTTTGTAGTTCTCCTTGTAGAGATATTTTACCTCCTTGGTTAAGTATAATCCTAGTTATTTAATTTTATTGCAGCTATTGTAAAAGGGATTGAGTTCTTGATTTGATTCTCAGCTTGGTGTTGGTACAATGTACCAACAGGGTAGGTACATTGATCTTGTATCCCGAGACTTCACGGAGGATATACAAATGGCCAACATACATATGAAAAAAATGCTCAACAACACTAATCATCAGGGAAATGCAAGTTAAAATCACAATGAGATGCCACCTTGCTTGCACCTCCTGTAAGAATGACCATTATCAGAAGTCAAAAAACAACACATGGCGTGGATGTGGTGAAAAGGGAACACTTATACACTGCTGGTAGGAATGTAAATTAGTGCAACCTCTATGAAAAACAGTATGAAGAACTAAAAGTAGATTTACCAGAAATCCTTCTACTGGGTATCTACTGAAAGGAAAAGAAGTCATTATATGAAAAAGACACATGCACACATATGTTTATTGCAACACAACTTACAATTGCAAAGATAGAGAACCAACCTAAATGCCCATTAACCAATGAGTGGATAAAGAAAATGTGATATACATACACACGGAATACTACTCAGCCATAAAAAGAAATAAAATGTCTTTTGAAGCAACTTGAATGAAGCTGTAGGCCATTATTCTAAGTAAAATAATTCAGGAATGGAAAATCAAATACCATATGTTCTTACTTATAAGTGGGAGCTAAGCAATGAGTATACAAAGGCATATGGTGTGATATAACGGGCTTCGGAGACTCAGAAGGGGAGGGTGGGAGGTGGATGAGAGATACAAAAACTACCTATTGAGTACAATGTGTACTCCTCAGGTGATGATGGGTGCACTAAAATCTCAGAATTCACCACTATATAATTCATCCATTTAACCAAAAATCACTTGTACCCTAAAGGATATTGAAATAAAAACATTTTAAAACAAAACAAAAATTACAACAAAAAGCTTTTTTTTTTTTTCTAAAAAGAAAAATTCAGTGTCATATAGTATTGACTTTAGTGCATTGGATAGCACGCCCCTTTTGCTCAGTAACACACTCACTACTGGAGAAACCAAACCCTGAAAATTCAAGAAGAACCTGGGCATTAATAATATTGCTGATAAGTTATTTATACACTTCCTACATGAGTATTGCAGATATATGTTAAAGACAAAGATCCAAGTCAGACTGGGTCAGCTTCATTCATTCATTCATTCATTCATTCACCTTTTGAGACTGAGTCTCACCCTGTCTCCCAGGCTGGAGTGCAGTGGTGCAATCTTGGCTCACTGCAACCTCCACCTCCCGGGTTCAAGCAATTCTCCTGCCTCTGTCTCCCAAGTAGCCAGGATTACAGGTGCCCACCACCACGCCTGGCTAATTTTTTGTATTTTTATTAGAGACGGGGTTTCACCTTATTGGCCAGGCTGGTCTCAAACTCCTGACCTCAGGTGATCCACCTGTCTCGGCCTCCCAAAGTGCTGGGATTACAGACATGAGCCACCACTCCCAGCCCTTGGGTCAGCTTTATACTTGGTCATTTTATTTCCAATTCTTCTCTCTCAAAATGTAAGTCACTTGTTGCCATGCATTGTGATCATATGGAACTGGTGACACGTGTTCTTATTTCTCTTTCAATTACAAAATGAGCTCTATGTTCTTATCCATCAAATATCACCAACACCTGCTACTTTATTTTCAACTCTGGTTCCTATTTCAAGGTGACCACTCAAGATTGCAAATCACAGGAAGACAAATGTTTTAATCAAAAAAATTTTACCCCCTGAGGTAATGTAATTTGGTTTTTATTTGTTGTATTTTCAGATCCATAAAGCCTACAAATATTAACAAAATACAGTTCATGATGAGTTAATTTTTATTGAATAGTAAAATAATACATGTCAAGAGTGTCTCTGGCTTCAGGTATAACTTTCATCAGGGCTGAAGTGTTATAACCAGTGATCAAGGAGAAATGTCAGTGTATAATCTGACCTCCTACACTGGAATTATGCATCAATGCTTTAAATGTCTGAAAAGAATTAAAGTCACAGAGGGAAATAAATGAAATGGAAGAAAATAGAAAAGTTACAAATTAGTTTAAGAAGGAATTAAACCTGGTTTTAAAATAGAGACATACAAATAAGAAAAATACTGAAGAACAATTAGCATAGGTAGAGCAGCACTGAAAGTATGATAGGAAAGAAATGTATTTAGAAATATTAGTTTCTGAGTTAAGTTTATAGATGTAGAGACCTGACAAAGAGTTGCTTCTACAATAAACAAACAAAAAAGCTGGAGAAAATGCAAATGAATGAATGGCTTGTTCTGAGCCCTTTGGAGAACTGAGGTCACAGAGGAGACAACAAACCCAACATCAAGGCATGCAGGAGCCTGCAGGTCACACAGGCCCCAGGCTTTTATGTGTACCTGGAAGACCATGGAAACTAGTAAAAGTAAAGCAGGACTTTTGAACTAGCTCCTGGTGGCTGTGTGTGGGTGGGTGGGTGAAGGGGAATGAGAAATCCTGGAGTCTACAGACATAGGGTTTACACCTTTGTATATAATTTTTCTAGGAACCCTACAAGGCCTGTCAGGAAGGGTGGGGTACAATCCTGAGAATGCTTCCCCCATGGTGCTGATGGGGAGGGACTACTATCCCACCCACTGCTACAACTCTGGAGACATAGCTTTCCCATCTCTCCTATAGAACACAAGGCCCCGGGAAAGAGCATCCAAACCTGAGCCAGAGGGAACTGTGAAAAAACTCACTGCAGCTGATGGTGGAGAAACAAGGTCAACACCCACATCTCTGCCCAGATACATCTCCCATAAAGAAACTAAAGCGTTACTTTACAGGGCACCGTTGCAGACCCACTCCCACTTCAACTAGAAGCTAGGAACATGGACCAGGAGCCTCTCTACCACTGAGGGAGGGACGGGAATGTGCTCTTGTCCTGGCATTGCATCTACAGGAGGGGCAGGAAACTGTGAAGGTCAGTAACCCCACACCCCAGTTCACAGTGCTGAGTGTGAGGCTTCCTCAGAACATCAGATATCTCCTCATTCCCTCACCCCTGCTACCAGGCTAAGAAGCACGGAATAAAAACAGTGGAACATGCTATAGCTGGGCCAAGTGCAAGAGACCATCTCTGGTAAGCAGCATAAAGGGAAGGCACTGCAAACCTGGGCGATATTAGCAAAGTATCATGAGAAAGATTTGAATCCCCTGGTTCTCAGAAGGATATTGCTGCCGTAACAAACTAATCCCAGCCTACCTCTCAACTACGTTACCACAAACCCCTACCCTAAGGCGTACCTAAGGGAAAACTGCTCATCAATAACCTAAAAACTACCCTCTATCAATGTCAGTGGGCTGATGAAAAAAATAAAAATAAAAAACCTATTTACCCCCAATGCACTATCCTGTAGAACAATACTACTGCTTTCAACAAAAATTACAAGCCACGACATCCCATTTTATGTTTATGCGAGATCTTTGTTTGTGTCAAAACCAAATTAAGGTAGGAGTGGGGAGTTCAGGAGGCGTCACCCCTCCCGCCCGCCATAGCCGCGCGGAGTCCTGGAAGGCCGAGGGGATGCTCCCGGGGAAGGCGATCACGGCAGGCGGCCTGGCCAGCGGCATCTACACCTATATTCCGTTTCCCACCGAGCACGTGAGGACCGACGAGCGCTCGCCCCCTCCGGGTACCGGGCATGGGGGCCTGTGGGGTACAGTCACAGCCACGGCATCCTGGGCCTGGACCGCGGCCTCAACTCCCTGCTCTGCGGCTCCATCCTCGAGGCAGCGTCAGGTTCCGGACATTCGAGTTCCTCAGCACCCAGATGCGGGATGCCCAGGGACAGCTGAACAGCAGGCGCGGGCTGCTGTGCGGCCTGAGCGCCGGCGTGGCCGAGGCCGTGGTGGTCGTCCATCCCATGCAGACCATCAAAGTGAAGGTCATCCACCAGACCTCCCCAAACCCAAGAACAGAGAATTCTTTGGGGTTAGGGAGACTGTGCGGGAACAAGAGCTGAGGGGACTTACCAGGGCCTCACGGCCGCCGCGCTTAAGCAGGGCTGGAACCAGGCCATTGCTTCTTCGTCCTGAACTCCCTGCAGCAACTGGTACCGAAGGGACAAACCCATGAACCCGCTGATCACTGGGGTCTTCTGAGCCATTGCGGGCGCAGCCAGCGTCTTTGGAAATGCCCCTGTGGACGGGATAGAGACCCGGATGCGCGGCGTGGACGTGCACAAACACTGGAACAGTGGACTGCAGCTGCAGATCCCGAGGAAGGAGGGGCTCAACGCCTTCACAAGGGCACTGGCCCCCGCCAGTCACTGACCGGGTCTGCCTGGATGTGGCCATAGCATTTATCATCTACAATGAGGTGGTGAAGCTGCTCAACAAAGTGTGGAAAACGGACTAAGCCCAGAGGGGCTGCGAGGGGACGCTCCAGGCACCTCCAGAGTGGCCGCCACCCTTGTCTCCCAGGATTCCAAGGCAGAAGTGCCAAAAGGCCCCTTCCCACCTCCCTTGAGCTCTGCGGCCTGCTCTGTGCATTGCAGCTTCGAGTCCCTGTGTCCCCTAGTGCCATGTCTTCCCTGTGGTCTGTGTGTGAAACCACCACTGTGTACACTTGTCTGGCCCAGCCATGGCTGGCTGTCCATCTGGCCTGTGAATCTGTGCCCAGTTGTCCATGTGCTTACTGTGAGCCTGGGCCTGTGTTTCATGTTCTGTGTCATGTGACACTGTGCGCCGCCTGCCGGGGGTACTCGTGTGGCCTGGGTCCTTGGCTCTGTAGGTCTGACCCGGTCCCAGTCCGGTGCCTTCCACCCTGCCCTGGCCTATCACGGCTGCCTCCGGGCCTCGGCCTGTTTTCACTGCATTCAAGGGGCTGCACCCCCACCTTCACCCACCAATGGCCTTAATTGGCCCTCTGGACCTCCGTTGGCCCAGGACAGGGTGGCACCCACGACTCTCAGGACCACCCTGCCAAGGCAGAATAAACCGAATCCCGTTGAAAAAAATTGGAAAATTATGAAGCACAGAAGAAAATAAGTTTTGAGGAAAAGGGGTCAGAAGAAATTAGACATCACATAAACTTTGCATATTGGAAATATATTTTAAATGTTAAGGTAAAAACAAATGGAGAAAATAGAATATCAAAATAATTTTGAGACCGGGCATGGTGGCTCACGCCTGTAATCCTAGCACTTTGGGAGGTCCAGGCAGGTGGATGACTTGAGGTCAGGAGTTTGATACCAGCCTGGCCAACATCGTGAAACCCCATCTCTACTAAAAATACAAAAATTAGCTGGATGTGATGGCAGGCCCCTGTAATCCCAGCTACTCAGGAGGCTGAGGTATGAGAATCGCTTGAACCTGGGAGGCAGAGGTTGCAGTGAGCCAAGATTGTACCACTGCACTCCAGCCTGAGCAACAGTGTGAGACTCTGTCTCACAAAACAATAATTTTGGAAGAGCAGGAAACTAAACCGAGCAAGCACATTTTGAAAAGAGTCAAATAGAAATAAATAATTTAAACAAATTTCATATACAAGATGTGAGTTAAATATAAAATTAGGCTGAGTTGATGAGAGAATTAGTGAACTGGATTAGTGAACTGGAATTTTCAGCAGAATGAATATAACAAAGAGAAACAAAATAATAGCAATATGAATGTAATTATCTGTATATAAATAATAGAATGACAAGGAATAAAGCACAATTATTTCACTTGAATTCATACAAATAATAAATCACACTAATAAATTAATTATTTACCAACTTCTAAAATTAAAAGCCAGGCATGAACATGGATACATAGCTAGCATATTTTAAATAAATAATGGTAAACTAAACTACCTTCATAACTGGCTGAGCGCGGTGGCTCACGCCTGTGATCCCAGCACTTTGGAAGGCCGAGGCGGATGGATCACCAGAAGTTTGATACCAGCCTGGCCAACACTAAAAATACAAAAATTAGCCGGGCGTGGTAGTGCATGCCTGTAATCCTAGCTACTCGGGAGGCTAAGGCAAGAGAATCACTTGAACCTGGGAGGCAGAGATTGCCGTGAGCCAAGATAGTGCCACTGCACTCCAGCCTGGGTGACAGAGGTAGAGTCCGTCTTAAAAAAAAAAAAGAGAAATTTTTATTTACGAATGGGAGCATCTTAAGTGTACACTTCAAGAAGATAGAAAAGTTGTCTTATTAAAGTTTAGGGAATCAAAATTAAAGATAAGGAACTTGTGGACACAGGGGACTATGATGCTGGACATGGAACTAAAGAAATCACCAAGTCCTTGGCAGCATAGGTTTCAAAAGCATTTAGATGAAATAAAAGTATAATCAAATTATGTATCAAATTATCTATTTCTTGAATAACTTGATGTCAAAAATCTATTTTTCAGGTAATTATTTTCATAATTTATTTAAAATCTGTGATATTTATATTGCACATTATGCAAAATTTTGATTATTTTTTATCAGACCTAATTAGTATAAAAGGGCTAACAGTATAATAGAAATTACCCACAAGCCTCTGGAAGCCCACGATGACTGAGTCACAAGCCCATAACAGGGCTGAGGAGGATGAGATGATGAGGTCCATCCATTGCGTGACCACAAAGCAGCTCACCAGCAGCAGGATGGTCTGGGTGGCCCTTTTCTCTGGGGAGGCTCTTGGAGAGAGGCTGGTGCTGTGAAGGTATTGGAATCATCTCTGATGCCTGGACAAGAGAATCACCATGTATGCACTTCAGAGCAACATGATTGCTACAAAGAAGACATTCGTAAGCAGTGGCAGCATGAAAGACAGGCTCCGGATGATGTAGCTTATGGAAGAAAGTGAGCAGTATTTACTAATACTTAGCACATCGGTCTTGGTCCCACTAGGAGAAGCCACAGTGGAGGAGAGCAGGTTACTACTGAGAGACAAACTGAGAACCCATAGGAAGAAGAAGGAGTGAAAGATGTAACCTGTGAATTTCTGCTTAATCCTTGCAGACCAGGACTTGCTGGGGCTGATGGTGACGGCCTGGAGCACGCTTAGGAGGCAGGTGGTGCAGAAGGAGAGGTCCCTCATCACCCTGTTCATGTAGAAAAGCATCTTACACTTAAAGTCATTTTGAAAATTCAGTGACTCAAAAATGTCTTCAGACGCAAGAACACAATGGTGAGCAGCATCATGATATGGACAAAGGCCAAGTGACTGGTAGTCTGGTAAGTAGGCTTAAGCCTGTGATCCACAAGAACTGTGAAGATGCAGAAGAAAAGGAGGAAGGCATTGGCTGAGACTCCAATACCAGCTTGGGAAAAGAAGACACTTTTAATGATAATATAGGTAGCAAGTGTGTTCATCTTAATGGAAAATAGGAAGCATTTTGTATATCTGAAACAAAAACAAATAAAACTCCCATCATCAATGTTATTTATTCCGTAGTAAAATTTTCACCAGCATTATTTTATTACCAATCATTTATCTTGGTTAATCTTGAGTATCTCATATAATTTCTTAAAAATATGGCCTGGAAATTATTTCATACACCCAATTATTAATACAATGCATCAAGCACCCACATATGAACAATTAGAGGTATAGTCACATTATCTATACTCCTATATTGCCTAAGAAACATTCATTTAGAAAACTTTAAGATTTTACTTTCCTTTATTCAATGTTAATGACAAAGAATAGTGAGTGCATGTAAAAATAAATCAAGTGTGTTTCTGCAAGTGAACTGAAGTAAATTTTATGCTAATAGAGGAAGAATAACCAAAAACATTTTGGAAAAAATGACCCATTAAGTGGATCTTATATCATAGTACTCTGACAATTGTTCTCCTTTCTCCCTCATTTAAGTACACTAGCAATTGTGTAGGGCCTACTTTGATAATGCAGGATAATTTCTCTATTATAATTTCAGCTGCTTATTAAAAAAGGTGTGTTTCTGCCAGATCTTCATATGGCCTCCTTCTCCGGTGAGATGCTGGAGGGCATTGGTGCTGAGCCTGGACTGGGGAGGACTATGGTTTTAACATATACTTAAGAATCTAAGTATTTTATAGTTATACTAAAAAATTTTTTTCTTGTCTTTTTAAATTTTAAACTTTTTTTGCCCTCTATGTTTATTTTATGAATCTCACTACCTCACCAAAGAAATAATCATGACATCCAAAAACATTACATAGACTTGGGAGAAACTGAACAGAAGAAAAACTCACAGAAGTCATATGGGTTGTTTGAAAGTAAAAAAGAATTGGGTTCTATCTAACACCATAAATATGTGCAAATCTGAATTTACTCCTCAGATTGCTAGAAGCAGTGAGTTTGTCCTTGGACTTAGGGTGAAGGTCCTGAGAACTCTTAGAGACAGATAATGCAGATCAAGTTCATCTTCCTTATTCTCACTTCATCATAGTTTTTAGTAGTAGAAACCCTATGTCATGTGCACAGTCACAGAAATGTTAGAGAAAACAACACCACTAAATAGAACAGGCATCACAGACTCATCATAGACTTTATGGGCTAAGATCTGATGTCTGAATAAAAATTGTAAAGTAAGACAGAAAGGTACAATACAAATCCAACGCTGTTTTGCATTAGAAAATGTTATGTTGAACAATATAAAGTTTGATAAAACCCATTTCCTCATTTTTATAATACTATTTAATATTTAGCATTGTAATACTTCATGAGCAACCTCATTTTAATATAGGTCTTTGCATTCTGCCTGACATACATTTAAGTATGAATATAGATCACAAAATAGCATCCTATGTTTTATTATAGTAATCAAAGTGTCATATTTATCATCACTTTCACCATATTCTGTGAGCTGCATTATAAAACATATGACCATTCATCAACAGCACAAAGTGATTGTGAGAATTGCAGATGATCTCTTCAGAGGGAGGAAGGTTTGTTTTCGGTGACAATAGTTGGCAACCTGAGAAACACAGCTAGCATCGTCAGGAAAGGGGATAATCTTTCCCAGCTCGAACGCTTCCAGGAAAATTGTTTGTATAATGTACAAATAGTAAAATAATTATTATGACAAGTTCCAGATACCATTGACAAACTGAAACGCACCTACTACTCACTGGAAATTTAAGTTAGAGTAAGGTGCAGCTGAAAGCACAATGCTTACTGACAGCATTCATGATCTCCAGACATTTTATTCTCAGCTCATGTAAGAAAAGCCTAGGCAGAAGTGTAGCTGTAGAGGTAGCAGACAGAAAAACACTGGAGGGGCTTCATCACAAATCTTGTGCTACAAATTTTTGGAAACCTTAACATCCTGTGTGCAAGTACATTTTTCTGACCACGAAACCCAAAACATATGAGCAAAATAGAACACCTTTTTTCTCTAAAGTCATGGACGTCTTTTACCATCACACCTGTGTGTATCAAAGTAACAAGAAGATGAGAGTCATGTGAACTGTGTAAAATATTGTATTAGGAAAGGAATGGAGGGCATGTCCTTCTTGCTCAGAAACTCTGAGCAAGATCAGTTCAGATTCATCATCTCAGACATTTCTCCTCTACATGAAATGTAGAGCTCTTAACACGAAATATTTAAAGACAAACTTAAAATTGTCTTGTGTTCAGGAACAGAGGAGTTTTCTACTGATAAAGTTTTTTAAGGTTTGATGCCCACATGAGCCACAAATGGACAATTTCTAACATCATTATTTTATTCCTCTTTGTTTTTAATAGTATCCTAATTTCATCATCGCTGTCTTCCATTTTAGAACATATAGACACTAGAAGGCAATAATCCTACTGAAGTCAGAAAACATTAACTTGTGAATTCAAACATTTAAACTATAATACACTTGTCACTTTTTGTAAATACGTGTTTTGTTGAGCTAAGCAAGATTTGAAAATTTGAGAAAAAGAATTACTAAGTTTCAAGGATAATTTTTATAAGAGGAAATACTGTCATTCAAGTTTGCAAATTATTATTCTTTCAACACTAAACAATCTCATACAAGCTAATACATAAAACATTTTATGAGTTTTAGACTATTTCCAAAACACAAAATATTAAACTGAATTTAAGAAAATATTGGGGCCAGATATGGTGGCTCACGCCTTTAATGCCAGCACTTTGGGAGGCCGAGGTGGGAAGATCACGAGGTCAAGAGTTCGAGACCAGCCTGGCCAACATGGTGAAACCCTGTGTCTACTAAAAATGTAAAAATGATTCGGTCATAGTGGTGCATGCCTGTAATCCCAGCCACTTGGGAGGCTGAGACAGGAGAATCCCTTGAACCCGGGAGGCAGAGGTTGCAGTGAGCTGAGATTGTGCCATTGCACTCCAGCCTGGGTGACCGAACAAGACTCCATCTCGGAAAAAAAAAAAAAAAGAAAAGAAAATTTTTGAAATCATTCTTAATATCACCAGCCTCCATGCATACAAGGTATTCAGTCACTTGACAGAGTTATAGCAGACGCAGCAGAAGGTAATGTTTTCAGATAGTTTTGTGGTAGAAAAAAAAAACTGTTTATTAGCAATTACGCTAATACAATTAAACATAATGTTCCTTATGGCCATTTGCTAAAATATCATTATTGTAAAATATTTTAAAATTTTGTTTTATCACGTAATTATTCAAACAGTTCTTAAGTATTAGAGATATATTAAAGTATCTTCAAACTTAACAAAATAAAAATATGGCCAGGTGCGGTGGCTCACGCCTGTAATCCCAGCACTTTGGGAGGCCAAGGTGGGCGGATCATGAGGTTAGGAGTTCTAGACCAGTCTGGCCAACATAGTGAAACCCCATCTCTACTAAAAATACAAAAAATTAGAAAATTAGCCGGGTGTGGTGGCGGGTGCCTGTAGTCCCAGCTACTTGCAGGAGAATTGCTTGAACCCGGCAGGCAGAGGTTACAGTGAGCCAGGATCGCACCATTGCATTCCAGCCTGGGTGACAGTGCGAGACCTTGTCTCAAAAAAATAAATAAATAAAATTAAAATTAAAATACGATTAAATCATTATAAATTAGCTCATATTTTAATGTCAAGATAAAAATTTTCATAAATGCACAATTTGTTGTAAAATGAGAAATAGTCAAATAAAACTACAAATAGAGTATAACATTACAAAATTACACATTTTCTTACACAAATCTTTAAGTTTATGTTTTCATAACATAAACTAACTGGTATGTAGAAACACCTACCAGTTAGTTATAATTCAATGAGATACGAGAGCAAAATCATGAGAAAATTACAGACCTCATTGATAAAATTCTGCCTCCTCCAACTTTCCACCTGAGTCTTGAGTATTCATCAGTAATGAAGCTAAGAAACAGATACCGAGGTTTGTCTTGGAATCATTCTGTGTATATGAATTTTTGTCCCTGAGACATGGGTATAAAGAATAAATGCTGTCATTTCATTTCTTTCTGGACTTATTACTGTCATGTCACCTGTAGAAGTAAGACAGTAGGCTCTGGGATTGGTAGAAATGGGAGTCACCAAATAGAAAACTGAACTTACCTAATTCCTGGAAAAGTAGAGTGGCAGCAGCAGGATCCTAAACTTGGTAATGAGTGAGCTCATTTTCTTCAGTAACATTGCCCAGTAAGGTGCATTGTCTGGGCTCAGTCCTCATCAATAAAACGAAAATTAAAGAATAATCATAACTTCAGACATTTTTTATTTTTATATAATATTACCAAATGTAGTATTGCTGATTAATAAACAAATTATATGCACATGCAATGAGATGGATAAACATCACAAATATAATGTTACAGAAATTCAACCAGATTAAAAATATGCATACTATCTAATCCCATTTATTAAAACTTCAAAAAGCAAACAGCATTCAGTTTCTGTCTTCAAGTAAGGGTGGAATAACTTGTGGAACTAATACATTCACAGAAAACATAAATTCTTGATAAAATATTATATGTAGTAATATACAAACATCCCTCCGTGTAATACATATGACATGATAAGGGTAAGAACTGAATGATAATTTTAGCTTGGTCCACTGTAGGGGATATGGGGATTGGAGTTGAGTCCAGCCAAGTTAACTCCATCCTAGAAATATAACAGTACTCTTCAAAAAAACACAAAGGAATCCAAAATCTCTACAGCTGTCATTTATAGTTTCTAGAACACAAGCTTAAAATGTAGAAGATGTATGAAGAAACAGGACAGTGTCACCAATACGCAAGACAAAAAATGGGCAGTAGAAATGATCCCCAAGATATCCAAGATGTTGCAATTAGAAGACAAGGATTTGAATGCAGCAATAATAAATATGTTCAAAGAGATAAATCCTCATAATGAATGAACAGACATCCAACCTTGGTAGAGAAATAGAAATTATAAAATAATTAAATAGAAAGATAACAAAATAAAAAAATACTGCTGAGCTTCTCAGCTGATTAGAAATTGAAGAAATATAGACAGAGCCATAGGAATTATTCAGTCTGAGGAAAATATAAAAGTTTGAAGAAAAATAAACAGAGGCTTAGAGACTTGTGAGATAAGTGAGTCCCACTAGACAGGGCCTGGCACACAGTGCAGCTGACATGTTCCTGCCTGAGCATTTTGGCTCTGGCCCAGTGTTCTTCTGAGAGCTCAGCTCCCAGAGGCAAGTGATAGTCCCTGAGGCTCCCCTTGCAGTCATAGTGGCCGCTACCACTGCTGCCACCAGGCCTGAAAGAAAGCATGGAGCCTGGGCACCTTCATGCACCCAGCAGTGAAATCCATGGCTGGCTTTGCAAGAGGGAAGTGTGAGTGGGTCACATGCCCACAGAAGTCACTCTTCACTGTTCCCACCAACGGAGTGGGGCAAGGCTCACCAGTGACAGCCCTGGAGCACAGCTGCTCTGCCTGCACCCAGGAATTTTGGCTGCTGCCCAGTGGTCTTCTGAGATTCCAGCCTGGCAGTGGTCTGCATTCTGTCCTGGGGCCCCCACTGTCATCACCACTGCTGCCACTGCCATGGCCACTGCTGGGCCAGGCAGGCAATGGTTGACCAGGTACTGTCACACACCCCAATGAAGGATATTGCTGCTGCTGCTGTAGGAGAAAAATGTGAGTGGGCAATGTGCCTGGCATCTGCCTGCCTCCACTGCTCCCCCTGAGGGGGCCCTGCCTTCCCTGGGACAGGCCAACAGCACAGCTGCCCTCCTCCCATGTGATGATTTTAGCCATGGTCTGGAGACTTTCTGTGAGCCCAGCCCTCACAGGCCTATGATCTGCCCTTGAGTTCCCACCATCTGAGTGCTCTGCTTGGCCCTGCCTGAGAGTTCTGCTGGTGACCTAGGGACCAGCCTGCTTCTCCATGTCACAGTCAACACCTGCACTCTGAAGACCTGAGGACAAGTTCACTGGCCCAGTTCAGGTCAAGGACCTCCAGGACTCATTCATGCTGTATAAAGGACCATCTAGAAGCCTGAAGATTGGGAGACTGCCTAGCCCAGTCCACCATTCCTGGCACCTTATCACGCACCTCAGGGTCTTTGGCTAGGCTGACCCTACCAACTGACACCACCACAGCTGACACTCACCTGCTTGTGGCAAAAGGCAGAGCCCAGCCTCTCTAAAGAAAGCAGCAACATCTCTGCCTGGAAGATCAGGTGAACCACAAAAATGTCTGTATTGGGCTGAGTTAATAGGTTCTGCCCCATAGCCACTCCCATGGAGAACTGTGGAACAGAAGTTTTCTGTGGCTCTCAGGTACGCTGTGTTCTGGAGAAAGATGACAGTGTCTGTCTGAACTGAGAGTCTTGAGCCCTAGAACAGAAGTTTGATAAGGAAGCAGATCACATTTTTTTTCCTGTATGGGGGTGTCCAATCTTTTGGTTTCCCTGGGCCAGGTTGAAAGAATTGCCTTGGGCCACACATAAAATACAGTAACACTAACAACAGCTGATGAGCTAAAAAAAAAATCGCAGAAAAAATTACGCAATGTTTTAAGAAAGTTTATGAATTTGTGTTGGGACACATTCAAAGCCATACTGGGCCACATGTACCTCGTGGGCCATGGGCTGGACAAGCTTGGTTTAGGATATGTAGCTGATATATCTCCATTCCCCTCTGCAGCCTCGCCAGGACCTCTCTCAGCCACCCCCAACAGGGCTAGTGTCTGTGCTCATCATTGGGGTATTCATAGATGAGCTTGGTGGTTCATCTCTGCCCAGCTTTGTCCCCTCCTGGGTGAATGGGGAAATAAAGGCACTGGGCTTTTCACAAACCAGCCCATCACCTGAAACAACAAAGAGCATCTCTCATTAAAGAAAGATCAAGTACATTTGCATCTACTTCTGCTACAACTGGCTCTTATCCGTAAGCACTATCTATGACTCATTTTGTTCCTAACATAACCCAGTTCTACATATACTGAGCACATATAATATGCAGGGCACTGTGCTAGATGCCCTGGCCTCGGTAAGCATCACTGTGGGGAAAGAAATTTCCTGGAAAAAAGTGTTGCATTCAAAAAATTAACACCTTGCCACTTTTCAAATTGAGGTAAAACTAAAAAGACCTTGTGTTACTCAATAATTAGGGCATGAATAGACTTCTGAATATTCAAACTCACCTAATAATGTCATGAGAGAACATGTCTGACTTTAACCGAAACAAAATACTGTCATTATTCTGAGATTTTGGGTTCGATTTTGTGTGAAAATATGTAATATTTTCATCACTTTGTGATGTGCAACAGGCATACAAAAATACATGCACAAAGTATTCATGCAAAGCTCCATGAATTATTGCAGAGCAAATACACTTGTGTGGCCAAGAAAGAGAACCAGCTTCACTCATGCCCTGGCAATTAGTCTTTCCCTCCCTCCTTCCAATGACAGCTAAGCTTTTAATAGCCTACATTGTACAGTAACTTTGTATTTTTATACAAAATGTTTTATTACAGAAAATTTTAAACATGTACAACAGAAACAAAGTCACCCAACCTCAACAACTACTAATCATGTGCCATTTTGTTTTATCTATACTTCAACCTAGCTCACCCCTACTTTATTATTTTTAGTTCTGTTTTTCATTGTGAGGGCATATGTACATTGAAAGGCATGAATCTTAAATGTACAACTTTGACAGACAAATACCCAATATAACATTCATAACTTTTAAGAATAGAATTTTTCACCATCTCCAAAAAATTCTCTCCTACTCCTTTCTGGGCATTTTTTTCTCCCTCAGAGTTTATTTCTTTGTTGATTTTTTTAAATCATAGGTTCATTTTGTCTGAAATCATACAATATGTATTATTTTATGTGTAGCTTGTCTCATTTAGCAGGTTCATGAGAATCATCCAGGCTGCGTGCTTCAGTAGTTTGTTCCTTTGTGTTGATGAGTAGTACTTGGTTGTATGAATGCTCTACAATTTGCTCACCCATTTTCTTATGAAAAACATTTAGGTTACTTTCTGTTTTGGGTTTTTATGACTAAAAGGTCTATACACATTCTTGTGCAATACTTTTTATATGTAATTTAATTTCTGTATCAGCATTTAAGTGACACCGCTTTGCATTTTTTATTGATTGGTCCAGAGATTACAATATGCATCTTTAACATATCACAATCTACTTAGAGTTAATACATTTTAATACATGTAAAACATAAAGACTTTCCTACAGAACAGTTCCATTTTCCTCCTTCTATCCTTTGTGCTGCTCTTGTAAATTTTACATTGAAACATTACAAATCTCACAATACAATGTTAATTTTTTGCCTTAAGTAATTACTGGTCTTTTATAAAATTAAGAGAAAATAGTGTTTTGAAAACATTTGGAAGCCAATACTTTGGGGCTATGCAAATACATTTTTTCTCCTTTAAATTTTACCCACAATTTAAAAATTATTTAGTAACTTTTGCCTACAGTTGTTATTACTGGAGTGTTCTTGTAGTGATTTTCTGTTTTGAATTATTCATCTACATTGGTAGATGTAGTACTTGGAATTCTGTAAAGATTTTCTTTCTTCCTCCCCTCCTCATTCCCGCACTTTCTTCCTTCTTTCCTTATTTCATCTTTTCTATATTGGTATGGATGTGTGGATATATATTTTATTATCTGGTTATAATTTAATGCTATCATTATTTATTTTGCTGCTCACATTTTTCCATCTTGGGCCATTGGGAGGTCTTACAGGGTGGCTCCTTTTGACATGCTCCCTTATATGTTTTTAAAGCACTTTTTGACCTTCTGGCTGTATAAGATACTTGAGGCTCAACTTGTATTTTCTATCTCCTGCCCTAGAATTATCCACTATTACAAGTAGCGCTGATTCTTCTTATTGAAGAACAGTATTTAGATACCAAGATCTGAAAGTTAGGTGTGCTCATTGATACTGAAATGTCACTGCTTCTGGGCCCTACTAGCAGACAGGGTTTGGAAACATATAACTAAGGTGTGCACACATATCTCCTTTTCTCTCTCTCTCTCTGGATGGATATATTGCAATAGAAATGTTTATTCTGATATTTCCAGCTCCAGATCAGCACAACAGGGTTCATTCTAGCATACCGTTTTTATTTTCAACTTTTTTCAACAAGAGTGAGAAACAGGCACTAATAATCAATCATATATAAATATATAAACTAATATGTAAAGTAGTTTCAAAATTGCTAATCCATAGCTTTACAGGAAAAAAAACCAACTAGAACACAGTGTTGGTGTACAGCTTTTGAGTATTACAGCATTCAATCAAAACACTGTTTTCCTAAGTGACTCAGGTCAAGAATTTTCGTCCCCACCATCTTCAACAGGGTTAGGCCATACATTTGTAGTAAGGTTAAACTCATTTATCACCTACTGCATTTCATCTAAATGTCCCAACTTTCTGGTTATTTTTTCAATTTGCATCAAGGACATTTACTCTTTGTGGTCTACAGTTCAATGTGATTTGGCAACTGTTCAGAGTAACATCCACCTTCACAGTACCATACAGAAATGTTTCATTACCCTCCGATTCTCTCATGCTGTCCCTTCATAGCCAATGCCTCCCCTCATCCCACTTTTTGGCATCCACTAATCGCTTTTGATCTTTATAATTTTCTTTTTCTACAATATCATATAAATAGAAACATACAATATGTAGCCTTTTGGATCTGACTTCCTTCATTTATAGAAGTAAACTTAAGATTTATCAGTTTCGTGGTGTGAAGCAATAGTTCCATTTCGTTGAAAAGTAGGATTTGAGTCTATGGCTACATCACAGTTTATTGATCGACCTGTTGAGGGACATCTGGTTTATATTTAGCTTTTTGCAGCATGGCCCTTCCCCAACTTCGAGCCTTCTCAGAGCTGGGCCATGTATCCCCACCCCTCCCAGCCTGCTTCCCCCAGGTGGTTTCTCCTGTGAAGAGGGTCAATGTGCTCCCCCCCGGCCTGGGAACCTTCTGGGCATAGAGGTATCTCCCTAGGGAGCTCCCTCCCACCCAGGAAATCACACTGGGGCAGGCCCAGGACCCAGTGGTAAGTTCAGCTGAATGGATGAGGCAGGACAGGCCTTGGAAGCAGTTTGCTAGGAGGGGAAGCCCAGCTGCCTGCAGAGCTGGGAGACTTAGAGGCAGCCAAGAGGTATCAGCCCACTAGGATCTGAGACCCTACCCCACTCTCTGAAGAGCTCCAGGGCCTGACAGGCACCAGGTGAGTGAGGATGGCATCCTGGAGGCCCCACCTCTTCCTCTCCCGGTGTCCAGGGCTGCCACTACCCACTTCCTCACAGCTCAACTTGCGTTTGTTCCTTCTTGGGGTCTGCCTTCCTGCTGGGACTCCTGGGGAGGCTGGCATATCATCCCTCAGGAGGGAGGTGCCAGGAGCCCAGGAAAGAAAAGGGAGGCAGTCCCCTCCCCAAGTTGGCCTCACTGCCATCCACCCACAGGGACATCCTCATCACATGGAGGAGGACATTGAGGCACAGGTGAGAGCAGTGTGGCAGACACTGGGAAGAGCCACCTCCCAGGGCTCTGGGCTGCCCTCCTGAGCCTCCTGGGGTGGGAGACAGAGACCCCTGGGTGACAGAGACATCTTATCAGGCTGTGGAAGGGGCTGTTTTCTAAGACAAGGATACCACAGTAATTCAACTCTGCCCACTGCCAGATGGTGCCTTCTGAAATGTGGCCTGGTAACCCTCACAGCTCAAGTCCACAATAGGAGAAACACCTAACACCTGCCTAGGATGGCCAGATGGGCAGGGGCAAGTAGAAACTCAGGGTGAGGTCACTGGAGAGTATGGTTTGGGCAGGGTTTGAGGGCTCAGTTGAGGCCAAAATTTCTGATTCCCTCCCGGGGTATGCTCCTCTCCTGGGACCTGCTGCCCTGGTTTCCCCCAACTCCATTCCCCTAGCTGAGTCCTCCTCACCTCATTTCCTGCTCTCCCATGTGGGCCCAGGACCCATCCCTGTCTAGTCTGTGTGCCTGGAAGCTGGTCTCACCTGAGTCTTCAGCTTTGTTCTTCATCTTTCTCACTTCCCAAGGATGGAGCACCTGAAATGCAGGAGAGGGTGGGGGTGAGAAGTGGCCCCATGATGGCCCATATCCAGGAGCCTGCTGCTTCTCTGCTGGAATATGTGCCTTTCCCTCACAGGGCTCAGACCCTGACCTGACCCAGGAGAACCCCAGGTGCCTCTCACAGGCTGGGCTGGGGCTCTGTCCTCAACAGGCAGGTGAGAGACCAATGCCTGGTTGACAATCTCCCTCAGGTCACACCAAAGGTCTAGGTCCCAACAGGGTGGAAGAGAGGCCAGGCTATCAAAATGATTTCTAGATCCCTGGCCTGGGCTCTGGGTGGCAGGCTGGGGATGATGGAGGGACACCCATACTGCAGAAGGAGAGACTGAGGCCCAGGACTGTGGGGGATCCAGGAGCAGTGAGGAGGCCACGGCTGGACTCTGGGGACTTTGGTGCTGGCCCTCAGTGAGGTGGGCTGCTGTAGATGTGAGGACAGCAGGGCATGTGGCTTCCAAGGAACAAGTGGCTCCAGGGTTGAGGGCACCCAGAGGTGAATGCAAAGTTACTTCTCCATGCCAATCTGTCCAAACAAACCTTGAGTTCTTTATTTCTAGGAATTCCTGTAGAATCCTAATGGGCATGACCTTCTGGACCCATTTTCACAGCTCTGGTGCCAGTGGAATTGCACTTGTTCGTGCTTCTCCCTATTTTGTTAACGGTGGAAATATTTAGAGACAGGGTGGGTTGGGAAGTTACTGAAATAATGGCTGGGGCCTCCTGGGTGGGTGAGTCAGGGCTCCGGCAGTCTAAGACTTTTTACAATAAATACGTTATAGGTAAAGTTAGAAAAAAATAAAAATAAAATGGAAATCATTCTCTTTCTTTGCTCACCATAAAGAGAAACACACAGGGTCTAGACATGTCTGTTGGAGCCAGGCTTGTCCTGGGAAAGTGGGAAGCACTGAGCAGGAGCCCTGGGGATGGAGGGCAGGTGAGATGGGGCTCCCAGGGAGATGCAGCCATGGTCAGGGCCTGGCCCACTCAGGCTGGCAAAGACCTTCTGAAGCCCCGGAAAGATGGCCCAGTACACTGAAGGCTCAAGTGGCTCATCTGAGCCAAAGATCTGTCCAGTTGGTGCAGAATCTCAGCAGCCCTGCCAATGAGGGGCCTGATCAGCCATGAGGATCTTAGTCACTGGAGGCAGGTGGCTGGTGGATGGGGCGGAAGAGCCACCTACTGGGAATGTGGGAGTCCACTACCCGGCAGACTGGAAAGAGCTCCTGCGGGTGTGGACCCTAGCACTGTCAGTCTGTGGGTCTGCCAAGGTGGGCATGTGGACCTCCGTGGCCACGCCCATCTACCAGAGCTTTATCTCCTCGTCTGCACAAGTGTAGGACAGTGGAGACTGGATAGGATTTGAATGGGAGGCCCCCTAAAAAAGTGTCATGAGCTTTGGCCTCTCCTCTCCTCCGAGCAGAACAAAATGACCTCCTCTGCCCTGTCTTCTCGCAGCGCCCAGCACAGGAGCAGGGCTTTTGGCGGTCACGTCCCTCTGCTCTGCCTCCCCAAACTTGCACACTTCTCAGGCAGTACAGAGATCAGGCCGTTACAATCTTGGCACAGCCAGACAAGAAGAGAGGCAGGAGAGGGCGAGGGCGGTGGAGGCGTGGGCTGCACTTCCGCTGGTGCCCCAGACCCAGGCTGCGTTCACAGGCTGCAGTCCAAGGGGTACTCAGTGTGGCTCCCTGCACCCCTCATTGGCCTGGATCATCTGCTGCGGCTGATCATTTCCGAAGGTTTGCGTGTACCATTTCCGAAGGTTTTCAGAGAATCCCTGGTGACCTCTGGCAGGGGGTGGTTATCTGGCGACCACCAGCAGGGCCTGTGGCCTTGCCCCCAAGCAGCACCCAGCAATCCCCGTGCCCACCCAGGCACTAAGCATTTGCAGTGGGTCTCTTTCTGGAAGCTCGCCTTCTCCTGCTAGCCCTTCCTCTTCCTCACCCCGGTACTTCTGGCTATCCTCCTTGTCATCACAATGGGACAACTGGGTGCTGGAGACTCGGAAATCACTACGCAGACCTGCAGTCCATCCCAGGCCTGGCCAACAGGGCATCGACTTGGGGAGAAAAGTTGTCTTCCGCCTCCTAAAAGACCAGAACAGATCCGCGTACCAGTCGTGCCCCAGTGCAGGCTGTAGGCACAGCTCACGATAAGACCGGAAGGTGCGCGCTCCCTGGTCCACCCTTTTTTCCTGGAGGCTGGGGCTTGCCTGGCCAAGGTCGTCCTTCATGACAGGGAATCAGAGCTTTGCGTGGCTGCCTTACCCCGCTGGGGCAGCGCGGGAGAGAATCGCTGCTAAGGCTTTCCTGCAGGCTGCAGTGACTGCCCCTTTAGGGTCCCCGCAAAAACACCACCCCTGCAAGTAATCCACTGTGTCCTGCTTGCCAGCCTAGGCTTACTCATCATCTGTGATTCCAGAGAAAACAATCTACAGTGGAATGACCAAGTTCTAGAAAGAGGAAAACACAAACAATCTGTGGAAAGTCCGTTTGTCATCTAGATTTTTAAAAGATACACATTTTCCCTTCTTGTTATATTGAGTAGTGCATGAAGCTGATATAATAGATGTACAATTCACACTATAGCTGACTGAAGGGTGAATTCTTATTCTAAGGTACTTTGTGGTCTCAAATTTGTCTGTTCCCACCCCCAGAATCCCCTTAAAAGCAAGTATTTATTATCATTGAGAGTGGATGAAGAAAGAAACTAGCTAGGCTGATAGAGCAAAGAGTCCTCGGCAGAACTTCTCTTCTAACAAAAACCAGCCCAAGAAATCACTTCTCTTTAACAAAGAATAGCCTGTAAGATCAGGCTGCAATCACAGATAAGGAAGCTGAAAGCTTGCATCGACAGGGATGCATGCAGCTGCACCCACCACCTTGGACCAGACACGTGCAACATGAGGGGCTCCACCCCTCTTTTTTGCACGTGTGTAGTAGGAAAGAGATGAGCAACTTGTAGTAGCTCAGACTAAGAACCCGCCTGCATAATAAAAGGGTGGGATGTGGGCTGTCAGAGATTTGTGCTCTATGCAGCTGACATGCCTGGTCCTAACCGGTTTTTCACACCCTATGTGGATAAAATACTCCTTCCCACTAGCTCACGTATAAAAACCCTTGCCTTTTACTGCAGAATGGCAACCCTTTTTTAGGACCCCTCTCTGCAGCAGAGAGCTATTCTCTTTCACCTACTGAATTTCTGATCTAACCTCACCCTTGGCATGTCTGCATTCTGGAGTTCCTCACTTGTGAGACCAAGAAGTTCAAGTGTCACCCCAGACAATGAGGCTGCTCAACTATCACTTGTCTCATTGCCTGTTGGTACATAGAACCTTCAATGAAAATGTGTCCAAAAGGACATTTCATAAAGTGCTCTCTTTTCCAGTCTTCAAGCAATGTGGGAAACTATCCATGATGTATTAAAAACTTTTGGCTGAAATGCACAATTTCTAACACAAAATGAATGCTATAAATTATTTGATGTATGTATATTATGGCCATCTGGACATCATCACACACTGCCAAATTTAGTAAGAGGGACTTGAGAACTCGTGGCAGTTAGGAAGCTTAACTTCTGCATACTGTCACTTATGAAAGTTAGTTCTCCCTGCATTTCTCCAAAGCAAACTTGAAATGTCTATCTTATATAAAATTTCTATATAATCCCAGTGAGGTTCACCCTTCTGGCCCTGCCCACACAGCACTGGTAACAATGGAATTGCATTTGCTCATGCTTCCCCCAATTTCCTTGAGGTCATAAACATTTAGTGACAAGGTGAAACAAGAAGGCACTGAAACAAGGGCTGAGGCCTTCTGGGTGGGTGTGTAAAGATCTCCTGCAGCCAGGACATCTTCACAATAAATAGGTTGTAGGTCAAGTTAGAAAAAAATGGAAATTATTCTATTTCTTTGAACACCACAAAGAGAAATGCACAGGATCTTGATGTGTGTGTGAAGCCAGGCTTGTCCTGGGAAAGTGAGAAGGGCTGAGCAGAAGCCCTGGCAATGGCAGGTGGGTGAGATGCGGTCCCCAAGGAGAGTCAGCTAGGGTCAGTGGTTGGCACACTGAGGCTGGCAGGGGCCTTCTGAAGGCCAAGGGAGACAGCCCAGGAAACAAGGTTGAAGCAACACATCTGAGCCAAAGATCTGTTTAAGTCCTCCTGAATCTCAGTAGCCTTGCCAAGGCGGGCATGATCATCCCTGGGTATCAGAGACACTGGAGGCCGGCAACTGGTGGGTGGAGTGGGAGACCCGTCTACCACACCGGCACGATTTCACTGGCAGGCCAACAGTGGGGAGTGGATAAAGAGAGAGTTCTGTGTGGAAAACTCCCTTGATGGATCATCAGGGAGGTGAAGTACTTGGCATGACCTCAAACCCAGCTTGTGGGATAGCAATTCCAGTGAAGCTAGGACAAGCTGGCACGGCTCAACCAGGCCCCCCAAGACACCATGTCCCTTTTCCATCACAGCTGGGCCTGGATGGGGATGTGGACACCCATAGAACCCAGAGGATTGGCCCCTGGTCAGTGGTGGTGCTGGTGTGTGGCATAAAGGCAACTGGGGAAGGCCCTCCAGGTGCAAGGAGGAGCCAGCCTCTCCTGTGGGGCCCTGGGCAAGTCACTGCCCTCTTTGGGCTTTTGTTTCCTCCTCTGGAAAATTCAGGAAGGCTGTTGTGCAGGCCTCACAGGGTCATGATAAGGTGCAAAGGAGGAAAGAAATTTAAAAGTTTTTGTGGCTGACTTTTCCTGAGAGGGATGATGGTGAGAATAATGGTGATAGCCACATGCGACTGAGTCCTTGGGAGGCCCTGTGAGGAAGGTGTTGTTCCCATCACACTTCTCAGATGAGGAAACAGTCTCAGGGAGGCCCGGCTGTATGCCCAAAGTTATGAACGCATTGAGTGTTGGAGCTGGGAGTAAATCTCGAATCAGGGCTCACTGGAGGTGGTGGGAGCATTGCACCAGCTGACTCAGGTGGTTATTTCAGATCTGAGGTCAGGAGAACAGAGGTGTAACTGTGAGGGAAGCACAGTCTCACTGACCCTGTTCCCGACTCTGCTAATTAGGGACATTTTTAGAGAGTCCAGATGGGGCTTTAGCAGCAGGTGAGTTGGCCTGTGGCAGGGAGGGGCTCCAGGAAGTCAAGATAGGGCTCCTCTCTCCAAGCTGGAGTTTTCCACATCAAGAGAGCAGAGCGTCTTCCTCCTCCGGCCCTGCCCTCCTGTGGCCACAGTGCTTGGAATGCCTTGATTAGAGAGAACAGAGGAAGAGCCTGGGAGAACTGGGCTCAGAGTGGATTTGGGGAAGAGTGTGGCTGGGGACAACCTGACTTTGTGATTTATTAAAACCTGACCATAGAGGTAACTAGGATGTGCTTGGTGTCTTTGGAGGCCAGCTGTGGAAAAAGGAGGGAAATATTTTGGGTAAGGAGGGTAAGGGTCCTTGGTGGCTCCAAGCGGAAGACTTGGGTAGGGGGTCAAGGAGATATGGGCTGGTGAGAGTTCAAAGGACAGGCCTTATGGAGGAAGCTGATAATTGGTGCTCATCACTGCTACCACCTTGATGGCACAAGGAGCTGTGCCCTCTCTGGGTACACTTCTCACTGACATGCAGATGCTGGAAGTTGCCACAGAGGATTATATGGATGTGAGTGAGACTGGGACAGGCAGGCAGGGTGGGGACCAGGATCCTGAAAGTGGTGAGGAGAGAGTCTTAGACTGAGCCCTGAGATTGCAGCACTTGGCAAACCTCCTTTCCTGAGAGCCTACCAGATGCCCCTGTGAATGGGGGTGTCAGGTTCATCTTATCTATGAGTGATGGAGGCTCCAGCAAAGACACCAATCCCTGTTCCTTGAGTAGTGAAGCTTCAGAGTTGAGTCTCAGCCTCTGCCTCAGGTGGTGCCCACTGGCGAAAAGAGAAATCGGGCCCTTCCTAAGACAGACAGTTCCTAAGTGGTTGAATACCTTCTTTGTTTCCAAGCCCTCAGTTTTTCTGTCTGTCATCACAGAGAATCAGGGCAAAAGATCACTGAGCCTCAGTGTCCCTTCTATAGAGCCCAGAATGTGGTGAAGGTCAAAGTCCTGTTTTATGCTCATGCCCTGACACTGGTGGCCCTGGTGGTGGTGCAGCATAGGAAGATGAGGGCTACTCATGGGCCAGGGGGCCTTTCTGAGGGATCTTGGCTGTATAACTTCTAGGAAAATATAATTGATACTAAGTAATGGATTGAGGTGAGCAGCTGGGGCCATCACTTTGAGTGAGGGTGAGGATGTAAAAGTCAGAGACCACCCTGGGGAGGACACTCCCTGGCTCCATCCTCCGCATCTAGGATTTATTGGGAAGGTTTGTTACACATAGAAGGAGGAGAACCATTCCAATGGAGGGTTTGATTAGGGGACTAGAATCAATTATAAGCTCCTAGAGGAGGGGCTGTTTATATCCAACTCTGAGAACAGGTTGGGGCTACATGGGATTGGAGGGGAGGATGGGACCCCTTAAGAGATAAGCCTCAGAGACTGCCTCCTGCCTCCTCCCTCCCCTACAATTCTCCTTTATCATCTTCCACCCAGGAGCTGTCAGAATCCTGTCCTTTCTTCTGTCTCCAGATCAAAATCCTCCAAGAAATGCAGCTGCTTCAGTGACAAGAGAGAATTGTCATCTTCTGACTGAAGAAGAATTTGGGGTTTTGTTCCAGTGCATGAAGTGTGACAGTCAGAATAAAAGGTGAGGGCCTAGCAGATTAGCAGAGGGTATCAGAAGACTCAGTCTTGCAACCAGCTTCGAGAGACCGTGGCTGTGGCTCCCTGGTAAACATTTGGCCCTGTTGCATGGGGACCCCTGGGCAGGCAGTGGGAAGCCTGAGGTGTGGCTTATGGTAGCCTCACAGCTGCCACTATTTCCTGAAGCTCCTACTGGTTCTGTCAGTTAAGCCCTCATCCCAGTAGGCCAGCAACACCCTGAAGACCAAGAACAGGCCATGGTGAATCTCAGGGCCACTGAGTGCCTGGGCTGGCAGGGGTAGAGTGCCTCAGGGCTCCGTGACATTTAGGCTGAGCATGGGCTTTGGGAGTCAGACAGTTGCACTGGGCTCCCAGCTGCACCATGACCAGCCCTGTGTCTGGGGCAGGGGCCTCACTGTTCTGGAATTTGAGACACCATAGTCATAAATTTAACACAGCATTCTAACTGCTTTTTCTTTTTTATCTATCTTTCTCTATGTGCTACCGATCTCTGTGTTCATTTAAATTAAAAAAACATGTTATTTAATTTACTAAATATGTTATACAGCGTGTATTATTCTTCCTCATGTTTTTTTACTACATTGTATGATTCAACTCATATGAGGTACATATGGTTGTTCCATTCATAGAAACACAAAGTGGAAGAGTAGCTCCCAAGGGCCAAAGGGAAGGTAAAGGGGGGCTGTTGTTTGACAGGAACAGAGTTTCAGTTTTGCAAAATGAATAAAATTCCCTATGAATGCAAATGATGGTTGCAGAACAATGTGACTGTGATTAATTCCTCTGACCTGCACATTAAAAAATTGTTAATATAATTAATTTTATGTATATTTTACCACAATGTAAAAAAGGACTTTTTAAAATGAACAAGGATTATAGAAATCTGCAACAGTGTAAATGAGTATCATGAATATAATCTTGCAATAAAAATTGATATAAAATTATCCATACTACATAATTTCATTTATATTAAATCCAAAAATCAAAACTGAGGGTCTGGCTTCCACTAATGGTAAAGCAGCTAGCTGAAGTAACACTCTCATAGAGAAAAATGATTAATCCTGGATAAAATAGTATATATCATTATAGAAACACTTCTATATAGAATACATGTATGAGATATATGTATATAAGAACTGAATGAGGATTTCAGCTGTGCCCTCCGTAGGAGAAATAAGTATTGAAGTTAGAATTCAGCCCAATTAACACCCTCTTTAAAAAACAACACTCTTTGAAGGGACGCAACAGAATCCAAAGTCTCTATAACTCTTGTATGCAGTCTCTAGTGCACAATTTTTAAATATATGAGATGTGTGAAGACACATGAGAATGTAATACATACACAAGATAAAAAGCAGGCAGTAGACATCTCCAAGATGTAATCAGAAGACAAGAATTTGAAGGCAGCTATTATAAGTATGCTCATGGGGGGAGAGGAAAAGATTCCATAAATGAACAGATGTTGAACCTCAGCAGCGAAATGAAAAATAGTCAAATATAAAAATATGAAGTCATAATTTTGAGCTTATCTATAGATCAGAAACAGAAAACAAAGCAATAGAAATTATCTGATCTGAAGATGGAAGAAAAAAAAGAAAAAGCTTAAAGAAAATGAACAGAGCCTTACAGATCTGTGGAATGATTGAGTCTGAGAAGAGGGAAGAGACAGAAAAAATTAAATGGGTACAAAAGTAAATCAACAAAATTTAGAGAAAATAGACAGAGCCTTAGAGACCCATGGAATGATTGCGTCTGAGAAGGAGAGCAGAGAGACACAGGAATTAGATGTTATACAAAAGTAAATCAACAACTAATACCTCAAAATTTCCAAAAATTGTTCAAAAACCTAAATTTTTGTATCCAAAGGTCCACCCCCAACCCCCCACCCCCCACAAAAATACAAATAAAACCATACCAAGGTCATATTGTGATTTAGGAAACTAGCAGGGGAGGACTGTCAATTGACTTGATATGCTTTATCATTTTTATTATTTATAAGAATGGAAATAGGTTCTCCTTAAGAGTTTTTTTCTCGGAGAAAGTCTGACATGTGAGGCACAGATGAGTTTTTAAAGGTAGATGACTATTCTATCCTTGTCTTAAATGTTCCATTTTTTACCTTAGAAATTATTTATATTTGTTTCTTCCAAATCCTGCAGTAATATTGATGCTCCAGAAAGAATCCCCACGGAGATTCTGCTCTTATGCGTCCACCCTCAGGGAGCTGAGGCTGTGCCTATGACAGTTTCAACAGCGAGTAGTCTTGGAGTACTTAATCTGAAAAACTTAATGGAAACATGAATTAAGAGAATGATCACTGTTTCGTTCTATCAGCAAATTATTAAAAGTGGTCCAAAGGGGCTATTTAAAAAGAGATATTAAAAGATTTTCCAAGGGAGCCGTATTCAGGGCAGAAACGCAGACACTGTCCCTGACCTCACCACACAAACTTCGCTCATGTGTTGGGAGGGAACAAGGGGGCGCTGTAGCCCTGCTGACCTGGATCAATCACGGCCGGGAGGTTCACACTAGGACCCGGAGGACTAGGAAGAAGCCTGGGTTGGGTCAGAGAAGGGGTGGATGTAGCTCCCAAAGCCCCTTCCTGTGGCTGTTTTCTGACTGAATAGAGCAGGGTCAGGCCCTTCCCCTGGGACTTTTTCTCCTCTTTATTGCAGTGGCGGGAGCGTCCCCGTGAGAGACCCGACCCAGGCGTGGGCCCTGCAGCCGGCCCGGGGATCCAAGGGGCGCTCCTGGGGTGCAGAGGAGGATTTGTGACAGCCCAGAGAACAGAGGATTTGAAAAGGCAAATGGCAGGTGACTAGAGACAGGATGTTTTCATTTCTGGCGGTGAACTGACGGTTTCAGACACTCGCGAGGGGGCTTCTCGAGGGGATCCCAAGAAGCCTGATAACTGTCGCGTCCGCAGCCATTTGCCAACCTCTAGGGAGGGGTGCACTGCGCATGTCTGAAATGGCAGGCCCGGTACCCCATCCCTAGAGACGCCCTGCCACTGTGCATGTCTGAATGGGCAGGACCATTACCCTAGGGACGGGTGCACTGCGCATGTCTGAAAGGGCAGGACAGTTACCCCACCGCTAGGGACTGGCTACATCGCGTGTGTCTGAAAGGGCGTGGCGAGGGGAGGAGCGAGAAGGGGCGGGGCCGAGCGGAGAGGCGGGACGAGAAAAGGGGCGGGGCGTGCCCAATTCCGGCCAAGGAACATTAGTATGGCAACCCTGTCGCGGAGGCCATGAGAGGCGACCCGCCCTATGTTGGTCTGGAGAAATCGAACTTCCAAAATGACAAGCGCGAAGCCCGCAGCTCCGGGAGACAGGGTGCCTCAATTTCAAGGTGAAACTAGCCGCCCTAGCTGCACTGTCTCACCAGGCAGGAGAGATTTGGGAACAGCCAGGCTTCCTTCCGCAGGGCGAAATGGCTGGGCTGCGTGGAAGGGCGGGGCAGGGAGCAGAAAGGTCTTAGTGCATTGCAGGAGTTACAGTGTCTGGTCCGCTCCCAGCCGGTTGGTCGCAGGGCTGAGGGTCTGCGATGTGGGCCTGCTCCGGGCTGGGGGAGTGCGGAGCTCTTGGGGAGGGGCAGGGCGGTGCGCGCCTCGCGGGGCATGCTAGGAGTTGCAGTGTCTTCACTGGTTCCCCAAGGTGGATGGCGGGGCTGCAGGATGACAACCCAGATTGAGACAGGAGAGGACGCGGGGCGCAGCCCTGGAGGGAGGGGCAGGGCGGCGTAGGCGGCTTCACTTCCAAAGCTTTGCTGGCCATTGATTCCATGCCAAACCGTCGCCCAGGGAATTGAGTCAGGAGAGGAACTTGAGGAGCAGGTCTGGATTGGGCAGTGAGGAGGGTGTGTTGCTGCGAAGTGCACCCCGCCTTTGCCCAAATCGGGAGTGTCTTGTCCTCACTCACCTGCCTTTTCGCTGCTTAGCGCGATTTTCTCTCCCACCTGCACCCGGGGTCTTTCCAGAGCATCGCGCCTCCTCCAGCCCCTGGAGCCGCCTGCTTTCCTAAGTGGCTGTGGGAACTGGCCTGAGGTCCCAGACGCTATCCACCGTGCTGCTGTCCTCCACTCTCTCCAAGCAGAGCGCAAGTTCAGCTGTCTTTGAAAGACACCTATGTGGGGAAAAGAAAGATCAGATCGTTACTGTGTCTATGTAGAAAAAGGAAGACATAAGAAACTCCATTTTGATCTGTACTAAGAAAAATTGTTCTGTTTTGAGATGCTGTTAATCTGTAACTTTTGTACCAACTCTGTGCTCACAGAAACATGTGCTGTATTGACTCAAGGTTTAATGGATCTGGGGCTGTGCAGGATGTGCTTTGTTAAAAATGTTCTTGCAGGCAGTATGCTTGGTGAAAGTCATCACCATTCTCCACTCTCTATTAACCAGAGACACAATACACTGCGGAAGGCCGCAGGGACCCCTGCCCAAGAAAGCCTGGGTATTGTCCAGGTTTCCCCTCACTGAGACAGCCCGAGATATGGCCTCTTGGGAAAAGAAAGACCTTACAGCCCCCCAGCCCCACACCCCTAAAGGGTCTGTGCTGAGGAGGATTAGTGAAAGAGGAAGGCCTCTGTGCAGTTGAGATAAGAGGAAGGCATCTGTCTCCTGCACGTCTCTGAGAATGGAATGACTCAGTGTAAAACCGACCATACATTCTATTCTGAGATAGGAGAAAACCGCCTTATGGCTGGAGGCGAGACATCATGGCGGCAATACTGCTCTGCTAAGCTTTACTGCACTGAGATGTTTATGTAAAGTTGAAGATAAATCTAGCCTACGTGCACATCCAGGCACAGCACCTTTCCTTAAACTTATTTATGACACAGATTCCTTTGCTCACATGTTTTTCTGCTGACCCTCTCCCCACCATCACCCTATAGTCATGCCACATTCCCCTCGCCGAGATAGTAAAAATAGTGATCAATAAATACTGAGGGAACTCAGAGACCAGCGCCGGTGCAGGTCCTCACTTGCTGAGCGCCAGTCCCCTGGGCCCACTTTTCTTCCTCTATACTTTGCCTCTGTGTCTTATTTATTTTCTCAGTCTCTCGCCTCCATCTTGCGAGAAATACCCACAGGTGTGGAGGGGCAGGCCCCCTTCACAGCTACTGCCTTTCCTGGGGATGCACAAATTCAGAGCTTTGCAGGGAGTGAGCATGGGCGGTGGCTTCCTGAAAATGTCACCCTCACCAGCGCCTTTTTCGCAGATGTGGAAGTGGAGGCATGAGGGAGGGTAATTATTGGGTTACCGAGGTGCTGCTAAGAGCAGAGGAGAAAATCCCAGTTCCGAGCCTTGTGTCTTGTGTGACATTTCACCAACCCATTTAAGTACGCAAGCCCCCAAATATCTACCTAAAGATTATGATGGTTTAGATATTTTACACTTAAAATCATTGGCCTCATGTCGACTGAAGCCTAACTGGCCAGTGTCTCAAAGACACAGATGATGACCTGATCCCCCAGGAACAGATGGTGCTCCAGCTTTGTGGGAGTGACTTTCAAGGGATGGAGCACTTGGGTGGGGGGTCTTTGATACCTGTCAGTTTTCACATCTCTGCTTTGGGTGAAAAGCTCATCACTCACAGCAGTCAGGATATGCCTTTACTTGCTGGGGCTGAACTGTTGAAACTTTATGTCTAAACAATGGAAACATCCAGGAGCATTTCTGCTTTCATGGAGACTCTTACTAATTGACGTCCCTAAAGCCCCATGTCCTCAGGGACAGTTCCTTTTATTCTTGGATGGTACCAGCTTTCATGCTGTTAAATCTAATCTGTAAAAACCTGAGCGTTAATCTCCATGAATATAAGATCTTGTTCTTTCTCATTTAAATGCCCTCCCTTTTTTTCTCTTGTCTGATATTGTGAGTAGGATTTCCACTAAAGTGTTGAAAGAAGTAGTGAGAGTGGGCATCTTTATCTTAAAATAAATCTTAGAAAAGAAGATTCCAACATTTCACCATTTTCTGTAATGTTAGCTATGGGCTTGTCCTATAGTTAATAGGGAAAGTACTTCTTTATTGTGAGGTATATTCTTTCTATACCTAATTTGTTATGAATTTTATTAGAAATGGATTTTAAAATTTGTCAAAATAATTTTAGGCATCCATAAAAATAGTCATGATTTTTAATCTTTTCATTGTGTAAATAAAATTTATGGCATTCATTAATTTCCACATGTTAAAATATTCTTGCATCTCAGGAATAAATCTAACTTGATCATAATAAATGATCCTTTTAAAGTGCTTTTGAATTTCATTTGCAACTTTGTGGATGGTTTTGCATGTATGTTCATTGGGGATATTGGCCTTTATTTTTTTTTCTTGTAATGACCATCTCTGGCTTTGGTATCCGGGTAATGCTGGCTTCATAAAATGAGTTTGAAAGTATTCCTTTTTCTTCAATTTTTTCAAAGATTTGGTTCTTTTTAAATGTTTGGTAAAATTCAGCAGTCAAGTCATCAGATCTAAACTCCTTACTCACTACTGATCTATTCATATTTTCTATTTCTTTATGGTTCAGTCTTGGTAGATTGTACACATCTAGAAATTTATCCATGTCTTCTACCTTATCCAATTTGTTGGGATATAATTGTACATAGGAGTGTATGTACATAATAGACTTATCACCTTTTGTATTTCTGTTATACCAGTTGTAATGTCTCCCCTTTAATTCTGATTTTATTTGAGCATTTTCTCTTAGTGTAGCTGAAGATATGTCAATTTTATGATTCCAAAAAAAGACTCTTACTTTTTTCTCCATTTTCTATTGTTTTTCTAGTCTCCATTTATTCCTGCTCTAATTTTTTATTAATTTAATCACCTAGTAACTTTGGGATAATTTATTTCTCTTCTAGTTTCTTAAGTTATATCATTATTTGTTTAATTGTGATCTGTCTTCTCTTTTGATGAAGGTGTTTACTGCCACTCAGTCTCACTGGGATTAGCATCCATATGCACTATGGTCATTTTGTTTGAGTCCATCAAACTCCTGATCCTAAGATTGCACCTTTGGCATACTGGTAAGCAGCAGTGCTAAAAGCCGACACGATGGGTAGGGGTTTTACAGTGAGAGAATTACACACCATGTTTCGAGAGGGGCTAATGTTAAATGCTGTTTTTTTCTTTTTATTACTCATCAGTTTCTAAACCATAAGGCAGAAGGAATGTGCACCTCATCATGAGAGTGCACATGACAGCAGCAAAGGAAGCTGCAACTTAGAAAAGGCCACTATTCTTGCTTGCATGACAGTAGCACTTGTCAGAGCAACCAAGTGACATGCATAATTCTCTCCAAAGTAAAAGTCCCTTTTGTTTCTGCAGTTTTACAAAAGACCATCCCTGAGCCTGTCCTGAGACTGTGCAATAATAAACAATGTTCAGATGACTACCCAGGCATTTAGTAATAATAACCAGACCAGATGAAGTGACCACAGAGATATACCCTGACTGTTGGTAATCAGGAGTGAAGTACTGACTGATCAAGGTTCTGTCTTTTCACTGCCTTGACAGGCAAGTGTCTTGCAAACTGCCTGCGAAACACAGGCTAAACCTGATGACACATCATGCCGGAGCAGAGTCAATTGACCATTTATGTCTAGGTGATGAGTGTGCTTTAGTGTGGGCAGGGAAGGCAACTCATGATAAAGGCCATAAACTGCTATTTAGACCAAAGCAAAAGCCCACCACCAACTGGTGGCTCTGACTGAGTTGACTTTTAATGTATCATGAAACCAGTAGGCCAAAAGCAGTTAAAGTTGAGCAGGTGTCCTCAGTTATGGTTGGTTAATCCAGTTTGTGTTGTGAATTGTTTGATTAGCCTCCCCTTTACCCCGTTAGTGAGGGAGAAATTACCACCCTAGGGCTACTGGAAGGGTTAAAACCATGGCACCAATCACTGGACAGATAAGATTGACAGCAGTTATTCATTACATATAATCATGAAAGGAGGAAAGTACTGTAAGGTAAACAGACCTACACAGGGATTGCACCTGGGAGCAGAGAGAACAAACAGGAGGTGTCAGGGGAAGGCTTTGTAATATCAAGAGGGTGAGATGCTCCTGGTTCCCACAGGAGGTTGTTATTGGTTGGTCTGAATAATTCTGTGATCTTGGGGGAAACTGAAACACATTATGCAACCAACTGCTAAGACTACAATAACACTATAATATTGCAATGCTGTAATGTACTACATACTATGATACTAATTACAGGATTCTCACTTTGTTGATAGATTCTTGGAAACTGACTTTTTATTACTATGTGAACGAAACCAATCTTACCATTGGCTAATTGATAAAAATAAGAGTTAATTTCCTATAATATATAGTTTTTTCTTTCACTTAAAATCAGTTTCCAAGAACCTATCAATGACGTTAAGTGAGCACTTACTGAATATGTATTTTAGTGATGTGTAATAGAAAGTAGCTACATAAAATACACTATATAAAATATACTATTCGTATACAAAACTATACTTTGTGCTAAATATTACACTGGTTAAACACATAACAATGTTCTAGAAATGGACAGACCATATATATGATGTTGTTTTGTCATAAGTAGGTAAATGTAAACCTACCTTTAAAGGCCAAAGGAGTTGAGAGGTTGAAGAAAGAGGCTGACGAATCAAGTTTCTTAGAAGGAAACATTTAAGAGGAACTTATGAATAGAGGCTATGTCTCAGATGGTTGAAGATGGTGCATCCCTGTACTGTTACCTCCCAAAACCTAGACACTTATCACAGGAAAGGGATGTATAGGGCAATTGAAATCACTATATAAATTTGCCTAAGGGTGGGATTTATGCTAAGTACCTGTTCACAATAACTTCAACATTGTTTTGACTTAAGGGTAGAGCTTACAGAAACAGTCAGTTTCAATATATAACATAGGTACTTGAACCCCCCCTCAAAAAAAAATTGGAAGAAGTACCTGTGTCATAATTTTATTTTTTTCAGTAATTTAAAATCTTAAAATATTGTTATGTTCAATTAAGTAATCTTAAGTTTCTCACTAAAAATTAACATCGCTAAGCATTAAATAATAGTTTTAAGAGAGTTTTTACCCCAGCACCAGTGATTGGATAGCAGAGCTCTAGGCTGCATCTCTTCAGGCCTGAGTGACAGAAGATGTGAACCAACTCGTAGCCAAATAAGGACAGAGCGAATAGTTCCAAGCTGCAGCCCTTTTCAGGCAGGACTCCCCCTTATACTGAAGCCTGGCCCTCACTGTGGGACATTTGCATTTAACCTTGTATATAAGGTTTTTTTAATCTGTAAATTATATATATGTGGCCAAGCATGGTGGATCTCATCTATAATCCCAGCACTTTGGTAGGCTGAGGAGAGAGGAGCTCTTGAAACCAGGAGTTCAAGAGCAGCGTGGACAACATAGTTTGAGTGCCCTGTCCCCCACCTTTTCTACAATAAAATGAAAAAATTAGCCAGGTGTGGTCATGCATGTCTGTGGTCCCAGCTACTTGGCAGGCTGAGGTGGGAGGGTCACTTGATCCTGGGAGGTAGAGGCTGCAGTGAGCTGAGATCAGGCCACTGTACTGCAACCTGAGTGACAGAGCGAGATCCTCTCTTTCCCTCTTTCTCTCCCTTACTCTGTGTGTGTAGGGGGGGGCGGGGGGGAGATGTGTATTATTCAAAATAAAAACAATATAATGGCAATTATTATTATTTTTGAGACAGAGTCTCACTCTTTCACACAGGCTGGAGTACAGTGTGCAATGTTGGCTCACTGCAACCTCGCCCCCCAGATTCAAGTGATTCTTCTGCCTCAGCCTCCCGAGTAGCTGGGATAACAGGTGCCCACCACCTTGCCCGACTAATTTTTGTATTTTTAGTAGAAACATGGTTTTGCCACGTTGGCCAGGCTGGTTTCGAACTCCTGAGTTCAAGTGATTCTCCTGCCTGGGCCTCCCAAAGTGCTGGGATTACAGGCATGAGCCACAATGCCCTGCCAATGATAATTATTTTTAAATTTTAGATTTTACAATCTTTCTGACCCCTTGGCTCTTGAGGCAGCTTGAGCTTTGAAAATAGGCAATCCTCTATTGCAGCAATCTGCAATAGAAGTAAAACATGAGCCACGTGTCTCAATTAAAATTTTCTAGCAGCAACATAAAAAAGAAAAATAAGTGAAATTGATTTTAATAACTTAACCTAATATATCCAAAATATTTTAACATAGCAGAATTGAATTATTAAGTGTATATATATATATATATATATATATATAAATCTTTAAAATTCTTTCTTGTATTTTCCCCTAGTATGTCTCAGTTCACACTGCAAACAATACAGATGCACAGTAGCCCCCTGTGGCCAGTGCCTGCCACATTGCAAATGCATCTCTGAGAGCTCTGACTTTTCTGAATTTAGAAAGGTAAAGGGCCTGAATCCTCCTTTTCTGCCAGATGGGAGGAAATGCCCCTTCTCTGCCAATATCTCTCCTGTTTCAAGGATAAGAGAGGTTGTGCCTGAGAGGCAGCAGGGGCATACAAGAAACAAGTGTTCACAAGTAGACCACTGCTGTCCACTGTTGCTTGGTGTGGAGTCATCACTCCTCCAGGGATCAGACAGCAGTCCAAAAAAGATGCGACCCCAGAAGGGGGAAACCTCATGGTTTTAGACCTGTCCATAGCTTTGACCTGCACAGTTTAGATGTCAAGAGAAGAGATTTAAAGCAAACATTTTATCTTGCAATATGACGTTGGCAAATTAAAATAGAAAGAAATAAAAACATATTACCATAAATACCAATTAAACACAAAAGAAGGCAATAAGAGGAGAAAATAGCTACAAGAAACAAATAGAACTATTAACAAAATGGAAATAGCTCATTCTTTTCAAGATTAAAATGAATATATACATGGAGTAAAATGTCCAATAAAAATACATAAATTGGCTAAAGAGATTTAAAAAACAGATTTATTTTCTGCTGTCTATAAGAAACTCACTTTAGATCTAAGCACACAGATAGGCCAAAAGTGGCAGTATGAAAAATACCTTCTAGGAAAATTGCATCAAATGACAGCAGAGAGGTCATAATTATGTAAAATACACATTAAGCCAAAACTGAAACAAGAGACAAAGAAAGATATGATATAATGATAAAAGTGTCGATTCACTGGGGAAGCTGTATTAATAATAAATACATGCACACTTCACATCAGGGTTCCCAAATGTGTAAAGCTAACCTTGACACAAATGAAGAAAGAAATAGCTATGTAAAAATAGTAAGAGACATAATTACCCCACTATCAGTAATGAATAATAAAACCAGACAGAATGTTAACATGAGAACAGAGGATTTGAATAACACTGCAAACAGTGTAAACCTAAAAGACATATAGAAAACACTAGTCACAGTGAGTAGAAGTGAAAAAAGGAAAAAACAAACAAAACACTACACACAGCAACATCAGAATACACAATCTTTTTAAGAGGTCATGAAACATTCTCCTGTGTAGATGACCTACTAGGACACAAAACTAAGTTTTACTAAATTTAAAAATATTAAAATATGGGCCAGGCATGGTGGCTTGTGCCTATAATTCCAGCATTTGGGGAGGCTGAGGTGGGAGGATTGAGTGAGTTTAGGAGTTCAAGGCCAGTCTGGGCAACATAAGGAGACCCTGTCTCTACAAAATATAAAATAAAAAATTTAGCTGGGCACATATCTGTGCTTCCAGCTACTCAGGAGGCTGAGGTGGGAAGATTTCTTGAGCCTGGGAGATTAAGACTGTGGTTAGACATGATTGAGCCACTACTGTGCTTCAGCCTGAGCAACATAGCAAAACCCTGTCTCAAAAAACAAAGGATTAAAATATTACAAACTATCATTTTTGATTAAAAGGGAATAAAATTAGAAATCAATAGCAGAAGAAATACTGGAAAATCTGAAAATATGTGGAAATTAAACAACATGCTCTTGAGCATGTTCAAGGGTTGGAAGACAATATTATGAAGATGTCCACACTACCCAAAGTGATCTACAGATTCAATGTGATCTCTATCAAATTTTAACTCTCATTTCATTTTGCAGAAATACAAAAAAAATTTCTAAAACTTATATGGAATCTACAGTGAGTATCAAGAGCCAAACAACCTTCAAAAAAGGAAATAATATTAGAGGCGTCACACTCCTTGACTTCATAATGTATTACAAAAGTACAGTAACCAAACCATTTGGTACTGGTATAAAGGCAGATGGATAGACCAATGGAACAGAGTAGAGCACAGAAATAAACTGTCATTTATATGACCAAATAAAGAGTTATTTGTATATCCATATTCATTGCAGCATTATTCACAACAGCTGATAGGTGGAAGCAGCCCAAATGTCCCTCTATGAATGAGTGGATAAAGACAATTTGGAATATATAAATAATGGAATATTATTCAGTTTTTTAAAGGCAGGAGATGTGATTATTTTCACACTAAGGATAATCTTGAAGACATTATGAAAGTAAAATAAAGTAGTCACGAAAAGGACAAACACTGTGTTTTTCCAGTTAAATAAGGTATCTAAAGTGGTTAAACTCCTAGAAACAGAAAGTAGAATAGTATTAGAGCCTTGGGGGAGGACATAAGCGGGTAGCTGTTATTTCATGGGTATTGAGTTTTAGTTTTGCAACATAAAAGCATGACAGAGATATGTTGCATAACAAAGTGAATATATTTAATATTATGTAACTATGTACTTAAAATATCTAAGCTGGTTAATTTTATGTTTTTTTTTTGTTTTGTTTTTCTCTGGGGTGTTTGTTTGTTTTTTGCTTTCTATTTATTTATTTTTTTAGATGGAGTTTCACTCTTATTGCCCAGGTTGGAGTGCAATGGCCCCATCTCAGCTCACCACAACCTCCGCCTCCCAGGTTCAAGCGATTCTCCTGCCTCAGCCTCCAAGTAGCTGGAATTACAGGTATGTGCCATTACGCCTAGCTAATTTTGTATTTTTAGTAGAGATGGGATTTCTCCAGGCTGGTCTCGAACTCCTGACCTTAGGCAATCCACCCGCCTCAGCCTCCCAAGGTGCTGGGATTACAGGCATGAGCCACCACGCCCAGCTAATTTTATGTATTTTGACTACATTAAAAATGAAAATCTTTCTAAAGAGATATCTATAGCCCTTTTTAAAAATTACCTTCAAATCATAAAAATATCAGAAAAAACAATAAAGAGGCCAGGTGCAGTGGCTCATCCATGTAATTCAAACACATTGGGAGGCTGAGGAGAAAAAATAGCTTGAGGCCAAAAGTTGGAGACCAGCCTGGGCAACGTAATAAGCTCTCATAAGTAGAAGGAAACTAGCAAATTACAAAATATATGGAACTTAAAACAGTACACCCTTGACTTCTTGTTGAAGGGTCAGAAAATTTGATATTGTTAAGATGTCAATACTACTGACAGTGAAGCACAAATTCAAAGTATTTTCTATCAAAATCCTAATGTCACATTTTTTGCAGAAATATTAAGTCTTAAAATTCATATGGAATCTCAAGGGACAATGAGTAGCCAAAATAGCTTTAGAGAAGAACAAAAAGAGGTATCACACTTCCTGATTTGAAAACAGATTACAAAGCTATATAAATACAAACAGAAAGACAGATAAATGATGGAACAGAATAGAGAACCAAGAAATAAACCTTCATGAATATCATCAAATAATCTTCCATCAAGTTGCCATGACCAAACAACAGGGAAAGAACAGACACTTTAACAAACAGTGTTATAAAACTGAATATCAAAACGGATGAAAATGAAATTGGACTTTTTCACTTGCACCATATACAAAAATATCTTAAATGAATTAAACACTTACATCTAACTAAGATAGCTATAAAACTCTTAAAATAAAATATATGGTAAACAATCATATCATGGCATTTGTCTTTGTGATTTTTTTTGAATATGACATTAAAAGCAGAAGTAACAAGAAAAACAGAAAAATTAGACTACATCAAATGCAATAAGCTTTCTGCACATCAAGGAAAACATTTAGTGGAGTAAAAATGCCACCTAAGAAATGAGAAAAAATTGTAAATGATATATTTGATAAAAGTTAATGTCCAGAATGTATAAAAAACTTATAAAACCCAACAATAAAAAGTGAATAACCATATGTAAAAATGGACAAAACTCCCAACAGATGTTTCCACAAAGCAGACATACAAATGGCCAAGAGAAATTTGAAAATATGCTAAAATTCATGAATTTTTAGATAAATAAAAAGCAAAACCCCAATGAGTTATTACCTCACACTCATTAGGGTGGCCACTATCAAGTAAGAAAAAACAACAGGTGTTTTCAAGGATGTAGAGAAATTTGAATACTTGTATACTGGTGGTGGAAAAAATAATAATGCAGCCATTATGGAAAACAGTACAGAGTTTCCTCAGAATATTAAAAATGGAATTATCATATGATCTGGCAATCCCATTTCTGGATATCTATCTAAATTGCAAAGCAGGACCTGAAAGAAACATTTGCACACCCTTGTTTATAACAGAATTATTCTCAAAATCCAAAAGGTAGAAGCTACTTAAATGTACCTTGACAGATAAATAAGTAACGAAAATATGATATATGCATACAATGAAATATGATTTTAAAAGGAAATCTTATCACATGCTACAATAACAATAAATCTTTAGGACATGATTGTAAGTGAAATATGCCAGGAAACAAAGTGACAGTGAGTGCATGATTCCACCTGTGAGATATCTTAAGTAGTCCAATCATGGAAACAGAAAGTAGGAAGTGTTTGTCAAGGGCTCAGGAGAGGGCAAAATGGGCAGTTATTGTTTAACGGGTACTGAGTTTTAGTTTTGCAATGGAAAAGCTCTAGAAGCCTGTTGCATAACAATGTGGATATATGTAATACTATTAAAGTATGCAATTAAAAAGGTAAAGAATGGCAAATTTTGTTTTGTGTTTATGTTACAATTAAAATATTGTAAAGTGATACATAAAGGAGATACTGTGTTATAAACTTTTCACAAAATTACCTTCAAATTACAAAAGTGATTCCCTCACACAAAGATAATATAGATTCCTCAATAAACACATGGGTAAATTAAAACTATTTACATGACTACTCTCCTGAATAAGATAAAACAACTTTTGACACCAGCCAAGAAAAGAAATATGCAAGATAAGTTATGAACAAACGGAGTATATTTATAGAGGCAAAGAAACATACATGAATTTATTGGTGATAGACATG
The DNA here is from genome assembly GCF_029289425.2 of Pan paniscus. Lineage (NCBI taxonomy): Eukaryota > Metazoa > Chordata > Mammalia > Primates > Hominidae > Pan > Pan paniscus. The sequence goes on along the minus strand of NC_073267.2, from coordinate 41,380,757 downwards.
GCTGATTCATAGTTTAATTAAACCTCAGTTCGACTTAACGTGTACACACAGAGTTGCAGATATACATCCGAAATCACAATACTTAGATAAAACCAAATACAATACACAAATGTCAAGGAACGTACCCTAAAAAAGAAACACAGTAATATGAAATTGCAAAACAAGAATGAGAGAAACATTTACCAAAAAACTCCTGTATAAAACATAGATGTACTATTAAGAAAGAATCCTCCTAGATAACTACAATTTTCAGCTGTGACTGTGCACCTGCGGTGAGCAGGGATTTTGGATCATGACTGCGTTAGGAAGACGCTCCAGGTGACAGGCAGTGCCACCTCCAGAGAAGCCACTGCTGCGATCCGGGGTGCACCGGGCAGCGCGGGTCGAGGCAGCTGAAGCGCTGGCTCGGGAGTCCCAAAGGGCGCCCCGGCCCAAGAGACACCGCTCATGCTCCCGAGCGCCCCGCAGGCCACCACCGCCTCCTCCGTGTCTGCAGCCCCCACTGGGCACCCGACCCCTTCCTGGACTGCGGAGGTCCTGTTCCTTCTGGAGCGACTGACAGCTTTTCTCCCGGCCTCCTCCCTTGCTCGTCCGGCAGATGCAGGACCGGAGATCTGAGCTGGTCCTGCGTCTCTGAGGAGCCAGGGGGCCAACTGTGAGAACGATGAGGCGAGCTGCTGGGGGAAGGGGCGACAGGAATGCCGGGCTCCTGGGGCCGCTGTCGGCGGCGTGGGCAGGGCTGGCTGCTTCCTGGGCCAGATGGTCAGAGGTATCAGAGGTGGCCACCGTCCCCACCCTTGGCCCCCTAAGCCGGCATTCATACATTCTGTGCTCAAGAGACGGAAGAAGCTCAGCGGGAGCTGCTGCTCCAGGAGGCGGAGTGGCCTGGCGGGGGCGCTCACAGCCGCCACCTGCTGCGAGGCGGGCTGGTCTGCTGCCTGGGCCCACGAACGCCCGCCCTTGTGCAGGACACACCGCCGCCCTTGACCCGCTTTCTCCCCACCCTGCTGTGCAAAAATGTTCAGGTGCCAGATCTCGGGCATTCTGGGCAAGTGTACTGTGGCGGGGAGGCAGCAGGGAGGAGGGGTTTGCCAGGAGCCCTGAACAGAGTTTCTTGGAATGGAGAGGAGAGAGAGGTGGCTGGCTGGTTCCAGTTGTAGGTAGGGGCACGACAAACACCCGGCAGCCCGGCAGCCTGGCAGCTGTCCCTGGCCTAGGGCGCTCCCCCCCAAATTTTCCAAGGCTTCTTTTGGCTGCCAGTGATCTCACGGTTCCACTCATGCCTGCCAGGGAGCCCCGAGGTGGGAATGCGACCCGAGGTGGACCCTGACGAGGCCTGGCGTCCCACCCGCCCGCCCGCGATCCTGATCCGTCCGGCTGGCTTTCACGCTGGTTGTCTGGCGGCCACCTTTATATATAGCAAGCTCGACCAGCGGGGGCAACGTGGGATTGGGTGGCCGGAAGGTTAAAGGGGATATTAGGTTATGGTGGGGGGTGGGGGGGCGTCCTGAGGCTTATAGTAGTAATAGTAATAATATTCTTCTTTTTATTATGTAATTTATAAATATAAATGGTCATAAATACACAAATAATATACACTTATGTAGATACTATAAATGTCATAGTATAAATATGTGTAATACATAGATTATATATTTTAGTAAATATTTATGTATAAATATTAAATCAGTAATTATAATTATTTGGTCCTTGCTGGGATTCATCATTATTGTAATTATTACCATGATTATAAATAGTAATTGTAGTAGTAGTAGTAATAGTAGCAGCTTTTTTTTTTTTTTAATAACAACACTGAATCAACTGTCTCTATCAAATAAAGGTGTTCAAGTGACTGGAGATAATAAAGAAGGTTTCAGTCCGTGGGATTTAAAAAATCCACCCAAGAGCCTGGTGATGCTCTGACCCACAGTCTGTGAAGCAACCAGCTGGAAACTGCATACAGCAACCCTAATGGTCAGGACTGCACTGACGGCTTTGCCTCCTTTTTGCCCTTGCTTCCAACTTAGGATGAACAGGGAGAACCAAATAGGCACCCTCTTACCAGTCAGGTAGGATCCCCTCTTCCAGTGATACAGGAGATGGAAATAAATTGTTTAGGCAGATAGGGCAAAAGAGTCCTTGGCAGAATTTCTAACAAAAAACATCCCAAGAAATCATTTCTTTCTAACAAAGAGCAGCCTGAAAGATTGAGCTGCAAACATAGATGAGGAAGCTGGAAGCTTGCCTGGGGGGAGGCCTGCAGCTGCACTTATAATGTCCACCATGGGGATTCATCTTCCCTAATTTTTTTGTTGTTGTTGTTAACACATGCACGGTAAGAAAGAAATAAGCAACATAGAGTAGCTACCCATGTGCGTAATAAAAGATTGGTGTGGGGGCGTCCAGAGATTTGTGCCCTATGCAGATGGCACACCTGGTCCTAACCTTTTTCACACCTGATGTAGATCAGACACTGCTCCCCACTAGCTCATCTATAAAAATCTTTGCTTTTCACTGTGCATCAGCAACCTATTTTTCCGGGACCCCTCTCTGTAGCAGAGAGCTATTCTCTTTCTTTCGCCTATTAAATTTCCACTCTTAACCTCACCCTTTGTGTGTCCTCACCCTTGATCTCTGTGGCTGTGAGACAATGAACCTTGGGTGTCACCCCAGACAATGAGGCCACTTCACTAGCAGCTGCCTCTGGCTTCCTCAAGCAGCTGGCAACCCCATCAGGACTCCTCTTCCCCTTTTCCACCACACAGATTTCCCATTCCTCTCCCTGCCTTTGAGTCTCTGCCAAACACTATTGAGCTGCATGAAAGAACCTTAAATGCATATTACTAACTAAAAGAAACTGATCTGAAAAGGCTGCATACTGTAAGATTCCAACTCCATCACATTCTGGAAAAGGCACAACCATGGAGACAGTAAAAAGAGCAGTGGTTGGCAGTGGTTGGGGGAGAGAGGGATGAACAGGCAGAGCACAGGGGATTTGCAAGACTGTGAAACTACTCTGTATGATATGACAGTGGTGGATATGGCATTAGACATCTGTTCAAACCCACAGAATGTACTGAGGACTAAACTGACATTTTTTTCTCTCTTGCCCAAATTCCTATCTAAGGGGCCTGGGGAGTCATACCCTAGAAACTAACATCTCAACAGATGGGCTTTATTTAACCTTATATATAACACAGCTTACTTTCCCACCTGACTCTCGTATAACATCATATGACAGATAAAGAAGGAAATAAAAATATTTTACCCCAAAATAGGATTTTTTTTGCACATTTTGAAATGGCCTTGCAAAGCTATCTCTTGTGGGGAACATTTGCATCCGTAAAGAATCTCTATTACCATAACTAGCTCTTTTCCCTTCCAGGCTCTCCCAATCCTGTAGAGATTAGCTGAAAGTCTAGCACCTTTTAAAAGTCTGAATAGGAAACATTGGCCATCTATTGTCTCCAAGGGCGACCCCCATGAGACTTCATCTACATGGTAAGAACCTTGGTCTCCACAACCCCTTATCTTGACCCAGATACTCCTTTGTATTGATTGCAGGTTTTTGGATAATAACTGTTTCAATCAATTGCCAATCAGAAAGTCTTTGAATCCACCTATGACCTGGAAGCCTTCCTCCCACCGACCCCCTTCGAGCTGTCCCACCTTTCTGAACTGAAGCAATGTACATCTCACATGTACTGATTAATGTCTCATGTCTCCTTAAAATGTATAAAACCAAACTGTAAAACAACCGCTTTGGGCACATGTTCTCAGGGCTTCTTGAGACTGTACCTTGGGTCACTCACATTTGGCTTAGAATAAATCTCTTCAAATATTTTACAGAGTTTGGCTCTTTTCACTGACAATACAACACCAAGAGTGACCCTAATGTGAACCACAGACTTTGGGTGATAATGATGTGTTGGTGTGGGTTTAGCAGTAGTAACAAATGCGCCCTGCTGATGTGGGACACGGACAGTAGGGCAGGCTGTGCGTGTGTGTGTGTGTGTGTGTGTGCGCGCGCATGTGCGTGAGTGCGCACGAGGCCGGTGAGGGGTGCATATGAGAGCTCTCTGCATGCTCAGCTCAATTTTGCTGTGTAGGTGTAGAAAAAAATCTTTCCTCCACCCATCTTAGGTTTATTGCCTTGGCCCCACAAATTTAGACCAATGAAAGCCAGGTTAACAAGAGAAAACAACGCATTTATTAATTCATGCATCATGAATTCATGAGAGTTCAGTGATAAGTAATAATTCAAAAAGGTGGTTAGAATTTGGGCTTACTAGCACCCTAATGAGAGAGCAATGTATTTGTAGAGAAGTGGAAAGACAAAGGAAGGGGACCTTGAGCTTCTTTGGATAACAAGTTGTGGGAAGGTAGATATATGGGGGAAGCTGACAGATAAGGTTGATTTGGCATGCTTGTGATGTTGATTTTTCTGGTGCCACCTCTGGGCTGGAAAGAGCCATCCTGCCCTTCTGGTAGATGGGGGCAGGGCAGAGAGTTTGTCCTATGTCTACTTGGTTTCAGTTGTCTTCAGCTCAAAATAATCTTTATGTCAGAGTGGCATATTTTGGGATGGCATACTCCAAGCCCCTTCAGCTGTGAATTCAAAACAACTCTAAAAAGTCAATTAAAAATTGTATTCCTATAACATGGCCCTTGCTGGTGGGGCTCAGGACACACCACCCCAAAATATGACAGTACAAAACCAGATATGTGAACACAAAATATACTTCTTAGGCAAATTTTGATCTTGTTATTCTAAGAAATTGCAGACACAGGAGTAGCTCTGAAAAACTGCCCTTTTGTAAAAGAAATTTATAACTATAAAAGAAATCTACATTAGTGAAGTATCTGTATCAGGAAGAGGGCTGGTTCCAGACAACATCTATCACCCCAGAGACTTCTCTCTGCAGAACAAGACACCTTTTATTCACCAGACATTGCCTCCCCTCACCCTCCCAGAACTTGTGCCCATCCCCAACAAGCCCCAAGCCCCCATTCCTTTCTGTAACTCAGGACACTATCTAACCTTCATTCATCTGGCCCTTCTCCTGGTCTATAGTTTGGGGGACTCCTGTGCATATAGATGTAATTAAAATGGTTTTTCTCCTATTAGCCTTTATTATGTCAATTTAATTCCTATCCAAGCCAAAGAACCTAGAAGGGGAAGGGAAAGCCATTTTTCTCTCCACTACCTGCTTTTCAAGATCCCAGTTTGTTGGAACCACTTCAGAGTTAACCCTCTGTAAATACTCGTCAGTACTCATCTTTTCAGTGTTTCCACCTGACATTCACTCTTTATTTCACTCTTACGTCTCCCAACAGGTTGCTCAAGAAACTGCTCTCCCTTGCTGTGGACACTGCTGACTTTTGTAAAATACATTTACAGGAGGCCATTGGTTTGGACTGAGCTTCTGCACTAGGTCCAACAGACTGAGATGGAGCAGGCACCCCTATTAGAGGCCTGCTAGGCCTCCTCCAAGCATAGAAACGAAGGAAAATCTTGATTTATTTCAAGGGAAATTCCAGGTACCTAGCTGGCCTTGAGAAGTAAATGAGCCACCTGATAAGCAAGAAGGGAATAATAGCTGCAAGTAATAGCCACTCAAGTAAGTCAGAGCCACAAGGTGTTTGGTCCCCTATTGAAACTAAAGATTACATCTTAGCATATGTCCATGAATGGTTTTTCAGAAACCTGGACCCACCTCAGATGGAAAACACTGACCATCATCACAGAGACCTCAGATGTCGGGGAGCTGGGGGCTGCACTCTGATGGCTGCTCTTTGTTCTAAATTTCTTTCTCAGGGGTTTGGAGAGAGTCATGCCCATAGGCCAGACCTTAACATTCCTTTCTGCTGACCCCAAGTTTTAGACAAAGCCTGGCTTCCTTAACCAATTGCAATCAAAGAATCCTGAAGCCGCCTATGACCTGTAAGCCCCTTGCTTCAAGAGCTTCTGCCTTTTGGGGCCAAACCAATGTATACCCTCTGTATTGATTTATGGTTTCCCTGTAACTTCTGCTTTCCTGAAATGTTCCCCAGCCTTTAAAATCCCTTGCTTGTAAGCCATCCAGGAGATTGGGTCTGAAGCATAAGCTGCCCCAATCTCCTTGCTTGGTGTCCTGCAAGTTAACACCCTCCTTTCTCCTGCTGCAAACTTCGGTATGGGTGTTTGGTTTTACCACACGGGGCAAGCAGACCCAGGTTCAGTTCAGTAACAAGACCAGACTGGAATGGAGTTCCTTGCGCTAAAGTTCCACTTTTCCAAACTAAAACTAAGTTGTTGATCTGACTTTCTGAGAAGTCAGGACACAGAGAGGTAACAGGCAAATCCCCAACAGGCCAGGTTTAGCCAGAGTGATAAGCAGTCCCTCCCCTCTGCTTAAAGGAAAATAACTTTGCAACCAATCTATGCTTTGTTCTTTGCTTCCACTTCAGCCTTTTCTATCCATAAAGCCCATCTCCCCCACTCTGCTCGGAGTAACGCTCAGTCTGTTTTATGGAATGAAGTGTTGCCTGATTCTAGAATAGCAAATAAAGCCAATTAGGATCTGTAAACTAAATCTGTTGTACTTTCGTCTTTTGATAGTTCCATGATGGAAAATCTAATGGCCACTTTCCATTTACCATGTCCAAGGAGCAGTCCAGGTAAGAGGTTCCTTTTGTTTCTGGGGTCCATCTTGCTCCTGGCTCCTGATGCCGATGCTTCTCCTTCTCATCCTGCCTTTCTGGTTGCTCCTCCCCAAGGTTTGCCAGTGTGCTCACAACCCTTGCTTGGGATTTAACATCTGGAGTGCGTCATAACTCACCCCTGGACTCTATTATTCTTTTATTGGTATGCCAGAAAAAAAGAACCCCAAGCCCTCTGGGTGACCAAATTGATATTTAAGGCATTAATTGCTAACTCTATTCTTAAAACCTCCAGATTTTATCTCCACTCAGAATTATATGTACAGCTGCCTAGTTGATTTCCAGACTGAAATGCCTCTTTGACATTACAGATTAAAACTGATCCCACTCTATTGTCCAGGTCATCTTCCTTGACTTGGCTGTGACCCAGACTTACTGTCTAAATAAAGGATGTGACAGCTCACCTAGGGACCCCATTCCAGACTCTAGGAGAGTTTCTCCAGTCTGTATCCCCCCATGTCATAAATAATCCATTACCAAGTGCTGTTCATTCTTCCAATACATCTCTCCAAAGGCTTCCCTTCATTTCTACAATGACCCCAACTGTTTCGCCACTTGCTCCTCAAAGAACCTCTGGATTTGTTTCTGGCTTTTGGCTACGAGGAATAAGCCTTCTGAGAACATTCAGCTCCAGGATTTTGTGTGAATGTAAGTGCTTTAGGGGTGGGGCGGGACCTTGCAGGCCATCCCTGGGTTGGATGATTCTCTAGAGGGACCCAGAGAACTCCACCAAGCTGACCTAAGCCCTTGAAAGTCAAACAGATTACCGCATGGCCCAATGCCTGCACTATAGCTCACTTGTTGGAATAAACTGCCCAAGAAAAATGGGGGTACGTGGTTACATTATCAGAGGCATCCCAGGTGGATCCTGGAGACATGGACAGTACCCGTAGACACGAAGTTGACAGCTGGAAGAAGCCTGTCTGGTTCAACCCGTCTGGCATATTCCTTCCTTCTCCATCCTCACTTTCTACCCCTCACAGGGACAGAGAATTTACAGCTTACTGAGCCAGGCCACTGCACTTTTGGACAACTCTACTAAATGAATTTTCCTCATGCCATCGCATAACTGCTACCTGCCACCAGAGCCTTAGAAATACATGGTTTTCCATCAAGCACTCATGAAACATGTAACTGTGGGTGCTTCTAGGGGGGTTCATGATGGATCCTCCAAGATCAACTAAACATAAAACAAACTCCCAGGTAACGGAACCATTTCAGCTATTAAATAAAATCATCTGTATTAACCTAGTTTAATTATGAGGGACATCTGTCCCAACATAATATATATATATAATAAATATATACATATATAATAAATATATACAATAAATATATAATGAATAAATATATATAATAAATAAATATATATATATATTTTTCTTTGAGACAGGGTCTCACTCTGTCACCCAGGCTGGAGTGCAGTGGTGCCATCACAGCTCACTGCAGCCTCAACCTCCTGGGCTCAAGCAATCCTCCCACCTCAGCTTCCTGAGTAGCTGGGACTATAGATGAATGCCATTATGCCCGGCTAATTTTTTAAAAACTTTTCGTATAGGCAGGGTTTTGCCATGTTTCCCAGGCTGGTCTCCAACACTAGGGCTCAAGCAATTTGCCTGCCTTGGCCTCCCAAAGTATTGAAATTACAGCATGAGCCACTGTGCCTCCAACATAATCATAATTTTTTTTAAAGAATAGTTGGTATTTGGGGGCCGGGTATGGTGGCTCACACCTGTAATCCCAGCATTTGGGAGGCAGAGGCAGGTGGATCACCTCAGGTCAGGGTAGTTCCAGACCAGCCTGGCCAACATGGTGAAACCCATCTCTACTAAAAGTACAAAAATTAGCCAGGCGTGGTGCACACCTGTAGTCCCAGCTACTCGGAAGGCTGAGGGGAGCGGATTGCTTGAACCCAGGAGTCAGAAGTTGCAGTGAGTGGAGATCGTGCCACTGCACTCCAGCCTGGGTGACAGAGCAAGACTCCATAAAAAAAATAGTTGGTATTTGAGGCTTTCTTTCTGAAAATGATGATAGTGGCACCATTCATCTGTTGAGGTTTTATATGAAAACAAAACCTTATACCATTGTGTGGAGAAAGGTGCTGACCGTCCTCTTTGCGGTGGGGTGAATATGGCTTCAGCACACCCAGCAGCTGTTTTGGGTTGTCAAGAAGAGAGGCCCAAAGTAGTCCAATTGTAATAGGGTCTCTCAGAAACCCAGCCCAGCTACTCCCCTCCCTCAGGTGAGTTTGTACCTTGCTGCTCACAGCGTGGTCCATGCACCAGCAGCACTGGGGTCACCTGAAGCTTGTGTGAAATGCGGCATCCCAGGCCTGCTGCACCACATGCATCAAAAGCACACATGTTCTTCCTATTGCTGAGAGGGAGGAGGGACGGCAGCACAGGAGCAAAGCCATCACTGTGATTGCCGTCAGGGACAGTGCCAGAGCACCCAGCCCTGAGCCCCACCACCACCACCGTTTGTCCTTAATTACAGAATTCACTTGAAATTAAAAATGCCCGCTCCCTAAATACCCACCCTCTCCTCTGGCTTTCTTTTTAGCTGAGGCAGCTGCTCTCGCCTCTTCTTTCACTCCCTCCTGGCAGCACAGCAATCCCTGCAAGTTACTTGGACCCTCAGGACTCCTCATTCAAGTGCAATGGAGGCCCATGCAGATGGCAGGGAAAACCAAAGAAAGCTCAGGTGGTCCATCATGGCTGTCATCGGTGGAAGAATATCTCTATTTAACACTGAACCTTAGTAATGACATGCTCTCCCCTTGTCCTGGATCTTCATTTTAAAATAGAGCATCCAGGTGGGAGGGGAACCACAGGGGCACTTCGATCTTGAACCTGCTCTGGGCAGTGGTTCTAGCCTTTGGGATTTTGTGCTCATTTACTTTTTTTTGAGATGGAATCTTGCTCTGTTGCCCAGGCTGGAGTGCAGTGGTGTAATCTCGGCTCACTGCAACCTCCATCTCCTGGGTTCAAGCAATTCTCCTGCCTCAGCCTCCTGAGTAGCTGGGATTACAGGTGCACACCACCATGCCCAGCTAATTTTTGTATTTTTAGTAGAGATGAGGTTTCGCCATGTTGGCCAGGCTGGTCTCAAACTCTTGACCTCAAGTGATCCACCTGTCTCGGCCTCCCGAAGTGTTGGGATTACAGGCATGAGCCACCATGCCTGGCCTGTCCTCATTTACTTAAAGAGCCGTTACTCACCCCCAATTCCCCATAGATAATGGCCAACTTCTTTGAAATCCAGAGACATTTTCGAATGCTCAACCCTTTTTTCACCAATTCTATGTTTCTAAAATACGTGTCACTCAGGATGGATATGCTTTTAGAGAAACACTGTGACAAAGACCCGTTGCTCCAGAGGAAGGACCTGCAGTGGCCCCAGGCTGTGGCTCCAGCATCACTTGAGACAGTGTGAACATTTGGACACAATTAAAAAGAGGACACTTAATCAAAGAGCACACTTACAAAGGAAAGGGGCAGGAAAGCCGGGAGGCAGGAGGTGCGGGACCCCATGTGGGACAGGCAGCTGTGTGTTGTTGGTACCGCCTTCCGGCCATGGCTTTCCTACACCAGCAGAGAGAAAGCCCGTTTCTGCTCTCTGCTGTAAGACTCTCTGGATGGAAGGTCCAGTTCCACAGGAAGGAAATCCTGGTAGCTGAGGCGTGGTTGTGCACAGCCTGGATGGCTCAGCCTGTGGCCCGCAGGCACCCAGGGCCCCTGGTGGGGGTCTCACCCGCTTGGGATGGCCTCAGCTCCCAGGCTGCAGCCACCACTGCCGTCTCAAAGGTGAGAAGGAACTGTTTGTGTGGGCCTCTCATCCCGCACAGTGAGGGAGGGCGGAGCTGGGTGGTGTAGGGAATTAGGAAAGGCAAACCTGGGACGTGCTGTGCCCTGCAGTGCAGTTTCCAGAGGGGAGCCCTGCAGTGCAGTTTCCAGAGGGGAGCAGCCCGGGGTGGCAGACGTTTGCATTTGGATGTTAGAAATGCTCTTCCTGGCCGGGCACAGTGGCTTACGCCTGTAATCCCAGCACTTTGGGAGGCCGAGGCGGGCAGATCATGAGGTCAGAAGATCGAGACCATCCTGGCTAACATGGTGAAACCCCATCTCTACTAAAAATACAAAAAATTAGCCAGGTGTGGTGGCGGGCGCCTGTAGTCCCAGCTACTCGGGAGGTTGAGGCAGGAGAATGGTGTGAACCTGGGAGGCAGAGCTTGCAGTGAGCTGAGATCGCGCCACTGCACTCCAGCCTGGGTGACAGAGTGAGACTCCGTCTCAAAAAAAAAAAAAAAAAAAAAAGAGAAATGCTCTTCCTGACTTTTCAGAGCTGACTGAAGCCCCCGGTTCTTGGCCTGTCTTTTCCTTGCCTTGGGGTCCACATTAACCAACTATATTCAATCAGCAAGCTTAACATTGAGAATCAAGAGAAGCCCAGGATCTGGGGAGCCCGGGACCCCCTTCATCATCCACTGTGCTTGGGATGGGGCTTCTCATGTTCTCCTGCCCCAAAGGAGCTGGCACACCAAGCGATGCTTCCATTTGTCCACTGCCTTTATGGGAAGGAACAGCGGTCTCTCCTTGGTGCCTGTGTTAGAAGGAAGAATTGATGCTCACTCGGTCCTGCTGTGTGTGGGAGTCTCCTCTGCACCCTGCCCTATCTTGTCACTTGTCACCACTGGGTTGAGCAATACCAGACTTTGTTTCCAGGCTTTGTTTCCTGGCCCTTGACAATAAACAGAACAGTCTCCCTCAGTCTTTCACACCACATAGACCCCTCAGGATGAATTGCTCGAGCAGCTCCTGCTGATGCTGGGCCTTGGGAAGAGGGGCCAGCGGGGAGGGCCCGCCCCTGAGCTGAGGTCCCTTTATAAAGGCAAGGCCAAGCCCCAGAGATTTGGGAGTCAGCAGGGGAGAGAGCAGGGCTGAAGGCATAGAGGGGGCACCCTGCACTTTATACCTGGGGCAATGCAACAACAAAGGTGCCAGGTATGTGGACACACACCTAGAGGAAGAGTGCTGTGCACCCTCAAAGCCTGGTCTGAGGATCAGCAAACCAGCCCCTCTGGGTAGCTTGTTGGAAAGGCCAACTCTCAAGCCCCTCCCCACCCCTGGTGCACCAGAACCTTCAGTCTGACCTAGCCCTGGGTGACTCCCCTGCTCCCGAGGTCTGGAACGAGCTGCCTGCAGCACTGGCTCTCAATCTGCCTGATTGTCAGTACCATCTGGAGAGCCAGAGAAGTTCTGAAAAGACAGATCTCTGGGCACTTCCATCCCTGGGATTGTGACTCAGTAAGTAAGGGGTGAAGCACAACAATTCATATCTATGTTTTTAAAACTCCCCCAGTGTTCTGGATGCTTAGCCAGCCTGGGGACCCTCTCTCTGCTCTTCGGGTATCTTACAGGTAAGAAAGATGTCATTGTAAGCTTTTATCCTTGGAAACACATTCATTCCAAACATATCAAAAGAACTTACTAGGCCGTGTGCGGTGGCTTATGCCTGTAATCCCAGAGCTTTGGGAGGCCCAGGTGGGCAGATCGCTTGAGCCCAGGAGTTTGAGACCAGCCTTGACCTCCTTGACTTCTGGGGAGTTTATGAGGGACCTGGAGGCTGTCAGAGTGGTTTTTTGTTTCCCTTTGTGTACAGTTTTGAGTTCATTGTTTATATATTAGGGTTTGGAATAGGATCATATAAATATTTCAGGTCCTAAAATAGCTGTGACAGTGTCACTAATCTGCCCCTGAGCTGAACATCCAACTCCCCACCACCATTTTAATCCTCCAGTCATGTGAGGGAGGATGGGAGTCTGTGTGAACGTCTTTCTCACTCGCGTTCAAAGATCATATCTGCCTGTCTCATCTGTCAAGAGTGTAGTTTGTTGTGATGGTGTATTCAAAATAGTCGAAATGTGTGGTCATTGTACTTGGCAAACAGCTTTTCACGTCAGGATGTTTCTGCCCCCGTCTCAGGGCTGGTCCAACTGTGTGACGAATGTGGCTCAGTGAAGGTGTCCGGTCTGCCACCCTCAGCCCCGCAGCTGCAGTGTTAGAATAACTGTGCTGTGGGCACTCAGCGTTGGTGACATGGGGAATGTGGAATAATGAATACTTAATTCACATGTGCTTATAGAAAAAACTTTATACAATAAAAATAACCAATTCTTAGATTTACATCTTTTTCTGTCACTATATATAAAAGGAATCAAGAATTTTCATGCAGCTTCCGGGTATTCTTGAGACTGATATATCGTTTCTTTTTGAAAAGTGCATTATTGCATAACAACACCTAGATAAATATATTTTTATGTATTTATAAGTATATTTTAGCTCAAAAATATCAATAGTATACATAGCTTATAGCACAGTTTGGGAAATGCTGATGTATATGGTAATAATGTGTTGTTTGGGATGATTTAAAATTATATCAGGATATTAGGAGCCCAATATAGTGATCCAAATTGAGATCCTCTTGTCTAGTATTCTTTAAAATGGCAAAACATCAAATCTAGAAAATAGATAAGAAATGAATTTTAAGATAAAAGTACAACAGATTTTCTATTTTTACAAAAATCATTATTGATTTTCAAAAATATATTTTAGAATTCAAGCTGTTAATTTAAAAAGTGCTTATTTAATCATACAATGAACAAAACTGGCTATAAGAAAAAATGCCTCGTCTTGCTGTCCCCAAATCTTGCACCTTTTCAAAGTTTCAGAATTTTGTAAAATATTTTGAATAGCCCAGACTTTCTGAAAATGGGTGTAGCCTTTCAAAGTATTAGAATTGGGAAGCTTTTAAATGCCAATCTTATTTTATAAAGTGTTGACTTTTCACTGTAGACTAATAGTGAACAGTTTGTAAAGAAATGTAAATAAAATAGGCTTGTTTCAAAAAATTTATTTAAAAGGAAGGGGCAATGTTGATTAGAGTAAGGAAGTATTTGAAAATGTATTTTGTGAAAGAAATCAACATACACACACACACACGCCTCAAAAGCGAAACTCCAACAATGCAGCTGTTGTTCCTTTGCAGCAATATTTATCTCACCTTGAGTGAGTGAAGGCCATGCGGCTTGAAAGTGTAATAACTTAAACACCTTGCCTATGTCTAGTGATTAAAAACTAAGCTCTGCTCAGCTCATGTAATGCCCCTGACCTCCACCAGAGAGAGATTCTTGGTTATTCCTTGTGGGAAAATATGTCCATGGATCAGTGGATCAGGGACTGTTGAATCAGATATGTGTCCCTCTCTACATGTCACGGTTTGTAGAGATCAAAAATTTCCCTGAAAACACCCAGGTTTATGAAGCCAGGTGATCCGCCAGCTCTGAGGCCTAACTAGGGAGGCCAGAATCCTGCTCCCAGGACAGGGCTGGGTTGGGGACATCTGCAGTGATGTCATCTCCAGCTGTGAGCTCCAGTGCAATGCTGTCTGGGATGAGGGTCTGGAGCATCCTGAGCTCCTGGAGAAAGCTGGGCACAGTTAAGAGCTCTATGAAGATTGTATGTGGTGGCAATGCTGTTGGGATACCCCAAGGGTAGCCTAGAGAAGAAGTACTGTGTCCCATTGCAGGTGAAGGTGAATTAAGGCAGAGAGGCTATTGAAATAGGCACTGAACAGAACATGATTGCCGAATCTATAACAGCAAAATATTTACCGGTTGTTGATTGGATGGGGTCAGTAAGTTCCATAATACTGGGTGTTGAGTATAGGGTCTTAATGAAAGGATTACAATGTTAAGGTTGTAGTAATCCACCGTGACGCACCATTTATTTTTTTCCAGGATTAAGCACAGGCAAGACTGAGCTGTCAAATGGAGAAGCAGTAGAGAGAATCACCCTTTTATTAATTAGGTTTTATATATTAAGTTTTAAACTCGAAGGTCTTGTACATCTGAATTGTGTATCTCCCAAAATTACATACTGAAGCCCTTACCCCAATACCTCAGAATGTGCCTGAATTTACAGATACAGCCTTTAAAGGGTGCAGTTAAGTTTAAGTGAGACCATTAAGGTGGGCCCTAATCCAACATGACAGGTGTCGCTATAAAAGAAGAAATTTGGAGACATAAAGAGACCTCAGTGCTGGGTGTGCTCATAGGAAAGGTCATCTCAGTTTGGGAGAGAGGCCTCAGAGAAACCAAATACCCCACACCTTGGTCTTGGAATTCCAGCCTCCAGAACAGTGAGAAAATAAATTTCTATTGTTAAAGTCACCCAGTGCATGGTAGCCCTAGCAGACTAACACATCTTGCTATAACTTACATAGAGTCATATTAACTATTTTAACTGGGGACCTGCAAGGTCCAATTTATCTCATAGTTATAGCAATATTAACTATTTTTACTGGGGACCTCGAAGGTCCAAGCCAATTTGTAAGTGCCAAAGACTTAATTGAATCATATATATTATTCATTGTGTTAGAGCATGTTTTAGGGCAATGAGTATTATGCTTATGCGAAATTTAGGCAAAGCTACAGTTAAAATAAAGCATGGCTATTTTTCCTCTAGTTATTTTGCCAGGATTACAGACATTGCAGTGTTTAAATTTAGTGAGATTCCCAGGTATAACTGTATCTTGAGTCCCAGCATTGACTAAGTTCATGAAGCTTTGTCAATTGGTGCATTTTAGCATTTGTTAATCTGGAGCCCATGCTGCACAGGCACAAAAGCCAATCACGACCCCTTTTATGTCTTTGTTATATAAATCCTTATAGTAAAATTTGTTTCCAATTGGGTCAAGTTATGGACCTTTGTTTTATTACATATTTATGTTACTGGGAAGGGGCACTGTTCCAGACCCCAACAGAGAATTCTTGGATCTCGTGCAAGAAAGAATTCGAGGCAAATCCATAAAGTGAAAGCAAATTATTAGAGAAAATAAAGGAATAAAACAATGGCCACTCCAGTGGCCAAGCACGGTGGCTCATGCCTGTAATCCCAGCACTTTGGGAGGCCGAGGAGATGGGCGGATCACCTGAAGTCGGGAGTTTGAGACCAGCCTGATCAACATGGAGAAACCCCGTCTCTACCAAAAATATTAAAATTAGCTGGGCATAGTGGTGGGCACCTGTATTCCCAGCTACTCAGGAGTCTGAGGCAGGAGAATCGCTTGAACCCAGGAGATGGAGGTTGCAGTGAACTGAGATCGCACCATTGCACTCCAGCCTGGGCAACAAGAGTGAAACTCTGTCTCAATAATAATAATAATAATAATTATTATTATTATTATTATTATAAAAGAATGGCCACTCCATAGGCAGAGCAGTGGAATGGGGTGCTCAACTGCTTGTACTTATTGTTACTTTTTGATTATATACTAAACCCGGGGTGGATTATCCATGAATGTTCCAGGAAAGGTGTGGGCAATTCCTGGAATTGAGCGTTCCTCCCCCTTTTAGACGGTATAGGATAACTTCCTGACATTGCCATGGCATTCATAAACTGTCGTGGTGCTGGTGAGAGTGTCTTTTAGCATGCTAATGCATCATAATTAGCGTGTAATGAGCAATGAGGACAACCAGATGCCACTTTCATCACCATCTTGGTTGTGGCTGGCTTCTTTAACGCAACCTGTTTTATCAGCAAGGTCTTTGTGACCTGTATCTTGTGCTGACCTCCTATCTCATCCTGTGACTTAGAACGCCTACTTTCCTGGGAATGCAGCCCAGTAGGTCTCAGCCTTATTCAAGATTCTCCAGGCTTGATGGTGGAGCCTTATTTACCCAGCCCCTATTCAAGATGGAGTTGCTCTGGTTCAAAAACCTCTGGCATTTATATTAAAATATATAGAATATATGAAACATTACGTGTAGGTAATTTTCAATTTTCATTTTATTTTCATCCCTGGTGTCTAGGCCTGCCCTCTCCCCCATTTCTGGGCTTCTGGCTGCCCAAAGCCGAGGTTTTGAGTTACTGTCTCTGGCTGACAACTCAAAGTGTGGACCTTCTAGGGGCTTGCAGGAGGCAGGGTGTGGGGTGGGGATCACAGGCAGCCCAGCCTCTTTCCCAGGCTCTCCAATCCCCTCTCAGGGGGTGGGATTTGCCCTTGGAACCTAGATGCCTCCCTTTCTGGCTGCACACACCCCGCCTGTTGTTTCCTCTAGAAATGCAAAACTCCATCACTGCACACTCCTAGATCCCTGCCGCAGAAGAAATCTTTTAAAAATGAAGTGGCTTCCTTTCAGGACAATATCACCATTTATAGTTTCCTGCTATTTACAGCATATACAATTTTATCTCAGTTGGGCAGAGTGCAAATGACACTAAAAACCAATGCAAAAGAGAATCAGTCACAAGAATTTTTATCACAGTATCTACCAAAATGCTCAATCTTACATGAAAGAGATATTTTCCCCCTTTGTTCTTTCATAACTGTGACTTCTTTTCCTCTGGGTTTATATGTTACACATTTGTATGCATTTTCAAATGGGCTACAATTTGTAATTCCAACTTGGCTTGAAAATGCAATTCCATATCTAGACATGTAGTTAGGTAATATTTTCCAGGAAATAGAATGCATTCACTATCTGTATCCAACGATTTCACCCATGTTCATTCATGGGCACTCCTGCTGCCTTGTGGGGGAAACCAAGATGGCTTAGGGGTGAGTGGTGCCCTCAAAGGAGAGACAAGCTCCAATTATTAAAATATTTCAAATCCTCAGATCTTTGTATACAAAATAATTCAGGACATAATTACTTTTTAGTTTAAATAGCCAAATATTTTACCTGTGCTATTTTCTAGAACTAAATTTTATTGAGATATTGATATGGAAAGGAGACAGGGAAATACTGCATAGAAGAGGGGGGCTCCCCAGCAAAGGCCCCACCCTCAAGCCTGGAGACCCATGGCCCTAACTGGGAACAGGCATTTCTGCTTTCATACCCAAAAAGTTGCCCTTTGGCCCACCAAACCCCCCTATGCTGTACCCATATAAACCCCAAACCCCAGGCTCCAGGAGCAGATGAAGAGATGAAGAGATGGAGAGAAAAGCAAACAAACAGCAGAATGGTGTGGCAGAGAAAGCGAGAAGATGAGGAACACCTGAATGCTGAGAGGAGTTCAGCTGGGGGTGGTCAGAGAGGAGTTTGGCTGCTGGACGGCCAAACTCCAGGGGAAGATCATCTTCCCACTCCATCCCCCCTTCCAGCTCCCCATCCATCCCACTGAGAGCCACTTCTACCCCTCAAAGAAACCCCTGCATTTATCCTTCAAGTCTGTGTGTGACCTGATTCTTCCAGGATGCTGGACAAGAGCTTGGGATACAGGAAGCTGTCACAATGACCCTCTGCTTTTGCAGAAAGGCTGAAGGCCCACTGAGTTGGTTAACACTCAAGCCATCCACAGATGCCAAGGCTAAAAGAGCACACTGTAGCACACACCCACTTGGGCTCCTGGACCTGTCCCTGTGCGTGATCCCCCTCCCGTAAGGGGTTTGAACAGGCAGAGAGCCACACTACCTTGTCACACGTCCTGTGAGGGGGGCCAGGGAACTCTCCCGTTTCAGTGTAATTTGTGTTTACTAAAATTAAAATGAAGTTTGATGAGTTATGAGTTGTTTTTCACATTTTTATAGCAAAATTTGTTAAATATGCAATAAATATATGTTTAAGAGGCACAGTTTGACTATAAGCATCTTACTACATGGAATGGTTAACAGTTGTTAAAATCTGTTTCACCAAATTGGGAAAATATCCAGTGTGACTGAATAGGAGCAATTCCAAATTATAGAATATTTATTAAATATTTTATTACTCATTAGAAATCGTGGTATACCAATGTGAAATCAGTGCGACCTAAAGCAAGCAACTCACGTCACCTTGGAATCATGATTTCTTCTTCAGGATAGATAAGGGGATTAGACTAAAAGATGTCTTAGGTCCCTACAGTTCAAAAGTGCTATGACTTCCAGTCCATGCCTGCAGAACAACGACTCCTGCCCCTCCATCTTGGAAACCCTCCTCCTGCACCTCCCATCCCTCCACACCCTCCTGCTTTTCCTGCTGCTCTTTTCTGATCTCCAGCGGCCTCTTCCTAAATGCTGGCATTCCCCAGGCTTTACCCTCGGGCCTCTGATCCTGCACTGCCTGCTCTTCACAGCTGCAGCAGCTGCCTGCCTGCTTGTAACTTCCAGGTCTGTATGTTGCTGCCCTGCATCCTGGCCCCAGCATCCCGGAAGCACATCAGACGGCTGCTGGACATTTGTCCATGGGTGTCCACAGGCACATCCAACTCCCCATGCCCAGATTCCCCTCCCTCACACCTCAAATGCTGCTTCTTTTCCCATTTTATTTCAATAAAAAGCACCAGCACTCATTTTAACCTCAAAATCACCGAGTGATTTAATATTCCTATGGCATAGTAATCTATGTATTGGACATGAGAAAATGGATGCTTAGGGAAGTGAAGGAACGTGTCTAAGGCTACACAGCCAGTTAGCGGTGGAGTCTGGATTTGAACTCAGGTGTGTCTGACTTGAAGGCTAGGGCCCCGAACCCTGTCATCCACCCTCATGTGCCTCAGGCGGGAACGTGGGTGCTGTCCTGGATGCCTCCTCCCTGTCACCATGCACGGCCACTCTGCCAGGACTCACAGGCACACAGGGCTCTCAGATCAGCTCCTCGCACCTCCAGCCCAGCTTGGTCAATCCACCTCCATCCTTGCTTCACCCCTAATACAGCCATCTTCCAGCCAGTCTTCCATCTTCCTCTCTTCAAGCCATACATCACATTGAGAAAAGGTGCTTTTGCTACAGTACAGGTGACACCACTCCCTGGCTTACAAGGTGCTGGTGGCAACCAGAAGCTCCCGGGATAGGAGCAAGCCTCACACTTGCAACAGCCTCTGTCTGCAGCCCCAGCATGGGGGTGGTCCTCACTAGCCACTATTTCATATTTGTGAAATTGTCTGCTTGTTAAAATGTATTTTTAACCCCCAAATCAATACTCTTGTTGCTTTCACAGTCACAGGAAAACATATGCAGAGCAGGGCAACAATTTGAGCCATCAGCCTCCCAGCGGAGGCCATGCAGGGCCCCATGCTGCCTTCTTGTTCCTACTCTCAACCTGCAAACCAGTCTTCTCATGGTCTATATAGTACCACTTCTTTTGCAGTTTTGAACTTCTTGTTGTTGATTTCACTGTTTGAAACGGCCTCCAAGCATAATGCTGAAGCGCCGTCTAGTGTCCTTATGAGCAAGAAGGCTGTGATGTGCTTTACAGAGAAAACGCTTGTTAGCCAAGCTTGGTTCAGGTGTGGATTCTAGTGCTGCGAACTGTGAGTTCAACGCTGATGACAAACACTACAGTGCATCCAGAAACAGGAAGGGGAGCTTCACCAACCTGTACACGAGGCTGCTTGGGAAAGTGCAAAACTAAGACCCCCTAGTGCGTGGCAAAACCATGGAAACCATGGAAAAGCAGCTACATTTGTGACTTCATGAGATGATGACCAATGAAAGCACAGCGGGCAGCACTGTTGTGAGGAGAGCCAAAAAGAGGCCTTAGCTAATGCTGCCTGGCTGGCACCTTTCAAAAGGCAGCATGGCATGGAAAGTGTTAGCTTTTCAGGAGCAGCAGCTCTGTAGATCAGGAAGTACTCTACTGGAAAAGGGCGTGTGGAGAGCAGTTTTCAACACTGATGGGACTGGCTTGTTTTACAGGGATGTTGGAAAATGAACCCATGGAACATGAATGGTGACTTGGCAGTTGAAAATATTGCAAGCAGAGGCTTGCAGGAACCTTACCCTGTGTTTCCCCAGAAGCAATACTTCAGGACCCGAGGTGAGTTTACAGAACACAACCACAGCAAATCACCAGATAGGCTGCGCTCATCACTCTCCTGCCGCGACGGCTGCAGCTCACTGAACCACGATTGCCTGAAGACACTTTTCCTAGGTGCCCTCTCCCGTCCATCTCATCACCGAGGCTCATCCCTTAAACCTCAGCCCCAGTCATCCACAGGATATGTCTCTGGACCCTGCCTCCAGGGCACTGAGAGGTTTCTTATATAGCACTTTTATTTTATTTTTAAATTTGACATACAGTACCCACACCATATTGGATAGACGCTATGTTTCTATGTTATGGTATCTAGCACAGTGCCTGACTCATAGAGAGGAGCAGAAAATATTTGTTGAAAGAAGCATAAAGTTTAACAGTATTTATTCAATTTATTCATTCTTCCTAACTGAAGTTTCTTGGGCCTTACATTTTTAATTAATAGTCTTAAATTAACATTCAAATAATAGCTTGTTCCCTAAAATAATCTAGAGAAGCCCTGTTCCCTCTCTTTTTGAGCTACCCAAAATAACATTCTGCTGAGCCAACATGGAGCTGTTCTCCCGGCACATCCTGCTTGGGGAAACCGTGGCAGTGACTGTCATTAATGGGAGTCACAGAGCCCCTCCAGCCTCTAGACTATGCTGCCAAGTCTGTATGGTGAAGGCCCTGCATCACCACAACACTGAAATTGTTTGAGGTGCTCTGGACCCAGGAAACACTGCCTGGCCATGGAGCACTCTAGCGGAGGAGAGGTGAGGATTACCCCTGGCCATGGAGCACTCTAGTGGAGGAGAGGTGAGGATTACCCCTGGCCATGGAGCACTCTAGCGGAGGAGAGGTGAGGATTACCCCTGGCCATGGAGCACTCTAGTGGAGGGGAGATGACGGATTACCTCCTGGATCATGGCCATATGAAAGAGAAAGGTGTGGGGCTCCAGTAAACCACTAAGTTAACTGAAACTGGGAAAGAGCCAGGTTGGTGGAACAGGGACCTAACACAGTCTGCAACCCTTTTGTGTGAAAAACCACAGCCGTTATCTTGCAACTTCAGAAATGAAAAGGCGTGTGGGTTACAAGACAGCTAAAAGCAGCAGGGCATTTCCCTCGGGCACCAGAAGAGGAGAGGCCTGGCAGTTAAAATTATTCCAACATACTTTTAGCATATAGCACAAGCTCACCTGCACAGAGCCCCGTCCAGCACAACCTTAGAAAACTTCCCTCCAGCCCTTTATCTTTGCAGACAGCCCCCTCTCTGCTGTGCTGCATGTTGCATTCTTGCAATGTATTTTCATAGTTTCTGTAATAAATTTGCCTTTCTTTACTCACAGCTGTCTTGGTAAATACCTTTACTACCCACGACAACCCTGCCCCAGCAGTTGCACCCACGACAAAAGGGGCCCATGAGGAATTCTGCCGGGTCATGTCTGCAATACAGAGCCCAGGCTCTAACTGGAGGCAGCTGAGCTCCAGCCATTCAATCTTGAGCTTCTACCATAAGAGGAGCAACCCAGGACATCAGTAGCCTGGGAAGCAGAGAGTGGCACTGTCCACAGGGACCTAAAGCCAGAACACCTGTTTCTGGCTGCTTGACCTGAACATCAAGGTTGCAGACATTGGCTTCAGCAACTGTTGGCAACTAGCTGAACACCCTCTGGGGCAGCCCCCTTGTGCGATCTGGGAACTCTCCTAAGGCCAAAGTCACACTGGTCCACAGTGGTGTTGTGGAACCTGGAGTCACCCTCTGTAGCCTGGACACCGGGTCCCTGCCTTTTAACGGACACAACTTCAGGAAGCTGCAGCAATGGATACTGACAGGAATGAAACACAACACCTCTTACATATGTGTGGAGGGTGCAAACCCACTGAAAACATTTCTCATCCTCAACTCCAGCAAGAGGGGCACCTCAGAAAAACCCACAAGGGCCCCATGGAGGAACACCAGCAGAGTTTCAGCATGAGAAGGAACCAGAGCTGCCGTGACGCTGAGCTCTCCCTAACCCCAAGAGTCCTGGCAAACTGAGCTCATGTTTTACATGGCTTGCGAGTGAGACCAGATCCAGGACTCGCTGATGGGCCACCGAACTGAACCTGGGCTGTATGCAAACATCCCAGCGTGGAGGGCTCCAGCATCACAGTGAAGCCCCTGCCTTCGGCTGATCCCACCACCATCTGCAATCCTTTCCCTTTCTGCATGACACAGCCTAGGGTCTCTGCGAATCCAAAGCTGAGGTTTCAGCCATTCCCACCTTTAATTCCTCCTGGAAGAGCAGCAGCCCAGAAAATCAGCAGCCTGGGGAGGACCAGGGTCAGGACAGAAGCCACAAGGACAGCCAAGGTGCCTGCCAGTCCCTACCTAACCTGGAAATGAAAACCACCAATTCCAGAACAGCCCCCAGTGTGGCCCTGTGGCGCCCCCATGGCAGCAGCAGCAGTGCAGGCACCATAAGAAGCCAGTGGCTGCCAGGGCGCACCCTCCAAGGAAACATCCTCCCCAGGCAGCTCCATCAGTTGCGACACTAGCAGAATTTGCCTGAAGGCGTGACCTCAGCCACTCCCTCCTACCAACACCCATGCTTCAGGCCAGTCCGAAAGACCCGGCATGAGCTCAAAGGAGAGTGGGGGTGAAGAAGCCTCACAGGGTGGACAGGTGAGGGCCAGAAATAAAATGAAGGATGTATGTGTGGGTGTTGGGGGTCAAGTGCATCCTAGTGCTTTCCACGGAGCATGCAGACCCCAAGTTCCACAGAGCACGCAGACCCCGAGTACCACAGAGCACAAGGACTCTGAGGTCCATGAATCACACAGACCCCAAGTTCCATGGAGCACAAAGGCCCTGAGTTCCACGGAGCCAGGAGACTCCAAGTTCCACAGAGCAAGAAGACTTTGAGTTCCACGGAAAATGAAGACCCTGAGTCCCATGCAAAATGAAGACCCTGAGTTCCACAGAGCATGCAGACTGCGGAGTTCAATGAAGCTCAACGAGATGATGCAGGAGATCGGCCAGGAACGGGACACAAAGAGCTGCTGTGTGTGCACAGCATGTTTGGTCTTAGGGGCCTTTGGCTGTGGAGGTTGAAGGTGCATAAAATGCGGAGGCATTTGCTCAACAGGTTTTCAAAGAAGAGGGCATGCAGCCCTTCTGCACACTCAAAAGCAGGCTGGGCAGAAGGTAAAATGACAACCTGTAGCCGGCTGGGCAACCAGAGGAGAGGCTGGCTGGCCTGTGCCACCTGGGCAAATTTCAGAGACTGGATGATTTTTTTCTGGGGAACTTCTCCCCTCCTCTTCTGGGGTGCTTCTCTTGTCTTTTATTTCATGTTTGTGGGGGAGGGGAGATGATTCTGTAGAAATAAACAAAGATAAGAAAACTTAATGGCCAAGCATTTGACATCTTATTTTCTGAGCTTCTGCTAATGATGGGTTGTGACTACTGACTTGAGTGGTTCTCATTAGGTTCATCTTAGAGAACACAGGATCATCATTTCCTAGAGCAGGTTGCATAACAATGATATTAACACCAACAGGCACCACCACACGTGGTACATTTTTAAATTTATTTTGTAGAGATGAGGTCTCATTATATTGCCCAGGCTGGTCATGAACTCCTGGGCTCAAGCAATCCTTCCACCTCAACCTCCCAAAGTGCTGGGATTACAGGCGTGAGTCAGTGTCTGGCCTGGCAGTTCCTTATAAAGCTAAGTATACATTTATCGTATGTAAGCTGACAACTTATATCCACACAAAAACTTCCATGTAAATGTTTATGACAGCTTTATTCATAACTGCTAAAACTTGCAGGCAATCAAGATGCCTTTCAATAGGTGAATGGATAAACTGTTGTGGATTCACACAATGAACTATTATTCCTTTATTTAAAACTGAGTTAACAAGCCATGAAAAGACACACAGGAAACTTAAATTCATATTGGTAAGTGAAAGGAGCCCACTTGAATGCTATGTACCATAGAATTCCAACCATACGATATTCTGTAAAAGGCAAAACTATGGAAACAGTAAAGAGAGCAGTAGTTGCCAGGGCTGTGGGAGGGGGAGTGTGAAAGAAAGGACAAGTAGCTGAGGCACAAGGGATATTTTAAGACAGTGAAACTATTCTGTATGCTGCATTAGTGATGGATACATGTCATATCATTACACATTTCTCAAAATTATAGAAGGTACAACACAAAGAGTGACCTCTAATGAATTTTAGTTAATAATAATGTTTCTACATTGTTCATCAACTGTAACAAATGTACCACAAGGCAAGACTGTAAGGGTAACAACAGGGCATGTGGGCAGGAGACTAGATATATGAGAACTCCCTGTACTTTCCACTCATTTTTCATGTAAATCTAAAACTGCTCTGAAAAGAAGTCTGATAATTAAAAAAAATCCAAAGGACCATCAAGGGTAGAATGGATAAATAAATTACAGTATGTATATACGATTGAATAAAACGAATAAACTTGCAAGTTAAATGTAATCCCATGGTGGTACACACACACACACACACACACACACACACACACACACACACACTACAACATATACAAAAGGAAATTAGGAAATGAAAACATTTCATTACTAAAAATCAATTAAATACAAAAGAAGACAGTATGCAGGAAATGAAGAACAAAAAAGCTATAAGGCATATAAACAACCAACAGTATATGACAGAAATAAATCCCTCCTTATCAGTAAATAAACAAAACCAAAAGTTGGTTTTTGAAAAGGTGAACAAAACTGACAAAACTTTAGCTAGATTGACTAAGAAAAAGAGACTCAAAGCCAAAAATAAAAGTGGGACATTATTAAGAATTCTACAGAAATAAAGAATTATAAGAGGTGTATTATAAACAACTGTTTGCCAACAAATAGGACAGTCAAGATAAAATAGACAAGTTCTTAGGTATACAAAACCTACCAGGACTGAATCATGAAAAAACAGAAAATTAGAATACACCCCATAACTACTAAGAAGACTGAATCAGTCATCAAAAACTTTCTGACAAAGAAAGGCCCTGAATCAGATGGCTTCACTGGTGAATCTTATCAAACATTTAAATAACACTAATCCAACTCTTCTAAAAAACTGAAAATCAGAGAACATTTCTAAACTCTTTCTATGAGGTCAGCATTACCCTGATACCAAAGTCAGAAAAAAAAGTAGACAAGAAAACTAGAGACACGTATCACTTCCCTGATGCATATCAATGCAGAAATCCTCAACAAAATACCAACAAACTAAATTTAGCAGCATATTAAAATAATTATACACTATGACCAAGTAGAATTTATTCCTGGAATGCAAGGATGGTTGAACATTCAAACATCACTGCATTAGGAGAATGGAGTGGTAAATCACATGATTATCTCAACTGATGTAGAAAAAGCATCTGACAAAATTTAAACACCCTTCCATGAAAAAACACTCAGCAAATGCAGAGGGGATGGGAGCTACCTCAATATAATAAAGACCATATATGAAAAACACACACTAACATCATACTTAATGGTTTTCTACTAAGATAGGAACAGAGCAAGGAGACCTGCTTTCACCACTTCTATTCAAAATGGCTTGGAAGTTCTAGCCAGAACAATTAGTCAAGAAGAAGAAACAAATGGCCTCCAAACTGAAAAGAAAGAGGTAAAATTATATTTGTTTGCAGAAGATATGATCTTAGATGTACAAAACCCTAAAGATTACACACACACACACACACACACACACACACACACACCTGTTAGAATAAACAAATTCAGCTGAATGGTAGGATACAAAATCGGTGCACAAAAATCAGCTGTGTTTCTAAATACTAATAATGAATAATCTGAAAAGGAAATTAAGAAGATTCTATTTACAATAGCATCAAAAAGAATAAAATACTTAGGAATTAACTAAACCAAGAATGTAAAAATCCCAATGATGTCCTGTGCAAAACAGAAAAATTCATCCTAAAATTTATATAAAATTTCAGGATCCAGAATAGTCCAAACAATCCTGAAAAAGAACAATGTTGGAGGACTCATACTTCCTGATTTCAAAACTTAGTACAAAGCTACAGAAATCAAAACAATGTGGTGCTTGCATAAAGACAGACATATAGACCAACAGAATAGAATAGAGAGCCCCAAAATAAACTCTCACATATATTGCCAAGCGATTCTTGACAACTCAACAACAACAAAGAACCCAATTGATTCATCTGTGTTGTATATGTTCTATAATCCTATTTATATGATATTTTAGAAAAGGCAGTATTGTAGGGATAGAAAATGATTAGTGGTTGCCAAAGAATGCGGTTGGGGAAGGGGTTGACTACAAAGAGGTGTCAACAATAGAGAATTTTAGAGGTGATGAGACAGTTGTGTTACTGTGAACGTGAATGTATAACTCTATACAGTTGTCAAAACTCATGAAACGCTATGTTACAAAGAATGAGTTTTAGTCTATGTAAATTTAGAAGTCAACAAAGATGGTGGGCAGGTCAGATGGAATGCAGTTGGTGACAAATGAATCTTACTGAATTAAAAATTATGACTAACCCATATTGAAGAGTGTGGTGGAAAAAAGTCTTCACGTAAGTAACCTTGGAAAATACTGTTTTGACTGCATACTCTAAGACTCAAGAACTGCACACAAACATACTGTATTCTGGTTGGCAAATTTGTTTCAGGGTATGGGTTAGCAATTCTGAAATGATTTTCCATGTTAGCAAATATATTTTAGAGAATTAGAGCCCAGTTTCTCTCTGTAGGTGAAAGAGTTATAAATAAACAAAGGGAGAATGCTAGAATAAACCCTAAGGTGCTGGACTGGAGTTAGGAATGTCAGTATGAACCCATGTCTATTTTAATGTATCTGTTTAGATGGACAGATGTAGATAGGTAGATGCTGAGTTTGTATTCATGCATACATGTTTGGAAACATTCACGTGTTTCCAAACTATGCTGAGAGGGCCTCAAAGCAGTGATATCCCAGTATTAATGAGCACACCCAGTACCCAGATCCTGGTTTCTAAATACCATTCTCCTATAAAAGAAACCAAGGCTTCTTGAAGAAATGACTAATTCTAGGCATGCCATGAAAAACACAAGATGAGACTAGAGCAACTTGCAGTGCCAGAAAATAAGAAAGTGCTTTTAAAAAACATAAAAGGGTGGGGACATGTCAAAAAAAGCCAACCTGGAAGAGCTCTCTATGACTCAAGATGGAACAATGTGAGTGGCAAACAATTATGACAGCACTAAATTGTAACCAAGAACATATAATTAATATCCACAAGTCCATACTGATATAGAAAAGATTAAATAAATCAGGAAGGAAAGACAAATCTTCCTTGCACAAGAATTCCAAGTAATAAATGTTGAAGGAGCACAAATAGAAAACTACCACTGGAACACCACAGTAATCATTACTGCAGGAAAGAGTCATCAACGAATGCAAAAATTGTGGATGAAGAAACAGTATGTTTCTGTGGCCTCAAAACATCTCCCTCCAAATATTTATTATATATTTTTCTTTTTTTTCCTCTTAATTTCACCTAAAGATCTATGACTAAAGCAAATATAACACTGTGTTGTGGGGTTTATGACATGTGCAGATGTAAAATTTATGGCAACAACAGCACAAAGGATGAGAGATAAATGGTGCCATTCTGTAGCAAGTTTTTCTATTTTACACTCACTGTAATAGTACAATATTAACTCTAGACTGTGAGAATGTTAATGATGCACATTGTAATCCTTGCAGCAGCTGCTAAAAACTGAAAAAATATGTCACTTCAATGTTAATAAAGGAATAAAACAATACAAAAAAGTACTTGTATAAGAATGTTCATAGATCTTTACTATTATGATAGCCCAAAATAGGAAATAACCCAAATATTCATC
The DNA here is from genome assembly GCF_029289425.2 of Pan paniscus. Lineage (NCBI taxonomy): Eukaryota > Metazoa > Chordata > Mammalia > Primates > Hominidae > Pan > Pan paniscus. The sequence goes on along the minus strand of NC_073267.2, from coordinate 41,352,364 downwards.
AACAGAGAAATGTATGAACAAACCACAGTGCATTCATACAACAGAATACTATTCAGCAATACAAAGCAACAAACCACTAAAACACACACTATGGAGGTGTCTCACAAATATTATGCTGAGACAGCTGGACATAAAAATGTATATTGTATGATTTCAAGCAAAATGAACTTATGGTTAAAAAACCCCCACAACCGTACTTTCCTCTGGGGGAGTTAAAAATTGCCTAGGAATGAGCATGAGGGTGTTTTCTGGGGATGATGGAAATATTCCATTCTGAAAAGAGGTGAAGGTTATATGGGTGTATTTATTTTTCAAAGCTGTACAATTAAAATTTGTGCCTTTCAATGCATGTGTATCTTACCTCACCAAAAAAGAACTAAAAAAATAAATAAAGTGAGGGGTAGTAGGGAAAGGGCTGAGGTACAGAAGAAACAAAAATGGCACATGATTATTAGCTGTTGAAGCTGGGTCACGGCTCTATTATACAATTTTGTTCATTTTTTATATATTTAAATTTTTCTGTAATGAAAAGACTTGCACGGAAAGACAAAACTGATCTATAATGTCAGCTGTTAAGACACTGGTACATTTGAAGAGGAGGGAGGGAGAAAGCACTTGTGGGCCACATGAGTGAGGCTGCTTCAATTTCTTGGTTACCCACATGTATTAATTTTGTCATAATATACATTGAGCTTAAGTAAATGCTTTATGCACATATTTCTATATGCATGTTATATATCAACAAAATATTTAAATACCACATATTTGCACATATAACTTAGTATCTCAGAGTTACAGCAGTGTTTTTTGTTTCAAAGTGGGACACTTCCACTCACAGCATCACCAGATGAACTGTAATATTCTGATGTATCTATTAGTGTCCTAACCCTTGGGTGAGACCCCCTAGGTCTTCTCATTTTTGCCTCAATTTGGTAAGTAGTAAGACTCTTATTTCTGACAATGTGATTTTATTTCCCAGCAAAGTCCTCCCCAAACCAAGGCCACAATAACTAGCACAGTGCTCTGCATATCATATGCACTCAGTACTTGTGAAAGTGAGTTGACTCAGAAACAAAACGAGGAGCAGAGCTCAAGTCCTGCAAAATATAGTACGTAAATAACGTAAATAACGCAAGTAAGACTGAAAGGCTACAGCTTGGCAGCAAAGAATTCACATTCATTTGAGAAACCATTTGCTACTAGTTCATCAAAAGACATTGGTTTCACGCTGTGGTTCTCAATTCTGGCCACATATTGTAACCAGTTGGAGAGCTTTAAACAGCAAGGATGTCTGGATCCTACCCCAGGGATTCTGATTTCACTGGTCTGTTGCAACTTGGGTTTTGGGAGTTTTAAAAGCCCCCTGCCACCCAGGTGATTGTAAGGTGCACCAGGGGTGAGAACCTTAGCTGTGCCTGATTTCCTCGTGTGCTGTGGGGATTTGCCTCATTGCAGCATCTCACCTTTGTGGGGAGGGGTGGTGGGCAGTCTTAGAAAACAGCTCTGCCCTGTTAAAATCAAAGGACAGCTTCAAGACGTGTTCAGCTGCTTGACTAAATTGCAGCAGGAGGAAATGTCTTTTCAGCAGATCTATCTTTACATCAGTTGCTTTCAGAGTAAAAGGTTGTTTTGGGCACAGCATTTTGATTTAGTCTGTGTTGAAGACCAGTAATAGCCTACAAATACCAAAATGGGATGAAAAGAATTTCCAAACATGTGGAGTGCTTTATACGTGTTTCTTCATCCTTCTCTGTGTCTACACCCTTTGCAATGTGCTTTTACAGCTGCTCCCATCCAGAGTTAGAATCTGTTTCCCAAGACTTGGATTCAGCTGGCAGTTTTGGGCCCAGTCTCAAAAGGTCTTGAATGCTTCTTCCTCTTCTTTCAGAACCCTGCCATCTCCATGACAACAAGCCCAAGTTAGCCTGCTGGAGGATGAAACACTTTGGGGAAGAGAACCAAAGTTGCCCAGTCCACAGCCAACTCACTCTCAACAGCAGAGCTGCCTGGTCACCAGCAGCTGACCCCCTTCTCCCATACACACACATGAAAATTGCTATACCCTATAAAGGTACAGCAGGTTTTATAGGTATAGCAATTAATTTATGGCAGGAGCCTGCCATAAATTGTTGACTTGCTCAATCATGAGCTAAATAAGTTTTGGGATGGCTCATTACACAGTAACAGCTAACTAACACACCCAGAGCTGACAGGATGCCAGGATTAACGACATGCTGATTACAAGTTAGCTGGCACACTATAGGGACCGTCTAGGTACTGAATTCCTTTTCCCCTTATTATTAGTTGGGTCCATTGAATTATAAAGAAATGCATGTAGACATGTATGTGCTTAAAACTCACACAGTATGACACAACACAGGAGGAAATAGATGACAGCCTGACCACTAGGGCAAAGGCCAAATAGCAAAGTAAGGCGTTTGTCTGGAATCTATTCCCTCCAAATCTCAACTCTGGAGGTCAAGAATGTGGACAGGTCCCACCTCCTGGGACTCTGCTGTCCTCTGATCTCTGGAGGGGAGAATGGCCCCACCAAGCAGCAGATGGGCAGCAGTGGCCTACCTGTGGCCACCTCCTGCTGGCAGCCCCTGCTCTCTCAGGGCATTCTCTCTTCCTTTGGGACTGAGAAGAGATGTGGGTAGGGAGGGGGAGCTCCCTCGCTCCTGGCAGAGAAGTGGGGTTCAGGCCCTTCACCTTCCTGAGTTCAGGGAGTCAGAGCCCTCAGAACATCTGGAATCTGGCTGCTTTGAACTGAGATATGCTAGAAGTGTAAAATATGGAGTGAGTTTTAAAGATTTAGGACAAAGAAATGTAAAATGTTTCATTAATAATTTTATACTGATCACACATTAAAATGATATTTTGGATACGTTGGGTCCAATAAATTATATTATTATAAATCAATTCTACCTGTTTCTCTTTAGTTTCCTTAACCTGGCTAGTAGAAAATTTAAAACTATAGGCAGGCATAGCTCATATTCTGTTTATATTGGACACGGATGTCTTAAAGGACTGCCTCCCTTCTGAAGCTAAGGCTGCCTCCAGTCATGGTGGAAGGGGAAGTGGAGCAAGGAAGAAAGGAGGTGGGGTGCCACGAGCTTTCACAACAACCAGCTCTCATGTTCCATAGAGCAAGAACTCACTCATTACCACTGGGACAGCACCAAGCTAATCCTGAAGGATCTGTCCCCAAGACCCAAACACCTCTCACTAGGCCCCACTTTCAACATTGGGAATCAAATTTCTTTCTTTTTTTTTTTTTTTGCTAGAGGACAGGAAGGTTATAAAATCTGAAAATTTTAAATAATTTGTCATTTTGTTGTTTCCATGTGTGAACAAAGGACTTAATAAAAAAAATTTAAGATTTAACATTACAATAAAATACATTCATTTCAATATTACGCTGGAATTCAACATTGTTTTGCACGGGGGCTGCCGAAACAATGCAGAGCTTCTTCCTCCTCCAGACCCTCACAGCCCAGCAAGCCTCTCAAGGGCTGGTTGCTGGCCACTGCGTTTCCAGTTTTTGTAGGTTCTCTTCCTCCCAGGTGATTAAGGAACAAGGCCAAAGGTATTTGAAGCTTTCAGAAAACACAGGATTTTTCTTTCTGTGGCTCACCAGCATTTTCACTTCTATATCAGCAACACCATACGCAGGCCACAGCTGAGCCAAAACACATGATGAATTCAGTCTGAAATCAAATTGTACCTAATATTTACAGCCATGTGCATTACTAAAAAGGGACATATCTTCCAACAATTCCAGTAAGTTCCCAAGACTTAGTTCACACTGAGTACTAGCCTGTGATGGTGCCCCTGTGCTTGTTACTGGGGGCAAAATGGGACAGTGTTTGCTGAGTTCATGGCTGAGGGGCTGCGGTGCCATGCAGTGAGCAAAACTTCCCACTGAATAACACTCCTCTGTGAGAGCGGCGTGGCGGCCAAGGTCAGCTGGCTCAAGGCAACTGCCTCCTTTTTTCCTAACAAGCAACATTTTCAGGGAAAAACCCCAGCTTCAATGTAGGAAGGTTTTGATGGTGGCTCAGGCCTGGGACTGAATTATAAAGGAATAAGGAGATAAAATCCACATTTTAATTATAAACAAATGTCTCACTGAAAAAATTCCAGACCCATAAATCCATCTATGTATTAGTTATTGGAGTAATTTAAAATGTGAGGAAATTATAAAGTGTGTGTCCCTCATTATATATTTCTTCCCCCCCACCACTTTTTAAACATGTAAGTTCCTAACACATAGATACTCTTTATGAGGAAAAAAAAAACCTGTTGACATTGATACAGTTTGAATATTTGTCCCCTCCAGATCTCATGTTGAAATTTGACCCCCTAGTGAGACCCTGTCTCTACAAAAAATTAAAAACTTAGTTGGGCATGGTGGATTAAGCCTGTTATCCCAGCTACTCAGGAGGCTGAGGTGGGAGGACCTCTGGAGCTCCAGGAGTTGGATGCCACAGTAAGCTACGGCTCAGCGCAGCCATGGCTTCTGTAGTGATCTATAACTGCACTACTTCACTCCACCCTGGGTGACAGAGTGAGATTATCTCTTTAACAAAACAAAACAGAAGAAAGAAATTTGATTCCCAGTGTTGAAAGTGGGGCCTAGGATGGGTGCGGTGGTGCAAGCCTGTAATCCCAGCACTTTGGGAGGCCGGGTCAGGCGGATCACAAGGTCAGGAGATCGAGACCATCCTGGTTAACACAGTGAAACCCCGTCTCTACTAAAAATACAAAAAATTAGCCGGGCGTGGTGGTGGGCACCTGTAGTCCCAGCTACTCAGGAGGCTGAGGCAGAAGAATGGCATGAACCCGGGAGGCAGAGCTTGCAGTGAGCTGAGATCATGCCACTGCACTCCAGCCTGGGCGACAGAGCGAAACACCATCTCAAAAAAAAAGAAAGAAGAAATTTGATTCCCAATGTTGAAAGCAGGGCCTACTGAGAGGTGTTTGGGTCTTTGAGGGCAGATCCTTCAGGAATGGCTTGGTGCTGTCCCAGTGGTAGTGAGTTCTTGCTCTATGAAACATGAGAGCTGGTTGTTGGAAAGCACATGGCACCCCACCTCCTTTCTTCCTTGCTCCACTTCCCCTTCCACCATGACTGGAGGCTTCCTAGGGTCCTCACCAGAAACAGATGGTGGTGTCAGGCTGGTACAGCCTGCAGAATCATAAGCCAAATAAATCTCTTTTCTTCATAAATTACCCAGCCTCAGGTGTTCTTTTATAGCAACACACAATAGACTAATACAGACATCAATGTGAATATTTAATATTGGAAATTTTTTCATTTTCTATTTTGTCTGTATAGCTAACATTAAAGAAGCCAAAGATATAGAATGCTACATCTCAGATATTGCATTTTGTAAAAAACATGAAGGTAAAATCTTTGTTTCTTCAATTACTAATCAATGATAGTTGTACTTTGCCCATTCTATGCAGAATACAGTTCCATGAACCGTGGGGAGATGGAAAATAACCATGTCCCAGCCTTCCAGGCAAGTCCCTGGAAGGAATGGCCTGGTGCTCTCCCAGTGGTAGTGAGTGAGTTCTTACTCTATGAAACATGAGAGCTGGTTGTTTGAAAGCGCGTGGCATCCCTAGTGCCTGGAAGACTGGGACAGGTAAGATTGCATCTCTGTGCTCTGCAGTGTCTGTCACACAGCAGGCACTTAATGAGAAGGCTGCTGAATGAAAGAATACTTCCAACCAGCTTGGAGCCCAAATGCAGGTTCTCCCTCAGGTTCTGACCTCACATTGTGGGCTTCCATGCACATGTCCACACCACCTGTGCACCCACTTCCTTGCTGGACCTGAGCAGAGCCCCACTTTCCAGCTCCTGCCTGTGAGGGAATAACCAGGTCCCTGGGACCCACAGCTCCAGCAGCTGGAATTCAGAGTTTATGACCTGCTGTTTTCCACATTCCCCCTCCCTCCCCCTCAGGACCTGCACCCCGCTGCACTGCACCTTCTCTTCTGCTGTCATGGCCCAGAGCTCTGTTCATCTGCTTCAAGCAGCTCTCCACCCCACTTCCTCCCTCCCCTCCTGCTGGATCTCTTTCTTTCATTGGCTCTTGTCCCGTTCCTTCAGTAAAAGAACTCTCCTTCCACTCTTCCTCATTCACATTCACTTGGGAACCAAAAATTCACCCCACAGCTTAGTATTCCCAGTTGTGGAAAAATTCAGGCACCTTCTGTAATGAGACAAATGTGAAGAAGCCAGGCATGAAAAAACACTTATATGGATCGATTTATATGAAATTCCCAGAGAAGACAAATCTATTGAGATGGAAACTAGATCTGTGGTTGCTTACAGCTGGGGTAGGGGGTGGGGGGAACAGGGTGATAGCTAAAAGGTACAGGACTAATAAAAATGTTGTAAACTTAACCATGGTTTTGGTTGCACATATCTGTGATTATACTAAACCCTAGCAGATCATAAGGTATGTGAATTTTTCCTCAATAAAGCTGTTTAAAAATAAAAAAAAATTAGGCTGGGCACAGCAACTTACCCTGTAATACCAGCACTTGGGGGGGCTGAGGCAGGAGGATTGTTTGAGGCCAGGAGTTCAAGACCAGCCTGGACAATAGAGTGAGACCCCATCTCTACAAAAGATTTAAAAAATTTAGCCAAGCATGGTGGTGTGCACTTGTAGTCCTAGGTACTCAGGAGGCTGATGTGGGAGGATCACTTGAGCCTGAGAGGTGAAGGCTGCAGTGAGCCGTGATCATGCTACTGCAATCCAGCCTGGGAGACAGAGAAACATCCCAACTCAAAAAAAAAAATTATTACTAACTGTTTTACACATACAAAATTACACAGACACACACACATACACAGACTCACATAAAAGTAAAATAAATACATTGTACCCATCACCTACACCACTACATTTGAAGCCGTCTGCACGGTTGGCCCTTCTGAAATGTAACCCCATCTGGGACAATCATTCATCTGAAGCTTTACAAAAAGTATTATTTCCCTGACTTTCATTATACTTTTATTACATAATAATATCTCTAAATAATATATTGTTTCTCTAAATAATATACTGTTTAACTTTGTAACTTTTTACACTTTCTATAAATGTGCTGTGTATCTCTGTAACTTGCATTACTCATTCCACATTGTATTTTCGAGAGCCTTCTATGTTTTAAGTAGTTTCTCATTCAATTCTATATATTGCTTACTAGCCTTTAAATTGAATATACTAAGACCCGCTGGAGAGAGAATTCTTGTGGGACAATGAGTATAAAGTGCTTAAAGCAGTGCCCCATTCATTATAGGTATTCAATATATATAATACTATACACAATATTTTAATACTGAGTAATTATATACATATTATGATTGCTCCTTTCTTTGTGGATGTACATTATTTCATCAACTGCACTATGAACTAATAGTTTTCTTTCTTTTAGGGGAGGGGGCGGGGTCTGGCACTGTTGCCCAGGCTGAAGTACACTGGTGCAATCAAGGCTCACTGCAGCCTAGACCTCCCGGGCTCAAGGATCCTCCCACCTCAGCCTCCTGAGTAGCTGTGTCTATCGGCAGTGCCACCACTCCCAATTAATTTTTAAATTTTTTGTAGAGATGGGTTTTCACCATGTTGCCCAGGCTGGTCTCTAACTCCTAGCTCAAGTGATCTGCCTACCTTAACCTCCTAAAGTGCTGAGATTACCGGTGTTAGCCATTATGCTGGGCAAGAGTTTTCAAACTACGGTAAAATTCAAGTTACAGAGACCTTTGGGAAATGCCTCATTCTATGTATTTGAAGCTTCCAGATAGCTAAGATTAAAAATTTTTACATACTAACTTGTTTCTAAGTGTATGCTTTTACATTTAAACCAACTAAAACCATGAGCTTTACAAAAAAATTTCAGCCATTTCAAAATTCTCTTCCAAATTTGTTTAGAAACATACATGACAGAGCTTTGGTCGGACTGTGCAAACTGTTGTGTGTTCTGTTTTTAAAATATTACTTAACTTGTATACTTCCACACATTGGCATGGCACATCATTGCCATTTCCAATACATTCCTGTGCTTCACCAATTTCCACAGCTGTCAGAGGAAGAGCAGCCCAGGTGACAGGAAATGAAGTTGTCTGGCTCCGAGTCCTTGCCAGGAGGACTTCTGGGATCCAGGGTCTTTGCATGGGGCAGATGACATATTCTTAGAGGCCATTCATTTTTTCCACTGTAGCTGCTAGTGCCAGTTTCCACTCCACTGCCTGAGGGCAGGTTGATCTTGTAAGCCCTCACCGATGGATTTGTGGTCACTGCCTGGAACCCTGTGCCAAAGAGGAATGGGAGGTCCTGTTCAGGAGGGAATCCTCTGACTTATTACTGGCATCTGAGCATCTCCCAGCATGGCTGTTCCTACTTGTAATAAGGTGATGTCAAATGACTCCAGGGCAGTGCTCCGGTTCCCATGAACACATCTGGTCACTCTGGGAGCTTCTGAGTCAGTGAGCTCTCTCCTTACATCCCAATACACTGTTGTTTGCAAAAATATATTTTTATAGGCAAGGTATTTGTGTCTTGGATTTGCACCCTGACGTAGGCATTAATTTGTTTAAAAGGATAATTTAACATTTTCAGGAAGCTGAACATCTTTAAATTCTCTTTTGATTATTTCTAGTTTTACTGCATCATGACCCAGAAATGTGTACAATTTTTGTTCTTGTATACTCACTAAGGATTCTTCTTGTTTTCAGAGTAGGACCAAAGGTATTTCTATTTGTTTGCAAGTCTGTTGGCTCAGTTTCTAAGGAGTTCATTTTGTTACCATGTTCTTTTAAGTATATACATACAGGTTAGTTATGTTTCCAGTTTCCTGTGCTTTTTATTTTTATTTTTTTAACAAACTTTTCTAGCCCTTCATTCTCTCAGACTTTTCCTTCCATGCCTTATGCTGTAGATAGAGTCTATGATCTAACGTCTGTCAGTTAAGATTGTTTCCAGCTCTGGAGACCAGAAAATCTGACCCACATAGCAAGAACAAGCAAGGGTAGGAGATGAGGCTGAAAAGGCAGGCACCAGGTTGTCTGAGCTTTTATTCTACTGCAACAGTAGACAGTGGCAGGGTTTACACAGGGGTGGGGTATGCCTATATCATGTTTTAACATTTTCAAGAGATCACTCTGGATGCTTGAGTGGAGGCTGGACTGTAGCAGGGCAAGACAGGATGCAGGGAGGGAGGATTCTTGGCAGTAGACCAGTAGGAGAGGAAGGTGACTGAAACTGGTTGTGGAAATGGAGATGGTGAATCAGGATGCTGGTTGCACTCAAGAGCCACAGGACTTGCTGTGTGGTTGCATGGGGGTTGGGGGAGAAGGGAAAAGAGTCAGGGATGACTCTTGGTGCTCCCCTCAGGGAAGAGGCCCTAAGCCCAGTGGTTATCAACAGATGGATGGTATTTAAAGCTATGAGACTATGTGGGATCATTCTGAGAGGATCACTAGAGATCTGGTAGAGGAGGAGCAGGAGGATGAAGATAAAGGTAAGAGGGAATCCAGGAGGGAATGTCCCTAAAATCCAGAAGAAAGGATGGAACTCCTCAATTGTATCATCTGTGTCAAATGCAGCTAAATGACTGAGAAAAAAGTCGTTTCAGCAAAGTACCCCGGAGGAAAGCTAGAAAAGAGTGGGTGCAAGAGAGGACATGAGGTGAGGTAGTTGCATGGAGCAGAGAAACAGAATGGTAAATGGAGAGAAACCTGGGGTTAAAGAAGGTCTATTTGTTTACCGCACAGCATTAAGGAATGCTTGTGTGTGGACACTAGCAAAAAATCAGTACAGAGAACCCCAGAATTCTGGGGTCATAGCCCGAAAGGACTCCTCAGCTCCAAATTTACTTGAAGTTACAGCTTCCGTCTTTAAATTAAATGGGATTTTTTTTTGCCATCTATTTCATCATACAGGATGTGACACAGAATATAACCGAAATTGTTACTTTCCTGGAAGAACACATCTTAGTTTTTAATATCTAAACTGTATAGCAGCTATTTATCTCACAAAACATTTTTTAGGCTGGGTGCGGTTGGTGACTCACACCTGTAATTCTAGCACTTTGGGAGGCCAAGGCAGGAAAATTGCTTGAGTCTAGAAGTTCAAGACCAGCCTGGGCAATGTGGGGAGATGTAGTTTCTACAAAAAATTTAGAAATTAACAGGCATGGTGGCACACACCTGTGGTCTCAGCTACTGGGGAGGCTGAAGCAGGTGGATCACCGGAACCCCTTTCGTGGTGCAGTTTGGGCAAAAGAGCAAGAACCTGTCTCAAATTTTTTGGCTGATGGTTGTAAACATAATGTTTGAGCTTTCAAAAATTACAACATTTTAAACTAAATAGTTTGCTGGAAAAAGCCACATGTTGCTTCCAGAAACAACTGGTAGACCATCAGGATCATGACAGTCACTTCAAAAAGCTTTGCTGTGTTGACAAAGGGGAGGATCACGTGTGATGTTGCTGGTCTCAAGCCACAGCTACTGCATCCAAGGCAACTGCATGTTAACAACTATATCAAATGTGGGTGACCAAGTGGCAACATTTAAGCATTTTACATCCTAACTTAAGTGCAACTTAAACCTACTGCCACACTGTGAGTTAGGAAATTGGTAGGTTTTTTTCTATTGACTTGCTGTGCTCTATAATTTTTCCTATTTAAAATAATGGGAAACAAGTTTTCAGTTTTTTTGTCAGAAAAAGTCCGACATTTCAGGCACAGATATGTCTGACAGTTATCACCAGCAGAAGAGTTTCTAGTCTTTTCATCGTAAAATTTTAATTACTTACCTTGGAAATTACTTAACTTCGTTCCTTCCAAATCTGGTAGTAAAATGGGTGCTCCAGAAAGCTGTGGCATGGATATTCTGCTGCTTTGCTAGTCTCTGCACAGACCTGGGGCTTGAGGAGCCTGCAGCCACGAACTACAGGACGTCATCAGAATGGAAAAGTGATCCAGATATTCCCGCAGGCGCAGTGCTGGGGCGTAAAGTGCAGCCTGTACACGGCGGGTGGGAGGCCCGCGGGCTCGCCGGGGCTCGGGACTGTGTTCTTGCGGCCGAGAGGCCCACACAGGACAAGCAGGCCTTGACCCAGGCTGTTGGAGCCCGCGAAGAGGGGGTGAAACTCCAAGGGGCGTAAGGGTGATCATACGTGCGGTCAAGCTTCCCGTCTGCATGGCGAGGGGCTGGGCCTTTCCGTCGTGATTTTTCTCCCATTATGCCGGGTGCGTAGCGGGCCCTGGGGCGGCGGGACCGGTGCGGGTGTTCAGTCAGCCCGGGGTCCTGGAGGTCGGCGGGGAGATTCGCAGCAGCCCGAGGGATGGAGGGACGGCAGAAAGGAGTCTCTACTTCCAGGTTCCCAGCAATCGCTATGTTCGTTACAAGCAGTAAACTGACGACTTCAGACACCCGCAACGGAGCTCTGCGCGCAGTCCTCAAACAGCCAGCCCCGCCGGCCGGGCGCACAGCGCATGCCTCGGGGGCGGGGTGGGGCGGAGGGGACTAGGCGGAGCAGGGCGGGGTTGAGGCGACAGGGAGGGGCGGCGGAGGCGGGGCGGGGCGGAGGAGGCGGGGCGGGAGGGGGCGAAGAGGCGGGGAGCAGGGGGCGGGGCGGGCGGAGATGCAGGGGGCAGGGGGTGGGGGGCGGAGTGGGCGGGGAGGAGTGGGCGGGATGAGGCGAGGTGGGGGAGGGGATGGGGCGGGGCTTGGCGGGGGTGGACCCGCCCAGCGCTGAATCCAAATCGTATCTAAGCTGTTTTCTAGCTCTGACATCGTATACATCACTGCATACGTGAATAGCATGCCAAATACTGTATAAACCAATATTGTTTTTTTTTTTCTTCTCGGGAGGTACTATATAAATAAAGTACGTACACCGTATCTAACATCAGAACATTCAAATCCCATATTGAAAAGATTATAAATTGACCATAATCCTATAATTCTGTTTAGCAACAGTGCGTCCCTTCTCAGTCTTCACTTTTAAAATATCTAAGAGGCTCGATGTCTTGAGGCTTTTTCTTTTTAAACCCAACATCCTTTTTCACATATATATATATACACATATATATATACACATACATACCATGGAATACTACTTAGCCATAAAAAGGAACGAAATAATGGCATTTGCAGCAACCTGGATGGAATTGGAGACCATTATTCCAAATGAAGTAACTCGGAAATGGAAAACCAAACACTGTATGTTGTTACTCGTAAGTGGGAGTTAAGCTATGAGGATGCAAAAGCATAAGAATGATACAATGGACTTTGGGGACTTGGGGGAAAGGGTGGGAGGGGGTCGAGGGATAAAAGACTACACATAATACACTGTACCCAATGTGTGGTGATGGATGCACAAAAATCTCAGATATTGCCACTAAAAAACTTATTCATGTACAAAACACTGCCTGTTCCCCACAAAAACCTATTGAAATAAAAATAAAGAAGGGTAAAGAGGAACCAGAAAAAAAAAAAAAGAAAAGCAACCAGTAAAGGAGAGTATGATGTTCACAAAGCCAAAGGAAAACATTATTTCAAGAAAATGGTGGCCAACTTTATCAAATGCTGCTGAAAGTTGACATAAAATGGGACCTGATAGCCATTGGATTTAGTAAAGTGGCTAGCCCTGATGACCTCACAAGAGTCCTTTGGGTGAAGTGATAAGAAGAAAGCTTGACTGAAAGGGATTTCTGAGAGAACAAAGTAGAGGGGTTGAATGCAGTAAGCACAGGCAACAATAACAATTTCAAGAAGCTTCACTCAAAAAAGGAATGGAGAAAATGTAAGTAATTATAGAGGAAGTAGAGTCAAGATCGCTGTGTTTAATGTTCTATAAGATGAGAAAAAATAATAGCATGTTTGCATGCCAATGGAAATCATCCACAGAGAGGGCAAAATTAATAATGTAGGAAATACAAGGAAGTATTTCTGGAATAATGTCCTTGGATTGGAAGTTAGGAAAAAGAAATATTGACTTTAGATGATAGATAATTCCATTCATTCATAGTAAGTGGGATATGAGTATATGAGCACAAATACAAGTGGATAGATAGATGTGTTCATGCCAACTCTTAAGGTTGCTTTCATGAAATAAAGGCAACATAGTACTTTTTCTCCACTTAAAAATTTACAATAGTTAATAATGTCATATAGAATTATGTGGAATTCTGGAAATATTCAGTGATTAAAAGATTATTTACTGAAGCATGCATTCTGCCACATATTTTTCTAGGCATTGGAGGTAAACCAGAGACAAGGTTCATACTTTTATAAAGTGGGGACAAACAGATATATATCACAGGGCACATAGCAAAGGCAGCTTTCATAGGGAAGTAAGGAGTCAAGTTCAGAGAGAGCAGGCCCCGGGTCCACCATTCTTTCAATATCTACAGAACTGGGGCTGTAGAGGGGATGGTTTGAGGTCTTCTAGTGACTAATTTGAACTTGCCATTCCAGATTCATCTCCCATTCAGTCTTTGCCTACATACTTAGCTTCAGCAACTGCTAAATCTAACCACCCCAGTACAAAACTACACCAACATTCCCATGTGTACTGGTATTTTTTTTTTTTTTCATACTAACTCCTTAGCCTCAGTGCCCTTTTCCCCTTCTCATAGCTTACCATTATTTTAACACCCTACACAAATAACATCACTTCAGCACCTTTCTTCAAATAAATGTATTACCTTAAGGTTTACAATTAAAAAAAAAAAAGAACTGTAGGCCAGGCTCAGTGGCTCACGCCTGTAATCCCAGCACTTTGGGAGGCTGAGGCGGGTGGATCATGAGGTCAGGAGATTGAGACCATCCTGGCTAATACGGTGAAACCCCGTCTCTACTAAAAATACAAAAAATTAGTCGGGTGTGGTGGTGGGCGCCTGTAGTCTCAGCTACTCGGGAGGCTGAGGCAGGAGAATGGCGTGAACCCAGGAAGCAGAGCTTGCAGTGAGCCAAGATTGTGCCACTGCACTCTGGCCTGGGTGACAGAGCGAGACTCCCATCTCAAAAAAAAAAAAAAAAAAAGAATTGTGGCTGTTTAACAAGAGAGATAAAATGAGATAAAATGGTATGATAAAAATACTTGATTAATTCAAAGGAAAATGGAAAAAGGAAATAAAAAACAGATGAGATGAATAGAGAACATATGCAAGGTGAGTGGCTCAACCTAATCATATCAGTAATCATATTAAATGTAAATAGTCTAAATACCCCAACTAAAAGGCAGAGAGTGTCAGATTACATTGAAAAACTAAGACCCAACTATATTCTGCCTATAAGAAAGGCACTATAAATATAAAGACACAAATAGGTTAAAAGTATAAAGATGGAAAAAGATATACCATGCTAAAACTAGTCAAAAGAAATTTAGAGTGGCTATATTAATATCAAAATAGATTTCAGAGCAAATAATTATTTCTAGGAATTAAAGGTTATTTCATACTGACAATGTGGTCAGTGAAGAAGATATAACAATCCTAAATGTTTTTGTACCTAATAAGGCTTCAAAATGAATAAAAGAAAAACTAATAAAACATCAAAGAGAAATAGAAAAATGCATAACTATCAGATATTTTAATAGCCCTCTCTCAACAATTAATAGAACAAGTGGGCAGAAAATCAGTAAGAATGCAGTAGATTTGGCCAGGTGCAGTGGCTCATGCCTGTAATCCCAGCACTTTGGGAGGCCAAGGCGGGTGGATCACCTGGGGTCAGGAGTTCGAGACCAGCCTGGCCAACATGGCAAAACCCCGTCTCTACTAAAAATACAAAAATTAGCCGGGCATGTGGCAAGCGCTTGTAATCCCAGCTACTTGGGAGGCTGAGGCAGGCAGAATTACTTGAACCCAGGAGGCAGAGGTTGCAGTGAGCCAAGATTGTGTCACTGCACTCTAAACTGGGCTACAGAATGAGACTCAATCTCAAAAACAAACAAACAAAAAAGAATATAGTAGATTTGAACAACACTATCAGCTAACTTGACTTGATTGATATTTGCAGAACACTGCGCTCTACAATAGCAGAATACAGATTTTTCCCAAGTGCACATGGAACATTTATGAATCTAGACCACATTGTGGCCCATTTTAAAAAGTCTCAATAAATTCAAAAGTATTCATCATACACAGTGTGTTCTCTGTGGAACATACTGCATATGATGAATTAGAATTAAATTAGAAATCAGTGACAGAAAGATCCTTGAAAATCCCCAAATATCTGACATCTAATACACTTCTAAATAACCCATAGGTCAAAGGAGAAATCTAAAGGGAAATTAGAAAGCAATTCAAAGTGAATGAAAATAGAGAACAACTTAGAATATATGGGCTGTCATTAAAACAGTACATAGAGGAAAATTTATGTCATTAAATATCATATTAGAAAAGAAGAGAGGTCTCAAATCAGTGACTTCAGTTTTCACTTAAAGATGGAAAAAAAGCAAATTAAATCCAAAGTAAGCAGAAAAAAGGAATAATAAAGATCAAAGTGGGAATCAGTGAAAGAAAATAGGTTAGAGGAAAATCAATGAATCCCAAAGCTTGTTCTTTGGGAAAATCAATAACACTGATACATTTTCAGCCAGAATGATCAGGGAAAAAAGAGAGAATTACCAGTAGAAGGTATGAGAGAGGTGACACCACTAAAGATTCCACAGATATAAAGGGATAGTAAAATAACATTAGGAATACTTTTATGCCAATTAAATTCAACACCATGGATAAAATTGACAAATTCCTTCAAAGACAAATTACCAAAGTTCACCCAAGAAGAAATAGATAACCTGAGTAGCCCTGTATCTATTAAAGAAACTCAAATTCGGTTTTTACACTTGATCTTAGGTAAAAGGCCGAGAAATGATGAAAAGTGTTGCTTTAAAACCTCCCTATAGGCTAGGCACAGTGGCTTATGCATTTAATCCCAGCACCAGCCCTTGGGAGGATGATACAGGCAGATCACCTGAGGTCAGGAGTTCAAGACCAGCTTGGCCAACATGGTGAAACCTCATCTCTACTAAAAATACAAAAATTAGCTGGGTATGGTGGCAGGCACCTGTAACCCCAGATACTTGGGAGGCTGAGGCAGGAAAATTGCCTGAACCTGGGATGGGGGGGTGTTGCAGGAAGTCAGGGACTCTGAATGGAGGGACTGGCTGAAGTCATGGCAGAAGAACATAAATTGTGAAGATTTCATGGACATTTATTAGTTCCTCAAATTAATACTTTTATAATTTCTTACATCTGTCTTTACTGCAATCTCTGAACATAAATTGTGATTTCATGGACATTTATCACTTCCCCAATCAATACTCCTGTGATTTCCTATGCCTGTCTTTACTTTAATCTCTTAATCCTGTCATCTTCATAAGCTGAGGATGTATGTCACCTCAGGACCCTGTGATGATTGCGTTAACTGCACAAATTGTTTAAACAATATGAAATCTGGGCACCTTGAGAAAAGAACAGGATAACAGCGATGTTCAGGGAACAAGGGAGATATACATTAGGTCTGGCTGCCTGAGAGCCGGGTGGAACAGAGCCATATTTCTCTTCTTTCAAAAGCAAATAGGAGAAATATCACTGAACTCTTTTTCTCAGCAAGGAACAGCCCTGAGAAAGAGAATGCATTCCTAGGGGGAGGTCTCTGAAATGGCCGCTCTGTGAACGTCTGTCTTTTATGGTCGAAGATAAGGGATGAAATAAGCCCCGGTCTCCTGTAGCACTCCCAGGCTTATTAGGATGAGGAAATTCCCACCTAATAAATTTTGGTCAGACCCGGTTGTCTGCTCTCAAACCCTGTCTCCTGATAAGATGTTATCAATGACAATGCGTGCCCAAAACTTCATTAACAATTTTAATTTCACCCCAGTCCTGTTATCTCACCCTGCCTCCATTTGCCTTGTGATATTTTATTACCTTGTGAAGCATGTGATCTCTGTGACCCACACCCTGTTCATACAGTCCCTCCCCTTTTTAAAATCACTAATAAAAACTTGCTGCTTTTGCAGCTTGGGGGGCATCATGGAACCTGCTGACATGTGATGTCTCCCCTGGATGCCGAGCTTTAAAATTTCTCTCTTTTGTACTCTTTCCCTTTATTTCTCAGACTGGCTGACACTTAGGGAAAATAGAAAAGGACCCACATTGAATTATCAGGGGTGGGTTCCCCTGAGGTTGCAGTGAGCTGAGGTCACACCTCTGCACTCCAGCCTGGGCGACAGAGCGAGACTCTCCCTCAAAAAAAAAAAAAAAAAAAGGCCTGACTCTGTGGCTCATCCCTGTAATCCAAGCAATTTGGGAGGCTGAGGTGGGTGGATGATGAGGTCAGGATGAGGTCAGGAGATGGAGACCATCCTGGCTAACACAGTGAAACCCCTTGTCTACCAAAAATACAAAAAATTAGCCAGGCGTGGTGGCATGAGCCTGTAATACCAGCTACTTGGGAGGCTGAGGCAGGAGAATCACTTGAACCCAGGAGGTGGAGGCTGCAGTGAGTCAAGATTGCACCACTGCACTCCAGCCTGGGTGACAGAGGGAGACTCTGTCTCAAAAAAAAAAAAAAAAAAAAGAATAACATAAAAACCTCCCTATAAAGAAATTCAGGCCCAGATGGTGATAGTAGTGAATTTTACCAAACATTTAAGGGAGAAGTAATAACAATACTTCACAAAATCTTCCAAAAAACTGAAGAGGAGGAAATACTTCCCAACTCAATCTATGAAGTCAGCATTACCCTGATACCAAAATTATCCTTGTACCCTGGCCAGACAAGGATATTAGAAGAAAACAAAACTACAGACCAATATTCCTCATGAACATAGGGCAAGAATTCTATGCAAAAGCTTAGCAAATGAAATCCTAAATATAATAGAAAGGTAATACATCATAATTAAGTGGTATTTATCCTAGAAATGCAAGATTGATTTAAGAATAAAAAAATCAATGTAATTTACCACATAAACAAACTAAAAAATTATATGATCACCGTAATCAACACAGAAAAAACATTTGGCAAAATCTAACATCCATTATTGATAAAAACTGAGGCTAATTAGGAACAGAGGGAACTTCCTCAAGCTGATAAAGGACAATTCCAGAAGTCCTTCAGCTAGCATCACACTTGATTGTGGAAGACTGAATACTTTCCCCTTCCCATCAGGAACACATTAGGGATGCCTGCCCTCACCACCTCTATCCAGCACTGTATTGGAGGTTGTAGACTGTGCAATCAGCCAAGAAACAGAAATAAAGGACATTCAGTTTGGAAAGAAAGACATAAATGGTCGTTATTCACAGATGACATGATTGTCTGTGTAGAAACTTCAGTGGAATGTACAAGAAGTTAATAAGTGTGTTTATCAAGGTTTCAGGACAAATTAATGTACAAAAATTGTTTAATGAGAGCTTTGTAACTTAATTCAAAATTAAAATGTAATGCATATATTATTGGTTGGATTAACCATCCCAAAATGTATACATATTGCAAAGTATCATATTGTATACTATGAATAGATAAAATTTGTATTTGTCAAGTAAAAAATAAAGAAATTAAAATAAAAAAATTAACAACATTTACAAGAGCATGAAAAATGTAAAGTACTTAGGAACAAATATGACAAAAAATGTAAAAGGCTTGTACATGGAAAACTGTAAAACATTGCTATGATAAATTAAAGAAGCCATAAATAAATGGGGAGATATATGTTGTTCATGAGTGAGAAGACTCAATATTGTTAAGAGGTTATACTCTTAAAACACAGATTCAATATAGATTCACTACAATCCCAATCAAAATCCCAGCAGGCTATTTATTTGTGTCTAGATCCATTCCATCAAAGACCTGGCACCCACAACAATCTGTCAACCCATTTGGGAAATAAGAGTCATCCCTGGTGTGCCTGAAAAGGGCCGTCAGCTCCACAGGTTGCCAGAAACAAAAGTCTTAACTGGCTCTGAGTGTTGGACATCAGATTACCCTGGTTTCAGCATAACGTACAGTCAAGTTCAGCTGAAACTCAAGATGTCCACAACCGCTGCTTTATGTTGGCTTTGGGACCTGGCAACCACCATTCTACTTTCTGTCTGTATGAATTTGACTGTTCTAGGTATCCATGTAATTGCAATCTTGTAGTATTTGTCTTTTTGTGACTGGTTTATTTCACCGAATGCAATGTCCTGAAGATTCATCCATGTTGTTGCATGTATCAAATTTCCTTCCTTTTAAAAGCTGAATAATATTTCATTGTATGGATATACCACATTTTGCTTATCCATTCATCTGTCAATGAACACTTAACATGGCTTCCACCTTTTATTTATTCTGAATAATACTGCTATGAACATGTCTCTTTATGTGTTTTTTGCTATTGCTTTGGGTATATATCTGAAAGTGGCAATGCTGGATCATATGTTAATTCTGTGTATGGTTTTTTGAGGAGACATCAAACTGTTTTCCACAGCAGCTGCACCATTTTACATTCCCACCAACAATGCATGGGGGTTTCAATTTCTCCACATCCTTGCCAATGCGTTATTTTCTGTTTGTTTTATTTTTGGATAAGAGTCATTCCAACATGTGTGAAGTAGTATCCCACCGTGGTTTACATTTGCATTCTCTGATGACTAATGATGTCAAGGGTCTTTCCATGTGCTTTTTGTATATCTTCTTTGGAGAAATGTCTTCTCAAGTCCTTCGCCAATATTTAAATCAAGTTGTTTAAGTTATTTTAAGGATCAAATAAAATAGTGAATTTAGTACGCTGACTGGATCATAATAAACACTCCACAAAATGTTAAAAAATCAAGTTTTTTTTTGTTGTTGTTGTCATTGAGTTGAATGATTTTTTTAATTGAAGTATATCTGCACAGATAAGCCACAAATCCCAAGAAAACAGATTGATGAATTATCACAAAGTGAACACATCTAGGACACCAGCCCTTAGATCAAGAAATAAAACATTACCAGAGCTCCCATGCAAACACTAAGATAATCACTATGCTGACTTATAACACTATAGGTTTGTTTTGCTTGTTTTGGAGCTTCACGGAAATGAAATAGTGTAGCACACATTCATTTGCATCAGGTTTCTTTCACTCAACATTATGTTGGTGAGATTCATCAACTGTGCATAGCAGTTATTAATCTATTTTCATTACCATAAAAATTCCATGATATAATATATATTTGTCCATTCTTCCGTGATTAACATTGGGCTACTATGAAGAGTGCCTCTATCAGGGTGCATTTCTTTTGAGTTTTCATATCGAAGTAGGATTTCAGGATCATAGGGGTACTCACATTTAGCAGTATTCCCAAATAATTTTCCAAAGTAGTTGTGCTATTTCACATTTCCACCAGCAGTGTATAAATGTTTCAGTTACTTCACATTCTCAGCAACACTTGGTATTAACAGTCTTCTTAATTTTAGCCATGCTGGCCAGTGTGTATTGGCTTCTCATTGTGGATCACATTTGTCTGATGGTTTATGAGGTTGGGCATTTTTATAAGCTTTCTGGCCATTTGGATGTTCATTTGTCTTTCCTTACTTCCTTTTTCTTTTCTTTTTTTAAAAAATGAAGTTCCTATTCCTTTCTCTTGTTCATTTTTCTGTTGGATAATTTATTTTATTTGTAGAAATTCTTCATGCTCTCTGGACATGAGTCCTTTGCCTGTTATATTGTGACAAATATATTTCCCATTTGTGACTTATCTTTTCCCTCTCTTATTTAATTTCTTGAGGGATTCTTAATTTTACTACCATCCAATGTATTGATCTTCTCCCTTTGGGGTAGTTTTTCTTTTCTACTGAAGAAATCATTCCTGCCTTCTGAGGAACTTTTAAATCTACATATGGCTACTAAACCCCACTGCTTTGATATATATTTTATGCTAGAAAATGAACTAGGCACGTTCATGATGTTATTGTCTACTTTGTGGGAAAATATCATCATCATCACTTTCCCAGGCCAGGACATGATATGTGTCCAGGATAATTCCATAGCTCCCAAACATCTGGAACTCTTCCTGCATTGGGGAGGGTGGGCCTGATGCCACAATGGGGTCAGGTGGGTGCTAATTCCCAACTCCACAGGTGCAGGGCTTGGAAAACAGAGGAGAGCAAGGTCAGAGCTGTGGTCCTGCAATGGACTGAGGATTTGGAAGAATCTGTTTGTATTGCCATGAGGGTCCAGGGGCTGCAGGAGATGGGAGAGGAGCAATCAGAAGATAGATCCTGTGTGAGGAAGAGCAGAGCACAAGGGATGGGGCCCCAAGAAAAGGGCAAGAAGGGAGGGACCTCTTGCTTAGCAGCTCAGTATTACAGGCATCTAGAGGTGAGGGCACATCCACTGGCTCCAAATGTACTATCTCTGACATTTGTTATTTTGGTGCAAGGACTGGGAGAAAGTTCTGCACTGTACAGAGCCTGCCCAGGAAGGGTAGAGGATACCACAAAGCTTGTGGATGAGCAGTCAGGGCTGTCCTGTGGGCAGGGGCTCCAGGGCATGTGAGCCACACTGGAGCTGTGGATAGGGCCAGGCCTCCCAGCAGGGGCCCACACCAGTCTTTCTCTCTCACTCTTTATGAATCAAGAATGTTGAACATACAATGAAAAGCCCAACTTACAAAAAGAAAGTATTTGCCTGATGAGGTTAGAACTGGTATTATAAGTAGTTTGCCGATCTATATATTGTGACAGAAAGCAGATCAGTGGTTGTTTGGGGTGGAGCATGGCAGGAGAGGCAGGAAGAAGGGATCACAAAGGAGCATAAGAAAACCTATGGGGGATGGACATGCTCGCTGTCTTGATAACGGTGATGGTTTCACGGGTGCACAAGTCCTTCTATTATATGTCAGTCACCCCTCAGTGAGGCTGTTATGCATCCTCCCGACACACACACACACACACACGTAGTTGCAAAGAAATGGTTTAAGATACACTTGAGTTCCAAAAGTACACGCTCTCCAAGCCTGCCCATTTGGCTCTTCCAAGCATTCCAGTTACGAGGGAGCGAGACCAACATTTGGCCTGACTCCAGCTGCAACATGGCTGCTGACACTACTTCAGGTTCAAAGTTCTGGGACTCCATGAAGCCCCAACTTGAGGAGAGAGGCTGCCAGATGTACAGAGAAGGAAAGACTACCAACCACACATCTGTCTTGCCCTGGACTACTACACACAGGAAGTCACTGGAGCTTCTGACTTGAACTTCAAAATCTGTGCGCCCAAGACAAGAGATGTCCCTCCCAACCCCTCTCCCCCCATTCATGGGAAAAGTGGCAATTGAGAGTGGAGGAGAGGATTAAAATACTAAGGGAATGAAATACATCTGAGGGTCCTCAGTTCATTGCTGAGAATGGCTGTTGGAATGATAACCACGCACCTTAGAGAACAAGAATTGTGGATAATTTTCCTTCCTGCAAACAGTATGTTTCTCTACTAGTTTCTTACTGCAGGAGGCTTTAAAGCTCCATAGAATATCTTCAGTAATAAGGAACAAAATGAAAAATAAAAAACAATGGTAATTGTCACAGCTAACAGATTGCTATTAGCAAAGATTTTCAGCAAGGTGTAAAAATCAGCAGGCTATATTTTTCCCTAAATGATCCCTGCAGTCTATGAAGAGGTGCCTCCAAGGTAGCTAAGACACTGACCTGCCATCACAGGACATTCCCGCCCTGGTCCGGGAGGCCTCAGCTGACCCCGTCCACTTCAGCTCCTCTGTGAAGTGATTGACTCTGGTGCTGATCACTTATTCCCTCTGGTAATTGACAGCTGTTGCCAGGCAGCTGACCAAGGACATTGCTGAGGACCAGACAGGGACAAACGGGCTCCCATCCTGGTACCATTAGCCCAGGGCTCTCACCATCTGAGCACCAGCTCCAGAGAAAAAGGAGAAAGAGTTGGTAATGTTACCGGGAGGTGTGGGGTCTTCAGTTCTTGTCTTCTTGGAGGAAAGAATTCAGCCAAGAAGTAAGCAGTGACTGTGAAGCAGCTGCAGAGTTTATTTAAAGAGAGAGTACACTCTAAAAGCCAAGTCAGAGAGGGCTGCTTGGAAAAAGACAGCATTGATCGGCACTGGGGAAGCTCCCTTATGAGGGTCTTATATGATTATTCATGAAAGGGGTTGTGAAGGGGTGTTACTAGCAAACATGTTTTGGGTGGTCTCCTGGGTGCACATGCTCTATGGTGATACATGCTAGTACATATATCACACGTCTTAGTAATGTCTGAAATCTCCACCCAGGAGCATGTTTTTTTACCATTATAATGAGCAAACGTTACCTTCAGGGCAAGCCAAGTTGAAGTGTGCATGCTTGCTATTAGGGAAAGTCCCTACTGAAGTTATCTCCTGTCAGGGTCAGATAAGTCCCAGTTAGGACCAGAGAAGCCAAACCTCAAGTCCAGATATGGACGTGGGTGACTGAGGGTCTGAGGAGTGAATTGTTTGCTTCACAGTAAAATCTAAAACATTTATGCAGTACGTGAGTCGATGCATCTTCAACACAGGAGTGTCCAGCCTGGCAAACCAGGGTCCACCCTAGGAAAAGATCCAATGACATCACAATCTTTAAATAGGAATGAGAGGAACAAGGCTGGTGGACATCTCTCTGAGGGCATTAGTTTCCAAATATTTGAGCAAGGCCTCCTTTACAAATCTGGGTGATGGTTATCAAGATAAGGACAAGATGTATCCAGCAACAGGTGTATTTTATAAAAATTAGTTATGTAAACATGCTTATAAAAATTAAAATGCCACAGCAATGTATTTGAAAAGTAAACATTTCTCATTATTACACCTACTAGAGATAACTAGCGATGGCTAAACAAAAAGTTCAGTGCGTGTTCTGTGTACACTGACTGCCTGAACCTTCCAAGTCTATTTGGCTTCTGATTTGGATAGGGAGAGTCAAGCACCAAGCTTGACTCAGAAGGTAGAGCACTATCCAAATGAATGTAGCTCCAGTATGAATAGCAAGAGTTTATATAGAAAGGGACTCACCTAAAAAGTTATCTGATTTTATTGAATTATTGAGCTTTGTAGTAAAAGGTTGGATAACAAGGTATAGCTGTAATAACACACACGATGAGA
Organism: Pan paniscus; assembly: GCF_029289425.2. Classification (NCBI taxonomy): domain Eukaryota; kingdom Metazoa; phylum Chordata; class Mammalia; order Primates; family Hominidae; genus Pan; species Pan paniscus. Next base: position 41,328,235 of record NC_073267.2, on the reverse strand, counting down.
ATACAAACTGCTTCTAGTATTCATAAATGAGTAAGTATCTGAGACAGGTCTCAATCAATTTAGAAGTTTGTTTTGCCAAGATTAAGGACAAGTTGGAAGGAAAAAACACAGAATCATACAAACAATCTGTGGTCTTTGCCTTTCTCCAAAGATGATGCTGAGGCTTCAAAATTTAAAGGGGAAGAGTGTGCTGGAGGGGAAAGAGGAAGGGTATGGTCACATTACTGAATCCACACATTCCAAAAGAAAAGGATAAGGAAGGGGAATAGTCAATTTTGTATTCATCTTATGCTCAGAAAATCAGCACTTCACATAAGGTAAGATGAGGACAGAGCACCTACCTGTGGGGATATTTAACCTTCTATCTGGAGCTGTGTGCTTAGGAGCAAAAGGAAAGTCAGTTTCTCACATGACTCGGCTTTCAGCTTAACTTTCTCCTTTTGGCAGAGTGAATTGGGGTCCCAAGTTTCTATTTTCCTTTCACACATTTGAAACTAGACTTAATTTTGCTTAGAAATGTGACGTTTATTTATACTTCTAAACAAAATTAAGGCTAGTTATCAATTGCCCGTTTTCAGAGAATGAGAAAGCCCAAGAGCTCATGACTCCTTCCCATTTCCTTGCGTTATGGATACCAGGACCCTGGGTTCTGCAGAGCCTGGGGACAGTGGATGAGAGAATGCTGTTTCTGAGCATGATATGGTTGCTGTCAGATCCCTGCTCCTAAACTTACTAGGGAGTGACTGGTCAACAAAAAGAGTCAAACTCTAAAATATTTGAAGAGATTTATTCTGAGCCAAATATAAGTGACCAATGGGCCATGACACAGCCCTCAGGAGACCCTGAGAACATGTGCACAAGATGGTCAGAGCACAGCCTAGTTTTACACATTTTAGGGAGACATGAGACATCAGTCAATACATGTAAGGTATATATTGTTTCAGTCTGGAAAGGCAGGACAACTCGAAGTGGGGACTTCCAGGTTATAGGTAGATTTTAAAATTTTCTGATTGGCAATTGGTTGAGTTATTATCAGCAGAAAGGAATGTCTGGGTTAAGGTAAGGGGTTGGAGAAACCTAGATATTATCAGGAAGATAAAGCCTCCAGGTAGCAGGCTTCAGAGAAAATAGATGTTAAATATTTCTGATCAGACTCTTAGGTCTGATGGTGATGTCTTAAGGTCTGTGTTGATGTTAATGCTGGAGAAATATAATGAGGCATGTCCAATGCTCTCTTCCATCATGGCCTGAACAAGATTTTCAGTTTCACTCTGCAATCCCTATGGCTAAGAGGAGGGGTACATTCAGATGGTTGAAGGGCTTAGAATTTTATTTTTGGTTTACATTCTTCCCTTTATGGCCAATATTTGCCAGCGTCAGCATCAATGGCTATTAATTTTTTTTCCCCTAGCACTGCTTGGGTGGCATATCTGCCTGCCCTGTGTCCATCCTGTCCTTCAGTGAGACTCCCTGTGGTGGAGGGAGTTGAAGTCAAAATACTTATAGACAAGTAAGTGTTCTAGGAAAGATAGGAATGGACTCAGACGGGCATTAATTATCCCTTAAAAGATTTAAAGTAAAGAGCCAAAAACAAAATGCCAATGGCGAGTTTACAAAAATTGACTTTTCTTTTACTTCTATGCATTGAGCTACTATAATCTTGGTTTTAATTACAGACTTATGGTGATTAACTATACAAAACATATACATTTTTCTAAAATATAATTTTATATATCTAAATATATATATCTGCAAAACTTATAACTGGGAGTATTATGCCCAGGAGGCTTGGTCATGAGGTATCTTTATCCTTTTAATAATTATTTTCTTTTAATTCCAGGAAGCAGGACATTTTTCATGGTTGGGGTGGATAAAAAGGTGCCACATAATAGCTGAGAAAGCAAAGTTCTTTGTTTTACAAGCTGTTTAGGCACCTGTGTACCCTCCTTGATTTGGAGTGTCTGAGCTAACTGTATCCCTCAAAACCAGCCCTTACAATCTCATGCACCCATCTCTTCTGCAACAGTCTCTGGGCCTAGAGGGAGGGTCCTTGCATAGTCTTAGCAGTAGGACATTTGCAATGAAAAACACATCGGGTCCAGTGCGATGCCAAATAACGGAGATTTGAATCTCTAATCTTCAGAATGCCATGATTCTGGTTTCCTTTGAAGTGAAACAAGGAGAGATAAATAACATTAATATTTTGACCATCAGAAGAGTACCATCAGAAGAAAAATGATAATCTTGTACTCATTAGAAGATTATTATAACTATGAAAACTTTCAGGATTCTCAGGATCATCTTGGCTATACGGGGTCTTCTTTGGTTCTGTATGAAATTTAAAGTAGATTTTTCTAATTCTGTGAAGAATGTCAGTGGTAGTTTGATGGGAATAGCACTGAATCTATAAATTACTTTGGGCAATATGGCCATTTTTATAGTATTGATTTTTCCTATCCATGGGGATGGAATGTTTTTCCATTTGTTTATGTCCTCCTATTTCCTTGAGCAGTGGTTTGTAGTTCTCCTTGAAGAGGTCTTTCACATCCCTTGTTAGCTGTATTTCTAGGTATTTTATTCAATTTTTTAGCAATTGTGAATGGGAGTTCATTCATTCTTTGTCTCTCTGCTTGTCTATTGTTGGTGTAAAGGAATGCTTGTGATTTTTGGACATTGATTTTATATCATGAGACTTTGCTGAAGTTGCTTATCAGTTTAAGGGGTTTTGGGGCTGAGATTATGGAGTTTTCTAAATATAACAGCATATCACCTGCAATCAGAGGCAACATTACTTCCTCTCTTCCTATATGAATACCCTTTATTTCTTCCTCTTGCCTGATTGCCCTTGCCAGAACTTCCAATACTATGTTGAATAGAAGTGGTGAGAGAGAGCTTCCTTGTCTTGTACCAGTTTTCAAAGGCAATGCTTCCAGCTTTTGCCCATTGACTGTGATATTGGCTGTAGGGTTGTCATAAATAGCTCTTATTATTTTGAGATATGTTCCATCAATACCTAGTTTATTGAGAGTTTTTAACATGAAGTGGTGTTGAATTTTATCAAAGGCCTTTTCTGCACCTATTGAGATAATCCCGTGGTTTTTGTCTTTGGTTCTGTTTATGTTGATGGATTATGTTTATTTATTTGTGCATGGTGGAACAGTCTTGCATGCCAGGGATGAAGCTGACTTGATTGTGGTGGATAAGTGTTTTGATGTGCTGCTGAATTCGGTTTGCTAGTATTTTATTGAGGATTTGTGCATCGACGTTCATCGGGGATATTGGCCTGAAGTGTGTGTGTGTGTGTGTGTGTGTGTCTTCCTGATTTTGGTATCAGGATGATGCTGGCTTCATAAAATGAGTTAGGGGGAAGTCACTCCTTTTCAATTGTTTGGAATAGCAAAAAGAACAAAGTTGGAGGCATCATACTACTTCAAACTATACTGCAAGGCTACACTAACCAACACAGCATGGTACTGGTACCAAAACAGACATATAGACTAATGAAACAGAACAGAGACCTCAGAAATAACACCACACATCTACATCTATATGATCTTCAACAAACCTGACAAAAAGAAGCAATGAAGAAAGAATCTCCTATTCAACAAATAGTGCTGGGAAAATTCACTAGCCATATGCAGAAAATTGAAACTGGAACCCTTCCTTAAACCTTAAACTTAAGACTTTAAACCTTAAACATAAGACTTAAATGTCAAGTGCCAAACCATAAAAACCCTAGAAGAAAACCTAGGCAGTACCATTCAGGACACAGGCATGAGCAAAGACTTCATGACAAAAATGCCAAAAGCAACTGCAACAGAAGCCAAGATTGACAAATGAGATCTAAGTAAACTAAAGAGCTTCTGCACAGCAAAAGAAACTATCATCAGAGTGAATAGGCAAACAACAGAATGGGAGAAAAATGTTGCAATTTACCCATCTGACAAAGGTCTAATAGCCAGAATTTACAAGGAAATTAAACAAATTCACAAGAAAAAAACAAACAACCCAATCAAAAAATGGGCAAAGAACATGAACAGACACTTCTCCAAAGAAGATATTTACATGGCCAGCAAACATATAAAAAAAGCTCAACATCACTGATGATTTGAGAAATGCAAATCAAAACTACAATGAGATACCATCTCACACCAGTCAGGATGGTGATTATTAAAAAATCAAGGAACAGTAGAAGCTGACCAGGCTGTGGAGAAATAGGAATGCTTTTACACTGTTGGTGGGCATGTAAATTAGTTCAACCATTGTGGAAGACAGTATGATGATTCCTCAAGGATCTAAAACCAGAAATACCATTTGACCCAGCAATCCCATTACTGGATATATACCCAAAATAATATAAATTATTCTACTATAAAGACACATGCACACATATGTTTATTGCAGCATTATTTACAATAGCAAAGTCATGGAACTAGTCCAAATACCCATCAATGATAGACTGGATAAACAAAATGTAGTACATATACATCATGGAATACTATGCAGCCATAAAAGGAATGAGATCATGCCCTTTGCAGGGACATCGATGAAGCTGGAAGCCATCATCCTTAGCAAACTAAAACAGGAACAGAAAACCAAACACCACATGTTCTCACTCATAAGTGGGAGTTGAACAATGAGAACACATGGACACAGGGAGTGATGAAGGTGGAAGCCATCATCCTTAGCAAACTAAAACAGGAACAGAAAACCAAACGCCACATGTTCTCACTCATAAGTGGGAGTTGAACAATGAGAACACATGGACACAGGGAGCGGAAAAGCACACACCAGGGCCTGTTGGGGGGTGAGGAGTGAGGGGAGGGAACTTAAAGGATGGGTCAATAGGTATAGCAAACTACCATGGCACGTGTATACCTACTTAACAAACCTGCACATTCTGCAGATGTATCCTGGAACTTAAAAGAAGATAAAATAAAATAGAAAAATTTTATGATTTAATTTGTACTCAATAAAATAAAAGCCAGAGCTGATGTTTAGTAACAAGCATTACCCTTTTCCCTTGAAGCAATCTCTCTATATCTCTCTAGCTCTCCTTTTTTATTAAAGAGAAGTGATAGTGAGAACAATTTGTGTGAAAAATAAGTTTTAGGCTTATTATGGTTGGCTTGTGATATGGCTTGACTCTGTGTCCTCACCTAAATCTCATTTCAAATTGTCATCCCTCCTGGTGGGAGGTGATTGTATCATGGGAGTTGTTTCACCCATGCTGTTTTCATGATAGTGAGTTATGAAATCTGATGATAGTATAAGTGACATTTTATCCTTTACACACACACACACAGTCTCTCCTGCCACCTTGTGAAGAAGGTGCCTACTTTCCTTTCTATCATAACTGTAAGTTTTCTGAGGCCTCCCCAGCTATGCAGAACTGTCAGTTAAACCTCTTTTGTTTATAAATTACCCAGTCTCAGGTAATATCTTTATAGCAGTGTGAGAAGGGACTAGTACAGCCTGAGTATTCACTTAAAGTGCAGAAACAATTAATTGGTCATATAGGCTCCTCTTAAGTTGGGTTTGTTGGAATTTACCTAAAATTAAGTTATTCTAGTCAAAGCCTGGGTAAAATAACCAGTGTCTCCATTTGTCCCATTTTACAATAAAAGACGTACTTAATCAAATAACTATATTGTCACCTAATCAGAATACTCACAGTTTTCAAATTATGGATAACCTAGAGAAAAATAAATTTGCTCACAAAAACACACTTCACCCAATTTTTCTAAACCATAAATAACTCAAAATAAAAACATTTGCTTGATTCTTCTTTAATAAGAGCAGTGGCTTTCAAACACAATGTCATTTGTTCATCTTGGAACTGCTATCCAAAAGCCAAACATCTCCTGTTAGATGGGAACGGCCTATCAAGCACTGAAGAATATGTAGCAGTTCTTCACATAGTTAGGGTCAGTCCTATGGGAAAACAGAGGCCCTTTGCTTATAAGTATTATTCTCCTTGCATTCCTCAGGTAGCAAGATGCTATATCAAAAGTATTTGGGTCCCCAGCAGGGATTTGGGCCAAAGGACACAGGGCCTTTGGTTGATCATCATCTTATTTGTCTCAACATTGCCCCAGGCAATATTATCTTCCTCATTATAACTTTTGCCTTTTGATTAAAAAACATTTTCTATCTGGGGCAAATAATGAATAAGTATTTAAACATATCTATGATTCTTCTGGGGCAGGTCCTTGGACTTCCTTTTCCTTTCAATTTTTTTCTTATTTCCCTAATCATTTATCAAGCATCTTTAAGAGCCCTGAGGGACAGTAAATTTAATAAGGCTTCTCTACCATATGATTGTGCTGAAGCGATGTTACCCAGAGTGCCATTGAAAAAGGGGCCCTTTCAACCCCTAAATTTCTTATTGCATGAGTCCAAGCCACATTTTGAAAAGCCTGCTGGAGGAGTAAAGAGGTTTCTGCAAAGTTCAATCCACCCCCATCCTCCAATGCCCAGTAGCCCTGACGGAACCTCCCCTGCATCCAGCTCCAGCGCCAGCCCAGTCCCATTGGATCCCTGACATTTGTTACAGCCAAAAGATTCAAAGAGTCAGTCCACCCACAAGCAGAGGGGAGGATGTTTCTCAAGAATGAGACAGGAAGTGCAGAGGAAATGCGACATTGTGCCTGCCCTAGAAGACAAGGCCAGTCACGGTCACCTACTGCTCATTCTAGGCAATCCACTCACCCATGAGGTGAAACATGGAGACCAAGCTAGCTTCCGTGTCTGAGACACATATGGAAGCCAAGAGGCCCAGGATCATCAACCCTGGCTAATCAAGCAGAAACAGGTTTGGAGGGAGAAACAATCATGACACGGATCTCCAGGAAGTGTCGCCCTGGAGGACTGGGAAGAGATCTTTGTTGAAGACATTCAGACAGACCAAGAAACATCAAGGCCCCTCAGAAACAGGGGAGACAGAGCAAGAGGGAGGACAGAGCAGAGGCCAGAGCCCAGGCAGGATATAGCACCATGCCATCAGTACGGGCATAAGGGGAGGGGTGCCAAACTGGTGACTTGTCCAGAGAGGCCAGCGTTTCAGTGACAGGGATTGTTGCCATCTCCCATTTCTAGCTTCTTCTTAAAGATTGTATCGTTGTGTGGCTTCGTTCTCAGAGAAGAGCTGTGAAAAGATACAACAATCTTCTTTGACTTTGGTTGGCTCCACCCCTGCAGAAAAATGACCTCCTGTGAGGATTTTGTCCTTGGCTGGAGTGTGGTCATATTGATCCTAGAAAAGAGGCCGCTCAGGATGGGGATGAGATTTCAGTTGCCCCGGGACTGACGCATCTCCTCACGTGGTTGAGGTCTTCACGAACCCAAAGTGGAAACTCCGAGAAAACGATAGACAACCGGCCACATGACCCAGGCAGAGACCCAGAAAAAGGCTCAACAAAGACCAGACGACATGCAAAAATAGCTTTTTTGGTGCACAAGGCACATTCGTCCAAACAAACACACGCACAAGGACACAAACAAACCGACAGAGAGAGGGAAAGAGTAAGAGACAGAGAGGAGAGAATAGGAGACACACACACACACACACACACACACACACACACACACACACACACACACAGTCATACAGCAGTGACACAGAAACACACCACACCCCAAGGCAACCTCTGAGGCAGCGGGGTTCTGCTCTACACGAGAACTACCCTCAGGTGAGACAGCAGCCCATAGGCACGCAAGCAGACCTGTCTTCGAGATCACGGGGTCACGACTTCTGGGGAGACTCACCCGAACACCGTCCGGGCAGGCCTGAGGCTGGCATCCCCCGGACTTTGCCTGTAGTTTCGTCATCCTGTTCGGCCCTTTGAGACTCCTGGCAGCCGGAGACGTTCCTGTCGAGCCCGTGGAGAGGTCAGGCTGGAGCCTCGGACACCCAAGCACTGCCACGGAGGGCTCCTGCTTTGCCAAGCCTCAGGGACGGGTTTCTAAGACAACAGTAGGAATCACTGTGACTGGAGCATGCGCTAGGGCCTTGCGCACGCGCATTGGCAGGGAAGAGTCGCGCTCCGCTCCGGGCAGTCAGGCTGCGTCCCCTTTAAACAACGGCGGCTACGCGGAGGCAGGGCGGCTCGCGTTGCAGCCCTGGTGGCGGCTGTATCAGGGGTCCAGTAGGGGGCAGCGTGGGAGAGGAGGCCACAGGCGTCCCAGGACCAAACCCCCTGGAGTCCTGTCTTCAGGACCTCCTTAAGCCGACTTCCAGGGGTGGAGGGGGAGCTTCTGGGCGCCTGCTGGGGTCCCAGGACTCCTCTTGAGATCCGATTTTGGATCCCTCCGGGTGAGAAAGGATGGGCTCACCATATCTGCTAGGCAGGCAGGGCCTCGCTGCATCCCAGAATGATCCCATGGGCCCCAAGGCGTGGTGTCAGCGGAAAATTCACTGATCAAGAGCCCTCTGCCTCCCTTCTCCTTTGAAAGAAGAAAAGCCCTGGGGCACTTGCAAGCTGATACCACTTTCCAGAACACGTGCACACAGGGACGGGGTGATTCCGAGATGGAGCCAATGCGAAGAGGCATGGCACAGCGTACCGCAGAGCAGATGTTGTGAATGTGTGTCACCGAGGGCGTATGGGGCGATGGCGAAACAAACAATGGTGTCCACGCATGTGCCCGGAGGAAGAGGGGCACAAGTGACCTTTCCATCAATGTCAAAGAAAATCAAAGAACACCTGGGATACAGGAGGGGGCCAAAAGATTCAGGGAGTGAGTACACCCAGGAGCAGAAGAGAGGATGTCCCTAAAGGATGAGAGAGGAAGTGCAGAGGAAATGCAGCACCGCTTCTGTCCTCGAAGACAAGGCCAGTCACCGTCGCCTAGCACTCATTCTAGACAATCCACCCACTCATGAGGTGAAACATGGAGATGGAGGAAGCTTCCCTGTCTGACACACTATGGAAGCCAAGAGCTCCAGGGTCATCAGACCTACCCAATCTAGCAGAAACAGGTTTGGAGAGAGAAACAGTCATGACAAGGATCTCCAGGAAGTGTTTCCCTGATGGACTGGGAAGTGATCTTCGTAGAAGGTATTCAGCAAGAAACATCAAAGCCCCTCAGAAACAGGGGAGACAGAGCAAGAGGGAGGACAGAGCAGAGGCCAGAGCCCAGGCAGGATACAGCGCCGTGCCACTGCCGCAGGCATAAGGGGAGGGGTGCGAAGCGGGTGGCTTGTCCAGAGAGGCCAGCGTTCCAGGGACAGGGATTGTTGCCATCTCCCATTCCCGGCTTCCTCTTCAAGACTGTGTCATAGTGTGGCCTCATTTTGCAGAGAAGAGGCGTGGAAAGGTACAACCATCTTCTTGGACATGGGTCTGCTCCTCTCCTGCCAGACAATGTGCTACCATGGGGCTTTTGTCCTGGGCTGGAGTGTGGTCCTCTTGATCCTAGAAAAGAAGCCGCTCAGGATGGGGATGAGACTTCCATTGCTCCGGGCCCGACGCATCTCCTCACGTGATCGAGGACTTCACAGACCCAAAGTGGAACCGCCACAAAAACGATGGACAACCGGCCCAGGGCCCAGGGAGAGACGCAGAAAGCAGCTCACCAAAGACCGGCCGACATACAAGAAAATGCTTTTTGACGCACAGGGCACATTCGTCCAAAGACCCACACGCACACGGTCGCACACACACACACACACACACACAGACAGAGAGAGGGAAAGAGGCACACAGAGGGTGAGAGACAGAGAGAGAAGGGAGAATGGGAGACACACCCGCACACCCAGTCCTACAGCGGTGGCATAGAAGTACACGCCCCCAGGCAACCCCTGTGGCTGCCGGGTTCTGCTCTCGACGGGAACGACCCTCGGGTGAGAGAACAGCCCTCGGGCACGCAGGCGGACCTGTCCTCGAGATCACGGGGGCACGACTTCTCGGGAGACTCACCCGCACACCGTCCTGGCAGGCCTGAGGCTGGGATGCCGTCTGCTTCTCCCGGACTCCGCCTGTGGTTTCGTCATCCTGCTCGGCCCTTTGCGACTCCTGGCAGCCTGTGGACCCCGTGGAAAGGTCAGGCCGGAGCCTCGGAGGCCCGACACCCAAGCGCTGCCAAGGAGGGCTCCCGCATTGCCAAGCCTCGGGGACTGGTTTCTAAGACCACCGTGGGAACCACTGTGACGCGAGAAGTGGCGCGCGCCTCGCGCATGCGCATTGGCTGGGCCGACTCGCGCTCCGCTCCTGGCAGTCAGGCAGGCTGTGTCCCCTTTAAATAACGGCGGCTGCGCGGCGGCAGGGGGGGCTCCTGCTGCAGCCGCGGCTGCAGCTGGATCCGGGGTCCAGTTTGGGGCCGCGTGGTAGAGGGGGCCGCCGGTGTCCCAGGGCCAAGCCCCCAGGAGTCCCCTCTTCAGGACCTCCTTGAGCCGACTTCCATCGATGGAGGGAGAGCTTCAGGGAGCCTGCTGGGTTCTCAGGACTCCTCTTCAGATGCGATTTTGGACCCCTCCGGGTGAGAAATGATGGGCTCACCACATCTGGTGAAGCAGGCAGGGCCTCGCTGCAGCACAGAATGATCCCATGGCCCTCAAGGCGTGGTGTCAGCGGAAAATTCACTGATCCGTGAGCCCTCTGCCTCCCTCTCCGTTGAAAGAGCAGCGGCCTGTCCCGCTTCTAAAAGGCCTGGGGCTCCTGCAAGCCGAAACCGCTTTCCAGGACACGTGCAGACAGGGACGGGGTGAATCCGAGGTGGAGACAATGCGATCACGCGTGGCACTGGCGTATCCCAGAGCAGATGGCGTGAATGTAGGTCACCGGAGGCATATGGGGCGATGGCGAAACCGACAATGGTGTCCAGGCATGTGCCTGGTGGAAAGGGCGAAAAAGTGGCCTTTCCCTGAGTGCCAAGGGAACTCAAAGAAGACCTGGGAACCTGGACGGGGCCTGTGCCTCAGTCGAAGCCACATTTTGAAATACCTGCCAGAAGAGCACAGAGGTTTCTGCAACATTCACCCCACCCTCAACCCTCCACCGCTCAGCTAGCCCTGACGCAACCTCCCCTGCACCCTGCCCCAGCCCCAGTCCCAGCGCAGTCCCTTTGTTTCCTGACATTTGTTACAGCCAAAAGATTCAGGGAGTCGGTCCACCTGTGAGCAGAGGAGAGGATGTCCCTCAAGAGTGAGACAGGAAGTGCAGAGGAAATGCGACACCACCTGTCTTAGAAGAGAAGGCCAGTCACGGTGGCCTAGTGCTCATCGTAGACAATCCACCCACCCATAAGGCGAAACATGGAAACCGAGGAAGCTTCCCTGTCTGAGACACGTATGGAAGCCAAGAGCTCCAGGGTCATCAGACCTGCCCAATCCAGCAGAAACAGGTTTGGAGATAGAAACAGTCACGACACGGATCTCCAGGAAGTGTCTCCCTGATGGACTGGGAAGTGATCTTCGTAGAAGATATTCAGCCAGACCAAGAGGCATCTAGGCCGATCAGAAACAGGGGAGACAGAGCAAGAGGGAGGACAGAGCAGAGGCCAGAGCCCAGGCAGGATACAGCGCCGTGCCACGGACACAGGCATAAGGGGAGGGGTGTGAAGCGGGTGGCTTGTCCAGAGAGGCCAGCGTTCCAGGGACAGGGATTGTTGCCGTCTCCCATTCCCGGCTTCCTCTTCAAGATTGTGTCGTGGTGTGGCTTCATTTTGCAGAGAAGAGGCGTGGAAAGGTACAACCATCTTCTAGGATGTGGTCTGCTCCTCTCCTGCCGGACAATGTGCTACCGTGGGGCTTTTGTCCTGGGCTGGAGTGTGGTCCTCTTGATCCTAGAAAAGAAGCCGCTCAGGATGGGGATGAGACTTCCATTGCTCCGGGCCCGACGCATCTCCTCACGTGATGGCGGCCTTCACAGACCCAAAGTGGAACTGCCACGAAAAAGATGGACAGCCGGCCACAGGACCCAGGGAGAGACGCAGAAAGAGGCTCACCAAAGACCGGCCCACATAAAAGACATCCCTTTTTGACGCACAGGGCACATTCGTCCAAAGACCCACACGCACACGGTCGTGCACACACACACACACACACACACACACACACAGAGGGAAAGAAGCACACAGAGGGTGAGAGACAGAGAGAGAAAGGAGAATGGGAGACACACTCGCACACCCAGTCCTACAGCGGTGGCATAGAAGTACACGCCCCCAGGGAACCCCTGCGGCTGCCGGGTTCTGCTCTCGATGGGAACGACCCTTGGGTGAGAGAACAGCCCCCGGGCACGCAGGCAGTCCTGACCTGGAGATCTCGGGGGCACGACTTCTGGGGAGACTCACCCGAACACCGTCCGGGCAGGCCTGTGCCTGGGATGTTGCGCTGCTTTCCCTGGACTCCGTCTGCTTTTTCTGCTTCCTGGTTAGCCCTACGTGTATCGTGGTGTCCTGAAACTGTTTTTTCGACCCCCTGGGTTGGTCATGCTGGAGCCTCAACAGCGACACACTGTACCGAAGTGATCTTGCTTTGATAAGGTTTAAGGAGTGGTCCTCAGTCAAGGGTTGGAGTCACTGTGACAGGAGAATGGGCTGGGGCTCACGCATGCGCATTTCCCATGAGGAGTCGGGCTTTGCTCTTCAAAGTCCGGCCGGGGCTCCTTTAAACAGGTTCTGCGATGCGTGGACGGGGGTTTTTGTGGCAGTCGCGGTGGTTGCTTGAGCTGGGATGTAGCAGGGGGCGTTGTGGGAGTTGGGGCTTCAGGCCCCCCAGAGCCGGACCCCCGGGAGTCCTGTCCTCAGGACCTCCTTGAGCCGATTTCTGCCAGTGGAGGTGGACCCTGCTTCAGCGTGCCGGTTCGGGTCTCCGGACTCACAGGCTGGCGTGCATTGTTGTGATCACAGCTCACTGCAGTGTCAATCTCCCAAGATTAAGCAGTTTTCTTGTTTCAGGCTCCCACGTACCTGGGACTACAGGCATGTGCCCCTACACTCAACTACTTTTCTTCAAAAACATTTTTGTACGAATGGGGACTTAGTATGTTTTCTGGCTCATGTCAAACTCCTGGGCTCAAGCCGTCCTCCTGCGTTGTCCTCCTCAAGTGCTGAGATTACAGGTGTGAGCTTGCTCCTGCAGCCAAATTCTTATATCTTAAATCCCTACCTCCCACAATAAGCAGATGTTAGGCCCACTTATTTTATAACTTTTTGCTGTTTATGTCTCTTTTTGTCCCTGGACACAGGGATTAGCAGCCCACTCTCCACCAAATTTCAAATCATTAGGGGCATTATGCTGTCTCAGGAGTGGCTGAGGCTTCAAGGACCTGCTGCTCTAACATAGTCCTGCTGAGGAGTACAATTCATCTTGTGTTTCTGTGTTGTTTATCAACCTTCCTGAGCTCCTCTAAGTCAGTCCATCCTGCCACAACTGGGAAGAATCAAGAAACTCTCCAAGAAAATGTTTCTCAACTTGCCTTTTGTCAAGTAGAAGACAGGTCTGCTGACCACGGCAGGCATGGCAGCGCATGACAGTGAGCGCCCCCCACCGTGTTTGCTCTTCACTGCATGTTCCACCTGAACTTTCCTGTCTGCTCGGTGAGTCTTGACAGTGGGGTAAAGGGACTCACTCTCAAAGACCAAGGCTGACTCTCTCTGAATACAATGTCATGACCTAGTTACTGTCACTGTGGTTTTGTCTTCGGGGACTAAAGGATACAATAAGAATTTGTTCCTTTAATTGTCCTGTTAATGCACAAAATACTTAAATGCTTCTACATAGGTCTGCTCTTTAGTGCCACAGAGCACTAAGGGAAAGTCCCCACAATAAAGGTGCTTTTCACCTGAGCTGCTAGGTGTGACAGTTAAGCAGCTAAAGGTTAAAAAAAATAAAAGCTCCCCAAATGTAGTGGGTATGACAGCTGGTCCAACTTCATGGTCTGTACTTTCCCTCTGTAACAGCATGGATAAATACAGAGATAACTAGCAACTGATAGCCTAGTGTGCCAAGAAATCAATATAACTGTGTGATTAAAAACCAGCATTTAACCATACTCTAGATACATTAAAAATCAACCCCACACTCACAGACTGTAATTCTACTTTGCTTCCAGATGGCAGTTACAATTGGAAAGAAAATACCTAGTTTACAGGAGGCATTAATACTTCATTGTTGCAGAAATGGAAGCATTAAAAGAAGATATTCTGGACTTTCTGAGCCGGATACTAACAAACAGTGAAAAATATGTATCTAAGAATACACTTGGAACAGAAATGTGAAAAACCAAAAGTAAGAGATATTATGAAGGATCAAATATAAAATGCCCCAGCGCTAAAGAGGCAACAAAGAAAATTGTAGAAGAAAATGACAAGAGGCATTGCGCCTTAATGAGTTTGTGCTGCTATATAAGAAAATACACTAGGCTGGGTAATTTCTGAAGAACAGAAATGTATTTCTCACAGTTCCATAGGCTAGAAGTCCAAGATCAAGGTGCCAGCAGGATTGCTGTCTGGTGAGGGCCTGGTCTCTGCATCCAAGATGGTACCTTGTGCACTGTGTCTTCAGGAGGAGATGCACTGTGTCCTCACAAGGCAGAAGGCGGAAGGGCAAAACAGAGGAAGCCCACTCCCTCCAGTCCTTGTGTAAGGACCTAAACCCATTTGTGAAGACTCTCCCTTCATGACTGAATCACTACCTAAAAGCCCTACTTCCTAATCCTATGACATTGGTAATTAGTTTTAGGGGGACACATTCAGAACATAGCACCCTATATTCAATTTCTTAAAAATTATTTTGTTGTTTTGCTTTTCTGTTTTTCAAATGGCTTAAAGTGCACAAAATTGGATTAATCATAATCCTTGGCTCATAGCACACCTTGGCTCCTATTTCATCCTTGTTTGTGCCTGGGCCTCTGTGTAAATGTATTTGAACAATATGGTAATCACTTGTGAACCCAGAACACAACCCAAGAACTAGGGTTCTGACCCTAACATCTGCTCCTCCTCTGTCCTTTTTCCTGATTTATACCCTTCAGCCCGAGGGTAACTACTAGCCTGAATTTATGTTTAGGATTCTCTTCCTTTAAGAAAAACATTGTTTTATTGCATACATATGATTGCCCTAAATGACATATTATTTAGCTTTTAAGGGTATAATTTATTTACCCATTCTTCTATCAATTTACCCATTCTCCTATTAATGAACATTTGGCTTATTTCCAGATTTTTGCTATTATGAATGGCATTACATGAGCATTTATTTTTCTACTACTTCTGGTGCATATGGGCAAGAGTTTCTCCAGGGCCTATGGTAGAGGAATTACTTTGCCATAACATATGAGAATGCTCAAATTTATAAGATAATCCAAATTGCTTTCCAAAGTGGTTGTTCTAATTTAAACTCTCACCTCCTGTATTAGTTCCAGATGATCTTGTTGATTCACAGTCTCTCCATATTTGGTGATATGGTTTGGCTGTGTCCACACCCAAATCTCAGCTTGAATTCTATCTCCAGAATTCCTACATGTTATGGGAGGGACCCAGGATGAGGTAATTGAATCGCGGAGGCCATTCTTTCCTGTGCTATTCTCGTGATAGTGAATAAGCCTCATGAGATCTGATCGGTTTATCAGGGGTTTCTGCTTTGGCTTCCTCCTCATTTTCTCTTGCTGCTGCCATGTAAGAAGTGTCTTTCACCTCCTGCCATGACTCTGAGGCCTCCTCCACCATGTGAGACTGTAAATCCAATTACAGTTCTTTTTCTTTACACCTCTTTTTCTTCTCAGACTTGGGTATGTCTTTATCAGCAGTGTGAAAATGGACTAATACAGTAAATTGGTACCAGTGGAGTGGGGTGCTGCTGAAAAGATATCCAAAAATGTGCAAGCGACTGTGAAACTTGGTAACAGGCAGAGGTTGGAACAGTTTGGAGGGCTCAGAAGAAGACTGGAAAATGTGGGAAAATTTGGAACCTCCTAGAGACTTGCTGAATGGCTTTGACAAAAATGCTGATAGTGTTTTGAACAATAAGGTCCAGGCTGAGGTGGTCTCAGATGGAGATGAGGAACTTGTTGTGAACTGCAGCAAAGGTGACTCTCGTTACGTTTTAGCAAAGAGAATGGCAGCATTTTGCCCCTGCCCTAGAGATGTGTGGAACTTTGAACTTGAGAGTGATAATTTAGGGTATCTGCTGGAAGAAATTTCTAAGCAGTAAAGCATTCACGAGGTGACTTGGGTGATGTTAAAGGCCTTCAATTTTATAAATGAAGCAGAGCATATAAATTTTGGAAAATTTGCAGCCTGACAATGTGACAGAGAAGAAAATCCCATTTTCTGAGGGTAAATTCAAGCTGTCAGCAGAAATTTGCATAAGTAACAAGAAATTGAATGTTAATCCCCAAAACAATGGGGAAAATGTCTACAGGACATGTCACAGGTCAGCACAGCAGCCCCTCCAATCATAAGGCCAGAGGCCTAGGGGGAAAAATGGTTTTCTGGGCTGGGCCAGGTTCACTGTGCTGTGTGTAGCATAGAGCCTTGTTTCTCTGCATTTCAGCCCCTCCAGCCATGGCTGAAAGTGGCCAACATAGAACTCAGGCCATGGCCTTGAGAGTGCAAGCACCAAGCCTTGGTAGCTTCCATGTTGTGCTGAGCCTGCACATGCATAGAAGTCAAGAATTGAGGTTTGGAAACCTCCACCTAGATTTCAGAGGATGTATGAAAACACCTGGATGTCCAAGCAAAAGTTTGTTGCAGGGGTGATGCTCTGATGGAGAACCTCTGCTAGGGCTGTGCAGAAGGGAAATGTGGGGTTGGAGACCCTACACAGAGTCTCTACTGGGGCACTTCCTAGTGGAGCTTTGAGGAGAGGGCCACTCTCCTCCAGACCCCAGAATGGTAGATTCACTGACAGCTTGCACCATGAGCCTGGAAAAGCTGCAGACACTCAACATCAGCCCATGGAAACAGCCAGGAGGTGGGTTATACCCTGCAAAGCCACAGGGGCAGAACTACCCAAGGCTGTGGGAGCCCACCTCTTGCATCAGCATGACCTTGATGTGAAACATGGAGTCAAAGGAGATCATTTTGGAGCTTTAAAATTTGACTACCTTGCTGGATTTTGGACTTGCATGGGGCCTGTAACCCCTTTGTTTTGGCCAATTACTCCCATGTGGAACAGCTGTATTTACTCAATTATCTGTACCCCCATCGTATCTAGGAAGTAACTAGCTTGATTTGGATTTTACAGGGTCATAGGCAGAAGAGACTTGCCTTGTTTCAGATGAGACTTTGGACAGCAGACATTTGGGTTAATGCTGAAATGAGTTAAGACTTTGGGGGACTGTTGGGAAGGCATGATAGGTTTTGAAATGTGAGGACATGAGATTTGGAGGGGCCAGGAGCAGCATAATATGGTTTGGTTATGTCCCTGCCCACATCTCAACTTGAATTGTATTGCTCAGAATTCCCACGTGTTCAGGGAGGGACCCAGGGGGAGGTAGTTGAATCTTTTGGGCCAGTCTTTCCCATGCTATTCTTGTGATAGTGAATAAATCTCACAAGATCTGATGGGTTTATCAGGGGTTTCATCTTTTGCTTATTTTGCTTCCTTCTCATATTCTCTTGCCACTGCCATGTAAGAAGTGCTGTTCATCCACCGCCATAACTCTGAGGCCTCCTCAGCCATGTGGAACCCTTAATCCAATTAAGCTTCTTTTTCTTCCCCATCTCAGGTATGTCTTTATCAGCAGCGTGAATACGGACTAATACATTTGGTATTGTCAAACTTCTTAATATTTGTGGAGAGAATAGATGTGTAGTATCTTGTGCATTTTCCTGATTACTAATGAGGTTGAGAAAATTTTTATATTTTGTGGGCTTTCTCTTTTATGAAATCCCTATTAATGTCTTTTCCCAATTTTCTGTTGGGTTGCTACTTTTAAAATTAATTCATAGGAGCTCCTTATTCAAAATTAATTCATAGGAGCACTTAGTTGATATGATATTAATCTTTTGTATGTTTTAGGTACTGCAAGTATCTTCTTCTAATTTATAGTTTATCTTTTCACTTTTTTACTTTTATTTTTTAATTTCTATTTTTTTTTTGAGACAGAGTCTCACTCTGTCATTCAGGCTGGAGTGCAGTGGCTCACTGCAACCTCCACCTCCCGGGTTCAGACTATCCTTGTGCCTCAGCTTCCCAAGTAGCTGGGATTACAGGTGTCTGCCACTAATGCCTGGCTAATTTCTTGTATTTTTAGTAGAGATGGGGTTTCACCATGTTGGCCAGCCTGGTTTCAAACTCCTGACCTCAGGTGATCTACTGTTGGGATTACAGGTTTGAGACACCATGCCAAGCCTATCTTTCCACTTTTTGATGTAAAAAGTTCTTAATTTTGTGATAGTCAAAATGTCTAAACTTTTTTAAAGGTTAAGTGGCTTTTTGTATCTCATTCACTTACATTTTCTACTAAAAGTTTTAAAGTTTTGTTTCTGACATGTAAGTCTTTTGTCCATCTGGAATTTAATGTTTGTATATAGAGTGAACTAGGAATATAATTGCATTTTGTTTCCTATATCAATAACCATTATTTTTCTATTCTATTTATTGAAAAGTCCTTTCTTTCCTTGCTGATCTGCCATGTCACCTACATCACATATCAAAGATTAAATTTGTGGAGATTTGCTTGGGAACTCTCTATTCTGTTTCATTAGTCAGTTTATCAGTGAAGACCACACTGTCTTAATTGCTGTACCTTTATAAAAGTTCTGATATTTGGCAGAACAAATCTTTCCTCTTCTTCAATAATGTCTTTGATATTCTTGGCCCCTTCCCTTTTCCATATATATATATATATGAGTTCCATATACGGGTTCCATATCTATATCTATATCTATCTATATCTATATCTATCTATCTATCTATCTATCTATCTATCTATCTATCTATCTATAGAGAGAGACAGGGTCTCACTTTGTTGCCCAGGCTTGAGGACTGTGGTGCAATCGTAGCTCACTGCAGACTTGAACTCCTAGGCTCAAGAGCTCCTCCTACCTCAGCCTCCCAAGTAACTGGGACTCTAAGGCATGCACCACCACATCCAGCTAATTTTTAAAAAAATTATTATTTTTTGCAATGATGGGGATCTTGCTATGCCGCCCAGGCTGGTCTCAAACTTTTGTCCTCAAGCAATCCTCCAACCTCAGGCTCCCAAAGTGTTGGGATCACAAGAGTGAGCCACCACACCTGGCTTCATTTTCCATATTTTAAGACTATTTTTAAAGAGCTGCTCAAGACTGCTTTTTTCTCTTGGTGTTACTTGCAACTCCCTTACTTAGCCTTGGAAATACTGTTAGTGAAGAAAATCTAAAGAGTCAAAAAATAAAATATTCTTTCTTTTCTTCCAATTGCAAAAGAGCAGACACCCTCCTGAATCATAAAGCTAGTTTTGATAAATTGGTGAACTGAGAGCATACACAGTATTATTAATTCTGTTCTAATTTCTGCTTCACTGTGGAGTGTCTTCACAGAGTCTTAAAAGATTATTGCTATGAAATATTCTTATACATGTAACACATAACCTCTACAATTCTGCAGTTGCACTTGGCTGTCTTACCTAATAATCAGTTGCTTTGCTTCATAATATTTAAATTGGCATCTCTAATTTCCAAAAGACATAAATACTAGTATAGATTTTTAGTTAAGCTAGAAGAAAGTAGACTTTATTTACTCACATAACTTACATGTAAAATTTTAATAAATCTCCCTGCTTCTTTTCTTTTGCATCATAACAACCACTGAAAATAATATTTCTATAGAAGTTGGGTGTAAATGATCAATGACTTTTGTGGCCAGAGGTGAATGGCCCAGGGACTCCTGCACTCCAGGTCCCACTGAGCCTGCCACACAGCTGAGGGCATCGGTATTTCCACACACCTATAGTGCACGCTGTCCCAGAACACAGATCACATGCTCTCCTTTATTCACATGGTGAGTTGAGAGTATTGTCATTGTAATTAAATTAATAAATATATATTTATACACTGTTAAAATCTGGTTGGATTTGTGTCCCTTCACAAAATAAATTGCTTAAATGAAACCACAGAGTTAATATAATTGAGTACATTTGCTTCTATGAGATGCTCTTTTAAATGGAATTAGAATCTAATTTGAAATGTCAATTAAAAGTTTAAATATTCAACTCAATTACATTTAGATTTTTGTTTTGTTTTGAGATGGAGTTTAGCTCTTGTCACCCAGGCTGGAGTGCAATGGCGCAATCTCATCTCACTGCAAGCAGCTTCTCCTGGGTTCAAGCGAGTCTCCTGCCTCAACCTCCCGAGTAGCTGGGATTACAGGTGCCTGCCACCACACCTGGCTAATTTTTGTATTTTCAGTAGAGATGGGGGTTTCACCATGTTGGCCAGGCTGGTCTCGAACTCCTGACCTCAGGTGATCCACCCACCTCGGCCTCCCAAAGTGCTTGGATTACAGGCATGAGCCACCAAGCTTGGCCTTTTTAGATTATTTTACTTTATTTCAGTTTCTTGTTTTTATGACTTTATTGTTATAAAAATGCTAATTTAAAAAAATTAGTCAATATAACAAAGAACATAGAAGATGATCAACAAGCATAGCCACCTCCGTGATCTAGAAATAACTGTCATCAATCCAAAAGCTTACAGATGGTGAATTCCTTCACACCAGTTCCCAGTACAAAGTAACCCCTTGCTTGTAGAAAACATTATTATTATCATTATTATTTTTGAGATGGAATTTGTCTCTTGTGGTCCAGGCTGGAGTGCAGTAGCGTGATCTCAGCTCACTGCAACCTCTGCCTCACAGGTTCAAAGGATTCTCCTGCCTCAGCCTCCCAAGCAGCTGGGATTACCAGCATGCACCATCATGGCCTGCTAATTTTTTGTATTTTTGTAGAGACGGGGATTCACCATGTTAGCCAGACTGGTCTTGAACTCCTGACATCAGGTGATCCACTCGCCTCAATCTTCCAAATTGTTGGGATTACAGGCAGGTGCCACCACACCCAGACTAGAAATCATTATTCAATAGCAAACAATAGCAGTATGCTTGGGGGTATTAGGATTGATTATTTTCAAATCTCTAGAAAAGCTCAATGCATTACCTTGGGCTATAATCTCAGGGCAGAGTCTCATCTGTTAATGGGGGGCTGGTCTAAGAGTCCTTCCAGCTCTCAGATTAATGGTTTCCCATGTTGAACTGCTCCCTGCCACCCACCCATCCTTGGTTTTTTTTTGTTTGTTTGTTTTTACAGAGACAAGATCTCACTATATTGCCCATGCTGGTCTTGAACTCCTGGACTCAAGTGATCCTCCTGCCTTGGCCTCCCAAAGTGCTAGAGTTACAGATGTGAGCCTCTGTGCTCAGCCCATCGTTGGCTGTTCAAGTATGGAGGTAAACAGTAGATGCCAAATTTACCTCCAGATCAGAAGGGGCAGATGTCCCAGGGCAGAATCATAACCCTAACCAGGTCTCCCACTGCATGAAGACATTATGTTCTGAAGCTTAAACCTGGACAAAGATCTGACCAGTAGCACTGTGTTCATGAATACCAGGTCAAAAATTTAAAACTGGGACTATCCAGAAGAAACTGGTAGATGCAGTTGCAGTCCACAGTCCAATGGTCAGCCATGATAACAGGCCACCTGTACTTTCTCTTTATCATGGAGTCCTTCATGTAAAAATTGATGACACTTTCTTGCTTCTGGTGTGCTTCCCTTTCTTCTTCATTTTCTATAAGTAGTTTCCTCCATCCCGCCTCCCAACAGGCCACAGTCAATTCAGGATATTTTAACCATGAAAATGAGTCTCCATAACATGAATTTAGAGGCCAGGCAGGGTGGATCATGCCTGTAATCCCAGCACTCTGGGAGGCTGATGTGGGAGAATGGCTTGAGCTTAGGAGTTTGAGACCAGCCTGGGCAACATGGTGAATCCTGTCTCTAACAAAATAAATAAATAAATAAAAATAAGCCATGTATGGTGGTGCATGCTACTAGTCCCAGCTACTCAGGAGGCTGAGGTGGGAGGATTGTGGAGCCAAGGAGGTCAAGTCTGGAGTGGGCCAAGATCATGCCACTGCAATCCAGCCTGGGTAATGGAGTGAGACCTTATATCAAGAAAAAAAAAAGATTTAAAGGACAGGCTGACTTTCTTGTTACAAGCCAATGCTCATTTGCTATTCCATAAATCCTAGGGCACCTCTTAAGAATTAATCCAGCATATAAACAGAACCAAAAACAAAAACCACATGATTATCTCAATAGATGCAGAAAAGGCCTTTGACAAAATTCAACAACCCTTCATGCTAAAAACTCTCAATAAATTAGGTATTGATGGGACATATCTCAAAATAATAAGAGCTATCTATGACAAACCCACACCCAATATCATACTGAATGGGCAAAAACTGGAAGCATTCCCTTTGAAAACTGGCACAAGACAGGGATGCCCTCTCTCACCACTCCTATTCAACATAGTGTTGGAAGTTCTGGCCAGGGCAATTAGGCAGGAGAAGGAAATAAAGGGTATTCAATTAGGAAAAGAGGAAGTCAAATTGTCCCTGTTTGCAGATGACATGATTGTATATCTAGAAAACCCCATTGTCTCAGCCCAAAATCTCGTTAAGATGATAAGCAACTTCAGCAAAGTCTCAGGATACAAAATCAATGTACAAAAATCACAAGCATTCTTATACACCAATAACAGACAAACAGAGAGCCAAATCATGAGTGAACTCCCATTCACAATTGCTTCAAAGAGAATAAAATACCTAGGAATCCAACTTACAAGGGATGTGAAGGACCTCTTCAAGGAGAACTACAAACCACTGCTCAATGAAATAAAATAGTATACAAACAAATGGAAGAACATTCCATGCTCATGGGTAGGAAGAATCAATATCGTGAAAATGGCCATACTGCCCAAGGTAATTTATAGATTCAATGCCATCCCCATCAAGCTACCAATGACTTTCTTCACAGAATTGGAAAAAACTATTTTAAAGTTCATATGGCACCAAAAAAGAGCCCGCATCGCCAACTCAATCCTAAGCCAAAAGAACAAAGCTGGAGGTATCACGCTACCTGACTTCAAACTATACTACAAGGCTACAGTAATCAAAACAGCATGTTACTGTTACCAAAACAGAGATATAGATCAATAGAACAGAACAGAGCCCTCAGAAATAACACCGCATATCTACAACTATCTGATCTTTGACAAACCTCAGAAAAACAAGCAATGGAGAAAGGATTCCCTATTTAATAAATGGTGCTGGGAAAACTGGCTAGCCATATGTAGAAATCTGAAACTGGATCCCTTCCTTACACCTTATACAAAAATTAATTCAAGATGGATTAAAGACTTAAACATTAGACCTAAAACCATAAAATCTCTAGAAGAAAACCTAGGCATTACCATTCAGGACATAGGCATGGGCAAGGACTTCATGTCTAAAACATGAAGGAATGGCAACAAAAGCCAAAATTGACAAATGGGATCTAATTAAACTAAAGAGCTTCTGCACAGCAAAAGAAACTACCATCAGAGTGAACAGGCAACCTACAAAATGGGAGAAAATTTTGCAACCTACTCATCTGAAAAAGGGCTAATATCCAGAATCTACAATGAACTCCAACAAATTTACAAGAAAAAAACAACCCCATCAAAAAGTGGGTGAAGGACATAAACAGACACTTCTCAAAAGAAGACATTTATGCAGCCAAAAAACACATGAAAAAATGCTCATCATCACTGGCCATCAGAGAAATGCAAATCAAAACCACAATGAGATACCACCTCACACCAGTTAGAATGACAATCACTAAAAAGTCAGGAAACAACAGGTGCTTTAGAGGATGTGGAGAAATAGGAGCACTTTTACACTGTTGGTGGGACTGTAAACTAGTTCAACCATTGTGGAAGTCAGTGTGGCGATTCCTCAGGGATCTAGAACTAGAAATACCATTTGACCCAGCCATCTCATTACTGGGTATATACCCAAAGGACTATAAATTATGCTGCTATAAAGACACATGCACACGTATGTTTATTGTGGCACTATTCACAATAGCAAAGACTTGGAACCAACCCAAATGTCCAACAATGATAGACTGGATTAAGAAAATGTGGCACATATACACTGTGGAATACTATGCAGCCATAAAAAATGATGAGTTTATGTCCTTTGTAGGGACATGGATGAAATTGGAAATCATCATTCTCAGTAAATTATCGCAAGAACAAAAAACCAAACACCACATATTCTCACTCATAGGTGGGAATTGAACAATGAGATCACATGGGCACAGGAAGGGGAACATCACACTCTGGGGACTGTTGTGGGGTGGGGGGAGGGGGGAGGGATAGCTTTAGGAGATATACCTAATGCTAAATGATGAGTTAATGGGTGCAGCACATCAGCATGGCACATATATACATATGTAACTAACCTGCACATTGTGCACAGGTACCTTAAAACTTAAAGTATAATAATAATAAAATAAAATAATAAAAAAAAGAATTATGCTAAATCTACTCTACCCGTGCTCTATAAATGGAACAACAACACTTGGATGATATCAGAGCTGTTTACCGCATGGGTTACTGAGTATTTTAATCCCACTGTTGAGACCTACAGCTCAGAAAAAAATAATTCATTTCAAATACTTCAGCTTTTTGACAATGTACCTGGTGACTAAAGAGCTCTAATGGAGATGTACAGGGAAATGCATGCTGGTTTCATGCCTGCCAAAGCAACATCTATTCTGTAGTCCATGGATTGAGGCATCATTTTGACTTTCAAGTCTTATTATTTGAGAAATATATTTTATAAGGCTGTTACTGCCATAGGTCATGATTCCTTTGATGGATCTGGGCAAAGTCAATTGTAAACCTTCTGGAAAGGATTCACTATGATAGATGCCACTAAGAACATTCATGATTCACCAGAGGAGGTAAAAATAGCAGCATTCATAGGAGTTTGGAAGAAGTTGATTCCGACCCTCATAAATGACTTTGAGGGGTTCAAGACCTTAGCAGAGGAAGTAACCACAGTTGTGGTGAAGATAGCAAGAGAACTAGAATTACAAGTGGAGCCTGAAGATGTGAGTGAATTGCTGCAATCTTTTTTTTTTTTTTTTTTTGGGATGGAGTTTTGCTTTGTTGCCTAGGCTGGAGTGCAATGGTGCGATCTCGGCTCACCACAACCTCGGCCTCCTGGGTTCAAGTGATTCTCCTGCCTCAGCTTCCTGAGTAGCTGGCATTATAGTCATGTGCCACCGCATCCGGCTAATTTTGTATTTTTAGTAGACACGGTGTTTCACCATGTTGGTTAGGGTGGTCTCGAACTCCCAACCGCAGAAGATCTCTCCGTCTCAGCCTCCCAAAGTGCTGAGATTACAGGCATGAACCACCGCGCCCGGCAAAATTGCTGCAATCTTAATGGAAATAAATGGAATTAGATGGAAAAAAGTTTAGCCTGGGGCTCAGGATCAGCTAAGAATTCTACACTCAACTCGACCTTGTGGGTTATTATGGCAGTATATTTATCAAAGTAGGAGAATAGAACATATTTATTTGTTAGCTTCATTTATAACTCATAATTATTTAGACATAATGCAAATGTGGGCTGGAATTCATGTTCTGATTTTTTGTGGCCTTGAGCTAAGGAAAAGGGACCCAGGGAAATGGGCTTTATATGCTTCGATGGCTTCATGGAATCCCCAACTTCTTTAGCTTCTGTGACAACTCAAGATTGTTACTAAAATCCACTTTGTATTATCTTTAAAAACCAGGGATATCATTTTTGCTTATATAATATATAATATTATATAATAATCTACTCCTGGTGAAAATGCTGTGAACCATGTGGAAAGAACAACAAAGGACTTAGAATATTCCATAAACTTAGTTGATAGAGGAGTGGCAGGGTTTGAGAGGATTGGTTGCAATTTTGATATAAATTCTACTGTGGGTAAAATGCTACCAAACTGCACAGCGTGCTACAGTGAAATCTTTTGTGAAAGGAAGAGTCAGTCAATGCGGTAAACTTCATTGTCATCTTATTTTAAGAAATTGCCATTCCCTCTCCAGCCCTCAGCAACCACCACCCCTATCAGTCAGTAGCTACCAACATTGAGACAAAACCATCCAGAAGCAAAATGATGATGACTTGCTGAAGTTCCAGATGATGGTTAGCATTTTTTGGCAATCACGTATTTTCAAAGTAAGGTATATACATTATATTTTAGACATAATACTATTGCACACTTAATTGACTACAGTAGCTTAAACATAACTTTTTTTTTGAGATGGAGTCTGGCTCTGTTGCCTAGGTTGGAGTGCAGTGGTGTGATCTTGGCTCAATGCAAACTGTGCCTCCCAGGTTCAAACAATTCTCCTGCCTCAGCCTCCTGAGTAGCTGGGACTACAGGAGCACACCACCATTTTTGTATTTCCGGTAGACACAGGGTTTCACCATGTTGGCCAGGCTGGTCTTGAACTTCCGACCTCAGGTGATGCACCCACCTCGGCCTCCCAATGTGCTGGGATTACAGGCGTGAGCCACCCTGCCTGGCAACATAACTTTTATATGCACCAGAAAGCGAAAAATTTCGTGTGACTTGCCAAAAATTTTGTGTGACTTGCGCTGTTGTGATATTCGCCTTATTGTGGTTACCTAGAACCAAACCTGCAATATCTCCAAGGTGTGCCTCTATCCCTAGAAGCAGAGCTGGAGTAAAGACTTGGGTGTGGGTGGTTTATTTGGGAAGTGATTCCAAGAAGCAAGAGTCGGAAGTGGGAAGAGTGAACCAGGCAAGAAAGAAAAGCCAAAATAATGGCATGCTATTGAGGCTCCTGCCATGGAGTTTTTTCTGCAGGACCTTCCGAGAGGCTCCGGAAAGTTATCCAGAACTGTCCACCTGAAACATGAGCCTCGAGCATTTGCCCACCTGTCCCACACTGGTTGAAGTCTTCCTCTGAGGCTGTTAACCTGCAAGTGTTTCTGGGCTGTATTTGTGCTCAGGCAAAATCCTACAATAATGGAGATGCCCTAGGCCAGAAAGTGTAGCTTGAGTTTGCTGGCAGCACAAGGGAAGCCTGCGCTTCCATGGAACTTCCCACGGTGGCTGAGACTGACTGAAAGGTGAGCTGAGAAGACATGACGCAGGCGCCATTGCACTAAGCAATTGTAGCCATCGATCTGGGCAAGAGGACCCCTGCCCTGAATCCTGCACTTGAGAAGGTGCCTCTCTGGCCCTCCACTGACTATACCCTGGCCCACCCAGAGCTTCACCCTCTCTTCTAGGGCACACGCTGGGCACTCAGGCCCCTGGCCAAATGTGCCTGAGCCTGCATGGCCTCTTCCCTGGGTTCATTTCAAAGCGCAAACCGTGCTTGTCTAAATGGTGCCCGCCTTGAGCACCAGAGCCTTTCTGCTGTCTGAAGGGGTGAGAATTGTGGATGGAGCTTGCATGGGGCCTAGGGAGTCCCCCACAAAGGCGTATGCAAAGCTTCTCAAGTGAGGACAGGGCTACCTACGATGAAAGAAAAACGTTTAGCCTGGGGCTAAGGAACGGTTCTCCCTTTACTACCACATTCCTGTGCAGAGCACCAAGAAATCATAGAATTCTACACTCGACTTTGACCTTGTGGGTTATTATGGCGGTATATTTAATGAAGTAGGAGAATAGAACATATTTAACTAATTGTTAGCTTCATTTATAACTCATAATTATTTAGACATAATGCAAATGTGGGCTGGAATTCAAGTTCTGAGTTTTTGTGGCTTTGAGCTAAGGAAAAGGGACCCCGGGAAATGGGCTTTATATGCTTGGATAGCTTCTGGAATCCCCAACTTCATTAGCTTCTGTGATGACTCAAGATTGTTACTAAAATCCACTTTGTATTATCTGTAAAAACCAAGGGATATTATGTAGGTTAGTAGTTAGAAGGCACTTGACTCAAATTATCTATGAACCAAACGATATAAATGACTAAAAGCAGGAGGATTATTACCTGAAGGGGCGGAGGATTGATCTCAGGATATGACCTGTGAGATCCTTCCTGTTGGCTCAGTGCTGGCTGAACGTGGGGCAGGAGAGCTCCAGGAACAACACGTATCTGGGACAGGAGGGAATGCGGGGAGGAAGGAAAGAGAAATAGGCCTTTTCATTTTTATTGATACATGACAATTATACATATTTCTAGGGTACATGTGATATTTTGATACATGCATACAATATGTAGTGATCAAATCAGGATAATTTGCATATCCATCAACTCAAAAATTTATCATTTATTTGTGTTGAGAATATTCCACATCTTTCCTCTAGTCATTTTGAAATATATGTTATTGTTAATGATCATCACCCTACTGTGCTATTGAACACTAGAAATTCTTCTGTTCCTTCCATCTAACTGTATTTTTGTGCCCATTAACCAACTTCTGGGAAGGGCAAAAGAGTGGGTGGATGAAAAGGGCCCTTTTTAAGGAAAAGTAAATCTTACGAGAAGGGAAGACATCTTAGGAGGAAAAATAAAAAGGTGGACCATGGGCTTAGAGTAGGGACTGCAGAAATTGAATGGCAGAGAGAAAAAACCAACTTAGCAATGTGAAAATACATCTCAATGTCATTCCTTTCACAGGTCCAATGTCTGATATTCTTTTGGGAAGCTGGATATGAAGTCGTAATCTTTCTTTGAGTCATACATTTTTATGATTATGATTATTATTGAATGATAGCTGACAATTATTGAGAGCAATTATTGAGGACAATTATTGAGCTTTCACAAGCTCTTTTCAAAGGCCTTTACATACATTTTCTCCACTTCTAATTGTGAGATATTCTTATTATTCCCATTTTGTAGATGAGGGATGCACAGGCATAAAGCCTATGTGGAGGCAGAGAGCAGCTAAGTAACCTGACCATGGCCCAACAGCAAACAAATGATGGGGTCACATGCAAATCCAGGCAGAACCTTTCTATTATATGAAGCCCAATGTTTTCTTGTTTGCATCTTGTTATGGATACACCTATTTGCAAATGGGTTTTGAAGCTACTTAAAAACATTTTGTGGCTGTGCGTGGTGGCTGACACCTGTAATCCCAGCATTTTGGGAGACCAAGGTGGACAGATTGCTTGAGTTCAGGAGTTTGAGACCAGCCTGGCCAACATGGTGAAACCCTGTGTCTACTAAAAATACAAAAAAATTAGCCAGGCGTGTTGGTGTGCACCTGTAATCCCAGCTACTCTGGAGCCTGAGGCAGGAGAATCACTTGAACCCGAGAGAGGAAGGTTGCAGTAAGCTGAGATCATGCCACTGAACTCCAACCTGGGCAACAGAGTGAGATTCTGTCTCCAAATAAAAAATAAATAAGATTGAATTTTGAGCTCCTGACCATGTCCCTAGATTGTACTTATATGTATTTTGATGTCTAATAAGATTTATTC
This sequence comes from Pan paniscus, assembly GCF_029289425.2. Classification (NCBI taxonomy): domain Eukaryota; kingdom Metazoa; phylum Chordata; class Mammalia; order Primates; family Hominidae; genus Pan; species Pan paniscus. Next base: position 41,298,799 of record NC_073267.2, on the reverse strand, counting down.
TTAGTGCGTTTTTTAAGTGAAAGTATTTATTGAGCATCGATTGTATATCATGTGCTGAGATAGGCACCAGTGGTGCAGGGAACATATGGCACAGTCTCTGACCTCAGGTAAGTTTCACTCTCATGCATATGTATTATGACACCAATACATGTGTGAATATAAGATAGTATGATAGATACTGCAACAAGTAATTATTTGCTGTAAACCTATTTTAATAAGATTTTAAACTTAAATTAGTTTCACCCTATTTCCAAAAAAAGTATTGCATAACTTTAAATGGATTCTCAGTTTGAAATCATCATACAAACTGCAGTAGCATCTGCTGGTGAAATACTGCTTTGTATCTATTAGAATAGTCCAAACAATTGGGAGAGAACTGCATTATGAGAGCTGTAAAAGTTACTGTCTAGAAATCTCAGAAAAGAAGAGGAAGTTCTACGGTAGATGAATAAGATGACATCTAAACTGTTCTCTTAAGCTACTGAAGTTCTGTGGATATCTCACAGCACAAAGTTCAAGTGTATGCCCACAACTCCTCATGCCACAAGATGTGACAGCTTTCCAATCTCTTTTTGCAAAAGTTTCCAATTATGTCTCTTTTAAGAGTACTTTTTATACCCACATATTCCAGATTTTTTAGTGCCCACAAAGACAAGACGGGAAGGGGCTTCCATTTTGTTGATACCAGTTGCTCTATGGACCAGGCCCTGCCCATGCATCCATGTTGGTTCTTTTATCCCCACATCAGCCATAGCCCATAGGCATTAACTGCCATTGCAAAGATGAGGAAATTGAAACTCTTAAGAGAATATACAATCTACCCATAGTCGTGCAGCTTGTGTATGTAAGGGTTGGAATGAAAACCCAATCTGTGTGAGTTCCAAGTCCCCTTCCACCATATGGTTTCCATTTCATTTTGCAATCACCTTGGCTGGGATATGTCTGCCCTAAAAGATAGTAAGTAGGAAAACTTGTCTCTATACCTTAACCTGACATCCATGGGTTTGCTTTTTGTATTTGGAGGTGTCATAACATTATAATAATAATTTGATTTTATTTGAACAGTGAATATTATACTACTCAGTTTAGAGATTTATGACATCCCAGCCTAAACTGGATGATGGCAATGAACGTTCTTCAAGGAGACAAGTATGAGTAATAAGGTAGTAATAAGTTGAATTTCTATGGAGTTGCTACTTCTGAATTAAAACTAGTTGAGGTTAAGTAGATATTCAAAAATATTGCTATAATCTTCACTTGAATAATACAAACATATATTATTTTTTACATATTTATTTATTTATGGAACAGAGAGGTAATTTTAAAACAGAATTTTTGCAAATCGCATTAAAATATATTAAAAACATAATACATTATGACCCAATAGAGTTTTTCAAAGTAACTCATTATTAGTTTAAAATGTGAAATTCAATCAGTATAATTCACCATAGAATACAGTATGTCAGTATAATATATATCAAAATTGGAAAGAAGTAAATGTATCTTTGTTTTGTAATAAGATTAAATTAAAATTTTAATGAATTTCAACTTTCATTTTAGATTCTGGAGGGTACCTGTGCAGGTTTATTACATGGGTGTATTGTGTGATGCTGAGATTTGGGGTACGAATGAAGGTGTGAGTGCCTGTCTTGAACTTGCACCCAGAGCAATCTCCCCTGATCAGCAGAGGGTAAACTAACTTGAATTACACTTGAATTTCTTAGTAGAGCAGGTCACAAAGGGCAAATTGTGGTCCAGAGACAAAAGTGCTCGATGGTCTAAAGGGAGCCTGCCATATCACTGAGGGTACAGGTCTTCACAGAAATATATTTCAGAAAGGGGTCAAACCCTTGTTTAAAGATAAATGTAAGCTGGGTGTGGAGGCATACGTCTATACTTCCAGCTACTCAGGAGGCTGAGGCAGGAGGATCCCTTGAGTTCAGGAGTTTAAGACCAGCCTGGACAACATAGGAAGATCCCATCTCAATTTTTTAAAATGAGAAAAAAAATAGATAAGCATATTAAAATTTTATAAAGTTTATTTGAGCAAACAGATTCATGGATCAGCCAGCTCCAAACTGAAAGTGGTTGGAGGATCTACTGGAGGTGTTTGTAAGGAAGGCTTTTATAGGGTGAATATAGAAGTAGAGTAGAGAAATTATTTGATTGGCAAAAATGTGGGCAGTTGCATTATTTGAACTATCCTGGTGGTAGGTCTCTCATTACACCACTAATACTCAGCAGGCCACTTGTTGATGGGCTAAGCTTGTTTCATTTTCTCTATGTAGGAACCCTGGCCATGGGAGCTATCTCAGCCTAATGCTCTTCCATTATGATATTTTACACCTTCTTTCTGTATCAGGGTAAGTGGGGGTATTCCCCAGAAGGGTTCTTACCACCCTGTTTCCCTCAGCAAAATGAAACTGTCCCTTTTGCCTCTGTAGGCAATCTTCTGAACAAGGCATTCCTAATATTCTTATCTCATCTTATTTTATCTTATCCTCTTCTTTGTACCTTGTTTACATGCTTCTGGAACACTTGTGTGTCTTGCACCCATCTCCTGCATTATTTAGGCAATCCTAAAAGAAGACCGCTAGGATGGATTGGTAGAGAACTGCTGGCATATTGAGCCCTCTCTCTTTGTATCTGGAGCTTTCATAATTACCTTAGTTCTCCATGCCAATTTGGCACTTATCTTTGTTCTCCACTTCAAAATACATTTACGTCTGACAGAAGCTGAGTACATAAAAGGGACCTTGTCCAGTGGTACTTAAGAGGTAGGAGACATGATATAGTTAAAATTATAAACTATAATCACTATATAGTTATATACTATATATAATCACTATATCACTCCCGGGTTCAAGTGATACTCCTGCCTCAGCCTCCTGAGTAGCTGGGATTACAGGCATGTGCCACCACACTCGAATAGTTGTATATGTTTTAAAATAGGAATAGACTTTCTCAGCTAAACTGAAGGGAAATGCTAAGGAAAGAGTGAGATTTGACTTGATAATTATGTGTCTGAATGAATCAGCCAATTAATAAAATGAAAACAGGCCAGGACAGTCGTGTATGCCAGTCATCCCAGCAATTTAGGAGGCCAAGGTGGGCAGATCACTTGAGTCCAAGAGTTTGAGACCAGCATGAGCAACATATCAAAATCCCGTCTCTACAAAAAATACAAAAATTAGCCAGGTGTGGTGGCTCATGCCTGTAGTCCCTGCTACTTGGGAGGCTGAGGTAGGAGGATCACCTGAGCCTGGAGATGTAGAGGATGCAGTGAGCTGTGATCATGCCACCGCACTTCCAGCCTGGGTGACATAGTGAGACACTGTCCCAAAGAAACTAAACTAAAATGAAATGAAAACAAACACGAGACAAAAATTGATGGACTTATTTTAACACATAGCATGATGAACACACATAGATAACAATACTAACCCAATGGGTTTTTGTCAGTCAAACTCATGGTCACTAGTCTAAACGAAATAGGAATAATGACTGTGAATTAACAACCATTTACAACAATAGAAATACAAAATACAAATTATCATCAGATATATCAGACTCACAATTATTTGACATTTTAAGAATTCATCCTGCTCTCCATAATGAATAAGAAAATATTGATAACTCTTTTTTCCCTTAACTTAGCCCTTCGTGCTCCTGAATCTCTGAATTTGCGTATACATCTTAACTCTTTTTTGTAATTATTTTCTGCAGCTTTTTTCTCTTCACTTGAGACATCTCCTATATTCTCTTTACACTTCTTTTCCACAAATGACTCAATTTTTTTCATAAACTTCATTGATGAGTTCCATGTATGTGATGATAGTGTAATGATAAATTATCCAAGTGGTTTCCCTCCAGTCTTGTTCATTATTCAAGTGACTCTCCTTGGTTTAGCAACAGGATAGGAGGTATCTATGACATTTTGTTCAGGTTAAGCAGAAAGAAGAAAACAAAATCTACATTCTCTTTTTTATATTTTAAACACAAGCCAACAAATAATTTGGAAGTACCCATGATTAGACAGGGAGGATTTTATGCCCCTTCAAGAGTAATTGAGATTCTTTAATTGTATGGAGGAATGAGCATATCTCAAGGGGAATCGAGAAGATATAATATTTGGATGACAGAATCATTAAGAACTGGCTTTGTACCCTGGCTACACCATTGCACACAGGAAATATTAGGGTGCAGTGGTGCATGCCTGTAATCCCAGCAATTTAGGAGGCTGAGGCGGGTTGATCACCTGAGGTCAGGAGTTCAAGACCAGCCTGACAAACATGGTGAAACCCCATCTCTACTAAATACAAAAAATTAGCAGGTGTGGTGGCACATGCTTCTAATCCCAGCTACTTGGAAGGCTGAGGCAGGAGAATCACTTGAACTTGGGAGGCAGAGGTTGCAGTGAGCTGAGATAGTGCCATTGCACTCCAGCCTGGGCAACAAGAGTGAAACTGTCTCAAAAAAAATTCACTGCCCCACCAACTTTTTCACATAGGATGATTAAGGATTCCAGAGCCCATGCTACCTCTAGGGGCTCCTACCCCTGCCACACCACACATATATCTTGACAGGGCCTGTTACAGAGAAGAAAAGGCCCAGTAAATTAATATCACAATCATTGCCACATACCCACCAAAAGACTCAAATTAAAATTTTTTTTTTTTTTAATTGAAAATTTTTTTTTTTTTATTATACTTTAAGTTTTAGGGTACATGTGCACATTGTGCAGGTTAGTTACATATGTATACATGTGCCATGCTGGTGCGCTGCACCCACCAACTCGTCATCTAGCATTAGGTATATCTCCCAATGCTATCCCTCCCCCCTCCCCCCTCCCCCCTCCCCACCACAGTCCCCAGAGTATGATATTCCCCTTCCTGTGTCCATGTGATCTCATTGTTCAATTCCCACCTATGAGTGAGAATATGCGGTGTTTGGTTTTTTGTTCTTGCGATAGTTTACTGAGAATGATGGTTTCCAATTTCATCCATGTCCCTACAAAGGATATGAACTCATCATTTTTTATGGCTGCATAGTATTCCATGGTGTATATGTGCCACATTTTCTTAATCCAGTCTATCATTGTTGGACATTTGGGTTGGTTCCAAGTCTTTGCTATTGTGAATAATGCCGCAATAAACATACGTGTGCATGTGTCTTTATAGCAGCATGATTTATAGTCATTTGGGTATATACCCAGTACCATTTGACTCAAATTAAAATTTTGACGAAATTAAGTGTCAAGAAAAATGCAAAGATTTAGGAATTATCAGACATTGTAAGACTGTCAGTTGGTGCGTTGACATTGGGATGAAACCAATAATAACTAGTAAAACTGAAGATATGTTTACCCTGTAACCTATGGTTTCACCTCTTCCTTTATACTATACATAAATACACACTAATGGTAACCAAATAGAAATACAAACATGTTCACAACAACATCATTTGTAACTGACAAAAATGAACACAACCTACATGTCCACCAACAATGAAGGGATACACAGTGGTGTACTGTAGTTTTATTTATTTTTATATTTTTATATTTATTTTATATATATTAATATAAATTTATATATTTTTTTGAGACAGAGTCTTGCTTAGTCGCCCAGGTTGGAGTGCAGTGGTGCGATCTCGGCTCACTGCAACCTCCGCCTCCTGGGTTCAAGCAATTCTTCTGTCTCAGCGTCCCCAGTAGCTGGGATTACAGGCATGTGCTGCCACTCCCAGTAAATTTTTGTATTTCTAGTACAGATGGGGTTTCACCTTGTTGGTAAGGCCGGTCTCAAACTCCTGTCCTGAGGTGATCCACCTATCTTGGACTCCCAAAGTGCTGGGATTACAGGTGGCAGGCACTGTGCCTGGGCTTTCTTTTTTTTTTATTTTGAGACTGTCACTCTATTGCCCATGTTGGAGTACAGGGCACGATCTTGGCTCACTGCAACCTCCACCACCTCCCAGGTTCAACTGATTCTCCTGCCTTAGCTTCTCAAATAATTGGGATTACAGGCACACACCACCACACCTGGCTAATATTTTTTTTTTTTAACAGAGTTTAGTTCTGTCACCCAGGCTGGAGTGCAGTGGTGCAAACTTGGCTCACTGCAACCTCTGCCCCCCAGATGTAAGTGATTCTCCAGCCTCAGCCTCCTGAGTCGCTGAGACTCCAGGCATGTGCCACCACGCCTGGCTAATTTTTTGTATTTTTAGTAGAGATGTGGTTTCACCGTGTTCGCCAGGATTCTCTCCATCTCCCGACCTCGTGATTCACCTGCCTTGGCCTCCCAAAGTGCTGAGATGACAGGCATTAGCCACCATGTGGCCTAATTTTTGTAGTTTTCATAGAGATGGAGTTTCACCATGTTGGCTGGGCTGGTCTGGAACTCCTGACCTCAAGTGATCTGCCTGCCTCGGCCTCCCAAAGTGCGGGGATTATAGGCATGAGCCATCGTGCCTGGCTGGTGTACTGTTTTAATAGAATGCAGAAACAATGCTAAGTGTGAATATTAAATACTTAAATTGAGTAAAAGAGGCCAGATGCACCAGGATACAGACTTTTGCTCCAATTATGTAAGAGAAAAACCAGACAAAACCAGACTTTACTTTAGGCATATAAAAAATGCATAATAAGGCCAGGCACTGAGGTCAGGAGTTCTAAACCAGCCTGGCCAACATGCAAAACCCCATCTCTACCACAAATACAAAAATTATCCAGGCACGGTGGCACATGGCCCATGCCTGTAATCCCAGCTACTTGGGAGGTTGAGGCATGAGAATTGCTTGAATCTGGGAGGCGGAGGTTGCAGTGAGTCAAGATCATGCCACTACACTCCAGCCTGGGTGACAGAGCGAGGCTCCATCTCCAAAAAAAAAAAAAAAAAAAAAAAAAGCTTTAAAATACATAATAAAATTATAAAGAGAACCAAGGAGAGGATGGCAGATATCCACAGGTAATGTGGATATCTGTTATATCTGTTACTAATAAGGGGAAGGAAGACTTTAGGATCAGTTAGGGGCATACTGAGGACTTCTCGGTGGTGATAGTGCTCTATTTCTTCAACTGGATAGGTATCACACAGATGTTTATTTAATAACTGATGTATCCATATCTTTGTTTGTATATTTTAAAATAAGAATGAAATAGAGGAAAGGAAGGTGAATGGAAAAAGATTTCTCCATTCATCAAAATTTTAAAGTCATGTTTTTCCTCAGGTTCTTCTCCAAGCTCAGTCTGAAATGATGAAAGCAGCCAAGCATGGTAGCTCATGCCTGTAATCTCAGCATTTTGGGAGGCTGAGGTGGATGGATCACCTGCGGTCAGGAGCTAAGACCAGCCTGGCCAACATGGTAAAACCCCGTCTCTACTAAAAATACAAAAATTAGCTGGGCGTGGTGGTTGGTACCTATAATCCCAGCTACTCGGGAGGCTACAGTGAGCTGAGATCACAACACTTGACTCAAAAGAGTGAAACTCTGTCTCAAACAAAACAACAACAATGAAAAAGGAAACAGGAAAACATCCTCAATAATAGAGGACGTACTAAACTAGGGTGCAGCCACTCATACTGTGTCTTGATTTGTAGACTAAGAAAACGATGACCCTCCCTAGGTACTGATTTAGAGTGACATTTCTGTGAAAATAGAGAAATACTTACATATCCATAGAACACATATATGTATTTAAAATTGTATATGAGCATGACATATACATACATATTTGTGTGTATGGCATCTGCATCCTTGTATGTTTAAATACGATCTGGCAATTGCATTCTTTGGTATATACCCAAATATTTGAAAACTTATATCCACTCAAATCCTGCACATGAATGTTTACAGCAGCTTATACACAACTGACAAAGATTGGAAGTAACCAAGATATCCTACAATAGAGAAATGGACAAACTAACTTTGAAACATTCATACAATGGAATATTCTTCAGGAATAAAAAGAAATAAACTACCAAGGCATGAAAAGACATGGAGGAATCTTAAACATGTATTTCTAAGTGAAAGAAGCCAATACAAAAAGGCCACATAGTATACAGTTCCAATTATATTGAATACTAAAAAAGGCAAACCTAGGCAGATGCTATTATAAAAAGTTCAGTGGTTGCCAGAGTTTTGAGCAGAGGGAAGGATGAATAGGTGGAGCACAGAAGATTTTTGGGGCAGTGAAACTTTTCTGTGTGACCCTATAATGGTGGATATATGTCCTTAAGCATTTGTCAAAGCCCATAAATTGTAGAACACAGAGAGTGAATCTTAATATTAGCCATGAACTTAATAATATCAATATTGGCTCATCAAGCATATCAAATTACCACACTAACAAGATGATAATAGAGGAAGTGTGTGTACTATGGTGTGAGGTGCATATTAGAGCTCAATATGCCTTCTGCTCTATTTTTCTGTACACCTACAACTCTTCTAAAAATTAAATCAGTTATTTATTTATTTATTTATTTATTTTTTATTTATTGAGATGGAGTCTCACTCTGTCACCCAGGCTGGAGTACAATGGCCAGATCTCGGCTCATGGCAACCTCCACGTCCCGGGTTCAGGCGATTCTCCTGCCTCAGCCTCCTGAGTAGTTGGGATTACAGGCACCAGCCACCATGCTTGGCTAATTTTTTGTATTTTTAGTTGAGACGGGGATTCACTGTGTCAGCCAGGATGGTCTTGATCTGCTGACCTCGTGATCCACCCGCCTTGGCCTTCCAAGGTGCTTGGATTACAGGCATGAGCCACTGCACCTGGACTTATTTATCTTTTTGAGACAGGGTTTAGCTCTGTCACTCAGGCTGGAGTGCAGTGGTGCAATCATGGCTCAATGCAGCCCCAACCTCCAGGTCTCAAGTAATCCTCCCGCCTCAGCCTCCTGAGTAGCTGGGACCACAGGCATGTGCCACCATGCCCAGCACATTTCTTAGACCTCTGAAAAGATGCTCAACACCATATGTCACTAGGGGATTCAAATTAAAACAACGATGTGATACCATTACACATCTCTTAGACTGGCTTGAATGCAAACACCAACACCAAATGCTAGTGAAGATATGGAGCGACAGGAACTCATCTCTATTTCTGCTGAGAATGCAAAGTGGGACAGCCACTGTGGAAGTCAGTTTTGCAACTTCCTGCCAGACTAAACATATGCTTACCATACGATCCGGTGAAAAAATGAAATTTTAAAAATATATTTTATATACTTGAAACATATAAATTTAAATAAATATATATTTTATATATATTTTAAAAGTATATATATTTTTATTTTTTGTAGAGACAGTCTCTACAGACCATAGCCTGAAGAATCTATTAATTTCAAAAGCGTTTTAAACTCTTGAACAAGAAATTATTTGAAGAGTGAAAAATAAAATGATAGAGTATTGATTGGTAAATTCCAAATGTTGTATATTACATAATTTGGATTAATTTTAAATTCCAAAATGTGAAACTTTAAAAAATATTTTAAAAATTTCCTAATCTGAGGTCAATCCTAGTTCAACACATTCAAGAGCTGATTTGAGAGGAGAGATAATTGGTCAACAAGTTCTTAGGTTTTGACTTTCTTTTCCGACTATTTGTGTTTGTGAATGGTGAATTTTTAGATTTTGTTCCTTTCTTCTTGGGGTATTGACTAATATTTTATTAAGCCAGAGAGACAGTACATTAGAATTATCTGTTTGTCCATTTTATCTGTTATAAATATTTCCTCCAAATTCACTTATCTAAAGTTTTTGGTTTATTTAGTCAGGTGCGGTGGCTCACGCCTGTAATCTCAGCACTTTTGGAGGCTGAGGTGGGGGATCACTTGAGGTCAGGAGTTCAAGACCAGCCTGGACAACATGAAAAAACCCCCTGCCTACTACCATACAAAAATTAGTTGGGTGGCTGGGTGTTTTGGCTCACTCCTATAATCCTAGCACTTTGGGAGGCCAAGGTGGGCAGATCACCTGAGGTCGGGAGTAAAGAAACAGAGAGTAAAGAATTCCTGAGACCAAAAAGTCTGAGAACAGCTGCTCAATATATTCATTCAACAAATATTTGTCTCCTTACCATGTGCATGGTACAGTTCTAGGCTCTAGGGATAAATAGCATTGAACAAAATTGACAATATCTCCTGCTCTCATCAAGTTTACATTCCAGTGGACATAATATAAGAACAGAGATGATTTGTCAAAAAGAAGTCCAGGCACAGTGGCTCATGTCTGTAATCCCAACACTTTGGGAGGCCGAGGCAGGGAGATCACTTGAGGTCAGGGGTTCGAGAGCAGCCTGGCCAATATGGTGAAACCCTGTCTCCACTAAAAATACAAAAATTAGCCAGGGCTGGGTGTGGTGGTTCACCCCTGTAATCCCAACACTTTGGGAGTCCGAGGTGGTTTGGATCACCTGAGGTAAGGAGTTCAAGACCAGCCTGGTCAACATGGTGAAACCCCGTCTCCACTAAAATACAAAACAAAAAAAATTTTTTTTAGCCAGGTGTGGTGGCAGATGCCTGTAATCCCAGCTACTTGGGAGGCTGAGACAGGAGAATCACTTGAACCTGGGGGGCGGAGGTTGCAGTGAGCCGAGATCACACCAATGCACTCCAGCCTGGGTGACAGAGTGAGACTCCATCTCAAAAAAAAAAAAAAAAAGTTTTAAGTGCTATGGGAAAAAAAAGGAAAGTGGTAAATAGTTTCAATTTCAGATAAGATGATCTCTGACAAAGCAAGAATCATGTTAAGACATGAAGAAATTAAGACAATGATCCTTACAGTTATATAGAGGGAGAGCTTCTTTTCTTTCCTTTTCTGTTTTATTTATTTATTTATTTATTTATTTATTTATTTATTTATTTTTTAGACAGAGTTTCACTCTTGTTGCCCAGGCTGCAGTGCAATGGCACCATCTCAGCTCATTGCAACCTCCACCTCTCGGGTTCAAGTGATTCTACTGCCTCAGCTATTCTCCCGAGTGAAAGGTGACCAAGAGAGCCATTGAAAATAGTGAGAGTGGCCGGGTGTGGTCCCAGCACTTTGGGAGGCCTAAATGGGTGGATCATGAGGTCAGGCATTTGAGACCAACTTGGCTGAGAGGGTGAAACCCCATCTCTACTAAAAATACAAAAATTAGCCAGGCGTGGTGTCATGCCCCTGTAATCCCAGCTACTCTGGAGGCTGAGGCAGGAGAATCACTTGAATCTGGGAGGTGGAGGTTGCAGTGAGCCCAGATCATGCCACTGCACTCTAGCCTGGGTGACAGAGCAATATTCTGTCTCAAAAAAAAAAAAGAAAAGAAAAGAAAAGAAAAAGAAAATGGTGAGAGCACCATGTTTGAAAAGTGGTCCAGAAACTGGGGTAAGGGGTGAGTGTCAGCCAAGTCATCAGCTATCAGAACAGGAAGGCATCAGGTAATTTATCAAGTTGATATATTGAGAAGGAGCAGGATCTACCTATTATATAATATAGAGATAAGCACTCAGATATATAGATTAGAAATAGTTTAGAAAATTTAAACATTTGATTATTCAGGAAGTAGACCTGGGAGCATTGGAGAAACAGGGTGGGGGAGTAGACTGCATGGAAAGCTCTTTCTTAGTCTGTGATTTTTCAATTATGCACATAGGTTTCTTACATAACATGGAAAATTCAATTAAAAAGAAACAACATTGTGTTCTGAGGTCCCAAAGGTTTAGTGATTAATTAGAAAGACTCACAAAACCGAGTGAAGCTGTTATACTCATAGTTTATTACAACAAAAATATACAGATTAAAATCAGCGGCAGAAAAAGTGCATAGGGCGGAGTCCAGGAGAGACAAAGCAAAAGCTTCCAGTTGTCCTCTTCCAGTGACATCGTGTGGACAGTGCTTAATTCACCCAGCGATATGTGGCAAAAAGTACAGAATATACTCCCCAACAAAAAGCTTACCTGAGCCTTGGTGTTGAGCATTTTACTGGAGGTTGGTCTCATGGACAAGAGCACCCATTTGGATGACCTTAGTTTCTCTGTCTCCACCCTTCCCAAGGTCAAGCTGACACTGCATGGTCCAAGGTCCCCATAATAAATCACGTTGTTAACTCCCAGAGAGGCAGGAGATTCCAAGGACTTAGAGCTTATTTCCCGGGAGCTAGGATAGAGTCACACCTTTCTTTGGAGTATGCCAGTTTTGGGCAATTCAGGCCTACTAAGTTTACTTGACTGCACACAAGTGATAGTGAGTATATAGGAAATGAATAGTCGCATATATTGCTGGTGAAAGTACAGTGTTATATAACCCTTTGGAAAGAAATCAAGTGTGTAGCACATAAACATTATATTTGGTTTGTTTTTGTTTTTGTCTGAGACAGGGTCTCACTCTGTCACCCACACTGGGGTGCAGTGGCATGATCACAACTCACTGCAGCCTCGACCTCCCAGGCTCCAGCTATCCTCCCACCTCAGTCTCCTGAGTAGCTGGGACCATAGGCACCTGCAAAGTACACCCAGGTAATTTTTGTGTTTTTTGTACAGATAGGGTTTCACCATGTTGCCCAGGCTGATTTCAAACTCCTGGGTTCAAACAATCCCCTACCTCAGCTCCCCAAAGTGCTAGGATTACAGGAGTGAGCCACTGCACACAACCTATATTTGTATATACATTAAATTGTATATGTTAGGCCAGGCACGGTGGCTCATGCCTGTAATTCCAGCATTTTGGAAGGCCAAGGTGGGCAGATCACTTGAGGTCAGGAGTGTGAGAGCAGCCTGGCCAACATGGTGAAAACCCATCTCCACTAAAAATACAAAGTTAGCTGGACTTGGTGGCAGATGCCTGTATTCCCAGCTACTCAGGAGGCTGAGGCAGGAGAATCATTTGAACCAAGCAGTGGAAGTTGCAGTGAGCCAAGATCACGTCACCGCACTCCAGCCTGGATGAGAGAGCAAAACTCCATCTCAAAAAACAAAACAAAAAAATTGTATATGTTATTGTATGTATGTGTGTATATTAAGTTGTATATACACATATTAAATATATATACATATATTACACTTTATAAACATACAATTGTTTCCTCATGCAATTTGTTTCAGCAGAAGTAAAAATTAATAAAGATATAAGTAAAAGAATATTTACAGAAGCACTATTTTTGGTGGCAAGAGTACTTTAATATCTTAAATGCTCATATAATGAAAGATACTTTAACTCTTACAAAGAATGAGTTAGCTTTTTATCTACTATAAAGGTATCCTAATATCTTTACACCTAAAGTGATATATGTGGCCAATTCTTATATTTAAAAAGGAGAATGCTTTATAATTAAAGAAAAAAGAAAGAAACGTTATATAGTAGCCCTCCCTTATATGCAGGAGACGTGTTCTAAGACCTGCAGTGGATGCCTGAAACTTGGGTAGCATTGACCCAATTGCTGTCAATCAGAACACATTTCTGTTTATGATTTCCACGCACAAATTTAATGTCTTTTTCATCTTAACTAAGCACTTATCACACACGTCGCTGTACTTTTTAGAGCTTGGGGTGCAACAAACAAGACTAACAGAAATTTCTTTTTCCTTCTTACACTTTCATCACTAGAGGATTTGTTCTTACCATCGATCTTAGCAACCTGAACACACGACTTCTCTCTTTTTCTTTCTTCCTTTCTTTCTTTCTTTCTTTCTTTATTCCTTTTTCTTTCTTTCATCTTTTTTTCTTTATTTTATGTATTTACTTATTTATTAAGATGGAACCTGAGTCTGTCACCCATGTTGGAGTGCAGTAATGCAATATTGGCTCACTGCAAGCTTCTCCTCCCGGGTTCAAGAGATTCTTGTGCCTCCGACTCCCAAGTATCTGGGATTAAGGCGCTCGCCACCATGCCCAAATAATTTTTGTATTTTTTGTAGCGATGGGGTTTCACCATGTTGGCCAGGTTAGTCTCGAACTCCTAACCTTAAAATATCCACCCGCTTCAGTCTTCCAAAGTGCTGGGATTACAGGCATGAGCCACCATGCCTGGCCTCTATATTCTGTTGTTTGCTGGCCAATACTTATATGAATCTTGGAGAACATCATGGAAAGATGCTCATCATCTTGTTAACTGGTTATTTCAGGAGTGGAACTGGAGGGGGAATACTGCCTTTCTTGTGTATTTATTTGTAATGTTTCATTTTCATTATGAATATGTATTATTGTAATATGTTTAAATATTAATAAAGACAGGTAAATATATGTAATTTTAATTCAAGTTGAAATCTTCAAGGCAATCACATATAATTAAATAGATGGAGGAAAGAAAACATTTAAAATCCCTGAGGGAAAAGGAGGGAAGTCTGGGCAAGGAGGCTCATGCCTATGTCAGCACTTTGGGAGGCCAAGGCAGGTGGATCACTTGGGGTCAGAAGTTTGAGACCAGTTTAGCCTACATGGTGAAACCCTGTCTCTACTGAAAATACAAAAATTAGCCAGGCGTGATGGCATGTGCCTGTAATCCCAGCTACTTGGAAGGTTGAAGTGGGAGAATCGCTTGAACCCGGGAGGCAGAGGTTGCATTGAACCGAGATTGTGCCACTGCAGTTCAGCCTGGGTGACACAGTGAGACTCTGTGTCAATCAATCAATAAAAGGAGGGGGAAAAACACAAGTAAAAAATAAGTGATTCAAAGTAGCAATGTACCATAATGCCTAAATTTGTGGGATTGGCGGTGTTTGATGGCTCCCGCCTGTAATCCCAGCACTTTGAGAGGCCAAGGTGGGTCGATCACCTGGTCAGGAGTTCAAGACCAGCCTGACCAACATTGTGAAACCCTGTCTCTACTAAAAATAAAAAAATTAGCAAAGTGTGGTGGTGGACACCTGTAGTCCCAGCTACTAGGGAGGCTGAAGCAGGAGAATCACTTGAACCTGGGAATCAGAGGTTGCAGTGAGCTGAGATTGCCCCACTGCTCTGCAGCCTGGGTGACAGAGTGAGACTCCCTCAAAATAAATAAATAAATAACACTTTGTGGGGCCAGTTCCAATCGACTCTAGGGGAGCACACACTGGTGACCAACATCCCCCCTCAAGTCCCTTCAGGGTCAAGAGAGTGCATCTGGAACAGACTGGGAAACTCCAGCAGGCAAAGTAAGGTGTCAGGAATAGACACCACCCGACATATTCTCCATGTTCCCTCCACACACCCCTCTCCCCACCAGGCTTCCATCGGGCTCCAATTCTGCATTCTCCCCAAGAACCTCAGACTGAAACATTGCAAGGAAGACACCGATACTCAAAGTCACAGGCTTAGGAATCTGAGCTACAAAGAAAAATGAGCCCCTGCTACCCCAACTGCCAGGTACTCCCCTCAGCACTGCTGCCCTGCACCTGCCCCCTCCTCCATAATTTGAACTGTCCTCACAGAAGCTGGAGAGACGGCCTGCCTGTCAGGAAAGAGAGGACCAGCATGTGGCAAATGCCTGGGGTATGTAGGAGCAGATGGTGAGATTAGCACAGGGATGTAAGAAACAAGTGGCTCTCAGACCAAAGAAGACTCTGCGGGAGATGGCACATTAAGCCTTCATAGGGGCGTGCACTGGACAAGAGCTCCCCAATTACCAAAATAATTATCTGAGAAAGGCTCTGATCTGACCCGAAACGCCCCTGGATCCCATGGCAACTCCTCAGCGTCTGGCAGTAACAGGCTTCTGTGCCCAGAATCTCTAGGTCTGGAGGTCCCGCCTCCACCAGCCTCTCACAGCCCAGAGGTACCTCCCATTGGCGCCTGATGGGTCAGGGAGGCTGTTCTTCCAGCTGTGACAGATCCAGCCTAGGAGTGCTCCTGGGTCTTTCTTAGTTGTTTCTTCCTGCACACCTGCCACTCAAAGCCAAAACCCACTTGCACACCACCTTGAGGACACCTCAAAATGACCGTCTAGATCTGAACCGCGCTGAGGGGATGGTCAGCTTTACTCCCATTAGATGGCTTGGCCCAGAGGACCTAGCGACCACCCAGACAAAAATTTCTTCCTAAAAGTTGCATGTGTCTGTGGTCTCTAAGAGACAAATCTAAACCCTAAAGAAAAAGCCAACCCACCCCCGCCTCCACCACAAAACAAAAACAAAAACAAAACCCACCACCAACCCCCCTTTCATGTGAGGAGTCCTTGAGAAGGGCCTCTCCAGCCAGGACCAGGCAAGGGAATCCGTGCACTTGGCCAGACCCAGAAAACACAGTGTCAGGGACCTGACAGTCACACTCTGACCCCATAGAATTTCCACCACTGACACACAGATCAGGATGTGTCAGCCTGAGAGATGACACCACAAATCTGGCTTTCAAAGATTGATTCCACACACATCCCATCACTGACACCAGATTCCCTCATCACTGACCCTACACACTCACAAGAATTGATTCCATGGACCTCATCACTATCCCAAAGACCACCCATCACTAATCTACAGACCCTCATCTCTCACCCCAGGGACCCCACAGATTCCCCATCCCTGATTCCAGGATCTATAGAGCCTCATCTCTTACCCCCACAGACCTATTAATAAAAGGATACATTCATAGGAGACTGTGTTGACCATTTTACACACCCATTGCGTGTGTGCGTGTGTGTGTGTGTGCTGATTAATGGACTTAGGTAAACTTTAGCGTTTTGGTAGGCAATGCAATTTTTCAATGCCTTTTCTTTCTTTTTCTTGTACATCTTTAAAGGCCTCACTCAAGTAAGTGTGCATTGCAGTTTATCAATGCCTATCCCTTATTGAGTCCTTGTCATGCATATTTGTTATTAATCATAATTCACAATTCTTATAATTCAGAGACACCAGAGATTCACATAAGAAGAATGGCTTTGGGTTTTTATTTATTTATTTATATATTTATTTATTTATTTATGTATTTGTTTTGGTTTCTGTAGATTATCAAATTCATTCATTTGTATCAAGTCACTAAGTGTATACTTTGTTTTCTAAAAAAAATTCTGATTAATTTTTTTTTAAGACAGGGTATCACTCTGCCACCCAGGCTGGAGTGCAGTGGTATAATCATGGCCACTGTAGCCTCAACCTCCTGGGCTCAAGTGATCCTCCCTCCTCAGCCTACGTAATAGCTGAGACCACAGGCATGCACCAATATGCCCATCTAATTAAATTTTTTTTTGTAGATATGTGTGTCTCACTACATTGCAGAGACTGGTCTTGAACTCCTGGGCTCAACTGATCCTCACACCTTGGCCTCCCAAAGTGTTGAGATTACAGGTGTGAGCCACTGTACTCAGCTGATAAAATCTTAAAAAGAGTAAAATACTTTGGGACCTAAAGTAAAATTTCCACTGAGATGATGCATCAGAAATTAAGGTAGAATAAGATGGCCCTAGGGCATCAAAGCAATGGAAACTAAATCTTGGGCTGGGTGCGGTGGCTCACGTCTGTAATCCCAGCAATTTTGGAGACCAAGGTGGGGGACTCACTTGAGGTCAGAAGTTTGAGACTAGTCTAGCCACCATGGTGAAACACTGTCTCTACTAAAAATACAAAAATTAGCCTGGAGGTTGCACTGAGCCCAGATTGTGCCAATGCACTCCAGTCTGGGCAACAGAGGGAGATTCTGTCTCAAAAAAAAAAAAAAAAAAGAAGAAGAAGAAACAAAATCTTAATTTCTTTATCAAATGTAAAAAATATGGACTGGACTCTGGAGAAATAATACACAAAAAGACACATAGGCACTATTTTTTTGAAGTTTTATTGAGAAATATTGAAAACATACCACAGAAGCTACTGATTTAAAGTGTAAAATTCAATGGTTTTCAGTATAATTACACTGTTATGCAAACATCACCACAATAAATTTTAGATCATTTTCATTACCCTGAAGTAAATCCCATATCCCTCCATTTCCCCCCAACTCCCCTAACCCTGGCCACCACTAATCTACTTTCCATTTCTATGTATTGGTCTACTTTGGACATTTTATTTAAATGGAATTGCATAATATGTGGTCCTTTGTGACTGGCTTCTTTCACTTAGCACAGTATTTTCAAGGTTTATTCAATCTTGCATGTGCAAAGGGGGCACTTTACATAAGGATAAACCTGGGGTGGGGGGTGCTTACTGATTGATTTTGAAACTTCCCTCCAAAATTATAAAGGGAAATGATTGGTTTCAAATAGAGGAAAAACCTATTCAGGCTAAAATCCTGTTTTCAGTAGTTTGTAATGTGGGGTTTTATTGCAAAGAATGGCAAGATTTTTAGGCTTATTTTCTGCAAATTCTCCCTGTGTTTGGGGAACAGTCACAGAATGTGGAGGAATGGGCTTCCAGGCACTGTGGCTGGAGATTCACGTCCAGGAGAACTAAGGTCCCAGGGTAGGCAGAGAAAAACAGTGTGAGAGTGCCAACAGAATGCTTTGAAATGGAAAATTTAAAATGTTCCCTCCAAAAGGAGTCCCAGATAACCACACAAAGAGGACTTGGCTGGGCAGGTCCATCGCAATTGTTCAATAATAAGATACAGACAGACTGGGAAAGAAGGAAGTTTATTTCTGCAGCCACTTACAGGGAGAAGCGCCAGGTAACTCACCAGATCAACTCAAAGTTACAAGTTTTTTTTTCTAGTGCTTATATACATCTTAAGCTCCATGTGGGATTGCACCTACAAGCAGGAGTGTTTCATTCAATCAACATCTAATCTTTAACTCGGGTCTAGCGTCTGGAAAGATTTCTCTAGAGTCTTGGAAAGTTTCTGAATCTTAAGACAGGCCGAGGTGAATGTGTACGAATGCTATCATTATTCGATCAGACTTTAGGGTCTGAGAAAACCCAGGCGGGGTCTCAATGGGTTTGTTATCACATTCCATCCCTGATACTCAGGCACCAGTTTCTCCATTTCTTTAACGTTAACTTATGCATTCATCAAAATTATAGTAAAGGGTTAGTAGAAACTGTTCTGGTTGCTATTGGAAACCTTGCCTGCCACACGCACTGAAGCCCACTACAGAACATTGAAAATGCCTGCAAACACTGACTTTACTAACCAGTCAATTAAATTGCAGAAAAGCAAGCTCACGCTGCCTCCCTGATCCGTCCTCCAGAATTGCTAGTTAGAAACGTGCACAATGTCCTAGGTTCAGTTTTGCAAAGATGGAGCCTGGCGGTGAAAGCATCTGTTTGAGTTCACGCATTAAGGTTTGCTTTGTCTATTTCTTTTATATTTATTTATTTGTTTTTTTTTTTTTTTTTTTTTTTTTTGACACGGAGTTTCAATCCTCTTACCCAAGCTGGAGTGCAATGTGGCGGTCTCGGCTCACTGCAACTTCCGCCTCCTGGGTTGAAACGGTTCTCCTGCCTCAGCCTCCCAAGTAGCTAGGATTACAGGCATGCGCCACCATGCCCGGCTAATTTTTGCATTTTTAGTAGAGATGGGGTTCCACCATGTAGGCCAGGATGGTCTTGAACTCCTGAGCTCAGGCAATCCACCCGCCTCGGCGTCCAAAGTGCTGTGATTACAGGCATGAGCACCCTCGGCCGTCCTATTTTATTTTAAGATGGAGTCTTGCTCTGTCGCCCAGGCTGGAGCGCAGTGGCACGAGCTCGGCTCACTGCAACCTCTGTCTCCGGGATTCAAGAGATTCTTGTGCCTCTGCCTCACAAATAGCTGGGATTACAGGTGCCCGCCACCATGCCTGGCTAATTGTTTATTTTTAGTAGAGACGGGGTTTCACCATGTTGGCCAGACTGGTCTCGAACTTCTGACCTCAAGTGATCCGCCCGCCTCGGCCACCAAAAGTGCTGGAATTACAGGCGTGAGCCATCATGCCCGGCCCCATTTCCTTTATTTTATTTATTATTTCAAGAAGGAGTTTCGCTCTTGCCAGCCAGGCTGGAGTGCAGTGGTGCGATCTCGGCTCACTGCAACCTTCACCTCTTGGGTTCAAGCGATTCTCCTGCATCAGCCTCCGGAGTAGCTGGGAATACAGGCACATGCCACCACGCCCAGCTACATTTCCTTTATTTTATTTTTTATAATTTACTAGCCTGTTTGTTGATAACAAGACTGGCGGTGCACAAGGTTGGGTCTCGGTGCTCACTGGGCGGCGGGCATGGACCAGGTGGGAGGGTCTCCAGCGCCTGGTACAAATCTGCAAGAAAATGCAGGAAACGGCACTAAGGGTGATAGTAAAGTTTTGGTTTGGCGGGGCGGGTAGGCGTTCCAGCGCAGAAATGCGCAGGAAAGGTTTTGCTGTGCTTGTAGGGAGGTCATCCTCAAGCGCTTCTTATTGGCTTGCAGTGAGACGAGATCGCGCCACTGCACTCCAGCCCGGGCTACAGAGTGAGACTCTGTATCCAAAAATAAAATAAATAAAATAAAATAAAATAAAATAAAATAAAATAAAATAAAATGTGAATGAATATCCACTGATGCATGAAATGGCTGCATTAAAGGAAAACTAGCCAAGAAAAGACAAGGCAAAAAAAAAGTCAAGGATCAGTATGAAAAATAAATATATTTTAAAAGATTTGTTTTTAAAGCAACAACACGGATTTAAATTTTAAAGGGAAAGAAGTAACTCCAAGATAGAGGAAACAGGATGGCTTCTGAAGAAGGGAACGTTATTCTTTGAAATGGAAAGAAATTATGACAAGAGGGTAGCACAGACTGAAGAGGTGGAGGTAAAAGGGGGTTCTTGGCCAGACACAGTGGCTCACACCTGTAATACCAGCAGTTTCAGAGGCCAAGGCATGTGGATCACCTGAGGTCAGGAGTTCGAGGCCAGCCTAGCCAACATGGTGAAACGCCTTCTCTACTAAAAATACAAAAATTAGCTGGGCATGGTGGCAGGTGCCTATAATGCCAGTTCCTTTAGAGGCTAAGGCAGGAGAATCGCTTCAACCCGCGGGTGGAGGTTGCAGTGAGCCGATATTGCATCACTGTTTTCCAGCCTGGGTGACTGAGCAAGACTCTCTCTCAAATTAAAAAAATTAAAAAAAAAAATGTGTGTGGTGGGGATATCTTGACTTTTCTCCATGTGTCTTAGGCCACAACTCTTACATGGGACCTCGCAGAAGAGATTCCTCAACCAATACCTTTACGGTGCTGCCTCCCTGATGGGCTGGGTTCTATACAGCAGTGCCTTCCCCATCTGCTCAGTCCGTACTCACCTGGGCACCATCCTCCTGGTACGTCCCTTGAAACCATCCAGGGCTCTTTTCCTTGCTCCAGTAAGGAAACCACATCAGGCTTTGGGATAGAGAGACCTGTTTATAAGAAAAGAAGTAAGATGGCCAGGCATAGTGGCTCACTCCTGTAATCCCAGCACTTTGGGAGGCCAAAACAGGTGGATTGCTTGAGGTCAGGAGTTGAAGACCAGACTGACCAACATGGTGAAACCCTGTCTCTACTAAAAACACAAAAATTGGCCAGGCATGGTGGCCGGTGCCTGTAATCCCAGCTACTTAGGAGGCTGAGACATGAGAATCGCTTGAACCCGAAACAAAGGTTGGAGTGAACTGAGATCGCGCCATTGCACTCCAGCCTGGGCAATAGAGTGAGGCTTCATCTCAAAAAAAAAAAAAAAAGGAAGAAGAAAGAAAGAAACAAAGAAACAAAGAAAGAAAGAAAGAAAGAAAGAAGGAAAGGAAGGAAGGAAGGAAGAAAGAAGGAAAGAAAGAAAAGAAGTAAGACATACTCGTGCTGTTCCTGAATTCAAAGTTAGTCCCTTAGTACTCACGAAGGACTAAAGGAAGGTGTAAAAGTCTGAAGCATGGAGAAGATGGAGGGAACCCAAAGAGCTGCTCATATATTAATCTACAAAACACAAAACAATTCCCTAGGCAGCAGGTGAAAATTCACCCAGACAAGTGAAAGTTACACCCAAAACTCATGAGTTATTTGGGGATAGACCTCCTTACCTAGTGAGACCAGGGTGCTACAGTTCTCCATCATTACATCTCTGTATAAGTCCTTCTGAGCAGTGTCCAGGCACTCCCATTCCTCCTGAGAGAAGTCTATAGACAGATCCTGGAACATGCCCAACCCCTGAAATGGCAAACCCAGGCAGCGCTGTTGAAATTAAAGGAGAGGTTTTTAAGATGAAGGAAGAGATGGAAGGGTGCTGAAGGATGGAGAGAATATAGTGAGCAGACCAGCTAGGCTGAGAGTGGGGAAGAGTAAAAAAATTAGTGTAACTTCAACAAAGTACCTCCATGTTCATGAATATTCCTGTTGTGGCCAGCAAACCTCCTTCATAGAAAGGGACATTCCCAGTATTCCATGGTTAGAGCTGGGAATGAATAAAGTACATTGATATATTATTTCCCAAATAAATGAAATAGAGTTGAAAAGCACACAGCAAGCTGTAGGCCTGGCAAAGCTTCAAGAATATTACAGTAAACATCTGATATGCAAGTTACTATTTACAACAAAAGCTTAATAAATAGGCACTTCCCCTTTACCATTTTCTTTCTTGTTTTTTTTTTCTATTGTTTCGTTTTTTTTTCTATTGTTTCATTTTTTTGTTTTTGTTTTCACTTTGAGACAGGGTCTCGTTCTGTTGCCCAGGCTGGAGCGCAGTGGCACAATCACAGCTCACTGCAGCCTCAACCTCCCAGGCTCAGGTGGTCCTCCCACCTCAGCCTCTGTATTAGCTTTGACTATAGGCGTGCGCCACTATGCCCAGCTAATTTGTGTGTGTGTGTGTGTGTGTGTGTTTTTAGTAGAAACAAGGTTTTGCCATTTGGCCAGGCTACTCTCAAACTCCTGAGCTCAAGCAATCCACCTGCTTTGGCCTCCCAAAGTGCTGGGATTACAGGCATGAGCCACCACACCCAGCCTTGTCTCTTCTTAAAGGAAGACAGGATCTTTCAAAAATATCTACAAAAAGTTTAAAAACCTCTACTGGCCTGGCAAAGTGGCTCACACCTGTAAACCCAGCACTTTGGGATGCCAAGGCAGATGGATTGCCTGAGGTCAGGAGTTCGAGACCAGCCTGACCAACATGGAGAGACCATTTTAGTCTATACTAAAAATATAAAATTAGCTGGGTGTGGTGACACATGTCTGTAATCCCAGCTACTTGGGAGGCTGAGGCAGGAGAATTGCTTGAACCCAGATGGTGGAGGTTGCAGTGAGCCGAGATCACACCACTGCACTCCAGCCTGGGCAATAAGAGTGAAGCTGTCTCAAAACAAAAACAACAACAACAACAACAAAACCTCTATTGCACTTTGATAATGAGTACTTCCATAAAATAGTATAGATAGCACTTTGATAATTAAATGTACATTGGCTGGGTGTGGTAACCCACACCTGTAATCACAGCACTTTGGGAGGCCAAGGCAGGTGAATGGCTTGAGCTCAGGAGTTCAAGATCAACCTGGGCAACATGGTAAAACCCTATCTCTACAAAAATACATATCATATACAAATTAGCCAGATGTAGTGGGACATGCCTCTAGTCCCAGCTACTTGGGAGGCTGAGGTGGGAGGATTGCTTGGGCCTAGGAGGTCAAGGCTGCAGTGAGCTGTGATCCTGCCACTGCACTCCAGCCTACGCACCAGAACAAGATCCTGTCTCAAAAAAAAAAAAAAAAAGAAAAGAAAAGAAAAGGCCAGGCGCGGTGGCTCACGCCTATAATCCCAGAACTTTGGGAGGCTGAGTAGGACAGATCATGAGGTCAAGCGATCAAAACCATCCTGGCCAACATGGTGAAACTCTGACTCTACTAAAAATACAAAAATTAGCTGGACATGGTGGCGCATGCCTGTAGTCCCAGCTACTCGGGAGGCTGAGGCAGGAGAATTGCTTGAACCCAGGTGGTGGAGGTTGCAGTGAGCCAAGGTCGTGCCACAGCACTCCAGCCTGGTAACAGATCGAGACTGCGTCTCAAAAAAAAAAAAAAAAGTGGGTATCATGGTAGGAATAAACTGCACACAGGTCAGACAAAAGTTACAAGGGCATCTGCCAGTATAAACAAGTTTCCTGTGAGACACCTGGTCATGGGTCAGATACTTGAGCATTAGGCTGTGGTCCAGGAAAAAGAAATTTCTGGTGAAAAGTTACTCTAAAGACCCACAGGCCCCTCCCCTAGAGCCCCATTAGAGTGAGGTAGAGTTTATAGCCATTCTCCTGAGAGACCTCAAGACCCAATTAGAAGAAAACTGTAACATTTGTTATATAGAAGGCATTTTCCAAAGAGTAGTTAAAAGATAAAAGTATAGTCTTCCTTTGGATATAAAACAAAATCTCAAGATACACCAAAACTGTTTTGCTTTTACTGAATAATTTTTGTGCATATGTGTTTAGCTACAAGTGGCTAACAAGCTGTGATTTTCTTTCCTTTCCTTTCCCTTTTTTTTTTTCTTGAGACAGCCTTGCTCTGTCACCCAAGCTGAAGTGCAGTGGCCTGATCTTGGCTCACTGCAACCTCAGCCTCCCATACCTGGGATTACAGGTGCCTGCCACCACACCCAGCTAATTTTCGTATTTTTCATATTTTTAGTAGAGACGGGGTTTCACTGTGTTGCTGAGGCTGGTCTCGAACTCATGGCCTCAAGTGATCCACCCACGTTGGCTCCCAAAGTACTAGGATTACAGGCATGAGACTGTCTATAAAAATATAAATAAATATAACAATCCAAAAAAGCCGGGCACAGAGGCTCATGCCTGTAATCCCAGCACTTTGGGAGTCCAAGGCAGGTGGATGACTTGAGATCAGGAGTTCCAGACCAGCCTGTCCAACATGGCAAAACCCTGTCTCTGCTAAAAATACAAAAATTAGTTGGGTGTGGTGGCTCACCCTCTAATCCCAGCTACTTGGGAGGCTGAAGCAGGAGAATCGCTTGAACCTGGGAGGCAGAAGTTGCAGTGAGCAGAGTTCATGCCATTGCACTCCAGCCTGGGCAACAAGAGCGAAACTCCATCTCAAAAAAAAAAGAACACAAAAAATTAGCGGGGTGTAGTGGCGCATGCCTGTAATCTAGGCTACTCGGGAGGCTGAGGCAGGAGAATTGCCTGAACCTGGAAGGTGAAGATTACAGTGATGAGACTGCACCACTGCACTCCAGTCTGGGTCACAAGAGCCAAGAGTGAGAATCCATCTAAAAAAAAAAAAAAGGAATTTCTATTTGGGGGACAAAATAAAAGAAATGGAGTGAAAGGGATGTAAGGAAACTGAAAGTCAACAGGCTGATAATACCAATAAATAATGATGGAGCAAAGAAATCAGTGTTGACCAAATAAAACCAACGTGTTTTTTAATATTTTTTCAAAATTTAGACAAAGTTTTCCAGTACACTGAGACACTTCTACTATCAAGACTATAATATTGGCTGAGAACAGTGGCTTATGCCTATAATCCCAGCACTTTGGGATGCCAAGGCAGGAGGATCGCTTGAGCCCAGAAGTTCAAGTCAAACCTGGGAAATATAGGGAGACACCGTCTCTGCAAAAATAAATAAAATAAAATAAAATAAAATAAATAAGCCAGGTATGGTGGTATACATCTGTGAGCTGTGACCACCCCACTGCACTCTAGGCTGGGTAACAGAGCAAGAAAGATTCAGTCTCAACAAAAAAAGTAGAATATAGAATAAATGACATTCAGGTAAGTGGAATATTAGGTGTTCAATAAACATAGGTTATTCCCTCCCTATCTCCATAGAATCATCAATTTTTTAAAAAAGAGAAGTTTTGATTAGAATCTAAAAATACCAATACTTCTCTTTCCAATAAAGGAGGGAGGATTTAAATATAACAATTTCTTGGTTATTTCTATTTATTTTCATTGTTGCTTAATATTACTCAGTAATGAAAATGCAATTGCTCTCTTTCAAACATAGTTTTAATTAGTTGCACAAAATGCCACCTTATAGTCTGATGTACTTCAAATTTCCCTATCTATGAAAGCTAAATTTGGATATTATCATCTCAAGGATATTATAATCTCTGTCTTTAAATCTATCTAGGGTTCTACCTTTTCTGTAAGCCTTAGTGAATCTCACTATAGTCCTCCTTCCCTTTAAAAATGCAGTGACAGGCTGGGTGCAGTGGCTCTTCCCTGTAATCCCAGCACTTTGGGAGGCTCAGGTGGGAAGATTGCTGGAGCTCAGGAGTTCAAGACCAAACTGGGCAACATGGCAAAACCCCGTCTGTGCAAAATTTACAAATATTAGCCTGGCCTGGTACCATATGCCTATAATCCAGCTACTTTGGAGGCTGAGGAGGGAGGATCCCTTCAGCCCTGGAGGTCAAGGCTGCAGTATGCCCTGATCCTGCCACTGCACTTTTGGAGGCCGAGGCAGGTGGATCACCTGAGATCAGGAGTTCATGACCAGCTTGGCCAATATGGTGAAACCCTGTCTCTACTAAAAATACAAAAATTGGTCGGGTGTCGTGGCGGGCACCTGTAATCCCAACTACTCAGGAGGCTGAGACAGGAGAATCACTTGAACCCGGGAGGTGGAGGCTGCAGTGAGCCGAGGCTGCAGTGAGCTGAGACTGCACCACTGAAGTTCAGCCTGGGCAAGGCAGAGTGAGACTCTGTCAAAAAAAAAGAGAAAAAGGAAGAAGAAAGAAAGAAAGAAAGAAAGAAAGAAAGAAAGAAAGAAAGAAAGAAAGAAAGAAAGAAAGAAAGAAAATCAGTGATACGTGAGGCAGCTCATGCCTGTAATCATAGCACTTTGGAGGCAGAGGGGGAGGATCACTTGAACTTAGGAGTTCAAGACCAGCCCAGACAACATAGTGAGTCTTCTTCTCTACTGAAAATTATTTTTAATTACGCCACAGTGCTAGTGTGTGCCTCTGGTTTCAGTTTATTTGGCAGGCTGAGGTAGAAGGATCACTTGAGCACAGGAGATCAAGGCTGCAATGAGCTGAGATCATGCCACTGCACTCCAGCCTGGGAGACAGTGAGACCCTACCTCAAAAATAAAAATAAATACATAAATAAAAATTCAGCGATGGAGTTGATGGATTTGAAGTTGAGGACCCCCAATGTGAACCCATTTGGAAAAAATTGAACCTGTGTTCTTCCTCTGCTTCACACCAAAACCACGACAATCAACCCAGAAGACTTCTGTGGCCTCAAAATATGAGGAGATTTCTCCCTATCAGCAAGCAAGGAATCAGTTCTGCAGCAGACACCAGTTGGGTGTCCACCAATTCGATTCTGACACTATCTACCATGTGTGTCACCCCACAGATTGAGGGCTCAGCCCCCAAAACTGCCCCCGTTTCAGACTCCAGTCACAAGTCCCAGCCTCTGGAACTTCTGACTGACGGGTTTAATTTGGGGTTCCTATGACCCCCTCTTTGGGTTTGATTAATTTGCTAGAATAAAATGGCTCACAAACCTCAGGGAAACACATTTACTGTTTGATTTTAAGGATATTCCAAAGGATATAGATGAAGAGATGCCTAGCACGAGGTATGGGGGAAGGAGCACAGAGCTTCCATCCCCTCCCTGGGCACGACCCTCCAGGAACGTCCATGTGTTCAGCTCTCTGGAAGCTCTCTGAATCCACTCCTTTTGGGTTTGTAAGGTAGTCTCATTACATAGGCATGATTGATTAAACCATTAGCCACTTGCCATTAACTTAATCCTCAGTCCCCTCCACTCCCCAGGGGTGGAAGGGTAGGGGCTGAAAGTCCCAACCCTCTAATCCTGCCTTGATCTTTCTGATGACCAGCCCACATCCTGAAGCTTCAATCACTATCGTATAAAAAGCCAAAGCCTGGGTGCGGTGGCTCATGCCTGTAATCCCAACACTTTGGGAGCCCGAGGCAGGAAGATCACTTGAGGTCAGGAGTTCGAGACCAGACTGGCCAATATGGTGAAACCCCATCTCTACTAAAAAAGAAAACAAAGACAAAAATTAGCCGGGCATGGTGGCACATGCCTGTAGTCTACTTGGGAGGCTGAGGCAGAATTGCTTGAACCCAGGAGGCAGAGGTTGCAGTGAGTGGAGATTGCGCCACTGCACTCCAGCCTGGGTTACAGAGCAAGACTCCTTTTCAAAAAAAAAAAAAAAAAAAAAAAGCAAGCCCTTAGGACATTCCAAGGATTTTAGGAGTTGTATGCCAGGAAATAGGGACAAAGACCAAATCTGTATTTGACAAAATCACAGAACCGTATGAGTATTTAATTCAGTACAGACATGGAAACTGGCCCAAGCATTTACTCACAGATGACTGGGCAAATCCCTGGTCCTATGGGTACAAACTATTCATCAAACCCCCAATCTCATTCCTACCCCTAAAATATAGCAAAGTGAAAGATCTTATTACCTATTTGGACTGAGATTAACACCATCCCTTAAACTGCATGGCTTTCAATCCCAGGGCTATGGCGTGTGATGCCACATAGAATATGCAGGAATCTTCTCTCCAGCAATTGAGTTGTCAGGATAAAGTCTCTTGTCTTTGCCTTCTTTCTCTCACAGCCAAGAATATTAAGGAACGTGGACACAAAGGATGAGGTTGGAACAGAAGTTTAATAAGCAAAAGAAGAAAGCTCTCCCCAGCGGACAGGGGACCAGAAAGAGGGTTGCCAACTAGGAGGCTGAATCTGGGAAGGAGAAGAATGTGCTCAATGGTCTGTGAGCTGTCTTGGAGAAAGCACTACTTCCCTTGGCCTGGGACCTTAGCCTGGGACCAATCAGAGGCTGAAGTGAAATTTGGCCCAAGACCAATCAGGGGCTGAAGTGAAAGTTTGGCCCAGGACCAATCAGGGGCTGAAGTGATGATTCACAGAGGCTCGGCTCACAGTCCAAAGCACGTCCAGAAAAGGAAAGTGGCTGCCGGAGCCTGTTAGTCCAAGCTGCACCGTTTTGTAAGCCCCCACCATTTCACAGGCCCTGGTCAGAGGGAAACATTCCACTGGGGTTTGGGCTGCGAGAAACATCCTCCCCAACCGCCTGACTTCCTTATCACATCCTGCTGGGGAAAGGACCAAGAAACATCCTTATCAACATTCTCCCAGGAAACAAGCCATACTGCCCAGACCACTCCTGCCCAGGTCTATAATTACTCCAGCCTGTAAGCGGCAGTGGGCTCTGGCACTTAGTTGGTCCCCTCCATAGAGCCGCCAACTTTCTCTCTCTCTTTAACATTCACCTTCCCTTCAAAATCTAACAGAGCCCACCGTATACATGCGCACAAAAAAGCGACTATTTCCTGGAAGCCCGCTGGTCACACAAAGGACAAAGGCATTTCTATGTTGGGCCTCGGTCCCTTATCAATGCAGCTGAGGAATGTCTTTAGGACAACCCCCTTTGCTAGTTTTCCTTCTCTGTACCTGCAGCCTGATTTTTCATGCTGTTTCTCTGTTTAAAGGAGTTTTACCAAGGACCCGCTCTAACTCCCTAAAGGGTTTTTTCTCTCAAGGAGACACACAAAGTTCCAATCGCACACATGCCTCCCTATATCCACTTACCCTCTGCCTCACAGACAATCACACTCTCCTCTCTCACAAGTACACGGGGCCACACAAGTTGCACCCGCGCAGCCACAGACCTGCAACTCACACACACACAGTACTGCACACACACGCAAAGTCACACACCCACCCTGGGACACGCAGTCCCAACCACACAGTCACCAGTTGTCCACATCCGCACACACAACGCGGCTCGTCCAGGACACACACATCCACTCCGAGCGCGCACAGTCACAAGCGCCCACCTGATCACCCAGCATCAGCACCACACAGCCACAGTCACAGACCACGAAGACCCATGGCAACCATCGCAATCACACACGCAAACTCCTCTCCTTGGCCCTCCACACACAAAAGGACCGGAGCCAGATTCCTCATCCTCAGCTTTCTCTACTTCCGCTCGGGGCCAGCCTGGGCAAGTTATTCCGGACTCCAACGCGCAGCAGCAGCTAATTGCGCACAGCGAAAGATTCTGCCACTTGGCTAAGAGGAAGCCGAAATCTCGCGAGACGTGGTATTCGCCTGCAGAATCCTCCGGGAAATGTAGTCCAGAGCCCGACTGCTCCCCTACTAAAAATACAAAAATTAGCCGGGCCTGGTGGCCGCCTGTAATCTCAGCTTCTTGGAAGGCTGGGGCAGCAGAATCGCTTGAACCTGGGAGGTAGAGGTTGCAATGAGCCGGGATCGCGCCGTTGCACTCCAGCCTGGCTAACAGAGCGAGACTCCGTCTCAAAAAAAAAGTAAGCCGACATGTCTGCTGCCCACATGAGGTTTACATTCTAGTCTGGAGAAAAAAAAAAAAGATTTTAAATTAAAAGGGGAAAAATGAAATAATTTTATATTGTGATAAATACTATGAAATAAATCAATAGGTGGTATAGGCAGGAACTTGAGGGATACTTCCCGTAGCATTGATAGGACGGGTGTCTGAGAGATAACCCTTGAGCTTTGGTAGTGAGGAGTCAGCAGTGTGGAAAGGGTATTCCAAGCAGAGGCTCAGTTACACTGAAGACCATGAAAAATCAGAGAGCACTTGGAGCGTTCCGGAAACAGAAAGCAGCCTGGTGTGACTGAAGCTTAGCAAGTGAGTGGGAAATTAGTTTAGATTTAGGATGCAGAGGTCGGCATTTTCCGATTCATATGAGAAAATGATAGTGCTGAGATTACAGGCGTGAGCCACTGCACCCAGCCCCAAACCAAGTTTTTATAGCAGCAAGAATAGATGTTCCGGTAGAGTCAGCGTCTAAAGATTTTACAAACAATATCTCTTCTTCTAGTTTGCAGTCATTATTGAAATAACAAACATGTCCTATTGTCAGGCTTTACTCTCAGTAACTGATTTCATTGATCTGAATAGGAAATTTACTTGATTAATCTGCTACTCTTTGGTATTACCTGACATCTCATTAATGCATCTTTGAATTGAATTATTGCTCAATAGGAGCGATTGTGAAATAGTGGCAATGTGTTACATCACTATTGAAGTTACCATCTCTAATATGAGTCCTATGACAGTTTCAGCAAGTATAAAGCACTATGGGATTTTACAATGATTTCTGTAATCTTTTCTTTTCTTTCTTTCTTTTTTTTTTTTTTGAGACAGAGTCTCCCTCTGTTAGCCAGGCTGGAGTGCAGTGGCATGATCTCAGCTCACTGCAAGCTCCGTCTCCGGGGCCCAAGTGATTCTCCTGCCTCAGCCTCCCAAGTAGCTGGGATTACAGGCGTGTGCCACCAAGCCTGGCTAACTTTGTATTTTTAGTAGAGACGGGGTTTCACCATGTTGGCCAGACTGGTCTTGAACTCCCGACCTCAGGTGATGTGCCTGCCACGGCCTCCTAAATTGCTGGGAATACAGGCGTGAGTCACTGCCCTTGGCCTATTTCTGCAATTTTATAAGGCAATTATTTCATCATAATTTGTTTGCTTATCCTTTTCTTTTCTTTTTTTTTTAGACGGAGTGTTGCTCTATAGTCCAGGCTGGAGCATGGTGCTGCAATCTCGGCTCACTGCATCCTCCACCTCTCAGGTTGAAGCGAGTCTCCTGCATCAGCCTCCCAAGTACCTGGAATTACAGGTGCACACACCATGCCAGGCTAGTTTTTGTGTTTTTAGTAGGGACAAGGTTTCACCATATTACCCAGGCTGGTCTCCAACTCCTGGGCTCATGTGATACACCCACCTCGGCCTCCCAAAGTGTTGGAATTGCAGGTGTGAGCTACCTCACCCCGTGGCTTGTCCTTCTTAAATAAGAAGTAACAGTGTTACAGTTCAAAATTCTATTTTAAACTTTTTAAATATTGTTTCTCGACTTTATCAGGATATTTCTTTTTTTGATGATCCACAAATCTTGATGATTTCATAGCCCTGTTTGTAAAAACAAACAAAAAACAAACAAATAAAAGCTATTATTCATAAGAAACAAGCTGTTTTGAGTTAAACGGGGTTTTCAATAAAACTGTAAGCTGGGCTGGGCGCGGTGGCTCATGCCTGTAATCCTAGCACCTTGGGAGGCTGAGGTGGGTGGATTGCCTGAACTTAGGATTTCGAGACCAGCCTGAGCAACAGGGTTAAACCCTGTCTTTACTAAAATACAAAAAATTAGCTGGGTGTGGTGGCATGTACCTGTAGTCCCTGCTACACAGGAGGCTGAGGCAGGAGACTTGCTAGAACCCAGGAGGTGGAGGTTGCAGTGAGCCAAGATCATGCCACTGCATTCCAGCCTGGGCAACAGAGTGAGACTCCACCTCTAAAAACAAAAACAGACAAACAAACAAACAAAAAAACCAGTTGGCCAGATATTCATTCGTTCAGATGCAGTCAACACTTTTCATTTTCAACACTTAACACAATTAATGCTAGGTTGAATTGCTTTCATAATATAAAC
The DNA here is from genome assembly GCF_029289425.2 of Pan paniscus. Lineage (NCBI taxonomy): Eukaryota > Metazoa > Chordata > Mammalia > Primates > Hominidae > Pan > Pan paniscus. The sequence goes on along the minus strand of NC_073267.2, from coordinate 41,266,510 downwards.
TATTTTACATAATTCCCAAAGCACTGAGGATCAATCATAAATACTATCCACAAGGCAGCCAATAGACACACACAGACCACCTCTCATATAACTTTGGGATAGAGCATTCAATCAAGAAAAAGTCTTCCAGGTATAGCCATCAATTTGCCATCATTTTGTAGCACTGATCTTGCAAAGATTTTTTTTTTTTTGAGGTAGAGGCTCACTCTGTCACCCAGGATGAAGGGCAGTGGCACAATCCACTCACTGCAACCTCTGCCTCCTGGGTTCAAGCGATTTTCCTGCTTCAGCCTCCCATGTAGCTGGGATTACAGGCAGGTGCCACCACTTCTGGGTAATTTTTTTTGTAGTTTTTGTTGACACAGGGTTTTACTATGTTGGCCAGGCTGGTCTTGAACTCCTGAATTTCAGTGATCCACCTTCCTTGGCCTCCCAAAGTGCTGGGATTACAGGTGTGAGCCACTGTGCATGGCCTGATCTTGCATGGATTTTTTATCTTCCATAAAATGATTAATGCTGCCCATAATATTTGAGAGAAATTAAATACCAAGGAGTAAAATTCTGTGCAATAGGCCAGGCACGGTGGCTCATACCTGTAATCCCAGCACTTTGGGAGGCCGAGGCAGGCAGATCACTTGAGATCAGTAGTTCTAGACCAGCCTGGCCAACATAGTGAAACTCCGTCTCTACAAAAAATACAAAAATTAGCTGAGCATGGTTGTGTATGACCGTAATCCCAGCTACTTGGGAGACTGAGGCAGGAGAATCACTTGAACCCAGGAGGCGGAGGTTGCAGTGAGCAGAGATTGCACCACCACACTCCAGCTTGGGTGACAGAGCGAGCCTCCCTCTCCGAAAAAAAAAAAAAATTGTGGAAGGCCACAAACCATTGCAACAACTATAATTCATTTTACCTTAAATAAGCAATGTTCACCCTCTTAGGGGCAATATCGCTCCCATTAAGAATGCTTGGCCAGGCACAGAGGTCCATGCCTATAATTCCAGCACTTTGGGAGGCCAAGGGGTGCAGATCCGCTGAGGTCAGGAGTTCCAGACCAGCCTGGCCAACATGGTGAACCCCTGTCTCAACTAAAAATACAAAAATTAGCCAGGCATGGTGGCATGCACCTGTAGTCCCAACTACTCAGGAGGTTGAGGCAGGAGAATCACTTGAACCTGGGAGGCGGAAGTTGAATTGAGCTGAGATTATGCCACTGCTCTCCAGCCTAGGTGACAGAGTGAAACCCTGTCTCAAAAAAAAAAAAAATTGAATGCTTCCAGTAAGGCTAAATAAATATACAAATTAGGCATGTGGCATGTGTGTTAGTATACGTACAATATATTTCCTAGTTCTGCCCACTAAGAGGGCCTAGAAGCAATGACACACCCACAGCAATGAACACACGTGTCACCCCGATCTTGGCGATTTTGTTTTTGTTTGGTTTTTAAAAACAGAGATGGGGGTCTCACTGCGTTGTCCAAGCTTGTCTCAAACTCTTGGCCTCAAGGGATCCTCCTGTCTCAGCCTCCCAAAGTGTTGAGATTACAGACCTGAGCCACCTCACCCAGCCCAAGATTTTGGTGCTTTGTAAATAATACTTTTCAATAAAAGAAACCAAGGATCTTTAAATAAATGGTTTATTCCACGTCTGGCTCAGGGAAAATACCAGATGAATCAAAACACTTTATGGTGCCAGAAAGTTGGGAATTAGTCCCACACCCCAACCCCCTGATAAAAGCATGCTATAAATAGAACACAGGAGCCAACCTAAAGAAATGCCCAAGGCCAATTTTTTTTTTTTTCTTGATGCAGTTTCACTCTTGTTGCCCAGGCTGGAATGCAGTGGTGTGATCTTGGCTCACTGCAACCTCCACCTCCTGGGTTCAAGTGATTCTCCTGCCTCAGCCTCCCGAGTAGGTGGAATTACAGGTGCCTGCCACCACGCCCAGCTAATTTTTTGTACTTTTAGTAGAGACCGGGTTTCAGCAGGTTGGCCAGGCTGGTCTCAAACTCCTGACCTCAGGTGATCTCTATGCCTCGGCCTCCCAAAGTGCTGAGATTACAGGCATCAGCCATTGTGCCTGGCCTATGTTCATATTGTTTTCAGTATCACAACCACATACAAGTTCAATTGCACATATACTATGTTCTTTACAAATGTGCAGTTTGGACCTGACTCATCTTGGCACTCTACAACAAGAGCATTGCATTGTCACACATGTAGACAATGAATTGACTCAGAATCACAAATATTTGTACTGGGGTCCTGTAGGGAGAAGTCAAGCCCTAGGAAGAGTACCAGGTCATCATCTAGGAAATGAAATATTAGGAGTATTTGGGGTGTGAATAGTACTGTATTGAATTCCAATTCATTTCAAAATATATTTCACAGATTATCACAAACCAGGAAATAAGTCGTGTGTATTTTTTTGTTTTGTTTTGTTTTGGTTTTTTTTTAGAGAGAGTTTTACTCTTGTTGCCCAGGCTGTAGTGCAATTCCACGATCTTGGCTCACCTCAACCTCCACCTCCCCGAAACCTCTGCCTCCCAGGTTCAAGCGATTCTCTTGCCTCAGCCTCCCAAGTAGCTGGGATTACAGGCATATGCCACCCTGCCTGGCTAATTTTGTATTTTTAGTGGAGATGGAGTTTCTCCATGGTTTTTCTTTCTTTCTTTCTTTTTTTTTTTGAGACAGATTCTCACTCTATTGCCCAGGCTGGAGTGCGGTGGTGAGATCTCAGCTCACTGCAACCTCTGCTTCCTGGGTTCAAGCAATTCTCCTGCCTCAGCCTCCCAAGTAGCTAGGATCACAGGTGTCTGCCACCGTGCCTGGCTAATTTTTGTATTTTTTAGTAGAGTTGGGGATTCGCCTTCTTGGCCAGGCTGGTGTTGAATTCTTGACCTTGTGATCCACCTGCCTCAGCCTCCCAAAGTGCTGGGATTACAGGCATGAGCCACCAAGCCTGACCAGTTTGGGTTTTTTGAGACAGAGTCTTACTCTCTCATCCAGGCTGGAGTGCAGTGGCATGATCTCAGCTCACTGCAACCTCTGCCTCCTGGATTCAGGTGATGCTCCTGCCTCAGCCTCCTGAGTAGCTGGGATTATAGGCGCATGCCACCAATCACGGCTAATTTTTTTGTATTTTTGGTAGAGATGGGGTTTCACTGTGTTGGCCAGGATGGCCTCGATCTCCTGACCTTGTGATCTGCCCGCCTCAGCCTCTCAAACTGGTGGGATTACAGGCATGAGCAAGCGTGCCCAGTGAACTGTGACCGTTTTCAAAGCCATGATTGATGGGAATAGCAGTTGTTTCTCTTTGTGTAAATAAATGAGGCCACCAAAATAAGAACAAAGAGAGGCTTATGCATACAGAACTTGCTACAGAGTAAGGGTTCCGTTTGTTTAAGTTGTCTATAGATTCTGGATATTATTAGTCCTTTGTTGGATACATCGTTTGTGAGTATCTTCTCCCATTCTGTAGTTTGTTTACTCTGTTGATAGTTTGTCTTGTTGTGTTTACACTTTTATTTTACTTTAATTTACTTTTTTTTGAGGCAGAGTCTCACTCTGTCACCCAGGCTGGAGTGCAGTGGTGCGATCTTGGCTCACTGCAACTTCTGCCTCCTGGGTTCAAGCAATTCTCCTGCCTCAGCCTCCTGAATAGCTGGGATTACAGGTGTGCACCACCACCACCTAATTTTTGTATTTTTATTAGAGACAGGGTTTCACCATGTTGGTCAGGCTGGTCTCAAACTCCTGACCTTGTGATCTGCCCAACCCGGCCTCCCAGCTTCTGGTTTAATTAGGTACCACTTGTCTATTTTTGTTTTTGCTGCAATTGCTTTTTTGGAATCTTAGCCAGAAATTATTTGCCAAGGCCGATGTTGAGAAGAGTGTTTCCTAGGTTGTCTTCCAGGATTTTTATAGTTTGAGGTCTTATATTTAAATCTTTAATCCATTTGGAGTTAATTTTTGTATATGGTGAAAGGTAGGGGGCCCAGATTCAGTCTTCTGCATGTGGGTAGCCAGTTATCCCAGAATCATTTGTTGAATAGGGAGTCCTTCCCTTATTGCTAGGTTTTGTTTACTTTGTCAAAGATCACATGGTTGTATGTGTGTGAATTTATTTCTGGGTTCTCTAACTTATTCCATTGGTCTATGTGTCTGTATTTGTACCACTACTATGCTATTTTGGTTACTGTAGCCTAGTAGTATAGTTTGAAGTGGCATATATGATGCCCATCAGCAGTGGATTGGATAACGAAAATGTGGTAATTACACACCATGGAATACTACACAGCCGTAGAAAAATAAACCATGTCCTTTGAAGCAACATGGATGCAGCTGGAGGCCATTATCCTAAATGGATTAATGCAGCATCAGGTAACCAAATACCCCATGGTCTCACTTATAAGTGGGAGCTAAACATTGAGTACACATGGACACAGAGATGGGATCAATAGACACTGGGGCCTGCTTGAGTGGGGAGGGTGGCATGAGGCTATGGGTCAAAAAACTATTGGGTACTGTGGTCACTACCTGGGTGACAATATCATTTGTACACCAAACCCCAGTGGCATGCAATTTACCCATGTAACAAGCCTGCATATGCATCCCTTAAACCTAAAAACAGAAAAAATTAAAAATAAATAAATGAGGTATAAGTCTAATTGTTGAATGTTGTGAATGGTAACCAACAGAGCCATTGAAAATAGTGAGAGTGGCTGCGTCAGTGGCTCACGCCTGTAATCCCAACACTTTCGGAGGCCAAGGTGGGTGGATCACAAGATCAGGAGTTTGAGACCAGCCTGGCCAAGATGGCAAAACCCTGCTTCTACTAAAAATACAAAAATTAGCTGGGCATGGTGGCTTGTGCCTGTAATCCCAGCTACTCATGAGGCTGAGGCAGGAGAATCACTTGAACCTGGGAGGCAGAGGTTGCAGTGATCTGAGATTGCACCACTGCACTCTATCCTGGGTGACAGAGCAAGATTCTGTCTCAAAAACAAAACAAAAAAAAAAAGAAAGAAAAGAAAAGAAAAAGAAAATACTGAGAGCACTATATAAGGAAAGTGGTTCAGGCACTGTGGTAAGGGGTGAGTGTCAGCCAAGTCATCAGCTATCAGAACACGAAGGCATCAGGTAATATATCAAGTTGATATATTAAGAAGGAGGGGCCAGGCGAGGTGTCTCATGCCTGTAATCCCAGCACTTTGAGAGGCCAAGGCAAGCAGATCACGAAGTGAGGAGATCAAGACCATCCTGGCTAACACGGTGAAACCCCGTCTCTACTAAAAATACAAAAAAATTAGCCAGGCGTGGCGGCAGGTGCCTGTAGTCCCAGCTGCTGGGGAGGCTGAGGCAGCAGAATGGAGTGAACCTGGGACGTGGAGCTTGCAGTGAGCCAAGATCGTGCCACTGCACTCCAGTCTGAGTGACATAGCAAGACTCTGTCTCAGAAAAAAAAAAAAAAAAACAGAAGGAGGAGGATCTACCTATTATATAACAGAGATAAGCCCTCAGATATATAGATTATAAATAGTTTAGAAAATTTAAATATTTGATTATTCAGAAAGTAGACTTAGGAGCATTGGAGAAACAGAGTGGGGAGTACACTGCATGGAAAGCTCTTTCTTAGTGTGAGATTTTCAATTATGCACATAGGTTTCTTACATAACATGGAAAATTCAATTAAGAAACAACATTGTGTTTTGGGGTCCCAAAAGCTCAGTGATTGATTAGAAGGACTCACAAAGCTGAGTCAAGCTGTTATACTCATAGTTATAGTTTATTACAACAAAAGGATACAGATTAAAATCAGCAGCAGAAAAAGGTGCATAGGGCAGAGTCCAGGAGAAACCAAGCACAAGCTTCCAGTTGTCCTCTCCCAGTGGCATCATGTGAACAGTGCTTAATTCACCCAGCAATATGTGGCAGAAAGTACAGAAAATACTCCCCAACAAGAAGCTTACCAGAGTCTTGGGGTTGAGGGTTTTACTGGAGGTTGGTCTCATGGACAAGAGCACCCATTTGGATGACCTTAGTTTCTCTGTCTCCACCCTTCCCAAGGTCAAGCTGACACTGCATGGTCCAAGGTCCCCACAATAAATCATATTGCTAACTCCCAAATAGGCAGGAGATTCCAAGGACTTAGAGGTTATTTCCCAGGAGCTGGGCTAGAGTCACACCATTCTTTGGAGTATGCCAGGTTTGGGCAATTCAGGCCTACTAAGTTTACTTGACTGCAAACAAGTGATAGTGAGTATGTAGGAAATGACTAGTCACATATATTGCTGGTGAAAGTACGGCGTTATATAACCCTTTGGAAAGAAATCAAGTGTGTAGTGCATAAACATTATATTTGGTTTGATTTGTTTTTGTCTAAGACAGGGGCTCACTGTCACCCATGCTTGAGTGCAGTGGCATGATCACAACTCACTGTAGCCTCGACCACCTGGGCTCCAGCTATCCTCCCACCTCAGTCCCCTGAGTAGCTGGGAGAACAGGCACCTGCCACCACACCCAACTAATTTTTGTGTTTTTTGTACAGACAGGGTTTCACCATGATGCCCAGGCTGGTTTCAAACTCCTGAGTTCAAACAATCCCCTGCCTCAGCTCCCCAATGTGCTAGGATTACAGGAGTGAGCCACTGCATCCAACCTATATTTGAATATACATTAAATTGTATATGTTAGGCCGGCCTCAGTGGCTCACATGTGTAATTCCAGCACCTTGGGAGGGCAAGGTCGGTGGACCACTTGAGGTCAGGAGTTCGAGAGCAGGCTGGCCAACACGGTGAAAACCCATCTCCACTAAAAAGACAAAGATAGCTAGACTTGGTGGCAGATGCCTGTATTCCCAGCTACTCAGGAGGCTGAGGCAGGAGAATCACTTGAATCCAAGATATGGAGGTTGCAGTGAGCTGAGATCACACCACTGCACTCCAACCTGGGTGACAGAGCAAAACTCCATCTCAAAAAACAACCAAAAAATTGGGTATGTTATTGTATGTATGGGTATATATTAAGTCATATATACACATATTAAATATATATACATATGTTACATTTTATACACATACATTTGTTTCCTCATGCAATTTGTTTCAGCAGAAGTAAAAATTAATAAAGGTATAAGTAAAAGAATATTTACAGAAGCACTATTTTTGGTGGCAAAAGTACTTTAGCATTTTAAATGCTCATATAATGGAAGATGCTTTAACTCTTACAAATAATGAGTTAGCTTTTTATTTACTATAAAGATATCCTAATATCTTTAAACCTAAAGTGATATCAATGGCAAATTGTTATATAAAAAAGGAGAATGCTTTATAATTAAAGAAAAAAAGAAAGAAACGTTATATAGTAGCCCTCCCTTATCTGCAGGAGATGTGATCTAAGATCCACAGTGGATACCTAAACCTTGGATAGCATTGACCCAATTGCTGTCAATCAGAGCGCATTTCTGTTTATGATTTCCACGCACAAATTTAATGCCTTTTTCGTCTTAACTAAGTACTTATCACACATGTGGCTGTACTTTTTAGAGCTTGGGGTACAACAAACAAGACTAACAGAAATATCTTTTTCCTTCTTACATTTTCACTGCTAGAGGATTTGTTCTTACCATCGATCTTAGGAATCTGAGTACACGACTTCTTTTTCTTTCTATTTTTTTTCTTTCTTTCTTTCTTGGTTGCTTGCTTGCTTGCTTTCTTGCTTCCTTTCTCTGTCTCTTTCTCTCTCTCTTTCTTCCTTTTTTCTTTGTTTCTTTCTTTCTTTCTTTCTCTTTATTTATTTATTTATTGAGATGGAATCTCACTCTGTCGCCCAGGTGGGAGTGAAGTAATGCAATATCGGCTCCCTGTAACCTTCATCTCCCAGATTCAAGTGATTCTCGTGCCTCCACCTCCCAAGTAGCTGGGAATACAGGCACCCGCCACCACGCCCAAATAATTTTTGTGTTTTTTGTAGCGATGGGGTTTCACTATGTTGGCCAGGCTAGTCTTGAACTCCTGACCTCAAATGATCCACCTGGTTCAGTCTCCCAAAGTGCTGGGATTACATGCGTGAGCCACCGCACCTGAGCTGTATATGCCATTGTATGATTGCAAATAATTATATGAATCTTGGAGAACATCATGGAAAGATGTTCATCATCTTGTTACTGGTTATTTCAAGAGTGGAACTGGAAGGGGAATACTGCCTTTCCTCTGCATTTATTTGTAAAGTTTCATTTTCATTACGAACATGTATTATTTTAATATGTTTAAATATTAATAAACACAGGCAAAAATATGTAATTTTAATTCAAGCTGAAATCATCAAGGCAATCACACATAACAGATGGAGCAAATAAAACATTTAAAATGAATGAAAAGGAGGGGAGGTCAGGCACGGTGCCTCACGCCTATAATCCCAGCACTTTGGGAGGCCGAGGCAGGCAGATCACTTGGGGTCAGAAGTTTGAGACTGCCTTGGCCAATCGAGACCCCTGGACTCGATTGGAATTGGTCCCACAAACTTTTTTTTTTGAGGGAGTCTCGCACTGTCACCCAGGGTGGAGTGCAATGGGGCAATCTTGGCTCACTGCAACCTCTGCCTCCTGGGTTCGAGCGATTCTCCTGCCTCAGCCTCCCTAGTAGCTCGGACCTCAGGTGTCCGCCACAGCACCTGGCTAATTTTTTTCTATTTTTAGTAGGGACAGGGTTTCACCATGTTGGTCAGGCTGGTCTCAAACTCCTGACTTCAGGTGATCCACCGGCCTTGGCCTCTCAAAGTGCTGGGATTACAGGTGGGAGCCATCACACCCTACCAATCCCACAAATTTAGGCATTATGATACATCGGAGCCACCACGCCCCACCAATTACACATATTTAGGCATTATGATATATTGCTACTTTTAGAATCACTTGGTTTTTATATTGTGCGTTTTCCCTTCCATTTGTTTGTTTATTTATTTATTGATATAGAGTCTCGCTGTGTCACCCAGCCTGTAATGCAGTGGCGCGATCTCGGCTCACTGCAACCTCCACCTCCCAGCACTCCATGTCCACCACACTGGCAACTAACATGCCTCCTCAGGCCCCCTCAGGGTCTAGAGAGTGCATCTGGAACAGACTGGGAAACTCCAGCAGGCAAAGTAAGGTGCCAGGAGTAAACACACCGCCTGAAACATTCTCCATGTTCCCTCCACCCACTCCTCTCCCACCACTCTTCCATCCGGCTCCAACTCTGCCCTCTCCCCAAGAGCCTCAGATTGAAATGTTGCAAGGAAGACAAAGATTCTCAAAGTCACAGGCTTGGGAATCTGAGCTACAAAGAAAAATGAGCCCCTGCTCCCCCAACTACCCCATACTCCCCTGGGCACTGCTGCCCTGCACCCGCCCCCTCCTCCATAATTTAAACTGTCCTCCCAGAGGCTGGAGAGAGATTGCCCACCTGTCAGGAAAGAAAGGACCAGCATGCGGCAAATGCCTGGGCTACATAGGAGCAGACGGCGAGATTAGCGCAGGGATTTAAGAAACAAGTGGCTCTCAGACCAAAGAAGATTCTGCCCGAGATGGCACACTAAGCATTCATAGGGGCGTGTGCTGGACAGGAGCTTGTCAGTTACCCAAAGAATTGTCTGAGAAAGGCTCTGATCTGACCCGAAAGGCCCTTGGTTCCCATGGCAACTCCTCAGCGTCTGGCAGTAATAGGCTTCTGTGCCCAGACTGTCTGGGTCTGGAAGTCCCCCTCCGCCAGCCTCTTGCAGCCCAGAGGCACCTCCCATTGGCGCCTGATGGGTTAAGGAGGCTGTTCTTCTAGCTGTGACAGATCAAGCCTGAGGACCTCTCGTGTGTCTTTCTTAGTTGTTTCTTCCCGTCCACGTGCCACTCAAAGCCACAACCCACTTGCATGCCCCCGAGTGGACCCCTTAAAGCGACCATCTAGATCTGAACTGCGCTGAGGGAATGGTCAGCTTCGTTCCCATCAGATGGTTTGGCCCAAAGGACCTAGCGATCGCCCAGACAAAAATGTCTTCCTAAAAGCTGGATGTGTCTGTGGTCTCTAAGAGGCAAAACCAAACCCAAAAGAAAAAGCCAACCCACCCACCCCTATCACAAAACAAAACAAAAACAAAAACCGCCGACAACCCACCTTTCACATGAGGAGTCCGTGAGAAGGGCCTCTCCAGCCAGGATCAGGTAAGGGAATCTGTGCCCTTGGCTGGACCCAGAACACTCAGTGGCAGAGACCTGACTGTCACACTCTGACCCCATAGAATTTCCACCACTGACACAGATCAGGATGTGTCAGCCTGAGAGATGACACCACAAATCTGGCCTTCACAGACTGATTCCACACTCTCTCATTGATTCCACACACATCCCATCACTGACACCAGATTCCCTCATTACTGACCCTACATACCCATAAGAATTGATTCCATGGATCTCATCACTATCCAAAAGACCACCCATCACTAATCTACAGATCCTCATCTCTCACCCCAGGGACCCCACAGATTCCCCATCCCTGATTCCAGGATCTACAGAACCTCATCTCTTACCCCCACAGACCTATTTATAAGAGGATATGTTCATGGAATACCATGTTGACCATTTTACACATCCATTGCGTGTGTGTGTGTGTGCACGCTGATTAATGGACTTAGGTAAACTTTAGCATTTTGGTAGCCAATGCAGTTTTTCAATGCCTTTTCTTTTTCTTTCTTTTTCTCGTACAACTTTAAAGACCTTACTCCAGTAAGTGTGATTTCCAATTTATCAATGCCTATCTCTTGTTGGGTCCTTGTCATTCATATTTGTTATTAATCATAATTCACAATTCCTACAACTCAGAGACACCAGAGACTCACATAAGAAGAATGGCTATGGGTTTTTATTCTTTTTTTTTTTTTTTTTGGTTTCTGTAGATTATAAAAGTCATTCATTTGTATGCACGATCTACGAAGAAACATTTCAAAGCCCATTGAAACCTACAGTGAAAAACAAAATACGAGGAGATATAAACTAGAAACAAGCTATCTGTGAAAATCCTTTGGGATGTGTGTATTCATATCACAGAGTTAAACCTTTATTTTGATTAAGCAAGTTGGAAACAGTCAGTTTGTAGAATCTAGGAGAAGACATTTTGGTGCCCATTGAGGCCTATAGTGAAAAACCAAATATCCCACGATAAAAAACAAACAAACAAACAAACAAACAAACAAAACCAAGCTATCTGTGAAAACATTTTGCAATGCGTGGATTCACCTCACTGAGTTAAATCTTTATCTTGATTCAGCACTTTGAAAACACTCTTTTTGTACAATCTATGAGAGTCATTTGGCAGCCTATTGAGGTCTATAGCAAAAAACCAAGTATCTCATGATAAAAGCTAGAAACTAGCAATCTGTGAAAGTGCTTTGCAAAGTATGGATATATCTCACAGACTTAAGCCCTTGTTTTGATTCAGTAGGTTGGAAACACTCTTTTTGTAAAATCTACATAGGGACATTTCAGAGTACATGAAAGGCATTAGTGAAAAACTGAAAATCCCATGACAAAAACTAGTAAAAAGCTATCTGTGAAAATACTTTGTGATGTGTCAATTCATATCACAGAGTTAAACCTTGTTTTAATTCAGCAGGTTGAAACACTCTTTTCGTAGAAACTAAAATGGCACATTTCAGAGAACATTAAGGCCTAAAGTTAAAAACGTTGTATCTCAAGATAAAAACTAGAAACAAGCTGTATATGAGAATGCTTTGCAATGTCTGGATTCAACTCACAGAGTTAAACCTTTGTTTTTATTCAGTAGGTTGTAAATGCTCTCTTTGTAGAGTCTATGAAGGGACATTTCAGAGCCCATCAAGAAGTACATGAAAAAACTGAACATCCTGCAATGAAAACTAGACACAAGCTATCTGTGAAAATTCCTTCCTATGTGTGGATTCCTCTCACAGTATAAAACCTTTGTTTTTATTCAGCAGGCCAAACTCACTCTTTTTGTAGAATGTACAAAGGGACATTTTGGAGCCCATTGTGCCCTGTCATGAAAAACTGAGTATTGCATGATAAAAACTAGAAACAATCCAACTGTGAAAATGTTTTATGATTTGTTATTTTATGTCAGAGTTAAACCTTTGTTTTTATTCAGCAGGTTGAAAACACTCTTTTTGTAGACTCTATGAGGGGACATTTCAGAGCCTATTGAGGTCTATAGTGAAAAATCAAACATCCCGTGATAAAAACCAGAAACAGGCTATCTGTGAAAATGCTTTGAGATGTGTAGATTTATAGATTTATCTCACAGAATTAAATGTTTGATTTTTCAGGTTGCAACAACTCTATTTGTAGAATCTACGAGGAGACATTTCAGAGACCATTGAGGCCTACACTGAAAAAACTGAATATCCCATGATAAAAATTATAAACAAGCTATTTGTAAAAATGTTTTGCGATTTGTGGACTTATCTCACAAAGTTAAACCTTTGTTTTGATTCAGCAGGTGAGAAACACTCTTTTTGTAGAATCTAAGAAGGCACATTTCAGAGCCCATTTAGGTCTAAAGTAAAAAATCAAATATCCCACGATAAAAACTAGAAACAAGCTATATTGTAAAATGATTTGTGATGTGTGGATTCATTTCAGAATTAAACCTTTGCTTTGATTGAGCAGGATGGAAGCACTCTTTTTGTAGAATCTATGAAGGGACATTTTGAAGCCCATTGAGGCCTATAGTCAAAAACCAATTATCCCGTGATAAAAACTAGAAACAAGCTATCAGTGAAAATGCTTTGTGACGTGTGGATTTCTTGCACAGAGTTATACCTTTGTCTTGATTCAGTCAGTTGGATACAGTCTTTTCATAGAATCTATTAAGGGACGTTTCAGAGCCCATGGAGGAATATATTGAAAAACTGAATATCTCGCGACAAAAAGTAAAAACAAGCTACTCATGAAAATGCTTTGTGATGTGTCGATTCATCTCACAGTGTTAAGCCTTTATTTTTGTACAGCATTTTGGAAACACTCTTTTAGTAGAATCTAAGAGGGGACAATTCTGAGCCCATTGAGGCCTATTGTAAAATATCCAATATTCCATAATCAAAACTAGAAACAAGCTCTCTGTGAAAATGTTTGCAACGTGTGGATTCACCTCAAAGAGTTAAAGTTTTGTTTTGGTTCAGCAGGTTAGAAACATTCTTTTTGTAGAATCTACAAAGGGCATTTCTGAGCCCACTGAAGACTATAGTGAAAAACCGAATATTCCGTGATAAAAACTAGAAAAAAAATCTGTGAAAATGCTTTGCGATATTTGAATTTATCTCACAACATTAAATATTTGTTTTGATTCAACAGGTTGGAGACTCCTTTTTTTTTGTACAATTTATGAGGGGGCATTTCAAAGCCCATTGACGCTTATAGTGAAAAACCGAATATTCTGAGATAAAAACTATATGAAGCTGTCTCTGAAAATGATTTACGATGAGTGATTTCATCTCACAGAATTAAACCATTCTTTTGATTCAGCAGGATGGAAACACTCTTTTGGTAAAATCTTCAATAGGACATTTCAGAGCAAATTGATGCCTACAGTGAAAAACCGAATATCCAGCAATAATGTGCAGATTCATCTTACAAAGTTAAACCTTTATTTTGCTTCAGATGCTTGAAAACTCATTGTTTGTAGAATCTATGAGGGTACAATTTGAAGCCAATATCAGCCTGTAGTGAAAAACCAATATCACACAATAAAAGTAAAAAAAGCTATTGGCCAGGCGCGGTGGCTCAAGCCTGTAGTCCCAGCACTTTGGGAGGATGAGGCGGGTGGATCACGAGGTCAGGAGATTGAGACCATCCTGGCTAACACGGTGAAACCCCGTCTCAACTAAAAACACAAAAAATTAGCCTGGCCTGGTGGTGGGCGCCTGTAGTCCCAGCTACCTGGGACGCTGAGGCAGGAGAATGGTGTGAACCCGGGAAGCTGAGATCACGCCACTGCACTCCAGCCTGGGCAACTGAGTGAGACTCCATCTAAAAAAAAAAAAAAAAAAAAACCTATCTGTGAAAATACTTTGTAATGTGTGGATTTATCACAAAAAGTTAAATGTTGTTTTGATTCAGCAGGTTAAAACACTCTTTTCGTAGAATCTACAGAGGAATCTTTCAAAGCCCATTGAAGCCTATAGTGAAAAATCAATATCCCGAGATAAAAACTAGGAACAAGCTATTGGGGAAAATGCTTTGCAATGTGAAGATTTATCTCACAGAGGTAAACCTTTATTTACATACAGCAGGTTGGGGAACACTCTTTTTGTAGAATTGAGTTACAATTAAGACTCCATTGAAGCCTATGGTGAAAAACCCAATATCCAGTGATGAACCCTAGAAACAAGCTATCTGTGAAAATTCTTTGTGATGTGTGATTTCATATCAAAGAGTTAAACCTTTATTTTTGTTCAGAAAAATGAAAAACTTTTTTTTGTAGAATCTGCAAACAGACATTTCTGAGCCCATTGAGGCCAATAGTAAAAAGTCAAATGTCTCATCATAAAAGCTAGAAATAAGCTATTTGTGTGCTTTCCAATGTGTAGATTCATTTCACAGAGTTAAACCTTTGCTTTTATACAGGGAGTTGGGAACACACTTTTATAGAACCTATGAATGGACATTTCAGAGTTCATTGAGGCCTATACTGAAAAACCAAATATCCTGTGATAAAAACTAGGAAAAAACTATCTGTGAAAATGCTTTGTGAGGTTTGGAGTCATCTCACAGATTTAAACTGTTGTTTTGATTCAGCAGGTAGGAAACACTATTTTTGTAAAATCTACTATGAGACATTTCTGAGCCCTATGAGGCATATAGTGAAAAACCGAGTATCATGCTTTAAAAACTAGAAACAAGTGATCTGAAAATATGCTTTGTGATGTGTGGATTCCTCTCAAAGAGTCACACATTTGTTTTGATTCAGCAGTTTTAAAACACTCTTGTTATAGAATCTACAAAGGGACATTTCAGAGCGCTTGCAGCCTTTAGTGAAAAACCGAATATCCCACAATAAAAATTAGAAACAAGCCATCTGTGAAGATGCTTTGTGATGCACGGATTTATCTCACAGAGTTAAACCTTCCTTTTTATTCCATAGGTTGGAAACACTCATTTTGTACAATCTACAAAGGGACATTTGTGTGGGTTCATCTCACAAAGTTAAATCTTTGTTTTCATTCAGCATGTTGGAAACAGCTTTTTGTAGAACCTATGAGGGGACATTTCATAGCCCATGGAGGCCTATAGTGAAAAACTGAATATTATATGATAGAAACTATGGAAGCTATATGTGACAATGCTTTGCAATTTGCGGTTTCATCTCATACAGTTTAAACTTTCTTTTGATTCAGCTAAGTTGGAAACACTCTTTTTGTAGAATGTATGAAGGGACATTTTGGAGCACATTGAGGCTTATAGTGAAAAGCCGAATAATTCGTGATAAAAACTAGAAGCAAGCTATCTGTGAAATAGCTTTGCAATGTGGGGATTTATTTCACAGAGTTAAACTTTTGTTTCTACACAGTAGGTTCAAAACTCTCTTTTAGTAGAAGCTAAGAGGGGACAATTTAGAGCACTTTGAGGCTTATAGTGAAAAATTCAAAGTTTTGTGATTAAAAACTAGACACAAACTATCTGTAAAAACGTTTGGTGATGTGAAAATTCATCTCACAGTGTTAAACATTTGTTTTGATTCAGTACATTGGCAAAAATTTTTGTAGACTGTACAAAGGGAAATTTTGGAGTCCATTGAGACCAATATTGAAAAAATGAACATCCTGCTATAAAACTAGAAAAGTTCTTGTTGAAAATGTTTTCTGACGTGTGAATTCATCTCACAGATGTAAACCTTTGTTTTCATTCAGCCGGTTGGAAACATGCTTTTTACAGAGTTCAGGAGGGGATATTTCAGAGCCCATTGAAGCCTTGAGTTGAGTACTGAATATTCCTAGTGACATATGGTGCTGAGCATCTTTTCAGAGGTCTAAGAAATGTGCCAGGTATGGTGGCACATGCTTGTGGTCCCAGCTACTCAGGAAGCTGAGGTGGGAGGGTTACTTGAGCCCTGGAGGTTGGGGCTGCATTGAGCCATGACTACACCACTGCACTCCAGCCTGAGTGACAGAGCTAAAACCTGTCTCAAAAAGATAAATAAGACCTGGTGCAATGGCTCATGCCAGTAATCCAACCACTTTGGGAGGGCAAAGGGGATGGATCACGAGGTCAGCAGATTAAGACCATCCTGGCTAGCACGGTGAAACCCCATCTCTACTAAAAATACAAAAAATTAGCCAGGCATGGTGGCGGGTGCCTGTAATTCCAGCTACTTGGGAGGCTGAGGCAGCAGAATCGCTTGAACCCAGGAGGCAGAGGTTGCAGTAAGCCAAGATCATGCTGTTGCACTCCAGCCTGGGCAGCAGAGTGAGACTCCATCTCGAAAAGTAAATTAAAAAATAATAATTAACAAATAAATAATTGACTTCGTTTTTAGAACAGTTGTAGGTGTACAGAAAAATAGAGCAGAAGGCATATTGAGCTCTAATATCTGCCTCACACCACAGTACACACACTTCCTCTATTATCATCTTGTTAGTGTGGTACATTTTTTATGCTTGATGAGCCAATATTGATATTATTAAGTTAATGGCTTATATTAAGATTCACTCTTTGTGTTCTACCATTTATGGGCTTTGACAAATGCTTAAGCACATATATCCACCATTATAGGGTCACACAGAAAACTTTCACTGCCCTAAAAATCTTCTGTGTTCCACCTATTCATCCTTCCCTCTGCTCAAGCCCCTGGCAACCACTGAACTTTTTATAATACCATCTGCCTAGTTTTGCCTTTTCTAGTATTCCATATAATTGGAACTCTACACTATGTGGCCTTTTTGCATTGGCTTCTTTCACTTAGAAATACATGTTTAAGATTCCTCCATGTCTTGTCATGCCTTGGTAGTTCACTTCTTTTTATTCCTGAAGAATATTCCATTGTATGACGGTTTCACAGTTAGTTTATCCATTTCCCTATTGTAGGATATCTCAGTTACTTCCAATCTTTGTTGGTTATGTATAAGCTGCTATAAACATTCATGTGCAGAATTTGAGTTGACATAAGTTTTCAAGTCATTTGAGTATATACCAAAGAATGCAATTGCCAGATCATATGGTAAGCGTATGTTTAGTTTTGCAGGAATTTGCAAAACTGCCTTCCACAGTGGCTTTACCATTTTGCATTCCCAGCAGCAATCAATGAGAGTTCCTTTTGCTCCATATCCTCATCAGCATTTGGTTGTGTCAGTGTTTGGATTTGAGCCAGTCTAATAGATGTGTAGTGGTATGTCATCGTTGTTTTAATTTGAACTCCCTAGTGACATATGGTGTTTAGCATCTTTTCAGATGCTTATTTTTGCTATCTATATAGCAAAGGGCAGATACAGACGGTGGACTGCAGGGAAAGAGTTTGCTATGATGATAGGA
This sequence comes from Pan paniscus, assembly GCF_029289425.2. Lineage (NCBI taxonomy): Eukaryota > Metazoa > Chordata > Mammalia > Primates > Hominidae > Pan > Pan paniscus. The sequence goes on along the minus strand of NC_073267.2, from coordinate 41,248,981 downwards.
AGCTGCAGGCAGAGATGATCTCAGGGTTAACTGGGCATCGACTGTGCCTTCTCCTGTCACATAAAATGTGATCTACCTGAGTTTTGACTGGAAACACAGAATATCTGGTTGTCCATAAATATTTCTTACTGAGGCTTGAGGTTTATGTATGTTATGATCAAAAGGTGATATCACCCCAATATATAAGCAGGTTGGGGTACAACAGGAAATGACTGTCAGAGATGTTGAGAGTCTACATTGAATGGATGTTGTCACTGGCTGCCCATGTATTTCTCATTATGGACTCTCTACAATACCTATTCATAATCTCTTTAGTCCATATTTTCTACATTATGTCCAACTCCCACCATTCAGCTGTTGATTTATGGTGAGAGCTATTTTTAAGATTGTAGAATTAATTACTGAAAATATGTACTCCCTAACTCTATGGACTCATAAAATTCATATTCACCTCTGCATTCCAGTGATCAGAAAAAATATGGGGCATATTTCCAAATATAACTCCTTCACTGTCTCTTTTCAAAGGGCATAACAGAGTGACAGAATTGAAGGAAGAGGGCAGATAATTTAAAAATATTATATACGGGGCCACCTTTTGAAAAGGTAGTCTAATATCCTACAGGAAGGCTCTGGCCCTAGGTTTTCATCTTTAAATCATAGTTACTCCAACTCTTCTAGTTACTAGAGGGAAAATTTTCTTTATTCATGTTGCTATGTTGTTCATCTTGGAAAGGGAAAGTAAAAGCTTTGTAATAATACCTAAGATAATAATAGCCTCACAGATTACTATGATCATACAGGACAGTATGTTTCATAGTTTTAGATTTCTTAAAATCTTGTCCACAAACAGAAAATATTTGATGTAAAGAGTAGAAACCAATCTAAGAAGAAGAGCAAAGAAAAGCAACTAAAGATGCTTACCTTGAAAGAAAGAGGACTTAAGGCAACATTAGTTGTTTTCAAATATTTGAGGGCTTGCCAATGAATGACCAAGGGGACAAATTTTATACAGCCATTAAGGGTGGAGAAAGAAATGGTGGATACAAGTTTTAGGATAGCATATGTAAACTACTCTAAGGAATTAATAATAACTATCATACATGGATTGCTTTAAGGGATGGGGGACACAAACAGCAGGGTCAAAACAAAGTCTTATGGTTAGGAATACTGTAGAGAAAATACGGCCACTGAATGGGGAGTTAGAATAATTAAGCTGTATAGACTTTTCAATTGTGATTACAATTGTATGAGTTATATGAAATTGTATGAGATAGTACGGATATTTAAGGATTATTGTATTATTTTCCTATTTGTCAGGCTAGCAAGAGTGAAGGCAATGCATGATAAATGTGGTATAGTGATGATTAGTAGATTTGGAGTTGGAAACACGGAGCTTGAACTCAGAATTCAGTTCTATCACTGACATTAGTAAACTAGAATAAATAATTAACTTATATGAGACTCAATTTGTTTATTAAACATAATGATAATTATACTATATACCTCACAAGATTATTATGTGAGTTAAATTAGGTAGCATGTATTCAGTACAATGAACCCTTAGAAATGGCCTAATATGTGCACTTGTAACTGTGACAAGCTGAGTCACAAAGAGAGGAAAGTGGCAGTTGCAGCCTAAAATTTTGCTAGGTTTTTATGACACATACAGAGATAGCTATAATTCAACAGGGTAAATGCTATAACAGAGGTGAATTTAAAAGTATCTTATGAACAAATGAAGTTGGGAAAGGTTGATTTTGGAGATGAATTAGAAAAACATGCAAAAAAGAATTGCCATAAATCTTGCAAGACAAACAGTGTTTAGGAAATATGTAAAAATATGCCAGAAATAGCATGAGCAAATGCATAGATATTGAATAAAAATCTGCCTAAGCCCTCTCTCCGAAAAAAAATAAAATAAAATGTAAGCTCTTCATGGGGAACAACAAAAAGTAAAAGCTGACTTGACTATGTATTTGAACACACCTGGTATGGTACATGGAAGATAGCAGGTACACAATATGTGCTTTTTTAAAAAACAGAGTGCTTGACTTCTGGTTCTGGCCATAATAAAATAATGGATTTCAGCCTGAATCTTCTGCTGTAAACAACTATAAAACTAGACAAAATGTACCGTGTGCCCATTTTAAAGCATTGTACAACACACAGCAGAGTCGTGATCCTTGAAGTGAACTCCACATTTAAAGCTGGCCTTTTATATAGGGATACTTCCAAAACTGCAGGAAAGGAAAGAGGAGGCCCAATAGATCGCAGCAATTTTTCTGAATGGAGAAACTGATTGTAGGTTGCAGCTGAGGTGGCTGGAATTTATGAAGAACATTCCAGAGAAGAAAGAGTCGAACTGAGAAAGAGATCTAAAAATCTACAAATGAGTCTTCTTGAATTTTTTGGGTGAACAACATATTATGCATGTACAGAGTAAGATTTCACAAGGCCACACAGAGAACAGTTTCTAGGGGGCAATGAGCGGCATGAGGATTTCACTGGTTCAACAATCTTGTCTTGCAAGATTTATGGCAATTCTTTTTTGCATGTTTTTCTAATTCATCTCCAAAATCAACCTTTCCCAACTTCATTTGTTCATAAGATACTTTTAAATTCACCTCTGTTATAGCATTTACCCTGTTGAATTATAGCTATCTCTGTATGTGTCATAAAAACCTAGCAAAATTTTAGGCTGCAACTGCCACTTTCCTCTCTTCGTGACTCAGCTTGTCACAGTTACAAGCATACATATTAGGCCATTTATAGGGGTTCATTGTACTGAATACATGCTACCTAATTTAACTCACATAATAATCTTGTGAGGTATATAGTATAATTATCATTATGTTTAATAAACAAATTGACATTGAAATGGTTTCAATGTTGAAAGCCATTACAGTTTCAACTAGCCAAAGTGAAAAGACTCACTGAGCATCTCCCAGTGTTTAAATAAGAACTCAGGAAAGTCAGCTTCCAAAGTAGGGCTCATCTACTCCTATCAGAAGAAATACTCTTAAATCAGCCTTAAAAACTTAAAAATAGGCACCAACTGGATCAAACTAATGCGCCAGTAAATTAACTGTCTGCTCAAAATAAAATTCAACACACTTCTACCAAAGACAGAAGTCTAGAATCTAAATAATACAGTATGAAAAATGTCAAATATAAAATAAAAACAATTATTAAACATGCAAAAATAGCAGAAACCTATGAGAAAATTAGGAGAAAAATAAGCAATAGAAACAGACCTAAGATAGCCAGGATGTTGTTAAGAATAAAAACAAGCATTATTAAGCTGGTATTAAAATATGTCCAAGGATTTAGAGGAAAAGAAGGAAGACAGCGGAGAGATGTACAATATCAACACAGTAATACAATTCACAATTCTTAATTGTAGGCAGGAGAAAAGGCATGTAATAGAAAAGGGAATAATGATAAAAAATACTTCTGACTTCTCATCAGAACAAAAGTAAGCCAAATGAAAATCTAAAAATTATTTAAAGTATAGAGAATAAATAATAAGTCATTTCAGAATTATATATCCAGTGAAAATAATCTTCAAAAGGCAAAATTAACACTTTAATAAGGTTAAAATAATAGGTGAAAGAATTTATTACCACCAGAAAAGCACTACAAGAAACGTTAAAGCACGCTCTTCAAGCACAAGAGTACTGATAAAAAATGTAAACTCACATCTACCAAAGATGTGGAGTGCTACTGGGGCACAAGGACAGATAGGTTCTCCTTAAGGGACAATGACAACAACAAAGAATCTAAAGTTTCAACAGGAAAATACATAACTGTTATTACCCTGAGATGATAGTTTTAATATCCTGATTTAGTAATTGTCGTATCTGATTATATTTGTCAGAAAAACTAACATATTCAAGTTTTTTTAACCCCCAAATATGAAGTCTTTTTATCATTTTATTGAGTCATGAGCTGCTATGGTTACCAAGAGAAAAAATTTTTGGATCCCAAAGACTTCTCAGGCTTAATTTTCTCTCCATTTCTTACTTCTGCGCCTTTAAAGATATTACAAAGGAATTTAAGAGCACCCATTGTAGGGAAAAAGTGAAGAAAAAAATTAACTGTGGGTATGTTATGATAAATTGCTTGTATTAGTTATGAAGCCAGGTATCTATAAGAATGTCCTTATCCAAACAACTGTATTTAGCATAAAAAATCCGGGAAAAGTGGCTTATCAATTTCAAAAACTTATCTCTGCAAATATTATATAATGCAATTTGTTTTCCAGTATCTTATATAGCAATGTCATCAAGTTTATAAACTGGATAATCTGCTAATTATTTTATGAGAATGGCAGAAGTCATTTAAAGTAGCCACATTTAACTCTGAGTGTATATGTGCATATGCCCATCAAAATACAAGCAGGGCTCAATAGGTAGTTTATGTTTGTAGGCAGGTAATCTTAAAAATATTTACCTAAAAATCAACAGCTCTTCATGCTAAAAACTCTCAATAAATTAGGTATTAATGGGACATATCTCAAAATAATAAGAGCTATTTATGACAAACCCACACCCAATATCATACAGAATGGGCAAAAAGTGGGAGCATTCCCTTTGAAAACTGGCACAATACAGGGATGCCCTCTCTCACCACTCCTTTTCAACATAGTTTTGGAAGTTCTGGCCAGGGCAATCAGGCAGGAGAAGGAAATAAAGTGTATTCAATTAGGAAAAGAGGAAGTCAAATTGTCCCTGCTTGCAGATGACATGATTGTATATCTAGAAAACCCCATTGTCTCACCCCAAAATCTCCTTAAGCTGATAAGCAACTTCAGCAAAGTCTCAGGATACAAAATCAATGTGCAAAAATCACAAGCATTCTTATACACCAATAACAGACAAACAGAGAGCCAAATCATGAGTGAACTCCCATTCACAATTGCTTCAAAGAGAATAAAATACCTAGGAATCCAACTTACAAGGGATGCGAAGGACCCTTCAAGGAGAACTATAAACCACTGCTCAATGAAATAAAAGAGGATACAAACAAATGGAAGAACATTCCATGCTCATGGGTAGGAAGAATCAATATCATGAAAATGGCCATACTGTCCAAGGTAATTCATAGATTCTATGACATCCCCATCAAGCTACCAATGACTTTCTTCACAGAATTGGAAAAACCTACTTTAAAGTTCATATGGAACCAAAAAAGAGCCCACATTGCCAAGTTGATCCTAAGCCAAAAGAACAAAGCTGGAGGTATCATGCTACCTGACTTCAAACTATACTACAAGGCTACAGTAATCAAAACAGCTTGATACTGGTACCAAAACAGAGATATAGACCAATGGAACAGAACAGAGCCCTCAGAAATAATGCCACACATCTACAACTATCTGATCTTTGACAAACCTCAGAAAAACAAGCAATGGAGAAAGCATTCCTTATTTAATAAATGGTGCTGGGAAAACCAGCTAGCCATATGCAGAAAGCTGAAACTGGATCCCTTCCTTACACCTTATACAAAAATTAATTCAAGATGGATTAAAGACTTAAATGTTAGACCTAAAACCATAAAAACCCTAGAAGAAAACCTAGGCAATACCATTCAGGACATAGGCATGGGCAAGGACTTCATGTCTAAAACACCAAAAGCAATGGCAACAGAAGCCAAAATTGACAAATGGGATCTACTTGAACAAAAGAGCTTTTGTACAGCAAAAGAAACTACCATCAGAGTGAACAAGCAACCTACAGAATGAGAAAAAAATTTTGCAACCTACTCAGCTGACAAAGGGCTAATATCCAGAATCTATAAAGAACTCAAACAAATTTACAAGGAAAAAAAACTAACAACCCCATCAACAAGTGGGCAAAGGATATGAACAGACACTTCTCAAAAGAAGACATTTATGGAGCCAAAAGACACATGAAAAAATGCTCATCACTGGCCATCAGATAAATTCAAATCAAAACTACAATGAGATACCATCTCACACCAGTTAGAATGGCGATCATTAAAAAGTCATGCAACAACAGGTGCTGGAGAGGATATGGAGAAATAGGAACACTTTTACAATGTTGGGGGGACTGTAAACTAGTTCAGTCATTGTGGAAGTCAGTGTGGCCATTCCTCAGGGATCTAGAACTAGAAATACCATTTGACCCAGCCATCCCATTACTGTGTATATACCCAGAGGATTATAAATCATGCTGCTATAAAGACACATGCACACGTATGTTTATTGCAGCACTATTCACAATAGCAAAGACTTGGAACGAAGCCAAATGTCCAACAATGATAGACTGGATTAAGAAAATGTGGCACATATACACCATGGAATACTATGCAGCCATAAAAAATGATGAGTTCATGTCCTTTGTAGGGACATGGATGAAACTGGAAATCATCATTCTCAGCAAACTATCACAAGGACAAAAAAACAAACACCATATGTTCTCACTCATATGTGGGAATTGAACAATGAGAACACATGGACACAGGAACGGGAACATCACACACCGGGGCTTGTCGTGGGGTAGTGGGGAGGGGGGAGGGATAGCATTAGGAGGTATATCTAATGCAAATGATGAGTTAATGAGTGCAGCACACCAACATGGCACATGTATACATATGTAACAAACCTGCACATTGTGCACTTTTACCCCAAAATTTAAATAAAAAATATATTTACCTAAAAATCAATATGACTGCTTAAATAAATTGCACATTATTCTAAGAATACATGATTATGAAATATTGTGAAGCCTAACAGAAATAAAGATAACAGTATAATTATTCTTGATAACCCCAAACTGAAGAGAACTCAAAGGCCCCTAAAATTGGAGAATGGATTGTAACAGCTGTGATATAGTCAAATAATTGAAAACTACTCAAAAGTACTACAAAAAAAGGTACCAAAAGTATGTATTGTATGATAATATCTATATAAAGTTGCAGAATGGGCAAGATCAATCTGTAGTGATAGAAACAAGAATAATGGCTGGAGGGTGACGGGAATTGATTGTTAAGTGGCATGAGAAATTTCTGGGGTAACGTCAATGTTCTATGGGCTGTGGGTGGCTCAATCATATATTTTTATCAAGTCATTGAATAATGACTTAAAAATTGTGCATTTCATCTTATCTAAAGTATACCACAATTAAAAACAAGGAAAAATACTATCAAAAAATATGGAAAAGTAAACTTTCGCATATTAGTCTCAAAAACCAATGATTTCTGATACTCTTTTTACTCTATCAATGTTTTTCATTTTGAATCATCTAGGTTTTTCTGTATTACTGTGCTTCAGCTCAGAGAGTGAATACTTAACAAAATGCAGAGTATGAATTTCAGTGAAGTAATGGCCAAAAAATAGGCCATAAACAGATTATTGTGAGATTAGTATTTGTGGTATGCACAGTAGCCTCCCAAAGATGTCCACATCCTCATTCCTGGAATCTGTGAATATGGCAAAATGGACTTTGTAGCTGTAACTAAGGTTACAAACCTTAAGATAGGGCAAGCGGCTTTAAGTATCCAGGTGAACCCAATCTAATCATATGAACCTTTAAAAGCAGAGAACATTCTTTAGCTGGAGAAAGAGAGGCTTGGCAGAGGGAGAAATTAGAAAGATTCCGCCTGAGAAGGTTCAGAGGTGTCATTGCTGGTTTTGCGATGTAGAGGCTCACATAGGAAGTCTGGAGACAGGTTACTAGGAGCTGACACCAGCAACCACCAGTTGACACAGGCAAGAAAACAATGACGTACAACTGTACAAGATACTGGGAATGGTGATACAACTGCAAACAACTAAATTCTGCCAACAACCTTAATAAACCCGGAAATGTACTCTTACCAGAGCTTCCCAATAAGATCCCTGTTGATTGTCACCTTCGTTTGGACCTTGCCATATGTTGAACAGGGGAGCTGCTTGAGCCCACTCAGACTTCAGACCTACAGAATTGTGAGATAATCATTTATGTTGCTGAAGCCATTAATTCAGTTGAAATTGTCATGATGCTAATATAAAACAAATACTTTATTTTAGAATGAGACTGGATAACTAAGGGCTTGTGTTGATTTTCAAGGAGATTGAAAAACACATCTCATAAATCTAGTGAAAACATGAAAGTTCTGGGGAGGATGAAATTGATAATATCTTTTCTATTTATATTAGTCCGTTTTTGCACTGCTGTCAAGAACTGCCTGAGACTGGGTAGTTTAAACGGAAAGAGGTTTAATTGACTCACAGTTCAGCATGGCTGGGGAGGCCTCAAGAAGCTGACAATCATGGCGGAAGGTGAAGGGGAAGCAGGCACCTTCTTCACAAGGTGGCAGAAGAGAGGGAAGTAGGATCACAGGAAAAAACTGCCTCTTTTAAAACCAAAAGATTTCGTGAGACTCGCTATCACGAGAACAGCATGGGAGAAACCACCCCCGCGATAATCCTATCACTTCCCTCCCTCAACACGTGGGAATGGGTGGGGACACAGAACCAAAGCATAGCAGCATTTATGTTAATTCCGCTACATCATTCCTGTTAGACCATCTCTCTCCATTTTGTTTTCCTAGAATAGCCCATTACTTGTATTAAAATCATTTCTAGATATAAACTTTATTCTCAGTAAAACCTTGAAAATGTGAATATACTTGGCATTTTTACTTCATCAACACATAGGAAAATTCTGTACAAAGCCAAAATTCTTCTTTTGATTGCCCTTGTAATATAGGAAAAAAAGATGAAAATATAAATATTTTATATGAAAACTAAAATCTTCTGATATGGCCTCAAGGCATGTTGGTCAGCCTTATCCCTTTCACAAATTGGCATCAGTGACTGTTACTCTCAGTTTCCTTCCTTGTTTCCTCACATATACTCTCCCTATTCCTCCCCCAAAATCATTACTTCTAGTTAAAATAGATCTTTCTTTCCATTTTTCATTCTTGTCACCATTTTCAGGAAAGAACTATTGCGCCTTTCTTTGATCAAAAGCAACTCCCCAAGTACAATGTTTTTTTCTTGCCTGAGGAAGGTTATTTTTTCATGTTGGAAAGAAATGAAAGATTAGAAACCAAACCACACATGATCTTGCATACTGCAGTCACCAAGGAGGTAACTTTCCACCATTACTTGAGACAAATGCGTGTGTGCGTTTTTAATCTAGTCCGACCTCAGAGCCTCTAAATAGATGAAGAAATACTTGTGTAACTTGAAAAAAAAACCTGTTCTCTCAGCCATTATTCAAAGGACACTAACTCAAATAACAAATCTTAAAGCTCTTTAAAATGTAAAAACATTTTCTTGGTGGAACATCAAATGATAGCTTATTCACATTAAAATCCATAATTACAACAAGCCCCAGTGAACAGGTCTGGCTATTTTTCATTGAAAACAAAAAAAGTATAACAATCGAAGAATACCTGAATTTCTTGGCTTTAATTAAGTGTGTTTGTTCTAAACTGATGTAATTTAGGCACAATCCATAGAAAAGAAAATCTACTGTATATTCAGTACTGATTTGCCTGTCCATATAAGAATATTTACAGTCTAGTAAAAATTAGCCTGATGTTATACACAGAAAAGTATAAAACCTCTAATAACATTATTTCTTTCATTTAAATGCAAAGGTTTAAAATAAACTTTGTATATGATAAAGTCAGCTAAAGTTACTTTTATTTCTCTTAACTAAATACATTGAGATTTCAGAAGCAAAAATATAAATTTCTGAAATTGTATACATTATCAAAACAATTTCACAGAAGAATGGGGTTTAGATCAGGAATCAGAGTGTTTCTAAGAAGAATATTGATTACTTTCCTCCACCTATTATAAGTAACTAATAAACTATTCTTGCTATGTTTGAAATATTAAACTAATATTAAACATAACTGAACCAACTCAATGGATGAACTCTAGCATTGAGGTAGGTCTATGTAACATATTTGTGATTATAGCAATAAAAGAAATGCATTTCAATTTTTTTCCATTTCTACTATATACTAGCTAATGGATTAGCTTTGTAGTAGTATGTTGAAGAATAGGAAGCAGAAATAGAGTAGAAAAGATAAATGACATTTATTAAGTCCACGCTGTGGACTAGGTATATGATGAACTTTCTGTACATATTTATTTATACAAGAATCTTATAAATTAAAAATTATTCTCACTTAATATATAAGAAAATTGAGACTCAGACAAGTAAAATAACTCATTCAAGGTTACGTAAGTGGGTTTTCAATCCTTATTCATCTAGTTCCAGTGCCCATGACCTGGCTCTCTGGAAGGGAAACAAACTGAGGAAGAGAAAAAGTAAAATAAGCAGTGAAGGCAGAAATTGCTAAACTCTGTAGTGCTATCAGGGGCACATGGGCATCTTCCTGGAACTAACACTATGAGAGTGTAGCCCTCTCCCTACATCAACACCATTTCTTTGTAGTGAGCTATAGAGAAACTTAGAAGGCAAGACCTCAACTCCCTAAGTGGACATAAATGTAAAATTTTTAGGTCTTGTGCAGGTCCTGACTCAGAGTGAAGAACCTGAAGCCCTTGCTGCCTCAGGTGAGGAACCTAAATGGATGCCAAATAAACTCAGTAATCAAGGTAAATGATAATGTAATATTTTATTAAATCAAAATTAATGCAGGAAATCCATGATGAACAACATATTAACATTTTAAATAAAGACAAAATCAATATTACTGAGGTTTTCTTTTGCTTCATGCTTCCATGTGGCTTGGCAATGGTGCTGTGTTGTTACTGATCCTATCAGACCACTGAGCATCTGCTAGAGATGGTAACAATAGAGTCAAACGGTGAGTCAAAGAGTGCATGCATTTAAAATTCAGATAATAATCATATTTAATGAGTACAGCTTGAGGTTTTAAAATTTCTTCATATCTGTAGGTGTAGTATCTTTATCTATTTTTAAAATTTTCTTCCTTCTTTCTACTTTTCTTGGAAATTGTCAAAAGTGTATTGTATTAGCCTTTTCAGATATCATACTTTGAAAATATTTATCATGTACTCCTATTTTTTGTTGTTATTTAATAATTTTACGCTCATCAATTCCACCTATATATTTTCTGCTAGTTAGTCTATACATTAGTTTTCAACTAGAAGTCCTTTTTCAAATGTCCAAGTCCTCTCACATTTTGTATGCATATTATAGTTTTTCATATTCTATTTGTGTTGAAAACTCTTATTCCAAGAGCCTTTACTCGGTAATACTGGATGATGGATAAATTGTGTTGTGGGTGTTCCCATGGATTTTCTTTTGCATATGTGAGTTCCCTATTCCTCTGGGGGGGAGTGTAGCTATGCATGTTAATAAACAAAAATGATTCAAGTTATTATAAACAAGATAATATGTGAAGAGTGCAGGCAATGATATCTTGAATAAGAATAATTGGCACTGACATTGATAACTCAAATTGGAATAAAAGAGAATTAAAAGTTCACTATCACGTAGTGATTCCTTAAGGAAGGATTTGGATGTAGATTTATAGAGGAAACATGATACCAGGACACTCTTAAGAAAATAAAAGGATGGCTGAATAAATTATGTAAGACCCAAAGAGTCATTCAAGCAACAAATAGACATAAAAGATCTCAGATAACATCACCCCAAAAATCTAGCCAAAGAATGAGCCAAAATAAGGAGAAAGTAAAAAGAGACATTTTATGAAATGACAGATGAACAATAAGTCCTATAAATACAGTACCTAGATTAAGCAACTAAAGAAAACTTCTTGCAGACTATAGAAAAAAAGGCATAAATTTTGGTAAAACAAGAATAATGCAAGTTACAAAACTCCAGAGGTTGCAGAAGAGAATTTAAAAAAACTGTCCTCACATGATCTTTTATAAAAAGTTGTAGACTGGAGCAGTCTAAAAGTAAAATCTGAAGGTAAAATAGAAAGCACAGGAACTTCTACCAGTAACTGCAGATTTGTAGTTGATATCGACTCTCCCATGGAACATAACAACAAAATTTTCTTCCAGACACTAAGTGTTAACAAAGCAATGGAAAATTGCAAAGCCCAGATCCAAGAGATGAGCTTGGCATTGAGCATCACTTTTCAGCTCAAGATTTTTACTGATTCTAGGAAGTTAAAAAATAGATTGCAAAACTAAGGAATACTTTTGGCAGCCAAATGAATGTAACTGTGTGAGTGTGCAAGGGAATGTGGTGGGGAGAATTGGAGCACAGTACCCTCCAGGCTTTGAGTTGGGGGCAAGGACTACACTTGATAAAGACCAGCCCACTCAGGGACATAAAACTAGTGTCTGATTATCTGTACACTTATGGGTGCATTAAAGTAACCTGCTAGTGTCCTTAGCTTACTGCAAAGAGCAAATGTAATTCCTCTCTAGAGAATGTTAACATTTCCAGGGCCTCAAATTACTTTCAGTTTTCATATATAATGCCTAGTACTCAATTTAAAAATACATGTAAATAAATACATGACGAGATATGATGAAGAAATTATTGAAAAAAATGAGGATGATGTGGTTTGGCACTGTGTCCCTGCCCAAATCTCATCTCTAATTGTAATCTCCACGTGTTGAAGGAGGGACTTGGTGGGAGGTAATTGGATCATGGGGGTGGTTTCCTCCATGCTATTCCTGTGATAGTGAGGGAGTTGTCATGAGATCTGATGGTTTTAAAAGTGGCAGTTTTGTCCAGAGCAATGGTTCACACCTTTAATCCTAGCACTTAGGGAGGCTGAGGTGGATGGATCACTTCAGATCAGGAGTTCAAAACCAGCTGGCCAACATGGCAAAACCCCATCTCTACTAAAAATACAAAAAAATTAGCTGGGTATAGTGGCACACACCTGTAATCTCAGCTACTCAGGAGGCTGAGACAGGGGAATCACTTGAACCTGGGAGGTGGAGGTTGCAGTGAGCCAAGATCACACCACTGTACTCCAGTCTGGGCTACACAGCAAGACTCTGTCTCAAAAAAAAAAAAAAAAAAAAAAAGTGGCAGTTTTTCCTGCTCTCTCTCCTGCTGCCATGTAAGACATGCCTTGCTTCTCCTTTACCTTTTGTCATGATTGTATGTTTCCTGAGGCCTCCCCAGCCATGCAGAACTGTGAGTCAAGTAAATCATTTTTATTTATAAATTACACAGTCTCAGGTAGTATCTTTATAGTAATTTGAAAACTGACTAATACAGCAGACATATAAGAGAAAAATCAACAATAAAAAAAGTTTTGCCTGGAAAAAATAATGAATCTCTTTATAATTGCATAACTACAGTACAGATGTTCCTCAACTTATGATAGGGTTACATCCTGATAAGCCCAATATAATTGAAAATATCATAAGTAGAAAATGCATTTAATATACCCAACCTGCCAAACATCATCGCTTAGCCTAGCCAACCTTAAACATGCTCAGTGCACTAACATTAGCCTACAGTTGGGCAAAATTATCTAACAAAGTCTGCTTTATCAGAAAGTGTTGAATCTCTCATGTAATGTATTGAATATGGTACATTATGTTGAAATTGTGATTGTTTTGCAGTATTGTAAAGTCGAAAAATTGTAAGTTAAACCAACATTAAGTCAAGGACTATTCGTATATTTAAATTATTTTATACAGACACACACACACACACACATACATACACACGGAGAAAGAGGGGAAGAGAGTGACAGAAAGATAAACAGTGAGACAGAAAGAGAGACCAGAAATTACCAGTGTGAGAAATTAATAAAAGAGAGGACATCGCTACAGTTTCTATAGACATCAAAACAAGTATAAAAGATTTATAGTGGCCCCAGCTAGTGTGATAAGGCAATTTAAAGAAGCTAAATTTGTAAATATTGAAAAGGAAAGGTAAATGCTATTTTGGAGATGGCATGGCTATGTACAAATGTCGAAAAGTATCTACAAACAATTAGAAATAAAAGCCAGTTTGGTAAGGTGACTGGATTTATAACAAATGCACAAAAAGCAAAAAGCAATTGTATACCTATCACACTTTTTGTTTGATAAAGTAGAAATAATTCATCACAAACAAGGACAGAAAGGAAAGGGAATAAACACATCCTTAAATTGTGTACCCTAGATGCCTCTCTTGCTTCACCCTAGGCTCAGTCCTGATGAAAATGGCTCATTATATGTTAGAGAAATTTAAATTAAAACTGTAATGACATACCATTCTACACATACTATTTGTCTAACATTAAAAGACTAACAATAACGATTACAAATGAAGATACAGAACAAGGGAAATTCTCATAGACTGTTGGAGAAAAAGTAAATGGATGCAGCTACCCACTTATATATTTATACCACAAGATACAATCAAGGATGTTCATAGCAGCATTATTGATTTAAAAAAAGATGAATTTTTTAAATTGCATATTGAATATTATTCAGCAATGAAAATGAACAAATTAGAACTACATGTAACAACATAGGTCAATCTCACAATGCATAATGTTAAGCAATAAAAGAAAATAAATGAGTGTGTATTTGTTTCCTGGGACTGCTGTAACAACTTATCCCAAACTTAGTGATTTTAAACAAGATAAATTTATTCTCTCTCAGTTAGAGAGACCAGAAGTACAACATTCGTTTCACTGACCTAAAGTCAAGATGGCAGAAGGGCTATATTCTCAATGGAGACTCCAAAAGATAATCCATTCATGGCCTCTTCCATCCTGTGGGACTTCCTCTATTTTCAAAGCCAGCATCACAGCATCTTCAAACTTCTCCGTTTCTGTTGTGCCATTGCCTTCTGCTCCCTCTGTCTCCTTTTTACAAGGACACTTGTGATGGCATTTAGGGCTTACTCAGATAACTCAGGATGATCCCTCAAATTTCTTTTTTATTTCTTTTTTTTTTTTTTCCTTAAGACAGAGTCTTGCTCTGCCACCCAGGCTGCAGTGCAATGGCACGATCTTGGCTTACTGCAACCTCCGCCTCCTGTGTTCAAGTGATTCTCCCTGCCTCAGGCTCTCGAGTAGCTGGGATTACAGGCGCCACCACCACAACACCCAGCTAACTTTTGTATTTTTGGTAGATACGGGCTTTTCACCATGTTGGCCAGGCTGGTCTCGAACTCCTGACCTCAGGTGAATCCACCTGTCTTGGCCTTTCAAAGTGCTTGGATTACAGACATGAGCCACTGTGCCCGGCCTCAAATGTCTTAAATACATCTGCAAATGCCCTACTTTAAATAAGGTCAGGCTCCATGGATTAAGACATGGACATGCATTTCAGAGGCATTATTGGCCTACCACAGAGTAGGTATATAAATATCAAAACATTAAGAAAAGTAAACTCCAAATAGTGGGTATCTTTGAAGACAAATGAAGAAGTAGTAATCTATTTTGCAAAAAAAAAATGTTAATTCTGAGTGGTAGTTGTGGAGGTATTTGTTTTGTGATAATTCTTTAAGGTGTATACATTTTCTTAGGATTTGACATTACACATATATGTTTATGCATAAATTATCCATAGATGTACATACATTAAAATTTAAGAAATAAATTAGAATGACTCAATCTTCTAATGTTTTTTAAATTTTTTAAAAATGTGACCTTTTAGGAAATAATGCAGTCACACAGATAAATTTAATACTTCCAATTAAAAAAGCAGATATAGTATTCTTTTATTATAAAATTATTTTTATCTATTCTGCTAGCTCTCTCTCTCACTATACATATAGTTATGTGTCTTTCATCTATACCCAAACTTTTTGGAGTATGAAATTTGAAACACATCTAACTATTTTACAGCTATTATAATAATTGTATGTGCTTATTCCTTTTAAACTTGAAAAATACCAAAAAGTGCAAAGAAGAAACAAAAAAAAATCACCCAAATGAATTCCACCAACTGTTAACATTGGTTGTTTCTGAAAATTTGGGGTAGTTTATTTTGTTTTCTTTGTACTCTTTGGCATGAAGTATTTTTATAAAATAAGCAAAGTCATTACTATAAAAATCCCTGAAATAAAACCTATGTAGAAATTGTAATAATGAAGATAACAAAGAGAGGAATCACTGCTTACATAGCCATTTATTTAGTGCTTCCCATCTACTATGCATTATTCAGTGTGTATTACATTTCGTTTTTCATCATCACAATAATTTTGCAAGATATATACATATATATAAAACAGAATATTGTACCTGTATTTATTATAGGTGATAAAACAGAGGTGTTTTGTGAGTTTAAGTGACAGCCAGCAAACAATATTGCTGGGTTATGGTACCCGAGAGTTCTGGCTTCAGTGTGAAAAAAATATTCAATGTTTTCCACCACTGCTCGGGATGATTCTAATTCAATTATGACTGAATCAGATGGATGTATTGACAATTCAGAAGTGCAGATTATTCAATGAAACCATGTATGTGTGCATGTTTGTTTTCTCCTCAAATCTTGCTCCCCTTCCTCATTGTTTCAACCAACACCTAACACCTCCCTCAAAACACACAATACACACAAACACAACTAATGCCTTGAGAGCTGAGGCCATAGCGGACACATATTTCAACACCAGAGTCTAGCACAGAATCTAGCACTAAAAGTCACCCGCAGAGTGCTTACTATAAATAAACTCGTGATGAGACTGTAACTTAAATCCATGACCATCAACTCTGCTGCCACACTTCCAAGCAAGAGTTAGGTCCGTCATTGAAGCTATGTAGTTGTGATTTATGCAGAAGCTTCATAAAGAAAACCAGAGCTTGGGTAGTGGGTAGCAGTAATCTCTTCTCAATTTCCCCTATGAAGAGATAAACTTATTGCAGTCTATAGCTACCAAACACAGAGGTCACAAGATTTCTGTGACAAGAACTCCCACTGCTATGGTCTTCCAAAAATAATGCTAATGGAAACAGAGAGGAAAAACAATTATCAAACAATCAAATAAAGGTCTGACTGCATGCCCTTTTTCAAGATTTTGCATCTGAGGATATCAGAAAGGAAAGCAATTCAGAGGTGCAAATTGCCTAATGTGCAAATCAATAACATGCTGGTCTGATGCTCGATTTCATGAGATTGCTGTTATATAAATGTAGGGAAAAGCAAATAATCAGGAGCCAAAATTGTCTCTTATCAGGGAAAGTTCATAATTAGTTTGCATTTTCACAGAATTCCAAATAGTACTGATTAATTAAGCCAATATGTATTCCAAGCAGCAACAGCTACCAATAGTCAGCCTGTGTGGGGAGAAGCATAAATCCAATGATCTCAAATTTAATACCCCTAATTGTACCAATGTAAGTAACAGTCAATGACTGAGCATGCAGCCCTTTCCCTAGACAATCTCTAAAGTAGTTTTTAACTGAATTTTGTGAACAGCACGTAGAGAAAATCTAAGGAAAAAAACACAGTGAAGGCAAGAATTCCCAAAATGCAAATCAGAAAACATTAAAATAATATTATGAAAGTTTGATTTTCACAATTAGGGTATTTTTCAAGTTCAATTCACTTTCTTATTGTTGTATTTTTCTTTTAATTTTTCAATTTCTAGACACATTTATGCAATTATTTGTAAATATGTCTAAATTCTAGAAAAAATTTTGCCCATTTGAATGTCATAGAAACAGAAACATAAAAACAATTTTAAGATATAAATATTCTTCAGGATTTATAACCAAATATTTTTATTCCTTATTCATCTAAAAATATTCCCTTATATCTGTGCCCCAATTAAAATAAAATTGAATAAAACGGTATAAAATTGAATAAATCAGTATCTTAAAATGTTTGATTTTAAGATACTGATTTTAAGATACTGATTTTCAGCATTTTCTTACTTTTTTTGTAAATGGTACAAAACTAAGTAACTAGTTCTCCTTTGCATAAAGAACTGCTCACCACTCTCCAAGAACAGTTGTTTAATTTGGACAAAGAAGAAAATAATACAGATACACCTTTCTCTCCTCCAGAACAAAGCAAAGAGAAAGAGATCAAATTGACAGAGAGTGGGAAGAGAGATGATTTGTTCTTGAAGACAAACATGAAAGGTCAAGATATGAATTTTAGATAGACAGTGTAAGAACTTGACAAGTCAAAAGATAATCAACTTTGTGATCGAGGTCAGGAGATCGCGACCATCCTGGCTAAAACGGTGAAACCCCGTCTCTACTGAAAAATAGAAAAAATTAGCCGGGCGTGGTGGCGGGCGCCTGTAGTCCTAGCTACTCGGGAGGCTGAGGCAGGAGAATGGCGTGAAGCCGGGAGGCGGAGCTTGCAGTGACGATCGTGCCACTGCACTCCAGCCTGGGTGACAGAGCGAGACTCCGTCTCAAAAAAAACAAAAAACAAAAAACAAAAAACTTTGTGATCTGTTATATACTTGCAATGTCAGAAAAAATAAGATATTATGCTTCAACTTCAAATCATCGACTATAATACTGTAGTTGATGCAAGGGATGTAGATTTTAAGAAGAACTAAGAGACCATGAGCCAGACTTGAGTGCCCTTCCTCCAGGTGTTTTTTTGTCATCTTAATCAAACTAAGTCTCCTGTATATTTGGGATTCATTGCTAGAAGTTTAATCTGCCCCGTTGTTGCCTTTCATCTGCTTCTTTGTTGCCTGAGAAGTAGATTGATTTATTGATTTTGATTTTTAAGTTCAAGAAGGATGTGTTAGTGCCAGGCAAAAGTACCTAATTTATAAGGTGCTGAAAATGTGTGAAGATGCCACCTTTCCACCGAGTTTCTTAAAAACTTAATTGGCCTACTAAAATAATAGGCTTGATTTTGAGGCCTGACTGCCAGGTTACAAAGTGCTGGCTGGCTCAGATGTGTCCCTTTCAAGCTTAATGAACAGTCTTTGTTCAACTTCCAAACATTCCATATGGTTAGTGCTTGAAGGAACACAATATTTTCACTAAGAAAGAGAAGTTAAATACATTTACTCATAACTGCTAATTGAATAGCATATATAGAGTCAAAATTTAGCCTGTGTGTCTCTAATTTTTCTGATTTTATAGATAGATAGATAGATAGATAGATTATAAATATATGTATATGGAGAAGTTTTATGTTCATATATATATATATATTTTTGGAAGAAGTTCTATGTTCACTAGCTATTGTACTCTGGGGAACTTATTTAAAATGGGCTGCCAGAACATGCATGATTGATTTGGTTTTGTCGCTGATACCCACAAAATCTTGATTTCCCTTGACTTTCTACTCAGCAAGCTAGTAAGTAAATTTATTAGTGGCAATATCATAGCACTTTTCTCTGATGAGCTCAAAGTGTTTTCCAAGCATCTCCTCATTAATCCTTACAATATTTCTATGAAGTTAACTAACAGAGATATATCTATTTTAAGGTAGAGATCAAATTGTTTTATGGATAGGTGAGTTGTCCGGAATTGTATAGATTATTACTGGGGAAGAAGGGAGAAAATTAGGTTTCCCATATCTCAGATAACCATATAATTTATTCTGCAAACTAGGAAACTTGTGAAAGTGATAGGGACACTATTAATAATGATGCCAGGAGAACACTGACAAACTGAGAATACAACCATGCCACCTATATCCTACTGAATGGAATAGTAAGAAAATCACAATACTTAGTTGAAAGTTGTAAGCCAGAGGATTTGTTTCATTATTTTGAGTTGCTGTAAAATAAAATTCTACTATGAATAGTTTGTTGCATTTACTTCCATTATTTTAATATGTAATTTTTCAAACATACCTGGAATTATAACTTACATGTAATTTTGTATTCAGGATTTTTAATTTGACACTTCAAATTGTTTTGCTACTATACAAGAATGCTTTATAAACATTTACAAATCACCACATTATGTTAACATATATGGATTTACCATAATCAACATAACCATAGCCCAGTTATTATTTACAATTATTTAGATTTATGAATAGTGCTCCAAGGAGATTTTTAGCATACATTTTTCATATAGCTTTAACAATCTCCATAAGATATATGTCCTATGGATATATATATATTTTTTTATTGCCTCCAGTTATATTTTTAATCTTTATTTACAATTTATTCTAATTTTTAGGCCTTAAGTTTACCTTTTGGGGGAATTTATTCTTTAATCTTGTTAGAACTTGTTTTGGTGACTGGTAGATGGGAACAATCATGAATGGTGTCATTAATTGTCTTAGTCTGCTCGAACTGCCATCACAAAATACCACAGACTGAGTGGTTTAAAAAGAAATGTATTTCCTTAAGGCTGGAAAGTCCAAGATCAGGATCTGTGAATGTTTGCTAACTGGTGAGCGTTCTCTTGCCGACAGTCAAGTTCTCTCACTCTGTCCTCACATTGCAGGGAAAGAGAACAAGCTCTCTGGTGTCTATGTTATAAGGGAACTAATTCCATCATGAGAACCCTGCCCTCATGACATCATCTAAACCTTGTTACTTCCCAAAGGCCCTGTACCCAAACACCATCACATAAATTCTGAATTTTGGATTGAATTACATCTATCTCATTTTAATACTATTCTATTAATATTATTTAATTGGTAATATATGTTGAAGTTTCTGGAGATTATTGTTTTTCTATTAATATGATAAATTATAGTAAACTATTTCCTAATAGTCATCCATTCTTGCTTACTAACATGAACACTACTTGATTATGAAGTATGATTTTAATGGGATTGCAACTTTTAATTGTAAAGTACAGCTTTAGAATATTTGCAGTAATATTTATTAGTGGAATAGGCCTGTATTTTATTGTGTGTAGTGTATATGAGAGAGACGAAGGGAAAGGGATGGGAAGAGAACACATGTGTTCAGCTTTGGTCAAGTTTAGTATAAATACAATATTTATTCATAAATATATTTGAAAGTATTTTTATTTTCTGTACATGGAAACATTTAAAGCTATAGATTTCTCCTCTCCCTCTCACTGTCACTCTCGCTCTGTTTGTGTGTGCACGCACATGTGTGTGCATGCATCATTTAACCCTGCTGACTGATATGCCTGCTTATTTATGATCAAAAGCCAGACATTGACCTAAGAGAAAAAGTCTTTAGAGGGGATCTCCCTCCAAAGAAATTGTAGTTTTCTTCTGGCTTAGAGGTAGATCCTCTCCATCCAATCAGACTGAAATGCCTTGAGGCTAGATTTCAGTTTTTGTGGCAGCTGGTGCATTTCTAGTTTGCCTTTTAATGGGATTAGCTTTTTAGGGGTCTCAATGCCTAGGGAAATTTCTAGGTCCTCTGTTCCTTGTTGAACTCCAATTTTGTCTATCCTTTTGCTGAGAGGTCTGCTTAACTTCCTTTTAGTCGGGTAGCTCCATTTTATGCTAAGCTTCTTTGTTGCTCACCTTCTGAAACTAAAGAATCAGAAAATGTAAAGGAAAAACAAAAAGAAATTGTTTTGTTTCTACTGGCCCTTTATCAAGCCCTGGCCACCATGATAGTCATGAATTCCAATTTTTGTCTATGCAGGCCTATCAGATTTCTAAAATCTCTGAGCTACCATTTTCTTCTTAGCTATCTGCTCAGCAGATGTATCCAAATGAAAGGTTATGGAGAATGTTGAAATCACTTCAATGTGTTTCTCTTCTTTCTGGGAGCTTACACACTCAAGTTCTGGAAGCTTTGATTGCTATCAGAAGCCCTTAAATAGCTACTTATTTTTAATTGATTTTATCCAGCTTTCATAATTGTTCTTGCCAGGTGGGACGGCCTGATACAAATTAACTTGTCATAGCTAGAATTAGAAGAGGAAAACTTTAAATAGCATTGAATTATCAGTACTTTCATGTCTTGATACATTTCTTCTTGAAAATGTTCATGCTTGCTGATTTGTCTGTTTGTTGAGAGGAGAATGTTTAGAATTTTATATCTTCAACATCTTTTTCTGCATTAATAAGATACTGAGATTTTATAACTCTTGTCATTTTGGTCACTTATATTTTTATATGGAAAAAATCATATAATCCAGGGTTTCCAATATATTTGTGTAAAATTAAGAAAATGATCTTATCTAATTACTTGATCAATATCTGTGATTATATTTTCATTGCCTTCCAATTTTAATATTTGTTCTCTATTCCTTCTTAATCTGGATTGAGGTTCTGATTAATTAATGTTGCAAATTGTTTTCACTTTTTCCATAAAATGAGTTCTTGAGTTTATTTCTTTACTGCATCATTCTATTTTCAAGTCATGAACTTCTGCTTCAATTAAAAAAAAAACTCACCATTTCTATGAAATTGTTGTGTTCATATTTGATTTTTTATTTACTGTATAATTCAGTATGGAATATATAATATTATAAAAGATGTAATAATAGGATAAAAAATAAGATACAAAAAGTAAGGGGTGTGAGTTTGGAAAATTATAGTTGCTGATATGGTGAAATAACTCTGACCAAACTAACCTTCCAGCAATAAAAACAAAATTGGAAAATTGGATAAAATATACATGGTAACATGTTAGGTCAGCTTTGTCTGTCTTCAAACAACTATAAATATTGTTCTACCCTTGTTATTTATTTATTCTTTTCCATTTTGTTTTGCTCAATTTTTTTCTTATACACCATTTATTTGAGTAAATTTTGAAAATATCTATTCTTCATTTTTGCTGTTTCTAGTGTGGTATATATTTCTCAGATAAAAGATATTTTCCCTTTTATCTTTCCCTAAGCTCACACTACATATATTGCATTTATCTTATATCTGCTTTAAAACCTATTTATGTCTTTTTAGGTCACTTACATCAGAGCAGTTGTGTTGGTGCGGGAAGGGGAGTTTGATTTAACGAAACAATGCATTAAAAATTTGTATTCCCTTTGTGATTCAATGATAGTCAATGTGGCATGTAATTTTTTTCTGTCTTTTAATATTATATTGTCTTTGTTGCTTTTCTCTAACATGAAGTATATGTTACACAGGCACAGTGCTGGTATCTTTTCTATTATTATATTTGAATGGGACTCATTACTGTCTGAGCTATTTATTAAAGTGATGAAGGAAAAGATCAGTAAAGTAAATTATGTCAATAGGCAGTATCAATTTAGGTCTATTTTCCATGAATATTTTCTCAGCAACTGTGGTGTTATGATATATATTGGTTTTCATCCACAGTTCCTGGCTTATAACTCCCCTAGCACTTGTTACAGTCTTTTATTATAATATTGGGTGTGTTAGGCCTCAGGAGCAGGCCTCTCACCTTCTCATGGCCTTTTTTCATTTTTATGTTCCTGCCTTTCTGGTTGTGGGTCTTAAGACCATCTCAGGAGAGATTCCCACCCTATACCCTGGAGGGAGGAATGCTGATATCATGAAACTTCCATGAAAATCCAGGAGGACAGGGTTCAGTGAGTTTCTGGGTAGCAGAACACATGGATGCTCCTGGAGGGTGGCCCACCCAGGGATGGCATGGAAGCTCTGCTCCCTTCCCCCATGCATTGCTCTAAGTGTCCTTCATCTATGTCCTTTGCAATATCCTTTATAATACGCCAGGAAATGTAAGTGTTTCCCTGAGTTCTGTGAGCCCCTCCAACAAATTAATCAAAACCAAAGAGGGGGTCATGAGAACCCAACTTGAAGCCAGTAGGTCAGAAGTTCAGAGGCCTGGACTTGTGGCTGGTAGGTTGAGGGTGGGCAGTCTTGGGGACTGACCTGTGAGATCTGACACTATCTCCAGGTAGACAGTGTAGTGTCAGAACTGAATTAGAGGACACTCAGCTGGTGTCTGCTCCTTGGTGTATGTATGGAGGAAAAAACCCACACATTTGGTCACAGAAGTCTTCTGTGTTGCTGATTGATCCCTGTGGTGTGAGACTAGAGGAAAAACATAGAGAGTTTTCTCTACACAGCAACTACATAATCTGTGGGAATATCTCTTTTTACACCTAGCCCTACATCTGTCTGGCTATAGTCATTTATCTGGCCTTGGGAAATGTGACCACAGAATCAGAAATACACATGAGATTAAATAATACATGTGTATGTCACTTAAATATCTAGAAAAGTTATGACTTCACCAGGTATGAAGAATATAAAAAGAACTTTGTCAAGAATCATACAGTAAATAGATTTTTGAATTTAATCTAGTACCTAAACAATCAGAGTAGGGAGGTTAGATATTAAAATCAGGCTAAAGATATAGGCAACATGGATCTAGAAAACATGGATTGCATGGCCATTTCACTTAGAGTTCATGGGCTTGGAATCTCTATTAACATAACTTTTACAACGTTAGAATTTGTTCCCATATTAATGAGGGAAAAACAAACAATTACCCTGAGTATCTGAAGCTCCAGATCTCATTTTCCAGTCAAAATCTCTGATAGGTAAACAACCTGAAAAATTAGCCACAACTCACTGTGGTGATAACCCCATTTGCTTAAGAGAATGTAATTGTTTTTATGATTTTTTTAATCCAAGGAAAACATTGAAAAAAAGTTTAGAGATGATGAAGTATATGAAAACTATAATATTTATACTTTAGAGATGTGATATTTATTTATATTGTATTAGTGTTTAAAAATAGATTAGCATTTTACATTCCAATTTTAAATGTGTAACAGAATATTTTAGATATTGGGTTTTTTTTAGTTGAAATTATAAGCAGTTTTACTGAGTTGCCAGTAGTGGTTTAACATTGAAGATAATTTAAGATTCATGATTTTGTGAGTTTAATTTATTAGCTCTATAAGGGTTGTTTAAGTACTCTGAAGGCTTTATTTTTTAGTTCGATAATTAAAATGTTCATAAAGATAATTCAACATATTAAAGTTATAAATGTAGTTTAAAATATTTAAGGAAGTTTAATTAACTAAGTTGTAAATGGACCAAACATTAATCAAAGTCCCCCTTAAAAATAATTTTTAATGTACTAGATTTATAAATAGAACAATAAGATTTCTAATTTAAACTAAAAATTTTTTTAAATTGGTTAACAATGTAACATAATATGCTGCACATTAATTCAGAATATGAAATCTTATAAGTAGTCCTTTTTACATTCAAGAATCACATTGATAAACATCACAAAATGCCCACTGGTAACCACTATGAAACTCTTTAAGCGATAGGTCCTGTATGAATTTTACTCCTCATGATTTGAAGATTATGCATAAATTCCTTCTTCTTGTTATTTTGTTTCCAATTTAGTCTTTACATAGACAAAACTCCTATAACAGAAAAACTGAAAACAAAGAGGGTGCATTCCTTCGCTTGCTTTCTGAGGACACCCTACTCTAAAAGGCAGTAGCTTTCAATAAACTATGTCTTCTTCTCATTGTACTCTGTGACTCACCTTGAATTCTTTCCTGTGTGAGGCCCAAGAACCCTCTCTTGAAGTGTGGATTGGGACCTCTTTCTCCAGTAACACTTGTACTGTTATAATTAGGTAAATGTTACTCACACCTGAAACATGGAGCATAAATGATTGAATTTCATTTCTACACAACATTTTTTCCCTTAAACTGACAATTTTTTAAAATTTTTGTTTTGTTCATTTTTCTATGTATGTATCAAAGTACCAACTCCAAACTCTACCCCAGTTTTCTAATGAGTCTCATAATGCATTCAGAAGCATTAGACATTTTATCAGATTTATCTTTTTGAAATTTTTTTTCTAGATAGCTCTAATTTACACAGGTTACTGTGTACACGTACTGTACATCTAACAACCAGAAGATTCTCTGTATTTTATACCCTACTCTTTCTTCATTTACTTCCTCATTTTAGTGAAACTCTTCTCCAGTAAATTCCTGAGATAGGATGTATTGGATGTAGAGTTTTAGAATCTTGCCATGCTGTAAATGCTTATTATTGTTTCCTCCTATCTGATTTACAGTTGGGTTGGAGATACTATTCTGCATTAGACATAATTTGTTTTGCAATTCATAAGGCTTTGCTTGTCTTCTAGTGACCATTTATATTTCTCTTCTCTGGAAATTTGAAGTGTCTTCTTTTTTTTTTTTTTTTTCCGGAGTGTGCTGGTGTGTGTGTGTGTGTGTGTGTGTGCGCGTTGGTCTAGGTCTATTTTCGCCACTGGCTTGAATTCTGGTGGACACATTCAATCTGAAATTCATACACTTTAACTCTTACCCATTTCAAAAAATTATTTACATATATCATACTTCATTGTACTTTTTTCTTTTCCCAAATGCCTGTATATTGTTGCTGGCCCTATAGGACGAATTATTTAATTCATTAAACTTTCCCTTTCTCATTCCCAACTCTGTTTACACTAACTTTTCTGGAGATGCAGTCAGCTTTACCTTCCAAATCTCCCATTAAGTTATATATTTCTGCAATAAATTTCTTAATTTTTAAGAATTCTATTTTTTTGAATATCCATTTTATATCACATCTTGTTCTTGTTGTATTATCTTCCCTCTCTGAGGAAATTAATAATTACTTTTTTCCCACACTATATAGACTCTGTTTACTTTCAGTTGTTTTGTTTATTTTTTGTTTCTGTGTTTGTTATTGGCTGTACCTAGAATCTGGTGATTATTGGTTATCTGTTTGTGTTCAAGAGCAATACAATAAACGTTTACGGTAAGCTTCAGGTTCTTAGGTAATAATTGTCAACTGTGGCTTCCAGATAGGGCAATCAGGTCGAGAAGTTTTCCCAGAAAAGCTCCTCATGACATATCCACTGGTCTACTCCTTTGGGCTGATCATGATCTTCCAACTAGAGTCTTCCAGTCTTCTCTGAGGATATAAGACTAATAGACTGTTATGTTTTTGAATCTAGATAGAGGTGAAAATTGGGGAGATCTAGCTTTCAGTAGTTACTGTTCATTTTGCCCCCCTAATTTATGTATGACCATTGAAGATGATATTGCCAGTACTAAGATTCCTTGTTACCTCTCTAGACAGCAAATGTCTACTTTTCCACCAGCAGAACCTAGAGGCATTCATGAGGCTCGATGGAGTGGGCATTGGAAACAGTCTTTCAACCAATCTTCCCGGGTTTTAGCCCTACCTTTACTTCTACTTTCAGAGGTATCCCGTGCAACCAATTTATGAACATTTTGTAGAATCAGATTTCCCCGCTACTTACAATTTTGCACTTTTTGGTAAGCTAAGTCAGTTAGCAGCCATTTATGGACTTCCTATTTTCAAAAATGTTGCTGTTTTCTTTTTATATCACTTGAATAAGCCATTTGCCATCGTGTTATAGTTTCAGGTGGGAAAATAAGTCTCTCTATGTGTTTAGCATGCCATATTTGCTCAGGTGTCTGCATCTACTCTCACCATTTTTTGAAAAAAGGCTAAATTGTAATGGCACTAACAACTAGTCTTCAAAGTTTGGATTATAATTTTTAATGGTGTTTATTTTTAACAAAATTGGTGGAGTTTTTTTTCTTTGTACATTGATTTTTCTTTTGGTTTTCAGTTGTTTTAAGAAATAAATGGAGGGAGAGATATGCTTCCCTTGCTCCCATTAACCAAAAGAATAGTTTGAACAACACAGGAATTAACTTTTCCATTAAGTTTAAGAGGACCTGCTTGAGACACAGCTGGGCCTTGAGCTTTTAAAGGTGCTATAACTTTACACCGGTTTCATTTTTTTCTATTGTTGGTATCTTCAAATGATCTCATTTCTCTAGATTTATTTTTATAGTTAAATTTTCCCTAAAAAATTAACCTCTTCATATATATTTTCAAATATAATGACCAAAAGGTACATATTGAATTCTTTTGAAATTTTCAATTATCCAGTTTTCCATTTTTCTTGTTATATTTTAATAGGCTCTCTCTTTTTTGTCATCTAATTTGTTTGTCTTTTCAAAGAAACAATTTTTTGGATTTATTGAAAAATTCCATTGCTGTTGGGATGGGAGAAGATTAAATCCTTAAAATAATAGGCCAGGCATGGTGGCTTACACCTGTAATCCCAGCACTTTGGGAGGCTGAAGTGGTTGGATCACTTGAGGATAGGGGTTCAAGGCCAGCCTGGCCGATATGGTGAAACCCCTTCTCTACTAAAAACACAAAAATACAAAAATTAGCCGGGCATGGTGGCCTGTGCCTGTAGTCTCAGCTACTTGTGAAACTGAGGCACAAGAAATCACTCAAACCCGGGAGGTGGAGGTGGTATTGAGCCAAGATTGTGCCACTGCACTCCAGCCTGGGTGACAGAGCAAAACTCTGTCTCAAGAAAACAAACAAACAAAAACAAAACAAAACAAAAAAGAACTTTAAATAATAGTATATTGTTTTGCAGATTATAAGATCAATAGATATTTATTGTAAAATGCACAAATAGTGCAACATTTCTTAAAGTAGACAGTGAAATACTTCATGTTGCCATGTTTCTCCAAGAGGTACTATTGGGCCTTCATACGAAGCAATTCTTCCTTATATAGGACTGTTTGTCTCAATGCACTGTTTGGCCCAATGCATGCTGCATGTGATCTCTACCCTTTACTTGTAAGTGCTTGTCATGTCTCCATCAGTGATACAACCAAAAATAACCTACATTTCCAAAATCACTCCAAAGGAATGGTCCTGAGAAAGAGTTGAAAATTCTCAACTCCTCAGATTAGATCTCTATGAAATAATTGAACAAGTGTGCTAACTAATATTTGCAAAGCTGTTCATTATACAAGTTTATAAAAAAATGCAAAGGTGGTACTGACTTAAATTTTCAATAGATATGTTTTATAAAAATACTGGTAAAAATTAACATTTTACAGTCATTTTAAATGACAGCAAGATATCCAATGTATTTTCAAATGAAATATCAGGTCACTACAAATAATAATTAGCATAATCCCATTTTTAAAAAAGTACATATATGCATTTTATGAGTGAGAGTATTTGAGTTCTAATTAAATTGTTGTCGGTGGATTTCTAAGGAATAGAGGAAATGATGAGGCAAGTGGGATTGTAGAGAGAGGGAGATTTCAATTTACATTTAATTCACTCCTGGAGTGTTTGAGTTTTTGTAATAAAACATTATAAAATGTTATATCATTTACAGTATGATCACTTATAAACTTTCATTTCAATTAAAAGGAAATTTTTAAAAAGAGGACTACCAAATAACTACTGCAGCCATTGTAGTTTCATAAATGACTTTTTCCTTCATGTTGTGTTGATGTGTGCCTTCTAGGTCAAGACCCAGATTTGACACTGTGTACAGTCAGGATATAAGTATCAAAACAGAAGATTACCTATCTGGGTACCCTAGCTTCCCCATTCCTGAGCAAGTTGGGAAGCCATAGGGTCCAACTCTCTCAATATGTACTAAGGAAACAGAAATACTTTTGCCAAAGGATATTCTTCTTGATGGTAAAAATATTAGCTAACATTTGTTAGCTGACAAAAATGAAGTATATTAAATATGCTAAGAGAAACTGTGGTTCAAGTGATAGAGATTTTTAATTCTTTTTGAGATCATGTAATTATATCCATGACAAGGTAAGTTTGATTCAGAATAATTTCTGCCAAAATAAGGATGCTGTTGATGGCCTGCTTGTCCCCTGCCTATTGACTATTATTCTCAAACTCAAGCAAAATCAATTTTTAAATAACAGGATAATAAATATGAGGAAGCTCTGCCTTTTGTGGGGCAGGTTGAAAGTATGGAAGAAATTCAGAAAGTGCATAGTCAGGAATAGATGAGAAAAGAAAAATATATATTATTTTGGCCATTGATATGGTTTGGCTCTGTGTCACCACCCAAATCTCATCTTGAATTGTAATCCCCACATGTAAAGGAAGGAACCTGGTGGGAGGTGATTGGATCATGGGAGCAGCTTCCCCCATGCTTTTCTCATGATAATGAGTTAAGTTCTCAAGAGGTCTGATGGGTTTATAAGTGTTTGACAGTTCCTCCTTCACATGCTTACTTTCTCCCTTGCCTGCCACCATAGAAGATGTGTCTGCTTCTCCTCCCACCATCATGGAAAGTTTCCTGAGGCCTCTCCAGCATGCAGAACTGTATGCTGGAAATTACCCAGTCTCAGGAAAGTCTTTTATGACAGTGTGAAAGTGGACTAATACAGCCATGAAAAATGAATAATGGTTAAATGGTAGGAAGAAGAAAGAATATTCTTGGCCCAGAGAGTACAAAAGGAAAGCCATGGGTTTGGACCTAAAAAGAATACAAAGGAAGAGGAGAGAAGAGTACTAATTGTGCTCAGGAGCTGAATTGGGAAATTTTTTACAAAACCAAGAAGTACCAAACTTAGTGAACTATTGTGGGACCAGTGAATAAAGAAATATTAAAGTGATGAAAAATAATTTAAGTAAATATGAGAAGAAAAATTAAGAATATCTGTATATTTTTGATCAAAGAATGTAATGATTAAAGTTACATTATAAATTATTCTATCTATGGAATTAATTATGGATTGAAAAGAATAAAAGTCAGACAAACCATAAACTTCTCTCATTCTTTATTTTGGAACTTAAAGAACTTATGTATCTAAGTTAATCAGATATTTTTATGTTATTTTTACAAAAGTACCTATGCATTAATTTAGAAAGATTTTTGTTGTCTGTTTTCTATAAAAATAAAGTGTAAGATTTTACTACTTCAGATAACATTTGCTATAAGTCAGTCTATGTCTTCCAAGAAAATCTCTTGGTCTGGACTCATACTTCTCCACCATGTTTCATAATTGATTTCTTTTCAGAGAGGTAAGGTTTGTTGCTCTGTCTCCTTAAATTGAAATAGACGTAATTAATGTGGCTGTGGTGAGAGTCATCTTCAATACAGTAATTGTGTTCTGAAACATTCATCTTAAAATGAAATATTTTCTCCTCTAACTGGAGTCTTTCACTTACAATTAACTTAAACTTTTAGTCTTTACACTGGAAACTCTTCTTTAAAGAAGATATGACTATTTTGTTCTCATAAAAGTCATATCTCTGTCTCTTGGATAAGACAGAAACTGCAACGGCAGTAAGATTAATGTGGATCCTAGAATCTAGAAAGTTGTCTAGAGACTATTTAAAACGGTTACTGCAAGAAAGCTCAAAAAGAGAGTCATTCAGAATAGGAATAGATAGAAACACTTAAACAATTAAAATAACAATACCAGGTGTGTATAGTTAGAGGGAGAGATTTTGCCTATATTATACTGGGGAAAGAAATAAAATATTTCTGTACAACATCATAGAAATGTAAATGGAGATGTTAAACTTCTCTGATGGGTAGTTTGAGAAAAATTTTAAAAATTGAAAAGTTTTTTTTTTTTTTTGAGACGGAGTCTCGCTGTGTCATCCAGGCTGGACTGCAGTGGCGCCATTTCGGCTCACTGCGAGCTCAGCCTCCTGGCTTCATGCCATTCTCCTGCCTCAACCTCTCGAGTAGCGGGACTACAGGCGCCCGCCACCACGCCCGGCTAAATTTTTTTTTTTTTTGTATTTTTATTAGAGACGGGGTTTCACCTTGTTAGCCAGGATGGTCTCAATCTTCTGACCTCGTGATCCGCCTGCCTCGACCTCCCAAAGTGCTGGGAATACAGGGGCAAGCCACAGCGCAGGGCCAAGATTATTGTTTTAAAGTGTGAGAATTGATATTGAATTCTTGTGTTTATATAATATGGTGTCCTATAATTTCTGTTTGGAATATAAAATCAGCAACTAATATGTATTTTCAAAGCATTATAAATACAGAATGCTAAGTTACTTCACTGTGAAATGTAGTCATATAAAGAATATAATAATTATACTGGATTATTTTTAAATGGGCTGTCTAACATTATATTAAAAGGTTTCCCCAGTAATTCGTTATATCAAAATGCTCCAGGCCGGGCGTGGTGGCTTACGCCTGTAATCCCAGCACTTTGAGAGGTCGAAGTGGGCGGATCACTTGAGGTCAGGAGTTGGAGACCAGCCAGGCCAACATGGTGAAACCCTGTCTCTAATAAAAAAACAAAAAATTAGCTGGGTGTGGTGGTGGGCAATTGTAATCTCAGCTAATCAGGAGGCTGAGGCAGGAGAATTGCTTGAACTTGGAAGGCAGAGGTAGCAGTGTGCCAAGATCACACCACCCCACTCCATCCTGAGTGATATAGCAAGACTCAGTCTCAAGGAAAAAAAAAAAGCTCGAAAAATGTTTGCTTATTTTGTAAAATTATTCATTGACTATGCTCAGAAATCAAGCAAACTGTCCATATTTCATTTTTAGAAATTACATATTAAAGATCTAAAACAAAGGATAAAATATCTGCAAAAATATTTGTATTTCTGGATAAATTAGTTTCCTGAGTTAACTCCTTGTTGACATTGAATCTATTTTAAATTAAACAAGGTGCTGATAAAACAAAAGACAAAGAAAGAAATTCAAAATAAAATTGAAAGATGAAATCAGAGCTTACCAGAGATAAAATTTCCTCTGACAGTGTAAAAGAGATCTTCATATAAAAAGCAGAATTTATATAGTCTCTTTCCAAAAGACCATAAAACCAATCAGTTAATAGTTGATTTTTATGTGAAAAAAGAGACTGTAAAAGAAAAAATAATGACACCAAAATCCCTTTTAAATTCAAAGAGTCATAAAATTTCAAAAATGTAATTCAGATAAGAAATTAATGTCAGCTACATTCCTCCACAGTAAAGGTTTGCATCAACTTTTCAACTAATAGTTTTAGCATTCATTAGAAAACTTGTTTCAACCATTATTTTACTAGGTGTTATAACAGGGTACTACATTCTTTCATTTTTTTCTTCATTTATTAGCTGGAATAATTTCTAAAAGAACATTTCCTCCCAAATGTGTATTGATTACACCAAAACACAGTGTGGACAGGGAAAACAAGATAAGTAGACAAATGCTTGATTTTTATACCCCTCCCCACTTTTCACAGTAATGAATTAGTGCTTCAACAAACTTTAATAGTGATTAAAAACTTATTTCCCATAATAAAAATTTTAAGTATTTGTAAGTAAATGGTAAATAATAATTTATCCAGTATTTCATGAGTACCTATAATCAGCCAGGATCCATTCTCCAACAATGTGGGGAAAGGAGCCCAGTTTAAAATTCCTGTCAGGACACCAGCAAGATGATGCAATAGAAAGCCTCAAAGCCCCTCCACCCTCCTCTCCAAGGAGACACCAGCTCGACAATAATATACAGATAAATCCCCTTTGTGAAAAGTACAGAGGCGAATTTAAAGACTCTGGAATCCCTGGTAGGCTTCAAGCCAGGCACATCTAAACGAGCAGGTAAATTTGTTGCACTCACTCATCATCCCTCAGCAGTACAACGCAATGGAGAGAAAGCTCCAAACTCCTAGCTCATCACTAGGGATAGAAAGAAAAGTCTAGACCATATGTCCAACATTTTGACTTTTTGGGAGGGCACTAGCACCTTTCTACCCTGAATCTAAGTGCTAACAGGAAAGGATGCCAGATTGCATGCCTGCTGATAAAGCCACAGTTTGGACTGTCACTCAATCACCATCATTCCTCCTGTGACTCAGTATAACAAGATTGGGAGAATACTCTACAGTTCCTGATTCCCCCACAGAAGTGAAAGAGAATACTGCAACACACATTCAGTGTTCAGACTTCAGGGGAGTTGCCAAGTGATTGTTTTCTGTCTTGCCTGAATTTAAGCGCTAACAGGAAAGCTTTCTAGGTTGGGGACATTAAGAACAAATGAGTTGAGGAAGTTTGGGTTAGCATTCCTTCACTTATCATACCATCCTTCCCTGGATCAATATGCAATGAGTGGGAGAAAACTCTCAACTCCTGGCTTCCCCTTGGAGAAAGAAAAAGCTGGAGTGTGCATCCAGAATTCCAACTTTTCCCAGTCAGCCTGATGGACTGTTTTCTGTCTGACCGGATACTCTTGATGTCTGAGGACTGCTGAGAACAACAGAGAGCTAGGGGGTTATAGCAACTCCAGATAACCTACAGTACTACAGATAGATAACAAAGAGAGCAAGAGATTACATGCTCCTGAAGAAAGACCTGCAAATTTTTCTAAGAATTTACACACAATTCCAGAGACAATACATTCACAGAAAGATTTGACACACTTCAGAATCTCTAACTGGGCTGACTGGTGAAAGGATTTCCCAGTGCAAAACCAATCTGTAAAGACAGGGAGAAGTGGTTATTTTTTTCAAATCCTAGAATCACAACACAAAATTAAAAGGCACACAAGGAAACAGGGAAACATGGCCCAATAAAAGGAACAAAATAAGTTTCTAAATATCAACCCTTCAAAAATGGAGGTATATAAATTATCTGGCAAAGTGACATATCCTGACACATTCTCCAGGATAGATCATATGTTAGGTCACAAAACAAGTCTTAACAAATTTAAGACAAAGGAAATCAAGAACCTGTTTTGATCAAAAGTAGAATGAAGCAAAAATTCAATAGTAGAAGGAAAACTGAAACATTTACAAATATATGGAACTTAACATACTATTGAACAACCAATGAGTCAAAGAAGAAATCAAAAAGAATATTAGAAAACAAGCTGACTAAAAAATAAAAAAACACAACATAGCAAAACTTAGAAATGCAGTAAAGGCAGTACTAAAGAGGGAAATTTATAGCAATAAATGCCTACCTTAAAGAAGAAGAAAGATCTCAAATAAACAAACTAACTTTACAACCCAAGGAACTAAAAAAGAAGAACTAAGCCCAAACCCAGCAAAAGGAAGGAAATAATAAAGATTAATGCAAATAAAGGATATTTTCACACACATATTTTCATTATAATCAGAAAGTAGAACCAATGCAAGTGAATAGATTTAAAAAAACTGTGGTATTACTATATAATGGAATATGGCAATTAAAAAGAGAAAAGACTCAACCAAATAAAATTAAAAATGAAAAAGTAGACATTGCAATTGATGCCACAGAAATAAAAAAAGATTATAAGAGACTGCTGTGAATGATTATGGTAGTAATTGGATAACCTAGAAAAAAATCGAATTACTGGAAATATACAACCCACAACACTGAATCAAGAAGAAATACAAAATATGAACAAATCTATAGCTAGTAAGGTGTTTAAATTAGTAATCAAAAATCTTCCAGCAAAGAAAATCTCAGCCACAGGTGACTTTACTAGAGAATTCTGCCAACATTTAAGGAAGAATTAATGCCAATATTTCTCAAACATTTCTAAAAAATTAAAGAAGAAAGAACAATTCTAAACTCCTTTGTGAAACTAGCATAACCCTAATATCAAAGCCGGACAATGGCACTACAAGAAAAAAAATTAAATATTCCTAATGAATGTAGATGCAAACTCCTCAACAAAT
Source organism: Pan paniscus (assembly GCF_029289425.2). Classification (NCBI taxonomy): domain Eukaryota; kingdom Metazoa; phylum Chordata; class Mammalia; order Primates; family Hominidae; genus Pan; species Pan paniscus. The sequence continues at coordinate 41,213,809 of NC_073267.2, read as the reverse complement.
ACCAGCAAATTGAATTCAACAGCACTATAAAGTATCATCCACCATAATTATGATGGATTTTTTCCTGGAATGCAAGAAGGGTTCAACATGTGCAAATCAATATAATATGCCACATTAACAAAACAATTAAAATAACGTGTTCATCTCCGTAGATGGAGAAAGAGCATTTGACGAAATTCAACGTTCTGTCATTAGAAAAACACTTGAAAAAATAGGAATAGAAGGAAATTATCCCAACAGAATAAAGGCCATATGTAAAAACCCACAGCTCACATCATATTAATGAAGAAAAACTGAAATCTCTTCTTCTAAGATCAGGATCAGGAACAAGGCAAGGACGCCTTTATGAAGTACATAAAGTCCTAGCTAAAATAATTAAGCAAGAAAAAGATATAAAAGGCATCCAAATTGGAAAGGAAGAAATAAAATTTTCTCTATTCACAGAAAACATCATCTTATTTATTAAAAAAAACCCTAAAGATTCAACAAAAAGCTCTTAGAACTAATAAAATGAATTCAGCAAAGTTGCAGGATTCAAAGTAAAGATTCAAAAAAACACAAACAGCAAACATTCTGAAAAGGAAATTAAGAAAACAATGCATTTGCAGTGGCATCAAAATGAATAAAATACTTTGGAATAAACTTCGCCGGTGGGGGAAAGACTTGTACACTGAATACTGCAAAATATTGCTGAAAGAAATTAAGGAAGACACAAGTAAATAGAAAGCCATCTCATTTTCATGAATTGAAAGGACATTTTAAAATTCTAATACTAGCCAAAGCAATTTACAGATTTGATGTAATCCCTATAAAAATTTCAATGCTAATTTTAGAGAAATAGAAAGGACAATTCTAAAATCCATATGGAACCACAACGGACCCTGAATATCCAAAACAATCCTAAGAAAGAGAAACAGAGGCCTCACATTTTCTGACTTTGAAATATACTAAAAAGCTACAGCAATCCCAATAGTGTGATATTAACGTAAAACCAATCATATAGATGAATGGAACAGAATGGATTAGTGGAACAGAATAGAAAGCCCACTGGGAGGCCAAGGCGGGCAGATCACCTAAGGTCGGGAGTTCAAGACCGGCCTGGCTAACATGGTGAAACCCCGTCTCTATGAAAAAATACAAAAATTAGCTGGGCATGGTTATGGGCACCTGTAATTCCATCTACTCGGGAGGCTGAGTTAGGAGAATCGCTTGAACCCAGGAGGAAGAGGTTGCAGTGAGCCAAGATCACACCACTGCACTCCTGCCTGGGTTACAGAGCAAGACTCCATCTCAAAAAACAAAAAACAAAAAACAAAAAAAAAAAACAAAAAAAAAGAAAGAAAGAAAGAAGGAAAGAAAGAAAGAAAGAAAGCCCAGAAATAAACCCACATGCATATAGTCAAATGATCTTTGACGAGGGTGCCAAAACTATACAATGGAGAAAGGATAATTTCTTCAACAAATATTGTTGGGAAAACTGGATATCCATATGCAAAAGAATGAAAGTGAACCCTTATTTTACACTGTTCACAAATGTTAACTCCAAATGGATTGAAGACTTAAATGTAAGAACTAAAGCTGTAAAACTCCTACAAGGAAATATAAAGAAAGGCTTTATCACATTGGTCGTGGCAATAATTCCTTGGATTTGACACCAAAAGCACAGGCAACCAAAGCAAAAATAGGTTAGGGTGATTACATCAAGATAAAATGCTTCTGTGCAAAAAAGGAAACAACAGAGTGAACAGGCAGCCCACAGAATTGGAGAAAATATTTGAAGACCGTATATGTGCTAAGGGCTTAATATCCAAAATATATAAGAAACACCTATAACTCAAAAGCAAATAAACACATAACCCAATTTAAAAATGGCCAGATTCTTAAACAGATATTTTTCAGGAAGACATGCAAATGACCAACAGGGATATAAAAAGATAATCAACACCACTAATCATCAGGGAAATGCTAATTAAAATCACAACAGGATTTATCACCTCATAACTGTATGACCATTTTTTAAAAAAGAAAATAGCAAGTGTTGATGAAGACTTGGAGAAATTGAATTAGAACCCTATGTACTGTCAGTAGGAATGTAAAATGGTAGAGCCACTATGGAAAACAGTATGGAGGGTCCTCAAAACATTAAAAAATAGACCTACCGTATGATGCAGCAATCCCACTTGTGGGCATTTTTCCAAAATAATTGAATAATTCCAAAATAATTGAAAACAAGATCTTGAAGTGATATTTGCATTCCCATATTCATTACAGAATTATTCACAATAGCCAAAAGGTAGAAACAATCTAAAAGCCCACATCAAATGAACAGATACAGAAAATATGGTGTATATATATATATATGTATGGTATATATATGTATGGTGTATATATAGTATGGTATATATATGTATGGTGTATATATGTGGTATATATATGTGTGTATATATATATATACACACACAATGGAATATTATTCAGCCTTCAAAAGGGAAATTCTGTCATATTTCAACATGTATCAATCTTAAGGATATTGTGCTAAGTGAAATAAGCCAGACACAAAGACAAATATATCATGATTCCATTTATCTGAGGTATTGAAAGTAGCCAAACACATGGAAACAGAAGATAAAATGGTAGTTGTCAAGGCCTGGAGGAAACAGGAATTCTGGAGTTGCTGTTCACCAGGTGTGGAGTTTCAGTCAAGTAAGATAAAATCATTCTAGATTTCTGCTGTGCAACAATGTGTATATCATTAACAAAATGTTCTGCAAACTTAAAATTTTGTTAAGATGGTAGTTTTTTTGTTATGTGTTTTTTAATTACAAAAATTTCTGTCTGTATTTAGTTTACATTTTATAAGGAAAGTCAAGCTAATAAATGGTAATGATAAATGCTGTAAGGATATCTAGATCAATAAAAGAAGTTATGGATATGGGAGTATAATTTTAGATAGGGAAGATTTCTGTATTCAAATGCCACATGGAAAAAGGACTAAGGGGAATGAGATGAGTCATATGGAATGCCCAAGACACAGAAGAAGGCAGGCAGAGAAAATAACAAGGATAAAGACAATGAAGTAAAATCATGCTTGCTATATTTCAAAACAGCAGCAAGGACACTAGTGTGACAGAGCAGGAGTGACCAATGGGAGGCTGGAGATTTTGTCAGAGACATTGTCAAGGGTCAGGATCGTACAGGGACTTGTAAGCCTGGAAAGCACTTTGAATTTTATTCAGAATGAGATGAGAAGCCATTGAAAAGTTTTTAAGCAGATGAGTAAAATAATCCACCTTGTATTTTAAGAGGAGCATTCTACCTTCTCTGTGGAATAGAGAGGTGGAAGGGCAAAGCTTGAGGCAGAGAGAGCAGTGAAGAGTGTACTGTAATATTCTTATGTGAGAAATAGTGGAGGGAATGAGAGGTGGTCAGCCTTAAACTGCCATTTGCTCTCTGTATCAGGGCTCAGGGACTTTCAGACTCTCCAGGGATTCCTTACAGTTTTTACATTCGTTTCTCAGTTGCAAACATAATCTCTTCACTCTATGAGAACTCTAGATCTGAATCCTTGTTATGAGTCAGGAGTCCACTCTAGTTTACTCTCTTGTCAGTAACTAGACTTGAAATGTTTTGATATTAATTGATATAGTAATAAGATTGGTTAGAGAAATAGCAAAGAGAGAGTGTCCCCATCCTATGATCACATCAGCATCAGAAGAGAAAAACACATCTACACAGTTTTTCCCTTGGCATAGGCCCTGGTATTCTGTTAGGGAACAGGTTATAAAGGAAATGCAAAGTGTCTTTGTACTTACTTTCAGAATGTATTGTCTTTAACATGAAAAGAATCCAAGGCCTTTTTGCTTCTAATTGCTTTTTGTGTATCTACTACCATCCCTTGCTAAATTGTTGATACGTTTCCTCAAATCTCGGCATGATGTCCTACATTCCAAATTTTCAATAGCTGAAAATTTCCCCTTTTCAGTGCCTTCATGTTTATCTTAGTAAAAAGTTGAGAAAGACTGTAATAGAGTTATTTAATCAGATTTTTTTCATCTACCATAATTTTTGAATAAGGAAAAACATCAACACTTTTTCTCCTTACTTGGCAAATAATTTTCATAGACAGGAAAAAAAAAACAATCAAAACAGGTACAAAATGTAACAAAACCAAAGGACCATGTGAGGTGAAATTTAAAATGAGAAAAATGTCCCCATTACTTTGGGCAATGCAACTCCTGGGAAATAGTAACTCAGCACCTGAAAGCTAAATAATTCTACAGGACTAAATATATATTCTGGTACCCAAGGGGAAAGTGACATCATAGAGAGGTTAGGTCTATTAAAACATATTTGTAAATGTGTAGGTATAAAAATGCTTTTAGAGATGGGAAGAGAAAAAAAACTCATTTGTTTAACAAGTTCTGTTGGGTGCTTTTCACTAGAAGAGAAACATCACATGTTTATAACACTAAGGATGTAAATTGCAGTACATTTTAAATTACGTGAGAAACTAAATAAAATATCTGTTTCAAGTCACTGAATAATTCATCCTTATTTAGTGTTTGTCCCTAATTTCTGTGATTTTACGAATAATTCAGAGCAATGATTTTACCTTTCTCTACAGCTGTATTTGGCAAATGTCCACATTATTTTTGTTGCAAAGATGCAGCCAAGTTTCTTAGAATAGGAACAAAGTTTAGAATGTATTTTTTTCCATAATGAAAAATATTATGAAAGGGGAAACTAAGATATAGCTTACAGGGTTCTCTATTGTGATAACTAAAACAGACTTAGCCTCAAGTGAAACTGACATCTTGCTAACTGTTGGTGGTGAAGGAGAAAGAAGACAACATTGAACCAGACTGGAGAAAGATGAATTCAAATTAGATAGAGATTTGTCACCCAAAGCAAAACAACTTCAAGCTTGAACTGAGTTGACATTGATAGTTATTATGAACTGCAAATCCCTCAAATTCATATGTTGAAATCCTAACTCTCAATGTATTGGTATTAGGAGGTAAACCTTTGGGAGGTAATTAGGTCATGAAGATGAAACCCTCATCAAAGGAAAGTAGTGTCCTTCTAAGAAGATATACGAGAGAGATTTTTCTCTCCTCCATGTGAGGATAAAATAAGACAGCCATCTGTAAACCAGGAAGACAGGCTTCACCAAGAACCCAACCATGCTGACTCCCTGATTTCAGACTTAGATCCTACAGATCTGTGAAAAACAAATGTTTGTTGTTTTAGCCGCCCAATCTGTGTTTTCTGTTATAGCAGCCCACATTGACTAAGAAAATACTAAACCCTTTATTTGATAGATGAAGATAGTATCAGACAAGCTATCATATGAGTAAAAACCTAAGATTTATGTGTGATCATTTTACATTGGAGCAGCTACTGAAACTTGGGACCAAAACCACTAGCTAACATCAGTATGTCAACTCAAAACATTTGGGACAGTAACGAAGATACAGCAAATGAATTGTTTTAATATATAATCAAGGCAAAGTTATCATCAGAAATATAGAAAAAAATCCACTAAATTTGGTTTATGAGAAATTCATGATTCATTGTATACCTTGATACTGGGCTTAAAGCAGCAATCCTAATTCCAGATCTATCTTCAAGTCTGGGTCAGTGTTCTCAAATGCTGCCAGTTTCATGTCAGGATCGGCTTAATATTGAAGGTAACTGAGGATTGCTAATGTCTGACTGGAACCAAAAGAGGTCAAAAGCAGGGTTATAACTTTGGGAAAACTGACCTGGTCTTAACTTCCATCCCTTCCATTTCAAACGGGAAGGTATCGCAATTAGAAGCTATTAGCAGTCTTATCTAATAACTTGTGGATAATTCCTTTTTTTTCTTTTTTTAAGAGTCAGGGTCTCACTCTGTCACCTAGGCTGGAGTGCAGTGGTGCAATTGTTATGGAATCTTTGGGGTGTCAATTTTCTGGTTGGAAAACTGGTTGGTGGCATCTTTGCCCGAGTTCTTGTCCTGCATCCAGGAAGAATGGTGTAGGTAGACAAGTGAAGGGTTAAAGGAGAGGAGCTTTATTAAGTGTTAGAACAGCTCAGAGGAGACCCATAGTGGGTAGCTCCTCTCTAGGTTGTTCTGTCAAGTGTTCAGCTCTCAGTAGAAAGGAAAGCCCTGGAGAGGGTTGCTCCTGTCTGCCGCTGGTAGTTCCCAGACATCTCTGCAGGTCCTGAAGCATTCAGCAGAGAAAGTAGCTGGCCCTCCCATTGCCTCCAGCTATCAGCAGAAAGGATAGCTCCTTCCTGCCTCTAGTCTTCCCTCCTCTGTCTTCTGTCCTGTTCTGGCTGAGTCCTGGGCTTTTATGGATGTCAGAGGGGAGGAAGTGTATGCCCATTGGTCCATGGGCAGCCATGGGTGGGCCCAGGAAAAAGCACCATGAGTTTTGCCTCCAGTCTGCAGGACTGGCAGCCTAGCCTGCAGGTGGGGCTTCACTGGGGACCCATCCCCTTCCACCCAGGAGCCTGTCTGCCTCCCACAGCCATCCATGGCACCCAGGCTGCTGGCATCAAGGGGCACTTGCAGGCCAGTGCCCAGCCACCCTCGGACCCCCTCAGCTTCCCCTCCCATGCTCCTGCTTCTCGGTGTCCAAAGTCCAGAGGGGGCTGAGGTGGCAGAGGACTGGCATGTCAGCACTGCTTTCAATGTGTGCACACCTGGCTGGGCTGTGACAGCACCCTGCTGGGTCCCAACCCCAATCTGAGATCAGAGCACAGAGCCAGCAGGTGGGAGAGACCAGGCAGCAGGAGGAGGTGCTTCCAAGCCTGCAAGGGGCAAGGGGGGTGTTCCCAGGCTCCCCAAGAGTGTAGGGATGCCTGAGTCTGCAGCATTGGTTTGGGTGGCTGGGTGGTGGGCTGGTGTGGGGACAGAGTAGGGGAGTGGGATAAACTCCCGTCTGCTCCATGGAGTGGGAGGTCCAGGTCTACAGCTACAGCTGCAGTTTGGGCAGCTGCAGCAGCACCCAGGGAGCTCCCATTCCAAATCGGAAGGGGCAGGGCTCCCACTTGTCCCCATCCTGCCAACTCCAGGGAGCATACAACCCCAGCCACACCTCTCCCCTGCAGCTGGCATGATGGCAGCAGCCGCTGTCATCACAATCATAGCTTATTGTAGCCTCTAACTCCTGGGCCCAAGTGATCTTTTTACCTCAGTCTCCCCAGTAGCTGGGGCCACAGGCATGTGCCACAGTGCCCATCTAATTGTTTTTTATTTTTTGTAGAGAAGGTGGTCTGGCTATATTGCCCGGGTTAATCTCTAATTCCTAGACTTAAGCAGTCTTCCTGCCTCATCCTCCTACGTGGCTGGGACTACAGGCATGAGCGACTGTGCCCAGCTCCTGATAAATCCTCTCTTAATCAAAGTCTTCATCAGCAGCCTTACTTACCACAATCTTCCCAGATGATCTCAAGTATCCAAAGAAATTAAAAGTAGCTACTGCTGACAAAACTGTTGGGTTCCCTGATATTGTGCAAGAATACAATTATGCAAGGTCTTCCATTAGCTAGCTCTTCTTCTGTAAGAGTCTCTTTCTATGTATAAATCAAAACTGATGCAACTTTTTAAAGAACTATTCCTAGAAAATTTCTCTCTTCCCAGTCAGAATTAATGTATTATTTACCCATTTAAAGGACTACATAAGTAGGACATGGTTTGGGTATATAACAGCACTTACGGCCATTTACTTTGTGGTTCAGTGATTTCTGTGTGCTTCTGACTTGTATATACTTTCAGCCCCTGTAGATGTAGTGGTGGTAGTTTTCCCAACTTAAATTTATCTTTATCATCCACCTTTATCCACAGTCCTCCTCATGATTAGCACATTATCAATATTTACTAAGCTGAACTGAAAGTTTTTATTATGCATAAATACTAAGATGTCCATGTCCATGGTCATGCAGGACAGCAGAAGATAATTTTTTTTTACCAGTGTATCTATTGCTAACAATTGCTTCAAGGTCAGGAGCCAACTCATGTATTAGACATGTAAATCTTGTGAAAATATTCATATTGGAAACAGCATGTAGCAAGTGCAAACAGAACTAAATAAATCCTTTAATTTATCACAGTCCCTTCAAATTATGAATTCTTCCAGCATTACATCAAATTTGATAAAATCCAAAAATATTTTATCTCAATGTTTTAAAAGTGTTGATGCTGTATACATTGAGTTATTGTACAATTGAATGGAACCCACATTCAAAGTTTTTCCTCAATGTTAAAATTAAATGGTTCTCTCTGTGATTCTTTCTGTTTGCAGTTCTTCTCATTTCATTGTTAGAATTTGCCTCTACTAATGTAATTCATTTGGCATTGCAGACATTCTGATCTTTTCAAATGTGTATTTTGCCAGGTGCCTCAAACATTCATCCTTGGTTTGTGCTGTGGGCTTAAAGTTTATATCTCTCCAAAATTCATATATTGAAATCTAATTCCCAATATGTTGGTGTTAAGATGTGAGGCCAGGCTGGACACAGTGGCTCACACCTGTAATACCAGCACTTTGGGAGGCCGAAGTGGACAGATTACGAGGTCAGGAGTTCAAGACCAGCCTGGCCAACATGGTAAAACCCCATCTCTACTAAAAATACAAAAATTAGCCAGGTGTGGTGGCACACGCCTATAATCCCAGCTACTCGGGAGGCTGAGGGAGGAGAATTGCTTGAACCTGGGAAGCAGAGGTTGCAGTGAGCTGAGATTGTGCCACTGCACTCCAGCCTGGGCAACAGAGCAAGACTCCATCTCAATAAATAAATAAATAAATAAATAAGGGCGGTCTTTGGGATGTGAGTAGGTTAAGGGGGTTGGGGAGCCATCATGAATGGGTTAGTCCCCTTATAAAAGAACCCATAGGGAGCTACTTTGCCCCTTTTGCCCTTATGCCACGTGAAGATGCAGCAGTAAGTTTGAGAAACAAACCTCACCAGGTAACAACTCTGCTGGCACCTAGATCTTGGACTTCCCAACCCCCAGAACTGAGAATAATAAATTTGGTTTATAAATTACCCAGGCTAAGGTAATTTGTTACAGCAGTCCAAATGGACTGAAACAGGTTGTAAACACTTGAAAAATGAGTATCTGTATTGAATCACATATTTTAGCCAGTTTGCTTGTAGGAATACAGCCTATGGCCAAAGAATTAATAGCTGACTCTCATTTGAATGGCCAAGATTTGCTATTTCCAGTATTTTATTTTTGTGTCTGTATGTTGGATATAGGCAAATTTTTACACAACAAACCAGAAAAGTTCAATAGTCTTTCATTCTCTGCTTTCACCAACTTCTTTTAAGTATATTTCAACAATTATCTTAACATTATCACCAGTAGATTAAGCGTACTGTTATAAACACTATTTCTATTTATTCAAAGCTTGAATTGAGCTAGCTGCTAATAACATTTTTTAATTAGCATTGCAACCATATTCATCTACCATATTTTTCCCTCTCCTTTGATTTCTGGGCCATTACTCACTTTCACAATTTGTATGTGACTCACCATTCTATACCTACTTTTGCCTTACCTTAAAATATTTTTTGATTTAATACATTTACATTTTTTCTCCTTTTGCTTTTGGAATTGTATTACTATTATGGGGGGTTTTCTTTTCCTTTTTCAAGAGTTTCTCAAAATTCTTGACCAAAGCCCTATCCCCTGAAGTGAGTAATATTCTTCACTATATTACCGCATCACATGTTTACATCTGGCTAAAATAGGAAACACTACTCGTGTTCTGTAGCTAACTGATAATTGTTAAAAGAAACTTAACAATTGATAACAAATTATAGAAAATGATTATTTTAAGGTTCTTTATACTTGTAATATTTGTAAATAATATGAGTTATCACCTCTTTCTGTAGCTAATTGTATAGGGAGCACATGCAGTTAGTGGCATGTTTCTTAACACATTTCTCATATCAAGAATAACAAATACAATGCAGTGGGGAGTGGAGAAAAGAAATTAAGTGTGGCTACATCTGCAAGTAACAATTGCAGCCATTTTTTCAAGGGTAAAACAATGGTCAATGAGCTATACAGATTATTTGTCACCAGAATAACTGAATCAAGAGGTTCCAACTCATTAATTTTTAAAATTCTCATATACCTGAACATCTGGGACATGAAGAAATAGTGTGTATGTGTTAATAGGCAAAGCTGTAGTAATGACTTCTACCTATTAGAAGCAGTTATCTATTTTCCTGTTACTAATTTTTACACAAAAATACCACAGATGAATATTGACAGAAACTCAGAAAGAAGTATGGCATAAACTAATATGAAGGTAATGTAGTAATGGCAGAAAGTTACAGCTTAAAAGTTTTTACAGTGGGAAGATTATTGTAATAGTGAGAGCCATATATGTTTGTTTTGAAATGAAAATGTACAGCTAAAGAGTATAATGCTCAAATTTTTGTACATGTAGTTTTCGTAATTCAACAAGTAGGGTTAAGAGTCAAGAATTACACAGAATGTTGGATTTTATTTCACGTCTGTTCCTCTTGTCAGACATTGCCATCTTTCCCATGTTTTGTCAGGTGTTCAGTAAGTTAACAACATTCACTCTGTGAAAAGTACCACATGATTTGTTGTATAAATATAGTTGGAATTACACTGTGGTTCCTCATATCCTCAAGCTTATAATTCAGTTTGGAGACTACACTATATAAATGTAGAAATGCCATAATTATGCTTATAAATTGACTTTTTAAAACATGCAAATTAATTTGGTAGAAACTGAATACGTAAGTATGGGGGTGCCATATAAAATAATGATCAATGCCAGTGGGATTAATCAAGGAAAGTTTCTTGGGGAAGTGAATTCTAAACAGAATTTGGTATATTTGTTTATTTAGCATTCATTTTATTTTTTCTAATTATAAATATAATGTATTCTCATATTCTCAAGGTAATAAATTTGCAAATTTTAAATTAGTAGGAAGAGTAAAAGGAATTAAGATCCCACTGTCCAAACGTAATCATTATTCAGGTTCTGCTCTTTTCCTTCCATTTGGTTCTCTGATATTTTCTTCATGGTTGCCATTACAATACATATTCAATATTATGACCCACTTTGTATTTCAGTCAGTGTCCATACATACAACTTTGAATGATACAAACGTCTCATAGAAACTACGTTTAATCAAATGAAGAAACTAAGTTTAATGCCAGTCTATATCAATGTACCATTTCCTTCTAGCTAATTATTTAGGCTTTTCCAAATTTTGTTAACATAAATAACTCCAAAGATATTTTTGTTAACATTTTCTCTTAGTGTTATTTTCCTAAGGTAGACTTTAACAATTTACTATAATAAATTATAGAAAATGATCATTTTAAGGTTCCTTATAATTGTAATATTTGTAAATAATGTTATCACCTCTTTCGAATTAGTTATTTCTGCTTGATATTTTATTGCATTGATCGGAATTCCCAGAATTGTAATTGTAATATAATACTAATTATTAAATATTACATTCCTTCTCATGTTAATAGTTATTATTTTGTAAATATGATGCTATTAGCAAATTTTAGATTGGCATCCTTAATATATTAGTTAGATGTTACTAATTGCACTTTTCTTTAAAAAGGCTCTTTTTGCGGCTTTTTACCCCTGCCGCGGCTTTTTGCGGCTTTTTGCCCCCGCCGCCCCGGGTTTTGGCCGCCGCGGCTTTTTGCCCCCGCCGCCGCTGCTTTTTGCGGCTTTTTCTCCCCGCCGCCGCGACTTTTTGTGTTTTTTTGCCCCCGCTGCTTTCTGCCCGCGCCGCCGCGGCTTTCTGCTCCCCGCCGCTGCGGCTTTTTGCCCCCGTCGCCAAGGCTTTTACCGACGTGGCTTTTTACCCCCACCGCCGCAGCTTTTTGCCCCCGCCGCCGCGGCTTTGAGGGAGGGAGCGGCAGACTCGGCTGCCAGCTCCACTGGCGTCCTGGCAAGGGCAGCGCTGAGGGGCGCTCCTGGTCCAGCTCTCCCGGTTCGGGGGGTTCCTTGCCTACGCGCTGGCGCCCCGGGCTCCCTGCCTCGGCCGCTGTGGCCTGCATAGAGCAGCGCTGCGCGCGCAGGCGATGGGAGAGAAGAAGGACGGCGGTGGCGGGGGTGATACCGTGGCCACAGAGGGTGGCGCAGGGTCCGCGGCCAGCCAGGCGCTGCAGCAGTGTGGGCAGCTCCAGAAACTCATCTGCACCTTCATTGGCAGCCTTCTCGGGCTGGGCACCAAGTGCGCTGTGTCCAACGACCTCACCCAGCAAGAGATACCCACCTTGGAGGTAAGGGGTTCAGGGACCGGGCTGGGCTCCAGGAGCGGCCTGGACACCTCCTTCGGGGACACAGTTCACTCCTGGCCACGTTGCATCCTTGAGCCCGCGTCACGCCCTTGGAGGCATCCCATCCCTCCTGCACTCGCTGATGCCGCAGCAGGAGGACCCGGGACCAGCCCTCACCTTGGGCAGGATTTGTGGAGCCGGTGCATGGTGGGAACTGGGTTGGAGGCTCCAGGGTCCTGTGGGGGGGGGGGGGTGGGCTACGCGCGGACATCCCCTTACCCCGTGAATTTCCATCGGGTCCGGCCCTCTCATCTTGTAGGTGAGGAAACCGAAGGCCTGAGGGAGAAATGACTTGCCAGGAAACCCTGTTAAGGAGAATTAACAAAGTGTGGTTATGAAAGGAGAACTGAGATGGGAGTCAGACCTGGAGGCCCGCAACCTTGGTTAAGACATTATACCACCTTGAGTCTGGCCTGTTGACTGAGGGTGAGCCACTCCATCCTCGTCTGATTGTGGGGTCTTGACCTCAAGGGGTTTCCTGCAGGAAGAAGCGAATGGGTTTGCTTTCTTAGCTCTGTCCAGTACCTTAGGGACCTGAGGACTGAAGAGATTCTTGTAGAGCCATCTGGTGTATGTCATGGGTGGGCCTTTTTTGAAGGTCAGTCTGCCCAGTGGGCTGGATCAGCCCGAATGAACTGTCATGAATCTTTGGAGTTGTCTGTGTACTTTTAAGGGCTTCTCATCCTTGCACCAAAAGATCCCTTGGAAATTAGGTGGGAAAACCTTAACTTTTGTGGGGCCTTGTGTTTGTCTTACAATTTCATGCACATGGCCAGGTGGGGTGGCTCACACCTGTTATACTGTCCTGGGTCCCTTGAGTCAAGGAGTTTGAGACCAACCTGGACAATATAGTGACATCCCGTCTCTACAAAAAATAAAATATTAGCCAGGGGTGGTTGTGCGCATCTGTAGTCCCAGCTACTACTGTGGCTGAGGCGGGAGGAGCACTTGAGTCTGCACTGAGCTGTGATCTCACCAGTGTATTCCAGCCTGGGCCACAGAGCAACACCTTGACCCAAAAAAAAAAAAAAAAAAAAAAAAAACCAACAAGAAAAATTCTTGAAGATTTTGCATTCTGTCCCACTATCCATTGGTTTTCATGTCTAGATAATGTCAGAAATTCTTTACAATTGCTTCCAGAAGGAGTAGCCTTTTGATCTAGTGCACAGGTGTCCAGTCTTTTGGCTTCTCAGTGCCACGTTGGAAAAAGAATGCTCCTGGGCCACACATAAAATACACTAATGCTAACAACAGCTGCTGAGCTTAAAAAAAAAAAGATTTGTGCATAATTTTCATGACACCCACCACCACAGATAGGCGGAAAAGTCCTTGTAATCAAAGAGTTGGACACGGCTGATCTAGTGTCTTGTCGTCCGTTTTGTCTTTCTCCCTGATTCCAGAATGCAGGTAGAGATGTAGAGACGTGCTCTCAGGACAGCTGTTGAGATTTAAAAAAAAATTGTTGTATTTATTCCCAAGCACAGCTGTTTGTCATTTGCATTGAAAAAGTCTCCATTCAAACTGCTGTCACATATAAAATCTATTTATATAAGTCTGTATTTTTCTGTTGTCTTGGCCTTTGTGGGCAGTAGTGTGTTTTAACCGAGCAAACTGTCCTTCCAAATAATGAAGCCGAAGTCAGCCTACCTGCTTGCCATTTTTCTTCCCCTTCCATTTTTCTAACCTCAGGATAATTGTAAGAATGAATTAAGATTTGTGTTTAAGGCCGGGCACAGTGTCTCAGGCCTGTAATCTCAGCACTTCGGGAGGCAGAGAGGGATGTATCGCTTGAGCTCAGGAGTTGAAGACCAGCCTGGGTAACATACTGAGACTCCGTCTTGTATAATTAAATTAAATTTAAAAAAAGAGAAAAAGACCTGTGTTTAAAATTTTAAAAAAGAGGGGAAGTGTAATGCAAAATGTGGACTATGCCAGCTATGATTGGGAAAAATAATTTTTCCTACAGCAGTATCTGTAGACTTGTATTAGCAGCATACTGGTCATAAGCGTTTTGCTTTCGTCAAATATGATGAGGTAAGCTACTTTAAAGTGTGGTGGGGCTTTCTTCTGCATGGCTCCTGGAGGTGTTGAGTCCCAATTTAGCCAATTAATTTGGGTTTAGTTTTGATATGGATAAGGGAGACCAGCTTCATTCATGGTGCACACACAGTTTTGCCAGTAAGGAAAAAAAAAGCCACCTGAATGTTCCTACTCATTAGATGCTATCTGGAGAGCTCCTACCCCACTGCCACAAAGGCCCGGGCCCTTAAAAAGACTCAATGCAGCCTTTCTGTATCTCATACTGTATTCTGCAAGATGCTCTTGTGAAAGAAAGTTGTGCCGCATCAGCCGTCTCCCTCCTGAAGATCCCTGCAGATGAGGATTTGTGTTTTAAAGGTTCTGAGAAGTCCTGCAACAACAGTTCTCAAACTTATTTGTCCAGGGGATCTTTTCTTCCACTGAACATAGTTGGGGAGACATGGCCTTAAGCCTTGAGCAGAGAAAGAGACAAGAAACTGTTGGCTCACTTACAACCAAGTGTTGTGTTTATGTTTTAGGTTTTTATGAAACCGAGGTGCTGTTTGAGGTTCTAAATCAAACTGGGTGGTTGAAGAGAGGCTGGTATCCCTGTAGACTTAGCCAGGCATGAGAGGTTGCCTTTTGTTGAAGGAGGTGTTTTACAAAGGGAAATAGGGTGTCTCCTGGGCATTGCATTAGCACTTAAATACTTGTATCACTGAAATGAAATGATGAAATGATGAAATGAAATGATGAGATGAAATGATGAGATGAAATGATGAAATGAAATAATGAAATGAAAGGATGAAATGATGAGATGAAATGATGAAATCATGAAATGGAATGATGAAATGAAATGATGAAATGAAATGGTGAAATGAAATGAAATGTAATGATGAAATGAAATGATGAAGTGACATGATGAAATGAAATGATGAAATGAAACGATCAAATGAAGAAAAAATGATATGAAATGATTTTATGAAATGAAGTGAAATGATTAAATGATGAAATAATGAAATGATGAAATGATGAATTGATGAAATGATCAAATGAAACGATGAGATGAAAAGATGAAATGAAATGATGAGATGAAATGAAATCATGAGATGAAATGATGAAATGATGAGATGAAGTGAAATAATGAAATGAAATGATGAAATGATGAAATGCAATGATGTGATGAAATGATGAAATAATGAAATGAAAGGATGAAATGATGAAAGGATGAAATGAAATGATGAAATGAGGAAATGAAATGATGAAATGTAATGATGAAATGATAAAATGATGAAATGAAATGAAATGATGAAATGATATAATTGAAAAGATGAAATTAAATGATTAAATGAAATGAGATGAAAAGATGAAATGACGAAATGAAATGAGATGAAAAGATGAAATGAAATGATATGAAATCATGAGACGAAATGATGAAATGATGAGATGAAGTGAAATAATGAAATGAAATGTTGAGATGAATTGATGAAATGAAAGAATGAAATGAAATGATGAAATGATGAGATGAAATGATGAGATGAAATGAAATCATGAGATAAAATGATGAAATGATGAGATGAAGTGAAATGATGAAATGATGTGCTGCTGGATTCGGTTTGCCAGTATTTTATTGAGGATTTTTGCATCAATGTTCACCAAGGATATTGCTCTAAAATTCTCTTTTTTGGTTGTGTATCTGCCCGGTTTTGGTATCAGGATGATGCTGGCCTCATAAAATG
Source organism: Pan paniscus (assembly GCF_029289425.2). Taxonomy (NCBI): domain Eukaryota; kingdom Metazoa; phylum Chordata; class Mammalia; order Primates; family Hominidae; genus Pan; species Pan paniscus. The sequence goes on along the minus strand of NC_073267.2, from coordinate 41,197,708 downwards.
AGTTAGGGAGGATTCACTCTTTTTCTATTGATTGGAATAGTTTCAGAAGGAATGGTAGCAGTTCCTCCTTGTACCTCTGGTAGAATTCGGCTGTGAATCCATCTGGTCCTGGACTCTTTTTGGTTGGTAAGCTATTGATTATTGCCACAATTTCAGCTCCGGTTATTGGTCTATTCAGAGATTCAGCTTCTTCCTGGTTGCCTTGGGAGAGTGTATGTGTCGAGGAATTTATCCATTTCTTCTAGAATTTCTAGTTTATTTGCGTAGAGGTGTTTGTAGTATTCTCTGATGGTAGATTGTATTTCTGTGGGATCGGTGGTGATATCCCCTTTATCATTTTTTATTGCATCTATTTGATTCTTCTCCCTTTTTTTCTTTATTAGTCTTGCTAGTGGTCTATCAATTTTGTTGATCCTTTCAAAAAATCAGCTCCTGGATTCATTAATTTTTTGAAGGGTTTTTTGTGTCTCTATTTCCTTCAGTTCTGCTCTGATTTTAGTTATTTCTTGCCTTCTGCTAGCTTTTGAATGTGTTTGCTCTTGCTTTTCTAGTTCTTTTAATTGTGATAGGGTGTCAATTTTGGATATTTCCTGCTTTCTCTTGTGGGCATTTAGTGCTATAAATTTCCCTCTACACACTGCTTTGAATGCATCCCAGAGATTCTGGTATGTTGTGTCTTTGTTCTCGTTGGTTTCAAAGAACATCTTTATTTCTGCCTTCATTTCGTTATGTACCCAGTAGTCATTCAGGAGCAGGTTGTTCAGTTTCCATGTAGTTGAGCGGATTTGAGTGAGATTCTTAATCCTGAGTTCTAGTTCGATTGCACTGTGGTCTCAGAGACAGTTTGTTATAATTTCTGTTCTTTTACATTTGCTGAGGAGAGCTTTACTTCCAAGTACGTGGTCAATTTTGGAATGGGTGTGGTGTGGTGCTGAAAAAAATGTATATTCTGTTGATTTGGGGTGGAGAGTTCTATAGATGTCTATTACGTCTGCTTGGTGCAGAGCTGAGTTCAATTCCTGGGTGTCCTTGTTAACTTTCTGTCTCGTTGATCTGTCTAATGTTGACAGTGGGGTGTTAAAATCTCCCACTATTATTGTGTGGGTATCTAAGTCTGTTTGTAGGTCACTCAGGACTTGCTTTATGAATCTGGGTGCTCCTCTATTGGGTGCATATATATTTAGGATAGTTAGCTCTTCTTGTTGAATTGATCCCTTTACCATTATGTAATGGCCTTCTTTGTCTCTTTTGATCTTTGTTGGTTTAAAGTCTGTTTTATCAGAGACTAGGATTGCAACCCCTGCCTTTTTTTGTTTTCCATTTGCTTGGTAGATCTTCCTCCATCCCTTTATTTTGAGTCTATGTGTGTCTCTGCACATGATATGGGTTTCCTGAATACAGCACACAGTCAAGAGTCTTGACTCCTTATCCAATTTGCCAGTCTGTGTCTTTTAATCGGAGCATTTAGCCTATTTACATTTAAAGTTAATATTGTTATGTGTGAATTTGATCCTGTCATTATGATGTTAGCTGGTTATTTTGCTCGTTAGTTGATGCAGTTTCTTCCTAGCCTCGATGGTCTTTACAATTTGGCATGTTTTTGCAGTGGCTGGTACCGGTTGTTCCTTTCCATGTTTAGTGCTTCCTTCAGGAGCTCTTTTAGGGCAGGCTTGGTGGTGATAAAATCTCTCAGCATTTGCTTGTCTGTAAAGTATTTTATTTCTCCTTCACTTATGAAGCTTAGTTTGGCTGGATATGAAATTCTGGGCTGAAAATTCTTTTCTTTAAGAATGTTGAATATTGGCTCCCACTCTCTTCTGGCTTGTATGGTTTCTGCCAAGAGATCAGCTGTTAGTCTGATGGGCTTCCCTTTGTGGGTAACCCGACCTTTCTCTCTGGCTGCCCTTAACATTTTTTCCTTCATTTCAACTTTGGTGAATCTGACTATTATGTGTCTTGGAGTTGCTCTTCTCGAGGAGTATCTTTGTGGCGTTCTCTGTATTTCCTGAATGTGAACGTTGGCCTGCCTTGCTAGATTGGGGAAGTTCTCCTGGATAATATCTTGCAGAGTGTTTTCCAACTTGGTTCCATTCTCCCCGTCACTTTCAGGTACACCAGTCAGACGTAGGTTTGGTCTTTTCACTAGTCCCATATTTCTTGGAGGCTTTGTTCGTTTCTTTTTATTCTTTTTTCTCTAAACTTCCCTTCTTGCTTCATTTCATTCATTTCATCTTCCATCACTGATACCCTTTCTTCCAGTTGATCGCATCAGCTCCGGAGGCTTCTGCCTTCTTCACGTGGTTCTCAAAACTTGGCTTTCAGATCCATCAGCTCCTTTAAGCATTTCTCTGCATTGGTTATTCCAGTTATACATTCGTCTAATTGTTTTTCAAAGTTTTTAAATTCTTCGCTATTTGTTTGAATTTCCTCCTGTAGCTCGCAGTAGTTTGATCATCTGAAGCCTTCTTCTCTCAACTCGTCAAAGTCATTCTCTGTCCAGCTTTGTTCCACTGCTGGTGAGGAACTGCATTCCTTTGGGGAAGGAGAGGCGCTCTGCTTTTTAGAGTTTCCGGTTTTTCTGCTCTGTTTTCTCCCCATCTTTGTGGTTTTATCAACTTTTGGTCTTTGATGATGGTGATGTACAGATGGGTTTTTGGTGTGGGTGTCCTGTTTGTTAGTTTTCCTTCTAACAGACAGGACCCTCAGCTGCAGGTCTGTTGGAGTTTGCTAGAGGTCCTCTCCAGACCCTGTTTGCCTGGGTATCAGCAGTAGTGGCTGCAGAACAGCGGATTTTCGTGAACCACAAATTCAGCTGTCTGATCATTCCTCTGGAAGTTTGGTCTCTGAGGACTTCCCGGCCGAGTGAGGTGTCAGTCTGTCCCTACTGGGGGGTGCCTCCCAGTTAGGCTGCTCGGGGGTCAGTGACCCACTTTAGGAGGCAGTCTGCCCGTTCTCAGATCTCCAGCTGCGTGCTCAGAGAACCACTATTCTCTTCAAAGCTGTCAGATGGGGACATTTAAGTCTGCAGAGGTTACTGCTGACTTTTAGTTTGTGCCCTGCCCCCAGAGGTGGAGCCTACAGAGGCAGGCAGGCCTCCTGGAGCTGTTGTGGGCTCCACCTAGTTCCAGCTGCCTGGCTGCTTTGTTTACCTAAGCAAGCCTAGGCAATGGTGTGCGCCCCTTCCCCAGCCTCGCTGCCGCCTTGCAGTTTGACCTCAGACTGCTGTGCTAGCAATCAGCAAGACTCCGTGGGCATGAGACCCTCCGAGCCAGATGCGGGACACAATCTCCTGGTGTGCCCTTTTCCAAGCCCGTTGGAAAAGCACCGTAGTAGTGTGAGTGACCCGATTTTCCAGCTGCCGTCTGTCACCCCTTTCTTTGACTAGGAAAGGGAACTCCCTGACCCCTTGTGCTTCCCGAGTGAGGCAATGCCTCGCCCTGCTTGGGATCCCACACGGTGTGCTGCACCCACTGTCCTGCACCCACTGTTTGGCACTCCCTTAGTGAGATGAACCCGGTACCTCAGATGGAAATGCAGAAATCACGTGTCTTGTGTCAGTCATGCTGGGAGGTGTAGACCGGAGCTGTTCCTATTCGGCCATCTTGGCTCCACCCCTCATTTCATTATTTCATCATTTCACTTCATTTCATCATTTCATTTCATCATTTCATACCATTTCATCTTTTCATTTCATTTCATCATTTCATTTCACCATTTCACTTCATCATCTCATTTCATCATTTCATTTCATTTCACCATTTCATTTCATCATTTCATCATTCCATTTCATCATTTCATCATTTCATTTCATCTCATCATTTCATTTCATCTCATTTCATCATTTTATCATTTCATTTCATCATTTCATTTCTTCATTTCATCATTTCGTTTCATCATTTCATCATTTCATTTCATCATTCCATTTCATTTCATCTTTTAACTTCATCTCATCATTTCATCATTTCATTTCATCATTTCATCATTTTATCATTTCATTTCATCATTTCTTCATTTCATTTCTTCATTTCATCATTTCGTTTCATCATTTCATCATTTCATTTCATTTTAGTGATACATGTATTTAAGTGCTAATGCGATGCCCAGGAGACACCCTATTTCCCTTTGTAAAACACATCCTTCAACAAAAGGCAACCTCTCATGGCTAAGTCTACAGGGATACCAGCCTCTCTTCAACCACCCAGTTTGATTTAGAACCTCAAACAGCACCTCGGTTTCATAAAAACCTAAAACATAAACACAACACTTGGTTGTAAGTGAGCCAACAGTTTCTTGTATCTTTCTGTGCTCAAGGCTTAAGGCCATGTCTCCCCAACTATGTTCAGTGGAAGAAAAGATCCCCTGGACAAATAAGTTTGAGAACTGTTGTTGCAGGACTTCTCAGAACCTTTAAAACACAAATCCTCATCTGCAGGGATCTTCAGGAGGGAGACGGCTGATGCGGCACAACTTTCTTTCACAAGAGCATCTTGCAGAATACAGTATGAGATACAGAAAGGCTGCATTGAGTCTTTTTAAGGGCCCGAGCCTTTGTGGCAGTGGGGTAGGAGCTCTCCAGATAGCATCTAATGAGTAGGAACATTTAGGTGGCTTTTTTTTTTTTCCTTACTGGCAAAACTGTGTGTGCACCATGAATGAAGCTGGTCTCCCTTATCCATATCAAAACTAAACCCAAATTAATTGGCTAAATTGGGACTCAACACCTCCAGGAGCCATGCGGAAGAAAGCCCCACCACACTTTAAAGTAGCTTACCTCATCATATTTGATGAAAACAAAACGCTTATGACCAGTATGCTGCTAATACACGTCTACAGATAATGCTGTAGGAAAAATTATTTTTCCCAGTCATAGCTAGCATGGTCCACATTTTGCATTACACTTTCCCCCCTTTTTTAAAATTTTAAACACAGGTCCTTTTCTCTTCTTTTTTAAAATTTTAATTTAATTACACAAGACGGAGTCTCAGTATGTTGCCCAGGCTGGTCTTCAACTCCTGAGCTCAAGCGATACATCAGTCTCCGCCTCCCAAAGTGCTGGGATTACAGGCCTGAGATTACTGTGCCCGGCCTTAAACACAAATCTTAATTCATTCTTACAATTATCCTGAGGTTAGAAAAATGGAAGGGGAAGAAAAATGGCAAGCAGGTAGGCTGACTTCGGCTTCATTATTTGGAAGGACAGTTTGCTCGGTTAAAACACACTACTGCCCACAAAGGCCAAGACAACAGAAAAATACAGACTTATATAAATAGATTTTATATGTGACAGCAGTTTGAAGGAGACTTTTTCAATGCACATGACAAACAGCTGTCCTTGGGAATAAATGACAACAACTTTTTAAATCTCAACAGCTGTCCTGAGAGCACGTCTCTACCTCTCTACCTGCATTCTGGAATCAGGGAGAAAGACAAAACGGACGACAAGACACTAGATCAGCCGTGTCCAACTCTTTGATTACAAGGACTTTTCCGCCTATCTGTGGTGGTGGGTATCATGAAAATTATGCACAAACTTTTTTTTTTTTTTAAAGCTCATCAGCTATCGTTAGCAGTAGTGTATTTTATGTGTGGCCCAGGAGCATTCTTCTTCCAACCTGGCGCTGAGAAGCCAAAAGACTGGACACCTGTGCACTAGATCAAAAGGCTACTCCTTCTGGAAGCAATTGTAAAGAATTTCTGACATTATCTAGATATGAAAACCAATGGATAGTGGGACAGAATGCAAAATCTGCAAAAATTTTTCTTGTTTTTTTTTTTTTTTTGAGTCAAGGCCAGGCTGGAATACACTGGTGAGATCACAGCTCAGTGCAGACTCAAGTGCTCGTCCCGCCTCAACCACAGTAGCAGCTGGGACTACGGATGCAGAGAATCATTCCTGGCTAATATGTTATTTTTTGTAGAGACGGGGTCTCACTATATTGTCCAGGTTGGTCTCAAACTCCTTGACTCAAGGGATCCAGGACAGGATAACAGGTGTGAGCCACCACACCTGGCTATGTGCATGAACTTTGAAGACAAATACAAGGCCCCACAAAAGTTAAGGTTTTTCCACTTAATTTCCAGGGTATCTTTTGGTACAAGGATGAGAAACCGTTAAAAGTATACAGACAACTCCAAAGATTCAAGACAGTTCATTCGGTCTGAGCCAGCCCACTGGGCAGACTGACCTTCAAAAAAGGCCCACCCATGACATACACCAGATGGCTCTCCAAGAGTCTCTCCAGTTCTCAGGGTCCCTAAGGTACTGGACAGAGATAGGAAAGCAAACCCATTTGCTTATTCCTGCACGAAACCCCTTGAGGTCAAGACCCCACAATCAGAGGAGGATGGAGTGACTCATCCTCAGTCAACAGGCCAGACTCAAGGTGGTATAACGTCTTAACCAAGGGTGTGGGACTCCAGGTCTGAGTCCTAACTCAGTTCTCCTTTCATAACCACACTTTGTTAATTCTCCTCAACAGGGGTTCCTGGCAAGTCATTTCTCCCTCAGGCCTTCAGTTTCCTCACCAGAAGAGAGGACTGCACCTGATGGAAATTCAGGGAGTAAGGGGATGTCCGCGCGCAACCCACCCCGCCCACGGGCCCCTCGAGCATCCGTCACAGTTCCCACCACGCGCCCGCTCCACAAATCCTGCCCAAGGTGAGGGCTGGTCCCAGGTCCTCCGGCTGCCGCATCAGCGAGTGCAGAAAGGAGAAGCCTCCAAGGAGGCGACGCGGGCTCAAGGATGCAACGGGGCCAGGAGTGAACTGGGGCCACGAGGGAAGTGTCCGGTCCGCTGCTGGAGCCCAGCCCTGGTCCCCGACCCCCTTTACCTCCACGGTCCGTATCTCCTGCTAGGTGAGGTCCTTAGACACAGCGCACTTGGTGCGCAGCCCGCACAGGCTGCCGTCGGAGACGCCGATGAGCTTCTGGAGCTGCTCGCACTGCTGCAGCGCCCGGCTGGCCGGGGTCCCTGCCCCTCCCTCCGCTGCAGCCGCGTCACCCCTGTCACCGCCCTCCTTCTTCTCTCCCATTGGGCCAAGTGCATTGACGCTCTATGCAGGGTGCAGCGGCCCAGGGGTGGAGCCAGGGGCGTGGGCGTCTAGGCAAGGAATCCCCCAGCCGGGAGATCTGGACCAGGAGCGCCCCTCGGCGCTGCCTGATCCAGGATGCGGGTAGAGCTGGCAGCCGAGTCTGCGGATCCCGTCCTCAGACCCGTGGCGTTGGGGGCAAACAGCCGTGGCGGCAAAAAGCCGCGGTGACGGGGGCAAAAAACCATAGAAAGCCGCGGCGGCAGGGGCAAAAAGCCGCGGTGGCGGTGACAAAATCCGCGGCGGCGGAAGCAAAATGCCGCGCCGGCAAAAAGCCGCGGCGACGGGGGAAAAAGCCGGGGCCACGGGGGCATCAAGCCGCGGCAGCGGGGGAAAAAAGCCTCGGCGGCGGGGGCAAGAAGCCGCGTCAGCGGGGTCAAAACGCCGCCGTGGCGGGGACAAATAGCAGCAAAAAGCTGCGGCGGGGGAAAACGCTGTGGCGGAGGGGGCAAGAAGCAGCGGCGGCTGGGGCAGAAAGCAGCGGTGGCAGAAAGCAGCGGTGGCAAAAAGCCGCGGCGGCGCGGGTAAGAAGCCGCAAAAAGCCGCGGCCGCGGGGTCAAAAAGCCGCAAAAAGCCCGGGCGGCGCGGGGCAAAAAGCCGCGGCGGGAAAGACCTGCGGCGGCGAGGGTGAAAAGCCGTAAAAAGCCGCAGCGGAAAAAGTCGCAGGTGCGGGGGCAAAAAGCTGCGGGGGCAAAACGCCGCAAAAAGCCACGGCGGCAGGGGCAAAAAGCCACGGCGGCGGGGGCAAAAAGCCACGGCGGCGGGGGCAAAAAGCCCCGTAGCGGCAAAAAGCGGCGGGGGCAGAAAGCCGCGGCGACGGGGGCAAAAAGCAGGGGCGGCAAAAAGCCGCGGTGGCCAGGGTCAAAAAGCCGCGACGGCGGGTCAAAAAGCCGCGGCGACGGGGACAGAAAGCCGCGACTGCGGGGGCAAAAAGCCGCGGCGGCGGGAGCAAAACGCTGTGGCGGCAAAAAGCCGCGGCGGCGGGGGAAAAAACCCAGGGCGAAGGGGGCAAAAAGCCGCGGCGGCAAAAAGCTGCGGCGGCGGGGGCAAAAAGCCGTAAAAAGCCGCAGCGTCCGGGGCAAAAAGCCGCGGCGGCGGAGGTAGGAAGCCGCTGCGGCAGGGACAAAAAGCCGCGGCATCGGGGGCAAAAAGGCGCAGCGGGGGCAAAAAGCCGTAGCGGCAAAAAGATGCGGCGGCGGGGGCAAAAAGCACGGGCGGCAAAAAGACACAAAAAGCCGCGGCGGCAAACAGCTGCAGTGGCGGGTGCAAAAAGCCACGGCGGCGGGCGGCAAAGAGTCCCCAAAAGCCGTGGCGGCGGGGGCTAAATTCCACGAGGCCGAGGGCAGAAAGCCGCGGCGGCGGGTGGCAAAGAGTCCCAAAAAGCCGTGGCGGCGGGGGCTAAATTCCGCGAGGCCAAGGGCAGAAAGCCGCAAAAACCCGCGGCAGCGGGGGCAAAAAGCTGCAAAAACCCGCGGCGGCGGGGGCAAAAATCCACGGCGGCAAAAAGCCGCGTCGGTGGGGGCGAAATAATGGGAATGGGGTAGAAGGCCAGCACAGCTTGGCATTTCTGGAGTGTGATGTGGAAGGAAAAGTGCAGCGGAAGACAAAGATGTAAGTAGGCTTGACTCAGTGCAGCTAAGAACCCAGACGTTATCTTGATGTTATCTATCAGCTATTGTTTTGTATTTTAGTAGAGAAGGGGTTTTACCACGTTGGCCAGGATGGTCTGGATCTCCTGACCTGATGATCCACACACCTCAGCCTCCCAAAGTGATGGGATTAGAGGCATGAGCCACAAAGTGATCAAAAAATCTTAAAAAATGTGTATGTAGCCGTCTTTAATCTACCATGTCCATTAGCAGATAAATAACTATAAGCAAAATAATAGCAATGAAAGAAACATAGACTTAGAGTAGATACTCTGATTTATTTAATAAAAATTTGAAAATAGACCAAATTACTCTATGATAAAAAAAATGTTACTATTGAGGATGAGGGTTAGTGCTTGGAAAGGGGCAGGAGAAGTATCACTATTTTCAGTAATGTTCTATTTTCATACATGGTTATAAGCAAATACATGTGTTTCATTAATCAAGCTATCCATACTTAATCATTGTACTTTTCTGCATGTATGATATATGTCAATAAAATGTCTTAAATTATATACACTAAAAATAGACAAAACCACAAGAAGACATACACAAATGTTAAACCTAGAGAGAAATTTGAATATAAGTAAGTCTCTGAATGACTGGTAGAACAAACCGAAAATCAGGATGGAGAGGTTTGGAACAGCATGATTAGCAAAATTGACATATGTGTCTTTTAATATAGGCAGAAACATAGATTAAAAAAAAGGCTTGTCTCAGAGTATGATTTCGAAAATAGTGGAATCGAGTTTGAATCTAGTAAGTACATATAAATAAATGTCTTAAAACTCCTTCACATACTGTGCTCAAGCGATTCTCCCACCTCAGCCTCCTGAGTAGCAGGGACTGCAGGTGCATGACACCATACTAGCTAATTTTTGTAAAGATGGGGTTTCACCATGTTGCCCTGCTGATCTCCAGCTCCTGGACTCGAGATCTGGCCACCTTGGCCTCCCAAAGTGCTGGGATTATAGTTTTGAGGCACCCCGATCAGCCCAGCCTTAAAAAAGGGTGACTACAGATCTTTATCTATGTATGTCTATATCTATCTATAAAATAAACATATGGGCTTATTATATAAAAATATATATTATTAATATTATATAAAAATTTTTTTTCAAGGTAGAAATATATAAAGAGGGTGCATGTAGAGCCTGGGTCATTGTGTAGTGAAGCTCAAGGCCTCTGAAGAAATGCCCCTTGCCTCTTTTGTCTGGGCTAGAATCCGAGAAGGGAAAGCAGCAGATGCACTGGTTCCCAGGTTCTTGGGCATCCCACAGAGAGAAACATGTTTGAGCTAGGGTACCTTTAAACACCCTTGTTCTTACTCTCCTGTTTTATGTAGTGAGCAGAGACTAGCTTCATGAGAACAGACAGTGACAGTGAAGGCTGTCTGTTATTTTGTGCAGCATTAATTGAGAAATTCTAGCACCTGAAGACCTCTGGGCCATTGGAGGGTAGGTGCAGGGGAGGAAAGGGAAGTTTGCATCCCTCCTGCTGTGGAGAGAACCCGTGGGAAGCACAGACCTTGTCCTAACTGAAGGCAGACCCCCTTGCTAACCAGCTTCTCATCAGCCAACCCTGGATGAGTTTCCATGTCTATTTACTAAATAATCTTTATTGCTTTTCTTCATATGGGCAAAGTATGGTTTACAGGGAATATTGTTCCTTTGAGCACCCATCGTGCAAACCCCTTCCTGTTGTGGGAAAACAGGCTTCCATATGTGTCTTATTGGAAACACGTAGGCAATTTCTGTGTTTTTACTGCATCTATGTCATGGATATGGGAACTGAATAGTGCCCATCAAAGGCTCACCTGATGTTGGAAATTGATCTGAGAGTGCGGAAGGACAGAATACTTTCTTTGTTCCTGGGCAGCGGTGGTTGAGGGATGATTTTTGTGGCAGCTACAGTGGCAATGATGGAGGCAGAATGGAGGGCTCAGTACCAAGACAAGGAGAGACTTGGCCTCACAATGGCAGCATTGCAGGGGTGCGCTCTACAGAGCATTTGCTTATATGGTTTTGGGCATTGTCTCTAACGACATTGCTTCCCCAATAGGTTGACCCATTCTAAATAACTCCTTTTCTCTTTAAAAAAGGAAACTTCATTTGTATGACTTGCAATTGTAAATGACACCAATTGGCCAGTTATCATTCAAATTCTGTTACTTAATCCTGCCTTTTCCTGACTATGCAACTATCCCCTAAAAAATTGGACACTTTGTTGCTTACTCATTGTCTTTACACATTTTAAAATGTTGCTTTATGCCCCCAATCCCTAACTACATTTTCAATGTTTTGCAAGTGGAGTCCATGTGTTATTGATTTACATGAAGCTCAAAATAATGCTTATAGTAACTAGTACTTCATAATTAAGCAAAAAGCTCTTATTGAAAAATGACAGAACTATACATAGAGATGACAACATGGAGAGATATTTCATGAGATCACAAAGTTATGGTATGGCAGAACTAGAACGTTGAGTAGAGACTCTGTGTTCCCAATCATTATTTCTACCACCAGCTTTCTATTTTGATGTTAATAATGTTCTTATGTGGGAAACCCTACATATTTGCCAATGTTTAGTTCATTGACAAAGAAATAGAAAGAGCTTCAAGAACACTCTAATCTTTAAAAAATAAAATACCTATAATTGGCCATACGAAAAAATTGGTACTTGACATGTACTGAGATCGTTTTATTTTGTGCTAGACAAATGAAGTCATAGAACAGAATGTGCTTTAAATATTATGAATAGTGCTTGCGTGTGTGTGTGTGTGTGTATTTGTATGTGTTTATAGATGCATATTAGGCCGCTGAAAAGTTTTATTCTTTCCAGGAGAGAGACTGCCAACTTTTGAACCTAATTAGAAGAAGTATATTGCTTCTTCATATTTTTATTAAGGCAAAGTGAGTCTAGTTAAAAATAATTCAACTTGTCGTGGAAATGCTGTCAATTGCTGTGAAGTGAGTTGCTGGCTATGGCTTGTCAGAGCAAATATATTGTACAAATCTTAGGGGGGAATTAGTGCTTATGCATTAAAATCAAATCATCTTGCAGCACACTGAGAAGAAGATTAGATTTTTAAAATAATTTCAAAGTCATGAAAAGAGCAAATATGCTCAATAAAGAGCCTAGCAACCCTCAATGACCAATTCCCCTTTTATATAGTTTGGTATCTGAATTAGAATCCCAGAATCTACAAATTCCTCTGGGTGTGGCTGCTGCATTTTGAAGATTTTATAACACTGCCATCACCAAGCTCTCTTTTGAGATTCACTTTAAGGAGATAATTTACGGGCAACCAGAGAGCATAAACCAAAGTAGATATTTATCTAGATAGCTAGATACATCTCCATATCATTGACAGGATACCTTCTGGCCGAGTGTGAGTACAACCTATGGGTGTGGTTGGAGAGAACATGTGTTCCACCTGAATGGCAGATCAAGATTATTCCTTCTCATCTGCTGCAATGGCTCAGTGTGTTAAGGAGAGGAGCGAGACAGCAAGAACCGCATTCATTCAGTCATACAGACCAAAAGGAGGAATGTCGCCCAGCCCTCTAAACTGACCCAGAACCCAGCTCATGTCTCAACTGCTACCTCTACTACTTAGAAAGAAGTAACACCGCCAAAGCAAGGTTCTGGACAAATATATTTTTATTGATCATATACAAATAGATGAAGATGGACTTGGATGTTAAGAAAAATAATACTATACAAAATCAAGAGTAGACAGTCGCCCCTAGATTTAAATTAAGAGTGTGTACATTAGATAATTTAATCCAATGTATCAGGTAAAAACTTGAACAAACCTTTTGGCCTCTTCCTTAAAATTCAGGGAAGCATGTCCTCCACAAAACAGAATCAAAATATAAATAAAAGACTGGCTTAAGATGAAAGGAAACCTTATAAATGAAAAAGAAGCCAGATGAGAGGCACTTAACTGAGAATGAAAAGAAACTGAGTGGACAAAATAATTATGAGAAGATGAACCTTCAAATCAGAAAGAGGGAAAAAAGTTTATTTGATACTATGGGAACTCAAAAGAGAGTGAACAGAAATGTGAAAATTCCAAGAGTACAGAAAAGTAGCATAACTAAATTAAGAGCATGAGGAAATGTATACAATTTTGAGTAATAAGAACAGAAATCAAAAGTTAGTATTGTATGTTATATTTTAGTAGAGCAACACTGAAGAATAATGAAAACAAGAAATAATATTAAATATGAACATATGGAGAACAGAATAGTATTTTTAAAATTCTGAGTTTCTAAGGTTACCTGAAATTTTAATTTTGGTTTCTTATGTAATACCAGAGTTATTAGGAAGGTATTAGCTAATAACACTATTTTCAGTGATATTTTAAGTATTTGTCCTAGAAAAATTTCTATTTTTAAAAAATGTATATTTAAAAATACATTAAATGTGTATATACATCAATCATATGTATCGATTTCTGTTTTTTTTAATTACAAATGAAATCTGTATTTTTGTGTTCCTGGAAAAAAATAAACTTGACTGGATTGTAATATATTATTCATGCTGTAATTCAATGTATTTGAATACTTTAAGAATGTTACATTTATAGTTAACAGATATTGACCTATAAATTTTCTTTCATATAATGATGCTGTGAGGCAATCTAAGAAGAATTAAAATTTAAATTCATGTATTCCTGCTTTTTCCTCTGTTCTCTAACTGTAATATATTTTAATTACAGATGGAGGAACAGATAGATGTTAGATAAATAGGTATATAATAGATAGATCATCCAAAATTCTTATGGTTATATGTAGTCAGTATTTACCTCTATTTTTCTACATGTTTATCCTTCCAATGTAGTTCATTACTTCCTGCACCTTTGATGTCATATATATAAACAGGAAATAACACATGGTGGCCGGGATGTAGAGAGAGCCACAAGACTTGTGAATAAAATCCACCGGCAAGCATGTGGCGATTCCTTCTGCAGTTTTGGAGGGAATGCCAAACGCTATGTTTGCTGTGGAAAGGAGTATGGTAGTTCCTCAAAACATCAAAATGGTATTGCCATATGACTCAGCAGCACCACATCTCAGGATAGCAAAAGAATTGAAAGCAGAGTCTTGAAAAAATATTTGCACATCCATGTTTGCAGCAGCATTATTGGCAATAGCTAAAACGCAGAAGCAATTGAAGTGTCCAACCACAGATGAATGGATAAGCAAAACATGAGATATACATACAATGGAAAATTATTCAGCCTTAAACATGAGGGAAATATTCTGACATATGTTGCAACTTGGATGAAACTTGAGGATATTATGCCAAGTGAAATAAGTTAGTCAGTGAAGGAAAATACAGTATAATTCCATTTGTATAAGAGACTTAAAGTGGACAGAACCATAGAGATAGTACAATGATGATTGCCGGAGGAAGGCATGGGGAAGTACTGTTTAATGGCTGTAGAGTTTCAGTTTCACAAGATGAAACGAGTTATGGAGATGGATGGTAGGGATGGCTGCACAATGTTATGACTCTATTTAGTACCACTGAACTGTACACTTAAAATGGTTAACAGAGTACATTTTATGTTATGTGTATTTTACCACAATAAAAAAATAAAATACCTTAGGAATATTTTCATGAAAGAGTCGACATAAAATTCATTTTAATGCATGTGTTTATGCATAGCTTTCTATTTTTCTCTTTTCTATTTATATTCCAAATTAGAATATAATGCTAATCAAGCATAGTGGCTGTGTGTCTTGCTTCCTCTAGTCCGCAGGTAGCATACAAATGTAATAAACTACTCATTAATGTCACATCTATTTATTTTCTGCCTTATACCAAGCTTGTGGGATTCTCTTAAATACAACATTTTTATACTTACACCTAGGCAATACCCATTAGCATCGCCTTCCTAAATCAGGGGAAATTGAGCCTCTGTAAGGTGGAGTAACTTACTAAGATACAAAACTCAGCATTAAAGTCTGTATACTTCAATATCCTGACCCCTTCTCATTTGTCTTTACTGTCTTTTATGTATGTGTTAGATGTTCAATAAATTCTCTTTTTTAAACTGAATTTAAGCCGTGGAGCAGTGTTTTGTTGAATAATAAATATGATATAGGACACTCTTCCTCCCTTTCATTTATGATCCAGTTCATGAAAAAGAGAAATTCTTTCATTGTGCTAGAAGCTTAAAATAATGAAAATGCCACTTTCTACATTAAACAGAAACAGAAGGGAATCGAGGTGAATTGCATGAGACATAGAAAACAAGTGGGAAAGAAATCTAGTATAATTTGCCCTTTGTGGACCTTTATTATTTAGCGTTTGAGTAAATGTTTCCCCCAAATATCTTCCCATCTTAATTCATGTCTATAAAGTAGACATTTATGTCTCACCTTGTCAAGAAGGGCAAACTCTAACATAAACGTTTCCCAAAAATGCTTCCTGCTAAAACGTCAGCTCAGTCTGGCTAGAAATTAAGCTCACTTCATAAAGATTAATTGGCAGCTAATCTTTGCATGCTGTTCTCTGAACTTGAGTGAAAGCTGTCCATCAGGCATACAGGGAATGACGGAAAAGGTGACAACAGAAGATGAATGCTATGTCACTAACCTTCAAAGATGACCTTCCTTTTCTTTCAAATTCTTGATATCTTAAGACTTCATTAATTCATCTCTCTTCGCCCTTGGATCAACATTGTGCTATACCAAAACTCATGTAAAACAATGATCTAATGTAATAAAAATGGCATTGTTTTCATGTAGATGCAAGCTAACTGGCATTTTTACAATCGACATATTTCCTTTGTCAATTTTTCATTCTGTATTGGAAGTAATTGATAGGTATTTTTGAAGGGGTGAAGGTGTTTCTGTGTTCGTTGTGATCCAAACTATTTTTAGACCTAGTGGCGTTTGTAAAACAATTTGTGCCAGCTGACCAAGGACCACTGTGGCAGAAAGCAGCAAACTTGCATAAGATGTCACTGCCTCATAAGTTGGCTTTGAAAACTAGGGGCTTACTCTATACTCTTATGAATCAAAGACATTGATAGATGTAGTATAAGATTACAGTCATATTTTCCTTTTGACAGTCACTTTATAAAGTATGATGTATTGCAATTAATCTCAATTAGCTGATCACAATTAAAATTAATAATGTTTATTATTGCTGATAAACAATCATGACTCTCCGGTTCTCAAATGTGCAAGTAATTCTTGTAATTTTAATACAAATTTGCTTATTATTACTAATTGATTTAATCTCATTGGATTTGGTTCATGGATCCAATTTATTAAAATATTGATAATGGGGTAATGATTTGTCTCTCCATTTCATTTACACTAAAAGCCACAATTCTTACAATGGTCTGCAAGCCCATCATGATCTGCCGCATGTTAACCGCCAAAATTCTTTTATATCTTCGCCCTTGATCTTGCCAGTGCTTCTGGCCACCTCACTGTCCTCTGGATATGCCAACATGCTGCTGCCTTATAACCAAAACTCTAGTTAATTTCTTGGGTTGGAAAGATAGCCCTCCATATATCCATTGATCAGCTCATTCAACTTCCTCAAGTCTTTACTGAAACCTCACATTCTCGATGAGACCTATTCAGTATTTCAAACTGCCTCCCAGCTGCAACATTCCAAAACCCCTTACTCTTCTGTGTATTTTTGAAAGGATTTATTGAGATATAATTTACATAGTGTAGAGTGCACACACTAATGTCTACAAGTCAGTGGCTTTTAGTATATGCACAGATAAGTGGAGCCATCATCACAATGAATTTTAGAGCATTTTCATCACTTCAAAAAGAAACTCCACCTTCTTTAGCTGTTTACCTCCTATGCACCCATCCCCTACTCAATCCTAAGCAACCACAAATCTGTTTTCTGTCTCTATAGATTTTCCTATTCTATTTTCATCTAAATAGAATCATACAATAGGTGGCCTTTTGTGCCTGGCTTCTTTCAGTTGGCATAATGCTATCAAGATTCATGTACGTATTGGTACTTTATTTTTTTTATGACTGTATAACATTCAATTTCATGGATATAACATTTTGTTTATCCAATAACATTTTTATTGACATTTGAGTTGTGTTCAGCCTTTGGCTATTGTAAATACTGCTGCTAAAAATACTTGTGTACAATTTGTGTTTGAACACCTCTTTCCAATAATCTGGGTGTATACCCAGGAATAAATCTCTGGGTCATATGACAGTTCTATGTTTAATATATTTAGAAGCCATCAAACTATTTTCCAAAGTGGCCAGTTCTAGCCATAGAGTATCTAACTGTGGTTTTGATTTGTAGTTGCCTGTTGAGTGATGCTATTGAGCACCTTTTTATGGGATTATTGACCGTTCGTGTATCTTCTTGGGAAACACATCTATTCCTATCATTTATCAGTTTTGAGTTGGGATATTTGTTACTGAGTTAAAACAATTTTTCTATGTTCAAGATACATATATATACAGAAATATAGATATGTTTTTCAAATATCTTCCCACAATTTTTGAGCTGCCTTTTGACTTGCTTGGTTGTCCTTTGAAACACCAATGTCTTTAATTTTTAAGAAATTTTAACTATCTAATTTTTATTTTGTTGCTCATGTTTTTGGCGTTACAGCTATTTCTTTGCTAGATCCAAAATCCTGAAGATTTTCCAATATGCTTTATTCTAGCTCTTGCATGTATGTCTTTAATTCATTTGAGTTAATGTTTTTGTATGCTTTGGGGTAAGGGTTCGAATTTATTATTTTGCAAGTGGTGATCCACGCGTATGTTGTTGACCCAGTTGGTTCAAAGACTGTCTCTTCCTCATTGAATTGCACATGGCACCACTGTAAGAATCCATTGACTATAGATACATAGTTTTATATATGGACTCTCAATTCTCTTCCATCAATCTATGTATTTTTCCTTCATCAGTATTGTGTTGTCTTGATTACTGGTGCTTTGCCGTAAGGTTTGGAGCACGGGAGTGTGAATTATCCTAATATGTTTTCTTTTTTCCAGACTATTTTGGCTATTTTGAGTCCCTTACAATTCCATGTGTATTTTAGAATCAGCTTGTCAGTTTCTAGACAGAAGTCTGTTGGGATACTTGCAGGGATTTCATCAAATCTGTAGTTCACCTTGTAAAGTACTACGATATTAAATCTTCCAATTCATGGCTGTAAGATGTTTGCTAATTATTTAGATCTTCTTTAAACAAAAATTTTTAATTTTCGGAGTAAAATCTTCTATCACATTTTCCAAATTAATTATTATTTCTTTTTTTGATGCTATTGTACATTGAAGTGTTTTCTTAATTTCATTTTGGGGTTTTCATTGTAGATGTGTGCAATTGATTTTTGTACATTTATCTTGTATGCTGTAATATTGCTGAAATAATTTACTAGTTCTGTCGTTCAGTGGATTCCTTAAATTTTTCTAGATACAAGAATGTTATTTGCAAATAAAGTTTTATTTCTTCCTGTTCAATATGGGTGACTCTTATTTCTTTACTTGCCGATTTGCCCTGCATAAAATATTTAGCACAGTGTTGACTAGAAGAGGTCAAAGTATATATCTTATTCTTATCTCTGACCATAGCGGGAAAGTATCCTTTCTTTCACCACTAAGTTGAATGTTTGCTGTTGGCTTTTCACAGGTGCCATGTATCTGGTGTAGAAAGTTCTCTATTCCTGGTTCATTGAGTTTTTATTTTTATTTGTAATCATGAAAGCATTTGGATTTTGTTAAATGTCTTTTCTGAATCTATCGAGATGATCATGCAATTCTCTTTCTTATTCTATGTATAAGATGTATTACCTTAATGGATTTTGGGCTGTTGAACCAACTTGGGATTACTAGTATAAATTTCACTTTGTCATAGTGTGTAATTCTTTTATATGTTGCTAGATCTGATTTGTTAGTATTTTTAAAGGAATTTTGCATTTATACTTATAGTAGTTTTATTTTTCTATGCTATTTGGACTAAATTTTGTATCAAGGTAACACTGGCCCCACAGAATAAATTGGGAAGTGAATATTTCTCTTTTTAAAAAAAGTTAGTCAAGAATTAATATCAGTCAATACTAACAAATATGATTATTATAACTTATTAATTTCTCTAATTTTTATTTTCTTCCTTCTGCTTGCTTTAGGTTTAGTTTGCTATTTTTTCCAGTGCCTTAATGTGGAAGGTCATCTTATCTCATCCTTTCCTTTGTCTTTTCATTTTCTAAATGGTGTCTTTTTAGCATCAGGTGAGCTCCCCAGGTGGGTAGTACTCCATGTTTATTGCTGTACAACAATGACAGGTAATATGCCCTGAAGACAATGGAAACTTAACATTCAAATTCCTCCTAGATTCCACCTTATGTGATATGTCTCTTCCTTTGATTGGTCTGAATTTCTACCCTTTCTCTATTATAAACCATGAGTACAATAGCATTCAATGAGTTCTGTGAGTCTTTCTAGTTAATACTTGAAACTGAGGGTGTTCTGGGGAAACCCCTGAACTGGCAGTTGGTGTCAAAAGTGAGAATCATCTTATATGGCCTCTTCCTTTGAACTTTGCAGATGGACCCAAACTCTGCACAATTTGGGCCAGAAGTCTCGTGTTGACTTTGCAGCCTAAATTATTTTGTAGTTTGTCTAACCCTCAATAAATTTGCTTTCATCAAATATTGTATTTGTTACCCCAAAATTACCATCATGTTTTTTTCTCCAAATAACTAACATTGGGAGAAATAGCCAGCTGAATCTGTAACTCAACAGAAACAAGTGATCCATATACCATATAAGTGGCCATTTCATTTTGCCTCCTTCCACCAAATCTTAGCAATGTCAACCATTGCCATGAGCCACTGTAGGCCTACCAGCTACAAACAAACAAGGATCTTTTAAAAACACTTCATACTCCCATTTGATAAATTTCCCAGCAAAGAGTTGCCTACTTTAACTCTATGCAAGTGGCTCATATTCGCGAAGTCTGGAGATATTATTCATGTAGTGTGAGAAAAATCATCCCAGCGATGCCAGCACATTCTCCTTCCCATGATCTGCTTAGTTTGCAAACATATTCAGGCCATGGGTGAGAGATATGTATTTCACAGTACAACAATTTTATGGAGGGCACTGAAACTTAGATTGAGCATTTTAGTACAGTGACACATCACTGAATGATAGGGATACGTTCTAACAGATGCATCCATAGGCAGTTTCATCATTTTGCAAACATCAGAGAGAATATTACAACCACCTAGTTTGTACAGCCTACCACGTCTAGGTTATATGGTATAGCCTCTCTCTCCTAGGCTACAAACCTGTGAACTACATTACTGTACTGAATAATGCAGGCAATAAGAACACAGTGATAAGAGTTTATGTATCTAAACATAATTAAACATAGAAAAGTATGTAAAAATATGTATTATCTCATGGGACCTCTTTTGTATATGTAATCCATCTTTGACTGAAATGTTATTATGCATGACATGACTCTATGACAAAAATAATACATTGTAAAAAATGTACACATATATCTAACATATTAATATTATAAAAATAAAAATATTTATTCAGTGTAAGAATTTGTAACGATCACAAAATGTTCACAGCTTATATTTTAGTACAGTTTCAAATGCCCAGTGGGTTAATTTGAAAGAATGCTTCCAAACGTGAGGTGACCCCTGAGAACAGCATAATCCACTGCTGTCTCCCACATTGAGTTTCTCAGTTTGTGCTCTTTTAATTTTGGGGGGAGGGAAGCCAGTCCTTTAAACCGATCTTCAGCATGATGGCAGAGCCAAGGAGTGTGGACAAGTGGCACGGTGTCTGACTTTGTTCCAGCAGCCACTTGGGCATTCTCAGGGTCTTCTCTGCCCTAGGGATAGCACCACTATTGAAAACACGTCTTTGTGACATTCTCTATGCCAGGAACTCCCAACACATTTTCCTTGAAACTGATGAAATGAATAAAAATAAACCAAGAGGTGTGCTGTTTGTTTCTGTTTCCTCCTTTCTGCAGCCCTTCTTGATCATCTAATATTTTAAAATACATTGTCGATCACCAAAAGTAGCAGAAGGGCTTTATTGATTTGTAGCAGATGTATTAATAGCCCAGCCCCTATTCCTTACCTGTAGCTGCTGGGAAGAAAACCATTCTTAACACTCTACAAGGCCTCATCTCCAGAATTTGCACCTGTTTCTAGCTGAAGACTTTCTCTAGCAGCACGGGAGCTTTTTACTGGGCATGAAGTGGGAAGAAAAGGTGAGGGTAACTAAGAAGAATTTCCCTGGATTCAGTGATGTAATTCTGAGGCATGTTCCACATAGCTTCCCATAGAACTAAGCCCAGATATCTAACACAGGAACTTGCCTCTTAACACGTGTGGTATTGGCTTTTCTATCTTTCCTGTTTTATTTTGTTCTCTTTTCCTTGTCTCACTTTCGCTGTGTCCTCACTCCTGCTTTAAGAATACCCAAACAAATACGTTCATTTATTTTTTTAGACTCTCAGAACACAGTTGATAGTTGAACTTGTAATCTATGATAATCAGCTTGGATGCTATACTGACAGGAAGATGGTGAACTCACAATGTCTAATTAAGATAAAATTAAAAAATATATTGATTCATGTCCAAAGATTTAAAAAACCTAAGCAGCAGTGTCACAATTTCTTCTTTTTAGTTTACATGGTTTCTTAAATGCCTACAGTTATTTTAAAGGAAGACTTGTGTCTAGGAAAAATTGAGACATATGGAGTAAATTACTAACCCATTTCTCCTTGAAATCCATTAGATGCTTGATGATTTTTCACATATATTTCTGAATTGAAAAGCTAGTTGTGAATTATTTTTATAAGCATATCCTTATGTAATATTTTGTTTTTACCAGTGAATTGAAGGTTTAAAGATTAAATTATTCTATCCAGAGAATAAAAAGCAATTATTTCACAAGGAGAACATGTGTATGTTGACACGACATTTTAAAATCTAGATTTTAAAATAGGTCCCATATTACTTTTGAGTCGATTAGAATATGTTTGTATCAGTCTGTCTACAGTTTTACACCTGTCAAAATGTACGTGAACTACAACAAGTACCTTGAACAATTTCGAAATTTATTATTCCTCTGAAACTGATTAAAAGAATTATGGTAGAGTGAAATTCTGATTGGCATAATTTGGGAGAGAAATTATTCCTTGGACATCAACCTCTGCCAAGATAGTTTATAATGACATGGAGACTTTTTGATTTACAAAATTTGTTATATAAAAAATACTAAGACGATGACAGATAATACACAGACTTTAATTAAAATTGTACTGAAGTTGAATGTCTAAATAAATTAGAAGTGTACGTGGTACATCTAATTGCATGTTTATATATTTTATTTGTGCATTTTATTCCTAGGGTTGCTTTTGCTTTAGTTTGTAAAATGTTCTTATTTTTATGATAATGTAGTATATACTAAATAAAGAAAAATCAGGAAATAGGAAATGAAGAAAACATTAGCTATTATCAACCAAATAAAAATTGTGCAATCTCTAAGCACATGAACTATGTCTTATTTGTACAGCATGTACAGTGTTTATGCTTCATAGGGTGAGGTAGAGACTGCAAAACATTGAACCTGGGACAAATAAGAAAGTAAGGAAATTTTCACAATATATTAATATTATAGAAAATGTTGAACTTAACAGTTAAGATACAAGTAGTGAAAAATGATAGCATTTAAGGAGATCTAGAAAACTTAATCTATATCTGTAACGTGTGAGAAGTATTAGAATAATGCTTGCATTTCTCGATTGGCATCGATTTCTATTGAGACTGGAAACAGAAGTGAGGGAAAAAGAATTTAAATTATGGATACTTGAGTTTTATACCTAGGAGTTTGAGAAATACATTTTGTCACTATCAAATCAGTTGGCACAAGAGTGTACAAAACTCCCTAATTGTGTCTATGTGGAGAAGACATAGACAACCGGAGAACAGCAAAATAGAAATAGCAAAAAAGCACAAAAAAATTTTACCTGTATTTTTACATAAAAGCCAATTAGAGTAGGAAAACATGAAATTTGTGTTTTATCAAAATTGTTCTCTTTCTCATAATATAGCTGATTATATTACTGGAAAAAAATTGAAGCATTGGCATGTTCACCAAAAAAAGTAAAACATAAGGTCAAAACCATGGGAATGCAGGGAGCAGACAAAATATACCTACACACCGAAACTGATTTTGCCCTACGGACATGTACCAAAATGAATGAGTGCAGATTCCTACTGTCATACATCACATAGGACAGTAAAGAAATACATAGCTTTTCCCAAGATAGGGCATCACACAGCAGCTCCTCCCTAAAGCTAGGACCAAAATTTCTATCCTCAGTATAAAGAAGAATCAGAGGTAAATTAGTCCCATTTCACATTCCCTGGAAACGGCAAATAAAAATGACTTGAGATTGGACAGATTTAAAGAAACTCAATCATTAATGATTTACAGCAATTAATTTAAAAATTGTTTAAGTGTGCAGTCCAAACATACGTCCAAACACCTTTAGGCCAAGAATTAACATAATGTGGTCCCAGAATGGTGGTGCCTTTAGTAGACTCACAAAAAAATTCAAATTCTCTTTGGCAAATTTTCTTCTTACTAATCCTCAAAAGTGCACAAAAATAATTTTCAGAGAAAAATAAATATTTGTCATTCAAAGGCATCTAAGTACGCAAGGAAATGATATTCCACCATTTGAAAGGAAAGCAGAAAAATAGTACAAACCGATCCACAAAGGTTCATTAGTAGAAATATCACTGTTAGATTATAAAGCACATTGGCTTTAAAAAAATTTTAAAAAAATATATTTTTAGGACACTAAAAAATTGATGTAGCAAATTTGAAAACTAGTTTGTATAAAAATATAGTATTTTAAATTAAAAACTCAAAAATGAACTCATCAGATTAGATGTGGCCATGGTGGGAGTTAATAAATATTTCAGAATGCATTACAGAAAATTTAAAAAAATGCAAAATGTGGACAGAATTATGAAGAGACATGGAAGATACAGTGAGAAAGTGTAGCATGTGTTTAGTGAGTGTTCTCATAGAAGGAAACTGGGAAGGGACAATATGTGATGGTATTTTGGCTGAAAGTTCTCTAGATTTTGTAAGACACTAAACCGCATATTCAAAAATTCCATGCATGCTAAGCAAGCTACAATGGAGATAAACCTACACCTATGTATCTCCTAGAGAAATAGTAAAGAATCAGGAAGGGAAAAATATTTCAATTAGCACTAGAAAAATCAAATTACCTTTAATCATATTGAAATCTGAAAGAATGAAAAGTAAAATAAACAATATTATTTGTTAAGAATAATAATGCCATTCTGAAATTCTCAACCAAGAAAAATATTCATCAACCTATGGCTAAATAACATATTTAGAGACAAAAAACAAAACGCCTCCAGCAGAATTCCACTAAAGAAACTAAAGAGAAACTCTGAAAACATGTTTCAGAAAGGTTGAAGTTCTGAAATCAAAGAATGAACACAGAGCAAAATATATTGTAAACATACACATAGATCTAAATAAAAAATTAGGTGTTGAAACAAAAAGATATTTAAAATTAGATAAGCACTGCAATATGTATGTTAGGAAGTAAATTATTAGGGCTGAAGTATTCAAAGACCCCTTAATTGTCTGACAAGAGCAGAAAGGTGAGTATGACTTTGCAAATCTTTTTTTTTTTTTAAGAAGGGGTCTCACTCACTCTTTCGCCCAGGCTGGAGTGCGGTGGCGTCATCTCCGCTCACTGCAACCTCTGCCTCCCAGGTTCAAGCAATTCTCCTGCCTCAGCCTCCTGAGTAGCGGGGATTACAGCCTCGTGCCACTACGCCTGGCTAATTTTTGTATTTTTAGTAGAGACGGGGTTTCACCATGTTGGTCAGGCTAGTCTCCAACTCCTGACCTCGTGATCCACACGCCTCGGCCTTGCGAAGTGTTGAGATTACAGGCGTGAGCCACTGCGCGTGACTGACTTTGGAACTGTAATAAATTCACTGGACATTATGCATTTCTCTGTTGTATCTGTGAAAACAATAAAAATAAAAGTCATAATTTAAAAACAAGAAGACAGAAACTGATAGGACAAAATGAGACATTATATATATATATCTATATATACAACAAATTAATAAAACAAATTAAGTATAAATGATCAAAGATTAACTTAAACGTAAGTAGACAATGTTTTTGTTAAAATACAAAGATTGGCAAAATTAAAAATATCCGTCTCTATCATAGTTACAAGAGAGGCAACTAATATATACATTTTCAGAAACTTTGAAGTTCAAACAATACAGATAGTGTGTATATATGATATACATACAAACATACTACATGAATATAATTTTTTAAAAAGTTGCTATGCAGACAAAATAGAATGTAAGTTAGAAACATTTATTAAATTAAGTTAGTCTAAGCAGTGTGATACAAGTTTGAAGTTATTAAGAAGATGTGATGACTTAAATGTGCATTAGCCTGATACATATATACATATATACACACACACCATACACTCTCTCTCACACACACACACGTATTTAGAGAGAGAGTCAAACTACATAAAGCAAAAATATCAGAAAGTAAGTAGAAATGGATAAGCCCCCAAATCATTATAGACATTTCAAACACACATCTTTCAGTAATAGATAAAAGAAAAAATTAAAAGAGTAAGTTTTAAAAGAAGCTAGTGGATTTTAAAAAGGGCAAATGTTATATAAGGAACATGAATATTATAATTCATGTCATTTTCATGTTCATACAGAATACTTACAAAAATTAACAATTTCTAGACCATACGACAAATTCAAACAATTTTCACGGAAATAACGTGACACAGAATATATTTCCTAAACAAACAGCAATGAAGGTAGATATCAATAGAAAAAAGAAAGCTAGAAACATAAGTCTAATAATATTGGTTGGAAGCTATTTTAATGAATATTGAAATATTTTAAAGGTGAATAGTCAATACAAATGAACTAAACACTTTTGTGAGGCCACTAAGATGCATGTGTAATGTGTAATGCCTCCTTTTATAAGGAGTAAATCTGTAACATCACCTGGGCTATTTGACAACTGCAAAGTGAATGTGAGAAGGAAAGAAACAGTGAGAGAGAGAGAGAGAGATAAAACCAGTAACATAAACATAAAGAATGAAGGAAATATCCAGGCACCATGGTTCACGCCTGTAATCCCAGCGCTTTGGGAGGCCGAGGCAGGTGGATCACCTGAGGTCAGGAGTTTGAGACCAGCCTAGTCCAACATGGTGAAACCCACTCTCTACTACATATACAAAAATTATCCTGGCATGGTGGCATGCATCTGTAATCCCAGCTACTCGGGAGGCTGAGGTGGGAGAATTGCTTGAACGTGGGGGCTGGAGGTTGCAGTGAGTAGAGATCACGCCACTACACTCCAGCTTGTGCGACAGAGCAAGACTCCATCTCAAAAAAAAAAAAAAAAAGGAGGAAATAGTACATGAAAAAGCAGAAGTAAAGCAACTGAGTATATATTTAAAAATGCAAAAGCTCACTTTTTCAGAAAAATATTAAAATACTAAATCTAAGAAATATCTAGGTAGACTGGCGGAGAAAAATACAGAAAATGCACAAAAAAACAATTACCTGGAATGCGAAGGATACAAAACTTCAGCAGTTGTAGATTTTAAATAAGCAATGACTTTGAGTTCAAACATGATGGGGTATATTGAAAAGAATCTCTCAGAAAAAAAGGAAAAGAAAACTGTTATAGAGCTATGTACAAAATGTTAAGCACTATTGAAGTCTTCCAAATCTAACAGTTATGGAGTTATTCGTCTTGGACTAACTCTCCTGAAAAGAAAAAAACAAAACAAAACAAAAAAACCTAAAAACCTGGATAAAATAGCCTACCGTGGGCACTGGCAATGCAACCAAGCAGGTAAGACCTGGGTGCTACAATCTCTTTGTCAGAACACGAAGCATTCATACACTCTTCTCAACCTCACTCTCACCTTTTAATCTTAGATCTACTATTAAATGTATTCAACATTACTATCAATCCTTTGGTCAAAATTTCTTTACTCACATTGTGCTTGATGTACTTGGAGAGACTGTTCAAGAAAGTGTGAGTAGTGAATTCCTCAAACTCTTGCATATTTAAAATTACATTTTTGAACCTTGATGCTTGAAGTGTAGCTTGGGTAACGGGTGGGCTTTAAGCCAATTTTGGCATGCAAGGGGTTGAGTTTATTAGGCATCAGCACCTCTGAAAATTGTGGGGATGCAGGCTTAATTTCAACATTATTCTAAATACTTGAAAGATATTATATAAGTCTTTAATAAATTCCTGTGTCTATCAATGGTTCACATTAGCTCAATATCCATGATTAAACATCTATAAAATCAAGGCACTGTTATTTAGTGGAGACTTGCTGGCTATTCTATGAGAGGAGGTATTGTTATTGTGATCTCATCTTCTCATAAAAGTGTATCATATTACTCATAACCAGCCCTTCATATTCGATTCCTACTTTGGTATTTTAAAATAAGATATCTTTGAAACACTTGAATTCAAAGAGGGAATCTGAATAGTTTTTAAAATGTCGATGAAATGCCATTTCTTCATGCTTGAACAAATAAAAATTGACTAAAGTGCTTCTCTTCAAACTTTCTGGAACATTTTTTATCTAAATTCTAAGAACAATCACAATAGGTTTTAACCAGAAATGTGAGAATATTCTAAATGTTAGGGTGGAAAAATTTTTGAAATAATTTTATAGTAATTTTTATCATCATAGTGACAGTGTGCTAAATTTTTTTAAGTCAAATGTTACTGTGGACATTTAAGTCAAGATTCTAAGAAGCTGTTCTAAAGTCCAAAATTTAGTTTCATATACAATGATATTATATATATTTGCATATAAAATTAATATATGTGAGCCATGTTTCAAACAGTTGAGAGATTATTATATCAAAGATTCTTGATTATATAAAATGCCAATTACTTATAGGCACACATGCTTTAAATAATTACAAAGGCAGTTGTCGTTGATTCTACTGTTGCTACTGGCATTTATATGGACATAATATTATGGTCTGAAGAATATTTAGGTAAATTTATCACTCATATGATCAGAAGAACAATGCAAGATAGTTTATATCTGAAAGGAAAAAATCTTTATATGGTTTTGAAAGCCTAAATCATTAACAACTTGGATAATAATTAGCATAAAAATACACAAACATGCCCTCTTCCTAGCAGTAAGTACACAGTGACAACAGAACCAAAGCATGTGGCTATGTGCATGTTTATATTTCAAGACGCAGAGCACTCTATTCCTCCTCTCTGCCCTTTCTAGATGGTACAATTCCTCATGAATCTAAGTGCAGTCATAGGGTGGATTAGGGTGACCTGCCATTTGTATGCAACTGATCTCTATTTTGGAAGTAATTAATGTAAAAATATACTTTTAAAAGATAATTTCAGGGCAAACTAGCATGGTTTCACCCTTTTTCTTTGTAACATTTTTTCTAAGGTTGGAAAAGTAAGGTAGACTTTAGTACGATTTTTAATAATAAGTTTTCAAAGTGAGACGCAAAATGGTGGCGCCAACACATTTCAAGTCTGCTACATTTTGAATACACTTATTGGAGAAAAGACCTTCTCCTCATTTTTCTCTTACAGGAAAGGAAATAACATGTACAGTTGACCCTTAAGCAACACGGAGGTTGGGGTGCTGGCCCCCCTGCACAGTAGAAAATCCACTATAACTTTGACTTCTCCAAAACTTAACTACTAATAGCCTACTGTAAGCCTTACAAATAACACAGTCAAGTAACATATATTTAATATCTTATATGTCTTGTATACTGTATTAACAAACATGCCAGAGAAAAGAAAAAGAAAATCAGAAGGAAAATATATTTACTAGTTATTAAGTGGAAGTAGATGATCAAACAGGTCTTCATCCTCATCCTTTTCATGGGCAGGGTGTGGAGAAAGATGTAGAATTGTTGGTTTTGTTAAGTGGACCTGCACAGTTCAAACCCCTGTGGTGTAAAGGCCATCTGTATAGCCATTGAATAGCAATTTATTTTTAGAAATTAAACTCACTAAAATACTCTAAGAAGGATGCCAAGAAAAAAAATGAATAAGTATTTTTGGTTCATCTATTTCATCATTTCATCATTTCATTTCATTTCATCATTTCATTTCATCTCATCATTTCATTATTTCTTTTTTTATTAAATTTTTGTATTTTTTTATTATTATTATACTTTCAGTTTTAGGGTACATGTGCACAATGTGCAGGTTAGTTACATATGTATACATGTGCCATGCTGGTGTGCTGCACCCATTTACTCGACATTTAGCATTAGGTGTTTCTCCTAATGCTATCCCTCCCCCTTCCCCCACCGCACGACAGTCTCCAGAGTGTGATGTTCCCCTTCCTGTGTCCATGTGTTCTCATTGTTCAATTTCCACCTATGAGTGAGAATATGCGGTGTTTGGTTTTTTTGTTCTTGTGATAGTTTACTGAGAATGATGATTTCCAATGTCATCCATGTCCCTACAAAGGACATGAACTCATCATTTTTTATGGCTGCATAGTATTCCATGGTGTATACGTGCCACATTTTCTTAATCCAGTCTATCATTGTTGGACATTTGGCTTGGTTCCAAGTCTTTGCTATTGTGAATAGTGCCGCAATAAACATACGTGTTCATGTGTCTTTATAGCAGCATGATTTATAGTCCTTTGCGTATATACCCAGTAATGGGATGGCTGGGTCAAATGGTATTTCTAGTTCTAGATCCCTGAGGAATGGCCACACTGACTTCCACAATGGTTGAACTAGTTTACAGTCTCACCAACAGTGTAAAAGTGTTCCTACTTCTCCACATCCTCTCCAGCACCTGTTGTTTCCTTTTTAATGATTGCCATTCTAACTGGTGTGAGACGGTAAAACCCAACGTGGTAAAACCCCTTCTCTACTAAAATACAAAAAATTAGCTGATAGATAACATCAAGATAACATCTGGGTTCTTAGCTGCACTGAGTCAAACCTACTTACATCTTTGTCTTCCGCTGCACTTTTCTTTCCACATCAATTTTCCTTCCACATCACACTCCACGAATGCCAAGCTGTGCTGGCCTTCTACCCCATTTTCACTATTTTGCCCCCGCCGCCGCGACTTTTTCCAGCACGGCTTTTTGCCCCCGCTGCCGAGGCTTTTTGCGGCTTTGGGCCCCCGCGGCTTTTTCAGGCTTTTCGCCCCCGCCGCAGCGGCTTTTTTTCCCCGCCGCCACAGGTTTTTCCCGCCGCGGCTTATTGCCCCCGCCGCCCGGGCTTTTTGCAGCTTCTTGACACCGCCGCCGTGGCTTTTTGTGCCCCCCGCTGACGTGGCTTTTCGCCGACGTGGCTTTTTACCCCCGCCACCGCTTTTTACCGCCGCACCTTTTTCATCCCGCCTTCGCGGCTTTTTGCCTCCGCCGCCCCGGCTTTTTGCCCCCACCGCCACGGGTCTGAGGACGGGATCCGCAGACTCGACTGCCAGCTCTACTGGCATCCTGGCTCAGGCAGCGCCAAGGGGCGCTCCTGGTCCAGCTCTCCTGGCTGGCCTGTTCCTTGCCTAGACGCCCGTGCCCCGGGCTCCGCCCCTGGGCTGCTACAGCCTGCATAGAGCGGCAATGCGCTCGGAGGCGATGGGAGAGAAGAAGGAGGCCGGTGGCGGGGGTGACGCGGCTGCAGCGGAGGGAGGCGCAGGGGCCGCGGCCAGCTGGCGCTGCAGCAGTGCGGGCAGCTCCAGAAGCTCGTCGGCATCTCCGTCGGCAGCCTGCGCGGGCTGCGCACCAAGTGCGCTGTGTCCAAGGACCTCACCCAGCAGGAGATACGGACTGTGGAGGTAAGGGGGTCGGGGACCAGGGCTGGGCTCCAGCAGCGGACCGGACACCTCCCTCGTGGCCCCAGTTCACTCCTGGCCGCCTTGCATCCTTGAGCCCGCGTCGCCCCATTGGAGGCTTCTCCTCCCTCTTGCACTTGATGATGTGGCAGCCGGAGGACCCGGGACCAGCCCTCACCTTGGGCAGGATTTGTGGAGCGGGTGCGTGGTGGGAACTGTGATGGAGGCTCGAGGGGCCCGTGGGCGGGGTGGGCTGTGGGCGGACATCCCCTTACCCCCTGAATTTCCATCTGGTGCAGCTCTCTCTTCTTGTAGGTGAGGAAACTGAAGGCCTGAGGGAGAAATAACTTGCCAGGAACCCCTGTTAAAGAGAATTTAAAAAGTGTGGTTATGAAAGGAGAACTGAGTTGGGACTCAGACCTGGAGTCCCACACCCTTGGTTAAGACATTATACCACCTTGAGTCTGGCCTGTTGACTGAGGGTGAGGCACTCCATCCTCCTCTGATTGTGGGGTCTTGACGTTTCGTGCAGGAATAAGCGAATGGGTTTACTTTCCCAGCTCTGTCCAGTACCTTAGGGACCCTGAGAACTGGAGAGATTCTTGGAGAGCCATCTGGTGTATGTCATGGGTGGGCCTTTTTTGAAGGTCAGTCTGCCCAGTGGGCTGGCTCAGCCCGAATGAACTGTCTTGAATCTTTGGAGTTGTCTGTGTACTTTTAATGGTTTCTCATCCTTGCACCAAAAGATCCCCTGGAAATTAGGTGGGAAAACCTTAACTTTTGTGGGGCCTTGTATTTGTCTTCAAAGTTCATGCACATGGCCAGGTGTGGTGGCTCACACCTGTTATCCTGTCCTGGATCCCTTGAGTCAAGGAGTTTGAGACCAACCTGGACAATATAGTGAGACCCCGTCTCTACAAAAAATAAAATATTAGCCAGGAATGGTTCTGTGCATCTGTAGTCCCAGCTACTACTGTGGTTGAGGCGGGACTAGCACTTGAGCCTGCACTGAGCTGTGATCTCACCAGTGTTTTCCAGCCTGGGCCACAGAGCAACACCTTGACTCAAAAAAAAAAAAAAAAAAACCAACAAGAAAAATTTTTGAAGATTTTGCATTCTGTCCCACTATCCATTGGTTTTCATATCTAGATAATGTCAGAAATTCTTTACAATTGCTTCCAGAAAGAGTGGCATTTTGATCTAGTGCACAGGTGTCCAGTCTTTTGGCTTCTCAGTGCCACGTTGGAAGAAGAATGCTCCTGGGCCACACATAAAATACACTACTGCTAACGATAGCTGATGAGCTTAAAAAAAAAAAAGTTTGTGCATAATTTTCATGATACCCACCACCACAGATAGGCGGAAAAGTCCTTGTAATCAAAGGGTTGGACACGGCTGATCTAGTGTCTTGTCGTCCGTTTTGTCTTTCTCCCTGATTCCAGAATGCAGGTAGAGATGTAGAGACGTGCTCTCAGGACAGCTGTTGAGATAAAAAAATTTGTTGTCATTTATTCCCAAGGATAGCTGTTTGTCATTTGCATTGAAAAAGTCTCCATTCAAACTATTGTCACATATAGAATCTATTTATATAAGTCTGTATTTTTCTGTTGTCTTGGCCTTTGTGAGCAGTAGTGTGTTTTAACCGAGCAAACTGTCCTTCCAAATAATGAAGCCGAAGTCAGCCTACCTGCTTGCCATTTTTCTTCCCCTTCCATTTTTCTAACCTCAGGATAATTGTAAGAATGAATTAAGATTTATGTTTAAGGCCGGGCACAGTGTCTCAGGCCTGTAATCCCAGCACTTTGGGAGGCGGAGACGGGTGTATCGCTTGAGCTCAGGAGTTGAAGACCAGCCTGGGCAACATACTGAGACTCCGTCTTGTGTAATTAAATTAAATTTTAAAAAAGAAGAGAAAAGGACCTGTGTTTAAA
The DNA here is from genome assembly GCF_029289425.2 of Pan paniscus. Classification (NCBI taxonomy): domain Eukaryota; kingdom Metazoa; phylum Chordata; class Mammalia; order Primates; family Hominidae; genus Pan; species Pan paniscus. Next base: position 41,165,098 of record NC_073267.2, on the reverse strand, counting down.
ATTTTAAAAAAGGGGGGGAAGTGTAATGCAAAATGTGGACCATGCTAGCTATGATTGGGAAAAATAATTTTTCCTACAGCATTATCTGTAGACTTGTATTAGCAGCATACTGGTCATAAGCGTTTCACTTTCGTCAAATATGATGAGGTAAGCTACTTTAAAGTGTGGCAGAGCTTTCTTCCGCATGGCTCCTGGAGGTGTTGAGTCCCAATTTAGCCAATTAATTTGGGTTTAGTTTTGATATGGATAAGGGAGACCAGCTTCATTCATGGTGCACACACAGTTTTGCCAGTAAGGAAAAAAAAAAAAGCCACCTGAATGTTACTACTCATTGGATGCTATCTGGAGAGCTCCTACCCCACCGCCGCAAAGGCCTGGGCCCTTAAAAAGACTCAATGCAGCCTTTCTGTATCTCATACTGTATTCTGCAGGATGCTCCTGTGAAAGAAAGTTGTGCTACATCAGCCATCTCCCTCCTGAAGATCCCTGCAGATGAGGATTTGTGTTTTAAAGGTTCTGAGAAGTCCTGCAACAACAGTTCTCAAACTTATTTGTCCAGGGGATCTTTTCTTCCACTGAACGTAGTTGGGGAGACATGGCCTTAAGCCTTGAGCAGAGAAAGAGACAAGAAACTGTTGGCTCACTTACAACCAAGTGTTGTGTTTATGTTTTAGGTTTTTATGAAACCGAGGTGCTGTTTGAGGTTCTACATCAAACTGGGTGGTTGAAGAGAGGCTGGTATCCCTGTAGACTTAGCCAGGCATGAGAGGTTGCCTTTTGTTGAAGGAGGTGTTTTACAAAGGGAAATAGGGTGTCTCCTGGGCATCGCATTAGCACTTAAATACATGTATCACTGAAATGAAATGAAATGAAATGATGAAATGATGAAATGAAATGATGAAACGAAATGATGAAATGAAGAAATGAAATGATGAAATGAAATGATAAAATGATGAAATGATGAGATGAAATGAATTGGTGAAATGATGAAATGAAATGATGAGATGAAATGGAATGATGAAATGAAATGATGAAACAGAATGGTGAAATGAAATGAGGAAATGAAATGATGAAGTGAAATGGTGAAATGAAATGATGAAAAGATGAACTGAGGAAATGGTATGAAATGATGAAATGAAGTGAAATGATGAAATAATGAAATGAGGGGTGGAGCCAAGATGGCTGAACAGGAACAGCTCCAGTCTACAGCTCCCAGCATGAGTGACGCAGAAGACACGTGATTTCTGCATTTCCATCTGAGGTACCGGGTTCATCTCACTAAGGGAGTGCCAAACAGTGGGTGCAGGACAGTGGGTGCAGCACACTGTGTGGGAGCCGAAGCAGGGCGACGCATTGCCTCACTCGGGAAGCGCAAGGGGTCAGGGAGTTCCCTTTCCTAGTCAAAGAAAGGGGTGACAGATGGCACCTGGAAAATCGGGTCACTCTCATACTAATACTGCGCTTTTCCAAGGGGCTTGGAAAACAGCACACCAGGAGATTGTGTCCCGCACCTGGCTCAGAGGGACTTACGCCCACAGAGTCTCACTGATTGCTAGCACAGCAGTCTGAGATCAAACTGCAAGGCGGCAGCGAGGCTGGGGAAGGGGCGCCCCCCATTGCCGAGGCTTGCTTAGGTAAACAAAGCAGCCAGGCAGCTGGAACTGGGTGGAGCCCCCAACAGCTCCAGGAGGCCTGCCTGCCTCTGTAGGCTCCACCTCTGGGGGCAGGGCACAGACAAACTAAAAGTCAGCAGTAACCTCTGCAGACTTAAATGTCCCCATCTGACAGCTTTGAAGAGAATAGTGGTTCTCTGAGCACGCAGCTGGAGATCTGAGAACGGGCAGACTGCCTCCTAAAGTGGGTCACTGACCCCCGAGCAGCCTAACTGGGAGGCATCCCCCAGTAGGGACAGACTGACACCTCACTCGGCCGGGAAGTCCTCAGAGACCAAACGTCCAGAGGAATGATCAGACAGCTGAATTTGTGGTTCACGAAAATCCGCTGTTCTGCAGCCACTACTGCTGATACCCAGGCAAACAGGGTCTGGAGAGGACCTCCAGCAAACTCCAACAGACCTGCAGCTGAGGGTCCTGTCTGTTAGAAGGAAAACTAACAAACAGGACACCCACACCAAAAACCCATCTGTACATCACCATCATCAAAGACCAAAAGTTGATAAAACCACAAAGATGGGGAGAAAACAGAGCAGAAAAACCGGAAACTCTAAAAAGCAGAGCGCCTCTCCTTCCCCAAAAGAATGCAGTTCCTCACCAGTAACGGAACAAAGCTGGACAGAGAATGACTTTGACGAGTTGAGAGAAGAAGGCTTCAGATGATCAAACTACTGCGAGCTACAGGAGGAAATTCAAACCAATAGCGAAGAACTTAAAAACTTTGAAAAACAATTAGACAAATGCATAACTGGAATAACCAATGCAGAGAAATGCTTAAAGGAGCTGATGGAGCTGAAAGCCAAGTTTTGAGAACCACGTGAAGAAGGCAGAAGCCTCAGGAGCTGATGCGATCAACTGGAAGAAAGGGTATCAGTGATGGAAGATGAAATGAATGAAATGAAGCAAGAAGGGAAGTTTAGAGAAAAAAGAATAAAAAGAAACAAACAAAGCCTCCAAGAAATATGGGACTAGTGAAAAGACCAAACCTACGTCTGACTGGTGTACCTGAAAGTGATGAGGAGAATGGAACCAAGTTGGAAAACACTCTGCAAGATATTATCCAGAAGAACTTCCCCAATCGAGCAAGGCAGGCCAACATTCAGATTCAGGAAATACAGAGAACGCCACAAAGATACTCCTTGAGAAGAGCAACTCCAAGACAGGTAATAGTCAGATTCACCAAAGTTGAAATGAAGGAAAAAATGTTAAGGGCAGCCAGAGAGAAAGGTCGGGTTACCCACAAAGGGAAGCCCATCAGACTAACAGCTGATCTCTCGGCAGAAACTCTTCAAGCCAGAAGAGAGTGGGGGCCAATATTCAACATTCTTAAAGAAAAGAATTTTCAACCCAGAATTTCATATCCAGCCAAACTAAGCTTCATAAGTGAAGGAGAAATAAAATACTTTACAGACAAGCAAATGCTGAGAGATTTTATCACCACCAAGCCTGCCCTAAAAGAGCTCCTGAAGGAAGCACTAAACATGGAAAGGAACAACCGGTACCAGCCACTGCAAAAACATGCCAAATTGTAAAGACCATCGAGGCTAGGAAGAAACTGCATCAACTAACGAGCAAAATAACCAGCTAACATCATAATGACAGGATCAAATTCACACATAATAATATTAACTTTAAATGTAAATAGGCTAAATGCTCCAATTAAAAGAAAGACTGGCAAATGGGATAAGGAGTCAAGACTCTTGACTGTGTGCTGTATTCAGGAAACCCATCTCACGTGCAGAGACACACATAGACTCAAAATAAAGGGATGGAGAAAGATCTGCCAAGCAAATGGAAAACCAAAAAAGGCAGAGGTTGCAATCCTAGTCTCTGATAAAACAGACTTTGAACCAACAAAGATCAAAAGAGACAAAGAAGGCCATTACATAATGGTAAAGGGATCAATTCAACAAGAAGAACTAACTGTCCTAAATATATATGCACCCAACACAGGAGCACCCAGATTCATAAAGCAAGTCCTGAGTGACCTACAAACAGACTTAGATACCCACACAATGATAATGGGAGATTTTATCACCCCACTGTCAACATTAGACAGATCAAGGAGACAGAAAGTTAACAAGGACACCTAGGAATTGAACTCAGCTCTGCACCAAGCAGACCTAATAGACATCTATAGAACTCTCCACCCCAAATGAACAGAATATACGTGTTTTTCAGCACCACACCACACCTATTCCAAAATTGACCACACAGTTGGAAGTAAAGCTCTCGTCAGCAAATATAAAAGAACAGAAATTATAACAAACTCTCTCAGACCACAGTGCGATCAAACTAGAACTCAGGATTAAGAATCTCACTCAAAACCGCTGAACTACATGGAAACTGAACAACCTGCTCCGGAATGACTACTGGGTACATAAATAAATGAAGCCAGAAATAAAGATGTTCTTTGAAACCAACAAGAACAAAGACAAAACATACCAGAATCTCTGGGACGCATTCAAAGCAGTGTGTAGAGGGAAATTTATAGCACTAGATGTCCACAAGAGAAAGCAGGAAACATCCAAAATTGACATCTAACATCACAATTAGAAGAACTAGAAAAGCAAGAGCAAACACATTCAAAAGCTAGCAGAAGGCAAGAAATAACTGAAATCACAGCAGAACTAAAGGAAATAGAGACACCCTTCAAAAAATTAATGAATCCAGGAGCTGGTTTTTTTTTAAAAGATCAACAAAATTGATAGACCACTAGCAAGACTAATAAGAAAAGAGAGAAGAATCAAACAGACACAATAAAAAATGATAATGGGGTTATCACCACCGATCCCACAGAAATACAATCTACCATCAGAGAATACTACAAACACCTCTACGCAAATAAACTAGAAATTCTAGAAGAAATGGATAAATTCCTCGACACATACACTCTTCCAAGACTAAACAAGGAAGAAGTTGAATCTCTGAATAGACCAATAACAGGCTCTGAAATTGTGGCAATAATCAATAGCTTACCAACAAAAAAGAGTGCAGGACCAGACGGATTCACAGCCGAATTCTACCAGAGTTACAAGGAGGAACTGCTACCATTCCTTCTGAAACTATGCCAATCAATAGAAAAAGAGGGAATCCTCCCTAACTCATTTTATGAGGCCAGCATCATCCTGATACCAAAGCCTGGCACAGACACAACCAAAAAGGAGAATTTTAGACCAATATCCTTCATAAACATTGATGCAAAAATCCTCAATAAAATACTGGCAAACCAAATCCAGCAGCACATCAAAACGCTTATGAACCATGATCAAGTGGGCTTCATCCCTGGGATGCAAGGCTGGTTCAACATACGCAAATCAATAAACGTAATCCAGCATATAAACCTAAGCAAAGACAAAAGCCACATGATTATCTCAATAGATGCAGAAAAGGCCTTTAAAAAATTCAACAACCCTTCATGCTAAAAACTCTCAATAAATTAGGTATTGATGGACGTATCTCAAAATAATAAGAGCTATCTATGACAAACCCACAGCCAATATCATACTGAATGGGCAAAAACTGGAAGCATTCCTTTTGAAAACTGGCACAAGACAGGGTTGCCCTCTCTCACCACTCCTATTCAACATAGTTTTGGAAGTTCTGGCCAGGGCAATCAGGCAGGAGAAGGAAACAAAGGGTATTCAACTAGGAAAAGAGGAAGTCAAATTGTCCCTGTTTGCAGATGACATGATTGTATATCTAGAAAACCCCATTGTCTTAGCCCAAAATTTCCTTAAGATGATAAGCAACTTCAGCAAAGTCTCACGATACAAAATCAATGTACAAAAATCATAAGCATTCTTGTACACCAATAACAGACAAACAGAGTGCCAAATCATGAGTGCACACACATTCACAATTGCTTCAAAGAAAATAAAATACCTAGGAACCCAACTTACAAGGGACATGAAGGACCTCTTCAAGGAGAACTACAAACCACTGCTCAATGAAATAAAAGAGGATACAAACAAATGGAAGAACATTCCATCCTCATGGGTTGGAAGAATCAATATCGTGAAAATGGCCATACTGCCCAAGGTAATTCATGGATTCAATGCCATCCCCATCAAGCTACCAATGGCTTTCTTCACAGAATTGGAAAAAATGACTTTAAAGTACATATGGAACCAAAAAAGAGCCCACGTCGCCCAGTCAATCCTAAGCCAAAAGAACAAAGCTGGAGGCATCACGCTACCTGTCTTCAAACTATACTACAAGGCTACAGTAACCAAAACAGCATGGTACTGGTACCACAACAGAGACATAGATCAATTGAACAGAACAGAGCACTCAGAAGTAATGCCACATAACTACAACTATCTGATCTTTGACAAACCTGAGAAAAACAAGCAATGGGGAAAGGATTCCCTATTTAATAAATGGTGCTGGTCAAACTGGCTAGCCATATGTAGAAAGCTGAAACTGGATCCCTTCCTTACACCTTATACAAAAATTAATTCAAGATGGATGAAAGACTTACATGTTAGACCTAAAACCATAAAAACCCTAGAAGAAAACCTAGGCAATACCATTCAGGACATAGGCATGGGCAAGGACTTCATGTCTAAAACACCAAAAGCAATGGCAACAGAAGCCAAAATTGACAAATGGGATCTAATTAAACTAAAGAGCTTCTGCACTGGAAAAGAAACTACCATCAGAGTGAACAGGCAACCTACAGAATGGGAGAAAAATTTCACAACCTACTCACCTAACAAAGGGCTAATATCCAGAATCTACAATGAACTCAAACAAATTTATGAGAAAAAAACAAACAACCCCATCAAAAAGTGGGTGAAGGACAAGAACAGGCACTTCTCAAAAGAAGACATTTATGCAGCCAAAAAAACACATGAAAAAATGCTCATCATCACTGGCCATCAGAGAAATGCAAATCAAAACCACAATGAGATACCATCTCACACCAGTTAGAATGGCGATCATTAAAAGTCAGGAAACAAGTGCTGGAGAGGATGTGGAGAAATAGGAACACTTTTACACTGTTGGTGGGACTGTAAACTAGTTCAACCATTGTGGAAGTCAGTGTGGCCATTCCTCAGGGATCTGGAACTAGAAATACCATTTGACCCAGCCATCCCATTACTGGGTATATACACAAAGGAGTATAAATCATGCTGCTATAAAGACACATGCACACGTATGTTTACTGGGGCACTATTCACAATAGCAAAGACTTGGAACCAAGCCAAATGTCCAACAATGATAGACTGGATTAAGAAAATGTGGCACATATACACCATGGAATACTATGCAGCCATAAAAAATGATGAGTTCATGTCCTTTGTAGGGACATGGATGAAATTGGAAATCATCATTCTCAGTAAACTATTGCAAGGTCAAAAAACCAAACACCACATGTTCTCACTCATAGGTGGGAACTGAACAATGAGAACACATGGACACAGGAAGGGGAACATCACACTTCGGGGACTGTTGTGGGGTGGGGGGAGGGGGGAGGGATAGCATTAGGAGATATACCTAATGCTAAATGACGAGTTAGTGGGTGCAGCACACCAACATGGCACATGAATACTTATGTTACAAACCTGCACATTGTGCACATGTGTCCTAAAACGTAAAGTATAATAATAAAATGAAATAAAATAAAAAACAAAGTATACACTAAAACAGATTAACCAACTAAAAAAAGAAGTAGAGAAAGGTCATTTAAAAAATATAAAGGATACAGTAATAATCTAACACTTTGAAATCTAAGAAGGAGAAAACAGCTGGTCTGAACAGCATTTTAAGTGTCAATGTTAGAGGTTTTATCAAAATTGACCAATAATATTAAACCACAGGTTCAGGAGGCTTTGCAAATCAAAGGAAAACACACACAGAGGACACACCTAGAAACATAATGGGACAATTTCTGAAAAGTAAAAGAAAAATGTAAAGAGCCCTTGATAAAAAAAATTGGGCTAACTACAAAGAGAAAGAGTTGACTGATAACAACCTTCTCAAATGAAACAATGAAAGCCAACCAGTGAGGTATTGATATCTTTCAAGTCCTGAAATAAAATAAGTGCTGACGTAGAACTGTCTACTTGGTGGACATATCCATCAAAAGCAAAGATACAATAAAGAATTTCTCCCAAGCAGACCCACAGGAAAGGAAATACTAAAGATTATTCTTCAGGTAGAAGAGCCATGATCCCTGATGAAAGTTTGCAGTTAGAGGAACGATTTTTTTTAATGAAAGAAATAAACAGAGAGAGAAATTTAATTGGATGTCGACTGTATAACAGAATGCTATCTCATAAAGTTTAAAATGTATCTTCCATACAACAGCAGAAGCATATAAGTTGTGAGTTGGATGAATAATTTTTAAAATATTGTCAAGGTTTTTTTGTAAATAGACAAATGTACCAATTATATTCGACCCTGAAGTCAAGAATGCACGTTGTAATAAACCAGTTAAAACATAATCAGACCAGATTTTTTTAAATGGACTCTCTTCAAGGTTTTATAATTTATATTTATATTTCACATATGTTGAAAGTAAATAATGGAAAAGCATGCAATGCAAATATTAACGAAAATATAGCTTTAGTTGTACTTATATTCACATTTCAAAAGTTGGACGTAGTTAAGTCTCAGTGATTTTTTTACACAACGGAGGCAAGCTGTGCAGTTATAACTAGTATTATATTATGCTCTTGGCCTGATTACAGGAGGGAAAGGGGCGATCATACCAGACAATGGCAGAATGAAGCAACAAGGAGTAGAGTTACAGAACACGGTGCTGTAACTGGGACTGGAGTTACTCTTTTAGAGTTAAAGAATAGTAAACTGGAAAAAATATATGAAACATTTTTTTGAAGTACTGAACATAAGGCAGCACAGGACTGTGCTCTGCAAGAGAAGAGAAGGAGACAGAATGAGGCCTGCTTTATTCCCAGATTCTCCATGACAGCAGTAGAGAGGAATCCCAGAGAGAGCAGACATTGTCATTGCACTGAGGAACCAGATAAAAATCAAAAAAGGTTGAGCAGCTGGAATGTGTAGTAGAAGAGAACGTTTACAGAAAAAGGAACCAAGAATCAGCCTAAGGTTTCTCCCAAGTCCCTAAGCCCAATGTACACAGGATGAAATTCTAAGGAGCTCAAGAAATGACTCTACCAGGGAGTTGGAAGAAGAACACTTCCTTGGCATCACATGACAGGAAGACACGTTAGCTCTGACCAGCCAGAGAAAGGAATCCCCTCTGTACCTCCAGGATATTCAGTAAAGACCACTGGAGGTTCATGCCCTAGTGACAGTGCTCATTTAGCTCCAAATTACAGATGGCTCTAGACTAACTCAACAAAGTTTAAAGAGAAGATTTAAAACAACAACAGAAAAATACTCATCCTGAAGTTACTGAACTGCCTGCCACAACATTGTTCAAAGGTAGCCAATCAAATCTAGATATTCAATAGCATAACACCAAAATACCCCCCAAAAAAACTCTGACATGCAAAGAAGCCATAAGATATATATAATTAAGACATATATTAACAGGATAAAGATAAGTCATTTATAAATGACAGAGAAGAAGGAAATTTCAAGGTCCTTAAAGTAAATATATTTTATAAATACATATAGATAAATACATATATATGTCAAGGTACTTAAATGAAAATTGAACATAGGAGAAAAATAGAAGATATAAAATGAAAAATGTGACATATATAGATGAAAAATAAATATTTGAATAAAAATTCCATGAGATAGAATAAGTAATGGATTTTACCCTAACATCAGAAAATTTACAGAAAAAAATAGAAGTTTTACAAACTAAAGGACAAAGGGTAAACTAAAATACGAAAGCCAGAAACTCACTGATACGTGAGACAATGTGCAGCAGTGTAACATACATGTAATTAATATCTCAAAAAGGATGGGTGGGGGAATTATAGTTGAATAAAGAATGGTACGCTCATTCCTGAGGGCACCGAGGAGGGAGGATAGCTTGAGATTCCTAAGGGAGGGTATTATCCATTCATGAAGGTCCATCCCCATGAACCAACACCTCCCAGTAAGCCCCACCTGCAACATTGGGGATCAAATTTTAACATGAGATTTGGAAGGGGCAAGCATTCAAACCATAGCAAGAGTTAAATTTCCTTTAAAAAAAATCACTGATATGATTCTATTTCGCCATAGATAAAAACTAGTATTTCAGCCTACCATTGAGTGTACTCATAGCTCACCAAAAGGGCACTCTGTCTCGGGAATATAGATTTGCCTAGAGGTATCCTATTGCAGTCAAGGAAAGAGCAATGAGGGATAGAAAACGTTAGTGATGGAGACACCAACGCTACATGTTACAACAAACAACGTAAAAACTTTACGGATTGCTTCTGCTAACTTACTACAGTTTACATTCCTCTCAGGTGGGAGAATTGTTGAGTTTTTTCTTAAGATAGAAAAGCAATTCAGATATTGTGAAATCTCCACAAGAAGGATAAGAAGCACAGCAGAAACTGTTCTAGGCAGGAAGTCAATCCTTTCAACTGTCTGTGCTCCATAGAAACAATTGTCTGCACTGGGAGTCATATGAGGTACAGAAAACAGCCAGACCTCTGATCCTCTCATTTGTGATTTCAGAAGAAATTACCAGTCAACTGAGTAATTCACTGAGTAAAATAATCATTTGGCACTGAAAGAGGTTAGACGGATAACTATTTGTATCACCATATTCATGAAGCTGGAATATTTTCCATTACTGGTATCACATCCGAATGGAAGATGTTAAAAGGTCTCTCATCTTGTAAGATGGATATGAGAGAACATTTTCTGAGAAATAAAATTATTAACCCACCTGCGAGGTGGATGGAAGAGAAAAAAAAAGAATAATCAGCTTGAGTTCTTCTCCCTGATAAGACAACTCACTAAAAACAGAAAAATACAAGTTTAAAATAACCAGAAGAAGACAACTCTAGATTTTTTAAATTGCTGATAAGATTTTAATTTGCTCCAAGTTGAAAATAACTATATTGCTTGTGTTGTACGGTAAATAATGAGCAATTATATCACACATGAATGATTCAGCAGTAAAATATTATCCGTTAATAGCTGGAACTCATAAAATCATAGCACAATGTGAAGATGGAATTTCCTAAAATAAACCATCTGCTGAAAAATATTATTGTGCAAATTTAAAAATAAAGTTTAAATGTCATTTGTCTTATTTAAAAATTCTGTGAAAAAAATGCTATATATGAAATGTAGGTGCTACCTTAATTAGTTCTTTATATTAGACAGCTGGTTACAGTAATGCACAGTAAGGTGCTACATACAAATATTGCCAAATGTTCTGCATATACAATGTATTGAGCTTAAATTATTTGAAATTTTATAGTTAAAGCAACAAATGTATATTTAAATGTTTTGACACAAATTGCAAATATACCTTTAAAAAGCATCTTACACTCTAAATATTATTTGTCACCTATATATTTGTCTTTTCTCTATAGGAAAGTTTAAATTTTTCCCTTGAAGCTTTAATTATTTGAGTCTATAAAACAAACTGATAATGTACAAAGTAACAGGAAAAAAAGGTTTACAGATATAATTATGTGCACAAGTATGCACTTGGAGTTTACATAATATATAAATATATCTATACAAATATTTGTATATTATAAATAGATATACAAATATATACTATATATATAAAAACTCCAGGAAAGGCAAGGTAGTCAACACGCCTATGCTGTCTTGAGGTTACAGAAAACACAGAGCTGTACGCTGGTCAATCAGGCTTTGCAGAAGACAGGTGACGACAAGGAAGAAAGAGGAGCCTGGCAGCAGAGGTGGTCTTGTTACACGGATGAAACCTCACAGGGAGCAGCCCTCCTCTTGGGAAGTATAGGTAGGAAATGGTTTTTAGAAATGTAAACGTGCCAGACTCAGTTAATCTTTCCTAAACCCAGACAAGGGAGTATCTCAGGGAAAGCCTGTCTATATCAACGCAGATTTTCTCTACAAATGCAAATCTCCCCAACAAACACAACTTTTCAGCTATTTTTGTAGAAGAAGCTATTTCCAGTCTTCCGAGTAGCCATCTTGAAATATGTCAAAAAGTTGGCCAGGCGCACGCCTGTAATCCCAGCACTTTGGGAGGCCGAAGTGGGTAGATCACCTGAAGTCAGGAGTTCGAGACCAGCCTGACCAACATGGTGAAACCCCGTCTCTACTAAATACAAAAAATTAGCTGAGCGTGGTGGCGCATGCCTGTAATCTCAGCTACTTGGGAGGCTGAGCTAGAAGAATTACTTGACCCTGGGAGACTGAGGTTGCAGTGAGCCAAGATTGTGCCATTGCACTCCAGCCTGGGCAATAAAAGCAAAACTCCATCTCAAAAAAAAAAAAGTATTTTAGGGTAATAATTTGAGTATCTTTACCTCCATATGTATAATAAATATTATTGTGATTTTTAATCTTTACTCTTCTGTGGAGAAAACACAGGTGTGATTTCTAGTGTAGCTGAACATCACGTTTATTTGACAATATTGCACTTGTGTGTGGGTGTGTGTGTGTGTGTAGCTACTCTTTACCTTTGTTCTCACTTAATGATTAGATATTAACAATTCAGTAAAATGTATGTTTTGCAATATTTCTCCATGTTATTATGCTTTAAATTAGTTTAATAATGCCCCTATAATGTGTAACTTTAACCTTTGACTATAGGTCTCAATCTTACTTTGGCTCCTGTATTTGAATTTATGCTAATAAAGTCCTGCAGCTAAAAAGGATTATATAAACTTATCTACATTTTTACTAGTATTCTGGTGTCATTTTAAATTATGTAATTAAATTTTAATTTGGATTACTGTTATCTGAGTTAAGGATCTAAATTTTTAATTTTCTTATAGATGTTACATAATTATTTCTGAACCATATATTGACTAATCTGCCCTTTATATGATGTGCATTATAAGAGCTTGGGATTGATTCATTTGCAAAGATGAATGCTTGAGAAGTAGATATTTAATCATAACATTTCAAAATCTACTGGATAACCTAGAATTGAAAAATACCCTATAGGTTGAAAAACTCCTGTAGTGAAGAAAGAAAGTAACTAATATAAAGTGACAATATAAATATTATAAGTATTTATTTTATTATCACCCTGAAATTTGATAATACAAACATGTAATATCTACATATCATCCATATATCAGGTCATAAAAAATCAATACATTCTTCAAAAATTTAGCATAACAGAAAATGCACTCTCTCTCCTTGATGGAATTAAGTTACAAATAAAAGTAAAAATAAGTAGATAAGTAGATGGAAGTAGATGTTTAAAAACAAAGAAAAATATTTGTTTTGGATAACATAAAAACTCAATTGACAATTCCAATATTTCCAGAACTTTGCCTGTCCACTGGTGGAGAGTTTCCCCAGGAGACATTTGTCAATGTCTAGGGTTATTGTGGGGATGTCAAGACTGGCAGAGGTGTGAAATTTAGAGGTCAAACGAAACACCTAGCATTGCTAGGGCAGCCTCCCACAACAAAGAATCCTCTGGTCCTAAAGGTAAGTAGCACCAAGGTTCAGAAACCATAATCTAGACAGGAAACACTGCGTAGCTATTCCAAGTGCTCAGGAAAACACATCAGTGCCCTCGAGGGGAAAAGTGTAAACATTTTAATTGCTGTACATGGTGACACAAATCCATGTTGTTAATCCAAGTGGAAGAGGCTGAAGCACAAAACGTAATTCAGAGAGTTTACTTGAGCCACAATGAGGACAGCTGCTTGGAAGAAACAGACCCAAGTATCCTTGGATATGAACTCCATTTTGAGCTTTGCAACAAGCAGTTTCTTAAAGGCAAAAAAGGGACAAGAAGTGGGATGATACAAAGAGGTTTGTCACAAATTCTCATTGGCTTATGGAAATAACATTTATTAATGACCGGCTATACACTGTTACACTATTATCGGGTATGGATTATAGTGTCTGGTGTGGCGTTATTGGTTAATTTATAGCTACTGTGGCAACAGCAAGCGGCCTAGATGAACACACAGCTCAAAGAGGAGCAGGACAGAACTGCTGTCTCATTTGAATATCTCTTTGGGCCTGATTATTTCAAAAGACTTGCATTTGTCACATGAAAGTTATTTTGTTTTCTCAATGTCAATAAATGAGAATAAATAGACATAAAATAGATCTTTTCGAGGATGAAGTAAATGGAATGAAAAACAAAACCCAAGCTGAGCAGAAATCATAGAGGGAAGAAAAGGTTATAAATGTATGGATTTTTCAAAGTGATTTTAAGCTATTAGGAATCAGTTAAATGTTGCGGGATTTTGTCTGAGTATGGGCTAAAGGAGAATGTCCCTTTTGCCTTCTGAAGTTTCCCTGAAAATCACTAATAGGAGGCAGATAAACAGTAGAAAAGGCATACAGGTTTCTGCAATGTGTGTACACTGGAGCCCTTAGAATGAAGACCCAGACACACGATGGGTGCAGAAGCTTATCTACCACATGAAGTTTACAGAAAGAATGGGGTCTTGGATCACAGGGGAAAAAAAAAAGGTTATGTGAGAAAAGGACCCTGGCTAGCAACAGTGGACTTATTACGTAGGTGAAACCTCACTGGGAGCAGTCCTCAGAGAGAATAGACAGAAAATGTTTCTTTCAGACCTTCGGAAACCTCAGACTCTCAGTTAACCTTTCCTAGATCCAGACAAGGGGGCAGACCTCAGAGAAAGCCTGGCTGCATCAAGGCAGATTCTCTACTGATGCAAATCTCCCCAAGACAGCTTTGCAGCTAAGTTTGCATTTCCAGCCCTTCTCAGTAGCCATTTTGAAATATATCAAGGAAATATATTTTGGGGTAAAATATATTGGTTTCCTTCATACAGCTATAAAACATACAGGAATAATTTTTGCCAATGTCTACTACAAATCCAATATAGCAGTAATTATACAACCCTCCAGATATTGAAGAAAAAATATGTAGAGTACTTCACTTACAAATATTGATACTAAAATGCCAAATAAAATAAAAATAATATCCAACAATATTTGAAACAGTAAGACAAGAAATTGGCAAAAAAATAAAACAAATATCCACCTTGGGGATGAAAGTGTGATTCCAAATTTGGTAATCCAATAATATTGATAATCATATTGATTAGCCCAAATAAAAAATTAATAGGAGATTCTCAGTACATGCTAAAATATATCTGTTAAAAGGTAATATTCATGTCTTTAAAGATTTTAAATGCTATAAAGAGTCTGATATTCTATATGCAAACCTGTGTATGTCCATTAGAAGAAGAGAGGCCTGATTTTCATATGTTACTACATAGAGATAGAGAAGTGGATAGATTAATTTGCTTATGCGTAGAGAAAGCATAAAATAGAAATTTACTATCATACTTAAAGGAATTTAAATTCAACAATACAATAATTCAAAGGTAAGATTTTAAATATTTTTAACAGTTACATTATTATTAGATAATATAATAATTGTGAAAATATTCAATGCTAAAATAAGAATGGTTTGGCGGCCATCGGTGGAGCTGGCAATCAGAGGATGCCTCCCTTTGGATTCTGGCCTTCAGGCTTTTCAGACTACGGTGATCAGGGTCTACCAGGAGAATGATCTCGGCTGTCATCCAGGCCTTTGTGTAGCACTGCTCCTAAAGCAGCATTGCCCATGACACAGAAACACCTGTGCTGTGGGGGCCTGGCACAGGCTGTTCTTGGCCAAAGTGAGAACCAGCTGAAGGGCCTGGGCAAAAGCTTAGTTGCCCTCACCTTTTCGCTCAGATTCAGCAGCAGGCAACCCCAAGAGCAGAAGTCTCCCTCCATCTTGGGAGGTCGTCATCCCCTGAGCCTTCCAGGTCCGCAAGGGCTCATCCAAACACCTGCAGCTTGGGCAGGCAACCAGCAGATGAAGGTGACAGGCCCTGCTGCCACCAGCCAGGATGGCCAACCGTCAGTAGCCAAGTGCCCTGCCCAGGATGCCCTGCATCCAGGAGGGTGCTGGCTTCCTGGGCAGTGGCCTGCACAGAGGACACAGAAGGAGGAAGGGAACACAGGGTCAGCCTAGAAAGGCCATCATTCCCTCACTTGCAGAGCTCCTCTCTATAGCCAGCCTCTGCTGGCTCCCTGGGGAGTGTGAACTCCTGGGCTGCAGAGGGGCTGCCCACTTCTTTCAGAGGGCCTGGCCATGGATGAGGGCCCCGAGTAGACACCGTCCCTGCAATGCCCACTCCCCTGGAAGCTGTAAAGCCCAGCTTATACCCTTGGAGGGTAAGTGGCCAACTCAGGGCCTGGCATCCTTGTCCACTGCTACTCTGCCTGGCCCTCAGATCAGGCACCTGGATTTACCTCCTCATGCTTCTCCCCTGGCTGCCCCACTGCTCCACCCACTTGATCCAGCTTCCCTTGCCTGGGTGACTGCCATGACCTCCTTCCTCTGCTCCTCAGCAAAGGACTGTCTCCAACAGGCCCTATGATACAGCCAGGCAGCCAGCTCACCTCATCTACATTCCACAGGCTGCCCCAGCCTTTAGGACAGTGGCAAACATGGCCTCTGTCCATCCCGGTCTCTGAGCACCCCTTCGTACCGAAGGTCAGTTGCTAACCAATGAGCTGCTGGGGGGCCTCCTTCTCCTACTCCTACTACACTGTGTCCAGAGTGGCCAGCACCTGCCCCAGGTGTCAGGGATCGGTGCATTTGCCTCGGTGGGAATGGCAGAGTGGGTGCTTCCTGAAGGGCTGTACTGGACTCGGCCCATAGCCTCCGTGTGTGCCATGAGGCAGGGCCAAAGGAGGCAGTCAGCAAGCACCATCCACCCTAGCCTGTCTCTCCCTGGGGACTGCTGGACTGAGGGTCCAGGTGGCCCAGATCTGAGGCCTGTTGCTGGCCAGGCCTGCCCACCTGCCCTCTGTCCCCCAGACACTTCCCTTTTCAGAGTCACGTTTGAAGCTGACTCTTTGCATCAGGGTTCAGGCAGCTGCCCAAACACCTTATCTCCTCATCTCTGACCATTTCTTCGAGTCGACTATGAGCAGAAATCACCCGGACACCCCACAGGTAAGTCCACTTGCCTCACATGGCTCTTCCTCTTCTCAAGAACCTACAAAGGCTCCCAGTGCCTGAGGAACAACATCTGTTGGAGACCCTGCCTTTCTTGCTGACCCTCTCACCCTCTTCTCCAGGCAGCCAGGTGATCCTCAACACTCCTCTCCTCAAAGGAAAGCAGAGTGCACCCCAGGATTGAGCAGGGGCGCTGCTGCAGGGAGCAAACCCCACACCACTGAGGCCTGCTGTCCCTGCTGAGGTGGGGGCAGTCCCAGGGCCCCACCCAGGTCCAGTTTCCTGGCGCTATTCTGCTGGGCTCCCACGGGGAACAGTGATGGTCTCTTCCCACCAGCCTGTGAGTGATAGGCAGGACTAGGGCATGAACCCCAGTCCCCCACCTTGCTGTGTGACCCCATGTGAGCTTAACCTCTCTGTTCCAAGCTGACCCCTGACACAAAGATAACAACCCAGGGTGGTCATGAAGTCTTGACCAGCGCAGGCCTGGCACATCTCAGCCAGGTCCATGGCAGCAGGAGGGCAAGCCTCGGACATCTATCAGCCCCGCAGGGAAGGGCTGTCCCTGTGATCTCAGGATGACCCTCCTGTTGCTCCCGGGGAGGAGCCGCCGGCAGCACAGTCACACTGCCACCCAGAGGGGCAGCCTGTGGTCAGGGCGCAAAGCAGAAAGGTGGGCACAATAACTTCCGGTTATCTTACAGGTCAGCTGGCATGGCATGGTGCCTGCCACGTTTCCAGTGTGATTTCCTGTCACTTTCAAAACCGGGCTCCGGACAGTGCTGCCCAGCCCCTGCCTTTGAGCTTGGAGACCCCATCTGGCCACCTCCTCTAGACTAAGAAACTACTGCCCCAGCTGGCTGCGCACCCTGCCAGGTCCCTCCTCCCAGCTCTGAGACCACATCTGGGCCCTCCTCATGGCTCAGGGACCCCCAGTACCTCCTCACAGCTCTGAGACCCAGCCGGGCCCCCTCCCCTGAGCTCCAGGTCCCCATAAATTTCTCTCAGCCCTTTCTCCTCCACATGGGCACAGCTACTTCCTCTGCATCACGGAACTGATGCTCACACTTGTCCAGCCTCAACCCCTGCATTAAATCCCTCTGATTTACCTCACGTGGTTTCTGCTTTACTAAGTGGCCCCAAGTGATAGAACGCACTGGAGTCACTGAAGCAAAAGCAGGTGAAATCCTGCCCCAGGTCCCACCAGGGAGTGATTTTGAGTCCCTTGGACCCCAAAGCCAGCTGTGCTCTTGGGCTCCCCGCCCATGCCTCTTCTTGCCTGACTTGGGGTGGGCCTCCTACAACGAAAAGGTGCCCCAGGCTGGCTCTACCCAGCTTTAAGGGGGGCCGTTCCCTCTCCTGTGCCCGAGTCACCTGAGGCTTATACAAATAAGCTGACTGGTAGGTGACGCTGTTGGCACTAAGCCTGCCAGAGACCATCTTCCTGGGTCTCTCTTACTCTCTTACTCAGACCTGGGTGCCTCTTACTCCCACCCCGTGCCACCTCAAACCCAACTGAAATCAACCCACTGCAGGGAGTAAAGAGCTGCCCAGGCAGTGGGCCCAGGGGTCCCATGCCCATAGTGCTGGGGAAGGGCTGGGATTAGAGATTCTGTGGGGTGCTGTGTGCACCTGGGCGAGGCCCTGCAGCTTCAATGACTCCACGAGACATAACAGGAAAACCTGAGGTCCTGGGCATCCGTCTTGGCCAGGCATCACAAGTCCGAAGCAGTGGCCCATTTTTCTTCTTGAGCTTGAGCAGGAACAGGGTGGGAGCAGGGGAGGGAGGGGGCTGCCTCTGAAGGTGGGGCAGGGTGCAGGGTCTTCTGCAGGCAGGTGCCAACAACCTTACAGCTGCCTGTCAAGAGTTCAGGGAGGACCGACAGTGGGTGGTCCTGGGGCAGGGCTTGCAAAAGAGGTGGAAATCACTGGCCTTTCCTTCCCAGCCCTGTGCTGGTTTAGAGGGAGCAGATGAACAGGCTCAGCACAGGAGGAAGAAGCTGGGAGCAGAGGCCACAGTGATTCCAGGCAGATCACACAGACTCACTTCTGACCACACTCCATGACACCAAGTAAGGCCAGTGAGATGAGCACTTCTAGAGGCAGTGATTGCTTTTGCAAGCAGGCTGCCTGGGTCCCCCAAGCCTGGTGGCAGGCCTGACTTCTGTTCCAGGCTGGTCCTGGAGAAGAAAGATGTGCATTTGTGGCTGAGAGCCAGCTCTCTGCCTGTTTTTTCTTGTGCTGGACAAGCATCTGTGATTACCAGGGACGTACCCATTAAACTGCTCTGAGGCAGCCACAGGGATCCTTGGAAACCTGCCTGCAGGTGCTCCCCAGGTGCCAGCACTTCCTACTGGGGGTGCCACTGGCTCTTGCCACCTTCCTCCCACTTTGTCCAGAGCCGTGTGACTAGTGGCAGGGAAAGTCAGCCTGGATGTCTGAAAGCCAGGATCTGGGAGTGAGGGTGGGAGCAGGGGCCCAGTCACGCCTGTGAATTTTCATGTCTTGTATGTGGGATGAGGCCACACTACTCACTGCCCTCTGTTCCTCTACCCTGAATTGAGGTATGGCACAGGCTTTGAGTTCTGAACTAACACCGGGTTCAGTACCAGGCTGCAGTGCTCTGAGCCCCCTCACCATGGTCATCACAAGGGAATATTTTCTCTCGCAATGACCTAGAGGAAGGCTGGGCTTCCTGGAACAGAGCAGCATGAGGGAAGCAGCGCTGGGCCCCCTGAAGTCCTAGGTGGTCAAACACAGACTGCAGAGAGAGCTCCCCTTTCAAATTCGTGGTGAAATGGTTTCCCATCACTGGGAGGGTGAAGAAATCTGTAGTCAAGACCTGTAAAATGTTGATTTTGGCACACAGGGACTTAAGACAATCCTGTCTGGAACAGGGCCTGGCATCCCATCAGTGCCCAATAAACAACTGCCCAGTGACATGCACGAATTAAGGGAGGCCAAGTGTATAAGTTCTTTTATGAAACCAGAATCACTTCTTTGTTCCTCCTCTATGCAAGCAAAGAGCCGCATTGGTACAGCAGAGGGGAGCCTTTTACACTCCAGGCCTCATGCAGGAAAAAGGGTCATAGGTCAGGGAGTTTGGAGTGAAAGGGACCTGAGAAGCTGTTGTGGTCTAAGTATCTTTCTCCTATTTTACATAAAGGAATACACAGGGTCAGAGGAAGGAGGACCTGTGTCCAGCCCCTGTGTTCCCCACTCCTAAGCAGATGCATACACAGTGCAGTGAGAATGTCTGCGAGGGGGATTTGTCAGCTCCACTGCTCAGCACCGATTTTGATCAGCATTTCCACAGTGGCAAGGAGGCCCTTAGTGACCTTGTCCCTGAGGGGAATCCCAGTGTCCAGGAGCTGACTCAGGAGGGCCCAGCAGCAGGAGTGGAGGCCCTGTGTGATGAGGGGTTAGGCTTGGGGCTTCAGAGGTCAGCTCTCAGGGACCACAGTCCCTGGGCCTAGCTTCAGAGCTGAGACAATGTTATATACACAGTCTCCTGCAAGGAGAGAAGGCAAAGTTGGTGCAGAGTCATCCTAACTGGAGAGACTTAGCAGAGAGACAGAGCTGGGAGAGCTGGCTTTCATCATTTCTATTGCCTGTTGTCAGGTCTCTCATCCTCTCCTTCGGGTCCTAGAGGATCTGCCCCACCTAGCTTCATGCTCCTCCCTTCCCTCCATGGCTGCAGTCAGTATGCCCCCCATCCTGCTTCCAGTTGGACATTTGAGGAGATCCAGCTCACTGGCCTCTCCCACACTCACTCTCACATCCTGGCTTTCAGACATCCAGGCTGACTTTCCTTGCCACTAGTCCAGTGGCTCTGGACAGAGCTGGAGGAGGGTGGCAGGAGCCTGTGGTACCCCTTGGAGGAAGTGCTGGCACCTGGAGACCACCGACAGACAGGTTTCCAAGGATCCCTTATGGCTGCATCAGAGCTGTATAATGGGCACATCCCTGCCAACTAGATGTTTGTCCAGCAAAAGAAAGGGCATAGAGCTGGCTCCCAGCCACAAATGCACATCTTTCTCCTCTAGGTCCAGGCTGGCACAGAAGTCAGGCATGCCACCAGGCTTGGGGGACACGGGCACCCTGCCCTGCAAAAGGAAGCACTATCTCTAGAGGCACTCATCTCAGCAGCTTCTGAGATTGTTTTTCCTTGCTTCTATGACTCCAACCTTTAAGAAAATCAGGAACCCTGGCAGACATATTGCCTCTGAGCTGTGCTTTTACCCAGCCAGCCAGCTAATTTCAACATTGCTCTTGGCTCATAAGTGCCCTCATCTCTGGCACTCTCCAGTGAGAAAGCGCAGGGCACTGTGGCTGTGTCTGCCTCTGGGCAGGTCTCCCCTGTGCTGACCACCTGCCTTGTGCCTGGGAGTGGACCCCTCCCACCCTTGCCCTGCATCCTGATGAGTAGACAGCTCAGGCTAATATGTCCTTCTATCCATGCTGTCTATCCAGAAGCAGGGAGCACTCTTCAGCCACAACTCCTCGCCCACCCCACCTGAATTCAACCTGAGGTTAATGAGCACTGTGGGGAGAAGACAGGAAGGGGCAGAGCTAGGCAGCACCTGAGCATGTCCCAAAGATTTCCACTCTGATCCACAGGTGGACAGCATCTGCCCCCATTTTTTCCAATTTAATTGTGGTTAAACATCCATAACATAAAATTTACTGTTTTAGTTATTTTACATGTGCAGTTCAGTGGCATGAAATACATTCATGTTTTGCAAGCATTGCCACCATCCATTTTGAGACCTTGTTCATCTTCCCATCATAAAGCTCTGTCCCTATCTAACACTAACTCCCCATTCCCCCTTCCCTATCCCCCTTTGGTCCACCGTGCTAATTTTTTTCTCTATGATTTATGTCTCTAAGGCCCTCGTATAATTGGAATCATACAGGATTTGTCCTTCTCTGGCTGACTTATTTTACTAGCATGATGTCCTCAAGGGTCATCCATGTTGCAGCAGGTGTTGGAATTTCCTTCCTTTTGAATTAAGTCCGAGTAACTTCCCACTGTATGGGTAGTCCATGTTTTGCTTATCTATTCATCCATCAGTGGATATTAGGGTTGCTCTCACATTTAAGCTATTGTGAACAATCCTGCCGTAAATGTGGGTATACAAACATTGTTAAGACCCTGCTTTCAATTCCTTTGGGAATGTATGCAGAAGCGGAATTGCTGGATCCTATGGTAGTTCTGTCTTTAAACCTTTTAAAAACTGTCATACTCTTTTTCATAGCTGCTGCAGCATTTTACATTTCTACCAACAGTGCACAAGGATTCCAATTTCTGCACATTGTCACCAACATTTTTTCTTTCATTTTATTTTTTTAATTACATACTAGCCATCCTAATGAGTGTAATCCAGTTGTAATCACTGGACAGGGTTTTTTCTGCCTGCTGCACAGATGGAACCAGTTCACCAAAACTGTGGTATTGCAGTAAAACAAAAGAGTTTAATTAACATGAGGCCAGCCAGGCAGGAGATGGGATTATCACTCAAATCAGTCTCCCTCAAAAATTGAGAGGCCAGGGGTTTTTAAGGATAATTTTGTGGACAGGAGGCTAGAGAATGGGGAATGCTGATTGGTTGTGTCTGGGATAAAAATTCTGGGGAGTTAGCACTTGTATTCTTGTGCTGAGTCAGTTCCTGGGTGGGATCACAAGGCCAGATGAGAGAGTTTATTGGTTTGGGTGGCACCAGCTGGTGCATCAAGATGCAAGGTCTGAAGAATAACTCAAACACCAATCTTGAGTTTCAATAGCAATGTTATTTGTGGGAGCAATTGGGGAGGTTAGGAATCTTGTGGCCTGTGGCTTCATGACTCCTGAGCCATAATTTCTAATTGTGTGGATAATTGGTTAGTTTTACAGAGTAGGTCTTCTCCCCAAGTAAGAAGGGGATTTGTGTAAAGAAGGCATACAATCAACTTTGTTTCAAGTTAAACTATAAACTAAATTCCTCCCATAGTTAGGTTAGCCTACAGCCAGGAATGAACAAGGGTAGCTTGGAGGTTAGAAGCCAGATAGAATTGGTTAGGTCTGATTTATTTCACTGCCGTAATTTCTGCAGAGGTGATTTCACTGTAAGGTGTATCTGATTGCAGTTTTGATTTCCATTTCCTAATGCGTAGTGATGATGAGCATCTTTTTGTGTGCTTATTGTCCATTCATGTTTCTTTTTCTTGGAGAAATATCTATTCAAGTCTTTGCTCTTTTTTAAATTGAGTTCTTTGTTTTATTGTTGAGTTTTAGGACTTCTGTATGTATTCTGGATATTAATTCCTTATCAAATATGTGATTGGCAAATATTGTGATTTTCTTCTATTCTGTGGGTTCTTTTTTCTGTTAATTGTGTCTTTTGATACATATATTTTTAAAAAATTTCATAAATCAAGCTTGTCTATTTTGTTTTCTTTTGTTGCCTATGCCTTTGGTGTCATATCCCAGAAATTACTGCCAAATCTAAAGTTGTGAAGCTTTCTTCCCATGTTTCCTTCTCTGAGTTTTATATTTTTAGATCTTACATTTATATCTTTGATCCATTGTAAATTAATTTTTTGTATATGGTGTCAGGAAATGCACCCAATGGCCCAGCATGGTGGCTCACGCCTGTAATCCCAGCACTTTGGGAGGCCGAGGTGTGTGGACCACTTGAGGTCAGAAGTTTGAGACCAGCCTGACCAACATGGTGAAACCCAGTCTCTAGTAAAAAAATACAAAATTAGCCAGGCATGGTGGCACACACCCGTAATCACAGCTACTTGGGAGGCTGAGGCAGGAGAATCACTTGAACCTTGGAGGTGGAGGTTGCAGTGAGCCAAGATAGCACAATTGCACTTCATGCCGGGCAACCAGATCAAAACTGTGTCAAAAAGAAAAAGGAAAAGAAAAAGAAAGAAAATGCACCCATTTTTTCCCAGCAACATTTTTGAAAAGACTGTCTCTTCCCCATTGAATAGTCTTGATCAAATCACTTGACCATATTTGCAATAGCTTACTTCTGGGTTCTCTATTGGATTCCATTGCAGTGTATGTCTGGTTTATGCCAGTACCACACTGTTTCCATCACTGCAGCTCAGCTGTGTAATAAATGTTGGAATAAGGAAGTACAAGTCGTCTAGATTTGTCCTATTTCAGAATTGTTCAGGCTACTCAGGGTCCCTTGTGATTCCATATGAATTTTAGGATGAGCTTTACCTTTACTGAGATTTTGACAGGGATTGCGTGAATCTGTAGATGTATTGACATCTTAACAATATTAAATTTTTCAATTCATAAACATGTCATATGTTTCCATTTCTTTATTTCTTATTTAATTTCTTTCAGCAGTGTTCTATACTTTTCATTGTACCAATCTTTCACCACCTCGGTTAACTCCTAAGTATCTTTTTTCTTTTTGATATTATTATAAATGGAATTACAGTTGACTCTTGACTGACATAGGTTTGAACTAAGCAGGTCCATTCTACGTGATTATTTTTAAATAAATAGAGTCAACCTTCTGTATCAGCGGCTTATAAATCTATGACCAAATGCAGATTGAGTCTCAGGATGCAAACCCCATGTATATGTAGCTTCCACTTTTTGTATTCGCAGGTTGCAGGTTCTGCAGGGTTGACTGTGGAACTTGAGTATGCCTTGCTTTTGGTATATGAGGGTGGTCTTGGAATCAGTGCCATGCAGATACCACGGGATGACTATATTTTCTAAATATCCTTTTCAGATTGTTCACTATTAATGTATAGAAATGCAACTGATTTTTTTGTGTTACTTTGTACCTTGCTAATTTGCTGAATTCATTAGATAGTTCCAACAGAATTTTTGTTGAATCTTTAGGGTTTTCTACATGTAAGACCAAATCATCTGTGAAGACAGATAGTTTGACTTCTTTCTTTCACATTTGGATGCTTTGTATTTCTGTTTCTTGCATGACTGTTGTGCCTACAGCTTCCAAAGCACTGTTAAGTAGATATGCAAAAGGGAGCTTCCTTGTCTTGTTGTTGATCATAGAGGAAAAGCTTTTTATTCTTCACCATTTAGTATGATGTTTGCTGTCAGTTTTTTATATATGGCTTTTATTATATTGAGGGAGATTTCTTATACTACTTGTTTGTTGAGTGTTTTTATAAAAAGTTGAGTTTTGTCAAATGCTTTTCCTCCATCAGTTGAAATGATCATGTGGCTCATTCATACTGCTATGTGCTATATGATATTAACTGACATTTGTGTGTTGAACCATTCTTGTATTGTAGGAATGAATCCCACTTGGTCATGTGGTATAACCATTTTAATATTAAACTGAATTCATTTTACTAACATTTTGTTGAGGATTTTTGCATCTTTGCTCATAAGGGACAATGGTCTGTAGTTTTCTTTTCTTGTAGTGTCTTTGTTTGACTTTGGTGTAAGGGTAATGCAGGTCACATGCAGCAAAAGAGAAAGTATTCCTTCCTCTTAAATTTTTGGGAAAAATTTGAAAAGGATTGGTGTTAGTTATTTAAATGTTTAGTAGAATGCACCAGTAAAGCCTTCAGGTGAGGCATCAATTCTTTTAATAGTGAGGGGGCTGATCAGTTTTTCTATTTCTTCATATTTAGTCTTGGTAGGTTTTGTGTTTCTAGGAACTTATCTATTTCATCTAGGTTATTTGATTTTTTCACATGCAACTGTTCACAGTACTTTCTTATAATTCTTATTTCTGTAGAATTCATACTAATTCCTCCATTTTCATTCTGATTTTAATAATTTGAGTCTTCTCTTTCTTAGTCTATCTAACTAGATGTTTGTCAAATTTGGTCTTTTCAAGGAACTGACTTTTGGCTTGACGGTCTATATTGTTTTTCTCTTCTCTGTTTTGTTTATCTCTGCTCTACTCTTTATTATTTCTTTCTTTATCCTAGCTTTAGGCTTAGTGTGCTCTTTTTCACCTTTCTTCAGTTGTAAACTTAGGTTGTTGATTGGAGATATTTATTCTTCTTAATGGAAGAATGTATAGCTATACATTCCCCCTGAGCACTGCTTTTGTTGTGGCTCACAAGTTTTGGTGTGTTGTGTTTTCATCTTCATTCATTTAAGTATTTTCTAACTTTCCTTGTGAATTCTTCTTTGATCCATACACTACTTAGCATTCTCATCATTTTACAGAGGAGTAAACTGAGGCACAAGGAGAAGTGATTCAATTGAAGCTACCCAACTCTTCTAGGATCCACTGCCAGGGCTCAGGGAAGCAGGCTCGGGGTGAGGACACAGGTCCAAAGTGAGTCCTTGGGGTCAGACTATGTTGAATACAGCACTGTTGGAAGCAAGGAATGTCCATAAGGAAAAAAATGAAACAGAAAGTGTCTCCTAGCACACAGGTCCCCACATCTGAAAGGGATTTCTATTCTTTCCAGCAGGAACCTCCCAACTTTTATTTTAAATTGGAGCAGTTGCTGCAGAAGAAGGTTGTGGAGGGCCTCTCACAGTAAAAAGGAACTGTGTGTCCCCAGAGGAACAGACATCTATGCGGAGTTGTGAGCCTGCTCTGTGCTGCAATTGTAGCTGCTCCTCTCTGCTGTGTGGCAAACTTCTCCTCTAGCTTGTGGAGGAGGAGACTTCAGAGGATAAAGGGACAGAGGGCTCCAGGGAATCCTTCAGAAGGTATGCAGCAAAAGACCAGCATGGGCCAAGCAGGATCAGGTCAATGGATAAGGACAGACCCCCATGCTGACATAAACTTTCCTTTTCCTGCCTCCAACTCCAGGGCTCAGAACAGTACCCCTGTGTTCCCCAAGTGTCCCAGGGTGGTGGTCAGCGGGACAGCTAGGCCAAGCCAAGAGGCCGAGTACGCTCAGCAGGGACCTGTTGGCTGCTTGAGGGGGGAACAGAGGTTCCAAAGCCAAAAAAAGGTGGCAGATTCAGGGCATCCTGCCCTCCCATCTGTTCTACCCAAGGCAAGGAGTTCAGGAACCTAAACCAGGCCACAGGGAAAGGAAGAAACTGACAGATTCCTCATCCTGGACCCCAAAGCCTGAAATCCCCCTCAGAGCAGAAACTTCTGACCTCAGTTCAAACAGGAAACCTGTGTAAGATCTGAGGCAGATGAGGTTCTGCTTTTCCTGGGAGGATAGGGCTCTTGGAGGCAGGTGGGCAGGGACCCATCTGCTACCCACCGCAGGGCAGGGTCATGTTCAAACATAGTTTATGTGAGAGACTTGGAGAGAAGCTCAGCCCACAATTAATTCGTGGCCCTCTTTCTTCATAACCACAGCAAAAGCAAATACAAAATGCCCACTGCATGCAGGAAACCTGCCGGGCCCTGGGTACCTACTCCAGTCAATTTCTATAACAACTGGAAAGACCAGGACACAGATGAGGAGACTGAGGGTCAGAGATGTGAGGTCCTGTCACGGGTGACAGAGGTGGGGCTGAACCAGGTTTATCTGCTCCAAAGCCCAGGCTGTGGGGTGCAGAGACCAAGAGACACGGGAGGCCTGTGCCCTCCTCAAAGCTGGGCCCCATTTCCACCTGCCCTCTGTGGCCCACCTGGGCCTGCTCCCTTTGTTGGCATCATAGAAGAAACCCCTCCTTTGTGGCAGCAGGACCAGTGGTGCCAGTGCAGGAGCCACCTGAGTCCTCCAGGAGAGGTCCACCATCAGGGGCTTGTCTCCTTCAGGCGGGTGAGGAAGTACAAAGTGTCAGCTGCCAAGAGGTGCAAGGCCTCATCCTCCACATCCAGCTCCATCAGCAGTGTGGCTGGCTGGTGTGCTCCATGGGCATCCCTATGGGGAGAGTACCTCAGGGTGAGCCAGCCTCTTGCTGACACCTCCTTTACCTACCCAGGTGACTGGGCCACAGGTAAATCCTCTCCCCATGCCCCTGGCCTGGGCACATTGCTTCTCATGAGACTGCAGAGACCAGTGTCCCTATGAAAGGACCCTTGCGCCACTCATGCCACACCACCCCCAGAACCCACAACTGTCATTCCCAGTGTGCAGCCCTCGGCCCTCACCCTCTCACCTGATCTCCCACCACCCTGTGGAAGAGGCACTTTAAAGATAGCAGGATTGAGGGCATGTAGGTGCTTAGCAGCAGGGCTAACCCTGAGCAGATCACACCTCAGTTTCAGTTTCCTTTCTTGCAAAAACTTAGCTTTACTGGGCTGAGGGGTGTGTTTGTAGAAAGAGTGAGATAACACATGGGCTGCACTTGAAATATTCTTGTGTCCACATGGAAATATTAGGAATGTGAATGACCTCTCACTGGGAACAGGGCCCAGAGCCACAATTTTGACAATTCCCACAGTGAGAAAATATAAATGTCCCCCATCACATAAATGAAAATTCCTCCTCCCCAGCAAATCAAGGAGATGCAAATGAAGCACCTGGGAGGCAGAGAAAGTGTGTGTGCGCGTGCGTGTGCGTGTGTGTGTGTGTGTGTGTCCTGGGGTGGGGGCTGGCACCAACAGTGGCCCCAGGGGGCCCCCAGTCTCAGTGCTTTCAATTTTGCTAAAACTCCTTCCTGCCACCTTCTATCAGTCAGGGAGGGTGTGCATTAAAACAGCTGAAGGTTCACCCATCCGTTGGCAAAATGTGCATCAAGCCTGAGTGGGAGATGGAAGGTGGCCAGATGATTGCTGGGCAGCTCCTGAAGTCAAGGAGCCTGCAGGTGGCTATGCTCCCTGAACAAGGAGCTCCACGCCAGTCTCCATCTTAAGGACAAAACATCGTGGATATCACGCATGATGCAATACAACTTAGAGTGGTGCAGCGCCAGGCTCTGAAAAGAGGCCCTTGAAAGCCACTGACCAAGTGGCAGGATCTGTGCCTGGAGAGCAGGAGACTGTGCCTCCACTCAGGCAGGCCCAGGCATGACCGAAGGCATGCACAAGCATAGACAGGCATGGAGATGCTGAGAAACATTTACAACACGGGAATGTTCATAAACTATTGAGTAAAAAAAAAGTACGGTATAAACAGCATATGCCAAGCTTGTCACATTCATGGCCCATGGGCTGCTTGTGGCCCAGGAAGGCTTTGAATGCAGCCCAATGTAAGTTTGTAAACGTTCTTAAAACATTAGGAGATTTTTGTGATTTTTGTCTTTCTTTTTATTTTTTATTTTAGCTCATCAACTACCTTTAGTGTAAGTGTGTTTTATGTGTGGCCCAAGAAAATTCTTCTTCCAATGTGGTCTAGGGAAAGCCAAAGCATTGGACATCCCTGGCATATACAGCACTAACTCAGATTTTTGAGATACATATTTTATATGCACAGAATATGTATCTCAGAATGACCAGGAGGAAATGTGAGCAGTGAGAGAATGGGTAAGTTGTATTGTCTCCTTTCCATTTCTGAGTTTCTAATTTACTATGGAAAGGAAGCTCATAATACACGAAGGTACTGGAGATCAAGAATCCTAAAATTCAAGCCCCAGAGCTAAATATATCACGCATGTTTAGGGAAATTACCCCACCGCTCTACCTTAGTTTACTCATCTGTAAAATGGGAAAAAAATCCCTTACTACCTCTAAATGGCCAGAATAAAATGGCAGTCCCAGATGTTCCCAAGAGCTGGTTTCTACCCACCCTTCCTGCACAGTGAGGCTGCCCATCTCCACAGCCTCATGCCCTTCATGCTGAAGGCCCTAAGTCCAGCCTGTGCTGCAGCATCCTGTGGCCCTCCACCCACTGCGGCCCAGCTGGGGCCTCAAAGCCTTGCCCATGCATCACAAGCTTAGGCCTGGGATGCAACAAGAGTCTCCCTGCCAGGCTTTCTGGCCTCCTCCTCTGGGACATCTGCTGAGATCCTGAGGAGCCCTGGGAGAAAGCCCTCAATCACTCCTGCGTGGGTGGAGGCATTGTCTCCTCCTCTCTAGGCACAGATCCTGCCACTAGGTCAGTGGCTTTCAGAGGCCTCTTTTCAGACCCTGGTGCCATGCCATTCTTAGTCACCAGTGAGAACGGAGCTGGGTCTGCCCATGGGCCTGTCTGATGGCACCAGGGTCCTGCCTGGGGGTTCCCCCAGGCAGGAGAACTTTGCCAGGGCCTGCTGAGGCTGGATCTGGTACCAGAGGGATCAGAGTCCCTGGGAAATCTGCAAGGATTCTGTGAGGCCCAGAGCTCTGCACTGCCCTCCTCCTAGTGCCCTGCCACAGGCCCAGAAGAGACCCTGTGGTCTAGGGTCACAGCAGACAAGCCTTGTCCCAAGCCTCTGTCTTCCCCAGGTTCCCAGTGGCCAACATGGGCTGGAAGTCTGGCTCATCCTGGAGGAGCATAACCCCAATTGACTGATTTGCTTAAGCTCGTGTGGATGGAAAATGGCTGAGCTGGGAAGGATCCCCAGCCCTCAGATGCCAAACCCTAACCCCTGGTTTTAGGACCAGTCCTCAGGACCAACCCTGTAGCCTTCTGGGGCTCCCGCACAGCTCTCAAAAGCACTCAGCAGACTCCACCTTTAAGGGCGCAGGCACTGGGGCTGCTGTACCTAGGGGGAGCAGCAAGGACACCTGGAGTCAGTCGTGCTATAACAGACTGTGGTTTAGATTCATTTTGTGCACAGTGGTCTCCACCTGTCCCCAGGAGGTCTTCAGTGGGCAAAGTGACCAGGAGAGACACAGGCTGGCCTGGAGCCCCACCTTGAATTATGCCCCTCCCCAGGAAGCATCTTCCTTGAAAGGGCCTATGGATCACTATCTGCTCCAGGAACACCCAGGCCCTTTCTTTTTGGGGCCAGTTAAGCCACCTATTCTGCTTCTCATTCCAGGATATCTACCTGTTCGGCTCACCAGAGAAACTTCCCTGGGCTGGTGGGTTCCAGGTCAAAAGGCCTCTTCCTAAGGGGCCAGGAGTAGTTGGTTGGGCATTGAGGGATTCCACTCTTTCTATGTGGATTTATTGTATGAAAAACATGAATGATGATGCTGACAGAGAAAGGGCGCCAGGTTCTGAGCAGGATGAGGGAGGCTGGGCTGTGCCAGCAGACCCAGACTGACAAGTGATTCTGATGTTGCCTAGCAGAAGTCACACAGACCCAGGGACATCCAGTCAGTGCACACACACCTGCCTAACGCACCCCTGTGCAGATGGTGGCTTGGCTTATGGGAGCCTCTAGAGAGCTTTAGAAGGAGGCAGAAAGCTATTCCTCCAGAAAAGCCTCATGAGAAAGATGAAGATGTGGACCCAAGACTCTCATTCCCTCCAGGAAGGACCCAGGAAGGAGTGGCCGGCCACTGAGCCCTGCTGGGGTGGATGTGAGCATGGGGAGCCTCCCCCATGGCAGATCCTTGGAGGGACGGGCAGTGCTGCCTATGTGGCTGGGGCTGGGGCTGGTGGCTCAAACAGAAGATCAGTTTGTCCCTGTGTATTCTGGTTTTGTTGCCCAAACACTTGAATCACCAACTTGAGCCCTTTGGGTGGGATGTAAACACCTTCCCCATGCATTTCTGCTGGGTTTTTATGAGATCTTTCAAAACTAATGTTTCAGGAGGGGACTGAGGGAGGACAGAGTCCTTTTGACTTCCCGGCAGAACAGTGTAGGAACTGTGTGTCAACGTGCTGGAGGCTGATCACCTCCAATGTCACATGCACAAGCTTTACCTGGCCCTAAAGCCTCTGACCTGAGAGGAGCCTTAGGGTCAACCTAGACTTGGTCACAACTGCCCTATTCTCTCTGTGACTTTGAAGATCAACATACATGACCATGTGTCTACATGTGCAACCACACACCATGCATATGTACACATGTACATATACACACACACACTCCCGCGGACATCACTCCAAATCCAGGGTCCAAGGATCTTCCAGTCTTAAGGCAGATTATGTGCACTGGGGCCAGGTCTCTAAATTGCCAGCATCTAGGGTCCTGGTGAGGGAAGGGCATTCCCAGCCATGCCAGCCACAGTGTGTACATGGGTGTAAGAAACTGCAACTCTGTGCACATGTGTGACTGCAGCCTATGATCAGGAGGCCACATCAGCATGCCTGTGTATCTGCTTCCATGTGCATCTGGGCTGCATCTTCATGCATCAACTTTTGTACACACTTATATATGTCCACATCTGTACTTGTACTCATATGCCAGAACTCGGGGCCTAGGCCCAGGGTCACTCCAGGGCTGGTGACAGCACACTGGGCTCTCTGAGCCTGCATCCACTCTGCTGCCACCATCAGAGATGTTGTGAGTCACCATGGGGATTTTGTGGTGTCTTTTCCTCTGGGTTCTGATCCTCTGCCCCAGAACCCAAGCCCTGAGCCCTTGTCCCCATGAAGAGCCTGACCCTGGCAGGCCAAACCCATATTTTCTTCACCACATCATGGCTGTGGGGATGCTGGTTTTTTGTTTGCTTGTTTGTTTGTCTTGCTTGGTATTCACAGCCTATTCATGAGATAGTCCGGATGGTCCCAGTTATGCAGCTGAAGAAAGCACGTGGAGAGATGCAGGGGTTTCCAGGGCCTCACAAGGGCAGAACTAGAAAGGAGACCTGGCTCCTCTGAGGCCAGGTCATGCCTGTTGCCTGGGACAACCTTTGCTATTACCTGGGTCACCTGGAGCCTGTTTGCCTTTGCAGTCTACTCTGCTTCATTGCTCCAGAATTGTGGAAATGCAGGATTGCTCTTAATGCTGATTCCTGTTGCTCACCCACCTGGGAGCTTTCTGGCAGTGACTGTTCAATTATTTACCACCTTGACAGCACCTGCAAACTCTGTAAAATCATAACACTGACATCATTTGTTTTCGCAGCACTGGGGTAAAATTCCTCTACAATGGTATTTTATGTGCTCTATGTGCACCATGCACATTTCCATAAAAACACACATTAAAATATAAAAGCAGCTTCCAAATATAAAAATTAGGGAGGGAAACAAACCGTAGGAAGGCCCACATTATGGTCAGGCAGAGCCCAACAGCCACAGCGGGGACTTCCCAGGTGGGTGGCACCCTCTCCCCTCTGCTCACTGCTGATGAGGGCAATGAAAGCTGCTGGGGGTCTCAGGACCCCTGCCTGCCTGGCCTTGCCTCTGCCAAGAGTTTGTGTCCAGTGGCGAGGTTGTGCTACCAGCCCCATGTCCACCCTAATGGGGAGCCATGCTCAGTGTCTGGGGATGAGGACCCTGAGTCCATATGCTGGGGGTCCTGCCCGGCCTCTGCACATGGCTGCAACCCAGGCCCCCAACCACCTGCAGCCCCAGCCCAGCCACTCCCAGCCAAGTCCCCACATCGTGGTGGGACCATGTCACAGAGCTCAGGGGTCCCCCAGGACAAAATTGTTCACCCACAGTCTCCTTCCTCAAAGCCTCAGGTCCTCATGTAAGGCACAACTCTGAGGGGACAACAATGACTTTGAACTGTTGTCCTGCCTCTGAGCTGGGCACAGTTCCCTGTACTCCACGTATGTTACCTTATCAAGTGGCAGCCCCACTCTGGAGGTAGGCACAGAGAGGTTAAGCAACTTGCCCAAGGTCACACAGTCAGGAAGTGAGGCAGTTGGGATTTGAACCTGAGCTTCCTGACTCTGGAAACTTAAGGTCCCTGAGAACTCTGTTATGGCATAGGTGTGGCAACTCCTGGGTCCCCAGCTTTCCCTCCATCAGGCCCTGTTGGCCTCTCAACCACCCCTAAGGCTGGATCCTTGCGCTGACTCCAGGGACTTAACCCACCCTTTGTCATTGCATCCTCCATTCTGAGTCCAGTTTTCTCAGACAAAGGCTCAGGACTTTGGAAGCTCCATCTGGCTACTCAGGAGGCTCCAGCAACTGAAACCTTCCAGGTCCAAAGTACCCATCATGGCCCCCAACCTGCTTGTTCTCATGATCTTGTTCAGTTTGATTCACAGGAATCAGTCTAACCCAAGGCAGTCCCCCATGCCCACCAGCCCTGAGAGGTCCTCCCCTGTTTCCCACCTCCACCCTGAACCACTCTCCCCCATTCACACTATCCCCATATCCTCAAGGTTGCAGAATTTCTTGTCTCTTCCTAGTCCTGGCTTCTGGCTGAGGGTCCCAGCCCCTGACTGCAAGATCATCCCTCACCTTCTCTCTGCTTTGCTTTCTTGTCCTCTCCACAGGATGCTTCCCTGCAGGGCTTCTGGAAGTAGCACTTGCACAGCAAGCTCGCTGTAGACACAGGTGACACATTTATTTGTGGGGAGGAGCTGCTGGAGGAGGAGAGCACTGAAGCCCCCACCCTGTCCTAACCCACTCCTGGGCTCATCTTTGGCCTCAAAGCACTGAGGTTGGTGTTCATGCTGGATCTCAAGGGGAGAGCAGGAGGAGTCTGGCATCAAATGCTGCTGGCCCAGTGCTGTGGCCTGGTCAGGGATGGGGAATCACAGAGGCATGCACAGAGGCAGGGGATACCCACAAGACATGCTGGATGTTGCCACAACTTTCCTGGAGTGAAAGACTAAACATCCCTTAGAAATAGAAATAGAATAGAATGAAAAGTTGAAAGTGGAGGTCCTGCCACCACCCAGTGATCTAGGTGCTGGGTGTTAGTGGATGACTTTTGTCTTTTAACCCTCACAGCTGACAGACCTATACCCCAAGCTTTGGTGGTGGCCCTACCTGATATGGTTTGGCTGTGCCCCACCCAAATCTCATCTTGAATTGTAGTTCCCATAATCCCCATGTTTCATGGGAGGGACCTCATGGGAAGTGATTAGATTATGGGGAAGTTTCTCTTTGCTGTTGTCATGATTCTGAGTGAGTTCTCATGAGATCTGATGATTTTATAAGGGACTTCCCCCTTTGCTTCACACTCATTCTCTCTCCTGCCACCCTGCGAAGAGGTGCCTTCTGCCAGGATTGTAAGTTGCCTGAGGCCTCTCCAGCCATGCTGAACTGTAAGTCAATTAAACCTCTTTCCTTTATAAATTACCCAGTCTTGTGTTTGTCTTTATTAGCAGTGTGAGAACAGACTAATACAATAAATTGGTACCACAGAGAGTGATACCTGAAAGTGTGGAAGCAACTTTGGAGCTGGATAACAGGAAGAGGCTGGAACAGTTTGTGGAGCACAGAAGATAGAAAAATGTGGGAAAGTTTGGAACTTCCTAGAAACTTGTTTAATGCCTTTGACCAATGTGGTGATAGTGATACGGACGATGAAGTCTGGGCTGAGGCAGTCTCAGATGGAGATGAGGAACTTGTTGAGAAATGGATTACAGGTCATTCTTGTTATGCAAGGAGACTGGCAGCATTTTTCCCCTGCTCTAAAGATCTGTGGAAGTTTGAACTCGAGAGAGATGATTTAAGATATTTCACAGAATACATTTCTAAGTGACAAAGCATTTAAGAAGAAGCAGAGCATAAAGGTTAGAAATTATGCAGCCTGATGATCTGATAGAGAAGAAAAACCCATTTTCTGGGGGAGAAATTGAAGCCTGTTGCAGAACTTTCATGAGTAACCAGAAGCCAAATGTCAATCACCAAGACATTGGGGAAAATATCTCTAGGGTATGTCAGAAACCTTTGCAGCAACCCCTCCCTTTGCAGGCCCAGAGACCTAGGAGGGAAAAATGGTTTCCTGGGCTGTGCCCAGGGCCACTCTGCACCCCACTGTGTGCAGCCTTGGGACTAAGTGTCCTGAGTCCAGCCATGACTGAAAGAGGCCAATGTACAGCTCAGGCCATTGCTTCAGAGGGTGCAAACCCCAAGCCTTGGCAGCTTCCACCTGCTGTTAGTCCTGTATGGACACAAAAGACAATAATTCAGGTTTGGGAACCTCTGCCCAGGTTTCAGAGGATGTATGAAAATGCCTGGATGTTCAGGCAGGAGTCTGCTGCAGGGGTGGAACCCTCATGGAGATCCACTGCTAGGGCAGTGTAGAAAGGAAATGTGGGGTTGCAGCCCCCACACAGAGTCCCCACTGGGGCACTGCCTAGTGGATCTGTGAGAAGAGGGCCACCATCCTCCAGACCCCAGAATGGCCGATTCAATGACATCTTGCATCATGCACCTGAATAAACCACAGGCACTCAACACTAGCCTGTGAAAACAGCCAGGAGTGAGGCTATACCCTGCAAAGCAATAGGGGTGGGGCTGCCTAAGGCAGTGGGAGCCCACTTCTTGCATCAGCATAACCTGGATATGAGACATGGAGTCAAAGGAGATCATTTTGGAAATTTAAGATTTAATGACTAACCTATTGGGTTTTGCATGGGACCTGTAGCTCCTTTGTTTGGGCCAATTTTTCCCATTTGGAGTGGGTGTATTTAACAAATACCTCTACTCCCATTGTATTTAGGAAGTAACTAACATGCTTTTGATTTTACAGGCTTATACGTGGAAGGGACTTGGCTTGTATCAGATGAGACTTTGGACTTGGACTTTTCAGTTAATTCTGGAATGAGTTAAGGCTTTAGGGGACTGTTGGAAGGGCATGATTGTGTTTTGAAATGTGAGGATATGAGATTTGGGAGGGATCCGGGCAGAATGGTATGTTTTGGCTGTGTCCCCACTAAATCTCATCTTGAATTGTAGTTCCATAATATACTTGTTTCATGGGAGGGACTTCATGGGAGATGATTAGATTAGGAGGGTGGTCCCTCCATGCTTTCTTCAAGATAGTGAATGAGTTCTCACAAGATCTGACGGTTTTATAAAGGGTGTAACCCTTTGCTCAGCACTCATTCTCTCTCCTGCCACCTTGTAAAGAGTTGCCATCCACCGGGATTGTAAGTTGCCCAAGTCTTCCTCAGCCATGCTGAACTGTGAGTCAATTAAACCTCTTTCCTTTATAAATTACTCAGTCTCGGGTATGTCTTCATTAGCAGCATGAGAATGGACTAACATACCACCGCACTGCATCTTTGCTGATTTGGAGCTCCCAGCTGCAGAGCCTTGGAAGAAATGCTGAAGAACAGCCAGCTCTGGAGCTGGGGGGTTCTGGCCTTCTGCCCTGTTCCAGGTTCTCTGAGGGCCCAGCTGAGCCCCAGGAAGCTTCGACACACAAAGTTTCCTGGTGGTGTGTCTGCCCGTGCAGCCACCATCTCTGTCCTGGACATGGCCACCAGCCCAGTTCCTTCCCCTGCCTCCCTCTGGAGTCCTACAATCTCTGAGACTGGGGCCCTGAGTGTGTGCCACCCGGCAGGGGTCCAGGCAAGGAGGCCCTATTGAGCATTTAAAAATCCAGGGTGCCAAGTTAAATTTGAATTCAGATGAACAAAGAATAATGTTTTGGACTAAGTAGGTCCCATGCAGTATTTAGGAGACATACACACTAACAATTTAATCACTGTTGGTGTGAAATTCAGAGATAAATATGCATCCTGTATTTTATCTATCTGGCAACCCTAGCAGACAACGTGTGTGGAAAAAAAGAAGGAACCTGGGAACCAGCACAGGAGACTGATGGGCAGGAGCTGAGTTTGGATTCCACTCTGTGGGGCTGCAGCAGCCAGGAGGCCTGGGCTGCCCACAGGGTCTTCCCTCAGGGCTCAGCCTAAACACAATGGTGTAACCATTGTCATAAAGAAAAACAGCATTAATGACCTACAATTCACATACCATACAGTTAACCCACTTGAAAGGTAAAATTCAATGTTCTTTAGCAAATTCACAGATATGTGCAACCATAACCACAAACAATTTTACAACATTTTCATCATCTCAAAAAAAAAAAAAAAAACCCTATAACCTTTCATTATCACCCACATCCCTCCCATCCCTCAGCCCCTGGTCACCACTGAGGGTCCCATCCATCAGCCCCTGGCTCCACACTCTCTATGGATCTGTCTGTTCTGGACATTTCACATAAATTGAATCACACTCTACGTGGCCTTTTAGGCCTGGCTTTATTCCCGCCACATCATGTTTCAGTCTGCGAAAAGAAATACATCTTGGGACCCCAAAATCACTTAGCCTGGGTAAAAGTCAAGCTGAGAACTATGTGAGGCTAACCTGCCTCCCATTTAATTCTTTTTTGTTTTTTGTTTTTGTTTTGTTTTTTTTTTTTTGAGATGGAGTCTCGCTCTCTTACCCAGGCTGGAGTGCAGTGGCGCGATCTCGGCTCACTGCAAGCTCCGCCTCCCGGGTTCACGCCATTCTCCGGCCTCAGCCTCCCGCGTAGATGGGGACTATAGGCGGCCGCCACAAGGCCCGGCTAATTTTTTGTATTTTTAGTAGAGACGGGGTTTCACCGTGTTAGCCAGGATGATCTCGATCTCCTGACCTCGTGATCCACCCGCCTCGGCCTCCCAAAGTGCTGGGATTACAGGCTTGAGCCGCCGCGCCTGGCCACCATTTAATTCTTAAATAAGATAGCTACAAAGATTTTTTAAAAGCTGCATACCTCATTTTAAAAAAACTTCCTAAAATAATTAAGGTTATTACATCCGTGTAACTTTCTGCATGTTCTTTTAAAGTCCTTGTGCCATTAAGTTACAGGGCTTTGACTCATGGTCTAAAAGGAACACA
Organism: Pan paniscus; assembly: GCF_029289425.2. Taxonomy (NCBI): domain Eukaryota; kingdom Metazoa; phylum Chordata; class Mammalia; order Primates; family Hominidae; genus Pan; species Pan paniscus. The sequence goes on along the minus strand of NC_073267.2, from coordinate 41,126,932 downwards.
AGGTTCTGCTGAATATTAAATACTGATAGTAATTAAATCCTCACCTTCAGACCCAGTAGAAGATGCCAACCAAAATTAAGTGTGTTCATGAGACACAGGGCCAGAAATTAAAACTATTCAGCTCCTCAATGCCCAGGCACTATCACAGAAGAGTGGGCACATGAGAGTGTAAGGGCTGATTTTGAGAAATAAATAAGTTTACTTTCTCTATAAATTAACCACTCACATTGAAGGCACACTGGCCAGCAGTGTGAAGGCACACTGGCCAACCTGTGTCATGGTGGTTTGTTGTACAGATTGTTTCATCACCCAGGAATTAAGCCTAGGACCCATTAGTTATTTTTCCTGAGCTTCTCCTTCCTCCCACCCTCCACCTCCCGATAGGCTTCAGTGTCTGCCTTTCCCCTCTATGTGTCCATAGATACGTTATAATATTCTGTGAAAAGAGGTGCTAATTTTATTTACTCTCCTGTCTTCTACAATGTGTAACACAAGTTCTGCCTATAATAAATGCTAAAATTATAAATAAAAATCTCACCTCGTGACAAAAAGTGTTATAACCTCACTATTTGTTTTCTCATATTATTCTACATCTTGCCTTTTTCAAGCATTCTGTATTTCATTTATTATAACTTTGCCATCATTTAAAACCATACATATCTAATACAGAGAAAGACAATGGCACTATAAGTTACTTCAGATTGCAAGCAAAAATTCCCTCATTTTTATGTCAGTAAATATTAAGACTAATTTGAAAATAGAGTTAAATGTTATATTATCAACAATACAGTTTTTAATAGATCCACCCTGTAGCTTGTAGTGTAAAAAATAACAATCTACATGTGATTTCATTCTTAGAAAGATATACAAGTAGACTCTTACAGGAATGTTTAACTGATGTTTTCAACAATCATTACATTAACTAATATCATAAAATATAATAATCATCTATGAAATGAATACACCTCAGTTAAAAGAAGACAAATGACCTGACAATAAGGGCGGGTCCATCAGCTGCTGATGGATAAACAACACATCGTTGCGTGCTCATATGATGCAATATTTCTCAGCAATAACAAAGAAGCCACTAGAAGTATGACTGAGCATATCTTGGGTGGCTAAAATCAGGGAATTCCCAGCATCCCAGATCTAAACCAAAAGTGGTTCTTTCATTGTGTTTTTATGAGATTTTAAAAATTTGAGTATTTCCAAATCTAAGAAATGAGAGACTTTACCTCATGGTCTTTAGGTGATCCAGTGTGGTCTGTGAAGAAGCTGCCAATGGATTACTCATTGGTTCAGACATGGTATTGGAAAAGTATGTAATTAATCCCCTTCCTGGACTGTCATTATTATGCCCCCTAGAAAGACAGGGCAAGATCTGTCTTGGAGTGTGAGGAAGACGGAAGTTTTTTCCCATTTCATTTTTGGGAAATATCACAGTGAGAACAGTTGTGTACAAAACTTTTCTACTGGTTATCCACATTTTCTTTGTCTACCTCAGGTTGAGGTACATAGTGTTCCACAAGTGATGAAGGAAAGAAAGAACAGACTCAACCACAAATTATAAGTGTAGATGAATCATCATTTCTGATGGCCCAAATTGTCCCTCTTGTTCAAGACATATTTGGTTGTCTCATGTGAGTTCTCACAGGGCTTCTTTCCCTTCTTCACATTTTATGATGTTCTTGCTCCTTCTCTCCTTACTTAGGACATGTGGATCTACATTTCTAAAGTGGCATGGTCTTCTACTTTCAAGCTGCTGGTTTCCAGTGGAATGTCCAGAAACCCAGGGTTTCAGTTGACACGGGCATTTTTAGGACATCACCACCCCAAAAACTTGTTGCCTGTTCCTGGAGTGAATAAAAGGACAATCTGAAGGACACACACAGCAGTTTGGTTTGGATCATCCCTTTGTTCTTGATGGCATACATGTGCTTTTTGAGCTTTGATCTTTTCTGGGAGCCATTTTTCTGGGGTAAGAGGTGACTTGGCTCCCAGACAATGAAGAGTTTTAGCTGATGTTGCCAGCTTATGCCTTAACTGTGTCCATTCGTTGCACCTAGAGAGAGAGTTTAGCTTAGATCCTTTGGTTCATTCCATTGCCCTTGTGATCTGAGTCATGTTTGAGACACAGATGTGTCATGTTCTTTTCTTTCATTGGTTCATCCATTCAACAGATCTTTTCAGGTTGTGTTATGTGTCAGGAGTTGTTCTAGTCTCCAGGGATAATAAATCTGTGGTATCATAGAAACCCCTCTGCACTCATGGAGTCTATCTACGTCCTTCATGGTGAATATGGTCCAGCTACAAAGAAAAATGTATAACACTTTCAATTTTTATAAATAGTAATGGATAAAGTATATCAGCAGGCAGGGGTGGTTGTAGATGGTGTGGACAGGCAATGATCCCCTGGGAGGGGAACATTTCAGTAAAAATATAAAATATATACAGGAGCAAGTTGTGTGGCTATGTATACTTAGACAAAAAAATCTTCCTAACTATATTAGAATTTATTCATTCTACTGTTGACAAACATTTGGATACATCCCCTGTTTTAGCCATTATAAATAAAGCTGCCATGATTATAAGGATGCATTTCTATGGTATATATATTTACAGGAACATTGCTTAGTCACAGGGAGAGCATCTGTTTGGCTTAAATACTTAAATACAGTTTTTTCTAAGTGATTGCAGACATTCACTATGTTTTCAGAATGCTCCAATTGCCCCACACATTCTTCCATAGCATAATTTGAAATAATTCTACTGAGGTTCAATTTACATTCTTTAAAATTCATCAAGTATAAATGAATAGTTTGTAAAATTTTACACATTATTATTTCAAAATTTGTTACATGTAACTGAATAATCACTATCACAAACATGAAATAGATCAATTCCATCACCACGAAAAGTTCAATCTGGTCCTTTTCATTAAATTCTTTCCTTGTACATGATGCCTGTGACAAAATTATTCTATTTCATTTACTATATTTGCCTTTTGAAAAATTTCACATAATTGTGATGTTAACATTTATGTAGTGTTTAGTGTCTTATTCTGTTAACTCATAATAATTCTTTTGGAATCATCCAAGTTGTACATATCATTAATTTCTTACTTGTTATTTGCTGAGAAATAGTCCATCTTATGGGCACGCCACAATGTGTTTATCCATCAGCAGCTAATAGACCTTGCACATTAATGTTTGCCAGGTCATTTGTCTTCTTTTTAACTGAGTTGTATGAATTATGTATATACAAATCTCAATACCAATATTTATCAAATACATGTATTTCAATATTTCTCTCAGGCTATGGTTGTCAATTTATTTGTTAACAGTGTCTTATGAAGACTAGATTTATACATTTTATTTTATGTTTTCTGCATGTGTATCCTATCTAAGAAACCACTTCCTATCCCAGGGTCACAATAAATTTCTCCTATGCTTTTTTCATACAAAATATATAATTTTGTCTACTCCACTTAGATCTCAAATTCATTTGAAGTTAATTTTTTAGATGTACTTTAATGAATCTATACTCACATACTTACATATGGGAATTCAATTTCTCCAAGAATATTTATGTAAATATCAATTCTTCCCTTTGAATTGTCTTCATAAGATCCTTGATAAAAAAATTATATATGTGTATAAATATATATCTACATGCACACATTTGTATGTATGTGTTTATATATGTATATGTGTGTGTGTATATATATGCCTGAGCTTCCTATATTATTACAATTATTTATAATTATTTCCTTAGGTAATAACACACTGTTGTAAATACTGTAGCTTTATATTATTTATTTCAGATAATATTTCTCTAAATGTGACTGTTTTTCATTATTGTTTTCACTAATTTAGATTCTTTATATTTTCAAAGTACTTTAAAACTTTGCTTATCAAGTTTTACAAAGCTCTTTGCTGAAATTTTACTGAATTGTGTTGATGCTGTATATTAATTCAGGGAAAATTTATATATTAATTATATCGAATATTCTGATATGTGAACATGATCGCTCTATATTTGGGTGTTCTTTAATTTTCCTCAGTACTTTCTTGAAGCTTTTCTGGGTAAGGTCCGATTTTCACTGCCAGTCTATAAAACTACACATTGACTTTTTATATATTTGGCTTATATATTGTGGCTTCACTCAACTCATCTATTAGTTTTAGTAACGATTTCTAGACATGTTTGGATTTTCCCATTCTACAAATTATTGAGAGATTGAGAGATGGAAGTGGCTGAGTGTAGAGGGAGTCTGGTAAGATGGCGGAATAGCACGTTCCCAGCCCTGATTCCCTCAAAGAGACATCTATTTGGCAACTACCTACAGGGAAGAATGCTTTTGTGAGAACTCCAAATGCAGTGTGAGATTGCAACACCCAAAAAGAGTTTAAAAGCAAAGATAGACTCATTAAAAAGGATAAGAGGAATGACTTTACTTTGTTTTCTTTACCACTTCCATATCCAGAACAATACTGTGCTGAGAAGTATACCCTCAGCCCATTATTTTTCCACTGGGAGAAAAATAGATCAAAGTGCATATTCAACATCTGTTTGGGGAGTGCTGCCTGATAGGCACATTTCTGCTTTGCCTCAAAATGAACACTGGAAGAATTTTAATACTTAGACCACTTGAAGATAACTAGGACCAAAGAAAGGGGGTGAAACACTCAGAGACTGGTACATGCAAATCTCAATGTGCCCCACAATGCTTCAAGTGGCTTCACCTAACAAAGCTACCAAATCAGGGCGAGTAAAACCAGCAGGCATTTCTGACCATGAAGCACAGCCAGGTGGCCAAATTCATCAACAGCCTCAACCACCTGACCGGAGAAGAACACCAGGCCACACTTAATGGTGAAGTACTTTTCCTGCTGAAGCCGACCTGTAAAGGTTAGAGAAAGTGACCACCTTCTCAAAAATACTTATACCAGCACAAGGCCAAAAGAATCATGAAGAATCAGGGAATCATGAAGAATCAGGAAAACATGACACAATTTAAATAAACCAATAAAGCTTCAATAATGGGCCCTAAAGAAATAGGAATTGACAAAGTGCCTTTAAAAATTGGAAGTAATTATTTTAGATAATAAGCTCAGTGAACTATATGAGAACACACATAGACAACTAAACAATGGTACGATCTGTCTTATGTCTTTAAAGGATTATGCAGGCTGTGTTGAGAATACACTCTAGGCAACAGTGACAAGGGGAAAATGTTATAGAAAGACCAGCAAGGAAGCTACTGCTCTAATAAAGACAAGATAATGGCAGAGAAAGATGGTGATAAATGGCTGTTGCATGCACATATCTTGAATGTGGAACTCATGGGATATTATGATGGGTAAGCTGTAGGATGAAAAGAGTCAAGGTTGACTTCAAGGATTTTGGTCTGAGGAAGTAAAGGACAAACCTGTTTGCTGGAGAGAAATAAGGTGGGTGAAGCATGCTTGCAAGATCAAAGTGGGGGAGACCAGAAGTCTGAGAAGATGTTAGATATTCAGAAAGAGATGTTACATGGTCAGTGGGATATAAGAGTTTCACATACAGGGGAGAGGTTAGGATTGGGGATGGTACGACTGATGTTTGAAGCCAGGAGAAAGGAATAATGGTGAGACCCCTTTAGAAAAAAAATCACATTTATTGGTTAGAAATGACAACGTGGTCTTCTAATTGAGTCTTTGATGCCGTTTCTATGTAAAGCCAACACTAAGAATTTACCACTTCAAACAGTTCTAGTAGAGTGATGGTAGTGTGCTCTTAAATGTCTGCTGTCAGGAACTCAATCCATTCATGGCAAGCATCACATGTACTTAGAATAACTAGCAGTATACAATCTGTAATAATGGAACAGAATCAAGGAAAGGGGTCTGAGTAGAGAGTGAAGAGTCATTAGCTCCTGTTCCCACCAGCTAAGCTTGATTTAGTCCAAACGCACAGTCAGTTCTTTGATGAATTTTCCTGTTTATACTTTTTTGTTTGTTCTTTTTGGCATGTCATAATTTGCCTCAATTAAAGCATGGTAACACTTGTAAATAAAGGTATACTCATCTTCCTAATTCAACTTTAAATGTGTTTATTCTTTTTTAACCTCTCTTAGCATTTAAGATTATTTCTTAAAAATAAGAAAACATGATATTAAGCTACATACACCATGCGCAAAGCACCTGCCTAGATGGTATTCAACAAAATGTGCACATAGGTTAAAAACTGAGAAAACATCTACAAGATATTCCAAAATCTGACAATTTACACAGCGTGTAATAAGAACACAATTTAGTATGAGTGATTTTAATATTACGGATGGTGAGATGGTTTGCTCTGTTTCCCCACCCAAATCTCACCTTGAATTCTAATCCCTATAATCCCCATAATCCCCACATGTCAACGGAGAGGCATGTGGAGGTAATTGAACCATGGGGGCGGTTTCCCTCATGCTGTTCTTGTGGTAGTGAGTTACTTCTCACGAGATCTGATGGTTTTATAAAAGGCTATCTCCACTTCGTTCAGCACTTCTCCTTTCTGCTGCCTTGTAAAGAAGGTGCCTTGATTCCCCTTCGCCTTCTGCCATGATTGTAAGTTTTCTGAGGGCTTCCCAACCATGCTGAACTGTGAGTCATTTGAACCTCTTTATAAATTACCCAGTCTCTGGCAGTTCTTTATGGCAGTATGAAAATGAACTAATAAAGATGGATTTTAAAATTTGTGTAATAAGTGGACATTTTGATTTTCTATAACCGTCGATTACATGCAAGTAGATTTGTAAGAGTTTTATGTTTTTTTCTTGGTACTCCAAAATTAAGATTAAGTTCCAGGTTCAGCTTTGTGTTGCAGAAGAACATATAAAGCAGGGGAAATACTGAAAGACTTATGGTATCAACACAAATATGCCATTGCCCTAAATGAGTTTGCGTAGACTAAAGGTTGCATTGTAAACTGGATGTTACGGTATTCCTGTTGAATCGCTGAGCAACGCGGGGTGCTAGAGGGAAACCAGAAAAAAAAAACCCTGGGTTTTAAATGTTGTCCCTCCATTGACAAACTCTATGACCTTGGACATCTTATACCTTAAAAGCTGGACACAAAGAGAATCTCAAACATCATGCACAGGGCAGGGTACATAATGGGTTCTGTTAAAAAAAAATAGCTGTTATTGCCGGGCGAGGTGGCTCATGCCTGTAATCCCAGTACTTTGAGAGGCTAAGGCGGATGGATCACCTAATGTCAGGCGTTTAAGACAAGCCTGACTAACATGGCGAAACCCCGTCTCTAGTAAAAATTCAAAAATTAGCCAGTCATGGTGACACACGCCTGTAATCCCATCTACTTGGGAGGCTGAGGCAGGAGAATTGGTTGAATCCGGGAGGCGGAGGTTGTAGTGAGCCGAGATTGTACCATTGCACTCCAGCCTGGGCAATACAGTGGATGCCGTCTCTTAAAAAAAAAAAAAAGCTGTTATTACAGTTGGTCATTTAAATTGAAAGCACCAGGTAACAGAGACTGCTGAATTGAGTCACACATGGTAACAACATGAGACAACAAATAGAAATGTCATGTTCTAAGAGGGGTGCCCCATAAAGACAGATTTTAAATATGATGCATACCGGTCACATTATGTCTTGCATGTACAGACATGAACCATGTAACTTCTATAAATGATCAACCATTTTTTATACCATTTTTCCATAGCATTTGTTATAGCCATATGTTTCTAAGTAAAGTCAGTTTGTCTTAGATCTAAAGAAACTTGTTCTAGGGAAAGTCAGTAAAATCTTTTCTAAAATCAAAACAAACTTCCAAAATAATTTTCCATGCTCTGAAACTAAAGGCCAAGTAAATCATGCAACAACTTTTCAGTAGCTCCAAACTCTCAATAGTCACTGCACTGTGTTAAAGCCATCCTGTCCCTCACAATGGTATTCAGGTGTTAAATGGTATTGAGGTATTCAGGTATTAAAATCTGAATCGGAGTTGCCTCCTTAGTGCAGGAGGCAGCGCGTCAGTCTCCTAAAATCTTAATTTGAAAATTTCTTTGTCATAACCACAATATTGTTTAACATTGCAACAACTATTATTTCAGGAAGGCAATTTGCAGGACACATTTGAAATATATTACTCTAGAGAAAAGAGGAAATAATTTGGGGAATGGCAAAGTAAAAGTAAAACGATTTCTTTAATACATGGTGAGAAGAGTCGTATACACACATACATGCTTCTAATATATGATAGAGAAGTATCTAATTTAATCTGGGAGCATAGTAAAGTGTCAGGTTCTGTTCTTAGGAGACACCTCCTGCCTGTAGGTGGAATACATCAGTCCATCTGTCCTCCATCTCCAACTATGCAGGTATGTCTGGTTCATTGATTGGCTGCACAACAAATAAGAATCTGATCTGCCTCATCAACAATTCCTGCTGTTTACAGCAGGTGTCAGTGCTTTATGAAGTGACACATGCTTCTTTCAAACAGAACAAACAATAATTTGTTTTGAAGTAATTCCAAACTTACAGAATAGTTACAAGGATAGTTACAAAATGTACAAAGTACCTTTATTAGATTCACCAACATTATACATTTTGCCATATTTACTCTTCCAATCTGTGTGTGTTTGTGCATCCCTCTTTCTCTCTGTGTGTCTCACTCTTTCTCTCTCTCTGTCTCACTCTTTCTCTCTCTGTCTCACTCTCTCTCTCTCACTCTCTCACTATCCCTTTCTGTCTCCCTCTCTCTGTCTCTCTCCAACCAATACTTTAATGTTATTTTCTCAGAAGAAAAATCAATCTCTTACAATAACTGTACTACAACTTTCAAATTCACAAAATGTGATTTAATGCCTTAATCACATGGCAGCCTACCACATTTCAAATGTTGCCAGAGGTTCCAACATGCTGAATTTCTCTTTATGCTGCATTCCTCTCTATGCTATATTTTTCTTGATGCTACATTTCTTTTTATGCTATATCTCTCTTTATGTTATATTTTTCTTTATGCTATATTTCTCTCTAAGCTATGTTTCCCTTTATGCGATATTTCTCTCTATGCCATATTTATTTTTCTCCTGGCCAAGTATCCATCCCAGGCTCAGACATGGAATTGGGTGGTTCTGCCACCCTGGTCTTCTTTGACCTGGGATGTTATTTATCTCTTCTTTATCTTTCACAGCATGAGTATTTGTGAAGAGTGCAGGCTATCGCATGTGCCTCTTGAACTGAAGTTGCACCCTAGGACAATGTCACCCCACGACCTTAAATTCCTATGATTTATTCCTTCCTGGGAATTTCATCGCCATAACAAGGGCTGGACTCTCTACTTCCACTTTAAAAAAGAAAAGCCGTGTTGATTCTTAAGAAGCACAAAAAGTGGCAGGAGAGAGCTGCTGAGATGTTTCAAAAATGCATGCCTGGCCCTTGAATTTGGAGATAGTTATGGAGAGAATGATGCATAATTGTGGAGGCTAAATTTTTTTTTGTATCAGCCTTACCCAAGTTTACCCATCAGAGCAATGGGCACAAGCATGCATGCCCCAAATTAGGCCAGAGAGAGGAATGAAGCCAGCCCGTGGGGAAGAGGCAGAGGAATGAAGGCCGGGCCAGATCAATGAGGGAGGATGGATGTCCCTGGTGGTTATCCATGGAAGACATCCCCTCCAGCCTCAGAGGAAGTGCTAATGCCAAGTCGAAAGCACTGCTTAGGCGTGCTGGCCAGGCACAGTGGCTCTGCCTGTTATCCCAGTACTTTGGGAGGCCGAGGAGGGCGGATGACCTGTGGTCGGGAGTTCGAGACCAGCCTGGCCAAGATGGTGAAACCCTGTCTCTACTAAAAATATAAAAATTAGCCAGGTGTGGTGATGGGCGCCTGTAATCCCAGTTGCTCAGGAGGCTGAGGTAGGAGAATCACTTGAACCTGGGAGGCGGAGGTTACAGTGAGCTGAGATCGTACCACTGCACTCCTGCCTGGGCAACAGAGCGAGACTCTGTCTCAAAAAAAAAAAAAGAAAAAGAAGGTACACCTTTGGCAGGAACTAAGAAAGTTACTCATTTTTAGTGGCTCCCTGACTGCTATTTTGGGCGGTTCTACTGAGATTCAGGGAAACAAACTCGTGCATTATGAATGGTCCTTTCCCTCAGAATGCCAAGGATGAAACCGCCAAATTTTTATTTACATTTCAAAAGAAAATGATTGTTATCTTAATAGGTGCAATGTTTCCTTATTTTCAAACAAGGTTCTTAATGTTGAATTAAAATAGATTTTATGGTAATTTCTTATTGCAAAGCAATACATGCACAGAAAAAGTTGGAAAATGCAAATAAAAATTTGGAATATATGTTAACATCTATATTTTCATATATTTACTATATTCTATATTTCTACAACTCAAGAAAATTACAGTTAACATCTCAGCATATCAACTTTCTTTTTCTACATACATGTGAATGTAATTTTTATTCAAATATGACAAAATACTATATCACTGTTTTTGTTCACTTTTTTCATTTTACATATTCTGAATTTTTTTCTACGTTAATAAACATTCTTCAGAATGCTTTTTCTGGCTGAAGAGTTTTCTATTTTGTAACTCTGCCACAATTAATCTATCTTTTTTTGTTGGGAATTTAGGATATTTCTAGATTTTGTTAATGGTATAACAGAAATTGCAATAAATATAATATAACTAGTGTTTTCTAAATCCCTGTAATTCCTTTTATGGTACTTTTGACAATAGAATTTATAAGTCAAGAGTTAAAGGACAACATTTAGAAGATCATAATATTTATATCTAACTTGACCTATGTATATAAAAACATTTTAAACAATGGAGTTATTCTTCTTGCAGGCCAACGTCATTTTAATAGACATCTTTCTTTCGGTATGTTTTTATATTTTTCTTAACTTTTCTTAAAATAACCTAACTTTTGTCTCCAGATGCCAGCAACTTCTGTGTGCCTTGCACAGCCAAATAAAATTCTTTCAAAGGCAGTGGCCTAGTCTGTACTGTCTCAATAACTCCCTGTGATTTCTACAAATGCAGAAGGCTGACTCTTTCCATGATATCTTCCACTGCTCCACCTCTGACCACACAGCCTCTCCCATTTCTTCCACTTCCCCACTTGCAGTAAGTAAATGTCCCCTTTGTGATTTGCTGTCTTTCCCCTTCCTCTGAGACCAGAAGGTACACAGATACTTGAAGTTCAGCTTCAACCTCAATCTGGCTAATCACAGTGTTTTTCTCAATTAGGATAGGTCCTTGCTCAGAACGTTTCAATTGCAGCTGCTGAGAGAACACAGTTATGGGCCTGGAGGGAAACGAACTGGCAGCATTTATTTCTTAGAACCATGTTTCAGGGACCACAATCCACATGCACAGAATCACTCCAAGACTCAGCTGCTGAGTATCTGCTTCTCCTTCACTACTAGTGAGTGCTCAAGACTCAGGTGAATGGTGGGAAGAGGTAGGATTTTCTTCATAGTGTCTGTGATTCTCTCATAATTTTATTTTTACTTCTCACTGAATTATGACTAATTAGTAAGAATTTCCAGATGAAATATAAATGTTATTAATATTATCAGCACGACACAAATTTACATACTCATGTAATGAAATTTGTGATTTTATAATATCACATTTGAATTGAAACTTTACTAGGCTATTTTTTATTACAATAAATTAGTATAACAAAGTATTTTATGTATTTACGAAGAATTCTATCTTTCAACACACAATAAATGGAACTAATTTAGAATAATTTAATCATGTATCTTTTTTACAGTTTAAAGATACTTCAATGTATTTTAATATTTTAGCACTATTTAAATAATGATGTCATAACATAAAATATTTTCAACATTTCACAATACCAATAATTTAGCAGATGACCATAAAAGACATTATGTTTTATTGGATTATAGTAATTGCTACCAGAAGGATTTTTTTCTTGATAACGCAAACTATCTGGCACCATCTTTTTTTATTATATATTAAAACTCAATAGTGTGAGTGACCAACTTACATGAATAGTTGCTGGTAATATCTAGTACAATTTCAAATATTTCTTTAAATTTAGTTTGATATTTAGATTTCCTAAATGATCTAATCTAAAACATATAAGATGTGTGTATTCACTTGTGTAAGATTAGTTAGGCGAGAATAATAATTTGTGAAGTGAATAATTTAGCATTACCTTATTACTAGAAAATCTTCTAAATTTAGTATCTCTTTTTATTCTTCTGAAAAGTTTTAACTGTAGGTAGCCCTATTAAACATATAGTCACAAAAAGTGACGAGTAATTTTTAACTCGATTGTTGAAATTCACAAGTTAACATTTTCTGTATTTAATAAGGTTAATGCCTTTTAGTGTCTATGTATATTTAAAATGAAAGACAGAGAGAATGAAACCAAGACACTGTTGCAAACAGAAGAAACAAAACGACAATGACAGAAATTGTCCATTTTTTACTCACAAGGGCATGAAAGCCTCAAGAAATTTGATCAGTAGCAAACTTTTCAATATCTGTATCATGAGAGAATTTTAAGTTTTTCTTAAATGAGTTCATGTTAAAAGCCCTGTACTTCATGTAGAAGAGGGAAGATGTCTGAAAAGACGGGTCTTAATGGATCCTAATCGTTCCTGATCAGGGTACCTGAGCAGAAAGACATGCCCTCCATTTCCTTCTTAGTAAAATATTTGACACAGTTAATATGAGCATAATTTTTCTGTTACTCTGATGCACAGGGATATGATGGTAAAATGCCTTGAAAGCACTTAGGAAAAAAAGTCCTATATTTTGCTCAAAATTTTAGAGTTTGGCAATCAGAAAAAAATGCACTGGCAGACATAATTTTATGATTTCCAAAAAGTTATAGCTCAGAGTTAGTGATCAAGCCCCACCAATGTGGTTTTTTTTTGTTCGTTTGTTTCCTACCTCTGCAGTAACACTTCCTTTTCCCATGTTTTTTTCTCAGATGAGGTGAAAATAAAATGTCTTGAGATTGTGAATATCTGCACTTAGTGAGCACTGTGCTACCATCTGCACTCTTTGCTAAGCTAAATTACAATAGAATAGTAGATGCATTCCAGTTTTATTTCTCAATGGTATCTGGAACTTGCCAAAATCATTCTTTTGTCATTAGTACATTACACAAACGATGGTTACTAAAAATTGTTTTAGCTGGAAAAGGTGACTCCCTTTTCTGATGTTGCCAGCTGTGTTTGTCAGTTTACCAACTATTCCCAGTGAATAAAAAGACCTACTGCCCTGCCAACTAGGTCATGTGCAATTCTTATAATCACTTCATTCTTTATAATCATAGTTGATGGCCAGTAACATGTTTTAGGATACTGTTCATAGAATATGGTGAAATTGATGAGAATATGACACTTTTGATTATTAAACTAGTAAAAATAAAACAAGGTGTTATTTATTTTCTGATATGGATTTTTAAGCATAAATATATGTCAGGAAGAATGTAAAAAAACTATTAAAACATATCATTAAAATGTAATTCTAAATAGTAAATATTATTATAATAATGAAAAAATAGATCTTTTTTATTATACTTTAAGTTTTAGGGTACATGTGCACATTATGCAGGTTAGTCACATATGTATACATGTGCCATGCTGGTGCGCTGCACCCACTAAATCGTCATCTAGCATTAGGTATATCTCCCAATGCTATCCCTCCCCCCTCCCCCTACCCCACCACAGTCCCCAGAGTGTGATATTCCCCTTCCTGTGTCCATGTGATCTCATTGTTCAATTCCCACCTATGAGTGAGAATATGCGGTGTTAGGTTTTTTGTTCTTGTGATAGTTTACTAAGAATGATGATTTCCAATTTCATCCATGTCCCTACAAAGGACATGAACTCATCATTTTTTATGGCTGCACAGTATTCCATGGTGTATATGTGCCACATTTTCTTAATCCAGTCTATCATTGTTGGACATTTGGGTTGGTTCCAAGTCTTTGCTATTGTGAATAATGCCGCAGTAAACATATGTGTGCATGTGTCTTTATAGCAGCATGATTTATAGTCCTTTGGGTATATACCCAGTAATGGGATGGCTGGGTCAAATGGTATTTATAGTTCTAGATCCCTGAGGAATCGCCACACTGACTTCCACAATGGTTGAACTAGTTTACAGTCCCACCAACAGTGTAAAAGTGTTCCTATTTCTCCACATCCTCTCCAGCACCTGTTGTTTCCAGACTTTTCAATGATTGCCATTCTAACTGGTGTGAAATGGTATCTCATTGTGGTTTTGATTTGCATTTCTCTGATGGCCAGTGATGAAGAGCATTTTTTCATGTGTTTTTTGGCTGCATAAATGTCTTCTTTTGAGAAGTGTCTGTTCATGTCCTTCACCCACTTTTTGATGGGGTTGTTTGTTTTTTGCTTGTAAATTTGTTTGAGTTCATTGTAGATTCTGGATATTAGCCCTTTGTCAGATGAGTAGGTTGCGAAAATTTTCTCCCATTTTGTAGGTTTCCTGTTCACTCTGATGGTAGTTTCTTTTGCTGTGCAGAAGCTCTTTAGTTTAATTAGATCCCATTTGTCAATTTTGGCTTTTGTTGCCATCGCTTTTGGTGTTTTGGACATGAAGTCCTTGCCCATGCCTATGTCCTGAATGGTAATGCCTAGGTTTTCTTCTAGGGTTTTTATGGTTTTAGGTCTAATGTTTAAGTCTTTAATCCATCTTGAATTGATTTTCGTATAAGGTGTAAGGAAGGGATCCAGTTTCAGCTTTCTACATATGGCTAGCCAGTTTTCCCAGCACCATTTATTAAATAGGGAATCCTTTCCCCATTGCTTGTTTTTGTCAGGTTTGTCAAAGATCAGATAGTTGTAGATATGTGGCGTTATTTCTGAGGGCTCTGTTCTGTTCCATTGATCTATATCTCTGTTTTGGTACCAGTACCATGCTGTTTAGGTTAATGTAGCCTTGTAGTATAGTTTGAAGTCAGGTAGTGTGAGATGCCTCCAGCTTTGTTCTTTTGGCTTAGGATTGCCTTGGCGATGCGGGCTCTTTTTTGGTTCCATATGAACTTTAAAGTAGTTTTTTCCAATTCTGTGAAGAAAGTCATTGGTAACTTGATGGAGATGGCATTGAATCTGTAAATTACCTTGGGCAGTATGGCCATTTTCATGATATTGATTCTTCCTACCCATGAGCATGGAATGTTCTTCCATTTGTTTGTATCCTCTTTTATTTCCTTGAGCAGTGGTTTGTAGTTCTCCTTGAAGAGGTCCTTCACATCCCTTGTAAGTTGGATTCCTAGGTATTTTATTCTCTTTGAAGCAATTGTGAATGGGAGTTCACTCATGATTTGGCTCTCTGTTTGTCTGTTGTTGGTGTGCAAGAATGCTTGTGATTTTTGTACATTGATTTTGTATCCTGAGACTTTGCTGAAATTGCTTATCAGCTTAAGGAGATTTTGGGCTGAGACGATGGGGTTTTCTAGATATACAATCATGTCATCTGCAAACAGGGACAATTTGACTTCCTCTTTTCCTAATTGAATACCCTTTATTTCCTTCTCCTGCCTAATTACCCTGGCCAGAACTTCCAACACTATGTTGAAAAGGAGTGGTGAGAGAGGGCATCCCTGTCTTGTGCCAGTTTTCAAAGGGAATGCTTCCAGTTTTTGCCCATTCAGTATGATATTGGCTGTGGGTTTGTCATAGATAGCTCTTATTATTTTGAAATATGTCCCATCAATACCTAATTTATTGAGAGTTTTTAGCATGAAGGGTTGTTGAATTTTGTCAAAGGCTTTTTCTGCATCTATTGAGATAATCATGTGGTTTTTGTCTTTGGCTCTGTTTATATGCTGGATTACATTTATTGATTTGCGTATATTGAACCAGCCTTGCATCCCAGGGATGAAGCCCACTTGATCATGGTGGATAAGCTTTTTGATGTGCTGCTGGATTCGGTTTGCCAGTATTTTATTGAGGATTTTTGCATCAATGTTCATCAAGGATATTGGTCTAAAATTCTCTTTTTTGGTTGGGTCTCTGCCCGGCTTTGGTATCAGAATGATGCTGGCCTCATAAAATGAGTTAGGGAGGATTCCCTGTTTTTCTATTGATTGGAATAGTTAATAATGAAAAAATAGATCTAATCAAACTTTATCTTGTCCAAAATAGCATATTCTGTAATGCAAAATAGTGACAGGTTTGTTAATAGCTTCTTTCTCTCATGACAGTCTTTTTTTCGGATGTCTGATCAAGGCTGTTGACTTTATAATCAGCCTTTGGTTACTGGTCCATTGAAAGGTGTTGTTTTCCCTAACATCCATGATTGTGCATATCCTTTGGGGCTTACAGTATTAAGAATATCCTGAGATGAAAGTGAGAATAATGAAGATGAACTTTATCTGTATTATCTGTCTTCTGAGAGTGCTCAGGGGCTTCACCTTCAACCCAAAGGCAAGCTGGTTGCCAGATCTCATAGTGAGTGCTGAGATTCGCATTTAGATTTCTAAGTGTGTACTGCATCAAACAGGACCCGATTCCTACACTCAGATCAACCTATATGACCTCATGGATTTTTTCTTCTATTTAATTTCTCTCAGCGGTATACCATGTTTTCAGATCTCATGATTATTTTATGTTGGAATTGCCAGACTCAGCAAATAAAAATGCAGAGCATAGAGTTAAGTTTAATATTCAGAAAGAGAACAAGTAACTTTTTAATATAACTATAAAATATTTAAACATCTGCATGTAGTATTCCCATGCATAAATATTATTATATATTACATATATGTACTCACTTTTTTACTTATGTGAAATTCATATTTAATACTATTATACTTTATCTGTTGATCTCAATCCATAAGAATCATAGTCCTCCTCAGTGTCCACGCTCAGCACCAATGACCTAGAGTCCCATTGAGTAGAAGGTCACATAAGAATCATTTACAGAGTGGGGGCATGAATGAAAAATGGTGAGCTGGATGTCTTTGGGGTAAAAAGAGAAAATATTAAAATTATTATTTATGTTACTTTTTCTATTACATTTATTTTCTCTCTTTGTTAGATAACCTACAATACCTGAATAATAATAATAAAAAGATTCTGGTACATAGTTATTAAATAATTCCATATATGTTAGTGATTCATACTCAGATTTTGCTTTACTTGTACTGGATTGTGAACCTTATAATGTGAAGATCATTAAGACTTTCTGTCGCTATTCTTCTGGTGTTTCTCCTGAGTGCAATATGGCAACAGATTCCAACTGAGCTGAGGGTGCAAATGTATATTGTTGAGAACTATCAATTGGTTGGTTCTGTAAGTTGAAATAAATATGTCCCTTTAATAGATTAAGTGCTTGGATAAAAAGTAAAAATTATTCGCTGCAATTTTTTTTGATAAACTCATACGCATCAAGTGGTCTTAGAGCAATGTCTACCTCAGCCATTATTTTCTGAGTATGAGCCAAAAACACAGACTATCACATAATCTGCATTGCCTTACGTATTTACACTTAGGGACCAGTGTAGTTTTAAGTGACCTTGAAAACAATTGAACACTTTTACATCTCAGAAGAAAAAGAGTGTCTACAGATTTTGTTTCAGTATTATAGAGCTGAATTGTTCTACGCCAGTATTGAATTGATTTAATAAAATAATAATGCCAGCATCCAGAGCAAATAACAACAAGAGAACAATTTTCAAATTATTCAGTAAAATTTCAGAAAAATTATTTTGATACAGAGATCTTTCAATTAACATATGAAGAAAATTCCCTTTATTATTGAAGAGCAGAGTGTTTTTGAAGGTATGGGAGGGTATTTCTGTATTAAGTGAAGGCTCAAGAAAAAGATCTTCACATAAGCATTTTAATGTAAAATTGTGGATGCCATGAACTTGAGAAATGTGTTGTTCGTTCTCTTGAAAATTGAAAGCAGGGTTTTTAGTAATTCCTTTCTGAGATGATGAGGGCTTAGATAAGGAGTACCATATTAAAACTAAGCTTCAAGAGAACCAGGACCATTTTGAAAAGGTACAGTTAGTACAGCAATGTTCACATCCTAAACCCCACATCCTGTGAATATCTTAGCTAATATGACAAAGGAAAATTAAGTACAGATGGTGTCAAGGTTAATAAGCATCTGACTTCATGATAGATTATCTTCATCATTAGCAGAAGCCCTATCTAATTAGAAGGGTACTTAAATATGTAACAGGGAGGCAATAAGAAAAGCATTAGAGTGATGGGATATTGGATCGATTCACTGCAACTTTTTTCAAAGAATTTTTGGTGATTCTTTTTCCATTAGCACAAAGTTTACCTCAATTCAGTTGTAAAAGCATCCATGATTTATTTTATATGCATGTTATTATGGGTGGTGAAAATTAAACAAAAAATACAGAAAGTAAAGAAATGCTTTTTGAGGAGTGAGCCACGGGTACTATATGAGTATAGACAATGTGCACCCTACATAGGTGTGATTGTGGATGTGTTGATATTTGATATATATATGAGTTATTTGTTATAAAACATAATACTCAGGCTGCATTTAAAAATTTTGTATGAGATAGTCAGGGTTAATCAAGATAAATGGGTAAAATTAAAATGATAAGGTTGGTAATAATTTTGACTGTACAATAACTAACATTGATGATAAGAGGTCTATTGCTTTTTTTCAGATATATAAAATATAATTCCTCTTCATCATTAAGAGGATCATGTTCCACTTAAGGTACTACTAACAATCGCCCTTCTTTTTCAAGCTGGTAGTGGACTCACAGCCAACAACTTCCTCCTATTCTTCCGAATCTTCTCACTCCTTCAGGATCAGAGGCCTAAGCCCACTGACCTCATCACCTGTCACCTGGCCCTTGTCCACTTAGTGATGCTCCTCATTGTGGTCTTCTTGGCATCTCCAGACCTGTTTGAGTCTCTGTATTTTCAGAGTGACTTCAAGTGTAAGGCATTCTTCTACATGCACAGGGTGATGAGGAGCCTCTCCATCTGCACCACCTGCCTCCTGAGCATGCTGCAGGCTGTCGCCATCAGCCCTGGCACCTCCTGGTCTGCAACAATTAAACAGAAGTTCACAGGTTACATCTTTCACTCCTTCTTCTTCCTATGGGTTCTCAGTTTGTCTCTCAGTAGTAACCTGCTCTCCTCCACTGTGGCTTCTTCTAATGGGACCAAGACCAATGTGCTAAGTATCAGCAAATACAACTCACTTTCTTCCATAAGCTACATTATCAGGAGCCTGTCTTTCAAACTGCCACTGTTTACGAATGTCTTCTTTGTAGCAGTCATGCTGCTCTCAAGTGCATACATGGTAATTCTCCTGTCCAGGCATCAGAGACGATCCCAACACCTTCATAGAACCAACCTCTCTCCAAGAGCCTCCCCAGAGAAAAGGGCCACCCAGACCATCCTGCTGCTGGTGAGTTGCTTTGCGGTCATGTACTGGGTGGACCTTATTATCTCATCCTCCTCAGCTCTATTATTGGCTTATGACTTAGTCATTGTGAGTGTCCAGAGGCTTGTGGGCAGTTTCTATTCCACTGTCAGCACTTTCATACTTATTAGTTCTGATAAAAGAATAATCAAAATTTTGCATAATGTGTGACATAAATATAATTTTTTAATAAATTAGTTATAAAAATAGTCTGAAAAATAGATTCTTTTGACATTAGTTAAATTATCCAAGAAGTAGATGACTTGATATATAATTTAATGACACTTTTAATCTATCTAAATTCTTTTGAAACCTATGCTGCCAAAGACAGTGGTTTCTTGAATTTAATCTCCACCCTTATAGTCTCCTGTGTCTACAAGTTCTTTATCTTTAATTTTGATTCCCTAATTTTTCTATAAGAAAACTTTTCCACCTTCTTGAAGTGTACACTCAAGAAGGTCCTGTTGGTAAATACAATCTCTCTCCCTTTCTCTCTCTCTCTCTTTTTTTTTTTTTACTTTTTAAGATAATTTAGTTTACCCTTATTTATTAAAAATATGCTAGCTATGTATCCAATTATAGGTTGAACAATAACTTTTTTTCAGAACTGTTAATATTTATTTCTCAGTTTTCTGGGTCTGTACAGGCTGTAGAGATTTTACTCTCACCTTGTAGGTTATCTCTCCTTCTCATGGCTTTTAATTGTCTTCATTCTATTTGGTGTTATGCAGTTTGACTGTTATTTTGTTAAATATCTTTCTTTATTGCTGTCTTTTAGACACAGCACACTTCTGCATTTATGAGTTTGTACCTGGTTTTTAATTTTAGAAATTTGAAAATAATTATTTTATTAGTGTGATTTATTATTTATATGGACTTAAGTAAAATAATTGTGCTTTGTTCCTTCTCATTCTGTTACTTATATATGTATAATTACATTCATATTGCTATTATTTTATTTCTCTTACTGTATTTGGCTATATTCATTCTGTTCAATAGTTCAATTCACTAATCCAGTTTACTAATCCTCTCGTCATCAACTCAGTCTAATTTAATATTTAACTCATACATGGTATATTAATATGTATTTAAATTATTCCATTTCTATTTGACTTTTTTCCAAATTTGCTTGTTTAGTTTATAATGTTCTGATTATTTTGATATCCCCTTTTCCCCTTTTGCTTAAAAATTTAATCATATTTCCATATGCCTAGGTTTTGTGATGCCTAATTTCTTCTGACCCCTTTACCTGATGGCTTATTTTCTTCTGTCCTTTACAGTTTTTAATTTGCTTCTCACACAAATAAAGATCTCACATTAAAACAAAATAGTATGGCTTGGCTTGTAATTTTTGTTAAAAGCAGTAGTATATGTTGTATAAAACAGTATATTGGGGGTAAATAGTTTTTAGGTTATTGATGAACAGTTTTCCCTCAGATAGGCCTTAGTGTAGGGGTTTGTAGTCATGTAGATGAGAGACAGGCTGGGATTGAAATTTGTTATGGCAGCAATGACCTTCTGAGCACCAGGGAATTCAAATCCTTTTCAGGATACTTTGCCAATATCTCCCAGGTTTGCTATGCCTTCCCTTTGTGCCTTTTATCAGAGATGGTCTCATGCACAGCTGTATTTTACTGTCATTTTTACTTCTTTTTTTTGTTTTGTTTTTGTTTTTTTTTTGAGATAGAGTCTTGCTTTTGTCATCCAGGCTGAAGTGCAATGGCACAATCTCAGCTCACTGCCACCTCCCCCTCCCAGGTTCAAGCAATTCTCCTGCCTCAGCCTCCTGAGTAGCTGGCATTACAGGCACCCACCACCACGCCCGGCTACTTTTTGTATTTTTAGTAGAGACGGGGTTTCACCATGTTGGCCAGGCTGGTCTTGAACTCCTGACCTCAGGTGATTCACCTGCCTCGGCCTCCCAAAGTGCTGGGATCACAGGTGTGAGCCACTGTGCCCGGCCAACTCCATGTTTTTTAACTTGGTGGCAGGCGGTGAGGGAGTGAGGATATCTCTGTTGTTCTGAAGCCTCAGACAGCACTGTCAACTGGGGTGTGTGGTTACTGACATGTAAAGATTTTCCTGCCCATCCTGTAGATGCAATGCAGGGACAAGAGCACATTTCCGTTTCTCCCCCAGTAGTAGAGAGGCTCCTAGTCCATGTTTCTAACTCCCAGTGGAAGTGGGTCTGCAACAGTGCCCTGTAAATTAACGGTTTAGTTTATTTGTTGTTGTTGTTGTTTTGAGACAGGTCTCACTTTGTCTCCCAGGCTAGAGTGCAGTGGCGCAATCTCGGCTTACTGCAGTCTCGACCTTCTGGGCTTAAGTGATCCTGCCGCCTCAGCCCCCCAAGTAGCTGAGACTACAGGCATGTGCCACCATGCCCAGTTATTTTTTGTATTTTTTGTAGAGACAAGGTTTCACCATATTGCTGGTCTTGAACTCCTGGGCTCAATTAATCTGCCTGCCTCGGCCTCTCATAGTGCTAGAATTATAGGCATAAGCCCCGCGCCTGGCTAGGCTTCAGTTTCTTTATGGGAGATGCATCCGTGCGGAGATGTGGATGTTGGCCTTGTTTCTCCACCATCAGCTGCTGTGAGTTTTTTCACGGTTCCCTCTGGCTCATGTTTGGATGCTCTTACACTGCACATTGGGCCTTGTATTCTATAGGAGAGATGGGAGAGCTATGTCTCCAGAGTTGTAGCAGTGGGTGGGATAGTGGTCCCTCCCCATCAGCATTGTTGGGGAAGCATTCTCAGGATTCTACCCCATCCTCCCTGACAGGCCTTGTAGGGTTACTAGAAACACTCTAACAAAGGTGTAAACCTTGTGTCTGTAGACTCCAGGGTTTCACCTTCTCCTTCACCCACCTACACGTAGACACCAGGTACTACTTCAAAAGTTTTGGTTTGATTTTACCAGTGTACATGGTCTTTCCGGTGCACATAAAAGCCTGGGGCCTCCGTTACCTGCAGGCTTCTGCATCCCCTGATGTTGGGTTTGCTGTCTTCCCTGTGAATTCAGGTCTCTAAATGGCTCAGAACAAGCCATTCCATTCATTTGCAGTTTCTCCAGCTTTTTTGTTTGTGTAATGTAGGAGCAACTCTTTGTCAGGTGTCTACATCTACAAACTTAACTCAGAAGTTAATATTTTTAAATACATTTCTTTTCTATCATACTTTTAGTACTTCTCTACAATTACCTATGCTAATTGTTCTTCAGTATTTTTTATATTTGTATGTCTTTATCTCTCTATTTTAATTATTTATTTATTTTTTGAGATGGAGTCTCACTCTATTGCCCAGACTGGAGTGCAGTGGCATGATCTTGGCTCACTGCAACCTCCACCTCCCAGGTTCAAGTGATTCTCCTGCCTTAGCCTCCCCAGTAGCTGGGATTACAGGCATGTGCCACCACGCTTGGTTAATTTTTGTATATTTTTAGTAGAGACAGGGTTTCGCCATGTTGGCCAGGCTGTTCTCAAACTCCTGAACTCAGGTGATCCACCTGCCTCCTCTTCCCAAAGTGCTCAGATTACAGATGTGAGCCACCGTGTCTGACCTAGTTAGAAGTAATCTTATTTGTTTATTTTTAGTTTTGTTCCCTGGAATTTTGAGGTTAAATTCAAAATTTCATTGCTCAGACCAATGTCATGGGACTTCCACCCAACTTTTTTTTTTGTTTTTTGGTAGCAGTTTCAGAGTGTCAGGTCTTACATTTAAGTTTTTAATAAATTATCAGTTAATTTTTATATATGGTGTAAAATGAAGGTGTTATTTTATTGTTCTCTGTGTGAATACCCAGTTTTCCCAACACTATTTATTGAAGAGACTGTCATTCTTTATTGTGTATTTTTGTTACCTTCATCTAAAATAAATTAGCTGTAAATGCATGAATTTCTGAGCTTTTTATTTCACTCCATTAACCTATGTGTCTGTTTTTATGCCCATACCATACTGTTTTGGATACTATAGCTTTGTACCATGTTTCGTTGTCAAGTAATGTAATGTTGGCACATTTTTTTTTTTTTTAGCTGATATTGCCCTGACTCTTCAGGGCCTTTTTTGTATCATATAAATTATAGAATTTTTATCTTATGTCTGTAAAGTATGTCACTGATATTTTGATAAGAATTATATTAAATCTGTAGATTATCTTGTGTAATATAGACATTAAAAAATATTAATTCTAGAAATTCATGAATAAGGGACATCTTTCCATTCGTTTTTATTTAATTTTTGACCTCAATTCTTAAAGCTTTTTTTAGCTTTTAATGTAGAGGTTTTACCTTTTTGATTCAGTTTATTTCTGAGTATACTTTTTGTATGTATTATAGATGGAATTGTTTTCTTGATTTCTTTTTCAAATACTTTTACACAGTTTCTTGTTAGTGTATAAAAACCCTATTGACTTTTGTATGTTGAATTTATCTCTTGCAAGTTTACTACATTTCTACATTAGATATAACAGTTTTTTAGTGGAGTTTTAAAGGTTTTGTATATAAAATTATGTGGTCTGCAAAGAGTGACAAGTTAACTTCGTTTCCAATCTGTATGCCTTTGATTTTGTTCTCTAATTTCTCTGGCTTGGATATAGAGTATTGTATTGAATAAGATTGATGAAAGTGGGCATTCTTGTTGTGTTCCAGGTTTTATAGAAAAAGCTTGCAACTTTGTCTCATTTAATATATTATTAACTGTTTATTTGTAATACATGACCTTTAATTGGTTTAGGTGAATTTATTCTATACCTAATTTGTTGAGAGTTTTTTTCATGAAGAGATGTTACTTTGAAAAGAATTTATTCAAATATTTAAATGTTATACTTGGTCCTGTGGTGTGTCTTTCTAATCATAAGCTGAGACGTGCATCCATACCTACAGGAGGGCATAATGGCATCATATCTCATATTCTGTCAAAATGACCTGCTTTTGAAGTCTATTGTGAGTGTCTGACTCCATAAAATAAATTGAGGCCCAGGAACTGTCATCTGCTTTCTTCATTGAATTATGCCAAGTGTCTGAAAAAGTGCTTAATATATACATGATGAATACATAAGCCCTAACTCCCACCTCTTTAGATATATCTGACTGTGCCTTTCTCAGCACCCAGGGATATCCATTCTCTCTAGGTCAAGGACAAAGTCTAGCTAAAATGAAGCTCAATTGTCCTTCACAAATGTAAGAACAGGTTTGTCTTTTATATACTTTTCCAATTATAGAGGGACATGAATCATTGAGACATGAGAAAAAGCCTCTTGGGTGAAAGAACAGAAAAAAATATATAAATATGAACAACCAGAGCATGCCCAGCATCCTTTCCACCGAGCCAGGCACTAGGGATCCACTTTTCATGTTTTATGTCATTCATTCCTCACAAAAACCGTATGAGGTTCATTGTACAATTCTCTTCAGAGATGGAAACTGAGGCTGATAGAGATGCATTGTTACTCTGAAACACAGTAGCTGGCAGAGTCACCACTGTGCCTTGGAGAAAACAGATGTTTGTCTACTGAACAGCTGGTCTGGGAACTGTGGAGTGGTGGTGAAGTCCTGGTAAAAGTTCAAGAAAATGGTAAAGAAGAAGATAGTTTGACTCCGGAAGCCTGCTGCCAGGGACTGCATCAGCTTCTCCCCAGGCCTGGCTTGGGGGTCGGCTTCATTCAAATCTCTAGGTTCAGGATAGACTCATATTTTTACTTGGGTGGGTGTGTAGGGGGGACAAGAAGGCACATACAGTCAGTGACGAGACCATGAAACACCAGAGGACTGGAATGTGTGGCTCAGACCAGGAGGTCCCCATCCTTTGGAGACTTGTACATGTGGAGGATATAGATGTCCATGGTGAAGAATTTTTTTAGGCTTCCAATGTCGAATTTGATGTGGAGGTAAAGAATAATTAATCCATTAATAACTTCAAGGCATCTTCATCATACTGTATCAGCTGTAGAACAATAGCACTCTCCTGTATTAATAATCTTTATGAAGAGCACTATTTCAGAGAATTCCCAAAAATCATTCTCAATGTAGAAATGAGAAAACACAGGCTTTGTGATATCAAATGGCTGCTCCAAAACACATGGGTCAGAATGAGAATCTTCCACGGTGAGGGTTGCATGAAATTTCTTCTAAGCTACCTGAGGCTCAGTCTGTTCCTGACATAAAGGAGAAGGCATGGGGAAGCCACATTTTCTCTCTGTTTTAAAGACAGGGCACAGGGCAAGAAACCCAGCACAACCGTTTGGACTTAAAGCAACATAACTGGTTTTTCTAACCTCAAAGGGAGAGAAACAGCTACAGCAACCCCACACCTGGCAAAAGTGTCCATGATGGGAAACTCCAGGGTTGGAGAAAGCCCATCAGAGGGCCAAGGATCTGAAGAGATAATTCAGTAAACAGAAAACCCAAATAAGTATAAAACAACTGAAAGGTAACTCAAACATACCAGTTGGAAAAATGGAAATAGAAACATAATTTTCTTTGCACATTGATACCAGCTTGTCAAATAATTCAAAGAAGGTTAACATCCAGGGGAGTCTGGATCCAAAATGGCAGATACATTCAGAAACTCCTGTTGGCAGTGTACCTGTCACAGCCCTTCTGGAACACAATCCGGCTTAGCTATTCACACTTTACATATGTCTATTCTTTCACTGAGTCATTTCTTTCCTGGGAGACTGTCATCTACCAGGGATTAGTACATGTTATGAGCTAAATTGTGTTCCTTTCCCAAAATTTACACATTCATGTTTTAACACCTAGTGCCTCAGAATGTGACTATATTTGAACATATAGTCTCTGCAAATGTAAGGTTAAGTGAATTCATTGGGTCGCATCCTAATTCAACATGACTGGGGCCCTCATTGGAAGAGGTAGTCAGGGCACAGAAAAGCACAAGAGAAGATCTTGTGGACACAGAGATAGAAGATGATCATCTGCAAGCCAAGGCCAGGCCTCAGAGAATACACCCAGCCACCAGCTTCTGGTTGGATTTGTAGCCTCCAGAACTGTGAGAAACTCAATTTTTGTTGTTAAAGCACTTCAGCCTGTGTTACTGTATTATGGAAGCCACAGCAAACTGTCATAGCCTATTAGGACACACATAAGATGTTCCCTGAAGCATGAGTGAAATGGAAATAGAATTTATTATGTCACGCTCCATCAGCATTAAAAAGCTAAATTACTGAGAAAAAGGCTCTCCCTTATGAACTATTATGAAGACATATGAGGGCACAGCTCCTGCCCAGACGGGGCTTCAGGGATGAGTTCTGTGAGATGACTAATGCATAGAGTAACATAAGACACTTTTCTGTGTAAGCTCCGCTATTTGGATAAAACCCTTCTCTAGTAAGAGTGTACATTTTTAAATCTTAGAAAAGTTCTAGCAGAGAAGGCATTGAAGCTGCCTGCTGCAGGAGGTATCTGGGGTGGGTAGTTAAAACAATAAACATAGTAGCAACCTGCAAAGATACTCGTGGCCTAGTGTAAAGTAAAAACAACACAAAAGTGTTTTCTTTGATATTCCTACAAGTATATGACTGGTGACTATGCACCTAAGTTGTTATTATGGACTAATGGACGCCAGATTCCTTTGGGAAGGGATTGTGGGACATTTAATTGAGGAAGCTCTAAAACATTTTCGAGGGAATCCTCATATTTGGGTCTGGATCTTGGGCCTTCCTTGGTCTTTTAGGTCTCTTTGGAGACTCCACCTTACCCACTTTCACCCCAGACCAACCCTGCCCATGGTTGTTGGCATGGTGCATCTATCTGCTCTTTTGTCCAATGAGATAAAGTAGCTGGACTCATCAAACAGCTCCTCATGGATCTTCTGCATGCAGCTCAGCAAAGAGAGTGCCTGGAAGCCTGGCCAAGAGGTGTCAATGGCATGCCTGGCTTTCCCCACAGGGGACACCCCCATTAGAAATTCTCCCCCCCAGATCAGGCACAAAGGAACATATGCATTGACCTCCTGCCAAGGAGAAAATGAGATGACAGCTTGAAGTTTTTGAATAAACATCTGAACAGATAAAGGTGGTCCCCAGCACTCAACTTTCTATCCTGCCAGCCATAACCTGGGGTATAAATTTGACAGACATGTTAGCTTCTCAACAGCTGGAAACCTGCTCCTGTCAGAAAAGGACCCATTATCTCTTTCTTTCCCACAAGACATGGTGCTGAGGAGAGGTGTAGGGCTACCCAGATGATATCAAAGATGAAGCTTGGCCTGGATGGACCTGCCCTGCATGGCCTTCTGTTACCTATGGGTGCCCCCTTCCAGAAGAGCCAGGGGTGAGGAATGAGCCAATGTCTACATCATAAGAAAATGCTCTCAGTTCAAGCCTTCCTGAGGTGAGAGCCTCAGAAATCCACAGCAGGAAAAACATCTTGCTGTCTTCAGAGTCTTCTTACTAAACATAGGGCTATCTCTAAAATGAGGGTCCCAGTTTACCAGAGTTCTAAATTCCCTTGGAGTCTGTAACTAAGGAAGTGAGGTCACTTCAAGATTCCATCACCTGGGCTCCTTCCTTCAACAAGACCGACCCACAGGCCCTGCTGGGCTCCTGACTGCTCACCCTCCTTTCCCATGTAAACTCCTCACCTGTTCACAATTATGAGAACACAGCCCCTAGGCCCCTTTCTCAGCTTCCTGAGAAGAGCTGGATGTGGTCGAGGACCCAGGTTTGAGACAGACCTGGGTCAGAACATCTTGTCTTACTATTTCTGTGACCTTAGACAAGTCAGTGTGTTTCAGGACCTTCTCTGTCACCCAACATGCACAATGGTAACAATGCTAGAATTTTCTTCCTGGGAAACTCATCAGGTGTATATGAGGTAAAACTTATAAAATCCATGGTATGGCATCACAAGTAGATAATGTGCAAACTTAAAGATGCAAAAATTACCATAAGGGGTGGGAGGTGGCATGATATATAATTTAAACAGGCCTGCGGTCCAGCAGTGTGATCTTGGGAGAGTAATTTTCTCTCTGTGCCTTATTTTTAATTTTGTGCCATGAGATGTCGAAATTAAATGAAATTCAAATGTTGTCATTTTCTGACATTAACCTTCTGGTGTTTTCTCCTTATATTTACAATTAGACCCATGCGCCTCACCTTGATATATAAGGTGAGCAGCTGCATAAAAGCTCCCAGCATGAAGACGTTAGTGACTCACTTCTGACCAACAAAATATAAGATAAATGGTAGGATAACACCTCAAACTTCAGGCTGCCATAGCAAAGAACCATAGACTGTATGGCTGAAAAGCAATGAAATTTTATTTCTTATAGTTGGAGAGTCTGGAAGTTGAATATCAGGATGTCAGTATGGTCAGCCTTTGGTGAGAGCTGTTCTGAATTGCTGACTGCAAACTTCAGGTTGTATCCTCACCTGGTAGAGAGAACAAGAGAAATCTCTCTGAGATTCCTTTTATAAACCCAGTAATCTTATTCATGAGGACTTCATCCTCAGGACCCAATTATCTTCTACCTCCTAATATCATTACATTAAGAGTTACAATTTCAAGATATAAATTTGGGAGAAAATAGACCATCAGTCTATCACGACTCCCAGGATTACATAAGAAAACGTTGTAATTTTCCTTCTATTCACGCTGTCTTGTGTTTGCTCTCTCAATCGCTGTTCCTGTCTCTGTATCTCTCTGGGTCTCTCTGTTGTATTCCTCAAAATGCAGAAGCAAGCTCCAATGTTGATGTTATGAGTTGCTCATATGGGTGTATGGGTCCACATGGCAGAGAACTGAAGGAGTGACAAGGCCAATAGACAAAGAAAAACAGGCTCTCAGTTTACACTGAATTCTGCCAATAGCCACATGAGTGAGCTTGAAAGCAAATTCTCCCTTAGTTCAGCTTCAGCCTCATGAAAGACCGAGTCAGAGACACCCAAACAAGCTGTTCCCCTATTCCACTTCCAACAAATTGGGAGATATTAATAATTTGTTGTTTAAAGGTGCTGTGTTTTGGGGCACTGTTTTCAGGGAAGGCCAGATTACTACTCTCATCTTTCAGCCCCCAGGATCCTCCCTCTCTCTGTTTCCCTTTTCCCAAGGCTCCCTGCAGTGAAACTGGCCTTTTGCTATACAAAATGCCTATTTTTGGTATATAGAAGAAAACAGTCAGTTGTTTAGCCCAGATAGTTGAGATAAATGTCCAAAGTTACAGCAAAATTAAATCCATTTTATTTGTTCACGTTTATTCATGAGAACCATGATTTCTTCCTGTCCAGGCCCAGTACTGATTCCCTCAAAAGCCTCATTGAAGAAATACAAAAATGATAATCCAGAAAAATCTACATTTTTCCAGCACATAATCATCATGTTTAAAGTAAAGAGCATGAATCAGTGAGAATGGGTTCAATATCTGCTTGAGGTAAAACAAGAAAATGCTAAAATTATTATCCATTATTTTATCAAATTTTTTGAACTATCTGGTTTTGATGTTTAGCTTGTCATGTATGCAGTATATTAATAAGATTAAATAGACATTCAGTTAATAAATGATTGGACATTTTTTAGTTCCTGCCAGAACACTTTTTTTTACTAATACTGTAACAACTAAAAGTTTTTCATACTTTGTGCACATATGTCTTTTTCACATAATGACTTCTTTTCTTTTGGGTAGGTACCCATAGGGGGATTGCTGGATCAAATGGTAGTTCTATTTTTAGATCTTTAAGAAATTTTTAATACCGTTTTCCATAGTGGTTGTACCAGTTTACATTCCCACCAGTAGTGTAAAAGTGTTCCCTCTTCATCACATCCATGCCAATATTTATTTTTATTTATTTTTTATTTTTTAATGATGGCCATTCTTGCAGGACTAAAATGATCTCTCATTGTGGTTTTAATTTGCATTTCCCTGATAATTAGTAATGCTTAGCTTTTTTATATATGTTTGTTGGCTGTTTGTATATCTTTTTTTGAGAATTGTCTATTCATCTACTTTTTGATGAGATTATTTGTTTTTTTTCTTGCTAATTTTTGGGAGTTCCTCATAGATTCTGGATATTAGTTCTTTGTCAGATGTATAGTTTGCAAATATTTTCTTTAACTTTGTTGTCTGTTGACTATGCTGATTATTTCTTTTGCTATTCAGAAGGTTTTTAGTTTAATTAGGTTCCATTTACTTATTTTTGTTTTGGTTGTATTTGCTTTTGGGGTCTCAGTCATAAATTATTTGCTTAAACCAATTTGCAAAAGAGCTTTTCTGAAGTTATCCTCTAGAATTTTTATGGTTTTTGGTCTTAGAGTTAAGTCTTTGATCCATCTTGAGTTGATTTTTGTATATGGTAATAGATGAGTGTCCAGTATGGGGCAGTTTGGGTCATTGGTGAGAGGCTGTGGATCTCTAAGGCCAGACCAGGTACAAAAAGTTTTATGACCTCTGTTTTCTGAAGTTTAGCGATTGCAAGAACCTATAGAACTTGAATGGAAGTCCTCCAATGAAACTGGGTCCCCAGGGCTCTGGACATTCCACCCCAACCCAGAAACAGCCAGCCACTGCTTTGTCACTTCAACAACAGCAGGAGCATAGCTATTTCCAAACACTTTCTACAACTCTCCTCTCAACACACAATCTATACCCCTTAGATGCCGGGTACTTGGTATTGCGCGGTTAGTCAGCAACATCCCAGCCCTGAGCCCTAGAGGCCCCAACACATACCCTGAAATGACTGAAGCACTGAGACCCCATCTCCTGACACCCAAAACCAAGAGAAAAAGGCTGTTTATGTCCTAGGTTTCTACCAGCTATCCCAAGGCCACATGATTCACAAGTGCACTTCATGGTTCAAACCACCAGTTCCTGCCCCACCTATGGCAGAATAGACCTTTTTTTCTCCACGCTTTCAGGGCAGTTACAGACCATGGAGAAAAAACAGTCATAACTTTTGGCCCCACTGTGAAATCTAAGTCTACCCACTAGAACCAAGGAACCATGTACATGATAAAGGGTCAAGCCTTTCTGTTTGCTCATCAGAACTGCTACCAAAAAAAAAAAAAAGTGTGGTCCTGTTGGCACTCCATCAGGTAATGCATGTTCTTGAGGAGACTGGTGTTAACCCTTCAGAGACAAACTGTTCCTGGGTAGAGGTTTCCTACATAGTAGAACAGCTCCCTCACTCTGATATATTTCTTGAAATCATTGTCATAAGTGTTTGTCCCACAGCACTCAAGGGTGCTCCTAAGGTTCATACTTTTTTGGGGGGGTGGGGGGATGGAGTTTCGCTCTTGTTGCCCAGGCTGGAGTGCAATGGTGCGATGTTGGGTCACTGCAACCACCTCCCCAGTTCAAGTGATTTTCCTGCCTCAGCCTCCCAAGTAGCTGGGATTACAGACGTGCACCACCATGCCTGGCTAATTTTTTTCATTTTTAGTAGAAACGGGGTTTCACCATGTTGGCCAGGCTGGTCTCAAACTCCTGACATCAGGTGATCCACCCTCCTGGGCCTCCCAAAGTGCTGGGATTATAGGCATAAGCCATCACACTGGGCCAAGGTTCATCCTTTCTTTCTTTCTCCACCCTGTGGGTAGTAATGTTCATCGCTGTCCTGCTGTGAATCCTGCAGTATTGATGCCATAGCTGGTATTTTGAGCTGTTTTTACCTGTGCCAGTAGAGTGGACTGGAGCCCCCACCTACCCTGTGGGCTTTTGGAGGTGACCAATGCACCCCAAGGCTAGCGGACGGGGGTGTCCTGCCTCTACTCCACTTTCCTGGGGCTTGCTTACTGACTGGGATGGATTTTGGAAGTGGTTGGAGCTGCACCCCCACCCCTGTTTTAGGGGTGGCCACAGGCCAGGTAATAGTGAGTATGAGTGGGTCTGGAAGGCTTCCTCTGTCCACGCTTAGATCCCTTCTCTCTGATGGAGGAGAGATGGTCAGACCTGAGCCTCCCTAGAGATGCTCCCCTTTGCCCAGTCCAGGTCAACCAACATGAGGTGTGGTGGGCTACCACTGGCGGGCAGCAGATGTAACCACTCCAGGAAGTTATCAAATGGATCATATGAGTGCCATGGCTACTATGTCTTCTCAGAAGGTCAACCATTTTTTAGGTCTAGGGGTGGAGTGGAGAGACGGTCCACACCGGCAGGTGGGCAGCCATAGGTCCATAGGTGAAATTCATCCCTAAGGTGGAATGTGGAGGGGTCCAGAGGTTTATGCCAAAAGTAACATGCCATAAAAGTTACTAAAAGTAAATTATAGAACATTGCCAATTATAAATATATAAATTAAACATCAACAATTATAATTACTGTTGTTATTCATCATTACTATCATTATTACCACTATTAGAAGCAGTAGTTGTTGTTGTTGCTGCTGCTGCTGCTGTTGTAGGAATGGTAATAAAAACACTAGTAAAGCTCTACCACCTCCTTGCTGGCTTGCTAGTTTGCTAGTCTGGCACGGACTTAGGACCTCTAAGGAGGGAGTAAGGGAAGTAAGGAAGTAAAGAAACAAAACTGAATCCTGAATAGTTTTCCCTCCAATTCCGGCGTCTTGTTTTTTAAGTCAACTTCTTGTTTAAAATGAAAACAAAGAATCAAGTTTTTCTAGCCTCCATGTGGTCGGTTTGACAGAAGACAACAGAAGAGAGGCTCAGGTTCATGAAAAATGTTTAATCCTTTCTGAAGCCCGCGCCTGTTTAAGAGCCCCCTACACAGGAAATTTTGTGAAGCTGAAGCTTTCAGGCTCCACTGGGGCCAAGGAAAAGTTTGAATCAAGACTGAAGACAGGCGGGGTGCGGTGGCTCACGCCTGTAATCCCGGCACTTTGGGAGGCCAAGGGGGGCGGATCACGAGGTCAGGTGATCGAGACCATCCTGGCTAACACGGTGAAACCCCGTCTCTATTAAAAATACAAAAAATTAGCCAGGCATGGTGGGGGGCACCTGTAGTCCCAGTTACTCAAGGGAGGCTGAGGCAGGAGAATGGCGTGAACCTGGGAGGCGGAGCTTGCAGTGAGCCGAGATCGCGCCACTGCACTCCAGCCTGGGCGACAGAACGAGACTCTGTCTCAAACAAACAAACAAACACACAAACAAAAACTGAGGACAATGATCCTGTGTATTTGAAGGTAGCAGGTAGGATGGTGCTGGACTGCAGCTGAAAGGAAGGAAGCACATATCACTTAGTGAGTTAGTGGAAACCTACATTGAATGACAGGGTTTGTTCATGAGAGAGACCAGATTCCAGTTTAATGAGCAGCAATCAGTAAAACAGACACACCTGCACAGCCGGAAATGGGGAACAAAGATAGAATGTATGTGTTCCAGCAGCAGACAAGGTGTCTACTAAGAACACACCTGCTACTTTACCTTAGAACTCTGTTCCCATAGACCAAGTAGACATTCTCATGTGAAAAACACCATATGGTTCCATCACAACCTGACTGGTAGAGACTGGTAGACTATCCTTCTCTCTATCCTTTGCTTTCTCCTTCCCCATTTCTCTCTCTCTCTCTTTCTCTTTCTTTCTTTCTTTTCTTTCTCTCTCCCTGTCTCTCTTTCTTTCTTCTAATTTTTTTTTTTTTTTTTTAGAGGAGTCTGGCTCTGTCGCCCAGGCTGGAGTGCAGTGGCACCATCTTGGCTCATTGCAACCTCCACCTCTGGGATTCAAGCGATTCTCCTGCCTAAGCCTCTGGAGTAGTAGCTGGGATTACAGGTGTGCACCACCACACTCGGCTGATTTTTGTATTTTTAGTAGAGACAGGGTTTAACCATGTTGGCCAGGCTGGTCTCGAACTCCTGACCTCAGGGGATCCACCCACCTTGGTCCCCCAAAGTGCTGGGATTGCAAGCATGAGCCACCACACTCGACCCCCATTTCTTTACTGTTCAGAAAGTATCTGGTGTAGGTGTACAAGCATACTGCAGTTTCTGTGTGCCTGCTTGTTTTTACTGAATGACCAGTGGTGTGTGTTGATTGACATCCAGTGGAGATAGAGTGGGAACAGAGTCCCTTTCTTCAGTGGCTCCTCACTCAGCTCTTACCCTCATCTACTAGTAATTACTTTGCCCTCACTGATGTTAGAAACAAGTGCTTGGTGCCACAAAGAAAACCAGCACTTAGACAGAAAACTTCTCAGCAGGATACATTTACTTTTGCAGAAGGGTGCTGCCTGCTTCCTTCTGATTGCAATGGAATGAGACAACCACTTCTCCTGTTGTCCTTCCCAGCTTCTCCCCAACCTCCCCTTTTCCCTAGTTTATAAGACAGGAGAAAAGGGAGAAAGCAAAAAGTTGGAAAGGAACAGAAGTAAGATAAATAGCTAGACGACCTTGGCACCACCACCTGGCCCTGGTGGTTAAAATAATAATAATAATAATAATATTAACCCCTGACCAAAACTACTGGTGTTATCTGTAAATTCCAGACATTGTAGGAGAAAGCACTGTAAAACTTTTTGTTCTGTTAGCTGAGGTATGTAGTCCCCAGTCATGTTCCTCACGCTTACTTGATCTATTATGACCCTTTCACGTGAACCCCTTAGAGTTGTAATCCCTTAAAAGGGCTAGGAATTTCTTTTTCAGGGAGCTCGACTCTTAAGACGTGAGTCTGCCGATGCTCCCGGCCAAATAAAAACCTCTTCCTTCTTTAATCAGGTGTCTGAGAAGTTTTGTCTGCGACTAGTCCTGCTACAGCAAGAGCACATCTAGCGGGGTAGGGTAGGGGTTTTTATCCCTAACGCAATTCCTGTTTCTGTGTCCTTTCCCCATTAGCTGGAGTGGGACCGCACAGTCTAAGCTAACCCTATTGGCTACTGTTTGAAATTGAGTATGGCTACTTAGGCGGGAAGGGAGAGGCTGTACTTTGCTAAGGCGGGAAGGGTTGTTTACAGAAGAAGTACAAGGCAGGTCTGGGCACGGGGAAAGGTTGTTTACAGAGTAAAAGTAAGAGGTTTGCTAGTTACAGATTAAGCAGAGAAACAAGTGCTCCTTAACAGATTAAGCAGGAAGGGCTGTGTACAGAGCAAGAAAGACTAAGGGAAGCTTTGAAGAGGAACTTATTGGTTTTAACCAAAACAAGCACAAATAAACAAAAAAATCTGCAACAATGTAAAAACTTTTGCATACATTTTTACACTGGACAATTTTAATGCTTATTATTATAAATTCAAATAAATTTTGTAACTAATCTTTCTGCATATCTGTTCCATATATGACAGTCTGTCTCTAGGTAGGGATAGGTGTTTCTAAAAAGAAGAAGGAGGAGGAGGAAGAGGAGTAGAAAAGAAAAGAGGAAAGGAAGGAAGGAAGGAAAGAAAAAAGAAAAAAGGGGAGGAGAGGGGGGAGGGGAAAAGGAGGGAGGAAGGGAAGGGAAGGGAAGGGAAGGAAGTAAGGAAGTAAAGAAAAAAACTGAATCCTGAATAGTTTTCCCTCCAGTTCCGGCGACTCGTTTTTTAAGTCAACTTCTTGTTTAAAATGAAAACAAAGAATCAAGTTTTTCTAGCTTCCATGTGTGTCCTGCTGACGGAAGACAACAGAAAAGAGGCTTAGGTTCATGAAAAATGTTTAATCCTTCCAGAAGCCCGCGCCTGCTGCAATGGTGGCACATCAACCTATGGTGCAACAGCAACCAGCCAGTGAAGACTCAACTCAGACCCCTTTCATTACCAACTGATCGGTTTAAACTTCACAGGATAAAATAAGATATTTTTATTAGCAATTAATATGGGTTAATAGAAAACAAATACAGAAATAACTAACTCTACATTTTCAGAATAGCCCATCCTAATTGTTTCATATACCTTCTACTATAATTCAAATAGGCTTTGTCCTACAATTTTGCAGTGGATGTTAAGATAAAATCGTATTTCTGAAATATGTGAAGATAAGCTTAGCATGGGGTTCTTCACTCAGTGTGATAATTTAGAGAACACAATGTTGCAGAGAAAAAAGCAGATGCTTTTGAAAGAATTATGAGGGACACGTTTTTATGGATTGAAATGTATATTCTTACATCAGGAAAATGTGCATCTTATTTTGGACTTTGGTTCATAGTAGGTGCTACTGTACATCTGCTGATGCTGCTGAACTGGCTCTCCACCCTGCAGGTGCAGTGGTCATAACCTGAGGTTACCACGCTCTCCGTGACTAGGCTCCACTGCTCGTGGTATAGCAGTGAGAAGATGTCAGGTGAGAGAACTGGACCACAGGCCCTGTCCTGCTGCCCCCAGGTTCCACCCCTACCTCCAGACACACCTTGTTGCCCTGATTTGGTGCTCTCTGAGGAAGTCTTGCAGCTCTTCCACCCAGAGATGGAGGAAGTGGGGTTGCCAATGGCCAGGCAGCAAAAAGCAAATGGGCTGAGCAACGGGTGAGAATAGCGCCTGAAGCCCTACGTCCTCCTCTTCCTGAAGTCCAGGGCTGCCTCCACCCCCACCCTCACAGCCCAACTGTTTTTTCCCCCCTAGGGAGTAAGGTGGGACCCACCTTCCTGTTTTGTCTCATAGGGAGGCTGGAGTGCCATCCCCAAGGATGGAGGCATTAGGGCCCCAGGACAGGGGAGAGGTAGCCTCCTCCCGACAATGACCTCATGCCACCCACCCTCAGAGGTATGCCCACCTTTAAGAGGGGGCTGCCAAGGCACAGGTGGATATAATGTGGACAGACACTAGGAAGAGGCACCTCCCAGAGCTCTGATCTACCCTCTCAGGACTCCCAGGCTGGGGGTCAGAGATCCCTGGGGTGATGGAGAGAGCCCAACAGGCTCTGGCAGGGGTGTTTCTCAGGACTGGAAGACCACAGTGACTCAATGCTGCCCACTGCCAGACAGTGCCTTCTGACAGGGAGCC
This sequence comes from Pan paniscus, assembly GCF_029289425.2. Classification (NCBI taxonomy): domain Eukaryota; kingdom Metazoa; phylum Chordata; class Mammalia; order Primates; family Hominidae; genus Pan; species Pan paniscus. Next base: position 41,089,671 of record NC_073267.2, on the reverse strand, counting down.
CTCCAGTGACCTACACAGCCTGAGCCCACCAGGACAGAAACACCTAACACCTGCCTGGGATGGCCGGGTGGGTAGGGGCAAGCAGACACTCAGGGCAATGGCACCAGGGTGTGTGTGGTGGGGGCAGGAGCTGCGCAGGCAGCTGAACTGGATAAATGTTTATCCTAACCCAGATCTGATCCTCTCCCGGGAGTGGTTTCTCCTGGGATTTACTACCCTGGGTTTCCGCCCAGATCTGTCTCTTTGGCTAGTTCCTCTCACCTCCTTGCCTGCTGCACCCCAGAGGGCTCAGGCCATACACCATCTGTCCCCAAGATGTAATTATCCCCACACATCTGTCCCACAACAACCCTCAATAGCACTTGCTTATCTCTTAGCATTTCCAGTATCAGAACTCTACAACCCAACTGTCTCCACCATGGTTGGGCAAAGTCCACCTGCGACTGTTCCAAGCCAAAGTGGCTGGGCATGGTTCCCCTGAGCGAGCTCTCACACCCACAGCCCATTTGCTGAGAAGTGCTGCAGCACCCTCCGTACAGCCCCCACAGCCACCCTCCCCTCCTGCTGGGCTGTGACAATTGCCTCCCGCTTCTGTTAACTGTTCACTCTAGCCACCCCATAGCAGACACCTGAGCCCCCATGCCCAATTGTACTCACCCCTATAGTGGCCCACATTACCCAGAGCCAACACCAAAGTCCCCACAGACCAGCGCTGACCTCCTCACCATTCTTGGAAGCCTTGGAGCCCTGTGCCTCAGTCTCTCCATCTGCAGTATGGGTGTCCCCTGCCAGCCACCTCCAGCCTGCCTTCCAGAGCCAAGGGTCAGGCATCAGAGCCATCCCGGTGGCCCAGCCCCCCGTCACCCTGAGGAGACCCCTACCCTTGGTGTGACCCCAGGAAGGTTGTCCCCCAGTTCTTAGTCCCTTATTGGCCTCTTGGGGGCAGGGCTTGGTGGGTGGAAGGCAGGTCCCTCCCCAGCCAGCCTGTGTGCCTGAAATGTAGCCTCACTGTGGTCTCTCATCTTCCTCACCTCCCGAGGATGGTGCATCTGCAATGCAGGAGACGGTGTGAGTGGCTGGTGGCCTCATGACAGCCCATGTCCAGGCACCTGCTGCTTCTCAGCTAAGGGACAGAGTCTTTCTTTCCCAGGGCTCAGTCTCTGACCTGCCCCAGGAGGATTCCAGGAGCCCCTCACTCAGGCAGTACCTCCTGTGAGTACCCTCCATTCTACCAGTTATTAGAGAAACTCTGGGGTGGGGGCGCCACACCTCTTGAGACCCCCTGGCCACTCCTCAGACTGCTGGGCCAGGCAGCCACTCCCCCTACAAGCAGATGCTGGCAGTGCCCTAGGACCACCCCTCCCAGCTGATCTCCATTCAGGTGGTCGGTGGCCAGCAACTTCCTCCTCTCAGTCAGAATCTTCTTCTTTTCCCACTGTGTCTGCCTCTTCCACTTTTTCTGTCTGAAGAAGTGGCAAGTTGGAGGAATTAGCTAGAATGACCCATATCCCTCCCCAAACTCCCTGTTGGTCGAGGGAATGGAGCAAGGCCTGCAGAAAGACTAGCTTCTTATGCTCTTGTTGCTGCAACATCTTGCACTGTCAACTACCTGGATTCCCTGGGGAACCTCAGGCAAGGGCACGGGGAGTCCCAGCAGCCCAGCCCTTCTTTGCCTAACCAGTCCATTCCACCTCTCTTCAGGCTCATTCTCCTCACCCAGCCCAATCTCTACACTCCTACCCTCCAGCAAAGTGTCTTCCCCTCCCAGGGACTTTTCTAAAACTATGGGGAAGAAGAAGTTTTGAGGTTTTGTTGCCCACCTGGGCCTGATAAACCAGGAAACCATGAGAGAGAACCCCAGAAAGAAAGACCAAGACTACAAAAGAGACACAGAGAGAAGGCAGAGAACACAAAGGCAAAGAGAGATACAGAACAAAAAAGAAGATAATTCAGACACTTATTATTGGCAGCCTGGTTAACTGGGACTTGAGTGTAGTAGTTAGGGCTGGGACTATTTTGATAGCTGAGTGATGCCAAAGGCTTGGTTAGTACGGTAACCATAGGGGCAGAGGCAGGGACGCTAGCCTAGCTCTAAGCCGGCAACTTTGGAAATCTAAGAAAATGTTTTGTTGCTTTCACTAAATATAAGAAAATGTTTTGTTGCTTTCACTAAATAGAGAAAATGAATTGGACATAAACCCTTCTACCTTGACAATGGAGGATCTTGGAGGAGTGGGGGACAAAAATCAGGGATTGAGAGTGAGTATCCAGGGACAAACAAACTCACAGCTGTGTAGCACATAGACATGATCCATCTTGGCTCATTTGAGCTTCTTAAAGCAGCAGGGAAGGCAATATTCATCCCAGATGAGGAAACTGAGTCTCAGAAGTTGCATAAAGCCACACATCTCTACGTGGCAAAGCTGGGTCTTTAAACCCAGAGCTCTGACTCTAGACACAGAGACCTTCCAGCTCCACCAGCCCCCTGGGAAGCTCTTGAGCACTGCTGGAGGCAAGGATGGGGTGCTGCAGGGATGACCAGATGCTCCAGGCTCTGCCTGCAGCCCCTTACCCCAGCAGGCACCACCTGCAGCCCCCTATCCCAGCAAGACCCTCCTATTGAAACAGAGGCTGAGCACCAGCTCAGGGTTTGGGCATGAGGAGGTCTCAGTTTTACAACAACAGCAGCTGGGAATATCTTTCTAGAATCCAACAAAAGTCTGCCTGCTGCAGTGGACACCTAATTCCTCATAAATATGCCAGGACTTCCTGGGGATCCCTGCTGCTCCCCTTCCTCCTGGATGTATCCTCCAAAATGCATCATGTTTGACAAAGCCTTCTTTTTCGGGTGTCCTCCTCAAATTTCCTCCTATTCTCCTCCTTTCACTGAACCCCGTCTTTCTGATTTTCAGAAAGGGAAAGACAGCAAATGAATGACAAGGGCAGGAATCCCTGATTCTAGGCTGAAGCTGGTGGTCTTTATGGGTAAGTTCACCTTTCTTCCCACTGGGCAATGAGCTTCCTGAGTGTATACTTACAGCACAAGGCTGGCACACAGGAGTTTATTGAATGAAATGAAAAATGAGCAAATGAATCAGATCCAGATTCTTGAGTGTTAGTTTCCATCATCCCCTCCAGCTGGGAGCTACACAAGAGGGCCTGTTACTGTGATGTCTTCAGCAGTTGCACAAGAAGAAAGCTGCACAGGAAAAGAGCTGGTTTCCGGAAGTCCCCCTGAAATGGGAAGAAGCCTGTGGGTATGCAAAGTGCCACCTGCTGGTAGGTTTAGCATGATCAGAAGGGAAGTGCTCCTTGTCCCCTACCTCCACAACACCCACTGCCTCTGGGTGGGCCTCACATGTGTGTCAACCAGCCGCCCTGTCCTGCCCCTATTTGGCTTTCTGAAGCTGCCATGCCCAGGCTGGTAGAGTTTCATTTCTTTTTTTTTTTTTTTTTTGAGATGGAGTCTCGCTCTGTCACCCAGGCTGGAGTGCAGTGGTTGTGATCTCAGCTCACTGCAAGCTCTGCCTCCCTGGTTCACACCATTCCCCTGCCTCAGCCTCCCGAGTAGCTGGGACTACAGGCGCCCACCAACACGCCTGGCTAATTTTTTTTTGTATTTTTAGTAGAGACAGGGTTTCACCATGTTAGCCAGGATGGTTTCGATCTCCTGACCTCATGATCCGCCCGCCTCGGCCTCCCAAAGTGCTGGGATTACAGGCATGAGCCATCGCGCCTGGCCGAGTTTCATTTCTTGACTACCACAAATTTGCTTCCTGTTTTTCCCACTTGCTACAGGGTCTCTCTATGTCCCATGAAGCCTAAACTGGGGAAGGGATGAGGGGTGGAGAGTCTCTTAAAATATCAGGTTTGTAACGGCAGGAGATGGGAGCCTGAGGGGCTTTGTGGGCCTGGGCTTGAGGGTCACTCCCAGCCAGGCAGTTCTGCCGTTCCTTCTTCCACTCATTCCAGATGCGCAGCTGCTCGGCCCACTGGGCCTGCCATTTTGCCTATGGAGAAGAGGCAAAGCCCACCCAGGTGTGCATGGGGAATAGGTGGCATCGCAGGTGGTGGACCCTGACAGAGCCACAAGAGAACTCACGGAGAATTTTCCTTCCCAGAGTCTTAGGACAGTGGGACACTCTTCCTCCAAGTCCTTCAGCTTTCAGCAGGAGACAGCCCCACAGCAGGTGGGCCTCATAGAGAGTGCCCTGGCTAGATAAGGGCTGCCCACTGCAGGGCACTTGCAGATGGTCCACATCCAACCTTACTCATGGCGAGACTGCCTGCAATGGTTTGGGAAATGTCAGGCAGGCTCCGCCTGAGCTCTGCCACTGTCCCTGCCACTTCCCCACCCTGCCCTGCCATCTGCTTTGTGCTCTGTGCTCCGACAGGTGGCTAGGTCATTCAAGCCAGAGGAGCACAGCTGTGGAAGGGCAAGGTTGGTAAAGAGAAACAAAAGGAATCACAGCAACCTTCACACTCAGCAGTAGAATAATATAAGATTTTGCAGGTCACACTCAAGTTCACCTCATTGGTTGGGGAGGAGGACGCAAGGACAAGAGTGGACAACAGGCCTGTGACCAGTCATTCCATTGCCAGGTCCTGAGTGAGGCCCTGTGGTGGCCTGAAAACTGATCAGACTGAGCTCTTGCTGTCAAGGAGCATCCAGTCTGGTGGGGAGAAAAGGCAGAGACCCAAGAAGACCCAGCCAGGGCTGCAGGAGCAGCTCAGAGTACTGCAGGGCTCCTGAAGGAGAGCCCACCTTGAGCAGGGTTTGGGGCTCCAGGGAAGGCTGCTTGGAGGAGGTGGGGCCAAACAAAAGGGATAGAGAACAGGCTGGGACCTGAGGCAACATTAGATGGGGAGACTCGATGCCAACAATCGTGTCTTCAAGAGAACTGAGCTCCCTCTCCTCCTACTTCCTGTTCTCAAAGTGAGTTTCAATCAGCTTCAGCAGCTCACTCAGGTCCGTCTTCATGTGCTTCTGGTGGATGTCCTCTGGGTGGGTAGCTGGGGCTCAAAGTCTGCTACACTGATGAGTCCAGGGGAAAAATGGGTGGGCTAGATACCCACCACCTCAATGCAAAAGGCCTCTGGAAGGGTTGGCCCTGGCCAAGTATATAAGTCCGTTCGCATAATGCTTTAAGAAAATATCTGAGATTGGGTAATTTATGAAGAAAAGAGGTTTAATTGGCTCATGGTTCTGCAGGTTATACAGAAACCTTAGCAGCTTCTGCTTCTAGGGAGGCTTCAGAAAGCTCTGATCATGGTGCAAGGTGAACAGGGAACAGCAATTCACACGGCCAGAGAAGGAGGAAAACAGAAAGGGGAGGTGCTGCACACTTTTAGACAACCAGATCTGTCTCATGAGAACTCACTCACTATATGGTACCAAGTTGAGAGGGTGGGGGATTGCTAAACTATTCATGAAAATGCCGCCCCATAATTCAATTACCTCCTACTGAGCCCCACCTCCAACACTGGGGGTCACAATTCTACATGAGACTTGGTGGGGACACAGATCCAAACCATATCACAAACGAAAGGGCAACTGCAGCCTGAAACCAGGACCATGCTCAGGGCTGGCACCAAGCCTGGCCTGTGCTGAACATCATCCCACCTGCAACCTGCCCTAACTTGAGGTCACAAAGTCTCTCACTCTTTGGGAGCCCTTGGGATTACCCCCAGCTCAGGCCTGCTCAGCCCACTCACATTAAATCTACTCTCTCAATTAGGGATCTTGGGTGGCACCAAGTTGGCCAGGAATGGCCTCTGGGAGAGAGGAATAATCAGTGATCATCAACCCCACTCTGGACTCAGAAACTGTAGGTGTAGGGAACATGCATGGCCCTGCTCCTTCCTGCAGCATTTTCCACCACTGCCTTAACCAGCCACAACCATGATATTGGCACTGACATCAACAACAGCAGTCCTCCGCCTTGCTCAGCACCTGGGAGCATGCAAAGCTCTTTTGCACATGTCATTGCATTTTGTGCCCATCTTATCCTTCATATGCCCATGAAGTAAGTACCATCAGTGTGATTTAGGAAAACTGATGCTCATAGAGGTAGACTGACTTGCTTAAAGACACACAACTAGGAAGCAAACAAGCTGTGACAAGATGACACACTTGTCTGACTCCATTTCCTGCTGGTTGACCCCGCAGAATCTCCTGATGAACCCAAGAGTCCTGCAGTTTGGTCCCGGTCCTAACACATATGTAGTGTGTTACCCCCTGGCTCAGGGAGGTCACTGGCCCCTGGTTTCCACATCTGCCCTCAGGCGCGTGGAGGTGAAATGAGATACTGTAAGGTACAAGCAGCCAGGAAAGGAAAGGGCGCAAGGGAAATGAATGGAACTGGGAGGCCTGGGCTGGGCCGGGCTGGTTTCCGAAGTCCCCACTGACATGGGAAGAAGACTGTGGGAATGTGCGGCACCATCTGCTGGTAGGTTTAGCATGATCAGAAGGGAAGCGCTCCCAGTTCCCATGTCCACCAATCCCACCGCCTTTGGGTGGGCTTCACAGGTGTGGCAACCAGCCACCCTGCCCTACCCCTTTTTGGCTCTCTGAAGCTGTCATGCCTAGGCTGGCAGAGTTTCACTCCTTGGCTCCTCCAAATTTGCTTCTCTTTTATCCCAGGTCCCAGCTCAACCATAAAGGGTGTTCTGACCATCCTGTGAGATAAGAGTGTCTGTCCAGGGCTGTGACACATCTATCACCTTCCTCTAGATGAATATAGCTCCATCTGTGCTGGGATGCACAATTCATAATGAAATATAGGGTGGAATTCAGCCTCGCCTTTCCCCCTCAGGAAGAGGCCCCTGTTTAGTGCACAACGTGGACAACTGTGTATGGTGGTTTGTGCCCAGCACACTCCCAGCCCATGCCCACTGCTCCACACTGCACTCCTGTTCCACCATCATCCTCCCTCATGGAGCCTCTGCTCCAGGCTTTATCACAGGTGCATCCCACTCACCTGGGCTTGGGTTTGGACTCCCCCACTGGGCCATTTAGAAGAAAGAGAAGAACACAGCCACTTCCACAGGGTCAGAGGGCTCCAGATCCGGTCGCAGCTCTGCCTCTGATGAGCTGGGCCTCTGTGGGCCTCCATTTCCCCATTTGCACAGTGAGTCCTTCCCATCCCTGGGTAGCCCTGATTCCAAGAGCATCTACAAAAATTAAGACAGCTGGCGTTGCAAATCCCACACTCTGTCTCCCATAGCAGCCCAGTAGGGGATATTTCAAGGTATGGCTGAGTCCTTCAGGGCACACACAAGCTCAATGTGAAACTTTAAACAAAGCCTCTCACTCATCCATTCTGGGCAAAGCAGCTAGGCTTCTCTCAGCCTTCACAGTGAGGAGGGCTTCTTTGAAAAGGGCCCCAGTATTCCTGGCCCTAGACTCCCTTCCCAGGTTTTTGCCTCCATGATTGTCTCTGGATTTCCTGGTGGCCACAGAGTAGAAGCTGATGGGCATGATTTCAAGCCCCAGCTGGCTGTTTCCTCCCCTCTGGAGGCATGGCTGGGCCCACCTGGAACTCTGCTAGATGCTGCAGCATGACAATGACCACAGCAGTGACCTAAGGCACAGACCATCCATGCATGAGATTTTAACCTAGAGGCACCTCACCCTGCAAGTTACCTCACCTAAGCTCCAGGAGCTTCAGGTGTGGATGTGACTTTTGGGCCCAATTCCCCTGCCCAGACCAAGGGGCTGAACTTGTGTTCCCTCTCCCACCGGACACCACCAGTACAGCTTCTGTGGGATGAGGAGGGACAAATGTTTAGAGCTCAACATCTAAAACCCTGCAAGTACCACCAAGTTCTGTCCTTTCCTCCTTCAAACCCTCTTGCCCCCGCTCCCTGGAAAGAGCCCTGTGACATTCTCCCCCAAAGCTGCTCTGAGGGGTTGCCTTGCCACCCTGAAACCTCTCTCCTGATGCCCAACAGTCTCCTTAGCTTCCTCTTCTTGTTCATCTTCTAAACAAAACATGAGGCATCGATAAAGGTCCTTGTTCTGAGTTCAAGCTCTCCCCAGCAGCAGCCTCTCCCATAGACAGGTCCTTATCAAGGGGCACCCTGAGGGCCTAGGGGGTCAGCAAGCTGTCTTTCACATGCATTTGCTCCTGGGTCCCAGACTCTGCCTGACTCAGAAGAAGCAAATCAGTGCCAGATCAACGTTTGTTGATCAGGCCATCAAGAGATGAATCTCCCTACAGACAGGAGGAGTGGAAGCACGTGGAAGAGCGTGTTCATGGTGGGTTTCCTGCTGCCAGAGGAATGGCTCTGGGGATTCTCACCACTCCCTTAAGCCCCGTGTACCCTCACCAAAGCCTTACCTTCTGCCTCCTTGATCTCAGCTTCTGCCTCAGCCCCATCATCAGCATCCTCTTCCACTGCCTCCTCTCACTCCGCAGAAGTGAAGCAGACACAGTAAACAACCAGGTCCCACTCATGCTATCAAGCAGAACCTAGAACAGGGAGCAGGCAGAGAGTAGTGGGGATGGGGTCAAGATGCCTAGATCCAGATGAAATTTGGGGTGACCGATGTGAATGATGGGGGGCTGCTGTGTTCCTGGTTTAGACTGTATGTACCTGGTTGCCTCTGCCCAGTCTATCTCCCCTTGTCCCAGCAACCTCCTTGATGATGTAACTCCACCCCATTCCCTGCCTTCCAGCCCAGGGGTTCCACCCAGTGCCTGGCACCACAGGATCTTTCCTTCTTAAGGTGCACTGTTGGGAAGGCTTCTGTCCTGAATAAAATTTAAAATTACATATGTGACTCACATTGACATTTTTATTGAACAGCACTGCTTTACAGAATTCACCCATTCACTCTTTTCCTGTGCATTGGAATATTTTACATTCTTATCATCAGATTTGTTTAAATAACTTCTCAACTATTTTCATCTATTTTCACTTTTAAGGGCTTCATGACTATTTTTTTCTTTGAAACTATTGAGTTATTCTTTCCAGGCCGCAGCGTGTGTTGTTTCCCTCCCTGTGTTCATGTGTTCTTGTTGCTCAGCTCCCACTTCTAAGTAAGAACTCGCGGTGTTTGGTTTTCTGTACCTGTGTTAGTTTGCTGAAGATAATGACCTCCAGCTTCATCCATGTCCCTGCAATGATCTCATTCCTTTTTATGGCTGCATAATATTCCATGGTGTGTATGCACCACATTTTCTTTATCCAGTTTATCATTGATGGACATTTGGGTTGATTCCATGTCTTTGCTATTGTGAATAGTGCTGTAATGAACATACACGTGTATGTATCTTTATGATAGAATGATTTATATTTCTTTGGGTATATACTCAGTAATAGGATTGCTGGGTCAAATGGTATTTCTGGTTCTAAATCTTTGAGGAATTGCCACACTGTCTTTCATAATGGTTGAACTAATTTACATTCCCACCAACAGTGTAAAAGCATTCCTATTTCTCTGCAACCTAGCCAGCATCTGTTGTTTCTTGACTTTTTAATAATCGCCATTCTGAATAGCATGAGATGGTATCTCATTTTGGCTTTGATTTGTATTTCTCTAAGGAACAGTGATGTTGAGCTTTTTAATATGTTTGTTATCCGCATTTTTTTTGGAAAAGTATCTGTTCATTTCTTTGCCCACTTTTTAATGAGGTTTGTTTTTATTTTCTTGTAAATTTAAGTTCCTTGTAGATTCTGAATATTAGACCTTTGTCAGATAGATAGCAAAATTTTTCTCCCATTCTGTAGGCTGTCTGCTCTGATAGTTTCTTTTGCTGTGCAGAAGCTCTTTAGTTTAATTAGAACCATTTGTCAATTTTTACTTTTGTTGCAGTTGCTTTTGGCAATTTCTTCATAAAAACTGCACATGCTTATATCCTGAATAGTATTGCCTAGATTTTCTTCTAGGGTTTTTATAGTTTTGGGTTTTACTTTTAAGTATTTAATCCATCTTGACTTAATTTTTGTATAAAGTGTAAGAAAGGGGTCCAGTTTCAATTTTCTGCATATGGCTAGCCAGTTCTCCCAACAGCATTTGTTAAACAGGGAATCCTTTCCCCATTGCTGGTTTTTATCAAGTTTATTGAAGATCAATTGCTGTAGATATGTGGCTTTATTTCTGAGTTCTCTATTTTGTTCCATTCGTCTATGTGCCGTTTTTGTACCAGTACCATGCTGTTTTGGTTACTGTAGTCTTGTAGTACAGTTTGAAGTTGGGTAGCATGATGCTTTCTTCTTTTTGGTTAGGGTTGCCCTGGCTATATGAGCTTGTTTTGGATTCCCTATGAATTTTAAAATAGTTTTTTTCTATTCTGTGAAGAATGTCAGTGGTCGTTTAATGGGAATAGCACTGACTCTATAAATTGCTTTAAATGGTATGGCCATTTTCATGATATTGATTCTTCCTATCCATGAATATGAAATGTTTTTCCATCTACTTGTATCCTCTAATTACCTTGAGCAGTGGTTTGTAGTTCTCCTTGTTATTTTTAACTGTAACAAGGTACAAAGTACCATACTATATTTAACCGTGTCCTATTGATTACCGTGTAGGAGGTTCTTAACATCACAAACAACGCTGTGAACAACATTCTTGTGGATATATTGTGTTCATATTTTAATTATTTCTAAAAAATAGATTTCTGTAAGTGGGATTACTTGGTCAATGATTTCACATTTCTACCTTTAGTTGATATTGTATTCTAAAGAAAACCATCCTGTATTACATTCAGATAATAATAAAAGAAATACATGTTTTCTTACACCTTCATCAGAAATACATATAACCAAATTTTAAAATTAATGCCAACCAGATAGGGAAAGAATAAATTATTGTAGATATTTTAAGTTGCCATCTCTGACTTCTGGAACATTACTCTGTGAGAAGTGGCATGCCCTTAAGTTGAGTTTCTGGAGCAGTGAGGTACTTTTCTTTCTCTTCTAAGCCACATTTATCTGTTCAGGATTATTTGCGTATGGCTTTTGATTCCTCTCTGACTTCTAAGAAAAACATACTTTCCAGTTTTCCTTTTGGATCATTTCCACTTTTCTAGTTGTTTCATCTTTCTTGACAAACAGTATAGAGAAATCTCCCTCAGGCCTGCCTGCCTTCACCTCAGCAGCTGGCTCATCTACCATACACAGTTAAATATTGCTTCTGAAAAGAACATAACAGAAGCACACCCTGATGGGCCAAAGGAATGATCACCTCACCCTCTATTCCTCTTGCTCTTGGTTAGTTTCTATCACCTCATTATTAAGGATTGGAAAAGATGTTTTCTTCATTATATTAAAGTAGTGCTTTTGAAATTTTTCTACCAAATTTTTCCTATAAGAGAAGGATTAACTTGCAAACAATGATTTGTTTATCTTATTCCAAACTTCTGAGTAAATTTAAAGGAACAGGAACACTTATGATTTTCTTCTGTCAGTTCTTTTACTCTCTGACACAGACTATTTTGGTTAAGAAGCATTTGAATAAGATGCATGAATATCAAAATCATGATAAATTCAACTCAATTCGATTTCACAAAAATGTATATATGGCATGCTGAAGTTCAACTTAGCAATTATAGTTGTCCCTCAGCATCCATGGAGGATTGATTCCATGACCCTCTGTGGTTACCAAAGTCCATAGATTTTCATGTACCTTATATAAAATGGTTTAGTATTGTCACATAACTTATGCACATTCTCCCGTATAAGTGAGCAGAATCATTATTGGGCTGTCCTTTTGTTATGTCTTCCTTGTAAGATCTATTGATATGTGAGAATTTCAAGAACAAAGAGAGAATCAGGGATGACGTTCTTCATAGGAGTATGATTAATGTACAAATTCCTGTAGTTAATTATTTTACTTTGGTAGATGTGCAACACGCACAGTTTGCTAAAATCTAAGAGGTTTCTATATTTGAAATCCTCACTGATAAATCTTTATGTTAGCATTAGTTACATTGTTGAAACTTTTTGTTTTTAAAAATAAAACAGAATCTCTAATAAGTTTAAGGAGTTTTAATATTAATGGAGACAGAGGGAGATAAGTTCTGACTTTTATTATTATTATTAAATCAAAAGGGAATTAGAATGCATCATAGGCCTAAATTTATTTTAGTGATAAATTGGCTCTTATTAAAATTAAAACATCTAATCTGCAAAAGTGCACTTAAATAAAATGTAAAAGTAATCCATGGATTAGAAGGTAATATTCACAATACACGTACCTGACAAAAGAATTATCTATAATATATAAACACAGCAAGAAGAAAACAACCCAATTAGAAAATAAGCAAAAAATTCAGGCAGACATTTCACAGAAGACACATGAAATGGGGACAGTGGGAGTGCACCTGTAATCCCAGCTGCTTGGTAGGCTGAGGGGGGAGGATCACTTGAACCCAGATGTGTGAGACCAGCCTGGGTAACATAATGAGACCTGATATCTCTCTCTGTCTCTCTGTCTCTCTGTCTCACACACACACACACACACACACACACACACACACACACACACACACACACAAAGGCTCATAAGCACATATACAGGTTTGCAACATTGTTAGTCATCAGGAAAATGCAATTTAGAACCACAGGCTATACAGATACATACCTAAAAGAATGGCTAAAATTAAAAAAAGGAAGTATTACCAAGAATGCAACTGGAAATCTCCTATGTTGTTGGTAGAAATGTGAAATAGTCTGGCAGTTTCTTATAAAACTAAATACATATGCACCTCAGTAGATCAAGCCATTCCACTTCTAGGTATTTACCCAAGGAACAATGAAAGCATATGAGTATATGATCTCATACAAATAGTCATATACATATACACATATTTGTAATAGTTCAAAACTACAAATGATACAAATATCCACAGACTAGTGAATGAACAAAATATAATATTAATTATATAGCTTACATAAAAGTGAAATACTTCTCACCAATAAAAATAAACTAATATACACAATTGTTTAAATAAATATCAAAAAATTATGCTAAGTTAAAGAAGCTAGACAGAAAACAATAAACACCTTATGCTTTTACTTAATTAAAATTCTAAAACAGGCAAAACTAATCTATAGTGATGGAAAGCAAAATAATGGTTGCCTGGGGTTGGGAGGTAGAAAAAGAGACCAGGATAACTTCTGAGGGTGATGGAAGTGTTCTGTAACATAAGGATGATGATGATCACACAGGGTTGAATTCATTTGTCAACATGCATTAAACTTACATTTAAAATGAGTACTTTTTATGCATGTAAATAGTTGTCAATTTAAAGTAGACACATAAGTATAGGACATAATTGTTACAGAAGTTTAGAGTTGAGAGAGATCATTAAGGGCTGGCAGTGTAGAATGTAGAAATGTCAGTTCTGGTTGAGTGATATGAAAAGCAGCTGAAGGCAGTGGGAAAATCACACTGGTCTGAGAATCAGATAATCCAACTTTGGGGATGATTTCTTTAACTCAAATTTTAGTACAGAATAGAAGGGGCTGAAAGATGCTTCTCTGCTTGCTTAAGATCAGAGCGTAATGCGGAGCCAGACAGGAAGAGAACTTGTATATAGTCAGAAGGCGACTTATAAAAACTTTCTATTAGGCTCAAACAGACTCTTAGTGGATGCTCAGAAATGCTGCTTTGAAATGCCATGAGAGGCTACCCAGTCTAAGAAACACTGCAGAGTGGGTCTGAGGATTTCTTTCCCTTCAGCTGGGGAAACAGTCGAAGATAGTCTCAAAGCCTAAGGTTAAAGCTAAAGGTGTATGCTGCTGTTTTTTATTTCTTTGAGTTTTGCCCAAAGTGGCCTTCATTTCTAGTGTAATTTACAGAGGTATAATTGCTTGATTTTTTCTGCATACTTTTGTCAGGTAGTTAAATAGACATTAGCAGCTGGAGGAGTGAGGGAAGAAAGCAGAAGGGCTGTCATGAAGACAAGCACTGGCCCACCTCAGTTCAGCCCCAAGACCTTCCTAACTCACCCAAACGGATGAAGTTTATGGAAAAGTCTGTGGTCAGCACATTTTGGAGAAAGAACTGAGCACGGATAAAAACCCCCTGCAGTGGCACATGCCCAGTTTACCTAGGCCATTACCCAGGGTTACCCCATCTTCATTATTCAGTCATTATAATAAAATATCCATGTGGTTTTGCCCCCACTGAGTGAGCTTTTCTTAACAAATTATGGGTAAAAACACTCAGTTTAACTTCAGTTATATAGCCATAAACTGCCTATCAAATGACATCATCTCGTCACTCAAGCACAGCCAAAGTCTCAAGTCCTCCCCAAAAACTCCATAGAAGGACCCTGAGCTCTATAAAGAGGGGCAGATTTCACTTTGAAGAAATGAGCCTACTCTCCCTCTGAGAGTGTATTATCATGCTTCAGTGAATTTGCTTTGAGCTGGCCTTTTGGTGTTAGTTTGCATTTCTTTGCTCACTATCTCAAGAACCGAGATTGCTGGCCCAGAGTTCCAGCTCTGTTGATCTCCTTGACTGAAAGATCCACACCAACACAGGATCCCCAGTAACATTTTCCCTGTTTAGAACATACAATTGTTCAGATTATCTCAGTAATCCACTGGGAAGCTACTCACTTTCTGTGTATTATTTATTTTACTTTTTATTTTGAGATAATTGAGATGCACATGCAGTTATTAGAAATAATACAGGGGTGAGCATGGTGATTCATGCCTTTAATCCCAGCCCTTTGGGAGACTGAGGCAGATGGATTATTTGACCACAGGAGTTTGAGACCAGGCTGTGCAAAATAGTGAGACCCTATCTCTCCAAAAAATACAAAATTAGACAGGAAAGGTGGGAAACACCAGAGATTCCAGCTACTTAAAAGGCTGAAGCAATAGAATTCTTTGAGCACAGGAGGTTAAGGCTGCAGTGAGCCATGATTGCATCACTGCACTCTAGCCTGGGCAATAGAGTGAGAAACTGTCTAAAAAAAGAATTATCCAAAAATATTATTGGATGGTTATCAAATCATCCAGTTTTTCCCAGTATTAATATTTTGTGTAATTCTAGTATAATATCACAACTGGAAAATTGACATTGATTATAATTCAGCTATCACTTTATTCAGATGTCACCAGTTTTACCTCCATTCATTTGGGGGAGAGAGAGAGTATTTTTAGTTCTATGCAATGTTATCACATGTATAGACTCATACGGCAATCGGCAGAGTCAAGATACAGAATAATCCCATCACCATAAATATCCCCTATGTCACCCTCATGTAACTGCACTCCCTTCCTTCTCTTTCACCTATACCTCTGTGCATACCCTCTGAAAAACACTTCCCCATTTCTATAATCTTATCACTTAATACATATTACAGAAATTGAATCATACAATATGCAACCTCTTGGGACTAGATTCTTTTTTCCCTCAGCGTAATTCCCTAGAGATACATCCAAGTTGTCGTGAGTATCAATAGTTCATTTATTTTTATTGCTAAGTTTTATTTCATGATGTAGATAGATAGATAGATAGATAGATCCTGGTTTGTTTAACCATTCATCCATTATGGGATACCTAGGATGTTTCTAATTATTGACTACTATATAAAATGCTATTATGGACATTTATATATAGGTTTTTGTGTAAATATAAATTTCTATTTCTCTCAGATAAATGCTGAAGAGTAGAATTGTTGGGTTGTATGGTAACTCCATTTTTAGTTTTTAAAGAAAATGGTTAAACTGGTTTTCCAGTGTGGCTGTACCACTGTACAGTTTTACCAGCAATGCATGAGTGATTCAACTTCTTTACATCCTTTCCAACATTTGTTTGGTCTCATCACTATTTTTTTTTTATTTTGACCATTCTGATACACATATAGTGATAGCAAACTGTCATTTAATTCATATTTCCCTAATGGTTTATAAAGTTTAAATCTTTTTATGTGCACATTTGCCATCTACATATCCTCTTCAGTTACATATACATTTATGCCAATATTCCTAACTGGATTCTTTGTTTTTTACAATTGAGTATTAAAAATTCATTTTTTTCTTTATATGTCCTAGAAACTTGCCCTTTGTCATGTATGTGGCTTCCAAAATTTCTTTTTCAGTCTGTAGTTTGTCTTTGTATCCTCTTAACAAGGTATTTTGCTGAACAGAAGTTTTTAACTTTAATGAGGTCCAATTTATCAACTTTTCCTCTTGGGAATTATGCTTTTGATGTTATCTAAGAATTCTTTGCCTAATCCTAGATCCTGAAGCATTTTTCTATGTTTTAGAAACAAATTTATTGTTTTATAATTTACATATATGTCTATTATGAATTTTGAGTTAATTATTGTATAAGATGTGAGGGTCTAGTTGATGGATTTTTGTTTTATTCTTGCCTATGGATGCTCACTGCTCCAGCACCAGTGATTGAAAGGCTGCCCTTCTGTCACTGAATTACTTTTGCGCTTTTGTCACGAATCAACTGGGAAACAATCAGTTGAAAATATTTATGGGGTCTATTTTTATGTTTTATTTTCTGTTCCATGGATCTCTGTGCCTATCCCTCTGCCAATACCAGACACTCTTGATTATTGTCACCATATTATAAACCTTAATATCAGGTAGAGTAATTCCTCTCACCTTATTCTTTTTATATTGTCTTAGATGTTCCAGGATTTGGTGCTTTTAATATATATTTTAGAATAAGCTATCCAATGCCTACAAAATAATTTGCTTGAATTTTGATAAGAATTGCCTTAAGCCTGCAGATCAATTTGGGGAGGGTTGATATTTTTACTATGTTGAGTCTTCCAGTCTCTGAAGAAGGTATATCTCTGTTTAGGTAATCACTTCCTTCTTTCATTCACATTTGCAATGTTCAGCATACAGATAGTGTATATTTTTTCTTAAGTTTATGCTTAATAATTTCATTTTCTTTGGATGTATTGTAAATGTGTTTTAAGCTTGGCTTTTGTATGTTCATTGTTCCTATAATAAATCTTCTCTTAATGTCATTGATATGTTCTTGGAAACTGCAATGTTAGCCTAAATGACTTACGGCATGTCCCAATAGCATCATTTTTTACAATGTCATTTTGTTACAGCTTTGATGAGAAAAAAATTGGTTCACTTAAGTGTTGTTTGTTTAAACTTGCAGTTTCCAAAAACCTGTTGATGGTGTTAAGTGAGAACTTGCTGTCCATCAAAACGACATTGATTTTTATGTTGATCTTGTGTCCTGTGAACTTGCAGAAATCACCTTTTTCATTCTAGGTGTTTTATTTTTGTATTATCCGTGGAACTCACTAAGTAGAAAATCATGTCACTTGAAAATACAGACTTTTTTATTTCTTGCTTTTAAATCTGTATGCCTTTTCTTACTTTTCTTCTTCTTTCTCTTTTTGTTTTATTTATTTATTTATTTATTTATTTATTTATTTTTGCCTTATTGCAGTGGCTAGAAGTGCTGGTACTATGTTAAAGAGGAGTGCTGGCAGCTGGATATTTGCCTTGCTCCCTATCTTAGAGGAAAGCATTCTGTCTTTCACCATTAAGAATAACAACTGTAAGATTTTTTTAACAAAGTTAATTTTTTTAGAGCACTTTTGGGCTCACAGAAAAATTGAGTAAAAGATACAGAAATTGCTCACATATCTGCTTTCCCCATACATGTATAGCTTCCTCAGTATCAACATCCCTCAAGAGAGTGGTACATTTGTTAAAATTAATGAAAATAAGTTTTTGAAGATATTCTTTATCAAGTTACGGTACTTCCTGTTTATTTCTAACTTGCTGAGAGTTTTTAATTATGAATGAGTATTGTATTTTGTTGAATGCTTTTTCTGCATTAAACGACACAATCAACTTCTTTAGCCTGCCAATTCCTTCTCCTCATTCTGTAAATTGGGGGCTTATGATGATAAGGTTTGCTATGAAAATTGAGTCTTGGTAAAAAGCCAAGTGTCAGTCATGAAGTATTAAAGTAAAATAAAGTCCAAAAACTTGATTCATAATACATAGTACAGGAATTCCCTACTGTACGTTAAGACTGAGTGGCAGTCAGTGGAATTAAGAATAAATTGTTAATAAATAATAGAGCAGGCTGGGTGTGGTGGCTTGGGCCCGTAATCCCAGGACAAGGCGGGAAGATACTTTGAGCCCAGGAGTTTGAGATGAGCCTGGTCAAGATAGCGAGACCCATCTCTACAAAAAAAAAAAAAAAAAATTGTATTTTAAGTTAGCCAAGCATGATGTCATGTGCATGTAGTGTCAGCTACTCAGGAGGCTGAGGTGGGAGGATTCCTTGAGCCCGAGATATTGAGGCTGCAGTGAGCCATGATCATGCCACTGAAATCCAAGCTGGGTGACAGAGCAAGACCTTGTCTCAAATGATAATAATAATAATAATGATAATAATAATAATAATAGAGCAGAAAAGAATACATGGACATTGAGTACTGGAGCATAGAGAAATGTGTCACCTAAAAAGACAAAAGCCACAGTTTTCTAGGATTTACTGTGTCTTAAGTACAGTGACTTCATTTCAATAACTAGTATTATGTAACAATACCTCTTCAACTTTACAGGGACCTACCATCTATTCATTCTACCTCATTTTCACTATGTTTAACCCTACACTCCGCACGTTCCATGGTCCATTTCTGTTCTTGCTCCCTTGCCAATATCCTTATCTTCCTTGCCCCACTCTCCCTCTGCTGCAGTTGCATGACCCTCCATCCCATTAAATCTAACTCTCCAACTACTCCAGGCCTGCACACACATGGCAGAGAGTGGCTCCAGAAACAAAAACTGTACGTTTGTGACTGTCCATTTCCTGTGGGCACTTAGGCCCAATAATCTTACAGCCCAACATTTTTATTATCTATTTTCTATTTACTCTTTTTTTTAGATCACTATATATTTTTTTTAACCAAAATCTTTAACACTTTCTTATCTTCACTCAGCTGATGCTTTTGCTTCCTATTTCATTGAGAAAAGAGAAATACTTGAGAAAGAAGGTTCACAAACACCCACTACAACAGGTGCCCACTTAACCATCTTCTTAGTGGTTTCTACAGATAAATTTTCTGTCCTCAAACCAAGACCCATCCTTTACTTCTAGAACTTTTCCCCTCTCAACCATTCTTGGACATAATTTCAACAATCTTCTCTTTCTTTCCTGCATCAACAAGATTTCCACCCTGAGGAGATCATTTCCATTAGCATATAAACATGCTATAATTAGATTTTCCTTTCAAAGATAGGAAGGATTTCTCTGCCACCCTGCACAGAAAAGTCCCTGGAATGATTCCCCTGTAGTATTCATCTGCTACTGCTCTTTTTTGCATTTACTTTTGAATGCTCTTCAATTAGGCTTTTTCCTCCAACACTCTGCAAAGCCTGATCATGTGAAGACCACTAATGGCTTCCATAATACCAAATATAATGATCAATTTTTGGACCATATATTCTTTACTGTTAGTAATACTAATACAAATATCTTGACTTTACTCTCAAACCTGATTCTCCCCAAGCTTTTGCCATCTTAATAAATTAGTGAAGAAAGTTCACTAATAACCAATCCCAAGAGAATGCTCCCATTGTGCACAGGGCAACAGAAATAATCACTAGGCCAACAACCAGGAATAAGAATCTGAATATTTTTGCACACTGCATCATGGGCTATGGTGTTACCAGTTGCTTGAGTTCATGAGACAGAATACACTTGTGTGCAGAATATTATAGGAAAAAGTTTTATTACTTATAGACAGGCAACAATAAACAACAGAAGCCTAGTATCCATGGTAGGTCAGTTCCCCTAAGGTCCAAGAAAGCTGCCCTGGGCAGATGGAGTCTTGCTTGTGTGTGCTTCATTTACATCCCAGCTGAGGGACCTGAAAAGGCAGCTTGCCCTGGGTTACACACTTCAGGGGCAATGTGAGTCACCAGGTAAGCTTTGAAGGCCATCCAGCTTCCAGGGAGGGAACAATGCCTAGGCTGTCCTGGAAAGAGCCTCCTTAACTCAAGATGTCACACTCCCTAAGATGGACAGAACCAAGGCCCAGGCTCTAGGCAGTTCTGCCCTATCAACGTATTACATTCCCAGAACATTCTACAGTTATTCTTGAGAACTAAAATCAAGAAAGGGGAAGAACTATGTGGGTCCAAGGCCACTCAGAGAACAGTCCTTCAATAAATGTCAATGTCATCCTTCTGGCTGCCCAGATTAAACATCCTGGTATCAAGCTTGAGGTCTCTTACATACATCTCATGTATAATCCTTCAGCAGAACTCAATCACTTCCCACCACCCCTGTGCTATCACTCTAGTTCAAACTATGCTCACCTTTTGCATGGATTATTTCAATTGCCTTGAAATTGTTATTTCTTTTTTTATCATTCCATGAATTCCCATCCAATTCACCTAAAGGACTTACCTAAACCCCACAACAGATTATGTCTCCTCAGCTAAAAACTCTCCAACAGCTTTCCCTCACTCTTCATAAAAGCCACAGTACATAGAATTACCTGCAAAACCTTACACAATTCTGGCTCTGCATTATTCTTCTGACCCCACCTCCTTTTCCTTTCACTCTGACTTACTCCACTCTGGCCAGACAGACCTCCTTGCTGCATCTCAGACACCAGCAACCTTCCTGTCTCAAGTCCTTGCTTTTACTTTTCCCTCTCCCTCAGATAGCAACATACCTCACTTTTCACAGGTCTTTGTTCACATGGGAGGGCTTCTTTAACTGTTATACTTACTATTGTAATCCTTCTTCCTGGGCCCTGCACTCACTATCTCCCTCTTCATATCCCCATCTATTTTACCTAATTTTAAAAAATGTTTTGTCTCCCCTATTAGAATGCAAGCTCCAAGAGATCAGAAATTTTTAATGTTTCATTCACTATGTCTAGAACAGTAGTTTGCACACAGTTGTTGCTTAATAAATATTTGTTGAATACATGGATGGATGAATGAATGAATGCATGCATCCATGAATGAATAGCAGAGATGACAACTTTGGGACAGGTTTCAGAAAAGAAGCCTTGTGATCTAATACTTGAATTCATGACCATGTTGAAGTGAGATTAATGTAAGTTGTGAACATATTCTAGCCTCCTTGTGCTTCTCAGAATATCTAGGAAGAGCTGCATTCCCCTGGGAGGTGGGGAAAATCCTGGGTTGAAGAGCAGACTCAAGCTCTCATCAGCACAGAGATGCAGCTTCCTAAGGGCAGCTCCACTGGATAAAATCAAACATAACTCATACCAGCTGTGCCTAAAGATTGTATCACATGAAATGACCAATTACTGTGGTTTGCAGTACGAGTTTCAATAGTTTTTGTTTTTGTTTTTTGAAACCAAGTCTCACTGTGTTGCCCAGGCTGGAGTGAAGTGGCATGATCTCGGCCCACTGCCAACTTCTGCCTGCCGGGTTCAAGCAATTCTCATCCCTCAGCCTCCCAAGTAGCTGGGACTACAGGCATGAGCCACCACGCTCAGCTAATTTTTGTATTTTTAGTAGAGATGGTGTTTCACCATGTTAGCCAGGCTAGTTTTGAACTCCTGACCTCAGGTGATCCATTCGCCTTGGCCTCCCAAAGTGCTAGGATTACAGGCGGGAGCCACCGTGCCGGCTTCAGTAGTTTTTGATTGTGGGCATGACAGAGGGAATTAACATATTGAAAATAGTGTTCATGAGGCCACAAATAGTGCTGCTGGTTGCTTTATGTTTTGTCATCTTCTTTGTTGTCATCATTGTCATCTCTGTCATTACCATTATTGGAGTAATTATAAGAAGGAAAGTACTAATCTATCTAATACATGTTTAACTTCCCTAAT
Organism: Pan paniscus; assembly: GCF_029289425.2. Lineage (NCBI taxonomy): Eukaryota > Metazoa > Chordata > Mammalia > Primates > Hominidae > Pan > Pan paniscus. The sequence goes on along the minus strand of NC_073267.2, from coordinate 41,067,880 downwards.
CTGAAAATCCAAAATCTGATGCTTCAAAATCCAAAACTTTTTGAGTGCTGACATGATGCACTCCAGGTCACAAATGGAAAATTCCACATTTGACCTCATGTAATGGGTCACAGTCAAACAAAGTAAAAACTTTGCTGTATGCACAAAATCATTTTTAAAATATTGTAATGAATTAAATTAAATATAAGGTAATAAATTACCTTATATATACCTTATATGTATAAGGTATATATAAAACATAAATTTTGTGTTTAGACATAAGTCCCATCTCCACGATATCTAATTAGGTATTTCCGAATATTTCAAAATCCAAAAAAATTCTAAATCTGAAACACCTTTGGTCCCAAGAATTTTGAATAAGGGATTTTCAGCCTGAGGTGCATTTCCCAAGTTTCTGTGAGGTAGATTCAGGAAAGAAAGTTGAAATATTTCCTGTAACACAAGTTGGGGTCATTGCTTCTGAGATGCTTCTGATAAATGAATATTGCCTGAGATCTGAGGCAATCTGTCATTGCCTTCTTTCCACCTCGCCTTTTATTGCTCAAGATTCGTGGCAATTTTAATGGTAGTCAAGGTAACTTTAATTTATATCTTCTAAAATTCCTTCTTATTCAGCAATTTCACACATTCCTGCCAAGTGCTGTTTAGAGTAGCAGACTGTTTCATAACCCTGACTTAATGTAGGTTTAAGATGGTTTAGAAGATTAGAAAGTTTAAAAGGGGGGATATTTACATCCTCATTCCCTGTCTTTTTGTGTTTTAAGTAAGAAGTTCGAGTACTTCAGATCATAGGGCAGGAAAACTTGCTGAAACTCCACTTCCATTTAATTAATTTTCAGGACAGATTTATATCTCTGGTCCAGAGAAGAAAGGAGGAAAGTAGTGATAAAGAGCAAGAGGAAGGTGATATGGCTGGGTAGACGATAAGGGGGAAGAAGAGTAAGTGTGTGATTGTTCTCTTTTCTTGTCTCACCAGATGCTACTTGGACTATTTGTCATGTGGATGAGCAGGATGAGGCAAGCTGTTTTAGGTTTAGAACAGGTTCTTCCAGTAGAGTGGATGCAACTTCCAAAGTTAATGAAGGAAGTAAATGTAGCATGGGTTAGAATGCCCTTCCTTTTTAAGGGCAAATAATATTCCATTGTATGGATAGACCACATTTAAAAAATTCATTCGCCTGTTGATAAACACTTGGGTTGCTTCCACCTTTTGTTATTATGAATAATGCTGCTATAAACATTTGTGTATAAATGTGTCTTTGAGACCCTGTTTTCAATTCTTTTGGGAATATACCCAGAAGTGGAATTGCTGGATCCTATGGTCATTCCACGTTTAATCTTTTGAGGAAGGACCATGCTGTTTCCCTCAGCGGCTGCGCCATCATTCTCTTGGTTTCAGACACCGTCTATAGGCTGATGAATTCCAGCTTCATAGCTACAACGTTATGCCACCCTTGAGTTGTAGACAGATGTATACAATTTCCTACTTGATTTTGTCAATTAGATGTCTCACGGATCTTCTTCAAACTGCACCTCCCCCTTGCCCCTCTCTTACTTTCCCTCATTTTGGTAAATGGTGCTAACCGAGCAGTGAGTTGCCCCAGCTGAAAATTTTCTACAGAGCCCAGTGCAGAGGGAAGATGTGGAGCCTCAACCAGGACTGGGGAAGTCAACCCCCCCTTCCTACAAGCCTGTGGCCCCAACCCACAGCAGACAGGCCACCCCAAAGGGATCCAGGGTGGTTTAGAGCCCTAGATCACTAGGGAAAAGATTCCTTGACTCCACTTGGGGAGGAATTTATCCTGATTGAGTGTGTACCATGTGCCAGACATCATCTAGGTGATGGGGATACAACAGAACAGAATAGACGAAATCCTGTTGTCATGAAACTTTTATTCTGTGATGTTGCACTTACTCTGTCTATTACTAAGCTCTTGTCAAGAGCCAGGCCCTGACCTTGCACTAAGATACAGCAGTGAGAAAAATGCACAAACATATAATTACATATGGTGATAAATTAATTGATTTAACCAGTAGTCCAGATTGCTATATGAACACATAGCAGGCGATTAGATCTGGCTTGAGGAGCTGAGGAATTTCTCAAAAATGTAAATTAAATGAACTTCGTTTTCTGAGCCAGAGTCTCTGTTGCCCAGGCTGGAGTGCAGTGGTGCGATCTTAGCTCACTGCAACCTCCACTTCCCAGGTTCAGGCAATTCTCATGCTTCAGCCTCCTGAGTAGCTGGGACTACAAGTGTGCACCACCACACCTGGCTAATTTTTTATATTTTTAGTAGAGACGGGGTTTCACCATGTTGTCCAGGCTGGTCTTGAACTCCTGACCTCAAACGATCTGCCCACCTTGGCCTCCCAGAGTGTTGGGATTACAGGCGTGAGCCACCATGCCCAGCCAGGTATTCAGATTTCTGTGGTTTCTATCTGATGTCATTTTTCTGTCCTAGGACCCCATCCTTGTAACCATATTACATTTAGTAATTGTGTCTCCTGATGCTCCTCTTAGCTGTGACAATTTCTCAACCTTTCCTTGCTTTTGATGACCTTGACAATTTTGAAGAGTATTGATCAGGTAAATTTTGTAGGATGTCCTCTATTAGAATTTGTCTGATGTTCTTCTCATGATTAGATTGTGGTTATGGGTTTTGAGATGAAGCTCACAGAGATAATGTGCCATTTTCGGCAAGGCATGGTGTGGCTCATGCCTTTAATCCTTGCCCTTTGGAAGGCCGAGGTGGGAGGACTGCTTGAGGCCAGGAGTTCAAGACCAGCCTGGGTAATATAGCGAGACTCTAACCCTTAAAAAAAAATTAGCTTAGCATGGTGACACATGCCTGTGGTCCCATCTACTTGGGAGGCAGAGGCAGGAGGATCACTTGAGCCCTGGTTGTTGACGCTGCAGTGAGCAGAGATCATGCCACTGTACACTCTAGCCTGGGTGACAGAGGAAGACTCTGTCTCAAAAAAAAATTTCATTTTAAAGAAAAGGGGGGTTACGGTTATGCATCACCTCCTTGACAGTGTGTTTTGTTTTTAACAGTGTTATTGAGGTATAATTTACATGCCACAAAATTCACCTATTTTAGGTGAACAGTTAGATGAATTTTAGTAAATGCATGCCGTTGTGCCTGAGGGAGCTGCTCTTTCAGCTGACTGCCGAAGTATAGAAATGATTTCATGAGACAAAGGAGGGAAAAAACTGCTCCAGGCAGAGATGATGGCACGAGCCTCTGCAGGGAGCATACCACATTTAAGGAACTCAGGTGAATCGTGAATTGCCATGAAAAGGCAAAATATGTCACCCCACTTCATTCACTGTGCTTCCTATTTCATATTTAATATTTCCTTCCAAACATGTGAGAGTCAACAGCATTTAATGCCTAAATGCATAAACTCTAGTTATGCGAACCACTTGCCTAGAACAACTTAGTGCCTGATGGTTTACTCAAGGTTTTACTATAACAAGAAGTAAATATTAGGATTGTAAAATTCAGAATGGTCCCTGAAGGGAAATAAAATTGTAATAAAATTTCCTCCTCTTTCATGTCTTGTTTCAGTGAGAATATAAAGTACATGTGCTATGTGCTTTGCGATGAGGTTGTTGATTTATTTCTCTTTGGAACAAGCACACCACAACAAACTGAGAATGAGAAGGTAATTCAGAGGGAGAAGAACATAACAGAACTCTACTCAGAACTATATCCTCATATAAACTTAAAATCTGAAATAAATCCAGGTTGTAAAAACACCAAAAGGCTGTTTCCATGAGTGAGGCAACCAAGATGCCCTCTCAGGACTTCTGTGGGACATTGGAATCCCCTGGCATATATGAAATCCAAATTAGTCAGGATAGGTGTGGTAGTGCTGCAGTAACAAAGAAACCTTTTATTTTCAATGACTTCATACCGAAGCAGCGTCATTGTCTCGGGTAAATACTGGAGGTTCGTCATCTCATGCTAAGGAACTGGAGGATGCAGGCATATGAGAAGTGAGTTTTAAAGCAGAGCCTTAATAGTGAGAGAGATTTTATAGAGAGAAAGAGAAAAGCTCTCTCTCCTGCAGAGAGAGAGTGGCTCCCGAGTGGGTCTTCCAGTCCCATGGTGAAGTGCACAGGGTTTCATAGACTGGCTTGAAGAGGCGGTGTCTGATTTACATAGGGCCCAAAGATTGGTTGGACCAGGTGTGACATTTACATAGCACACAAAGAAGCTGGCCAACCCACCTTAATCTTTTATTATGCAAATGGGTTTTCTACCTGGCCAGTGCCATGTTGTCTGCTCCTTACTGTACAAATGGTTGACAAAGAAAAGGGAAGATGGAGCTGCCATGTTGAACATGTCTGGTCTGCAGGTAGCCTTTTCCTATTGTCACAGCTGCTGGCATTCACTTGTGCAAGCTTCCAGCTTGCTTATCTATGTCTGCAACCTTATCTATGTCTGCAGCTCGATTTTACAGGCTGCTTTTTGTTAGAAAAGAAATGATTTGGGGGCTGCTTTTTATTAAAAGGGAAACCTTACTGAGGACTTCCCTACCCTTACTATCTGCCTAAATCATTTCTTTTTAACTCCTATATCAATACAACAGGTTATTGTTTGATGTAGGTCAAGTGGCTTTCCTTGGTGGCTTTCCTCCAATAATTGGTTCAGAAATATAGGCTGCATCCATCTTGTGATGGTGTCATCTCCATCTTGTGCCCTCAAGAATTTGCCACAGACCAAGTGTGGTGGCTCCTGATGCCTGTACTCCCAGCACTTTGAGAGGCTAGGGTGGGAGGATCACTTGAGTCTAGCAGTTTGAGACCAGCCTGGGCAACCTAGCAAGACCCCATCTCTACAAATAAAATCAGCCAGGCGTGGTAGTGCACACTTGTGGTCCCAGCTACGTGGAAGTCTGAGGTGGGAGGATCTCTCAAGTCCAGGATATCAAGGCTACATTGAGCCATGATCACACCACTACACTCTAGCCTTGGTGACAGAATGAGACCCTGTCTCAAAAAACAATTTGCCACGGAAGAGGAAGAGAGAGGGTGGATGATGACATGGGAGATTTTATGGCCAGGCTTGGAAGTAGTATACATCCCTTCTGCCCATGTCCCTTTGGTCAGAATCCAGTTATGGCAGCCCAATCTAAGGACAAAAATGGCTGGGAATTGTAGTCTTCTTGTGTACATAGGAAGAAGAAAAATAAAATGGGATTTGGTGAATGTATAATATTATCTTTGCCACAAGCTCCTAATTTTGTTATTAGATGCTTTTCAAGTTATAAAAGAATCCTGCTTCTTGTAGCAGATGTAACATGGGTGTATAAAGGTAAAATTAATGACCACCCAGCTCTCTGTCTCCTGGCTTCTATACCCTGTGTCGCCTGCCACACTGCCCTCCTTGTTGGTGTAATTGTATTCCACATGCATGAATGGTTCAGGAGACATTAACTCTGGAAGGCCCTTCTTAACTGAAAGTTCTCCTGATAAACCTTCTAGAATGGCTGAAAAATGCCCAAATGAAATGTTTATCCAAGCAGTCCAGCAGGTTGACAGGGGAGCAATAGCGTTTTGCTGGAATTTAAGATCCAGTGCTTTCGTTTATGTTTTCTTCCATTGGCTGCATTGTTTGTTTGCCAGGAGCTGTGGCAACAGAAAGACCTTGGTTCAGACCTGGCTCTTCTTCCTGCCCTCCATGTGACTTCAGACAAGTAGTAAACTCCTCTGAACATTATTTACCTCAGCTTTGAAACAGATATCTGGTATCTACCCCATGTGGTATTTGCAATGCTATAAGACAAAGTCTAGTCTTAAATCTTCCAGATTGTTGGGTACCTCTGACATCTCAGCATCCACAACTAGAGACCAAGCCAGCTCTCATTTCAAATGTGTACAGTGGGTCGGGTGCATTGGCTCACACCTGTAATCCCAGCACTTTGGGAGGCCTAGGGGATCGCTTGAGTCCAGGAGTGCTAAACCAGCCTGGGCGACACGGCGAAACCCCGTCTCTACGAAAAATACAAAAATTAGCCAGACATGGTGGTGCACACCTGTAATCCCAGCTACTTGGGAGGCTGAGACAGAAGAATTGCTTTAACCCGGGAGGCGGAGGTTGCAGTGAGCCAAGATCATGCCACTGCAGTCCAGCCTGGGCGACAGAGTGAGACCCTGTCAAAAAAAGAAGAAAAAAAGAAAAAAAATCAAATGTGTACAGTGTGACCAAGAAGCTGGTTTAATCCTCTGCAGAGCAAAGTGCTATATGATGGGGAGGAAAGGAAGAGCAAATATAGACTCAAATATGTCTGGGTTTGAAGGTTTGGAGTCATCACTTAGGAAGAAAAGAAGATACATAAGGAAATCTAGACTGGGAAAGTTGGAAGTTATTAGAAGCATGTTGAGAAGAATCAGGCCATGTTGCTACTAATTTTCCTGTTCATTAGTTAGGCATAGTTCCCATCAACTGGGGCAGAGCCCCGCTGTGGCAGATCTTGGTGTTTTTTGTTTTTGTTTTTGTTTTTTTAGATGAAGTCTCACTTTGTCACCCAGGCTGGAGTGCAATGGCATGATCTTGGCTCACTGCAACCTCTGACTCCTGGGTTCAAGCGATTCTCCTGTCTCAGCCTCCCGAGCAGCTGGGATTACAGGCGTGTGCCACAACACTCAGCTATTTTTTTTGTATTTTTGTAGAGACAGAGTTTCATCATGTTGGCCAGGCTGGCCTTGAACTCCTGACCTAAAGTGATACGCTAGCCTCAGCCTCCCAAAATGCTGGGATTACAGACATGAGCCACCGCACCTGGCCTATAGATCTTGTTTCTAATGACCTAGTAGAACAAAATGTTCAGCGATGCTCCCAGGTGGCAGTGTCCCCGAAGAAGGGATTGGGTTGTCCAGTGCTTTAGCTGCTTTGTAGTCTAATGTAACAGGGATGTAAGAGCAAAGGAGAGCAATAAAAGGCAAGCATCAACTCTCACCTGTCAATGTTGAGAGGGTGGTGGGAAGAAACGATGATAACCAAAAGATTAAAACCAGAAAGGGCCGGGCACAATGGCTCATGCCTGTAATGCCAGCATTTTGGGAGGCCAAGGCAGGCGAAACACCTGAGGTCAGGAGTTCGAGACCAGCCTTGTCAACATGGCAAAACCCCATCTCTACTAAAAATAAAAAAAAAAAAATAGCTGGGCATGGTGGCTAGTGCCTGTAGTTCCAGCTACTTAGGAGGCCGAGACAGAAGAATCCCTTGAACCTGAGAGGCAGAGGTTGCAGTGAGCCGGCAGCATGCCGATGCACTCCAGCCTCGGTGACACAGTGAGACTCCATCTCAAAAAAAAAAAAAATAAAATCAGAAAGGTCACATTGAAGAACTCAGCAAAAAGGAGAAAGGACAGGCACCTGAATAATAAAACCTTGGGTATTTACACAAATCTACAAAGGAAAAGAAATGGAAAAATGGTTTATCAGTAAGTGTTCAGTAGAAAAAGCAGAAATCACCTTAGATATTTCAAACAGAGAGAACTTGAATACAGGGAATTAAGTTATAAAGCTGGTGGAAGGACTGGGAGAGCAAAAATGGGAGAAGTGTGTTACCCAGAGATTAGAAACTACAGGAAGCTGGGAGCATACTCCGTGTAGTTAAATTCTGAGCATTAAAACTGCTTATCATCTGAAGTTTTATGAACAGCTGTGGGTAGAGTGTCATGGCTCATGCCAATAATCCCACCACTTTGGGAGTTGAAGGTGGGAGGATTGCTTGAGGCCAGGAGGTCAAAGCTTCAGGAAGACCAACATAGGCAACATAGCTAGACCCCAATTCTAAAAAAAAAAATTTAGCCGGGCATGGTGGTGCATGCCTGTAGTCCCAACTACTTGGGAAGCTGAGGTAGGTAGGTTGCTTGAGCCCATTCCATTCGGGTTGATTCGATTCCATTCCATTCCATTCCATTCCATACTATTCCATTCCATTCCATTCCATTCGGGTTGATTCCATTCCATTCCATTCCATTCCATTCCATTCCATTCGGGTTGAATCGATTCCATTTCATTCCATTCCATTCCATTCCATTCCATTCGTGTTGATTCCATTCCATTCCATTCCATTCCATTCCATTCCATTCCATTCCATTCAGGGTGATTCCATTCCATTCCATTCCATTCCATACCATTCCATTCCATTCGAGTTCATTCCATTCCATTCCATTTGATTCCATTCCATTCTATTCCATTCCATTCGGGGTGACTCCATTCCATTCCATTTCATTCCATTCTATTCCATTCCGTTGCATTCCATTTCATTGCATTCGGGTAGATTCCGTTCTATTCCATTCCAATGCATTCCATTCCATTCCGGTTGATTCCATTCCATTCCATACCATTCCATTCCATTCCGGTTGATTCCATTCCATTCCATTCCATTCTATTCCATTCCGGTTGATTCCATTCCATTCCATTCCATTCTATTCCATTCTATTCCATTCCATTCCTTTTGATTCCATTCCATTCCATTCCATTCCATTTTATTCCATTCTGATTGCTTCCATTCCATTCCATTCCAATGCATTCCTTTCCATTCCTTTTCATTTCATTCGGGTTGATTCCATTCCATTCCATTCCATTCCATTCCATTCCATTCCATTCCATTCCATTCTGGTTGATTCCATTCCATTCCATTCCATTCGGATTGATTCGATTCCATTCCATTCTATTCCATTCCATTCCATTCTATTCTCGTTGATTGCATTCCATCCCATTGCATTCCATTCCATCCCATTCCATTCGATTCCATTTGGGTGGATTCCATTCCATTCCATTCCATTCCATTCCATTCCATTCCATTCCATTCCATTCCATTCCATTGCATTCGCGTTGATTCCATTCCATTCCATTCCATTCCATTCCATTCCATTCCATTCCATTCGTGTTGATTCCACTCCATTCCATTCCATTCCGTTTCATTCCATTCATGTTGATTCCATTCCATTACATTCCATTCCGTTCCCTTCCATTCGTGTTGATTCCATTCCATGGCATTCAATTCTATTCCATTCCAATGCATTCCTTTCCATTCCATTTCATTCCATTCGAGATGATTCCATTCCATTCCATTCCATTCCATTCCATTCCATTCCATTCCATTCCATTCCAATCCCTTAGGGTTTATTCCATTCGATTCCATTCGATTCCATTCCATTCCATTCCATTCCATTCCATTCTATTCGGGTTGTTTCCATTCCATTTCATTCGATTCCATCCCATTCCATTCCATTCCATTCCATTCCATTCAGGATGATTCCATTCCATTCCATTGCATTCCATTCCATTCGTGTTGATACCATTCCATTCCACGCCATTCCATTCCATTCCATTCCATTAGGATTGATGACATTCCATTCCATTCCATACCATTCCACTCCATTTGGGTTGTTTCCATTCCATTCCATTCCATCCGGGTTAATTCCATTCCATTCCATTACATTCGATTCCATTCCATTCCATTCCATTCCATTCGTGTTGCTTCCATTCCAGTCAAGAACATTCCATTCCATTCCATTCCATTCCATTCCCTTCTATTCAGGTTGATTCCTTTCCATTCCATTCCATTCCGTTCCATTCGTTTTGATTCCATTTCATTCCATTCCATTCCATTCCATTCCATTCCATTCCATTCCATTCGGTTTGATTCCATTCAATCCTATTCCATTGCATTCCATTCCATTCCATTTCATTCCATTCGGGTTGATTCCATTCCATTCCATTCCATTCCATTCCATTCCATTCCATTCTGGATGATTCCATTCTATTCCATTCCCTTCCATTACATTCCATTCCATTCGGATTGCTTCCATTCCATTCCAGAACATTCCATTCCATTCCATTCCTTTCCGGTAGATTCCGTTCCATTCCATTCCATTCCATTCGTTTAGATTTCATTCCATGCCATTACATTACATTACACTACATTACATTACATTACATTCGGTTTGATTCCATTCCATTCCATTCCATTGCATTCCATTGCATTCCATTCCATTCCATGTCATTCCATTCGGGTTGATTCCATTCCATTCCATTCCATTCCATTCCATTCCATTCCATTCCATTCCATTCTGGTTGATTCCGTTCCTTTCCATTCTATTCCATTCCATTCCATTCCATTCCGTTCGGGTTGATTCCATTCCATTCCATTCTCTTCCATTCCATTCCATTCTATTCGCGTTGATTCCTTTCCTTTCCATTCTATTCCATTCCATTCCATTCCATTCCGTTCGGGTTGATTCCATTCCATTCCATTCTCTTCCATTCCATTCCATTCTATTCGCATTGATTCCATTCCATTCCATTCAGTTCCATTCCATTCCATTCCATTTCATTCCAATCCATTGGGTTTGATTGCATTCCATTCCATTCCATTCAGTTGCTTCCATTCCATTCCAGAAAATTCCATTGCATTCCATTCCATTACATTCCATTCCACTCCATTCCGGTTGATTCCATTCCATTCCATTCCATTCCATTCCATTCCATTCTATTCCATTCCATTCCTTTTGATTCCATTCCATTTCATTGCATTCCATTTTATTCCATTCGAATTGCTTCCATTACATTGCATTCCAATGCATTCCTTTCCATTCCATTTCATTTCTTTCGGGTTGGTTCCATTCCATTCCATTCCATTCCATTCCATTCCATTCTGGTTTATTCCATTCCATTCCATTCCATTCCATTCGGATTGATTCCATTCCATTCCATTCTATTCCATCCCATTCCATTCCATTCCATTTGGGTTGATTCCATTCCATTCCATTCCATTCCATTCCATTCCATTCGTGTTGATTCCACTCCATTCCATTCCATTTCATTCCATTCCATTCGTGTTGATTCCACTCCATTCCATTCCATTTCATTCCATTCCATTCCGTTACATTCCATTCATGTTGATTCCATTCCATTCCATTAAATTCCATTCCCTTCCATTAGTGTTGAATCCATTCCATGGCTTTCTATTCCATTCCATTCCAATGCATTCCTTTCCATTCCATTTCATTCCATTCGGGATGATTCCATTCCATTCCATTCCATTCCATTCCATTCCATTCCGTTCCATTCCCTTCGTGTTTATTCCCTTTCATTCCATTCCATTCCATTCCATTCCATTCCATTCCATTCCATTCTGGTTGATTCCATTCCGTTCCATTCCATTCCATTCCATTCGGGTTGATTCCATTCCATTCCATTCCATTCCATTCCATTCCATTCCATTCCATTCCTTTCCATTCTATTCCCTTCCATTTATTTCCATGCCATTGCATTCCATTCCATTCCATTCGGGTTGATTCCATTCCATTCCATTCCATTCCATTGCATTCCATTCCATTCCGTTCCATTCCCTTCGGGTTTATTCCATACCATTCCATTCCATTCCATTCGGGTTTTTTCCGTTCCATTTCATTCCATTCCATTCCATTCCATTCCAATCCATTCCATTCCATTCCATTCTGGATGATTCCATTCCATTCCATTCCATTCCATTCCATTCCATTCGTGTTGATACCATTCCATTCCATGCCATTCCATTCCATTCCATTCCATTAGGGTTGTTGCCATTCCATCCCATTCCATACCATTCCATTCCATTTGGGTTCATTCCATTCCATTCCATTCCATTCGGGTTAATTCCATTCCATTCCATTCCATTCCATTCCATTGCATGCCATTCATGTTGCTTCCATTCCTGTCAAGAATATTCCATTATATTCCATTCCATTTCATTCCTTTCCATTCCTGTTGATTTCATTCCATTCCATTCCACTCCATTCGTTTTGATTCCATTCCATTCCATTCCATTCCATTCCATTCCATTCCATTCCATTCGGTTTGATTCCATTCCATTCCATTCTATTCCATTGCATTCCATTCCATTCCATTCCATTCGGGTTGATTCCATTCCATTCCATTCCATTCGGGTTGATTCCATTCCATTCCATTCCATTCCATTCCATTCCGGTTGATTCCAATCCATACGTTTCCATTCCATTCCTTTCCATTCCATTCCATTCTATTCCATTCTGTGCCATTCCATTCGGGTTGATTCCATTGCATTCCATTCCATTCCATTCCATTCCAATCCATTCCATTCGTGTTGATTCCATTCCATTCCATTCCATACCATTCCATTCCATTCAGCTTGATTCCATTCCATTCCATTTGATTCCAATCCATTCGATTCCACTCCATTCTGGTTGACTCCTTTCCCTTCCATTTCATTCCATCCTATTCCATTCCATCGCATTCCATTTCATTCCCCTCGGGTAGATTCTGTTCTATTCCATTCCAATACATTCCATTCCATTCCGCTTGATTCCATTCCATTCCATTCCATTTGGGTTGATTCCATTCCATTCCATTCCATTCCATTCCATTTCATTCCAATGCATTCGGTTTGATTCCATTCCATTACATTCCATTCCATTCGGTTGCTTCCATTTCATTACAGAACATTCCATTCCATTCCATTCCATTCCGGTTGATTCCATTCCATTCCATTCCATTCCATTCTATTCCGTTCCATTCCTTTTGATTCCATTCCATTGCATTCCATTCCATTTTATTCCATTCGGTTTTATTCCATTCTATTCCATTCCAATGCATTCCTTTCCATTCCATTCCATTCCATTCCGTTTGATTCCATTCCATTCCATTCAATTCCATTCCATTCCTTTCTGGTTGATTCCTTTCCACTCCATTGCATTCCATTCCATTCCATTCGGGTTGATTCCATTCCATTCCATTCCATACCATTCCATTCCATTCGGCTTGATTCCATTCCATTCCATTTGATTCCATTCCATTCGATTACATTCCATTCTGGTTGACTCCATTCCCTTCCATTTCATACCATTCTATTCCATTCCATTGCATTCCATTTCGTTCCACTCGAGCAGATTCAGTTCTATTCCATTCCAATCCATTCCATTCCATTCCGGTTGATTCCATTCCATTCCATTCCATTCCATTCCATTTGGGTTGATTCCATTCCATTCCATTCCAATCCATTCCATTTCATTCCAATCCATTCGGTTTGATTCCATTGCATTACTTTCCATTCCATTCGGTTGCTTCCATTTCATTCCAGAACATTCCATTCCATTCCATTCCATTCCATTCTGGTTGATTCCATTCCATTCCATTCCATTCTATTCCACTCCATTCCATTTCATTCCATTCCATTCCATCCCATTCGTGTTGATTCCTTTCCATTCCATTCCATTCCATCTCATTCCATTCCGTTCGTGATGATTCCATTCCATTCCATTCCATTCCATCTCATTCCATTCCATTCGGGTTGATTCAATTCCATTCCATTCCATTCCATACCATTCCATTCCATTCGAGTTGATTCCATTCCATTCCACATGAATTCATTCCATTCGATTCCATTCCATTTGTGTTGATTCCATTTCAATCCATTTCATTCCATTCTAATCCATTCCATTGCATACCGTTTCATTGCATTCAGGTAGATTCCGTTCTGTTCCATTCCAATCCATTTAATTCCAATCCGTTTGATTAATTCCATTGCATTCCATTCCATTTTATTCCAAACCATTGGGGTTGATTCCATTGCATTCCAATCCTTTCCATTCGGTTGATTCCATTCCATTGCGGAACATTCCATTCCATGCCATTCCATTCCGGTTGATTCCATTCCATTCCATTCCATTCCATTCAATTCCATTCCATTCCTTTTGATTCCATTCCATTCCATTCCATTCCATTTTATTCCATTCGGATTGATTCCAGTCCATTCCATTCCAATGCATTCCTTTCCATTCCATTTCATTCCTTTCGGGTTGATTCCATTCCATTCCATTCCATTCCATTCCATTCTGGTTGATTCCATTCCATTCCATTCTATTCTGTTTGATTCCATTCCATACCATTCTATTCCATTCCATTCCATTCTATTCTCGTTGATTCCATTCCATTCCATTCCATTCCATTCCATTTGGGTTGATTCCATTCCATTCCATTCCATTCTATTCCATTCCATTGCATTCGGGTTGATTCCATTCCATTCCATTCGATTCCATTCCATTCCATTGCATTCGTGCTGATTCCATTCCATTCCATTCCATTGCATTCCATTCCATTCCATTCCCTTCCATTCGTGTTGATTCCATTCCATGGCATTCCATTGCATTCCATTCCAATCCATTCCATTCGATTCGGGTTGATTCCACTCCATTCCATTCCATTGCATGCCATTCCATTCCATTTCATTCCATTCGGGTTGATTCTATTCCATTCCATTCCATTCCATTCCATTCGAGTTGATTCCATTCCATTCCATTCCATTCCATTCCATTTCATTACATTCGGTTCGGGTTGATTCCATTCCATTCCATTCCTTTCCATTCCATTCCATTCCACTCCCTTCGGCTTGATTCCATTCCATTCAATTCCATTCCGTTCCATTCGTGTTGATTCTATTTCATTCCATTCCATTCCATTCCATTCCATTGCATTCCATTCCATTACTTTCCATTCCATTGCATTCCATTCCACCCCATTTCACTCCATTCAGGTTGATTCCTATCCATTCCATTCCATTGCATTCCATTCCATTCCATTCGGGTTGATTCCATTCCATTCCATTCCACTCCATTCCATTCCATTGCATTCAATTCCATTTTGGTTTATTCCATTCCATTCCATTCCACTCCATTCCATTCCATTGCATTCAATTCCATTTTGGTTGATTCCATTCCATCCAATTACATTCCATTCCATTTGGTTTGATTCCATTGCAATCCATTCCATTCCATTCCATTTCATTCCATTCTATTCGGGTTGCTTCCATTCCATTCTTGAGCATTCCATTCCATTCCATTCCACTCCAGTTGATTCCATTCCATTCCATTCCATTCCATTCCATTCCATTCCATTCCATTCCACTCTGGTTGATTCCATTCCATTCCATTCCATTCCATTGGTTTTGATTCCATTCCATTCGATTCCATTCCATTCCATTCCATTCCATTCGTTTTGATTCCATTCCATTCGATTCCATTTCATTCCATTCCATTCGGGTTGTTTCCATTCCATTCCATTCTATTCCATTCCATTCCATTCTATTCGCGTTGATTGCTTTCCATTCCATTCCATTTCATTCCATTTAATCGCATTCAATTCCATTCCACTCGGGTTTATTCGATTCCATTCCATTCCATTGCATTCCATTTCATGCCATTCGGGTAGATTCCGTTCTATTCCATTCCAATCCTTTCCATTCCATTCCGGATGATTCCATTCCATTCCATTACGGTTGATTCCATTCCATTCCATTCCATTCCATGCCTGTTGACTCCATTCCATTCCATTCCATTCCATGCCGGTTGATTCCATTCCATTCCATTCCATTCCATTCTATTCCATTCCATTCCTTTTGATTCCAGTCCATTCCATTCCATTCCCTTCCATTCCTTTCCATTCGGTTTGATTCCATTCCATTCCATTGCAATGCATTCCATTCCATGCCATTTCATTCCATTCGGGTTGATTCCATTCCATTGCATTTGATTCCGTTCCATTCGATTCCATTCCATTCGGGTTGACTCCATTCCTTTCCATTTTATTCTATTCTATTCCATTCCATTGCATTCCATTTCACTCCATTCGGGTAGATTCCGTTATATTCCATTCCAATCCATTCCATTACATTCCGGTTGATTCCATTCCATTCCCTTCCTTTCCGGTTGATTCCATTCCATTCTATTCCATTCCATTCCTTTTGATTCCATTCCATTCCATTACTTTACATTACATTTTATTCCATTCGGATTGATTCCATTCCATTGCATTCCAATGCTTTCCTTTCCATTCCTTTCTCTTCCATTCGGGTTGATTCTATTCCATTCCATTCCAGTCCATTCGGGTTGATTCCATTCCATTCCATTCCATTCCATTGCATTCCATTCCATTCCTTTCCATTCCATTGCATTCCATTCCAGCCCATTTCACTCCATTCAGATTGATTCCATTCCATTCCATTCCATTGCATTCCTTTCCATTCCATTCGGGTTGATTCCATTCCATTCCATTTCACTCCATTCCATTCCATTCCATTCAATTCCATTTTGATTGATTACATTCCATTCAATTACATTCCATTCCATTTGGTTTGATTCCATTGCATACCATTCCATTCCATTCCATTTCATTCCATTCCATTCGGGTTGCTTCCATTCCATTCCAGAACATTCCATTCCATTCCATTCCACTCCAGTTGATTCCATTCAATTCCATTCCATTCCACTCCGGTTGATTCAATTCCATTCCATGCCATTCCATTTGTTTTGATTCCATTCCATTCGATTCCATTCCATTCCATCCCATTCGTTTTGATTCCATTCCATTCCATTCCATTCCATTCCATTCCATTCGGGTTGTTTCCATTCCATTCCATTCTATTCCATTCCATTCCATTCTATTCGCGTTGATTCCATTCCATTCCATTCCATTCTATTCCATTTAATCCCATTCCATTCCATTCCATTAGGGTTGATTCGATTCCATTCCATTCCATTGCATTCCATTTCATGCCATTTGGGTAGATTCCGTTCTATTCCATTCCAATCCATTCCATTCCATTCCGGATGATTCCATTCCATTCCATTCCATTCCATTACGGTTGAATCCATTCCATTAGATTCCATGCCATTCCACTCCATGCCGGTGGATTCAATTCCATTCCATTCCAATCCATTCTATTCCATTCCATTCCATTCGATTCCATTCCATTCCATTCCATTCCATTCCATTCCATTCCAATCCATTCCATTCGGTTTGATTCCATTCCATTCCATTGCAATGCATTCCATTCCATTCCATTTCATTCCATTCGGGTTGATTCCATTCCATTTCATTCCATTCCATTCCATTCCATTCCATTCCATTCCATTCCTTTCCATTCCATTCGGGTTGATTCCATTCCATTCCATTTGATTCCATTCCATTCGATTCCATTCCATTCTGGTTGACTCCATTCCATTCCATTTCATTACATTCTATTCCATTCCATTGCATTCCATTTCACTCCATTCGGGTAGATTCCGTTCTATTCCATTCCAATCCATTCCATTCCATTCCAGTTGATTCCATTCCATTCCATTCCATTCCATTCCGGTTGATTCCATTCCATTCCATTCCATTCTATTCAATTCCATTCCTTTTGATTCCATTCCATTCCATTGCATTACATTACATTTTATTCCATTCGGATTGATTCCATTCCATTCCATTCCAATGCATTCCTTTCCATTCCATTTCATTCCATTCGGGTTTATTCCATTCCAATCCGTTCCATTCGGGTTGATTCTATTCCATTCCATTCCATTCCATTCCGGTTGATTCCATTCCATTCCATTCCATTGCATTCCATTCCATTCCTTTCCATTCCATTGCATTCCATTCCACCCCATTTCACTGCATTCAGGTTGTTTCCATTCCATTCCATTCCATTGCATTCCATTCCATTCCATTCGGGATGATTCCATTCCATTCCATTCCACTCCATTCCATTCCTTTCCATTCAATTCTATTTTGGTTGATTCAATTCCATTCAATTACATTCCATTCCTTTCCATTCCATTCCATCCTATTCCATTCCACTCCAGTCCATTCTGGTTGACTCCATTCCATTCCATTCCATTCGATTCCATTCCATTCCATTCCATTCCATTCCATTCCATTCGGATTGATTCGACTCCATTTCATTCCATTCCATTCCATTCCATTCCATTCCATTCCATTCGTGTTGATTCCATTCCATTCCATTCCATTCAATTACATTCCATTCCATTTTGTTTGATTCCACTGCAATCCATTCCATTCCATTCCATTTCATTCCATTCCATTCGGTTTGATTCCATTCCATTCCAGAACATTCCATTCCATTCCATTCCACTCCAGTTGATTCCATTCCATTCCATTCCATTCCATTCAGCTCTGGTTGATTCCATTCCATTCCATTCCATTCCATTCGTTTTGATTCCATTCCATTCGAATCCATTCCATTCCATTCCATTCGTTTTGATTCCATTCCATTCGATTCCATTTCATTCCATTCCATTCCGGTTGTTTCCATTCCATTCCATTCTATTCCATTCCATTCCATTCCATTCGGATTGATTCCATTCCATTCCATTCCAATGCATTCCTTTCCATTCCATTTCATTCCATTCGGGTTGATTCCATTCCATTTCTTTCCATTCGGGTTG
Organism: Pan paniscus; assembly: GCF_029289425.2. Classification (NCBI taxonomy): domain Eukaryota; kingdom Metazoa; phylum Chordata; class Mammalia; order Primates; family Hominidae; genus Pan; species Pan paniscus. The sequence continues at coordinate 41,049,610 of NC_073267.2, read as the reverse complement.
ATTCCATACCATTCCTTTCCATTCCATTGCATTCCATTCCACCACATTTCACTCCATTCAGGTTGATTCCATTCCATTGCATTCCATTCCATTCCATTCGGGTTGATTCCATTCCATTCCATTTCACTCCATTCCATTCCATTCCATTCCATTCCATTTTGGTTTATTCCGTTCCATTCAATTACATTCCATTCCATTTGGTTTGATTCCATTGCATTCCATTCCATTCCATTCCATTCGTTTTGATTCCATTCCACTCGAATCCATTCGATTCCATTCCATTCGTTTTGATTCCATTCCATTCGATTCCTTTTCATTCCATTGCATTCGGGTTGTTTCCATTCCATTCCATTCTATTCCATTCCATTCCATTCTATTCGCGTTGATTCCTTTCCATTCCATTCCATTCCATTTAATCCCATTCCCTTCCATTCCATTCGGGTTGATTCGATTCCATTCCATTCCATTGCGTTCCATTTCATGCCATTCGCGTAGATTCCGTTCTATTCCATTCCAATCCATTCCATTCCATTCCGGATGATTCCATTCCATTCCATTCCATTACGGTTGATTCCATTCCATTCGATTCCATTCCATGCCTGTTGATTCCATTCCATTCCATTCCATTCCATTCCATTCTATTCCATTCCATTCCTTTTGATTCCATTCCATTCCATTCCATTCCATTCCATTCCTTTTGATTCCATTCCATTCCATTCCATTCCATTCCATTCGGTTTCATTCCATTCCATTCCATTGCAATGCATTCCATTCCATTCCATTTCATTCCATTCGGGTGGTTCTATTCCATTTCATTCCATTCCATTCCACTCCATTCCATTCCATTCGGGTTGATTCCGTTCCATTCCATTTGATTCCATTCCATTCGATTCCATTCCATTCGGGTTGACTCCATTCCATTCCATTTCATTCCATTCTATTCCATTCCATTGCATTCCATTTCACTCCATCCGGGTAGATTCCGTTATATTCCATTCCAATCCATTCCATTCCATTCCGGTTGATTCCATTCCATTCCATTCCATTCCATTCCATTCCATTCCGGTTGATTCCATTCCGTTCTATACCATTCTATTCCATTCCATTCCATTCCATTCCATTCCGGTTGATTCCATTCCGTTCTATTCCATTCTATTCCATTCCATTCTTTTGATTCCATTCCATTCCATTACATTACATTAAATTTTATTCCATTCGGATTGATTCCATTCCATTCCATTCCAATGCATTCCTTTCCATTCCATTTCATTCCATTCGGGTTGATTCCATTCCATTTCGTTCCATTCGGGTTGATTCCATTCCATTCCATTCCATTCCATTGCATTCCATTCCATTCCTTTCCATTCCACTGCATTCCATTCCACCACATTTCACTCCATTCAGGTTGATTCCATTCCATTCCATTCCATTGCATTCCTTTCCATTCCATTTCATTCCATTCGGGTTGATTCCATTCCATTCCCTTCCATTCGGGTTGATTCTATTCCATTCCATTCCATTCCATTCGGGTTGATTCCATTCCATTCCATTGCATTCCATTCCATTCCTTTCCATTCCATTGCATTCCATTCCACCCCATTTCTCTCCATTCAGGTTGATTCCATTCCATTCCATTCCATTGCATTACATTCCATTCCATTCGGGTTGATTCCATTCCATTCCATTCCACTCCATTCTATTCCATTCCATTCAATTCCATTTTGGTTGATTCCATTCCATTCAATTACATTCCATTCCATTTGGTTTGATTCCATTGCATTCCATTCCATTCCATTCCATTTCATTCCATTCCATTCGGGTTGCTTCCATTCCATTCCAGAACATTCCATTCCATTCCATTCCACTCCAGTTGATTCCATTCAATTCCATTCCATTCCACTCCGGTTGATTCCATTCCATTCCATTCCATTCCATTCCATTCGTTTTGATTCCATTCCATTCGATTCCATTCCATTACATTCCATTCGTTTTGATTCCATTCCATTCGATTCCATTCCATTCCATTCCATTCGGGTTGTTTCCATTCCATTCCATTCTATTGCATTCCATTCCATTCCATTCGCGTTGATTCCATTCCATTCCATTCCTTTCTATTCCGTTTAATCCCATTCAATTCCATTCCATTCGTGTTGATTCGATTCCATTCCATTCCATTGCATTCCATTTCATGCCGTTCAGGTATATTCCGTTCAATTCCATTCCAATCCATTCCATTCCATTCCGGATGATTCCATTCCATTCTATTCCATTCCATTACGGTTGATTCCATTCCATTCGATTCCATGCCATTCCATTCCATGCCGGTGGATTCAATTCCATTCCATTCCATTCCATTGTATTCCATTCCAATCCTTTTGATTCCATTCCATTCCATTCCATTCCATTCCGTTCCATTCGAGTTGATTCCATTCCATTCCATTTGATTCCATTCCATTGGATTCCATTCCATTCGGGTTGACTCCCTTCCATTCCATTTCATTACATTCTATTCCATTCCATTGCATTCCATTTCACTCCATTCGGGTCGATTCCGTTCTATTCCATTCCAATCCATTCCATTCCATTCCGGTTGATTCCATTCCATTCCATTCCATTCCTTTCCGGTTGATTCCATTCGATTCCATTCCATTCTATTCCATTCCATTCCTTTTTATTCTATTCCATTCCATTCCATTACATTACATTTTATTCCATTCGGATTTATTCCATTCCATTCCATTCCAATGAATTCCTTTACATTCCATTCCATTCCATTCGGTTTGATTCCATTCCATTCCCTTCCATTCGGGTTGATTCTATTCTATTCCATTCCTTTCCATTCGGGTTGATTCCATTCCATTCCATTCCATTCCATTGCATTCCATTCCATTCCTTTCCATTCCATTGCATTCCATTCCACCCCATTTCACTCCATTCAGGTTGATTCCATTCCATTCCTTTCCATTGCATTCCATTCCATTCCATTCGGGTTGATTCCATTCCTTTCCATTCCACTCCATTCCATTCCATTCCATTCAATTCCATTTTGGTTGATTCCATTCCATTCAATTACATTCCATTCTATTTGGTTTGATTCCATTGCATTCCATTCCATTCCATTCCATTCGGGTTGCTTCCATTTCATTCCAGAACATTCCATTCCATTCCATTCCACTCAAGTTGATTCCCTTCCATTCCTTTCCATTCCATTCCATTCCATTCCAATCCGGTTGATTCCATTCCATTCCATTCCATTCCATTCGACTCCATTCCATTCCATTCCATTCGTTTTGATTCCATTCCATTCGATTCCATTCCATTCCATTCCATTCGGGTTGTTTCCATTTCATTCCATTCTATTCCATTCCATTCCATTCTATTCGCGTTGATTCCATTCCATTCCATTCCATTTAATCCCATTCCATGTCATTCCATTCGGGTTGATTCCATTCCATTCCATTCCATTGCATTCCATTCCATTCCATTCTGGTTGATTCCATTCCATTCCATTCCATTCCATTCCCTTCCATTCGGGGTGATTGCTTTCCATTCCATTCTATTCCATTCCATTCTATTCGCATGATTCCATTCCATTCCATTCCATTCCATTCCATTAAATTCCATTCCACAACATTCCATTCCGGTTGACTCGATTCCATTCCGTTCCATTCCATTCCATTCCATTCCATTCCATTCCATTCCATTGCATACCAGTTCATTCCATTCGGGTAGATTCCATTCTAGTCCATTCCAATCCATTCCATTCCATTCCATTCCATTCCATTCCATTCCATTCCATTCGGGTTGATTCCATTCCATTCCATTCCATTCCATTCCATTCCATTCCATTCCATTCCATTCCATTCACTTCAGATAGATTCCTTTGCATTCCATTCCATTCCTTTCCATTCCATTGCATTCCATTCCACTCCATTTCAATCCATTCAGGTTGATTCCATTCCATTCCATTCCATTGCATTCCATTGCATTCCATTCCATCTGGTTTGATTCCATTCCATTCCATTCCAATGAATTCTTTCCATTCCATTTCATTCCATTCCGGTTGATTCCATTCCATTCCATTCCATTGCATTCGTTTTGATTCCATTCCATTCCATTCCATTCCATTCCATTCAATTCCATTCGGTTTGATTCCATTCCATTCCATTCCATTCCATTCCATTCTACTCCATTGCATACCATTTCATTCCATTCGGGTAGATTCCGTTCTATTCCATTCCAATCCATTCCATTCCATTCCATTCCATTCCAATTCATTCCATTCCATTTGGGTAGATTCCATTCCATTACAATCCATTCCATTTGGGTTGATTCCATTCCGTTCCATTCCATTCCATTCGGATGCTTCCATTCCATTCCAGAACATTCCATACCATTCCATTGCATTCCAATCCATTCCATTCCGGTTGATTCCATTCCGTTCCATTCCATTCCATTCCATTCTGGTTGATTCCATTCCATTCCATTCCATTCCATTCCATTCTATTAGCGTTGATTCCATTCCATCCCATTCCGTTCAATTCTATTCGGGCTGTTTCCATTCCATTCCATTACATTTCATTCCATTCCATTTGCATTGATTCGATTCCATTCCATTCAATTGAATTCTATTCGGGTTGACTCCATTCCATTCCATTCCATTCCATTCCTTTGCATTCCATTGCATTCCATTCCATTCCATTCCATTCCATTCCATTCCATTGCATTCCATTGCATTCCATTCCATTCCATTCTATTCCATTCCATTCCATTCTATTCTCCTTGATTCCATCCCATCCCATTGCATTCCATTCCATCCCATTCTATTCCATTCCATTCGGGTTGATTCCATTCCATTCCATTCCATTCCATTCCATTTGGGTTGATTCTATTCCATTCCATTCCATTCCATTCAATTCCATTGCATTCTGTGTGATTCCATTCCATTCCATTCCATTCCATTCCATTCCATTCCATTCCATTCCATTCGTGTGGATTCCATTCCATTCCATTGCATTGCATTCCATTCCATTCCATTTCATTCCATTCGGTTTGATTCCATTCCATTCCATTCCATTCCATTCCATTCCATTCCATTCCATTCCATTCCGTTCCGTTCCCTTCGGGTTGTTTGCATTCCCTTCCATTCCATACCATTCCATTCGGGTTGTTTCCATTTCATTCCATTTCATTCCATTCCATTCCATTCCATTGCATTCCATTCTGGATGATTCCATTCCATTCCATTCCATTCCATTCCATTCCATTCCATTCCATTCCATTCCATTCCATTCGTGTTGATACCATTCCATTCCACGCCATTCCATTCCATTCCATTCCATTAGGGTTGATGCCATTCCATTCCATTCAACACCATTCTATACAATTTGGGTTGATTCCATTCCATTCCATTCCATTCCATTCCATTCTATTCGGGTTAATTCCATTCCATTCCATTCCTTTCGATTCGATTCCATTCCATTCCATTCGGGATGCTTCCATTCCAGTCAAGAACATTCCATTCCATTCCATTCCATTCCTATCCATTCCTTTCCATTCCGGTTTATCCCATTCCATTCCATTCCATTCCATTCGTTTTGATTCCATTCCATTCCATTCCATTCCATTCCATTCCATTCGGTTTGATTCCATTCCATTCCATTACATTGCTTTCCATTCCATTCCATTTCATTCCATTCGGGTTGGTTCCATTCCATTCCACTCCATTCCATTCTGGTTGATTCCATTCCATTCCATTCCCTTCATTTCCATTCCATTACATTCCATTCTGGTTGCTTCCATTCCGATCCAGAACATTCCATTCCATTCCTTTCCTTTACATTCCATTCCGTTCCATTCGGGTTCATTCCATTCCATTCCATTCCGTTCCATTCCATTCCATTCCATTCCATTCTGGATGTTTCCATTCCATTTCATTCTATTCCATTCCATTCCATTCCAATCCATTCCATTCTGGATGATTCCATTCCATTCCATTCGTGTTGATACCATTCCATTCCACGCCATTCCATTCCATTCCTTTAGGGTTGTTGCCGTTCAATTCCATTCCATACCATTCCATTCCATTTGGGTTGATTCCATTCCATTCCATTGCATTACATTCGGGTTAATTCCATTCCATTCCACTCCATTCGATTCCATTCCATTCCATGCCATTCGTGTTGCTTCCATTCCAGTCAAGAACATTCCATTCCATTCCATTCCATTCCATTCCGGTTGATTCCATTCCATTCAATTCCATTCCATTCCATTCCATTGCATTCCATTCCATTCCATTTCATTCCATTCCGGTTGATTCCATTCCATTCAATTCCATTCCATTCCATTCCATTGCATTCCATTCCATTCCATTCCATTCGAGTTGATTCCATTCCATTCCAGATCATTCCATTCCATTCCTTTCCATTCTTTCCATTCCATTCCATTCGTGTTCATTCCATTCCATTCCATTCCATTCCATTCCATTACGTTCCATTACGTTCCATTCTGGTCGAATTCATTCCATTCCATTCCATTCCATTCCATTCCATTCCATTCCATTCCATTCCTTTCGGGATGATTCCATTCCATTCCATTCCATTGCATTCCATTCCATTCCACTCCATTCGTGTTGATTTCATTCCATTTCATTCCATTCCATTCCATTCCATTCCATTCCATTACTTTCCGGTTGATTCCATTCCATTCCATTTCATTCCATTCCATTCTATTCCATTCCATTCCATTCGGGTTCCTTCCATTCCATTCCATTCCGTTCCATTCCATTCGTGTTGATTCCATTCCATTCCATTCCATTCCGTTCCATTCTATTCCATTCGGGTTGATTCCATTCTATTCCATTCCATACCATTTTATTCAATTCGTGTTGATTCCATTCCATTCCATTGGATTCCATTCCATTCGATTCCATTGATTCTGATTTACCCCATTCCATTCCATTTCATTCCATTCTATTCCATTCCATTGCATTCGGTTGCATCCATTGCATTCCAGAACATTCCATTCCATTCCGTTCCATTCCATTCGTGTTGATTCCATTCCATTCCGTTCGGGTTGATTCCATTCCATTCCATTTGATTCCATTCCATTCGATTCCATTCCATTCTGGTTGACTCCATTCCATTCCATTTCATTCCATTCTATTCCAGTCCATTGCTTTCGGTTGCTTCCATTCCGTCCCAGAATATTCCATTCCATTCTATTGCATTCCATTCCATTCCATTCGCGTTGATTCCATTCCATTCCATTCCTTTCTATTCCGTTTAATCCCATTCAATTCCATTCCATTCGTGTTGATTCGATTCCATTCCATTCCATTGCATTCCATTTCATGCCGTTCAGGTATATTCCGTTCTATTCCATTCCAATCCATTCCATTCCATTCCGGATGATTCCATTCCATTCTATTCCATTCCATTACGGTTGATTCCATTCCATTCGATTCCATGCCATTCCATTCCATGCCGGTGGATTCCATTCCATTCCATTCCATTCCATTGTATTCCATTCCAATCCTTTTGATTCCATTCCATTCCATTCCATTCCATTCCGTTCCATTCGAGTTGATTCCATTCCATTCCATTTGATTCCATTCCATTGGATTCCATTCCATTCGGGTTGACTCCCTTCCATTCCATTTCATTACATTCTATTCCATTCCATTGCATTCCATTTCACTCCATTCGGGTCGATTCCGTTCTATTCCATTCCAATCCATTCCATTCCATTCCGGTTGATTCCATTCCATTCCATTCCATTCCTTTCCGGTTGATTCCATTCGATTCCATTCCATTCTATTCCATTCCATTCCTTTTTATTCTATTCCATTCCATTCCATTACATTACATTTTATTCCATTCGGATTTATTCCATTCCATTCCATTCCAATGAATTCCTTTACATTCCATTTCATTCCATTCGGTTTGATTCCATTCCATTCCCTTCCATTCGGGTTGATTCTATTCTATTCCATTCCTTTCCATTCGGGTTGATTCCATTCCATTCCATTCCATTCCATTGCATTCCATTCCATTCCTTTCCATTCCATTGCATTCCATTCCACCCCATTTCACTCCATTCAGGTTGATTCCATTCCATTCCTTTCCATTGCATTCCATTCCATTCCATTCGAGTTGATTCCATTCCTTTCCATTCCACTCCATTCCATTCCATTCCATTCAATTCCATTTTGGTTGATTCCATTCCATTCAATTACATTCCATTCTATTTGGTTTGATTCCATTGCATTCCATTCCATTCCATTCCATTCGGGTTGCTTCCATTTCATTCCAGAACATTCCATTCCATTCCATTCCACTCAAGTTGATTCCCTTCCATTCCTTTCCATTCCATTCCATTCCATTCCAATCCGGTTGATTCCATTCCATTCCATTCCATTCAATTCGTTTTCATTCCATTCCATTCGACTCCATTCCATTCCATTCCATTCGTTTTGATTCCATTCCATTCGATTCCATTCCATTCCATTCCATTCGGGTTGTTTCCATTTCATTCCATTCTATTCCATTCCATTCCATTCTATTCGCGTTGATTCCATTCCATTCCATTCCATTTAATCCCATTCCATGTCATTCCATTCGGGTTGATTCCATTCCATTCCATTCCATTGCATTCCATTCCATTCCATTCTGGTTGATTCCATTCCATTCCATTCCATTCCATTCCCTTCCATTCGGGGTGATTGCTTTCCATTCCATTCTATTCCATTCCATTCTATTCGCATGATTCCATTCCATTCCATTCCATTCCATTCCATTAAATTCCATTACAAAACATTCCATTCCGGTTGACTCGATTCCATTCCGTTCCATTCCATTCCATTCCATTCCATTCCATTCCATTCCATTGCATACCAGTTCATTCCATTCGGGTAGATTCCATTCTAGTCCATTCCAATCCATTCCATTCCATTCCATTCCATTCCATTCCATTCCATTCCATTCCATTCGGGTTGATTCCATTCCATTCCATTCCATTCCATTCCATTCCATTCCATTCACTTCAGATAGATTCCTTTGCATTCCATTCCATTCCTTTCCATTCCATTGCATTCCATTCCACTCCATTTCAATCCATTCAGGTTGATTCCATTCCATTCCATTCCATTGCATTCCATTGCATTCCATTCCATCTGGTTTGATTCCATTCCATTCCATTCCAATGAATTCTTTCCATTCCATTTCATTCCATTCCGGTTGATTCCATTCCATTCCATTCCATTGCATTCGTTTTGATTCCATTCCATTCCATTCCATTCCATTCCATTCAATTCCATTCGGTTTGATTCCATTCCATTCCATTCCATTCCATTCCATTCTACTCCATTGCATACCATTTCATTCCATTCGGGTAGATTCCGTTCTATTCCATTCCAATCCATTCCATTCCATTCCATTCCATTCCAATTCATTCCATTCCATTTGGGTAGATTCCATTCCATTACAATCCATTCCATTTGGGTTGATTCCATTCCGTTCCATTCCATTCCATTCGGTTGCTTCCATTCCATTCCAGAACATTCCATACCATTCCATTGCATTCCAATCCATTCCATTCCGGTTGATTCCATTCCGTTCCATTCCATTCCATTCCATTCTGGTTGATTCCATTCCATTCCATTCCATTCCATTCCATTCTATTAGCGTTGATTCCATTCCATCCCATTCCGTTCAATTCTATTCGGGCTGTTTCCATTCCATTCCATTACATTTCATTCCATTCCATTTGCATTGATTCCATTCCATTCCATTCAATTGAATTCTATTCGGGTTGACTCCATTCCATTCCATTCCATTCCATTCCTTTGCATTCCATTGCATTCCATTCCATTCCATTCCATTCCATTCCATTCCATTGCATTCCATTGCATTCCATTCCATTCCATTCTATTCCATTCCATTCCATTCTATTCTCCTTGATTCCATCCCATCCCATTGCATTCCATTCCATCCCATTCTATTCCATTCCATTCGGGTTGATTCCATCCCATTCCATTCCATTCCATTCCATTTGGGTTGATTCTATTCCATTCCATTCCATTCCATTCAATTCCATTGCATTCTGTGTGATTCCATTCCATTCCATTCCATTCCATTCCATTCCATTCCATTCGTGTGGATTCCATTCCATTCCATTGCATTGCATTCCATTCCATTCCATTTCATTCCATTCGGTTTGATTCCATTCCATTCCATTCCATTCCATTCCATTCCATTCCATTCCATTCCGTTCCGTTCCCTTCGGGTTGTTTGCATTCCCTTCCATTCCATACCATTCCATTCGGGTTGTTTCCATTCCATTCCATTTCATTCCATTCCATTCCATTCCATTGCATTCCATTCTGGATGATTCCATTCCATTCCATTCCATTCCATTCCATTCCATTCCATTCCATTCCATTCGTGTTGATACCATTCCATTCCACGCCATTCCATTCCATTCCATTCCATTAGGGTTGATGTCATTCCATTCCATTCAACACCATTCTATACAATTTGGGTTGATTCCATTCCATTCCATTCCATTCCATTCCATTCTATTCGGGTTAATTCCATTCCATTCCATTCCTTTCGATTCGATTCCATTCCATTCCATTCGGGATGCTTCCATTCCAGTCAAGAACATTCCATTCCATTCCATTCCATTCCTATCCATTCCTTTCCATTCCGGTTTATCCCATTCCATTCCATTCCATTCCATTCGTTTTGATTCCATTCCATTCCATTCCATTCCATTCGGTTTGATTCCATTCCATTCCATTACATTGCTTTCCATTCCATTCCATTTCATTCCATTCGGGTTGGTTCCATTCCATTCCACTCCATTCCATTCTGGTTGATTCCATTCCATTCCATTCCCTTCATTTCCATTCCATTACATTCCATTCTGGTTGCTTCCATTCCGATCCAGAACATTCCATTCCATTCCTTTCCTTTACATTCCATTCCGTTCCATTCGGGTTCATTCCATTCCATTCCATTCCGTTCCATTCCATTCCATTCCATTCCATTCTGGATGTTTCCATTCGGGTTCATTCCATTCCATTCCATTCCGTTCCATTCCATTCCATTCCATTCCATTCTGGATGTTTCCATTCCATTTCATTCTATTCCATTCCATTCCATTCCAATCCATTCCATTCTGGATGATTCCATTCCATTCCATTCGTGTTGATACCATTCCATTCCACGCCATTCCATTCCATTCCTTTAGGGTTGTTGCCGTTCAATTCCATTCCATACCATTCCATTCCATTTGGGTTGATTCCATTCCATTCCATTGCATTATATTCGGGTTAATTCCATTCCATTCCACTCCATTCGATTCCATTCCATTCCATGCCATTCGTGTTGCTTCCATTCCAGTCAAGAACATTCCATTCCATTCCATTCCATTCCATTCCGGTTGATTCCATTCCATTCAATTCCATTCCATTCCATTCCATTGCATTCCATTCCATTCCATTTCATTCCATTCCGGTTGATTCCATTCCATTCAATTCCATTCCATTCCATTCCATTGCATTCCATTCCATTCCATTCCATTCGAGTTGATTCCATTCCATTCCAGAACATTCCATTCCATTCCTTTCCATTCTTTCCATTCCATTCCATTCGTGTTCATTCCATTCCATTCCATTCCATTCCATTCCATTCCATTACGTTCCATTCTGGTCGAATTCATTCCATTCCATTCCATTCCATTCCATTCCATTCCATTCCATTCCATTCCTTTCGGGATGATTCCATTCCATTCCATTCCATTGCATTCCATTCCATTCCACTCCATTCGTGTTGATTTCATTCCATTTCATTCCATTCCATTCCATTCCATTCCATTCCATTACTTTCCGGTTGATTCCATTCCATTCCATTTCATTCCATTCCATTCTTTTCCATTCCATTCCATTCGGGTTCCTTCCATTCCATTCCATTCCGTTCCATTCCATTCGTGTTGATTCCATTCCATTCCATTCCATTCCGTTCCATTCTATTCCATTCGGGTTGATTCCATTCTATTCCATTCCATACCATTTTATTCAATTCGTGTTGATTCCATTCCATTCCATTGGATTCCATTCCATTCGATTCCATTCCATTCTGATTTACCCCATTCCATTCCATTTCATTCCATTCTATTCCATTCAATTGCATTCGGTTGCATCCATTGCATTCCAGAACATTCCATTCCATTCCGTTCCATTCCATTCGTGTTGATTCCATTCCATTCCGTTCGGGTTGATTCCATTCCATTCCATTTGATTCCATTCCATTCGATTCCATTCCATTCTGGTTGACTCCATTCCATTCCATTTCATTCCATTCTATTCCAGTCCATTGCTTTCGGTTGCTTCCATTCCGTCCCAGAATATTCCATTCCATTCCATTCCATTCTGGTTGATTCCATTCCATTCCATTCCATTCCATTCCATTCCATTCCATTCCATGCCATTCCATTCCTTTTGATTCCATTCCATTTCATTCCATTCCATTTCATTTTATTCCATTCGGTTTGATTCCATTCCATTCCATTCCATTCCATTCCATTCCATTCCATTCCATTCCAGTCCATTCGGGTTAAATCCATTCCATTCCATTCTATTCCATTTGGGTTGATTCCATTCCATTCCATTCCATTCCATTCGGGTTAATTCCATTTCATTATATTCCATTGGATTCCATTCCATTCCATTCCATTCGGGTTGCTTCCATTCCAGTCAAGAACACTCCATTCCATTCCATTCCATTCCATTCCATTCCACTCCATTCCAACCCATTCGATTCCATGTGGTTCGATTCCATTCCATTCCATTCCTTTCCGGTTGATTCCTTTCCATTCCATTCCACACCGTTCCATTCCATTCGGATTGATTCCATCCCATTCCATTCCATTCCATTCCATTCCATTAGGGTTGATTCCACTCCATTGCATTCCATTCCATTCCATTCCATTCCATTCGGGTAGATTCCGTTCTATTCCATTCCATTCCATTCCATTCCATTCCATTCCATTCCATTCGGGTTGATGCCATTCCATTCCATTCCGTACCATTCCTTTCCATTCGGTTTGATTCCATTCCATTCCAAATGTTTCCATTCCATACGATTCCATTCCATTCGGGTTGACTCCATTCCATTCCATATCATTGCATTCTATTCCATTCCATTGCATTCCATTTCATTCCGTTCGGGTAGATTCCGTTCTATTCCATTCCAATTCATTCCATTCCATTCCGGTTGATTCCATTCCATTCCATTCCATTCCATTCAATTTGGGTTGATTCCATTTAATTCCATTCCATTCCATTCCACTCCATTCCATTTCATTCCAATCCATTCTGTTTGATTCCATTCCATTCCATTCCATTCCATTCGGTTGCTTCCATTCCATTCCAGAACATTCCATTCCATTCCATTCCAGTCCATTCCGGTTGATTCCATTCTTTCCATTCCATTCCATTCCATTCTATTCCATTCCATTCCTTTTGATTCCATTCCATTCCATTCCATTCCATTTTTTTCCATTAGGTTTGATTCCATTCCATTCCATTCCAGTGCATTCCATTCCATTCCATTTCATTCCATTCGGGTTGATTCCATTCCATTCCATTCCATTCCATGCCATTCCATTCCATTCTGGTTGATTCCATTCCATTCCATTCCATTCCTTTATATTACATTACATTACATTCGGGTTGATTCCATTCCATTCCATTCTATTCCATTCCATTCCATTCTATTCGCGTTGATTCCATTCCATCCCATTCCACTCCATTCCACCCCATTCCTTTCCACTCCATTGGGGTTGATTCCATTCCATTCCATTCCATTCCATTCCATTCCATTCCATTCCATTCCATTCTTGTTGCTTCCATTCCATTCCAGAACATTCCATTCCATTCCATTCCATTCTGGTTGATTCCATTCCATTCTATTCCATTCCATTCGTTTAGATTCCATTCCTTTCCATTTCATTCCATTCCATTCCATTACATTACTTTCGGTTTGATTCCATTCCATTCCAATCCATTGCATTCCATTCCATTCCATGTCATTCCCTTCGTTTTGATTGCATTCCATTCCATTCCATTCCATTCCATTCCATTCCATTCCATTCCATTCTGGTTGATTCCATTCCATTCCATACCATTGCATTCCATTACAATCCATTCACGTTGATTCCATTCCATTCCATGTCATTCCATTCGTGTTGATTGCATTCCATTACATTTCATTCCATTCCATTCCATTCTGGTTGATTCCATTCCCTTCCATTCCATTCCATTCCATTCCATTACATTGCACTCGGGTTGATTCCACTCCATTCCATTCCATTCCATTCCATTCCATTCCATTCGGGTAGATTCCGTTCTATTCCTTTCCATTCCATTCCATTCCATTCCATTACATTCGGGTTGATTCCATTCCATTCCATTCCATTCCATTCCATTCCATTTCATTCGGGTTGATTCCATTCCATTCCATTCCATTCCATTCCATTCCATTTCATTCGGGTTGATTCCATTCCATTCCATTCCATTCCATTCCATTCCATTCCATTCCATTGCATACCATTCCATTCCGTTTCATTCCATTCATATTGATTCCATTCCATTCCATTCCATTCCATTTCATTAGGGTTGATTCCATTCCATTCCATTTGATTCCATTCCTTTCGATTTCATTCCATTCTGGTTGACGCCATTCCATTACATTTCATTCCATTCTATTCCATTCCATTGCATTCGGGTTGATTCCATTCCATTCAATTCCATTCCATTTGGGTTGATTCCATTCCATTCCATTCCATTCCATTCTATTCCATTCCATTCCATTCCATTTGTATTTATTCCATTCCATTCCTTTCCATTCCATTCCATTTCATTCCAATACATTCGGTTTGAATCCATTCCATTCCACTCCATTCCATTCGTTTGCTTCCATTCCATTCCAGAACATTCCATTCCTTTCCATTCCATTCCTTTCCATTCCATTTCATTCCGGTTGATTCCATGCTATTCCATTCCATTCCATTCCATTCCATTCCATTCGGATTGATTCCATTCCATTCCATTCTATTCCATTCCATTCCATTCTATTCGCGTTGATTCGATTCTTTCCCATTCCATTCCATTCCAATCCACTCCATTCCATTCCATTCGGGTTGATTCCACTCCATTCCATTCGATTCCATTCCATTACACTTGGGTTGATTCCATTAAATTCCATTGCATTCCATTCCATTCCATTCCATTGCATTGTGGTTGATTCCATTCCATTCCATTCCATTCCATTCCATTCCATTCCATTCCATTCCATTCCAATCCTTTCCATTCCATTCGTGTTGATTCCATTCCATTCCATTCAATTCCATTCCATTCCATTCCGTTTCATTCCGTTCATGTTGATTCCATTCAATTCCATTCCATTCCATTCCGTTCAATTCCATTCCATTCCATTCTTGTTCATTCCATTCCGTGCCATTCAATTACATTCCCTTCCATTCGTGTTGATTCCATTCCATGCCATTCCATTCCATTCCATTCTATTCCATTCGGGTTGATTCCATTCCATTCCATTGCATTCCATTCCATTCCATTTCATTCCATTCGGGTTCATTCCATTCCATTCCATTCCATTCCATTCCGTTCCATTCCCATCGGGTTGATTCCTTTCCTTTCCATTCCATTCCATTCCATTCCAATCGGGTTGATTCCATTCCATTCCATACGATTCCATTCTATTCCATTCCATTCCATTCATGTTGATAACATTCCATTCCATTAATGTTGATACCATTCCCTTCCATGCCATTCCATTCCATTCCACTCCATTAGGGTTGATGCCATTCCATTCCATTCCACCCCATTCTATTCCATTTGAATTGATTCCATTCCATTCCTTTCCATTCCGGTTAATTCCATTCCATTCCTTTCCATTCCATTGCCTTCCATTCCATTCCATTCCATTCCATTCAGGTTGCTTCTATTCCATTCCAGAACATTGCATTCCTTTCCATTCCATTCCATTCCATTCCATTGCATTCCATTCCGGTTGATTCCATTCCATTACATTCCATTCCATTCGTTTTGATTCCATTCCATTCCATTCCATTCCATTCCATTCCATTCCCTTCCATTCGTGTTGATTCCATTAAATGCCATTCCATTCCATTCCATTCTATTCCTTTCGGGTTGATTCCATTCCATTCCATTGCATTCCATTCCATTCCATTTCATTCCATTCGTGTTCATTCCATTCCATTCCATTCCATTCCATTCCATTCCATTCCATTCCATTCCGTTCCATTCCCTTCGGGTTGATTCCTTTCCATTCCATTCCATTCCATTCCATTCCATTCGGGTTGATTCCATTCCATTCCATTCCATACGATTCCATTCTATTCCATTCCATTCCATTCATGTTGATAACATTCCATTGCATTCATGTTGATACCATTCCCTTCCATTCCATTCCATTCCATTCCACTCCATTAGGGTTGATGCCATTCCATTCCATTCCATACCATTCCATTCCGTTTGAATTGATTCCATTCCATTCCATTCCATTCCATTCCGGTTAATTCCATCCCATTCCATTCCATTCCATCGCCTTCCATTCCATTCCATTCCATTCCATTCGGGTTGCTTCTATTCCATTACAGAACATTGCATTCCTTTCCATTCCATTCCATTCCATTGCATTCCATTCCGGTTGATTCCATTCCTTTCCATTCCATTCCATTCGTTTTGATTCAATTCCATTCCATTCCATTCCATTCCATTCAATTCCATTCGGTTTGATTCCATTCCATTCCATTCCATTCCATTCCATTCCATTCCATTGCATACCATTTCATTCCATTTGGGTAGATTCCGTTCTATTCCATTCCAATCCATTCCATTCTACTCCATTCCATTCCATTCCATTCCATTTCATTCCATTCCATTTGGGTAGATTCCATTCCATTACAATCCATTCCATTTGGGTTGATTCCATTCCGTTCCATTCCATTCCATTCCATTCCATTCGGTTGCTTCCATTCCATTGCAGAACATTCCATGGCATTCCAATCGATTCCATTCCGGTTGAATCCATTCCGTTCCATTCCATTCCATTCCATTCCATTCCATTCGTGTGGATTCCATTCCATTCCATTCCATTGCATTCCATTGAATTCCGTTTCATTCCATTCATGTTGATTCCATTCCATTCCATACCATTCAATTCCATTCTTGTTGATTCCAATGAATGGCATTCCATTCCATTCCATTCCAATGCATTCCTTTCCATTCCATTTCATTCCATTCGGGTTGATTCCATTCCATTACATTCCATTCAATTCCATTCCAATCCATTTCCTTCGGGTTTATTACCTTCCATTCCATTCCATTCCATTCCATTCCATTCCATTCCAATGCATTCCATTCCGGTTGATTCCATTCCATTCAATTCGTTTTGATTCAATTCCATTCCATTCCATTCCATTCCATTCCATTCAATTGCATTCGCTTTGATTCCATACCATTCCGTACCATTGCATTCCATTCCATTCCATGTCATTCCATTCGAGTTGACTCCATTCCATTCCATTGCATTCCATTCCATTCCATTCCATTCCATTCCCTTCCATTCTGCTTGATTCCATTCCATTCCATTCCATTCCATTCCATTCCATTCCATTCCATTCCATTTGGGGTGATTCCGTTCTATTCCATTCCAATCCATTCCATTGCATTGCATTCCATTCCATTCCATTCCAATCCATTCCATTCCATTTGGATTTATTCCATTCCATTCCATTCCATTCCATTCCATTCGGTTGCTTCCATTCCATTCCAGAACATTCCATTCCATTCCATTCCATTCCTTTCCATTCCATTTCATTCCAGTTGATTCCATTCTATTCCATTCCATTCCACTCCATTCCATTCTATTCCATTCCATTCCTTTTGATTCCATTCCATTCCGTTCCATTCCATTCCAATCCATTCCATTCGGTTTGATTCCATTCCATTCCATTCCAATGCATTCCACTCCATTCCATTCCATTCAATTCCATTCGGTTTGATTCCATTCCATTCCATTCCATTCCATTCCATTCCATTCCATTCCATTGCATACCATTTCATTCCATTCCGGTAGATTCCGTTCTATTCCATTCCAATCCATTCCATTCCATTCCATTCCATTCCATTCCATTCCATTCCATTTCATTCCATTCCATTTGGGTAGATTCCATTCCATTACAATCCCTTCAATTTGGGTTGATTCCATTCCGTTCCATTCCATTCCATTCCATTCCATTCGGTTGCTTCCATTCCATTCCAGAACATTCCATTCCATTCCATTGCATTCCAATCCATTCCATTCCGGTTGATTCCATTCCGTTCCATTGCATTTCATTCCATTCCATTCCATTCCATTCGTGTGGATTCCATTCCATTCCATTCCATTGCATTCCATTGCATTCCGTTTCATTCCATTCATGTTGATTCCATTCCATTCCATTCCATTCCATTCTTGTTGATTCCAATCCATGGCATTCGATTCCATTTCGTTCCAATGCATTCCTTTCCATTCCATTTCATTCCATTCGGGTTGATTCCATTCCATTCCATTCAATTCCATTCCGTTCCATTCCCTTCGGGTTTATTACCTTCCATTCCATTCCATTCCATTCCATTCCATTCCATTCCATTCCATTCCATTCCATTGCATTCCATTCCGGTTGATTCCATTCCATTCCATTCGTTTTGATTCAAATCCATTCCATTCCAGTCCATTCCATTTAATTCCATTCGCTTTGATTCCATTCCATTCCGTACCATTGCATTCCATTCCATTACATTTCATTCCATTCGGGTTGATTCCATTCCATTCCATTCCATTCCATTCCATTCCATTCCATTCCATTCCATTCTGCTTGATTCCATTCAATTCCATTCCATTCCATGCCATTCCATTCCATTTGGGGTGATTCCGTTCTATTCCATTCCAATCCATTCCATTGCATTCCATTCCATTCCATTCCGTTCCATTCCAATCCATTCCATTCCATTTGGGTTGATTCCATTCCATTCCATTCCATTCCATTCCATTTGGATTTATTCCATTCCATTCCATTCCATTCCATTCCATTCGGTTGCTTCCATTCCATTCCAGAACATTCCATTCCATTCTATTCCATTCCATTCCACTCCATTCCATTCTATTCCATTCCATTCCTTTTGATTCCATTCCTTTCCGTTCCATTCCATTCCAATCCATTCCATTCGGTTTGATTACATTCCATTCCATTTCAATGCATTCCATTCCATTTCATTCCATTAGGTATGATTCCATACCATTCCATTTCATTCCATTCAATTCCATTCCATTCCATTCTGGTTCATTCCATTCCATTCTATTCCATTCCATTCGGATTGATTCCATTCCATTCCATTCTATTCCATTCCATTCCATTCTATTCGCGTTGATTCCATTCTATCCCATTCCATTCCATTCCAATCCATTCCATTCCATTCCATTCGGGTTGATTCCATTCCATTCCATTCAATTCCATTCCATTACACTTGGGTTGATTCCTTTCCATTCCATTCGATTCCATTCCATTACCCTTGGGTTGATTCCATTAAATTCCATTGCATTCCATTCCATTCCATTCGATTGCATTCTGGTTGATTCCATTCCATTCCATTCCATTCCATTCCATTCCATTCCATTCCATTCCATTCCATTCCATTCCTTTCCATTCCATTCGTCTTGATTCCATTCCATTCCATTCAATTCCATTCCATTCCTTTCCGTTTCATTCCGTTCATGTTGATTCCATTCAATTCCATTCCATTCCATTCCATTCAATTCCATTCCATTCCATTCGTATTGATTCCATTCCGTGCCATTCCATTCCATTCCATTCCATTCGTGTTGATTCCATTCCATTCCATTTCATTGCATTCCATTCCATTCCATTTCATTCCATTCTGGTTGATTCCATTCCATTCCATTCCATTCCCTTCTGGTTGATTCCATTCCATTCCATTCCATTCCATTCGGGTTGATTCCATTCCATTCCATACGATTCCATTCTATTCCATTCCATTCCATTCATATTGATACCATTCCATTCCACGCCATTCCAATACATTCCACTCCTTTAGGTTTGATGCCATTCCATTCCATTCCATACCATTCCATTGCATTTGAATTGACTCCATTCCATTCAATTCCATTCCATTCGGGTTAATTCCATTCCATTCCATTCCTTTAAATTGCCTTCCATTCCATTCCATTCCATTCGGGTTGCTTCTATTCCATTCCAGAACGTTCCATTCCATTCCATTCCATTCCCTTCCATTCGTGTTGATTCCATTCCATGCAATTCCATTCCATTCCATTCTATTCCATTCGGGTTGATTCCATTCCATTCCATGCCATTCCATTCCATTTCATTCCATTCGGGTTCATTCCATTCCATTCCATTCCATTCCGTTCCATTCCCATCGGGTTGATTCCTTTCCATTCCATTCCATTCCATTCCATTCCATTCCATTCCATTCCATTCGGGTTGATTCCATTCCATTCCGTTCCATACGATTCCATTCTATTCCATTCCATTCCATTCATGTTGATAACATTCCATTCCATTCATGTTGATACCATTCCCTTCCATGCCATTCCATTCCATTCCACTCCATTAGGTTTGATGCCATTCCATTCCATTCCATACCATTCCATTCCATTTTAATTGATTCCATTCCATTCCATTCCATTCCGGTTAATTCCATTCCATTCCATTCCATTCCATTGCCTTCCATTCCATTCCATTCCATTCCATTCGGGTTGCTTCTATTCCATTCCAGAACATTTCATTCCTTTCCATTCCATTCCATTTCATTGCATTCCATTCTGGTTGATTCCATTCCATTCCATTCCATTCCATTCGTTTTGATTCAATTCCATTCCATTCCATTCAATTCCATTCGGTTTGATTCCATTCCTTTCCATTCCATTCTATTCCATTGCATACCATTTCATTCCATTCGGGTAGATTCCGTTCTATTCCATTCCAATCCATTCCATTCCATTCCATTCCATTCCATTCCATTCCATTCCATTCCATTTCATTCCATTCCATTTGGGTGGATTCCATTCCATTACAATCCATTCAATTTGTGTTGATTCCATTCCATTCCATTCCATTCGGTTGCTTCCATTCCATTCCAGAACATTCCATTTCATTCCATTGCATTCCAATCCATTCCATTCCGGTTGATTCCATTCCGTTTCATTCCATTCCATTCAATTCCATTCCATTCTGGTTGATTCCATTCCATTCCATTCCATTCCATTCCATTCCATTCCATTCCATTCTATTCGCGTTGATTCCATTCCATCCCGTTCCATTCAATTCTATTCGGGCTGTTTCCATTCCATTCCATTCCATTTCATTCCATTCCATTTGCATTGATAACATTCCATTCCATTCAATTGAATTCTATTCGGGTTGATTCCATTCCATTCCATTCCATTCCATTCCATTCCATTCCATTGCATTCCATTGCATTCCATTCCATTCCATTCCATTCCATTCCATTTCATTCCATTGCATTCCATTCCATTCCATTCTATTCCACTCCATTCCATTCTATTCTCCTTGATTCCATTCCATCCCATTGCATTCCATTCCATCCCATTCCATTCCATTCCATTCGGGTTGATTCCATTCCATTCCATTCCATTCCATTCCATTCCATTCCATTCCATTCCATTGCATTCTGTGTGATTCCATTCCATTCCTTTCCATTCCATTCCATTCGTGTGGATTCCATTCCATTCCATTGCATTGCATTCCATTCCATTCCATTTCATTCCATTCGGTTTGATTCGATTCCATTCCATTCCATTCCATTCCATTCCATTCCATTCCGTTCAGTTCCCTTCGGGTTGTTTGCATTCCCTTCCTTTCCATACCATTCCATTCGGGTTGTTTCCATTCCATTCCATTTCATTCCATTCCATTCCATTCCATTCCATTCTGGATGATTCCATTCCATTCCATTCCATTCCATTCCATCCGTTTTGATACCATTCCGTTCCACGCCATTCCATTCCATTCCATTCCATTAGGGTTGATGCCATTCCGTTCCATTCAACACCATTCTATTCAATTTGGGTTGATTCCGTTCCATTTTATTCCATTCCATTCCATTCCATTACATTCGGGTTAATTCCATTCCATTCCATTCCTTTCGATTCCATTCCATTCCATTCCATTCGGGATGCTTCCATTCCAGTCAAGAACATTCCATTCCATTCCATTCCATTCCTATCTATTCCTTTCCATTCCGGTTTATCCCATTCCATTCCATTCGTTTTGATTCCATTCCATTCCATTCCATTCCCTTCCATTCGGTTTGATTCCATTCCATTCCATTACATTGCTTTCCATTCCATTCCATTTCATTCCATTCGGGTTGATTCCATTCCATTCCTCTCCATTCCATTCTGGTTGATTCCATTCCATTCCATTCCCTTCATTTCCATTCCATTCCATTCCATTCTGGTTGCTTCCATTCCGATCCAGAACATTCCATTCCATTCCTTTCCATTACATTCCATTCCGTTCCATTCGGGTTCATTCCATTCCATTCCATTCCATTCCATTCCGTTCCAATCCATTCCATTCTGGATGATTCCATTCCATTCCATTCGTGTTGATACCATTCCATTGCACGGCATTCCATTCCATTCCTTTAGGGTTGTTGCCGTTCAATTCCATTCCATACCATTCCATTCCATTTGGGTTGATTCCATTCCATTCCATTCCATTACTTTCGGGTTAATTCCATTCCTTTCCACTCCATTCGATTCCATTCCATTCCATGCCATTCGTGTTGCTTCCATTCCAGTCAAGAACATTCCATTCCATTCCATTCCATTCCGGTTGATTTCATTGCATTCCATTCCATTCCATTCCATTGCATTCCATTCCATTCCATTTCAATCCATTCGGGTTGATTCCATTCCATTCCATTCCATTACATTCCATTCTGGTTGATCCTATTCGATTCCATTCCCTTCAATTCCATTCCATTCCATTCCATTCGAGTTGCTACCATTCCATTCCAAAACATTCCGTTCCATTCCTTTCCATTCTTTCCATTCCATTCCATTCGCGTTCATTCCATTCCATTCCATTCCATTCCATTCCGTTCCATTCTGGTCGAATCCATTCCATTCCATTCCATTCCATTCCATTCCATTCCATTCCATTCCATTCCTTTCAGGATGATTCCATTCCATTCCATTCCATTGCATTCCATTCCATTCCACTCCATTCGTGTTGATTTCATTCCATTTCATTCCATTCCATTCCATTCCATTCTATTACTTTACGGTTGATTCCATTCCATTCCATTTCATTCCATTCCATTCTATTCCATTCCACTCCATTCGGGTTGATTCCATTCCATTCCATTCCGTTCCATTCCATTCCATTCGGGTTGTTTCCATTCTATTCCATTCCATACCATTTTATTCAGTTCGGGTTGATTCCATTCCATTCCATTGGATTCCATTCCATTCGATTCCATTCCATTCTGATTTACCCCATTCCATTCCATTTCATTCCATTCTATTCCATTCCATTGCATTCGGTTGCTTCCATTCCATTCCAGAACATTCCATTCCATTCCGATCCATTCAATTCGTGTTGATTCCATTCCATTCCATTCCATTCCATTCCATTCCATTCCATTCGGGTTGATTCCATTCCATTCCATTCCATACCATTTTATTCAGTTCGGGTTGACGCCATTCCATTCCATTTGATTCCATTCCATTCGATTCCATTCCATTCTGGTTGACTCCATTCCATTCCATTTCATTCCATTCTATTCCAGTCCATTGCTTTCAGTTGCTTCCATTCCATCCCAGAATATTCCATTCCATTCCATTCCCTTCCATTCTGGTTGATTCCATTCCATTCCATTCCATTCCATTCCATTCCATTCTATGCCATTCCATTACTTTTGATTCCATTCCATTTCATTCCATTCCATTCCATTTTATTCCATTCGGTTTGATTCCATTCCATTCCATTCCACTCCATTCCATTACATTCCAATCCAGTCCATTCGGGTTAAATCCATTCCATACCATTCCATTCCATTTGGGTTGATTCCATTCCATTCCATTGCATTCCATTCGGGTTGATTCCATTTCTTTATATTCCATTGGATTCCATTACATTCCATTCCATTCGGGTTGCTTCCATTCCAGTCAAGAACACTCCATTCCATTCCATTCCACTCCATTCCAACCCATTCGATTCCATGTGGTTCGTTTCCATTCCATTCCATTCCTTTCGGGTTGATTCCATTCCATTCCATTCCACACCGTTCCATTCCATTCGGATTGATTCCATCCCATTCCATTCCATTCCATTCGGGTTGATTCCACTCCATTCCATTCCATTCCATCCCATTCCATTCCGGTAGATTCCGTTCTATTCCATTCCATTCCATTCCATTCCATTCCATTCGGGTTGATTCCATTCCATTCCATTCCGTACCATTCCTTTCCATTCGGTTTGATTCCATTCCATTCCAAATGTTTCCATTCCATACGATTCCATTCCATTCGGGTTGACTCCATTTCATTCCATTTCATTGCATTCTATTCCATTCCATTGCATTCCATTTCATTCCATTCGGGTAGATTCCGTTCTATTCCATTCCAATCCATTCCATTCCATTCCGGTTGATTCCATTCCATTCCATTCCATTCCATTCCATTCAATTTGGGTTGATTCCATTTAATTCCATTCCATTCCATTCCATTCCATTCCATTCCATTCCACTCCATTCCATTTCATTCCAATCCATTCTGTTTGATTCCATTCCATTCCATTCCATTCCATTCCATTCGGTTGCTTCCATTCCATTCCAGAACATTCCATTCCATTCTATTCCATTCCATTCCGTTTGATTCCATTCTTTCCATTCCATTCCATTCCATTCTATTCCATTCCATTCCTTTTGATTCCATTCCATTACATTCCATTCCATTTTTTTCCATTAGGTTTGATTCCATTCCATTCCATTCCAGTGCATTCCATTCCACTCCATTTCATTCCATTCGGGTTGATTCCATTCCATTCCATTCCATTCCATGACATTCCATTCCATTCTGGTTGATTCCATTCCATTCCATTATGTTACATTACATTACATTCGGGTTGATTCCATTCCATTTCATTCTATTCCATTCCATTCCATTCTATTCCCGTTGATTCCATTCCATCCAATTCCACTCCATTCCACCCCATTCCTTTCCACTACATTGGGGTTGATTCCATTCCATTCCATTCCATTCCATTCTTGTTGCTTCCATTCCATTCCAGAACATTCCATTCCATTCCATTCCATTCCATTCCATTCTGGTTGATTCCATTCCATTCTATTCCATTCCATTCGTTTAGATTCCATTCATTTCCATTCCATTCCATTACATTCCATTCCATTACATTACATTCGGTTTGATTCCATTCCATTCCATTCCATTGCATTCCATTCCATTCCATGTCATTCCATTCGTGTTGATTGCATTCTATTCCATTCCATTCCATTCCATTCCATTCAGGTTGATTCCATTCCATTCCATTCCATTGCATTCCATTACAATCCATTCACGTTGATTCCATTCCATTCCTTGTCATTCCATTCGTGTTGATTGCATTCCATTACATTTCATTCCATTCCATTCTGTTTGATTCCATTCTGTTCCATTCCATTCCATTCCATTCCATTATGGTTTATTCCATTGCATTCCATTCCATTCCTTTCAATTCCATTCCATTCCATTCCATTCCATTCCATTCCATTCCATTCCATTCCATTCGTGTTGATTCCATTCCATTCCATTCAATTCCATTCCATTCCATTCCGTTTCATTCCGTTCATGTTGATTCCATTCAATTCCATTCCATTCCATTCCATTCCATTCCATTCCATTCCATTCGTGTTGATTCCATTCCGTGCCTTTCCATTCCATTCCATTCGTGTTGATTCCATTCCATTCCATTTCATTGCATTCCATTCCATACCATTTCATTCCATTCTGGTTGATTCCATTCCATTCCATTCCATTCCATTCCATTCCATTCGGGTTGATTCCCTTCCATTCCACACGATTCCATTCTATTCCATTCCATTCCATTCATGTTGATACCATTCCATTCCACGCCATTCCAATACATTCCACTCCATTAGGGTTGATGCCATTCCATTCCATTCCATACCATTCCATTCCATTTGAATTGATTCCATTCCATTCAATTCCATTCCATTCGTGTTAATTCCATTCCATTCCATTCCTTTCCATTGCCTTCCATTCCATTCCATTCGGGTTGCTTCTATTCCATTCCAGAACGTTCCATTCCATTCCATTCCATTCCATTCCATTCCATTCCATTCCCTTCCATTCGTGTTGATTCCATTCCATGCAATTCCATTCCATTCCATTCTATTCCATTCGGGTTGATTCCATTCCATTCCATTGCATTCCATTCCATTCCATTTCATTCCATTCGGGTTCATTCCATTCCATTCCAATCCATTCCATTCCGTTCCATTCCCATCGGGTTGATTCCTTTCCATTGTATGCCATTCCGTTCCATTCCATTCGGGTTCATTCCATTCCATTCCATTCCATACGATTCCATTCTATTCCATTCCATTCCATTCATGTTGATAACATTCCATTCCATTCATGTTGATACCATTCCCTTCAATTCATGTTGATAACATTCCATTCCATTCATGTTGATACCATTCCCTTCCATGCCATTCCATTCCATTCCACTCCATTAGGGTTGATGCCATTCCATTCCATTCCATACCATTCCATTCCATTTGAATTGATTCCATTCCATTCCATTCCATTCCTTTCCGGTTAATTCCATTCCATTCCTTTGCCTTCCATTCCATTCCATTCCATTCCATTCCATTCGGGTTGTTTCTATTCCATTCCAGAACATTGCATTCCTTTCCATTCCATTCCATTCCATTGCATTCCATTCCGGTTGATTCCATTCCTTTCCATTCCATTCCATTCGTTTTGATTCAATTCCATTCCACTCCATTCCATTCCATTCAATTCCATTCGGTTTGATTCCATTCCATTCCATTCCATTCCATTCCATTCCATTCCATTGCATACCATTTCATTCCATTCCGGTAGATTCCGTTCTATTACATTCCAATCCATTCCATTCCATTCCATTCCATTCCATTCCATTTCATTCCATTCCATTTGGGTAGATTCCATTCCATTACAATCCCTTCAATTTGGGTTGATTCCATTCCGTTCCATTCCATTCCATTCCATTCCATTCGGTTGCTTCCATTCCATTCCAGAACATTCCATTCCATTCCATTGCATTCCAATCCATTCCATTCCATTGCATTCCAATCCATTCCATTCCGGTTGATTCCATTCCGTTCCATTGCATTTCATTCCATTCCATTCCATTCCATTCGTGTGGATTCCATTCCATTCCATTCCATTGCATTCCATTGCATTCCGTTTCATTCCATTCATGTTGATTCCATTCCATTCCATTCTTGTTGATTCCAATCCATGGCATTCGATTCCATTTCGTTCCAATGCATTCCTTTCCATTCCATTTCATTCCATTCGGGTTGATTCCATTCCATTCCATTCAATTCCATTCCGTTCCATTCCCTTCGGGTTTATTACCTTCCATTCCATTCCATTCCATTCCATTCCATTCCATTCCATTCCATTGCATTCCATTCCGGTTGATTCCATTCCATTCCATTCGTTTTGATTCAAATCCATTCCATTCCAGTCCATTCCATTTAATTCCATTCGCTTTGATTCCATTCCATTCCGTACCATTGCATTCCATTCCATTACATTTCATTCCATTCGGGTTGATTCCATTCCATTCCATTCCATTCCATTCCATTCCATTCCATTCTGCTTGATTCCATTCAATTCCATTCCATTCCATGCCATTCCATTCCATTTGGGGTGATTCCGTTCTATTCTATTCCAATCCATTCCATAGCATTCCATTCCATTCCATTCCGTTCCATTCCAATCCATTCCATTCCATTTGGGTTGATTCCATTCCATTCCATTCCATTCCATTCCATTCCATTCCATTCCATTTGGATTTATTCCATTCCATTCCATTCCATTCCATTCGGTTGCTTCCATTCCATTCCAGAACATTCCATTCCATTCTATTCCATTCCATTCCACTCCATTCCATTCTATTCCATTCCATTCCTTTTGATTCCATTCCATTCCGTTCCATTCCATTCCAATCCATTCCATTCGGTTTGATTACATTCCATTCCATTCCAATGCATTCCATTCCATTTCATTCCATTAGGTATGATTCCATACCATTCCATTTCATTCCAATCAATTCCATTCCATTCCATTCTGGTTCATTCCATTCCATTCTATTCCATTCCATTCGGATTGATTCCATTCCATTCCATTCTATTCCATTCCATTCCATTCTATTCGCGTTGATTCCATTCTATCCCATTCCATTCCATTCCAATCCATTCCATTCAATTCCATTCGGGTTGATTCCATTCCATTCCATTCGATTCCATTCCATTACACTTGGGTTGATTCCTTTCCATTCCATTCGATTCCATTCCATTACCCTTGGGTTGATTCCATTAAATTCCATTGCATTCCATTCCATTCCATTCGATTGCATTCTGGTTGATTCCATTCCGTTCCATTCCATTCCATTCCATTCCATTCCATTCCATTCCATTCCATTCCTTTCCATTCCATTCGTGTTGATTCCATTCCATTCCATTCAATTCCATTCCATTCCATTCCATTTCATTCCGTTCATGTTGATTCCATTCAATTCCATTCCATTCCATTCCATTCAATTCCATTCCATTCCATTCGTGTTGATTCCATTCCGTGCCATTCCATTCCATTCCATTCGTGTTGATTCCATTCCATTCCATTTCATTGCATTCCATTCCATTCCATTTCATTCCATTCTGGTTGATTCCATTCCATTCCATTCCATTCCCTTCTGGTTGATTCCATTCCATTCCATTCCATTCCATTCGGGTTGATTCCATTCCATTCCAAACGATTCCATTCTATTCCATTCCATTCCATTCATATTGATACCATTCCATTCCATGCCATTCCAATACATTCCACTCCATTAGGTTTGATGCCATTCCATTCCATTCCATACCATTCCATTGCATTTGAATTGACTCCATTCCATTCAATTCCATTCCATTCGGGTTAATTCCATTCCATTCCATTCCTTTAAATTGCCTTCCATTACATTCCATTCCATTCGGGTTGCTTCTATTCCATTCCAGAACGTTCCATTCCATTCCATTCCATTCCCTTCCATTCGTGTTGATTCCATTCCATGCAATTCCATTCCATTCCATTCTATTCCATTCGGGTTGATTCCATTCCATTCCATGCCATTCCATTCCATTTCATTCCATTCGGGTTCATTCCATTCCATTCCGTTCCATTGCCATCGGGTTGATTCCTTTCCATTCCATTCCATTCCATTCCATTCCATTCCATTCCATTCCATTCGGGTTGATTCCATTCCATTCCGTTCCATACGATTCCATTCTATTCCATTCCATTCCATTCATGTTGATAACATTCCATTCCATTCATGTTGATACCATTCCCTTCCATGCCATTCCATTCCATTCCACTCCATTAGGTTTGATGCCATTCCATTCCATTCCATACCATTCCATTCCATTTGAATTGATTCCATTCCATTCCATTCCGGTTAATTCCATTCCATTCCATTCCATTCCATTGCCTTCCATTCCATTCCATTCCATTCCATTCGGGTTGGTTCTATTCCATTCCAGAACATTTCATTCCTTTCCATTCCATTCCATTCCATTGCATTCCATTCCGGTTGATTCCATTCCATTCCATTCCATTCCATTCGTTTTGATTCAATTCCATTCCATTCCATTCAATTCCATTCGGTTTGATTCCATTCCATTCCATTCCATTCTATTCCATTGCATACCATTTCATTCCATTCGGGTAGATTCCGTTCTATTCCATTCCAATCCATTCCATTCCATTCCATTCCATTCCATTCCATTCCATTTCATTCCATTCCATTTGGGTGGATTCCATTCCATTACAATCCATTCAATTTTTGTTGATTCCATTCCATTCCATTCCATTCGGTTGCTTCCATTCCATTCCAGAACATTCCATTTCATTCCATTGCATTCCAATCCATTCCATTCCGGTTGATTCCATTCCGTTTCATTCCATTCCATTCAATTCCATTCCATTCTGGTTGATTCCATTCCATTCCATTCCATTCCATTCCATTCCATTCCATTCCATTCTATTCGCGTTGATTCCATTCCATCCCGTTCCATTCAATTCTATTCGGGCTGTTTCCATTCCATTCCATTCCATTTCATTCCATTCCATTTGCATTGATTCCATTCCATTCTATTCAATTGAATTCTATTCGGGTTGATTCCATTGCATTCCATTGCATTCCATTCCATTCCATTCCATTCCATTCCATTTCATTCCATTGCATTCCATTCCATTCCATTCTATTCCACTCCATTCCATTCTATTCTCCTTGATTCCATTCCATCCCATTGCATTCCATTCCATCCCATTCCATTCCATTCCATTCGGGTTGATTCCATTCCATTCCATTCCATTCCATTCCATTCCATTCCATTCCATTCCATTCTATTGCATTCTGTGTGATTCCATTCCATTCCTTTCCATTCCATTCCATTCCATTCGTGTGGATTCCATTCCATTCCATTGTATTGCATTCCATTCCATTCCATTTCATTCCATTCGGTTTGATTCCATTCCATTCCATTCCATTCCATTCCATTCCATTCCATTCCATTCCGTTCTGTTCCCTTCGGGTTGTTTGCATTCCCTTCCTTTCCATACCATTCCATTCGGGTTGTTTCCATTCCATTCCATTTCATTCCATTCCATTCCATTCCATTCCATTCTGGATGATTCCATTCCATTCCATTCCATTCGTTTTGATACCAATCCGTTCCACGCCATTCCATTCCATTTCATTCCATTAGGGTTGATGCCATTCCATTCCATTCAACACCATTCTATTCAATTTGGGTTGATTCCGTTCCATTCCATTCCATTCCATTCCATTCCATTACATTCGGGTTAATTCCATTCCATTCCATTCCTTTCGATTCCATTCCATTCCATTCCATTCGGGATGCTTCCATTCCAGTCAAGAACATTCCATTCCATTCCATTCCATTCCTATCTATTCCTTTCCATTCCGGTTTATCCCATTCCATTCCATTCCATTCCATTCGTTTTGTTTCCATTCCATTCCATTCCATTCCATTCCATTCGGTTTGATTCCATTCCATTCCATTACATTGCTTTCCATTCCATTCCATTTCATTCCATTCGGGTTGATTCCATTCCATTCCTCTCCATTCCATTCTGGTTGATTCCATTCCATTCCATTCCCTTCATTTCCATTCCATTCCATTCCATTCTGGTTGCTTCCATTCCGATCCAGAACATTCCATTCCATTCCTTTCCATTACATTCCATTCCGTTCCATTCGGGTTCATTCCATTCCATTCCATTCCATTCCATTCCATTCCGTTCCAATCCATTCCATTCTGGATGATTCCATTCCATTCCATTCGTGTTGATACCATTCCATTCCACGGCATTCCATTCCATTCCTTTAGGGTTGTTGCCGTTCAATTCCATTCCATACCATTCCATTCCATTTGGGTTGATTCCATTCCATTCCATTCCATTACATTCGGGTTAATTCCATTCCATTCCACTCCATTCGATTCCATTCCATTCCATGCCATTCGTGTTGCTTCCATTCCAGTCAAGAACATTCCATTCCATTCCATTCCATTCCGGTTGATTCCATTGCATTCCATTCCATTCCATTCCATTGCATTCCATTCCATTCCATTTCATTCCATTCGGGTTGATTCCATTCCATTCCATTCCATTACATTCCATTCTGGTTGATCCTATTCGATTCCATTCCCTTCAATTCCATTCCATTCCATTCCATTCGAGTTGCTACCATTCCATTCCAAAACATTCCGTTCCATTCCTTTCCATTCTTTCCATTCCATTCCATTCGGGTTCATTCCATTCCATTCCATTCCATTCCATTCCATTCCATTCTGGTCGAATCCATTCCATTCCATTCCATTCCATTCCATTCCATTCCTTTCAGGATGATTCCATTCCATTCCATTCCATTGCATTCCATTCCATTCCATTCCACTCCATTCGTGTTGATTTCATTCCATTTCATTCCATTCCATTCCATTCCATTCTATTACTTTCCGGTTGATTCCATTCCATTCCATTTCATTCCATTCCATTCTATTCCATTCCACTCCATTCGGGTTGATTCCATTCCATTCCATTCCGTTCCATTCCATTCGTGTTGATTCCATTCCATTCCATTCCATTCCGTTCCATTCCATTCCATTCGGGTTGTTTCCATTCTATTCCATTCCATACCATTTTATTCAATTCGGGTTGATTCCATTCCATTCCATTGGATTCCATTCCATTCGATTCCATTCCATTCTGATTTACCCCATTCCATTCCATTTCATTCCATTCTATTCCATTCCATTGCATTCGGTTGCTTCCATTCCATTCCAGAACATTCCATTCCATTCCGATCCATTCAATTCGTGTTGATTCCATTCCATTCCATTCCATTCCATTCCATTCCATTCTATTCGGGTTGATTCCATTCCATTCCATTCCATACCATTTTATTCCGTTCGGGTTGACGCCATTCCATTCCATTTGATTCCATTCCATTCGATTCCATTCCATTCTGGTTGACTCCATTCCATTCCATTTCATTCCATTCTATTCCTGTCCATTGCTTTCGGTTGCTTCCATTCCGTCCCAGAATATTCCATTCCATTCCATTCCATTCCATTCTGGTTGATTCCATTCCATTCCATTCCATTCCATTCCATTCCATTCCATTCTATGCCATTCCATTCCTTTTGATTCCATTCCATTTCATTCCATTCCATTCCATTTTATTCCATTCGGTTTGATTCCATTCCATTCCATTCCATTCCATTCCATTCCATTCCAATCCAGTCCATTCGGGTTAAATCCATTCCATACAATTCCATTCCATTCCATTCCATTCCAATCCAGTCCATTCGGGTTAAATCCATTCCATACCATTCCATTCCATTTGGGTTGATTCCATTCCATTCCATTCCATTTCATTCGGGTTGATTCCATTTCTTTATATTCCATTGGATTCCATTCCATTCCATTCCATTCGGGTTGCTTCCATTCCAGTCAAGAACACTCCATTCCATTCCATTCCACTCCATTCCAACCCATTCGATTCCATGTGGTTCGATTCCATTCCATTCCATTCCTTTCGGGTTGAATCCATTCCATTCCATTCCACACCGTTCCATTCCATTCGGATTGATTCCATCCCATTCCATTCCATTCCATTCCATTCGGGTTGATTCCACTCCATTCCATTCCATTCCATCCCATTCCATTCCGGTAGATTCCGTTCTATTCCATTCCATTCCATTCCATTCCATTCCATTCGGGTTGATTCCATTCCATTCCATTCCGTACCATTCCTTTCCATTCGGTTTGATTTCATTCCATTCCAAATGTTTCCATTCCATACGATTCCATTCCATTCGGGTTCACTCCATTTCATTCCATTTCATTGCATTCTATTCCATTCCATTGCATTCCATTTCATTCCATTCGGGTAGATTCCGTTCTATTCCATTCCAATGCATTCCATTCCATTCCGGTTGATTCCATTCCATTCCATTGCATTCCATTCAATTTGGGGTGATTCCATTTAATTCCATTCCATTCCATTCCATTCCATTCCATTCCACTCCATTCCATTTCATTCCAATCCATTCTGTTTGATTCCATTCCATTCCATTCCATTCCATTCGGTTGCTTCCATTCCATTCCAGAACATTCCATTCCATTCTATTCCATTCCATTCCGGTTGATTCCATTCTTTCCATTCCATTCCATTCCATTCTATTCCATTCCATTCCTTTTGATTCCATTCCATTCCATTCCATTCCATTTTTTTCCATTAGGTTTGATTCCATTCCATTCCATTCCAGTGCATTCCATTCCATTCCATTTCATTCCATTCGGGTTGATTCCATTCCATTCCATTCCATTCCATGACATTCCATTCCATTCTGGTTGATTCCATTCCATTCCATTCCATTCCATTATATTACATTACATTACATTCGGGTTGATTCCATTCCATTTCATTCTATTCCATTCCATTCCATTCTATTCCTGTTGATTCCATTCCATCCAATTCCACTCCATTCTACCCCATTCCTTTCCACTACATTGGGGTTGATTCCATTCCATTCCATTCCATTCCATTCCATTCTTGTTGCTTCCATTCCATTCCAGAACATTCCATTCCATTCCATTCCATTCCATTCTGGTTCATTCCATTCCATTCTATTCCATTCCATTCGTTTAGATTCCATTCATTTCCATTCCATTCCATTACATTCCATTCCATTACATTACATTCGGTTTGATTCCATTCCATTCCATTCCATTGCATTCCATTCCATTCCATGTCATTCCATTCGTGTTGATTGCATTCTATTCCATTCCATTCCATTCCATTCAGGTTGATTCCATTCCATTCCATTCCATTGCATTCCATTACAATCCATTCACGTTGATTCCATTCCATTCCTTGTCATTCCATTCGTGTTGATTGCATTCCATTACATTTCATTCCATTCCATTCCATTATGGTTGATTCCATTCTATTCCATTCCATTCCATTCCATTCCATTCCATTGCACTCGGGTTGATTCCACTCCATTCCATTCCATTCCATTCCATTCCATTCCATTCCATTCCATTCCATTCGGGTAGATTCCTTTCTATTCCATTCCATTCCATTACATTACATTCCATTCCATTCGGGTTGATTCCATTCCATTCCATTCCATTCCATTCCATTCCATTTCATTCGGGTTGATTCCATTCCATTCCATTCCATTCCATTCCATTCCATACCATTGCATTCCATTCCATTCCGTTTCATTCCATTCATATTGATTCCATTCCATTCCATTCCATTCCATTCCATTCCATTAGGGTTGTTTCCATTCCATTCCATTCCATACCATTTTATTCCATTCGGGTTGATTCCATTCCATTCCATTTGATTCCATTCCATTCGATTCCATTCCATTCTGGTTAACGCCATTCCATTCCATTTCATTCCATTGTATTCCATTCCATTGCATTCGGGTTGATTCCATTCCATTCCATTCCATTCCATTCCATTCCATTTGGGTTCATTCCATTCCATTCCATTCCATTCTATTCAATTCCATTTGTATTTATTCCATTCCATTCCATTCCATTCCATTCCATTCCATTCCATTCCATTTCATTCCAATCCATTCGGTTTGAATCCATTCCATTCCACTCCATTACATTCGGTTGCTTCCATTCCATTCCAGAACCTTCCATTCCTTTCCATTCCATTCCTTACCATTCCATTTCATTCCGGGTGATTCCATTCTATGCCATTCCATTCCATTCCAT
This sequence comes from Pan paniscus, assembly GCF_029289425.2. NCBI lineage: Eukaryota > Metazoa > Chordata > Mammalia > Primates > Hominidae > Pan > Pan paniscus. The sequence goes on along the minus strand of NC_073267.2, from coordinate 41,013,845 downwards.
TCCACTCTATTCCATTCCATTCCTTTTGATTCCATTCCATTCCAATCCATTCCATTCCCTTCCCTTCGGGGTGATTCCCTTCCATTCCATTCCATTCCATTCCATTCGGTTTAATTCCATTTAATTCAATTCCATTGGATTCCATTCCATTCCATTCCATTCCATTCCATTCTTGTTGATTCCAATCCATGGCATTCCATTCCATTCCATTCCAATGCATTCCTTTCCATTCCATTTCATTCCATTCGGGTTGATTCCATTCCATTCCATTCCATTTAAATGCATTCCGTTCCATTCCCTTCGGGTTTATAACCTTTCATTCCATTCCATTCCATTCCATTCCATTCCATTCCATTCCATTGCATTCCATTCCGGTTGATTACATTCCATTCCATTCGTTTTCATCCAATTCCATTCCATTCCATTCCATTCCATTCAATTCCATTCGCTTTGATTCCATTCCACTCCGTACCATTGCATTCCATTCCATTCCATATCATTCCATTCGGGTTGATTCCATTCCATTCCATTCCATTCCATTCCATTCCATTCGGCTTGATTCCATTCCATTCCATTCCATTCCATTTGGGGTGGTTCCGTTCTATTCCATTCCAATCCATTGCATTGCATTCCATTCCATTCCATTCCATTCCAATCCATTCCATTCCATTTGGGTTGATTCCATTCCATTCCATTCCATTCCATTCCATTTGGATTTATTCCATTCCATTCCATTCCATTCCATTCCATTCCATTCGGTTTCTTCCATTCCATTCCCGAACATTCCATTCCATTCCATTCCATTCCTTTCCATTCCATTTCATTCCGGTTGATTCCATTCTATTCCATTCCATTCGACTCCATTCCATTCTATTCCATTCCTTTCCTTTTGATTCCATTCCATTCCATTCCATTCCATTCCAATCCATTCCATTCTGTTTGATTCCATGCCATTCCATTCCAGTGCATTCCATTCCATTCCATTTCATTCCATGAGGGATGATTCCATACCATTCCATTTCATTCCATTCAATTCCATTCCATTCCATTCTGGTTCATTCCATTCCATTCCATTCCATTCCATTCCATTCGGATTGATTCCATTCCATTCCATTCTATTCCATTCCATTCCATTCTATTCGTGTTGATTCCATTCTTTCCCATTCCATTCCATTCCAATCCATTCCATTCCATTCCATTCTGGTTGATTCCATTCCATTCCATTCGATTCCATTCCATTACACTTGGGTTGATTCCACTAAATTCCATTGCATTCCATTCCATTCCATTCGATTGCATTCTGGTTGATTCCATTCCATTCCATTCCATTCCATTCCATTCCATTCCATTCCATTCCATTCCATTCCATTCCATTCCTTTCCATTCCATTCGTGTTGATTCCATTCCATTCCATTCAATTCCATTCCATTCCATTCCGTTTCATTCCGTTCATGTTGATTCCATTCAATTCCATTCCATTCAATTCCATTCCATTCCATTCGTGTTGATTCCATTCCGTGCCATTCCATTCCATTCCATTCCATTCGTGTTGATTCCATTCCATTCCATTTCATTGCATTCCACTCCATTCCATTTCATTCCATTCTGGTTGATTCCATTCCATTCCATTCCATTCCCTTTTGGTTGATTACATTCCATTCCATAACATTCCATTCGGGTTGATTCCATTCCATTCCATAGGATTCCATTCTATTCCATTCCATTCCATTCATGTTGATACCATTCCATTCCACGCCATTCCACTACATTCCACTCCATTAGGGTTGATGCCATTCCATTCCATTCCATACCATTCCATTCCATTTGAATTGATTCCATTCCATTCAATTCCATTCCATTCGGGTTAATTCCATTCCATTCCATTCCTTTCCATTGCCTTCCATTCCATTCCATTCCATTCGGGTTTCTTCTATTCCATTCCAGAACGTTCCATTCCATTCCATTCCATTCCATTCCATTCCATTCGTGTTGATTCCATTCCATGCCATTCCATTCCATTCCATTCTATTCCATTCGGGTTGATTCCATTCCATTCCATTGCATTCCATTCCATTCCATTTCTTTCCATTCGGGTTCATTCCATTCCATTCCATTCCATTCCATTCCGTTCCATTCCCATCGGGTTGATTCCTTTCCATTCCATTCCATTAAATTCCATTCCATTCGGGTTGATTCCATTCCATTCCATTCCATACGATTCCATTCTATTCCATTCCATTCCATTCATGTTGATAACATTCAATTCCATTCATGTTGATACCATTCCCTTCCATGCCATTCCATTCCATTCCACTCCATTAGGGTTGATGCCATTCCATTCCATCCCATACCATTCCATTCCATTTGAATTGATTCCATTCCATTCCATTCCGGTTAATTCCATCCCATTCCATTCCATTCCATTGCCTTCCATTCCACTCCATTCCATTCCATTCCATTCGGGTTGCTTCTATTCCATTACAGAACATTGCATTCCTTTTCCTTCCATTCCATTCCATTGCATTCCATTCCGGTTGATTCCGTTCCTTTCCATTCCATTCCATTCGTTTTGATTCAATTCCATTCCATTCCATTCCATTCCATTCCATTCCATTCGGGTTGATTCCACTCCATTCCATTCCATTCCATCCCATTCCATTCCGGTAGATTCCGTTCTATTCCATTCCATTCCATTCCATTCCATTCCATTCGGGTTGATTCCATTCCATTCCATTCCGTACCATTCCTTTCCATTCGGTTTGATTCCATTCCATTCCAAATGTTTCCATTCCATACGATTCCATTCCATTCGGGTTGACTCCATTTCATTCCATTTCATTGCATTCTATTCCATTCCATTGCATTCCATTTCATTCCATTCGGGTAGATTCCGTTCTATTCCATTCCAATCCATTCCATTCCATTCCGGTTGATTCCATTCCATTCCATTGCATTCCATTCAATTTGGGTTGATTCCATTTAATTCCATTCCATTCCATTCCATTCCATTCCATTCCACTCCATTCCATTTCATTCCAATCCATTCTGTTTGATTCCATTCCATTCCATTCCATTCCATTCGGTTGCTTCCATTCCATTCCAGAACATTCCATTCCATTCTATTCCATTCCATTCCGGTTGATTCCATTCTTTCCATTCCATTCCATTCCATTCTATTCCATTCCATTCCTTTTGATTCCATTCCATTCCATTCCATTCCATTTTTTTCCATTAGGTTTGATTCCATTCCATTCCATTCCAGTGCATTCCATTCCATTCCATTTCATTCCATTCGGGTTGATTCCATTCCATTCCATTCCATTCCATGACATTCCATTCCATTCTGGTTGATTCCATTCCATTCCATTCCATTCCATTATATTACATTACATTACATTCGGGTTGATTCCATTCCATTTCATTCTATTCCATTCCATTCCATTCTATTCCCGTTGATTCCATTCCATCCAATTCCACTCCATTCTACCCCATTCCTTTCCACTACATTGGGGTTGATTCCATTCCATTCCATTCCATTCCATTCTTGTTGCTTCCATTCCATTCCAGAACATTCCATTCCATTCCATTCCATTCCATTCTGGTTCATTCCATTCCATTCTATTCCATTCCATTCGTTTAGATTCCATTCATTTCCATTCCATTCCATTACATTCCATTCCATTACATTACATTCGGTTTGATTCCATTCCATTCCATTCCATTGCATTCCATTCCATTCCATGTCATTCCATTCGTGTTGATTGCATTCTATTCCATTCCATTCCATTCCATTCAGGTTGATTCCATTCCATTCCATTCCATTGCATTCCATTACAATCCATTCACGTTGATTCCATTCCATTCCTTGTCATTCCATTCGTGTTGATTGCATTCCATTACATTTCATTCCATTCCATTCCATTATGGTTGATTCCATTCTATTCCATTCCATTCCATTCCATTCCATTCCATTGCACTCGGGTTGATTCCACTCCATTCCATTCCATTCCATTCCATTCCATTCCATTCCATTCCATTCCATTCGGGTAGATTCCTTTCTATTCCATTCCATTCCATTACATTACATTCCATTCCATTCGGGTTGATTCCATTCCATTCCATTCCATTCCATTCCATTCCATTTCATTCGGGTTGATTCCATTCCATTCCATTCCATTCCATTCCATTCCATTCCATACCATTGCATTCCATTCCATTCCGTTTCATTCCATTCATATTGATTCCATTCCATTCCATTCCATTCCATTCCATTCCATTAGGGTTGTTTCCATTCCATTCCATTCCATACCATTTTATTCCATTCGGGTTGATTCCATTCCATTCCATTTGATTCCATTCCATTCGATTCCATTCCATTCTGGTTAACGCCATTCCATTCCATTTCATTCCATTGTATTCCATTCCATTGCATTCGGGTTGATTCCATTCCATTCCATTCCATTCCATTTGGGTTCATTCCATTCCATTCCATTCCATTCTATTCAATTCCATTTGTATTTATTCCATTCCATTCCATTCCATTCCATTCCATTCCATTCCATTCCATTCCATTTCATTCCAATCCATTCGGTTTGAATCCATTCCATTCCACTCCATTACATTCGGTTGCTTCCATTCCATTCCAGAACCTTCCATTCCTTTCCATTCCATTCCTTACCATTCCATTTCATTCCGGGTGATTCCATTCTATGCCATTCCATTCCATTCCATTCCACTCTATTCCATTCCATTCCTTTTGATTCCATTCCATTCCAATCCATTCCATTCCCTTCCCTTCGGGGTGATTCCCTTCCATTCCATTCCATTCCATTCCATTCGGTTTAATTCCATTTAATTCAATTCCATTGGATTCCATTCCATTCCATTCCATTCCATTCCATTCCATTCTTGTTGATTCCAATCCATGGCATTCCATTCCATTCCATTCCAATGCATTCCTTTCCATTCCATTTCATTCCATTCGGGTTGATTCCATTCCATTCCATTCCATTTAAATGCATTCCGTTCCATTCCCTTCGGGTTTATAACCTTTCATTCCATTCCATTCCATTCCATTCCATTCCATTCCATTCCATTCCATTGCATTCCATTCCGGTTGATTACATTCCATTCCATTCGTTTTCATCCAATTCCATTCCATTCCATTCCATTCCATTCAATTCCATTCGCTTTGATTCCATTCCACTCCGTACCATTGCATTCCATTCCATTCCATGTCATTCCATTCGGGTTGATTCCATTCCATTCCATTCCATTCCATTCCATTCGGCTTGATTCCATTCCATTCCATTCCATTCCATTTGGGGTGGTTCCGTTCTATTCCATTCCAATCCATTGCATTGCATTCCATTCCATTCCATTCCATTCCAATCCATTCCATTCCATTTGGGTTGATTCCATTCCATTCCATTCCATTCCATTCCATTTGGATTTATTCCATTCCATTCCATTCCATTCCATTCCATTCCATTCGGTTTCTTCCATTCCATTCCCGAACATTCCATTCCATTCCATTCCATTCCTTTCCATTCCATTTCATTCCGGTTGATTCCATTCTATTCCATTCCATTCGACTCCATTCCATTCTATTCCATTCCTTTCCTTTTGATTCCATTCCATTCCATTCCATTCCATTCCAATCCATTCCATTCTGTTTGATTCCATGCCATTCCATTCCAGTGCATTCCATTCCATTCCATTTCATTCCATGAGGGATGATTCCATACCATTCCATTTCATTCCATTCAATTCCATTCCATTCCATTCTGGTTCATTCCATTCCATTCCATTCCATTCCATTCCATTCGGATTGATTCCATTCCATTCCATTCTATTCCATTCCATTCCATTCTATTCGTGTTGATTCCATTCTTTCCCATTCCATTCCATTCCAATCCATTCCATTCCATTCCATTCTGGTTGATTCCATTCCATTCCATTCGATTCCATTCCATTACACTTGGGTTGATTCCACTAAATTCCATTGCATTCCATTCCATTCCATTCGATTGCATTCTGGTTGATTCCATTCCATTCCATTCCATTCCATTCCATTCCATTCCATTCCATTCCATTCCTTTCCATTCCATTCGTGTTGATTCCATTCCATTCCATTCAATTCCATTCCATTCCATTCCGTTTCATTCCGTTCATGTTGATTCCATTAAATTCCATTCCATTCAATTCCATTCCATTCCATTCCTGTTGATTCCATTCCGTGCCATTCCATTCCATTCCATTCCATTCGTGTTGATTCCATTCCATTCCATTTCACTGCATTCCACTCCATTCCATTTCATTCCATTCTGGTTGATTCCATTCCATTCCATTCCATTCCCTTTTGGTTGATTACATTCCATTCCATAACATTCCATTCGGGTTGATTCCATTCCATTCCATAGGATTCCATTCTATTCCATTCCATTCCATTCATGTTGATACCATTCCATTCCACGCCATTCCACTACATTCCACTCCATTAGGGTTGATGCCATTCCATTTCATTCCATACCATTCCATTCCATTTGAATTGATTCCATTCCATTCAATTCCATTCCATTCGGGTTAATTCCATTCCATTCCATTCCTTTCCATTGCCTTCCATTACATTCCATTCCATTCGGGTTTCTTCTATTCCATTCCAGAACGTTCCATTCCATTCCATTCCATTCCATTCCATTCCATTCCATTCGTGTTGATTCCATTCCATGCCATTCCATTCCATTCCATTCTATTCCATTCGGGTTGATTCCATTCCATTCCATTGCATTCCATTCCATTCCATTTCTTTCCATTCGTGTTCATTCCATTCCATTCCATTCCATTCCATTCCATTCCGTTCCATTCCCATCGGGTTGATTCCTTTCCATTCCATTCCATTAAATTCCATTCCATTCGGGTTGATTCCATTCCATTCCATTCCATACGATTCCATTCTATTCCATTCCATTCCATTCATGTTGATAACATTCAATTCCATTCATGTTGATACCATTCCCTTCCATGCCATTCCATTCCATTCCACTCCATTAGGGTTGATGCCATTCCATTCCATCCCATACCATTCCATTCCATTTGAATTGATTCCATTCCATTCCATTCCGGTTAATTCCATCCCATTCCATTCCATTCCATTGCCTTCCATTCCACTCCATTCCATTCCATTCCATTCGGGTTGCTTCTATTCCATTACAGAACATTGCATTCCTTTTCCTTCCATTCCATTCCATTGCATTCCATTCCGGTTGATTCCATTCCTTTCCATTCCATTCCATTCGTTTTGATTCAATTCCATTCCATTACATTCCATTCCATTCAATTCCATTCGGTTTGATTCCATTCCATTCCATTCAATTCCATTGCATACCATTTCATTCCATTTGGGTAGATTCCGTTCTATTCCATTCCAATCCATTCCATTCCATTCCATTCCATTCCATTCCATTCCATTCCATGTCATTCCATTCCATTTGGGTAGATTCCATTCCATTACAATCCATTCCATTTGGGTTGATTCCATTCCGTTCCATTCCATTCCAATCCATTCCATTCGGTTGCTTCCATTCCATTCCATTCCATTGCATTCCAATCGATTCCAATCCGGTTGATTCCATTCCGATCCATTCCATTCCATTCCATTCCATTCCATTCCATTCCATTCCATTCGTGTGGATTCCATTCCATTCCATTCCATTGCATTCCATTGCATTCCGTTTCATTCCATTCATGTTGATTCCATTCCATTCCATTCCATTGCATTCCATTGCATTCCGTTTCATTCCATTCATGTTGATTCCATTCCATTCCATACCATTCAATTCCATTCTTGTTGATTCCAATCCATGGCATTCCATTCCATTCCATTCCAATGCATTCCTTTCCATTCCATTTCATTCCATTCGGGTTGATTCCATTCCCTTCCATTCGATTCAATTCCATTCCGTTCCATTCCCTTCGGGTTTATTACCTTCCATTCCATTCCATTCCATTCCATTCCATTCCATTCCATTCCATTGCATTCCATTCCGGTTGATTCCATTCCATTCAATTCGTTTTGATTCCATTCCATTCCATTCCATTCCATTCAATTCCATTCGCTTTGATTCCATTCCATTCCGTACCATTGCATTCCATTCCATTCCATTCTATTCCATTCGGGTTGATTCCATTCCGTTCCATTCCATTCCATTCCATTCCATTCCCTTCCATTCTGCTTGATTCCATTCCATTCCATTCCATTCCATTCCATTCCATTCCATTTGGGGTGATTACGTTCTATTCCATTCCAATCCATTCCATTGCATTCCATTCCATTCCATTCCATTCCAATCCATTCCATTCCATTTGGGTTGATTCCATTCCATTCCATTCCATTCCATTCCATTCCATTCCATTTGGATTTATTCCATTCCATTCCATTCCATTCGGTTGCTTCCATTCCATTCCAGAACATTCCATTCCATTCCATTCCATTCCATTCCATTCCATTCCATTCCATTTCATTCCGGTTGATTCCATTCTATTCCATTCCATTCCACTCCATTCCATTCTATTCCATTCCATTCCTTTTGATTCCATTCCATTCCATTCCATTCCATTCCAATCCATTCCATTCGGTTTGATTCCATTCCATTCCATTCAAATGCATTCCATTCCATTCCATTTCATTCCATTAGGTATGATTCCATACCATTCCACTTCATTCCGCTCAATTCCATTCCATTCCATTCTGGTTCATTCCATTCCATTCCATTCCATTCCATTCCATTCGGATTGATTCCATTCCATTCCATTCCATTCCATTCCATTCCATTCCATTCCATTCCGGTTGATAACATTTCATTCCCTTCCATTCCATTCGTTTTGATTCCATTCCATTCCATTCCGTTCCACTCCATTCCATTCCATTCCATTCCGTTTGATTCCATTCCATTATATTCCATTCCATTCCTTTTGATTCCTTTCCATTCCATTTTATTCCATTCGGTTTGATTCCATTCGATTCCATTCCAATGCATTCCATTCCATTCCATTTCATTCCATTCTGGTTTATTCCATTCCATTACATTCAATTCCATTCTATTCCATTCTGGCTGATTCCATTCCATTCCATTCCATTCAATTCGAGATGATTCAATTCCATTCCATTCTATTCCATTCCATTCCATTCTATTCCATTCCATTCCATTCTATTCGCGTTGATTCCATTCCATCCCATTCCATTCCATTCCATCCCATTCCATTTCCTTCCATTCGGGTTGATTCCATTGCATTCCATTCCATTCCATTCCATTCCATTCCATTCCATTTGGGTGGATTCCATTCCATTCCATTCCATTCCATTCCATTCCATTCCATTCGTGTTGATTCCATTCCACTCCATTCCTTTCCATTCTTTTCCATTCCATTCGTGTTGATACCATTCCATTCCACGCCACTCCATTCCATTCCATTCCATTAGGATTGATGACAGTCCATTCCATTCCATACCATTCCATTCCATCCGGGTTAACTCCACTCCATTCCATTCCATTCGATTCCATTCCATTCCATTCGGGTTGCTTCCATTCCAGTCAAGAACATTCCATTGCATTCCATTCCTTTCCATTCCCTTCCATTCCGTTTGCTTCCATTCAATTCCATTGCGTTCCATTCGTTTTGATTCCATTCCATTCCATTCCATTCCATTCCATTCCATTCGGTTTTATTCCATTCCATTCGATTCCATTGCACTCCATTCCATTCCATTTCATTCCATTCGGGTTGATTCCATTCCATTCCATTCCATTCCGGTTGATTCCATTCAATTGCATTCCATTCGTTTAGATTCCATTCCATTCCATTCCATTCCATTCCATTCTATTACATTACATTCGGTTTGATTCCATCCCATTCCACTCCTTTGCATTCCATTCCATTCCATGTCATTCCATTCGTGTTGATTACATTCCATTCCATTCCACTCTATTCCATTCTGATTGATTCCATTCCATTCCATTCCATTAGTTTTGGGTTGATTCCATTCCATTCCATTATACTCCATTCCATTCCACTCTATTCGCGTTGATTCCATTCCATTCCATTCCATTCCATTAAATCCCATTCCATTCCATTCCACTCGCGTTGATTCGATTCAATTCCATTCCATTCCATTCCATTGCACTCCATTCCATTCTGGATGATTCCATTCCATTCCATTCCATTCCATTCCATTCCATTCCGTTCCATTCCATTCCATTCCATTTGGGTTGATTCCATTCCATTCCATTCTATTCCATTCCATTCCACTCTATTCGCGATGATTCCATTCCATTCCATTACATCCCATTCCATTCCATTCCACTCGGGTTGATTCCATTCAATTCCATTCCATTCCATTCTATTCCATTGCATTCCATTTCATTCCATTCGGGTAGATTCCGTTCTATTCCATTCCAATCCATTGCATTCCATCCCGGTTGATTCCAATCCATTCCACTCCATTCCATTTTGGTTGAATCCATTCCATTCCATTCCATTCCATTCCATTTGTGTTGATTCCATTCCATTCCATTCCATTCCATTCCATTCCATTCGGTTGCTTCCATTCCATTCCAGAACATTCCATTCCATTCCATTCCATTCCATTCTGTTTGATTCCATTCTGTTCCATTCCATTCCATTCCATTCCATTATGGTTTATTCCATTGCATTCCATTCCATTCCTTTCAATTCCATTCCATTCCATTCCATTCCGTTCCATTCCATTCCATTCCTTTCAATTCCATTCGTGTTGATTCCATTCCATTCCATTCAATTCCATTCCATTCCATTCCGTTTCATTCCGTTCATGTTGATTCCATTCAATTCCATTCCATTCCATTCCATTCAATTCCATTCCATTCCATCCATGTTGATTCCATTCCGTACCATTCCATTCCATTCCATTCGTGTTGATTCCATTCCATTCCATTTCATTGCATTCCATTCCATTCCATTTCATTCCATTCTGGTTTATTCCATTCCATTCCATTCCATTCCCTTGTGGTTGATTCCAATCCATTCCATTCCATTCCATTCGGGTTGATTCTATTCCATTCCATACGTTTCCATTCTATTCCATTCCATTCCATTCATGTTGATACCATTCCATTCCACGCCATTCCAATACATTCCACTCCATTAGGGTTGATGCCATTGCATTCCATTCCATACCATTCCATTCTATTTGAATTGATTCCATTCCATTCCATTCCATTCCATTCCATTCGGGTTAATACCATTCCATTCCATTCCTATCCATTGCCTTCCATTCCATTCCATTCCATTCGGGTTGCTTCTATTCCATTCCAGAACGTTCCATTCCATTCCATTCCATTCCATTCCATTCCATTCCATTCCATTCCATTCCCTTCCATTCGTGTTGATTCCATTCCATGCCATTCCATTCCATTCCATTATATTCCATTCTGGTTGATTCCATTGCATTCTATTGCATTCCATTCCATTCCATTTCTTTCCATTCGGGTTCATTCCATTCCATTCCATTCCATTCCATTCCGTTGCATTCCCATCGTGTTGATTCCTTTCCATTGTATTCCATTCCATTCCATTCCGTTCGGGTTGATTCCATTCCATTCCATTCCATACGATTCCATTCTATTCCATTCCATTCCATTCATGTTGATAACATTCCATTCCATTCATGTTGATACCATTCCCTTCCATGCCATTCCATTCCATTCCACTCCATTAGGGTTGATGCCATTCCATTCCATTCCATACCATTCCATTCCATTTGAATTGATTCCATTCCTTTCCATTCCATTCCTTTCCGGTAAATTCCATTCCATTCCATTCCATTCCATTGCCTTCCATTCCATTCCATTCCATTCCATTCCATTCGGGTTGCTTCTATTCCATTCCAGAACTTTGCATTCCTTTCCATTCCATTCCATTCGTTTTGATTCAATTCCATTCCATTCCATTCCATTCAATTCCATTCGGTTTGATTCCATTCCATTCCATTCCATTCCATTCCATTGCATACCATTTCATTCCATTCGCGTAGATTCCGTTCTATTCCATTCCAATCCATTCCATTCCATTCCATTCCATTCCATTCCATTCCATTCCATTTGGGTAGATTCCATTCCATTACAATCCATTCCATTTGGGTTGATGCCATTCCGTTCCATTCCATTCCATTCAATTCCATTCGGTTGCTTCCATTCCATTCCAGAACATTCCATTCCATTCCATTGCATTCCAATCCATTCCATTCCGGTTGATTCCATTCCGTTCCATTCCATTCCATTCCATTCCATTCCATTCCATTCCATTCCATTCCATTCGTGTGGATTCCATTCCATTCCATTGCATTGCATTCCATTGCATTCCGTTTCATTCCATTCATGTTGATTCCATTCCATTCCATTCCATTCCATTCCATTCCATTCCATTCTTGTTGATTCCAATCCATGGCATTCCATTCCATTCCATTCCAATGCATTCCTTTCCATTCCATTTCATTCCATTCGGGTTGATTCCATTCCATTCCATTCCATTCAATTCCATTCCGTTCCATTCCCTTCGGGTTTATTACCTTCCATTCCATTCCATTCCATTGCATTCCATTCCGGTTGATTCCATTCCATTCCATTCGTTTTGATTCAATTCCATTCCATTCCATTCCATTCCATTTAATTCCATTCGCTTTGATTCCATTCCATTCCGTACCATTGCATTCCATTCCATTACATTTCATTCAATTCGGGTTGATTCCATTCCATTCCATTCCATTCCATTCCATTCCATTCCATTCCATTCCATTCCATTCTGCTTGATTCCATTCCATTCCATTCCATTCCATTCCATTCCATTCCATTTGGGGTGATTCCGTTCTATTCCATTCCAATCCATTCCATTGCATTCCATTCCATTCCATTCCCTTCCATTCCAATCCCTTCCATTCCATTTGGGTTGATTCCATTCCATTCCATTCCATTCCATTCCATTCTATTCCATTACATTCCATTTGGATTTATCCCATTCCATTCCATTCCATTCCATTCCATTCGGTTGCTTCCGTTCCATTCCAGAACTTTCCATTCCATTCTATTCCATTCCATTCCACTCCATTCCATTCTATTCCATTCCATTCCTTTTGATTCCATTCCATTCCGTTCCATTCCATTCCAATCCATTCCATTCGGTTTGATTACATTCCATTCCATTCCAATGCATTCCATTCCATTCCATTTCATTCCATTAGGTATGATTCCATACCATTCCATTTCATTCCATTCAATTCCATTCCATTCCATTCTGGTTAATTCCATTCCGGTTCATTCCATTCCATTCCATTCCATTCCATTCCATTCCATTCCATTCCATTCGGATTGATTCCATTCCATTCCATTCTATTCCATTCCATTCCATTCTATTCACGTTGATTCCATTCTATCCCATTCCATTCCATTCCAATCCATTCCATTCCATTCCATTTGGGTTGATTCCATTCCATTCGATTCGATTCCCTTCCATTACACTGGGGTTGATTCCATTAAATTCCATTTCATTCCATTCCATTCCATTCGATTGCATTCTGGTTGATTCCATTCCATTCCATTCCATTCCATTCCATTCCTTTCCATTCCATTCGTGTTGATTCCATTCCATTCCATTCAATTCCATTCCATTACATTCCGTTTCATTCCGTTCATGTTGATTCCATTCAATTCCATTCCATTCCATTCAATTCCATTCCATTCCATTCGTGTTCATTCCATTCCGTGCCATTCCATTCCATTCCATTCCATTCGAGTTGATTCCATTCCATTCCATTTCATTGCATTCCATTCCATTCCAATTCATTCCATTCTGGTTGATTCCATTGCATTCCATTCCATTCCCTTCTGGTTGATTCCATTCCATTCCGTTCCATTCCATTCGGGTTGATTCCATTCCATTCCATACGATTCCATTCTATTCCATTCCATTCCATTCATGTTGATACCATTCCATTCCACGCCATTCTAATACACTCCACACCATTAGGGTTGATGCCATTCCATTCCATTCCATACCATTCCATTGCATTTGAATTGATTCCATTCCATTCAATTCCATTCCATTCGGGTTAATTACATTCCATTCCATTCCTTTCCATTGCCTTCCATTCCATTCCATTCCATTCGGGTTGCTTCTATTCCATTCCAGAACGTTCCATTCCATTCCCTTCCATTCCATTCCCTTCCATTCGTGTTGATTCCATTCCATGCCATTCCATTCCATTCCATTCTATTCCATTCGGGTTGATTCCATTCCATTCCATTGCATTCCATTCCATTCCATTTCATTCCATTCGGGTTCATTCCATTCCATTCCATTCCATTCCAATCCAATCCGTTCCATTCCCATCGGGTTGATTCCTTTCCATTCCATTCCATTCCATTCCATTCCATTCGGGTTGATTCCATTCCATTCCATTACATACGATTCCATTCTATTCCATTCCATTCCATTCATGTTGATAACATTCCATTCCATTAATGTTGATACCATTCCCTTCCATGCCATTCCATTCCATTCCACTCCATTAGGGTTGATGCCATTCCATTCCATTCCATACCATTCCATTCCATTTGAATTGATTCCATTCCATTCCATTCCATTCCGGTTAATTCCATTCCATTCCATTCCATTCCATTGCCTTCCATTCCATTCCATTCCATTCCATTCGGGTTGCTTCTATTCCATTCCAGAACATTGCATTCAATTCCATTCCATTGCATTCCATTGCATTCCATTCCGGTTGATTCCATTCCATTCCATTCCATTCCATTCTTTCTTATTCAATTCCATTCCATTCCATTCCATTCCATTCAATTCCATTTGGTTTGATTCCATTCCATTCCATTCCATTCCATTCCATTCCATTTGGGTTGATTCCATTCCATTCCATTCTATTCCATTCAATTCCACTCTATTCGCGATGATTCCATTCCATTCCATTACATCCCATTCCATTCCATTCCACTCGGGTTGATTCAATTAAATTCCATTCCATTCCATTCCATCACATTCCATTCTATTCCATTGCATACCATTTCATTCCATTCGGGTACATTCCATTCTATTCCATTCCAATCCATTCCATTCCATTCCATTCCATTCCTTTCCATTTCATTCTATTCCATTTGGGTAGATTCCATTCCATTACAATCCATTCCATTTGGGTTGATTCCATTCCGTTGCATTCCATTCCATTCCATTCCATTCGGTTGCTTCCATTCCATTCCAGAACATTCCATTCGATTCCATTGCATTCCAATCCATTCCATTCCGGTTGATTGCATTCCGTTCCATTCTGGTTGACTCCATTCCATTCCATTCCATTCCATTCCATTCCATTCCATTCCATTCTATTCGCGTTGATTCCATTCCATCCCATTCCATTCAATTCTATTCGTGCTGTTTCCATTCCATTCCATTCCATTTCATTCCATTCCATTTGCATTGATTCCATTCCATTCCATTCAATTGAATTCTATTCGGGTTGATTCCATTCCATTCCATTCCATTCCATTCCATTCCATTCCATTGCATTCCATTGCATTCCATTCCATTCCATTCTATTCCATTCCATTCCATTCTATTCTCCTTGATTCCATTCCATCCCATTGCATTCCATCCCATCCCATTCCATTCCATTCCATTCGGGTTGATTCCATTCCATTCCATTCCATTCCATTCCATTCCATTCCATTCCATTTGGGTTGATTCTATTCCATTCCATTCCATTCCATTCCATTCCATTCCATTACATTCTGTGTGATTCCTTTCCATTCCATTCCATTCCATTCCATTCGTGTGGATTCCATTCCATTCCATTGCATTGCATTCCATTCCATTCCATTTCATTCCATTCGGGTTGATTCCATTCCATTCCATTCCATTCCATTCCATTCCATTCCGTTCCGTTCCCTTCGGGTTGTTTGCATTCCCTTACATTCCATACCATTCCATTCGGGTTGTTTCCATTACATTCCATTTCATTCCATTCCATTCCATTCCATTCCTTTCCATTCTGGATGATTCCATTCCATTCCATTCCATTCCATTCGTGTTGATACCATTCCATTCCACGCCATTCCATTCCATTCCATTCCATTAGGGTTGATGCCATTCCATTCCATTCAACACCATTCTATTCCATTTGGGTTGATTCCATTCCTTTCCATTCCATTCCATTCCATTACATTCGGGTTAATTCCATTCCATTCCATTCCTTTCGATTCCATTCCATTCCATTGCATTCGGGATGCTTCCGTTCCAGTCAAGAACATTCCATTCCATTCCATTCCTATCCATTCCTTTCCATTCCGGTTTATCCCATTCCATTCCATTCCATTCCATTCCATTCGTTTTGATTCCATTCCATTCCATTCCATTCCATTCCACTCGGTTTGATTCCATTCCATTCCATTACATTGCTTTCCATTCCATTCCATTTCATTCCATTCGGGTTGATTCCATTCCATTCCACTCCATTCCATTCTGGTTGATTCCATTCCATTCCATTCCCTTCATTTCCATTCCATTCCATTCCATTCTGGTTGCTTGCATTCCGATCCAGAACATTCCATTCCATTCCTTTCCATTACATTCCATTCCGTTCCATTCGGGTTCATTCCATTCCATTCCATTCCATTAAATTCCATTCGGGATGTTTCCATTCCATTTCATTCTATTCCATTCCATTCCATTCCAATCCATTCCATTCTGGATGATTCCATTCAATTCCATTCGTGTTGATACCATTCCATTCCTCGCCATTCCATTCCATTCCTTTAGGGTTGTTGCCGTTCAATTCCATTCCATACCATTCCATTCCATTTGGGTGATTTCATTCCATTCCATTCCATTCCAATCCATTCCATTCCATTCGGGTTGATTCCATTCCATTTCATTCCATTCCATTCCATTCCATTCCTTTCCATTCCATTCCATTCGGGTTGATTCCATTCCATTCCATTCCATTCCCTTCCAGTACATTACATTACATTCTATTCTGGTTGATTGCATTCCACTCCATTCCATTCCATTCCATTCCATTCGGTTTGATTCCATTCCATTCCGTTACATTCCATTATATTCCATTCCATTCCATTCGTGTTGATTCCATTCCATTCCATTCCATGGAATTCCATTCCATTCCGTTTCATTCCATTCGTGTTGATTCCATTCCATTCCATTCCATTCCATTCCCTTCCATTCGTGTTGATTCCATTCCATGCCATACCATTCCATTCCTTTCCATTCCATTCCGGTTGATTCCATTCCATTCCATTCCATTCCATTCCATTCCCTTCCATTCCATTCCATTAGGGTTGATTCCATTTCATTCCATTCCATTCCATTCCACTCCATTTCATTCCATTCCATTCCATTCCATTCCCTTCGGGTTGATTCCATTCCATTCCATTCCCTTCGGGTTGATTCCATTCCATTCCATTGCATTCCATTCGGGTAGATTCCATTCAATTCCATTCCACTGCATTAAATTCCATTCCATTTCATTCCATTCGGGTTGATTCCATTCCATTCCATTCCATTCGGGTTGATTCCAGTCCATTTCATTCCATTAGATTCTATTACTTTCCATTCCTTTCCTTTCAGGTTGATTCCATTCCGTTCCATTCCATTCCATTCGGATTGATACCATTCCATTCCATTCCATTGCATTACATTACATTCTATTCGGGTTGATTCCATTCCATTCCATTCCATTCCATTCCATTCCATTCCATTCCATTCCATTCGGGTTTATGCCATTCAATTTCATTCCATTCCTTTCCATTCCATTCCATTCCATTCCATTCCATTCCATTCCATTCGGGTTGATTCCATTCCATTCCATTCCATTGCATTCCATTACATTACATTACATTCTATTCTGGTTGATTCCATTCCATTCCATTCCATTCCATTCCATTCGGTTTGATTCCAAACCATTCCATTCCATTCCATTAGAGTTGATTCCATTCCATTCCATTCCATTTCATTCCATTCCATTCCCGTCGGGTTGATTCCTTTCCATTCCATTCCCTTCTGGTGGATTCCATTCCATTCCATTCCATTCCATTCCATTCCATTTCATTCCATTCTCGATGATTCCATTCCATTCCATTCCATTCCATTCGGGTTGATTCCATTCCATTTCATTCCATTAGATTCCATTCCTTTCCATTCCATTCCTTTCAGGTTGATTCCATTACGTTCCATTCCATTCCATTCGGGTAGATACCATTCCATTCCATTCCATTCCGTTACATTACATTCTATTCGGGTTGATTCCATTCCATTCCATTCCATTCCATTCCGTTTTGGTTGACTCCATTCCATTCCATTCCATTCGATTCCATTCCATTCGTGTTGATTCCATTCAATTCCATTCAATTGCATTCCATTCCATTCCGTTTCATTCCATTGGTGTTGATTCTATTCCATACCATTCCATTCCATTCCATTCCCTTCCATTCGTGTGGATTCCATTCGTTGTCAGTGCATTCCATTCCATTCCATTCCATTCGGCTTGATTCCATGCCATTCCTTTCCATTCCCTTCTATTCCATTCCATTCCTTTGCACTCCATTCCATTCCATTCCATTCCATTCCATTCCATTCCATTCGGGTTGATTCCATTCCCTTCCATTCCATTCCATTCGGGTTGATTCCATTTCATTCCATTGCATTCCATTCCATTGCATTCTATTCCATTCTATTCCCTTCCATTGCATTCCATTCCATTGCATTTCATTCCTTTCCGGTTGATTCCATTCCATTCCATTCCATTTCATTCCATTCCATTCTGGTTGATTCCATTCTATTCCATTCCATTCCATTCCAGTTCCTTTCGGTTGATTGATTCCATTCCATTCCATTCCATTCCACTCCATTCCATTCGGGTTGATTCCATTCCATTCCATTCCATTTAATTCGGGTTGATTCCATTCCATTCCATTCCATTCCATTCCACTGCATTCCATTTCATTCCTTTCTATTCCATTGCATTCCATTCCACTCCATTTCGATCCAATCACGTTGATTCCATTCCACTCCATTCCATTCCATTCCATTATGGTTGATAACATTCCATTCCATCCCATTCCATTCCATTCCATTCCATTCCATTCCATTTGGGTTGATTCCATTCCAATCCATTCCATTCCATTCCATTCCATTCCATTCCATTCCAAACGGGTTGATTCCATTCCATTCCATTCCATTCCCTTCCATTCCATTCCATTTCATTCCTTTCGGGTAGATACCTTTCCATTCCATTCCATTGCATTTCCTTCCATTGATGTTGATTCCATTCCATTCCATTCCATTCCAATCATGTTGATTCCATTCCATTCCATTCCATTGCATTCCATTCCATTCCATTTCATTCCATTCGTGTTGACTCCATTAAATTCCATTCCATTCCATTCCATTTGGGTTGATTCTTGCCATTCCATTCCATTCCATTCATTTCGGGTTGATTCCATTCCATTCCATTCCATTCCATTCCATTCCATTCTATTCCATTCCATTCGTGATGATTCCATTGCATTCCATTCCATTGCGTTCCATTCCCTTCCGTTTCATTCCATTTGTGTTGATTCCATTCCATTGAATTCCATTCCATTCCATTCCATTCGTGTTGATTCCATTCCATTCCATTCCATTCCATTCCATTGCATTCCATTCCATTCCATTCCATTCGGGTTGATTCCATTCCATTTCATTCCATTCCATTCCCTTCCATTCCATTCCATTATGGTTGATTCCATTCCATTCCATTCCATTCCATTCCATTCCATCCCATTTCATTCCATTCCATTCCATTCCCTTCGCGTTGATTCCATTCCATTCCATTCCCTTCGGGTTGATTCCATTCCATTCCATCGCATTCCATTCGGGTAGATTCCATTCAATTCCATTCCATTGCATTCCATTCCATTCCATTTCATTCCATTCGGGTTGAATCCATTCCATTTCATTCCATTAGATTCCATTCCTTTCCATTCCATTCCTTTCAGGTTGATTCCATTCCGTTCCATTCCATTCGATTCGGATTGATACCATTCCATTCCATTCCATTGCATTACATTACATTCTATTCGGGTAGATTCCATTCCATTCCATTCCATTCCATTCCATTCCATTCCCTTCCATTCCATTCGGGTTTATTCCATTCCATTTCATTCCATTCCTTTCCATTGCATTGCATTCCATTCCATTCCATTCCATTCGGGTTGATTCCATTCCGTTCCATTCCATTGCATTCCATTACATTACATTACATTCTATTCTGGTTGATTCCATTCCATTCCATTCCATTCCATTCCATTCCATTCGGTTTGATTCCATTCCATTCCTTTCCATTCCATTGTATTCCATTCCATTCGTGTTGATTCCATTCCATTCCACTCCATGGAATTCCATTCCATTCCGTTTCATTCCATTCGTGTTGAATCCATTCCACTCCATTCCATTCCATTCCCTTCGATTCGTGTTGATTCCATTCCATGCCATGCCATTCCGTTCCATTCCATTCCATTCCGGTTGATTCCATTCCATTCCATGCCATTCCATTCCATTCCATTCCATTCCGGTTGATTCCATTCTATTCCATTCCATTCCATTCCATTCCATTTCATTTCCTTCGTGTTGATTCCATTCCATTCCATTCCATTCCGTTCCCTTCCATTCCATTCCATTAGAGTTGATTCCATTCCATTCCATTCAATTCCATTCCATTCCATTTCATTCCATTCTCGATGATTCCATTCCATTCGATTCCATTCCATTCGTGTTGATTCCATTCAATTCCATTCAATTGCATTCCATTCCATTCCGTTTCATTCCATTGGTGTTGATTCCATTCCATTCCATTCCATTCCATTCCCTTCCATTCGTGTTGATTCCATTCGTTGCCACTGCATTCCATTCCATTCCATTCCATTCGGCTTGATTCCATGCCATTCCTTTCCATTCCCTTCTATTCCATTCCATTCCTTTGCACTCCATTCCATTCCATTCCATTCCATTTCTTTCCATTCGGTTTGATGGCATTCCATTCCATTCCACTCCATTTGGGTTGATTCCATTTCATTCCATTCCATTCCATTCCATTGCATTCTATTCCATTCTATTCCCTTCCATTGCATTCCATTCCATTGCATTTCATTCCATTCCGGTTGATTCCATTCCATTCCATTCCATTTCATTCCATTCCATTCTGCTTGATTCCATTCTATTCCATTCCATTCCATTCCATTTCCTTTCGGTTGATTGATTCCATTCCCTTCCATTCCATTCCATTCGGGTTGATTCCATTCCATTCCATTCCATTTCATTCGGGTTGATTCCACTCCATTCCTTTCCATTCCATTCCACTGCATTCCATTTCATTCCTTTCTATTCCATTGCATTCCATTCCACTCCATTTCTCTCCATTCAGGTTGATTCCATTCCACTCCATTCCATTCCATTCCATTCCATTAGGATTGATTCCATTCCATTCCATCCCATTCCATTCCATTCCATTCCATTCCATTCCATTCCCTTTGGGTTGATTCCATTCCAATCCATTCCATTCCATTCCATTGCATTCCATTCCAAACGGGTTGATTCCATTACATTCCATTCCATTGCATTCCATTCCATTCCATTTCATTCCATTCGGGTTGACTCCATTAAATTCCATTCCATTCCATTCCATTCAATTCCATTCCATTTGAGTTGATTCCATGCCATTCCATTCCTTTCCATTCCATTCATTTCGGGTTGATTCCATTCCATTCCATTCCATTCCATTCCTTTCCATTCCATTCCATTCCATTCCATTCTATTCCATTCCATTCGTGTTGATTCCATTCCATTCCATTCCATTGCGTTCCATTCCATTCCGTTTCATTCCATTCGTGTTGATTCCATTCCATTAAATTCCATTCCATTCCATTCCATTCGTGTTGATTCCATTCCATTCCATTCCATTCCATTGCATTGCATTCCATTCCATTCCATTCCATTCGGGTTGATTCCATTCCATTTCATTCCATTCCATTCCATTCCATTCCATTCCATTACATTCGGTTTGATTCCCTTCCATTGCATTCCATTCCATTCCATTCCATTCCTTTCCATTCCATTCTATTCCATTCCATTGCATTCTATTCAGGTTGATTCCATTCCATTCCATTCCATTCCATTCCATTCGTGTTGATTCCATTCCTTTCCATTCCATTCCAATCCATTCCATTCCAATCGGGTTGATTCCGTTCCATTCCATTTGATTCCATTCCATTCGATTCCATTCCATTCGGGTTGACTCCATTCCATTCGTTTCCATTCCATTCGGGTTGACTCCATTCCATTCCATTCGATTCCATTCCACTCGGGTTGACTCCATTCCTTTCCATTTCATTCCATTCTATTCCATTGCATTGCATTGCATTGCATTGCATTCGGGTAGTTTCTATTCTATTCCATTCCAATCCATTCCATTCCATTCCGTTTGATTCCATTCCATTCCATTCCATTCCATTCCATTCCATTCCATTCCATTGCATTCCATTCCATTGCATTCCATTCCATTCCATTCCATTCCATTGCATTCCATTCCATTCCATTCCATTCCATTCCATTCCATTCCAATGCATTGCATTCCATTCTACTGCATTCTATTCCATTGCATTCTGGTTGATTCGATTCCATTCCATTCCATTCCATTCCATTCTATTCCATTCGTGCTGATTCCATTCCATTCCATTCCATTCCAGTCCATTCCATTCCATCCCATTCCATTCCATTCCATCCCATTCCATTCCATTCCATTCGGGTTGATTCCATTCCATTCCATTCCATTCCATTCTGGTTGATTCCATTCCATTCCATTCCATTCTATTCCATTCCATTCCATTCCATTCGGGTTGATTCCATTCCATTCCATTGCATTCCATTCCATTCCATTCCATTCAATTCGGGTTGATTCCATTGCATTCCATTCCATACCATTCTATTCCATTAGGGTTGATTCCATTCCATTCCATTTGATTCCATTCCATTCGATTCCATTCCATTCTTGCTGACTCCTTTCGGTTCCATTTCATTCGAATCCATTCGGTATGATTCCATTCCTTTCCATTCCATTCCATTTGGTTGCTTCCATTCCATTCCAGAACATTCCATCCCATTCCATTCCATTGCATTCAGATTGATTCCATTCCATTCCTTTCCATTCCATCCCATTCCATTCTATTCCATTCCATTCTGATAGATTCCATTCCATTCCATTCCATTCCATTCCATTCCCTTCCATTGTGGTTGATTTCATTCCATTCCATTACTTTCCATTCCATTGCATTCCATTCCATTCAATTTCAATCCATTCGGGTTGATTCCATTCCATTCCATTCCTTTCCATTCCATTCCATTCCATTCCATTCGGGTTCATTCCATTCCATTCCGTTCCATTCGATTGCATTCCATTCCATTCCCTTCGGATTGAATCCATTCCATTCCATTGCATTCCATTCCATTCCATTTCATTCCATTTGGGTTGATTCCATTCCATTCCATTGCATTCCATTCCATTCCATTCGTGTTGATACCATTCTATTCCACGCCATTCCATTCCAATCCATTAGGATTGTTGCCGTTCCATTCCATTCCATACCATTCCATTCCATTTTTGTTGATTCCATTCCATTCCATTCCATTCCATTTCATTCAGGTTAATTCCATTCCATTCCACTCCATTCTTTTCCATTCCATTCAATGTCATTCGTGTTGCTTCCATTCCAGTCAAGAACATTCCATTTCATTCCATTCCATTCCATTCTGGTTGATTCCATTCCATTCCATTCCCTTCATTTCCATTCCATTCCATTCCATTCTGGTTGCTTCCATTCCGATCCAGAACATTCCATTCCATTCATTTCCATTCCATTCCATTCCGTTCCATTTGGGTTCATTCCATTGAATTCCATTCCATTCCATTCCATTCCATTCCATTCGGGTTGTTTTCATACCATTTCATTCGATTCCATTCAATTGCATGCCATTCGTTTTGCTTCCATTCCAGTCAAGAACATTCCATTCCATTCCATTCCATTCTGGTTGATTCCATTCGATTCCATTCCATTGCATTCCATTACATTCCATTTCATTCCATTCGGGTTGATTCCATTCCATTCCATTCCATTCCATTACATTCCATTCTGGTTGATCCTATTCGTTTCCATTCCCTTCAATTCCATTCCATTCCATTCCATTCGAGTTGTTTCCATTCCATTCCAGAACATTCCATTCCAGTCCTTTCCATTCTTTCCATTCCATTCCATTCGGGTTCTTTCCATTCCATTCGGTTCCATTCCATTCCGGTCCATTCTGGCCGAATCCATTCCATTCCATTCCATTCGGTTGCTTCCATTCCATTCCAGAACATTCCATTCCATTCCATTCCATTGCGATTGATTCCATTGCATTCCATTCCATTCCATTCTATTCCATTCCATTCCCATCCTTTCGGTTTGACAGCATTCCATTACATTCCATTCCAGTCAGTTGCTTCCTTTCCATTCCAGAACATTCCATTCCATTCCATTCCGGTTGATTCCATTCCATTCCATTCCATTCCATTCCATTCCATTCCATTCCATTCTATTCCATTCCATTCCTTTTGATTCCATTCCATTCCATTCAATTCCATTTTATTCCATTCGGCTTGATTCCATTCTGGTTGTTTCCATTCCATTGCATTCCATTCAATTCCATTCGGCTTGATTCCATTCTGGTTGTTTCCATTCCATTGTATTCCATTCAATTCCATTCTATTCCATTCTGGTTGATTCCATTCCATTCCATTCCATTCCATTCCATTCGGGTTGATTGCATTCAATTCCATTCTCTTCCATACCATTACATTCTCTTCCATTCCGTTCCATTCTATTCCATTCCATTCCATTCTATTCGCATTGATTCCATTCCATCCCATTCCATTCCTTTCCATCCCATTCCATTCCATTCCATTCGGGTTGATTCCATTGCATTCAGTTGCATTCCATTCCATTTGGGTGGATTCCATTCCATTCCATTCCATTCCATTCCATTCCATTCCATTCCATACGTGTTGATTCCAATCCGTTCCATTCCTTTTCATTCTATTCCATTCCATTCGTGTTGATTCCATTCCATTACATTCCATCGCATTCCATTCCATTCCGTTTCATTGCATTCATGTTCATTCCTTTCCATTCCATTCCATTCAGGATGATTCCATTCCCTTCCATTCCATTCCATTCCATTCCATTCGTGTTGATACCATTCCATTCCACGCCATTCCATTATATTCCATTCCATTCCATTCCATTAGTGTTGATGCCATTCTATTCCATTCCATACCATTCCATTCCCGTTGGGTTGATTCCATTCCATTCCACTCCATTCCATTCGGGTTAATTGCATTCCATTCCATTCCATTCGACACCATTCCGTTCCATTCCATTCGGGTGGCTTCCATTCCAGTCAAGAATATTCCATTCCATTCCATTCCATTCTTTCCTCTCCATTCCAATCCATTCCATTCCATGTGGGTTGATTCCATTCCATTCCATTCCATTCCATTCCATTCCATTCGGGTTGATTCCATTCCATTCCATTCCATTCCACTACATTCCATTGCAATCCATTCGGGTTGATTCCATTCCATTCCATTCCATTCCATTCCATTCCATTCTTGTAGATTCCGTTCTATTCCATTCCATTCCATTCCATTCCATTCCATTTGGGTTGATTCCATTCCATTCCATTCCATTCCATTCGGGTTAATTCCATTCCATTCCACTCCATTCGATTCCATTCCATTCCATGCCATTCGTGTTGCTTCCATTCCAGTCAAGAACATTCCATTCCATTCCATTCCGGTTGATTCCATTCGATTCCATTCCATTGCTTTCCATTCCATTCCATTTCATTCCATTCGGGTTGATTCCATTCCATTCCATTCCATTATATTCCATTCTGGTTTATCCTATTCGTTTCCATTCCCTTCAATTCCATTCCATTGCATTCCATTCGAGTTGCTTCCATTGCATTCCAGAACATTCCATTCCAGTCCTTTCCATTCTTTCCATTCCATTCCATTCGGGTTCATCCCATTCCATTCGACTCCATTCCGTTCCATTCCATTCGGGTGGCTTCTATTCCAGTCAAGAACATTCCATTCCATTCCATTCCATTCCATTCCATTCCATTCCTCTGCATTCCAATCCATTCCATTCCATGTGGGTTGATTCCATTCCATTCCATTCCATTCCATTCCATTCCATTCCATTCCATTCCATTCCATTCCATTCGTGTTGATTCCATTCCATTCCATTCCATTCCATTCCATTCCATTCCATTCCATTCCACTCCATTCCATTGCATTCCATTCGGGTTGATTCCATTCCATTCCATTCCATACCATTCTATTCCACTCGGGTTGATTCCATTCCATTCCATTCCATTCCATTCCATTCCATTCCATTCCATTACATTACATTCCATTCGGGTTGATTCCATTCCATTCCATTCCATTCCATTCTTGTAGATTCCGTTCTATTCCATTCCATTTCATTCCATTCCATTCCGTTCGGGTTGATTCCATTCCGTTCCATTCGAATCCATTCCATTCCATTCCGAATGATTCCATGCCATTCCTTTCCATTCCATTCCGTTCCATTCCATTCCATTCCGATTGATTCCATTCCATTCCATTGCATTCCATTCCATTCAACTCCTTTCCTTTGTGGTTGAATCCATTCCATTCCCTTCCATTCCATTCCATTCCATTCCATTCCATTCCATTCGGGTTTATTCCATTCCATTCCGTTCCATTCCATTCCATTCCATTCCATTCCTTTTCGGGTGATTCCATTCCATTTCTTTCCATTCCATTCCATTCTGGTTTATTCCATTGCATTCCATTCCATTCCATTCCATTCCATTTCATTCTATTCCATTCTATCCCATTTCATTCCATTCCACTCGGGTTGATTCCATTCCATTCCATTCCATTCCATACCATGCCATTGCTGTTGATTCCATTCCATTCCATTCCATTCCATTCCACTCCATTCCATTCCATTCCGTTTGGGTTGATTCCATTCCGGTCCAATCCATACCATTCCATTGCATTCCGGTTGATTCCATTCCATTCCATTTCATTCCATTCCATTCGGGTTGATTCCATTGCATTTCTTTCTATTCCATTCCATTCCATTCTATTCCATTCCATTCCATTCTATTCGCGTTGATTCCATTCCATCCCATTCCATTCAATTCCATCCCATTCCATTCCATTCCATTCTGGTTGAGTCCATTGCATTCCATTCCATTCCATACCATTTGGGTGGATTCCATTCCATTCCATTCAATTCCATTCCATTCCATTCCGTTCGGGTTGAGTCCATTCCCTTCCATTCCGTTGCATTCCATTCCATTCCATTCCATCCCACTCAGGTTGATTCCATTCCATTTCTTTCCTTTCCATTCCATTCCATTCCATTCGGGTTTATTCCATTCCATTCCATTCCATTCCATTCGGTTGCTTCCATTCCTTTCCAGAACATTCGATTCCATTCCATTCCATTTCGGTTGATTCCATTGCATTCCATTCCATTCCATTCTTATCCATTCCTTTCCTTTTGCTTCCATTCCATTCCATTCCAATCCATTTTATTCCAATCGGTTTGATTCCATTCCATTCCATTCCAATGCATTCCATTCCATTCCATTTCATTTCATTTGGCTTTATTCCATTCCATTGCACTCTATTCTATTCCATTCTGGTTGATTCCATTCCATTCCATTCCACTCCATTCCATTTCATTCGGGTTGATTCCATTCCATTCCATTCCATTCCATTCCATTCCATTCCATTCCATTCCATTCCATTTGTGTTGACTCCATTCCATTCCATTCCATTCCATTCCATTCGGTTTGATTCCATTCCATTCCGTTCCATTCCATTCTATTCCATTCCATTCGTGTTGATTCCATTCCATTCCACTCCATTGAATTCCATTCCATTCCGTTTCATTCCATTCGTGTTGATTCCATTCCATTCCATTCCATTCCATTCCATTCCCTTCCATTCGTGTTGATTCCATTCCATGCCATGCCATTCCATTCCATTCCATTCCATTCCGGTTGATTCCATTCCATTCCATTCCATTCCATTCCATTCCATTTCATTTCCTTCGTGTTGATTCCATTCCATTCCATTCAATTCCATTCCATTCTATCCCATTTCATTCCATTCCATTCGGGTTGATTCCATTCCATTCCATTCCATACCATTCCATTGCTGTTGATTCCATTCCATTCCAATCCATTCCATTCCATTGCTGTTGATTCCATTCCATTCCATTCCATTCCATTCCATTCCATTCCACTCCATTCCATTCCATTCCGTTTGGGTTGATTTCATTCCGTTCCAATCCATTCCATTCCATTCCATTCCGGTTGATTCCATTCCATTCCATTTCATTCCATTCCATTCGGGTTGATTCCATTCCATTTCTTTCTATTCCATTCCATTCCATTCTATTCCATTCCATTCCATTCTATTCGCGTTGATTCTATTCCATCCCATTCCATTCCATTCCATCCCATTCCATTCCATTCGGGTTGAATCCATTGCATTCCATTCCATTCCATACCATTTGGGTGGATTCCATTCCATTCCATTCAATTCCATTCCATTCCATTCCGTTCAGGTTGATTCCATTCCCTTCCATTCCGTTGCATTCCATTCCATTCCATTCCATTCCACTCAGGTTGATTCCATTCCATTTCTTTCCATTCCATTCCATTCCATTCCATTCGGGTTTATTCCATTCCATTCCATTCCATTCCATTCCATTCCATTCGGTTGCTTCCATTCCATTCCAGAACATTCCATTCCATTCCATTCCATTTCGGTTGATTCCATTGCATTCCATTCCATTCCATTCTTATCCATTCCATTCCTTTTGCTTCCATTCCATTCCATTCCAATCCATTTTATTCCATTCGGTTTGATTCCATTCCATTCCATTCCAATGCATTCCATTCCATTGCATTTCATTCCATTTGGCTTTATTCCATTCCATTGCATTCTATTCTATTCCATTCTGGTTGATTCCATTCCATTCCATTCCACTCCATTCCATTTCATTCGGGTTGATTCCATTCCATTCCATTCCATTCCATTCCATTCCATTCCATTCCATTCCATTCCATTTTTGTTGACTCCATTCCATTCCATTCCATTCCATTCCATTCGGGTTGAATCCATTGCATTCCATTCCATTCCATACCAGTTGGGTGGATTCCATTCCATTCCATTCCATTCCATTCCATTCCATACGGGTTGATTCCAATCCGTTCCATTCCTTTCCATTCTATTTCATTCCATTCCTGTTGATTCCCTTCCATTCCCTTCCATCTCATTCCATTCCATTCCGTTTCATTCCATTCATGTTGATTCCTTTCCATTCCATTCCATTCGGGATGATTCCATTCCCTTCCATTCCATTCCATTCCATTCCATTCCATTCGTGTTGATACCATTCCATTCCACGCCATTCCATTCCATTCCATTCCGTTAGGGTTGATGCCATTCCATTCCATTCCATACCATTCCATTCCCGTTGGGTTGATTCCATTCCATTCCACTCCATTCCATTTGGGTTAATTGCATTCCATTCCATTCCATTCGACTCCATTCCGTTCCATTCCATTCGGGTGGCTTCCATTCCAGTCAAGAACATTCCATTCCTCTCCATTCCATTCCATTCCATTCCATTCGGGTTGATTCCATTCCATTCAATTCCATTCCATTCCATTCCATTCCACTCCATTCCATTGCATTCCATTCGGGTTGATTCCATTCCATTCCATTCCATACCATTCCATTCCACTCGGGTTGATTCCATTCCATTCCATTCCATTCCATTCGGGTTGATTCCATTCCATTCCATTCCATTCCATTCTTGTAGATTCCGTTCTATTCCATTCCATTCCATTCCATTCAATTCCGTTCGGGTTGATTCCATTCCGTTCCATTCGAATCCATTCCATTCCATTCCGATTGATTCCATGCCATTCCTTTCCATTCCATTCCGTTCCATTCCATTCCATTCCGATTGATTCCATTCCATTCCATTGCATTCCATTCCATTCAACTTCATTCCTTTGTGGTTGATTCCATTCCATTCCATTCCATTCCATTCCATTCCATTCCATTCCATTCCATTCCATTCCTTTCCATTCCGTTTCATTCCATTCCATTCAATTTCATTCCATTCGTGTTGATTCCATTCCATTCCATTCCTTTCCATTATATTCCATTCCATTCCATTCCAGTCGGGTTCATTCCATTCCCTTCCATTCCATTCGATTCTATTCCATTCCATTCCCTTCGGGTTGAATCCATTCCATTCCCTTCCTTTCCATTCCATTCCATTCCATTCGGGTTGATTCCATTCCATTCCGTTCCATTCCATTCCATTCCATTCCATTCCTTTCCGGTTGATTCCATTCCATTTCTTTCCATTCCATTCCATTCTGGTTTATTCCATTCCATTCCATTCCCTTCCATTCCATTCCATTCCATTCCATTCCACTCCATTCCATTCCATTCCGTTTGGGTTGATTCCATTCCGTTCCAATCCTTACCATTCCATTCCATTCCGGTTGATTCCATTCCATTTCTTTCTATTCCATTCCATTCCATTCTATTCCATTCCATTCCATTCTATTCGCGTTGATTCCATTCCATCCCATTCCATTCCATTCCATCGCATTCCATTCCATTCCATTCGGGTTGAATCCATTGCATTCCATTCCATTGCATACCATTTGGGTGGTTTCCTTTCCATTCCATTCCATTCCATTCCATTCCATTCCATTCCTTTCGGGTTGATTCCATTCCCTTCCATTCCGTTGCATTCCATTCCATTCCATTCCATTCCACTCAGTTTGATTCCATTCCATTTCTTTCCATTCCATTCCATTCCATTCCATTCCATTCGGTTGCTTCCATTCCATTCCAGAACATTCCATTCCATTCCATTCCATTTCGGTTGATTCCTTTGCATTCCATTCCATTCCATTCTTATCCATTCCATTCCTTTTGCTTCCATTCCATTCCATTCCAATCCATTTTATTCCATTCGGTTTGATTCCATTCCATTCCATTCCAATGCATTCCATTCCATTCCATTTCATTCCATTTGGGTTTATTCCATTCCATTGCATTCTATTCTATTCCATTCTGGTTGATTCCATTCCATTCCATTCCACTCCATTCCATTTCATTCGGGTTGATTCCTTTCCATTCCATTCCATTCCATTCCATTCCATTCCATTCCATTCCATTCCATTCCATTTGTGTTGACTCCATTCCATTCCATTCCATTCCATTCGGTTTGATTCCATTCCATTCTATTCCATTCCATTCGTGTTGATTCCATTCCATTCAACTTCATTCCTTTGTGGTTGATTCCATTCCATTCCATTCCATTCCATTCCATTCCGTTCCACTCCATTCCATTCCATTCCGTTTGGGTTGATTTCATTCCGTTCCAATCCATTCCATTCCATTCCATTCCGGTTGATTCCATTCCATTCCATTTCATTACATTCCATTCGGGTTGATTCCATTCCATTCAACTTCATTCCTTTGTGGTTGATTCCATTCCATTCCATTCCATTCCATTCCATTCCATTCCACTCCATTCCATTCCATTCCGTTTGGGTTGATTTCATTCCGTTCCAATCCATTCCATTCCATTCCATTCCGGTTGATTCCATTCCATTCCATTTCATTCCATTCCATTCGGGTTGATTCCATTCCATTTCTTTCTATTCCATTCCATTCCATTCTATTCCATTCCATTCCATTCTATTCGCGTTGATTCTATTCCATCCCATTCCATTCCATTCCATCCCATTCCATTCCATTCGGGTTGAATCCATTGCATTCCATTCCATTCCATACCATTTGGGTGGATTCCATTCCATTCCATTCAATTCCATTCCATTCCATTCCGTTCAGGTTGATTCCATTCCCTTCCATTCCGTTGCATTCCATTCCATTCCATTCCATTCCACTCAGGTTGATTCCATTCCATTTCTTTCCATTCCATTCCATTCCATTCCATTCGGGTTTATTCCATTCCATTCCATTCCATTCCATTCCATTCCATTCGGTTGCTTCCATTCCATTCCAGAACATTCCATTCCATTCCATTCCATTTCGGTTGATTCCATTGCATTCCATTCCATTCCATTCTTATCCATTCCATTCCTTTTGCTTCCATTCCATTCCATTCCAATCCATTTTATTCCATTCGGTTTGATTCCATTCCATTCCATTCCAATGCATTCCATTCCATTGCATTTCATTCCATTTGGCTTTATTCCATTCCATTGCATTCTATTCTATTCCATTCTGGTTGATTCCATTCCATTCCATTCCACTCCATTCCATTTCATTCGGGTTGATTCCATTCCATTCCATTCCATTCCATTCCATTCCATTCCATTCCATTCCATTCCATTCCATTCCATTTTGGTTGACTCCATTCCATTCCATTCCATTCCATTCCATTCGGGTTGAATCCATTGCATTCCATTCCATTCCATACCAGTTGGGTGGATTCCATTCCATTCCATTCCATTCCATTCCATTCCATACGGGTTGATTCCAATCCGTTCCATTCCTTTCCATTCTATTTCATTCCATTCCTGTTGATTCCCTTCCATTCCCTTCCATCTCATTCCATTCCATTCCGTTTCATTCCATTCATGTTGATTCCTTTCCATTCCATTCCATTCGGGATGATTCCATTCCCTTCCATTCCATTCCATTCCATTCCATTCCATTCGTGTTGATACCATTCCATTCCACGCCATTCCATTCCATTCCATTCCGTTAGGGTTGATGCCATTCCATTCCATTCCATACCATTCCATTCCCGTTGGGTTGATTCCATTCCATTCCACTCCATTCCATTTGGGTTAATTGCATTCCATTCCATTCCATTCGACTCCATTCCGTTCCATTCCATTCGGGTGGCTTCCATTCCAGTCAAGAACATTCCATTCCTCTCCATTCCATTCCATTCCATTCCATTCGGGTTGATTCCATTCCATTCAATTCCATTCCATTCCATTCCATTCCACTCCATTCCATTGCATTCCATTCGGGTTGATTCCATTCCATTCCATTCCATACCATTCCATTCCACTCGGGTTGATTCCATTCCATTCCATTCCATTCCATTCGGGTTGATTCCATTCCATTCCATTCCATTCCATTCTTGTAGATTCCGTTCTATTCCATTCCATTCCATTCCATTCAATTCCGTTCGGGTTGATTCCATTCCGTTCCATTCGAATCCATTCCATTCCATTCCGATTGATTCCATGCCATTCCTTTCCATTCCATTCCGTTCCATTCCATTCCATTCCGATTGATTCCATTCCATTCCATTGCATTCCATTCCATTCAACTTCATTCCTTTGTGGTTGATTCCATTCCATTCCATTCCATTCCATTCCATTCCATTCCATTCCATTCCATTCCATTCCATTCCTTTCCATTCCGTTTCATTCCATTCCATTCAATTTCATTCCATTCGTGTTGATTCCATTCCATTCCATTCCTTTCCATTATATTCCATTCCATTCCATTCCAGTCGGGTTCATTCCATTCCCTTCCATTCCATTCGATTCTATTCCATTCCATTCCCTTCGGGTTGAATCCATTCCATTCCCTTCCTTTCCATTCCATTCCATTCCATTCGGGTTGATTCCATTCCATTCCGTTCCATTCCATTCCATTCCATTCCATTCCTTTCCGGTTGATTCCATTCCATTTCTTTCCATTCCATTCCATTCTGGTTTATTCCATTCCATTCCATTCCCTTCCATTCCATTCCATTCCATTCCATTCCACTCCATTCCATTCCATTCCGTTTGGGTTGATTCCATTCCGTTCCAATCCTTACCATTCCATTCCATTCCGGTTGATTCCATTCCATTTCTTTCTATTCCATTCCATTCCATTCTATTCCATTCCATTCCATTCTATTCGCGTTGATTCCATTCCATCCCATTCCATTCCATTCCATCGCATTCCATTCCATTCCATTCGGGTTGAATCCATTGCATTCCATTCCATTGCATACCATTTGGGTGGTTTCCTTTCCATTCCATTCCATTCCATTCCATTCCATTCCATTCCTTTCGGGTTGATTCCATTCCCTTCCATTCCGTTGCATTCCATTCCATTCCATTCCATTCCACTCAGTTTGATTCCATTCCATTTCTTTCCATTCCATTCCATTCCATTCCATTCCATTCGGTTGCTTCCATTCCATTCCAGAACATTCCATTCCATTCCATTCCATTTCGGTTGATTCCTTTGCATTCCATTCCATTCCATTCTTATCCATTCCATTCCTTTTGCTTCCATTCCATTCCATTCCAATCCATTTTATTCCATTCGGTTTGATTCCATTCCATTCCATTCCAATGCATTCCATTCCATTCCATTTCATTCCATTTGGGTTTATTCCATTCCATTGCATTCTATTCTATTCCATTCTGGTTGATTCCATTCCATTCCATTCCACTCCATTCCATTTCATTCGGGTTGATTCCTTTCCATTCCATTCCATTCCATTCCATTCCATTCCATTCCATTCCATTCCATTCCATTTGTGTTGACTCCATTCCATTCCATTCCATTCCATTCGGTTTGATTCCATTCCATTCTATTCCATTCCATTCGTGTTGATTCCATTCCATTCCACTCCATTGAATTCCATTCCATTCCGTTTCATTCCATTCGTGTTGATTCCATTCCATTCCATTCCATTCCATTCCCTTCCATTCGTGTTGATTCCATTCCATGCCATTCCATTCCATTCCATTCCATTCCATTCCGGTTGATTCCATTCCATTCCATTCCATTCCATTCCATTCCATTCCATTTCATTTCCTTCGTGTTGATTCCATTCCATTCCATTCCATTCCGTTCCCTTCCATTCCATTCCATTAGAGTTGATTCCATTCCATTCCATTCAATTCCATTCCATTCCATTTCATTCCATTCTCGATGATTCCATTCCATTCCATTCCATTCCATTCCATTCGGGTTGATTCCATTCCATTTCATTCCATTAGATTCCATTCCTTTCCATTCCATTCCTTTCAGGTTGATTCCATAACGTTCCATTCCATTCCATTCGGGTTGATACCATTCCATTCCATTCCATTCCATTACATTACATTCTATTCGGGTTGATTCCATTCCATTCCATTCCATTCCATTCCATTTTGGTTGATTCCATTCCATTCGATTCCATTCCATTCGTGTTGATTCCATTCAATTCCATTCAATTGCATTCCATTACATTCCGTTTCATTGCACTGGTGTAGATTCCATTCCATTCCATTCCATTCCATTCCATTCCCTTCCATTCGTGTTGATTCCATTCGATGCCACTGCTTTCCATTCCATTCCATTCCATTCGGCTTGATTCCATGCCATTCCTTTCCATTCCCTTCTATTCCATTCCATTCCTTTGCACTCCATTCCATTCCATTCCATTCCATTTCATTCCATTCGGGTTGATGGCATTCCATTCCATTCCATTCCATTCGAGTTGATCCCATTTCATTCCATTCCATACCATTGCATTGCATTCTATTCCATTCTATTCCCTTCCATTGCATTCCATTCCATTGCATTTCATTCCATTCCCGTTGATTCCATTATATTCCATTCCATTCCATTCCATTAAATTCTATTCCATTCCATTCCTTTTGATTCCATTCAATTCCATTCAATTCCATTTTATTCCATTCGGCTTGATTCCATTCGGGTTGTTTCCATTCCATTGCATTCCATTCAATTCCATTCTATTCCATTCTGGTTGATTCCATTCCATTCCATTCCATTCCATTCGGGTTGATTCCATTCAATTCCATTCTCTTCCATACCATTACATTCTCTTCCATTCCATTCCATTCTATTCCATTCCATTCCATTCTATTCGCATTGATTCCATTCCATCCCATTCCATTCCATTCCATCCCACTCCATTCCATTCCATTCGGGTTGATTCCATTGCATTCAGTTGCATTCCATTCCATTTGGGTGGATTCCATTCCATTCCATTCCATTCCATTCCATTCCATTCCATTCCATTCCATTCCATTACATTCCATTCCATACGGGTTGATTCCATTCCGTTCCATTCCTTTCCATTCTATTTCATTCCATTCGTGTAGATTCCGTTCCATTCCATTCCATCTCATTCCATTCCATTCCGTTTCATTCCATTCATGTTGATTGCTTTCCATTCCATTCCATTCGGGATGATTCCATTCCCTTCCATTCCATTCCATTCCATTCCATTCGTGTTGATACCATTCCATTCCACGCCATTCCATTCCATTCCATTCCATTAGGGTTGATGCCATTCCATTCCATTCCACACCATTCCATTCCCGTTGGGTTGATTCCATTCCATTCCACTCCATTCCATTTGGGTTAATTGCATTCCATTCCATTCCATTCGACTCCATTCCGTTCCATTCCATTCGGGTGGCTTCCATTCCAGTCAAGAACATTCCATTCCATTCCATTCCATTCCATTCCATTCCATTCCATTCGGGTTGATTCCATTCCATTCCATTCCATTCCATTCCATTCCATTCCATTCCACTCCATTCCATTGCATTCCATTCGGGTTGATTCCATTCCATTCCATTCCATAACATTCCATTCCACTCGGGTTGATTCCATTCCATTCCATTCCATTCCATTCCATTCGGGTTGATTCCATTCCATTCCATTCCATTCCATTCCATTGCATTCCATTCTTGCAGATTCCGTTCTATTCCATTCCTTTCCATTCCATTCCATTCCATTCGTGTTGATTCCATTCCATTCCATTCCTTTCCATTATATTCCATTCCATTCCATTCCAGTCGGGTTTATTCCATTCCATTCCATTCCATTCCATTCCATTCCATTCCATTCCCTTCGGGTTGAATCCATTCCATTCCATTCCATTCCCTTCCATTCCATTCCATTCGGGTTGATTCCATTCTATTCCGTTCCATTCCATTCCATTCCATTCCATTCCTTTCCGGTTGATTCCATTCCATTTCTTTCCATTCCATTCCATTCTGGTTTATTCCATTCCATTCCATTCCATTCCATTCCATTCCATTCCATTCCATTCCATTTCATTCTATTCCATTCTATCCCATTTCATTCCATTCCATTCGGGTTGATTCCATTCCATTCCATTCCATACCATTCCATTGCTTTTGATTCCATTCCATTCCATTCCATTCCATTCCACTCCATTCCATTCCATTCCGTTTGGGTTGATTCCTTTCCGTTCCAATCCATACCATTCCATTCCATTCCGGTTGATTCCATTCCATTCCATTTCATTCCATTCCATTCGGGTTGATTCCATTCCATTTCTTTCTATTCCATTCCATTCCATTCTATTCCATTCCATTCCATTCTATTCGCGTTGATTCCATTCCATCCCATTCCATTCCATTCCATCGCATTCTATTCCATTCCATTCGGGTTGAATCCATTGCATTCCATTCCATTCCATACCATTTGGGTGGATTCCATTCCATTCCATTCAATTCCATTCCATTCCATTCCGTTGCATTCCATTCCATTCCATTCCATTCCACTCAGGTTGATTCCATTCCATTTCTTTCCATTCCATTCCATTCCATTCCATTCGGGTTTATTCCATTCCATTCCATTCCATTCCATTCCATTCCATTCCATTCCATTCGGTTGCTTCCATTCCATTCCAGAACATTCCATTCCATTCCATTCCATTTCGGTTGATTCCATTGCATTCCATTCCATTCCATTCTTATCCATTCCATTCCTTTTGCTTCCATTCCATTCCATTCCAATCCATTTTATTCCATTCGGTTTGATTCCATTCCATTCCATTCCAATGCATTCCATTCCATTCCATTTCATTCCATTTGGGTTTATTCCATTCCATTGCATTCTATTCTATTCCATTCTGGTTGATTCCATTCCATTCCATTCCACTCCATTCCATTTCATTCGGGTTGATTCCATTCCATTCCATTCCATTCCATTCCATTCCATTCCATTCCATTCCATTCCATTCCATTTGTGTTGACCCCATTCCATTCCATTCCATTCCATTCCATTCGGTTTGATTCCATTCCATTCCGTTCCATTCCATTCTATTCCATTCCATTCGTGTTGATTCCATTCCATTCCACTCCACTGTATTTCATTTCATTCCGTTTCATTCCATTCGTGTTGATTCCACTCCATTCCATTCCATTCCATTCCCTTCCATTCGTGTTGATTCCATTCCATGCCATGCCATTCTATTCCATTCCATTCCATTCCGGTTGATTCCATTCCATTCCATTCCATTCCATTCCATTCCATTTCATTTCATTTCCTTCGTGTTGATTCCATTGCATTCCATTCCATTCCGTTCCCTTCCATTCCATTCCATTAGAGTGGTTTCCATTCCATTCCATTCAATTCCATTCCATTCCATTTCATTCCATTCTCGATGATTCCATTCCATTCCATTCCATTCCATTCCATTCGGGTTGATTCCATTCCATTTCATTCCATTAGATTCCATTCCTTTCCATTCCATTCCTTTCAGGTTGATTCCATTACGTTCCATTCCATTCCATTCTGGTTGATACCATTCCATTCCATTCCATTCCATTACATTACATTCTATTCGGTTTGATTCCATTCCATTCCATTCCATTTTGGATGATTCCATTCCATTCGATTCCATTCCATTCGTGTTGATTCCATTCTATTCCATTCAATTTCATTCCATTCCATTCCGTTTCATTCCATTGGTGTTGATTCCATTCCATTCTATTCCATTCCATTCCCTTCCATTCGTGTTGATTCCATTCGATGCCACTGCTTTCCATTCCATTCCATTCGGCTTGATTCCATGCCATTCCTTTCCATTCTCTTCTATTCCATTCCATTCCTTTGCACTCCATTCCATTCCATTCCATTCCATTTCATTCCATTCGGGTTGATGGCATTCCATTCCATTCCATTCCATTCGGGTTGATTCCATTTCATTCCATTCCATTCCATTCCATTGCATTCTATTCCATTCTATTCCCTTCCATTGCATTCCATTCCATTGCATTTCATTCCATTCCAGTTGATTCCATTCCATTCCATTCTATTCCATTCCATTCCTTTTGATTCCATTCCATTCCATTCAATTCCATTCCATTCCATTTCGTTCGGGTTGATTCCATTCCGTTCCATTCGAATCCAATCCATTCCACTCCGATTGATTCCATGCCATTCCTTTCCATTCCATTCCG
The DNA here is from genome assembly GCF_029289425.2 of Pan paniscus. Classification (NCBI taxonomy): domain Eukaryota; kingdom Metazoa; phylum Chordata; class Mammalia; order Primates; family Hominidae; genus Pan; species Pan paniscus. The sequence goes on along the minus strand of NC_073267.2, from coordinate 40,974,338 downwards.
TTCGATTCCATTGCATTCCGATTGATTCCATTCCATTCCATTGCATTCCATTCCATTCAACTCCATTCCTTTGTGGTTGATTCCATTCCATTCCATTCCATTCCATTCCATTCCATTCCATTCCATTCCATTCCTTTCCATTCCGTTTCATTCCATTCCATTCAATTTCATTCCATTCGGGTTGATTCCATTCCATTCCATTCCTTTCCATTATATTCCATTCCATTCCATTCCAGTCGGGTTCATTCCATTCCATTCCATTCCATTCGATTCGATTCCATTCCATTCCCTTCGGGTTGAATCCATTCCATTCCCTTCCATTCCATTCCATTCCATTCCATTCGGGTTGATTCCATTCCATTCCGTTCCCTTCCATTCCATTCCATTCCATTCCATTCTGGTTTATTGCATTCCATTCCATTCCATTCCATTCCATTCCATTCCATTCCATTCCATTTCATTCTATTTCATTCTATCCCATTTCATTCAATTCCATTCGGGTAGATTCCATTCCATTCCATTCCATACCATTCCATTGCTGTTGATTCCATTCCATTCCATTCCATTCCATTCCATTCCACTCCATTCCATTCCATTCCGTTTGTGTTGATTCCATTCCGTTCCATTTCATTCCATTCCATTCGGGTTGATTCCATTCCATTTCTTTCTATTCCATTCCATTCCATTCTATTCCATTCCATTCCATTCTATTCGCGTTGATTCCATTCCATCCCATTCCATTCCATTGCATCCCATTCCATTCCATTCCATTCGGGTTGAATCCATTGCATTCCATTCCATTCCATACCATTTGGGTGGATTCCATTCCATTCCATTCAATTCCATTCCATTCCATTCCGTTCGGGTTGATTCCATTCCCTTCCATTCCGTTGCATTCCATTCCATTCCATTCCATTCCACTCAGGTTGATTCCATTCCATTTCTTTCCATTCCATTCCATTCCATTCGGGTTTACTCCATTCCATTCCATTCCATTCCATTCGGTTGCTTCCATTCCTTTCCAGAACATTCCATTCCATTCCATTCCATTTCGGTTGATTCCATTGCATTCCATTCCATTCCATTCTTATCCATTCCATTCCTTTTGCTTCCATTCCATTCCATTCCAATCCATTTTATTCCATTCGGTTTGATTCCATTCCATTCCATTTCAATGCATTCCATTCCATTCCATTTCATTCCATTTGGGTTTATTCCATTCCATTGCATTCTATACTATTCCATTCTGGTTGATTCCATTCCATTCCATTCCACTCCATTCCATTTCATTCGGGTTGATTCCACTCCATTCCATTCCATTCCATTCCATTCCATTTGTGTTGACTCCATTCCATTCCATTCCATTCCATTCCATTCGGTTTGATTCCATTCCATTCCGTTCCATTCCATTCTATTCCATTCCATTCGTGTTGATTCCATTCCATTCCACTCCATTGAATTCCATTCCATTCCGTTTCATTCCATTCGTGTTGATTCCATTTCATTCCATTCCATTCCATTCCATTCCATTCCATTGCATTCTATTCCATTCTATTCCCTTCCATTGCATTCCATTCCATTGCATTTCATTCCATTCCGGTTGATTCCATTCCATTCCATTACATTCCATTCCATTCTATTCCATTCCATTCCTTTTGATTCCATTCCATTCCATTCAATTCCATTTTATTCCATTCGGCTTGATTCCATTCGGGTTGTTTCCATTCCATTGCATTCCATTCAATTCCATTCTATTCCATTCTAGTTGATTCCATTCCATTCCATTCCTTTCCATTCGAGTTGATTCCATTCAATTCCATTCTCTTCCATACCATTACATTCTCTTCCATTCCATTCCATTCTATTCCATTCCATTCCATTCTATTCGCGTTGATTCCATTCCATCCCATTCCATTCCATTCCATCCCATTCCATTCCATTCCATTCGGGTTGATTCCATTGCATTCAGTTGCATTCCATTCCATTTGGGTGGATTCCATTCCATTCCATTCCATTCCATTGCATTCCATTCCATTCCATACTGGTTGATTCCAATCCGTTCCATTCCTTTCCATTCTATTTCATTCCATTCGTGTTGATTCCGTTCCATTCCATTCCATCGCATTCCATTCCATTCCGTTTCATTCCATTCATGTTGATTCCTTTCCATTCCATTCCATTCGGGATGATTCCATTCCCTTCCATTCCATTCCATTCCATTCGTGTTGATACCATTCCTTTCCACGCCATTCCATTCCATTCCATTCCATTAGGTTTGATGCCTTTCCATTCCATTCCATACAATTCCATTCCCGTTGGGTTGATTCCATTCCATTCCACTCCATTCCATTTGGGTTAATTGCATTCCATTCCATTCCATTCGACTCCATTCCGTTCCATTCCATTCGGGTGGCTTCCATTCCAGTCAAGAACATTCCATTCCATTCCATTCCTCTCCATTCCAATCCATTCCATTCCATGTGGTTTGATTCCATTCCATTCCATTCCATTCCATTCCATTCCATTCCATTCCATTCCACTCCATTCCATTGCATTCCATTCGGGTTGATTCTTTTCCATTCCATTCCATACCATTCCATTCCACTCGGGTTGATTGCATTCCATTCCATTCCATTCCATTCCATTCCATTCCATACCATTCCATTCCATTCCATTCCATTCCATTCGGGTTGATTCCATTCCATTCCATTCCATTCCATTCTTGTAGATTCCATTCTATTCCATTCCATTCCATTCCATTCCATTTCGTTCGGGTTGATTCCATTCCGTTCCATTCGAATCCATTCCATTCCATTCCGATTGATTCCATGCCATTCCTTTCCATTCCATTCCGTTCCATTCCATTCCATTCCGATTGATTCCATTCCATTCCATTGCATTCCATTCCATTCAACTCCATTCCTTTGTGGTTGATTCCATTCCATTCCATTCCATTCCATTCCATTCCATTCCATTCCATTCCTTTCCATTCCGTTTCATTCCATTCCATTCAATTTCATTCCATTCGGGTTGATTCCATTCCATTCCATTCCTTTCCATTATATTCCATTCCATTCCATTCCAGTCGGGTCCATTCCATTCCATTCCATTCCATTCGATTCTATTCCATTCCATTCCCTTCGGGTTGAATCCATTCCATTCCCTTCCATTCCATTCCATTCCCTTCCATTCGGGTTGATTCCATTCCATTCCGTTCCATTCCATTCCATTCCATTCCATTCCTTTCCGGTTGATTCCATTCTATTTCTTTCCATTCCATTCCATTCTGGTTTATTCCATTCCATTCCATTCCATTCCATTCCATTCCATTCCATTCTATTCCATTCTATCCAATTTCATTCCATTCCATTCGGGTTGATTCCATTCCATTCCATTCCATACCATTCCATTGCTGTTGATTCCATTCCATTCCAATCCATTCCATTCCATTGCTGTTGATTCCATTCCATTCCATTCCATTCCATTCCATTCCATTCCATTCCATTCCATTCCATTCCACTCCATTCCATTCCATTCCGTTTCGGTTGATTTCATTCCGTTCCAATCCATACCATTCCATTCCATTCCGGTTGATTCCATTCCATTCCATTTCATTCCATTCCATTCGGGTTGATTCCATTCCATTTCTTTCTATTCCATTCCATTCCATTCTATTCCATTCCATTCCATTCTATTCGCGTTGATTCTATTCCATCCCATTCCATTCCATTCCATCCCATTCCATTCCATTCCATTCGGGTTGAATCCATTGCATTCCATTCCATTCCATACCATTTGGGTGGATTCCATTCCATTCCATTCAATTACATTCCATTCCATTCCGTTCAGGTTGATTCCATTCCCTTCCATTCCGTTGCATTCCATTCCATTCCATTCCATTGCACTCAGGTTGATTCCATTCCATTTCTTTCCATTCCATTCCATTCCATTCCATTCGTGTTTATTCCATTCCATTCCATTCCATTCCATTCCATTCCATTCCATTCCATTCGGTTGCTTCCATTGCATTCCAGAACATTCCATTCCATTCCATTCCATTTCGGTTGATTCCATTGCATTCCATTCCATTCCATTCTTATCCATTCCATTCCTTTTGCTTCCATTCCATTCCATTCCAATCCATTTTATTCCATTCGGTTTGATTCCATTCCATTCCATTCCAATGCATTCCATTCCATTCCATTTCATTCCATTTGGCTTTATTCCATTCCATTGCATTCTATTCTATTCCATTCTGGTTGATTCCATTCCATTCCATTCCACTCCATTCCATTTCATTCGGGTTGATTCCATTCCATTCCATTCCATTCCATTCCATTCCATTCCATTCCATTCCATTCCATTTGTGTTGACTCCATTCCATTCCATTCCATTCCATTCCATTCGGGTTGAATCCATTGCATTCCATTCCATTCCATACCATTTGGGTGGATTCCATTGCATTCCATTCAATTCCATTCCATTCCATTCCGTTCGGGTTGATTCCATTCCCTTCCATTCCGTTGCATTCCATTCCATTCCATTCCATTCCACTCAGGTTGATTCCATTCCATTTCTTTCCATTCCATTCCATTCCATTCGGGTTTACTCCATTCCATTCCATTCCATTCCATTCGTTTGCTTCCATTCCTTTCCAGAACATTCCATTCCATTCCATTCCATTTCGGTTGATTCCATTGCATTCCATTCCATTCCATTCTTATCCATTCCATTCCTTTTGCTTCCATTCCATTCCATTCCAATCCATTTTATTCCATTCGGTTTGATTCCATTCCATTCCATTTCAATGCATTCCATTCCATTCCATTTCATTCCATTTGGGTTTATTCCATTCCATTGCATTCTATACTCTTCCATTCTGGTTGATTCCATTCCATTCCATTCCACTCCATTCCATTTCATTCGGGTTGATTCCACTCCATTCCATTCCATTCCATTCCATTCCATTTGTGTTGACTCCATTCCATTCCATTCCATTCCATTCCATTCGGTTTGATTCCATTCCATTCCGTTCCATTCCATTCTATTCCATTCCATTCGTGTTGATTCCATTCCATTCCACTCCATTGAATTCCATTCCATTCCGTTTCATTCCATTCGTGTTGATTCCATTTCATTCCTTTCCATTCCATTCCATTCCATTGCATTCTATTCCATTCTATTCCCTTCCATTGCATTCCATTCCATTGCATTTCATTCCATTCCGGTTGATTCCATTCCATTCCATTCCATTCCATTCCATTCCATTCTATTCCATTCCATTCCTTTTGATTCCATTCCATTCCATTCAATTCCATTTTATTCCATTCGGCTTGATTCCATTCGGGTTGTTTCCATTCCATTGCATTCCATTCAATTCCATTCTATTCCATTCTAGTTGATTCCATTCCATTCCATTCCTTTCCATTCGAGTTGATTCCATTCAATTCCATTCTCTTCCATACCATTACATTCTCTTCCATTCCATTCCATTCTATTCCATTCCATTCCATTCTATTCGCGTTGATTCCATTCCATCCCATTCCATTCCATTCCATCCCATTCCATTCCATTCCATTCGGGTTGATTCCATTGCATTCAGTTGCATTCCATTCCATTTGGGTGGATTCCATTCCATTCCATTCCATTCCATTCCATTGCATTCCATTCCATTCCATACTGGTTGATTCCAATCCGTTCCATTCCTTTCCATTCTATTTCATTCCATTCGTGTTGATTCCGTTCCATTCCATTCCATCGCATTCCATTCCATTCCGTTTCATTCCATTCATGTTGATTCCTTTCCATTCCATTCCATTCGGGATGATTCCATTCCCTTCCATTCCATTCCATTCCATTCGTGTTGATACCATTCCTTTCCACGCCATTCCATTCCATTCCATTCCATTAGGGTTGATGCCATTCCATTCCATTCCATACAATTCCATTCCCGTTGGGTTGATTCCATTCCATTCCACTCCATTCCATTTGGGTTAATTGCATTCCATTCCATTCCATTCGACTCCATTCCATTCCATTCCATTCGGGTGGCTTCCATTCCAGTCAAGAACATTCCATTCCATTCCATTCCTCTCCATTCCAATCCATTCCATTCCATTCCGATTGATTCCATGCCATTCCTTTCCATTCCATTCCGTTCCATTCCATTCCATTCCGATTGATTCCATTCCATTCCACTGCATTCCATTCCATTCAACTCCATTCCTTTGTGGTTGATTCCATTCCATTCCATTCCATTCCATTCCATTCCATTCCTTTCCATTCCGTTTCATTCCATTCCATTCAATTTCATTCCATTCGGGTTGATTCCATTCCATTCCATTCCTTTCCATTATATTCCATTCCATTCCATTCCAGTCGGGTTCATTCCATTCCATTCCATTCCATTCGATTCTATTCCATTCCATTCCCTTCGGGTTGAATCCATTCCATTCCCTTCCATTCCATTCCATTCCCTTCCATTCGGGTTGATTCCATTCCATTCCGTTCCATTCCATTCCATTCCATTCCATTCCATTCCTTTCCGGTTGATTCCATTCTATTTCTTTCCATTCCATTCCATTCTGGTTTATTCCATTCCATTCCATTCCATTCCATTCCATTCCATTCCATTCCATTCCATTCTATTCCATTCTATCCCATTTCATTCCATTCCATTCGGGTTGATTCCATTCCATTCCATTCCATACCATTCCATTGCTGTTGATTCCATTCCATTCCAATCCATTCCATTCCATTGCTGTTGATTCCATTCCATTCCATTCCATTCCATTCCATTCCATTCCATTCCACTCCATTCCATTCCATTCCGTTTGGGTTGATTTCATTCCGTTCCAATCCATACCATTCCATTCCATTCCGGTTGATTCCATTCCATTCCATTTCATTCCATTCCATTCGGGTTGATTCCATTCCATTTCTTTCTATTCCATTCCATTCCATTCTATTCCATTCCATTCCATTCTATTCGCGTTGATTCTATTCCATCCCATTCCATTCCATTCCATCCCATTCCATTCCATTCGGGTTGAATCCATTGCATTCCATTCCATTCCATACCATTTGGGTGGATTCCATTCCATTCCATTCAATTCCATTCCATTCCATTCCGTTCAGGTTGATTCCATTCCCTTCCATTCCGTTGCATTCCATTCCATTCCATTCCATTCCACTCAGGTTGATTCCATTCCATTTCTTTCCATTCCATTCCATTCCATTCCATTCGGGTTTATTCCATTCCATTCCATTCCATTCCATTCCATTCGGTTGCTTCCATTCCATTCCAGAACATTCCATTCCATTCCATTCCATTTCGGTTGATTCCATTGCATTCCATTCCATTCCATTCTTATCCATTCCATTCCTTTTGCTTCCATTCCATTCCATTCCAATCCATTTTATTCCATTCGGTTTGATTCCATTCCATTCCATTCCAATGCATTCCATTCCATTCCATTTCATTCCATTTGGCTTTATTCCATTCCATTGCATTCTATTCTATTCCATTCTGGTTGATTCCATTCCATTCCATTCCACTCCATTCCATTTCATTCGGGTTGATTCCATTCCATTCCATTCCATTCCATTCCATTCCATTCCATTCCATTCCATTCCATTTTTGTTGACTCCATTCCATTCCATTCCATTCCATTCCATTCGGGTTGAATCTATTGCATTCCATTCCATTCCATACCATTTGGGTGGATTCCATTCCATTCCATTCAATTCCATTCCATTCCATTCCGTTCGGGTTGATTCCATTCCCTTCCATTCCGTTGCATTCCATTCCATTCCATTCCATTCCACTCAGGTTGATTCCATTCCATTTCTTTCCATTCCATTCCATTCCATTCGGGTTTACTCCATTCCATTCCATTCCATTCCATTCCATTCGGTTGCTTCCATTCCTTTCCAGAACATTCCATTCCATTTCGGTTGATTCCATTGCATTCCATTCCATTCCATTCTTATCCATTCCATTCCTTTTGCTTCCATTCCATTCCATTCCAATCCATTTTATTCCATTCGGTTTGATTCCATTCCATTCCATTCCAATGCATTCCATTCCATTCCATTTCATTCCATTTGGGTTTATTCCATTCCATTGCATTCTATACTATTCCATTCTGGTTGATTCCATTCCATTCCATTCCACTCCATTCCATTTCATTCGGGTTGATTCCACTCCATTCCATTCCATTCCATTCCATTCCATTTGTGTTGACTCCATTCCATTCCATTCCATTCCATTCCATTCGGTTTGATTCCATTCCATTCCGTTCCATTCCATTCTATTCCATTCCATTCGTGTTGATTCCATTCCATTCCACTCCATTGAATTCCATTCCATTCCGTTTCATTCCATTCGTGTTGATTCCATTTCATTCCATTCCATTCCATTCCATTGCATTCTATTCCATTCTATTCCCTTCCATTGCATTCCATTCCATTGCATTTCATTCCATTCCGGTTGATTCCATTCCATTCCATTCCATTCCATTCTATTCCATTCCATTCCTTTTGATTCCATTCCATTCCATTCAATTCCATTTTATTCCATTCGGCTTGATTCCATTCGGGTTGTTTCCATTCCATTGCATTCCATTCAATTCCATTCTATTCCATTCTAGTTGATTCCATTCCATTCCATTCCTTTCCATTCGAGTTGATTCCATTCAATTCCATTCTCTTCCATACCATTACATTCTCTTCCATTCCATTCCATTCTATTCCATTCCATTCCATTCTATTCGCGTTGATTCCATTCCATCCCATTCCATTCCATTCCATCCCATTCCATTCCATTCCATTCGGGTTGATTCCATTGCATTCAGTTGCATTCCATTCCATTTGGGTGGATTCCATTCCATTCCATTCCATTCCATTCCATTCCATTGCATTCCATTCCATTCCATACTGGTTGATTCCAATCCGTTCCATTCCTTTCCATTCTATTTCATTCCATTCGTGTTGATTCCGTTCCATTCCATTCCATCGCATTCCATTCCATTCCGTTTCATTCCATTCATGTTGATTCCTTTCCATTCCATTCCATTCGGGATGATTCCATTCCCTTCCATTCCATTCCATTCCATTCGTGTTGATACCATTCCTTTCTACGCCATTCCATTCCATTCCATTCCATTAGGGTTGATGCCATTCCATTCCATTCCATACAATTCCATTCCCGTTGGGTTGATTCCATTCCATTCCACTCCATTCCATTTGGGTTAATTGCATTCCATTCCATTCCATTCGACTCCATTCCGTTCCATTCCATTCGGGTGGCTTCCATTCCAGTCAAGAACATTCCATTCCATTCCATTCCTCTCCATTCCAATCCATTCCATTCCATTCCGATTGATTCCATTCCATTCCATTGCATTCCATTCCATTCAACTCCATTCCTTTGTGGTTGATTCCATTCCATTCCATTCCATTCCATTCCATTCCATTCCATTCCTTTCCATTCCGTTTCATTCCATTCCATTCAATTTCATTCCATTCGGGTTGATTCCATTCCATTCCATTCCTTTCCATTATATTCCATTCCATTCCATTCCAGTCGGGTTCATTCCATTCCATTCCATTCCATTCGATTCTATTCCATTCCATTCCCTTCGGGTTGAATCCATTCCATTCCCTTCCATTCCATTCCATTCCCTTCCATTCGGGTTGATTCCATTCCATTCCGTTCCATTCCATTCCATTCCAGTCCATTCCTTTCCGGTTGATTCCATTCTATTTCTTTCCATTCCATTCCATTCTGGTTTATTCCATTCCATTCCATTCCATTCCATTCCATTCCATTCCATTCCATTTCATTCTATTCCATTCTATCCCATTTCATTCCATTCCATTCGGGTTGATTCCATTCCATTCCATTCCATACCATTCCATTGCTGTTGATTCCATTCCATTCCAATCCATTCCATTCCATTGCTGTTGATTCCATTCCATTCCATTCCATTCCATTCCATTCCATTCCACTCCATTCCATTCCATTCCGTTTGGGTTGATTTCATTCCGTTCCAATCCATTCCATTCCATTCCATTCCGGTTGATTCCATTCCATTCCATTTCATTCCATTCCATTCGGTTTGATTCCATTCCATTTCTTTCTATTCCATTCCATTCCATTCTATTCCATTCCATTCCATTCTATTCGCGTTGATTCTATTCCATCCCATTCCATTCCATTCCATTCCATCCCATTCCATTCCATTCGGGTTGAATCCATTGCATTCCATTCCATTCCATACCATTTGGGTGGATTCCATTCCATTCCATTCAATTCCATTCCATTCCATTCCGTTCAGGTTGATTCCATTCCCTTCCATTCCGTTGCATTCCATTCCATTCCATTCCATTCCACTCAGGTTGATTCCATTCCATTTCTTTCCATTCCATTCCATTCCATTCCATTCGGGTTTATTCCATTCCATTCCATTCCATTCCATTCCATTCCATTCGGTTGCTTCCATTCCATTCCAGAACATTCCATTCCATTCCATTCCATTTCGGTTGATTCCATTGCATTCCATTCCATTCCATTCTTATCCATTCCATTCCTTTTGCTTCCATTCCATTCCATTCCAATCCATTTTATTCCATTCGGTTTGATTCCATTCCATTCCATTCCAATGCATTCCATTCCATTGCATTTCATTCCATTTGGCTTTATTCCATTCCATTGCATTCTATTCTATTCAATTCTGGTTGATTCCATTCCATTCCATTCCACTCCATTCCATTTCATTCGGGTTGATTCCATTCCATTCCATTCCATTCCATTCCATTCCATTCCATTCCATTCCATTTTTGTTGACTCCATTCCATTCCATTCCATTCCATTCCATTCGGGTTGAATCCATTGCATTCCATTCCATTCCATACCAGTTGGGTGGATTCCATTCCATTCCATTCCATTCCATTCCATTCCATACGGGTTGATTCCAATCCGTTCCATTCCTTTCCATTCTATTTCATTCCATTCCTGTTGATTCCCTTCCATTCCCTTCCATCTCATTCCATTCCATTCCGTTTCATTCCATTCATGTTGATTCCTTTCCATTCCATTCCATTCGGGATGATTCCATTCCCTTCCATTCCATTCCATTCCATTCCATTCCATTCGTGTTGATACCATTCCATTCCACGCCATTCCATTCCATTCCATTCCGTTAGGGTTGATGCCATTCCATTCCATTCCATACCATTCCATTCCCGTTGGGTTGATTCCATTCCATTCCACTCCATTCCATTTGGGTTAATTGCATTCCATTCCATTCCATTCGACTCCATTCCGTTCCATTCCATTCGGGTGGCTTCCATTCCAGTCAAGAACATTCCATTCCTCTCCATTCCATTCCATTCCATTCCATTCGGGTTGATTCCATTCCATTCCATTCCATTCCATTCCATTCCATTCCACTCCATTCCATTGCATTCCATTCGGGTTGATTCCATTCCATTCCATTCCATACCATTCCATTCCACTCGGGTTGATTCCATTCCATTCCATTCCATTCCATTCGGGTTGATTCCATTCCATTCCATTCCATTCCATTCTTGTAGATTCCGTTCTATTCCATTCCATTCCATTCCATTCAATTCCGTTCGGGTTGATTCCATTCCGTTCCATTCGAATCCATTCCATTCCATTCCGATTGATTCCATGCCATTCCTTTCCATTCCATTCCGTTCCATTCCATTCCATTCCGATTGATTCCATTCCATTCCATTGCATTCCATTCCATTCAACTTCATTCCTTTGTGGTTGATTCCATTCCATTCCATTCCATTCCATTCCATTCCATTCCATTCCATTCCATTCCTTTCCATTCCGTTTCATTCCATTCCATTCAATTTCATTCCATTCGTGTTGATTCCATTCCATTCCATTCCTTTCCATTATATTCCATTCCATTCCATTCCAGTCGGGTTCATTCCATTCCCTTCCATTCCATTCGATTCTATTCCATTCCATTCCCTTCGGGTTGAATCCATTCCATTCCCTTCCTTTCCATTCCATTCCATTCCATTCGGGTTGATTCCATTCCATTCCGTTCCATTCCATTCCATTCCATTCCATTCCTTTCCGGTTGATTCCATTCCATTTCTTTCCATTCCATTCCATTCTGGTTTATTCCATTCCATTCCATTCCCTTCCATTCCATTCCATTCCATTCCATTCCACTCCATTCCATTCCATTCCGTTTGGGTTGATTCCATTCCGTTCCAATCCTTACCATTCCATTCCATTCCGGTTGATTCCATTCCATTTCTTTCTATTCCATTCCATTCCATTCTATTCCATTCCATTCCATTCTATTCGCGTTGATTCCATTCCATCCCATTCCATTCCATTCCATCGCATTCCATTCCATTCCATTCGGGTTGAATCCATTGCATTCCATTCCATTGCATACCATTTGGGTGGTTTCCTTTCCATTCCATTCCATTCCATTCCATTCCATTCCATTCCATTCCTTTCGGGTTGATTCCATTCCCTTCCATTCCGTTGCATTCCATTCCATTCCATTCCATTCCACTCAGTTTGATTCCATTCCATTTCTTTCCATTCCATTCCATTCCATTCCATTCCATTCGGTTGCTTCCATTCCATTCCAGAACATTCCATTCCATTCCATTCCATTTCGGTTGATTCCTTTGCATTCCATTCCATTCCATTCTTATCCATTCCATTCCTTTTGCTTCCATTCCATTCCATTCCAATCCATTTTATTCCATTCGGTTTGATTCCATTCCATTCCATTCCAATGCATTCCATTCCATTCCATTTCATTCCATTTGGGTTTATTCCATTCCATTGCATTCTATTCTATTCCATTCTGGTTGATTCCATTCCATTCCATTCCACTCCATTCCATTTCATTCGGGTTGATTCCTTTCCATTCCATTCCATTCCCTTCCATTCGTGTTGATTCCATTCCATGCCATACCATTCCATTCCATTCAATTCCGGTTGATTCCATTCCATTCCATTCCATTCCATTCCATTTCATTTCCTTCGTGTTGATTCCATTCCATTCCATTCCATTCCGTTCCCTTCCATTCCATTCCATTAGAGTTGATTCCATTCCATTCCATTCAATTCCATTCCATTCCATTTCATTCCATTCTCGATGATTCCATTCCATTCCATTCCATTCCATTCCATTCGGGTTGATTCCATTCCATTTCATTCCATTAGATTCCATTCCTTTCCATTCCATTCCTTTCAGGTTGATTCCATAACGTTCCATTCCATTCCATTCGGGTTGATACCATTCCATTCCATTCCATTCCATTACATTACATTCTATTCGGGTTGATTCCATTCCATTCCATTCCATTCCATTCCATTTTGGTTGATTCCATTCCATTCGATTCCATTCCATTCGTGTTGATTCCATTCAATTCCATTCAATTGCATTCCATTACATTCCGTTTCATTGCACTGGTGTAGATTCCATTCCATTCCATTCCATTCCATTCCATTCCCTTCCATTCGTGTTGATTCCATTCGATGCCACTGCTTTCCATTCCATTCCATTCCATTCGGCTTGATTCCATGCCATTCCTTTCCATTCCCTTCTATTCCATTCCATTCCTTTGCACTCCATTCCATTCCATTCCATTCCATTTCATTCCATTCGGGTTGATGGCATTCCATTCCATTCCATTCCATTCGAGTTGATCCCATTTCATTCCATTCCATACCATTGCATTGCATTCTATTCCATTCTATTCCCTTCCATTGCATTCCATTCCATTGCATTTCATTCCATTCCCGTTGATTCCATTATATTCCATTCCATTCCATTCCATTAAATTCTATTCCATTCCATTCCTTTTGATTCCATTCAATTCCATTCAATTCCATTTTATTCCATTCGGCTTGATTCCATTCGGGTTGTTTCCATTCCATTGCATTCCATTCAATTCCATTCTATTCCATTCTGGTTGATTCCATTCCATTCCATTCCATTCCATTCGGGTTGATTCCATTCAATTCCATTCTCTTCCATACCATTACATTCTCTTCCATTCCATTCCATTCTATTCCATTCCATTCCATTCTATTCGCATTGATTCCATTCCATCCCATTCCATTCCATTCCATCCCACTCCATTCCATTCCATTCGGGTTGATTCCATTGCATTCAGTTGCATTCCATTCCATTTGGGTGGATTCCATTCCATTCCATTCCATTCCATTCCATTCCATTCCATTCCATTCCATACGGGTTGATTCCATTCCGTTCCATTCCTTTCCATTCTATTTCATTCCATTCGTGTAGATTCCGTTCCATTCCATTCCATCTCATTCCATTCCATTCCGTTTCATTCCATTCATGTTGATTGCTTTCCATTCCATTCCACTCGGGATGATTCCATTCCCTTCCATTCCATTCCATTCCATTCCATTCGTGTTGATACCATTCCATTCCACGCCATTCCATTCCATTCCATTCCATTAGGGTTGATGCCATTCCATTCCATTCCACACCATTCCATTCCCGTTGGGTTGATTCCATTCCATTCCACTCCATTCCATTTGGGTTAATTGCATTCCATTCCATTCCATTCGACTCCATTCCGTTCCATTCCATTCGGGTGGCTTCCATTCCAGTCAAGAACATTCCATTCCATTCCATTCCATTCCATTCCATTCCATTCCATTCGGGTTGATTCCATTCCATTCCATTCCATTCCATTCCATTCCATTCCATTCCATTCCACTCCATTCCATTGCATTCCATTCGGGTTGATTCCATTCCATTGCATTCTATACTATTCCATTCTGGTTGATTCCATTCCATTCCATTCCACTCCATTCCATTTCATTCGGGTTGATTCCACTCCATTCCATTCCATTCCATTCCATTCCATTTGTGTTGACTCCATTCCATTCCATTCCATTCCATTCCATTCCATTCGGTTTGATTCCATTCCATTCCGTTCCATTCCATTCTATTCCATTCCATTCGTGTTGATTCCATTCCATTCCACTCCATTGAATTCCATTCCATTCCGTTTCATTCCATTCGTGTTGATTCCATTTCATTCCATTCCATTCCATTCCATTCCATTCCATTGCATTCTATTCCATTCTATTCCCTTCCATTGCATTCCATTCCATTGCATTTCATTCCATTCCGGTTGATTCCATTCCATTCCATTCCATTCCATTCCATTCTATTCCATTCCATTCCTTTTGATTCCATTCCATTCCATTCAATTCCATTTTATTCCATTCGGCTTGATTCCATTCGGGTTGTTTCCATTCCATTGCATTCCATTCAATTCCATTCTATTCCATTCTAGTTGATTCCATTCCATTCCATTCCTTTCCATTCGAGTTGATTCCATTCAATTCCATTCTCTTCCATACCATTACATTCTCTTCCATTCCATTCCATTCTATTCCATTCCATTCCATTCTATTCGCGTTGATTCCATTCCATCCCATTCCATTCCATTCCATCCCATTCCATTCCATTCCATTCGGGTTGATTCCATTGCATTCAGTTGCATTCCATTCCATTTGGGTGGATTCCATTCCATTCCATTCCATTCCATTGCATTCCATTCCATTCCATACTGGTTGATTCCAATCCGTTCCATTCCTTTCCATTCTATTTCATTCCATTCGTGTTGATTCCGTTCCATTCCATTCCATCGCATTCCATTCCATTCCGTTTCATTCCATTCATGTTGATTCCTTTCCATTCCATTCCATTCGGGATGAATCCATTCCCTTCCATTCGGGATGATTCCATTCCCTTCCATTCCATTCCATTCCATTCGTGTTGATACCATTCCTTTCCACGCCATTCCATTCCATTCCATTCCATTAGGGTTGATGCCTTTCCATTCCATTCCATACAATTCCATTCCCGTTGGGTTGATTCCATTCCATTCCACTCCATTCCATTTGGGTTAATTGCATTCCATTCCATTCCATTCGACTCCATTCCGTTCCATTCCATTCGGGTGGCTTCCATTCCAGTCAAGAACATTCCATTCCATTCCATTCCTCTCCATTCCAATCCATTCCATTCCATGTGGGTTGATTCCATTCCATTCCATTCCATTCCAGTCCATTCCGTTCCATTCCATTCCATTCCATTCCACTCCATTCCATTGCATTCCATTCGGGTTGATTCTTTTCCATTCCATTCCATACCATTCCATTCCACTCGGGTTGATTGCATTCCATTCCATTCCATTCCATTCCATTCCATTCCATTCCATTCCATTCCATTCCATTCCATTCCATTCGGGTTGATTCCATTCCATTCCATTCCATTCCATTCTTGTAGATTCCGTTCTATTCCATTCCATTCCATTCCATTCCATTTCGTTCGGGTTGATTCCATTCCGTTCCATTCGAATCCATTCCATTCCATTCCGATTGATTCCATGCCATTCCTTTCCATTCCATTCCGTTCCATTCCATTCCATTCCGATTGATTCCATTCCATTCCATTGCATTCCATTCCATTCAACTCCATTCCTTTGTGGTTGATTCCATTCCATTCCATTCCATTCCATTCCATTCCAGTCGGGTTCATTCCATTCCATTCCATTCCATTCGATTCTATTCCATTCCATTCCCTTCGGGTTGAATCCATTCCATTCCCTTCCATTCCATTCCATTCCCTTCCATTCGGGTTGATTCCATTCCATTCCGTTCCATTCCATTCCATTCCATTCCATTCCTTTCCGGTTGATTCCATTCTATTTCTTTCCATTCCATTCCATTCTGGTTTATTCCATTCCATTCCATTCCATTCCATTCCATTCCATTCCATTCCATTCTATTCCATTCTATCCCATTTCATTCCATTACATTCGGGTTGATTCCATTCCATTCCATTCCATACCATTCCATTGCTGTTGATTCCATTCCATTCCAATCCATTCCATTCCATTGCTGTTGATTCCATTCCATTCCATTCCATTCCATTCCATTCCATTCCATTCCATTCCACTCCATTCCATTCCATTCCGTTTGGGTTGATTTCATTCCGTTCCAATCCATACCATTCCATTCCATTCCGGTTGATTCCATTCCATTCCATTTCATTCCATTCCATTCGGGTTGATTCCATTCCATTTCTTTCTATTCCATTCCATTCCATTCTATTCCATTCCATTCCATTCTATTCGCGTTGATTCTATTCCATCCCATTCCATTCCATTCCATCCCATTCCATTCCATTCCATTCGGGTTGAATCCATTGCATTCCATTCCATTCCATACCATTTGGGTGGATTCCATTCCATTCCATTCAATTACATTCCATTCCATTCCGTTCAGGTTGATTCCATTCCCTTCCATTCCGTTGCATTCCATTCCATTCCATTCCATTGCACTCAGGTTGATTCCATTCCATTTCTTTCCATTCCATTCCATTCCATTCCATTCGGGTTTATTCCATTCCATTCCATTCCATTCCATTCCATTCCATTCCATTCCATTCGGTTGCTTCCATTGCATTCCAGAACATTCCATTCCATTCCATTCCATTTCGGTTGATTCCATTGCATTCCATTCCATTCCATTCTTATCCATTCCATTCCTTTTGCTTCCATTCCATTCCATTCCAATCCATTTTATTCCATTCGGTTTGATTCCATTCCATTCCATTCCAATGCATTCCATTCCATTCCATTTCATTCCATTTGGCTTTATTCCATTCCATTGCATTCTATTCTATTCCATTCTGGTTGATTCCATTCCATTCCATTCCACTCCATTCCATTTCATTCGGGTTGATTCCATTCCATTCCATTCCATTCCATTCCATTCCATTCCATTCCATTCCATTCCATTCCATTCCATTCCATTCCATTTGTGTTGACTCCATTCCATTCCATTCCATTCCATTCCATTCGGGTTGAATCCATTGCATTCCATTCCATTCCATACCATTTGGGTGGATTCCATTCCATTCCATTCAATTCCATTCCATTCCATTCCGTTCGGGTTGATTCCATTCCCTTCCATTCCGTTGCATTCCATTCCATTCCATTCCATTCCACTCAGGTTGATTCCATTCCATTTCTTTCCATTCCATTCCATTCCATTCGGGTTTACTCCATTCCATTCCATTCCATTCCATTCGTTTGCTTCCATTCCTTTCCAGAACATTCCATTCCATTCCATTCCATTTCGGTTGATTCCATTGCATTCCATTCCATTCCATTCTTATCCATTCCATTCCTTTTGCTTCCATTCCATTCCATTCCAATCCATTTTATTCCATTCGGTTTGATTCCATTCCATTCCATTTCAATGCATTCCATTCCATTCCATTTCATTCCATTTGGGTTTATTCCATTCCATTGCATTCTATACTCTTCCATTCTGGTTGATTCCATTCCATTCCATTCCACTCCATTCCATTTCATTCGGGTTGATTCCACTCCATTCCATTCCATTCCATTCCATTCCATTTGTGTTGACTCCATTCCATTCCATTCCATTCCATTCCATTCGGTTTGATTCCATTCCATTCCGTTCCATTCCATTCTATTCCATTCCATTCGTGTTGATTCCATTCCATTCCACTCCATTGAATTCCATTCCATTCCGTTTCATTCCATTCGTGTTGATTCCATTTCTTTCCTTTCCATTCCATTCCATTCCATTGCATTCTATTCCATTCTATTCCCTTCCATTGCATTCCATTCCATTGCATTTCATTCCATTCCGGTTGATTCCATTCCATTCCATTCCATTCCATTCCATTCTATTCCATTCCATTCCTTTTGATTCCATTCCATTCCATTCAATTCCATTTTATTCCATTCGGCTTGATTCCATTCGGGTTGTTTCCATTCCATTGCATTCCATTCAATTCCATTCTATTCCATTCTAGTTGATTCCATTCCATTCCATTCCTTTCCATTCGAGTTGATTCCATTCAATTCCATTCTCTTCCATACCATTACATTCTCTTCCATTCCATTCCATTCTATTCCATTCCATTCCATTCTATTCGCGTTGATTCCATTCCATCCCATTCCATTCCATTCCATCCCATTCCATTCCATTCCATTCGGGTTGATTCCATTGCATTCAGTTGCATTCCATTCCATTTGGGTGGATTCCATTCCATTCCATTCCATTCCATTCCATTGCATTCCATTCCATTCCATACTGGTTGATTCCAATCCGTTCCATTCCTTTCCATTCTATTTCATTCCATTCGTGTTGATTCCGTTCCATTCCATTCCATCGCATTCCATTCCATTCCGTTTCATTCCATTCATGTTGATTCCTTTCCATTCCATTCCATTCGGGATGATTCCATTCCCTTCCATTCCATTCCATTCCATTCGTGTTGATACCATTCCTTTCCACGCCATTCCATTCCATTCCATTCCATTAGGGTTGATGCCATTCCATTCCATTCCATACAATTCCATTCCCGTTGGGTTGATTCCATTCCATTCCACTCCATTCCATTTGGGTTAATTGCATTCCATTCCATTCCATTCGACTCCATTCCGTTCCATTCCATTCGGGTGGCTTCCATTCCAGTCAAGAACATTCCATTCCATTCCATTCCTCTCCATTCCAATCCATTCCATTCCATTCCGATTGATTCCATGCCATTCCTTTCCATTCCATTCCGTTCCATTCCATTCCATTCCGATTGATTCCATTCCATTCCACTGCATTCCATTCCATTCAACTCCATTCCTTTGTGGTTGATTCCATTCCATTCCATTCCATTCCATTCCATTCCATTCCATTCCTTTCCATTCCGTTTCATTCCATTCCATTCAATTTCATTCCATTCGGGTTGATTCCATTCCATTCCATTCCTTTCCATTATATTCCATTCCATTCCATTCCAGTCGGGTTCATTCCATTCCATTCCATTCCATTCGATTCTATTCCATTCCATTCCCTTCGGGTTGAATCCATTCCATTCCCTTCCATTCCATTCCATTCCCTTCCATTCGGGTTGATTCCATTCCATTCCGTTCCATTCCATTCCATTCCATTCCATTCCTTTCCGGTTGATTCCATTCTATTTCTTTCCATTCCATTCCATTCTGGTTTATTCCATTCCATTCCATTCCATTCCATTCCATTCCATTCCATTCCATTCCATTCTATTCCATTCTATCCCATTTCATTCCATTCCATTCGGGTTGATTCCATTCCATTCCATTCCATACCATTCCATTGCTGTTGATTCCATTCCATTCCAATCCATTCCATTCCATTGCTGTTGATTCCATTCCATTCCATTCCATTCCATTCCATTCCACTCCATTCCATTCCATTCCGTTTGGGTTGATTTCATTCCGTTCCAATCCATTCCATTCCATTCCATTCCGGTTGATTCCATTCCATTCCATTTCATTCCATTCCATTCGGGTTGATTCCATTCCATTTCTTTCTATTCCATTCCATTCCATTCTATTCCATTCCATTCCATTCTATTCGCGTTGATTCTATTCCATCCCATTCCATTCCATTCCATCCCATTCCATTCCATTCGGGTTGAATCCATTGCATTCCATTCCATTCCATACCATTTGGGTGGATTCCATTCCATTCCATTCAATTCCATTCCATTCCATTCCGTTCAGGTTGATTCCATTCCCTTCCATTCCGTTGCATTCCATTCCATTCCATTCCATTCCACTCAGGTTGATTCCATTCCATTTCTTTCCATTCCATTCCATTCCATTCCATTCGGGTTTATTCCATTCCATTCCATTCCATTCCATTCCATTCCATTCGGTTGCTTCCATTCCATTCCAGAACATTCCATTCCATTCCATTCCATTTCGGTTGATTCCATTGCATTCCATTCCATTCCATTCTTATCCATTCCATTCCTTTTGCTTCCATTCCATTCCATTCCAATCCATTTTATTCCATTCGGTTTGATTCCATTCCATTCCATTCCAATGCATTCCATTCCATTCCATTTCATTCCATTTGGCTTTATTCCATTCCATTGCATTCTATTCTATTCCATTCTGGTTGATTCCATTCCATTCCATTCCACTCCATTCCATTTCATTCGGGTTGATTCCATTCCATTCCATTCCATTCCATTCCATTCCATTCCATTCCATTCCATTCCATTCCATTTGTGTTGACTCCATTCCATTCCATTCCATTCCATTCCATTCGGGTTGAATCCATTGCATTCCATTCCATTCCATACCATTTGGGTGGATTCCATTCCATTCCATTCAATTCCATTCCATTCCATTCCGTTCGGGTTGATTCCATTCCCTTCCATTCCGTTGCATTCCATTCCATTCCATTCCATTCCACTCAGGTTGATTCCATTCCATTTCTTTCCATTCCATTCCATTCCATTCGGGTTTACTCCATTCCATTCCATTCCATTCCATTCGTTTGCTTCCATTCCTTTCCAGAACATTCCATTCCATTCCATTCCATTTCGGTTGATTCCATTGCATTCCATTCCATTCCATTCTTATCCATTCCATTCCATTCTTATCCATTCCATTCCTTTTGCTTCCATTCCATTCCATTCCAATCCATTTTATTCCATTCGGTTTGATTCCATTCCATTCCATTTCAATGCATTCCATTCCATTCCATTTCATTCCATTTGGGTTTATTCCATTCCATTGCATTCTATACTCTTCCATTCTGGTTGATTCCATTCCATTCCATTCCACTCCATTCCATTTCATTCGGGTTGATTCCACTCCATTCCATTCCATTCCATTCCATTCCATTTGTGTTGACTCCATTCCATTCCATTCCATTCCATTCCATTCGGTTTGATTCCATTCCATTCCGTTCCATTCCATTCTATTCCATTCCATTCGTGTTGATTCCATTCCATTCCACTCCATTGAATTCCATTCCATTCCGTTTCATTCCATTCGTGTTGATTCCATTTCTTTCCTTTCCATTCCATTCCATTCCATGGCATTCTATTCCATTCTATTCCCTTCCATTGCATTCCATTCCATTGCATTTCATTCCATTCCGGTTGATTCCATTCCATTCCATTCCATTCCATTCCATTCTATTCCATTCCATTCCTTTTGATTCCATTCCATTCCATTCAATTCCATTTTATTCCATTCGGCTTGATTCCATTCGGGTTGTTTCCATTCCATTGCATTCCATTCAATTCCATTCTATTCCATTCTAGTTGATTCCATTCCATTCCATTCCTTTCCATTCGAGTTGATTCCATTCAATTCCATTCTCTTCCATACCATTACATTCTCTTCCATTCCATTCCATTCTATTCCATTCCATTCCATTCTATTCGCGTTGATTCCATTCCATCCCATTCCATTCCATTCCATCCCATTCCATTCCATTCCATTCGGGTTGATTCCATTGCATTCAGTTGCATTCCATTCCATTTGGGTGGATTCCATTCCATTCCATTCCATTCCATTCCATTGCATTCCATTCCATTCCATACTGGTTGATTCCAATCCGTTCCATTCCTTTCCATTCTATTTCATTCCATTCGTGTTGATTCCGTTCCATTCCATTCCATCGCATTCCATTCCATTCCGTTTCATTCCATTCATGTTGATTCCTTTCCATTCCATTCCATTCGGGATGATTCCATTCCCTTCCATTCCATTCCATTCCATTCGTGTTGATACCATTCCTTTCCACGCCATTCCATTCCATTCCATTCCATTAGGGTTGATGCCATTCCATTCCATTCCATACAATTCCATTCCCGTTGGGTTGATTCCATTCCATTCCACTCCATTCCATTTGGGTTAATTGCATTCCATTCCATTCCATTCGACTCCATTCCGTTCCATTCCATTCGGGTGGCTTCCATTCCAGTCAAGAACATTCCATTCCATTCCATTCCTCTCCATTCCAATCCATTCCATTCCATTCCGATTGATTCCATGCCATTCCTTTCCATTCCATTCCGTTCCATTCCATTCCATTCCGATTGATTCCATTCCATTCCACTGCATTCCATTCCATTCAACTCCATTCCTTTGTGGTTGATTCCATTCCATTCCATTCCATTCCATTCCATTCCATTCCATTCCTTTCCATTCCGTTTCATTCCATTCCATTCAATTTCATTCCATTCGGGTTGATTCCATTCCATTCCATTCCTTTCCATTATATTCCATTCCATTCCATTCCAGTCGGGTTCATTCCATTCCATTCCATTCCATTCGATTCTATTCCATTCCATTCCCTTCGGGTTGAATCCATTCCATTCCCTTCCATTCCATTCCATTCCCTTCCATTCGGGTTGATTCCATTCCATTCCGTTCCATTCCATTCCATTCCATTCCATTCCTTTCCGGTTGATTCCATTCTATTTCTTTCCATTCCATTCCATTCTGGTTTATTCCATTCCATTCCATTCCATTCCATTCCATTCCATTCCATTCCATTCCATTCCATTCTATTCCATTCTATCCCATTTCATTCCATTCCATTCGGGTTGATTCCATTCCATTCCATTCCATACCATTCCATTGCTGTTGATTCCATTCCATTCCAATCCATTCCATTCCATTGCTGTTGATTCCATTCCATTCCATTCCATTCCATTCCATTCCATTCCACTCCATTCCATTCCATTCCGTTTGGGTTGATTTCATTCCGTTCCAATCCATTCCATTCCATTCCATTCCGGTTGATTCCATTCCATTCCATTTCATTCCATTCCATTCGGGTTGATTCCATTCCATTTCTTTCTATTCCATTCCATTCCATTCTATTCCATTCCATTCCATTCTATTCGCGTTGATTCTATTCCATCCCATTCCATTCCATTCCATCCCATTCCATTCCATTCGGGTTGAATCGATTGCATTCCATTCCATTCCATACCATTTGGGTGGATTCCATTCCATTCCATTCAATTCCATTCCATTCCATTCCGTTCAGGTTGATTCCATTCCCTTCCATTCCGTTGCATTCCATTCCATTCCATTCCATTCCACTCAGGTTGATTCCATTCCATTTCTTTCCATTCCATTCCATTCCATTCCATTCGGGTTTATTCCATTCCATTCCATTCCATTCCATTCCATTCCATTCGGTTGCTTCCATTCCATTCCAGAACATTCCATTCCATTCCATTCCATTTCGGTTGATTCCATTGCATTCCATTCCATTCCATTCTTATCCATTCCATTCCTTTTGCTTCCATTCCATTCCATTCCAATCCATTTTATTCCATTCGGTTTGATTCCATTCCATTCCATTCCAATGCATTCCATTCCATTGCATTTCATTCCATTTGGCTTTATTCCATTCCATTGCATTCTATTCTATTCCATTCTGGTTGATTCCATTCCATTCCATTCCACTCCATTCCATTTCATTCGGGTTGATTCCATTCCATTCCATTCCATTCCATTCCATTCCATTCCATTCCATTCCATTCCATTCCATTTGTGTTGACTCCATTCCATTCCATTCCATTCCATTCCATTCGGTTTGATTCCATTCCATTCCGTTCCATTTCATTCTATTCCATGCCATTCGTGTTGATTCCATTCCATTCCACTCCATTGAATTCCATTCCATTCCGTTTCATTCCATTCGTGTTGATTCCATTCCATTCCATTCCATTCCATTCCATTCCCTTCCATTCGTGTTGATTCCATTCCATGCCATGCCATTCCATTCCATTCCATTCCATTCCGGTTGATTCCATTCCATTCCATTCCATTCCATTCCATTGCATTCCATTTCATTTCCTTCGTGTTGATTCCATTCCATTCCATTCCATTCCATTCCGTTCCCTTCCATTCCATTCCATTAGAGTTGATTCCATTCCATTCCATTCAATTCCATTCCATTCCATTTCATTCCATTCTCGATGATTCCATTCCATTCCATTCCATTCCATTCGGGTTGATTCCATTCCATTTCATTCCATTAGATTCCATTCCTTTCCATTCCATTCCTTTCTGGTTGATTCCATTACGTTCCATTCCATTCCATTCGGGTTGATACCATTCCATTCCATTCCATTCCATTCCATTATATTCTATTCGGGTTGATTCCATTCCATTCCATTCCATTCCATTCCATTTTGGTTGATTCCATTCCATTCGATTCCATTCCATTCGTGTTGATTCCATTCAATTCCATTCAATTGCATTCCATTCCATTCCGTTTCATTCCATTGGTGTTGATTCCATTCCATTCCATTCCATTCCATTCCCTTCCATTCGTGTTGATTCCATTCGATGCCACTGCTTTCCATTCCATTCCATTCGGCTTGATTCCATGCCATTCCTTTCCATTCTCTTCTATTCCATTCCATTCCTTTGCACTCCATTCCATTCCATTCCATTCCATTTCATTCCATTCGGGTTGATGGCATTCCATTCCATTCCATTCCATTCGGGTTGATTCCATTTCATTCCATTCCATTCCATTCCATTGCATTCTATTCCATTCTATTCCCTTCCATTGCATTCCATTCCATTGCATTTCATTCCATTCCGGTTGATTCCATTCCATTCCATTCCATTCCGTTCCATTCTATTCCATTCCATTCCTTTTGATTCCATTCCATTCCATTCAATTCCATTTTATTCCATTCGGCTTGATTCCATTCGGGTTGTTTCCATTCCATTGCATTCCATTCAATTCCATTCTATTCCATTCTGGTTGATTCCATTCCATTCCATTCCATTCCATTCGGGTTGATTCCATTCAATTCCATTCTCTTCCATACCATTACATTCTCTTCCATTCCATTCCATTCTATTCCATTCCATTCCATTCTATTCGCATTGATAACATTCCATCCCATTCCATTCCTTTCCATCCCATTCCATTCCATTCCATTCGGGTTGATTCCATTGCATTCAGTTG
Organism: Pan paniscus; assembly: GCF_029289425.2. Lineage (NCBI taxonomy): Eukaryota > Metazoa > Chordata > Mammalia > Primates > Hominidae > Pan > Pan paniscus. Next base: position 40,948,447 of record NC_073267.2, on the reverse strand, counting down.
CATTCCATTCCATTTGGGTGGATTCCATTCCATTCCATTCCATTCCATTCCATTCCATTCCATTCCATTCCATACGGGGTGATTCCAATCCGTTCCATTCCTTTCCATTCTATTTCATTCCATTCGTGTTGATTCCGTTCCATTCCATTCCATCGCATTCCATTCCATTCCGTTTCATTCCATTCATGTTGATTCCTTTCCATTCCATTCCATTCGGGATGATTCCATTCCCTTCCATACCATTCCATTCCATTCGTGTTGATACCATTCCATTCCACGCCATTCCATTCCATTCCATTCCATTAGGGTTGATGCCATTCCATTCCATTCCATACCATTCCATTCCCGTTGGGTTGATTCCATTCCATTCCACTCCATTCCACTTGGGTTAATTGCATTCCATTCCATTCCATTCGACTCCATTCCGTTCCATTCCATTCGGGTGGCTTCCATTCCAGTCAAGAACATTCCATTCCATTCCATTCCATTCCATTCCATTCCATTCGGGTTGATTCCATTCCATTCCATTCCATTCCATTCCATTCCATTCCACTCCATTCCATTGCATTCCATTCGGGTTGATTCCATTCCATTCTATTCCATTCCATTCCATTCCATTCCACTCCATTCCATTGCATGCCATTCGGGTTGATTCCATTCCATTCCATTCCATTCCATTCGGGTTGATTCCATTCCATTCCATTCCATTCCATTCCATTCCATTCCTTTCCATTCTTGTGGATTCCGTTCTATTCCATTCCATTCCATTCCATTCCATTCCGTTCCTGTTGATTCCATTCCGTTCCATTCGAATCCATTCCATTCCATTCCGATTGATTCCATGCCATTCCTTTCCATTCCATTCCGTTCCATTCCATTCCATTCCGATTGATTCCATTCCATTCCATTGCATTCCATTCCATTCAACTCCATTCCTTTGTGGTTGATTCCATTCCATTCCATTCCATTCCTTTCCATTCCGTTTCATTCCATTCCATTCAATTTCATTCCATTCGGGTTGATTCCATTCCATTCCATTCCTTTCCATTATATTCCATTCCATTCCAGTCGGGTTCATTCCATTCCATTCCATTCCATTCGGTTCTATTCCATTCCGTTCCCTTCGGGTTGAATCCATTCCATTCCCTTCCATTCCATTCCATTCCATTCCATTCGGGTCGATTCCATTCCATTTCATTCCATTCCTTTCCGGTTGATTCCATTCCATTTGTTTCCATTCCATTCCATTCTGGTTTATTCCATTAGATTCCATTCCATTCCATTCCATTCCATTCCATTCCATTCCATTCCATTCCATTCCATTCCATTCCATTTCATTCTATTCCATTCTATCCCATTTCATTCCATTCCATTCGGGTTGATTCCATTCCATTCCATTCCATACCATTCCATTGCTGTTGATTCCATTCCATTCCATTCCATTCCATTCCATTCCATTCCATTCCATTCCATTCCACTCCATTCCATTACATTCCGTTTGGGTTGATTCCATTCCGTTCCAATCCATACCACTCCATTCCATTCCGGTTGATTCCATTCCATTCCATTTCATTCCATTCCATTCGGGTTGATTCCATTCCATTTCTTTCTATTCCATTCCATTCCATTCTATTCCATTCCATTCCATTCTATTCGCGTTGTTTCCATTCCATCCCATTCCATTCCATTCCATCGCATTCCATTCCATTCCATTCGGGTTGAATCCATTGCATTCCATTGCATTCCATACCATTTGGGTGGATTCCATTCCATTCCTTTCAATTCCTTTCCATTCGATTCCGTTCGGGTTGATTCCATTCCCTTCCATTCCATTGCATTCCATTCCATTCCATTCCATTCCACTCAGGTTGATTCCATTCCATTTCTTTCCATTCCATTCCATTCCATTCCATTCGGGTTTATTCCATTCCATTTCATTCCATTCCATTCCATTCCATTCGGTTGCTTCCATTTCATTCCAGAACATTCCATTCCATTCCATTCCATTTTGGTTGATTCCATTGCATTCCATTCCATTCCATTCTTATCCATTCCATTCCTTTTCCTTCCATTCCATTCCATTCCAATCCATTTTATTCCATTCGTTTTGATTCCATTCCATTCCATTCCAATGCATTCCATTCCATTCCATTTCATTCCATTTGGGTTTATTCCATTCCATTGCATTCTATTCTATTGCATTCTGGTTGATTCCATTCCATTCCATTCCACTCCATTCCATTTCATTCGGGTTGATTCCCTTCCATTCCATTCCATTCCATTCCATTCCATTCCATTCCATTTGTGTTGACTCCATTCCATTCCATTCCATTCCATTCCATTCAGTTTGATTCCATTCTATTCCGTTCCATTCCCTTCTATTCCATTCCATTCGTGTTGATTCCATTCCATTCCACTCCATTGAATTCCATTCCATTCCGTTTCATTCCATTCGTGTTGATTCCATTCCATTCCATTCCATTCCATTCCCTTCCATTCGTGTTGATTCCATTCCATGCCATGCCATTCCATTCCATTCCGGTTGATTCCATTCCATTCCATTCCATTCCATTCCATTCCGTTTCATTCCCTTCGTGTTGATTCCATTCCATTCCGTTCCCTTCCATTCCATTCCATTAGAGTTGATTCCATTCCATTCCATTCAATTCCATTCCATTCCATTTCATTCCATTCTCGATGATTCCATTCCATTCCATTCCATTCCATTCGGGTTGATTCCATTCCATTTCATTCCATTAGATTCCATTCCTTTCCATTCCATTCCTTTCAGGTTGATTCCATTACGTTCCATTCCATTCCATTCGGGTTGATACCATTCCATTCCATTCCATTCCATTACATTACATTACATTCTATTCGGGTTGATTCCATTCCATTCCATTCCATTCCATTGCATTTTGGTTGATTCCATTCCATTCGATTCCATTCCATTCGTTTTGATTCCATTCAATTGCATTCAATTGCATTCCATTCAATTCCGTTTCATTCCATTGTTGTTGATTCCATTCCATTCCATTCCATTCCATTCCCTTCCATTCGTGTTGATTCCATTCGATGCCACTGCATTCCATTCCATTCCATTCCATTCAGCTTGATTCCATGCCATTCCTTTCCATTCCCTTCTATTCCATTACATTCCTTTGCACTCAATTCCATTCCATTCCATTCCATTTCATTCCATTCGGGTTGATGGCATTCCATTCCATTCCATTCCATTCGGGTTGATTCCATTTCATTCCATTCCATTCGATTCCATTGCATTCTATTCCATTCTATTCCCTTCCATTGCATTCCATTCCATTGCATTTCATTCCATTCCGGTTGATTCCATTCCATTCCATTCCATTCCATTCCATTCCATTCCATTCTATTCCATTCCATTCCTTTTGATTCCATTCCATTCCATTCAATTCCATTTTATTCCATTCGGCTTGATTCCATTCGGGTTGTTTCCATTCCATTGCATTCCATTCAATTCCATTCTATTCCATTCTGGTTGATTCCATTCCATTCCATTCCATTCCATTCGGGTTGATTCCATTCAATTCCATTCTCTTCCATACCATTACATTCTCTTCCATTCCATTCCATTCTATTCCATTCCATTCCATTCTATTCGCATTGATTCCATTCCATCCCATTCCATTCCATTCCATCCCATTCCATTCCATTCCATTCGGGTTGATTCCATTGCATTCAGTTTCATTCCATTCCATTTGGGTGGATTCCATTCCATTCCATTCCATTCCATTCCATTCCATTCCATTCCATTCCATACGTGTTGATTCCAATCCTTTCCATTCCTTTCCATTCTATTTCATTCCATTCGTGTTGATTCCGTTCCATTCCATTCCATCGCATTCCATTACATTCCGTTTCATTCCATTCATGTTCATTCCTTTCCATTCCATTCCATTCGGGATGATTCCATTCCCTTCCATTCCATTCCATTCCATTCCATTCCATTCGTGTTGATACCATTCCATTCCACGCCATTCCATTCCATTCCATTCCGTTAGGGTTGGTGCCATTCCATTCCATTCCATACCATTCCATTCCCGTTGGGTTGATTCCATTCCATTCCACTCCATTCCATTTGGGTTAGTTGCATTCCATTCCATTCAATTCGACTCCATTCCGTTCCATTCCATTCGGGTGGCTTCCATTCCAGTCAAGAACATTCCATTCCATTCCATTCCATTCCATTCCTCTCCATTCCAATCCATTCCATTCCATGTGGGTTGGTTCCATTCCATTCCATTCCATTCCATTCCATTCCATTCGGGTTGATTCCATTCCATTCCATTCCATTCCATTCCATTCCATTCCACTCCATTCCATCGCATTCCATTCGGGTTGATTCCATTCCATTCCATTCCATACCATTCCATTCCACTCGGGTTGATTCCATTCCATTCCATTCCATTCCATTCGGGTTGATTCCATTCCATTCCATTCCATTCCATTCTTGTAGATTCCGTTCTATTCCATTCCATTCCATTCCATTCCATTCCGTTCGGGTTTATTCCATTCCATTCCATTCGAATCCATTCCATTCCATTCCGATTGATTCCATGCCATTCCTTTCCATTCCATTCCGTTCCATTCCATTCCATTCCGATTGATTCCATTCCATTCCATTGCATTCCATTCCATTCAACTCCATTCCTTTGTGGTTGATTCCATTCCATTCCATTCCATTCCATTCCATTCCATTCCATTCACTTCCATTCCATTCCTTTCCATTCCGTTTCATTCCATTCCATTCAATTTCATTCCATTCGGGTTGATTCCATTCCATTCCATTCCTTTCCATTATATTCCATTCCATTCCATTCCAGTCGGGTTCATTCCATTCCATTCCATTCCATTCTATTCTATTCCATTCCATTCCCTTCGGGTTGAATCCATTCCATTCCCTTCCATTCCATTCCATTCCATTCCATTCGGGTTGATTCCATTCCATTCCGTTCCATTCCATTCCATTCCATTCCATTCCTTTCCGGTTGATTCCATTCCATTTCTTTCCAATCCATTCCATTCTGGTTTATTCCATTCCATTCCATTCCACTCCATTCCATTCCATTCCATTCCATTCCATTCCATTCCATTTCATTCTATTCCGTTCCATCCCATTTCATTCCGTTCCATTCGGGTTGATTCCATTCCATTCCATTCCATACCATTCCATTGCTGTTGATTCCATTCCATTCCATTCCATTCCATTCCATTCCACTCCATTCCATTCCATTCCGTTTGTGTTGATTCCATTCCGTTCCAATCCATAGCATTCCATTCCATTCCGGTTTATTCCATTCCATTCCATTTCATTCCATTCCATTCGGGTTGATTCCATTCCATTTCTTTCTATTCCATTCCATTCCATTCTATTCCATTCCATTCCATTCTATTCGCATTGATTCCATTTCATCCCATTCCATTCCATTCCATCCCATTCCATTCCATTCCATTCGGGTTGAATCCATTGCATTCCATTCCATTCCATACCATTTGGGTGGATTCCATTCCATTCCATTCAATTCCATTCCATTCCATTCCGTTCGGGTTGATTCCATTCCCTTCCATTCCGTTGCATTCCATTCCATTCCATTCCATTCCATTCCACTCAGGTTGATTCCATTCCATTTCTTTCCATTCCATTCCATTCCATTCCATTCCATTCGGGTTTATTCCATTCCATTCCATTCCATTCCATTCCATTCGGTTGCTTCCATTCCATTCCAGAACATTCCATTCCATTCCATTCCATTTCGGTTGATTCCATTGCATTCCATTCCATTCCATTCCTATCCATTCCATTCCTTTTGCTTCCATTCCATTCCATTCCAATCCATTTTATTCCATTCGGTTTGATTCCATTCCATTCCATTCCAATGCATTCCATTCCATTCCATTTCATTTCATTTGGCTTTATTCCATTCCATTGCACTCTATTCTATTCCATTCTGGTTGATTCCATTCCATTCCATTCCACTCCATTCCATTTCATTCGGGTTGATTCCATTCCATTCCATTCCATTCCATTCCATTCCATTCCATTCCATTCCATTCCATTCCATTCCATTTGTGTTGACTCCATTCCATTCCATTCCATTCCATTCCATTCGGCTTGATTCCATTCCATTCCGTTCCATTTCATTCTATTCCATTCCATTCGTGTTGATTCCATTCCATTCCACTCCATTGAATTCCATTCCATTCCGTTTCATTCCATTCGTGTTCATTCCATTCCATTCCATTCCATTCCATTCCCTTCCATTCGTGTTGATTCCATTCCATGCCATGCCATTCCATTCCATTCCATTCCATTCCGTTTGATTCCATTCCATTCCATTCCATTCCATTCCATTCCATTCCATTCCATTTCATTTCCTTCGTGTTGATTCCATTCCATTCCATTCCATTCCGTTCCCTTCCATTCCATTCCATTAGAGTTGATTCCATTCCATTCCATTCAATTCCATTCCATTCCATTTCATTCCATTCTCGATGATTCCATTCCATTCCATTCCATTCCATTCGGGTTGATTCCATTCCATTTCATTCCATTAGATTCCATTCCTTTCCATTCCATTCCTTTCAGGTTGATTCCATTACGTTCCATTCCATTCCATTCGGGTTGATACCATTCCATTCCATTCCATTCCATTCCATTATATTCTATTCGGGTTGATTCCATTCCATTCCATTCCATTCCATTCCATTCCATTTTGGTTGATTCCATTCCATTCGATTCCATTCCATTCGTGTTGATTCCATTCAATTCCATTCAATTGAATTCCATTCCATTCCGTTTCATTCCATTGGTGTTGATTCCATTCCATTCCATTCCATTCCATTCCCTTCCATTCGTGTTGATTCCATTCGATGCCACTGCTTTCCATTCCATTCCATTCGGCTTGATTCCATGCCATTCCTTTCCATTCTCTTCTATTCCATTCCATTCCTTTGCACTCCATTCCATTCCATTCCATTCCATTTCATTCCATTCGGGTTGATGGCATTCCATTCCATTCCATTCCATTCGGGTTGATTCCATTTCATTCCATTCCATTCCATTCCATTGCATTCTATTCCATTCTATTCCCTTCCATTGCATTCCATTCCATTGCATTTCATTCCATTCCGGTTGATTCCATTCCATTCCATTCCATTCCGTTCCATTCCATTCTATTCCATTCCATTCCTTTTGATTCCATTCCATTCCATTCAATTCCATTTTATTCCATTCGGCTTGATTCCATTCGGGTTGTTTCCATTCCATTGCATTCCATTCAATTCCATTCTATTCCATTCTGGTTGATTCCATTCCATTCCATTCCATTCCATTCGGGTTGATTCCATTCAATTCCATTCTCTTCCATACCATTATATTCTCTTCCATTCCATTCCATTCTATTCCATTCCATTCCATTCTATTCGCATTGATAACATTCCATCCCATTCCATTCCATTCCATCCCATTCCATTCCATTCCATTCGGGTTGATTCCATTGCATTCAGTTGCATTCCATTCCATTTGGGTGGATTCCATTCCATTCCATTCCATTCCATTCCATTCCATTCCATTCCATACTGGTTGATTCCTATCCGTTCCATTCCTTTCCATTCTATTTCATTCCATTCGTGTTGATTCCGTTCCATTCCATTCCATCGCATTCCATTACATTCCGTTTCATTCCATTCATGTTGATTCCTTTCCATTCCATTCCATTCGGGATGATTCCATTCCCTTCCATACCATTCCATTCCATTCCATTCGTGTTGATACCATTCCATTCCACGCCATTCCATTCCATTCCATTCCATTAGGGTTGATGCCATTCCATTCCATTCCATACCATTCCATTCCCGTTGGGTTGATTCCATTCCATTCCACTCCATTCCACTTGGTTTAATTGCATTCCATTCCATTCCATTCGACTCCTTTCCGTTCCATTCCATTCGGGTGGCTTCCATTCCAGTCAAGAACATTCCATTCCATTCCATTCCATTCCATTCCATTCCATTCCATTCCATTCCATTCCGGTTGATTCCATTCCATTCCATTCCATTCCATTCCATTCCATTCCATTCCACTCCATTCCATTGCATTCCATTCGGGTTGATTCCATTCCATTCCATTCCATTCCATTCCATTCCATTCCATTCCATTCCATTCCACTCCATTCCATTGCATTCCATTCGGGTTGATTCCATTCCATTCCATTCCATACCATTCCATTCCACTCGGGTTGATTCCATTCCATTCCATTCGGGTTGATTCCATTCAATTCCATTCCATTCCATTCCATTCCATTCCATTCCATTCTTGTGGATTCCGTTCTATTCCATTCCATTCCATTCCATTCCATTCCGTTCCTGTTGATTCCATTCCGTTCCATTCGAATCCATTCCATTCCATTCCGATTGATTCCATGCCATTCCTTCCCATTCCATTCCGTTCCATTCCATTCCATTCCGATTGATTCCATTCCATTCCATTGCATTCCATTCCATTCAACTCCATTCCATTGTGGTTGATTCCATTCCATTCCACTCCATTCCATTCCATTCCATTCCTTTCCTTTCCGTTTCATTCCATTCCATTCAATTTCATTCCATTCGGGTTGATTCCATTCCATTCCATTCCTTTCCATTATATTCCATTCCATTCCAGTCGGGTTCATTCCATTCCATTCCATTCCATTCGATTCGATTCCATTCCATTCCCTGCGGGTTGAATCCATTCCATTCCCTTCCATTCCATTCCATTCCATTCCATTCGGGTTGATTCCATTCCATTCCGTTCCATTCCATTCCATTCCATTCCATTCCTTTCCGGTTGATTCCATTCCATTTGTTTCCATTCCATTCCATTCTGGTTTATTCCATTAGATTCCATTCCATTCCATTCCATTCCATTCCATTCCATTCCATTCCATTCCATTTCATTCTATTCCATTCTATCCCATTTCATTCCATTCCATTCGGGTTGATTCCATTCCATTCCATTCCATACCATTCCATTGCTGTTGATTCCATTCCATTCCATTCCATTCCATTCCATTCCATTCCATTCCACTCCATTCCATTCCATTCCGTTTGGGTTGATTCCATTCCGTTCCAATCCATACCATTCCATTCCATTCCGGTTGATTCCATTCCATTCCATTTCATTCCATTCCATTCGGGTTGATTCCATTCCATTTCTTTCTATTCCATTCCATTCCATTCTATTCCATTCCATTCCATTCTATTCGCGTTGATTCCATTCCATCCCATTCCATTCCATTCCATCGCATTCCATTCCATTCCATTCGGGTTGAATCCATTGCATTCCATTCCATTCCATACCATATGGGCGGATTCCATTCCATTCCATTCAATTCCATTCCATTCCATTCCGTTCGGGTTGATTCCATTCCCTTCCATTCCATTGCATTCCATTCCATTCCATTCCATTCCACTCAGGTTGATTCCATTCCATTTCTTTCCATTCCATTCCATTCCATTCCATTCGGGTTTATTCCATTCCATTTCATTCCATTCCATTCCATTCCATTCGGTTGCTTCCATTCCATTCCAGAACATTCCATTCCATTCCATTCCATTTTGGTTGATTCCATTGCATTGCATTCCATTCCATTCTTATCCATTCCATTCCATTTCCTTCCATTCCATTCCATTCCAATCCATTTTATTCCATTCGTTTTCATTCCATTCCATTCCATTCCAATGCATTCCATTCATTCCATTTCATTCCATTTGGGTTTATTCCATTCCATTGCATTCTATTCTATTGCATTCTGGTTGATTCCATTCCATTCCATTGCACTCCATTCCATTTCATTCGGGTTGATTCCCTTCCCTTCCATTCCATTCCATTCCATTCCATTCCATTCCATTCCATTTGTTTTGACTCCATTCCATTCCATTCCATTCCATTCCATTCCATTCAGTTTGATTCCATTCCATTCCGTTCCATTCCCTTCTATTCCATTCCATTCGTGTTGATTCCATTCCATTCCACTCCATTGAATTCCATTCCATTCCGTTTCATTCCATTCGTGTTGATTCCATTCCATTCCATTCCATTCCATTCCCTTCCATTCGTGTTGATTCCATTCCATGCCATGCAATTCCATTCCATTCCGGTTGATTCCATTCCATTCCATTCCATTCCATTCCATTCCATTTCATTTCCTTCGTGTTGATTCCATTCCATTCCATTCCATTCCGTTCCCTTCCATTCCATTCCATTAGGGTTGATTCCATTCCATTCCATTCAATTCCATTCCATTCCATTTCATTCCATTCTCGATGATTCCATTCCATTCCATTCCATTCCATTCGGGTTGATTCCATTCCATTTCATTCCATTAGATTCCATTCCATTCCATTCCATTCCGTTCCTGTTGATTCCATTACGTTCCATTCCATTCCATTCGGGTTGATACCATTCCATTCCATTCCATTCCATTACATTACATTCTATTCGGGTTGATTCCATTCCATTCCATTCCATTCCATTGCATTTTGGTTGATTCCATTCCATTCGATTCCATTCCATTCGTTTTGATTCCATTCAATTCCATTCAATTGCATTCCATTCCATTCCGTTTCATTCCATTGGTGTTGATTCCATTCCATTCCATTCCATTCCATTCCCTTCCATTCGTGTTGATTCCATTCGATGCCACTGCATTCCATTCCATTCCATTCCATTCAGCTTGATTCCATGCCATTCCTTTCCATTCCCTTCTATACCATTCCATTTCTTTGATCTCCATTCCATTCCATTCCATTCCATTCCATTTCATTCCATTCGGGTTGATGGCATTCCATTCCATTCCATTCCATTCGGGTTGATTCCATTTCATTCCATTCCATTCGATTCCATTGCATTCTATTCCATTGTATTCCCTTCCATTGCATTCCATTCCATTGCATTTCATTCCATTCCGGTTGATTCCATTCCGTTCCATTCCATTCCATTCCATTCTATTCCATTCCATTCCTTTTGATTCCATTCCATTCCATTCAATTCCATTTTATTCCATTCTGCTTGATTCCATTCGGGTTGTTTCCATTCCATTGCATTCCATTCAATTCCATTCTATTCCATTCTGGTTGATTCCATTCCATTCCATTCCATTCCATTCGGGTTGATTCCATTCAATTCCATTCTCTTCCATACCATTACATTCTCTTCCATTCCATTCCATTCTATTCCATTCCATTCCATTCTATTCGCATTGATTCCATTCCATCCCATTCCATTCCATTCCATCCCATTCCATTCCTTTCCATTCTGGTTGATTCCATTGCATTCAGTTGCATTCCATTCCATTTGGGTGGATTCCATTCCATTCCATTCCATTCCATTCCATTCCATTCCATTCCATTCCATACTGGTTGATTCCAATCCGTTCCATTCCATTCCATTCTATTTCGTTCCATTCGTGTTGATTCCGTTCCATTCCATTCCATCGCATTCCATTCCATTCCGTTTCATTCCATTCATGTTGATTCCTTTCCATTCCATTCCATTCGGGATGATTCCATTCCCTTCCATTCCATTCCATTCCATTCCATTCGTGTTGATACCATTCCATTCCACGCCATTCCATTCCATTCCATTCCGTTAGGGTTGATGCCATTCCATTCCATTCCATACCATTCCATTCCCGTTGGGTTGATTCCATTCCATTCCACTCCATTCCATTTGGGTTAATTGCATTCCATTCCATTCAATTCGACTCCATTCCGTTCCACTCCATTCGGGTGGCTTCCATTCCAGTCAAGAACATTCCATTCCATTCCATTCCATTCCATTCCATTCCATTCTTCTCCATTCCAATCCATTCCATTCCATGTGGGTTGGTTCCATTCCATTCCATTCCATTCCATTCCATTCCATTCCATTCGGGTTGATTCCATTCCATTCCATTCCATTCCATTCCATTCCATTCCACTCCATTCCATTGCATTCCATTCGGGTTGATTCCATTCCATTCCATTCCATACCATTCCATTCCACTCGGGTTGATTCCATTCCATTCCATTCCATTCCATTCGGGTTGATTCCATTCCATTCCATTCCATTCCATTCTTGTAGATTGCGTTCTATTCCATTCCATTCCATTCCATTCCATTCCATTCCGTTCGGGTTGATTCCATTCCATTCCATTCGAATCCATTCCATTCCATTCCGATTGATTCCATGCCATTCCTTTCCATTCCATTCCGTTCCATTCCATTCCATTCCGATTGATTCCATTCCATTCCATTGCATTCCATTCCATTCAACTCCATTCCTTTGTGGTTGATTCCATTCCATTCCATTCCATTCCATTCCATTCCATTCCTTTCCATTCCGTTTCATTCCATTCCATTCAATTTCATTCCATTCGGGTTGATTCCATTCCATTCCATTCCTTTCCATTATATTCCATTCCAGTCGGGTTCATTCCATTCCATTCCATTCCATTCGATTCTATTCCACTCCATTCCCTTCGGGTTGAATCCATTCCATTCCCTTCCTTTCCATTCCATTCCATTCCATTCGGGTTGATTCCATTCCATTCCGTTCCATTCCATTCCATTCCATTCCATTCCTTTCCGGTTGATTCCATTCCATTTCTTTCCAATCCATTCCATTCTGGTTTATTCCATTCCATTCCATTCCATTCCATTCCATTCCATTCCATTCCATTCCATTCTATCCCATTTCATTCCATTCCATTCGGGTTGATTCCATTCCATTCCGTTCCATTCCATTCCATTCCATTCCATTCCTTTCCGGTTGATTCCATTCCATTTCTTTCCAATCCATTCCATTCTGGTTTATTCCATTCCATTCCATTCCATTCCATTCCATTCCATTCCATTCCATTCCATTCCATTCCATTCCATTCCATTCCATTTCATTCTATTCCATTCTATCCCATTTCATTCTATTCCATTCTATCCCATTTCATTCCATTCCATTCGGGTTGATTCCATTCCATTCCATTCCATACCATTCCATTGCTGTTGATTCCATTCCATTCCATTCCATTCCATTCCATTCCATTCCACTCAATTCCATTCCATTCCGTTTGTGTTGATTCCATTCCGTTCCAATCCATACCATTCCATTCCATTCCGGTTGATTCCATTCCATTCCATTTCTTTCCATTCCATTCGAGTTGATTCCATTCCATTTCTTTCTATTCCATTCCATTCCATTCTATTCCATTCCATTCCATTCTATTCGCGTTGATTCCATTCCATCCCATTCCATTCCATTCCATCCCATTCCATTCCATTCCATTCGGGTTGAATCCATTGCATTCCATTCCATTCCATACCATTTGGGTGGATTCCATTCCATTCCATTCAATTCCATTCCATTCCATTCCGTTCGGGTTGATTCCATTCCCTTCCATTCCGTTGCATTACATTCCATTCCATTCCATTCCATTCCACTCAGGTTGATTCCATTCCATTTCTTTCCATTCCAATCCATTCAATTCGGGTTTACTCCATTCCATTCCATTCCATTCCATTCCATTCGGTTGCTTCCATTCCATTCCAGAACATTCCATTCCATTCCATTCCATTTCGGTTGATTCCATTGCATTCCATTCCATTCCATTCTTATCCATTCCATTCCTTTTGCTTCCATTCCATTCAATTCCAATCCATTTTATTCCATTCGGTTTGATTCCATTCCATTCCATTCCAATGCATTCCATTCCATTCCATTTCATTCCGTTTGGGTTTATTCCATTCCATTGCATTCTATTCTATTCCATTCTGGTTGATTCCATTCCATTCCATTCCACTCCATTCCATTTCATTCGGGTTGATTCCATTCCATTCCATTCCATTCCATTCCATTCCATTCCATTCCATTCCATTCTATTTGTGTTGACTCCATTCCATTCCATTCCATTCCATTCCATTCGGTTTGATTCCATTCCATTCCACTCCATTGAATTCCATTCCATTCCGTTTCATTCCATTCGTGTTGATTCCATTCCATTCCATTCCATTCCATTCCCTTCCATTCGTGTTGATTCCATTCCATGCATTGCCATTCCATTCCATTCCATTCCATTCCGGTTGATTCCATTCCATTCCATTCCATTCCATTCCATTCCACTCCATTCCATTTCATTTCCTTCGTGTTGATTCCATTCCATTCCATTCCATTCCGATCCCTTCCATTCCATTCCATTAGTGTTGATTCCATTCAATTCCATTCAATTCCATTCCATTCCATTTCATTCCATTCTCGATGATTCCATTCCATTCCATTCCATTCCATTCGGGTTGTTTCCATTCCATTTCATTCCATTAGATTCCATTCCTTTCCATTCCATTCCTTTCAGGTTGATTCCATTACGTTCCATTCCATTCCATTCGGGTTTATACCATTCCATTCCATTCCATTACATTACATTACATTCTATTCGGGTTGATTCCATTCCATTCCATTCCATTCCATTCCATTTTGGTTGATTCCATTCCATTCGATTCCATTCCATTCGTGTTGATTCCATTCAATTCCATTCAATTGCATTCCATTCCATTCCGTTTCTTTCCATTGGTGTTGATTCCATTCCATTCCATTCCATTCCATTCCATTCCATTCCCTTCCATTCGTGTTGATTCCTTTCGATGCCACTGCATTCCATTCAATTCCATTCCATTCGGCTTGATTCCATGCCATTCCTTTCCATTCCCTTCTATTCCATTCCATTCCTTTGCACTCCATTCCATTCCATTCCATTCGATTTCATTCCATTCGGGTTGATGGCATTCCATTCCATTCCATTCCATTCGGGATGATTCCATTTCATTCCATTCCATTCCATTCCATTGCATTCTATTCCATTCTATTCCCTTCCATTGCATTCCATTCCATTGCATTTCATTCCATTCCGGTTGATTCCATTCCATTCCATTCCATTCCATTCCATTCCATTTCATTCTATTCCATTCCATTCCTTTTGATTCCATTCCATTCCATTCAATTCCATTTTATTACATTCGGCTTGATTCCATTCGGGTTGTTTCCATTCCATTGCATTCCATTCAATTCCATTCTATTCCATTCTCGTTGATTCCATTCCATTCCATTCCATTCCATTCGGGTTGATTCCATTCAATTCCATTCTCTTCCATACCATTACATTCTCTTCCATTCCATTCCATTCTATTCCATTCCATTCCATTCTATTCGCATTGATTCCATTCCATCCCATTCCATTCCATTCCATCCCATTCCATTCCATTCCATTCTGGTTGATTCCATTGCATTCATTTGCATTCCATTCCATTTGGGTGGATTCCATTCCATTCCATTCCATTCCATTCCATTCCATTCCATTCCATTCCATTCCATTCCATACTGGTTGATTCCAATCCGTTCCATTCCCTTCCATTCTATTTCATTCCATTCGTGTTGATTCCGTTCCATTCCATTCCATCGCATTCCATTCCATTCCGATACATTCCATTCATGTTGATTCCTTTCCATTCCATTCCATTCGGGATGATTCCATTCCCTTCCATTCCATTCCATTCCATTCGTGTTGATACCATTCCATTCCACGCCATTCCATTCCATTAGGGTTGATGCCATTCCATTCCATTCCATATAATTCCATTCCCGTTGGGTTGATTCCATTCCATTCCACTCCATTCCATTTTGGTTAATTGCATTCCATTCCATTCCATTCGACTCCATTCCGTTCCATTCCATTCGGGTGGCTTCCATTCCAGTCAAGAACATTCCATTCAATTCCATTCCATTCCATTCCTCTCCATTCCAATCCATTCCATTCCATGTGGGTTGATTCCATTCCATTCCATTCCATTCCATTCCATTCCATTCCATTCCATTCGGGTTGATTCCATTCCATTCCATTCAATACCATTCCATTCCATTCCACTCCATTCCATCGCATTCCATTCGGGTTGATTCCATTCCATTCCGTTCCATACCATTCCATTCCACTCGGTTTGATTCCATTCCATTCCATTCCATTCCATTCCATTCCATTCCATTCGGGTTGATTCCATTCCATTCCATTCCATTCTTGTAGATTCCGTTCTATTCCATTCCATTCCATTCCATTCCATTCCGTTCGGGTTCATTCCATTCCGTTCCATTCGAATCCATTCCATTCCATTCCGATTGATTCCATGCCATTCCTTTCCATTCCATTCCGTTCCATTCCATTCCATTCCGATTGATTCCATTCCATTCCATTGCATTCCATTCCATTCAACTCCATTCCTTTGTGGTTGATTCCATTCCATTCCATTCCATTCCATTCCATTCCATTCCTTTCCATTCCGTTTCATTCCATTCCATTCAATTTCATTCCATTCGGGTTGAATCCATTCCCTTCCATTCCATTCCATTCCATTCGTGTTGATACCATTCCATTCCACGCCATTCCGTTCCATTCCATTCCATTAGGGTTGATGCCATTCCATTCCATTCCATACAATTCCATTCCCGTTGGGTTGATTCCATTCCATTCCACTCCATTCCATTTGGGTTAATTGCATTCCATTCCATTCCATTCGACTCCATTCCGTTCCATTCCATTCGGGTGGCTTCCATTCCAGTCAAGAACATTCCATTCCATTCCATTCCATTCCATTCCTCTCCATTCCAATCCATTCCATTCCATGTGGGTTGATTCCATTCCATTCCATTCCATTCCATTCCATTCCATTCCATTCCATTCCACTCCATTCCATTGCATTCCATTCGGGTTGATTCCATTCCATTCCATTCCATACCATTCCATTCCACTCGGGTTGATTTCATTCCATTCCATTCCATTCCATTCCATTCCATTCCATTCGGGTTGATTCCATTCCATTCCATTCCATTCCATTCTTGTAGATTCCGTTCTATTCCATTCCATTCCATTCCATTCCATTCCATTTGGGTTGATTCCATTCAATTCCATTGCATTCAATTCCATTCCATTATATGCCATTTTTGTTGATTCCGTTCCATTCCATTCCATTCCACTCCATTCCATTCCATTCCATTCCATGTGGGTTGATTCCATTCCATTCCATTGCATTCCATTCCATTCCACTCCATTGCACTCCATTCCATTCCATTCCCTTCCATTGCATTCCATTCCATCGCATTGCATTCCATTCAGGTTGATTCCATTCCATTCTTTCCATTCCATTCCATTTCATTCCCTTCGGGTTGATTCCTTTCCATTCCATGCCATTCCAGTCCATTCCATTCCATTCTGGCTGATTCCATTCCATTCCATTCGGGTTGATTCCATTCCATTTCATTCAATTCCATTCCATTCCATTCCATTGCATTCCATTTCTTTCCCTTCCATTCCATTGCATTCCATACCACTCCATTTCACTCCATTCAGGTAGATTCCATTCCATTCCATTCCATTCCATTCCATTCCATTCCATTAGCGTTGATTCCATTCCATTCCATTTCAATCCTTTACATTCCATTACCTTCGGGTTGATTACATTACATTCCAATCCATTCGGGTTGATTCCAGTCCATTCCATTCCACTGCATTCCATTCCATTCCATTTCATTCCATTCGGGGCGATTTCATTCCATTCCATTCCATTCCAATCCTTTCCATTCCATTCGGGTTGATTCCATTCCATTTCATTCCATTCCATTCCATTCCTTTCCATTCCATTCCATTCGGGTTCATTCCATTCCATTCCATTCCATTCCCTTCCAGTACATTACATTACATTCTATTCTGGTTGATTGCATTCCACTCCATTCCATTCCATTCCATTCCATTCGGTTTGATTCCATTCCATTCCGTTACATTCCATTCTATTCCATTCCATTCGTGTTGATTCCATTCCATTCCATTCCATGGAATTCCATTCCATTCCGTTTCATTCCATTCGTGTTGATTCCATTCCATTCCATTCCATTCCATTCAATTCCATTCCATTCCATTCTATTCCATTCCCTTGCTTTCGTGTTGATTCCATTCCATGCCATACCATTCCATTCCTTTCCATTCCATTCCGGTTGTTTCCATTCCATTCCATTCCATTCCATTCCCTTCCATTCCATTCCATTAGGGTTGATTCCATTGCATTCCATTCCATTCCATTCCACTCCATTTCATTCCATTCCATTCCATTCCCTTCGGGTTGATTCCATTCCATTCCATTCCCTTCGGGTTGATTCCATTCCATTCCATTGCATTCCATTCGGGTAGATTCCATTCAATTCCATTCCACTGCATTAAATTCCATTCCATTTCATTCCATTCGGGTTGATTCCATTCCATTCCATTCCTTTCGGGTTGATTCCATTCCATTTCATTCCATTAGATTCCATAACTTTCCATTCCATTCCTTTCAGGTTGATTCCATTCCGTTCCATTCCATTCCATTCGGATTGATACCATTCCATTCCATTCCATTGCATTGCATTACATTCTATTCGGGTTGATTCCATTCCATTCCATTCCATTCCATTCCATTCGGGTTTATGCCATTCCATTTCATTCCATTCCTTTCCATTCCATTCCATTCCATTCCATTCCATTCCATTCCATTCCATTCGGGTTGATTCCATTCCATTCCATTCCATTGCATTCCATTCCATTACATTACATTACATTCTATTCTGTTTGATTCCATTCCATTCCATTCCATTCCATTCCATTCGGTTTGATTCCGTTCCATTCCGTTCCATTCCATTCTATTCCATTCCATTCGTGTTGATTCCACTCCATTCCATTCCATAGAATTCCATTCCATTCCATTTCATTCCATTCGTGTTGATTCAATTCCATTCCATTCCATTCCATTCCCTTCCATTCGTGTTGATTCCATTCCATGCCATACCATTCCATTCCATTCCATTCCATTCCGGTTGATTCCATTCCATTCCATTCCATTCCATTTCATTTCCTTCGTGTTGATTCCATTCCATTCCATTCCATTCCGTTCCCTTCCATTCCATTCCATTAGAGTTGATTCCATTCCATTCCATTCCATTCCAATCCATTCCATTCCATTTCATTCCATTCCATTCCCGTCGGGTTGATTCCATTCCATTCCATTCCCTTCTGGTTGATTCCATTCCATTCCATTCCATTCCATTCCATTCCATTTCATTCCATTCTCGATGATTCCATTCCATTCCATTCCATTCCATTCGGGTTGATTCCATTCCATTTCATTCCATTAGATTCCATTCCTTTCCATTCCATTCCTTTCCGGTTGATTCCATTATGTTCCATTCCATTCCATTCTGGTTGATACCATTCCATTCCATTCCATTCCATTCCGTTACATTACATTCTATTCGGGTTGATTCCATTCCATTCCATTCCATTCCATTCCATTCCATTTTGGTTGATTCCATTCCATTCCATTCCATTCCATTCCTTTCCATTCGTGTTGATTCCATTCAATTCCATTCAATTGCATTCCATTCCATTCCGTTTCATTCCATTGGTGTTGATTCCATTCCATACCATTCCATTCCATTCCATTCCCTTCCATTCTTGTGGATTCCATTCAATGTCAGTGCATTCCATTCCATTCCATTCCATTCGGCTTGATTCCATGCCATTCCTTTCCATTCCCTTCTATTCCATTCCATTCCTTTGCACTCCATTCCATTCCATTCCATTCCATTTCATTCCATTCGGGTTGATTCCATTACCTTCCATTCCATTCCATTCGGGTTGATTCCATTTCATTCCATTCCATTCCATTCCTTTGCATTCTATTCCATTGTATTCCCTTCCATTGCATTCCATTCCATTGCATTTCATTCCTTTCCGGTTGATTCCATTCCATTCCATTCCATTTCATTCCATTCCATTCTGGTTGATTCCATTCTATTCCATTCCATTCCATTCCATTTCCTTTTGGTTGATTGATTCCATTCCATTCCATTCCATTCCATTCGGGTTGATTCTATTCCATTCCATTCCATTTCATTCGGGTTGATTCCATTCCATTCCATTCCATTCAATTCCACTGCATTCCATTTCATTCCTTTCTATTCCATTGCATTCCAATCCATTTCGCTCCAATCAGTTTGATTCCATTCCACTCCATTCCATTAGGGTTGATAACATTCCATTCCATCCCATTCCATTCCATTCCATTCCATTCCATTCCCTTTGGGTTGATTCCATTCCAATCCATTCCATTCCAATCCATTCCATTCCATTCCAAACGGGTTGATTCCATTCCATTCCATTCCATTGCCTTCCATTCCATTCCATTTCATTCCATTCGGGTTGATAACTTTCCATTCCATTCCATTGCATTTCCTTCCATTGATGTTGATTCCATTCCATTCCATTCCATTCCAATCAGGTTGATTCCATTCCATTCCATTCCATTGCATTCCATTCCATTCCATTCCATTTCATTCCATTCGTGTTGACTCCATTAAATTCCATTCCATTCCATTCCATTTGGGTTGATTCTTGCCATTCCATTCCATTCCATTCCATTCATTTCGGGTTGATTCCATTCCATTCCATTCCATTCCATTCCATTCTATTCCATTCCATTCGTGTTGATTCCATTGCATTCCTTTCCATTGCGATCCATTCCCTTCCGTTTCATTCCATTTGTGTTGATTCCATTCAATTGAATTCCATTCCATTCCATTCCATTCGTGTTGATTCCATTCCATTCCATTCCATTCCATTGCATTGCCTTCCATTCCATTCCATTCCATTCGAGTTGATTCCATTCCATTTCATTCCATTCCATTCCCTTCCATTCCATTCCATTAGGGTTGATTCCATTCTATTCCATTCCATTCCATTCCATTTCATTCCATTCCATTCCATTCCCTTCGGGTTGATTCCATTCCATTCCATTCCCATCGTGTTGATTCCATTCCATTCCATTGCATTCCATTCGGGTAGATTCCATTCAATTCCATGCCATTGCATTCCATTCCATTCCATTTCATTCCATTCGGGTTGATTCCATTCCATTTCATTCCATTAGATTCCATTCCTTTCCATTCCATTCCTTTCAGGTTTATTCCATTCCGTTCCATTCCATTCGATTCGGATTGATACCATTCCATTCCATTCCATTGCATTACATTACATTCTATTCGGGTTGATTCCATTCCATTCCATTCCATTCCATACCATTCCATTCCATTCCATTCGGGTTTATTCCATTCCATTTCATTCCATTCCTTTCCATTCCATTGCATTGCATTCCATTCCATTCCATTCGGGTTGATTCCATTCCATTCCATTCCATTGCTTTCCATTACATTACATTACATTCTATTCTGGTTGATTCCATTCCATTCTATTCCATTCCATTCCATTCCATTCCATTCCATTCGGTTTGATTCCATTCCATTCCTTTCCATTCCATTGTATTCCATTCCATTCGTGTTGATTCCATTCCATTCCACTCCATGGAATTCCATTCCATTCCGTTTCATTCCATTCGTGTTGAATCCATTCCACTCCATTCCATTCCATTCCCTTCGATTCGTGTTGATTCCATTCCATGCCATGCCATTCCATTCCATTCCATTCCATTCCGGTTGATTCCATTCTATTCCATGCCATTCCATTCCATTCCATTCCATTCCGGTTGATTCCATTCCATTCCATTCCATTCCATTCCATTCCATTCCATTTCATTCCATTCCATTCCATTTCATTTCCTTCGTGTTGATTCCATTCCATTCCATTCCATTCCGTTCCCTTCCATTCCATTCCATTAGAGTTGATTCCATTCCATTCCATTCAATTCCATTCCATTCCATTTCATTCCATTCTCGATGATTCCATTCCATTCGATTCCATTCCATTCGTGTTGATTCCATTCAATTCCATTCAATTGCATTCCATTCCATTCCGTTTCATTCCATTGGTGTTGATTCCATTCCATTCCATTCCATTCCATTCCATTCCATTCGGGTTGATTAAATTCCATTTCATTCCATTAGATTCCATTCCTTTCCATTCCATTCCTTTCAGGTTGATTCCATTACGTTCCATTCCATTCCATTCGGGTTGATACCATTCCATTCCATTACTTTACATTAAATTCGGGTTGATTCCATTCCATTCCATTCCATTCCTTTCCAATTTGGTTGATTCCATTCCATTCCATTCCATTCGATTCCATTGCATTCGTGTTGATTCCATTCAATTCCATTCAATTGCATTCCATTCCATTCCGTTTCATTCCATTGGTGGTGATTCCATTCCATTCCATTCCATTCCATTCCCTTCCATTCGTGTTGATTCCATTCGATGCCACTGCATTCCATTCCATTCCATTCCATTCGGCTTTATTCCATGCCATTCCTTTCCATTCCCTTCTATTCCATTCCATTCCTTTGCACTCCATTCCATTCCATTCCATTCCATTTCATTCCATTCGGTTTGATGGCATTCCATTCCATTCCATTCCATTCGGGTTGATTCCATTTCATTCCATTCCATTCCATTCCATTGCATTCTATTCCATTCTATGCCCTTCCATTGCATTCCATTCCATTGCATTTCATTCCATTCCGGTTTATTCCATTCCATTCCATTCCATTTCATTCCATTCCATTCTGGTTGATTCCATTCTATTCCATTCCATTCCATTCCATTTCCTTTCTGTTGATTGATTCCATTCCATTCCATTCGGGTTGATTCCATTCCATTCCATTCCATTTCATTCGGGTTGATTCCACTCCATTCCTTTCCATTCCATTCCACTGCATTCCATTTCATTCCTTTCTATTCCATTGCATTCCATTCCACTCCATTTCGCTCCATTCAGATTGATTCCATTCCACTCCATTCCATTCCATTCCATTCCATTAGGGTTGATTCCATTCCATTCAATCCCATTCCATTCCATTCCATTCCATTCCATTCCATTCCCTTTGGGTTGATTCCATTCCAATCCATTCCATTCCATTCCATTGCATTCCATTCCAAACGGGTTGATTCCATTCCATTCCATTCCATTGCATTCCATTCCATTCCATTTCATTCCATTCGGGTTGACCCCATTAAATTCCATTCCATTCCATTCCATTCCATTCCATTCCATTTGGGTTGATTCCATGCCATTCCATTCCTTTCCATTCCATTCATTTCGGGTTGATTGCATTCCATTCCATTCCATTCCATTCCTTTCCATTCCATTCCATTCCATTCCATTCTATTCCATTCCATTCGTGTTGATTCCATTCCATTCCATTCCATTGCGTTCCATTCCATTCCGTTTCATTCCATTCGTGTTGATTCCATTCCATTAAATTCCATTGCATTCCATTCCATTCGTGTTGATTCCATTCCATTCCATTCCATTCCATTGCATTGCATTCCATTCCATTCCATTCCATTCGTGTTGATTCCATTCCATTTCATTCCATTCCATTCCATTCCATTCTATTACATTTGGTTTGATTCCCTTCAATTGCATTCCATTCCATTCCATTCCTTTCCATTCCATTCTATTCCATTCCATTGCATTCTATTCAGGTTGATTCCATTCCATTGCATTCTATTCAGGTTGATTCCATTCCATTCCATTCCAATCCATTCCATTCGTGTTGATTCCATTCCATTCCATTCCATTCCATTCTTGTAGATTCCGTTCTATTCCATTCCATTCCATTCCATTCCATTTGGGTTGATTCCATTCAATTCCATTGCATTCAATTCCATTCCATTATATGCCATTTTTGTTGATTCCGTTCCATTCCATTCCATTCCACTCCATTCCATTCCATTCCATTCCATGTGGGTTGATTCCATTCCATTCCATTGCATTCCATTCCATTCCATTACATTTCACTCCATTCCATTCCATTCCCTTCCATTGCATTCCATTCCATCGCATTGCATTCCATTCAGGTTGATTCCATTCCATTCTTTCCATTCCATTCCATTTCATTCCCTTCGGGTTGATTCCTTTCCATTCCATGCCATTCCAGTCCATTCCATTCCATTCTGGCTGATTCCATTCCATTCCATTCGGGTTGATTCCATTCCATTTCATTCAATTCCATTCCATTCCATTCAATTGCATTCCATTTCTTTCCTTTCCATTCCATTGCATTCCATACCTCTCCATTTCACTCCATTCAGGTTGATTCCATTCCATTCCATTCCATTCCATTCCATTCCATTAGCGTTGATTCCATTCCATTCCATTTCAATCCTTTACATTCCATTACCTTCGGGTTGATTACATTACATTCCAATCCATTCGGGTTGATTCCAGTCCATTCCATTCCACTGCATTCCATTCCATTCCATTTCATTCCATTCGGGGCGATTTCTTTCCATTCCATTCCATTCCAATCCTTTCCATTCCATTCGGGTTGATTCCATTCCATTTCATTCCATTCCATTCCATTCCTTTCTATTCCATTCCATTCGGGTTGATTCCATTCCATTCCATTCCATTCCCTTCCAGTACATTACATTACATTCTATTCTGGTTGATTGCATTCCACTCCATTCCATTCCATTCCATTCCATTCGGTTTGATTCCATTCCATTCCGTTACATTCCATTCTATTCCATTCCATTCGTGTTGATTCCATTCCATTCCATTCCATGGAATTCCATTCCATTCCGTTTCATTCCATTCGTGTTGATTCCATTCCATTCCATTCCATGTAATTCCATTCCATTCCATTCCATTCTATTCCATTCCTTCCATTCGTGTTGATTCCATTCCATGCCATACCATTCCATTCCTTTCCATTCCATTCCGGTTGATTCCATTCCATTCCATTCCATTCCATTCCCTTCCATTCCATTCCATTAGGGTTGATTCCATTGCATTCCATTCCATTCCATTCCACTCCATTTCATTCCATTCCATTCCATTCCCTTCGGGTTGATTCCATTCCATTCCATTCCCTTCGGGTTGATTCCATTCCATTCCATTGCATTCCATTCGGGTAGATTCCATTCAATTCCATTCCACTGCATTAAATTCCATTCCATTTCATTCCATTCGGGTTGATTCCATTCCATTCCATTCCATTCGGGTTGATTCCATTCCATTTCATTCCATTAGATTCCATTACTTTCCATTCCATTCCTTTCAGGTTGATTCCATTCCGTTCCATTCCATTCCATTCGGATTGATACCATTCCATTCCATTCCATTGCATTACATTACATTCTATTCGGGTTGATTCCATTCCATTCCATTCCATTCCATTCCATTCCATTCGGGTTTATGCCATTCCATTTCATTCCATTCCTTTCCATTCCATTCCATTCCATTCCATTCCATTCCATTCCATTCCATTCCATTCCATTCCATTCCATTCGGGTTGATTCCGTTCCATTCCATTCCATTGCATTCCATTACATTACATTACATTCTATTCTGGTTGATTCCATTCCATTCCATTCCATTCCATTCGGTTTGATTCCATTCCATTCCATTCCTTTCCATTCTATTCCATTCCATTCGTGTTGATTCCACTCCATTCCATTCCATAGAATTCCATTCCATTCCATTTCATTCCATTCGTGTTGATTCCATTCCATTCCATTCCATTCCATTCCCTTCCATTCGTGTTGATTCCACTCCATGCCATACCATTCCATTCCATTCCATTCAATTCCGGTTGATTCCATTCCATTCCATTCCATTCCATTTCATTTCCTTCGTGTTGATTCCATTCCATTCCATTCCATTCCATTCCCTTCCATTCCATTCCATTAGAGTTGATTCCATTCCATTCCATTCCATTCCAATCCATTCCATTCCATTTCATTCCATTCCATTCCCGTCGGGTTGATTCCATTCCATTCCATTCCCTTCTGGTTGATTCCATTCCATTCCATTCCATTCCATTCCATTCCATTCCATTCCATTCCATTCCATTCCATTTCATTCCATTCTCGATGATTCCATTCCATTCCATTCCATTCCATTCGGGTTGATTCCATTCCATTTCATTCCATTAGATTCCATTCCTTTCCATTCCATTCCTTTCAGGTTGATTCCATTATGTTCCATTCCATTCCATTCTGGTTGATACCATTCCGTTCCATTCCATTCCGTTACATTACATTCTATTCGGGTTGATTAAATTCCATTCCATTCCATTCCATTCCATTTTGGTTGATTCCATTCCATTCCATTCCATTCCATTCCATTCCATTCGTGTTGATTCCATTCAATTCCATTCAATTGCATTCCATTCCATTCCGTTTCATTCCATTGGTGTTGATTCCATTCCATACCATTCCATTCCATTCCATTCCATTCCATTCGTGTGGATTCCATTCGATGTCAGTGCATTCCATTCCATTCCATTCCATTCGGCTTGATTCCATGCCATTACTTTCCATTCCCTTCTATTCCATTCCATTCCTTTGCACTCCATTCCATTCCATTCCATTCCATTTCATTCCATTCGGGTTGATTCCATTACCTTCCATTCCATTCCATTCGGGTTGATTCCATTTCATTCCATTCCATTCCATTCCATTGCATTCTATTCCATTCTATTCCCTTCCATTGCATTCCATTCCATTGCATTTCATTCCTTTCCGGTTGATTCCATTCCATTCCATTCCATTTCATTCCATTCCATTCTGGTTGATTCCATTCTATTCCATTCCATTCCATTCCATTTCCTTTCGGTTGATTGACTTCCATTCCATTCCATTCCATTCCATTCGGGTTGATTCCATTCCATTCCATTCCATTTCATTCGGGTTGATTCCATTCCATTCCATTCCATTCCATTCCACTGCATTCCATTTCATTCCTTTCTATTCCATTGCATTCCAAGCCATTTCGCTCCAATCAGGTTGATTCCATTCCACTCCATTCCATTCCATTCCATTAGGGTTGATAACATTCCATTCCATCCCATTCCATTCCATTCCATTCCATTCCATTCCCTTTGGGTTGATTCCATTCCAATCCATTCCATTCCATTCCATTCCATTCCATTCCAAACGGGTTGATTCCATTCCATTCCATTCCATTGCCTTCCATTCCATTCCATTTCATTCTATTCGGGTTGATACCTTTCCATTCCATTCCATTGCATTTCCTTCCATTGATGTTGATTCCATTCCATTCCTTTCCATTCCAATCAGGTTGATTCCGTTCCATTCCATTCCATTGCATTCCATTCCATTCCATTTCATTCCATTCGTGTTGACTCCATTAAATTCCATTCCATTCCATTCCATTTGGGTTGATTCTTGCCATTCCATTCCATTCCATTCCATTCATTTCGGGTTGATTCCATTCCATTCCATTCCATTCCATTCCATTCCATTCCATTCTATTCCATTCCATTCGTGTTGATTCCATTGCATTCCTTTCCATTGCGATCCATTCCCTTCCGTTTCATTCCATTCGTGTTGATTCCGTTCCATTGAATTCCATTCCATTCCATTCCATTCGTGTTGATTCCATTCCATTCCATTCCATTTCATTGCATTGCATTCCATTCCATTCCATTCCATTCGAGTTGATTCCATTCCATTTCATTCCATTCCATTCCCTTCCAATCCATTCCATTAGGGTTGATTCCATTCTATTCCATTCCATTCCATTCCATTTCATTCCATTCCATTCCATTCCCTTCGGGTTGATTCCATTCCATTCCATTCCCATCGTGTTGATTCCATTCCATTCCATTGCATTCCATTCGGGTAGATTCCATTCAATTCCATGCCATTGCATTCCATTCCATTCCATTTCATTCCATTCGGGTTGATTCCATTCCATTTCATTCCATTAGATTCCATTCCTTTCCATTCCATTCCTTTCAGGTTTATTCCATTCCGTTCCATTCCATTCGATTCGGATTGATACCATTCCATTCCATTCCATTGCATTACATTACATTCTATTCGGGTTGATTCCATTCCATTCCATTCCATTCCATACCATTCCATTCCATTCCATTCGGGTTTATTCCATTCCATTTCATTCCATTCCTTTCCATTCCATTGCATTGCATTCCATTCCATTCCATTCGGGTTGATTCCATTCCATTCCATTCCATTGCATTCCATTACATTACATTACATTCTATTCTGGTTGATTCCATTCCATTCTATTCCATTCCATTCCATTCCATTCCATTCGGTTTGATTCCATTCCATTCCTTTCCATTCCATTGTATTCCATTCCATTCGTGTTGATTCCATTCCATTCCACTCCATGGAATTCCATTCCATTCCGTTTCATTCCATTCGTGTTGAATCCATTCCACTCCATTCCATTCCATTCCCTTCGATTCGTGTTGATTCCATTCCATGCCATGCCATTCCATTCCATTCCATTCCATTCCGGTTGATTCCATTCCATTCCATGAAATTCCATTCCATTCCATTCCATTCCGGTTGATTCCATTCCATTCCATTCCATTCCATTCCATTCCATTCCATTCCATTTCATTTCCTTCGTGTTGATTCCATTCCATTCCATTCCATTCCGTTCCCTTCCATTCCATTCCATTAGAGTTGATTCCATTCCATTCCATTCAATTCCATTCCATTCCATTTCATTCCATTCTCGATGATTCCATTCCATTCCATTCCATTCCATTCGGGTTGATTAAATTCCATTTCATTCCATTAGATTCCATTCCTTTCCATTCCATTCCTTTCAGGTTGATTCCATTACGTTCCATTCCATTCCATTCGGGTTGATACCATTCCATTCCATTACTTTACATTAAATTCGGGTTGATTCCATTCCATTCCATTCCATTCCTTTCCAATTTGGTTGATTCCATTCCATTCCATTCCATTCGATTCCATTGCATTCGTGTTGATTCCATTCAATTCCATTCAATTGCATTCCATTCCATTCCGTTTCATTCCATTGGTGGTGATTCCATTCCATTCCATTCCATTCCATTCCCTTCCATTCGTGTTGATTCCATTCGATGCCACTGCATTCCATTCCATTCCATTCCATTCGGCTTGATTCCATGCCATTCCTTTCCATTCCCTTCTATTCCATTCCATTCCTTTGCACTCCATTCCATTCCATTCCATTCCATTTCATTCCATTCGGTTTGATGGCATTCCATTCCAGTCCATTCCATTCGGGTTGATTCCATTTCATTCCATTCCATTCCATTCCATTGCATTCTATTCCATTCTATGCCCTTCCATTGCATTCCATTCCATTGCATTTCATTCCATTCCGGATTATTCCATTCCTTTCCATTCCATTTCATTCCATTCCCTTCTGGTTGATTCCATTCTATTCCATTCCATTCCATTCCATTTCCTTTCTGTTGATTGATTCCATTCCATTCCATTCCATTCCATTCGGGTTGATTCCATTCCATTCCATTCCATTTCATTCGGGTTGATTCCACTCCATTCCTTTCCATTCCATTCCACTGCATTCCATTTCATTCCTTTCTATTCCATTGCATTCCATTCCACTCCATTTCGCTCCATTCAGATTGATTCCATTCCATTCGGGTTGATTCCATTCCCTTCCATTCCATTCCATTCCATTCCTTTTGTGTTTACTCCATTCCACTCCATTCCATTCCATTCCATTCCATTCCATTCTATTCCATTCGGTTTGATTCCCTTCCATTCCGTTCCATTCCATTCTATTGCATTCCATTCGTGTTGATTCCATTCCTTTCCACTCCATTGAATTCCATTCCATTCCGTTTCATTCCATTCGTGTTGATTCCATTCCATTCCATTCCATTCCATTCCGTTCCCTTCCATTCCATTCCATTAGAGTTGATTCCATTCCATTCCATTCAATTCCATTCCATTACATTTCATTCCATTTTGGATGATTCCATTCCATTCCATTCCATTCCATTCCATTCGTGTTGATTCCATTCCATTTCATTCCATTAGATTCCATTCCTTTCCATTCCATTCCTTTCAGGTTGATTCCATTACGTTCCATTCCATTCCATTCGGGTTGATACCATTCCATTCCATTCCATTACATTACATTACATTCTATTCGGGATGATTCCTTTCCATTCCGTTCCACTCCATTCCAGTTTGGTTGATTCCATTCCATTCGATTCCATTCCATTCGTGTTGATTCCATTCAATTCCATTCAATTGCATTCCATTCCATTCCGTTTCATTCCATTGGTGTTGATTCCATTCCATTCCATTCCATTCCATTCCATTCCATTCCATTCCATTCCATTCCCTTCCATTCCATTCCATTCCATTCCCTTCCATTCGTGTTGATTCCATTCGATGCCACTGCTTTCCATTCCATTCCATTCCATTCGGCTTGATTCCATGCCATTCCTTTCCATTCCCTTCTATTCCATTCCATTCCTTTGCACTCCATTCCATTCCATTCCATTCCATTTCATTCCATTCGGGTTGATGGCATTCCATTCCATTCCATTCCATTCGGGTTGATTCCATTTAATTCCATTCCATTCCATTCCATTGCATTCTATTCCATTCTATTCCCTTCCATTGCATTCCATTCCATTGCATTTCATTCCATTCCGGTTGATTCCATTCCATTCCATTCCATTCCATTGCATTCCATTCTATTCCATTCCATTCCTTTTGATTCCATTCAATTCCATTCAATTCCATTTTATTCCATTCGGCTTGATTCCATTCGGGTTGTTTCCATTCCATTGCATTCCATTCAATTCCATTCTATTCCATTCTGGTTGATTCCATTCCATTCCATTCCATTCCATTCGGGTTGATTCCATTCAATTCCATTCTCTTCCATACCATTACATTCTCTTCCATTCCATTCCATTCTATTCCATTCCATTCCATTCTATTCGCATTGATTCCATTCCATCCCATTCCATTCCATTCCATCCCATTCCATTCCATTCCATTCGGGTTGATTCCATTGCATTCACTTGCATTCCATTCCATTTGGGTGGATTCCATTCCATTCCATTCCATTCCATTCCATTCCATTCCATACTTGTTGATTCCAATCCGTTCCATTCCTTTCCATTCTATTCCATTCCATTCGTGTTGATTCCGTTCCATTCCATTCCATCGCATTCCATTCCATTGCGTTTCATTCCATTCATGTTGATTCCTTTCCATTCCATTCCCTTCCATTCCATTCCATTCCGTTTGGGTTGATTCCATTCCGCTCCATTCCATAACATTCCATTCCATTCGCGTTGATTCCATTCCATTCCATTTCAATCCATTCCATTCCATTCTGGTTGATTCCATTCCATTCCATTCCATTCCATTCCATTCCATTCCATTCCATTCTGGTTGATTCCATTCCACTCCATTCCATTCCATTTCATTACCTTCCATTCGGTTTGATTCCATTCCATTCCATTCTATTCCATTCCATTCCATTCTATTCGCGTTGATTCCATTCCATCACATTCCATTCCATTCCATCACATTCCATTCCATTCCATTCGGGTTGATTCCATTCCATTCCATTCCATACCATTCCTTTCCATTCTGGTTGATTCCTTTCCATTACATTTGATTCCATTCCATTTGATTCCATTCCATTCGGGTTGACTCCTTTGCATTCCATTTCATTCCATTTTATTCCATTCCATTGCATTCCATTCCATTCTATTCCATTCCATTGCATTCCATTTCATTCCATTCGGGTAGATTCTGTTCTATTCCATTCCAATCCATTCCATTCCATACCGGTTGATTCCATTCCATTCCATTCCATTCCACTCCATTCCATTCCATTCCATTCCATTCCATTCCATTTGGGTTGATTCCATTCCATTCCATTCCATTCCATTCCATTCCATTCCATTCCATTCCATTTCATTCCAATCCATTCGGTTTCATTCCATTCCATTACATTCAATTCCATTCGGTTGCTTCCAGTCCATTCCAGAACATTCCATTCCATTCCGGTTGATTCCATTCCATTCCATTCGGTTGCTTCCATTCCATTCCAGAAGATTCCATTCCATTCCTTTCCATTCCATTCCATTCTGGTTGATTCCATTCCATTCAATTCCATTCCATTCCATTCCATTGCATTCCATTCCATTCCTTTCCATTCCATTGCATTCCATTCCACCCCATTTCACTCCATTCAGGTTGATTCCGTTCCATTCCATTCCACTGCATTACATTCCATTCAATTCGATTTGATTCCATTCCATTCCATTCCACTCCATTCCATTCCATTCCATTCAATTCCATTTTGGTTGATTCCATTCCATTCAATTACATTCCGTTCCATTTGGTTTGATTCCATTGCATTCCATTCCATTCCATTCCATTCCAATCCATTCCATTCGGGTTGCTTCCATTCCATTCCAGAACATTCCATTCCATTCCATTCCACTCCAGTTGATTCCATTCCAATCCATTCCATTCCATTCCATTCCATTCCACTCCAGTTGATTCCATTCCATTACATTCCATTCCATTCGATTTGATTCCATTCCATTCGATTCCATTCCATTCCATTCTTTTTGATTCCTTTCCATTGGATTCCATTCCATTCCATTCCATTCGGGTTGTTTCCATTCCATTCCATTCTATTCCATTCCATTCCATTCTATTCGCGTTGATTCCATTCCATTCCATTCCCCTCCATTCCATTTAATCCCATTCCATCCCATTCCATTTGATTTGATTCCATTCCATTAGATTCCATTCCATTCCATTCCATTCGTTTGATTCCATTCCATTGGATTCCATTCCATTCCATTCCATTCGGGTTGTTTCCATTCCATTCCATTCTATTCCATTCCATTCCATTATATTCGCGTTGATTCCATTCCATTCCATTCCCCTCCATTCCATTTAATCCCATTACATTCCTTTCCATTCGGGTTGATTCGATTCCATTCCATTCGATTCCATTGCATTCCATTTCATGCCATTCGGGTAGATTCCGTTCTATTCCATTCCAATCCATTCCATTACGGTTGATTCCATTCCATTCCATTCCATTCCATTCCATTCCATTCCACTCCATTCCATTCCATGCCGGTTGATTCAATTCCTTTCCATTCCATTCCATTCTATTCCATTCCATTCCTTTTGATTCCATTCCATTCCATTCCATTCCATTCGGTTTGATTCCATTCCATTCCATTGCAATTCTTTCCATTCCATTCCATTTCATTCCATTCGGGTTGATTCCATTCCATTTCATTCCATTCCGTTCCACTCCAATCCATTCCATTCGGGTTGATTCCATTCCATTCCATTCCATTTGATTCCATTCCATTCGATTCCATTCCATTCGGGTTGACTCCATTCCATTCCATTTCATTCCATTGTATTCCATTCCATTGCATTCCAATTCACTCCATTCGGGTAGATTCCCTTCTATTCCATTCCAATCCATTCCATTCCAATCCGGTTGATTCCATTCCATTCCATTCCATTCCATTCCGGTTGATTCCATTCCATTCCATTACATTCTATTCCATTCCATTCCTTTTGGTTCCATTCCATTCAATTCCATTCCATTACATTTTATTCCATTCGGATTGATTCCATTCCATTCCATTCCAATGCATTCCTTTCCATTCCATTTCATTCCATTCGGGTTGATTCCATTGCATTCCATTCCATTCCATTCCATTCCATTCCATTCCATTCCCTTCTGGCTGATTCCATTCCATTCCATTGCATTCCATTCCATTCCATTCGGTTTGATTTTGTTCCATTCCTTTCTATTCCATTCCATTCCCTTCTATTCGTGTTGATTCCATTGCATCCTATTCCATTCCATCCCATTCCATTCCATTCCATTCCATTCGGGTTGATTCCATTCTATTCCATTTGTTTTAATTCCATTCCTTTCCATTCCATTCCACTGCATTCGGGTTGATTCCATTCCATTCCATTCCATGCCATTCCATTCCTTTTGATTCCATTCCATTGCATTCCATTCCATTCCATTCCATTCCGTTTGGGTTGATTCCATTCCGCTCCAATCGATAACATTCCATTCCATTCGCGTTGATTCCATTCCATTCCATTTCATTCCATTCGGGTTGATTCCATTCCATTCCATTCCATTACTTTCCATTCCATTCCATTCTGGTTGATTCCATTCCATTCCATTCCATTCCATTTCATTACCTTCCATTCGTTTTGATTCCATTCCATTCCGTTCTATTCCATTCCATTCCATTCTATTCGTGTTGATTCCATTCCATCACATTGCATTCCATTTCATCCCATTCCATTCCATTCCATTCGGGTTGATTCCATTCCATTCCATTCCATACCATTCCATTCCATTCCGGTTGATTCCTTTCCATTACATTTGATTCCATTCCATTTGATTCCATTAAATTCGGGTTGACCCCTTTGCATTCCATTTCATTCCATTCTATTCCATTCCATTGCTTTCCCTTTCATTCCATTCGGGAAGATTCTGTTCTATTCCATTCCAATCCATTCCATTCCATACCGGTTGATTCCATTCCATTCCATTCCATTCCACTCCATTCCATTCCGTTCCATTCCATTCCATTCCATTTGGGTTGATTCCATTCCATTCCATTCCATTCCATTCCATTTCATTCCAATCCATTCGGTTTAATTCCATTCCATTACATTCAATTCCATTCGCTTGCTTCCATTCCATTCCAGAACATTCCATTCCATTCCGGTTGATTCCATTCCATTCCATTCGGTTGCTTCCATTCCATTCCAGAAGATTCCATTCCATTCCTTTCCATTCCATTCCATTCCATTCCATTCTGGTTGATTCCATTCCATTCCATTCCTTTCCATTCCATTCCATTCGTGTTGATTCCATTCCATTCCATTCTATTCCATTGCATTCCATTCTATTCGCGTTGGTTCAATTCCATCCCATTCCATTCAATTCAATTCGGGCTGATTCCATTCCATTCCTTTCCTTTTCATTCCATTCCATTTGCATTGACTCCATTCCATTCAATTCCATTCGATTCCATTCGGGTTGATTCCATTCCATTCCTTTCCATTCCATTCCATTGCATTCCATTCCATTCTATTCCATTCCATTCAATTCCATTCCATTCCATTCCTTTTCATTCCATTCGGGTTGATTCCATTCCATTCCATTCCATTCAATTCCTGTCCATTCGTGTTGATTCCATTCCATTCCATTCTATTCCATTCCATTCCATTCTATTCGCGTTGATTCCATTCCAATCCATTCCATTCAATTCTATTCGGGCTGATTCCACTCCATTCCATTCCATTTTATTCCATTCCATTTGCATTGATTCCATTCCATTCCATTCAATTCCATTCTATTCGGGTTGATTCCATTCCATTCCATTCCATTCCATTGCATTCCATTCCATTCCATTCCATTCCATTCCATTGCATTGCTTTCCATTCCATTCCATTCCATTTCATTCCATTCCATTCCATTGCATTCCATTCCATTCCATTTCATTCCATTCTGTTCGGATTGATTCCATTCCATTCCATTCCTTTCCATTCCATTCCATTCCATTCCATTCCCTTCGGATTGATTCCCTTCCATTCCATTCCATTCCATTCCATTCCATTCCATTCCGTTCCATTCGGGTTGATTCTCTTCCATTCCATTCCATTCCATTCGTGTTGATTCCATTCCATTCGATTCCATTCCATTCCATTGCATTCCATTCCATTCCTTTCCATTCCATTGCATTCCATTCCATTCCATTCCATTCGGGTTGATTCCATTCCATTCCAATCCACTCCATTCCATTGCATTCCATTCAATTCCATTTTGGTTGATTCCATTCCATTCAATTACATTCCATTCCATTTGGTTTCATTCCGTTGCATTCCATTCCATTCCATTCGATTCCATTCCATTCCATTCCATTCGGGTTGCTTCCATTCCATTCCAGAACATTCCATGTCATTCCATTCCACTCCAGTTGATTCCTTTCCATTCCACTCACGTTGATTCCATTCCATTCCATTCGTTTTGATTCCATTCCATTCGATTCCATTCGATTCCATTCCATTCGTTTTGATTCCATTCCATTCGATTCCATTCCATTCCATTCCATTCGGGTTGTTTCCATTCCATTCCATTCTATTCCATTCCATTCCATTATATTCGCGTTGATTCCTTTCCATTCCATTCCATTTAATCCCATTCCATTGCATTCCATTTCATGCCATTCGGGTAGATTCCGTTCTATTCCATTGCAATCCATTCCATTCCATTCCGGTTGATTCCATTCCGTTCCATTCCATTAAATTCCATTCCATTCCATTCTGGTTGAATCCATTCCATTCGATTAAATTCCATTCCATTCCATTCCATTCTATTCCTGTTGATTCCATTCCATCCCATTCCATTCAATTCTATTCGGGCTGATTCCATTCCATTCCATTCCATTTCATTCCATTCCATTTGCATTGATTCCATTCCATTCCATTCAATTCCATTCTATTCGGGTTGATTCCATTCCATTCCATTCCATTCCTTTCCTTTCCACTCCATTCCATTGCATTCCATTCCAATCCATTCCATTCCATTCCATTGCATTCCATTCCATTCCATTCCATTTCATTCCATTCGGGTTGATTCTATTCCATTCCATTCCATTCCATTCCATTCTGTTTGATTCCATTCCATTCCATTCCATTCCATTCCATTCCATTCCATATCATTCCATTCGATTTGGGTTGATTCCATTCCATTCCATTCCTTTCCATTCCATTCCATTCCATTCCCTTCGGCTTGATTCTATTCCATTCCATTCCATTCCATTCCATTCCATTCCATTCCATTCCATATCGTTCCATTCGGGTTGATTCCATTCCATTCCATTCCATTCCATTCCATTGCATTCCATTCCATTCCTTTCCATTCCATTGCATTCCATTCCACCCCATTTCACTCCATTCAGGTTGCTTCCATTCCATTCCATTCCATTGCATTCCATTCCATTCCATTCGGGTTGATTCCATTCCAATCCATTCCACTCCATTCCATTCCATTCCATTCCATTCCATTTTGGTTTATTCCATTCCATTCAATTATATTCCATTTCATTTGGTTTGATTCCATTGCATTCCATTCCATTCCATTCCATTCCATTCCATTCGGGTTGCTTCCATTCCATTCCAGAACATTCCATTCCATTCCATTCCACTCCAGTTGATTCCATTCCATTCCATTCCATTCCATTCCATTCCATTCCGGTTGATTCCATTCCATTCGATTTG
This sequence comes from Pan paniscus, assembly GCF_029289425.2. Taxonomy (NCBI): domain Eukaryota; kingdom Metazoa; phylum Chordata; class Mammalia; order Primates; family Hominidae; genus Pan; species Pan paniscus. The sequence goes on along the minus strand of NC_073267.2, from coordinate 40,911,239 downwards.
ATTCCATTCCATTCGATTCCATTCCATTCCATTCCATTCGGTTTGATTCCATTCCATTCCATTCCATTGCAAAGCATTCCATTCCATTCCATTCTATTCCATTCCATTCCTTTTGAGTCCATACCATTCCATTCCATTGCATTACATTTTATTCCATTCGGATTGATTCCATTCCATTCCATTCCAATGCTTTCCTTTCCATTCTATTTCATTCCATACGGATTGATTCCGTTCCATTCCATTCCATTCCATTCCATTCCATTCCATTCGCTTTGATTCCATTCCATTCCATTCCATTCCATTCCATTCCATTTCATTCCATTCGGTTAGGTTTGATTCCATTCCATTCCATTCCCTTCCATTCCATTCCATTCCCTTCGGGTTGATTCCATTCCATTCCATTCCATTCCATTCCATTCCATTCTATTCCATTCGTGTTGATACCATTCCATTCCACGCGATTCCATTCCATTCCATTCCATTCCATTAGGACTGATGACATTCCAATCCTTTCCATACCATTCCATTCCATCTGGGTTGATTCCATTCCATTCCATTCCTTTCCATCCGGGTTAATTGCTTCCATTCCCGTCAAGAACATTCCATTCCATTCCATTCCATTCCAATACATTACATTCGGTTTGATTCCATTCCATTCCATTCCATTCCATTGCATTGCATTCCATTCCACTCCATTCCATTCTGGTTGATTCCATTCCATTCCATTCCATTCCATTCCATTCCATTCCATTCCATTCCATTCCATTGGGGTTGATTCCATTCCATTCCATTCTATTCCATTCCAATCCACTCTATTCGCGTTGATTCCATTCCTTTCCATTCCATTAAATCCCATTCCATTCCATTCCATTCGGGTTGATTCGATTCAATTCCATTCCATTCCATTGCATTCCATTTCATTCCAATCGGGTAGATTCCGTTCTATTCCATTCCAATCCATTGCATTCCACCCCGTTTGATTCCAGTCCATTCCATTCCATTCCATTTGGTTTGATTCTATTCCATTCCATTCCATTCCATTCCATTTGGGTTGATTCCATTCCGTTCCTTACCATTCCATTCCATTCGGTTGCTTCCATTCCATTTCAGAACATTCCATTCCATTCCATTCCATTCTGGTTGATTCCATTCTGTTCCAATCCATTCCATCCCATTCCATTCCATTATGGTTGATTCCATTGCATTCCATTCCATTCCATTCCATTCCATGCCATTCCATTCCATTCCATTCGGGTTGATTCCATTCTATTCCATTCCATTCCATTCCATTCCATTCGGGATGATTGCATTCCATTCCCTTCCATTCCATTCCATTTCATTCCATTCCATTCGTGATGCTACCATTCCATTCCACGCCATTCCATTCCATTGTATTCCATTAGGATTGATGACATTCCATTCCATTCCATACCATTACATTCCATTCGGTTTGATTCCATTCCATTCCATTCCAATCCATTCCATTCGATTCCTATTGATTCCATTCCATTCCATTCCATTCCGATTGATTCCATTCCATTCCATTCCATTCCATTTTTGTAGATTCCATTCCATTCCATTCCATTGCATTGCTTTCCATTCAATTTCATTCCATTCGGGTTGATTCCATTCCATTCCATTCCTTTCCATTCCATTCCATTCCATTCGGCTACATTCCATTCCATACCATTCCATTCCATTCCATTCCCTTCGGGTTGAATCCATTCCATTCCATTCCATTCCATTCCATTCTATTCCATTCCATTCGGGTTGATTCCATTCCATTGCATTCCATTCCATTGCATTCCATTCCGTTCCATTCCATTCCATTCGGGTTGATTCCATTCCATTTCATTCCATTCCATTCCATTCCATTCCATTCGGGTTGATTCGATTCCATTCCATTCCATTCCATTCCATTCCATACTATTCCATTCCATTCCATTCCATTCGGGTTGATTCCATTCCATTCCATTCCATTCCATTCCATTCCATTCCATTCCATTCGGGTTGAATCGATTCCTTTTCATTCCATTCCATTCCATTCCATTCCATTCGTGTTGATTCCATTCCATTCCATTCCATTCCATTCCATTCCATTCCATTCAGGGTGATTCCATTCCATTCCATTCCATTCCATACCATTCCATTCCATTCGAATTCATTCCATTCCATTCCATTTGATTCACTTCCATTCTATTCCATTCCATTCGGGGTGACTCCATTCGATTCCATTTCATTCCATTCTATTCCATTCCGTTGCATTCCATTTCATTGCATTCGGGTAGATTCCGTTCTATTCCATTCCAATGCATTCCATTCCATTCCGGTTGATTCCATTCCATTCCATACCATTCCATTCCATTCCGGTTGATTCCATTCCATTCCATTCCATTCTATTCCATTCTATTCCATTCCATTCCTTTTGATTCCATTCCATTCCATTCCATTCCATTTTATTCCATTCTGATTGCTTCCATTCCATTCCATTCCAATGCATTCCTTTCCATTCCTTTTCATTTCATTCGGGTTGATTCCATTCCATTCCATTCCATTCCATTCCATTCCATTCCATTCCATTCTGGTTGATTCCATTCCATTGCATTCCATTCGGATTGATTCGATTCCATTCCATTCTATTCCATTCCATTCCATTCTATTCTCGTTGATTGCTTTCCATCCCATTGCATTCCATTCCATCCCATTCCATTCCATTCCATTTTGGTGGATTCCATTCCATTCCATTCCATTCCATTCCATTCCATTCCATTCCATTCCATTCCATTGCATTCGCGTTGATTCCATTCCATTCCATTCCATTCCATTGGTGTTGATTCCACTCCATTCCATTCCATTGCATTCCATTCCATTCCGTTTCATTCCATTCATGTTGATTCCATTCCATTATATTCCATTCCGTTCCCTTCCATTCGTGTTGATTCCATTCCATGGCATTCAATTCTATTCCATTCCAATGCATTACTTTCCATTCCATTTCATTCCATTCGGGATGATTCCATTCCATTCCATTCCATTCCATTCCATTCCATTCCATTCCATTCCATTCCATTCAATTCCATTCCATTCCATTCCCTTAGTGTTTATTCCTTTCGATTCCATTCCATTCCATTCCATTCCATTCCATTCCATTCTATTCGGGTTGTTTCCATTCCATTTCATTCGATTCCATCCCATTCCATTCCATTCCATTCTATTCCATTCAGGATGATTCCATTCCATTCCATTCCATTCCATTCCATTCCATTCGTGTTGATACCATTCCATTCCACGCCATTCCATTCCATTCCATTCCATTAGGATTGATGACATTCCATTCCATTCCATACCATTCCACTCCATTTGGGTTGTTTCCATTCCATTCCATTCCATCCGGGTTAATTCCATTCCATTCCATTCCATTCGTGTTGCTTCCATTCCAGTCAAGAACATTCCATTCCATTCCATTCCATTCCATTCCCTTCTATTCAGGTTGATTTCTTTCCATTCCATTCCATTCCGTTCCATTCGTTTTGTTTCCATTTCATTCCATTCCATTCCATTCCATTCCATTCCATTCCATTCGATTTGATTCCATTCAATCCCATTCCATTGCATTCCATTCCATTCCATTTCATTCCATTCGGGTTGATTCCATTCCATTCCATTCCATTCTGTTTGATTCCATTCAATCCCATTCCATTGCCTTCCATTCCATTCCATTTCATTCCATTCGGTTTGATTCCATTCCATTCCATTCCATTCCATTCCATTCCATTCCATTCCATTCCATTCCATTCTGGATGATTCCATTCTATTCCATTCCCTTCCATTACATTCCATTCCATTCGGGTTGCTTCCATTCCATTCCAGAACATTCCATTCCATTCCATTCCTTTCCGGTAGATTCCGTTCCATTCCATTCCATTCCATTCGTTTAGATTCCATTCCATGCCATTACATTACATTACACTACATTACATTACATTACATTCGGTTTGATTCCATTCCATTCCATTCCATTGCATTCCATTGCATTCCATTCCATTCCATGTCATTCCATTCGGGTTGATTCCATTCCATTCCATTCCATTCCATTCCATTCCATTCCATTCCATTCTGGTTGATTCCGTTCCTTTCCATTCTATTCCATTCCATTCCATTCCATTCCGTTTGGGTTGATTCCATTCCATTCCATTCTCTTCCATTCCATTCCATTCTATTCGCGTTGATTCCTTTCCTTTCCATTCTATTCCATTCCATTCCATTCCATTCCGTTCGGGTTGATTCCATTCCATTCCATTCTCTTCCATTCCATTCCATTCTATTCGCATTGATTCCATTCCATTCCATTCAGTTCCATTCCATTCCATTCCATTTCATTCCAATCCATTGGGTTTGATTGCATTCCATTCCATTCCATTCAGTTGCTTCCATTCCATTCCAGAAAATTCCATTCCATTCCATTCCATTCCATTCCATTCCACTCCATTCCGGTTGATTCCATTCCATTCCATTCCATTCCATTCCATTCCATTCTATTCCAATCCATTCCTTTTGATTCCATTCCATTTCATTGCATTCCATTTTATTCCATTCGAATTGCTTCCATTACATTGCATTCCAATGCATTCCTTTCCATTCCATTTCATTTCTTTCGGATTGATTCTATTCCATTCCATTCTATTCCATTCCATTCCATTCCATTCCATTCGTGTTGATTCCACTCCATTCCATTCCATTCCATTCCGTTACATTCCATTCATGTTGATTCCATTCCATTCCATTAAATTCCATTCCCTTCCATTAGTGTTGAATCCATTCCATGGCTTTCCATTCCATTCCATTCCAATGCATTCCTTTCCATTCCATTTCATTCCATTCGGGATGATTCCATTCCATTCCATTCCATTCCATTCCATTCCGTTCCATTCCCTTCGTGTTTATTCCCTTTCATTCCATTCCATTCCATTCCATTCTGGTTGATTCCATTCCGTTCCATTCCATTCCATTCCATTCGGGTTGATTCCATTCCATGGCATTCCATTCCATTCCATTTTATTCCATTCGGTGTGCATTCCATTTTGCATTCCATTCTATTCTGTTCCATTGTATTCGCGTTGACTCCATTCCATTCCATTCCATTCTATTCCATTCCATTCCTTTTGATTCCGTTCCATTCCATTTTATTCCATTCTGTTTGATTCCATTCCATTCCATTCCAATGCTTTCTATTCCATTCCATTTCATTGCATTCGGGTTTATTCCATTCCGTTCCATTCCATTCCATTCTATGCCGTTCTGGTTAATTCCATTCCATTCCATTCCATTCCATTCGAGTTGATACCATTCCATTCCATCCTATTCCATTCCATTCCATTCCATTCTATTCGCGCTGCTTCCATTCCATCCCATTCCATTCCATTCCATCCGATTCCATTCCATTCCATTCGGGTTGATTAGATTGCATTCCATTCCATTCCATTCCATTCCATTCCATTCCATTCCATTTGGGTGTATTCCATTCCATTCCATTCCATTCTATTCCATTGCATTCGTGTTGATTGCATTCCATTCCATTCCATTCCATTGCATTCCATTCCATTCCATTCCATTCCATTCCATTCCATTCCATTCCATTCGTGTTGATACCGTTCCATTCCACGCCATTCCATTCCATTCCATACCATTAGGGTTGATGCCATTCAATTGTATTCCATACCATTCAATTCCATTTGGGTTGATTCCATTCCATTCCATTCCATTCGGGTTAATTCCATTCCATTCCATTCCATTCGACTCCATTCCATTCCATTCCATTCGGGTTGCTTCCATTTCAGTCAAGAACATTCCATTCCATTCCATTCCATTCCATTCCATTCCATTCCATTCCATTCCATTCCATTGTGGTTGATTCCATTCCACTCCATTCCATTCCATTCCGTTGTATTCCATTCCATACAATTGCATTCCATTCGGGTTGACTCCATTCCATTCCATTCCTTTCCATTCCATTCCATTCCATTCCATCCCATTCGGGTTCATTCCATTCCTTTCCGTTCCATTCGATTAGATTCCATTCCATTCCCTTCTGGTTGAATCCATTCCATTCCATTCCATTCCATTCCATTCCATTCCATTCCATTCCATTTCATTCCATTCCATTCGGGTTGATTCCATTCCATTCCATTGCATTGCATTCCATTCCATTCCATTCCATTTCATTCGGGTTGATTCCATTCCATTCCAATCCATTCCATTCCATTCCGTTCTACTCCATTCCGTTCCATTCCATTCGGGTTGATTCCATTCCATTCCATTCCATAACATTCCATTCCTGTTGATTCCATTCCATTCCATTTCATTCCATTCCTTTCGGGTTGATTCCATTCCGTTCCAATCCATACCGTTCCACTCCATTCGGGGTGATTCCATTCCATTCCATTTCATTCCATTCGGGTTTTTTCCATTCCATTCCATTCCATTCCATTCCATTCCATTCTGGTTGATTCCATTCAATTCCATTCCATTCCATTCGTGTTGATTCCATTATATTCCATTCTATTCCATTCAATTCCATTCTATTCCATTCCATTCCATTCTATTCGCGTTGATTCCACTCCATCCCATTCCATTCCATACCATTCCATTCCATTCCATTCGGGTTGCTTCCATTCCAGGCAAGAATATTCCATTCCATTCCATTCCATTCCATTCCACTCCATTCAAATCCCTTCCATTCCATGTGGGTTGATTCCATTCCATTCCATTCCATTCCATTCCATTCGGGTTGATTCCATTCCATTCCATTCCATTGCATTCCATTCCATTCCGTTAGTTTTTATTCCATTCCATTCCTTTCCATTCCATTCCATTCCATTCCATTCCATTCCATTCGGGTTGATTCCATTCCATTCCATTCCATTCCATTCCATTCTATTCCATTCCATTCCTTTCCATTCCATTCGGGTAGATTCTGTTTTATTCCATTCCATTCCATTCCATTCCATTCCGATCGGGTTGATTCCATTCCATTCCATTCCATTCCAATCCATTCCATTCCATTCCGATTGATTCCATTCCATTCCAATCCATTCCTTTCCGTTTCATTCCATTCCATTCCGATTGGTTCGATTCCTTTCCATTCCATTCCATTCCATTCCATTCCATTCCATTCCATTCCATTGTGGTTGATTCCATTCCATTCCATTCCATTCCTTTCCATTCCGTTGCCTTCCATTCCATTCAATTTCATTCCATTCTGGTTGATTCCATTCCATTCCATTCCTTTCCATTCCATTCCTTTCGGGTTCATTCCATTCCATTCCATTCCATTCGATTCCATTTCATTCCATTCCCTTCGGGTTGAATCCATTGCATTCCATTCCTTTCCATTCCATTCCATTCCATTCGGGTTGATTCCATTCCATTCCATTCCATTGCATACCATTCCATTCCATTCCCTTCCATTCGGGTTGATTCCATTCCATTTATTTCCATTCCATTCCATTCCATTCCATACCATTCGGGTTGATTCCATTCCATTCCATTCCATTCCATTGCATTCCATTCCATTCCGTTCCATTCCCTTCGGTTTTATTCCATACCGTTCCATTCCATTCCATTCGGGTTTTTTCCGTTCCATTTCATTCCATTCTATTCCATTGCATTCCAATCCATTCCATTCCATTCCATTCTGGATGATTCCATTCCCTTCCATTCCATTCCATTCCATTCCATTCCATTCGTGTTGATACCATTCCATTCCATGCAATTCCATTCCATTCCATTCCATTAGGTTTGATGCCATTCCCTCCCATTCCATACCATTCCATTCCATTTGGGTTTATTCCATTCCATTCCATTCCATTCCATTCCATTCCATTCCATTGCATGCCATTCAGGTTGCTTCCATTCCAGTCAAGAATATTCCATTATATTCCATTCCATTTCATTCCTTTCCATTCCTGTTGATTTCATTCCATTCCATTCCACTCCATTCGTATTGATTCCATTCCATTCCATTCCATTCCATTCCATTCCATTCCATTCCATTCCATTCGGTTTGATTCCATTCCATTCCATTCCATTGCATTCCATTCCTTTCCATTCCATTCCATTCGGTTTGATTCCATTCCATTCTATTCCATTGCATTCCATTACATTCCATTCCATTCGGGTTGATTCCATTCCATTCCATTCCATTCCATTCCATTCCATTCCATTCCGGTTGATTCCATTCCATACCTTTCCATTCCATTCCATTCCATTCCGGTTGATTCCATTCCATTACTTTCCATTCCATTCCATTCTATTCCATTCTGTGCCATTCCATTCGGGTTGATTCCATTGCATTCCATTCCATTCCATTCCATTCGCGTTGATTCCATTCCATTCCATTCCATACCATTCCATTCCATTCAGCTTCATTCCATTCCATTCCATTTGATTCCAATCCATTCGATTCCACTCCATTCTGGTTGACTCCTTTCCCTTCCATTTCATTCCATTCTATTCCATGCCATCGCATTCCATTTCATTCCAGTCGGGTAGATTCAGTTCTATTCCATTCCAATCCATTCCATTCCATTCCGCTTGATTCCATTCCATTCCATTCCATTTGGGTTGATTCCATTCCATTCCATTCCATTTCATTCCAATACATTCGGTTTCATTCCATTTCATTACATTCCATTCCATTCGGTTGCTTCCATTTCATTCCAGTACATTCCATTCCATTCCATTCCATTCCATTCCATTCCGGTTGATTCCATTCCATTCCATTCCATTCCATTCCTTTTCATTCTATTCCATTCCATTTATTTCCATGCCATTGCATTCCATTCCATTCCATTCGGGTTGATTCCATTCCATTCCATTCCATTCCATTGCATTCCATTCCATTCCGGTCCATTCCCTTCGGGTTTATTCCATACCATTCCATTCCATTCCATTCGGGTTTTTTCCGTTCCATTTCATTCCATTCCATTCCATTCCATTCCAATCCATTCCATTCCATTCCATTCTGGATGATTCCATTCCATTCCATTCCATTCCATTCCATTCGTGTTGATACCATTCCATTCCATGCCATTCCATTCCATTCCATTCCATTAGGGTTGTTGCCATTCCATCCCATTCCATACCATTCCATTCCATTTGGGTTCATTCCATTCCATTCCATTCCATTCGGGTTAATTCCATTCCATTCCATTCCATTCCATTCCATTCCATTCCATTCCATTGCATGCCATTCAGGTTGCTTCCATTCCAGTCAAGAATATTCCATTATATTCCATTCCATTTCATTCCTTTCCATTCCTGTTGATTTCATTCCATTCCATTCCACTCCATTCGTTTTGATTCCATTCCATTCCATTCCATTCCATTCCATTCCATTCGGTTTGATTCCATTCCATTCCATTCTATTCCATTGCATTCCATTCCATTCCATTCCATTCGGGTTGATTCCATTCCATTCCATTCCATTCGGGTTGATTCCATTCTATTCCATTCCATTCCGGTTGATTCCAATCCATACGTTTCCATTCCATTCCTTTCCATTCCATTCCATTCTATTCCATTCTGTGCCATTCCATTCGTGTTGATTCCATTGCATTCCATTCCATTCCATTCCATTCCATTCCATTCCATTCGTGTTGATTCCATTCCATTCCATTCCATACCATTCCATTCCATTCAGCTTGATTCCATTCCATTCCATTTGATTCCAATCCATTCGATTCCACTCCATTCTGGTTGACTCCTTTCCCTTCCATTTCATTCCATCCTATTCCATTCCATCGCATTCCATTTCATTCCCCTCGGGTAGATTCTGTTCTATTCCATTCAAATACATTCCATTCCATTCCGCTTGATTCCATTCCATTCCATTCCATTTGGGTTGATTCCATTCCATTCCATTCCATTCCATTCCATTTCATTCCACTGCATTCGGTTTGATTCCATTCCATTACATTCCATTCCATTCGGTGGCTTCCATTTCATTCCAGAACATTCCATTCCATTCCATTCCATTCCGGTTGATTCCATTCCATTCCATTCCATTCCATTCTATTCCATTCCATTCCTTTTGATTCCATTCCATTGCATTCCATTCCATTTTATTCCATTCGGATTTATTCCATTCTATTCCATTCCAATGCATTCCTTTCCATTCCATTCCATTCCATTCCGTTTGATTCCATTCCATTCCATTCAATTCCATTCCATTCCTTTCTGGTTGATTCCTTTCCACTCCATTGCATTCCATTCCATTCCATTCGGGTTGATTCCATTCCATTCCATTCCATACCATTCCATTCCATTCGGCTTGATTCCATTCCATTCCATTTGATTCCATTCCATTCGATTACATTCCATTCTGGTTGACTCCATTCCCTTCCATTTCATACCATTCTATTCCATTCCATTGCATTCCATTTCGTTCCACTCGGGCAGATTCAGTTCTATTCCATTCCAATCCATTCCATTCCATTCCGGTTGATTCCATTCCATTCCATTCCATTCCATTCCGTTTGGGTTGATTCAATTCCATTCCATTCCATTCCATTCCATTTCATTCCAATCCATTCGGTTTGATTCCATTGCATTACTTTCCATTCCATTCGGTTGCTTCCATTTCATTCCAGAACATTCCATTCCATTCCATTCCATTCCATTCTAGTTGATTCCATTCCATTCCATTCCATTCTATTCCACTCCATTCCATTTCATTCCATTCCATTCCATTCCATTCGTGTTGATTCCATTCCATTCCATTCCATTCCATCTCATTCCATTCCATTCGTGATGATTCCATTCCATTCCATTCCATTCCATCTCATTCCATTCCATTCGGGTTGATTCAATTCCATTCCATTCCATTCCATACCATTCCATTCCATTCGAGTTGATTCCATTCCATTCCACATGAATTCATTCCATTCGATTCCATTCCATTTGGGTTGATTCCTTTTCAATCCATTTCATTCCATTCTAATCCATTCCATTGCATTCCGTTTCATTGCATTCAGGTAGATTCCGTTCTGTTCCATTCCAATCCATTTAATTCCAATCCGTTTCATTAATTCCATTCCATTCCATTCCATTTCATTCCAAACCATTGGGGTTGATTCCATTGCATTCCAATCCTTTCCATTCGGTTGCTTCCATTCCATTGCGGAACATTCCATTCCATGCCATTCCATTCCGGTTGATTCCATTCCATTCCATTCCATTCAATTCCATTCCATTCCTTTTGATTCCATTCCATTCCATTCCATTCCATTTTATTCCATTCGGATTGATTCCATTCCATTCCATTCCATTCCAATGCATTCCTTTCCATTCCATTTCATTCCATTCGGGTTGATTCCATTCCATTCCATTCCATTCCATTCCATTCCATTCCATTCTGGTTGATTCCATTCCATTCCATTCTATTCTGTTTGATTCCATTCCATACCATTCTATTCCATTCCATTCCATTCTATTCTCGTTGATTCCATTCCATCCCATTGCATTACATTCCATCCCATTCCATTCCATTTGTTTTGATTCAATTCCATTCCATTCCATTCCATTCCATTTGGGTTGATTCCATTCCATTCCATTCCATTCTATTCCATTCCATTGCATTCGGGTTGATTCCATTCCATTCCATTCGATTCCATTCCATTCCATTGCATTCGTGCTGATTCCATTCCATTCCATTCCATTGCATTCCATTCCATTCCATTCCCTTCCATTCGTGTTGATTCCATTCCATGGCATTCCATTGCATTCCATTCCAATCCATTCCATTCGATTCGGGTTGATTCCACTCCATTCCATTCCATTGCATGCCATTCCATTCCATTTCATTCCATTCGGGTTGATTCTATTCCATTCCATTCCATTCCATTCCATTCGAGTTGATTCCGTTCCATTCCATTCCATTCCATTTCATTACATTCGGTTCGGTTTGATTCCATTCCATTCCATTCCTTTCCATTCCATTCCATTCCATTCCCTTCGGCTTGATTCCATTCCATTCAATTCCATTCCGTTCCATTCGTGTTGATTCTATTTCATTCCATTCCATTCCATTCGGGTTGATTCCATTCCATTCCATTCCATTCCATTGCATTACATTCTATTACTTTCCATTCCATTGCATTCCATTCCACCCCATTTCACTCCATTCAGGTTGATTCCTATCCATTCCATTCCATTGCATTCCATTCCATTCCATTCGGGTTGATTCCATTCCATTCCATTCCACTCCATTCCATTCCATTGCATTCAATTCCATTTTGGTTGATTCCATTCCATCCAATTACATTCCATTCCATTTGGTTTGATTCCATTGCAATCCATTCCATTCCATTCCATTTCATTCCATTCTATTCAGGTTGCTTCCATTCCATTCTTGAGCATTCCATTCCATTCCATTCCACTCCAGTTGATTCCATTCCATTCCATTCCATTCCATTCCATTCCATTCCACTCCGGTTGATTCCATTCCATTCCATTCCATTCCATTGGTTTTGATTCCACTCCATTCGATTCCATTCCATTCCATTCCATTCCATTCGTTTTGATTCCATTCCATTCGATTCCATTTCATTCCATTCCATTCGGGTTGTTTCCATTCCATTCCATTCTATTCCATTCCATTCCATTCTATTCGCGTTGATTGCTTTCCATTCCATTCCATTTCATTCCATTTAATCCCATTCCATTCCATTCCACTCGGGTTTATTCGATTCCATTCCAGTCCATTGCATTCCATTTCATGCCATTCGGGTAGATTCCGTTCTATTCCATTCCAATCCTTTCCATTCCATTCCGGATGATTCCATTCCATTCCATTACGGTTGATTCCATTCCATTCCATTCCATTCCATGCCGGTTGATTCCATTCCATTCCATTCCATTCCATTCTATTCCATTCCATTCCTTTTGATTCCATTCCATTCCATTCCATTCCCTTCCATTCCTTTCCATTCGGTTTGATTCCATTCCATTCCATTGCAATGCATTCCATTCCATGCCATTTCATTCCATTCCGGTTGATTCCATTCCATTCCATTTGATTCCGTTCCATTCGATTCCATTCCATTCGGGTTGACTCCATTCCTTTCCATTTCATTCTATTCTATTCCATTCCATTGCATTCCATTTCACTCCATTCGGGTAGATTCCGTTATATTCCATTCCAATCCATTCCATTACATTCCGGTTGATTCCATTCCATTCCCTTCCTTTCCGGTTGATTCCATTCCATTCTATTCCATTCCATTCCTTTTGATTGCATTCCATTCCATTACTTTACATTACATTTTATTCCATTCGGTTTTATTCCATTCCATTGCATTCCAATGCTTTCCTTTCCATTCCATTCCCTTCCATTCGGGTTGATTCTATTCCATTCCATTCCAGTCCATTCGTGTTGATTCCATTCCATTCCATTCCATTCCATTGCTTTCCATTCCATTCCTTTCCATTCCATTGCATTCCATTCCAGCCCATTTCACTCCATTCAGATTGATTCCATTCCATTCCATTCCATTGCATTCCTTTCCATTCCATTCGGGTTGATTCCATTCCATTCCATTTCACTCCATTCCATTCCATTCCATTCAATTCCATTTTGATTGATTACATTCCATTCAATTACATTCCATTCCATTTGGTTTGATTCCATTGCATACCATTCCATTCCATTCCATTTCATTCCATTCCATTCGGGTTGCTTCCATTCCATTCCAGAACATTCCATTCCATTCCATTCCACTCCAGTTGATTCCATTCAATTCCATTCCATTCCACTCCGGTTGATTCAATTCCATTCCATGCCATTCCATTCGTTTTGATTCCATTCCATTCGATTCCATTCCATTCCATCCCATTCGTTTTGATTCCATTCCATTCCATTCCATTCCATTCCATTCCATTCGGGTTGTTTCCATTCCATTCCATTCTATTCCATTCCATTCCATTCTATTCGCGTTGATTCCATTCCATTCCATTCCATTCTATTCCATTTAATCCCATTCCATTCCATTCCATTCGGGTTTTTTCGATTCCATTCCATTCCATTGCATTCCATTTCATGCCATGTGGGTAGATTCCGTTCTATTCCATTCCAATCCATTCCATTCCATTCCGGATGATTCCATTCCATTCCATTCCATTCCATTACGGTGGAATCCATTCCATTAGATTCCATGCCATTCCACTCCATGCCGGTGGATTCAATTCCATTCCATTCCAATCCATTCTATTCCATTCCATTCCATTTGATTCCATTCCATTCCATTCCATTCCATTCCATTCCATTCCAATCCATTCCATTCGGTTTGATTCCATTCCATTCCATTGCAATGCATTCCATTCCATTCCATTTCATTCCATTCGGGTTGATTCCATTCCATTTCATTCCATTCCATTCCATTCCATTCCATTCCATTCCATTCGGGTTGATTCCATTCCATTCCATTTGATTCCATTCCATTCGATTCCATTCCATTCTGGTTGACTCCATTCCATTCCATTTCATTACATTCTATTCCATTCCATTGCATTCCATTTCACTCCATTCGGGTAGATTCCGTTCTATTCCATTCCAATCCATTCCATTCCATTCCGGTTGATTCCATTCCATTCCATTCCATTCCATTCCGGATGATTCCATTCCATTCCATTCCATTCTATTCAATTCCATTCCTTTTGATTCCATTCCATTCCATTGCATTACATTACATTTTATTCCATTCGGATTGATTCCATTCCATTCCATTCCAATGCATTCCTTTCCATTCCATTTCATTCCATTCGGGTTTATTCCATTCCATTCCGTGCCATTCGGGTTGATTCTATTCCATTCCATTCCATTCCATTCCGGTTGATTCCATTCCATTCCATTCCATTGCATTCCATTCCATTCCTTTCCATTCCATTGCATTCCATTCCACCCCATTTCACTCCATTCAGGTTGTTTCCATTCCATTCCATTCCATTGCATTCCATTCCATTCCATTCGGGATGATTCCATTCCATTCCATTCCACTCCATTCCATTCCTTTCCATTCAATTCCATTTTGGTTGATTCAATTCCATTCAATTACATTCCATTCCATTTGGTTTGATTCCATTGCATTCCATTCCATTCCATTCCATTGCATTCGGGTTGCTTCCATTTCATTCGAGAACATTGCATTCCATTCTATTCCACTCTGGTTGATTCCATTCCATTCCATTCCATTCCATTCCATTCCACTCTGGTTGATTCCATTCCATTCCATTCCATTCCATTCCATTTATTCCCATTCCATGTCATTCCATTCGGGTTGATTCCATTCCATTCCATTCCATTCCATTGAATTCCATTCCATTCCATTCTGGTTGATTCCATTCCATTCCATTCCATTCCATTCCATTCCATTCCATTCCATTCCCATCCATTCGGGGTGATTGCTTTCCTTTCCATTATGTTCCATTCAATTCTATTCGCGATGATTCCATTCAATTCCATTCCATTCCATTCCATTAAATCCCATTCCACTCCATTCCATTCCGGTTGACTCGATTTCATTCCGTTCCATTCCATTCCATTCCATTGCATACCAGTCCATTCCATTCAGGTAGATTCCGTTCTATTCCATTGCAATCCATTCCATTCCATTCCATTTGTGTTGATTCCATTCCGTTCCATTCCATTCCTCTCCATTCGGTTGCTTCCATTCCATTCGAGAACATTCCGTTCCATACCATTGCATTCCAATCCTTTCCATTCCGGTCGATTCCATTCCGTTCCATTCCATTCCATTACATTACATTCCATTCTGGTTGATTCCATTCCATTCCATTCCATTCCATTCCATTCCATTCCATTCCATTCCATTCCATTCAGCTTGATTCCATTCCATTCCATTCTAATCCATTGCATCCCATTTTATTCGCGTTGATTCCATTCCATCCCATTCCATTCAATTCTATTCGGCCTGATTCCATTCCATTCCATTCCATTTCATTCCATTCCATTTGCATTGATTCCATTCCATTCCATTCCATTCCATTCCTTTCCATTCTGGTTGATTACATTCCATTCCATTCTATTCTCGTTGATTGCATTCCATCCCATTGCATTCCATTCCATCTCATTCCATTCCATTCCATTCGGGTTGATTCTATTCCATTCCATTCCATTCCATTCCATTCCACTGCATTCTGGTTGATTCCATTCCATTCCTTTCCTTTCCATTCCATTCCATTCGTGTTGATTCCATTCCATTCCATTCCATTGCATTCCATTCCATTCCGTTTCATTCCATTCATGTTGATTCCATTCCATTACATTCCATTCCATTCCCTTCCATTCGTGTTGATTCCATTCCATGGCATTCCATTCTATTCCATTCCAATGCCTTCCTTTCAATTCCATTTCATTCCATTCGGGATGATTCCATTCCATTCCATTCCATTCCATTCCGTTCAATTCCCTTCGGGTTGATTCCCTTCCATTCCATTCCATTGCATTCCATTCGTGTTGTTTCCATCCCATTTCATTCGATTCGATTCCATTCCATTCCATTCCATTCCATTCGGGATGATTCCATTCCATTCCATTCCATTCGTGTTGATACCATTACATTCCACGCCATTCCATTCCATTCCATTCCATTAGGATTGATGACATTCCATTCCATTCCATACCATTCCACTCCATTTTGGTTGATTCCATTACATTCCATTCCAGTCCATCCGTGTTAATTCCATTCCATTCCATTCCATTCCATTTGGGTTGCTTCCATTCCATTAAAGAACATTCCATTCCAGTCCATTCCATTCCCTTCCATTTCCTTCTATTCAGGTTGATTCCATTCCATTCCATTCCATTCCGTTCCATTCGTTTTGATTCCATTCCATTCCATTCCATTCCATTCGGCTTGATTCCATTCAATTCCATTCCATTGCATTGCATTCCATTCCATTTCATTCCATTCGGGTTGATTCCATTCCATTCCATTCCTTTCCATTCTGGTTGATTCAATTCTATTCCATTCCCTTCCATTCCATTCCATTCCATTCGGGTTGCTTCCATTCCATTCCAGAACATTCCATTCCATTCCATTCCATTCTGGTAGATTTCATTCCATTCCATTCCATTCCATTCGTTTAGATTCCATTCCATTCCATTGCATTCCATTACATTACATTTCATCAAATTCGGTTTGATTCCATACCATTTCATTCCATTGCATTCCATTCCATTCCATGTCATTCCATTCGGGTTGATTCCATTCCATTCCATTCCATTCCATTCCATTCCATTCCATTCCATTCCATTCCCTTCGGGTTGTATCCATTCCCTTCCATTCCATTCCATTCCATTCCATTCCCTTCCCTTCGGGTTGAATCCATTCCATTCCATTCCATTCCATTCCATTCCATTCCATTCCATTCCATTCGGGTTGATTCCATTCCATTCCATTCCATTCCATTCCATTCCAGTCCAGTCGGGTTAATTCCATTCCATTTCATTCCATTCCATTCCATTCCATTCCATTTGGGATGATTCCATTCCATTCCATTCGATTCCATTCCATTCCATTCCATTCCATCCTATTCCATTCCACTCCATTCCATTCTGGTTTACTCCATTCCATTCCATTCCATTCCATTCCATTCCATTCCATTCCATTCCATTCCATTCAATTCCATTCCATTCCATTCGGATTGATTCGATTCCATTTCATTCCATTCCATTCCATTCCATTCCATTCCATTCGTGTTGATTCCATTCCATTCCATTCCATTCAATTACATTCCATTCCATTTGGTTTGATTCCACTGCAATCCATTCCATTCCATTCCATTTCATTCCATTCCATTCGGTTTGATTCCATTCCATTCCAGAACATTCCATTCCATTCCATTCCACTCCAGTTGATTCCATTCCATTCCATTCCATTCCATTCAGCTCCGGTTGATTCGATTCCATTCCATTCCATTCCATTCGTTTTGATTCCATTCCATTCGAATCCATTCCATTCCATTCCATTCGTTTTGATTCCATTCCATTCGATTCCATTTCATTCCATTCCATTCCGGTTGTTTCCATTCCATTCCATTCTATTCCATTCCATTACATTCTATTCGTGTTGATTCCTTTCCATTCCATTCCATTCCATTTAATCCCATTCCATTACATTCCATTCGTGTTGATTCGATTCCATTCCATTCCATTGCATTCCATTTCATGCCATTCGGGTAGATTCCGTTCTATTCCATTCCAATCCATTGCATTCCATGCCGGTTGATTCAATTCCATTCCATTCCATTCCATTCCATTCTATTCCATTCCATTCCTTTTGATTCCATTCCATTCCATTCCATTCCATTCCATTCGGTTTCATTCCATTCCATTCCATTGCAATGCATTCCATTCCATTCCATTTCATTCCATTCGGGTGGTTCCATTCCATTTCATTCCATTCCATTCCACTCCATTCCATTCCATTCGGGTTGATTCCGTTCCATTCCATTTGATTCCATTCCATTCGATTCCATTCCATTCGGGTTGACTCCATTCCATTCCATTTCATTCCATTCTATTCCATTCCATTGCATTCCATTTCACTCCATCCGGATAGATTCCGTTATATTCCATTCCAATCCATTCCATTCCATTCCGGTTGATTCCATTCCATTCCATTCCATTCCATTCCATTCCAGTTGATTCCATTCCATTCTATTCCATTCTATTCCATTCCATTCCTTTTGATTCCATTCCCTTCCATTCCATTACATTACATTTTATTACATTCGGATTGATTCCATTCCATTCCATTCCAATGCATTCCTTTCCATTCCATTTCATTCCATTCGGGTTGATTCCATTCCATTTCGTTCCATTCGGGTTGATTCCATACCATTCCTTTCCATTCCATTGCATTCAATTCCACCACATTTCACTCCATTCAGGTTGATTCCATTCCATTCCATTCCATTGCACTCCATTCCATTCCATTCGGGTTGATTCCATTCCATTCCATTCCATTGCATTCCATTCCATTCCATTCGGGTTGATTCCATTCCATTCCATTTCACTCCATTCCATTCCATTCCATTCCATTCCATTTTGGTTGATTCCGTTCCATTCAATTACATTCCATTCCATTTGGTTTGATTCCATTCCATTCCATTCCATTCGTTTTGATTCCATTCCATTCGATTCCTTTTCATTCCATTGCATTCGGGTTGTTTCCATTCCATTCCATTCTATTCCATTCCATTCCATTCTATTCGCGTTGATTCCTTTCCATTCCATTCCATTCCATTTAATCCCATTCCATTCCATTCCATTCGGGTTGATTCGATTCCATTCCATTCCATTGCGTTCCATTTCATGCCATTCGCGTAGATTCCATTCTATTCCATTCCAGTCCATTCCATTCCATTCCGTATGATTCCATTCCATTCCATTCCATTACGGTTGATTCCATTCCATTCGATTCCATTCCATGCCTGTTGATTCAATTCCATTCCATTCCATTCCATTCTATTCCATTCCATTCCTTTTGATTCCATTCCATTCCATTCCATTCCATTCCATTCGGTTTCATTCCATTCCATTCCATTGCAATGCATTCCATTCCATTCCATTTCATTCCATTCGGGTGGTTCCATTCTATTTCATTCCATTCCATTCCACTCCATTCCATTCCATTCGGGTTGATTCCGTTCCATTCCATTAGATTCCATTCCATTCGATTCCATTCCATTCGGGTTGACTCCATTCCATTCCATTTCATTCCATTCTATTCCATTCCATTGCCTTCCATTTCACTCCATCCGGGTAGATTCGTTATATTCCATTCCAATCCATTCCATTCCATTCCGGTTGATTCCATTCCATTCCATTCCATTCCATTCCATTCCGGTTGATTCCATTCCGTTCTATTCCATTCTATTCCATTCCATTCCTTTTGATGCCATTCCATTCCATTACATTACATTAAATTTTATTCCATTCGGATTGATTCCATTCCATTCCATTCCAATGCATTCCTTTACATTCCATTTCATTCCATTCGGGTTGATTCCATTCCATTTCGTTCCATTCGGGTTGATTCCATTCCATTCCATTCCATTCCATTGCATTCCATTCCATTCCTTTCCATTCCACTGCATTCCATTCCACCACATTTCACTCCATTCAGGTTGATTCCATTCCATTCCATTCCATTGCATTCCTTTCCATTCCATTTCTTTCCATTCGGGTTGATTCCATTCCATTCCCTTCCATTCGGGTTGATTCTATTCCATTCATTTCCATTCCATTCGGGTTGATTCCATTCCATTCCATTGCATTCCATTCCATTCCTTTCCATTCCATTGCATTCCATTCCATCCCATTTCTCTCCATTCAGGTTGATTCCATTCCATTCCATTCCATTGCATTACATTCCATTCCATTCGGGTTGATTCCATTCCATTCCATTCCACTCCATTCTATTCCATTCCATTCAATGCCATTTTGGTTGATTCCATTCCATTCAATTACATTCCATTCCATTTGGTTTGATTCCATTGCATTCCATTCCATTCCATTCCATTTCATTCCATTCCATTCGGGTTGCTTCCATTCCATTCCAGAACATTCCATTCCATTCCATTCCACTCCAGTTGATTCCATTCAATTCCATTCCATTCCACTCCGGTTGATTCCATTCCATTCCATTCCATTCCATTCCATTCGTTTTGATTCCATTCCATTCGATTCCATTCCATTACATTCCATTCGTTTTGATTCCATTCCATTCGATTCCATTCCATTCCATTCCATTCGGGTTGTTTCCATTCCATTCCATTCCATTCTATTCCATTCCATTCCATTCCATTCGCGTTGATTCCATTCCATTCCATTCCTTTCTATTCCGTTTAATCCCATTCAATTCCATTCCATTCGGGTTGATTCGATTCCATTCCATTCCATTGCATTCCATTTCATGCCGTTCGGGTATATTCCGTTCTATTCCATTCCAATGCATTCCATTCCATTCCGGATGATTCCATTCCATTCTATTCCATTCCATTACGGTTGATTCCATTCCATTCGATTCCATGCCATTCCATTCCATGCCGGTGGATTCAATTCCATTCCATTCCATTCCATTGTATTCCATTCCAATCCTTTTGATTCCATTCCATTCCATTCCATTCCATTCCGTTCCATTCGAGTTCATTCCATTCCATTCTATTTGATTCCATTCCATTGGATTCCATTCCATTCGGGTTGACTCCCTTCCATTCCATTTCATTACATTCTATTCCATTCCATTGCATTCCATTTCACTCCATTCGGGTCGATTCCGTTCTATTCCATTCCAATCCATTCCATTCCATTCCGGTTGATTCCATTCCATTCCATTCCATTCCTTTCCGGTTGATTCCATTCGATTCCATTCCATTCTATTCCATTCCATTCCTTTTTATTCTATTCCATTCCATTCCATTACATTACATTTTATTCCATTCGGATTTATTCCATTCCATTCCATTCCAATGCATTCCTTTACATTCCATTTCATTCCATTCGGTTTGATTCCATTCCATTCCCTTCCATTCGGGTTGATTCTATTCTATTCCATTCCTTTCCATTCGGGTTGATTCCATTCCATTCCATTCCATTCCATTCCATTGCATTCCATTCCATTCCTTTCCATTCCATTGCATTCCATTCCACCCCATTTCACTCCATTCAGGTTGATTCCATTCCATTCCTTTCCATTGCATTCCATTCCATTCCATTCGGGTTGATTCCATTCCTTTCCATTCCACTCCATTCCATTCCATTCCATTCAATTCCATTTTGGTTGATTCCATTCCATTCAATTACATTCCATTCTATTTGGTTTGATTCCATTGCATTCCATTCCATTCCATTCCATTCGGGTTGCTTCCATTTCATTCCAGAACATTCCATTCCATTCCATTCCACTCAAGTTGATTCCCTTCCATTCCTTTCCATTCCATTCCATTCCATTCCACTCCAATCCTGTTGATTCCATTCCATTCCATTCCATTCAATTCGTTTTCATTCCATTCCATTCGACTCCATTCCATTCCATTCCATTCGTTTTGATTCCATTCCATTCGATTCCATTCCATTCCATTCCATTCGGGTTGTTTCCATTCCATTCCATTCTATTACATTCCATTCCATTCTATTCGCGTTGATTCCATTCCATTCCATTCCATTTAATCCCATTCCATGTCATTCCATTCGGGTTGATTCCATTCCATTCCATTCCATTGCATTCCATTCCATTCCATTCTGGTTGATTCCATTCCATTCCATTCCATTCCATTCCCATCCATTCGGGGTGATTGCTTTCCATTCCATTCTATTCCATTCCATTCTATTCGCATGATTCCATTCCATTCCATTCCATTCCATTCCATTAAATTCCATTCCACAACATTCCATTCCGGTTGACTCGATTCCATTCCGTTCCATTCCATTCCATTCCATTACATTCCATTCCATTGCATACCAGTTCATTCCATTCGGGTAGTTTCCATTCTAGTCCATTCCTATCCATTCCATTCCATTCCATTCCATTCCATTCCATTCCATTCGGGTTGATTCCATTCCATTCCATTCCATTCCATTCCATTCCATTCACTTCAGATAGATTCCTTTGCATTCCATTGCATTCCATTCCATTCCTTTCCATTCCATTGCATTCCATTCCACTCCATTTCAATCCATTCAGGTTGATTCCATTCCATTCCATTCCATTGCATTCCATTGCATTCCATTCCATCTGGTTTGATTCCTTTCCATTCCATTCCAATGAATTCTTTCCATTCCATTCCATTCCATTGCATTCGTTTTGATTCAATTCCATTCCATTCCATTCCATTCCATTGAATTCCATTCGGTTTGATGCCATTCCATTCCATTCCATTCTACTCCATTGCATACCATTTCATTCCATTCGGGTAGATTCCGTTCTATTCCATTCCAATCCATTCCATTCCATTCCATTCCAATTCATTCCATTCCATTTGGGTAGATTCCATTCCATTACAATCCAATCCATTTGGGTTGATTCCATTCCGTTCCATTCCATTCCATTCGGTTGCTTCAATTCCATTCAAGAACATTCCATACCATTCCATTGCATTCCAATCCATTCCATTCCGGTTGATTCCATTCCGTTCCATTCCATTCCATTCCATTCTGGTTGATTCCATTCCATTCCATTCCATTCCATTCCATTCCATTCCATTCCATTCCATTCTATTAGCGTTGATTCCATTCCATCCCATTCCGTTCAATTCTATTCGGGCTGTTTCCATTCCATTCCATTACATTTCATTCCATTCCATTTGCATTGATTCCATTCCATTCCATTCAATTGAATTCTATTCGGGTTGACTCCATTCCATTCCATTCCATTCCATTCCTTTGCATTCCATTGCATTCCATTCCATTTCATTCCATTCCATTCCATTCCATTGCATTCCATTGCATTCCATTCCATTCCATTCTATTCCATTCCATTCCTTATATTCTCCTTGATTCCATTCCATCCCATTGCATTCCATTCCATCCCATTCTATTCCATTCCATTCGGGTTGATTCCATTCCATTCCATTCCATTCCATTCCATTTGGGTTGATTCTATTCCATTCCATTCCATTCCATTCAATTCCATTGCATTCTGTGTGATTCCATTCCATTCCATTCCATTCCATTCCATTCCATTCGTGTGGATTCCATTCCATTCCATTGCATTGCATTCCATTCCATTCCATTACATTCCATTCGGTTTGATTCCATTCCATTCCATTCCATTCCATTCCATTCCATTCCATTCCATTCCATTCCGTTCCGTTCCCTTCGGGTTGTTTGCATTCCCTTCCATTCCATACCATTCCATTCGGGTTGTTTCCATTCCATTCCATTTCATTCCATTCCATTCCATTCCATTGCATTCCATTCTGGATGATTCCATTCCATTCCATTCCATTCCATTCCATTCCATTCCATTCGTGTTGATACCATTCCATTCCACGCCATTCCATTCCATTCCATTCCATTAGGGTTGATGCCATTCCATTCCATTCAACACCATTCTATACAATTTGGGTTGATTCCATTCCATTCCATTCCATTCCCTTCCATTCGGGTTAATTCCATTCCATTCCATTCCTTTCGATTCCATTCCATTCCATTCCATTCGGGATGCTTCCATTCTAGTCAAGAACATTCCATTCCATTCCATTCCATTCCTATCCATTCCTTTCCATTCCGGATTATCCCATTCCATTCCATTCCATTCCATTCGTTTTGATTCCATTCCATTCCATTCCATTCCATTCCATTCCATTCCATTCGGTTTGATTCCATTCCATTCCATTACATTGCTTTCCATTCCATTCCATTTCATTCCTTTCGGGTTGGTTCCATTCCATTCCACTCCATTCCATTCTGGTTGATTCCATTCCATTCCATTCCCTTCATTTCCATTCCATTCCATTCCATTCTGGTTGCTTCCATTCCGATCCAGAACATTCCATTCCATTCCTTTCCTTTACATTCCATTCCGTTCCTTTCGGGTTCATTCCATTCCATTCCATTCCGTTCCATTCCATTCCATTCCATTCCATTCTGGATGTTTCCATTCCATTTCATTCTATTCCATTCCATTCCATTCCAATCCATTCCATTCTGGATGATTCCATTCCATTCCATTCGTGTTGATACCATTCCATTCCACGCCATTCCATTCCATTCCTTTAGGGTTGTTGCCGTTCAATTCCATTCCATACCATTCCATTCCATTTGGGTTGATTCCATTCCATTCCATTGCATTACATTCGGGTTAATTCCATTCCATTCCACTCCATTCGATTCCATTCCATTCCATGCCATTCGTGTTGCTTCCATTCCAGTCAAGAACATTCCATTCCATTCCATTCCATTCCATTCCATTCCGGTTGATTCCATTCCATTCCATTCCATTCCATTCCATTGCATTCCATTCCATTCCATTTCATTCCATTCGGGTTGATTCCATTCCATTCCATTACATTACATTCCATTCTGGTTGATCCTATTCGATTCCATTCCCTTCCATTCCATTCCATTCCATTCCATTCGAGTTGCTTCCATTCCATTCCAGAACATTCCATTCAATTCCTTTCCATTCTTTCCATTCCATTCCATTCGTGTTCATTCCATTCCATTCCATTCCATTCCATTCCGTTCCATTCTGGTCGAATTCATTCCATTCCATTCCATTCCATTCCATTCCATTCCATTCCATTCCTTTCGGGATGATTCCATTCCATTCCATTCCATTGCATTCCATTCCATTCCATTCCACTCCATTCGTGTTGACTTCATTCCATTTCATTCCATTCCATTCCATTCCATTCCATTACTTTCCGGTTGATTCCATTCCGTTCCATTTCATTCCATTCCATTCTATTCCATTCCATTCCATTCGGGTTCCTTCCATTCCATTCCATTCCGTTCCATTCCATTCGTGTTGATTCCGTTCCATTCCATTCCATTCCGTTCCATTCTATTCCATTCGGGTTGATTCCATTCTATTCCATTCCATACCATTTTATTCAATTCGGGTTGATTCCATTCCATTCCATTGGATTCCATTCCATTCGATTCCATTCCATTCTGGTTTACCCCATTCCATTCCATTTCATTCCATTCTATTCCATTCCATTGCATTCGGTTGCTTCCATTCCATTCCAGAACATTCCATTCCATTCCGTTCCATTCCATTCGTGTTGATTCCATTCCATTCCATTCGGGTTGATTCCATTCCATTCCATTCCATTCCATACCATTTTATTCCGTTCGGGTTGATTCCATTCCATTCCATTTGATTCCATTCCTTTCGATTCCATTCCATTCTGGTTGACTCCATTCCATTCCATTTCATTCCATTCTATTCCAGTCCATTGCTTTCGGTTGCTTCCATTCAGTCCCAGAATATTCCATTCCATTCCATTCCATTCCATTCTGGTTGATTCCATTCCATTCTATGCCATTCCATTCCTTTTGATTCCATTCCATTTCATTCCATTCCATTTCATTTTATTCCATTCGGTTTGATTCCGTTCCATTCCATTCCATTCCATTCCATTCCATTCCATTCCAGTCCATTCGGGTTAAATCCATTCCATACCATTCTATTCCATTTGGGTTGATTCCATTCCATTCCATTCCATTCCATTCCATTCGGGTTAATTCCATTTCATTATATTCCATTGGATTCCATTCCATTCCATTCCATTCGGGTTGCTTCTATTCCAGTCAACAACCCTCCATTCCATTCCATTCCATTCCACTCCATTCCAACCCATTCGATTCCATGTGGTTCGATTCCATTCCATTCCATTCCTTTCCGGTTGATTCCTTTCCATTCTATTCCACACCGTTCCATTCCATTCGGATTGATTCCATCCCATTCCATTCCATTCCATTCCATTCCATTCGGGTTGATTCCACTCCATTCCATTCCATTCCATTCCATTCCATTCCATTCGGGTAGATTCCGTTCTATTCCATTCCATTCCATTCCATTCCATTCCATTCCATTCCATTCGGGTTGATGCCATTCCATTCCATTCCGTACCATTCCTTTCCATTCGGTTTGATTCCATTCCATTCCAAATGTTTCCATTCCATACGATTCCATTCCATTCGGGTTGACTCCATTCCATTCCATATCACTGCATTCTATTCCATTCCATTGCATTCCATTTCATTCCATTCGGGTAGATTCCGTTCTATTCCATTCCAATCCATTCCATTCCATTCCGGTTGATTCCATTCCATTCCATTCCATTCCATTCAATTTGGGTTGATTCCATTTAATTCCATTCCATTCCATTTCACTCCATTCCATTCCATTCCATTCGGTTGCTTCCATTCCATTCCAGAACATTCCATTCCATTCAATTCCAGTCCATTCCGGTTGATTCCATTCTTTCCATTCCATTCCATTCCATTCTATTCCATTCCATTCCTTTTGATTCCATTCCATTCCATTCCATTCCATTTTTTTCCATTAGGTTTGATTCCATTCCATTCCATTCCAGTGCATTCCATTCCATTCCATTTCATTCCATTCGGGTTGATTCCATTCCATTCCATTCCATTCCATTATATTACATTACATTACATTCGGGTTGATTCCATTCCATTCCATTCTATTCCATTCCATTCCATTCTATTCGCGTTGATTCCATTCCATCGCATTCCACTCCATTCCAACCCATTCCTTTCCACTCCATTGGGGTTGATTCCATTCCATTCCATTCCATTCCATTCCATTCCATTCCATTCCATTCCATTCTTGTTGCTTCCATTCCATTCCAGAACATTCCATTCCATTCCATTCCATTCCATTCTGGTTGATTCCATTCCATTCTATTCCATTCCATTCGTTTAGATTCCATTCCTTTCCATTCCATTCCATTCCATTCCCTTCCAATCGGGTTGATTCCATTCCATTCCATTCCATACGATTCCATTCTATTCCATTCCATTCCATTCATGTTGATAACATTCCATTCCATTAATGTTGATACCATTCCCTTCCATGCCATTCCATTCCATTCCACTCCATTAGGGTTGATGCCATTCCATTCCATTCCATACCATTCCATTCCATTTGAATTGATTCCATTCCATTCCTTTCCATTCCGGTTAATTCCATTCCATTCCTTTCCATTCCATTGCCTTCCATTCCATTCCATTCCATTCCATTCAGGTTGCATCTATTCCATTCCAGAACATTGCATTCCTTTCCATTCCATTCCATTCCATTCCATTCCATTCCATTCCATTCCATTGCATTCCATTCCGGTTGATTCCATTCCATTCCATTCCATTCCATTCGTTTTGATTCCATTCCATTCCAGAACATTGCATTCCTTTCCATTCCATTCCATTCCATTCCATTCCATTCCATTGCATTCCATTCCGGTTGATTCCATTCCATTCCATTGCATTCCATTCGTTTTGATTCCATTCCATTCCATTCCATTCCATTCCTTTCCATTCCCTTCCATTCGTGTTGATTCCATTAAATGTCATTCCATTCCATTCCATTCTATTCCATTCGGGTTGATTCCATTCCATTCCATTGCATTCCATTCCATTCCATTTCATTCCATTCGGGTTCATTCCATTCCATTCCATTCCATTCCATTGCGTTCCATTCCCATCGGGTTGATTCCTTTCCATTCCATTCCATTCCATTCCATTCCATTCGGGTTGATTCCATTCCATTCCATTCCATGCGATTCCATTCTATTCCATTCCATTCCATTCATGTTGATAACATTCCATTCCATTCATGTTGATACCATTCCCTTCCATTCCATTCCATTCCATTCCACTCCATTAGGGTTGATGCCATTCCATTCCATTCCATACCATTCCATTCCGTTTGAACTGATTCCATTCCATTCCATTCCATTCCATTCCGGTTAATTCCATCCCATTCCATTCCATTCCATTGCCTTCCATTCCATTCCATTCCATTCCATTCGGGTTGCTTCTATTCCATTACAGAACATTGCATTCCTTTCCATTCCATTCCATTCCATTGCATTCCATTCCGGTTGATTCCATTCCTTTCCATTCCATTCCATTCGTTTTGATTCAATTCCATTCCATTACATTCCATTCCATTCAATTCCATTCGGTTTGATTCCATTCCATTCCATTCCATTCCATTCCATTCCATTCCATTGCATACCATTTCATTCCATTTGGGTAGATTCCGTTCTATTCCATTCCAATCCATTCCATTCTACTCCATTCCATTCCATTCCATTCCATTCCATTTCATTCCATTCCATTTGGGTAGATTCCATTCCATTACAATCCATTCCATTTGGGTTGATTCCATTCCGTTCCATTCCATTCCATTCCATTCCATTCGGTTGCTTCCATTCCATTCCAGAACATTCCATTGCATTCCAATCGATTCCATTCCGGTTGAATCCATTCCGTTCCATTCCATTCCATTCCATTCCATTCCATTCCATTCCATTCCATTCCATTCCATTCGTGTGGATTCCATTCCATTCCACTCCATTGCATTCCATTTAATTCCGTTTCATTCCATTCATGTTGATTCCATTCCATTCCATACCATTCAATTCCATTCTTGTTGATTCCAATGAATGGCATTCCATTCCATTCCATTCCAATGCATTCCTTTCCATTCCATTTCATTCCATTCGGGTTGATTCCATTCCATTACATTCCATTCAATTCCATTCCAATCCATTTCCTTCGGGTTTATTACCTTCCATTCCATTCCATTCCATTCCATTCCATTCCATTGCATTCCATTCCGGTTGATTCTATTCCATTCAATTCGTTTTGATTCAATTCCATTCCATTCCATTCCATTCCATTCAATTGCATTCGCTTTGATTCCATTCCATTCCGTACCATTGCATTCCATTCCATTCCATGTCATTCCATTCGAGTTGACTCCATTCCATTCCATTCCATTCCATTCCATTCCATTCCATTTCATTCCATTCCCTTCCATTCTGCTTGATTCCATTCCATTCCATTCCATTCCATTCCATTCCATTCCATTCCATTTGGGGTGATTCCGTTCTATTCCATTCCAATCCATTCCATTGCATTGCATTCCATTCCATTCCATTCCAATCCATTCCATTCCATTTGGATTTATTCCATTCCATTCCTTTCCATTCCATTCCATTCGGTTGCTTCCATTTCATTCCAGAACATTCCATTCCATTCCATTCCATTCCTTTCCATTCCATTTCATTCCAGTTGATTCCATTCTATGCCATTCCATTCCACTCCATTCCATTCTATTCCATTCCATTCCTTTTGATTCCATTCCATTCCGTTCCATTCCATTCCATTCCATTCCATTCTGTTTGATTCCATTCCATTCCATTCCAATGCATTCCATTCCTTTCCATTTCATTCCATTAGGTATGATTCCATACCATTCCACTTCATTCCATTCAATTCCATTCCATTCCATTCTGGTTCATTCCATTCCATTCCATTCCATTCCATTCCATTCGTATTGATTCCATCCCATTCCATTCTATTCCATTCCATTCCATTCCATTCCATTCTATTCGCGTTGATTCCATTCTATCCCATTACATTCCATTCCAATCCATTCCATTCCATTCCATTCGGGTTGATTCCATTCCATTCCATTCGATTCCTTTCCATTACACTTGGGTTGATTCCATTAAATTCCATTGCATTCCATTCCATTCCATTCGATTGCATTCTGGTTGATTCCATTCCATTCCATTCCATTCCATTCCATTCCATTCCATTCCATTCCATTCGTGTTGATTCCATTCCATTCCATTCAATTCCATTCCATTCCATTCCGTTTCATTTCGTTCATGTTGATTCCATTCAATTCCATTCCATTCCATTCCATTCCCTTCCCTTCCATTCGTGTTGATTCCATTCCATGCCATTCCATTCTATTCCATTCTATTCCATTCGGGTTTATTCCATTCCATTCCATTGCATTCCATTCCATTCCATTTCATTCCATTCGGGTTCATTCCATTCCATTCCATTCCATTCCATTCCGTTCCATTCCCATCGGGTTGATTCCTTTCCATTCCATTCCATTCCATTCCATTCCACTCGGGTTGATTCCATTCCATTCCATTCCATACGATTCCATTCTATTCCATTCAATTCCATTCATGTTGATAACATTCCATTGCATTAATGTTGATACCATTCCCTTCCATGCCATTCCATTCCATTCCACTCCATTAGGGTTGATGCCATTCCATTCCATTCCATACCATTCCATTCCATTTGAATTGATTCCATTCCATTCCATTCCATTCCGGTTAATTCCATTCCATTCCATTCCATTCCATTGCCTTCCATATCATTCCATTCCATTCCATTCGGGTTGCTTCTATTCCATTCCAGAAGATTGCATTCCTTTTCATTCCATTCCATTCCATTGCATTCCATTCCGGTTGATTCCATTCCATTCCATTCCATTCCATTCCATTCGTTTTGATTCAATTCCATTCCATTCCATTCCATTCCATTCCATTCTATTCCATTTGGTTTGATTCCATTCCATTCCATTCCATTCCATTCCATTCTATTCCATTGCATACCATTTCATTCCATTCGGGTAGATTCCGTTCTATTCCATTCCAATCCATTCCATTCCATTCCATTCCATTCCATTCCATTCCATTTCTTTCCATTCCATTTGGATAGATTCCATTCCATTACAATCCATTCCATTTGGGTTGATTCCATTCCGTTCCATTCCATTCCATTCCATTCCATTCGGTTGCTTCCATTCCATTCCAGAACATTCCATTCCATTCCATTGCATTCCAATCCATTCCATTCCGTTTGATTCCATTCCGTTCCATTCCATTCCATTCCATTCCATTCCATTCCATTCCATTCTGGTTGATTCCATTCCATTCCATTCCATTCCATTCCATTCCATTCTATTTGAATTGATTCCATTCCATTCCATTCAATTGAATTCTATTCGGGTTGATTCCATTCCATTCCATTCCATTCCATTCCACTGCATTCCATTGCATTCCATTCCATTCCATTCCATTCCATTCCATTCCATTCCATTCCATTCCATTGCATTCCATTGCATTCCATTCCATTCCACTCCATTCCATTCTATTCCATTCCATTCCATTCTATTCTCCTTGATTCCATTCCATCCCATTGCATTCCATTCCATCGCATTCCATTCCATTCCATTCGGGTTGATTCCATTCCATGCCATTCCATTCCATTCCATTTGGGTTGATTCTATTCCATTCCATTCCATTCCATTCCATTCCATTCCATTCCATTGCATTCTGTGTGATTCCATTCCATTCCATTCCATTCCATTCCATTCCATTCGTGTGGATTCCATTCCATTCCATTCCATTGCAATCCATTGCATACCGTTTCATTCCATTCATGTTGATTCCATTCCATTCCATTCCATTCCATTCCATTCCATTCCATTCCATTGCATTCTTTTTGATTCCAATCCATGGCATTCCATTCCATTCCATTCCAATGCATTCCTTTCCATTCCATTTCATCCCATTCGGGTTGATTCCATTCCATTCCATTCCATTCAATTCCATTCCATTCCATTCCCTTCGGGTTTATTACCTTCCATTCAATTCCATTCCATTCAATTCCATTCCATTCCATTGCATTCCATTCCGGTTGATTCCATTCCATTCCATTCGTTTTGATTCAATTCAATTCCAATCCATTCCATTCCATTCAATTCCATTCCCTTTGATTCCATTCCATTCCGTACCATTGCCTTCCATTCCATTCCTTTCCATTCAATTTCTTTCCATTCGGGTTGACTCCATTCCATTCCGTTCCTTTCCATTCCATTCCAATCCATTCCATTCTATTCGGGTTGATTCCATTCCACTCCATTCCTTTCCATTCCATTCCCTTCGGGTTGAATCCATTCCATTCCAATCCTTTCCATTCCATTCCAATCCATTTCATTCCATTCGGGTTGTTTCCATTCCATTCCATTCCATGGCATTCCATTCCATTCCATTCCATTTCATTCGGGTTGATTCCATTCCATTTCATTCCATTCCATTCCATTCCATTCCATTCCATTCCATTCCATTCCATTCGGGTTGATTCCATTCCATTCCATTCCATTCTATTCCAATCCATTCCATTCCATCCTATTCCATTCCATTCCATTCCATTCGGTTTGATTCCATTCCATTCCATTCCGTTCCATTCAATTCAAGTTGATTCGATTCCATTTCATTCCATTCCATTCCATTCCATTCCATTCCATTCCATTCATGTTGATTCCATTCCATTCCATTCCATTCCATTCCATTCCATTGCATTCGGGTTGATTCCATTCCATTCCATTCCATTCCATTCGGGTTGACTCTATTCCATTCCATTTCATTCCATTCTATTCCATTCCGTTGCATTCCATTTCATTGCATTCGGGTTGATTCCGTTCTATTCCATTCCAAAGCATTCCATTCCATTCCGGTTGATTCCATTCCATTCCATTCCATTCCATTCCATTCGGATTGATTCCATTCCATTCCATTCCATTCCATTCCATTCCATTCCATTCCATTCCGGTTGATTCCATTTCATTCCCTTCCATTCCATTCGTTTAGATTACATTCCATTCCATTCCATTCCACTCCATTCCATTCCATTCCATTCCGTTTGATTCCATTCCATTCTATTCCATTCCATTCCTTTTGAGTCCTTTCCATTCCATTTTAGTCCAATCGGTTTGATTCCATTCTATTCCATTCCAATGCATTCCATTCCATTCCATTTCATTCCATTCGGGTTTATTCCATTCCATTCCATTCCATTCCATTCTATTCCATTCTGGCTGATTCCATTCCATTCCATTCCATTCAATTCGAGTTGATTCCATTCCATTCCATTCTATTCCATTCCATTCTATTCTATTCCATTCCATTCCATTCCATTCAATTCGAGTTGATTCCATTCCATTCCATTCTATTCCATTCCATTCTATTCTATTCCATTCCATTCGATTCTATTCGAGTTGATTCCATTCCATCCCATTCCATTCCATTCCATCCCATTCCATTCCCTTCCATTCTGGTTGATTCCATTGCATTCCATTCCATTCCATTCCATTCCATACCATTTGGGTGGATTCCATTCCATTCCATTCCATTCCATTCCATTCCATTCCATTCCATTCGTGTTGATTCCATTCCATTCCATTCCTTTCCATTCTATTCCATTCCATTCGTGTTGATACCATTCCATTCCACGCCACTCCATTCCATTCCATTCCATTAGGATTGATGACATTCCATTCCATTCCATACCATTCCATTCCATCCGGGTTAACTCCACTCCATTCCATTCCATTCGATTCCATTCCATTCCATTCGGGTTGCTTCCTTTCCAGTCAAGAACATTCCATTCCGTTCTATTCCATTCCATTCCATTCCTTTCCATTCCGTTTGATTCCATTCAATTCCATTGCGTTCCATTCGTTTTGATTCCATTCCATTCCATTCCATTCCATTCCATTCCATACCATTCCATTCGGTTTTATTCCATTCCATTGCACTCCATTCCATTCCATTTCATTCCATTCGGGTTGATTCCATTCCATTCCATTCCATTCCGGTTGATTCCATTCCATTGCATTCCATTCGTTTAGATTCCATTCCATTCCATTCCATTCCATTCCATTCTATTACATTACATTCGGTTTGATTCCATTCCATTTCACTCCTTTGCATTCCATTCCATTCCATGTCATTCTATTCTTGTTGATTACATTCCATTCCATTGTACTCCATTCCATTCCACTCTTTCCGCGTTGATTCCATTCCATTCCATTCCATTCCATTCCATTAAATCCCATTCCATTCCACTCGGGTTGATTCGATTCAATTCCATTCCATTCCATTCCATTGCACTCCATTCCATTCTGGATGATTCCATTCCATTCCATTCCATTCCATTCCATTCCATTCCATTCCTTTCGGGTTGATTCCATTCCATTTCATTCTATTCCATTCTATTCCACTCTATTCGCGATGATTCCATTCCATTCCATTACATCCCATTCCATTCCATTCCACTCGGGTTGATTCCATTCAATTCCATTCCATTCCATTCTATTCCATTGCATTCCATTTCATTCCATTCGGGTAGATTCCGTTCTATTCCATTCCAATCCATTGCATTCCATTCCGGTTGATTCCAATCCATTCCACGCCATTCCATTTTGGTTGAATCCATTCCATTCCATTCCTTTTGGGTTGATTCCATTCCATTCCATTCCATTCCATTCGGTTGCTTCCATTCCATTCCATTCCATTCCATTCCATTCCATTCCATTCCATTCTGTTTGATTCCATTCTGTTCCATTCCATTCCATTCCATTCCATTATGGTTTATTCCATTGAATTCCATTCCATTCCTTTCAATTCCATTCCATTCCATTCCATTCCATTCCATTCCATTCGTGTTGATTCCATTCCATTCCATTCAATTCCATTCCATTCCATTCCGTTTCATTCCGTTCATGTTGATTCCATTCAATTCCTTTCCATTCCATTCCATTCAATTCCATTCCATTCCATTCGTGTTGATTCCATTCCGTGCCATTCCATTCCATTCCATTCGTGTTGATTCCATTCCATTCCATTTCATTGCATTCCATTCCATTCCATTTCATTCCATTCTGGTTGATTCCCTTCCATTCCATTCCATTCCCTTCTGGTTGATTCCATTCCATTCCATTGCATTCCATTCGGGTTGATTCCCTTCCATTCCACACGATTCCATTCTATTCCATTCCATTCCATTCATGTTGATACCATTCCATTCCACGCCATTCCAATACATTCCACTCCATTAGGGTTGATGCCATTCCACTCCATTCCATACCATTCCATTCCATTTGAATTGATTCCATTCCATTCAATTCCATTCCATTCGTGTTAATTCCATTCCATTCCATTCCTTTCCATTGCCTTCCATTCCATTCCATTCCATTCGTGTTGCTTCTATTCCATTCCAGAACTTTCCATTCCATTCCATTCCATTCCATTACATTCCCTTCCATTCGTGTTGATTCCATTCCATGCAATTCCATTCCATTCCATTCTATTCCATTCGGGTTGATTCCATTCCATTCCATTGCATTCCATTCCATTCCATTTCATTCCATTCGGGTTCATTCCATTCCATTCCAATCCATTCCATTCCGTTCCATTCCCATCGGGTTGATTCCTTTCCATTCTATTCCATTCCGTTCCATTCCATTCGGGTTGATTCCATTCCATTCCATTCCATACGATTCCATTCTATTCCATTCCATTCCATTCATTTTGATAACATTCCATTCCATTCATGTTGATACCATTCCCTTCCATGCCATTCCATTCCATTCCACTCCATTAGGGTTGATGCCATTCCATTCCATTCCATTCCATTCCAATGCATTCCTTTCCATTCCATTTCATTCCATTCGGGTTTATTCCATTCCATTCCATTCCATTCCATTCCATTCTATTCCATTCTGGCTGATTCCATTCCATTCCATTCCATTCCATTCGAGTTGATTCCATTCCATTCCATTCTATTCCATTCCATTCCATTCTATTCCATTCCATTCCATTCTATTCGCGTTGATTCCATTCCATCCCATTCCATTCCATTCCATCCCATTCCATTCCCTTCCATTCGGGTTGATTCCATTGCATTCCATTCCATTCCATTCCATTCCATTCCATTCCATTCCATTTGGGTGGATTCCATTCCATTCCATTCCATTCCATTCCATTCCATTCGTGTTGATTCCATTCCATTCCATTCCTTTCCATTCTATTCCATTCCATTCGTGTTGATACCATTCCATTCCACGCCACTCCATTCCATTCCATTCCATTAGGATTGATGACATTCCATTCCATTCCATACCATTCCATTCCATCCGGGTTAACTCCACTCCATTCCTTTCCATTCGATTCCATTCCATTCCATTCGGGTTGCTTCCATTCCAGTCAAGAACATTCCATTACATTCTATTCCATTCCATTCCATTCCTTTCCATTCCGTTTGATTCCATTCAATTCCATTGCGTTCCATTCGTTTTGATTCCATTCCATTCCATTCCATTCCATACCATTCCATTCGGTTTTATTCCATTCCATTCCATTCCATTGCACTCCATTCCATTCCATTTCATTCCATTCGGGTTGATTCCATTCCATTCCATTCCATTCCGGTTGATTCCATTCCTTTGCATTCCATTCGTTTAGATTCCATTCCATTCCATTCCATTCCATTCCATTCCATTCCATTCCATTCTATTACATTACATTCGGTTTGATTCCATTCCATTCCACTCCTTTGCATTCCATTCCATTCCATGTCATTCCATTCGTGTTGATTACATTCCATTCCATTGTACTCCATTCCATTCCACTCTTTCCGCGTTGATTGCATTCCATTCCATTCCATTCCATTCCATTAAATCCCATTCCATTCCATTCCACTCGGGTTGATTCGATTCAATTCCATTCCATTCCATTCCATTGCATTCCATTCCATTCTGGATGATTCCATTCCATTCCATTCCATTCCATTCCATTCCATTCGGGTTGATTCCATTCCATTCCATTCTATTCCATTCCATTCCACTCTATTCGTGATGATTCCATTCCATTCCATTACATCCCATTCCATACCATTCCACTCGGGTTGATTCCATTCAATTCCATTCCACTCCATTCTATTCCATTGCATTCCATTTCATTGCATTCGGGTAGATACCGTTCTATTCCATTCCAATCCATTGCATTCCATCCCGGTTGATTCCAATCCATTCCACTCCATGCCATTTTGGTTGAATCCATTCCATTCCATTCCATTTGGGTTGATTCCATTCCATTCCATTCCATTCCATTTGGTTGCTTCCATTCCATTCCATTCCATTCCATTCCATTCCATTCTGTTTGATTCCATTCTGTTCCATTCCATTCCATTCCATTCCATTCCATTATGGTTTATTCCATTGCATTCCATTCCATTCCTTTCAATTCCATTCCATTCCATTCCATTCCATTCCATTCCATTCCATTCCATTCCATTCCATTCGTGTTGATTCCATTCCATTCCATTCAATTCCATTCCATTCCATTCCGTTTCATTCCGTTCATGTTGATTCCATTCAATTCCATTCCATTCCATTCCATTCAATTCCATTCCATTCCATTCGTGTTGATTCCATTCCGTGCCGTTCCATTCCATTCCATTCCATTCGTGTTGATTCCATTCCATTCCATTTCATTGCATTCCATTCCATTCCATTTCATTCCATTCTGGTTGATTCCATTCCATTCCATTCCATTCCCTTCTGGTTGATTCCATTCCATTCCATTCCATTCCATTCGGGTTGATTCCCTTCCATTCCACACGATTCCATTCTATTCCATTCCATTCCATTCATGTTGATTCCATTCCATTCCACGCCATTCCAATACATTCCACTCCATTAGGGTTGATGCCATTCCATTCCATTGCATACCATTCCATTCCATTTGAATTGATTCCATTCCATTCAATTCCATTCCATTCGGGTTAATTCCATTCCATTCCGTTCCTTTCTATTGCCTTCCATTCCATTCCATTCCATACGGGTTGCTTCTATTCCATTCCAGAACGTTCCATTCCATTCCATTCCATTCCATTCCATTCCATTCCATTCCCTTCCATTCGTGTTGATTCCATTCCTTGCCATTCCATTCCATTCCATTCTATTCCATTCGGGTTGATTCCATTGCATTCCATTGCATTCCATTCCATTCCATTTCATTCCTTTCGGGTTCACTCCATTCCATTCCATTCCATTCCATTCCGTTCCATTCCCATCAGGTTGACACCTTTCCATTCTATTCCATTCCGTTCCATTCCATTCGGGTTGATTCCATTCCATTCCATTCCATACGATTCCATTCTATTCCATTCCATTCCATTCATGTTGATAACATTCCATTCCATTCATGTTGATACCATTCCCTTCCATTCATGTTGATAACATTCCATTCCATTCATGTTGATAACATTCCCTTCCATGCCATTCCATTCCATTCCACTGCATTAGGGTTGATGCCATTCCATTCCATTCCATACCATTCCATTCCATTTGAATTGATTCCATTCCATTCCATTCCATTCCTTTCCGGTTAATTCCATTCCATTCCATTCCGTTCCATTGCCTTCCATTCCATTCCATTCCATTCCATTCCATTCGGGTTGTTTCTATTCCATTCCAGAACATTGCATTCCTTTCCATTCCATTCCATTCCATTGCATTCCATTCCGGTTGATTCCATTCCTTTCCATTCCATTCCATTCGTTTTGATTCAATTCCATTCCACTCCATTCCATTCCATTCAATTCCATTCGGTTTGATTCCATTCCATTCCATTCCATTCCATTCCATTCCATTCCATTGCATACCATTTCATTCCATTCCGGTAGATTCCGTTCTATTCCATTCCAATCCATTCCATTCCATTCCATTCCATTCCATTCCATTTCATTCCATTCCATTTGGGTAGATTCCATTCCATTACTATCCCTTCAATTTGGGTTGATTCCATTCCGTTCCATTCCATTCCATTCCATTCCATTCGGTTGCTTCCATTCCATTCCAGAACATTCCATTCCATTCCATTGCATTCCAATCCATTCCATTCCGGTTGATTCCATTCCGTTCCATTGCATTTCATTCCATTCCATTCCATTCCATTCGTGTGGATTCCATTCCATTCCATTCCATTGCATTCCATTGCATTCCGTTTCATTCCATTCATGTTGATTCCATTCCATTCCATTCCATTCCATTCTTGTTGATTCCAATCCATGGCATTCGATTCCATTTCGGTCCAATGCATTCCTTTCCATTCCATTTCATTCCATTCGGGTTGATTCCATTCCATTCCATTCAATTTCATTCCGTTCCATTCCCTTCGGGTTTATTACCTTCCATTCCATTCCATTCCATTCCATTCCATTCCATTCCATTCCATTGCATTCCATTCCGGTTGATTCCATTCCATTCCATTCGTTTTGATTCAAATCCATTCCATTCCATTCCATTCCATTTAATTCCATTCGCTTTGATTCCATTCCATTCCGTACCATTGCATTCCATTCCATTACATTTCATTCCATTCGGGTTGATTCCATTCCATTCCATTCCATTCCATTCCATTCCATTCCATTCCATTCCATTCCATTCCATTCTGCTTGATTCCATTCCATTCCATTCCATTCCATTCCATTCCATTCCATTCCATTCCATTTGGGGTGATTCCGTTCTATTCCATTCCAATCCATTCCATTGCATTCCATTCCATTCCATTCCGTTCCATTCCAATCCATTCCATTCCTTTTGGGTTGATTCCTTTCTATTCCATTCCAATCCATTCCATTGCATTCCATTCCATTCCATTCCATTCCATTCCATTCCATTCCATTCCATTCCATTTGGATTTATTCCATTCCATTCCATTCCATTCCATTCCATTCGGTTGCTTCCATTCCATTCCAGAACATTCCATTCCATTCTATTCCATTCCATTCCACTCCATTCCATTCTATTCCATTCCATTCCTTTTGATTCCATTCCATTCCGTTCCATTCCATTCCAATCCATTACATTCGGTTTGATTACATTCCATTCCATTCCAATGCATTCCATTCCATTTCATTCCATTAGGTATGATTCCATACCATTCCATTTCATTCCAATCAATTCCATTCCATTCCATTCTGGTTCATTCCATTCCATTCTATTCCATTCCATTCGGATTGATTCCATTCCATTCCATTCTATTCCATTCCATTCCATTCTATTCGCGTTGATTCCATTCTATCCCATTCCATTCCACTCCAATCCATTCCATTCCATTCCATTCGGGTTGATTCCATTCCATTCCATTCGATTCCATTCCATTACACTTGGGTTGATTCCTTTCCATTCCATTCGATTCCATTCCATTACCCTTGGGTTGATTCCATTAAATTCCATTGCATTCCATTCCATTCCATTAGATTGCATTCTGGTTGATTCCATTCCATTCCATTCCATTCCATTCCATTCCATTCCATTCCTTTCCATTCCATTCGTGTTGATTCCATTCCATTCCATTCAATTCCATTCCATTCCATTCCGTTTCATTCCGTTCATGTTGATTCCATTCAATTCCATTCCATTCCATTCCATTCAATTCCATTCCATTCCATTCGTGTTGATTCCATTCCGTGCCATTCCATTCCATTCCATTCCATTCGTGTTGATTCCATTCCATTCCATTCCATTCCATTCGGGTTGATTCCATTCCATTCCATTCCATTCCATTCCATTCCATTCCACTCCATTCCATTGCATTCCATTGGGGTTGATTCCATTCCATTCCATTCCATGCCATTCCATTCCACTCGGGTTGATTCCATTCCATTCCATTCCATTTCATTCCATTCCATTCGGGTTGATTCCATTCCATTCCATTCCATTCCATTCCATTCCATTCTTGTAGATTCCGTTCTATTCCATTCCATTCCATTCCATTCCATTCCATTCCATTCCGTTCGGGTTGATTCCATTCCGTTCCATTCGAATCCATTCCATTCCATTCCGATTGATTCCATGCCATTCCTTTCCATTCCATTCTGTTCCATTCCATTCCATTCCGATTGATTCCATTCCATTCCATTGCATTCCATTCCATTCAACTCCATTCCTTTGTGATTGATTCCATTCCATTCCATTCCATTCCATTCCATTCCTTTCCATTCCGTTTCATTCCATTCCATTCAATTTCATTCCATTCGGGTTGATTCCATTCCATTCCATTCCTTTCCATTATATTCCATTCCATTCCATTCCAGTCGGGTTCATTCCATTCCATTCCATTCCATTCCATTCTATTCCATTCCATTCCCTTCGGGTTGAATCCATTCCATTCCATTCCATTCCATACGGGTTGATTCCGTTCCATTCCGTTCCATTCCATTCCATTCCATTCCATTCCTTTCCGGTTGATTCCATTACATTTCTTTCCATCCCATTCCATTCTGGTTTATTCCATTCCATTCCATTCCATTCCATTCCATTCCATTCCATTCCATTTCATTCTATTCCATTCTATCCCATTACATTCCATTCAATTCGGGTTGATTCCATTCCATTCCATTCCATACCATTCCATTGCTGTTGATTCCATTCCATTCCATTCCATTCCACTCCATTCCATTCCATTCCGTTTGGGTTGATTCCATTCCGTTCCAATCCATACCATTCCATTCCATTCCGGTTGATTCCATTCCATTCCATTTCATTCCATTCCATTCGGGTTGATTCCATTCCATTTCTTTCTATTCCATTCCATTCCATTCTATTCCATTCCTTTCCATTCTATTCGCGTTGATTCCATTCCATCCCATTCCATTCCATTCCATCGCATTCCATTCCATTCCATTCGGGTTGAATCCACTGCATTCCATTCAATTCCATACCATTTGGGTGCATTCCATTCCATTCCATTCAATTCCATTCCATTCCATTCCGTTCGGGTTGATTTCATTCCCTTCCATTCCGTTGCATTCCAATCCATTCCATTCCATTCCACGCAGGCTGATTCCATTCCATTTCTTTCCATTCCATTCAATTCCATTTTATTCCATTCGGCTTGATTCCATTCGGGTTGATTCCATTCCATTGCATTCCATTCCATTCCATTCTATTCCATTCTGGTTGATTCCATTCCATTCCATTCCATTACATTCCATTCCA
Organism: Pan paniscus; assembly: GCF_029289425.2. Classification (NCBI taxonomy): domain Eukaryota; kingdom Metazoa; phylum Chordata; class Mammalia; order Primates; family Hominidae; genus Pan; species Pan paniscus. Next base: position 40,868,793 of record NC_073267.2, on the reverse strand, counting down.
TTCGGGTTGATTCCATTCCATTCCATTCTCTTCCATTCCATTCCATTCTATTCCATTCCATTCCATTCCATTCGCACTGATTCCATTCCATCCCATTCCATTCCATTCCATCCCATTACATTCCATTCCATTCGGGTTGATTCCATTGCATTCAGTTGCATTACATTCCATTTGGGTGGATTCCATTCCATTCCATTCCATTCCACTCCATTCCATTCGGATTGATTACATTCCATTCCATACGATTCCATTCTATTCCATTCCATTCCGTTCATGTTGATACCATTCCATTCCAAGCCATTCCAATACATTCCACTCCATTAGGGTTGATGCCAATCCATTCCATTACATACCATTCCATTCCTTTTGAATTGATTCCATTCCATTCAATTCCATTCCATTCGGGTTAATTCCATTCCATTCCATTCCTTTCCATTGCCTTCCATTCCATTCCATTCCAGTCGGGATGCTTCTATCCCATTCCAGAACGTTCCATTCCATTCCATTCCATTCCATTCAATTCCATTCAATTCCCTTCCGTTCGTGTTGATTCCATTACATGCCATTCCATTCCATTCCATTCTATTACATTCGGGTTGATTCCATTCCATTCCATTGCATTCCATTCCATTCCATTTCATTCCATTCGGGTTCATTCCATTCCATTCCATTCCATTCCTTTCCATTCCCTTCGGTTTGATTCCATTCCATTCTATTCCATTCCATTCCATTCCAATCCATTCGGGTTGATTCCATTCCATTCCATTCTATATGATTCTTTCTATTCCTTTCCATTCAATTCATGTTGATAACATTCCATTCCATTCTTGTTGATACCATTCCCTTCCACGCCATTCCATTCCATTCCACTCCATTAGGGTTGATGCCATTCCATTCCATTCCATACCATTCCATTCCATTTGAATTGATTCCATTCCATTCCATTCCATTCCATTCCATTCGGGTTAATTCCATTCCATTCCATTCCATTCCATTGCCTTCCATTCCATTCCATTCCATTCCATTCGGGTTGCTTCTATTCCATTCCAGAACATTGCATTCCTTTCCATTCCATTCCATTGCATTCCATTCCGGTTGATTCCATTCCATTCCTTTCCATTCCATTCGTTTTGATTCAATTCCATTCCATTCCATTCCTTTCCATTCGGTTTGATTCCATTCCATTCCATTCAATTCCATTCCATTGCATACCGTTTCATTCCATTCAGGTAGATTCCGTTCTATTCCATTCCAATCCATTCCATTGCATTCCATTCCATTCCATTCCATGTGGGTAGATTCCATTCCATTCCAATCCATTCCATTTGGGTTGATTCCATTCCGTTACATTCCATTCCATTCCATTCCATTCGGTTGATTCCATTCCATTCCAGAACATTCCATTCCATTCCATTGCATTCCAATCCATTCCATTCTGGTTGATTCCATTCCGTTCCATTCCATTCCATTCCATTCTGTTTGATTCCATTCCATTCCATTCCATTCCATTCCATTCCATTCCATTCGTGTTTATTCCATTCCATTCCATTCTAACCCATTCCATTCCATTCTATTCGCGATGACTCCATTCCATCCCGTTCCATTCAATTCTATTCGGGCTGATTCCATTCCATTCCATTCCATTTCATTCCATTCCATTTGCATTGATTCCATTCCATTCCATTCAATTCCATGCTATTCGGTTTGATTCCGTTCCATTCCATTCCATTGCATTCCATTCCATTCCATTCCATTGCATTCCATTCCATTCCATTCCATTCCATTCCATTCCATTGCATTCCATTCCATTCCATTTCATTCCATTCGGGTTGATTCTATTCCATTCCATTCCATTCCATTCCATTCGGGTTGATTCCATTCCATTCCATTCCATTCCATTCCATTTCATTCCATTCGGTTCGGGTTGATTCCATTCCATTCCATTCCTTTCCATTCCATTCCATGCCATTCCCTTCGGCTTGATTCCATTCCATTGCATTCCATTTCATTCAATTCCATTCTGTTCCATTCGGGTTGATTCAAGTCCATTCCTTTCCATTGCATTCCATTCCATACCATTTCACTCCATTCAGGTTGATTCCATTCCATTCCATTCCATTGCATTCCATTCCATTCCATTCCATTCAGGTTGATTCCATTCCATTCCATTCCACTCCATTGCATTCCAATCCATTCCATTACATTTTGGTTGATTCCATTCCATTCAATTACATTCCATTCAATTTGGTTTGATTCCATTGCATTCCATTACATTCCATTCCATTCCACTCCGGTTGATTCCATTCCATTCCATTCCATTCCACTCCGGTTGATTCCATTCCATTCCATTCCATTCCATTCGTTTTGATTCCATTCCATTCCATTCCATTCCATTCCACTCGTTTTGATTCCATTCCATTCGATTCCATTCCATTCCGTTCCATTCGGGTTGTTTCCATTCCATTCCATTCTATTCCATTCCATTCCATTGTATTCACGCTGGATACATTCCATTCCATTCCACTTCATTACATTTAATCCCATTCCATTCCATTCCATTCGGGTTGATTCGATTCCATTTCATTCCATTCCATTGCATTCCATTTCATGCCATTCGGGTAGATTCCGTTCTATTCCATTCCAATCCATTCCATTCCATTCCGGATGATTCCATTCCATTCCATTCCATTCCATTCCATTCCATTAGGGTTGATTCCATTCCATTAAATTCCATTCCATTCCATGCCGGTTGATTCAATTCCATGCCATTCCATTCCATTCCATTCTATTCCATTTCATTCCTTTATATTCCATTCCATTCCATTCCATTCCATTCGGTTTGATTCCATTCCATTCCTTTGCAATGCATTCCATTCCATTCCATTTCATTCCATTCGTGTTGATTCCATTCCATTCCATTCCATTCCATTCGGGTTGCTTCTATTCCATTCCAGAACATTGCATTCCTTTCCATTCCATTCCATTGCATTCCATTCCGGTTGATTCCATTCCATTCCTTTCCATTCCATTCGTTTTGATTCAATTCCATTCCATTCCATTCCATTCCATTCGGTTTGATTCCATTCCATTCCATTCAATTCCATTCCATTGCATACCGTTTCATTCCATTCAGGTAGATTCCGTTCTATTCCATTCCAATCCATTCCATTGCATTCCATTCCATTCCATTCCATGTGGGTAGATTCCATTCCATTCCAGTCCATTCCATTTGGGTTGATTCCATTCCGTTACATTCCATTCCATTCCATTCCATTCGGTTGATTCCATTCCATTCCAGAACATTCCATTCCATTCCATTGCATTCCAATCCATTCCATTCTGGTTGATTCCATTCCGTTCCATTCCATTCCATTCCATTCCATTCCATTCTCTTTGATTCCATTCCATTCCATTCCATTCCATTCCATTCCATTCCATTCGTGTTTATTCCATTCCATTCCATTCTAACCCATTCCATTCCATTCTATTCGCGATGACTCCATTCCATCCCGTTCCATTCAATTCTATTCGGGCTGATTCCATTCCATTCCATTCCATTTCATTCCATTCCATTTGCATTGATTCCATTCCATTCCATTCAATTCCATGCTATTCGGTTTGATTCCGTTCCATTCCATTCCATTGCATTCCATTCCATTCCATTCCATTGCATTCCATTCCATTCCATTCCATTCCATTCCATTCCATTCCATTGCATTCCATTCCATTCCATTTCATTCCATTCGGGTTGATTCTATTCCATTCCATTCCATTCCATTCCATTCGGGTTGATTCCATTCCATTCCATTCCATTCCATTCCATTTCATTCCATTCGGTTCGGGTTGATTCCATTCCATTCCATTCCTTTCCATTCCATTCCATGCCATTCCCTTCGGCTTGATTCCATTCCATTGCATTCCATTTCATTCAATTCCATTCTGTTCCATTCGGGTTGATTCAAGTCCATTCCTTTCCATTGCATTCCATTCCATACCATTTCACTCCATTCAGGTTGATTCCATTCCATTCCATTCCATTGCATTCCATTCCATTCCATTCCATTCAGGTTGATTCCATTCCATTCCATTCCACTCCATTGCATTCCAATCCATTCCATTACATTTTGGTTGATTCCATTCCATTCAATTACATTCCATTCAATTTGGTTTGATTCCATTGCATTCCATTACATTCCATTCCATTCCACTCCGGTTGATTCCATTCCATTCCATTCCATTCCACTCCGGTTGATTCCATTCCATTCCATTCCATTCCATTCGTTTTGATTCCATTCCATTCCATTCCATTCCATTCCACTCGTTTTGATTCCATTCCATTCGATTCCATTCCATTCCGTTCCATTCGGGTTGTTTCCATTCCATTCCATTCTATTCCATTCCATTCCATTGTATTCACGCTGGATACATTCCATTCCATTCCACTTCATTACATTTAATCCCATTCCATTCCATTCCATTCGGGTTGATTCGATTCCATTTCATTCCATTCCATTGCATTCCATTTCATGCCATTCGGGTAGATTCCGTTCTATTCCATTCCAATCCATTCCATTCCATTCCGGATGATTCCATTCCATTCCATTCCATTCCATTCCATTCCATTAGGGTTGATTCCATTCCATTAAATTCCATTCCATTCCATGCCGGTTGATTCAATTCCATGCCATTCCATTCCATTCCATTCTATTCCATTTCATTCCTTTATATTCCATTCCATTCCATTCCATTCCATTCGGTTTGATTCCATTCCATTCCTTTGCAATGCATTCCATTCCATTCCATTTCATTCCATTCGTGTTGATTCCATTCCATTTCATTCCATTCCATTCCACTCCATTCCATTCCATTCGGGTTGATTCCATTCCATTCCATTTGATTCCATTCCATTCGATTCCATTCCATTCGGTTTGACTCCATTCCATTCCATTTCATTACATTCTATTCCATTCCATTGCATTCCATTTCATTCCATTCGGGTAGATTCCGTCCTTTTCCATTCCAATCCATTCCATTCCATTCCAGGTGATTCCATTCCATTCCATTCCATTCCATTCCATTCCATTCCGGTTGATTCCATTCCATTCCATTCCATTCTATTCCATTCCATTCCTTTTGATTCCATTCCATTACAATACATTTTATTCCTTTCGGATTGATTCCATTCCATTAAATTCCAATGCATTCCTTTCCATTCCATTTCATTCCACTCGGGTTGCTTCCATTCCATTCCATTCCATTCCATTCCATTCCCTTCTGGTTGATTCCATTCCATTCCATTTCATTACATTCCATTCGGGTTGATTCCATTCCATTCCATTCTATTCCATTCCATTCCATTCTATTCGCTTTGATTCCATTCCATCCCTTTCCATTCCATTCCATCCCATTCCATTCCATTCCATTCCATTCGGGTTGATTCCATTCCATTCCATTTGATTCCATTCCATTTGATTCCATTCAATTCGGGTTGAATCCTTTGCATTCCATTTCATTCCATTCTATTCCATTCCATTGCTTTCCATTTCATTCCATTCTATTCCATTCCATTGCATTCCATTTCATTCCATTCTATTTCATTCCATTGCATTCCATTTCATTCCATTCGGGTAGATTCCGTTCTGTTCCATTAAAATCCATTCCATTCCATACCGGTTGATTCCATTCCATTCCATTCCACTCCATTCCATTCAATTCCATTCCATTCTATTTGGGTTGATTCCATTCCATTCCATTCCATTCCATTCCATTTCATTCCAATCCATTCGGTTTCATTCCATTCCATTCCATTCGGTTGCTTCCATTCCATTCCACAACATTCCATTCCATTCCGGTTGATTCCATTCCATTCCATTCGGTTGTTTCCATTCCATTCCAGAACATTCCTTTCCATTCCATTTCATTCCAATCCGTTCCATTCCGGTTGATTCCATTCCGTTCCATTCCATTCCATTCCATTCCATTCTGGTTGATTCCATTCCATTCCATTCCTTTCCACTCCATTCCATTCCATTCGGGTTGTTTCCATTCCATTCCATTTGGGTTAATTCCATTCCACTCCATTTCATTCCATTCAATTCCATTCCATTCCCTTCGGGTTGATTCCATTCCATTCCATTCCATTCCATTCCATTCGGGTTGATTCCATTCCATTCCATTCCATACGATTCCATTCTATTCCATTCCATTCCATTCAATTCTTTTCGGGCTGATTCCTTTCCATTCATCACCTTTTCATTCCATTTCATTTGCATTGATTCCATTCCATTCCATTCCATTCCATTCGTGTTGATTCCATTCCATTCCATACCATTCCATTCCATTCCATTCCATTACATTCCATTCCATTCTATTCCAATCCATTCCATTCCATTGCATTCCATTCCATTCCTTTTCATTCCATTCAGGTTGATTCCATTCCATTCCATTCCATTCCATTCCATTCCATTCCATTCCATTCCATTCCGTTCGTGTTGATTCCATTCCATGCCATTCCATTCCATTCCATTCCATTCGGGTAGATACCATTCCATTCCATTCCATTGCATTCCATTCCATTCCATATCATTCCATTCGGGTTGATTCCATTCCATTCCATTCCATTCCATTCCATTCCATTCCCTTCGGGTTGATTCCTTTCCATTCCTTTCCATTCCATTCCATTTCATTCCATTCGGTTCGGGTTGATTCCATTCCATTCCATTCCTTTCCATTCCATTCCATGCCATTCCCTTCGGCTTGATTCCATTCCATTCCATTCCATTTCATTCCATTCCATTCTGTTCCATTCGGGTTGATTCAAGTCCATTCCTTTCCATTGCATTCCATTCCATACCATTTCACTCCCTTCAGGTTGATTCCATTCCATTCCGTTCCAAACCATACCATTCCATTCCATTCCATTCCGGTTAATTCCATACCATTCCATTTCATTCAATTCCATTCTGGTTGATTCCATTCCATTTCTTCCTATTCCATTCCATTCCATTCTATTCCATTCCATTCCATTCTATTCGCGTTGATTCCATTCCATCCCATTCCATTCCATTCCATCCCATTCCATTCCATTCCATTCGGGTTGATTCCATTGCATTCCATTCCATTCCATACCATTTGCGTGGATTCCATTCCATTCCATTCAATTCCATTGCATTCCATTCCATTCGGGTTGATTCCTTTCCATTCCATTCCATTGCATTCCATTCCATACCATTCCATTCCATTCCACTCAGGTTGATTCCATTCCATTTCTTTCCATTCCATTCCATTCCATTCGGGTTTATTCCATTCCATTCCATTCCATTCCATTCCATTCCATTCCATTCCATTCCATTCCATTCCGTTCCATTCCATTCCATTCTATGCCATTCCAATCCATTCCATTCCGTTTGATTCCATTCCATTCCATTCCATACCATTCCATTCCTGTTGATTCCTTTCAATTCCACTCCATTCCATTCCATTCCGTTTGGGTTGATTCCATTCCGTTCCAATCCATACCATTCCATTCCATTCGGGTTGATTCCATTCCATTCCATTCCATTCCATTTCATTGCATTCTGTTTGATTCCATTCCATTCCATTCCATTCCATTCCATTCCATTCCATTCCATTCCATTCCATTCCATTCTGGTTGATTCCATTCCATTCCATTCCATTCCATTTCATTACATTCCATTCGGGTTGATTCCATTCCATTCCATTCTATTCCATTCCATTCCATTCAATTCGCTTTGATTCCATTCCATTCGATTCCATTCCATTCGGATTGACTCCATTCCATTCCATTTCATTCCATTCTATTCCATTCCATTGCATTCCATTTCATTCCATTCGGGTAGATTCCGTTCTATTCCATTCCTATCCATACCATTCCATACCGGTTCATTCCATTCCATTCCATTCCATTCCATTCCATTCCATCCCATTCCATTTGGGTTGATTCCATTCCATTCCATTCCATTCCATTTCATTCAAATCCATTCGGTTTCATTCCATTCCATTCCATTCCATGCCATTCGGTTGCTTCCATTCCAATCCAGAACATTCCATTCCGTTCCATTCAATTCCGGTTCATTCCATTCCATTCCATTCCATTCCATTCTATTCCATTCTGTTTAATTCCATTCCATTCCATTCGAGTTGATTCCATTCCACTCCATTCTATTCCATTCCATTCCATTCTATTCCATTCCATTCCATTCTATTCGCGTTGATTCCATTCCATCCCTTTCCATTCCATTCCATCCCATTCCATTCCATTCCATTCTATTCCATTCGGGTTGATTCCATTGCATTCCATTCCATTCCATTCTATTCCATTCCATTCGGGTTTATTCCATTCCATTCCGTTCCATTCGATTCCATTCCATTCCATTCCATTCGGTATGCTTCCATTCCAGTCAACAACATTCCATTCCATTCCATTCCATTCCATTCCATTCCATTCCATTCCGGTTGATTCCATTGCATTCCATTCCATTCCATTTCATTCCATTCGGGTTGATTCCATTCCATTACATTCCATTACATTCCATTCTGGTTGATCCTATTCGATTCCATTCGCTTCAATTCCATTCCATTCCATTCCATTCGAGTTGCTTCCATTCCATTCCAGAACATTCCATTCCATTCCTTTCCATTCTTTCCATTCCATTCTATTCGGGTTCATTCCATTCCATTCCATTCCATTCCGTTCCATTCTGGTAGAATCCATTCCGTTCCATTCCAATCCATTCCATTCCATTCCGATTGATTCCATGCCATTCCTTTCCATTCCATTCCGTTCCATTCCATTCCATTCCGATTAATTCCATGCCATTCCATTGCATTCCATTCCATTCCACTCCATTCCTCTGTGGTTGATTCCATTCCATTCCATTCCATTCCATTCCATTCCATTCCATTCCATTCCTTTCCAATCCGTTTCATTCCATTCCATTCAATTTCAATCCATTCGGGTTGATTCCATTCCATTCCATTCCATTCCATTAGGGTTGATGCCATTCCATTCCATTCAACACCATTCTATTCCATTTGGGTTGATTCCATTCCATTCCATTCCATTCCATTACATTACATTCGGGTTAATTCCATTCCATTCCATTCCATTCGATTCCATTTCATTCCATTCCATTCGGGATGCTTCCATTCCAGTCAAGAACATTCCATTCCATTCCATTCCATTCCTATCCATTCCTTTCCATTCCGGTTTATCCCTTTACATTCCAATCCATTCCTTTCGTTTTGATTCCATTCCATTCCCTTCCATTCCATTCCATTCGGTTTGATTCCATTCCATTCCATTACATTGCTTTCCATTCCATTCCATTTCATTCCTTTCGGGTTGATTCCATTCCATTCCACTCCATTCCATTCTGGTCGATTCCATTCCATTCCATTCCCTTCATTTCCATTCCATTCCATTCCATTCTGGTTGCTTCCATTCCGATCCAGAACATTCCATTCCATTCCTTTCCATTACATTCCATTCCGTTCCATTCGGGTTCATTCCATTCAATTCCATTCCATTCCATTCCATTCTATTCCATTCCATTCCACTCGGGATGTTTCCATTCCATTTCATTCTATTACATTCCATTCCATTCCAATCCATTCCATTCTGGATGATTACATTCCATTCCATTCGTGTTGATACCATTGCATTCCACGCCATTCCATTCCATTCCTTTAGGGTTGTTGCCCTTCAATTCCATTCCATACCATTCCATTATATTTGGGTTGATTCCATTCCATTCCATTCCATTACATTCGGGTTAATTCCATTCCATTCCTTCCCATTCGATTCCATTCCATTCCATTCCATTCGGGATGCTTCCATTCCAGTCAAGAACATTCCATTACATAACATTCCATTCCATTCCATTCCGGTTGATTCCATTGCATTCCATTCCATTCCATTTCATTCCATTCGGGTTGATTCCGTTCCATTCCATTCCATTCCATTCCATTCTGGTTGATCCTATTCGATTCCATTCGCTTCAATTCCATTCCATTCCATTCCATTCGAGTTGCTTCCATTCCAATCCAGATCATTCCATTCCATTCCTTTCCATTCTTTCCATTCCATTCTATTCGGGTTCATTCCATTCCATTCCATTCCATTCCGTTCCATTCTGGTAGAATCCATTCCGTTCCATTGCAATCCATTCCATTTCATTCCGATTGATTCCATGCCATTCCTTTCCATTCCATTCCATTCCGTTCCATTCCATTCCATTCCGATTAATTCCATTCCATTCCATTGCATTCCATTCCATTCCACTCCATTCCTCTGTGGTTGATTGCATTCCATTCCATTCCATTCCATTCCATTCCATTCCTTTCCAATCCGTTTCATTCCATTCCATTCAATTTCAATCCATTCGGGTTGATTCCATTCCATTCCATTCCTTTCCATTATATTCCATTGCATTCCATTCCATTCGGGTTCTTTCCATTCCATTCCATTCCATTCCATTCCATTCCATTCCCTTCGTGTTGAATCCATTCCATTCCCTTCCATTCCATCCCATTCCATTCTATTCCATTCCATTCCGATACATTCCATTCCATTCCCTTCCATTCGTGTTGATTCCATTCCATGCCATGCCATTCCATTCCATTCCGGTTGATTCCATTCCATTCCATTCCATTCCATTCCATTCCATTTCATTTCCTTCGTGTTGATTCCATTCCATTCCATTCCATTCCGTTCCCTTCCATTCCATTCCATTAGAGTTGATTCCATTCCATTCCATTCAATTCCATTCCATTCCATTTCATTCCATTCTCGATGATTCCATTCCATTCCATTCCATTCCATTCGGGTTGATTCCATTCCATTTCATTCCATTAGATTCCATTCCATTCCATTCCATTCGTGTTAATTCCATGCCATTCCACTCCATTCCATTGCCTTCCATTACATTCCATTCCATTCGGGTTGCTTCTATTCCATTCCAGAACATTCCATTCCATTCCATTACGATTGATTCCATTCCATTCCATTGCATTCCATTCCATTCCACTCCATTCCATTGTGGTTGATTCCTTTCCATTCCATTCCATTCCATTCCTTTCCATTCCGTTTCATTCCATTCCATTCAATTTCATTCCATTCGGGTTGAATCCATTCCATTCCATTCCTTTCCATTATATTCCATTCCATTCCATTCCATTCGGGTTCATTCCATTCCATTCCATTCCACTCCATTCCTTTCCATTCCATTCCCTTCGGGTTGAATAAATTCCATTCCCTTCCATTCCATTCCATTCCATTCGGGTTGATTCCATTCCATTCCATTCCATTCCATTCCATTCCATTCCATTCCATTCCATTCCATTCCGGTTGATTCCATTCCATTTCTTTCCATTCCATTCCATTCCATTCCATTCCATTCTGGTTTGTTCCACTCCATCCCATTCCATTCCATTCCATTCCATTCCATTCCATTCCATTCTATTCCCTTCTATCCCATTCCATTCCATTCCATTCGGGATGATTCCATTCCATTCCATTCCATACCTTTCCATTGCTGTTGATTCCATTCCATTCCATTCCATTCCATTCCACTCCATTCCATTCCATTCCGTTTGTGTTGATTCCATTCCGTTCCAATCCATACCATTCCATTCCATTCCATTCCGGTTAATTCCATTCCATTCCATTTCATTCAATTCCATTCTGGTTGATTCCATTCCATTTCTTCCTATTCCATTCCATTCCATTCTATTCCATTCCATTCCATTCTATTCGCGTTGATTCCATTCCATCCCATTCCATTCCATTCCATCCCATTCCATTCCATTCCATTCGGGTTGATTCCATTGCATTCCATTCCATTCCATACCATTTGCGTGGATTCCATTCCATTCCATTCAATTCCATTGCATTCCATTCCATTCGGGTTGATTCCTTTCCATTCCATTCCATTGCATTCCATTCCATACCATTCCATTCCATTCCACTCAGGTTGATTCCATTCCATTTCTTTTCATTCCATTCCATTCCATTCCATTCCATTCGGGTTTATTCCATTCCATTCCATTCCATTCCATTCCATTCCATTCCATTCCGTTCCATTCCATTCCATTCTATGCCATTCCAATCCATTCCATTCCGTTTGATTCCATTCCATTCCATTCCATACCATTCCATTCCTGTTGATTCCTTTCAATTCCACTCCATTCCATTCCATTCCGTTTGGGTTGATTCCATTCCGTTCCAATCCATACCATTCCATTCCATTCGGGTTGATTCCATTCCATTCCATTCCATTCCATTTCATTGCATTCTGTTTGATTCCATTCCATTCCATTCCATTCCATTCCATTCCATTCCATTCTGGTTGATTCCATTCCATTCCATTCCATTCCATTCCATTTCATTACATTCCATTCGGGTTGATTCCATTCCATTCCATTCTATTCCATTCCATTCCATTCCATTCGCTTTGATTCCATTCCATTCGATTCCATTCCATTCGGATTGACTCCATTCCATTCCATTTCATTCCATTCTATTCCATTCCATTGCATTGCATTTCATTCCATTCGGGTAGATTCCGTTCTATTCCATTCCTATCCATACCATTCCATACCGGTTCATTCCATTCCATTCCATTCCATTCCATCCCATTCCATTTGGGTTGATTCCATTCCATTCCATTCCATTCCATTTCATTCCAATCCATTCGGTTTCATTCCATTCCATTCCATTCCATGCCATTCGGTTGCTTCCATTCCAATCCAGAACATTCCATTCCGTTCCATTCAATTCCGGTTCATTCCATTCCATTCCATTCCATTCCATTCTATTCCATTCTGTTTAATTCCATTCCATTCCATTCCATTCCATTCGAGTTGATTCCATTCCATTCCATTCTATTCCATTCCATTCCATTCTATTCCATTCCATTCCATTCTATTCGCGTTGATTCCATTCCATCCCTTTCCATTCCATTCCATCCCATTCCATTCCATTCCATTCCATTCCATTCGGGTTGATTCCATTGCATTCCATTCCATTCCATTCTATTCCATTCCATTCGGGTTCATTCCATTCCATTCCGTTCCATTCGATTCCATTCCATTCCATTCCATTCGGGATGCTTCCATTCCAGTCAAGAACATTCCATTCCATTCCATTCCATTCCATTCCATTCCATTCCATTCCATTCCGGTTGATTCCATTGCATTCCATTCCATTCCATTTCATTCCATTCGGGTTGATTCCATTCCATTACATTCCATTACATTCCATTCTGGTTGATCCTATTCGATTCCATTCGCTTCAATTCCATTCCATTCCATTCCATTCGAGTTGCTTCCATTCCATTCCAGAACATTCCATTCCATTCCTTTCCATTCTTTCCATTCCATTCTATTCGTGTTCATTCCATTCCATTCCATTCCATTCCGTTCCATTCTGGTAGAATCCATTCCGTTCCATTCCAATCCATTCCATTCCATTCCGATTGATTCCATGCCATTCCTTTCCATTCCATTCCGTTCCATTCCATTCCATTCCGATTAATTCCATGCCATTCCATTGCATTCCATTCCATTCCACTCCATTCCTCTGTGGTTGATTCCATTCCATTCCATTCCATTCCATTCCATTCCATTCCATTCCTTTCCAATCCGTTTCATTCCATTCCATTCAATTTCAATCCATTCGGGTTGATTCCATTCCATTCCATTCCATTCCATTCCATTAGGGTTGATGCCATTCCATTCCATTCAACACCATTCTATTCCATTTGGGTTGATTCCATTCCATTCCATTCCATTACATTACATTACATTCAGGTTAATTCCATTCCATTCCATTCCATTCGATTCCATTTCATTCCATTCCATTCGGGATGCTTCCATTCCAGTCAAGAACATTCCATTCCATTCCATTCCATTCCTATCCATTCCTTTCCATTCCGGTTTATCCCTTTACATTGCATTCCATTCCTTTCGTTTTGATTCCATTCCATTCCATTCCATTCCATTCCATTCCATTCCATTCGGTTTGATTCCATTCCATTCCATTACATTGCTTTCCATTCCATTCCATTTCATTCCATTCGGGTTGATTCCATTCCATTCCACTCCATTCCATTCTGGTCGATTCCATTCCATTCCATTCCCTTCATTTCCATTCCATTCCATTCCATTCTGGTTGCTTCCATTCCGATCCAGAACATTCCATTCCATTCCTTTCCATTACATTCCATTCCGTTCCATTCGGGTTCATTCCATTCCATTCCATTCCATTCCATTCCATTCCATTCCATTCCACTCGGGATATTTCCATTCCATTTCGTTCTATTCCATTCCATTCCATTCCAATCCATTCCATTCTGGATGATTACATTCCATTCCATTCGTGTTGATACCATTCCATTCCACGCCATTCCATTCCATTCCTTTATGGTTGTTGCCGTTCAATTCCATTCCATACCATTCCATTATATTTGGGTTGATTCCATTCCATTCCATTCCATTACATTCGGGTTAATTCCATTCCATTCCTTCCCATTCGATTCCATTCCATTCCATTCCATTCGGGATGCTTCCATTCCAGTCAAGAACATTCCATTACATAACATTCCATTCCATTCCATTCCGGTTGATTCCATTGCATTCCATTCCATTCCATTTCATTCCATTCGGGTTGATTCCATTCCATTCCATTCCATTACATTCCATTCTGGTTGATCCTATTCGATTCCATTCGCTTCAATTCCATTCCATTCCATTCCATTCGAGTTGCTTCCATTCCAATCCAGAACATTCCATTCCATTCCTTTCCATTCTTTCCATTCCATTCTATTCGGGTTCATTCCATTCCATTCCATTCCATTCCGTTCCATTCTGGTAGAATCCATTCCGTTCCATTCCAATCCATTCCATTTCATTCCGATTGATTCCATGCCATTCCTTTCCATTCCATTCCATTCCGTTCCATTCCATTCCATTCCGATTAATTCCATTCCATTCCATTGCATTCCATTCCATTCCACTCCATTCCTCTGTGGTTGATTGCATTCCATTCCATTCCATTCCATTCCATTCCATTCCTTTCCAATCCGTTTCATTCCATTCCATTCAATTTCAATCCATTCGGGTTGATTCCATTCCATTCCATTCCTTTCCATTATATTCCATTGCATTCCATTCCATTCGGGTTCATTCCATTCCATTCCATTCCATTCCATTCCATTCCATTCCATTCCCTTCGTGTTGAATCCATTCCGTTCCCTTCCATTCCATCCCATTCCATTCTATTCCATTCCATTCCGATACATTCCATTCCATTCCCTTCCATTCGTGTTGATTCCATTCCATGCCATGCCATTCCATTCCATTCCGGTTGATTCCATTCCATTCCATTCCATTCCATTCCATTCCATTCCATTCCATTTCATTTCCTTCGTGTTGATTCCATTCCATTCCATTCCATTCCGTTCCCTTCCATTCCATTCCATTAGAGTTGATTCCATTCCATTCCATTCAATTCCATTCCATTCCATTTCATTCCATTCTCGATGATTCCACTCCATTCCATTCCATTCCATTCGGGTTGATTCCATCCCATTTCATTCCATTAGATTCCATTCCTTTCCATTCCATTCGTGTTAATTCCATGCCATTCCACTCCATTCCATTGCCTTCCATTCCATTCCATTCCATTCGGGTTGCTTCTATTCCATTCCAGAACATTCCATTCCATTCCATTCCGATTGGTTCCATTCCATTCCATTCCATTCCATTCCATTCCACTCCATTCCATTGTGGTTGATTCCTTTCCATTCCATTCCATTCCATTCCTTTCCATTCCGTTTCATTCCATTCCATTCAACTTCATTCCATTCGGGTTGAATCCATTCCATTCCATTCCTTTCCATTATATTCCATTCCATTCCATTCCATTCGGGTTCATTCCATTCCATTCCATTCCATTCCATTCCATTCCATTCCATTCCATTCCCTTCGGGTTGAATAAATTCCATTCCCTTCCATTCCATTCCATTCCATTCGGGTTGATTCCATTCCATTCCATTCCATTCCATTCCATTCCATTCCATTCCGGTTGATTCCATTCCATTTCTTTCCATTCCATTCCATTCCATTCCATTCTGGTTTATTCCATTCCATTCCATTCCATTCCATTCCATTCCATTCCATTCTATTCCATTCTATCCCATTCCATTCCATTCCATTCGGGATGATTCCATTCCATTCCATTCCATACCTTTCCACTGCTGTTGATTCCATTCCATTCCATTCCATTCCATTCCACTCCATTCAATTCCATTCCGTTTGTGTTGATTCCATTCCGTTCCAATCCATACCATTCCATTCCATTCCATTCCGGTTAATTCCATTCCATTCCATTTCATTCAATTCCATTCTGGTTGATTCCATTCCATTTCTTCCTATTCCATTCCATTCCATTCTATTCCATTCCATTCCATTGTATTCGCGTTGATTCCATTCCATCCCATTCCATTCCATTCCATCCCATTCCATTCCATTCCATTCGGGTTGATTCCATTGCATTCCATTCCATTCCATACCATTTGCGTGGATTCCATTCCATTCCATTCAATTCCATTGCATTCCATTCCATTCGGGTTGATTCCTTTCCATTCCATTCCATTGCATTCCATTCCATACCATTCCATTCCATTCCACTCAGGTTGATTCCATTCCATTTCTTTCCATTCCATTCCATTCCATTCCATTCGGGTTTATTCCATTCCATTCCATTCCATTCCATTCCATTCCGTTCCATTCCATTCCATTCTATGCCATTCCAATCCATTCCATTCCGTTTGATTCCATTCCATTCCATTCCATACCATTCCATTCCTGTTGATTCCTTTCAATTCCACTCCATTCCATTCCATTCCGTTTGGGTTGATTCCATTCCGTTCCAATCCATACCATTCCATTCCATTCGGGTTGATTCCATTCCATTCCATTCCATTCCATTTCATTGCATTCTGTTTGATTCCATTCCATTCCATTCCATTCCATTCCATTCCATTCTGGTTGATTCCATTCCATTCCATTCCATTCCATTTCATTACATTCCATTCGGGTTGATTCCATTCCATTCCATTCTATTCCATTCCATTCCATTCAATTCGCTTTGATTCCATTCCATTCGATTCCATTCCATTCGGATTGACTCCATTCCATTCCATTTCATTCCATTCTATTCCATTCCATTGCATTCCATTTCATTCCATTCGGGTAGATTCCGTTCTATTCCATTCCTATCCATACCATTCCATACCGGTTCATTCCATTCCATTCCATTGCATTCCATCCCATTCCATTTGGGTTGATTCCATTCCATTCCATTCCATTCCATTTCATTCCAATCCATTCGGTTTCATTCCATTCCATTCCATTCCATGCCATTCGGTTGCTTCCATTCCAATCCAGAACATTCCATTCCGTTCCATTCAATTCCGGTTCATTCCATTCCATTCCATTCCATTCCATTCCATTCCATTCCATTCCATTCCATTCTATTCCATTCTGTTTAATTCCATTCCATTCCATTCCATTCCATTCGAGTTGATTCCATTCCATTCCATTCTATTCCATTCCATTCCATTCTATTCCATTCCATTCCATTCTATTCGCGTTGATTCCATTCCATCCCTTTCCATTCCATTCCATCCCATTCCATTCCATTCCATTCGGGTTGATTCCATTGCATTCCATTCCATTCCATTCTATTCCATTCCATTCGGGTTCATTCCATTCCATTCCGTTCCATTCGATTCCATTCCATTCCATTCGGGATGCTTCCATTCCAGTCAAGAACATTCCATTCCATTCCATTCCATTCCATTCCATTCCGGTTGATTCCATTGCATTCCATTCCATTCCATTTCATTCCATTCGGGTTGATTCCATTCCATTACATTCCATTACATTCCATTCTGGTTGATCCTATTCGATTCCATTCGCTTCAATTCCATTCCATTCCATTCCATTCGAGTTGCTTCCATTCCATTCCAGAACATTCCATTCCATTCCTTTCCATTCTTTCCATTCCATTCTATTCGGGTTCATTCCATTCCATTCCATTCCATTCCATTCCGTTCCATTCTGGTAGAATCCATTCCGTTCCATTCCAATCCATTCCATTCCAGTCCGATTGATTCCATGCCATTCCTTTCCATTCCATTCCGTTCTATTCCATTCCATTCCGATTAATTCCATGCCATTCCATTGCATTCCATTCCATTCCACTCCATTCCTCTGTGGTTGATTCCATTCCATTCCATTCCATTCCATTCCATTCCATTCCTTTCCAATCCGTTTCATTCCATTCCATTCAATTTCAATCCATTCGGGTTGATTCCATTCCATTCCATTCCATTCCATTAGGGTTGATGCCATTCCATTCCATTCAACACCATTCTATTCCATTTGGGTTGATTCCATTCCATTCCATTCCATTCCATTCCATTACATTCGGGTTAATTCCATTCCATTCCATTCCATTCGATTCCATTTCATTCCATTCCATTCGGGATGCTTCCATTCCAGTCAAGAACATTCCATTCCATTCCATTCCATTCCTATCCATTCCTTTCCATTCCGGTTTATCCCTTTACATTCCATTCCATTCCTTTCGTTTTGATTCCATTCCATTCCATTCCATTCCATTCCATTCGGTTTGATTCCATTCCATTCCATTACATTGCTTTCCATTCCATTCCATTTCATTCCATTCGGGTTGATTCCATTCCATTCCACTCCATTCCATTCTGGTCGATTCCATTCCATTCCATTCCCTTCATTTCCATTCCATTCCCTTCATTTCCATTCCATTCCATTCCATTCTGGTTGCTTCCATTCCGATCCAGAACATTCCATTCCATTCCTTTCCATTACATTCCATTCCGTTCCATTCGGGTTCATTGCATTCCATTCCATTCCATTCCATTCCATTCCATTCCATTCCACTCGGGATGTTTCCATTCCATTTCATTCTATTCCATTCCATTCCATTCCAATCCATTCCATTCTGGATGATTACATTCCATTCCATTCGTGTTGATACCATTCCATTCCACGCCATTCCATTCCATTCCTTTAGGGTTGTTGCCGTTCAATTCCATTCCATACCATTCCATTATATTTGGGTTGATTCCATTCCATTCCATTCCATTACATTCGGGTTAATTCCATTCCATTCCTTCCCATTCGATTCCATTCCATTCCATTCCATTCGGGATGCTTCCATTCCAGTCAAGAACATTCCATTACATAACATTCCATTCCATTCCATTCCGGTTGATTCCATTGCATTCCATTCCATTCCATTTCATTCCATTCGGGTTGATTCCATTCCATTCCATTCCATTACATTCCATTCTGGTTGATCCTATTCGATTCCATTCGCTTCAATTCCATTCCATTCCATTCCATTCGAGTTGCTTCCATTCCAATCCAGAACATTCCATTCCATTCCTTTCCATTCTTTCCATTCCATTCTATTCGGGTTCATTCCATTCCATTCCATTCCATTCCGTTCCATTCTGGTAGAATCCATTCCGTTCCATTCCAATCCATTCCATTTCATTCCGATTGATTCCATGCCATTCCTTTCCATTCCATTCCATTCCGTTCCATTCCATTCCATTCCGATTAATTCCATTCCATTCCATTGCATTCCATTCCATTCCACTCCATTCCTCTGTGGTTGATTGCATTCCATTCCATTCCATTCCATTCCATTCCATTCCATTCCTTTCCAATCCGTTTCATTCCATTCCATTCAATTTCAATCCATTCGGGTTGATTCCATTCCATTCCATTCCTTTCCATTATATTCCATTGCATTCCATTCCATTCGGGTTCATTCCATTCCATTCCATTCCATTCCATTCCATTCCATTCCCTTCGTGTTGAATCCATTCCATTCCCTTCCATTCCATCCCATTCCATTCTATTCCATTCCATTCCGATACATTCCATTCCATTCCCTTCCATTCGTGTTGATTCCATTCCATGCCATGCCATTCCATTCCATTCCGGTTGATTCCATTCCATTCCATTCCATTCCATTCCATTCCATTCCATTCCATTTCATTTCTTTCGTGTTGATTCCATTCCATTCCATTCCATTCCGTTCCCTTCCATTCCATTCCATTAGAGTTGATTCCATTCCATTCCATTCAATTCCATTCCATTCCATTTCATTCCATTCTCGATGATTCCATTCCATTCCATTCCATTCCATTCGGGTTGATTCCATTCCATTTCATTCCATTAGATTCCATTCCTTTCCATTCCATTCGTGTTAATTCCATGCCATTCCACTCCATTCCATTGCCTTCCATTCCATTCCATTCCATTCGGGTTCATTCCATTCCATTCCATTCCATTCCATTCCATTCCATTCCATTCCCTTCGGGTTGAATAAATTCCATTCCCTTCCATTCCATTCCATTCCATTCGGGTTGATTCCATTCCATTCCATTCCATTCCATTCCATTCCATTCCATTCCGGTTGATTCCATTCCATTTCTTTCCATTCCATTCCATTCCATTCCATTCCATTCTGGTTTATTCCATTCCATTCCATTCCATTCCATTCCATTCCATTCCATTCTATTCCATTCTATCCCATTCCATTCCATTCCATTCGGGATGATTCCATTCCATTCCATTCCATACCTTTCCACTGCTGTTGATTCCATTCCATTCCATTCCATTCCATTCCACTCCATTCAATTCCATTCCGTTTGTGTTGATTCCATTCCGTTCCAATCCATACCATTCCATTCCATTCCATTCCGGTTAATTCCATTCCATTCCATTTCATTCAATTCCATTCTGGTTGATTCCATTCCATTTCTTCCTATTCCATTCCATTCCATTCTATTCCATTCCATTCCATTCTATTCGCGTTGATTCCATTCCATCCCATTCCATTCCATTCCATCCCATTCCATTCCATTCCATTCGGGTTGATTCCATTGCATTCCATTCCATTCCATACCATTTGCGTGGATTCCATTCCATTCCATTCAATTCCATTGCATTCCATTCCATTCGGGTTGATTCCTTTCCATTCCATTCCATTGCATTCCATTTCTTACCATTCCATTCCATTCCACTCAGGTTGATTCCATTCCATTTCTTTCCATTCCATTCCATTCCATTCCATTCGGGTTTATTCCATTCCATTCCATTCCATTCCATTCCATTCCGTTCCATTCCATTCCATTCTATGCCATTCCAATCCATTCCATTCCGTTTGATTCAATTCCATTCCATTCCATACCATTCCATTCCTGTTGATTCCTTTCAATTCCACTCCATTCCATTCCATTCCGTTTGGGTTGATTCCATTCCGTTCCAATCCATACCATTCCATTCCATTCGGGTTGATTCCATTCCATTCCATTTCATTGCATTCTGTTTGATTCCATTCCATTCCATTCCATTCCATTCCATTCCATTCCATTCTGGTTGATTCCATTCCATTCCATTTCTTTCCATTTCATTACATTCCATTCGGGTTGATTCCATTCCATTCCATTCTATTCCATTCCATTCCATTCAATTCGCTTTGATTCCATTCCATTCGATTCCATTCCATTCGGATTGACTCCATTCCATTCCATTTCATTCCATTCTATTCCATTCCATTGCATTCCATTTCATTCCATTCGGGTAGATTCCGTTCTATTCCATTCCTATCCATACCATTCCATACCGGTTCATTCCATTCCATTCCATTCCATTCCATCCCATTCCATTTGGGTTGATTCCATTCCATTCCATTCCATTCCATTTCATTCCAATCCATTCGGTTTCATTCCATTCCATTCCATTCATTGCCATTCGGTTGCTTCCATTCCAATCCAGAACATTCCATTCCGTTCCATTCAATTCCGGTTCATTCCATTCCATTCCATTCCATTCCATTCCATTCCATTCCATTCTATTCCATTCTGTTTAATTCCATTCCATTCCATTCCATTCCATTCGAGTTGATTCCATTCCATTCCATTCTATTCCATTCCATTCCATTCTATTCCATTCCATTCCATTCTATTCGCGTTGATTCCATTCCATCCCTTTCCATTCCATTCCATCCCATTCCATTCCATTCCATTCGGGTTGATTCCATTGCATTCCATTCCATTCCATTCTATTCCATTCCATTCGGGTTCATTCCATTCCATTCCGTTCCATTCGATTCCATTCCATTCCATTCGGGATGCTTCCATTCCAGTCAAGAACATTCCATTCCATTCCATTCCATTCCATTCCATTCCGGTTGATTCCATTGCATTCCATTCCATTCCATTTCATTCCATTCGGGTTGATTCCATTCCATTACATTCCATTACATTCCATTCTGGTTGATCCTATTCGATTCCATTCGCTTCAATTCCATTCCATTCCATTCCATTCAAGTTGCTTCCATTCCATTCCAGAACATTCCATTCCATTCCTTTCCATTCTTTCCATTCCATTCTATTCGGGTTCATTCCATTCCATTCCATTCCATTCCGTTCCATTCTGGTAGAATCCATTCCGTTCCATTCCAATCCATTCCATTCCATTCCGATTGATTCCATGCCATTCCTTTCCATTCCATTCCGTTCTATTCCATTCCATTCCGATTAATTCCATGCCATTCCATTGCATTCCATTCCATTCCACTCCATTCCTCTGTGGTTGATTGCATTCCATTCCATTCCATTCCATTCCATTCCATTCCTTTCCAATCCGTTTCATTCCATTCCATTCAATTTCAATCCATTCGGGTTGATTCCATTCCATTCCATTCCATTCCATTAGGGTTGATGCCATTCCATTCCATTCAACACCATTCTATTCCATTTGGGTTGATTCCATTCCATGCCATTCCATTCCATTCCATTACATTCGGGTTAATTCCATTCCATTCCATTCCATTCGATTCCATTTCATTCCATTCCATTCGGGATGCTTCCATTCCAGTCAAGAACATTCCATTCCATTCCATTCCATTCCTATCCATTCCTTTCCATTCCGGTTTATCCCTTTACATTCCATTCCATTCCTTTCGTTTTGATTCCATTCCATTCCATTCCATTCCATTCCATTCGGTTTGATTCCATTCCATTCCATTACATTGCTTTCCATTCCATTCCATTTCATTCCATTCGGGTTGATTCCATTCCATTCCACTCCATTCCATTCTGGTCGATTCCATTCCATTCCATTCCCTTCATTTCCATTCCATTCCCTTCATTTCCATTCCATTCCATTCCATTCTGGTTGCTTCCATTCCGATCCAGAACATTCCATTCCATTCCTTTCCATTACATTCCATTCCGTTCCATTCGGGTTCATTCCATTCCATTCCATTCCATTCCATTCCATTCCATTCCATTCCACTCGGGATGTTTCCATTCCATTTCATTCTATTCCATTCCATTCCATTCCAATCCATTCCATTCTGGATGATTACATTCCATTCCATTCGTGTTGATACCATTCCATTCCACGCCATTCCATTCCATTCCTTTAGGGTTGTTGCCGTTCAATTCCATTCCATACCATTCCATTATATTTGGGTTGATTCCATTCCATTCCATTCCATTACATTCGGGTTAATTCCATTCCATTCCTTCCCATTCGATTACATTCCATTCCATTCCATTCGGGATGCTTCCATTCCAGTCAAGAACATTCCATTACATAACATTCCATTCCATTCCATTCCGGTTGATTCCATTGCATTCCATTCCATTCCATTTCATTCCATTCGGGTTGATTCCATTCCATTCCATTCCATTACATTCCATTCTGGTTGATCCTATTCGATTCCATTCGCTTCAATTCCATTCCATTCCATTCCATTCGAGTTGCTTCCATTCCAATCCAGAACATTCCATTCCATTCCTTTCCATTCTTTCCATTCCATTCTATTCGGGTTCATTCCATTCCATTCCATTCAATTCCGTTCCATTCTGGTAGAATCCATTCCGTTCCATTCCAATCCATTCCATTTCATTCCGATTGATTCCATGCCATTCCTTTCCATTCCATTCCATTCCGTTCCATTCCATTCCATTCCGATTAATTCCATTCCATTCCATTGCATTCCATTCCATTCCACTCCATTCCTCTGTGGTTGATTGCATTCCATTCCATTCCATTCCATTCCATTCCATTCCTTTCCAATCCGTTTCATTCCATTCCATTCAATTTCAATCCATTCGGGTTGATTCCATTCCATTCCATTCCTTTCCATTATATTCCATTGCATTCCATTCCATTCGGGTTCATTCCATTCCATTCCATTCCATTCCCTTCGTGTTGAATCCATTCCATTCCCTTCCATTCCATCCCATTCCATTCTATTCCATTCCATTCCGATACATTCCATTCCATTCCCTTCCATTCGTGTTGATTCCATTCCATGCCATGCCATTCCATTCCATTCCGGTTGATTCCATTCCATTCCATTCCATTCCATTCCATTCCATTCCATTTCATTTCCTTCGTGTTGATTCCATTCCATTCCATTCCATTCCGTTCCCTTCCATTCCATTCCATTAGAGTTGATTCCATTCCATTCCATTCAATTCCATTCCATTCCATTTCATTCCATTCTCGATGATTCCATTCCATTCCATTCCATTCCATTCGGGTTGATTCCATTCCATTTCATTCCATTAGATTCCATTCCTTTCCATTCCATTCGTGTTAATTCCATGCCATTCCACTCCATTCCATTGCCTTCCATTCCATTCCATTCCATTCGGGTTGCTTCTATTCCATTCCAGAACATTCCATTCCATTCCATTCCGATTGATTCCATTCCATTCCATTGCATTCCATTCCATTCCACTCCATTCCATTGTGGTTGATTCCTTTCCATTCCATTCCATTCCATTCCTTTCCATTCCGTTTCATTCCATTCCATTCAATTTCATTCCATTCGGGTTGAATCCATTCCATTCCATTCCTTTCCATTATATTCCATTCCATTCCATTCCATTCGGGTTCATTCCATTCCATTCCATTCCATTCCATTCCATTCCATTCCCTTCGGGTTGAATAAATTCCATTCCCTTCCATTCCATTCCATTCCATTCGGGTTGATTCCATTCCATTCCATTCCATTCCATTCCATTCCATTCCATTCCGGTTGATTCCATTCCATTTCTTTCCATTCCATTCCATTCCATTCCATTCCATTCTGGTTTATTCCATTCCATTCCATTCCATTCCATTCCATTCCATTCCATTCTATTCCATTCTATCCCATTCCATTCCATTCCATTCGGGATGATTCCATTCCATTCCATTCCATACCTTTCCATTGCTGTTGATTCCAATCCATTCCATTCCATTCCATTCCACTCCATTCCATTCCATTCCGTTTGTGTTGATTCCATTCCGTTCCAATCCATACCATTCCATTCCATTCCATTCCGGTTAATTCCATTCCATTCCATTTCATTCAATTCCATTCTGGTTGATTCCATTCCATTTCTTCCTATTCCATTCCATTCCATTCTATTCCATTCCATTCCATTCTATTCGCGTTGATTCCATTCCATCCCATTCCATTCCATTCCATCCCATTCCACTCCATTCCATTCGGGTTGATTCCATTGCACTCCATTCCATTCCATACCATTTGCGTGGATTCCATTCCATTCCATTCAATTCCATTGCATTCCATTCCATTCGGGTTGATTCCTTTCCATTCCATTCCATTGCATTCCATTCCATACCATTCCATTCCATTCCACTCAGGTTGATTCCATTCCATTTCTTTCCAT
The DNA here is from genome assembly GCF_029289425.2 of Pan paniscus. Classification (NCBI taxonomy): domain Eukaryota; kingdom Metazoa; phylum Chordata; class Mammalia; order Primates; family Hominidae; genus Pan; species Pan paniscus. The sequence continues at coordinate 40,842,949 of NC_073267.2, read as the reverse complement.
TCCATTCCATTCCATTCCATTCGGGTTTATTCCATTCCATTCCATTCCATTCCATTCCGTTCCATTCCATTCCATTCTATGCCATTCCAATCCATTCCATTCCGTTTGATTCCATTCCATTCCATTCCATACCATTCCATTCCTGTTGATTCCTTTCAATTCCACTCCATTCCATTCCATTCCGTTTGGGTTGATTCCATTCCGTTCCAATCCATACCATTCCATTCCATTCGGGTTGATTCCATTCCATTCCATTTCATTGCATTCTGTTTGATTCCATTCCATTCCATTCCATTCCATTCCATTCCATTCTGGTTGATTCCATTCCATTCCATTCCATTCCATTTCATTACATTCCATTCGGGTTGATTCCATTCCATTCCATTCTATTCCATTCCATTCCATTCAATTCGCTTTGATTCCATTCCATTCGATTCCATTCCATTCGGATTGACTCCATTCCATTCCATTTCATTCCATTCTATTCCATTCCATTGCATTCCATTTCATTCCATTCGGGTAGATTCCGTTCTATTCCATTCCGATCCATACCATTCCATAACGGTTCATTCCATTCCATTCCATTCCATTCCATCCCATTCCATTTGAGTTGATTCCATTCCATTCCATTCCATTCCATTTCATTCCAATCCATTCGGTTTCATTCCATTCCATTCCATTCCATGCCATTCGGTTGCTTCCATTCCAATCCAGAACATTCCATTCCGTTCCATTCAATTCCGGTTCATTCCATTCCATTCCATTCCATTCCATTCTATTCCATTCTGTTTAATTCCATTCCATTCCATTCCATTCGAGTTGATTCCATTCCATTCCATTCTATTCCATTCCATTCCATTCTATTCCATTCCATTCCATTCTATTCGCGTTGATTCCATTCCATCCCTTTCCATTCCATTCCATCCCACTCCATTCCATTCCATTCCATTCCATTCGGGTTGATTCCATTGCATTCCATTCCATTCCATTTCATTCCATTCGGGTTGATTCCATTCCATTACATTCCATTACATTCCATTCTGGTTGATCCTATTCGATTCCATTCGCTTCAATTCCATTCCATTCCATTCCATTCGAGTTGCTTCCATTCCATTCCAGAACATTCCATTCCATTCCTTTCCATTCTTTCCATTCCATTCTATTCGGGTTCATTCCATTCCATTCCATTCCATTCCGTTCCATTCTGGTAGAATCCATTCCGTTCCATTCCAATCCATTCCATTCCAGTCCGATTGATTCCATGCCATTCCTTTCCATTCCATTCCGTTCTATTCCATTCCATTCCGATTAATTCCATGCCATTCCATTGCATTCCATTCCATTCCACTCCATTCCTCTGTGGTTGATTCCATTCCATTCCATTCCATTCCATTCCATTCCATTCCTTTCCAATCCGTTTCATTCCATTCCATTCAATTTCAATCCATTCGGGTTGATTCCATTCCATTCCATTCCATTCCATTAGGGTTGATGCCATTCCATTCCATTCAACACCATTCTATTCCATTTGGGTTGATTCCATTCCATTCCATTCCATTCCATTCCATTACATTCGGGTTAATTCCATTCCATTCCATTCCATTCGATTCCATTTCATTCCATTCCATTCGGGATGCTTCCATTCCAGTCAAGAACATTCCATTCCATTCCATTCCATTCCTATCCATTCCTTTCCATTCCGGTTTATCCCTTTACATTCCATTCCATTCCTTTCGTTTTGATTCCATTCCATTCCATTCCATTCCATTCCATTCGGTTTGATTCCATTCCATTGCATTACATTGCTTTCCATTCCATTCCATTTCATTCCATTCGGGTTGATTCCATTCCATTCCACTCCATTCCATTCTGGTCGATTCCATTCCATTCCATTCCCTTCATTTCCATTCCATTCCCTTCATTTCCATTCCATTCCATTCCATTCTGGTTGCTTCCATTCCGATCCAGAACATTCCATTCCATTCCTTTCCATTACATTCCATTCCGTTCCATTCGGGTTCATTCCATTCCATTCCATTCCATTCCATTCCATTCCATTCCATTCCACTCGGGATGTTTCCATTCCATTTCATTCTATTCCATTCCATTCCATTCCAATCCATTCCATTCTGGATGATTACATTCCATTCCATTCGTGTTGATACCATTCCATTCCACGCCATTCCATTCCATTCCTTTAGGGTTGTTGCCGTTCAATTCCATTCCATACCATTCCATTATATTTGGGTTGATTCCATTCCATTCCATTCCATTACATTCGGGTTAATTCCATTCCATTCCTTCCCATTCGATTCCATTCCATTCCATTCCATTCGGGATGCTTCCATTCCCGTCAAGAACATTCCATTACATAACATTCCATTCCATTCCATTCCGGTTGATTCCATTGCATTCCATTCCATTCCATTTCATTCCATTCGGGTTGATTCCATTCCATTCCATTCCATTACATTCCATTCTGGTTGATCCTATTCGATTCCATTCGCTTCAATTCCATTCCATTCCATTCCATTCGAGTTGCTTCCATTCCAATCCAGAACATTCCATTCCATTCCTTTCCATTCTTTCCATTCCATTCTATTCGGGTTCATTCCATTCCATTCCATTCCATTCCGTTCCATTCTGGTAGAATCCATTCCGTTCCATTCCAATCCATTCCATTTCATTCCGATTGATTCCATGCCATTCCTTTCCATTCCATTCCATTCCGTTCCATTCCATTCCATTCCGATTAATTCCATTCCATTCCATTGCATTCCATTCCATTCCACTCCATTCCTCTGTGGTTGATTGCATTCCATTCCATTCCATTCCATTCCATTCCATTCCTTTCCAATCCGTTTCATTCCATTCCATTCAATTTCAATCCATTCGGGTTGATTCCATTCCATTCCATTCCTTTCCATTATATTCCATTGCATTCCATTCCATTCGGGTTCATTCCATTCCATTCCATTCCATTCCATTCCATTCCCTTCGTGTTGAATCCATTCCATTCCCTTCCATTCCATCCCATTCCATTCTATTCCATTCCATTCCGATACATTCCATTCCATTCCCTTCCATTCGTGTTGATTCCATTCCATGCCATGCCATTCCATTCCATTCCGGTTGATTCCATTCCATTCCATTCCATTCCATTCCATTCCATTCCATTCCATTCCATTTCATTTCCTTCGTGTTGATTCCATTCCATTCCATTCCATTCCGTTCCCTTCCATTCCATTCCATTAGAGTTGATTCCATTCCATTCCATTCAATTCCATTCCATTCCATTTCATTCCATTCTCGATGATTCCATTCCATTCCATTCCATTCCATTCGGGTTGATTCCATTCCATTTCATTCCATTAGATTCCATTCCTTTCCATTCCATTCGTGTTAATTCCATGCCATTCCACTCCATTCCATTGCCTTCCATTCCATTCCATTCCATTCGGGTTGCTTCTATTCCATTCCAGAACATTCCATTCCATTCCATTCCGATTGATTCCATTCCATTCCATTGCATTCCATTCCATTCCACTCCATTCCATTGTGGTTGATTCCGTTCCATTCCATTCCATTCCATTCCTTTCCATTCCGTTTCATTCCATTCCATTCAATTTCATTCCATTCGGGTTGAATCCATTCCATTCCATTCCTTTCCATTATATTCCATTCCATTCCATTCCATTCGGGTTCATTCCATTCCATTCCATTCCATTCCATTCCATTCCATTCCCTTCGGGTTGAATAAATTCCATTCCCTTCCATTCCATTCCATTCCATTCGGGTTGATTCCATTCCATTCCATTCCATTCCATTCCATTCCATTCCATTCCATTCCGGTTGATTCCATTCCATTTCTTTCCATTCCATTCCATTCCATTCCATTCCATTCTGGTTTATTCCATTCCATTCCATTCCATTCCATTCCATTCCATTCCATTCCATTCTATTCCATTCTATCCCATTCCATTCCATTCCATTCGGGATGATTCCATTCCATTCCATTCCATACCTTTCCATTGCTGTTGATTCCAATCCATTCCATTCCATTCCATTCCACTCCATTCCATTCCATTCCGTTTGTGTTGATTCCATTCCGTTCCAATCCATACCATTCCATTCCATTCCATTCCGGTTAATTCCATTCCATTCCATTTCATTCAATTCCATTCTGGTTGATTCCATTCCATTTCTTCCTATTCCATTCCATTCCATTCTATTCCATTCCATTCCATTCTATTCGCGTTGATTCCATTCCGTCCCATTCCATTCCATTCCATCCCATTCCACTCCATTCCATTCGGGTTGATTCCATTGCACTCCATTCCATTCCATACCATTTGCGTGGATTCCATTCCATTCCATTCAATTCCATTGCATTCCATTCCATTCGAGTTGATTCCTTTCCATTCCATTCCATTGCATTCCATTCCATACCATTCCATTCCATTCCACTCAGGTTGATTCCATTCCATTTCTTTCCATTCCATTCCATTCCATTCCATTCGGGTTTATTCCATTCCATTCCATTCCATTCCATTCCGTTCCATTCCATTCCATTCTATGCCATTCCAATCCATTCCATTCCGTTTGATTCCATTCCATTCCATTCCATACCATTCCATTCCTGTTGATTCCTTTCAATTCCACTCCATTCCATTCCATTCCGTTTGGGTTGATTCCATTCCGTTCCAATCCATACCATTCCATTCCATTCGGGTTGATTCCATTCCATTCCATTTCATTGCATTCTGTTTGATTCCATTCCATTCCATTCCATTCCATTCCATTCCATTCTGGTTGATTCCATTCCATTCCATTCCATTCCATTTCATTACATTCCATTCGGGTTGATTCCATTCCATTCCATTCTATTCCATTCCATTCCATTCAATTCGCTTTGATTCCATTCCATTCGATTCCATTCCATTCGGATTGACTCCATTCCATTCCATTTCATTCCATTCTATTGCATTCCATTGCATTCCATTTCATTCCATTCGGGTAGATTCCGTTCTATTCCATTCCGATCCATACCATTCCATAACGGTTCATTCCATTCCATTCCATTCCATTCCATTCCATTCCATTCCATCCCATTCCATTTGGGTTGATTCCATTCCATTCCATTCCATTCCATTTCATTCCAATCCATTCGGTTTCATTCCATTCCATTCCATTCCATGCCATTCGGTTGCTTCCATTCCAATCCAGAACATTCCATTCCGTTCCATTCAATTCCGGTTCATTCCATTCCATTCCATTCCATTCCATTCTATTCCATTCTGTTTAATTCCATTCCATTCCATTCCATTCGAGTTGATTCCATTCCATTCCATTCTATTCCATTCCATTCCATTCTATTCCATTCCATTCCATTCTATTCGCGTTGATTCCATTCCATCCCTTTCCATTCCATTCCATCCCACTCCATTCCATTCCATTCCATTCCATTCGGGTTGATTCCATTGCATTCCATTCCATTCCATTCTATTCCATTCCATTCGGGTTCATTCCATTCCATTCCGTTCCATTCGATTCCATTCCATTCCATTCCATTCGGGATGCTTCCATTCCAGTCAAGAACATTCCATTCCATTCCATTCCATTCCGGTTGATGCCATTGCATTCCATTCCATTCCATTTCATTCCATTCGGGTTGATTCCATTCCATTACATTCCATTCTGGTTGATCCTATTCGATTCCATTCGCTTCAATTTCATTCCATTACATTCCATTCGAGTTGCTTCCATTCCATTCCAGAACATTCCATTCCATTCCTTTCCATTCTTTCCATTCCATTCTATTCGGGTTCATTCCATTCCATTCCATTCCATTCCATTCCATTCTGGTAGAATCCATTCCGTTCCATTCCAATCCATTCCATTCCATTCCGATTGATTCCATGCCATTCCTTTCCTTTCCATTCCGTTCCATTCCATTCCATTCCGATTAATTCCATGCCATTCCATTGCATTCCATTCCATTCCACTCCATTCCTCTGTGGTTGATTCCATTCCATTCCATTCCATTCCATTCCATTCCATTCCATTCCTTTCCAATCCGTTTCATTCCATTCCATTCAATTTCAATCCATTCGGGTTGATTCCATTCCATTCCATTCCATTCCATTCCATTAGGGTTGATGCCATTCCATTCCATTCAACACCATTCTATTCCATTTGGGTTGATTCCATTCCATTCCATTACATTACATTACATTACATTCGGGTTAATTCCATTCCATTCCATTCCATTTGATTCCATTTCATTCCATTCCATTCGGTATGCTTCCATTCCAGTCAAGAACATTCCATTCCATTCCATTCCATTCCTATCCATTCCTTTCCATTCCGGTTTATCCCTTTACATTCCATTCCATTCCTTTCGTTTTGATTCCATTCCATTCCATTCCATTCCATTCCATTCGGTTTGATTCCATTCCATTCCATTACATTGCTTTCCATTCCATTCCATTTCATTCCATTCGGGTTGATTCCATTCCATTCCACTCCATTCCATTCTGGTCGATTCCATTCCATTCCATTCCCTTCATTTCCATTCCATTCCATTCCATTCTGGTTGCTTCCATTCCGATCCAGAACATTCCATTCCATTCCTTTCCATTACATTCCATTCCGTTCCATTCGGGTTCATTCCATTCCATTCCATTCCATTCCATTCCATTCCATTCCATTCCATTCCATTCCACTCGGGATGTTTCCATTCCATTTCATTCTATTCCATTCCATTCCATTCCAATCCATTCCATTCTGGATGATTACATTCCATTCCATTCGTGTTGATACCATTCCATTCCACGCCATTCCATTCCATTCCCTTAGGGTTGTTGCCGTTCCATTCCATTCCATACCATTCCATTATATTTGGGTTGATTCCATTCCATTCCATTCCATTACATTCGGATTAATTCCATTCCATTCCTTCCCATTCGATTCCATTCCATTCCATTCCATTCGGGATGCTTCCATTCCAGTCAAGAACATTCCATTACATAACATTCCATTCCATTCCATTCCGGTTGACTCCATTGCATTCCATTCCATTCCATTTCATTCCATTCGGGTTGATTCCATTCCATTCCATTCCATTACATTCCATTCTGGTTGATCCTATTCGATTCCATTCGCTTCAATTCCATTCCATTCCATTCCATTCGAGTTGCTTCCATTCCAATCCAGAACATTCCATTCCATTCCTTTCCATTCTTTCCATTCCATTCTATTCGGGTTCATTCCATTCCATTCCATTCCATTCCGTTCCATTCTGGTAGAATCCATTCCGTTCCATTCCAATCCATTCCATTTCATTCCGATTGATTCCATGCCATTCCTTTCCATTCCATACCATTCCGTTCCATTCCATTCCATTCCGATTAATTCCATGCCATTCCATTGCATTCCATTCCATTCCACTCCATTCCTCTGTGGTTGATTCCATTCCATTCCATTCCATTCCATTCCATTCCATTCCTTTCCAATCCGTTTCATTCCATTCCATTCAATTTCAATCCATTCGGGTTGATTCCATTCCATTCCATTCCATTCCATTAGGGTTGATGCCATTCCATTCCATTCAACACCATTCTATTCCATTTGGGTTGATTCCATTCCATTCCATTCCATTCCATTCCATTACATTCGGGTTAATTCCATTCCATTCCATTCCATTCCATTCCATTTCATTCCATTCCATTCGGGATGCTTCCATTCCAGTCAAGAACATTCCATTCCATTCCATTCCATTCCTATCCATTCCTTTCCATTCCGGTTTATCCCTTTACATTCCATTCCATTCCTTTCGTTTTGATTCCATTCAATTCCATTCCATTCCATTCCAGTCTGTTTGATTCCATTCCATTCCATTACATTGCTTTCCATTCCATTCCATTTCATTCCATTCGGGTTGATTCCATTCCATTCCACTCCATTCCATTCTGGTCGATTCCATTCCATTCCATTCCCTTCATTTCCATTCCATTCCATTCCATTCTGGTTGCTTCCATTCCGATCCAGAACATTCCATTCCATTCCTTTCCATTACATTCCATTCCGTTCCATTCGGGTTCATTCCATTCAATTCCATTCCATTCCATTCCATTCCATTCCACTCGGGATGTTTCCATTCCATTTCATTCTATTCCATTCCATTCCATTCCAATCCATTCCATTCTGGATGATTACATTGCATTCCATTCGTGTTGATACCATTCCATTCCACGCCATTCCATTCCATTCCTTTAGGGTTGTTGCCGTTCAATTCCATTCCATACCATTCCATTATATTTGGGTTGATTCCATTCCATTCCATTCCATTACATTCGGGTTAATTCCATTCCATTCCTTCCCATTCGATTCCATTCCATTCCATTCCATTCGGGATGCTTCCATTCCAGTCAAGAACATTCCATTACATAACATTCCATTCCATTCCATTCCGGTTGATTCCATTGCATTCCATTCCATTCCATTTCATTCCATTCGGGTTGATTCCATTCCATTCCATTCCATTACATTCCATTCTGGTTGATCCTATTCGATTCCATTCGCTTCAATTCCATTCCATTCCATTCCATTCGAGTTGCTTCCATTCCAATCCAGAACATTCCATTCCATTCCTTTCCATTCTTTCCATTCCATTCTATTCGGGTTCATTCCATTCCATTCCATTCCATTCCGTTCCATTCTGGTAGAATCCATTCCGTTCCATTCCAATCCATTCCATTTCATTCCGATTGATTCCATGCCATTCCTTTCCATTCCATTCCATTCCGTTCCATTCCATTCCATTCCGATTAATTCCATTCCATTCCATTGCATTCCATTCCATTCCACTCCATTCCTCTGTGGTTGATTGCATTCCATTCCATTCCATTCCATTCCATTCCTTTCCAATCCGTTTCATTCCATTCCATTCAATTTCAATCCATTCGGGTTGATTCCATTCCATTCCATTCCATTCCATTCCAGTAGCGTTGATGCCATTCCATTTCATTCAACACCATTCTATTCCATTTGGGTTGATTCCATTCAATTCCATTCCATTCCATTCCATTCCCTTCGTGTTGAATCCATTCCGTTCCCTTCCATTCCATCCCATTCCATTCTATTCCATTCCATTCCGATACATTCCATTCCATTCCCTTCCATTCGTGTTGATTCCATTCCATGCCATGCCATTCCATTCCATTCCGGTTGATTCCATTCCATTCCATTCCATTCCATTCCATTCCATTCCATTCCATTCCATTTCATTTCCTTCGTGTTGATTCCATTCCATTCCATTCCATTCCGTTCCCTTCCATTCCATTCCATTAGAGTTGATTCCATTCCATTCCATTCAATTCCATTCCATTCCATTTCATTCCATTCTCGATGATTCCATTCCATTCCATTCCATTCCATTCGGGTTGATTCCATTCCATTTCATTCCATTAGATTCCATTCCTTTCCATTCCATTCGTGTTAATTCCATGCCATTCCACTCCATTCCATTGCCTTCCATTCCATTCCATTCCATTCGGGTTGCTTCTATTCCATTCCAGAACATTCCATTCAATTCCATTCCGATTGATTCCATTCCATTCCATTGCATTCCATTCCATTCCACTCCATTCCATTGTGGTTGATTCCTTTCCATTCCATTCCATTCCATTCCTTTCCATTCCGATTCATTCCATTCCATTCAATTTCATTCCATTCGGGTTGAATCCATTCCATTCCATTCCTTTCCATTATATTCCATTCCATTCCATTCCATTCGGGTTCATTCCATTCCATTCCATTCCATTCCATTCCATTCCATTCCATTCCCTTTGGGTTGAATAAATTCCATTCCGTTCCATTCCATTCCATTCCATTCGGGTTGATTCCATTCCATTCCATTCCATTCCATTCCATTCCATTCCGGTTGATTCCATTCCATTTCTTTCCATTCCATTCCATTCCATTCCATTCCATTCTGGTTTATTCCATTCCATTCCATTCCATTCCATTCCACTCCATTCTATTCCATTCTATCCCATTCCATTCCATTCCATTCGGGATGATTCCATTCCATTCCATTCCATACCTTTCCATTGCTGTTGATTCCATTCCATTCCATTCCATTCCATTCCACTCCATTCCATTCCATTCCGTTTGTGTTGATTCCGTTCCGTTCCAGTCCATACCATTCCATTCCATTCCATTCCGGTTAATTCCATTCCATTCCATTTCATTCAATTCCATTCTGGTTGATTCCATTCCATTTCTTCCTATTCCATTCCATTCCATTCTATTCCATTCCATTCCATTCTATTCGCGTTGATTCCATTCCATCCCATTCCATTCCATTCCATCCCATTCCATTCCATTCCATTCGGGTTGATTCCATTGCATTCCATTCCATTCCATACCATTTGCGTGGATTCCATTCCATTCCATTCAATTCCATTGCATTCCATTCCATTCGGGTTGATTCCTTTCCATTCCATTCCATTGCATTCCATTCCATACCATTCCATTCCCTTCCACTCAGGTTGATTCCATTCCATTTCTTTCCATTCCATTCCATTCCATTCCATTCGGGTTTATTCCATTCCATTCCATTCCATTCCATTCCATTCCATTCCGTTCCATTCCATTCCATTCTATGCCATTCCAATCCATTCCATTCCGTTTGATTCCATTCCATTCCATTCCATACCATTCCATTCCTGTTGATTCCTTTCAATTCCACTCCATTCCCTTCCATTCCGTTTGGGTTGATTCCATTCCGTTCCAATCCATACCATTCCATTCCATTCGGGTTGATTCCATTCCATTCCATTCCATTCCATTTCATTGCATTCTGTTTGATTCCATTCCATTCCATTGCATTCCATTCTGGTTGATTGCATTCCATTCCATTCCATTCCATTCCATTACATTCCATTCGGGTTGATTCCATTCCATTCCATTCTATTCCATTCCATTCCATTCAATTCGCTTTGATTCCATTCCATTCGATTCCATTCCATTCGGATTGACTCCATTCCATTCCATTTCATTCCATTCTATTCCATTCCATTGCATTCCATTTCATTCCATTCGGGTAGATTCCGTTCTATTCCATTCCTATCCATACCATTCCATACCGGTTCATTCCATTCCATTCCATTCCATTCCATTCCATTCCATCCCATTCCATTTGGGTTGATTCCATTCCATTCCATTCCATTCCATTTCATTCCTATCCATTCGGTTTCATTCCATTCCATTCCATTCCATGCCATTCGGTTGCTTCCATTCCAATCCAGAACATTCCATTCCGTTCCATTCAATTCCGGTTCATTCCATTCCATTCCATTCCATTCCATTCTATTCCATTCTGTTTAATTCCATTCCATTCCATTCCATTCCATTCGAGTTGATTCCATTCCATTCCATTCTATTCCATTCCATTCCATTCTATTCCATTCCATTCCATTCTATTCGCGTTGATTCCATTCCATCCCTTTCCATTCCATTCCATCCCATTCCATTCCATTCCATTCGGGTTGATTCCATTGCATTCCATTCCATTCCATTCTATTCCATTCCATTCTGGTTCATTCCATTCCATTCCGTTCCATTCGATTCCATTCCATTCCATTCCATTCGGGATGCTTCCATTCCAGTCAAGAACATTCCATTCCATTCCATTCCATTCCATTCCATTCCGGTTGATTCCATTGCATTCCATTCCATTCCATTTCATTCCATTCGAGTTGCTTCCATTCCATTCCAGAACATTCCATTCCATTCCTTTCCATTCTTTCCATTCCATTCTATTCGGGTTCATTCCATTCCATTCCATTCCATTCCGTTCCATTCTGGTAGAATCCATTCCGATTGATTCCATGCCATTCCTTTCCATTCCATTCCGTTCCATTCCATTCCATTCCGATTAATTCCATGCCATTCCATTGCATTCCATTCCATTCCACTCCATTCCTCTGTGGTTTATTCCAGTCCATTCCATTCCATTCCATTCCATTCCATTCCTTTCCAATCCGTTTCATTCCATTCCATTCAATTTCAATCCATTCGGGTTGATTCCATTCCATTCCATTCCATTCCATTAGGGTTGATGCCATTCCATTCCATTCAACACCATTCTATTCCATTTGGGTTGATTCCATTCCATTCCATTCCATTCCATTCCATTCCTATCCATTCCTTTCCATTCCGGTTTATCCCTTTACATTCCATTCCATTCCTTTCGTTTTGATTCCATTCCATTCCATTCCATTCCATTCCATTCCATTCGGTTTGATTCCATTCCATTCCATTACATTGCTTTCCATTCCATTCCATTTCATTCCTTTCGGGTTGATTCCATTCCATTCCACTCCATTCCATTCTGGTCGATTCCATTCCATTCCATTCCCTTCATTTCCATTCCATTCCATTCCATTCTGGTTGCTTCCATTCCGATCCAGAACATTCCATTCCATTCCTTTCCATTACATTCCATTCCGTTCCATTCTGGTTCATTCTATTCAATTCCATTCCATTCCATTCCATTCCATTCCATTCCATTCCACTCGGGATGTTTCCATTCCATTTCATTCTATTCCATTCCATTCCATTCCAATCCATTCCATTCTGGATGATTACATTGCATTCCATTCGTGTTGATACCATTCCATTCCACGCCATTCCATTCCATTCCTTTAGGGTTGTTGCCGTTCAATTCCATTCCATACCATTCCATTATATTTGGTTTGATTCCATTCCTTTCCATTCCATTACATTCGGGTTAATTCCATTCCATTCCTTCCCATTCGATTCCATTCCATTCCATTCCATTCGGGATGCTTCCATTCCAGTCAAGAACATTCCATTACATAACATTCCATTCCATTCCATTCCGGTTGATTCCATTGCATTCCATTCCATTCCATTTCATTCCATTCGGGTTGATTCCATTCCATTCCATTCCATTACATTCCATTCTGGTTCATCCTATTCGATTCCATTCGCTTCAATTCCATTCCATTCCATTCCATTCGAGTTGCTTCCATTCCAATCCAGAACATTCCATTCCATTCCTTTCCATTCTTTCCATTCCATTCTATTCGGGTTCATTCCATTCCATTCCATTCCATTCCGTTCCATTCTGGTAGAATCCATTCCGTTCCATTCCAATCCATTCCATTTCATTCCGATTGATTCCATGCCATTCCTTTCCATTCCATTCCATTCCGTTCCATTCCATTCCATTCCGATTAATTCCATTCCATTCCATTGCATTCCATTCCATTCCACTCCATTCCTCTGTGGTTGATTGCATTCCATTCCATTCCATTCCATTCCATTCCATTCCTTTCCAATCCGTTTCATTCCATTCCATTCAATTTCAATCCATTCGGGTTGATTCCATTCCATTCCATTCCTTTCCATTATATTCCATTGCATTCCATTCCATTCGGGTTCATTCCATTCCATTCCATTCCATTCCATTCCATTCCCCTCGTGTTGAATCCATTCCGTTCCCTTCCATTCCATCCCATTCCATTCTATTCCATTCCATTCCGATACATTCCATTCCATTCCCTTCCATTCGTGTTGATTCCATTCCATGCCATGCCATTCCATTCCATTCCGGTTGATTCCATTCCATTCCATTCCATTCCATTCCATTCCATTCCATTCCATTCAATTCCATTCCATTTCATTTCCTTCGTGTTGATTCCATTCCATTCCATTCCATTCCGTTCCCTTCCATTCCATTCCATTAGAGTTGATTCCATTCCATTCCATTCCATTCAATTCCATTCCATTCCATTTCATTCCATTCTCGATGATTCCATTCCATTCCATTCCATTCCATTCGGGTTGATTCCATTCCATTTCATTCCATTAGATTCCATTCCTTTCCATTCCATTCGTGTTAATTCCATGCCATTCCACTCCATTCCATTGCCTTCCATTCCATTCCATTCCATTCGGGTTGCTTCTATTCCATTCCAGAACATTCCATTCCATTCCATTCCGATGGATTCCATTCCATTCCATTGCATTCCATTCCATTACACTCCATTCCATTGTAGTTGATTCCTTTCCATTCCATTCCATTCCATTCCTTTCCATTCCGTTTCATTCCATTCCATTCAATTTCATTCCATTCGGGTTGAATCCATTCCATTCCATTCCTTTCCATTATATTCCATTCCATTCCATTCGGGTTCATTCCATTCCATTCCATTCCATTCCACTCCATTCCATTCCCTTCGGGTTGAATAAATTCCATTCCCTTCCATTCCATTCCATTCCATTCGGGTTGATTCCATTCCATTCCATTCCATTCCATTCCATTCCATTCCATTCCGGTTGATTCCATTCCATTTCTTTCCATTCCATTCCAATCCATTCCATTCCATTCTGGTTTATTCCATTCCATTCCATTCCATTCCATTCCATTCTATTCCATTCTATCCCATTCCCTTCCATTCCATTCGGGATGATTCCATTCCATTCCATTGCATACCTTTCCATTGCTGTTGATTCCATTCCATTCCATTCCATTCCATTCCACTCCATTCCATTCCATTCCGTTTGTGTTGATTCCATTCCGTTCCAATCCATACCATTCCATTCCATTCCATTCCGGTTAATTCCATTCCATTCCATTTCATTCAATTCCATTCTGGTTGATTCCATTCCATTTCTTCCTATTCCATTCCATTCCATTCTATTCCATTCCATTCCATTCCATTCTATTCGCGTTGATTCCATTCCATCCCATTCCATTCCATTCCATCCCATTCCATTCCATTCCATTCGGGTTGATTCCATTGCATTCCATTCCATTCCATACCATTTGCGTGGATTCCATTCCATTCCATTCAATTCCATTGCATTCCATTCCATTCGGGTTGATTCCTTTCCATTCCATTCCATTGCATTCCATTCCATACCATTCCATTCCATTCCACTCAGGTTGATTCCATTCCATTTCTTTCCATTCCATTCCATTCCATTCCATTCCATTCCATTCCATTCGGGTTTATTCCATTCCATTCCATTCCATTCCATTCCATTCCATTCCATTCCATTCCATTCCATTCCGTTCCATTCCATTCCATTCTATGCCATTCCAATCCATTCCATTCCGTTTGATTCCATTCCATTCCATTCCATACCATTCCATTCCTGTTGATTCCTTTCAATTCCACTCCATTCCATTCCATTCCGTTTGGGTTGATTCCATTCGTTTCCAATCCATACCATTCCATTGCATTCGGGTTGATTCCATTCCATTCAATTCCATTCCATTTCATTGCATTCTGTTTGATTCCATTCCATTCCATTCCATTCCATTCCATTCCAATCTGGTTGATTCCATTCCATTCCATTCCATTCCATTTCATTACATTCCATTCGGGTGGATTCCATTCCATTCCATTCTATTCCATTCCATTCCATTCCATTCGCTTTGATTCCATTCCATTCGATTCCATTCCATTCGGATTGACTCCATTCCATTCCATTTCATTCCATTCTATTCCATTCCATTGCATTCCATTTCATACCATTCGGGTAGATTCCGTTCTATTCCATTCCGATCCATACCATTCCATAACGGTTCATTCCATTCCATTCCATTCCATTCCATTCCATCCCATTCCATTTGGGTTGATTCCATTCCATTCCATTCCATTCCATTTCATTCCAATCCATTCGGTTTCATTCCATTCCATTCCATTCCATGCCATTCGGTTGCTTCCATTCCAATCCAGAACATTCCATTCCGTTCCATTCAATTCCGGTTCATTCCATTCCATTCCATTCCATTCCATTCTATTCCATTCTGTTTAATTCCATTCAATTCCATTCCATTCGAGTTGATTCCATTCCATTCCATTCTATTCCATTCCATTCCATTCTATTCCATTCCATTCCATTCTATTCCATTCCATTCCATTCTATTCGCGTTGATTCCATTCCATCCCTTTCCATTCCATTCCATCCCATTCCATTCCATTCCATTCCATTCCATTCGTGTTGATTCCATTGCATTCCATTCCATTCCTTTCTATTCCATTCCATTCGGGTTCATTCCATTCCATTCCGTTCCATTCGATTCCATTCCATTCCATTCCATTCTGGATGCTTCCATTCCAGTCAAGAACATTCCATTCCATTCCATTCCATTCCATTCCGGTTGATTCCATTGCATTCCATTCCATTCCATTTCATTCCATTCGGGTTGATTCCATTCCATTACATTCCATTACATTCCATTCTGGTTGATCCTATTCGATTCCATTCGCTTCAATTCCATTCCATTCCATTCCATTCCATTCGAGTTGCTTCCATTCCATTCCAGAACATTCCATTCCATTCCTTTCCATTCTTTCCATTCCATTCTATTCGGGTTCATTCCATTCCATTCCATTCCATTCCGTTCCATTCTGGTAGAATCCATTCTGTTCCATTCCAATCCATTCCATTCCATTCCGATTGATTCCATGCCATTCCTTTCCATTCCATTCCGTTCCATTCCATTCCATTCCGATTAATTCCATGCCATTCCATTGCATTCCATTCCATTCCACTCCATTCCTCTGTGGTTGATTCCATTCCATTCCATTCCATTCCATTCCATTCCATTCCTTTCCAATCCTTTTCATTCCATTCCATTCAATTTCAATCCATTCGGGTTGATTCCATTCCATTCCATTCCATTCCATTCCATTAGGGTTGATGCCATTCCATTCCATTCAACACCATTCTATTCCATTTGGGTTGATTCCATTCCATTCCATTCCATTCCATTATATTACATTCGGGTTAATTCCATTCCATTCCATTCCATTCGATTCCATTTCATTCCATTCCATTCGGGATGCTTCCATTCCAGTCAAGAACATTCCATTCCATTCCATTCCATTCCTATCCATTCCTTTCCATTCCGGTTTATCCCTTTACATTCCATTCCATTCCTTTCGTTTTGATTCCATTCCATTCCATTCCATTCCACTCCATTCCATTCTGGTCGATTCCATTCCATTCCATTCCCTTCATTTCCATTCCATTCCATTCCATTCTGGTTGCTTCCATTCCGATCCAGAACATTCCATTCCATTCCTTTCCATTACATTCCATTCCGTTCCATTCGGGTTCATTCCATTCAATTCCATTCCATTCCATTCGGGTTGATTCCATTCCATTCCATTCCATTCCATTCCATTCCGGTTGAATCCATTCCATTTCTTTCCATTCCATTCCATTCCATTCCATTCCATTCTGGTTTATTCCATTCCATTCCATTCCATTCCATTCCATTCCATTCCATTCCATTCTATTCTATTCTATCCCATTCCATTCCATTCCATTCGGGATGATTCCATTCCATTCCAATCCATACCTTTCCATTGCTGTTGATTCCATTCCATTCCATTCCATTCCATTCCACTCCATTCCATTCCATTCCGTTTGTGTTGATTCCATTCCGTTCCAATCCATACCATTCCATTCCATTCCATTCCGGTTAATTCCATTCCATTCCATTTCATTCAATTCCATTCTGGTTGATTCCATTCCATTTCTTCCTATTCCATTCCATTCCATTCTATTCCATTCCATTCCATTCTATTCGCGTTGATTCCATTCCATCCCATTCCATTCCATTCCATCCCATTCCATTCCATTCCATTCGGGTTGATTCCATTGCATTCCATTCCATTCCATACCATTTGCGTGGATTCCATTCCATTCCATTCAATTCCATTGCATTCCATTCCATTCGGGTTGATTCCTTTCCATTCCATTCCATTGCATTCCATTCCATACCATTCCATTGCATTCCACTCAGGTTGATTCCATTCCATTTCTTTCCATTCCTTTCCATTCCATTCCATTCCATTCGGGTTTATTCCATTCCACTCCATTCCATTCCATTCCATTCCATTCCATTCCATTCCGTTCCATTCCATTCCATTCTATGCCATTCCAATCCATTCCATTCCGTTTGATTCCATTCCATTCCATTCCATACCATTCCATTCCTGTTGATTCCTTTCAATTCCACTCCATTCCATTCCATTCCGTTTGGGTTGATTCCATTCCGTTCCAATCCATACCATTCCATTCCATTCGGGTTGATTCCATTCCATTCCATTCCATTCCATTTCATTGCATTCTGTTTGATTCCATTCCATTCCATTCCATTCCATTCCATTCCATTCTGGTTGATTCCATTGCATTCCATTCCATTCCATTTCATTACATTCCATTCGGGTTGATTCCATTCCATTCCATTCCATTCCATTCCATTCCATTCGGGTTTATTCCATTCCATTCCATTCCATTCCATTCCATTCCATTCCATTCCATTCCATTCCGTTCCGTTCCATTCCATTCCATTCTATGCCATTCCAATCCATTCCATTCCTTTTGATTCCCTTCCATTCCATTCCATACCATTCCATTCCTGTTGATTCCTTTCAATTCCACTCCAATCCATTCCAATCCGTTTGGGTTGATTCCATTCCGTTCCAATCCATACCATTCCATTCCATTCGGGTTGATTCCATTCCATTCCATTCCATTCCATTTCATTGCATTCTGTTTGATTCCATTCCATTCCATTCCATTCCATTCCATTCCATTCCATTCCATTCTGGTTGATTCCATTCCATTCCATTCCATTCCATTTCATTACATTCCATTCGGGTTTATTCCATTCCATTCCATTCTATTCCATTCCATTCCATTCCATTCGCTTTGATTCCATTCCATTCGATTCCATTCCATTCGGATTGACTCCATTCCATTCCATTTCATTCCATTCTATTCCATTCCATTACATTGCATTTCATTCCATTCGGGTAGATTCCGTTCTATTCCATTCCTATCCATACCATTCCATACCGGTTCATTCCATTCCATTCCATTCCATTCCATTCCATTCCATTCCATTCCATCCCATTCCATTTGGGTTGATTCCATTCCATTCCATTCCATTCCATTTCATTCCAATCCATTCGGTTTCATTCCATTCCATTCCATTCCATGCCATTCGGTTGCTTCCATTCCAATCCAGAACATTCCATTCCGTTCCATTCAATTCCGGTTCATTCCATTCCATTCCATTCCATTCCATTCTATTCCATTCTGTTTAATTCCATTCCATTCCATTCCATTCCATTCGCGTTGATTCCATTCCATTCCATTCTATTCCATTCCATTCCATTCCATTCCATTCCATTCCATTCCATTCCATTCTATTCGCGTTGATTCCATTCCATCCCTTTCCATTCCATTCCATCCCATTCCATTCCATTCCATTCCATTCCATTCGGGTTGATTCCATTGCATTCCATTCCATTCCATTCTATTCCATTCCATTCGGGTTCATTCCATTCCATTCCGTTCCATTCGATTCCATTCCATTCCATTCCATTCGGGATGCTTCCATTCCAGTCAAGAACATTCCATTCCATTCCATTCCATTCCATTCCATTCCGGTTGATTCCATTGCATTCCATTCCATTCCATTCCATTCCGGTTGATTCCATTGCATTCCATTCCATTCCATTTCATTCCATTCGGGTTGATTCCATTCCATTACATTCCATTACATTCCATTCTGGTTGATCCTATTCGATTCCATTCGCTTCAATTCCATTCCATTCCATTCCATTCGAGTTGCTTCCATTCCATTCCAGAACATTCCATTCCATTCCTTTCCATTCTTTCCATTCCATTCTATTCGTGTTCATTCCATTCCATTCCATTCCATTCCGTTCCATTCTGGTAGAATCCATTCCGTTCCATTCCAATCCATTCCATTCCATTCCGATTGATTCCATGCCATTCCTTTCCATTCCATTCCGTTCCATTCCATTCCATTCCGATTAATTCCATGCCATTCCATTGCATTCCATTCCATTCCACTCCATTCCTCTGTGGTTGATTCCATTCCATTCCATTCCATTCCATTCCAATCCATTCCATTCCTTTCCAATCCGTTTCATTCCATTCCATTCAATTTCAATCCATTCGGGTTGATTCCATTCCATTCCATTCCATTCCATTCCATTAGGGTTGATGCCATTCCATTGCATTCAACACCATTCTATTCCATTTGGGTTGATTCCATTCCATTCCATTCCATTCCATTACATTACATTCAGGTTAATTCCATTCCATTCCATTCCATTCGATTCCATTTCATTCCATTCCATTCGGGATGCTTCCATTCCAGTCAAGAACATTCCATTCCATTCCATTCCATTCCTATCCATTCCTTTCCATTCCGGTTTATCCCTTTACATTGCATTCCATTCCTTTCGTTTTGATTCCATTCCATTCCATTCCATTCCATTCCATTCCATTCCATTCGGTTTGATTCCATTCCATTCCATTACATTGCTTTCCATTCCATTCCATTTCATTCCATTCGGGTTGATTCCATTCCATTCCACTCCATTCCATTCTGGTCGATTCCATTCCATTCCATTCCCTTCATTTCCATTCCATTCCATTCCATTCTGGTTGCTTCCATTCCGATCCAGAACATTCCATTCCATTCCTTTCCATTACATTCCATTCCGTTCCATTCGGGTTCATTCCATTCCATTCCATTCCATTCCATTCCATTCCATTCCATTCCACTCGGGATGTTTCCATTCCATTTCGTTCTATTCCATTCCATTCCATTCCAATCCATTCCATTCTGGATGATTACATTCCATTCCATTCGTGTTGATACCATTCCATTCCACGCCATTCCATTCCATTCCTTTAGGGTTGTTGCCGTTCAATTCCATTCCATACCATTCCATTATATTTGGGTTGATTCCATTCCATTCCATTCCATTACATTCGGGTTAATTCCATTCCATTCCTTCCCATTCGATTCCATTCCATTCCATTCCATTCGGGATGCTTCCATTCCAGTCAAGAACATTCCATTACATAACATTCCATTCCATTCCATTCCGGTTGATTCCATTGCATTCCATTCCATTCCATTTCATTCCATTCGGGTTGATTCCATTCCATTCCATTCCATTACATTCCATTCTGGTTGATCCTATTCGATTCCATTCGCTTCAATTCCATTCCATTCCATTCCATTCGAGTTGCTTCCATTCCAATCCAGAACATTCCATTCCATTCCTTTCCATTCTTTCCATTCCATTCTATTCGGGTTCATTCCATTCCATTCCATTCCATTCCGTTCCATTCTGGTAGAATCCATTCCGTTCCATTCCAATCCATTCCATTTCATTCCGATTGATTCCATGCCATTCCTTTCCATTCCATTCCATTCCGTTCCATTCCATTCCATTCCGATTAATTCCATTCCATTCCATTGCATTCCATTCCATTCCACTCCATTCCTCTGTGGTTGATTGCATTCCATTCCATTCCATTCCATTCCATTCCATTCCTTTCCAATCCGTTTCATTCCATTCCATTCAATTTCAATCCATTCGGGTTGATTCCATTCCATTCCATTCCTTTCCATTATATTCCATTGCATTCCATTCCATTCGGGTTCATTCCATTCCATTCCATTCCATTCCATTCCATTCCCTTCGTGTTGAATCCATTCCGTTCCCTTCCATTCCATCCCATTCCATTCTATTGCATTCCATTCCGATACATTCCATTCCATTCCCTTCCATTCGTGTTGATTCCATTCCATGCCATGCCATTCCATTCCATTCCGGTTGATTCCATTCCATTCCATTCCATTCCATTCCATTCCATTCCATTCCATTTCATTTCCTTCGTGTTGATTCCATTCCATTCCATTCCATTCCGTTCCCTTCCATTCCATTCCATTAGAGTTGATTCCATTCCATTCCATTCCATTCAATTCCATTCCATTCCATTTCATTCCATTCTCGATGATTCCATTCCATTCCATTCCATTCCATTCGGGTTGATTCCATTCCATTTCATTCCATTAGATTCCATTCCTTTCCATTCCATTCGTGTTAATTCCATGCCATTCCACTCCATTCCATTGCCTTCCATTCCATTCCATTCCATTCGGGTTGCTTCTATTCCATTCCAGAACATTCCATTCCATTCCATTCCGATTGATTCCATTCCATTCCATTGCATTCCATTCCATTCCACTCCATTCCATTGTAGTTGATTCCTTTCCATTCCATTCCATTCCATTCCATTCTATTCCATTCTGTTTAATTCCATTCCATTCCATTCCATTCCATTCGCGTTGATTCCATTCCATTCCATTCTATTCCATTCCATTCCATTCCATTCCATTCCATTCCATTCCATTCCATTCTATTCGCGTTGATTCCATTCCATCCCTTTCCATTCCATTCCATCCCATTCCATTCCATTCCATTCCATTCCATTCGGGTTGATTCCATTGCATTCCATTCCATTCCATTCTATTCCATTCCATTCGGGTTCATTCCATTCCATTCCGTTCCATTCGATTCCATTCCATTCCATTCCATTCGGGATGCTTCCATTCCAGTCAAGAACATTCCATTCCATTCCATTCCATTCCATTCCATTCCGGTTGATTCCATTGCATTCCATTCCATTCCATTCCATTCCGGTTGATTCCATTGCATTCCATTCCATTCCATTTCATTCCATTCGGGTTGATTCCATTCCATTACATTCCATTACATTCCATTCTGGTTGATCCTATTCGATTCCATTCGCTTCAATTCCATTCCATTCCATTCCATTCGAGTTGCTTCCATTCCATTCCAGAACATTCCATTCCATTCCTTTCCATTCTTTCCATTCCATTCTATTCGTGTTCATTCCATTCCATTCCATTCCATTCCGTTCCATTCTGGTAGAATCCATTCCGTTCCATTCCAATCCATTCCATTCCATTCCGATTGATTCCATGCCATTCCTTTCCATTCCATTCCGTTCCATTCCATTCCATTCCGATTAATTCCATGCCATTCCATTGCATTCCATTCCATTCCACTCCATTCCTCTGTGGTTGATTCCATTCCATTCCATTCCATTCCATTCCAATCCATTCCATTCCTTTCCAATCCGTTTCATTCCATTCCATTCAATTTCAATCCATTCGGGTTGATTCCATTCCATTCCATTCCATTCCATTCCATTAGGGTTGATGCCATTCCATTGCATTCAACACCATTCTATTCCATTTGGGTTGATTCCATTCCATTCCATTCCATTCCATTACATTACATTCAGGTTAATTCCATTCCATTCCATTCCATTCGATTCCATTTCATTCCATTCCATTCGGGATGCTTCCATTCCAGTCAAGAACATTCCATTCCATTCCATTCCATTCCTATCCATTCCTTTCCATTCCGGTTTATCCCTTTACATTGCATTCCATTCCTTTCGTTTTGATTCCATTCCATTCCATTCCATTCCATTCCATTCCATTCCATTCGGTTTGATTCCATTCCATTCCATTACATTGCTTTCCATTCCATTCCATTTCATTCCATTCGGGTTGATTCCATTCCATTCCACTCCATTCCATTCTGGTCGATTCCATTCCATTCCATTCCCTTCATTTCCATTCCATTCCATTCCATTCTGGTTGCTTCCATTCCGATCCAGAACATTCCATTCCATTCCTTTCCATTACATTCCATTCCGTTCCATTCGGGTTCATTCCATTCCATTCCATTCCATTCCATTCCATTCCATTCCATTCCACTCGGGATGTTTCCATTCCATTTCGTTCTATTCCATTCCATTCCATTCCAATCCATTC
Source organism: Pan paniscus (assembly GCF_029289425.2). NCBI lineage: Eukaryota > Metazoa > Chordata > Mammalia > Primates > Hominidae > Pan > Pan paniscus. The sequence goes on along the minus strand of NC_073267.2, from coordinate 40,819,188 downwards.
CATTCTGGATGATTACATTCCATTCCATTCGTGTTGATACCATTCCATTCCACGCCATTCCATTCCATTCCTTTAGGGTTGTTGCCGTTCAATTCCATTCCATACCATTCCATTATATTTGGGTTGATTCCATTCCATTCCATTCCATTACATTCGGGTTAATTCCATTCCATTCCTTCCCATTCGATTCCATTCCATTCCATTCCATTCGGGATGCTTCCATTCCAGTCAAGAACATTCCATTACATAACATTCCATTCCATTCCATTCCGGTTGATTCCATTGCATTCCATTCCATTCCATTTCATTCCATTCGGGTTGATTCCATTCCATTCCATTCCATTACATTCCATTCTGGTTGATCCTATTCGATTCCATTCGCTTCAATTCCATTCCATTCCATTCCATTCGAGTTGCTTCCATTCCAATCCAGAACATTCCATTCCATTCCTTTCCATTCTTTCCATTCCATTCTATTCGGGTTCATTCCATTCCATTCCATTCCATTCCGTTCCATTCTGGTAGAATCCATTCCGTTCCATTCCAATCCATTCCATTTCATTCCGATTGATTCCATGCCATTCCTTTCCATTCCATTCCATTCCGTTCCATTCCATTCCATTCCGATTAATTCCATTCCATTCCATTGCATTCCATTCCATTCCACTCCATTCCTCTGTGGTTGATTGCATTCCATTCCATTCCATTCCATTCCATTCCATTCCTTTCCAATCCGTTTCATTCCATTCCATTCAATTTCAATCCATTCGGGTTGATTCCATTCCATTCCATTCCTTTCCATTATATTCCATTGCATTCCATTCCATTCGGGTTCATTCCATTCCATTCCATTCCATTCCATTCCATTCCCTTCGTGTTGAATCCATTCCGTTCCCTTCCATTCCATCCCATTCCATTCTATTCCATTCCATTCCGATACATTCCATTCCATTCCCTTCCATTCGTGTTGATTCCATTCCATGCCATGCCATTCCATTCCATTCCGGTTGATTCCATTCCATTCCATTCCATTCCATTCCATTCCATTCCATTCCATTTCATTTCCTTCGTGTTGATTCCATTCCATTCCATTCCATTCCGTTCCCTTCCATTCCATTCCATTAGAGTTGATTCCATTCCATTCCATTCCATTCAATTCCATTCCATTCCATTTCATTCCATTCTCGATGATTCCATTCCATTCCATTCCATTCCATTCGGGTTGATTCCATTCCATTTCATTCCATTAGATTCCATTCCTTTCCATTCCATTCGTGTTAATTCCATGCCATTCCACTCCATTCCATTGCCTTCCATTCCATTCCATTCCATTCGGGTTGCTTCTATTCCATTCCAGAACATTCCATTCCATTCCATTCCGATTGATTCCATTCCATTCCATTGCATTCCATTCCATTCCACTCCATTCCATTGTAGTTGATTCCTTTCCATTCCATTCCATTCCATTCCTTTCCATTCCGTTTCATTCCATTCCATTCAATTTCATTCCATTCGGGTTGAATCCATTCCATTCCATTCCTTTCCATTATATTCCATTCCATTCCATTCGGGTTCACTCCATTCCATTCCATTCCATTCCATTCCATTCCATTCCATTCCCTTCGGGTTGAATAAATTCCATTCCCTTCCATTCCATTCCATTCCATTCGGGTTGATTCCATTCCATTCCATTCCATTCCATTCCATTCCATTCCATTCCGGTTGATTCCATTCCATTTCTTTCCATTCCATTCCAATCCATTCCATTCCATTCTGGTTTATTCCATTCCATTCCATTCCATTCCGTTCCATTCTATTCCATTCTATCCCATTCCATTACATTCCATTCGGGATGATTCCATTCCATTCCATTGCATACCTTTCCATTGCTGTTGATTCCATTCCATTCCATTCCATTCCATTCCACTCCATTCCATTCCATTCCGTTTGTGTTGATTCCATTCCGTTCCAATCCATACCATTCCATTCCATTCCATTCCGGTTAATTCCATTCCATTCCATTTCATTCAATTCCATTCTGGTTGATTCCATTCCATTTCTTCCTATTCCATTCCATTCCATTCTATTCCATTCCATTCCATTCCATTCTATTCGCGTTGATTCCATTCCATCCCATTCCATTCCATTCCATCCCATTCCATTCCATTCCATTCGGGTTGATTCCATTGCATTCCATTCCATTCCATACCATTTGCGTGGATTCCATTCCATTCCATTCAATTCCATTGCATTCCATTCCATTCGGGTTGATTCCTTTCCATTCCATTCCATTGCATTCCATTCCATACCATTCCATTCCATTCCACTCAGGTTGATTCCATTCCATTTCTTTCCATTCCATTCCATTCCATTCCATTCCATTCCATTCCATTCCATTCGGGTTTATTCCATTCCATTCCATTCCATTCCATTCCATTCCATTCCATTCCATTCCATTCCGTTCCATTCCATTCCATTCTATGCCATTCCAATCCATTCCATTCCGTTTGATTCCATTCCATTCCATTCCATACCATTCCATTCCTGTTGATTCCTTTCAATTCCACTCCATTCCATTCCATTCCGTTTGGGTTGATTCCATTCGTTTCCAATCCATACCATTCCATTGCATTCGGGTTGATTCCATTCCATTCAATTCCATTCCATTTCATTGCATTCTGTTTGATTCCATTCCATTCCATTCCATTCCATTCCATTCCATTCTGGTTGATTCCATTCCATTCCATTCCATTCCATTTCATTACATTCCATTCGGGTTGATTCCATTCCATTCCATTCTATTCCATTCCATTCCATTCCATTCGCTTTGATTCCATTCCATTCGATTCCATTCCATTCGGATTGACTCCATTCCATTCCATTTCATTCCATTCTATTCCATTCCATTGCATTCCATTTCATTCCATTCGGGTAGATTCCGTTCTATTCCATTCCGATCCATACCATTCCATAACGGTTCATTCCATTCCATTCCATTCCATTCCATTCCATCCCATTCCATTTGGGTTGATTCCATTCCATTCCATTCCATTCCATTTCATTCCAATCCATTCGGTTTCATTCCATTCCATTCCATTCCATGCCATTCGGTTGCTTCCATTCCAATCCAGAACATTCCATTCCGTTCCATTCAATTCCGGTTCATTCCATTCCATTCCATTCCATTCCATTCTATTCCATTCTGTTTAATTCCATTCAATTCCATTCCATTCGAGTTGATTCCATTCCATTCCATTCTATTCCATTCCATTCCATTCTATTCCATTCCATTCCATTCTATTCCATTCCATTCCATTCTATTCGCGTTGATTCCATTCCATCCCTTTCCATTCCATTCCATCCCATTCCATTCCATTCCATTCCATTCCATTCGTGTTGATTCCATTGCATTCCATTCCATTCCTTTCTATTCCATTCCATTCGGGTTCATTCCATTCCATTCCGTTCCATTCGATTCCATTCCATTCCATTCCATTCTGGATGCTTCCATTCCAGTCAAGAACATTCCATTCCATTCCATTCCATTCCGGTTGATTCCATTGCATTCCATTCCATTCCATTTCATTCCATTCGAGTTGATTCCATTCCATTACATTCCATTACATTCCATTCTGGTTGATCCTATTCGATTCCATTCGCTTCAATTCCATTCCATTCCATTCCATTCCATTCGAGTTGCTTCCATTCCATTCCAGAACATTCCATTCCATTCCTTTCCATTCTTTCCATTCCATTCTATTCGGGTTCATTCCATTCCATTCCATTCCATTCCGTTCCATTCTGGTAGAATCCATTCTGTTCCATTCCAATCCATTCCATTCCATTCCGATTGATTCCATGCCATTCCTTTCCATTCCATTCCGTTCCATTCCATTCCATTCCGATTAATTCCATGCCATTCCATTGCATTCCATTCCATTCCACTCCATTCCTCTGTGGTTGATTCCATTCCATTCCATTCCATTCCATTCCATTCCATTCCTTTCCAATCCGTTTCATTCCATTCCATTCAATTTCAATCCATTCGGGTTGATTCCATTCCATTCCATTCCATTCCATTCCATTAGGGTTGATGCCATTCCATTCCATTCAACACCATTCTATTCCATTTGGGTTGATTCCATTCCATTCCATTCCATTCCATTATATTACATTCGGGTTAATTCCATTCCATTCCATTCCATTCGATTCCATTTCATTCCATTCCATTTGGGATGCTTCCATTCCAGTCAAGAACATTCCATTCCATTCCATTCCATTCCTATCCATTCCTTTCCATTCCGGTTTATCCCTTTACATTCCATTCCATTCCTTTCGTTTTGATTCCATTCCATTCCATTCCATTCCACTCCATTCCATTCTGGTCGATTCCATTCCATTCCATTCCCTTCATTTCCATTCCATTCCATTCCATTCTGGTTGCTTCCATTCCGATCCAGAACATTCCATTCCATTCCTTTCCATTACATTCCATTCCGTTCCATTCGGGTTCATTCCATTCAATTCCATTCCATTCCATTCGGGTTGATTCCATTCCATTCCATTCCATTCCATTCCATTCCGGTTGAATCCATTCCATTTCTTTCCATTCCATTCCATTCCATTCCATTCCATTCTGGTTTATTCCATTCCATTCCATTCCATTCCATTCCATTCCATTCCATTCCATTCCATTCTATTCTATTCTATCCCATTCCATTCCATTCCATTCGGGATGATTCCATTCCATTCCAATCCATACCTTTCCATTGCTGTTGATTCCATTCCATTCCATTCCATTCCATTCCACTCCATTCCATTCCATTCCGTTTGTGTTGATTCCATTCCGTTCCAATCCATACCATTCCATTCCATTCCATTCCGGTTAATTCCATTCCATTCCATTTCATTCAATTCCATTCTGGTTGATTCCATTCCATTTCTTCCTATTCCGTTCCATTCCATTCTATTCCATTCCATTCCATTCTATTCGCGTTGATTCCATTCCATCCCATTCCATTCCATTCCATCCCATTCCATTCCATTCCATTCGGGTTGATTCCATTGCATTCCATTCCATTCCATACCATTTGCGTGGATTCCATTCCATTCCATTCAATTCCATTGCATTCCATTCCATTCGGGTTGATTCCTTTCCATTCCATTCCATTGCATTCCATTCCATACCATTCCATTCCATTCCACTCAGGTTGATTCCATTCCATTTCTTTCCATTCCATTCCATTCCATTCCATTCCATTCGGGTTTATTCCATTCCACTCCATTCCATTCCATTCCATTCCATTCCATTCCGTTCCATTCCATTCCATTCTATGCCATTCCAATCCATTCCATTCCGTTTGATTCCATTCCATTCCATTCCATACCATTCCATTCCTGTTGATTCCTTTCAATTCCACTCCATTCCATTCCATTCCGTTTGGGTTGATTCCATTCCGTTCCAATCCATACCATTCCATTCCATTCGGGTTGATTCCATTCCATTCCATTCCATTCCATTTCATTGCATTCTGTTTGATTCCATTCCATTCCATTCCATTCCATTCCATTCCATTCTGGTTGATTCCATTGCATTCCATTCCATTCCATTTCATTACATTCCATTCGGGTTGATTCCATTCCATTCCATTCCATTCCATTCCATTCCATTCCATTCGGGTTTATTCCATTCCATTCCATTCCATTCCATTCCATTCCATTCCATTCCATTCCGTTCCGTTCCATTCCATTCCATTCTATGCCATTCCAATCCATTCCATTCCTTTTGATTCCCTTCCATTCCATTCCATACCATTCCATTCCTGTTGATTCCTTTCAATTCCACTCCAATCCATTCCAATCCGTTTGGGTTGATTCCATTCCGTTCCAATCCATACCATTCCATTCCATTCGGGTTGATTCCATTCCATTCCATTCCATTCCATTTCATTGCATTCTGTTTGATTCCATTCCATTCCATTCCATTCCATTCCATTCCATTCCATTCCATTCCATTCTGGTTGATTCCATTCCATTCCATTCCATTCCATTTCATTACATTCCATTCGGGTTGATTCCATTCCATTCCATTCTATTCCATTCCATTCCATTCCATTCGCTTTGATTCCATTCCATTCGATTCCATTCCATTCGGATTGACTCCATTCCATTCCATTTCATTCCATTCTATTCCATTCCATTGCATTGCATTTCATTCCATTCGGGTAGATTCCGTTCTATTCCATTCCTATCCATACCATTCCATACCGGTTCATTCCATTCCATTCCATTCCATTCCATTCCATTCCATTCCATCCCATTCCATTTGGGTTGATTCCATTCCATTCCATTCCATTCCATTTCATTCCAATCCATTCGGTTTCATTCCATTCCATTCCATTCCATGCCATTCGGTTGCTTCCATTCCAATCCAGAACATTCCATTCCGTTCCATTCAATTCCGGTTCATTCCATTCCATTCCATTCCATTCCATTCTATTCCATTCTGTTTAATTCCATTCCATTCCATTCCATTCCATTCGCGTTGATTCCATTCCATTCCATTCTATTCCATTCCATTCCATTCTATTCCATTCCATTCCATTCTATTCGCGTTGATTCCATTCCATCCCTTTCCATTCCATTCCATCCCATTCCATTCCATTCCATTCCATTCCATTCCATTCGGGTTGATTCCATTGCATTCCATTCCATTCCATTCTATTCCATTCCATTCGGGTTCATTCCATTCCATTCCGTTCCATTCGATTCCATTCCATTCCATTCCATTCGGGATGCTTCCATTCCAGTCAAGAACATTCCATTCCATTCCATTCCATTCCATTCCATTCCGGTTGATTCCATTGCATTCCATTCCATTCCATTCCATTCCGGTTGATTCCATTGCATTCCATTCCATTCCATTTCATTCCATTCGGGTTGATTCCATTCCATTACATTCCATTACATTCCATTCTGGTTGATCCTATTCGATTCCATTCGCTTCAATTCCATTCCATTCCATTCCATTCGAGTTGCTTCCATTCCATTCCAGAACATTCCATTCAATTCCTTTCCATTCTTTCCATTCCATTCTATTCGGGTTCATTCCATTCCATTCCATTCCATTCCGTTCCATTCTGGTAGAATCCATTCCGTTCCATTCCAATCCATTCCATTCCATTCCGATTGATTCCATGCCATTCCTTTCCATTCCATTCCGTTCCATTCCATTCCATTCCGATTAATTCCATGCCATTCCATTGCATTCCATTCCATTCCACTCCATTCCTCTGTGGTTGATTCCATTCCATTCCATTCCATTCCATTCCATTCCATTCCATTCCATTCCTTTCCAATCCGTTTCATTCCATTCCATTCAATTTCAATCCATTCGGGTTGATTCCATTCCATTCCATTCCATTCCATTCCATTAGGGTTGATGCCATTCCATTCCATTCAACACCATTCTATTCCATTTGGGTTGATTCCATTCCATTCCATTCCATTCCATTACATTTGGGTTAATTCCATTCCATTCCATTCCATTCTATTCCATTTCATTCCATTCCATTCGGGATGCTTCCATTCCAGTCAAGAACATTCCATTCCATTCCATTCCATTCCTATCCATTCCTTTCCATTCCGGTTTATCCCTTTACATTCCATTCCATTCCTTTCGTTTTGATTCCATTCCATTCCCTTCCATTCCATTCCATTCGGTTTGATTCCATTCCATTCCATTACATTGCTTTCCATTCCATTCCATTTCATTCCTTTCGGGTTGATTCCATTCCATTCCACTCCATTCCATTCTGGTCGATTCCATTCCATTCCATTCCCTTCATTTCCATTCCATTCCATTCCATTCTGGTTGCTTCCATTCCGATCCAGAACATTCCATTCCATTCATTTCCATTACATTCCATTCCGTTCCATTCGGGTTCATTCCATTCCATTCCATTCCATTCCATTCCATTCCATTCCATTCCATTCCACTCGGGATGTTTCCATTCCATTTCATTCTATTCCATTCCATTCCATTCCAATCCATTCCATTCTGGATGATTACATTCCATTCCATTCGTGTTGATACCATTCCATTCCACGCCATTCCATTCCATTCCTTTAGGGTTGTTGCCGTTCAATTCCATTCCATACCATTCCATTATATTTGGGTTGATTCCATTCCATTCAATTCCATTACATTCGGGTTAATTCCATTCCATTCCTTCCCATTCGATTCCATTCCATTCCATTCCATTCGGGATGCTTCCATTCCAGTCAAGAACATTCCATTACATAACATTCCATTCCATTCCATTCCGGTTGATTCCATTGCATTCCATTCCATTCCATTTCATTCCATTCGGGTTGATTCCATTCCATTCCATTCCATTACATTCCATTCTGGTTGATCCTATTCGATTCCATTCGCTTCAATTCCATTCCATTCCATTCCATTCGAGTTGCTTCCATTCCAATCCAGAACATTCCATTCCATTCCTTTCCATTCTTTCCATTCCATTCTATTCGGGTTCATTCCATTCCATTCAATTCCATTCCGTTCCATTCTGGTAGAATCCATTCCGTTCCATTCCAATCCATTCCATTTCATTCCGATTGATTCCATGCCATTCCTTTCCATTCCATTCCATTCCGTTCCATTCCATTCCATTCCGATTAATTCCATTCCATTCCATTGCATTCCATTCCATTCCACTCCATTCCTCTGTGGTTGATTGCATTCCATTCCATTCCATTCCATTCCATTCCATTCCATTCCCTTCGGGTTGAATAAATTCCATTCCCTTCCATTCCATTCCATTCCATTCGGGTTGATTCCATTCCATTCCATTCCATTCCATTCCATTCCATTCCATTCCATTCCGGTTGATTCCATTCCATTCCATTCCATTCCATTCCATTCCATTCTGGTTTATTCCATTCCATTCCATTCCATTCCATTCCATTCCATTCCATTCTATTCCATTCTATCCCATTCCATTCCATTCCATTCGGGATGATTCCATTCCATTCCATTGCATACCTTTCCATTGCTGTTGATTCCATTCCATTCCATTCCATTCCATTCCATTCCACTCCATTCCATTCCATTCCGTTTGTGTTGATTCCATTCCGTTCCAATCCATACCATTCCATTCCATTCCATTCCGGTTAATTCCATTCCATTCCATTTCATTCAATTCCATTCTGGTTGATTCCATTCCATTTCTTCCTATTCCATTCCATTCCATTCTATTCCATTCCATTCCATTCTATTCGCGTTGATTCCATTCCATCCCATTCCATTCCATTCCATCCCATTCCATTCCATTCCATTCGGGTTGATTCCATTGCATTCCATTCCATTCCATACCATTTGCGTGGATTCCATTCCATTCCATTCAATTCCATTGCATTCCATTCCATTCGGGTTGATTCCTTTCCATTCCATTCCATTGCATTCCATTCCATACCATTCCATTCCATTCCACTCAGGTTGATTCCATTCCATTTCTTTCCATTCCATTCCATTCCATTCCATTCCATTCGGGTTTATTCCATTCCACTCCATTCCATTCCATTCCATTCCATTCCATTCCATTCCGTTCCATTCCATTCCATTCTATGCCATTCCAATCCATTCCATTCCGTTTGATTCCATTCCATTCCATTCCATACCATTCCATTCCTGTTGATTCCTTTCAATTCCACTCCATTCCATTCCATTCCGTTTGGGTTGATTCCATTCCGTTCCAATCCATACCATTCCATTCCATTCGGGTTGATTCCATTCCATTCCATTCCATTCCATTTCATTGCATTCTGTTTGATTCCATTCCATTCCATTCCATTCCATTCCATTCCATTCCATTCCATTCCATTCTGGTTGATTCCATTCCATTCCATTCCATTCCATTTCATTACATTCCATTCGGGTTGATTCCATTCCATTCCATTCCATTCCATTCCATTCCATTCCATTCCATTCGGGTTTATTCCATTCCATTCCATTCCATTCCATTCCATTCCATTCCATTCCATTCCATTCCATTCTATGCCATTCCAATGCATTCCATTCCGTTTGATTCCATTCCATTCCATTCCATACCATTCCATTCCTGTTGATTCCTTTCAATTCCACTCCATTCCATTCCAATCCGTTTGGGTTGATTCCATTCCGTTCCAATCCATACCATTCCATTCCATTCGGGTTGATTCCATTCCATTCCATTCCATTCCATTTCATTGCATTCTGTTTGATTCCATTCCATTCCATTCCATTCCATTCCATTCCATTCCATTCCATTCTGGTTGATTCCATTCCATTCCATTCCATTCCATTTCATTACATTCCATTCGGGTTGATTCCATTCCATTCCATTCTATTCCATTCCATTCCATTCCATTCGCTTTGATTCCATTCCATTCGATTCCATTCCATTCGGATTGACTCCATTCCATTCCATTTCATTCCATTCTATTCCATTCCATTGCATTGCATTTCATTCCATTCGGGTAGATTCCGTTCTATTCCATTCCTATCCATTCCATTCCATACCGGTTCATTCCATTCCATTCCATTCCATTCCATTCCATTCCATTCCATTCCATCCCATTCCATTTGGGTTGATTCCATTCCATTCCATTCCATTCCATTTCATTCCAATCCATTCGGTTTCATTCCATTCCATTCCATTCCATGCCATTCGGTTGCTTCCATTCCAATCCAGAACATTCCATTCCGTTCCATTCAATTCCGGTTCATTCCATTCCATTCCATTCCATTCCATTCTATTCCATTCTGTTTAATTCCATTCCATTCCATTCGCGTTGATTCCATTCCATTCCATTCTATTCCATTCCATTCCATTCCATTCCATTCGGTTTGATTCCATTCCATTCCATTCCATTGCTTTCCATTCCATTCCATTTCATTCCATTCGGGTTGATTCCATTCCATTCCATTCTATTCCATTCCATTCCATTCCATTCGCTTTGATTCCATTCCATTCGATTCCATTCCATTCGGATTGACTCCATTCCATTCCATTTCATTCCATTCTATTCCATTCCATTGCATTGCATTTCATTCCATTCGGGTAGATTCCGTTCTATTCCATTCCTATCCATACCATTCCATACCGGTTCATTCCATTCCATTCCATTCCATTCCATTCCATTCCATTCCATTCCATCCCATTCCATTTGGGTTGATTCCATTCCATTCCATTCCATTCCATTTCATTCCAATCCATTCGGTTTCATTCCATTCCATTCCATTCCATGCCATTCGGTTGCTTCCATTCCAATCCAGAACATTCCATTCCGTTCCATTCAATTCCGGTTCATTCCATTCCATTCCATTCCATTCCATTCTATTCCATTCTGTTTAATTCCATTCCATTCCATTCGCGTTGATTCCATTCCATTCCATTCTATTCCATTCCATTCCATTCCATTCCATTCGGTTTGATTCCATTCCATTCCATTCCATTGCTTTCCATTCCATTCCATTTCATTCCATTCGGGTTGATTCCATTCCATTCCACTCCATTCCATTCTGGTCGATTCCATTCCATTCCATTCCCTTCATTTCCATTCCATTCCATTCCATTCTGGCTGCTTCCATTCCGATCCAGAACATTCCATTCCATTCCTTTCCATTACATTCCATTCCGTTCCATTCGGGTTCATTCCATTCAATTCCATTCCATTCCATTCCATTCCATTCCATTCCATTCCACTCGGGATGTTTCCATTCCATTTCATTCTATTCCATTCCATTCCATTCCAATCCATTCCATTCTGGATGATTACATTCCATTCCATTCGTGTTGATACCATTCCATTCCACGCCATTCCATTCCATTCCTTTAGGGTTGTTGCCGTTCAATTCCATTCCATACCATTCCATTATATTTGGGTTGATTCCATTCCATTCAATTCCATTACATTCGGGTTAATTCCATTCCATTCCTTCCCATTCGATTCCATTCCATTCCATTCCATTCGGGATGCTTCCATTCCAGTCAAGAACATTCCATTACATAACATTCCATTCCATTCCATTCCGGTTGATTCCATTGCATTCCATTCCATTCCATTTCATTCCATTCGGGTTGATTCCATTCCATTCCATTCCATTACATTCCATTCTGGTTGATCCTATTCGATTCCATTCGCTTCAATTCCATTCCATTCCATTCCATTCGAGTTGCTTCCATTCCAATCCAGAACATTCCATTCCATTCCTTTCCATTCTTTCCATTCCATTCTATTCGGGTTCATTCCATTCCATTCAATTCCATTCCGTTCCATTCTGGTAGAATCCATTCCGTTCCATTCCAATCCATTCCATTTCATTCCGATTGATTCCATGCCATTCCTTTCCATTCCATTCCATTCCGTTCCATTCCATTCCATTCCGATTAATTCCATTCCATTCCATTGCATTCCATTCCATTCCACTCCATTCCTCTGTGGTTGATTGCATTCCATTCCATTCCATTCCATTCCATTCCATTCCATTCCCTTCGGGTTGAATAAATTCCATTCCCTTCCATTCCATTCCATTCCATTCGGGTTGATTCCATTCCATTCCATTCCATTCCATTCCATTCCATTCCATTCCATTCCGGTTGATTCCATTCCATTCCATTCCATTCCATTCCATTCCATTCCATTCCATTCTGGTTTATTCCATTCCATTCCATTCCATTCCATTCCATTCCATTCCATTCTATTCCATTCTATCCCATTCCATTCCATTCCATTCGGGATGATTCCATTCCATTCCATTGCATACCTTTCCATTGCTGTTGATTCCATTCCATTCCATTCCATTCCATTCCATTCCACTCCATTCCATTCCATTCCGTTTGTGTTGATTCCATTCCGTTCCAATCCATACCATTCCATTCCATTCCATTCCGGTTAATTCCATTCCATTCCATTTCATTCAATTCCATTCTGGTTGATTCCATTCCATTTCTTCCTATTCCATTCCATTCCATTCTATTCCATTCCATTCCATTCTATTCGCGTTGATTCCATTCCATCCCATTCCATTCCATTCCATCCCATTCCATTCCATTCCATTCGGGTTGATTCCATTGCATTCCATTCCATTCCATACCATTTGCGTGGATTCCATTCCATTCCATTCAATTCCATTGCATTCCATTCCATTCGGGTTGATTCCTTTCCATTCCATTCCATTGCATTCCATTCCATACCATTCCATTCCATTCCACTCAGGTTGATTCCATTCCATTTCTTTCCATTCCATTCCATTCCATTCCATTCCATTCGGGTTTATTCCATTCCACTCCATTCCATTCCATTCCATTCCATTCCATTCCATTCCGTTCCATTCCATTCCATTCTATGCCATTCCAATCCATTCCATTCCGTTTGATTCCATTCCATTCCATTCCATACCATTCCATTCCTGTTGATTCCTTTCAATTCCACTCCATTCCATTCCATTCCGTTTGGGTTGATTCCATTCCGTTCCAATCCATACCATTCCATTCCATTCGGGTTGATTCCATTCCATTCCATTCCATTCCATTTCATTGCATTCTGTTTGATTCCATTCCATTCCATTCCATTCCATTCCATTCCATTCCATTCCATTCCATTCTGGTTGATTCCATTCCATTCCATTCCATTCCATTTCATTACATTCCATTCGGGTTGATTCCATTCCATTCCATTCCATTCCATTCCATTCCATTCCATTCCATTCGGGTTTATTCCATTCCATTCCATTCCATTCCATTCCATTCCATTCCATTCCATTCCATTCCATTCTATGCCATTCCAATGCATTCCATTCCGTTTGATTCCATTCCATTCCATTCCATACCATTCCATTCCTGTTGATTCCTTTCAATTCCACTCCATTCCATTCCAATCCGTTTGGGTTGATTCCATTCCGTTCCAATCCATACCATTCCATTCCATTCGGGTTGATTCCATTCCATTCCATTCCATTCCATTTCATTGCATTCTGTTTGATTCCATTCCATTCCATTCCATTCCATTCCATTCCATTCCATTCCATTCTGGTTGATTCCATTCCATTCCATTCCATTCCATTTCATTACATTCCATTCGGGTTGATTCCATTCCATTCCATTCTATTCCATTCCATTCCATTCCATTCGCTTTGATTCCATTCCATTCGATTCCATTCCATTCGGATTGACTCCATTCCATTCCATTTCATTCCATTCTATTCCATTCCATTGCATTGCATTTCATTCCATTCGGGTAGATTCCGTTCTATTCCATTCCTATCCATACCATTCCATACCGGTTCATTCCATTCCATTCCATTCCATTCCATTCCATTCCATTCCATTCCATCCCATTCCATTTGGGTTGATTCCATTCCATTCCATTCCATTCCATTTCATTCCAATCCATTCGGTTTCATTCCATTCCATTCCATTCCATGCCATTCGGTTGCTTCCATTCCAATCCAGAACATTCCATTCCGTTCCATTCAATTCCGGTTCATTCCATTCCATTCCATTCCATTCCATTCTATTCCATTCTGTTTAATTCCATTCCATTCCATTCGCGTTGATTCCATTCCATTCCATTCTATTCCATTCCATTCCATTCCATTCCATTCGGTTTGATTCCATTCCATTCCATTCCATTGCTTTCCATTCCATTCCATTTCATTCCATTCGGGTTGATTCCATTCCATTCCACTCCATTCCATTCTGGTCGATTCCATTCCATTCCATTCCCTTCATTTCCATTCCATTCCATTCCATTCTGGCTGCTTCCATTCCGATCCAGAACATTCCATTCCATTCCTTTCCATTACATTCCATTCCGTTCCATTCGGGTTCATTCCATTCAATTCCATTCCATTCCATTCCATTCCATTCCATTCCATTCCACTCGGGATGTTTCCATTCCATTTCATTCTATTCCATTCCATTCCATTCCAATCCATTCCATTCTGGATGATTACATTGCATTCCATTCGTGTTGATACCATTCCATTCCACGCCATTCCATTCCATTCCTTTAGGGTTGTTGCCGTTCAATTCCATTCCATACCATTCCATTATATTTGGGTTGATTCCATTCCATTCCATTCCATTACATTCGGGTTAATTCCATTCCATTCCTTCCCATTCGATTCCATTCCATTCCATTCCATTCGGGATGCTTCCATTCCAGTCAAGAACATTCCATTACATAACATTCCATTCCATTCCATTCCGGTTGATTCCATTGCATTCCATTCCATTCCATTTCATTCCATTCGGGTTGATTCCATTCCATTCCATTCCATTACATTCCATTCTGGTTGATCCTATTCGATTCCATTCGCTTCAATTCCATTCCATTCCATTCCATACGAGTTGCTTCCATTCCAATCCAGAACATTCCATTCCATTCCTTTCCATTCTTTCCATTCCATTCTATTCGGGTTCATTCCATTCCATTCCATTCCATTCCGTTCCATTCTGGTAGAATCCATTCCGTTCCATTCCAATCCATTCCATTTCATTCCGATTGATTCCATGCCATTCCTTTCCATTCCATTCCATTCCGTTCCATTCCATTCCATTCCGATTAATTCCATTCCATTCCATTGCATTCCATTCCATTCCACTCCATTCCTCTGTGGTTGATTGCATTCCATTCCGTTCCATTCCATTCCATTCCATTCCTTTCCAATCCGTTTCATTCCATTCCATTCAATTTCAATCCATTCGGGTTGATTCCATTCCATTCCATTCCTTTCCATTATATTCCATTGCATTCCATTCCATTCGGGTTCATTCCATTCCATTCCATTCCATTCCATTCCATTCCCTTCGTGTTGAATCCATTCCATTCCCTTCCATTCCATCCCATTCCATTCTATTCCATTCCATTCCGATACATTCCATTCCATTCCCTTCCATTCGTGTTGATTCCATTCCATGCCATGCCATTCCATTCCATTCCGGTTGATTCCATTCCATTCCATTCCATTCCATTCCATTCCATTCCATTCCATTCCATTCCATTTCATTTCCTTCGTGTTGATTCCATTCCATTCCATTCCATTCCGTTCCCTTCCATTCCATTCCATTAGAGTTGATTCCATTCCATTCCATTCAATTCCATTCCATTCCATTTCATTCCATTCTCGATGATTCCATTCCATTCCATTCCATTCCATTCGGGTTGATTCCATTCCATTTCATTCCATTATATTCCATTCCTTTCCATTCCATTCGTGTTAATTCCATGCCATTCCACTCCATTCCATTGCCTTCCATTCCATTCCATTCCATTCGGGTTGCTTCTATTCCATTCCAGAACATTCCATTCCATTCCATTCCGATTGATTCCATTCCATTCCATTGCATTCCATTCCATTCCACTCCATTCCATTGTGGTTGATTCCATTCCATTCCATTCCATTCCATTCCATTCCATTCCATTCGGGTTTATTCCATTCCATTCCATTCCATTCCATTCCATTCCATTCCATTCCATTCTATGCCATTCCAATCCATTCCATTCCGTTTGATTCCATTCCATTCCATTCCATACCATTCCATTCCTGTTGATTCCTTTCAATTCCACTCCATTCCATTCCAAACCGTTTGGGTTGATTCCATTCCGTTCCAATCCATACCATTCCATTCCATTCGGGTTGATTCCATTCCATTCCATTCCATTCCATTTCATTGCATTCTGTTTGATTCCATTCCATTCCATTCCATTCCATTCCATTCCATTCCATTCCATTCCATTCTGGTTGATTCCATTCCATTCCATTCCATTCCATTTCATTACATTCCATTCGGGTTGATTCCATTCCATTCCATTCTATTCCATTCCATTCCATTCCATTCGCTTTGATTCCATTCCATTCGATTCCATTCCATTCGGATTGACTCCATTCCATTCCATTTCATTCCATTCTATTCCATTCCATTGCATTGCATTTCATTCCATTCGGGTAGATTCCGTTCTATTCCATTCCTATCCATACCATTCCATACCGGTTCATTCCATTCCATTCCATTCCATTCCATTCCATTCCATTCCATTCCATCCCATTCCATTTGGGTTGATTCCATTCCATTCCATTCCATTCCATTTCATTCCAATCCATTCGGTTTCATTCCATTCCATTCCATTCCATGCCATTCGGTTGCTTCCATTCCAATCCAGAACATTCCATTCCGTTCCATTCAATTCCGGTTCATTCCATTCCATTCCATTCCATTCCATTCTATTCCATTCTGTTTAATTCCATTCCATTCCATTCGCGTTGATTCCATTCCATTCCATTCTATTCCATTCCATTCCATTCCATTCCATTCGGTTTGATTCCATTCCATTCCATTCCATTGCTTTCCATTCCATTCCATTTCATTCCATTCGGGTTGATTCCATTCCATTCCACTCCATTCCATTCTGGTCGATTCCATTCCATTCCATTCCCTTCATTTCCATTCCATTCCATTCCATTCTGGCTGCTTCCATTCCGATCCAGAACATTCCATTCCATTCCTTTCCATTACATTCCATTCCGTTCCATTCGGGTTCATTCCATTCAATTCCATTCCATTCCATTCCATTCCATTCCATTCCATTCCACTCGGGATGTTTCCATTCCATTTCATTCTATTCCATTCCATTCCATTCCAATCCATTCCATTCTGGATGATTACATTGCATTCCATTCGTGTTGATACCATTCCATTCCACGCCATTCCATTCCATTCCTTTAGGGTTGTTGCCGTTCAATTCCATTCCATACCATTCCATTATATTTGGGTTGATTCCATTCCATTCCATTCCATTACATTCGGGTTAATTCCATTCCATTCCTTCCCATTCGATTCCATTCCATTCCATTCCATTCGGGATGCTTCCATTCCAGTCAAGAACATTCCATTACATAACATTCCATTCCATTCCATTCCGGTTGATTCCATTGCATTCCATTCCATTCCATTTCATTCCATTCGGGTTGATTCCATTCCATTCCATTCCATTACATTCCATTCTGGTTGATCCTATTCGATTCCATTCGCTTCAATTCCATTCCATTCCATTCCATACGAGTTGCTTCCATTCCAATCCAGAACATTCCATTCCATTCCTTTCCATTCTTTCCATTCCATTCTATTCGGGTTCATTCCATTCCATTCCATTCCATTCCGTTCCATTCTGGTAGAATCCATTCCGTTCCATTCCAATCCATTCCATTTCATTCCGATTGATTCCATGCCATTCCTTTCCATTCCATTCCATTCCGTTCCATTCCATTCCATTCCGATTAATTCCATTCCATTCCATTGCATTCCATTCCATTCCACTCCATTCCTCTGTGGTTGATTGCATTCCATTCCGTTCCATTCCATTCCATTCCATTCCTTTCCAATCCGTTTCATTCCATTCCATTCAATTTCAATCCATTCGGGTTGATTCCATTCCATTCCATTCCTTTCCATTATATTCCATTGCATTCCATTCCATTCGGGTTCATTCCATTCCATTCCATTCCATTCCATTCCATTCCCTTCGTGTTGAATCCATTCCATTCCCTTCCATTCCATCCCATTCCATTCTATTCCATTCCATTCCGATACATTCCATTCCATTCCCTTCCATTCGTGTTGATTCCATTCCATGCCATGCCATTCCATTCCATTCCGGTTGATTCCATTCCATTCCATTCCATTCCATTCCATTCCATTCCATTCCATTCCATTTCATTTCCTTCGTGTTGATTCCATTCCATTCCATTCCATTCCGTTCCCTTCCATTCCATTCCATTAGAGTTGATTCCATTCCATTCCATTCAATTCCATTCCATTCCATTTCATTCCATTCTCGATGATTCCATTCCATTCCATTCCATTCCATTCGGGTTGATTCCATTCCATTTCATTCCATTATATTCCATTCCTTTCCATTCCATTCGTGTTAATTCCATGCCATTCCACTCCATTCCATTGCCTTCCATTCCATTCCATTCCATTCGGGTTGCTTCTATTCCATTCCAGAACATTCCATTCCATTCCATTCCGATTGATTCCATTCCATTCCATTGCATTCCATTCCATTCCACTCCATTCCATTGTGGTTGATTCCTTTCCATTCCATTCCATTCCATTCCTTTCCATTCCGTTTCATTCCATTCCATTCCATTCCATTCCCTTCGGGTTCAATAAATTCCATTCCCTTCCATTCCATTCCATTCCATTCGGGTTGATTCCATTCCATTCCATTCCAATCCATTCCGGTTGATTCCATTCCATTTCTTTCCATTCCATTCCATTCCATTCCATTCCATTCCATTCTGGTTTATTCCATTCCATTCCATTCCATTCCATTCCATTCTATTCCATTCTATCCCATTCCATTCCATTCCATTCGGGATGATTCCATTCCATTCCATTGCATACCTTTCCATTGCTGTTGATTCCATTCCATTCCATTCCATTCCATTCCACTCCATTCCATTCCATTCCGTTTGTGTTGATTCCATTCCGTTCCAATCCATACCATTCCATTCCATTCCATTCCGGTTAATTCCATTCCATTCCATTTCATTCAATTCCATTCTGGTTGATTCCATTCCATTTCTTCCTATTCCATTCCATTCCATTATATTCCATTCCATTCCATTCTATTCGCGTTGATTCCATTCCATCCCATTCCATTCCATTCCATCCCATTCCATTCCATTCCATTCGGGTTGATTCCATTGCATTCCATTCCATTCCATACCATTTGCGTGGATTCCATTCCATTCCATTCAATTCCATTGCATTCCATTCCATTCGGGTTGATTCCTTTCCATTCCATTCCATTGCATTCCATTCCATACCATTCCGTTCCATTCCACTCAGGTTGATTCCATTCCATTTCTTTCCATTCCATTCCATTCCATTCCATTCCATTCCATTCGGGTTTATTCCATTCCATTCCATTCCATTCCATTCCATTCCATTCCATTCCATTCCATTCCGTTCCATTCCATTCTATGCCATTCCAATCCATTCCATTCCGTTTGATTCCATTCCATTCCATTCCATACCATTCCATTCCTGTTGATTCCTTTCAATTCCACTCCATTCCATTCCATTCCGTTTGGGTTGATTCCATTCCGTTCCAATCCATACCATTCCATTCCATTCGGGTTGATTCCATTCCATTCAATTCCATTCCATTTCATTGCATTCTGTTTGATTCCATTCCATTCCATTCCATTCCATTCCATTCCATTCCATTCCATTCCATTCCATTCCATTCCATTCTGGTTGATTCCATTCCATTCCATTCCATTCCATTTCATTACATTCCATTCGGGTTGATTCCATTCCATTCCATTCTATTCCATTCCATTCCATTCCATTCGCTTTGATTCCATTCCATTCGATTCCATTCCATTCGGATTGACTCCATTCCATCCCATTTCATTCCATTCTATTCCATTCCATTGCATTGCATTTCATTCCATTCGGGTAGATTCCGTTCTATTCCATTCCTATCCATACCATTCCATACCGGTTCATTCCATTCCATTCCATTCCATTCCATTCCATTCCATTCCATTCCATTCCATTCCATTCCATCCCATTCCATTTGGGTTGATTCCATTCCATTCCATTCCATTCCATTTCATTCCAATCCATTCGGTTTCATTCCATTCCATTCCATTCCATGCCATTCGGTTGCTTGCATTCCAATCCAGAACATTCCATTCCGTTCCATTCAATTCCGGTTCATTCCATTCCATTCCATTCCATTCTATTCCATTCTGTTTAATTCCATTCCATTCCATTCCATTCGAGTTGATTCCATTCCATTCCATTCTATTCCATTCCATTCCATTCCATTCCATTCCATTCCATTCTATTCGCGTTGATTCCATTCCATCCCTTTCCATTCCATTCCATCCCATTCCATTCCATTCCATTCCATTCCATTCGGGTTGATTCCATTGCATTCCATTCCATTCCATTCTATTCCATTCCATTCGGGTTCATTCCATTCCATTCCGTTCCATTCGATTCCATTCCATTCCATTCCATTCGGGATGCTTCCATTCCAGTCAAGAACATTCCATTCCATTCCATTCCATTCCATTCCATTCCATTCCGGTTGATTCCATTGCATTCCATTCCATTCCATTTCATTCCATTCGGGTTGATTCCATTCCATTACATTCCATTACATTCCATTCTGGTTGATCCTATTCGATTCCATTCGCTTCAATTCCATTCCATTCCATTCCATTCGAGTTGCTTCCATTCCATTCCAGAACATTCCATTCCATTCCTTTCCATTCTTTCCATTCCATTCTATTCGGGTTCATTCCATTCCATTCCATTCCGTTCCATTCTGGTAGAATCCATTCCTTTCCATTCCAATCCATTCCATTCCATTCCGATTGATTCCATGCCATTCCTTTCCATTCCATTCCGTTCCATTCCATTCCATTCCGATTAATTCCATGCCATTCCATTGCATTCCATTCCATTCCACTCCATTCCTCTGTGGTTGATTCCATTCCATTCCATTCCATTCCATTCCATTCCATTCCTTTCCAATGCGTTTCATTCCATTCCATTCAATTTCAATCCATTCGGGTTGATTCCATTCCATTCCATTCCATTCCATTCCATTAGGGTTGATGCCATTCCATTCCATTCAACACCATTCTATTCCATTTGGGTTGATTCCATTCCATTCCATTCCATTACATTACATTACATTCGGGTTAATTCCATTCCATTCCATTCCATTCTATTCCATTTCATTCCATTCCATTCGGGATGCTTCCATTCCAGTCAAGAACATTCCATTCCATTCCATTCCATTCCTATCCATTCCTTTCCATTCCGGTTTATCCCTTTACATTCCATTCCATTCCTTTCGTTTTGATTCCATTCCATTCCATTCCATTCCACTCCATTCCATTCTGGTCGATTCCATTCCATTCCATTCCCTTCATTTCCATTCCATTCCATTCCATTCTGGTTGCTTCCATTCCGATCCAGAACATTCCATTCCATTCCTTTCCATTACATTCCATTTCGTTCCATTCGGGTTCATTCCATTCAATTCCATTCCATTCCATTCCATTCCATTCCATTCCGGTTGATTCCATTCCATTTCTTTCCATTCCATTCCATTCCATTCCATTCCATTCTGGTTTATTCCATTCCATTCCATTCCATTCCATTCCATTCCATTCCATTCTATTCCATTCTATCCCATTCCATTCCATTCTATTCCATTCTATCCCATTCCATTCCATTCCATTCGGGATGATTCCATTCCATTCCATTCCATACCTTTCCATTGCTGTTGATTCCATTCCATTCCATTCCATTCCATTCCACTCCATTCCATTCCATTCCGTTTGTGTTGATTCCATTCCGTTCCAATCCATACCATTCCATTCCATTCCATTCCGGTTAATTCCATTCCATTCCATTTCATTCAATTCCATTCTGGTTGATTCCATTCCATTGCTTCCTATTCCATTCCATTCCATTCTATTCCATTCCATTCCATTCTATTCGCGTTGATTCCATTCCATCCCATTCCATTCCATTCCATCCCATTCCATTCCATTCCATTCGGGTTGATTCCATTGCATTCCATTCCATTCCATACCATTTGCGTGGATTCCATTCCATTCCATTCAAATCCATTGCATTCCATTCCATTCGGGTTGATTCCTTTCCATTCCATTCCATTGCATTCCATTCCATACCATTCCATTCCATTCCACTCAGGTTGATTCCATTCCATTTCTTTCCATTCCATTCCATTCCATTCCATTCCATTCGGGTTTATTCCATTCCACTCCATTCCATTCCATTCCATTCCATTCCATTCCATTCCGTTCCATTCCATTCCATTCTATGCCATTCCAATCCATTCCATTCCGTTTGATTCCATTCCATTCCATTCCATACCATTCCATTCCTGTTGATTCCTTTCAATTCCACTCCATTCCATTCCATTCCGTTTGGGTTGATTCCATTCCGTTCCAATCCATACCATTCCATTCCATTCGGGTTGATTCCATTCCATTCCATTCCATTCCATTTCATTGCATTCTGTTTGATTCCATTCCATTCCATTCCATTCCATTCCATTCCATTCCATTCCATTCCATTCTGGTTGATTCCATTCCATTCCATTCCATTCCATTTCATTACATTCCATTCGGGTTGATTCCATTCCATTCCATTCCATTCCATTCCATTCCATTCCATTCCATTCCATTCGGGTTTATTCCATTCCATTCCATTCCATTCCATTCCATTCCATTCCATTCCATTCCATTCTATGCCATTCCAATCCATTCCATTCCGTTTGATTCCATTCCATTCCATTCCATACCATTCCATTCCTGTTGATTCCTTTCAATTCCACTCCATTCCATTCCAATCCGTTTGGGTTGATTCCATTCCGTTCCAATCCATACCATTCCATTCCATTCGGGTTGATTCCATTCCATTCCATTCCATTCCATTTCATTGCATTCTGTTTGATTCCATTCCATTCCATTCCATTCCATTCCATTCCATTCCATTCCATTCCATTCCATTCTGGTTGATTCCATTCCATTCCATTCCATTCCATTTCATTACATTCCATTCGGGTTGATTCCATTCCATTGCATTCTATTCCATTCCATTCCATTCCATTCGCTTTGATTCCATTCCATTCGATTCCATTCCATTCGGATTGACTCCATTCCATTCCATTTCATTCCATTCTATTCCATTCCATTGCATTGCATTTCATTCCATTCGGGTAGATTCCGTTCTATTCCATTCCTATCCATACCATTCCATACCGGTACATTCCATTCCATTCCATTCCATTCCATTCCATTCCATTCCATCCCATTCCATTTGGGTTGATTCCATTCCATTCCATTCCATTCCATTTCATTCCAATCCATTCGGTTTCATTCCATTCCATTCCATTCCATGCCATTCGGTTGCTTCCATTCCAATCCAGAACATTCCATTCCGTTCCATTCAATTCCGGTTCATTCCATTCCATTCCATTCCATTCCATTCTATTCCATTCTGTTTAATTCCATTCCATTCCATTCGCGTTGATTCCATTCCATTCCATTCTATTCCATTCCATTCCATTCCATTCCATTCCATTCTATTCGCGTTGATTCCATTCCATCCCTTTCCATTCCATTCCATCCCATTCCATTCCATTCCATTCCATTCCATTCCATTCGGGTTGATTCCATTGCATTCCATTCCATTCCATTCTATTCCATTCCATTCGGGTTCATTCCATTCCATTCCGTTCCATTCGATTCCATTCCATTCCATTCCATTCGGGATGCTTCCATTCCAGTCAAGAACATTCCATTCCATTCCATTCCATTCCATTCCATTCCATTCCGATTGATTCCATTGCATTCCATTCCATTCCATTTCATTCCATTCGGGTTGATTCCATTCCATTACATTCCATTACATTCCATTCTGGTTGATCCTATTCGATTCCATTCGCTTCAATTCCATTCCATTCCATTCCATTCGAGTTGCTTCCATTCCATTCCAGAACATTCCATTCCATTCCTTTCCATTCTTTCCATTCCATTCTATTCGGGTTCATTCCATTCCATTCCATTCCATTCCGTTCCATTCTGGTAGAATCCATTCCGTTCCATTCCAATCCATTCCATTCCATTCCGATTGATTCCATGCCATTCCTTTCCATTCCATTCCGTTCCATTCCATTCCATTCCGATTAATTCCATGCCATTCCATTGCATTCCATTCCATTCCACTCCATTCCTCTGTGGTTGATTCCATTCCATTCCATTCCATTCCATTCCATTCCATTCCATTCCTTTCCAATCCGTTTCATTCCATTCCATTCAATTTCAATCCTTTCGGGTTGATTCCATTCCATTCCATTCCATTCCATTCCATTAGGGTTGATGCCATTCCATTCCATTCAACACCATTCTATTCCATTTGGGTTGATTCCATTCCATTCCATTCCATTCCATTACATTCGGGTTAATTCCATTCCATTCCATTCCATTCGATTCCATTTCATTCCATTCCATTCGGGATGCTTCCATTCCAGTCAAGAACATTCCATTCCATTCCATTCCATTCCTATCCATTCCTTTCCATTCCGGTTTTTCCCTTTACATTCCATTCCATTCCTTTCGTTTTGATTCCATTCCATTCCATTCCATTCCATTCCATTCCATTCCATTCCATTCGGTTTGATTCCATTCCATTCCATTACATTGCTTTCCATTCCATTCCATTTCATTCCTTTCGGGTTGATTCCATTCCATTCCACTCCATTCCATTCTGGTCGATTCCATTCCATTCCATTCCCTTCATTTCCATTCCATTCCATTCCATTCTGGTTGCTTCCATTCCGATCCAGAACATTCCATTCCATTCCTTTCCATTACATTCCATTCCGTTCCATTCGGGTTCATTCCATTCAATTCCATTCCATTCCATTCCATTCCATTCCATTCCATTCCATTCCATTCCATTCCACTCGGGATGTTTCCATTCCATTTCATTCTATTCCATTCCATTCCATTCCAATCCATTCCATTCTGGATGATTACATTCCATTCCATTCGTGTTGATACCATTCCATTCCACGCCATTCCATTCCATTCCTTTAGGGTTGTTGCCGTTCAATTCCATTCCATACCATTCCATTATATTTGGGTTGATTCCATTCCATTCCATTCCATTACATTCGGGTTAATTCCATTCCATTCCTTCCCATTCGATTCCATTCCATTCCATTCCATTCGGGATGCTTCCATTCCAGTCAAGAACATTCCATTACATAACATTACATTCCATTCCATTCCGGTTGATTCCATTGCATTCCATTCCATTCCATTTCATTCCATTCGGGTTGATTCCATTCCATTCCATTCCATTACATTCCATTCTGGTTGATCCTATTCGATTCCATTCGCTTCAATTCCATTCCATTCCATTCCATTCGAGTTGCTTCCATTCCAATCCAGAACATTCCATTCCATTCCTTTCCATTCTTTCCATTCCATTCTATTCGGGTTCATTCCATTCCATTCCATTCCATTCCGTTCCATTCTGGTAGAATCCATTCCGTTCCATTCCAATCCATTCCATTTCATTCCGATTGATTCCATGCCATTCCTTTCCATTCCATTCCATTCCGTTCCATTCCATTCCATTCCGATTAATTCCATTCCATTCCATTGCATTCCATTCCATTCCACTCCATTCCTCTGTGGTTGATTGCATTCCATTCCATTCCATTCCATTCCATTCCATTCCTTTCCAATCCGTTTCATTCCATTCCATTCAATTTCAATCCATTCGGGTTGATTCCATTCCATTCCATTCCTTTCCATTATATTCCATTGCATTCCATTCCATTCGGGTTCATTCCATTCCATTCCATTCCATTCCATTCCATTCCATTCCATTCCCTTCGTGTTGAATCCATTCCATTCCCTTCCATTCCATCCCATTCCATTCTATTCCATTCCATTCCGATACATTCCATTCCATTCCCTTCCATTCGTGTTGATTCCATTCCATGCCATGCCATTCCATTCCATTCCGGTTGATTCCATTCCATTCCATTCCATTCCATTCCATTCCATTCCATTTCATTTCCTTCGTGTTGATTCCATTACATTCCATTCCATTCCGTTCCCTTCCATTCCATTCCATTAGAGTTGATTCCATTCCATTCCATTCAATTCCATTCCATTCCATTTCATTCCATTCTCGATGATTCCATTCCATTCCATTCCATTCCATTCGGGTTGATTCCATTCCATTTCATTCCATTAGATTCCATTCCTTTCCATTCCATTCGTGTTAATTCCATGCCATTCCACTCCATTCCATTGCCTTCCATTCCATTCCATTCCATTCGGGTTGCTTCTATTCCATTCCAGAACATTCCATTCCATTCCATTCCGATTGATTCCATTCCATTCCATTGCATTCCATTCCATTCCACTCCATTCCATTGTGGTTGATTCCTTTCCATTCCATTCCTTTCCATTCCGTTTCATTCCATTCCATTCAATTTCATTCCATTCGGGTTGAATCCATTCCATTCCATTCCTTTCCATTATATTCCATTCCATTCCATTCCATTCCATTCGGGTTCATTCCATTCCATTCCATTCCATTCCATTCCATTCCATTCCCTTCGTGTTGAATAAATTCCATTCCCTTTCATTCCATTCCATTCCATTCGGGTTGATTCCATTCCATTCCATTCCATTCCATTCCATTCCATTCCGGTTGATTCCATTCCATTTCTTTCCATTCCATTCCATTCCATTCCATTCCATTCTGGTTTATTCCATTCCATTCCATTCCATTCCATTCCATTCCATTCCATTCTATTCCATTCTATCCCATTCCATTCCATTCCATTCGGGATGATTCCATTCCATTCCATTGCATACCTTTCCATTGCTGTTGATTCCATTCCATTCCATTCCATTTCATTTCATTACATTCCATTCGGGTTGATTCCATTCCATTCCATTCCATTCCATTCCATTCCATTCCATTCGGGTTTATTCCATTCCATTCCATTCCATTCCATTCCATTCCATTCCATTCCATTCTATGCCATTCCAATCCATTCCATTCCGTTTGATTCCATTCCATTCCATTCCATACCATTCCATTCCTGTTGATTCCTTTCAATTCCACTCCATTCCATTCCAAACCGTTTGGGTTGATTCCATTCCGTTCCAATCCATACCATTCCATTCCATTCGGGTTGATTCCATTCCATTCCATTCCATTCCATTTCATTGCATTCTGTTTGATTCCATTCCATTCCATTCCATTCCATTCCATTCCATTCCATTCCATTCCATTCTGGTTGATTCCATTCCATTCCATTCCATTCCATTTCATTACATTCCATTCGGGTTGATTCCATTCCATTCCATTCTATTCCATTCCATTCCATTCCATTCGCTTTGATTCCATTCCATTCGATTCCATTCCATTCGGATTGACTCCATTCCATTCCATTTCATTCCATTCTATTCCATTCCATTGCATTGCATTTCATTCCATTCGGGTAGATTCCGTTCTATTCCATTCCTATCCATACCATTCCATACCGGTTCATTCCATTCCATTCCATTCCATTCCATTCCATTCCATTCCATCCCATTCCATTTGGGTTGATTCCATTCCATTCCATTCCATTCCATTTCATTCCAATCCATTCGGTTTCATTCCATTCCATTCCATTCCATGCCATTCGGTTGCTTCCATTCCAATCCAGAACATTCCATTCCGTTCCATTCAATTCCGGTTCATTCCATTCCATTCCATTCCATTCCATTCTATTCCATTCTGTTTAATTCCATTCCATTCCATTCGCGTTGATTCCATTCCATTCCATTCTATTCCATTCCATTCCATTCCGTTCCATTCCATTCTATTCGCGTTGATTCCATTCCATCCCTTTCCATTCCATTCCATCCCATTCCATTCCATTCCATTCCATTCGGGTTGATTCCATTGCATTCCATTCCATTCCATTCTATTCCATTCCATTCGGGTTCATTCCATTCCATTCCGTTCCATTCGATTCCATTCCATTCCATTCCATTCGGGATGCTTCCATTCCAGTCAAGAACATTCCATTCCATTCCATTCCATTCCATTCCATTCCATTCCGGTTGATTCCATTGCATTCCATTCCATTCCATTTCATTCCATTCGGGTTGATTCCATTCCATTACATTCCATTACATTCCATTCTGGTTGATCCTATTCGATTCCATTCGCTTCAATTCCTTTCCATTCCATTCCATTCGAGTTGCTTCCATTCCATTCCAGAACATTCCATTCCATTCCTTTCCATTCTTTCCATTCCATTCTATTCGGGTTCATTCCATTCCATTCCATTCCATTCCGTTCCATTCTGGTAGAATCCATTCCGTTCCATTCCAATCCATTCCATTCCATTCCGATTGATTCCATGCCATTCCTTTCCATTCCATTCCGTTCCATTCCATTCCATTCCGATTAATTCCATGCCATTCCATTGCATTCCATTCCATTCCACTCCATTCCTCTGTGGTTGATTCCATTCCATTCCATTCCATTCCATTCCATTCCATTCCATTCCATTCCTTTCCAATCCGTTTCATTCCATTCCATTCAATTTCAATCCTTTCGGGTTGATTCCATTCCATTCCATTCCATTCCATTCCATTAGGGTTGATGCCATTCCATTCCATTCAACACCATTCTATTCCATTTGGGTTGATTCCATTCCATTCCATTCCATTCCATTACATTCGGGTTAATTCCATTCCATTCCATTCCATTCGATTCCATTTCATTCCATTCCATTCGGGATGCTTCCATTCCAGTCAAGAACATTCCATTCCATTCCATTCCATTCCTATCCATTCCTTTCCATTCCGGTTTATCCCTTTACATTCCATTCCATTCCTTTCGTTTTGATTCCATTCCATTCCATTCCATTCCATTCCATTCCATTCGGTTTGATTCCATTCCATTCCATTACATTGCTTTCCATTCCATTCCATTTCATTCCTTTCTGGTTGATTCCATTCCATTCCACTCCATTCCATTCTGGTCGATTCCATTCCATTCCATTCCCTTCATTTCCATTCCATTCCATTCCATTCTGGTTGCTTCCATTCCGATCAAGAACATTCCATTCCATTCCTTTCCATTACATTCCATTCCGTTCCATTCGGGTTCATTCCATTCAATTCCATTCCATTCCATTCCATTCCATTCCATTCCATTCCATTCCATTCCATTCCATTCCACTCGGGATGTTTCCATTCCATTTCATTCTATTCCATTCCATTCCATTCCAATCCATTCCATTCTGGATGATTACATTCCATTCCATTCGTGTTGATACCATTCCATTCCACGCCATTCCATTCCATTCCTTTAGGGTTGTTGCCGTTCAATTCCATTCCATACCATTCCATTATATTTGGGTTGATTCCATTCCATTCCATTCCATTACATTCGGGTTAATTCCATTCCATTCCTTCCCATTCGATTCCATTCCATTCCATTCCATTCGGGATGCTTCCATTCCAGTCAAGAACATTCCATTACATAACATTCCATTCCATTCCATTCCGGTTGATTCCATTGCATTCCATTCCATTCCATTTCATTCCATTCGGGTTGATTCCATTCCATTCCATTCCATTACATTCCATTCTGGTTGATCCTATTCGATTCCATTCGCTTCAATTCCATTCCATTCCATTCCATTCCGGTTGATTCCATTGCATTCCATTCCATTCCATTTCATTCCATTCGGGTTGATTCCATTCCATTCCATTCCATTACATTCCATTCTGGTTGATCCTATTCGATTCCATTCGCTTCAATTCCATTCCATTCCATTCCATTCGAGTTGCTTCCATTCCAATCCAGAACATTCCATTCCATTCCTTTCCATTCTTTCCATTCCATTCTATTCGGGTTCATTCCATTCCATTCCATTCCATTCCGTTCCATTCTGGTAGAATCCATTCCGTTCCATTCCAATCCATTCCATTTCATTCCGATTGATTCCATGCCATTCCTTTCCATTCCATTCCATTCCGTTCCATTCCATTCCATTCCGATTAATTCCATTCCATTCCATTGCATTCCATTCCATTCCACTCCATTCCTCTGTGGTTGATTGCATTCCATTCCATTCCATTCCATTCCATTCCATTCCTATCCAATCCGTTTCATTCCATTCCATTCAATTTCAATCCATTCGGGTTGATTCCATTCCATTCCATTCCTTTCCATTATATTCCATTGCATTCCATTCCATTCGGGTTCATTCCATTCCATTCCATTCCATTCCATTCCATTCCATTCCATTCCCTTCGTGTTGAATCCATTCCATTCCCTTCCATTCCATCCCATTCCATTCTATTCCATTCCATTCCGATACATTCCATTCCATTCCCTTCCATTCGTGTTGATTCCATTCCATGCCATGCCATTCAATTCCATTCCATTCCATTCCATTCCATTCCATTTCATTTCCTTCGTGTTGATTCCATTCCATTCCATTCCATTCCGTTCCCTTCCATTCCATTCCATTAGAGTTGATTCCATTCCATTCCATTCAATTCCATTCCATTCCATTTCATTCCATTCTCGATGATTCCATTCCATTCCATTCCATTCCATTCGGGTTGATTCCATTCCATTAGATTCCATTCCTTTCCATTCCATTCGTGTTAATTCCATGCCATTCCACTCCATTCCATTGCCTTCCATTCCATTCCATTCCATTCGGGTTGCTTCTATTCCATTCCAGAACATTCCATTCCATTCCATTCCGATTGATTCCATTCCATTCCATTGCATTCCATTCCATTCCACTCCATTCCATTGTGGTTGATTCCTTTCCATTCCATTCCTTTCCATTCCGTTTCATTCCATTCCATTCAATTTCATTCCATTCGGGTTGAATCCATTCCATTCCATTCCTTTCCATTATATTCCATTCCATTCCATTCCATTCCATTCGGGTTCATTCCATTCCATTCCAATCCATTCCATTCCATTCCATTCCCTTCGGGTTGAATAAATTCCATTCCCTTCCATTCCATTCCATTCCATTCGGGTTGATTCCATTCCATTCCATTCCATTCCATTCCATTCCATTCCATTCCGGTTGATTCCATTCCATTTCTTTCCATTCCATTCCATTCCATTCCATTCCATTCTGGTTTATTCCATTCCATTCCATTCCATTCCATTCCATTCCATTCCATTCCATTCCATTCCATTCTATTCCATTCTATCCCATTCCATTCCATTCCATTCGGGATGATTCCATTCCATTCCATTGCATACCTTTCCATTGCTGTTGATTCCATTCCATTCCATTCCATTCCATTCCACTCCATTCCATTCCATTCCGTTTGTGTTGATTCCATTCCGTTCCAATCCATACCATTCCATTCCATTCCATTCCGGTTAATTCCATTCCATTCCATTTCATTCAATTCCATTCTGGTTGATTCCATTCCATTTCTTCCTATTCCATTCCATTCCATTCTATTCCATTCCATTCCATTCTATTCGCGTTGATTCCATTCCATCCCATTCCATTCCATTCCATCCCATTCCATTCCATTCCATTCGGGTTGATTCCATTGCATTCCATTCCATTCCATACCATTTGCGTGGATTCCATTCCATTCCATTCAATTCCATTGCATTCCATTCCATTCGGGTTGATTCCTTTCCATTCCATTCCATTGCATTCCATTCCATACCATTCCATTCCATTCCAGTCAGGTTGATTCCATTCCATTTCTTTCCATTCCATTCCATTCCATTCCATTCGGGTTTATTCCATTCCATTCCATTCCATTCCATTCCATTCCATTCCATTCCGTTCCATTCCATTCCATTCTATGCCACTCCAATCCATTCCATTCCGTTTGATTCCATTCCATTCCATTCCATACCATTCCATTCCTGTTGATTCCTTTCAATTCCACTCCATTCCATTCCATTCCGTTTGGGTTGATTCCATTCCGTTCCAATCCATACCATTCCATTCCATTCCGTTTGGGTTGATTCCATTCCGTTCCAATCCATACCATTCCATTCCATTCGGGTTGATTCCATTCCATTCCATTCCATTCCATTTCATTGCATTCTGTTTGATTCCATTCCATTCCATTCCATTCCATTCCATTCCATTCTGGTTGATTCCATTCCATTCCATTCCATTCCATTTCATTACAGTCCATTCGGGTTGATTCCATTCCATTCCATTCTATTCCATTCCATTCCATTCAATTCGCTTTGATTCCATTCCATTCGATTCCATTCCATTCGGATTGACTCCATTCCATTCCATTTCATTCCATTCTATTCCATTCCATTGCATTCCATTTCATTCCATTCGGGTAGATTCCGTTCTATTCCATTCCTATCCATACCATTCCATACCGGTTCATTCCATTCCATTCCATTCCATTCCATTCCATTCCATTCCATCCCATTCCATTTGGGTTGATTCCATTCCATTCCATTCCATTCCATTTCATTCCAATCCATTCGGTTTCATTCCATTCCATTCCATTCCATGCCATTCGGTTGCTTCCATTCCAATCCAGAACATTCCATTCCGTTCCATTCAATTCCGGTTCATTCCATTCCATTCCATTCCATTCCATTCTATTCCATTCTGTTTAATTCCATTCCATTCTATTCCATTCCATTCCATTCTATTCCATTCCATTCCATTCTATTCGCGTTGATTCCATTCCATCCCTTTCCATTCCATTCCATCCCATTCCATTCCATTCCATTCGGGTTGATTCCATTGCATTCCATTCCATTCCATTCTATTCCATTCCATTCGGGTTCATTCCATTCCATTCCGTTCCATTCGATTCCATTCCATTCCATTCCATTCCATTCGGGATGCTTCCATTCCAGTCAAGAACATTCCATTCCATTCCATTCCATTCCATTCCATTCCGGTTGATTCCATTGCATTCCATTCCATTCCATTTCATTCCATTCGGGTTGATTCCATTCCATTACATTCCATTACATTCCATTCTGGTTGATCCTATTCGATTCCATTCGCTTCAATTCCATTCCATTCCATTCCAATCGAGTTGCTTCCATTCCATTCCAGAACATTCCATTCCATTCCTTTCCATTCTTTCCATTCCATTCTATTCGGGTTCATTCCATTCCATTCCATTCCATTCCGTTCCATTCTGGTAGAATCCATTCCGTTCCATTCCAATCCATTCCATTCCATTCCGATTGATTCCATGCCATTCCTTTCCATTCCATTCCGTTCCATTCCATTCCATTCCGATTAATTCCATGCCATTCCATTGCATTCCATTCCATTCCACTCCATTCCTCTGTGGTTGATTCCATTCCATTCCATTCCATTCCATTCCATTCCATTCCTTTCCAATCCGTTTCATTCCATTCCATTCAATTTCAATCCATTCGGGTTGATTCCATTCCATTCCATTCCATTCCATTAGGGTTGATGCCATTCCATTCCATTCAACACCATTCTATTCCATTTGGGTTGATTCCATTCCATTCCATTCCATTCCATTCCATTACATTACATTCGGGTTAATTCCATTCCATTCCATTCCATTCCATTCCATTTCATTCCATTCCATTCTGGATGCTTCCATTCCAGTCAAGAACATTCCATTCCATTCCATTCCATTCCTATCCATTCCTTTCCATTCCGGTTTATCCCTTTACATTCCATTCCATTCCTTTCGTTTTGATTCCATTCCATTCCATTCCATTCCATTCCATTCGGTTTGATTCCATTCCATTCCATTACATTGCTTTCCATTCCATTCCATTTCATTCCATTCAGGTTGATTCCATTCCATTCCACTCCATTCCATTCTGGTCGATTCCATTCCATTCCATTCCCTTCATTTCCATTCCATTCCATTCCATTCTGGTTGCTTCCATTCCGATCCAGAACATTCCATTCCATTCCTTTCCATTACATTCCATTCCGTTCCATTCGGGTTCATTCCATTCAATTCCATTCCATTCCATTCCATTCCATTCCATTCCATTCCATTCCATTCCATTCCATTCCACTCGGGATATTTCCATTCCATTTCATTCTATTCCATTCCATTCCATTCCAATCCATTCCATTCTGGATGATTACATTCCATTCCATTCGTGTTGATACCATTCCATTCCACGCCATTCCATTCCATTCCTTTAGGGTTGTTGCTGTTCAATTCCATTCCATACCATTCCATTATATTTGGGTTGATTCCATTCCATTCCATTCCATTACATTCGGGTTAATTCCATTCCATTCCTTCCCATTCGATTCCATTCCATTCCATTCCATTCGGGATGCTTCCATTCCAGTCAAGAACATTCCATTACATAACATTCCATTCCATTCCATTCCGGTTGATTCCATTGCATTCCATTCCATTCCATTTCATTCCATTCGGGTTGATACCATTCCATTCCATTCCATTCGGGTTGATTCCATTCCATTCCATTCCATTACATTCCATTCTGGTTGATCCTATTCGATTCCATTCGCTTCAATTCCATTCCATTCCATTCCATTCGAGTTGCTTCCATTCCAATCCAGAACATTCCATTCCATTCCTTTCCATTCTTTCCATTCCATTCTATTCGGGTTCATTCCATTCCATTCCATTCCATTCCGTTCCATTCTGGTAGAATCCATTCCGTTCCATTCCAATCCATTCCATTTCATTCCGATTGATTCCATGCCATTCCTTTCCATTCCATTCCATTCCGTTCCATTCCATTCCATTCCGATTAATTCCATGCCATTCCATTGCATTCCATTCCATTCCACTCCATTCCTCTGTGGTTGATTCCA
This sequence comes from Pan paniscus, assembly GCF_029289425.2. Taxonomy (NCBI): domain Eukaryota; kingdom Metazoa; phylum Chordata; class Mammalia; order Primates; family Hominidae; genus Pan; species Pan paniscus. The sequence continues at coordinate 40,783,695 of NC_073267.2, read as the reverse complement.
TTCCATTCCATTCCATTCCATTCCATTCCATTCCTTTCCAATCCGTTTCATTCCATTCCATTCAATTTCAATCCATTCGGGTTGATTCCATTCCATTCCATTCCATTCCATTAGGGTTGATGCCATTCCATTCCATTCAACACCATTCTATTCCATTTGGGTTGATTCCATTCCATTCCATTCCATTCCATTCCATTACATTCGGGTTAATTCCATTCCATTCCATTCCATTCCATTCCATTTCATTCCATTCCATTCGGGATGCTTCCATTCCAGTCAAGAACATTCCATTCCATTCCATTCCATTCCTATCCATTCCTTTCCATTCCGGTTTATCCCTTTACATTCCATTCCATTCCTTTCGTTTTGATTCCATTCCATTCCATTCCATTCCATTCCATTCGGTTTGATTCCATTCCATTCCATTACATTGCTTTCCATTCCATTCCATTTCATTCCATTCGGGTTGATTCCATTCCATTCCACTCCATTCCATTCTGGTCGATTCCATTCCATTCCATTCCCTTCATTTCCATTCCATTCCATTCCATTCTGGCTGCTTCCATTCCGATCCAGAACATTCCATTCCATTCCTTTCCATTACATTCCATTCCGTTCCATTCGGGTTCATTCCATTCAATTCCATTCCATTCCATTCCATTCCATTCCATTCCATTCCATTCCACTCGGGATGTTTCCATTCCATTTCATTCTATTCCATTCCATTCCATTCCAATCCATTCCATTCTGGATGATTACATTGCATTCCATTCGTGTTGATACCATTCCATTCCACGCCATTCCATTCCATTCCTTTAGGGTTGTTGCCGTTCAATTCCATTCCATACCATTCCATTATATTTGGGTTGATTCCATTCCATTCCATTCCATTACATTCGGGTTAATTCCATTCCATTCCTTCCCATTCGATTCCATTCCATTCCATTCCATTCGGGATGCTTCCATTCCAGTCAAGAACATTCCATTACATAACATTCCATTCCATTCCATTCCGGTTGATTCCATTGCATTCCATTCCATTCCATTTCATTCCATTCGGGTTGATTCCATTCCATTCCATTCCATTACATTCCATTCTGGTTGATCCTATTCGATTCCATTCGCTTCAATTCCATTCCATTCCATTCCATTCGAGTTGCTTCCATTCCAATCCAGAACATTCCATTCCATTCCTTTCCATTCTTTCCATTCCATTCTATTCGGGTTCATTCCATTCCATTCCATTCCATTCCGTTCCATTCTGGTAGAATCCATTCCGTTCCATTCCAATCCATTCCATTTCATTCCGATTGATTCCATGCCATTCCTTTCCATTCCATTCCATTCCGTTCCATTCCATTCCATTCCGATTAATTCCATTCCATTCCATTGCATTCCATTCCATTCCACTCCATTCCTCTGTGGTTGATTGCATTCCATTCCATTCCATTCCATTCCATTCCATTCCTTTCCAATCCGTTTCATTCCATTCCATTCAATTTCAATCCATTCGGGTTGATTCCATTCCATTCCATTCCTTTCCATTATATTCCATTGCATTCCATTCCATTCGGGTTCATTCCATTCCATTCCATTCCATTCCATTCCATTCCATTCCATTCCATTCCATTCGTGTTGAATCCATTCCATTCCCTTCCATTCCATCCCATTCCATTCTATTCCATTCCATTCCGATACATTCCATTCCATTCCCTTCCATTCGTGTTGATTCCATTCCATGCCATGCCATTCCATTCCATTCCGGTTGATTCCATTCCATTCCATTCCATTAGATTCCATTCCTTTCCATTCCATTCGTGTTAATTCCATGCCATTCCACTCCATTCCATTGCCTTCCATTCCATTCCATTCCATTCGGGTTTCTTCTATTCCATTCCAGAACATTCCATTCCATTCCATTCCGATTGATTCCATTCCATTCCATTGCATTCCATTCCATTCCACTCCATTCCATTGTGGTTGATTCCTTTCCATTCCATTCCATTCCATTCCTTTCCATTCCGTTTCATTCCATTCCATTCCATTCCATTCCCTTCGGGTTGAATAAATTCCATTCCCTTTCATTCCATTCCATTCCATTCGGGTTGATTCCATTCCATTCCATTCCATTCCATTCCATTCCATTCCATTCCATTCCGGTTGATTCCATTCCATTTCTTTCCATTCCATTCCATTCCATTCCATTCCATTCTGGTTTATTCCATTCCATTCCATTCCATTCCATTCCATTCCATTCTATTCCATTCTATCCCATTCCATTCCATTCCATTCGGGATGATTCCACTCCATTCCATTGCATACCTTTCCATTGCTGTTGATTCCATTCCATTCCATTCCATTCCATTCCATTCCACTCCATTCCATTCCATTCCGTTTGTGTTGATTCCATTCCGTTCCAATCCATACCATTCCATTCCATTCCATTCCGGTTAATTCCATTCCATTCCATTTCATTCAATTCCATTCTGGTTGATTCCATTCCATTTCTTCCTATTCCATTCCATTCCATTATATTCCATTCCATTCCATTCTATTCGCGTTGATTCCATTCCATCCCATTCCATTCCATTCCATCCCATTCCATTCCATTCCATTCGGGTTGATTCCATTGCATTCCATTCCATTCCATACCATTTGCGTGGATTCCATTCCATTCCATTCAATTCCATTGCATTCCATTCCATTCGGGTTGATTCCTATCCATTCCATTCCATTGCATTCCATTCCATACCATTCCATTCCATTCCACTCAGGTTGATTCCATTCCATTTCTTTCCATTCCATTCCATTCCATTCCATTCCATTCCATTCGGGTTTATTCCATTCCATTCCATTCCATTCCATTCCATTCCGTTCCATTCCATTCCATTCTATGCCATTCCAATCCATTCCATTCCGTTTGATTCCATTCCATTGCATTCCATACCATTCCATTCCTGTTGATTCCTTTCAATTCCACTCCATTCCATTCCATTCCATTCGGGTTGATTCCATTCCATTCAATTCCATTCCATTTCATTGCATTCTGTTTGATTCCATTCCATTCCATTCCATTCCATTCCATTCCATTCTGGTTGATTCCATTCCATTCCATTCCATTCCATTTCATTACATTCCATTCGGGTTGATTCCATTCCATTCCATTATATTCCATTCCATTCCATTCCATTCGCTTTGATTCCATTCCATTCGATTCCATTCCATTCGGATTGACTCCATTCCATTCCATTTCATTCCATTCTATTCCATTCCATTGCATTGCATTTCATTCCATTCGGGTAGATTCCGTTCTATTCCATTCCGATCCATACCATTCCATGACGGTTCATTCCATTCCATTCCATTCCATTCCATTCCATTCCATTCCATTCCATCCCATTCCATTTGGGTTGATTCCATTCCATTCCATTCCATTCCATTTCATTCCAATCCATTCGGTTTCATTCCATTCCATTCCATTCCATGCCATTCGGTTGCTTCCATTCCAATCCAGAACATTCCATTCCGTTCCATTCAATTCCGGTTCATTCCATTCCATTCCATTCCATTCCATTCCATTCTATTCCATTCTGTTTAATTCCATTCCATTCCATTCCATTCGAGTTGATTCCATTCCATTCCATTATATTCCATTCCATTCCATTCTATTCCATTCCATTCCATTCTATTCGCGTTGATTCCATTCCATCCCTTTCCATTCCATTCCATCCCATTCCATTCCATTCCATTCCATTCCATTCGGGTTGATTCCATTGCATTCCATTCCATTCCATTCTATTCCATTCCATTCGGGTTCATTCCATTCCATTCCGTTCCATTCGATTCCATTCCATTCCATTCCATTCGGGATGCTTCCATTCCAGTCAAGAACATTCCATTCCATTCCATTCCATTCCATTCCATTCCATTCCGGTTGATTCCAATGCATTCCATTCCATTCCATTTCATTCCATTCGGGTTGATTCCATTCCATTACATTCCATTACATTCCATTCTGGTTGATCCTATTCGATTCCATTCGCTTCAATTCCATTCCATTCCATTCCATTCGAGTTGCTTCCATTCCATTCGAGAACATTCCATTCCATTCCTTTCCATTCTTTCCATTCCATTCTATTCGGGTTCATTCCATTCCATTCCATTCCATTCCGTTCCATTCTGGTAGAATCCATTCCGTTCCATTCCAATCCATTCCATTCCATTCCGATTGATTCCATGCCATTCCTTTCCATTCCATTCCGTTCCATTCCATTCCATTCCGATTAATTCCATGCCATTCCATTGCATTCCATTCCATTCCACTCCATTCCTCTGTGGTTGATTCCATTCCATTCCATTCCATTCCAATTCATTCCATTCCATTCCATTCCTTTCCAATCCGTTTCATTCCATTCCATTCAATTTCAATCCATTCGGGTTGATTCCATTCCATTCCATTCCATTCCATTCCATTCCATTAGGGTTGATGCCATTCCATTCCATTCAACACCATTCTATTCCATTTGGGTTGATTCCATTCCATTCCATTCAATTCCATTACATTACATTCGGGTTAATTCCATTCCATTCAATTCCATTCGATTCCATTTCATTCCATTCCATTCGGGATGCTTCCATTCCAGTCAAGAACATTCCATTCCATTCCATTCCATTCCTATCCATTACTTTCCATTCCGGTTTATCCCTTTACATTCCATTCCATTCCTTTCGTTTTGATTCCATTCCATTCCATTCCATTCCATTCCATTCGGTTTGATTCCATTCCATTCCATTACATTGCTTTCCATTCCATTCCATTTCATTCCTTTCGGGTTGATTCCATTCCATTCCACTCCATTCCATTCTGGTCGATTCCATTCCATTCCATTCCCTTCATTTCCATTCCATTCCATTCCATTCTGGTTGCTTCCATTCCGATCCAGAACATTCCATTCCATTCCTTTCCATTACATTCCATTCCGTTCCATTCGGGTTCATTCCATTCAATTCCATTCCATTCCATTCCATTCCATTCCATTCCATTCCACTCGGGATGTTTCCATTCCATTTCATTCTATTCCATTCCATTCCATTCCAATCCATTCCATTCTGGATGATTACATTCCATTCCATTCGTGTTGATACCATTCCATTCCACGCCATTCCATTCCATTCCTTTAGGGTTGTTGCCGTTCAATTCCATTCCATACCATTCCATTATATTTGGGTTGATTCCATTCCATTCCATTCCATTACATTCGGGTTAATTCCATTCCATTCCTTCCCATTCGATTCCATTCCATTCCATTCCATTCGGGATGCTTCCATTCCAGTCAAGAACATTCCATTAAATAACATTCCATTCCATTCCATTCCGGTTGATTCCATTGCATTCCATTCCATTCCATTTCATTCCATTCGGGTTGATTCCATTCCATTCCATTCCATTACATTCCATTCTGGTTGATCCTATTCGATTCCATTCGCTTCAATTCCATTCCATTCCATTCCATTCGAGTTGCTTCCATTCCAATCCAGAACATTCCATTCCATTCCTTTCCATTCTTTCCATTCCATTCTATTCGGGTTCATTCCATTCCATTCCATTCCATTCCGTTCCATTCTGGTAGAATCCATTCCGTTCCATTCCAATCCATTCCATTTCATTCCGATTGATTCCATGCCATTCCTTTCCATTCCATTCCATTCCGTTCCATTCCATTCCATTCCGATTAATTCCATTCCATTCCATTGCATTCCATTCCATTCCACTCCATTCCTCTGTGGTTGATTGCATTCCATTCCATTCCATTCCATTCCATTCCATTCCTTTCCAATCCGTTTCATTCCATTCCATTCAATTTCAATCCATTCGGGTTGATTCCATTCCATTCCATTCCTTTCCATTATATTCCATTGCATTCCATTCCATTCGGTTTCATTCCATTCCATTCCATTCCATTCCATTCCATTCCATTCCATTCCCTTCGTGTTGAATCCATTCCATTCCCTTCCATTCCATACCATTCCATTCTATTCCATTCCATTCCGATACATTCCATTCCATTCCCTTCCATTCGTGTTGATTCCATTCCATGCCATGCCATTCCATTCCATTCCATTCCATTCCATTCCATTCCATTTCATTTCCTTCGTGTTGATTCCATTCCATTCCATTCCATTCCGTTCCCTTCCATTCCATTCCATTAGAGTTGATTCCATTCCATTCCATTCAATTCCATTCCATTCCATTTCATTCCATTCTCGATGATTCCATTCCATTCCATTCCATTCCATTCGGGTTGATTCCATTCCATTTCATTCCATTAGATTCCATTCCTTTCCATTCCATTCGTGTTAATTCCATGCCATTCCACTCCATTCCATTGCCTTCCATTCCATTCCATTCCATTCGGGTTGCTTCTATTCCATTCCAGAACATTCCATTCCATTCCATTCCGATTGATTCCATTCCATTCCATTGCATTCCATTCCATTCCACTCCATTCCATTGTGGTTGATTCCTTTCCATTCCATTCCTTTCCATTCCGTTTCATTCCATTCCATTCAATTTCATTCCATTCGGGTTGAATCCATTCCATTCCATTCCTTTCCATTATATTCCATTCCATTCCATTCCATTCCATTCGGGTTCATTCCATTCCATTCCAATCCATTCCATTCCATTCCATTCCCTTCGGGTTGAATAAATTCCATTCCCTTCCATTCCATTCCATTCCATTCGGGTTGATTCCATTCCATTCCATTCCATTCCATTCCATTCCATTCCGGTTGATTCCATTCCATTTCTTTCCATTCCATTCCATTCCATTCCATTCCATTCCATTCTGGTTTATTCCATTCCATTCCATTCCATTCCATTCCATTCCATTCCATTCCATTCCATTCTATTCCATTCTATCCCATTCCATTCCATTCCATTCGGGATGATTCCATTCCATTCCATTGCATACCTTTCCATTGCTGTTGATTCCATTCCATTCCATTCCATTCCATTCCACTCCATTCCATTCCATTCCGTTTGTGTTGATTCCATTCCGTTCCAATCCATACCATTCCATTCCATTCCATTCCGGTTAATTCCATTCCATTCCATTTCATTCAATTCCATTCTGGTTGATTCCATTCCATTTCTTGCTATTCCATTCCATTCCATTCTATTCCATTCCATTCCATTCTATTCGCGTTGATTCCATTCCATCCCATTCCATTCCATTCCATCCCATTCCATTCCATTCCATTCGGGTTGATTCCATTGCATTCCATTCCATTCCATACCATTTGCGTGGATTCCATTCCATTCCATTCAATTCCATTGCATTCCATTCCATTCGGGTTGATTCCTTTCCATTCCATTCCATTGCATTCCATTCCATACCATTCCATTCCATTCCACTCAGGTTGATTCCATTCCATTTCTTTCCATTCCATTCCATTCCATTCCATTCGGGTTTATTCCATTCCATTCCATTCCATTCCATTCCATTCCATTCCATTCCGTTCCATTCCATTCCATTCTATGCCACTCCAATCCATTCCATTCCGTTTGATTCCATTCCATTCCATTCCATACCATTCCATTCCTGTTGATTCCTTTCAATTCCACTCCATTCCATTCCATTCCGTTTGGGTTGATTCCATTCCGTTCCAATCCATACCATTCCATTCCATTCCGTTTGGGTTGATTCCATTCCGTTCCAATCCATACCATTCCATTCCATTCGGGTTGATTCCATTCCATTCCATTCCATTCCATTTCATTGCATTCTGTTTGATTCCATTCCATTCCATTCCATTCCATTCCATTCCATTCTGGTTGATTCCATTCCATTCCATTCCATTCCATTTCATTACAGTCCATTCGGGTTGATTCCATTCCATTCCATTCTATTCCATTCCATTCCATTCAATTCGCTTTGATTCCATTCCATTCGATTCCATTCCATTCGGATTGACTCCATTCCATTCCATTTCATTCCATTCTATTCCATTCCATTGCATTCCATTTCATTCCATTCGGGTAGATTCCGTTCTATTCCATTCCTATCCATACCATTCCATACCGGTTCATTCCATTCCATTCCATTCCATTCCATTCCATTCCATTCCATCCCATTCCATTTGGGTTGATTCCATTCCATTCCATTCCATTCCATTTCATTCCAATCCATTCGGTTTCATTCCATTCCATTCCATTCCATGCCATTCGGTTGCTTCCATTCCAATCCAGAACATTCCATTCCGTTCCATTCAATTCCGGTTCATTCCATTCCATTCCATTCCATTCCATTCTATTCCATTCTGTTTAATTCCATTCCATTCTATTCCATTCCATTCCATTCTATTCCATTCCATTCCATTCTATTCGCGTTGATTCCATTCCATCCCTTTCCATTCCATTCCATCCCATTCCATTCCATTCCATTCGGGTTGATTCCATTGCATTCCATTCCATTCCATTCTATTCCATTCCATTCGGGTTCATTCCATTCCATTCCGTTCCATTCGATTCCATTCCATTCCATTCCATTCCATTCGGGATGCTTCCATTCCAGTCAAGAACATTCCATTCCATTCCATTCCATTCCATTCCATTCCGGTTGATTCCATTGCATTCCATTCCATTCCATTTCATTCCATTCGGGTTGATTCCATTCCATTACATTCCATTACATTCCATTCTGGTTGATCCTATTCGATTCCATTCGCTTCAATTCCATTCCATTCCATTCCAATCGAGTTGCTTCCATTCCATTCCAGAACATTCCATTCCATTCCTTTCCATTCTTTCCATTCCATTCTATTCGGGTTCATTCCATTCCATTCCATTCCATTCCGTTCCATTCTGGTAGAATCCATTCCGTTCCATTCCAATCCATTCCATTCCATTCCGATTGATTCCATGCCATTCCTTTCCATTCCATTCCGTTCCATTCCATTCCATTCCGATTAATTACATGCCATTCCATTGCATTCCATTCCATTCCACTCCATTCCTCTGTGGTTGATTCCATTCCATTCCATTCCATTCCATTCCATTCCATTCCTTTCCAATCCGTTTCATTCCATTCCATTCAATTTCAATCCATTCGGGTTGATTCCATTCCATTCCATTCCATTCCATTAGGGTTGATGCCATTCCATTCCATTCAACACCATTCTATTCCATTTGGGTTGATTCCATTCCATTCCATTCCATTCCATTCCATTCCATTCCATTACATTCGGGTTAATTCCATTCCATTCCATTCCATTCCATTCCATTTCATTCCATTCCATTCTGGATGCTTCCATTCCAGTCAAGAACATTCCATTCCATTCCATTCCATTCCTATCCATTCCTTTCCATTCCGGTTTATCCCTTTACATTCCATTCCATTCCTTTCGTTTTGATTCCATTCCATTCCATTCCATTCCATTCCATTCGGTTTGATTCCATTCCATTCCATTACATTGCTTTCCATTCCATTCCATTTCATTCCATTCAGGTTGATTCCATTCCATTCCACTCCATTCCATTCTGGTCGATTCCATTCCATTCCATTCCCTTCATTTCCATTCCATTCCATTCCATTCTGGTTGCTTCCATTCCGATCCAGAACATTCCATTCCATTCCTTTCCATTACATTCCATTCCGTTCCATTCGGGTTCATTCCATTCAATTCCATTCCATTCCATTCCATTCCATTCCATTCCATTCCATTCCACTCGGGATATTTCCATTCCATTTCATTCTATTCCATTCCATTCCATTCCAATCCATTCCATTCTGGATGATTACATTCCATTCCATTCGTGTTGATACCATTCCATTCCACGCCATTCCATTCCATTCCTTTAGGGTTGTTGCTGTTCAATTCCATTCCATACCATTCCATTATATTTGGGTTGATTCCATTCCATTCCATTCCATTACATTCGGGTTAATTCCATTCCATTCCTTCCCATTCGATTCCATTCCATTCCATTCCATTCGGGATGCTTCCATTCCAGTCAAGAACATTCCATTACATAACATTCCATTCCATTCCATTCCGGTTAATTCCATTGCATTCCATTCCATTCCATTTCATTCCATTCGGGTTGATTCCATTCCATTCCATTCCATTACATTCCATTCTGGTTGATCCTATTCGATTCCATTCGCTTCAATTCCATTCCATTCCATTCCATTCGAGTTGCTTCCATTCCAATCCAGAACATTCCATTCCATTCCTTTCCATTCTTTCCATTCCATTCTATTCGGGTTCATTCCATTCCATTCCATTCCATTCCGTTCCATTCTGGTAGAATCCATTCCGTTCCATTCCAATCCATTCCATTTCATTCCGATTGATTCCATGCCATTCCTTTCCATTCCATTCCATTCCGTTCCATTCCATTCCATTCCGATTAATTCCATGCCATTCCATTGCATTCCATTCCATTCCACTCCATTCCTCTGTGGTTGATTCCATTCCATTCCATTCCATTCCATTCCATTCCATTCCATTCCTTTCCAATCCGTTTCATTCCATTCCATTCAATTACAATCCATTCGGGTTGATTCCATTCCATTCCATTCCATTCCATTAGGGTTGATGCCATTCCATTCCATTCAACACCATTCTATTCCATTTGGGTTGATTCCATTCCATTCCATTCCATTCCATTCCATTCCATTACATTCGGGTTAATTCCATTCCATTCCATTCCATTCCATTCCATTTCATTCCATTCCATTCGGGATGCTTCCATTCCAGTCAAGAACATTCCATTCCATTCCATTCCATTCCTATCCATTCCTTTCCATTCCGGTTTATCCCTTTACATTCCATTCCATTCCTTTCGTTTTGATTCCATTCCATTCCATTCCATTCCATTCCATTCGGTTTGATTCCATTCCATTCCATTACATTGCTTTCCATTCCATTCCATTTCATTCCATTCGGGTTGATTCCATTCCATTCCACTCCATTCCATTCTGGTCGATTCCATTCCATTCCATTCCCTTCATTTCCATTCCATTCCATTCCATTCTGGCTGCTTCCATTCCGATCCAGAACATTCCATTCCATTCCTTTCCATTACATTCCATTCCGTTCCATTCGGGTTCATTCCATTCAATTCCATTCCATTCCATTCCATTCCATTCCATTCCATTCCATTCCACTCGGGATGTTTCCATTCCATTTCATTCTATTCCATTCCATTCCATTCCAATCCATTCCATTCTGGATGATTACATTGCATTCCATTCGTGTTGATACCATTCCATTCCACGCCATTCCATTCCATTCCTTTAGGGTTGTTGCCGTTCAATTCCATTCCATACCATTCCATTATATTTGGGTTGATTCCATTCCATTCCATTCCATTACATTCGGGTTAATTCCATTCCATTCCTTCCCATTCGATTCCATTCCATTCCATTCCATTCGGGATGCTTCCATTCCAGTCAAGAACATTCCATTACATAACATTCCATTCCATTCCATTCCGGTTGATTCCATTGCATTCCATTCCATTCCATTTCATTCCATTCGGGTTGATTCCATTCCATTCCATTCCATTACATTCCATTCTGGTTGATCCTATTCGATTCCATTCGCTTCAATTCCATTCCATTCCATTCCATTCGAGTTGCTTCCATTCCAATCCAGAACATTCCATTCCATTCCTTTCCATTCTTTCCATTCCATTCTATTCGGGTTCATTCCATTCCATTCCATTCCATTCCGTTCCATTCTGGTAGAATCCATTCCGTTCCATTCCAATCCATTCCATTTCATTCCGATTGATTCCATGCCATTCCTTTCCATTCCATTCCATTCCGTTCCATTCCATTCCATTCCGATTAATTCCATTCCATTCCATTGCATTCCATTCCATTCCACTCCATTCCTCTGTGGTTGATTGCATTCCATTCCATTCCATTCCATTCCATTCCATTCCTTTCCAATCCGTTTCATTCCATTCCATTCAATTTCAATCCATTCGGGTTGATTCCATTCCATTCCATTCCTTTCCATTATATTCCATTGCATTCCATTCCATTCGGGTTCATTCCATTCCATTCCATTCCATTCCATTCCATTCCATTCCATTCGTGTTGAATCCATTCCATTCCCTTCCATTCCATCCCATTCCATTCTATTCCATTCCATTCCGATACATTCCATTCCATTCCCTTCCATTCGTGTTGATTCCATTCCATGCCATGCCATTCCATTCCATTCCGGTTGATTCCATTCCATTCCATTCCATTAGATTCCATTCCTTTCCATTCCATTCGTGTTAATTCCATGCCATTCCACTCCATTCCATTGCCTTCCATTCCATTCCATTCCATTCGGGTTGCTTCTATTCCATTCCAGAACATTCCATTCCATTCCATTCCGATTGATTCCATTCCATTCCATTGCATTCCATTCCATTCCACTCCATTCCATTGTGGTTGATTCCTTTCCATTCCATTCCATTCCATTCCTTTCCATTCCGTTTCATTCCATTCCATTCCATTCCATTCCCTTCGGGTTGAATAAATTCTATTCCCTTCCATTCCATTCCATTCCATTAGGGTTGATTCCATTCCATTCCATTCCATTCCATTCCATTCCATTCTATTCCATTCTATCCCATTCCATTCCATTCCATTCGGGATGATTCCATTCCATTCCATTGCATACCTTTCCATTGCTGTTGATTCCATTCCATTCCATTCCATTCCATTCCATTCCACTCCATTCCATTCCATTCCGTTTGTGTTGATTCCATTCCGTTCCAATCCATACCATTCCATTCCATTCCATTCCGGTTAATTCCATTCCATTCCATTTCATTCAATTCCATTCTGGTTGATTCCATTCCATTTCTTCCTATTCCATTCCATTCCATTATATTCCATTCCATTCCATTCTATTCGCGTTGATTCCATTCCATCCCATTCCATTCCATTCCATCCCATTCCATTCCATTCCATTCGGGTTGATTCCATTGCATTCCATTCCATTCCATACCATTTGCGTGGATTCCATTCCATTCCATTCAATTCCATTGCATTCCATTCCATTCGGGTTGATTCCTATCCATTCCATTCCATTGCATTCCATTCCATACCATTCCATTCCATTCCACTCAGGTTGATTCCATTCCATTTCTTTCCATTCCATTCCATTCCATTCCATTCCATTCCATTCGGGTTTATTCCATTCCATTCCATTCCATTCCATTCCATTCCGTTCCATTCCATTCCATTCTATGCCATTCCAATCCATTCCATTCCGTTTGATTCCATTCCATTGCATTCCATACCATTCCATTCCTGTTGATTCCTTTCAATTCCACTCCATTCCATTCCATTCCATTCGGGTTGATTCCATTCCATTCAATTCCATTCCATTTCATTGCATTCTGTTTGATTCCATTCCATTCCATTCCATTCCATTCCATTCCATTCTGGTTGATTCCATTCCATTCCATTCCATTTCATTACATTCCATTCGGGTTGATTCCATTCCATTCCATTATATTCCATTCCATTCCATTCCATTCGCTTTGATTCCATTCCATTCGATTCCATTCCATTCGGATTGACTCCATTCCATTCCATTTCATTCCATTCTATTCCATTCCATTGCATTGCATTTCATTCCATTCGGGTAGATTCCGTTCTATTCCATTCCGATCCATACCATTCCATGACGGTTCATTCCATTCCATTCCATTCCATTCCATTCCATTCCATTCCATTCCATCCCATTCCATTTGGGTTGATTCCATTCCATTCCATTCCATTCCATTTCATTCCAATCCATTCGGTTTCATTCCATTCCATTCCATTCCATGCCATTCGGTTGCTTCCATTCCAATCCAGAACATTCCATTCCGTTCCATTCAATTCCGGTTCATTCCATTCCATTCCATTCCATTCCATTCTATTCCATTCTGTTTAATTCCATTCCATTCCATTCCATTCGAGTTGATTCCATTCCATTCCATTCTATTCCATTCCATTCCATTCCATTCTATTCGCGTTGATTCCATTCCATCCCTTTCCATTCCATTCCATCCCATTCCATTCCATTCCATTCCATTCCATTCGGGTTGATTCCATTGCATTCCATTCCATTCCATTCTATTCCATTCCATTCGGGTTCATTCCATTCCATTCCGTTCCATTCGATTCCATTCCATTCCATTCCATTCGGGATGCTTCCATTCCAGTCAAGAACATTCCATTCCATTCCATTCCATTCCATTCCATTCCATTCCGGTTGATTCCATTGCATTCCATTCCATTCCATTTCATTCCATTCGGGTTGATTCCATTCCATTACATTCCATTACATTCCATTCTGGTTGATCCTATTCGATTCCATTCGCTTCAATTCCATTCCATTCCATTCCATTCGAGTTGCTTCCATTCCATTCCAGAACATTCCATTCCATTCCTTTCCATTCTTTCCATTCCATTCTATTCGGGTTCATTCCATTCCATTCCATTCCATTCCGTTCCATTCTGGTAGAATCCATTCCGTTCCATTCCAATCCATTCCATTCCATTCCGATTGATTCCATGCCATTCCTTTCCATTCCATTCCGTTCCATTCCATTCCATTCCGATTAATTCCATGCCATTCCATTGCATTCCATTCCATTCCACTCCATTCCTCTGTGGTTGATTCCATTCCATTCCATTCCATTCCATTCCATTCCATTCCATTCCATTCCTTTCCAATCCGTTTCATTCCATTCCATTCAATTTCAATCCATTCGGGTTGATTCCATTCCATTCCATTCCATTCCATTCCATTAGGGTTGATGCCATTCCATTCCATTCAACACCATTCTATTCCATTTGGGTTGATTCCATTCCATTCCATTCAATTCCATTACATTACATTCGGGTTAATTCCATTCCATTCAATTCCATTCGATTCCATTTCATTCCATTCCATTCGGGATGCTTCCATTCCAGTCAAGAACATTCCATTCCATTCCATTCCATTCCTATCCATTACTTTCCATTCCGGTTTATCCCTTTACATTCCATTCCATTCCTTTCGTTTTGATTCCATTCCATTCCATTCCATTCCATTCCATTCGGTTTGATTCCATTCCATTCCATTACATTGCTTTCCATTCCATTCCATTTCATTCCTTTCGGGTTGATTCCATTCCATTCCACTCCATTCCATTCTGGTCGATTCCATTCCATTCCATTCCCTTCATTTCCATTCCATTCCATTCCATTCTGGTTGCTTCCATTCCGATCCAGAACATTCCATTCCATTCCTTTCCATTACATTCCATTCCGTTCCATTCGGGTTCATTCCATTCCATTCCATTCCATTCCATTCCATTCCATTCCATTCCATTCCACTCGGGATGTTTCCATTCCATTTCATTCTATTCCATTCCATTCCATTCCAATCCATTCCATTCTGGATGATTACATTCCATTCCATTCGTGTTGATACCATTCCATTCCACGCCATTCCATTCCATTCCTTTAGGGTTGTTGCCGTTCAATTCCATTCCATACCATTCCATTATATTTGGGTTGATTCCATTCCATTCCATTCCATTACATTCGGGTTAATTCCATTCCATTCCTTCCCATTCGATTCCATTCCATTCCATTCCATTCGGGATGCTTCCATTCCAGTCAAGAACATTCCATTACATAACATTCCATTCCATTCCATTCCGGTTGATTCCATTGCATTCCATTCCATTCCATTTCATTCCATTCGGGTTGATTCCATTCCATTCCATTCCATTACATTCCATTCTGGTTGATCCTATTCGATTCCATTCGCTTCAATTCCATTCCATTCCATTCCATTCGAGTTGCTTCCATTCCAATCCAGAACATTCCATTCCATTCCTTTCCATTCTTTCCATTCCATTCTATTCGGGTTCATTCCATTCCATTCCATTCCATTCCGTTCCCTTCCATTCCATTCCATTAGAGTTGATTCCATTCCATTCCATTCCATTCCATTCCATTCCATTTCATTCCATTCTCGATGATTCCATTCCATTCCATTCCATTCCATTTGGGTTGATTCCATTCCATTTCATTCCATTAGATTCCATTCCTTTCCATTCCATTCGTGTTAATTTCATGCCATTCCACTCCATTCCATTGCCTTCCATTCCATTCCATTCCATTCGGGTTGCTTCTATTCCATTCCAGAACATTCCATTCCATTCCATTCCGATTGATTCCATTCCATTCCATTGCATTCCATTCCATTCCACTCCATTCCATTGTGGTTGATTTCTTTCCATTCCATTCCATTCCATTCCTTTCCATTCCGTTTCACTCCATTCCGTTCAATTTCATTCCATTCGGGTTGAATCCATTCCATTCCATTCCTTTCCATTATATTCCATTCCATTCCCTTCCATTCGGGTTCATTCCATTCCATTCCATTCCATTCCATTCCATTCCCTTCGGGTTGAATAAATTCCATTCCCTTCCATTCCATTCCATTCCATTCGGGTTGATTCCATTCCATTCCATTCCATTCCATTCCATTCCATTCCATTCCATTCCATTCCATTCTGGTTTATTCCATTCCATTCCATTCCATTCCATTCCATTCCATTCCATTCCATTCCATTCTATTCCATTCTATCCCATTCCATTCCATTCCATTCGGGATGATTCCATTCCATTCCATTCCATTCCTTTCCATTGCTGTTGATTCCATTCCATTCCATTCCATTCCATTCCACTCCATTCCATTCCATTCCGTTTGTGTTGATTCCATTCCGTTCCAATCCATACCATTCCATTCCATTCCATTCCGGTTAATTCCATTCCATTCCATTTCATTCAATTCCATTCTGGTTGATTCCATTCCATTTCTTCCTATTCCATTCCATTCCATTCTATTCCATTCCATTCCATTCTATTCGCGTTGATTCCATTCCATCCCATTCCATTCCATTCCATCCCATTCCATTCCATTCCATTCGGGTTGATTCCATTGCATTCCATTCCATTCCATACCATTTGCGTGGATTCCATTCCATTCCATTCAATTCCATTGCATTCCATTCCATTCGGGTTGATTACTTTCCATTCCATTCCATTGCATTCCATTCCATACCATTCCATTCCATTCCACTCAGGTTGATTCCATTCCATTTCTTTCCATTCCATTCCATTCCATTCCATTCCATTCGGGTTTATTCCATTCCATTCCATTCCATTCCATTCCATTCCATTCCGTTCCATTCCATTCCATTCTATGCCATTCCAATCCATTCCATTCCGTTTGATTCCATTCCATTCCATTCCATACCATTCCATTCCTGTTGATTCCTTTCAATTCCACTCCATTCCATTCCATTCCGTTTGGGTTGATTCCATTCCGTTCCAATCCATACCATTCCATTCCATTCGGGTTGATTCCATTCCATTCCATTCCATTCCATTTCATTGCATTCTGTTTGATTCCATTCCATTCCATTCCATTCCATTCCATTCCATTCTGGTTGATTCCATTCCATTCCATTCCATTCCATTTCATTACATTCCATTCGGGTTGATTCCATTCCATTCCATTCTATTCCATTCCATTCCATTCCATTCGCTTTGATTCCATTCCATTCGATTCCATTCCATTCGGATTGACTCCATTCCATTCCATTTCATTCCATTCTATTCCATTCCATTGCATTGCATTTCATTCCATTCGGGTAGATTCCGTTCTATTCCATTCCTATCCATACCATTCCATACCGGTTCATTCCATTCCATTCCATTCCATTCCATTCCATTCCATCCCATTCCATTTGGGTTGATTCCATTCCATTCCATTCCATTCCATTTCATTCCAATCCATTCGCTTTCATTCCATTCCATTCAATTCCATGCCATTCGGTTGCTTCCATTGCAATCCAGAACATTCCATTCCATTCCATTCAATTCCGGTTCATTCCATTCCATTCCATTCCATTCCATTGTATTCCATTCTGTTTAATTCCATTCCATTCGAGTTGATTCCATTCCATTCCATTCTATTCCATTCCATTCCATTCCATTCCATTCCATTCCATTCTATTCGCGTTGATTCCATTCCATCCCTTTCCATTCCATTCCATCCCATTCCATTCCATTCCATTCCATTCCATTCGGGTTGATTCCATTGCATTCCATTCCATTCCATTCTATTCCATTCCATTCGGGTTCATTCCATTCCATTCCGTTCCATTCGATTCCATTCCATTCCATTCCATTCGGGATGCTTCCATTCCAGTCAAGAACATTCCATTCCATTCCATTCCATTCCATTCCATTCCATTCCGGTTGATTCCATTGCATTCCATTCCATTCCATTTCATTCCATTCGGGTTGATTCCATTCCATTACATTCCATTACATTCCATTCTGGTTGATCCTATTCGATTCCATTCGCTTCAATTCCATTCCATTCCATTCCATTCGAGTTGCTTCCATTCCATTCCAGAACATTCCATTCCATTCCTTTCCATTCTTTCCATTCCATTCTATTCGGGTTCATTCCATTCCATTCCATTCCATTCCGTTCCATTCTGGTAGAATCCATTCCGTTCCATTCCAATCCATTCCATTCCATTCCGATTGATTCCATGCCATTCCTTTCCATTCCATTCCGTTCCATTCCATTCCATTCCGATTAATTCCATGCCATTCCATTGCATTCCATTCCATTCCACTCCATTCCTCTGTGGTTGATTCCATTCCATTCCATTCCATTCCATTCCATTCCATTCCTTTCCAATCCGTTTCATTCCATTCCATTCAATTTCAATCCATTCGGGTTGATTCCATTCCATTCCATTCCATTCCATTCCATTAGGGTTGATGCCATTCCATTCCATTCAACACCATTCTATTCCATTTGGGTTGATTCCATTCCATTCCATTCCATTCCATTCCATTACATTCGGGTTAATTCCATTCCATTCCATTCCATTCGATTCCATTTCATTCCATTCCATTCGGGATGCTTCCATTCCAGTCAAGAACATTCCATTCCATTCCATTCCATTCCTATCCATTCCTTTCCATTCCGGTTTATCCCTTTACATTCCATTCCATTCCTTTCGTTTTGATTCCATTCCATTCCATTCCATTCCACTCCATTCCATTCTGGTCGATTCCATTCCATTCCATTCCCTTCATTTCCATTCCATTCCATTCCATTCTGGTTGCTTCCATTCCGATCCAGAACATTCCATTCCATTCCTTTCCATTACATTCCATTCCGTTCCATTCGGGTTCATTCCATTCCATTCCATTCCATTCCATTCCATTCCATTCCATTCCATTCCATTCCGGTTGATTCCATTCCATTTCTTTCCATTCCATTCCATTCCATTCCATTCTGGTTTATTCCATTCCATTCCATTCCATTCCATTCCATTCCATTCCATTCCATTCCATTCCATTCTATTCCATTCTATCCCATTCCATTCCATTCCATTAGGGATGATTCCATTCCATTCCATTCCATACCTTTCCGTTGCTGTTGATTCCATTCCATTCCATTCCATTCCATTCCACTCCATTCCATTCCATTCCGATTGTGTTGATTCCATTCCGTTCCAATCCATACCATTCCATTCCATTCCATTCCGGTTAATTCCATTCCATTCCATTTCATTCAATTCCATTCTGGTTGATTCCATTCCATTTCTTCCTATTCCATTCCATTCCATTCTATTCCATTCCATTCCATTCTATTCGCGTTGATTCCATTCCATCCCATTCCATTCCATTCCATCCCATTCCATTCCATTCCATTCGGGTTGATTCCATTGCATTCCATTCCATTCCATACCATTTGCGTGGATTCCATTCCATTCCATTCAATTCCATTGCATTCCATTCCATTCGGGTTGATTCCTTTCCATTCCATTCCATTGCATTCCATTCCATACCATTCCATTCCATTCCACTCAGGTTGATTCCATTCCATTTCTTTCCATTCCATTCCATTCCATTCCATTCCATTCGGGTTTATTCCATTCCACTCCATTCCATTCCATTCCATTCCATTCCATTCCATTCCGTTCCATTCCATTCCATTCTATGCCATTCCAATCCATTCCATTCCGTTTGATTCCATTCCATTCCATTCCATACCATTCCATTCCTGTTGATTCCTTTCAATTCCACTCCATTCCATTCCATTCCGTTTGGGTTGATTCCATTCCGTTCCAATCCATACCATTCCATTCCATTAGGGTTGATTCCATTCCATTCCATTCCATTCCATTTCATTGCATTCTGTTTGATTCCATTCCATTCCATTCCATTCCATTCCATTCCATTCTGGTTGATTCCATTCCATTCCATTCCATTCCATTTCATTACATTCCATTCGGGTTGATTCCATTCCATTCCATTCCATTCCATTCCATTCCATTCCATTCGGGTTTATTCCATTCCATTCCTTTCCATTCCATTCCATTCCATTCCATTCCATTCCGTTCCATTCCATTCCATTCTATGCCATTCCAATCCATTCCATTCCGTTTGATTCCATTCCATTCCATTCCATACCATTCCATTCCTGTTGATTCCTTTCAATTCCACTCCATTCCATTCCAATCCGTTTGGGTTGATTCCATTCCGTTCCAATCCATACCATTCCATTCCATTCGGGTTGATTCCATTCCATTCCATTCCATTCCATTTCATTGCATTCTGTTTGATTCCATTCCATTCCATTCCATTCCATTCCATTCCATTCCATTCCATTCTGGTTGATTCCATTCCATTCCATTCCATTCCATTTCATTACATTCCATTCGGGTTGATTCCATTCCATTCCATTCTATTCCATTCCATTCCATTCCATTCGCTTTGATTCCATTCCATTCGATTCCATTCCATTCGGATTGACTCCATTCCATTCCATTTCATTCCATTCTATTCCATTCCATTGCATTGCATTTCATTCCATTCGGGTAGATTCCGTTCTATTCCATTCCTATCCATACCATTCCATACCGGTTCATTCCATTCCATTCCATTCCATTCCATTCCATTCCATTCCATTCCATCCCATTCCATTTGGGTTGATTCCATTCCATTCCATTCCATTCCATTTCATTCCAATCCATTCGGTTTCATTCCATTCCATTCCATTCCATGCCATTCGGTTGCTTCCATTCCAATCCAGAACATTCCATTCCGTTCCATTCAATTCCGGTTCATTCCATTCCATTCCATTCCATTCCATTCTATTCCATTCTGTTTAATTCCATTCCATTCCATTCGCGTTGATTCCATTCCATTCCATTCTATTCCATTCCATTCCATTCCATTCCATTCCATTCCATTCCATTCTATTCGCGTTGATTCCATTCCATCCCTTTCCATTCCATTCCATCCCATTCCATTCCATTCCATTCCATTCCATTCCATTCGGGTTGATTCCATTGCATTCCATTCCATTCCATTCTATTCCATTCCATTCGGGTTCATTCCATTCCATTCCGTTCCATTCGATTCCATTCCATTCCATTCCATTCGGGATGCTTCCATTCCAGTCAAGAACATTCCATTCCATTCCATTCCATTCCATTCCATTCCATTCCATTCCGGTTGATTCCATTGCATTCCATTCCATTCCATTTCATTCCATTCGGGTTGATTCCATTCCATTACATACCATTACATTCCATTCTGGTTGATCCTATTTGATTCCATTCGCTTCAATTCCATTCCATTCCATTCCATTCGAGTTGCTTCCATTCCATTCCAGAACATTCCATTCCATTCCTTTCCATTCTTTCCATTCCATTCTATTCGGGTTCATTCCATTCCATTCCATTCCATTCCGTTCCATTCTGGTAGAATCCATTCCGTTCCATTCCAATCCATTCCATTCCATTCCGATTGATTCCATGCCATTCCTTTCCATTCCATTCCGTTCCATTCCATTCCATTCCGATTAATTCCATGCCATTCCATTGCATTCCATTCCATTCCACACCATTCCTCTGTGGTTGATTCCATTCCATTCCATTCCATTCCATTCCATTCCATTCCATTCCATTCCTTTCCAATCCGTTTCATTCCATTCCATTCAATTTCAATCCTTTCGGGTTGATTCCATTCCATTCCATTCCATTCCATTCCATTAGGGTAGATGCCATTCCATTCCATTCAACACCATTCTATTCCATTTGGGTTGATTCCATTCCATTCCATTCCATTCCATTCCATTACATTCGGGTTAATTCCATTCCATTCCATTCCATTCGATTCCATTTCATTCCATTCCATTCGGGATGCTTCCATTCCAGTCAAGAACATTCCATTCCATTCCATTCCATTCCTATCCATTCCTTTCCATTCCGGTTTATCCCTTTACATTCCATTCCATTCCTTTCGTTTTGATTCCATTCCATTCCATTCCATTCCATTCCATTCCATTCGGTTTGATTCCATTCCATTCCATTGCATTCCATTCCATTCCACTCCATTCCTCTGTGGTTGATTCCATTCCATTCCATTCCATTCCATTCCATTCCTTTCCAATCCGTTTCATTCCATTCCATTCAATTTCAATCCATTCGGGTTGATTCCATTCCATTCCATTCCATTCCATTCCAGTAGGGTTGATGCCATTGCATTCCATTCAACACCATTCTATTCCATTTGGGTTGATTCCATTCCATTCCATTCCATTCCATTACATTACATTCGGGTTAATTCCATTCCATTCCATTCCATTCGATTCCATTTCATTCCATTCCATTCGGGATGCTTCCATTCCAGTCAAGAACATTCCATTCCATTCCATTCCATTCCATTCCTATCCATTCCTTTCCATTCCGGTTTATCCCTTTACATTCCATTCCATTCCTTTCGTTTTGATTCCATTCCATTCCATTCCATTCCATTCGGTTTGATTCCATTCCATTCCATTACATTGCTTTCCATTCCATTCCATTTCATTCCATTCGGGTTGATTCCATTCCATTCCACTCCATTCCATTCTGGTCGATTCCATTCCATTCCATTCCCTTCATTTCCATTCCATTCCATTCCATTCTGGTTTCTTCCATTCCGATCCAGAACATTCCATTCCATTCCTTTCCATTTCATTCCATTCCGTTCCATTCGGGTTCATTCCATTCAATTCCATTCCATTCCATTCCATTCCATTCCATTCCATTCCATTCCACTCGGGTTGTTTCCATTCCATTTCATTCTATTCCATTCCATTCCATTCCAATCCATTCCATTCTGGATGATTACATTCCATTCCATTCGTGTTGATACCATTCCATTCCACGCCATTCCATTCCATTCCTTTAGGGTTGTTGCCGTTCAATTCCATTCCATACCATTCCATTATATTTGGGTTGATTGCATTCCATTCCATTCCATTACATTCGGGTTATTTCCATTCCATTCCTTCCCATTCGATTCCATTCCATTCCATTCCATTCGGGATGCTTCCATTCCAGTCAAGAACATTCCATTACATAACATTCCATTCCATTCCATTCCGGTTGATTCCATTGCATTCCATTCCATTCCATTTCATTCCATTCGGGTTGATTCCATTCCATTCCATTCCATTACATTCCATTCTGGTTGATCCTATTCGATTCCATTCGCTTCAATTCCATTCCATTCCATTCCATTCGAGTTGCTTCCATTCCAATCCAGAACATTCCATTCCATTCCTTTCCATTCTTTCCATTCCATTCTATTCGGGTTCATTCCATTCCATTCCATTCCATTCCGTTCCATTCTGGTAGAATCCATTCCGTTCCATTCCAATCCATTCCATTTCATTCCGATTGATTCCATCCCATTCCATTCTATTCCATTCCATTCTGATACATTCCATTCCATTCCCTTCCATTCGTGTTGATTCCATTCCATGCCATGCCATTCCATTCCATTCCGGTTGATTCCATTCCATTGCATTCCATTCCATTCCATTCCATTCCATTTCATTTCCTTCGTGTTGATTCCATTCCATTCCATTCCATTCCGTTCCCTTCCATTCCATTCCATTAGAGTTGATTCCATTCCATTCCATTCAATTCCATTCCATTCCATTTCATTCCATTCTCGATGATTCCATTCCATTCCATTCCATTCCATTCGGGTTGATTCCATTCCATTTCATTCCATTAGATTCCATTCCTTTCCATTCCATTCGTGTTAATTCCATGCCATTCCACTCCATTCCATTGCCTTCCATTCCATTCCATTCCATTCGGGTTGCTTCTATTCCATTCCAGAACATTCCATTCCATTCCATTCCGATTGATTCCATTCCATTCCATTGCATTCCATTCCATTCCACTCCATTCCATTGTGGTTGATTCCTTTCCATTCCATTCCATTCCATTCCTTTCCATTCCGATTCATTCCATTCCATTCAATTTCATTCCATTCGGGTTGAATCCATTCCATTCCATTCCTTTCCATTATATTCCATTCCATTCCATTCCATTCGGGTTCATTCCATTCCATTCCATTCCATTCCATTCCATTCCATTCCATTCCCTTTGGGTTGAATAAATTCCATTCCCTTCCATTCCATTACATTCCATTCGGGTTGATTCCATTCCATTCCATTCCATTCCATTCCATTCCGGTTGATTCCATTCCATTTCTTTCCATTCCATTCCATTCCATTCCATTCCATTCTGGTTTATTCCATTCCATTCCATTCCATTCCATTCCATTCCATTCCATTCTATTCCATTCTATCCCATTCCATTCCATTCCATTCGGGATGATTCCATTCCATTCCATTCCATACCTTTCCATTGCTGTTGATTCCATTCCATTCCATTCCATTCCATTCCACTCCATTCCATTCCATTCCGTTTGTGTTGATTCCATTCCGTTCCAATCCATACCATTCCATTCCATTCCATTCCGGTTAATTCCATTCCATTCCATTTCATTCAATTCCATTCTGGTTGATTCCATTCCATTTCTTCCTATTCCATTCCATTCCATTCTATTCCATTCCATTCCATTCTATTCGCGTTGATTCCATTCCCTCCCATTCCATTCCATTCCATCCCATTCCATTCCATTCCATTCGGGTTGATTCCATTGCATTCCATTCCATTCCATACCATTTGCGTGGATTCCATTCCATTCCATTCAATTCCATTGCATTCCATTCCATTCGGGTTGATTCCTTTCCATTCCATTCCATTGCATTCCATTCCATACCATTCCATTCCATTCCACTCAGGTTGATTCCATTCCATTTCTTTCCATTCCATTCCATTCCATTCCATTCGGGTTTATTCCATTCCATTCCATTCCATTCCATTCCATTCCATTCCGTTCCATTCCATTCCATTCTATGCCATTCCAATCCATTCCATTCCGTTTGATTCCATTCCATTCCATTCCATACCATTCCATTCCTGTTGATTCCTTTCAATTCCACTCCATTCCATTCCATTCCGTTTGGGTTGATTCCATTCCGTTCCAATCCATACCATTCCATTCCATTCGGGTTGATTCCATTCCATTCCATTCCATTCCATTTCATTGCATTCTGTTTGATTCTATTCCATTCCATTCCATTCCATTCCATTCCATTCTGGTTGATTCCATTCCATTCCATTCCATTCCATTTCATTACATTCCATTCGGGTTGATTCCATTCCATTCCATTCTATTCCATTCCATTCCATTCAATTCGCTTTGATTCCATTCCATTCGATTCCATTCCATTCGGATTGACTCCATTCCATTCCATTTCATTCCATTCTATTCCATTCCATTGCATTCCATTTCATTCCATTCGGGTAGATTCCGTTCTATTCCATTCCTATCCATACCATTCCATACCGGTTCATTCCATTCCATTCCATTCCATTCCATTCCATTCCATTCCATTTCATTCCATCCCATTCCATTTGGGTTGATTCCATTCCATTCCATTCCATTCCATTTCATTCCAATCCATTCGGTTTCATTCCATTCCATTCCATTCCATGCCATTCGGTTGCTTCCATTCCAATCCAGAACATTCCATTCCGTTCCATTCAATTCCGGTTCATTCCATTCCATTCCATTCCATTCCATTCTATTCCATTCTGTTTAATTCCATTCCATTCCATTCCATTCCATTCGAGTTGATTCCATTCCATTCCATTCTATTCCATTCCATTCCATTCTATTCCATTCCATTCCATTCTATTCGCGTTGATTCCATTCCATCCCTTTCCATTCCATTCCATCCCATTCCATTCCATTCCATTCGGGTTGATTCCATTGCATTCCATTCCATTCCATTCTATTCCATTCCATTCGGGTTCATAACATTCCATTCCGTTCCATTCGATTCCATTCCATTCCATTCCATTCCTTTCCATTCGGGATGCTTACATTCCAGTCAAGAACATTCCATTCCATTCCATTCCATTCCATTCCATTCCATTCGGGTTCATTCCATTCAATTCCATTCCATTCCATTCCATTCCATTCCATTCCATTCCATTCCATTCCACTCGGGATGTTTCCATTCCATTTCATTCTATTCCATTCCATTCCATTCCAATCCATTCCATTCTGGATGATTACATTGCATTCCATTCGTGTTGATACCATTCCATTCCACGCCATTCCATTCCATTCCTTTAGGGTTGTTGCCGTTCAATTCCATTCCATACCATTCCATTATATTTGGGTTGATTCCATTCCATTCCATTCCATGACATTCGGGTTAATTCCATTCCATTCCTTCCCATTCGATTCCATTCCATTCCATTCCATTCGGGATGCTTCCATTCCAGTCAAGAACATTCCATTCCATTCCATTCCATTCCATTCCATTCCATTCCGGTTGATTCCATTGCATTCCATTCCATTCCATTTCATTCCATTCGGGTTGATTCCATTCCATTCCATTCCACTACATTCCATTCTGGTTGATCCTATTCGATTCCATTCGCTTCAATTCCATTCCATTCCATTCCATTCGAGTTGCTTCCATTGCAATCCAGAACATTCCATTCCATTCCTTTCCATTCTTTCCATTCCATTCTATTCGGGTTCATTCCATTCCATTCCGTTCCATTCTGGTAGAATCCATTCCGTTCCATTCCAAACCATTCCATTTCATTCCGATTGATTCCATGCCATTCCTTTCCATTCCATTCCATTCCGTTCCATTCCATTCCATTCCGATTAATTCCATTCCATTCCATTGCATTCCATTCCATTCCACTCCATTCCTCTGTGGTTGATTGCATTCCATTCCATTCCATTCCATTCCATTCCATTCCATTCCTTTCCAATCCGTTTCATTCCATTCCATTCAATTTCAATCCATTCGGGTTGATTCCATTCCATTCCATTACTTTCCATTATATTCCATTGCATTCCATTCCATTCGGGTTCATTCCATTCCATTCCATTCCATTCCATTCCATTCCATTCCATTCCCTTCGTGTTGAATCCATTCCATTCCCTTCCATTCCATCCCATTCCATTCTATTCCATTCCATTCCGATACATTCCATTCCATTCCCTTCCATTCGTGTTGATTCCATTCCATGCCATGCCATTCCATTCCATTCCGGTTGATTCCATTCCATTCCATTCCATTCCATTCCATTCCATTCCATTCCATTCCATTCCATTTCCTTCGTGTTGATTCCATTTCATTCCATTCCATTCCGTTCCCTTCCATTCCATTCCATTAGAGTTGATTCCATTCCATTCCATTCAATTCCATTCCATTCCATTTCATTCCATTCTCGATGATTCCATTCCATTCCATTCCATTCCATTCGGGTTGATTCCATTCCATTTCATTCCATTAGATTCCATTCCTTTCCATTCCATTCGTGTTAATTCCATGCCATTCCACTCCATTCCATTGCCTTCCATTCCATTCCAATCCATTCGGGTTGCTTCTATTCCATTCCAGAACATTCCATTCCATTCCATTCCTATTGATTCCATTCCATTCCATTGCATTCCATTCCATTCCACTCCATTCCATTGTGGTTGATTCCTTTCCACTCCATTCCATTCCATTCCTTTCCATTCCGTTTCATTCCATTCCATTCAATTTCATTCCATTCGGGTTGAATCCATTCCATTCCATTCCTTTCCATTATATTCCATTCCATTCCATTCCATTCGGGTTCATTCCATTCCATTCAATTCCATTCCATTCCATTCCATTCCCTTCGGGTTGAATAAATTCCATTCCCTTCCATTCCATTCCATTCCATTCGGGTTGATTCCATTCCATTCCATTCCATTCCATTCCATTCCATTCCATTCCATTCCATTCCATTCCTGTTGATTCCATTCCATTTCTTTCCATTCCATTCCATTCCATTCCATTCCATTCTGGTTTATTCCATTCCATTCCATTCCATTCCATTCCATTCCATTGTATTCCATTCTATCCCATTCCATTCCATTCCATTCGGGATGATTCCATTCCATTCCATTGCATACCTTTCCATTGCTGTTGATTCCATTCCATTCCATTCCATTCCATTCCACTCCATTCCATTCCATTCCGTTTGTGTTGATTCCATTCCGTTCCAATCGATACCATTCCATTCCATTCCATTCCGGTTAATTCCATTCCATTCCATTTCATTCAATTCCATTCTGGTTGATTCCATTCCATTTCTTCCTATTCCATTCCATTCCATTCTATTCCATTCCATTCCATTCTATTCGCGTTGATTCCATTCCATCCCATTCCATTCCATTCCATCCCATTCCATTCCATTCCATTCGGGTTGATTCCATTGCATTCCATTCCATTCCATACCATTTGCGTGGATTCCATTCCATTCCATTCAATTCCATTGCATTCCATTCCATTCGGGTTGATTCCTTTCCATTACATTCCATTGCATTCCATTCCATACCATTCCATTCCATTCCACTCAGGTTGATTCCATTCCATTTCTCTCCATTCCATTCCATTCCATTCCATTCGGGTTTATTCCATTCCATTCCATTCCATTCCATTCCATTCCATTCCATTCCGTTCCATTCCATTCCATTCTATGCCATTCCAATCCATTCCATTCCGTTTGATTCCATTCCATTGCATTCCATATCATTCCATTCCTGTTGATTCCTTTCAATTCCACTCCATTCCATTCCATTCCGTTTGGGTTGATTCCATTCCGTTCCAATCCATACCATTCCATTCCATTCGGGTTGATTCCATTCCATTCCATTCCATTCCATTTCATTGCATTCTGTTTGATTCCATTCCATTCCATTCCATTCCATTCCATTCCATTCTGGTTGATTCCATTCCATTCCATTCCATTCCATTTCATTACATTCCATTCGGGTTGATTCCATTCCATTCCATTCTATTCCATTCCATTCCATTCCATTCGCTTTGATTCCATTCCATTCGATTCCATTACATTCGGATTGACTCCATTCCATTCCATTCTATTCCATTCCATTCCATTCCATTCGCTTTGATTCCATTCCATTCGATTCCATTCCATTCGGATTGACTCCATTCCATTCCATTTCATTCCATTCTATTCCATTCCATTGCATTCCATTTCATTCCATTCGGGTAGATTCCGTTCTATTCCATTCCTATCCATACCATTCCATACCGGTTCATTCCATTCCATTCCATTCCATTCCATTCCATTCCATTCCATCCCATTCCATTTGGGTTGATTCCATTCCATTCCATTCCATTCCATTTCATTCCAATCCATTCGGTTTCATTCCATTCCATTCCATTCCATGCCATTCGGTTGCTTCCATTCCAATCCAGAACATT
The DNA here is from genome assembly GCF_029289425.2 of Pan paniscus. Classification (NCBI taxonomy): domain Eukaryota; kingdom Metazoa; phylum Chordata; class Mammalia; order Primates; family Hominidae; genus Pan; species Pan paniscus. The sequence continues at coordinate 40,753,887 of NC_073267.2, read as the reverse complement.
CCATTCCGTTCCATTCAATTCCGGTTCATTCCATTCCATTCCATTCCATTCCATTCTATTCCATTCTGTTTAATTCCATTCCATTCCATTCCATTCGAGTTGATTCCATTCCATTCCATTCTATTCCATTCCATTCCATTCTATTCCATTCCATTCCATTCTATTCGCGTTGATTCCATTCCATCCCTTTCCATTCCATTCCATCCCATTCCATTCCATTCCATTCCATTCCATTCGGGTTGATTCCATTGCATTCCATTCCATTCCATTCTATTCCATTCCATTCGGGTTCATTCCATTCCATTCCGTTCCATTCGATTCCATTCCATTCCATTCCATTCGGGATGCTTCCATTCCAGTCAAGAACATTCCATTCCATTCCATTCCATTCCATTCCATTCCATTCCGGTTGATTCCATTGCATTGCATTCCATTCCATTTCATTCCATTCGGGTTGATTCCATTCCATTACATTCCATTACATTCCATTCTGGTTGATCCTATTCGATTCCATTCGCTTCAATTCCATTCCATTCCATTCCATTCGAGTTGCTTCCATTCCATTCCAGAACATTCCATTCCTTTCCTTTCCATTCTTTCCATTCCATTCTATTCGGGTTCATTCCATTCCATTCCATTCCATTCCGTTCCATTCTGGTAGAATCCATTCCGTTCCATTCCAATCCATTCCATTCCATTCCGATTGATTCCATGCCATTCCTTTCCATTCCATTCCGTTTCATTCCATTCCATTCCGATTAATTCCATGCCATTCCATTGCATTCCATTCCATTCCACTCCATTCCTCTGTGGTTGATTCCATTCCATTCCATTCCATTCCATTCCATTCCATTCCTTTCCAATCCGTTTCATTCCATTGCATTCAATTTCAATCCATTCGGGTTGATTCCATTCCATTCCATTCCATTCCATTCCATTAGGGTTGATGCCATTCCATTCCATTCAACACCATTCTATTCCATTTGGGTTGATTCCATTCCATTCCATTCCATTCCATTACATTACATTCGGGTTAATTCCATTCCATTCCATTCCATTCGATTCCATTTCATTCCATTCCATTCGGGATGCTTCCATTCCAGTCAAGAACATTCCATTCCATTCCATTCCATTCCTATCCATTCCTTTCCATTCCGGTTTATCCCTTTACATTGCATTCCATTCCTTTCGTTTTGATTCCATTCCATTCCATTCCATTCCACTCCATTCCATTCTGGTCGATTCCATTCCATTCCATTCCCTTCATTTCCATTCCATTCCATTCCATTCTGGTTGCTTCCATTCCGATCCAGAACATTCCATTCCATTCCTTTCCATTACATTCCATTCCGTTCCATTCGGGTTCATTCCATTCAATTCCATTCCATTCCATTCCATTCCATTCCATTCCGGTTGATTCCATTCCATTTCTTTCCATTCCATTCCATTCCATTCCATTCCATTCCATTCTGGTTTATTCCATTCCATTCCATTCCATTCCATTCCATTCCATTCCATTCTATTCCAATCTATCCCATTCCATTCCATTCCATTCGGGATGATTCCATTCCATTCCATTCCATACCTTTCCATTGCTGTTGATTCCATTCCATTCCATTCCATTCCATTCCATTCCACTCCATTCCATTCCATTCCGTTTGTGTTGATTCCATTCCGTTCCAATCCATACCATTCCATTCCATTCCATTCCGGTTAATTCCATTCCATTCCATTTCATTCAATTCCATTCTGGTTGATTCCATTCCATTTCTTCCTATTCCATTCCATTCCATTCTATTCCATTCCATTCCATTCTATTCGCGTTGATTCCATTCCATCCCATTCCATTCCATTCCATCCCATTCCATTCCATTCCATTCGGGTTGATTCCATTGCATTCCATTCCATTCCATACCATTTGCGTGGATTCCATTCCATTCCATTCAATTCCATTGCATTCCATTCCATTCGGGTTGATTCCTTTCCATTCAATTCCATTGCATTCCATTCCCTACCATTCCATTCCATTCCACTCTGGTTGATTCCATTCCATTTCGTTCCATTCCATTCCATTCCATTCCATTCCATTCCATTCCATTCGGGTTTATTCCATTCCACTCCATTCCATTCCATTCCATTCCATCCGTTCCATTCCATTCCATTCTATGCCATTCCAATCCATTCCATTCCGTTTGATTCCATTCCATTCCATTCCATACCATTCCATTCCTGTTGATTCCTTTCAATTCCACTCCATTCCATTCCATTCCGTTTGGGTTGATTCCATTACGTTCCAATCCATACCATTCCATTCCATTCGGGTTGATTCCATTCCATTCCATTCCATTCCATTTCATTGCATTCTGTTTGATTCCATTCCATTCCATTCCATTCCATTCCATTCCATTCTGGTTGATTCCATTCCATTCCATTCCATTCCATTTCATTACATTCCATTCGGGTTGATTCCATTCCATTCCATTCTATTCCATTCCATTCCATTCAATTCGCTTTGATTCCATTCCATTCGATTCCATTCCATTCGGATTCACTCCATTCCATTCCATTTCATTCCATTCTATTCCATTCCATTGCATTCCATTTCATTCCATTCGGGTAGATTCCGTTCTCTTCCATTCCTATCCATACCATTCCATAACGGTTCATTCCATTCCATTCCATTCCATTCCATTCCATTCCATCCCATTCCATTTGGGTTGATTCCATTCCATTCCATTCCATTCCATTTCATTCCAATCCATTCGGTTTCATTCCGTTCCATTCCATTCCATGCCATTCGGTTGCTTCCATTCCAATCCAGAACATTCCATTCCGTTCCATTCAATTCCGGTTCATTCCATTCCATTCCATTCCATTCCATTCTATTCCATTCTGTTTAATTCCATTCCATTCCATTCCATTCGGGTTTATTCGATTCCATTCCATTCCATTCCATTCCATTCCATTCCGTTCCATTCCATTCCATTCTATGCCATTCCAATCCATTCCATTCCGTTTGATTCCATTCCATTCCATTCCATACCATTCCATTCCTGTTGATTCCTTTCAATTCCACTCCATTCCATTCCATTCCGTTTGGGTTGATTCCATTCCGTTCCAATCCATACCATTCCATTCCATTCGGGTTGATTCCATTCCATTCCATTCCATTCCATTTCATTGCATTCTGTTTGATTCCATTCCATTCCATTCCATTCCATTCCATTCCATTCCATTCCATTCTGGTTGATTTCATTCCATTCCATTCCGTTCCATTTCATTACATTCCATTCGGGTTGATTCCATTCCATTCCATTCTATTCCATTCCATTCCATTCCATTCGCTTTGATTCCATTCCATTCGATTCCATTCCATTCGGATTGACTCCATTCCATTCCATTTCATTCCATTCTATTCCATTCCCTTGCATTGCATTTCATTCCATTCGGGTAGATTCCGTTCTATTCCATTCCTATCCATACCATTCCATACCGGTTCATTCCATTCCATTCCATTCCATTCCATTCCATTCCATTCCATTCCATCCCATTCCATTTGGGTTGATTCCATTCCATTCCATTCCATTCCATTTCATTCCAATCCATTCGGTTTCATTCCATTCTATTCCATTCCATGCCATTCGGTTGCTTCCATTCCAATCCAGAACATTCCATTCCGTTCCATTCAATTCCGATTCATTCCATTCCATTCCATTCCATTCTATTCCATTCTGTTTAATTCCATTCCATTCCATTCCATTCGAGTTGATTCCATTCCATTCCATTCTATTCCATTCCATTCCATTCCATTCCATTCCATTCCATTCTATTCGCGTTGATTCCATTCCATCCCTTTCCATTCCATTCCATCCCATTCCATTCCATTCCATTCCATTCCATTCCATTCGGGTTGATTCCATTGCATTCCATTCCATTCCATTCTATTCCATTCCATTCGGGTTCATTCCATTCCATTCCGTTCCATTCGATTCCATTCCATTCCATTCCATTCCATTCGGGATGCTTCCATTCCAGTCAAGAACATTCCATTCCATTCCATTCCATTCCATTCCATTCCATTCCGTTTGATTCCATTGCATTGCATTCCATTCCATTTCATTCCATTCGGGTTGATTCCATTCCATTACATTCCATTACATTCCATTCTGGTTGATCCTATTCGATTCCATTCGCTTCAATTCCATTCCATTCCATTCCATTCGAGTTGCTTCCATTCCATTCCAGAACATTCCATTCCTTTCCTTTCCATTCTTTCCATTCCATTCTATTCGGGTTCATTCCATTCCATTCCATTCCATTCCGTTCCATTCTGGTAGAATCCATTCCGTTCCATTCCAATCCATTCCATTCCATTCCGATTGATTCCATGCCATTCCTTTCCATTCCATTCCGTTTCATTCCATTCCATTCCGATTAATTCCATGCCATTCCATTGCATTCCATTCCATTCCACTCCATTCCTCTGTGGTTGATTCCATTCCATTCCATTCCATTCCATTCCTTTCCAATCCGTTTCATTCCATTCCATTCAATTTCAATCCATTCGGGTTGATTCCATTCCATTCCATTCCATTCCATTCCATTAGGGTTGATGCCATTCCATTCCATTCAACACCATTCTATTCCATTTGGGTTGATTCCATTCCATTCCATTCCATTCCATTACATTACATTCGGGTTAATTCCATTCCATTCCATTCCATTCGATTCCATTTCATTCCATTCCATTCGGGATGCTTCCATTCCAGTCAAGAACATTCCATTCCATTCCATTCCATTCCTATCCATTCCTTTCCATTCCGGTTTATCCCTTTACATTGCATTCCATTCCTTTCGTTTTGATTCCATTCCATTCCATTCCATTCCACTCCATTCCATTCTGGTCGATTCCATTCCATTCCATTCCCTTCATTTCCATTCCATTCCATTCCATTCTGGTTGCTTCCATTCCGATCCAGAACATTCCATTCCATTCCTTTCCATTACATTCCATTCCGTTCCATTCGGGTTCATTCCATTCAATTCCATTCCATTCCATTCCATTCCATTCCATTCCATTCCATTCCGGTTGATTCCATTCCATTTCTTTCCATTCCATTCCATTCCATTCCATTCCATTCCATTCTGGTTTATTCCATTCCATTCCATTCCATTCCATTCCATTCCATTCCATTCTATTCCAATCTATCCCATTCCATTCCATTCCATTCGGGATGATTCCATTCCATTCCATTCCATACCTTTCCATTGCTGTTGATTCCATTCCATTCCATTCCATTCCATTCCATTCCACTCCATTCCATTCCATTCCGTTTGTGTTGATTCCATTCCGTTCCAATCCATACCATTCCATTCCATTCCATTCCGGTTAATTCCATTCCATTCCATTTCATTCAATTCCATTCTGGTTGATTCCATTCCATTTCTTCCTATTCCATTCCATTCCATTCTATTCCATTCCATTCCATTCTATTCGCGTTGATTCCATTCCATCCCATTCCATTCCATTCCATCCCATTCCATTCCATTCCATTCGGGTTGATTCCATTGCATTCCATTCCATTCCATACCATTTGCGTGGATTCCATTCCATTCCATTCAATTCCATTGCATTCCATTCCATTCGGGTTGATTCCTTTCCATTCAATTCCATTGCATTCCATTCCCTACCATTCCATTCCATTCCACTCTGGTTGATTCCATTCCATTTCGTTCCATTCCATTCCATTCCATTCCATTCCATTCCATTCGGGTTTATTCCATTCCACTCCATTCCATTCCATTCCATTCCATCCGTTCCATTCCATTCCATTCTATGCCATTCCAATCCATTCCATTCCGTTTGATTCCATTCCATTCCATTCCATACCATTCCATTCCTGTTGATTCCTTTCAATTCCACTCCATTCCATTCCATTCCGTTTGGGTTGATTCCATTACGTTCCAATCCATACCATTCCATTCCATTCGGGTTGATTCCATTCCATTCCATTCCATTCCATTTCATTGCATTCTGTTTGATTCCATTCCATTCCATTCCATTCCATTCCATTCCATTCCATTCTGGTTGATTCCATTCCATTCCATTCCATTCCATTTCATTACATTCCATTCGGGTTGATTCCATTCCATTCCATTCTATTCCATTCCATTCCATTCAATTCGCTTTGATTCCATTCCATTCGATTCCATTCCATTCGGATTCACTCCATTCCATTCCATTTCATTCCATTCTATTCCATTCCATTGCATTCCATTTCATTCCATTCGGGTAGATTCCGTTCTCTTCCATTCCTATCCATACCATTCCATAACGGTTCATTCCATTCCATTCCATTCCATTCCATTCCATTCCATCCCATTCCATTTGGGTTGATTCCATTCCATTCCATTCCATTCCATTTCATTCCAATCCATTCGGTTTCATTCCGTTCCATTCCATTCCATGCCATTCGGTTGCTTCCATTCCAATCCAGAACATTCCATTCCGTTCCATTCAATTCCGGTTCATTCCATTCCATTCCATTCCATTCCATTCTATTCCATTCTGTTTAATTCCATTCCATTCCATTCCATTCGGGTTTATTCGATTCCATTCCATTCCATTCCATTCCATTCCATTCCGTTCCATTCCATTCCATTCTATGCCATTCCAATCCATTCCATTCCGTTTGATTCCATTTCATTCCATTCCATACCATTCCATTCCTGTTGATTCCTTTCAATTCCACTCCATTCCATTCCATTCCGTTTGGGTTGATTCCATTCCGTTCCAATCCATACCATTCCATTCCATTCGGGTTGATTCCATTCCATTCCATTCCATTCCATTTCATTGCATTCTGTTTGATTCCATTCCATTCCATTCCATTCCATTCCATTCCATTCCATTCCATTCTGGTTGATTTCATTCCATTCCATTCCGTTCCATTTCATTACATTCCATTCGGGTTGATTCCATTCCATTCCATTCTATTCCATTCCATTCCATTCCATTCGCTTTGATTGCATTCCATTCGATTCCATTCCATTCGGATTGACTCCATTCCATTCCATTTCATTCCATTCTATTCCATTCCCTTGCATTGCATTTCATTCCATTCGGGTAGATTCCGTTCTATTCCATTCCTATCCATACCATTCCATACCGGTTCATTCCATTCCATTCCATTCCATTCCATTCCATTCCATTCCATCCCATTCCATTTGGGTTGATTCCATTCCATTCCATTCCATTCCATTTCATTCCAATCCATTCGGTTTCATTCCATTCTATTCCATTCCATGCCATTCGGTTGCTTCCATTCCAATCCAGAACATTCCATTCCGTTCCATTCAATTCCGATTCATTCCATTCCATTCCATTCCATTCTATTCCATTCTGTTTAATTCCATTCCATTCCATTCCATTCGAGTTGATTCCATTCCATTCCATTCTATTCCATTCCATTCCATTCCATTCCATTCCATTCCATTCTATTCGCGTTGATTCCATTCCATCCCTTTCCATTCCATTCCATCCCATTCCATTCCATTCCATTCCATTCCATTCCATTCGGGTTGATTCCATTGCATTCCATTCCATTCCATTCTATTCCATTCCATTCGGGTTCATTCCATTCCATTCCGTTCCATTCGATTCCATTCCATTCCATTCCATTCCATTCGGGATGCTTCCATTCCAGTCAAGAACATTCCATTCCATTCCATTCCATTCCATTCCATTCCATTCCGGTTGATTCCATTGCATTGCATTCCATTCCATTTCATTCCATTCGGGTTGATTCCATTCCATTACATTCCATTACATTCCATTCTGGTTGATCCTATTCGATTCCATTCGCTTCAATTCCATTCCATTCCATTCCATTCGAGTTGCTTCCATTCCATTCCAGAACATTCCATTCCATTCCTTTCCATTCTTTCCATTCCATTCTATTCGGGTTCATTCCATTCCATTCCATTCCATTCCGTTCCATTCTGGTAGAATCCATTCCGTTCCATTCCAATCCATTCCATTCCATTCCGATTGATTCCATGCCATTCCTTTCCATTCCATTCCGTTCCATTCCATTCCATTCCGATTAATTCCATGCCATTCCATTGCATTCCATTCCATTCCACTCCATTCCTCTGTGGTTGATTCCATTCCATTCCATTCCATTCCATTCCATTCCATTCCATTCCATTCCTTTCCAATCCGTTTCATTCCATTCCATTCAATTTCAATCCATTCGGGTTGATTCCATTCCATTCCATTCCATTCCATTCCATTAGGGTTGATGCCATTCCATTCCATTCAACACCATTCTATTCCATTTGGGTTGATTCCATTCCATTCCATTCCATTCCATTCCATTACATTCGGGTTAATTCCATTCCATTCCATTCCATTCGATTCCATTTCATTCCATTCCATTCGGGATGATTCCATTCCAGTCAAGAACATTCCATTCCATTCCATTCCATTCCTATCCATTCCTTTCCATTCCGGTTTATCCCTTTACATTGCATTCCATTCCTTTCGTTTTGATTCCATTCCATTCCATTCCACTCCATTCCATTCTGGTCGACTCCATTCCATTCCATTCCCTTCATTTCCATTCCATTCCATTCCATTCTGGTTGCTTCCATTCCGATCCAGAACATTCCATTCCATTCCTTTCCATTACATTCCATTCCGTTCCATTCGGGTTCATTCCATTCAATTCCATTCCATTCCATTCCATTCCATTCCATTCCATTCCATTCCGGTTGATTCCATTCCATTTCTTTCCATTCCATTCCATTCCATTCCATTCCATTCTGGTTTATTCCATTCCATTCCATTCCATTCCATTCCATTCCATTCCATTCCATTCCATTCTATTCCATTCTATCCCATTCCATTCCATTCCATTCGGGATGATTCCATTCCATTCCATTCCATACCTTTCCATTGCTGTTGATTCCATTCCATTCCATTCCATTCCATTCCACTCCATTCCATTCCATTCCGTTTGTGTTGATTCCATTCCGTTCCAATCCATACCATTCCATTCCATTCCATTCCATTCCGGTTAATTCCATTCCATTCCATTTCATTCAATTCCATTCTGGTTGATTCCATTCCATTTCTCCCTATTCCATTCCATTCCATTCTATTCCATTCCATTCCATTCTATTCGCGTTGATTCCATTCCATCCCATTCCATTCCATTCCATCCCATTCCATTCCATTCCATTCGGGTTGATTCCATTGCATTCCATTCCATTCCATACCATTTGCGTGGATTCCATTCAATTCCATTGAATTCCATTGCATTCCATTCCATTCTGGTTGATTCCTTTCCATTCCATTCCATTGCATTCCATTCCATACCATTCCATTCCATTCCACTCAGGTTGATTCCATTCCATTTCGTTCCATTCCATTCCATTCCATTCCATTCCATTCGGGTTTATTCCATTCCACTCCATTCCATTCCATTCCATTCCATTCCATCCGTTCCATTCCATTCCATTCTATGCCATTCCAATCCATTCCATTCCGTTTGATTCCATTCCATTCCATTCCATACCATTCCATTCCTGTTGATTCCTTTCAATTCCACTCCATTCCATTCCATTCCGTTTGGGTTGATTCCATTCCGTTCCAATCCATACCATTCCATTCCATTCGGGTTGATTCCATTCCATTCCATTCCATTCCATTTCATTGCATTCTGTTTGATTCCATTCCCTTCCATTCCATTCCATTCCATTCCATTCTGGTTGATTCCATTCCGTTCCATTCCATTCCATTTCATTACATTCCATTCGGGTTGATTCCATTCCATTCCATTCTATTCCATTCCATTCCATTCAATTCGCTTTGATTCCATTCCATTCGATTCCATTCCATTCGGATTCACTCCATTCCATTCCATTTCATTCCATTCTATTCCATTCCATTGCATTCCATTTCATTCCATTCGGGTAGATTCCGTTCTCTTCCATTCCTATCCATACCATTCCATAACGGTTCATTCCATTCCATTCCATTCCATTCCATTCCATCCCATTCCATTCCATCCCATTCCATTTGGGTTGATTCCATTCCATTCCATTCCATTCCATTTCATTCCAATCCATTCGGTTTCATTCCGTTCCATTCCATTCCATGCCATTCGGTTGCTTCCATTCCAATCCAGAACATTCCATTCCGTTCCATTCAATTCCGGTTCATTCCATTCCATTCCATTCCATTCCATTCCATTCTATTCCATTCTGTTTAATTCCATTCCATTCCATTCCATTCGGGTTTATTCCATTCCATTCCATTCCATTCCATTCCATTCCATTCCATTCCGTTCCATTCCATTCCATTCTATGCCATTCCAATCCATTCCATTCCGTTTGATTCCATTCCATTCCATTCCATACCATTCCATTCCTGTTGATTCCTTTCAATTCCACTCCATTCCATTCCATTCCGTTTGGGTTGATTCCATTCCGTTCCAATCCATACCATTCCATTCCATTCGGGTTGATTCCATTCCATTCCATTCCATTCCATTGCATTGCATTCTGTTTGATTCCATTCCATTCCATTCCATTCCATTCCATTCTGGTTGATTCCATTCCATTCCATTCCATTCCATTTCATTACATTCCATTCGGGTTGATTCCATTCCATTCCATTCTATTCCATTCCATTCCATTCCATTCGCTTTGATTCCATTCCATTCGATTCCATTCCATTCGGATTGACTCCATTCCATTCCATTTCATTCCATTCTATTCCATTCCATTGCATTGCATTTCATTCCATTCGGGTAGATTCCGTTCTATTCCATTCCTATCCATACCATTCCATACCGGTTCATTCCATTCCATTCCATTCCATTCCATTCCATTCCATCCCATTCCATTTGGGTTGATTCCATTCCATTCCATTCCATTCCATTTCATTCCAATCCATTCGGTTTCATTCCATTCCATTCCATTCCATGCCATTGGGTTGCTTCCATTCCAATCCAGAACATTCCATTCCGTTCCATTCAATTCCGGTTCATTCCATTCCATTCCATTCCATTCCATTCTATTCCATTCTGTTTAATTCCATTCCATTCCATTCCATTCGAGTTGATTCCATTCCATTCCATTCTATTCCATTCCATTCCATTCCATTCCATTCCATTCCATTCCATTCTATTCGCGTTGATTCCATTCCATCCCTTTCCATTCCATTCCATCCCATTCCATTCCATTCCATTCCATTCCATTCCATTCGGGTTGATTCCATTGCATTCCATTCCATTCCATTCTATTCCATTCCATTCGGGTTCATTCCATTCCATTCCGTTCCATTCGATTCCATTCCATTCCATTCCATTCGGGATGCTTCCATTCCAGTCAAGAACATTCCATTCCATTCCATTCCATTCCATTCCATTCCATTCCATTCCGGTTGATTCCATTGCATTCCATTCCATTCCATTTCATTCCATTCGGGTTGATTCCATTCCATTACATACCATTACATTCCATTCTGGTTGATCCTATTCGATTCCATTCGCTTCAATTCCATTCCATTCCATTCCATTCGAGTTGCTTCCATTCCATTCCAGAACATTCCATTCCATTCCTTTCCATTCTTTCCATTCCATTCTATTCGGGTTCATTCCATTCCATTCCATTCCATTCCGTTCCATTCTGGTAGAATCCATTCCGTTCCATTCCAATCCATTCCATTCCATTCTGATTGATTCCATGCCATTCCTTTCCATTCCATTCCGTTCCATTCCATTCCATTCCGATTAATTCCATGCCATTCCATTGCATTCCATTCCATTCCACTCCATTCCTCTGTGGTTGATTCCATTCCATTCCATTCCATTCCATTCCATTCCATTCCATTCCTTTCCAATCCGTTTCATTCCATTCCATTCAATTTCAATCCATTCGGGTTGATTCCATTCCATTCCATTCCATTCCATTCCATTAGGGTTGATGCCATTCCATTCCATTCAACACCATTCTATTCCATTTGGGTTGATTCCATTCCATTCCATTCCATTCCATTACATTACATTCGGGTTAATTCCATTCCATTCCATTCCATTCGATTCCATTTCATTCCATTCCATTCGGGATGCTTCCATTCCAGTCAAGAACATTCCATTCCATTCCATTCCATTCCTATCCATTCCTTTCCATTCCGGTTTATCCCTTTACATTCCATTCCATTCCTTTCGTTTTGATTCCATTCCATTCCATTCCATTCCACTCCATTCCATTCTGGTCGATTCCATTCCATTCCTTTCCCTTCATTTCCATTCCATTCCATTCCATTCTGGTTGCTTCTATTCCGATCCAGAACATTCCATTCCATTCCTTTCCATTACATTCCATTCCGTTCCATTCGGGTTCATTCCATTCAATTCCATTCCATTCCATTCCATTCCATTCCATTCCATTCCATTCCGGTTGATTCCATTCCATTTCTTTCCATTCCATTCCATTCCATTCCATTCCATTCTGGTTTATTCCATTCCATTCCATTCCATTCCATTCCATTCCATTCCATTCTATTCCATTCTATCCCATTCCATTCCATTCCATTCGGGATGATTCCATTCCATTCCATACCTTTCCATTGCTGTTGATTCCATTCCATTCCATTCCATTCCATTCCACTCCATTCCATTCCATTCCGTTTGTGTTGATTCCATTCCGTTCCAATCCATACCATTCCATTCCATTCCATTCCGGTTAATTCCATTCCATTCCATTTCATTCAATTCCATTCTGGTTGATTCCATTCCATTTCTTCCTATTCCATTCCATTCCATTCTATTCCATTCCATTCCATTCTATTCGCGTTGATTCCATTCCATCCCATTCCATTCCATTCCATCCCATTCCATTCCATTCCATTCGGGTTGATTCCATTGCATTCCATTCCATTCCATACCATTTGCGTGGATTCCATTCCATTCCATTCAATTCCATTGCATTCCATTCCATTCGGGTTGATTCCTTTCCATTACATTCCATTGCATTCCATTCCATACCATTCCATTCCATTCCACTCAGGTTGATTCCATTCCATTTCTCTCCATTCCATTCCATTCCATTCCATTCGGGTTTATTCCATTCCATTCCATTCCATTCCATTCCATTCCATTCCATTCCGTTCCATTCCATTCCATTCTATGCCATTCCAATCCATTCCATTCCCTTTGATTCCATTCCATTGCATTCCATACCATTCCATTCCTGTTGATTCCTTTCAATTCCACTCCATTCCATTCCATTCCGTTTGGGTTGATTCCATTCCGTTCCAATCCATACCATTCCATTCCATTCGGGTTGATTCCATTCCATTCCATTCCATTCCATTTCATTGCATTCTGTTTGATTCCATTCCATTCCATTCCATTCCATTCCATTCCATTCTGGTTGATTCCATTCCATTCCATTCCATTCCATTTCATTACATTCCATTCGGGTTGATTCCATTCCATTCCATTCTATTCCATTCCATTCCATTCCATTCGCTTTGATTCCATTCCATTCGATTCCATTCCATTCGGATTGACTCCATTCCATTCCATTTCATTGCATTCTATTCCATTCCATTGCATTCCATTTCATTCCATTCGGGTAGATTCCGTTCTATTCCATTCCTATCCATACCATTCCATACCGGTTCATTCCATTCCATTCCATTCCATTCCATTCCATTCCATTCCATCCCATTCCATTTGGGTTGATTCCATTCCATTCCATTCCATTCCATTTCATTCCAATCCATTCGGTTTCATTCCATTCCATTCCATTCCATGCCATTCGGTTGCTTCCATTCCAATCCAGAACATTCCATTCCGTTCCATTCAATTCCGGTTCATTCCATTCCATTCCATTCCATTCCATTCCATTCTATTCCATTCTGTTTAATTCCATTCCATTCCATTCCATTCCATTCGAGTTGATTCCATTCCATTCCATTCTATTCCATTCCATTCCATTCTATTCCATTCCATTCCATTCTATTCGCGTTGATTCCATTCCATCCCTTTCCATTCCATTCCATCCCATTCCATTCCATTCCATTCGGGTTGATTCCATTGCATTCCATTCCATTCCATTCTATTCCATTCCATTCGGGTTCATTCCATTCCATTCCGTTCCATTCGATTCCATTCCATTCCATTCCATTCCATTCGGGATGCTTCCATTCCAGTCAAGAACATTCCATTCCATTCCATTCCATTCCATTCCATTCCGGTTGATTCCATTGCATTCCATTCCATTCCATTTCATTCCATTCGGGTTGATTCCATTCCATTACATTCCATTACATTCCATTCTGGTTGATCCTATTCGATTCCATTCGCTTCAATTCCATTCCATTCCATTCCAATCGAGTTGCTTCCATTCCATTCCAGAACATTCCATTCCATTCCTTTCCATTCTTTCCATTCCATTCTATTCGGGTTCATTCCATTCCATTCCATTCCATTCCGTTCCATTCTGGTAGAATCCATTCCGTTCCATTCCAATCCATTCCATTCCATTCCGATTGATTCCATGCCATTCCTTTCCATTCCATTCCGTTCCATTCCATTCCATTCCGATTAATTCCATGCCATTCCATTGCATTCCATTCCATTCCACTCCATTCCTCTGTGGTTGATTCCATTCCATTCCATTCCATTCCATTCCATTCCATTCCATTCCTTTCCAATCCGTTTCATTCCATTCCATTCAATTTCAATCCATTCGGGTTGATTCCATTCCATTCCATTCCATTCCATTAGGGTTGATGCCATTCCATTCCATTCAACACCATTCTATTCCATTTGGGTTGATTCCATTCCATTCCATTCCATTCCATTCCATTACATTCGGGTTAATTCCATTCCATTCCATTCCATTCCATTCCATTTCATTCCATTCCATTCGGGATGCTTCCATTCCAGTCAAGAACATTCCATTCCATTCCATTCCATTCCTATCCATTCCTTTCCATTCCGGTTTATCCCTTTACATTCCATTCCATTCCTTTCGTTTTGATTCCATTCCATTCCATTCCATTCCATTCCATTCGGTTTGATTCCATTCCATTCCATTCCATTGCTTTCCATTCCATTCCATTTCATTCCATTCGGGTTGATTCCATTCCATTCCACTCCATTCCATTCTGGTCGATTCCATTCCATTCCATTCCCTTCATTTCCATTCCATTCCATTCCATTCTGGTTGCTTCCATTCCGATCCAGAACATTCCATTCCATTCCTTTCCATTACATTCCATTCCGTTCCATTCGGGTTCATTCCATTCAATTCCATTCCATTCCATTCCATTCCATTCCATTCCATTCCATTCCACTCGGGATGTTTCCATTCCATTTCATTCTATTCCATTCCATTCCATTCCAATCCATTTCATTCTGGATGATTACATTCCATTCCATTCGTGTTGATACCATTCCATTCCACGCCATTCCATTCCATTCCTTTAGGGTTGTTGCCGTTCAATTCCATTCCATACCATTCCATTATATTTGGGTTGATTCCATTCCATTCCATTCCATTACTTTCGGGTTAATTCCATTCCATTCCTTCCCATTCGATTCCATTCCATTCCATTCCATTCGGGATGCTTCCATTCCAGTCAAGAACATTCCATTACATAACATTCCATTCCATTCCATTCCGGTTGATTCCATTGCATTCCATTCCATTCCATTTCATTCCATTCGGGTTGATTCCATTCCATTCCATTCCATTACATTCCATTCTGGTTGATCCTATTCGATTCCATTTGCTTCAATTCCATTCCATTCCATTCCATTCGAGTTGCTTCCATTCCAATCCAGAACATTCCATTCCATTCCTTTCCATTCTTTCCATTCCATTCTATTCGGGTTCATTCCATTCCATTCCATTCCATTCCGTTCCATTCTGGTAGAATCCATTCCGTTCCATTCCAATCCATTCCATTTCATTCCGATTGATTCCATGCCATTCCTTTCCATTCCATTCCATTCCGTTCCATTCCATTCCATTCCGATTAATTCCATTCCATTCCATTGCTTTCCATTCCATTCCACTCCATTCCTCTGTGGTTGATTGCATTCCATTCCATTCCATTCCATTCCATTCCATTCCTTTCCAATCCGTTTCATTCCATTCCATTCCATTTCAATCCATTCGGGTTGATTCCATTCCATTCCATTCCTTTCCATTATATTCCATTGCATTCCATTCCATTCGGGTTCATTCCATTCCATTCCATTCCATTCCATTCCATTCCATTCCATTCCCTTCGTGTTCAATCCATTCCGTTCCCTTCCATTCCATCCCATTCCATTCTATTCCATTCCATTCCGATACATTCCATTCCATTCCCTTCCATTCGTGTTGATTCCATTCCATGCCATGCCATTCCATTCCATTCCGGTTGATTCCATTCCATTCCATTCCATTCCATTCCATTCCATTCCATTCCATTTCATTTCCTTCGTGTTGATTCCATTCCATTCCATTCCATTCCGTTCCCTTCCATTCCATTCCATTAGAGTTGATTCCATTCCATTCCATTCAATTCCATTCCATTCCATTTCATTCCATTCTCGATGATTCCATTCCATTCCATTCCATTCCATTCGGGTTGATTCCATTCCATTTCATTCCATTAGATTCCATTCCTTTCCATTCCATTCGTGTTAATTCCATGCCATTCCACTCCATTCCATTGCCTTCCATTCCATTCCATTCCATTCGGGTTGCTTCTTTTCCATTCCAGAACATTCCATTCCATTCCATTCCGATTGATTCCATTCCATTCCATTGCATTCCATTCCATTCCACTCCATTCCATTGTGGTTGATTCCTTTCCATTCCATTCCATTCCATTCCTTTCCATTCCGATTCATTCCATTCCATTCAATTTCATTCCATTCGGGTTGAATCCATTCCATTCCATTCCTTTCCATTATATTCCATTCCATTCCATTCCATTCGGGTTCATTCCATTCCATTCCATTCCATTCCATTCCATTCCATTCCCTTTGGGTTGAATAAATTCCATTCCCTTCCATTCCATTCCATTCCATTCGGGTTGATTCCATTCCATTCCATTCCATTCCATTCCATTCCATTCCGGTTGATTCCATTCCATTTCTTTCCATTCCATTCCATTCCATTCCATTCCATTCTGGTTTATTCCATTCCATTCCATTCCATTCCATTCCATTCCATTCCATTCTATTCCATTCTATCCCATTCCATTCCATTCCATTCGGGATTATTCCATTCCATTCCATTCCATACCTTTTCATTGCTGTTGATTCCATTCCATTCCATTCCATTCCATTCCACTCCATTCCATTCCATTCCGTTTGTGTTGATTCCATTCCGTTCCAATCCATACCATTCCATTCCATTCCATTCCGGTTAATTCCATTCCATTCCATTTCATTCAATTCCATTCTGGTTGATTCCATTCCATTTCTTCCTATTCCATTCCATTCCATTCTATTCCATTCCATTCCATTCTATTCGCGTTGATTCCATTCCATCCCATTCCATTCCATTCCATCCCATTCCATTCCATTCCATTCAGGTTGATTTCATTGCATTCCATTCCATTCCATACCATTTGCGTGGATTCCATTCCATTCCATTCAATTCCATTGCATTCCATTCCATTCGGGTTGATTCCTTTCCATTACATTCCATTGCATTCCATTCCATACAATTCCATTCCATTCCACTCAGGTTGATTCCATTCCATTTCTTTCCATTCCATTCCATTCCATTCCATTCCATTCGGGTTTATTCCATTCCATTCCATTCCATTCCATTCCATTCCATTCCGTTCCATTCCATTCCATTCTATGCCATTCCAATCCATTCCATTCCGTTTGATTCCATTCCATTCCATTCCATACCATTCCATTCCTGTTGATTCCTTTCAATTCCACTCCATTCCATTCCATTCCGTTTGGGTTGATTCCATTCCGTTCCAATCCATACCATTCCATTCCATTCGGGTTGATTCCATTCCACTCCATTCCATTCCATTCCATTGCATTCCGGTTGATTCCATTGCATTCCATTCCATTCCATTTCATTCCATTCTTGTTGATTCCATTCCATTCCATTCCACTACAATCCATTCTGGTTGATCCTATTCGATTCCATTCGCTTCAATTCCATTCCATTCCATTCCATTCGAGTTGCTTCCATTCCAATCCAGAACATTCCATTCCATTCCTTTCCATTCTTTCCATTCCATTCTATTCGGGTTCATTCCATTCCATTCCATTCCATTCCGTTCCATTCTGGTAGAATCCATTCCGTTCCATTCCAATCCATTCCATTTCATTCCGATTGATTCCATGCCATTCCTTTCCATTCCATTCCATTCCGTTCCATTCCATTCCATTCCGATTAATTCCATTCCATTCCATTGCATTCCATTCCATTCCACTCCATTCCTCTGTGGTTGATTGCATTCCATTCCATTCCATTCCATTCCATTCCATTCCTTTCCAATCCGTTTCATTCCATTCCATTCAATTTCAATCCATTCGGGTTGATTCCATTCCATTCCATTCCTTTCCATTATATTCCATTGCATTCCATTCCATTCGGGTTCATTCCATTCCATTCCATTCCATTCCATTCCATTCCATTCCGGTTGATTCCATTCCATTTCTTTCCATTCCATTCCATTCCATTCCATTCCATTCCATTCTGGTTTATTCCATTCCATTCCATTCCATTCCATTCCATTCTATTCCATTCTATCCCATTCCATTCCATTCCATTCGGGATGATTCCATTCCACTCCATTGCATACCTTTCCATTGCTGTTGATTCCATTCCATTCCATTCCATTCCATTCCACTCCATTCCATTCCATTCCGTTTGTGTTGATTCCATTCCGTTCCAATCCATACCATTCCATTCCATTCCATTCCGGTTAATTCCATTCCATTCCATTTCATTCAATTCCATTCTGGTTGATTCCATTCCATTTCTTCCTATTCCATTCCATTCCATTCTATTCCATTCCATTCCATTCTATTCGCGTTGATTCCATTCCATCCCATTCCATTCCATTCCATCCCATTCCATTCCATTCCATTCGGGTTGATTCCATTGCATTCCATTCCATTCCATACCATTTGCGTGGATTCCATTCCATTCCATTAAATTCCATTGCATTCCATTCCATTCGGGTTGATTCCTTTCCATTACATTCCATTGCATTCCATTCCATACCATTCCATTCCATTCCACTCAGGTTGATTCCATTCCATTTCTTTCCATTCCATTCCATTCCATTCCATTCCATTCGGGTTTATTCCATTCCATTCCATTCCATTCCATTCCATTCCATTCCATTCCATTCCATTCCGTTCCATTCCATTCCATTCTATGCCATTCCAATCCATTCCATTCCGTTTGATTCCATTCCATTCCATTCCATACCATTCCATTCCTGTTGATTCCTTTCAATTCCACTCCATTCCATTCCATTCCGTTTGGGTTGATTCCATTCCGTTCCAATCCATACCATTCCATTCCATTCGGGTTGATTCCATTCCATTCCATTCCATTCCATTTCATTGCATTCTGTTTGATTCCATTCCATTCCATTCCATTCCATTCCATTCCATTCTGGTTGATTCCATTCCATTCCATTCCATTCCATTTCATTACAGTCCATTCGGGTTGATTCCATTCCATTCCATTCTATTCCATTCCATTCCATTCAATTCGCTTTGATTCCATTCCATTCGATTCCATTCCATTCGGATTGACTCCATTCCATTCCATTTCATTCCATTCTATTCCATTCCATTGCATTCCATTTCATTCCATTCGGGTAGATTCCGTTCTATTCCATTCCTATCCATACCATTCCATACCGGTTCATTCCATTCCATTCCATTCCATTCCATTCCATTCCAATCCATCCCATTCCATTTGGGTTGATTCCATTCCATTCCATTCCATTCCATTTCATTCCAATCCATTCGGTTTCATTCCATTCCATTCCATTCCATGCCATTCGGTTGCTTCCATTCCAATCCAGAACATTCCATTCCGTTCCATTCAATTCCGGTTCATTCCATTCCATTCCATTCCATTCCATTCTATTCCATTCTGTTTAATTCCATTCCATTCCATTCCATTCCATTCGAGTTGATTCCATTCCATTCCATTCTATTCCATTCCATTCCATTCTATTCCATTCCATTCCATTCTATTCGCGTTGATTCCATTCCATCCCTTTCCATTCCATTCCATCCCATTCCATTCCATTCCATTCGGGTTGATTCCATTGCATTCCATTCCATTCCATTCTATTCCATTCCATTCGGGTTCATTCCATTCCATTCCGTTCCATTCGATTCCATTCCATTCCATTCCATTCCATTCGGGATGCTTCCATTCCAGTCAAGAACATTCCATTCCATTCCATTCCATTCCATTCCATTCCATTCCGGTTGATTCCATTGCATTCCATTCCATTCCATTTCATTCCATTCGGGTTGATTCCATTCCATTACATTCCATTACATTCCATTCTGGTTGATCCTATTCGATTCCATTCGCTTCAATTCCATTCCATTCCATTCCATTCGAGTTGCTTCCATTCCATTCCAGAACATTCCATTCCATTCCTTTCCATTCTTTCCATTCCATTCTATTCGGGTTCATTCCATTCCATTCCATTCCATTCCGTTCCATTCTGGTAGAATCCATTCCGTTCCATACCAATCCATTCCATTCCATTCCGATTGATTCCATGCCATTCCTTTCCATTCCATTCCGTTCCATTCCATTCCATTCCGATTAATTCCATGCCATTCCATTGCATTCCATTCCATTCCACACCATTCCTCTGTGGTTGATTCCATTCCATTCCATTCCATTCCATTCCTTTCCAATCCGTTTCATTCCATTCCATTCAATTTCAATCCATTCGGGTTGATTCCATTCCATTCCATTCCATTCCATTAGGGTTGATGCCATTCCATTCCATTCAAAACCATTCTATTCCATTTGTGTTGATTCCATTCCATTCCATTCCATTCCATTCCATTACATTCGGGTTAATTCCATTCCATTCCATTCCATTCCATTCCATTTCATTCCATTCCATTCGGGATGCTTCCATTCCAGTCAAGAACATTCCATTCCATTCCATTCCATTCCTATCCATTCCTTTCCATTCCGGTTTATCCCTTTACATTCCATTCCATTCCTTTCGTTTTGATTCCATTCCATTCCATTCCATTCCATTCCATTCGGTTTGATTCCATTCCATTCCATTACATTGCTTTCCATTCCATTCCATTTCATTCCATTCGGGTTGATTCCATTCCATTCCACTCCATTCCATTCTGGTCGATTCCATTCCATTCCATTCCCTTCATTTCCATTCCATTCCATTCCATTCTGGTTGCTTCCATTCCGATCCAGAACATTCCATTCCATTCCTTTCCATTACATTCCATTCCGTTCCATTCGGGTTCATTCCATTCAATTCCATTCCATTCCATTCCATTCCATTCCATTCCATTCCATTCCATTCCACTCGGGATGTTTCCATTCCATTTCATTCTATTCCATTCCATTCCATTCCAATCCATTCCATTCTGGATGATTACATTGCATTCCATTCGTGTTGATACCATTCCATTCCACGCCATTCCATTCCATTCCTTTAGGGTTGTTGCCGTTCAATTCCATTCCATACCATTCCATTATGTTTGGGTTGATTCCATTCCATTCCATTCCATTACATTCGGGTTAATTCCATTCCATTCCTTCCCATTCGATTCCATTCCATTCCATTCCATTCGGGATGCTTCCCTTCCAGTCAAGAACATTCCATTACATAACATTCCATTCCATTGCATTCCGGTTGATTCCATTGCATTCCATTCCATTCCATTTCATTCCATTCTTGTTGATTCCATTCCATTCCATTCCACTACATTCCGTTCTGGTTGATCCTATTCGATTCCATTCGCTTCAATTCCATTCCATTCCATTCCATTCGAGTTGCTTCCATTCCAATCCAGAACATTCCATTCCATTCCTTTCCATTCTTTCCATTCCATTCTATTCGGGTTCATTCCATTCCATTCCATTCCATTCCGTTCCATTCTGGTAGAATCCATTCCGTTCCATTCCAATCCATTCCATTTCATTCCGATTGATTCCATGCCATTCCTTTCCATTCCATTCCATTCCGTTCCATTCCATTCCATTCCGATTAATTCCATTCCATTCCATTGCATTCCATTCCATTCCACTCCATTCCTCTGTGGTTGATTGCATTCCATTCCATTCCATTCCATTCCATTCCATTCCTTTCCAATCCGTTTCATTCCATTCCATTCAATTTCAATCCATTCGGGTTGATTCCATTCCATTCCATTCCTTTCCATTATATTCCATTGCATTCCATTCCATTCGGGTTCATTCCATTCCATTCCATTCCATTCCATTCCTTTCCATTCCATTCCCTTCGTGTTGAATCCATTCCATTCCCTTCCATTCCATCCCATTCCATTCTATTCCATTCCATTCCGATACATTCCATTCCATTCCCTTCCATTCGTGTTGATTCCATTCCATGCCATGCCATTCCATTCCATTCCGGTTGATTCCATTCCATTCCATTCCATTCCATTCCATTCCATTCCATTTCATTTCCTTCGTGTTGATTCCATTCCATTCCATTCCATTCCGTTCCCTTCCATTCCATTCCATTAGAGTTGATTCCATTCCATTCCATTCAATTCCATTCCATTCCATTTCATTCCATTCTCGATGATTCCATTCCATTCCATTCCATTCCATTCGGGTTGATTCCATTCCATTTCATTCCATTAGATTCCATTCCTTTCCATTCCATTCGTGTTAATTCCATGCCATTCCACTCCATTCCATTGCCTTCCATTCCATTCCATTCCATTCGGGTTGCTTCTATTCCATTCCAGAACATTCCATTCCATTCCATTCCGATTGATTCCATTCCATTCCATTGCATTCCATTCCATTCCACTCCATTCCATTGTGGTTGATTCCTTTCCATTCCATTCCATTCCATTCCTTTCCATTCCGTTTCATTCCATTCCATTCAATTTCATTCCATTCGGGTTGAATCCATTCCATTCCATTCCTTTCCATTATATTCCATTCCATTCCATTCCATTCGGGTTCATTCCATTCCATTCCATTCCATTCCATTCCATTCCATTCCCTTCGGGTTGAATAAATTCCATTCCCTTCCATTCCATTCCATTCCATTCGGGTTGATTCCATTCCATTCCATTCCATTCCATTCCATTCCATTCCATTCCATTCCATTCCGGTTGATTCCATTCCATTTCTTTCCATTCCATTCCATTCCATTCCATTCCATTCTGGTTTATTCCATTCCATTCCATTCCATTCCATTCCATTCCATTCCATTCCATTCTATTCCATTCTATCCCATTCCATTCCATTCCATTCGGGATGATTCCATTCCATTCCATTGCATACCTTTCCATTGCTGTTGATTCCATTCCATTCCATTCCATTC
This sequence comes from Pan paniscus, assembly GCF_029289425.2. Lineage (NCBI taxonomy): Eukaryota > Metazoa > Chordata > Mammalia > Primates > Hominidae > Pan > Pan paniscus. Next base: position 40,730,276 of record NC_073267.2, on the reverse strand, counting down.
CATTCCACTCCATTCCATTCCATTCCGTTTGTGTTGATTCCATTCCGTTCCAATCGATACCATTCCATTCCATTCCATTCCGGTTAATTCCATTCCATTACATTTCATTCAATTCCATTCTGGTTGATTCCATTCCATTTCTTCCTATTCCATTCCATTCCATTCTATTCCATTCCATTCCATTCTATTCGCGTTGATTCCATTCCATCCCATTCCATTCCATTCCATCCCATTCCATTCCATTCCATTCGGGTTGATTCCATTGCATTCCATTCCATTCCATACCATTTGCGTGGATTCCATTCCATTCCATTCAATTCCATTGCATTCCATTCCATTCGGGTTGATTCCTTTCCATTCCATTCCATTGCATTCCATTCCATACCATTCCATTCCATTCCACTCAGGTTGATTCCATTCCATTTCTTTCCATTCCATTCCATTCCATTCCATTCCATTCCATTCGGGTTTATTCCATTCCATTCCATTCCATTCCATTCCATTCCATTCCATTCCGTTCCATTCCATTCTATTCTATGCCATTCCAATCCATTCCATTCCGTTTGATTCCATTCCATTCCATTCCATACCATTCCATTCCTGTTGATTCCTTTCAATTCCACTCCATTCCATTCCATTCCGTTTGGGTTGATTCCATTCCGTTCCAATCCATACCATTCCATTCCATTCGGGTTGATTCCATTCCATTCCATTCCATTCCATTTCATTGCATTCTGTTTGATTCCATTCCATTCCATTCCATTCCATTCCATTCCATTCTGGTTGATTCCATTCCATTCCATTCCATTCCATTTCATTACATTCCATTCGGGTTGATTCCATTCCATTCCATTCTATTCCATTCCATTCCATTCCATTCGCTTTGATTCCATTCCATTCGATTCCATTCCATTCGGATTGACTCCATTCCATTCCATTTCATTCCTTTCTATTCCATTCCATTGCATTCCATTTCATTCCATTCGGGTAGATTCCGTTCTATTCCATTCCGATCCATACCATTCCATAACGGTTCATTCCATTCCATTCCATTCCATTCCATTCCATTCCATCCCATTCCATTTGGGTTGATTCCATTCCATTCCATTCCATTCCATTTCATTCCAATCCATTCGGTTTCATTCCATTCCATTCCATTCCATACCATTCGGTTGCTTCCATTCCAATCCAGAACATTCCATTCCGTTCCATTCAATTCCGGTTCATTCCATTCCATTCCATTCCATTCCATTCCATTCTATTCCATTCTGTTTAATTCCATTCCATTCCATTCCATTCGAGTTGATTCCATTCCATTCCATTCTATTCCATTCCATTCCATTCTATTCCATTCCATTCCATTCTATTCGCGTTGATTCCATTCCATCCATTTCCATTCCATTCCATCCCATTCCATTCCATTCCATTCCATTCCATTCGGGTTGATTCCATTGCATTCCATTCCATTCCATTCTATTCCATTCCATTCGGGTTCATTCCATTCCATTCCGTTCCATTCGATTCCATTCCATTCCATTCCATTCGGGATGCTTCCATTCCAGTCAAGAACATTCCATTCCATTCCATTCCATTCCATTCCATTCCGGTTGATTCCATTGCATTCCATTCCATTCCATTTCATTCCATTCGGGTTGATTCCATTCCATTACATTCCATTACATTCCATTCTGGTTGATCCTATTCGATTCCATTCGCTTCAATTCCATTCCATTCCATTCCATTCGAGTTGCTTCCATTCCATTCCAGAACATTCCATTCCATTCCTTTCCATTCTTTCCATTCCATTCTATTCGGGTTCATTCCATTCCATTCCATTCCATTCCGTTCCATTCTGGTAGAATCCATTCCGTTCCATTCCAATCCATTCCATTCCATTCCGATTGATTCCATGCCATTCCTTTCCATTCCATTCCGTTCCATTCCATTCCATTCCGATTAATTCCATGCCATTCCATTGCATTCCATTCCATTCCACTCCATTCCTCTGTGGTTGATTCCATTCCATTCCATTCCATTCCATTCCATTCCATTCCATTCCTTTCCAATCCGTTTCATTCCATTCCATTCAATTTCAATCCATTCGGGTTGATTCCATTCCATTCCATTCCATTCCATTCCATTCCAGTAGGGTTGATGCCATTCCATTCCATTCAACACCATTCTATTCCATTTGGGTTGATTCCATTCCATTCCATTCCATTCCATTACATTACATTCGGGTTAATTCCATTCCATTCCATTCCATTCGATTCCATTTCATTCCATTCCATTCGGGATGCTTCCATTCCAGTCAAGAACATTCCATTCCATTCCATTCCATTCCTATCCATTCCTTTCCATTCCGGTTTATCCCTTTACATTCCATTCCATTCCTTTCGTTTTGATTCCATTCCATTCCATTCCATTCCATTCCATTCGGTTTGATTCCATTCCATTCCATTACATTGCTTTCCATTCCATTCCATTTCATTCCATTCGGGTTGATTCCATTCCATTCCACTCCATTCCATTCTGGTCGATTCCATTCCATTCCATTCCCTTCATTTCCATTCCATTCCATTCCATTCTGGTTGCTTCCATTCCGATCCAGAACATTCCATTCCATTCCTTTCCATTCCATTCCATTCCGTTCCATTCGGGTTCATTCCATTCAATTCCATTCCATTCCATTCCATTCCATTCCATTCCATTCCATTCCACTCGGGATGTTTCCATTCCATTTCATTCTATTCCATTCCATTCCATTCCAATCCATTCCATTCTGGATGATTACATTGCATTCCATTCGTGTTGATACCATTCCATTCCACGCCATTCCATTCCATTCCTTTAGGGTTGTTGCCGTTCAATTCCATTCCATACCATTCCATTATGTTTGGGTTGATTCCATTCCATTCCATTCCATTACATTCGGGTTAATTCCATTCCATTCCTTCCCATTCGATTCCATTCCATTCCATTCCATTCGGGATGCTTCCATTCCAGTCAAGAACATTCCATTCCATTCCATTCCATTCCATTCCATTCCGGTTGATTCCATTGCATTCCATTCCATTCCATTTCATTCCATTCGGGTTGATTCCATTCCATTCCATTCCATTACATTCCATTCTGGTTGATCCTATTCGATTCCATTCGCTTCAATTCCATTCCATTCCATTCCATTCGAGTTGCTTCCATTCCATTCGAGAACATTCCATTCCATTCCTTTCCATTCTTTCCATTCCATTCTATTCGGGTTCATTCCATTCCATTCCATTCCATTCCGTTCCATTCTGGTAGAATCCATTCCGTTCCATTCCAATCCATTCCATTCCATTCCGATTGATTCCATGCCATTCCTTTCCATTCCATTCCGTTCCATTCCATTCCATTCCGATTAATTCCATGCCATTCCATTGCATTCCATTCCATTCCACTCCATTCCTCTGTGGTTGATTCCATTCCATTCCATTCCATTCCATTCCATTCCATTCCATTCCATTCCTTTCCAATCCGTTTCATTCCATTCCATTCAATTTCAATCCATTCGGTTTGATTCCATTCCATTCCATTCCTTTCCATTATATTCCATTGCATTCCATTCCATTCGGGTTCATTCCATTCCATTCCATTCCATTCCATTCCATTCCATCCCATTCCATTCCCTTCGTGTTGAATCAATTCCATTCCCTTCCATTCCATCCCATTCCATTCTATTCCATTCCATTCCGATACATTCCATTCCATTCCCTTCCATTCGTGTTGATTCCATTCCATGCCATGCCATTCCATTCCATTCCGGTTGATTCCATTCCATTCCATTCCATTCCATTCCATTCCACTCCATTCCATTCCATTTCATTTCCTTCGTGTTGATTCCATTCCATTCCATTCCATTGCGTTCCCTTCCATTCCATTCCATTAGAGTTGATTCCATTCCATTCCATTCAATTCCATTCCATTCCATTTCATTCCATTCTCGATGATTCCATTCCATTCCATTCCATTCCATTTGGGTTGATTCCATTCCATTTCATTCCATTAGATTCCATTCCTTTCCATTCCATTCGTGTTAATTCCATGCCATTCCACTCCATTCCATTGCCTTCCATTCCATTCCATTCCATTCGGGTTGCTTCTATTCCATTCCAGAACATTCCATTCCATTCCATTCCGATTGATTCCATTCCATTCCATTGCATTCCATTCCATTCCACTCCATTCCATTGTGGTTGATTTCTTTCCATTCCATTCCATTCCATTCCTTTCCATTCCGTTTCACTCCATTCCGTTCAGTTTCATTCCATTCGGGTTGAATCCATTCCATTCCATTCCTTTCCATTATATTCCATTCTATTCCATTCCATTCGGGTTCATTCCATTCCATTCCATTCCATTCCATTCCATTCCATTCCATTCCCTTCGGGTTGAATAAATTCCATTCCCTTCCATTCCATTCCATTCCATTCGGGTTGATTCCATTCCATTCCATTCCATTCCATTCCATTCCATTCCATTCCATTCTGGTTGATTCCATTCCATTTCTTTCCATTCCATTCCATTCCATTCCATTCCATTCTGGTTTATTCCATTCCATTCCATTCTATTCCAATCTATCCCATTCCATTCCATTCCATTCGGGATGATTCCATTCCATTCCATTCCATACCTTTCCATTGCTGTTGATTCCATTCCATTCCATTCCATTCCATTCCACTCCATTCCATTCCATTCCGTTTTTGTTGATTCCATTCCGTTCCAATCCATACCATTCCATTCCATTCCATTCCGGTTAATTCCATTCCATTCCATTTCATTCAATTCCATTCTGGTTGATTCCATTCCATTTCTTCCTATTCCATTCCATTCCATTCTATTCCATTCCATTCCATTCTATTCGCGTTGATTCCATTCCATCCCATTCCATTCCATTCCATCCCATTCCATTCCATTCCATTCGGGTTGATTCCATTGCATTCCATTCCATTCCATACCATTTGCGTGGATTCCATTCCATTCCATTCAATTCCATTGCATTCCATTCCATTCGGGTTGATTCCTTTCCATTCCATTCCATTGCATTCCATTCCATACCATTCCATTCCATTCCACTCAGGTTGATTCCATTCCATTTCTTTCCATTCCATTCCATTCCATTCCATTCCATTCGGGTTTATTCCATTCCATTCCATTCCATTCCATTCCATTCCATTCCATTCCGTTCCATTCCATTCCATTCTATGCCATTCCAATCCATTCCATTCCGTTTGATTCCATTCCATTCCATTCCATACCATTCCATTCCTGTTGATTCCTTTCAATTCCACTCCATTCCATTCCATTCCGTTTGGGTTGATTCCATTCCGTTCCAATCCATACCATTCCATTCCATTCGGGTTGATTCCATTCCATTCCATTCCATTCCATTTCATTGCATTCTGTTTGATTCCATTCCATTCCATTCCATTCCATTCCATTCCATTCCATTCTGGTTGATTCCATTCCATTCCATTCCATTCCATTTCATTACATTCCATTCGGGTTGATTCCATTCCATTCCATTCTATTCCATTCCATTCCATTCCATTCGCTTTGATTCCATTCCATTCGATTCCATTCCATTCGGATTGACTCCATTCCATTCCATTTCATTCCATTCTATTCCATTCCATTGCATTGCATTTCATTCCATTCGGGTAGATTCCGTTCTATTCCATTCCTATCCATCCCATTCCATACCGGTTCATTCCATTCCATTCCATTCCATTCCATTCCATTCCATTCCATCCCATTCCATTTGGGTTGATTCCATTCCATTCCATTCCATTCCATTTCATTCCAATCCATTCGGTTTCATTCCATTCCATTCCATTCCATGCCATTCGGTTGCTTCCATTCCAATCCAGAACATTCCATTCCGTTCCATTCAATTCCGGTTCATTCCATTCCATTCCATTCCATTCCATTCCATTCTATTCCATTCTGTTTAATTCCATTCCATTCCATTCCATTCCAGTTGATTCCATTCCATTCCATTCTATTCCATTCCATTCCATTCCATTCCATTCCATTCTATTCGCGTTGATTCCATTCCATCCCTTTCCATTCCATTCCATCCCTTTCCATTCCATTCCATCCCATTCCATTCCATTCCATTCCATTCCATTCCATTCCATTCTATTCCATTCTGTTTAATTCCATTCCATTCCATTCCATTCGAGTTGATTCCATTCCATTCCATTCTATTCCATTCCATTCCATTCCATTCCATTCCATTCTATTCGCGTTGATTCCATTCCATCCCTTTCCATTCCATTCCATTCCATTCCATTCCATTACATTACATTCGGGTTAATTCCATTCCATTCCATTCCATTTGATTCCATTTCATGCCATTCCATTCGGGATGCTTCCATTCCAGTCAAGAACATTCCATTCCATTCCATTCCATTCCTATCAATTCCTTTCCATTCCGGTTTATCCCTTTACATTCCATTCCATTCCTTTCGTTTTGATTCCATTCCATTCCATTCCATTCCATTCCATTCGGTTTGATTCCATTCCATTCCATTACATTGCTTTCCATTCCATTCCATTTCATTCCATTCGGGTTGATTCCATTCCATTCCACTCCATTCCATTCTGGTCGATTCCATTCCATTCCATTCCCTTCATTTCCATTCCATTCCATTCCATTCTGGTTGATTCCATTCCGATCCAGAACATTCCATTCCATTCCTTTCCATTACATTCCATTCCGTTCCATTCGGGTTCATTCCATTCAATTCCATTCCATTCCATTCCATTCCATTCCATTCCATTCCATTCCATTCCACTCGGGATGTTTCCATTCCATTTCATTCTATTCCATTCCATTCCATTCCAATCCATTCCATTCTGGATGATTACATTCCATTCCATTCGTGTTGATACCATTCCATTCCACGCCATTCCATTCCATTCCTTTAGGGTTGTTGCCGTTCAATTCCATTCCATACCATTCCATTATATTTGGGTTGATTCCATTCCATTCCATTCCATTACATTCGGGTTAATTCCATTCCATTCCTTCCCATTCGATTCCATTCCATTCCATTCCATTCGGGATGCTTCCATTCCAGTCAAGAACATTCCATTACATAACATTCCATTCCATTCCATTCCGGTTGTTTCCATTGCATTCCATTCCATTCCATTTCATTCCATTCGGGTTGATTCCATTCCATTCCATTCCATTACATTCCATTCTGGTTGATCCTATTCGATTCCATTCGCTTCAATTCCATTCCATTCCATTCCATTCGAGTTGCTTCCATTCCAATCCAGAACATTCCATTCCATTCCTTTCCATTCTTTCCATTCCATTCTATTCGGGTTCATTCCATTCCATTCCATTCCATTCCGTTCCATTCTGGTAGAATCCATTCCGTTCCATTCCAATCCATTCCATTTCATTCCGATTGATTCCATGCCATTCCTTTCCATTCCATTCCATTCCGTTCCATTCCATTCCATTCCGATTAATTCCATTCCATTCCATTGCATTCCATTCCATTCCACTCCATTCCTCTGTGGTTGATTGCATTCCATTCCATTCCATTCCATTCCATTCCATTCCATTCCATTCCTTTCCAATCCGTTTCATTCCATTCCATTCAATTTCAATCCATTCGGTTTGATTCCATTCCATTCCATTCCTTTCCATTATATTCCATTGCATTCCATTCCATTCGGGTTCATTCCATTCCATTCCATTCCATTCCATTCCATTCCATCCCATTCCATTCCCTTCGTGTTGAATCCATTCCATTCCCTTCCATTCCATCCCATTCCATTCTATTCCATTCCATTCCGATACATTCCATTCCATTCCCTTCCATTCGTGTTGATTCCATTCCATGCCATGCCATTCCATTCCATTCCGGTTGATTCCATTCCATTCCATTCCATTCCATTCCATTCCACTCCATTCCATTCCATTTCATTTCCTTCGTGTTGATTCCATTCCATTCCATTCCATTCCGTTCCCTTCCATTCCATTCCATTAGAGTTGATTCCATTCCATTCCATTCAATTCCATTCCATTCCATTTCATTCCATTCTCGATGATTCCATTCCATTCCATTCCATTCCATTTGGGTTGATTCCATTCCATTTCATTCCATTAGATTCCATTCCTTTCCATTCCATTCGTGTTAATTCCATGCCATTCCACTCCATTCCATTGCCTTCCATTCCATTCCATTCCATTCGGGTTGCTTCTATTCCATTCCAGAACATTCCATTCCATTCCATTCCGATTGATTCCATTCCATTCCATTGCATTCCATTCCATTCCACTCCATTCCATTGTGGTTGATTTCTTTCCATTCCATTCCATTCCATTCCTTTCCATTCCGTTTCACTCCATTCCGTTCAATTTCATTCCATTCGGGTTGAATCCATTCCATTCCATTCCTTTCCATTATATTCCATTCTATTCCATTCCATTCGGGTTCATTCCATTCCATTCCATTCCATTCCATTCCATTCCCTTCGGGTTGAATAAATTCCATTCCCTTCCATTCCATTCCATTCCATTCGGGTTGATTCCATTCCATTCCATTCCATTCCATTCCATTCCATTCCATTCCATTCTGGTTGATTCCATTCCATTTCTTTCCATTCCATTCCATTCCATTACATTCCATTCCATTCCATTCTGGTTTATTCCATTCCATTCCATTCCATTCCATTCTATTCCATTCTATCCCATTCCATTCCATTCCATTCGGGATGATTCCATTCCATTCCATTCCATACCTTTCCATTGCTGTTGATTCCATTCCATTCCATTCCATTCCATTCCACTCCATTCCATTCCATTCCGTTTTTGTTGATTCCATTCCGTTCCAATCCATACCATTCCATTCCATTCCATTCCGGTTAATTCCATTCCATTCCATTTCATTCAATTCCATTCTGGTTGATTCCATTCCATTTCTTCCTATTCCATTCCATTCCATTCTATTCCATTCCATTCCATTCTATTCGCGTTGATTCCATTCCATCCCATTCCATTCCATTCCATCCCATTCCATTCCATTCCATTCGGGTTGATTCCATTGCATTCCATTCCATTCCATACCATTTGCGTGGATTCCATTCCATTCCATTCAATTCCATTGCATTCCATTCCATTCGGGTTGATTCCTTTCCATTCCATTCCATTGCATTCCATTCCATACCATTCCATTCCATTCCACTCAGGTTGATTCCATTCCATTTCTTTCCATTGCATTCCATTCCATTCCATTCCATTCGGGTTTATTCCATTCCATTCCATTCCATTCCATTCCATTCCATTCCATTCCGTTCCATTCCATTCCATTCTATGCCATTCCAATCCATTCCATTCCGTTTGATTCCATTCCATTCCATTCCATACCATTCCATTCCTGTTGATTCCTTTCAATTCCACTCCATTCCATTCCATTCCGTTTGGGTTGATTCCATTCCGTTCCAATCCATACCATTCCATTCCATTCGGGTTGATTCCATTCCATTCCATTCCATTTCATTGCATTCTGTTTGATTCCATTCCATTCCATTCCATTCCATTCCATTCCATTCTGGTTGATTCCATTCCATTCCATTCCATTCCATTTCATTACATTCCATTCGGGTTGATTCCATTCCATTCCATTCTATTCCATTCCATTCCATTCCATTCGCTTTGATTCCATTCCATTCGATTCCATTCCATTCGGATTGACTCCATTCCATTCCATTTCATTCCATTCTATTCCATTCCATTGCATTGCATTTCATTCCATTCGGGTAGATTCCGTTCTATTCCATTCCTATCCATACCATTCCATACCGGTTCATTCCATTCCATTCCATTCCATTCCATTCCATTCCATCCCATTCCATTTGGGTTGATTCCATTCCATTCCATTCCATTTCATTTCATTCCAATCCATTCGGTTTCATTCCATTCCATTCCATTCCATGCCATTCGGTTGCTTCCATTCCAATCCAGAACATTCCATTCCGTTCCATTCAATTCCGGTTCATTCCATTCCATTCCATTCCATTCCATTCTATTCCATTCTGTTTAATTCCATTCCATTCCATTCGAGTTGATTCCATTCCATTCCATTCTATTCCATTCCATTCCATTCCATTCCATTCCATTCCATTCTATTCGCGTTGATTCCATTCCATCCCTTTCCATTCCATTCCATTCCATTCCATTCCATTCCATTCCATTCCATTCGGGTTGATTCCATTGCATTCCATTCCATTCCATTCTATTCCATTCCATTCGGGTTCATTCCATTCCATTCCGTTCCATTCGATTCCATTCCATTCCATTCCATTCGGGATGCTTCCATTCCAGTCAAGAACATTCCATTCCATTCCATTCCATTCCATTCCGGTTGATTCCATTGCATTCCATTCCATTCCATTTCATTCCATTCGGGTTGATTCCATTCCATTACATTCCATTACATTCCATTCTGGTTGATCCTATTCGATTCCATTCGCTTCAATTCCATTCCATTCCATTCCATTCGAGTTGCTTCCATTCCATTCCAGAACATTCCATTCCATTCCTTTCCATTCTTTCCATTCCATTCTATTCGGGTTCATTCCATTCCATTCCATTCCATTCCGTTCCATTCTGGTAGAATCCATTCCGTTCCATTCCAATCCATTCCATTCCATTCCGATTGATTCCATGCCATTCCTTTCCATTCCATTCCGTTCCATTCCATTCCATTCCGATTAATTCCATGCCATTCCATTGCATTCCATTCCATTCCACTCCATTCCTCTGTGGTTGATTCCATTCCATTCCATTCCATTCCATTCCATTCCATTCCATTCCTTTCCAATCCGTTTCATTCCATTCCATTCAATTTCAATCCATTCGGGTTGATTCCATTCCATTCCATTCCATTCCATTCCATTCCATTAGGGTTGATGCCATTCCATTCCATTCAACACCATTCTATTCCATTTGGGTTGATTCCATTCCATTCCATTCCATTCCATTCCATTACATTCGGGTTAATTCCATTCCATTCCATTCCATTCGATTCCATTTCATTCCATTCCATTCGGGATGCTTCCATTCCAGTCAAGAACATTCCATTCCATTCCATTCCATTCCTATCCATTCCTTTCCATTCCGGTTTATCCCTTTACATTGCATTCCATTCCTTTCGTTTTGATTCCATTCCATTCCATTCCATTCCATTCCATTCGGTTTGATTCCATTCCATTCCATTACATTGCTTTCCATTCCATTCCATTTCATTCCTTTCGGGTTGATTCCATTCCATTCCACTCCATTCCATTCTGGTCGATTCCATTCCATTCCATTCCCTTCATTTCCATTCCATTCCATTCCATTCTGGTTGCTTCCATTCCGATCCAGAACATTCCATTCCATTCCTTTCCATTACATTCCATTCCGTTCCATTCGGGTTCATTCCATTCAATTCCATTCCATTCCATTCCATTCCATTCCATTCCACTCGGGATGTTTCCATTCCATTTCATTCTATTCCATTCCATTCCATTCCAATCCATTCCATTCTGGATGATTACATTCCATTCCATTCGTGTTGATACCATTCCATTCCACGCCATTCCATTCCATTCCTTTAGGGTTGTTGCCGTTCAATTCCATTCCATACCATTCCATTATATTTGGGTTGATTCCATTCCATTCCATTCCATTACATTCGGGTTAATTCCATTCCATTCCTTCCCATTCGATTCCATTCCATTCCATTCCATTCGGGATGCTTCCATTCCAGTCAAGAACATTCCATTACATAACATTCCATTCCATTCCATTCCGGTTGATTCCATTGCATTCCATTCCATTCCATTTCATTCCATTCGGGTTGATTCCATTCCATTCCATTCCATTACATTCCATTCTGGTTGATCCTATTCGATTCCATTCGCTTCAATTCCATTCCATTCCATTCCATTCGAGTTGCTTCCATTCCAATCCAGAACATTCCATTCCATTCCTTTCCATTCTTTCCATTCCATTCTATTCGGGTTCATTCCATTCCATTCCATTCCATTCCGTTCCATTCTGGTAGAATCCATTCCGTTCCATTCCAATCCATTCCATTTCATTCCGATTGATTCCATGCCATTCCTTTCCATTCCATTCCATTCCGTTCCATTCCATTCCATTCCGATTAATTCCATGCCATTCCATTGCATTTCATTCCATTCCACTCCATTCCTCTGTGGTTGATTGCATTCCATTCCATTCCATTCCATTCCATTCCATTCCTTTCCAATCCGTTTCATTCCATTCCATTCAATTTCAATCCATTCGGGTTGATTCCATTCCATTCCATTCCTTTCCATTATATTCCATTGCATTCCATTCCATTCGGGTTCATTCCATTCCATTCCATTCCATTCCATTCCATTCCCTTCTTGTTGAATCCATTCCGTTCCCTTCCATTCCATCCCATTCCATTCTATTCCATTCCATTCCGATACATTCCATTCCATTCCCTTCCATTCGTGTTGATTCCATTCCATGCCATGCCATTCCATTCCATTCCGGTTGATTCCATTCCATTCCATTCCATTCCATTCCATTCCATTCCATTCCATTCCATTTCCTTCGTGTTGATTCCATTCCATTCCATTCCATTCCGTTCCCTTCCATTCCATTCCATTATAGTTGATTCCATTCGATTCCATTCAATTCCATTCCATTCCATTTCATTCCATTCTCGATGTTTCCATTCCATTCCATTCCATTCCATTCGGGTTGATTCCATTCCATTTCATTCCATTAGATTCCATTCCTTTCCATTCCATTCGTGTTAATTCCATGCCATTCCACTCCATTCCATTGCCTTCCATTCCATTCCATTCCATTCCATTCCATTCCATTCCTTTCCAATCCGTTTCATTCCATTCCATTCCATTTCAATCCATTCGGGTTGATTCCATTCCATTCCATTCCTTTCCATTATATTCCATTGCATTCCATTCCATTCGGGTTCATTCCATTCCATTCCATTCCATTCCATTCCATTCCATTCCATTCCCTTCTTGTTGAATCCATTCCATTCCCTTCCATTCCATCCCATTCCATTCTATTCCATTCCATTCCGATACATTCCATTCCATTCCCTTCCATTCGTGTTGATTCCATTCCATGCCATGCCATTCCATTCCATTCCGGTTGATTCCATTCCATTCCATTCCATTCCATTCCATTCCATTCCATTCCATTCCATTCCATTTCATTTCCTTCGTGTTGATTCCATTCCATTCCATTCCATTCCGTTCCCTTCCATTCCATTCCATTAGAGTTGATTCCATTCCATTCCATTCAATTCCATTCCATTCCATTTCATTCCATTCTCGATGATTCCATTCCATTCCATTCCATTCCATTCGGGTTGATTCCATTCCATTTCATTCCATTAGATTCCATTCCTTTCCATTCCATTCGTGTTAATTCCATGCCATTCCACTCCATTCCATTGCCTTCCATTCCACTCCATTCCATTCGGGTTGCTTCTATTCCATTCGAGAACATTCCATTCCATTCCATTCCGATTGATTCCATTCCATTCCATTGCATTCCATTCCATTCCACTCCATTCCATTGTGGTTGATTCCTTTCCATTCCATTCCATTCCATTCCTTTCCATTCCGTTTCATTCCATTCCATTCAATTTCATTCCATTCGGGTTGAATCCATTCCATTCCATTCCTTTCCATTATATTCCATTCCATTCCATTCCATTCGGGTTCATTCCATTCCATTCCATTCCATTCCATTCCATTCCCTTCGGGTTGAATAAATTCCATTCCCTTCCATTCCATTCCATTCCATTCGGGTTGATTCCATTCCATTCCATTCCATTCCATTCCATTCCATTCCGGTTGATTCCATTCCATTTCTTTCCATTCCATTCCATTCCATTCCATTCCATTCCATTCTGGTTTATTCCATTCCATTCCATTCCATTCCATTCCATTCCATTCCATTCCATTCTATTCCATTCTATCCCATTCCATTCCATTCCATACGGGATGATTCCATTCCATTCCATTCCATTCCATACCTTTCCATTGCTGTTGATTCCATTCCATTCCATTCCATTCCCTTCATTTCCATTCCATTCCATTCCATTCTGGTTGCTTCCATTCCGATCCAGAACATTCCATTCCATTCCTTTCCATTACATTCCATTCCGTTCCATTCGGGTTCATTCCATTCAATTCCATTCCATTCCATTCCATTCCATTCCATTCCATTCCATTCCATTCCACTCGGGATGTTTCCATTCCATTTCATTCTATTCCATTCCATTCCATTCCAATCCATTCCATTCTGGATGATTACATTCCATTCCATTCGTGTTGATACCATTCCATTCCACGCCATTCCATTCCATTCCTTTAGGGTTGTTGCCGTTCAATTCCATTCCATACCATTCCATTATATTTGGGTTGATTCCATTCCATTCCATTCCATTACATTCGGGTTAATTCCATTCCATTCCTTCCCATTCGATTCCATTCCATTCCATTCCATTCGGGATGCTTCCATTCCAGTCAAGAACATTCCATTACATAACATTCCATTCCATTCCATTCCGGTTGATTCCATTGCATTCCATTCCATTCCATTTCATTCCATTCGGGTTGATTCCATTCCATTCCATTCCATTACATTACATTCTGGTTGATCCTATTCGATTCCATTCGCTTCAATTCCATTCCATTCCATTCCATTCGAGTTGCTTCCATTCCAATCCAGAACATTCCATTCCATTCCTTTCCATTCTTTCCATTCCATTCTATTCGGGTTCATTCCATTCCATTCCATTCCATTCCGTTCCATTCTGGTAGAATCCATTCCGTTCCATTCCAATCCATTCCATTTCATTCCGATTGATTCCATGCCATTCCTTTCCATTCCATTTCATTCCGTTCCATTCCATTCCATTCCGATTAATTCCATTCCATTCCATTGCATTCCATTCCATTCCACTCCATTCCTCTGTGGTTGATTGCATTCCATTCCATTCCATTCCATTCCATTCCATTCCATTCCATTCCTTTCCAATCCGTTTCATTCCATTCCATTCAATTTCAATCCATTCGGGTTGATTCCATTCCATTCCATTCCTTTACATTATATTCCATTGCATTCCATTCCATTCGGGTTCATTCCATTCCATTCCATTCCATTCCATTCCATTCCATTCCCTTCGTGTTGAATCCATTCCATTCCCTTCCATTCCATCCCATTCCATTCTATTCCATTACATTCCGATACATTCCATTCCATTCCCTTCCATTCGTGTTGATTCCATTCCATGCCATGCCATTCCATTCCATTCCGGTTGATTCCATTCCATTCCATTCCATTCCATTCCATTCCATTTCATTACCTTCGTGTTGATTCCATTCCATTCCATTCCTTTCCGTTCCCTTCCATTCCATTCCATTAGAGTTGATTCCATTCCATTCCATTCAATTCCATTCCATTCCATTTCATTCCATTCTCGATGATTCCATTACATTCCATTCCATTCCATTTCATTCCATTCTCGATGATTCCATTCCATTCCATTCCATTCCATTCGGGTTGATTCCATTCCATTTCATTCCATCAGATTCCATTCCTTTCCATTCCATTCGTGTTAATTCCATGCCATTCCACTCCATTCCATTGCCTTCCATTCCATTCCATTCGGGTTGCTTCTATTCCATTCCAGAACATTCCATTCCATTCCATTCCGATTGATTCCATTCCATTCCATTGCATTCCATTCCATTCCACTCCATTCCATTGTGGTTGATTCCTTTCCATTCCATTCCATTCCATTCCTTTCCATTCCGTTTCATTCCATTCCATTCAATTTCATTCCATTCGGGTTGAATCCATTCCATTCCATTCCTTTCCATTATATTCCATTCCATTCCATTCCATTCGGGTTCATTCCATTCCGTTGCATTCCATTCCATTCCATTCCATTCCCTTCGGGTTGAATAAATTCCATTCCCTTCCATTCCATTCCATTCCATTCGGGTTGATTCCATTCCATTCCATTCCATACCTTTCCATTGCTGTTGATTCCATTCCATTCCATTCCATTCCATTCCATTCCACTCCATTCCATTCCATTCCGTTTGTGTTGATTCCATTCCGTTCCAATCCATACCATTCCATTCCTTTCCATTCCGGTTAATTCCATTCCATTCCATTTCATTCAATTCCATTCTGGTTGATTCCATTTAATTTCTTCCTATTCCATTCCATTCCATTCTATTCGCGTTGATTCCATTCCATCCCATTCCATTCCATTCCATCCCATTCCATTCCATTCCATTCGGGTTGATTCCATTGCATTCCATTCCATTCCATACCATTTGCGTGGATTCCATTCCATTCCATTCAATTCCATTGCATTCCATTCCATTCGGGTTGATTCCTTTCCATTCCATTCCATTGCATTCCATTCCATACCATTCCATTCCATTCCACTCAGGTTGATTCCATTCCATTTCTTTCCATTCCATTCCATTCCATTCCATTCCATTCGGGTTTATTCCATTCCATTCCATTCCATTCCATTCCATTCCATTCTATTCCATTCTATCCCATTCCATTCCATTCCATTCGGGATGATTCCATTCCATTCCATTCCATACCTTTCCATTGCTGTTGATTCCATTCCATTCCATTCCATTCCATTCCACTCCATTCCATTCCATTCCGTTTGTGTTGATTCCATTCCGTTCCAATCCATACCATTCCATTCCTTTCCATTCCGGTTAATTCCATTCCATTCCATTTCATTCAATTCCATTCTGGTTGATTCCATTCCATTTCTTCCTATTCCATTCCATTCCATTCTATTCGCGTTGATTCCATTCCATCCCATTCCATTCCATTCCATCCCATTCCATTCCATTCCATTCGGGTTGATTCCATTCCAGAACATTCCATTAGATTCCATTCCTTTCCATTCAATTCGTGTTAATTCCATGCCATTCCACTCCATTCCATTGCCTTCCATTTAATTCCATTCCATTCGGGTTGCTTCTATTCCATTCCAGAACATTCCATTCCATTCCATTCCAATTGATTCCATTCCATTCCATTGCATTCCATTCCATTCCACTCCATTCCATTGTGGTTGATTCCTTTCCGTTCCATTCCATTCCATTCCTTTCCATTCCGTTTCATTCCATTCCATTCAATTTCATGCCATTCGGGTTGAATCCATTCCATTCCATTCCATTCCATTCGGGTTCATTCCATTCCATTCCATTCCATTCCATTCCATTCCATTCCATTCCATTCCCTTCGGGTTGAATAAATTCCATTCCCTTCCATTCCATTCCATTCCATTCGGGTTGATTCCATTCCATTCCATTCCATTCCATTCCATTCCATTCCGGTTGATTCCATTCCATTTCTTTCCATTCCATTCCATTCCATTCCATTCCATTATGGTTTATTCCATTCCATTCCATTCCATTCTATTCCATTCTATCCCATTCCATTCCATTCCATTCGGGATGATTCCATTCCATTCCATTCCATACCTTTCCATTGCTGTTGATTCCATTCCATTCCATTCCATTCCATTCCACTCCATTCCATTCCATTCCGTTTGTGTTGATTCCATTCCGTTCCAATCCATACCATTCCATTCCATTCCATTCCGGTTAATTCCATTCCATTCCATTTCATTCAATTCCATTCTGGTTGATTCCATTCCATTTCTTCCTATTCCATTCCATTCCATTCTATTCCATTCCATTCCATTCTATTCGCGTTGATTCCATTCCATCCCATTCCATTCCATTCCATCCCATTCCATTCCATTCCATTCGGGTTGATTCCATTGCATTCCATTCCATTCCATACCATTTGCGTGGATTCCATTCCATTCCATTCAATTCCATTGCATTCCATTCCATTCGGGTTGATTCCTTTCCATTCCATTCCATTGCATTCCATTCCATACCATTCCATTCCATTCCACTCAGGTTGATTCCATTCCATTTCTTTCCATTCCATTCCATTCCATTCCATTTCATTCGGGTTTATTCCATTCCATTCCATTCCATTCCATTCCATTCCATTCCATTCCATTCCATTCTATGCCATTCCAATCCATTCCATTCCGTTTGATTCCATTCCATTCCATTCCATACCATTCCATTCCTGTTGATTCCTTTCAATTCCACTCCATTCCATTCCATTCCGTTTGGGTTGATTCCATTCCGTTCCAATCCATACCATTCCATTCCATTCGGGTTGATTCCATTCCATTCCATTCCATTCCATTCCATTTCATTGCATTCTGTTTGATTCCATTCCATTCCATTCCATTCCATTCCCTTCCATTCTGGTTGATTCCATTCCATTCCTTTCCATTCCATTTCATTACATTCCATTCGGGTTGATTCCATTCCATTCCATTCTATTCCATTCCATTCCATTCAATTCGCTTTGATTCCATTCCATTCGATTCCATTCCATTCGGATTGACTCCATTCCATTCCATTTCATTCCATTCTATTCCATTCCATTGCATTCCATTTCATTCCATTCGGGTAGATTCCGTTCTATTCCATTCCTATCCATACCATTCCATACCGGTTCATTCCATTCCATTCCATTCCATTCCATTCCATTCCATTCCATCCCATTCCATTTGGGTTGATTCCATTCCATTCCATTCCATTCCATTTCATTCCAATCCATTCGGTTTCATTCCATTCCATTCCATTCCATGCCATTCGGTTGCTTCCATTCCAATCCAGAACATTCCATTCCGTTCCATTCAATTCCGGTTCATTCCATTCCATTCCATTCCATTCCATTCCGTTCCATTCTATTCCATTCTGTTTAATTCCATTCCATTCCATTCCATTCCATTCGAGTTGATTCCATTCCATTCCATTCTATTCCATTCCATTCCATTCTATTCCATTCCATTCCATTCTATTCGCGTTGATTCCATTCCATCCCTTTCCATTCCATTCCATCCCATTCCATTCCATTCCATTCCATTCCATTCGGGTTGATTCCATTGCATTCCATTTCATTCCATTCTATTCCATTCCATTCGGGTTCATTCCATTCCATTCCGTTCCATTCGATTCCATTCCATTCCATTCCATTCGGGATGCTTCCATTCCAGTCAAGAACATTCCATTCCATAACATTCCATTCCATTCCGGCTGATTCCATTGCATTCCATTCCATTCCATTTCATTCCATTCGGGTTGATTCCATTCCATTACATTCCATTACATTCCATTCTGGTTGATCCTATTCGATTCCATTCGCTTCAATTCCATTCCATTCCATTCCATTCGAGTTGCTTCCATTCCATTCCAGAACATTCCATTCCATTCCTTTCCATTCTTTCCATTCCATTCTATTCGGGTTCATTCCATTCCATTCCATTCCATTCCGTTCCATTCTGGTAGAATCCATTCCGTTCCATTCCAATCCATTCCATTCCATTCCGATTGATTCCATGCCATTCCTTTCCATTCCATTCCGTTCCATTCCATTCCATTCCGATTAATTCCATGCCATTCCATTGCATTCCATTCCATTCCACTCCATTCCTCTGTGGTTGATTCCATTCCATTCCATTCCATTCCATTCCATTCCATTCCTTTCCAATCCGTTTCATTCCATTCCATTCAATTTCAATCCATTCGGGTTGATTCCATTCCATTCCATTCCATTCCATTAGGGTTGATGCCATTCCATTCCATTCAACACCATTCTATTCCATTTGGGTTGATTCCATTCCATTCCATTCCATTCCATTCCATTACATTCGGGTTAATTCCATTCCATTCCATTCCATTCGATTCCATTTCATTCCATTCCATTCGGGATGATTCCATTCCAGTCAAGAACATTCCATTCCATTCCATTCCATTCCTATCCATTCCTTTCCATTCCGGTTTATCCCTTTACATTCCATTCCATTCCTTTCGTTTTGATTCCATTCCATTCCATTCCATTCCATTCCATTCGGTTTGATTCCATTCCATTACATTACATTGCTTTCCATTCCATTCCATTTCATTCCATTCGGGTTGATTCCATTCCATTCCACTCCATTCCATTCTGGTCGAGTCCATTCCATTCCATTCCCTTCATTTCCATTCCATTCCATTCCATTCTGGTTGCTTCCATTCCGATCCAGAACATTCCATTCCATTCCTTTCCATTACATTCCATTCCGTTCCATTCGGGTTCATTCCATTCCATTCCATTCCATTCCATTCCATTCCATTCCATTCCACTCGGGATGTTTCCATTCCATTTCATTCTATTCCATTCCATTCCATTCCAATCCATTCCATTCTGGATGATTACATTCCATTCCATTCGTGTTGATACCATTCCATTCCACGCCATTCCATTCCATTCCTTTAGGGTTGTTGCCGTTCAATTCCATTCCATACCATTCCATTATATTTGGGTTGATTCCATTCCATTCCATTCCATTACATTCGGGTTAATTCCATTCCATTCCTTCCCATTCGATTCCATTCCATTCCATTCCATTCGGGATGCTTCCATTCCAGTCAAGAACATTCCATTACATAACATTCCATTCCATTCCATTCCGGTTGATTCCATTGCATTCCATTCCATTCCATTTCATTCCATTCGGGTTGATTCCATTCCATTCCATTCCATTACATTACATTCTGGTTGATCCTATTCGATTCCATTCGCTTCAATTCCATTTCATTCCTTTCCATTCGAGTTGCTTCCATTCCAATCCAGAACATTCCATTCCATTCCTTTTCATTCTTTCCATTCCATTCTATTCGGGTTCATTCCATTCCATTCCATTCCATTCCGTTCCATTCTGGTAGAATCCATTCCGTTCCATTCCAATCCATTCCATTTCATTCCGATTGATTCCATGCCATTCCTTTCCATTCCATTCCATTCCGTTCCATTCCATTCCATTCCGATTAATTCCATTCCATTCCATTGCATTCCATTCCATTCCACTCCATTCCTCTGTGGTTGATTGCATTCCATTCCATTCCATTCCATTCCATTCCATTCCATTCCATTCCATTCCTTACCAATCCGTTTCATTCCATTCCATTCAATTTCAATCCATTCGGGTTGATTCCATTCCATTCCATTCCTTTACATTATATTCCATTGCATTCCATTCCATTCGGGTTCATTCCATTCCATTCCATTCCATTCCATTCCATTCCATTCCATTCCCTTCGTGTTGAATCCATTCCATTCCCTTCCATTCCATCCCATTCCATTCTATTCCATTCCATTCCGATACATTCCATTCCATTCCCTTCCATTCGTGTTGATTCCATTCCATGCCATGCCATTCCATTCCATTCCGGTTGATTCCATTCCATTCCATTCCATTCCATTCCATTCCATTCCATTTCATTTCCTTCGTGTTGATTCCATTCCATTCCATTCCATTCCGTTCCCTTCCATTCCATTCCATTAGAGTTGATTCCATTCCATTCCATTCAATTCCATTCCATTCCATTTCATTCCATTCTCGATGATTCCATTCCATTCCATTCCATTCCATTCGGGTTGATTCCATTCCATTTCATTCCATCAGATTCCATTCCTTTCCATTCCATTCGTGTTAATTCCATGCCATTCCACTCCATTCCATTGCCTTCCATTCCATTCCATTCCATTCGGGTTGCTTCTATTCCATTCCAGAACATTCCATTCCATTCCATTCCGATTGATTCCATTCCATTCCATTGCATTCCATTCCATTCCACTCCATTCCATTGTGGTTGATTCCTTTCCATTCCATTCCATTCCTTTCCATTCCGTTTCATTCCATTCCATTCAATTTCATTCCATTCGGGTTGAATCCATTCCATTCCATTCCTTTCCATTATATTCCATTCCATTCCATTCCATTCGGGTTCATTCCATTCCATTCCATTCCATTCCATTCCATTCCATTCCATTCCATTCCATTCCCTTCGGGTTGAATAAATTCCATTCCCTTCCATTCCATTCCATTCCATTCGGGTTGATTCCATTCCATTCCATTCCATTCCATTCCATTCCATTCCGGTTGATTCCATTCCATTTCTTTCCATTCCATTCCATTCCATTCCATTCCATTCTGGTTTATTCCATTCCATTCCATTCCATTCCATTCCATTCCATTCCATTCTATTCCATTCTATCCCATTCCATTCCATTCCATTCGGGATGATTCCATTCCATTCCATTCCATACCTTTCCATTGCTGTTGATTCCATTCCATTCCATTCCATTCCATTCCACTCCATTCCATTCCATTCCGTTTGTGTTGATTCCATTCCGTTCCAATCCATACCATTCCATTCCATTCCATTCCGGTTAATTCCATTCCATTCCATTTCATTCAATTCCATTCTGGTTGATTCCATTCCATTTCTTCCTATTCCATTCCATTCCATTCTATTCGCGTTGATTCCATTCCATCCCATTCCATTCCATTCCATCCCATTCCATTCCATTCCATTCGGGTTGATTCCATTCCATTTCATTCCATTAGATTCCATTCCTTTCCATTCAATTCGTGTTAATTCCATGCCATTCCACTCCATTCCATTGCCTTCCATTCCATTCCATTCCATTCGGGTTGCTTCTATTCCATTCCAGAACATTCCATTCCATTCCATTCCAATTGATTCCATTCCATTCCATTGCATTCCATTCCATTCCACTCCATTCCATTGTGGTTGATTCCTTTCCGTTCCATTCCATTCCATTCCTTTCCATTCCGTTTCATTCCATTCCATTCAATTTCATGCCATTCGGGTTGAATCCATTCCATTCCATTCCATTCCATTCGGGTTCATTCCATTCCATTCCATTCCATTCCATTCCATTCCATTCCCTTCGGGTTGAATAAATTCCATTCCCTTCCATTCCATTCCATTCCATTCGGGTTGATTCCATTCCATTCCATTCCATTCCATTCCATTCCGGTTGATTCCATTCCATTTCTTTCCATTCCATTCCATTCCATTCCATTCCATTCTGGTTTATTCCATTCCATTCCATTCCATTCCATTCCATTCCATTCTATTCCATTCTATCCCATTCCATTCCATTCCATTCGGGATGATTCCATTCCATTCCATTCCATACCTTTCCATTGCTGTTGATTCCATTCCATTCCATTCCATTCCATTCCACTCCATTCCATTCCATTCCGTTTGTGTTGATTCCATTCCGTTCCAATCCATACCATTCCATTCCATTCCATTCCGGTTAATTCCATTCCATTCCATTTCATTCAATTCCATTCTGGTTGATTCCATTCCATTTCTTCCTATTCCATTCCATTCCATTCTATTCCATTCCATTCCATTCTATTCGCGTTGATTCCATTCCATCCCATTCCATTCCATTCCATCCCATTCCATTCCATTCCATTCGGGTTGATTCCATTGCATTCCATTCCATTCCATACCATTTGCGTGGATTCCATTCCATTCCATTCAATTCCATTGCATTCCATTCCATTCGGGTTGATTCCTTTCCATTCCATTCCATTGCATTCCATTCCATACCATTCCATTCCATTCCACTCAGGTTGATTCCATTCCATTTCTTTCCATTCCATTCCATTCCATTCCATTCCATTCGGGTTTATTCCATTCCATTCCATTCCATTCCATTCCATTCCATTCCATTCCATTCTATGCCATTCCAATCCATTCCATTCCGTTTGATTCCATTCCATTCCATTCCATACCATTCCATTCCTGTTGATTCCTTTCAATTCCACTCCATTCCATTCCATTCCGTTTGGGTTGATTCCATTCCGTTCCAATCCATACCATTCCATTCCATTCGGGTTGATTCCATTCCATTCCATTCCATTCCATTCCATTTCATTGCATTCTGTTTGATTCCATTCCATTCCATTCCATTCCATTCAATTCCCTTCCATTCTGGTTGATTCCATTCCATTCCATTCCATTCCATTTCATTACATTCCATTCGGGTTGATTCCATTCCATTCCATTCTATTCCATTCCATTCCATTCAATTCGCTTTGATTCCATTCCATTCGATTCCATTCCATTCGGATTGACTCCATTCCATTCCATATCATTCCATTCTATTCCATTCCATTGCATTCCATTTCATTCCATTCGGGTAGATTCCGTTCTATTCCATTCCTATCCATACCATTCCATACCGGTTCATTCCATTCCATTCCATTCCATTCCATTCCATTCCATCCCATTCCATTTGGGTTGATTCCATTCCATTCCATTCCATTCCATTTCATTCCAATCCATTCGGTTTCATTCCGTTCCATTCCATTCCATGCCATTCGGTTGCTTACATTCCAATCCAGAACATTCCATTCCGTTCCATTCAATTCCGGTTCATTCCATTCCATTCCATTCCATTCCATTCCGTTCCATTCTATTCCATTCTGTTTAATTCCATTCCATTCCATTCCATTCCATTCGAGTTGATTCCATTCCATTCCATTCTATTCCATTCCATTCCATTCTATTCCATTCCATTCCATTCTATTCGCGTTGATTCCATTCCATCCCTCTCCATTCCATTCCATCCCATTCCATTCCATTCCATTCCATTCCATTCGGGTTGATTCCATTGCATTCCATTTCATTCCATTCTATTCCATTCCATTCGGGTTCATTCCATTCCATTCCGTTCCATTCGATTCCATTCCATTCCATTCCATTCGGGATGCTTCCATTCCAGTCAAGAACATTCCATTCCATAACATTCCATTCCATTCCGGCTGATTCCATTGCATTCCATTCCATTCCATTTCATTCCATTCGGGTTGATTCCATTCCATTACATTCCATTACATTCCATTCTGGTTGATCCTATTCGATTCCATTCGCTTCAATTCCATTCCATTCCATTCCATTCGAGTTGCTTCCATTCCATTCCAGAACATTCCATTCCATTCCTTTCCATTCTTTCCATTCCATTCTATTCGGGTTCATTCCATTCCATTCCATTCCATTCCGTTCCATTCTGGTAGAATCCATTCCGTTCCATTCCAATCCATTCCATTCCATTCCGATTGATTCCATGCCATTCCTTTCCATTCCATTCCGTTCCATTCCATTCCATTCCGATTAATTCCATGCCATTCCATTGCATTCCATTCCATTCCACTCCATTCCTCTGTGGTTGATTCCATTCCATTCCATTCCATTCCATTCCATTCCATTCCTTTCCAATCCGTTTCATTCCATTCCATTCAATTTCAATCCATTCGGGTTGATTCCATTCCATTCCATTCCATTCCATTCCATTCCATTAGGGTTGATGCCATTCCATTCCATTCAACACCATTCTATTCCATTTGGGTTGATTCCATTCCATTCCATTCCATTCCATTCCATTACATTCGGGTTAATTCCATTCCATTCCATTCCATTCGATTCCATTTCATTCCATTCCATTCGGGATGATTCGATTCCAGTCAAGAACATTCCATTCCATTCCATTCCATTCCTATCCATTCCTTTCCATTCCGGTTTATCCCTTTACATTCCATTCCATTCCTTTCGTTTTGATTCCATTCCATTCCATTCCATTCCATTCCATTCGGTTTGATTCCATTCCATTACATTACATTGCTTTCCATTCCATTCCATTTCATTCCATTCGGGTTGATTCCATTCCATTCCACTCCATTCCATTCTGGTCGATTCCATTCCATTCCATTCCCTTCATTTCCATTCCATTCCATTCCATTCTGGTTGCTTCCATTCCGATCCAGAACATTCCATTCCATTCCTTTCCATTACATTCCATTCCGTTCCATTCGGGTTCATTCCATTCCATTCCATTCCATTCCATTCCATTCCATTCCATGCCACTCGGGATGTTTCCATTCCATTTCATTCTATTCCATTCCATTCCATTCCAATCCATTCCATTCTGGATGATTACATTCCATTCCATTCGTGTTGATACCATTCCATTCCACGCCATTCCATTCCATTCCTTTAGGGTTGTTGCCGTTCAATTCCATTCCATACCATTCCATTATATTTGGGTTGATTCCATTCCATTCCATTCCATTACATTCGGGTTAATTCCATTCCATTCCTTCCCATTCGATTCCATTCCATTCCATTCCATTCGGGATGCTTCCATTCCAGTCAAGAACATTCCATTACATAACATTCCATTCCATTCCATTCCGGTTGATTCCATTGCATTCCATTCCATTCCATTTCATTCCATTCGGGTTGATTCCATTCCATTCCATTCCATTACATTACATTCTGGTTGATCCTATTCGATTCCATTCGCTTCAATTCCATTTCATTCCATTCCATTCGAGTTGCTTCCATTCCAATCCAGAACATTCCATTCCATTCCTTTTCATTCTTTCCATTCCATTCTATTCGGGTTCATTCCATTCCATTCCATTCCATTCCGTTCCATTCTGGTAGAATCCATTCCGTTCCATTCCAATCCATTCCATTTCATTCCGATTGATTCCATGCCATTCCTTTCCATTCCATTCCATTCCGTTCCATTCCATTCCATTCCGATTAATTCCATTCCATTCCATTGCATTCCATTCCATTCCACTCCATTCCTCTGTGGTTGATTGCATTCCATTCCATTCCATTCCATTCCATTCCATTCCATTCCATTCCTTACCAATCCGTTTCATTCCATTCCATTCAATTTCAATCCATTCGGGTTGATTCCATTCCATTCCATTCCTTTACATTATATTCCATTGCATTCCATTCCATTCGGGTTCATTCCATTCCATTCCATTCCATTCCATTCCATTCCATTCCATTCCCTTCGTGTTGAATACATTCCATTCCCTTCCATTCCATCCCATTCCATTCTATTCCATTCCATTCCGATACATTCCATTCCATTCCCTTCCATTCGTGTTGATTCCATTCCATGCCATGCCATTCCATTCCATTCCGGTTGATTCCATTCCATTCCATTCCATTCCATTCCATTCCATTCCATTCCATTCCATTCCATTTCATTTCCTTCGTGTTGATTCCATTCCATTCCATTCCATTCCGTTCCCTTCCATTCCATTCCATTAGAGTTGATTCCATTCCATTCCATTAAATTCCATTCCATTCCATTTCATTCCATTCTCGATGATTCCATTCCATTCCATTCCATTCCATTCGGGTTGATTCCATTCCATTTCATTCCATCAGATTCCATTCCTTTCCATTCCATTCGTGTTAATTCCATGCCATTCCACTCCATTCCATTGCCTTCCATTCCATTCCATTCCATTCGGTTTGCTTCTATTCCATTCCAGAACATTCCATTCCATTCCATTCCGATTGATTCCATTCCATTCCATTGCATTCCATTCCATTCCACTCCATTCCATTGTGGTTGATTCCTTTCCATTCCATTCCATTCCTTTCCATTCCGTTTCATTCCATTCCATTCAATTTCATTCCATTCGGGTTGAATCCATTCCATTCCATTCCTTTCCATTATATTCCATTCCATTCCATTCCATTCGGGTTCATTCCATTCCATTCCTTTCCATTCCATTCCATTCCATTCCATTCCCTTCGGGTTGAATAAATTCCATTCCCTTCCATTCCATTCCATTCCATTCGGGTTGATTCCATTCCATTCCATTCCATTCCATTCCATTCCATTCCGGTTGATTCCATTCCATTTCTTTCCATTCCATTCCATTCCATTCCATTCCATTCTGGTTTATTCCATTCCATTCCATTCCATTCCATTCCATTCCATTCCATTCCATTCCATTCTATTCCATTCTATCCCATTCCATTCCATTCCATTCGGGATGATTCCATTCCATTCCATTCCATACCTTTCCATTGCTGTTGATTCCATTCCATTCCATTCCATTCCATTCCACTCCATTCCATTCCATTCCGTTTGTGTTGATTCCATTCCGTTCCAATCCATACCATTCCATTCCATTCCATTCCGGTTAATTCCATTCCATTCCATTTCATTCAATTCCATTCTGGTTGATTCCATTCCATTTCTTCCTATTCCATTCCATTCCATTCTATTCCATTCCATTCCATTCTATTCGCGTTGATTCCATTCCATCCCATTCCATTCCATTCCATCCCATTCCATTCCATTCCATTCGGGTTGATTCCATTGCATTCCATTCCATTCCATACCATTTGCGTGGATTCCATTCCATTCCATTCAATTCCATTGCATTCCATTCCATTCGGGTTGATTCCTTTCCATTCCATTCCATTGCATTCCATTCCATACCATTCCATTCCATTCCACTCAGGTTGATTCCATTCCATTTCTTTCCATTCCATTCCATTCCATTCCATTCCATTCGGGTTTATTCCATTCCATTCCATTCCATTCCATTCCATTCCATTCCATTCCATTCCATTCCATTCCGTTCCATTCCATTCCATTCTATGCCATTCCAATCCATTCCATTCCGTTTGATTCCATTCCATTCCATTCCATACCATTCCATTCCTGTTGATTCCTTTCAATTCCACTCCATTCCATTCCATTCCGTTTGGGTTGATTCCATTCCGTTCCAATCCATACCATTCCATTCCATTCGGGTTGATTCCATTCCATTCCATTCCATTCCATTTCATTGCATTCTGTTTGATTCCATTCCATTCCATTCCATTCCATTCCATTCCATTCTGGTTGATTCCATTCCATTCCATTCCATTCCATTTCATTACATTCCATTCGGGTTGATTCCATTCCATTCCATTCTATTCCATTCCATTCCATTCAATTCGCTTTGATTCCATTCCATTCGATTCCATTCCATTCGGATTGACTCCGTTCCATTCCATTTCATTCCATTCTATTCCATTCCATTGCATTCCATTTCATTCCATTCGGGTAGATTCCGTTCTATTCCATTCCTATCCATACCATTCCATACCGGTTCATTCCATTCCATTCCATTCCATTCCATTCCATTCCATTCCATCCCATCCCATTCCATTTGGGTTGATTCCATTCCATTCCATTCCATTCCATTCCATTTCATTCCAATCCATTCGGTTTCATTCCATTCCATTCCATTCCATGCCATTCGGTTGCTTCCATTCCAATCCAGAACATTCCATTCCGTTCCATTCAATTCCGGTTCATTCCATTCCATTCCATTCCATTCCATTCCATTCCGTTCCATTCTATTCCATTCTGTTTAATTCCATTCCATTCCATTCCATTCCATTCGAGTTGATTCCATTCCATTCCATTCTATTCCATTCCATTCCATTCTATTCCATTCCATTCCATTCTATTCGCGTTGATTCCATTCCATCCCTTTCCATTCCATTCCATCCCATTCCATTCCATTCCATTCAATTCCATTCCATTCCATTTGGGTTGATTCCATTGCATTCCATTCCATTCCATTTCATTCCATTCGGGTTGATTCCATTCCATTACATTCCATTACATTCCATTCTGGTTGATCCTATTCGATTCCATTCGCTTCAATTCCATTCCATTCCATTCCATTCGAGTTGCTTCCATTCCAGTCAAGAACATTCCATTCCATTCCATTCCATTCCATTCCGGTTGATTCCATTGCATTCCATTCCATTCGGGATGCTTCCATTCCAGTCAAGAACATTCCATTCCATTCCATTCCATTCCATTCCATTCCGGTTGATTCCATTGCATTCCATTCCATTCGGGATGCTTCCATTCCAGTCAAGAACATTCCATTCCATTCCATCCCATTCCATTCCATTCCGGTTGATTCCATTGCATTCCATTCCATTCCATTTCATTCCATTCGGGTTGATTCCATTCCATTACATTCCATTACATTCCATTCTGGTTGATCCTATTCGATTCCATTCGCTTCAATTCCATTCCATTCCATTCCATTCGAGTTGCTTCCATTCCATTCCAGAACATTCCATTCCATTCCTTTCCATTCTTTCCATTCCATTCTATTCGGGTTCATTCCATTCCATTCCATTCCATTCCGTTCCATTCTGGTAGAATCCATTCCATTCCATTCCAATCCATTCCATTCCATTCCGATTGATTCCATGCCATTCCTTTCCATTCCATTCCGTTCCATTCCATTCCATTCCGATTAATTCCATGCCATTCCATTGCATTCCATTCCATTCCACTCCATTCCTCTGTGGTTGATTCCATTCCATTCCATTCCATTCCATTCCATTCCTTTCCAATCCGTTTCATTCCATTCCATTCAATTTCAATCCATTCGGGTTGATTCCATTCCATTCCATTCCATTCCATTAGGGTTGATGCCATTCCATTCCATTCAACACCATTCTATTCCATTTGGGTTGATTCCATTCCATTCCATTCCATTCCATTTCATTCCATTACATTCGGGTTAATTCCATTCCATTCCATTCCATTCGATTCCATTTCATTCCATTCCATTCGGGATGCTTCCATTCCAGTCAAGAACATTCCATTCCATTCCATTCCATTCCTATCCATTCCTTTCCATTCCGGTTTATCCCTTTACATTCCATTCCATTCCTTTCGTTTTGATTCCATTCCATTCCATTCCATTCCATTCCATTCCATTCGGTTTGATTCCATTCCATTACATTACATTGCTTTCCATTCCATTCCATTCCATTCCATTCTGGTTGCTTCCATTCCGATCCAGAACATTCCATTCCATTCCTTTCCATTACATTCCATTCCGTTCCATTCGGGTTCATTCCATTCCATTCCATTCCATTCCATTCCATTCCATTCCACTCGGGATGTTTCCATTCCATTTCATTCTATTCCATTCCATTCCATTCCATTCCATTTCATTCCATTCCATTCCACTCGGGATGTTTCCATTCCATTTCATTCTATTCCATTCCATTCCATTCCAATCCATTCCATTCTGGATGATTACATTCCATTCCATTCGTGTTGATACCATTCCATTCCACCCCATTCCATTCCATTCCTTTAGGGTTGTTGCCGTTCAATTCCATTCCATACCATTCCATTATATTTGGGTTGATTCCATTCCATTCCATTCCATTACATTCGGGTTAATTCCATTCCATTCCTTCCCATTCGATTCCATTCCATTCCATTCCATTCGGGATGCTTCCATTCCAGTCAAGAACATTCCATTACATAACATTCCATTCCATTCCATTCCGGTTGATTCCATTGCATTCCATTCCATTCCATTTCATTCCATTCGGGTTGATTCCATTCCATTCCATTCCATTACATTCCATTCTGGTTGATCCTATTCGATTCCATTCGCTTCAATTCCATTCCATTCCATTCCATTCGAGTTGCTTCCATTCCAATCCAGAACATTCCATTCCATTCCTTTCCATTCTTTCCATTCCATTCTATTCGGGTTCATTCCAGTCCATTCCATTCCATTCCGTTCCATTCTTGTAGAATCCATTCCGTTCCATTCCAATCCATTCCATTTCATTCCGATTGATTCCATGCCATTCCTTTCCATTCCATTCCATTCCGTTCCATTCCATTCCATTCCGATTAATTCCATTCCATTCCATTGCATTCCATTCCATTCCACTCCATTCCTCTGTGGTTGATTGCATTCCATTCCATTCCATTCCATTCCATTCCATTCCATTCCATTCCTTTCCAATCCGTTTCATTCCATTCCATTCAATTTCAATCCATTCGGGTTGATTCCATTCCATTCCATTCCTTTCCATTATATTCCATTGCATTCCATTCCATTCGGGTTCATTCCATTCCATTCCATTCCATCCCATTCCATTCCCTTCGTGTTGAATCCATTCCATTCCCTTCCATTCCATCCCATTCCATTCTATTCCATTCCATTCCGATACATTCCATTCCATTCCCTTCCATTCGTGTTGATTCCATTCCATGCCATGCCATTCCATTCCATTCCGGTTGATTCCATTCCATTCCATTCCATTCCATTCCATTCCACTCCATTCCATTCCATTTCATTTCCTTCGTGTTGATTCCATTCCATTCCATTCCATTCCGTTCCCTTCCATTCCATTCCATTAGAGTTGATTCCATTCCATTCCATTCAATTCCATTCCATTCCATTTCATTCCATTCTCGATGATTCCTTTCCATTCCATTCCATTCCATTTGGGTTGATTCCATTCCATTTCATTCCATTAGATTCCATTCCTTTCCATTCCATTCGTGTTAATTCCATGCCAATCCACTCCATTCCATTGCCTTCCATTCCATTCCATTCCATTCGGGTTGCTTCTATTCCATTCCAGAACATTCCATTCCATTCCATTCCGATTGATTCCATTCCATTCCATTGCATTCCATTCCATTCCACTCCATTCCATTGTGGTTGATTCCTTTCCATTCCGTTTCACTCCATTCCGTTCAATTTCATTCCATTCGGGTTGAATCCATTCCATTCCATTCCTTTCCATTATATTCCATTCTATTCCATTCCATTCGGGTTCATTCCATTCCATTCCATTCCATTCCATTCCATTCCATTCCATTCTCTTCGGGTTGAATAAATTCCATTCCCTTCCATTCCATTCCATTCCATTCGGGTTGATTCCATTCCATTCCATTCCATTCCATTCCATTCCATTCTGGTTGATTCCATTCCATTTCTTTCCATTCCATTCCATTCCATTCCATTCCATTCTGGTTTATTCCATTCCATTCCATTCCATTCCATTCCATTCCATTCCATTCCATTCTATTCCATTCTATCCCATTCCATTCCATTCCATTCGGGATGATTCCATTCCATTCCATTCCATACCTTTCCATTGCTGTTGATTCCATTCCATTCCATTCCATTCCATTCCACTCCATTCCATTCCATTCCGTTTTTGTTGATTCCATTCCGTTCCAATCCATACCATTCCATTCCATTCCATTCCGGTTAATTCCATTCCATTCCATTTCATTCAATTCCATTCTGGTTGATTCCATTCCATTTCTTCCTATTCCATTCCATTCCATTCTATTCGCGTTGATTCCATTCCATCCCATTCCATTCCATTCCATCCCATTCCATTCCATTCCATTCGGGTTGTTTCCATTGCATTCCATTCCATTCCATACCATTTGCGTGGATTCCATTCCATTCCATTCAATTCCATTGCATTCCATTCCATTCGGGTTGATTCCTTTCCATTCCATTCCATTGCATTCCATTCCATACCATTCCATTCCATTCCACTCAGGTTGATTCTATTCCATTTCTTTCCATTCCATTCCATTCCATTCCATTCCATTCGGGTTTATTCCATTCCATTCCATTCCATTCCGTTCCATTCCATTCCATTCTATGCCATTCCAATCCATTCCATTCCGTTTGATTCCATTCCATTCCATTCCATACCATTCCATTCCTGTTGATTCCTTTCAATTCCACTCCATTCCATTCCATTCCGTTTGGGTTGATTCCATTCCGTTCCAATCCATACCATTCCATTCCATTCGGGTTGATTCCATTCCATTCCATTCCATTCCATTCCATTTCATTGCATTCTGTTTGATTCCATTCCATTCCATTCCATTCCATTCCATTCCATTCTGGTTGATTCCATTCCATTCCATTCCATTCCATTTCATTACATTCCATTCGGGTTGATTCCATTCCATTCCATTCTATTCTATTCCATTCCATTCCATTCGCTTTGATTCCATTCCATTCGATTCCATTCCATTCGGATTGACTCCATTCCATTCCATTTCATTCCATTCTATTCCATTCCATTGCATTGCATTTCATTCCATTCGGGTAGATTCTGTTCTATTCCATTCCTATCCATACCATTCCATACCGGTTCATTCCATTCCATTCCATTCCATTCCATTCCATTCCATCCCATTCCATTTGGGTTGATTCCATTCCATTCCATTTCATTCCATTTCATTCCAATCCATTCGGTTTCATTCCATTCCATTCCATTCCATGCCATTCGGTTGCTTCCATTTCAATCCAGAACATTCCATTCCGTTCCATTCAATTCCGGTTCATTCCATTCCATTCCATTCCATTCCATTCTATTCCATTCTGTTTAATTCCATTCCATTCCATTCCATTCGAGTTGATTCCATTCCATTCCATTCTATTCCATTCCATTCCATTCCATTCCATTCCATTCCATTCCATTCTATTCGCGTTGATTCCATTCCATCCCTTTCCATTCCATTCCATCCCATTCCATTCCATTCCATTCCATTCCATTCCATTCCATTCGGGTTGATTCCATTGCATTCCATTCCATTCCATTCTATTCCATTCCATTCGGGTTCATTCCATTCCATTCCGTTCCATTCGATTCCATTCCATTCCATTCCATTCGGGATGCTTCCATTCCAGTCAAGAACATTCCATTCCATTCCATTCCATTCCATTCCATTCCATTCCATTCCATTCCATTCCGGTTGATTCCATTGCATTCCATTCCATTCCATTTCATTCCATTCGGGTTGATTCCATTCCATTACATTCCATTACATTCCATTCTGGTTGATCCTATTCGATTCCATTCGCTTCAATTCCATTCCATTCCATTCCATTCGAGTTGCTTCCATTCCATTCCAGAACATTCCATTCCATTCTATTCGGGTTCATTCCATTCCATTCCATTCCATTCCGTTCCATTCTGGTAGAATCCATTCCGTTCCATTCCAATCCATTCCATTCCATTCCGATTGATTCCATGCCATTCCTTTCCATTCCATTCCGTTCCATTCCATTCCATTCCGATTAATTCCATGCCATTCCATTGCATTCCATTCCATTCCACTCCATTCCTCTGTGGTTGATTCCATTCCATCCCATTCCATTCCATTCCATTCCATTCCTTTCCAATCCGTTTCATTCCATTCCATTCAATTTCAATCCATTCGGGTTGATTCCATTCCATTCCATTCCATTCCATTCCATTAGGTTTGATGCCATTCCATTCCATTCAACACCATTCTATTCCATTTGGGTTGATTCCATTCCATTCCATTCCATTCCATTCCATTACATTCGGGTTAATTCCATTCCATTCCATTCCATTCGATTCCATTTCATTCCATTCCATTCGGGATGCTTCCATTCCAGTCAAGAACATTCCATTCCATTCCATTCCATTCCTATCCATTCCTTTCCATTCTGGTTTATCCCTTTACATTGCATTCCATTCCTTTCGTTTTGATTCCATTCCATTCCTTTCCATTCCACTCCATTCCATTCTGGTCGATTCCATTCCATTCCATTCCCTTCATTTCCATTCCATTCCATTCCATTCTGGTTGCTTCCATTCCGATCCAGAACATTCCATTCCATTCCTTTCCATTACATTCCATTCCGTTCCATTCGGGTTCATTCCATTCAATTCCATTCCATTCCATTCCATTCCATTCCATTCCATTCCATTCCGGTTGATTCCATTCCATTTCTTTCCATTCCATTCCATTCCATTCCATTCCATTCTGGTTTATTCCATTCCATTCCATTCCATTCCATTCCATTCCATTCCATTCTATCCCATTCCATTCCATTCCATTCGGGATGATTCCATTCCATTCCATTCCATACCTTTCCATTGCTGTTGATTCCATTCCATTCCATTCCATTCCATTCCATTCCACTCCATTCCATTCCATTCCGTTTGTGTTGATTCCATTCCGTTCCAATCCATACCATTCCATTCCATTCCATTCCGGTTAATTCCATTCCATTCCATTTCATTCAATTCCATTCTGGTTGATTCCATTCCATTTCTTCCTATTCCATTCCATTCCATTCTATTCCATTCCATTCCATTCTATTCGCGTTGATTCCATTCCATCCCATTCCATTCCATTCCATCCCATTCCATTCCATTCCATTCGGGTTGATTCCATTGCATTCCATTCCATTCCATACCATTTGCGTGCGTTCCATTCCATTCCATTCAATTCCATTGCATTCCATTCCATTCGGGTTGATTCCTTTCCATTCCATTCCATTGCATTCCATTCCATACCATTCCATTCCATTCCACTCAGGTTGATTCCATTCCATTTCGTTCCATTCCATTCCATTCCATTCCATTCCATTCGGTTTTATTCCATTCCACTCCATTCCATTCCATTCCATTCCATTCCATCCGTTCCATTCCATTCCATTCTATGCCATTCCAATCCATTCCATTCCTTTTGATTCCATTCCATTCCATTCCATACCATTCCATTCCTGTTGATTCCTTTAAATTCCACTCCATTCCATTCCATTCCGTTTGGGTTGATTCCATTCCGTTCCAATCCATACCATTCCATTCCATTCGGGTTGATTCCATTCCATTCCATTCCATTCCATTTCATTGCATTCTGTTTGATTCCATTCCATTCCATTCCATTCCATTCCATTCCATTCTGGTTGATTCCATTCCATTCCATTCCATTCCATTTCATTACATTCCATTCGGGTTGATTCCATTCCATTCCATTCTATTCCATTCCATTCCATTCAATTCGCTTTGATTCCATTCCATTCCATTCCATTCCATTCCGTTCCATTCTGGTAGAATCCATTCCGTTCCATTCCAATCCATTCCATTTCATTCCGATTGATTCCATGCCATTCCTTTCCATTCCATTCCATTCCGTTCCATTCCATTCCATTCCGATTAATTCCATTCCATTCCATTGCATTCCATTCCATTCCACTCCATTCCTCTGTGGTTGATTGCATTCCATTCCATTCCATTCCATTCCATTCCATTCCTTTCCAATCCGTTTCATTCCATTCCATTCAATTTCAATCCATTCGGGTTGATTCCATTCCATTCCATTCCTTTACATTATATTCCATTGCATTCCATTCCATTCGGGTTCATTCCATTCCATTCCATTCCATTCCATTCCATTCCATTCCCTTCGTGTTGAATCCATTCAATTACCTTCCATTCCATCCCATTCCATTCTATTCCATTCCATTCCGATACATTCCATTCCATTCCCTTCCATTCGTGTTGATTCCATTCCATGCCATGCCATTCCATTCCATTCCGGTTGATTCCATTCCATTCCATTCCATTCCATTCCATTCCATTCCATTCCATTTCATTTCCTTCGTGTTGATTCCATTCCATTCCATTCCATTCCGTTCCCTTCCATTCCATTCCATTAGAGTTGATTCCATTCCATTCCATTCAATTCCATTCCATTCCATTTCATTCCATTCTCGATGATTCCATTCCATTCCATTCCATTCCATTCGGGTTGATTCCATTCCATTTCATTCCATCAGATTCCATTCCTTTCCATTCCATTCGTGTTAACTCCATGCCATTCCACTCCATTCCATTGCCTTCCATTCCATTCCATTCCATTCGGGTTGCTTCTATTCCATTCCAGAACATTCCATTCCATTCCATTCCGATTGATTCCATTCCATTCCATTGCATTCCATTCCATTCCACTCCATTCAATTGTGGTTGATTCCTTTCCATTCCATTCCATTCCTTTCCATTCCGTTTCATTCCATTCCATTCAATTTCATTCCATTCGGGTTGAATCCATTCCATTCCATTCCTTTCCATTATATTCCATTCCATTCCATTCCATTCGGGTTCATTCCATTCCATTCCATTCCATTCCATTCCATTCCATTCCCTTCGGGTTGAATAAATTCCATTCCCTTCCTTTCCATTCCATTCCATTCGGGTTGATTCCATTCCATTCCATTCCATTCCATTCCATTCCATTCCATTGCATTCTGTTTGATTCCATTCCATTCCATTCCATTCCATTCCATTCCATTCCATTCTGGTTGATTCCATTCCATTCCATTCCATTCCATTTCATTACATTCCATTCGGGTTGATTCCATTCCATTCCATTCTATTCCATTCCATTCCATTCAATTCTCTTTGATTCCATTCCATTCGATTCCATTCCATTCGGATTGACTCCATTCCATTCCATTTCATTCCATTCTATTCCATTCCATTGCATTCCATTTCATTCCATTCGGGTAGATTCCGTTCTATTCCATTCCGATCCATACCATTCCATAACGGTTCATTCCATTCCATTCCATTCCATTCCATTCCATCCCATTCCATTTGGGTTGATTCCATTCCATTCCATTCCATTCCATTTCATTCCAATCCATTCGGTTTCATTCCATTCCATTCCATTCCATGCCATTCGGTTGCTTCCATTCCAATCCAGAACATTTCATTCCGTTCCATTCAATTCCGGTTCATTCCATTCCATTCCATTCTATTCCATTCTGTTTAATTCCATTCCATTCCATTCCATTCGAGTTGATTCCATTCCATTCCATTCTATTCCATTCCATTCCATTCTATTTCATTCCATTCCATTCTATTCGCGTTGATTCCATTCCATCCCTTTCCATTCCATTCCATCCCATTCCATTCCATTCCATTCCATTCCATTCCATTCCATTCGGGTTGATTCCATTGCATTCCATTCCATTCCATTCTATTCCATTCCATTCGGGTTCATTCCATTCCATTCCGTTCCATTCGATTCCATTCCATTCCATTCCATTCGGGATGCTTCCATTCCAGTCAAGAACATTCCATTCCATTCCATTCCATTCCATTCCATTCCGGTTGATTCCATTGCATTCCATTCCATTCCATTTCATTCCATTCGGGTTGATTCCATTCCATTACATTCCATTACATTCCATTCTGGTTGATCCTATTCGATTCCATTCGCTTCAATTCCATTCCATTCCATTCCATTCGAGTTGCTTCCATTCCATTCCAGAACATTCCATTCCATTCCTTTCCATTCTTTCCATTCCATTCTATTCGGGTTCATTCCATTCCATTCCATTCCATTCCGTTCCATTCTGGTAGAATCCATTCCGTTCCATTCCAATCCATTCCATTCCATTCCGATTGATTCCATGCCATTCCTTTCCATTCCATTCCGTTCCATTCCATTCCATTCCGATTAATTCCATGCCATTCCATTGCATTCCATTCCATTCCACTCCATTCCTCTGTGGTTGATTCCATTCCATTCCATTCCATTCCATTCCATTCCATTCCTTTCCAATCCGTTTCATTCCATTCCATTCAATTTCAATCCATTCGGGTTGATTCCATTCCATTCCATTCCATTCCATTCCATTAGGGTTGATGCCATTCCATTCCATTCAACACCATTCTATTCCATTTGGGTTGATTCCATTCCATTCCATTCCATTCCATTACATTACATTCGGGTTAATTCCATTCCATTCCATTCCATTCCATTCCATTTCATTCCATTCCATTCGGGATGCTTCCATTCCAGTCAAGAACATTCCATTCCATTCCATTCCATTCCTATCCATTCCTTTCCATTCCGGTTTATCCCTTTACATTCCATTCCATTCCTTTCGTTTTGATTCCATTCCATTCCATTCCATTCCATTCCATTCGGTTTGATTCCATTCCATTCCATTACATTGCTTTCCATTCCATTCCATTTCATTCCATTCGGGTTGATTCCATTCCATTCCACTCCATTCCATTCTGGTCGATTCCATTCCATTCCATTCCCTTCATTTCCATTCCATTCCATTCCATTCTGGTTGCTTCCATTCCGATCCAGAACATTCCATTCCATACCTTTCCATTACATTCCATTCCGTTCCATTCGGGTTCATTCCATTCAATTCCATTCCATTCCATTCCATTCCATTCCATTCCATTCCACTCGGGATGTTTCCATTCCATTTCATTCTATTCCATTCCATTCCATTCCAATCCATTCCATTCTGGATGATTACATTCCATTCCATTCGTGTTGATACCATTCCATTCCACGCCATTCCATTCCATTCCTTTAGGGTTGTTGCCGTTCAATTCCATTCCATACCATTCCATTATATTTGGGTTGATTCCATTCCATTCCATTCCATTACATTCGGGTTAATTCCATTCCATTCCTTCCCATTCGATTCCATTCCATTCCATTCCATTCGGGATGCTTCCATTCCAGTCAAGAACATTCCATTACATAACATTCCATTCCATTCCATTCCGGTTGATTCCATTGCATTCCATTCCATTCCATTTCATTCCATTCGGGTTGATTCCATTCCATTCCATTCCATTACATTCCATTCTGGTTGATCCTATTCGATTCCATTCGCTTCAATTCCATTCCATTCCATTCCATTCGAGTTGCTTCCATTCCAATCCAGAACATTCCATTCCATTCCTTTCCATTCTTTCCATTCCATTCTATTCGGGTTCATTCCAGTCCATTCCATTCCATTCCGTTCCATTCTGGTAGAATCCATTCCGTTCCATTCCAATCCATTCCATTTCATTCCGATTGATTCCATGCCATTCCTTTCCATTCCATTCCATTCCGTTCCATTCCATTCCATTCCGATTAATTCCATTCCATTCCATTGCATTCCATTCCATTCCACTCCATTCCTCTGTGGTTGATTGCATTCCATTCCATTCCATTCCATTCCATTCCATTCCATTCCATTCCTTTCCAATCCGTTTCATTCCATTCCATTCAATTTCAATCCATTCGGGTTGATTCCATTCCATTCCATTCCTTTCCATTATATTCCATTGCATTCCATTCCATTCGGGTTCATTCCATTCCATTCCATTCCATCCCATTCCATTCCCTTCGTGTTGAATCCATTCCATTCCCTTCCATTCCATCCCATTCCATTCTATTCCATTCCATTCCGATACATTCCATTCCATTCCCTTCCATTCGTGTTGATTCCATTCCATGCCATGCCATTCCATTCCATTCCGGTTGATTCCATTCCATTCCATTCCATTCCATTCCATTCCACTCCATTCCATTCCATTTCATTTCCTTCGTGTTGATTCCATTCCATTCCATTCCATTCCGTTCCCTTCCATTCCATTCCATTAGAGTTGATTCCATTCCATTCCATTCAATTCCATTCCATTCCATTTCATTCCATTCTCGATGATTCCTTTCCATTCCATTCCATTCCATTTGGGTTGATTCCATTCCATTTCATTCCATTAGATTCCATTCCTTTCCATTCCATTCGTGTTAATTCCATGCCAATCCACTCCATTCCATTGCCTTCCATTCCATTCCATTCCATTCGGGTTGCTTCTATTCCATTCCAGAACATTCCATTCCATTCCATTCCGATTGATTCCATTCCATTCCATTGCATTCCATTCCATTCCACTCCATTCCATTGTGGTTGATTCCTTTCCATTCCGTTTCACTCCATTCCGTTCAATTTCATTCCATTCGGGTTGAATCCATTCCATTCCATTCCTTTCCATTATATTCCATTCTATTCCATTCCATTCGGGTTCATTCCATTCCATTCCATTCCATTCCATTCCATTCCATTCCATTCTCTTCGGGTTGAATAAATTCCATTCCCTTCCATTCCATTCCATTCCATTCGGGTTGATTCCATTCCATTCCATTCCATTCCATTCCATTCCATTCTGGTTGATTCCATTCCATTTCTTTCCATTCCATTCCATTCCATTCCATTCCATTCTGGTTTATTCCATTCCATTCCATTCCATTCCATTCCATTCCATTCCATTCCATTCTATTCCATTCTATCCCATTCCATTCCATTCCATTCGGGATGATTCCATTCCATTCCATTCCATACCTTTCCATTGCTGTTGATTCCATTCCATTCCATTCCATTCCATTCCACTCCATTCCATTCCATTCCGTTTTTGTTGATTCCATTCCGTTCCAATCCATACCATTCCATTCCATTCCATTCCGGTTAATTCCATTCCATTCCATTTCATTCAATTCCATTCTGGTTGATTCCATTCCATTTCTTCCTATTCCATTCCATTCCATTCTATTCGCGTTGATTCCATTCCATCCCATTCCATTCCATTCCATCCCATTCCATTCCATTCCATTCGGGTTGTTTCCATTGCATTCCATTCCATTCCATACCATTTGCGTGGATTCCATTCCATTCCATTCAATTCCATTGCATTCCATTCCATTCGGGTTGATTCCTTTCCATTCCATTCCATTGCATTCCATTCCATACCATTCCATTCCATTCCACTCAGGTTGATTCTATTCCATTTCTTTCCATTCCATTCCATTCCATTCCATTCCATTCGGGTTTATTCCATTCCATTCCATTCCATTCCGTTCCATTCCATTCCATTCTATGCCATTCCAATCCATTCCATTCCGTTTGATTCCATTCCATTCCATTCCATACCATTCCATTCCTGTTGATTCCTTTCAATTCCACTCCATTCCATTCCATTCCGTTTGGGTTGATTCCATTCCGTTCCAATCCATACCATTCCATTCCATTCGGGTTGATTCCATTCCATTCCATTCCATTCCATTCCATTTCATTGCATTCTGTTTGATTCCATTCCATTCCATTCCATTCCATTCCATTCCATTCTGGTTGATTCCATTCCATTCCATTCCATTCCATTTCATTACATTCCATTCGGGTTGATTCCATTCCATTCCATTCTATTCTATTCCATTCCATTCCATTCGCTTTGATTCCATTCCATTCGATTCCATTCCATTCGGATTGACTCCATTCCATTCCATTT
The DNA here is from genome assembly GCF_029289425.2 of Pan paniscus. Classification (NCBI taxonomy): domain Eukaryota; kingdom Metazoa; phylum Chordata; class Mammalia; order Primates; family Hominidae; genus Pan; species Pan paniscus. The sequence continues at coordinate 40,687,634 of NC_073267.2, read as the reverse complement.
CATTCCATTCTATTCCATTCCATTGCATTGCATTTCATTCCATTCGGGTAGATTCTGTTCTATTCCATTCCTATCCATACCATTCCATACCGGTTCATTCCATTCCATTCCATTCCATTCCATTCCATTCCATCCCATTCCATTTGGGTTGATTCCATTCCATTCCATTTCATTCCATTTCATTCCAATCCATTCGGTTTCATTCCATTCCATTCCATTCCATGCCATTCGGTTGCTTCCATTCCAATCCAGAACATTCCATTCCGTTCCATTCAATTCCGGTTCATTCCATTCCATTCCATTCCATTCCATTCTATTCCATTCTGTTTAATTCCATTCCATTCCATTCCATTCGAGTTGATTCCATTCCATTCCATTCTATTCCATTCCATTCCATTCCATTCCATTCCATTCCATTCCATTCTATTCGCGTTGATTCCATTCCATCCCTTTCCATTCCATTCCATCCCATTCCATTCCATTCCATTCCATTCCATTCCATTCGGGTTGATTCCATTGCATTCCATTCCATTCCATTCTATTCCATTCCATTCGGGTTCATTCCATTCCATTCCGTTCCATTCGATTCCATTCCATTCCATTCCATTCGGGATGCTTCCATTCCAGTCAAGAACATTCCATTCCATTCCATTCCATTCCATTCCATTCCATTCCATTCCATTCCATTCCGGTTGATTCCATTGCATTCCATTCCATTCCATTTCATTCCATTCGGGTTGATTCCATTCCATTACATTCCATTACATTCCATTCTGGTTGATCCTATTCGATTCCATTCGCTTCAATTCCATTCCATTCCATTCCATTCGAGTTGCTTCCATTCCATTCCAGAACATTCCATTCCATTCCTTTCCATTCTTTCCATTCCATTCTATTCGGGTTCATTCCATTCCATTCCATTCCATTCCGTTCCATTCTGGTAGAATCCATTCCGTTCCATTCCAATCCATTCCATTCCATTCCGATTGATTCCATGCCATTCCTTTCCATTCCATTCCGTTCCATTCCATTCCATTCCGATTAATTCCATGCCATTCCATTGCATTCCATTCCATTCCACTCCATTCCTCTGTGGTTGATTCCATTCCATTCCATTCCATTCCATTCCATTCCATTCCTTTCCAATCCGTTTCATTCCATTCCATTCAATTTCAATCCATTCGGGTTGATTCCATTCCATTCCATTCCATTCCATTCCATTAGGTTTGATGCCATTCCATTCCATTCAACACCATTCTATTCCATTTGGGTTGATTCCATTCCATTCCATTCCATTCCATTCCATTACATTCGGGTTAATTCCATTCCATTCCATTCCATTCGATTCCATTTCATTCCATTCCATTCGGGATGCTTCCATTCCAGTCAAGAACATTCCATTCCATTCCATTCCATTCCTATCCATTCCTTTCCATTCTGGTTTATCCCTTTACATTGCATTCCATTCCTTTCGTTTTGATTCCATTCCATTCCTTTCCATTCCACTCCATTCCATTCTGGTCGATTCCATTCCATTCCATTCCCTTCATTTCCATTCCATTCCATTCCATTCTGGTTGCTTCCATTCCGATCCAGAACATTCCATTCCATTCCTTTCCATTACATTCCATTCCGTTCCATTCGGGTTCATTCCATTCAATTCCATTCCATTCCATTCCATTCCATTCCATTCCATTCCATTCCGGTTGATTCCATTCCATTTCTTTCCATTCCATTCCATTCCATTCCATTCCATTCTGGTTTATTCCATTCCATTCCATTCCATTCCATTCCATTCCATTCTATCCCATTCCATTCCATTCCATTCGGGATGATTCCATTCCATTCCATTCCATACCTTTCCATTGCTGTTGATTCCATTCCATTCCATTCCATTCCATTCCACTCCATTCCATTCCATTCCGTTTGTGTTGATTCCATTCCGTTCCAATCCATACCATTCCATTCCATTCCATTCCGGTTAATTCCATTCCATTCCATTTCATTCAATTCCATTCTGGTTGATTCCATTCCATTTCTTCCTATTCCATTCCATTCCATTCTATTCCATTCCATTCCATTCTATTCGCGTTGATTCCATTCCATCCCATTCCATTCCATTCCATCCCATTCCATTCCATTCCATTCGGGTTGATTCCATTGCATTCCATTCCATTCCATACCATTTGCGTGCGTTCCATTCCATTCCATTCAATTCCATTGCATTCCATTCCATTCGGGTTGATTCCTTTCCATTCCATTCCATTGCATTCCATTCCATACCATTCCATTCCATTCCACTCAGGTTGATTCCATTCCATTTCGTTCCATTCCATTCCATTCCATTCCATTCCATTCGGTTTTATTCCATTCCACTCCATTCCATTCCATTCCATTCCATTCCATCCGTTCCATTCCATTCCATTCTATGCCATTCCAATCCATTCCATTCCTTTTGATTCCATTCCATTCCATTCCATACCATTCCATTCCTGTTGATTCCTTTAAATTCCACTCCATTCCATTCCATTCCGTTTGGGTTGATTCCATTCCGTTCCAATCCATACCATTCCATTCCATTCGGGTTGATTCCATTCCATTCCATTCCATTCCATTTCATTGCATTCTGTTTGATTCCATTCCATTCCATTCCATTCCATTCCATTCCATTCTGGTTGATTCCATTCCATTCCATTCCATTCCATTTCATTACATTCCATTCTGGTTGATTCCATTCCATTCCATTCTATTCCATTCCATTCCATTCAATTCGCTTTGATTCCATTCCATTCGATTCCATTCCATTCGGATTCACTCCATTCCATTCCATTTCATTCCATTCTATTCCATTCCATTGCATTCCATTTCATTCCATTCGGGTAGATTCCGTTCTCTTCCATTCCTATCCATACCATTCCATAACGGTTCATTCCATTCCATTCCATTCCATTCCATTCCATTCCATTCCATTCCATTCCATCCCATTCCATTTGGGTTGATTCCATTCCATTCCATTCCATTCCATTTCATTCCAATCCATTCGGTTTCATTCCGTTCCATTCCATTCCATGCCATTCGGTTGCTTCCATTCCAATCCAGAACATTCCATTCCGTTCCATTCAATTCCGGTTCATTCCATTCCATTCCATTCCATTCCATTCCATTCTATTCCATTCTGTTTAATTCCATTCCATTCCATTCCATTCGGGTTTATTCCATTCCATTCCATTCCATTCCATTCCATTCCATTCCATTCCGTTCCATTCCATTCCATTCTATGCCATTCCAATCCATTCCATTCCGTTTGATTCCATTCCATTCCATTCCATACCATTCCATTCCTGTTGATTCCTTTCAATTCCACTCCATTCCATTCCATTCCGTTTGGGTTGATTCCATTCCGTTCCAATCCATACCATTCCATTCCATTCGGGTTGATTCCATTCCATTCCATTCCATTCCATTTCATTGCATTCTGTTTGATTCCATTCCATTCCATTCCATTCCATTCCATTCCATTCTGGTTGATTCCATTCCATTCCATTCCATTCCATTTCATTACATTCCATTCGGGTTGATTCCATTCCATTCCATTCTATTCCATTCCATTCCATTCAATTCGCTTTGATTCCATTCCATTCGATTCCATTCCATTCGGATTGACTCCATTCCATTCCATTTCATTCCATTCTATTCCATTCCATTGCATTCCATTTCATTCCATTCGGGTAGATTCCGTTCTATTCCATTCCTATCCATACCATTCCATACCGGTTCATTCCATTCCATTCCATTCCATTCCATTCCATTCCATTCCATCCCATTCCATTTGGGTTGATTCCATTCCATTCCATTCCATTCCATTTCATTCCAATCCATTCGGTTTCATTCCATTCCATTCCATTCCATGCCATTCGGTTGCTTCCATTCCAATCCAGAACATTCCATTCCGTTCCATTCAATTCCGGTTCATTCCATTCCATTCCATTCCATTCCATTCTATTCCATTCTGTTTAATTCCATTCCATTCCATTCCATTCCATTCGAGTTGATTCCATTCCATTCCAGTCTATTCCATTCTATTCCATTCTATTCCATTCCATTCCATTCTATTCGCGTTGATTCCATTCCATCCCTTTCCATTCCATTCCATCCCATTCCATTCCTTTCCATTCGGGTTGATTCCATTGCATTCCATTCCATTCCATTCTATTCCATTCCATTCGGGTTCATTCCATTCCATTCCGTTCCATTCGATTCCATTCCATTCCATTCCATTCCATTCGGGATGCTTCCATTCCAGTCAAGAACATTCCATTCCATTCCATTCCATTCCATTCCATTCCGGTTGATTCCATTGCATTCCATTCCATTCCATTTCATTCCATTCGGGTTGATTCCATTCCATTACATTCCATTACATTCCATTCTGGTTGATCCTATTCGATTCCATTCGCTTCAATTCCATTCCATTCCATTCCAATCGAGTTGCTTCCATTCCATTCCAGAACATTCCATTCCATTCCTTTCCATTCTTTCCATTCCATTCTATTCGGGTTCATTCCATTCCATTCCATTCCATTCCGTTCCATTCTGGTAGAATCCATTCCGTTCCATTCCAATCCATTCCATTCCATTCCGATTGATTCCATGCCATTCCTTTCCATTCCATTCCGTTCCATTCCATTCCATTCCGATTAATTCCATGCCATTCCATTGCATTCCATTCCATTCCACTCCATTCCTCTGTGGTTGATTCCATTCCATTCCATTCCATTCCATTCCATTCCATTCCTTTCCAATCCGTTTCATTCCATTCCATTCAATTTCAATCCATTCGGGTTGATTCCATTCCATTCCATTCCATTCCATTAGGGTTGATGCCATTCCATTCCATTCAACACCATTCTATTCCATTTGGGTTGATTCCATTCCATTCCATTCCATTCCATTCCATTACATTCGGGTTAATTCCATTCCATTCCATTCCATTCCATTCGATTCCATTTCATTCCATTCCATTCGGGATGCTTCCATTCCAGTCAAGAACATTCCATTCCATTCCATTCCATTCCTATCCATTCCTTTCCATTCCGGTTTATCCCTTTACATTGCATTCCATTCCTTTCGTTTTGATTCCATTCCATTCCATTCCATTCCATTCCATTCGGTTTGATTCCATTCCATTCCATTACATTGCTTTCCATTCCATTCCATTTCATTCCATTCGGGTTGATTCCATTCCATTCCACTCCATTCCATTCTGGTCGATTCCATTCCATTCCATTCCCTTCATTTCCATTCCATTCCATTCCATTCTGGTTGCTTCCATTCCGATCCAGAACATTCCATTCCATTCCTTTCCATTACATTCCATTCCGTTCCATTCGTGTTCATTCCATTCAATTCCATTCCATTCCATTCCATTCCATTCCATTCCATTCCACTCGGGATGTTTCCATTCCATTTCATTCTATTCCATTCCATTCCATTCCAATCCATTCCATTCTGGATGATTACATTCCATTCCATTCGTGTTGATACCATTCCATTCCACGCCATTCCATTCCATTCCTTTAGGGTTGTTGCCGTTCATTTCCATTCCATACCATTCCATTATATTTGGGTTGATTCCATTCCATTCCATTCCATTACATTCGGGTTAATTCCATTCCATTCCTTCCCATTCGATTCCATTCCATTCCATTCCATTCGGGATGCTTCCATTCCAGTCAAGAACATTCCATTACATAACATTCCATTCCATTCCATTCCGGTTGATTCCATTGCATTCCATTCCATTCCATTTCATTCCATTCGGGTTGATTCCATTCCATTCCATTCCATTACATTCCATTCTGGTTGATCCTATTCGATTCCATTCGCTTCAATTCCATTCCATTCCATTCCATTCGAGTTGCTTCCATTCCAATCCAGAACATTCCATTCCATTCCTTTCCATTCTTTCCATTCCATTCTATTCGGGTTCATTCCATTCCATTCCATTCCATTCCGTTCCATTCTGGTAGAATCCATTCCGCTCCATTCCAATCCATTCCATTTCATTCCGATTGATTCCATGCCATTCCTTTCCATTCCATTCCATTCCGTTCCATTCCATTCCATTCCGATTAATTCCATTCCATTCCATTGCATTCCATTCCATTCCACTCCATTCCTCTGTGGTTGATTCCATTCCATTCCATTCCATTCCATTCCATTCCTTTCCAATCCGTTTCATTCCATTCCATTCAATTTCAATCCATTCGGGTTGATTCCATTCCATTCCATTCCATTCCATTCCAGTAGGGTTGATGCCATTCCATTCCATTCAACACCATTCTATTCCATTTGGGTTGATTCCATTCCATTCCATTCCATTCCATTACATTACATTCGGGTTAATTCCATTCCATTCCATTCCATTCGATTCCATTTCATTCCATTCCATTCGGGATGCTTCCATTCCAGTCAAGAACATTCCATTCCATTCCATTCCATTCCATTCCTATCCATTCCTTTCCATTCCGGTTTATCCCTTTACATTCCATTCCATTCCTTTCGTTTTGATTCCATTCCATTCCATTCCATTCCATTCCATTCGGGTTGATTCCATTCCATTCCATTACATTGCTTTCCATTCCATTCCATTTCATTCCATTCGGGTTGATTCCATTCCATTCCACTTCATTCCATTCTGGTCGATTCCATTCCATTCCATTCCCTTCATTTCCATTCCATTCCATTCCATTCTGGTTGCTTCCATTCCGATCCAGAACATTCCATTCCATTCCTTTCCATTACATTCCATTCCGTTCCATTCGGGTTCATTCCATTCAATTCCATTCCATTCCATTCCATTCCATTCCATTCCATTCCACTCGGGATGTTTCCATTCCATTTCATTCTATTCCATTCCATTCCATTCCAATCCATTCCATTCTGGATGATTACATTCCATTCCATTCGTGTTGATACCATTCCATTCCACGCCATTCCATTCCATTCCATTCCATTCCATTCCATTCTATTCCATTCTATCCCATTCCATTCCATTCCATTCGGGATGATTCCATTCCATTCCATTCCATACCTTTCCATTGCTGTTGATTCCATTCCATTCCATTCCATTCCATTCCACTCCATTCCATTCCATTCCGTTTTTGTTGATTCCATTCCGTTCCAATCCATACCATTCCATTCCATTCCATTCCGGTTAATTCCATTCCATTCCATTTCATTCAATTCCATTCTGGTTGATTCCATTCCATTTCTTCCTATTCCATTCCATTCCATTCTATTCCATTCCATTCCATTCTATTCGCCTTGATTCCATTCCATCCCATTCCATTCCATTCCATCCCATTCCATTCCATTCCATTCGGGTTGATTCCATTGCATTCCATTCCATTCCATACCATTTGCGTGGATTCCATTCCATTCCATTCAATTCCATTGCATTCCATTCCATTCGGGTTGATTCCTTTCCATTCCATTCCATTGCATTCCATTCCATACCATTCCATTCCATTCCACTCAGGTTGATTCCATTCCATTTCTTTCCATTCCATTCCATTCCATTCCATTCCATTCCATTCCATTCCATTCGGGTTTATTCCATTCCACTCCATTCCATTCCATTCCATTCCATTCCATTCCATCCGTTCCATTCCATTCCATTCTATGCCATTCCAATCCATTCCATTCCGTTTGATTCCATTCCTTTCCATTCCATACCATTCAATTCCTGTTGATTCCTTTCAATTCCACTCCATTCCATTCCATTCCGTTTGGGTTGATTCCATTCCGTTCCAATCCATACCATTCCATTCCATTCGGGTTGATTCCATTCCATTCCATTCCATTCCATTCCATTGCATTCTGTTTGATTCCATTCCATTCCATTCCATTCCATTCCATTCCATTCCATTCTGGTTGATTCCATTCCATTCCATTCCATTCTATTTCATTACATTCCATTCGGGTTGATTCCATTCCATTCCATTCTATTCCATTCCATTCCATTCAATTCGCTTTGATTCCATTCCATTCGATTCCATTCCATTCGGATTGACTCCATTCCATTGCATTTCATTCCATTCTATTCCATTCCATTGCATTCCATTTCATTCCATTCGGGTAGACTCCGTTCTCTTCCATTCCTATCCATACCATTCCATACCGGTTCCTTCCATTCCATTCCATTCCATTCCATTCCATTCCATTCCATCCCATTCCATTTGGGTTGATTCCATTCCATTCCATTCCATTCCATTTCATTCCAATCCATTCGGTTTCATTCCGTTCCATTCCATTCCATGCCATTCGGTTGCTTCCATTCCAATCCAGAACATTCCATTCCGTTCCATTCAATTCCGGTTCATTCCATTCCATTCCATTCTATTCCATTCTGTTTAATTCCAATCCATTCCATTCCATTCGGGTTTATTCCATTCCATTCCATTCCATTCCATTCCATTCCATTCCGTTCCATTCCATTCCATTCTATGCCATTCCAATCCATTCCATTCCGTTTGATTCCATTCCATTCCATTCCATACCATTCCATTCCTGTTGATTCCTTTCAATTCCACTCCATTCCATTCCATTCCGTTTGGGTTGATTCCATTCCGTTCCAATCCATACCATTCCATTCCATTCGGGTTGATTCCATTCCATTCCATTCCATTCCATTTCATTGCATTCTGTTTGATTCCATTCCATTCCATTCCATTCCATTCCATTCCATTCCATTCTGGTTAATTCCATTCCATTCCATTCCATTCCATTCCATTCCATCCCATTCCATTTGGGTTGATTCCATTCCATTCCATTTCATTCCAATCCATTCGGTTTCATTCCATTCCATTCCATTCCATGCCATTCGGTTGCTTCCATTCCAATCCAGAACATTCCATTCCGTTCCATTCAATTCCGGTTCATTCCATTCCATTCCATTCCATTCCATTCTATTCCATTCTGTTTAATTCCATTCCATTCCATTCCATTCGAGTTGATTCCATTCCATTCCATTCTATTCCATTCCATTCCATTCCATTCCATTCCATTCCATTCTATTCGCGTTGATTCCATTCCATCCCTTTCCATTCCATTCCATCCCATTCCATTCCATTCCATTCCATTCCATTCCATTCGGGTTGATTCCATTGCATTCCATTCCATTCCATTCTATTCCATTCCATTCGGGTTCATTCCATTCCATTCCGTTCCATTCGATTCCATTCCATTCCATTCCATTCGGGATGCTTCCATTCCAGTCAAGAACATTCCATTCCATTCCATTCCATTCCATTCCGGTTGATTCCATTGCATTCCATTCCATTCCATTTCATTCCATTCGGGTTGATTCCATTCCATTACATTCCATTACATTCCATTCTGGTTGATCCTATTCGATTCCATTCGCTTCAATTCCATTCCATTCCATTCCATTCGAGTTGCTTCCATTCCATTCCAGAACATTCCTTTCCATTCCTTTCCATTCTTTCCATTCCATTCTATTCGGGTTCATTCCATTCCATTCCATTCCGTTCCATTCTGGTAGAATCCATTCCGTTCCATTCCAATCCATTCCATTCCATTCCGATTGATTCCATGCCATTCCTTTCCATTCCATTCCGTTCCATTCCATTCCATTCCGATTAATTCCATGCCATTCCATTGCATTCCATTCCATTCCACTCCATTCCTCTGTGGTTGATTCCATTCCATTCCATTCCATTCCATTCCATTCCATTCCATTCCATTCCTTTCCAATGCGTTTCATTCCATTCCATTCAATTTCAATCCATTCGGGTTGATTCCATTCCATTCCATTCCATTCCATTAGGGTTGATGCCATTCCATTCCATTCAACACCATTCTATTCCATTTGGGTTGATTCCATTCCATTCCATTCCATTCCATTACATTACATTCGGGTTAATTCCATTCCATTCCATTCCATTCCATTCGATTCCATTTCATTCCATTCCATTCGGGATGCTTCCATTCCAGTCAAGAACATTCCATTCCATTCCATTCCATTCCATTCCTATCCATTCCTTTCCATTCCGGTTTATCCCTTTACATTCCATTCCATTCCTTTCGTTTTGATTCCATTCCATTCCATTCCATTCCACTCCATTCGGTTTGATTCCATTCCATTCCATTACATTGCTTTCCATTCCATTCCATTTCATTCCTTTCGGGTTGATTCCATTCCATTCCACTCCATTCCATTCTGGTCGATTCCATTCCATTCCATTCCCTTCATTTCCATTCCATTCCATTCCATTCTGGTTGCTTCCATTCCGATCCAGAACATTCCATTCCATTCCTTTCCATTACATTCCATTCCGTTCCATTCGGGTTCATTCCATTCAATTCCATTCCATTCCATTCCATTCCATTCCATTCCATTCCATTCCACTCGGGATGTTTCCATTCCATTTCATTCTATTCCATTCCATTCCATTCCAATCCATTCCATTCTGGATGATTACATTCCATTCCATTCGTGTTGATACCATTCCATTCCACGCCATTCCATTCCATTCCTTTAGGGTTGTTGCCGTTCAATTCCATTCCATACCATTCCATTCCAATCCATTCCATTCTGGATGATTACATTCCATTCCATTCGTGTTGATACCATTCCATTCCACGCCATTCCATTCCATTCCTTTAGGGTTGTTGCCGTTCAATTCCATTCCATACCATTCCATTATATTTGGGTTGATTCCATTCCATTGCATTCCATTACATTCGGGTTAATTCCATTCCATTCCTTCCCATTCGATTCCATTCCACTCCATTCCATTCGGGATGCTTCCCTTCCAGTCAAGAACATTCCATTACATAACATTCCATTCCATTCCATTCCGGTTGATTCCATTGCATTCCATTCCATTCCATTTCATTCCATTCGGGTTGATTCCATTCCATTCCATTCCATTACATTCCATTCTGGTTGATCCTATTCGATTCCATTCGCTTCAATTCCATTCCATTCCATTCCATTCGAGTTGCTTCCATTCCAATCCAGAACATTCCATTCCATTCCTTTCCATTCTTTCCATTCCATTCTATTCGGGTTCATTCCATTCCATTCCATTCCATTCCGTTCCATTCTGGTAGAATCCATTCCGTTCCATTCCAATCCATTCCATTTCATTCCGATTGATTCCATGCCATTCCATTGCATTCCATTCCATTCCACTCCATTCCTCTGTGGTTGATTGCATTCCATTCCATTCCATTCCATTCCATTCCATTCCATTCCATTCCTTTCCAATCCGTTTCATTCCATTCCATTCAATTTCAATCCATTCGGGTTGATTCCATTCCATTCCATTCCTTTCCATTATATTCCATTGCATTCCATTCCATTCGGGTTCATTCCATTCCATTCCATTCCATTCCATTCCATTCCATTCCCTTCGTGTTGAATCCATTCCATTCCCTTCCATTCCATCCCATTCCATTCTACTCCATTCCATTCCGATACATTCCATTCCATTCCCTTCCATTCGTGTTGATTCCATTCCATGCCATGCCATTCCATTCCATTCCGGTTGATTCCATTCCATTCCATTCCATTCCACTCCATTCCATTCCATTTCATTTCCTTCGTGTTGATTCCATTCCATTCCATTCCATTCCGTTCCCTTCCATTCCATTCCATTAGAGTTGATTCCATTCCATTCCATTCAATTCCATTCCATTCCATTTCATTCCATTCTCGATGATTCCATTCCATTCCATTCCATTCCATTCGGGTTGATTCCATTCCATTTCATTCCATTAGATTCCATTCCTTTCCATTCCATTCGTGTTAATTCCATGCCATTCCACTCCATTCCATTGCCTTCCATTCCATTCCATTCCATTCGGGTTGCTTCTATTCCATTCCAGAACATTCCATTCCATTCCATTCCGATTGATTCCATTCCATTCCATTGCATTCCATTCCATTCCACTCCATTCCATTGTGGTTGATTTCTTTCCATTCCATTCCATTCCATTCCTTTCCATTCCGTTTCACTCCATTCCGTTCAATTTCATTCCATTCGGGTTGAATCCATTCCATTCCATTCCTTTCCATTATATTCTATTCCATTCCATTCCATTCGGGTTCATTCCATTCCATTCCATTCCATTCCATTCCATTCCATTCCATTCCCTTCGGGTTGAATAAATTCCATTCCCTTCCATTCCATTCCATTCCATTCGGGTTGATTCCATTCCATTCCATTCCATTCCATTCCATTCCATTCCATTCCATTCCGGTTGATTCCATTCCATTTCTTTCCATTCCTTTCCATTCCATTCCATTCCATTCTGGTTTATTCCATTCCATTCCATTCCATTCCATTCCATTCCATTCCATTCTATTCCATTCTATCCCATTCCATTCCATTCCATTCGGGATGATTCCATTCCATTCCATTCCATACCTTTCCATTGCTGTTGATTCCATTCCATTCCATTCCATTCCATTCCACTCCATTCCATTCCATTCCGTTTTTGTTGATTCCATTCCATTCCAATCCATACCATTCCATTCCATTCCATTCCAGTTAATTCCATTCCATTCCATTTCATTCAATTCCATTCTGTTTGATTCCATTCGATTTCTTCCTATTCCATTCCATTCCATTCTATTCCATTCCATTCCATTCTATTCGCGTTGATTCCATTCCATCCCATTCCATTCCATTCCATCCCATTCCATTCCATTCCATTCGGGTTGATTCCATTGCATTCCATTCCATTCCATACCATTTGCGTGGATTCCATTCCATTCCATTCAATTCCATTGCATTCCATTCCATTCGGGTTGATTCCTTTCCATTCCATTCCATTGCATTCCATTCCATACCATTCCATTCCATTCCACTCAGGTTGATTCCATTCCATTTCTTTCCATTCCATTCAATTCCATTCCATTCCATTCGGGTTTACTCCATTCCATTCCATTCCATTCCATTCCATTCCGTTCCGTTCCATTCCATTCTATGCCATTCCAATCCATTCCATTCCGTTTGATTCCATTCCATTCCATTCCATACCATTCCATTCCTGTTGATTCCTTTCAATTCCACTCCATTCCATTCCATTCCGTTTGGGTTGATTCCATTCCGTTCCAATCCATACCATTCCATTCCATTCGGGTTGATTCCATTCCATTCCATTCCATTCCATTTCATTGCATTCTGTTTGATTCCATTCCATTCCATTCCATTCCATTCCATTCCATTCCATTCCATTCTGGTTGATTCCATTCCATTCCATTCCATTCCATTTCATTACATTCCATTCGGGTTGATTCCATTCCATTCCATTCTATTCCATTCCATTCCATTCCATTCGCTTTGATTCCATTCCATTCGATTCCATTCCATTCGGATTGACTCCATTCCATTCCATTTCATTCCATTCTATTCCATTCCATTGCATTCCATTTCATTCCATTCGGGTAGATTCCGTTCTATTCCATTCCTATCCATACCATTCCATACCGGTTCATTCCATTCCATTCCATTCCATTCCATTCCATTCCATCCCATTCCATTTGGGTTGATTCCATTCCATTCCATTCCATTCCATTTCATTCCAATCCATTCGGTTTCATTCCATTCCATTCCATTCCATGCCATTCGGTTGCTTCCATTCCAATCCAGAACATTCCATTCCGTTCCATTCAATTCCGGTTCATTCCATTCCATTCCATTCCATTCCATTCTATTCCATTCTGTTTAATTCCATTCCATTCCATTCCATTCGAGTTGATTCCATTCCATTCCATTCTATTCCATTCCATTCCATTCTATTCCATTCCATTCCATTCTATTCGCGTTGATTCCATTCCATCCCTTTCCATTCCATTCCATTCCATTCCATTCCATTCCATTCCATTCGGGTTGATTCCATTGCATTCCATTCCATTCCATTCTATTCCATTCCATTCGGGTTCATTCCATTCCATTCCGTTCCATTCGATTCCATTCCATTCCATTCCATTCGGGATGCTTCCATTCCAGTCAAGAACATTCCATTCCATTCCATTCCATTCCATTCCGGTTGATTCCATTGCATTCCATTCCATTCCATTTCATTCCATTCGGGTTGATTCCATTCCATTACATTCCATTACATTCCATTCTGGTTGATCCTATTCGATTCCATTCGCTTCAATTCCATTCCATTCCATTCCATTCGAGTTGCTTCCATTCCATTCCAGAACATTCCATTCCATTCCTTTCCATTCTTTCCATTCCATTCTATTCGGGTTCATTCCATTCCATTCCATTCCATTCCGTTCCATTCTGGTAGAATCCATTCCGTTCCATTCCAATCCATTCCATTCCATTCCGATTGATTCCATGCCATTCCTTTCCATTCCATTCCGTTCCATTCCATTCCATTCCGATTAATTCCATGCCATTCCATTGCATTCCATTCCATTCCACTCCATTCCTCTGTGGTTGATTCCATTCCATTCCATTCCATTCCATTCCATTCCATTCCATTCCATTCCAATCCGTTTCATTCCATTCCATTCAATTTCAATCCATTCGGGTTGATTCCATTCCATTCCATTCCATTCCATTCCATTAGGGTTGATGCCATTCCATTCCATTCAACACCATTCTATTCCATTTGGGTTGATTCCATTCCATTCCATTCCATTCCATTCCATTACATTCGGGTTAATTCCATTCCATTCCATTCCATTCGATTCCATTTCATTCCATTCCATTCGGGATGCTTCCATTCCAGTCAAGAACATTCCATTCCATTCCATTCCATTCCTATCCATTCCTTTCCATTCCGGTTTATCCCTTTACATTCCATTCCATTCCTTTCGTTTTGATTCCATTCCATTCCATTCCATTCCATTCCATTCGGTTTGATTCCATTCCATTCCATTACATTGCTTTCCATTCCATTCCATTTCATTCCTTTCGGGTTGATTCCATTCCATTCCACTCCATTCCATTCTGGTCGATTCCATTCCATTCCATTCCCTTCATTTCCATTCCATTCCATTCCATTCTGGTTGCTTCCATTCCGATCCAGAACATTCCATTCCATTCCTTTCCATTACATTCCATTCCGTTCCATTCGGGTTCATTCCATTCAATTCCATTCCATTCCATTCCATTCCATTCCATTCCACTCGGGATGTTTCCATTCCATTTCATTCTATTCCATTCCATTCCATTCCAATCCATTCCATTCTGGATGATTACATTCCATTCCATTCGTGTTGATACCATTCCATTCCACGCCATTCCATTCCATTCCTTTAGGGTTGTTGCCGTTCAATTCCATTCCATACCATTCCATTATATTTGGGTTGATTCCATTCCATTCCATTCCATTACATTCGGGTTAATTCCATTCCATTCCTTCCCATTCGATTCCATTCCATTCCATTCCATTCGGGATGCTTCCATTCCAGTCAAGAACATTCCATTACATAACATTCCATTCCATTCCATTCCGGTTGATTCCATTGCATTCCATTCCATTCCATTTCATTCCATTCGGGTTGATTCCATTCCATTCCATTCCATTCCATTCCATTCTGGTTGATCCTATTCGATTCCATTCGCTTCAATTCCATTCCATTCCATTCCATTCGAGTTGCTTCCATTCCAATCCAGAACATTCCATTCCATTCCTTTCCATTCTTTCCATTCCATTCTATTCGGGTTCATTCCATTCCATTCCATTCCATTCCGTTCCATTCTGGTAGAATCCATTCCGTTCCATTCCAATCCATTCCATTTCATTCCGATTGATTCCATGCCATTCCTTTCCATTCCATTCCATTCCGTTCCATTCCATTCCATTCCGATTAATTCCATTCCATTCCATTGCATTCCATTCCATTCCACTCCATTCCTCTGTGGTTGATTGCATTCCATTCCATTCCATTCCATTCCTTTCCAATCCGTTTCATTCCATTCCATTCAATTTCAATCCATTCGGGTTGATTCCATTCCATTCCATTCCTTTCCATTATATTCCATTGCATTCCATTCCATTCGGGTTCATTCCATTCCATTCCATTCGATTCCATTCCATTCCATTCCCTTCGTGTTGAATCCATTCCATTCCCTTCCATTCCATCCCATTCCATTCTATTCCATTCCATTCCGATACATTCCATTCCATTCCCTTCCATTCGTGTTGATTCCATTCCATGCCATGCCATTCCATTCCATTCCGGTTGATTCCATTCCATTCCATTCCATTCCATTCCATTCCATTCCATTCCATTTCATTTCCTTCGTGTTGATTCCATTCCATTCCATTCCATTCCGTTCCCTTCCATTCCATTCCATTAGAGTTGATTCCATTCGATTCCATTCAATTCCATTCCATTCCATTTCATTCCATTCTCGATGTTTCCATTCCATTCCATTCCATTCCATTCGGGTTGATTCCATTCCATTTCATTCCATTAGATTCCATTCCTTTCCATTCCATTCGTGTTAATTCCATGCCATTCCACTCCATTCCATTGCCTTCCATTCCATTCCATTCCATTCGGGTTGCTTCTATTCCATTCCAGAACATTCCATTCCATTCCATTCCGATTGATTCCATTCCATTCCATTGCATTCCATTCCATTCCACTCCATTCAATTGTGGTTGATTCCTTTCCATTCCATTCCATTCCATTCCTTTCCATTCCGTTTCATTCCATTCCATTCAATTTCATTCCATTCGGGTTGAATCCATTCCATTCCATTCCTTTCCATTATATTCCATTCCATTCCATTCCATTCGGGTTCATTCCATTCCATTCCATTCCATTCCATTCCATTCCCTTTGGGTTGAATAAATTCCATTCCCTTCCATTCCATTCCATTCCATTCGGGTTGATTCCATTCCATTCCATTCCATTCCATTCCATTCCATTCCATTCCGGTTGATTCCATTCCATTTCTTTCCATTCCATTCCATTCCATTCAATTCCATTCTGGTTTATTCCATTCCATTCCATTCCATTCCATTCCATTCCATTCTATTCCATTCTATCCCATTCCATTCCATTCCATTCGGGATGATTCCATTCCATTCCATTCCATACCTTTCCATTGCTGTTGATTCCATTCTATTCCATTCCATTCCATTCCACTCCATTCCATTCCATTCCGTTTGTGTTGATTCCATTCCGTTCCAATCCATACCATTCCATTCCATTCCATTCCGGTTAATTCCATTCCGTTCCATTTCATTCAATTCCATTCTGGTTGATTCCATTCCATTTCTTCTATTCCATTCCATTCCATTCTATTCCATTCCATTCCATTCTTTTCGCGTTGATTCCATTCCATCCCATTCCATTCCATTCCATCCCATTCCATTCCATTCCATTCGGGTTGATTCCATTGCATTCCATTCCATTCCATACCATTTGCGTGGATTCCATTCCATTCCATTCAATTCCATTGCATTCCATTCCATTCGGGTTGATTCCTTTCCATTCCATTCCATTGCATTCCATTCCATACCATTCCATTCCATTCCACTCAGGTTGATTCCATTCCATTTCTTTCCATTCCATTCCATTCCATTCCATTCCATTCGGGTTTATTCCATTCCATTCCATTCCATTCCATTCCATTCCGTTCCGTTCCATTCCATTCCATTCTATGCCATTCCAATCCATTCCATTCCGTTTGATTCCATTCCATTCCATTCCATACCATTCCATTCCTGTTGATTCCTTTCAATTCCACTCCATTCCATTCCATTACGTTTGGGTTGATTCCATTCCGTTCCAATCCATACCATTCCATTCCATTCGGGTTGATTCCATTCCATTCCATTCCATTCCATTTCATTGCATTCTGTTTGATTCCATTCCATTCCATTCCATTCCATTCCATTCCATTCTGGTTGATTCCATTCCATTCCATTCCATTCCATTTCATTACATTCCATTCGGGTTGATTCCATTCCATTCCATTCTATTCCATTCCATTCCATTCAATTCGCTTTGATTCCATTCCATTCGATTCCATTCCATTCGGATTGACTCCATTCCATTCCATTTCATTCCATTCTATTCCATTCCATTGCATTCCATTTCATTCCATTCGGGTAGATTCCGTTCTATTCCATTCCTATCCATACCATTCCATACCGGTTCATTCCATTCCATTCCATTCCATTCCATTCCATTCCATCCCATTCCATTTGGGTTGATTCCATTCCATTCCATTCCATTCCATTTCATTCCAATCCATTCGGTTTCATTCCATTCCATTCCATTCCATGCCATTCGGTTGCTTCCATTCCAATCCAGAACATTCCATTCCGTTCCATTCAATTCCGGTTCATTCCATTCCATTCCATTCCATTCCATTCTATTCCATTCTGTTTAATTCCATTCCATTCCATTCCATTCGAGTTGATTCCATTCCATTCCATTCTATTCCATTCCATTCCATTCTATTCCATTCCATTCCATTCTATTCGCGTTGATTCCATTCCATCCCTTTCCATTCCATTCCATCCCATTCCATTCCATTCCATTCGGGTTGATTCCATTGCATTCCATTCCATTCCATTCTATTCCATTCCATTCGGGTTCATTCCATTCCATTCCGTTCCATTCGATTCCATTCCATTCCATTCCATTCCATTCGGGATGCTTCCATTCCAGTCAAGAACATTCCATTCCATTCCATTCCATTCCATTCCGGTTGATTCCATTGCATTCCATTCCATTCCATTTCATTCCATTCGGGTTGATTCCATTCCATTCCATTCCATTACATTCCATTCTGGTTGATCCTATTCGATTCCATTCGCTTCAATTCCATTCCATTCCATTCCATTCGAGTTGCTTCCATTCCAATCCAGAACATTCCATTCCATTCCTTTCCATTCTTTCCATTCCATTCTATTCGGGTTCATTCCATTCCATTCCATTCCATTCCGTTCCATTCTGGTAGAATCCATTCCGTTCCATTCCAATCCATTCCATTTCATTCCGATTGATTCCATGCCATTCCTTTCCATTCCATTCCATTCCGTTCCATTCCATTCCATTCCGATTAATTCCATTCCATTCCATTGCATTCCATTCCATTCCACTTCATTCCTCTGTGGTTGATTGCATTCCATTCCATTCCATTCCATTCCATTCCATTCCTTTCCAATCCGTTTCATTCCATTCCATTCAATTTCAATCCATTCGGGTTGATTCCATTCCATTCCATTCCTTTCCATTATATTCCATTGCATTCCATTCCATTCGGGTTCATTCCATTCCATTCCATTCCATTCCATTCCATTCCATTCCCTTCGTGTTGAATCCATTCCGTTCCCTTCCATTCCATCCCATTCCATTCTATTCCATTCCATTCCGATACATTCCATTCCATTCCCTTCCATTCGTGTTGATTCCATTCCATGCCATGCCATTCCATTCCATTCCGGTTGATTCCATTCCATTCCATTCCATTCCATTCCATTCCGTTCCATTCGGGTTCATTCCATTCAATTCCATTCCATTCCATTCCATTCCATTCCATTCCACTCGGGATGTTTCCATTCCATTTCATTCTATTCCATTCCATTCCATTCCAATCCATTCCATTCTGGATGATTACATTCCATTCCATTCGTGTTGATACCATTCCATTCCACGCCATTCCATTCCATTCCTTTAGGGTTGTTGCCGTTCAATTCCATTCCATACCATTCCATTATATTTGGGTTGATTCCATTCCATTCCATTCCATTACATTCGGGTTAATTCCATTCCATTCCTTCCCATTCGATTCCATTCCATTCCATTCCATTCGGGATGCTTCCATTCCAGTCAAGAACATTCCATTACATAACATTCCATTCCATTCCATTCCGGTTGATTCCATTGCATTCCATTCCATTCCATTTCATTCCATTCGGGTTGATTCCATTCCATTCCATTCCATTCCATTCCATTCTGGTTGATCCTATTCGATTCCATTCGCTTCAATTCCATTCCATTCCATTCCATTCGAGTTGCTTCCATTCCAATCCAGAACATTCCATTCCATTCCTTTCCATTCTTTCCATTCCATTCTATTCGGGTTCATTCCATTCCATTCCATTCCATTCCGTTCCATTCTGGTAGAATCCATTCCGTTCCATTCCAATCCATTCCATTTCATTCCGATTGATTCCATGCCATTCCTTTCCATTCCATTCCATTCCGTTCCATTCCATTCCATTCCGATTAATTCCATTCCATTCCATTGCATTCCATTCCATTCCACTCCATTCCTCTGTGGTTGATTGCATTCCATTCCATTCCATTCCATTCCTTTCCAATCCGTTTCATTCCATTCCATTCAATTTCAATCCATTCGGGTTGATTCCATTCCATTCCATTCCTTTCCATTATATTCCATTGCATTCCATTCCATTCGGGTTCATTCCATTCCATTCCATTCGATTCCATTCCATTCCATTCCCTTCGTGTTGAATCCATTCCATTCCCTTCCATTCCATCCCATTCCATTCTATTCCATTCCATTCCGATACATTCCATTCCATTCCCTTCCATTCGTGTTGATTCCATTCCATGCCATGCCATTCCATTCCATTCCGGTTGATTCCATTCCATTCCATTCCATTCCATTCCATTCCATTCCATTCCATTTCATTTCCTTCGTGTTGATTCCATTCCATTCCATTCCATTCCGTTCCCTTCCATTCCATTCCATTAGAGTTGATTCCATTCGATTCCATTCAATTCCATTCCATTCCATTTCATTCCATTCTCGATGTTTCCATTCCATTCCATTCCATTCCATTCGGGTTGATTCCATTCCATTTCATTCCATTAGATTCCATTCCTTTCCATTCCATTCGTGTTAATTCCATGCCATTCCACTCCATTCCATTGCCTTCCATTCCATTCCATTCCATTCGGGTTGCTTCTATTCCATTCCAGAACATTCCATTCCATTCCATTCCGATTGATTCCATTCCATTCCATTGCATTCCATTCCATTCCACTCCATTCAATTGTGGTTGATTCCTTTCCATTCCATTCCATTCCATTCCTTTCCATTCCGTTTCATTCCATTCCATTCAATTTCATTCCATTCGGGTTGAATCCATTCCATTCCATTCCTTTCCATTATATTCCATTCCATTCCATTCCATTCGGGTTCATTCCATTCCATTCCATTCCATTCCATTCCATTCCCTTTGGGTTGAATAAATTCCATTCCCTTCCATTCCATTCCATTCCATTCGGGTTGATTCCATTCCATTCCATTCCATTCCATTCCATTCCATTCCATTCCGGTTGATTCCATTCCATTTCTTTCCATTCCATTCCATTCCATTCAATTCCATTCTGGTTTATTCCATTCCATTCCATTCCATTCCATTCCATTCCATTCTATTCCATTCTATCCCATTCCATTCCATTCCATTCGGGATGATTCCATTCCATTCCATTCCATACCTTTCCATTGCTGTTGATTCCATTCTATTCCATTCCATTCCATTCCACTCCATTCCATTCCATTCCGTTTGTGTTGATTCCATTCCGTTCCAATCCATACCATTCCATTCCATTCCATTCCGGTTAATTCCATTCCGTTCCATTTCATTCAATTCCATTCTGGTTGATTCCATTCCATTTCTTCTATTCCATTCCATTCCATTCTATTCCATTCCATTCCATTCTTTTCGCGTTGATTCCATTCCATCCCATTCCATTCCATTCCATCCCATTCCATTCCATTCCATTCGGGTTGATTCCATTGCATTCCATTCCATTCCATACCATTTGCGTGGATTCCATTCCATTCCATTCAATTCCATTGCATTCCATTCCATTCGGGTTGATTCCTTTCCATTCCATTCCATTGCATTCCATTCCATACCATTCCATTCCATTCCACTCAGGTTGATTCCATTCCATTTCTTTCCATTCCATTCCATTCCATTCCATTCCATTCGGGTTTATTCCATTCCATTCCATTCCATTCCATTCCATTCCGTTCCGTTCCATTCCATTCCATTCTATGCCATTCCAATCCATTCCATTCCGTTTGATTCCATTCCATTCCATTCCATACCATTCCATTCCTGTTGATTCCTTTCAATTCCACTCCATTCCATTCCATTACGTTTGGGTTGATTCCATTCCGTTCCAATCCATACCATTCCATTCCATTCGGGTTGATTCCATTCCATTCCATTCCATTCCATTTCATTGCATTCTGTTTGATTCCATTCCATTCCATTCCATTCCATTCCATTCCATTCTGGTTGATTCCATTCCATTCCATTCCATTCCATTTCATTACATTCCATTCGGGTTGATTCCATTCCATTCCATTCTATTCCATTCCATTCCATTCAATTCGCTTTGATTCCATTCCATTCGATTCCATTCCATTCGGATTGACTCCATTCCATTCCATTTCATTCCATTCTATTCCATTCCATTGCATTCCATTTCATTCCATTCGGGTAGATTCCGTTCTATTCCATTCCTATCCATACCATTCCATACCGGTTCATTCCATTCCATTCCATTCCATTCCATTCCATTCCATCCCATTCCATTTGGGTTGATTCCATTCCATTCCATTCCATTCCATTTCATTCCAATCCATTCGGTTTCATTCCATTCCATTCCATTCCATGCCATTCGGTTGCTTCCATTCCAATCCAGAACATTCCATTCCGTTCCATTCAATTCCGGTTCATTCCATTCCATTCCATTCCATTCCATTCTATTCCATTCTGTTTAATTCCATTCCATTCCATTCCATTCGAGTTGATTCCATTCCATTCCATTCTATTCCATTCCATTCCATTCTATTCCATTCCATTCCATTCTATTCGCGTTGATTCCATTCCATCCCTTTCCATTCCATTCCATCCCATTCCATTCCATTCCATTCGGGTTGATTCCATTGCATTCCATTCCATTCCATTCTATTCCATTCCATTCGGGTTCATTCCATTCCATTCCGTTCCATTCGATTCCATTCCATTCCATTCCATTCCATTCGGGATGCTTCCATTCCAGTCAAGAACATTCCATTCCATTCCATTCCATTCCATTCCGGTTGATTCCATTGCATTCCATTCCATTCCATTTCATTCCATTCGGGTTGATTCCATTCCATTCCATTCCATTACATTCCATTCTGGTTGATCCTATTCGATTCCATTCGCTTCAATTCCATTCCATTCCATTCCATTCGAGTTGCTTCCATTCCAATCCAGAACATTCCATTCCATTCCTTTCCATTCTTTCCATTCCATTCTATTCGGGTTCATTCCATTCCATTCCATTCCATTCCGTTCCATTCTGGTAGAATCCATTCCGTTCCATTCCAATCCATTCCATTTCATTCCGATTGATTCCATGCCATTCCTTTCCATTCCATTCCATTCCGTTCCATTCCATTCCATTCCGATTAATTCCATTCCATTCCATTGCATTCCATTCCATTCCACTTCATTCCTCTGTGGTTGATTGCATTCCATTCCATTCCATTCCATTCCATTCCATTCCTTTCCAATCCGTTTCATTCCATTCCATTCAATTTCAATCCATTCGGGTTGATTCCATTCCATTCCATTCCTTTCCATTATATTCCATTGCATTCCATTCCATTCGGGTTCATTCCATTCCATTCCATTCCATTCCATTCCATTCCATTCCCTTCGTGTTGAATCCATTCCGTTCCCTTCCATTCCATCCCATTCCATTCTATTCCATTCCATTCCGATACATTCCATTCCATTCCCTTCCATTCGTGTTGATTCCATTCCATGCCATGCCATTCCATTCCATTCCGGTTGATTCCATTCCATTCCATTCCATTCCATTCCATTCCATTCCATTTCATTTCCTTCGTGTTGATTCCATTCCATTCCATTCCATTCCGTTCCCTTCCATTCCATTCCATTAGAGTTGATTCCATTCGATTCCATTCAATTCAATTCCATTCCATTTCATTCCATTCTCGATGTTTCCATTCCATTCCATTCCATTCCATTCGGGTTGATTCCATTCCATTTCATTCCATTAGATTCCATTCCTTTCCATTCCATTCGTGTTAATTCCATGCCATTCCACTCCATTCCATTGCCTTCCATTCCATTCCATTCCATTCGGGTTGCTTCTATTCCATTCCAGAACATTCCATTCCATTCCATTCCGATTGATTCCATTCCATTCCATTGCATTCCATTCCATTCCACTCCATTCAATTGTGGTTGATTCCTTTCCATTCCATTCCATTCCATTCCTTTCCATTCCGTTTCATTCCATTCCATTCAATTTCATTCCATTCGGGTTGAATCCATTCCATTCCATTCCTTTCCATTTTATTCCATTCCATTCCATTCCATTCGGGTTCATTCCATTCCATTCCATTCCATTCCATTCCATTCCCTTTGGGTTGAATAAATTCCATTCCCTTCCATTCCATTCCATTCCATTCGGGTTGATTCCATTCCATTCCATTCCATTCCATTCCATTCCATTCCATTCCATTCCATTCCATTCCGGTTGATTCCATTCCATTTCTTTCCATTCCATTCCATTCCATTCAATTCCATTCTGGTTTATTCCATTCCATTCCATTCCATTCCATTCCATTCCATTCCATTCTATTCCATTCTATCCCATTCCATTCCATTCCATTCGGGATGATTCCATTCCATTCCATTCCATACCTTTCCATTGCTGTTGATTCCATTCTATTCCATTCCATTCCATTCCACTCCATTCCATTCCATTCCGTTTGTGTTGATTCCATTCCGTTCCAATCCATACCATTCCATTCCATTCCATTCCGGTTAATTCCATTCCATTCCATTTCATTCAATTCCATTCTGGTTGATTCCATTCCATTTCTTCCTATTCCATTCCATTCCATTCTATTCCATTCCATTCCATTCTATTCGCGTTGATTCCATTCCATCCCATTCCATTCCATTCCATCCCATTCCATTCCATTCCATTCGGGTTGATTCCATTGCATTCCATTCCATTCCATACCATTTGCGTGGATTCCATTCCATTCCATTCAATTCCATTGCATTCCATTCCATTCGGGTTGATTCCTTTCCATTCCATTCCATTGCATTCCATTCCATACCATTCCATTCCATTCCACTCAGGTTGATTCCATTCCATTTCTTTCCATTCCATTCCATTCCATTCCATTCCATTCGGGTTTATTCCATTCCATTCCATTCCATTCCATTCCATTCCATTCCATTCCATTCCGTTCCATTCCATTCCATTCTATGCCATTCCAATCCATTCCATTCCGTTTGATTCCATTCCATTCCATTCCATACCATTCCATTCCTGTTGATTCCTTTCAATTCCACTCCATTGCATTCCATTACGTTTGGGTTGATTCCATTCCGTTCCAATCCATACCATTCCATTCCATTCGGGTTGATTCCATTCCATTCCATTCCATTCCATTTCATTGCATTCTGTTTGATTCCATTCCATTCCATTCCATTCCATTCCATTCCATTCTGGTTGATTCCATTCCATTCCATTCCATTCCATTTCATTACATTCCATTCGGGTTGATTCCATTCCATTCCATTCTATTCCATTCCATTCCATTCCATTCGCTTTGATTCCATTCCATTCGATTCCATTCCATTCGGATTGACTCCATTCCATTCCATTTCATTCCATTCTATTCCATTCCATTGCATTCCATTTCATTCCATTCGGGTAGATTCCGTTCTATTCCATTCCTATCCATACCATTCCATACCGGTTCATTCCATTCCATTCCATTCCATTCCATTCCATTCCATTCCATTCCATTCCATCCCATTCCATTTGGGTTGATTCCATTCCATTCCATTCCATTCCATTTCATTCCAATCCATTCGGTTTCATTCCATTCCATTCCATTCCATGCCATTCGGTTGCTTCCATTCCAATCCAGAACATTCCATTCCGTTCCATTCAATTCCGGTTCATTCCATTCCATTCCATTCCATTCCATTCCATTCTATTCCATTCTGTTTAATTCCATTCCATTCCATTCCATTCCATTCGAGTTGATTCCATTCCATTCCATTCTATTCCATTCCATTCCATTCTATTCCATTCCATTCCATTCTATTCGCGTTGATTCCATTCCATCCCTTTCCATTCCATTCCATCCCATTCCATTCCATTCCATTCGGGTTGATTCCATTGCATTCCATTCCATTCCATTCTATTCCATTCCATTCGGGTTCATTCCATTCCATTCCGTTCCATTCGATTCCATTCCATTCCATTCCATTCCATTCGGGATGCTTCCATTCCAGTCAAGAACATTCCATTCCATTCCATTCCATTCCATTCCGGTTGATTCCATTGCATTCCATTCCATTCCATTTCATTCCATTCGGGTTGATTCCATTCCATTCCATTCCATTACATTCCATTCTGGTTGATCCTATTCGATTCCATTCGCTTCAATTCCATTCCATTCCATTCCATTCGAGTTGCTTCCATTCCATTCCAGAACATTCCATTCCATTCCTTTCCATTCTTTCCATTCCATTCTATTCGGGTTCATTCCATTCCATTCCATTCCATTCCATTCCATTCTGGTAGAATCCATTCCGTTCCATTCCAATCCATTCCATTCCATTCCGATTGATTCCATGCCATTCCTTTCCATTCCATTCCGTTCCATTCCATTCCATTCCGATTAATTCCATGCCATTCCATTGCATTCCATTCCATTCCACTCCATTCCTCTGTGGTTGATTCCATTCCATTCCATTCCATTCCATTCCATTCCATTCCATTCCTTTCCAATCCGTTTCATTCCATTCCATTCAATTTCAATCCATTCGGGTTGATTCCATTCCATTCCATTCCATTCCATTAGGGTTGATGCCATTCCATTCCATTCAACACCATTCTATTCCATTTGGGTTGATTCCATTCCATTCCATTCCATTCCATTCCATTACATTCGGGTTAATTCCATTCCATTCCATTCCATTTGATTCCATTTCATTCCATTCCATTCGGGATGCTTCCATTCCAGTCAAGAACATTCCATTCCATTCCATTCCATTCCTATCCATTCCTTTCCATTCCGGTTTATCCCTTTACATTCCATTCCATTCCTTTCGTTTTGATTCCATTCCATTCCATTCCATTCCATTCCATTCCATTCCATTCGGTTTGATTCCATTCCATTCCATTACATTGCTTTCCATTCCATTCCATTTCATTCCATTCGGGTTGATTCCATTCCATTCCACTCCATTCCATTCTGGTCGATTCCATTCCATTCCATTCCCTTCATTTCCATTCCATTCCATTCCATTCTGGTTGCTTCCATTCCGATCCAGAACATTCCATTCCATTCCTTTCCATTACATTCCATTCCGTTCCATTCGGGTTCATTCCATTCAATTCCATTCCATTCCATTCCATTCCATTCCATTCCATTCCACTCGGGATGTTTCCATTCCATTTCATTCTATTCCATTCCATTCCATTCCAATCCATTCCATTCTGGATGATTACATTCCATTCCATTCGTGTTGATACCATTCCATTCCACGCCATTCCATTCCATTCCTTTAGGGTTGTTGCCGTTCAATTCCATTCCATACCATTCCATTATATTTGGGTTGATTCCATTCCATTCCATTCCATTACATTCGGGTTAATTCCATTCCATTCCTTCCCATTCGATTCCATTCCATTCCATTCCATTCGGGATGCTTCCATTCCAGTCAAGAACATTCCATTACATAACATTCCATTCCATTCCATTCCGGTTGATTCCATTGCATTCCATTCCATTCCATTTCATTCCATTCGGGTTGATTCCATTCCATTCCATTCCATTACATTCCATTCTGGTTGATCCTATTCGATTCCATTCGCTTCAATTCCATTCCATTCCATTCCATTCGAGTTGCTTCCATTCCAATCCAGAACATTCCATTCCATTCCTTTCCATTCTTTCCATTCCATTCTATTCGGGTTCATTCCATTCCATTCCATTCCATTCCGTTCCATTCTGGTAGAATCCATTCCGTTCCATTCCAATCCATTCCATTTCATTCCGATTGATTCCATGCCATTCCTTTCCATTCCATTCCATTCCGTTCCATTCCATTCCATTCCGATTAATTCCATTCCATTCCATTGCATTCCATTCCATTCCACTCCATTCCTCTGTGGTTGATTGCATTCCATTCCATTCCATTCCATTCCATTCCATTCCTTTCCAATCCGTTTCATTCCATTCCATTCAATTTCAATCCATTCGGGTTGATTCCATTCCATTCCATTCCTTTCCATTATATTCCATTGCATTCCATTCCATTCGGGTTCATTCCATTCCATTCCATTCCATTCCATTCCATTCCATTCCATTCCCTTCGTGTTGAATCCATTCCATTCCCTTCCATTCCATCCCATTCCATTCTATTCCATTCCATTCCGATACATTCCATTCCATTCCCTTCCATTCGTGTTGATTCCATTCCATGCCATGCCATTCCATTCCATTCCGGTTGATTCCATTCCATTCCATTCCATTCCATTCCATTCCACTCCATTCCATTCCATTTCATTTCCTTCGTGTTGATTCCATTCCATTCCATTCCATTCCGTTCCCTTCCATTCCATTCCATTAGAGTTGATTCCATTCCATTCCATTCAATTCCATTCCATTCCATTTCATTCCATTCTCGATGATTCCATTCAATTCCATTCCATTCCATTCCATTCGGGTTGATTCCATTCCATTTCATTCCATTCGATTCCATTCCTTTCCATTCCATTCGTGTTAATTCCATGCCATTCCACTCCATTCCATTGCCTTCCATTCCATTCCATTCCATTCGGGTTGCTTATATTCCATTCCAGAACATTCCATTCCATTCCATTCCGATTGATTCCATTCCATTCCATTGCATTCCATTCCATTCCACTCCATTCCATTGTGGTTGATTTCTTTCCATTCCATTCCATTCCATTCCTTTCCATTCCGTTTCACTCCATTCCGTTCAATTTCATTCCATTCGGGTTGAATCCATTCCATTCCATTCCTTTCCATTATATTCCATTCCATTCCATTCCATTCGGGTTCATTCCATTCCATTCCATTCCATTCCATTCCATTCCATTCCATTCCATTCCATTCCCTTCGGGTTGAATAAATTCCATTCCCTTCCATTCCATTCCATTCCATTCGGGTTGATTCCATTCCATTCCATTCCATTCCATTCCATTACATTCCATTCCGGTTGATTCCATTCCATTTCTTTCCATTCCATTCCATTCCATTCCATTCCATTCCATTCTGGCTTATTCCATTCCATTCCATTCCATTCCATTCCATTCCATTCCATTCCATTCTATTCCATTCTATCACATTCCATTCCATTCCATTCGGGATGATTCCATTCCATTCCATTCCATACCTTTCCATTGCTGTTGATTCCATTCCATTCCATTCCATTCCATTCCACTCCATTCCATTCCATTCCGTTTTTGTTGATTCCATTCCGTTCCAATCCATACCATTCCATTCCATTCCATTCCAGTTAATTCCATTCCATTCCATTTCATTCTATTCCATTCTGCTTGATTCCATTCCATTTCTTCCTATTCCATTCCATTCCATTCTATTCCATTCCATTCTATTCGCGTTGATTCCATTCCGTCCCATTCCATTCCATTCCATCCCATTCCATTCCATTCCATTCGGGTTGATTCCATTGCATTCCATTCCATTCCATACCATTTGCGTGGATTCCATTCCATTCCATTCAATTCCATTGCATTCCATTCCATTCGGGTTGATTCCTTTCCATTCCATTCCATTGCATTCCATTCCATACCATTCCATTCCATTCCACTCAGGTTGATTCCATTCCATTTCTTTCCATTCCATTCCATTCCATTCCATTCCATTCGGGTTTATTCCATTCCATTCCATTCCATTCCATTCCATTCCGTTCCATTCCATTCCATTCTATGCCATTCCAATCCATTCCATTCCGTTTGATTCCATTCCATTCCATTCCATACCATTCCATTCCTGTTGATTCCTTTCAATTCCACTCCATTCCATTCCATTCCGTTTGGGTTGATTCCATTCCGTTCCAATCCATACCATTCCATTCCATTCGGGTTGATTCCATTCCATTCCATTCCATTCCATTTCATTGCATTCTGTTTGATTCCATTCCATTCCATCCCATTCTGGTTGATTCCATTCCATTCCATTCCATTCCATTTCATTACATTCCATTCGGGTTGATTCCATTCCATTCCATTCTATTCCATTCCATTCCATTCAATTCGCTTTGATTCCATTCCATTCGATTCCATTCCATTCGGATTGACTCCATTCCATTCCATTTCATTCCATTCTATTCCATTCCATTGCATTGCATTTCATTCCATTCAGGTAGATTCCGTTCTATTCCATTCCTATCCATACCATTCCATACCGGTTCATTCCATTCCATTCCATTCCATTCCATTCCATTCCATCCCATTCCATTTGGGTTGATTCCATTCCATTCCATTCCATTCCATTTCATTCCAATCCATTCGGTTTCATTCCATTCCATTCCATTCCATGCCATTCGGTTGCTTCCATTCCAATCCAGAACATTCCATTCCGTTCCATTCAATTCCGTTTCATTCCATTCCATTCCATTCCATTCCATTCTATTCCATTCTGTTTAATTCCATTCCATTCCATTCCATTCGAGTTGATTCCATTCCATTCCATTCTATTCCATTCCATTCCATTCCATTCCATTCCATTCCATTCTATTCGCGTTGATTCCATTCCATCCCTTTCCATTCCATTCCATCCCATTCCATTCCATTCCATTCCATTCCATTCCATTCGGGTTGATTCCATTGCATTCCATTCCATTCCATTCTATTCCATTCCATTCGGGTTCATTCCATTCCATTCCGTTCCATTCGATTCCATTCCATTCCATTCCATTCGGGATGCTTCCATTCCAGTCAAGAACATTCCATTCCATTCCATTCCATTCCATTCCATTCCGGTTGATTCCATTGCATTCCATTCCATTCCATTTCATTCCATTCGGGTTGATTCCATTCCATTACAATCCATTACATTCCATTCTGGTTGATCCTATTCGATTCCATTCGCTTCAATTCCATTCCTTTCCATTCCATTCGAGTTGCTTCCATTCCATTCCAGAACATTCCATTCCATTCCTTTCCATTCTTTCCATTCCATTCTATTCGGGTTCATTCCATTCCATTCCATTCCATTCCGTTCCATTCTGGTAGAATCCATTCCGTTCCATTCCAATCCATTCCATTCCATTCCGATTGATTCCATGCCATTCCTTTCCATTCCATTCCGTTCCATTCCATTCCATTCCGATTAATTCCATGCCATTCCATTGCATTCCATTCCATTCCACTCCATTCCTCTGTGGTTGATTCCATTCCATTCCATTCCATTCAATTCCATTCCTTTCCAATCCGTTTCATTCCATTCCATTCAATTTCAATCCATTCGGGTTGATTCCATTCCATTCCATTCCATTCCATTCCATTAGGGTTGATGCCATTCCATTCCATTCAACACCATTCTATTCCATTTGGGTTGATTCCATTCCATTCCATTACATTCCATTACATTACATTCGGGTTAATTCCATTCCATTCCATTCCATTCAATTCCATTTCATTCCATTCCATTCGGGATGCTTCCATTCCAGTCAAGAACATTCCATTCCATTCCATTCCATTCCTATCCATTCCTTTCCATTCCGGTTTATCCCTTTACATTCCATTCCATTCCTTTCGTTTTGATTCCATTCCATTCCATTCCATTCCATTCCATTCGGTTTGATTCCATTCCATTCCATTACATTGCTTTCCATTCCATTCCATTTCATTCCTTTCGGGTTGATTCCATTCCATTCCACTCCATTCCATTCTGGTCGATTCCATTCCATTCCATTCCCTTCATTTCCATTCCATTCCATTCCATTCTGGTTGCTTCCATTCCGATCCAGAACATTCCATTCCATTCCTTTCCATTACATTCCATTCCGTTCCATTCGGGTTCATTCCATTCCATTCCATTCCATTCCATTCCATTCCATTCCATTCCACTCGGGATGTTTCCATTCCATTTCATTCTATTCCATTCCATTCCATTCCAATCCATTCCATTCTGGATGATTACATTCCATTCCATTCGTGTTGATACCATTCCATTCCACGCCATTCCATTCCATTCCTTTAGGGTTGTTGCCGTTCAATTCCATTCCATACCATTCCATTATATTTGGGTTGATTCCATTCCATTCCATTCCATTACATTCGGGTTAATTCCATTCCATTCCTTCCCATTCGATTCCATTCCATTCCATTCCATTCGGGATGCTTCCATTCCAGTCAAGAACATTCCATTACATAACATTCCATTCCATTCCATTCCGGTTGATTCCATTGCATTCCATTCCATTCCATTTCATTCCATTCGGGTTGATTCCATTCCATTCCATTCCATTACATTCCATTCTGGTTGATCCTATTCGATTCCATTCGCTTCAATTCCATTCCATTCCATTCCATTCGAGTTGCTTCCATTCCAATCCAGAACATTCCATTCCATTCCTTTCCATTCTTTCCATTCCATTCTATTCGGGTTCATTCCATTCCATTCCATTCCATTCCGTTCCATTCTGGTAGAATCCATTCCGTTCCATTCCAATCCATTCCATTTCATTCCGATTGATTCCATGCCATTCCTTTCCATTCCATTCCATTCCGTTCCATTCCATTCCATTCCGATTAATTCCATTCCATTCCATTGCATTCCATTCCATTCCACTCCATTCCTCTGTGGTTGATTGCATTCCATTCCATTCCATTCCATTCCATTCCATTCCTTTCCAATCCGTTTCATTCCATTCCATTCAATTTCAATCCATTCGGGTTGATTCCATTCCATTCCATTCCTTTCCATTATATTCCATTGCATTCCATTCCATTCGGGTTCATTCCATTCCATTCCATTCCATTCCATTCCATTCCATTCCCTTCGTGTTGAATCCATTCCGTTCCCTTCCATTCCATCCCATTCCATTCTATTCCATTCCATTCCGATACATTCCATTCCATTCCGATTAATTCCATTCCATTCCATTGCATTCCATTCCATTCCACTCCATTCCTCTGTGGTTGATTGCATTCCATTCCATTCCATTCCATTCCTTTCCAATCCGTTTCATTCCATTCCATTCAATTTCAATCCATTCGGGTTGATTCCATTCCATTTCATTCCTTTCCATTATATTCCATTGCATTCCATTCCATTCGGGTTCATTCCATTCCATTCCATTCCATTCCATTCCATTCCATTCCATTCCATTCCCTTCGTGTTGAATCCATTCCATTCCCTTCCATTCCATCCCATTCCATTCTATTCCATTCCATTCCGATACATTCCATTCCATTCCCTTCCATTCGTGTTGATTCCATTCCATGCCATGCCATTCCATTCCATTCCGGTTGATTCCATTCCATTCCATTCCATTCCATTCCATTCCATTCCATTCCATTTCATTTCCTTCGTGTTGATTCCATTCCATTCCATTCCATTCCGTTCCCTTCCATTCCATTCCATTAGAGTTGATTCCATTCCATTCCATTCAATTCCATTCCATTCCATTTCATTCCATTCTCGATGATTCCATTCCATTCCATTCCATTCCATTCGGGTTGATTCCATTCCATTTCATTCCATTAGATTCCATTCCTTCCCTTACATTCGTGTTAATTCCATGCCATTCCACTCCATTCCATTGCCTTCCATTCCATTCCATTCCATTCGGGTTGCTTCTATTCCATTCCAGAACATTCCATTCCATTCCATTCCGATTGATTCCATTCCATTCCATTGCATTCCATTCCATTCCACTCCATTCCATTGTGGTTGATTCCTTTCCATTCCATTCCATTCCATTCCTTTCCATTCCGTTTCATTCCATTCCATTCAATTTCATTCCATTCGGGTTGAATCCATTCCATTCCATTCCTTTCCATTATATTCCATTCCATTCCATTCCATTCGGGTTCATTCCATTCCATTCCATTCCATTCCATTCCATTCCCTTCGGGTTGAATAAATTCCATTCCCTTCCATTCCATACCATTCCATTCGGGTTGATTCCATTCCATTCCCTTCCATTCCATTCCATTCCGGTTGATTCCATTCCATTTCTTTCCTTTCCATTCCATTCCATTCCATTCCATTCCATTCTGGTTTATTCCATTCCATTCCATTCCATTCCATTCCATTCCATTCTATTCCATTCTATCCCATTCCATTCCATTCCATTCGGGATGATTCCATTCCATTCCATTCCATACCTTTCCATTGCTGTTGATTCCATTCCATTCCATTCCATTCCATTCCACTCCATTCCATTCCATTCCGTTTGTGTTGATTCCATTCCATTCCAATCCATACCATTCCATTCCATTCCATTCCGGTTAATTCCATTCCATTCCATTTCATTCAATTCCATTCTGGTTGATTCCATTCCATTTCTTCCTATTCCATTCCATTCCATTCTATTCCATTCCATTCCATTCTATTCGCGTTGATTCCATTCCATCACATTCCATTCCATTCCATCCCATTCCATTCCATTCCATTCGGGTTGATTCCATTGCATTCCATTCCATTCCATACCATTTGCGTGGATTCCATTCCATTCCATTCAATTCCATTGCATTCCATTCCATTCGGGTTGATTCCTTTCCATTCCATTCCATTGCATTCCATTCCATACCATTCCATTCCATTCCACTCAGGTTGATTCCATTCCATTTCTTTCCATTCCATTCCATTCCATTCCCTTCCATTCGGGTTTATTCCATTCCATTCCATTCCATTCCATTCCATTCCATTCCGTTCCATTCCATTCCATTCTATGCCATTCCAATCCATTCCATTCCGTTTGATTCCATTCCATTCCATTCCATACCATTCCATTCCTGTTGATTCCTTTCAATTCCACTCCATTCCATTCCATTCCTTTTGGGTTGATTCCATTCCGTTCCAATCCATTCCATTCCATTCCATTCCATTGCATTCTGTTTGATTCCATTCCATTCCATTCCATTCCATTCCATTTCATGCCATTCGGTTGCTTCCATTCCAATCCAGAACATTCCATTCCGTTCCATTCAATTCCGGTTCATTCCATTCCATTCCATTCCATTCCATTCTATTCCATTCTGTTTAATTCCATTCCATTCCATTCCATTCGAGTTGATTCCATTCCATTCCATTCTATTCCATTCCATTCCATTCTATTCCATTCCATTCCATTCTATTCGCGTTGATTCCATTCCATCCCTTTCCATTCCATTCCATCCCATTCAATTCCATTCCATTCCATTCCATTCGGGTTGATTCCATTGCATTCCATTCCATTCCATTCTATTCCATTCCATTCGGGTTCATTCCATTCCATTCCGTTCCATTCGATTCCATTCCATTCCATTCCATTCGGGATGCTTCCATTCCAGTCAAGAACATTCCATTCCATTCCATTCCATTCCATTCCATTCCGGTTGATTCCATTCCATTCCGGTTGATTCCATTGCATTCCATTCCATTCCATTTCATTCCATTCGGGTTGATTCCATTCCATTACATTCCATTACATTCCATTCTGGTTGATCCTATTCGATTCCATTCGCTTCAATTCCATTCCATTCCATTCCATTCGAGTTGCTTCCATTCCATTCCAGAACATTCCATTCCATTCCTTTCCATTCTTTCCATTCCATTCTATTCGGGTTCATTCCATTCCATTCCATTCCATTCCGTTCCATTCTGGTAGAATCCATTCCGTTCCATTCCAATCCATTCCATTCCATTCCGATTGATTCCATGCCATTCCTTTCCATTCCATTCCGTTCCATTCCATTCCATTCCGATTAATTCCATGCCATTCCATTGCATTCCATTCCATTCCACTCCATTCCTCTGTGGTTGATTCCATTCCATTCCATTCCATTCCATTCCATTCCATTCCTTTCCAATCCGTTTCATTCCATTCCATTCAATTTCAATCCATTCGGGTTGATTCCATTCCATTCCATTCCATTCCGTTAGGGTTGATGCCATTCCATTCCATTCAACACAATTCTATTCCATTTGGGTTGATTCCATTCCATTCCATTCCATTCCATTACATTACATTCGGGTTAATTCCATTCCATTCCATTCCATTCGATTCCATTTCATTCCATTCCATTCGGGATGCTTCCATTCCAGTCAAGAACGTTCCATTCCATTCCATTCCATTCCTATCCATTCCTTTCCATTCCGGTTTATCCCTTTACATTCCATTCCATTCCTTTCATTTTGATTCCATTCCATTCCATTCCATTCCATTCGGTTTGATTCCATTCCATTACATTACATTGCTTTCCATTCCATTCCATTTCATTCCATTCGGGTTGATTCCATTCCATTCCACTCCATTCCATTCTGGTCGATTCCATTCCATTCCATTCCCTTCATTTCCATTCCATTCCATTCCATTCTGGTTGCTTCCATTTCGATCCAGAACATTCCATTCCATTCCTTTCCATTACATTCCATTCCGTTCCATTCGGGTTCATTCCATTCAATTCCATTCCATTCCATTCCATTCCATTCCATTCCATTCCATTCCATTCCACTCGGGATGTTTCCATTCCATTTCACTCTATTCCATTCCATTCCATTCCAATCCATTCCATTCTGGATGATTACATTCCATTCCATTCGTGTTGATACCATTCCATTCCACGCCATTCCATTCCATTCCTTTAGGGTTGTTGCCGTTCAATTCCATTCCATACCATTCCATTATATTTGGGTTGATTCCATTCCATTCCATTACATTCGGGTTAATTCCATTCCATTCCTTCCCATTCGATTCCATTCCATTCCATTCCATTCGGGATGCTTCCATTCCAGTCAAGAACATTCCATTACATAACATTCCATTCCATTCCATTCCGGTTGATTCCATTGCATTCCATTCCATTCCATTTCATTCCATTCGGGTTGATTCCATTCCATTCCATTCCATTACATTCCATTCTGGTTGATCCTATTCGATTCCATTCGCTTCAATTCCATTCCATTCCATTCCATTCGAGTTGCTTCCATTCCAATCCAGAACATTCCATTCCATTCCTTTCCATTCTTTCCATTCCATTCTATTCGGGTTCATTCCATTCCATTCCATTCCATTCCGTTCCATTCTGGTAGAATCCATTCCGTTCCATTCCAATCCATTCCATTTCATTCCGATTGATTCCATGCCATTCCTTTCCATTCCATTCCATTCCGTTCCATTCCATTCCATTCCGATTAATTCCATTCCATTCCATTGCATTCCATTCCATTCCACTCCATTCCTCTGTGGTTGATTGCATTCCATTCCATTCCATTCCATTCCATTCCATTCCTTTCCAATCCGTTTCATTCCATTCCATTCAATTTCAATCCATTCGGGTTGATTCCATTCCATTCCATTCCTTTCCATTATATTCCATTGCATTCCATTCCATTCGGGTTCATTCCATTCCATTCCATTCCATTCCATTCCATTCCATTCCCTTCGTGTTGAATCCATTCCGTTCCCTTCCATTCCATCCCATTCCATTCTATTCCATTCCATTCCGATACATTCCATTCCATTCCGATTAATTCCATTCCATTCCATTGCATTCCATTCCATTCCACTCCATTCCTCTGTGGTTGATTGCATTCCATTCCATTCCATTCCATTCCTTTCCAATCCGTTTCATTCCATTCCATTCAATTTCAATCCATTCGGGTTGATTCCATTCCATTTCATTCCTTTCCATTATATTCCATTGCATTCCATTCCATTCGGGTTCATTCCATTCCATTCCATTCCATTCCATTCCATTCCATTCCATTCCATTCCCTTCGTGTTGAATCCATTCCATTCCCTTCCATTCCATCCCATTCCATTCTATTCCATTCCATTCCGATACATTCCATTCCATTCCCTTCCATTCGTGTTGATTCCATTCCATGCCATGCCATTCCATTCCATTCCGGTTGATTCCATTCCATTCCATTCCATTCCATTCCATTCCATTCCATTCCATTTCATTTCCTTCGTGTTGATTCCATTCCATTCCATTCCATTCCGTTCCCTTCCATTCCATTCCATTAGAGTTGATTCCATTCCATTCCATTCAATTCCATTCCATTCCATTTCATTCCATTCTCGATGATTCCATTCCATTCCATTCCACTCCATTCGGGTTGATTCCATTCCATTTCATTCCATTAGATTCCATTCCTTCCCTTACATTCGTGTTAATTCCATGCCATTCCACTCCATTCCATTGCCTTCCATTCCATTCCATTCCATTCGGGTTGCTTCTATTCCATTCCAGAACATTCCATTCCATTCCATTCCGATTGATTCCATTCCATTCCATTGCATTCCATTCCATTCCACTCCATTCCATTGTGGTTGATTCCTTTCCATTCCATTCCATTCCATTCCTTTCCATTCCGTTTCATTCCATTCCATTCAATTTCATTCCATTCGGGTTGAATCCATTCCATTCCATTCCTTTCCATTATATTCCATTCCATTCCATTCCATTCGGGTTCATTCCATTCCATTCCATTCCATTCCATTCCATTCCCTTCGGGTTGAATAAATTCCATTCCCTTCCATTCCATACCATTCCATTCGGGTTGATTCCATTCCATTCCCTTCCATTCCATTCCATTCCGGTTGATTCCATTCCATTTCTTTCCTTTCCATTCCATTCCATTCCATTCTGGTTTATTCCATTCCATTCCATTCCATTCCATTCCATTCCATTCTATTCCATTCTATCCCATTCCATTCCATTCCATTCGGGATGATTCCATTCCATTCCATTCCATACCTTTCCATTGCTGTTGATTCCATTCCATTCCATTCCATTCCATTCCACTCCATTCCATTCCATTCCGTTTGTGTTGATTCCATTCCGTTCCAATCCATACCATTCCATTCCATTCCATTCCGGTTAATTCCATTCCATTCCATTTCATTCAATTCCATTCTGGTTGATTCCATTCCATTTCTTCCTATTCCATTCCATTCCATTCTATTCCATTCCATTCCATTCTATTCGCGTTGATTCCATTCCATCACATTCCATTCCATTCCATCCCATTCCATTCCATTCCATTCGGGTTGATTCCATTGCATTCCATTCCATTCCATACCATTTGCGTGGATTCCATTCCATTCCCTTCAATTCCATTGCATTCCATTCCATTCGGGTTGATTCCTTTCCATTCCATTCCATTGCATTCCATTCCATACCATTCCATTCCATTCCACTCAGGTTGATTCCATTCCATTTCTTTCCATTCCATTCCATTCCATTCCCTTCCATTCGGGTTTATTCCATTCCATTCCATTCCATTCCATTCCATTCCGTTCCATTCCATTCCATTCTATGCCATTCCAATCCATTCCATTCCGTTTGATTCCATTCCATTCCATTCCATACCATTCCATTCCTGTTGATTCCTTTCAATTCCACTCCATTCCATTCCATTCCTTTTGGGTTGATTCCATTCCGTTCCAATCCATTCCATTCCATTCCATTCCATTGCATTCTGTTTGATTCCATTCCATTCCATTCCATTCCATTCCATTTCATGCCATTCGGTTGCTTCCATTCCAATCCAGAACATTCCATTCCGTTCCATTCAATTCCGGTTCATTCCATTCCATTCCATTCCATTCCATTCTATTCCATTCTGTTTAATTCCATTCCATTCCATTCCATTCCATTCGAGTTGATTCCATTCCATTCCATTCTATTCCATTCCATTCCATTCTATTCCATTCCATTCCATTCTATTCGCGTTGATTCCATTCCATCCCTTTCCATTCCATTCCATCCCATTCAATTCCATTCCATTCCATTCCATTCGGGTTGATTCCATTGCATTCCATTCCATTCCATTCTATTCCATTCCATTCGGGTTCATTCCATTCCATTCCGTTCCATTCGATTCCATTCCATTCCATTCCATTCGGGATGCTTCCATTCCAGTCAAGAACATTCCATTCCATTCCATTCCATTCCATTCCATTCCGGTTGATTCCATTCCATTCCGGTTGATTCCATTGCATTCCATTCCATTCCATTTCATTCCATTCGGGT
Source organism: Pan paniscus (assembly GCF_029289425.2). Classification (NCBI taxonomy): domain Eukaryota; kingdom Metazoa; phylum Chordata; class Mammalia; order Primates; family Hominidae; genus Pan; species Pan paniscus. The sequence goes on along the minus strand of NC_073267.2, from coordinate 40,647,319 downwards.
TGATTCCATTCCATTACATTCCATTACATTCCATTCTGGTTGATCCTATTCGATTCCATTCGCTTCAATTCCATTCCATTCCATTCCATTCGAGTTGCTTCCATTCCATTCCAGAACATTCCATTCCATTCCTTTCCATTCTTTCCATTCCATTCTATTCGGGTTCATTCCATTCCATTCCATTCCATTCCGTTCCATTCTGGTAGAATCCATTCCGTTCCATTCCAATCCATTCCATTCCATTCCGATTGATTCCATGCCATTCCTTTCCATTCCATTCCGTTCCATTCCATTCCATTCCGATTAATTCCATGCCATTCCATTGCATTCCATTCCATTCCACTCCATTCCTCTGTGGTTGATTCCATTCCATTCCATTCCATTCCATTCCATTCCATTCCTTTCCAATCCGTTTCATTCCATTCCATTCAATTTCAATCCATTCGGGTTGATTCCATTCCATTCCATTCCATTCCATTAGGGTTGATGCCATTCCATTCCATTCAACACAATTCTATTCCATTTGGGTTGATTCCATTCCATTCCATTCCATTCCATTACATTACATTCGGGTTAATTCCATTCCATTCCATTCCATTCGATTCCATTTCATTCCATTCCATTCGGGATGCTTCCATTCCAGTCAAGAACATTCCATTCCATTCCATTCCATTCCTATCCATTCCTTTCCATTCCGGTTTATCCCTTTACATTCCATTCCATTCCTTTCATTTTGATTCCATTCCATTCCATTCCATTCCATTCGGTTTGATTCCATTCCATTACATTACATTGCTTTCCATTCCATTCCATTTCATTCCATTCGGGTTGATTCCATTCCATTCCACTCCATTCCATTCTGGTCGATTCCATTCCATTCCATTCCCTTCATTTCCATTCCATTCCATTCCATTCTGGTTGCTTCCATTCCGATCCAGAACATTCCATTCCATTCCTTTCCATTACATTCCATTCCGTTCCATTCGGGTTCATTCCATTCAATTCCATTCCATTCCATTCCATTCCATTCCATTCCATTCCATTCCACTCGGGATGTTTCCATTCCATTTCATTCTATTCCATTCCATTCCATTCCAATCCATTCCATTCTGGATGATTACATTCCATTCCATTCGTGTTGATACCATTCCATTCCACGCCATTCCATTCCATTCCTTTAGGGTTGTTGCCGTTCAATTCCATTCCATACCATTCCATTATATTTGGGTTGATTCCATTCCATTCCATTCCATTACATTCGGGTTAATTCCATTCCATTCTTTCCCATTCGATTCCATTCCATTCCATTCCATTCGGGATGCTTCCATTCCAGTCAAGAACATTCCATTACATAACATTCCATTCCATTCCATTCCGGTTGATTCCATTGCATTCCATTCCATTCCATTTCATTCCATTCGGGTTGATTCCATTCCATTCCATTCCATTACATTCCATTCTGGTTGATCCTATTCGATTCCATTCGCTTCAATTCCATTCCATTCCATTCCATTCGAGTTGCTTCCATTCCAATCCAGAACATTCCATTCCATTCCTTTCCATTCTTTCCATTCCATTCTATTCGGGTTCATTCCATTCCATTCCATTCCATTCCGTTCCATTCTGGTAGAATCCATTCCGTTCCATTCCAATCCATTCCATTTCATTCCGATTGATTCCATGCCATTCCTTTCCATTCCATTCCATTCCGTTCCATTCCATTCCATTCCGATTAATTCCATTCCATTCCATTGCATTCCATTCCATTCCACTCCATTCCTCTGTGGTTGATTGCATTCCATTCCATTCCATTCCATTCCTTTCCAATCCGTTTCATTCCATTCCATTCAATTTCAATCCATTCGGGTTGATTCCATTCCATTTCATTCCTTTCCATTATATTCCATTGCATTCCATTCCATTCGGGTTCATTCCATTCCATTCCATTCCATTCCATTCCATTCCATTCCATTCCATTCCCTTCGTGTTGAATCCATTCCATTCCCTTCCATTCCATCCCATTCCATTCTATTCCATTCCATTCCGATACATTCCATTCCATTCCCTTCCATTCGTGTTGATTCCATTCCATGCCATGCCATTCCATTCCATTCCGGTTGATTCCATTCCATTCCATTCCATTCCATTCCATTCCATTCCATTCCATTCCATTTCATTTCCTTCGTGTTGATTCCATTCCATTCCATTCCATTCCGTTCCCTTCCATTCCATTCCATTAGAGTTGATTCCATTCCATTCCATTCAATTCCATTCCATTCCATTTCATTCCATTCTCGATGATTCCATTCCATTCCATTCCATTCCATTCGGGTTGATTCCATTCCATTTCATTCCATTAGATTCCATTCCTTTCCATTCCATTCGTGTTAATTCCATGCCATTCCACTCCATTCCATTGCCTTCCATTCCATTCCATTCCATTCGGGTTGCTTCTATTCCATTCGAGAACATTCCATTCCATTCCATTCCGATTGATTCCATTCCATTCCATTGCATTCCATTCCATTCCACTCCATTCCATTGTGGTTGATTCCTTTCCATTCCATTCCATTCCATTCCTTTCCATTCCGTTTCATTCCATTCCATTCAATTTCATTCCATTCGGGTTGAATCCATTCCATTCCATTCCTTTCCATTATATTCCATTCCATTCCATTCCATTCGGGTTCATTCCATTCCATTCCATTCCATTCCATTCCATTCCATTCCCTTCGGGTTGAATAAATTCCATTCCCTTCCATTCCATTCCATTCCATTCGGGTTGATTCCATTCCATTCCATTCCATTCCATTCCATTCCGGTTGATTCCATTCCATTTCTTTCCATTCCATTCCATTCCATTCCATTCCATTCCATTCTGGTTTATTCCATTCCATTCCATTCCATTCCATTCCATTCCATTCCATTCCATTCCATTCCATTCTATTCCATTCTATCCCATTCCATTCCATTCCATTCGGGATGATTCCATTCCATTCCATTCCATACCTTTCCATTGCTGTTGATTCCATTCCATTCCATTCCATTCCATTCCACTCCATTCCATTCCATTCCGTTTGTGTTGATTCCATTCCGTTCCAATCCATACCATTCCATTCCATTCCATTCCGGTTAATTCCATTCCATTCCATTTCATTCAATTCCATTCTGGTTGATTCCATTCCATTTCTTCCTATTCCATTCCATTCCATTCTATTCCATTCCATTCCATTCTATTCGCGTTGATTCCATTCCATCCCATTCCATTCCATTCCATCCCATTCCATTCCATTCCATTCGGGTTGGTTCCATTGCATTCCATTCCATTCCATACCATTTGCATGGATTCCATTCCATTCCATTCAATTCCATTGCATTCCATTCCATTCGGGTTGATTCCTTTCCATTCCATTCCATTGCATTCCATTCCATACCATTCAATTCCATTCCACTCAGGTTGATTCCATTCCATTTCTTTCCATTCCATTCCATTCCATTCCATTCCATTCGGGTTTATTCCATTCCATTCCATTCCATTCCATTCCATTCCATTCCATTCCATTCCATTCCGTTCCATTCCATTCCATTCTATGCCATTCCAATCCATTCCATTCCGTTTGATTCCATTCCATTCCATTCCATTCCATTCCATACCATTCCATTCCTGTTGATTCCTTTCAATTCCACTCCATTCCATTCCATTCCGTTTGGGTTGATTCCATTCCGTTCCAATCCATACCATTCCATTCCATTCGGGTTGATTCCATTCCATTCCATTCCATTCCATTTCATTGCATTCTGTTTGATTCCATTCCATTCCATTCCATTCCATTCCATTCCATTCCATTCTGGTTGATTCCATTCCATTCCATTCCATTCCATTTCATTACATTCCATTCGGGTTGATTCCTTTCCATTCCATTCTATTCCATTCCATTCCATTCAATTCGCTTTGATTCCATTCCATTCGATTCCATTCCATTCGGATTGACTCCATTCCATTCCATTTCATTCCATTCTATTCCATTCCATTGCATTCCATTTCATTCCATTCGGGTAGATTCCGTTCTATTCCATTCCTATCCATACCATTCCATACCGGTTCATTCCATTCCATTCCATTCCATTCCATTCCATTCCATCCCATTCCATTTGGGTTGATTCCATTCCATTCCATTCCATTCCATTTCATTCCAATCCATTCGGTTTCATTCCATTCCATTCCATTCCATGCCATTTGGTTGCTTCCATTCCAATCCAGAACATTCCATTCCGTTCCATTCAATTCCGGTTCTTTCCATTCCATTCCATTCCATTCTATTCCATTCTGTTTAATTCCATTCCATTCCATTCCATTCCATTCGAGTTGATTCCATTCCATTCCATTCTATTCCATTCCATTCCATTCTATTCCATTCCATTCCATTCTATTCGCGTTGATTCCATTCCATCCCTTTCCATTCCATTCCATCCCATTCAATTCCATTCCATTCCATTCCATTCGGGTTGATTCCATTGCATTCCATTCCATTCCATTCTATTCCATTCCATTCGGGTTCATTCCATTCCATTCCGTTCCATTCGATTCCATTCCATTCCATTCCATTCGGGATGCTTCCATTCCAGTCAAGAACATTCCATTCCATTCCATTCCATTCCATTCCATTCCGGTTGATTCCATTCCATTCCGGTTGATTCCATTGCATTCCATTCCATTCCATTTCATTCCATTCGGGTTGATTCCATTCCATTACATTCCATTACATTCCATTCTGGTTGATCCTATTCGATTCCATTCGCTTCAATTCCATTCCATTCCATTCCATTCGAGTTGCTTCCATTCCATTCCAGAACATTCCATTCCATTCCTTTCCATTCTTTCCATTCCATTCTATTCGGGTTCATTCCATTCCATTCCATTCCATTCCGTTCCATTCTGGTAGAATCCATTCCGTTCCATTCCAATCCATTCCATTCCATTCCGATTGATTCCATGCCATTCCTTTCCATTCCATTCCGTTCCATTCCATTCCATTCCGATTAATTCCATGCCATTCCATTGCATTCCATTCCATTCCACTCCATTCCTCTGTGGTTGATTCCATTCCATTCCATTCCATTCCATTCCATTCCATTCCTTTCCAATCCGTTTCATTCCATTCCATTCAATTTCAATCCATTCGGGTTGATTCCATTCCATTCCATTCCATTCCATTAGGGTTGATGCCATTCCATTCCATTCAACACCATTCTATTCCATTTGGGTTGATTCCATTCCATTCCATTCCATTCCATTCCATTACATTCGGGTTAATTCCATTCCATTCCATTCCATTCGATTCCATTTCATTCCATTCCATTCGGGATGCTTCCATTCCAGTCAAGAACATTCCATTCCATTCCATTCCATTCCTATCCATTCCTTTCCATTCCGGTTTATCCCTTTACATTCCATTCCATTCCTTTCGTTTTGATTCCATTCCATTCCATTCCATTCCATTCGGTTTGATTCCATTCCATTACATTACATTGCTTTCCATTCCATTCCATTTCATTCCATTCGGGTTGATTCCATTCCATTCCACTCCATTCCATTCTGGTCGATTCCATTCCATTCCATTCCCTTCATTTCCATTCCATTCCATTCCATTCTGGTTGCTTCCATTCCGATCCAGAACATTCCATTCCATTCCTTTCCATTACATTCCATTCCGTTCCATTCGGGTTCATTCCATTCAATTCCATTCCATTCCATTCCATTCCATTCCATTCCATTCCATTCCATTCCACTCGGGATGTTTCCATTCCATTTCATTCTATTCCATTCCATTCCATTCCAATCCATTCCATTCTGGATGATTACATTCCATTCCATTCGTGTTGATACCATTCCATTCCACGCCATTCCATTCCATTCCTTTAGGGTTGTTGCCGTTCAATTCCATTCCATACCATTCCATTATATTTGGGTTGATTCCATTCCATTCCATTCCATTCCATTCGGGTTAATTCCATTCCATTCTTTCCCATTCGATTCCATTCCATTCCATTCCATTCGGGATGCTTCCATTCCAGTCAAGAACATTCCATTACATAACATTCCATTCCATTCCATTCCGGTTGATTCCATTGCATTCCATTCCATTCCATTTCATTCCATTCGGGTTGATTCCATTCCATTCCATTCCATTACATTCCATTCTGGTTGATCCTATTCGATTCCATTCGCTTCAATTCCATTCCATTCCATTCCATTCGAGTTGCTTCCATTCCAATCCAGAACATTCCATTCCATTCCTTTCCATTCTTTCCATTCCATTCTATTCGGGTTCATTCCATTCCATTCCATTCCATTCCGTTCCATTCTGGTAGAATCCATTCCGTTCCATTCCAATCCATTCCATTTCATTCCGATTGATTCCATGCCATTCCTTTCCATTCCATTCCATTCCGTTCCATTCCATTCCATTCCGATTAATTCCATTCCATTCCATTGCATTCCATTCCATTCCACTCCATTCCTCTGTGGTTGATTGCATTCCATTCCATTCCATTCCATTCCTTTCCAATCCGTTTCATTCCATTCCATTCAATTTCAATCCATTCGGGTTGATTCCATTCCATTCCATTCCTTTCCATTATATTCCATTGCATTCCATTCCATTCGGGTTCATTCCATTCCATTCCATTCCATTCCATTCCATTCCATTCCACTCCATTCCCTTCTTGTTGAATCCATTCCATTCCCTTCCATTCCATCCCATTCCATTCTATTCCATTCCATTCCGATACATTCCATTCCATTCCCTTCCATTCGTGTTGATTCCATTCCATGCCATGCCATTCCATTCCATTCCGGTTGATTCCATTCCATTCCATTCCATTCCATTCCATTCCATTCCATTCCATTTCATTTCCTTCGTGTTGATTCCATTCCATTCCATTCCATTCCGTTCCCTTCCATTCCATTCCATTAGAGTTGATTCCATTCCATTCCATTCAATTCCATTCCATTCCATTTCATTCCATTCTCGATGATTCCATTCCATTCCATTCCATTCCATTCGGGTTGATTCCATTCCATTTCATTCCATTAGATTCCATTCCTTTCCATTCCATTCGTGTTAATTCCATGCCATTCCACTCCATTCCATTGCCTTCCATTCCATTCCATTCCATTCGGGTTGCTTCTATTCCATTCGAGAACATTCCATTCCATTCCATTCCGATTGATTCCATTCCATTCCATTGCATTCCATTCCATTCCACTCCATTCCATTGTGGTTGATTCCTTTCCATTCCATTCCATTCCATTCCTTTCCATTCCGTTTCATTCCATTCCATTCAACTTCATTCCATTCGGGTTGAATCCATTCCATTCCATTCCTTTCCATTATATTCCATTCCATTCCATTCCATTCGGGTTCATTCCATTCCATTCCATTCCATTCCATTCCATTCCCTTCGGGTTGAATAAATTCCATTCCCTTCCATTCCATTCCTTTCCATTTGGGTTGATTCCATTCCATTCCATTCCATTCCATTCCATTCCGGTTGATTCCATTCCATTTCTTTCCATTCCATTCCATTCCATTCTGGTTTATTCCATTCCATTCCATTCCATTCCATTCCATTCCATTCCATTCCATTCTATTCCATTCTATCCCATTCCATTCCATTCCATTCGGGATGATTCCATTCCATTCCATTCCATACCTTTCCATTGCTGTTGATTCCATTCCATTCCATTCCATTCCATTCCACTCCATTCCATTCCATTCCGTTTGTGTTGATTCCATTCCGTTCCAATCCATACCATTCCATTCCATTCCATTCCGGTTAATTCCATTCCATTCCATTTCATTCAATTCCATTCTGGTTGATTCCATTCCATTTCTTCCTATTCCATTCCATTCCATTCTATTCCATTCCATTCCATTCTATTCGCGTTGATTCCATTCCATCCCATTCCATTCCATTCCATCCCATTCCATTCCATTCCATTCGGGTTGATTCCATTGCATTCCATTCCATTCCATACCATTTGCGTGGATTCCATTCCATTCCATTCAATTCCATTGCATTCCATTCCATTCGGGTTGATTCCTTTCCATTCCATTCCATTGCATTCCATTCCATACCATTCAATTCCATTCCACTCAGGTTGATTCCATTCCATTTCTTTCCATTCCATTCCATTCCATTCCATTCCATTCGGGTTTATTCCATTCCATTCCATTCCATTCCATTCCATTCCATTCCATTCCATTCCGTTCCATTCCATTCCATTCTATGCCATTCCAATCCATTCCATTCCGTTTGATTCCATTCCATTCCATTCCATTCCATTCCATACCATTCCATTCCTGTTGATTCCTTTCAATTCCACTCCATTCCATTCCATTCCGTTTGGGTTGATTCCATTCCGTTCCAATCCATACCATTCCATTCCATTCGGGTTGATTCCATTCCATTCCATTCCATTCCATTTCATTGCATTCTGTTTGATTCCATTCCATTCCATTCCATTCCATTCCATTCCATTCCATTCCATTCTGGTTGATTCCATTCCATTCCATTCCATTCCATTTCATTACATTCCATTCGGGTTGATTCCTTTCCATTCCATTCTATTCCATTCCATTCCATTCAATTCGCTTTGATTCCATTCCATTCGATTCCATTCCATTCGGATTGACTCCATTCCATTCCATTTCATTCCATTCTATTCCATTCCATTGCATTCCATTTCATTCCATTCGGGTAGATTCCGTTCTATTCCATTCCTATCCATACCATTCCATACCGGTTCATTCCATTCCATTCCATTCCATTCCATTCCATTCCATCCCATTCCATTTGGGTTGATTCCATTCCATTCCATTCCATTCCATTTCATTCCAATCCATTCGGTTTCATTCCATTCCATTCCATTCCATGCCATTTGGTTGCTTCCATTCCAATCCAGAACATTCCATTCCGTTCCATTCAATTCCGGTTCTTTCCATTCCATTCCATTCCATTCTATTCCATTCTGTTTAATTCCATTCCATTCCATTCCATTCCATTCGAGTTGATTCCATTCCATTCCATTCTATTCCATTCCATTCCATTCTATTCCATTCCATTCCATTCTATTCGCGTTGATTCCATTCCATCCCTTTCCATTCCATTCCATCCCATTCAATTCCATTCCATTCCATTCCATTCGGGTTGATTCCATTGCATTCCATTCCATTCCATTCTATTCCATTCCATTCGGGTTCATTCCATTCCATTCCGTTCCATTCGATTCCATTCCATTCCATTCCATTCGGGATGCTTCCATTCCAGTCAAGAACATTCCATTCCATTCCATTCCATTCCATTCCATTCCGGTTGATTCCATTCCATTCCGGTTGATTCCATTGCATTCCATTCCATTCCATTTCATTCCATTCGGGTTGATTCCATTCCATTACATTCCATTACATTCCATTCTGGTTGATCCTATTCGATTCCATTCGCTTCAATTCCATTCCATTCCATTCCATTCGAGTTGCTTCCATTCCATTCCAGAACATTCCATTCCATTCCTTTCCATTCTTTCCATTCCATTCTATTCGGGTTCATTCCATTCCATTCCATTCCATTCCGTTCCATTCTGGTAGAATCCATTCCGTTCCATTCCAATCCATTCCATTCCATTCCGATTGATTCCATGCCATTCCTTTCCATTCCATTCCGTTCCATTCCATTCCATTCCGATTAATTCCATGCCATTCCATTGCATTCCATTCCATTCCACTCCATTCCTCTGTGGTTGATTCCATTCCATTCCATTCCATACCATTCCATTCCATTCCATTCCATTCCATTCCTTTCCAATCCGTTTCATTCCATTCCATTCAATTTCAATCCATTCGGGTTGATTCCATTCCATTCCATTCCATTCCATTCCATTAGGGTTGATGCCATTCCATTCCATTCAACACCATTCTATTCCATTTGGGTTGATTCCATTCCATTCCATTCCATTCCATTCCATTACATTCGGGTTAATTCCATTCCATTCCATTCCATTCGATTCCATTTCATTCCATTCCATTCGGGATGCTTCCATTCCAGTCAAGAACATTCCATTCCATTCCATTCCATTCCTATCCATTCCTTTCCATTCCGGTTTATCCCTTTACATTCCATTCCATTCCTTTCGTTTTGATTCCATTCCATTCCATTCCATTCCATTCGGTTTGATTCCATTCCATTACATTACATTGCTTTCCATTCCATTCCATTTCATTCCATTCGGGTTGATTCCATTCCATTCCACTCCATTCCATTCTGGTCGATTCCATTCCATTCCATTCCCTTCATTTCCATTCCATTCCATTCCATTCTGGTTGCTTCCATTCCGATCCAGAACATTCCATTCCATTCCTTTCCATTACATTCCATTCCGTTCCATTCGGGTTCATTCCATTCAATTCCATTCCATTCCATTCCATTCCATTCCATTCCATTCCATTCCATTCCACTCGGGATGTTTCCATTCCATTTCATTCTATTCCATTCCATTCCATTCCAATCCATTCCATTCTGGATGATTACATTCCATTCCATTCGTGTTGATACCATTCCATTCCACGCCATTCCATTCCATTCCTTTAGGGTTGTTGCCGTTCAATTCCATTCCATACCATTCCATTATATTTGGGTTGATTCCATTCCATTCCATTCCATTACATTCGGGTTAATTCCATTCCATTCTTTCCCATTCGATTCCATTCCATTCCATTCCATTCGGGATGCTTCCATTCCAGTCAAGAACATTCCATTACATAACATTCCATTCCATTCCATTCCGGTTGATTCCATTGCATTCCATTCCATTCCATTTCATTCCATTCGGGTTGATTCCATTCCATTCCATTCCATTACATTCCATTCTGGTTGATCCTATTCGATTCCATTCGCTTCAATTCCATTCCATTCCATTCCATTCGAGTTGCTTCCATTCCAATCCAGAACATTCCATTCCATTCCTTTCCATTCTTTCCATTCCATTCTATTCGGGTTCATTCCATTCCATTCCATTCCATTCCGTTCCATTCTGGTAGAATCCATTCCGTTCCATTCCAATCCATTCCATTTCATTCCGATTGATTCCATGCCATTCCTTTCCATTCCATTCCATTCCGTTCCATTCCATTCCATTCCGATTAATTCCATTCCATTCCATTGCATTCCATTCCATTCCACTCCATTCCTCTGTGGTTGATTGCATTCCATTCCATTCCATTCCATTCCATTCCTTTCCAATCCGTTTCATTCCATTCCATTCAATTTCAATCCATTCGGGTTGATTCCATTCCATTCCATTCCTTTCCATTATATTCCATTGCATTCCATTCCATTCGGGTTCATTCCATTCCATTCCATTCCATTCCATTCCATTCCATTCCACTCCATTCCCTTCTTGTTGAATCCATTCCATTCCCTTCCATTCCATCCCATTCCATTCTATTCCATTCTATTCCGATACATTCCATTCCATTCCCTTCCATTCGTGTTGATTCCATTCCATGCCATGCCATTCCATTCCATTCCGGTTGATTCCATTCCATTCCATTCCATTCCATTCCATTCCATTTCATTTCCTTCGTGTTGATTCCATTCCATTCCATTCCATTCCGTTCCCTTCCATTCCATTCCATTAGAGTTGATTCCATTCCATTCCATTCAATTCCATTCCATTCCATTTCATTCCATTCTCGATGATTCCATTCCATTCCATTCCGTTCCATTCGGGTTGATTCCATTCCATTTCATTCCATTAGATTCCATTCCTTTCCATTCCATTCGTGTTAATTCCATGCCATTCCACTCCATTCCATTGCCTTCCATTCCATTCCATTCCATTCGGGTTGCTTCTATTCCATTCGAGAACATTCCATTCCATTCCATTCCGATTGATTCCATTCCATTCCATTGCATTCCATTCCATTCCACTCCATTCCATTGTGGTTGATTCCTTTCCATTCCATTCCATTCCATTCCTTTCCATTCCGTTTCATTCCATTCCATTCAACTTCATTCCATTCGGGTTGAATCCATTCCATTCCATTCCTTTCCATTATATTCCATTCCATTCCATTCCATTCGGGTTCATTCCATTCCATTCCATTCCATTCCATTCCATTCCCTTCGGGTTGAATAAATTCCATTCCCTTCCATTCCATTCCATTCCATTCGGGTTGATTCCATTCCATTCCATTCCATTCCATTCCATTCCGGTTGATTCCATTCCATTTCTTTCCATTCCATTCCATTCCATTCCATTCCATTCTGGTTTATTCCATTCCATTCCATTCCATTCCATTCCATTCCATTCCATTCCATTCTATTCCATTCTATCCCATTCCATTCCATTCCATTCGGGATGATTCCATTCCATTCCATTCCATACCTTTCCATTGCTGTTGATTCCATTCCATTCCATTCCATTCCATTCCACTCCATTCCATTCCATTCCGTTTGTGTTGATTCCATTCCGTTCCAATCCATACCATTCCATTCCATTCCATTCCGGTTAATTCCATTCCATTCCATTTCATTCAATTCCATTCTGGTTGATTCCATTCCATTTCTTCCTATTCCATTCCATTCCATTCTATTCCATTCCATTCCATTCTATTCGCGTTGATTCCATTCCATCCCATTCCATTCCATTCCATCCCATTCCATTCCATTCCATTCGGGTTGATTCCATTGCATTCCATTCCATTCCATACCATTTGCGTGGATTCCATTCGATTCCATTCAATTCCATTGCATTCCATTCCATTCGGGTTGATTCCTTTCCATTCCATTCCATTGCATTCCATTCCATACCATTCAATTCCATTCCACTCAGGTTGATTCCATTCCATTTCTTTCCATTCCATTCCATTCCATTCCATTCCATTCGGGTTTATTCCATTCCATTCCATTCCATTCCATTCCATTCCATTCCATTCCGTTCCATTCCATTCCATTCTATGCCATTCCAATCCATTCCATTCCGTTTGATTCCATTCCATTCCATTCCATTCCATTCCATACCATTCCATTCCTGTTGATTCCTTTCAATTCCACTCCATTCCATTCCATTCCGTTTGGGTTGATTCCATTCCGTTCCAATCCATACCATTCCATTCCATTCGGGTTGATTCCATTCCATTCCATTCCATTCCATTTCATTGCATTCTGTTTGATTCCATTCCATTCCATTCCATTCCATTCCATTCTGGTTGATTCCATTCCATTCCATTCCATTCCATTTCATTACATTCCATTCGGGTTGATTCCTTTCCATTCCATTCTATTCCATTCCATTCCATTCAATTCGCTTTGATTCCATTCCATTCGATTCCATTCCATTCGGATTGACTCCATTCCATTCCATTTCATTCCATTCTATTCCATTCCATTGCATTCCATTTCATTCCATTCGGGTAGATTCCGTTCTATTCCATTCCTATCCATACCATTCCATACCGGTTCATTCAATTCCATTCCATTCCATTCCATTCCATTCCATCCCATTCCATTTGGGTTGATTCCATTCCATTCCATTCCATTCCATTTCATTCCAATCCATTCGGTTTCATTCCATTCCATTCCATTCCATGCCATTTGGTTGCTTCCATTCCAATCCAGAACATTCCATTCCGTTCCATTCAATTCCGGTTCTTTCCATTCCATTCCATTCCATTCTATTCCATTCTGTTTAATTCCATTCCATTCCATTCCATTCCATTCGAGTTGATTCCATTCCATTCCATTCTATTCCATTCCATTCCATTCTATTCCATTCCATTCCATTCTATTCGCGTTGATTCCATTCCATCCCTTTCCATTCCATTCCATCCCATTCAATTCCATTCCATTCCATTCCATTCGGGTTGATTCCATTGCATTCCATTCCATTCCATTCTATTCCATTCCATTCGGGTTCATTCCATTCCATTCCGTTCCATTCGATTCCATTCCATTCCATTCCATTCGGGATGCTTCCATTCCAGTCAAGAACATTCCATTCCATTCCATTCCATTCCATTCCATTCCGGTTGATTCCATTCCATTCCGGTTGATTCCATTGCATTCCATTCCATTCCATTTCATTCCATTCGGGTTGATTCCATTCCATTACATTCCATTACATTCCATTCTGGTTGATCCTATTCGATTCCATTCGCTTCAATTCCATTCCATTCCATTCCATTCGAGTTGCTTCCATTCCATTCCAGAACATTCCATTCCATTCCTTTCCATTCTTTCCATTCCATTCTATTCGGGTTCATTCCATTCCATTCCATTCCATTCCGTTCCATTCTGGTAGAATCCATTCCGTTCCATTCCAATCCATTCCATTCCATTCCGATTGATTCCATGCCATTCCTTTCCATTCCATTCCGTTCCATTCCATTCCATTCCGATTAATTCCATGCCATTCCATTGCATTCCATTCCATTCCACTCCATTCCTCTGTGGTTGATTCCATTCCATTCCATTCCATTCCATTCCATTCCATTCCTTTCCAATCCGTTTCATTCCATTCCATTCAATTTCAATCCATTCGGGTTGATTCCATTCCATTCCATTCCATTCCATTCCATTAGGGTTGATGCCATTCCATTCCATTCAACACCATTCTATTCCATTTGGGTTGATTCCATTCCATTCCATTCCATTCCATTCCATTCCATTACATTCGGGTTAATTCCATTCCATTCCATTCCATTCGATTCCATTTCATTCCATTCCATTCGGGATGCTTCCATTCCACTCAAGAACATTCCATTCCATTCCATTCCATTCCTATCCATTCCTTTCCATTCCGGTTTATCCCTTTACATTCCATTCCATTCCTTTCGTTTTGATTCCATTCCATTCCATTCCATTCCATTCGGTTTGATTCCATTCCATTCCATTACATTGCTTTCCATTCCATTCCATTTCATTCCATTCGGGTTGATTCCATTCCATTCCACTCCATTCCATTCTGGTCGATTCCATTCCATTCCATTCCCTTCATTTCCATTCCATTCCATTCCATTCTGGTTGCTTCCATTCCGATCCAGAACATTCCATTCCATTCCTTTCCATTACATTCCATTCCGTTCCATTCGGGTTCATTCCATTCCATTCCATTCCATTCCATTCCATTCCATTCCATTCCATTCCACTCGGGATGTTTCCATTCCATTTCATTCTATTCCATTCCATTCCATTCCAATCCATTCCATTCTGGATGATTACATTCCATTCCATTCGTGTTGATACCATTCCATTCCACGCCATTCCATTCCATTCCTTTAGGGTTGTTGCCGTTCAATTCCATTCCATACCATTCCATTATATTTGGGTTGATTCCATTCCATTCCATTCCATTACATTCGGGTTAATTCCATTCCATTCTTTCCCATTCGATTCCATTCCATTCCATTCCATTCGGGATGCTTCCATTCCAGTCAAGAACATTCCATTACATAACATTCCATTCCATTCCATTCCGGTTGATTCCATTGCATTCCATTCCATTCCATTTCATTCCATTCGGGTTGATTCCATTCCATTCCATTCCATTACATTCCATTCTGGTTGATCCTATTCGATTCCATTCGCTTCAATTCCATTCCATTCCATTCCATTCGAGTTGCTTCCATTCCAATCCAGAACATTCCATTCCATTCCTTTCCATTCTTTCCATTCCATTCTATTCGGGTTCATTCCATTCCATTCCATTCCATTCCGTTCCATTCTGGTAGAATCCATTCCGTTCCATTCCAATCCATTCCATTTCATTCCGATTGATTCCATGCCATTCCTTTCCATTCCATTCCATTCCGTTCCATTCCATTCCATTCCGATTAATTCCATTCCATTCCATTGCATTCCATTCCATTCCACTCCATTCCTCTGTGGTTGATTGCATTCCATTCCATTCCATTCCATTCCATTCCTTTCCAATCCGTTTCATTCCATTCCATTCAATTTCAATCCATTCGGGTTGATTCCATTCCATTCCATTCCTTTCCATTATATTCCATTGCATTCCATTCCATTCGGGTTCATTCCATTCCATTCCATTCCATTCCATTCCATTCCATTCCACTCCATTCCCTTCTTGTTGAATCCATTCCATTCCCTTCCATTCCATCCCATTCCATTCTATTCCATTCCATTCCGATACATTCCATTCCATTCCCTTCCATTCGTGTTGATTCCATTCCATGCCATGCCATTCCATTCCATTCCGGTTGATTCCATTCCATTCCATTCCATTCCATTCCATTCCATTTCATTTCCTTCGTGTTGATTCCATTCCATTCCATTCCATTCCGTTCCCTTCCATTCCATTCCATTAGAGTTGATTCCATTCCATTCCATTCAATTCCATTCCATTCCATTTCATTCCATTCTCGATGATTCCATTCCATTCCATTCCGTTCCATTCGGGTTGATTCCATTCCATTTCATTCCATTAGATTCCATTCCTTTCCATTCCATTCGTGTTAATTCCATGCCATTCCACTCCATTCCATTGCCTTCCATTCCATTCCATTCCATTCGGGTTGCTTCTATTCCATTCGAGAACATTCCATTCCATTCCATTCCGATTGATTCCATTCCATTCCATTGCATTCCATTCCATTCCACTCCATTCCATTGTGGTTGATTCCTTTCCATTCCATTCCATTCCATTCCTTTCCATTCCGTTTCATTCCATTCCATTCAACTTCATTCCATTCGGGTTGAATCCATTCCATTCCATTCCTTTCCATTATATTCCATTCCATTCCATTCCATTCGGGTTCATTCCATTCCATTCCATTCCATTCCATTCCATTCCCTTCGGGTTGAATAAATTCCATTCCCTTCCATTCCATTCCATTCCATTCGGGTTGATTCCATTCCATTCCATTCCATTCCATTCCATTCCGGTTGATTCCATTCCATTTCTTTCCATTCCATTCCATTCCATTCCATTCCATTCTGGTTTATTCCATTCCATTCCATTCCATTCCATTCCATTCCATTCCATTCCATTCTATTCCATTCTATCCCATTCCATTCCATTCCATTCGGGATGATTCCATTCCATTCCATTCCATACCTTTCCATTGCTGTTGATTCCATTCCATTCCATTCCATTCCATTCCACTCCATTCCATTCCATTCCGTTTGTGTTGATTCCATTCCGTTCCAATCCATACCATTCCATTCCATTCCATTCCGGTTAATTCCATTCCATTCCATTTCATTCAATTCCATTCTGGTTGATTCCATTCCATTTCTTCCTATTCCATTCCATTCCATTCTATTCCATTCCATTCCATTCTATTCGCGTTGATTCCATTCCATCCCATTCCATTCCATTCCATCCCATTCCATTCCATTCCATTCGGGTTGATTCCATTGCATTCCATTCCATTCCATACCATTTGCGTGGATTCCATTCGATTCCATTCAATTCCATTGCATTCCATTCCATTCGGGTTGATTCCTTTCCATTCCATTCCATTGCATTCCATTCCATACCATTCAATTCCATTCCACTCAGGTTGATTCCATTCCATTTCTTTCCATTCCATTCCATTCCATTCCATTCCATTCGGGTTTATTCCATTCCATTCCATTCCATTCCATTCCATTCCATTCCATTCCGTTCCATTCCATTCCATTCTATGCCATTCCAATCCATTCCATTCCGTTTGATTCCATTCCATTCCATTCCATTCCATTCCATACCATTCCATTCCTGTTGATTCCTTTCAATTCCACTCCATTCCATTCCATTCCGTTTGGGTTGATTCCATTCCGTTCCAATCCATACCATTCCATTCCATTCGGGTTGATTCCATTCCATTCCATTCCATTCCATTTCATTGCATTCTGTTTGATTCCATTCCATTCCATTCCATTCCATTCCATTCCATTCTGGTTGATTCCATTCCATTCCATTCCATTCCATTTCATTACATTCCATTCGGGTTGATTCCTTTCCATTCCATTCTATTCCATTCCATTCCATTCAATTCGCTTTGATTCCATTCCATTCGATTCCATTCCATTCGGATTGACTCCATTCCATTCCATTTCATTCCATTCTATTCCATTCCATTGCATTCCATTTCATTCCATTCGGGTAGATTCCGTTCTATTCCATTCCTATCCATACCATTCCATACCGGTTCATTCAATTCCATTCCATTCCATTCCATTCCATTCCATCCCATTCCATTTGGGTTGATTCCATTCCATTCCTTTCCATTCCATTTCATTCCAATCCATTCGGTTTCATTCCATTCCATTCCATTCCATGCCATTTGGTTGCTTCCATTCCAATCCAGAACATTCCATTCCGTTCCATTCAATTCCGGTTCTTTCCATTCCATTCCATTCCATTCTATTCCATTCTGTTTAATTCCATTCCATTCCATTCCATTCCATTCGAGTTGATTCCATTCCATTCCATTCTATTCCATTCCATTCCATTCTATTCCATTCCATTCCATTCTATTCGCGTTGATTCCATTCCATCCCTTTCCATTCCATTCCATCCCATTCAATTCCATTCCATTCCATTCCATTCGGGTTGATTCCATTGCATTCCATTCCATTCCATTCTATTCCATTCCATTCGGGTTCATTCCATTCCATTCCGTTCCATTCGATTCCATTCCATTCCATTCCATTCGGGATGCTTCCATTCCAGTCAAGAACATTCCATTCCATTCCATTCCATTCCATTCCATTCCGGTTGATTCCATTCCATTCCGGTTGATTCCATTGCATTCCATTCCATTCCATTTCATTCCATTCGGGTTGATTCCATTCCATTACATTCCATTACATTCCATTCTGGTTGATCCTATTCGATTCCATTCGCTTCAATTCCATTCCATTCCATTCCATTCGAGTTGCTTCCATTCCATTCCAGAACATTCCATTCCATTCCTTTCCATTCTTTCCATTCCATTCTATTCGGGTTCATTCCATTCCATTCCATTCCATTCCGTTCCATTCTGGTAGAATCCATTCCGTTCCATTCCAATCCATTCCATTCCATTCCGATTGATTCCATGCCATTCCTTTCCATTCCATTCCGTTCCATTCCATTCCATTCCGATTAATTCCATGCCATTCCATTGCATTCCATTCCATTCCACTCCATTCCTCTGTGGTTGATTCCATTCCATTCCATTCCATTCCATTCCATTCCATTCCTTTCCAATCCGTTTCATTCCATTCCATTCAATTTCAATCCATTCGGGTTGATTCCATTCCATTCCATTCCATTCCATTCCATTAGGGTTGATGCCATTCCATTCCATTCAACACCATTCTATTCCATTTGGGTTGATTCCATTCCATTCCATTCCATTCCATTCCATTCCATTACATTCGGGTTAATTCCATTCCATTCCATTCCATTCGATTCCATTTCATTCCATTCCATTCGGGATGCTTCCATTCCACTCAAGAACATTCCATTCCATTCCATTCCATTCCTATCCATTCCTTTCCATTCCGGTTTATCCCTTTACATTCCATTCCATTCCTTTCGTTTTGATTCCATTCCATTCCATTCCATTCCATTCGGTTTGATTCCATTCCATTCCATTACATTGCTTTCCATTCCATTCCATTTCATTCCATTCGGGTTGATTCCATTCCATTCCACTCCATTCCATTCTGGTCGATTCCATTCCATTCCATTCCCTTCATTTCCATTCCATTCCATTCCATTCTGGTTGCTTCCATTCCGATCCAGAACATTCCATTCCATTCCTTTCCATTACATTCCATTCCGTTCCATTCGGGTTCATTCCATTCAATTCCATTCCATTCCATTCCATTCCATTCCATTCCATTCCATTCCATTCCATTCCATTCCACTCGGGATGTTTCCATTCCATTTCATTCTATTCCATTCCATTCCATTCCAATCCATTCCATTCTGGATGATTACATTCCATTCCATTCGTGTTGATACCATTCCATTCCACGCCATTCCATTCCATTCCTTTAGGGTTGTTGCCGTTCAATTCCATTCCATACCATTCCATTATATTTGGGTTGATTCCATTCCATTCCATTCCATTACATTCGGGTTAATTCCATTCCATTCTTTCCCATTCGATTCCATTCCATTCCATTCCATTCGGGATGCTTCCATTCCAGTCAAGAACATTCCATTACATAACATTCCATTCCATTCCATTCCGGTTGATTCCATTGCATTCCATTCCATTCCATTTCATTCCATTCGGGTTGATTCCATTCCATTCCATTCCATTACATTCCATTCTGGTTGATCCTATTCGATTCCATTCGCTTCAATTCCATTCC
This sequence comes from Pan paniscus, assembly GCF_029289425.2. Classification (NCBI taxonomy): domain Eukaryota; kingdom Metazoa; phylum Chordata; class Mammalia; order Primates; family Hominidae; genus Pan; species Pan paniscus. Next base: position 40,626,940 of record NC_073267.2, on the reverse strand, counting down.
ATTCCATTCCATTCGAGTTGCTTCCATTCCAATCCAGAACATTCCATTCCATTCCTTTCCATTCTTTCCATTCCATTCTATTCGGGTTCATTCCATTCCATTCCATTCCATTCCGTTTCATTCTGGTAAAATCCATTCCGTTCCATTCCAATCCATTCCATTTCATTCCGATTGATTCCATTCCATTCCGTTCCATTCCATTCCATTCCGATTAATTCCATTCCATTCCATTGCATTCCATTCCATTCCACTCCATTCCTCTGTGGTTGATTGCATTCCATTCCATTCCATTCCATTCCATTCCTTTCCAATCCGTTTCATTCCATTCCATTCAATTTCAATCCATTCGGGTTGATTCCATTCCATTCCATTCCTTTCCATTATATTCCATTGCGTTCCATTCCATTCGGGTTCATTCCATTCCATTCCATTCCATTCCATTCCATTCCATTCCATTCCATTCCCTTCTTGTTGAATCCATTCCATTCCCTTCCATTCCATCCCATTCCATTCTATTCCATTCCATTCCGATACATTCCATTCCATTCCCTTCCATTCGTGTTGATTCCATTCCATGCCATGCCATTCCATTCCATTCCGGTTGATTCCATTCCATTCCATTCCATTCCATTCCATTTCATTTCCTTCGTGTTGATTCCATTCCATTCCATTCCATTCCGTTCCCTTCCATTCCATTCCATTAGAGTTGATTCCATTCCATTCCATTCAATTCCATTCCATTCCATTTCATTCCATTCTCGATGATTCCATTCCATTCCATTCCATTCCATTCGGGTTGATTCCATTCCATTTCATTCCATTAGATTCCATTCCTTTCCATTCCATTCGTGTTAATTCCATGCCATTCCACTCCATTCCATTGCCTTCCATTCCATTCCATTCCATTCGGGTTGCTTCTATTCCATTCGAGAACATTCCATTCCATTCCATTCCGATTGATTCCATTCCATTCCATTGCATTCCATTCCATTCCACTCCATTCCATTGTGGTTGATTCCTTTCCATTCCATTCCATTCCATTCCTTTCCATTCCGTTTCATTCCATTCCATTCAATTTCATTCCATTCGGGTTGAATCCATTCCATTCCATTCCTTTCCATTATATTCCATTCCATTCCATTCCATTCGGGTTCATTCCATTCCATTCCATTCCATTCCATTCCATTCCCTTCGGGTTGAATAAATTCCATTCCCTTTCATTCCATTCCATTCCATTCGGGTTGATTCCATTCCATTCCATTCCATTCCATTCCATTCCGGTTGATTCCATTCCATTTCTTTCCATTCCATTCCATTCCATTCCATTCCATTCTGGTTTATTCCATTCCATTCCATTCCATTCCATTCCATTCCATTCCATTCCATTCCATTCTATTCCATTCTATCCCATTCCATTCCATTCCATTCGGGATGATTCCATTCCATTCCATTCCATACCTTTCCATTGCTGTTGATTCCATTCCATTCCATTCCATTCCATTCCACTCCATTCCATTCCATTCCGTTTGTGTTGATTCCATTCCGTTCCAATCCATACCATTCCATTCCATTCCATTCCGGTTAATTCCATTCCATTCCATTTCATTCAATTCCATTCTGGTTGATTCCATTCCATTTCTTCCTATTCCATTCCATTCCATTCTATTCCATTCCATTCCATTCTATTCCATTCCATTCCATTCTATTCGCGTTGATTCCATTCCATCCCATTCCATTCCATTCCATCCCATTCCATTCCATTCCATTCGGGTTGATTCCATTGCATTCCATTCCATTCCATACCATTTGCGTGGATTCCATTCCATTCCATTCAATTCCATTGCATTCCATTCCATTCGGGTTGATTCCTTTCCATTCCATTCCATTGCATTCCATTCCATACCATTCAATTCCATTCCACTCAGGTTGATTCCATTCCATTTCTTTCCATTCCATTCCATTCCATTCCATTCCATTCCATTCGGGTTTATTCCATTCCATTCCATTCCATTCCATTCCATTCCATTCCATTCCATTCCGTTCCATTCCATTCCATTCTATGCCATTCCAATCCATTCCATTCCGTTTGATTCCATTCCATTCCATTCCATTCCATTCCATACCATTCCATTCCTGTTGATTCCTTTCAATTCCACTCCATTCCATTCCATTCCGTTTGGGTTGATTCCATTCCGTTCCAATCCATACCATTCCATTCCATTCGGGTTGATTCCATTCCATTCCATTCCATTCCATTTCATTGCATTCTGTTTGATTCCATTCCATTTCATTCCATTCCATTCCATTCCATTCTGGTTGATTCCATTCCATTCCATTCCATTCCATTTCATTACATTCCATTCGGGTTGATTACTTTCCATTCCATTCTATTCCACTCCATTCCATTCAATTCGCTTTGATTCCATTCCATTCGATTCCATTCCAGTCGGATTGACTCCATTCCATTCCATTTCATACCATTCTATTCCATTCCATTGCATTCCAATTCATTCCATTCGGGTAGATTCCGTTCTATTCCATTCCTATCCATACCATTCCATACCGGTTCATTCCATTCCATTCCATTCCATTCCATTCCATTCCATCCCATTCCATTTGGGTTGATTCCATTCCATTCCATTCCATTCCATTTCATTCCAATCCATTCGGTTTCATTCCATTCCATTCCATTCCATGCCATTTGGTTGCTTCCATTCCAATCCAGAACATTCCATTCCGTTCCATTCAATTCCGGTTCTTTCCATTCCATTCCATTCCATTCTATTCCATTCTGTTTAATTCCATTCCTTTCCATTCCATTCCATTCGAGTTGATTCCATTCCATTCCATTCTATTCCATTCCATTCCATTCTATTCCATTCCATTCCATTCTATTCGCGTTGATTCCATTCCATCCCTTTCCATTCCATTCCATCCCATTCAATTCCATTCCATTCCATTCCATTCGGGTTGATTCCATTGCATTCCATTCCATTCCATTCTATTCCATTCCATTCGGGTTCATTCCATTCCATTCCGTTCCATTCGATTCCATTCCATTCCATTCCATTCGGGATGCTTCCATTCCAGTCAAGAACATTCCATTCCATTCCATTCCATTCCATTCCATTCCATGCCGGTTGATTCCATGGCATTCCATTCCATTCCATTTCATTCCATTCGGGTTGATTCCATTCCATTACATTCCATTACATTCCATTCTGGTTGATCCTATTCGATTCCATTCGCTTCAATTCCATTCCATTCCATTCCATTCGAGTTGCTTCCATTCCATTCCAGAACATTCCATTCCATTCCTTTCCATTCTTTCCATTCCATTCTATTCGGGTTCATTCCATTCCATTCCATTCCATTCCGTTCCATTCTGGTAGAATCCATTCCGTTCCATTCCAATCCATTCCATTCCATTCCGATTGATTCCATGCCATTCCTTTCCATTCCATTCCGTTCCATTCCATTCCATTCCGATTAATTCCATGCCATTCCATTGCATTCCATTCCATTCCACTCCATTCCTCTGTGGTTGATTCCATTCCATTCCATTCCATTCCATTCCATTCCATTCCTTTCCAATCCGTTTCATTCCATTCCATTCAATTTCAATCCATTCGGGTTGATTCCATTCCATTCCATTCCATTCCATTAGGGTTGATGCCATTCCATTCCATTCAACACCATTCTATTCCATTTGGGTTGATTCCATTCCATTCCATTCCATTCCATTACATTACATTCGGGTTAATTCCATTCCATTCCATTCCATTCGATTCCATTTCATTCCATTCCATTCGGAATGCTTCCATTCCAGTCAAGAACATTCCATTCCATTCCATTCCATTCCTATCCATTCCTTTCCATTCCGGTTTATCCCTTTACATTCCATTCCATTCCTTTCGTTTTGATTCCATTCCATTCCATTCCATTCCATTCCATTCGGTTTGATTCCATTCCATTCCATTACATTGCTTTCCATTCCATTCCATTTCATTCCATTCGGGTTGATTCCATTCCATTCCACTCCATTCCATTCTGGTCGATTCCATTCCATTCCATTCCCTTCATTTCCATTCCATTCCATTCCATTCTGGTTGCTTCCATTCCGATCCAGAACATTCCATTCCATTCCTTTCCATTACATTCCATTCCGTTCCATTCGGGTTCATTCCATTCCATTCCATTCCATTCCATTCCATTCCATTCCATTCCATTCCACTCGGGATGTTTCCATTCCATTTCATTCTATTCCATTCCATTCCATTCCAATCCATTCCATTCTGGATGATTACATTCCATTCCATTCGTGTTGATACCATTCCATTCCACGCCATTCCATTCCATTCCTTTAGGGTTGTTGCCGTTCAATTCCATTCCATACCATTCCATTATATTTGGGTTGATTCCATTCCATTCCATTCCATTACATTCGGGTTAATTCCATTCCATTCCTTCCCATTCGATTCCATTCCATTCCATTCCATTCGGGATGCTTCCATTCCAGTCAAGAACATTCCATTACATAACATTCCATTCCATTCCATTCCGGTTGATTCCATTGCATTCCATTCCATTCCATTCCATTTCATTCCATTCGGGTTGATTCCATTCCATTCCATTCCATTACATTCCATTCTGTTTGATCCTATTCGATTCCATTCGCTTCAATTCCATTCCATTCCATTCCATTCGAGTTGCTTCCATTCCAATCCAGAACATTCCATTCCATTCCTTTCCATTCTTTCCATTCCATTCTATTCGGGTTCATTCCATTCCATTCCATTCCATTCCGTTCCATTCTGGTAGAATCCATTCCGTTCCATTCCAATCCATTCCATTTCATTCCGATTGATTCCATGCCATTCCTTTCCATTCCATTCCATTCCGTTCCATTCCATTCCATTCCGATTAATTCCATTCCATTCCATTGCATTCCATTCCATTCCACTCCATTCCTCTGTGGTTGATTGCATTCCATTCCATTCCATTCCATTCCATTCCTTTCCTTTCCAATCCGTTTCATTCCATTCCATTCCATTTCAATCCATTCGGGTTGATTCCATTCCATTCCATTCCTTTCCATTATATTCCATTGCATTCCATTCCATTCGGGTTCATTCTATTCCATTCCATTCCATTCCATTCCATTCCATTCCATTCCCTTCTTCTTGAATCCATTCCATTCCCTTCCATTCCATCCCATTCCATTCTATTCCATTCCATTCCGATACATTCCATTCCATTCCCTTCCATTCGTGTTGATTCCATTCCATGCCATGCCATTCCATTCCATTCCGGTTGATTCCATTCCATTCCATTCCATTCCATTCCATTCCATTTCATTTCCTTCGTGTTGATTCCATTCCATTCCATTCCATTCCGTTCCCTTCCATTCCATTCCATTAGAGTTGATTCCATTCCATTCCATTCAATTCCATTCCAATCCATTTCATTCCATTCTCGATGATTCCATTCCATTCCATTCCATTCCATTTGGGTTGATTCCATTCCATTTCATTCCATTAGATTCCATTCCTTTCCATTCCATTCGTGTTAATTCCATGCCATTCCACTCCATTCCATTGCCTTCCATTCCATTCCATTCCATTCGGGTTGCTTCTATTCCATTCCAGAACATTCCATTCAATTCCATTCCGATTGATTCCATTCCATTCCATTGCATTCCATTCCATTCCACTCCATTCCATTGTGGTTGATTCCTTTCCATTCCATTCCATTCCATTCCTTTCCATTCCGTTTCATTCCATTCCATTCAATTTCATTCCATTCGGGTTGAATCCATTCCATTCCATTCCTTTCCATTATATTCCATTGCATTCCATTCCATTCGGGTTCATTCCATTCCATTCCATTCCATTCCATTCCATTCCATTCCACTCCATTCCCTTCTTGTTGAATCCATTCCATTCCCTTCCATTCCATCCCATTCCATTCTATTCCATTCCATTCCGATACATTCCATTCCATTCCCTTCCATTCGTGTTGATTCCATTCCATGCCATGCCATTCCATTCCATTCCGGTTGATTCCATTCCATTCCATTCCATTCCATTCCATTCCATTCCATTCCATTTCATTTCCTTCGTGTTGATTCCATTCCATTCCATTCCATTCCGTTCCCTTCCATTCCATTCCATTAGAGTTGATTCCATTCCATTCCATTCAATTCCATTCCATTCCATTTCATTCCATTCTCGATGATTCCATTCCATTCCATTCCATTCCATTCGGGTTGATTCCATTCCATTTCATTCCATTAGATTCCATTCCTTTCCATTCCATTCGTGTTAATTCCATGCCATTCCACTCCATTCCATTGCCTTCCATTCCATTCCATTCCATTCGGGTTGCTTCTATTCCATTCGAGAACATTCCATTCCATTCCATTCCGATTGATTCCATTCCATTCCATTGCATTCCATTCCATTCCACTCCATTCCATTGTGGTTGATTCCTTTCCATTCCATTCCATTCCATTCCTTTCCATTCCGTTTCATTCCATTCCATTCAACTTCATTCCATTCGGGTTGAATCCATTCCATTCCATTCCTTTCCATTATATTCCATTCCATTCCATTCCATTCGGGTTCATTCCATTCCATTCCATTCCATTCCATTCCATTCCATTCCCTTCGGGTTGAATAAATTCCATTCCCTTCCATTCCATTCCATTCCATTCGGGTTGATTCCATTCCATTCCATTCCATTAAATTCCGGTTGATTCCATTCCATTTCTTTCCATTCCATTCCATTCCATTCCATTCTGGTTTATTCCATTCCATTCCATTCCATTCCATTCCATTCCATTCCATTCCATTCCATTCTATTCCATTCTATCCTATTCCATTCCATTCCATTCGGGATGATTCCATTCCATTCCATTCCATACCTTTCCATTGCTGTTGATTCCATTCCATTCCATTCCATTCCATTCCACTCCATTCCATTCCATTCCGTTTGTGTTGATTCCATTCCGTTCCAATCCATACCATTCCATTCCATTCCATTCCGGTTAATTCCATTCCATTCCATTTCATTCAATTCCATTCTGGTTGATTCCATTCCATTTCTTCCTATTCCATTCCATTCCATTCTATTCCATTCCATTCCATTCTATTCGCGTTGATTCCATTCCATCCCATTCCATTCCATTCCATCCCATTCCATTCCATTCCATTCGGGTTGATTCCATTGCATTCCATTCCATTCCATACCATTTGCGTGGATTCCATTCCATTCCATTCAATTCCATTGCATTCCATTCCATTCGGGTTGATTCCTTTCCATTCCATTCCATTGCATTCCATTCCATACCATTCAATTCCATTCCACTCAGGTTGATTCCATTCCATTTCTTTCCATTCCATTCCATTCCATTCCATTCCATTCCATTCGGGTTTATTCCATTCCATTCCATTCCATTCCATTCCATTCCATTCCATTCCGTTCCATTCCATTCCATTATATGCCATTCCAATCCATTCCATTCCGTTTGATTCCATTCCATTCCATTCCATTCCATTCCATACCATTCCATTCCTGTTGATTCCTTTCAATTCCACTCCATTCCATTCCATTCCGTTTGGGTTGATTCCATTCCGTTCCAATCCATACCATTCCATTCCATTCGGGTTGATTCCATTCCATTCCATTCCATTCCATTTCATTGCATTCTGTTTGATTCCATTCCATTCCATTCCATTCCATTCCATTCCATTCTGGTTGATTCCATTCCATTCCATTCCATTCCATTTCATTACATTCCATTGGGGTTGATTCCTTTCCATTACATTCTATTCCATTCCATTCCATTCAATTCGCTTTGATTCCATTCCATTCGATTCCATTCCATTCGGATTGACTCCATTCCATTCCATTTCATTCCATTCTATTCCATTCCATTGCATTCCATTTCATTCCATTCGGGTAGATTCCGTTCTATTCCATTCCTATCCATACCATTCCATACCGGTTCATTCCATTCCATTCCATTCCATTCCATTCCATTCCATCCCATTCCATTTGGGTTGATTCCATTCCATTCCATTCCATTCCATTTCATTCCAATCCATTCGGTTTCATTCCATTCCATTCCATTCCATGCCATTTGGTTGCTTCCATTCCAATCCAGAACATTCCATTCCGTTCCATTCAATTCCGGTTCTTTCCATTCCATTCCATTCCATTCTATTCCATTCTGTTTAATTCCATTCCATTCCATTCCATTCCATTCGAGTTGATTCCATTCCATTCCATTCTATTCCATTCCATTCCATTCTATTCCATTCCATTCCATTCTATTCGCGTTGATTCCATTCCATCCCTTTCCATTCCATTCCATCCCATTCAATTCCATTCCATTCCATTCCATTCGGGTTGATTCCATTGCATTCCATTCCATTCCATTCTATTCCATTCCATTCGGGTTCATTCCATTCCATTCCGTTCCATTCGATTCCATTCCATTCCATTCCATTCGGGATGCTTCCATTCCAGTCAAGAACATTCCATTCCATTCCATTCCATTCCATTCCATTCCGGTTGATTCCATTCCATTCCGGTTGATTCCATTGCATTCCATTCCATTCCATTTCATTCCATTCGGGTTGATTCCATTCCATTACATTCCATTACATTCCATTCTGGTTGATCCTATTCGATTCCATTCGCTTCAATTCCATTCCATTCCATTCCATTCGAGTTGCTTCCATTCCATTCCAGAACATTCCATTCCATTCCTTTCCATTCTTTCCATTCCATTCTATTCGGGTTCATTCCATTCCATTCCATTCCATTCCGTTCGATTCTGGTAGAATCCATTCCGTTCCATTCCAATCCATTCCATTCCATTCCGATTGATTCCATGCCATTCCTTTCCATTCCATTCCGTTCCATTCCATTCCATTCCGATTAATTCCATGCCATTCCATTGCATTCCATTCCATTCCACTCCATTCCTCTGTGGTTGATTCCATTCCATTCCATTCCATTCCATTCCATTCCATTCCTTTCCAATCCGTTTCATTCCATTCCATTCAATTTCAATCCATTCGGGTTGATTCCATTCCATTCCATTCCATTCCATTCCATTAGGGTTGATGCCATTCCATTCCATTCAACACCATTCTATTCCATTTGGGTTGATTCCATTCCATTCCATTCCATTCCATTCCATTACATTCGGGTTAATTCCATTCCATTCCATTCCATTCGATTCCATTTCATTCCATTCCATTCGGGATGCTTCCATTCCAGTCAAGAACATTCCATTCCATTCCATTCCATTCCTATCCATTCCTTTCCATTCCGGTTTATCCCTTTACATTCCATTCCATTCCTTTCGTTTTGATTCCATTCCATTCCATTCCATTCCATTCGGTTTGATTCCATTCCATTACATTACATTGCTTTCCATTCCATTCCATTTCATTCCATTCGGGTTGATTCCATTCCATTCCACTCCATTCCATTCTGGTCGATTCCATTCCATTCCATTCCCTTCATTTCCATTCCATTCCATTCCATTCTGGTTGCTTCCATTCCGATCCAGAACATTCCATTCCATTCCTTTCCATTACATTCCATTCCGTTCCATTCGGGTTCATTCCATTCAATTCCATTCCATTCCATTCCATTCCATTCCATTCCATTCCATTCCACTCGGGATGTTTCCATTCCATTTCATTCTATTCCATTCCATTCCATTCCAATCCATTCCATTCTGGATGATTACATTCCATTCCATTCGTGTTGATACCATTCCATTCCACGCCATTCCATTCCATTCCTTTAGGGTTGTTGCCGTTCAATTCCATTCCATACCATTCCATTATATTTGGGTTGATTCCATTCCATTCCATTCCATTACATTCGGGTTAATTCCATTCCATTCTTTCCCATTCGATTCCATTCCATTCCATTCCATTAGGGATGCTGCCATTCCAGTCAAGAACATTCCATTACATAACATTCCATTCCATTCCATTCCGGTTGATTCCATTGCATTCCATTCCATTCCATTTCATTCCATTCGGGTTGATTCCATTCCATTCCATTCCATTACATTCCATTCTGGTTGATCCTATTCGATTCCATTCGCTTCAATTCCATTCCATTCCATTCCATTCGAGTTGCTTCCATTCCAATCCAGAACATTCCATTCCATTCCTTTCCATTCTTTCCATTCCATTCTATTCGGGTTCATTCCATTCCATTCCATTCCATTCCGTTCCATTCTGGTAGAATCCATTCCGTTCCATTCCAATCCATTCCATTTCATTCCGATTGATTCCATGCCATTCCTTTCCATTCCATTCCATTCCGTTCCATTCCATTCCATTCCGATTAATTCCATTCCATTCCATTGCATTCCATTCCATTCCACTCCATTCCTCTGTGGTTGATTGCATTCCATTCCATTCCATTCCATTCCATTCCTTTCCAATCCGTTTCATTCCATTCCATTCAATTTCAATCCATTCGGGTTGATTCCATTCCATTCCATTCCTTTCCATTATATTCCATTGCATTCCATTCCATTCGGGTTCATTCCATTCCATTCCATTCCATTCCATTCCATTCCATTCCATTCCCTTCTTGTTGAATCCATTCCATTCCCTTCCATTCCATCCCATTCCATTCTATTCCATTCCATTCCGATACATTCCATTCCATTCCCTTCCATTCGTGTTGATTCCATTCCATGCCATGCCATTCCATTCCATTCCGGTTGATTCCATTCCATTCCATTCCATTCCATTCCATTTCATTTCCTTCGTGTTGATTCCATTCCATTCCATTCCATTCCGTTCCCTTCCATTCCATTCCATTAGAGTTGATTCCATTCCATTCCATTCAATTCCATTCCATTCCATTTCATTCCATTCTCGATGATTCCATTCCATTCCATTCCATTCCATTCGGGTTGATTCCATTCCATTTCATTCCATTAGATTCCATTCCTTTCCATTCCATTCGTGTTAATTCCATGCCATTCCACTCCATTCCATTGCCTTCCATTCCATTCCATTCCATTCGGGTTGCTTCTATTCCATTCGAGAACATTCCATTCCATTCCATTCCGATTGATTCCATTCCATTCCATTGCATTCCATTCCATTCCACTCCATTCCATTGTGGTTGATTCCTTTCCATTCCATTCCATTCCATTCCTTTCCATTCCGTTTCATTCCATTCCATTCAATTTCATTCCATTCGGGTTGAATCCATTCCATTCCATTCCTTTCCATTATATTCCATTCCATTCCATTCCATTCGGGTTCATTCCATTCCATTCCATTCCATTCCATTCCATTCCATTCCCTTCGGGTTGAATAAATTCCATTCCCTTTCATTCCATTCCATTCCATTCGGGTTGATTCCATTCCATTCCATTCCATTCCATTCCATTCCGGTTGATTCCATTCCATTTCTTTCCATTCCATTCCATTCCATTCCATTCCATTCCATTCTGGTTTATTCCATTCCATTCCATTCCATTCCATTCCATTCCATTCCATTCCATTCCATTCCATTCCATTCTATTCCATTCTATCCCATTCCATTCCATTCCATTCGGGATGATTCCATTCCATTCCATTCCATACCTTTCCATTGCTGTTGATTCCAATCCATTCCATTCCATTCCATTCCACTCCATTCCATTCCATTCCGTTTGTGTTGATTCCATTCCGTTCCAATCCATACCATTCCATTCCATTCCATTCCGGTTAATTCCATTCCATTCCATTTCATTCAATTCCATTCTGGTTGATTCCATTCCATTTCTTCCTATTCCATTCCATTCCATTCTATTCCATTCCATTCCATTCTATTCCATTCCATTCCATTCTATTCGCGTTGATTCCATTCCATCCCATTCCATTCCATTCCATCCCATTCCATTCCATTCCATTCGGGTTGATTCCATTGCATTCCATTCCATTCCATACCATTTGCGTGGATTCCATTCCATTCCATTCAATTCCATTGCATTCCATTCCATTCGGGTTGATTCCTTTCCATTCCATTCCATTGCATTCCATTCCATACCATTCAATTCCATTCCACTCAGGTTGATTCCATTCCATTTCTTTCCATTCCATTCCATTCCATTCCATTCCATTCCATTCGGGTTTATTCCATTCCATTCCATTCCATTCCATTCCATTCCATTCCATTCCATTCCGTTCCATTCCATTCCATTCTATGCCATTCCAATCCATTCCATTCCGTTTGATTCCATTCCATTCCATTCCATTCCATTCCATACCATTCCATTCCTGTTGATTCCTTTCAATTCCACTCCATTCCATTCCATTCCGTTTGGGTTGATTCCATTCCGTTCCAATCCATACCATTCCATTCCATTCGGGTTGATTCCATTCCATTCCATTCCATTCCATTTCATTGCATTCTGTTTGATTCCATTCCATTTCATTCCATTCCATTCCATTCCATTCTGGTTGATTCCATTCCATTCCATTCCATTCCATTTCATTACATTCCATTCGGGTTGATTACTTTCCATTCCATTCTATTCCATTCCATTCCATTCAATTCGCTTTGATTCCATTCCATTCGATTCCATTCCATTCGGATTGACTCCATTCCATTCCATTTCATTCCATTCTATTCCATTCCATTGCATTCCATTTCATTCCATTCGGGTAGATTCCGTTCTATTCCATTCCTATCCATACCATTCCATACCGGTTCATTCCATTCCATTCCATTCCATTCCATTCCATTCCATCCCATTCCATTTGGGTTGATTCCATTCCATTCCATTCCATTCCATTTCATTCCAATCCATTCGGTTTCATTCCATTCCACTCCATTCCATGCCATTTGGTTGCTTCCATTCCAATCCAGAACATTCCATTCCGTTCCATTCAATTCCGGTTCTTTCCATTCCATTCCATTCCATTCTATTCCATTCTGTTTAATTCCATTCCATTCCATTCCATTCCATTCGAGTTGATTCCATTCCATTCCATTCTATTCCATTCCATTCCATTCTATTCCATTCCATTCCATTCTATTCGCGTTGATTCCATTCCATCCCTTTCCATTCCATTCCATCCCATTCAATTCCATTCCATTCCATTCCATTCGGGTTGATTCCATTGCATTCCATTCCATTCCATTCTATTCCATTCCATTCGGGTTCATTCCATTCCATTCCGTTCCATTCGATTCCATTCCATTCCATTCCATTCGGGATGCTTCCATTCCAGTCAAGAACATTCCATTCCATTCCATTCCATTCCATTCCATTCCATTCCATGCCGGTTGATTCCATGGCATTCCATTCCATTCCATTTCATTCCATTCTGGTTGATTCCATTCCATTACATTCCATTACATTCCATTCTGGTTGATCCTATTCGATTCCATTCGCTTCAATTCCATTCCATTCCATTCCATTCGAGTTGCTTCCATTCCATTCCAGAACATTCCATTCCATTCCTTTCCATTCTTTCCATTCCATTCTATTCGGGTTCATTCCATTCCATTCCATTCCATTCCGTTCCATTCTGGTAGAATCCATTCCGTTCCATTCCAATCCATTCCATTCCATTCCGATTGATTCCATGCCATTCCTTTCCATTCCATTCCGTTCCATTCCATTCCATTCCGATTAATTCCATGCCATTCCATTGCATTCCATTCCATTCCACTCCATTCCTCTGTGGTTGATTCCATTCCATTCCATTCCATTCCATTCCATTCCATTCCTTTCCAATCCGTTTCATTCCATTCCATTCAATTTCAATCCATTCGGGTTGATTCCATTCCATTCCATTCCATTCCATTAGGGTTGATGCCATTCCATTCCATTCAACACCATTCTATTCCATTTGGGTTGATTCCATTCCATTCCATTCCATTCCATTACATTACATTCGGGTTAATTCCATTCCATTCCATTCCATTCGATTCCATTTCATTCCATTCCATTCGGGATGATTCCATTCCAGTCAAGAACATTCCATTCCATTCCATTCCATTCCTATCCATTCCTTTCCATTCCGGTTTATCCCTTTACATTCCATTCCATTCCTTTCGTTTTGATTCCATTCCATTCCATTCCATTCCATTCCATTCGGTTTGATTCCATTCCATTCCATTACATTGCTTTCCATTCCATTCCATTTCATTCCATTCGGGTTGATTCCATTCCATTCCACTCCATTCCATTCTGGTCGATTCCATTCCATTCCATTCCCTTCATTTCCATTCCATTCCATTCCATTCTGGTTGCTTCCATTCCGATCCAGAACATTCCATTCCATTCCTTTCCATTACATTCCATTCCGTTCCATTCTGGTTCATTCCATTCCATTCCATTCCATTCCATTCCATTCCATTCCATTCCATTCCATTCCATTCCACTCGGGATGTTTCCATTCCATTTCATTCTATTCCATTCCATTCCATTCCAATCCATTCCATTCTGGATGATTACATTCCATTCCATTCGTGTTGATACCATTCCATTCCACGCCATTCCATTCCATTCCTTTAGGGTTGTTGCCGTTCAATTCCATTCCATACCATTCCATTATATTTGGGTTGATTCCATTCCATTCCATTCCATTACATTCGGGTTAATTCCATTCCATTCCTTCCCATTCGATTCCATTCCATTCCATTCCATTCGGGATGCTTCCATTCCAGTCAAGAACATTCCATTACATAACATTCCATTCCATTCCATTCCGGTTGATTCCATTGCATTCCATTCCATTCCATTCCATTTCATTCCATTCGGGTTGATTCCATTCCATTCCATTCCATTACATTCCATTCTGGTTGATCCTATTCGATTCCATTCGCTTCAATTCCATTCCATTCCATTCCATTCGAGTTGCTTCCATTCCAATCCAGAACATTCCATTCCATTCCTTTCCATTCTTTCCATTCCATTCTATTCGGGTTCATTCCATTCCATTCCATTCCATTCCGTTCCATTCTGGTAGAATCCATTCCGTTCCATTCCAATCCATTCCATTTCATTCCGATTGATTCCATGCCATTCCTTTCCATTCCATTCCATTCCGTTCCATTCCATTCCATTCCGATTAATTCCATTCCATTCCATTGCATTCCATTCCATTCCACTCCATTCCTCTGTGGTTGATTGCATTCCATTCCATTCCATTCCATTCCATTCCTTTCCTTTCCAATCCGTTTCATTCCATTCCATTCCATTTCAATCCATTCGGGTTGATTCCATTCCATTCCATTCCTTTCCATTATATTCCATTGCATTCCATTCCATTCGGGTTCATTCTATTCCATTCCATTCCATTCCATTCCATTCCATTCCATTCCATTCCATTCCCTTCTTGTTGAATCCATTCCATTCCCTTCCATTCCATCCCATTCCATTCTATTCCATTCCATTCCGATACATTCCATTCCATTCCCTTCCATTCGTGTTGATTCCATTCCATGCCATGCCATTCCATTCCATTCCGGTTGATTCCATTCCATTCCATTCCATTCCATTCCATTCCATTTCATTTCCTTCGTGTTGATTCCATTCCATTCCATTCCATTCCGTTCCCTTCCATTCCATTCCATTAGAGTTGATTCCATTCCATTCCATTCAATTCCATTCCAATCCATTTCATTCCATTCTCGATGATTCCATTCCATTCCATTCCATTCCATTCGGGTTGATTCCATTCCATTTCATTCCATTAGATTCCATTCCTTTCCATTCCATTCGTGTTAATTCCATGCCATTCCACTCCATTCCATTGCCTTCCATTCCATTCCATTCCATTCGGGTTGCTTCTATTCCATTCCAGAACATTCCATTCAATTCCATTCCGATTGATTCCATTCCATTCCATTGCATTCCATTCCATTCCACTCCATTCCATTGTGGTTGATTCCTTTCCATTCCATTCCATTCCATTCCTTTCCATTCCGTTTCATTCCATTCCATTCAATTTCATTCCATTCGGGTTGAATCCATTCCATTCCATTCCTTTCCATTATATTCCATTGCATTCCATTCCATTCGGGTTCATTCCATTCCATTCCATTCCATTCCATTCCATTCCATTCCACTCCATTCCCTTCTTGTTGAATCCATTCCATTCCCTTCCATTCCATCCCATTCCATTCTATTCCATTCCATTCCGATACATTCCATTCCATTCCCTTCCATTCGTATTGATTCCATTCCATGCCATGCCATTCCATTCCATTCCGGTTGATTCCATTCCATTCCATTCCATTCCATTCCATTCCATTCCATTCCATTCCATTTCATTTCCTTCGTGTTGATTCCATTCCATTCCATTCCATTCCGTTCCCTTCCATTCCATTCCATTAGAGTTGATTCCATTCCATTCCATTCAATTCCATTCCATTCCATTTCATTCCATTCTCGATGATTCCATTCCATTCCATTCCATTCCATTCGGGTTGATTCCATTCCATTTCATTCCATTAGATTCCATTCCTTTCCATTCCATTCGTGTTAATTCCATGCCATTCCACTCCATTCCATTGCCTTCCATTCCATTCCATTCCATTCGGGTTGCTTCTATTCCATTCGAGAACATTCCATTCCATTCCATTCCGATTGATTCCATTCCATTCCATTGCATTCCATTCCATTCCACTCCATTCCATTGTGGTTGATTCCTTTCCATTCCATTCCATTCCATTCCTTTCCATTCCGTTTCATTCCATTCCATTCAACTTCATTCCATTCGGGTTGAATCCATTCCATTCCATTCCTTTCCATTATATTCCATTCCATTCCATTCCATTCGGGTTCATTCCATTCCATTCCATTCCATTCCATTCCATTCCATTCCCTTCGGGTTGAATAAATTCCATTCCCTTCCATTCCATTCCATTCCATTCGGGTTGATTCCATTCCATTCCATTCCATTAAATTCCGGTTGATTCCATTCCATTTCTTTCCATTCCATTCCATTCCATTCCATTCCATTCTGGTTTATTCCATTCCATTCCATTCCATTCCATTCCATTCCATTCCATTCCATTCCATTCCATTCTATTCCATTCTATCCTATTCCATTCCATTCCATTCGGGATGATTCCATTCCATTCCATTCCATACCTTTCCATTGCTGTTGATTCCATTCCATTCCATTCCATTCCATTCCACTCCATTCCATTCCATTCCGTTTGTGTTGATTCCATTCCGTTCCAATCCATACCATTCCATTCCATTCCATTCCGGTTAATTCCATTCCATTCCATTTCATTCAATTCCATTCTGGTTGATTCCATTCCATTTCTTCCTATTCCATTCCATTCCATTCTATTCCATTCCATTCCATTCTATTCGCGTTGATTCCATTCCATCCCATTCCATTCCATTCCATCCCATTCCATTCCATTCCATTCGGGTTGATTCCATTGCATTCCATTCCATTCCATACCATTTGCGTGGATTCCATTCCATTCCATTCAATTCCATTGCATTCCATTCCATTCGGGTTGATTCCTTTCCATTCCATTCCATTGCATTCCATTCCATACCATTCAATTCCATTCCACTCAGGTTGATTCCATTCCATTTCTTTCCATTCCATTCCATTCCATTCCATTCCATTCGGGTTTATTCCATTCCATTCCATTCCATTCCATTCCATTCCATTCCATTCCGTTCCATTCCATTCCATTCTATGCCATTCCAATCCATTCCATTCCGTTTGATTCCATTCCATTCCATTCCATTCCATTCCATACCATTCCATTCCTGTTGATTCCTTTCAATTCCACTCCATTCCATTCCATTCCGTTTGGGTTGATTCCATTCCGTTCCAATCCATACCATTCCATTCCATTCGGGTTGATTCCATTCCATTCCATTCCATTCCATTTCATTGCATTCTGTTTGATTCCATTCCATTCCATTCCATTCCATTCCATTCCATTCCATTCTGGTTGATTCCATTCCATTCCATTCCATTCCATTTCATTACATTCCATTGGGGTTGATTCCTTTCCATTCCATTCTATTCCATTCCATTCCATTCAATTCGCTTTGATTCCATTCCATTCGATTCCATTCCATTCGGATTGACTCCATTCCATTCCATTTCATTCCATTCTATTCCATTCCATTGCATTCCATTTCATTCCATTCGGGTAGATTCCGTTCTATTCCATTCCTATCCATACCATTCCATACCGGTTCATTCCATTCCATTCCATTCCATTCCATTCCATTCCATCCCATTCCATTTGGGTTGATTCCATTCCATTCCATTCCATTCCATTTCATTCCAATCCATTCGGTTTCATTCCATTCCATTCCATTCCATGCCATTTGGTTGCTTCCATTCCAATCCAGAACATTCCATTCCGTTCCATTCAATTCCGGTTCTTTCCATTCCATTCCATTCCATTCTATTCCATTCTGTTTAATTCCATTCCATTCCATTCCATTCGAGTTGATTCCATTCCATTCCATTCTATTCCATTCCATTCCATTCTATTCCATTCCATTCCATTCTATTCGCGTTGATTCCATTCCATCCCTTTCCATTCCATTCCATCCCATTCAATTCCATTCCATTCCATTCCATTCGGGTTGATTCCATTGCATTCCATTCCATTCCATTCTATTCCATTCCATTCGGGTTCATTCCATTCCATTCCGTTCCATTCGATTCCATTCCATTCCATTCCATTCGGGATGCTTCCATTCCAGTCAAGAACATTCCATTCCATTCCATTCCATTCCATTCCATTCCGGTTGATTCCATTCCATTCCGGTTGATTCCATTGCATTCCATTCCATTCCATTTCATTCCATTCGGGTTGATTCCATTCCATTACATTCCATTACATTCCATTCTGGTTGATCCTATTCGATTCCATTCGCTTCAATTCCATTCCATTCCATTCCATTCGAGTTGCTTCCATTCCATTCCAGAACATTCCATTCCATTCCTTTCCATTCTTTCCATTCCATTCTATTCGGGTTCATTCCATTCCATTCCATTCCATTCCGTTCCATTCTGGTAGAATCCATTCCGTTCCATTCCAATCCATTCCATTCCATTCCGATTGATTCCATGCCATTCCTTTCCATTCCATTCCGTTCCATTCCATTCCATTCCGATTAATTCCATGCCATTCCATTGCATTCCATTCCATTCCACTCCATTCCTCTGTGGTTGATTCCATTCCATTCCATTCCATTCCATTCCATTCCATTCCTTTCCAATCCGTTTCATTCCATTCCATTCAATTTCAATCCATTCGGGTTGATTCCATTCCATTCCATTCCATTCCATTCCATTAGGGTTGATGCCATTCCATTCCATTCAACACCATTCTATTCCATTTGGGTTGATTCCATTCCATTCCATTCCATTCCATTCCATTCCATTCCATTCCATTCCATTCCATTCCCTTCTTGTTGAATCCATTCCATTCCCTTCCATTCCATCCCATTCCATTCTATTCCATTCCATTCCGATACATTCCATTCCATTCCCTTCCATTCGTGTTGATTCCATTCCATGCCATGCCATTCCATTCCATTCCGGTTGATTCCATTCCATTCCATTCCATTCCATTCCATTCCATTTCATTTCCTTCGTGTTGATTCCATTCCATTCCATTCCATTCCGTTCCCTTCCATTCCATTCCATTAGAGTTGATTCCATTCCATTCCATTCAATTCCATTCCAATCCATTTCATTCCATTCTCGATGATTCCATTCCATTCCATTCCATTCCATTCGGGTTGATTCCATTCCATTTCATTCCATTAGATTCCATTCCTTTCCATTCCATTCGTGTTAATTCCATGCCATTCCACTCCATTCCATTGCCTTCCATTCCATTCCATTCCATTCGGGTTGCTTCTATTCCATTCCAGAACATTCCATTCAATTCCATTCCGATTGATTCCATTCCATTCCATTGCATTCCATTCCATTCCACTCCATTCCATTGTGGTTGATTCCTTTCCATTCCATTCCATTCCATTCCTTTCCATTCCGTTTCATTCCATTCCATTCAATTTCATTCCATTCGGGTTGAATCCATTCCATTCCATTCCTTTCCATTATATTCCATTGCATTCCATTCCATTCGGGTTCATTCCATTCCATTCCATTCCATTCCATTCCATTCCATTCCACTCCATTCCCTTCTTGTTGAATCCATTCCATTCCCTTCCATTCCATCCCATTCCATTCTATTCCATTCCATTCCGATACATTCCATTCCATTCCCTTCCATTCGTATTGATTCCATTCCATGCCATGCCATTCCATTCCATTCCGGTTGATTCCATTCCATTCCATTCCATTCCATTCCATTCCATTCCATTCCATTTCATTTCCTTCGTGTTGATTCCATTCCATTCCATTCCATTCCGTTCCCTTCCATTCCATTCCATTAGAGTTGATTCCATTCCATTCCATTCAATTCCATTCCATTCCATTTCATTCCATTCTCGATGATTCCATTCCATTCCATTCCATTCCATTCGGGTTGATTCCATTCCATTTCATTCCATTAGATTCCATTCCTTTCCATTCCATTCGTGTTAATTCCATGCCATTCCACTCCATTCCATTGCCTTCCATTCCATTCCATTCCATTCGGGTTGCTTCTATTCCATTCGAGAACATTCCATTCCATTCCATTCCGATTGATTCCATTCCATTCCATTGCATTCCATTCCATTCCACTCCATTCCATTGTGGTTGATTCCTTTCCATTCCATTCCATTCCATTCCTTTCCATTCCGTTTCATTCCATTCCATTCAACTTCATTCCATTCGGGTTGAATCCATTCCATTCCATTCCTTTCCATTATATTCCATTCCATTCCATTCCATTCGGGTTCATTCCATTCCATTCCATTCCATTCCATTCCATTCCATTCCCTTCGGGTTGAATAAATTCCATTCCCTTCCATTCCATTCCATTCCATTCGGGTTGATTCCATTCCATTCCATTCCATTAAATTCCGGTTGATTCCATTCCATTTCTTTCCATTCCATTCCATTCCATTCCATTCCATTCTGGTTTATTCCATTCCATTCCATTCCATTCCATTCCATTCCATTCCATTCCATTCTATTCCATTCTATCCTATTCCATTCCATTCCATTCGGGATGATTCCATTCCATTCCATTCCATACCTTTCCATTGCTGTTGATTCCATTCCATTCCATTCCATTCCATTCCACTCCATTCCATTCCATTCCGTTTGTGTTGATTCCATTCCGTTCCAATCCATACCATTCCATTCCATTCCATTCCGGTTAATTCCATTCCATTCCATTTCATTCAATTCCATTCTGGTTGATTCCATTCCATTTCTTCCTATTCCATTCCATTCCATTCTATTCCATTCCATTCCATTCTATTCGCGTTGATTCCATTCCATCCCATTCCATTCCATTCCATCCCATTCCATTCCATTCCATTCGGGTTGATTCCATTGCATTCCATTCCATTCCATACCATTTGCGTGGATTCCATTCCATTCCATTCAATTCCATTGCATTCCATTCCATTCGGGTTGATTCCTTTCCATTCCATTCCATTGCATTCCATTCCATACCATTCAATTCCATTCCACTCAGGTTGATTCCATTCCATTTCTTTCCATTCCATTCCATTCCATTCCATTCCATTCGGGTTTATTCCATTCCATTCCATTCCATTCCATTCCATTCCATTCCATTCCGTTCCATTCCATTCCATTCTATGCCATTCCAATCCATTCCATTCCGTTTGATTCCATTCCATTCCATTCCATTCCATTCCATACCATTCCATTCCTGTTGATTCCTTTCAATTCCACTCCATTCCATTCCATTCCGTTTGGGTTGA
Organism: Pan paniscus; assembly: GCF_029289425.2. Taxonomy (NCBI): domain Eukaryota; kingdom Metazoa; phylum Chordata; class Mammalia; order Primates; family Hominidae; genus Pan; species Pan paniscus. Next base: position 40,605,036 of record NC_073267.2, on the reverse strand, counting down.
TTCCATTCCGTTCCAATCCATACCATTCCATTCCATTCGGGTTGATTCCATTCCATTCCATTCCATTCCATTTCATTGCATTCTGTTTGATTCCATTCCATTCCATTCCATTCCATTCCATTCCATTCTGGTTGATTCCATTCCATTCCATTCCATTCCATTTCATTACATTCCATTGGGGTTGATTCCTTTCCATTCCATTCTATTCCATTCCATTCCATTCAATTCGCTTTGATTCCATTCCATTCGATTCCATTCCATTCGGATTGACTCCATTCCATTCCATTTCATTCCATTCTATTCCATTCCATTGCATTCCATTTCATTCCATTCGGGTAGATTCCGTTCTATTCCATTCCTATCCATACCATTCCATACCGGTTCATTCCATTCCATTCCATTCCATTCCATTCCATTCCATCCCATTCCATTTGGGTTGATTCCATTCCATTCCATTCCATTCCATTTCATTCCAATCCATTCGGTTTCATTCCATTCCATTCCATTCCATGCCATTTGGTTGCTTCCATTCCAATCCAGAACATTCCATTCCGTTCCATTCAATTCCGGTTCTTTCCATTCCATTCCATTCCATTCTATTCCATTCTGTTTAATTCCATTCCATTCCATTCCATTCGAGTTGATTCCATTCCATTCCATTCTATTCCATTCCATTCCATTCTATTCCATTCCATTCCATTCTATTCGCGTTGATTCCATTCCATCCCTTTCCATTCCATTCCATCCCATTCAATTCCATTCCATTCCATTCCATTCGGGTTGATTCCATTGCATTCCATTCCATTCCATTCTATTCCATTCCATTCGGGTTCATTCCATTCCATTCCGTTCCATTCGATTCCATTCCATTCCATTCCATTCGGGATGCTTCCATTCCAGTCAAGAACATTCCATTCCATTCCATTCCATTCCATTCCATTCCGGTTGATTCCATTCCATTCCGGTTGATTCCATTGCATTCCATTCCATTCCATTTCATTCCATTCGGGTTGATTCCATTCCATTACATTCCATTACATTCCATTCTGGTTGATCCTATTCGATTCCATTCGCTTCAATTCCATTCCATTCCATTCCATTCGAGTTGCTTCCATTCCATTCCAGAACATTCCATTCCATTCCTTTCCATTCTTTCCATTCCATTCTATTCGGGTTCATTCCATTCCATTCCATTCCATTCCGTTCCATTCTGGTAGAATCCATTCCGTTCCATTCCAATCCATTCCATTCCATTCCGATTGATTCCATGCCATTCCTTTCCATTCCATTCCGTTCCATTCCATTCCATTCCGATTAATTCCATGCCATTCCATTGCATTCCATTCCATTCCACTCCATTCCTCTGTGGTTGATTCCATTCCATTCCATTCCATTCCATTCCATTCCATTCCTTTCCAATCCGTTTCATTCCATTCCATTCAATTTCAATCCATTCGGGTTGATTCCATTCCATTCCATTCCATTCCATTCCATTAGGGTTGATGCCATTCCATTCCATTCAACACCATTCTATTCCATTTGGGTTGATTCCATTCCATTCCATTCCATTCCATTCCATTCCATTCCATTCCATTCCATTCCCTTCTTGTTGAATCCATTCCATTCCCTTCCATTCCATCCCATTCCATTCTATTCCATTCCATTCCGATACATTCCATTCCATTCCCTTCCATTCGTGTTGATTCCATTCCATGCCATGCCATTCCATTCCATTCCGGTTGATTCCATTCCATTCCATTCCATTCCATTCCATTCCATTTCATTTCCTTCGTGTTGATTCCATTCCATTCCATTCCATTCCGTTCCCTTCCATTCCATTCCATTAGAGTTGATTCCATTCCATTCCATTCAATTCCATTCCATTCCATTTCATTCCATTCTCGATGATTCCATTCCATTCCATTCCATTCCATTCGGGTTGATTCCATTCCATTTCATTCCATTAGATTCCATTCCTTTCCATTCCATTCGTGTTAATTCCATGCCATTCCACTCCATTCCATTGCCTTCCATTCCATTCCATTCCATTCGGGTTGCTTCTATTCCATTCGAGAACATTCCATTCCATTCCATTCCGATTGATTCCATTCCATTCCATTGCATTCCATTCCATTCCACTCCATTCCATTGTGGTTGATTCCTTTCCATTCCATTCCATTCCATTCCTTTCCATTCCGTTTCATTCCATTCCATTCAATTTCATTCCATTCGGGTTGAATCCATTCCATTCCATTCCTTTCCATTATATTCCATTCCATTCCATTCCATTCGGGTTCATTCCATTCCATTCCATTCCATTCCATTCCATTCCCTTCGGGTTGAATAAATTCCATTCCCTTTCATTCCATTCCATTCCATTCGGGTTGATTCCATTCCATTCCATTCCATTCCATTCCATTCCGGTTGATTCCATTCCATTCCATTCCATTCCATTCCATTCTGGTTTATTCCATTCCATTCCATTCCATTCCATTCCATTCCATTCCATTCCATTCCATTCCATTCCATTCTATTCCATTCTATCCCATTCCATTCCATTCCATTCGGGATGATTCCATTCCATTCCATTCCATACCTTTCCATTGCTGTTGTTTCCATTCCATTCCATTCCATTCCATTCCACTCCATTCCATTCCATTCCGTTTGTGTTGATTCCATTCCGTTCCAATCCATACCATTCCATTCCATTCCATTCCGGTTAATTCCATTCCATTCCTTTTCATTCAATTCCATTCTGGTTGATTCCATTCCATTTCTTCCTATTCCATTCCATTCCATTCTATTCCATTCCATTCCATTCTATTCGCGTTGATTCCATTCCATCCCATTCCATTCCATTCCATCCCATTCCATTCCATTCCATTCGGGTTGATTCCATTGCATTCCATTCCATTCCATACCATTTGCGTGGATTCCATTCCATTCCATTCAATTCCATTGCATTCCATTCCATTCGGGTTGATTCCTTTCCATTCCATTCCATTGCATTCCATTCCATACCATTCAATTCCATTCCACTCAGGTTGATTCCATTCCATTTCTTTCCATTCCATTCCATTCCATTCGGGTTTATTCCATTCCATTTCATTCCATTCCATTCCATTCCATTCCATTCCGTTCCATTCCATTCCATTCTATGCCATTCCAATCCATTCCATTCCGTTTGATTCCATTCCATTCCATTCCATTCCATTCCATTCCATACCATTCCATTCCTGTTGATTCCTTTCAATTCCACTCCATTCCATTCCATTCCGTTTGGGTTGATTCCATTCCGTTCCAATCCATACCATTCCATTCCATTCGGGTTGATTCCATTCCATTCCATTCCATTCCATTTCATTGCATTCTGTTTGATTCCATTCCATTTCATTCCATTCCATTCCATTCCATTCTGGTTGATTCCATTCCATTCCATTCCATTCCATTCCATTTCATTACATTCCATTCGGGTTGATTCCTTTCCATTCCATTCTATTCCATTCCATTCCATTCAATTCGCTTTGATTCCATTCCATTTGATTCCATTCCATTCGGATTGACTCCATTCCATTCCATTTCATTCCATTCTATTCCATTCCATTGCATTCCATTTCATTCCATTCGGGTAGATTCCGTTCTATTCCATTCCTATCCATACCATTCCATACCGGTTCATTCCATTCCATTCCATTCCATTCCATTCCATTCCATCCCATTCCATTTGGGTTGATTCCATTCCATTCCATTCCATTCCATTTCATTCCAATCCATTCGGTTTCATTCCATTCCATTCCATTCCATGCCATTTGGTTGCTTCCATTCCAATCCAGAACATTCCATTCCGTTCCATTCAATTCCGGTTCTTTCCATTCCATTCCATTCCATTCTATTCCATTCTGTTTAATTCCATTCCATTCCATTCCATTCCATTCGAGTTGATTCCATTCCATTCCATTCTATTCCATTCCATTCCATTCTATTCCATTCCATTCCATTCTATTCGCGTTGATTCCATTCCATCCCTTTCCATTCCATTCCATCCCATTCAATTCCAATCCATTCCATTCCATTCGGGTTGATTCCATTGCATTCCATTCCATTCCATTCTATTCCATTCCATTCGGGTTCATTCCATTCCATTCCGTTCCATTCGATTCCATTCCATTCCATTCCATTCGGGATGCTTCCATTCCAGTCAAGAACATTCCATTCCATTCCATTCCATTCCATTCCATTCCATGCCGGTTGATTCCATTGCATTCCATTCCATTCCATTTCATTCCATTCGGGTTGATTCCATTCCATTACATTCCATTACATTCCATTCTGGTTGATCCTATTCGATTCCATTCGCTTCAATTCCATTCCATTCCATTCCATTCGAGTTGCTTCCATTCCATTCCAGAACATTCCATTCCATTCCTTTCCATTCTTTCCATTCCATTCTATTCGGGTTCATTCCATTCCATTCCATTCCATTCCGTTCCATTCTGGTAGAATCCATTCCGTTCCATTCCAATCCATTCCATTCCATTCCGATTGATTCCATGCCATTCCTTTCCATTCCATTCCGTTCCATTCCATTCTATTCCGATTAATTCCATGCCATTCCATTGCATTCCATTCCATTCCACTCCATTCCTCTGTGGTTGATTCCATTCCATTCCATTCCATTCCATTCCATTCCATTCCTTTCCAATCCGTTTCATTCCATTCCATTCAATTTCAATCCATTCGGGTTGATTCCATTCCATTCCATTCCATTCCATTCCATTAGGGTTGATGCCATTCCATTCCATTCAACACCATTCTATTCCATTTGGGTTGATTCCATTCCATTCCATTCCATTCCATTCCATTACATTACATTCGGGTTAATTCCATTCCATTCCATTCCATTCGATTCCATTTCATTCCATTCCATTCGGGATGCTTCCATTCCAGTCAAGAACATTCCATTCCATTCCATTCCATTCCTATCCATTCCTTTCCATTCCGGTTTATCCCTTTACATTCCATTCCATTCCTTTCGTTTTGATTCCATTCCATTCCATTCCATTCCATTCCATTCCATTCGGTTTGATTCCATTCCATTCCATTACATTGCTTTCCATTCCATTCCATTTCATTCCATTCGGGTTGATTCCATTCCATTCCACTCCATTCCATTCTGGTCGATTCCATTCCATTCCATTCCCTTCATTTCCATTCCATTCCATTCCATTCTGGTTGCTTCCATTCCGATCCAGAACATTCCATTCCATTCCTTTCCATTACATTCCATTCCGTTCCATTCGGGTTCATTCCATTCAATTCCATTCCATTCCATTCCATTCCATTCCACTCGGGATGTTTCCATTCCATTTCATTCTATTCCATTCCATTCCATTCCAATCCATTCCATTCTGGATGATTACATTCCATTCCATTCGTGTTGATACCATTCCATTCCACGCCATTCCATTCCATTCCTTTAGGGTTGTTGCCGTTCAATTCCATTCCATACCATTCCATTATATTTGGGTTGATTCCATTCCATTCCATTCCATTACATTCGGGTTAATTCCATTCCATTCCTTCCCATTCGATTCCATTCCATTCCATTCCATTCGGGATGCTTCCATTCCAGTCAAGAACATTCCATTACATAACATTCCATTCCATTCCATTCCGGTTGATTCCATTGCATTCCATTCCATTCCATTTCATTCCATTCGGGTTGATTCCATTCCATTCCATTCCATTACATTCCATTCTGGTTGATCCTATTCGATTCCATTCGCTTCAATTCCATTCCATTCCATTCCATTCGAGTTGCTTCCATTCCAATCCAGAACATTCCATTCCATTCCTTTCCATTCTTTCCATTCCATTCTATTCGGGTTCATTCCATTCCATTCCATTCCATTCCGTTCCATTCTGGTAGAATCCATTCCGTTCCATTCCAATCCATTCCATTTCATTCCGATTGATTCCATGCCATTCCTTTCCATTCCATTCCATTCCGTTCCATTCCATTCCATTCCGATTAATTCCATTCCATTCCATTGCATTCCATTCCATTCCACTCCATTCCTCTGTGGTTGATTGCATTCCATTCCATTCCATTCCATTCCATTCCTTTCCAATCCGTTTCATTCCATTCCATTCAATTTCAATCCATTCGGGTTGATTCCATTCCATTCCATTCCTTTCCATTATATTCCATTGCATTCCATTCCATTCGGGTTCATTCCATTCCATTCCATTCCATTCCATTCCATTCCATTCCATTCCCTTCTTGTTGAATCCATTCCATTCCCTTCCATTCCATCCCATTCCATTCTATTCCATTCCATTCCGATACATTCCATTCCATTCCCTTCCATTCGTGTTGATTCCATTCCATGCCATGCCATTCCATTCCATTCCGGTTGATTCCATTCCATTCCATTCCATTCCATTCCATTTCATTTCCTTCGTGTTGATTCCATTCCATTCCATTCCATTCCGTTCCCTTCCATTCCATTCCATTAGAGTTGATTCCATTCCATTCCATTCAATTCCATTCCATTCCATTTCATTCCATTCTCGATGATTCCATTCCATTCCATTCCATTCCATTCGGGTTGATTCCATTCCATTTCATTCCATTAGATTCCATTCCTTTCCATTCCATTCGTGTTAATTCCATGCCATTCCACTCCATTCCATTGCCTTCCATTCCATTCCATTCCATTCGGGTTGCTTCTATTCCATTCGAGAACATTCCATTCCATTCCATTCCGATTGATTCCATTCCATTCCATTGCATTCCATTCCATTCCACTCCATTCCATTGTGGTTGATTCCTTTCCATTCCATTCCATTCCATTCCTTTCCATTCCGTTTCATTCCATTCCATTCAATTTCATTCCATTCGGGTTGAATCCATTCCATTCCATTCCTTTCCATTATATTCCATTCCATTCCATTCCATTCGGGTTCATTCCATTCCATTCCATTCCATTCCATTCCATTCCCTTCGGGTTGAATAAATTCCATTCCCTTTCATTCCATTCCATTCCATTCGGGTTGATTCCATTCCATTCCATTCCATTCCATTCCATTCCGGTTGATTCCATTCCATTTCTTTCCATTCCATTCCATTCCATTCCATTCCATTCTGGTTTATTCCATTCCATTCCATTCCATTCCATTCCATTCCATTCCATTCCATTCTATTCCATTCTATCCCATTCCATTCCATTCCATTCGGGATGATTCCATTCCATTCCATTCCATACCTTTCCATTGCTGTTGATTCCATTCCATTCCATTCCATTCCATTCCACTCCATTCCATTCCATTCCGTTTGTGTTGATTCCATTCCGTTCCAATCCATACCATTCCATTCCATTCCATTCCGGTTAATTCCATTCCATTCCTTTTCATTCAATTCCATTCTGGTTGATTCCATTCCATTTCTTCCTATTCCATTCCATTCCATTCTATTCCATTCCATTCCATTCTATTCGCGTTGATTCCATTCCATCCCATTCCATTCCATTCCATCCCATTCCATTCCATTCCATTCGGGTTGATTCCATTGCATTCCATTCCATTCCATACCATTTGCGTGGATTCCATTCCATTCCATTCAATTCCATTGCATTCCATTCCATTCGGGTTGATTCCTTTCCATTCCATTCCATTGCATTCCATTCCATACCATTCAATTCCATTCCACTCAGGTTGATTCCATTCCATTTCTTTCCATTCCATTCCATTCCATTCCATTCGGGTTTATTCCATTCCATTTCATTCCATTCCATTCCATTCCATTCCATTCCGTTCCATTCCATTCCATTCTATGCCATTCCAATCCATTCCATTCCGTTTGATTCCATTCCATTCCATTCCATTCCATTCCATACCATTCCATTCCTGTTGATTCCTTTCAATTCCACTCCATTCCATTCCATTCCGTTTGGGTTGATTCCATTCCGTTCCAATCCATACCATTCCATTCCATTCGGGTTGATTCCATTCCATTCCATTCCATTCCATTTCATTGCATTCTGTTTGATTCCATTCCATTTCATTCCATTCCATTCCATTCCATTCTGGTTGATTCCATTCCATTCCATTCCATTCCATTTCATTACATTCCATTCGGGTTGATTCCTTTCCATTCCATTCTATTCCATTCCATTCCATTCAATTCGCTTTGATTCCATTCCATTCGATTCCATTCCATTCGGATTGACTCCATTCCATTCCATTTCATTCCATTCTATTCCATTCCATTGCATTCCATTTCATTCCATTCGGGTAGATTCCGTTCTATTCCATTCCTATCCATACCATTCCATACCGGTTCATTCCATTCCATTCCATTCCATTCCATTCCATTCCATCCCATTCCATTTGGGTTGATTCCATTCCATTCCATTCCATTCCATTTCATTCCAATCCATTCGGTTTCATTCCATTCCATTCCATTCCATGCCATTTGGTTGCTTCCATTCCAATCCAGAACATTCCATTCCGTTCCATTCAATTCCGGTTCTTTCCATTCCATTCCATTCCATTCTATTCCATTCTGTTTAATTCCATTCCATTCCATTCCATTCCATTCGAGTTGATTCCATTCCATTCCATTCCATTCCATTCCATTCCATTCTATTCCATTCCATTCCATTCTATTCGCGTTGATTCCATTCCATCCCTTTCCATTCCATTCCATCCCATTCAATTCCAATCCATTCCATTCCATTCGGGTTCATTCCATTCCATTCCATTCCATTCCATTCCATTCCATTCCATTCCCTTCTTGTTGAATCCATTCCATTCCCTTCCATTCCATCCCATTCCATTCTATTCCATTCCATTCCGATACATTCCATTCCATTCCCTTCCATTCGTGTTGATTCCATTCCATGCCATGCCATTCCATTCCATTCCGGTTGATTCCATTCCATTCCATTCCATTCCATTCCATTTCATTTCCTTCGTGTTGATTCCATTCCATTCCATTCCATTCCGTTCCCTTCCATTCCATTCCATTAGAGTTGATTCCATTCCATTCCATTCAATTCCATTCCATTCCATTTCATTCCATTCTCGATGATTCCATTCCATTCCATTCCATTCCATTCGGGTTGATTCCATTCCATTTCATTCCATTAGATTCCATTCCTTTCCATTCCATTCGTGTTAATTCCATGCCATTCCACTCCATTCCATTGCCTTCCATTCCATTCCATTCCATTCGGGTTGCTTCTATTCCATTCGAGAACATTCCATTCCATTCCATTCCGATTGATTCCATTCCATTCCATTGCATTCCATTCCATTCCACTCCATTCCATTGTGGTTGATTCCTTTCCATTCCATTCCATTCCATTCCTTTCCATTCCGTTTCATTCCATTCCATTCAATTTCATTCCATTCGGGTTGAATCCATTCCATTCCATTCCTTTCCATTATATTCCATTCCATTCCATTCCATTCGGGTTCATTCCATTCCATTCCATTCCATTCCATTCCATTCCCTTCGGGTTGAATAAATTCCATTCCCTTTCATTCCATTCCATTCCATTCGGGTTGATTCCATTCCATTCCATTCCATTCCATTCCATTCCGGTTGATTCCATTCCATTTCTTTCCATTCCATTCCATTCCATTCCATTCCATTCTGGTTTATTCCATTCCATTCCATTCCATTCCATTCCATTCCATTCCATTCCATTCTATTCCATTCTATCCCATTCCATTCCATTCCATTCGGGATGATTCCATTCCATTCCATTCCATACCTTTCCATTGCTGTTGATTCCATTCCATTCCATTCCATTCCATTCCACTCCATTCCATTCCATTCCGTTTGTGTTGATTCCATTCCGTTCCAATCCATACCATTCCATTCCATTCCATTCCGGTTAATTCCATTCCATTCCTTTTCATTCAATTCCATTCTGGTTGATTCCATTCCATTTCTTCCTATTCCATTCCATTCCATTCTATTCCATTCCATTCCATTCTATTCGCGTTGATTCCATTCCATCCCATTCCATTCCATTCCATCCCATTCCATTCCATTCCATTCGGGTTGATTCCATTGCATTCCATTCCATTCCATACCATTTGCGTGGATTCCATTCCATTCCATTCAATTCCATTGCATTCCATTCCATTCGGGTTGATTCCTTTCCATTCCATTCCATTGCATTCCATTCCATACCATTCAATTCCATTCCACTCAGGTTGATTCCATTCCATTTCTTTCCATTCCATTCCATTCCATTCCATTCCATTCGGGTTTATTCCATTCCATTTCATTCCATTCCATTCCATTCCATTCCATTCCGTTCCATTCCATTCCATTCTATGCCATTCCAATCCATTCCATTCCGTTTGATTCCATTCCATTCCATTCCATTCCATTCCATACCATTCCATTCCTGTTGATTCCTTTCAATTCCACTCCATTCCATTCCATTCCGTTTGGGTTGATTCCATTCCGTTCCAATCCATACCATTCCATTCCATTCGGGTTGATTCCATTCCATTCCATTCCATTCCATTTCATTGCATTCTGTTTGATTCCATTCCATTTCATTCCATTCCATTCCATTCCATTCTGGTTGATTCCATTCCATTCCATTCCATTCCATTTCATTACATTCCATTCGGGTTGATTCCTTTCCATTCCATTCTATTCCATTCCATTCCATTCAATTCGCTTTGATTCCATTCCATTCGATTCCATTCCATTCGGATTGACTCCATTCCATTCCATTTCATTCCATTCTATTCCATTCCATTGCATTCCATTTCATTCCATTCGGGTAGATTCCGTTCTATTCCATTCCTATCCATACCATTCCATACCGGTTCATTCCATTCCATTCCATTCCATTCCATTCCATCCCATTCCATTTGGGTTGATTCCATTCCATTCCATTCCATTCCATTTCATTCCAATCCATTCGGTTTCATTCCATTCCATTCCATTCCATGCCATTTGGTTGCTTCCATTCCAATCCAGAACATTCCATTCCGTTCCATTCAATTCCGGTTCTTTCCATTCCATTCCATTCCATTCTATTCCATTCTGTTTAATTCCATTCCATTCCATTCCATTCCATTCGAGTTGATTCCATTCCATTCCATTCTATTCCATTCCATTCCATTCTATTCCATTCCATTCCATTCTATTCGCGTTGATTCCATTCCATCCCTTTCCATTCCATTCCATCCCATTCAATTCCAATCCATTCCATTCCATTCGGGTTGATTCCATTGCATTCCATTCCATTCCATTCTATTCCATTCCATTCGGGTTCATTCCATTCCATTCCGTTCCATTCGATTCCATTCCATTCCATTCCATTCGGGATGCTTCCATTCCAGTCAAGAACATTCCATTCCATTCCATTCCATTCCATTCCATTCCATGCCGGTTGATTCCATTGCATTCCATTCCATTCCATTTCATTCCATTCGGGTTGATTCCATTCCATTACATTCCATTACATTCCATTCTGGTTGATCCTATTCGATTCCATTCGCTTCAATTCCATTCCATTCCATTCCATTCGAGTTGCTTCCATTCCATTCCAGAACATTCCATTCCATTCCTTTCCATTCTTTCCATTCCATTCTATTCGGGTTCATTCCATTCCATTCCATTCCATTCCGTTCCATTCTGGTAGAATCCATTCCGTTCCATTCCAATCCATTCCATTCCATTCCGATTGATTCCATGCCATTCCTTTCCATTCCATTCCGTTCCATTCCATTCCATTCCGATTAATTCCATGCCATTCCATTGCATTCCATTCCATTCCACTCCATTCCTCTGTGGTTGATTCCATTCCATTCCATTCCATTCCATTCCATTCCATTCCTTTCCAATCCGTTTCATTCCATTCCATTCAATTTCAATCCATTCGGGTTGATTCCATTCCATTCCATTCCATTCCATTCCATTAGGGTTGATGCCATTCCATTCCATTCAACACCATTCTATTCCATTTGGGTTGATTCCATTCCATTCCATTCCATTACATTCCATTACATTACATTCGGGTTAATTCCATTCCATTCCATTCCATTCGATTCCATTTCATTCCATTCCATTCGGGATGCTTCCATTCCAGTCAAGAACATTCCATTCCATTCCATTCCATTCCTATCCATTCCTTTCCATTCCGGTTTATCCCTTTACATTCCATTCCATTCCTTTCGTTTTGATTCCATTCCATTCCATTCCATTCCATTCCATTCGGTTTGATTCCATTCCATTCCATTACATTGCTTTCCATTCCATTCCATTTCATTCCATTCGGGTTGATTCCATTCCATTCCACTCCATTCCATTCTGGTCGATTCCATTCCATTCCATTCCCTTCATTTCCATTCCATTCCATTCCATTCTGGTTGCTTCCATTCCGATCCAGAACATTCCATTCCATTCCTTTCCATTACATTCCATTCCGTTCCATTCGGGTTCATTCCATTCAATTCCATTCCATTCCATTCCATTCCATTCCACTCGGGATGTTTCCATTCCATTTCATTCTATTCCATTCCATTCCATTCCAATCCATTCCATTCTGGATGATTACATTCCATTCCATTCGTGTTGATACCATTCCATTCCACGCCATTCCATTCCATTCCTTTAGGGTTGTTGCCGTTCAATTCCATTCCATACCATTCCATTATATTTGGGTTGATTCCATTCCATTCCATTCCATTACATTCGGGTTAATTCCATTCCATTCCTTCCCATTCGATTCCATTCCATTCCATTCCATTCGGGATGCTTCCATTCCAGTCAAGAACATTCCATTACATAACATTCCATTCCATTCCATTCCGGTTGATTCCATTGCATTCCATTCCATTCCATTTCATTCCATTCGGGTTGATTCCATTCCATTCCATTCCATTACATTCCATTCTGGTTGATCCTATTCGATTCCATTCGCTTCAATTCCATTCCATTCCATTCCATTCGAGTTGCTTCCATTCCAATCCAGAACATTCCATTCCATTCCTTTCCATTCTTTCCATTCCATTCTATTCGGGTTCATTCCATTCCATTCCATTCCATTCCGTTCCATTCTGGTAGAATCCATTCCGTTCCATTCCAATCCATTCCATTTCATTCCGATTGATTCCATGCCATTCCTTTCCATTCCATTCCATTCCGTTCCATTCCATTCCATTCCGATTAATTCCATTCCATTCCATTGCATTCCATTCCATTCCACTCCATTCCTCTGTGGTTGATTGCATTCCATTCCATTCCATTCCATTCCATTCCTTTCCAATCCGTTTCATTCCATTCCATTCAATTTCAATCCATTCGGGTTGATTCCATTCCATTCCATTCCTTTCCATTATATTCCATTGCATTCCATTCCATTCGGGTTCATTCCATTCCATTCCATTCCATTCCATTCCATTCCATTCCATTCCATTCCCTTCTTGTTGAATCCATTCCATTCCCTTCCATTCCATCCCATTCCATTCTATTCCATTCCATTCCGATACATTACATTCCATTCCCTTCCATTCGTGTTGATTCCATTCCATGCCATGCCATTCCATTCCATTCCGGTTGATTCCATTCCATTCCATTCCATTCCATTCCATTTCATTTCCTTCGTGTTGATTCCATTCCATTCCATTCCATTCCGTTCCCTTCCATTCCATTCCATTAGAGTTGATTCCATTCCATTCCATTCAATTCCATTCCATTCCATTTCATTCCATTCTCGATGATTCCATTCCATTCCATTCCATTCCATTCGGGTTGATTCCATTCCATTTCATTCCATTAGATTCCATTCCTTTCCATTCCATTCGTGTTAATTCCATGCCATTCCACTCCATTCCATTGCCTTCCATTCCATTCCATTCCATTCGGGTTGCTTCTATTCCATTCGAGAACATTCCATTCCATTCCATTCCGATTGATTCCATTCCATTCCATTGCATTCCATTCCATTCCACTCCATTCCATTGTGGTTGATTCCTTTCCATTCCATTCCATTCCATTCCTTTCCATTCCGTTTCATTCCATTCCATTCAATTTCATTCCATTCGGGTTGAATCCATTCCATTCCATTCCTTTCCATTATATTCCATTCCATTCCATTCCATTCGGGTTCATTCCATTCCATTCCATTCCATTCCATTCCATTCCCTTCGGGTTGAATAAATTCCATTCCCTTTCATTCCATTCCATTCCATTCGGGTTGATTCCATTCCATTCCATTCCATTCCATTCCATTCCGGTTGATTCCATTCCATTTCTTTCCATTCCATTCCATTCCATTCCATTCCATTCTGGTTTATTCCATTCCATTCCATTCCATTCCATTCCATTCCATTCCATTCCATTCCATTCCATTCTATTCCATTCTATCCCATTCCATTCCATTCCATTCGGGATGATTCCATTCCATTCCATTCCATACCTTTCCATTGCTGTTGATTCCATTCCATTCCATTCCATTCCATTCCACTCCATTCCATTCCATTCCGTTTGTGTTGATTCCATTCCGTTCCAATCCATACCATTCCATTCCATTCCATTCCGGTTAATTCCATTCCATTCCATTTCATTCAATTCCATTCTGGTTGATTCCATTCCATTTCTTCCTATTCCATTCCATTCCATTCTATTCCATTCCATTCCATTCTATTCCATTCCATTCCATTCTATTCGCGTTGATTCCATTCCATCCCATTCCATTCCATTCCATCCCATTCCATTCCATTCCATTCGGGTTGATTCCATTGCATTCCATTCCATTCCATACCATTTGCGTGGATTCCATTCCATTCCATTCAATTCCATTGCATTCCATTCCATTCGGGTTGATTCCTTTCCATTCCATTCCATTGCATTCCATTCCATACCATTCAATTCCATTCCACTCAGGTTGATTCCATTCCATTTCTTTCCATTCCATTCCATTCCATTCCATTCCATTCCATTCGGGTTTATTCCATTCCATTCCATTCCATTCCATTCCATTCCATTCCATTCCATTCCGTTCCGTTCCATTCCATTCCATTCTATGCCATTCCAATCCATTCCATTCCGTTTGATTCCATTCCATTCCATTCCATTCCATTCCATACCATTCCATTCCTGTTGATTCCTTTCAATTCCACTCCATTCCATTCCATTCCGTTTGGGTTGATTCCATTCCGTTCCAATCCATACCATTCCATTCCATTCGGGTTGATTCCATTCCATTCCATTCCATTCCATTTCATTGCATTCTGTTTGATTCCATTCCATTTCATTCCATTCCATTCCATTCCATTCTGGTTGATTCCATTCCATTCCATTCCATTCCATTTCATTACATTCCATTCGGGTTGATTACTTTCCATTCCATTCTATTCCATTCCATTCCATTCAATTCGCTTTGATTCCATTCCATTCGATTCCATTCCATTCGGATTGACTCCATTCCATTCCATTTCATTCCATTCTATTCCATTCCATTGCATTCCATTTCATTCCATTCGGGTAGATTCCGTTCTATTCCATTCCTATCCATACCATTCCATACCGGTTCATTCCATTCCATTCCATTCCATTCCATTCCATTCCATCCCATTCCATTTGGGTTGATTCCATTCCATTCCATTCCATTCCATTTCATTCCAATCCATTCGGTTTCATTCCATTCCATTCCATTCCATGCCATTTGGTTGCTTCCATTCCAATCCAGAACATTCCATTCCGTTCCATTCAATTCCGGTTCTTTCCATTCCATTCCATTCCATTCTATTCCATTCTGTTTAATTCCATTCCATTCCATTCCATTCCATTCGAGTTGATTCCATTCCATTCCATTCTATTCCATTCCATTCCATTCTATTCCATTCCATTCCATTCTATTCGCGTTGATTCCATTCCATCCCTTTCCATTCCATTCCATCCCATTCAATTCCATTCCATTCCATTCCATTCGGGTTGATTCCATTGCATTCCATTCCATTCCATTCTATTCCATTCCATTCGGGTTCATTCCATTCCATTCCGTTCCATTCGATTCCATTCCATTCCATTCCATTCGGGATGCTTCCATTCCAGTCAAGAACATTCCATTCCATTCCATTCCATTCCATTCCATTCCATTCCATGCCGGTTGATTCCATGGCATTCCATTCCATTCCATTTCATTCCATTCGGGTTGATTCCATTCCATTACATTCCATTACATTCCATTCTGGTTGATCCTATTCGATTCCATTCGCTTCAATTCCATTCCATTCCATTCCATTCGAGTTGCTTCCATTCCATTCCAGAACATTCCATTCCATTCCTTTCCATTCTTTCCATTCCATTCTATTCGGGTTCATTCCATTCCATTCCATTCCATTCCGTTCCATTCTGGTAGAATCCATTCCGTTCCATTCCAATCCATTCCATTCCATTCCGATTGATTCCATGCCATTCCTTTCCATTCCATTCCGTTCCATTCCATTCCATTCCGATTAATTCCATGCCATTCCATTGCATTCCATTCCATTCCACTCCATTCCTCTGTGGTTGATTCCATTCCATTCCATTCCATTCCATTCCATTCCATTCCTTTCCAATCCGTTTCATTCCATTCCATTCAATTTCAATCCATTCGGGTTGATTCCATTCCATTCCATTCCATTCCATTAGGGTTGATGCCATTCCATTCCATTCAACACCATTCTATTCCATTTGGGTTGATTCCATTCCATTCCATTCCATTCCATTACATTACATTCGGGTTAATTCCATTCCATTCCATTCCATTCGATTCCATTTCATTCCATTCCATTCGGAATGCTTCCATTCCAGTCAAGAACATTCCATTCCATTCCATTCCATTCCTATCCATTCCTTTCCATTCCGGTTTATCCCTTTACATTCCATTCCATTCCTTTCGTTTTGATTCCATTCCATTCCATTCCATTCGGTTTGATTCCATTCCATTCCATTACATTGCTTTCCATTCCATTCCATTTCATTCCATTCGGGTTGATTCCATTCCATTCCACTCCATTCCATTCTGGTCGATTCCATTCCATTCCATTCCCTTCATTTCCATTCCATTCCATTCCATTCTGGTTGCTTCCATTCCGATCCAGAACATTCCATTCCATTCCTTTCCATTACATTCCATTCCGTTCCATTCGGGTTCATTCCATTCCATTCCATTCCATTCCATTCCATTCCATTCCATTCCATTCCACTCGGGATGTTTCCATTCCATTTCATTCTATTCCATTCCATTCCATTCCAATCCATTCCATTCTGGATGATTACATTCCATTCCATTCGTGTTGATACCATTCCATTCCACGCCATTCCATTCCATTCCTTTAGGGTTGTTGCCGTTCAATTCCATTCCATACCATTCCATTATATTTGGGTTGATTCCATTCCATTCCATTCCATTACATTCGGGTTAATTCCATTCCATTCCTTCCCATTCGATTCCATTCCATTCCATTCCATTCGGGATGCTTCCATTCCAGTCAAGAACATTCCATTACATAACATTCCATTCCATTCCATTCCGGTTGATTCCATTGCATTCCATTCCATTCCATTCCATTTCATTCCATTCGGGTTGATTCCATTCCATTCCATTCCATTACATTCCATTCTGGTTGATCCTATTCGATTCCATTCGCTTCAATTCCATTCCATTCCATTCCATTCGAGTTGCTTCCATTCCAATCCAGAACATTCCATTCCATTCCTTTCCATTCTTTCCATTCCATTCTATTCGGGTTCATTCCATTCCATTCCATTCCATTCCGTTCCATTCTGGTAGAATCCATTCCGTTCCATTCCAATCCATTCCATTTCATTCCGATTGATTCCATGCCATTCCTTTCCATTCCATTCCATTCCGTTCCATTCCATTCCATTCCGATTAATTCCATTCCATTCCATTGCATTCCATTCCATTCCACTCCATTCCTCTGTGGTTGATTGCATTCCATTCCATTCCATTCCATTCCATTCCTTTCCTTTCCAATCCGTTTCATTCCATTCCATTCCATTTCAATCCATTCGGGTTGATTCCATTCCATTCCATTCCTTTCCATTATATTCCATTGCATTCCATTCCATTCGGGTTCATTCTATTCCATTCCATTCCATTCCATTCCATTCCATTCCATTCCATTCCCTTCTTGTTGAATCCATTCCATTCCCTTCCATTCCATCCCATTCCATTCTATTCCATTCCATTCCGATACATTCCATTCCATTCCCTTCCATTCGTGTTGATTCCATTCCATGCCATGCCATTCCATTCCATTCCGGTTGATTCCATTCCATTCCATTCCATTCCATTCCATTCCATTTCATTTCCTTCGTGTTGATTCCATTCTATTCCATTCCATTCCGTTCCCTTCCATTCCATTCCATTAGAGTTGATTCCATTCCATTCCATTCAATTCCATTCCATTCCATTTCATTCCATTCTCGATGATTCCATTCCATTCCATTCCATTCCATTCGGGTTGATTCCATTCCATTTCATTCCATTAGATTCCATTCCTTTCCATTCCATTCGTGTTAATTCCATGCCATTCCACTCCATTCCATTGCCTTCCATTCCATTCCATTCCATTCGGGTTGCTTCTATTCCATTCCAGAACATTCCATTCAATTCCATTCCGATTGATTCCATTCCATTCCATTGCATTCCATTCCATTCCACTCCATTCTATTGTGGTTGATTCCTTTCCATTCCATTCCATTCCATTCCTTTCCATTCCGTTTCATTCCATTCCATTCAATTTCATTCCATTCGGGTTGAATCCATTCCATTCCATTCCTTTCCATTATATTCCATTCCATTCCATTCCATTCGGGTTCATTTCATTCCATTCCATTCCATTCCATTCCATTCCCTTCGGGTTGAATAAATTCCATTCCCTTCCATTCCATTCCATTCCATTCGGGTTGATTCCATTCCATTCCATTCCATTCCATTCCATTCCGGTTGATTCCATTCCATTTCTTTCCATTCCATTCCATTCCATTCCATTCCATTCCATTCTGGTTTATTCCATTCCATTCCATTCCATTCCATTCCATTCCATTCCATTCCATTCCATTCCATTCCATTCTATTCCATTCTATCCCATTCCATTCCATTCCATTCGGGATGATTCCATTCCATTCCATTCCATTCCATACCTTTCCATTGCTGTTGATTCCATTCCATTCCATTCCATTCCATTCCACTCCATTCCATTCCATTCCGTTTGTGTTGATTCCATTCCGTTCCAATCCATACCATTCCATTCCATTCCATTCCGGTTAATTCCATTCCATTCCTTTTCATTCAATTCCATTCTGGTTGATTCCATTCCATTTCTTCCTATTCCATTCCATTCCATTCTATTCCATTCCATTCCATTCTATTCGCGTTGATTCCATTCCATCCCATTCCATTCCATTCCATCCCATTCCATTCCATTCCATTCGGGTTGATTCCATTGCATTCCATTCCATTCCATACCATTTGCGTGGATTCCATTCCATTCCATTCAATTCCATTGCATTCCATTCCATTCGGGTTGATTCCTTTCCATTCCATTCCATTGCATTCCATTCCATACCATTCCATTCCATTCCACTCAGGTTGATTCCATTCCATTTCTTTCCATTCCATTCCATTCCATTCCATTCCATTCCATTCGGGTTTATTCCATTCCATTCCATTCCATTCCATTCCATTCCATTCCATTCCATTCCGTTCCATTCCATTCCATTCTATGCCATTCCAATCCATTCCATTCCGTTTGATTCCATTCCATTCCATTCCATACCATTCCATTCCTGTTGATTCCTTTCAATTCCACTCCATTCCATTCCATTCCGTTTGGGTTGATTCCATTCCGTTCCAATCCATACCATTCCATTCCATTCGGGTTGATTCCATTCCATTCCATTCCATTCCATTTCATTGCATTCTGTTTGATTCCATTCCATTCCATTCCATTCCATTCCATTCCATTCTGGTTGATTCCATTCCATTCCATTCCATTCCATTTCATTACATTCCATTCGGGTTGATTCCATTCCATTCCATTCTATTCCATTCCATTCCATTCAATTCGCTTTGATTCCATTCCATTCGATTCCATTCCATTCGGATTGACTCCATTCCATTCCATTTCATTCCATTCTATTCCATTCCATTGCATTCCATTTCATTCCATTCGGGTAGATTCCGTTCTATTCCATTCCTATCCATACCATTCCATACCGGTTCATTCCATTCCATTCCATTCCATTCCATCCCATTCCATTTGGGTTGATTCCATTCCATTCCATTCCATTCCATTTCATTCCAATCCATTCGGTTTCATTCCATTCCATTCCATTCCATGCCATTCGGTTGCTTCCATTCCAATCCAGAACATTCCATTCCGTTCCATTCAATTCCGGTTCATTCCATTCCATTCCATTCCATTCCATTCTATTCCATTCTGTTTAATTCCATTCCATTCCATTCCATTCCATTCGAGTTGATTCCATTCCATTCCATTCTATTCCATTCCATTCCATTCTATTCCATTCCATTCCATTCTATTCGCGTTGATTCCATTCCATCCCTTTCCATTCTATTCCATCCCATTCAATTCCATTCCATTCCATTCCATTCGGGTTGATTCCATTGCATTCCATTCCATTCCATTCTATTCCATTCCATTCGTGTTCATTCCATTCCATTCCGTTCCATTCGATTCCATTCCATTCCATTCCATTCGGGATGCTTCCATTCCAGTCAAGAACATTCCATTCCATTCCATTCCATTCCATTCCATTCCATTCCTTTCCATTCCATTCCGGTTGATTCCATTGCATTCCATTCCATTCCATTTCATTCCATTCGGGTTGATTCCATTCCATTACATTCCATTACATTCCATTCTGGTTGATCCTATTCGATTCCATTCGCTTCAATTCCATTCCATTCCATTCCATTCGAGTTGCTTCCATTCCATTCCAGAACATTCCATTTCATTCCTTTCCATTCTTTCCATTCCATTCTATTCGGGTTCATTCCATTCCATTCCATTCCATTCCGTTCCATTCTGGTAGAATCCATTCCGTTCCATTCCAATCCATTCCATTCCATTCCGATTGATTCCATGCCATTCCTTTCCATTCCATTCCGTTCCATTCCATTCCATTCCGATTAATTCCATGCCATTCCATTGCATTCCATTCCATTTCACTCCATTCCTCTGTGGTTGATTCCATTCCATTCCATTCCATTCCATTCCATTCCATTCCATTCCATTCCATTCCATTCCATTCCTTTCCAATCCGTTTCATTCCATTCCATTCAATTTCAATCCATTCGGGTTGATTCCATTCCATTCCATTCCATTCCATTAGGGTTGATGCCATTCCATTCCATTCAACACCATTCTATTCCATTTGGGTTGATTCCATTCCATTCCATTCCATTCCATTCCATTACATTCGGGTTAATTCCATTCCATTCCATTCCATTCGATTCCATTTCATTCCATTCCATTCGGGATGCTTCCATTCCAGTCAAGAACATTCCATTCCATTCCATTCCATTCCATTCCTATCCATTCCTTTCCATTCTGGTTTATCCCTTTACATTCCATTCCATTCCTTTCGTTTTGATTCCATTCCATTCCATTCCATTCCATTCCATTCGGTTTGATTCCATTCCATTCCATTACATTGCTTTCCATTCCATTCCATTTCATTCAATTCGGGTTGATTCCATTCCATTCCACTCCATTCCATTCTGGTCGATTCCATTCCATTCCATTCCCTTCATTTCCATTCCATTCCATTCCATTCTGGTTGCTTCCATTCAGATCCAGAACATTCCATTCCATTCCTTTCCATTACATTCCATTCCGTTCCATTCGGGTTCATTCCATTCAATTCCATTCCATTCCATTCCATTCCATTCCATTCCATTCCATTCCATTCCATTCCATTCCACTCGGGATGTTTCCATTCCATTTCATTCCATTCCATTCCATTCCATTCCAATCCATTCCATTCTGGATGATTACATTCCATTCCATTCGTGTTGATACCATTCCATTCCACGCCATTCCATTCCATTCCTTTAGGGTTGTTGCCGTTCAATTCCATTCCATACCATTCCATTATATTTGGGTTGATTCCATTCCATTCCATTCCATTACATTCGGGTTAATTCCATTCCATTCTTTCCCATTCGATTCCATTCCATTCCATTCCATTCGGGATGCTTCCATTCCAGTCAAGAACATTCCATTACATAACATTCCATTCCATTCCATTCCGGTTGATTCCATTGCATTCCATTCCATTCCATTTCATTCCATTCGGGTTGATTCCATTCCATTACATTCCATTCTGGTTGATCCTATTCGATTCCATTCGCTTCAATTCCATTCCATTCCATTCCATTCGAGTTGCTTCCATTCCAATCCAGAACATTCCATTCCATTCCTTTCCATTCTTTCCATTCCATTCTATTCGGGTTCATTCCATTCCATTCCATTCCATTCCGTTCCATTCTGGTAGAATCCATTCCGTTCCATTCCAATCCATTCCATTTCATTCCGATTGATTCCATGCCATTCCTTTCCATTCCATTCCATTCCGTTCCATTCCATTCCATTCCGATTAATTCCATTCCATTCCATTCCATTCCATTCCACTCCATTCCTCTGTGGTTGATTGCATTCCATTCCATTCCATTCCATTCCATTCCATTCCTTTCCAATCCGTTTCATTCCATTCCATTCAATTTCAATCCATTCGGGTTGATTCCATTCCATTCCATTCCTTTCCATTATATTCCATTGCATTCCATTCCATTCGGGTTCATTCCATTCCATTCCATTCCATTCCATTCCATTCCATTCCATTCCATTCCCTTCTTGTTGAATCCATTCCATTCCCTTCCATTCCATCCCATTCCATTCTATTCCATTCCATTCCGATACATTCCATTCCATTCCCTTCCATTCGTGTTGATTCCATTCCATGCCATGCCATTCCATTCCATTCCGGTTGATTCCATTCCATTCCATTCCATTCCATTCCATTTCATTTCCTTCGTGTTGATTCCATTCCGTTCCATTCCATTCCGTTCCCTTCCATTCCATTCCATTAGAGTTGATTCCATTCCATTCCATTCAATTCCATTCCATTCCATTTCATTCCATTCTCGATGATTCCATTCCATTCCATTCCATTCCATTCGGGTTGATTCCATTCCATTTCATTCCATTAGATTCCATTCCTTTCCATTCCATTCGTGTTAATTCCATGCCATTCCACTCCATTCCATTGCCTTCCATTCCATTCCATTCCATTCGGGTTGCTTCTATTCCATTCGAGAACATTCCATTCCATTCCATTCCGATTGATTCCATTCCATTCCATTGCATTCCATTCCATTCCACTCCATTCCATTGTGGTTGATTCCTTTCCATTCCATTCCATTCCATTCCTTTCCATTCCGTTTCATTCCATTCCATTCAATTTCATTCCATTCGGGTTAAATCCATTCCATTCCATTCCTTTCCATTATATTCCATTCCATTCCATTCCATTCGGGTTCATTCCATTCCATTCCATTCCATTCCATTCCATTCCATTCCATTCCCTTCGGGTTGAATAAATTCCATTCCCTTCCATTCCATTCCATTCCATTCGGGTTGATTCCATTCCATTCCATTCCATTCCGGTTGATTCCATTCCATTTCTTTCCATTCCATTCCATTCCATTCCATTCCATTCTGGTTTATTCCATTCCATTCCATTCCATTCCATTCCATTCCATTCCATTCCATTCTATTCCATTCTATCCCATTCCATTCCATTCCATTCGGGATGATTCCATTCCATTCCATTCCATACCTTTCCATTGCTGTTGATTCCATTCCATTCCATTCCATTCCATTCCACTCCATTCCATTCCATTCCGTTTGTGTTGATTCCATTTCGTTCCAATCCATACCATTCCATTCCATTCCATTCCGGTTAATTCCGTTCCATTCCTTTTCATTCAATTCCATTCTGGTTGATTCCATTCCATTTCTTCCTATTCCATTCCATTCCATTCTATTCCATTCCATTCCATTCTATTCGCGTTGATTCCATTCCATCCCATTCCATTCCATTCCATCCCATTCCATTCCATTCCATTCGGGTTGATTCCATTGCATTCCATTCCATTCCATACCATTTGCGTGGATTACATTCCATTCCATTCAATTCCATTGCATTCCATTCCATTCGGGTTGATTCCTTTCCATTCCATTCCATTGCATTCCATTCCATACCATTCAATTCCATTCCACTCAGGTTGATTCCATTCCATTTCTTTTCATTCCATTCCATTCCATTCCATTCCATTCGGGTTTATTCCATTCCATTCCATTCCATTCCATTCCATTCCATTCCATTCCGTTCCATTCCATTCCATTCTATGCCATTCCAATCCATTCCATTCCGTTTGATTCCATTCCATTCCATTCCATTCCATTCCATACCATTCCATTCCTGTTGATTCCTTTCAATTCCACTCCATTCCATTCCATTCCGTTTGGGTTGATTCCATTCCGTTCCAATCCATACCATTCCATTCCATTCGGGTTGATTCCATTCCATTCCATTCCATTCCATTTCATTGCATTCTGTTTGATTCCATTCCATTCCATTCCATTCCATTCCATTCCATTCTGGTTGATTCCATTCCATTCCATTCCATTCCATTTCATTACATTCCATTCGGGTTGATTCCTTTCCATTCCATTCTATTCCATTCCATTCCATTCAATTCGCTTTGATTCCATTCCATTCGATTCCATTCCATTCGGATTGACTCCATTCCATTCCATTTCATTCCATTCTATTCCATTCCATTGCATTCCATTTCATTCCATTCGGGTAGATTCCGTTCTATTCCATTCCTATCCATACCATTCCATACCGGTTCATTCCATTCCATTCCATTCCATTCCATTCCATTCCATCCCATTCCATTTGGGTTGATTCCATTCCAATCCATTCCATTCCATTTCATTCCAATCCATTCGGTTTCATTCCATTCCATTCCATTCCATGCCATTTGGTTCCTTCCATTCCAATCCAGAACATTCCATTCCGTTCCATTCAATTCCGGTTCTTTCCATTCCATTCCATTCCATTCTATTCCATTCTGTTTAATTCCATTCCATTCCATTCCATTCCATTCGAGTTGATTCCATTCCATTCCATTCTATTCCATTCCATTCCATTCTATTCCATTCCATTCCATTCTATTCGCGTTGATTCCTTTCCATCCCTTTCCATTCCATTCCATCCCATTCCATTCCATTCTATTCCATTCCATTCGGGTTGATTCCATTGCATTCCATTCCATTCCATTCTATTCCATTCCATTCGGGTTCATTCCATTCCATTCCGTTCCATTCGATTCCATTCCATTCCATTCCATTCGGGATGCTTCCATTCCAGTCAAGAACATTCCATTCCATTCCATTCCATTCCATTCCATTCCATGCCGGTTGATTCCATTGCATTCCATTCCATTCCATTTCATTCCATTCGGGTTGATTCCATTCCATTACATTCCATTACATTCCATTCTGGTTGATCCTATTCGATTCCATTCGCTTCAATTCCATTCCATTCCATTCCATTCGAGTTGCTTCCATTCCATTCCAGAACATTCCATTCCATTCCTTTCCATTCTTTCCATTCCATTCTATTCGGGTTCATTCCATTCCATTCCATTCCATTCCGTTCCATTCTGGTAGAATCCATTCCGTTCCATTCCAATCCATTCCATTCCATTCCGATTGATTCCATGCCATTCCTTTCCATTCCATTCCGTTCCATTCCATTCCATTCCGATTAATTCCATGCCATTCCATTGCATTCCATTCCATTCCACTCCATTCCTCTGTGGTTGATTCCATTCCATTCCATTCCAATCCATTCCATTCTGGATGATTACATTCCATTCCTTTCGTGATACCATTCCATTCCACGCCATTCCATTCCATTCCTTTAGGGTTGTTGCCGTTCAATTCCAATCCATACCATTCCATTATATTTGGGTTGATTCCATTCCATTCCATTCCATTACATTCGGGTTAATTCCATTCCATTCCTTCCCATTCGATTCCATTCCATTCCATTCCATTCGGGATGCTTCCATTCCAGTCAAGAACATTCCATTACATAACATTCCATTCCATTCCATTCCGGTTGATTCCATTGCATTCCATTCCATTCCATTTCATTCCATTCGGGTTGATTCCATTCCATTCCATTCCATTACATTACATTCTGTTTGATCCTATTCGATTCCATTCGCTTCAATTCCATTTCATTCCATTCCATTCGAGTTGCTTCCATTCCAATCCAGAACATTCCATTCCATTCCTTTCCATTCTTTCCATTCCATTCTATTCGGGTTCATTCCATTCCATTCCATTCCATTCCGTTCCATTCTGGTAGAATCCATTCCGTTCCATTCCAATCCATTCCATTTCATTCCGATTGATTCCATGCCATTCCTTTCCATTCCATTCCATTCCGTTCCATTCCATTCCATTCCGATTAATTCCATTCCATTCCATTCCATTCCACTCCATTCCTCTGTGGTTGATTGCATTCCATTCCATTCCATTCCATTCCATTCCATTCCATTCCATTCCTTTCCAATCCGTTTCATTCCATTCCATTCAATTTCAATCCATTCGGGTTGATTCCATTCCATTCCATTCCTTTCCATTATATTCCATTGCATTCCATTCCATTCGGGTTCATTCCATTCCATTCCATTCCATTCCATTCCATTCCATTCCATTCCCTTCGTGTTGAATCCATTCCATTCCCTTCCATTCCATCCCATTCCATTCTATTCCATTCCATTCCGATACATTCCATTCCATTCCCTTCCATTCGTGTTGATTCCATTCCATGCCATGCCATTCCATTCCATTCCGGTTGATTCCTTGCCATTCCATTCCATTCCATTCCATTCCATTCCATTTCATTTCCTTCGTGTTGATTCCATTCCATTCCATTCCATTCCGTTCCCTTCCATTCCATTCCATTAGAGTTGATTCCATTCCATTCCATTCAATTCCATTCCATTCCATTTCATTCCATTCTCGATGATTCCATTACATTCCATTCCATTCCATTTCATTCCATTCTCGATGATTCCATTCCATTCCATTCCATTCCATTCGGGTTGATTCCATTCCATTTCATTCCATCAGATTCCATTCCTTTCCATTCCATTCGTGTTAATTCCATGCCATTCCACTCCATTCCATTGCCTTCCATTCCATTCCATTCGGGTTGCTTCTATTCCATTCCAGAACATTCCATTCCATTCCATTCCGATTGATTCCATTCCATTCCATTGCATTCCATTCCATTCCACTCCATTCCATTGTAGTTGATTCCTATCCATTCCATTCCATTCCATTCCTTTCCATTCCGTTTCATTCCATTCCATTCAATTTCATTCCATTCGGGTTGAATCCATTCCATTCCATTCCTTTCCATTATATTCCATTCCATTCCATTCCATTCGGGTTCATTCCATTCCGTTCCATTCCATTCCGTTCCATTCCATTCCCTTCGGGTTGAATAAATTCCATTCCCTTCCATTCCATTCCATTCCATTCGGGTTGATTCCATTCCATTCCATTCCATTCCATTCCATTCCATTCCATTCCATTCCGGTTGATTCCATTCCATTTCTTTCCATTCCATTCCATTCCATTCCATTCCATTCTGGTTTATTCCATTCCATTCCATTCCATTCCATTCCATTCCATTCCATTCCATTCTATTCCATTCTATCCCATTCCATTCCATTCCATTCGGGATGATTCCATTCCATTCCATTCCATACCTTTCCATTGCTGTTGATTCCATTCCATTCCATTCCATTCCATTCCATTCCACTCCATTCCATTCAATTCCGTTTGTGTTGATTCCATTCCGTTCCAATCCATACCATTCCATTCCATTCCATTCCGGTTAATTCCATTCCATTCCATTTCATTCAATTCCATTCTGGTTGATTCCATTCCATTTCTTCCTATTCCATTCCATTCCATTCTATTCGCGTTGATTCCATTCCATCCCATTCCATTCCATTCCATCCCATTCCATTCCATTCCATTCGGGTTGATTCCATTGCATTCCATTCCATTCCATACCATTTGCGTGGATTCCATTCCATTCCATTCAATTCCATTGCATTCCATTCCATTCGGGTTGATTCCTTTCCATTCCATTCCATTGCATTCCATTCCATACCATTCCATTCCATTCCACTCAGGTTGATTCCATTCCATTTCTTTCCATTCCATTCCATTCCATTCCATTCCATTCGGGTTTATTCCATTCCATTCAATTCCATTCCATTCCATTCCATTCCATTCTATGCCATTCCAATCCATTCCATTCCGTTTGATTCCATTCCATTCCATTCCATACCATTCCATTCCTGTTGATTCCTTTCAATTCCACTCCATTCCATTCCATTCCGTTTGGGTTGATTCCATTCCGTTCCAATCCATACCATTCCATTCCATTCGGGTTGATTCCATTCCATTCCATTCCATTCCATTCCATTTCATTGCATTCTGTTTGATTCCATTCCATTCCATTCCATTCCATTCCATTCCATTCTGGTTGATTCCATTCCATTCCATTCCATTCCATTTCATTACATTCCATTCGGGTTGATTCCATTCCATTCCATTCTATTCCATTCCATTCCATTCAATTCGCTTTGATTCCATTCCATTCGATTCCATTCCATTCGGATTGACTCCATTCCATTCCATTTCATTCCATTCTATTCCATTCCATTGCATTCCATTTCATTCCATTCGGGTAGATTCCGTTCTATTCCATTCCTATCCATACCATTCCATACCGGTTCATTCCATTCCATTCCATTCCATTCCATTCCATTCCATCCCATTCCATTTGGGTTGATTCCATTCCATTCCATTCCATTCCATTTCATTCCAATCCATTCGGTTTCATTCCATTCCATTCCATTCCATGCCATTCGGTTGCTTCCATTCCAATCCAGAACATTCCATTCCGTTCCATTCAATTCCGGTTCATTCCATTCCATTCCATTCCATTCCATTCCGTTCCATTCTATTCCATTCTGTTTAATTCCATTCCATTCCATTCCATTCCATTCGAGTTGATTCCATTCCATTCCATTCTATTCCATTCCATTCCATTCTATTCCATTCCATTCCATTCTATTCGCGTTGATTCCATTCCATCCCTTTCCATTCCATTCCATCCCATTCCATTCCATTCCATTCCATTCCATTCGGGTTGATTCCATTGCATTCCATTCCATTCCATTCTATTCCATTCCATTCGGGTTCATTCCATTCCATTCCGTTCCATTCGATTCCATTCCATTCCATTCCATTCGGGATGCTTGCATTCCAGTCAAGAACATTCCATTCCATAACATTCCATTCCATTCCGATTGATTCCATTGCATTCCATTCCATTCCATTTCATTCCATTCGGGTTGATTCCATTCCATTACATTCCATTACATTCCATTCTGGTTGATCCTATTCGATTCCATTCGCTTCAATTCCATTCCATTCCATTCCATTCGAGTTGCTTCCATTCCATTCCAGAACATTCCATTCCATTCCTTTCCATTCTTTCCATTCCATTCTATTCGGGTTCATTCCATTCCATTCCATTCCATTCCGTTCCATTCTGGTAGAATCCATTCCGTTCCATTCCAATCCATTCCATTCCATTCCGATTGATTCCATGCCATTCCTTTCCATTCCATTCCGTTCCATTCCATTCCATTCCGATTAATTCCATGCCATTCCATTGCATTCCATTCCATTCCACTCCATTCCTCTGTGGTTGATTCCATTCCATTCCATTCCATTCCATTCCATTCCTTTCCAATCCGTTTCATTCCATTCCATTCAATTTCAATCCATTCGGGTTGATTCCATTCCATTCCATTCCATTCCATTAGGGTTGATGCCATTCCATTCCATTCAACACCATTCTATTCCATTTGGGTTGATTCCATTCCATTCCATTCCATTCCATTCCATTCCATTACATTCCGTTTGGGTTGATTCCATTCCGTTCCAATCCATACCATTCCATTCCATTCGGGTTGATTCCATTCCATTCCATTCCATTCCATTTCATTGCATTCTGTTTGATTCCATTCCATTTCATTCCATTCCATTCCATTCCATTCTGGTTGATTCCATTCCATTCCATTCCATTCCATTTCATTACATTCCATTCGGGTTGATTCCTTTCCATTCCATTCTATTCCATTCCATTCCATTCAATTCGCTTTCATTCCATTCCATTCGATTCCATTCCATTCGGTTTGACTCCATTCCATTCCATTTCATTCCATTCTATTCCATTCCATTGCATTCCATTTCATTCCATTCGGGTAGATTCCGTTCTATTCCATTCCTATCCATACCATTCCATACCGGTTCATTCCATTCCATTCCATTCCATTCCATTCCATTCCATCCCATTCCATTTGGGTTGATTCCATTCCATTCCATTCCATTCCATTTCATTCCAATCCATTCGGTTTCATTCCATTCCATTCCATTCCATGCCATTTGGTTGCTTCCATTCCAATCCAGAACATTCCATTCCGTTCCATTCAATTCCGGTTCTTTCCATTCCATTCCATTCCATTCTATTCCATTCTGTTTAATTCCATTCCATTCCATTCCATTCCATTCGAGTTGATTCCATTCCATTCCATTCTATTCCATTCCATTCCATTCTATTCCATTCCATTCCATTCTATTCGCGTTGATTCCATTCCATCCCTTTCCATTCCATTCCATCCCATTCAATTCCAATCCATTCCATTCCATTCGGGTTGATTCCATTGCATTCCATTCCATTCCATTCTATTCCATTCCATTCGGGTTCATTCCATTCCATTCCGTTCCATTCGATTCCATTCCATTCCATTCCATTCGGGATGCTTCCATTCCAGTCAAGAACATTCCATTCCATTCCATTCCATTCCATTCCATTCCATGCCGGTTGATTCCATTGCATTCCATTCCATTCCATTTCATTCCATTCGGGTTGATTCCATTCCATTACATTCCATTACATTCCATTCTGGTTGATCCTATTCGATTCCATTCGCTTCAATTCCATTCCATTCCATTCCATTCGAGTTGCTTCCATTCCATTCCAGAACATTCCATTCCATTCCTTTCCATTCTTTCCATTCCATTCTATTCGGGTTCATTCCATTCCATTCCATTCCATTCCGTTCCATTCTGGTAGAATACATTCCGTTCCATTCCAATCCATTCCATTCCATTCCGATTGATTCCATGCCATTCCTTTCCATTCCATTCCGTTCCATTCCATTCCATTCCGATTAATTCCATGCCATTCCATTGCATTCCATTCCATTCCACTCCATTCCTCTGTGGTTGATTCCATTCCATTCCATTCCATTCCATTCCATTCCATTCCATTCCTTTCCAATCCGTTTCATTCCATTCCATTCAATTTCAATCCATTCGGGTTGATTCCATTCCATTCCATTCCATTCCATTCCATTAGGGTTGATGCCATTCCATTCCATTCAACACCATTCTATTCCATTTGGGTTGATTCCATTCCATTCCATTCCATTCCATTCCGTTACATTACATTCGGGTTAATTCCATTCCATTCCATTCCATTCGATTCCATTTCATTCCATTCCATTCGGGATGCTTCCATTCCAGTCAAGAACATTCCATTCCATTCCATTCCATTCCTATCCATTCCTTTCCATTCCGGTTTATCCCTTTACATTCCATTCCATTCCTTTCGTTTTGATTCCATTCCATTCCATTCCATTCCATTCCATTCGGTTTGATTCCATTCCATTCCATTACATTGCTTTCCATTCCATTCCATTTCATTCCATTCGGGTTGATTCCATTCCATTCCACTCCATTCCATTCTGGTCGATTCCATTCCATTCCATTCCCTTCATTTCCATTCCATTCCATTCCATTCTGGTTGCTTACATTCCGATCCAGAACATTCCATTCCATTCCTTTCCATTACATTCCATTCCGTTCCATTCGGGTTCATTCCATTCCATTCCATTCCATTCCATTCCATTCCATTCCACTCGGGATGTTTCCATTCCATTTCATTCTATTCCATTCCATTCCATTCCAATCCATTCCATTCTGGATGATTACATTCCATTCCATTCGTGTTGATACCATTCCATTCCACGCCATTCCATTCCATTCCTTTAGGGTTGTTGCCGTTCAATTCCATTCCATACCATTCCATTATATTTGGGTTGATTCCATTCCATTCCATTCCATTACATTCGGGTTAATTCCATTCCATTCCTTCCCATTCGATTCCATTCCATTCCATTCCATTCGGGATGCTTCCATTCCAGTCAAGAACATTCCATTACATAACATTCCATTCCATTCCATTCCGGTTGATTCCATTGCATTCCATTCCATTCCATTTCATTCCATTCGGGTTGATTCCATTCCATTCCATTCCATTACATTCCATTCTGGTTGATCCTATTCGATTCCATTCGCTTCAATTCCATTCCATTCCATTCCATTCGAGTTGCTTCCATTCCAATCCAGAACATTCCATTCCATTCCTTTCCATTCTTTCCATTCCATTCTATTCGGGTTCATTCCATTCCATTCCATTCCATTCCGTTCCATTCTGGTAGAATCCATTCCGTTCCATTCCAATCCATTCCATTTCATTCCGATTGATTCCATGCCATTCCTTTCCATTCCATTCCATTCCGTTCCATTCCATTCCATTCCGATTAATTCCATTCCATTCCATTGCATTCCATTCCATTCCACTCCATTCCTCTGTGGTTGATTGCATTCCGTTCCATTCCATTCCATTCCATTCCTTTCCTTTCCAATCCGTTTCATTCCATTCCATTCCATTTCAATCCATTCGGGTTGATTCCATTCCATTCCATTCCTTTCCATTATATTCCATTGCATTCCATTCCATTCGGGTTCATTCTATTCCATTCCATTCCATTCCATTCCATTCCATTCCATTCCATTCCCTTCTTGTTGAATCCATTCCATTCCCTTCCATTCCATCCCATTCCATTGTATTCCATTCCATTCCGATACATTCCATTCCATTCCCTTCCATTCGTGTTGATTCCATTCCATGCCATGCCATTCCATTCCATTCCGGTTGATTCCATTCCATTCCATTCCATTCCATTCCATTCCATTTCATTTCCTTCGTGTTGATTCCATTCTATTCCATTCCATTCCGTTCCCTTCCATTCCATTCCATTAGAGTTGATTCCATTCCATTCCATTCAATTACATTCCATTCCATTTCATTCCATTCTCGATGATTCCATTCCATTCCATTCCATTCCATTCGGGTTGATTCCATTCCATTTCATTCCATTAGATTCCATTCCTTTCCATTCCATTCGTGTTAATTCCATGCCATTCCACTCCATTCCATTGCCTTCCATTCCATTCCATTCCATTCGGGTTGCTTCTATTCCATTCCAGAACATTCCATTCAATTCCATTCCGATTGATTCCATTCCATTCCATTGCATTCCATTCCATTCCACTCCATTCTATTGTGGTTGATTCCTTTCCATTCCATTCCATTCCATTCCTTTCCATTCCGTTTCATTCCATTCCATTCAATTTCATTCCATTCGGGTTGAATCCATTCCATTCCATTCCTTTCCATTATATTCCATTCCATTCCATTCCATTCGGGTTCATTCCATTCCATTCCATTCCATTCCATTCCATTCCCTTCGGGTTGAATAAATTCCATTCCCTTCCATTCCATTCCATTCCATTCGGGTTGATTCCATTCCATTCCATTCCATTCCGGTTGATTCCATTCCATTTCTTTCTATTCCATTCCATTCCATTCCATTCCATTCCATTCTGGTTTATTCCATTCCATTCCATTCCATTCCATTCCATTCCATTCCATTCCATTCCATTCTATTCCATTCTATCCCATTCCATTCCATTCCATTCGGGATGATTCCATTCCATTCCATTCCATTCCATACCTTTCCATTGCTGTTGATTCCATTCCATTCCATTCCATTCCATTCCACTCCATTCCATTCCATTCCGTTTGTGTTGATTCCATTCCGTTCCAATCCATACCATTCCATTCCATTCCATTCCGGTTAATTCCATTCCATTCCTTTTCATTCAATTCCATTCTGGTTGATTCCATTCCATTTCTTCCTATTCCATTCCATTCCATTCTATTCCATTCCATTCCATTCTATTCGCGTTGATTCCATTCCATCCCATTCCATTCCATTCCATCCCATTCCATTCCATTCCATTCGGGATGATTCCATTGCATTCCATTCCATTCCATACCATTTGCGTGGATTCCATTCCATTCCATTCAATTCCATTGCATTCCATTCCATTCGGGTTGATTCCTTTCCATTCCATTCCATTGCATTCCATTCCATACCATTCCATTCCATTCCACTCAGGTTGATTCCATTCCATTTCTTTCCATTCCATTCCATTCCATTCCATTCCATTCCATTCCATTCGGGTTTATTCCATTCCATTCCATTCCATTCCATTCCATTCCATTCCGTTCCATTCCATTCCATTCTATGCCATTCCAATCCATTCCATTCCGTTTGATTCCATTCCATTCCATTCCATACCATTCCATTCCTGTTGATTCCTTTCAATTCCACTCCATTCCATTCCATTCCGTTTGGGTTGATTCCATTCCGTTCCAATCCATACCATTCCATTCCATTCGGGTTGATTCCATTCCATTCCATTCCATTCCATTTCATTGCATTCTGTTTGATTCCATTCCTTTCCATTCCATTCCATTCCATTCCATTCTGGTTGATTCCATTCCATTCCATTCCATTCCATTTCATTACATTCCATTCGGGTTGATTCCATTCCATTCCATTCTATTCCATTCCATTCCATTCAATTCGCTTTGATTCCATTCCATTCGATTCCATTCCATTCGGATTGACTCCATTCCATTCCATTTCATTCCATTCTATTCCATTCCATTGCATTCCATTTCATTCCATTCGGGTAGATTCCATTCTATTCCATTCCTATCCATACCATTCCATACCGGTTCATTCCATTCCATTCCATTCCATTCCATTCCATTCCATTCCATTCCATCCCATTCCATTTGGGTTGATTCCATTCCATTCCATTTCATTCCAATCCATTCGGTTTCATTCCATTCCATTCCATTCCATGCCATTTGGTTGCTTCCATTCCAATCCAGAACATTCCATTCCGTTCCATTCAATTCCGGTTCATTCCATTCCATTCCATTCCATTCTATTCCATTCTGTTTAATTCCATTCCATTCCATTCCATTCCATTCGAGTTGATTCCATTCCATTCCATTCTATTCCATTCCATTCCATTCTATTCCATTCCATTCCATTCTATTCGCGTTGATTCCATTCCATCCCTTTCCATTCCATTCCATCCCATTCAATTCCATTCCATTCCATTCCATTCGGGTTGATTCCATTGCATTCCATTCCATTCCATTCTATTCCATTCCATTCGGGTTCATTCCATTCCATTCCGTTCCATTCGATTCCATTCCATTCCATTCCATTCGGGATGCTTCCATTCCAGTCAAGAACATTCCATTCCATTCCATTCCATTCCATTCCATTCCATTCCATTCCGGTTGATTCCATTGCATTCCATTCCATTCCATTTCATTCCATTCGTGTTGATTCCATTCCATTCCATTCCATTACATTCCATTCTGGTTGATCCTATTCGATTCCATTCGCTTCAATTCCATTCCATTCCATTCCATTCGAGTTGCTTCCATTCCATTCCAGAACATTCCATTTCATTCCTTTCCATTCTTTCCATTCCATTCTATTCGGGTTCATTCCATTCCATTCCATTCCATTCCGTTCCATTCTGGTAGAATCCATTCCGTTCCATTCCAATCCATTCCATTCCATTCCGATTGATTCCATGCCATTCCTTTCCATTCCATTCCGTTCCATTCCATTCCATTCCGATTAATTCCATGCCATTCCATTGCATTCCATTCCATTCCACTCCATTCCTCTGTGGTTGATTCCATTCCATTCCATTCCATTCCATTCCATTCCATTCCATTCCATTCCTTTCCAATCCGTTTCATTCCATTCCATTCAATTTCAATCCATTCGGGTTGATTCCATTCCATTCCATTCCATTCCATTAGGGTTGATGCCATTCCATTCCATTCAACACCATTCTATTCCATTTGGGTTGATTCCATTCCATTCCATTCCATTCCATTCCATTACATTCGGGTTAATTCCATTCCATTCCATTCCATTCGATTCCATTTCATTCCATTCCATTCGGGATGCTTCCATTCCAGTCAAGAACATTCCATTCCATTCCATTCCATTCCATTCCTATCCATTCCTTTCCATTCTGGTTTATCCCTTTACATTCCATTCCATTCCTTTCGTTTTGATTCCATTCCATTCCATTCCATTCCATTCCATTCGGTTTGATTCCATTCCATTCCATTACATTGCTTTCCATTCCATTCCATTTCATTCAATTCGGGTTGATTCCATTCCATTCCACTCCATTCCATTCTGGTCGATTCCATTCCATTCCATTCCCTTCATTTCCATTCCATTCCATTCCATTCTGGTTGCTTCCATTCAGATCCAGAACATTCCATTCCATTCCTTTCCATTACATTCCATTTCGTTCCATTCGGGTTCATTCCATTCAATTCCATTCCATTCCATTCCATTCCATTCCATTCCATTCCATTCCATTCCATTCCACTCGGGATGTTTCCATTCCATTTCATTCCATTCCATTCCATTCCATTCCAATCCATTCCATTCTGGATGATTACATTCCATTCCATTCGTGTTGATACCATTCCATTCCACGCCATTCCATTCCATTCCTTTAGGGTTGTTGCCGTTCAATTCCATTCCATACCATTCCATTATATTTGGGTTGATTCCATTCCATTCCATTCCATTACATTCGGGTTAATTCCATTCCATTCTTTCCCATTCGATTCCATTCCATTCCATTCCATTCGGGATGCTTCCATTCCAGTCAAGAACATTCCATTACATAACATTCCATTCCATTCCATTCCGGTTGATTCCATTGCATTCCATTCCATTCCATTTCATTCCATTCGGGTTGATTCCATTCCATTACATTCCATTCTGGTTGATCCTATTCGATTCCATTCGCTTCAATTCCATTCCATTCCATTCCATTCGAGTTGCTTCCATTCCAATCCAGAACATTCCATTCCATTCCTTTCCATTCTTTCCATTCCATTCTATTCGGGTTCATTCCATTCCATTCCATTCCATTCCGTTCCATTCTGGTAGAATCCATTCCGTTCCATTCCAATCCATTCCATTTCATTCCAATTGATTCCATGCCATTCCTTTCCATTCCATTCCATTCCGTTCCATTCCATTACATTCCGATTAATTCCATTCCATTCCATTCCATTCCATTCCACTCCATTCCTCTCTGGTTGATTGCATTCCATTCCATTCCATTCCATTCCATTCCATTCCTTTCCAATCCGTTTCATTCCATTCCATTCAATTTCAATCCATTCGGGTTGATTCCATTCCATTCCATTCCTTTCCATTATATTCCATTGCATTCCATTCCATTCGGGTTCATTCCATTCCATTCCATTCCATTCCATTCCATTCCATTCCATTCCCTTCTTGTTGAATCCATTCCATTCCCTTCCATTCCATCCCATTCCATTCTATTCCATTCCATTCCGATACATTCCATTCCATTCCCTTCCATTCGTGTTGATTCCATTCCATGCCATGCCATTCCATTCCATTCCGGTTGATTCCATTCCATTCCATTCCATTCCATTCCATTTCATTTCCTTCGTGTTGATTCCATTCCATTCCATTCCATTCCGTTCCCTTCCATTCCATTCCATTAGAGTTGATTCCATTCCATTCCATTCAATTCCATTCCATTCCATTTCATTCCATTCTCAATGATTCCATTCCATTCCATTCCATTCCATTCGGGTTGATTCCATTCCATTTCATTCCATTAGATTCCATTCCTTTCCATTCCATTCGTGTTAATTCCATGCCATTCCACTCCATTCCATTGCCTTCCATTCCATTCCATTCCATTCGGGTTGCTTCTATTCCATTCGAGAACATTCCATTCCATTCCATTCCGATTGATTCCATTCCATTCCATTGCATTCCATTCCATTCCACTCCATTCCATTGTGGTTGATTCCTTTCCATTCCATTCCATTCCATTCCTTTCCATTCCGTTTCATTCCATTCCATTCAATTTCATTCCATTCGGGTTAAATCCATTCCATTCCATTCCTTTCCATTATATTCCATTCCATTCCATTCCATTCGGGTTCATTCCATTCCATTCCATTCCATTCCATTCCATTCCATTCCCTTCGGGTTGAATAAATTCCATTCCCTTCCATTCCATTCCATTCCATTCGGGTTGATTCCATTCCATTCCATTCCATTCCGGTTGATTCCATTCCATTTCTTTCCATTCCATTCCATTCCATTCCATTCCATTCTGGTTTATTCCATTCCATTCCATTCCATTCCATTCCATTCCATTCCATTCCATTCTATTCCATTCTATCCCATTCCATTCCATTCCATTCGGGATGATTCCATTCCATTCCATTCCATACCTTTCCATTGCTGTTGATTCCATTCCATTCCATTCCATTCCATTCCACTCCATTCCATTCCATTCCGTTTGTGTTGATTCCATTTCGTTCCAATCCATACCATTCCATTCCATTCCATTCCGGTTAATTCCGTTCCATTCCTTTTCATTCAATTCCATTCTGGTTGATTCCATTCCATTTCTTCCTATTCCATTCCATTCCATTCTATTCCATTCCATTCCATTCTATTCGCGTTGATTCCATTCCATCCCATTCCATTCCATTCCATCCCATTCCATTCCATTCCATTCGGGTTGATTCCATTGCATTCCATTCCATTCCATACCATTTGCGTGGATTCCATTCCATTCCATTCAATTCCATTGCATTCCATTCCATTCGGGTTGATTCCTTTCCATTCCATTCCATTGCATTCCATTCCATACCATTCAATTCCATTCCACTCAGGTTGATTCCATTCCATTTCTTTTCATTCCATTCCATTCCATTCCATTCCATTCGGGTTTATTCCATTCCATTCCATTCCATTCCATTCCATTCCATTCCGTTCCATTCCATTCCATTCTATGCCATTCCAATCCATTCCATTCCGTTTAATTCCATTCCATTCCATTCCATTCCATTCCATTCCATACCATTCCATTCCTGTTGATTCCTTTCAATTCCACTCCATTCCATTCCATTCCGTTTGGGTTGATTCCATTCCGTTCCAATCCATACCATTCCATTCCATTCGGGTTGATTCCATTCCATTCCATTCCATTCCATTTCATTGCATTCTGTTTGATTCCATTCCATTCCATTCCATTCCATTCCATTCCATTCTGGTTGATTCCATTCCATTCCATTCCATTCCATTTCATTACATTCCATTCGGGTTGATTCCTTTCCATTCCATTCTATTCCATTCCATTCCATTCAATTCGCTTTGATTCCATTCCATTCGATTCCATTCCATTCGGATTGACTCCATTCCATTCCATTTCATTCCATTCTATTCCATTCCATTGCATTCCATTTCATTCCATTCGGGTAGATTCCGTTCTATTCCATTCCTATCCATACCATTCCATACCGGTTCATTCCATTCCATTCCATTCCATTCCATTCCATTCCATTCCATCCCATTCCATTTGGGTTGATTCCATTCCAATCCATTCCATTCCATTTCATTCCAATCCATTCGGTTTCATTCCATTCCATTCCATTCCATGCCATTTGGTTGCTTCCATTCCAATCCAGAACATTCCATTCCGTTCCATTCAATTCCGGTTCTTTCCATTCCATTCCATTCCATTCTATTCCATTCTGTTTAATTCCATTCCATTCCATTCCATTCCATTCGAGTTGATTCCATTCCATTCCATTCTATTCCATTCCATTCCATTCTATTCCATTCCATTCCATTCTATTCGCGTTGATTCCTTTCCATCTCTTTCCATTCCATTCCATCCCATTCCATTCCATTCTATTCCATTCCATTCGGGTTGATTCCATTGCATTCCATTCCATTCCATTCTATTCCATTCCATTCGGGTTCATTCCATTCCATTCCGTTCCATTCGATTCCATTCCATTCCATTCCATTCGGGATGCTTCCATTCCAGTCAAGAACATTCCATTCCATTCCATTCCATTCCATTCCATTCCATGCCGGTTGATTCCATTGCATTCCATTCCATTCCATTTCATTCCATTCGGGTTGATTCCATTCCATTACATTCCATTACATTCCATTCTGGTTGATCCTATTCGATTCCATTCGCTTCAATTCCATTCCATTCCATTCCATTCGAGTTGCTTCCATTCCATTCCAGAACATTCCATTCCATTCCTTTCCATTCTTTCCATTCCATTCTATTCGGGTTCATTCCATTCCATTCCATTCCATTCCGTTCCATTCTGGTAGAATCCATTCCGTTCCATTCCAATCCATTCCATTCCATTCCGATTGATTCCATGCCATTCCTTTCCATTCCATTCCGTTCCATTCCATTCCATTCCGATTAATTCCATGCCATTCCATTGCATTCCATTCCATTCCACTCCATTCCACTGTGGTTGATTCCATTCCATTCCATTCCATTCCATTCCATTCCATTCCATTCCATTCCATTCCTTTCCAATCCGTTTCATTCCATTCCATTCAATTTCAATCCATTCGGGTTGATTCCATTCCATTCCATTCCATTCCATTAGGGTTGATGCCATTCCATTCCATTCAACACCATTCTATTCCATTTGGGTTGATTCCATTCCATTCCATTCCATTCCATTCCATTACATTCGGGTTAATTCCATTCCATTCCATTCCATTCGATTCCATTTCATTCCATTCCATTCGGGATGCTTCCATTCCAGTCAAGAACATTCCATTCCATTCCATTCCATTCCATTCCTATCCATTCCTTTCCATTCTGGTTTATCCCTTTACATTCCATTCCATTCCTTTCGTTTTGATTCCATTCCATTCCATTCCATTCCATTCCATTCGGTTTGATTCCATTCCATTCCATTACATTGCTTTCCATTCCATTCCATTTCATTCAATTCGGGTTGATTCCATTCCATTCCACTCCATTCCATTCTGGTCGATTCCATTCCATTCCATTCCCTTCATTTCCATTCCATTCCATTCCATTCTGGTTGCTTCCATTCAGATCCAGAACATTCCATTCCATTCCTTTCCATTACATTCCATTCCGTTCCATTCGGGTTCATTCCATTCAATTCCATTCCATTCCATTCCATTCCATTCCATTCCATTCCATTCCATTCCATTCCATTCCACTCGGGATGTTTCCATTCCATTTCATTCCATTCCATTCCATTCCATTCCAATCCATTCCATTCTGGATGATTACATTCCATTCCATTCGTGTTGATACCATTCCATTCCACGCCATTCCATTCCATTCCTTTAGGGTTGTTGCCGTTCAATTCCATTCCATACCATTCCATTATATTTGGGTTGATTCCATTCCATTCCATTCCATTACATTCGGGTTAATTCCATTCCATTCTTTCCCATTCGATTCCATTCCATTCCATTCCATTCGGGATGCTTCCATTCCAGTCAAGAACATTCCATTACATAACATTCCATTCCATTCCATTCCGGTTGATTCCATTGCATTCCATTCCATTCCATTTCATTCCATTCGGGTTGATTCCATTCCATTACATTCCATTCTGGTTGATCCTATTCGATTCCATTCGCTTCAATTCCATTCCATTCCATTCCATTCGAGTTGCTTCCATTCCAATCCAGAACATTCCATTCCATTCCTTTCCATTCTTTCCATTCCATTCTATTCGGGTTCATTCCATTCCATTCCATTCCATTCCGTTCCATTCTGGTAGAATCCATTCCGTTCCATTCCAATCCATTCCATTTCATTCCGATTGATTCCATGCCATTCCTTTCCATTCCATTCCATTCCGTTCCATTCCATTCCATTCCGATTAATTCCATTCCATTCCATTCCATTCCATTCCACTCCATTCCTCTCTGGTTGATTGCATTCCATTCCATTCCATTCCATTCCATTCCATTCCTTTCCAATCCGTTTCATTCCATTCCATTCAATTTCAATCCATTCGGGTTGATTCCATTCCATTCCATTCCTTTCCATTATATTCCATTGCATTCCATTCCATTCGGGTTCATTCCATTCCATTCCATTCCATTCCATTCCATTCCATTCCATTCACTTCTTGTTGAATCCATTCCATTCCCTTCCATTCCATCCCATTCCATTCTATTCCATTCCATTCCGATACATTCCATTCCATTCCCTTCCATTCGTGTTGATTCCATTCCATGCCATGCCATTCCATTCCATTCCGGTTGATTCCATTCCATTCCATTCCATTCCATTCCATTTCATTTCCTTCGTGTTGATTCCATTCCATTCCATTCCATTCCGTTCCCTTCCATTCCATTCCATTAGAGTTGATTCCATTCCATTCCATTCAATTCCATTCCATTCCATTTCATTCCATTCTCGATGATTCCATTCCATTCCATTCCATTCCATTCGGGTTGATTCCATTCCATTTCATTCCATTAGATTCCATTCCTTTCCATTCCATTCGTGTTAATTCCATGCCATTCCACTCCATTCCATTGCCTTCCATTCCATTCCATTCCATTCGGGTTGCTTCTATTCCATTCGAGAACATTCCATTCCATTCCATTCCGATTGATTCCATTCCATTCCATTGCATTCCATTCCATTCCACTCCATTCCATTGTGGTTGATTCCTTTCCATTCCATTCCATTCCATTCCTTTCCATTCCGTTTCATTCCATTCCATTCAATTTCATTCCATTCGGGTTAAATCCATTCCATTCCATTCCTTTCCATTATATTCCATTCCATTCCATTCCATTCGGGTTCATTCCATTCCATTCCATTCCATTCCATTCCATTCCATTCCCTTCGGGTTGAATAAATTCCATTCCCTTCCATTCCATTCCATTCCATTCGGGTTGATTCCATTCCATTCCATTCCATTCCGGTTGATTCCATTCCATTTCTTTCCATTCCATTCCATTCCATTCCATTCCATTCTGGTTTATTCCATTCCATTCCATTCCATTCCATTCCATTCCATTCCATTCCATTCTATTCCATTCTATCCCATTCCATTCCATTCCATTCGGGATGATTCCATTCCATTCCATTCCATACCTTTCCATTGCTGTTGATTCCATTCCATTCCATTCCATTCCATTCCACTCCATTCCATTCCATTCCGTTTGTGTTGATTCCATTTCGTTCCAATCCATACCATTCCATTCCATTCCATTCCGGTTAATTCCATTCCATTCCTTTTCATTCAATTCCATTCTGGTTGATTCCATTCCATTTCTTCCTATTCCATTCCATTCCATTCTATTCCATTCCATTCCATTCTATTCGCGTTGATTCCATTCCATCCCATTCCATTCCATTCCATCCCATTCCATTCCATTCCATTCGGGTTGATTCCATTGCATTCCATTCCATTCCATACCATTTGCGTGGATTCCATTCCATTCCATTCAATTCCATTGCATTCCATTCCATTCGGGTTGATTCCTTTCCATTCCATTCCATTGCATTCCATTCCATACCATTCAATTCCATTCCACTCAGGTTGATTCCATTCCATTTCTTTTCATTCCATTCCATTCCATTCCATTCCATTCGGGTTTATTCCATTCCATTCCATTCCATTCCATTCCATTCCATTCCGTTCCATTCCATTCCATTCTATGCCATTCCAATCCATTCCATTCCGTTTGATTCCATTCCATTCCATTCCATTCCATTCCATACCATTCCATTCCTGTTGATTCCTTTCAATTCCACTCCATTCCATTCCATTCCGTTTGGGTTGATTCCATTCCGTTCCAATCCATACCATTCCATTCCATTCGGGTTGATTCCATTCCATTCCATTCCATTCCATTTCATTGCATTCTGTTTGATTCCATTCCATTCCATTCCATTCCATTCCATTCCATTCTGGTTGATTCCATTCCATTCCATTCCATTCCATTTCATTACATTCCATTCGGGTTGATTCCTTTCCATTCCATTCTAT
Organism: Pan paniscus; assembly: GCF_029289425.2. Taxonomy (NCBI): domain Eukaryota; kingdom Metazoa; phylum Chordata; class Mammalia; order Primates; family Hominidae; genus Pan; species Pan paniscus. The sequence goes on along the minus strand of NC_073267.2, from coordinate 40,560,572 downwards.
TCCATTCCATTCCATTCAATTCGCTTTGATTCCATTCCATTCGATTCCATTCCATTCGGATTGACTCCATTCCATTCCATTTCATTCCATTCTATTCCATTCCATTGCATTCCATTTCATTCCATTCGGGTAGATTCCGTTCTATTCCATTCCTATCCATACCATTCCATACCGGTTCATTCCATTCCATTCCATTCCATTCCATTCCATTCCATCCCATTCCATTTGGGTTGATTCCATTCCAATCCATTCCATTCCATTTCATTCCAATCCATTCGGTTTCATTCCATTCCATTCCATTCCATGCCATTTGGTTGCTTCCATTCCAATCCAGAACATTCCATTCCGTTCCATTCAATTCCGGTTCTTTCCATTCCATTCCATTCCATTCTATTCCATTCTGTTTAATTCCATTCCATTCCATTCCATTCCATTCGAGTTGATTCCATTCCATTCCATTCTATTCCATTCCATTCCATTCTATTCCATTCCATTCCATTCTATTCGCGTTGATTCCTTTCCATCCCTTTCCATTCCATTCCATCCCATTCCATTCCATTCTATTCCATTCCATTCGGGTTGATTCCATTGCATTCCATTCCATTCCATTCTATTCCATTCCATTCGGGTTCATTCCATTCCATTCCGTTCCATTCGATTCCATTCCATTCCATTCCATTCGGGATGCTTCCATTCCAGTCAAGAACATTCCATTCCATTCCATTCCATTCCATTCCATTCCATTCCATTCCATTCCATTCCGGTTGATTCCATTGCATTCCATTCCATTCCATTTCATTCCATTCGGGTTGATTCCATTCCATTACATTCCATTACATTCCATTCTGGTTGATCCTATTCGATTCCATTCGCTTCAATTCCATTCCATTCCATTCCATTCGAGTTGCTTCCATTCCATTCCAGAACATTCCATTCCATTCCTTTCCATTCTTTCCATTCCATTCTATTCGGGTTCATTCCATTCCATTCCATTCCATTCCGTTCCATTCTGGTAGAATCCATTCCGTTCCATTCCAATCCATTCCATTCCATTCCGATTGATTCCATGCCATTCCTTTCCATTCCATTCCGTTCCATTCCATTCCATTCCGATTAATTCCATGCCATTCCATTGCATTCCATTCCATTCCACTCCATTCCTCTGTGGTTGATTCCATTCCATTCCATTCCATTCCATTCCATTCCATTCCATTCCATTCCATTCCTTTCCAATCCGTTTCATTCCATTCCATTCAATTTCAATCCATTCGGGTTGATTCCATTCCATTCCATTCCATTCCATTAGGGTTGATGCCATTCCATTCCATTCAACACCATTCTATTCCATTTGGGTTGATTCCATTCCATTCCATTCCATTCCATTCCATTCCATTACATTCGGGTTAATTCCATTCCATTCCATTCCATTCCATTCGATTCCATTTCATTCCATTCCATTCGGGATGCTTCCATTCCAGTCAAGAACATTCCATTCCATTCCATTCCATTCCTATCCATTCCTTTCCATTCCGGTTTATCCCTTTACATTCCATTCCATTCCTTTCGTTTTGATTCCATTCCATTCCATTCCATTCCATTCCATTCGGTTTGATTCCATTCCATTCCATTACATTGCTTTCCATTCCATTCCATTTCATTCCATTCGGGTTGATTCCATTCCATTCCACTCCATTCCATTCTGGTCGATTCCATTCCATTCCATTCCCTTCATTTCCATTCCATTCCATTCCATTCTGGTTGCTTCCATTCCGATCCAGAACATTCCATTCCATTCCTTTCCATTACATTCCATTCCGTTCCATTCGGGTTCATTCCATTCCATTCCATTCCATTCCATTCCATTCCATTCCACTCGGGATGTTTCCATTCCATTTCATTCTATTCCATTCCATTCCATTCCAATCCATTCCATTCTGGATGATTACTTTCCATTCCATTCGTGTTGATACCATTCCATTCCACGCCATTCCATTCCATTCCTTTAGGGTTGTTGCCGTTCAATTCCATTCCATACCATTCCATTATATTTGGGTTGATTCCATTCCATTCCATTCCATTACATTCGGGTTAATTCCATTCCATTCCTTCCCATTCGATTCCAGTCCATTCCATTCCATTCGGGATGCTTCCATTCCAGTCAAGAACATTCCATTACATAACATTCCATTCCATTCCATTCCGGTTGATTCCATTGCATTCCATTCCATTCCATTTCATTCCATTCGGGTTGATTCCATTCCATTCCATTCCATTACATTCCATTCTGGTTGATCCTATTCGATTCCATTCGCTTCAATTCCATTCCATTCCATTCCATTCGAGTTGCTTCCATTCCAATCCAGAACATTCCATTCCATTCCTTTCCATTCTTTCCATTCCATTCTATTCGGGTTCATTCCATTCCATTCCATTCCATTCCGTTCCATTCTGGTAGAATCCATTCCGTTCCATTCCAATCCATTCCATTTCATTCCGATTGATTCCATGCCATTCCTTTCCATTCCATTCCATTCCGTTCCATTTCATTCCATTCCGATTAATTCCATTCCATTCCATTGCATTCCATTCCATTCCACTCCATTCCTCTGTGGTTGATTGCATTCCATTCCATTCCATTCCATTCCATTCCATTCCATTCCTTTCCAATCCGTTTCATTCCATTCCATTCAATTTCAATCCATTCGGGTTGATTCCATTCCATTCCATTCCTTTCCATTATATTCCATTGCATTCCATTCCATTCGGGTTCATTCCATTCCATTCCATTCCATTCCATTCCATTCCATTCCATTCCATTCCCTTCGTGTTGAATCCATTCCATTCCCTTCCATTCCATCCCATTCCATTCTATTCCATTCCATTCCGATACATTCCATTCCATTCCCTTCCATTCGTGTTGATTCCATTCCATTCCATGCCATGCCATTCCATTCCGGTTGATTCCATTCCATTCCATTTCATTTCCTTCGTGTTGATTCCATTCCATTCCATTCCATTCCGTTCCCTTCCATTCCATTCCATTCCATTAGAGTTGATTCCATTCCATTCCATTCAATTCCATTCCATTCCATTTCATTCCATTCTCGATGATTCCATTCCATTCCCTTCGGGTTGATTCCATTCCATTTCATTCCATTAGATTCCATTCCTTTCCATTCCATTCGTGTTAATTCCATGCCATTCCACTCCATTCCATTGCCATCCATTCCATTCCATTCCATTCGGGTTGCTTCTATTCCATTCCAGAACATTCCATTCCATTCCATTCCGATTGATTCCATTCCATTCCTTTGCATTCCATTCCATTCCACTCCATTCCATTGTGGTTGATTCCTTTCCATTCCATTCCATTCCATTCCTTTCCATTCCGTTTCATTCCATTCCATTCAATTTCATTCCATTCGGGTTGAATCCATTCCATTCCATTCCTTTCCATTATATTCCATTCCATTCCATTCCATTTGGGTTCATTCCATTCCATTCCATTCCATTCCATTCCATTCCATTTCATTCCCTTGGGGTTGAATAAATTCCATTCCCTTCCGTTCCATTCCATTCCACTCGGGTTGATTCCATTCCATTCCATTCCATTCCATTCCATTCCATTCCATTCCATTCCGGTTGATTCCATTCCATTTCTTTCCATTCCATTCCCTTCCATTCCATTCCATTCTGGTTTATTCCATTCCATTCCATTCCATTCCATTCCATTCCATTCCATTCCATTCTATTCCATTCTATCCCATTCCATTCCATTCCATTCGGGATGATTCCATTCCATTCCATTCCATACCTTTCCATTGCTGTTGATTCCATTCCATTCCATTCCATTCCATTCCACTCCATTCCATTCCATTCCGTTTGTGTTGATTCCATTCCGTTCCAATCCATACCATTCCATTCCATTCCATTCCGGTTAATTCCATTCCATTCCATTTCATTCAATTCCATTCTGGTTGATTCCATTCCATTTCTTCCTATTCCATTCCATTCCATTCCATTCTATTCCATTCCATTCCATTCTATTCGCGTTGATTCCATTCCATCCCATTCCATTCCATTCCATCCCATTCCATTCCATTCCATTCGGGTTGATTCCATTGCATTCCATTCCATTCCATACCATTTGCGTGGATTCCATTCCATTCCATTCAATTCCATTGCATTCCATTCCATTCGGGTTGATTCCTTTCCATTCCATTCCATTGCATTCCATTCCATACCATTCCATTCCATTCCACTCAGGTTGATTCCATTCCATTTCTGTCCTTTCCATTCCATTCCATTCCATTCCATTCGGGTTTATTCCATTCCATTCCATTCCATTCCATTCCATTCCATTCCATTCCGTTCCATTCCATTCCATTCTATGCCATTCCATTCCATTCCATTCCGTTTGATTCCATTCCACTCCATTCCATACCATTCCATTCCTGTTGATTCCTTTCAATTCCACTCCATTCCATTCCATTCCGTTTGGGTTGATTCCATTCCGTTCCAATCCATACCATTCCATTCCATTCGGGTTGATTCCATTGCATTCCATTCCATTCCATTTCATTGCATTCTGTTTGATTCCATTCCATTCCATTCCATTCCATTCCATTCCATTCCATTCTGGTTGATTCCATTCCATTCCATTCCATTCCATGTCATTACATTCCATTCGGGTTGATTCCATTCCATTCCATTCTATTCCATTCCATTCCATTCAATTCCCTTTGATTCCATTCCATTCGATTCCATTCCATTCGGATTGACTCCATTCCATTCCATTTCATTCCATTCTATTCCATTCCATTGCATTCCATTTCATTCCATTCGGGTAGATTCCGTTCTATTCCATTCCTATCCACACCATTCCATACCGGTTCATTCCATTCCATTCCATTCCATTCCATTCCATCCCATTCCATTTGGGTTGATTCCATTCCATTCCATTCCATTCCATTTCATTCCAATCCATTCGGTTTCATTCCATTCCATTCCATTCCATGCCATTCGGTTGCTTCCATTCCAATCCAGAACATTCCATTCCGTTCCATTCAATTCCGGTTCATTCCATTCCATTCCATTCCATTCTATTCCATTCTGTTTAATTCCATTCCATTCCATTCCATTCCATTCGAGTTGATTCCATTCCATTCCATTCTATTCCATTCCATTCCATTCTATTCCATTCCATTCCATTCTATTCGCGTTGATTCCATTCCATCCCTTTCCATTCCATTCCATCCCATTCCATTCCATTCCATTCCATTCCATTCGTGTTGATTCCATTGCATTCCATTCCATTCCATTCTATTCCATTCCATTCGGGTTCATTCCATTCCATTCCGTTCCATTCGATTCCATTCCATTCCATTCCATTCGGGATGCTTCCATTCCAGTCAAGAACATTCCATTCCATTCCATTCCATTCCATTCCGGTTGATTCCATTGCATTCCATTCCATTCCATTTCATTCCATTCGGGTTGATTCCATTCCATTACATTCCATTACATTCCATTCTGGTTGATCCTATTCGATTCCATTCGCTTCAATTCCATTCCATTCCATTCCATTCGAGTTGCTTCCATTCCATTCCAGAACATTCCATTTCATTCCTTTCCATTCTTTCCATTCCATTCTATTCGGGTTCATTCCATTCCATTCCATTCCATTCCGTTCCATTCTGGTAGAATCCATTCCGTTCCATTCCAATCCATTCCATTCCATTCCGATTGATTCCATGCCATTCCTTTCCATTCCATTCCGTTCCATTCCATTCCATTCCGATTAATTCCATGCCATTCCATTGCATTCCATTCCATTCCACTCCATTCCTCTGTGGTTGATTCCATTCCATTCCATTCCATTCCATTCCATTCCATTCCATTCCTTTCCAATCCGTTTCATTCCATTCCATTCAATTTCAATCCATTCGGGTTGATTCCATTCCATTCCATTCCATTCCATTAGGGTTGATGCCATTCCATTCCATTCAACACCATTCTATTCCATTTGGGTTGATTCCATTCCATTCCATTCCATTACATTCGGGTTAATTCCATTCCATTCCATTCCATTCCATTCGATTCCATTTCATTCCATTCCATTCGGGATGCTTCCATTCCAGTCAAGAACATTCCATTCCATTCCATTCCATTCCTATCCATTCCTTTCCATTCCGGTTTATCCCTTTACATTCCATTCCATTCCTTTCGTTTTGATTCCATTCCATTCCATTCCATTCCATTCCATTCGGTTTGATTCCATTCCATTCCATTACATTGCTTTCCATTCCATTCCATTTCATTCCATTCGGGTTGATTCCATTCCATTCCACTCCATTCCATTCTGGTCGATTCCATTCCATTCCATTCCCTTCATTTCCATTCCATTCCATTCCATTCTGGTTGCTTCCATTCCGATCCAGAACATTCCATTCCATTCCTTTCCATTACATTCCATTCCGTTCCATTCGGGTTCATTCCATTCAATTCCATTCCATTCCATTCCATTCCATTCCATTCCATTCCACTCGGGATGTTTCCATTCCATTTCATTCTATTCCATTCCATTCCATTCCAATCCATTCCATTCTGGATGATTACATTCCATTCCATTCGTGTTGATACCATTCCATTCCACGCCATTCCATTCCATTCCTTTAGGGTTGTTGCCGTTCAATTCCATTCCATACCATTCCATTATATTTGGGTTGATTCCATTCCATTCCATTCCATTACATTCGGGTTAATTCCATTCCATTCCTTCCCATTCGATTCCATTCCATTCCATTCCATTCGGGATGCTTCCATTCCAGTCAAGAACATTCCATTACATAACATTCCATTCCATTCCATTCCGGTTGATTCCATTGCATTCCATTCCATTCCATTTCATTCCATTCGGGTTGATTCCATTCCATTCCATTCCATTACATTCCATTCTGGTTGATCCTATTCGATTCCATTCGCTTCAATTCCATTCCATTCCATTCCATTCGAGTTGCTTCCATTCCAATCCAGAACATTCCATTCCATTCCTTTCCATTCTTTCCATTCCATTCTATTCGGGTTCATTCCATTCCATTCCATTCCATTCCGTTCCATTCTGGTAGAATCCACTCCGTTCCATTCCAATCCATTCCATTTCATTCCGATTGATTCCATGCCATTCCTTTCCATTCCATTCCATTCCGTTCCATTCCATTCCATTCCGATTAATTCCATTCCATTCCATTGCATTCCATTCCATTCCACTCCATTCCTCTGTGGTTGATTGCATTCCATTCCATTCCATTCCATTCCATTCCATTCCATTCCTTTCCAATCCGTTTCATTCCATTCCATTCAATTTCAATCCATTCGGGTTGATTCCATTCCATTCCATTCCTTTCCATTATATTCCATTGCATTCCATTCCATTCGGGTTCATTCCATTCCATTCCATTCCATTCCATTCCATTCCATTCCATTCCCTTCGTGTTGAATCCATTCCATTCCCTTCCATTCCATCCCATTCCATTCTATTCCATTCCATTCCGATACATTCCATTCCATTCCCTTCCATTCGTGTTGATTCCATTCCATGCCATGCCATTCCATTCCATTCCGGTTGATTCCATTCCATTCCATTCCATTCCATTCCATTCCATTCCATTTCCTTCGTGTTGATTCCATTCCATTCCATTCCATTCCGTTCCCTTCCATTCCATTCCATTAGAGTTGATTCCATTCCATTCCATTCCATTCCATTCCATTCCATTTCATTCCATTCTCGATGATTCCATTCCATTCCATTCCATTCCATTCGGGTTGATTCCATTCCATTTCATTCCATTAGATTCCATTCCTTTCCATTCCATTCGTGTTAATTCGATGCCATTCCACTCCATTCCATTGCCTTCCATTCCATTCCATTCCATTCGGGTTGCTTCTATTCCATTCCAGAACATTCCATTCCATTCCATTCCGATTGATTCCATTCCATTCCATTGCATTCCATTCCATTCCACTCCATTCCATTGTGGTTGATTCCTTTCCATTCCATTCCATTCCATTCCTTTCCATTCCGTTTCATTCCATTCCATTCAATTTCATTCCATTCGGGTTGAATCCATTCCATTCCATTCCTTTCCATTATATTCCATTCCATTCCATTCCATTCGGGTTCATTCCATTCCATTCCATTCCATTCCATTCCATTCCCTTCGGGTTGAATAAATTCCATTCCCTTCCATTCCATACCATTCCATTCGGGTTGATTCCATTCCATTCCATTCCATTCCATTCCATTCCATTCCGGTTGATTCCATTCCATTTCTTTCCATTCCATTCCATTCCATTCCATTCCATTCTGGTTTATTCCATTCCATTCCATTCCATTCCATTCCATTCCATTCCATTCCATTCTATTCCATTCTATCCCATTCCATTCCATTCCATTCGGGATGATTCCATTCCATTCCATTCCATACCTTTCCATTGCTGTTGATTCCATTCCATTCCATTCCATTCCATTCCACTCCATTCCATTCCATTCCGTTTGTGTTGATTCCATTCCCTTCCAATCCATACCATTCCATTCCATTCCATTCCGGTTAATTCCATTCCATTCCATTTCATTCAATTCCATTCTGGTTGATTCCATTCCATTTCTTCCTATTCCATTCCATTCCATTCTATTCCATTCCATTCCATTCTATTCGTGTTGATTCCATTCCATCCCATTCCATTCCATTCCATCCCATTCCATTCCATTCCATTCGGGTTGATTCCATTGCATTCCATTCCATTCCATACCATTTGCGTGGATTCCATTCCATTCCATTCAATTCCATTGCATTCCATTCCATTCGGGTTGATTCCTTTCCATTCCATTCCATTGCATTCCATTCCATACCATTCCATTCCATTCCACTCAGGTTGATTCCATTCCATTTCTTTCCATTCCATTCCATTCCATTCCATTCCATTCGGGTTTATTCCATTCCATTCCATTCCATTCCATTCCATTCCATTCCATTCCGTTCCATTCCATTCCATTCTATGCCATTCCAATCCATTCCATTCCGTTTGATTCCATTCCATTCCATTCCATACCATTCCATTCCTGTTGATTCCTTTCAATTCCACTCCATTCCATTCCATTCCGTTTGGGTTGATTCCATTCCGTTCCAATCCATACCATTCCATTCCATTCGGGTTGATTCCATTCCATTCCATTCCATTCCATTTCATTGCATTCTGTTTGATTCCATTCCATTCCATTCCATTCCATTCCATTGTGGTTGATTCCATTCCATTCCATTCCATTCCATTTCATTACATTCCATTCGGGTTGATTCCATTCCATTCCATTCTATTCCATTCCATTCCATTCCATTCGCTTTGATTCCTTTCCATTCGATTCCATTCCATTCGGATTGACTCCATTCCATTCCATTTCATTCCATTCTATTCCATTCCATTGCATTCCATTTCATTCCATTCGGGTAGATTCCGTTCTATTCCATTCCTATCCATACCATTCCATACCGGTTCATTCCATTCCATTCCATTCCATTCCATTCCATTCCATCCCATTCCATTTGGGTTGATTCCATTCCATTCCATTCCATTCCATTTCATTCCAATCCATTCGGTTTCATTCCATTCCATTCCATTCAATGCCATTCGGTTGCTTCCATTCCAATCCAGAACATTCCATTCCGTTCCATTCAATTCCGGTTCATTCCATTCCATTCCATTCCATTCCATTCCATTCTATTCCATTCTGTTTAATTCCATTCCATTCCATTCCATTCCATTCGAGTTGATTCCATTCCATTCCATTCTATTCCATTCCATTCCATTCTATTCCATTCCATTCCATTCTATTCGGGTTGATTCCATTCCATCCCTTTCCATTCTATTCCATCCCATTCAATTCCATTCCATTCCATTCCATTCGGGTTGATTCCATTGCATTCCATTCCATTCCATTCTATTCCATTCCATTCGTGTTCATTCCATTCCATTCCGTTCCATTCGATTCCATTCCATTCCATTCCATTCGGGATGCTTCCATTCCAGTCAAGAACATTCCATTCCATTCCATTCCATTCCATTCCATTCCATTCCATTCCATTCCGGTTGATTCCATTGCATTCCATTCCATTCCATTTCATTCCATTCGGGTTGATTCCATTCCATTACATTCCATTACATTCCATTCTGGTTGATCCTATTCGATTCCATTCGCTTCAATTCCATTCCATTCCATTCCATTCGAGTTGCTTCCATTCCATTCCAGAACATTCCATTCCATTCCTTTCCATTCTTTCCATTCCATTCTATTCGGGTTCATTCCATTCGATTCCATTCCATTCCGTTCCATTCTGGTAGAATCCATTCCGTTCCATTCCAATCCATTCCATTCCATTCCGATTGATTCCATGCCATTCCTTTCCATTCCATTCCGTTCCATTCCATTCCATTCCGATTAATTCCATGCCATTCCATTGCATTCCATTCCATTCCACTCCATTCCTCTGTGGTTGATTCCATTCCATTCCATTCCATTCCATTCCATTCCATTCCATTCCTTTCCAATCCGTTTCATTCCATTCCATTCAATTTCAATCCATTCGGGTTGATTCCATTCCATTCCATTCCTTTCCATTATATTCCATTGCATTCCATTCCATTCGGGTTCATTCCATTCCATTCCATTCCCTTCTTGTTGAATCCATTCCATTCCCTTCCATTCCATCCCATTCCATTCTATTCCATTCCATTCCGATACATTCCATTCCATTCCCTTCCATTCGTGTTGATTCCATTCCATGCCATGCCATTCCATTCCATTCCGGTTGATTCCATTCCATTCCATTCCATTCAATTCCATTCCATTCCATTCCATTTCATTTCCTTCGTGTTTATTCCATTCCATTCCATTCCATTCCGTTCCCTTCCATTCCATTCCATTAGAGTTGATTCCATTCCATTCCATTCAATTCCATTCCATTCCATTTCATTCCATTCTCGATGATTTCATTCCATTCCATTCCATTCCATTCGGGTTGATTCCATTCCATTTCATTCCATTAGATTCCATTCCTTTCCATTCCATTCGTGTTAATTCCATGCCATTCCACTCCATTCCATTGCCTTCCATTCCATTCCATTCCATTCGGGTTGCTTCTATTCCTTTCCAGAACATTCCATTCCATTCCATTCCGATTGATTCCATTCCATTCCATTGCATTCCATTCCATTCCACTCCATTCCATTGTGGTTGATTCCTTTCCATTCCATTCCATTCCATTCCTTTCCATTCCGTTTCATTCCATTCCATTCAATTTCATTCCATTCGGGTTGAATCCATTCCATTCCATTCCTTTCCATTATATTCCATTCCATTCCATTCCATTCGGGTTCATTCCATTCCATTCCATTCCCTTCGGTTTGAATAAATTCCATTCCCTTCCATTCCATTCCATTCCATTCGCGTTGATTCCATTCCATTCCATTCCATTCCATTCCATTACGGTTGATTCCATTCCATTTCTTTCCATTCCATTCCATTCCATTCCATTCCATTCTGGTTTATTCCATTCCATTCCATTCCATTCCATTCCATTCCATTCCATTCCATTCCATTCTATTCCATTCCATTCCATTCCATTCCATTCCATTCCATTCTATTCCATTCTATCCCATTCCATTCCATTCCATTCGGGATGATTCCATTCCATTCCATTCCATACCTTTCCATTGCTGTTGATTCCATTCCATTCCATTCCATTCCATTCCACTCCATTCCATTCCATTCCGTTTGTGTTGATTCCATTCCGTTCCAATCCATACCATTCCATTCCATTCCATTCCGGTTAATTCCATTCCATTCCATTTCATTCAATTCCATTCTAGTTGATTCCATTCCATTTCTTCCTATTCCATTCCATTCCATTCTATTCCATTCCATTCCATTCTATTCGCGTTGATTCCATTCCATCTCATTCCATTCCATTCCATCCCATTCCATTCCATTCCATTCGGGTTGATTCCATTGCATTCCATTCCATTCCATACCATTTGCGTGGATTCCATTCCATTCCATTCAATTCCATTGCATTCCATTCCATTCGGGTTGATTCCTTTCCATTCCATTCCATTGCATTCCATTCCATACCATTCCATTCCATTCCACTCAGGTTGATTCCATTCCATTTCTTTCCATTCCATTCCATTACATTCCATTCCATTCGGGTTTATTCCATTCCATTCCATTCCATTCCATTCCATTCCATTCCATTCCATTCTATGCCATTCCAATCCATTCCATTCCGTTTGATTCCATTCCATTCCATTCCATACCATTCCATTCCTGTTGATTCCTTTCAATTCCACTCCATTCCATTCCATTCCGTTTGGGTTGATTCCATTCCGTTCCAATCCATACCATTCCATTCCATTCGGGTTGATTCCATTCCATTCCATTCCATTCCATTTCATTGCATTCTGTTTGATTCCATTCCATTCCATTCCATTCCATTCCATTCCATTCCATTCCATTCTGGTTAATTCCATTCCATTCCATTCCATTCCATTCCATTTCATTACATTACATTCGGGTTGATTCCATTCCATTCCATTCTATTCCATTCCATTCCATTCAATTCGCTTTGATTCCATTCCATTCGATTCCATTCCATTCGGATTGACTCCATTCCATTCCATTTCATTCCATTCTATTCCATTCCATTGCATTCCATTTCATTCCATTCGGGTAGATTCCGTTCTATTCCATTCCTATCCATACCATTCCATACCGGTTCATTCCATTCCATTCCATTCCATTCCATTCCATTCCATCCCATTCCATTTGGGTTGATTTCATTCCATTCCATTCCATTCCATTTCATTCCAATCCATTCGGTTTCATTCCATTCCATTCCATTCCATGCCATTCGGTTGCTTCCATTCCAATCCAGAACATTCCATTCCTTTCCATTCAATTCCGGTTCATTCCATTCCATTCCATTCCATTCCATTCCGTTCCATTCTATTCCATTCTGTTTAATTCCATTCCATTCCATTCCATTCCATTCGAGTTGATTCCATTCCATTCCATTCTATTCCATTCCATTCCATTCTATTCCATTCCATTCCATTCTATTCGCGTTGATTCCATTCCATCCCTTTCCATTCCATCCCATTCCATTCCATTCCATTCCATTCCATTCCATTCGGGTTGATTCCATTGCATTCCATTCCATTCCATTCTATTCCATTCCATTCGGGTTCATTCCATTCCATTCCGTTCCATTCGATTCCATTCCATTCCATTCCATTCGTGATGCTTCCATTCCAGTCAAGAACATTCCATTCCATTCCATTCCATTCCGGTTGATTCCATTGCATTCCATTCCATTCCATTTCATTCCATTCGGGTTGAATCCATTCCATTCCATTCCTTTCCATTATATTCCATTCCATTCCATTCCATTCGGGTTCATTCCATTCCATTCCATTCCCTTCGGTTTGAATAAATTCCATTCCCTTCCATTCCATTCCATTCCATTCGCGTTGATTCCATTCCATTCCATTCCATTCCATTCCATTACGGTTGATTCCATTCCATTTCTTTCCATTCCATTCCATTCCATTCCATTCCATTCTGGTTTATTCCATTCCATTCCATTCCATTCCATTCCATTCCATTCCATTCCATTCCATTCCATTCCATTCCATTCCATTCCATTCTATTCCATTCTATCCCATTCCATTCCATTCCATTCGGGATGATTCCATTCCATTCCATTCCATACCTTTCCATTGCTGTTGATTCCATTCCATTCCATTCCATTCCATTCCACTCCATTCCATTCCATTCCGTTTGTGTTGATTCCATTCCGTTCCAATCCATACCATTCCATTCCATTCCATTCCGGTTAATTCCATTCCATTCCATTTCATTCAATTCCATTCTAGTTGATTCCATTCCATTTCTTCCTATTCCATTCCATTCCATTCTATTCCATTCCATTCCATTCTATTCGCGTTGATTCCATTCCATCCCATTCCATTCCATTCCATCCCATTCCATTCCATTCCATTCGGGTTGATTCCATTGCATTCCATTCCATTCCATACCATTTGCGTGGATTCCATTCCATTCCATTCAATTCCATTGCATTCCATTCCATTCGGGTTGATTCCTTTCCATTCCATTCCATTGCATTCCATTCCATACCATTCCATTCCATTCCACTCAGGTTGATTCCATTCCATTTCTTTCCATTCCATTCCATTACATTCCATTCCATTCGGGTTTATTCCATTCCATTCCATTCCATTCCATTCCATTCCATTCCATTCCATTCTATGCCATTCCAATCCATTCCATTCCGTTTGATTCCATTCCATTCCATTCCATACCATTCCATTCCTGTTGATTCCTTTCAATTCCACTCCATTCCATTCCATTCCGTTTGGGTTGATTCCATTCCGTTCCAATCCATACCATTCCATTCCATTCGGGTTGATTCCATTCCATCCCATTCCATTCCATTTCATTGCATTCTGTTTGATTCCATTCCATTCCATTCCATTCCATTCCATTCCATTCCATTCCATTCTGGTTCATTCCATTCCATTCCATTCCATTCCATTCCATTTCATTACATTACATTCGGGTTGATTCCATTCCATTCCATTCTATTCCATTCCATTCCATTCAATTCGCTTTGATTCCATTCCATTCGATTCCATTCCATTCGGATTGACTCCATTCCATTCCATTTCATTCCATTCTATTCCATTCCATTGCATTCCATTTCATTCCATTCGGGTAGATTCCGTTCTATTCCATTCCTATCCATACCATTCCATACCGGTTCATTCCATTCCATTCCATTCCATTCCATTCCATTCCATTCCATTCCATTCCATCCCATTCCATTTGGGTTGATTTCATTCCATTCCATTCCATTCCATTTCATTCCAATCCATTCGGTTTCATTCCATTCCATTCCATTCCATGCCATTCGGTTGCTTCCATTCCAATCCAGAACATTCCATTCCTTTCCATTCAATTCCGGTTCATTCCATTCCATTCCATTCCATTCCGTTCCATTCTATTCCATTCTGTTTAATTCCATTCCATTCCATTCCATTCCATTCGAGTTGATTCCATTCCATTCCATTCTATTCCATTCCATTCCATTCTATTCCATTCCATTCCATTCTATTCGCGTTGATTCCATTCCATCCCTTTCCATTCCATCCCATTCCATTCCATTCCATTCCATTCCATTCCATTCGGGTTGATTCCATTGCATTCCATTCCATTCCATTCTATTCCATTCCATTCGGGTTCATTCCATTCCATTCCGTTCCATTCGATTCCATTCCATTCCATTCCATTCGTGATGCTTTCATTCCAGTCAAGAACATTCCATTCCATTCCATTCCATTCCGGTTGATTCCATTGCATTCCATTCCATTCCATTTCATTCCATTCGGGTTGATTCCATTCCATTACATTCCATTACATTCCATTCTGGTTGATCCTATTCGATTCCATTCGCTTCAATTCCATTCCATTCCATTCCATTCGAGTTGCTTCCATTCCATTCCAGAACATTCCATTCCATTCCTTTCCATTCTTTCCATTCCATTCTATTCGGGTTCATTCCATTCCATTCCATTCCATTCCGTTCCATTCTGGTAGAATCCATTCCGTTCCATTCCAATCCATTCCATTCCATTCCGATTGATTCCATGCCATTCCTTTCCATTCCATTCCGTTCCATTCCATTCCATTCCGATTAATTCCATGCCATTCCATTGCATTCCATTCCATTCCACTCCATTCCTCTGTGGTTGATTCCATTCCATTCCATTCCATTCCATTCCATTCCATTCCATTCCTTTCCAATCCGTTTCATTCCATTCCATTCAATTTCAATCCATTCGGGTTGATTCCATTCCATTCCATTCCATTCCATTAGGGTTGATGCCATTCCATTCCATTCAACACCATTCTATTCCATTTGGGTTGATTCCATTCCATTCCATTCCATTCCATTCCATTACATTCGGGTTAATTCCATTCCATTCCATTCCATTCGATTCCATTTCATTCCATTCCATTCGGGATGCTTCCATTCCAGTCAAGAACATTCCATTCCATTCCATTCCATTCCTATCCATTCCTTTCCATTCCGGTTTATCCCTTTACATTCCATTCCATTCCTTTCGTTTTGATTCCATTCCATTCCATTCCATTCCATTCCATTCGGTTTGATTCCATTCCATTCCATTACATTGCTTTCCATTCCATTCCATTTCATTCAATTCGGGTTGATTCCATTCCATTCCACTCCATTCCATTCTGGTCGATTCCATTCCATTCCATTCCCTTCATTTCCATTCCATTCCATTCCATTCTGGTTGCTTCCATTCCGATCCAGAACATTCCATTCCATTCCTTTCCATTACATTCCATTCCGTTCCATTCGGGTTCATTCCATTCAATTCCATTCCATTCCATTCCATTCCATTCCATTCCTTTCCACTCGGGATGTTTCCATTCCATTTCATTCTATTCCATTCCATTCCATTCCAATCCATTCCATTCTGGATGATTACATTCCATTCCATTCGTGTTGATACCATTCCATTCCACGCCATTCCATTCCATTGCTTTAGGGTTGTTGCCGTTCAATTCCATTCCATACCATTCCATTATATTTGGGTTGATTCCATTCCATTCCATTCCATTACATTCGGGTTAATTCCATTCCATTCCTTCCCATTCGATTCCATTCCATTCCATTCCATTCGGGATGCTTCCATTCCAGTCAAGAACATTCCATTACATAACATTCCATTCCATTCCATTCCGGTTGATTCCATTGCATTCCATTCCATTCCATTTCATTCCATTCGGGTTGATTCCATTCCATTACATTCCATTACATTCCATTCTGGTTGATCCTATTCGATTCCATTCGCTTCAATTCCATTCCATTCCATTCCATTCGAGTTGCTTCCATTCCAATCCAGAACATTCCATTCCATTCCTTTCCATTCTTTCCATTCCATTCTATTCGGGTTCATTCCATTCCATTCCATTCCATTCCGTTCCATTCTGGTAGAATCCATTCCGTTCCATTCCAATCCATTCCATTTCATTCCGATTGATTCCATGCCATTCCTTTCCATTCCATTCCATTCCGTTCCATTCCATTCCATTCCGATTAATTCCATTCCATTCCATTGCATTCCATTCCATTCCACTCCATTCCTCTGTGGTTGATTGCATTCCATTCCATTCCATTTCATTCCATTCCATTCCATTCCATTCCATTCCTTTCCAATCCGTTTCATTCCATTCCATTCAATTTCAATCCATTCGGGTTGATTCCATTCCATTCCATTCCTTTACATTATATTCCATTGCATTCCATTCCATTCGGGTTCATTCCATTCCATTCCATTCCATTCCATTCCATTCCATTCCCTTCGTGTTGAATCCATTCCATTCCCTTCCATTCCATCCCATTCCATTCTATTCCATTCCATTCCGATATATTCCATTCCATTCCCTTCCATTCGTGTTGATTCCATTCCATGCCATGCCATTCCATTCCATTCCGGTTGATTCCATTCCATTCCATTCCATTCCATTCCATTCCATTCCATTCCATTTCATTTCCTTCGTGTTGATTCCATTCCATTCCATTCCTTTCCATTCCGTTTCATTCCATTCCATTCAATTTCATTCCATTCGGGTTGAATCCATTCCATTCCATTCCTTTCCATTATATTCCATTCCATTCCATTCCATTCGGGTTCATTCCATTCCATTCCATTCCATTCCATTCCATTCCATTCCATTCCATTCCCTTCGGGTTGAATAAATTCCATTCCCTTCCATTCCATTCCATTCCATTCGGGTTGATTCCATTCCATTCCATTCCATTCCATTCCATTCCGGTTGATTCCATTCCATGTCTTTCCATTCCATTCCATTCCATTCCATTCCATTCTGGTTTATTCCATTCCATTCCATTCCATTCCATTCCATTCCATTCCATTCCATTCCATTCCATCCCATTCCATTTGGGTTGATTCCATTCCATTCCATTCCATTCCATTTCATTCCAATCCATTCGGTTTCATTCCATTCCATTCCATTCCATGAAATTCGGTTGCTTCCATTCCAATCCAGAACATTCCATTCCGTTCCATTCAATTCCGGTTCATTCCATTCCATTCCATTCCATTCCATTCTATTCCATTCTGTTTAATTCCATTCCATTCCATTCCATTCGAGTTGATTCCATTCCATTCCATTCTATTCCATTCCATTCCATTCCATTCCATTCCATTCCATTCTATTCGCGTTGATTCCATTCCATCCCTTTCCATTCCATTCCATCCCATTCCATTCCATTCCATTCCATTCCATTCCATTCGGGTTGATTCCATTGCATTCCATTCCATTCCATTCTATTCCATTCCATTCGGGTTCATTCCATTCCATTCCGTTCCATTCGATTCCATTCCATTCCATTCCATTCGGGATGCTTCCATTCCAGTCAAGAACATTCCATTCCTTTCCATTCCATTCCATTCCATTCCGGTTGATTCCATTGCATTCCATTCCATTCCATTTCATTCCATTCGGGTTGATTCCATTCCATTACATTCCATTACATTCCATTCTGGTTGATCCTATTCGATTCCATTCGCTTCAATTCCATTCCATTCCATTCCATTCGAGTTGCTTCCATTCCATTCCAGAACATTCCATTCCATTCCTTTCCATTCTTTCCATTCCATTCTATTCGGGTTCATTCCATTCCATTCCATTCCATTCCGTTCCATTCTGGTAGAATCCATTCCGTTCCATTCCAATCCATTCCATTCCATTCCGATTGATTCCATGCCATTCCTTTCCATTCCATTCCGTTCCATTCCATTCCATTCCGATTAATTCCATGCAATTCCATTGCATTCCATTCCATTCCACTCCATTCCTCTGTGGTTGATTCCATTCCATTCCATTCCATTCCATTCCATTCCATTCCTTTCCAATCCGTTTCATTCCATTCCATTCAATTTCAATCCATTCGGGTTGATTCCATTCCATTCCATTCCATTCCATTCCATTAGGGTTGATGCCATTCCATTCCATTCCACACCATTCTATTCCATTTGGGTTGATTCCATTCCATTCCATTCCATTCGATTCCATTGCATTCGGGTTAATTCCATTCCATTCCATTCCATTCCATTCCATTTCATTCCATTCCATTCGGGATGCTTCCATTCCAGTCAAGAACATTCCATTCCATTCCATTCCATTCCTATCCATTCCTTTCCATTCCGGTTTATCCCTTTACATTCCATTCCATTCCTTTCGTTTTGATTCCATTCCATTCCATTCCATTCCATTCCATTCGGTTTGATTCCATTCCATTCCATTACATTGCTTTCCATTCCATTCCATTTCATTCCTTTCGGGTTGATTCCATTCCATTCCACTCCATTCCATTCTGGTCGATTCCATTCCATTCCATTCCCTTCATTTCCATTCCATTCCATTCCATTCTGGTTGCTTCCATTCCGATCCAGAACATTCCATTCCATTCCTTTCCATTACATTCCATTCCGTTCCATTCGGGGTCATTCCATTCAATTCCATTCCATTGCATTCCATTCCATTCCATTCCATTCCACTCGGGATGTTTCCATTCCATTTCATTCTATTCCATTCCATTCCATTCCAATCCATTCCATTCTGGATGATTACATTCCATTCCATTCGTGTTGATACCATTCCATTCCACGCCATTCCATTCCATTCCTTTAGGGTTGTTGCCGTTCAATTCCATTCCATACCATTCCATTATATTTGGGTTGATTCCATTCCATTCCATTCCATTACATTCGGGTTAATTCCATTCCATTCCTTCCCATTCGATTCCATTCCATTCCATTCCATTCGGGATGCTTCCATTCCAGTCAAGAACATTCCATTACATAACATTCCATTCCATTCCATTCCGGTTGATTCCATTGCATTCCATTCCATTCCATTTCATTCCATTCGGGTTGATTCCATTCCATTCCATTACATTACATTCCATTCTGGTTGATCCTATTCGATTCCATTCGCTTCAATTCCATTCCATTCCATTCCATTCGAGTTGCTTCCATTCCAATCCAGAACATTCCATTCCATTCCTTTCCATTCTTTCCATTCCGATTAATTCCATTCCATTCCATTGCATTCCATTCCATTCCACTCCATTCCTCTGTGGTTGATTGCATTCCATTCCATTCCATTCCATTCCATTCCATTCCTTTCCAATCCGTTTCATTCCATTCCATTCAATTTCAATCCATTCGGGTTGATTCCATTCCATTCCATTCCTTTCCATTATATTCCATTGCATTCCATTCCATTCGGGTTCATTCCATTCCATTCCATTCCATTCCATTCCATTCCATTCCATTCCCTTCGTGTTGAATCCATTCCGTTCCCTTCCATTCCATCCCATTCCATTCTATTCCATTCCATTCCGATACATTCCATTCCATTCCCTTCCATTCGTGTTGATTCCATTCCATGCCATGCCATTCCATTCCATTCCGGTTGATTCCATTCCATTCCATTCCATTCCATTCCATTCCATTCCATTCCATTTCATTTCCTTCGTGTTTATTCCATTCCATTCCATTCCATTCCGTTCCCTTCCATTCCATTCCATTAGAGTTGATTCCATTCCATTCCATTCAATTCCATTCCATTCCATTTCATTCCATTCTCGATGATTCCATTCCATTCCATTCCATTCCATTCGGGTTGATTCCATTCCATTTCATTCCATTAGATTCCATTCCTTTCCATTCCATTCGTGTTAATTCCATGCCATTCCACTCCATTCCATTGCCTTCCATTCCATTCCATTCCATTCGGGTTGCTTCTATTCCATTCCAGAACATTCCATTCCATTCCTTTCCGATTGATTCCATTCCATTCCATTGCATTCCATTCCATTCCACTCCATTCCATTGTGGTTGATTCCTTTCCATTCCATTCCATTCCATTCCTTTCCATTCCGTTTCATTCCATTCCATTCAATTTCATTCCATTCGGGTTGAATCCATTCCATTCCATTCCTTTCCATTATATTCCATTCCATTCCATTACATTCAGTTTCATTCCATTCCATTCCATTCCATTCCATTCCATTCCATTCCATTCCATTCCCTTCGGGTTGAATAAATTCCATTCCCTTCCATTCCATTCCATTCCATTCGGGTTGATTCCATTCCATTCCATTCCATTCCATTCCATTCCGGTTTATTCCATTCCATTTCTTTCCATTCCATTCCATTCCATTCTGGTTTATTCCATTCCATTCCATTCCATTCCATTCCATTCCATTCCATTCCATTCTATCCCATTCCATTCCATTCCATTCGGGATGATTCCATTCCATTCCATTCCATACCTTTCCATTGCTGTTGATTCCATTCCATTCCATTCCATTCCATTCCACTCCATTCCATTCCATTCCGTTTTTGTTGATTCCATTCCGTTCCAATCCATACCATTCCATTCCATTCCATTCCGGTTAATTCCATTCCATTCCATTTCATTCAATTCCATTCTGGTTGATTCCATTCCATTTCTTCCTATTCCATTCCATTCCATTCTATTCCATTCCATTCCATTCTATTCGCGTTGATTCCATTCCATCCCATTCCATTCCATTCCATCCCATTCCATTCCATTCCATTCGGGTTGATTCCATTGCATTCCATTCCATTCCATACCATTTGCGTGGATTCCATTCCATTCCATTCAATTCCATTGCATTCCATTCCATTCGGGTTGATTCCTTTCCATTCCATTCCATTGCATTCCATTCCATACCATTCCATTCCATTCCACTCAGGTTGATTCCATTCCATTTCTTTCCATTCCATTCCATTCCATTCCATTCCATTCGGGTTTATTCCATTCCATTCCATTCCATTCCATTCCATTCCATTCCATTCCGTTCCATTCCATTCCATTCTATGCCATTCCAATCCATTCCATACCGTTTGATTCCATTCCATTCCATTCCATACCATTCCATTCCTGTTGATTCCTTTCAATTCCACTCCATTCCATTCCATTCCGTTTGGGTCGATTCCATTCCGTTCCAATCCATACCATTCCATTCCATTCGGGTTGATTCCATTCCATTCCATTCCATTCCATTTCATTGCATTCTGTTTGATTCCATTCCATTCCATTCCATTCCATTCCATTGTGGTTGATTCCATTCCATTCCATTCCATTCCATTTCATTACATTCCATTCGGGTTGATTCCATTCCATTCCATTCTATTCCATTCCATTCCATTCCATTCGCTTTGATTCCATTCCATTCGATTCCATTCCATTCGGATTGACTCCATTCCATTCCATTTCATTCCATTCTATTCCATTCCATTGCATTCCATTTCATTCCATTCGGGTAGATTCCGTTCTATTCCATTCCTATCCATACCATTCCATACCGGTTCATTCCATTCCATTCCATTCCATTCCATTCCATTCCATCCCATTCCATTTGGGTTGATTCCATTCCATTCCATTCCATTCCATTTCATTCCAATCCATTCGGTTTCATTCCATTCCATTCCATTCCATTCCATGCCATTCGGTTGCTTCCATTCCAATCCAGAACATTCCATTCCGTTCCATTCAATTCCGGTTCATTCCATTCCATTCCATTCCATTCCGTTCTATTCCATTCTGTTTAATTCCATTCCATTCCATTCCATTCCATTCGAGTTGATTCCATTCCATTCCATTCTATTCCATTCCATTCCATTCTATTCCATTCCATTCCATTCTATTCGCGTTGATTCCATTCCATCCCTTTCCATTCCATTCCATCCCATTCCATTCCATTCCATTCCACTTCATTCGGGTTGATTCCATTGCATTCCATTCCATTCCATTCTATTCCATTCCATTCGGGTTCATTCCATTCCATTCCGTTCCATTCGATTCCATTCCATTCCATTCCATTCGGGATGCTTCCATTCCAGTCAAGAACATTCCATTCCATTCCATTCCATTCCATTCCATTCCGGTTGATTCCATTGCATTCCATTCCATTCCATTTCATTCCATTCGGGTTGATTCCATTCCATTACATTCCATTACATTCCATTCTGGTTGATCCTATTCGATTCCATTCGCTTCAATTCCATTCCATTCCATTCCATTCGAGTTGCTTCCATTCCATTCCAGAACATTCCATTCCATTCCTTTCCATTCTTTCCATTCCATTCTATTCGGGTTCATTCCATTCCATTCCATTCCATTCCGTTCCATTCTGGTAGAATCCATTCCGTTCCATTCCAATCCATTCCATTCGATTCCGATTGATTCCATGCCATTCCTTTCCATTCCATTCCGTTCCATTCCATTCCATTCCGATTAATCCAATGCCATTCCATTGCATTCCATTCCATTCCACTCCATTCCTCTGTGGTTGATTCCATTCCATTCCATTCCATTCCATTCCTTTCCAATCCGTTTCATTCCATTCCATTCAATTTCAATCCATTCGGGTTGATTCCATTCCATTCCATTCCATTCCATTCCATTAGGGTTGATGCCATTCCATTCCATTCAACACCATTCTATTCCATTTGGGTTGATTCCATTCCATTCCATTCCATTCCATTACATTACATTCGGGTTAATTCCATTCCATTCCATTCCATTCGATTCCGTCTCATTCCATTCCATTCGGGATGCTTCCATTCCAGTCAAGAACATTCCATTCCATTCCATTCCATTCCTATCCATTCCTTTCCATTCCGGTTTATCCCCTTTACATTCCATTCCATTCCTTTCGTTTTGATTCCATTCCATTCCATTCCATTCCATTCCATTCGGTTTGATTCCATTCCATTCCATTACATTGCTTTCCATTCCATTCCATTTCATTCCATTCGGGTTGATTCCATTCCATTCCACTCCATTCCATTCTGGTCGATTCCATTCCATTCCATTCCCTTCATTTCCATTCCATTCCATTCCATTCTGGTTGCTTCCATTCCGATCCAGAACATTCCATTCCATTCCATTCCATTCCATTCCATTCCATTCCATTCCATTCCACTCGGGATGTTTCCATTCCATTTCATTCTATTCCATTCCATTCCATTCCAATCCATTCCATTCTGGATGATTACATTCCATTCCATTCGTGTTGATACCATTCCATTCCACGCCATTCCATTCCATTCCTTTAGGGTTGTTGCCGTTCAATTCCATTCCATACCATTCCATTATATTTGGGTTGATTCCATTCCATTCCATTCCATTACATTCGGGTTAATTCCATTCCATTCCTTCCCATTCGATTCCATTCCATTCCATTCCATTCGGGATGCTTCCATTCCAGTCAAGAACATTCCATTACATAACATTCCATTCCATTCCATTCCGGTTGATTCCATTGCATTCCATTCCATTCCATTTCATTCCATTCGGGTTGATTCCATTCCATTCCATTCCATTACATTCCATTCTGGTTGATCCTATTCGATTCCATTCGCTTCAATTCCATTCCATTCCATTCCATTCGAGTTGCTTCCATTCCAATCCAGAACATTCCATTCCATTCCTTTCCATTCTTTCCATTCCATTCTATTCAGGTTCATTCCATTCCATTCCATTCCATTCCGTTTCATTCTGGTAGAATCCATTCCGTTCCATTCCAATCCATTCCATTTCATTCCGATTGATTCCATGCCATTCCTTTCCATTCCATTCCATTCCGATTAATTCCATTCCATTCCATTGCATTCCATTCCATTCCACTCCATTCCTCTGCGGTTGATTGCATTCCATTCCATTCCATTCCATTCATTTCAAATCCGTTTCATTCCATTCCATTCAATTTCAATCCATTCGGGTTGATTCCATTCCATTCCATTCCTTGCCATTATATTCCATTGCATTCCATTCCATTCGGGTTCATTCCATTCCATTCCATTCCATTCCATGCCATTCCATTCCATTCCCTTCGTGTTGAATCCATTCCATTCCCTTCCATTCCATCCGATTCCATTCTATTCCATTCCATTCCGATACATTCCATTCCATTCCCTTCCATTCCTGTTGATTCCATTCCATGCCATGCCATTCCATTCCATTCCGTTTGATTCCATTCCATTCCATTCCATTCCATTCCATTCCATTTCATTTCCTTCGTGTTGATTCCATTCCATTCCATTCCATTCCGTTCCCTTCCATTCCATTCCATTAGAGTTGATTCCATTCCATTCCATTCAATTCCATTCCATTCCATTTCATTCCATTCTCGATGATTCCATTCCATTCCATTCCATTCCATTCGGGTTGATTCCATTCCATTTCATTCCATTAGATTCCATTCCTTTCCATTCCATTCGTGTTAATTCCATGCCATTCCACTCCATTCCATTGCCTTCCATTCCATTCCATTCCATTCGGGTTGCTTCTATTCCATTCCAGAACATTCCATTCCATTCCATTCCGATTGATTCCATTCCATTCCATTGCATTCCATTCCATTCCACTCCATTCCATTGTGGTTGATTCCTTTCCATTCCATTCCATTCCATTCCATTCCTTTCCATTCCGTTTCATTCCATTCCATTCAATTTCATTCCATTCGGGTTGAATCCATTCCATTCCATTCCATTCCATTATATTCCATTCCATTCCATTCCATTCAGGTTCATTCCATTCCATTCCATTCCATTCCATTCCATTCCATTCCATTCCCTTCGGGTTGAATAAATTCCATTCCCTTCCATTCCATTCCATTCCATTCGGGTTGATTCCATTCCATTCCATTCCATTCCATTCCATTCCGGTTGATTCCATTCCATTTCTTTCCATTCCATTCCATTCCATTCCATTCTGGTTTATTCCATTCCATTCCATTCCATTCCATTCCATTCCATTCTATTCCATTCTATCCCATTCCATTCCATTCCATTCGGGATGATTCCATTCCATTCCATTCCATACCTTTCCATTGCTGTTGATTCCATTCCATTCCATTCCATTCCATTCCATTCCATTCCACTCCATTCCATTCCATTCCGTTTGTGTTGATTCCATTCCGTTCCAATCCATACCATTCCATTCCATTCCATTCCGGTTAATTCCATTCCATTCCATTTCATTCAATTCCATTCTGGTTGATTCCATTCCATTTCTTCCTATTCCATTCCATTCCATTCTATTCCATTCCATTCCATTCTATTCGCGTTGATTCCATTCCATCCCATTCCATTCCATTCCATCCCATTCCATTCCATTCCATTCGGGTTGATTCCATTGCATTCCATTCCATTCCATACCATTTGCGTGGATTCCATTCCATTCCATTCAATTCCATTGCATTCCATTCCTTTCGGGTTGATTCCTTTCCATTCCATTCCATTGCATTCCATTCCATACCATTCCATTCCATTCCACTCAGGTTGATTCCATTCCATTTCTTTCCATTCCATTCCATTCCATTCCATTCCATTCAGGTTTATTCCATTCCATTCCATTCCATTCCATTCCATTCCATTCCATTCCATTCCGTTCCATTCCATTCTATGCCATTCCAATCCATTCCATTCCGTTTGATTCCATTCCATTCCATTCCATACCATTCCATTCCTGTTGATTCCTTTCAATTCCACTCCATTCCATTCCGTTCCATTTGGGTTGATTCCATTCCGTTCCAATCCATACCATTCCATTCCATTCGGGTTGATTCCATTCCATTCCATTCCATTCCATTCCATTGCATTCTGTTTGATTCCATTCCATTCCATTCCATTCCATTCCATTCTGGTTGATTCCATTCCATTCCATTCCATTCCATTTCATTACATTCCATTCGGGTTGATTCCATTCCATTCCATTCTATTCCATTCCATTCCATTCAATTCGCTTTGATTCCATTCCATTCGATTCCATTCCATTCGGATTGACTCCATTCCATTCCATTTCATTCCATTCTATTCCATTCCATTGCATTCCATTTCATTCCATTCGGGTAGATTCCGTTCTATTCCATTCCTATCCATACCATTCCATACCGGTTCATTCCATTCCATTCCATTCCATTCCATTCCATTCCATCCCATTCCATTTGGGTTGATTCCATTCCATTCCATTCCATTCCATTTCATTCCAATCCATTCGGTTTCATTCCATTCCATTCCATTCCATGCCATTCGGTTGCTTCCATTCCAATCCAGAACATTCCATTCCGTTCCATTCAATTCCGGTTCATTCCATTCCATTCCATTCCATTCCATTCTATTCCATTCTGTTTAATTCCATTCCATTCCATTCCATTCCATTCGAGTTGATTCCATTCCATTCCATTCTATTCCATTCCATTCCATTCTATTCCATTCCATTCCATTCTATTCGCGTTGATTCCATTCCATCCCTTTCCATTCCATTCCATCCCATTTCATTCCATTCCATTCCATTCCATTCGGGTTGATTCCATTGCATTCCATTCCATTCCATTCTATTCCATTCCATTCGGGTTCATTCCATTCCATTCCGTCCCATTCGATTCCATTCCATTCCATTCCATTCGGGATGCTTCCATTCCAGTCAAGAACATTCCATTCCATTCCATTCCATTCCATTCCATTCCGGTTGATTCCATTGCATTCCATTCCATTCCATTTCATTCCATTCGGGTTGATTCCATTCCATTACATTCCATTACATTCCATTCTGGTTGATCCTATTCGATTCCATTCGCTTCAATTCCATTCCATTCCATTCCATTCGAGTTGCTTCCATTCCATTCCAGAACATTCCATTCCATTCCTTTCCATTCTTTCCATTCCATTCTATTCGGGTTCATTCCATTCCATTCCATTCCATTCCGTTCCATTCTGGTAGAATCCATTCCGTTCCATTCCAATCCATTCCATTCCATTCCGATTGATTCCATGCCATTCCTTTCCATTCCATTCCGTTCCATTCCATTCCATTCCGATTAATTCCATGCCATTCCATTGCATTCCATTCCATTCCACTCCATTCCTCTGTGGTTGATTCCATTCCATTCCATTCCATTCCATTCCATTCCATTCCATTCCTTTCCAATCCGTTTCATTCCATTCCATTCAATTTCAATCCATTCGGGTTGATTCCATTCCATTCCATTCCATTCCATTAGGGTTGATGCCATTCCATTCCATTCAACACCATTCTATTCCATTTGGGTTGATTCCATTCCATTCCATTACATTCCATTACATTACATTCGGGTTAATTCCATTCCATTCCATTCCATTCGATTCCATTTCATTCCATTCCATTCGGGATGCTTCCATTCCAGTCAAGAACATTCCATTCCATTCCATTCCATTCCTATCCATTCCTTTCCATTCCGGTTTATCCCTTTACATTCCATTCCATTCCTTTCGTTTTGATTCCATTCCATTCCATTCCATTCGGTTTGATTCCATTCCATTCCATTACATTGCTTTCCATTCCATTCCATTTCATTCCATTCGGGTTGATTCCATTCCATTCCACTCCATTCCATTCTGGTCGATTCCATTCCATTCCATTCCCTTCATTTCCATTCCATTCCATTCCATTCTTGTTGCTTCCATTCCGATCCAGAACATTCCATTCCATTCCTTTCCATTACATTCCATTCCGTTCCATTCGGGTTCATTCCATTCCATTCCATTCCATTCCATTCCATTCCATTCCATTCCATTCCATTCCATTCCATTCCATTCCACTCGGGATGTTTCCATTCCATTTCATTCTGTTCCATTCCATTCCATTCCAATCCATTCCATTCTGGATGATTACATTCCATTCCATTCGTGTTGATACCATTCCATTCCACGCCATTCCATTCCATTCCTTTAGGGTTGTTGTCGTTCAATTCCATTCCATACCATTCCATTATATTTGGGTTGATTCCATTCCATTCCATTCCATTACATTCGGGTTAATTCCATTCCATTCCTTCCCATTCGATTCCATTCCATTCCATTCCATTCGGGATGCTTCCATTCCAGTCAAGAACATTCCATTACATAACATTCCATTCCATTCCATTCCGGTTGATTCCATTGCATTCCATTCCATTCCATTTCATTCCATTCGGGTTGATTCCATTCCATTCCATTCCATTACATTCCATTCTGGTTGATCCTATTCGATTCCATTCGCTTCAATTCCATTCCATTCCATTCCATTCGAGTTGCTTCCATTCCAATCCAGAACATTCCATTCCATTCCTTTCCATTCTTTCCATTCCATTCTATTCGGGTTCATTCCATTCCATTCCATTCCATTCCGTTCCATTCTGGTAGAATCCATTCCGTTCAATTCCAATCCATTCCATTTCATTCCGATTGATTCCATGCCATTCCTTTCCATTCCATTCCATTCCGTTCCATTCCATTCCATTCCGATTAATTCCATTCCATTCCATTGCATTCCATTCCATTCCACTCCATTCCTCTGTGGTTGATTGCATTCCATTCCATTCCATTCCATTCCTTTCAAATCCGTTTCATTCCATTCCATTCAATTTCAATCCATTCGGGTTGATTCCATTCCATTCCATTCCTTGCCATTATATTCCATTGCATTCCATTCCATTCGGGTTCATTCCATTCCATTCCATTCCATTCCATGCCATTCCATTCCATTCCCTTCGTGTTGAATCCATTCCATTCCCTTCCATTCCATCCCATTCCATTCTATTCCATTCCATTCCGATACATTCCATTCCATTCCCTTCCATTCGTGTTGATTCCATTCCATGCCATGCCATTCCATTCCATTCCGGTTGATTCCATTCCATTCCATTCCATTCCATTCCATTTCATTTCCTTCGTGTTGATTCCATTCCA
This sequence comes from Pan paniscus, assembly GCF_029289425.2. Classification (NCBI taxonomy): domain Eukaryota; kingdom Metazoa; phylum Chordata; class Mammalia; order Primates; family Hominidae; genus Pan; species Pan paniscus. Next base: position 40,530,578 of record NC_073267.2, on the reverse strand, counting down.
TTCCATTCCATTCCGTTCCCTTCCATTCCATTCCATTAGAGTTGATTCCATTCCATTCCATTCAATTCCATTCCATTCCATTTCATTCCATTCTCGATGATTCCATTCCATTCCATTCCATTCCATTCGGGTTGATTCCATTCCATTTCATTCCATTAGATTCCATTCCTTTCCATTCCATTCGTGCTAATTCCATGCCATTCCACTCCATTCCATTGCCTTCCATTCCATTCCATTCCATTCGGGTTGCTTCTATTCCATTCCAGAACATTCCATTCCATTCCATTCCGATTGATTCCATTCCATTCCATTGCATTCCATTCCATTCCACTCCATTCCATTGTGGTTGATTCCTTTCCATTCCATTCCATTCCATTCCATTCCTTTCCATTCCGTTTCATTCCATTCCATTCAATTTCATTCCATTCGGGTTGAATCCATTCCATTCCATTCCTTTCCATTATATTCCATTCCATTCCATTCCATTCAGGTTCATTCCATTCCATTCCATTCCATTCCATTCCATTCCATTCCATTCCTTTCGGGTTGAATAAATTCCATTCCCTTCCATTCCATTCCATTCCATTCGGGTTGATTCCATTCCATTCCATTCCATTCCATTCCATTCCGGTTGATTCCATTCCATTTCTTTCCATTCCATTCCATTCCATTCCATTCTGGTTTATTCCATTCCATTCCATTCCATTCCATTCCATTCCATTCCATTCTATTCCATTCTATCCCATTCCATTCCATTCCATTCGGGATGATTCCATTCCATTCCATTCCATACCTTTCCATTGCTGTTGATTCCATTCCATTCCATTCCATTCCATTCCACTCCATTCCATTCCATTCCGTTTGTGTTGATTCCATTCCGTTCCAATCCATACCATTCCATTCCATTCCATTCCGGTTAATTCCATTCCATTCCATTTCATTCAATTCCATTCTGGTTGATTCCATTCCATTTCTCCCTATTCCATTCCATTCCATTCTATTCCATTCCATTCCATTCTATTCGCGTTGATTCCATTCCATCCCATTCCATTCCATTCCATCCCATTCCATTCCATTCCATTCGGGTTGATTCCATTGCATTCCATTCCATTCCATACCATTTGCGTGGATTCCATTCCATTCCATTCAATTCCATTGCATTCCATTCCTTTCGGGTTGATTCCTTTCCATTCCATTCCATTGCATTCCATTCCATACCATTCCATTCCATTCCACTCAGGTTGATTCCATTCCATTTCTTTCCATTCCATTCCATTCCATTCCATTCCATTCAGGTTTATTCCATTCCATTCCATTCCATTCCATTCCATTCCATTCCATTCGATTCCATTCCATTCCATTCCATTCCGTTCCATTCCATTCCATTCTATGCCATTCCAATCCATTCCATTCCGTTTGATTCCATTCCATTCCATTCCATACCGTTCCATTCCTGTTGATTCCTTTCAATTCCACTCCATTCCATTCCATTCCATTTGGGTTGATTCCATTCCGTTCCAATCCATACCATTCCATTCCATTCGGGTTGATTCCATTCCATTCCATTTCATTGCATTCTGTTTGATTCCATTCCATTCCATTCCATTCCATTCCATTCTGGTTGATTCCATTCCATTCCATTCCATTCCATTTCATTACATTCCATTCGGGTTGATTCCATTCCATTCCATTCTATTCCATTCCATTCCATTCCATTCGCTTTGATTCCATTCCATTCGATTCCATTCCATTCGGATTGACTCCATTCCATTCCATTTCATTCCATTCTATTCCATTCCATTGCATTCCATTTCATTCCATTCGGGTAGATTCCGTTCTATTCCATTCCTATCCATACCATTCCATACCGGTTCATTCCATTCCATTCCATTCCATTCCATTCCATTCCATCCCATTCCATTTGGGTTGATTCCATTCCATTCCATTCCATTCCATTTCATTCCAATCCATTCGGTTTCATTCCATTCCATTCCATTCCATGCCATTCGGTTGCTTCCATTCCAATCCAGAACATTCCATTCCGTTCCATTCAATTCCGGTTCATTCCATTCCATTCCATTCCATTCCATTCTATTCCATTCTGTTTAATTCCATTCCATTCCATTCCATTCCATTCGAGTTGATTCCATTCCATTCCATTCTATTCCATTCCATTCCATTCTATTCCATTCCATTCCATTCTATTCGCGTTGATTCCATTCCATCCCTTTCCATTCCATTCCATCCCATTCCATTCCACTCCATTCCATTCCATTCGGGTTGATTCCATTGCATTCCATTCCATTCCATTCTATTCCATTCCATTCGGGTTCATTCCATTCCATTCCGTTCCATTCGATTCCATTCCATTCCATTCCATTCGGGATGCTTCCATTCCAGTCAAGAACATTCCATTCCATTCCATTCCATTCCATTCCATTCCATTCCATTCCATTCCGGTTGATTCCATTGCATTCCATTCCATTCCATTTCACTCCATTCGGGTTGATTCCATTCCATTACATTCCATTACATTCCATTCTGGTTGATCCTATTCGATTCCATTCGCTTCAATTCCATTCCATTCCATTCCATTCGAGTTGCTTCCATTCCATTCCAGAACATTCCATTCCATTCCTTTCCATTCTTTCCATTCCATTCTATTCGGGTTCATTCCATTCCATTCCATTCCATTCCGTTCCATTCTGGTAGAATCCATTCCGTTCCATTCCAATCCATTCCATTCCATTCCGATTGATTCCATGCCATTCCTTTCCATTCCATTCCGTTCCATTCCATTCCATTCCGATTAATTCCATGCCATTCCATTGCATTCCATTCCGTTCCACTCCATTCCTCTGTGGTTGATTCCATTCCATTCCATTCCATTCCATTCCATTCCTTTCCAATCCGTTTCATTCCATTCCATTCAATTTCAATCCATTCGGGTTGATTCCATTCCATTCCATTCCATTAGGGTTGATGCCATTCCATTCCATTCAACACCATTCTATTCCATTTGGGTTGATTCCATTCCATTCCATTCCATTCCATTACATTACATTCGGGTTAATTCCATTCCATTCCATTCCATTCGATTCCATTTCATTCCATTCCATTCGGGATGCTTCCATTCCAGTCAAGAACATTCCATTCCATTCCATTCCATTCCTATCCATTACTTTCCATTCCGGTTTATCCCTTTACATTCCATTCCATTCCTTTCGTTTTGATTCCATTCCATTCCATTCCATTCGGTTTGATTCCATTCCATTCCATTACATTGCTTTCCATTCCATTCCATTTCATTCCATTCGGGTTGATTCCATTCCATTCCACTCCATTCCATTCTGGTCGATTCCATTCCATTCCATTCCCTTCATTTCCATTCCATTCCATTCCATTCTTGTTGCTTCCATTCCGATCCAGAACATTCCATTCCATTCCTTTCCATTACATTCCATTCCGTTCCATTCGGGTTCATTCCATTCAATTCCATTCCATTCCATTCCATTCCATTCCATTCCATTCCATTCCATTCCATTCCATTCCACTCGGGATGTTTCCATTCCATTTCATTCTATTCCATTCCATTCCATTCCAATCCATTCCATTCTGGATGATTACATTCCATTCCATTCGTGTTGATACCATTCCATTCCACGCCATTCCATTCCATTCCTTTAGGGTTGTTGTCGTTCAATTCCATTCCATACCATTCCATTATATTTGGGTTGATTCCATTCCATTCCATTCCATTACATTCGGGTTAATTCCATTCCATTCCTTCCCATTCGATTCCATTCCATTCCATTCCATTCGGGATGCTTCCATTCCAGTCAAGAACATTCCATTACATAACATTCCATTCCATTCCATTCCGGTTGATTCCATTGCATTCCATTCCATTCCATTTCATTCCATTCGGGTTGATTCCATTCCATTCCATTCCATTACATTCCATTCTGGTTGATCCTATTCGATTCCATTCGCTTCAATTCCATTCCATTCCATTCCATTCGAGTTGCTTCCATTCCAATCCAGAACATTCCATTCCATTCCTTTCCATTCTTTCCATTCCATTCTATTCGGGTTCATTCCATTCCATTCCATTCCATTCCGTTCCATTCTGGTAGAATCCATTCCGTTCAATTCCAATCCATTCCATTTCATTCCGATTGATTCCATGCCATTCCTTTCCATTCCATTCCATTCCGTTCCATTCCATTCCATTCCGATTAATTCCATTCCATTCCATTGCATTCCATTCCATTCCACTCCATTCCTCTGTGGTTGATTGCATTCCATTCCATTCCATTCCATTCCATTCCATTCCTTTCCAATCCGTTTCATTCCATTCCATTCAATTTCAATCCATTCGGGTTGATTCCATTCCATTCCATTCCTTTCCATTATATTCCATTGCATTCCATTCCATTCGGGTTCATTCCATTCCATTCCATTCCATTCCATTCCATTCCATTCCCTTCTTGTTGAATCCATTCCATTCCCTTCCATTCCATCCCATTCCATTCTATTCCATTCCATTCCGATACATTCCATTCCATTCCCTTCCATTCGTGTTGATTCCATTCCATGCCATGCCATTCCATTCCATTCCGGTTGATTCCATTCCATTCCATTCCATTCCATTCCATTCCATTCCATTCCCTTCTTGTTGAATCCATTCCATTCCCTTCCATTCCATCCCATTCCATTCTATTCCATTCCATTCCGATACATTCCATTCCATTCCCTTCCATTCGTGTTGATTCCATTCCATGCCATGCCATTCCATTCCATTCCGGTTGATTCCATTCCATTCCATTCCATTCCATTCCATTCCATTCCATTCCATTCCATTCCATTTCCTTCGTGTTGATTCCATTCCATTCCATTCCATTCCGTTCCCTTCCATTCCATTCCATTAGAGTTGATTCCATTCCATTCCATTCAATTCCATTCCATTCCATTTCATTCCATTCTCAATGATTCCATTCCATTCCATTCCATTCCATTCCATTCGGGTTGATTCCATTCCATTTCATTCCATTAGATTCCATTCCTTTCCATTCCATTCGTGTTAATTCCATGCCATTCCACTCCATTCCATTGCCTTCCATTCCATTCCATTCCATTCGGGTTGCTTCTATTCCATTCCAGAACATTCCATTCCATTCCATTCCGATTGATTCCATTCCATTCCATTGCATTCCATTCCATTCCACTCCATTCCATTGTGGTTGATTCCTTTCCATTCCATTCCATTCCATTCCTTTCCATTCCGTTTCATTCCATTCCATTCAATTTCATTCCATTCGGGTTGAATCCATTCCATTCCATTCCTTTCCATTATATTCCATTCCATTCCATTCCATTCGGGTTCATTCCATTCCATTCCATTCCATTCCATTCCATTCCATTCCATTCCCTTCGGGTTGAATAAATTCCATTCCCTTCCATTCCATTCCATTCCATTCGGGTTGATTCCATTCCATTCCATTCCATTCCATTCCATTCCATTCCATTCCATTCCGGTTGATTCCATTCCATTTCTTTCCATTCCATTCCATTCCATTCCATTCCATTCTGGTTTATTCCATTCCATTCCATTCCATTCCATTCCATTCTATTCCATTCTATCCCATTCCATTCCATTCCATTCGGGATGATTCCATTCCATTCCATTCCATACCTTTCCATTGCTGTTGATTCCATTCCATTCCATTCCATTCCATTCCACTCCATTCCATTCCATTCCGTTTGTGTTGATTCCATTCCGTTCCAATCCATACCATTCCATTCCATTCCATTCCGGTTAATTCCATTCCATTCCATTTCATTCAATTCCATTCTGGTTGATTCCATTCCATTTCTTCCTATTCCATTCCATTCCATTCTATTCCATTCCATTCCATTCTATTCGCGTTGATTCCATTCCATCCCATTCCATTCCATTCCATCCCATTCCATTCCATTCCATTCGGGTTGATTCCATTGCATTCCATTCCATTCCATACCATTTGCGTGGATTCCATTCCATTCCATTCAATTCCATTGCATTCCATTCCATTCGGGTTGATTCCTTTCCATTCCATTCCATTGCATTCCATTCCATACCATTCCATTCCATTCCACTCAGGTTGATTCCATTCCATTTCTTTCCATTCCATTCCATTCCATTCCATTCCATTCCATTCGGGTTTATTCCATTCCATTCCATTCCATTCCATTCCATTCCATTCCATTCCATTCCATTCCGTTCCATTCCATTCCATTCTATGCCATTCCAATCCATTCCATTCCGTTTGATTCCATTCCATTCCATTCCATACCATTCCATTCCTGTTGATTCCTTTCAATTCCACTCCATTCCATTCCATTCCGTTTGGGTTGATTCCATTCCGTTCCAATCCATACCATTCCATTCCATTCGGGTTGATTACATTCCATTCCATTCCATTCCATTTCATTGCATTCTGTTTGATTCCATTCCATTCCATTCCATTCCATTCCATTCCATTCCATTCCATTCCATTCCATTCCATTCCATTCTGGTTGATTCCATTCCATTCCATTCCATTCCATTTCATTACATTCCATTCGGGTTGATTCCATTCCATTCCATTCTATTCCATTCCATTCCATTCAATTCGGTTTGATTCCATTCCGTTCGATTCCATTCCATTCGGATTGACTCCATTCCATTCCATTTCATTCCATTCTATTCCATTCCATTGCATTCCATTTCATTCCATTCGGGTAGATTCCGTTCTATTCCATTCCTATCCATACCATTCCATACCGGTTCATTCCATTCCATTCCATTCCATTCCATTCCATTCCATCACATTCCATTTGTGTTGATTCCATTCCATTCCATTCCATTCCATTTCATTCCAATCCATTCGGTTTCATTCCATTCCATTCCATTCCATGCCATTCGGTTGCTTCCATTCCAATCCAGAACATTCCATTCCGTTCCATTCAATTCCGGTTCATTCCATTCCATTCCATTCCATTCCATTCTATTCCATTCTGTTTAATTCAATTCCATTCCATTCCATTCCATTCGAGTTGATTCCATTCCATTCCATTCTATTCCATTCCATTCCATTCTATTCGCGTTGATTCCATTCCATCCCTTTCCATTCCATTCCATCCCATTCCATTCCATTCCATTCCATTCCATTCCATTCGGGTTGATTCCATTGCATTCCATTCCATTCCATTCTATTCCATTCCATTCGGGTTCATTCCATTCCATTCCGTTCCATTCGATTCCATTCCATTCCATTCCATTCGGGATGCTTCCATTCCAGTCAAGAACATTCCATTCCATTCCATTCCATTCCATTCCATTCCGGTTGATTCCATTGCATTCCATTCCATTCCATTTCATTCCATTCGGGTTGACTCCATTCCATTACATTCCATTACATTCCATTCTGGTTGATCCTATTCGATTCCATTTGCTTCAATTCCATTCCATTCCATTCCATTCGAGTTGCTTCCATTCCATTCCAGAACATTCCATTCCATTCCTTTCCATTCTTTCCATTCCATTCTATTCGGGTTCATTCCATTCCATTCCATTCCGTTCCGTTCCATTCTGGGAGAATCCATTCCGTTCCATTCCAATCCATTCCATTCCATTCCCATTGATTCCATGCCATTCCTTTCCATTCCATTCCGTTCCATTCCATTCCATTCCGATTAATTCCATGCCATTCCATTGCATTCCATTCCATTCCACTCCATTCCTCTGTGGTTGATTCCATTCCATTCCATTCCATTCCATTCCATTCCATTCAATTCCATTCCTTTCCAATCCGTTTCATTCCATTCCATTCAATTTCAATCCATTCGGGTTGATTCCATTCCATTCCATTCCATTCCATTAGGGTTGATGCCATTCCATTCCATTCAACACCATTCTATTCCATTTGGGTTGATTCCATTCCATTCCATTCCATTCCATTACATTACATTCGGGTTAATTCCATTCCATTCCATTCCATTCCATTCCATTTCATTCCATTCCATTCGGGATGCTTCCATTCCAGTCAAGAACATTCCATTCCATTCCATTCCATTCCATTCCTATCCATTCCTTTCCATTCCGGTTTATCCCTTTACATTCCATTCCATTCCTTTCGTTTTGATTCCATTCCATTCCATTCCATTCCATTCCATTCCATTCGGTTTGATTCCATTCCATTCCATTACATTGCTTTCCATTCCATTCCATTTCATTCCATTCGGGTTGATTCCATTCCATTCCACTCCATTCCATTCTGGTCGATTCCATTCCATTCCATTCCCTTCATTTCCATTCCATTCCATTCCATTCTGGTTGCTTCCATTCCGATCCAGAACATTCCATTCCATTCCTTTCCATTACATTCCATTCCGTTCCATTCGGGTTCATTCCATTCAATTCCATTCCATTCCATTCCATTCCATTCCATTCCATTCCACTCGGGATGTTTCCATTCCATTTCATTCTATTCCATTCCATTCCATTCCAATCCATTCCATTCTGGATGATTACATTCCATTCCATTCGTGTTGATACCATTCCATTCCACGCCATTCCATTCCATTCCTTTAGGGTTGTTGCCGTTCAATTCCATTCCATACCATTCCATTATATTTGGGTTGATTCCATTCCATTCCATTCCATTACATTCGGGTTAATTCCATTCCATTCCTTCCCATTCGATTCCATTCCATTCCATTCCATTCGGGATGCTTCCATTCCAGTCAAGAACATTCCATTACATAACATTCCATTCCATTCCATTCCGGTTGATTCCATTGCATTCCATTCCATTCCATTTCATTCCATTCGGGTTGATTCCATTCCATTCCATTCCATTACATTCCATTCTGGTTGATCCTATTCGATTCCATTCGCTTCAATTCCATTCCATTCCATTCCATTCGAGTTGCTTCCATTCCAATCCAGAACATTCCATTCCATTCCTTTCCATTCTTTCCATTCCATTCTATTCGGGTTCATTCCATTCCATTCCATTCCATTCCGTTCCATTCTGGTAGAATCCATTCCGTTCCATTCCAATCCATTCCATTTCATTCCGATTGATTCCATGCCATTCCTTTCCATTCCATTCCATTCCGTTCCATTCCATTCCATTCCGATTAATTCCATTCCATTCCATTGCATTCCATTCCATTCCACTCCATTCCTCTGTGGTTGATTGCATTCCATTCCATTCCATTCCATTCCATTCCATTCCTTTCCAATCCGTTTCATTCCATTCCATTCAATTTCAATCCATTCGGGTTGATTCCATTCCATTCCATTCCTTTCCATTATATTCCATTGCATTCCATTCCATTCGGGTTCATTCCATTCCATTCCATTCCATTCCATTCCATTCCATTCCATTCCATTCCCTTCGTGTTGAATCCATTCCATTCCCTTCCATTCCATCCCATTCCATTCTATTCCATTCCATTCCGATACATTCCATTCCATTCCCTTCTATTCGTGTTGATTCCATTCCATGCCATGCCATTCCATTCCATTCCGGTTGATTCCATTCCATTCCATTCCATTCCATTCCATTCCATTCCATTCCATTCCATTTCATTTCCTTCGTGTTGATTCCATTCCATTCCATTCCATTCCGTTCCCTTCCATTCCATTCCATTAGAGTTGATTCCATTCCATTCCATTCAATTCCATTCCATTCCATTTCATTCCATTCTCGATGATTCCATTCCATTCCATTCCATTCCATTCGGGTTGATTCCATTCCATTTCATTCCATTAGATTCCATTCCTTTCCATTCCATTCGTGTTAATTCCATGTCATTCCACTCCATTCCATTGCCTTCCATTCCATTCCATTCCATTCGGGTTGCTTCTATTCCATTCCAGAACATTCCATTCCATTCCATTCCGATTGATTCCATTCCATTCCATTGCATTCCATTCCATTCCACTCCATTCCATTGTGGTTGATTCCTTTCCATTCCATTCCATTCCATTCCTTTCCATTCCGTTTCATTCCATTCCATTCAATTTCATTCCATTCGGGTTGAATCCATTCCATTACATTCCTTTCCATTATATTCCATTCCATTCCATTCCATTCGGGTTCATTCCATTCCATTCCATTCCATTGCATTCCATTCCATTCCATTCCCTTCGGGTTGAATAAATTCCATTCCCTTCCATTCCATTCCATTCCATTCGGGTTGATTCCATTCCATTCCATTCCATTCCATTCCATTCCATTCCATTCCGGTTGATTCCATTCCATTCCATTCCATTCCATTTCATTACATTCCATTCGGGTTGATTCCATTCCATTCCATTCTATTCCATTCCATTCCATTCCATTCGCTTTGATTCCATTCCATTCGATTCCATTCCATTCGGATTGACTCCATTCCATTCCATTTCATTCCATTCTATTCCATTCCTTTGCATTCCATTTCATTCCATTCGGGTAGATTCCGTTCTATTCCATTCCTATCCATACCATTCCATACCGGTTCATTCCATTCCATTCCATTCCATGCCATTCCATTCCATCCCATTCCATTTGGGTTGATTCCATTCCATTCCATTCCATTCCATTTCATTCCAATCCATTCGGTTTCATTCCATTCCATTCCATTCCATTCCATGCCATTCGGTTGCTTCCATTCCAATCCAGAACATTCCATTCCGTTCCATTCAATTCCGGTTCATTCCATTCCATTCCATTCCATTCCATTCTATTCCATTCTGTTTAATTCCATTCCATTCCATTCCATTCCATTCGAGTTGATTCCATTCCATTCCATTCTATTCCATTCCATTCCATTCTATTCCATTCCATTCCATTCTATTCCATTCCATTCCATTCTATTCGCGTTGATTCCATTCCATCCCTTTCCATTCCATTCCATCCCATTCCATTCCATTCCATTCCATTCCATTCGGGTTGATTCCATTGCATTCCATTCCATACCATTCTATTCCATTCCATTCGGGTTCATTCCATTCCATTCCGTTCCATTCGATTCCATTCCATTCCATTCCATTCGGGATGCTTCCATTCCAGTCAAGAACATTCCATTCCATTCCATTCCATTCCATTCCATTCCGGTTGATTCCATTGCATTCCATTCCATTCCATTTCATTCCATTCGGGTTGATTCCATTCCATTACATTCCATTACATTCCATTCTGGTTGATCCTATTCGATTCCATTCGCTTCAATTCCATTCCATTCCATTCCATTCGAGTTGCTTCCATTCCATTCCAGAACATTCCATTCCATTCCTTTCCATTCTTTCCATTCCATTCTATTCGGGTTCATTCCATTCCATTCCATTCCATTCCGTTCCATTCTGGTAGAATCCATTCCGTTCCATTCCAATCCATTCCATTCCATTCCGATTGATTCCATGCCATTCCTTTCCATTCCATTCCGTTCCATTCCATTCCATTCCGATTAATTCCATGACATTCCATTGCATTCCATTCCATTCCACTCCATTCCTCTGTGGTTGATTCCATTCCATTCCATTCCATTCCATTCCATTCCATTCCATTCCATTCCATTCCCTTCGGGTTGAATAAATTCCATTCCCTTCCATTCCATTCCATTCCATTCGGGTTGATTCCATTCCATTCCATTCCATTCCATTCCATTCCGGTTTATTCCATTCCATTTCTTTCCATTCCATTCCATTCCATTCTGGTTTATTCCATTCTATTCCATTCCATTCCATTCCATTCCATTCCATTCCATTCCATTCTATCCCATTCCATTCCATTCCATTCGGTATGATTCCATTCCATTCCATTCCATACCTTTCCATTGCTGTTGATTCCATTCCATTCCATTCCATTCCACTCCATTCCATTCCATTCCGTTTTTGTTGATTCCATTCCGTTCCAATCCATACCATTCCATTCCATTCCATTCCGGTTAATTCCATTCCATTCCATTTCATTCAATTCCATTCTGTTTGATTCCATTCCATTTCTTCCTATTCCATTCCATTCCATTCTATCCCATTCCATTCCATTCTATTCGCGTTGATTCCATTCCATCCCATTCCATTCCATTCCATCCCATTCCATTCCATTCCATTCGGGTTGATTCCATTGCATTCCATTCCATTCCATACCATTTGCGTGGATTCCATTCCATTCCATTCAATTCCATTGCATTCCATTCCATTCGGGTTGATTCCTTTCCATTCCATTCCATTGCATTCCATTCCATACCATTCCATTCCATTCCACTCAGGTTGATTCCATTCCATTTCTTTCCATTCCATTCCATTCCATTCCATTCCATTCGGGTTTTTTCCATTTCATTCCATTCCATTCCATTCCATTCCATTCCGTTCCATTCCATTCCATTCTATGCCATTCCAATCCATTCCATACCGTTTGATTCCATTCCATTCCATTCCATACCATTCCATTCCTGTTGATTCCTTTCAATTCCACTCCATTCCATTCCATTCCGTTTGGGTTGATTCCATTCCGTTCCAATCCATACCATTCCATTCCATTCGGGTTGATTCCATTCCATTCCATTCCATTCCATTTCATTGCATTCTGTTTGATTCCATTCCATTCCATTCCATTCCATTCCATTCTGGTTGATTCCATTCCATTCCATTCCATTCCATTTCATTACATTCCATTCGGGTTGATTCCATTCCATTCCATTCTATTCCATTCCATTCCATTCCATTCGCTTTGATTCCATTCCATTCGATTCCATTCCATTCGGATTTACTCCATTCCATTCCATTTCATTCCATTCTATTCCATTCCATTGCATTCCATTTCATTCCATTCGGGTAGATTCCGTTCTATTCCATTCCTATCCATACCATTCCATACCGGTTCATTCCATTCCATTCCATTCCATTCCATTCCATCCCATTCCATTTGGGTTGATTCCATTCCATTCCATTCCATTCCATTTCATTCCAATCCATTCGGTTTCATTCCATTCCATTCCATTCCATTCCATGCCATTCGGTTGCTTCCATTCCAATCCAGAACATTCCATTCCGTTCCATTCAATTCCGGTTCATTCCATTCCATTCCATTCCATTCCGTTCTATTCCATTCTGTTTAATTCCATTCCATTCCATTCCATTCCATTCCATTCGAGTTGATTCCATTCCATTCCATTCTATTCCATTCCATTCCATTCTATTCCATTCCATTCCATTCTATTCGCGTTGATTCCATTCCATCCCTTTCCATTCCATTCCATCCCATTCCATTCCATTCCATTCCATTCCATTCGGGTTGATTCCATTGCATTCCATTCCATTCCATTCTATTCCATTCCATTCGGGTTCATTCCATTCCATTCCGTTCCATTCGATTCCATTCCATTCCATTCCATTCGGGATGCTTCCATTCCAGTCAAGAACATTCCATTCCATTCCATTCCATTCCATTCCATTCCGGTTGATTCCATTGCATTCCTTTCCATTCCATTTCATTCCATTCGGGTTGATTCCATTCCATTACATTCCATTACATTCCATTCTGGTTGATCCTATTCGATTCCATTCGCTTCAATTCCATTCCATTCCATTCCATTCGAGTTGCTTCCATTCCATTCCAGAACATTCCATTCCATTCCTTTCCATTCTTTCCATTCCATTCTATTCGGGTTCATTCCATTCCATTCCATTCCATTCCGTTCCATTCTGGTAGAATCCATTCCGTTCCATTCCAATCCATTCCATTCGATTCCGATTGATTCCATGCCATTCCTTTCCATTCCATTCCGTTCCATTCCATTCCATTCCGATTAATTCCATGCCATTCCATTGCATTCCATTCCATTCCACTCCATTCCTCTGTGGTTGATTCCATTCCATTCCATTCCATTCCATTCCTTTCCAATCCGTTTCATTCCATTCCATTCAATTTCAATCCATTCGGGTTGATTCCATTCCATTCCATTCCATTCCATTCCATTAGGGTTGATGCCATTCCATTCCATTCAACACCATTCTATTCCATTTGGGTTGATTCCATTCCATTCCATTACATTCCATTACATTACATTCGGGTTAATTCCATTCCATTCCATTCCATTCGATTCCATTTCATTCCATTCCATTCGGGATGCTTCCATTCCAGTCAAGAACATTCCATTCCATTCCATTCCATTCCTATCCATTCCTTTCCATTCCGGTTTATCCCCTTTACATTCCATTCCATTCCTTTCGTTTTGATTCCATTCCATTCCATTCCATTCCATTCCATTCGGTTTGATTCCATTCCATTCCATTACATTGCTTTCCATTCCATTCCATTTCATTCCATTCGGGTTGATTCCATTCCATTCCACTCCATTCCATTCTGGTCGATTCCATTCCATTCCATTCCCTTCATTTCCATTCCATTCCATTCCATTCTGGTTGCTTCCATTCCGATCCAGAACATTCCATTCCATTCCATTCCATTCCATTCCATTCCATTCCATTCCATTCCATTCCACTCGGGATGTTTCCATTACATTTCATTCTATTCCATTCCATTCCATTCCAATCCATTCCATTCTGGATGATTACATTCCATTCCATTCGTGTTGATACCATTCCATTCCACGCCATTCCATTCCATTCCTTTAGGGTTGTTGCCGTTCAATTCCATTCCATACCATTCCATTATATTTGGGTTGATTCCATTCCATTCCATTCCATTACATTCGGGTTAATTCCATTCCATTCCTTCCCATTCGATTCCATTCCATTCCATTCCACTCGGGATGCTTCCATTCCAGTCAAGAACATTCCATTACATAACATTCCATTCCATTCCATTCCGGTTGATTCCATTGCATTCCATTCCATTCCATTTCATTCCATTCGGGTTGATTCCATTCCATTCCATTCCATTACATTCCATTCTGGTTGATCCTATTCGATTCCATTCGCTTCAATTCCATTCCATTCCATTCCATTCGAGTTGCTTCCATTCCAATCCAGAACATTCCATTCCATTCCTTTCCATTCTTTCCATTCCATTCTATTCAGGTTCATTCCATTCCATTCCATTCCATTCCGTTCCATTCTGGTAGAATCCATTCCGTTCCATTCCAATCCATTCCATTTCATTCCGATTGATTCCATGCCATTCCTTTCCATTCCATTCCATTCCGATTAATTCCATTCCATTCCATTGCATTCCATTCCATTCCACTCCATTCCTCTGTGGTTGATTGCATTCCATTCCATTCCATTCCATTCATTTCAAATCCGTTTCATTCCATTCCATTCAATTTCAATCCATTCGGGTTGATTCCATTCCATTCCATTCCTTGCCATTATATTCCATTGCATTCCATTCCATTCGGGTTCATTCCATTCCATTCCATTCCATTCCATGCCATTCCATTCCATTCCCTTCGTGTTGAATCCATTCCATTCCCTTCCATTCCATCCCATTCCATTCTATTCCATTCCATTCCGATACATTCCATTCCATTCCCTTCCATTCCTGTTGATTCCATTCCATGCCATGCCATTCCATTCCATTCCGTTTGATTCCATTCCATTCCATTCCATTCCATTCCATTTCATTTCCTTCGTGTTGATTCCATTCCATTCCATTCCATTCCGTTCCCTTCCATTCCATTCCATTAGAGTTGATTCCATTCCATTCCATTCAATTCCATTCCATTCCATTTCATTCCATTCTCGATGATTCCATTCCATTCCATTCCATTCCATTCGGGTTGATTCCATTCCATTTCATTCCATTAGATTCCATTCCTTTCCATTCCATTCGTGTTAATTCCATGCCATTCCACTCCATTCCATTGCCTTCCATTCCATTCCATTCCATTCGGGTTGCTTCTATTCCATTCCAGAACATTCCATTCCATTCCATTCCGATTGATTCCATTCCATTCCATTGCATTCCATTCCATTCCACTCCATTCCATTGTGGTTGATTCCTTTCCATTCCATTCCATTCCATTCCATTCCTTTCCATTCCGTTTCATTCCATTCCATTCAATTTCATTCCATTCGGGTTGAATCCATTCCATTCCATTCCTTTCCATTATATTCCATTCCATTCCATTCCATTCAGGTTCATTCCATTCCATTCCATTCCATTCCATTCCATTCCATTCCCTTCGGGTTGAATAAATTCCATTCCCTTCCATTCCATTCCATTCCATTCGGGTTGATTCCATTCCATTCCATTCCATTCCATTCCATTCCGGTTGATTCCATTCCATTTCTTTCCATTCCATTCCATTCCATTCCATTCTGGTTTATTCCATTCCATTCCATTCCATTCCATTCCATTCCATTCCATTCTATTCCATTCTATCCCATTCCATTCCATTCCATTCGGGATGATTCCATTCCATTCCATTCCATACCTTTCCATTGCTGTTGATTCCATTCCATTCCATTCCATTCCATTCCACTCCATTCCATTCCATTCCGTTTGTGTTGATTCCATTCCGTTCCAATCCATACCATTCCATTCCATTCCATTCCGGTTAATTCCATTCCATTCCATTTCATTCAATTCCATTCTGGTTGATTCCATTCCATTTCTTCCTATTCCATTCCATTCCATTCTATTCCATTCCATTCCATTCTATTCGCGTTGATTCCATTCCATCCCATTCCATTCCATTCCATCCCATGCCATTCCATTCCATTCGGGTTGATTCCATTGCATTCCATTCCATTCCATACCATTTGCGTGGATTCCATTCCATTCCATTCAATTCCATTGCATTCCATTCCTTTCGGGTTGATTCCTTTCCATTCCATTCCATTGCATTCCATTCCATACCATTCCATTCCATTCCACTCAGGTTGATTCCATTCCATTTCTTTCCATTCCATTCCATTCCATTCCATTCCATTCAGGTTTATTCCATTCCATTCCATTCCATTCCATTCCATTCCATTCCATTCCATTCCGTTCCGTTCCATTCCATTCCATTCTATGCCATTCCAATCCATTCCATTCCGTTTGATTCCATTCCATTCCATTCCATACCATTCCATTCCTGTTGATTCCTTTCAATTCCACTCCATTCCATTCCATTCCATTTGGGTTGATTCCATTCCGTTCCAATCCATACCATTCCATTCCATTCGGGTTGATTCCATTCCATTCCATTCCATTCCATTTCATTGCATTCTGTTTGATTCCATTCCATTCCATTCCATTCCATTCCATTCTGGTTGATTCCATTCCATTCCATTCCATTCCATTTCATTACATTCCATTCGGGTTGATTCCATTCCATTCCATTCTATTCCATTCCATTCCATTCAATTCGCTTTGATTCCATTCCATTCGATTCCATTCCATTCGGATTGACTCCATTCCATTCCATTTCATTCCATTCTATTCCATTCCATTGCATTCCATTTCATTCCATTCGGGTAGATTCCGTTCTATTCCATTCCTATCCATACCATTCCATACCGGTTCATTCCATTCCATTCCATTCCATTCCATTCCATTCCATTCCATCCCATTCCATTTGGGTTGATTCCATTCCATTCCATTCCATTGCATTTCATTCCAATCCATTCGGTTTCATTCCATTCCATTCCATTCCATGCCATTCGGTTGCTTCCATTCCAATCCAGAACATTCCATTCCGTTCCATTCAATTCCGGTTCATTCCATTCCATTCCATTCCATTCCATTCTATTCCATTCTGTTTAATTCCATTCCATTCCATTCCATTCCATTCGAGTTGATTCCATTCCATTCCATTCTATTCCATTCCATTCCATTCTATTCCATTCCATTCCATTCTATTCGCGTTGATTCCATTCCATCCCTTTCCATTCCATTCCATCCCATTCCATTCCACTCCATTCCATTCCATTCGGGTTGATTCCATTGCATTCCATTCCATTCCATTCTATTCCATTCCATTCGGGTTCATTCCATTCCATTCCGTTCCATTCGATTCCATTCCATTCCATTCCATTCGGGATGCTTCCATTCCAGTCAAGAACATTCCATTCCATTCCATTCCATTCCATTCCATTCCATTCCGGTTGATTCCATTGCATTCCATTCCATTCCATTTCATTCCATTCGGGTTGATTCCATTCCATTACATTCCATTACATTCCATTCTGGTTGATCCTATTCGATTCCATTCGCTTCAATTCCATTCCATTCCATTCCATTCGAGTTGCTTCCATTCCATTCCAGAACATTCCATTCCATTCCTTTCCATTCTTTCCATTCCATTCTATTCGGGTTCATTCCATTCCATTCCATTCCATTCCGTTCCATTCTGGTAGAATCCATTCCGTTCCATTCCAATCCATTCCATTCCATTCCGATTGATTCCATGCCATTCCTTTCCATTCCATTCCGTTCCATTCCATTCCATTCCGATTAATTCCATGCCATTCCATTGCATTCCATTCCATTCCACTCCATTCCTCTGTGGTTGATTCCATTCCATTCCATTCCATTCCATTCCATTCCATTCCATTCCATTCCTTTCCAATCCGTTTCATTCCATTCCATTCAATTTCAATCCATTCGGGTTGATTCCATTCCATTCCATTCCATTCCATTAGGGTTGATGCCATTCCATTCCATTCAACACCATTCTATTCCATTTGGGTTGATTCCATTCCATTCCATTCCATTCCATTACATTACATTCGGGTTAATTCCATTCCATTCCATTCCATTCGATTCCATTTCATTCCATTCCATTCGGGATGCTTCCATTCCAGTCAAGAACATTCCATTCCATTCCATTCCATTCCTATCCATTACTTTCCATTCCGGTTTATCCCTTTACATTCCATTCCATTCCTTTCGTTTTGATTCCATTCCATTCCATTCCATTCGGTTTGATTCCATTCCATTCCATTACATTGCTTTCCATTCCATTCCATTTCATTCCATTCGGGTTGATTCCATTCCATTCCACTCCATTCCATTCTGGTCGATTCCATTCCATTCCATTCCCTTCATTTCCATTCCATTCCATTCCATTCTTGTTGCTTCCATTCCGATCCAGAACATTCCATTCCATTCCTTTCCATTACATTCCATTCCGTTCCATTCGGGTTCATTCCATTCAATTCCATTCCATTCCATTCCATTCCATTCCATTCCATTCCATTCCATTCCGGTTGATTCCATTCCATTTCTTTCCATTCCATTCCCTTCCATTCCATTCCATTCTGGTTTATTCCATTCCATTCCATTCCATTCCATTCCATTCCATTCCATTCCATTCTATTCCATTCTATCCCATTCCATTCCATTCCATTCGGGATGATTCCATTCCATTCCATTCCATACCTTTCCATTGCTGTTGATTCCATTCCATTCCATTCCATTCCATTCCACTCCATTCCATTCCATTCCGTTTGTGTTGATTCCATTCCGTTCCAATCCATACCATTCCATTCCATTCCATTCCGGTTAATTCCATTCCATTCCATTTCATTCAATTCCATTCTGGTTGATTCCATTCCATTTCTTCCTATTCCATTCCATTCCATTCCATTCTATTCCATTCCATTCCATTCTATTCGCGTTGATTCCATTCCATCCCATTCCATTCCATTCCATCCCATTCCATTCCATTCCATTCGGGTTGATTCCATTGCATTCCATTCCATTCCATACCATTTGCGTGGATTCCATTCCATTCCATTCAATTCCATTGCATTCCATTCCATTCGGGTTGATTCCTTTCCATTCCATTCCATTGCATTCCATTCCATACCATTCCATTCCATTCCACTCAGGTTGATTCCATTCCATTTCTGTCCTTTCCATTCCATTCCATTCCATTCCATTCGGGTTTATTCCATTCCATTCCATTCCATTCCATTCCATTCCATTCCATTCCGTTCCATTCCATTCCATTCTATGCCATTCCATTCCATTCCATTCCGTTTGATTCCATTCCACTCCATTCCATACCATTCCATTCCTGTTGATTCCTTTCAATTCCACTCCATTCCATTCCATTCCGTTTGGGTTGATTCCATTCTGTTCCAATCCATACCATTCCATTCCATTCGGGTTGATTCCATTGCATTCCATTCCATTCCATTTCATTGCATTCTGTTTGATTCCATTCCATTCCATTCCATTCCATTCCATTCCATTCCATTCTGGTTGATTCCATTCCATTCCATTCCATTCCATGTCATTACATTCCATTCGGGTTGATTCCATTCCATTCCATTCTATTCCATTCCATTCCATTCAATTCCCTTTGATTCCATTCCATTCGATTCCATTCCATTCGGATTGACTCCATTCCATTCCATTTCATTCCATTCTATTCCATTCCATTGCATTCCATTTCATTCCATTCGGGTAGATTCCGTTCTATTCCATTCCTATCCACACCATTCCATACCGGTTCATTCCATTCCATTCCATTCCATTCCATTCCATTCCATTCCATCCCATTCCATTTGGGTTGATTCCATTCCATTCCATTCCATTCCATTTCATTCCAATCCATTCGGTTTCATTCCATTCCATTCCATTCCATGCCATTCGGTTGCTTCCATTCCAATCCAGAACATTCCATTCCGTTCCATTCAATTCCGGTTCATTCCATTCCATTCCATTCCATTCTATTCCATTCTGTTTAATTCCATTCCATTCCATTCCATTCCATTCGAGTTGATTCCATTCCATTCCATTCTATTCCATTCCATTCCATTCTATTCCATTCCATTCCATTCTATTCGCGTTGATTCCATTCCATCCCTTTCCATTCCATTCCATCCCATTCCATTCCATTCCATTCCATTCCATTCGTGTTGATTCCATTGCATTCCATTCCATTCCATTCTATTCCATTCCATTCGGGTTCATTCCATTCCATTCCGTTCCATTCGATTCCATTCCATTCCATTCCATTCGGGATGCTTCCATTCCAGTCAAGAACATTCCATTCCATTCCATTCCATTCCATTCCGGTTGATTCCATTGCATTCCATTCCATTCCATTTCATTCCATTCGGGTTGATTCCATTCCATTACATTCCATTACATTCCATTCTGGTTGATCCTATTCGATTCCATTCGCTTCAATTCCATTCCATTCCATTCCATTCGAGTTGCTTCCATTCCATTCCAGAACATTCCATTTCATTCCTTTCCATTCTTTCCATTCCATTCTATTCGGGTTCATTCCATTCCATTCCATTCCATTCCGTTCCATTCTGGTAGAATCCATTCCGTTCCATTCCAATCCATTCCATTCCATTCCGATTGATTCCATGCCATTCCTTTCCATTCCATTCCGTTCCATTCCATTCCATTCCGATTAATTCCATGCCATTCCATTGCATTCCATTCCATTCCACTCCATTCCTCTGTGGTTGATTCCATTCCATTCCATTCCATTCCATTCCATTCCATTCCATTCCTTTCCAATCCGTTTCATTCCATTCCATTCAATTTCAATCCATTCGGGTTGATTCCATTCCATTCCATTCCATTCCATTAGGGTTGATGCCATTCCATTCCATTCAACACCATTCTATTCCATTTGGGTTGATTCCATTCCATTCCATTCCATTACATTCGGGTTAATTCCATTCCATTCCATTCCATTCCATTCGATTCCATTTCATTCCATTCCATTCGGGATGCTTCCATTCCAGTCAAGAACATTCCATTCCATTCCATTCCATTCCTATCCATTCCTTTCCATTCCGGTTTATCCCTTTACATTCCATTCCATTCCTTTCGTTTTGATTCCATTCCATTCCATTCCATTCCATTCCATTCGGTTTGATTCCATTCCATTCCATTACATTGCTTTCCATTCCATTCCATTTCATTCCATTCGGGTTGATTCCATTCCATTCCACTCCATTCCATTCTGGTCGATTCCATTCCATTCCATTCCCTTCATTTCCATTCCATTCCATTCCATTCTGGTTGCTTCCATTCCGATCCAGAACATTCCATTCCATTCCTTTCCATTACATTCCATTCCGTTCCATTCGGGTTCATTCCATTCAATTCCATTCCATTCCATTCCATTCCATTCCATTCCATTCCACTCGGGATGTTTCCATTCCATTTCATTCTATTCCATTCCATTCCATTCCAATCCATTCCATTCTGGATGATTACATTCCATTCCATTCGTGTTGATACCATTCCATTCCACGCCATTCCATTCCATTCCTTTAGGGTTGTTGCCGTTCAATTCCATTCCATACCATTCCATTATATTTGGGTTGATTCCATTCCATTCCATTCCATTACATTCGGGTTAATTCCATTCCATTCCTTCCCATTCGATTCCATTCCATTCCATTCCATTCGGGATGCTTCCATTCCAGTCAAGAACATTCCATTACATAACATTCCATTCCATTCCATTCCGGTTGATTCCATTGCATTCCATTCCATTCCATTTCATTCCATTCGGGTTGATTCCATTCCATTCCATTCCATTACATTCCATTCTGGTTGATCCTATTCGATTCCATTCGCTTCAATTCCATTCCATTCCATTCCATTCGAGTTGCTTCCATTCCAATCCAGAACATTCCATTCCATTCCTTTCCATTCTTTCCATTCCATTCTATTCGGGTTCATTCCATTCCATTCCATTCCATTCCGTTCCATTCTGGTAGAATCCACTCCGTTCCATTCCAATCCATTCCATTTCATTCCGATTGATTCCATGCCATTCCTTTCCATTCCATTCCATTCCGTTCCATTCCATTCCATTCCGATTAATTCCATTCCATTCCATTGCATTCCATTCCATTCCACTCCATTCCTCTGTGGTTGATTGCATTCCATTCCATTCCATTCCATTCCATTCCATTCCATTCCTTTCCAATCCGTTTCATTCCATTCCATTCAATTTCAATCCATTCGGGTTGATTCCATTCCATTCCATTCCTTTCCATTATATTCCATTGCATTCCATTCCATTCGGGTTCATTCCATTCCATTCCATTCCCTTCTTGTTGAATCCATTCCATTCCCTTCCATTCCATCCCATTCCATTCTATTCCATTCCATTCCGATACATTCCATTCCATTCCCTTCCATTCGTGTTGATTCCATTCCATGCCATGCCATTCCATTCCATTCCGGTTGATTCCATTCCATTCCATTCCATTCAATTCCATTCCATTCCATTCCATTTCATTTCCTTCGTGTTTATTCCATTCCATTCCATTCCATTCCGTTCCCTTCCATTCCATTCCATTAGAGTTGATTCCATTCCATTCCATTCAATTCCATTCCATTCCATTTCATTCCATTCTCGATGATTTCATTCCATTCCATTCCATTCCATTCGGGTTGATTCCATTCCATTTCATTCCATTAGATTCCATTCCTTTCCATTCCATTCGTGTTAATTCCATGCCATTCCACTCCATTCCATTGCCTTCCATTCCATTCCATTCCATTCGGGTTGCTTCTATTCCTTTCCAGAACATTCCATTCCATTCCATTCCGATTGATTCCATTCCATTCCATTGCATTCCATTCCATTCCACTCCATTCCATTGTGGTTGATTCCTTTCCATTCCATTCCATTCCATTCCTTTCCATTCCGTTTCATTCCATTCCATTCAATTTCATTCCATTCGGGTTGAATCCATTCCATTCCATTCCTTTCCATTATATTCCATTCCATTCCATTCCATTCGGGTTCATTCCATTCCATTCCATTCCCTTCGGTTTGAATAAATTCCATTCCCTTCCATTCCATTCCATTCCATTCGCGTTGATTCCATTCCATTCCATTCCATTCCATTCCATTACGGTTGATTCCATTCCATTTCTTTCCATTCCATTCCATTCCATTCCATTCCATTCTGGTTTATTCCATTCCATTCCATTCCATTCCATTCCATTCCATTCCATTCCATTCCATTCTATTCCATTCCATTCCATTCCATTCCATTCCATTCCATTCTATTCCATTCTATCCCATTCCATTCCATTCCATTCGGGATGATTCCATTCCATTCCATTCCATACCTTTCCATTGCTGTTGATTCCATTCCATTCCATTCCATTCCATTCCACTCCATTCCATTCCATTCCGTTTGTGTTGATTCCATTCCGTTCCAATCCATACCATTCCATTCCATTCCATTCCGGTTAATTCCATTCCATTCCATTTCATTCAATTCCATTCTAGTTGATTCCATTCCATTTCTTCCTATTCCATTCCATTCCATTCTATTCCATTCCATTCCATTCTATTCGCGTTGATTCCATTCCATCTCATTCCATTCCATTCCATCCCATTCCATTCCATTCCATTCGGGTTGATTCCATTGCATTCCATTCCATTCCATACCATTTGCGTGGATTCCATTCCATTCCATTCAATTCCATTGCATTCCATTCCATTCGGGTTGATTCCTTTCCATTCCATTCCATTGCATTCCATTCCATACCATTCCATTCCATTCCACTCAGGTTGATTCCATTCCATTTCTTTCCATTCCATTCCATTACATTCCATTCCATTCGGGTTTATTCCATTCCATTCCATTCCATTCCATTCCATTCCATTCCATTCTATGCCATTCCAATCCATTCCATTCCGTTTGATTCCATTCCATTCCATTCCATACCATTCCATTCCTGTTGATTCCTTTCAATTCCACTCCATTCCATTCCATTCCGTTTGGGTTGATTCCATTCCGTTCCAATCCATACCATTCCATTCCATTCGGGTTGATTCCATTCCATTCCATTCCATTCCATTTCATTGCATTCTGTTTGATTCCATTCCATTCCATTCCATTCCATTCCATTCCATTCCATTCCATTCTGGTTCATTCCATTCCATTCCATTCCATTCCATTCCATTTCATTACATTACATTCGGGTTGATTCCATTCCATTCCATTCTATTCCATTCCATTCCATTCAATTCGCTTTGATTCCATTCCATTCGATTCCATTCCATTCGGATTGACTCCATTCCATTCCATTTCATTCCATTCTATTCCATTCCATTGCATTCCATTTCATTCCATTCGGGTAGATTCCGTTCTATTCCATTCCTATCCATACCATTCCATACCGGTTCATTCCATTCCATTCCATTCCATTCCATTCCATTCCATCCCATTCCATTTGGGTTGATTTCATTCCATTCCATTCCATTCCATTTCATTCCAATCCATTCGGTTTCATTCCATTCCATTCCATTCCATGCCATTCGGTTGCTTCCATTCCAATCCAGAACATTCCATTCCTTTCCATTCAATTCCGGTTCATTCCATTCCATTCCATTCCATTCCATTCCGTTCCATTCTATTCCATTCTGTTTAATTCCATTCCATTCCATTCCATTCCATTCGAGTTGATTCCATTCCATTCCATTCTATTCCATTCCATTCCATTCTATTCCATTCCATTCCATTCTATTCGCGTTGATTCCATTCCATCCCTTTCCATTCCATCCCATTCCATTCCATTCCATTCCATTCCATTCCATTCGGGTTGATTCCATTGCATTCCATTCCATTCCATTCTATTCCATTCCATTCGGGTTCATTCCATTCCATTCCGTTCCATTCGATTCCATTCCATTCCATTCCATTCGTGATGCTTCCATTCCAGTCAAGAACATTCCATTCCATTCCATTCCATTCCGGTTGATTCCATTGCATTCCATTCCATTCCATTTCATTCCATTCGGGTTGAATCCATTCCATTCCATTCCTTTCCATTATATTCCATTCCATTCCATTCCATTCGGGTTCATTCCATTCCATTCCATTCCCTTCGGTTTGAATAAATTCCATTCCCTTCCATTCCATTCCATTCCATTCGCGTTGATTCCATTCCATTCCATTCCATTCCATTCCATTACGGTTGATTCCATTCCATTTCTTTCCATTCCATTCCATTCCATTCCATTCCATTCTGGTTTATTCCATTCCATTCCATTCCATTCCATTCCATTCCATTCCATTCCATTCCATTCCATTCCATTCCATTCCATTCCATTCCATTCCATTCCATTCTATTCCATTCTATCCCATTCCATTCCATTCCATTCGGGATGATTCCATTCCATTCCATTCCATACCTTTCCATTGCTGTTGATTCCATTCCATTCCATTCCATTCCATTCCACTCCATTCCATTCCATTCCGTTTGTGTTGATTCCATTCCGTTCCAATCCATACCATTCCATTCCATTCCATTCCGGTTAATTCCATTCCATTCCATTTCATTCAATTCCATTCTAGTTGATTCCATTCCATTTCTTCCTATTCCATTCCATTCCATTCTATTCCATTCCATTCCATTCTATTCGCGTTGATTCCATTCCATCCCATTCCATTCCATTCCATCCCATTCCATTCCATTCCATTCGGGTTGATTCCATTGCATTCCATTCCATTCCATACCATTTGCGTGGATTCCATTCCATTCCATTCAATTCCATTGCATTCCATTCCATTCGGGTTGATTCCTTTCCATTCCATTCCATTGCATTCCATTCCATACCATTCCATTCCATTCCACTCAGGTTGATTCCATTCCATTTCTTTCCATTCCATTCCATTACATTCCATTCCATTCGGGTTTATTCCATTCCATTCCATTCCATTCCATTCCATTCCATTCCATTCCATTCTATGCCATTCCAATCCATTCCATTCCGTTTGATTCCATTCCATTCCATTCCATACCATTCCATTCCTGTTGATTCCTTTCAATTCCACTCCATTCCATTCCATTCCGTTTGGGTTGATTCCATTCCGTTCCAATCCATACCATTCCATTCCATTCGGGTTGATTCCATTCCATCCCATTCCATTCCATTTCATTGCATTCTGTTTGATTCCATTCCATTCCATTCCATTCCATTCCATTCCATTCCATTCCATTCTGGTTCATTCCATTCCATTCCATTCCATTCCATTCCATTTCATTACATTACATTCGGGTTGATTCCATTCCATTCCATTCTATTCCATTCCATTCCATTCAATTCGCTTTGATTCCATTCCATTCGATTCCATTCCATTCGGATTGACTCCATTCCATTCCATTTCATTCCATTCTATTCCATTCCATTGCATTCCATTTCATTCCATTCGGGTAGATTCCGTTCTATTCCATTCCTATCCATACCATTCCATACCGGTTCATTCCATTCCATTCCATTCCATTCCATTCCATTCCATTCCATTCCATTCCATCCCATTCCATTTGGGTTGATTTCATTCCATTCCATTCCATTCCATTTCATTCCAATCCATTCGGTTTCATTCCATTCCATTCCATTCCATGCCATTCGGTTGCTTCCATTCCAATCCAGAACATTCCATTCCTTTCCATTCAATTCCGGTTCATTCCATTCCATTCCATTCCATTCCGTTCCATTCTATTCCATTCTGTTTAATTCCATTCCATTCCATTCCATTCCATTCGAGTTGATTCCATTCCATTCCATTCTATTCCATTCCATTCCATTCTATTCCATTCCATTCCATTCTATTCGCGTTGATTCCATTCCATCCCTTTCCATTCCATCCCATTCCATTCCATTCCATTCCATTCCATTCCATTCGGGTTGATTCCATTGCATTCCATTCCATTCCATTCTATTCCATTCCATTCGGGTTCATTCCATTCCATTCCGTTCCATTCGATTCCATTCCATTCCATTCCATTCGTGATGCTTTCATTCCAGTCAAGAACATTCCATTCCATTCCATTCCATTCCGGTTGATTCCATTGCATTCCATTCCATTCCATTTCATTCCATTCGGGTTGATTCCATTCCATTACATTCCATTACATTCCATTCTGGTTGATCCTATTCGATTCCATTCGCTTCAATTCCATTCCATTCCATTCCATTCGAGTTGCTTCCATTCCATTCCAGAACATTCCATTCCATTCCTTTCCATTCTTTCCATTCCATTCTATTCGGGTTCATTCCATTCCATTCCATTCCATTCCGTTCCATTCTGGTAGAATCCATTCCGTTCCATTCCAATCCATTCCATTCCATTCCGATTGATTCCATGCCATTCCTTTCCATTCCATTCCGTTCCATTCCATTCCATTCCGATTAATTCCATGCCATTCCATTGCATTCCATTCCATTCCACTCCATTCCTCTGTGGTTGATTCCATTCCATTCCATTCCATTCCATTCCATTCCATTCCATTCCTTTCCAATCCGTTTCATTCCATTCCATTCAATTTCAATCCATTCGGGTTGATTCCATTCCATTCCATTCCATTCCATTAGGGTTGATGCCATTCCATTCCATTCAACACCATTCTATTCCATTTGGGTTGATTCCATTCCATTCCATTCCATTCCATTCCATTACATTCGGGTTAATTCCATTCCATTCCATTCCATTCGATTCCATTTCATTCCATTCCATTCGGGATGCTTCCATTCCAGTCAAGAACATTCCATTCCATTCCATTCCATTCCTATCCATTCCTTTCCATTCCGGTTTATCCCTTTACATTCCATTCCATTCCTTTCGTTTTGATTCCATTCCATTCCATTCCATTCCATTCCATTCGGTTTGATTCCATTCCATTCCATTACATTGCTTTCCATTCCATTCCATTTCATTCAATTCGGGTTGATTCCATTCCATTCCACTCCATTCCATTCTGGTCGATTCCATTCCATTCCATTCCCTTCATTTCCATTCCATTCCATTCCATTCTGGTTGCTTCCATTCCGATCCAGAACATTCCATTCCATTCCTTTCCATTACATTCCATTCCGTTCCATTCGGGTTCATTCCATTCAATTCCATTCCATTCCATTCCATTCCATTCCATTCCTTTCCACTCGGGATGTTTCCATTCCATTTCATTCTATTCCATTCCATTCCATTCCAATCCATTCCATTCTGGATGATTACATTCCATTCCATTCGTGTTGATACCATTCCATTCCACGCCATTCCATTCCATTGCTTTAGGGTTGTTGCCGTTCAATTCCATTCCATACCATTCCATTATATTTGGGTTGATTCCATTCCATTCCATTCCATTACATTCGGGTTAATTCCATTCCATTCCTTCCCATTCGATTCCATTCCATTCCATTCCATTCGGGATGCTTCCATTCCAGTCAAGAACATTCCATTACATAACATTCCATTCCATTCCATTCCGGTTGATTCCATTGCATTCCATTCCATTCCATTTCATTCCATTCGGGTTGATTCCATTCCATTACATTCCATTACATTCCATTCTGGTTGATCCTATTCGATTCCATTCGCTTCAATTCCATTCCATTCCATTCCATTCGAGTTGCTTCCATTCCAATCCAGAACATTCCATTCCATTCCTTTCCATTCTTTCCATTCCATTCTATTCGGGTTCATTCCATTCCATTCCATTCCATTCCGTTCCATTCTGGTAGAATCCATTCCGTTCCATTCCAATCCATTCCATTTCATTCCGATTGATTCCATGCCATTCCTTTCCATTCCATTCCATTCCGTTCCATTCCATTCCATTCCGATTAATTCCATTCCATTCCATTGCATTCCATTCCATTCCACTCCATTCCTCTGTGGTTGATTGCATTCCATTCCATTCCATTTCATTCCATTCCATTCCATTCCATTCCATTCCTTTCCAATCCGTTTCATTCCATTCCATTCAATTTCAATCCATTCGGGTTGATTCCATTCCATTCCATTCCTTTACATTATATTCCATTGCATTCCATTCCATTCGGGTTCATTCCATTCCATTCCATTCCATTCCATTCCATTCCATTCCCTTCGTGTTGAATCCATTCCATTCCCTTCCATTCCATCCCATTCCATTCTATTCCATTCCATTCCGATATATTCCATTCCATTCCCTTCCATTCGTGTTGATTCCATTCCATGCCATGCCATTCCATTCCATTCCGGTTGATTCCATTCCATTCCATTCCATTCCATTCCATTCCATTCCATTCCATTTCATTTCCTTCGTGTTGATTCCATTCCATTCCATTCCTTTCCATTCCGTTTCATTCCATTCCATTCAATTTCATTCCATTCGGGTTGAATCCATTCCATTCCATTCCTTTCCATTATATTCCATTCCATTCCATTCCATTCGGGTTCATTCCATTCCATTCCATTCCATTCCATTCCATTCCATTCCATTCCATTCCCTTCGGGTTGAATAAATTCCATTCCCTTCCATTCCATTCCATTCCATTCGGGTTGATTCCATTCCATTCCATTCCATTCCATTCCATTCCGGTTGATTCCATTCCATGTCTTTCCATTCCATTCCATTCCATTCCATTCCATTCTGGTTTATTCCATTCCATTCCATTCCATTCCATTCCATTCCATTCCATTCCATTCCATTCCATCCCATTCCATTTGGGTTGATTCCATTCCATTCCATTCCATTCCATTTCATTCCAATCCATTCGGTTTCATTCCATTCCATTCCATTCCATGAAATTCGGTTGCTTCCATTCCAATCCAGAACATTCCATTCCGTTCCATTCAATTCCGGTTCATTCCATTCCATTCCATTCCATTCCATTCTATTCCATTCTGTTTAATTCCATTCCATTCCATTCCATTCGAGTTGATTCCATTCCATTCCATTCTATTCCATTCCATTCCATTCCATTCCATTCCATTCCATTCTATTCGCGTTGATTCCATTCCATCCCTTTCCATTCCATTCCATCCCATTCCATTCCATTCCATTCCATTCCATTCCATTCGGGTTGATTCCATTGCATTCCATTCCATTCCATTCTATTCCATTCCATTCGGGTTCATTCCATTCCATTCCGTTCCATTCGATTCCATTCCATTCCATTCCATTCGGGATGCTTCCATTCCAGTCAAGAACATTCCATTCCTTTCCATTCCATTCCATTCCATTCCGGTTGATTCCATTGCATTCCATTCCATTCCATTTCATTCCATTCGGGTTGATTCCATTCCATTACATTCCATTACATTCCATTCTGGTTGATCCTATTCGATTCCATTCGCTTCAATTCCATTCCATTCCATTCCATTCGAGTTGCTTCCATTCCATTCCAGAACATTCCATTCCATTCCTTTCCATTCTTTCCATTCCATTCTATTCGGGTTCATTCCATTCCATTCCATTCCATTCCGTTCCATTCTGGTAGAATCCATTCCGTTCCATTCCAATCCATTCCATTCCATTCCGATTGATTCCATGCCATTCCTTTCCATTCCATTCCGTTCCATTCCATTCCATTCCGATTAATTCCATGCAATTCCATTGCATTCCATTCCATTCCACTCCATTCCTCTGTGGTTGATTCCATTCCATTCCATTCCATTCCATTCCATTCCATTCCTTTCCAATCCGTTTCATTCCATTCCATTCAATTTCAATCCATTCGGGTTGATTCCATTCCATTCCATTCCATTCCATTCCATTAGGGTTGATGCCATTCCATTCCATTCCACACCATTCTATTCCATTTGGGTTGATTCCATTCCATTCCATTCCATTCGATTCCATTGCATTCGGGTTAATTCCATTCCATTCCATTCCATTCCATTCCATTTCATTCCATTCCATTCGGGATGCTTCCATTCCAGTCAAGAACATTCCATTCCATTCCATTCCATTCCTATCCATTCCTTTCCATTCCGGTTTATCCCTTTACATTCCATTCCATTCCTTTCGTTTTGATTCCATTCCATTCCATTCCATTCCATTCCATTCGGTTTGATTCCATTCCATTCCATTACATTGCTTTCCATTCCATTCCATTTCATTCCTTTCGGGTTGATTCCATTCCATTCCACTCCATTCCATTCTGGTCGATTCCATTCCATTCCATTCCCTTCATTTCCATTCCATTCCATTCCATTCTGGTTGCTTCCATTCCGATCCAGAACATTCCATTCCATTCCTTTCCATTACATTCCATTCCGTTCCATTCGGGGTCATTCCATTCAATTCCATTCCATTGCATTCCATTCCATTCCATTCCATTCCACTCGGGATGTTTCCATTCCATTTCATTCTATTCCATTCCATTCCATTCCAATCCATTCCATTCTGGATGATTACATTCCATTCCATTCGTGTTGATACCATTCCATTCCACGCCATTCCATTCCATTCCTTTAGGGTTGTTGCCGTTCAATTCCATTCCATACCATTCCATTATATTTGGGTTGATTCCATTCCATTCCATTCCATTACATTCGGGTTAATTCCATTCCATTCCTTCCCATTCGATTCCATTCCATTCCATTCCATTCGGGATGCTTCCATTCCAGTCAAGAACATTCCATTACATAACATTCCATTCCATTCCATTCCGGTTGATTCCATTGCATTCCATTCCATTCCATTTCATTCCATTCGGGTTGATTCCATTCCATTCCATTACATTACATTCCATTCTGGTTGATCCTATTCGATTCCATTCGCTTCAATTCCATTCCATTCCATTCCATTCGAGTTGCTTCCATTCCAATCCAGAACATTCCATTCCATTCCTTTCCATTCTTTCCATTCCGATTAATTCCATTCCATTCCATTGCATTCCATTCCATTCCACTCCATTCCTCTGTGGTTGATTGCATTCCATTCCATTCCATTCCATTCCATTCCATTCCTTTCCAATCCGTTTCATTCCATTCCATTCAATTTCAATCCATTCGGGTTGATTCCATTCCATTCCATTCCTTTCCATTATATTCCATTGCATTCCATTCCATTCGGGTTCATTCCATTCCATTCCATTCCATTCCATTCCATTCCATTCCATTCCCTTCGTGTTGAATCCATTCCGTTCCCTTCCATTCCATCCCATTCCATTCTATTCCATTCCATTCCGATACATTCCATTCCATTCCCTTCCATTCGTGTTGATTCCATTCCATGCCATGCCATTCCATTCCATTCCGGTTGATTCCATTCCATTCCATTCCATTCCATTCCATTCCATTCCATTCCATTTCATTTCCTTCGTGTTTATTCCATTCCATTCCATTCCATTCCGTTCCCTTCCATTCCATTCCATTAGAGTTGATTCCATTCCATTCCATTCAATTCCATTCCATTCCATTTCATTCCATTCTCGATGATTCCATTCCATTCCATTCCATTCCATTCGGGTTGATTCCATTCCATTTCATTCCATTAGATTCCATTCCTTTCCATTCCATTCGTGTTAATTCCATGCCATTCCACTCCATTCCATTGCCTTCCATTCCATTCCATTCCATTCGGGTTGCTTCTATTCCATTCCAGAACATTCCATTCCATTCCTTTCCGATTGATTCCATTCCATTCCATTGCATTCCATTCCATTCCACTCCATTCCATTGTGGTTGATTCCTTTCCATTCCATTCCATTCCATTCCTTTCCATTCCGTTTCATTCCATTCCATTCAATTTCATTCCATTCGGGTTGAATCCATTCCATTCCATTCCTTTCCATTATATTCCATTCCATTCCATTACATTCAGTTTCATTCCATTCCATTCCATTCCATTCCATTCCATTCCATTCCATTCCATTCCCTTCGGGTTGAATAAATTCCATTCCCTTCCATTCCATTCCATTCCATTCGGGTTGATTCCATTCCATTCCATTCCATTCCATTCCATTCCGGTTTATTCCATTCCATTTCTTTCCATTCCATTCCATTCCATTCTGGTTTATTCCATTCCATTCCATTCCATTCCATTCCATTCCATTCCATTCCATTCTATCCCATTCCATTCCATTCCATTCGGGATGATTCCATTCCATTCCATTCCATACCTTTCCATTGCTGTTGATTCCATTCCATTCCATTCCATTCCATTCCACTCCATTCCATTCCATTCCGTTTTTGTTGATTCCATTCCGTTCCAATCCATACCATTCCATTCCATTCCATTCCGGTTAATTCCATTCCATTCCATTTCATTCAATTCCATTCTGGTTGATTCCATTCCATTTCTTCCTATTCCATTCCATTCCATTCTATTCCATTCCATTCCATTCTATTCGCGTTGATTCCATTCCATCCCATTCCATTCCATTCCATCCCATTCCATTCCATTCCATTCGGGTTGATTCCATTGCATTCCATTCCATTCCATACCATTTGCGTGGATTCCATTCCATTCCATTCAATTCCATTGCATTCCATTCCATTCGGGTTGATTCCTTTCCATTCCATTCCATTGCATTCCATTCCATACCATTCCATTCCATTCCACTCAGGTTGATTCCATTCCATTTCTTTCCATTCCATTCCATTCCATTCCATTCCATTCGGGTTTATTCCATTCCATTCCATTCCATTCCATTCCATTCCATTCCATTCCGTTCCATTCCATTCCATTCTATGCCATTCCAATCCATTCCATACCGTTTGATTCCATTCCATTCCATTCCATACCATTCCATTCCTGTTGATTCCTTTCAATTCCACTCCATTCCATTCCATTCCGTTTGGGTCGATTCCATTCCGTTCCAATCCATACCATTCCATTCCATTCGGGTTGATTCCATTCCATTCCATTCCATTCCATTTCATTGCATTCTGTTTGATTCCATTCCATTCCATTCCATTCCATTCCATTGTGGTTGATTCCATTCCATTCCATTCCATTCCATTTCATTACATTCCATTCGGGTTGATTCCATTCCATTCCATTCTATTCCATTCCATTCCATTCCATTCGCTTTGATTCCATTCCATTCGATTCCATTCCATTCGGATTGACTCCATTCCATTCCATTTCATTCCATTCTATTCCATTCCATTGCATTCCATTTCATTCCATTCGGGTAGATTCCGTTCTATTCCATTCCTATCCATACCATTCCATACCGGTTCATTCCATTCCATTCCATTCCATTCCATTCCATTCCATCCCATTCCATTTGGGTTGATTCCATTCCATTCCATTCCATTCCATTTCATTCCAATCCATTCGGTTTCATTCCATTCCATTCCATTCCATTCCATGCCATTCGGTTGCTTCCATTCCAATCCAGAACATTCCATTCCGTTCCATTCAATTCCGGTTCATTCCATTCCATTCCATTCCATTCCGTTCTATTCCATTCTGTTTAATTCCATTCCATTCCATTCCATTCCATTCGAGTTGATTCCATTCCATTCCATTCTATTCCATTCCATTCCATTCTATTCCATTCCATTCCATTCTATTCGCGTTGATTCCATTCCATCCCTTTCCATTCCATTCCATCCCATTCCATTCCATTCCATTCCACTTCATTCGGGTTGATTCCATTGCATTCCATTCCATTCCATTCTATTCCATTCCATTCGGGTTCATTCCATTCCATTCCGTTCCATTCGATTCCATTCCATTCCATTCCATTCGGGATGCTTCCATTCCAGTCAAGAACATTCCATTCCATTCCATTCCATTCCATTCCATTCCGGTTGATTCCATTGCATTCCATTCCATTCCATTTCATTCCATTCGGGTTGATTCCATTCCATTACATTCCATTACATTCCATTCTGGTTGATCCTATTCGATTCCATTCGCTTCAATTCCATTCCATTCCATTCCATTCGAGTTGCTTCCATTCCATTCCAGAACATTCCATTCCATTCCTTTCCATTCTTTCCATTCCATTCTATTCGGGTTCATTCCATTCCATTCCATTCCATTCCGTTCCATTCTGGTAGAATCCATTCCGTTCCATTCCAATCCATTCCATTCGATTCCGATTGATTCCATGCCATTCCTTTCCATTCCATTCCGTTCCATTCCATTCCATTCCGATTAATCCAATGCCATTCCATTGCATTCCATTCCATTCCACTCCATTCCTCTGTGGTTGATTCCATTCCATTCCATTCCATTCCATTCCTTTCCAATCCGTTTCATTCCATTCCATTCAATTTCAATCCATTCGGGTTGATTCCATTCCATTCCATTCCATTCCATTCCATTAGGGTTGATGCCATTCCATTCCATTCAACACCATTCTATTCCATTTGGGTTGATTCCATTCCATTCCATTCCATTCCATTACATTACATTCGGGTTAATTCCATTCCATTCCATTCCATTCGATTCCGTCTCATTCCATTCCATTCGGGATGCTTCCATTCCAGTCAAGAACATTCCATTCCATTCCATTCCATTCCTATCCATTCCTTTCCATTCCGGTTTATCCCCTTTACATTCCATTCCATTCCTTTCGTTTTGATTCCATTCCATTCCATTCCATTCCATTCCATTCGGTTTGATTCCATTCCATTCCATTACATTGCTTTCCATTCCATTCCATTTCATTCCATTCGGGTTGATTCCATTCCATTCCACTCCATTCCATTCTGGTCGATTCCATTCCATTCCATTCCCTTCATTTCCATTCCATTCCATTCCATTCTGGTTGCTTCCATTCCGATCCAGAACATTCCATTCCATTCCATTCCATTCCATTCCATTCCATTCCATTCCATTCCATTCCACTCGGGATGTTTCCATTCCATTTCATTCTATTCCATTCCATTCCATTCCAATCCATTCCATTCTGGATGATTACATTCCATTCCATTCGTGTTGATACCATTCCATTCCACGCCATTCCATTCCATTCCTTTAGGGTTGTTGCCGTTCAATTCCATTCCATACCATTCCATTATATTTGGGTTGATTCCATTCCATTCCATTCCATTACATTCGGGTTAATTCCATTCCATTCCTTCCCATTCGATTCCATTCCATTCCATTCCATTCGGGATGCTTCCATTCCAGTCAAGAACATTCCATTACATAACATTCCATTCCATTCCATTCCGGTTGATTCCATTGCATTCCATTCCATTCCATTTCATTCCATTCGGGTTGATTCCATTCCATTCCATTCCATTACATTCCATTCTGGTTGATCCTATTCGATTCCATTCGCTTCAATTCCATTCCATTCCATTCCATTCGAGTTGCTTCCATTCCAATCCAGAACATTCCATTCCATTCCTTTCCATTCTTTCCATTCCATTCTATTCAGGTTCATTCCATTCCATTCCATTCCATTCCGTTTCATTCTGGTAGAATCCATTCCGTTCCATTCCAATCCATTCCATTTCATTCCGATTGATTCCATGCCATTCCTTTCCATTCCATTCCATTCCGATTAATTCCATTCCATTCCATTGCATTCCATTCCATTCCACTCCATTCCTCTGCGGTTGATTGCATTCCATTCCATTCCATTCCATTCATTTCAAATCCGTTTCATTCCATTCCATTCAATTTCAATCCATTCGGGTTGATTCCATTCCATTCCATTCCTTGCCATTATATTCCATTGCATTCCATTCCATTCGGGTTCATTCCATTCCATTCCATTCCATTCCATGCCATTCCATTCCATTCCCTTCGTGTTGAATCCATTCCATTCCCTTCCATTCCATCCGATTCCATTCTATTCCATTCCATTCCGATACATTCCATTCCATTCCCTTCCATTCCTGTTGATTCCATTCCATGCCATGCCATTCCATTCCATTCCGTTTGATTCCATTCCATTCCATTCCATTCCATTCCATTCCATTTCATTTCCTTCGTGTTGATTCCATTCCATTCCATTCCATTCCGTTCCCTTCCATTCCATTCCATTAGAGTTGATTCCATTCCATTCCATTCAATTCCATTCCATTCCATTTCATTCCATTCTCGATGATTCCATTCCATTCCATTCCATTCCATTCGGGTTGATTCCATTCCATTTCATTCCATTAGATTCCATTCCTTTCCATTCCATTCGTGTTAATTCCATGCCATTCCACTCCATTCCATTGCCTTCCATTCCATTCCATTCCATTCGGGTTGCTTCTATTCCATTCCAGAACATTCCATTCCATTCCATTCCGATTGATTCCATTCCATTCCATTGCATTCCATTCCATTCCACTCCATTCCATTGTGGTTGATTCCTTTCCATTCCATTCCATTCCATTCCATTCCATTCCTTTCCATTCCGTTTCATTCCATTCCATTCAATTTCATTCCATTCGGGTTGAATCCATTCCATTCCATTCCATTCCATTATATTCCATTCCATTCCATTCCATTCAGGTTCATTCCATTCCATTCCATTCCATTCCATTCCATTCCATTCCATTCCCTTCGGGTTGAATAAATTCCATTCCCTTCCATTCCATTCCATTCCATTCGGGTTGATTCCATTCCATTCCATTCCATTCCATTCCATTCCGGTTGATTCCATTCCATTTCTTTCCATTCCATTCCATTCCATTCCATTCTGGTTTATTCCATTCCATTCCATTCCATTCCATTCCATTCCATTCTATTCCATTCTATCCCATTCCATTCCATTCCATTCGGGATGATTCCATTCCATTCCATTCCATACCTTTCCATTGCTGTTGATTCCATTCCATTCCATTCCATTCCATTCCATTCCATTCCACTCCATTCCATTCCATTCCGTTTGTGTTGATTCCATTCCGTTCCAATCCATACCATTCCATTCCATTCCATTCCGGTTAATTCCATTCCATTCCATTTCATTCAATTCCATTCTGGTTGATTCCATTCCATTTCTTCCTATTCCATTCCATTCCATTCTATTCCATTCCATTCCATTCTATTCGCGTTGATTCCATTCCATCCCATTCCATTCCATTCCATCCCATTCCATTCCATTCCATTCGGGTTGATTCCATTGCATTCCATTCCATTCCATACCATTTGCGTGGATTCCATTCCATTCCATTCAATTCCATTGCATTCCATTCCTTTCGGGTTGATTCCTTTCCATTCCATTCCATTGCATTCCATTCCATACCATTCCATTCCATTCCACTCAGGTTGATTCCATTCCATTTCTTTCCATTCCATTCCATTCCATTCCATTCCATTCAGGTTTATTCCATTCCATTCCATTCCATTCCATTCCATTCCATTCCATTCCGTTCCATTCCATTCTATGCCATTCCAATCCATTCCATTCCGTTTGATTCCATTCCATTCCATTCCATACCATTCCATTCCTGTTGATTCCTTTCAATTCCACTCCATTCCATTCCGTTCCATTTGGGTTGATTCCATTCCGTTCCAATCCATACCATTCCATTCCATTCGGGTTGATTCCATTCCATTCCATTCCATTCCATTCCATTGCATTCTGTTTGATTCCATTCCATTCCATTCCATTCCATTCCATTCTGGTTGATTCCATTCCATTCCATTCCATTCCATTTCATTACATTCCATTCGGGTTGATTCCATTCCATTCCATTCTATTCCATTCCATTCCATTCAATTCGCTTTGATTCCATTCCATTCGATTCCATTCCATTCGGATTGACTCCATTCCATTCCATTTCATTCCATTCTATTCCATTCCATTGCATTCCATTTCATTCCATTCGGGTAGATTCCGTTCTATTCCATTCCTATCCATACCATTCCATACCGGTTCATTCCATTCCATTCCATTCCATTCCATTCCATTCCATCCCATTCCATTTGGGTTGATTCCATTCCATTCCATTCCATTCCATTTCATTCCAATCCATTCGGTTTCATTCCATTCCATTCCATTCCATGCCATTCGGTTGCTTCCATTCCAATCCAGAACATTCCATTCCGTTCCATTCAATTCCGGTTCATTCCATTCCATTCCATTCCATTCCATTCTATTCCATTCTGTTTAATTCCATTCCATTCCATTCCATTCCATTCGAGTTGATTCCATTCCATTCCATTCTATTCCATTCCATTCCATTCTATTCCATTCCATTCCATTCTATTCGCGTTGATTCCATTCCATCCCTTTCCATTCCATTCCATCCCATTCCATTCCATTCCATTCCATTCCATTCGGGTTGATTCCATTGCATTCCATTCCATTCCATTCTATTCCATTCCATTCGGGTTCATTCCATTCCATTCCGTCCCATTCGATTCCATTCCATTCCATTCCATTCGGGATGCTTCCATTCCAGTCAAGAACATTCCATTCCATTCCATTCCATTCCATTCCATTCCGGTTGATTCCATTGCATTCCATTCCATTCCATTTCATTCCATTCGGGTTGATTCCATTCCATTACATTCCATTACATTCCATTCTGGTTGATCCTATTCGATTCCATTCGCTTCAATTCCATTCCATTCCATTCCATTCGAGTTGCTTCCATTCCATTCCAGAACATTCCATTCCATTCCTTTCCATTCTTTCCATTCCATTCTATTTGGGTTCATTCCATTCCATTCCATTCCATTCCGTTCCATTCTGGTAGAATCCATTCCGTTCCATTCCAATCCATTCCATTCCATTCCGATTGATTCCATGCCATTCCTTTCCATTCCATTCCGTTCCATTCCATTCCATTCCGATTAATTCCATGCCATTCCATTGCATTCCATTCCATTCCACTCCATTCCTCTGTGGTTGATTCCATTCCATTCCATTCCATTCCATTCCATTCCATTCCATTCCTTTCCAATCCGTTTCATTCCATTCCATTCAATTTCAATCCATTCGGGTTGATTCCATTCCATTCCATTCCATTCCATTAGGGTTGATGCCATTCCATTCCATTCAACACCATTCTATTCCATTTGGGTTGATTCCATTCCATTCCATTACATTCCATTACATTACATTCGGGTTAATTCCATTCCATTCCATTCCATTCGATTCCATTTCATTCCATTCCATTCGGGATGCTTCCATTCCAGTCAAGAACATTCCATTCCATTCCATTCCATTCCTATCCATTCCTTTCCATTCCGGTTTATCCCTTTACATTCCATTCCATTCCTTTCGTTTTGATTCCATTCCATTCCATTCCATTCGGTTTGATTCCATTCCATTCCATTACATTGCTTTCCATTCCATTCCATTTCATTCCATTCGGGTTGATTCCATTCCATTCCACTCCATTCCATTCTGGTCGATTCCATTCCATTCCATTCCCTTCATTTCCATTCCATTCCATTCCATTCTTGTTGCTTCCATTCCGATCCAGAACATTCCATTCCATTCCTTTCCATTACATTCCATTCCGTTCCATTCGGGTTCATTCCATTCCATTCCATTCCATTCCATTCCATTCCATTCCATTCCATTCCATTCCATTCCATTCCACTCGGGATGTTTCCATTCCATTTCATTCTGTTCCATTCCATTCCATTCCAATCCATTCCATTCTGGATGATTACATTCCATTCCATTCGTGTTGATACCATTCCATTCCACGCCATTCCATTCCATTCCTTTAGGGTTGTTGTCGTTCAATTCCATTCCATACCATTCCATTATATTTGGGTTGATTCCATTCCATTCCATTCCATTACATTCGGGTTAATTCCATTCCATTCCTTCCCATTCGATTCCATTCCATTCCATTCCATTCGGGATGCTTCCATTCCAGTCAAGAACATTCCATTACATAACATTCCATTCCATTCCATTCCGGTTGATTCCATTGCATTCCATTCCATTCCATTTCATTCCATTCGGGTTGATTCCATTCCATTCCATTCCATTACATTCCATTCTGGTTGATCCTATTCGATTCCATTCGCTTCAATTCCATTCCATTCCATTCCATTCGAGTTGCTTCCATTCCAATCCAGAACATTCCATTCCATTCCTTTCCATTCTTTCCATTCCATTCTATTCGGGTTCATTCCATTCCATTCCATTCCATTCCGTTCCATTCTGGTAGAATCCATTCCGTTCAATTCCAATCCATTCCATTTCATTCCGATTGATTCCATGCCATTCCTTTCCATTCCATTCCATTCCGTTCCATTCCATTCCATTCCGATTAATTCCATTCCATTCCATTGCATTCCATTCCATTCCACTCCATTCCTCTGTGGTTGATTGCATTCCATTCCATTCCATTCCATTCCTTTCAAATCCGTTTCATTCCATTCCATTCAATTTCAATCCATTCGGGTTGATTCCATTCCATTCCATTCCTTGCCATTATATTCCATTGCATTCCATTCCATTCGGGTTCATTCCATTCCATTCCATTCCATTCCATGCCATTCCATTCCATTCCCTTCGTGTTGAATCCATTCCATTCCCTTCCATTCCATCCCATTCCATTCTATTCCATTCCATTCCGATACATTCCATTCCATTCCCTTCCATTCGTGTTGATTCCATTCCATGCCATGCCATTCCATTCCATTCCGGTTGATTCCATTCCATTCCATTCCATTCCATTCCATTTCATTTCCTTCGTGTTGATTCCATTCCATTCCATTCCATTCCGTTCCCTTCCATTCCATTCCATTAGAGTTGATTCCATTCCATTCCATTCAATTCCATTCCATTCCATTTCATTCCATTCTCGATGATTCCATTCCATTCCATTCCATTCCATTCGGGTTGATTCCATTCCATTTCATTCCATTAGATTCCATTCCTTTCCATTCCATTCGTGCTAATTCCATGCCATTCCACTCCATTCCATTGCCTTCCATTCCATTCCATTCCATTCGGGTTGCTTCTATTCCATTCCAGAACATTCCATTCCATTCCATTCCGATTGATTCCATTCCATTCCATTGCATTCCATTCCATTCCACTCCATTCCATTGTGGTTGATTCCTTTCCATTCCATTCCATTCCATTCCATTCCTTTCCATTCCGTTTCATTCCATTCCATTCAATTTCATTCCATTCGGGTTGAATCCATTCCATTCCATTCCTTTCCATTATATTCCATTCCATTCCATTCCATTCAGGTTCATTCCATTCCATTCCATTCCATTCCATTCCATTCCATTCCATTCCTTTCGGGTTGAATAAATTCCATTCCCTTCCATTCCATTCCATTCCATTCGGGTTGATTCCATTCCATTCCATTCCATTCCATTCCATTCCGGTTGATTCCATTCCATTTCTTTCCATTCCATTCCATTCCATTCCATTCTGGTTTATTCCATTCCATTCCATTCCATTCCATTCCATTCCATTCCATTCTATTCCATTCTATCCCATTCCATTCCATTCCATTCGGGATGATTCCATTCCATTCCATTCCATACCTTTCCATTGCTGTTGATTCCATTCCATTCCATTCCATTCCATTCCACTCCATTCCATTCCATTCCGTTTGTGTTGATTCCATTCCGTTCCAATCCATACCATTCCATTCCATTCCATTCCGGTTAATTCCATTCCATTCCATTTCATTCAATTCCATTCTGGTTGATTCCATTCCATTTCTCCCTATTCCATTCCATTCCATTCTATTCCATTCCATTCCATTCTATTCGCGTTGATTCCATTCCATCCCATTCCATTCCATTCCATCCCATTCCATTCCATTCCATTCGGGTTGATTCCATTGCATTCCATTCCATTCCATACCATTTGCGTGGATTCCATTCCATTCCATTCAATTCCATTGCATTCCATTCCTTTCGGGTTGATTCCTTTCCATTCCATTCCATTGCATTCCATTCCATACCATTCCATTCCATTCCACTCAGGTTGATTCCATTCCATTTCTTTCCATTCCATTCCATTCCATTCCATTCCATTCAGGTTTATTCCATTCCATTCCATTCCATTCCATTCCATTCCATTCCATTCGATTCCATTCCATTCCATTCCATTCCGTTCCATTCCATTCCATTCTATGCCATTCCAATCCATTCCATTCCGTTTGATTCCATTCCATTCCATTCCATACCGTTCCATTCCTGTTGATTCCTTTCAATTCCACTCCATTCCATTCCATTCCATTTGGGTTGATTCCATTCCGTTCCAATCCATACCATTCCATTCCATTCGGGTTGATTCCATTCCATTCCATTTCATTGCATT
This sequence comes from Pan paniscus, assembly GCF_029289425.2. Classification (NCBI taxonomy): domain Eukaryota; kingdom Metazoa; phylum Chordata; class Mammalia; order Primates; family Hominidae; genus Pan; species Pan paniscus. Next base: position 40,486,718 of record NC_073267.2, on the reverse strand, counting down.
CTGTTTGATTCCATTCCATTCCATTCCATTCCATTCCATTCTGGTTGATTCCATTCCATTCCATTCCATTCCATTTCATTACATTCCATTCGGGTTGATTCCATTCCATTCCATTCTATTCCATTCCATTCCATTCCATTCGCTTTGATTCCATTCCATTCGATTCCATTCCATTCGGATTGACTCCATTCCATTCCATTTCATTCCATTCTATTCCATTCCATTGCATTCCATTTCATTCCATTCGGGTAGATTCCGTTCTATTCCATTCCTATCCATACCATTCCATACCGGTTCATTCCATTCCATTCCATTCCATTCCATTCCATTCCATCCCATTCCATTTGGGTTGATTCCATTCCATTCCATTCCATTCCATTTCATTCCAATCCATTCGGTTTCATTCCATTCCATTCCATTCCATGCCATTCGGTTGCTTCCATTCCAATCCAGAACATTCCATTCCGTTCCATTCAATTCCGGTTCATTCCATTCCATTCCATTCCATTCCATTCTATTCCATTCTGTTTAATTCCATTCCATTCCATTCCATTCCATTCGAGTTGATTCCATTCCATTCCATTCTATTCCATTCCATTCCATTCTATTCCATTCCATTCCATTCTATTCGCGTTGATTCCATTCCATCCCTTTCCATTCCATTCCATCCCATTCCATTCCACTCCATTCCATTCCATTCGGGTTGATTCCATTGCATTCCATTCCATTCCATTCTATTCCATTCCATTCGGGTTCATTCCATTCCATTCCGTTCCATTCGATTCCATTCCATTCCATTCCATTCGGGATGCTTCCATTCCAGTCAAGAACATTCCATTCCATTCCATTCCATTCCATTCCATTCCATTCCATTCCATTCCGGTTGATTCCATTGCATTCCATTCCATTCCATTTCACTCCATTCGGGTTGATTCCATTCCATTACATTCCATTACATTCCATTCTGGTTGATCCTATTCGATTCCATTCGCTTCAATTCCATTCCATTCCATTCCATTCGAGTTGCTTCCATTCCATTCCAGAACATTCCATTCCATTCCTTTCCATTCTTTCCATTCCATTCTATTCGGGTTCATTCCATTCCATTCCATTCCATTCCGTTCCATTCTGGTAGAATCCATTCCGTTCCATTCCAATCCATTCCATTCCATTCCGATTGATTCCATGCCATTCCTTTCCATTCCATTCCGTTCCATTCCATTCCATTCCGATTAATTCCATGCCATTCCATTGCATTCCATTCCGTTCCACTCCATTCCTCTGTGGTTGATTCCATTCCATTCCATTCCATTCCATTCCATTCCTTTCCAATCCGTTTCATTCCATTCCATTCAATTTCAATCCATTCGGGTTGATTCCATTCCATTCCATTCCATTAGGGTTGATGCCATTCCATTCCATTCAACACCATTCTATTCCATTTGGGTTGATTCCATTCCATTCCATTCCATTCCATTACATTACATTCGGGTTAATTCCATTCCATTCCATTCCATTCGATTCCATTTCATTCCATTCCATTCGGGATGCTTCCATTCCAGTCAAGAACATTCCATTCCATTCCATTCCATTCCTATCCATTACTTTCCATTCCGGTTTATCCCTTTACATTCCATTCCATTCCTTTCGTTTTGATTCCATTCCATTCCATTCCATTCGGTTTGATTCCATTCCATTCCATTACATTGCTTTCCATTCCATTCCATTTCATTCCATTCGGGTTGATTCCATTCCATTCCACTCCATTCCATTCTGGTCGATTCCATTCCATTCCATTCCCTTCATTTCCATTCCATTCCATTCCATTCTTGTTGCTTCCATTCCGATCCAGAACATTCCATTCCATTCCTTTCCATTACATTCCATTCCGTTCCATTCGGGTTCATTCCATTCCATTCCATTCCATTCCATTCCATTCCATTCCATTCCATTCCATTCCATTCCATTCCATTCCACTCGGGATGTTTCCATTCCATTTCATTCTATTCCATTCCATTCCATTCCAATCCATTCCATTCTGGATGATTACATTCCATTCCATTCGTGTTGATACCATTCCATTCCACGCCATTCCATTCCATTCCTTTAGGGTTGTTGTCGTTCAATTCCATTCCATACCATTCCATTATATTTGGGTTGATTCCATTCCATTCCATTCCATTACATTCGGGTTAATTCCATTCCATTCCTTCCCATTCGATTCCATTCCATTCCATTCCATTCGGGATGCTTCCATTCCAGTCAAGAACATTCCATTACATAACATTCCATTCCATTCCATTCCGGTTGATTCCATTGCATTCCATTCCATTCCATTTCATTCCATTCGGGTTGATTCCATTCCATTCCATTCCATTACATTCCATTCTGGTTGATCCTATTCGATTCCATTCGCTTCAATTCCATTCCATTCCATTCCATTCGAGTTGCTTCCATTCCAATCCAGAACATTCCATTCCATTCCTTTCCATTCTTTCCATTCCATTCTATTCGGGTTCATTCCATTCCATTCCATTCCATTCCGTTCCATTCTGGTAGAATCCATTCCGTTCAATTCCAATCCATTCCATTTCATTCCGATTGATTCCATGCCATTCCTTTCCATTCCATTCCATTCCGTTCCATTCCATTCCATTCCGATTAATTCCATTCCATTCCATTGCATTCCATTCCATTCCACTCCATTCCTCTGTGGTTGATTGCATTCCATTCCATTCCATTCCATTCCATTCCATTCCTTTCCAATCCGTTTCATTCCATTCCATTCAATTTCAATCCATTCGGGTTGATTCCATTCCATTCCATTCCTTTCCATTATATTCCATTGCATTCCATTCCATTCGGGTTCATTCCATTCCATTCCATTCCATTCCATTCCATTCCATTCCCTTCTTGTTGAATCCATTCCATTCCCTTCCATTCCATCCCATTCCATTCTATTCCATTCCATTCCGATACATTCCATTCCATTCCCTTCCATTCGTGTTGATTCCATTCCATGCCATGCCATTCCATTCCATTCCGGTTGATTCCATTCCATTCCATTCCATTCCATTCCATTCCATTCCATTCCCTTCTTGTTGAATCCATTCCATTCCCTTCCATTCCATCCCATTCCATTCTATTCCATTCCATTCCGATACATTCCATTCCATTCCCTTCCATTCGTGTTGATTCCATTCCATGCCATGCCATTCCATTCCATTCCGGTTGATTCCATTCCATTCCATTCCATTCCATTCCATTCCATTCCATTCCATTCCATTCCATTCCATTTCCTTCGTGTTGATTCCATTCCATTCCATTCCATTCCGTTCCCTTCCATTCCATTCCATTAGAGTTGATTCCATTCCATTCCATTCAATTCCATTCCATTCCATTTCATTCCATTCTCAATGATTCCATTCCATTCCATTCCATTCCATTCCATTCGGGTTGATTCCATTCCATTTCATTCCATTAGATTCCATTCCTTTCCATTCCATTCGTGTTAATTCCATGCCATTCCACTCCATTCCATTGCCTTCCATTCCATTCCATTCCATTCGGGTTGCTTCTATTCCATTCCAGAACATTCCATTCCATTCCATTCCGATTGATTCCATTCCATTCCATTGCATTCCATTCCATTCCACTCCATTCCATTGTGGTTGATTCCTTTCCATTCCATTCCATTCCATTCCTTTCCATTCCGTTTCATTCCATTCCATTCAATTTCATTCCATTCGGGTTGAATCCATTCCATTCCATTCCTTTCCATTATATTCCATTCCATTCCATTCCATTCGGGTTCATTCCATTCCATTCCATTCCATTCCATTCCATTCCATTCCATTCCCTTCGGGTTGAATAAATTCCATTCCCTTCCATTCCATTCCATTCCATTCGGGTTGATTCCATTCCATTCCATTCCATTCCATTCCATTCCATTCCATTCCATTCCGGTTGATTCCATTCCATTTCTTTCCATTCCATTCCATTCCATTCCATTCCATTCTGGTTTATTCCATTCCATTCCATTCCATTCCATTCCATTCTATTCCATTCTATCCCATTCCATTCCATTCCATTCGGGATGATTCCATTCCATTCCATTCCATACCTTTCCATTGCTGTTGATTCCATTCCATTCCATTCCATTCCATTCCACTCCATTCCATTCCATTCCGTTTGTGTTGATTCCATTCCGTTCCAATCCATACCATTCCATTCCATTCCATTCCGGTTAATTCCATTCCATTCCATTTCATTCAATTCCATTCTGGTTGATTCCATTCCATTTCTTCCTATTCCATTCCATTCCATTCTATTCCATTCCATTCCATTCTATTCGCGTTGATTCCATTCCATCCCATTCCATTCCATTCCATCCCATTCCATTCCATTCCATTCGGGTTGATTCCATTGCATTCCATTCCATTCCATACCATTTGCGTGGATTCCATTCCATTCCATTCAATTCCATTGCATTCCATTCCATTCGGGTTGATTCCTTTCCATTCCATTCCATTGCATTCCATTCCATACCATTCCATTCCATTCCACTCAGGTTGATTCCATTCCATTTCTTTCCATTCCATTCCATTCCATTCCATTCCATTCCATTCGGGTTTATTCCATTCCATTCCATTCCATTCCATTCCATTCCATTCCATTCCATTCCGTTCCATTCCATTCCATTCTATGCCATTCCAATCCATTCCATTCCGTTTGATTCCATTCCATTCCATTCCATACCATTCCATTCCTGTTGATTCCTTTCAATTCCACTCCATTCCATTCCATTCCGTTTGGGTTGATTCCATTCCGTTCCAATCCATACCATTCCATTCCATTCGGGTTGATTCCATTCCATTCCATTCCATTCCATTTCATTGCATTCTGTTTGATTCCATTCCATTCCATTCCATTCCATTCCATTCCATTCCATTCCATTCCATTCCATTCCATTCCATTCTGGTTGATTCCATTCCATTCCATTCCATTCCATTTCATTACATTCCATTCGGGTTGATTCCATTCCATTCCATTCTATTCCATTCCATTCCATTCAATTCGGTTTGATTCCATTCCGTTCGATTCCATTCCATTCGGATTGACTCCATTCCATTCCATTTCATTCCATTCTATTCCATTCCATTGCATTCCATTTCATTCCATTCGGGTAGATTCCGTTCTATTCCATTCCTATCCATACCATTCCATACCGGTTCATTCCATTCCATTCCATTCCATTCCATTCCATTCCATCACATTCCATTTGTGTTGATTCCATTCCATTCCATTCCATTCCATTTCATTCCAATCCATTCGGTTTCATTCCATTCCATTCCATTCCATGCCATTCGGTTGCTTCCATTCCAATCCAGAACATTCCATTCCGTTCCATTCAATTCCGGTTCATTCCATTCCATTCCATTCCATTCCATTCTATTCCATTCTGTTTAATTCAATTCCATTCCATTCCATTCCATTCGAGTTGATTCCATTCCATTCCATTCTATTCCATTCCATTCCATTCTATTCGCGTTGATTCCATTCCATCCCTTTCCATTCCATTCCATCCCATTCCATTCCATTCCATTCCATTCCATTCCATTCGGGTTGATTCCATTGCATTCCATTCCATTCCATTCTATTCCATTCCATTCGGGTTCATTCCATTCCATTCCGTTCCATTCGATTCCATTCCATTCCATTCCATTCGGGATGCTTCCATTCCAGTCAAGAACATTCCATTCCATTCCATTCCATTCCATTCCATTCCGGTTGATTCCATTGCATTCCATTCCATTCCATTTCATTCCATTCGGGTTGACTCCATTCCATTACATTCCATTACATTCCATTCTGGTTGATCCTATTCGATTCCATTTGCTTCAATTCCATTCCATTCCATTCCATTCGAGTTGCTTCCATTCCATTCCAGAACATTCCATTCCATTCCTTTCCATTCTTTCCATTCCATTCTATTCGGGTTCATTCCATTCCATTCCATTCCGTTCCGTTCCATTCTGGGAGAATCCATTCCGTTCCATTCCAATCCATTCCATTCCATTCCCATTGATTCCATGCCATTCCTTTCCATTCCATTCCGTTCCATTCCATTCCATTCCGATTAATTCCATGCCATTCCATTGCATTCCATTCCATTCCACTCCATTCCTCTGTGGTTGATTCCATTCCATTCCATTCCATTCCATTCCATTCCATTCAATTCCATTCCTTTCCAATCCGTTTCATTCCATTCCATTCAATTTCAATCCATTCGGGTTGATTCCATTCCATTCCATTCCATTCCATTAGGGTTGATGCCATTCCATTCCATTCAACACCATTCTATTCCATTTGGGTTGATTCCATTCCATTCCATTCCATTCCATTACATTACATTCGGGTTAATTCCATTCCATTCCATTCCATTCCATTCCATTTCATTCCATTCCATTCGGGATGCTTCCATTCCAGTCAAGAACATTCCATTCCATTCCATTCCATTCCATTCCTATCCATTCCTTTCCATTCCGGTTTATCCCTTTACATTCCATTCCATTCCTTTCGTTTTGATTCCATTCCATTCCATTCCATTCCATTCCATTCCATTCGGTTTGATTCCATTCCATTCCATTACATTGCTTTCCATTCCATTCCATTTCATTCCATTCGGGTTGATTCCATTCCATTCCACTCCATTCCATTCTGGTCGATTCCATTCCATTCCATTCCCTTCATTTCCATTCCATTCCATTCCATTCTGGTTGCTTCCATTCCGATCCAGAACATTCCATTCCATTCCTTTCCATTACATTCCATTCCGTTCCATTCGGGTTCATTCCATTCAATTCCATTCCATTCCATTCCATTCCATTCCATTCCATTCCACTCGGGATGTTTCCATTCCATTTCATTCTATTCCATTCCATTCCATTCCAATCCATTCCATTCTGGATGATTACATTCCATTCCATTCGTGTTGATACCATTCCATTCCACGCCATTCCATTCCATTCCTTTAGGGTTGTTGCCGTTCAATTCCATTCCATACCATTCCATTATATTTGGGTTGATTCCATTCCATTCCATTCCATTACATTCGGGTTAATTCCATTCCATTCCTTCCCATTCGATTCCATTCCATTCCATTCCATTCGGGATGCTTCCATTCCAGTCAAGAACATTCCATTACATAACATTCCATTCCATTCCATTCCGGTTGATTCCATTGCATTCCATTCCATTCCATTTCATTCCATTCGGGTTGATTCCATTCCATTCCATTCCATTACATTCCATTCTGGTTGATCCTATTCGATTCCATTCGCTTCAATTCCATTCCATTCCATTCCATTCGAGTTGCTTCCATTCCAATCCAGAACATTCCATTCCATTCCTTTCCATTCTTTCCATTCCATTCTATTCGGGTTCATTCCATTCCATTCCATTCCATTCCGTTCCATTCTGGTAGAATCCATTCCGTTCCATTCCAATCCATTCCATTTCATTCCGATTGATTCCATGCCATTCCTTTCCATTCCATTCCATTCCGTTCCATTCCATTCCATTCCGATTAATTCCATTCCATTCCATTGCATTCCATTCCATTCCACTCCATTCCTCTGTGGTTGATTGCATTCCATTCCATTCCATTCCATTCCATTCCATTCCTTTCCAATCCGTTTCATTCCATTCCATTCAATTTCAATCCATTCGGGTTGATTCCATTCCATTCCATTCCTTTCCATTATATTCCATTGCATTCCATTCCATTCGGGTTCATTCCATTCCATTCCATTCCATTCCATTCCATTCCATTCCATTCCATTCCCTTCGTGTTGAATCCATTCCATTCCCTTCCATTCCATCCCATTCCATTCTATTCCATTCCATTCCGATACATTCCATTCCATTCCCTTCTATTCGTGTTGATTCCATTCCATGCCATGCCATTCCATTCCATTCCGGTTGATTCCATTCCATTCCATTCCATTCCATTCCATTCCATTCCATTCCATTCCATTTCATTTCCTTCGTGTTGATTCCATTCCATTCCATTCCATTCCGTTCCCTTCCATTCCATTCCATTAGAGTTGATTCCATTCCATTCCATTCAATTCCATTCCATTCCATTTCATTCCATTCTCGATGATTCCATTCCATTCCATTCCATTCCATTCGGGTTGATTCCATTCCATTTCATTCCATTAGATTCCATTCCTTTCCATTCCATTCGTGTTAATTCCATGTCATTCCACTCCATTCCATTGCCTTCCATTCCATTCCATTCCATTCGGGTTGCTTCTATTCCATTCCAGAACATTCCATTCCATTCCATTCCGATTGATTCCATTCCATTCCATTGCATTCCATTCCATTCCACTCCATTCCATTGTGGTTGATTCCTTTCCATTCCATTCCATTCCATTCCTTTCCATTCCGTTTCATTCCATTCCATTCAATTTCATTCCATTCGGGTTGAATCCATTCCATTACATTCCTTTCCATTATATTCCATTCCATTCCATTCCATTCGGGTTCATTCCATTCCATTCCATTCCATTGCATTCCATTCCATTCCATTCCCTTCGGGTTGAATAAATTCCATTCCCTTCCATTCCATTCCATTCCATTCGGGTTGATTCCATTCCATTCCATTCCATTCCATTCCATTCCATTCCATTCCGGTTGATTCCATTCCATTCCATTCCATTCCATTTCATTACATTCCATTCGGGTTGATTCCATTCCATTCCATTCTATTCCATTCCATTCCATTCCATTCGCTTTGATTCCATTCCATTCGATTCCATTCCATTCGGATTGACTCCATTCCATTCCATTTCATTCCATTCTATTCCATTCCTTTGCATTCCATTTCATTCCATTCGGGTAGATTCCGTTCTATTCCATTCCTATCCATACCATTCCATACCGGTTCATTCCATTCCATTCCATTCCATGCCATTCCATTCCATCCCATTCCATTTGGGTTGATTCCATTCCATTCCATTCCATTCCATTTCATTCCAATCCATTCGGTTTCATTCCATTCCATTCCATTCCATTCCATGCCATTCGGTTGCTTCCATTCCAATCCAGAACATTCCATTCCGTTCCATTCAATTCCGGTTCATTCCATTCCATTCCATTCCATTCCATTCTATTCCATTCTGTTTAATTCCATTCCATTCCATTCCATTCCATTCGAGTTGATTCCATTCCATTCCATTCTATTCCATTCCATTCCATTCTATTCCATTCCATTCCATTCTATTCCATTCCATTCCATTCTATTCGCGTTGATTCCATTCCATCCCTTTCCATTCCATTCCATCCCATTCCATTCCATTCCATTCCATTCCATTCGGGTTGATTCCATTGCATTCCATTCCATACCATTCTATTCCATTCCATTCGGGTTCATTCCATTCCATTCCGTTCCATTCGATTCCATTCCATTCCATTCCATTCGGGATGCTTCCATTCCAGTCAAGAACATTCCATTCCATTCCATTCCATTCCATTCCATTCCGGTTGATTCCATTGCATTCCATTCCATTCCATTTCATTCCATTCGGGTTGATTCCATTCCATTACATTCCATTACATTCCATTCTGGTTGATCCTATTCGATTCCATTCGCTTCAATTCCATTCCATTCCATTCCATTCGAGTTGCTTCCATTCCATTCCAGAACATTCCATTCCATTCCTTTCCATTCTTTCCATTCCATTCTATTCGGGTTCATTCCATTCCATTCCATTCCATTCCGTTCCATTCTGGTAGAATCCATTCCGTTCCATTCCAATCCATTCCATTCCATTCCGATTGATTCCATGCCATTCCTTTCCATTCCATTCCGTTCCATTCCATTCCATTCCGATTAATTCCATGACATTCCATTGCATTCCATTCCATTCCACTCCATTCCTCTGTGGTTGATTCCATTCCATTCCATTCCATTCCATTCCATTCCATTCCATTCCATTCCATTCCCTTCGGGTTGAATAAATTCCATTCCCTTCCATTCCATTCCATTCCATTCGGGTTGATTCCATTCCATTCCATTCCATTCCATTCCATTCCGGTTTATTCCATTCCATTTCTTTCCATTCCATTCCATTCCATTCTGGTTTATTCCATTCTATTCCATTCCATTCCATTCCATTCCATTCCATTCCATTCCATTCTATCCCATTCCATTCCATTCCATTCGGTATGATTCCATTCCATTCCATTCCATACCTTTCCATTGCTGTTGATTCCATTCCATTCCATTCCATTCCACTCCATTCCATTCCATTCCGTTTTTGTTGATTCCATTCCGTTCCAATCCATACCATTCCATTCCATTCCATTCCGGTTAATTCCATTCCATTCCATTTCATTCAATTCCATTCTGTTTGATTCCATTCCATTTCTTCCTATTCCATTCCATTCCATTCTATCCCATTCCATTCCATTCTATTCGCGTTGATTCCATTCCATCCCATTCCATTCCATTCCATCCCATTCCATTCCATTCCATTCGGGTTGATTCCATTGCATTCCATTCCATTCCATACCATTTGCGTGGATTCCATTCCATTCCATTCAATTCCATTGCATTCCATTCCATTCGGGTTGATTCCTTTCCATTCCATTCCATTGCATTCCATTCCATACCATTCCATTCCATTCCACTCAGGTTGATTCCATTCCATTTCTTTCCATTCCATTCCATTCCATTCCATTCCATTCGGGTTTTTTCCATTTCATTCCATTCCATTCCATTCCATTCCATTCCGTTCCATTCCATTCCATTCTATGCCATTCCAATCCATTCCATACCGTTTGATTCCATTCCATTCCATTCCATACCATTCCATTCCTGTTGATTCCTTTCAATTCCACTCCATTCCATTCCATTCCGTTTGGGTTGATTCCATTCCGTTCCAATCCATACCATTCCATTCCATTCGGGTTGATTCCATTCCATTCCATTCCATTCCATTTCATTGCATTCTGTTTGATTCCATTCCATTCCATTCCATTCCATTCCATTCTGGTTGATTCCATTCCATTCCATTCCATTCCATTTCATTACATTCCATTCGGGTTGATTCCATTCCATTCCATTCTATTCCATTCCATTCCATTCCATTCGCTTTGATTCCATTCCATTCGATTCCATTCCATTCGGATTTACTCCATTCCATTCCATTTCATTCCATTCTATTCCATTCCATTGCATTCCATTTCATTCCATTCGGGTAGATTCCGTTCTATTCCATTCCTATCCATACCATTCCATACCGGTTCATTCCATTCCATTCCATTCCATTCCATTCCATCCCATTCCATTTGGGTTGATTCCATTCCATTCCATTCCATTCCATTTCATTCCAATCCATTCGGTTTCATTCCATTCCATTCCATTCCATTCCATGCCATTCGGTTGCTTCCATTCCAATCCAGAACATTCCATTCCGTTCCATTCAATTCCGGTTCATTCCATTCCATTCCATTCCATTCCGTTCTATTCCATTCTGTTTAATTCCATTCCATTCCATTCCATTCCATTCCATTCGAGTTGATTCCATTCCATTCCATTCTATTCCATTCCATTCCATTCTATTCCATTCCATTCCATTCTATTCGCGTTGATTCCATTCCATCCCTTTCCATTCCATTCCATCCCATTCCATTCCATTCCATTCCATTCCATTCGGGTTGATTCCATTGCATTCCATTCCATTCCATTCTATTCCATTCCATTCGGGTTCATTCCATTCCATTCCGTTCCATTCGATTCCATTCCATTCCATTCCATTCGGGATGCTTCCATTCCAGTCAAGAACATTCCATTCCATTCCATTCCATTCCATTCCATTCCGGTTGATTCCATTGCATTCCTTTCCATTCCATTTCATTCCATTCGGGTTGATTCCATTCCATTACATTCCATTACATTCCATTCTGGTTGATCCTATTCGATTCCATTCGCTTCAATTCCATTCCATTCCATTCCATTCGAGTTGCTTCCATTCCATTCCAGAACATTCCATTCCATTCCTTTCCATTCTTTCCATTCCATTCTATTCGGGTTCATTCCATTCCATTCCATTCCATTCCGTTCCATTCTGGTAGAATCCATTCCGTTCCATTCCAATCCATTCCATTCGATTCCGATTGATTCCATGCCATTCCTTTCCATTCCATTCCGTTCCATTCCATTCCATTCCGATTAATTCCATGCCATTCCATTGCATTCCATTCCATTCCACTCCATTCCTCTGTGGTTGATTCCATTCCATTCCATTCCATTCCATTCCTTTCCAATCCGTTTCATTCCATTCCATTCAATTTCAATCCATTCGGGTTGATTCCATTCCATTCCATTCCATTCCATTCCATTAGGGTTGATGCCATTCCATTCCATTCAACACCATTCTATTCCATTTGGGTTGATTCCATTCCATTCCATTACATTCCATTACATTACATTCGGGTTAATTCCATTCCATTCCATTCCATTCGATTCCATTTCATTCCATTCCATTCGGGATGCTTCCATTCCAGTCAAGAACATTCCATTCCATTCCATTCCATTCCTATCCATTCCTTTCCATTCCGGTTTATCCCCTTTACATTCCATTCCATTCCTTTCGTTTTGATTCCATTCCATTCCATTCCATTCCATTCCATTCGGTTTGATTCCATTCCATTCCATTACATTGCTTTCCATTCCATTCCATTTCATTCCATTCGGGTTGATTCCATTCCATTCCACTCCATTCCATTCTGGTCGATTCCATTCCATTCCATTCCCTTCATTTCCATTCCATTCCATTCCATTCTGGTTGCTTCCATTCCGATCCAGAACATTCCATTCCATTCCATTCCATTCCATTCCATTCCATTCCATTCCATTCCATTCCACTCGGGATGTTTCCATTACATTTCATTCTATTCCATTCCATTCCATTCCAATCCATTCCATTCTGGATGATTACATTCCATTCCATTCGTGTTGATACCATTCCATTCCACGCCATTCCATTCCATTCCTTTAGGGTTGTTGCCGTTCAATTCCATTCCATACCATTCCATTATATTTGGGTTGATTCCATTCCATTCCATTCCATTACATTCGGGTTAATTCCATTCCATTCCTTCCCATTCGATTCCATTCCATTCCATTCCACTCGGGATGCTTCCATTCCAGTCAAGAACATTCCATTACATAACATTCCATTCCATTCCATTCCGGTTGATTCCATTGCATTCCATTCCATTCCATTTCATTCCATTCGGGTTGATTCCATTCCATTCCATTCCATTACATTCCATTCTGGTTGATCCTATTCGATTCCATTCGCTTCAATTCCATTCCATTCCATTCCATTCGAGTTGCTTCCATTCCAATCCAGAACATTCCATTCCATTCCTTTCCATTCTTTCCATTCCATTCTATTCAGGTTCATTCCATTCCATTCCATTCCATTCCGTTCCATTCTGGTAGAATCCATTCCGTTCCATTCCAATCCATTCCATTTCATTCCGATTGATTCCATGCCATTCCTTTCCATTCCATTCCATTCCGATTAATTCCATTCCATTCCATTGCATTCCATTCCATTCCACTCCATTCCTCTGTGGTTGATTGCATTCCATTCCATTCCATTCCATTCATTTCAAATCCGTTTCATTCCATTCCATTCAATTTCAATCCATTCGGGTTGATTCCATTCCATTCCATTCCTTGCCATTATATTCCATTGCATTCCATTCCATTCGGGTTCATTCCATTCCATTCCATTCCATTCCATGCCATTCCATTCCATTCCCTTCGTGTTGAATCCATTCCATTCCCTTCCATTCCATCCCATTCCATTCTATTCCATTCCATTCCGATACATTCCATTCCATTCCCTTCCATTCCTGTTGATTCCATTCCATGCCATGCCATTCCATTCCATTCCGTTTGATTCCATTCCATTCCATTCCATTCCATTCCATTTCATTTCCTTCGTGTTGATTCCATTCCATTCCATTCCATTCCGTTCCCTTCCATTCCATTCCATTAGAGTTGATTCCATTCCATTCCATTCAATTCCATTCCATTCCATTTCATTCCATTCTCGATGATTCCATTCCATTCCATTCCATTCCATTCGGGTTGATTCCATTCCATTTCATTCCATTAGATTCCATTCCTTTCCATTCCATTCGTGTTAATTCCATGCCATTCCACTCCATTCCATTGCCTTCCATTCCATTCCATTCCATTCGGGTTGCTTCTATTCCATTCCAGAACATTCCATTCCATTCCATTCCGATTGATTCCATTCCATTCCATTGCATTCCATTCCATTCCACTCCATTCCATTGTGGTTGATTCCTTTCCATTCCATTCCATTCCATTCCATTCCTTTCCATTCCGTTTCATTCCATTCCATTCAATTTCATTCCATTCGGGTTGAATCCATTCCATTCCATTCCTTTCCATTATATTCCATTCCATTCCATTCCATTCAGGTTCATTCCATTCCATTCCATTCCATTCCATTCCATTCCATTCCCTTCGGTTTGAATAAATTCCATTCCCTTCCATTCCATTCCATTCCATTCGGGTTGATTCCATTCCATTCCATTCCATTCCATTCCATTCCGGTTGATTCCATTCCATTTCTTTCCATTCCATTCCATTCCATTCCATTCTGGTTTATTCCATTCCATTCCATTCCATTCCATTCCATTCCATTCCATTCTATTCCATTCTATCCCATTCCATTCCATTCCATTCGGGATGATTCCATTCCATTCCATTCCATACCTTTCCATTGCTGTTGATTCCATTCCATTCCATTCCATTCCATTCCACTCCATTCCATTCCATTCCGTTTGTGTTGATTCCATTCCGTTCCAATCCATACCATTCCATTCCATTCCATTCCGGTTAATTCCATTCCATTCCATTTCATTCAATTCCATTCTGGTTGATTCCATTCCATTTCTTCCTATTCCATTCCATTCCATTCTATTCCATTCCATTCCATTCTATTCGCGTTGATTCCATTCCATCCCATTCCATTCCATTCCATCCCATGCCATTCCATTCCATTCGGGTTGATTCCATTGCATTCCATTCCATTCCATACCATTTGCGTGGATTCCATTCCATTCCATTCAATTCCATTGCATTCCATTCCTTTCGGGTTGATTCCTTTCCATTCCATTCCATTGCATTCCATTCCATACCATTCCATTCCATTCCACTCAGGTTGATTCCATTCCATTTCTTTCCATTCCATTCCATTCCATTCCATTCCATTCAGGTTTATTCCATTCCATTCCATTCCATTCCATTCCATTCCATTCCGTTCCATTCCATTCCGTTCCGTTCCATTCCATTCCATTCTATGCCATTCCAATCCATTCCATTCCGTTTGATTCCATTCCATTCCATTCCATACCATTCCATTCCTGTTGATTCCTTTCAATTCCACTCCATTCCATTCCATTCCATTTGGGTTGATTCCATTCCGTTCCAATCCATACCATTCCATTCCATTCGGGTTGATTCCATTCCATTCCATTCCATTCCATTTCATTGCATTCTGTTTGATTCCATTCCATTCCATTCCATTCCATTCCATTCTGGTTGATTCCATTCCATTCCATTCCATTCCATTTCATTACATTCCATTCGGGTTGATTCCATTCCATTCCATTCTATTCCATTCCATTCCATTCAATTCGCTTTGATTCCATTCCATTCGATTCCATTCCATTCGGATTGACTCCATTCCATTCCATTTCATTCCATTCTATTCCATTCCATTGCATTCCATTTCATTCCATTCGGGTAGATTCCGTTCTATTCCATTCCTATCCATACCATTCCATACCGGTTCATTCCATTCCATTCCATTCCATTCCATTCCATTCCATTCCATCCCATTCCATTTGGGTTGATTCCATTCCATTCCATTCCATTGCATTTCATTCCAATCCATTCGGTTTCATTCCATTCCATTCCATTCCATGCCATTCGGTTGCTTCCATTCCAATCCAGAACATTCCATTCCGTTCCATTCAATTCCGGTTCATTCCATTCCATTCCATTCCATTCCATTCTATTCCATTCTGTTTAATTCCATTCCATTCCATTCCATTCCATTCGAGTTGATTCCATTCCATTCCATTCTATTCCATTCCATTCCATTCTATTCCATTCCATTCCATTCTATTCGCGTTGATTCCATTCCATCCCTTTCCATTCCATTCCATCCCATTCCATTCCACTCCATTCCATTCCATTCGGGTTGATTCCATTGCATTCCATTCCATTCCATTCTATTCCATTCCATTCGGGTTCATTCCATTCCATTCCGTTCCATTCGATTCCATTCCATTCCATTCCATTCGGGATGCTTCCATTCCAGTCAAGAACATTCCATTCCATTCCATTCCATTCCATTCCATTCCATTCCGGTTGATTCCATTGCATTCCATTCCATTCCATTTCATTCCATTCGGGTTGATTCCATTCCATTACATTCCATTACATTCCATTCTGGTTGATCCTATTCGATTCCATTCGCTTCAATTCCATTCCATTCCATTCCATTCGAGTTGCTTCCATTCCATTCCAGAACATTCCATTCCATTCCTTTCCATTCTTTCCATTCCATTCTATTCGGGTTCATTCCATTCCATTCCATTCCATTCCGTTCCATTCTGGTAGAATCCATTCCGTTCCATTCCAATCCATTCCATTCCATTCCGATTGATTCCATGCCATTCCTTTCCATTCCATTCCGTTCCATTCCATTCCATTCCGATTAATTCCATGCCATTCCATTGCATTCCATTCCATTCCACTCCATTCCTCTGTGGTTGATTCCATTCCATTCCATTCCATTCCATTCCATTCCATTCCATTCCATTCCTTTCCAATCCGTTTCATTCCATTCCATTCAATTTCAATCCATTCGGGTTGATTCCATTCCATTCCATTCCATTCCATTAGGGTTGATGCCATTCCATTCCATTCAACACCATTCTATTCCATTTGGGTTGATTCCATTCCATTCCATTCCATTCCATTACATTACATTCGGGTTAATTCCATTCCATTCCATTCCATTCGATTCCATTTCATTCCATTCCATTCGGGATGCTTCCATTCCAGTCAAGAACATTCCATTCCATTCCATTCCATTCCTATCCATTACTTTCCATTCCGGTTTATCCCTTTACATTCCATTCCATTCCTTTCGTTTTGATTCCATTCCATTCCATTCCATTCGGTTTGATTCCATTCCATTCCATTACATTGCTTTCCATTCCATTCCATTTCATTCCATTCGGGTTGATTCCATTCCATTCCACTCCATTCCATTCTGGTCGATTCCATTCCATTCCATTCCCTTCATTTCCATTCCATTCCATTCCATTCTTGTTGCTTCCATTCCGATCCAGAACATTCCATTCCATTCCTTTCCATTACATTCCATTCCGTTCCATTCGGGTTCATTCCATTCAATTCCATTCCATTCCATTCCATTCCATTCCATTCCATTCCATTCCATTCCATTCCATTCCACTCGGGATGTTTCCATTCCATTTCATTCTATTCCATTCCATTCCATTCCAATCCATTCCATTCTGGATGATTACATTCCATTCCATTCGTGTTGATACCATTCCATTCCACGCCATTCCATTCCATTCCTTTAGGGTTGTTGTCGTTCAATTCCATTCCATACCATTCCATTATATTTGGGTTGATTCCATTCCATTCCATTCCATTACATTCGGGTTAATTCCATTCCATTCCTTCCCATTCGATTCCATTCCATTCCATTCCATTCGGGATGCTTCCATTCCAGTCAAGAACATTCCATTACATAACATTCCATTCCATTCCATTCCGGTTGATTCCATTGCATTCCATTCCATTCCATTTCATTCCATTCGGGTTGATTCCATTCCATTCCATTCCATTACATTCCATTCTGGTTGATCCTATTCGATTCCATTCGCTTCAATTCCATTCCATTCCATTCCATTCGAGTTGCTTCCATTCCAATCCAGAACATTCCATTCCATTCCTTTCCATTCTTTCCATTCCATTCTATTCGGGTTCATTCCATTCCATTCCATTCCATTCCGTTCCATTCTGGTAGAATCCATTCCGTTCAATTCCAATCCATTCCATTTCATTCCGATTGATTCCATGCCATTCCTTTCCATTCCATTCCATTCCGTTCCATTCCATTCCATTCCGATTAATTCCATTCCATTCCATTGCATTCCATTCCATTCCACTCCATTCCTCTGTGGTTGATTGCATTCCATTCCATTCCATTCCATTCCATTCCATTCCTTTCCAATCCGTTTCATTCCATTCCATTCAATTTCAATCCATTCGGGTTGATTCCATTCCATTCCATTCCTTTCCATTATATTCCATTGCATTCCATTCCATTCGGGTTCATTCCATTCCATTCCGTTCCCTTCCATTCCATTCCATTAGAGTTGATTCCATTCCATTCCATTCAATTCCATTCCATTCCATTTCATTCCATTCTCAATGATTCCATTCCATTCCATTCCATTCCATTCGGGTTGATTCCATTCCATTTCATTCCATTAGATTCCATTCCTTTCCATTCCATTCGTGTTAATTCCATGCCATTCCACTCCATTCCATTGCCTTCCATTCCATTCCATTCCATTCGGGTTGCTTCTATTCCATTCCAGAACATTCCATTCCATTCCATTCCGATTGATTCCATTCCATTCCATTGCATTCCATTCCATTCCACTCCATTCCATTGTGGTTGATTCCTTTCCATTCCATTCCATTCCATTCCTTTCCATTCCGTTTCATTCCATTCCATTCAATTTCATTCCATTCGGGTTGAATCCATTCCATTCCATTCCTTTCCATTATATTCCATTCCATTCCATTCCATTCGGGTTCATTCCATTCCATTCCATTCCATTCCATTCCATTCCATTCCCTTCGGGTTTAATAAATTCCATTCCCTTCCATTCCATTCCATTCCATTCGGGTTGATTCCATTCCATTCCATTCCATTCCATTCCATTCCATTCCATTCCATTCCGGTTGATTCCATTCCATTTCTTTCCATTCCATTCCATTCCATTCCATTCCATTCTGGTTTATTCCATTCCATTCCATTCCATTCCATTCCATTCTATTCCATTCTATCCCATTCCATTCCATTCCATTCGGGATGATTCCATTCCATTCCATTCCATACCTTTCCATTGCTGTTGATTCCATTCCATTCCATTCCATTCCATTCCACTCCATTCCATTCCATTCCGTTTGTGTTGATTCCATTCCGTTCCAATCCATACCATTCCATTCCATTCCATTCCGGTTAATTCCATTCCATTCCATTTCATTCAATTCCATTCTGGTTGATTCCATTCCATTTCTTCCTATTCCATTCCATTCCATTCTATTCCATTCCATTCCATTCTATTCGCGTTGATTCCATTCCATCCCACTCCATTCCATTCCATCCCATTCCATTCCATTCCATTCGGGTTGATTCCATTGCATTCCATTCCATTCCATACCATTTGCGTGGATTCCATTCCATTCCATTCAATTCCATTGCATTCCATTCCATTCGGGTTGATTCCTTTCCATTCCATTCCATTGCATTCCATTCCATACCATTCCATTCCATTCCACTCAGGTTGATTCCATTCCATTTCTTTCCATTCCATTCCATTCCATTCCATTCCATTCCATTCGGGTTTATTCCATTCCATTCCATTCCATTCCATTCCATTCCATTCCGTTCCATTCCATTCCATTCTATGCCATTCCAATCCATTCCATTCCGTTTGATTCCATTCCATTCCATTCCATACCATTCCATTCCTGTTGATTCCTTTCAATTCCACTCCATTCCATTCCATTCCGTTTGGGTTGATTCCATTCCGTTCCAATCCATACCATTCCATTCCATTCGGGTTGATTCCATTCCATTCCATTCCATTCCATTTCATTGCATTCTGTTTGATTCCATTCCATTCCATTCCATTCCATTCCATTCCATTCCATTCCATTCCATTCTGGTTGATTCCATTCCATTCCATTCCATTCCATTTCATTACATTCCATTCGGGTTGATTCCATTCCATTCCATTCTATTCCATTCCATTCCATTCAATTCGGTTTGATTCCATTCCCTTCGATTCCATTCCATTCGGATTGACTCCATTCCACTCCATTTCATTCCATTCTATTCCATTCCATTGCATTCCATTTCATTCCATTCGGGTAGATTCCGTTCTATTCCATTCCTATCCATACCATTCCATACCGGTTCATTCCATTCCATTCCATTCCATTCCATTCCATTCCATCCCATTCCATTTGTGTTGATTCCATTCCATTCCATTCCATTCCATTTCATTCCAATCCATTCGGTTTCATTCCATTCCATTCCATTCCATGCCATTCGGTTGCTTCCATTCCAATCCAGAACATTCCATTCCGTTCCATTCAATTCCGGTTCATTCCATTCCATTCCATTCCATTCCATTCTATTCCATTCTGTTTAATTCAATTCCATTCCATTCCATTCCATTCGAGTTGATTCCATTCCATTCCATTCTATTCCATTCCATTCCATTCTATTCCATTCCATTCCATTCTATTCCATTCCATTCCATTCTATTCGCGTTGATTCCATTCCATCCCTTTCCATTCCATTCCATCCCATTCCATTCCATTCCATTCCATTCCATTCGGGTTGATTCCATTGCATTCCATTCCATTCCATTCTATTCCATTCCATTCGGGTTCATTCCATTCCATTCCGTTCCATTCGATTCCATTCCATTCCATTCCATTCGGGATGCTTCCATTCCAGTCAAGAACATTCCATTCCATTCCATTCCATTCCATTCCATTCCGGTTGATTCCATTGCATTCCATTCCATTCCATTTCATTCCATTCGGGTTGACTCCATTCCATTACATTCCATTACATTCCATTCTGGTTGATCCTATTCGATTCCATT
The DNA here is from genome assembly GCF_029289425.2 of Pan paniscus. NCBI lineage: Eukaryota > Metazoa > Chordata > Mammalia > Primates > Hominidae > Pan > Pan paniscus. Next base: position 40,465,637 of record NC_073267.2, on the reverse strand, counting down.
TGCTTCAATTCCATTCCATTCCATTCCATTCGAGTTGCTTCCATTCCATTCCAGAACATTCCATTCCATTCCTTTCCATTCTTTCCATTCCATTCTATTCGGGTTCATTCCATTCCATTCCATTCCGTTCCGTTCCATTCTGGGAGAATCCATTCCGTTCCATTCCAATCCATTCCATTCCATTCCCATTGATTCCATGCCATTCCTTTCCATTCCATTCCGTTCCATTCCATTCCATTCCGATTAATTCCATGCCATTCCATTGCATTCCATTCCATTCCACTCCATTCCTCTGTGGTTGATTCCATTCCATTCCATTCCATTCCATTCCATTCCATTCCTATCCATTCCTTTCCATTCCGGTTTATCCCTTTACATTCCATTCCATTCCTTTCGTTTTGATTCCATTCCATTCCATTCCATTCCATTCGGTTTGATTCCATTCCATTCCATTACATTGCTTTCCATTCCATTCCATTTCATTCCATTCGGGTTGATTCCATTCCATTCCACTCCATTCCATTCTGGTCGATTCCATTCCATTCCATTCCCTTCATTTCCATTCCATTCCATTCCATTCTGGTTGCTTCCATTCCGATCCAGAACATTCCATTCCATTCCTTTCCATTACATTCCATTCCGTTCCATTCGGGTTCATTCCATTCAATTCCATTCCATTCCATTCCATTCCATTCCATTCCATTCCATTCCACTCGGGATGTTTCCATTCCATTTCATTCTATTCCATTCCATTCCATTCCAATCCATTCCATTCCGGATGATTACATTCCATTCCATTCGTGTTGATACCATTCCATTCCACGCCATTCCATTCCATTCCTTTAGGGTTGTTGCCGTTCAATTCCATTCCATACCATTCCATTATATTTGGGTTGATTCCATTCCATTCCATTCCATTACATTCGGGTTAATTCCATTCCATTCCTTCCCATTCGATTCCATTCCATTCCATTCCATTCGGGATGCTTCCATTCCAGTCAAGAACATTCCATTACATAACATTCCATTCCATTCCATTCCGGTTGATTCCATTGCATTCCATTCCATTCCATTTCATTCCATTCGGGTTGATTCCATTCCATTCCATTCCATTGCATTCCATTCTGGTTGATCCTATTCGATTCCATTCGCTTCAATTCCATTCCATTCCATTCCATTCCATTCGAGTTGCTTCCATTCCAATCCAGAACATTCCATTCCATTCCTTTCCATTCTTTCCATTCCATTCTATTCGGGTTCATTCCATTCCATTCCATTCCATTCCGTTCCATTCTGGTAGAATCCATTCCGTTCCATTCCAATCCATTCCATTTCATTCCGATTGATTCCATGCCATTCCTTTCCATTCCATTCCATTCCGTTCCATTCCATTCCATTCCGATTAATTCCATTCCATTCCATTGCATTCCATTCCATTCCACTCCATTCCTCTGTGGTTGATTGCATTCCATTCCATTCCATTCCATTCCATTCCATTCCTTTCCAATCCGTTTCATTCCATTCCATTCAATTTCAATCCATTCGGGTTGATTCCATTCCATTCCATTCCTTTCCATTATATTCCATTGCATTCCATTCCATTCGGGTTCATTCCATTCCATTCCATTCCATTCCATTTCATTCCATTCCATTCCCTTCGTGTTGAATCCATTCCATTCCCTTCCATTCCATCCCATTCCATTCTATTCCATTCCATTCCGATACATTCCATTCCATTCCCTTCCATTCGTGTTGATTCCATTCCATGCCATGCCATTCCATTCCATTCCGGTTGATTCCATTCCATTCCATTCCATTCCATTCCATTCCATTCCATTCCATTCCATTTCATTTCCTTCGTGTTGATTCCATTCCATTCCATTCCATTCCGTTCCCTTCCATTCCATTCCATTAGAGTTGATTCCATTCCATTCCATTCAATTCCATTCCATTCCATTTCATTCCATTCTCGATGATTCCATTCCATTCCATTCCATTCCATTCGGGTTGATTCCATTCCATTTCATTCCATTAGATTCCATTCCTTTCCATTCCATTCGTGTTAATTCCATGCCATTCCACTCCATTCCATTGCCTTCCATTCCATTCCATTCCATTCGGGTTGCTTCTATTCCATTCCAGAACATTCCATTCCATTCCATTCCGATTGATTCCATTCCATTCCATTGCATTCCATTCCATTCCACTCCATTCCATTGTGGTTGATTCCTTTCCATTCCATTCCATTCCATTCCTTTCCATTCCGTTTCATTCCATTCCATTCAATTTCATTCCATTCGGGTTGAATCCATTCCATTACATTCCTTTCCATTATATTCCATTCCATTCCATTCCATTCGGGTTCATTCCATTCCATTCCATTCCATTGCATTCCATTCCATTCCATTCCCTTCGGGTTGAATAAATTCCATTCCCTTCCATTCCATTCCATTCCATTCGGGTTGATTCCATTCCATTCCATTCCATTCCATTCCATTCCATTCCATTCCATTCCGGTTGATTCCATTCCATTTCTTTCCATTCCATTCCATTCCATTCCATTCCATTCCATTCTGGTTTATTCCATTCCATTCCATTCCATTCCATTCCATTCTATTCCATTCTATCCCATTCCATTCCATTCCATTCGGGATGATTCCATTCCATTCCATTCCATACCTTTCCATTGCTGTTGATTCCATTCCATTCCATTCCATTCCATTCCACTCCATTCCATTCCATTCCGTTTGTGTTGATTCCATTCCGTTCCAATCCATACCATTCCATTCCATTCCATTCCGGTTAATTCCATTCCATTCCATTTCATTCAATTCCATTCTGGTTGATTCCATTCCATTTCTTCCTATTCCATTCCATTCCATTCTATTCCATTCCATTCCATTCTATTCGCGTTGATTCCATTCCATCCCATTCCATTCCATTCCATCCCATTCCATTCCATTCCATTCGGGTTGATTCCATTGCATTCCATTCCATTCCATACCATTTGCGTGGATTCCATTCCATTCCATTCAATTCCATTGCATTCCATTCCATTCGGGTTGATTCCTTTCCATTCCATTCCATTGCATTCCATTCCATACCATTCCATTCCATTCCACTCAGGTTGATTCCATTCCATTTCTTTCCATTCCATTCCATTCCATTCCATTCCATTCGGGTTTATTCCATTCCATTCCATTCCATTCCATTCCATTCCATTCCGTTCCATTCCATTCCATTCCGTTCCATTCCATTCCATTCTATGCCATTCCAATCCATTCCATTCCGTTTGATTCCATTCCATTCCATTCCATACCATTCCATTCCTGTTGATTCCTTTCAATTCCACTCCATTCCATTCCATTCCGTTTGGGTTGATTCCATTCCGTTCCAATCCATACCATTCCATTCCATTCGGGTTGATTCCATTCCATTCCATTCCATTCCATTCCATTGCATTCTGTTTGATTCCATTCCATTCCATTCCATTCCATTCCATTCTGGTTGATTCCATTCCATTCCATTCCATTCCATTTCATTACATTCCATTCGGGTTGATTCCATTCCATTCCATTCTATTCCATTCCATTCCATTCCATTCGCTTTGATTCCATTCCATTCGATTCCATTCCATTCGGATTGACTCCATTCCATTCCATTTCATTCCATTCTATTCCATTCCATTGCATTCCATTTCATTCCATTCGGGTAGATTCCGTTCTATTCCATTCCTATCCATACCATTCCATACCGGTTCATTCCATTCCATTCCATTCCATTCCATTCCATTCCATCCCATTCCATTTGGGTTGATTCCATTCCATTCCATTCCATTCCATTTCATTCCAATCCATTCGGTTTCATTCCATTCCATTCCATTCCATTCCAGGCCATTCGGTTGCTTCCATTCCAATCCAGAACATTCCATTCCGTTCCATTCAATTCCGGTTCATTCCATTCCATTCCATTCCATTCCATTCCATTCTATTCCATTCTGTTTAATTCCATTCCATTCCATTCCATTCCATTCGAGTTGATTCCATTCCATTCCATTCTATTCCATTCCATTCCATTCTATTCCATTCCATTCCATTCTATTCGCGTTGATTCAATTCCATCCCTTTCCATTCCATTCCATCCCATTCCATTCCATTCCATTCCATTCCATTCGGGTTGATTACATTGCATTCCATTCCATTCCATTCTATTCCATTCCATTCGGGTTCATTCCATTCCATTCCGTTCCATTCGATTCCATTCCATTCCATTCCATTCGGGATGCTTCCATTCCAGTCAAGAACATTCCATTCCATTCCATTCCATTCCATTCCATTCCATTCCGGTTGATTCCATTGCATTCCATTCCATTCCATTTCATTCCATTCGGGTTGATTCCATTCCATTACATTCCATTACATTCCATTCTGGTTGATCCTATTCGATTCCATTCGCTTCAATTCCATTCCATTCCATTCCATTCGAGTTGCTTCCATTCCATTCCAGAACATTCCATTCCATTCCTTTCCATTCTTTCCATTCCATTCTATTCGGGTTCATTCCATTCCATTCCATTCCATTCCGTTCCATTCTGGTAGAATCCATTCCGTTCCATTCCAATCCATTCCATTCCATTCCGATTGATTCCATGCCATTCCTTTCCATTCCATTCCGTTCCATTCCATTCCATTCCGATTAATTCCATGCCATTCCATTGCATTCCATTCCATTCCACTCCATTCCTCTGTGGTTGTTTCCATTCCATTCCATTCCATTCCATTCCATTCCATTCCTTTCCAATCCGTTTCATTCCATTCCATTCAATTTCAATCCATTCGGGTTGATTCCATTCCATTCCATTCCATTCCATTAGGGTTGATGCCATGCCATTCCATTCAACACCATTCTATTCCATTTGGGTGGATTCCATTCCATTCCATTCCATTCCATTCCATTACATTCGGGTTAATTCCATTCCATTCCATTCCATTCGATTCCATTTCATTCCATTCCATTCGGGATGCTTCCATTCCAGTCAAGAACATTCCATTCCATTCCATTCCATTCCTATCCATTCCTTTCCATTCCGGTTTATCCCTTTACATTCCATTCCATTCCTTTCGTTTTGATTCCATTCCATTCCATTCCATTCCATTCCATTCGGTTTGATTCCATTCCATTCCATTACATTGCTTTCCATTCCATTCCATTTCATTCCATTCGGGTTGATTCCATTCCATTCCACTCCATTCCATTCTGGTCGATTCCATTCCATTCCATTCCCTTCATTTCCATTCCATTCCATTCCATTGTGGTTGCTTCCATTCCGATCCAGAACATTCCGTTCCATTCCTTTCCATTACATTCCATTCCGTTCCATTCGGGGTCATTCCATTCAATTCCATTCCATTCCATTCCATTCCATTCCATTCCATTCCACTCGGGATGTTTCCATTCCATTTCATTCTATTCCATTCCATTCCATTCCAATCCATTCCATTCTGGATGATTACATTCCATTCCATTCGTGTTGATACCATTCCATTCCACGCCATTCCATTCCATTCCTTTAGGGTTGTTGCCGTTCAATTCCATTCCATACCATTCCATTATATTTGGGTTGATTCCATTCCATTCCATTCCATTCCATTACATTCGGGTTAATTCCATTCCATTCCTTCCCATTCGATTCCATTCCATTCCATTCCATTCGGGATGCTTCCATTCCAGTCAAGAACATTCCATTACATAACATTCCATTCCATTCCATTCCGGTTGATTCCATTGCATTCCATTCCATTCCATTTCATTCCATTCGGGTTGATTCCATTCCATTCCATTCCATTACATTCCATTCTGGTTGATCCTATTCGATTCCATTCGCTTCAATTCCATTCCATTCCATTCCATTCGAGTTGCTTCCATTCCAATCCAGAACATTCCATTCCATTCCTTTCCATTCTTTCCATTCCATTCTATTCGGGTTCATTCCATTCCATTCCATTCCATTCCGTTCCATTCTGGTAGAATCCATTCCGTTCCATTCCAATCCATTCCATTTCATTCCGATTGATTCCATGCCATTCCTTTCCATTCCATTCCATTCCGTTCCATTCCATTCCATTCCGATTAATTCCATTCCATTCCATTGCATTCCATTCCATTCCACTCCATTCCTCTGTGGTTGATTGCATTCCATTCCATTCCATTCTATTCCATTCCATTCCTTTCCAATCCGTTTCATTCCATTCCATTCAATTTCAATCCATTCGGGTTGATTCCATTCCATTCCATTCCTTGCCATTATATTCCATTGCATTCCATTCCATTCGGGTTCATTCCATTCCATTCCATTCCATTCCATTCCATTCCATTCCCTTCTTGTTGAATCCATTCCATTCCCTTCCATTCCATCCCATTCCATTCTATTCCATTCCATTCCGATACATTCCATTCCATTCCCTTCCATTCGTGTTGATTCCATTCCATGCCATGCCATTCCATTCCATTCCGGTTGATTCCATTCCATTCCATTCCATTCCATTCCATTCCATTCCATTTCATTTCCTTCATGTTGATTCCATTCCATTCCATTCCATTCCGTTCCCTTCCATTCCATTCCATTAGAGTTGATTCCATTCCATTCCATTCAATTCCATTCCATTCCATTTCATTCCATTCTCGATGATTCCATTCCATTCCATTCCATTCCATTCGGGTTGATTCCATTCCACTCCATTCCATTGCCTTCCATTCCATTCCATTCCATTCGGGTTGCTTCTATTCCATTCCAGAACATTCCATTCCATTCCATTCCGATTGATTCCATTCCATTCCATTGCATTCCATTCCATTCCACTCCATTCCATTGTGGTTGATTCCTTTCCATTCCATTCCATTCCATTCCTTTCCATTCCGTTTCATTCCATTCCATTCAATTTCATTCCATTCGGGTTGAATCCATTCCATTCCATTCCTTTCCATTATATTCCATTCCATTCCATTCCATTCGGGTTCATTCCATTCCAGTCCATTCCATTCCATTCCATTACATTACATTACATTCCCTTCGGGTTGAATAAATTCCATTCCCTTCCATTCCATTCCATTCCATTCGGGTTGATTCCATTCCATTCCATTCCATTCCATTCCGGTTGATTCCATTCCATTTCTTTCCATTCCATTCCATTCCATTCCATTCCATTCTGGTTTATTCCATTCCATTCCATTCCATTCCATTCCATTCCATTCCATTCCATTCCATTCCATTCTATTCCATTCTATCCCATTCCATTCCATTCCATTCGGGATGATTCCATTCCATTCCATTCCATACCTTTCCATTGCTGTTGATTCCATTCCATTCCATTCCATTCCATTCCACTCCATTCCATTCCATTCCGTTTGTGTTGATTCCATTCCGTTCCAATCCATACCATTCCATTCCATTCCATTCCGGTTAATTCCATTGCATTCCATTTCATTCAATTCCATTCTGGTTGATTCCATTCCATTTCTTCCTATTCCATTCCATTCCATTCTATTCCATTCCATTCCATTCTATTCGCGTTGATTCCATTCCATCCCATTCCATTCCATTCCATCCCATTCCATTCCATTCCATTCGGGTTGATTCCATTGGATTCCATTCCATGCCATACCATTTGCGTGGATTCCATTCCATTCCATTCAATTCCATTGCATTCCATTCCATTCGGGTTGATTCCTTTCCATTCCATTCCATTGCATTCCATTCCATACCATTCCATTCCATTCCACTCAGGTTGATTCCATTCCATTTCTTTCCATTCCATTCCATTCCATTCCATTCCATTCGGGTTTATTCCATTCCATTCCATTCCATTCCATTCCATTCCATTCCATTCCATTCCGTTCCATTCCATTCCATTCTATGCCATTCCAATCCATTCCATTCCGTTTGATTCCATTCCATTCCAATCCATACCATTCCATTCCTGTTGATTCCTTTCAATTCCACTCCATTCCATTCCATTCCGTTTGGGTTGATTCCATTCCGTTCCAATCCATACCATTCCATTCCATTCGGGTTGATTCCATTCCATTCCATTCCATTCCATTTCATTGCATTCTGTTTGATTCCATTCCATTCCATTCCATTCCATTCCATTCCATTCTGGTTGATTCCATTCCATTCCATTCCATTCCATTTCATTACATTCCATTCGGGTTGATTCCATTCCATTCCATTCTATTCCATTCCATTCCATTCCATTCGCTTTGATTCCATTCCATTCGATTCCATTCCATTCGGATTGACTCCATTCCATTCCATTTCATTCCATTCTATTCCATTCCATTGCATTGCATATCATTCCATTCGGGTAGATTCCGTTCTATTCCATTCCTATCCATACCATTCCATACCGGTTCATTCCATTCCATTCCATTCCATTCCATTCCATTCCATCCCATTCCATTTGGGTTGATTCCATTCCATTCCATTCCATTCCATTTCATTCCAATCCATTCGGTTTCATTCCATTCCATTCCATTCCATGCCATTCGGTTTCTTCCATTCCAATCCAGAACATTCCATTCCGTTCCATTCAATTCCGGTTCATTCCATTCCATTCCATTCCATTCCATTCTATTCCATTCTGTTTAATTCCATTCCATTCCATTCCATTCCATTCGAGTTGATTCCATTCCATTCCATTCTATTCCATTCCATTCCATTCTATTCCATTCCATTCCATTCTATTCGCGTTGATTCCATTCCATCCCTTTCCATTCCATTCCATCCCATTCCATTCCATTCCATTCCATTCCATTCGGGTTGATTCCATTGCATTCCATTCCATTCCATTCTATTCCATTCCATTCGGGTTCATTCCATTCCATTCCGTTCCATTCGATTCCATTCCATTCCATTCCATTCGGGATGCTTCCATTCCAGTCAAGAACATTCCATTCCATTCCATTCCATTCCATTCCATTCCATTCCGGTTGATTCCATTGCATTCCATTCCATTCCATTTCATTCCATTCGGGTTGATTCCATTCCATTACATTCCATTACATTCCATTCTGGTTGATCCTATTCGATTCCATTCGCTTCAATTCCATTCCATTCCATTCCATTCGAGTTGCTTCCATTCCATTCCAGAACATTCCATTCCATTCCTTTCCATTCTTTCCATTCCATTCTATTCGGGTTCATTCCATTCCATTCCATTCCATTCCGTTCCATTCTGGTAGAATCCATTCCGTTCCATTCCAATCCATTCCATTCCATTCCGATTGATTCCATGCCATTCCTTTCCATTCCATTCCGTTCCATTCCATTCCATTCCGATTAATTCCATGCCATTCCATTGCATTCCATTCCATTCCACTCCATTCCTCTGTGGTTCATTGCATTCCATTCCATTCCATTCCATTCCTTTCCAATCCGTTTCATTCCATTCCATTCAATTTCAATCCATTCGGGTTGATTCCATTCCATTCCATTCCATTCCATTAGGGTTGATGCCATTCCATTCCATTCAACACCATTCTATTCCATTTGGGTTGATTCCATTCCATTCCATTCCATTACATTACATTACATTCGGGTTAATTCCATTCCATTCCATTCCATTCGATTCCATTTCATTCCATTCCATTCGGGATGCTTCCATTCCAGTCAAGAACATTCCATTCCATTCCATTCCATTCCTATCCATTCCTTTCCATTCCGGTTTATCCCCTTTACATTCCATTCCATTCCTTTCGTTTTGATTCCATTCCATTCCATTCCATTCCATTCCATTCGGTTTGATTCCATTCCATTCCATTACATTGCTTTCCATTCCATTCCATTTCATTCCATTCGGGTTGATTCCATTCCATTCCACTCCATTCCATTCTGGTCGATTCCATTCCATTCCATTCCCTTCATTTCCATTCCATTCCATTCCATTCTGGTTGCTTCCATTCCGATCCAGAACATTCCATTCCATTCCTTTCCATTACATTCCATTCCGTTCCATTCGGGTTCATTCCATTCCATTCCATTCCATTCCATTCCATTCCATTCCATTCCATTCCATTCCACTCGGGATGTTTCCATTCCATTTCATTCTATTCCATTCCATTCCATTCCAATCCATTCCATTCTGGATGATTACATTCCATTCCATTCGTGTTGATACCATTCCATTCCACGCCATTCCATTCCATTCCTTTAGGGTTGTTGCCGTTCAATTCCATTCCATACCATTCCATTATATTTGGGTTGATTCCATTCCATTCCATTCCATTACATTCGGGTTAATTCCATTCCATTCCTTCCCATTCGATTCCATTCCATTCCATTCCATTCGGGATGCTTCCATTCCAGTCAAGAACATTCCATTACATAACATTCCATTCCATTCCATTCCGGTTGATTCCATTGCATTCCATTCCATTCCATTTCATTCCATTCGGGTTGATTCCATTCCATTCCATTCCATTACATTCCATTCTGGTTGATCCTATTCGATTCCATTCGCTTCAATTCCATTCCATTCCATTCCATTCGAGTTGCTTCCATTCCAATCCAGAACATTCCATTCCATTCCTTTCCATTCTTTCCATTCCATTCTATTCGGGTTCATTCCATTCCATTCCATTCCATTCCGTTCCATTCTGGTAGAATCCATTCCGTTCCATTCCAATCCATTCCATTTCATTCCGATTGATTCCATGCCATTCCTTTCCATTCCATTCCATTCCGTTCCATTCCATTCCATTCCGATTAATTCCATTCCATTCCATTGCATTCCATTCCATTCCACTCCATTCCTCTGTGGTTGATTGCATTCCATTCCATTCCATTCCATTCCATTCCTTTCCAATCCGTTGCATTCCATTCCATTCAATTTCAATCCATTCGGGTTGATTCCATTCCATTCCATTCCTTTCCATTATATTCCATTGCATTCCATTCCATTCGGGTTCACTCCATTCCATTCCATTCCATTCCATTCCATTCCATTCCATTCCCTTCGTGTTGAATCCATTCCATTCCCTTCCATTCCATCCCATTCCATTCTATTCCATTCCATTCCGATACATTCCATTCCATTCCCTTCCATTCGTGTTGATTCCATTCCATACCATGCCATTCCATTCCATTCCGGTTGATTCCATTCCATTCCATTCCATTCCATTCCATTCCATTTCATTTCCTTCGTGTTGATTCCATTCCATTCCATTCCATTCCGTTCCCTTCCATTCCATTCCATTAGAGTTGATTCCATTCCATTCCATTCAATTCCATTCCATTCCATTTCATTCCATTCTCGATGATTCCATTCCATTCCATTCCATTCCATTCGGGTTGATTCCATTCCATTTCATTCCATTAGATTCCATTCCTTTCCATTCCATTCGTGTTAATTCCATGCCATTCCACTCCATTCCATTGCCTTCCATTCCATTCCATTCCATTCGGGTTGCTTCTATTCCATTCCAGAACATTCCATTCCATTCCATTCCGATTGATTCCATTCCATTCCATTGCATTCCATTCCATTCCACTCCATTCCATTGTGGTTGATTCCTTTCCATTCCATTCCATTCCATTCCATTCCTTTCCATTCCGTTTCATTCCATTCCATTCAATTTCATTCCATTCGGGTTGAATCCATTCCATTCCATTCTTTTCCATTATATTCCATTCCATTCCATTCCATTCAGGTTCATTCCATTCCATTCCATTCCATTCCATTCCATTCCATTCCATTCCCTTCGGGTTGAATAAATTCCATTCCCTTCCATTCCATTCCATTCCATTCGGGTTGATTCCATTCCATTCCATTCCATTCCATTCCATTCCGGTTGATTCCATTCCATTTCTTTCCACTCCATTCCATTCCATTCCATTCTGGTTTATTCCATTCCATTCCATTCCATTCCATTCCATTCCATTCCATTCCATTCTATTCCATTCTATCCCATTCCATTCCATTCCATTCGGGATGATTCCATTCCATTCCATTCCATACCTTTCCATTGCTGTTGATTCCATTCCATTCCATTTTATTCCATTCCACTCCATTCCATTCCATTCCGTTTGTGTTGATTCCATTCCGTTCCAATCCATACCATTCCATTCCATTCCATTCCGGTTAATTCCATTCCATTCCATTTCATTCAATTCCATTCTGGTTGATTCCATTCCATTTCTTCCTATTCCATTCCATTCCATTCTATTCCATTCCATTCCATTCTATTCGCGTTGATTCCATTCCATCCCATTCCATTCCATTCCATCCCATTCCATTCCATTCCATTCGGGTTGATTCCATTGCATTCCATTCCATTCCATACCATTTGCGTGGATTCCATTCCATTCCATTCAATTCCATTGCATTCCATTCCATTCGGGTTGATTCCTTTCCATTCCATTCCATTGCATTCCATTCCATACCATTCCATTCCATTCCACTCAGGTTGATTCCATTCCATTTCTTTCCATTCCATTCCATTCCATTCCATTCCATTCGGGTTTATTCCATTCCATTCCATTCCATTCCATTCCATTCCATTCCATTCCGTTCCATTCCATTCCATTCTATGCCATTCCAATCCATTCCATTCCGTCTGATTCCATTCCATTCCATTCCATACCATTCCATTCCTGTTGATTCCTTTCAATTCCACTCCATTCCATTCCATTCCATTTGGGTTGATTCCATTCCGTTCCAATCCATACCATTCCATTCCATTCGGGTTGATTCCATTCCATTCCATTCCATTCCATTTCATTGCATTCTGTTTGATTCCATTCCATTCCATTCCATTCCATTCTGGTTGATTCCATTCCATTCCATTCCATTCCATTTCATTACATTCCATTCGGGTTGATTCCATTCCATTCCATTCTATTCCATTCCATTCCATTCAATTCGCTTTGATTCCATTCCATTCGATTCCATTCCATTCGGATTGACTCCATTCCATTCCATTTCATTCCATTCTATTCCATTCCATTGCATTCCATTTCATTCCATTCGGGTAGATTCCGTTCTATTCCATTCCTATCCATACCATTCCATACCGGTTCATTCCATTCCATTCCATTCCATCCCATTCCATTTGGGTTGATTCCATTCCATTCCATTTCATTCCAATCCATTCGGTTTCATTCCATTCCATTCCATTCCATTCCATGCCATTCGGTTGCTTCCATTCCAATCCAGAACATTCCATTCCGTTCCATTCAATTCCGGTTCATTCCATTCCATTCCCTTCCATTCCATTCTATTCCATTCTGTTTAATTCCATTCCATTCCATTCCATTCCATTCGAGTTGATTCCATTCCATTCCATTCTATTCCATTCCATTCCATTCTATTCCATTCCATTCCATTCTATTCGCGTTGATTCCATTCCATCCCTTTCCATTCCATTCCATCCCATTCAATTCCATTCCATTCCATTCCATTCGGGTTGATTCCATTGCATTCCATTCCATTCCATTCTATTCCATTCCATTCGGGTTCATTCCATTCCATTCCGTTCCATTCGATTCCATTCCATTCCATTCCATTCGGGATGCTTCCATTCCAGTCAAGAACATTCCATTTCATTCCATTCCATTCCGGTTGATTCCATTGCATTCCATTCCATTCCATTTCATTCCATTCGGGTTGATTCCATTCCATTACATTCCATTACATTCCATTCTGGTTGATCCTATTCGATTCCATTCGCTTCAATTCCATTCCATTCCATTCCATTCGAGTTGCTTCCATTCCATTCCAGAACATTCCATTCCATTCCTTTCCATTCTTTCCATTCCATTCTATTCGGGTTCATTCCATTCCATTCCATTCCATTCCGTTCCATTCTGGTAGAATCCATTCCGTTCCATTCCAATCCATTCCATTCCATTCCGATTAATTCCATGCCATTCCATTGCATTCCATTCCATTCCACTCCATTCCTCTGTGGTTGATTCCATTCCATTCCATTCCATTCCATTCCATTCCATTCCATTCCATTCCTTTCCAATCCGTTTCATTCCATTCCATTCAATTTCAATCCATTCGGGTTGATTCCATTCCATTCCATTCCATTCCATTAGGGTTGATGCCATTCCATTCCATTCAACAACATTCTATTCCATTTGGGTTGATTCCATTCCATTCCATTCCATTCCATTACATTACATTCGGGTTAATTCCATTCCATTCCATTCCATTCGATTCCATTTCATTCCATTCCATTCGGGATGCTTCCATTCCAGTCAAGAACATTCCATTCCATTCCATTCCATTCCTATCCATTCCTTTCCATTCCGGTTTATCCCTTTACATTCCATTCCATTCCTTTCGTTTTGATTCCATTCCATTCCATTCCATTCGGTTTGATTCCATTCCATTCCATTACATTGCTTTCCATTCCATTCCATTTCATTCCATTCGGGTTGATTCCATTCCATTCCACTCCATTCCATTCTGGTCGATTCCATTCCATTCCATTCCCTTCATTTCCATTCCATTCCATTCCATTCTGGTTGCTTCCATTCCGATCCAGAACATTCCATTGCATTCCTTTCCATTACATTCCATTCCGTTCCATTCGATTTCATTCCATTCAATTCCATTCCATTCCATTCCATTCCATTCCATTCCATTCCATTCCATTCCATTCCACTCGGGATGTTTCCATTCCCTTTCATTCTATTCCATTCCATTCCATTCCAATCCATTCCATTCTGGATGATTACATTCCATTCCATTCGTGTTGATACCATTCCATTCCACGCCATTCCATTCCATTCCTTTAGGGTTGTTGTCGTTCAATTCCATTCCATACCATTCCATTATATTTGGGTTGATTCCATTCCTTTCCATTCCATTACATTCGGGTTAATTCCATTCCATTCCTTCCCATTCGATTCCATTCCATTCCATTCCATTCGGGATGCTTCCATTCCAGTCAAGAACATTCCATTACATAACATTCCATTCCATTCCATTCCGGTTGATTCCATTGCATTCCATTCCATTCCATTTCATTCCATTCGGGTTGATTCCATTCCATTCCATTCCATTACATTCCATTCTGGTTGATCCTATTCGATTCCATTCGCTTCAATTCCATTCCATTCCATTCCATTCGAGTTGCTTCCATTCCAATCCAGAACATTCCATTCCATTCCTTTCCATTCTTTCCATTCCATTCTATTCGGGTTCATTACATTCTATTCCATTCCATTCCGTTCCATTCTGGTAGAATCCATTCCGTTCCATTCCAATCCATTCCATTTCATTCCGATTGATTCCATGCCATTCCTTTCCATTCCATTCCATTCCGTTCCATTCCATTCCATTCCGATTAATTCCATTCCATTCCATTGCATTCCATTCCATTCCACTCCATTCCTCTGTGGTTGATTGCATTCCATTCCATTCCATTCCATTCCATTCCATTCCATTCCATTCCTTTCCAATCCGTTTCATTCCATTCCATTCAATTTCAATCCATTCGGGTTGATTATATTCCATTCCATTCCTTTCCATTATATTCCATTGCATTCCATTCCATTCGGGTTCATTCCATTCCATTCCATTCCATTCCATTCCATTCCATTCCATTCCATTCCCTTCTTGTTGAATCCATTCCATTCCCTTCCATTCCATCCCATTCCATTCTATTCCATTCCATTCCGATACATTCCATTCCATTCCCTTCCATTCGTGTTGATTCCATTCCATGCCATGCCATTCCATTCCATTCCGGTTGATTCCATTCCATTCCATTCCATTCCATTCCATTCCATTCCATTCCCTTCTTGTTGAATCCATTCCATTCCCTTCCATTCCATCCCATTCCATTCTATTCCATTCCATTCCGATACATTCCATTCCATTCCCTTCCATTCGTGTTGATTCCATTCCATGCCATGCCATTCCATTCCATTCCGGTTGATTCCATTCCATTCCATTCCATTCCATTCCATTCCATTTCATTTCCTTCGTGTTGATTCCATTCCATTCCATTCCATTCCGTTCCCTTCCATTCCATTCCATTAGAGTTGATTCCATTCCATTCCATTCAATTCCATTCCATTCCATTTCATTCCATTCTCAATGATTCCATTCCATTCCATTCCATTCCATTCGGGTTGATTCCATTCCATTTCATTCCATTAGATTCCATTCCTTTCCATTCCATTCTTGTTAATTCCATGCCATTCCACTCCATTCCATTGCCTTCCATTCCATTCCATTCCATTCGGGTTGCTTCTATTCCATTCCAGAACATTCCATTCCATTCCATTCCGATTGATTCCATTCCATTCCATTGCATTCCATTCCATTCCACTCCATTCCATTGTGGTTGATTCCTTTCCATTCCATTCCATTCCATTCCTTTCCATTCCGTTTCATTCCATTCCATTCAATTTCATTCCATTCGGGTTGAATCCATTCCATTCCATTCCTTTCCATTATATTCCATTCCATTCCATTCCATTTGGGTTGATTCCATTCCATTCCATTCCATTCCCTTCGGGTTTAATAAATTCCATTCCCTTCCATTCCATTCCATTCCATTTGGGTTGATTCCATTCCATTCCATTCCATTCCATTCCATTCCATTCCATTCCATTCCATTCCGGTTGATTCCATTCCATTTCTTTCCATTCCATTCCATTCCATTCCATTCCATTCTGGTTTATTCCATTCCATTCCATTCCATTCCATTCCATTCTATTCCATTCTATCCCATTCCATTCCATTCCATTCGGTATGATTCCATTCCATTCCATTCCATACCTTTCCATTGCTGTTGATTCCATTCCATTCCATTCCATTCCATTCCACTCCATTCCATTCCATTCCGTTTGTGTTGATTCCATTCCGTTCCAATCCATACCATTCCATTCCATTCCATTCCGGTTAATTCCATTCCATTCCATTTCATTCAATTCCATTCTGGTTGATTCCATTCCATTTCTTCCTATTCCATTCCATTCCATTCTATTCCATTCCATTCCATTCTATTCGCGTTGATTCCATTCCATCCCATTCCATTCCATTCCATCCCGTTCCATTCCATTCCATTCGGGTTGATTCCATTGCATTCCATTCCATTCCATACCATTTGCGTGGATTCCATTCCATTCCATTCAATTCCATTGCATTCCATTCCATTCGGGTTGATTCCTTTCCATTCCATTCCATTGCATTCCATTCCATACCATTCCATTCCATTCCACTCAGGTTGATTCCATTCCATTTCTTTCCATTCCATTCCATTCCATTCCATTCCATTCGGGTTTATTCCATTCCATTCCATTCCATTCCATTCCATTCCATTCCGTTCCATTCCATTCCATTCTATGCCATTCCAATCCATTCCATTCCGTTTGATTCCATTCCATTCCATTCCATACCATTCCATTCCTGTTGATTCCTTTCAATTCCACTCCATTCCATTCCATTCCGTTTGGGTTGATTCCATTCCGTTCCAATCCATACCATTCCATTCCATTCGGGTTGATTCCATTCCATTCCATTCCATTCCATTTCATTGCATTCTGTTTGATTCCATTCCATTCCATTCCATTCCATTCCATTCCATTCCATTCTGGTTGATTCCATTCCATTCCATTCCATTCCATTTCATTACATTCCTTCGGGTTGATTCCATTCCATTCCATTCTATTCCATTCCATTCCATTCAATTCGGTTTGATTCCATTCCGTTCGATTCCATTCCATTCGGATTGACTCCATTCCATTCCATTTCATTCCATTCTATTCCATTCCATTGCATTCCATTTCATTCCATTCGGGTAGATTCCGTTCTATTCCATTCCTATCCTTACCATTCCATACCGGTTCATTCCATTCCATTCCATTCCATTCCATTCCATTCCATCCCATTCCATTTGGGTTGATTCCATTCCATTCCATTCCATTCCATTTCATTCCAATCCATTCGGTTTCATTCCATTCCATTCCATTCCATGCCATTCGGTTGCTTCAATTCCAATCCAGAACATTCCATTCCGTTCCATTCAATTCCGGTTCATTTCATTCCATTCCATTCCATTCCATTCTATTCCATTCTGTTTAATTCCATTCCATTCCATTCCATTCCATTCGAGTTGATTCCATTCCATTCCATTCTATTCCATTCCATTCCATTCTATTCCATTCCATTCCATTCTATTCGCGTTGATTCCATTCCATCCCTTTCCATTCCATTCCATCCCATTCCATTCCATTCCATTCCATTCCATTCGGGTTGATTCCATTGCATTCCATTCCATTCCATTCTATTCCATTCCATTCGGGTTCATTCCATTCCATTCCGTTCCATTCGATTCCATTCCATTCCATTCCATTCGGGATGCTTCCATTCCAGTCAAGAACATTCCATTCCATTCCATTCCATTCCATTCCATTCCGGTTGATTCCATTGCATTCCATTCCATTCCATTTCATTCCATTCGGGTTGACTCCATTCCATTACATTCCATTACATTCCATTCTGGTTGATCCTATTCGATTCCATTTGCTTCAATTCCATTCCATTCCATTCCATTCGAGTTGCTTCCATTCCATTCCAGAACATTCCATTCCATTCCTTTCCATTCTTTCCATTCCATTCTATTCGGGTTCATTCCATTCCATTCCATTCCATTCCGTTCCATTCTGGGAGAATCCATTCCGTTCCATTCCAATCCATTCCATTCCATTCCGATTGATTCCATGCCATTCCTTTCCATTCCATTCCGTTCCATTCCATTCCATTCCGATTAATTCCATGCCATTCCATTGCATTCCATTCCATTCCACTCCATTCCTCTGTGGTTGATTCCATTCCATTCCATTCCATTCCATTCCATTCCATTCCATTCCATTCCTTTCCAATCCGTTTCATTCCATTCCATTCAATTTCAATCCATTCGGGTTGATTCCATTCCATTCCATTCCATTCCATTAGGGTTGATGCCATTCCATTCCATTCAACACCATTCTATTCCATTTGGGTTGATTCCATTCCATTCCATTCAATTACATTACATTACATTCGGGTTAATTCCATTCCATTCCATTCCATTCCATTCGATTCCATTTCATTCCATTCCATTCGGGATGCTTCCATTCCAGTCAAGAACATTCCATTCCATTCCATTCCATTCCATTCCTATCCATTCCTTTCCATTCCGGTTTATCCCTTTACATTCCATTCCATTCCTTTCGTTTTGATTCCATTCCATTCCATTCCATTCCATTCCATTCGGTTTGATTCCATTCCATTACATTACATTGCTTTCCATTCCATTCCATTTCATTCCATTCGGGTTGATTCCATTCCATTCCACTCCATTCCATTCTGGTCGATTCCATTCCATTCCATTCCCTTCATTTCCATTCCATTCCATTCCATTCTGGTTGCTTCCATTCCGATCCAGAACATTCCATTCCATTCCTTTCCATTACATTCCATTCCGTTCCATTCGGGTTCATTCCATTCAATTCCATTCCATTCCATTCCATTCCATTCCATTCCATTCCATTCCACTCGGGATGTGTCCATTCCATTTCATTCTATTCCATTCCATTCCATTCCAATCCATTCCATTCTGGATGATTACATTCCATTCCATTCGTGTTGATACCATTCCATTCCACGCCATTCCATTCCATTCCTTTAGGGTTGTTGCCGTTCAATTCCATTCCATACCATTCCATTATATTTGGGTTGATTCCATTCCATTCCATTCCATTACATTCGGGTTAATTCCATTCCATTCCTTCCCATTCGATTCCATTCCATTCCATTCCATTCGGGATGCTTCCATTCCAGTCAAGAACATTCCATTACATAACATTCCATTCCATTCCATTCCGGTTGATTCCATTGCATTCCATTCCATTCCATTTCATTCCATTCGGGTTAATTCCATTCCATTCCATTCCATTACATTCCATTCTGGTTGATCCTATTCGATTCCATTCGCTTCAATTCCATTCCATTCCATTCCATTCCATTCGAGTTGCTTCCATTCCAATCCAGAACATTCCATTCCATTCCTTTCCATTCTTTCCATTCCATTCTATTCGGGTTCATTCCATTCCATTCCATTCCATTCCGTTCCATTCTGGTAGAATCCATTCCGTTCCATTCCAATCCATTCCATTTCATTCCGATTGATTCCATGCCATTCCTTTCCATTCCATTCCATTCCGTTCCATTCCATTCCATTCCGATTAATTCCATTCCATTCCATTGCATTCCATTCCATTCCACTCCATTCCTCTGTGGTTGATTGCATTCCATTCCATTCCATTCCATTCCATTCCTTTCCAATCCGTTGCATTCCATTCCATTCAATTTCAATCCATTCGGGTTGATTCCATTCCATTCCATTCCTTTCCATTATATTCCATTGCATTCCATTCCATTCGGGTTCATTCCTTTCCATTCCATTCCATTCCATTCCATTCCATTCCATTCCCTTCGTGTTGAATCCATTCCATTCCCTTCCATTCCATCCCATTCCATTCTATTCCATTCCATTCCGATACATTCCATTCCATTCCCTTCCATTCGTGTTGATTCCATTCCATACCATGCCATTCCATTCCATTCCGGTTGATTCCATTCCATTCCATTCCATTCCATTCCATTCCATTCCATTTCATTTCCTTCGTGTTGATTCCATTCCATTCCATTCCATTCCGTTCCCTTCCATTCCATTCCATTAGAGTTGATTCCATTCCATTCCATTCAATTCCATTCCATTCCATTTCATTCCATTCTCGATGATTCCATTCCATTCCATTCCATTCCATTCGGGTTGATTCCATTCCATTTCATTCCATTAGATTCCATTCCTTTCCATTCCATTCGTGTTAATTCCATGCCATTCCACTCCATTCCATTGCCTTTCATTCCATTCCATTCCATTCGGGTTGCTTCTATTCCATTCCAGAACATTCCATTCCATTCCATTCCGATTGATTCCATTCCATTCCATTGCATTCCATTCCATTCCACTCCATTCCATTGTGGTTGATTCCTTTCCATTCCATTCCATTCCATTCCTTTCCAATCCGTTTCATTCCATTCCATTCAATTTCATTCCATTCGGGTTGAATCCATTACATTCCATTCCTTTCCATTATATTCCATTCCATTCCATTCCATTCGGGTTCATTCCATTCCATTCCATTCCATTCCATTCCATTCCATTCCCTTCGGGTTGAATAAATTCCATTCCCTTCCATTCCATTCCATTCCATTCGGGTTGATTCCATTCCATTCCATTCCATTCCATTCCATTCCATTCCATTCCATTCCATTCCGGTTGATTCCATTCCATTTCTTTCCATTCCATTCCATTCCATTCCATTCCATTCTGGTTTATTCCATTCCATTCCATTCCATTCCATTCCATTCCATTCCATTCCATTCTATTCCATTCTATCCCATTCCATTCCATTCCATTCGGGATGATTCCATTCCATTCCATTCCATACCTTTCCATTGCTGTTGATTCCATTCCATTCCATTCCATTCCATTCCACTCCATTCCATTCCATTCTGTTTGTGTTGATTCCATTCCGTTCCAATCCATACCATTCCATTCCATTCCATTCCGGTTAATTCCATTCCATTCCATTTCATTCAATTCCATTCTGGTTGATTCCATTCCATTTCTTCCTGTTCCATTTCATTCCATTCTATTCCATTCCATTCCATTCTATTCGCGTTGATTCCATTCCATCCCATTCCATTCCATTCCATCCCATTCCATTCCATTCCATTCGGGTTGATTCCATTGCATTCCATTCCATTCCATACCATTTGCGGGGATTCCATTCCATTCCATTCAATTCCATTGCATTCCATTCCATTTGGGTTGATTCCTTTCCATTCCATTCCATTGCATTCCATTCCATACCATTCCATTCCATTCCACTCAGGTTGATTCCATTCCATTTCTTTCCATTCCATTCCATTCCATTCCATTCCATTCGGGTTTATTCCATTCCACTCCATTCCATTCCATTCCATTCCATTCCATTCCATTCCGTTCCATTCCATTCCATTCTATGCCATTCCAATCCATTCCATTCCGTTTGATTCCATTCCATTCCATTCCATACCATTCCATTCCTGTTGATTCCTTTCAATTCCACTCCATTCCATTACATTCCGTTTGGGTTGATTCCATTCCGTTCCAATCCATACCATTCCATTCCAATCGGGTTGATTCCATTCCATTCCATTCCATTCCATTTCATTGCATTCTGTTTGATTCCATTCCATTCCATTCCATTCCATTCCATTCTGGTTGATTCCATTCCATTCCATTCCATTCCATTCCATTTCATTACATTCCATTCGGGTTGATTCCATTCCATTCCATTCTATTCCATTCCATTCCATTCAATTCGGTTTGATTCCATTCCGTTCGATTCCATTCCATTCGGATTGACTCCATTCCATTCCATTTCATTCCATTCTATTCCATTCCATTGCATTCCATTTCATTCCATTCGGGTAGATTCCGTTCTATTCCATTCCTATCCATACCATTCCATACCGGTTCATTCCATTCCATTCCATTCCATTCCATCCCATTCCATTTGGGTTGATTCCATTCCATTCCATTCCATTCCATTTCATTCCAATCCATTCGGTTTCATTCCATTCCATTCCATTCCATGCCATTCGGTTGCTTCCATTCCAATCCAGAACATTCCATTCCGTTCCATTCAATTTTGGTTCATTCCATTCCATTCCATTCCATTCCATTCTATTCCATTCTTTTTAATTCCATTCCATTCCATTCCATTCGAGTTGATTCCATTCCATTCCATTCTATTCCATTCCATTCCATTCTATTCCATTCCATTCCATTCTATTCGCGTTGATTCCATTCCATCCCTTTCCATTCCATTCCATCCCATTCCATTCCATTCCATTCCATTCCATTCCATTCAGGTTGATTCCATTGCATTCCATTCCATTCCATTCTATTCCATTCCATTCGGGTTCATTCCATTCCATTCCGTTCCATTCGATTCCATTCCATTCCATTCCATTCGGGATGCTTCCATTCCAGTCAAGAACATTCCATTCCATTCCATTCCATTCCATTCCATTCCGGTTGATTCCATTGCATTCCATTCCATTCCATTTCATTCCATTCGGGTTGATTCCATTCCATTACATTCCATTACATTCCACTCTGGTTGATCCTATTCGATTCCATTCGCTTCAATTCCATTCCATTCCATTCCATTCGAGTTGCTTCCATTCCATTCCAGAACATTCCATTCCATTCCTTTCCATTCTTTCCATTCCATTCTATTCGGGTTCATTCCATTCCATTCCATTCCATTCCGTTCCATTCTGGTAGAATCCATTCCGTTCCATTCCAATCCATTCCATTCCATTCCGATTGATTCCATGCCATTCCTTTCCATTCCATTCCGTTCCATTCCATTCCATTCCGATTAATTCCATGCCATTCCATTGCATTCCATTCCATTCCACTCCATTCCTTTGTGGTTGATTCCATTCCATTCCATTCCATTCCATTCCATTCCATTCCATTCCTTTCCAATCCGTTTCATTCCATTACATTCAATCTCAATCCATTCGGGTTGATTCCATTCCATTCCATTCCATTCCATTAGGGTTGATGCCATTCCATTCCATTCAACACCATTCTATTCCATTTGGGTTGATTCCATTCCATTCCATTCCATTCCATTCCATTACATTACATTACATTCGGGTTAATTCCATTCCATTCCATTCCATTCGATTCCATTTCATTCCATTCCATTCGGGATGCTTCCATTCCAGTCAAGAACATTCCATTCCATTCCATTCCATTCCATTCCATTCCTATCCATTCCTTTCCATTCCGGTTTATCCCTTTACATTCCATTCCATTCCTTTCGTTTTGATTCCATTCCATTCCATTCCATTCCATTCCATTCGGTTTGATTCCATTCCATTCCATTACATTGCTTTCCATTCCATTCCATTTCATTCCATTCGGGTTGATTCCATTCCATTCCACTCCATTCCATTCTGGTCGATTCCATTCCATTCCATTCCCTTCATTTCCATTCCATTCCATTCCATTCTGGTTGCTTCCATTCCGATCCAGAACATTCCATTCCATTCCTTTCCATTACATTCCATTCCGTTCCATTCGGGTTCATTCCATTCCATTCCATTCCATTCCATTCCATTCCATTCCACTCGGGATGTTTCCATTCCATTTCATTCTATTCCATTCCATTCCTTTCCAATCCATTCCATTCTGGATGATTACATTCCATTCCATTCGTGTTGATACCATTCCATTCCACGCCATTCCATTCCATTCCTTTAGGGTTGTTGCCGTTCAATTCCATTCCATACCATTCCATTATATTTCGGTTGATTCCATTCCATTCCATTCCATTACATTCGGGTTAATTCCATTCCATTCCTTCCCATTCGATTCCATTCCATTCCATTCCATTCGGGATGCTTCCATTCCAGTCAAGAACATTCCATTACATAACATTCCATTCCATTCCATTCCGGTTGATTCCATTGCATTCCATTCCATTCCATTTCATTCCATTCGGGTTGATTCCATTCCATTCCATTCCATTACATTCCATTCTGGTTGATCCTATTCGATTCCATTCGCTTCAATTCCATTCCATTCCATTCCATTCGAGTTGCTTCCATTCCAATCCAGAACATTCCATTCCATTCCTTTCCATTCTTTCCATTCCATTCTATTCGGGTTCATTCCATTCCATTGCATTCCATTCCGTTCCATTCTGGTAGAATCCATTCCGTTCCATTCCAATCCATTCCATTTCATTCCGATTGATTCCATGCCATTCCTTTCCATTCCATTCCATTCCGCTCCATTCCATTCCATTCCATTCCATTACATTACATTACATTCTATTCGGGTTGATTCCATTCCATTGCATTCCATCCCATTCCATTCCATTCCATTCCCTTTGGGTTGATTCCATTCCAATCCATTCCATTCCATTCCATTCCATTCCATTCCAAACGGGTTGATTCCATTCCATTCCATTCCATTGCCTTCTATTCCATTCCATTTCATTCCATTCGGGTTGATACCTTTCCATTCCATTCCATTGTATTTCCTTCCATTGATGTTGATTCCATTCCATTCCATTCCATTGCCTTCCATTCCATTCCATTTCATTCCATTCGGGTTGATACCTTTCCATTCCATTCCATTGTATTTCCTTCCATTGATGTTGATTCCATTCCATTCCATTCCATTCCAATCGGGTTGATTCCATTCCATTCCATTCCATTGCATTCCATTCCATTCCATTTCATTCCATTCTGGTTGACTCCATTAAATTCCATTCCATTCCATTCCATTTGGGTTGATTCTTGCCATTCCATTCCTTTCCATTCCATTCATTTCGGGTTGATTCCATTCCATTCCATTCCATTCCATTCCATTCCATTCCATTCCATTCCATTCGTGTTGATTCCATTGCATTCCATTCCGTTGTGTTCCATTCCCTTCCGTTTCATTCCATTCGTGTTGATTCCATTCCATTGAATTCCATTCCATTCCATGCCATTCGTGTTGATTCCATTCCATTCTATTCCATTGAATTGCATTCCATTCCATTCCATTCCATTCGGGTTGATTCCATTCCATTTCATTCCATTCCATTCCCTTCCATTCCATTCCATTAGTGTTGATTCCATTCCATTCCATTCCATTCCATTCCATTTCATTCCATTCCATTCCATTTCCTTCGGGTTGATTCCATTCCATTCCATTCCCTTCGGGTTGATTCCATTCCATTCCATTGCATTCCATTCGGGTAGATTCCATTCAATTCCATTCCATTGCATTCCATTCCATTCCATTTCATTCCATTCGGGTTGTTTCCATTCCATTTCATTCCATTAGATTCCATTCCTTTCCATTCCATTCCTTTCAGGTTGATTCCATTCCGTTCCATTCCATTCGATTCGGATTGATACCATTCCATTCCATTCCATTGCATTACATTACATGCTATTCGGGTTGATTCCATTCCATTCCATTCCATTCCATTCCATTCCATTCCTTTCCATTCGGGTCTATTCCATTCCATTTCATTCCATTCCTTTCCATTCCATTCCATTGCATTCCATTTCTTTCCTTTCCATTCCATTGCATTCCATACCACTCCATTTCACTCCATTCAGGTTGATTCCATTCCATTCCATTCCATTCCATTCCATTAGCGTTGATTCCATTCCATTCCATTTCAATCCTTTACATTCCATTACCTTCGGGTTGATTCCATTACATTCCATTCCATTCGGGTTGATTCCAGTCCATTCCAATCCACTGCATTCCATTCCATTCCATTTCATTCCATTCGTGGTGATTTCATTCCATTCCATTCCATTCCAATCCATTCCATTCCATTCGGGTTGATTCCATTCCATTTCATTCCATTCCATTCCATTCCATTCGGGTTGATTCCATTCCATTCCATTCCATTCCCTTCCAGTACATTACATTACATTCTATTCTGGTTGATTGCATTCCACTCCATTCCATTCCATTCCATTCCATTCGGTTTGATTCCATTCCATTCAGTTACATTCCATTCTATTCCATTCCATTCGTGTTGATTCCATTCCATTCCATTCCATGGAATTCCATTCCATTCCGTTTCATTCCATTCGTGTTGATTCCATTCCATTCCATTCCATTCCATTCCATTCGTGTTGATTCCATTCCATGCGATACCATTCCATTCCATTCCATTCCATTCCGGTTGATTCCATTCCATTCCATTCCATTCCATTCCCTTCCATTCCATTCCATTAGGGTTGATTCCATTGCATTCCATTCCATTCCATTCCACTCCATTTCATTCCATTCCATTCCATTCCCTTCAGGTTGATTCCATTCCATTCCATTCCCTTCGGGTTGATTCCATTCCATTCCATTGCATTCCATTCGGGTAGATTCCATTCAATTCCATTCCATTCCATTCCATTCCATTCCATTTCATTCCATTCGGGTTGATTCCATTCCATTCCATTCCATTCCATTCGGGTTGATTCCATTCCATTTCATTCCATTAGATTCCTTTACTTTCCATTCCATTCCTTTCAGGTTGATTCCATTCCGTTCCATTCCATTCCATTCGGATTGATACGATTCCATTCCATTCCATTGCATTACATTACATTCTATTCGGGTTGATGCCATTCCATTCCATTCCATTCCATTCCATTCCATTCCATTCCATTCGGGTTTACTCCATTCCATTTCATTCCATTCCTTTCCATTCCATTCCATTGCATTCCATTCCATTCGGGTTGATTCCATTCCATTCCATTCCATTGCATTCCATTCCATTACATTACATTCTATTCTGGTTGATTCCATTCCACTCCATTCCATTCCATTCCATTCGGTTTGATTCCATTCCATTGCGTTCCATTCCATTCTATTCCATTCCATTCGTGTTGATTCCATTCCTTTCCATTCCATTGAATTCCATTCCATTCCGTTTCATTCCATTCCTGTTGATTCCATTCCATTCCATTCCATTGCATTCCATTCCCTTCCATTCGTGTTGATTCCATTCCATGCCATACCATTCCATTCCATTCCATTCAATTCCGGTTGATTCCATTCCATTCCATTCCATTCCATTCCATTCCATTCCATTTCATTTCCAGCGTGTTGATTCCATTCCATTCCATTCCATTCCGTTCCCTTCCATTCCATTCCATTAGAGTTGATTCCATTCCATTCCATTCCATTCCATTCCATTCCATTCCATTCCATTCCATTCCCTTCCATTCCATTCCATTAGGGTTGATTCCATTGCATTCCATGCCATTCCATTCCACTCCATTTCATTCCATTCCATTCCATTCCCTTCAGGTTGATTCCATTCCATTCCATTCCCTTCTGGTTGATTCCATTCCATTCCATTCCATTCCATTCCATTCCATTCTATTTCATTCCATTCTCGATGATTCCATTCCATTCCATTCCATTCCATTCGGGTTGATTCCATTCCATTTCATTCCATTAGATTCCATTCCTTTCCATTCCATTCCTTTCAGGTTGATTCCATTACGTTCCATTCCATTCCATTCGGGTTGATACCATTCCATTCCATTCCATTACATTCTATTCGGGTTGATTCCATTCCATTCCATTCCATTCCATTCCATTTTGGTTGATTCCATTCCATTCGATTCCATTCCATTCGTGTTGATTCCATTCAATTCCATTCAATTGCATTCCATTCCATTCCGTTTCATTCCATTGGTGTTGATTCCATTCCATTCCATTCCATTCCATTCCCTTCCATTCTTGTTGATTCCATTCGATGCCACTGCATTCCATTCCATTCCATTCCATTCGGCTTGATTCCATGCCATTCCTTTCCATTCCCTTCTATTCCATTCCATTCCTTTGCACTCCATTCCATTCCATTCCATTCCATTTCATTCCATTCGGGTTGATGGCATTCCGTTCCATTCCATTCCATTCGGGTTGATTCCATTTCATTCCATTCCATTCCATTCTATTGCATTCTATTCCATTCTATTCCCTTCCATTGCATTCCATTCCATTGCATTTCATTCCATTCCGGTTGATTCCATTCCTTTCCATTCCATTCCATTCCATTCCATTCCATTCTATTCCATTCCATTCCTTTTGATTCCATTCCATTCCATTCAATTCCATTTTATTCCATTCGGCTTGATCCATTCGGGTTGTTTCCATTCCATTGCATTCCATTCAATTCCATTCTATTCCATTCTGGTTGATTCCATTCCATTCCATTCCATTCCATTCGGGTTGATTCCATTCAATTCCATTCTCTTCCATACCATTACATTCTCTTCCATTCCATTCCATTCTATTCCATTCCATTCCATTCTATTCGCATTGATTCCATTCCATCCCATTCCATTCCAATCCATCACATTCCATTCCATTCCATTCGGGTTGATTCCATTGCATTCAGTTGCATTCCATTCCATTTGGGTGGATTCCATTCCATTCCATTCCATTCCATTCCATTCCATTCCATTCCATACGGGTTGATTCCAATCCGTTCCATTCCTTTCCATTCTATTTCATTCCATTCGTGTTGATTCCGTTCCATTCCATTCCATCGCATTCCATTCCATTCCGTTTCATTCCATTCATGTTGATTCCTTTCCATTCCATTCCATTCGGGATGATTCCACTCCCTTCCATTCCATTCCATTCCATTCCATTCGTGTTGATACCATTCCATTCCACGCCATTCCATTCCATTCCATTCCATTAGGGTTGATGCCATTCCATTCCATTCCATACCATTCCATTCCCGTTGGGTTGATTCCATTCCATTCCACTCCATTCCATTTGGGTTAATTGCATTCCATTCCATTCCATTCGACTCCATTCCGTTCCATTCCATTCGGGTGGCTTCCAATCCAGTCAAGAACATTCCATTCCATTCCATTCCATTCCATTACATTCCTCTCCATTCCAATCCATTCCATTCCATGTGGGTTGATTCCATTCCATTCCATTCCATTCCATTCCATGCCATTCCATTCCATTCGGGTTGATTCCATTCCATTCCATTCCATTCCATTCCATTCCATTCCAATCCATTCCATTGCATTCCATTCGGGTTGATTCCATTCCATTCCATTCCATACCATTCCATTCCACTCGGGTTGATTCCATTCCATTCCATTCCATTCCATTCCATTCGGGTTGATTCCATTCCATTCCATTCCATTCCTTTCCATTCCATTCCATTCTTGTAGATTCCGTTCTATTCCATTCCATTCCATTCCATTCTGTTCGGGTTGATTCCATTCCGTTCCATTCGAATCCATTCCTTTCCATTCCGATTGATTCTATGCTATTCCTTTCCATTCCATTCCGTTCCATTCCATTCCATTCCGATTGATTCAATTCCATTCCATTGCATTCCATTCCATTCAACTCCATTCCTTTGTTGTTGATTCCATTCCATTCCATTCCATTTCATTCCATTCCATTCCATTCCATTCCTTTCCATTCCGTTTCATTCCATTCCATTCAATTTCATTCCATTCGGGTTGATTCCATTCCATTCCATTCCTTTCCATTATATTCCATTCCATTCCATTCCAGTCGGGTTCATTCCATTCCATTCTATTCCATTCGATTCTATTCCATTCCATTCCCTTCGGGTTGAATCCATTCCATTCCCTTCCATTCCATTCCATTCCTTTCCATTCGGGTTGATTCCATTCCATTCCGTTCCATTCCATTCCATTCCATTAAATTCCTTTCCGGTTGATTCCATTCCATTTCTTTCCATTCCATTCCATTCTGGTTTATTCCATTCCATTCCATTCCATTCCATTCCATTCCATTCCATTCCATTCCATCTCATTCTATTCCATTCTATCCCATTTCATTCCATTCCATTCGGGTTGATTCCATTCCATTCCATTCCATACCAATCCATTGCTGTTGATTCCATTCCATTCCATTCCATTCCATTCCACTCCATTAACTTCCATTCCTTTTGGGTTGATTCCATTCCGTTCCAATCCATACCATTCCATTCCATTCCGGTTGATTCCATTCCATTCCATTTCATTCCATTCCATTCGGGTTGATTCCATTCCATTTCTTTCTATTCCATTCCAGTCCATTCTCTTCCATTCCATTCCATTGTATTCGCATTGATTCCATTCCATCCCATTCCATTCCATTCCATCCCATTCCATTCCATTCCATTCGGGTTGAATCCATTGCATTCCATTCCATTCCATACCATTTGGGTGGATTCCATTCCATTCCATTCCATTCCATTCCATTCCATTCCATTTTTGTTGACTACATTCCATTCCATTCCATTCCATTCCATTCGGTTTGATTCCATCCCATTCCGTTCCATTCCATTCTATTCCATTCCATTCGTGTTGATTCCATTCCATTCCACTCCATTGAATTCCATTCCATTCCGTTTCATTCCATTCGTGTTGTTTCCATTCCATTCCATTCCATTCCATTCCCTTCCATTCGTGTTGATTCCATTCCATGCCATGCCATTCCATTCCATTCCATTCCATTCCGGTTGATTCCATTCCATTCCATTCCATTCCATTCCATTCCATTTCATTTCCTTCGTGTTGATTCCATTCCATTCCATCCCATTCCGTTCCCTTCCATTCCATTCCATTAGAGTTGATTCCATTCCATTCCATTCCATTCCATTCGGGTTGATTCCATTCCATTTCATTCCATTAGATTCCATTCCTTTCCATTCCATTCCTTTCAGGATGATTCCATTACGTTCCATTCCATTCCATTTGGGTTGATACCTTTCCATTCCATTCCATTCCATTACATTACATTCTATTCGGGTTGATTCCATTCCATTCCATTCCATTCCATTCCATTTTGGTTGATTCCATTCCATTCGATTCCATTCCATTCGTGTTGATTCCATTCAATTCCATTCAATTGCATTCCATTTCATTCCGTTTCATTCCATTTGTGTTGATTCCATTCCATTCCATTCCATTCCCTTCCATTCGTGTTGATTCCATTCGATGCCACTGCATTCCATTCCATTCCATTCCATTCGGCTTGATTCCATGCCATTCCTTTCCTTTCCCTTCTATTCCATTCCATTCCTTTGCACTCCATTCCATTCCATTCGATTCCATTTCATTCCATTCGGGTTGATGGCATTCCATTCCATTCCATTCCATTCGGGTTGATTCCATTTCATTCCATTCCTTTCCATTCCATTGCATTCTATTCCATTCTATTCCCTTCCTTTGCATTCCATTCCATTGCATTTCATTCCATTCCGGTTGATTCCATTCCATTCCATTCCATTCCATTCTATTCCATTCCATTCCCGTTGGGTTGATTCCATTCCATTCCACTGCATTCCATTTGGGTTAATTGCATTCCATTCCATTCCATTCGACTCCATTCCATTCCATTCCATTTCATTCTATTCCATTCTATCCCATTTCATTTCATTCCATTCCATTCGGGTTGATTCCATTCCATTCCATTCCATACTATTCCATTGCTGTTGATTCCATTCCATTCCATTCCATTCCATTCCACTCCATTCCATTCCATTCCGTTTGGGTTGATTCCATTCCGTTCCAATCCATACCATTCCACTCCATTCCGGTTGATTCCATTCCATTCCATTTCATTCCATTCCATTCGGGTTGATTCCATTCCATTTCTTTCTATTCCATTCCTTTCCATTCTATTCCATTCCATTCCATTCTATTCGCGTTGATTCCATTCCATCCCATTCCATTCCATTCCATCGCATTCCATTCCATTCCATTCGGGTTGAATCCAATGCATTCCATTACATTCCATACCATTTGGGTGGATTCCATTCCATTCCATTCAATTCCATTCCATTCCATTCCGTTCGGGTTGATTCCATTCCCTTCCATTCCGTTGCATTCCATTCCATTCCATTCCATTCCACTCAGGTTGATTCCATTCCATTTCTTTCCATTCCATTCCATTCCATTAGGGTTTATTCCATTCCATTCCATTCCATTCCATTCCATTCGGTTGCTTCCATTCCATTCCAGAACATTCCATTCCATTCCATTCCATTTCGGTTGATTCCATTGCTTTCCATTCCATTCCATTCTTATCCATTCCATTCCTTTTGCTTCCATTCCATTCCATTTCAATGCATTTTATTCCATTCGGTTTGATTCCATTCCATTCAATTCCAATGCATTCAATTCCATTCCATTTCATTCCATTTGGGTTTATTCCATTCCATTGCATTCTATTCTATTCCATTCTGGTTGATTGCATTCCATTCCATTCCACTCCATTCCATTTCATTCAGGTTGATTCCATTCCATTCCATTCCATTCCATTCCATTCCATTTGTGTTGACTCCATTCCATTCCATTCCATTCCATTCCATTCGGTTTGATTCCATTCCATTCCGTTCCATTCCATTCTATTCCATTCCATTCGTGTTGATTCCATTCCATTCCACTCCATTGAATTCCATTCCATTCCGTTTCATTCCATTCGTGTTGATTCCATTCCATTCCATTCCATTCCATTCCCTTCCATTCGTGTTGATTCCATTCCATTCCATTCCATTCCATTCCATTCCATTCCATTCTATTCCATTCCATTCCTTTTGATTCCATTGCATTCCATTCAATTCCATTTTATTCCATTCGGCTTGATTCCATTCGGGTTGTTTCCATTCCATTGCATTCCATTCAATTCCATTCTATTCCATTCTGGTTGATTCCATTCCATTCCATTCCATTCCATTCGGGTTGATTCCATTCAATTCCATTCTCTTCCATACCATTACATTCTCTTCCATTCCATTCCATTCTATTCCATTCCATTCCATTCTATTCGCATTGATTCCATTCCATCCCATTCCATTCCAATCCATCCCATTCCATTCCATTCCATTCGGGTTGATTCCATTGCATTCAGTTGCATTCCATTCCATTTGGGTGGATTCCATTCCATTCCATTCCATTCCATTCCATTCCATTCCATTCCATTCCATACGGGTTGATTCCAATTCGTTCCATTCCTTTCCATTCTATTTCATTCCATTCGTGTTGATTCCGTTCCATTCCATTCCATCGCATTCCATTCCATTCCGTTTCATTCCATTCATGTTGATTCCTTTCCATTCCATTCCATTCGGGATGATTCCATTCCCTTCCTTTCCATTCCATTCCATTCGTGTTGATACCATTCCATTCCACGCCATTCCATTCCATTCCATTCCATTAGGGTTGATGCCATTCCATTCCATTCCATACCATTCCATTCCCGTTGGGTTGATTCCATTCCATTCCACTCCATTCCATTTGGGTTAATTGCATTCCATTCCATTCCATTCGACTCCATTCCATTCCATTCCATTCGGGTGGCTTCCATTCCAATCAAGAACATTCCATTCCATTCCATTCCATTCCATTCCTCTCCATTCCAATCCATTCCATTCCATGTGGGTTGATTCCCTTCCATTGCATTCCATTCCATTCCATTCCTTTCCATTCCATTCGGGTTGATTCCATTCCATTACATTCCGTTCCATTCCATTCCATTCCACTCCATTCCATTGCATTCCATTTGGGTTGATTCCATTCCATTCCATTCCATACCATTCCATTCCACTCGGGTTGATTCCATTCCATTCCATTCAATTCCATTCCATTCCATTTGGGTTGATTCCATTCCATTACATTCCGTTCCATTCCATTCCATTCCATTCTTGTAGATTCCGTTCTATTCCATTCCATTACATTCCATTCCATTCCGTTCGGGTTGATTCAATTCCGTTCCATTCGAATCCATTCCATTCCATTCCGATTGATTCCATGCCATTCTTTCCATTCCATTCCGCTCCATTCCATTCCGTTCCGATTGATTCCATTCCATTCCATTGCATTCCATTCCATTCAACTCCATTCCTTTGTGGTTTATTCCATTCCATTCCATTCCATTCCATTCCATTCCTTTCGTTTCCATTCCGTTTCTTTCCATTCCATTCAATTTCATTCCATTCGGGTTGATTCCTCTCCATTCCATTCCTTTCCATTATATTCCATTCCATTCCATTCCAGTCGGGCTCACTCCATACCATTCCATTCCATTCCATTCTATTCCATTCCATTCCCTTCGGGTTGAATCCACTCCATTCCCTTCCATTCCATTCCATTCCATTCCATTCGGGTTGATTCCATTCCATTCCGTTTCATTCCATTCCATTCCATTCCATTCCTTTCCGGTTGATTCCATTCCATTCCGTTCCATTCCATTCCATTCCATTCCATTCCATTCCTTTCCGGTTGATTCCATTCCATTTCTTTCCATTCCATTCCATTCTGGTTTATTCCATTCCATTCCATTTCATTCCATTCCATTCCATTCCATTTCATTCTATTCCATTCTATGCCATTTCATTCCATTCCATTCGGGTTGATTCCATTCCATTCCATTCCATACCATTCCATCGCTGTTGATTCCATTCCATTCCATTCCATTCCATTCCACTCCATTCCATTCCATTCCGTTTGGGTTGATTCCATTGCGTTCCAATCCATACCATTTTTCCATTCCGGATGATTCCATTCCATTACATTTCATTCCATTCCATTCGGGTTGATTCCATTCCATTTCTTTCTATTCCATTCCATTCCATTCTATTCCATTCCATTCCATTCTATTCGCGTTGATTCCATTCCATCCCATTCCATTCCATTCCATCGCATTCCATTCCATTCGGGTTGAATCCATTGCATTCCATTCCATTCCATACCATTTGGGTGGATTCCTTTCCATTCCATTCAATTCCATTCCATTCCATTCCGTTCGGGTTGATTCCATTCCCTTCCATTCCGTTGCATTCCATTCCATTCCATTCCATTCGATTCCACTCAGGTTGATTCCATTCCATTTCTTTCCATTCCTTTCCATTCGGGTTTATTCCATTCCATTCCATTCCATTCGGTTGCTTCCATTCCATTCCAGAACATTCCATTCCATTCCATTCCATTTCGGTTGATTCCATTGCATTCCATTCCATTCCATTCTTATCCATTCCATTCCTTTTGCTTCCATTCCATTCCATTCCAATCCATTTTATTCAATTCGGTTTAGTTCCATTCCATTCCATTCCAATGCATTCCATTCCATTCCATTTCTTTCCATTTGGGTTTATTCCATTCCATTGCATTCTATTCTATTCCATTCTGGTTGATTCCATTCCATTCCATTCCATTTGTGTTGACTCCATTCGATTCCATTCCATTCGTTTTGATTCCATTCCATTCCGTTCCATTCCATTCTATTTCATTCCATTCGTGTTGATTCCATTCCATTCCACTCCATTGAATTCCATTCCATTCCGTTTCATTCCATTCGTGTTGATTCCATTCCATTCCATTCCATTCCATTCCCTTCCATTCGTGTTGATTCCATTCCATGCCATGCCATTCCATTCCATTCCATTCCATTCCGGTTGATTCCATTCCATTCCATTCCATTCCATTCCATTCCATTCCATTTCACTTCCTTCGTGTTGATTCCATTCCATTCCATTCCATTCCGTTCCCTTCCATTCCATTCCATTAGAGTTGATTCCATTCCATTCCATTCAATTCCATTCCATTCCATTTCATTCCATTCTCGATGATTCCATTCCATTCCATTCCATTCCATTCGGGTTGATTCCATTCCATTTCATTCCATTAGATTCCATTCCTTTCCATTCCATTCCTTTCAGGTTGATTCCATTCCATTCCATTCCATTCCATTCGGGTTGATACCATTCCATTCCATTCCATTCCATTACATTACATTCTATTCGGTTTGATTCCATTCCATTCCATTCCATTCCATTCCATTTTGGTTGATTCCATTCCATTCGATTCCATTGCATTCGTGTTGATTCCATTCAATTACATTCAATTGCATTCCATTCCATTCCGTTTCATTCCATTGGTGTTGATTCCATTCCATTCCATTCCATTCCATTCCATTCCCTTCCATTCGTGTTGATTCCATTCGATGCCACTGCATTCCATTCTATTCCATTCCATTCGTCTTGATTCCATGCAATTCCTTTCCATTCCCTTCTATTCCATTCCATTCCTTTGCACTCCATTCCATTCCATTCCATTTCATTCCATTCGGGTTGATGGCATTCCATTCCATTCCATTCCATTCGGGTTGATTCCATTTCATTCCATTCCATTCCATTCCATTGCATTCTATTCCATTCTATTCCCTTCCATTGCATTCCATTCCATTGCATTTCATTCCATTCCGGTTGATTCCATTCCATTCCATTCCATTTCATTCCATTCCATTCTGGTTGATTCCATTCTATTCCATTCCATTCCATTCCATTTCCTTTCGGTTGATTGATTCCATTCCAATCCATTCCATTCCATTCGGGTTGATTCCATTCCATTCCATTCCATTTCATTCGGGTTGATTCCATTCCATTCCATTCCATTCCATTCCACTGCATTCCATTTCATTCCTTTCTATTCCATTGTATTCCATTCCACTCCATTTCGCTCCATTCAGGTTGATTCCATTCCACTCCATTCCATTCCATTCCATTCCATTAGGGTTGATTCCATTCCATTCCATCCCATTCCATTCCATTCCATTCCATTCCATTCCCTTTGGGTTGATTCCATTCCAATCCATTCCATTCCATTACATTCCATTACATTCCAAACGGGTTGATTCCATTCCATTCCATTCCATTGCATTCCATTCCATTCCATTTCATTCCATTCGGGTTGATACCTTTCCATTCCATTCCATTGCATTTCCTTCCATTGATGTTGATTCCATTCCATTCCATTCCATTCCATTCCATTCGGGTTGATTCCATTCCATTCCATTCCATTGCATTCCATTCGATTCCATTTCATTCCATTCGGGTTGACTCCATTAAATTCCATTCCATTCCATTCCATTCCATTCCATTCCATTCCATTTGGGTTGATTCCATTCCATTCCATTCCTTTCCATTCCATTCATTTCGGGTTGATTCCATTCCATTGCATTCCATTCCATTCCATTCCATTCCATTCTATTCCATTCCATTCGTGTTGATTCCATTCCATTCCATTCCATTTCGTTCCATTCCATTCCGTTTCATTCCAT
The DNA here is from genome assembly GCF_029289425.2 of Pan paniscus. Lineage (NCBI taxonomy): Eukaryota > Metazoa > Chordata > Mammalia > Primates > Hominidae > Pan > Pan paniscus. The sequence goes on along the minus strand of NC_073267.2, from coordinate 40,427,873 downwards.
TCGTGTTGATTCCATTCCATTGAATTCCATTCCATTCCATTCCATTCCATTCGTGTTGATTCCATTCCATTCCATTCCATTCCATTGCATTGCATTCCATTACATTCCATTCCATTCGGGTTGATTCCATTCCATTTCATTCCATTCCATTCCATTCCATTCCGTTACATTACATTCGGTTTGATTCCCTTCCATTGCATTCCATTCCATTCCATTCCATTTCGGTTGATTCCATTCCATTCCATTCCATTCCATTCCATTCCTTTCGTGTTGATTCCATTCCTTTCCATTCCATTCCAATCCATTCCATTCCATTCGGGTTGATTCCATTCCATTCCATTTGATTCCATTCCATTCGATTCAATTCCATTCGGGTTGACTCCATTCCATTCGTTTCCATTCCATTCGGCTTGACTCCATTCCATTCCATTCGATTCCATTCCACTCGGGTTGACTCCATTCCTTTCTATTTCATTCCATTCTATTCCATTCCATTGCATTGCATTGCATTGCATTCGGGTACTTTCCATTCTATTCCATTCCAAGCCATTCCATTCCATTCCGGTTGATTCCATTCCATTCCATTCCATGCCATTCTATTCCATTGCGTTCCATTCCATTCCATTCCATTGCATTGCATTCCATTCTACTCCATTCCATTCCATTGCATTCTGGTTGATTCCATTCCATTCCATTCCATTCCATTCCATTCCATTCCATTGTATTCCATTCGTGCTGATTCCATTCCATTCCATTCCATTCCATACGGGTTGATTCCAATCCGTTCCATTCCTTTCCATTCTTTTCCACTCCATTCGTGTTGATTCCGTTCCATTCCATTCCATCGCATTCCATTCCATTCCGTTTCATTCCGTTCATGTTGATTCCTTTCCATTCCTTTCCATTCGGGATGATTCCATTCCCTTCCATTCCATTCCATTCCATTCGTGTTGATACCATTCCATTCCACGCCATTCCATTCCATTCCATTCCATTAGGGTTGATGCCATTCCATTCCATTCCATACCATTCCATTCCGGTTGGGTTGATTCCATTCCATTCCACTCCATTCCATTTGGGTTAATTGCATTCCATTCCATTCCATTCGACTCCATTCCGTTCCATTCCATTCGGGTGGCTTCCATTCCAGTCAAGAACATTCCATTCCATTCCATTCCATTCCATTCCATTCCATTCCATTTCATTCCATTCGGTTTGGTTTGATTCCATTCCATTCCATTCCTTTCCATTCCATTCCATTCCATTCCCTTCGGGTTGATTCCATTCCATTCCATTCCATTCCATTCCATTCCATTCCATTCCATTCTATTCCATTCGTGTTGATACCATTCCATTCCACGCCATTCCATTCCATTCCATTCCATTAGGACTGATGACATTCCAATCCTTTCCATACCATTCCATTCCATTTGGGTTGATTCCATTCCATTCCATTCCTTTCCGTCCGGGTTATTTGCATCCATTCCAGTCAAGAACATTCCATTCCATTACATTACATTCCAATACATTACATTCTGGTTGATTCCATTCCATTCCATTCCATTCCATTCCATTCCATTCCATTCCATTCGGGTTGATTCCATTCCATTCCATTCTATTCCATTCCAATCCACTCTATTCGCGTTGATTCCATTCCTTTCCATTCCATTAAATCCCATTCCATTCCATTCCATTCGGGTTGATTCGATTCAATTCCATTCCATTCCATTGCATTCCATTTCATTCTATTCGGGTAGATTCCGTTCTATTCCATTCCAATCCATTGCATTCCACCCCGGTTGATTCCAATCCATTCCATTCCATTCCATTTGGTTTGATTCCATTCCATTCCATTCCATTCCATTCCATTTGGGTTGATTCCATTCCGTTCCATTCCATTCCATTCCATTCGGTTGCTACCATTCCCTTCCATTCCATTCCATTCTATTCCAATCCATTCCATTCTGGTTGATTCCATTCTGTTCCAATCCATTCCATTCCATTCCATTCCATTCCATTCCATTCCATTATGGTTGATTCCAATGCATTCCATTCCATTCCATTCCATTCCATGCCATTCCATTCCATTCCATTCCGGTTGATTCCATTCCATTCCATTCCATTCCGTTCCATTCCATTCCATTCGGGATGATTCCATTCCATTCCATTCCATTCCATTCCATTTCATTCCATTCCATTCGTGTTGCTACCATTCCATTCCACGCCATTCCATTCCATTCTATTCCATTAGGATTGATGACATTCCATTCCATTCCATACCATTCCATTCCATTCGGGTTGATTCCATTCCATTCCATTCCTATCCATTCCATTCGATTCCTATTGATTCCACTCCATTCCATTCCATTCGTGTTGCTACCATTCCATTCCACGCCATTCCATTCCATTCTATTCCATTAGGATTGATGACATTCTATTCCATTCCATACCATTCCATTTCATTCGGGTTGATTCCATTCCATTCCATTCCAATCCATTCCATTCGATTCCTATTGATTCCATTCCATTCCATTCCATTCCATTCCGATTGATTCCATTCCATTCCATTCCATTGTTGTAGATTCCATTCCATTCCTTTCCATTGCATTGCTTTCCATTCAATTTCATTCCATTCTGGTTGATTCCGTTCCATTCCATTCCTTTCCATTCTATTCCATTCCATTCTGCTACATTCCATTCCATTCCATTCCATTCCATTCCATTCCATTCCCTTCGGGTTGTATCCATTCCATTCCATTCCATTCCATTCTATTCCATTCCATTCGGGTTGATTCCATTCCATTCCTTTCCATTCCATTGCATTCCATTCCGTTCCATTCCATTCCATTCGGGTTGATTCCATTCCATTTCATTCCATTCCATTCCATTCCATTCCATTCCATTCGGGTTGATTCGATTCCATTCCATTCCATTCCATTCCATTCCATACTATTCCATTCCATTCCATTCCATTCGGTTTGATTCCATTCCATTCCATTCCATTCAGGTTGAATCGATTCCATTTCATTCCATTCCATTCAATTTCATTCCATTCGTGTTGATTCCATTCCATTCCATTCCATTCCATTCCATTCAGGGTGATTCCATTCCATTCCATACCATTCCATTCCATTCGAGTTCATTCCATTCCATTCCATTTGATTCCAATCCATTCTATTCCATTCCATTCGGGGTGACTCCATTCCATTCCATTTCATTCCATTCTATTCCATTCCATTCGGGGTGACTCCATTCCATTCCATTTCATTCCATTCTATTGCATTCCGTTGCATTCCATTTCATTGCATTCGGATAGATTCTGTTCTATTCCTTTCCAATGCATTCCATTCCATTCCGGTTGATTCCATTCCATTCCATTCCATTCCATTCCGGTTGATTCCATTCCATTCCATTCCATTCCATTTTATTCCATTCTGATTGCTTCCATTACATTCCATTCCAATGCATTCCTTTCCATTCCTTTTCATTTCATTCGGGTTGATTCCATTCCATTCCATTCCATTCCATTCCATTCCATTCCATTCCATTCTGGTTGATTCCATTCCATTCCATTCCATTCGGATTGATTCGATTCCATTCCATTCTATTCCATTCCATTCCATTCTATTCTCGTTGATTGCATTCCATCCCATTGCATTCCATTCCATCCCATTCCATTCCATTCCATTTGGGTGGATTCCATTCCATTCCATTCCATTCCATTCCATCCCATTGCATTCGCGTTTTTTCCATTCCATTCCATTCCATTGCATTCCATTCGTGTTGATTCCACTCCATTCCATTCCATTGCATTCCATTCCATTCCGTTTCATTCCATTCATGTTGATTCCATTCCATTACATTCCATTCCGTTCCCTTCCATTCGTGTTGATTCCATTCCATGGCATTCAATTCTATTCCATTCCAATGCATTCCTTTCCATTCCATTTCATTCCATTCGGGATGATTCCATTCCATTCCATTCCATTCCATTCCATTGCATTCTTTCCATTCCATTCCCTTCGCGTTTATTCCATTCCATTCCATTCCATTCCATTCCTTTCCATTCCATTCTATTCGGGTTGTCTCCATTCCATTTTATTCGATTCCATTCCATTCCATTCCATTCCATTCCATTCCATTCGTGTTAATACCATTCTATTCCACGCCATTCCATTCCATTCCATTCCATTAGGATTGATGACATTCCATTCCATTCCATACCATTCCACTCCATTTGGGTTGTTTCCATTCCATTCCATTCCATCCGGGTTAATTCCATTCCATTCTATTACATTCGATTCCGTTCCATTCCATTCCATTCCATTCGTGTTGCTTCCATTCCAGTCAAGAACATTCCATTCCATTCCATTCCCTTCTATTCAGGTTGATTCGTTTCCATTCCATTCCATTCCGTTCCATTCGTTTTGATTCCATTCCATTCCATTCCATTCCTTCCATTCCATTCCATTCGGTTTGATTCCATTCAATCCCATTCCATTGCATTCCATTCCATTCCATTCCATTTCATTCCATTCGGGTTGATTCCTTTCCATTCCATTCCACTCCATTCTGGTTGATTCCATTCTATTCCATTCCCTTCCATTACATTCCATTCCATTCGGGTTGCTTCCATTCCATTCCAGAACATTCCATTCCATTCCATTCCTTTCCGGTAGATTCCGATCCATTCCATTCCATTCCATTCGTTTAGATTCCATTCCATGCCATTACATTACATTACACTACATTACATTACATTCGGTTTTATTCCATTCCATTCCATTCCATTGCATTCCATTGCATTCATTTCCATTCCATGTCACTCCATTCGGGTTGATTCCATTCCATTCCATTCCATTCCATTCCATTCCATTCCATTCCATTCCTTTCCATTCCATTCTGGTTGATTCCATTCCTTTCCATTCTATTCCATTCCATTCCATTCCATTCCATTCGGGTTGATTCCATTCCATTCCATTCTCTTCCATTCCATTCCATTCTATTCGCATTGATTCCATTCCATTCCATTCAATTCCATTCCGTTCCATTCCATTTCATTCCAATCCATTGGGTTTGATTGCATTCCATTCCATTCCATTCAGTTGCTTCCATTCCATTCCAGAAAATTCCATTCCATTCCATTCCATTCCATTCCATTCCATTCCACTCCATTCCGGTTGATTCCATTCCATTCGATTCCATTCCATTCCATTCCATTCTATTCCATTACATTCCTTTTGATTCCATTCCATTTCATTGCATTCCATTTTATTCCATTCGAATTGCTTCCATTACATTGCATTCCAATGCATTCCTTTCCATTCCATTTCATTTCTTTCGGGTTGATTCCATTCCATTCCATTCCATTCCATTGCATTCCATTCGGATTGATTCTATTCCATTCCATTCTATTCCATCCCATTACATTCCATTCCATTTGGGTTGATTCCATTCAATTCCATTTTATTCCATTCCATTCCATTCTATTCGCGTTGATTCCATTCCATCCCATTCCATTCAATTCTATTCGGGCTGATTCCATTCCATTCCATTCCATTTCATTCCATTCCATTTGCATAGATTCCATTCCATTCCATTCAATTCCATTCTATTCGGGTTGATTCCATTCCATTGCATTCCATTCCATTCCTTTGCATTCCATTCCATTCCATTGCATTCCATTCCAATCCATTCCATTCCATTGCATTCCATTCCATTCCATTTCATTCCATTCGGGTTGATTCTATTCCATTCCATTCCATTCCATTCCATTCGGGTTGATTCCATTCCGTTCCATTGCATTCCATTCCATTCCATTCCATTTCATTCCATTCGGTTCGGGTTGATTCGATTCCATTCCATTCCATTCCATTCCCTTCGTCTTGATTCCATTCCATTCCATTCCATTCCATTCCATTCCATTCCGATCCATTCGGGTTGATTCCATTCCATTCAATTCCATTCAATTCGGGTTGATTCCATTCCATTCCATTCCATTCCATTGCATTCCATTCCATTCCTTTCCGTTCCACTGCATTCCATTCCACCCCATTTCACTCCATTCAGGTTGATTCCGTTCCATTCCATTCCACTGCATTACATTCCATTCAATTCGGTTTGATTCCATTCCATTCTATTCCACTCCATTCCATTCCATTCCATTCAATTCCATTTTGGTTGATTCCATTCCATTCAATTACATTCCATTCCATTTAGTTTGATTCCATTGCATTCCATTCCATTCCATTCCATTCCATTCCATTCCAATCCATTCCATTCGGGTTGCTTCCATTCCATTCCAGAACATTCCATTCCATTCCATTCCACTCCAGTTGATTCCATTCCAATCCATTCCATTCCATTCCATTCCACTCCGGTTGATTCCATTCCATTCCATTCCATTCCATTCGATTTGATTCCATTCCATTCGATTCCATTCCATTCCATTCCATTAGTTTTGATTCCATTCCATTGGATTCCATTCCATTCCATTCCATTCGGGTTGTTTCCATTGCATTCCATTCTATTCCATTCCATTCCATTGTATTCGCGTTGATTCCATTCCATTCCATTCCCCTCCATTCCATTTAATCCCATTCCATTCCTTTCAATTCGGGTTGATTCGATTCCATTCCATTCGATTCCATTGCATTCCATTTCATGCCATTCGGGTAGATTCCGTTCTATTCCATTCCAATCCATTCCATTACGGTTGATTCCATTCCATTCCATTCCATTCCATTCCATTCCATTTCATTCCATTCGGGTTGATTCTATTCCATTCCATTCCATTCCATTCCATTCGGGTTGATTCCATTCCGTTCCATTGCATTCCATTCCATTCCATTCCATTTCATTCCATTCGGTTCGGGTTGATTCGATTCCATTCCATTCCATTCCATTCCCTTCGTCTTGATTCCATTCCATTCCATTCCATTCCATTCCATTCCATTCCATTCCGATCCATTCGGGTTGATTCCATTCCATTCAATTCCATTCAATTCGGGTTGATTCCATTCCATTCCATTCCATTCCATTGCATTCCATTCCATTCCTTTCCGTTCCACTGCATTCCATTCCACCCCATTTCACTCCATTCAGGTTGATTCCGTTCCATTCCATTCCACTGCATTACATTCCATTCAATTCGGTTTGATTCCATTCCATTCTATTCCACTCCATTCCATTCCATTCCATTCAATTCCATTTTGGTTGATTCCATTCCATTCAATTACATTCCATTCCATTTAGTTTGATTCCATTGCATTCCATTCCATTCCATTCCATTCCATTCCATTCCAATCCATTCCATTCGGGTTGCTTCCATTCCATTCCAGAACATTCCATTCCATTCCATTCCACTCCAGTTGATTCCATTCCAATCCATTCCATTCCATTCCATTCCACTCCGGTTGATTCCATTCCATTCCATTCCATTCCATTCGATTTGATTCCATTCCATTCGATTCCATTCCATTCCATTCCATTAGTTTTGATTCCATTCCATTGGATTCCATTCCATTCCATTCCATTCGGGTTGTTTCCATTGCATTCCATTCTATTCCATTCCATTCCATTGTATTCGCGTTGATTCCATTCCATTCCATTCCCCTCCATTCCATTTAATCCCATTCCATTCCTTTCAATTCGGGTTGATTCGATTCCATTCCATTCGATTCCATTGCATTCCATTTCATGCCATTCGGGTAGATTCCGTTCTATTCCATTCCAATCCATTCCATTACGGTTGATTCCATTCCATTCCATTCCATTCCATTCCATTCCACTCCATTCCATTCCATGCCGGTTGATTCCATTCCATTCCATTCCATTCCATTCTATTCCATTCCATTCCTTTTGATTCCATTCCATTCCATTCCATTCCATTCCATTCCATTCCATTCCATTCGGTTTGATTCCATTCCATTCCATTGCAATGCTTTCCATTCCATTCCATTTCATTCCATTCGGTTTGATTCCATTCCATTTCATTCCATTGCGTTCCACTCCAGTCCATTCCATTCGGGTTGACTCCATTCCATTCCATTTCATTCCATTCTATTGCATTCCATTGCATTCCAATTCACTCCATTCGGGTAGATTCCGTTCTATTCCATTCCAATACATTCCATTCCATTCCGGTTGATTCCATTCCATTCCATTCCATTCCATTCCATTCCGGTTGATTCCATTCCATTCCATTCCATTCTATTCCATTCCATTCATTTTGGTTCCATTCCATTCAATTCCATTCCATTACATTTTATTCCATTCGGATTCATTCCATTCCATTCCATTCCAATGCATTCCTATCCATTCCATTTCATTCCATTCGGGTTGATTCCATTCCATTCCATTCCATTCCATTCCATTCCATTCCATTCCCTTCTGGTTGATTCCATTCCATTCCATTGCATTCCATTCCATTCCATTCGGTTTGATTTCGTTCCATTCCTTTCTATTCCATTGCATTCCCTTCTATTCGGGTTGATTCCATTGCATCCTATTCCATTCCATCCCATTCCATTCCATTCCATTCCATTCGGGTTGATTCCATTCTATTCCATTTGGGTTAATTCCATTCCATTCCATTCCATTCCATTCCATTCCATTCCATTCCATTGCATTCGGGTTGATTCCATTCCATTCCATTCCATGCCATTCCATTCCTTTTGATTCCATTCCATTGCATTCCATTCCATTCCATTCCATTCCGTTTGGGTTGATTCCATTCCGCTCCAATCCATAACATTCCAGTCCATTCGCGTTGATTCCATTCCATTCCATTTCATTCATTCGGGTTGATTCCATTCCATTCCATTCCATTCCATTCCATTCCATTCCATTCCATTCTGGTTGATTCCATTCCATTCCATTCCATTCCATTTCATTACCTTCCATTCGGTCTGATTCCATTCCATTCCATTCTATTCCATTCCATTCCATTCTATTCGCGTTGATTCCATTCCATCACATTCCATTCCATTCCATCCCATTCCATTCCATTCCATACCATTCCATTCCATTCTGGTTGATTCCTTTCCATTACATTTGATTCCATTCCATTTGATTCCATTCCATTCGGGTTGACTCCTTTGCATTCCATTTCATTCCATTCTATTCCATTCCATTGCATTCCGTCTCATTCCATTCGGGTAGATTCTGTTCTATTCCATTCCAATCCATTCCATTCCATACCAGTTGATTCCATTCCATTCCATTCCATTCCACTCCATTCCATTCCATTCCATTCCATTCCATTCCATTCCATTTCATTCCAATCCATTCGGTTTAATTCCCTTCCATTACATTCAATTCCATTCGGTTGCTTCCATTCCATTCCAGAACATTCCATTCCATTCCGGTTGATTCCATTCCATTCCATTCGGTTGCTTCCATTCCATTCCAGAAGATTCCATTCCATTCCTTTCCATTCCATTCCATTCTGGTTGATTCCATTCCATTCCATTCCATTCCATTGCATTCGGTTGCTTCCATTCCATTCCAGAAGATTCCATTCCATTCCTTTCCATTCCATTCCATTCTGGTTGATTCCATTCCATTCCATTCCATTCCATTGCATTCCATTCCATTCCTTTCCATTCCATTGCATTCCATTCCATCCCATTTCACTCCATTCAGGTTGATTCCGTTCCATTCCATTCGACTGCATTACATTCCATTCAATTCGATTTGATTCCATTCCATTCCATTCCACTCCATTCCATTCCATTCCATTCAATTCCATTTTGGTTGATTCCATTCCATTCAATTACATTCCGTTCCATTTGGTTTGATTCCATTGCATTCCATTCCATTCCATTCCATTCCAATCCATTCCATTCGGGTTGCTTCCATTCCATTCCAGAACATTCCATTCCATTCCACTCCAGTTGATTCCATTCCAATCCGTTCCATTCCATTCCATTCCATTCCATTTCATTCCAATCCATTCGGTTTAATTCCCTTCCATTACATTCAATTCCATTCGGTTGCTTCCATTCCATTCCAGAACATTCCATTCCATTCCAGTTGATACCATTCCTTTCCATTCCGTTGCTTCCATTCCATTCCAGAAGATTCCATTCCATTCCTTTCCATTCCATTCCATTCTGGTTGATTCCATTCCATTCCATTCCATTCCATTCCATTGCATTCCATTCCATTCCTTTCCATTCCATTGCATTCCATTCCACCCCATTTCACTCCATTCAGGTTGATTCCGTTCCATTCCATTCGACTGCATTACATTCCATTCAATTCGATTTGATTCCATTCAATTCCATTCCACTCCATTCCATTCCATTCCATTCAATTCCATTTTGGTTGATTCCATTCCATTCAATTACATTCCGTTCCATTTGGTTTGATTCCATTGCATTCCATTCCATTCCATTCCATTCCAATGCATTCCATTCGGGTTGCTTCCATTCCATTCCAGAACATTCCATGCCATTCCATTCCACTCCAGTTGATTCCATTCCAATCCATTCCATTCCATTCCATTCCACTCCAGTTGATTCCATTCCATTCCATTCCATTCCATTCGATTTGATTCCATTCCATTCGATTCCATTCCATTCCATTCCATTCGTTTTGATTCCATTCCATTGGATTCCATTCCATTCCATTCCATTCCATTCCACTCCAGTTGATTCCATTCCATTCCATTCCATTCCATTCGATTTGATTCCATTCCATTCGATTCCATTCCATTCCATTCCATTCGTTTTGATTCCATTCCATTGGATTCCATTCCATTCCATTCCATTCGGGTTGTTTCCATTCCATTCCATTCTATTCCATTCCATTCCATTCTATTCGCGTTGATTCCATTCCATTCCATTCCTCTCCATTCCATTTAATCCCATTCCATTCCATTCCATTCGATTTGATTCCATTGCATTGGATTCCATTCCATTCCATTCCATTCGTTTTGATTCCATTCCATTGGATTCCATTCCATTCCATTCCATTCGGGTTGTTTCCATTCCATTCCATTCTATTCCATTCCATTCCATTGTATTCGCGTTGATTCCATTCCATTCCATTCCCCTCCATTCCATTTAATCCCATTCCATTCCTTTCCATTCGGGTTGATTCGATTCCATTCCATTCGATTCCATTGCATTCCATTTCATGCCATTCGGGTAGATTCCGTTCTATTCCATTCCAATCCATTCCATTACGGTTGATTCCATTCCATTCCATTCCATTCCATTCCATTCCACTCCATTCCATTCCATGCCGGTTGATTCCATTCCATTACATTCCATTCCATTCTATTCCATTCCATTCCTTTTGATGCCATTCCATTCCATTCCATTCCATTCCATTCCATTCCATTCGGTTTGATTCCATTCCATTCCTTTGCAATGCTTTCCATTCCATTCCATTTCATTCCATTCGGGTTGATTCCATTCCATTTCATTCCATTGCGTTCCACTCCAATCCATTCCATTCGGGTTGATTCCATTCCATTCCATTTGATTCCATTCCATTCGATTCCATTCCATTCGTGTTGACTCCATTCCATTCCATTTCATTCCATTCTATTGCATTCCATTGCATTCCAATTCACTCCATTCGGGTAGATTCCGTTCTATTCCATTCCAATCCATTCCATTCCATTCCGGTTGATTCCATTCCATTCCATTCCATTCCATTCCATTCCGGTTGATTCCATTCCATTCCATTCCATTCTATTCCATTCCATTGATTTTGGTTCCATTCCATTCAATTCCATTCCATTACATTTTATTCCATTCGGATTCATTCCATTCCATTCCATTCCAATGCATTCCTATCCATTCCATTTCATTCCATTCGGGTTGATTCCATTCCATTCCATTCCATTCCATTAAATTCCATTCCCTTCTGTTTGATTCCATTCCATTCCATTGCATTCCATTCCATTCCATTCGGTTTGATTTCGTTCCATTCCTTTCTATTCCATTGCATTCCCTTCTATTCTGGTTGATTCCATTGCATCCTATTCCATTCCATCCCATTCCATTCCATTCCATTCCATTCGGGTTGATTCCATTCTATTCCATTTGGGTTAATTCCATTCCATTCCATTCCATTCCATTCCATTCCATTGCATTCGGGTTGATTCCATTCCATTCCATTCCATGCCATTCCATTCCTTTTGATTCCATTCCATTGCATTCCATTCCATTCCATTCCATTCCGTTTGGGTTGATTCCATTCCGCTCCAATCCATAACATTCCATTCCATTCGCGTTGATTCCATTCCATTCCATTTCATTCATTCGGGTTGATTCCATTCCATTCCATTCCATTCCATTCCATTCCATTCCATTCCATTCTGGTTGATTCCATTCCATTCCATTCCATTCCATTTCATTACCTTCCATTCGGTCTGATTCCATTCCATTCCATTCTATTCCATTCCATTCCATTCTATTCGCGTTGATTCCATTCCATCACATTCCATTCCATTCCATCCCATTCCATTCCATTCCATCCCATTCCATTCCATTCCATTCGGGTTGATTCCATTCCATTCCATTCCATACCATTCCATTCCATTCTGGTTGGTTCCCTTTCCATTACATTTGATTCCATTCCATTTGATTCCATTCCATTCGGGTTGAATCCTTTGCATTCCATTTCATTCCATTCTATTCCATTCCATTGCATTCCGTCTCATTCCATTCGGGTAGATTCTGTTCTATTCCATTCCAATCCATTCCATTCCATACCAGTTGATTCCATTCCATTCCATTCCATTCCACTCCATTCCATTCCATTCCATTCCGTTCCATTTGGGTTGATTCCATTCCATTCCATTCCATTCCATTCCATTCCATTCCATTCCATTTCATTCCAATCCATTCGGTTTAATTCCCTTCCATTACATTCAATTCCATTCGGTTGCTTCCATTCCATTCCAGAACATTCCATTCCATTCCGGTTGATTCCATTCCATTCCATTCGGTTGCTTCCATTCCATTCCAGAAGATTCCATTCCATTCCTTTCCATTCCATTCCATTCTGGTTGATTCCATTCCATTCCATTCCATTCCATTGCATTCGGTTGCTTCCATTCCATTCCACAAGATTCCATTCCATTCCTTTCCATTCCATTCCATTCTGGTTGATTCCATTCCATTCCATTCCATTGCATTCCATTCCATTCCTTTCCATTCCATTGCATTCCATTCCATCCCATTTCACTCCATTCAGGTTGATTCCGTTCCATTCCATTCGACTGCATTACATTCCATTCAATTCGATTTGATTCCATTCAATTCCATTCCACTCCATTCCATTCCATTCCATTCAATTCCATTTTGGTTGATTCCATTCCATTCAATTACATTCCGTTCCATTTGGTTTGATTCCATTGCATTCCATTCCATTCCATTCCATTCCAATCCATTCCATTCGGGTTGCTTCCATGCCATTCCAGAACATTCCATTCCATTCCATTCCACTCCAGTTGATTCCATTCCAATCCATTCCATTCCATTCCATTCCATTCCATTCCATTCCATTCCAATCCATTCGGTTTAATTCCCTTCCATTACATTCAATTCCATTCGGTTGCTTCCATTCCATTCCAGAACATTCCATTCCATTCTGGTTGATTCCATTCCATTCCATTCGGTTGCTTCCATTCCATTCCAGAAGATTCCATTCCATTCCTTTCCATTCCATTCCATTCTGGTTGATTCCATTCCATTCCATTCCATTCCATTCCATTGCATTCCATTCCATTCCTTTCCATTCCATTGCATTCCATTCCATTCCACCCCATTTCACTCCATTCAGGTTGATTCCGTTCCATTCCATTCGACTGCATTACATTCCATTCAATTCGATTTGATTCCATTCAATTCCATTCCACTCCATTCCATTCCATTCCATTCAATTCCATTTTGGTTGATTCCATTCCATTCAATTACATTCCGTTCCATTTGGTTTGATTCCATTGCATTCCATTCCATTCCATTCCATTCCAATGCATTCCATTCGGTTTGCTACCATTCCATTCCAGAACATTCCATTCCATTCCATTCCACTCCAGTTGATTCCATTCCAATCCATTCCATTCCATTCCATTCCACTCCAGTTGATTCCATTCCATTCCATTCCATTCCATTCGATTTGATTCCATTCCATTCGATTCCATTCCATTCCATTCCATTCGTTTTGATTCCATTCCATTGGATTCCATTCCATTCCATTCCATTCCATTCCACTCCAGTTGATTCCATTCCATTCCATTCCATTCCATTCGATTTGATTCCATTCCATTCGATTCCATTCCATTCCATTCCATTCGTTTTGATTCCATTCCATTGGATTCCATTCCATTCCATTCCATTCGGGTTGTTTCCATTCCATTCCATTCTATTCCATTCCATTCCATTCTATTCGCGTTGATTCCATTCCATTCCATTCCTCTCCATTCCATTTAATCCCATTCCATTCCATTCCATTCGATTTGATTCCATTGCATTGGATTCCATTCCATTCCATTCCATTCGTTTTGATTCCATTCCATTGGATTCCATTCCATTCCATTCCATTCGGGTTGTTTCCATTCCATTCCATTCTATTCCATTCCATTCCATTGTATTCGCGTTGATTCCATTCCATTCCATTCCCCTCCATTCCATTTAATCCCATTCCATTCCTTTCCATTCGGGTTGATTCGATTCCATTCCATTCGATTCCATTGCATTCCATTTCATGCCATTCGGGTAGATTCCGTTCTATTCCATTCCAATCCATTCCATTACGGTTGATTCCATTCCATTCCATTCCATTCCATTCCATTCCACTCCATTCCATTCCATGCCGGTTGATTCCATTCCATTCCATTCCATTCCATTCTATTCCATTCCATTCCTTTTGATTCCATTCCATTCCATTCCATTCCATTCCATTCCATTCCATTCCATTCGGTTTGATTCCATTCCATTCCATTGCAATGCTTTCCATTCCATTCCATTTCATTCCATTCGGGTTGATTCCATTCCATTTCATTCCATTGCGTTCCACTCCAATCCATTCCATTCGGGTTGATACCATTCCATTCCATTTGATTCCATTCCATTCGATTCCATTCCATTCGGGTTGACTCCATTCCATTCCATTTCATTCCATTCTATTGCATTCCATTGCATTCCAATTCACTCCATTCGGGTAGATTCCATTCTATTCCATTCCAATCCATTCCATTCCATTCCGGTTGATTCCATTCCATTCCATTCCATTCCATTCCATTCCGGTTGATTCCATTCCATTCCATTCCATTCTATTCCATTCCATTGATTTTGGTTCCATTCCATTCAATTCCATTCCATTACATTTTATTCCATTCGGATTCATTCCATTCCATTCCATTCCAATGCATTCCTATCCATTCCATTTCATTCCATTCGGGTTGATTCCATTCCATTCCATTCCATTCCATTCCATTCCATTCCATTCCATTCCATTCCCTTCTGGTTGATTCCATTCCATTCCATTGCATTCCATTCCATTCCATTCGGTTTGATTTCGTTCCATTCCTTTCTATTCCATTGCATTCCCTTCTATTCTGGTTGATTCCATTGCATCCTATTCCATTCCATCCCATTCCATTCCATTCCATTCCATTCGGGTTGATTCCATTCTATTCCATTTGGGTTAATTCCATTCCATTCCATTCCATTCCATTCCATTCCATTGCATTCGGGTTGATTCCATTCCATTCCATTCCATGCCATTCCATTCCTTTTGATTCCATTCCATTGCATTCCATTCCATTCCATTCCATTCCGTTTGGGTTGATTCCATTCCGCTCCAATCCATAACATTCCATTCCATTCGCGTTGATTCCATTCCATTCCATTTCATTCATTCGGGTTGATTCCATTCCATTCCATTCCATTCCATTCCATTCCATTCCATTCTGGTTGATTCCATTCCATTCCATTCCATTCCATTTCATTACCTTCCATTCGGTCTGATTCCATTCCATTCCATTCTATTCCATTCCATTCCATTCTATTCGCGTTGATTCCATTCCATCACATTCCATTCCATTCCATCCCATTCCATTCCATTCCATCCCATTCCATTCCATTCCATTCGGGTTGATTCCATTCCATTCCATTCCATACCATTCCATTCCATTCTGGTTGGTTCCCTTTCCATTACATTTGATTCCATTCCATTTGATTCCATTCCATTCGGGTTGACTCCTTTGCATTCCATTTCATTCCATTCTATTCCATTCCATTGCATTCCGTCTCATTCCATTCGGGTAGATTCTGTTCTATTCCATTCCAATCCATTCCATTCCATACCAGTTGATTCCATTCCATTCCATTCCATTCCACTCCATTCCATTCCATTCCATTCCGTTCCATTTGGGTTGATTCCATTCCATTCCATTCCATTCCATTCCATTCCATTCCATTCCATTTCATTCCAATCCATTCGGTTTAATTCCCTTCCATTACATTCAATTCCATTCGGTTGCTTCCATTCCATTCCAGAACATTCCATTCCATTCCGGTTGATTCAATTCCATTCCATTCGGTTGCTTCCATTCCATTCCAGAAGATTCCATTCCATTCCTTTCCATTCCATTCCATTCTGGTTGATTCCATTCCATTCCATTCCATTCCATTGCATTCGGTTGCTTCCATTCCATTCCAGAAGATTCCATTCCATTCCTTTCCATTCCATTCCATTCTGGTTGATTCCATTCCATTCCATTCCATTCCATTGCATTCCATTCCATTCCTTTCCATTCCATTGCATTCCATTCCATCCCATTTCACTCCATTCAGGTTGATTCCGTTCCATTCCATTCGACTGCATTACATTCCATTCAATTCGATTTGATTCCATTCCATTCCATTCCACTCCATTCCATTCCATTCCATTCAATTCCATTTTGGTTGATTCCATTCCATTCAATTACATTCCGTTCCATTTGGTTTGATTCCATTGCATTCCATTCCATTCCATTCCATTCCAATCCATTCCATTCGGGTTGCTTCCATTCCATTCCAGAACATTCCATTCCATTCCATTCCACTCCAGTTGATTCCATTCCAATCCATTCCATTCCATTCCATTCCATTCCATTTCATTCCAATCCATTCGGTTTAATTCCCTTCCATTACATTCAATTCCATTCGGTTGCTTCCATTCCATTCCAGAACATTCCATTCCATTCCAGTTGATACCATTCCTTTCCATTCGGTTGCTTCCATTCCATTCCAGAAGATTCCATTCCATTCCTTTCCATTCCATTCCATTCTGGTTGATTCCATTCCATTCCATTCCATTCCATTCCATTGCATTCCATTCCTTTCCTTTCCATTCCATTGCATTCCATTCCACCCCATTTCACTCCATTCAGGTTGATTCCGTTCCATTCCATTCGACTGCATTACATTCCATTCAATTCGATTTGATTCCATTCAATTCCATTCCACTCCATTCCATTCCATTCCATTCAATCCCATTTTGGTTGATTCCATTCCATTCAATTACATTCCGTTCCATTTGGTTTGATTCCATTGCATTCCATTCCATTCCATTCCATTCCAATCCATTCCATTCGGGTTGCTTCCATTCCATTCCAAAACATTCCATTCCATTCCATTCCACTCCAGTTGATTCCATTCCAATCCATTCCATTCCATTCCATTCCACTCCAGTTGATTCCATTCCATTCCATTCCATTCCATTCGATTTGATTCCATTCCATTCGATTCCATTCCATTCCATTCCATTCGTTTTGATTCCATTCCATTGGATTCCATTCCATTCCATTCCATTCGGGTTGTTTCCATTCCATTCCATTCTATTCCATTCCATTCCATTCTATTCGCGTTGATTCCATTCCATTCCATTCCTCTCCATTCCATTTAATCCCATTCCATTCCATTCCATTCGATTTGATTCCATTCCATTGGATTCCATTCCATTCCATTCCATTCGTTTTGATTCCATTCCATTGGATTCCATTCCATTCCATTCCATTCGGGTTGTTTCCATTCCATTCCATTCTATTCCATTCCATTCCATTGTATTCGCGTTGATTCCATTCCATTCCATTCCCCTCCATTCCATTTAATCCCATTCCATTCCTTTCCATTCGGGTTGATTCGATTCCATTCCATTCGATTCCATTGCATTCCATTTCATGCCATTCGGGTAGATTCCGTTCTATTCCATTCCAATCCATTCCATTACGGTTGATTCCATTCCATTCCATTCCATTCCATTCCATTCCACTCCATTCCATTCCATGCCGGTTGATTCCATTCCATTCCATTCCATTCCATTCTATTCCATTCCATTCCTTTTGATTCCATTCCATTCCATTCCATTCCATTCCATTCCATTCCATTCCATTCCATTCGGTTTGATTCCATTCCATTCCATTGCAATGCTTTCCATTCCATTCCATTTCATTCCATTCGGGTTGATTCCATTCCATTTCATTCCATTGCGTTCCACTCCAATCCATTCCATTCGGGTTGATTCCATTCCATTCCATTTGATTCCATTCCATTCGATTCCATTCCATTCGGGTTGACTCCATTCCATTCCATTTCATTCCATTCTATTGCATTCCATTGCATTCCAATTCACTCCATTCGGGTAGATTCCATTCTATTCCATTCCAATCCATTCCATTCCATTCCGGTTGATTCCATTCCATTCCATTCCATTCCATTCCATTCCGGTTGATTCCATTCCATTCCATTCCATTCTATTCCTTTCCATTGATTTTGGTTCCATTCCATTCAATTCCATTCCATTACATTTTATTCCATTCGGATTCATTCCATTCCATTCCATTCCAATGCATTCCTATCCATTCCATTTCATTCCATTCGGGTTGATTCCATTCCATTCCATTCCATTCCATTCCATTCCATTCCATTCCATTCCATTCCATTCCATTCCATTCCATTCCATTCCCTTCTGCTTGATTCCATTCCATTCCATTGCATTCCATTCCATTCCATTCGGTTTTATTTCGTTCCATTCCTTTCTATTCCATTGCATTCCCTTCTATTCTGGTTGATTCCATTGCATCCTATTCCATTCCATCCCATTCCATTCCATTCCATTCCATTCGGGTTGATTCCATTCTATTCCATTTGGGTTAATTCCATTCCATTCCATTCCATTCCATTCCATTCCATTGCATTCGGGTTGATTCCATTCCATTCCATTCCATGCCATTCCATTCCTTTTGATTCCATTCCATTGCATTCCATTCCATTCCATTCCATTCCGTTTGGGTTAATTCCATTCCGCTCCAATCCATAACATTCCATTCCATTCGCGTTGATTCCATTCCATTCCATTTCATTCATTCGGGTTGATTCCATTCCATTCCATTCCATTCCATTCCATTCCATTCCATTCTGGTTGATTCCATTCCATTCCATTCCATTCCATTTCATTACCTTCCATTCGGTCTGATTCCATTCCATTCCATTCTATTCCATTCCATTCCATTCTATTCGCGTTGATTCCATTCCATCACATTCCATTCCATTCCATCCCATTCCATTCCATTCCATCCCATTCCATTCCATTCCATTCGGGTTGATTCCATTCCATTCCATTCCATACCATTCCATTCCATTCTGGTTGGTTCCCTTTCCATTACATTTGATTCCATTCCATTTGATTCCATTCCATTCGGGTTGACTCCTTTGCATTCCATTTCATTCCATTCTATTCCATTCCATTGCATTCCGTCTCATTCCATTCGGGTAGATTCTGTTCTATTCCATTCCAATCCATTCCATTCCATACCAGTTGATTCCATTCCATTCCATTCCATTCCACTCCATTCCATTCCATTCCATTCCGTTCCATTTGGGTTGATTCCATTCCATTCCATTCCATTCCATTCCATTCCATTCCATTCCATTTCATTCCAATCCATTCGGTTTAATTCCCTTCCATTACATTCAATTCCATTCGGTTGCTTCCATTCCATTCCAGAACATTCCATTCCATTCCGGTTGATTCAATTCCATTCCATTCGGTTGCTTCCATTCCATTCCAGAAGATTCCATTCCATTCCTTTCCATTCCATTCCATTCTGGTTGATTCCATTCCATTCCATTCCATTCCATTGCATTCGGTTGCTTCCATTCCATTCCAGAAGATTCCATTCCATTCCTTTCCATTCCATTCCATTCTGGTTGATTCCATTCCATTCCATTCCATTCCATTGCATTCCATTCCATTCCTTTCCATTCCATTGCATTCCATTCCATCCCATTTCACTCCATTCAGGTTGATTCCGTTCCATTCCATTCGACTGCATTACATTCCATTCAATTCGATTTGATTCCATTCCATTCCATTCCACTCCATTCCATTCCATTCCATTCAATTCCATTTTGGTTGATTCCATTCCATTCAATTACATTCCGTTCCATTTGGTTTGATTCCATTGCATTCCATTCCATTCCATTCCATTCCAATCCATTCCATTCGGGTTGCTTCCATTCCATTCCAGAACATTCCATTCCATTCCATTCCACTCCAGTTGATTCCATTCCAATCCATTCCATTCCATTCCATTCCATTCCATTTCATTCCAATCCATTCGGTTTAATTCCCTTCCATTACATTCAATTCCATTCGGTTGCTTCCATTCCATTCCAGAACATTCCATTCCATTCCAGTTGATACCATTCCTTTCCATTCGGTTGCTTCCATTCCATTCCAGAAGATTCCATTCCATTCCTTTCCATTCCATTCCATTCTGGTTGATTCCATTCCATTCCATTCCATTCCATTCCATTGCATTCCATTCCTTTCCTTTCCATTCCATTGCATTCCATTCCACCCCATTTCACTCCATTCAGGTTGATTCCGTTCCATTCCATTCGACTGCATTACATTCCATTCAATTCGATTTGATTCCATTCAATTCCATTCCACTCCATTCCATTCCATTCCATTCAATCCCATTTTGGTTGATTCCATTCCATTCAATTACATTCCGTTCCATTTGGTTTGATTCCATTGCATTCCATTCCATTCCATTCCATTCCAATCCATTCCATTCGGGTTGCTTCCATTCCATTCCAAAACATTCCATTCCATTCCATTCCACTCCAGTTGATTCCATTCCAATCCATTCCATTCCATTCCATTCCACTCCAGTTGATTCCATTCCATTCCATTCCATTCCATTCGATTTGATTCCATTCCATTCGATTCCATTCCATTCCATTCCATTCGTTTTGATTCCATTCCATTGGATTCCATTCCATTCCATTCCATTCGGGTTGTTTCCATTCCATTCCATTCTATTCCATTCCATTCCATTCTATTCGCGTTGATTCCATTCCATTCCATTCCTCTCCATTCCATTTAATCCCATTCCATTCCATTCCATTCGATTTGATTCCATTCCATTGGATTCCATTCCATTCCATTCCATTCGTTTTGATTCCATTCCATTGGATTCCATTCCATTCCATTCCATTCGGGTTGTTTCCATTCCATTCCATTCTATTCCATTCCATTCCATTGTATTCGCGTTGATTCCATTCCATTCCATTCCCCTCCATTCCATTTAATCCCATTCCATTCCTTTCCATTCGGGTTGATTCGATTCCATTCCATTCGATTCCATTGCATTCCATTTCATGCCATTCGGGTAGATTCCGTTCTATTCCATTCCAATCCATTCCATTACGGTTGATTCCATTCCATTCCATTCCATTCCATTCCATTCCACTCCATTCCATTCCATGCCGGTTGATTCCATTCCATTCCATTCCATTCCATTCTATTCCATTCCATTCCTTTTGATTCCATTCCATTCCATTCCATTCCATTCCATTCCATTCCATTCCATTCCATTCGGTTTGATTCCATTCCATTCCATTGCAATGCTTTCCATTCCATTCCATTTCATTCCATTCGGGTTGATTCCATTCCATTTCATTCCATTGCGTTCCACTCCAATCCATTCCATTCGGGTTGATTCCATTCCATTCCATTTGATTCCATTCCATTCGATTCCATTCCATTCGGGTTGACTCCATTCCATTCCATTTCATTCCATTCTATTGCATTCCATTGCATTCCAATTCACTCCATTCGGGTAGATTCCATTCTATTCCATTCCAATCCATTCCATTCCATTCCGGTTGATTCCATTCCATTCCATTCCATTCCATTCCATTCCGGTTGATTCCATTCCATTCCATTCCATTCTATTCCTTTCCATTGATTTTGGTTCCATTCCATTCAATTCCATTCCATTACATTTTATTCCATTCGGATTCATTCCATTCCATTCCATTCCAATGCATTCCTATCCATTCCATTTCATTCCATTCGGGTTGATTCCATTCCATTCCATTCCATTCCATTCCATTCCATTCCATTCCATTCCATTCCCTTCTGCTTGATTCCATTCCATTCCATTGCATTCCATTCCATTCCATTCGGTTTTATTTCGTTCCATTCCTTTCTATTCCATTGCATTCCCTTCTATTCTGGTTGATTCCATTGCATCCTATTCCATTCCATCCCATTCCATTCCATTCCATTCCATTCGGGTTGATTCCATTCTATTCCATTTGGGTTAATTCCATTCCATTCCATTCCATTCCATTCCATTCCATTGCATTCGGGTTGATTCCATTCCATTCCATTCCATGCCATTCCATTCCTTTTGATTCCATTCCATTGCATTCCATTCCATTCCATTCCATTCCGTTTGGGTTAATTCCATTCCGCTCCAATCCATAACATTCCATTCCATTCGCGTTGATTCCATTCCATTCCATTTCATTCATTCGGGTTGATTCCATTCCATTCCATTCCATTCCATTCCATTCCATTCCATTCTGGTTGATTCCATTCCATTCCATTCCATTCCATTTCATTACCTTCCATTCGGTCTGATTCCATTCCATTCCATTCTATTCCATTCCATTCCATTCTATTCGCGTTGATTCCATTCCATCACATTCCATTCCATTCCATCCCATTCCATTCCATTCCATCCCATTCCATTCCATTCCATTCGGGTTGATTCCATTCCATTCCATTCCATACCATTCCATTCCATTCTGGTTGGTTCCCTTTCCATTACATTTGATTCCATTCCATTTGATTCCATTCCATTCGGGTTGACTCCTTTGCATTCCATTTCATTCCATTCTATTCCATTCCATTGCATTCCGTCTCATTCCATTCGGGT
The DNA here is from genome assembly GCF_029289425.2 of Pan paniscus. Taxonomy (NCBI): domain Eukaryota; kingdom Metazoa; phylum Chordata; class Mammalia; order Primates; family Hominidae; genus Pan; species Pan paniscus. The sequence continues at coordinate 40,404,628 of NC_073267.2, read as the reverse complement.
AGATTCTGTTCTATTCCATTCCAATCCATTCCATTCCATACCAGTTGATTCCATTCCATTCCATTCCATTCCACTCCATTCCATTCCATTCCATTCCGTTCCATTTGGGTTGATTCCATTCCATTCCATTCCATTCCATTCCATTCCATTCCATTCCATTTCATTCCAATCCATTCGGTTTAATTCCCTTCCATTACATTCAATTCCATTCGGTTGCTTCCATTCCATTCCAGAACATTCCATTCCATTCCGGTTGATTCCATTCCATTCCATTCGGTTGCTTCCATTCCATTCCAGAAGATTCCATTCCATTCCTTTCCATTCCATTCCATTCTGGTTGATTCCATTCCATTCCATTCCATTCCATTGCATTCGGTTGCTTCCATTCCATTCCAGAAGATTCCATTCCATTCCTTTCCATTCCATTCCATTCTGGTTGATTCCATTCCATTCCATTCCATTCCATTGCATTCCATTCCATTCCTTTCCATTCCATTGCATTCCATTCCATCCCATTTCACTCCATTCAGGTTGATTCCGTTCCATTCCATTCGACTGCATTACATTCCATTCAATTCGATTTGATTCCATTCCATTCCATTCCACTCCATTCCATTCCATTCCATTCAATTCCATTTTGGTTGATTCCATTCCATTCAATTACATTCCGTTCCATTTGGTTTGATTCCATTGCATTCCATTCCATTCCATTCCATTCCAATCCATTCCATTCGGGTTGCTTCCATTCCTTTCCAGAACATTCCATTCCATTCCATTCCACTCCAGTTGATTCCATTCCAATCCATTCCATTCCATTCCATTCCATTCCATTTCATTCCAATCCATTCGGTTTAATGCCCTTCCATTACATTCAATTCCATTCGGTTGCTTCCATTCCATTCCAGAACATTCCATTCCATTCCAGTTGATACCATTCCTTTCCATTCGGTTGCTTCCATTCCATTCCAGAAGATTCCATTCCATTCCTTTCCATTCCATTCCATTCTGGTTGATTCCATTCCATTCCATTCCATTCCATTCCATTGCATTCCATTCCTTTCCTTTCCATTCCATTGCATTCCATTCCACCCCATTTCACTCCATTCAGGTTGATTCCGTTCCATTCCATTCGACTGCATTACATTCCATTCAATTCGATTTGATTCCATTCAATTCCATTCCACTCCATTCCATTCCATTCCATTCAATCCCATTTTGGTTGATTCCATTCCATTCAATTACATTCCGTTCCATTTGGTTTGATTCCATTGCATTCCATTACATTCCATTCCATTCCAATCCATTCCATTCGGGTTGCTTCCATTCCATTCCAAAACATTCCATTCCATTCCATTCCACTCCAGTTGATTCCATTCCAATCCATTCCATTCCATTCCATTCCACTCCAGTTGATTCCATTCCATTCCATTCCATTCCATTCGATTTGATTCCATTCCATTCGATTCCATTCCATTCCATTCCATTCGTTTTGATTCCATTCCATTGGATTCCATTCCATTCCATTCCATTCCATTCCACTCCAGTTGATTCCATTCCATTCCATTCCATTCCATTCGATTTGATTCCATTCCATTCGATTCCATTCCATTCCATTCCATTCGATATCATTCCATTCCATTCCATTCGTTTTGATTCCATTCCATTGGATTCCATTCCATTCCATTCCATTCGGGTTGTTTCCATTCCATTCCATTCTATTCCATTACATTCCATTCTATTCGCGTTGATTCCATTCCATTCCATTCCTCTCCATTCCATTTAATCCCATTCCATTCCATTCCATTCGATTTGATTCCATTCCATTGGATTCCATTCCATTCCATTCCATTCGTTTTGATTCCATTCCATTGGATTCCATTCCATTCCATTCCATTCGGGTTGTTTCCATTCCATTCCATTCTATTCCATTCCATTCCATTGTATTCGCGTTGATTCCATTCCATTCCATTCCCCTCCATTCTATTTAATCCCATTCCATTCCTTTCCATTCGGGTTGATTCGATTCCATTCCATTCGATTCCATTGCATTCCATTTCATGCCATTCGGGTAGATTTCGTTCTATTCCATTCCAATCCATTCCATTACGGTTGATTCCATTCCATTCCATTCCATTCCATTCCATTCCACTCCATTCCATTCCATGCCGGTTGATTCCATTCCATTCCATTCCATTCCATTCTATTCCATTCCATTCCTTTTGATTCCATTCCATTCCATTCCATTCCATTCCATTCCATTCCATTCGGTTTGATTCCATTCCATTCCATTGCAATGCTTTCCATTCCATTCCATTTCATTCCATTCGGGTTGATTCCATTCCATTTCATTCCATTGCGTTCCACTCCAATCCATTCCATTCGGGTTGATTCCATTCCATTCCATTTGATTCCATTCCATTCGATTCCATTCCATTCGGGTTGACTCCATTCCATTCCATTTCATTCCATTCTATTGCATTCCATTGCATTCCAATTCACTCCATTCGGGTAGATTCCGTTCTATTCCATTCCAATCCATTCCATTCCATTCCGGTTGATTCCATTCCATTCCATTCCATTCCATTCCATTCCGGTTGATTCCATTCCATTCCATTCCATTCTATTCCATTCCATTGATTTTGGTTCCATTCCATTCAATTCCATTCCATTACATTTTATTCCATTCGGATTCATTCCATTCCATTCCATTCCAATGCATTCCTATCCATTCCATTTCATTCCATTCGGGTTGATTCCATTCCATTCCATTCCATTCCATTCCATTCCATTCCCTTCTGTTTGATTCCATTCCATTCCATTGCATTCCATTCCATTCCATTCGGTTTGATTTCGTTCCATTCCTTTCTATTCCATTGCATTCCCTTCTATTCTGGTTGATTCCATTTCATCCTATTCCATTCCATCCCATTCCATTCCATTCCATTCCATTCGGGTTGATTCCATTCTATTCCATTTGGGTTAATTCCATTCCATTCCATTCCATTCCATTCCATTCCATTCCATTGCATTCGGGTTGATTCCATTCCATTCCATTCCATGCCATTCCATTCCTTTTGATTCCATTCCATTGCATTCCATTCCATTCCATTCCATTCCGTTTGGGTTGATTCCATTCCGCTCCAATCCATAACATTCCATTCCATTCGCGTTGATTCCATTCCATTCCATTTCATTCATTCGGGTTGATTCCATTCCATTCCATTCCATTCCATTCCATTCCATTCTGGTTGATTCCATTCCATTCCATTTCATTGCCTTCCATTCGGTCTGATTCCATTCCATTCCATTCTATTCCATTCCATTCCATTCTATTCGCGTTGATTCCATTCCATCACATTCCATTCCATTCCATCCCATTCCATTCCATTCCATCCCATTCCATTCCATTCCATTCGGGTTGATTCCATTCCATTCCATTCCATACCATTCCATTCCATTCTGGTTGGTTCCTTTCCATTACATTTGATTACATTCCATTTGATTCCATTCCATTCGGGTTGACTCCTTTGCATTCCATTTCATTCCATTCTATTCCATTCCATTGCATTCCGTCTCATTCCATTCGGGTAGATTCTGTTCTATTCCATTCCAATCCATTCCATTCCATACCAGTTGATTCCATTCCATTCCATTCCATTCCACTCCATTCCATTCCATTCCATTCCGTTCCATTTGGGTTGATTCCATTCCATTCCATTCCATTCCATTCCATTCCATTCCATTCCATTCCATTTCATTCCAATCCATTCGGTTTAATTCCCTTCCATTACATTCAATAACATTCGGTTGCTTCCATTCCATTCCAGAACATTCCATTCCATTCCGGTTGATTCCATTCCATTCCATTCGGTTGCTTCCATTCCATTCCAGAAGATTCCATTCCATTCCTTTCCATTCCATTCCATTCTGGTTGATTCCATTCCATTCCATTCCATTCCATTGCATTCGGTTGCTTCCATTCCATTCCAGAAGATTCCATTCCATTCCTTTCCATTCCATTCCATTCTGGTTGATTCCATTCCATTCCATTCCATTGCATTCCATTCCATTCCTTTCCATTCCATTGCATTCCATTCCATCCCATTTCACTCCATTCAGGTTGATTCCGTTCCATTCCATTCGACTGCATTACATTCCATTCAATTCGATTTGATTCCATTCCATTCCATTCCACTCCATTCCATTCCATTCCATTCAATTCCATTTTGGTTGATTCCATTCCATTCAATTACATTCTGTTCCATTTGGTTTGATTCCATTGCATTCCATTCCATTCCATTCCATTCCAATCCATTCCATTCGGGTTGCTTCCATGCCATTCCAGAACATTCCATTCCATTCCATTCCACTCCAGTTGATTCCATTCCAATCCATTCCATTCCATTCCATTCCATTCCATTTCATTCCAATCCATTCGGTTTAATTCCCTTCCATTACATTCAATTCCATTCGGTTGCTTCCATTCCATTCCAGAACATTCCATTCCATTCTGGTTGATTCCATTCCATTCCATTCGGTTGCTTCCATTCCATTCCAGAAGATTCCATTCCATTCCTTTCCATTCCATTCCATTCTGGTTGATTCCATTCCATTCCATTCCATTCCATTGCATTGCATTCCATTCCATTCCTTTCCATTCCATTGCATTCCATTCCATTCCACCCCATTTCACTCCATTCAGGTTGATTCCGTTCCATTCCATTCGACTGCATTACATTCCATTCAATTCGATTTGATTCCATTCAATTCCATTCCACTCCATTCCATTCCATTCCATTCAATTCCATTTTGGTTGATTCCATTCCATTCAATTACATTCCGTTCCATTTGGTTTGATTCCATTGCATTCCATTCCATTCCATTCCATTCCAATGCATTCCATTCGGGTTGCTTCCATTCCATTCCAGAACATTCCATTCCATTCCATTCCACTCCAGTTGATTCCATTCCAATCCATTCCATTCCATTCCATTCCACTCCAGTTGATTCCATTCCATTCCATTCCATTCCATTCGATTTGATTCCATTCCATTCGATTCCATTCCATTCCATTCCATTCGTTTTGATTCCATTCCATTGGATTCCATTCCATTCCATTCCATTCCATTCCACTCCAGTTGATTCCATTCCATTCCATTCCATTCCATTCGATTTGATTCCATTCCATTCGATTCCATTCCATTCCATTCCATTCGTTTTGATTCCATTCCATTGGATTCCAATCCATTCCATTCCATTCAGGTTGTTTCCATTCCATTCCATTCTATTCCATTCCATTCCATTCTATTCGCGTTGATTCCATTCCATTCCATTCCTCTCCATTCCATTTAATCCCATTCCATTCCATTCCATTCGATTTGATTCCATTGCATTGGATTCCATTCCATTCCATTCCATTCGTTTTGATTCCATTCCATTGGATTCCATTCCATTCCATTCCATTCGGGTTGTTTCCATTCCATTCCATTCTATTCCATTCCATTCCATTGTATTCGCGTTGATTCCATTCCATTCCATTCCCCTCCATTCCATTTAATCCCATTCCATTCCTTTCCATTCGTGTTGATTCGATTCCATTCCATTCGATTCCATTGCATTCCATTTCATGCCATTCGGGTAGATTCCGTTCTATTCCATTCCAATCCATTCCATTACGGTTGATTCCATTCCATTCCATTCCATTCCATTCCATTCCACTCCATTCCATTCCATGCCGGTTGCTTCCATTCCATTCCATTCCATTCCATTCTATTCCATTCCATTCCTTTTGATTCCATTCCATTCCATTCCATTCCATTCCATTCCATTCCATTCCATTCCATTCGGTTTGATTCCATTCCATTCCATTGCAATGCTTTCCATTCCATTCCATTTCATTCCATTCGGGTTGATTCCATTCCATTTCATTCCATTGCGTTCCATTCCAATCCATTCCATTCGGGTTGATTCCATTCCATTCCATTTGATTCCATTCCATTCGATTCCATTCCATTCGGGTTGACTCCATTCCATTCCATTTCATTCCATTCTATTGCATTCCATTGCATTCCAATTCACTCCATTCGGGTAGATTCCATTCTATTCCATTCCAATCCATTCCATTCCATTCCGGTTGATTCCATTCCATTCCATTCCATTCCATTCCATTCCGGTTGATTCCATTCCATTCCATTCCATTCTATTCCATTCCATTGATTTTGGTTCCATTCCATTCAATTCCATTCCATTACATTTTATTCCATTCGGATTCATTCCATTCCATTCCATTCCAATGCATTCCTATCCATTCCATTTCATTCCATTCGGGTTGATTCCATTCCATTCCATTCCATTCCATTCCATTCCATTCCATTCCATTCCCTTCTGGTTGATTCCATTCCATTCCATTGCATTCCATTCCATTCCATTCGGTTTGATTTCGTTCCATTCCTTTCTATTCCATTGCATTCCCTTCTATTCTGGTTGATTCCATTGCATCCTATTCCATTCCATCCCATTCCATTCCATTCCATTCCATTCGGGTTGATTCCATTCTATTCCATTTGGGTTAATTCCATTCCATTCCATTCCATTCCATTCCATTCCATTCCATTGCATTCGGGTTGATTCCATTCCATTCCATTCCATGCCATTCCATTCCTTTTGATTCCATTCCATTGCATTCCATTCCATTCCATTCCATTCCGTTTGGGTTGATTCCATTCCGCTCCAATCCATAACATTCCATTCCATTCGCGTTGATTCCATTCCATTCCATTTCATTCATTCGGGTTGATTCCATTCCATTCCATTCCATTCCATTCCATTCCATTCCATTCTGGTTGATTCCATTCCATTCCATTCCATTCCATTTCATTACCTTCCATTCGGTCTGATTCCATTCCATTCCATTCTATTCCATTCCATTCCATTCTATTCGCGTTGATTCCATTCCATCACATTCCATTCCATTCCATCCCATTCCATTCCATTCCATCCCATTCCATTCCATTCCATTCGGGTTGATTCCATTCCATTCCATTCCATACCATTCCATTCCATTCTGGTTGGTTCCTTTCCATTACATTTGATTCCATTCCATTTGATTCCATTCCATTCGGGTTGACTCCTTTGCATTCCATTTCATTCCATTCTATTCCATTCCATTGCATTCCGTCTCATTCCATTCGGGTAGATTCTGTTCTATTCCATTCCAATCCATTCCATTCCATACCAGTTGATTCCATTCCATTCCATTCCATTCCACTCCATTCCATTCCATTCCATTCCGTTCCATTTGGGTTGATTCCATTCCATTCCATTCCATTCCATTCCATTCCATTCCATTTCATTCCAATCCATTCGGTTTAATTCCCTTCCATTACATTCAATTCCATTCGGTTGCTTCCATTCCATTCCAGAACATTCCATTCCATTCCGGTTGATTCCATTCCATTCCATTCGGTTGCTTCCATTCCATTCCAGAAGATTCCATTCCATTCCTTTCCATTCCATTCCATTCTGGTTGATTCCATTCCATTCCATTCCATTCCATTGCATTCGGTTGCTTCCATTCCATTCCAGAAGATTCCATTCCATTCCTTTCCATTCCATTCCATTCTGGTTGATTCCATTCCATTCCATTCCATTCCAATGCATTCCATTCCATTCCTTTCCATTCCATTGCATTCCATTCCATCCCATTTCACTCCATTCAGGTTGATTCCGTTCCATTCCATTCGACTGCATTACATTCCATTCAATTCGATTTGATTCCATTCCATTCCATTCCACTGCATTCCATTCCATTCCATTCAATTCCATTTTGGTTGATTCCATTCCATTCAATTACATTCCGTTCCATTTGGTTTGATTCCATTGCATTCCATTCCATTCCATTCCATTCCAATCCATTCCATTCGGGTTGCTTCCATTCCATTCCAGAACATTCCATTCCATTCCATTCCACTCCAGTTGATTCCATTCCAATCCATTCCATTCCATTCCATTCCATTCCATTTCATTCCAATCCATTCGGTTTAATTCCCTTCCATTACATTCAATTCCATTCGGTTGCTTCCATTCCATTCCAGAACATTCCATTCCATTCCGGTTGATTCCATTCCATTCCATTCGGTTGCTTCCATTCCATTCCAGAAGATTCCATTCCATTCCTTTCCATTCCATTCCATTCTGGTTGATTCCATTCCATTCCATTCCATTCCATTCCATTGCATTCCATTCCATTCCTTTCCATTCCATTGCATTCCATTCCACCCCATTTCACTCCATTCAGGTTGATTCCGTTCCATTCCATTCGACTGCATTACATTCCATTCAATTCGATTTGATTCCATTCCATTCCATTCCACTCCATTCCATTCCATTCCATTCAATTCCATTTTGGTTGATTCCATTCCATTCAATTACATTCCGTTCCATTTGGTTTGATTCCATTGCATTCCATTCCATTCCATTCCGTTCCAATCCATTCCATTCGGGTTGCTTCCATTCCATTCCAGAACATTCCATTCCATTCCATTCCACTCCAGTTGATTCCATTCCAATCCATTCCATTCCATTCCATTCCACTCCAGTTGATTCCATTCCATTCCATTCCATTCCATTCGATTTGATTCCATTCCATTTGATACCATTCCATTCCATTCCATTCGTTTTGATTCCATTCCATTGGATTCCATTCCATTCCATTCCATTCCATTCCACTCCAGTTGATTCCATTCCATTCCATTCGATTTGATTCCATTCCATTCGATTCCATTCCATTCCATTCCATTCGTTTTGATTCCATTCCATTGGATTCCATTCCATTCCATTCCATTCGGGTTGTTTCCATTCCATTCCATTCTATTCCATTCCATTCCATTCTATTCGCGTTGATTCCATTCCATTCCATTCCCCTCCATTCCATTTAATCCCATTCCATTCCATTCCATTCGATTTGATTCCATTCCATTCGATTCCATTCCATTCCATTCCATTCGTTTTGATTCCATTCCATTGGATTCCATTCCATTCCATTCCATTCGGGTTGTTTCCATTCCATTCCATTCTATTCCATTCCATTCCATTGTATTCGCGTTGATTCCATTCCATTCCATTCCCCTCCATTCCATTTAATCCCATTCCATTCCTTTCCATTCGGGTTGATTCGATTCCATTCCATTCGATTCCATTGCATTCCATTTCATGCCATTCGGGTAGATTCCGTTCTATTCCATTCCAATCCATTCCATTACGGTTGATTCCATTCCATTCCATTCCATTCCATTCCATTCCATTCCACTCCATTCCATTCCATTCCGGTTGATTCAATTCCATTCCATTCCATTCCATTCTATTCCATTCCATTCCTTTTGATTCCATTCCATTCCATTCCATTCCATTCGGTTTGATTCCATTCCATTCCATTGCAATGCTTTCCATTCCATTCCATTTCATTCCATTCGGGTTGATTCCATTCCATTTCATTCCATTCCGTTCCACTCCAATCCATTCCATTCGGGTTGATTCCATTCCATTCCATTTGATTCCATTCCATTCGATTCCATTCCATTCGGGTTGACTCCATTCCATTCCATTTCATTCCATTCTATTCCATTCCATTGCATTCCAATTCACTCCATTCGGGTAGATTCCGTTCTATTCCATTCCAATCCATTCCATTCCATTCCGGTTGATTCCTTTCCATTCCATTCCATTCCATTCCATTCCATTCCGGTTGATTCCATTCCATTCCATTCCATTCTATTCCATTCCATTCCTTTTGGTTCCATTCCATTCAATTCCATTCCATTACATTTTATTCCATTCCGATTGATTCCATTCCATTCCATTCCAATGCATTCCTTTCCATTCCATTTCATTCCATTCGGGTTGATTCCATTCCATTCCATTCCATTCCATTCCATTCCATTCCATTCCATTCCATTCCATTCCATTCCCTTCTGGTTGATTCCATTCCATTCCATTGCATTCCATTCCATTCCATTCGGTTTGATTTTGTTCCATTCCTTTCTATTCCATTCCATTCCCTTCTATTCGGGTTGATTCCATTGCATCCTATTCCATTCCATCCCATTCCATTCCATTCCATTCCATTCGGGTTGATTCCATTCTATTCCATTTGTTTTAATTCCATTCCATTCCATTGCATTCGGGTTGATTCCATTCCATTCCACTCCATGCCATTCCATTCCATTCCATGCCATTCCATTCCTTTTGATTCCATTCCATTGCATTCCATTCCATTCCATTCCATTCCGTTTGGGTTGATTCCATTCCGCTCCAATCCATAACATTCAATTCCATTCGCGTTGATTCCATTCCATTCCATTTCATTCCATTCGGGTTGATTCCATTCCATTCCATTCCATTCCATTCCATTCCATTCTGGTTGATTCCATTCCATTCCATTCCATTCCATTTCATTACCTTCCATTCGGTTTGATTCCATTCCATTCCATTCTATTCCATTCCATTCCATTCTATTCGCGTTGATTCCATTCCATCACATTCCATTCCATTTCATCCCATTCCATTCCATTCCATTCGGGTTGATTCCATTCCATTCCATTCCATACCATTCCATTCCATTCCGGTTGATTCCTTTCCATTACCTTTGATTCCATTCCATTTGATTCCATTCCATTCGGGTTGACCCCTTTGCATTCCATTTCATTCCATTCTATTCCATTCCATTGCATTCCATTTCATTCCATTCGGGTAGATTCTGTTCTATTCCATTCCAATCCATTCCATTCCATACCGGTTGATTCCATTCCATTCCATTCCATTCCATTCCACTCCATTCCATTCCATTCCATTCCATTCCATTCCATTTGGGTTGATTCCATTCCATTCCATTCCATTCCATTCCATTCCATTTCATTCCAATCCATTCGGTTTAATTCCAATCCATTACATTCAATTCCATTCGCTTGCTTCCATTCCATTCCAGAACATTCCATTCCATTCCGGTTGATTCCATTCCATTCCATTCGGTTGCTTCCATTCCATTCCAGAAGATTCCATTCCATTCCTTTCCATTCCATTCCATTCCATTCCATTCTGGTTGATTCCATTCCATTCCATTCCTTTCCATTCCATTCCATTCGGGTTGATTCCATTCCATTCCATTCTATTCCATTGCATTCCATTCTATTCGCGTTGATTCAATTCCATCCCATTCCATTCAATTCAATTCGGGCTGATTCCATTCCATTCCTTTCCTTTTCATTCCATTCCATTTGCATTGACTCCATTCCATTCAGTTGCATTCGATTCCATTCGGGTTGATTCCATTCCATTCCTTTCCATTCCATTCCATTGCATTCCATTCCATTCTATTCCATTCCATTCCATTCCATTCCATTCCATTCCATTCCATTCCATTCCATTCCTTTTCATTCCATTCGGGTTGATTCCATTCCATTCCATTCCATTCAATTCCAGGCCATTCGTGTTGATTCCATTCCATTCCATTCTATTCCATTCCATTCCATTCTATTCGCGTTGATTCCATTCCATACCATTCCATTCAATTCTATTCGGGCTGATTCCACTCCATTCCATTCCATTTTATTCCATTCCATTTGCATTGATTCCATTCCATTCCATTCCATTCCATTCCATTGCATTCCATTCCATTCCATTCCATTGCATTGCATTCCATTCCATTCCATTCCATTTCATTCCATTCCATTCCATTGCATTCCATTCCATTCCATTTCATTCCATTCGGGTTGATTCTAATCCATTCCATTCCATTCGGTTTGATTCTGTTCCATTCCATTCCATTCCATTCCATTGCATTCGGGTTGATTCCATTCCATTCCATTCCATTCCATTTCATTCCATTCTGTTCGGATTGATTCCATTCCATTCCATTCCTTTCCATTCCATTCCATTCCATTCCATTCCCTTCGGCGTGATTCCCTTCCCTTCCATTCCATTCCATTCCATTCCGTTCCATTCGGGTTGAGTCTATTCCATTCCATTCCATTCCATTCGTGTTGATTCCATTCCATTCGATTTCATTCCATTCCATTGCCTTCCATTCCATTCCTTTCCATTCCATTGCATTCCATTCCATTCCATTCCATTCGGGTTGATTCCATTCCATTCCAATCCACTCCATTCCATTCCATTCCATTCAATTCCATTTTGGTTGATTCCATTCCATTCAATTACATTCCATTCCATTTGGTTTCATTCCGTTGCATTCCATTCCATTCCATTCGATTCCATTCCATTCCATTCCATTCGGGTTGCTTCCATTCCATTCCAGTACATTCCATGTCATTCCATTCCACTCCAGTTGATTCCTTTCCATTCCACTCCCATTGATTCCATTCCATTCCATTCCATTCGTTTTGATTCCATTCCTTTCGATTCCATTCGCTTCCATTCCAATCGTTTTGATTCCATTCCATTCGATTCCATTCCATTCCATTCCATTCGGGTTGTTTCCATTCCATTCCATTCCATTCCATTCGTGTTGATTCCATTCCATTCCATTGTACTCCATTCCATTCCATTCGATTCGCGTTGATTCCATTCCATCCCATTCCATTCAATTCTATTCGGGCTGATTCCATTCCATTCCATTCGATTTCATTCCATTCCATTCGATTCCATTGCATTCCATTTCATGCCATTCTGGTAGATTCCGTTCTATTCCATTCCAATCTATTCCATTACGGTTGATTCCATTCCATTCCATTCCATTCCATTCCATGCCGGTTGATTCCATTCCATTCGGTTTGATTCCATTCCATTCCATTGCAATGCTTTCCATTCCATTCCATTTCATTCCATTCGGGTTGATTCCATTCCATTTCATTCCATTCCGTTCCACTCCAATCCATTCCATTCGGGTTGATTCCATTCCATTCCATTTGATTCCATTCCATTCGATTCCATTCCATTCGGGTTGACTCCATTCCATTCCATTTCATTCCATTCTATTCCATTCCATTGCATTCCAATTCACTCCATTCGGGTAGATTCCGTTCTATTCCATTCCAACCCATTCCATTCCATTCCGGTTGATTCCATTCCATTCCATTCCATTCCATTCCATTCCATTCCGGTTGATTCCATTCCATTCCATTCCATTCTATTCCATTCCATTCCTTTTGGTTCCATTCCATTCAATTCCATTCCATTACATTTTATTCCATTCGGATTGATTCCATTCCATTCCATTCCAATGCATTCCTTTCCATTCCATTTCATTCCATTCGGGTTGATTCCATTCCATTCCATTCCATTCCATTCCATTCCATTCCATTCCCTTCTGGTTGATTCCATTCCATTCCATTGCATTCCATTCCTTTCCATTCGGTTTGATTTCGTTCCATTCCTTTCTATTCCATTCCATTCCCTTCTATTCGGGTTGGTTCCATTGCATCCTATTCCATTCCATCCCATTCCATTCCATTGCATTCCATTCGGGTTGATTCCATTCTATTCCATTTGGGTTAATTCCATTCCATTCCATTCCATTCCATTCCATTCCATTCCATTCCATTCCATTCCATTCCATTGAATTCGGGTTGATTCCATTCCATTCCATTCCATACCATTCCATTCCTTTTGATTCCATTCCATTGCATTCCTTTCCATTCCTTTCCATTCCGTTTGGGTTGATTCCATTCCGCTCCAATCCATAACATTCCATTCCATTCGCATTGATTCCATTCCATTCCATTTCATTCCATTCGGGTTGATTCCATTCCATTCCATTCCATTCCATTCCATTCCATTCTGGTTGATTCCATTCTATTCCATTCCATTCCATATCATTACCTTCCATTCGGTTTGATTCCATTCCATTCCATTCTATTCCATTCCATTCCATTCTATTCGCGTTGATTCCATTCCATCACATTCCATTCCATTCCATCCCATTCCATTCCATTCTATTCGGGTTGATTCCATTCCATTCCATTCCATACCATTCCATTCCATTCTGGTTGATTCCTTTCCATTACATTTGATTCCATTCCATTTGATTCCATTCCATTCGAGTTGACTCCTTTGCATTCTATTTCATTCCATTCTATTCCATTCCATTGCATTCCATTTCATTCCATTCGGGTAGATTCTGTTCTATTCCATTCCAATCCATTCCATTCCATACCGGTTGATTCCATTCCATTCCATTCCATTCCACTCCATTCCATTCCATTCCATTCCATTCCATTTGGGTTGATTCCATTCCATGCCATTCCATTCCATTCCATTCCATTCCATTTCATTCCAATCCATTCGGTTTAATTCCATTCCATTACATTCAATTCCATTCGGTTGCTTCCATTCCATTCCAGAACATTCCATTCCATTCCTTTCCATTCCATTCCATTCCATTCCATTCTGGTTGATTCCATTCCATTCCATTCCTTTCCATTCCATTCCATTCGGGTTGATTCCATTCCATTCCATTCTATTCCATTGCATTTCATTCTATTCGCGTTGATTCAATTCCATCCCATTCCATTCAATTCTATTCGGGCTGATTCCATTCCATTCCTTTCCTTTTCATTCCATTCCATTTGCATTGACTCCATTCCATTCAATTCCATTCGATTCCATTCGGGTTGATTCCATTCCATTACTTTCCATTCCATTCCATTGCATTCCATTCCATTCTATTCCATTCCATTCCATTCCATTCCATTCCTTTTCATTCCATTCGGGTTGATTCCATTCCATTCCATTCCATTCAATTCCATTCCATTCGTGTTGATTCCATTCCATTCCATTCTATTCCATTCCATTCCATTCTATTCGCGTTGATTCCATTCCATACCATTCCATTCAATTCTATTCGGGCTTATTCCACTCCATTCCATTCCATTTTATTCCATTCCATTTGCATTGATTCCATTCCATTCCATTCAATTCCATTCTATTCCGGTTGATTCCATTCCATTCCATTCCATTGCATTCCATTCCATTCCATTCCATTGCATTCCATTCCATTCCATTCCATTGCATTGCATTCCATTCCATTCCATTCCATTTCATTCCACTCCATTCCATTGCATTCCATTCCATTCCATTTCAATCCATTCGGGTTGATTCTAATCCATTCCATTCCATTCGGGTTGATTCTGTTCCATTCCATTCCATTCCATTCCATTGCATTAGGGTTGATTCCATTCCATTCCATTCCATTCCATTTCATTCCATTCTCTTCGGATTGATTCCATTCCATTCCATTCCTTCCATTCCTTCCATTGTCATTCCATTGTCATTCCATTCCACTCCAGTTGATTCCTTTCCATTCCACTACCGTTGATTCCATTCCATTCCATTCCATTCGTTTTGATTCCATTCCATTCGATTCCATTCGATTCCATTCCATTCGTTTTGATTCCATTCCATTCGATTCCATTCCATTCCATTCCATTCGGGTTGTTTCCATTCCATTCCATTCTATTCTATTCCATTCCATTCCATTATATTCGCATTGATTCCATTCCATTCCATTCCATTCCATTCCATTCGTGTTGATTCCATTCCATTCCATTGTACTCCATTCCATTCCACTCGATTCGCGTTGATTCCATTCCATCCCATTCCATTCAATTCTATTCGGGCTGATTCCATTCCATTCCATTCCATTTCATTCCATTCCATTTGCATTGATTCCATTCAATTCCATTCAATTCCATTCTATTCGGGTTGATTCCATTCCATTCCATTCCATTCCATTCCATTGCATTCCATTCCATTCCATTCCATTGCATTCCATTCCATTCCATTCCATTGCATTCCATTCCATTCCATTCCATTGCATTCCATTCCATTCCATTCCATTGCATTCCATTCCATTCCATTCCATTGCATTCCATTCTATTCCATTCCATTCCATTCCATTGCATTCCATTCCATTCCATTTCATTCCATTCCATTCCATTCCATTCCATTGCATTCCATTCCATTCCATTTCATTCCATTCGGGTTGATTCTATGCCATTCCATTCCATTCGTGTTGATTCCATTCCATTCCATTCCATTCCATTCCATTCCATTTTATTCCATTCGCTTCGGGTTGATTCCATTCCATTCCATTCCTTTCCATTCCATTCCATTCCTTTCGGCTTGATTCCATTCCATTCCATTCCATTCCATTCCACTCCATTCCGTTCCATTCGGGTTGATTCTGTTCCATTCCATTCCATTCCATTCGTGTTGATTCCATTCCATTCCATTCCATTCCATTATATTCCAAACCATTGCATTCCATTCCATTCCATTCCATTCGGGTTGATTCCATTCCATTCCATTCCACTCCATTCCATTCCATTCCATTCAATTCCATTTTGGTTGATTCCATTCCATTCAATTACATTCCATTCCATTTATTTTGATTCCGTTGCATTCCATTCCATTCCATTCCATTCCATTCCATTCCATTCCATTCGGTTTGCTTCCCTTCCATTCCAGAAGATTCCATGCCATTCCAATCCACTCCAGTTGATTCCATGCCATTCCACTCCCGTTGATCCCATTCCATTCCATTCCATTCCATTCGTTTTGATTCCATTCCATTCGATTCCATTCCATTCCATTCGTTTTGATTCCATTCCATTCGATTCCATTCCATTCCATTCCATTCGGGTTGTTTCCATTCCATTCCATTCTATTGCATTCCATTCCATTTGATTCGCGTTGATTCCATTCCATTCCATTCCATTCCATTTAATCCCATTCAATTCCATTCAATTCGGGTTGATTCGATTCCATTCCATTCCATTCCATTGCATTCCATTTCATGCCATTCGTGTAGATTCCGTTCTATTCCATTCCAATCCATTCCATTCCATTCGGGTTGATTCCATTCCACTCCATTAGATTCCATTCCATTCGATTCCATTTCATTAGGGTTGAATCTATTCCAATCCATTTCATTGCATTCTATTCCATTCCATTGCATTCCATTTCATTCCATTCGGGTAGATTCCGTTCTATTCCATTCCAATCCATTCCATTCCATTCCGGTTGATTCCATTCCGTTCCATTCCATTCCATTCCATTTCATTCCATTCTGGTTGATTCCATTCCATTCAATTCCATTCCATTCCATTCCATTCGTGTTGATTCCATTCCATTCCATTCTATTCCATTCCATTCCATTCCATTCTATTCGCGTTGATTCCATTCCATCCCATTCCATTCAATTCTATTCGGGCTGATTCCATTCCATTCCATTTCATTTCATTCCATTCCATTTGCATTGATTCCATTCCATTCCATTCAATTCCATTCTATTCGGGTTGATTTCATTCCATTCCATTCCATTCCTTTCCATTCCATTCCATTCCATTGCATTCCATTCCAATCCATTCCATTGCATTGCATTCCATTCCATTCCATTTCATTCCATTCGGGTTGATTCTATTCCATTCCATTCCATTCCATTCCATTCCGGTTGATTCCATTCCGTTGCATTCCATTCCATTCCATTCCATTCCATTCCATTCCATTTCATTCCATTCGGTTCGGGTTGATTCCATTCCATTCCATTCCATTCCATTCCATTCCCTTCGGCTTGATTCCATTCCATTCCATTCCATTCCATTCCAATCCATTCCGAACCATTCGGGTTGATTCTATTCCATTCCATTCCATTCCATTCGGGTTGATTCCATTCCATTCCATTCCATTCCATTGCATTCCATTCCATTCCTTTCCATTCCATTGCTTTCCATTCCACCCCATTTCACTCCATTCAGGTTGATTCCGTTCCATTCCATTCCACTGCATTACATTCCATTCAATTCTGGTTGATTCCATTCCATTCCATTCCACTCCATTCCATTCCATTCCATGCAATTCCATTTTGTTTGATTCCATTCCATTCAATTACATTCCATTCCAATTGGTTTGATTCCATTGCATTCCATTCCATTCCATTCCATTCCATTCCATTCCTTTCGGGTTGCTTCCATTCCATTCCAGAACATTCCATTCCATTCCATTCCACTCCAGTTGATTCCATTCCAATACATTCCATTCCATACCATTCCACTCCGGTTGATTCCATTCCATTCGATTTCATTCCATTCCATTCGATTCCATTCCATTCCATTCCATTCGTTTTGATTCCATTCCATTGGATTCCATTCCATTTCATTCCATTCCATTCCATTCCATTCCATTCTATTCCATTCCATTCCATTGTATTCGCGTTGATTCCATTCCATTCCATTCCCCTCCATTCCATTTAATCCCATTCTATTCCTTTCCATTCCGGTTGATTCGATTCCATTCCATTCCTTTCCCCTCCATTCCATTTAATCCCATTCTATTCCTTTCCATTCTGGTTGATTCGATTCCATTCCACTCGATTCCATTGCATTCCATTTCATGCCATTCGGGTAGATTCCGTTCTATTCCATTCCAATCTATTCCATTACGGTTGATTCCATTCCATTCCATTCCATTCCATTCCATGCCGGTTGATTCCATTCCATTCGGTTTGCTTCCATTCCATTCCATTGCAATGCTTTCCATTCCATTCCATTTCATTCCATTCGAGTTGATTCCATTCCAATTCGTTCCATTCCGTTCCACTCCAAATCTTTCCATTCGGGTTGATTCCATTCCATTCCATTTGATTCCATTCCATTCGATTCCATTCCATTCGGGTTGACTCCATTCCATTCCATTTCATTCCATTCTATTCCATTCCATTGCATTCCAATTCACTCCATTCGGGTAGATTCCGTTCTATTCCATTCCAATCCATTCCATTCCATTCCGGTTGATTCCATTCCATTCCATTCCATTCCATTCCATTCCATTCCATTCCGGTTGATTCCATTCCATTCCATTCCATTCTATTCCATTCCAATCCTTTTGGTTCCATTCCATTCAATTCCATTCCATTACATTTTATTCCATTCGGATTGATTCCATTCCATTCCATTCCAATGCATTCCTTAACATTCCATTTCATTCCATTCGGGTTGATTCCATTCCATTCCATTCCATTCCATTCCATTCCATTCCATTCCATTCCATTCCCTTCTGGTTAATTCCATTCCATTCCATTGCATTCCATTCCATTCCATTCGGTTTGATTTCGTTCCATTCCTTTCTATTCCATTCCATTCCCTTCTATTCGGGTTGATTCCATTGCATCCTATTCCATTCCATCCCATTCCATTCCATTCCATTCCATTCGGGTTGATTCCATTCTATTCCATTTGGGTTAATTCCATTCCATTCCATTCCATTCCATTCCATTGCATTCGGGTTGATTCCATTCCATTCCATTCCATACCATTCCATTCCTTTTGATTCCATTCCATTGCATTCCATTCCATTCCATTCCATTCCATTTGGGTTGATTCCATTCCGCTCCAATCCATAACATTCCATTCCATTCGCGTTGATTCCATTCCATTCCATTTCATTCCATTCGGGTTGATTCCATTCCATTCCATTCCATTGCATTCCATTCCATTCCATTCCATTCTGGTTGATTCCATTCTATTCCATTCCATTCCATTTCATTACCTTCCATTCGGTTTGATTCCATTCCATTCCATTCTATTCCATTCCATTCCATTCTATTCGCATTGATTCCATTCCATCACATTCCATTCCATTCCATCACATTCCATTCCATTCCATTTGGGTTGATTCCATTCCCTTCCATTCCATACCATTCCATTCCATTCTGGTTGATTCCTTTCCATTACATTTGATTCCATTCCATTTGATTCCATTCCATTCGGGTTGACTCCTTTGCATTCCATTTCATTCCATTCTATTCCATTCCATTGCATTCCATTTCATTCCATTCGGGTAGATTCTGTTCTATTCCATTCCAATCCATTCCATTCCATACCGGTTGATTCCAATCCATTCCATTCCATTCCACTCCATTCCATTCCTTTCCATTCCATTCCATTTGGGTTGGTTCCATTCCATTCCATTCCATTCCATTCCATTCCATTCCATTCCATTTCATTCCAATCCATTCGGTTTAATTCCATTCCATTACATTCAATTCCATTCGGTTACTTCCATTCCATTCCAGAACATTCCATTCCATTCCGGTTGATTCCATTCCATTCCATTCGCTTGATTCCATTCCATTCCAGAAGATTCCATTCCATTCCTTTCCATTCCATTCCATTCCATTCCATTCTGGTTGATTCCATTCCATTCCATTCCTTTCCATTCCATTCCATTCCATTCGGGTTGATTCCATTCCATTCCATTCTATTCCATTGCATTCCATTCTATTCGCGTTGATTCAATTCCATCCCATTCCATTCAATTCTATTCGGGCTGATTCCATTCCATTCCTTTCCTTTTCATTCCATTCCATTTGTATTGACTCCATTCCATTCAATTCCATTCGATTCCATTCGGGTTGATTCCATTCCTTTCCTTTCCATTCCATTCCATTGCATTCCATTCCATTCTATTCCATTCCATTCCATTCCATTCCATTCCATTCCTTTTCATTACATTCGGGTTGATTCCATTCCTTTACATTCCATTCAATTCCAGTCCATTCGTGTTGATTCCATTCCATTCCATTCTATTCCATTCCATTCCATTCTATTCGCGTTGATTCCATTCCATACCATTCCATTCAATTCTTTTCGGGCTGATTCCACTCCATTCCATTCCATTTTATTCCATTCCATTTGCATAGATTCCATTCCATTCCAGTCAATTCCATTCTCTTCGGGTTGATTCCATTCCATTCCATTCCATTCCATTGCATTCCATTCCATTCCATTCCATTCCATTCCATTGCATTGCATTCCATTCCATTCCATTCCATTTCATTCCATTCCATTCCATTGCATTCCATTCCATTCCCTTTCATTCCATTCTGTTCGGATTGACTCCATTCCGTTCCATTCCTTTCCATTCCATTCCATTCCATTCCATTCCCTTCGGATTGATTCCCTTCCATTCCATTCCATTCCATTCCATTCCATTCCATTCCATTCCGTTCCATTCGGGTTGATTCTATTCCATTCCATTCCATTCCATTCGTGTTGATTCCATTCCATTCGATTCCATTCCATTCCATTGCATTCCATTCCATTCCTTTCCATTCCATTGCATTCCATTCTATTCCATTCCATTCGGGTTGATTCCATTCCATTCCAATCCACTCCATTCCATTCCATTCCATTCAATTCCATTTTGGTTGATTCCATTCCATTCAATTACATTCCATTCCATTTGGTTTCATTCCGTTGATTTCCATTCCATTCCATTCCATTCCATTCCATTCCATTCCATTCGGGTTGCTTCCATTCCATTCCAGAACATTCCATGTCATTCCATTCCACTCCAGTTGATTCCTTTCCATTCCACTCCCGTTGATTCCATTCCATTCCATGCCATTCGTTTTGATGCCATTCCATTCGATTCCACTGGATTCCATTCCATTCGTTTTGATTCCATTCCATTGGATTCCATTCCATTCCATTGCATTCGGGTTGTTTCCATTCCATTCCATTCTATTCCATTCCATTCCATTATATTCTCATTGATTCCATTCCATTCCATTCCATTCCATTCCATTCCATTCCTTTCGTGTTGATTCCATTCCATTCCATTGTATTCCATTCAATTCCATTCCATTCGCGTTGATTCCATTCCATCCCATTCCATTCAATTCTATTCGGGCTGATTCCATTCCATTCCATTCCATTTCATTCCATTCCATTTGCATTGATTCCATTCCATTCCATTCAATTTCATTCTATTCGGGTTGATTCCATTCCATTCCATTCCATTCCATTCCATTCCATTGCATTCCATTCCATTCCATTCCATTCCATTGCATTCCATTCCATTCCATTCCATTCCATTCCATTGCATTCCATTCCATTCCATTTCATTCCATTCGGGTTGATTCTATGCCATTCCATTCCATTCGTGTTGATTCCATTCCATTCCATTCCATTCCATTCCATTTCATTCCATTCAGTTCGGGTTGATTCCATTCCATTCCATTCCTTTCCATTCCATTCCAATCATTTCGGCTTGATTCCATTCCATTCCATTCCATTGCATTCGGGTTGATTCCATTCCATTCCATTCCACTCCATTCCATTCCATTCCATTCCATTCAATTCCATTTTGGTTGATTCCATTCCATTCAATTACATTCCATTCCATTTGGTTTGATACCGTTGCATTCTATTCCATTCCATTCCATTCCATTCCATTCCATTCGGGTTGCTTCCCTTCCATTCCAGAACATTCCATGCCATTTCAATCCATTCCAGTTGATTCCATTCCATTCCATTCCATTCGGGTTGTTTCCATTGCATTCCATTCTATTCCATTACATTCCATTATATTCGCATTGATTCCATTCCATTCCATTCCATTCCATTCCATTCGTGTTGATTCCATTCCATTCCATTGTACTCCATTCCATTCCATTCGATTCGCGTTGATTCCATTCCATCCCATTCCATTCAATTCTATTCGGGCTGATTCCATTCCATTCCATGCCATTTCATTCCATTCCATTTGCATTGATTCCATTCCATTCCATTCCATTTGCATTGATTCCATTCCATTCCATTCCATTCCATTCCATTCTATTCGCGTTGATTCCATTCCATTCCATTCCATTCCATTCCATTCCATTCCATTCCATTGCATTCCATTCCATTCCATTCCATTGCATTCCATTCCATTCCATTCCATTGCAGTGCATTCCATTCCATTCCATTGCATTCCATTCCATTCCATTCCATTGCATTCCATTCCATTCCATTTCATTCCATTCCACTGCATTCCATTCCATTGCATTCCATTCCATTCCATTTCATTCCATTCCACTGCATTCCATACCATTGCATTCCATTCCATTCCATTTCATTCCATTCGGGTTGATTCTATGCCATTCCATTCCATTCGGGTTGATTCCATTCCATTCCATTCCATTCCAATCCATTTCATTCCATTCGGTTCGGGTTGATTCCATTCCATTCCATTCCTTTCCATTCCATTCCATTCCTTTTGGCTTGATTCCATTCCATTCCATTCCATTCCATTCCACTACATTCCGTTCCATTCGGGTTGATTCTGTTCCATTCCATTCCATTCCATTCGTGTTGATTCCATTCCATTCCATTCCATTCCATTACATTCCAAACCATTGCATTCCATTCCATTCCATTCCATTCGGGTTGATTCCATTCCATTCCATTCCACTCCATTCCATTCCATTCCTTTCAATTCCATTTTGGTTGATTCCATTCCATTCAATTACATTCCATTCCATTTATTTTGATTCCGTTGCATTCCATTCCATTCCATTCCATTCCATTCCATTCGGTTTGCTTCCCTTCCATTCCAGAACATTCCATGCCATTCCAATCCACTCCAGTTGATTCCATGCCATTCCACTCCCGTTGATTCCATTCCATTCCATTCCATTCCATTCGTTTTCATTCCATTCCATTCGATTCCATTCCATTCCATTCGTTTTGATTCCATTCCATTCGATTCCATTCCATTCCATTCCATTCGGGTTGTTTCCATTCCATTCCATTCTATTGCATTCCATTCCATTTTATTCGCGTTGATTCCATTCCATTCCATTCCATTCCATTCCATTCCATTCCATTCCATTTAATCCCATTCAATTCCATTCCATTCGGGTTGATTCGATTCCATTCCATTCCATTCCATTGCATTCCATTTCATGCCATTCGTGTAGATTCTGTTCTATTCCATTCCAATCCATTCCATTCCATTCGGGTTTATTCCATTCAACTCCAATAGATTCCATTCCATTCGATTCCATTCCATTCCGGTTGACTCTATTCCAATCCATTTCATTGCATTCTATTCCATTCCATTGCATTCCATTTCATTCCATTCGGGTAGATTCCGTTCTATTCCATTCCAATCCATTCCATTCCATTCCGGTTGATTCCATTCCGTTCCATTCCATTCCATTCCATTCCATTCCATTCCATTCTGGTTGATTCCATTCCATTCCATTCCATTCCATTTTATTCCATTCGGTGTGATTCTTTTCCATTCCATTCTATTCTGTTCCATTGTATTCGCGTTGACTCCATTCCATTCCATTCCATTCTATTCCATTCCATTCCTTTTGATTCCGTTCCATTCCATTTTATTCCATTCTGTTTGATTCCATTCCATTCCATTCCAGTGCTTTCCATTCCATTCCATTTCATTCCATTCGGGTTTATTCCATTCCGTTCCATTCCATTCCATTCTTTGCCATTCTGGTTAATTCCATTCCCTTCCATTCCATTCCATTCCATTCGAGTTGATACCATTCCATTCCATCCTATTCCATTCCATTCCATTGCATTCTATTCGCGCTGTTTCCATTCCATCCCATTCCATTCTATTCCATCCGATTCCATTCCATTCCATTCGGGTTGATTAGATTGCATTCCATTCCATTCCATTCCATTCCATTCCATTTGGGTGTATTCCATTCCATTCCATTCCATTCTATTCCATTGCATTCGTGTTGATTGCATTCCATTCCATTCCATTCCATTGCATTCCATTCCATTCCATTCGTGTTGATACCATTCCATTCCACGCCATTCCATTCCATTCCATACCATTAGGGTTGATGCCATTCAATTGTATTCCATACCATTCAATTCCATTTGGGTTGATTCCATTCCATTCCATTCCATTCGGGTTGATTCCATTCCATTTCATTCCATTGCGTTCCATTCCAATCCATTCCATTCGGGTTGATTCCATTCCATTCCATTTGATTCCATTCCATTCGATTCCATTCCATTCGGGTTGACTCCATTCCATTCCATTTCATTCCATTCTATTGCATTCCATTGCATTCCAATTCACTCCATTCGGGTAGATTCCGTTCTATTCCATTCCAATCCATTCCATTCCATTCCGGTTGATTCCATTCCATTCCATTCCATTCCATTCCATTCCGGTTGATTCCATTCCATTCCATTCCATTCTATTCCATTCCATTGATTTTGGTTCCATTCCATTCAATTCCATTCCATTACATTTTATTCCATTCGGATTCATTCCATTCCATTCCATTCCAATGCATTCCTATCCATTCCATTTCATTCCATTCGGGTTGATTCCATTCCATTCCATTCCATTCCATTCCATTCCATTCCATTCCATTCCCTTCTGGTTGATTCCATTCCATTCCATTGCATTCCATTCCATTCCATTCGGTTTGATTTCGTTCCATTCCTTTCTATTCCATTGCATTCCCTTCTATTCTGGTTGATTCCATTGCATCCTATTCCATTCCGTCCCATTCCATTCCATTCCATTCCATTCGGGTTGATTCCATTCTATTCCATTTGGGTTAATTCCATTCCATTCCATTCCATTCCATTCCATTCCATTGCATTCGGGTTGATTCCATTCCATTCCATTCCATGCCATTCCATTCCTTTTGATTCCATTCCATTGCATTCCATTCCATTCCATTCCATTCCGTTTGGGTTGATTCCATTCCGCTCCAATCCATAACATTCCATTCCATTCGCGTTGATTCCATTCCATTCCATTTCATTCATTCGGGTTGATTCCATTCCATTCCATTCCATTCCATTCCATTCCATTCCATTCTGGTTGATTCCATTCCATTCCATTCCATTCCATTTCATTACCTTCCATTCGGTCTGATTCCATTCCATTCCATTCTATTCCATTCCATTCCATTCTATTCGCGTTGATTCCATTCCATCACATTCCATTCCATTCCATCCCATTCCATTCCATTCCATCCCATTCCATTCCATTCCATTCGGGTTGATTCCATTCCATTCCATTCCATACCATTCCATTCCATTCTGGTTGGTTCCTTTCCATTACATTTGATTCCATTCCATTTGATTCCATTCCATTCGGGTTGACTCCTTTGCATTCCATTTCATTCCATTCTATTCCATTCCATTGCATTCCGTCTCATTCCATTCGGGTAGATTCTGTTCTATTCCATTCCAATCCATTCCATTCCATACCAGTTGATTCCATTCCATTCCATTCCATTCCACTCCATTCCATTCCATTCCATTCCGTTCCATTTGGGTTGATTCCATTCCATTCCATTCCATTCCATTCCATTCCATTCCATTTCATTCCAATCCATTCGGTTTAATTCCCTTCCATTACATTCAATTCCATTCGGTTGCTTCCATTCCATTCCAGAACATTCCATTCCATTCCGGTTGATTCCATTCCATTCCATTCGGTTGCTTCCATTCCATTCCAGAAGATTCCATTCCATTCCTTTCCATTCCATTCCATTCTGGTTGATTCCATTCCATTCCATTCCATTCCATTGCATTCGGTTGCTTCCATTCCATTCCAGAAGATTCCATTCCATTCCTTTCCATTCCATTCCATTCTGGTTGATTCCATTCCATTCCATTCCATTCCAATGCATTCCATTCCATTCCTTTCCATTCCATTGCATTCCATTCCATCCCATTTCACTCCATTCAGGTTGATTCCGTTCCATTCCATTCGACTGCATTACATTCCATTCAATTCGATTTGATTCCATTCCATTCCATTCCACTGCATTCCATTCCATTCCATTCAATTCCATTTTGGTTGATTCCATTCCATTCAATTACATTCCGTTCCATTTGGTTTGATTCCATTGCATTCCATTCCATTCCATTCCATTCCAATCCATTCCATTCGGGTTGCTTCCATTCCATTCCAGAACATTCCATTCCATTCCATTCCACTCCAGTTGATTCCATTCCAATCCATTCCATTCCATTCCATTCCATTCCATTTCATTCCAATCCATTCGGTTTAATTCCCTTCCATTACATTCAATTCCATTCGGTTGCTTCCATTCCATTCCAGAACATTCCATTCCATTCCGGTTGATTCCATTCCATTCCATTCGGTTGCTTCCATTCCATTCCAGAAGATTCCATTCCATTCCTTTCCATTCCATTCCATTCTGGTTGATTCCATTCCATTCCATTCCATTCCATTCCATTGCATTCCATTCCATTCCTTTCCATTCCATTGCATTCCATTCCACCCCATTTCACTCCATTCAGGTTGATTCCGTTCCATTCCATTCGACTGCATTACATTCCATTCAATTCGATTTGATTCCATTCCATTCCATTCCACTCCATTCCATTCCATTCCATTCAATTCCATTTTGGTTGATTCCATTCCATTCAATTACATTCCGTTCCATTTGGTTTGATTCCATTGCATTCCATTCCATTCCATTCCGTTCCAATCCATTCCATTCGGGTTGCTTCCATTCCATTCCAGAACATTCCATTCCATTCCATTCCACTCCAGTTGATTCCATTCCAATCCATTCCATTCCATTCCATTCCACTCCAGTTGATTCCATTCCATTCCATTCCATTCCATTCGATTTGATTCCATTCCATTTGATACCATTCCATTCCATTCCATTCGTTTTGATTCCATTCCATTGGATTCCATTCCATTCCATTCCATTCCATTCCATTCCACTCCAGTTGATTCCATTCCATTCCATTCGATTTGATTCCATTCCATTCGATTCCATTCCATTCCATTCCATTCGTTTTGATTCCATTCCATTGGATTCCATTCCATTCCATTCCATTCGGGTTGTTTCCATTCCATTCCATTCTATTCCATTCCATTCCATTCTATTCGCGTTGATTCCATTCCATTCCATTCCCCTCCATTCCATTTAATCCCATTCCATTCCATTCCATTCGATTTGATTCCATTCCATTCGATTCCATTCCATTCCATTCCATTCGTTTTGATTCCATTCCATTGGATTCCATTCCATTCCATTCCATTCGGGTTGTTTCCATTCCATTCCATTCTATTCCATTCCATTCCATTGTATTCGCGTTGATTCCATTCCATTCCATTCCCCTCCATTCCATTTAATCCCATTCCATTCCTTTCCATTCGGGTTGATTCGATTCCATTCCATTCGATTCCATTGCATTCCATTTCATGCCATTCGGGTAGATTCCGTTCTATTCCATTCCAATCCATTCCATTACGGTTGATTCCATTCCATTCCATTCCATTCCATTCCATTCCATTCCACTCCATTCCATTCCATGCCGGTTGATTCAATTCCATTCCATTCCATTCCATTCTATTCCATTCCATTCCTTTTGATTCCATTCCATTCCATTCCATTCCATTCGGTTTGATTCCATTCCATTCCATTGCAATGCTTTCCATTCCATTCCATTTCATTCCATTCGGGTTGATTCCATTCCATTTCATTCCATTCCGTTCCACTCCAATCCATTCCATTCGGGTTGATTCCATTCCATTCCATTTGATTCCATTCCATTCGATTCCATTCCATTCGGGTTGACTCCATTCCATTCCATTTCATTCCATTCTATTCCATTCCATTGCATTCCAATTCACTCCATTCGGGTAGATTCCGTTCTATTCCATTCCAATCCATTCCATTCCATTCCGGTTGATTCCTTTCCATTCCATTCCATTCCATTCCATTCCATTCCGGTTGATTCCATTCCATTCCATTCCATTCTATTCCATTCCATTCCTTTTGGTTCCATTCCATTCAATTCCATTCCATTACATTTTATTCCATTCGGATTGATTCCATTCCATTCCATTCCAATGCATTCCTTTCCATTCCATTTCATTCCATTCGGGTTGATTCCATTCCATTCCATTCCATTCCATTCCATTCCATTCCATTCCATTCCATTCCCTTCTGGTTGATTCCATTCCATTCCATTGCATTCCATTCCATTCCATTCGGTTTGATTTTGTTCCATTCCTTTCTATTCCATTCCATTCCCTTCTATTCGGGTTGATTCCATTGCATCCTATTCCATTCCATCCCATTCCATTCCATTCCATTCCATTCGGGTTGATTCCATTCTATTCCATTTGTTTTAATTCCATTCCATTCCATTCCATTCCATTGCATTCGGGTTGATTCCATTCCATTCCACTCCATGCCATTCCATTCCATTCCATGCCATTCCATTCCTTTTGATTCCATTCCATTGCATTCCATTCCATTCCATTCCATTCCGTTTGGGTTGATTCCATTCCGCTCCAATCCATAACATTCAATTCCATTCGCGTTGATTCCATTCCATTCCATTTCATTCCATTCGGGTTGATTCCATTCCATTCCATTCCATTCCATTCCATTCCATTCCATTCCATTCTGGTTGATTCCATTCCATTCCATTCCATTCCATTTCATTACCTTCCATTCGGTTTGATTCCATTCCATTCCATTCTATTCCATTCCATTCCATTCTATTCGCGTTGATTCCATTCCATCACATTCCATTCCATTTCATCCCATTCCATTCCATTCCATTCGGGTTGATTCCATTCCATTCCATTCCATACCATTCCATTCCATTCCGGTTGATTCCTTTCCATTACCTTTGATTCCATTCCATTTGATTCCATTCCATTCGGGTTGACCCCTTTGCATTCCATTTCATTCCATTCTATTCCATTCCATTGCATTCCATTTCATTCCATTCGGGTAGATTCTGTTCTATTCCATTCCAATCCATTCCATTCCATACCGGTTGATTCCATTCCATTCCATTCCATTCCATTCCATTCCACTCCATTCCATTCCATTCCATTCCATTCCATTCCATTTGGGTTGATTCCATTCCATTCCATTCCATTCCATTCCATTCCATTTCATTCCAATCCATTCGGTTTAATTCCAATCCATTACATTCAATTCCATTCGCTTGCTTCCATTCCATTCCAGAACATTCCATTCCATTCCGGTTGATTCCATTCCATTCCATTCGGTTGCTTCCATTCCATTCCAGAAGATTCCATTCCATTCCTTTCCATTCCATTCCATTCCATTCCATTCTGGTTGATTCCATTCCATTCCATTCCTTTCCATTCCATTCCATTCGGGTTGATTCCATTCCATTCCATTCTATTCCATTGCATTCCATTCTATTCGCGTTGATTCAATTCCATCCCATTCCATTCAATTCAATTCGGGCTGATTCCATTCCATTCCTTTCCTTTTCATTCCATTCCATTTGCATTGACTCCATTCCATTCAGTTGCATTCGATTCCATTCGGGTTGATTCCATTCCATTCCTTTCCATTCCATTCCATTGCATTCCATTCCATTCTATTCCATTCCATTCCATTCCATTCCATTCCATTCCATTCCATTCCATTCCATTCCTTTTCATTCCATTCGGGTTGATTCCATTCCATTCCATTCCATTCAATTCCAGGCCATTCGTGTTGATTCCATTCCATTCCATTCTATTCCATTCCATTCCATTCTATTCGCGTTGATTCCATTCCATACCATTCCATTCAATTCTATTCGGGCTGATTCCACTCCATTCCATTCCATTTTATTCCATTCCATTTGCATTGATTCCATTCCATTCCATTCCATTCCATTCCATTGCATTCCATTCCATTCCATTCCATTGCATTGCATTCCATTCCATTCCATTCCATTTCATTCCATTCCATTCCATTGCATTCCATTCCATTCCATTTCATTCCATTCGGGTTGATTCTAATCCATTCCATTCCATTCGGTTTGATTCTGTTCCATTCCATTCCATTCCATTCCATTGCATTCGGGTTGATTCCATTCCATTCCATTCCATTCCATTTCATTCCATTCTGTTCGGATTGATTCCATTCCATTCCATTCCTTTCCATTCCATTCCATTCCATTCCATTCCCTTCGGCGTGATTCCCTTCCCTTCCATTCCATTCCATTCCATTCCGTTCCATTCGGGTTGAGTCTATTCCATTCCATTCCATTCCATTCGTGTTGATTCCATTCCATTCGATTTCATTCCATTCCATTGCCTTCCATTCCATTCCTTTCCATTCCATTGCATTCCATTCCATTCCATTCCATTCGGGTTGATTCCATTCCATTCCAATCCACTCCATTCCATTCCATTCCATTCAATTCCATTTTGGTTGATTCCATTCCATTCAATTACATTCCATTCCATTTGGTTTCATTCCGTTGCATTCCATTCCATTCCATTCGATTCCATTCCATTCCATTCCATTCGGGTTGCTTCCATTCCATTCCAGTACATTCCATGTCATTCCATTCCACTCCAGTTGATTCCTTTCCATTCCACTCCCATTGATTCCATTCCATTCCATTCCATTCGTTTTGATTCCATTCCATTCGATTCCATTCGCTTCCATTCCAATCGTTTTGATTCCATTCCATTCGATTCCATTCCATTCCATTCCATTCGGGTTGTTTCCATTCCATTCCATTCCATTCCATTCGTGTTGATTCCATTCCATTCCATTGTACTCCATTCCATTCCATTCGATTCGCGTTGATTCCATTCCATCCCATTCCATTCAATTCTATTCGGGCTGATTCCATTCCATTCCATTCGATTTCATTCCATTCCATTCGATTCCATTGCATTCCATTTCATGCCATTCGGGTAGATTCCGTTCTATTCCATTCCAATCTATTCCATTACGGTTGATTCCATTCCATTCCATTCCATTCCATTCCATGCCGGTTGATTCCATTCCATTCGGTTTGATTCCATTCCATTCCATTGCAATGCTTTCCATTCCATTCCATTTCATTCCATTCGGGTTGATTCCATTCCATTTCATTCCATTCCGTTCCACTCCAATCCATTCCATTCGGGTTGATTCCATTCCATTCCATTTGATTCCATTCCATTCGATTCCATTCCATTCGGGTTGACTCCATTCCATTCCATTTCATTCCATTCTATTCCATTCCATTGCATTCCAATTCACTCCATTCGGGTAGATTCCGTTCTATTCCATTCCAACCCATTCCATTCCATTCCGGTTGATTCCATTCCATTCCATTCCATTCCATTCCATTCCATTCCGGTTGATTCCATTCCATTCCATTCCATTCTATTCCATTCCATTCCTTTTGGTTCCATTCCATTCAATTCCATTCCATTACATTTTATTCCATTCGGATTGATTCCATTCCATTCCATTCCAATGCATTCCTTTCCATTCCATTTCATTCCATTCGGGTTGATTCCATTCCATTCCATTCCATTCCATTCCATTCCCTTCTGGTTGATTCCATTCCATTCCATTGCATTCCATTCCTTTCCATTCGGTTTGATTTCGTTCCATTCCTTTCTATTCCATTCCATTCCCTTCTATTCGGGTTGGTTCCATTGCATCCTATTCCATTCCATCCCATTCCATTCCATTGCATTCCATTCGGGTTGATTCCATTCTATTCCATTTGGGTTAATTCCATTCCATTCCATTCCATTCCATTCCATTCCATTCCATTCCATTCCATTGAATTCGGGTTGATTCCATTCCATTCCATTCCATACCATTCCATTCCTTTTGATTCCATTCCATTGCATTCCTTTCCATTCCTTTCCATTCCGTTTGGGTTGATTCCATTCCGCTCCAATCCATAACATTCCATTCCATTCGCGTTGATTCCATTCCATTCCATTTCATTCCATTCGGGTTGATTCCATTCCATTCCATTCCATTCCATTCCATTCCATTCTGGTTGATTCCATTCTATTCCATTCCATTCCATATCATTACCTTCCATTCGGTTTGATTCCATTCCATTCCATTCTATTCCATTCCATTCCATTCTATTCGCGTTGATTCCATTCCATCACATTCCATTCCATTCCATCCCATTCCATTCCATTCTATTCGGGTTGATTCCATTCCATTCCATTCCATACCATTCCATTCCATTCTGGTTGATTCCTTTCCATTACATTTGATTCCATTCCATTTGATTCCATTCCATTCGAGTTGACTCCTTTGCATTCTATTTCATTCCATTCTATTCCATTCCATTGCATTCCATTTCATTCCATTCGGGTAGATTCTGTTCTATTCCATTCCAATCCATTCCATTCCATACCGGTTGATTCCATTCCATTCCATTCCATTCCACTCCATTCCATTCCATTCCATTCCATTCCATTTGGGTTGATTCCATTCCATGCCATTCCATTCCATTCCATTCCATTCCATTTCATTCCAATCCATTCGGTTTAATTCCATTCCATTACATTCAATTCCATTCGGTTGCTTCCATTCCATTCCAGAACATTCCATTCCATTCCTTTCCATTCCATTCCATTCCATTCCATTCTGGTTGATTCCATTCCATTCCATTCCTTTCCATTCCATTCCATTCGGGTTGATTCCATTCCATTCCATTCTATTCCATTGCATTCCATTCTATTCGCGTTGATTCAATTCCATCCCATTCCATTCAATTCTATTCGGGCTGATTCCATTCCATTCCTTTCCTTTTCATTCCATTCCATTTGCATTGACTCCATTCCATTCAATTCCATTCGATTCCATTCGGGTTGATTCCATTCCATTACTTTCCATTCCATTCCATTGCATTCCATTCCATTCTATTCCATTCCATTCCATTCCATTCCATTCCTTTTCATTCCATTCGGGTTGATTCCATTCCATTCCATTCCATTCAATTCCATTCCATTCGTGTTGATTCCATTCCATTCCATTCTATTCCATTCCATTCCATTCTATTCGCGTTGATTCCATTCCATACCATTCCATTCAATTCTATTCGGGCTTATTCCACTCCATTCCATTCCATTTTATTCCATTCCATTTGCATTGATTCCATTCCATTCCATTCAATTCCATTCTATTCCGGTTGATTCCATTCCATTCCATTCCATTGCATTCCATTCCATTCCATTCCATTGCATTCCATTCCATTCCATTCCATTGCATTGCATTCCATTCCATTCCATTCCATTTCATTCCACTCCATTCCATTGCATTCCATTCCATTCCATTTCAATCCATTCGGGTTGATTCTAATCCATTCCATTCCATTCGGGTTGATTCTGTTCCATTCTATTCCATTCCATTCCATTGCATTAGGGTTGATTCCATTCCATTCCATTCCATTCCATTTCATTCCATTCTGTTCGGATTGATTCCATTCCATTCCATTCCTTCCATTCCTTCCATTGTCATTCCATTGTCATTCCATTCCACTCCAGTTGATTCCTTTCCATTCCACTCCCGTTGATTCCATTCCATTCCATTCCATTCGTTTTGATTCCATTCCATTCGATTCCATTCGATTCCATTCCATTCGTTTTGATTCCATTCCATTCGATTCCATTCCATTCCATTCCATTCGGGTTGTTTACATTCCATTCCATTCTATTCTATTCCATTCCATTCCATTATATTCGCATTGATTCCATTCCATTCCATTCCATTCCATTCCATTCCATTCGTGTTTATTCCATTCCATTCCATTGTACTCCATTCCATTCCACTCGATTCGCGTTGATTCCATTCCATCCCATTCCATTCAATTCTATTCGGGCTGATTCCATTCCATTCCATTCCATTTCATTCCATTCCATTTGCATTGATTCCATTCCATTCCATTCAATTCCATTCTATTCGGGTTGATTCCATTCCATTCCATTCCATTCCATTCCATTGCATTCCATTCCATTCCATTCCATTGCATTCCATTCCATTCCATTCCATTGCATTCCATTCCATTCCATTCCTTTGCATTCCATTCCATTCCATTCCATTGCATTCCATTCCATTCCATTCCATTGCATTCCATTCTATTCCATTCCATTCCATTCCATTGCATTCCATTCCATTCCATTTCATTCCATTCCATTCCATTCCATTCCATTGCATTCCATTCCATTCCATTTCATTCCATTCGGGTTGATTCTATGCCATTCCATTCCATTCGTGTTGATTCCATTCCATTCCATTCCATTCCATTCCATTCCATTTTATTCCATTCGCTTCGGGTTGATTCCATTCCATTCCATTCCTTTCCATTCCATTCCATTCCTTTCGGCTTGATTCCATTCCATTCCATTCCATTCCATTCCACTCCATTCCGTTCCATTCGGGTTGATTCTGTTCCATTCCATTCCATTCCATTCGTGTTGATTCCATTCCATTCCATTCCATTCCATTATATTCCAAACCATTGCATTCCATTCCATTCCATTCCATTCGGGTTGATTCCATTCCATTCCATTCCACTCCATTCCATTCCATTCCATTCAATTCCATTTTGGTTGATTCCATTCCATTCAATTACATTCCATTCCATTTATTTTGATTCCGTTGCATTCCATTCCATTCCATTCCATTCCATTCCATTCCATTCCATTCGGTTTGCTTCCCTTCCATTCCAGAAGATTCCATGCCATTCCAATCCACTCCAGTTGATTCCATGCCATTCCACTCCCGTTGATCCCATTCCATTCCATTCCATTCCATTCGTTTTGATTCCATTCCATTCGATTCCATTCCATTCCATTCGTTTTGATTCCATTCCATTCGATTCCATTCCATTCCATTCTATTCGTGTTGTTTCCATTCCATTCCATTCTATTGCATTCCATTCCATTTGATTCGCGTTGATTCCATTCCATTCCATTCCATTCCATTTAATCCCATTCAATTCCATTCAATTCGGGTTGATTCGATTCCATTCCATTCCATTCCATTGCATTCCATTTCATGCCATTCGTGTAGATTCCGTTCTATTCCATTCCAATCCATTCCATTCCATTCGGGTTGATTCCATTCCACTCCATTAGATTCCATTCCATTCGATTCCATTTCATTAGGGTTGAATCTATTCCAATCCATTTCATTGCATTCTATTCCATTCCATTGCATTCAATTTCATTCCATTCGGGTAGATTCCGTTCTATTCCATTCCAATCCATTCCATTCCATTCCGGTTGATTCCATTCCGTTCCATTCCATTCCATTCCATTTCATTCCATTCTGGTTGATTCCATTCCATTCAATTCCATTCCATTCCATTCCATTCCATTCCATTCGTGTTGATTCCATTCCATTCCATTCTATTCCATTCCATTCCATTCCATTCTATTCGCGTTGATTCCATTCCATCCCATTCCATTCAATTCTATTCGGGCTGATTCCATTCCATTCCATTCCATTTCATTCCATTCCATTTGCATTGATTCCATTCCATTCCATTCAATTCCATTCTATTCGGGTTGATTTCATTCCATTCCATTCCATTCCTTTCCATTCCATTCCATTCCATTGCATTCCATTCCAATCCATTCCATTGCATTGCATTCCATTCCATTCCATTTCATTCCATTCGGGTTGATTCTATTCCATTCCATTCCATTCCATTCCATTCCGGTTGATTCCATTCCGTTGCATTCCATTCCATTCCATTCCATTCCATTCCATTCCATTCCCTTCGGCTTGATTCCATTCCATTCCATTCCATTCCATTCCAATCCATTCCGAACCATTCGGGTTGATTCTATTCCATTCCATTCCATTCCATTCGGGTTGATTCCATTCCATTCCATTCCATTCCATTGCATTCCATTCCATTCCTTTCCATTCCATTGCTTTCCATTCCACCCCATTTCACTCCATTCAGGTTGATTCCGTTCCATTCCATTCCACTGCATTACATTCCATTCAATTCTGGTTGATTCCATTCCATTCCATTCCACTCCATTCCATTCCATTCCATGCAATTCCATTTTGTTTGATTCCATTCCATTCAATTACATTCCATTCCAATTGGTTTGATTCCATTGCATTCCATTCCATTCCATTCCATTCCATTCCATTCCTTTCGGGTTGCTTCCATTCCATTCCAGAACATTCCATTCCAGTCCATTCCACTCCAGTTGATTCCATTCCAATACATTCCATTCCATACCATTCCACTCCGGTTGATTCCATTCCATTCGATTTCATTCCATTCCATTCGATTCCATTCCATTCCATTCCATTCGTTTTGATTCCATTCCATTGGATTCCATTCCATTCCATTCCATTCCATTCCATTCCATTCCATTCTATTCCATTCCATTCCATTGTATTCGCGTTGATTCCATTCCATTCCATTCCCCTCCATTCCATTTAATCCCATTCTATTCCTTTCCATTCCGGTTGATTCGATTCCATTCCATTCCTTTCCCCTCCATTCCATTTAATCCCATTCTATTCCTTTCCATTCTGGTTGATTCGATTCCATTCCACTCGATTCCATTGCATTCCATTTCATGCCATTCGGGTAGATTCCGTTCTATTCCATTCCAATCTATTCCATTACGGTTGATTCCATTCCATTCCATTCCATTCCATTCCATGCCTGTTGATTCCATTCCATTCGGTTTGCTTCCATTCCATTCCATTGCAATGCTTTCCATTCCATTCCATTTCATTCCATTCGGGTTGATTCCATTCCAATTCGTTCCATTCCGTTCCACTCCAAATCTTTCCATTCGGGTTGATTCCATTCCATTCCATTTGATTCCATTCCATTCGATTCCATTCCATTCGGGTTGACTCCATTCCATTCCATTTCATTCCATTCTATTCCATTCCATTGCATTCCAATTCACTCCATTCGGGTAGATTCCGTTCTATTCCATTCCAATCCATTCCATTCCATTCCGGTTGATTCCATTCCATTCCATTCCATTCCATTCCATTCCATTCCGGTTGATTCCATTCCATTCCATTCCATTCTATTCCATTCCAATCCTTTTGGTTCCATTCCATTCAATTCCATTCCATTACATTTTATTCCATTCGGATTGATTCCATTCCATTCCATTCCAATGCATTCCTTAACATTCCATTTCATTCCATTCGGGTTGATTCCATTCCATTCCATTCCATTCCATTCCATTCCATTCCATTCCATTCCATTCCATTCCCTTCTGGTTAATTCCATTCCATTCCATTGCATTCCATTCCATTCCATTCGGTTTGATTTCGTTCCATTCCTTTCTATTCCATTCCATTCCCTTCTATTCGGGTTGATTCCATTGCATCCTATTCCATTCCATCCCTTTCCATTCCATTCCATTCCATTCGGGTTGATTCCATTCTATTCCATTTGGGTTAATTCCATTCCATTCCATTCCATTCCATTCCATTCCATTGCATTCGGGTTGATTCCATTCCATTCCATTCCATACCATTCCATTCCTTTTGATTCCATTCCATTGCATTCCATTCCATTCCATTCCATTCCATTTGGGTTGATTCCATTCCGCTCCAATCCATAACATTCCATTCCATTCGCGTTGATTCCATTCCATTCCATTTCATTCCATTCGGGTTGATTCCATTCCATTCCATTCCATTCCATTCCATTCCATTCCATTCCATTCTGGTTGATTCCATTCTATTCCATTCCATTCCATTTCATTACCTTCCATTCGGTTTGATTCCATTCCATTCCATTCTATTCCATTCCATTCCATTCTATTCGCATTGATTCCATTCCATCACATTCCATTCCATTCCATCCCATTCCATTCCATTCCATTTGGGTTGATTCCATTCCCTTCCATTCCATACCATTCCATTCCATTTTGGTTGATTCCTTTCCATTACATTTGATTCCATTCCATTTGATTCCATTCCATTCGGGTTGACTCCTTTGCATTCCATTTCATTCCATTCTATTCCATTCCATTGCATTCCATTTCATTCCATTCGGGTAGATTCTGTTCTATTCCATTCCAATCCATTCCATTCCATACCGGTTGATTCCAATCCATTCCATTCCATTCCACTCCATTCCATTCCTTTCCATTCCATTCCATTTGGGTTGGTTCCATTCCATTCCATTCCATTCCATTCCATTCCATTCCATTCCATTTCATTCCAATCCATTCGGTTTAATTCCATTCCATTACATTCAATTCCATTCGGTTACTTCCATTCCATTCCAGAACATTCCATTCCATTCCGGTTGATTCCATTCCATTCCATTCGCTTGATTCCATTCCATTCCAGAAGATTCCATTCCATTCCTTTCCATTCCATTCCATTCCATTCCATTCTGGTTGATTCCATTCCATTCCATTCCTTTCCATTCCATTCCATTCCATTCGGGTTGATTCCATTCCATTCCATTCTATTCCATTGCATTCCATTCTATTCGCGTTGATTCAATTCCATCCCATTCCATTCAATTCTATTCGGGCTGATTCCATTCCATTCCTTTCCTTTTCATTCCATTCCATTTGTATTGACTCCATTCCATTCAATTCCATTCGATTCCATTCGGGTTGATTCCATTCCTTTCCTTTCCATTCCATTCCATTGCATTCCATTCCATTCTATTCCATTCCATTCCATTCCATTCCATTCCATTCCTTTTCATTACATTCGGGTTGATTCCATTCCTTTACATTCCATTCAATTCCAGTCCATTCGTGTTGATTCCATTCCATTCCATTCTATTCCATTCCATTCCATTCTATTCGCGTTGATTCCATTCCATACCATTCCATTCAATTCTTTTCGGGCTGATTCCACTCCATTCCATTCCATTTTATTCCATTCCATTTGCATAGATTCCATTCCATTCCAGTCAATTCCATTCTCTTCGGGTTGATTCCATTCCATTCCATTCCATTCCATTGCATTCCATTCCATTCCATTCCATTCCATTCCATTGCATTGCATTCCATTCCATTCCATTCCATTTCATTCCATTCCATTCCATTGCATTCCATTCCATTCCCTTTCATTCCATTCTGTTCGGATTGACTCCATTCCGTTCCATTCCTTTCCATTCCATTCCATTCCATTCCATTCCCTTCGGATTGATTCCATTCCATTCCATTCCATTCCATTCCATTCCATTCCATTCCGTTCCATTCGGGTTGATTCTATTCCATTCCATTCCATTCCATTCGTGTTGATTCCATTCCATTCGATTCCATTCCATTCCATTGCATTCCATTCCATTCCTTTCCATTCCATTGCATTCCATTCTATTCCATTCCATTCGGGTTGATTCCATTCCATTCCAATCCACTCCATTCCATTCCATTCCATTCAATTCCATTTTGGTTGATTCCATTCCATTCAATTACATTCCATTCCATTTGGTTTCATTCCGTTGATTTCCATTCCATTCCATTCCATTCCATTCCATTCCATTCCATTCGGGTTGCTTC
Organism: Pan paniscus; assembly: GCF_029289425.2. Classification (NCBI taxonomy): domain Eukaryota; kingdom Metazoa; phylum Chordata; class Mammalia; order Primates; family Hominidae; genus Pan; species Pan paniscus. The sequence continues at coordinate 40,364,530 of NC_073267.2, read as the reverse complement.
CATTCCATTCCAGAACATTCCATGTCATTCCATTCCACTCCAGTTGATTCCTTTCCATTCCACTCCCGTTGATTCCATTCCATTCCATGCCATTCGTTTTGATGCCATTCCATTCGATTCCACTGGATTCCATTCCATTCGTTTTGATTCCATTCCATTGGATTCCATTCCATTCCATTGCATTCGGGTTGTTTCCATTCCATTCCATTCTATTCCATTCCATTCCATTATATTCTCATTGATTCCATTCCATTCCATTCCATTCCATTCCATTCCTTTCGTGTTGATTCCATTCCATTCCATTGTATTCCATTCAATTCCATTCCATTCGCGTTGATTCCATTCCATCCCATTCCATTCAATTCTATTCGGGCTGATTCCATTCCATTCCATTCCATTTCATTCCATTCCATTTGCATTGATTCCATTCCATTCCATTCAATTTCATTCTATTCGGGTTGATTCCATTCCATTCCATTCCATTCCATTCCATTCCATTGCATTCCATTCCATTCCATTCCATTGCATTCCATTCCATTCCATTTCATTCCATTCGGGTTGATTCTATGCCATTCCATTCCATTCGTGTTGATTCCATTCCATTCCATTCCATTCCATTCCATTTCATTCCATTCAGTTCGGGTTGATTCCATTCCATTCCATTCCTTTCCATTCCATTCCAATCATTTCGGCTTGATTCCATTCCATTCCATTCCATTGCATTCGGGTTGATTCCATTCCATTCCATTCCACTCCATTCCATTCCATTCCATTCCATTCAATTCCATTTTGGTTGATTCCATTCCATTCAATTACATTCCATTCCATTTGGTTTGATACCGTTGCATTCTATTCCATTCCATTCCATTCCATTCCATTCCATTCGGGTTGCTTCCCTTCCATTCCAGAACATTCCATGCCATTTCAATCCATTCCAGTTGATTCCATTCCATTCCATTCCATTCGGGTTGTTTCCATTGCATTCCATTCTATTCCATTACATTCCATTATATTCGCATTGATTCCATTCCATTCCATTCCATTCCATTCCATTCGTGTTGATTCCATTCCATTCCATTGTACTCCATTCCATTCCATTCGATTCGCGTTGATTCCATTCCATCCCATTCCATTCAATTCTATTCGGGCTGATTCCATTCCATTCCATGCCATTTCATTCCATTCCATTTGCATTGATTCCATTCCATTCCATTCCATTTGCATTGATTCCATTCCATTCCATTCCATTCCATTCCATTCTATTCGCGTTGATTCCATTCCATTCCATTCCATTCCATTCCATTCCATTCCATTCCATTGCATTCCATTCCATTCCATTCCATTGCATTCCATTCCATTCCATTCCATTGCAGTGCATTCCATTCCATTCCATTGCATTCCATTCCATTCCATTCCATTGCATTCCATTCCATTCCATTTCATTCCATTCCACTGCATTCCATTCCATTGCATTCCATTCCATTCCATTTCATTCCATTCCACTGCATTCCATACCATTGCATTCCATTCCATTCCATTTCATTCCATTCGGGTTGATTCTATGCCATTCCATTCCATTCGGGTTGATTCCATTCCATTCCATTCCATTCCAATCCATTTCATTCCATTCGGTTCGGGTTGATTCCATTCCATTCCATTCCTTTCCATTCCATTCCATTCCTTTTGGCTTGATTCCATTCCATTCCATTCCATTCCATTCCACTACATTCCGTTCCATTCGGGTTGATTCTGTTCCATTCCATTCCATTCCATTCGTGTTGATTCCATTCCATTCCATTCCATTCCATTACATTCCAAACCATTGCATTCCATTCCATTCCATTCCATTCGGGTTGATTCCATTCCATTCCATTCCACTCCATTCCATTCCATTCCTTTCAATTCCATTTTGGTTGATTCCATTCCATTCAATTACATTCCATTCCATTTATTTTGATTCCGTTGCATTCCATTCCATTCCATTCCATTCCATTCCATTCGGTTTGCTTCCCTTCCATTCCAGAACATTCCATGCCATTCCAATCCACTCCAGTTGATTCCATGCCATTCCACTCCCGTTGATTCCATTCCATTCCATTCCATTCCATTCGTTTTCATTCCATTCCATTCGATTCCATTCCATTCCATTCGTTTTGATTCCATTCCATTCGATTCCATTCCATTCCATTCCATTCGGGTTTTTTCCATTCCATTCCATTCTATTGCATTCCATTCCATTTTATTCGCGTTGATTCCATTCCATTCCATTCCATTCCATTCCATTCCATTTAATCCCATTCAATTCCATTCCATTCGGGTTGATTCGATTCCATTCCATTCCATTCCATTGCATTCCATTTCATGCCATTCGTGTAGATTCTGTTCTATTCCATTCCAATCCATTCCATTCCATTCGGGTTTATTCCATTCAACTCCAATAGATTCCATTCCATTCGATTCCATTCCATTCCGGTTGACTCTATTCCAATCCATTTCATTGCATTCTATTCCATTCCATTGCATTCCATTTCATTCCATTCGGGTAGATTCCGTTCTATTCCATTCCAATCCATTCCATTCCATTCCGGTTGATTCCATTCCGTTCCATTCCATTCCATTCCATTCCATTCCATTCCATTCTGGTTGATTCCATTCCATTCCATTCCATTCCATTTTATTCCATTCGGTGTGATTCTTTTCCATTCCATTCTATTCTGTTCCATTGTATTCGCGTTGACTCCATTCCATTCCATTCCATTCTATTCCATTCCATTCCTTTTGATTCCGTTCCATTCCATTTTATTCCATTCTGTTTGATTCCATTCCATTCCATTCCAGTGCTTTCCATTCCATTCCATTTCATTCCATTCGGGTTTATTCCATTCCGTTCCATTCCATTCCATTCTTTGCCATTCTGGTTAATTCCATTCCCTTCCATTCCATTCCATTCCATTCGAGTTGATACCATTCCATTCCATCCTATTCCATTCCATTCCATTGCATTCTATTCGCGCTGTTTCCATTCCATCCCATTCCATTCTATTCCATCCGATTCCATTCCATTCCATTCGGGTTGATTAGATTGCATTCCATTCCATTCCATTCCATTCCATTCCATTTGGGTGTATTCCTTTCCATTCCATTCCATTCTATTCCATTGCATTCGTGTTGATTGCATTCCATTCCATTCCATTCCATTGCATTCCATTCCATTCCATTCGTGTTGATACCATTCCATTCCACGCCATTCCATTCCATTCCATACCATTAGGGTTGATGCCATTCAATTGTATTCCATACCATTCAATTCCATTTGGGTTGATTCCATTCCATTCCATTCCATTCGGGTTAATTCCATTCCATTCCATTCCATTCGACTCCATTCCATTCCATTCCATTCGGGTTGCTTCCATTCCAGTCAAGAACATTCCATTCCATTCCATTCCATTCCATTCCACTCCATTCCAATCCATTCCATTCCATGTGGGTTGATTCCATTCCATTCCATTCCATTCCATTCCGTTCCATTCCACTCCATTGTGGTTGATTCCATTCCACTCCATTCCATTCCATTCCGTTGTATTCCATTCCATTCAATTGCATTCCATTCGGGTTGACTCCATTCCATTCCATTCCTTTCCATTCCATTCCATTCCATCCCATTCGGGTTCATTCCATTCCTTTCCGTTCCATTCGATTAGATTCCATTCCATTCCCTTCTGGTTGAATCCATTCCATTCCATTCCATTCCATTCCATTCCATTTCATTCCAATCCATTGGGGTTGATTCCATTCCATTCCATTCCATTCCATTCCGTTCTACTCCATTCCGTTCCATTCCATTCGGGTTGATTCCATTCAATTCCATTCCATAACATTCCATTCCTGTTGATTCCATTGCATTCCATTTCATTTCATTCCGTTCGGGTTGATTCCATTTCGTTCCAATCCATACCGTTCCATTCCATTCGGGGTGATTCCATTCCATTCCATTCCATTCCATTCGGGTTTTTTCCATTCCATTCCATTCCATTCCATTCCATTCTGGTTGATTCCATTCAATTCCATTCCATTCCATTCGGGTTGATTCCATTACATTCCATTCTATTCCATTCAATTCCATTCTATTCCATTCCATTCGGGTTGCTTCCATTCCAGTCAAGAACATTCCATTCCATTCCATTCCATTCCATTCCACTCCATTCAAATCCCTTCCATTCCATGTGGGTTGATTCCATTCCATTCCATTCCATTCCATTCCATTCGGGTTGATTCCATTCCATTCCATTCCATTGCATTCCATTCCATTCCGTTAGTTTTGATTCCATTCCATTCCTTTCCATTCCATTCCATTCCATTCCATTCCTTTCCATTCCATTCGGGTAGATTCTGTTTTATTCCATTCCATTCCATTCCATTCCATTCCGATCTGGTTGATTCCATTCCATTCCATTGCAATCCATTCCATTCCATTCCGATTGATTCCATTCCATTCCAATCCATTCCTTTCCGTTTCATTCCATTCCATTCCGATTGATTCGATTCCTTTCCATTCCATTCCATTCCATTCCATTCCATTCCATTCCATTGTGGTTGATTCCATTCCATTCCATTCCATTCCTTTCCATTCCGTTACATTCCATCCCATTCAATTTCTTTCCATTCGGGTTGATTCCATTCCATTCCATTCCTTTCCATTCCATTCCTTTCGGGTTCATTCCATTCCATTCCATTCCATTCCTTTCCATTCCATTTCATTCCATTCCCTTCGGGTTGAATCCATTGCATTCCATTCCATTCCATTCCATTCCATTCCATTCCATTCGGGTTGATTCCATTCCATTCCATTCCATTGCATACCATTCCATTCCATTCCGTTCCATTCGGGTTGATTCCACTCCATTTATTTCCATTCCATTCCATTCCATTCCATACCATTCGGGTTGATTCCATTCCATTCCATTCCATTCCATTCCATTGCATTCCATGCCATTCCGTTCCATTCCCTTCGGGTTTATTCCATACCATTCCATTCCATTCCATTCGGGTTTTTTCCGTTCCATTTCATTCCATTCTATTCCATTCCATTCCATTCGTGTTGAAACCATTCCATTCCATGCAATTCCATTCCATTCCATTCCATTAGGGTTGATGCCATTCCATCCCATTCCATACCATTCCATTCCATTTGGGTTAATTCCATTCCATTCCATTCCATTCCATTCCATTCGATTCCATTCCATTGCATGCCATTCAGGTTGCTTCCATTCCAGTCAAGTATATTCCATTATATTCCATTCCATTTCATTCCTTTCCATTCCTGTTGATTTCATTCCTTTCCATTTCACTCCATTCGTATTGATTCCATTCCATTCCATTCCATTCCATTCCATTCCATTCCATTCGGTTTGATTCCATTCCATTCCATTCCATTGCATTCCATTCCATTCCATTCCATTCCATTCGGTTTGATTCCATTCCATTCTATTCCATTGCATTCCATTCCATTCCATTCCATTCGGGTTGATTCCATTCCATTCCATTCCATTCCATTCCATTCCATTCCATTCCGGTTGATTCCATTCCATAACTTTCCATTCCATTCCATAGCATTCTGGTTGATTCCATTCCATTACTTTCCATTCCATTCCATTCTATGCCATTCTGTGCCATTCCATTCGGGTTGATTCCATTGCATTCCATTCCATTCCATTCCATTCGGGTTGATTCCTTTCCATTCCATTCCATACCATTCCATTCCATTCAGCTTCATTCCATTCCATTCCATTTGATTCCAATCCATTCGATTCCACTCCATTCTGGTTGACTCCTTTCCCTTCCATTTCATTCCATCCTATTCCATTCCATCGCATTCCATTTCATTCCCGTCGGGTAGATTCTGTTCTATTCCATTCCAATACATTCCATTCCATTCCGCTTGATTCCATTCCATTCCATTCCATTTGGGTTGATTCCATTCCATTCCATTCCATTCCATTCCATTTCATTCCAATGCATTCGGTTTGATTCCATTCCATTACATTCCATTCCATTCGGTTGCTTCCATTTGATTCCAGAACATTCCATTCCATTCCATTCCATTCCGGTTGATTCCATTCCATTCCATTCCATTCTATTCCATTCCATTCCTTTTGATTCCATTCCATTGCATTCCATTCCATTTTATTCCATTCGGTTTTATTCCATTCTATTCCATTCCAATGCATTCCTTTCCATTCCATTCCATTCCATTCCGTTTGATTCCATTCCATTCCATTGAATTCCATTCCATTCCTTTCTGGTTGATTCCTTTCCACTCCATTGCATTCCATTCCATTCCATTTGGGTTGATTCCATTCCATTCCATTCCATTCCATACCATTCCATTCCATTCGGCTTGATTCCATTCCATTCCATTTGATTCCATTCCATTGGATTACATTCCATTCTGGTTGACTCCATTCCCTTCCATTTCATACCATTCTATTCCATTCCATTGCATTCCATTTCGTTCCACTCGGGCAGATTCAGTTCTATTCCATTCCAATCCATTCCATTCCATTCCGGTTGATTCCATTCCATTCCATTCTATTTGGGTTGATTCCATTCCATTCCATTCCATTCCATTCGGTTGCTTCCATTTCATTCCAGATCATTCCATTCTATTCCATTCCATTCCATTCTGGTTGATTCCATTCCATTCCATTCCATTCTATTCCACTCCATTCCATGTCATTCCATTCCATTACATTCCATTCGTGTTGATTCCATTCCATTCCATCTCATTCCATTCCATTCGGGTTGATTCAATTCCATTCCATTCCATTCCATACCATTCCATTCCATTCGAGTTGATTCCATTCCATTCCACATGAATTCATTCCATTCGATTCCATTCCATTTGGGTTGATTCCGTTTCATTCCATTTCATTCCATTCTAATCCATTCCATTGCATTCCGTTTCATTGCATTCATGTAGATTCCATTCTATTCCTTTCCAATCCATTTAATTCCAATCCGTTTGATTAATTCCATTCCATTCCATTCCATTTCATTCCAAACCATTGGGTTTGATTCCACTGCATTCCATTCCTTTCCATTCGGTTGCTTCCATTCCATTGCGGAATATTCCATTCCATGCCATTCCATTCCGGTTGATTCCATTCCATTCCATTCCATTCCATTCAATTCCATTCCATTCCTTTTGATTCCATTCCATTCCATTCCTTTCCATTTTATTCCATTCGGATTGATTCCATTCCATTCCATTCCAATGCATTCCTTTCCATTCCATTTCATTCCATTCGGGTTGATTCCATTCCATTCCATTCCATTCCATTCCATTCCATTCCATTCTGGTTGATTCCATTCCATTCCATTCTATTCTGTTTGATTCCATTCCATACCATTCTATTCCATTCCATTCCATTCTATTCTCGTTGATTCCATTCCATCCCATTGCATTACATTCCATCCCATTCCATTCCATTCCTTTTGTTTTGATTCCATTCCATTCCATTCCATTCGGGTTGATTCCATTCCATTCCATTCCATTCTATTCCATTCCATTGCATTCGGGTTGATTCCATTCCATTCCATTCCATTCCATTCCATTCCATTCCATTCCATTCCATTGCATTCCTGTTGATTCCATTCCGTTCCATTTCATTACATTCCATTCCATTCCTTTCCCTTCCATTCGTGTTGATTCCATTCCGTGGCATTCCATTGCATTCCATTCCAATCCATTCCATTCGATTCGGGTTGATTCCACTCCATTCCATTCCATTGCATGCCATTCCATTCCATTTCATTCCATTCGGGTTGATTCTATTCCATTCCATTCCATTCAATTCCATTCCAGTTGATTCCATTCCATTCCATTCCATTTCATTACATTCGGTTCGGGTTGATTCCATTCCATTCCATTCCTTTCCATTCCATTCCATTCCATTCCCTTCGGCTTGATTCCATTCCATTCCATTCCATTCAGTTCCATTCGTGTTGATTCTATTTCATTCCATTCCATTCCATTCGGGTTGATTCCATTCCATTCCATTCCATTCCATTGCATTCCATTCTATTACTTTCCATTCCATTGCATTCCATTCCACCCCATTTCACTCCATTCAGGTTGATTCCTATCCATTCCATTCCATTGCATTCCATTCCATTCCATTCGGGTTGATTCCATTCCATTCCATTCCACTCCATTCCATTCCATTGCATTCAATTCCATTTTGGTTGATTCCATTCCATCCAATTACATTCCATTCCATTTGGTTTGATTCCATTGCAATCCATTCCATTCCATTCCATTTCATTCCATTCTATTCGGGTTTCTTCCATTCCATTCTTGAGCATTCCATTCCATTCCATTCCACTCCATTCCATTCCATTTCACTCCGGTTGATTCCATTCCATTCCATTCCATTCCATTGGTTTTGATTCCATTCCATTCGATTCTATTCCATTCCATTCCATTCCATTGGTTTTGATTCCATTCCATTCGATTCCACTTCATTCCATTCCATTCGTGTTGTTTCCATTCCATTCCATTCTATTCAATTCCATTCCATTCTATTCGCGTTGATTGCTTTCCATTCCATTCCATTTCATTCCATTTAATCCCATTCCATTCCATTTCACACGGGTTTATTCGATTCCATTCCATTCCATTGCATTCCGTTTCATGCTATTCGGGTAGATTCCGTTCTATTCCATTCCAATCCTTTCCATTCCATTCCGGATGATTCCATTCCATTCCATTACGGTTGATTCCATTCCATTCCATTCCATTCCATGCCGGTTGATTCCATTCCATTCCATTCCATTCCATGACGGTTGATTCCATTCCATTCCATTCCATTCCATTTTATTCCATTCCATTCCTTTTGATTCCATTCCATTCCATTCCATTCCCTTCCATTCCTTTCCATTCCGTTTGATTCCATTCCATTCCATTGCAATGCATTCCATTCCATTCCATTTCATTCCATTCGGGTTGATTCCATTCCATTTCATTCCATTCCATTCCACTCCATTCCATTCCATTCGGGTTGATTCCATTCCATTCCATTTGATTCCGTTCCATTCGATTCCATTCCATTCTGGTTGACTCCATTCCTTTCCATTTCATTCCATTCTATTCCATTCCATTGCATTCCATTTCACTCCATTCGGGTAGATTCCGTTATATTCCATTCCAATCCATTCCATTACATTCCGGTTGATTCCATTCCATTCCCTTCCTTTCCGGTTGATTCCATTCCATTCTATTCCATTCCATTCCTTTTGATTCCATTCCATTCCATTACATTACATTACATTTTATTCCATTCGGATTGATTCCATTCCATTGCATTCCAATGCTTTCCTTTCCGTTCCATTCCCTTCCATTCGGGTTGATTCTATTCCATTCCATTCCAGTCCATTCGGGTTGATTCCATTCCATTCCATTCCATTCCATTGCATTCCATTCCATTCCTTTCCATTCCATTGCATTCCATTCCAGCCCATTTCACTCCATTCAGATTGATTCCATTCCATTCCATTCCATTGCATTCCTTTCCATTCCATTCGGGTTGATTCCATTCCATTCCATTTCACTCCATTCCATTCCATTCCATTCAATTCCATTTTGGTTGATTACATTCCATTCAATTACGTTCCATTCCATTTGGTTTGATTCCATTGCATACCATTCCATTCCATTCCATTTCATTCCATTCCATTCGGGTTGCTTCCATTCCATTCCAGAACATTCCATTCCATTCCATTCCACTCCAGTTGATTCCATTCAATTCCATTCCATTCCACTCCGGTTGATTCAATTCCATTCCATGCCATTCCATTCGTTTTGATTCCATTCCATTCGATTCCATTCCATTCCATCCCATTCGTTTTGATTCCATTCCATTCCATTCCATTCCATTCCATTCCATTCGGGTTGTTTCCATTCCATTCCATTCTATTCCATTCCATTCCATTCTATTCGCGTTGATTCCATTCCATTCCATTCCATTCTATTCCATTTAATCCCATTCCATTCCATTCCATTCGGGTTGATTCGATTCCATTCCATTCCATTGCATTCCATTTCATGCCATTTGGGTAGATTCCGTTCTATTCCATTCCAATCCATTCCATTCCATTCCATTCCATTACGGTTGATTCCATTCCATTAGATTCCATGCCATTCCACTCCATGCCGGTGGATTCAATTCCATTCCATTCCAATCCATTCTATTCCATTCCATTCCATTTGATTCCAATCCATTCCATTCCATTCCATTCCATTCCATTCGGTTTGATTCCATTCCATTCCATTGCAATGCATTCCATTCCATTCCATTTCATTCCATTCAGGTTGATTCCATTCCATTTCATTCCATTCCATTCCATTCCATTCGGGTTGATTCCATTCCATTCCATTTGATTCCATTCCATTCGATTCCATTCCATTCTGGTTGACTCCATTCCATTCCATTTCATTTCATTCTATTCCATTCCATTGAATTCCATTTCAGTCCATTCGGGTAGATTCCGTTCTATTCCATTCCAATCCATTCCATTCCATTCCGGTTGATTCCATTCCATTCCATTCCATTCCATTCCGGTTGATTCCATTCCATTCCATTCCATTCTATTCAATTCCATTCCTTTTGATTCCATTCCATTCCATTGCATTAAATTACATTTTATTCCATTCGGATTGATTCCATTCCATTCCATTCCAATGCATTCCTTTCCATTCCATTTCATTCCATTCGGGTTTATTCCATTCCATTCCGTTCCATTCGGGTTGATTCTATTCCATTCCATTCCATTCCATTCCGGTTAATTCCATTCCATTCCATTCCATTCCATTGCATTCCATTCCATTCCTTTCCATTCCATTGCATTCCATTCCACCCCGTTTCACTCCATTCAGGTTGTTTCCATTCCATTCCATTCCATTGCATTCCATTCCATTTCATTCGGGATGATTCCATTCCATTCCATTCCACTCCATTCCATTCCTTTCCATTCAATTCCATTTTGGTTGATTCCATTCCATTCAATTACATTCCATTCCATTTGGTTTGATTCCATTGCATTCCATTCCATTCCATTCCATTGCATTCGGGTTCTTCCATTTCATTCGAGAACATTGCATTCCATTCCATTCCACTCCAGGTGATTCCATTCCATTCCATTCCATTCCATTCCATTCCACTCCGGTTGATTCCATTCCATTCCATTCCATTCCATTCCATTCCATTTATTCCCATTCCATGTCATTCCATTCGGGTTGATTCCATTCCATTCCATTCCATTCCATTGAATTCCATTCCATTCCATTCTGGTTGATTCCATTCCATTCCATTCCATTCCATTCCATTCCATTCCATTCCCATGCATTCGGGGTGATTGTTTTCCTTTCCATTATATTCCATTCAATTCTATTCGCGATGATTCCATTCCATTCCATTCCATTCCATTCCATTCCATTAAATCCCATTCCACTCCATTCCATTCCGGTTGACTCGATTTCATTCCGTTCCATTCCATTCCATTCCATTGCATACCAGTTCATTCCATTCGGGTAGATTCCGTTCTATTCCATTGCAATCCATTCCTTTCCTATCCATTCGTGTTGATTCCATTCCGTTCCATTCCATTCCACTCCATTCCGTTGCTTCCATCCCATTCGAGAACATTCCGTTCCATACCATTGCATTCCAATCCTTTCCATTCCTGTCGATTCCATTCCGTTCCATTCCATTCCATTCCATTTCATTCCATTCTGGTTGATTCCATTCCATTCCATTCCATTCCATTCCATTCCATTCCATTCCATTCAGCTTGATTCCATTCCATTCCATTCTAATCCATTGCATCCCATTCTATTCGCGTTGATTCCATTCCATCCCATTCCATTCCATTCCATTCTGGTTGATTCCATTCCATTCCATTCAATTCGGATTGATTCCATTGCATTCCATTCTATTCCATTCCATTCCATTCTATTCTCGTTGATTGCATTCCATCCCATTGCATTCCATTCCATCTCATTCCATTCCATTCCATTCGGGTTGATTCTATTCCATTCCATTCCATTCCATTCCATTCCACTGCATTCCATTCCATTCCGTTTCATTCCATTCATGTTGATTCCATTACATTACATTCCATTCCATTCCCTTCCATTCGTGTTGATTCCATTCCATGGAATTCCATTCTATTCCATTCCAATGCCTTCCTTTCAATTCCATTTCATTCCATTCGGGATGATTCCATTCCATTCCATTCCATTCCATTCCATTCCGTTCAATTCCCTTCGGGTTTATTGCCTTCCATTCCATTCCATTGCATTCCATTCGTGTTGTTTCCATCCCATTTCATTCGATTCGATTCCATTCCATTCCATTCCATTCCATTCGGGATGATTCCATTCCATTCCATTCCATTCGTGTTGATACCATTACATTCCACGCCATTCCATTCCATTCCATTCCATTAGGATTGATGACATTCCATTCCGTTCCATACCATTCCACTCCATTTGGGTTGATTCCATTACATTCCATTCCATTCCATCCGGGTTAATTCCACTCCATTCCATTCCATTCCATTTGGGTTGCTTCCATTCCATTAAAGAACATTCCATTCCAGTCCATTCCATTCCCTTCCATTCCCTTCTATTCACGTTGATTCCATTCCATTCCATTCCATTCCGTTCCATTCGTTTTGATTCCATTCCATTCCATTCCATTCCATTTCATTCGGTTTGATTCCATTCAATTCCATTCCATTGCATTGCATTCCATTCCATTTCATTCCATTCGGGTTGATTCCATTCCATTCCATTCCATTCCATTCCATTCCATTCTGGTTGATTCAATTCTATTCCATTCCCTTCCATTCCATTCCATTCCATTCGGGTTGCTTCCATTCCATTCCAGAACATTCCATTCCATTCCATTCCATTCTGGTAGATTTCATTCCATTCCATTCCATTCCATTCGTTTAGATTCCATTCCATTCCATTGCATTCCATTACATGACATTTCATCAAATTCGGTTTGATTCCATACCATTTCATTCCATTGCATTCCATTCCATTCCATGTCATTCCATTCGGGTTGATTCCATTCCATTCCATTCCATTCCATTCCATTCCATTCCATTCCATTCCCTTCGGGTTGAATCCATTCCCTTCCATTCCATTCCATTCCATTCCCTTCCCTTCGGGTTGAATCCATTCCATTCCATTCCATTCCATTCTATTCCATTCCATTCCATTCGGGTTGATTCCATTCCATTCCATTCCATTCCATTCCATTCCAGTCCATTCGGGTTAATTCCATTCCATTTCATTCCATTCCATTCCATTCCATTCCTTTTGGGATGATTCCATTCCATTCCATTCCATTCCATTCCATTCCATTCCATTCCATCCTATTCCATTCCACTCCATTCCATTCTGGTTGACTCCATTCCATTCCATTCCATTCCATTCCATTCGGATTGATTCGATTCCATTTCTTTCCATTCCATTCCATTCCATTCCATTCGTGTTGATTCCATTCCATTCCATTCCATTCAATTACATTCCATTCCATTTGGTTTGAATCCACTGCAATCCATTCCATTCCATTCCATTTCATTCCATTCCATTCGGGTTGCTTCCATTCCATTCCAGAACATTCCATTCCATTCCATTCCACTCCAGTTGATTCCATTCCATTCCATTCCATTCCATTCCATTCCATTCCATTCAGCGCCGGTTGATTCCATTCCATTCCATTCCATTCCATTCGTTTTGATTCCATTCCATTCGAATCCATTCCATTCCATTCCATTCGTTTTGATTCCATTCCATTCGATTCCATTTCATTCCATTCCATTCGGGTTGTTTCCATTGCATTCCATTCTATTCCATTCCATTCCATTCTATTCGCGTTGATTCCTTTCCATTCCATTCCATTCCATTTAATCCCATTCCATTCCATTCCATTCGTGTTGATTCGATTCCATTCCATTCCATTGCATTCCATTTCATGCCATTCGGGTAGATTCCGTTCTATTCCATTCCAATCCATTCCATTCCATTCCGGATGATTCCATTCCATTCCATTCCATTACGGTTGATTCCATTCCAATCCATTGCATTCCATGCCGGTTGATTCAATTCTATTCCATTCAATTCCATTCTATTCCATTCCATTCCTTCTGATTCCATTCCATTCCATTCCATTCGGTTTGATTCCATTCCATTCCTTTGCAATGCATTCCATTCCATTCCATTTCATTCCATTCGGGTTGATTCCATTCCATTTCATTCCATTCCATTCCACTCCATTCCATTCCATTCGGGTTGATTCCATTCCATTCCATTTGATTCCATTCCATTCGATTCCATTCCATTCGGGTTGACTCCATTCCATTCCATTTCATTCCATTCTATTCCATTCCATTGCATTCCATTTCACTCCATCCGGGTAGATTCCGTTATATTCCATTCCAATCCATTCCATTCCATTCCGGTTGATTCCATTCCATTCCATTCCATTCCATTCCATTCCATTCCAGTTGATTCCATTCCATTCTATTCCATTCTATTCCATTCCATTCCTTTTGATTCCATTTCATTCCATTCCATTACGTTACATTTTATTACATTCGGATTGATTCCATTCCATTCCATTCCAATGCATTCCTTTCCATTCCATTTCATTCCATTCGGGTTGATTCCATTCCATTTCGTTCCATTCGGGTTGATTCCATTCCATTCCTTTCCATTCCATTGCATTCCATTCCACCACATTTCACTCCATTCAGGTTGATTCCATTCCATTCCATTCCATTCCATTGCATTCCATTGCATTCCATTTGGGTTGATTCCATTCCATTCCATTTCACTCCATTCCATTCCATTCCATTCCATTCCATTTTGGTTGATTCCGTTCCATTCAATTACATTCCATTCCATTTGGTTTGATTCCATTGCATTCCATTCCATTCCATTCCATTTGGTTTGATTCCATTGCATTCCATTCCATTCCATTCCATTCGTTTTGATTCCATTCCACTCGAATCCATTCCATTCCATTCCATTCGTTTTGATTCCATTCCATTCGATTCCATTCCATTCGGGTTGACTCCATTCCATTCCATTTCATTACATTCTATTCCATTCCATTGCATTCCATTTAACTCCATTCGGGTAGATTCCGTTCTATTCCATTCCAATCCATTCCATTCCATTCCGGTTGATTCCATTCCATTCCATTCCATTCCATTCCGGTTGATTCCATTTGATTCCATTCCATGCTATTCCATTCCATTCCTTTTGATTCAATTCCATTTCATTCCATTACATTACATTTTATTCCATTCGGATTTATTCCATTCCATTCCATTCCAATGCATTCCTTTACATTCCATTTCATTGCATTCGGTTTGATTCCATTCCATTCCCTTCCATTCGGGTTGATTCTATTCTATTCCATTCCTTTCCATTCGGGTTGATTCCATTCCATTCCATTCCATTCCATGGCATTCCATTCCATTCCTTTCCATTCGATTGCTTTCCATTCCACCCCATTTCACTCCATTCAGGTTGATTCCATTCCATTCCTTTCCATTGCATTCCATTCCATTCCATTCGGGTTGATTCCATTCCTTTCTATTCCACTCCATTCCATTCCATTCCATTCAATTGCATTTTGGTTGATTCCATTCCATTCAATTACATTCCATTCTATTTGGTTTGATTCCATTGCATTCCATTCCATTCCATTCCATTCGGGTTGCTTCCATTTCATTCCAGAACATTCCATTCCATTCCATTCCACTCCAGTTGATTCCATTCCATTCCATTCCATTCCATTCCATTCCATTCCATTCCATCTAATCAGCTTGATTCCATTCCATTCCATTCCATTCAATTCGTTTTCATTCCATTCCATTCGACTCCATTCCATTCCATTCCATTCGTTTTGATTCCATTCCATTCGATTCCATTCCATTCCATTCCATTCGGGTTGTTTCCATTTCATTCCATTCTATTACATTCCATTCCATTCTATTCGCGTTGATTCCATTCCATTCCATTCCATTTAATCCCATTCCATGTCATTCCATTCGGGTTGATTCCATTCCATTCCATTCCATTGCATTCCATTCCATTCCATTCTGGTTGATTTCATTCCATTCCATTCCATTCCATTCGTTTAGATTCCATTCCATTCCATTGCATTCCATTACATGACATTTCATCAAATTCGGTTTGATTCCATACCATTTCATTCCATTGCATTCCATTCCATTCCATGTCATTCCATTCGGGTTGATTCCATTCCATTCCATTCCATTCCATTCCATTCCATTCCATTCCATTCCCTTCGGGTTGAATCCATTCCCTTCCATTCCATTCCATTCCATTCCCTTCCCTTCGGGTTGAATCCATTCCATTCCGTTCCATTCCATTCTATTCCATTCCATTCCATTCGGGTTGATTCCATTCCATTCCATTCCATTCCATTCCATTCCAGTCCATTCGGGTTAATTCCATTCCATTTCATTCCATTCCATTCCATTCCATTCCTTTTGGGATGATTCCATTCCATTCCATTCCATTCCATTCCATTCCATTCCATTCCATCCTATTCCATTCCACTCCATTCCATTCTGGTTGACTCCATTCCATTCCATTCCATTCCATTCCATTCGGATTGATTCGATTCCATTTCTTTCCATTCCATTCCATTCCATTCCATTCGTGTTGATTCCATTCCATTCCATTCCATTCAATTACATTCCATTCCATTTGGTTTGAATCCACTGCAATCCATTCCATTCCATTCCATTTCATTCCATTCCATTCGGGTTGCTTCCATTCCATTCCAGAACATTCCATTCCATTCCATTCCACTCCAGTTGATTCCATTCCATTCCATTCCATTCCATTCCATTCCATTCCATTCAGCGCCGGTTGATTCCATTCCATTCCATTCCATTCCATTCGTTTTGATTCCATTCCATTCGAATCCATTCCATTCCATTCCATTCGTTTTGATTCCATTCCATTCGATTCCATTTCATTCCATTCCATTCGGGTTGTTTCCATTGCATTCCATTCTATTCCATTCCATTCCATTCTATTCGCGTTGATTCCTTTCCATTCCATTCCATTCCATTTAATCCCATTCCATTCCATTCCATTCGTGTTGATTCGATTCCATTCCATTCCATTGCATTCCATTTCATGCCATTCGGGTAGATGCCGTTCTATTCCATTCCAATCCATTCCATTCCATTCCGGATGATTCCATTCCATTCCATTCCATTCCATTACGGTTGATTCCATTCCAATCCATTGCATTCCATGCCGGTTGATTCAATTCTATTCCATTCCATTCCATTCTATTCCATTCCATTCCTTCTGATTCCATTCCATTCCATTCCATTCCATTCCATTCGGTTTGATTCCATTCCATTCCTTTGCAATGCATTCCATTCCATTCCATTTCATTCCATTCGGGTTGATTCCATTCCATTTCATTCCATTCCATTCCACTCCATTCCATTCCATTCGGGTTGATTCCATTCCATTCCATTTGATTCCATTCCATTCGATTCCATTCCATTCGGGTTGACTCCATTCCATTCCATTTCATTCCATTCTATTCCATTCCATTGCATTCCATTTCACTCCATCCGGGTAGATTCCGTTATATTCCATTCCAATCCATTCCATTCCATTCCGGTTGATTCCATTCCATTCCATTCCATTCCATTCCATTCCAGTTGATTCCATTCCATTCTATTCCATTCTATTCCATTCCATTCCTTTTGATTCCATTTCATTCCATTCCATTACGTTACATTTTATTACATTCGGATTGATTCCATTCCATTCCATTCCAATGCATTCCTTTCCATTCCATTTCATTCCATTCGGGTTGATTCCATTACATTTCGTTCCATTCGGGTTGATTCCATTCCATTCCTTTCCATTCCATTGCATTCCATTCCACCACATTTCACTCCATTCAGGTTGATTCCATTCCATTCCATTCCATTCCATTGCATTCCATTGCATTCCATTTGGGTTGATTCCATTCCATTCCATTTCACTCCATTCCATTCCATTCCATTCCATTCCATTTTGGTTGATTCCGTTCCATTCAATTACATTCCATTCCATTTGGTTTGATTCCATTGCATTCCATTCCATTCCATTCCATTTGGTTTGATTCCATTGCATTCCATTCCATTCCATTCCATTCGTTTTGATTCCATTCCACTCGAATCCATTCCATTCCATTCCATTCGTTTTGATTCCATTCCATTCGATTCCATTCCATTCGGGTTGACTCCATTCCATTCCATTTCATTACATTCTATTCCATTCCATTGCATTCCATTTAACTCCATTCGGGTAGATTCCGTTCTATTCCATTCCAATCCATTCCATTCCATTCCGGTTGATTCCATTCCATTCCATTCCATTCCATTCCGGTTGATTCCATTTGATTCCATTCCATGCTATTCCATTCCATTCCTTTTGATTCAATTCCATTTCATTCCATTACATTACATTTTATTCCATTCGGATTTATTCCATTCCATTCCATTCCAATGCATTCCTTTACATTCCATTTCATTCCATTCGGTTTGATTCCATTCCATTCCCTTCCATTCGGGTTGATTCTATTCTATTCCATTCCTTTCCATTCGGGTTGATTCCATTCCATTCCATTCCATTCCATGGCATTCCATTCCATTCCTTTCCATTCGATTGCTTTCCATTCCACCCCATTTCACTCCATTCAGGTTGATTCCATTCCATTCCTTTCCATTGCATTCCATTCCATTCCATTCGGGTTGATTCCATTCCTTTCTATTCCACTCCATTCCATTCCATTCCATTCAATTGCATTTTGGTTGATTCCATTCCATTCAATTACATTCCATTCTATTTGGTTTGATTCCATTGCATTCCATTCCATTCCATTCCATTCGGGTTGCTTCCATTTCATTCCAGAACATTCCATTCCATTCCATTCCACTCCAGTTGATTCCATTCCATTCCATTCCATTCCATTCCATTCCATCTAATCAGCTTGATTCCATTCCATTCCATTCCATTCAATTCGTTTTCATTCCATTCCATTCGACTCCATTCCATTCCATTCCATTCGTTTTGATTCCATTCCATTCGATTCCATTCCATTCCATTCCATTCGGGTTGTTTCCATTTCATTCCATTCTATTACATTCCATTCCAATCTATTCGCGTTGATTCCATTCCATTCCATTCCATTTAATCCCATTCCATGTCATTCCATTCGGGTTGATTCCATTCCATTCCATTCCATTGCATTCCATTCCATTCCATTCTGGTCGATTCCATTCCATTCCATTCCATTCCATTCCATTCTCATCCATTCGGGGTGATTGCTTTCCATTCCATTCTATTCCATTCCATTCTATTCGCATGATTCCATTCCATTCCTTTCCATTCTATTCCATTAAATTCCATTCCACAACATTCCATTCCGGTTGACTTGATTCCATTCCGTTCCATTCCATTCCATTCCATTCCATTCCATTCCATTGCATACCAGTTCATTCCATTCGGGTAGATTCCATTCTAGTCCATTCCAATCCATTCCATTCCATTCCATTCCATTCGGGTTGATTCCATTCCATTCCATTCCATTCCATTCCATTCCATTCCATTCAATTCAGATAGATTCCTTTGCATTCCATTGCATTCCATTCCATTCCTTTCCATTCCATTGCATTCCATTCCACTCCATTTCAATCCATTCAGGTTGATTCCATTCCATTCCATTCCATTGCATTCCATTGCATTCCATTCCATCCGGTTTGATTCCATTCCATTCCATTCCAATGAATTCTTTCCATTCCATTTCATTCCATTCCGGTTGATTCCATTCCATTCCATTCCATTACATTACATTTTGGTTGATTCCACTCAATTCCATTCCATTCCATTCCATTCCATTCCATTCGGCTCCTTCCATTCCATTCCAGAATATTTCATTCCATTCCATTTCATTCCTGTTGATTCCATTCCGTTCCATTCCATTCCATTCCATTCCATTCCATTATGGTTGATTCCATTGCATTCCATGCCATTCCATTCCATTCCATTCGGTTTCATTCCATTCCATTCCATTCCATTCCATTATGGTTGATTCCATTGCATTCCATGCCATTCCATTCCATTCCATTCCATTCGGTTTGATTCCATTCCATTCCATTCCATTGCATTGCATTCCATTCTATTCCATTCCATTCCATTCCTTTCGGGTTGCTTCCATTCCATTCCATTCCATTCCATTCCATTCCATTCGTGTTGATTCCATTCCATTCCATTCCATTCCATTCCATTCAGGTTGATTCCATTCCATTCCATTCCATACCATTCCATTCAATGCGGGTTGATTCCATTCCATTCCATTTGATTCCATTCCATTTGATTCCATTCCATTCGGGTTAACTACATTCCATTCCATTTCATTCCATTCTATTCCATTCCATTGCATTCCATTTCATTCCATTCGGGTAGATTCCGTTCTCTTCCATTACAATCCATTCCATTCCATTCCGGTTGATTCCATTCCATTCCATTCCATTCCATTCCATTCCATTCCTTTTGTTTTGATTCCATTCCATTCCATTCCATTCCATTCCTATCCATTCTGTTTGATTCCATTCCATTGCATTCCATTCCATTCGGTTCCTTCCATTCCATTCCAGAACATTCCATTCCATTCCATTTCATTCCGGTTGATTCCATTTTTCCATTCTATTCCATTCCACACTTTTTGATTCCATTCCATTCCATTCCTTTCCATTCCCTTCCATTCGGTTTGATTCCATTCCATTGGATTCCAATGCATTCCATTCCATTCCATTTCATTCCATTCGGGTTGATTCCATTCCATTCAATTCCATTCCATTCCATTCTGGTTGTTCCCATTCCATTCCATTCCATTCCATTCCATTCCATTCCTTTCCATTCCATTTCATTCCAATCCTTTCGGTTTGATTCCATTCCATTGCATTCCATTCCATTCGTTTGCTTCCATTCCATTCCAGAACATTCCATTCCATTCCATTCCATTTCATTCTGGTTGATTCCATTCCATTCCATTCTATTGCATTCTATTCCATTCCATTCCTTTTGATTCCATTCCATTCCATTCCGTTCCATTCCATTCCATTCGGTTTGATTCCATTCCATTCCATTCCAATGCATTCCATTCCGTTCCATTTCATTCCATTCCGGTTGATTCCATTCCATTCCATTCCATTCCATTCCATTATGGTTGATTCCATTGCATTCCATTCCATTCCATTTCATTCCTTTCGGTTTGATTCCGTTCCATTCCATTCCATTGCATTGCATTCCATTCTATTCCATTCCATTACACTTCATTCGGGTTGATTCGATTCGATTCCATTCCATTCCATTCCATTCGTGTTGATTCCATTCCATTCCATTCCATTCCATTCCATTCCATTCCACTGCATTCCATTCAGGTTGATTCCATTCCATTCCATTCCATACCATTCCATTCCATTCGGGTTGCTTCCATTCGATTCCATTTGATTCCATTCCATTCGATTCCATTCCATTCGGGTTGACTCCATTCTATTCCGTTTCATTCCATTCTATTCCATTCCATTGCGTTCCATTTCATTCCATTCGGGTAGATTTCGTTCTATTCCATTCCAACCCATTCCATTCCATTCCGGTTGATTCCATTTCATTCCATTCCATTCCATTCCATTCCATTCCATTCCATTCCATTGTATTCCAATCCACTCCATTTCATTCCATTCGGGTTGATTCCATTCCATTCCATTCAGGTTGATTCCATTCCATTCCGTTCCATTCCATTCAATTCCATTCCATTGCATTCCATTCTATTCCATTTCATTCAATTCGGGTTGATGCCATTCCACTCCATTCCATTCCATTCCCTTTGTGTTGATTCCATTCCATTCCATTGCATTCCATAACATTCCATTCCATTCTGGTTGATTCCATTCCATTCCATTCCATTCCATTCGGGTTGATTCCATTCCATTCCATTCCATTCCATTGCATTCCATTCCATTCCATTCCATCCCATTCCAATGCATTCCATTCATTTCCATTTCACTCCATTCAGGTTGATTCCATTCCATTCCATTTCCTTTCATTCCATTCCACTCCATTCCATTCCATTCCATTCCATTCCATTCCATTCTGGTTGATTCCATTCCATTCCACTCCCTTCGGGTTAATTCCATTCCATTCCATGCCATTCCATTCCATTCCATTCCAATCCATTCGGGTTGATTCGATTTCATTCCACACAATTCCACTCCATTGTATTCGGGTTCATTCCATTCCATTCCGGTTGATTCAATTCCATTCCATTGCATTCCATTATATTCCATTCCATTCCATTCTATTCGCGTTGATTCCATTCCATTCCATTCCATTCCATTCCATTAGCGTTGATTCCATTCCATTGCATTCCATTCCATTCCATTCTATTCCATTCCATTCAGGTTGATTCCATTGCATTCCATTCCATTCCATTCCATTCCATTCCATTCCATTCGGGTTGATTCCATTCCATTCCATTCCATACGATTCCATTCCATTGGGGATTACTCCTTTCCATTCCATTTCATTCCATTCTATTCCATTCCATTGCATTCCATTTCATTCCATTGCATTCCATTTCATTCCATTCGGCTGGATTCCGTTCTATTCCATTCCAATCAATTCCATTCCATTCCGGTTTATTCCATGCCATTCCATTCCATTCCATTCCATTCCATTCCTTTTGGGTTGATTCCATTCCATTCCATTCCATTCCATTTCATTCGATCCATTTGTTTTGATTCCATTCCACTGCATTCCATTCCATTCGGTGGCTTCCATTCCATTCCAGAACATTCCATTCCATTCCATTCCATTCCATTCCATTCCATTTCATTCTGGTTGATTCCATTCCACGGCATTCTATTGCATTCTATTGCATTCCACTCCTTTTAATTCCATTCCATTCCATTCCGTTCCATTCCATTCCATTCGGTTTGATTCCATTCCATTCCATTCCAATGCATTCCATTCCATTGCATTTCATTCCATTTGGGTGGATTCCATTCCATTCCATTCCATTCCATTCCATTCCATTCGGGTTGATTCCATTCCATTCCATTCCATTCCATTCACTTCAGGTAGATTCCTTTCCATTCCATTCTATTGCATTCCATTCCATTCCTTTCCATTCCATTGCATTCCATTCCACTTCATTTCCCTCCATTCAGGTTGATTCCATTCCATTCCATTTCATTGCTGTCCATTGCATTCCATTCCATTCGTGTTGATTGCATTCCATTCCATTCCACTCCATTCCATTCCATTCCATTCCATTCCAGTTGATTCCATTCCATTCCATTCCATTTTGGTTGATTCCACTCCATTCAATTACATTCCATTCCCTTTGGGTTGATTCCATTGCATTCCATTCCATTCCATTCCATTCCATTCGTGTTGCTTCCATTCCATTCCAGAACATTCTATTCCATCCCATTCCATTCCATTCCACTCCGGTTCATTCCATTCCTTTCCATTCCATTCCATTACACTCCAGTTTCTCCAGTCCATTCCATTCCATTCGTTTTGATTCCATTCCATTCCATTCCAATGCTTTCCATTCCATTCCATTTCATTCCATTCGGGTTGATTCCATTCCATTCCATGCCATTGCATTCGGGTTGATTCCATTCCATTTCATTCCATTCCACTCCATTCTATTAGGGTTGATTCCATTCCATTCTATTCCATTCTATTCCATTCCATTCCATTCCATTCCATTCCATTCTATTCCATTCCATTCCATTCCATTCCATTCGGGTGGATTCCACTCCATTCCATTCCATTCCATTCCTTTCCATTCGTGTTGATTCCATTCCATTCCATTCCATTCCATTCCATTCCATTCCATTTGGGTTGATTCCATTCCATTCCATTCCATTCCATTCACTTCAGGTAGATTCCTTTCCATTCCATTCCATTGAATTCCATTCCATTCCTTTCCATTCCATTGCATTGCATTCCACTCCATTTCACTCCATTCAGGTTGATTCCATTCCTTTCCTTTCCATTGCATTCCATTCCATTCGGGTTGATTCCATTCCATTCCATTTCACTCCATTCCATTCCATTCCATTCCATTCCATTCCGGTTGATTCCATTCCACTCCATTCCATTCCATTCCATTTTGGTTGATTCTACTCCATTCCATTACATTCCATTCCCTTTGGTTTGATTCCATTGCATTCCATGCCATTCCATTCCATTCCATGCCATTCGGGTTGCTTCCATTCCATTCCAGAACATTCCATTCCACTCCATTCCATTCCACTCCAGTTGATTCCATTGCATTCCATTCCAATCCATTCGTTTTGATTCCATTCCATTCCATTCCAATGCATTCCATTCCATTCCATTCCATTCCATTCGGGTTCATTCCATTCCATTCCGTTCCATTCCATTCCATTGCATTCGGGTTGATTCCATTCCATTTCATTCCATTCCATTCGGGTTGATTCCATTCCATTCTATTCCATTCTATTCCATTCCATTCCATTCTATTCCATTTCATTCCATTCCATTCCATTCGGGTGGTTTCCATTCCATTCCATTCCATTCCATTCGTGTTGATTCCATTCCATTTCATTGCATTTCATTCCATTCCATTCCATTCGGGTTGATCCCATTCCATTCCATTCCATCCCATTCCATTCCGTTCAGATGGATTCCATTCCATTCCATCCCATTCCATTCCATTCCATCCGTGTTGACTCCATTCCATTCCATTTCATTCCATTCTATTCCATTCCATTGCATTCCATTTCATTCCATTCGGATAAATTCCGTTCTATTCCATTCCAATCCGTTCCATTCCATTCTGGTTGTTTCCATTCCATTGAATTCCATTCCATTCCATTCCATTCCATTCCATTTCATTCCATTCGGGTTGATTCCATTCCATTCCATGCCATTGCATTCGGGTTGATTCCATTCCATTTCATTCCATTCCACTCCATTCTATTCGGATTGATTCCATTCCATTCTATTCCATTCTATTCCATTCCATTCCATTCCATTCCATTCCATTCTATTCCATTCCATTCCATTCCATTCCATTCGGGTGGATTCCACTCCATTCCATTCCATTCCATTCCTTTCCATTCGTGTTGATTCCATTCCATTCCATTCCATTCCATTCCATTCCATTCCATTTGGGTTGATTCCATTCCATTCCATTCCATTCCATTCACTTCAGGTAGATTCCTTTCCATTCCATTCCATTGAATTCCATTCCATTCCTTTCCATTCCATTGCATTGCATTCCACTCCATTTCACTCCATTCAGGTTGATTCCATTCCTTTCCTTTCCATTGCATTCCATTCCATTCGGGTTGATTCCATTCCATTCCATTTCACTCCATTCCATTCCATTCCATTCCATTCCATTCCGGTTGATTCCATTCCACTCCATTCCATTCCATTCCATTTTGGTTGATTCTACTCCATTCCATTACATTCCATTCCCTTTGGTTTGATTCCATTGCATTCCATGCCATTCCATTCCATTCCATGCCATTCGGGTTGCTTCCATTCCATTCCAGAACATTCCATTCCACTCCATTCCATTCCACTCCAGTTGATTCCATTGCATTCCATTCCAATCCATTCGTTTTGATTCCATTCCATTCCATTCCAATGCATTCCATTCCATTCCATTCCATTCCATTCGGGTTCATTCCATTCCATTCCGTTCCATTCCATTCCATTGCATTCGGGTTGATTCCATTCCATTTCATTCCATTCCATTCGGGTTGATTCCATTCCATTCTATTCCATTCTATTCCATTCCATTCCATTCTATTCCATTTCATTCCATTCCATTCCATTCGGGTGGTTTCCATTCCATTCCATTCCATTCCATTCGTGTTGATTCCATTCCATTTCATTGCATTTCATTCCATTCCATTCCATTCGGGTTGATCCCATTCCATTCCATTCCATCCCATTCCATTCCGTTCAGATTGATTCCATTCCATTCCATACCATTCCATTCCATTCCATCCGTTTTGACTCCATTCCATTCCATTTCATTCCATTCTATTTCATTCCATTGCATTCCATTTCATTCCATTCGGATAAATTCCGTTCTATTCCATTCCAATCCGTTCCATTCCATTCTGGTTGTTTCCATTCCATTCAATTCCATTCCATTCCATTCCATTCCATTCCATTTTGGTTGATTCCACTCCATTCCATTCCATTCTATTCCATTGCATTCGGTTGCTTCCATTCCATTCCAGAACATTCCATTCCATTCGTGTTGATTCCATTCCGTTCCATTCTATTCCATTTCATTCCATTCCAATCCATTCCATTCCATTCTATTCCATTATGGTTGATTCCATTGCATTCCATTCCATTCCATTCCATTCCATACCATTCTGTTCCATTCCATTCTATTCCATTCCATTCCATTCCATTCGGGTTGATTCCATTCCATTCCATTCCATTCCATTCGTGTTGATTCCATTCCATTCCATTCCATTCCATTCCATTCGGGTTGATTCTATTCCATTCCATTCCTTACCATTCAATTCCATTTGGGTTGATTCTATTCCATTCCATTTGATTCCATTCCATTCGATTCCATTCCTTTCGGGTTGACTCCATTCCATTCGATTTCATTCCATTGCATTCCATTTCATTCCATTCGGGTAGATTCCGTTCTATTCCATTTCAAACCATTCCATTCCATTCCGGTTGATTCCATTCCATTCCATTCCATTCCATTCCATTCCATTCCATTCCATTCCATTTGGGTTGATTCCATTCCATTCCACTCCATTCCATTCCATTTCACTGCAATCCATTCGGTTTGATTCCATTCCATTGCATTCCATTTCATTCGGTTGCTTCCATTCCATTCCAGAACATTCCATTCCATTCCATTCCATTTCATTCTGGTTGAAAACATTCCATTCCATTCTATTCCATTCCATTCCTTTTGATTCCATTGCATTCCATTCCATTCCATGCGGTTTGATTCCATTCCATTCCATTCCAATGAATTCTTTCCATTCCATTTAATTCCATTCCGGTTGATTCCATTGCATTCCATTCCATTGCAATCCATTCCATTCTGTTGCTTCCATTCCATTCCAGAACATTCCATTCAATTCCGTTTCATTCCTGTTGATTCCATTCCGTTCCATTCCATTCCATTCCATTCCATTCCATTCCATTATGGTTGATACCATTGCATTCCATTCCATTCCATTCCATTCCATTCCATTCCATTCCACTCGGGCTGATTCCATTCCATTCCATTCCATTGCATTGCATTCCATTCTATTCCATTCCATTGCATTGCATTCCATTCAATTCCATTCCATTTCATTCGGGTTGATTCCATTCCATTCCATTCCATTCCATTCCATTCCATTCCATTCCATTCCATTCCATTCGTGTTGTTTCCATTCCATTCCATTCAGGTTGATTCCTTTCCATTCCATTCCATACAATTTTATTCCATTCGGGTTGATACCATTCCATTCCACTCCATTCCATTCCATTCCCTTCCATTCCAATCCTTTCGCGTTGAATCCATTCTATTCCATTCCATTCCATTCCATTCCATTCCATTCCATTTGGGTTGATTGCAATCCATTCCATTCCATTCCATTCGGGTTGATTCCGTTCCATTCCATTCCATTCCAATCCATTGCATTGCATTGCATTCCATTCAATTTCATTCCATTAGGGTTGATTCCATTCCATTCCATTCCATTCCATTTGGGTTGATTCCATTCCATTCCGTTCCATTCCATTCCCTTCGGGTTGGTTCCATTCCATTCCTTTCCAGTCCATTTCATTCCATTCCATTCCATTCCATTCCATTCGGCTTGATTCCATTCCATTCCATTCCGTTGCATTCCATTTCATTCCATTCCTTTCCATTCCATTCCATTCGGGTTGATTCCATTCGATTCCATTCCATTCCATTCGTGTCTTTTCCATTCCATTTCATTCCATTCCATTCCATTCCTTTCCATTCCATTGCATTCCATTCCACTCCATTTCACTCCATTCAGGTTGATTCCAGTCCATTCCATTCTATTGCATTCCATTCCATTCCATTCCATACGGGTTGATTCCATTCCATTCCATTCCACTCCATTCCATTCCATTCCATTCCAATCCATTCCATTCCGGTTGGTTCCATTCCATTCCATTCCATTCCATTCCATTCCATTCCATTCCATCCCATTCCATTTGGGTTGATTCCATTCCGTTCCATTACGTTACATTCACTTTGGGTTGATTCCATTGCATTGCATTCCATTGCATGCCATTCCATTCGGATTGCTTCCATTCCATTCCAGAACATTCCATTCCATTCCATTACATTCCATTCCACTCCGGTTTATTCCATTCCATTGCATTCCATTCCATTCGTTTGATTCCATTCCATTCCTTTCCATTCCATTCCATTCCATTCCATTCCATTCGGTTTGATTCCATTCCATTCCATTGCATTGCATTCCATTCCATTCCATTTCATTCCATTCGGCTTGATTCCATTCCATTCCATTGCATTCCATTCCATTCCACTCCATTCCATTTCATACTGGTGATTGCTTTCCATTACATTCGATTCCATTCCATTCCATTCGGGTTGATTCCATTCCATTCCATTCTATTCCATTCCATTCCATTCTATTCACGTTGATTCCATCCCATTCGATTCCATTCCATTCGGGTTGATTCCATTCCATTCCATTCCATTCCATTCCATTACATTCAGGTTGATTCCATTCCATTCCATTGCATTCCATTCCAATCCATTCCATTCCATTCCATTCCATTGCATTCCATTCCATTGCATTTCATTCCATTCTGGCTGATTCCATTCCATTCCATTCCATTCCGTTCCATTCCATTGCATTCCATTCCATTCTATTTCCATTGCATTCCATTGCATTCCATTACATTCTGTTGCATTCCATTCCATTCCATTCGGGTTGATTCCATTCCATTGCTTTCCATTCCATTCCATTCCATTGCATTGCATTGCATTCCATTCCATTGCTTTCCATTCCATTGCATTCCACTCCACTCCATTTCACTGCATTCAGTTTGATTGCATTCCAATCCATTCCAATGCATTCCATTCTATTCCATTCCATTCCGGTTGATTCCATTCCATTCCATTCCATTGCATTCCATTCCATTCCATTCTATTCCATTCCATTCAGGTTGATTCCATTCCATTCCATTCCATTCCATTCCATTCCATTCCATTCCATTCCATTCGGGTTGATTCCATTCCATTCCATTCCATACGATTCCATTCCATTGGGGATTACTCCATTCCATTCCATTTCATTCCATTCTATTCCATTCCATTGCATTCCATTTCATTCCATTGCATTCCATTTCATTCCATTCGGCTGGATTCCGTTCTATTCCATTCCAATCAATTCCATTCCATTCCGGTTTATTCCATGCCATTCCATTCCATTCCATTCCATTCCATTCCTTTTGGGTTGATTCCATTCCATTCCATTCCATTCCATTTCATTCGATCCATTTGTTTTGATTCCATTCCACTGCATTCAATTCCATTCGGTGGCTTCCATTCCATTCCAGAACATTCCATTCCATTCCATTCCATTCCATTCCATTTCATTCTGGTTGATTCCATTCCACGCCATTCTATTGCATTCTATTCCATTCCATTCCTTTTAATTCCATTCCATTCCATTCCGTTCCATTCCATTCCATTCGGTTTGATTCCATTCCATTCCATTCCAATGCATTCCATTCCATTGCATTTCATTCCATTTGGGTGGATTCCATTCCATTCCATTCCATTCCATTCCATTCCATTCCATTCCATTCGGGTTGATTCCATTCCATTCCATTCCATTCCATTCACTTCAGGTAGATTCCTTTCCATTCCATTCTATTGCATTCCATTCCATTCCTTTCCATTCCATTGCATTCCATTCCACTTCATTTCCCTCCATTCAGGTTGATTCCATTCCATTCCTTTTCATTGCTGTCCATTGCATTCCATTCCATTCGTGTTGATTGCATTCCATTCCATTCCACTACATTCCATTCCATTCCATTCCATTCCAGTTGATTCCA
The DNA here is from genome assembly GCF_029289425.2 of Pan paniscus. Classification (NCBI taxonomy): domain Eukaryota; kingdom Metazoa; phylum Chordata; class Mammalia; order Primates; family Hominidae; genus Pan; species Pan paniscus. Next base: position 40,334,253 of record NC_073267.2, on the reverse strand, counting down.
TTCCATTCCATTTCATTTTGGTTGATTCCACTCCATTCAATTACATTCCATTCCCTTTGGGTTGATTCCACTCCATTCAATTACATTCCATTCCCTTTGGGTTGATTCCATTGCATTCCATTCCATTCCATTCCATTCCATTCGTGTTGCTTCCATTCCATTCCAGAACATTCTATTCCATCCCATTCCATTCCATTACACTCCGGTTCATTCCATTCCTTTCCATTCCATTCCATTACACTCCAGTTTCTCCAGTCCATTCCATTCCATTCGTTTTGATTCCATTCCATTCCATTCCAATGCTTTCCATTCCATTCCATTTCATTCCATTCGGGTTGATTCCATTCCATTCCATGCCATTGCATTCGGGTTGATTCCATTCCATTTCATTCCATTCCACTCCATTCTATTCGGGTTGATTCCATTCCATTCTATTCCATTCTATTCCATTCCATTCCATTCTATTCCATTTCATTCCACTCCATTCCATTCGGGTGTTTTCCATTCCATTCCATTCCATTCCATTCGTGTTGATTCCATTCCATTTCATTGCATTTCATTCCATTCCATTCCATTCGGGTTGATCCGATTCCATTCCATTCCATCCCATTCCATTCCGTTCAGATTGATTCCATTCCATTCCATCCCATTCCATTCCATTCCATCCGTGTTGACTCCATTCCATTCCATTTCATTCCATTCTATTCCATTCCATTGCATTCCATTTCATTCCATTCGGATAAATTCCGTTCTATTCCATTCCAATCCGTTCCATTCCATTCTGGTTGTTTCCATTCCATTCAATTCCATTCCATTCCATTCCATTCCATTCCATTTCATTCCTTTCGGGTTGATTCCATTCCATTCCATGCCATTGCATTCGGGTTGATTCCATTCCATTTCATTCCATTCCACTCCATTCTATTCGGGTTGATTCCATTCCATTCTATTCCATTCTATTCCATTCCATTCCATTCCATTCCATTCTATTCCATTCCATTCCATTCCATTCCATTCGGGTGGATTCCACTCCATTTCATTCCATTCCATTCCTTTCCATTCGTGTTGATTCCATTCCTTTCCATTCCATTCCATTCCATTCCATTTGGGTTGATTCCATTCCATTCCATTCCATTCCATTCACTTCAGGTAGATTCCTTTCCATTCCATTCCATTGAATTCCATTCCATTCCTTTCCATTCCATTGCATTGCATTCCACTCCATTTCACTCCATTCAGGTTGATTCCATTCCTTTCCTTTCCATTGCATTCCATTCCATTCGGGTTGATTCCATTCCATTCCATTTCACTCCATTCCATTCCATTCCATTCCATTCCATTCCATTCCGGTTGATTCCATTCCACTCCATTCCATTCCATTCCATTTTGGTTGATTCTACTCCATTCCATTACATTCCATTCCCTTTGGTTTGATTCCATTGCATTCCATGCCATTCCATTCCATTCCATGCCATTCGGGTTGCTTCCATTCCATTCCAGAACATTCCATTCCACTCCATTCCATTCCACTCCAGTTGATTCCATTGCATTCCATTCCAATCCATTCGTTTTGATTCCATTCCATTCCATTCCAATGCATTCCATTCCATTCCATTCCATTCCATTCGGGTTCATTCCATTCCATTCCGTTCCATTCCACTCCATTGCATTCGGGTTGATTCCATTCCATTTCATTCCATTCCATTCGGGTTGATTCCATTCCATTCTATTCCATTCTATTCCATTCCATTCCATTCTATTCCATTTCATTCCATTCCATTCCATTCGGGTGGTTTCCATTCCATTCCATTCCATTCCATTCGTGTTGATTCCATTCCATTTCATTGCATTTCATTCCATTCCATTCCATTCGGGTTGATCCCATTCCATTCCATTCCATCCCATTCCATTCCGTTCAGATTGATTCCATTCCATTCCATACCATTCCATTCCATTCCATCCGTGTTGACTCCATTCCATTCCATTTCATTCCATTCTATTTCATTCCATTGCATTCCATTTCATTCCATTCGGATAAATTCCGTTCTATTCCATTCCAATCCGTTCCATTCCATTCTGGTTGTTTCCATTCCATTCAATTCCATTCCATTCCATTCCATTCCATTCCATTCCATTTTGGTTGATTCCACTCCATTCCATTCCATTCTATTCCATTGCATTCGGTTGCTTCCATTCCATTCCAGAACATTCCATTCCATTCGTGTTGATTCCATTCCGTTCCATTCTATTCCATTTCATTCCATTCCAATCCATTCCATTCCATTCTATTCCATTATGGTTGATTCCATTGCATTCCATTCCATTCCATTCCATTCCATACCATTCTGTTCCATTCCATTCTATTCCATTCCATTCCCTTCCATTCGGGTTGATTCCATTCCATTCCATTCCATTACATTCGTGTTGATTCCATTCCATTCCATTCCATTCCATTCCATTCGGGTTGATTCTATTCCATTCCATTCCTTACCATTCAATTCCATTTGGGTTGATTCTATTCCATTCCATTTGATTCCATTTCATTCGATTCCATTCCTTTCGGGTTGACTCCATTCCATTCGATTTCATTCCATTGCATTCCATTTCATTCCATTCGGGAAGATTCCGTTCTATTCCATTTCAAACCATTCCATTCCATTCCGGTTAATTCCATTCCATTCCATTCCATTCCATTCCATTCCATTCCATTCCATTCCATTCCATTCCATTTGGGTTGATTCCATTCCATTCCACTCCATTCCATTCCATTGCACTGCAATCCATTCGGTTTGATTCCATTCCATTGCATTCCATTTCATTCGGTTGCTTCCATTCCATTCCTTTCCATTCCATTCCATTCCATTCCATTCCATTCGGTTTGATTCCATTCCATTCCATTGCATTGCATTCCATTCCATTCCATTTCATTCCATTCGGCTTGATTCCATTCCATTCCATTGCATTCCATTCCATTCCACTCCATTCCATTTCATTCTGGTTGACTGCTTTCCATTACATTCGATTCCATTCCATTCCATTCGGGTTGATTCCATTCCATTCCATTCTATTCCATTCCATTCCATTCTATTCACGTTGATTCCATCCCATTCCATTCCATTCCATTCGGGTTGATTCCATTCCATTCCATTCCATTCCATTACATTACATTCAGGTTGATTCCATTCCATTCCATTGCATTCCATTCCAATCCATTCCATTCCATTCCATTCCATTCCATTGCATTCCATTCCATTGCATTGCATTCCATTCTGGTTGATTCCATTCCATTCCATTCCATTCCGTTCCATTCCATTGCATTCCATTCCATTCCATTCCATTCCATTTCCATTGCATTCCATTGCATTCCATTACATTCCGTTGCATTCCATTCCATTCCATTCCATTCGGGTTGATTTCATTCCATTGCTTTCCATTCCATTCCATTCCATTGCATTGCATTGCATTCCATTCCATTGCTTTCCATTCCATTGCATTCCACTCCACTCCATTTCACTGCATTCAGTTTGATTGCATTCCAATCCATTCCAATGCATTCCATTCCATTCCATTCCATTAAATTCCACTCCATTCCATTCTATTCCATTCCATTCCGGTTGATTCCATTCCATTCCATTCCATTCCATTAGGGTTGATTCCATAACATTCCATTCCATTCCATTTCATTTCATTCCATTCCATTTGGGTTGATTCCATTGCACTCCATTCCATTCCATTCTGGTTGCTTCTTTCCATTCCAGAACATTCCATTCCATTCCATTCCATTCCATTCCGGTTGATTCCATTGCATTCCATTCCATTCCGTTCGTTTTGATTCCATTCCATTCCATTCCATTCCATTCCATTGCATTCCATTCCATTCCATTCGGTTTCATTCCATTCCATTCCATTCCATTGCATTTCATTCCAATCCATTTCATTCCATTCGGATTGATTCCATTCCGTTCCCTTCCACTCCATTCCACTCTGGTTGATTCCATTCCATTCCTTTCCATTCTATTCCATTCCATTTGGGTTTTTTCCATTCCATTGCATTCTATTCCATTCCATTCCATTCTATTCGCGTTGACTCCAATCCATTCCATTCCAATCCATTCGTGTTGATACCATTCCATTCCAGGCCATTCCATTCCATTCCATTCCATTAGGGTTGTTGCCATTCCATCCCATTCCATACCATTCCATTCCATTTTGGTTCATTCCATTCCATTCCATTCCATTCGGTTTAATTCTATTCCATTCCATTCCATTCCATTCCATTCCATTCCATTGCATGCCATTCAGGTTGCTTCCATTCCAGTCAAGAATATTCCATTATATTCCATTCCATTTCATTACTTTCCATTCCTGTTGTTTTCATTCCATTCCATTCCACTCCATTCGTTTTGATTCCATTCCATTCCATTCCATTCCATTCCATTCCATTCCATTCCATTCTGTTTGATTCCATTCCATTCAATTCTATTCCATTGCATTCCATTCCATTCCATTCCATTCGGGTTGATTCTATTCCATTCCATTCCATACCATTCCATTCCATTCGGGTTGATTCCATTCCATTCCATTTGATTCCATTCCATTCGATTCCATTACATTCGGGTTGACTCCTTCGCATTCCATTTCATTGCATTCTATTCCATTCCATTGGATTCCACTTCATTCCATTCGGGTAGATTCCGTACTATTCCATTCCAATCCATTCCATTCCATACCGGTTGATTCCATTCCATTCCATTCCACTCCATTCCATTCCATTCCACTCCATTCCATTTGGGTTGTTTCCATTCCATTCCATTCCATTCCATTCCATTTCATTCCAATCCATTCGGTTTCATTCCATTCCATTCCATTCCATTCGGTTGCTTCCATTCCATTCCAGAACATTCCATTCCATTACATTCCATTCCGGTAGATTCCATTCCATTCCATTCCGTTCCATTCTGTTCCATTCCATTCCTTTTGCTTCCATTCCATTCCATGCCATTCCATTTTTTCCATTCGGTTTGATTCCAGTCCATTCCATTCCTCTCCAATGCATTCCTTTTAATTCCATGTCATTCCATTCGGGTTTATTCCATTCCATTCCATTCCATTCCATTCCATTCCATTCCATTCTATTCCATTCTCGTTGATTCCATTTCCATTCCATTCCTTTCCATTCCATTCGGGTTGATTCCATTCCATTCCATTCCATTCCATTCCGTTCCATTCCATTTGGGTTGATTCCATTCCATTCCATTTCATTCCAATCCATTCTGTTAGATTCCATTGCATTCCATTCCATTCCATTCCATTTCATTCCAATCCATTCGATTTGACTCCATTCCTTTATATTCAATTCCATTCGTTTGCTTACTTTCCATTCCAGAACATTCCATTCCATTCCATTCCTTTCCGGTTGATTCCATTCCATTCCATTCCACTCCATTCAATTCTATTCCATTCCATTCCCTTTGATTCCATTGCATTCCATTCCATTCCATTTTATTCCATTCGGTTTCATTCCTTTCCATTCCATTACAATGCATTCCATTCCATTCCATTTCATTCCATTCGGGTTGATTCCATTCCATTGCATTCCATTCCATTCCATTCTAATCCATTCTGGTTGATTCCATTCCATTCCATTCCATTCAATTCCATTCGGGTTGATTCCATTCCATTCCATTCTATTCCATTCCATTCCATTCTATTCCATTCCATTTCATTCTATTCGCGTTGATTCCATTCCATCCCATTCCATTCAATTCCATCAAATTCCATTCCATTCCATTCGGGTTGATTCCGTTGCATTCCATTCCATTCCATTCCATTAGTGTGGATTCCATTCCATTCCATTCCATTCCATTCCATTCCATTCCATTCCTTTCCATTCTATTCCATTCCATTCGTGTTGATTCCATTCCATTCCATTCCATTCCATTCCATTCCATTCCATTCCATTCCTTTCCATTCTATTCCATTCCATTCGTGTTGATTCCATTCCATTCCATTCCATTGCATTCCATTCCATTCTATTCCATTCCATTGCATTCCATTGCATTCCATTCCATTCCTTTTCATTCCATTCGGGTTGATTCCATTCCATTCCATTCCATTCGATTCCATTCCATTCGATTTGGGTTGATTCCATTCCGTTCCATTCCATTGCATTCCATTCCATTCCATTCCATTCCATTCGGTTTGATTCCATTCCTTTCCATTCCATTCCATTCCATTACATTTGGGTTGATTCCATTCCATTCCATTCCATTCAATTTGAGTTGATTCCATTCCGTTCCATTCCATTCCATTCCATTCCATTCCATTCGGTTGCTTCCATTCCATTCCAGAACAATCCATTCCATTCCATTGCATTCCCATCCATTCCATTCCGGTTGATTATTTCCGTTCCGTTCCATTCCATTCCATTCCATTCCATTCTATTCTCATTGATACCATTCCATTCCATTCCATTCGTGTTGATTCCATTCCATTCCATTCTATTCCATTCCCTTCTATTCCATTCTATTCCATTCCATTCCATTCTATTCCATTCCATTGCATTCCATTCCATTCCATTGCATTCCATTCCATTCCATTTCATTCCATTCGGTTCGGGTTGATTCCATTCCATTCCATTCCATTCGGGTAGTTTCCATTCCATTCCATTCAATTCCATTCCATTTCATTCCATTCGGTTCGCGTTGATTCCATTCCATTCCATTCCTTTCCATTCCATTCCATTCCATTCCCTTTGGGTTGATTCCATTCCATTCCATTCCACTCCATTTCATTTCGTTCCATTCGGGTTGATTCCATTCCATTCCATTCCATTCCATTCCATTCGGGTTGATTCCATTCCATTCCATTCATTTCCATTGCAATCCGTTCCATTCCTTTCCATTCCATTGCATTCCATTCCATCCCATTTCACTCCATTCAGGTTGATTCCATTCCATTCCATTCCATTCCATTGCATTCCATTCCATCCCATTCCATTCGGGTTGATTCCATTCCATTCCATTCCATTCGATTGCACTCCATCCCATTCCACTCCATTCCATTCCGGTTGATTCCATTCCCTTCAATTTCATTCCATTCCATGTGGTTTGATTCCATTGCATTCCATTCCATTCCATTCCACTGCATTCCATTGCATTCGGGTTGCTTCCATTCCATTCCAGAACATTCCATTCTATTCCATTCCACTCCAGTTGATTCCATTCCATTCCATTCCATTCCATTCCACCCCGGTTGATTCCATTCGATTCCATTCCATTCCTTTTTGATTCCATTCCATTCCATTCCATTCCATTCCATTTCTTTCCTTTTGATTCCATTCCATTCCATTCCATTCCATTCCATTACATTCCGTTTTTTTCCATTCCATTCCATTCTATTCCATTACATTACATTCTATTCGCGTTGATTCCATTCCATTCCATTCCATGCCATTCGGGTTGATTCGATTCCATTCCATTCCATTCCATTCCATTGTATTCCATTTCTTGCCATTCGGGTAGATTCCGTTCTATTCCATTCCTATCCATTCCATTCCATTCCGGATGATTACATTCCATTCCATTCGATTCCATTCCATTAGGGTTGATTCCATTCCATTCCATTCCATTCCATTTCATTCCCTGCCGGTTGATTCCATTCCATTCCATTCCATTCCATTCCATTCCATTCCATTCGGTTGGATTCCATTCCATTCCATTGCAATGCATTCCATTCCATTCCATTTCATTCCATTCGGGTTGATTCCATTCCATTTCATTCCATTCCATTCCACTCCATTCCATTCCATTCGAGTTGTTTCCATTCCATTCCATTTGATTCCATTCCATTCGATTCCTTTCCATTCAGGTTGACTCCATTCCATTCCATTTCATTCCATTCTATTCCTTTCCATTGCATTTATTTCATTCCATTCGGGTAGATTCCGTTCTATTCCATTCCAATCCATTCCATTCCATTCCGGATGATTCCATTCCATTCCATTCCATTCCATTACATTTTATTCCATTCGGATTGATTCCATTCCATTCCATTCCAATGCATTCCTTTCCATTCCATTTCATTCCATTCGGGTTGATTCCATTCCATTGCATTCCATTCCATTCCATTCGCTTCTGGTTGATTCCTATCCATTCCGTTGCATTCCATTCCATTCCATTCGGGTTGATTCCATTCCATTCCTTTCTATTCCATTCCATTCCATTCTATTCGGGTTGATTCCATTGCATCCCATTCCATTTCATTCCATCCCATTCCATTCCATTCCATTCGGGTTGATTCCATTCCATTCCAATTGGGTTAATTCCATTCCATTCCATTCCATTCCATTCCATTCCAATCCATTGAATTCGGGTTGATTATATTCCATTCCATTCCATTCCATTCCATGCCATTCCATTCCATACCATTCCATTCCTTTTGATTCCATTCCATTGCATTCCATTCCATTCCATTCCATTCCATTCCCTTTGGGTAGATTCCATTCCGCGCCAATCCATACCATTCCATTCCATTCCGGTTGATTGCATTCCATTCCATTCCATTCCATTCCATTCCATTCCATTCCATTCGGGTTGATTCCATTCCATTCCATTCTATTCCATTCCTTTCCATTCTATTCGCGTTTATTCCATTACATCCCATTCCATTCCTTTCCATTCGGGTTGATTCTATTCCATTGCATTCCATACCATTCCATTCCATTCGGGTTGATTCCATTCCATTCCAGTTGATTCCATTCCATTCGATTCCATTCCATTCGGGTTGAATCCTTTGCATTCCATTTCATTCCATTCTATTCCATTCCATTGGATTCCACTTCATTCCATTCGGGTAGATTCCATTCTATTCCATTCCAATCCATTCCATTCCATACCGGTTGATTCCATTCCATTCCATTCCACTCCATTCGATTCCATTCCACTCCATTCCATTTGGGTTGTTTCCATTCCATTCCATTCCATTCGGGTTGTTTCCATTCGATTCCTTTCTATTCCATTCCATTCCATTCTATTCGCGTTGATTCCATTCCATTCTATTCCATTCCATTCCATTTAATCCCATTCCATGTCATTCCATTCGGGTTGATTCCATTCCATTCCATTCCATTGCATTCCATTCCATTCCATTCTGGTTGATTCCATTCGATTCCATTCCATTCCATTCCATTCCATTCCCATCCATTCGGGGTGATTTCTTTCCATTCCATTCTATTCCATTCCATTCTATTCTCGATGTTTCCATTCCATTCCATTCCATTCCATTCCATTAAATCCCATTCCACTCCATTCCATTCCAGTTGACTCGATTCCATTCCGTTCCATGCCATTCCATTCCATTCCATTCCATTCCATTCCATTCCATTGCATACCAGTTTATTCCATTCGGGTAGATTCCGTTGTATTCCATTCCAATCCATTCCATTCCATTCCATTCCATTCCATTTGGGTTGATTCCATTCCGTTCCATTCCATTCCATTCCATTCGGTTGCTTCCATTCCATTCCAGAACATTCCATTCCATACCATTGCATTCCAATCCTTTCCATTCCGGTCGATTCCATTCCGTTCCATTCCATTCCATTCCATTTCATTCCATTCCGGTTGATTCCTTTCCATTCCATTCCATTCCATTCCATTCCATTCCATTTGGCTTGATTCCATTCCATTCCATTCTAATCCATTGCATTCCATTCTATTCTCGTTGATTACATTCCAACCCTTTCCATTCTATTCTATTCGGCCTGATTCCATTCCATTTCATTTCATTCCATTTGCATTGATTCCATTCCATTCCATTCCATTCCATTCCATTCTGGTTGATTCCATTCCATTCCATTCAATTCGGATTGATTCCATTCCATTCCATTCTATTCCATTCCATTCCATTCTATTCTCGTTGATTGCATTCCATCCCATTGCATTCCATTCCATCTCATTCCATTCCATTCCATTCGGGATGATTCCATTCCATTCCATTCCATTCCATTCCATTCCATTGCATTCGGGTTGATTCCATTCCATTCCATTCCATTGCATTCCATTCCATTCCGTTTCATTCCATTCATGTTGATTCCATTCCATTCCATTCCATTCCATTCCCTTCCATTCCATTCCATTCCATTCCATTACATTACATTACATTACATTCGGTTTGATTCCATTCCATTCAATTCCATTGCCTTCCTTTCTATTCCATGTCATTCCATTCGGGTTGATTCCATTCCATTCCATTCCATTCCATTCCATTCCATTCTGGTTGATTCCTTTCCATTCCATTCCATTCCATTCCATTCGGGTTGATTCCATTCCATTCCATTCCATTCCATTCCATTTTATACCATTTGGTGTGATTCTTTTCCATGCCATTCTATTCTGTTCCATTCTATTCGCGTTGACTCCATTCCATTCCATTCCATTCTATTCCATTCCATTCCTTTTGATTCCGTTCCATTCCATTTTATTCCATTCTGTTTGATTCCATTCCATTCCATTCCAATGCTTTCCATTCCATTCCATTTCATTCCATTCGGGTTTATTCCATTCCATTCCATTCCATTCTTTTCCATTCTGGTTGATTCCATTCCATTCCATTCCATTCGAGTTGATACCATTCTATTCCATTCTATTCCATTCCATTCCATTCTATTCCATTCCATTCCATTCTATTCCATTCCATTCCATTCTATTCGCGTTGTTTCCATTACATCCCATTCCATTCCATTCCATCCCATTCCATTCCATTCCATTCGGGTTGATTAGATTGCATTCCATTCCATTCCATTCCATTCCATTCCATTTGGGTGGATTCCATTCCATTCCATTCCATTCTATTCCATTGCATTCGTGTTGATTGCATTCCATTCCATTCCATTCCATTCCATTCTATTCCATTCCATTCGTGTTGATTCCATTCCATTCCATTCCATTCGTGATGATTCCGTTCCATTCCATTCCATTTCATTCCATTCCATTCGTGTTGATACCATTCCATTCCACGCCATTCCATACCATTAGGGTTGATGCCATTCAATTCCATTCCATACCATTCCATTCCATTTGGGTTGATTCCATTCCATTCCATTCCATTCGGGTTAATTCCATTCCATTCCATTCCATTTGACTCCATTCCATTCCATTCCATTCGGGTTGCTTCCATTCCAGTCAAGAACATTCCTTCCCATTCCATTCCATTCCATTCCACTCCATTCCAATCCATTCCATTCCATGTGGTTTGATTCCATTCCATTCCATTCCATTCCATTCCATTCCATTACATTCCATTCCATTGTGGTTGATTCGATTCCATTCCATTCCATTCCTTTCCATTCCATTGTATTCCATTCCATTCAATTTCATTCCATTCGGGTTGACTCCATTCCATTCCATTCCTTTCCATTCCATTCCATTCCATTCCATCCCATTCGGGTTCATTCCATTCCATTCCGTTCCATTCGATTAGATTCCATTCCATTCCCTTCTGGATGAATCCATTCCATTCAATTTCATTCCATTCCATTCGATTAGATTCCATTCCATTCCCTTCTGGATGAATCCATTCCATTCCATTTCATTCCATTCCATTCCATTACATTCCATTCCATTCCATTCCATTAGGGTTGATTCCATTCCATTCCATTGCATTGCATTCCATTCCATTCCATTCCATTGCATTCGGGTTGATTCCATTCCATTTCTATCCATTCCATTGCATTCCATTCCACTCCATTCCATTCGTGTTTATTCCATTCCTTTCCAATCCATTCCATTCCATTCCGTTCTATCCCATTCCGTTCCATTCCATTCGGGTTGATTGCATTCCTTTCCATTCCATAACATTCCATTCCTGTTGATTCTATTCCATTCCATTTCATTCCATTCCGTTCGGGTTGATTCCATTCCGTTCCAATCCATACCGTTCCATTCCATTTAGGTTGATTCCATTCCATTCCATTTCATTCCATTCGGGTTTTTTCCATTCCATTCCATACCATTCCATTCCATTCTGGTTGATTCCATTCCATTCCATTCCATTCCATTCCATTCCATTCGGGTTGATTCCATTCCATTCCATTCCATTCCATTCTATTCGCGTTGATTTCATTCCATCCCATTCCATTTCATTCCATTCCATTCCAATCCATTCGGGTTGCTTCCATTCCAGTCAAGAACATTCCAATCCATTCCATTCCATTCCATTCCATTCCACTCCATTCAAATCCATTCCATTCCATGTGGGTTGATTCCATTCCTTTCCATTCCATTCCATTCCATTCGGGTTGATTCCATTCCATTCCATTCCATTGCATACCATTCCATTCCGTTAGTGTTGATTCCATTCCATTCCATTCCATTCCATTCCATTCCTTTCCATTCCATTCGGGTTGATTCCATTCCATTCCATTCCTTTCCATTCCATTCCATTCCATTCCTTTCCATTCCATTCGGGTAGATTCCGTTTTATTCCATTCCATTCCATTCTGATCGGGTTGATTCCATTCCATTCCATTCCAATCCATTCCATTCCATTCCGATTGATTCCATTCCATTCCAATCCATTCCTTTCCGTTTCATTCCATTCCATTCCGATTGATTCCATTCCATTCCATTCCATTCCATTCCATTCCATTCCATTCCATTCCATTGCGGTTGATTCCATTCCATTCCAATACATTCCTTTCCATTCCGTTGCATTCCATTCCATTCGGGTTGATTCCATTCCATTTATTTCGATACCATTCCATTCCATTCCATTCCATTCCATTCCATTCCATTCGGGTTGTTTCCATTCCATTCCATTCCATTCCATTGCATTCCGTTCCATTCCATTCCATTCGGGTTGATTCCATTCCATTTATTTCGATACCATTCCATTCCATTCCATTCCATTCCATTCCATTCCATTCCATTCCATTCGGGTTGATTCCATTCCATTCCATTCCATTCCATTCCATTCCATTCCATTCCATTCCATTCCCTTCGTTTTTATTCCATACCATTCCATTCCATTCCATTCGGGTTTTTTCCGTTCCATTTCATTCCATTCCATTCCATTCCATTCCAATCCAATCCTTTCCATTCCATTCTGGATGATTCCATTCCATTCCATTCCATTCCATTCCATTCCATTCCTTTCCATTCCATTCGGGTTGATTCCATTCCATTCCATTCCTTTCCATTCCATTCCATTCCATTCCTTTCCATTCCATTCGGGTAGATTCCGTTTTATTCCATTCCATTCCATTCTGATCGGGTTGATTCCATTCCATTCCATTCCAATCCATTCCATTCCATTCCGATTGATTCCATTCCATTCCAATCCATTCCTTTCCGTTTCATTCCATTCCATTCCGATTGATTCCATTCCATTCCATTCCATTCCACTCCATTCCATTCCATTCCATTGCGGTTGATTCCATTCCATTCCAATACATTCCTTTCCATTCCGTTGCATTCCATTCCATTCAATTTCTTTCCATTCGGGATGATTCCATTCCATTCCATTCCTTTCCATTCCATTCCTTTCTGGTTCATTCCATTCCATTCCGTTCCATTCGATTGCATTTCATTCCATTCCCTTCAGGTTGAATCCATTCCATTCCATTCCATTCCATTGCATTCGGGTTGATTCCATTCCATTCCATTCCATTGCATACCATTCCATTCCATTTCATTCCATTCGGGTTGATTCCATTCCATTTATTTCGATACCATTCCATTCCATTCCATTCCATTCCATTCCATTCCATTCCTTTCCATTAGGGTTGATTCCATTCCATTCCATTGCATTCCGTTCCATTCCATTCCATTCGGGTTGATTCCATTCCATTTATTTCGATACCATTCCATTCCATTCCATTCCATTCCATTCCATTCCATTCCATTCCATTCCATTCGGGTTGATGCCATTCCATTCCATTCCATTCCATTCCATTCCATTCCATTCCCTTCGTTTTTATTCCATACCATTCCATTCCATTCCATTCGGGTTTTTTCCGTTCCATTTCATTCCATTCCATTCCATTCCATTCCAATCCAATCCTTTCCATTCCATTCTGGATGATTCCATTCCATTCCATTCCATTCCATTCGTGTTGATACCATTCCATTCCATGCCATTCCATTCCATTCCATTCCATTAGGGTTGATGCCATTCCATCCCATTCCATACCATTCCATTCCATTTGGGTTCATTCCATTCCTTTCCATTCCATTCCATTCGGGTTAATTCCATTCCATTCCATTCCATTCGATTCCATTCCATTGCATGCCATTCGGGTTGCTTCCATTCCAGTCAAGAGTATTCCATTATATTCCATTCCATTTCATTCCTTTCCATTCCTGTTGATTTCATTCAATTCCATTCCACTCCATTCGTTTTGATTCCATTCCATTCCATTCCATTCCATTCCATTCCATTCCATTCGGTTTGATTCCATTCCATTCCATTCCATTGCATTCCATTCCATTCCGTTTCATTCCAATCGGGTTGATTCCATTCCATTCCATTCCATTCCATTCCGGTTTATTCCATTCCATACCATTCCCTTCAATTCCATTCCATTCCATTCCATTCGTGTTGCTTCCATTCCATTCCAGAACATTGCATTCCATTCCTTACCATTCCATTCAATTCGTGTTCATTCCATTCCATTCCATTCCATTCCATTCCATTCCATTCCATTCCATTCGGGTTGATTGCATTCCATTCTATTCCATTGCATTCCATTCCATTCCATTCCATTCGGGTTGATTCCATTCCTTTCCATTCCATTTCATTCCATTCCATTCCATTCCATCCCGGTTGATTCCGTTCCATTTCTTTCCATTCCATTCCATTCTATTCCAATCTGTGCCATTCCATTCGGGTTGATTCCATTGCATTCCATTCCATTCCATTCCATTCCATTCGGGTTGATTCCATTCCATTCCATTCCATACCATTCCATTCCATTCAGCTTGATTCCATTCCATTCCATTTGATTCCATTCCATTCGATTCCACTCCATTCTGGTTGACTCCATTCCCTTCCATTTCATTCCATTCTATTCCATTCCATTGCATTCCATTTCATTCCACTCGGGTAGATTCAGTTCTATTCCTTTCCAATCCATTCCATTCCATTCCGGTTGATTCTATTCCATTCCATTCGATTCCATTCCATTTGGGTTGATTCCATTCCATTCCATTCCATTCCAATTCATTCCAGTCCATTCGGTTTGATTCCATTCCATTACATTCCATTCCATTCGGTTGCTTCCATTTCATTCTAGAACATTGCATTCCATTCCATTCCATTCCATTCCATTCTGGTTGATTCCATTCCAGTCCATTCCATTCCATTCTATTCCATTCCATTCCTTTTGATTCCATTCCATTCCATTTTATTCCATTCGGTTTTATTCCATTCTATTCCATTCCAATTCATTCCTTTCCATTCCATTCCATTCCATTCGGATTGATTCCATTCCATTCCATTCAATTCCTTTCCATTCATTTCTGGTTGATTCCTTTCCACTCCATTGCTTTCCATTCCATTCAATTCGGGTTGATTCCATTCCATTTCATTCCATTCCATTCCATTCCATTCAATTCGGGATGATTCCATTCCATTCCATTACATTCCATAGCATCACATTCGTGTTGATACCATTCCATTCCTCGCCTTTCCATTCCATTCCATCCCATTACGGATCATGGCATTCCATTCCATTCCACACCATTCCATTCCATTTGGGTTGATTCCATTCCATTCCATTCCATTCCATTCGGGTTAAATCCATTCCACACCATTCCATTCCATTTCGGTTGATTCCATTCCATTCCATTCGGGTTAATTATATTCCAATCCATTCCATTCCATTTGGGTTGACTCCATTCCATTCCACTCCATTCCATTCCATTCGTGTTAATTCCATTGCATTCCATTCCATTCGATTCCACTCCATTCCATTCCATTCGGGTTGCTTCCATTCCAGTCAAGAACATTCCATTCCATTCCATTCCATTCCATTCCACTCCATTCCAATCCATTCCATTCCACGTGGGTCTATTCTATTCCATTCCATTCCATTCGGGTTTGTTCCATTCCATTCTATTCCATACCATTCCATTCCTTTCGGGTTGAATCCATTCCATTCCATTCCATTCCATTGCATTCCATTCCATTCGGGTTGATTCCATTAAATTCCATTCCATTAAATTCCATTACATTCCATTCGGGTAGATTCCGTTCTATTCCATTCCATTCCATTCCATTCGATTCCGTTCGGGTTGATTCCATTCCGTTCCATTCCAATCCATTCGATTCCATTCCTATTGATTCCATTCCAATCCATTCCATTCCATTCCGTTCCATTCCAATTGATTCCATTGCAATCCATTCCATTCCATTCCGTTCCATTCCGATTGATTCCATTCCATTCCATTCCATTCTTTGTGGTTGATTCCATTCCATTCCATTGCACTGCATTTATTTCCATTCAATTTCATTCCATTCGGGTTGATTCCATTCCTTTCCATTCCATTCCATTCCATTGCATTCGGGTTCATTCCATTCAATTCCATTCAATTCCATTCGGGTTGAATCCATTTCTTTCCATTCCATTCCATTCCACTCCATTCCATTCGGGTTGATTCCATTCCTTTCCATTCCATTCCATCCTATTCCATTCCATTCCATTCCATTCGGGTTGATTCCATTCCATTTCATTCCATTCCATTCCATTCCATTCCATTCGAGTTGATTCCATTCCATTCCACATGAATTCATTCCATTCGATTCCATTCCATTTGGGTTGATTCCATTTCATTCCATTTCATTCTATTCCATTCCATTGCATTCGCGTTTATTCCATTCCATTCCATTCCATTCCATTCCATTCCATTCTATTCCATTCCATTCGTGTTGATTCCATTCCATTCCATTCCATTCGGGATGATTCCATACCATTCCATTCCATTCCATTCCATTCCATTCCATTCCATTCCATTCCGTTCCATTCCCTTCTGGTTTATTCCCTTCCATTCCATTCCATTGCATTCCATTCGGGTTGTTTCCATTCCATTTCATTCGATTCCATTCCATTTCATTCCATTTCATTCTATTCCATTCCATTGCATTCGCGTTGATTCCATTCCATTCCATTCCATTCCATTCCATTCCATTCTATTCCATTCCATTCGTGTTGATTCCATTCCATTCCATTCCATTCGGGATGATTCCATACCATTCCATTCCATTCCATTCCATTCCATTCCATTCCATTCCATTCCGTTCCATTCCCTTCTGGTTTATTCCCTTCCATTCCATTCCATTGCATTCCATTCGGGTTGTTTCCATTCCATTTCATTCGATTCCATTCCATTCCATTCCATTCCATTCCATTCCATTCCATTCCATTCTATTCGCGTTGATTCCATTCCATTCAATTCCATTCCATTCCATTCCATTCCATTCCATTCCATTCCATTCCATTAAATCCCATTCCATTCCATTCCATTCGGGTTGATTCGATTCCATTCCATTCCATTCCACTGGATTCCATTTCATGCCATTCGGGTAGATTCCGTTCTATTCCATTGCAATCCATTCCATTCCATTCCGGATGATTCCATTCCATTCCATGCCATTCCATTCCATTACGGTTGATTCCATTCCATTCCATTCCATTCCATTCCTTTTGATTCCTCTCCATTCCATTCCATTCCATTCCAATCCATTCCATTCGGTTTGATTCCATTCCATTCCATTGCAATGCATTCCATTCCATTCCATTTCATTCCATTCGGGTTGTATCCGTTCCATTTCATTCCATTCCATTCCACTCCATTCCATTCCATTCGGGTTGATTCCATTCCATTCCATTTGATTCCATTCCATTCGATTCCATTCCATTCGGGTTGACTCCTTTGCATTCCATTTCATTCCATTCTATTCCATTCCATTGCATTCCATTTCATTCCATTCGGGTAGATTCCGTTCTATTCCATTCCAATCCATTCCATTCCATTGCGGTTGATTACATTCCGTTCCATTCCATTCCATTCGTGTTGAATCCATTCCATTCCATTCCATTCCATTCCATTCCATTCCATTCGGGTTTGTTCCATTCCATTCCATTCCATACCATTCCATTCCTTTCGGGTTGATTCCATTCCATTCCATTCCATTGCATTCCATTCCATTACGATTGATTCCATTCCAATCCATTCCATTCCATTCCGTTCCATTCCAATTGATTCCATTCCAATCCATTCCATTCCATTCCATTCCATTCCGATTGATTCCATTCCATTCCATTCCATTGTGGTTGATTCCATTCCATTCCATAGCACTGCATTCCTTTCCATTCAATTTCATTCCATTAGGGTTGATTCCATTCCTTTCCATTCCATTCCATTCCATTGCATTCGGATTCATTCCATTCCATTCCATTCCATTCCATTCGGGTTGAATCCATTCCATTCCATTCCATTCGGGTTGATTCGATTCCATTTCATTCCATTCCATTCCATTCCATTCCATTCCATTCGTGTTGATTCCATTGCATTCCATTCCATTCCATTCCATTCGGGTTGATTCCATTCCATTCCATTCTATTCCATACCATTCCATTCCATTCGAGTTCATTCCATTCCGTTTCATTTGATTCCATTCCATTCTATTCCATGCCATTCGGGTTGACTCCATTCCATTCCATTTCATTCCATTCTATTCCATTCCGTTGCATTCCATTTCATAGCATTCGGGTAGATTCCTTTCTATTCCATACCAGTGCTTTCCATTCCATTCTGATTGATTCCATTCCATTCCATTCTATTCGGTTGCTTCCATTCCATTCCATAAAATTCCATTCCATTCCATTCCATTCCATTGCATTCCATTCCATTCCGGTTGATTCCATTCCATTCCATTCCATTCCATTCCATTCCATTCAATTCCATTCCATTCCTTTTGATTCCATTCCATTCCATTCCATTCCATTCCATTTTATTCCATTCGGATTTCTTCCATTCCATTCCATCCCAATGCATTCTTTTCCATTCCATTTCATTTCATTCGGGTTTATTCCGTTCCATTGCATTCCACTCCATTCCATTCCATTCCATTCCATTCAGGTTGATTCCATTCCATTCCATTCCATTCCATTCGGATTGATTCCATTCCATTCCATTCTATTCCATTCCATTCCATTCTATTATCGTTGATTGCATTCCATCCCATTGCATTCCATTCCATCTCATTCCATTCCATTCCATTCCATTTGTGTTGATTCCATTCCATTCCATTCCATTCCATTGCATTCCATTCCATTCCATTCCATTCCATTGCATTCGGGTTGATTCCATTCCATTCCATTCCAATCCATTCCATTCCATTCCATTCTGGTAGATTCCATTCCATTCCATTCCATTCCATTTGTTTAGATTCCATTCCATTCCATTCCATACCATTACATTACATTACATTACATTCGGTTTGATTCCATTCCATTCAATTCCATTGCATTCCATTCTATTCCATGTCATTCCATTCGGGTTGATTCCATTCCATTCCATTCCATTCCATTCCATTCCATTCTGGTTGATTCCTTTCCATTCCATTCAATTCCATTCGGTTCGGGTTGATTCCATTCCATTCCATTCCATTCCATTCCATTTTATTCCATTCGGATTGCTTCCATTCCATTCCATTCCAATGCATTCCTTTCCATTCCATTTCATTTCATTCGGGTTGATTCCATTCCACTCCATTCCATTCCATTCCATTCCATTCTGGTTGATTCCATTCCATTCCATTCAATTCGGATTGATTCCATTCCATTCCATTCTATTCCATTCCATTCCATTCTATTCTCGTTGATTGCATTCCATCCCATTGCATTCCATTCCATCTCATTCCATTCCATTCCATTCCATTCCATTCCATTCCATTGCATTTGTGTTGATTCCATTCCATTCCATTCCATTCCATTCCATTCCATTCCATTGCATTCGGGTTGATTCCATTCCATTCCATTCCATTCCATTCCATTCCATTCCATTCCATGCGTGTTGATTCCATTCCATTCCATTCCATTGCATTCCATTCCATTCCGTTTCATTCCATTCATGTTGATTCCATTCTATTACATTCCATACCATTCCCTTCCATTCGAGTTGATTCCATTCCATGGCATTCCATTCTATTCCATTCCAATGCCTTCCTTTCAATTCCATTTCATTCCATTCGGGATGATTCCATTCCATTCCATTCCATTCCATTCCATTCCATTCCGTTCCATTCCCTTCGGGTTTATTCCCTTCCATTCCATTCCATTGCATTCCATTCGGGTTGTTTCCATTCCATTTCATTCGATTCCATTTCATTCCATTCCATTCCTTTCCATTCCATTTCATTCCATTCCATTCCATTCGGTTGCTTCCATTCCATTCCAGAACATTCCTTTCCATTCCATTCTGGTTGATTCCATTGAGTTCCATTCCATTCCATTCCATTATGTTTGATTCCATTGCATTCCATTCCATTCCATTCCATTCCATTCCATTCCATTCCATTCCATTCGGGATGATTCCGTTCCATTCCATTCCATTCCATTCCATTTCATTCCATTCGTGTTGATACCATTCCATTCCACGCCATTCCATTCCATTAGGATTGATGACATCCATTCCATTCCATACCATTCCATTCCGTTGGGTTTGATTCCATTCCATTCCATTCCAATCCATTCCATTCCGTTCCTATTGATTCCATTCCATTCCTTTCCATTCCATTGTGGTTGATTCCATTCCATTCCATTCCATTGCATTCCTTTCCATTCAATTTCATTCCATTCGGGTTGATTCCATTCCATTCCATTCCTTTCCATTCCATTACATTCCATTCGGCTACATTCCATTCCATTCCATTCCATTCCATTCCATTCCATTCCATTCCATTCCCTTCCCTTCGGGTTGAATCCATTCCATTCCATTGCATTCCATTCCATTCCATTCCATTCCATTCCATTCCATTCCATTCCATTCGGGTTGATTCCATTCCATTCCATTCCATTCCATTCCATTTCATTCCATTCGGGTTCATTCCATTCCATTTCATTTCATTCCATTCCATTCCATTCCATTCCATTCGGGTTGATTCCATTCCATTCCATTCCTTTCCATTCCATTCCATCCTATTCCATTCCACTCCATTCCATTCGTGTTGATTCCATTCCATTCCATTCCATTCCATTCCATTCCATTCCATTCGGGTTGATTCGATTCCATTTCATTCCATTCCATTCCATTCCATTCCATTCGTGTTGATTCCATTCCATTCCATTCCATTCGGGTTGATTCCATTCCATTCTATTCTATTCCATACCATTCCATTCCATTCGAGTTCATTCCATTCCATTCCATTTGATTCCATTCCATTCTATTCCATGCCATTCAGGTTGACTCCATTCCATTCCATTTCATTCCATTCTATTCCATTCCTTTGCACACCATTTCATAGCATTTGGGTAGAATCTTTCCTATTCCATACCAATGCATTCCATTCCATTCTGATTGATTCCATTCCATTCCGTTCCATTCCATTCGATTTCATTCCAATCCATTGGGTTTGATTGCATTCCATTCCATTCCATTCCATTCGGTTGCTTCCATTCCTTTCCATAAAATTCCATTCCATTCCATTCCATTCCGGTTGATTCCATTCCATTCCATTCCATTCCATTCAATTCCATTCCATTCCTTTGGATTCCATTCCATTCCATTCCATTTTATTCCATTCGGATTGCTTCCATTACCTTCCATTCCAATGCATTCCTTTCCATTCCATTTCATTTCATTCGGGTTGATTCCATTCCATTCCATTCCACTCCATTCCATACCATTCCATTCCTTTCGGGTTGATTCCATTCCATTCCATTCCATTCCATTGCTTTCCATTCCATTCGGGTTGATTCCATTATATTCCATTCCATTACATTCCATTACATTCCATTCGGGTAGTTTCCGTTCTATTCCATTCCATTCCATTCCATTCCGTTCGGGTTGATTCCATTCCATTCCATTCCAATCCATTTGATTCCATTCCGATTGATTCCATTCCAATCCATTCCATTCCATTCCGTTCCATTCCAATTGATTCCAATCCAATCCATTCCATTCCATTCCATTCCGTTCCGATTGATTCCATTCCATTCCATTCCATTGTGGTTGATTCCATTCCATTCCATTGCACTGCATTCCTTTCCATTCAATTTCATTCCATTAGGGTTGATTCCATTCCTTTCCATTCCATTCCATTCCATTGCATTTGGGTTCATTCCATTCCATTCCATTCCATTCCATTCGGTTTGAATCCATTCCATTCCATTCCATTCCATTCCATTCCATTCCATTCCATTCGGATTGATTCCATTCCTTTCCATTCCATTGCATTCCATTCCATTCCATTCCATACCCTTCGGGTTGATTCCATTCCATTTCATTCCATTCCCTTCCATTCCATTCCATTCCATTCGGGTTGATTCCATTTCATTCCATTCCATTCCATTCCACACCATTCCATCCTATTCCTTTCCATTCCATTCCATTCGGGTTGATTCCATTCCATTTCATACCATTCCATTCCATTCCATTCCATTCGTGTTGATTGCATTCCATTCCATTACATCTCATTACATTCCATTGGGGTTGATTCTATTCCATTCCATTCCATTCCATACCATTCCATTCTATTCGAGTTGATTCCATTCCTTTCCATTGCATTCCATTTTATTCCATTCGGATTGATTCCATTCCATTCCATTCCAATTCATTCCTTTCCATTCCACTTCATTCCATTCGGGTTGATTCCATTCCTTTCCATTCCATTGCATTCCATTCCATTCCATTCCATATCCTTCGGGTTGATTCCATTCCATTTCGTTCCATTCCCTTCCATTCCATTCCATTCCATTCGGGTTGATTCCAATCCATTCCATTCCATTCCATTCCACACCATTCCATCCTATTCCATTCGGGTTGATTCCATTCCATTTCATTCCATTCCATTCCATTCCATTCCATTCCATTCGTGTTGATTCCATTCCATTCTATTCCATTTGATCTCATTACATTCCATTCGGGTTGATTCAATTCCATTCCATTCCATTCCATACCACTCCATACCATTCGTGTTGATTCCATTCCATTCCACATGAATTCATTCCATTCGATTCCATTCCATTTGGGTTGATTCCATTTCATTCCATTTCATTCCATTCTAATCCATTCCATTGCATTCCGTTTCAGTGCATTCAGGTAGATTCCGTTCTATTCCATTCCAATCCATTTAATTCCAATCCGGTTGATTAATTCCATTCCATTCCATTCCATTTCATTCCAAACCATTGGGTTTGATTCCATTTCATTCCATTCCTTTCCATTCGGTTGCTTCCATTCCATTGCAGAACATTCCATTCCATTCCATTCCATTCCGGTTGATTCCATTAAATTCCATTCCATTCCATTCTATTCCATTCCATTCCTTTTGATTCCATTCCATTCCATACCATTCCATTTTATTCCATTCGGATTGATTCCATTCCATTCCATTCCAATGCATTCCTTTCCATTCCATTTCATTCCATTCGTGTTGATTCCATTCCATTCCATTCCATTACATTCCATTCCATTCTCGTTGATTCCATTCCATTCCATTCTATTCTGTTTGATTCCATTCCATACCATTCTATTCCATTCCTTTCCATTCTCTTCTCGTTGATTCCATTCCATCCCATTGCATTACATTCCATCCCATTCCATTCCATTCCATTCGGGTTGATTCCATTCCATTCCATTCCATTCCATTCCATTTGGGTTGATTCCATTCCATTCCATTCCATTCTATTCCATTCCATTGCATTCGGGTTGATTCCATTCCATTCCATTCCATTCCATTCCATTCCATTGCATTCGTGCTGATTCCATTCAATTCCATTCCATTGCATTACATTCCATTCCATTCCCTTCCATTCGTGTTGATTCCATTCCATGGCATTCCATTCCATTCCATTCCAATCCATTCCATTCCTTTCGGGTTGATTCCACTCCTTTCCATTCCATTGCATGCCATTCCATTCCATTTCATTCCATTCGGGGTGATTCCATTCCATTCCATTCCATTCCGTTTCGTTCCCTTCGGGTTGATTCCATTCCATTCCATTCCATTCAATTCCATTCCATTCCATTCCATTCCTTTCGTGTTGATACGATTCCATTCCATGCCATTCTATTCCATTCCATTCCATTAGGATTGATGACATTCCAATCCTTTCCATACCTTTCCATTCCATTTGGGTTGATTCCATTCCATTCCATTCCATTCCTTTCCATCCGGGTTAATTGCTTCCATTCCAGTCAAGAACATTCCATTACATTACTTTCCATTACATTACATTCGGTTTGATTCCATTCCATTCCATTCCATTCCATTGCATTCCATTCCATGTCATTCCATTCGTGTTGATTCCATTCAATTCCATTCCACTCCATCCCATTCTGGTTGATTCCATTCCATTCCATTCCATTCGGGTTGATTGCATTCCATTCCATTCTATTCCATTCCATTCCACTCTATTCGCGTTGATTCCATTCCATTCCATTCCATTAAATCCCATTCCATTCCATTCGGGTTGATTCGATTCAATTCCATTCCGTTCCATTGCATTCCATTTCATTCCATTCGGGTAGATACCGTTCTATTCCATTCCAATCCATTGCATTCGATCCCGGTTGATTGCAATCCATTCCATTCCATTCCATTTGGGTTGATTCCATTCCATTCCATTCCATTCCATTGCATTATATTCCATTTGGGTTGATTCCATTCCGTTCCATTCCATTCCATTCCATTCGGTTGCTTCCATTCCATTCCAGAACATTCCATTCCATTCCATTCTGGTTGATTCCATTGAGTTCCATTGCATTCCATTCCATTATGTTTGATTCCATTGCATTCCATTGCATTCCATTCCATTCCATTCCATTCTATTCCATTCGGTTTCATTCCATTCCATTCCATTCCATTCCATTCCATTCCATTCCATTCCATTCCATTCGGGATGATTCCATTCCATTCCATTCCATTTCATTCCATTCGTGTTGATACCATTCCATTCTACGCCATTCCATTCCATTAGGATTGATGACATCCATTCCATTCCATACCATTCCATTCCATTCGGCTTGATTCCATTCCATTCCATTCCAATCCATTCCATTCCGTTCCTATTGATTCCATTCCATTCCATTCCATTCCATTCCATTCCATTCCATTCCATTCCGTTCTGATTGATTCCATTCCATTCCTTCCCATTCCATTGTGGTTGATTCCATTCCATTCCATTCCATTGCATTCCTTTCCATTCAATTTCATTCCATTCGTGTTGATTCCATTCCATTCCATTCCTTTCCATTCCTTTACATTACATTCGGCTACATTCCATTCCATTCCATTCCATTCCATTCCATTCCCTTCCCTTCGGGTTGAATCCATTCCATTCCATTGCATTCCATTCCTTTCCATTCCATTCCTTTCCATTCCATTCGCGTTGATTCCATTCCATTCCATTCCATTCCATTCCATTCCATTCCATTCCATTCCATTTCATTCCAATCGGGTTGATTCCATTCCATTTCATTCCATTCCATTCCATTCCATTTGGGTTGATTCCATTCCATTCCATTCCATTCCATTCCATTCCATTGCATTCGGGTTGATTCCATTCCATTCCATTCCATTCCATTCCATTCCATTCCATTCCATTGCATTCGTGCTGATTCCATTCCATTCCATTCCATTCCATTCCATTCCATTCCATTGCATTCCATTCCATTCCATTACCTTCCATTCGTGTTGATTCCATTCCATGGCATTCCATTCCATTCCATTCCAATCCATTCCATTCCATTCGGGTTGATTCCACTCCATTCCATTCCATTGCATGCCATTCCATTCCATTTCATTCCATTCGGGGTGATTCCATTCCATTCCGTTTCGTTCCCTTCGGGTTGATTCCATTCCATTCCATTCCATTCCATTCCATTCCATTCCATTCGTGTTGATACGATTCCATTCCATGCCATTCCATTCCATTCCATTCCATTAGGATTGATGACATTCCAATCCTTTCCATACCATTCCATTCCATTTGGGTTGATTCCATTCCATACCATTCCTTTCCATCCGGGTTAGTTGCTTCCATTCCAGTCAAGAACATTCCATTACATTACTTTCCATTACATTACATTACATTCGGTTTGATTCCATTCCATTCCATTCCATTGCATTGCATTCAATTCCATGTCATTCCTTTCGTGTTGATTCCATTCCATTCCATTCCATTCCATTCCATTCCATTCGGGTTGATTCCATTCCATTCCATTCCTTTCCATTCCATTACATTCCATTCGGCTACATTCCACTCCATTCCATTCCATTCCCTTCCCTTCGGGTTGAATCCATTCCATTCCATTGCATTCCATTCCATTCCATTCCATTCCATTCCATTCCATTCCATTCGCGTTGATTCCATTCCATTCCATTCCATTCCATTCCATTCCATTTCATTCCAATCGGGTTGATTCCATTCCATTTCATTCCATTCCATTCCATTCCATTTGGGTTGATTCCATTCCATTCCATTCCATTCCATTCCATTCCATTCCATTGCATTCGGGTTGATTCCATTCCATTCCATTCCATTCCATTCCATTCCATTCCATTCCATTCCATTCCATTGCATTCGTGCTGATTCCATTCCATTCCATTCCATTGCATTCCATTCCATTCCATTACCTTCCATTCGTGTTGATTCCATTCCATGGCATTCCATTCCATTCCATTCCAATCCATTCCATTCCATTCGGGTTGATTCCACTCCATTCCATTCCATTGAATGCCATTCCATTTCATTTCATTCCATTCGGGGTGATTCCATTCCATTCCGTTTCATTCCCTTCGGGTTGATTCCATTCCATTCCATTCCATTCCATTCCATTCCATTCCATTCGTGTTGATACGATTCCATTCCATGCCATTCCATTCCATTCCATTCCATTAGGATTGATGACATTCCAATCCTTTCCATACCATTCCATTCCATTTGGGTTGATTCCATTCCATACCATTCCTTTCCATCCGGGTTAGTTGCTGCCATTCCAGTCAAGAACATTCCATTACATTACTTTCCATTACATTACATTACATTCGGTTTGATTCCATTCCATTCCATTCCATTGCATTGCATTCAATTCCATGTCATTCCATTCGTGTTGATTCCATTCCATTCCATTCCATTCCATTCCATTCCATTCCATTCGGGTTGATTCCATTCCATTCCATTCCTTTCCATTCCATTACATTCCATTCGGCTACATTCCATTCCATTCCATTCCATTCCATTCCATTCCATACCATTCCATTCCCTTCCCTTCGGGTTGAATCCATTCCATTCCATTGCATTCCATTCCATTCCTTTCCATTCCATTCCATTCCATTCGGGTTGATTCCATTCCATTCCATTCCATGCCATTCCATTCCATTCCATTCCATTCCATTCCATTCCATTTCATTCCATTCGGGTTCATTCCATTCCATTTCAGTCCATTCCATTCCATTCCATTCCATTCCATTCCTTTCCATTCCATTCGGGTTGATTCCATTCCATTCCATTCCATTCCATTCCATTCCATCCTATTCCATTCCACTCCATTCCATTCGTGTTGATTCCATTCCATTCCATTCCATTCCATTCCATTCCATTCCATTCCATTCCATTCCATTCCATTCCATTCCATTCCATTCCATTCCATTCCATTCGTGTTGATTCCATTCCATTCCATTCCATTCGGGTTGATTCCATTCCATTCTATTCTATTCCATACCATTCCATTCCATTCGAGTTCATTCCATTCCATTCCATTTGATTCCATTCCATTCTATTCCATGCCATTCGGGTTGACTCCATTCCATTCCATTTCATTACATTCTATTCCATTCCGTTGCACTCCATTTCATAGCATTCGGGTAGAATCCTTCCTATTCCATACCAATGCATTCCATTCCATTCTGATTGATTCCATTCCATTCCATTCCATTCCATTCGATTTCATTCCAATCCATTGGGTTTGATTGCATTCCATTCCATTCCATTCCATTCGGTTGCTTCCATTCCTTTCCATAAAATTCCATTCCATTCCATTCCATTCCGGTTGATTCCATTCCATTCCATTCCATTCCATTCCATTCAATTCCATTCCATTCCTTTGGATTCCATTCCATTCCATTCCATTTTATTCCATTCGGATTGCTTCCATTACCTTCCATTCCAATGCATTCCTTTCCATTCCATTTCATTTCATTCGGGTTGATTCCATTCCATTCCATTCCACTCCATTCCATACCATTCCATTCCTTTCGGGTTGATTCCATTCCATTCCATTCCATTCCATTGCTTTCCATTCCATTCGGGTTGATTCCATTATATTCCATTCCATTACATTCCATTACATTCCTTTCGGGTAGTTTCCGTTCTATTCCATTCCATTCCATTCCATTCCATTCCATTCCATTCCATTCCATTCCATTTCATTCCAATCGGGTTGATTCCATTCCATTTCATTCCATTCCATTCCATTCCATTTGGGTTGATTCCATTCCATTCCATTCCATTCCATTGCATTCGGGTTGATTCCATTCCATTCCATTCCATTCCATTCCATTCCATTCCATTCCATTGCATTCGTGCTGATTCCATTCCATTCCATTCCATTGCATTCCATTCCATTCCATTACCTTCCATTCGTGTTGATTCCATTCCATGGCATTCCATTCCATTCCATTCCAATCCATTCCATTCCATTCGGGTTGATTCCACTCCATTCCATTCCATTGCATGCCATTCCATTCCATTTCATTCCATTCGGGGTGATTCCATTCCATTCCGTTTCGTTCCCTTCGGGTTGATTCCATTCCATTCCATTCCATTCCATTCCATTCCATTCCATTCGTGTTGATACGATTCCATTCCATGCCATTCCATTCCATTCCATTCCATTAGGATTGATGACATTCCAATCCTTTCCATACCATTCCATTCCATTTGGGTTGATTCCATTCCATACCATTCCTTTCCATCCGGGTTAGTTGCTGCCATTCCAGTCAAGAACATTCCATTACATTACTTTCCATTACATTACATTACATTCGGTTTGATTCCATTCCATTCCATTCCATTGCATTGCATTCAATTCCATGTCATTCCTTTCGTGTTGATACCATTCCATTCCATTCCATTCCATTCCATTCCATTCGGGTTGATTCCATTCCATTCCATTCCTTTCCATTCCATTACATTCCATTCGGCTACATTCCACTCCATTCCATTCCATTCCCTTCCCTTCGGGTTGAATCCATTCCATTCCATTGCATTCCATTCCATTCCATTCCATTCCATTCCATTCCATTCCATTCGCGTTGATTCCATTCCATTCCATTCCATTCCATTCCATTCCATTTCATTCCAATCGGGTTGATTCCATTCCATTTCATTCCATTCCATTCCATTCCATTTGGGTTGATTCCATTCCATTCCATTCCATTCCATTCCATTCCATTCCATTCCATTGCATTCGGGTTGATTCCATTCCATTCCATTCCATTCCATTCCATTCCATTCCATTCCATTCCATTGCATTCGTGCTGATTCCATTCCATTCCATTCCATTGCATTCCATTCCATTCCATTACCTTCCATTCGTGTTGATTCCATTCCATGGCATTCCATTCCATTCCATTCCAATCCATTCCATTCCATTCGGGTTGATTCCACTCCATTCCATTCCATTGAATGCCATTCCATTTCATTTCATTCCATTCGGGGTGATTCCATTCCATTCCGTTTCATTCCCTTCGGGTTGATTCCATTCCATTCCATTCCATTCCATTCCATTCCATTCCATTCGTGTTGATACGATTCCATTCCATGCCATTCCATTCCATTCCATTCCATTAGGATTGATGACATTCCAATCCTTTCCATACCATTCCATTCCATTTGGGTTGATTCCATTCCATACCATTCCTTTCCATCCGGGTTAGTTGCTGCCATTCCAGTCAAGAACATTCCATTACATTACTTTCCATTACATTACATTACATTCGGTTTGATTCCATTCCATTCCATTCCATTGCATTGCATTCAATTCCATGTCATTCCATTCGTGTTGATTCCATTCCATTCCATTCCATTCCATTCCATTCCATTCCATTCGGGTTGATTCCATTCCATTCCATTCCTTTCCATTCCATTACATTCCATTCGGCTACATTCCATTCCATTCCATTCCATTCCATTCCATTCCATACCATTCCATTCCCTTCCCTTCGGGTTGAATCCATTCCATTCCATTGCATTCCATTCCATTCCTTTCCATTCCATTCCATTCCATTCGGGTTGATTCCATTCCATTCCATTCCATGCCATTCCATTCCATTCCATTCCATTCCATTCCATTCCATTTCATTCCATTCGGGTTCATTCCATTCCATTCCATTCCATTGCATTCCATTCCATTCCATTCCATTCCTTTCCATTCCATTCGGGTTGATTCCATTCCATTCCATTCCATTCCATTCCATTCCATCCTATTCCATTCCACTCCATTCCATTCGTGTTGATTCCATTCCATTCCATTCCATTCCATTCCATTCCATTCCATTCCATTCCATTCCATTCCATTCCATTCCATTCGTGTTGATTCCATTCCATTCCATTCCATTCGGGTTGATTCCATTCCATTCTATTCTATTCCATACCATTCCATTCCATTCGAGTTCATTCCATTCCATTCCATTTGATTCCATTCCATTCTATTCCATGCCATTCGAGTTGACTCCATTCCATTCCATTTCATTACATTCTATTCCATTCCGTTGCACTCCATTTCATAGCATTCGGGTAGAATCCTTCCTATTCCATACCAATGCATTCCATTCCATTCTGATTGATTCCATTCCATTCCATTCCATTCCATTCGATTTCATTCCAATCCATTGGGTTTGATTGCATTCCATTCCATTCCATTCCATTCGGTTGCTTCCATTCCTTTCCATAAAATTCCATTCCATTCCATTCCATTCCGGTTGATTCCATTCCATTCCATTCCATTCCATTCAATTCCATTCCATTCCTTTGGATTCCATTCCATTCCATTCCATTTTATTCCATTCGGATTGCTTCCATTACCTTCCATTCCAATGCATTCCTTTCCATTCCATTTCATTTCATTCGGGTTGATTCCATTCCATTCCATTCCACTCCATTCCATACCATTCCATTCCTTTCGGGTTGATTCCATTCCATTCCATTCCATTCCATTGCTTTCCATTCCATTCGGGTTGATTCCATTATATTCCATTCCATTACATTCCATTACATTCCTTTCGGGTAGTTTCCGTTCTATTCCATTCCATTCCATTCCATTCCATTCCATTCCATTCCATTCCATTCCATTTCATTCCAATCGGGTTGATTCCATTCCATTTCATTCCATTCCATTCCATTCCATTTGGGTTGATTCCATTCCATTCCATTCCATTCCATTCCATTCCATTGCATTCGGGTTGATTCCATTCCATTCCATTCCATTCCATTCCATTCCATTCCATTCCATTCCATTGCATTCGTGCTGATTCCATTCCATTCCATTCCATTGCATTCCATTCCATTCCATTACCTTCCATTCGTGTTGATTCCATTCCATGGCATTCCATTCCATTCCATTCCAATCCATTCCATTCCATTCGGGTTGATTCCACTCCATTCCATTCCATTGCATGCCATTCCATTCCATTTCATTCCATTCGGGGTGATTCCATTCCATTCCGTTTCGTTCCCTTCGGGTTGATTCCATTCCATTCCATTCCATTCCATTCCATTCCATTCCATTCCATTCCATTCCATTCGTGTTGATACGATTCCATTCCATGCCATTCCATTCCATTCCATTCCATTAGGATTGATGACATTCCAATCCTTTCCATACCATTCCATTCCATTTGGGTTGATTCCATTCCATACCATTCCTTTCCATCCGGGTTAGTTGCTGCCATTCCAGTCAAGAACATTCCATTACATTACTTTCCATTACATTACATTACATTCGGTTTGATTCCATTCCATTCCATTCCATTGCATTGCATTCAATTCCATGTCATTCCTTTCGTGTTGATACCATTCCATTCCATTCCATTCCATTCCATTCCATTCGGGTTGATTCCATTCCATTCCATTCCTTTCCATTCCATTACATTCCATTCGGCTACATTCCACTCCATTCCATTCCATTCCCTTCCCTTCGGGTTGAATCCATTCCATTCCATTGCATTCCATTCCATTCCATTCCATTCCATTCCATTCCATTCCATTCCATTCGCGTTGATTCCATTCCATTCCATTCCATTCCATTCCATTTCATTCCAATCGGGTTGATTCCATTCCATTTCATTCCATTCCATTCCATTCCATTTGGGTTGATTCCATTCCATTCCATTCCATTCCATTCCATTCCATTGCATTCGGGTTGATTCCATTCCATTCCATTCCATTCCATTCCATTCCATTCCATTCCATTCCATTGCATTCGTGCTGATTCCATTCCATTCCATTCCATTGCATTCCATTCCATTCCATTACCTTCCATTCGTGTTGATTCCATTCCATGGCATTCCATTCCATTCCATTCCAATCCATTCCATTCCATTCGGGTTGATTCCACTCCATTCCATTCCATTGAATGCCATTCCATTTCATTTCATTCCATTCGGGGTGATTCCATTCCATTCCGTTTCATTCCCTTCGGGTTGATTCCATTCCATTCCATTCCATTCCATTCCATTCCATTCCATTCGTGTTGATACGATTCCATTCCATGCCATTCCATTCCATTCCATTCCATTAGGATTGATGACATTCCAATCCTTTCCATACCATTCCATTCCATTTGGGTTGATTCCATTCCATACCATTCCTTTCCATCCGGGTTAGTTGCTGCCATTCCAGTCAAGAACATTCCATTACATTACTTTCCATTACATTACATTACATTCGGTTTGATTCCATTCCATTCCATTCCATTGCATTGCATTCAATTCCATGTCATTCCATTCGTGTTGATTCCATTCCATTCCATTCCATTCCATTCCATTCCATTCCATTCGGGTTGATTCCATTCCATTCCATTCCTTTCCATTCCATTACATTCCATTCGGCTACATTCCATTCCATTCCATTCCATTCCATTCCATTCCATACCATTCCATTCCCTTCCCTTCGGGTTGAATCCATTCCATTCCATTGCATTCCATTCCATTCCATTCCATTCCATTCCATTCCATTGGGGTTGATTCCATTCCATTCCATTCCATTCCATTCCATTCCATTCCATTCCATTTCATTCCATTCGGGTTCATTCCATTCCATTTCAGTCCATTCCATTCCATTCCATTCCATTCCTTTCCATTCCATTCGGGTTGATTCCATTCCATTCCATTCCATTCCATTCCATTCCATCCTATTCCATTCCACTCCATTCCATTCGTGTTGATTCCATTCCATTCCATTCCATTCCATTCCATTCCATTCCATTCCATTCCATTCCATTCGTGTTGATTCCATTCCATTCCATTCCATTCGGGTTGATTCCATTCCATTCTATTCTATTCCATACCATTCCATTCCATTCGAGTTCATTCCATTCCATTCCATTTGATTCCATTCCATTCTATTCCATGCCATTCGGGTTGACTCCATTCCATTCCATTTCATTACATTCTATTCCATTCCGTTGCACTCCATTTCATAGCATTCGGGTAGAATCCTTCCTATTCCATACCAATGCATTCCATTCCATTCTGATTGATTCCATTCCATTCCATTCCATTCCATTCGATTTCATTCCAATCCATTGGGTTTGATTGCATTCCATTCCATTCCATTCCATTCGGTTGCTTCCATTCCTTTCCATAAAATTCCATTCCATTCCATTCCATTCCGGTTGATTCCATTCCATTCCATTCCATTCCATTCCATTCCATTCAATTCCATTCCATTCCTTTGGATTCCATTCCATTCCATTCCATTTTATTCCATTCGGATTGCTTCCATTACCTTCCATTCCAATGCATTCCTTTCCATTCCATTTCATTCCATTCGGGTTGATTCCATTCCATTGCATTCCATTCCATTCCATTCGCTTCTGGTTGATTCCTATCCATTCCGTTGCATTCCATTCCATTCCATTCGGGTTGATTCCATTCCATTCCTTTCTATTCCATTCCATTCCATTCTATTCGGGTTGATTCCATTGCATCCCATTCCATTTCATTCCATCCCATTCCATTCCATTCCATTCGGGTTGATTCCATTCCATTCCAATTGGGTTAATTCCATTCCATTCCATTCCATTCCATTCCATTCCAATCCATTGAATTCGGGTTGATTATATTCCATTCCATTCCATTCCATTCCATTCCATTCCATTCCATACCATTCCATTCCTTTTGATTCCATTCCACTGCATTCCATTCCATTCCATTCCATTCCATTCCCTTTGGGTAGATTCCATTCCGCGCCAATCCATACCATTCCATTCCATTCCGGTTGATTGCATTCCATTCCATTCCATTCCATTCCATTCCATTCCATTCCATTCCATTCGGGTTGATTCCATTCCATTCCATTCTATTCCATTCCTTTCCATTCTATTCGCGTTTATTCCATTACATCCCATTCCATTCCTTTCCATTCGGGTTGATTCTATTCCATTGCATTCCATACCATTCCATTCCATTCGGGTTGATTCCATTCCATTCCAGTTGATTCCATTCCATTCGATTCCATTCCATTCGGGTTGAATCCTTTGCATTCCATTTCATTCCATTCTATTCCATTCCATTGGATTCCACTTCATTCCATTCGGGTAGATTCCGTTCTATTCCATTCCAATCCATTCCATTCCATACCGGTTGATTCCATTCCATTCCATTCCACTCCATTCGATTCCATTCCACTCCATTCCATTTGGGTTGTTTCCATTCCATTCCATTCCATTCGGGTTGTTTCCATTCGATTCCTTTCTATTCCATTCCATTCCATTCTATTCGCGTTGATTCCATTCCATTCTATTCCATTCCATTCCATTTAATCCCATTCCATGTCATTCCATTCGGGTTGATTCCATTCCATTCCATTCCATTGCATTCCATTCCATTCCATTCTGGTTGATTCCATTCGATTCCATTCCATTCCATTCCATTCCATTCCCATCCATTCGGGGTGATTTCTTTCCATTCCATTCTATTCCATTCCATTCTATTCTCGATGTTTCCATTCCATTCCATTCCATTCCATTCCATTAAATCCCATTCCACTCCATTCCATTCCAGTTGACTCGATTCCATTCCGTTCCATGCCATTCCATTCCATTCCATTCCATTCCATTCCATTCCATTGCATACCAGTTTATTCCATTCGGGTAGATTCCGTTGTATTCCATTCCAATCCATTCCATTCCATTCCATTCCATTCCATTTGGGTTGATTCCATTCCGTTCCATTCCATTCCATTCCATTCGGTTGCTTCCATTCCATTCCAGAACATTCCATTCCATACCATTGCATTCCAATCCTTTCCATTCCGGTCGATTCCATTCCGTTCCATTCCATTCCATTCCATTTCATTCCATTCCGGTTGATTCCTTTCCATTCCATTCCATTCCATTCCATTCCATTCCATTTGGCTTGATTCCATTCCATTCCATTCTAATCCATTGCATTCCATTCTATTCTCGTTGATTACATTCCAACCCTTTCCATTCTATTCTATTCGGCCTGATTCCATTCCATTTCATTTCATTCCATTTGCATTGATTCCATTCCATTCCATTCCATTCCATTCCATTCTGGTTGATTCCATTCCATTCCATTCAATTCGGATTGATTCCATTCCATTCCATTCTATTCCATTCCATTCCATTCTATTCTCGTTGATTGCATTCCATCCCATTGCATTCCATTCCATCTCATTCCATTCCATTCCATTCGGGATGATTCCATTCCATTCCATTCCATTCCATTCCATTCCATTGCATTCGGGTTGATTCCATTCCATTCCATTCCATTGCATTCCATTCCATTCCGTTTCATTCCATTCATGTTGATTCCATTCCATTCCATTCCATTCCATTCCCTTCCATTCCATTCCATTCCATTACATTACATTACATTACATTACATTCGGTTTGATTCCATTCCATTCAATTCCATTGCCTTCCTTTCTATTCCATGTCATTCCATTCGGGTTGATTCCATTCCATTCCATTCCATTCCATTCCATTCCATTCTGGTTGATTCCTTTCCATTCCATTCCATTCCATTCCATTCGGGTTGATTCCATTCCATTCCATTCCATTCCATTCCATTTTATTCCATTTGGTGTGATTCTTTTCCATGCCATTCTATTCTGTTCCATTCTATTCGCGTTGACTCCATTCCATTCCATTCCATTCTATTCCATTCCATTCCTTTTGATTCCGTTCCATTCCATTTTATTCCATTCTGTTTGATTCCATTCCATTCCATTCCAATGCTTTCCATTCCATTCCATTTCATTCCATTCGGGTTTATTCCATTCCATTCCATTCCATTCTTTTCCATTCTGGTTGATTCCATTCCATTCCATTCCATTCGAGTTGATACCATTCTATTCCATTCTATTCCATTCCATTCCATTCTATTCCATTCCATTCCATTCTACTCCATTCCATTCCATTCTATTCGCGTTGTTTCCATTACATCCCATTCCATTCCATTCCATCCCATTCCATTCCATTCCATTCGGGTTGATTAGATTGCATTCCATTCCATTCCATTCCATTCCATTCCATTTGGGTGGATTCCATTCCATTCCATTCCATTCTATTCCATTGCATTCGTGTTGATTGCATTCCATTCCATTCCATTCCATTCCATTCTATTCCATTCCATTCGTGTTGATTCCATTCCATTCCATTCCATTCGTGATGATTCCGTTCCATTCCATTCCATTTCATTCCATTCCATTCGTGTTGATACCATTCCATTCCACGCCATTCCATACCATTAGGGTTGATGCCATTCAATTCCATTCCATACCATTCCATTCCATTTGGGTTGATTCCATTCCATTCCATTCCATTCGGGTTAATTCCATTCCATTCCATTCCATTCGACTCCATTCCATTCCATTCCATTCGAGTTGCTTCCATTCCAGTCAAGAACATTCCTTCCCATTCCATTCCATTCCATTCCACTCCATTCCAATCCATTCCATTCCATGTGGTTTGATTCCATTCCATTCCATTCCATTCCATTCCATTACATTACATTCCATTCCATTGTGGTTGATTCGATTCCATTCCATTCCATTCCTTTCCATTCCATTGTATTCCATTCCATTCAATTTCATTCCATTCGGGTTGACTCCATTCCATTCCA
Organism: Pan paniscus; assembly: GCF_029289425.2. Classification (NCBI taxonomy): domain Eukaryota; kingdom Metazoa; phylum Chordata; class Mammalia; order Primates; family Hominidae; genus Pan; species Pan paniscus. The sequence continues at coordinate 40,296,657 of NC_073267.2, read as the reverse complement.
TTCCTTTCCATTCCATTCCATTCCATTCCATCCCATTCGGGTTCATTCCATTCCATTCCGTTCCATTCGATTAGATTCCATTCCATTCCCTTCTGGATGAATCCATTCCATTCAATTTCATTCCATTCCATTCGATTAGATTCCATTCCATTCCCTTCTGGATGAATCCATTCCATTCCATTTCATTCCATTCCATTCCATTCCATTCCATTCCATTCCATTCCATTAGGGTTGATTCCATTCCATTCCATTGCATTGCATTCCATTCCATTCCATTCCATTGCATTCGGGTTGATTCCATTCCATTTCTATCCATTCCATTGCATTCCATTCCACTCCATTCCATTCGTGTTTATTCCATTCCTTTCCAATCCATTCCATTCCATTCCGTTCTATCCCATTCCGTTCCATTCCATTCGGGTTGATTGCATTCCATTCCATTCCATAACATTCCATTCCTGTTGATTCTATTCCATTCCATTTCATTCCATTCCGTTCGGGTTGATTCCATTCCGTTCCAATCCATACCGTTCCATTCCATTTAGGTTGATTCCATTCCATTCCATTTCATTCCATTCGGGTTTTTTCCATTCCATTCCATACCATTCCATTCCATTCTGGTTGATTCCATTCCATTCCATTCCATTCCATTCCATTCCATTCGGGTTGATTCCATTCCATTCCATTCCATTCCATTCTATTCGCGTTGATTTCATTCCATCCCATTCCATTTCATTCCATTCCATTCCAATCCATTCGGGTTGCTTCCATTCCAGTCAAGAACATTCCAATCCATTCCATTCCATTCCATTCCATTCCACTCCATTCAAATCCATTCCATTCCATGTGGGTTGATTCCATTCCTTTCCATTCCATTCCATTCCATTCGGGTTGATTCCATTCCATTCCATTCCATTGCATACCATTCCATTCCGTTAGTGTTGATTCCATTCCATTCCATTCCATTCCATTCCATTCCATTCCTTTCCATTCCATTCGGGTTGATTCCATTCCATTCCATTCCTTTCCATTCCATTCCATTCCATTCCTTTCCATTCCATTCGGGTAGATTCCGTTTTATTCCATTCCATTCCATTCTGATCGGGTTGATTCCATTCCATTCCATTCCAATCCATTCCATTCCATTCCGATTGATTCCATTCCATTCCAATCCATTCCTTTCCGTTTCATTCCATTCCATTCCGATTGATTCCATTCCATTCCATTCCATTCCATTCCATTCCATTGCGGTTGATTCCATTCCATTCCAATACATTCCTTTCCATTCCGTTGCATTCCATTCCATTCGGGTTGATTCCATTCCATTTATTTCGATACCATTCCATTCCATTCCATTGTATTCCATTCCATTCCATTCCATTCCATTCGGGTTGTTTCCATTCCATTCCATTCCATTCCATTGCATTCCGTTCCATTCCATTCCATTCGGGTTGATTCCATTCCATTTATTTCGATACCATTCCATTCCATTCCATTCCATTCCATTCCATTCCATTCCATTCCATTCGGGTTGATTCCATTCCATTCCATTCCATTCCATTCCATTCCATTCCATTCCATTCCATTCCATTCCATTCCATTCCATTCGCGTTGATTCCATTCCATTCCATTCCATTCCATTCCATTTCATTCCAATCGGGTTGATTCCATTCCATTTCATTCCATTCCATTCCATTCCATTTGGGTTGATTCCATTCCATTCCATTCCATTCCATTCCATTCCATTGCATTCGGGTTGATTCCATTCCATTCCATTCCATTCCATTCCATTCCATTCCATTCCATTCCATTGCATTCGTGCTGATTCCATTCCATTCCATTCCATTGCATTCCATTCCATTCCATTACCTTCCATTCGTGTTGATTCCATTCCATGGCATTCCATTCCATTCCATTCCAATCCATTCCATTCCATTCGGGTTGATTCCACTCCATTCCATTCCATTGAATGCCATTCCATTTCATTTCATTCCATTCGGGGTGATTCCATTCCATTCCGTTTCATTCCCTTCGGGTTGATTCCATTCCATTCCATTCCATTCCATTCCATTCCATTCCATTCCATTCCATTCGTGTTGATACGATTCCATTCCATGCCATTCCATTCCATTCCATTCCATTAGGATTGATGACATTCCAATCCTTTCCATACCATTCCATTCCATTTGGGTTGATTCCATTCCATACCATTCCTTTCCATCCGGGTTAGTTGCTGCCATTCCAGTCAAGAACATTCCATTACATTACTTTCCATTACATTACATTACATTCGGTTTGATTCCATTCCATTCCATTCCATTGCATTGCATTCAATTCCATGTCATTCCATTCGTGTTGATTCCATTCCATTCCATTCCATTCCATTCCATTCCATTCCATTCGGGTTGATTCCATTCCATTCCATTCCTTTCCATTCCATTACATTCCATTCGGCTACATTCCATTCCATTCCATTCCATTCCATTCCATTCCATACCATTCCATTCCCTTCCCTTCGGGTTGAATCCATTCCATTCCATTGCATTCCATTCCATTCCATTCCATTCCATTCCATTCCATTGGGGTTGATTCCATTCCATTCCATTCCATTCCATTCCATTCCATTCCATTCCATTCCATTTCATTCCATTCGGGTTCATTCCATTCCATTTCAGTCCATTCCATTCCATTCCATTCCATTCCTTTCCATTCCATTCGGGTTGATTCCATTCCATTCCATTCCATTCCATTCCATTCCATCCTATTCCATTCCACTCCATTCCATTCGTGTTGATTCCATTCCATTCCATTCCATTCCATTCCATTCCATTCCATTCCATTCCATTCCATTCGTGTTGATTCCATTCCATTCCATTCCATTCGGGTTGATTCCATTCCATTCTATTCTATTCCATACCATTCCATTCCATTCGAGTTCATTCCATTCCATTCCATTTGATTCCATTCCATTCTATTCCATGCCATTCGGGTTGACTCCATTCCATTCCATTTCATTACATTCTATTCCATTCCGTTGCACTCCATTTCATAGCATTCGGGTAGAATCCTTCCTATTCCATACCAATGCATTCCATTCCATTCTGATTGATTCCATTCCATTCCATTCCATTCCATTCGATTTCATTCCAATCCATTGGGTTTGATTGCATTCCATTCCATTCCATTCCATTCGGTTGCTTCCATTCCTTTCCATAAAATTCCATTCCATTCCATTCCATTCCGGTTGATTCCATTCCATTCCATTCCATTCCATTCCATTCCATTCAATTCCATTCCATTCCTTTGGATTCCATTCCATTCCATTCCATTTTATTCCATTCGGATTGCTTCCATTACCTTCCATTCCAATGCATTCCTTTCCATTCCATTTCATTCCATTCGGGTTGATTCCATTCCATTGCATTCCATTCCATTCCATTCGCTTCTGGTTGATTCCTATCCATTCCGTTGCATTCCATTCCATTCCATTCGGGTTGATTCCATTCCATTCCTTTCTATTCCATTCCATTCCATTCTATTCGGGTTGATTCCATTGCATCCCATTCCATTTCATTCCATCCCATTCCATTCCATTCCATTCGGGTTGATTCCATTCCATTCCAATTGGGTTAATTCCATTCCATTCCATTCCATTCCATTCCATTCCAATCCATTGAATTCGGGTTGATTATATTCCATTCCATTCCATTCCATTCCATTCCATTCCATTCCATACCATTCCATTCCTTTTGATTCCATTCCACTGCATTCCATTCCATTCCATTCCATTCCATTCCCTTTGGGTAGATTCCATTCCGCGCCAATCCATACCATTCCATTCCATTCCGGTTGATTGCATTCCATTCCATTCCATTCCATTCCATTCCATTCCATTCCATTCCATTCGGGTTGATTCCATTCCATTCCATTCTATTCCATTCCTTTCCATTCTATTCGCGTTTATTCCATTACATCCCATTCCATTCCTTTCCATTCGGGTTGATTCTATTCCATTGCATTCCATACCATTCCATTCCATTCGGGTTGATTCCATTCCATTCCAGTTGATTCCATTCCATTCGATTCCATTCCATTCGGGTTGAATCCTTTGCATTCCATTTCATTCCATTCTATTCCATTCCATTGGATTCCACTTCATTCCATTCGGGTAGATTCCGTTCTATTCCATTCCAATCCATTCCATTCCATACCGGTTGATTCCATTCCATTCCATTCCACTCCATTCGATTCCATTCCACTCCATTCCATTTGGGTTGTTTCCATTCCATTCCATTCCATTCGGGTTGTTTCCATTCGATTCCTTTCTATTCCATTCCATTCCATTCTATTCGCGTTGATTCCATTCCATTCTATTCCATTCCATTCCATTTAATCCCATTCCATGTCATTCCATTCGGGTTGATTCCATTCCATTCCATTCCATTGCATTCCATTCCATTCCATTCTGGTTGATTCCATTCGATTCCATTCCATTCCATTCCATTCCATTCCCATCCATTCGGGGTGATTTCTTTCCATTCCATTCTATTCCATTCCATTCTATTCTCGATGTTTCCATTCCATTCCATTCCATTCCATTCCATTAAATCCCATTCCACTCCATTCCATTCCAGTTGACTCGATTCCATTCCGTTCCATGCCATTCCATTCCATTCCATTCCATTCCATTCCATTCCATTGCATACCAGTTTATTCCATTCGGGTAGATTCCGTTGTATTCCATTCCAATCCATTCCATTCCATTCCATTCCATTCCATTTGGGTTGATTCCATTCCGTTCCATTCCATTCCATTCCATTCGGTTGCTTCCATTCCATTCCAGAACATTCCATTCCATACCATTGCATTCCAATCCTTTCCATTCCGGTCGATTCCATTCCGTTCCATTCCATTCCATTCCATTTCATTCCATTCCGGTTGATTCCTTTCCATTCCATTCCATTCCATTCCATTCCATTCCATTTGGCTTGATTCCATTCCATTCCATTCTAATCCATTGCATTCCATTCTATTTTCGTTGATTACATTCCAACCCTTTCCATTCTATTCTATTCGGCCTGATTCCATTCCATTTCATTTCATTCCATTTGCATTGATTCCATTCCATTCCATTCCATTCCATTCCATTCTGGTTGATTCCATTCCATTCCATTCAATTCGGATTGATTCCATTCCATTCCATTCTATTCCATTCCATTCCATTCTATTCTCGTTGATTGCATTCCATCCCATTGCATTCCATTCCATCTCATTCCATTCCATTCCATTCGGGATGATTCCATTCCATTCCATTCCATTCCATTCCATTCCATTGCATTCGGGTTGATTCCATTCCATTCCATTCCATTGCATTCCATTCCATTCCGTTTCATTCCATTCATGTTGATTCCATTCCATTCCATTCCATTCCATTCCCTTCCATTCCATTCCATTCCATTACATTACATTACATTACATTACATTCGGTTTGATTCCATTCCATTCAATTCCATTGCCTTCCTTTCTATTCCATGTCATTCCATTCGGGTTGATTCCATTCCATTCCATTCCATTCCATTCCATTCCATTCTGGTTGATTCCTTTCCATTCCATTCCATTCCATTCCATTCGGGTTGATTCCATTCCATTCCATTCCATTCCATTCCATTTTATTCCATTTGGTGTGATTCTTTTCCATGCCATTCTATTCTGTTCCATTCTATTCGCGTTGACTCCATTCCATTCCATTCCATTCTATTCCATTCCATTCCTTTTGATTCCGTTCCATTCCATTTTATTCCATTCTGTTTGATTCCATTCCATTCCATTCCAATGCTTTCCATTCCATTCCATTTCATTCCATTCGGGTTTATTCCATTCCATTCCATTCCATTCTTTTCCATTCTGGTTGATTCCATTCCATTCCATTCCATTCGAGTTGATACCATTCTATTCCATTCTATTCCATTCCATTCCATTCTATTCCATTCCATTCCATTCTACTCCATTCCATTCCATTCTATTCGCGTTGTTTCCATTACATCCCATTCCATTCCATTCCATCCCATTCCATTCCATTCCATTCGGGTTGATTAGATTGCATTCCATTCCATTCCATTCCATTCCATTCCATTTGGGTGGATTCCATTCCATTCCATTCCATTCTATTCCATTGCATTCGTGTTGATTGCATTCCATTCCATTCCATTCCATTCCATTCTATTCCATTCCATTCGTGTTGATTCCATTCCATTCCATTCCATTCGTGATGATTCCGTTCCATTCCATTCCATTTCATTCCATTCCATTCGTGTTGATACCATTCCATTCCACGCCATTCCATACCATTAGGGTTGATGCCATTCAATTCCATTCCATACCATTCCATTCCATTTGGGTTGATTCCATTCCATTCCATTCCATTCGGGTTAATTCCATTCCATTCCATTCCATTCGACTCCATTCCATTCCATTCCATTCGAGTTGCTTCCATTCCAGTCAAGAACATTCCTTCCCATTCCATTCCATTCCATTCCACTCCATTCCAATCCATTCCATTCCATGTGGTTTGATTCCATTCCATTCCATTCCATTCCATTCCATTACATTACATTACATTCCATTGTGGTTGATTCGATTCCATTCCATTCCATTCCTTTCCATTCCATTGTATTCCATTCCATTCAATTTCATTCCATTCGGGTTGACTCCATTCCATTCCATTCCTTTCCATTCCATTCCATTCCATTCCATCCCATTCGGGTTCATTCCATTCCATTCCGTTCCATTCGATTAGATTCCATTCCATTCCCTTCTGGATGAATCCATTCCATTCAATTTCATTCCATTCCATTCGATTAGATTCCATTCCATTCCCTTCTGGATGAATCCATTCCATTCCATTTCATTCCATTCCATTCCATTCCATTCCATTCCATTCCATTCCATTAGGGTTGATTCCATTCCATTCCATTGCATTGCATTCCATTCCATTCCATTCCATTGCATTCGGGTTGATTCCATTCCATTTCTATCCATTCCATTGCATTCCATTCCACTCCATTCCATTCGTGTTTATTCCATTCCTTTCCAATCCATTCCATTCCATTCCGTTCTATCCCATTCCGTTCCATTCCATTCGGGTTGATTGCATTCCATTCCATTCCATAACATTCCATTCCTGTTGATTCTATTCCATTCCATTTCATTCCATTCCGTTCGGGTTGATTCCATTCCGTTCCAATCCATACCGTTCCATTCCATTTAGGTTGATTCCATTCCATTCCATTTCATTCCATTCGGGTTTTTTCCATTCCATTCCATACCATTCCATTCCATTCTGGTTGATTCCATTCCATTCCATTCCATTCCATTCCATTCCATTCGGGTTGATTCCATTCCATTCCATTCCATTCCATTCTATTCGCGTTGATTTCATTCCATCCCATTCCATTTCATTCCATTCCATTCCAATCCATTCGGGTTGCTTCCATTCCAGTCAAGAACATTCCAATCCATTCCATTCCATTCCATTCCATTCCACTCCATTCAAATCCATTCCATTCCATGTGGGTTGATTCCATTCCTTTCCATTCCATTCCATTCCATTCGGGTTGATTCCATTCCATTCCATTCCATTGCATACCATTCCATTCCGTTAGTGTTGATTCCATTCCATTCCATTCCATTCCATTCCATTCCATTCCTTTCCATTCCATTCGGGTTGATTCCATTCCATTCCATTCCTTTCCATTCCATTCCATTCCATTCCTTTCCATTCCATTCGGGTAGATTCCGTTTTATTCCATTCCATTCCATTCTGATCGGGTTGATTCCATTCCATTCCATTCCAATCCATTCCATTCCATTCCGATTGATTCCATTCCATTCCAATCCATTCCTTTCCGTTTCATTCCATTCCATTCCGATTGATTCCATTCCATTCCATTCCATTCCATTCCATTCCATTGCGGTTGATTCCATTCCATTCCAATACATTCCTTTCCATTCCGTTGCATTCCATTCCATTCGGGTTGATTCCATTCCATTTATTTCGATACCATTCCATTCCATTCCATTGTATTCCATTCCATTCCATTCCATTCCATTCGGGTTGTTTCCATTCCATTCCATTCCATTCCATTGCATTCCGTTCCATTCCATTCCATTCGGGTTGATTCCATTCCATTTATTTCGATACCATTCCATTCCATTCCATTCCATTCCATTCCATTCCATTCCATTCCATTCGGGTTGATTCCATTCCATTCCATTCCATTCCATTCCATTCCATTCCATTCCCTTCGTTTTTATTCCATACCATTCCATTCCATTCCATTCGGGTTTTTTCCGTTCCATTTCATTCCATTCCATTCCATTCCATTCCAATCCAATCCTTTCCATTCCATTCTGGATGATTCCATTCCATTCCATTCCATTCCATTCCATTCCTTTCCATTCCATTCGGGTTGATTCCATTCCATTCCATTCCTTTCCATTCCATTCCATTCCATTCCTTTCCATTCCATTCGGGTAGATTCCGTTTTATTCCATTCCATTCCATTCTGATCGGGTTGATTCCATTCCATTCCATTCCAATCCATTCCATTCCATTCCGATTGATTCCATTCCATTCCAATCCATTCCTTTCCGTTTCATTCCATTCCATTCCGATTGATTCCATTCCATTCCATTCCATTCCATTCCATTCCATTCCATTCCATTCCATTGCGGTTGATTCCATTCCATTCCAATACATTCCTTTCCATTCCGTTGCATTCCATTCCATTCAATTTCTTTCCATTCGGGATGATTCCATTCCATTCCATTCCTTTCCATTCCATTCCTTTCTGGTTCATTCCATTCCATTCCGTTCCATTCGATTGCATTTCATTCCATTCCCTTCAGGTTGAATCCATTCCATTCCATTCCATTCCATTGCATTCGGGTTGATTCCATTCCATTCCATTCCATTGCATACCATTCCATTCCATTTCATTCCATTCGGGTTGATTCCATTCCATTTATTTCGATACCATTCCATTCCATTCCATTCCATTCCATTCCATTCCATTCCATTAGGGTTGATTCCATTCCATTCCATTGCATTCCGTTCCATTCCATTCCATTCGGGTTGATTCCATTCCATTTATTTCGATACCATTCCATTCCATTCCATTCCATTCCATTCCATTCCATTCCATTCCATTCCATTCGGGTTGATTCCATTCCATTCCATTCCATTCCATTCCATTCCATTCCCTTCGTTTTTATTCCATACCACTCCATTCCATTCCATTCGGGTTTTTTCCGTTCCATTTCATTCCATTCCATTCCATTCCATTCCAATCCAATCCTTTCCATTCCATTCTGGATGATTCCATTCCATTCCATTCCATTCCATTCGTGTTGATACCATTCCATTCCATGCCATTCCATTCCATTCCATTAGGGTTGATGCCATTCCATCCCATTCCATACCATTCCATTCCATTTGGGTTCATTCCATTCCTTTCCATTCCATTCCATTCGGGTTAATTCCATTCCATTCCATTCCATTCGATTCCATTCCATTGCATGCCATTCGGGTTGCTTCCATTCCAGTCAAGAGTATTCCATTATATTCCATTCCATTTCATTCCTTTCCATTCCTGTTGATTTCATTCAATTCCATTCCACTCCATTCGTTTTGATTCCATTCCATTCCATTCCATTCCATTCCATTCCATTCGGTTTGATTCCATTCCATTCCATTCCATTGCATTCCATTCCATTCCGTTTCATTCCAATCGGGTTGATTCCATTCCATTCCATTCCATTCCATTCCGGTTTATTCCATTCCATACCATTCCCTTCAATTCCATTCCATTCCATTCCATTCGTGTTGCTTCCATTCCATTCCAGAACATTGCATTCCATTCCTTACCATTCCATTCAATTCGTGTTCATTCCATTCCATTCCATTCCATTCCATTCCATTCCATTCCATTCCATTCGGGTTGATTGCATTCCATTCTATTCCATTGCATTCCATTCCATTCCATTCCATTCGGGTTGATTCCATTCCTTTCCATTCCATTTCATTCCATTCCATTCCATTCCATTCCGGTTGATTCCGTTCCATTTCTTTCCATTCCATTCCATTCTATTCCAATCTGTGCCATTCCATTCGGGTTGATTCCATTGCATTCCATTCCATTCCATTCCATTCCATTCGGGTTGATTCCATTCCATTCCATTCCATACCATTCCATTCCATTCAGCTTGATTCCATTCCATTCCATTTGATTCCATTCCATTCGATTCCACTCCATTCTGGTTGACTCCATTCCCTTCCATTTCATTCCATTCTATTCCATTCCATTGCATTCCATTTCATTCCACTCGGGTAGATTCAGTTCTATTCCTTTCCAATCCATTCCATTCCATTCCGGTTGATTCTATTCCATTCCATTCCATTCCATTCCATTTGGGTTGATTCCATTCCATTCCATTCCATTCCAATTCATTCCAGTCCATTCGGTTTGATTCCATTCCATTACATTCCATTCCATTCGGTTGCTTCCATTTCATTCTAGAACATTGCATTCCATTCCATTCCATTCCATTCCACTCTGGTTGATTCCATTCCATTCCATTCCATTCCATTCTATTCCATTCCATTCCTTTTGATTCCATTCCATTCCATTCCATTCCATTTTATTCCATTCGGTTTTATTCCATTCTATTCCATTCCAATTCATTCCTTTCCATTCCATTCCATTCCATTCGGATTGATTCCATTCCATTCCATTCAATTCCTTTCCATTCCTTTCTGGTTGATTCCTTTCCACTCCATTGCTTTCCATTCCACTCAATTCGGGTTGATTCCATTCCATTTCATTCCATTCCATTCCATTCCATTCAATTCGGGATGATTCCATTCCATTCCATTACATTCCATAGCATCACATTCGTGTTGATACCATTCCATTCCTCGCCTTTCCATTCCATTCCATCCCATTACGGATCATGGCATTCCATTCCATTCCACACCATTCCATTCCATTTGGGTTGATTCCATTCCATTCCATTCCATTCCATTCGGGTTAAATCCATTCCACACCATTCCATTCCATTTCGGTTGATTCCATTCCATTCCTTTCCATTCCATTCGGGTTAATTCTATTCCAATCCATTCCATTCCATTTGGGTTGACTCCATTCCATTCCACTCCATTCCATTCCATTCGTGTTAATTCCATTGCATTCCATTCCATTCGATTCCACTCCATTCCATTCCATTCGGGTTGCTTCCATTCCAGTCAAGAACATTCCATTCCATTCCATTCCATTCCATTCCACTCCATTCCAATCCATTCCATTCCACGTGGGTCTATTCTATTCCATTCCATTCCATTCGGGTTTGTTCCATTCCATTCCATTCCATACCATTCCATTCCTTTCGGGTTGAATCCATTCCATTCCATTCCATTCCATTGCATTCCATTCCATTCGGGTTGATTCCATTAAATTCCATTCCATTAAATTCCATTACATTCCATTCGGGTAGATTCCGTTCTATTCCATTCCATTCCATTCCATTCGATTCCGTTCGGGTTGATTCCATTCCGTTCCATTCCAATCCATTCGATTCCATTCCTATTGATTCCATTCCAATCCATTCCATTCCATTCCGTTCCATTCCAATTGATTCCATTGCAATCCATTCCATTCCATTCCGTTCCATTCCGATTGATTCCATTCCATTCCATTCCATTCTTTGTGGTTGATTCCATTCCATTCCATTGCACTGCATTTATTTCCATTCAATTTCATTCCATTCGGGTTGATTCCATTCCTTTCCATTCCATTCCATTCCATTGCATTCGGGTTCATTCCATTCAATTCCATTCAATTCCATTCGGGTTGAATCCATTTCTTTCCATTCCATTCCATTCCACTCCATTCCATTCGGGTTGATTCCATTCCTTTCCATTCCATTCCATCCTATTCCATTCCATTCCATTCCATTCGGGTTGATTCCATTCCATTTCATTCCATTCCATTCCATTCCATTCCATTCGAGTTGATTCCATTCCATTCCACATGAATTCATTCCATTCGATTCCATTCCATTTGGGTTGATTCCATTTCATTCCATTTCATTCTATTCCATTCCATTGCATTCGCGTTTATTCCATTCCATTCCATTCCATTCCATTCCATTCCATTCTATTCCATTCCATTCGTGTTGATTCCATTCCATTCCATTCCATTCGGGATGATTCCATACCATTCCATTCCATTCCATTCCATTCCATTCCATTCCATTCCATTCCGTTCCATTCCCTTCTGGTTTATTCCCTTCCATTCCATTCCATTGCATTCCATTCGGGTTGTTTCCATTCCATTTCATTCGATTCCATTCCATTCCATTCCATTCCATTCCATTCCATTCCATTCTATTCGCGTTGATTCCATTCCATTCAATTCCATTCCATTCCATTCCATTCCATTCCATTCCATTCCATTAAATCCCATTCCATTCCATTCCATTCGGGTTGATTCGATTCCATTCCATTCCATTCCACTGGATTCCATTTCATGCCATTCGGGTAGATTCCGTTCTATTCCATTGCAATCCATTCCATTCCATTCCGGATGATTCCATTCCATTCCATGCCATTCCATTCCATTACGGTTGATTCCATTCCATTCCATTCCATTCCATTCCTTTTGATTCCTCTCCATTCCATTCCATTCCATTCCAATCCATTCCATTCGGTTTGATTCCATTCCATTCCATTGCAATGCATTCCATTCCATTCCATTTCATTCCATTCGGGTTGTATCCGTTCCATTTCATTCCATTCCATTCCACTCCATTCCATTCCATTCGGGTTGATTCCATTCCATTCCATTTGATTCCATTCCATTCGATTCCATTCCATTCGGGTTGACTCCTTTGCATTCCATTTCATTCCATTCTATTCCATTCCATTGCATTCCATTTCATTCAATTCGGGTAGATTCCGTTCTATTCCATTCCAATCCATTCCATTCCATTCCGGTTGATTACATTCCGTTCCATTCCATTCCATTCGTGTTGAATCCATTCCATTCCATTCCATTCCATTCCATTCCATTCCATTCGGGTTTGTTCCATTCCATTCCATTCCATACCATTCCATTCCTTTCGGGTTGATTCCATTCCATTCCATTCCATTGCATTCCATTCCATTACGATTGATTCCATTCCAATCCATTCCATTCCATTCCGTTCCATTCCAATTGATTCCATTCCAATCCATTCCATTCCATTCCATTCCATTCCGATTGATTCCATTCCATTCCATTCCATTGTGGTTGATTCCATTCCATTCCATAGCACTGCATTCCTTTCCATTCAATTTCATTCCATTAGGGTTGATTCCATTCCTTTCCATTCCATTCCATTCCATTGCATTCGGATTCATTCCATTCCATTCCATTCCATTCCATTCGGGTTGAATCCATTCCATTCCATTCCATTCGGGTTGATTCGATTCCATTTCATTCCATTCCATTCCATTCCATTCCATTCCATTCGTGTTGATTCCATTGCATTCCATTCCATTCCATTCCATTCGGGTTGATTCCATTCCATTCCATTCTATTCCATACCATTCCATTCCATTCGAGTTCATTCCATTCCGTTCCATTTGATTCCATTCCATTCTATTCCATGCCATTCGGGTTGACTCCATTCCATTCCATTTCATTCCATTCTATTCCATTCCGTTGCATTCCATTTCATAGCATTCGGGTAGATTCCTTTCTATTCCATACCAGTGCTTTCCATTCCATTCTGATTGATTCCATTCCATTCCATTCTATTCGGTTGCTTCCATTCCATTCCATAAAATTCCATTCCATTCCATTCCATTCCATTGCATTCCATTCCATTCCGGTTGATTCCATTCCATTCCATTCCATTCCATTCCATTCCATTCAATTCCATTCCATTCCTTTTGATTCCATTCCATTCCATTCCATTCCATTCCATTTTATTCCATTCGGATTTCTTCCATTCCATTCCATCCCAATGCATTCTTTTCCATTCCATTTCATTTCATTCGGGTTTATTCCGTTCCATTGCATTCCACTCCATTCCATTCCATTCCATTCCATTCAGGTTGATTCCATTCCATTCCATTCCATTCGGATTGATTCCATTCCATTCCATTCTATTCCATTCCATTCCATTCTATTATCGTTGATTGCATTCCATCCCATTGCATTCCATTCCATCTCATTCCATTCCATTCCATTCGGGTTGATTCCATTCCATTCCATTCCATTCCATTCCATTCCATTCCATTCCATTCCATTCCATTCCATTGCATTCGGGTTGATTCCATTCCATTCCATTCCAATCCATTCCATTCCATTCCATTCTGGTAGATTCCATTCCATTCCATTCCATTCCATTTGTTTAGATTCCATTCCATTCCATTCCATTCCATTACATTACATTACATTACATTCGGTTTGATTCCATTCCATTCAATTCCATTGCATTCCATTCTATTCCATGTCATTCCATTCGGGTTGATTCCATTCCATTCCATTCCATTCCATTCCATTCCATTCCATTCTGGTTGATTCCTTTCCATTCCATTCAATTCCATTCGGTTCGGGTTGATTCCATTCCATTCCATTCCATTCCATTCCATTTTATTCCATTCGGATTGCTTCCATTCCATTCCATTCCAATGCATTCCTTTCCATTCCATTTCATTTCATTCGGGTTGATTCCATTCCACTCCATTCCATTCCATTCCATTCCATTCTGGTTGATTCCATTCCATTCCATTCAATTCGGATTGATTCCATTCCATTCCATTCTATTCCATTCCATTCCATTCTATTCTCGTTGATTGCATTCCATCCCATTGCATTCCATTCCATCTCATTCCATTCCATTCCATTTGTGTTGACTCCATTCCATTCCATTCCATTCCATTGCATTTGTGTTGATTCCATTCCATTCCATTCCATTCCATTCCATTCCATTCCATTGCATTCGGGTTGATTCCATTCCATTCCATTCCATTCCATTCCATTCCATTCCATTCCATTCCATGCGTGTTGATTCCATTCCATTCCATTCCATTGCATTCCATTCCATTCCGTTTCATTCCATTCATGTTGATTCCATTCTATTACATTCCATTCCATTCCCTTCCATTCGAGTTGATTCCATTCCATGGCATTCCATTCTATTCCATTCCAATGCCTTCCTTTCAATTCCATTTCATTCCATTCGGGATGATTCCATTCCATTCCATTCCATTCCATTCCATTCCATTCCATTCCGTTCCATTCCCTTCGGGTTTATTCCCTTCCATTCCATTCCATTGCATTCCATTCGGGTTGTTTCCATTCCATTTCATTCGATTCCATTTCATTCCATTCCATTCCTTTCCATTCCATTTCATTCCATTCCATTCCATTCGGTTGCTTCCATTCCATTCCAGAACATTCCTTTCCATTCCATTCTGGTTGATTCCATTGAGTTCCATTCCATTCCATTCCATTATGTTTGATTCCATTGCATTCCATTCCATTCCATTCCATTCCATTCCATTCTATTCCATTCGGTTTCATTCCATTCCATTCCATTCCATTCCATTCCATTCCATTCGGGATGATTCCGTTCCATTCCATTCCATTCCATTCCATTTCATTCCATTCGTGTTGATACCATTCCATTCCACGCCATTCCATTCCATTAGGATTGATGACATCCATTCCATTCCATACCATTCCATTCCGTTGGGGTTGATTCCATTCCATTCCATTCCAATCCATTCCATTCCGTTCCTAATGATTCCATTCCATTCCTTTCCATTCCATTGTGGTTGATTCCATTCCATTCCATTCCATTGCATTCCTTTCCATTCAATTTCATTCCATTCGGGTTGATTCCATTCCATTCCATTCCTTTCCATTCCATTACATTCCATTCGGCTACATTCCATTCCATTCCATTCCATTCCATTCCATTCCATTCCATTCCCTTCCCTTCGGGTTGAATCCATTCCATTCCATTGCATTCCATTCCATTCCATTCCATTCCATTCCATTCCATTCCATTCGGGTTGATTCCATTCCATTCCATTCCATTCCATTTCATTCCATTCGGGTTCATTCCATTCCATTTCATTTCATTCAATTCCATTCCATTCCATTCCATTCGGGTTGATTCCATTCCATTCCATTCCATTCCATTCCATCCTATTCCATTCCACTCCATTCCATTCGTGTTGATTCCATTCCATTCCATTCCATTCCATTCCATTCCATTCCATTCGGGTTGATTCGATTCCATTTCATTCCATTCCATTCCATTCCATTCCATTCCATTCGTGGTGATTCCATTCCATTCCATTCCATTCGGGTTGATTCCATTCCATTCTATTCTATTCCATACCATTCCATTCCATTCGAGTTCGTTCCATTCCATTCCATTTGATTCCATTCCATTCTATTCCATGCCATTCGGGTTGACTCCTTTCCATTCCATTTCATTCCATTCTATTCCATTCCTTTGCACACCATTTCATAGCATTTGGGTAGAATCTTTCCTATTCCATACCAATGCATTCCATTCCATTCTGATTGATTCCATTCCATTCCGTTCCATTCCATTCGATTTCATTCCAATCCATTGGGTTTGATTGCATTCCATTCCATTCCATTCCATTCGGTTGCTTCCATTCCTTTCCATAAAATTCCATTCCATTCCGGTTGATTCCATTCCATTCCATTCCATTCCATTAAATTCCATTCCATTCCATTCCATTCCATTCAATTCCATTCCATTCCTTTGGATTCCATTCCATTCCATTCCATTTTATTCCATTCGGATTGCTTCCATTACCTTCCATTCCAATGCATTCCTTTCCATTCCATTTCATTTCATTCGGGTTGATTCCATTCCATTCCATTCCACTCCATTCCATACCATTCCATTCCTTTCGGGTTGATTCCATTCCATTCCATTCCATTCCATTGCTTTCCATTCCATTCGGGTTGATTCCATTATATTCCATTCCATTACATTCCATTACATTCCATTCGGGTAGTTTCCGTTCTATTCCATTCCATTCCATTCCATTCCGTTCGGGTTGATTCCATTCCATTCCATTCCAATCCATTTGATTCCATTCCGATTGATTCCATTCCAATCCATTCCATTCCATTCCGTTCCATTCCAATTGATTCCAATCCAATCCATTCCATTCCATTCCATTCCGTTCCGATTGATTCCATTCCATTCCATTCCATTGTGGTTGATTCCATTCCATTCCATTGCACTGCATTCCTTTCCATTCAATTTCATTCCATTAGGGTTGATTCCATTCCTTTCCATTCCATTCCATTCCATTGCATTTGGGTTCATTCCATTCCATTCCATTCCATTCCATTCGGTTTGAATCCATTCCATTCCATTCCATTCCATTTCATTCCATTCCATTCCATTCCATTCCATTCGGATTGATTCCATTCCTTTCCATTCCATTGCATTGCATTCCATTCCATTCCATACCCTTCGGGTTGATTCCATTCCATTTCATTCCATTCCCTTCCATTCCATTCCATTCCATTCGGGTTGATTCCATTTCATTCCATTCCATTCCATTCCACACCATTCCATCCTATTCCTTTCCATTCCATTCCATTCGGGTTGATTCCATTCCATTTCATACCATTCCATTCCATTCCATTCCATTCGTGTTGATTGCATTCCATTCCATTCCATCTCATTACATTCCATTGGGGTTGATTCTATTCCATTCCATTCCATTCCATACCATTCCATTCTATTCGAGGTGATTCCATTCCTTTCCATTGCATTGCATTTTATTCCATTCGGATTGATTCCATTCCATTCCATTCCAATTCATTCCTTTCCATTCCACTTCATTCCATTCGGGTTGATTCCATTCCTTTCCATTCCATTGCATTCCATTCCATTCCATTCCATACCCTTCGGGTTGATTCCATTCCATTTCGTTCCATTCCCTTCCATTCCATTCCATTCCATTCGGGTTGATTCCAATCCATTCCATTCCATTCCATTCCACACCATTCCATCCTATTCCATTCGGGTTGATTCCATTCCATTTCATTCCATTCCATTCCATTCCATTCTATTCGTGTTGATTCCATTCCATTCTATTCCATTCGATCTCATTACATTCCATTCGGGTTGATTCAATTCCATTCCATTCCATTCGATACCACTCCATACCATTCGTGTTGATTCCATTCCATTCCACATGAATTCATTCCATTCGATTCCATTCCATTTGGGTTGATTCCATTTCATTCCATTTCATTCCATTCTAATCCATTCCATTGCATTCCGTTTCAGTGCATTCAGGTAGATTCCGTTCTATTCCATTCCAATCCATTGAATTCCAATCCGGTTGATTAATTCCATTCCATTCCATTCCATTTCATTCCAAACCATTGGGTTTGATTCCATTTCATTCCATTCCTTTCCATTCGGTTGCTTCCATTCCATTGCAGAACATTCCATTCCATTCCATTCCATTCCGGTTGATTCCATTCCATTCCATTCCATTCCATTCTATTCCATTCCATTCCTTTTGATTCCATTCCATTCCATACCATTCCATTTTATTCCATTCGGATTGATTCCATTCCAATCCATTCCAATGCATTCCTTTCCATTCCATTTCATTCCATTCGTTTTGATTCCATTCCATTCCATTACATTACATTCCATTCCATTCTCGTTGATTCCATTCCATTCCATTCTATTCTGTTTGATTCCATTCCATACCATTCTATTCCATTCCTTTCCATTCTCTTCTCGTTGATTCCATTCCATCCCATTGCATTACATTCCATCCCATTCCATTCCATTCCATTCGGGTTCATTCCATTCCATTCCATTCCATTCCATTCCATTTGGGTTGATTCCTTTCCATTCCATTCCATTCTATTCCATTCCATTGCATTCGGGTTGATTCCATTCCATTCCATTCCATTCCATTGCATTCGTGCTGATTCCATTCAATTCCATTCCATTGCATTCCATTCCATTCCATTCCCTTCCATTCGTGTTGATTCCATTCCATGGCATTCCATTCCATTCCATTCCAATCCATTCCATTCCTTTCGGGTTGATTCCACTCCTTTCCATTCCATTGCATGCCATTCCATTCCATTTCATTCCATTCGGGGTGATTCCATTCCATTCCATTCCATTCCGTTTCGTTCCCTTCGGGTTGATTCCATTCCATTCCATTCCATTCAATTCCATTCCATTCCATTCCATTCCTTTCGTGTTGATACGATTCCATTCCATGCCATTCTATTCCATTCCATTCCATTAGGATTGATGACATTCCAATCCTTTCCATACCTTTCCATTCCATTTGGGTTGATTCCATTCCATTCCATTCCATTCCTTTCCATCCGGGTTAATTGCTTCCATTCCAGTCAAGAACATTCCATTACATTACTTTCCATTACATTACATTCGGTTTGATTCCATTCCATTCCATTCCATTCCATTGCATTCCATTCCATGTCATTCCATTCGTGTTGATTCCATTCAATTCCATTCCACTCCATCCCATTCTGTTTGATTCCATTCCATTCCATTCCATTCGGGTTGATTGCATTCCATTCCATTCTATTCCATTCCATTCCACTCTATTCGCGTTGATTCCATTCCATTCCATTCTATTAAATCCCATTCCATTCCATTCGGGTTGATTCGATTCAATTCCATTCCGTTCCATTGCATTCCATTTCATTCCATTCGGGTAGATACCGTTCTATTCCATTCCAATCCATTGCATTCGATCCCGGTTGATTGCAATCCATTCCATTCCATTCCATTTGGGTTGATTCCATTCCATTCCATTCCATTCCATTGCATTATATTCCATTTGGGTTGATTCCATTCCGTTCCATTCCATTCCATTCCATTCGGTTGCTTCCATTCCATTCCAGAACATTCCATTCCATTCCATTCTGGTTGATTCCATTGAGTTCCATTGCATTCCATTCCATTATGTTTGATTCCATTGCATTCCATTGCATTCCATTGCATTCCATTCCATTCTATTCCATTCGGTTTCATTCCATTCCATTCCATTCCATTCCATTCCATTCCATTCCATTCGGGATGATTCCATTCCATTCCATTCCATTTCATTCCATTCGTGTTGATACCATTCCATTCTATGCCATTCCATTCCATTAGGATTGATGACATCCATTCCATTCCATACCATTCCATTCCATTCGGCTTGATTCCATTCCATTCCATTCCAATCCATTCCATTCCGTTCCTATTGATTCCATTCCATTCCATTCCATTCCATTCCATTCCATTCCATTCCATTCCGTTCTGATTGATTCCATTCCATTCCTTCCCATTCCATTGTGGTTGATTCCATTCCATTCCATTCCATTGCATTCCTTTCCATTCAATTTCATTCCATTCGTGTTGATTCCATTCCATTCCATTCCTTTCCATTCCTTTACATTACATTCGGCTACATTCCATTCCATTCCATTCCATTCCATTCCATTCCATTCCATTCCCTTCCCTTCGGGTTGAATCCATTCCATTCCATTGCATTCCATTCCTTTCCATTCCATTCCTTTCCATTCCATTCGCGTTGATTCCATTCCATTCCATTCCATTCCATTCCATTCCATTCCATTCCATTCCATTCCATTCCATTCCAATCGGGTTGATTCCATTCCATTTCATTCCATTCCATTCCATTCCATTTGGGTTGATTCCATTCCATTCCATTCCATTCCATTCCATTCCATTCCATTGCATTCGGGTTGATTCCATTCCATTCCATTCCATTCCATTCCATTCCATTCCATTCCATTGCATTCGTGCTGATTCCATTCCATTCCATTCCATTGCATTCCATTCCATTCCATTACCTTCCATTCGTGTTGATTCCATTCCATGGCATTCCATTCCATTCCATTCCAATCCATTCCATTCCATTCGGGTTGATTCCACTCCATTCCATTCCATTGCATGCCATTCCATTCCATTTCATTCCATTCGGGGTGATTCCATTCCATTCCGTTTCGTTCCCTTCGGGTTGATTCCATTCCATTCCATTCCATTCCATTCCATTCCATTCCATTCGTGTTGATACGATTCCATTCCATGCCATTCCATTCCATTCCATTCCATTAGGATTGATGACATTCCAATCCTTTCCATACCATTCCATTCCATTTGGGTTGATTCCATTCCATACCATTCCTTTCCATCCGGGTTAGTTGCTTCCATTCCAGTCAAGAACATTCCATTACATTACTTTCCATTACATTACATTACATTCGGTTTGATTCCATTCCATTCCATTCCATTGCATTGCATTCAATTCCATGTCATTCCTTTCGTGTTGATTCCATTCCATTCCATTCCATTCCATTCCATTCCATTCGGGTTGATTCCATTCCATTCCATTCCTTTCCATTCCATTACATTCCATTCGGCTACATTCCACTCCATTCCATTCCATTCCCTTCCCTTCGGGTTGAATCCATTCCATTCCATTGCATTCCATTACATTCCATTCCATTCCATTCCATTCCATTCCATTCGCGTTGATTCCATTCCATTCCATTCCATTCCATTCCATTCCATTCCATTTCATTCCAATCGGGTTGATTCCATTCCATTTCATTCCATTCCATTCCATTCCATTTGGGTTGATTCCATTCCATTCCATTCCATTCCATTCCATTCCATTGCATTCGGGTTGATTCCATTCCATTCCATTCCATTCCATTCCATTCCATTCCATTCCATTCCATTGCATTCGTGCTGATTCCATTCCATTCCATTCCATTGCATTCCATTCCATTCCATTACCTTCCATTCGTGTTGATTCCATTCCATGGCATTCCATTCCATTCCATTCCAATCCATTCCATTCCATTCGGGTTGATTCCACTCCATTCCATTCCATTGAATGCCATTCCATTTCATTTCATTCCATTCGGGGTGATTCCATTCCATTCCGTTTCATTCCCTTCGGGTTGATTCCATTCCATTCCATTCCATTCCATTCCATTCCATTCGTGTTGATACGATTCCATTCCATGCCATTCCATTCCATTCCAATCCATTAGGATTGATGACATTCCAATCCTTTCCATACCATTCCATTCCATTTGGGTTGATTCCATTCCATACCATTCCTTTCCATCCGGGTTAGTTGCTGCCATTCCAGTCAAGAACATTCCATTACATTACTTTCCATTACATTACATTACATTCGGTTTGATTCCATTCCATTCCATTCCATTGCATTGCATTCAATTCCATGTCATTCCATTCGTGTTGATTCCATTCCATTCCATTCCATTCCATTCCATTCCATTCCATTCGGGTTGATTCCATTCCATTCCATTCCTTTCCATTCCATTACATTCCATTCGGCTACATTCCATTCCATTCCATTCCATTCCATTCCATTCCATACCATTCCATTCCCTTCCCTTCGGGTTGAATCCATTCCATTCCATTGCATTCCATTCCATTCCATTCCATTCCATTCCATTCCATTCCATTCGGGTTGATTCCATTCCATTCAATTCCATTCCATTCCATTCCATTCCATTCCATTCCATTCCATTTCATTCCATTCGGGTTCATTCCATTCCATTTCAGTCCATTCCATTCCATTCCATTCCATTCCATTCCTTTCCATTCCATTCGGGTTGATTCCATTCCATTCCATTCCATTCCATTCCATTCCATCCTATTCCATTCCACTCCATTCCATTCGTGTTGATTCCATTCCATTCCATTCCATTCCATTCCATTCCATTCCATTCCATTCCATTCCATTCCATTCGTGTTGATTCCATTCCATTCCATTCCATTCGGGTTGATTCCATTCCATTCTATTCTATTCCATACCATTCCATTCCATTCGAGTTCATTCCATTCCATTCCATTTGATTCCATTCCATTCTATTCCATGCCATTCGGGTTGACTCCATTCCATTCCATTTCATTACATTCTATTCCATTCCGTTGCACTCCATTTCATAGCATTCGGGTAGAATCCTTCCTATTCCATACCAATGCATTCCATTCCATTCTGATTGATTCCATTCCATTCCATTCCATTCCATTCGATTTCATTCCAATCCATTGGGTTTGATTGCATTCCATTCCATTCCATTCCATTCGGTTGCTTCCATTCCTTTCCATAAAATTCCATTCCATTCCATTCCATTCCGGTTGATTCCATTCCATTCCATTCCATTCCATTCAATTCCATTCCATTCCTTTGGATTCCATTCCATTCCATTCCATTTTATTCCATTCGGATTGCTTCCATTACCTTCCATTCCAATGCATTCCTTTCCATTCCATTTCATTTCATTCGGGTTGATTCCATTCCATTCCATTCCACTCCATTCCATACCATTCCATTCCTTTCGGGTTGATTCCATTCCATTCCATTCCATTCCATTGCTTTCCATTCCATTCGGGTTGATTCCATTATATTCCATTCCATTACATTCCATTACATTCCTTTCGGGTAGTTTCCGTTCTATTCCATTCCATTCCATTCCATTCCATTCCATTCCATTCCATTCCATTCCATTTCATTCCAATCGTGTTGATTCCATTCCATTTCATTCCATTCCATTCCATTCCATTTGGGTTGATTCCATTCCATTCCATTCCATTCCATTCCATTCCATTCCATTGCATTCGGGTTGATTCCATTCCATTCCATTCCATTCCATTCCATTCCATTCCATTCCATTCCATTGCATTCGTGCTGATTCCATTCCATTCCATTCCATTGCATTCCATTCCATTCCATTACCTTCCATTCGTGTTGATTCCATTCCATGGCATTCCATTCCATTCCATTCCAATCCATTCCATTCCATTCGGGTTGATTCCACTCCATTCCATTCCATTGCATGCCATTCCATTCCATTTCATTCCATTCGGGGTGATTCCATTCCATTCCGTTTCGTTCCCTTCGGGTTGATTCCATTCCATTCCATTCCATTCCATTCCATTCCATTCCATTCCATTCGTGTTGATACGATTCCATTCCATGCCATTCCATTCCATTCCATTCCATTAGGATTGATGACATTCCAATCCTTTCCATACCATTCCATTCCATTTGGGTTGATTCCATTCCATACCATTCCTTTCCATCCGGGTTAGTTGCTGCCATTCCAGTCAAGAACATTCCATTACATTACTTTCCATTACATTACATTACATTCGGTTTGATTCCATTCCATTCCATTCCATTGCATTGCATTCAATTCCATGTCATTCCTTTCGTGTTGATTCCATTCCATTCCATTCCATTCCATTCCATTCCATTCGGGTTGATTCCATTCCATTCCATTCCTTTCCATTCCATTACATTCCATTCGGCTACATTCCACTCCATTCCATTCCATTCCCTTCCCTTCGGGTTGAATCCATTCCATTCCATTGCATTCCATTCCATTCCATTCCATTCCATTCCATTCCATTCCATTCGCGTTGATTCCATTCCATTCCATTCCATTCCATTCCATTCCATTTCATTCCAATCGGGTTGATTCCATTCCATTTCATTCCATTCCATTCCATTCCATTTGGGTTGATTCCATTCCATTCCATTCCATTCCATTCCATTCCATTGCATTCGGGTTGATTCCATTCCATTCCATTCCATTCCATTCCATTCCATTCCATTCCATTCCATTGCATTCGTGCTGATTCCATTCCATTCCATTCCATTGCATTCCATTCCATTCCATTACCTTCCATTCGTGTTGATTCCATTCCATGGCATTCCATTCCATTCCATTCCAATCCATTCCATTCCATTCGGGTTGATTCCACTCCATTCCATTCCATTGAATGCCATTCCATTTCATTTCATTCCATTCGGGGTGATTCCATTCCATTCCGTTTCATTCCCTTCGGGTTGATTCCATTCCATTCCATTCCATTCCATTCCATTCCATTCCATTCGTGTTGATACGATTCCATTCCATGCCATTCCATTCCATTCAATTCCATTAGGATTGATGACATTCCAATCCTTTCCATACCATTCCATTCCATTTGGGTTGATTCCATTCCATACCATTCCTTTCCATCCGGGTTAGTTGCTGCCATTCCAGTCAAGAACATTCCATTACATTACTTTCCATTACATTACATTACATTCGGTTTGATTCCATTCCATTCCATTCCATTGCATTGCATTCAATTCCATGTCATTCCATTCGTGTTGATTCCATTCCATTCCATTCCATTCCATTCCATTCCATTCGGGTTGATTCCATTCCATTCCATTCCTTTCCATTCCATTACATTCCATTCGGCTACATTCCATTCCATTCCATTCCATTCCATTCCATTCCATACCAGTCCATTCCCTTCCCTTCGGGTTGAATCCATTCCATTCCATTGCATTCCATTCCATTCCATTCCATTCCATTCGGGTTGATTCCATTCCATTCCATTCCATTCCATTCCATTCCATTCCATTCCATTCCATTTCATTCCATTCGGGTTCATTCCATTCCATTTCAGTCCATTCCATTCCATTCCATTCCATTCCATTCCTTTCCATTCCATTCGGGTTGATTCCATTCCATTCCATTCCATTCCATTCCATTCCATTCCATCCTATTCCATTCCACTCCATTCCATTCGTGTTGATTCCATTCCATTCCATTCCATTCCATTCCATTCCATTCCATTCCATTCCATTCCATTCGTGTTGATTCCATTCCATTCCATTCCATTCGGGTTGATTCCATTCCATTCTATTCTATTCCATACCATTCCATTCCATTCGAGTTCATTCCATTCCATTCCATTTGATTCCATTCCATTCTATTCCATGCCATTCGGGTTGACTCCATTCCATTCCATTTCATTACATTCTATTCCATTCCGTTGCACTCCATTTCATAGCATTCGGGTAGAATCCTTCCTATTCCATACCAATGCATTCCATTCCATTCTGATTGATTCCATTCCATTCCATTCCATTCCATTCGATTTCATTCCAATCCATTGGGTTTGATTGCATTCCATTCCATTCCATTCCATTCGGTTGCTTCCATTCCTTTCCATAAAATTCCATTCCATTCCATTCCATTCCGGTTGATTCCATTCCATTCCATTCCATTCCATTCAATTCCATTCCATTCCTTTGGATTCCATTCCATTCCATTCCATTTTATTCCATTCGGATTGCTTCCATTACCTTCCATTCCAATGCATTCCTTTCCATTCCATTTCATTTCATTCGGGTTGATTCCATTCCATTCCATTCCACTCCATTCCATACCATTCCATTCCTTTCGGGTTGATTCCATTCCATTCCATTCCATTCCATTGCTTTCCATTCCATTCGGGTTGATTCCATTATATTCCATTCCATTACATTCCATTACATTCCTTTCGGGTAGTTTCCGTTCTATTCCATTCCATTCCATTCCATTCCGTTCGGGTTGATTCCATTCCATTCCATTCCAATCCATTTGATTCCATTCCGATTGATTCCATTCCAATCCATTCCATTCCATTCCGTTCCATTCCAATTGATTCCAATCCAATCCATTCCATTCCATTCCATTCCGTTCCGATTGATTCCATTCCATTCCATTCCATTGTGGTTGATTCCATTCCATTCCATTGCACTGCATTCCTTTCCATTCAATTTCATTCCATTAGGGTTGATTCCATTCCTTTCCATTCCATTCCATTCCATTGCATTCGGGTTCATTCCATTCCATTCCATTCCATTCCATTCCATTCCATTCCATTCGGTTTGAATCCATTCCATTCCATTCCATTCCATTCCATTCAATTCCATTCGGATTGATTTCATTCCTTTCCATTCCATTGCATTCCATTGCATTCCATTCCATACCCTTCGGGTTCATTCCATTCCATTTCATTCCATTCCCTTCCATTCCATTCCATTCCATTCGGGTTGATTCCATTCCATTCCATTCCATTCCATTCCACAACTTTCCATCCTATTCCTTTCCATTCCATTCCATTCGGGTTGATTCCATTCCATTTCATACCATTCCATTCCATTCCATTCCATTCGTGTTGATTCCATTCCATTCCATTCCATTCCATCTCATTACATTCCATTGGGGTTGATTCTATTCCATTCCATTCCATTCCATACCATTCCATTCTATTCGAGTTGATTCCATTCCTTTCCATTGCATTCCATTTTATTCCATTCGGATTGATTCCATTCCATTCCATTCCAATTCATTCCTTTCCATTCCACTTCATTCCATTCGGGTTGATTCCATTCCTTTCCATTCCATTGCATTCCATTCCATTCCATTCCATACCCTTCGGGTTGATTCCATTCCATTTCGTTCCATTCCCTTCCATTCCATTCCATTCCATTCGGGTTGATTCCAATCCATTCCATTCCATTCCATTCCACACCATTCCATCCTATTCCATTCGGGTTGATTCCATTCTATTTCATTCCATTCCATTCCATTCCATTCCATTCGTGTTGATTCCATTCCATTCCATTCCATTCCATTCGATCTAATTACATTCCATTCGGGTTGATTCAATTCCATTCCATTCCATTCCATACCACTCCATACCATTCGTGTTGATTCCATTCCATTCCACATGAATTCATTCCATTCGATTCCATTCCATTTGGGTTGATTCCATTTCATTCCATTTCATTCCATTCTAATCCATTCCATTGCATTTCGTTTCATTGCATTCAGGTAGATTCCGCTCTATTCCATTCCAATCCATTTAATTCCAATCCGGTTGATTAATTCCATTCCATTCCATTCCATTTCATTCCAAACCATTGGGTTTGATTCCATTTCATTCCATTCCTTTCCATTCGGTTGCTTCCATTCCATTGCAGAACATTCCATTCCATTCCATTCCATTCCGGTTGATTCCATTCCATTCCATTCCATTCCATTCTATTCCATTCCATTCCTTTTGATTCCATTCCATTCCATACCATTCCATTTTATTCCATTCGGATTGATTCCATTCCATTCCATTCCAATGCATTCCTTTCCATTCCATTTCATTCCATTCGTGTTGATTCCATTCCATTCCATTACATTACATTCCATTCCATTCTCGTTGATTCCATTCCATTCCTTTCTATTCTGTTTGATTCCATTCCATACCATTCCTTTCCATCCGGGTTAATTGCTTCCATTCCAGTCAAGAACATTCCATTACTTTACTTTCCATTACATTACATTCGGTTTGATTCCATTCCATTCCATTCCGTTCCATTGTATTCCATTCCATGTCATTCCATTCGTGTTGATTCCATTCAATTCCATTCCACTCCATCCCAATCTGGTTGATTCCATTCCATTCCATTCCATTCCATTCCATTCCATTCCATTCCATTCCATTCGGGTTGATTGCATTCCATTCCATTCTATTCTATTCCATTCCACTCTATTCGCGTTGATTCCATTCCATTCCATTCCATTAAATCCCATTCCATTCCATACGGGTTGATTCGATTCAATTCCATTCCGTTCCATTGCTTTCCATTTCATTCCATTCAGGTAGATACCGTTCTATTCCATTCCAATCCATTGCATTCGATCCCGGTTGATTGCAATCCATTCCATTCCATTCCATTTGGGTTGATTCCATTCCATTCCATTCCATTCCATTGCATTATATTCCATTTGGGTTGATTCCATTCCGTTCCATTCCATTCCATTCCATTCGGTTGCTTCCATTCCATTCCAGAACATTCCATTCCATTCCATTCTGGTTGATTCCATTGAGTTCCATTCCATTCCATTCCATTATGTTTGATTACATTGCATTCCATTCCATTCCATTCCATTCCATTCCATTCTATTCCATTCGGTTTCATTCCATTCCATTCCATTCCATTCCATTCCATTCCATTCCATTCGGGATGATTCCATTCCATTCCATTCCATTCCATTTCATTCCATTCGTGTTGATACCATTCCATTCTACGCCATTCCATTCCATTAGGATTGATGACATCCATTCCATTCCATACCATTCCATTCCATTCGGCTGCATTCCATTCCATTCCATTCCAATCCATTCCATTCCGTTCCTATTGATTCCATTCCATTCCATTCCATTCCATTCCATTCCATTCCCTTCTGATTGATTCCATTCCATTCCTTCCCATTCCATTGTGGTTGATTCCATTCCATTCCATTCCATTGCATTCCTTTCCATTCAATTTCATTCCATTCTTGTTGATTCCATTCCATTCCAATCCTTTCCATTCCTTTCCATTACATTCGGCTACATTCCATTCCATTCCATTCCATTCCATTCCCTTCCCTTCGGGTTGAATCCATTCCATTCCATTGCATTCCATTCCATTCCATTCCATTCCATTCCATTCCATTCCATTCGCGTTGATTCCATTCCATTCCATTCCATTCCATTCCATTCCATTCCATTCCATTTCATTCCAATCGGGTTGATTCCATTCCATTTCATTCCATTCCATTCCATTCCATTTGGGTTGATTCCATTCCATTCCATTCCATTCTATTCCATTCCATTGCATTCGGGTTGATTCCATTCCATTCCATTCCATTCCATTCCATTCCATTCCATTCCATTGCATTCATGCTGATTCCATTCCATTCCATTCCATTGCATTCCATTCCATTCCATTACCTTCCATTCGTGTTGATTCCATTCCTTGGCATTCCATTCCATTCCATTCCAATCCATTCCATTCCATTCGTGTTGATACGATTCCATTCCATGCCATTCTATTCCATTCCATTCCATTAGGATTGATGACATTCCAATCCTTTCCATACCTTTCCATTCCATTTGGGTTGATTCCATTCCATTCCATTCCATTCCTTTCCATCCGGGTTAATTGCTTCCATTCCAGTCAAGAACATTCCATTACATTAGTTTCCATTACATTACATTCGGTTTGATTCCATTCCATTCCATTCCATTCCATTCCCTTGCATTCCATTCCATGTCATTCCATTCGTGTTGATTCCATTCAATTCCATTCCACTCCATCCCATTCTGGTTGATTCCATTCCATTCCATTCCATTCCATTCCATTCCATTTCATTCCATTCGGGTTCATTCCATTCCATTTCATTCCATTCCATTCCATTCCATTCCATTCCATTCCATTCGTGTTGATTCCATTCCATTCCATTCCATTCCATTCCATTCCATCCTATTCCATTCCACTCCATTCCATTCGTGTTGATTCCATTCCATTCCATTCCATTCCATTCCATTCCATTCCATTCCATTCCATTCCATTCGGGTTGATTCGATTCCATTTCATTCCATTCCATTCCATTCCATTCCATTCCATTCGTGTTGATTCCATTCCATTCCATTCCATTCGGGTTGATTCCATTCCATTCTATTCAATTCCATACCATTCCATTCCATTCCAGTTCATTCCATTCCATTCCATTTGATTCCATTCCATTCTATTCCATGGCATTCGGGTTGACTCCATTCCATTCTATTTCATTCCATTCTATTCCATTCCGTTGCACTCCATTTCATAGCATTTGGGTAGAATCCTTCCTATTCCATACCAATGCATTCCATTCCATTCTGATTGATTCCATTCCATTCCATTCCATTCCATTCGATTTCATTCCAATCCATTGGGTTTGATTGCATTCCATTCCGTTCCATTCCATTCGGTTGCTTCCATTCCTTTCCATAAAATTCCATTCCATTCCATTCCATTCCGGTTGATTCCATTCCATTCCATTCCATTCCATTCCATTCAATTCCATTCCTTTGGATTCCATTCCATTCCATTCCATTTTATTCCATTCGGATTGCTTCCATTACCTTCCATTCCAATGCATTCCTTTCCATTCCATTTCATTTCATTCGGGTTGATTCCATTCCATTCCATTCCACTCCATTCCATACCATTCCATTCCTTTCGGGTTGATTCCATTCCATTCCATTCCATTCCATTCCATTCCATTCCATTCCGTTCCATTCCCTTCGGGTTTATTCCCTTCCATTCCATTCCATTGCATTCCATTCGGGTTGTTTCCATTCCATTTCATTCGATTCCATTCCATTCCATTCCATTCCATTCCATTCCATTCCATTCTATTCGCGTTGATTCCATTCCATTCCATTCCATTTAATCCCATTCCATTCCATTCCATTCGGGTTGATTCGATTCCATTCCATTCCATTCCACTGGATTCCATTTCATGCCATTTGGGTAGATTCCGTTCTATTCCATTGCAATCCATTCCATTCCATTCCGGATGATTCCATTCCATTCCATGCCATTCCATTCCATTACGGTTGATTCGATTCCATTTCATTCCATTCCATTCCTTTCCATTCCATTTCATTCCATTCCATTCCATTCCATTCGGTTGCTTCCATTCCATTCCAGAACATTCCATTCCATTCCATTCTGGTTGATTCCATTGAGTTCCATTCCATTCCATTCCATTATGTTTGATTCCATTGCATTCCATTCCATTCCATTCCATTCCATTCCATTCTATTCCATTCGGTTTCATTCCATTCCATTCCATTCCATTCCATTCCATTCCATTCCATTCCATTCGGGATGATTCCATTCCATTCCATTCCATTCCATTCCATTTCATTCCATTCCTGTTGATACCATTCCATTCCACGCCATTCCATTCCATTAGGATTGATGACATCCATTCCATTCCATACCATTCCATTCGGTTGGGGTTGATTCCATTCCATTCCATTCCAATCCATTCCATTCAGTTCCTATTGATTCCTTTCCATTCCATTCCATTCCATTCCATTCCATTCCATTCCATTCCGTTCTGATTGATTCCATTCCATTCCTTTCCATTCCATTGTGGTTGATTCCATTCCATTCCATTCCATTGCATTCCTTTCCATTCAATTTCATTCCATTCGGGTTGATTCCATTCCATTCCATTCCTTTCCATTCCATTACATTCCATTCGGCTACATTCCATTCCATTCCATTCCATTCCATTCCATTCCATTCCCTTCCCTTCGGGTTGAATCCATTTCATTCCATGGCATTCCATTCCATTCCATTCCATTCGGGTTGATTCCATTCCATTCCATTCCATTCCATTCCATTCCATTCCATTCCATTCCATTCGGGTTCATTCCCTTCCATTTCAGTCCATTCCATTCCATTCCATTCCATTCCATTCCATTCCATTCGGGTTGATTCCATTCCGTTCCATTCCATTCCATTCCATTCCATCGTATTTCATTCCACTCCATTCCATTCGTGTTGATTCCATTCCATTCCATTCCATTCCATTCCATTCCATTCCATTCGGGTTGATTCGATTCCATTTCATTCCATTCCATTCCATTCCATTCCATTCCATTCGTGTTGATTCCATTCCATTCCATTCCATTCGGGTTGATTCCATTCCATTCTATTCTATTCCATACCATTCCATTCCATTCGAGTTCATTCCATTCCATTCCATTTGATTCCATTCCATTCTATTCCATGCCATTCGGGTTGACTCCACTCCATTCCATTTAATTACTTTCTATTCCATTCCGTTGCACTCCATTTCATAGCATTCGTGTAGAATCCTTCCTATTCCATACCAATGCATTCCATTCCATTCTGATTGATTCCATTCCATTCCATTCCATTCCATTCGATTTCATTCCAATCCATTGGGTTTGATTGCATTCCATTCCATTCCATTCCATTCGGTTGCTTCCATTCCTTTCCATAAAATTCCATTCCATTCCATTCCATTCCGGTTGATTCCATTCCATTCCATTCCATTCCATTCAATTCCATTCCATTCCTTTGGATTCCATTCCATTCCATTCCATTTTATTCCATTCGGATTGCTTCCATTACCTTCCATTCCAATGCTTTCCTTTCCATTCCATTTCATTTCATTCGGGTTCATTCCATTCCATTCCATTCCACTCCATTCCATACCATTCCATTCCTTTCGGGTTGATTCCATTCCATTCCATTCCATTCCATTGCTTTCCATTCCATTCGGGTTGATTCCATTATATTCCATTCCATTACATTCCATTACATTCCATTCGGGTAGTTTCCGTTCTATTCCATTCCATTCCATTCCATTCCGTTCGGGTTGATTCCATTCCATTCCATTCCAATACATTTGATTCCATTCCGATTGATTCCATTCCAATCCATTCCATTCCATTCCGTTCCATTCCAATTGATTCCAATCCAATCCATTCCATTCCATTCCATTCCGTTCCGATTGATTCCATTCCATTCCATTCCATTGTGGTTGATTCCATTCCATTCCATTGCACTGCATTCCTTTCTATTCAATTTCATTCCATTAGGGTTGATTCCATTCCTTTCCATTCCATTCCATTCCATTGCATTCGGGTTCATTCCATTCCATTCCATTCCATTCCATTCCATTCCATTCGCTTTGAATCCATTCCATTCCATTCCATTCCATTCCATTCCATTCCATTCGGATTGATTCCATTCCTTTCCATTCCATTGCATTCCATTGCATTCCATTCCATACCCTTCGGGTTGATTCCATTCCATTTCATTCAATTCCCTTCCATTCCATTCCATTCCATTCGGGTTGATTCCATTCCATTCCATTCCATTCCATTCCATTCCACACCATTCCATCCTATTCCTTTCCATTCCATTCCATTCGGGTTGATTCCATTCCATTTCATACCATTCCATTCCATTCCATTCCATTCGTGTTGATTGCATTCCATTCCATTCCATTCCATCTCATTACATTCCATTGTGGTTGATTCTATTCCATTCCATTCCATTCCATACCATTCCATTCTATTCGAGTTGATTCCATTCCTTTCCATTGCATTCCATTTTATTCCATTCGGATTGATTCCATTCCATTCCATTCCAATTCATTCCTTTCCATTCCACTTCATTCCATTCGGGTTGATTCCATTCCTTTCCATTCCATTGCATTCCATTCCATTCCATTCCATACCCTTCGGGTTGATTCCATTCCATTTCGTTCCATTCCCTTCCATTCCATTCCATTCCATTCGGGTTGATTCCAATCCATTCCATTCCATTCCATTCCACACCATTCCATCCTATTCCATTCGGGTTGATTCCATTCCATTTCATTCCATTCCATTCCATTCCATTCCATTCCATTCGTGTTGATTCCATTCCATTCCATTCCATTCGATCTAATTACATTCCATTCGGGTTGATTCAATTCCATTCCATTCCATTCCATACCACTCCATACCATTCGTGTTGATTCCATTCCATTCCACATGAATTCATTCCATTCGATTCCATTCCATTTGGGTTGATTCCATTTCATTCCATTTCATTCCATTCTAATCCATTCCATTGTATTCCGTTTCATTGCATTCAGGTAGATTCCGTTCTATTCCATTCCAATCCATTTAATTCCAATCCGGTTGATTAATTCCATTCCATTCCATTCCATTTCATTCCAAACCATTGGGTTTGATTCCATTTCATTCCATTCCTTTCCATTCGGTTGCTTCCAGTCCATTGAAGAACATTCCATTCCATTCCATTCCATTCCGGTTGATTCCATTCCATTCCATTCCATTCCATTCTATTCCATTCCATTCCTTTTGATTCCATTCCATTCCATACCATTCCATTTTATTCCATTCGGATTGATTCCATTCCATTCCATTCCAATGCATTCCTTTCCATTCCATTTCATTCCCTTCGGGTTGATTCCATTCTATTCCCTTCCATTCGGGTTGATTCTATTCCATTCCATTCCATTCCATTCCGGTTGATTCCATTCCATTCCATTCCATTCCATTCAATTCCATTCCATTCCTTTGGATTCCATTCCATTCCATTCCATTTTATTCCATTCGGATTGCTTCCATTACCTTCCATTCCAATGCATTCCTTTCCATTCCATTTCATTTCATTCGGGTTCATTCCATTCCATTCCATTCCACTCCATTCCATACCATTCCATTCCTTTCGGGTTGATTCCATTCCATTCCATTCCATTCCATTGCTTTCCATTCCATTCGGGTTGATTCCATTATATTCCATTCCATTACATTCCATTACATTCCATTCGGGTAGTTTCCGTTCTATTCCATTCCATTCCATTCCATTCCGTTCGGGTTGATTCCATTCCATTCCATTCCAATCCATTTGATTCCATTCCGATTGATTCCATTCCCATCCATTCCATTCCATTCCGTTCCATTCCAATTGATTCCAATCCAATCCATTCCATTCCATTCCATTCCGTTCCGATTGATTTCATTCCATTCCATTCCATTGTGGTTGATTCCATTCCATTCCATTGCACTGCATTCCTTTCCATTCAATTTCATTCCATTATGGTTGATTCCATTCCTTTCCATTCCATTCCATTCCATTGCATTCGGGTTCATTCCATTCCATTCCATTCCATTCCATTCCATTCCATTCGCTTTGAATCCATTCCATTCCATTCCATTCCATTCCATTCCATTCCATTCCATTCGGATTGATTCCATTCCATTCCATTCCATTGCATTCCATTGCATTCCATTCCATACCCTTCGGGTTGATTCCATTCCATTTCATTCCATTCCCTTCCATTCCATTCCATTCCATTCGGGTTGATTCCATTCCATTCCATTCCATTCCATTCCATTCCACACCATTCCATCCTATTCCTTTCCATTCCATTCCATTCGGGTTGATTCCATTCCATTTCATACCATTCCATTCCATTCCATTCCATTCGTGTTGATTGCATTCCATTCCATTCCATTCCATCTCATTATATTCCATTGTGGTTGATTCTATTCCATTCCATTCCATTCCATACCATTCCATTCTATTCGAGTTGATTCCATTCCTTTCCATTGCATTCCATTTTATTCCATTCGGATTGATTCCATTCCATTCCATTCCAATTCATTCCTTTCCATTCCACTTCATTCCATTCGGGTTGATTCCATTCCTTTCCATTCCATTGCATTCCATTCCATTCCATTCCATACCCTTCGGGTTGATTCCATTCCATTTCGTTCCATTCCCTTCCATTCCATTCCATTCCATTCGGGTTGATTCCAATCCATTCCATTCCATTCCATTCCACACCATTCCATCCTATTCCATTCGGGTTGATTCCATTCCATTTCATTCCATTCCATTCCATTCCATTCCATTCCATTCGTGTTGATTCCATTCCATTCCATTCCATTCGATCTCATTACATTCCATTCGGGTTGATTCAATTCCATTCCATTCCATTCCATACCACTCCATACCATTCGTGTTGATTCCATTCCATTCCACATGAATTCATTCCATTCGATTCCATTCCATTTGGGTTGATTCCATTTCATTCCATTTCATTCCATTCTAATCCATTCCATTGCATTCCGTTTCATTGCATTCAGGTAGATTCCGTTCTATTCCATTCCAATCCATTTAATTCCAATCCGGTTGATTAATTCCATTCCATTCCATTCCATTTCATTCCAAACCATTGGGTTTGATTCCATTTCATTCCATTCCTTTCCATTCGGTTGCTTCCATTCCATTGGAGAACATTCCATTCCATTCCATTCCATTCCGGTTGATTACATTCCATTCCATTCCATTCCATTCTATTCCATTCCATTCCTTTTGATTCCATTCCATTCCATACCATTCCATTTTATTCCATTCGGATTGATTCCATTCCATTCCATTCCAATGCATTCCTTTCCATTCCATTTCATTCCCTTCGGGTTGATTCCATTCTATTCCCTTCCATTCGGGTTGATTCTATTCCATTCCATTCCATTCCATTCGGGTTGATTCCATTCCATTCCATTCCATTCCATTGCATTCCATTTCATTCCTTTCAATTCCATTGCATTCCATTCCACCCCATTTTACTCCCTTCAGGTTGATTCCATTCCATTCCATTCCATTGCATTCCATTCCATTCCATTCGGGTTGATTCCATTCCATTCCATTCCACTCCGTTCCATTCCATTCCATTCAATTCCATTTTGATTGATTCCATTCCATTCAATTACATTCCATTCCATTTGGTTTGATTCCATTGCATTCCATTCCATTCCATTCCATTCGGGTTGCTTCCATTTCATTCCAGAACATTCCATTCCAGTCCATTCCACTCCAGTAGATTCCATTCCATTCCATTCCATTCCATTCCATTCCATTCCATTCCACTACGGTTGATTCCATTCCATTCAATTCCATTTCATTCGTTTTCATTCCATTCCATTCGACTCCATTCCATTCCATTCCATTCGTTTTGATTCTATTCCATTCGATTCCATTCCATTCCATTCCATTCGGGTTGTTTCCATTCGATTCCATTCTATTCCATTCCATTCCATTCTATTCGCTTTGGTTCCATTCCATTCCATTCCATTTAATCCCATTCCATGTCATTCCATTCGGGATGATTCCATTGCATTCCATTCCATTGCATTCCATTCCATTCCATTCTGGTTGATTCCATGCCATTCCATTGCATTCCATTCCATTCCATTCCATTCCATTCCATTCCATTCCCATCCATTTGGGGTGATTGCTTTCCATTCAATTCTATTCCATTCCATTCTATTCGCGATGATTCCATTCCATTCCATTCCATTCCATTCCATTCCATTCCATTAAATCCCATTCCACTCCATTGCATTCCGGTTGACTCGGTTCCATTCCGTTCCATTCCATTCCATTCCATTCCATTCCATTGCATACCAGTTCATTCCATTCGGGTAGATTCCGTTCTATTCCATTCCAATCCATTCCATTCCATTCCATTCCATTCCATTCCATTCCATTTGGGTTGATTCCATTCCGTTCCATTGCATTCCATTCCATTCGGTTGCTTCCATTCCATTCCAGAACATTCCATTCCATACCATTTCATTCCAATCCTTTCCGTTCCGGTCGATTCCATTCCGTTCCATTCCATTCCATTCCATTTCATTCCATTCTGGTTGATTCCATTCCATTCCATTCCATTCCATTCCATTCCATTCGCCTTGATTCCATCCCATTCCATTCTAATCCATTGCATTCCATTCTATTCTCGTTGATTACATTCCATCCCATTCCAATCAATTCTATTCGGCCTGATTCCATTCCATTCCATTCCATTTCATTCCATTCCATTTGCATTGATTCCATTCCATTCCATTCCATTCCATTCCATTCCGTTCCATTCCCTTCGGGTTTATTCCCTTCCATTCCATTCCATTGCTTTCCATTCGGGATGATTCCATTCCATTCCATTCCATTAGGATTGATGACATTCCATTCCATTCCATACCATTCCACTCCATTTGGGTTGATTCCATTCCATTCCATTCCATTCCATCTGGGTTAATTCCATTCCATTCAATTCCATTCCATTCCATTCCATTTGGGTTGCTTCCATTCCATTCCATTCCCTTCCATTCCCTTCTATTCAGGTTGATTCCATTCCATTCCATTCCATTCCGTTCCATTCGTTTTGATTCCATTCCATTCCATTCCATTCGGTTTGATTCCATTCAATTCCATTCCATTGCATTACATTCCATTCCATTTCATTCCATTCGGGTTGATTCCATTCCATTCCATTCCATTCCATTCCATTCTGGTTGATTGAATTCTATTCCATTCCCTTCCATTCCATTCCATTCCATTCGGGTTGCTTCCATTCCATTCCAGAACATTCCATTCCATTCCATTCCATTCCATTGCGGTAGATTTCATTCCATTCCATTCCATTCCATTCGTTTAGATTCCATTCCATTCCATTCCATTCCATTACATTACATTACACTACATCAAATTCGGTTTGATTCCATACCATTTCATTCCATTGCATTCCATTCCATTCCATGTCATTCCATTTGGGTTGATTCCATTCCGTTCCATTCCATTCCATTCCATTCCATTCCATTCCATTCCCTTCGGGTTGAATCCATTCCATTCCATTCCATTCCATTCCATTCCGTTCCCTTCCCTTCGGGTTGAATCCATTCAATTCCATTCCATTCCATTTCATTCCAGTCCATTTGGGTTAATTCCATTCCATTTCACTCCATTCCATTCCATTCCATTCCATTTGGGTTGATTCCATTCCATTCCATTCAATTCCATTCCATTCCATCCTATTCCATTCCACTCCATTCCACTCTGGTTGATTCCATTCCATTCCATTCCATTCTATTCCATTCCATTCGGATTGATTTGATTCCATTTCATTCCATTCCATTCCATTCCATTCAATTCCATTCCATTCGTGTTGATTCCATTCCATTCCATTCCATTCCATACCATTCCATTCCATTCGAGTTCATTCCATTCCATTTGATTCCATTCCATTCTATTCCATGCCATTTGGGTTGACTCCATTCCATTCCGTTTCATTCCATTCTATTCCATTCCGTTGCATTCCATTTCATTGCATTCGGGTAAATTCCATTCTATTCCATTCCAATGCATTCCATTCCATTCCGGTTGATTCCATTCCATTCCATTCCATTCCATTCCATTCCATTCCAATCCACAGGTTTGATTGCATTCCATTCCATTCCATTCGGTTGCTTCCATTCCATTCCATAAAATTCCATTCCATTCCATTCCATTCCATTCCATTCCATTCCATTCCGGTTGATTCCACTCGATTCCATTCCATTTCATTCCATTCTATTCCATTCCATTCCTTTTGATTCCATTCCTTTCCATTCCTTTCCATTTTATTCCATGCGGATTGCGTCCATTCCATTCCATTCCAATGCATTCCTTTCCATTCCATTTCATTTCATTCGGTTTGATTCCATTCCATTCCATTCCATTCCATTCCATTCCATTCTGGTTGTTTCCATTCCATTCCATTCCATTCGGATTGATTCCATTCCATTCCATTCTATTCCATTCCTTTCCATTCTATTCTCGTTGATTGCATTCCATCCCATTGCATTCCATTCCATCTCATTTCATTCCATTCCATTCGGGTTGATTCCATTCCATTCCATTCCATTCCATTCCATTCCATTCCATTCCATTCTATTCTCGTTGATTGCATTCCATCCCATTGCATTCCATTCCATCTCATTCCATTCCATTCCATTCGGGTTGATTCCATTCCATTCCATTCCATTCCATTTGGGTTGATTCCATTCCATTCCATTCCATTGCATTCGGGTTGATTCCATTCCATTCCATTCCATTCCATTTGGGTTGATTCCATTCCATTCCATTCCATTCCATTGCATTCGGGTTGATTCCATTCCATTCCATTCCATTCCAATCCATTCCATTCGTGTTAATTCCATTCCATTCCATTACATTGCATTCCATTCCATTCCGTTTCATTCCATTTATGTTGATTCCATTCCATTACATTCCATTCCATTCCCTTATATTCGTGTTGATTCCATTCCATGTCATTCCATTCTATTCCATTTCAATGCCTTCCTTTCCATTCCATTTCATTGCATTCGTAATGATTCCATTCCATTCCATTCCATTCCATTCGGGATGATTCCATTCCATTCCATTCCATTCCATTCCATTCCATTCCATTCCTTTAAGTTCCATGCCCTTCGGGTTTATTACCTTCCATTCCTTTCCATTGCATTCCATTCGGGTTGTTTCCATTCCATTTCATTCGAATCGATTCGTTTCCATTCCATTCCATTGCATTCGGGATGATTCCATTCCATTCCATTCCATTCCATTCCATTCCATTCGTGTTGATAACATTGCATTCCACGCCATTCCATTCCATTCCATTCCATTAGGATTGAAGACATTCCATTCCATTCCGTACCATTCCACTCCATTTGGGTTGATTACTTTCCAATCCATTCCATTCCATCCGGGTTAATTCCATTCCATTCCATTACATTCGATTCCATTCCAATCCATTCCATTCGGGTTGCTTCCATTCCGTTAAAGAACATTCCATTCCATTCCATTCCATTCCATTCCCTTCTATTCAGGTTGATTCCATTCCATTCCATATCCTTCCGTTCCATTCGATTTGATTCCATTCCATTCCATTCCATTCCATTCGGGTAGATTCCATTCCATTCCATTACATTCCAATCTGGTTGATTCCATTCTATTCCATTCCCTTCCATTCCATTCCATTCCATTCGGGTTGCTTCCATTCCATTCCAGAACATTCCATTCCATTCCATTCCATTCAGGTAGATTTCATTCCATTCCATTCCATTCGTTTAGATTCCATTCCATTCCATTCCATTACATTACATTACATTACATTACACTAAATTCGGTTTGATTCCATTCCTTTCCATTCCATTGCATTCCATTCCATTCCATGTCATTCCATTCGGGTTGATTCCATTCCATTCCATTCCATTTCATTCCAATCCATTGGGTTTGATTGAATTCCATTCCATTCCATTCCATTCGGTTGCTTCCATTCCATTCCAGAAAATTCCATTCCATTCCATTCCATTCCATACCATTCCGGTTGATTCCATTCCATTCCATTCTATTCCATTCCATTCCATTCCATTCTATTCGCGTTGATTCCATTCCATCCCATTCCATTCAATTCTATTCGGGCTGATTCCATTCCATTCCATTCCATTTCATTCCATACCATTTGCATTGATTCCATTCCATTCCATTCAATTCCATTCTATTCGGGTTGATTGCATTCCATTCCATTCCATTCCTTTCCATTCCATTCCATTCCATTGCATTCCATTCCATTCCATTCTATTCCATTCCATTCCATTGCATTCCATTCCATTCCATTGCATTCCATTCCATTCCATTCCATTACATTCCATTGCATTCCATTCCATTCCATTTCATTCCATTCCGGTTGATTCCATTCCATTCCATTCCATTCCATTCCAGTTGATTCCATTCCATTCCATTCCATGCTATTCCATTCCATTCCTTTTGATTCTATTCCATTCCATTACATTACATTACATTTTATTCCATTCGGATTTATTCCGTTCCATTCCATTCCAATGCATTCCTTTCCATTCCATTCCATTCCATTCCGTTCCATTCGTTTTGATTCCATTCCATTCCATTCCATTCGGTTTGATTCCATTCAATTCCTTTCCATTGCATTACATTCCATTCCATTTCATTCCATTCTGGTTGATTCCATTACATTCCATTCCATTCGGATTGATTCCATTCCATTCCATTCTATTCCATTCCATTCCATTCTATTCTCGTTGATTGCATTCCATCCCATTGCATTCCATTCCATCTCATTCCATTCCATTCCGTTCGTGTTGATTCCATTCCATTCCATTCCATTGCATTCCATTCCATTCCGTTTCATTCCATTCATGTTGATTCCTTTCCATTACATTCCATTCCATTCCCTTCCATTCGTGTTGATTCCATTCCATCGCATTCCATTCTATTCCATTCCAATGCCTTCCTTTCAATTCCATTTCATTCCATTCTGGATGATTCCATTCTATTCCATTCCATTCCATTCCATTCCGTTCCATTCCCTTCGGGTTTATTCCCTTCCATTCCATTCCATTGCATTCCATTCGGGTTGTTTCCATTCCATTTCATTCGATTCGATTCCATTCCATTCCATTCCATTGCATTCCATTCGGGATGATTCCATTCCATTCCATTCCATTCGTGTTGATACCATTACATTCCACGCCATTCCATTCCATTCCATTCCATTAGGATTGATGACATTCCATTCCATTCCATACCATTCCACTCCATTTGGGTTGATTCCATTCCATTCCACTCCATTCCATCTGGGTTAATTCCATTCCATTCCATTCCATTCCAATCCATTCCATTCCATTTGGGTTGCTTCCATTCCATTCCATTCCATTCCATTCCATTCCCTTCCATTCCCTTCTATTCAGGTTGATTCCATTCCATTCCGTTCCATTCGTTTTGATTCCATTCCATTCCATTCCATTCGGTTTGATTCCATTCAATTCCATTCCATTGCATTACATTCCATTCCATTTCATTCCATTCGGGTTGATTCCATTCCATTCCATTCCATTCCATTACATTCTGGTTGATTGAATTCTATTCCATTCCCTTCCATTCCATTCCATTCCATTCGGGTTGCTTCCATTCCATTCCAGAACATTCCATTCCATTCCATTCCTTTAGATTTCATTCCATTCCATTCCATTCCATTCGTTTAGACTCCATTCCATTCCATTCCATTACATTACATTCCATTACATTACATTACATCAAATTCGGTTTGATTCCATACCATTTCATTCTATTGAATTCCATTCCATTCCATGTCATTCCATTTGGGTTGATTCCATTCCATTCCATTCCATTCCAT
This sequence comes from Pan paniscus, assembly GCF_029289425.2. Taxonomy (NCBI): domain Eukaryota; kingdom Metazoa; phylum Chordata; class Mammalia; order Primates; family Hominidae; genus Pan; species Pan paniscus. The sequence goes on along the minus strand of NC_073267.2, from coordinate 40,253,239 downwards.
TCCATTCCATTCCATTCCATTCCATTCCCTTCGGGTTGAATCCATTCCATTCCATTCCATTCCCTTCCCTTCGGGTTGAATCCATTCCATTCCATTCCATTCCATTCCATTCCATTCCATTCCATTCCATTCCATTTGGGTTGATTCAATTCCATTCCATTCCTTTCCATTGCATTCGGGTTGATTCCATTCCATTCCATTCCATTCCATTAGGGTTGATTCCATTCCATTCCATTCCATTCCATTGCATTCGTGTTGATTCCATTCCATTCCATTCCATTCCATTCCAATCCATTCCATTCGTGTTGATTCCATTCCATTCCATTACATTGCATTCCATTCCATTCCGTTTCATTCCATTTATGTTGATTCCATTCCATTACATTCCATTCCATTCCCTTACATTCGTGTTGATTCCATTCCATGTCATTCCATTCTATTCCATTTCAATGCCTTCCTTTCCATTCCATTTCATTGCATTCGTAATGATTCCATTCCATTCCATTCCATTCCATTCGGGATGATTCCATTCCATTCCATTCCATTCCATTCCATTCCATTCCATTCCATTCCTTTAAGTTCCATGCCCTTCGGGTTTATTACCTTCCATTCCTTTCCATTGCATTCCATTCGGGTTGTTTCCATTCCATTTCATTCGAATCGATTCGTTTCCATTCCATTCCATTGCATTCGGGATGATTCCATTCCATTCCTTTCCATTCCATTCCATTCCATTCCATTCCATTCAATTCGTGTTGATAACATTGCATTCCACGCCATTCCATTCCATTCCATTCCATTAGGATTGATGACATTCCATTCCATTCCATACCATTCCACTCCATTTGGGTTGATTACATTCCAATCCATTCCATTCCATCCGGGTTAATTCCATTCCATTCCATTACATTCGATTCCATTCCAATCCATTCCATTCGGGTTGCTTCCATTCCATTCAAGAACATTCCATTCCATTCCATTCCATTCCATTCCCTTCTATTCAGGTTGATTCCATTCCATTCCATATCCTTCCGTTCCATTCGATTTGATTCCATTCCATTCCATTCCATTCCATTCCATTCCATTCCATTTCATTCCAATCCATTGGGTTTGATTGAATTCCATTCCATTCCATTCCATTCGGTTGCTTCCATTCAATTCCAGAAAATTCCATTCCATTCCATTCCATTCCATTCCATTCCATTCCGGTTGATTCCATTCCATTCCATTCTATTCCATTCCATTCCATTCCATTCTATTCGCGTTGATTCCATTCCATCCCATTCCATTCAATTCTATTCGGGCTGATTCCATTCCATTCCATTCCATTTCATTCCATACCATTTGCATTGATTCCATTCCATTCCATTCAATTCCATTCTATTCGGGTTGATTGCATTCCAATCCATTCCATTCCTTTCCATTCCATTCCATTCCATTGCATTCCATTCCGTTCCATTCTATTCCATTCCATTCCATTGCATTCCATTCCATTCCATTGCATTCCATTCCATTCCATTCCATTACATTCCATTGCATTCCATTCCATTCCATTTCATTCCATTCCGGTTGATTCCATTCCATTCCATTCCATTCCATTCCATTCCGGTTGATTCCATTCCATTCCATTCCATTCTATTCCATTCCATTCCTTTTGATTCTATTCCATTCCATTACATTACATTACATTTTATTCCATTCGGATTTATTCCGTTCCATTCCATTCCAATGCATTCCTTTCCATTCCATTCCATTCCATTCCGTTCCATTCGTTTTGATTCCATTCCATTCCATTCCATTCGGTTTGATTCCATTCAATTCCTTTCCATTGCATTACATTCCATTCCATTTCATTCCATTCTGGTTGATTCCATTACATTCCATTCCATTCGGATTGATTCCATTCCATTCCATTCTATTCCATTCCATTCCATTCTATTCTCGTTGATTGCATTCCATCCCATTGCATTCCATTCCATCTCATTCCATTCCATTCCGTTCGTGTTGATTCCATTCCATTCCATTCCATTGCATTCCATTCCATTCCGTTTCATTCCATTCATGTTGATTCCTTTCCATTACATTCCATTCCATTCCCTTCCATTCGTGTTGATTCCATTCCATCGCATTCTATTCTATTCCATTCCAGTGCCTTCCTTTCAATTCCATTTCATTCCATTCTGGATGATTCCATTCTATTCCATTCCATTCCATTCCATTCCGTTCCATTCCCTTCGGGTTTATTCCCTTCCATTCCATTCCATTGCATTCCATTCGGGTTGTTTCCATTCCATTTCATTCGATTCGATTCCATTCCATTCCATTCCATTGCATTCCATTCGGGATGATTCCATTCCATTCCATTCCATTCGTGTTGATACCATTACATTCCACGCCATTCCATTCCATTCCATTCCATTAGGATTGATGACATTCCATTCCATTCCATACCATTCCACTCCATTTGGGTTGATTCCATTCCATTCCACTCCATTCCATCTGGGTTAATTCCATTCCATTCCATTCCATTCCAATCCATTCCATTCCATTTGGGTTGCTTCCATTCCATTCCATTCCATTCCATTCCATTCCCTTCCATTCCCTTCTATTCAGTTTGATTCCATTCCATTCCGTTCCATTCGTTTTGATTCCATTCCATTCCATTCCATTCGGTTTGATTCCATTCAATTCCATTCCATTGCATTACATTCCATTCCATTTCATTCCATTCGGGTTGATTCCATTCCATTCCATTCCATTCCATTACATTCTGGTTGATTGAATTCTATTCCATTCCTTTCCATTCCATTCCATTCCATTCGGGTTGCTTCCATTCCATTCCAGAACATTCCATTCCATTCCATTCCATTCCGGTAGATTTCATTCCATTCCATTCCATTCCATTCGTTTAGATTCCATTCCATTCCATTCCATTACATTACATTCCATTACATTACATTACATCAAATTCGGTTTGATTCCATACCATTTCATTCTATTGAATTCCATTCCATTCCATGTCATTCCATTTGGGTTGATTCCATTCCATTCCATTCCATTCCATTCCATTCCTTTCCATTCCATTCCATTCCCTTCGGGTTGAATCCATTCCATTCCATTCCATTCCCTTCCCTTCGGGTTGAATCCATTCCATTCCATTCCATTCCATTCCATTCCATTCCATTCCATTCCATTTGGGTTGATTCAATTCCATTCCATTCCTTTCCATTGCATTCGGGTTGATTCCATTCCATTCCATTCCATTCCATTAGGGTTGATTCCATTCCATTCCATTCCATTCCATTGCATTCGTGTTGATTCCATTCCATTCCATTCCATTCCATTCCAATCCATTCCATTCGTGTTGATTCCATTCCATTCCATTACATTGCATTCCATTCCATTCCGTTTCATTCCATTTATGTTGATTCCATTCCATTACATTCCATTCCATTCCCTTACATTCGTGTTGATTCCATTCCATGTCATTCCATTCTATTCCATTTCAATGCCTTCCTTTCCATTCCATTTCCTTGCATTCGTAATGATTCCATTCCATTCCATTCCATTCCATTCGGGATGATTCCATTCCATTCCATTCCATTCCATTCCATTCCATTCCATTCCTTTAAGTTCCATGCCCTTCGGGTTTATTACCTTCCATTCCTTTCCATTGCATTCCATTCGGGTTGTTTCCATTCCATTTCATTCGAATCGATTCGTTTCCATTCCATTCCATTGCATTCGGGATGATTCCATTCCATTCCTTTCCATTCCATTCCATTCCATTCCATTCCATTCCATTCGTGTTGATAACATTGCATTCCACGCCATTCCATTCCATTCCATTCCATTAGGATTGATGACATTCCATTCCATTCCATACCATTCCACTCCATTTGGGTTGATTACATTCCAATCCATTCCATTCCATCCGGGTTAATTCCATTCCATTCCATTATATTCGATTCCATTCCAATCCATTCCATTCGGGTTGCTTCCATTCCATTCAAGAACATTCCATTCCATTCCATTCCATTCCATTCCCTTCTATTCAGGTTGATTCCATTCCATTCCATATCCTTCCGTTCCATTCGATTTGATTCCATTCCATTCCATTCCATTCCATTCCATTCCATTTCATTCCAATCCATTGGGTTTGATTGAATTCCATTCCATTCCATTCCATTCGGTTGCTTCCATTCAATTCCAGAAAATTCCATTCCATTCCATTCCATTCCGGTTGATTCCATTCCATTCCATTCTATTCCATTCCATTCCATTCCATTCTATTCGCGTTGATTCCATTCCATCCCATTCCATTCAATTCTATTCGGGCTGATTCCATTCCATTCCATTCCATTCCATTCCATACCATTTGCATTGATTCCATTCCATTCCATTCAATTCCATTCTATTCGGGTTGATTGCATTCCAATCCATTCCATTCCTTTCCATTCCATTCCATTCCATTGCATTCCATTCCATTCCATTCTATTCCATTCCATTCCATTGCATTCCATTCCATTCCATTGCATTCCATTCCATTCCATTCCATTACATTCCATTGCATTCCATTCCATTCCATTTCATTCCATTCCATTCCATTCCATTCCATTCCATTCCATTCCATTCCATTCCATTCCATTCCGGTTGATTCCATTCCATTCCATTCCATTCTATTCCATTCCATTCCTTTTGATTCTATTCCATTCCATTCCATTACATTACATTTTATTCCATTCGGATTTATTCCGTTCCATTCCATTCCAATGCATTCCTTTCCATTCCATTCCATTCCATTCCGTTCCATTCGTTTTGATTCCATTCCATTCCATTCCATTCGGTTTGATTCCATTCAATTCCTTTCCATTGCATTACATTCCATTCCACTTCATTCCATTTTGGTTGATTCCATTACATTCCATTCCATTCGGATTGATTCCATTCCATTCCATTCTATTCCATTCCATTCCATTCTATTCTCGTTGATTGCATTCCATCGCATTGCATTCCATTCCATCTCATTCCATTCCATTCCGTTCGTGTTGATTCCATTCCATTCCATTCCATTGCATTCCATTCCATTCCGTTTCATTCCATTCATGTTGATTCCTTTCCGTTACATTCCATTCCATTCCCTTCCATTCGTGTTGATTCCATTCCATCGCATTCCATTCTATTCCATTCCAATGCCTTCCTTTCAATTCCATTTCATTCCATTCTGGATGATTCCATTCTATTCCATTCCATTCCATTCCATTCCGTTCCATTCCCTTCGGGTTTATTCCCTTCCATTCCATTCCATTGCATTCCATTCGGGTTGTTTCCATTCCATTTCATTCGATTCGATTCGATTCCATTCCATTCCATTGCATTCCATTCGGGATGATTCCATTCCATTCCATTCCATTCGTGTTGATACCATTACATTCCACGCCATTCCATTCCATTCCATTCCATTAGGATTGATGACATTCCATTCCATTCCATACCATTCCACTCCATTTGGGTTGATTCCATTCCATTCCACTCCATTCCATCTGGGTTAATTCCATTCCATTCCATTCCATTCCAATCCATTCCATTCCATTTGGGTTGCTTCCATTCCATTCCATTCCATTCCATTCCCTTCCATTCCCTTCTATTCAGGTTGACTCCATTCCATTCCGTTCCATTCGTTTTGATTCCATTCCATTCCATTCCATTCGGTTTGATTCCATTCAATTCCATTCCATTGCATTACATTCCATTCCATTTCATTCCATTCGGGTTGATTCCATTCCATTCCATTCCATTCCATTACATTACATTCTGGTTGATTGAATTCTATTCCATTCCCTTCCATTCCATTCCATTCCATTCGGGTTGCTTCCATTCCGTTCCAGAACATTCCATTCCATTCCATTCCATTCCATTCCGGTAGATTTCATTCCATTCCATTCCATTCCATTCATTTAGATTCCATTCCATTCCATTCCATTCCATTCCATTCCATTCCATTCCATTACATTACATTACATCAAATTCGGTTTGATTCCATACCATTTCATTCCATTGAATTCCATTCCATTCCATGTCATTCCATTTGGGTTGATTCCATTCCATTCCATTCCATTCCATTCCATTCCATTCCATTCCCTTCGGGTTGAATCCATTCCATTCCATTCCATTCCATTCCCTTCCCTTCGGGTTGAATCCATTCCATTCCATTCCATTCCATTCCATTCCATTCCATTCCATTCCATTGCATTCGGGTTGATTCCATTCCATTCCATTCCAGTCCATTCGGGTTAATTCCATTACATTTCATTCAATTCCATTCCATTCCATTCCATTTGGGTTGATTCCATTCCATTCCATTCCATTCCATTCCATTCCATTCCATTCCATTCCATCCTATTCCATTCCACTCCATTCCACTCTGGTTGATTCCATTCCATTCCATTCCATTCCATTCCATTCCATTCGGATTGATTCGATTCCATTTCATTCCATTCCATTCCATTCCATTCCATTCGTGTTGATTCCATTCCATTCCATTCCATTCCATTCCATTCCATTCCATACCATTCCATTACATTCGAGTTCATTCCATTCCATTTGATTCCATTCCATTCTATTCCATGCCATTTGGGTTGACTCCATTCCATTCCGTTTCATTCCATTCTATTCCATTCCGTTGCATTCCATTTCATTGCATTCGGGTAGATTCCATTCTATTCCACTCCAATGCATTCCATTCCAATCCGGTTGATTCCATTCCATTCCATTCCATTCCATTCCTTTCCATTTCATTCCAATCCACTGGGTTTGATTGCATTCCATTCCATTCCATTCGGTTGCTTCCATTCCATTCCATAAAATTCCATTCCATTCCATTCCATTCCATTCCATTCCGGTTGATTCCACTCCATTCCATTCCATTTCATTCCATTCTATTCCATTCCATTCCTTTTGATTCCATTCCTTTCCATTCCATTCCATTTTATTCCATGCGGATTGCGTCCATTCCATTCCATTCCAATGCATTCCTTTCCATTCCATTTCATTTCATTCGGGTTGATTCCATTCCATTCCATTCCATTCCATTCCATTCTGGTTGATTCCATTCCATTCCATTCCATTCGGATTGATTCCATTCCATTCCATTCTATTCCATTCCATTCCATTCTATTCTCATTGATTGCATTCCATCCCATTGCATTCCATTCCATCTCATTCCATTCCATTCCATTCGGGTTGATTCCATTCCATTCCATTCCATTCCATTCCTTTCGATTCCATTGTATTCCATTCCATTCCATTCCATTCTATTCTCGTTGATTGCATTCCATCCCATTGCATTCCATTCCATCTCATTCCATTCCATTCCATTCGGGTTGATTCCATTCCATTCCATTCCATTCCATTCCATTTGGGTTGATTCCATTCCATTCCATTCCATTCCATTCCATTGCATTCGGGTTGATTCCATTCCATTCCATTCCATTCCATTTGGGTTGATTCCATTCCATTCCATTCTATTCCATTGCATTCGGGTTGATTCCATTCCATTCCATTCCATTCCATTCCAATCCATTCCATTCGTGTTGATTCCATTCCATTCCATTACATTGCATTCCATTCCATTCCGTTTCATTCCATTTATGTTGATTCCATTCCATTACATTCCATTCCATTCCCTTATATTCGTGTTGATTCCATTCCATGTCATTCCATTCTATTCCATTTCTATGCCTTCCTTTCCATTCCATTTCATTGCATTCGTAATGATTCCATTCCATTCCATTCCATTCCATTCGGGATGATTCCATTCCATTCCATTCCATTCCATTCCATTCCATTCCTTTAAGTTCCATGCCCTTCGGGTTTATTACCTTCCATTCCTTTCCATTGCATTCCATTCGGGTTGTTTCCATTCCATTTCATTCGAATCGATTCGTTTCCATTCCATTCCATTGCATTCGGGATGATTCCATTCCATTCCATTCCATTGCATTCCATTCCATTCCATTCGTGTTGATAACATTGCATTCCACGCCATTCCATTCCATTCCATTCCATTAGGATTGATGACATTCCATTCCATTCCATACCATTCCACTCCATTTGGGTTGATTACATTCCAATCCATTCCATTCCATCCGGGTTAATTCCATTCCATTCCATTACATTCGATTCCATTCCAATCCATTCCATTCGGGTTGCTTCCATTCCATTAAAGAACATTCCATTCCATTCCATTCCATTCCATTCCATTCCCTTCTATTCAGGTTGATTCCATTCCATTCCATATCCTTCCGTTCCATTCGATTTGATTCCATTCCATTCCATGCCATTCCATTCGGGTAGATTCCATTCCATTCCATTACATTCCAATCTGGTTGATTCCATTCTATTCCATTCCCTTCCATTCCATTCCATTCCATTCGGGTTGCTTCCATTCCATTCCAGAACATTCCATTCCATTCCATTCCATTCCGGTAGATTTCATTCCATTCCATTCCATTCCATTCGTTTAGATTCCATTCCATTCCATTCCATTCCATTCCATTCCATTCCATTACATTACATTACATTAAATTCGGTTTGATTCCATTCCTTTCCATTCCATTGCATTCCATTCCATTCCATGTCATTCCATTCGGGTTGATTCCATTCCATTCCATTCCATTCCATTCCATTTCATTCCAATCCATTGGGTTTGATTGAATTCCATTCCATTCCATTCCATTCGGTTGCTTCCATTCCATTCCAGAAAATTCCATTCCATTCCATTCCATTCCATTCCATTCCGGTTGATTCCATTCCATTCCATTCTATTCCATTCCATTCCATTCCATTCTATTCGCGTTGATTCCATTCCATCCCATTCCATTCAATTCTATTCGGGCTGATTCCATTCCATTCCATTCCATTTCATTCCATACCATTTGCATTGATTCCATTCCATTCCATTCAATTCCATTCTATTCGGGTTAATTGCATTCCATTCCATTCGATTCCTTTCCATTCCATTCCATTCCATTGCATTCCATTCCATTCCATTTTATTCCATTCCATTCCATTGCATTCCATTCCATTCCATTGCATTCCATTCCATTCCATTCCATTACATTCCATTGCATTCCATTCCATTCCATTTCATTCCATTCCGGTTGATTCCATTCCATTCCATTCCATTCCATTCAATTCCGGTTGATTCCATTCCATTCCATTCCATTCTATTCCATTCCATTCCTTTTGATTCTATTCCATTCCATTACATTACATTACATTTTATTCCATTCGGATTTATTCCGTTCCATTCCATTCCAATGCATTCCTTTCCATTCCATTCCATTCCATTCCGTTCCATTCGTTTTGATTCCATTCCATTCCATTCCATTCGGTTTGATTCCATTCAATTCCTTTCCATTGCATTACATTCCATTCCATTTCATTCCATTCTGGTTGATTCCATTACATTCCATTCCATTCGGATTGATTCCATTCCATTCCATTCTATTCCATTCCATTCCATTCTATTCTCGTTGATTGCATTCCATCCCATTGCATTCCATTCCATCTCATTCCATTCCATTCCGTTCGTGTTGATTCCATTCCATTCCATTCCATTGCATTCCATTCCATTCCGTTTCATTCCATTCATGTTGATTCCTTTCCATTACATTCCATTCCATTCCCTTCCATTCGTGTTGATTCCATTCCATCGCATTCTATTCTATTCCATTCCAATGCCTTCCTTTCAATTCCATTTCATTCCATTCTGGATGATTCCATTCTATTCCATTCCATTCCATTCCATTCCGTTCCAGTCCCTTCGGGTTTATTCCCTTCCATTCCATTCCATTGCATTCCATTCGGGTTGTTTCCATTCCATTTCATTCGATTCGATTCCATTCCATTCCATTCCATTGCATTCCATTCGGGATGATTCCATTCCATTCCATTCCATTCGTGTTGATACCATTACATTCCACGCCATTCCATTCCATTCCATTCCATTAGGATTGATGACATTCCATTCCATTCCATACCATTCCACTCCATTTGGGTTGATTCCATTCCATTCCACTCCATTCCATCTGAGTTAATTCCATTCCATTCCATTCCATTCCAATCCATTCCATTCCATTTGGGTTGCTTCCATTCCATTCCATTCCATTCCATTCCCTTCCATTCCCTTCTATTCAGGTTGATTCCATTCCATTCCGTTCCATTCGTTTTGATTCCATTCCATTCCATTCCATTCGGTTTGATTCCATTCAATTCCATTCCATTGCATTACATTCCATTCCATTTCATTCCATTCGGGTTGATTCCATTCCATTCCATTCCATTCCATTACATTCTGGTTGATTGAATTCTATTCCATTCCCTTCCATTCCATTCCATTCCATTCGGGTTGCTTCCATTCCATTCCAGAACATTCCATTCCATTCCATTCCATTCCGGTAGATTTCATTCCATTCCATTCCATTCCATTCGTTTAGATTCCATTCCATTCCATTCCATTACATTATATTCCATTACATTACATTACATCAAATTCGGTTTGATTCCATACCATTTCATTCTATTGAATTCCATTCCATTCCATGTCATTCCATTTGGGTTGATTCCATTCCATTCCATTCCATTCCATTCCATTCCATTCCATTCCATTCCCTTCGGGTTGAATCCATTCCATTCCATTCCATACCATTCCATTCCATTCCCTTCCCTTCGGGTTGAATCCATTCCATTCCATTCCATTCCATTCCATTCCATTCCATTCCATTCGGGTTGATTCCATTCCATTCCATTCCAGTCCATTCGGGTTAATTCCATTCCATTCCATTTCATTCCATTCCATTCCATTCCATTCCATTTGGGTTGATTCCATTCCATTCCATTCCATTCCATTCCATTCCATTCCATTCCATCCTATTCCATTCCACTCCATTCCACTCTGGTTGATTCCATTCCATTCCATTCCATTCCATTCCATTCCATTCGGATTGATTCGATTCCATTTCATTCCATTCCATTCCATTCCATTCCATTCCATTCGTGTTGATTCCATTCCATTCCATTCCATTCCATTCCATTCCATACCATTCCATTACATTCGAGTTCATTCCATTCCATTTGATTCCATTCCATTCTATTCCATGCCATTTGGGTTGACTCCATTCCATTCCGTTTCATTCCATTCTATTCCATTCCGTTGCATTCCATTTCATTGCATTCGGGTAGATTCCATTCTATTCCATTCCAACGCATTCCATTCCATTACGGTTGATTCCATTCCATTCCATTCCATTCCATTCCATTCCTTTCCATTTCATTCCAATCCACTGGGTTTGATTGCATTCCATTCCATTCCATTCGGTTGCTTCCATTCCATTCCATAAAATTCCATTCCGTTCCATTCCATTCCATTCCATTCCATTCCGGTTGATTCCACTCCATTCCATTCCATTTCATTCCATTCTATTCCATTCCATTCCTTTTGATTCCATTCCTTTCCATTGCATTTTATTCCATGCGGATTGCGTCCATTCCATTCCATTCCAATGCATTCCTTTCCATTCCATTTCATTTCATTCGGGTTGATTCCATTCCATTCCATTCCATTCCATTCCATTCCATTCCATTCTGGTTGTTTCCATTCCATTCCATTCCATTCGGATTGATTCCATTCCATTCCATTCTATTCCATTCCATTCCATTCTATTCTCGTTGATTGCATTCCATCCCATTGCATTCCATTCCATCTCATTCCATTCCATTCCATTCGGGTTGATTCCATTCCATTCCATTCCATTCCATTCCATTCTATTCCATTCCAGTCCACTCCATTCCATTCTCGTTGATTGCATTCCATCCCATTGCATTCCATTCCATCTCATTCCATTCCATTGCATTCGTGTTGATTCCATTCCATTCCATTCCATTCCATTCCATTTGGGTTGATTCCATTCCATTCCATTCCATTCCATTCCATTGCATTCGGGTTGATTCCATTCCATTCCATTCCATTCCATTTGGGTTGATTCCATTCCGTTCCATTCCATTCCATTGCATTCGGGTTGATTCCATTCCATTCCATTCCATTCCAATCAATTCCATTCGTGTTGATTCCATTCCATTCCATTACATTGCATTCCATTCCATTCCGTTTCATTCCATTTATGTTGATTCCATTCCATTACATTCCATTCCATTCCCTTATATTCGTGTTGATTCCATTCCATGTCATTCCATTCTATTCCATTTCAATGCCTTCCTTTCCATTCCATTTCATTGCATTCGTAATGATTCCATTCCATTCCATTCCATTCCATTCGGGATGATTCCATTCCATTCCATTCCATTCCATTCCATTCCATTCCTTTAAGTTCCATGCCCTTCGTGTTTATTACCTTCCATTCCTTTCCATTGCATTCCATTCGGGTTGTTTCCATTCCATTTCATTCGAATCGATTCGTTTCCATTCCATTCCATTGCATTCGGGATGATTCCATTCCATTCCATTCCATTCCATTCCATTCCATTCCATTCCATTCCATTCCATTCGTGTTGATAACATTGCATTCCACGCCATTCCATTCCATTCCATTCCATTAGGATTGATGACATTCCATTCCATTGCATACCATTCCACTCCATTTGGGTTGATTACATTCCAATCCATTCCATTCCATCCGGGTTAATTCCATTCCATTCCATTACATTCGATTCCATTCCAATCCATTCCATTCGGGTTGCTTCCATTCCATTAAAGAACATTCCATTCCATTCCATTCCATTCCATTCCCTTCTATTCAGGTTGATTCCATTCCATTCCATATCCTTCCGTTCCATTCTATTTGATTCCATTCCATTCCATTCCATTCCATTCGGGTAGATTCCATTCCATTCCATTACATTCAAATCTGGTTGATTCCATTCTTTTCCATTCCCTTCCATTCCATTCCATTCCATTCGGGTTGCTTCCATTCCATTCCAGAACATTCCATTCCATTCCATTCCATTCCGGTAGATTTCATTCCATTCCATTCCATTCCATTCGTTTAGATTCCATTCCATTCCATTCCATTCCATTCCATTCCATTACATTACATTAAATTCGGTTTGATTCCATTCCTTTCCATTCCATTGCATTCCATTCCATTCCATGTCATTCCATTCGGGTTGATTCCATTCCATTCCATTCCATTTCATTCCAATCCATTGGGTTTGATTGAATTCCATTCCATTCCATTCCATTCGGTTTCTTCCATTCCATTCCAGAAAATTCCATTCCATTCCATTCCATTCCATTCCATTCCATTCCATTCCGGTTGATTCCATTCCATTCCATTCTATTCCATTCCATTCCATTCCATTCTATTCGCGTTGATTCCATTCCATCCCATTCCATTCAATTCTATTCGGGCTGATTCCATTCCATTCCATTCCATTTCATTCCATACCATTTGCATTGATTCCATTCCATTCCATTCAATTCCATTCTATTCGGGTTGATTGCATTCCATTCCATTCCATTCCTTTCCATTCCATTCCATTCCATTGCATTCCATTCCATTCGATTCTATTCCATTCCATTCCATTGCATTCCATTCCATTCCATTCCATTACATTCCATTGCATTCCATTCCATTCCATTTCATTCCATTCCGGTTGATTCCATTCCATTCCATTCCATTCCATTCCGGTTGATTCCATTCCATTCCATTCCATTCTATTCCATTGCATTCCTTTTGATTCTATTCCATTCCATTACATTACATTACATTTTATTCCATTCGGATTTATTCCGTTCCATTCCATTCCAATGCATTCCTTTCCATTCCATTCCATTCCATTCCGTTCCATTCGTTTTGATTCCATTCCATTCCATTCCATTCGGTTTGATTCCATTCAATTCCTTTCCATTGCATTACATTCCATTCCATTTCATTCCATTCTGGTTGATTCCATTACATTCCATTCCATTCGGATTGATTCCATTCCATTCCATTCTATTCCATTCCATTCCATTCTATTCTCGTTGATTGCATTCCATCCCATTGCATTCCATTCCATCTCATTCCATTCCATTCCGTTCGTGTTGATTCCATTCCATTCCATTACATTGCATTCCATTCCATTCCGTTTCATTCCATTCATGTTGATTCCTTTCCATTACATTCCATTCCATTCCCTTCCATTCGTGTTGATTCCATTCCATCGCATTCCATTCTATTCCATTCCAATGCCTTCCTTTCAATTCCATTTCATTCCATTCTGGATGATTCCATTCTATTCCATTCCATTCCATTCCATTCCGTTCCATTCCCTTCGGGTTTATTCCCTTCCATTCCATTCCATTGCATTCCATTCGGGTTGTTTCCATTCCATTTCATTCGAATCGATTCCATTCCATTCCATTCCATTGCATTCCATTCGGGATGATTCCATTCCATTCCATTCCATTCGTGTTGATACCATTACATTCCACGCCATTCCATTCCATTCCATTAGGATTGATGACATTCCATTCCATTCCATACCATTCCACTCCATTTGGGTTGATTCCATTCCATTCCACTCCATTCCATCTGGGTTAATTCCATTCCATTCCATTCCATTCCAATCCATTCCATTCCATTTGGGTTGCTTCCATTCCATTCCATTCCATTCCCTTCCATTCCCTTCCATTCCCTTCTATTCATGTTGATTCCATTCCATTCCGTTCCATTCGTTTTGATTCCATTCCATTCCATTCCATTCGGTTTGATTCCATTCAATTCCATTCCATTGCATTACATTCCATTCCATTTCATTCCATTCTGGTTGATTCCATTCCATTCCATTCCATTCGGATTGATTCCATTCCATTCCATTCTATTCCATTCCATTCCATTCTATTCTCGTTGATTGCATTCCATCCCATTGCATTCCATTCCATCTCATTCCATTCCATTCCATTCGGGTTGATTCCATTCCATTCCATTCCATTCCATTCCATTCCATTCCATTCTATTCCATTCCATTCCATTCCATTCCATTCTCGTTGATTGCATTCCATCCCATTGCATTCCATTCCTTCTCATTCCATTCCATTCCATTCGGGTTGATTCCATTCCATTCCATTCCATTCCATTCCATTTGGGTTGATTCCATTCCATTCCATTCCATTCCATTCCATTGCATTCGGGTTGATTCCATTCCATTCCATTCCATTCCATTTGGGTTGATTCCATTCCATTCCATTCCATTCCATTGCGTTCGGGTTGATTCCATTCCATTCCATTCCATTCCAATCCATTCCATTCGTGTTGATTCCATTCCATTCCATTACATTGCATTCCATTCCATTCCGTTTCATTCCATTTATGTTGATTCCATTCCATTACATTCCATTCCATTCCCTTATATTCGTGTTGATTCCATTCCATGTCATTCCATTCTATTCCATTTCAGTGCCTTCCTTTCCATTCCATTTCATTGCATTCGTAATGATTCCATTCCATTCCATTCCATTCCATTCGGGATGATTCCATTCCATTCCATTCCATTCCATTCCATTCCATTCCATTCCATTCGTGTTGATAACATTGCATTCCACGCCATTCCATTCCATTCCATTCCATTAGGATTGATGACATTCCATTCCATTGCATACCATTCCACTCCATTTGGGTTGATTACATTCCAATCCATTCCATTCCATCCGGGTTAATTCCATTCCATTCCATTACATTCGATTCCATTCCAATCCATTCCATTCGGGTTGCTTCCATTCCATTAAAGAACATTCCATTCCATTCCATTCCATTCCATTCCCTTCTATTCAGGTTGATTCCATTCCATTCCATATCCTTCCGTTCCATTCGATTTGATTCCATTCCATTCCATTCCATTCCATTCGGGTAGATTCCATTCCATTCCATTACATTCAAATCTGGTTGATTCCATTCTTTTCCATTCCCTTCCATTCCATTCCATTCCATTCGGGTTGCTTCCATTCCATTCCAGAACATTCCATTCCATTCCATTCCATTCCATTCCGGTAGATTTCATTCCATTCCATTCCATTCCATTCGTTTAGATTCCATTCCATTCCATTCCATTCCATTCCATTCCATTCCATTCCATTAAATTCGGTTTGATTCCATTCCTTTCCATTCCATTGCATTCCATTCCATTCCATGTCATTCCATTCGGGTTGATTCCATTCCATTCCATTCCATTCCATTCCATTTCATTCCAATCCATTGGGTTTGATTGAATTCCATTCCATTCCATTCCATTCGGTTTCTTCCATTCCATTCCAGAAAATTCCATTCCATTCCATTCCATTCCATTCCATTCCGGTTGATTCCATTCCATTCCATTCTATTCCATTCCATTCCATTCCATTCTATTCGCGTTGATTCCATTCCATCCCATTCCATTCAATTCTATTCGGGCTGATTCCATTCCATTCCATTCCATTTCATTCCATACCATTTGCATTGATTCCATTCCATTCCATTCAATTCCATTCTATTCGGGTTGATTGCATTCCATTCCATTCCATTCCATTCCTTTCCATTCCATTCCATTCCATTGCATTCCATTCCATTCGATTCTATTCCATTCCGTTCCATTGCATTCCATTCCATTCCATTGCATTCCATTCCATTCCATTCCATTACATTCCATTGCATTCCATTCCATTCCATTTCATTCCATTCCGGTTGATTCCATTCCATTCCATTCCATTCCATTCCATTCCGGTTGATTCCATTCCATTCCATTCCATTCTATTCCATTGCATTCCTTTTGATTCTATTCCATTCCATTACATTACATTACATTTTATTCCATTCGGATTTATTGCGTTCCATTCCATTCCAATGCATTCCTTTCCATTCCATTCCATTCCATTCCGTTCCATTCGTTTTGATTCCATTCCATTCCATTCCATTCGGTTTGATTCCATTCAATTCCTTTCCATTGCATTACATTCCATTCCATTTCATTCCATTCTGGTTGATTCCATTACATTCCATTCCATTCGGATTGATTCCATTCCATTCCATTCTATTCCATTCCATTCCATTCTATTCTCGTTGATTGCATTCCATCCCATTGCATTCCATTCCATCTCATTCCATTCCATTCCGTTCGTGTTGATTCCATTCCATTCCATTACATTGCATTCCATTCCATTCCGTTTCATTCCATTCATGTTGATTCCTTTCCATTACATTCCATTCCATTCCCTTCAATTCGCGGTGATTCCATTCCATCGCATTCCATTCTATTCCATTCCAATGCCTTCCTTTCAATTCCATTTCATTCCATTCTGGATGATTCCATTCTATTCCATTCCATTCCATTCCATTCCGTTCCATTCCCTTCGGGTTTATTCCCTTCCATTCCATTCCATTGCATTCCATTCGGGTTGTTTCCATTCCATTTCATTCGTATCGATTCCATTCCATTCCATTCCATTGCATTCCATTCGGGATGATTCCATTCCATTCCATTCCATTCGTGTTGATACCATTACATTCCACGCCATTCCATTCCATTCCATTAGGATTGATGACATTTCATTCCATTCCATACCATTCCACTCCATTTGGGTTGATTCCATTCCATTCCACTCCATTCCATCTGGGTTAATTCCATTCCATTCCATTCCATTCCAATCCATTCCATTCCATTTGGGTTGCTTCCATTCCATTCCTTTCCATTCCCTTCCATTCCCTTCCATTCCCTTCTATTCAGGTTGATTCCATTCCATTCCGTTCCATTCGTTTTGATTCCATTCCATTCCATTCCATTCCGTTTGAATCCATTCAATTCCATTCCATTGCATTACATTCTGGTTGATTGAATTCTATTCCATTCCCTTCCATTCCATTCCATTCCATTCGGGTTGCTTCCATTCCATTCCAGAACATTCCATTCCATTCCATTCCATTCCATTCCGGTAGATTTCATTCCATTCCATTCCATTCCATTCGTTTAGATTCCATTCCATTCCATTCCATTACATTACATTACATTACATTACATTACATCAAATTCGGTTTGATTCCATACCATTTCATTCCATTGAATTCCATTCCATTCCATGTCATTCCATTTGGGTTGATTCCATTCCATTCCATTCCATTCCATTCCATTCCATTCCATTCCCTTCGGGTTGAATCCATTCCATTCCATTCCATTCCATTCCATTCCATTCCATTCCATTCCATTCCCTTCCCGTCGGGTTGAATCCATTCCATTCCATTCCATTCCATTCCATTCCATTCCATTCCATTCCATTCCATTCGGGTTGATTCCATTCCATTCCATTCCATTCCATTCCATTTGGGTTGATTCCATTCCATTCCATTCCATTCCATTCCATTGCATTCGGGTTGATTCCATTCCATTCCATTCCATTCCATTTGGGTTGATTCCATTCCATTCCATTCCATTCCATTGCGTTCGGGTTGATTCCATTCCATTCCATTCCATTCCAATCCATTCCATTCGTGTTGATTCCATTCCATTCCATTACATTGCATTCCATTCCATTCCGTTTCATTCCATTTATGTTGATTCCATTCCATTACATTCCATTCCATTCCCTTATATTCGTGTTGATTCCATTCCATGTCATTCCATTCTATTCCATTTCAGTGCCTTCCTTTCCATTCCATTTCATTGCATTCGTAATGATTCCATTCCATTCCATTCCATTCCATTCGGGATGATTCCATTCCATTCCATTCCATTCCATTCCATTCCATTCCATTCCATTCGTGTTGATAACATTGCATTCCACGCCATTCCATTCCATTCCATTCCATTAGGATTGATGACATTCCATTCCATTGCATACCATTCCACTCCATTTGGGTTGATTACATTCCAATCCATTCCATTCCATCCGGGTTAATTCCATTCCATTCCATTACATTCGATTCCATTCCAATCCATTCCATTCGGGTTGCTTCCATTCCATTAAAGAACATTCCATTCCATTCCATTCCATTCCATTCCCTTCTATTCAGGTTGATTCCATTCCATTCCATATCCTTCCGTTCCATTCGATTTGATTCCATTCCATTCCATTCCATTCCATTCGGGTAGATTCCATTCCATTCCATTACATTCAAATCTGGTTGATTCCATTCTTTTCCATTCCCTTCCATTCCATTCCATTCCATTCGGGTTGCTTCCATTCCATTCCAGAACATTCCATTCCATTCCATTCCATTCCATTCCGGTAGATTTCATTCCATTCCATTCCATTCCATTCGTTTAGATTCCATTCCATTCCATTCCATTCCATTCCATTCCATTCCATTAAATTCGGTTTGATTCCATTCCTTTCCATTCCATTGCATTCCATTCCATTCCATGTCATTCCATTCGGGTTGATTCCATTCCATTCCATTCCATTCCATTCCATTTCATTCCAATCCATTGGGTTTGATTGAATTCCATTCCATTCCATTCCATTCGGTTTCTTCCATTCCATTCCAGAAAATTCCATTCCATTCCATTCCATTCCATTCCATTCCGGTTGATTCCATTCCATTCCATTCTATTCCATTCCATTCCATTCCATTCTATTCGCGTTGATTCCATTCCATCCCATTCCATTCAATTCTATTCGGGCTGATTCCATTCCATTCCATTCCATTTCATTCCATACCATTTGCATTGATTCCATTCCATTCCATTCAATTCCATTCTATTCGGGTTGATTGCATTCCATTCCATTCCATTCCATTCCTTTCCATTCCATTCCATTCCATTGCATTCCATTCCATTCGATTCTATTCCATTCCGTTCCATTGCATTCCATTCCATTCCATTGCATTCCATTCCATTCCATTCCATTACATTCCATTGCATTCCATTCCATTCCATTTCATTCCATTCCGGTTGATTCCATTCCATTCCATTCCATTCCATTCCATTCCGGTTGATTCCATTCCATTCCATTCCATTCTATTCCATTGCATTCCTTTTGATTCTATTCCATTCCATTACATTACATTACATTTTATTCCATTCGGATTTATTGCGTTCCAT
Organism: Pan paniscus; assembly: GCF_029289425.2. NCBI lineage: Eukaryota > Metazoa > Chordata > Mammalia > Primates > Hominidae > Pan > Pan paniscus. The sequence continues at coordinate 40,233,172 of NC_073267.2, read as the reverse complement.
TCCATTCCAATGCATTCCTTTCCATTCCATTCCATTCCATTCCGTTCCATTCGTTTTGATTCCATTCCATTCCATTCCATTCGGTTTGATTCCATTCAATTCCTTTCCATTGCATTACATTCCATTCCATTTCATTCCATTCTGGTTGATTCCATTACATTCCATTCCATTCGGATTGATTCCATTCCATTCCATTCTATTCCATTCCATTCCATTCTATTCTCGTTGATTGCATTCCATCCCATTGCATTCCATTCCATCTCATTCCATTCCATTCCGTTCGTGTTGATTCCATTCCATTCCATTACATTGCATTCCATTCCATTCCGTTTCATTCCATTCATGTTGATTCCTTTCCATTACATTCCATTCCATTCCCTTCAATTCGCGGTGATTCCATTCCATCGCATTCCATTCTATTCCATTCCAATGCCTTCCTTTCAATTCCATTTCATTCCATTCTGGATGATTCCATTCTATTCCATTCCATTCCATTCCATTCCGTTCCATTCCCTTCGGGTTTATTCCCTTCCATTCCATTCCATTGCATTCCATTCGGGTTGTTTCCATTCCATTTCATTCGTATCGATTCCATTCCATTCCATTCCATTGCATTCCATTCGGGATGATTCCATTCCATTCCATTCCATTCGTGTTGATACCATTACATTCCACGCCATTCCATTCCATTCCATTAGGATTGATGACATTTCATTCCATTCCATACCATTCCACTCCATTTGGGTTGATTCCATTCCATTCCACTCCATTCCATCTGGGTTAATTCCATTCCATTCCATTCCATTCCAATCCATTCCATTCCATTTGGGTTGCTTCCATTCCATTCCTTTCCATTCCCTTCCATTCCCTTCCATTCCCTTCTATTCAGGTTGATTCCATTCCATTCCGTTCCATTCGTTTTGATTCCATTCCATTCCATTCCATTCCGTTTGAATCCATTCAATTCCATTCCATTGCATTACATTCTGGTTGATTGAATTCTATTCCATTCCCTTCCATTCCATTCCATTCCATTCGGGTTGCTTCCATTCCATTCCAGAACATTCCATTCCATTCCATTCCATTCCATTCCGGTAGATTTCATTCCATTCCATTCCATTCCATTCGTTTAGATTCCATTCCATTCCATTCCATTACATTACATTACATTACATTACATTACATTACATTACATCAAATTCGGTTTGATTCCATACCATTTCATTCCATTGAATTCCATTCCATTCCATGTCATTCCATTTGGGTTGATTCCATTCCATTCCATTCCATTCCATTCCATTCCATTCCATTCCCTTCGGGTTGAATCCATTCCATTCCATTCCATTCCATTCCATTCCATTCCATTCCATTCCCTTCCCGTCGGGTTGAATCCATTCCATTCCATTCCATTCCATTCCATTCCATTCCATTCCATTCCATTCCATTCGGGTTGATTCCATTCCATTCCATTCCAGTCCATTCGCGTTAATTCCATTCCATTTCATTCCATTCCATTCCATTCCATTCCATTTGGGTTGATTCCATTCCATTCCATTCCATTCCATTCCATTCCATTCCATTCCATTCCATCCTATTCCATTCCACTCCATTCCACTCTGGTTGATTCCATTCCATTCCATTCCATTCCATTCCATTCCATTCGGATTGATTCGATTCCATTTCATTCCATTCCATTCCATTCCATTCCATTCGTGTTGATTCCATTCCATTCCATTCCATTCCATTCCATTCCATACCATTCCATTACATTCGAGTTCATTCCATTCCATTTGATTCCATTCCATTCTATTCCATGCCATTTGGGTTGACTCCATTCCATTCCGTTTCATTCCATTCTATTCCATTCCGTTGCATTCCATTTCATTGCATTCGGGTAGATTCCATTCTATTCCATTCCAATGTATTCCATTCCATTCCGGTTGATTCCATTCCATTCCATTCCATTCCATTCCATTCCATTTCATTCCAATCCACTGGGTTTGATTGCATTCCATTCCATTCCATTCGGTTGCTTCCATTCCATTCCATAAAATTCCATTCCATTCCATTCCATTCCATTCCATTCCATTCCATTCCATTCCGGTTGATTCCACTCCATTCCATTCCATTCCATTCCATTCTATTCCATTCCATTCCATTCCATTCCATTCTATTCCATTCCATTCCTTTTGATACCATTCCATTCCATTCCATTCCATTTTATTCCATTCGGATTGCGTCCATTCCATTCCATTCCAATGCATTCCTTTCCATTCCATTTCATTTCATTCGGATTGATTCCATTCCATTCCATTCCATTCCATTCCATTCCATTCCATTCTGGTTGATTCCATTCCATTCCATTCCATTCGGATTGATTCCATTCCATTCCATTCTATTCCATTCCATTCCATTCTATTCTCGTTGATTGCATTCCATCCCATTGCATTCCATTCCATCTCATTCCATTCCATTCCGTTCGTGTTGATTCCATTCCATTCCATTCCATTGCATTCCATTCCATTCCGTTTCATTCCATTCATGTTGATTCCTTTCCATTACATTCCATTCCATTCCCTTCCATTCGTGTTGATTCCATTCCATCGCATTCTATTCTATTCCATTCCAATGCCTTCCTTTCAATTCCATTTCATTCCATTCTGGATGATTCCATTCTATTCCATTCCATTCCATTCCATTCCGTTCCATTCCCTTCGGGTTTATTCCCTTCCATTCCATTCCATTGCATTCCATTCGGGTTGTTTCCATTCCATTTCATTCGATTCGATTCCATTCCATTCCATTCCATTGCATTCCATTCGGGATGATTCCATTCCATTCCATTCCATTCGTGTTGATACCATTACATTCCACGCCATTCCATTCCATTCCATTCCATTAGGATTGATGACATTCCATTCCATTCCATACCATTCCACTCCATTTGGGTTCATTCCATTCCATTCCACTCCATTCCATCTGGGTTAATTCCATTCCATTCCATTCCATTCCAATCCATTCCATTCCATTTGGGTTGCTTCCATTCCATTCCATTCCATTCCATTCCATTCCATTCCCTTCCATTCCCTTCTATTCGGGTTGATTCCATTCCATTCCGTTCCATTCGTTTTGATTCCATTCCATTCTATTCCATTCGGTTTGATTCCATTCAATTCCATTCCATTGCATTACATTCCATTCCATTTCATTCCATTCGGGTTGGTTCCATTCCATTCCATTCCATTCCATTACATTCTGGTTGATTGAATTCTATTCCATTCCCTTCCATTCCATTCCATTCCATTCGGGTTGCTTCCATTCCATTCCAGAACATTCCATTCCATTCCATTCCATTCCGGTAGATTTCATTCCATTCCATTCCATTCCATTCGTTTAGATTCCATTGCATTCCATTCCATTCCATTACATTACATTACATTACATCAAATTCGGTTTGATTCCATACCATTTCATTCTATTGAATTCCATTCCATTCCATGTCATTCCATTTGGGTTGATTCCATTCCATTCCATTCCATTCCATTCCATTCCATTCCATTCCATTCCATTCCCTTCGGGTTGAATCCATTCCATTCCATTCCATTCCATTCCATTCCATTCCCTTCCCTTCGGGTTGAATCCATTCCATTCCATTCCATTCCATTCCATTCCATTCCATTCCATTCGGGTTGATTCCATTCCATTCCATTCCAGTCCATTCGGGTTAATTCCATTCCATTTCATTCCATTCCATTCCATTCCATTCCATTTGGGTTGATTCCATTCCATTCCATTCCATTCCATTCCATTCCATTCCATTCCATTCCATTCCATTCCATCCTATTCCATTCCACTCCATTCCACTCTGGTTGATTCCATTCCATTCCATTCCATTCCATTCCATTCCATTCGGATTGATTCGATTCCATTTCATTCCATTCCATTCCATTCCATTCGTGTTGATTCCATTCCATTCCATTCCATTCCATTCCATTCCATACCATTCCATTACATTCGAGTTCATTCCATTCCATTTGATTCCATTCCATTCTATTCCATGCCATTTGGGTTGACTCCATTCCATTCCGTTTCATTCCATTCTATTCCATTCCGTTGCATTCCATTTCATTGCATTCGGGTAGATTCCATTCTATTCCATTCCAACGCATTCCATTCCATTACGGTTGATTCCATTCCATTCCATTCCATTCCTTTCCATTTCATTCCAATCCACTGGGTTTGATTGCATTCCATTCCATTCCATTCGGTTGCTTCCATTCCATTCCATAAAATTCCATTCCATTCCATTCCATTCCATTCCATTCCATTCCATTCCGGTTGATTCCACTCCATTCCATTCCATTTCATTCCATTCTATTCCATTCCATTCCTTTTGATTCCATTCCTTTCCATTCCATTCCATTTTATTCCATGCGGATTGCGTCCATTCCATTCCATTCCAATGCATTCCTTTCCATTCCATTTCATTTCATTCGGGTTTATTCCATTCCATTCCATTCCATTCCATTCCATTCCATTCCATTCTGGTTGATTCCATTCCATTCCATTCCATTCGGATTGATTCCATTCCATTCCATTCTATTCCATTCCATTCCATTCTATTCTCGTTGATTACATTCCAACCCTTTCCATTCTATTCTATTCGGCCTGATTCCATTCCATTTCATTTCATTCCATTTGCATTGATTCCATTCCATTCCATTCCATTCCATTCCATTCTGGTTGATTCCATTCCATTCCATTCAATTCGGATTGATTCCATTCCATTCCATTCTATTCCATTCCATTCCATTCTATTCTCGTTGATTGCATTCCATCCCATTGCATTCCATTCCATCTCATTCCATTCCATTCCATTCGGGTTGATTCCATTCCATTCCATTCCATTCCATTCCATTCGATTCCATTCTATTCCATTCCATTCCATTCCATTCCATTCTCGTTGATTGCATTCCATCCCATTGCATTCCATTCCATCTCATTCCATTCCATTCCATTCGGGTTGATTCCATTCCATTCCATTCCATTCCATTCCATTTGGGTTGATTCCATTCCATTCCATTTCATTCCATTCCATTGCATTCCGGTTGATTCCATTCCATTCCATTCCATTCCATTTGGGTTGATTCCATTCCATTCCATTCCATTCCATTCCATTGCATTCGGGTTGATTCCATTCCATTCCATTCCATTCCAGTCCATTCCATTCGTGTTGATTCCATTCCATTCCATTACATTGCATTCCATTCCATTCCGTTTCATTCCATTTATGTTGATTCCATTCCATTACATTCCATTCCATTCCCTTATATTCGTGTTGATTCCATTCCATGTCATTCCATTCTATTCCATTTCAATGCCTTCCTTTCCATTCCATTTCATTGCATTCGTAATGATTCCATTCCATTCCATTCCATTCCATTCGGGATGATTCCATTCCATTCCATTCCATTCCATTCCATTCCATTCCATTCCTTTAAGTTCCATGCCCTTCGTGTTTATTACCTTCCATTCCTTTCCATTGCATTCCATTCGGGTTGTTTCCATTCCATTTCATTCGAATCGATTCGTTTCCATTCCATTCCATTGCATTCGGGATGATTCCATTCCATTCCATTCCATTCCATTCCATTCCATTCCATTCGTGTTGATAACATTGCATTCCACGCCATTCCATACCATTCCATTCCATTAGGATTGATGACATTCCATTCCATTCCATACCATTCCACTCCATTTGGGTTGATTACATTCCAATCCATTCCATTCCATCCGGGTTAATTCCATTCCATTCCATTACATTCAATTCCATTCCAATCCATTCCATTCGGGTTGCTTCCATTCCATTCAAGAACATTCCATTCCATTCCATTCCATTCCATTCCCTTCTATTCAGGTTGATTCCATTCCATTCCATATCCTTCCGTTCCATTCGATTTGATTCCATTCCATTCCATTCCATTCCATTCCATTCGGGTAGATTCCATTCCATTCCATTCCATTCCAATCTGGTTGATTCCATTCTATTCCATTCCCTTCCATTCCATTCCGTTCCATTCGGGTTGCTTCCATTCCATTCCAGAACATTCCATTCTATTCCATTCCATTTCGGTAGATTTCATTCCATTCCATTCCATTCCATTCGTTTAGATTCCATTCCATTCCATTCCATTCCATTCCATTACATTTCATTAAATTCGGTTTGATTCCATTCCATTCCATTCCATTGCATTCCATTCCATTCCATGTCATTCCATTTGGGTTGATTCCATTCCATTCCATTCCATTTCATTCCAACCCATTGGGTTTGATTGCATTCCATTCCATTCCATTCCATTCGGTTGCTTCCATTCCATTCCAGAAAATTCCATTCCATTCCATTCCATTCCATTCCATTCCATTCCAGTTGATTCCATTCCATTCCATTCCATTCCATTCTATTCCATTCCATTCCTTTTGATTCCATTCCATTCCATTCCATTCCATTTTATTCCATTCGGATTGCTTCCATTACATTGCATTCCAATGCATTCCTTTCCATTTCATTTCATTTCTTTCGGGTTGATTCCATTCCATTCCATTCCATTCCATTCCATTCCATTCCATTCCTTTCCGTTCTGGTTGATTCCATTCCATTCCATTCCATTCGGATTGATTCCATTCCATTCCCTTCTATTCCATTCCATTCCATTCTATTCTCGCTGATTGCATTCCATCCCATTGAATTCCATTCCATCCCATTCCATTCCATTCCATTTGAGTTGATTCCATTCCATTATTTTCAATTCCATTCCATTCCATTCCATTCCATTTGGGTTGATTCCATTCCATTCCATTCCATTCCATTCCATTCCATTCCATTCCATTCCATTCCATTGCATTCGGGGTGATTCCATTCCATTCCATTCCATTCCATTCGTGTTGATTCCATTCCATTCCATTCCATTGCATTCCATTCCGTTACATTCCATTCATGTTGATTCCATTCCATTCCATTAAATTCCATTCCCTTCCGTTAGTGTTGATTCCATTCCATGGCTTTCCATTCCATTCCATTCCAATGCATTCCTTTTCGTTCCACTTCATTCCATTCGGGATGATTCCATTCCATTCCATTCCATTCCATTCCATTCCATTCCGTTTCATTCACTTCGTGTTTATTCCCTTCCATTCCATTCCATTCCATTCCCTTCCATTCCATTCCATTCGTGTTGTTTCCATTCCATTTCATTCGATTCCATTCCATTCCATTCCATTCCATTCCATTCGGGATGAATCCATTCCATTCCATTCCATTCCATTCCATTCGTGTTGATACCATTCCGTTCCACGCCATTCCATTCCATTCCATTCCATTAGGATTGATGACATTCCATTCCATTCCATTCCGTTCGTTTAGATTCCATTCCTTTCGTTTCCATTCCATTCCATTACATTACATCAAATTCGGTTTGATTCCATACCATTTCATTCCATTGCATTCCATTCCATTCTTTGTCATTTCATTTGGGTTGATTCCATTCCTTTCCATTCCATTCCATTCCATTCCATTCCATTCCATTCCCTTCAGGTTGAATCCATTCCATTCCATTCCATTCCATTCCATTCCATTCCATTCCATTCCATTCCAATCCATTCCATTCCCTTCCCTTCGGGTTGAATCCATTCCATTCCATTCCATTCCATTCCATTCGTGTTGATTCCATTCCATTCCATTCCATTCCATTCCATTCCATTCCATTCCATTCCAGTCCATTCGGGTTAATTCCATTCCATTTCATTCCATTCCATTCCATTCCATTCCATTTGGGTAGATTCCATTCCATTCCATTCCATTCCATTCCATCCTATTCCATTCCACTCCATTCCATTCTGGTTGATTCCATTCCATTCCATTCCATTCTATTCCATTCCATTCCTTTCCATTGCATTCCATTCCATTCCATTCTGGTTGATTCCATTCCATTCCGTTCCATTCCGTTCCATTCCATTCCATTCCATTCCATTCCACTCCCATCCATTCGGGGTGATTGCTTTCCATTCCATTCTATTCCATTCCATTCTATTCGGGATGTTTCCATTCCATTCCATTCCATTCCATTCCATTGCATTAAATCCCATTCCACTCCATTCCATTCCGGTTGACTCGATTCCATTCTGTTCCATTCCATTCCATTCCATTCCATTCCATTCCATTCCATTCCATTGAATACCAGTTCATTCCATTCGGGTAGATTCCATTCTATTCCATTCCAGTCCATTCCATTCTATTCCATTCCATTCCATTTGGGTTGATTCCATTCCGTTCCATTCCATTCCATTCCATTCCGTTGCTTCCATTCCATTCCAGAACATTACATTCCATACCATTGCATTCCAATCCTTTCCATTCCGGTTGATTCCATTCCGTTCCATTCCATTCCATTCCATTTCATTCCATTCTGGTTGATTCCATTCCATTCCATTCCATTCCATTCCATTCCATTCCATTCGGCTTGACTCCATTGCATTCCATTCTAATCCATTGCATTCCATTCTATTCGCGTTGATTCCATTCCATCCCATTCCATTCAATTCTATTCGGCCTGATTCCATTCCATTCCATTTCACTTCATTCCATACCATTTGCATTGATTCCATTCCATTCCATTCCATTCCACTCCATTCTGGTTGATTCCATTCCATTCCATTCAATTCGGATTGATTCCATTCCATTCCATTCTATTCCATTCCATTCCATTCTATTCTCATTGATTGCATTCCATCCCATTGCATTCCATTCCATCTCATTCCATTCCATTCCACTCGGGTTGATTCCACTCCATTCCATTCCATTCCATTCCATTCCAATGCATTCGGGTTGATTCCAATCCATTCCATTCCATTCCATTCCATTCGTGTTGATTCCATTCCATTCCATTCCATTGCATTCCATTCCATTCCGTTTCATTCCATTCATGTTGATTCCATTCCATTCCATTCCATTCCATTCCATTCCATTCCGGTTGATTCCATTCCCTTCCATTCCATTCCATTCGTGTTGATTCCATTCAATTCCATTCCATTCCATTACATTCGTGTTGATTCCATTCCATTCCATTCTATTCCATTCCATTCCATTCTATTCGCGTTGATTCCATTCTATCCCATTCCATTCAATTCTATTCGGGCTGATTCCATTCCATTTCATTCCATTTCATTCCATTCCATTTGCATTGATTCCATTCCATTCCATTCCATTCCATTCTATTCGGGTTGATTCCATTCCATTCCATTCCATTCCTTTCCATTCCATTCCATTCCATTGCATTCCATTCCATTCCATTCCATTCCATTGCATTCCATTCAATTCCATTCCATTACATTCCATTGTATTCCATTCCATTCCATTTCATTCCATTCCGGTTGATTCCATTCCATTCCATTCCATTCCATTCCGGTTGATTCCATTCCATTCCATTCCATTCTATTCCATTCCATTCCTTTTGATTCTATTCCATTCCTTTACATTACATTACATTTTATTCCATTCGGATTTATTCCATTCCATTCCATTCCAATGCATTCCTTTCCATTCCATTTCATTCCATTCGGGTTGATTCCATTCTATTCCCTTCCATTCGGGTTGATTCTATTCCATTCCATTCCATTCCATTCGGGTTGATTCCATTCCATTCCATTCCTTTCCATTGCATTCCATTTCATTCCTTTCAATTCCATTGCATTCCTTTCCACCCCATTTTACTCCCTTCAGGTTGATTCCATTCCATTCCATTCCATTGCATTCCATTCCATTCCATTCGGGTTGATTCCATTCCATTCCATTCCACTCCGTTCCATTCCATTCCATTCAATTCCATTTTGGTTGATTCCATTCCATTCAATTACATTCGATTCCATTTGGTTTGATTCCATTGCATTCCATTCCATTCCATTCCATTCGGGTTGCTTCCATTTCATTCCAGAACATTCCATTCCATTCCATTCCACTCCAGTTGATTCCATTCCATTCCATTCCATTCCATTCCATTCCATTCCATTCCACTACGGTTGATTCCATTCCATTCAATTCCATTCCATTCGTTTTCTTTCCATTCCATTCGACTCCATTCCATTCCATTCCATTCGTTTTGATTCTATTCCATTCGATTCCATTCCATTCCATTCCATTCGGGTTGTTTCCATTCGATTCCATTCTATTCCATTCCATTCCATTCTATTCGCGTTGGTTCCATTCCATTCCATTCCATTTAATCCCATTCCATGTCATTACATTCGGGATGATTCCATTGCATTCCATTCCATTGCATTCCATTCCATTCCATTCTGGTTGATTCCATGCCATTCCATTGCATTCCATTCCATTCCATTCCATTCCATTCCATTCCATTCCATTCCCATCCATTCGGGGTGATTGCTTTCCATTCAATTCTATTCCATTCCATTCTATTCGCGATGATTCCATTCCATTCCATTCCATTCCATTCCATTAAATCCCATTCCACTCCATTCCATTCCGGTTGACTCGGTTCCATTCCGTTCCATTCCATTCCATTCCATTCCATTCCATTGCATACCAGTTCATTCCATTCGGGTAGATTCCGTTCTATTCCATTCCAATCCATTCCATTCCATTCCATTCCATTCCATTTGGGTTGATTCCATTCCGTTCCATTCCATTCCATTCCATTCGGTTGCTTCCATTCCATTCCAGAACATTCCATTCCATACCATTGCATTCCAATCCTTTCCGTTCCGGTCGATTCCATTCCGTTCCATTCCATTCCATTCCATTTCATTCCATTCTGGTTGATTCCATTCCATTCCATTCCATTGCATTCCATTCCATTCCATTCGGCTTAATTCCATTCCATTCCATTCTAATCCATTGCATTCCATTCTATTCTCGTTGATTACATTCCATCCCATTCCAATCAATTCTATTCGGCCTGATTCCATTCCATTCCATTCCATTTCATTCCATTCCATTTGCATTTATTCCATTCCATTCCATTCCATTCCATTACATTCCGTTCCATTCCCTTCGGGTTTATTCCCTTCCATTCCATTCCATTGCATTCCATTCGGGTTGTTTCCATTCCATTTCATTCGATTTGATTCCATTCCATTCCATTCCATTGCATTCCATTCGGGATGATTCCATTCCATTCCATTCCATTAGGATTGATGACATTCCATTCCATTCCATACCATTCCACTCCATTTGGGTTGATTCCATTCCATTCCATTCCATTCCATCCGGGTTAATTCCATTCCATTCCATTCCATTCCATTCCATTCCATTCCATTCCATTCCATTCATTTGGGTTGCTTCCATTCCATTCAAGATCATTCCATTCCATTCCATTCCATTCCCTTCCATTCCCTTCTATTCAGGTTGATTCCATTCCCTTCCATTCCATTCCGTTCCATTCGTTTTGATTCCATTCCATTCCATTCCATTCGGTTTGATTCCATTCAATTCCATTCCATTGCATTACATTCCATTCCATTTCATTCCATGCGGGTTGATTCCATTCCATTCCATTCCATTCCATTCCATTCTGGTGATTGAATTCTATTCCATTCCCTTCCATTCCATTCCATTCCATTCGGGTTGCTTCCATTCCATTCCAGAACATTCCATTCCATTCCATTCCATTCCGGTAGATTTCATTCCATTCCATTCCATTCCATTCGTTTAGATTCCATTCCATTCCATTCCATTCCATTCCATTAGATTACATTACATCAAATTCGGTTTGATTCCATACCATTTCATTCCATTGCATTCCATTCCATTCCATGTCATTCCATTTGGGTTGATTCCATTCCATTCCATTCCATTCCATTCCATTCCATTCCATTCCATTCCCTTCGGGTTGAATCCATTCAATTCCATTCCATTCCATTCCATTCCCTTCGGGTTGAATCCATTCCATTCCATTCCATTCCATTCCATTCCATTCCATTCCATTCGGGTTGATTCCATTCCATTCCATTCTATTCCATTCTATTCCATTCCAGTCCATTCGGGTTAATTCCATTCCATTTCATTGCATTCCATTCCATTCCATTCCATTTGGGTTGATTCCATTCCATTCCATTCCATTCCATTCCATTCCATTCCATCCTATTCCATTCCACTCCACTCCACTCTGGTTGATTCCATTCCATTCCATTCCATTCCATTCCATTCCATTCGGATTGATTCGATTCCATTTCATTCCATTCCATTCCATTCCATTCGTGTTGATTCCATTCCATTCCATTCCATTCCATTCCATTCCATTCCATACCATTCCATTACATTCGAGTTCATTCCATTCCATTTGATTCCATTCCATTCTATTCCATGCCATTTGGGTTCACTCCATTCCATTCCGTTTCATTCCATTCTATTCCATTCCGTTGCATTCCATTTCATTGCATTCGGGTAGATTCCATTCTATTCCATTCCAATGCATTCCATTCCATTCCGGTTGATTCCATTCCATTCCATTCCATTCCATTCCATTCCATTCCATTTCATTCCAATCCATTGAGTTTGATTGCATTCCATTCCATTCCATTCGGTTGCTTCCACTCCATTCCATAAAATTCCATTCCATTCCATTCCATTCCATTCCATTCGTTTGATTCCACTCCATTCCATTCCATTCCATTCCATTCTATTCCATTCCATTCCTTTTGATTCCATTCCATTCCATTCCATTCCATTTTATTCCATTCGGATTGCGTCCATTACATTCCATTCCAATGCATTCCTTTCCATTCCATTTCATTTCATTCGGGTTGATTCCATTCCATTGCATTCCATTCCATTCCATTCCATTCTGGTTGATTCCATTCCATTCCATTCCATTCGGATTGATTCCATTCCATTCCATTCTATTCCATTCCATTCCATTCTATTCTCGTTGATTGCATTCCATCCCATTGCATTCCATTCCGTCTCATTCCATTCCATTCCGTTCGTGTTGATTCCATTCCATTCCATTCCATTGCATTCCATTCCATTCCGTTTCATTCCATTCATGTTGATTCCTTTCCATTACATTCCATTCCCTTCCATTCATGTTGATTCCATTCCATGGCATTCCATTCTATTCCATTCCAATGCCTTCCTTTCAATTCCATTTCATTCCATTCTGGATGATTCCACTCTATTCCATTCCATTCCATTCCATTCCATTCCGTTCCATTCCCTTCGGGTTTATTCCCTTCCATTCCATTCCATTGCATTCCATTCGGGTTGTTTCCATTCCATTTCATTCGATTCGATTCCATTCCATTCCATTCCATTGCATTCCATTCGGGATGATTCCATTCCATTCCATTCCATTCGTGTTGATACCATTACATTAAACGCCATTCCATTCCAATCCATTCCATTAGGATTGATGACATTCCATTCCATTCCATACCATTCCACTTCATTTGGGTTGATTCCATTCCATTCCGTTTCATTCCATCTGGGTTAATTCCATTCCATTGCATTCCATTCCATTCCATTCCATTTGGGTTGCTTCCATTCCATTCCATTCCATTCCATTCCCTTCCATTCCCTTCTATTCAGGTTGATTCCATTCCATTCCATTCCATTCCGTTCCATTCTTTTTGATTCCATTCCATTCCTTTCCATTCGGTTTGATTCCATTCAATTCCATTCCATTGCATTACATTCCATTCCATTTCATTCCATTCGGGTTGATTCCATTCCATTCCATTCCATTCCATTCCATTCCATTCTGGTTGATTGAATTCTATTCCATTCCCTTCCATTCCATTCCATTCCATTCGGGTTGCTTCCATTCCATTCCAGAACATTCCATTCCATTCCATTCCATTCCGGTAGATTTCATTCCATTCCATTCAATTCCATTCGTTTAGATTCCATTCCATTCCATTCCATTCCATTACCTTCCATTACATTACATTACATCAAATTCGGTTTGATTCCATACCATTTCATTCCATTGCATTCCATTCCATTCCATTCGGGTTGATTCCATTCCATTCCATTCCATTCCATTCCATTCTAGTCCATTCGGGTTAATTCCATTCCATTTCATTCCATTCCATTCCATTCCATTCCATTTGGGTTGATTCCATTCCATTCCATTCCATTCCATTCCATTCCATTCCATCCTATTCCATTCCACTCCATTCCATTCTGGTTGATTCCATTCCATTCCATTCCATTCCATTCTATTCCATTCCATCCCTTTCCATTGCATTCCATTCCATTCCATTCTGGTTGATTCCATTCCTTTCCGTTCCATTCCATTCCATTCCATTCCATTCCATTCCCATCCATTCGGGGTGATTGCTTTCCATTCCATTATATTCCATTCCATTCTATTCGCGATGTTTCCATTCCATTCCATTCCATTCCATTAAATCCCATTCCACTCCATTCCATTCTGGTTGACTCGATTCCATTCTGTTCCATTCCATTCCATTCCATTCCATTCCATTCCATTCCATTCCATTCCATTGAATACCAGTTCATTCCATTCGGGTAGATTCCATTCTATTCCATTCCAGTCCATTCCATTCTATTCCATTCCATTCCATTTGGGTTGATTCCATTCCGTCCATTTCCATTCCATTCCATTCGGTTGCTTCCATTCCATTCCAGAACATTCCATTCCATACCATTGCATTCCAATCCTTTCCATTCCGGTCGATTCCATTCGGTTCCATTCCATTCCATTCCATTTCATTCCATTCTGGTTGATTCCATTCCATTCCATTCCACTCCATTCCATTCGGCTTGATTCCATTCCATTCCATTCTAATCCATTGCATTCCATTCTTTTCGCGTTGATTCCATTCCATCCCATTCCATTCAATTCTATTCGGCCTGATTCCATTCCATTCCATTCCATTTCATTCCATTCCATTTGCATTGATTCCATTCCATTCCATTCCATTCCATTCCATTCTGGTTGATTCCGTGCCATTCCATTCAATTCGGATTGATTCCATTCAATTCCATTCTATTCCATTCCATTCCATTCTATTCTCATTGATTGCATTCCATCCCATTGCATTCCATTCCATCTCATTCCATTCCATTCCATTCAGGTTGATTCCATTCCATTCCATTCCATTCCATTCCAATGCATTCGGGTTGATTCCAATCCATTCCATTCCATTCCATTCCATTCCATTCCATTCGTGTTGATTCCATTCCATTCCATTCCATTGCATTCCATTCCATTCCGTTTCATTCCATTCATGTTGATTCCATTCCATTCCATTCCATTCCATTCCATTCCATTCCGGTTGATTCCATTCCGTTCCATTCCATTCCATTCGTATTGATTCCATTCAATTCCATTCCATTCCATTCCATTCGTGTTGATTCCATTCCATTCCATTATATTCCATTCCATTCCATTCTATTCGCGTTGATTCCTTTCCATCCCATTCCATTCAATTCTATTCGGGCTGATTCCATTCCATTTCATTCCATTTCATTCCACTCCATTTGCATTGATTTCATTCCATTCCATTCAATTCCATTCTATTCGGGTTGATTCCATTCCATTCCATTCCATTCCATTCCTTTCCATTGCATTCCATTCCATTGCATTCCATTCCATTCCATTCCATTGCATTCCATTCCATTCCATTGCATTCCATTCCATTCCATTCCATTACATTCCATTGTATTCCATTCCATTCCATTTCATTCCATTCCGGTTGATTCCATTCCATTCCATTGCATTCCATTCCGGTTGATTCCATTCCATTCCATTCCATTCTATTCCATTCCATTCCTTTTGATTCTATTCCATTCCATTCCATTACATTACATTTTATTCCATTCGGAGTTATTCCATTCCATTCCATTCCAGTGCATTCCTTTCCATTCCATTTCATTCCATTCGAGTTGATTCCATTCTATTCCCTTCCATTAAGGTTGATTCTATTCCATTCCATTCCATTCCATTCCATTCGGGTTGATTCCATTCCATTCCATTGCATTCCATTCAATTCCATTCGGGTTGATTCCATTCCGTTCCATTCCATTCCATTCCATTCCATTCCATTTAATCCCATTCCATGTCATTCCATTCGGGTTGATTCCATTCCATTCCATTCCATTGCATTCCATTCCATTCCATTCTGGTTGATTCCTTGCCATTCCATTCCATTCCATTTCATTCCATTCCCATCCATTCGGGGTGATTGCTTTCCATTCCATTCTATTCCATTCCATTCTATTCGCGATGATTCCATTCCATTCCATTCCATTCCATTCCATTCCATTCCATTCCATTAAATCCCATTCCACTCCATTCCATTCCGGTTGACTCGATTCCATTCCGTTCCATTCCATTCCATTCCATTGCATACCAGTTCATTCCATTCGGGTAGATTCCGTTCTATTCCATTCCAATCCATTCCATTCCATTCCATTCCATTCCATTTGGGTTGATTCCATTCCGTTCCATTCCATTCCATTCCATTCGGTTGCTTCCATTCCATTCCAGAACATTCCATTCCATACCATTGCATTCCAATCCTTTCCGTTCCGGTCGATTCCATTCCATTCCATTCCATTCCATTCCATTTCATTCCATTCTGGTTGATTCCATTCCATTCCATTCCATTCCATTCCATTCCATTCCGTTCGGCTTGATTCCATTCCATTCCATTCTAATCCATTGCATTCCATTCTATTCTCGTTGATTACATTCCATCCCATTCCATTCAATTCTATTCGGCCTGATTCCATTCCATTCCATTCCATTTCATTCCATTCCATTTGCATTGATTGGATTCCATTCCATTCCAATCCATTCCATTCCATTCCATTCCATTCCATTCTGGTTGATTCCATTCCATTCCATTCAATTCGGATTGATTCCATTCCATTCCATTCTATTCCATTCTATTCCATTCTACTCTCGTTGATTGCATTCCATCCCATTGCATTCCATTCCATCTCATTCCATTCCTTTCCACTCGGGTTGATTCCATTCCATTCCATTCCATTCCATTCCATTCCATTGCATTTGGGTTGATTCCATTCCATTCCATTCCATTCCATTCATGTTGATTCCATTCCATTCCATTCCATTGCATTCCATTCCATTCCGTTTCATTCCATTCATGTTGATTCCATTCCATTACATTCCATTCCATTCCCTTCCATTCGTGTTGATTCCATTCCATGGCATTCCATTCTATTCCATTCCAATGCCTTCCTTTCAATTCCATTTCATTCCATTCTGGATGATTCCATTCAATTCCATTCCATTCCATTCCATTCCGTTCCATTCCCTTCGGGTTTATTCCCTTCCATTCCATTCCATTGCATTCCATTCGGGTTGTTTCCATTCCATTTCATTCGATTCGATTCCATTCCATTCCATTCCATTGCATTCCATTCGGGATCATTCCATTCCATTCCATTCCATTCGTGTTGATACCATTACATTAAACGCCATTCCATTCCAATCCATTCCATTAGGATTGATGACATTCCATTTCATTCCATACCATTCCACTCCATTTGGGTTGATTCCATTCCATTCCATTCCATTCCATTCCATCCGGGTTAATTCCATTCCATTCCATTCCATTCCATTGCATTCCATTTGGGTTGCTTCCATTCCATTCAAGAACATTCCATTCCATTCCATTCCATTCCCTTCCATTCCCTTCTATTCAGGTTGATTCCATTCCATTCCATTCAATTCCATTCCTTTCGTTTTGATTCCATTCCATTCCATTCCATTCGGTTTGATTTCATTCAATTCCATTCCATTGCATTACGTTCCATTCCTTTTCATTCCATTCGGGTTGATTCCATTCCTTTCCATTCCATTCCATTCCATTCCATTCTGGTTGATTGAAATCTATTCCATTCTCTTCCATTCCATTCCATTCCATTCGGGTTGCTTCCATTCAATTCCAGAACATTCCATTCCGTTCCATTCAATTCCGGTAGATTTCATTCCATTCCATTCCATTCCATTCGTTTAGATTCCATTCCATTCCATTCCATTCCATTCCATTCCATTCCATTACATTACATCAAATTCGATTTGATTCCATACCATTTCATTCCATTGCATTCCATTCCATTCCATGTCATTCCATTTGGGTTGATTCCATTCCATTCCATTCCATTCCATTCCATTCCCTTTGGGTTGAATCCATTCCATTCCATTCCATTCCATTCCATTCCATTCCATTCCATTCCCTTCCCTTCGGGTTGAATCCATTCCATTCCATTCCATTCCATTCCATTCCATTCCATTCGGGTTGATTCCATTCCATTCCATTCCATTCCATTCCATTCCAGTCCATTCGGGTTAATTCCATTCCATTTCATTCCATTCCATTCCATTCCATTCCATTTGGGTTGATTCCATTCCATTCCATTCCATTCCATTCCATCCTATTCCATTCCACTCCATTCCAGTCTGGTTGATTCCATTCCATTCCATTCGATTCCATTCCATTCCATTCGGATTGATTCGATTCCATTTCATTCCATTCCATTCCATTCCATTCCATTCCATTCGTGTTGATTCCATTCAATTACATTCCATTCCATTCCATTCCATACCATTACATTCCATTCTAGTCCATTCCATTCCATTTGCTTCCATTCCATTCTTTTCCATGCCATTTGGGTTGACTCCATTCCATTCCGTTTCATTCCATTCTATTCCATTCCGTTGCATTCCATTTCATTGCATTCGGGTAGATTCCATTCTATTCCATTTCAATGCATTCCGTTCCATTCCGGTTGATTCCATTCCATTCCATTCCATTCCATTCCATTTCATTCCAATCCATTGGGTTTGATTGCATTCCATTCCATTCCATTCGGTTGCTTCCATTCCATTCCATAAAATTCCATTCCATTCCATTCCATTCCATTCCATTCCATTCCGGTTGATTCCACTCCATTCCATTCCATTCCATTCCATTCCATTTTATTCCATTCGGATTGATTCCATTCCATTCCATTCTATTCCATTCCATTCCATTCTGTTCTCGTTGATTGCATTCCATCCCATTGCATTCCATTCCATCTCATTCCATTCCATTCCATTCGGGTTGATTCCATTCCATTCCATTCCATTCCATTCCATTCCATTCCATTTGGGTTGATTCCATTCCATTCCATTCCATTCCATTCCATTCCATTGCATTCGGGTTGATTCCATTCCATTCCATTCCATTCCATTCCATTCGTGTTGATTCCATCCCATTCCATTACATTGCATTCCATTCCATTCCGTTTCATTCCATTTATGTTGATTCCATTCCATTACATTCCATTCCATTCCCTTACATTCGTGTTGATTCCATTCCATGTCATTCCATTCTATTCCATTGCAATGCCTTCCTTTCCATTCCATTTCATTGCATTCGTAATGATTCCATTCCATTCCATTCCATTCCATTCGGGATGATTCCATTCCATTCCATTCCATTCCATTCCATTCCATTCGGCTTGATTCCATTCCATTCCATTCTAATCCATTGCATTCCATTCTATTCGCGTTGATTCCATTCCATCCCATTCCATTCAATTCTATTCGGCCTGATTCCATTCCATTCCATTCCATTTCATTCCATTCCATTTGCATTGATTCCATTCCATTCCATTCCGTTCCATTCCATTGCATTCTGGTTGATTCCATTCCATTCCATTCAATTCGGATTGATTCCATTCCATTCCATTCTATTCCATTCCATTCCATTCTATTCTCATTGATTGCATTCCATCCCATTGCATTCCATTCCATCTCATTCCATTCCATTCCATTCGGGTTGATTCCATTCCATTCCATTCCATTCCATTCCATTCCATTCCATTGCATTCGGGTTGATTCCAATCCATTCCATTCCATTCCATTCCATTCGTGTTTATTCCATTCCATTCCATTCCATTGCATTCCATTCCATTCCGTTTCTTTCCATTCATGTTGATTCCATTCCATTGCATTCCATTCCATTCCATTCCGGTTGATTCCATTCCGTTCCATTCCATTCCATTCGTGTTGATTCCATTCAATTCCATTCCATTCCATTCCATTCCTGTTGATTCCATTCCATTCTATTCCATTCCATTCCATTCTATTCGCGTTGATTCCATTCCATCCCATTCCATTCAATTCTATTCGGGCTGATTCCATCCCATTCCATTCCATTTCATTCCATTCCATTTGCATTGATTCCATTCCATTCCATTCAATTCCATTGTATTCGTGTTGATTCCATACCATTCCATTCCATTCCTTTCCATTCCATTCCATTCCATTGCATTCCATTCCATTCTATTCCATTCCATTCCATTGCATTCCATTCCATTCCATTGCATTCCATTCCATTCCATTCCATTACATTCCATTGCATTCCATTCCATTCCATTTCATTCCATTCCGGTTGATTCTAATCCATTCCATTCCATTCCACTCCGGTTGATTCCATTCCATTCCATTCCATTCTATTCCATTCCATTCCTTTTGATTCTATTCCATTCCAACATTACATTACATTTTATTCCATTCGGATTTATTCCATTCCATTCCATTCCAATGCATTCCTTTCCATTCCATTTCATTCCATTCGGGTTGATTCCATTCTATTCCCTTCCATTTGGGTTGATTCCATTCCATTCCTTTCCATTCCATTGCGTTCCATTTCATTCCTTTCAATTCCATTGCATTCCATTCCACCCCATTTTACTCCCTTCAGGTTGATTCCATTCCATTCCATTCCATTGCATTCCATTCCATTCCATTCGGGTTGATTCCATTCCATTCAATTCCACTCCGTTCCATTCCATTCCATTCAATTCCATTTTGGTTGATTCCATTTCATTCAATTACATTCCATTCCATTTGGTTTGATTCCATTGCATTCCATTCCATTCCATTCCATTCCATTCGGGTTGCTTCCATTTCATTCCAGAACATTCCATTCCATTCCATTCCACTCCAGTTGATTCCATTCCATTCCATTCCATTCCATTCCATTCCATTCCATTCCATTCCACTACGGTTGATTCCATTCCATTCAATTCCATTCGTTTTCATTCCATTCCATTCGACTCCATTCCATTCCATTCCATTCGTTTTGATTCTATTCCATTCGATTCCATTCCATTCCATTCCATTCCATTCTATTCGCGTTGGTTCCATTCCATTCCATTCCATTCCATTCCATTTAATCCCATTCCATGTCATTCCATTCGGGATGATTCCATTGCATTCCATTCCATTGCATTCCATTCCATTCCATTCTGGTTGATTCCATGCCATTCCATTGCATTCCATTCCATTCCATTCCATTCCCAACCATTCGGGGTGATTGCTTTCCATTCAATTCTATTCCATTCCATTCTATTCGCGATGATTCCATTCCATTCCATTCCATTCCAATTCTTTCCATTAAATCCCATTCCACTCCATTCCATTCCGGTTGACTCGATTCCATTCCGTTCCATTCCATTCCATTCCATTCCATTCCATTGCATCCCAGTTCATTCCATTCGGGTAGATTCCGTTCTATTCCATTCCAATCCATTCCATTCCATTACTTTCCATTCCATTTGGGTTGATTCCATTCCGTTCCATTCCATTCCATTCCATTCGGTTGCTTCCATTCCATTCCAGAACATTCCATTCCATACCATTGCATTCCAATCCTTTCCGTTCCGGTGGATTCCATTCCGTTCCATTCCATTCCATTCCATTTCATTCCATTCTGGTTGATTCCATTCCATTCCATTCCATTCCATTCCATTACATTACATTCGGCTTGATTCCATTCCATTCCATTCTAATCCATTCCATTTCATTCCATTCTGGTTGATTCCATTCCATTCCATTCCATTCCATTTCATTCCATTCCATTTGCATTGATTCCATTCCATTCCATTCCATTCCATTCCATTCCATTCCCTTCGGGTTTATTCCCTTCCATTCCATTCCATTCCATTCCATTCGGGTTGTTTCCATTCCATTTCATTCGATTTGATTCCATTCCATTCCATTCCATTGCATTCCATTCGGGATGATTCCATTCCATTCCATTCCATTAGGATTGATGACATTCCATTCCATTCCATACCATTCCACTCCATTTGGGTTGATTCCATTCCATTCCATTCCATTCCATTCCATCCGGGTTAATTCCATTCCATTCCATTCCATTCCATTCCATTCCATTCCATTCCATTCCATTCCATTTGGGTTGCTTCCTTTCCATTCAAGAACATTCCATTCCATTCCATTCCATTCCCTTCCATTCCCTTCTATTCAGGTTGATTCCATTCCCTTCCATTCCATTCCGTTCCATTCGTTTTGATTCCATTCCATTCCATTCCATTCGGTTTGATTCCATTCAATTACATTCCATTGCATTACATTCCATTCCATTTCATTCCATTCGGGTTGATTCCATTCCATTCCATTCCATTCCATTCTGGTTGATTGAATTCTATTCCATTCCCTTCCATTCCATTTCATTCCATTCGGGTTGCTTCCATTCCATTCCAGAACATTACATTCCATTCCATTCCATTCCGGTAGATTTCATTCCATTCCATTCCATTCCATTCGTTTAGATTCCATTCCATTCCATTCCATTAGATTACATTACATCAAATTCGGTTTGATTCCATACCATTTCATTCCATTGCATTCCATTCCATTCCATGTCATTCCATTTGGGTTGATTCCATTCCATTCCATTCCATTCCATTCCATTCCATTCCTTTCCATTCCATTCCCTTTGGGTTGAATCCATTCCATTCCATTCCATTCCATTCCATTCCATTCCATTCCATTCCATTCCATTCCCTTCGGGTTGAATCCATTCCATTCCATTCCATTCCATTCGGGTTGATTCCATTCCATTCCATTCCATTCCATTCCATTCCATTCCAGTCCATTCGGGTTAATTCCATTCCATTTCATTCCATACCATTCCATTCCATTCCATTTGGGTTGATTCCATTCCATTCCATTCCATTCCATTGCATTCCATCCTATTCCATTCCACTCCACTCCACTCTGGTTGATTCCATTCCATTCCATTCCATTCCATTCCATTCCATTCCATTCCATTCCATTCCATTCCATTCCATTCGGATTGATTCGATTCCATTTCATTCCATTCCATTCCATTCCATTCATGTTGAATCCATTCCATTCCATTCCATTCCATACCATTCCATTCCATTCGAGTTCATTTAATTCCATTTGATTCCATTCCATTCTATTCCATGCCATTGGGGTTCACTCCATTCCATTCCGTTTCATTCCATTCTATTCCATTCCGTTGCATTCCATTTCATTGCATTCGGGTAGATTCCATTCTATTCCATTCCAACGCATTCCTTTCCATTCCGGTTGATTCCATTCCATTCCATTCCATTCCATTCCATTCCATTCCATTCCATTCCATTCCATTCCATTTCATTCCAATCCATTGGGTTTGATTGCATTCCATTCCATTCCATTCGGTTGCTTCCATTCCATTCCATAAAATTCCATTCCATTCCATTCCATTCCATTCCATTCCATTCCATTCCATTCCATTCCGGTTGATTCCACTCCATTCCATTGCATTCCATTCCATTCCATTCGGCTTAATTCCATTCCATTCCATTCTAATCCATTGCATTGCATTCTATTCTCGTTGATTACATTCCATCCCATTCCAATCAATTCTATTCGGCCTGATTCCATTCCATTCCATTCCATTTCATTCCATTCCATTTGCATTGATTCCATTCCATTCCATTCCATTCCATTACATTCCGTTCCATTCCCTTCGGGTTTATTCCCTTCCATTCCATTCCATTGCATTCCATTCGGGATGATTCCATTCCATTCCATTCCATTAGGATTGATGACATTCCATTCCATTCCATACCATTCCACTCCATTTGGGTTGATTCCATTCCATTCCATTCCATTCCATCCGGGTTAATTCCATTCCATTCCATTCCATTCCATTCCATTCCATTCCATTTGGGTTGCTTCCATTCCATTCAAGATCATTCCATTCCATTCCATTCCATTCCCTTCCATTCCCTTCTATTCAGGTTGATTCCATTCCCTTCCATTCCATTTCGTTCCATTCGTTTTGATTCCATTCCATTCCATTCCATTCGGTTTGATTCCATTCAATTCCATTCCATTGCATTACATTCCATTCCATTTCATTCCATGCGGGTTGATTCCATTCCATTCCATTCCATTCCATTCCATTCTGGTGATTGAATTCTATTCCATTCCCTTCCATTCCATTCCATTCCATTCGGGTTGCTTCCATTCCATTCCAGAACATTCCATTCCATTCCATTCCATTCCGGTAGATTTCATTCCATTCCATTCCATTCCATTCGTTTAGATTCCATTCCATTCCATTCCATTCCATTCCATTAGATTACATTACATCAAATTCGGTTTGATTCCATACCATTTCATTCCATTGCATTCCATTCCATTCCATGTCATTCCATTTGGGTTGATTCCATTCCATTCCATTCCATTCCATTCCATTCCATTCCATTCCCTTCGGGTTGAATCCATTCAATTCCATTCCATTCCATTCCATTCCCTTCGGGTTGAATCCATTCCATTCCATTCCATTCCATTCCATTCCATTCCATACCATTCGGGTTGATTCCATTCCATTCCATTCTATTCCATTCTATTCCATTCCAGTCCATTCGGGTTAATTCCATTCCATTTCATTGCATTCCATTCCATTCCATTCCATTTGGGTTGATTCCATTCCATTCCATTCCATTCCATTCCATTCCATTCCATCCTATTCCATTCCACTCCACTCCACTCTGGTTGATTCCATTCCATTCCATTCCATTCCATTCCATTCCATTCGGATTGATTCGATTCCATTTCATTCCATTCCATTCCATTCCATTCGTGTTGATTCCATTCCATTCCATTCCATTCCATTCCATTCCATACCATTCCATTACATTCGAGTTCATTCCATTCCATTTGATTCCATTCCATTCTATTCCATGCCATTTGGGTTCACTCCATTCCATTCCGTTTCATTCCATTCTATTCCATTCCGTTGCATTCCATTTCATTGCATTCGGGTAGATTCCATTCTATTCCATTCCAATGCATTCCATTCCATTCCGGTTGATTCCATTCCATTCCATTCCATTCCATTCCATTCCATTCCATTTCATTCCAATCCATTGAGTTTGATTGCATTCCATTCCATTCCATTCGGTTGCTTCCACTCCATTCCATAAAATTCCATTCCATTCCATTCCATTCCATTCCATTCGTTTGATTCCACTCCATTCCATTCCATTCCATTCCATTCTATTCCATTCCATTCCTTTTGATTCCATTCCATTCCATTCCATTCCATTTTATTCCATTCGGATTGCGTCCATTACATTCCATTCCAATGCATTCCTTTCCATTCCATTTCATTTCATTCGGGTTGATTCCATTCCATTGCATTCCATTCCATTCCATTCCATTCTGGTTGATTCCATTCCATTCCATTCCATTCGGATTGATTCCATTCCATTCCATTCTATTCCATTCCATTCCATTCTATTCTCGTTGATTGCATTCCATCCCATTGCATTCCATTCCGTCTCATTCCATTCCATTCCGTTCGTGTTGATTCCATTCCATTCCATTCCATTGCATTCCATTCCATTCCGTTTCATTCCATTCATGTTGATTCCTTTCCATTACATTCCATTCCCTTCCATTCATGTTGATTCCATTCCATGGCATTCCATTCTATTCCATTCCAATGCCTTCCTTTCAATTCCATTTCATTCCATTCTGGATGATTCCACTCTATTCCATTCCATTCCATTCCATTCCATTCCGTTCCATTCCCTTCGGGTTTATTCCCTTCCATTCCATTCCATTGCATTCCATTCGGGTTGTTTCCATTCCATTTCATTCGATTCGATTCCATTCCATTCCATTCCATTGCATTCCATTCGGGATGATTCCATTCCATTCCATTCCATTCGTGTTGATACCATTACATTAAACGCCATTCCATTCCAATCCATTCCATTAGGATTGATGACATTCCATTCCATTCCATACCATTCCACTTCATTTGGGTTGATTCCATTCCATTCCGTTTCATTCCATCTGGGTTAATTCCATTCCATTGCATTCCATTCCATTCCATTCCATTTGGGTTGCTTCCATTCCATTCCATTCCATTCCATTCCCTTCCATTCCCTTCTATTCAGGTTGATTCCATTCCATTCCATTCCATTCCGTTCCATTCTTTTTGATTCCATTCCATTCCTTTCCATTCGGTTTGATTCCATTCAATTCCATTCCATTGCATTACATTCCATTCCATTTCATTCCATTCGGGTTGATTCCATTCCATTCCATTCCATTCCATTCCATTCCATTCTGGTTGATTGAATTCTATTCCATTCCCTTCCATTCCATTCCATTCCATTCGGGTTGCTTCCATTCCATTCCAGAACATTCCATTCCATTCCATTCCATTCCGGTAGATTTCATTCCATTCCATTCAATTCCATTCGTTTAGATTCCATTCCATTCCATTCCATTCCATTACCTTCCATTACATTACATTACATCAAATTCGGTTTGATTCCATACCATTTCATTCCATTGCATTCCATTCCATTCCATTCGGGTTGATTCCATTCCATTCCATTCCATTCCATTCCATTCTAGTCCATTCGGGTTAATTCCATTCCATTTCATTCCATTCCATTCCATTCCATTCCATTTGGGTTGATTCCATTCCATTCCATTCCATTCCATTCCATTCCATTCCATCCTATTCCATTCCACTCCATTCCATTCTGGTTGATTCCATTCCATTCCATTCCATTCCATTCTATTCCATTCCATCCCTTTCCATTGCATTCCATTCCATTCCATTCTGGTTGATTCCATTCCTTTCCGTTCCATTCCATTCCATTCCATTCCATTCCATTCCCATCCATTCGGGGTGATTGCTTTCCATTCCATTATATTCCATTCCATTCTATTCGCGATGTTTCCATTCCATTCCATTCCATTCCATTAAATCCCATTCCACTCCATTCCATTCTGGTTGACTCGATTCCATTCTGTTCCATTCCATTCCATTCCATTCCATTCCATTCCATTCCATTCCATTCCATTGAATACCAGTTCATTCCATTCGGGTAGATTCCATTCTATTCCATTCCAGTCCATTCCATTCTATTCCATTCCATTCCATTTGGGTTGATTCCATTCCGTCCATTTCCATTCCATTCCATTCGGTTGCTTCCATTCCATTCCAGAACATTCCATTCCATACCATTGCATTCCAATCCTTTCCATTCCGGTCGATTCCATTCGGTTCCATTCCATTCCATTCCATTTCATTCCATTCTGGTTGATTCCATTCCATTCCATTCCACTCCATTCCATTCGGCTTGATTCCATTCCATTCCATTCTAATCCATTGCATTCCATTCTTTTCGCGTTGATTCCATTCCATCCCATTCCATTCAATTCTATTCGGCCTGATTCCATTCCATTCCATTCCATTTCATTCCATTCCATTTGCATTGATTCCATTCCATTCCATTCCATTCCATTCCATTCTGGTTGATTCCGTGCCATTCCATTCAATTCGGATTGATTCCATTCAATTCCATTCTATTCCATTCCATTCCATTCTATTCTCATTGATTGCATTCCATCCCATTGCATTCCATTCCATCTCATTCCATTCCATTCCATTCAGGTTGATTCCATTCCATTCCATTCCATTCCATTCCAATGCATTCGGGTTGATTCCAATCCATTCCATTCCATTCCATTCCATTCCATTCCATTCGTGTTGATTCCATTCCATTCCATTCCATTGCATTCCATTCCATTCCGTTTCATTCCATTCATGTTGATTCCATTCCATTCCATTCCATTCCATTCCATTCCATTCCGGTTGATTCCATTCCGTTCCATTCCATTCCATTCGTATTGATTCCATTCAATTCCATTCCATTCCATTCCATTCGTGTTGATTCCATTCCATTCCATTATATTCCATTCCATTCCATTCTATTCGCGTTGATTCCTTTCCATCCCATTCCATTCAATTCTATTCGGGCTGATTCCATTCCATTTCATTCCATTTCATTCCACTCCATTTGCATTGATTTCATTCCATTCCATTCAATTCCATTCTATTCGGGTTGATTCCATTCCATTCCATTCCATTCCATTCCTTTCCATTGCATTCCATTCCATTGCATTCCATTCCATTCCATTCCATTGCATTCCATTCCATTCCATTGCATTCCATTCCATTCCATTCCATTACATTCCATTGTATTCCATTCCATTCCATTTCATTCCATTCCGGTTGATTCCATTCCATTCCATTGCATTCCATTCCGGTTGATTCCATTCCATTCCATTCCATTCTATTCCATTCCATTCCTTTTGATTCTATTCCATTCCATTCCATTACATTACATTTTATTCCATTCGGAGTTATTCCATTCCATTCCATTCCAGTGCATTCCTTTCCATTCCATTTCATTCCATTCGAGTTGATTCCATTCTATTCCCTTCCATTAAGGTTGATTCTATTCCATTCCATTCCATTCCATTCGGGTTGATTCCATTCCATTCCATTGCATTCCATTCAATTCCATTCGGGTTGATTCCATTCCGTTCCATTCCATTCCATTCCATTCCATTCCATTTAATCCCATTCCATGTCATTCCATTCGGGTTGATTCCATTCCATTCCATTCCATTGCATTCCATTCCATTCCATTCTGGTTGATTCCTTGCCATTCCATTCCATTCCATTTCATTCCATTCCCATCCATTCGGGGTGATTGCTTTCCATTCCATTCTATTCCATTCCATTCTATTCGCGATGATTCCATTCCATTCCATTCCATTCCATTCCATTCCATTCCATTCCATTAAATCCCATTCCACTCCATTCCATTCCGGTTGACTCGATTCCATTCCGTTCCATTCCATTCCATTCCATTCCATTGCATACCAGTTCATTCCATTCGGGTAGATTCCGTTCTATTCCATTCCAATCCATTCCATTCCATTCCATTCCATTCCATTTGGGTTGATTCCATTCCGTTCCATTCCATTCCATTCCATTCGGTTGCTTCCATTCCATTCCAGAACATTCCATTCCATACCATTGCATTCCAATCCTTTCCGTTCCGGTCGATTCCATTCCATTCCATTCCATTCCATTCCATTTCATTCCATTCTGGTTGATTCCATTCCATTCCATTCCATTCCATTCCATTCCATTCCGTTCGGCTTGATTCCATTCCATTCCATTCTAATCCATTGCATTCCATTCTATTCTCGTTGATTACATTCCATCCCATTCCATTCAATTCTATTCGGCCTGATTCCATTCCATTCCATTCCATTTCATTCCATTCCATTTGCATTGATTGGATTCCATTCCATTCCAATCCATTCCATTCCATTCCATTCCATTCCATTCTGGTTGATTCCATTCCATTCCATTCAATTCGGATTGATTCCATTCCATTCCATTCTATTCCATTCTATTCCATTCTACTCTCGTTGATTGCATTCCATCCCATTGCATTCCATTCCATCTCATTCCATTCCTTTCCACTCGGGTTGATTCCATTCCATTCCATTCCATTCCATTCCATTCCATTGCATTTGGGTTGATTCCATTCCATTCCATTCCATTCCATTCATGTTGATTCCATTCCATTCCATTCCATTGCATTCCATTCCATTCCGTTTCATTCCATTCATGTTGATTCCATTCCATTACATTCCATTCCATTCCCTTCCATTCGTGTTGATTCCATTCCATGGCATTCCATTCTATTCCATTCCAATGCCTTCCTTTCAATTCCATTTCATTCGATTCTGGATGATTCCATTCAATTCCATTCCATTCCATTCCATTCCGTTCCATTCCCTTCGGGTTTATTCCCTTCCATTCCATTCCATTGCATTCCATTCGGGTTGTTTCCATTCCATTTCATTCGATTCGATTCCATTCCATTCCATTCCATTGCATTCCATTCGGGATCATTCCATTCCATTCCATTCCATTCGTGTTGATACCATTACATTAAACGCCATTCCATTCCAATCCATTCCATTAGGATTGATGACATTCCATTTCATTCCATACCATTCCACTCCATTTGGGTTGATTCCATTCCATTCCATTCCATTCCATTCCATCCGGGTTAATTCCATTCCATTCCATTCCATTCCATTGCATTCCATTTGGGTTGCTTCCATTCCATTCAAGAACATTCCATTCCATTCCATTCCATTCCCTTCCATTCCCTTCTATTCAGGTTGATTCCATTCCATTCCATTCAATTCCATTCCTTTCGTTTTGATTCCATTCCATTCCATTCCATTCGGTTTGATTTCATTCAATTCCATTCCATTGCATTACGTTCCATTCCTTTTCATTCCATTCGGGTTGATTCCATTCCTTTCCATTCCATTCCATTCCATTCCATTCTGGTTGATTGAAATCTATTCCATTCTCTTCCATTCCATTCCATTCCATTCGGGTTGCTTCCATTCAATTCCAGAACATTCCATTCCGTTCCATTCAATTCCGGTAGATTTCATTCCATTCCATTCCATTCCATTCGTTTAGATTCCATTCCATTCCATTCCATTCCATTCCATTCCATTCCATTACATTACATCAAATTCGATTTGATTCCATACCATTTCATTCCATTGCATTCCATTCCATTCCATGTCATTCCATTTGGGTTGATTCCATTCCATTCCATTCCATTCCATTCCATTCCCTTTGGGTTGAATCCATTCCATTCCATTCCATTCCATTCCATTCCATTCCATTCCATTCCATTCCCTTCCCTTCGGGTTGAATCCATTCCATTCCATTCCATTCCATTCCATTCCATTCCATTCGGGTTGATTCCATTCCATTCCATTCCATTCCATTCCATTCCAGTCCATTCGGGTTAATTCCATTCCATTTCATTCCATTCCATTCCATTCCATTCCATTTGGGTTGATTCCATTCCATTCCATTCCATTCCATTCCATCCTATTCCATTCCACTCCATTCCAGTCTGGTTGATTCCATTCCATTCCATTCGATTCCATTCCATTCCATTCGGATTGATTCGATTCCATTTCATTCCATTCCATTCCATTCCATTCCATTCCATTCGTGTTGATTCCATTCAATTACATTCCATTCCATTCCATTCCATACCATTACATTCCATTCTAGTCCATTCCATTCCATTTGCTTCCATTCCATTCTTTTCCATGCCATTTGGGTTGACTCCATTCCATTCCGTTTCATTCCATTCTATTCCATTCCGTTGCATTCCATTTCATTGCATTCGGGTAGATTCCATTCTATTCCATTTCAATGCATTCCGTTCCATTCCGGTTGATTCCATTCCATTCCATTCCATTCCATTCCATTTCATTCCAATCCATTGGGTTTGATTGCATTCCATTCCATTCCATTCGGTTGCTTGCATTCCATTCCATAAAATTCCATTCCATTCCATTCCATTCCATTCCATTCCATTCCGGTTGATTCCACTCCATTCCATTCCATTCCATTCCATTCCATTTTATTCCATTCGGATTGATTCCATTCCATTCCATTCTATTCCATTCCATTCCATTCTGTTCTCGTTGATTGCATTCCATCCCATTGCATTCCATTCCATCTCATTCCATTCCATTCCATTCGGGTTGATTCCATTCCATTCCATTCCATTCCATTCCATTCCATTCCATTTGGGTTGATTCCATTCCATTCCATTCCATTCCATTCCATTCCATTGCATTCGGGTTGATTCCATTCCATTCCATTCCATTCCATTCCATTCGTGTTGATTCCATTCCATTCCATTACATTGCATTCCATTCCATTCCGTTTCATTCCATTTATGTTGATTCCATTCCATTACATTCCATTCCATTCCCTTACATTCGTGTTGATTCCATTCCATGTCATTCCATTCTATTCCATTGCAATGCCTTCCTTTCCATTCCATTTCATTGCATTCGTAATGATTCCATTCCATTCCATTCCATTCCATTCGGGATGATTCCATTCCATTCCATTCCATTCCATTCCATTCCATTCCATTCGGCTTGATTCCATTCCATTCCATTCTAATCCATTGCATTCCATTCTATTCGCGTTGATTCCATTCCATCCCATTCCATTCAATTCTATTCGGCCTGATTCCATTCCATTCCATTCCATTTCATTCCATTCCATTTGCATTGATTCCATTCCATTCCATTCCGTTCCATTCCATTGCATTCTGGTTGATTCCATTCCATTCCATTCAATTCGGATTGATTCCATTCCATTCCATTCTATTCCATTCCATTCCATTCTATTCTCATTGATTGCATTCCATCCCATTGCATTCCATTCCATCTCATTCCATTCCATTCCATTCGGGTTGATTCCATTCCATTCCATTCCATTCCATTCCATTCCATTCCATTCCATTGCATTCGGGTTGATTCCAATCCATTCCATTCCATTCCATTCCATTCGTGTTTATTCCATTCCATTCCATTCCATTGCATTCCATTCCATTCCGTTTCTTTCCATTCATGTTGATTCCATTCCATTGCATTCCATTCCATTCCATTCCGGTTGATTCCATTCCGTTCCATTCCATTCCATTCGTGTTGATTCCATTCAATTCCATTCCATTCCATTCCATTCCTGTTGATTCCATTCCATTCTATTCCATTCCATTCCATTCTATTCGCGTTGATTCCATTCCATCCCATTCCATTCAATTCTATTCGGGCTGATTCCATCCCATTCCATTCCATTTCATTCCATTCCATTTGCATTGATTCCATTCCATTCCATTCAATTCCATTGTATTCGTGTTGATTCCATACCATTCCATTCCATTCCTTTCCATTCCATTCCATTCCATTGCATTCCATTCCATTCTATTCCATTCCATTCCATTGCATTCCATTCCATTCCATTGCATTCCATTCCATTCCATTCCATTACATTCCATTGCATTCCATTCCATTCCATTTCATTCCATTCCGGTTGATTCTAATCCATTCCATTCCATTCCACTCCGGTTGATTCCATTCCATTCCATTCCATTCTATTCCATTCCATTCCTTTTGATTCTATTCCATTCCAACATTACATTACATTTTATTCCATTCGGATTTATTCCATTCCATTCCATTCCAATGCATTCCTTTCCATTCCATTTCATTCCATTCGGGTTGATTCCATTCTATTCCCTTCCATTTGGGTTGATTCCATTCCATTCCTTTCCATTCCATTGCGTTCCATTTCATTCCTTTCAATTCCATTGCATTCCATTCCACCCCATTTTACTCCCTTCAGGTTGATTCCATTCCATTCCATTCCATTGCATTCCATTCCATTCCATTCGGGTTGATTCCATTCCATTCAATTCCACTCCGTTCCATTCCATTCCATTCAATTCCATTTTGGTTGATTCCATTTCATTCAATTACATTCCATTCCATTTGGTTTGATTCCATTGCATTCCATTCCATTCCATTCCATTCCATTCGGGTTGCTTCCATTTCATTCCAGAACATTCCATTCCATTCCATTCCACTCCAGTTGATTCCATTCCATACCATTCCATTCCATTCCATTCCATTCCATTCCACTACGGTTGATTCCATTCCATTCAATTCCATTCGTTTTCATTCCATTCCATTCGACTCCATTCCATTCCATTCCATTCGTTTTGATTCTATTCCATTCGATTCCATTCCATTCCATTCCATTCCATTCTATTCGCGTTGGTTCCATTCCATTCCATTCCATTCCATTCCATTTAATCCCATTCCATGTCATTCCATTCGGGATGATTCCATTGCATTCCATTCCATTGCATTCCATTCCATTCCATTCTGGTTGATTCCATGCCATTCCATTGCATTCCATTCCATTCCATTCCATTCCCAACCATTCGGGGTGATTGCTTTCCATTCAATTCTATTCCATTCCATTCTATTCGCGATGATTCCATTCCATTCCATTCCATTCCAATTCTTTCCATTAAATCCCATTCCACTCCATTCCATTCCGGTTGACTCGATTCCATTCCGTTCCATTCCATTCCATTCCATTCCATTCCATTGCATCCCAGTTCATTCCATTCGGGTAGATTCCGTTCTATTCCATTCCAATCCATTCCATTCCATTACTTTCCATTCCATTTGGGTTGATTCCATTCCGTTCCATTCCATTCCATTCCATTCGGTTGCTTCCATTCCATTCCAGAACATTCCATTCCATACCATTGCATTCCAATCCTTTCCGTTCCGGTGGATTCCATTCCGTTCCATTCCATTCCATTCCATTTCATTCCATTCTGGTTGATTCCATTCCATTCCATTCCATTCCATTCCATTACATTACATTCGGCTTGATTCCATTCCATTCCATTCTAATCCATTCCATTTCATTCCATTCTGGTTGATTCCATTCCATTCCATTCCATTCCATTTCATTCCATTCCATTTGCATTGATTCCATTCCATTCCATTCCATTCCATTCCATTCCATTCCCTTCGGGTTTATTCCCTTCCATTCCATTCCATTCCATTCCATTCGGGTTGTTTCCATTCCATTTCATTCGATTTGATTCCATTCCATTCCATTCCATTGCATTCCATTCGGGATGATTCCATTCCATTCCATTCCATTAGGATTGATGACATTCCATTCCATTCCATACCATTCCACTCCATTTGGGTTGATTCCATTCCATTCCATTCCATTCCATTCCATCCGGGTTAATTCCATTCCATTCCATTCCATTCCATTCCATTCCATTCCATTCCATTCCATTTGGGTTGCTTCCTTTCCATTCAAGAACATTCCATTCCATTCCATTCCATTCCCTTCCATTCCCTTCTATTCAGGTTGATTCCATTCCCTTCCATTCCATTCCGTTCCATTCGTTTTGATTCCATTCCATTCCATTCCATTCGGTTTGATTCCATTCAATTACATTCCATTGCATTACATTCCATTCCATTTCATTCCATTCGGGTTGATTCCATTCCATTCCATTCCATTCCATTCCATTCCATTCCATTCTGGTTGATTGAATTCTATTCCATTCCCTTCCATTCCATTTCATTCCATTCGGGTTGCTTCCATTCCATTCCAGAACATTCCATTCCATTCCATTCCATTCCGGTAGATTTCATTCCATTCCATTCCATTCCATTCGTTTAGATTCCATTCCATTCCATTCCATTAGATTACATTACATCAAATTCGGTTTGATTCCATACCATTTCATTCCATTGCATTCCATTCCATTCCATGTCATTCCATTTGGGTTGATTCCATTCCATTCCATTCCATTCCATTCCATTCCATTCCTTTCCATTCCATTCCCTTTGGGTTGAATCCATTCCATTCCATTCCATTCCATTCCATTCCATTCCATTCCATTCCATTCCCTTCGGGTTGAATCCATTCCATTCCATTCCATTCCATTCGGGTTGATTCCATTCCATTCCATTCCATTCCATTCCATTCCATTCCAGTCCATTCGGGTTAATTCCATTCCATTTCATTCCATACCATTCCATTCCATTCCATTTGGGTTGATTCCATTCCATTCCATTCCATTCCATTGCATTCCATCCTATTCCATTCCACTCCACTCCACTCTGGTTGATTCCATTCCATTCCATTCCATTCCATTCCATTCCATTCCATTCCATTCCATTCCATTCCATTCCATTCGGATTGATTCGATTCCATTTCATTCCATTCCATTCCATTCCATTCATGTTGAATCCATTCCATTCCATTCCATTCCATACCATTCCATTCCATTCGAGTTCATTTAATTCCATTTGATTCCATTCCATTCTATTCCATGCCATTGGGGTTCACTCCATTCCATTCCGTTTCATTCCATTCTATTCCATTCCGTTGCATTCCATTTCATTGCATTCGGGTAGATTCCATTCTATTCCATTCCAACGCATTCCTTTCCATTCCGGTTGATTCCATTCCATTCCATTCCATTCCATTCCATTCCATTCCATTCCATTCCATTTCATTCCAATCCATTGGGTTTGATTGCATTCCATTCCATTCCATTCGGTTGCTTCCATTCCATTCCATAAAATTCCATTCCATTCCATTCCATTCCATTCCATTCCATTCCATTCCATTCCATTCCGGTTGATTCCACTCCATTCCATTGCATTCCATTCCATTCCATTCGGCTTAATTCCATTCCATTCCATTCTAATCCATTGCATTGCATTCTATTCTCGTTGATTACATTCCATCCCATTCCAATCAATTCTATTCGGCCTGATTCCATTCCATTCCATTCCATTTCATTCCATTCCATTTGCATTGATTCCATTCCATTCCATTCCATTCCATTACATTCCGTTCCATTCCCTTCGGGTTTATTCCCTTCCATTCCATTCCATTGCATTCCATTCGGGATGATTCCATTCCATTCCATTCCATTAGGATTGATGACATTCCATTCCATTCCATACCATTCCACTCCATTTGGGTTGATTCCATTCCATTCCATTCCATTCCATCCGGGTTAATTCCATTCCATTCCATTCCATTCCATTCCATTCCATTCCATTTGGGTTGCTTCCATTCCATTCAAGATCATTCCATTCCATTCCATTCCATTCCCTTCCATTCCCTTCTATTCAGGTTGATTCCATTCCCTTCCATTCCATTTCGTTCCATTCGTTTTGATTCCATTCCATTCCATTCCATTCGGTTTGATTCCATTCAATTCCATTCCATTGCATTACATTCCATTCCATTTCATTCCATGCGGGTTGATTCCATTCCATTCCATTCCATTCCATTCCATTCTGGTGATTGAATTCTATTCCATTCCCTTCCATTCCATTCCATTCCATTCGGGTTGCTTCCATTCCATTCCAGAACATTCCATTCCATTCCATTCCATTCCGGTAGATTTCATTCCATTCCATTCCATTCCATTCGTTTAGATTCCATTCCATTCCATTCCATTCCATTCCATTAGATTACATTACATCAAATTCGGTTTGATTCCATACCATTTCATTCCATTGCATTCCATTCCATTCCATGTCATTCCATTTGGGTTGATTCCATTCCATTCCATTCCATTCCATTCCATTCCATTCCATTCCATTCCATTCCCTTCGGGTTGAATCCATTCAATTCCATTCCATTCCATTCCATTCCCTTCGGGTTGAATCCATTCCATTCCATTCCATTCCATTCCATTCCATTCCATACCATTCGGGTTGATTCCATTCCATTCCATTCTATTCCATTCTATTCCATTCCAGTCCATTCGGGTTAATTCCATTCCATTTCATTGCATTCCATTCCATTCCATTCCATTTGGGTTGATTCCATTCCATTCCATTCCATTCCATTCCATTCCATTCCATCCTATTCCATTCCACTCCACTCCACTCTGGTTGATTCCATTCCATTCCATTCCATTCCATTCCATTCCATTCGGATTGATTCGATTCCATTTCATTCCATTCCATTCCATTCCATTCGTGTTGATTCCATTCCATTCCATTCCATTCCATTCCATTCCATACCATTCCATTACATTCGAGTTCATTCCATTCCATTTGATTCCATTCCATTCTATTCCATGCCATTTGGGTTCACTCCATTCCATTCCGTTTCATTCCATTCTATTCCATTCCGTTGCATTCCATTTCATTGCATTCGGGTAGATTCCATTCTATTCCATTCCAATGCATTCCATTCCATTCCGGTTGATTCCATTCCATTCCATTCCATTCCATTCCATTTCATTCCAATCCATTGAGTTTGATTGCATTCCATTCCATTCCATTCGGTTGCTTCCACTCCATTCCATAAAATTCCATTCCATTCCATTCCATTCCATTCCATTCGTTTGATTCCACTCCATTCCATTCCATTCCATTCCATTCTATTCCATTCCATTCCTTTTGATTCCATTCCATTCCATTCCATTCCATTTTATTCCATTCGGATTGCGTCCATTACATTCCATTCCAATGCATTCCTTTCCATTCCATTTCATTTCATTCGGGTTGATTCCATTCCATTGCATTCCATTCCATTCCATTCCATTCTGGTTGATTCCATTCCATTCCATTCCATTCGGATTGATTCCATTCCATTCCATTCTATTCCATTCCATTCCATTCTATTCTCGTTGATTGCATTCCATCCCATTGCATTCCATTCCGTCTCATTCCATTCCATTCCGTTCGTGTTGATTCCATTCCATTCCATTGCATTCCATTCCATTCCGTTTCATTCCATTCATGTTGATTCCTTTCCATTACATTCCATTCCCTTCCATTCATGTTGATTCCATTCCATGGCATTCCATTCTATTCCATTCCAATGCCTTCCTTTCAATTCCATTTCATTCCATTCTGGATGATTCCACTCTATTCCATTCCATTCCATTCCATTCCATTCCGTTCCATTCCCTTCGGGTTTATTCCCTTCCATTCCATTCCATTGCATTCCATTCGGGTTGTTTCCATTCCATTTCATTCGATTCGATTCCATTCCATTCCATTCCATTGCATTCCATTCGGGATGATTCCATTCCATTCCATTCCATTCGTGTTGATACCATTACATTAAACGCTATTCCATTCCAATCCATTCCATTAGGATTGATGACATTCCATTCCATTCCATACCATTCCACTTCATTTGGGTTGATTCCATTCCATTCCGTTTCATTCCATCTGGGTTAATTCCATTCCTTTGCATTCCATTCCATTCCATTCCATTTGGGTTGCTTCCATTCCATTCCATTCCATTCCATTCCCTTCCATTCCCTTCTATTCAGGTTGATTCCATTCCATTCCATTCCCTTCCATTCCCTTCTATTCAGGTTGATTCCATTCCATTCCATTCCCTTCCATTCCCTTCTATTCAGGTTGATTCCATTCCATTCCATTCCATTCCGTTCCATTCTTTTTGATTCCATTCCATTCCTTTCCATTCGGTTTGATTCCATTCAATTCCATTCCATTGCATTACATTCCATTCCATTTCATTCCATTCGGGTTGATTCCATTCCATTCCATTCCATTCCATTCCATTCCATTCTGGTTGATTGAATTCTATTCCATTCCCTTCCATTCCATTCCATTCCATTCGGGTTGCTTCCATTCCATTCCAGAACATTCCATTCCATTCCATTCCATTCCGGTAGATTTCATTCCATTCCATTCCATTCCATTCGTTTAGATTCCATTCCATTCCATTCCATTCCATTACCTTCCATTACATTACATTACATCAAATTCGGTTTGATTCCATACCATTTCATTCCATTGCATTCCATTCCATTCCATTCGGGTTGATTCCATTCCATTCCATTCCATTCCATTCCATTCTAGTCCATTCGGGTTAATTCCATTCCATTTCATTCCATTCCATTCCATTCCATTCCATTTGGGTTGATTCCATTCCATTCCATTCCATTCCATTCCATTCCATTCCATCCTATTCCATTCCACTCCATTCCATTCTGGTTGATTCCATTCCATTCCATTCCATTCCATTCTATTCCATTCCATCCCTTTCCATTGCATTCCATTCCATTCCATTCTGGTTGATTCCATTCCTTTCCGTTCCATTCCATTCCATTCCATTCCATTCCATTCCATTCCCATCCATTCGGGGTGATTGCTTTCCATTCCATTATATTCCATTCCATTCTATTCGCGATGTTTCCATTCCATTCCATTCCATTCCATTAAATCCCATTCCACTCCATTCCATTCTGGTTGACTCGATTCCATTCTGTTCCATTCCATTCCATTCCATTCCATTCCATTCCATTCCATTGAATACCAGTTCATTCCAGTCGGGTAGATTCCATTCTATTCCATTCCAGTCCATTCCATTCTATTCCATTCCATTCCATTTGGGTTGATTCCATTCCGTCCAATTCCATTCCATTCCATTCGGTTGCTTCCATTCCATTCCAGAACATTCCATTCCATACCATTGCATTCCAATCCTTTCCATTCCGGTCGATTCCATTCGGTTCCATTCCATTCCATTCCATTTCATTCCATTCTGGTTGATTCCATTCCATTCCATTCCACTCCATTCCATTCGGCTTGATTCCATTCCATTCCATTCTAATCCATTGCATTCCATTCTTTTCGCGTTGATTCCATTCCATCCCATTCCATTCAATTCTATTCGGCCTGATTCCATTCCATTCCATTCCATTTCATTCCATTCCATTTGCATTGATTCCATTCCATTCCATTCCATTCCATTCCATTCTGGTTGATTCCGTGCCATTCCATTCAATTCGGATTGATTCCATTCAATTCCATTCTATTCCATTCCATTCCATTCTATTCTCATTGATTGCATTCCATCCCATTGCATTCCATTCCATCTCATTCCATTCCATTCCATTCAGGTTGATTCCATTCCATTCCATTCCATTCCATTCCAATGCATTCGGGTTGATTCCAATCCATTCCATTCCATTCCATTCCATTCCATTCCATTCGTGTTGATTCCATTCCATTCCATTCCATTGCATTCCATTCCATTCCGTTTCATTCCATTCATGTTGATTCCATTCCATTCCATTCCATTCCATTCCATTCCATTCCGGTTGATTCCATTCCGTTCCATTCCATTCCATTCGTATTGATTCCATTCAATTCCATTCCATTCCATTCCATTCGTGTTGATTCCATTCCATTCCATTATATTCCATTCCATTCCATTCTATTCGCGTTGATTCCTTTCCATCCCATTCCATTCAATTCTATTCGGGCTGATTCCATTCCATTTCATTCCATTTCATTCCACTCCATTTGCATTGATTTCATTCCATTCCATTCAATTCCATTCTATTCGGGTTGATTCCATTCCATTCCATTCCATTCCATTCCTTTCCATTGCATTCCATTCCATTGCATTCCATTCCATTCCATTCCATTGCATTCCATTCCATTCCATTGCATTCCATTCCATTCCATTCCATTACATTCCATTGTATTCCATTCCATTCCATTTCATTCCATTCCGGTTGATTCCATTCCATTCCATTGCATTCCATTCCGGTTGATTCCATTCCATTCCATTCCATTCTATTCCATTCCATTCCTTTTGATTCTATTCCATTCCATTCCATTACATTACATTTTATTCCATTCGGAGTTATTCCATTCCATTCCATTCCAATGCATTCCTTTCCATTCCATTTCATTCCATTCGAGTTGATTCCATTCTATTCCCTTCCATTAAGGTTGATTCTATTCCATTCCATTCCATTCCATTCGGGTTGATTCCATTCCATTCCATTGCATTCCATTCCATTCCATTCGGGTTGATTCCATTCCGTTCCATTCCATTCCATTCCATTCCATTCCATTTAATCCCATTCCATGTCATTCCATTCGGGTTGATTCCATTCCATTCCATTCCATTGCATTCCATTCCATTCCATTCTGGTTGATTCCTTGCCATTCCATTCAATTCCATTTCATTCCATTCCCATCCATTCGGGGTGATTGCTTTCCATTCCATTCTATTCCATTCCATTCTATTCGCGATGATTCCATTCCATTCCATTCCATTCCATTCCATTCCATTCCATTCCATTAAATCCCATTCCACTCCATTCCATTCCGGTTGACTCGATTCCATTCCGTTCCATTCCATTCCATTGCATACCAGTTCATTCCATTCGGGTAGATTCCGTTCTATTCCATTCCAATCCATTCCATTCCATTCCATTCCATTCCATTTGGGTTGATTCCATTCCGTTCCATTCCATTCCATTCCATTCGGTTGCTTCCATTCCATTCCAGAACATTCCATTCCATACAATTGCATTCCAATCCTTTCCGTTCCGGTCGATTCCATTCCATTCCATTCCATTCCATTCCATTTCATTCCATTCTGGTTGATTCCATTCCATTCCATTCCATTCCATTCCATTCCATTCCATTCCGTTCGGCTTGATTCCATTCCATTCCATTCTAATCCATTGCATTCCATTCTATTCTCGTTGATTACATTCCATCCCATTCCATTCAATTCTATTCGGCCTGATTCCATTCCATTCCATTCCATTTCATTCCATTCCATTTGCATTGATTGGATTCCATTCCATTCCATTCCATTCCATTCCATTCCATTCCATTCCATTCTGGTTGATTCCATTCCATTCCATTCAATTCGGATTGATTCCATTCCATTCCATTCTATTCCATTCTATTCCATTCTACTCTCGTTGATTGCATTCCATCCCATTGCATTCCATTCCATCTCATTCCATTCCTTTCCACTCGGGTTGATTCCATTCCATTCCATTCCATTCCATTCCATTCCATTGCATTTGGGTTGATTCCATTCCATTCCATTCCATTCCATTCATGTTGATTCCATTCCATTCCATTCCATTGCATTCCATTCCATTCCGTTTCATTCCATTCATGTTGATTCCATTCCATTACATTCCATTCCATTCCCTTCCATTCGTGTTGATTCCATTCCATGGCATTCCATTCTATTCCATTCCAATGCCTTCCTTTCAATTCCATTTCATTCCATTCTGGATGATTCCATTCCATTCCATTCCATTCCATTCCATTCCGTTCCATTCCCTTCGGGTTTATTCCCTTCCATTCCATTCCATTGCATTCCATTCG
Organism: Pan paniscus; assembly: GCF_029289425.2. Classification (NCBI taxonomy): domain Eukaryota; kingdom Metazoa; phylum Chordata; class Mammalia; order Primates; family Hominidae; genus Pan; species Pan paniscus. The sequence goes on along the minus strand of NC_073267.2, from coordinate 40,190,345 downwards.
GGTTGTTTCCATTCCATTTCATTCGATTCGATTCCATTCCATTCCATTCCATTGCATTCCATTCGGGATCATTCCATTCCATTCCATTCCATTCGTGTTGATACCATTACATTAAACGCCATTCCATTCCAATCCATTCCATTAGGATTGATGACATTCCATTCCATTCCATACCATTCCACTCCATTTGGGTTGATTCCATTCCATTCCATTCCATTCCATTCCATCCGGGTTAATTCCATTCCATTCCATTCCATTCCATTCCATTCCATTTGGGTTGCGTCCATTCCATTCAAGAACATTCCATTCCATTCCATTCCATTCCCTTCCATTCCCTTCTATTCAGGTTGATTCCATTCCATTCCATTCAATTCCATTCCTTTCGTTTTGATTCCATTCCATTCCATTCCATTCGGTTTGATTTCATTCAATTCCATTCCATTGCATTACGTTCCATTCCTTTTCATTCCATTCGGGTTGATTCCATTCCTTTCCATTCCATTCCATTCCATTCCATTCTGGTTGATTGAAATCTATTCCATTCTCTTCCATTCCATTCCATTCCATTCGGGTTGCTTCCATTCAATTCCAGAACATTCCATTCCGTTCCATTCAATTCCGGTAGATTTCATTCCATTCCATTCCATTCCATTCGTTTAGATTCCATTCCATTCCATTCCATTCCATTCCATTCCATTCCATTCCATTACATCAAATTCGATTTGATTCCATACCATTTCATTCCATTGCATTCCATTCCATTCCATGTCATTCCATTTGGGTTGATTCCATTCCATTCCATTCCATTCCATTCCCTTTGGGTTGAATCCATTCCATTCCATTCCATTCCATTCCATTCCATTCCATTCCATTCCACTCCATTCGGGTTGATTCCATTCCATTCCATTCCATTCGATTCCATTCCAGTCCATTCGGGTTAATTCCATTCCATTTCATTCCATTCCATTCCATTCCATTCCATTTGGGTTGATTCCATTCCATTCCATTCCATTCCATTCCATCCTATTCCATTCCACTCCATTCCAGTCTGGTTGATTCCATTCCATTCCATTCGATTCCATTCCATTCCATTCGGATTGATTCGATTCCATTTCATTCCATTCCATTCCATTCCATTCCATTCCATTCGTGTTGATTCCATTCAATTACATTCCATTCCATTCCATTCCATACCATTCCATTCCATTCTAGTCCATTCCATTCCATTTGCTTCCATTCCATTCTTTTCCATGCCATTTGGGTTGACTCCATTCCATTCCGTTTCATTCCATTCTATTCCATTCCGTTGCATTCCATTTCATTGCATTCGGGTAGATTCCATTCTATTCCATTTCAATGCATTCCGTTCCATTCCGGTTGATTCCATTCCATTCCATTCCATTCCATTCCATTTCATTCCAATCCATTGGGTTTGATTGCATTCCATTCCATTCCATTCGGTTGCTTCCATTCCATTCCATAAAATTCCATTCCATTCCATTCCATTCCATTCCATTCCATTCCATTCCGGTTGATTCCACTCCATTCCATTCCATTCCATTCCATTCCATTTTATTCCATTCGGATTGATTCCATTCCATTCCATTCTATTCCATTCCATTCCATTCTGTTCTCGTTGATTGCATTCCATCCCATTGCATTCCATTCCATCTCATTCCATTCCATTCCATTCGGGTTGATTCCATTCCATTCCATTCCATTCCATTCCATTCCATTCCATTTGGGTTGATTCCATTCCATTCCATTCCATTCCATTCCATTCCATTGCATTCGGGTTGATTCCATTCCATTCCATTCCATTCCATTCCATTCGTGTTGATTCCATTCCATTCCATTACATTGCATTCCATTCCATTCCGTTTCATTCCATTTATGTTGATTCCATTCCATTACATTCCATTCCATTCCCTTACATTCGTGTTGATTCCATTCCATGTCATTCCATTCTATTCCATTGCAATGCCTTCCTTTCCATTCCATTTCATTGCATTCGTAATGATTCCATTCCATTCCATTCCATTCCATTCGGGATGATTCCATTCCATTCCATTCCATTCCATTCCATTCCATTCCATTCGGCTTGATTCCATTCCATTCCATTCTAATCCATTGCATTCCATTCTATTCGCGTTGACTCCATTCCATCCCATTCCATTCAATTCTATTCGGCCTGATTCCATTCCATTCCATTCCATTTCATTCCATTCCATTTGCATTGATTCCATTCCATTCCATTCCGTTCCATTCCATTGCATTCTGGTTGATTCCATTCCATTCCATTCAATTCGGATTGATTCCATTCCATTCCATTCTATTCCATTCCATTCCATTCTATTCTCATTGATTGCATTCCATCCCATTGCATTCCATTCCATCTCATTCCATTCCATTCCATTCGGGTTGATTCCATTCCATTCCATTCCATTCCATTCCATTCCATTCCATTCCATTGCATTCGGGTTGATTCCAATCCATTCCATTCCATTCCATTCCATTCGTGTTTATTCCATTCCATTCCATTCCATTGCATTCCATTCCATTCCGTTTCTTTCCATTCATGTTGATTCCATTCCATTGCATTCCATTCCATTCCATTCCGGTTGATTCCATTCCGTTCCATTCCATTCCATTCGTGTTGATTCCATTCAATTCCGTTCCATTCCATTCCATTCCTGTTGATTCCATTCCATTCTATTCCATTCCATTCCATTCTATTCGCGTTGATTCCATTCCATCCCATTCCATTCAATTCTATTCGGGCTGATTCCATCCCATTCCATTCCATTTCATTCCATTCCATTTGCATTGATTCCATTCCATTCCATTCAATTCCATTGTATTCGTGTTGATTCCATACCATTCCATTCCATTCCTTTCCATTCCATTCCATTCCATTGCATTCCATTCCATTCTATTCCATTCCATTCCATTGCATTCCATTCCATTCCATTGCATTCCATTCCATTCCATTACATTACATTCCATTGCATTCCATTCCATTCCATTTCATTCCATTCCGGTTGATTCTAATCCATTCCATTCCATTCCACTCCGGTTGATTCCATTCCATTCCATTCCATTCTATTCCATTCCATTCCTTTTGATTCTATTCCATTCCAACATTACATTACATTTTATTCCATTCGGATTTATTCCATTCCATTCCATTCCAATGCATTCCTTTCCATTCCATTTCATTCCATTCGGGTTGATTCCATTCTATTCCCTTCCATTTGGGTTGATTCCATTCCATTCCTTTCCATTCCATTGCGTTCCATTTCATTCCTTTCAATTCCATTGCATTCCATTCCACCCCATTTTACTCCCTTCAGGTTGATTCCATTCCATTCCATTCCATTGAATTCCATTCCATTCCATTGCATTCCATTCCATTCCATTCGGGTTGATTCCATTCCATTCAATTCCACTCCGTTCCATTCCATTCCATTCAATTCCATTTTGGTTGATTCCATTTCATTCAATTACATTCCATTCCATTTGGTTTGATTCCATTGCATTCCATTCCATTCCATTCCATTCCATTCGGGTTGCTTCCATTTCATTCCAGAACATTCCATTCCATTCCATTCCACTCCAGTTGATTCCATTCCATTCCATTCCATTCCATTCCATTCCATTCCATTCCACTACGGTTGATTCCATTCCATTCAATTCCATTCGTTTTCATTCCATTCCATTCGACTCCATTCCATTCCATTCCATTCGTTTTGATTCTATTCCATTCGATTCCATTCCATTCCATTCCATTCCATTCTATTCGCGTTGGTTCCATTCCATTCCATTCCATTCCATTCCATTTAATCCCATTCCATGTCATTCCATTCGGGATGATTCCATTGCATTCCATTCCATTGCATTCCATTCCATTCCATTCTGGTTGATTCCATGCCATTCCATTGCATTCCATTCCATTCCATTCCATTCCCAACCATTCGGGGTGATTGCTTTCCATTCAATTCTATTCCATTCCATTCTATTCGCGATGATTCCATTCCATTCCATTCCATTCCAATTCTTTCCATTAAATCCCATTCCACTCCATTCCATTCCGGTTGACTCGATTCCATTCCGTTCCATTCCATTCCATTCCATTCCATTCCATTGCATCCCAGTTCATTCCATTCGGGTAGATTCCGTTCTATTCCATTCCAATCCATTCCATTCCATTACATTCCATTCCATTTGGGTTGATTCCATTCCGTTCCATTCCATTCCATTCCATTCGGTTGCTTCCATTCCATTCCAGAACATTCCATTCCATACCATTGCATTCCAATCCTTTCCGTTCCGGTGGATTCCATTCCGTTCCATTCCATTCCATTCCATTTCATTCCATTCTGGTTGATTCCATTCCATTCCATTCCATTCCATTCCATTCCATTCCATTACATTCGGCTTGATTCCATTCCATTCCATTCTAATCCATTCCATTTCATTCCATTCTGGTTGATTCCATTCCATTCCATTCCATTCCATTTCATTCCATTCCATTTGCATTGATTCCATTCCATTCCATTCCATTCCATTCCATTCCATTCCATTCCCTTCGGGTTTATTCCCTTCCATTCCATTCCATTCCATTCCATTCGGGTTGTTTCCATTCCATTTCATTCGATTTGATTCCATTCCATTCCATTCCATTGCATTCCATTCGGGATGATTCCATTCCATTCCATTCCATTAGGATTGATGACAGTCCATTCCATTCCATACCATTCCACTCCATTTGGGTTGATTCCATTCCATTCCATTCCATTCCATTCCATCCGGGTTAATTCCATTCCATTCCATTCCATTCCATTCCATTCCATTTGGGTTGCTTCCTTTCCATTCAAGAACATTCCATTCCATTCCATTCCATTCCCTTCCATTCCCTTCTATTCAGGTTGATTCCATTCTCTTCCATTCCATTCCGTTCCATTCGTTTTGATTCCATTCCATTCCATTCCATTCGGTTTGATTCCATTCAATTACATTCCATTGCATTACATTCCATTCCATTTCATTCCATTCGGGTTGATTCCATTCCATTCCATTCCATTCCATTCCATTCTGGTTGATTGAATTCTATTCCATTCCCTTCCATTCCATTTCATTCCATTCGGGTTGCTTCCATTCCATTCCAGAACATTCCATTCCATTCCATTCCATTCCGGTAGATTTCATTCCATTCCATTCCATTCCATTCGTTTAGATTCCATTCCATTCCATTCCATTAGATTACATTACATCAAATTCGGTTTGATTCCATACCATTTCATTCCATTGCATTCCATTCCATTCCATGTCATTCCATTTGGGTTGATTCCATTCCATTCCATTCCATTCCATTCCATTCCTTTCCATTCCATTCCCTTTGGGTTGAATCCATTCCATTCCATTCCATTCCATTCCATTCCATTCCATTCCATTCCATTCCCTTCGGGTTGAATCCATTCCATTCCATTCCATTCCATTCGGGTTGATTCCATTCCATTCCATTCCATTCCATTCCATTCCATTCCAGTCCATTCGGGTTAATTCCATTCCATTTCATTCCATTCCATTCCATTCCATTCCATTTGGGTTGATTCCATTCCATTCCATTCCATTCCATTGCATTCCATCCTATTCCATTCCACTCCACTCCACTCTGGTTGATTCCATTCCATTCCATTCCATTCCATTCCATTCCATTCCATTCCATTCCATTACATTCGGATTGATTCGATTCCATTTCATTCCATTCCATTCCATTCCATTCATGTTGAATCCATTCCATTCCATTCCATTCCATACCATTCCATTCCATTCGAGTTCATTTAATTCCATTTGATTCCATTCCATTCTATTCCATGCCATTGGGGTTCACTCCATTCCATTCCGTTTCATTCCATTCTATTCCATTCCGTTGCATTCCATTTCATTGCATTCGGGTAGATTCCATTCTATTCCATTCCAACGCATTCCTTTCCATTCCGGTTGATTCCATTCCATTCCATTCCATTCCATTCCATTCCATTCCATTCCATTCCATTCCATTTCATTCCAATCCATTGGGTTTGATTGCATTCCATTCCATTCCATTCGGTTGCTTCCATTCCATTCCATAAAATTCCATTCCATTCCATTCCATTCCATTCCATTCCATTCCATTCCATTCCATTCCGGTTGATTCCACTCCATTCCATTCCATTCCATTCTATTCCATTCCACGCCTTTTGATTCCATTCCATTCCATTTTATTCCATTCGGATTGCGTCCATTACATTCCATTCCAATGCATTCCTTTCCATTCCATTTCATTTCATTCGGTTTGATTCCTTTCGATTGCATTCCATTCCATTCCATTCTGGTTGATTCCATTACATTCCATTCCATTCGGATTGATTCCATTCCATTCCATTCTATTCCATTCCATTCCATTCTATTCTCGTTGATTGCATTCCATCCCATTTCATTGCATTCCATCTCATTCCATTCCATTCCGTTCGTGTTGATTCGATTCCATTCCATTCCATTGCATTCCATTCCATTCCGTTTCATTCCACTCATGTTGATTCCTTTCCATTACATTCCATTCCATTCCCTTCCATTCGTGTTGATTCCATTCCATGGCATTCCATTCTATTCCATTCCAATGCCTTCCTTTCAATTCCATTTCGTTCCATTCTGGATGATTCCATTCTATTCCATTCCATTCCATTCCATTCCGTTCGATTCCCTTTGGGTTTATTCCCTTCCATTCCATTCCATTGCATTCCATTCGGGTTGTTTCCATTCCATTTCATTCGATTCGATTCCATTCCTTTCCATTCCATTGCATTCCATTCGGGATGATTCCATTCCATTCCATTCCATTCGTGTTGATACCATTACATTAAACGCCATTCCATTCCATTCCATTCCATTAGGATTGATGACATTCCATTCCATTCTATACCATTCCACTCCATTTGGGTTGATTCCATTCCATTCCATTCCATTCCATCTGGGTTAATTCCATTCCATTCCATTCCATTCCATTCCATTTGGGTTGTTTCCATTCCATTGCATTCCATTCCCTTCCATTCCCTTCTATTCAGGTTGATTCCATTCCATTCCATTCCATTCCATTCCATTCCATTTGGGTTGCCTCCATTCCATTCCATTCCATTCCATTCCATTCCCTTCTATTCATGTTGATTCCATTCCATTCCGTTCCATTCGTTTTGATTCCATTCCATTCCATTCCATTCGTTTAGATTCCATTCCATTCCATTCCATTACATTACATTACATTACATTACATTACATCAAATTCGGTTTGATTCCATACCATTTCATTCCATTGCATTCCATTCCATTCCATGTCATTCCATTTTGGTTGATTCCATTCCATTCCATTCCATTCCATTCCATTCCATTCCATTCCCTTCCCTTCGGGTTGAATCCATTCCATTCCATTCCATTCCATTCCATTCCATTCCATTCGTGTTGATTCCATTCCATTCCATTCCATTCCATTCCATTCCATTCCATTCCATTCCATTCCAGTCCATTTGGGTTAATTCCATTCCATTTCATTCCATTCCATTCCATTTGGGTTGATTCCATTCCATTCCACTCCATTCCATTCCATTCCTTTCCATCCTATTCCATTCCACTCCATTCCACTCTGGTTGATTCCATTCCATTCCATTCCATTCTATTCCATTCCATTCGGATTGATTCGATTCCATTTCATTCCATTCCATTCCATTCCATTCCATTCCATTCCATTCCATTCGTGTTGATTCCATTCCATTCCATTCCATTCCATTCCATTCCATTCCATACCATTCCATTCCATTCGAGTTCATTCCATTCCATTTGATTCCATTCCATTCTATTCCATGCCATTTGGGTTGACTCCATTCCATTCCGTTTCATTCCATTCTATTCCATTTCGTTGCATTCCATTTCATTGCATTCGGGTAGATTCCATTCTATTCCACTCCAACGCATTCCTTTCCATTCCGGTTGATTCCATTCCATTCCATTCCATTCCATTCCATTCCATTCCATTCCATTCCATTTCATTCCAATCCACTGGGTTTGATTGCATTCCATTCCATTCCATTCGGTTGCTTCCATTCCATTCCATAAAATTCCATTCCATTCCATTCCATTCCATTCCATTCCATTCCATTCCATTCCGGTTGATTCCACTCCATTCCATTCCATTTCATTCCATTCTATTCCATTCCATTCTTTTTGATTCCATTCCATTCCATTCCATTCCATTCCATTCCATTCGTTTGATTCCACTCCATTCCATTCCATTCCATTCCATTCTATTCCATTCCATTCCTTTTGATTCCATTCCATTCCATTCCATTCCATTTTATTCCATTCGGATTGCGTCCATTCCATTCCATTCCAATGCATTCCTTTCCATTCCATTTCATTTCATTCGGGTTGATTCCATTCCATTCCATTCCATTCCATTCTGGTTGATTCCATTCCATTCCATTCCATTCCATTCGGATTGATTCCATTCCATTCCATTCTATTCCATTCCATTCCATTCTATTCTCGTTGATTGCATTCCATCCCATTGCATTCCATTCCATCTCATTCCATTCCATTCCATTCGGGTTTATTCCATTCCATTCCATTCCATTCCATTCCATTCTATTCCATTCCATTCCATTCTATTCTCGTTGATTGCATTCCATCCCATTGCATTCCATTCCATCTCATTCCATTCCATTCCATTCGGGTTGATTCCATTCCATTCCATTCCATTCCATTCCATTCCATTCCATTTGGGTTGATTCCATTCCATTCCATTCCATTCCATTGCATTCGGGTTGATTCCATTCCATTCCATTCCATTCCATTTGGGTTGATTCCATTCCATTCCATTCCATTCCATTGCATTCGGGTTGATTCCATTCCATTCCATTCCATTCCAATCCATTCCATTCGTGTTGATTCCATTCCATTCCATTACATTGCATTCCATTCCATTCCGTTTCATTCCATTTATGTTGATTCCATTCCATTACATTCCATTCCATTCCCTTACATTCGTGTTGATTCCATTCCATGTCATTCCATTCTATTCCATTTCAATACCTTCCTTTCCATTCCATTTCATTGCATTCGTAATGATTCCATTCCATTCCATTCCATTCCATTCGGGATGATTCCATTCCATTCAATTCCATTCCATTCCATTCCATTCCTTTAAGTTCCATGCCCTTCGGGTTTATTACCTTCCATTCCTTTCCATTGCATTCCATTCGGGTTGTTTCCATTCCATTTCATTCGAATCGATTCGTTTCCATTCCATTCCATTCCGTTTCATTCCATTCGTGTTGATTCCATTCCATTCCATTCCATTCCATTCCATTCCCTTCCATTCGTGTTGATTCCTTTCCATGCCATACCATTCCATTCCATTCCATTCCATTCCGGTTGATTCCATTCCATTCCATTCCATTCCATTCTATTCCATTCCATTTCATTTCCTTCGTGTTGATTCCATTCCATTCCATTCCATTCCGTTCCCTTCCATTGCATTCCATTAGAGTTGATTCCATTCCATTCCATTCCATTCCATTCCATTCCATTCCATTCCCGTCGGGTTGATTCTATTCCATTCCATTCCCTTCTGGTTGATTCCATTCCATTCCATTCCATTCCATTCCATTCCATTCCATTTCATTCCATTAGATTCCATTCCTTTCCATTCCATTCCTTTCAGGTTGATTCCATTACGTTCCATTCCATTCCATTCGGGTTGATACCATTCCATTCCATTCCATTACATTACATTACATTATATTCGGGTTGATTCCATTCCATTCCATTCCATTCCATTCCATTTTGGTTGATTCCATTCCATTCCATTCCATTCCATTCCATTCCATTCCATTCCATTCGTGTTGATTCCATTCAATTCCATTCAATTGCATTCCATTCCATTCCGTTTCATTCCATTGGTGTTGATTCCATTCCATACCATTCCATTCCATTCCATTCCCTTCCATTCGTGTTGATTCCATTCGATGCCACTGCATTCCATTCCATTCCATTCCATTCGGCTTGATTCCATGGCATTCCTTTCCATTCCCTTCTATTCCATTCCATTCCTTTGCACTCCATTCCATTCCATTCCATTCCATTTCATTCCATTCGGGTTGATTCCATTCCCTTCCATTCCATTCCTTTGCATTCTATTCCATTCTATTCCCTTCCATTGCATTCCATTCCATTGCATTTCATTCCTTTCCGGTTGATTCCATTCCATTCCATTCCATTTCATTCCATTCCATTCTGGTTGATTCCATTCTATTCCATTCCATTCCATTCCATTTCCTTTCGGTTGATTGATTCCATTCCATTCCATTCCATTCCATTCGGGTTGATTCCATTCCATTCCATTCCATTTCATTCGGGTTGATTCCATTCCATTCCATTCCATTCCATTCCACTGCATTCCATTTCATTCCTTTCTATTCCATTGCATTCCATTCCACTCCATTTCGCTCCAATCAGGTTGATTCCATTCCACTCCATTCCATTCCATTCCATTCCATTAGGGTTGATAACATTCCATTCCATCCCATTCCATTCCATTCCATTCCCTTTGGGTTGATTCCATTCCAATCCATTCCATTCCATTCCATTCCAAACGGGTTGATTCCATTCCATTCCATTCCATTGCCTTCCATTCCATTCCATTTCATTCCATTCGGGTTGATACCTTTCCATTCCATTCCATTGCATTTCCTTCCATTGATGTTGATTCCATTCCATTCCATTCCATTCCAATCGGGTTGATTCCATTCCATTCCATTCCATTGCATTCCGTTCCATTCCATTTCATTCCATTCGGGTTGACTCCATTAAATTCCATTCCATTCCATTCCATTTGGGTTGATTCTTGCCATTCCATTCCTTTCCATTGCATTCATTTCGGGTTGATTCCATTCCATTCCATTCCATTCCATTCCATTCCATTCTATTGCATTCCATTCATGTTGATTCCATTGCATTCCATTCCATTGCGTTCCATTCCCTTCCGTTTCATTCCATTCGTGTTGATTCCATTCCATTGAATTCCATTCCATTCCATTCTATTCGTGTTGATTCCATTCCTTTCCATTCCACTGCATTGCATTCAATTCCATTCCATTCCATTCGGGTTGATTCCATTCCATTTCATTCCATTCCATTCCCTTCCATTCCATTCCATTAGGGTTGATTCCATTCCATTCCATTCCATTCCATTCCATTCCATTCCATTCCATTCCATTTCATTCCATTCCATTCCATTCCCTTCGGGTTGATTCCATTCCATTCCATTCCCTTCGGGTTGATTCCATTCCATTCCATTGCATTCCATTCGCGTAGATTCCATTCAATTCCATTCCATTGCATTCCATTCCATTCCATTTCATTCCATTCGGGTTGATTCCATTCCATTTCATTCCATTAGATTCCATTCCTTTCCATTCCATTCCTTTCAGGTTGATTCCATTCCGTTCCATTCCATTCGATTCGGATTGATACCATTCCATTCCTTTCCATTGCATTACATTACATTCTATTCGGGTTGATTCCATTCCATTCCATTCCATTCCATTCCATTCCATTGCATTCCATTCCATTCCATTCCATTCGGGTCTATTCCATTCCATTTCATTCCATTCCTTTCCATTCCATTCCATTGCATTCCATTTCTTTCCTTTCCATTCCATTGCATTCCATACCACTCCATTTCACTCCATTCAGGTTGATTCCATTCCATTCCATTCCATTCCATTCCATTAGCGTTGATTCCATTCCATTCCATTTCAATCCTTTACATTCCATTACCTTCGGGTTGATTCCATTACATTCCATTCCATTCGGGTTGATTCCAGTCCATTCCATTCCACTTCATTCCATTCCATTCCATTTCATTCCATTCGGGTTGATTTCATTCCATTCCATTCCATTCCAATCCATTCCATTCCATTCGGGTTGATTCCATTCCATTTCATTCCATTCCATTCCATTCCTTTCCATTCCATTCCATTCGGGTTGATTCCATTCCATTCCATTCCATTCCCTTCCAGTACATTACGTTTCATTCTATTCTGGTTGATTGCATTCCACTCCATTCCATTCCATTCCATTCCATTCGGTTTGATTCCATTCCATTCCGTTACATTCCATTCTATTCCATTCCATTCGTGTTGATTCCATTCCATCCCATTCCATGGAATTCCATTCCATTCCGTTTCATTCCATTCGTGTTGATTCCATTCCATTCCATTCCATTCCATTCCATTCCATTCCATTCCCTTCCATTCGTGTTGATTCCATTCCATGCCATAACTTTGCATTCCATTCCATTCCATTCCGGTTGATTCCATTCCATTCCATTCCATTCCATTCCCTTCCATTCCATTCCATTAGGGTTGATTCCATTGCATTCCATTCCATTCCATTCCACTCCATTTCATTCCATTCCATTCCATTCCCTTCGGGTTGATTCCATTCCATTCCATTCCCTTCGGGTTGATTCCATTCCATTCCATTGCATTCCATTCGGGTAGATTCCATTCAATTCCATTCCATTGCATTCCATTCCATTCCATTTCATTCCATTTGGGTTGATTCCATTCCATTACATTCCATTCCATTCGGGTTGATTCCATTCCATTTCATTCCATTAGGTTCCATTACTTTCCATTCCATTCCTTTCAGGTTGATTCCATTCCGTTCCATTCCATTCCATTCGGATTGATACCATTCCATTCCATTCCATTGCATTACATTACATTCTATTCGGGTTGATTCCATTCCATTCCATTCCATTCCATTCCATTCGGGTTTATTCCATTCCATTTCATTCCATTCCTTTCCATTCGATTCCATTCCATTCCTTTCCATTCCATTCCATTCCAATCGGGTTGATTCCTTTCCATTCCATTCCATTGCATTCCATTCCATTACATTACATTACATTCTGGTTGATTCCATTCCATTCCATTCCATTCCATTCCATTCGGTTTGATTCCATTCCATTCCGTTCCATTCCATTCTATTCCATTCCATTCGTGTTGATTCCATTCCTTTCCATTCCATTGAATTCCATTCCATTCCTTTTCATTCCATTGGTGTTGATTCCATTCCATTCCATTCCATTCCATTCCCTTCCATTCGTGTAGATTCCATTCCATGCCATACCATTCCATTCCATTCCATTCAATTCCGGTTGATTCCATTCCATTCCATTCTATTCCATTCCATTCCATTTCATTTCCTTCGTGTTGATTCCATTCCATTCCATTCCATTCCATTCCGTTGCCTTCCATTCCATTCCATTAGAGTTGATTCCATTCCATTCCATTCCATTCCATTCTATTTCATTCCATTCCATTCCCGTCGGGTTGATTCCGTTCCATTCCATTCCCTTCTGGTTGATTCCATTCCATTCCATTCCATTCCCTTCCATTCCATTTCATTCCATTATCGTTGATTCCATTCAATTCCATTCCATTCCATTCGGGTTGATTCCATTCCATTTCATTCCATTAGATTCCATTCCTTTCCATTCCATTCCTTTCAGGTTGATTCCATTACGTTCCATTCCATTCCATTCGGGTTGATACCATTCCATTCCATTCCATTCCATTACATTACATTCTATTCGGGTCCATTCCATTCCATTCCATTTTGGTTGATTCCATTCCATTCCATTCGATTCCATTCCATTCGTGTTGATTCCATTCAATTCCATTCAATTGCATTCCATTCCATTCCGTTTCATTCCATTGGTGTTGATTCCATTCCATACCATTCCATTCCATTCCATTCCCTTCCATTCGTGTTGATTCCATTCGATGCCACTGCATTCCATTCCTTTCCATTCCATTCGGCTTGATTCCATGCCATTCCTTTCCATTCCCTTCTATTCCATTCCATTCCTTTGCACTCCATTCCATTCCATTCCATTCCATTTCATTCCATTCGGGTTGATTCCATTCCCTTCCATTCCATTCCATTCGGGTTGATTCCATTTCATTCCATTCCATTGCATTCTATTCCATTCTATTCCCTTCCATTGCATTCCATTCCATTGCATTTCATTCCTTTCCGGTTGATTCCATTCCATTCCATTCCATTTCATTCCATTCCATTCTGGTTGATTCCATTCTATTCCATTCCATTCCATTCCATTTCCTTTCGGTTGATTGATTCCATTCCATTCCATTGCATTCAATTCTGGTTGATTCCATTCCATTCCATTCCATTTCATTCGGGTTGATTCCATTCCATTCCATTCCATTCCATTCCATTCCACTGCATTCCATTTCATTCCTTTCTATTCCATTGCATTCCATTCCACTCCATTTCGCTCCAATCAGGTTGATTCCATTCCACTCCATTCCATTCCATTCCTTTAGGGTTGATAACATTCCATTCCATCGCATTCCATTCCATTCCATTCCATTCCATTCCCTTTGGGTTGATTCCATTCCAATCCATTCCATTCCATTCCATTCCATTAGGGTTGATAACATTCCATTCCATTCCATTGCCTTCCATTCCATTCCATTTCATTCCATTCGGGTTGATACCATTCCATTCCATTCCATTGCATTTCCTTCCATTGATGTTGATTCCATTCAATTCCATTCCATTCCAATCGGGTTGATTCCATTCCATTCCATTCCATTGCATTCCATTCCATTCCATTTCATTCCATTCGGGTTGACTGCATTAAATTCCATTCCATTCCATTCCATTTGGGTTGATTCTTGCCATTCCATTCCTTTCCATTCCATTCATTTCGGGTTGATTCCATTCCATTCCATTCCATTCCATTCCATTCCATTCTCTTCCATTCCATTCGTGTTGATTCCATTGCATTCCATTCCATTGCGTTCCATTCCCTTCCGTTTCATTCCATTCGTGTTGATTCCATTCCATTGAATTCCATTCCATTCCATTCCATTCGTGTTGATTCCATTCCATTCCATTCCATTGCATTGCATTCCATTCCATTCCATTCCATTCGGGTTGATTCCATTCCATTTCATTCCATTCCATTCCCTTCCATTCCATTCCATTAGGGTTGATTCCATTCCATTCCATTCCATTCCATTCCATTCCATTTCATTCCATTCCATTCCATTCCCTTCGGGTTGTTCCATTCCATTCCATTCCCTTCGGGTTGATTCCATTCCATTCCATTGCATTCCATTCGGGTAGATTCCATTCAATTCCTTTCCATTGCATTCCATTCCATTCCATTTCATTCCATTCGGGTTGATTCCATTCCATTTCATTCCATTAGATTCCATTCCTTTCCATTCCATTCCTTTCAGGTTGATTCCATTCCGTTCCATTCCATTCGATTCGGATTGATACCATTCCATTCCATTCCATTGCATTCCATTCCATTCCATTCGGGTTGATTCCATTCCATTCCATTCCATTCCATTCGGGTCTATTCCATTCCATTTCATTCCATTCCTTTCCATTCCATTCCACTGCATTCCATTTCTTTCCTTTCCATTCCATTGCATTCCATACCACTCCATTTCACTCCATTCAGGTTGATTCCATTCCATTCCATTCCATTCCATTCCATTAGCGTTGATTCCATTCCATTCCATTTCAATCCTTTACATTCCATTACCTTCGGGTTGATTCCATTACATTCCATTCCATTCGGGTTGATTCCAGTCCATTCCATTCCACTGCATTCCATTCCATTCCATTTCATTCCATTCGGGGTGATTTCATTCCATTCCATTCCATTCCAATCCATTCCATTCCATTCGGGTTGATTCCATTCCATTTCATTCCATTCCATTCCATTCCTTTCCATTCCATTCCATTCGGGTTGATTCCATTCCATTCCATTCCATTCCCTTCCAGTACATTACATTACATTCTATTCTGGTTGATTGCATTCCACTCCATTCCATTCCATTCCATTCCATTCGGTTTGATTCCATTCCATTCCGTTACATTCCATTCTATTCCATTCCATTCGTGTTGATTCCATTCCATTCCATTCCGTGGAATTCCATTCCATTCCGCTTCATTCCATTCGTGTTGATTCCATTCCATTCCATTCCATTCCATTCCATTCCATTTCCTTTCGGTTGATTGATTCCATTCCATTCCATTCCATTCCATTCCATTCGGGTTGATTCCATTCCATTCCATTCCATTTCATTCGGGTTGATTCCATTCCATTCCATTCCATTCCATTCCATTCCATTCCACTGCATTCCATTTCATTCCTTTCTATTCCATTGCATTCCATTCCACTCCATTTCGCTCCAATCAGGTTGATTCCATTCCACTCCATTCCATTCCATTCCATTCCATTAGGGTTGATAACATTCCATTCCATCACATTCCATTCCATTCCATTCCATTCCATTCCCTTTGGGTTGATTCCATTCCAATCCATTCCATTCCATTCCATTCCATTCCATTCCAAACGGGTTGATTCCATTCCATTCCATTCCATTGCCTTCCATTCCATTCCATTTCATTCCATTCGGGTTGATACCATTCCATTCCATTCCATTGCATTTCCTTCCATTGATGCTGATTCCATTCAATTCCATTCCATTCCAATCGGGTTGATTCCATTCCATTCCGTTCCATTGCATTTCATTCCATTCCATTTCATTCCATTCGTGTTGACTCCATTAAATTCCATTCCATTCCATTCCATTTGGGTTGATTCTTGCCATTCCATTCCTTTCCATTCCATTCATTTCGGGTTGATTCCATTCCATTCCATTCCATTCCATTCCATTCCATTCCGTTCCATTCTATTCCATTCCATTCGTGTTGATTCCATTGCATTCCATTCCATTGCGTTCCATTCCCTTCGGTTTCATTCCATTCATGTTGATTCCATTCCATTGAATTCCATTCCATTCCATTCCATTCGTGTTGATTCCATTCCATTCCATTGCATTGCATTCCATTCCATTCCATTCCATTCCATTCGGGTTGATTCCATTCCATTTCATTCCATTCCATTCCCTTCCATTCCATTCCATTAGGGTTGATTCCATTCCATTCCATTCCATTCCATTCCATTCCATTCCATTTCATTCCATTCCATTCCATTCCCTTCGGGTTGTTCCATTCCATTCCATTCCCTTCGGGTTGATTCCATTCCATTCCATTGCATTCCATTTGGGTAGATTCCATTCAATTCCTTTCCATTGCATTCCATTCCATTCCATTTCATTCCATTCGGGTTGATTCCATTCCATTTCATTCCATTAGATTCCATTCCCTTCCATTCCATTCCTTTCAGGTTGATTCCATTCCGTTCCATTCCATTCGATTCGGATTGATAGCATTCCATTCCATTCCATTGCATTCCATTCCATTCCATTCGGGTCTATTGCATTCCACTTCATTCCATTCCTTTCCATTCCATTCCATTGCATTCCATTTCTTTCCTTTCCATTCCATTGCATTCCATACCACTCCATTTCACTCCATTCAGGTTGATTCCATTCCATTCCATTCCATTCCATTCCATTAGCGTTGATTCCATTCCATTCCATTTCAATCCTTTACATTCCATTACCTTCGGGTTGATTCCATTACATTCCATTCCATTCGGGTTGATTCCAGTCCATTCCATTCCACTGCATTCCATTCCATTCCATTTCATTCCATTCGGGGTGATTTCATTCCATTCCATTCCATTCCAATCCATTCCATTCCATTCGGGTTGATTCCATTCCATTTCATTCCATTCCATTCCATTCCTTTCCATTCCATTCCATTCGGGTTGATTCCATTCCATTCCATTCCATTCCCTTCCAGTACATTACATTACATTCTATTCTGGTTGATTGCATTCCACTCCATTCCATTCCATTCCATTCCATTCGGTTTGATTCCATTCCATTCCGTTACATTCCATTCTATTCCATTCCATTCGTGTTGATTCCATTCCATTCCATTCCGTGGAATTCCATTCCATTCCGCTTCATTCCATTCGTGTTGATTCCATTCCATTCCATTCCATTCCATTCCATTCCCTTCCATTCGTGTTGATTCCTTTCCATGCCATACCATTCCATTCCATTCCATTCCATTCCATTCCGGTTGATTCCATTCCATTCCATTCCATTCCATTCCCTTCCATTCCATTCCATTAGGGTTGATTCCATTGCATTCCATTCCATTCCATTCCACTCCATTTCATTCCATTCCATTCTATTCCCTGCGGGTTGATTCCATTCGATTCCATTCCCTTCGGGTTGATTCCATTCCATTCCATTGCATTCCATTCGGGTAGATTCCATTCAATTCCATTCCGTTGCATTCCATTCCATTCCATTTCATTCCATTTGGGTTGATTCCATTCCATTCCATTCCATTCCATTCGGGTTGATTCCATTCCATTTCATTCCATTAGATTCCATTACTTTCCATTCCATTCCTTTCAGGTTGATTCCATTCCGTTCCATTCCATTCCATTCGGATTGATACCATTCCATTCCATTCCATTGCATTACATTACATTCTATTCGGGTTGATTCCATTCCATTCCATTCCATTCCATTCCATTCGGGTTTATTCCATTCCATTTCATTCCATTCCTTTCCATTCCATTCCATTCCATTCCATTCCATTCCATTCCATTCCATTCGGGTTGATTCCATTCCATTCCATTCCATTGCATTCCATTCCATTACATTACATTCTATTCTGGTTGATTCCATTCCATTCCATTCCATTCCATTCCATTCCATTCGGTTTGATTCCATTCCATTCCGTTCCATTCCATTCTATTCCATTCCATTCGTGTTGATTCCATTCCTTTCCATTCCATTGAATTCCATTCCATTCCGTTTCATTCCATTCGTGTTGATTCCATTCCATTCCATTCCATTCCCTTCCATTCGTGTTGTTTCCATTCCATGCCATACCATTCCATTCCATTCAATTCCGGTTGATTCCATTCCATTCCACTCCATTCCATTCCATTCCATTTCATTTCCTTCGTGTTGATTCCATTCCATTCCATTCCATTCCGTTCCCTTCCATTCCATTCCATTAGAGTTGATTCCATTCCATTCCATTCCATTCCATTCCATTTAATTTCATTCCATTCCATTCCCGTCAGGTTGATTCCATTCCATTCCATTCCCTTCTGGTTGATTCCATTCCATTCCATTCCATTCCATTCCATTCCATTTCATTCCATTCTCGATGATTCCATTCCATTCCATTCCATTCCATTCGGGTTGATTCCATTCCATTTCATTCCATTAGATTCCATTCCTTTCCATTCCATTCCTTTCAGGTTGATTCCATTACGTTCCATTCCATTCCATTCGTGTTGATACCATTCCATTCCATTCCATTACATTACATTACATTACATTCTATTCGGGTTGATTCCATTCCATTCCATTCCATTACATTCCATTTTGGTTGATTCCATTCCATTCCGTTCCATTCCATTCTATTCCATTCCATTCGTGTTGATTCCATCCCTTTCCATTCCATTGAATTCCATTCCATTCCATGTCATTCCATTTCGGTTGACT
Organism: Pan paniscus; assembly: GCF_029289425.2. Lineage (NCBI taxonomy): Eukaryota > Metazoa > Chordata > Mammalia > Primates > Hominidae > Pan > Pan paniscus. The sequence goes on along the minus strand of NC_073267.2, from coordinate 40,170,747 downwards.
CCATTCCATTCCATTCCATTCCATTCCATTCCATTCCATTCCTTTCCCTTCAGGTTGAATCCATTCCATTCCATTCCATTCCATTCCATTCCATTCCCTTCCCTTCGGGTTGAATCCATTCCATTCCATTCCATTCCATTCCATTCCATTCGGGTTGATTCCATTCCATTCCATTCCATTCCATTCCATTCCAGTCCATTCGGGTTAATTCCATTCCATTTCATTCCATTCCATTCCATTCCATTCCATTTGGGTTGATTCCATTCCATTCCATTCCATTCCATTCCTTTCCATTCCATTCCATCCTATTCCATTCCACTCCACTCCATTCTGGTTGATTCCATTCCATTCCATTCCATTCCATTCCATTCCATTCGGTTTGATTCCATTCCATTCCGTTCCATTCCATTCTATTCCATTCCATTCGTGTTGATTCCATTCCTTTCCATTCCATTGAATTCCATTCCATTCCGTTTCATTCCATTCGTGTTGATTCCATTCCATTCCATTCCATTCCCTTCCATTCGTGTTGTTTCCATTCCATGCCATACCATTCCATTCCATTCAATTCCGGTTGATTCCATTCCATTCCACTCCATTCCATTCCATTCCATTTCATTTCCTTCGTGTTGATTCCATTCCATTCCATTCCATTCCGTTCCCTTCCATTCCATTCCATTAGAGTTGATTCCATTCCATTCCATTCCATTCCATTCCATTTAATTTCATTCCATTCCATTCCCGTCAGGTTGATTCCATTCCATTCCATTCCCTTCTGGTTGATTCCATTCCATTCCATTCCATTCCATTCCATTCCATTTCATTCCATTCTCGATGATTCCATTCCATTCCATTCCATTCCATTCGGGTTGATTCCATTCCATTTCATTCCATTAGATTCCATTCCTTTCCATTCCATTCCTTTCAGGTTGATTCCATTACGTTCCATTCCATTCCATTCGTGTTGATACCATTCCATTCCATTCCATTACATTACATTACATTACATTCTATTCGGGTTGATTCCATTCCATTCCATTCCATTACATTCCATTTTGGTTGATTCCATTCCATTCCGTTCCATTCCATTCTATTCCATTCCATTCGTGTTGATTCCATCCCTTTCCATTCCATTGAATTCCATTCCATTCCATGTCATTCCATTTCGGTTGACTCCATTCCATTCCATTCCATTCCATTCCATTCCATTCCATTCCTTTCCCTTCAGGTTGAATCCATTCCATTCCATTCCATTCCATTCCATTCCATTCCCTTCCCTTCGGGTTGAATCCATTCCATTCCATTCCATTCCATTCCATTCCATTCGGGTTGATTCCATTCCATTCCATTCCATTCCATTCCATTCCAGTCCATTCGGGTTAATTCCATTCCATTTCATTCCATTCCATTCCATTCCATTCCATTTGGGTTGATTCCATTCCATTCCATTCCATTCCATTCCTTTCCATTCCATTCCATCCTATTCCATTCCACTCCACTCCATTCTGGTTGATTCCATTCCATTCCATTCCATTCTATTCCATTCCATTCCTTTCCATTGCATTCCATTCCATTCCATTCTGGTTGATTCCATTCCTTTCCGTTCCATTCCATTCCATTCCATTCTATTCCCATCCATTCGGGGTGATTGCTTTCCATTCCATTCTATTCCATTCCATTCTATTCGCGATGTTTCCATTCCATTCCATTCCATTCCATTCCATTCCATTAAATCCCATTCCACTCCATTCCATTCTGGTTGACTCGATTCCATTCTGTTCCATTCCATTCCATTCCATTCCATTCCATTCCATTCCATTGAATACCAGTTCATTCCATTCGGGTACATTCCATTCTATTCCATTCCAGTCCATTCCATTCTATTCCATTCCATTCCATTTGGGTTGATTCCTTTCCGTTCCATTCCATTCCATTCCATTCGGTTGCTTCCATTCCATTCCAGAACATTCCATTCCATACCATTGCATTCCAATCCTTTCCATTCCGGTCGATTCCATTCCGTTCCATTCCATTCCATTCCATTTCATTCCATTCTGGTTGATTCCATTCCATTCCATTCCACTCCATTCCATTCGGCTTGATTCCATTCCATTCCATTCTAATCCATTGCATTCCATTCTATTCGCGTTGATTCCATTCCATCCCATTCCATTCAATTCTATTCGGCCTGATTCCATTCCATTCTATTCCATTTCATTCCATTCCATTTGCATTGATTCCATTCCATTCCATTCCATTCCATTCCATTCCATTCTGGTAGATTCCGTGCCATTCCATTCAATTCGGATTGATTCCATTCCATTCCATTCTATTCCATTCCATTCCATTCTATTCTCATTGATTGCATTCCATCCCATTGCATTCCATTCCATCTCATTCCATTCCATTCCATTCGGGTTGATTCCATTCCATTCCATTCCATTCCATTCCAATGCATTCGGGTTGATTCCAATCCATTCCATTCCATTCCATTCCATTCCATTCCATTCGTGTTGATTCCATTCCATTCCATTCCATTGCATTCCATTCCATTCCGTTTCATTCCATTCATGTTGATTCCATTCCATTCCATTCCATTCCATTCCATTCCATTCCATTCCATTCCATTCCATTCCGGTTGATTCCATTCCGTTCCATTCCATTCCATTCGTGTTGATTCCATTCAATTCCATTCCATTCCATTCCATTCGTGTTGATTCCATTCCATTCCATTATATTCCATTCCATTCCATTCTATTCGCGTTGATTCCATTCCATCCAATTCCATTCAATTCTATTCGGGCTGATTCCATTCCATTTCATTCCATTTCATTCAATTCCATTTGCATTGAATCCATTCCATTCCATTCAATTCCATTCTATTCGGGTTGATTCCATTCCATTCCATTCCATTCCTTTCCATTGCATTCCATTCCATTGCATTCCATTCCATTCCATTCCATTGCATTCCATTCCATTCCATTGCATTCCATTCCATTCCATTCCATTACATTCCATTGTATTCCATTCCATTCCATTTCATTCCATTCCGGTTGATTCCATTCCATTCCATTGCATTCCAATCCGGTTGATTCCATTCCATTCCATTCCATTCTATTCCATTCCATTCCTTTTGATTCTATTCCATTCCATTACATTACATTACATTTTATTCCATTCGGATTTATTCCATTCCATTCCATTCCAATGCATTCCTTTCCATTCCATTTCATTCCATTCGGGTTGATTCCATTCTATTCCCTTCCATTCAGGTTGATTCCATTCCATTCCATTCCATTCCATTGCATTCCATTCCATTCCATTCGGGTTGATTCCATTCCGTTCCATTCCATTCCATTCCATTCCATTCCATTTAATCCCATTCCATGTCATTCCTTTCGGGTTGATTCCATTCCATTCCATTCCATTGCATTCCATTCCATTCCATTCTGGTTGATTCCTTGCCATTCCATTCCATTCCATTCCATTCCATTCCCATCCATTCGGGGTGATTGCTTTCCATTCCATTCTATTCCATTCCATTCTATTCGCGATGATTCCATTCCATTCCATTCCATTCCATTCCATTCCATTAAATCCCATTCCACTCCATTCCATTCCGGTTGACTCGATTCCATTCCGTTCCATTCCATTCCATTCCATTCCATTGCATACCAGTTCATTCCATTCGGGTAGATTCCGTTCTATTCCATTCCAATCCATTCCATTCCATTGCATTCCATTCTATTCTCGTTGATTACATTCCATCCCATTCCATTCAATTCTATTCGGTCTGATTCCATTCCATTGCATTCCATTTTATTTCATTCCATTCCATTTGCATTGATTCCATTCCATTCCATTCCATTCCATTCCATTCCATTCCATTCCATTCTGGTTGATTCCATTGCATTCCATTCAATTCGGATTGATTCCATTCCATTCCATTCTATTCCATTCTATTCCATTCTATTCTCGTTGATTGCATTCCATCCCATTGCATTCCATTCCATCTCATTCCATTCCTTTCCATTCGGGTTGATTCCATTCCATTCCATTCCATTCCATTCCATTGCATTTGGGTTGATTCCATTCCATTCCATTCCATTCCATTCGTGTTGATTCCATTCCATTCCGTTCCATTCCATTCCCTTCCATTCGTGTTGATTCCATTCCATGGCATTCCATTCTATTGCATTCCAATGCCTTCCTTTCAATTCCATTTCATTCCATTCTGGATGATTCCATTCCATTCCATTCCATTCCATTCCATTCCGTTCCATTCCCTTCGGGTTTATTCCCTTCCATTCCATTCCATTGCATTCCATTCGTGTTGTTTCCATTCCATTTCATTCGATTCGATTCCATTCCATTCCATTCCATTGCATTCCATTCGGGATGATTCCATCCCATTCTATTCCATTCGTGTTGATACCCTTACATTCCACGCCATTCCATTCCATTCCATTACATTAGGATTGATGACATTCCATTCCATTCCATACCATTCCACTCCATTTGGGTTGATTCCATTCCATTCCATTCCATTCCATTCCATCCGGGTTAATTCCATTCCATTCCATTCCATTCCATTCCATTCCATTCCATTTGGGTTGCTTCCATTCCATTCAAGAACATTCCATTCCATTCCATTCCTTTCCCTTCCATTCCATTCTTTTCAGGTTGATTCCATTCCATTCCATTCAATTCCATTCCTTTCGTTTTGATTCCATTCCATTCCATTCCATTCGGTTTGATTTCATTCAATTCCATTACATTGCATTACGTTCCATTCCTTTTCATTCCATTCGGGTTGATTCCATTCCTTTCCATTCCATTCCATTCCATTCCATTCTGGTTGATTGAAATCTATTCCATTCTCTTCCATTCCATTCCATTCCATTCGGGTTGCTTCCATTCAGTTCCAGAACATTCCTTTCCGTTCCATTCAATTCCGGTAGATTTCATTCCATTCCATTCCATTCCATTCGTTTAGATTCCATTCCATTCCATTCCATTCCATTCCATTCCATTCCATTACATCAAATTCGGTTTGATTCCATACCATTTCATTCCATTGCATTCCATTCCATTCCATGTCATTCCATTTGGGTTGATTCCATTCCATTCCATTCCATTCCATTCCATTCACTTCGGGTTGAATCCATTCCATTCCATTCCATTCCATTCCATTCCATTCCCTTCCCTTCGGGTTGAATCCATTCCATTCCATTCCATTCCATTCCATTCCATTCCATTCGGGTTGATTCCATTCCATTCCATGCCATTCCATTCCAGTCCATTCGGGTTAATTCCATTCCATTTCATTCCATTCCATTCCATTCCATTCCATTTGGGTTGATTCCATTCCATTCCATTCCATCCTATTCCATTCCACTCCATTCCACTCTGGTTGATTCCATTCCACTCCATTCGATTCCATTCCATTCCATTCGGATTGATTCGATTCCATTTCATTCCATTCCATTCCATTCCATTCCATTCCATTCGTGTTGATTCCATTCAATTACATTCCATTCCATTCCATTCGATACCATTCCATTCCATTCTAGTTCATTCCATTCCATTTGCTTCCATTCCATTCTTTTCCATGCCATTTGGGTTGACTCCATTCCATTCCGTTTCATTCCATTCTATTCCATTCCGTTGCATTCCATTTCATTGCATTCGGGTAGATTCCATTCTATTCCATTTCAATGCATTGCGTTCCATTCCGGTTGATTCCATTCCATTCCATTCCATTTCATTCCAATCCATTGGGTTTGATTGCATTCCATTCCATTCCGTTCGGTTGCTTCCATTCCATTCCATAAAATTCCATTCCATTCCATTCCATTCCATTCCATTCCATTCCATTTCCGGTTGATTCCACTCCATTCCATTCCATTCAATTCCATTCCATTTTATTCCATTCGGATTGCGTCCATTACATTCCATTCCAATGCATTCCTTTCCATTCCATTTCATTTCATTCGGGTTGATTCCATTCCATTCCATTCCATTCCATTCCATTCCATTCCATTCCATTCCATTCTGGTTGATTCCATTCCATTCCATTCCATTCGGATTGATTCCATTCCATTCCATTCTATTCCATTCCATTCCATTCTGTTCTCGTTGATTGCATTCCATCCCATTGCATTCCATTCCATCTCATTCCATTCCATTCCATTCGGTTTGATTCCATTCCATTCCATTCCATTCCATTCCATTCCATTTGGGTTGAATCCATTCCATTCCATTCCATTCCATTCCATTCCATTGCATTAGGGTTGATTCTATTCCATTCCATTCCATTCCATTCCATTCCATTCCATTCCATTCCATTCCATTCCATTCGTGTTGATTCCATTCCATTCCATTACATTGCATTCCATTCCATTCCGTTTCATTCCATTTATGTTGATTCCATTCCATTACATTCCATTCCATTCCCTTACATTCGTGTTGATTCCATTCCATGTCATTCCATTCTATTCCATTTCAATTCCTTCCTTTCCATTCCATTTCATTGCATTCGTAATGATTCCATTCCATTCCATTCCATTCCATTCGGGATGATTCCATTCCATTCCATTCCATTCCATTCCATTCGGCTTGATTCCATTCCATTCCATTCTAATCCATTGCATTCCATTCTATTCGCGTTGATTCCATTCCATCCCATTCCATTCAATTCTATTCGGCCTGATTCCATTCCATTCCATTCCATTTCTTTCCATTCCAATTGCATTGATTCCATTCCATTCCATTCCGTTCCATTCCATTGCATTCTGGTTGATTCCATTCCATTCCATTCAATTCGGATTGATTCCATTCCATTCCATTCTCATTGATTGCATTCCATCCCATTGCATTCCATTCCATCTCATTCCATTGCATTCCATTCCATTCCATTCCATTCCATTCCATTCCATTCCATTCCATTGCATTCGGGTTGATTCCAATCCATTCCATTCCATTCCATTCCATTCGTGTTTATTCCATTCCATTCCATTCCATTGCATTCCATTCCATTCCGTTTCTTTCCATTCATGTTGGTTCCATTCCATTGCATTCCATTCCATTCCATTCCGGTTGATTCCATTCCGTTCCATTCCATTCCACTCGTGTTGATTCCATTCAATTCCATTCCATTCCATTCCATTCCTGTTGATTCCATTCCATTCTGTTCCATTCCATTCCATTCTATTCGCGTTGATTCCATTCCATCCCATTCCATTCAATTCTATTCGGGCTGATTCCATCCCATTCCATTCCATTTCATTCCATTCCATTTGCATTGATTCCATTCCATTCCATTCAATTCCATTCTATTCGTGTTGATTCCATACCATTCCATTCCATTACTTTCCATTCCATTCCATTCCATTGCATTCCATTCCATTCTATTCCATTCCATTCCATTGCATTCCATTCCATTCCATTGCATTCCATTCCATTCCATTACATTACATTCCATTGCATTCCATTCCATTCCATTTCATTCCATTCCAGTTGATTCTAATCCATTACATTCCATTCCACTCCGGTTGATTCCATTCCATTCCATTCCATTCTATTCCATTCCATTCCTTTTGATTCTATTCCATTCCAACATTACATTACATTTTATTCCATTCGGATTTATTCCATTCCATTCCATTCCAATGCATTCCTTTCCATTCCATTTCATTCCATTCGGGTTGATTCCATTCTATTCCCTTCCATTTGGGTTGATTCTATTCCATTCCATTCCATTCCATTCGGGTTGATTCCATTCCATTCCATTCCATTCCATTTGCATTGATTCCATTCCATTCCATTCAATTCCATTCTATTCGTGTTGATTCCATACCATTCCATTCCATTCCTTTCCATTCCATTCCATTCCATTGCATTCCATTCCATTCTACTCCTTTCCATTCCATTGCATTCCACTCCATTCCATTGCATTCCATTCCATTCCATTACATTACATTCCATTGCATTCCATTCCATTCCATTTCATTCCATTCCGGTTGATTCTAATCCATTACATTCCATTCCACTCCGGTTGATTCCATTCCATTCCATTCCATTCTATTCCATTCCATTCCTTTTGATTCTATTCCATTCCAACATTACATTACATTTTATTCCATTCGGATTTATTCCATTCCATTCCATTCCAATGCATTCCTTTCCATTCCATTTCATTCCATTCGGGTTGATTCCATTCTATTCCCTTCCATTTGGGTTGATTCTATTCCATTCCATTCCATTCCATTCGGGTTGATTCCATTCCATTCCATTCCATTCCATTGCATTCCATTTCATTCCTTTCAATTCCATTGCATTCCATTCCACCCCATTTTACTCCCTTCAGGTTGATTCCATTCCATTCCATTCCATTGCATTCCATTCCATTCCATTCGGGTTGATTCCATTCCATTCCATTCCACTCCGTTCCATTCCATTCCATTCAATTCCATTTTGGTTTATTCCATTCCATTCAATTACATTCCATTCCATTTGGTTTGATTCCATTGCATTCCATTCCATTCCATTCCATTCGGGTTGCTTCCATTTCATTCCAGAACATTCCATTCCATTCCATTCCACTCCAGTTGATTCCATTCCATTCCATTCCATTCCATTCCATTCCACTACGGTTGATTCCATTCCATTCAATTCCATTCCATTCGTTTTCATTCCATTCCATTCGACTCCATTCCATTCCATTCCATTCGTTTTGATTCTATTCCATTCGATTCCATTCCATTCCATTCCATTCGGGTTGTTTCCATTCGATTCCATTCTATTCCATTCCATTCCATTCTATTCGCGTTGGTTCCATTCCATTCCATTCCATTCCATTCCATTTAATCCCATTCCATGTCATTCCATTCGGGATGATTCCATTGCATTCCATTCCATTGCATTCCATTCCATTCCATTCTGGTTGATTCCATGCCATTCCATTGCATTCCATTCCATTCCATTCCATTCCCAACCATTCGGGGTGATTGCTTTCCATTCAATTCTATTCCATTCCATTCTATTCACGATGATTCCATTCCATTCCATTCCATTCCAATTCTTTCCAATAAATCCCATTCCACTCCATTCCATTCCTGTTGACTCGATTCCATTCCGTTCCATTCCATTCCATTCCATTCCATTCCATTGCATCCCAGTTCATTCCATTCGGGTAGATTCCGTTCTATTCCATTCCAATCCATTCCATTCAATTCCATTCCATTCCATTTGGGTTGATTCCATTCCGTTCCATTCCATTCCATTCCATTCCATTCGGTTGCTTCCATTCCATTCCAGAACATTCCATTCCATACCATTGCATTCCAAACCTTTCCGTTCCGGTCGATTCCATTCCGTTCCATTCCATTTCATTCCATTTCATTCCATTTCATTCCATTCTGGTTGATTCCATTCCATTCCATTCCATTCCATTCCATTCCATTCCATTCCATTCGGCTTGATTCCATTCCATTCCATTCTAATCCATTCCATTTCATTCCATTCTGGTTGATTCCATTCCATTCCATTCCATTCCATTTCATTCCATTCCATTTGCATTGATTCCATTCCATTCCATTCCATTCCATTCCATTCCGTTCCATTCCCTTCGGGTTTATTCCCTTCCATTCCATTCCATTGCATTCCATTCGGGTTGTTTCCATTCCATTTCATTCGATTTGATTCCATTCCATTCCATTCCATTGCATTCCATTCGGGATGATTCCATTCCATTCCATTCCATTAGGATTGATGACATTCCATTCCATTTCATACCATTCCACTCCATTTGGGTTGATTCTATTCCATTCCATTCCATTCCATCCGTGTTAATTCCATTCCATTCCATTCCATTCCATTCCCTTCCATTCCCTTCTATTCAGGTTGATTCCATTCCCTTCCATTCCATTCCGTTGCATTCGTTTTGATTCCATTCCATTCCATTCCATTCGGTTTGATTCCATTCAATTACATTCCATTGCATTACATTCCATTCCATTTCATTCCATTGGGGTTGATTCCATTCCATTCCATTCCATTCCATTCCATTCTGGTTGATTGAATTCTATTCCATTCCCTTCCATTCCATTCCATTCCATTCGGGTTGCTTCCATTCCATTCCAGAACATTTCATTCCATTCCATTCCATTCCGGTAGATTTCATTCCATTCCATTCCATTCCATTTGTTTAGATTCCATTCCATTCCATTCCATTCCATTCCATTAGATTACATTACATCAAATTCGGTTTGATTCCATACCATTTCATTCCATTGCATTCCATTCCATTCCATGTCATTCCATTTGGGTTGATTCCATTCCATTCCATTCCATTCCATTCCATTCCATTCCATTCCATTCCATTCCCTTTGGGTTGAATCCATTCCATTCCATTCCATTCCATTCCATTCCATTCCATTCCATTCCATTCCCTTCGGGTTGAATCCATTCCATTCCATTCCATTCCATTCGGGTTGATTCCATTCCATTCCATTCCATTCCATTCCATTCCATTCCATTCCGGTCCATTCGGGTTAATTCCATTCCATTTCATTCCATTCCATTCCATTCCATTCCATTTGGGTTGATTCCATTCCATTCCATTCCATTCCATTGCATTCCATTCCATTGCATTCCATCCTATTCCATTCCACTCCACTCCACTCTGGTTGATTCCATTCCATTCCATTCCATTCCATTCCATTCCATTCCATTCCATTCCATTCGGATTGATTCGATTCCATTTCATTCCATTCAATTCCATTCCATTCGTGTTGATTCCATTCCATTCCATTCCATTCCATACCATTCCATTCCATTCGAGTTCATTTAATTCCATTTGATTCCATTTCATTCTATTCCATGCCATTGGGGTTCACTCCATTCCATTCCGTTTCATTCCATTCTATTCCATTCCGTTGCATTCAATTTCATTGCATTCGGGTAGATTCCATTCTATTCCATTCCAATGCATTCCTTTCCATTCCGGTTGATTCCATTCCATTCCATTCCATTCCATTCCATTCCATTCCATTCCATTCCATTCCATTCCATTCCATTTCATTCCAATCCATTGGGTTTGATTGCATTCCATTCCATTGCATTCGGTTGCTTCCATTCCATTCCATAAAATTCCATTCCATTCAATTCCATTCCATTCCATTCCATTCCATTCCATTCCGGTTGATTCCACTCCATTCCATTCCATTCCATTCCATTCTATTCCATTCCACTCCTTTTGATTCCATTCCATTCCATTCCATTCCATTTTATTCCATTCGGATTGCGTCCATTCCATTCCATTCCAATGCATTCCTTTCCATTCCATTTCATTTCATTCGGGTTGATTCCATTCCATTGCATTTCATTCCATTCCATTCCATTCTGGTTGATTCCATTACATTCCATTCCATTCGGATTGATTCCATTCCATTCCATTCTATTCCATTCCATTCCATTCTATTCTCGTTGATTGCGTTCCATCCCATTGCATTCCATTCCATCTCATTCCATTCCATTCCGTTCGTGTTGATTCCATTCCATTCCATTCCATTGCATTCCATTCCATTCCGTTTCATTCCATTCATGTTGATTCCTTTCCATTACATTCCATTCCATTCCCTTCCATTCGTGTTGATTCCATTCCATGGCATTCCATTCTATTCCATTCCAATGCCTTCCTTTCAATTCCATTTCGTTCCATTCTGGATGATTCCATTCTATTCCATTCCATTCCATTCCATTCCGTTCCATTCCCTTCGGGTTTATTCCCTTCCATTCCATTCCATTGCATTCCATTCGGGTTGTTTCCATTCCATTTCATTCGATTCGATTCCATTCCATTCCATTCCATTGCATTGCCTTCGGGATGATTCCATTTCATTCCATTCCATTCGTGTTGATACCATTACATTAAACGCCATTCCATTCCATTCCATTCCATTAGGATTGATGACATTCCATTCCATTACATACCATTCCACTCCATTTGGGTTGATTCCATTCCATTCCATTCCATTCCATCTGGGTTAATTCCATTCCATTCCATTCCATTCCATTTGGGTTGCTTCCATTCCATTCCATTCCATTCCCTTCCATTCCCTTCTATTCAGGTTGATTCCATTCCATTCCATTCCATTCCATTCCATTCCATTCCATTCCATTCCATTTGGGTTGCCTCCATTCCATTCCATTCCATTCCATTCCATTCCATTCCCTTCTATTCATGTTGATTCCATTCCATTCCGTTCCATTCGTTTTGATTCCATTCCATTCCATTCGGTTTGATTACATTCAATTCCATTCCATTGCATTACATTCCATTCCATTTCATTCCATTCGGGTTGATTCCATTCCATTCCATTCCATTCCATTCCATTCTGGTTGATTGAATTCTATTCCATTCCCATCCATTCCATTCCATTCCATTCGGGTTGCTTCCATTCCATTCCAGAACATTCCATTCCATTCCATTCCATTCCATTCCATTCCGGTAGATTTCATTCCATTCCATTCCATTCCATTCGTTTAGATTCCATTCCATTCCATTCCATTCCATTCCATTCCATTACATTACATTACATCAAATTCGGTTTGATTCCATACCATTTCATTCCATTGCATTCCATTCCATTCCATGTCATTCCATTTGGGTTGATTCCATTCAATTCCATTCCATTCCATTCCATTCCATTCCATTCCCTTCGGGTTGAATCCATTCCATTCCATTCCATTCCATTCCATTCCATTCCATTCCCTTCCCTTCGGGTTGAATCCATTCCATTCCATTCCATTCCATTCCAGTCCATTTGGGTTAATTCCATTCCATTTCATTCCATTCCATTCCATTTGGGTTGATTCCATTCCATTCCACTCCATTCCATTCCATTCCATTCCATCCTATTCCATTCCACTCCATTCCACTCTGGTTGATTCCATTCCATTCCATTCCATTCTATTCCATTCCATTCGGATTGATTCGATTCCATTTCATTCCATTCCATTCCATTCCATTCCATTCCATTCCATTCCATTCGTGTTGATTCCATTCCATTCTATTCCATTCCATTCCATTCCATTCCATACCATTCCATTCCATTCGAGTTCATTCCATTCCATTTGATTCCATTCCATTCTATTCCATGCCATTTGGGTTGACTCTATTCCATTCCGTTTCATTCCATTCTATTCCATTCCGTTGCATTCCATTTCATTGCATTCGGGTAGATTCCATTCTATTCCATTCCAATGCATTCCATTCCATTCCGGTTGATTCCATTCCATTCCATGTCATTCCATTCCATTCCATTCCATTCCATTCCATTCCATTCCATTCCATTCCATTTCATTCCAATCCACTGGGTTTGATTGCATTCCATTCCATTCCATTCGGTTGCTTCCATTCCATTCCATTCCATTCCATTCCATTCCATTCCGGTTGATTCCACTCCATTCCATTCCATTTCATTCCATTCTATTCCATTCCATTCCTTTTGATTCCATTCCATTCCATTCCATTCCAATTTATTCCATTCGGATTGCGTCCATTCCATTCCATTCCAATGCATTCCTTTCCATTCCATTTCATTTCATTCGGGTTGATTCCATTCCATTCCATTCCATTCCATTCTGGTTGATTCCATTCCATTCCATTCCATTCCATTCGGATTGATTCCATTCCATTCCATTCTATTCCATTCCATTCTATTCTATTCTCGTTGATTGCATTCCATCCCATTGCATTCCATTCCATCTCATTCCATTCCATTCCATTCGGGTTGATTCCATTCCATTCCATTCCATTCCATTCCATTCCATTCCATTCTATTCCATTCCATTCCATTCTATTCTCGTTGATTGCATTCCATCCCATTGCATTCCATTCCATCTCATTCCATTCCATTCCATTCGGGTTGATTCCATTCCATTCCATTCCATTTGGGTTGATTCCATTCCATTCCATTCCATTCCATTCCATTGCATTCGGGTTGATTCCATTCCATTCCATTCCATTCCATTTGGGTTGATTCCATTCCATTCCATTCCATTCCATTGAATTCGGGTTGATTCCATTCCATTCCATTCCATTCCAATCCATTCCATTCGTGTTGATTCCATTCCATTCCATTACATTGCATTCCATTCCATTCCGTTTCATTCCATTTATGTTGATTCCATTCCATTACATTCCATTCCATTCCCTTACATTCGTGTTGATTCCATTCCATGTCATTCCATTCTATTCCATTTCAATGCCTTCCTTTCCATTCCATTTCATTGCATTCGTAATGATTCCATTCCATTCCATTCCATTCCATTCGGGATGATTCCATTCCATTCAATTCCATTCCATTCCATTCCATTCCTTTAAGTTCCATGCCCTTCGGGTTTATTACCTTCCATTCCTTTCCATTGCATTCCATTCGGGTTGTTTCCATTCCATTTCATTCGAATCGATTCGTTTCCATTCCATTCCATTCCGTTTCATTCTATGCGTGTTGATTCCATTCCATTCCATTCCATTCCATTCCATTCCCTTCCATTCGTGTTGATTCCTTTCCATGCCATACCATTCCATTCCATTCCATTCAATTCCGGTTGATTCCATTCCATTCCATTCTATTCCATTCCATTCCATTTCATTTCCTTCGTGTTGATTCCATTCCATTCCATTCCATTCCGTTCCCTTCCATTCCATTCCATTTCATTTCCTTCGTGTTGATTCCATTCCATTCCATTCCATTCCGTTCCCTTCCATTCCATTCCATTAGAGTTGATTCCATTCCATTCCATTCCATTCCATTCCATTCCATTCCATTCCATTCCCGTCGGTTTGATTCCATTCCATTCCATTCCCTTCTGGTTGATTCCATTCCATTCCATTCCATTCCATTCCATTCCATTCTCGATGATTCCATTCCATTCCATTCCATTCCATTCGGGTTGATTCCATTCGATGCCACTGCATTCCATTCCATTCCATTCCATTCGGCTTGATTCCATGCCATTCCTTTCCATTCCCTTCTATTCCATTCTATTCCTTTGCACTCCATTCCTTTCCATTCCATTCCATTTCATTCCATTCGGGTTGATTCCATTCCCTTCCATTCCATTCCTTTGCATTCTATTCCATTCTATTCCCTTCCATTGCATTCCATTCCATTGCATTCCTTTCCGGTTGATTCCATTCCATTCCATTCCATTCCATTTCATTCCATTCCATTCTGGTTGCTTCCATTCTATTCCATTCCATTCCATTCCATTTCCTTTCGGTTGATTGATTCCATTCCATTCCATTCCATTCCATTTGGGTTGATTCCATTCCATTCCATTCCATTTCATTCGGGTTGATTCCATTCCATTCCATTCCATTCCATTCCACTGCATTCCATTTCATTCCTTTCTATTCCATTGCATTCCTTTCCACTCCATTTCGCTCCAATCAGGTTGATTCCATTCCACTCCATTCCATTCCATTCCATTCCATTAGGGTTGATAACATTCCATTCCATCCCATTCCATTCCATTCCATTCCCTTTGGGTTGATTCCATTCCAATCCATTCCATTCCATTCCATTCCAAACGGGTTGATTCCATTCCATTCCATTCCATTGCCTTCCATTCCATTCCATTTCATTCCATTCGGGTTGATACCTTTCCATTCCATTCCATCGCATTTCCTTCCATTGATGTTGATTCCATTCCATTCCATTCCATTCCAATCGGGTTGATTCCATTCCTTTCCATTCCATTGCATTCCATTCCATTCCATTTCATTCCATTCGGGTTGACTCCATTAAATTCCATTCCATTCCATTCCATTTGGGTTGATTCTTGCCATTCCATTCCTTTCCATTCCATTCATTTCGGGTTGATTCCATTCCATTCCATTCCATTCCATTCCATTCCATTCCATTCCATTCTATTCCATTCCATTCATGTTGATTCCATTGCATTCCATTCCATTGCGTTCCATTCCCTTCCGTTTCATTCCATTCGTGTTGATTCCATTCCATTGAATTCCATACCATTCCATTCCATTCGTGTTGATTCCATTCCTTTCCATTCCATTGCATTGCATTCCATTCCATTCCATTCCATTCGGGTTGATTCCATTCCATTTCATTCCATTCCATTCCCTTCCATTCCATTCCATTAGGGTTGATTCCATTCCATTCCATCCCATTCCATTCCATTTCATTCCATTCCATTCCATTCCCTTCGGGTTGATTCCATTCCATTCCATTCCCTTCGGGTTGATTCCATTCCATTCCATTGCATTCCATTCGGGTAGATTCCATTCAATTCCATTCCATTGCATTCCATTCCATTCCATTTCATTCCATTCGGGTTGATTCCATTCCATTTCATTCCATTAGATTCCATTCCTTTCCATTCCATTCCTTTCAGGTTGATTCCATTCCGTTCCATTCCATTCGATTCGGATTGATACCATTCCATTCCATTCCATTGCATTACATTACATTCTATTCGGGTTGATTCCATTCCATTCCATTCCATTCCATTCCATTCCATTCCATTCCATTCCATTCCATTCGGGTCTATTCCATTCCATTTCATTCCATTCCTTTCCATTCCATTCCATTGCATTCCATTTCTTTCCTTTCCATTCCATTGCATTCCATACCACTCCATTTCACTCCATTCAGGTTGATTCCATTCCATTCCATTCCATTCCATTCCATTAGCGTTGATTCCATTCCATTCCATTTCAATCCTTTACATTCCATTACCTTCGGGTTGATTCCATTACATTCCATTCCATTCGGGTTGATTCCAGTCCATTCCATTCCACTGCATTCCATTCCATTCCATTCCATTCCATTCGGGTTGATTCCATTCCATTTCATTCCATTCCATTCCATTAGCGTTGATTCCATTCCATTCCTTTTCAATCCTTTACATTCCATTACCTTCGGGTTGATTCCATTACATTCCATTCCATTCGGGTTGATTCCAGTCCATTCCATTCCACTGCATTCCATTCCATTCCATTCCATTCCATTCGGGTTGATTCCATTCCATTTCATTCCATTCCATTCCATTCCTTTCCATTCCATTCCATTCGGGTTGATTCCATTCCATTCCATTCCATTCCCTTCCAGTACATTACATTACATTCTATTCTGGTTGATTGCATTCCACTCCATTCCATTCCATTCCATTCCATTCGGTTTGATTCCATTCCATTCCGTTACATTCCATTCTATTCCATTCCATTCGTGTTGATTCCATTCCATTCCATTCCATGGAATTCCATTCCATTCCGTTTCATTCCATTCGTGTTGATTCCATTCCATTCCATTCCATTCCATTCCCTTCCATTCGTGTTGATTCCATTCCATGCCATCACTTTGCATTCCATTCCATTCCATTCCGGTTGATTCCATTCCATTCCATTCCATTCCCTTCCATTCCATTCCATTAGGGTTGATTCCATTGCATTCCATTCCATTCCATTCCACTCCATTTCATTCCATTCCATTCCATTCCCTTCGGGTTGATTCCATTCCACTCCATTCCCTTCGGGTTGATTCCATTCCATTCCATTGCATTCCATTCGGGTAGATTCCATTCAATTCCATTCCATTGCATTCCATTCCATTCCATTTCATTCCATTTGGGTAGATTCCATTCCATTCCATTCCATTCCATTCGGGTTGATTCCATTCCATTTCATTCCATTAGATTCCATTACTTTCCATTCCATTCCTTTCAGGTTGATTCCATTCCGTTCCATTCCATTCCATTCGGATTGATACCATTCCATTCCATTCCATTGCATTACATTACATTCTATTCGGGTTGATTCCATTCCATTCCATTCCATTCCATTCCATTCGGGTTTATTCCATTCCATTTCATTCCATTCCTTACCATTCCATTCCATTCCATTCCATTCCATTCCATTCCATTCCATTCCATTCGGGTTGATTCCATTCCATTCCATTCCATTGCATTCCATTCCATTACATTACATTACATTCTGGTTGATTCCATTCCATTCCATTCCATTCCATTCCATTCGGTTTGATTCCATTCCATTCCGTTCCATTCCATTCTATTCCATTCCATTCGTGTTGATTCCATTCCTTTCCATTCCTTTGAATTCCATTCCATTCCGTTTCATTCCATTCGTGTTGATTCCATTCCATTCCTTTCCATTCCATTCCCTTCCATTCGTGTAGATTCCATTCCATGCCATACCATTCCATTCCATTCCATTCAATTCCGGTTGATTCCATTCCATTCCATTCAATTCCATTCCATTCCATTTCATTTCCTTCGTGTTGATTCCATTCCATTCCATTCCATTCCGTTCCCTTCCATTCCATTCCATTAGAGTTGATTCCATTCCATTCCATTCCATTCCATTCCATTTCATTCCATTCCATTCCCGTCGGGTTGATTCCGTTCCATTCCATTCCCTTCTGGTTGATTCCATTCCATTCCATTCCATTCCATTCCATTCCATTTCATTCCATTATCGTTGATTCCATTCCATTCCATTCCATTCCATTCGGGTTGATTCCATTCCATTTCATTCCATTAGATTCCATTCCTTTCCATTCCATTCCTTTCAGGTTGATTCCATTACGTTCCATTCCATTCCATTCGGGTTGATACCATTCCATTCTATTCCATTACATTACATTACATTCTATTCGGGTTGATTCCTTTCCATTCCATTCCATTCCATTCCATTTTGGTTGATTCCATTCCATTCCATTCCATTCGATTGCATTCCATTCGTGTTGATTCCATTCAATTCCATTCAATTGCATTCCATTCCATTCCGTTTCATTCCATTGGTGTTGATTCCATTCCATACCATTCCATTCCATTCCATTCCCTTCCATTCGTGTTGATTCCATTCGATGCCACTGCATTCCATTTCATTTCATTCCATTCGGCTTGATTCCATGCCATTCCTTTCCATTCCCTTCTATTCCATGCCATTCCTTTGCACTCCATTCCATTCCATTCCATTCCATTTCATTCCATTCGGGTTGATTCCATTCCCTTCAATTCCATTCCATTCGGGTTGATTCCATTTCATTCCATTCCATTCCATTCCATTGCATTCTATTCCATTCTATTCCCTTCCATTGCATTCCATTCCATTGCATTTCATTCCTTTCCGGTTGATTCCATTCCATTCCATTCCATTTCATTCCATTCCATTCTGGTTGATTCCATTCTATTCCATTCCATTCCATTCCATTTCCTTTCGGTTGATTGATTCCATTCCATTCCATTCCATTCCATTCGGGTTGATTCCATTCCATTCCATTCCATTTCATTCGGGTTGATTCCATTCCATTCCATTCCATTCCATTCCACTGCATTCCATTTCATTCCTTTCTATTCCATTGCATTCCATTCCACTCCATTTCGCTCCAATCAGGTTGATTCCATTCCACTCCATTCCATTCCATTCCATTCCATTAGGGTTGATAACATTCCATTCCATCCCATTCCATTCCATTCCATTCCATTCCATTCCCTTTGGGTTGATTCCATTCCAATCCATTCCATTCCATTCCATTCCATTCCATTCCAAACGGGTTGATTCCATTCCATTCCATTCCATTGCCTTCCATTCCATTCCATTTCATTCCATTCGGGTTGATACCATTCCATTCCATTCCATTGCATTTCCTTCCATTGATGTTGATTCCATTCCATTCCATTCCATTCCAATCGGGTTGATTCCATTCCATTCCATTGCATTGCATTCCATTCCATTCCATTTCATTCCATTCGGGTTGACTCCATTAAATTCCATTCCATTCCATTCCATTTGGGTTGATTCTTGCCATTCCATTCCTTTCCATTCCATTCATTTCGGGTTGATTCCATTCCATTCCATTCCTTTCCATTCCATTCCATTCTATTCCATTCCATTCGTGTTGATTCCATTGCATTCCATTCCATTGCGTTCCATTCCCTTCCGTTTCATTCCATTCGTGTTGATTCCATTCCATTGAATTCCATTCCATTCCATTCCATTCGTGTTGATTCCATTCCATTCCATTCCATTGCATTGCATTCCATTCCATTCCATTCCATTCGGGTTGATTCCATTCCATTTCATTCCATTCCATTCCCTTCCATTCCATTCCATTAGGGTTGATTCCATTCCATTCCATTCCATTCCATTCCATTCAATTTCATTCCATTCCATTCCATTCCCTTCGGGTTGTTTCCATTCCATTCCATTCCCTTCGGGTTGATTCCATTCCATTCCATTGCATTCCATTCGGGTAGATTCCATTCAATTCCTTTCCATTGCATTCCATTCCATTCCATTTCATTCCATTCGGGTTGATTCCATTCCATTTCATTCCATTAGATTCCATTCCTTTCCATTCCATTCCTTTCAGGTTGATTCCATTCCGTTCCATTCCATTCGATTCGGATTGATACCATTCCATTCCATTCCATTGCATTCCATTCCATTCCATTCCGGTTGATTCCATTCCATTCCATTCCATTCCATTCGGGTCTATTCCATTCCATTTCATTCCATTCCTTTCCATTCCATTCCATTGCATTCCATTTCTTTCCTTTCCATTCCATTGCATTCCATACCACTCCATTTCACTCCATTCAGGTTGTTTCCATTCCATTCCATTCCATTAGCGTTGATTCCATTCCATTCCATTTCAATCCATTACATTCCATTACCTTCGGGTTGATTCCATTACATTCCATTCCATTCGGGTTGATTCCAGTCCATTCCATTCCACTGCATTCCATTCCATTCCATTTCATTCCATTCGGGGTGATTTCATTCCATTCCATTCCATTCCAATCCATTCCATTCCATTCGGGTTGATTCCATTCCATTTCATTCCATTCCATTCCATTCCTTTCCATTCCATTCCATTCGGGTTGATTAAATTCCATTCCATTCCATTCCCTTCCAGTACATTACATTACTTTCTATTCTGGTTGATTGCATTCCACTCCATTCCATTCCATTCGGTTTGATTCCATTCCATTCCGTTACATTCCATTCTATTCCATTCCATTCGTGTTGATTCTATTCCATTCCATTCCGTGGAATTCCATTCCATTCCGCTTCATTCCATTCGTGTTGATTCCATTCCATTCCATTCCATTCCATTCCATTCCCTTCCATTCGTGTTGATTCCATTCCATGCCATACCATTCCATTCCATTCCATTCCATTCCATTCCATTCCATTCCGCTTGATTCCATTCCATTCCATTCCATTCCATTCCCTTCCATTCCATTCCATTAGGGTTGATTCCATTGCATTCCATTCCATTCCATTCCACTCCATTTCATTCCATTCCATTCTATTCCCTTCGGGTTGATTCCATTCGATTCCATTCCCTTCAGGTTGATTCCATTCCATTCCATTGCATTCCATTCGGGTAGATTCCATTCAATTCCATTCCATTGCATTCCATTCCATTCCATTTCATTCCATTTGGGTTGATTCCATTCCATTCCATTCCATTCCATTCGGGTTGATTCCATTCCATTTCATTCCATTTGATTCCATTACTTTCCATTCCATTCCTTTCAGGTTGATTCCATTCCGTTCCATTCTATTCCATTCGGATTGATACCATTCCATTCCATTCCATTGCATTACATTACATTCTATTCGGGTTGATTCCATTCCATTCCATTCCATTCCATTCCATTAGGGTTTACTCCATTCCATTTCATTCCATTCCTTTCCATTCCATTCCATTCCATTCCATTCCATTCCATTCCATTCCATTCGGGTTGATTCCATTCCATTCCATTCCATTGCATTCCATTACATTACATTACATTCTATTCCGGTTGATTCCATTCCATTCCATTCCATTCCATTCCATTCCATTCCATTCCATTCCATTCGGTTTGATTCCATTCCATTCCGTTCCATTCCATTCTATTCCATTCCATTCGTGTTGATTAAATTCCTTTCCATTCCATTGAATTCCATTCCATTCCGTTTCATTCCATTCGTGTTGATTCCATTCCATTCCATTCCATTCCATTCCATTCCATTCCCTTCCATTCGTGTTGATTCCATTCCATGCCATACCATTCCATTCCATTCAATTCCGGTTGATTCCATTCCATTCCATTCCATTCCATTTCATTTCCTTCGTGTTGATTCCATTCCATTCCATTCCATTCCGTTCCCTTCCATTCCATTCCATTAGAGTTGATTCCATTCCATTCCATTCCATTCCATTCCATTCCATTTCATTCCATTCCATTCCCGTCAGGTTGATTCCATTCCATTCCATTCCCTTCTGGTTGATTCCATTCCATTCCATTCCATTCCATTCCATTCCATTTCATTCCATTCTCGATGATTCCATTCCATTCCATTCCATTCCATTCGAGTTGATTCCATTCCATTTCATTCCATTAGATTCCATTCCTTTCCATTCCATTCCTTTCAGGTTGATTCCATTACGTTCCATTCCATTCCATTCGGGTTGATACCATTCCATTCCATTCCATTACATTACATTACATTCTATTCGGGTTGATTCCATTCCATTCCATTCCATTCCATTCCATTTTGGTTGATTCCATTCCATTCCATTCCATTCGATTCCATTCCATTCGTGTTGATTCCATTCAATTCCATTCAATTGCATTCCATTCCATTCCGTTTCATTCCATTGGTGTTGATTCCATTCCATACCGTTACAT
This sequence comes from Pan paniscus, assembly GCF_029289425.2. Classification (NCBI taxonomy): domain Eukaryota; kingdom Metazoa; phylum Chordata; class Mammalia; order Primates; family Hominidae; genus Pan; species Pan paniscus. The sequence goes on along the minus strand of NC_073267.2, from coordinate 40,148,010 downwards.
TCCATTCCCTTCCATTCGTGTTGATTCCATTTGATGCCACTGCATTCCATTCCATTCCATTCCATTCGGCTTGATTCCATGCCATTACTTTCCATTCCCTTCTATTCCATTACATTCCTTTGCACTCCATTCCATTCCATTCCATTCCATTTCATTCCATTCGGGTTGATTCCATTCCCTTCCATTCCATTCCATTCGGGTTGATTCCATTTCATTCCATTCCATTCCATTCCATTCCATTGCATTCTATTCCATTCTATTCCCTTCCATTGCATTCCATTCCATTGCATTTCATTCCTTTCCGGTTGATTCCATTCCATTCCATTCCATTTCATTCCATTCCATTCTGGTTGATTCCATTCTATTCCATTCCATTCCATTCCATTTCCTTTCGGTTGATTGATTCCATTCCATTCCATTACATTCCATTCGGGTTGATTCCATTCCATTCCATTCCATTTCATTCGGGTTGATTCCATTCCATTCCATTCCATTCCATTCCACTGCATTCCATTTCATTCCTTCCTATTCCATTGCATTCCATTCCACTCCATTTCGCTCCAATCAGGTTGATTCCATTCCACTCCATTCCATTCCATTCCATTCCATTAGGGTTGATAACATTCCATTCCATCCCATTCCATTCCATTCCATTCCATTCCCTTTGGGTTGATTCCATTCCAATCCATTTCATTCCATTCCATTCCATTCCATTCCAAACGGGTTGATTCCATTCCATTCCATTCCATTGCCTTCCATTCCATTCCATTTCATTCCATTCGGGTTGATACCTTTCCATTCCATTCCATTGCATTTCCTTCCATTGATGTTGATTCCATTCCATTCCATTCCATTCCAATCGGGTTGATTCCATCCCATTCCATTCCATTGCATTCCATTCCATTCCATTTCATTCCATTTGGGTTGACTCCATTAAATTCCATTCCATTCCATTCCATTTGGGTTGATTCTTGCCATTCCATTCCTTTCCATTCCATTCATTTCGGGATGATTCCATTCCATTCCATTCCATTCCATTCCATTCCATTCCATTCCATTCCATTCCATTCCATTCTATTCCATTCCATTCGTGTTGATTCCATTGCATTCCATTTCATTGCGTTCCATTCCCTTCCGTTTCATTCCATTCGTGTTGATTCCATTTAATTGAATTCCATTCCATTCCATGCCATTCGTGTTGATTCCATTCCATTCTATTCCATTGAATTGCATTCCATTCCATTCCATTCCATTCGGGTTGATTCCATTCCATTTCATTCCATTCCATTCCCTTCCATTCCATTCCATTAGGGTTGATTCCATTCCATTCCATTCCATTCCATTCCATTTCATTCCATTCCATTCCATTCCCTTCGGGTTGATTCCATTCCATTCCATTCCCTTCGGGTTGATTCCATTCCATTCCATTGCATTCCATTCGGGTAGATTCCATTCAATTCCATTCCATTGCATTCCATTCCATTCCATTTCATTCCATTCGGGTTGATTCCACCCATTTCATTCCATTAGATTCCATTCTTTCCATTCCATTTCATTCCATTCGGGTTGATTCCACCCATTTCATTCCATTAGATTCCATTCCTCTCCATTCCATTCCTTTCAGGTTGATTCCATTCCGTTCCATTCCATTCGATTCGGATTGATACCATTCCATTGCATTCCATTTCATTACATTACATGCTATTCGGGTTGATTCCATTCCATTCCATTCCATTCCATTCCATTCCATTCCATTCCATTCCATTCCATTCCATTCCATTCGGGTCTATTCCATTCCATTTCATTCCATTCCTTTCCATTCCATTCCATTGCATTCCATTTCTTTCCTTTCCATTCCATTGCATTCCATACCACTCCATTTCACTCCATTCAGGTTGATTCCATTCCATTTCATTCCATTCCATTCCATTAGCGTTGATTCCTTTCCATTCCATTTCAATCCTTTACATTCCATTACCTTCGGGTTGATTCCATTACATTCCATTCCATTCTGGTTGATTCCAGTCCATTCCATTCCACTGCATTCCATACCATTCCATTTCATTCCATTCGGGGTGATTTCATTCCATTCCATTCCATTCCAATCCATTCCATTCCATTCGGGTTGATTCCATTCCATTCCATTCCATTCCCTTCCAGTACATTACATTACATTCTATTCTGGTTGATTGCATTCCACTCCATTCCATTCCATTCCATTCCATTCGGTTTGATTCCATTCCATTCCGTTACATTCCATTCTATTCCATTCCATTCGTGTTGATTCCATTCCATTCCATTCCATGGAATTCCATTCCATTCCATGGAATTCCATTCCATTCCGTTTCATTCCATTCGTGTTGATTCCATTCCATTCCATTCCATTCCATTCCATTCCATTCCATTCCCTTCCATTAGTGTTGATTCCATTCCATGCCATACCATTCCATTCCATTCCATTCCATTCCGGTTGATTCCATTGCATTCCATTCCATTCCATTCCCTTCCATTCCATTCCATTAGTGTTGATTCCATTGCATTCCATTCCATTCCATTCCACTCCATTTCATTCCATTCCATTCCATTCCCTTCGGGTTGATTCCATTCCATTCCATTCCCTTCGGGTTGATTCCATTCCATTCCATTGCATTCCATTCGGGTTGATTCCATTCAATTCCATTCCATTGCATTCCATTCCATTCCATTTCATTCCATTCGGGTTGATTCCATTCCATTCCATTACATTCCATTCGGGTTGATTCCATTCCATTTCATTCCATTAGATTCCATTACTTTCCATTCCATTCCTATCAGGTTGATTCCATTCCGTTCCATTCCATTCCATTCGGATTGATACCATTCCATTCCATTCCATTGCATTACATTACATTCTATTCGGGTTGATGCCATTCCATTCCATTCCATTCCATTCCATTCCATTCCATTCGGGTTTATTCCATTCCATTTCATTCCATTCCTTTCCATTCCATTCCATTCCATTCCATTCCATTCCATTCCATTCTGGTTGATTCCATTCCATTCCATTCCATTGCATTCCATTACATTACATTACATTCTATTCTGGTTGATTCCATTCCATTCCATTCCATTCCATTCCATTCGGTTTGATTCCATTCCATTCCGTTCCATTCCATTCTATTCCATTCCATTCGTGTTGATTCCATTCCTTTCCATTCCATTGAATTCCATTCCATTCCGTTTCATTCCATTCGTGTTGATTCCATTCCATTACATTCCATTCCATTCCCTTCCATTCGTGTTGATTCCATTCCATGCCATACCATTCCATTCCATTCCATTCAATTCCGGTTGATTCCATTCCATTCCATTCCATTCCATTTCATTTCCTTCGTGTTGATTCCATTCCATTCCATTCCATTCCGTTCCCTTCCATTCCATTCCATTAGAGTTGATTCCATTCCATTCCATTTCATTCCATTCCATTCCTTTCCATTTCATTCCATTCCATTCCCGTCGGGTTGATTCCTTTCCATTCCATTCCCTTCTGGTTGATTCCATTCCATTCCATTCCATTCCATTCCATTCCATTTCATTCCATTCTCGATGATTCCATTCCATTCCATTCCATTCCATTCGGGTTGATTCCATTCCATTTCATTCCATTAGATTCCATTCCTTTCCATTCCATTCCTTTCAGGTTGATTCCATTACGTTCCATTCCATTCCATTCGGGTTGACACCATTCCATTCCATTCCATTACATTACATTACAATCTATTCGGGTTCATTCCATTCCATTCCATTCCATTCCATTCCATTTTGGTTGATTCCATTCCATTCCATTCCATTCCATTCCATTCCATTCCATTCCATTCGTGTTGATTCCATTCAATTCCATTCAATTGCATTCCATTCCATTCCGTTTCATTCCATTGGTGTTGATTCCATTCCATACCATTCCATTCCATTCCATTCCCTTCCATTCTTGTTGATTCCATTCGATGCCACTGCATTCCATTCCATTCCATTCCATTCGGCTTGATTCCATGCCATTCCTTTCCATTCCCTTCTATTCCATTCCATTCCTTTGCACTCCATTCCATTCCATTCCATTCCATTTCATTCCATTCGGGTTGATTCCATTCCCTTCCATTCCATTCCATTCGGGTTGATTCCATTTCATTCCATTCCATTCCATTCCATTGCATTCTATTCCATTCTATTCCCTTCCATTGCATTCCATTCCATTGCATTTCATTCCTTTCCAGTTGATTCCATTCCATTCCATTCCATTTCATTCCATTCCATTCTGGTTGATTCCATTCTATTCCATTCCATTCCATTCCATTTCCTTTCAGTTGATTGATTCCATTCCATTCCATTCCGTTCCATTCGGTTTGATTCCATTCCATTCCATTCCATTTCATTCGGGTTGATTCCATTCCATTCCATTCCATTCCATTCCGGTTGATTCCACTCCATTCCATTCCATTCCATTCCATTCCATTCTATTCCATTCCATTCCTTTTGATTCCATTCCATTCCATTCCATTCCATTTTATTCCATTCGGATTGCGTCCATTACATTCCATTCCAATGCATTCCTTTCCATTCCATTTCATTTCATTCGGGTTGATTCCATTCCATTGCATTCCATTCCATTCCATTCCATTCTGGTTGATTCCATTACATTCCATTCCATTCTATTCCATTCCATTCCATTCTATTCTCGTTGATTGCATTCCATCCCATTTCATTCCATTCCATCTCATTCCATTCCATTCCGTTCGTGTTCATTCCATTCCATTCCATTGCATTCCATTCCATTCCGTTTCATTCCATTCATGTTGATTCCTTTCCATTACATTCCATTCCATTCCCTTCCATTCGTGTTGATTCCATTCCATGGCATTCCATTCTATTCCATTCCAATGCCTTCCTTTCAATTCCATTTCATTCCATGCTGGATGATTCCATTCTATTCCATTCCATTCCACTCCATTCCGTTCCATTCCCTTCGGGTTTATTCCCTTCCATTCCATTCCATTGCATTCCATTCGGGTTGTTTCCATTCCATTTCATTCGATTCGATTCCATTCCATTCCATTCCATTGCATTCCATTCGGGATGATTCCATTCCATTCCATTCCATTCGTGCTGATTCCATTCCATTCCATTCCATGGAATTCCATTCCATTCCGTTTCATTCCATTCGTGTTGATTCCATTCCATTCCATTCCATTCCATTCCATTCCATTCCATTCCATTCCCTTCCATTCGTGTTGATTCCATTCCATGCCATACCATTCCATTCCATTCCATTCCATTCCGGTTGATTCCATTCCATTCCATTCCATTCCATTCCCTTCCATTCCATTCCATTAGGGTTGATTCCATTGCATTCCATTCCATTCCATTCCACTCCATTTCATTCCATTCCATTCCATTCCCTTCGGGTTGATTCCATTCCATTCCATTGCATTCCATTCGGGTTGATTCCATTCAATTCCATTCCATTGCATTCCATTCCATTCCATTTCATTCCATTCGGGTTGATTCCATTCCATTCCATTCCATTCCATTCGGGTTGATTCCATTCCATTTCTTTCCATTAGATTCCATTACTTTCCATTCCATTCCTATCAGGTTGATTCCATTCCGTTCCATTCCATTCCATTCGGATTGATACCATTCCATTCCATTCCATTGCATTACATTACATTCTATTCAGGTTGATGCCATTCCATTCCATTCCTTTCCATTCCATTCCATTCGGGTTTATTCCATTCCATTTCATTCCATTCCTTTCCATTCCATTCCATTCCATTCCATTCCATTCCATTCCATTCCATTCCATTCTGGTTGATTCCATTCCATTCCATTCCATTGCATTCCATTACATTACATTACATTCTATTCTGGTTGATTCCATTCCATTCCATTCCATTCCATTCCATTCGGTTTGATTCCATTCCATTCCGTTCCATTCCATTCTATTCCATTCCATTCGTGTTGATTCCATTCCTTTCCATTCCATTGAATTCCATTCCATTCCGTTTCATTCCATTCGTGTTGATTCCATTCCATTCCATTCCATTCCATTCCATTCCATTCCATTCCCTTCCATTCGTGTTGATTCCATTGCATGCCATACCATTCCATTCCATTCCATTCAATTCCGGTTGATTCCATTCCATTCCATTCCATTCCATTTCATTTCCTTCGTGTTGATTCCATTCCATTACATTCCATTCCTTTCCCTTCCATTCCATTCCATTAGAGTTGATTCCATTCCATTCCATTCCATTCCATTCCATTCCATTCCATTCCTTTCCATTTCATTCCATTGCATTCCCGTCGGGTTGATTCCTTTCCATTCCATTCCCTTCTGGTTGATTCCATTCCATTCCATTCCATTCCATTCCATTCCATTTCATTCCATTCTCGATGATTCCATTCCATTCCATTCCATTCCATTCGGGTTGATTCCATTCCATTTCATTCCATTAGATTCCATTCCTTTCCATTCCATTCCTTTCAGGTTGATTCCATTACGTTCCATTCCATTCCATTCGGGTTGATACCATTCCATTCCATTCCATTACATTACATTACAATCTATTCGGTTTCATTCCATTCCATTCCATTCCATTCCATTCCATTTTGGTTGATTCCATTCCATTCCATTCCATTCGATTCCATTCCATTCGTGTTGATTCCATTCAATTCCATTCAATTGCATTCCATTCCATTCCGTTTCATTCCATTGGTGTTGATTCCATTCCATACCATTCCATTCCATTCCATTCCCTTCCATTCGTGTTGATTCCATTCGATGCCACTGCATTCCATTCCATTCCATTCCATTCGGCTTGATTCCATGCCATTCCTTTCCATTCCCTTCTATTCAATTCCATTCCTTTGCACTCCATTCCATTCCATTCCATTCCATTTCATTCCATTCGGGTTGATTCCATTCCCTTCCATTCCATTCCATTCGGGTTGATTCCATTTCATTCCATTCTATTCCATTCCATTGCATTCTATTCCATTCTATTCCCTTCCATTGCATTCCATTCCATTGCATTTCATTCCTTTCCGGTTGATTCCATTCCATTCCATTCCATTCCATTCCGTTCCATTCGGGTTGATTCCATTCCATTCCATTCCATTTCATTCGGGTTGATTCCATTCCATTCCATTCCATTCCATTCCGGTTGATTCCACTCCATTCCATTCCATTCCATTCCATTCTATTCCATTCCATTCCTTTTCATTCCATTCCATTCCATTCCATTCCATTTTATTCCATTCGGATTGCGTCCATTACATTCCATTCCAATGCATTCCTTTCCATTCCGTTTCATTTCATTCGGGTTGATTCCATTCCATTGCATTCCATTCCATTCCATTCCATTCTGGTTGATTCCATTACATTCCATTCCATCCGGATTGATTCCATTCCATTCCATTCTATTCCATTCCATTCCATTCTATTCTCGTTGATTGCATTCCATCCCATTTCATTCCATTCCATCTCATTCCATTCCATTCCGTTCGTGTTGATTCCATTCCATTCCATTCCATTGCATTCCATTCGATTCCGTTTCATTCCATTCATGTTGATTCCTTTCCATTACATTCCATACCATTCCCTTCCATTCGTGTTGATTCCATTCCATGGCATTCCATTCTATTCCATTCCAATGCCTTCCTTTCAATTCCATTTCATTCCATTCTGGATGATTCCATTCTATTCCATTCCATTCCATTCCATTCCGTTCCATTCCCTTCGGGTTTATTCCCTTCCATTCCATTCCATTGCATTCCATTCGGGTTGTTTCCATTCCATTTCATTCGATTCGATTCGATTCCATTCCATTCCATTGCATTCCATTCGGGATGATTCCATTCCATTCAATTCCATTCGTGTTGATACCATTACATTAAACGCCATTCCATTCCATTCCATTCCATTAGGATTGATGACATTCCATTCCATTCCATACCATTCCACTCCATTTGGGTTGATTCCATTCCATTCCATTCCATTCCATCTGGGTTAATTCCATTCCATTCCATTCCATTCCATTCCATTTGGGTTGCTTCCATTCCATTCCATTCCATTCCATTCCCTTCCATTCCCTTCTGTTCAGGTTGATTCCATTCCATTCCATTCCATTCGGGTTTATTCCATTCCATTTCATTCCATTCCTTTCCATTCCATTCCATTCCATTCCATTCCATTCCATTCCATTCTGGTTGATTCCATTCCATTCCATTCCATTGCATTCCATTACATTACATTACATTCTATTCTGGTTGATTCCATTCCATTCCATTCCATTCCATTCCATTCGGTTTGATTCCATTCCATTCCGTTCCATTCCATTCTATTCCATTCCATTCGTGTTGATTCCATTCCTTTCCATTCCATTGAATTCCATTCCATTCCGTTTCATTCCATTCGTGTTGATTCCATTCCATTCCATTCCATTCCATTCCATTCCATTCCATTCCCTTCCATTCGTGTTGATTCCATTGCATGCCATACCATTCCATTCCATTCCATTCAATTCCGGTTGATTCCATTCCATTCCATTCCATTCCATTTCATTTCCTTCGTGTTGATTCCATTCCATTACATTCCATTCCTTTCCCTTCCATTCCATTCCATTAGAGTTGATTCCATTCCATTCCATTCCATTCCATTCCATTCCATTCCATTCCTTTCCATTTCATTCCATTGCATTCCCGTCGGGTTGATTCCTTTCCATTCCATTCCCTTCTGGTTGATTCCATTCCATTCCATTCCATTCCATTCCATTCCATTTCATTCCATTCTCGATGATTCCATTCCATTCCATTCCATTCCATTCGGGTTGATTCCATTCCATTTCATTCCATTAGATTCCATTCCTTTCCATTCCATTCCTTTCAGGTTGATTCCATTACGTTCCATTCCATTCCATTCGGGTTGATACCATTCCATTCCATTCCATTCCATTACATTACAATCTATTCGGTTTCATTCCATTCCATTCCATTCCATTCCATTCCATTTTGGTTGATTCCATTCCATTCCATTCCATTCGATTCCATTCCATTCGTGTTGATTCCATTCAATTCCATTCAATTGCATTCCATTCCATTCCGTTTCATTCCATTGGTGTTGATTCCATTCCATACCATTCCATTCCATTCCATTCCCTTCCATTCGTGTTGATTCCATTCGATGCCACTGCATTCCATTCCATTCCATTCCATTCGGCTTGATTCCATGCCATTCCTTTCCATTCCCTTCTATTCCATTCCATTCCTTTGCACTCCATTCCATTCCATTCCATTCCATTTCATTCCATTCGGGTTGATTCCATTCCCTTCCATTCCATTCCATTCGGGTTGATTCCATTTCATTCCATTCTATTCCATTCCATTGCATTCTATTCCATTCTATTCCCTTCCATTGCATTCCATTCCATTGCATTTCATTCCTTTCCGGTTGATTCCATTCCATTCCATTCCATTCCATTCCGTTCCATTCGGGTTGATTCCATTCCATTCCATTCCATTTCATTCGGGTTGATTCCATTCCATTCCATTCCATTCCATTCCGGTTGATTCCACTCCATTCCATTCCATTCCATTCCATTCTATTCCATTCCATTCCTTTTGATTCCATTCCATTCCATTCCATTCCATTTTATTCCATTCGGATTGCGTCCATTACATTCCATTCCAATGCATTCCTTTCCATTCCATTTCATTTCATTCGGGTTGATTCCATTCCATTGCATTCCATTCCATTCCATTCCATTCTGGTTGATTCCATTACATTCCATTCCATTCGGATTGATTCCATTCCATTCCATTCTATTCCATTCCATTCCATTCTATTCTCGTTGATTGCATTCCATCCCATTTCATTCCATTCCATCTCATTCCATTCCATTCCGTTCGTGTTGATTCCATTCCATTCCATTCCATTGCATTCCATTCGATTCCGTTTCATTCCATTCATGTTGATTCCTTTCCATTACATTCCATACCATTCCCTTCCATTCGTGTTGATTCCATTCCATGGCATTCCATTCTATTCCATTCCAATGCCTTCCTTTCAATTCCATTTCATTCCATTCTGGATGATTCCATTCTATTCCATTCCATTCCATTCCATTCCGTTCCATTCCCTTCGGGTTTATTCCCTTCCATTCCATTCCATTGCATTCCATTCGGGTTGTTTCCATTCCATTTCATTCGATTCGATTCGATTCCATTCCATTCCATTGCATTCCATTCGGGATGATTCCATTCCATTCAATTCCATTCGTGTTGATACCATTACATTAAACGCCATTCCATTCCATTCCATTCCATTAGGATTGATGACATTCCATTCCATTCCATACCATTCCACTCCATTTGGGTTGATTCCATTCCATTCCATTCCATTCCATCTGGGTTAATTCCATTCCATTCCATTCCATTCCATTCCATTTGGGTTGCTTCCATTCCATTCCATTCCATTCCATTCCCTTCCATTCCCTTCTGTTCAGGTTGATTCCATTCCATTCCATTCCATTCCATTCCATTTGGGTTGCCTCCATTCCATTCCATTCCATTTCATTCCCTTCTATTCATGTTGATTCCATTCCATTCCGTTCCATTCGTTTTGATTCCATTCCATTCCATTCCATTCGGTTTGATTACATTCAATTCCATTCCATTGCATTACATTCCATTCCATTTCATTCCATTCGGGTTGATTCCATTCCATTCCATTCCATTCCATTCCATTCTGGTTGATTGAATTCTATTCCATTCCCTTCCATTCCATTCCATTCCATTCGGGTTGCTTCCATTCCATTCCAGAACATTCCATTCCATTCCATTCCATTCCATTCCGGTAGATTTCATTCCATTCCATTCCATTCCATTCAATTTCAATCCATTCGGGTTGATTCCATTCCATTCCATTCCTTTCCATTATATTCCATTGCATTCCATTCCATTCGGGTTCATTCCATTCCATTCCATTCCATTCCCTTCGTGTTGAATCCATTCCATTCCCTTCCATTCCATCCCATTCCATTCTATTCCATTCCATTCCGATACATTCCATTCCATTCCCTTCCATTCGTGTTGATTCCATTCCATGCCATGCCATTCCATTCCATTCCGGTTGATTCCATTCCATTCCATTCCATTCCATTCCATTCCATTCCATTCCATTCCATTTCATTTCCTTCGTGTTGATTCCATTCCATTCCATTCCATTCCGTTCCCTTCCATTCCATTCCATTAGAGTTGATTCCATTCCATTCCATTCAATTCCATTCCATTCCATTTCATTCCATTCTCGATGATTCCATTCCATTCCATTCCATTCCATTCGGGTTGATTCCATTCCATTTCATTCCATTAGATTCCATTCCTTTCCATTCCATTTGTGTTAATTCCATGCCATTCCACTCCATTCCATTGCCTTCCATTCCATTCGGGTTGCTTCTATTCCATTCCAGAACATTCCATTCCATTCCATTCCGATTGATTCCATTCCATTCCATTGCATTCCATTCCATTCCACTCCATTCCATTGTGGTTGATTTCTTTCCTTTCCATTCCATTCCTTTCCTTTCCATTCCGTTTCATTCCATTCCATTCAATTTCATTCCATTCGGGTTGAATCCATTCCATTCCATTCCTTTCCATTATATTCCATTCCATTCCATTCCATTCGGGTTCATTCCATTCTATTCCATTCCATTCCATTCCATTCCATTCCATTCCATTCCCTTCGGGTTGAATAAATTCCATTCCCTTCCATTCCATTCCATTCCATTCGGGTTGATTACATTCCATTCCATTCCATTCCATTCCATTCCGGTTGATTCCATTCCATTTCTTTCCATTCCATTCCATTCCATTCCATTCCATTCTGGTTTATTCCATTCCATTCCATTCCATTCCATTCCATTCCATTCCATTCCATTCCATTCCATTCTATTCCATTCTATCCCATTCCATTCCATTCCATTCCATTCGGGATGATTCCATTCCATTCCATTCCATACCTTTCCATTGCTGTTGATTCCATTCCATTCCATTCCATTCCATTCCACTCCATTCCATTCCATTCCTTTTGTGTTGATTCCATTCCGTTCCAATCCATACCATTCCATTCCATTCCATTCCGGTTAATTCCATTCCATTCCATTTCATTCAATTCCATTCTATTTGATTCCATTCCATTTCTTCCTATTCCATTCCATTCCATTCTATTCCATTCCATTCCATTCTATTCGCGTTGATTCCATTCCATCCCATTCCATTCCATTCCATCCCATTCCATTCCATTCCATTCGAGTTGATTCCATTGCATTCCATTCCATTCCATACCATTTGCGTGGATTCCATTCCATTCCATTCAATTCCATTGCATTCCATTCCATTCGGGTTGATTCCTTTCCATTCCATTCCATTGCATTCCATTCCATACCATTCCATTCCATTCCACTCAGGTTGATTCCAATCCATTTCTTTCCATTCCATTCCATTCCATTCCATTCCATTCCATTCCATTCGGGTTTATTCCATTCCATTCCATTCCATTCCATTCCATTCCATTCCGTTCCATTCCATTCCATTCTATGCCATTCCAATCCATTCCATTCCGTTTGATTCCATTCCATTCCATTCCATACCATTCCATTCCTGTTGATTCCTTTCAATTCCACTCCATTCCATTCCATTCCATTTGGGTTGATTCCATTCCGTTCAAATCCATACCATTCCATTCCATTCGGGTTGATTCCATTCCATTCCATTCCATTCCATTTCATTGCATTCTGTTTGATTCCATTCCATTCCATTCCATTCCATTCCATTCCATTCCATTCCATTCTGGTTGATTCCATTCCATTCCATTCCATTCCATTTCATTACATTCCATTCGGGTTGATTCCATTCCATTCCATTCTATTCCATTCCATTCCATTCAATTCGCTTTGATTCCATTCCATTCGATTCCATTCCATTCGGATTGACTCCATTCCATTCCATTTCATTCCATTCTATTCCATTCCATTGCATTCCATTTCATTCCATTCGGGTAGATTCCGTTCTATTCCATTCCTATCCATACCATTCCATACCGGTTCATTCCATTCCATTCCATTCCATTGCATTCCATTCCATCCCATTCCATTTGGGTTGATTCCATTCCATTCCATTCCATTCCATTCCATTCCATTTCATTCCAATCCATTCGGTTTCATTCCATTCGATTCCATTCCATGCCATTCGGTTGCTTCCATTCCAATCCAGAACATTCCATTCCGTTCCATTCAATTCCGGTTCATTCCATTCCATTCCATTCCATTCCATTCTATTCCATTCTGTTTAATTCCGTTCCATTCCATTCCATTCCATTCCATACGAGTTGATTCTATTCCATTCCATTCTATTCCATTCCATTCCATTCTATTCCATTCCATTCCATTCTATTCGCGTTGATTCCATCCCATCCCTTTCCATTCCATTCCATCCCATTCCATTCCATTCCATTCCATTCCATTCGTGTTGATTCCATTGCATTCCATTCCATTCCATTCTATTCCATTCCATTCGGGTTCATTCCATTCCATTCCGTTCCATTCGATTCCATTCCATTCCATTCCATTCGGGATGCTTCCATTCCAGTCAAGAACATTCCATTCCATTCCATTCCATTCCATTCCATTCCATTCCATTCCGGTTGATTCCATTGCATTCCATTCCATTCCATTTCATTCCATTCGGGTTGATTCCATTCCATTACATTCCATTACATTCCATTCTGGTTGATCCTATTCGATTCCATTCGCTTCAATTCCATTCCATTCCATTCCATTCGAGTTGCTTCCATTCCATTCCAGAACATTCCATTCCATTCCTTTCCATTCTTTCCATTCCATTCTATTCGGGTTCATTCCATTCCATTCCATTCCGTTCCATTCTGGTAGAATCCATTCCGTTCCATTCCAATCCATTCCATTCCATTCCGATTGATTCCATGCCATTCCTTTCCATTCCATTCTGTTCCATTCCATTCCATTCCGATTAATTCCATGCCATTCCATTGCATTCCATTCCATTCCACTCCATTCCTCTGTGGTTGATTCCATTCCATTCCATTCCATTCCATTCCATTCCTTTCCAATCCGTTTCATTCCATTCCATTCAATTTAAATCCATTCGGGTTGATTCCATTCCATTCCATTCCATTCAATTCCATTCCATTCCATTCCATTCCCTTCGTGTTGAATCCATTCCATTCCCTTCCATTCCATCCCATTCCATTCTATTCCATTCCATTCCGATACATTCCATTCCATTTCCTTCCATTCGTGTTGATTCCATTCCATGCCATGCCATTCCATTCCATTCCGGTTGATTCCATTCCATTCCATTCCATTCCATTCCATTCCATTCCATTCCATTCCATTCCATTTCATTTCCTTCGTGTTGATTCCATTCCATTCCATTCCATTCCGTTCCCTTCCATTCCATTCCATTAGAGTTGATTCCATTCCATTCCATTCCATTCCATTCCATTCCATTTCATTCCATTCTCGATGATTCCATTCCATTCCACTCCATTCCATTCGGGTTGATTCCATTCCATTTCATTCCATTGGATTCCATTCCTTTCCATTCCATTTGTGTTAATTCCATGCCATTCCACTCCATTCCATTGTCTTCCATTCCATTCCATTCGGGTTGCTTCTATTCCATTCCAGAACATTCCATTCCATTCCATTCCGATTGATTCCATTCCATTCCATTGCATTCCATTCCATTCCACTCCATTCCATTGTGGTTGATTCCTTTCCTTTCCATTCCATTCCATTCCTTTCCATTCCGTTTCATTCCATTCCATTCAATTTCATTCCATTCGGGTTGAATCCATTCCATTCCATTCCTTTCCATTATATTCCATTCCATTCCATTCCATTCGGGTTCATTCCATTCCATTCCATTCCATTCCATTCCATTCCCTTCGGGTTGAATAAATTCCATTCCCTTCCATTCCATTCCATTCCATTCGGGTTGATTCCATTCCATTCCATTCCATTCCATTCCATTCCATTCCATTCCATTCCGGTTGATTCCATTCCATTTCTTTCCATTCCATTCCATTCCATTCCATTCCATTCTGGTTTATTCCATTCCATTCCATTCCATTCCCTTCCATTCCATTCCATTCCATTCCATTCTATTCCATTCTATCCCATTCCATTCCATTCCATTCGGGATGATTCCTTTCCATTCCTTCCATACCTTTCCATTGCTGTTGATTCCATTCCATTCCATTCCATTCCATTCCACTCCATTCCATTCCATTCCGTTTGTGTTGATTCCATTCCGTTCCAGTCCATACCATTCCATTCCATTCCGGTTAATTCCATTCCATTCCATTTCATTCAATTCCATTCTGGTTGATTCCATTCCATTTCTTCCTATTCCATTCCATTCCATTCTATTCCATTCCATTCCATTCTATTCGCGTTGATTCCATTCCATCCCATTCCATTCCATTCCATCCCATTCCATTCCATTCCATTCGGGTTGATTCCATTGCATTCCATTCCATTCCATACCATTTGCGTGGATTCCATTCCATTCCATTCAATTCCATTGCATTCCATTCCATTCGGGTTGATTCCTTTCCATTCCATTCCATTGCATTCCATTCCATACCATTCCATTCCATTCCACTCAGGTTGATTCCATTCCATTTCTTTCCATTCCATTCCATTCCATTCCATTCCATTCCATTCGGGTTTATTCCATTCCATTCCATTCCATTCCATTCCATTCCATTCCGTTCCATTCCATTCCATTCTATGCCATTCCAATCCATTCCATTCCGTTTGATTCCATTCCATTCCATTCCATACCATTCCATTCCTGTTGATTCCTTTCAATTCCACTCCATTCCATTCCATTCCGTTTGGGTTGATTCCATTCCGTTCCAATCCATACCATTCCATTCCATTCGGGTTGATTCCATTCCATTCCATTCCATTCCATTTCATTGCATTCTGTTTGATTCCATTCCATTCCATTCCATTCCATTCCATTCCATTCTGGTTGATTCCATTCCATTCCATTCCATTCCATTCTATTTCATTACATTCCATTCGGGTTGATTCCATTCCATTCCATTCTATTCCATTCCATTCCATTCAATTCGCTTTGATTCCATTCCATTCGATTCCATTCCATTCGGATTGACTCCATTCCATTCCATTTCATTCCATTCTATTCCATTCCATTGCATTCCATTTCATTCCATTCGGGTAGATTCCGTTCTATTCCATTCCTATCCATACCATTCCATACCGGTTCATTCCATTCCATTCCATTCCATTCCATTCCATCCCATTCCATTTGGGTTGATTCCATTCCATTCCATTCCTTTCCATTTCATTCCAATCCATTCGGTTTCATTCCATTCCATTCCATTCCATGCCATTCGGTTGCTTCCATTCCAATCCAGAACATTCCATTCCGTTCCATTCAATTCCGGTTCATTCCATTCCATTCCATTCCATTCCATTCTATTCCATTCTGTTTAATTCCATTCCATTCCATTCCATTCCATTCGAGTTGATTCCATTCCATTCCATTCTATTCCATTCCATTCCATTCCATTCCATTCCATTCCATTCTATTCGCGTTGATTCCATTCCATCCCTTTCCATTCCATTCCATCCCATTCCATTCCATTCCATTCCATTCCATTCCATTCGGGTTGATTCCATTGCATTCCATTCCATTCCATTCTATTCCATTCCATTCGGGTTCATTCCATTCCATTCCGTTCCATTCGATTCCATTCCATTCCATTCCATTCGGGATGCTTCCATTCCAGTCAAGAACATTCCATTCCATTCCATTCCATTCCATTCCATTCCGGTTGATTCCATTGCATTCCATTCCATTCCATTCCATTCCGGTTGATTCCATTGCATTCCATTCCATTCCATTTCATTCCGTTCGGGTTGATTCCATTCCATTACATTCCATTACATTCCATTCTGGTTGATCCTATTCGATTCCATTCGCTTCAATTCCATTCCATTCCATTCCATTCGAGTTGCTTCCATTCCATTCCAGAACATTCCATTCCATTCCTTTCCATTCTTTCCATTCCATTCTATTCGGGTTCATTCCATTCCATTCCATTCCGTTCCATTCTGGTAGAATCCATTCCGTTCCATTCCAATCCATTCCATTCCATTCCGATTGATTCCATGCCATTCCTTTCCATTCCATTCCGTTCCATTCCATTCCATTCCGATTAATTCCATGCCATTCCATTGCATTCCATTCCATTCCACTCCATTCCTCTGTGGTTGATTCCATTCCATTCCATTCCATTCCATTCCATTCCATTCCTTTCCAATCCGTTTCATTCCATTCCATTCAATTTCAATCCATTCGGGTTGATTCCATTCCATTCCATTCCATTCCATTAGTGTTGATGCCATTCCATTCCATTCAACACCATTCTATTCCATTTTTGTTGATTCCATTCCATTCCATTCCATTCCATTACATTACATTCGGGTTAATTCCATTCCATTCCATTCCATTCGATTCCATTTCATTCCATTCCATTCGGGATGCTTCCATTCCAGTCAAGAACATTCCATTCCATTCCATTCCATTCCTATCCATTCCTTTCCATTCCGGTTTATCCCTTTACATTCCATTCCATTCCTTTCGTTTTGATTCCATTCCATTCCATTCCATTCCATTCCATTCGGTTTGATTTCATTGCATTCCATTACATTGCTTTCCATTCCATTCCATTTCATTCCATTCGGGTTGATTCCATTCCATTCCACTCCATTCCATTCTGGTCGATTCCATTCCATTCCATTCCCTTCATTTCCATTCCATTCCATTCCATTCTGGTTGCTTCCATTCCGATCCAGAACATTCCATTCCATTCCTTTCCATTACATTCCATTCCGTTCCATTCGGGTTCATTCCATTCAATTCCATTCCATTCCATTCCATTCCATTCCATTCCATTCGACTCGGGATGTTTCCATTCCATTTCATTCTATTCCATTCCATTCCATTCCAATCCATTCCATTCTGGATGATTACATTCCATTCCATTCGTGTTGATACCATTCCATTCCACGCCATTCCATTCCATTCCTTTAGGGTTGTTGCCGTTCAATTCCATTCCATACCATTCCATTATATTTGGGTTGATTCCATTCCATTCCATTCCATTACATTCGGGTTAATTCCATTCCATTCCTTCCCATTCGATTCCATTCCACTCCATTCCATTCGGGATGCTTCCATTCCAGTCAAGAACATTCCATTACATAACATTCCATTCCATTCCATTCCGGTTGATTCCATTGCATTCCATTCCATTCCATTTCATTCCATTCGGGTTGATTCCATTCCATTCCATTCCATTACATTCCATTCTGGTTGATCCTATTCGATTCCATTCGCTTCAATTCCATTCCATTCCATTCCATTCGAGTTGCTTCCATTCCAATCCAGAACATTCCATTCCATTCCTTTCCATTCTTTCCATTCCATTCTATTCGGGTTCATTCCATTCCATTCCATTCCATTCCGTTCCATTCTGGTAGAATCCATTCCGTTCCATTCCAATCCATTCCATTTCATTCCGATTGATTCCATGCCATTCCTTTCCATTCCATTCCATTCCGTTCCATTCCATTCCATTCCGATTAATTCCATTCCATTCCATTGCATTCCATTCCATTCCAGTCCATTCCTCTGTGGTTGATTGCATTCCATTCCATTCCATTCCATTCCATTCCATTCCATTCCTTTCCAATCCGTTTCATTCCATTCCATTCAATTTCAATCCATTCGGGTTGATTCCATTCCATTCCATTCCTTTCCATTATATTCCATTGCATTCCATTCCATTCGGGTTCATTCCATTCCATTCCATTCCATTCCATGCCATTCCATTCCATTCCCTTCGTGTTGAATCCATTCCATTCCCTTCCATTCCATCCCATTCCATTCTATTCCATTCCATTCCGATACATTCCATTCCATTCCCTTCCATTCGTGTTGATTCCATTCCATGCCATGCCATTCCATTCCATTCCGGTTGATTCCATTCCATTCCATTCCATTCCATTCCATTCCATTCCATTCCATTTCATTTCCTTCGTGTTGATTCCATTCCATTCCATTCCATTCCGTTCCCTTCCATTCCATTCCATTAGAGTTGATTCCATTCCATTCCATTCAATTCCATTCCATTCCATTTCATTCCATTCTCGATGATTCCATTCCATTCCATTCCATTCCATTCGGGTTGATTCCATTCCATTTCATTCCATTAGATTCCATTCCTTTCCATTCCATTCGTGTTAATTCCATGCCATTCCACTCCATTCCATTGCCTTCCATTCCATTCCATTCCATTCGGGTTGCTTCTATTCCATTCCAGAACATTCCATTCCATTCCATTCCGATTGATTCCATTCCATTCCATTGCATTCCATTCCATTCCACTCCATTCCATTGTGGTTGATTCCTTTCCATTCCATTCCATTCCATTCCTTTCCATTCCGTTTCATTCCATTCCATTCAATTTCATTCCATTCGGGTTGAATCCATTCCATTCCATTCCTTTCAATTATATTCCATTCCATTCCATTCCATTCGGGTTCATTCCATTCCATTCCATTCCATTCCATTCCATTCCATTCCATTCCCTTCGGGTTGAATAAATTCCATTCCCTTCCATTCCATTCCATTCCATTCGGGTTGATTCCATTCCATTCCATTCCATTCCATTCCATTCCATTCCGGTTGATTCCATTCCATTTCTTTCCATTCCATTCCATTCCATTCCATTCCATTTTGGTTTATTCCATTCCATTCCATTCCATTCCATTCCATTCCATTCTATCCCATTCCATTCCATTCCATTCGGGATGATTCCATTCCATTCCATTCCATACCTTTCCATTGCTGTTGATTCCATTCCATTCCATTCCATTCCATTCCACTCCATTCCATTCCATTCCGTTTGTGTTGATTCCATTCCGTTCCAATCCATACCATACCATTCCATTCCATTCCAGTTAATTCCATTCCATTCCATTTCATTCAATTCCATTCTGGTTGATTCCATTCCATTTCTTCCTATTCCATTCCATTCCATTCTATTCCATTCCATTCCATTCTATTCGCGTTGATTCCATTCCATCCCATTCCATTCCATTCCATCCCATTCCATTCCATTCCATTCCATCCCATTCCATTCCATTCCATTCGGGTTGATTCCATTGCATTCCATTCCATTCCATACCATTTGCGTGGATTCCATTCCATTCCATTCAATTCCATTGCATTCCATTCCATTCGGGTTGATTCCTTTCCATTCCATTCCATTGCATTCCATTCCATACCATTCCATTCCATTCCACTCAGGTTGATTCCATTCCATTTCTTTCCATTCAATTCCATTCCATTCCATTCCATTCGGGTTTATTCCATTCCATTCCATTCCATTCCATTCCATTCCGTTCCATTCCATTCCATTCTATGCCATTCCAATCCATTCCATTCCGTTTGATTCCATTCCATTCCATTCCATAACATTCCATTCCTGTTGATTCCTTTCAATTCCACTCCATTCCATTCCATTCCGTTTGGGTTGATTCCATTCCGTTCCAATCCATACCATTCCATTCCATTCGGGTTGATTCCATTCCATTCTATTCCATTCCATTCCATTCCATTCCGTTCCATTCCATTCTGGTTGATTCCATTCCATTCCATTCTATTCCATTCCATTCCATTCCATTCGCTTTGATTCCATTCCATTCGATTCCATTCCATTCGGATAGACTCCATTCCATTCCATTTCATTCCATTCTATTCCATTCCATTGCATTCCATTTCATTCCATTCGGGTAGATTCCGTTCTATTCCATTCCTATCCATACCATTCCATACCGGTTCATTCCATTCCATTCCATTCCATTCCATTCCATCCCATTCCATTTGGGTTGATTCCATTCCATTCCATTCCATTCCATTTCATTCCAATCCATTCGGTTTCATTCCATTCCATTCCATTCCATGCCATTCGGTTGCTTCCATTCCAATCCAGAACATTCCATTCCGTTTCATTCAATTCCGGTTCATTCCATTCCATTCCATTCCATTCCATTCTATTCCATTCTGTTTAATTCCATTCCATTCCATTCCATTCCATTCGAGTTGATTCCATTCCATTCCATTCTATTCCATTCCATTCCATTCTATTCCATTCCATTCCATTCTATTCGCGTTGATTCCATTCCATCCCTTTCCATTCCATTCCATCCCATTCCATTCCATTCCATTCCATTCCATTCGGGTTGATTCCATTGCATTCCATTCCATTCCATTCTATTCCATTCCATTCGGGATCATTCCATTCCATTCCTTTCCATTCGATTCCATTCCATTCCATTCCATTCGGGATGCTTCTATTCCAGTCAAGAACATTGCATTCCATTCCATTCCATTCCATTCCATTCCGGTTGATTCCATTGCATTCCATTCCATTCCATTTCATTCCATTCGGGTTGATTCCATTCCATTACATTCCATTACATTCCATTCTGGTTGATCCTATTCGATTCCATTCGCTTCAATTCCATTCCATTCCATTCCATTCGAGTTGCTTCCATTCCATTCCAGAACATTCCATTCCATTCCTTTCCATTCTTTCCATTCCATTCTATTCGGGTTCATTCCATTCCATTCCATTCCGTTCCATTCTGGTAGAATCCATTCCGTTCCATTCCAATCCATTCCATTCCATTCCGATTGATTCCATGCCATTCCTTTCCATTCCATTCCGTTCCATTCCATTCCATTCCGATTAATTCCATGCCATTCCATTGCATTCCATTCCATTCCACTCCATTCCTCTGTGGTTGATTCCATTCCATTCCATTCCATTCCATTCCATTCCATTCCATTCCTTTCCAATCCGTTTCATTCCATTCCATTCAATTTCAATCCATTCGGGTTGATTCCATTCCATTCCATTCCATTCCATTCCATTAGGGTTGATGCCATTCCATTCCATTCAACACCATTCTATTCCATTTGGGTTGATTCCATTCCATTCCATTCCATTCCATTACATTACATTCGGGTTAATGCCATTCCATTCCATTCCATTCGATTCCATTTCATTCCATTCCATTCGGGATGCTTCCATTCCAGTCAAGAACATTCCATTCCATTCCATTCCATTCCTATCCATTCCTTTCCATTCCGGTTTATCCCTTTACATTCCATTCCATTCCTTTCGTTTTGATTCCATTCCATTCCATTCCATTCCATTCCATTCGGTTTGATTCCATTCCATTCCATTACATTGCTTTCCATTCCATTCCATTTCATTCCATTCGGGTTGATTCCATTCCATTCCACTCCATTCCATTCTGGTCGATTCCATTCCATTCCATTCCCTTCATTTCCATTCCATTCCATTCCATTCTGGTTGCTTCCATTCCGATCCAGAACATTCCATTCCATTCCTTTCCATTACATTCCATTCCGTTCCATTCGGGTTCATTCCATTCAATTCCATTCCATTCCATGCCATTCCATTCCATTCCATTCCATTCCACTCGGGATGTTTCCATTCCATTTCATTCTATTCCATTCCATTCTATTCCAATCCATTCCATTCTGGATGATTACATTCCATTCCATTCGTGTTGATACCATTCCATTCCACGCCATTCCATTCCATTCCTTTAGGGTTGTTGCCGTTCAATTCCATTCCATACCATTCCATTATATTTGGGTTGATTCCATTCCATTCCATTCCATTACATTCGGGTTAATTCCATTCCATTCCTTCCCATTAGATTCCATTCCATTCCATTCCATTCGGGATGCTTACATTCCAGTCAAGAACATTCCATTACATAACATTCCATTCCATTCCATTCCGGTTGATTCCATTGCATTCCATTCCATTCCATTTCATTCCATTCGGGTTGATTCCATTCCATTCCATTCCATTACATTACATTCCATTCTGGTTGATCCTATTCGATTCCATTCGCTTCAATTCCATTCCATTCCATTCCATTCGAGTTGCTTCCATTCCAATCCAGAACATTCCATTCCATTCCTTTCCATTCCATTCTATTCGGGTTCATTCCATTCCATTCCATTCCATTCCGTTCCATTCTGGTAGAATCCATTCCGTTCCATTCCAATCCATTCCATTTCATTCCGATTGATTCCATGCCATTCCTTTCCATTCCATTCCATTCCGTTCCATTCCATTCCATTCCGATTAATTCCATTCCATTCCATTGCATTCCATTCCATTCCACTCCATTCCTCTGTGGTTGATTGCATTCCATTCCATTCCATTCCATTCCATTCCATTCCTTTCCAATCCGTTTCATTCAATTCCATTCAATTTCAATCCATTCGGGTTGATTCCATTCCATTCCATTCCTTTCCATTATATTCCATTGCATTCCATTCCATTCGGGTTCATTCCATTCCATTCCATTCCATTCCATTCCATTCGGTTTGATTCCATTCCATTCCGTTCCATTCCCTTCTATTCCATTCCATTCGTGTTGATTCCATTCCATTCCACTGCATAGTATTCCATTCCATTCCACTCCATTGAATTCCATTCCATTCCGTTTCATTCCATTCGTGTTGATTCCATTCCATTCCATTCCATTCCATTCTCTTCCATTAGTGTTGATTCCATTCCCTGCCATGCCATTCCATTCCATTCCGGTTGATTCCATTTCATTCCATTCCATTCCATTTCATTTCTTTCGTGTTGATTCCATTCCATTCCATTCCATTCCGTTCCCTTCCATTCCATTCCATTAGAGTTGATTCCATTCTATTCCATTCAATTCCATTCCATTCCATTTCATTCCATTCTCGATGATTCCATTCCATTCCATTCCATTCCATTCGGGTTGATTCCATTCCATTTCATTCCATTAGATTCTATTCCTTTCCATTCCATTCCTTTCAGGTTGATTCCATTACGTTCCATTCCATTCCATTCGGGTTGATACCATTCCATTCCATTCCATTACATTCTATTCGGGTTGATTCCATTCCATTCCATTCCATTCCATTCCATTTTGGTTGATTCCATTCCATTCGATTCCATTCCATTCGTGTTGATTCCATTCAATTCCATTCAATTGCATTCCATTCCATTCCGTTTCATTCCATTGGTATTGATTCCATTCCATTCCATTCCATTCCATTCCCTTCCATTCGTGTTGATTCCATTCGATGCCACTTCATTCCATTCCATTCCATTCCATTCGGCTTGATTCCATGCCATTCCTTTCCATTCCCTTCTATTCCATTCCATTCCTTTGCACTCCATTCCATTCCATTCCATTTCATTCCATTCGGGTTGATGGCATTCCATTCCATTCCATTCCATTCGGGTTGATTCCATTCCATTCCATTCCATTGCATTCTATTCCATTCTATTCCCTTCCATTGCATTCCATTCCATTGCATTTCATTCCATTCCGGTTGATTCCATTCCATTCCATTCCATTCCATTCCATTCTATTCCATTCCATTCCTTTTGATTCCATTCCATTCCATTCAATTCCATTTTATTCCATTCGGCTTGATTCCATTCGGGTTGTTTCCATTCCATTGCATTCCATTCAATTCCATTCTATTCCATTCTGGTTGATTCCATTCCATTCCATTCCATTCCATTCGGGTTGATTCCATTCAATTCCATTCTCTTCCATACCATGACATTCTCTTCCATTCCATTCCATTCTATTCCATTCCATTCCATTCTATTCGCATTGATTCCATTCCATCCCATTCCATTCCATTCCATCCCATTCCATTCCATTCCATTCGGGTTGATTCCATTGCATTCAGTTGCATTCCATTCCATTTGGGTGGATTCCATTCCATTCCATTCCATTCCATTCCATTCCATTCCATACGGGTTGATTCCAATCCCTTCCATTCCTTTCCATTCTATTTCATTCCATTCGTGTTGATTCCATTCCATTCAATTCCATTCCATTCCATTCAGGGTGATTCCATTCCATTCCATACCATTCCATTCCATTCGAGTTCATTCCATTCCATTCCATTTGATTCCATTCCATTCTATTCCATTCGTGTTGCTACCATTCCACTCCACGCCATTCCATTCCGTTCTATTCCATTAGGATTGATGACATTCCATTCCATTCCATACCATTCCATTCCATTCGGGTTGATTCCATTCCATTCCATTCCAATCCATTCCATTCGATTCCTATTGATTCCATTCCATTCCATTCCATTCCATTCCATTCCGATTGATTCCATTCCATTCCATTCCATTGTTGTAGATTCCATTCCATTCCATTCCATTGCATTGCTTTCCATTCAATTTCATTCCATTCTGGTTGATTCCGTTCCATTCCATTCCTTTCCATTCCATTTCATTCCATTCTGCTACATTCCATTCCATTCCATTCCATTCCATTCCATTCCATTCCTTTCGGGTTGTATCCATTCCATTCCATTCCATTCCATTCTATTCCATTCCATTCGGATTGATTCCATTCCATTCCATTCCATTCCATTGCATTCCATTCCGTTCCATTCCATTCCATTCGGGTTGATTCCATTCCATTTCATTCCATTCCATTCCATTCCATTCCATTCGGGTTGATTCGATTCCATTGCATTCCATTCCATTCCATTCCATACTATTCCATTCCATTCCATTCCATTCGGGTTGATTCCATTCCATTCCATTCCATTCCATTCCATTCAGATTGAATCGATTCCATTTCATTCCATTCCATTCAATTCCATTCCATTCGTGTTGATTCCATTCCATTCAATTCCATTCCATTCCATTCAGGGTGATTCCATTCCATTCCATACCATTCCATTCCATTCGAGTTCATTCCATTCCATTCCATTTGATTCCATTCCATTCTATTCCATTCCATTCGGGGTGACTCCATTCCATTCCATTTCATTCCATTCTATTCCATTCCATTCGGGGTGACTCCATTCCATTCCATTTCATTCCATTCTATTCCATTCCGTTGCATTCCATTTCATTGCATTCGGGTAGATTCCGTTCTATTCCATTCCAATGCATTCCATTCCATTCCGGTTGATTCCATTCCATTCCATTCCATTCCATTCCGGTTGATTCCATTCCATTCCATTCCATTCTATTCCATTCTATTCCATTCCATTCCTTTTGATTCCATTCCATTCCATTCCATTCCATTTTATTCCATTCTGATGGCTTCCATTACATTCCATTCCAATGCATTCCTTTCCATTCCTTTTCATTTCATTCGGGTTGATTCCATTCCATTCCATTCCATTCCATTCCATTCCATTCCATTCCATTCCATTCTGGTTGATTCCATTCCATTCCATTCCATTCGGATTGATTCGATTCCATTCCATTCTATTCCATTCCATTCCATTCTATTCTCGTTGATTGCATTCCATCCCATTGCATTCCATTCCATCCCATTCCATTCCCTTCCATTTGGGTGGATTCCAATCCATTCCATTCCATTCCATTCCATTCCATTCCATTGCATTCGCGTTGATTCCATTCCATTCCATTCCATTCCATTCCATTCGTGTTGATTCCACTCCATTCCATTCCATTGCATTCCATTCCATTCCGTTTCATTCCATTCATGTTGATTCCATTCCATTACATTCCATTCCGTTAACTTCCATTCGTGTGGATTCCATTCCATGGCATTCAATTCTATTCCATTCCAATGCATTCCTTTCCATTCCATTTCATTCCATTCGGGATGATTCCTTCCCATTCCATTCCATTCCATTCCATTGCATTCTTTCCATTCCATTCCCTTCGGGTTTATTCCATTCCATTCCATTCCATTCCATTCCATTCCATTCCATTCCATTCTATTCGGGTTGTCTCCATTCCATTTCATTCGATTCCATTCCATTCCATTCAGGATGATTCCATTCCATTCCATTCCATTCCATTCCATTCCATTCCATTCGTGTTAATACCATTCCATTCCACGCCATTCCATTCCATTCCATTCCATTAGGATTGATGACATTCCATTCCATTCCATACCATTCCACTCCATTTGGGTTGTTTCCATTCCATTCCATTCCATCCGGGTTAATTCCATTCCATTCCATTACATTCGATTCCATTACATTCCATTCCATTCCATTCGTGTTGCTTCCATTCCAGTCAAGAACATTCCATTCCATTCCATTCCCTTCTATTCAGGTTGATTCCTTTCCATTCCATTCCATTCCGTTCCATTCGTTTTGATTCCATTCCATTCCATTCCATTCCATTCGGTTTGATTCCATTCAATCCCATTCCATTGCATTCCATTCCATTCCATTTCATTCCATTCGGGTTGATTCCATTCCATTCCATTCCCTTCCATTACATTCCATTCTATTCGGGTTGCTTCCATTCCATTCCAGAACATTCCATTCCATTTCATTCCTTTCCGGTAGATTCCGTTCCATTCCATTCCATTCCATTCGTTTAGATTCCATTCCATGCCATTACATTACATTACACTACATTACATTACATTCGGTTTGATTCCATTCCATTCCATTCCATTCCATTGCATTCCATTGCATTCCATTCCATTCCATTCCATGTCACTCCATTCGGGTTGATTCCATTCCATTCCATTCCATTCCATTCCATTCCATTCCATTCCATTCCATTCCATTCTGGTTGATTCCATTCCTTTCCATTCTATTCCATTCCATTCCATTCCATTCCATTCGGGTTGATTCCATTCCATTCCATTCTCTTCCATTCCATTCCATTCTATTCGCATTGATTCCATTCCATTCCATTCAATTCCATTCCGTTCCATTCCATTTCATTCCAATCCATTGGGTTTGATTGCATTCCATTCCATTCCATTCAGTTGCTTCCATTCCATTCCAGAAAATTCCATTCCATTCCATTCCATTCCATTCCATTCCACTCCATTCCGGTTGATTCCATTCCATTCGATTCCATTCCATTCCATTCCATTCTCTTCCATTACATTCCTTTTGATTCCATTCCATTTCATTGCATTCCATTTTATTCCATTCGAATTGCTTCCATTACATTGCATTCCAATGCATTCCTTTCCATTCCATTTCATTTCTTTCGGGTTGATTCCATTCCATTCCATTCCATTCCTTTCCATTCTGGTTTATTCCATTCCATTCCATTCCATTCGGATTGATTCTATTCCATTCCATTCTATTCCATCCCATTACATTCCCTTCCATTTGGGTTGATTCCATTCAATTCCATTCTATTCCATTCCATTCCATTCTTTTCGCGTTGATTCCATTCCATCCCATTCCATTCAATTCTATTCGGGCTGATTCCATTCCATTCCATTCCATTTCATTCCATTCCATTTGCATAGATTCCATTCCATTCCATTCAATTCCATTCTATTAGGGTTGATTCCATTCCATTGCATTCCATTCCATTCCTTTGCATTCCATTCCATTCCATTGCATTCCATTCCAATCCATTCCATTCCATTGCATTCCATTCCATTCCATTTCATTCCATTCGGGTTGATTCTATTCCATTCCATTCCATTCCATTCCATTCGGGTTGATTCCATTCCGTTCCATTGCATTCCATTCCATTCCATTCCATTTCATTCCATTCGGTTCGGGTTGATTCGATTCCATTCCATTCCATTCCATTCCCTTCGTCTTGATTCCATTCCATTCCATTCCATTCCATTCCATTCCATTCCGATCCATTTGGGTTGATTCCATTCCATTCCATTCCATTCCATTCGGGTTGATTCCATTCCATTCCATTCCATTCCATTGCATTCCATTCCATTCCTTTCCGTTCCACTGCATTCCATTCCACCCCATTTCACTCCATTCAGGTTGATTCCGTTCCATTCCATTCCACTGCATTACATTCCATTCAATTCGGTTTGATTCCGTTCCATTCCATTCCACTCCATTCCATTCCATTCCATTCAATTCCATTTTGGTTCATTCCATTCCATTCAATTACATTCCATTCCATTTGGTTTGATTCCATTGCATTCCATTCCATTCCATTCCATTCCAATCCATTCCATTCGGGTTGCTTCCATTCCATTCCAGAACATTCCATTCCATTCCATTCCACTCCAGTTGATTCCATTCCAATCCATTCCATTCCATTCCATTCCACTCCGGTTGATTCCATTCCATTCCATTCCATTCCATTCGATTTGATTCCATTCCATTCGATTCCATTGCATTCCATTCCATTCGTTTTGATTCCATTCCATTGTATTCCATTCCATTCCATTCCTTTCGGGGTGTTTCCATTCCATTCCATTCTATTCCATTCCATTCCATTGTATTCGCGTTGATTCCATTCCATTCCATTCCCCTCCATTCCATTTAATCCCATTCCATTACTTTCAATTCGAGTTGATTCCATTCCATTTCTTTCTATTCCATTACATTCCATTCTATTCCATTCCATTCCATTCTATTCGCGTTGATTCCATTCCATCCCATTCCATTCCATTCCATCGCATTCCATTCCATTCCATTCGGGTTGAATCCATTGCATTCCATTCCATTCCATACCATTTGGGTGGATTCCATTCCATTCCATTCAATTCAATTCCATTCCATTCCGTTCGGGTTGATTCCATTCCCTTCCATTCCGTTGCATTCCATTCCATTCCATTCCATTCCACTCAGGTTGATTCCATTCCATTTCTTTCCATTCCATTCCATTCCATTCGGGTTTATTCCATTCCATTCCATTCCATTCCATTCCATTCGGTTGCTTCCATTCCATTCCAGAACATTCCATTCCATTCCATTCCATTTCGGTTGATTCCATTGCATTCCATTCCATTCCATTCTTATCCATTCCATTCCTTTTGCTTCCATTCCATTCCATTCCAATCCATTTTATTCCATTCGGTTTGATTCCATTCCATTCCATTCCAATGCATTCCATTCCGTTCCATTTCATTCCATTTGGGTTTACTCCATTCCATTGCATTCTATTCTATTCCATTCTGGTTGATTGCATTCCATTCCATTCCACTCCATTCCATTTCATTCGGGTTGATTCCATTCCATTCCATTCCATTCCATTCCATTCCATTCCATTCCATTCCATTTGTGTTGACTCCATTCCATTCCATTGCATTCCATTCCATTCGGTTTGATTCCATCCCATTCCGTTCCATTCCATTCGTGTTGATTCCATTCCATTCCACTCCATTGAATTCCATTCCATTCCGTTTCATTCCATTCGTGTTGATTCCATTCCATTCCATTCCATTCCATTCCCTTCCTTTCGTGTTGATTCCATTCCATTCCATTCCATTCCATTCCATTCCATTCTATTCCATTCCATTCCTTTTGATTCCATTGCATTCCATTCAATTCCATTTTATTCCATTCGGCTTGATTCCATTCGGGTTGTTTCCATTCCATTGCATTCCATTCAATTCCATTCTCTTCCATTCTGGTTGATTCCATTCCATTCCATTCCATTCCATTCGGGTTGATTCCATTCAATTCCATTCTCTTCCATACCATTACATTCTCTTCCATTCCATTCCATTCTATTCCATTCCATTCCATTCTATTCGCATTGATTCCATTCCATCCCATTCCATTCCATTCCATCCCATTCCATTCCATTCCATTCGGGTTGATTCCATTGCATTCAGTTGCATTCCATTCCATTTGGGTGGATTCCATTCCATTCCATTCCATTCCATTCCATTCCATTCCATTCCATACGTGTTGATTCCAATCCGTTCCATTCCTTTCCATTCTATTTCATTCCATTCGTGTTGATTCCGTTCCATTCCATTCCATCGCATTCCATTCCATTCCGTTTCATTCCATTCATGTTGATTCCTTTCCATTCCATTCCATTCGGGATGATTCCATTCCCTTCCATTCCATTCCATTCCATTCCATTCGTGTTGATACCATTCCATTCCACGCCATTCCACTCCATTCCATTCCATTAGGGTTGATGCCATTCCATTCCATTCCATACCATTCCATTCCCGTTGGGTTGATTCCATTCCATTCCACTCCATTCCATTTGGGTTAATTGCATTCCATTCCATTCCATTCGACTCCATTCCGTTCCATTCCATTCGGGTGGCTTCCATTCCAGTCAAGAACATTCCATTCCATTCCATTCCATTCCATTCCTCTCCATTCCAATCCATTCCATTCCATGTGGGTTGATTCCATTCCATTCCATTCCATTCCATTCCATTCCATTCCATTCCATTCCATTCGGTTTGATTCCATTCCGTTACATTCCGTTCCATTCCATTCCATTCCACTCCATTCCATTGCATTCCATTTGGGTTGATTCCATTCCATTCCATTCCATACCATTCCATTCCACTCGGGTTGATTCCATTCCATTCCATTCCATTCCATTCCATTCCATTCCATTCCATTCGGGTTGATTCCATTCCATTCCATTCCATTCCATTCCATTCCATTCTTGTAGATTCCATTCTATTCCATTCCATTCCATTCCATTCCATTCCATTCCGTTCGGGTTGATTCCATTCCGTTCCATTCGAATCCATTCCATTCCATTCCGATTGATTCCATGCCATTCTTTCCATTCCATTCCGCTCCATTCCATTCCATTCCGATTGATTCCATTCCATTCCATTGCATTCCATTCCATTCAACTCCATTCCTTTGTGGTTTATTCCATTCCATTCCATTCAATTCCATTCCATTCCATTTCATTCCATTCTCGATGATTCCATTCCATTCCATTCCATTCCATTCGGGTTGATTCCATTCCATTTCATTCCATTAGATTCCATTCCTTTCCATTCCTTTCCTTTCAGGTTGATTCCATTCCATTCCATTCCATTCCATTCGGGTTGATACCATTCCATTCCATTCCATTCCATTACATTACATTACATTCTATTCGGGTTGATTCCATTCCATTCCATTCCATTCCATTCCATTCCATTTTGCTTGATTCCATTCCATTCGATTCCATTCCATTCGTGTTGATTCCATTCAATTCCATTCAATTGCATTCCATTCCATTCCGTTTCATTCCATTGGTGTTGATTCCATTCCATTCCATTCCATTCCATTCCATTCCCTTCCATTCGTGTTGATTCCATTCGATGCCACTCCATTCCATTCCATTCCATTCCATTCGGCTTGATTCCATGCAATTCCTTTCCATTCCCTTCTATTCCATTCCATTCCTTTGCACTCCATTCCATTCCATTCCATTTCATTCCATTCGGGTTGATGGCATTCCATTCCATACCATTCCATTCGGGTTGATTCCATTTCATTCCATTCCATTCCATTCCATTGCATTCTATTACATTCTATTCCCTTCCATTGCATTCCATTCCATTGCATTTCATTCTATTCCGGTTGATTCCATTCCATTCCATTCCATTTCATTCCATTCCATTCTGGTTGATTCCATTCTATTCCATTCCATTCCATTCCATTTCCTTTCGGTTGATTGATTCCATTCCAATCCATTCCATTCCATTCGGGTTGATTCCATTCCATTCCATTCCATTTCATTCGGGTTGATTCCATTCCATTCCATTCCATTCCATTCCATTCCACTGCATTCCATTTCATTCCTTTCTATTCCATTGTATTCCATTCCACTCCATTTCGCTCCATTCAGGTTGATTACATTCCACTCCATTCCATTCCATTCCATTCCATTAGGGTTGATTCCATTCCATTCCATCCCATTCCATTCCATTCCATTCCATTCCATTCCCTTTGCGTTGATTCCATTCCAATCCATTCCATTCCATTCCATTCCATTCCATTCCAAACGGGTTGATTCCATTCCATTCCATTCCATTGCATTCCATTCCATTCCATATCATTCCATTCGGGTTGATACCTTTCCTTCCATTCCATTGCATTTCCTTCCATTGATGTTGATTCCATTCCATTCCATTCCATTCCATTCCATTCGGGTTGATTCCATTCCATTCCATTCCATTGCATTCCATTCCATTCCATTTCTTTCCATTCGGGTTGACTCCATTAAATTCCATTCCATTCCATTCCATTCCATTCCATTCCATTTGGGTTGATTCCATTCCATTCCATTCCTTTCAATTCCATTCATTTCGGGTTGATTCCATTCCATTGCATTCCTTTCCATTCCACTCCATTCCATTCTATTCCATTCCATTCGTGTTGATTCCATTCCATTCCATTCCATTTCGTTCCATTCCATTCCGTTTCATTCCATTCGTGTTGATTCCATTCCATTGAATTCCATTCCATTCCATTCCATTCGTGTTGATTCCATTCCATTCCATTCCATTCCATTGCATTGCATTCCATTACATTCCATTCCATTCGGGTTGATTCCATTCCATTTCATTCCATTCCATTCCATTCCATACCGTTACATTACATTCGGTTTGATTCCCTTCCATTGCATTCCATTCCATTCCATTCCATTTCGGTTGATTCCATTCCATTCCATTCCATTCCATTCCTTTCGTGTTGATTCCATTCCTTTCCATTCCATTCCAATCCATTCCATTCCATTCGGGTTGATTCCATTCCATTCCATTTGATTCCATTCCATTCGATTCAATTCCGTTCGGGTTGACTCCATTCCATTCGTTTCCATTCCATTCGGCTTGACTCCATTCCATTCCATTCGATTCCATTCCACTCGGGTTGACTCCATTCCTTTCCATTTCATTCCATTCTATTCCATTGCATTGCATTGCATTGCATTACATTCGGGTAGTTTCCATTCTATTCCATTCCAAGCCATTCCATTCCATTCCGCTTGATTCCATTCCATTCCATTCCATTCTATTCCATTGCGTTCCATTCCATTCCATTCCATTCCATTCCATTGCATTGCATTCCATTCTACTCCATTCAATTCCATTGCATTCTGGTTGATTCCATTCCATTCCATTCCATTCCATTCCATTCCATTGTATTCCATTCGTGCTGATTCCATTCCATTCCATTCCATTCCACTCCATTCGATTCCATTCCATTCCATGCCATTCGTGTTGCTTCCATTCCAGTCAAGAACATACCATTCCATTCCATTCCATTCCGGTTGATTCCATTCGATTCCATTCCATTGCATTCCATTCAATTCCATTTCATTCCATTCGGGTTGATTCCATTCCATTCCATTCCATTACATTCCATTCTGGTTGATCCTATTCGTTTCCATTCCCTTCAATTCCATTCCATTCCATTCCATTGGAGTTGCTTCCATTCCATTCCACAACATTCCATTCCATTCCTTTCCATTCTTTCCATTCCATTCCATTTGGGTTCATTCCATTCCATTCGATTCCATTCCATTCCGGTCCATTCTGGTCGAGTCCATTCCATTCCATTCCATTTGGGTTTATTCCATTCCACTCCATTCAATTCCATTCCATTCCATTCGGTTGCTTCAATTCCATTCCAGAACATTCCAATCCATTCCATTCCATTCCAGTTGATTCCATTGCATTCCATTCCATTCCATTCTATTCCATTCCATTCCTTTTGCTTCCATTCCATTCCATTCCAATCCATTTTATTCCATTCGGTTTGATTCCATTCCATTCCATTCCAATGCATTCCATTCCATTCCATTTCATTCCATTCGGGTTTATTCCATTCCATGCCATTCCATTCTATTCCATTCTGGTTGATTCCATTCCATTCCATTCCACTCCGTTCCAATTAATTCGGGTTGATTCCATTCCATTCCATTCCATTCCATTCCGTTCCATTTGTGTTGACTCCATTCCATTCCATTCCATTCCATTCCATTTCATTCCAATCCATTCCGTTAGATTCCATTCCATTCCATTCCATTCCATTCCATTCCATTCCATTTCATTCCAATCCATTCGGTTTGACTGCATTCCATTACATTCCATTCCATTCTGTTGCTTCCTTTCCATTCCGGAATATTCCATTCCATTCCATTCCATTCTATACCATTCCATTCCTTTTGATTCCATTCCATTCCATTCAATTCCATTTTATTCCATTCGGCTTGATTCCATTCGGGTTGTTTCCATTCCATTGCATTCCATTCAATTCCATTCTATTCCATTCTGGTTGATTCCATTCCATTCCATTCCATTCCATTCGGGTTGATTCCATTGAATTCCATCCTCTTCCATGCCATTACATTCTCTTCCATTCCATTCCATTCTATTCCATTCCATTCCATTCTATTCGCATTGATTCCATTCCATCCCATTCCATTCCATTCCATCCCATTCCATTCCATTCCATTCGGGTTGATTCCATTGCATTCACTTGCATTCCATTCCATTTGTGTGGATTCCATTCCATTCCATTCCATTCCATTCCATACTTGTTGATTCCAATCCGTTCCATTCCTTTCCATTCTATTCCATTCCATTCGTGTTGATTCCGTTCCATTCCATTCCATCGCATTCCATTTCATTCCGTTTCATTCCATTCATGTTGATTCCTTTCCATTCCATTCCATTCGGGATGATTCCATTCCCTTCCATTCCATTCCATTCTCTTCCATTCGTGTTGATACCATTCCATTCCACGCCATTCCATTCCATTCCATTCCATTAGGGTTAATGCCATTCCATTCCATTCCATACCATTCCATTCCCGTTGGGTTGATTCCATTCCATTCCACTCTATTCCATTCCATTCCATTCCATTCCATTCCATTCCATTCCATTCCATTCGGGTTGATTCCATTCCATTCCATTCCATTCCATTCCACTCCATTCCATTGCATTCCATTCGGGTTGATTCCATTCCATTCCATTCCATTCCATTCCATTCTTGTAGATTCCGTTCTATTCCATTCCATTCCATTCCATTCCATTCCGTTCTGGTTGATTCCATTCCGTTCCATTCGAATCCATTCCATTCCATTCCGATTGATTCCATGCCATTCCTTTCCATTCCATTCCGTTCCATTCCATTCCATTCCGATTGATTCCATTCCATTCCATTGCATTCCATTCCATTCAACTCCATTCCTTTGTGGTTGATTCCATTCCATTCCATTCCATTCCATTCCATTCCATTCCATTCCATTCCTTTCCATTCCGTTTCATTCCATTCCATTCAATTTCATTCCATTCGGGTTGATTCCATTCCATTCCATTCCTTTCCATTATATTCCATTCCATTCCATTCCAGTCGGGTCCATTCCATTCCATTCCATTCTATTCCATTCCATTCCCTTCGGGTTGAATCCATTCCATTCCCTTCCATTCCATTCCATTCCATTAAATTCGGGTTGATTCCATTCCATTCCTTTCCATTCCATGCCATTCCATTCCTTTCCGGTTGATTCCATTCCATTTCTTTCCATTGCATTCCATTCTGGTTTATTCCATTCCATTCCATTCCATTCCATTATATTCCATTCCATTCCATTCGATTTCATTCTATTCCATTCTATCCCATTTCATTCCATTCCATTCGGGTTGATTCCATTCCATTCCATTCCATACCATTCCATTGCTGTTGATTCCATTCCATTCCATTCCATTCCATTCCACTCCATTCCATTCCATTCCGTTTGGGTTGATTCCATTCCGTTCCAATCCATACCATTCCATTCCATTCCCGTTGATTCCATTCCATTCCATTTCATTCCATTCCATTCGGGTTGAATCCATTCCATTTCTTTCTATTCCATTCCATTCCATTCTATTCCATTCCATTCCATTCTATTCGCGTTGATTCCATTCCATCCCATTTCATTCCATTCCATCGCATTCCATTCCATTCCATTCGGGTTGAATCCATTGCATTCCATTCCATTCCATACCATTTGGGTGGATTCCATTCCATTCCATTCAATTCCATTCCATTCCATTCCGTTCGGTTTGATTCCATTCCCTTCCATTCCGTTGCATTCCATTCCATTCCATTCCATTCCACTCAGGTTGATTCCATTCCATTTCTTTCCATTCCATTCCATTCCATTCCATTCGTGTTTATTCCATTCCATTCCATTCCATTCGGTTGCTTCCATTCCATTCCAGAACATTCCATTCCATTGCATTCCATTTCGGTTGATTCCATTGCATTCCATTCCATTCTTATCCATTGCATTCCTTTTGCTTCCATTCCATTCCATTCCAATCCATTTCATTCCATTCATTTTGATTCCATTCCATTCCATTCCAATGCATTCCATTCCATTCCATTTCATTCCATTTGGGTTTATTCCATTCCATTGCATTCTATTCTATTCCATTCTGGTTGATTCCATTCCATTCCATTCCACTCCATTCCATTTCATTCAGGTTGATTCCATTCCATTCCATTCCATGCCATTCCTTTCCATTCCATTTGTGTTGACTCCATTCCATTGCATTCCATTCCATTCCATTCCATTCGTTTTGATTCCATTCCATTCCGTTCCATTCCATTCTATTCCATTCCATTCGTGTTGATTCCACTCCATTCCACTTCATTGAATTCCATTCCATTCCGTTTCATTCCATTCGTGTTGATTCCATTCCATTCCATTCCATTCCATTCCCTTCCATTCGTGTTGATTCCATTCCATGCCATGCCATTCCATTCCATTCCATTCCGGTTGATTCCATTCCATTCCATTCCATTCCATTCCATTTCATTTCCTTCGTGTTGATTCCATTCCATTCCATTCCATTCCGTTCCCTTCCATTCCATTCCATTAGAGTTGATTCCATTCCATTCCATTCAATTCCATTCCATTCCATTTCATTCCATTCTCGATGATTCCATTCCATTCCATTCCATTAGAGTTGATTCCATTCCATTCCATTCAATTCCATTACATTCCATTTCATTCCATTCTCGATGATTCCATTCCATTCCATTCCATTCCATTCGGGTTGATTCCATTCCATTTCATTCCATTAGATTCCATTCCTTTCCATTCCATTCCTTTCAGGTTGATTCCATTACGTTCCATTCCATTCCATTCGGGTTGATACCATTACATTCCATTCCATTCCATTCCATTACATTCTATTCGGGTTGATTCCATTCCATTCCATTCCATTCCATTCCATTCCATTTTGGTTGATTCCATTCCATTCGATTCCATTCCATTCGTGTTGATTCCACTCAATTCCATTCAATTGCATTCTATTCCATTCCCTTATATTCCATTGGTGTTGATTCCATTCCATTCCATTCCATTCCATTCCATTCCCTTCCATTCGTGTTGATTCCATTCGATGCCACTGCATTCCATTCCATTCCAATCCATTCCATTCGGCTGGATTCCATGCCATTCCTTTCCATTCCCTTCTATTCCATTCCATTCCTTTGCACTCCATTCCATTCCATTTCATTCCATTCGGGTTGATGGCATTCCATTCCATTCCATTCCATTCCATTCCCTTCCATTCGTGTTGATTCCATTCGATGCCACTGCATTCCATTTCTTTCCATTCTTTTCGGCTTGATTCCATGCCATTCCTTTCCATTCCCTTCTATTCCATTCCATTGCTTTGCACTCCATTCCATTCCATTTCATTCCATTCGGGTTGATGGCATTCCATTCCATTCCATTCCATTCCATTCCATTCCATTCCATTCCATTCTATTCCTATCCATTCCTTTTGATTCCATTCCATTCCATTAAATTCCATTTTATTCCATTCGGCTTGATTCCATTCGTGTTGTTTCCATTCCATTGCATTCCATTCAATTCCATTCTATTCCATTCTCGTTGATTCCGTTCCATTGCATTCCATTCAATTCCATTCTATTCCATTCTCGTTGATTCCATTCCATTCCATTCCATTCCATTCGGTTTGATTCCATTCAATTCCATTCTCTTCCATACCATTACATTCTCTTCCATTCCATTCCATTCTATTCCATTCCATTCCATTCTATTCGCTTTGATTCCATTCCATCCCATTCCATTCCATGCCATCCCATTCCATTCCATTCCATTCGGGTTGATTCCATTGCATTCAGTTGCATTCCATTCCATTTGGGTGGATTCCATTCCATTCCATTCCATTCCATTCCATTCCATTCCATTCCATACGGGTTGATTCCAATCCGTTCCATTCCTTTCCATTCTATTCCATTCCATTCGTGTTGATTCCGTTCCATTCCATTCCATCGCATTCCATTCCATTCCGTTTCATTCCGTTCATGTTGATTCCTTTCCATTCCTTTCCATTCGGGATGATTCCATTCCCTTCCATTCCATTCCATTCCATTCCATTCGTGTTGATACCATTCCATTCCACGCCATTCCATTCCATTCCATTCCATTAGGGTTGATGCCATTCCATTCCATTCCATACCATTCCATTCCGGTTGGGTTGATTCCATTCCATTCCACTCCATTCCATTTGGGTTAATTGCATTCCATTCCATTCCATTCGACTCCATTCCGTTCCATTCCATTCGGGTGGCTTCCATTCCAGTCAAGAACATTCCATTCCATTCCATTCCATTCCATTCCATTTCATTCCATTCGGTTTCGTTTGATTCCGTTCCATTCCATTCCTTTCCATTCCATTCCATTCCATTCCATTCCCTTCGGGTTGATTCCATTCCATTCCATTCCATTCCATTCCATTCCATTCCATTCTATTCCATTCGTGTTGATACCATTCCATTCCACGCCATTCCATACCATTCCATTCCGGTTGGGTTGATTCCATTCCATTCCACTCCATTCCATTTGGGTTAATTGCATTCCATTCCATTCCATTCGACTCCATTCCGTTCCATTCCATTCGGGTGGCTTCCATTCCAGTCAAGAACATTCCATTCCATTCCATTCCATTCCATTCCATTTCATTCCATTCGGTTTCGTTTGATTCCGTTCCATTCCATTCCTTTCCATTCCATTCCATTCCATTCCATTCCCTTCGGGTTGATTCCATTCCATTCCATTCCATTCCATTCCATTCCATTCCATTCTATTCCATTCGTGTTGATACCATTCCATTCCACGCCATTCCATTCCATTCCATTCCATTAGGACTGATGACATTCCAATCCTGTCCATACCATTCCATTCCATTTGGGTTGATTCCATTCCATTCCATTCCTTTCCATCCGGGTTATTTGCATCCATTCCAGTCAAGAACATTCCATTCCGTTACATTACATTCCAATACATTACATTCTGGTTGATTCCATTCCATTCCATTCCATTCCATTCCATTCCATTCCATTCCATTCCATTGGGGTTGATTCCATTCCATTCCATTCTATTCCATTCCAATCCACTCTATTCGCGTTGATTCCATTCCTTTCCATTCCATTAAATCCCATTCCATTCCATTCCATTCGGGTTGATTCGATTCAATTCCATTCCATTCCATTGCATTCCATTTCATTCTATTCGAGTAGATTCCGTTCTATTCCATTCCAATCCATTGCATTCCACCCCGGTTGATTCCAATCCATTCCATTCCATTCCATTTGGTTTGATAACATTCCATTCCATTCCATTCCATTCCATTCCATTTGGGTTGATTCCATTCCGTTCCATTCCATTCCATTCCATTCGGTTGCTACCATTCCATTCCATTCCATTCCATTCTATTCCAATCCATTCCATTCTGGTTGATTCCATTCTGTTCCAATCCATTCCATTCCATTATGGTTGATTCCATTGCATTCCATTCCATTCCATTCCATTCCATGCCATTCCATTCCATTCCATTCCGGTTGATTCCATTCCATTCCATTCCATTCCGTTCCATTCCATTCCATTCGGGATGATTCCATTCCATTCCATTCCATTCCATTCCATTTCATTCCATTCCATTCGTGTTGCTACCATTCCATTCCACGCCATTCCATTCCATTCTATTCCATTAGGATTGATGAGATTCCATTCCATTGCATACCATTCCATTCCATTCGCGTTGATTCCATTCCATTCCATTCCTATCCATTCCATTCGATTCCTATTGATTCCACTCCATTCCATTCCATTCCATTCGTGTTGCTACCATTCCATTCCACGCCATTCCATTCCATTCTATTCCATTAGGATTGATGACATTCCATTCCATTCCATACCATTCCATTCCATTCGGGTTCATTCCCTTCCATTCCATTCCAATCCATTCCATTCGATTCCTATTGATTCCATTCCATTCCATTCCATTCCATTCCATTCCATTCCATTCCGATTGATTCCATTCCATTCCATTCCATTGTTGTAGATTCCATTCCATTCCATTCCATTGCATTGCTTTCCATTCAATTTCATTCCATTCTGGTTGATTCCGTTCCATTCCATTCCTTTCCATTCCATTCCATTCCATTCTGCTACATTCCATTCCATTCCATTCCATTCCATTCCATTCCATTCCATTCCCTTCAGGTTGTATCCATTCCATTCCATTCCATTCCATTCCATTCCATTCCATTCCATTCTATTCCATTCCATTCGGGTTGATTCCATTCCATTCCATTCCATTCCATTGCATTCCATTCCGTTCCATTCCATTCCATTCGGGTTGATTCCATTCCATTTCATTCCATTCCATTCCATTCCATTCCATTCGGGTTGATTCGATTCCATTTCATTCCATTCCATTCCATTCCATTCCATACTATTCCATTCCATTCCATTCCATTCGGGTTGATTCCATTCCATCCCATTCCATTCCATTCCATTCAGGTTGAGTCGATTCCATTTCATTCCATTCCATTCAATTCCATTCCATTCG
Source organism: Pan paniscus (assembly GCF_029289425.2). NCBI lineage: Eukaryota > Metazoa > Chordata > Mammalia > Primates > Hominidae > Pan > Pan paniscus. The sequence goes on along the minus strand of NC_073267.2, from coordinate 40,106,173 downwards.
TGTTGATTCCATTCCATTCCATTCCATTCCATTCCATTCAGGGTGATTCCATTCCATTCCATACCATTCCATTCCATTCGAGTTCATTCCATTCCATTCCATTTGATTCCATTCCATTCTATTCCATTCCATTCGGGGTGACTCCATTCCATTCCATTTCATTGCATTCTATTCCATTCCGTTGCATTCCATTTCATTGCATTCGGGTAGATTCCGTTCTATTCCATTCCAATGCATTCCATTCCATTCCGGTTGATTCCATTCCATTCCATTCCATTCCGGTTGATTCCATTCCATTCCATTCCATTCTATTCCATTCTATTCCATTCCATTCCTTTTGATTCCATTCCATTCCATTCCATTCCATTTTATTCCATTCTGATTGCTTCCATTACATTCCATTCCAATGCATTCCTTTCCATTCCTTTTCATTTCATTCTGGTTGATTCCATTCCATTCCATTCCATTCTGGTTGATTCCATTCCATTCCATTCCATTCGGATTGATTCGATTCCATTCCATTCTATTCCATTCCATTCCATTCTATTCTCGTTGATTGCATTCCATCCCATTGCATTCCATTCCATCCCATTCCATTCCATTCCATTTGGGTGGATTCCATTCCATTCCATTCCATTCCATTCCATTCCATTCGCGTTGATTCCATTCCATTCCATTCCATTCCATTCCATTCCATTTGTGTTGATTCCACTCCATTCCATTCCATTGCATTCCATTCCATTCCGTTTCATTCCATTCATGTTGATTCCATTCCATTACATTCCATTCCGTTCCCTTCCATTCGGGTTGATTCCATTCCATGGCATTCAATTCTATTCCATTCCAATGCATTCCTTTCCATTCCATTTCATTCCATTCGGGATGATTCCATTCCATTCCATTCCATTCCATTCCATTGCATTCTTTCCATTCCCTTCCCTTCGGGTTTATTCCATTCCATTCCATTCCATTCCATTCCATTCCATTCCATTCTATTCGGTTTGTCTCCATTCCATTTCATTCGATTCCATTCCATTCCATTCAGGATGATTCCATTCCATTCCATTCCATTCCATTCCATTCCATTCGTGTTAATACCATTCCATTCCACGCCATTCCATTCCATTCCATTCCATTAGGATTGATGACATTCCATTCCATTCCATACCATTCCACTCCATTTGGGTTGTTTCCATTCCATTCCATTCCATCCGGGTTAATTCCATTCCATTCCATTACATTCGATTCCATTCCATTCCATTCCATTCCATTCGTGTTGCTTCCATTCCAGTCAAGAACATTCCATTCCATTCCATTCCCTTCTATTCAGGTTGATTCCTTTCCATTCCATTCCATTCCGTTCCATTCGTTTTGATTCCATTCCATTCCATTCCATTCCCATTCCATTCCATAACATTCCATTCCATTCGGTTTGATTCCATTCAATCCCATTCCATTGCATTCCATTCCATTCCATTTCATTCCATTCGGGTTGATTCCATTCCATTCCATTCCACTCCATTCTGGTTGATTCCATTCTATTCCATTCCCTTCCATTACATTCCATTCCTTTCGGGTTGCTTCCATTCCATTCCAGAACATTCCATTCCATTCCATTCCTTTCCGGTAGATTCCGTTCCATTCCATTCCATTCCATTCGTTTAGATTCCATTCCATGCCATTACATTACATTACACTACATTACATTACATTCGGTTTGATTCCATTCCATTCCATTCCATTGCATTCCATTGCATTCCATTCCATTCCATGTCACTCCATTCGGGTTGATTCCATTCCATTCCATTCCATTCCATTCCATTCCATTCCATTCCATTCCATTCCATTCTGGTTGATTCCATTCCTTTCCATTCTATTCCATTCCATTCCATTCCATTCCATTCGGGTTGATTCCATTCCATTCCATTCTCTTCCATTCCATTCCATTCTATTCGCATTGATTCCATTCCATTCCATTCAATTCCATTCCGTTCCATTCCATTTCATTCCAATCCATTGGGTTTGATTGCATTCCATTCCATTCCATTCAGTTGCTTCCATTCCATTCCAGAAAATTCCATTCCATTCCATTCCATTCCATTCCATTCCACTCCATTCCGGTTGATTCCATTCCATTCGATTCCATTCCATTCCATTCCATTCTATTCCATTACATTCCTTTTGATTCCATTCCATTTCATTGCATTCCATTTTATTCCATTCGAATTGCTTCCATTACATTGCATTCCAATGCATTCCTTTCCATTCCATTTCATTTCTTTCGGGTTGATTCCATTCCATTCCATTCCATTCCATTCCATTCTGGTTTATTCCATTCCATTCCATTCCATTCGGATTGATTCTATTCCATTCCATTCTATTCCATCCCATTACATTCCATTCCATTTGGGTTGATTCCATTCAATTCCATTCTATTCCATTCCATTCCATTCTATTCGCGTTGATTCCATTCCGACCCATTCCATTCAATTCTATTCGGGCTGATTCCATTCCATTCCATTCCATTTCATTCCATTCCATTTGCATAGATTCCATTCCATTCTATTCAATTCCATTCTATTCGGGTTGATTCCATTCCATTGCATTCCATTCCATTCCTTTGCATTCCATTCCATTCCATTGCATTCCATTCCAATCCATTCCATTCCATTGCATTCCATTCCATTCCATTTCATTCCATTCGGGTTGATTCCATTCCATTCCATTCCATTCCATTCCATTCGGGTTGATTCCATACCGTTCCATTGCATTCCACTCCATTCCATTCCATTTCATTCCATTCGGTTCGGGTTGATTCGATTCCATTCCATTCCATTCCATTCCCTTCGTCTTGATTCCATTCCATTCCATTCCATTCCATTCCATTCCATTCCGATCCATTCGGGTTGATTCCATTCCATTCCATTCCATTCCATTCGGGTTGATTCCATTCCATTCCATTCCATTCCATTGCATTCCATTCCATTCCTTTCCGTTCCACTGCATTCCCTTCCACCCCATTTCACTCCATTCAGGTTGATTCCGTTCCATTCCATTCCACTGCATTACATTCCATTCAATTCGGTTTGATTCCGTTCCATTCCATTCCACTCCATTCCATTCCATTCCATTCAATTCCATTTTGGTTCATTCCATTCCATTCAATTACATTCCATTCCATTTGGTTTCATTCCATTGCATTCCATTCCATTCCATTCCATTCCAATCCATTCCATTCGGGTTGCTTCCATTCCATTCCAGAACATTCCATTCCATTCCATTCCACTCCAGTTGATTCCATTCCAATCCATTCCATTCCATTCCATTCCACTCCGGTTGATTCCATTCCATTCCATTCCATTCCATTCGTTTTGATTCCATTCCATTGGATTCCATTCCATTCCACTGCATTCGGGTTGTTTCCATTCCATTCCATTCTATTCCATTCCATTCCATTGTATTCGCGTTGATTCCATTCCATTCCATTCCCCTCCATTCCATTTAATCCCATTCCATTCCTTTCAATTCGGGTTGATTCGATTCCATTCCATTCGATTCCATTGCATTCCATTTCATGCCATTCGGGTAGATTCCGTTCTATTCCATTCCAATCCATTCCATTACGGTTGATTCCATTCCATTCCATTCCATTCCATTCCATTCCACTCCATTCCATTCCTTTTGATTCCATTCCATTCAATTCCATTCCATTCCATTCCATTCGGTTTGATTCCATTCCATTCCATTGCAATGCTTTCCATTCCATTCCATTTCATTCCATTCGGGTTGATTCCATTCCATTTCATTCCATTGCGTTCCACTCCAATCCATTCCATTCGGGTTGATTCCATTCCATTCCATTTGATTCCATTCCATTCGATTCCATTCCATTCGGGTTGACTCCATTCCATTCCATTTCATTCCATTCTATTGCATTCCATTGCATTCCAATTCACTCCATACGGGTAGATTCCGTTCTATTCCATTCCAACCCATTCCATTCCATTCCGATTGAATCCATTCGATTCCATTCCATTCCATTCCATTCCGGTTGATTCCATTCCATGCCATTCCATTCTATTCCATTCCATTCATTTTGGTTCCATTCCATTCAATTCCATTCCATTACATTTTATTCCATTCGGATTCATTCCATTCCATTCCATTCCAATGCATTTCATTCCATTCCATTTCATTCCATTCGGGTTGATTCCATTCCATTCCATTCCATTCCATTCCATTCCATTTCATTCCATTCCATTCCATTCCCTTCTGCTTGATTCCATTCCATTCCATTGCATTCCATTCCATTCCATTCGGTTTGATTTCGTTCCATTCCTTTCTATTCCATTGCATTCCCTTCTATTCGGGTTGATTCCATTGCATCCTATTCCATTCCATCCCATTCCATTCCATTCCATTCCATTCGGGTTGATTCCATTCCATTCCATTTGGGTTAATTCCATTCCATTCCATTCCATTCCATTCCATTCCATTCCATTGCATTCGGGTTGATTCCATTCCATTCCATTCCATGCCATTCCATTCCTTTTGATTCCATTCCATTGCATTCCATTCCATTCCATTCCATTCCTTTTGGGTTGATTCCATTCCGCTCCAATCCATAACATTCCATTCCATTCGTGTTGATTCCATTCCATTCCATTTCATTCATTCGGGTTGATTCCATTCCATTCCATTCCATTCCATTCCATTCCATTCTGGTTGATTCCATTCCATTCCATTCCATTCCATTTCATTACCTTCCATTCGGTCTGATTCCATTCCATTCCATTCTATTCCATTCCATTCCATTCTATTCGCGTTGATTCCATTCCATCACATTCCATTCCATTCCATCCCATTCCATTCCATTCCATCCCATTCCATTCCATTCCATTCGGGTTGATTCCATTCCATTCCATTCCATACCATTCCATTCCATTCTGGTTGATTCCTTTACGTTACATTTGATTCCATTCCATTTGATTCCATTCCATTCGGGTTGACTCCTTTGCATTCCATTTCATTCCATTCTATTCCATTCCATTGCATTCCGTCTCATTCCATTCGGGTAGATTCTGTTCTATTCCATTCCAATCCATTCCATTCCATACCAGTTGATTCCATTCCATTCCATTCCATTCCACTCCATTCCATTCCATTCCATTCCGTTCCATTTGGGTTGATTCCATTCCATTCCATTCCATTCCATTCCATTCCATTTCATTCCAATCCATTCAGTTTAATTCCCTTCCATTACATTCAATTCCATTCGGTTGCTTCCATTCCATTCCAGAACATTCCATTCCATTCCGGTTGATTCCATTCCATTCCATTCGGTTGCTTCCATTCCATTCCAGAAGATTCCATTCCATTCCTTTCCATTCCATTCCATTCTGGTTGATTCCATTCCATTCGATTCCATTCCATTGCATTCAGTTGCTTCCATTCCATTCCAGAAGATTCCATTCCATTCCTTTCCATTCCATTCCATTCTGGTTGATTCCATTCCATTCCATTCCATTGCATTCCATTCCATTCCTTTCCATTCCATTGCATTCCATTCCACCCCATTTCACTCCATTCAGGTTGATTCCGTTCCATTCCATTCGACTGCATTACATTCCATTCAATTCGATTTGATTCCATTCCATTCCATTCCACTGCATTCCATTCCATTCCATTCAATTCCATTTTGGTTGATTCCATTCCATTCAATTACATTCCGTTCCATTTGGTTTGATTCCATTGCATTCCATTCCATTCCATTCCATTCCAATCCATTCCATTCGGGTTGCTTCCATTCCATTCCAGAACATTCCATTTCATTCCATTCCACTCCAGTTGATTCCATTCCAATCCATTCCATTCCATTCCATTCCACTCCAGTTGATTCCATTCCATTCCATTCCATTCCATTCGATTTGATTCCAGTCCATTCGATTCCATTCCATTCCATTCCATTCGTTTTGATTCCATTCCATCGGATTCCATTCCATTCCATTCCATTCGGGTTGTTTCCATTCCATTCCATTCTATTCCATTCCATTCCATTCTATTCGCGTTGATTCCATTCCATTCCATTCCCCTCCATTCCATTTAATCCCATTCCATTCCTTTCCATTCGGGTTGATTCGATTCCATTCCATTCGATTCCATTGCATTCCATTTCATGCCATTCGGGTAGATTCCGTTCTATTCCATTCCAATCCATTCCTTTACGGTTGATTCCATTCCATTCCATTCCATTCCATTCCATTCCATTCCATTCCATTCCATTCCACTCCATTCCATTCCATGCCGGTTGATTCAATTCCATTCCATTCCATTCCATTCTATTCCATTCCATTCCTTTTGATTCCATTCCATTCCATTCCATTCCATTCGGTTTGATTCCATTCCATTCCATTGCAATGCTTTCCATTCCATTCCATTTCATTCCAGTCGGGTTGATTCCATTCCATTTCATTCCATTCCGTTCCACTCCAATCCATTCCATTCGGGTTGATTCCATACCATTCCATTTGATTCCATTCCATTCGATTCCATTCCATTCGGGTTGACTCCATTCCATTCCATTTCATTCCATTCTATTCCATTCCATTGCATTCCAATTCACTCCATTCGGGTAGATTCCGTTCTATTCCATTCCAATCCATTCCATTCCATTCCGGTTGATTCCTTTCCATTCCATTCCATTCCATTCCATTCCATTCCGGTTGATTCCATTCCATTCCATTCCATTCTATTCCATTCCATTCCTTTTGGTTCCATTCCATTCAATTCCATTCCATTACATTTTATTCCATTCGGATTGATTCCATTCCATTCCATTCCAATGCATTCCTTTCCATTCCATTTCATTCCATTCGGGTTGATTCCATTCCATTCCATTCCATTCCATTCCATTCCATTCCATTCCATTCCATTCCCTTCTGGTTGATTCCATTCCATTCCATTGCATTCCATTCCATTCCATTCGGTTTGATTTTGTTCCATTCCTTTCTATTCCATTCCATTCCCTTCTATTCGGGTTGATTGCATTGCATCCTATTCCATTCCATCCCATTCCATTCCATTCCATTCCATTCGGGTTGATTCCATTCTATTCCATTTGTTTTAATTCCATTCCATTCCATTCCATTCCATGCCATTCCATTCCATTCCATGCCATTCCATTCCTTTTGATTCCATTCCTTTGCATTCCATTCCATTCCATTCCATTCCGTTTGGGTTGATTCCATTCCGCTCCAATCCATAACATTCCATTCCATTCGCGTTGATTCCATTCCATTCCATTTCATTCCATTCCATTCTGGTTGATTCCATTCCATTCCATTCCATTCCATTTCATTACCTTCCATTCGGTTTGATTCCATTCCATTCCATTCTATTCTATTCCATTCCATTCTGTTCGCGTTGATTCCATTCCATCACATTCCATTCCATTTCATCCCATTCCATTCCATTCCATTCGGGTTGATTCCATTCCCTTCCATTCCATACCATTCCATTCCATTCCGGTTGATTCCTTTCCATTACATTTGATTCCATTCCATTTGATTCCATTCCATTCGGGTTGACCCCTTTGCATTCCATTTCATTCCATTCTATTCCATTCCATTGCATTCCATTTCATTCCATTGGGGTAGATTCTGTTCTATTCCATTCCAATCCATTCCATTCCATACCGGTAGATTCCATTCCATTCCATTCCATTCCATTCCACTCCATTCCATTCCATTCCATTCCATTCCATTCCATTCCATTTCGGTTGATTCCATTCCATTCCATTCCATTCCATTCCATTCCATTTCATTCCAATCCATTCGGTTTAATTCCATTCCATTACATTCAATTCCATTCGCTTGCTTCCATTCCATTCCAGAACATTCCATTCCATTCCGGTTGATTCCATTCCATTCCATTCGGTTGCTTCCATTCCATTCCAGAAGATTCCATTCCATTCCTTTCCATTCCATTCCATTCCATTCCATTCTGGTTGATTCCATTCCATTCCATTCCTTTCCATTCCATTCCATTCGGGTTGATTCCATTCCATTCCATTCTATTCCATTGCATTCCATTCTATTCGCGTTGATTCAATTCCATCCCATTCCATTCAATTCAATTCGGGCTGATTCCATTCCATTCCTTTCCTTTTCATTCCATTCCATTTGCATTGACTCCATTCCATTCAATTCCATTCGATTCCATTCGGGTTGATTCCATTCCATTCCTTTCCATTCCATTCCATTGCATTCCATTCCATTCTATTCCATTCCATTCCATTCCATTCCATTCCATTCCATTCCATTCCATTCCTTTTCATTCCATTCGGGTTGATTCCATTCCATTCCATTCCATTCAATTCCAGGCCATTCGTGTTGATTCCATTCCATTCCATTCTATTCCATTCCATTCCATTCTATTCGCGTTGATTCCATTCCATACCATTCCATTCAATTCTATTCTGGCTGATTCCACTCCATTCCATTCCATTTTATTCCATTCCATTTGCATTGATTCCATTCCATTCCATTCCATTCCATTCCATTCCATTCCATTCCATTCCATTGCATTCCATTCCATTCCATTCCATTTCATTCCATTCCATTCCATTGCATTCCATTCCATTCCATGTCATTCCATTCGGGTTGATTCTAATCCATTCCATTCCATTCGGGTTGATTCTGTTCCATTCCATTCCATTCCATTCCATTGCATTCGGGTTGATTCCATTCCATTCCATTCCATTCCATTTCATTCCATTCTGTTCGGATTGATTCCATTCCATTCCATTCCTTTCCATTCCATTCCATTCCATTCCATTCCATTCCCTTCGGCTTGATTCCCTTCCATTCCATTCCATTCCATTCCATTCCATTCCATTCCGTTCCATTCGGGTTGAGTCTATTCCATTCCATTCCATTCCATTCGTGTTGATTCCATTCCATTCGATTTCATTCCATTCCATTGCATTCCATTCCATTCCTTTCCATTCCATTGCATTCCATTCCATTCCATTCCATTCGGGTTGATTCCATTCCATTCCAATCCACTCCATTCCATTCCATTCCATTCAATTCCATTTTGGTTGATTCCATTCCATTCAATTACATTCCATTCCATTTGGTTTCATTCCGTTGCATTCCATTGCATTCCATTCGATTCCATTCCATTCCATTCCATTCGGGTTGCTTCCATTCCATTCCAGTACATTCCATGTCATTCCATTCCACTCCAGTTGATTCCTTTCCATTCCACTCCCGTTGATTCCATTCCATTCCATTCCATTCGTTTTGATTCCATTCCATTCGATTCCATTCGATTCCATTCCATTCGTTTTGATTACATTCCATTCGATTCCATTCCATTCCATTCCATTCGGGTTGTTTCCATTCCATTCCATTCCATTCCATTCGTGTTGATTCCATTCCATTCCATTGTACTCCATTCCATTCCATTCGATTCGCGTTGATTCCATTCCATCCCATTCCATTCAATTCTATTCGGGCTGATTCCATTCCATTCCATTCCATTTCATTCCATTCCATTTGCATTGATTCCATTCCATTCCATTCAATTCCATTCTATTCGGGTTGATATCATTGCATTCCATTCCATTCCATTTCATTGCATTCCACTCCATTCCATTCCATTGCATTCCATTCCATTCCATTGCATTCCATTGCATTCCATTCCATTCCATTCCATTCCATTCCATTGCATTCCATTCCTTTCCATTCCATTGCATTCCATTCCATTCCGTTTCATTCCATTCGGGATGATTCCATTCCCTTCCATTCCATTCCATTCTCTTCCATTCGTGTTGATACCATTCCATTCCACGCCATTCCATTCCATTCCATTCCATTAGGGTTGATGCCATTCCATTCCATTCCATACCATTCCATTCCCGTTGGGTTGATTCCATTCCATTCCACTCTATTCCATTCCATTCCATTCCATTCCATTCCATTCCATTCCATTCCATTCCATTCCATTCGGGTTGATTCCATTCCATTCCATTCCATTCCATTCCACTCCATTCCATTGCATTCCATTCGGGTTGATTCCATTCATTTCCATTCCATACAATTCCATTCCACTCGGGTTGATTCCATTCCATTCCATTCCATTCTATTCCATTCCATTCCATTCTTGTAGATTCCGTTATATTCCATTCCATTCCATTCCATTCCATTCCGTTCGGGTTGATTCCATTCCGTTCCATTCGAATCCATTCCATTCCATTCCGATTGATTCCATGCCATTCCTTTCCATTCCATTCCGTTCCATTCCATTCCATTCCGATTGATTCCATTCCATTCCATTGCATTCCATTCCATTCAACTCCATTCCTTTGTGGTTGATTCCATTCCATTCCATTCCATTCCATTCCTTTCCATTCCGTTTCATTCCATTCCATTCAATTTCATTCCATTCGGGTTGATTCCATTCCATTCCACTCCTTTCCATTATATTCCATTCCATTCCATTGCAGTCGGGTTCATACCATTCCATTCCATTCCATTCTATTCCATTCCATTCCCTTCGGGTTGAATCCATTCCATTCCCTTCCATTCCATTCCATTCCATTCCATTCCACTCCATTCCATTCCATTCCGTTTGGGTTGATTCCATTCCGTTCCAATCCATACCATTCCATTCCATTCCGGTTGATTCCATTCCATTCCATTTCATTCCATTCCATTCGGGTTGAATCCATTCCATTTCTTTCTATTCCATTCCATTCCATTCTATTCCATTCCATTCCATTCTATTCGCGTTGATTCCATTCCATCCCATTTCATTCCATTCCATCGCATTCCATTCCATTCCATTCGGGTTGAATCCATTGCATTCCATTCCATTCCATACCATTTGTGTGGATTCCATTCCATTCCATTCAATTCCATTCCATTCCATTCCGTTCGGTTTGATTCCATTCCCTTCCATTCCGTTGCATTCCATTCCATTCCATTCCATTCCACTCAGGTTGATTCCATTCCATTTCTTTCCGTTCCATTCCATTCCATTCCATTCGGGTTTATTCCATTCCATTCCATTCGGTTGCTTCCATTCCATTCCAGAACATTCCATTCCATTCCATTCCATTTCGGTTGATTCCATTGCATTCCATTCCATTCCATTCTTATCCATTACATTCCTTTTGCTTCCATTCCATTCCATTCCAATCCATTTCATTCCATTCATTTTGATTCCATTCCATTCCATTCCAATGCATTCCATTCCATTCCATTTCATTCCATTTGGGTTTATTCCATTCCATTGCATTCTATTCTATTCCATTCTGGTTGATTCCATTCCATTCCATTCCACTCCATTCCATTTCATTCGGGTTGATTCCATTCCATTCCATTCCATGCCATTCCTTTCCATTCCATTTGTGTTGACTCCATTCCATTGCATTCCACTCCATTCCATTCCATTCGTTTTGATTCCATTCCATTCCGTTCCATTCCATTCTATTCCATTCCATTCGTGTTGATTCCACTCCATTCCACTTCATTGAATTCCATTCCATTCCGTTTCATTCCATTCGTGTTGATTCCATTCCATTCCATTCCATTCCATTCCCTTCCATTCATGTTGATTCCATTGCATGCCATGCCATTCCATTCCATTCCATTCCGGTTGATTCCATTCCATTCCATTCCATTCCATTCCATTTCATTTCCTTCGTGTTGATTCCATTCCATTCCATTCCATTCCGTTCCCTTCCATTCCATTCCATTAGAGTTGATTCCATTCCATTCCATTCAATTCCATTCCATTCCATTTCATTCCATTCTCGATGATTCCATTCCATTCCATTCCATTAGAGTTGATTCCATTCCATTCCATTCCATTCCATTCGGTTTGATTCCATTCCATTTCATTCCATTAGATTCCATTCCTTTCCATTCCATTCCTTTCAGGTTGATTCCATTACGTTCCATTACATTCAATTCGGGTTGATTCCATTCCACTCCATTCCATTCCATTCCATTTTGGTTGATTCCATTCCATTCGATTCCATTCCATTCGTGTTGATTCCATTCAATTCCATTCAATTGCATTCCATTCCATTCCGTTTCATTCCATTGGTGTTGATTCCATTCCATTCCATTCCATTCCATTCCATTCCATTCCATTCCATTCCCTTCCATTCGTGTTTATTCCATTCGATGCCACTGCATTCCATTCCATTCCATTCCATTCGGCTTGATTCCATGCCATTCCTTTCCATTCCCTTCTATTCCATTCCATTCCTTTGCACTCCATTCCATTCCATTCCATTCCATTTCATTCCATTCGGGTTGATGGGATTCCATTCCATTCCATTCCATTGCATTCGCGTTGATTCCATTCCATTCCATTCCATTCCATTCGTGTTGATTCCACTCCATTCCATTCCATTGCATTCCATTCCATTCCGTTTCATTCCATTCATGTTGATTCCATTCCATTCCATTCCATTCCGTTCCCTTCCATTCGTGTGGATTCCATTCCATGGCATTCAATTCTATTCCATTCCAATGCATTACTTTCCATTCCATTTCATTCCATTCGGGATGATTCCATTCCATTCCATTCCATTCCATTGCATTCTTTCCATTCCATTCCCTTCGGGTTTATTCCATTCCATTCCATTCGATTCCATTCCTTTCCATTCAGGATGATTCCATTCCATTCCATTCCATTCCATTCCATTCGTGTTAATACCATTCCATTCCACGCCATTCCATTCCATTCCATTCCATTAGGATTGATGACATTCCATTCCATTCCATACCATTCCACTCCATTTGGGTTGTTTCCATTCCATTCCATTCCATCCGGGTTAATTCCATTCCATTACATTACATTCGATTCCATTTCATTCCATTCCATTCCATTCGTGTTGCTTCCATTCCAGTCAAGAACATTCCATTCCATTCCATTCCCTTCTATTCAGGTTGATTCCTTTCCATTCCATTCCATTCCGTTCCATTCGTTTTGATTCCATTCCATTCCATTCCATTCCATTCCATTCCATTCCATTCCATTCGGTTTGATTCCATTCAATCCCATTCCATTGCATTCCATTCCATTCCATTTCATTCCATTCGGGTTGATTCCATTCCATTCCATTCCCTTCCATTACATTCCATTCCATTCGGGTTGCTTCCATTCCATTCCAGAACATTCCATTCCATTCCATTCCTTTCCGGTAGATTCCGTTCCATTCCATTCCATTCCATTCGTTTAGATTCCATTCCATGCCATTACATTACATTACACTACATTACATTACATTCGGTTTGATTCCATTCCATTCCATTCCATTGCATTCCATTGCATTCCATTCCATTCCATGTCACTCCATTCGGGTTGATTCCATTCCATTCCATTCCATTCCATTCCATTCCATTCCATTCCATTCCATTCCATTCCATTCTGGTTGATTCCGTTCCTTTCCATTCTATTCCATTCCATTCCATTCCATTCGGGTTGATTCCATTCCATTCCATTCTCTTCCATTCCATTCCATTCTATTCGCATTGATTCCATTCCATTCCATTCAATTCCATTCCGTTCCATTCCATTTCATTCCAATCCATTGGGTTTGATTGCATTCCATTCCATTCCATTCAGTTGCTTCCATTCCATTCCAGAAATTTCCATTCCATTCCATTCCATTCCATTCCATTCCATTCCACTCCATTCCGGTTGATTCCATTCCATTCGATTCCATTCCATTCCATTCCATTCTATTCCATTACATTCCTTTTGATTCCATTCCATTTCATTGCATTCCATTTTATTCCATTCGAATTGCTTCCATTACATTGCATTCCAATGCATTCCTTTCCATTCCATTTCATTTCTTTCGGGTTGATTCCATTCCATTCCATTCCATTCCATTCCATTCTGGTTTATTCCATTCCATTCCATTCCATTCGGATTGATTCTATTCCATTCCTTTCTATTCCATCCCATTACATTCCATTCCATTTTGGTTGATTCCATTCCATTCGATTCCATTCCATTCGTGTTGATTCCATTCAATTCCATTCAATTGCATTCCATTCCATTCCGTTTCATTCCATTGGTGTTGATTCCATTCCATTCCATTCCATTCCATTCCATTCCCTTCCATTCGTGTTGATTCCATTCGATGCCACTCCATTCCATTCCATTCCATTCCATTCGGCTTGATTCCATTCCATTCCATTCTATTCCATTCCATTCCATTCTATTCCATTACATTTCATACTATTCGGGTTGATTCCATTCCATCCCATTCCATTCAATTCCATCAAATTCCATTCCATTCCATTCGGGTTGATTCCGTTGCATTCCATTCCATTCCATTCCATTTGGGTGGATTCCATTCCATTCCATTCCATTCCATTCCATTCCATTCCATTCCTTTCCATTCTAATCCATTCCATTCGTGTTGATTCCATTCCATTCCATTCCTTTGCATTCCATTCCATTCCGTTTCATTTCATTCATGTTGATACCATTCCATTCCACGCCATTCCATTCCATTCGGGTTGATTCCATTCCATTCCATTCCATTTCATTCCATTCCATTCCATTCCATTCCATTTCATTCCATTCCATTGCATTCCATTCCATTCTATTCCATTCCATTCCATTCAATTGCATTCCATTCCATTCCTTTTCATTCCATTCGGGTTTATTCCATTCCATTCCATTCCATTGCATTCCATTCCATTCCATTCCATTCGGTTTGATTCCATTCCATTCCATTCCATTCCTTTCCACTACATTCCATTCCACTCCATTCCATTCCGGTTGATTCCATTCCCTTCAATTACATTCCATTCCATTTGGTTTGATTCCATTGCATTCCATTCCAATCCATTCCATTCCATTCCATTGCATTCGGATTGCTTCCATTCCATTCCTGAACATTCCATTCTATTCCATTCCACTCCAGTTGATTCCATTCCATTCCATTCCATTCCATTCCATTCCACTCCGGTTGATTCCATTCCATTCCATTCCATTCCATTCGTTTTGATTCCATTCCATTCCATTCCATTGCATTCCATTCAATTCGTTTTCATTCCATTCCATTCCATTTCATTCCATTCGGGTTTTTCCATTCCATTCCATTCTATTCCATTCCATTACATTCTATTTGCGTTGATTCCATTCCATTCCATTCCATACCATTCCGGTTGATTCGATTCCATTCCATTCCATTCCATTGCATTCCATTTCTTGCCGTTCGGGTTGATTCCATTCTATTCCATTCCTATCCATTCCATTCCATTCTGGATGATTAAATTCCATTCCATTCGATTCCATTCCATTAGGGTTGATTCCATTCCATTCCATTCCATTACATTCCATTCCATGTCGGTTGATTCCATTCCATTCCATTCCATTCCATTCCATTCCATTCCATTCTTTCCATTCCATTCCATTCGGTTGGATTGCATTCCATTCCATTGCAATGCATTCCATTCCATTCCATTTCATTTCATTCGGGTTGATTCCATTCCATTTCATTCCATTCCATTCCACTCCATTCCATTCCATTCGGGTTGTTTCCATTCCATTCCATTTGATTCCATTCCATTCGATTCCTTTCCATTCGGGTTGACTCCATTCCATTCCATTTTATTCCATTCTATTCCATTCCAATGCATTTATTTCATTCCATTCGGGTAGATTCCGTTCTATTCCATTCCAATCCATTCCATTCCATTCCGCTTGATTCCATTCCATTCCATTGCATTCCATTACATTTCATTCCATTCGGATTGATTCCATTCCATTCCATTCCAATGCATTCCTTTCCATTCCATTTCATTCCATTCGGGTTGATTCCATTCCATTGCATTCCATTCCTTTCCATTCGCTTCTGGTTGATTAATTTCCATTCATTGCATTCCATTCCATTCCATTCGGGTTGATTCCATTCCATTCCTTTCTATTCCATTCCATTCCATTCTATTCGGGTTGATTCCATTGCATCCCATTCCATTTCATTCCATCCGATTCCATTCCATTCCATTCGGGTTGATTCCATTCCATTCCATTTGGGTTAATTCCATTCCATTCCATTCCATTCCATTCCATTCCATTCCATTCCATTCCAATCCATTGCATTCGGGTTGATTCCATTCCATTCCATTCCATTCCATTCCATACCATTCCATTCCTTTTGATTCCATTCCATTGCATTCCATTCCATTCCATTCCATTCCATTCCCTTTGGGTTGATTCCATTCCGCTCCAATCCATACCATTCCATTTCATTCGGGTTGATTACATTACATTCCATTTCATTCCATTCGGGTTGATTCCATTCCATTCCATTCCATTCGGGTTGATTCCATTCCATTCCGTTCTACTCCATTCCTTTCCATTCTATTCGCGTTGATTCCATTCCATCCCATTCCATTCCATTCCATCCCATTCCATTCCTTTCCATTCGGGTTGATTCTATTCCATTTCATTGCATACCATTCCATTCCACTCGGGTTGATTCCATTCCATTCCATTTGATTCCATTCCATTCGATTCCATTTCATTCGGGTTGACTCCTTTGCATTCCATTTCATTCCATTCTATTCCATTCCATTGGATTCCACTTCATTCCATTCGGGTAGATTCCGTTCTATTCCATTCCAATCCATTCCATTCCATACCGGTTGATTCCATTCCATTCCATTCCACTCCATTCCATTCCATTCCATTCCACTCCATTCCATTTGGGTTGTTTCCATTCCATTCCATTCCATTCCATTCCATTCCATTTCATTCCAATCCCTTCGGTTTCATTCCATTCCATTCCATTCCATTCCGTTGCTTCCATTCCATTCCAGAACATTCCATTCCATTACATTCCATTCCGGTAGATTCCATTCCATTCCATTCCATTCCATTCTATTCCACTCCATTCCTTTTGCTTCCATTCCATTCCATTCCATTCCATTCCATTTTATTCCATTCGGTTTGATTCCATTCCATTCCATTCCACTCCAATGCATTCCTTTTAATTCGATTTCATTCCATTCGGGTTTATTTCATTCCATTCCATTCCATTCCATTCCATTCTATTCCATTCTGGTTGATTCCATTCCATTCCATTCCATTCCATTCGGGTTGATTCCATTACATTCCATTCTATTCCATTCAATTCCATTCTATTCGATTCCATTTCATTCTATTCACATTGATTCCATTCCATCCCATTCCATTCAATTCCATTGAATTCCATTCAATTCCCTTCGGGTTGATTCCGTTGCATTCCATTCCATTCCATTCCATTTGTGTGGATTCCATTCCATTCCATTCCATTCCATTCCATTCCTTTCCTTTGCATTCTATTCCATTCCATTCGTGTTGATTCCATTCCATTCCATTCTATTCCATTCCATTCGTGTTAATTCCATTCCATTCCATTCCTTTGCATTCCATTCCATTCCGTTTCATTTCATTCATGTTGATACCATTCCATTCCACGCCATTCCATTCCATTCGGGTTGATTCCATTCCATTCCATTCCATTTCATTCCATTCCATTGCATTCCTTTCCATTCTCCTCCATTCCATTCCATTCCATTGCATTCCATTCCATTCCTTTTCATTCCATTCGGGTTGATTCAATTCCATTCCATTCCTTTCCACTCCATTCCATTCCACTCCATTCCATTCTGATTGATTCCATTCCCTTCAATTACATTCCATTCCATTTGGTTTGATTCCATTCCATTCCATTCCATTTCATTCCATTCCATTGCATTCCATTCCATTTCATTCCATTCCATTGCATTCCATTCCATTCTATTCCATTCCATTCCATTCCATTGCATTCCATTCCATTCCTTTTCATTCCATTCGAGTTTATTCCATTCCATTCCATTCCATTGCATTCCATTCCATTCCATTCCATTCGGTTTGATTCCATTCCATTCCATTCCATTCCTTTCCACTCCATTCCATTCCACTCCATTCCATTCCGGTTGATTCCATTCCCTTCAATTACATTGCATTCCATTTGGTTTGATTCCATTGCATTCCATTCCAATCCATTCCATTCCATTCCATTGCATTCGGATTGCTTCCATTCCATTCCTGAACATTCCATTCTATTCCATTCCACTCCAGTTGATTCCATTCCATTCCATTCCATTCCATTCCACTCCGGTTGATTCCATTCCCCTCCATTCCATTCCATTCGTTTTGATTCCATTCCATTCCATTCCATTGCATTCCATTCAATTCGTTTTCATTCCATTCCATTCCATTTCATTCCATTCGGGTTTTTCCATTCCATTCCATTCTATTCCATTCCATTACATTCTATTTGCGTTGATTCCATTCCATTCCATTCCATACCATTCCGGTTGATTCGATTCCATTCCATTCCATTCCATTGCATTCCATTTCTTGCCGTTCGGGTTGATTCCATTCTATTCCATTCCTATCCATTCCATTCCATTCTGGATGATTAAATTCCATTCCATTCGATTCCATTCCATTAGGGTTGATTCCATTCCATTCCATTCCATTACATTCCATTCCATGCCGGTTGATTCCATTCCATTCCATTCCATTCCATTCCATTCCATTCCATTCCATTCGGTTGGATTGCATTCCATTCCATTGCCATGCATTCCATTCCATTCCATTTCATTTCATTCGGGTTGATTCCATTCCATTTCATTCCATTCCATTCCACTCCATTCCATTCCATTCGGGTTGTTTCCATTCCATTCCATTTGATTCCATTCCATTCGATTCCTTTCCATTCGGGTTGACTCCATCCATTCCATTTTATTCCATTCTATTCCATTCCAATGCATTTATTTCATTCCATTCGGGTAGATTCCGTTCTATTCCATTCCAATCCATTCCATTCCATTCCGGTTGATTCCATTCCATTCCATTGCATTCCATTACATTTCATTCCATTCGGATTGATTTCATTCCATTCCATTCCAATGCATTCCTTTACATTCCATTTCATTCCATTCGGGTTGATTCCATTCCATTGCATTCCATTCCTTTCCATTCGCTTCTGGTTGATTAATTTCCATTCATTGCATTCCATTCCATTCCATTCGGGTTGATTCCATTCCATTCCTTTCTATTCCATTCCATTCCATTCTATTCGGGTTGATTCCATTGCATCCCATTCCATTTCATTCCATCCGATTCCATTCCATTCCATTCGGGTTGATTCCATTCCATTCCATTTGGGTTAATTCCATTCCATTCCATTCCATTCCATTCCATTCCATTCCATTCCATTCCATTCCATTCCAATCCATTGCATTCGGGTTGATTCCATTCCATTCCATTCCATTCCATTCCATTCCATACCATTCCATTCCTTTTGATTCCATTCCATTGCATTCCATTCCATTCCATTCCATTCCATTCCCTTTGGGTTGATTCCATTCCGCTCCAATCCATACCATTCCATTTCTCTCGGGTTGATTACATTCCATTCCATTTCATTCCATTCGGGTTGATTCCATTCCATTCCATTCCATTCGGGTTGATTCCATTCCATTCCGTTCTACTCCATTCCTTTCCATTCTATTCGCGTTGATTCCATTCCATCCCATTCCATTCCATTCCATCCCATTCCATTCCTTTCCATTCGGGTTGATTCTATTCCATTTCATTGCATACCATTCCATTCCACTCGGGTTGATTCCATTCCATTCCATTTGATTCCATTCCATTCGATTCCATTTCATTCGGGTTGACTCCTTTGCATTCCATTTCATTCCATTCTATTCCATTCCATTGGATTCCACTTCATTCCATTCGGGTAGATTCCGTTCTATTCCATTCCAATCCATTCCATTCCATACCGGTTGATTCCATTCCATTCCATTCCACTCCATTCCATTCCATTCCACTCCATTCCATTTGGGTTGTTTCCATTCCATTCCATTCCATTCCATTTCCTTCCAATCCCTTCGGTTTCATTCCATTCCATTCCATTCCATTCCGTTGCTTCCATTCCATTCCAGAACATTCCATTCCATTACATTCCATTCCGGTAGATTCCATTCCATTCCATTCCATTCCATTCTATTCCACTCCATTCCTTTTGCTTCCATTCCATTCCATTCCAACCATTCCATTTTATTCCATTCGGTTTGATTCCATTCCATTCCATTCCACTCCAATGCATTCCTTTTAATTCGATTTCATTCCATTCGGGTTTATTTCATTCCATTCCATTCCATTCCATTCCATTCTATTCCATTCTGGTTGATTCCATTCCATTCCATTCCATTCCATTCGGGTTGATTCCATTCCATTCCATTCTATTCCATTCAATTCCATTCTATTCGATTCCATTTCATTCTATTCACATTGATTCCATTCCATCCCATTCCATTCAATTCCATTGAATTCCATTCAATTCCCTTCGGGTTGATTCCGTTGCATTCCATTCCATTCCATTCCATTTGTGTGGATTCCATTCCATTCCATTCCATTCCATTCCATTCCTTTCCTTTGCATTCTATTCCATTCCATTCGTGTTGATTCCATTCCATTCCATTCCTTTGCATTCCATTCGTGTTAATTCCATTCCATTCCATTCCTTTGCATTCCATTCCATTCCGTTTCATTTCATTCATGTTGATACCATTCCATTCCACGCCATTCCATTCCATTCGGGTTGATTCCATTCCATTCCATTCCATTTCATTCCATTCCATTGCATTCCTTTCCATTCTACTCCATTCCATTCCATTCCATTGCATTCCATTCCATTCCTTTTCATTCCATTCGGGTTGATTCCATTCCATTCCATTCCATTCCATTCCATTCCTTCTCGTTCATGTTGATTCCATTCCATGCCATTGCATTCCATTCCATTCCATTTTATTCGGGTTGATTCC
The DNA here is from genome assembly GCF_029289425.2 of Pan paniscus. Taxonomy (NCBI): domain Eukaryota; kingdom Metazoa; phylum Chordata; class Mammalia; order Primates; family Hominidae; genus Pan; species Pan paniscus. The sequence goes on along the minus strand of NC_073267.2, from coordinate 40,085,264 downwards.
ATTCCATTCAATTCCATTGCTTTCCATTCCAATCCATTTCATTCCATTCGGGTTGATTCTATTCCATTCCATTCCATTCCATTCCATTCCATTCCCTTCGGGTTGATTCCATTCCATTCCATTCCATTCCATTCGGGTTTATTCCATTCCATTCCATTCCATACGATTTCATTATATTCCATTCCATTCCATTCATGTTGATACCATTCCATTCCACGCCATTCCATTCCATTCCATTCCACTCCATTAGGGTTGATGCCATTCCATTCCATTCCATACCATTCCATTCCATTTGAATTGATTCCATTCCATTCCATTCCATTCGGGTCAATTCCATTCCAATCCATTCCATTCCGTTGCCTTCCATTTCATTCCATTCCGTTCCATTCGGGTTGCGTTTATTCCATTCCAGAACATTCCATTCCTTTCCATTCCATTCCATTCCATTGCATTCCATTCCAGTTGATTCCATTCCATTCCATTCCATTGCATTCGTTTTGATTCCATTCCATTCCATTCCATTCCATTCTATTCCATTCCATTCTCTTCCATTCGTGTTGATTCCATTCCATGCCATTCCATTCCATTCCATTCCATTCCATTCCATTCCATTCGGGTTGATTCCATTCCATTTCATTCCATTGCATACCATTCCATTCCATTTCATTCCATTCGGGTTGATTCCATTCCATTCCATTCCATTCCATTCCCTTCCATTCCATTCCATTCCATTCCATTCTGGTAGATTCCATTCCATTCCATTCCATTCCATTCCATTCCATTCCATTCCATTCCATTCGGTTTGATTCCATTCCATTCCATACGATTCCATTCTATTCCATTCCATTCCATTCATTTTGATACCATTGCATTCCACGCCATTCCATTCCATTCCACTCCATTAGGGTTGATGCCATTCCATTCCATTCCCTACCATTCCATTCCATTTGAATTGATTCCATTCCATTCCATTCCATTCCATTCGGGTTAATTCCATTCCATTCCATTCCATTCCATTGCAATCCATTCCATTCCTTTCCATTCGGGTTGCTTCTATTCCATTCCAGATCATTCCATTCCATTCCATTCCATTCCATTTCATTCCCTTCCATTCGTGTTGATTCCAATCCATGCCATTCCATTCCATTCCTTTCCATTCCTGTTGATTCCATTCCATGCCATTCCATTGCATTCCATTCTGTTCCATTCGGGTTGATTCCATTCCATTCCATTGCATTCCATTCCACTCAATTTCATTCCATTCGGGTTGATTCCATTCCATTCCATTCCATTCCATTCCATTCCATTCCATTCCAATCCATTCCATTCCCTTCGGGTTGATTCCATTCCATTCCATTCCATTCCATTCCATTCCATTCGGGTTGATTCCCTTCCATTCCATTCCATATGATTCCATTCTATTCCATTCAATTCCATTCATGTTGATTCCATTCCATTCCACGCCATTGCATTCCATTCCATTCCACTCCATTAGGGTTGATGCCATTCCATTCCATTCGATACCATTCCATTCCATTTGAATTGATTCCATTCCATTCCATTCCATTCCATTCCATTCGGGTTAATTCCATGCCATTCCATTCCATTCCATTGCCTTCCATTCCATTCCATTCCAGTCGGGTTGCTTCTATTCCATTCCATTCCATTCCATTCCTTTCCATTCCATTGCATTCCATTCCGGTTGATTCCATTCCATTCCATTCCATTCCATTCGTTTTGATTCCATTCCATTCCAATCCATTACATTCCATTCCAATCCATTCCATTCCATTCCATTCCATTCCATTCCATTCCATTCCATTCCATTCCATTCCATTCGGTTTGATTCCATTCCATTCCATACCATTGCATTCTATTCCATTCCATGTCATTCCATTCGGGGTGATTCCATTCCATTCCATTCCATTCCATTCCGGTTGATTCCATTCCATCCCATTCCATTCCATTCCTTTCCCATCCATTCGGGGTGATTCCTTTCCATTCCATTCTATTCCATTCCATTCTATTCGCGTTGAATCCTTTCCATTCCATTCCGTTCCACTCCATTCCATTCCACTCAATCCCATTCCGTTCCATTCCATTCGGGTTGACTCGATTCCTTTCCACTTCATTACATTGCATACCATTTCACTACATTTGGGTAGATTCCGTTCTATTCCATTCCAATCCATTCCATTCCATTCCATTCCATTCGGGTTGATTCCATTCCATTCCATTCCATTTGGGTTGATTCCATTCCATTCCATTCCATTCCATACGATTCCATTCTATTCCATTCCATTCCATTCATATTGATACCATTTCATTCCACGCCATTCCATTCCATTACACTCCATTAGGGTTGATGCCATTCCATTCCATTCCATACCATTCCATTGCATTTGAATTGATTCCATTCCATTCCTTTCCATTCCATTAGGGTTAATTCCAAGCCATTCCATTCCATTCCATTGCCTTCCATTCCATTCCATTCCATTCCATTCGGGTTGCTTCAATTCCATTCCTTTCCATTCCATTCCATTCCATTCCATTCCCTTCCATTGCATTCCATTCCGGGTGATTCCATTCCATTCCATTCCATTCCATTCCATTCCATTCCATTCCATTCGTTTTGATTCCATTCCATTCCAATCCATTCCATTCCATTCCATTCCATTCGGTTTGATTCCTTTCCATTCCACACCATTGCATTCCATTCCATTCCATGTCATCCCATTCGTGGTGATTCCATTCCATTCCATTCCATTCCGTTCTGGTTGACTCCATTCCATCCCATTCCATTCCTTTCCATTCCCATCCATTCGCGGTGATTCCTTTCCATTCCATTCTATTCCATTCCATTCTTTTCGCGTTGATTCCATTCCATTCCATTCCATTCCATTCCATTCCACTCCATTCCATTCCACTCAATCCCATTCCATTCCATTCCATTCGGGTTGAATCGATTCCATTCCACTCCATTACATTGCATACCATTTCACTACATTTGGGAAGATTCCGTTCTATTCCATTCCAATCCATTCCATTCCATTCCATTCCATTCCATTCCATTCCATTCCATTTGGGTTGATTCCATTCCATTCCATTCCATTCCATTCCATTCCATTCCATTCCATTCCATTCCATTCCATTCCATTTCGGATGATTCCATTCCGTTCCATTCCATTCCATTCCATTCGGTTGTTTCCATTCCATTCCAGAACATTCCATTCCATTCCATTGCATTCCAATCCATTCCATTCCGGTTGATTCCATTCCGTTCCATTCCATTCCATTCCATTCCATTCTGGTTGATTCCATTCCATTCCATTCCATTCCATTCCATTCCATTCCATTTCATTTGGGTTGATTCCATTCCATTTCCTTCTATTCCATTCCATTCCATTCTCTTCGCGTTGATTCAGTTCCATCCCATTCCATTCAATTCTATTCGGGCTGATTCCATTCCATTCCTTTCCTTTTCATTCCATTCCATTTGCATTGATTCCATTCCATTCCATTCCATTCCATTCCATTCCATTCGTGTTGATTCCATTCCATTCCATTCCATTGCATTCCATTCCATTCTATTCCATTCCATTGCATTCCATTGCATTCCATTCCATTCCTTTTCATTCCATTCGGGTTGATTCCATTCCATTCCATTCCATTCGATTCCATTCCATTCCATTCCGTTCATGTTGATTCCAATCCATGCCATTCCATTCCATTCCATTCCATTCCATTCCATTCCATTCGAGTTGATTCCATTCCATTCCATTCCATTGCATTCCATTCCATTTCATTTCATTCCATTCGGGTTGATTCTATTCCATTCCATTCCATTCCATTCCCTTCGGTTTGATTCCATTCCATTCCATTCCATTCCATTCGGGTTGATTCCATTCGATTCCATTCCATACCATTCCATTCTATTCCATTCCATTCCGTTCATGTTGATACCATTGCATTCCACGCCATTCCATTCCATTCCACTCCATTAGGGTTGATGCCATTCCATTCCATTCCATACCATTCCATTCCATTTGAATTGATTCCATTCCATTCTGGTTAATTCCATTCCATTCCATTCCATTCCATTGCCTTCCATTCCATTCCATTCCGTTCCATTCGGGTTGGTCTATTCCATTCCAGAACATTCCATTCCTTTACATTTCATTCCAATCCGTTGCATTCCATTCTGGTTGATTCAATTCCTTTCCATTCCATTCCATTCGTTTTGATTCAATTTCATTCCATTCCATTCCATTCCATTCAATTCCATTCGGTTTGATTCAATTCCTTTCCTTTCCATTCCATTCCATTCCATTTGGGTTGATTCCATTCCATTCCATTCCATTCCATTTGGGTTGATTCCATTCCGTTCCATTCCATTGCATTCCATTCCATTCCATTCCATTCCATTCGGTTTGATTCCATTCCTTTCCATTCCATTCCATTCCATTCCATTTGGGTTGATTCCATTCCATTCCATTCCATTCCATTTGAGTTGATTCCATTCCGTTCCATTCCATTCCATTCCATTCCATTCCATTCGGTTGCTTCCATTCCATTCCAGAACAATCCATTCCATTCCATTGCATTCCAATGCATTCCATTCCGGTTGATTCTTTCCGTTCCGTTCCATTCCATTCCATTCCATTCCATTCCATTCTCATTGATTCCATTCCATTCCATTCGTGTTGATTCCATTCCATTCCATTCTATTCCATTCCCTTCTATTCCATTCTATTCCATTCCATTCCATTCTATTCCATTCCATTGCATTCCATTCCATTCCATTGCATTCCATTCCATTCCATTTCATTCCATTCGGTTCGGGTTGATTCCATTCCATTCCATTCCATTCGTGTTGTTTCCATTCCATTCCATTCAATTCCATTCCATTTCATTCCATTCTATTCGCGTTGATTCAGTTCCATCCCATTCCATTCAATTCTATTCGGGCTGATTCCATTCCATTCCTTTCCTTTTCATTCCATTCCATTTGCATTGATTCCATTCCATTCCATTCCATGCCATTCCTTTCCATTCGTGTTGATTCCATTCCATTCCATTCCATTGCATTCCATTCCATTCTATTCCATTCCATTTCATTCCATTGCATTCCATTCCATTCCTTTTCATTCCATTCGGGTTGATTCCATTCCATTCCATTCCATTCGATTCCATTCCAATCCATTCCGTTCATATTGATTCCAATCCATGCCATTCCATTCCATTCCATTCCATTCCATTCGAGTTGATTCCATTCCATTCCATTCCATTGCATTCCATTCCATTTCATTTCATTCCATTCGGGTTGATTCTATTCCATTCCATTCCATTCCATTCCCTTCGGTTTGATTCCATTCCATTCCATTCCATTCCATTCCATTCCATTCGGGTTGATTCCATTCGATTCCATTCCATACCATTCCATTCTATTCCATTCCATTCCGTTCATGTTGATACCATTTCATTCCACGCCATTCCATTCCATTCCACTCCATTAGGGTTGATGCCATTCCATTCCATTCCATACCATTCCATTCCATTTGAATTGATTCCATTCCATCCTGGTTAATTCCATTCCATTCCATTCCATTCCATTGCCTTCCATTCCATTCCATTCCGTTCCATTCGGGTTGCTTCTATTCCATTCCAGAACATTCCGTTCCTTTACATTTCATTCCATTCCGTTGCATTCCATTCCGGTTGATTCAATTCCATTCCATTCCATTCCATTCGTTTTGATTCAATTTCATTCCATTCCATTCCATTCCATTCAATTCCCTTCGGTTTGATTCCATTCCTTTCCTTTCCATTCCATTCCATTCCATTTGGGTTGATTCCATTCCATTCCATTCCATTCCATTTGGGTTGATTCCATTCCGTTCCATTCCATTGCATTCCATTCCATTCCATTCCATTCCATTCGGTTTGATTCCATTCCATTCCATTCCATTCCATTCCATTCCATTTGGGTTGATTCCATTCCATTCCATTCCATTCCATTTGAGTTGATTCCATTCCGTTCCATTCCATTCCATTCCATTCCATTCCATTCGGTTGCTTCCATTCCATTCCAGAACAATCCATTCCATTCTATTGCATTCCAATCCATTCCATTCCGGTTGATTCTTTCTGTTCCGTTCCATTCCATTCCATTACATTCCATTCCATTCTCATTGATTCCATTCCATTCCATTCCATTCCATTCGTGTTGATTCCATTCCATTCCATTCTATTCCATTGCCTTCTATTCCATTCTATTCCATTCCATTCCATTCTATTCCATTCCATTGCATTCCATTCCATTCCATTGCATTCCATTCCATTCCATTTCATTCCATTCGGTTCGGGTTGATTCCATTCCATTCCATTCCATTCGGGTTGTTTCCATTCCATTCCATTCAATTCCATTCCATTTCCTTCCATTCGGTTCGCGTTGATTCCATTCCATTCCATTCCATTCCTTTCCATTCCATTCCATTCCATTCCCTTTGGGTTGATTCCATTCAATTCCATTCCACTCCATTCCATTTCGTTCCATTCGGGTTGATTCCATTCCATTCCATTCCATTCCATTCCATTCCATTCCACTCGGGTTGATTCCATTCCATTCCATTCATTTCCATTGCAATCCATTCCATTCCTTTCCATTCCATTGCATTCCATTCCATCCCATTTCACTCCATTGAGGTTGATTCCATTCCATTCCATTCCATTGCATTCCATTCCATCCCATTCCATTCGGGTTGATTCCATTCCATTCCATTCCATTCCATTGCACTCCATCCCATTCCACTCCATTCCATTCCGGTTGATTCCATTCCCTTCAATTTCATTCCATTCCATTTGGTTTGATTCCATTGCATTCCATTCCATTCCATTCCACTGCATTCCATTGCATTCGGGTTGCTTCCATTCCATTCCAGAACATTCCATTCCATTCCATTCCACTCCAGTTTATTCCATTCCATTCCATTCCACCCCGGTTGATTCCATTCCATTCCATTCCATTCCTTTTTGATTCCATTCCATTCCATTCCATTCCATTCGGGTTTATTCCATTCCATTCCATTCCATACGATTTCATTCTATTCCATTCCATTCCATTCATTTTGATACCATTCCATTCCACGCCATTCCATTCCATTCCATTCCACTCCATTAGGGTTGATGCCATTCCATTCCATTCCATACCATTCCATTCCATTTGAATTGATTCCATTCCATTCCATTCCATTCGGGTCAATTCCATTCCAATCCATTCCATTCCGTTGCCTTCCATTTCATTCCATTCCGTTCCATTCGGGTTGCGTTTATTCCATTCCAGAACATTCCATTCCTTTCCATTCCATTCCATTCCATTGCATTCCATTCCAGTTGATTCCATTCCATTCCATTCCATTGCATTCGTTTTGATTCCATTCCATTCCATTCCATTCCATTCTATTGCATTCCATTCTCTTCCATTCGTGCTGATTCCATTCCATGCCATTCCATTCCATTCCATTCCATTCCATTCCATTCGGGTTGATTCCATTCCATTTCATTCCATTGCATACCATTCCATTCCATTTCATTCCATTCGGGTTGATTCCATTCCATTCCATTCCCTTCCATTCCATTCCATTCCATTCCATTCGGTTTGATTCCATTCCATTCCATACGATTCCATTCTATTCCATTCCATTCCATTCATTTTGATACCATTGCATTCCACGCCATTCCATTCCATTCCACTCCATTAGGGTTGATGCCATTCCATTCCATTCCCTACCATTCCATTCCATTTGAATTGATTCCATTCCATTCCATTCAATTCCATTCGGGTTAATTCCATTCCATTCCATTCCATTCCATTGCAATCCATTCCATTCCTTTCCATTCGGGTTGCTTCTATTCCATTCCAGATCATTCCATTCCATTCCATTCCATTCCATTTCATTCCCTTCCATTCGTGTTGATTCCAATCCATGCCATTCCATTCCATTCCTTTCCATTCCTGTTGATTCCATTCCATGCCATTCCATTGCATTCCATTCTGTTCCATTCGGGTTGATTCCACTCCATTCCATTGCATTCCATTCCACTCAATTTCATTCCATTCGGGTTGATTCCATTCCATTCCATTCCATTCCATTCCATTCCATTCCAGTCCATTCCATTCCCTTCGGGTTGATTCCATTCCATTCCATTCCATTCCATTCCATTCGGGTTGATTCCCTTCCATTCCATTCCATACGATTCCATTCTATTCCATTCCATTCCATTCATGTTGATTCCATTCCATTCCACGCAATTGCATTCCATTCCATTTCACTCCATTAGGGTTGATGCCATTCCATTCCATTCCATACCATTCCATTCCATTTGAATTGATTCCATTCCATTCCATTCCATTCCATTCCATTCCATTCCATTCGGGTTAATTCCATGCCATTCCATTCCATTCCATTGCCTTCCATTCCATTCCATTCCAGTCGGGTTGCTTCTATTCCATTCCATTCCATTCCATTCCTTTCCATTCCATTGCATTCCATTCCGGTTGATTCCCTTCCATTCCATTCCATTCCATTCGTTTTGATTCCATTCCATTCCAATCCATTCCATTCCATTCCAATCCAATCCATTCCATTCCATTCCATTCGGTTTGATTCCATTCCATTCCATACCATTGCATTCTATTCCATTCCTTGTCATTCCATTCGGGGTGATTCCATTCCATTCCATTCCATTCCATTCCGGTTGATTCCATTCCATCCCATTCCATTCCATTCCTTTCCCATCAATTCGGGGTGATTCCTTTCCATTCCATTCTATTCCATTCCATTCTTTTCGCGTTGATTCCATTCCATTCCATTCCATTCCATTCCATTCCACTCCATTCCATTCCACTCAATCCCATTCCATTCCATTCCATTCGGGTTGAATCGATTCCATTCCATTCCGTTCCAATCCATTCCATTCCACTCAATCCCATTCCGTTCCATTTCATTCGGGTTGATTCCATTCCATTCCATTCCATTTGGGTTGATTCCATTCCATTCCATTCCATTCCATACGATTCCATTCTATTCCATTCCATTCCATTCATATTGATACCATTTCATTCCACGCCATTCCATTCCATTCCACTCCATTAGGGTTGATGCCATTCCATTCCATTCCATACCATTCCATTGCATTTGAATTGATTCCATTCCATTCCTTTCCATTCCATTAGGGTTAATTCCAAGCCATTCCATTCCATTCCATTGCCTTCCATTCCATTCCATTCCATTCCATTCCATTCGGGTTGCTTCTATTCGATTCCTTTCCATTCCATTCCATTCCATTCCATTCCATTCCATTGCATTCCATTCCGGGTGATTCCATTCCATTCCATTCCATTCCATTCCATTCCATTCCATTCGTTTTGATTCCATTCCATTCCAATCCATTCCATTCCATTCCATTCCATTCGGTTTGATTCCTTTCCATTCCACACCATTTCATTCCATTCCATTCCATGTCATTCCATTCGGGGTGATTCCATTCCATTCCATTCCATTCCATTCCATTCTGTTTGATTCCATTCCATCCCATTCCATTCCATTCCATTCCCATCCATTCGGGGTGATTCCTTTCCATTCCATTCTATTCCATTCCATTCTTTTCGCGTTGATTCCATTCCATTCCATTCCATTCCATTCCATTCCACTCCATTCCATTCCACTCAATCCCATTCCATTCCATTCCATTCGGGTTGAATCGATTCCATTCCACTCCATTACATTGCATAACATTTCACTACATTTGGGAAGATTCCGTTCTATTCCATTCCAATCCATTCCATTCCATTCCATTCCATTCCATTTGTGTTGATTCCATTCCGTTCCATTCCATTCCATTCCATTCGGTTGTTTCCATTCCATTCCAGAACATTCCATTCCATTCCATTGCATTCCAATCCATTCCATTCCGGTTGATTCCATTCCGTTCCATTCCATTCCATTCCATTCCATTCTGGTTGATTCCATTCCATTCCATTCCATTCCATTCCATTCCATTCCATTCCATTTCATTCGGGTTGATTCCATTCCATTCCATTCTATTCCATTCCATTCCATTCTATTCGCGTTGATTCAGTTCCATCCCATTCCATTCAATTCTATTCGGGCTGATTCCATTCCATTCCTTTCCTTTTCATTCCATTCCATTTGCATTGATTCCATTCCATTCCATTCCATTCCATTCCATTCCATTCGTGTTGATTCCATTCCATTCCATTCCATTGCATTCCATTCCATTCTATTCCATTCCTTTGCATTCCATTGCATTCCATTCCATTCCTTTTCATTCCATTCGGGTTGATTCCATTCCATTCCATTCTATTCGATTCCATTCCATTCCATTCCATTCCGTTCATGTTGATTCCAATCCATGCCATTCCATTCCATTCCATTCCATTCCATTCGAGTTGATTCCATTCCATTCCATTCCATTGCATTCCATTCCATTTCATTTCATTCCATTCGGGTTGATTCTATTCCATTCCATTCCATTCCATTCCCTTCGGTTTGATTCAATTCCATTCCATTCCATTCCATTCGGGTTGATTCCATTCGATTCCATTCCATACCATTCCATTCTATTCCATTCCATTCCGTTCATGTTGATACCATTTCATTCCACGCCATTCCATTCCATTCCACTCCATTAGGGTTGATGCCATTCCATTCCATTCCATACCATTCCATTCCATTTGAATTGATTCCATTCCATTCTGGTTAATTCCATTCCATTCCATTCCATTCCATTCCATTCCATTGCCTTCCATTCCATTCCATTCCGTTCCATTCGGGTTGCTTCTATTCCATTCCAGAACATTCCATTCCTTTACATTTCATTCCAATCCGTTGCATTCCATTGTGGTTGATTCCATTCCATTCCATTCCATTCCATTCGTTTTGATTCAATTTCATTCCATTCCATTCCATTCCATTCAATTCCATTCGGTTTGATTCCATTCCTTTCCTTTCCATTCCATTCCATTCCATTTGGGTTGATTCCATTCCATTCCATTCCATTCCATTTGGGTTGATTCCATTCCGTTCCATTCCATTGCATTCCATTCCATTCCATTCCATTCCATTCGGTTTGATTCCATTCCTTTCCATTCCATTCCATTCCATTCCATTTGGGTTGATTCCATTCCATTCCATTCCATTCCATTTGAGTTGATTCCATTCCGTTCCATTCCATTCCATTCCATTCCATTCCATTCGGTTGCTTCCATTCCATTCCAGAACAATCCATTCCATTCCATTGCATTCCAATCCATTCCATTCCGGTTGATTCTTTCCGTACCGTTCCATTCCATTCCATTCCATTCCATTCCATTCTCATTGATTCCATTCCATTCCATTCCATTCCATTCCATTCGTGTTGATTCCATTCCATTCCATTCTATTCCATTCCCTTCTATTCCATTCTATTCCATTCCATTCCATTCTATTCCATTCCATTGCATTCCATTCCATTCCATTGCATTCCATTCCATTCCATTGCATTCAATTCCATTCCATTTCATTCCATTCGGTTCGGGTTGATTCCATTCCATTCCATTCGGGTTGTTTCCATTCCATTCCATTCCATTCCATTCCATTTCATTCCATTCGGTTCGGGTTGATTCCATTCCATTCCATTCCATTCAGGTTGTTTCCATTCCATTCCATTCAATTCCATTCCATTTCATTCCATTCTATTCGCGTTGATTCAGTTCCAACCCATTCCATTCAATTCTATTCGGGCTGATTCCATTCCATTCCTTTCCTTTTCATTCCATTCCATTTGCATTGATTCCATTCCATTCCATTCCATTCCATTCCATTCCATTCGTGTTGATTACATTCCATTCCATTCCATTGCATTCCATTCCATTCTATTCCATTCCATTGCATTCCATTGCATTCCATTCCATTCCTTTTCATTCCATTCGGGTTGATTCCATTCCATTCCATTCCATTCCATTCGATTCCATTCCAATCCATTCCGTTCATTTTGATTCCAATCCATGCCATTCCATTCCATTCCATTCCATTCCATTCGGTTGCTTCCATTCCATTCCAGAACATTCCATTCCATTACATTCCATTCCGGTAGATTCCATTCCATTCCATTCCATTCCATTCTATTCCATTCCATTCCTTTTGCTTCCATTCCATTCCATTCCATTCCATTTTATTCCATTCGGTTTGATTCCATTGCATTCCACTCCAATGCATTCGTTTTAGTTCCATTTCATTCCATTCGGGTTTATTCCATTCCATTCCATTTCATTCCATTCCATTCTATTCCTTTCTGGTTGATTCCATTCCATTCCATTCCATTCCATTCCATTCCATTCCATTCCATTCGGGTTGATTCCATTCCATTCCATTCCATTCCATTCCATTCCATTCCATTCCATTTGGGTTGATTCCATTCCATTCCATTTCATTCCAATCCATTCGGTTAGATTCCATTGTATTCCATTCCATTCCATTCCATTTCATTCCAATCCATTTGATTTGACTCCATTCCATTACATTCAATTCCATTCGGTTACTTCCTTTCCATTCCAGAACATTCCATTCCATTCCATTCCGTTTGATTCCATTCCATTCCATTCCATTCCACTCCATTCCATTCTATTCCATTCCATCCCCTTTGATTCCATTGCATTCCATTCCATTCCATTTTATTCCATTCGGTTTGATTCCTTTCCATTCCATTCCAATGCATTCCATTCCATTCCATTCAATTCCATTCGGGTTGATTCCATTCCATTCCATTCTATTCCATTCCATTCCATTCTATTCCATTACATTTCATACTATTCGCGTTGATTCCATTCCATCCCATTCCATTCAATTCCATCAAATTCCATTCCATTCCATTCGGGTTGATTCCGTTGCATTCCATTCCATTCCATTCCATTTGGGTGGATTCCATTCCATTCCATTCCATTCCATTCCATTCCATTCCATTCCATTCCTTTCCATTCTAATCCATTCCATTCGTGTTGATTCCATTCCATTCCATTCCTTTGCATTCCATTCCATTCCGTTTCATTTCATTCATGTTGATACCATTCCATTCCACGCCATACCATTCCATTCGGGTTGATTCCATTCCATTCCATTCCATTTCATTCCATTCCATTGCATTCCATTCCATTTCATTCCATTCCATTGCATTCCATTCCATTCTATTCCATTCCATTCCATTCCATTGCATTCCATTCCATTCCTTTTCATTCCATTCGGGTTTATTCCATTCCATTCCATTCCATTGCATTCCATTCCATTCCATTCCATTCGGGTTGATTCCATTCCATTCCATTCCATTCCTTTCCACTCCATTCCATTCCACTCCATTCCATTCCGGTTGATTCCATTCCCTTCAATTACATTCCATTCCATTTGGTTTGATTCCATTGCATTCCATTCCAATCCATTCCATTCCATTCCATTGCATTCGGATTGCTTCCATTCCATTCCTGAACATTCCATTCTATTCCATTCCACTCCAGTTGATTCCATTCCATTCCATTCCATTCCATTCCACTCCGGTTGATTCCATTCCATTCCATTCCATTCCATTCCATTCGTTTTGATTCCATTCCATTCCATTCCATTGCATTCCATTCAATTCGTTTTCATTCCATTCCATTCCCTTTCATTCCATTCGGGTTTTTCCATTCCATTCCATTCTATTCCATTCCATTCCATTCTATTTGCGTTGATTCCATTCCATTCCATTCCATACCATTCCGGTTGATTCGATTCCATTCCATTCCATTCCATTGCATTCCATTTCTTGCCATTCGGGTTGATTCCATTCTATTCCATTCCTATCCATTCCATTCCATTCTGGATGATTAAATTCCATTCCATTCGATTCCATTCCATTAGGGTTGATTCCATTCCATTCCATTCCATTACATTCCATTCCATGCCGGTTGATTCCATTCCATTCCATTCCATTCCATTCCATTCCATTCCATTCGGTTGGATTGCATTCCATTCCATTGCAATGCATTCCATTCCATTCCATTTCATTCCATTCGGGTTGATTCCATTCCATTTCATTCCATTCCATTCCACTCCATTCCATTCCATTCGGGTTGTTTCCATTCCATTCCATTTGATTCCATTGCATTCGATTCCTTTCCATTCGGGTTGACTCCATTCCATTCCATTTTATTCCATTCTATTCCATTCCAATGCATTTATTTCATTCCATTCGGGTAGATTCCGTTCTATTCCATTCCAATCCATTCCATTCCATTCCGGTTGATTCCTTTCCATTCCATTGCATTCCATTACATTTCATTCCATTCGGATTGATTACATTCCATTCCATTCCAATGCATTCCTTTCCATTCCATTTCATTCCATTCGGGTTGATTCCATTCCATTGCATTCCATTCCTTTCCATTCGCTTCTGGTTGATTAATTTCCATTCATTGCATTCCATTCCATTCCATTCGGGTTGATTCCATTCCATTCCTTTCTATTCCATTCCATTCCATTCTATTCGCGTTGATTCCATTGCATCCCATTCCATTTCATTCCATCCGATTCCATTCCATTCCATTCGGGTTGATTCCATTCCATTCTATTTGGGTTAATTCCATTCCATTCCATTGCATTCCATTCCATTCCATTCCATTCCAATCCATTGCATTCGGGTTGATTCAATTCCATTCCATTCCATTCCATTCCATACCATTCCATTCCTTTTGATTCCATTCCATTGCATTCCATTCCATTCCATTCCATTCCATTCCCTTTGGGTTGATTCCATTCCGCTCCAATCCATACCATTCCATTTCATTCGGGTTGATTACATTCCATTCCATTTCATTCCATTCGGGTTGATTCCATTCCATTCCATTCCATTCGGGTTGATTCCATTCCATTCCGTTCTATTCCATTCCTTTCCATTCTATTCGCGTTGATTCCATTCCATCCCATTCCATTCCATTCCATCCCATTCCATTCCTTTCCATTCGGGTTGATTCTATTCCATTTCATTGCATACCATTCCATTCCATTCGGGTTGATTCCATTCCATTCCATTTGATTCCATTCCATTCGATTCCATTTCATTCGGGTTGACTCCTTTGCATTCCATTTCATTCCATTCTATTCCATTCCATTGGATTCCACTTCATTCCATTCGGGTAGATTCCGTTCTATTCCATTCCAATCCATTCCATTCCATACCGGTTGATTCCATTCCATTCCATTCCACTCCATTCCATTCCATTCCACTCCATTCCATTTGGGTTGTTTCCATTCCATTCCATTCCATTCCATTCCATTCCATTCCATTTCATTCCAATCCATTCGGTTTCATTCCATTCCATTCCATTCCATTCCGTTGCTTCCATTCCATTCCAGAACATTCCATTCCATTACATTCCATTCTGGTAGATTCCATTCCATTCCATTCCATTCCATTCTATTCCACTCCATTCCTTTTGCTTCCATTCCATTCCATTCCATTCCATTTTATTCCATTCGGTTTGATTCCATTCCATTCTATTCCACTCCAATGCATTCCTTTTAATTCGATTTCATTCCATTCGGGTTTATTTCATTCCATTCCATTCCATTCCATTCTATTCCATTCTGGTTGATTCCATTCCATTCCATTCCATTCCATTCGGGTTGATTCCATTCCATTCCATTCTATTCCATTCAATTCCATTCTATTCGATTCCATTTCATTCTATTCACATTGATTCCATTCCATCCCATTCCATTCAATTCCATTGAATTCCATTCAATTCCCTTCGGGTTGATTCCGTTGCATTCCATTCCTTTCCATTCCATTTGTGTGGATTCCATTCCATTCCATTCCATTCCATTCCATTCCTTTCCTTTGCATTCTATTCCATTCCATTCGTGTTGATTCCATTCCATTCCATTCTATTCCATTCCATTCGTGTTAATTCCATTCCATTCCATTCCTTTGCATTCCATTCCATTCCGTTTCATTTCATTCATGTTGATACCATTCCATTCCACGCCATTCCATTCCATTCGGGTTGATTCCATTCCATTCCATTCCATTTCATTCCATTCCATTGCATTCCTTTCCATTCTACTCCATTCCATTCCATTCCATTGCATTCCATTCCATTCCTTTTCATTCCATTCGGGTTGATTCCATTCCATTCCATTCCATTCCATTCCATTCCATTTCATTCCATTCCATTCCTTTTCATTCCATTCGGGTTGACTCCATTCCATTCCATTCCATTCCATTCCATTCCCTTTCGTTCATGTTGATTCCATTCCATGCCATTGCATTCCATTCCATTCAATTATATTCGGGTTGATTCCATTCCATTCAATTCCATTGCTTTCCATTCCAATCCATTTCATTCCATTCGGGTTGATTCTATTCCATTCCATTCCATTCCATTCCATTCCCTTCGGGTTGATTCCATTCCATTCCATTCCATTCCATTCGGGTTTATTCCATTCCATTCCATTCCATACGATTTCATGCTATTCCATTCCATTCCATTCATGTTGATACCATTCCATTCCACGCCATTCCATTCCATTCCATTCCACTCCATTAGGGTTGATGCCATTCCATTCCATTCCATACCATTCCATTCCATTTGAATTGATTCCATTCCATTCCATTCCATTCGGGTCAATTCCATTCCAATCCATTCCATTCCGTTGCCTTCCATTTCATTCCATTCCGTTCCATTCGGGTTGCGTTTATTCCATTCCAGAACATTCCATTCCTTTCCATTCCATTCCATTCCATTGCATTCCATTCCAGTTGATTCCATTCCATTCCATTCCATTGCATTCGTTTTGATTCCATTCCATTCCATTCCATTCCATTCTATTGCATTCCATTCTCTTCCATTCGTGTTGATTCCACTCCATGCCATTCCATTCCATTCCATTCCATTCCATTCCATTCGGGTTGATTCCATTCCATTTCATTCCATTGCATACCATTCCATTCCATTTCATTCCATTCGTGTTGATTCCATTCCATTCCATTCCATTCCATTCCCTTCCATTCCATTCCATTCCATTCCATTCTGGTAGATTCCATTCCATTCCATTCCATTCCATTCCATTCCATTCCATTCCATTCGGTTTGATTCCATTCCATTCCATACGATTCCATTCTATTCCATTCCATTCCATTCATTTTGATACCATTGCATTCCACGCCATTCCATTCCATTCCACTCCATTAGGGTTGATGCCATTCCATTCCATTCCCTACCATTCCATTCCATTTGAATTGATTCCATTCCATTCCATTCCATTCCATTCGGGTTAATTCCATTCCATTCCATTCCATTCCATTGCAATCCATTCCATTCCTTTCCATTCGGGTTGCTTCTATTCCATTCCAGATCATTCCATTCCATTCCATTCCATTCCATTTCATTCCCTTCCATTCGTGTTGATTCCAATCCATGCCATTCCATTCCATTCCTTTCCATTCCTGTTGATTCCATTCCATGCCATTCCATTGCATTCCATTCTGTTCCATTCGGGTTGATTCCATTCCATTCCATTGCATTCCATTCCACTCAATTTCATTCCATTCGGCTTGATTCCATTCCATTCCATTCCATTCCATTCCATTCCATTCCAATCCATTCCATTCCCTTCGGGTTGATTCCATTCCATTCCATTCCATTCCATTCCATTCCATTCCATTCGGGTTGATTCCCTTCCATTCCATTCCATACGATTCCATTCTATTCCATTCCATTCCATTCATGTTGATTCCATTCCATTCCACGCCATTGCATTCCATTCCATTTCACTCCATTAGGGTTGATGCCATTCCATTCCATTCCATACCATTCCATTCCATTTGAATTGACTCCATTCCATTCCATTCCATTCCATTCCATTCCATTCCATTCGGGTTAATTCCATGCCATTCCATTCCATTCCATTGCCTTCCATTCCATTCCATTCCAGTCGGGTTGCTTCTATTCCATTCCATTCCATTCCATTCCTTTCCATTCCATTGCATTCCATTCCGGTTGATTCCATTCCATTCCATTCCATTCCATTCGTTTTGATTCCATTCCATTCCAATCCATTCCATTCCATTCCAATCCATTCCATTCCATTCCATTCCATTCCATTCCATTCGGATTGATTCCATTCCATTCCATACCATTGCATTCTATTCCATTCCATGTCATTCCATTCGTGGTGATTCCATTCCATTCCATTCCATTCCATTCCATTCCGGTTGATTCCATTCCATCCCATTCCATTCCATTCCTTTCCCATCCATTCGGGGTGATTCCTTTCCATTCCATTCTATTCCATTCCATTCTATTCGCGTTGAATCCATTCCATTCCATTCCGTTCCACTCCATTCCATTCCACTCAATCCCATTCCGTTCCATTCCATTCGGGTTGACTCGATTCCTTTCCACTTCATTACATTGCATACCATTTCACTACATTTGGGTAGATTCCGTTCTATTCCATTCCAATCCATTCCATTCCATTCCATTCCATTCGGGTTGATTCCATTCCATTCCATTCCATTCCATACGATTCCATTCTATTCCATTCCATTCCATTCATATTGATACCATTTCATTCCACGCCATTCCTTTCCATTCCACTCCATTAGGGTTGATGCCATTCCATTCCATTCCATACCATTCCATTGCATTTGAATTGATTCCATTCCATTCCTTTCCATTCCATTAGGGTTAATTCCAAGCCATTCCATTCCATTCCATTGCCTTCCATTCCATTCCATTCCATTCCATTCGGGTTGCTTCTATTCCATTCCTATCCATTCCATTCCATTCCATTCCATTCCATTCCATTGCATTCCATTCCGGGTGATTCCATTCCATTCCATTCCATTCCATTCCATTCCATTCCATTCCATTCCATTCCATTCGTTTTCATTCCATTCCATTCCAATCCATTCCATTCCATTCCATTCCATTCGGTTTGATTCCTTTCCATTCCACACCATTGCATTCCATTCCATTCCATGTCATTCCATTCGGGGTGATTCCATTCCATTCCATTCCATTCCATTCCATTCCATTCTGGTTGATTCCATTCCATCCCATTCCATTCCATTCCATTCCCATCCATTCGGGGTGATTCCTTTCCATTCCATTCTATTCCATTCCATTCTTTTCGCGTTGATTCCATTCCATTCCATTCCATTCCACTCCATTCCATTCCACTCAATCCCATTCCATTCCATTCCTTTCGGGTTGAATCGATTCCATTCCACTCCATTACATTGCATACCATTTCACTACATTTGGGAAGATTCCGTTCTATTCCATTCCAATCCATTCCATTCCATTCCATTCCATTCCATTCCATTCCATTCCATTCCATTCCATTTGTGTTGATTCCATTCCATTCCATTCCATTCCATTCCATTCCATTCCATTCCATTTCGGATGATTCCATTCCGTTCCATTCCATTCCATTCCATTCGGTTGTTTCCATTCCATTCCAGAACATTCCATTCCATTCCATTGCATTCCAATCCATTCCATTCCGGTTGATTCCATTCCGTTCCATTCCATTCCATTCCATTCCATTCTGGTTGATTCCATTCCATTCCATTCCATTCCATTCCATTCCATTCCATTTCATTCGGGTTGATTCCATTCCATTCCATTCTACTCCATTCCATTCCATTCTATTCGCGTTGATTCAGTTCCATCCCATTCCATTCAATTCTATTCGGGCTGATTCCATTCCATTCCTTTCCTTTTCATTCCATTCCATTTGCATTGATTCCATTCCATTCCATTCCATTCCATTCGTGTTGATTCCATTCCATTCCATTCCATTGCATTCCATTCCATTCTATTCCATTCCATTGCATTCTATTGCATTCCATTCCATTCCTTTTCATTCCATTCGGGTTGATTCCATTCCATTCCATTCCATTCCATTCCGTTCATGTTGATTCCAATCCATGCCATTCCATTCCATTCCATTCCATTCCATTCGAGTTGATTCCATTCCATTCCATTCCATTGCATACCATTCCATTTCATTTCATTCCATTCGGGTTGATTCTATTCCATTCCATTCCATTCCATTCCCTTCGGTTTGATTCCATTCCATTCCATTCGGGTTGATTCCATTCGATTCCATTCCATACCATTCCATTCTATTCCATTCCATTCCGTTCATGTTGATACCATTTCATTCCACGCCATTCCATTCCATTCCACTCCATTAGGGTTGATGCCATTCCATTCCATTCCATACCATTCCATTCCATTTGAATTGATTCCATTCCATTCTGGTTAATTCCATTCCATTCCATTCCATTCCATTGCCTTCCATTCCATTCCATTCCGTTCCATTCGGGTTGCTTCTATTCCATTCCAGAACATTCCATTCCTTTACATTTCATTCCAATCCATTGCATTCCATTCTGGTTGATTCAATTCCATTCCATTCCATTCCATTCGTTTTGATTCAATTTCATTCCATTCCATTCCATTCCATTCAATTCCATTCGGTTTGATTCCATTCCTTTCCTTTCCATTCCATTCCATTCCATTTGGGTTGATTCCATTCCATTCCATTCCATTCCATTTGGGTTGATTCCATTCCGTTCCATTCCATTGCATTGCATTCCATTCCATTCCATTCCATTCCATTCGGTTTGATTCCATTCCTTTCCATTCCATTCCATTCCATTCCATTTGGGTTGATTCCATTCCATTCCATTCCATTCCATTTGAGTTGATTCCATTCCGTTCCATTCCATTCCATTCCATTCCATTCCATTCCATTCGGTTGCTTCCATTCCATTCCAGAACAATCCATTCCATTCCATTGCATTCCAGTCCATTCCATTCCGGTTGATTCTTTCCGTTCCGTTCCATTCCATTCCATTCCATTCCATTCCATTCCATTCTCATTGATTCCATTCCATTCCATTCCATTCCATTCGTGTTGATTCCATTCCATTCCATTCTATTCCTTTCCCTTCTATTCCATTCTATTCCATTCCATTCCATTCTATTCCATTCCATTGCATTCCATTCCATTCCATTGCATTCCATTCCATTCCATTGCATTCCATTCGGTTCGGGTTGATTCCATTCCATTCCATTCCATTCGGGTTGTTTCCATTCCATTCCATTCAATTCCATTCCATTTCATTCCATTCTATTCGCGTTGATTCAGTTCCATCCCATTCCATTCAATTCTATTCGGGCTGATTCCATTCCATTCCTTTCCTTTTCATTCCATTCCATTTGCATTGATTCCATTCCATTCCATTCCATGCCATTCCATTCCATTCGTGTTGATTCCATTCCATTCCATTCCATTGCATTCCATTCCATTCTATTCCATTCCATTGCATTCCATTGCATTCCATTCCATTCCTTTTCATTCCATTCGGGTTGATTCCATTCCATTCCATTCCATTCGATTCCATTCCAATCCATTCCGTTCATGTTGATTCCAATCCATGCCATTCCATTCCATTCCATTCGAGTTGATTCCATTCCATTCCATTCCATTGCATTCCATTCCATTTCATTTCATTCCATTCGGGTTGATTCTATTCCATTCCATTCCATTCCATTCCCTTCGGTTTGATTCCATTCCATTCCATTCCATTCCATTCGGGTTGATTCCATTCGATTCCATTCCATACCATTCCATTCTATTCCATTCCATTCCGTTCATGTTGATACCATTTCATTCCACGCCATTCCATTCCATTCCACTCCATTAGGGTTGATGCCATTCCATTCCATTCCATACCATTCCATTCCATTTGAATTGATTCCATTCCATTCTGGTTAATTCCATTCCATTCCATTCCATTCCATTGCCTTCCATTCCATTCCATTCCGTTCCATTCGGGTTGCTTCTATTCCATTCCAGAACATTCCATTCCTTTACATTTCATTCCATTCCGTTGCATTCCATTCCGGTTGATTCAATTCCATTCCATTCCATTCCATTCGTTTTGATTCAATTTCATTCCATTCCATTCCATTCCATTCAAATCCCTTCGGTTTGATTCCATTCCTTTCCTTTCCATTCCATTCCATTCCATTTGGGTTGATTCCATTCCATTCCATTCCATTCCATTTGGGTTGATTCCATTCCGTTCCATTCCATTGCATTCCATTTCATTCCATTCCATTCCATTAGGTTTGATTCCATTCCTTTCCATTCCATTCCATTCCATTCCATTTGTGTTGATTCCATTCCATTCCATTCCATTCCATTTGAGTTGATTCCATTCCGTTCCATTCCATTCCATTCCATTCCATTCCATTCCATTCGGTTGCTTCCATTCCATTCCAGAACAATCCATTCCATTCCATTGCATTCCAATCCATTCCATTCCGGTTGATTCTTTCTGTTCCGTTCCATTCCATTCCATTCCATTCCATTGCATTCCATTCTCATTGATTCCATTCCATTCCATTCCATTCCATTCGTGTTGATTCCATTCCATTCCATTCTATTCCATTCCCTTCTATTCCATTCTATTCCATTCCATTCCATTCTATTCCATTCCATTGCATTCCATTCCATTCCATTCCATTCCATTCCATTCCATTTCATTCCATTCGGTTCGGGTTGATTCCCTTCCATTCCATTCCATTCGGGTTGTTTCCATTCCATTCCATTCAATTCCATTCCATTTCATTCCATTCGGTTCGCGTTGATTCCATTCCATTCCATTCCTTTCCATTCCATTCCATTCCATTCCCTTTGGGTTGATTCCATTCCATTCCATTCCACTCCATTCCATTTCGTTCCATTCGGGTTGATTCCATTCCATTCCATTCCATTCCATTCCATTCCATTCCATTCCACTCGGGTTGATTCCATTCCATTCCATTCATTTCCATTGCAATCCATTCCATTCCTTTCCATTCCATTGCATTCCATTCCATCCCATTTCACTCCATTCAGGTTGATTCCCTTCCATTCCATTCCATTGCATTACATTCCATCCCATTCCATTCGGGTTGATTCCATTCCATTCCATTCCATTCCATTGCACTCCATCCCATTCCACTCCATTCCATTCCGGTTGATTCCATTCCCTTCAATTTCATTCCATTCCATTTGGTTTGATTCCATTGCATTACATTTCATTCCATTCCACTGCATTCCATTGCATTCGGGTTACTTCCATTCCATTCCAGAACATTCCATTCTATTCCATTCCACTCCAGTTGATTCCATTCCATTCCATTCCATTCCATTCCACCCCGGTTGATTCCATTCCATTCCATTCCATTCCTTTTTGATTCCATTCCATTCTATTCCATTCCATTCCATTCCATTCGTTTTGATTCCATTCCATTCCATTCCATTCCATTCCATTCCATTCCATTCCATTCGGGTTTTTTCCATTCCATTCCATTCTATTCCATTCCATTACATTATATTCGCGTTGATTCCATTCCGTTCCATTCCATACCATTCGGGTTGATTCGATTCCATTCCATTCCATTCCATTCCATTGCATTCCATTTCTTACCATTCGGGTAAATTCCGTTCTATTCCATTCCTATCCATTCCATTCCATTCCGGATGATTACATTCCATTCCATTCGATTCCATTCCATTAGGGTTGATTCCATTCCATTCCATTCCATTCCATTTCATTCCATGCCGGTTGATTCCATTCCATTCCATTCCATTCCATTCCATTCCATTCCATTCCATTCCATTCCATTCCATTCCATTCGGTTGGATTCCATTCCATTCCATTGCAATGCATTCCATTCCATTCCATTTCATTCCATTCGGGTTGATTCCATTATATTTCATTCCATTCCATTCCACTCCATTCCATTCCATTCGAGTTGTTTCCATTCCATTCCATTTGATTCCATTCCATTCGATTCCTTTCCATTCAGGTTGACTCCATTCCATTCCTTTTCATTCCATTCTATTCCTTTCCATTGCATTTATTTCATTCCATTCGGGTAGATTCCGTTCTATTCCATTCCAATCCATTCCATTCCATTCCGGATGATTCCATTCCATTCCATTCCATTCCATTCCATTACATTTTATTCCATTCGGATTGATTCCATTCCATTCCATTCCAATGCATTCCTTTCCATTCCATTTCATTCCATTCGGGTTGATTCCATTCCATTGCATTCCATTCCATTCCATTCGCTTCTGGTTGATTCCTATCCATTCCATTGCATTCCATTCCATTCCATTCGGGTTGATTCCATTCCATTCCTTTCTATTCCATTCCATTCCATTCTATTCGAGTTGATTCCATTGCATCCCATTCCATTTCATTCCATCCCATTCCATTCCATTCCATTCGGGTTGATTCCATTCCATTCCAATTGGGTTAATTCCATTCCATTCCATTCCATTCCATTCCAATCCATTGCATTCGGGTTGATTATATTCCATTCCATTCCATTCCATTCCATACCATTCCATTCCTTTTGATTCCATTCCATTGCATTCCATTGCATTCCATTCCATTCCATTCCATTCCATTCCATTCCATTCCCTTTGGGTAGATTCCACTCCGCTCCAATCCATACCATTCCATTCCATTCCGGCTGATTGCATTACATTCCATTCCATTCCATTCCATTCCATTCCATTCCATTCGGGTTGATTCCATTCCATTCCATTCTATTCCATTCCTTTCCATTCTATTCGCGTTTATTCCATTCCATCCCATTCCATTCCTTTCCATTCGGGTTGATTCTATTCCATTGCATTCCATACTATTCCATTCCATTCGGGTTGATTCCATTCCATTCCATTTGATTCCATTCCATTCGATTCCATTCCATTCAGGTTGAATCCTTTGCATTCCATTTCATTCCATTCTATTCCATTCCATTGGATTCCACTTCATTCCATTCGGGTAGATTCCGTTCTATTCCATTCCAATCCATTCCATTCCATACCGGTTGATTCCATTCCATTCCATTCCACTCCATTCCATTCCATTCCACTCCATTCCATTTGGGTTGTTTCCATTCCATTCCATTCCATTCGGTTTGTTTCCATTCGATTCCTTTCTATTCCATTCCATTCCATTCTATTCGCGTTGATTCCATTCCATTCTATTCCATTCCATTCCATTGCATTCCATTCCATTCCATTCTGGTTGATTCCATTCCATTCCATTCCATTCCATTCCATTCCCATCCATTCGGGGTGATTTCTTTCCATTCCATTCTATTCCATTCCATTCTATTCGCGATGATTCCATTCCATTCCATTCCATTCCATTCCATTAAATCCCATTCCACTCCATTCCATTCCAGTTGACTCGATTCCATTCCTTTCCATTCCATTCCATTCCATTCCATTCCATTCCATTCCATTGCATACCAGTTCATTCCATTCGGGTAGATTCCGTTGTATAACATTCCAATCCATTCCATTCCATTCCATTCCATTCCATTTGGGTTGATTCCATTCCGTTCCATTCCGTTCCATTCCATTCGGTTGCTTCCATTCCATTCCAGAACATTCCATTCCATACCATTACATTCCAATCCTTTCCATTCCGGTCGATTCCATTCCGTTCCATTCCATTCCATTCCATTTCATTCCATTCCGGTTGATTCCTTTCCATTCCATTCCATTCCATTCCATTCCATTCCATTCGGCTTGATTCCATTCCATTCCATTCTAATCCATTGCATTCCATTCTATTCTCGTTGATTACATTCCAACCCATTCCATTCAATTCTATTCGGCCTGATTCCATTCCATTTCATTTCATTCCATTTGCATTGATTCCATTCCATTCCATTCCATTCCATTCCATTCTGGTTGATTCCATTCCATTCCATTCAATTCGGATTGATTCCATTCCATTCCATTCTATTCCATTCCATTCCATTCTATTCTCGTTGATTGCATTCCATCCCATTGCATTCCATTCCATCTCATTCCATTCCATTCCATTCGGGTTGATTCCATTCCATTCCATTCCATTCCATTGCATTCGGGTTGATTCCATTCCATTCCAATCCATTCCATTCCATTCCATTCGTGTTGATTCCATTCCATTCCATTGCATTCCATTCCATTCCGTTTCATTCCATTCATGTTGATTCCATTCCATTCCGTTCCATTCCATTCCCTTCCATTCGTGTTGATTCCATTCCATGGCATTCCATTCTATTCCATTCCAATTCCTTCCTTTCAATTCCATTTCATTCCATTCTGGATGATTCCATTCCATTCCATTCCTTTCCATTCCCTTCGGGTTTATTCCATTCCATTCCATTCCATTGCATTCCATTCGGGTTGTTTCCATTCCATTTCATTCGATTCGATTCCATTCCATTCCATTCCATTGCATTCCATTCGGGATGATTCCATTCCATTCCATTCCATTCGTGTTGATACCATTACAATCCACGCCATTCCATTCCATTCAATTCCATTAGAATTGATGACATTCCATTCCATTCCATACCATTCCACTCCATTTGGGTTGATTCCATTCCATTCCATTCCATTCCATCCGGGTTAATTCCATTCCATTCCATTCCATTCCATTCCATTCCATTCCATTTGGGTTGCTTACATTCCATTCAAGAACATTCCATTCCATTCCATTCCATTCCTTTCCATTCCCTTCTATTCAGGTTGATTCCATTCCATTCCATTCCATTCCGTTCCATTCGTTTTGATTCCATTCCACTCCATTCCATTCGGTTTGATTCCATTCAATTCCATTCCATTGCATTACATTCCATTCCATTTCATTCCATTCGGGTTGATTCCATTCCATGCCATTCCGTTCCATTCTGGTTGATTCAATTCTATTCCATTCCCTTCCATTCCATTCCATTCCATTTGGGTTTCTTCCATTCCATTCTGGAACATTCCATTCCTTTCCATTCCATTCCGGTAGATTTCATTCCATTCCATTCCATTCCATTCGTTTAGATTCCATTCCTTTCCTTTCCATTCCATTACATTACATTACATCAAATTCGGTTTGATTCCATACCATTTCATTCAATTGCATTCCATTCCATTCCATGTCATTCCATTTGGGTTGATTCCATTCCATTCCATTCCATTCCATTCCATTCCATTCCATTCCATTCCATTCCCCTCGCGTTGAATCCATTCCATTCCACTCCATTCCATTCCATTCCATTCCCTTCCCTTCGGGTTGAATCCATTCCATTCCATTCCATTCCATTCCATACCATTCCATTCCACTCTGGTTGATTCCATTCCATTCCATTCCATTCCATTCCTTTCCAGTCCATTCGTGTTAATTCCATTCCATTTCATTCCATTCCATTCCATTACATTCCATTTGGGTTGATTCCATTCCATTCCATTCCATTCCATTCCATTCCATTCCATCCTATTCCATTCCACTCCATTCCAT
This sequence comes from Pan paniscus, assembly GCF_029289425.2. NCBI lineage: Eukaryota > Metazoa > Chordata > Mammalia > Primates > Hominidae > Pan > Pan paniscus. The sequence goes on along the minus strand of NC_073267.2, from coordinate 40,057,802 downwards.
TCTGGTTGATCCCATTCCATTCCATCCCATTCTATTCCATTCCATTCCATTCCATTGCATTCCATTCCATTACATTCTGGTTGATTCCATTCCATTCCGTTCCATTTCATTCCATTCCATTCCATTCCCATCCATTCGGGGTTTTTGCTTTCCATTCCATTCTATTCCATTCCATTCTATTCGCGATGTTTCATTCCATTCCATTCCATTCCATTCCATTAAATCCCATTCCACACCATTCCATTCCGGCTGACTCGATTCCATTCCATTCCATTCCATTCCATTCCATTCCATTCCATTCCATTCCATTGCAAACCAGGTCATTCCATTCGGGTAGATTCTGCTCTATTCCATTCCAATCCATTCCATTCCGTTCCATTCCATTCCATTCCATTTGGTTGCTTCCATTCCATTCCAGAACATTGCATTCCATACCATTGCATTCCAATCCTTTCCATTCTGGTCGATTCCGTTCCATTCCATTCCATTCCATTCCATTTCATTCCATTCTGGTTGATTCAATTCCATTCCTTTCCATTCCATTCTATTCGGGTTGATTCCATTCCATCCCATTCCATTCCATTCCATCCCATTACATTCCATTCCATTCTGGTTGATTCCATTCCATTCCTTTCCATTCCATTCCATTATGTTTGATTCCATTCCATTCCATTCTCTTCCATTCCATCCCATTCTATTCAATTCCATTCCATTCTATTCACATTGATTCCATTCCATCCCATTCCATTCCATTCCATCCCATTACATTCCATTCCATTCGGGTTGATTCCATTCCATTCAGTTGCATTCCATTCCATTTGGGTGGATTCCATTCCACGCCATTCCATTCCATTCCATTCCATTCCATTCCATTCGTGTTGAATCTATTCCATTCCATTCCTTTCCATTCTATTCCATTCCATTCGTGTTGATTCCATTCCATTCCATTCCATCGCATTCCATTCCATTCCGTTTCATTCCATTCATGTTGATTCCTTTCCATTCCATTCCAATCGGGATGATTCCGTTCCCTTCCTTTCCATTCCATTCCATTCCATTCGTGTTGATGCCATTCCATTCCATTCCATAACATTCCATTCCCATTGGGTTGATTCCATTCCATTCCACTCCATTCCATTCGGGTTAATTGCATTCCATTCCATTCCATTCGACTCCATTCCTTTCCATTCCATTCGGGTGGCTTCCATTCCAGTCAAGAACATTCCATTCCATTCCATTCCATTCCATTCCGCTCCATTCCAATCCATTCCATTCCATGTGGGTTGATTTCATTCCATTCCATTCCATTCCATTCCATTCCATTCCATTCCATTCGGGTTGATTCCATTCCATTCCATTCCATTCCATTCCACTCCACTCCATTCCATTCCATTCCATTTGTGTTGATTCCATTCCATTCCTTTCCATACCATTCCATTCCACTCGGTTTGATTCCATTAACTACCATTCCATTCCATTCCATTCGGGTTGATGCCATTCCATTCCATTCCATTCCATTCAATTCTTATAGGTTCCGTCCTATTCCATTCCATTCCATTCCATTCCATTCCGTTCGGGTTGATTCCATTCCGTTCCATTCCAGTCCATTCCATTCCATTCCGATTGATTCCATGCCATTGCTTTCCATTCCATTCCGTTCCATTCCATTCCATTCCGATTAATTCCATTCCATTCCATTGCATTCCATTCCATTCCACTCCATTCCTTTGTGGTTGATTCCATTCCATTCCATTCCATTCCATTCCATTCCTTTCCATTCCTTTCCAATCCGTTTCATTCCATTCCATTCAATTTCATTCCATTCGGGTTGATTCCATTCCATTCCATTCCATACCATTCCATTGCTTTAGATTCCATTCCATTCCATTCCATTCCATTCCACTCCATTCCATTCCATTCCGTTCGGGTTGATTCCATTCCGTTCCAATCCATACCATTCCATTCAATTCCGGTTGATTCCATTCCATTCCATTTCATTCCATTCAATTCGGGTTGATTCCATTCCATTTCTTTCTATTCCATTCCATTCCATTGTATTCCATTCCATTCCATTCTATTCGCGTTGATTCCATTCCATCCCATTCCATTCCATTCCATCCCATTCCATTCCATTCCATTCGGGTTGAATCCATTGCATTCCATTCCATTTCATACCATTAGGGTGGATTCCATTCCATTCCATTCAATTCCATTCCATTCCATTCCGTTCGGGTTGATTCCATTCCCTTCCATTCCGTTGCATTCCATTCCATTCCACTCCATTCCATTCCACTCAGGCTGATTCCATTCCATTTCTTTCCATTCCATTCCATTCCATTCCGGTTTTTTCCATTCCATTCCATTCGGTTGCTTCCATTCCATTCCAGAACATTCCATTCCATTCCATTCCTGTTGATTCCATTGCATTCCATTCCATTCCATCTATTACATTCCTTTCCTTTTGCTTCCATTCCATTCCATTCCAATCCATTTTATTCCATTTGTTTTGATTCCATTCCATTCCATTCCAATGCATTCCATTCCATTCCATTTCATTCCATTCGGGTTTATTCCATTCCATTGCATTCCATTGTATTCCATTCTGGTTGATTCCGTTCCATTCCATTCCACTCCATTCCATTTCATTCGGGTTGATTCCATTCCATTCCATTCCATTCCATTCCATTCCATTCCATTCCATTTGTGTTGACTCCATTCCATTCCATTCCATTCCATTCCATTTCATTCCAATCCATTCTGTAAGATTCCATTCCATTTCATTCCATTCCATTCCATTCCATTCCATTTCATTCCAATCCATTCGGTTTGACTGCATTCCATTACATTCCTTTCCATTCGGTTGCTTCCTTTCCATTCCGGAACATTCCATTCCCTTCTGGTTGAATCCATTCCATTCCATTCCATTCCATTCCATTCCATTCGGGTTGATTCCATTCCATTCCATTGCATTGCCTTCCTTTCCATTCCATTCCATTTCATTCGGTTTGATTCCATTCCATTTCTATCCATTCCATTGCATTCCATTCCACTCCATTCCATTCGGGTTGATTCCATTCCATTCCAATCCATTCCATTCCATTCCGTTCTATTCCATTCCATTCCATTCCATTCGGGTTGATTGCATTCCATTCCATTCCATAACATTCCATTCCTGTTGATTCTATTCCATTCCATTTCATTACATTCCGTTCGGGTTGATTCCATTCCGTTCCAATCCATACCGCTCCATTCCATTTGGGTTCATTCCATTCCATTCCATTTCATTCCATTCGGGTTTTTTCCATTCCATTCCATACCATTCCATTCCATTCTGGTTGATTCCATTCCATTCCATTCCATTCCATTCGGGTTGATTCCATTACATTCCATTCTATTCCATTCAATTCCATTCTATTCCATTCCATTCCATTCTATTCGCGTTGATTCCATTCCATCCCATTCCATTTCATTCCATTCCATTCCAATCCATTCGGGTTGCTTCCATTCCAGTCAAGAACATTCCAATCCATTCCATTCCATTCCCTTCCATTCCACTCCATTCAAATCCATTCCATTCCATGTGGGTTGATTCCATTCCTTTCCATTCCATTCCATTCCATTCGGGTTGATTCCATTCCATTCCATTCCATTGCATACCATTCCATTCCGTTAGTTTTGATTCCATTCCATTCCATTCCATTCCATTCCATTCCATTCCATTCCATTCGGGTTGATTCCATTCCATTCCATTCCTTTCCATTCCATTCCATTCCATTCCTTTCCATTCCATTCGTGTAGATTCCGTTTTATTCCATTGCATTCCCTTCCGATCGGGTTGATTCCATTCCATTCCTTTCCAATCCATTCCATTCCATTCCGATTGATTCCATTCCATTCCATTCCATTCCTTTCCGTTTCATTCCATTCCATTCCGATTGATTCAATTCCATTCCATTCCATTCCATTCCATTCCATTCCATTCCATTCCATTCCATTCCATTCCATTGTGGTTGATTCCATTCCATTCCATTCCATTCCTTTCCATTCCGTTGCATTCCATTCCATTCAATTTCATTCCAGTCGGGTTGATTCCATTCCATTCCATTCCTTTCCGTTCCATTCCTCTCTGGTTCATTCCATTCCATTCCGTTCCATTCGATTACATTTCATTCCATTCCCTTCGGGTTGAATCCATTCCATTCAATTGCATACCATTCCATTTCATTCCATTCCATTCGGGTTGATTCCATTCCATTTATTTCGATTCCATTCCATTCCATTCCATTCCATTCCATTCCATTCGGGTTGATTCCATTCCATTCCATTGCATTCCATGCCATTCCATTCCATTCGGGTTGATTCCATTCCATTCCATTCCATTCCATTCCATTCCATTCCATTCCATTCCATTCCGTTCCATTCCCTTCGGGTTTATTCCATACCATTCCATTCCATTCCATTCGGGTTTTTTCCGTTCCATTTCATTCCATTCCATTCCATTCCATTCCAATCCATTCCATTCCATTCCATTCTGGATAATTCCATTCCATTCCATTCCATTCCATTCCATTCCATTCCATTCGTGTTGATACCATTCCATTCCATTCCATTCCACTCCATTCCATTCCATTAGGGTTGATGCCATTCCATCCCTTTGCATACCATTCCATTCCAATTGGGTTCGTTCCATTCCTTTCCATTCCATTCCATTCGGGTTAATTCCATTCCATTCCATTCCATTCCATTCCATTCCATTGCATGCCATTCGGGTTGCTTCCATTCCAGTCAAGAATATTCCATTATATTCCATTCCATTTCATTCCTTTCCATTCCTGTTGATTTCATTCAATTCCATTCCACTCCATTCCTTTTGATTCCATTCCATTCCATTCCATTCCATTCCATTCCATTCCATTCGGTTTGATTCCATTCCGTTCCATTCCATTGCATTCCATTCCATTCCGTTTCATTCCATTCGGGTTGATTCCATTCCATTCCATTCCATTCCATTCTGGTTTATTCCATTCCATACCATTCCCTTCAATTCCATTCAATTCCATTCCATTCGTATTCCTCCCATTCCATTCCAGAACATTCTATTCCATTCCTTTCCATTCCATTCCATTCGGGTTCATTCCATTCCATTCCATTCCATTCCATTCCATTCCATTCCATTCGGGTTGATTCCATTCCATTCTATTCCATTGCATTCCATTCCATTCCATTCCATTCGGGTTGATTCCATTCCATTCCATTCCATTCCATTCCATTCCGGTTTATTCCATTCCATTCCTTTCCATTCCATTCCATTCTATTCCAATCTGTGCCATTCCATTCGGGTTGATTCCATTGCATTCCATTCCATTCCATTCCATTCCATTCCATTCGGGTTGATTCCATTCCATTCCATTCCATTCCATTCGGTTGTTTCCATTTCATTCCAGAACATTGCATTCCATTCCATTCCATTCCATTCCATTCCGGTTGATTCCATTCCATTCCATTCCATTCCATTCTATTCCATTCCATTCCTTTTGATTCCATTCCATTCCATTCCATTCCATTCGGTTTGATTCCATTCCATTCTAATCAATTCCTTTCCATTCCCTTCTGGTTGATTCCTTTCCACTCCATTGCTTTCCATTCCTTTCAATTCCGGATGATTCCATTCCATTTCATTCCATTCCATTCCATTCCATTCCATTCCATTCAATTCGGGATGATTCCATTCCATTCCATAGCATTCCATTCGTGTTGCTACCATTCCATTCTTCGCCTTTCCATTCCATTCCATCCCATTACGGTTCATGGCATTCCATACCATTCCATACCATTCCATTCCATTTGGGTTGATTCCATTCCATTCCATTCCATTCCATTCGGGTTAAATCCATTCCACACCATTCCATTCCATTTGGGTTGATTCCATTCCATTCCATTCCATTCCATTCGGGTTAATTCTATTCCATTCCATTCCATTCCATTTGTGTTGACTCCATTCCATTCCACTCCATTCCATTCCATTCGGGTTAATTCCATTGCATTCCATTCCATTCCATTCCATTCCATTCGGGTTTCTTCCATTCCAGTCAAGAACATTCCATTCCATTCCATTCCATTCCATTCCATTCCATTCCATTCCACTCCATTCCAATCCATTCCATTCCACGTGGGTCTATTCTATTCCATTCCATTCCATTCCATTCCATTCGGGTTTGTTCCATTCCATTCCATTCCATACCATTCCATTCCTTTCGGGTTGATTCCATTCCATTCCATTCCATTCCATTGCATTCCATTCCATTCGGGTTGATTCCATTATATTCCATTCCATTAAATTCCATTACATTCCATTCGGGTAGATTCCGTTCTATTCCATTCCATTCCATTCCATTCCGTTCGGGTTGATTCCATTCCATTCCATACCAATCCATTTGAATCCATTCCTATTGATTCCATTCCAATCCATTCCATTCCATTCCGTTCCATTCCAATTGATTCCATTCCAATCCATTCCATTCCATTGCGTTCCATTCCGATTGATTCCATTCCATTCCATTCCATTCTTTGTGGTTGATTCCATTCCATTCCATTGCACTGCATTCCTTTCCATTCAATTTCATTCCATTCGGGTTCATTCCATTCAATTCCATTCCATTCCATTCGGGTTGAATCCATTGCATTCCATTCCATTCCATTCCATTTCATTCCAATCCACTCGATTTGACTCCATTCCATTATATTCAATTCCATTCGGTTGCTTCCTTTCCATTCCGGAACATTCCATTCCATTCCATTCCATTCTGGTTGATTCCATTCCATTCCATTCCATTCCACTCCATTCCATTCTATTTCATTCCATTCCCTTTGATTCATTTCCATTCCATTCCATTCCATTTAATTCCATTCGGTTTGATTCCTTTCCATTCCATTCCAATCCATTCCATTCCATTCCATTTCATTCCATTCGGGTTGATTCCATTCCATTGCATTCCATTCCATTCCATTCTCATCCATTCTGGTTGATTCCATTCCATTCAATTCCATTCGGAATGATTCCATTCCATTCCATTATATTCCATTCCATTCCATTCTATTCCATTCCATTCCATTCTATTCACGTTGATTCCATTCCATCCCATTCCATTCCATTCCATCAAATTCCATTCCATTCCATTCGGGTTGATTCCGTTGCATTCCATTCCATTCCATTCCATTTGGGTTGATTCCATCCCATTCCATTGCATTCCATTCCATTCCTTTCCATTCTATTCCATTCCATTCGTGTTGATTCCATTCCATTGCATTCCTTTGCATTCCATTCCATTCCGTTTCATTCCATTCATGTTGATACCATTCCATTCCACGCCATTCCATTCCATTCTATTCCATTAGGGTTGATGCCATTCCATTCCTTTCCATACCATTCCATTCCATTTGGGTTGATTCCATTCCTTTCCATTCCATTCCATTCGGGTTAATTGCATTCCATTCCATTCCATTGGAATCCATTCCATTCCATTCCATTCTGGTGGCTTCCATTCCAGTCAAGAACATTCCATTCCATTCCATTCCATTCCACTCCATTCCATTCCATGTGTGTTGATTCCATTCCATTCCATTCCATTCCATTCCATTCCATTCCATTCCATTCCACTCCATTCCATTCCATTCCATTCGGGTTTATTCCATTCCATTCCATTCCACTCCATTCCATTCCATTCCATTCGGTTTGATTCCATTCCATTCCATTCCATACCATTCCATTCCATTCGAGTTGATTCCATTCCATTCCATTCCATTCCATTGCATTCCATTCGGGTTGATTCCATTCCATTCCATTCCATTCCAATCCATTCCATTCCATTCCATTCCATTCAGGTAGATTCCGTTCTATTCCATTCCATTCCATTCCATTCCATTCCATTCCATTCCGTTAGGGTTGATTCCATTCCATTCCATTCCAATCCATTCCATTCCATTCCGATTGATTCCATGCCATTCCATTTCATTCCATTGCGTTCCATTCCATTCCATTACGATTGATTCCATTCCATTCCATTGTTGTTGATTCCATTCCATTCCATTCCATTCCACTACTTTCCATTCCGTTGCATTCCATTCCATTCAATTTCATTCCATTCGGGTTGATTCCATTCCAATCCATTCCTTTCAATTCCATTCCATTCCATTCCCTTTGGGTTGATTCCATTCCATTCCATTCCATTCCACTCCATTCCATTCTATTCCTTTCCATTCCCTTTGATTCCATTGCATTCCATTCCATTCCATTTTATTCCATTCTGTTTGGTTCCTTTCCATTCCATTCCAATGCATTCCATTCCATTCCATTTCATTCCATTCGGGTTGATTCCATTCCACTGCATTCCATTCCATTCCATTCTAATCCATTCTGGTTGATTCCATTCCATTCCATTCCATTCCATTCCATTCGTGTTGATTCCATTCCATTCCATTCTATTCCATTCCATTCCATTCTATTCCATTACATTTCATTCTATTCGCGTTGATTCCATTCCATCCTATTCCATTCAATTCCATCAAATTCCATTCCATTCCATTCGGGTTGATTCCGTTGCATTCCATTCCATTCCATTCCATTTGGGTGGATTCCATTACATTACATTCCATTCCATTCCACTCCATTCCATTCCATTCCACTCCATTCCATTTGGGTTGTTTCCATTCCATTCCATTCCATTCCATTTCAATCCATTCGGTTTCATTCCATTCCATTCCATTCCATTCGGTTGCTTCCATTCCATTCCAGAACATTCCATTCCATTACATTCCATTCCGGTAGATTCCATTCCATTCCATTCCATTCCATTCTATTCCATTCCATTCCTTTTGCTTCCATTCCATTCCATTCCATTCCATTTTATTCCATTCGGTTTGATTCCATTCCATTCCACTCCAATGCATTCCTTTTAATTCCATTTCATTCCATTCGGGTTTATTCCATTCCATTCCATTCCATTCCATTCCATTCCATTCCATTCCATTCCATTCCATTCCATTCCATTCTGGTTGATTCCATTCCATTCCATTCCATTCCATTCCATTCCATTCCATTCCATTCCATTCCATTCCATTCGGGTTGATTCCATTCCATTCCATTCCATTCCATTCCATTCCATTCCATTTGGGTTGATTCCATTCCATTCCGTTTCATTCCAATCCATTCGGTTAGATTCCATTGCATTCCATTCCATTCCATTCCATTTCATTCCAATCCATTCGATTTGACTCCATTCCATTACATTCAATTCCATTCGGTTACTTCCTTTCCATTCCAGAACATTCCATTACATTCCATTCCGTTTGATTCCATTCCATTCCATTCCATTCCACTCCATTCCATTCTATTCCTTTCCATCCCCTTTGATTCCATTGCATTCCATTCCATTCCATTTTATTCCATTCGGTTTCATTCCTTTCCATTCCATTCCAATGCATTCCATTCCATTCCATTTCATTCCATTCGGGTTGATTCCATTCCATTGCCTTCCATTCCATTCCATTCTAATCCATTCTGGTTGATTCCATTCCATTCCATTCCATTCCATTCGGGTTGATTCCATTCCATTCCATTCTATTCCATTCCATTCCATTCTATTCCATTACATTTCATACTATTCGCGTTGATTCCATTCCATCCCATTCCATTCAATTCCATCAAATTCCATTCCATTACATTCGGGTTGATTCCGTTGCATTCCATTCCATTCCATTCCATTTGGGTGGATTCCATTCCATTCCATTCCATTCCATTCCATTCCATTCCATTCCATTCCATTCCTTTCCATTCTAATCCATTCCATTCGTGTTGATTCCATTCCATTCCATTCCTTTGCATTCCATTCCATTCCGTTTCATTTCATTCATGTTGATACCATTCCATTCCACGCCATTCCATTCCATTCGGTTTGATTTCATTCCATTCCATTCCATTTCATTCCATTCCATTGCATTCCATTCCATTTCATTGCATTCCATTTCATTCTATTCCATTCTATTCCATTTCATTCCATTCCATTGCATTTCATTCCATTCCTTTTCATTCCATTGGGGTTTATTCCATTCCATTGCATTCCATTGCATTCCATTCCATTCCATTCCATTCGGGTTGATTCCATTCCATTCCATTCCATTCCTTTCCACTCCATTCCATTCCACTCCATTCCATTCCGGCTGATTCCATTCCCTTCAATTACATTCCATTCCATTTGGTTTGATTCCATTGCATTCCATTCCATTCCATTCCATTCCATTCCATTCCATTGCATTCGGATTGCTTCCATTCCATTCCTGAACATTCCATTCTATTCCATTCCACTCCAGTTGATTCCATTCCATTCCATTCCATTCCATTCCACTCCGGTTGATTCCATTCCATTCCATTCCATTCCATTCGTTTTGATTCCATTCCATTCCATTCCATTGCATTCCATTCAATTCGTTTTCATTCCATTCCATTCCTTTTCAATCCATTCGGGTTGATTCCATTCCATTCCATTCCATTCGATTCCATTCCATTCCATTCCGTTCATGTTGATTCCAATCCATGCCATTCCATTCCATTCCATTCCATTCCATTCGAGTTGATTCCATTCCATTCCATTCCATTGCATTCCATTCCATTTCATTTCATTCCATTCGGGTTGATTCTATTCCATTCCATTCCATTCCATTCCCTTCGGTTTGATTCCATTCCATTCCATTCCATTCCATTCGGGTTGATTCCATTCCATTCCATTTGGGTTAATTCCATTCCATTCCATTCCATTCCATTCCATTCCAATCCATTGCATTCGGGTTGATTCCATTCCATTCCATTCCATTTGGGTTAATTCCATTCCATTCCATTCCATTCCATTCCATTCCATTACATACCATTCCATTCCTTTTGATTACATTCCATTGCATTCCATTCCATTCCATTCCATTCCATTCCCTTTGGGTTGATTCCATTCCGCTCCAATCCATACCATTCCATTTCATTCGGGTTGATTACATTCCATTCCATTTCATTCCATTCGGGTTGATTCCATTCCATTCCATTCCATTCGGGTTGATTCCATTCCATTCCGTTCTATTCCATTCCTTTCCATTCTATTCGCGTTGATTCCATTCCATCCCATTCCATTCCATTCCATCCCATTCCATTCCTTTCCATTCGGGTTGATTCTATTCCATTTCATTGCATACCATTCCATTCCATTCGGGTTGATTCCATTCCATTCCATTTGATTCCATTCCATTCGATTCCATTTCATTCGGGTTGACTCCTTTGCATTCCATTTCATTCCATTCTATTCCATTCCATTGGATTCCACTTCATTCCATTCGGGTAGATTCCGTTCTATTCCATTCCAATCCATTCCATTCCATACCGGTTGATTCCATTCCATTCCATTCCACTCCATTCCATTCCATTCCACTCCATTCCATTTGGGTTGTTTCCATTCCATTCCATTCCATTCCATTCCATTCCATTCCAATCCATTCGGTTTCATTCCATTCCATTCCATTCCATTCCGTTGCTTCCATTCCATTCCAGAACATTCCATTCCATTACATTCCATTCTGGTAGATTCCATTCCATTCCATTCTATTCCACTCCATTCCTTTTGCTTCCATTCCATTCCATTCCATTCCATTTTATTCCATTCGGTTTGATTCCATTCCATTCCATTCCACTCCAATGCATTCATTTAAATTCGATTTCATTCCATTCGGGTTTATTTCATTCCATTCCATTCCATTCCATTCCATTCTATTCCATTCTGGTTGATTCCATTCCATTCCATTCCATTCCATTCGGGTTGATTCCATTCCATTCCATTCTATTCCCTTCAATTCCATTCTATTCGATTCCATTTCATTCTATTCACATTGATTCCATTCCATCCCATTCCATTCAATTCCATTGAATTCCATTCAATTCCCTTCGGGTTGATTCCTTTGCATTCCATGCCATTCCATTCCATTTGTGTGGATTCCATTCCATTCCATTCCATTGCATTCCATTCCTTTCCTTTGCATTCTATTCCATTCCATTCGTGTTGATTCCATTCCATTCCATTCTATTCCATTCCATTCGTGTTAATTCCATTCCATTCCATTCCTTTGCATTCCATTCCATTCCGTTTCATTTCATTCATGTTGATACCATTCCATTCCACGCCATTCCATACCATTCGGGTTGATTCCATTCCATTCCATTCCATTTCATTCCATTCCATTGCATTCCTTTCCATTCTACTCCATTCCATTCCATTCCATTGCATTCCATTCCATTCCTTTTCATTCCATTCGGGTTGATTCCATTCCATTCCATTCCATTCCATTCCATTCCCTTTCGTTCATGTTGATTCCATTCCATGCCATTGCATTCCATTCCATTCCATTATATTCGGGTTGATTCCATTCCATTCAATTCCATTGCTTTCCATTCCAATCCATTTCATTCCATTCGGGTTGATTCTATTCCATTCCATTCCATTCCATTCCATTCCATTCCCTTCGGGTTGATTCCATTCCATTCCATTCCATTCCATTCGGGTTTATTCCATTCCATTCCATTCCATACGATTTCATTCTATTCCATTCCATTCCATTCATTTTGATACCATTCCATTCCACGCCATTCCATTCCATTCCATTCCACTCCATTAGGGTTGATGCCATTCCATTCCATTCCATACCATTCCATTCCATTTGAATTGATTCCATTCCATTCCATTCCATTCGGGTCAATTCCATTCCAATCCATTCCATTCCGTTGCCTTCCATTTCATTCCATTCCGTTCCATTCGGGTTGCGTTTATTCCATTCCAGAACATTCCATTCCTTTCCATTCCATTCCATTCCATTGCATTCCATTCCAGTTGATTCCATTCCATTCCATTCCATTGCATTCGTTTTGATTCCATTCCATTCCATTCCATTCCATTCTATTGCATTCCATTCTCTTCCATTCGTGCTGATTCCATTCCATGCCATTCCATTCCATTCCATTCCATTCCATTCCATTCGGGTTGATTCCATTCCATTTCATTCCATTGCATACCATTCCATTCCATTTCATTCCATTCGGGTTGATTCCATTCCATTCCATTCCCTTCCATTCCATTCCATTCCATTCCATTCGGTTTGATTCCATTCCATTCCATACGATTCCATTCTATTCCATTCCATTCCATTCATTTTGATACCATTGCATTCCACGCCATTCCATTCCATTCCACTCCATTAGGGTTGATGCCATTCCATTCCATTCCCTACCATTCCATTCCATTTGAATTGATTCCATTCCATTCCATTCAATTCCATTCGGGTTAATTCCATTCCATTCCATTCCATTCCATTGCAATCCATTCCATTCCTTTCCATTCGGGTTGCTTCTATTCCATTCCAGATCATTCCATTCCATTCCATTCCATTCCATTTCATTCCCTTCCATTCGTGTTGATTCCAATCCATGCCATTCCATTCCATTCCTTTCCATTCCTGTTGATTCCATTCCATGCCATTCCATTGCATTCCATTCTGTTCCATTCGGGTTGATTCCATTCCATTCCATTGCATTCCATTCCACTCAATTTCATTCCATTCGGCTTGATTCCATTCCATTCCATTCCATTCCATTCCATTCCATTCCAATCCATTCCATTCCCTTCGGGTTGATTCCATTCCATTCCATTCCATTCCATTCCATTCCATTCCATTCGGGTTGATTCCCTTCCATTCCATTCCATACGATTCCATTCTATTCCATTCCATTCCATTCATGTTGATTCCATTCCATTCCACGCCATTGCATTCCATTCCATTTCACTACATTAGGGTTGATGCCATTCCATTCCATTCCATACCATTCCATTCCATTTGAATTGACTCCATTCCATTCCATTCCATTCCATTCCATTCCATTCCATTCGGGTTAATTCCATGCCATTCCATTCCATTCCATTGCCTTCCATTCCATTCCATTCCAGTCGGGTTGCTTCTATTCCATTCCATTCCATTCCATTCCTTTCCATTCCATTGCATTCCATTCCGGTTGATTCCATTCCATTCCATTCCATTCCATTCGTTTTGATTCCATTCCATTCCAATCCATTCCATTCCATTCCAATCCATTCCATTCCATTCCATTCCATTCCATTCCATTCGGATTGATTCCATTCCATTCCATACCATTGCATTCTATTCCATTCCATGTCATTCCATTCGTGGTGATTCCATTCCATTCCATTCCATTCCATTCCGGTTGATTCCATTCCATCCCATTCCATTCCATTCCTTTCCCATCCATTCGGGGTGATTCCTTTCCATTCCATTCTATTCCATTCCATTCTATTCGCGTTGAATCCATTCCATTCCATTCCGTTCCACTCCATTCCATTCCACTCAATCCCATTCCGTTCCATTCCATTCGGGTTGACTCGATTCCTTTCCACTTCATTACATTGCATACCATTTCACTACATTTGGGTAGATTCCGTTCTATTCCATTCCAATCCATTCCATTCCATTCCATTCCATTCGGGTTGATTCCATTCCATTCCATTCCATTCCATACGATTCCATTCTATTCCATTCCATTCCATTCATATTGATACCATTTCATTCCACGCCATTCCATTCCATTCCACTCCATTAGGGTTGATGCCATTCCATTCCATTCCATACCATTCCATTGCATTTGAATTGATTCCATTCCATTCCTTTCCATTCCATTAGGGTTAATTCCAAGCCATTCCATTCCATTCCATTGCCTTCCATTCCATTCCATTCCATTCCATTCGGGTTGCTTCTATTCCATTCCTATCCATTCCATTCCATTCCATTCCATTCCATTCCATTGCATTCCAGTCCGGGTGATTCCATTCCATTCCATTCCATTCCATTCCATTCCATTCCATTCCATTCCATTCCATTCCATTCGTTTTCATTCCATTCCATTCCAATCCATTCCATTCCATTCCATTCCATTCGGTTTGATTCCTTTCCATTCCACACCATTGCATTCCATTCCATTCCATGTCATTCCATTCGGGGTGATTCCATTCCATTCCATTCCATTCCATTCCATTCCATTCTGGTTGATTCCATTCCATCCCATTCCATTCCATTCCATTCCCATCCATTCGGGGTGATTCCTTTCCATTCCATTCTATTCCATTCCATTCTTTTCGCGTTGATTCCATTCCATTCCATTCCATTCCACTCCATTCCATTCCATTCAATCCCATTCCATTCCATTCCTTTCGGGTTGAATCGATTCCATTCCACTCCATTACATTGCATACCATTTCACTACATTTGGGAAGATTCCGTTCTATTCCATTCCAATCCATTCCATTCCATTCCATTCCATTCCATTCCATTCCATTCCATTCCATTCCATTTGTGTTGATTCCATTCCATTCCATTCCATTCCATTCCATTCCATTCCATTCCATTTCGGATGATTCCATTCCGTTCCATTCCATTCCATTCCATTCGGTTGTTTCCATTCCATTCCAGAACATTCCATTCCATTCCATTGCATTCCAATCCATTCCATTCCGGTTGATTCCATTCCGTTCCATTCCATTCCATTCCATTCCATTCTGGTTGATTCCATTCCATTCCATTCCATTCCATTCCATTCCATTCCATTTCATTCGGGTTGATTCCATTCCATTCCATTCTATTCCATTCCATTCCATTCTATTCGCGTTGATTCAGTTCCATCCCATTCCATTCAATTCTATTCGGGCTGATTCCATTCCATTCCTTTCCTTTTCATTCCATTCCATTTGCATTGATTCCATTCCATTCCATTCCATTCCATTCGTGTTGATTCCATTCCATTCCATTCCATTGCATTCCATTCCATTCTATTCCATTCCATTGCATTCTATTGCATTCCATTCCATTCCTTTTCATTCCATTCGGGTTGATTCCATTCCATTCCATTCCATTCCATTCCGTTCATGTTGATTCCAATCCATGCCATTCCATTCCATTCCATTCCATTCCATTCGAGTTGATTCCATTCCATTCCATTCCATTGCATACCATTCCATTTCATTTCATTCCATTCGGGTTGATTCTATTCCATTCCATTCCATTCCATTCCCTTCGGTTTGATTCCATTCCATTCCATTCGGGTTGATTCCATTCGATTCCATTCCATACCATTCCATTCTATTCCATTCCATTCCGTTCATGTTGATACCATTTCATTCCACGCCATTCCATTCCATTCCACTCCATTAGGGTTGATGCCATTCCATTCCATTCCATACCATTCCATTCCATTTGAATTGATTCCATTCCATTCTGGTTAATTCCATTCCATTCCATTCCATTCCATTGCCTTCCATTCCATTCCATTCCGTTCCATTCGGGTTGCTTCTATTCCATTCCAGAACATTCCATTCCTTTACATTTCATTCCAATCCATTGCATTCCATTCTGGTTGATTCAATTCCATTCCATTCCATTCCATTCGTTTTGATTCAATTTCATTCCATTCCATTCCATTCCATTCAATTCCATTCGGTTTGATTCCATTCCTTTCCTTTCCATTCCATTCCATTCCATTTGGGTTGATTCCATTCCATTCCATTCCATTCCATTTGGGTTGATTCCATTCCGTTCCATTCCATTGCATTGCATTCCATTCCATTCCATTCCATTCCATTCGGTTTGATTCCATTCCTTTCCATTCCATTCCATTCCATTCCATTTGGGTTGATTCCATTCCATTCCATTCCATTCCATTTGAGTTGATTCCATTCCGTTCCATTCCATTCCATTCCATTCCATTGCATTCCATTCGGTTGCTTCCATTCCATTCCAGAACAATCCATTCCATTCCATTGCATTCCAGTCCATTCCATTCCGGTTGATTCTTTCCGTTCCGTTCCATTCCATTCCATTCCATTCCATTCCATTCCATTCTCATTGATTCCATTCCATTCCATTCCATTCCATTCGTGTTGATTCCATTCCATTCCATTCTGTTCCTTTCCCTTCTATTCCATTCTATTCCATTCCATTCCATTCTATTCCATTCCATTGCATTCCATTCCATTCCATTGCATTCCATTCCATTCCATTGCATTCCATTCGGTTCGGGTTGATTCCATTCCATTCCATTCCATTCGGGTTGTTTCCATTCCATTCCATTCCATTCCATTCCATTTCATTCCATTCTATTCGCGTTGATTCAGTTCCATCCCATTCCATTCAATTCTATTCGGGCTGATTCCATTCCATTCCTTTCCTTTTCATTCCATTCCATTTGCATTGATTCCATTCCATTCCATTCCATGCCATTCCATTCCATTCGTGTTGATTCCATTCCATTCCATTCCATTGCATTCCATTCCATTCTATTCCATTCCATTGCATTCCATTGCATTCCATTCCATTCCTTTTCATTCCATTCGGGTTGATTCCATTCCATTCCATTCCATTCGATTCCATTCCAATCCATTCCGTTCATGTTGATTCCAATCCATGCCATTCCATTCCATTCCATTCGAGTTGATTCCATTCCATTCCATTCCATTGCATTCCATTCCATTTCATTTCATTCCATTCGGGTTGATTCTATTCCATTCCATTCCATTCCATTCCCTTCGGTTTGATTCCATTCCATTCCATTCCATTCCATTCGGGTTGATTCCATTCGATTCCATTCCATACCATTCCATTCTATTCCATTCCATTCCGTTCATGTTGATACCATTTCATTCCACGCCATTCCATTCCATTCCACTCCATTAGGGTTGATGCCATTCCATTCCATTCCATACCATTCCATTCCATTTGAATTGATTCCATTCCATTCTGGTTAATTCCATTCCATTCCATTCCATTCCATTGCCTTCCATTCCATTCCATTCCGTTCCATTCGGGTTGCTTCTATTCCATTCCAGAACATTCCATTCCTTTACATTTCATTCCATTCCGTTGCATTCCATTCCGGTTGATTCAATTCCATTCCATTCCATTCCATTCGTTTTGATTCAATTTCATTCCATTCCATTCCATTCCATTCAAATCCCTTCGGTTTGATTCCATTCCTTTCCTTTCCATTCCATTCCATTCCATTTGGGTTGATTCCATTCCATTCCATTCCATTCCATTTGGGTTGATTCCATTCCGTTCCATTCCATTGCATTCCATTTCATTCCATTCCATTCCATTAGGTTTGATTCCATTCCTTTCCATTCCATTCCATTCCATTCCATTTGTGTTGATTCCATTCCATTCCATTCCATTCCATTTGAGTTGATTCCATTCCGTTCCATTCCATTCCATTCCATTCCATTCCATTCCATTCGGTTGCTTCCATTCCATTCCAGAACAATCCATTCCATTCCATTGCATTCCAATCCATTCCATTCCGGTTGATTCTTTCTGTTCCGTTCCATTCCATTCCATTCCATTCCATTGCATTCCATTCTCATTGATTCCATTCCATTCCATTCCATTCCATTCGTGTTGATTCCATTCCATTCCATTCTATTCCATTCCCTTCTATTCCATTCTATTCCATTCCATTCCATTCTATTCCATTCCTTTGCATTCCATTCCATTCCATTCCATTCCATTCCATTCCATTTCATTCCATTCGGTTCGGGTTGATTCCCTTCCATTCCATTCCATTCGGGTTGTTTCCATTCCATTCCATTCAATTCCATTCCATTTCATTCCATTCGGTTCGCGTTGATTCCATTCCATTCCATTCCTTTCCATTCCATTCCATTCCATTCCCTTTGGGTTGATTCCATTCCATTCCATTCCACTCCATTCCATTTCGTTCCATTCGGGTTGATTCCATTCCATTCCATTCCATTCCATTCCATTCCATTCCATTCCACTCGGGTTGATTCCATTCCATTCCATTCATTTCCATTGCAATCCATTCCATTCCTTTCCATTCCATTGCATTCCATTCCATCCCATTTCACTCCATTCAGGTTGATTCCCTTCCATTCCATTCCATTGCATTACATTCCATCCCATTCCATTCGGGTTGATTCCATTCCATTCCATTCCATTCCATTGCACTCCATCCCATTCCACTCCATTCCATTCCGGTTGATTCCATTCCCTTCAATTTCATTCCATTCCATTTGGTTTGATTCCATTGCATTACATTTCATTCCATTCCACTGCATTCCATTGCATTCGGGTTACTTCCATTCCATTCCAGAACATTCCATTCTATTCCATTCCACTCCAGTTGATTCCATTCCATTCCATTCCATTCTATTCCACCCCGGTTGATTCCATTCCATTCCATTCCATTCCTTTTTGATTCCATTCCATTCTATTCCATTCCATTCCATTCCATTCGTTTTGATTCCATTCCATTCCATTCCATTCCATTCCATTCCATTCCATTCCATTCCATTCCATTCGGGTTTTTTCCATTCCATTCCATTCTATTCCATTCCATTACATTATATTCGCGTTGATTCCATTCCGTTCCATTCCATACCATTCGGGTTGATTCGATTCCATTCCATTCCATTCCATTCCATTGCATTCCATTTCTTACCATTCGGGTAAATTCCGTTCTATTCCATTCCTATCCATTCCATTCCATTCCGGATGATTACATTCCATTCCATTCGATTCCATTCCATTAGGGTTGATTCCATTCCATTCCATTCCATTCCATTTCATTCCATGCCGGTTGATTCCATTCCATTCCATTCCATTCCATTCCATTCCATTCCATTCCATTCCATTCCATTCGGTTGGATTCCATTCCATTCCATTGCAATGCATTCCATTCCATTCCATTTCATTCCATTCGGGTTGATTCCATTCCATTTCATTCCATTCCATTCCACTCCATTCCATTCCATTCGAGTTGTTTCCATTCCATTCCATTTGATTCCATTCCATTCGATTCCTTTCCATTCAGGTTGACTCCATTCCATTCCTTTTCATTCCATTCTATTCCTTTCCATTGCATTTATTTCATTCCATTCGGGTAGATTCCGTTCTATTCCATTCCAATCCATTCCATTCCATTCCGGATGATTCCATTCCATTCCATTCCATTCCATTCCATTACATTTTATTCCATTCGGATTGATTCCATTCCATTCCATTCCAATGCATTCCTTTCCATTCCATTTCATTCCATTCGGGTTGATTCCATTCCATTGCATTCCATTCCATTCCATTCGCTTCTGGTTGATTCCTATCCATTCCATTGCATTCCATTCCATTCCATTCGGGTTGATTCCATTCCATTCCTTTCTATTCCATTCCATTCCATTCTATTCGGGTTGATTCCATTGCATCCCATTCCATTTCATTCCATCCCATTCCATTCCATTCCATTCGGGTTGATTCCATTCCATTCCAATTGGGTTAATTCCATTCCATTCCATTCCATTCCATTCCAATCCATTGCATTCGGGTTGATTATATTCCATTCCATTCCATTCCATTCCATACCATTCCATTCCTTTTGATTCCATTCCATTGCATTCCATTGCATTCCATTCCATTCCATTCCATTCCATTCCATTCCATTCCATTCCCTTTGGGTAGATTCCACTCCGCTCCAATCCATACCATTCCATTCCATTCCGGCTGATTGCATTCCATTCCATTCCATTCCATTCCATTCCATTCCATTCCATTCCATTCCATTCGGGTTGATTCCATTCCATTCCATTCTATTCCATTCCTTTCCATTCTATTCGCGTTTATTCCATTCCATCCCATTCCATTCCTTTCCATTCGGGTTGATTCTATTCCATTGCATTCCATACTATTCCATTCCATTCGGGTTGATTCCATTCCATTCCATTTGATTCCATTCCATTCGATTCCATTCCATTCAGGTTGAATCCTTTGCATTCCATTTCATTCCATTCTATTCCATTCCATTGGATTCCACTTCATTCCATTCGGGTAGATTCCGTTCTATTCCATTCCAATCCATTCCATTCCATACCGGTTGATTCCATTCCATTCCATTCCACTCCATTCCATTCCATTCCACTCCATTCCATTTGGGTTGTTTCCATTCCATTCCATTCCATTCGGTTTGTTTCCATTCGATTCCTTTCTATTCCATTCCATTCCATTCTATTCGCGTTGATTCCATTCCATTCTATTCCATTCCATTCCATTGCATTCCATTCCATTCCATTCTGGTTGATTCCATTCCATTCCATTCCATTCCATTCCATTCCCATCCATTCGGGGTGATTTCTTTCCATTCCATTCTATTCCATTCCATTCTATTCGCGATGATTCCATTCCATTCCATTCCATTCCATTCCATTAAATCCCATTCCACTCCATTCCATTCCAGTTGACTCGATTCCATTCCTTTCCATTCCATTCCATTCCATTCCATTCCATTCCATTCCATTGCATACCAGTTCATTCCATTCGGGTAGATTCCGTTGTATAACATTCCAATCCATTCCATTCCATTCCATTCCATTCCATTTGGGTTGATTCCATTCCGTTCCATTCCGTTCCATTCCATTCGGTTGCTTCCATTCCATTCCAGAACATTCCATTCCATACCATTACATTCCAATCCTTTCCATTCCGGTCGATTCCATTCCGTTCCATTCCATTCCATTCCATTTCATTCCATTCCGGTTGATTCCTTTCCATTCCATTCCATTCCATTCCATTCCATTCCATTCGGCTTGATTCCATTCCATTCCATTCTAATCCATTGCATTCCATTCTATTCTCGTTGATTACATTCCAACCCATTCCATTCAATTCTATTCGGCCTGATTCCATTCCATTTCATTTCATTCCATTTGCATTGATTCCATTCCATTCCATTCCATTCCATTCCATTCTGGTTGATTCCATTCCATTCCATTCAATTCGGATTGATTCCATTCCATTCCATTCTATTCCATTCCATTCCATTCTATTCTCGTTGATTGCATTCCATCCCATTGCATTCCATTCCATCTCATTCCATTCCATTCCATTCGGGTTGATTCCATTCCATTCCATTCCATTCCATTGCATTCGGGTTGATTCCATTCCATTCCAATCCATTCCATTCCATTCCATTCGTGTTGATTCCATTCCATTCCATTGCATTCCATTCCATTCCGTTTCATTCCATTCATGTTGATTCCATTCCATTCCGTTCCATTCCATTCCCTTCCATTCGTGTTGATTCCATTCCATGGCATTCCATTCTATTCCATTCCAATTCCTTCCTTTCAATTCCATTTCATTCCATTCTGGATGATTCCATTCCATTCCATTCCTTTCCATTCCCTTCGGGTTTATTCCATTCCATTCCATTCCATTGCATTCCATTCGGGTTGTTTCCATTCCATTTCATTCGATTCGATTCCATTCCATTCCATTCCATTGCATTCCATTCGGGATGATTCCATTCCATTCCATTCCATTCGTGTTGATACCATTACAATCCACGCCATTCCATTCCATTCAATTCCATTAGAATTGATGACATTCCATTCCATTCCATACCATTCCACTCCATTTGGGTTGATTCCATTCCATTCCATTCCATTCCATCCGGGTTAATTCCATTCCATTCCATTCCATTCCATTCCATTCCATTTGGGTTGCTTACATTCCATTCAAGAACATTCCATTCCATTCCATTCCATTCCTTTCCATTCCCTTCTATTCAGGTTGATTCCATTCCATTCCATTCCATTCCGTTCCATTCGTTTTGATTCCATTCCACTCCATTCCATTCGGTTTGATTCCATTCAATTCCATTCCATTGCATTACATTCCATTCCATTTCATTCCATTCGGGTTGATTCCATTCCATGCCATTCCGTTCCATTCTGGTTGATTCAATTCTATTCCATTCCCTTCCATTCCATTCCATTCCATTTGGGTTTCTTCCATTCCATTCTGGAACATTCCATTCCTTTCCATTCCATTCCGGTAGATTTCATTCCATTCCATTCCATTCCATTCGTTTAGATTCCATTCCTTTCCTTTCCATTCCATTACATTACATTACATCAAATTCGGTTTGATTCCATACCATTTCATTCAATTGCATTCCATTCCATTCCATGTCATTCCATTTGGGTTGATTCCATTCCATTCCATTCCATTCCATTCCATTCCATTCCATTCCATTCCATTCCCCTCGCGTTGAATCCATTCCATTCCACTCCATTCCATTCCATTCCATTCCCTTCCCTTCGGGTTGAATCCATTCCATTCCATTCCATTCCATTCCATACCATTCCATTCCACTCTGGTTGATTCCATTCCATTCCATTCCATTCCATTCCTTTCCAGTCCATTCGTGTTAATTCCATTCCATTTCATTCCATTCCATTCCATTCCATTCCATTTGGGTTGATTCCATTCCATTCCATTCCATTCCATTCCATTCCATTCCATTCCATCCTATTCCATTCCACTCCATTCCATTCTGGTTGATCCCATTCCATTCCATCCCATTCTATTCCATTCCATTCCATTCCATTGCATTCCATTCCATTACATTCTGGTTGATTCCATTCCATTCCGTTCCATTTCATTCCATTCCATTCCATTCCCATCCATTCGGGGTTTTTGCTTTCCATTCCATTCTATTCCATTCCATTCTATTCGCGATGTTTCATTCCATTCCATTCCATTCCATTCCATTAAATCCCATTCCACACCATTCCATTCCGGCTGACTCGATTCCATTCCATTCCATTCCATTCCATTCCATTCCATTCCATTCCATTCCATTGCAAACCAGGTCATTCCATTCGGGTAGATTCTGCTCTATTCCATTCCAATCCATTCCATTCCGTTCCATTCCATTCCATTCCATTTGGTTGCTTCCATTCCATTCCAGAACATTGCATTCCATACCATTGCATTCCAATCCTTTCCATTCCGGTCGATTCCGTTCCATTCCATTCCATTCCATTCCATTTCATTCCATTCTGGTTGATTCAATTCCATTCCTTTCCATTCCATTCTATTCGGGTTGATTCCATTCCATCTCATTCCATTCCATTCCATCCCATTACATTCCATTCCATTCTGGTTGATTCCATTCCATTCCTTTCCATTCCATTCCATTATGTTTGATTCCATTCCATTCCATTCTCTTCCATTCCATCCCATTCTATTCAATTCCATTCCATTCTATTCACATTGATTCCATTCCATCCCATTCCATTCCATTCCATCCCATTACATTCCATTCCATTCGGGTTGATTCCATTCCATTCAGTTGCATTCCATTCCATTTGGGTGGATTCCATTCCACGCCATTCCATTCCATTCCATTCCATTCCATTCCATTCGTGTTGAATCTATTCCATTCCATTCCTTTCCATTCTATTCCATTCCATTCGTGTTGATTCCATTCCATTCCATTCCATCGCATTCCATTCCATTCCGTTTCATTCCATTCATGTTGATTCCTTTCCATTCCATTCCAATCGGGATGATTCCGTTCCCTTCCTTTCCATTCCATTCCATTCCATTCGTGTTGATGCCATTCCATTCCATTCCATAACATTCCATTCCCATTGGGTTGATTCCATTCCATTCCACTCCATTCCATTCGGGTTAATTGCATTCCATTCCATTCCATTCGACTCCATTCCTTTCCATTCCATTCGGGTGGCTTCCATTCCAGTCAAGAACATTCCATTCCATTCCATTCCATTCCATTCCGCTCCATTCCAATCCATTCCATTCCATGTGGGTTGATTTCATTCCATTCCATTCCATTCCATTCCATTCCATTCCATTCCATTCCATTCGGGTTGATTCCATTCCATTCCATTCCATTCCATTCCACTCCACTCCATTCCATTCCATTCCATTTGTGTTGATTCCATTCCATTCCTTTCCATACCATTCCATTCCACTCGGTTTGATTCCATTAACTACCATTCCATTCCATTCCATTCGGGTTGATGCCATTCCATTCCATTCCATTCCATTCAATTCTTATAGGTTCCGTCCTATTCCATTCCATTCCATTCCATTCCATTCCGTTCGGGTTGATTCCATTCCGTTCCATTCCAGTCCATTCCATTCCATTCCGATTGATTCCATGCCATTGCTTTCCATTCCATTCCGTTCCATTCCATTCCATTCCGATTAATTCCATTCCATTCCATTGCATTCCATTCCATTCCACTCCATTCCTTTGTGGTTGATTCCATTCCATTCCATTCCATTCCATTCCATTCCTTTCCATTCCTTTCCAATCCGTTTCATTCCATTCCATTCAATTTCATTCCATTCGGGTTGATTCCATTCCATTCCATTCCATACCATTCCATTGCTTTAGATTCCATTCCATTCCATTCCATTCCATTCCACTCCATTCCATTCCATTCCGTTCGGGTTGATTCCATTCCGTTCCAATCCATACCATTCCATTCAATTCCGGTTGATTCCATTCCATTCCATTTCATTCCATTCAATTCGGGTTGATTCCATTCCATTTCTTTCTATTCCATTCCATTCCATTGTATTCCATTCCATTCCATTCTATTCGCGTTGATTCCATTCCATCCCATTCCATTCCATTCCATCCCATTCCATTCCATTCCATTCGGGTTGAATCCATTGCATTCCATTCCATTTCATACCATTAGGGTGGATTCCATTCCATTCCATTCAATTCCATTCCATTCCATTCCGTTCGGGTTGATTCCATTCCCTTCCATTCCGTTGCATTCCATTCCATTCCACTCCATTCCATTCCACTCAGGCTGATTCCATTCCATTTCTTTCCATTCCATTCCATTCCATTCCGGTTTTTTCCATTCCATTCCATTCGGTTGCTTCCATTCCATTCCAGAACATTCCATTCCATTCCATTCCTGTTGATTCCATTGCATTCCATTCCATTCCATCTATTACATTCCTTTCCTTTTGCTTCCATTCCATTCCATTCCAATCCATTTTATTCCATTTGTTTTGATTCCATTCCATTCCATTCCAATGCATTCCATTCCATTCCATTTCATTCCATTCGGGTTTATTCCATTCCATTGCATTCCATTGTATTCCATTCTGGTTGATTCCGTTCCATTCCATTCCACTCCATTCCATTTCATTCGGGTTGATTCCATTCCATTCCATTCCATTCCATTCCATTCCATTCCATTCCATTTGTGTTGACTCCATTCCATTCCATTCCATTCCATTCCATTTCATTCCAATCCATTCTGTAAGATTCCATTCCATTTCATTCCATTCCATTCCATTCCATTCCATTTCATTCCAATCCATTCGGTTTGACTGCATTCCATTACATTCCTTTCCATTCGGTTGCTTCCTTTCCATTCCGGAACATTCCATTCCCTTCTGGTTGAATCCATTCCATTCCATTCCATTCCATTCCATTCCATTCCATTCGGGTTGATTCCATTCCATTCCATTGCATTGCCTTCCTTTCCATTCCATTCCATTTCATTCGGTTTGATTCCATTCCATTTCTATCCATTCCATTGCATTCCATTCCACTCCATTCCATTCGGGTTGATTCCATTCCATTCCAATCCATTCCATTCCATTCCGTTCTATTCCATTCCATTCCATTCCATTCGGGTTGATTGCATTCCATTCCATTCCATAACATTCCATTCCTGTTGATTCTATTCCATTCCATTTCATTACATTCCGTTCGGGTTGATTCCATTCCGTTCCAATCCATACCGCTCCATTCCATTTGGGTTCATTCCATTCCATTCCATTTCATTCCATTCGGGTTTTTTCCATTCCATTCCATACCATTCCATTCCATTCTGGTTGATTCCATTCCATTCCATTCCATTCCATTCGGGTTGATTCCATTACATTCCATTCTATTCCATTCAATTCCATTCTATTCCATTCCATTCCATTCTATTCGCGTTGATTCCATTCCATCCCATTCCATTTCATTCCATTCCATTCCAATCCATTCGGGTTGCTTCCATTCCAGTCAAGAACATTCCAATCCATTCCATTCCATTCCCTTCCATTCCACTCCATTCAAATCCATTCCATTCCATGTGGGTTGATTCCATTCCTTTCCATTCCATTCCATTCCATTCGGGTTGATTCCATTCCATTCCATTCCATTGCATACCATTCCATTCCGTTAGTTTTGATTCCATTCCATTCCATTCCATTCCATTCCATTCCATTCCATTCCATTCCATTCGGGTTGATTCCATTCCATTCCATTCCTTTCCATTCCATTCCATTCCATTCCTTTCCATTCCATTCGTGTAGATTCCGTTTTATTCCATTGCATTCCCTTCCGATCGGGTTGATTCCATTCCATTCCTTTCCAATCCATTCCATTCCATTCCGATTGATTCCATTCCATTCCATTCCATTCCTTTCCGTTTCATTCCATTCCATTCCGATTGATTCAATTCCATTCCATTCCATTCCATTCCATTCCATTCCATTCCATTCCATTCCATTCCATTCCATTCCATTCCATTGTGGTTGATTCCATTCCATTCCATTCCATTCCTTTCCATTCCGTTGCATTCCATTCCATTCAATTTCATTCCAGTCGGGTTGATTCCATTCCATTCCATTCCTTTCCGTTCCATTCCTCTCTGGTTCATTCCATTCCATTCCGTTCCATTCGATTACATTTCATTCCATTCCCTTCGGGTTGAATCCATTCCATTCAATTGCATACCATTCCATTCCATTCCATTCCGTTCCATTCCCTTCGGGTTTATTCCATACCATTCCATTCCATTCCATTCGGGTTTTTTCCGTTCCATTTCATTCCATTCCATTCCATTCCATTCCAATCCATTCCATTCCATTCCATTCTGGATAATTCCATTCCATTCCATTCCATTCCATTCCATTCCATTCCATTCGTGTTGATACCATTCCATTCCATTCCATTCCACTCCATTCCATTCCATTAGGGTTGATGCCATTCCATCCCTTTCCATACCATTCCATTCCAATTGGGTTCGTTCCATTCCTTTCCATTCCATTCCATTCGGGTTAATTCCATTCCATTCCATTCCATTCCATTCCATTCCATTGCATGCCATTCGGGTTGCTTCCATTCCAGTCAAGAATATTCCATTATATTCCATTCCATTTCATTCCTTTCCATTCCTGTTGATTTCATTCAATTCCATTCCACTCCATTCGTTTTGATTCCATTCCATTCCATTCCATTCCATTCCATTCCATTCCATTCGGTTTGATTCCATTCCGTTCCATTCCATTCCATTCCATTCCATTCCGTTTCATTCCATTCGGGTTGATTCCATTCCATTCCATTCCATTCCATTCTGGTTTATTCCATTCCATACCATTCCCTTCAATTCCATTCAATTCCATTCCATTCGTATTCCTCCCATTCCATTCCAGAACATTCTATTCCATTCCTTTCCATTCCATTCCATTCGGGTTCATTCCATTCCATTCCATTCCATTCCATTCCATTCCATTCCATTCGGGTTGATTCCATTCCATTCTATTCCATTGCATTCCATTCCATTCCATTCCATTCGGGTTGATTCCATTCCATTCCATTCCATTCCATTCCATTCCGGTTTATTCCATTCCATTCCTTTCCATTCCATTCCATTCTATTCCAATCTGTGCCATTCCATTCGGGTTGATTCCATTGCATTCCATTCCATTCCATTCCATTCCATTCCATTCGGGTTGATTCCATTCCATTCCATTCCATTCCATTCGGTTGCTTCCATTTCATTCCAGAACATTGCATTCCATTCCATTCCATTCCATTCCATTCCGGTTGATTCCATTCCATTCCATTCCATTCCATTCTATTCCATTCCATTCCTTTTGATTCCATTCCATTCCATTCCATTCCATTCGGTTTGATTCCATTCCATTCTAATCAATTCCTTTCCATTCCCTTCTGGTTGATTCCTTTCCACTCCATTGCTTTCCATTCCTTTCAATTCCGGATGATTCCATTCCATTTCATTCCATTCCATTCCATTCCATTCCATTCCATTCAATTCGGGATGATTCCATTCCATTCCATAGCATTCCATTCGTGTTGCTACCATTCCATTCTTCGCCTTTCCATTCCATTCCATCCCATTACGGTTCATGGCATTCCATACCATTCCATACCATTCCATTCCATTTGGGTTGATTCCATTCCATTCCATTCCATTCCATTCGGGTTAAATCCATTCCACACCATTCCATTCCATTTGGGTTGATTCCATTCCATTCCATTCCATTCCATTCGGGTTAATTCTATTCCATTCCATTCCATTCCATTTGTGTTGACTCCATTCCATTCCACTCCATTCCATTCCATTCGGGTTAATTCCATTGCATTCCATTCCATTCCATTCCATTCCATTCGGGTTTCTTCCATTCCAGTCAAGAACATTCCATTCCATTCCATTCCATTCCATTCCATTCCATTCCATTCCACTCCATTCCAATCCATTCCATTCCACGTGGGTCTATTCTATTCCATTCCATTCCATTCCATTCCATTCGGGTTTGTTCCATTCCATTCCATTCCATACCATTCCATTCCTTTCGGGTTGATTCCATTCCATTCCATTCCATTCCATTGCATTCCATTCCATTCGGGTTGATTCCATTATATTCCATTCCATTAAATTCCATTACATTCCATTCGGGTAGATTCCGTTCTATTCCATTCCATTCCATTCCATTCCGTTCGGGTTGATTCCATTCCATTCCATACCAATCCATTTGAATCCATTCCTATTGATTCCATTCCAATCCATTCCATTCCATTCCGTTCCATTCCAATTGATTCCATTCCAATCCATTCCATTCCATTGCGTTCCATTCCGATTGATTCCATTCCATTCCATTCCATTCTTTGTGGTTGATTCCATTCCATTCCATTGCACTGCATTCCTTTCCATTCAATTTCATTCCATTCGGGTTCATTCCATTCAATTCCATTCCATTCCATTCGGGTTGAATCCATTGCATTCCATTCCATTCTATTCCAATCTGTGCCATTCCATTCGGGTTGATTCCATTGCATTCCATTCCATTCCATTCCATTCCATTCCATTCCATTCCATTCCATTCGGGTTGATTCCATTTCATTCCATTCCTTTCCATTCGGTTGCTTCCATTCCATTGCAGAACATTCCATTCCATTCCATTCCATTCTGGTTGATTCCATTCCATTCCATTCCATTCCATTCTATTCCATTCCATTCCTTTTGATTCCATTCCATTCCATTCCATTTTATTCCATTCGGATTGGTTCCATTCCATTCCATTCCAATGCATTCCTTTCCATTCCATTTCATTCCATTCGGGTTGATTCCATTCCATTCCATTCCATTCCATTCCATTCCATTCTATTCCATTCGGGTTGATTGCATTCCATTCCATTCAATTCCATTCCATTCCACTCTATTCGCGATGATTCCATTCCAATCCATTCCATTAAATCCCATTCCATTCCATTCGGTTTGTTTCGATTCAATTCCATTCCGTTCCATTGCATTCCATTTCATTCCTTTCGGGTAGATTCCGTTCTATTCCATTCCAATCCATTGCATTCCATCCCGGTTGATTGCAATCCATTCCATTCCATTCCATTTGTGTTGATTCCTTTCCATTCCATTCCATTCCATTCCATTCCATTCCATTTGTGTTGACTCCATTCCATTCCATTCCATTCCATTCCATTTCATTCCAATCCATTCTGTAAGATTCCATTCCATTTCATTCCATTCCATTCCATTCCATTCCATTTCATTCCAATCCATTCGGTTTGACTGCATTCCATTACATTCCTTTCCATTCGGTTGCTTCCTTTCCATTCCGGAACATTCCATTCCCTTCTGGTTGAATCCATTCCATTCCATTCCATTCCATTCCATTCCATTCGGGTTGATTCCATTCCATTCCATTGCATTGCCTTCCTTTCCATTCCATTCCATTTCATTCGGTTTGATTCCATTCCATTTCTATCCATTCCATTGCATTCCATTCCACTCCATTCCATTCGGGTTGATTCCATTCCATTCCAATCCATTCCATTCCATTCCGTTCTATTCCATTCCATTCCATTCCATTCGGGTTGATTGCATTCCATTCCATTCCATAACATTCCATTCCTGTTGATTCTATTCCATTCCATTTCATTACATTCCGTTCGGGTTGATTCCATTCCGTTCCAATCCATACCGCTCCATTCCATTTGGGTTCATTCCATTCCATTCCATTTCATTCCATTCGGGTTTTTTCCATTCCATTCCATACCATTCCATTCCATTCTGGTTGATTCCATTCCATTCCATTCCATTCCATTCGGGTTGATTCCATTACATTCCATTCTATTCCATTCAATTCCATTCTATTCCATTCCATTCCATTCTATTCGCGTTGATTCCATTCCATCCCATTCCATTTCATTCCATTACATTCCAATCCATTCGGGTTGCTTCCATTCCAGTCAAGAACATTCCAATCCATTCCATTCCATTCCCTTCCATTCCACTCCATTCAAATCCATTCCATTCCATGTGGGTTGATTCCATTCCTTTCCATTCCATTCCATTCCATTCGGGTTGATTCCATTCCATTCCATTCCATTGCATACCATTCCATTCCGTTAGTTTTGATTCCATTCCATTCCATTCCATTCCATTCCATTCCATTCCATTCCATTCCATTCGGGTTGATTCCATTCCATTCCATTCCTTTCCATTCCATTCCATTCCATTCCTTTCCATTCCATTCGTGTAGATTGCGTTTTATTCCATTCCATTCCCTTCCGATCGGGTTGATTCCATTCCATTCCTTTCCAATCCATTCCATTCCATTCCGATTGATTCCATTCCATTCCATTCCATTCCTTTCCGTTTCATTCCATTCCATTCCGATTGATTCAATTCCATTCCATTCCATTCCATTCCATTCCATTCCATTCCATTCCATTCCATTCCATTCCATTCCATTCCATTCCATTCCATTGTGGTTGATTCCATTCCATTCCATTCCATTCCTTTCCATTCCGTTGCATTCCATTCCATTCAATTTCATTCCAGTCGGGTTGATTCCATTCCATTCCATTCCTTTCCGTTCCATTCCTCTCTGGTTCATTCCATTCCATTCCGTTCCATTCGATTACATTTCATTCCATTCCCTTCGGGTTGAATCCATTCCATTCAATTGCATACCATTCCATTTCATTCCATTCCATTCGGGTTGATTCCATTCCATTTATTTCGATTCAATTCCATTCCATTCCATTCCATTCCATTCCATTCCATTCCATTCGGGTTGATTCCATTCCATTCCATTGCATTCCATGCCATTCCATTCCATTCGGGTTGATTCCATTCCATTCCATTCCATTCCATTCCATTCCATTCCATTCCGTTCCATTCCCTTCGGGTTTATTCCATACCATTCCATTCCATTCCATTCGGGTTTTTTCCGTTCCATTTCATTCCATTCCATTCCATTCCATTCCAATCCATTCCATTCCATTCCATTCTGGATAATTCCATTCCATTCCATTCCATTCCATTCCATTCCATTCCATTCGTGTTGATACCATTCCATTCCATTCCATTCCACTCCATTCCATTCCATTAGGGTTGATGCCATTCCATCCCTTTCCATACCATTCCATTCCAATTGGGTTCGTTCCATTCCTTTCCATTCCATTCCATTCGGGTTAATTCCATTCCATTCCATTCCATTCCATTCCATTCCATTGCATGCCATTCGGGTTGCTTCCATTCCAGTCAAGAATATTCCATTATATTCCATTCCATTTCATTCCTTTCCATTCCTGTTGATTTCATTCAATTCCATTCCACTCCATTCGTTTTGATTCCATTCCATTCCATTCCATTCCATTCCATTCCATTCCATTCGGTTTGATTCCATTCCGTTCCATTCCATTGCATTCCATTCCATTCCGTTTCATTCCATTCGGGTTGATTCCATTCCATTCCATTCCATTCCATTCTGGTTTATTCCATTCCATACCATTCCCTTCAATTCCATTCAATTCCATTCCATTCGTATTCCTCCCATTCCATTCCAGAACATTCCATTCCATTCCTTTCCATTCCATTCCATTCGGGTTCATTCCATTCCATTCCATTCCATTCCATTCCATTCCATTCGGGTTGATTCGATTCCATTCTATTCCATTGCATTCCATTCCATTCCATTCCATTCGGGTTGATTCCATTCCATTCCATTCCATTCCATTCCATTCCATTCCGGTTTATTCCATTCCATTCCTTTCCATTCCATTCCATTCTATTCCAATCTGTGCCATTCCATTCGGGTTGATTCCATTGCATTCCATTCCATTCCATTCCATTCCATTCCATTCGGGTTGATTCCATTCCATTCCATTCCATTCCATTCGGTTGCTTCCATTTCATTCCAGAACATTGCATTCCATTCCATTCCATTCCATTCCATTCCGGTTGATTCCATTCCATTCCATTCCATTCCATTCTATTCCATTCCATTCCTTTTGATTCCATTCCATTCCATTCCATTCCATTCGGTTTGATTCCATTCCATTCTAATCAATTCCTTTCCATTCCCTTCTGGTTGATTCCTTTCCACTCCATTGCTTTCCATTCCTTTCAATTCCGGATGATTCCATTCCATTTCATTCCATTCCATTCCATTCCATTCCATTCAATTCGGGATGATTCCATTCCATTCCATAGCATTCCATTCGTGTTGCTACCATTCCATTCTTCGCCTTTCCATTCCATTCCATCCCATTACGGTTCATGGCATTCCATACCATTCCATACCATTCCATTCCATTTGGGTTGATTCCATTCCATTCCATTCCATTCCATTCGGGTTAAATCCATTCCACACCATTCCATTCCATTTGGGTTGATTCCATTCCATTCCATTCCATTCCATTCGGGTTAATTCTATTCCATTCCATTCCATTCCATTTGTGTTGACTCCATTCCATTCCAATCCATTCCATTCCATTCGGGTTAATTCCATTGCATTCCATTCCATTCCATTCCATTCCATTCGGGTTTCTTCCATTCCAGTCAAGAACATTCCATTCCATTCCATTCCATTCCATTCCATTCCATTCCATTCCACTCCATTCCAATCCATTCCATTCCACGTGGGTCTATTCTATTCCATTCCATTCCATTCCATTCCATTCGGGTTTGTTCCATTCCATTCCATTCCATACCATTCCATTCCTTTCGGGTTGATTCCATTCCATTCTATTCCATTCCATTGCATTCCATTCCATTCGGGGTGATTCCATTATATTCCATTCCATTAAATTCCATTACATTCCATTCGGGTAGATTCCGTTCTATTCCATTCCATTCCATTCCATTCCATTCCGTTCGGGTTGATTCCATTCCATTCCATACCAATCCATTTGAATCCATTCCTATTGATTCCATTCCAATCCATTCCATTCCATTCCGTTCCATTCCAATTGATTCCATTCCAATCCATTCCATTCCATTGCGTTCCATTCCGATTGATTCCATTCCATTCCATTCCATTCTTTGTGGTTGATTCCATTCCATTCCATTGCACTGCATTCCTTTCCATTCAATTTCATTCCATTCGGGTTCATTCCATTCAATTCCATTCCATTCCATTCGGGTTGAATCCATTGCATTCCATTCCATTCTATTCCAATCTGTGCCATTCCATTCGGGTTGATTCCATTGCATTCCATTCCATTCCATTCCATTCCATTCCATTCCATTCCATTCCATTCGGGTTGATTCCATTTCATTCCATTCCTTTCCATTCGGTTGCTTCCATTGCATTGCAGAACATTCCATTCCATTCCATTCCATTCTGGTTGATTCCATTCCATTCCATTCCATTCCATTCTATTCCATTCCATTCCTTTTGATTCCATTCCATTCCATTCCATTTTATTCCATTCGGATTGGTTCCATTCCATTCCATTCCAATGCATTCCTTTCCATTCCATTTCATTCCATTCGGGTTGATTCCATTCCATTCCATTCCATTCCATTCCATTCCATTCCATTCTATTCCATTCGGGTTGATTGCATTCCATTCCATTCAATTCCATTCCATTCCACTCTATTCGCGATGATTCCATTCCAATCCATTCCATTAAATCCCATTCCATTCCATTCGGTTTGTTTCGATTCAATTCCATTCCGTTCCATTGCATTCCATTTCATTCCATTCGGGTAGATTCCGTTCTATTCCATTCCAATCCATTGCATTCCATCCCGGTTGATTGCAATCCATTCCATTCCATTCCATTTGTGTTGATTCCTTTCCATTCCATTCCATTCCATTGCATTCCATTCCATTTGGGTTGATTCCATTCCGTTCCATTCCATTCCATTCCATTCCATTCGGTTGCTTCCATTCCATTCCAGAACATTCCATTCCATTCCATTCCATTCTGGTTGATTCCATTGAGTTCCATTCCATTCCATTCCATTATAGTTGATTCCATTGCATTCCATTCCATTCCATTCCATTCCATTCCATTCGGTTTCATTCCATTCTATTCCATTCTATTCCATTCGGGATGATTCCATTCCATTTCATTCCATTCCGTTTCATTCAATTCGTGTTGATACCATTCCATTCCACGCCATTCCATTCCATTCCATTCCATTAGGATTGATGACATCCATTCCATTCCATATCATTCCATTCCATTCGGGTTGATTCCATTCCATTCCATTCCAATCCATTCCATTCCGTTCCTATTGATTCCATTCCATTCCATTCCATTCCATTCCATTCCATTCCGTTCTGATTGATTCCATTCCATTCCTTTCCATTCCATTGTGGTTGATTCCATTCCATTCCATTCCATTGCATTCCTTTCCATTCAATTTCCTTCCATTCGGGTTGATTCCATTCCATTCCATTCCTTTCCATTCCATTACATTCCATTCGGCTACATTCCATTCCATTCCATTCCATTCCATTCCATTCCATTCCATTCCCTTCGGGTTGAATCCATTCCATTCCATTGCATTCCATTCCATTCCATTCCATTACATTACATTCCATTCGGGTTGATTCCATTCCACTCCACTCCATTCCATTCCATTCCATTCCATTTCATTCCATTCGGGTTGATTCCATTCCATTCCATTCCATTCCATTCCATTCCATTCCATTCCATTCCATTCCATTCGGGTTGATTCCATTCCATTCCATTCCATTCCATTCCATTCCATCCTATTCCATTCCACTCCATTCCATTCGGGTTGATTCCATTCCATTCCATTCCATTCCATTCCATTCCATTCCATTCCATTCCATTCCATTCCATTCGTGTTCATTCCATTCCATTCCATTCCATTCGGGTTGATTTCATTCCATTCCATTCTATTCCATACCATTCCATTCCATTCGAGTTCATTCCATTCCATTCCATTTGATTCCATTCCATTCTATTCTATGCCATTCTGGTTGACTCCATTCCATTCCGTTTCATTCCATTCTATTCCATTCCGTTGCATTCCATTTCATAGCATTCGGGTAGATTCCTTCCTTTTCCATACCAATGCATTCCATTCCATTCTGATTGATTCCATTCCATTCCATTCCATTCCATTCCATTCCATTCCATTCGATTTCATTCCAATCCATTGGGTTTGATTGCATTCCATTCCATTCCATTCCATTCGGTTGCTTCCATTCCTTTCCATAAAATTCCATTCCATTCCATTCCATTCCATTCCATTCCATTCCATTCCATTCCGGTTCATTCCATTCCATTCCATTCCATTCCATTCCATTCAATTCCATTCCATTCCTTTTGATTCCATTCCATTCCATTCCATTTTATTCCATTCGGATTGCTTCCATTACCTTCCATTCCAATGCATTCCTTTCCATTCCATTTCATTTCATTCGGGTTGATTCCATTCCATTCCATTCCACACCATTCCATTCCATTCCATTCCATTCTGGTTGATTCCATTCCATTCCATTCAATTCGGATTGATTCCATTCCATTCCATTCTATTCCATTCCATTCCATTCTATTCTTGTTGATTGCTTTCCATCCCATTGCATTCCATTCCATCTCATTCCATTCCATTCCATTCGGGTTGATTCCATTCCATTCCATTCCATTCCATTTGGGTTGATTCCATTCCATTCCATTCCATTCCATTCCATTCCATTCCATTCCATTCAATTCGGGATGATTCCATTCCATTCCATAGCATTCCATTCGTGTTGCTACCATTCCATTCTTCGCCTTTCCATTCCATTCCATCCCATTACGGTTCATGGCATTCCATACCATTCCATACCATTCCATTCCATTTGGGTTGATTCCATTCCATTCCATTCCATTCCATTCGGGTTAAATCCATTCCACACCATTCCATTCCATTTGGGTTGATTCCATTCCATTCCATTCCATTCCATTCGGGTTAATTCTATTCCATTCCGGTCCATTCCATTTGGGTTGACTCCATTCCATTCCACTCCATTCCATTCTATTCGGGTTAATTCCATTGCATTCCATTCCATTCCATTCCATTCCATTCGGGTTTCTTCCATTCCAGTCAAGAACATTCCATTCCATTCCATTCCATTCCATTCCATTCCATTCCATTCCACTCCATTCCAATCCATTCCATTCCACGTGGGTCTATTCTATTCCATTCCATTCCATTCCATTCCATTCCATTCGGGTTTGTTCCATTCCATTCCATTCCATACCATTCCATTCCTTTCGGGTTGATTCCATTCCATTCCATTCCATTCCATTGCATTCCATTCCATTCGGGTTGATTCCATTATATTCCATTCCATTAAATTCCATTACATTCCATTCGGGTAGATTCCGTTCTATTCCATTCCATTCCATTCCATTCCATTCCGTTCGGGTTGATTCCATTCCATTCCATACCAATCCATTCGAATCCATTCCTATTGATTCCATTCCAATCCATTCCATTCCATTCCGTTCCATTCCAATTGATTCCATTCCAATCCATTCCATTCCATTGCGTTCCATTCCGATTGATTCCATTCCATTCCATTCCATTCTTTGTGGTTGATTCCATTCCATTCCATTGCACTGCATTCCTTTCCATTCAATTTCATTCCATTCGGGTTCATTCCATTCAATTCCATTCCATTCCATTCGGGTTGAATCCATTGCATTCCATTCCATTCTATTCCAATCTGTGCCATTCCATTCGGGTTGATTCCATTGCATTCCATTCCATTCCATTCCATTCCATTCCATTCCATTCCATTCCATTCGGGTTGATTCCATTTCATTCCATTCCTTTCCATTCGGTTGCTTCCATTCCATTGCAGAACATTCCATTCCATTCCATTCCATTCTGGTTGATTCCATTCCATTCCATTCCATTCCATTCTATTCCATTCCATTCCTTTTGATTCCATTCCATTCCATTCCATTCCATTTTATTCCATTCGGGTTGGTTCCATTCCATTCCATTCCAATGCATTCCTTTCCATTCCATTTCATTCCATTCGGGTTGATTCCATTCCATTCCATTCCATTCCATTCCATTCTATTCCATTCTCGTTGATTCCATTCCATTCCATTCCATTCTATTCTGTTTGATTCCATTCCATACCATTCTATTCCATTCCATTCCATTCTATTCTCGTTGATTCCATTCCATCCCATTGCATTACATTCCATCCCATTCCATTCCATTCCATTCGGGTTGATTCCATTCCATTCCATTCCATTCCATTCCATTTGGGTTGATTCCATTCCATTTCTTTCCATTCTATTCCATTCCATTGCATTCGGGTTGATTCCATTCCATTGCATTCCATTCCATTCCATTGCATTCCATTCCATTCCATTGCATTGCATTCCATTCCATGTCATTCCATTCGTGTTGATTCCATTCAATTCCATTCCACTCCATCCCATTCTGGTTGATTCCATTCCATTCCATTCCATTCCATTCCATTCTATTCCATTCGGGTTGATTGCATTCCATTCCATTCTATTCCATTCCATTCCACTCTATTCGCGATGATTCCATTCCAATCCATTCCATTAAATCCCATTCCATTCCATTCGGTTTGTTTCGATTCAATTCCATTCCGGTCCATTGCATTCCATTTCATTCCATTCGGGTAGATTCCGTTCTATTGCATTCCAATCCATTGCATTCCATCCCGGTTGATTGCAATCCATTCCATTCCATTCCATTTGGGTTGATTCCTTTCCATTCCATTCCATTCCATTGCATTACATTCCATTTGGGTTGATTCCATTCCGTTCCATTCCATTCGGTTGCTTCCATTCCATTCCAGAACATTCCATTCCATTCCATTCCATTCTGGTTGATTCCATTGAGTTCCATTCCATTCCATTCCATTATGGTTGATTCCATTGCATTCCATTCCATTCCATTCCATTCCATTCGGTTTCATTCCTTTCCATTCCATTCTATTCCATTCGGGATGATTCCATTCCATTTCATTCCATTCCATTTCATTCAATTCGTGTTGATACCATTCCATTCCACGCCATTCCATTCCATTCCATTCCATTAGGATTGATGACATCCATTCCATTCCATACCATTCCATTCCACTCGGGTTGATTCCATTCCATTCCATTCCAATCCATTCCATTCCGTTCCTATTGATTCCATTCCATTCCATTCCATTCCATTCCATTCCATTCCATTTCATTCCGTTCTGATTGATTCCATTCCATTCCTTTCCATTCCATTGTGGTTGATTCCATTTCATTCCATTCCATTGCATTCCTTTCCATTCAATTTCCTTCCATTCGGGTTGATTCCATTCCATTCCATTCCTTTCCATTCCATTACATTCCATTCGGCTACATTCCATTCCATTCCATTCCATTCCATTCCATTCCATTCCATTCCCTTCCCTTCGGGTTGAATCCATTCCATTCCATTGCATTCCATTCCATTCCATTCCATTACATTACATTCCATTCGGGTTGATTCCATTCCACTCCACTCCATTCCATTCCATTTCATTCCATTCGGGTTGATTCCATTCCATTTCATTCCATTCCATTCCATTCCATTCCATTCCATTCCATTCGGGTTGATTCCATTCCATTCCATTCCATTCCATCCTATTCCATTCCACTCCATTCCATTCGGGTTGATTCCATTCCATTCCATTCCATTCCATTCCATTCGTGTTCATTCCATTCCATTCCATTCCATTCGGGTTGATTCCATTCCATTCCATTCTATTCCATACCATTCCATTCCATTCGAGTTCATTCCATTCCATTCCATTTGATTCCATTCCATTCTATTCTATGCCATTCGGGTTGACTCCATTCTATTCCATTTCATTCCATTCTATTCCATTCCGTTGCATTCCATTTCATAGCATTCGGGTAGATTGCTTCCTTTTCCATACCAATGCATTCCATTCCATTCTGATTGATTCCATTCCATTCCATTCCATTCCATTCCATTCCATTCCGGTTGATTCCATTCCATTCCATTCCATTCCATTCCATTCCATTCCATTCAATTCCATTCCATTCCTTTTGATTCCATTCCATTCCATTCCATTTTATTCCATTCGGATTGCTTCCATTACCTTCCATTCCAATGCATTCCTTTCCATTCCATTTCATTTCATTCGGGTTGATTCCATTCCATTCCATTCCACACCATTCCATTCCATTCCATTCCATTCTGGTTGATTCCATTCCATTCCATTCAATTCGGATTGATTCCATTCCATTCCATTCTATTCCATTCCATTCCATTCTATTCTTGTTGATTGCATTCCATCCCATTGCATTCCATTCCATCTCATTCCATTCCATTCCATTCGGGTTGATTCCATTCCATTCCATTCCATTCCATTTGGGTTGATTCCATTCCATTCCATTCCATTCCATTCCATTCCATTCCATTGCATTCGGGATGATTCCATTCCATTCCATTCCATTCCATTCGTGTTGATTCCATTCCATTCCATTCCATTCCATTCCATTCCATTCCGTTCCGTTTCATTCCATTCATGTTGATTCCATTCTATTACGTTTCATTCCATTCATTTTGATTCCATTCTTTTACATTCCATTCCATTCCCTTCCATTCGAGTTGATTCCCTTCCATGGCATTCCATTCTATTCCATTCCAATGCCTTCCTTTCAATTCCATTTCATTCCATTCGGGATGATTCCATTCCATTCCATTCCATTCCATTCCGTTCCATTCCCTTCGGGTTTATTCCCTTCCATTCCATTCCATTGCATTCCATTCGGGTTGTTTCCATTCCATTTCATTCGTTTCCATTCCATTCCATTCCATTCCATTCCTTTTAATCCCATTCCATTCCATTCCATTCCATTCGGGTTGATTCGATTCCATTCCATTCCATTCCACTGGATTCCATTTCATGCCATTCGGGTAGATTCCGTTCTATTCCATTGCAATCCATTCCATTCCATTCCGGATGATTCCATTCCATTCCATGCCATTCCATTCCATTACGGTTGATTCCATTCCATTCCATTGCATTCCATTCCTTTTGATTCCTCTCCATTCCATTCCATTCCATTCCAATCCATTCCATTCTGTTTGACTCCATTCCATTCCATTGCAATGCATTCCATTCCATTCCATTTCATTCCATTCGGGTTGAATCCATTCCATTTCATTCCATTCGATTCCACTCCATTCCATTCCATTCGGGTTGATTCCATTCCAGTCCATTTGATTCCATTCCATTCGATTCCATTCCATTCGGGTTGACTCCTTTGCATTCCATTTCATTCCATTCTATTCCATTCCATTGCATTCCATTTCATTGCATTCGGGTAGATTCCGTTCTTTTCCATTCCAATCCATTCCATTCCTTTCCGGTTGATTACATTCCGTTCCATTCCATTCCATTCGTGTTGAATCCATTGCATTCCATTCCATTCCATTCCATTCCATTCCATTCCATTTCATTCGGGTTTGTTCCATTCCATTCCATTCCATACCATTCCATTCCTTTCGGGTTGATTCCATTCCATTCCATTCCATTGCATTCCATGCCATTCGGGTTGATTCCATTATATTCCATTCCATTCCATTCCATTACATTCCATTCGGGTAGATTCCGTTCTATTCCATTCCATTCCATTCCATTCCGTTCGGGTTGATTCCATTCCATTCCATTCCAATCCATTCGATTCCATTACGATTGATTCCATTCCAATGCATTCCATTCCATTCCGTTCCATTCCAATTGATTCCATTCCAATCCATTCCATTCCATTCCATTCCTTTCCGATTGAATCCATTCCATTCCATTCCATTGTGGTTGATTCCATTCCATTCCATTGCACTGCATTCATTTCCATTCAATTTCATTCCATTAGGGTTGATTCCATTCCTTTCCTTTCCATTCCATTACATTGCATTCGGATTCATTCCATTCCATTCCATTCCATTCCATTCGGGTTGAATCCATTCCATTCCATTCCATTCCATTCCATTCCATTCCATTCCATTCCATTCCATTCCATTCGGGTTGATTCGATTCCATTTCATTCCATTCCATTCCATTCCATTCCATTCCATTCCATTCCATTCCATTCGTGTTGATTCCATTCCATTCCATTCCATTCCATTCCATTCCATTCCATTCGGGTTGATTCCATTCCATTCCATTCTATTCCATACCATTCCATTCCATTCGAGTTCATTCCATTCCGTTCCATTTGATTCCATTCCATTCTATTCCATGCCATTCGGGTTGACTCCATTCCATTCCATTTCATTCCATTCTATTCCATTCCGTTGCATTCCATTTCATAGCATTCGGGTAGATTCCTTTCTATTGCATACCAATGCATTCCATTCCATTCTGATTGATTCCATTCCATTCCATTCTATTCGGTTGCTTCCATTCCATTCCATAAAATTCCATCCCATTCCATTCCATTCCATTCCATTCCATTCCATTCCATTCGTGTTGATTCCATTCCATTCCATTCCATTCCATTGCATTCCATTCCATTCTATTCCATTCCATTGCATTCCATTGCATTCCATTTCATTCCTTTTCATTCCATTCGGGTTGATTCCATTCCATTCCATTCCATTCCATTCCATTCCATTCCATTCCATTCCATTCCGTTCATGTTGATTCCATTCCATGCCATTCCATTCCATTCCATTGCATTTCATTCGGGTTGATTCCATTCCATTCCATTCCATTGCATTCCATTCCATTTCATTTCATTCCATTCGGGTTCATTCTAATCCATTCTATTCCATTCCATTCCCTTCGGGTTGTTTCCATTCCATTCCATTCCATTCCATTCCATTCCATTCCATTCCATTCGGGTTGA
Source organism: Pan paniscus (assembly GCF_029289425.2). Classification (NCBI taxonomy): domain Eukaryota; kingdom Metazoa; phylum Chordata; class Mammalia; order Primates; family Hominidae; genus Pan; species Pan paniscus. Next base: position 40,014,415 of record NC_073267.2, on the reverse strand, counting down.
TTCCATTCCATTCCATTCCATACCATTCCATTCCATTCGGGTTGATTCCATTCCATTCCATTTGATTCCATTCCATTTGATTCCATTCCATTCGGGTTGACTCCTTTGCATTCCATTTCATTCCATATTATTCCATTCCATTGGATTCCACTTCATTCCATTCGGGTAGATTCCGTTCTATTCCATTCCTATCCATTCCATTCCATACCGGTTGATTCCATTCCATTCCATTCCATTCCATTCCATTCCATTCCACTCCATTCCATTCCATTCCATTCCATTCCATTCCATTCCATTCCACTCCATTCCATTCCATTCCACTCCATTCCATTCCATTCCATTCCATTCCATTCCATTCCATTTGGGTTGTTTCCATTCCATTCCATTCCATTCCATTCCAGTCCATTCGGTTTCATTCCATTCCATTCCATTCCATTCTGTTGCTTCCATTCCATTACAGAACATTCCATTCCATTCCATTCCATTCCGGTAGATTCCATTCCATTCCATTCCATTCCATTCTATTCCATTCCATTCCTTTTGCTTCCATTCCATTCCATTCCATTCCATTCCATTTTATTCCATTCGTTTTGATTCCATACCATTCCATTCCACTCCAATGCATTCCTTTTAATTCCATTTCATTCCATTCGGGTTTATTCCATTCCATTCCATTCCATTTCATTCTATTCCATTCTGGTTGATTCCATTCCATTCCATTCCATTCGGGTTGATTCCATTCCATTCCATTCCATTCCATTCCATTCCATTCCGTTCCATTCCATTTGGGTTGATTCCATTCCATTCCATTTCATTCCAATCCATTCGGTTAGATTCCATTGCATTCCATTCCATTCCATTCCATTTCATTCCAATCCATTCGATTTGACTCCATTCCATTATATTCAATTCCATTCGGTTGCTTCCTTTCCATTCCAGAACATTCCATTCCATTCCATTCCATTCTGGTTGATTCCATTCCATTCCATTCCATTCCACTCCATTCCATTCTATTCCATTCCATTCCCTTTGATTCATTTCCATTCCATTCCATTCCATTTAATTCCATTCGGTTTGATTCCTTTCCATTCCATTCCAATCCATTCCATTCCATTCCATTTCATTCCATTCGGGTTGATTCCATTCCATTGCATTCCATTCCATTCCATTCTCATCCATTCTGGTTGATTCCATTCCATTCAATTCCATTCGGAATGATTCCATTCCCTTCCATTATATTCCATTCCATTCCATTCTATTCCATTCCATTCCATTCTATTCACGTTGATTCCATTCCATCCCATTCCATTCCATTCCATCAAATTCCATTCCATTCCATTCGGGTTGATTCCGTTGCATTCCATTCCATTCCATTCCATTTGGGTTGATTCCATCCCATTCCATTGCATTCCATTCCATTCCTTTCCATTCTATTCCATTCCATTCGTGTTGATTCCATTCCATTGCATTCCTTTGCATTCCATTCCATTCCGTTTCATTCCATTCATGTTGATACCATTCCATTCCACGCCATTCCATTCCATTCTATTCCATTAGGGTTGATGCCATTCCATTCCTTTCCATACCATTCCATTCCATTTGGGTTGATTCCATTCCTTTCCATTCCATTCCATTCGGGTTAATTGCATTCCATTCCATTCCATTGGAATCCATTCCATTCCATTCCATTCTGGTGACTTCCATTCCAGTCAAGAACATTCCATTCCATTCCACTCCATTCCACTCCATTCCATTCCATGTGTGTTGATTCCATTCCATTCCATTCCATTCCATTCCATTCCATTCCACTCCATTCCACTCCATTCCATTCCATTCCATTCGGGTTTATTCCATTCCATTCCATTCCACTCCATTCCATTCCATTCCATTCGGTTTGATTCCATTCCATTCCATTCCATACCATTCCATTCCATTCGAGTTGATTCCATTCCATTCCATTCCATTCCATTCCATTGCATTCCATTCGGGTTGATTCCATTCCATTCCATTCCATTCCATTCCATTCCATTCCATTCCATTCCATTCAGGTAGATTCCGTTCTATTCCATTCCATTCCATTCCATTCCATTCCATTCCGTTAGGGTTGATTCCATTCCATTCCATTCCAATCCATTCCATTCCATTCCGATTGATTCCATGCCATTCCATTTCATTCCATTGCGTTCCATTCCATTCCATTACGATTGATACCATTCCATTCCATTGTTGTTGATTCCATTCCATTCCATTCCATTCCATTACTTTCCATTCCGTTGCATTCCATTCCATTCAATTTCATTCCATTCGGGTTGAATCCATTCCAATCCATTCCTTTCAATTCCATTCCATTCCATTCCCTTTGGGTTGATTCCATTCCATTCCATTCCATGCCATTCCATTCCATTCCGTTCCATTCGGGTTGATTCAATTCCATTCCATTCCATTCCACTCCATTCCATTCTATTCCTTTCCATTCCCTTTGATTCCATTGCATTCCATTCCATTCCATTTTATTCCATTCGGTTTGGTTCCTTTCCATTCCATTCCAATGCATTCCATTCCATTCCATTTCATTCCATTCGGGTTGATTCCATTCCACTGCATTCGATTCCATTCCATTCTAATCCATTCTGGTTTATTCCATTCCATTCCTTTCCATTCCATTCCATTCCATTCGGGTTGATTCCATTCCATTCCATTCTATTCCATTCCATTCCATTCTATTCCATTACATTTCATTCTATTCGCGTTGATTGCATTCCATCCTATTCCATTCAATTCCATCAAATTCCATTCCATTCCATTCGGGTTGATTCCGTTGCATTCCATTCCATTCCATTCCATTTGGGTGGATTCCATTCCAATACATTCCATTCCATTCCACTCCATTCCATTCCATTCCACTCCATTCCATTCCATTCCACTCCATTCCATTTGGGTTGTTTCCATTCCATTCCATTCCATTCCATTTCATTCCAATCCATTCGCTTTCATTCCATTCCATTCCATTCCATTCGGTTGCTTCCATTCCATTCCAGAACATTCCATTCCATTACATTCCATTCCGGTAGATTCCATTCCATTCCATTCCATTCCATTCTATTCCATTCCATTCCTTTTGCTTCCATTCCATTCCATTCCATTCCATTTTATTCCATTCGGTTTGATTCCCTTCCATTCCACTCCAATGCATTCCTTTTAATTCCATTTCATTCCATTCTGGTTTATTCCATTCCATTCCATTCCATTCCATTCCATTCCATTCCATTCCATTCTATTCCATTCTGGTTGATTCCATTCCATTCCATTCCATTCCATTCCATTCCATTCCATTCCATTCCATTCGGGTTGATTCCATTCCATTGCCTTCCATTCCATTCCATTCTAATCCATTCTGCTTGATTCCATTCCATTCCATTCCATTCCATTCCATTCCATTCGGGTTGATTCCATTCCATTCCATTCTATTCCATTCCACTCCATTCTATTCCATTTCATTTCATACTATTCGCGTTGATTCCATTCCATCCCATTCCATTCAATTCCATCAAATTCCATTCCATTCCATTCGGGTTGATTCCGTTGCATTCCATTCCATTGCATTCCATTTGGGTGGATTCCATTCCATTCCATTCCATTCCATTCCATTCCATTCCATTCCATTCCATTCCTTTCCATTCCTTTCCATTCTAATCCATTCCATTCGTGTTGATTCCATTCCATTCCATTCCTTTGCATTCCATTCCATTCCGTTTCATTTCATTCATGTTGATACCATTCCATTCCACGCCATTCCATTCCATTCGGGTTGATTCCATTCCATTCCATTCCATTTCATTCCATTCCATTGCATTCCATTCCATTTCATTCCATTCCATTGCATTCCATTCCATTTCCTTCCATTCCATTGCATTCCATTCCATTCTATTCCATTCCATTCCATTCCATTGCATTCCATTCCATTCCTTTTCATTCCATTCGGGTTTATTCCATTCCATTCCATTCCATTGCATTCCATTCCATTCCATTCCATTCGGGTTGATTCCACTCCATTCCATTCCATTCCTTTCCACTCCATTCCATTCTACTCCATTCCATTCCGGTTGATTCCATTCCCTTCAATTACATTCCATTCCATTTGGTTTGATTCCATTGCATTCCATTCCATTCCATTCCATTCCATTCCATTGCATTCGTGTTGCTTCCATTCCATTCCTGAACATTCCATTCTATTCCATTCCACTCCAGTTGATTCCATTCCATTCCATTCCATTCCATTCCACTCCGGTTGATTCCATTCCATTCCATTCCATTCCATTCGTTTTGATTCCATTCCATTCCATTCCATTGCATTCCATTCAATTCGTTTTCATTCCATTCCATTCCATTTCATTCCATTCGGGTTTTTCCATTCCATTCCATTGTATTCCATTCCATTACATTCTATTTGCCTTGATTCCATTCCATTCCATTCCATACCATTCCGGTTGATTCGATTCCATTCCATTCCATTCCATTGCATTCCATTTCTTGCCATTCGTGTTGATTCCATTCTATTCCATTCCTATCCATTCCATTCCATTCTGGATGATTAAATTCCATTAAATTCGATTCCATTCCATTAGGGTTGATTCCATTCCATTCCATTCCATTACTTTCCATTCCATGCCGGTTGATTCCATTCCATTCCATTCCATTCCATTCCATTCCATTCCATTTCATTCGGTTGGATTGCATTCCATTCCATTGCAATGCATTCCATTCCATTCCATTTCATTCCATTCGGGTTGATTCCATTCCATTTCATTCCATTCCATTCCACTCCATTCCATACCATTCGGGTTGTTTCCATTCCATTCCATTTGATTCCATTCCATTCGATTCCTTTCCATTCGGGTTGACTCCATTCCATTCCATTTTATTCCATTCTATTCCATTCCAATGCATTTATTTCATTCCATTCGGGTAGATTCCGTTCTATTCCATTCCAATCCATTCCATTCCATTCCGGTTGATTCCATTCCATTCCATTGCATTCCATTACATTTCATTGCATTCGGATTGATTCCATTCCATTCCATTCCAATGCATTCCTTTCCATTCCATTTCATTCCATTCGGGTTGATTCCATTCCATTGCATTCCATTCCTTTCCATTCGCTTCTGGTTGATTAATTTCCATTCCATTGCATTCCATTCCATTCCATTCGGGTTGATTCCATTCCATTCCTTTCTATTCCATTCCATTCCATTCTATTCGCGTTGATTCCATTGCATCCCATTCCATTTCATTCCATCCGATTCCATTCCATTCCATTCGGGTTGATTCCATTCCATTCCATTTGGGTTAATTCCATTCCATTCCATTCCATTCCATTCCATTCCATTCCATTCCAATCCATGGCATTCGGGTTGATTCCATTCCATTCCATTCCATACCATTGCATTCCTTTTGATTCCATTCCATTGCATTGCATTCTATTCCATTCCATTCCATTCCCTTTGGGTTGATTCCATTCCGCTCCAATCCATACCATTCCATTTCATTCGGGTTGATTACATTCCATTCCATTTCATACCATTCGGGTTGATTCCATTCCATTCCATTCTATTCCATTCCTTTCCATTCTATTCGCGTTGATTCCATTCCATCCCATTCCATTCCATTCCATCCCATTCCATTCCTTTCCATTCGGGTTGATTCTATTCCATTTCATTGCATACCATTCCATTCCATTCGGGTTGATTCCATTCCATTCCATTTGATTCCATTCCATTCGATTCCATTTCATTCGGGTTGACTCCTTTGCATTCCATTTCATTCCATTCTATTCCATTCCATTGGATTCCACTTCATTCCATTCGTGTAGATTCCGTTCTATTCCATTCCAATGCATTCCATTCCGTACCGGTTGATTCCATTCCATTCCATTCCACTCCATTCCATTCCATTCCACTCCATTCCATTTGGGTTGTTTCCATTCCATTCCATTCCATTCCATTCCATTCCATTTCATTCCAATCCATTCGGTTTCATTCCATTCCATTCCATTCCATTCCGTTGCTTCCATTCCATTCCAGAACATTCCATTCCATTACATTAAATTCCGGTAGATTCCATTCCATTCCATTCCATTCCATTCTATTCCACTCCATTCCTTTTGCTTCCATTCCATTCCATTCCATTCCATTTTATTCCATTCGGTTTGATTCCATTCCATTCCATTCCACTCCAATGCATTCCTTTTAATTCCATTTCATTCCATTCGGGTTTATTTCATTCCATTCCATTCCATTCCATTCCATTCTATACCATTCTGGTTGATTCCATTCCATTCCATTCCATTCCATTCGGGTTGATTCCATTCCATTCCATTCTATTCCATTCCATTCCATTCTATTCGATTCCATTTCATTCTATTCGCATTGATTCCATTCCATCCCATTCCATTCAATTCCATTGAATTCCATTCAATTCCCTTCGGGTTGATTCCGTTGCATTCCATTCCATTCCATTCCATTTGGGTGGATTCCATTCCATTCCATTCCATTCCATTCCTTTCCTTTCCATTCTATTCCATTCCATTCGTGTTGATTCCATTCCATTCCATTCTATTCCATTCCATTCGTGTTAATTCCATTCCATTCCATTCCTTTGCATTCCATTCCATTCCGTTTCATTTCATTCATGTTGATACCATTCCATTCCACGCCATTCCATTCCATTCTGGTTGATTCCATTCCATTCCATTCCATTTCATTCCATTCCATTGCATTCCTTTCCATTCTACTCCATTCCATTCCATTCCATTGCATTCCATTCCATTCCTTTTCATTCCATTCGTGTTGATTCCATTCCATTCCATTCCATTCCATTCCATTCCATTCCCTTCCGTTCATGTTGATTCCATTCCATGCCATCGCATTCCATTCCATTCCATTATATTCGGGTTGATTCCATTCCATTCAATTCCATTGCTTTCCATTCCAATCCATTTCATTCCATTCGGGTTGATTCTATTCCATTCCATTCCATTCCATTTCATTCCATTCCATTCCATTCCATTCCCTTCGGGTTGATTCCATTCCATTCCATTCCATTCCATTCGGGTTTATTCCATTCCATTCCATTCCATACGATTTCATTCTATTCCCTTCCATTCCATTCATGTTGATACCATTCCATTCCACGCCATTCCATTCCATTCCATTCCACTCCATTAGGGTTGATGCCATTCCATTCCATTCCATACCATTCCATTCCATTTGAATTGATTCCATTCCATTCCATTCCATTCGGGTTAATTCCATTCCAATCCATTCCATTCCGTTGCCTTCCATTTCATTCCATTCCGTTCCATTCGGGTTGCTTTTATTCCATTCCAGAACATTCCATTCCTTTCCATTCCATTCCATTCCATTGCATTCCATTCCTGTTGATTCCATTCCATTCCATTCCATTGCATTCGTTTTGATTCCATTCCATTCCATTCCATTCCATTCTATTGCATTCCATTCTCTTCCATTCGTGTTGATTCCATTCCATGCCATTCCATTCCATTCCATTCCATTCCATTCCATTCGGGTTGATTCCATTCCATTTCATTCCATTGCATACCATTCCATTCCATTTCATTCCATTCGGGTTGATTCCATTCCATTCCATTCCATTCCATTCCATTCCATTCCATTCCCTTCCATTCCATTCCATTCCATTCCATTCTGGTAGATTCCACTCCATTCCATTCCATTCCATTCCATTCCATTCGGTTTGATTCCATTCCATTCCATACGATTCCATTCTATTCCATTCCGTTCCATTCATTTTGATACCATTGCATTCCACGCCATTCCATTCCATTCCACTCCATTAGGGTTGATGCCATTCCATTCCATTCCCTACCATTCCATTCCATTTGAATTGATTCCATTCCATTCCATTCCATTCCATTCCATTCGGGTTAATTCCATTCCATTCCATTCCATTCCATTGCAATCCATTCCATTCCTTTCCATTCGGGTTGCTTCTATTCCATTCCAGATCATTCCATTCCATTCCATTCCATTCCATTTCATTCCCTTCCATTCGTGTTGATTCCAATCCATGCCATTCCATTCCATTCCTTTCCATTCCTGTTGATTCCATTCCATGCCATTCCATTGCATTCCATTCTGTTCCATTCGGGTTGATTCCATTCCATTCCATTGCATTCCATTCCACTCAATTTCATTCCATTCGGGTTGATTCCATTCCATTCCATTCCATTCCATTCCATTCCATTCCATTCCAATCCATTCCATTCCCTTCGGGTTGATTCCATTCCATTCCATTCCATTCCATTCCATTCCATTCGGGTTGACTCGATTCCTTTCCACTTCATTACATTGCATACCATTTCACTACATTTGGCTAGATTCCGTTCTATTCCATTCCAATCCATTCCATTCCATTCCATTCCATTCGGGTTGATTCCATTCCATTCCATTCCATTTGGGTTGATTCCATTCCATTCCATTCCATTCGATACGATTCCATTCTATTCCATTCCATTCCATTCATATTGATACCATTTCATTCCACGCCATTCCATTCCATTCCACTCCATTAGGGTTGATGCCATTCCATTCCATTCCATACCATTCCATTGCATTTGAATTGATTCCATTCCATTCCTTTCCATTCCATTAGGGTTAATTCCAAGCCATTCCATTCCATTCCATTGCCTTCCATTCCATTCCATTCCATTCCATTCGGGTTGCTTCTATTCCATTCCTTTCCATTCCATTCCATTCCATTCCATTCCATTCCATTCCATTGCATTCCATTCCGGGTGATTCCATTCCATTCCATTCCATTCCATTCAATTCCATTCGTTTTGATTCCATTCCATTCCAATCCATTCCATTCCATTCCATTCCATTCGGTTTGATTCCTTTCCATTCCACACCATTGCATTCCATTCCATTCCATGTCATTCCATTCGGGGTGATTCCATTCCATTCCATTCCATTCCATTCCATTCCATTCTGGTTGATTCCATTCCATCCCATTCCATTCCATTCCATTCCCATCCATTCGGGGTGATTCCTTTCCATTCCATTCTATTCCATTCCATTCTATTCGCGTTGATTCCATTCCATTCCATTCCATTCCATTCCATTCCACTCCATTCCATTCCACTCAATGCCATTCCATTCCATTCCATTCGGGTTGAATCGATTCCATTCCACTCCATTACATTGCATACCATTTCACTACATTTGGGTAGATTCCGTTCTATTCCATTCCAATCCATTCCATTCCATTCCATTCCATTCCATTCCATTCCATTCCATTCCATTCCATTCCATTCCATTTGGGTTGATTCCATTCCATTCCATTCCATTCCATTTCATTCCATTCCATTCCATTCCATTTCGGATGATTCCATTCCGTTCCATTCCATTCCATTCCATTCGGTTGTTTCCATTCCGTTCCAGAACATTCCATTGCATTCCAATCCATTCCATTCCGGTTGATTCCATTCCGTTCCATTCCATTCCATTCCATTCCATTCTGGTTGATTCCATTCCATTCCATTCCATTCCATTCCATTCCATTCCATTTCATTCGGGTTGATTCCATTCCATTCCATTCTATTCCATTCCATTCCATTCTATTCGCGTTGATTCAGTTCCATCCCATTCCATTCAATTCTATTCGGGCTGATTCCATTCCATTCCTTTCCTTTTCATTCCATTCCATTTGCATTGATTCCATTCCATTCCATTCCATTCCATTCCATTCCATTCGTGTTGATTCCATTCCATTCCATTCCATTGCATTCCATTCCATTCTATTCCATTCCATTGCATTCCATTGCATTCCATTCCATTCCTTTTCATTTCATTCGGGTTGATTCCATTCCATTCCATTCCATTCGATTCCATTCCATTCCATTCCGTTCATGTTGATTCCAATCCATGCCATTCCATTCCATTCCATTCCATTCCATTCGAGTTGATTCCATTCCATTCCATTCCATTGCATTCCATTCCATTTCATTTCATTCCATTCGGGTTGATTCTATTCCATTCCATTCCATTCCATTCCATTCCATTCCCTTCGGTTTGATTCCATTCCATTCCATTCCATTCCATTCGGGTTGATTCCATTCGATTCCATTCCATACCATTCCATTCTATTCCATTCCATTCCGTTCATGTTGATACCATTTCATTCCACGCCATTCCATTCCATTCCTCTCCATTACGGTTGATGCCATTCCATTACATTCCATACCATTCCATTCCATTTCAATTGATTACACTCCATTCTGGTTAATTCCATTCCATTCCATTCCATTCCATTGCCTTCCATTCCATTCCATTCCGTTCCATTCGGGTTGCTTCTATTCCATTCCAGAACATTCCATTCCTTTACATTTCATTACATTCCGTTGCATTCCATTCCGGTTGATTCAATTTCATTCCATTCCATTCCATTCGTTTTGATTCAATTTCATTCCATTCCATTCCATTCCATTCAATTCCATTCGGTTTGATTCCATTCCTTTCCTTTCCATTCCATTCCATTCCATTTGGGTTGATTCCATTCCGTTCCATTCCATTGCTTTCCATTCCATTCCATTCCATTCCATTCGGTTTGATTCCATTCCTTTCCATTCCATTCCATTCCATTCCATTTGTGTTGATTCCATTCCATTCCATTCCATTCAATTTGAGTTGATTCCATTCCGTTCCATTCCATTCCATTCCATTCCATTCCATTCGGTTGCTTCCATTCCATTCCAGAAGAATCCATTCCATTCCATTTCATTCCAATCCATTCCATTCCGGTTGATTCTTTCCGTTCCGTTCCATTCCATTCCATTCCATTCCATTCTATTCTCATTGATTCCATTCCATTCCATTCCATTCCATTCGTGTTGATTCCATTCCATTCCATTCTATTCCATTCCCTTCTATTCCATTCTATTCCATTCCATTCCATTCTATTCCATTCCATTGCATTCCATTCCATTCCATTGCATTCCATTCCATTCCATTTCATTCCATTCGGTTCGGGTTGATTCCATTCCAATCCATTCCATTCGGGTTGTTTCCATTCCATTCCATTCAATTCCATTCCATTTCATTCCATTCGGTTCGCGTTGATTCCATTCCATTCCATTCCTTTCCATTCCATTCCATTCCATTCCCTTTGGGTTGATTCCATTCCATTGCATTCCACTCCATTCCATTTCGTTCCATTCGGGTTGATTCCATTCCATTCCATTCCATTCCATTCCATTCCATTCGGGTTGATTCCATTCCATTCCATTCATTTCCATTGCAATCCATTCCATTCCTTTCCATTCCATTGCATTCCATTCCATCCCATTTCACTCCATTCAGGTTGATTCCATTCCATTCCATTCCATTGCATTCCATTCCATCCCATTCCATTCGGGTTGATTCCATTCCATTCCATTCCATTCCATTGCACTCCATCCCATTCCACTCCATTCCATTCCGGTTGATTCCATTCCCTTCAATTTCATTCCATTCCATTTGGTTTGATTCCATTGCATTCCATTCCATTCCATTCCACTGCATTCCATTGCATTCGGGTTGCTTCCATTCCATTCCACAACATTCCATTCTATTCCATTCCACTCCAGTTGATTCCATTCCATTCCATTCCATTCCATTCCACCCCGGTTGATTCCATTCCATTCCATTCCATTCCTTTTTGATTCCATTCCATTCCATTCCATTCCATTCCGTTCGTTTTGATTCCATTCCATTCCATTCCATTCCATTCCATTCCATTCGGGTTTTTTCCATTCCATTCCATTCTATTCCATTACATTACATTCTATTCGCGTTGATTCCATTCCATTCCATTCCATACCATTCGGGTTGATTCGATTCCATTCCATTCCATTCCATTCCATTGCATTCCATTTCTTGCCATTCGGGTAGATTCCGTTCTATTCCATTCCTATCCATTCCATTCCATTCCGGATGATTACATTCCATTCCATTCGATTCCATTCCATTAGGGTTGATTCCATTCCATTCCATTCCATTCCATTTCATTCCATGCCGGTTGATTCCATTCCATTCCATTCCATTCCATTCCATTCGGTTGGATTCCATTCCATTCCATTGCAATGCATTCCATTCCATTCCATTTCATTCCATTCGGGTTGATTCCATTCCATTTCATTCCATTCCATTCCACTCCATTCCATTCCATTCGAGTTGTTTCCATTCCATTCCATTTGATTCCATTCCATTCGATTCCTTTGCATTCAGGTTGACTCCATTCCATTCCATTTCATTCCATTCTATTCCTTTCCATTGCATTTATTTCATTCCATTCGGGTAGATTCCGTTCTATTCCATTCCAATCCATTCCATTCCATTCCGGATGATTCCATTCCATTCCATTTCATTCCATTTCATTTTATTCCATTCGGATTGATTCCATTCCATTCCATTCCATTCCAATGCATTCCTTTCCATTCCATTTCATTCCATTCGGGTTGATTCCATTCCATTGCATTCCATTCCATTCCATTCGCTTCTGGTTGATTCCTATCCATTCCATTGCATTCCATTCCATTCCATTCGGGTTGATTCCATTCCATTCCTTTCTAGTCCATTTCATTCCATTCTATTCGGGTTGATTCCATTGCATCCCATTCCATTTCATTCCATCCCATTCCATTCCATTCCATTCGGGTTGATTCCATTCCATTCCAATTGGGTTAATTCCACTCCATTACATTCCATTCCATTCCATTCCATTCCAATCCATTGCATTCGGGTTGATTATATTCCATTCCATTCCATTCCATTCCATACCATTCCATTCCTTTTGATTCCATTCCATTCCATTCCATTCCATTCCATTCCATTCCATTCCATTCCATTCCATTCCATTCCCTTTGGGTAGATTCCATTCCGCTCCAATCCATACCATTCCATTCCATGCCGGTTGATTGCATTCCATTCCATTCCATTTTTTTCCATTCCATTCCATTCAATTCCATTGGGGTTGATTCCATTCCATTCCATTCTATTCCATTCCTTTCCATTCTATTCGCGTTTATTCCATTCCATCCCATTCCATTCCTTTCCATTCGCGTTGATTCTATTCCATTGCATTCCATACCATTCCATTCCATTCGGGTTGATTCCATTCCATTCCATTTGATTCCATTCCATTCGATTCCATTCCATTCGGGTTGAATCCTTTGCATTCCATTTCATTCCATTCTATTCCAATCCATTGGATTCCACTTCATTCCATTCGGGTAGATTCCGTTCTATTCCATACCAATCCATTCCATTCCATACCGGTTGATTCCATTCCATTCCATTCCACTCCATTCCATTCCATTCCACTGCATTCCATTTGGGTTGTTTCCATTCCATTCCATTCCATTCGGGTTGTTTCCATTCGATTCCTTTCTATTCCATTCCATTCCATTCTATTCGCGTTGATTCCATTCCATTCTATTCCATTCCATTCCATTTAATCCCATTCCATGTCATTCCATTCGGGTTGATTCCATTCCATTCCATTCCATTGCATTCCATTCCATTCCATTCTGGTTGATTCCATTCCATTTCATTCCATTCCATTCCATTCCATTCCCATCCATTCGGGGTGATTTCTTTCCATTCCATTCTATTCCATTCCATTCTATTCGCGATGTTTCCATTCCATTCCATTCCATTCCATTCCATTAAATCCCATTCCACTCCATTCCATTCCAGTTGACTCGATTCCATTCCGTTCCATTCCATTCCATTGCATACCAGTTCATTCCATTCGGGTAGATTCCGTTGTATTCCATTCCAATCCATTCCATTCCATTCCATTCCATTTGGGTTGATTCCATTCCGTTCCATTCCATTCCATTCCATTCGGTTGCTTCCATTCCATTCCAGAACATTCCATTCCATACCATTGCATTCCAATCCTTTCCATTCCGTTCGATTCCATTCCGTTCCATTCCATTCCATTCCATTTCATTCCATTCCGGTTGATTCCTTTCCATTCCATTCCATTCCATTCTATTCCATTCCATTCGGCTTGATTCCATTCCATTCCATTCTAATCCATTGCATTCCATTCTATTCTCGTTGATTACATTCCAACCCATTCCATTCAATTCTATTCGGCCTGATTCCATTCCATTTCATTTCATTCCATTTGCATTGATTCCATTCCATTCCATTTCATTCCATTTCATTCTGGTTGATCCCATTCCATTCCATTCAATTCGGATTGATTCCATTCCATTCCATTCTATTCCATTCCATTCCATTCTATTCTCGTTGATTGCATTCCATCCCATTGCATTCCATTCCATCTCATTCCATTCCATTCCATTCGGGTTGATTCCATTCCATTCCATTCCATTCCATTCCATTCCATTGCATTCGGGTTGATTCCATTCCATTCCAATCCATTCCATTCCATTCCATTCGTGTTGATTCCATTCCATTCCATTCCATTGCATTCCATTCCATTCCGTTTCATTCCATTCATGTTGATTCCATTCCATTCCATTCCATTCTATTCCCTTCCATTCGTGTTGATTCCATTCCATGGCATTCCATTCTATTCCATTCCAATTCCTTCCTTTCAATTCCATTTCATTCCATTCTGGATGATTCCATTTCATTCCATTCCTTTCCATTCCCTTCGGGTTTATTCCCTTCCATTCCATTCCATTGCATTCCATTCGGTTGTTTCCATTCCATTTCATTCGAGTCGATTCCATTCCATTCCAATCCATTGCATTCCATTCGGGATGATTCCATTCCATTCCATTCCATTCGTGTTGATACCATTACAATCCACGCCATTCCATTCCATTCCATTCCATTAGAATTGATGACATTCCATTCCATTCCATTCCATTCCATTCAATTCCATTCGGGTTGATTCCATTCCATTCCATTCTATTCCATTCCTTTCCATTCTATTCGCGTTTATTCCATTGCATCCCATTCCATTCCTTTCCATTCGGGTTGATTCTATTCCATTGCATTCCATACCATTCCATTCCATTCGGGTTAATTCCTTTCCATTCCATTTGATTCCATTCCATTCGATTCCATTCCATTCGGGTTGAAACCTTTGCATTCCATTTCATTCCATTCTATTCCATTCCATTGGATTCCACTTCATTCCATTCGGGTAGATTCCGTTCTATTCCATTGCAATCCATTCCATTCCATACCGGTTGATTCCATTCCATTCCATTCCACTCCATTCCATTCCATTCCACTCCATTCCATTTGGGTTGTTTCCATTCCATTCCATTCCATTCGGGTTGTTTCCATTCGATTCCTTTCTATTCCATTCCATTCCATTCTATTTGCGTTGATTCCATTCCATTCTATTCCATTCCATTCCATTTAATCCCATTCCATGTCATTCCATTCGTGTTGATTCCATTCCATTCCATTCCATTGCATTCCATTCCATTCTATTCCATTCCATTGCATTCCATTGCATTCCATTCCATTCCTTTTCATTTCATTCGGGTTGATTCCATTCCATTCCATTCCATTCGATTCCATTCCATTCCATTCCGTTCATGTTGATTCCAATCCATGCCATTCCATTCCATTCCATTCCATTCCATTCGAGTTGATTCCATTCCATTCCATTCCATTGCATTCCATTCCATTTCATTTCATTCCATTCGGGTTGATTCTATTCCATTCCATTCCATTCCATTCCATTCCATTCCCTTCGGTTTGATTCCATTCCATTCCATTCCATTCCATTCGGGTTGATTCCATTCGATTCCATTCCATACCATTCCATTCTATTCCATTCCATTCCGTTCATGTTGATACCATTTCATTCCACGCCATTCCATTCCATTCCTCTCCATTACGGTTGATGCCATTCCATTACATTCCATACCATTCCATTCCATTTCAATTGATTACACTCCATTCTGGTTAATTCCATTCCATTCCATTCCATTCCATTGCCTTCCATTCCATTCCATTCCGTTCCATTCGGGTTGCTTCTATTCCATTCCAGAACATTCCATTCCTTTACATTTCATTACATTCCGTTGCATTCCATTCCGGTTGATTCAATTTCATTCCATTCCATTCCATTCGTTTTGATTCAATTTCATTCCATTCCATTCCATTCCATTCAATTCCATTCGGTTTGATTCCATTCCTTTCCTTTCCATTCCATTCCATTCCATTTGGGTTGATTCCATTCCGTTCCATTCCATTGCTTTCCATTCCATTCCATTCCATTCCATTCGGTTTGATTCCATTCCTTTCCATTCCATTCCATTCCATTCCATTTGTGTTGATTCCATTCCATTCCATTCCATTCAATTTGAGTTGATTCCATTCCGTTCCATTCCATTCCATTCCATTCCATTCCATTCGGTTGCTTCCATTCCATTCCAGAAGAATCCATTCCATTCCATTTCATTCCAATCCATTCCATTCCGGTTGATTCTTTCCGTTCCGTTCCATTCCATTCCATTCCATTCCATTCTATTCTCATTGATTCCATTCCATTCCATTCCATTCCATTCGTGTTGATTCCATTCCATTCCATTCTATTCCATTCCCTTCTATTCCATTCTATTCCATTCCATTCCATTCTATTCCATTCCATTGCATTCCATTCCATTCCATTGCATTCCATTCCATTCCATTTCATTCCATTCGGTTCGGGTTGATTCCATTCCAATCCATTCCATTCGGGTTGTTTCCATTCCATTCCATTCAATTCCATTCCATTTCATTCCATTCGGTTCGCGTTGATTCCATTCCATTCCATTCCTTTCCATTCCATTCCATTCCATTCCCTTTGGGTTGATTCCATTCCATTGCATTCCACTCCATTCCATTTCGTTCCATTCGGGTTGATTCCATTCCATTCCATTCCATTCCATTCCATTCCATTCGGGTTGATTCCATTCCATTCCATTCATTTCCATTGCAATCCATTCCATTCCTTTCCATTCCATTGCATTCCATTCCATCCCATTTCACTCCATTCAGGTTGATTCCATTCCATTCCATTCCATTGCATTCCATTCCATCCCATTCCATTCGGGTTGATTCCATTCCATTCCATTCCATTCCATTGCACTCCATCCCATTCCACTCCATTCCATTCCGGTTGATTCCATTCCCTTCAATTTCATTCCATTCCATTTGGTTTGATTCCATTGCATTCCATTCCATTCCATTCCACTGCATTCAATTGCATTCGGGTTGCTTCCATTCCATTCCACAACATTCCATTCTATTCCATTCCACTCCAG
Organism: Pan paniscus; assembly: GCF_029289425.2. Classification (NCBI taxonomy): domain Eukaryota; kingdom Metazoa; phylum Chordata; class Mammalia; order Primates; family Hominidae; genus Pan; species Pan paniscus. The sequence continues at coordinate 39,997,092 of NC_073267.2, read as the reverse complement.
TTGATTCCATTCCATTCCATTCCATTCCATTCCACCCCGGTTGATTCCATTCCATTCCATTCCATTCCTTTTTGATTCCATTCCATTCCATTCCATTCCATTCCGTTCGTTTTGATTCCATTCCATTCCATTCCATTCCATTCCATTCCATTCGGGTTTTTTCCATTCCATTCCATTCTATTCCATTACATTACATTCTATTCGCGTTGATTCCATTCCATTCCATTCCATACCATTCGGGTTGATTCGATTCCATTCCATTCCATTCCATTCCATTGCATTCCATTTCTTGCCATTCGGGTAGATTCCGTTCTATTCCATTCCTATCCATTCCATTCCATTCCGGATGATTACATTCCATTCCATTCGATTCCATTCCATTAGGGTTGATTCCATTCCATTCCATTCCATTCCATTTCATTCCATGCCGGTTGATTCCATTCCATTCCATTCCATTCCATTCCATTCGGTTGGATTCCATTCCATTCCATTGCAATGCATTCCATTCCATTCCATTTCATTCCATTCGGGTTGATTCCATTCCATTTCATTCCATTCCATTCCACTCCATTCCATTCCATTCGAGTTGTTTCCATTCCATTCCATTTGATTCCATTCCATTCGATTCCTTTGCATTCAGGTTGACTCCATTCCATTCCATTTCATTCCATTCTATTCCTTTCCATTGCATTTATTTCATTCCATTCGGGTAGATTCCGTTCTATTCCATTCCAATCCATTCCATTCCATTCCGGATGATTCCATTCCATTCCATTTCATTCCATTTCATTTTATTCCATTCGGATTGATTCCATTCCATTCCATTCCATTCCAATGCATTCCTTTCCATTCCATTTCATTCCATTCGGGTTGATTCCATTCCATTGCATTCCATTCCATTCCATTCGCTTCTGGTTGATTCCTATCCATTCCATTGCATTCCATTCCATTCCATTCGGGTTGATTCCATTCCATTCCTTTCTAGTCCATTCCATTCCATTCTATTCGGGTTGATTCCATTGCATCCCATTCCATTTCATTCCATCCCATTCCATTCCATTCCATTCGGGTTGATTCCATTCCATTCCAATTGGGTTAATTCCACTCCATTACATTCCATTCCATTCCATTCCATTCCAATCCATTGCATTCGGGTTGATTATATTCCATTCCATTCCATTCCATTCCATACCATTCCATTCCTTTTGATTCCATTCCATTGCATTCCATTCCATTCCATTCCATTCCATTCCATTCCATTCCATTCCATTCCCTTTGGGTAGATTCCATTCCGCTCCAATCCATACCATTCCATTCCATGCCGGTTGATTGCATTCCATTCCATTCCATTTTTTTCCATTCCATTCCATTCAATTCCATTGGGGTTGATTCCATTCCATTCCATTCTATTCCATTCCTTTCCATTCTATTCGCGTTTATTCCATTCCATCCCATTCCATTCCTTTCCATTCGCGTTGATTCTATTCCATTGCATTCCATACCATTCCATTCCATTCGGGTTGATTCCATTCCATTCCATTTGATTCCATTCCATTCGATTCCATTCCATTCGGGTTGAATCCTTTGCATTCCATTTCATTCCATTCTATTCCAATCCATTGGATTCCACTTCATTCCATTCGGGTAGATTCCGTTCTATTCCATACCAATCCATTCCATTCCATACCGGTTGATTCCATTCCATTCCATTCCACTCCATTCCATTCCATTCCACTGCATTCCATTTGGGTTGTTTCCATTCCATTCCATTCCATTCGGGTTGTTTCCATTCGATTCCTTTCTATTCCATTCCATTCCATTCTATTCGCGTTGATTCCATTCCATTCTATTCCATTCCATTCCATTTAATCCCATTCCATGTCATTCCATTCGGGTTGATTCCATTCCATTCCATTCCATTGCATTCCATTCCATTCCATTCTGGTTGATTCCATTCCATTTCATTCCATTCCATTCCATTCCATTCCCATCCATTCGGGGTGATTTCTTTCCATTCCATTCTATTCCATTCCATTCTATTCGCGATGTTTCCATTCCATTCCATTCCATTCCATTCCATTAAATCCCATTCCACTCCATTCCATTCCAGTTGACTCGATTCCATTCCGTTCCATTCCATTGCATACCAGTTCATTCCATTCGGGTAGATTCCGTTGTATTCCATTCCAATCCATTCCATTCCATTCCATTCCATTTGGGTTGATTCCATTCCGTTCCATTCCATTCCATTCCATTCGGTTGCTTCCATTCCATTCCAGAACATTCCATTCCATACCATTGCATTCCAATCCTTTCCATTCCGTTCGATTCCATTCCGTTCCATTCCATTCCATTCCATTTCATTCCATTCCGGTTGATTCCTTTCCATTCCATTCCATTCCATTCTATTCCATTCCATTCGGCTTGATTCCATTCCATTCCATTCTAATCCATTGCATTCCATTCTATTCTCGTTGATTACATTCCAACCCATTCCATTCAATTCTATTCGGCCTGATTCCATTCCATTTCATTTCATTCCATTTGCATTGATTCCATTCCATTCCATTTCATTCCATTTCATTCTGGTTGATCCCATTCCATTCCATTCAATTCGGATTGATTCCATTCCATTCCATTCTATTCCATTCCATTCCATTCTATTCTCGTTGATTGCATTCCATCCCATTGCATTCCATTCCATCTCATTCCATTCCATTCCATTCGGGTTGATTCCATTCCATTCCATTCCATTCCATTCCATTCCATTGCATTCGGGTTGATTCCATTCCATTCCAATCCATTCCATTCCATTCCATTCGTGTTGATTCCATTCCATTCCATTCCATTGCATTCCATTCCATTCCGTTTCATTCCATTCATGTTGATTCCATTCCATTCCATTCCATTCTATTCCCTTCCATTCGTGTTGATTCCATTCCATGGCATTCCATTCTATTCCATTCCAATTCCTTCCTTTCAATTCCATTTCATTCCATTCTGGATGATTCCATTTCATTCCATTCCTTTCCATTCCCTTCGGGTTTATTCCCTTCCATTCCATTCCATTGCATTCCATTCGGTTGTTTCCATTCCATTTCATTCGAGTCGATTCCATTCCATTCCAATCCATTGCATTCCATTCGGGATGATTCCATTCCATTCCATTCCATTCGTGTTGATACCATTACAATCCACGCCATTCCATTCCATTCCATTCCATTAGAATTGATGACATTCCATTCCATTCCATTCCATTCCATTCAATTCCATTCGGGTTGATTCCATTCCATTCCATTCTATTCCATTCCTTTCCATTCTATTCGCGTTTATTCCATTGCATCCCATTCCATTCCTTTCCATTCGGGTTGATTCTATTCCATTGCATTCCATACCATTCCATTCCATTCGGGTTAATTCCTTTCCATTCCATTTGATTCCATTCCATTCGATTCCATTCCATTCGGGTTGAAACCTTTGCATTCCATTTCATTCCATTCTATTCCATTCCATTGGATTCCACTTCATTCCATTCGGGTAGATTCCGTTCTATTCCATTGCAATCCATTCCATTCCATACCGGTTGATTCCATTCCATTCCATTCCACTCCATTCCATTCCATTCCACTCCATTCCATTTGGGTTGTTTCCATTCCATTCCATTCCATTCGGGTTGTTTCCATTCGATTCCTTTCTATTCCATTCCATTCCATTCTATTTGCGTTGATTCCATTCCATTCTATTCCATTCCATTCCATTTAATCCCATTCCATGTCATTCCATTCGGGTTGATTCCATTCCATTCCATTCCATTGCATTCCATTCCATTCCATTCTGGTTGATTCCATTCCATTCCATTCCATTCCATTCCATTCCCATCCATTCGGGGTGATTTCTTTCCATTCCATTCTATTCCATTCCATTCTATTCGCGATGTTTCCATTCCATTCCATTCCATTCCATTCCATTAAATCCCATTCCACTCAATTCCATTCCAGTTGACTTGATTCCATTCCGTTCCATTCCATTCCATTCCATTCCATTCCATTCCATTCCATTGCATACCAGTTCATTCCATTCGGGTAGATTCCGTTGTATTCCATTCCAATCCATTCCATTCCATTCCATTCCATTCCATTCCATTTGGGTTGATTCCATTCCGTTCCATTCCATTCCATTCCATTCGGTTGCTTCCATTCCATTCCAGAACATTCCATTCCATACCATTGCATTCCAATCCTTTCCATTCCGGTCGATTCCATTCCGTTCCATTCCATTCCATTCCATTTCATTCCATTCCGGTTGATTCCTTTCCATTCCATTCCATTCCATTCCATTCCATTCCATTCCATTCGACTTGATTCCATTCCATTCCATTCTAATCCATTGCATTCCATTCTATTCTCGTTGATTACATTCCAACCCATTCCATTCAATTCCATTCGGCCTGATTCCATTCCATTTCATTTCATTCCATTTGCATTGATTCCATTCCATTCCATTCCATTCCATTCTGGTTGATTCCATTCCATTCCATTCAATTCGGATTGATTCCATTCCATTCCATTCTATTCCATTCCATTCCATTCTATTCTCGTTGATTGCATTCCATCCCATTGCATTCCATTCCATCTCATTCCATTCCATTCAATTCGGGTTGATTCCATTCCATTCCATTCCATTCCATTCCATTCCATTGCATTCGGGTTGATTCCATTCCATTCCAATCCATTCCATTCCATTCCATTCGTGTTGATTCCATTCCATTCCATTCCATTGCATTCCATTCCATTCCGTTTCATTCCATTCATGTTGATTCCATTCCATTCCATTCCATTCCCTTCCATTCGTGTTGATTCCATTCCATGGCATTCCATTCTATTCCATTCCAATTCCTTCCTTTCAATTCCATTTCATTCCATTCTGGATGATTCCATTCCATTCCATTCCTTTCCATTCCCTTCGGGTTTATTCCCTTCCATTCCATTCCATTGCATTCGATTCGGGTTGTTTCCATTCCATTTCATTCGATTCGATTCCATTCCATTCTTTCCATTGCATTCCATTCGGGATGATTCCATTCCATTCCATTCCATTCGTGTTGATACCATTACAATCCACGCCATTCCATTCCATTCCATTCCATTAGAATTGATGACATTCCATTCCATTCCATACCATTCCACTCCATTTGGGTTGATTCCATTCCATTCCATTCCATTCCATCCGGGTTAATTCAATTCCATTCCATTCCATTCCATTCCATTCCATTTGGGTTGCTTACATTCCATTCAAGAACATTCCATTCCATTCCATTCCATTCCTTTCCATTCCCTTCTATTCAGGTTGATTCCATTCCATTCCATTCCATTCCGTTCCATTCGTTTTGATTCCATTCCATTCCATTCCATTCGGTTTGATTCCATTCAATTCCATTCCATTGCATTACATTCCATTCCAGTTCATTCCATTCGGTTTGATTCCATTCCATGCCATTCCATTCCATTCTGGTTGATTCAATTCTATTCCATTCCCTTCCATTCCATTCCATTCCATTTGGGTTGCTTCCATTGCATTCCAGAACATTCCATTCCTTTCCATTCCATTCCGGTAGATTTCATTCCATTCCATTCCATTCCATTCGTTTAGATTCCATTCCTTTCCATTCCATTTCATTACATTACATTACATCAAATTCGGTTTGATTCCATACCATTTCATTCAATTGCATTCCATTCCATTCCATGTCATTCCATTTGGGTTGATTCCATTCCATTCCATTCCATTCCATTCCTTTCCATTCCATTCCATTCCATTCCCTTCGCGTTGAATCCATTCCATTCCATTCCATTCCATTCCATTCCATTCCATTCCATTCCACTCTGGATGATTCCATTCCATTCCATTCCATTCCATTCCATTCCCGTCCATTCGGGTTAATTCCATTCCATTTCATTCCATTCCATTCCATTTGGGTTGATTCCATTCCATTCCATTCCATTCCATTCCATTCCATTCCATTCCATTCCATCCTATTCCATTCCACTCCATTCCATTCTGGTTGATTCCATTCCATTCCATTCCATTCTATTCCATTCCATTCCATTCCATTCCATTGCATTCCATTCCATTACATTCTGGTTGATTCCATTCCATTCTGTTCCATTCCATTCCATTCCATTCCATTCCCATCCATTCGGGGTGATTGCTTTCCATTCCATTCTATTCCATTCCATTCTATTCGCGATGTTTCTATTCCATTCCATTCCATTCCATTCCATTAAATCCCATTCCACACCATTCCATTCCGGTTGACGCGATTCCATTCCGTTCCATTCCATTCCATTCCATTCCATTGCAAACCAGTTCATTCCATTCGGGTAGATTCTGTTCTATTCCATTCCAATCCATTCCATTCCTTTCGATTCCATTCCATTCCATTCGGTTGCTTCCATTCCATTCCAGAACATTCCATTCCATACCATTGCATTCCAATCCTTTCCATTCCGGTCGATTCCGTTCCGTTCCATTCCATTCCATTCCATTTCATTCCATTCTGGTTGATTCCATTCCATTCCTTTCCATTCCATTCCATTCGGGTTGATTCCATTCCATCCCATTCCATTCCATTCCTTTCCATTCCAATCCATTCCATTCCATTCCGATTGATTCCATTCCATTCCAATCCATTCCTTTCCGTTTCATTCCATTCCATTCCGATTGATTCCATTCCATTCCATTCCATTCCATTCCATTCCATTGCGGTTGATTCCATTCCATTCCAATCCATTCCTTTCCATTCCGTTGCATTCCATTCCATTCAATTTCATTCCATTCGGGTTGATTCCATTCCATTCCATTCCTTTCCATTCCATTCCTTTCTGGTTCATTCCATTCCATTCCGTTCCATTCGATTCCATTTCATTCCATTCCCTTCAGGTTGAATCCATTCCATTCCATTCCATTCCATTCCATTCCATTCCATTCCATTCCATTCGGGTTGATTCCATTCCATTCCATTCCATTGCATACCATTCCATTCCATTTCATTCCATTCGGGTTGATTCCATTCCATTTATTTCGATACCATTCCATTCCATTCCATTCCATTCCATTCCATTCAGGTTGATTCCATTCCATTCCATTCCATTCCATTGCATTCCGTTCCATTCCATTCCATTCGGGTTGATTCCATTCCATTTATTTCGATACCATTCCATTCCATTCCATTCCATTCCATTCCATTCGGGTTGATTCCATTCCATTCCATTCCATTCCATTCCATTCCGTTCCATTCCCTTCGTGTTTATTCCATACCATTCCATTCCATTCCATTCGGGTTTTTTCCGTTCCATTTCATTCCATTCCATTGCATTCCATTCCAATCCAATCCATTCCATTCCATTCTGGATGATTCCATTCCATTCCATTCCATTCCATTCCATTCCATTCCATTCCATTCGTGTTGATACCATTCCATTCCATGCCATTCCATTCCATTCCATTCCATTAGGGTTGATGCCATTCCATCCCATTCCATACCATTCCATTCCATTTGGGTTCATTCCATTCCTTTCCATTCCATTCCATTCGGGTTAATTCCATTCCATTCCATTCCATTCGATTCCATTCCATTGCATGCCATTCGGGTTGCTTCCATTCCAGTCAAGAATATTCCATTATATTCCATTCCATTTCATTCCTTTCCATTCCTGTTGATTTCATTCAATTCCATTCCACTCCATTCGTTTTGATTCCATTCCATTCCATTCCATTCCATTCCATTCCATTCGGTTTGATTCCATTCCATTCCATTCCATTGCATTCCATTCCATTCCATTTCATTCCATTCGGGTTGATTCCATTCCATTCCATTCCATTCCATTCTGGTTTATTCCATTCCATACCATTCCCTTCAATTCCATTCCATTCCATTCCATTCGTGTTGCTTCCATTCCATTCCAGAACATTGCATTCCATTCCATTCCATTCCATTCCATTCCATTCCATTCCATTCTGGTTGATTGCGTTCCATTCTATTCCATTGCATTCCATTCCATTCCATTCCATTCGGGTTGATTCCATTCCTTTCCATTCCATTCCATTCCATTCCATTCCATTCCGGTTGATTCCGTTCCATTTCTTTCCATTCCATTCCATTCTATTCCAATCCTTGCCATTCCATTCGGGTTGATTCCATTGCATTCCATTCCATTCCATTCCATTCCATTCGGGTTGATTCCATTCCATTCCATTCCATACCATTCCATTCCATTCAGCTTGATTCCATTCCATTCCATTTGATTCCATTCCATTCGATTCCACTCCATTCTGGTTGACTCCATTCCCTTCCATTTCATTCCATTCTATTCCATTCCATTGCATTCCATTTCATTCCACTCGGGTAGATTCAGTTCTATTCCATTCCAATCCATTCCATTCCATTCCGGTTGATTCTATTCCATTCCATTCCATTCCATTCCATTTGGGTTGATTCCATTACATTCCATTCCATTCCATTTCATTCCAATCCATTCTGTTTGATTCCATTCCATTCCATTCCATTCCATTTGGGTTGATTCCATTCCATTCCATTCCATTCCATTTCATTCCAATCCATTCTGTTTGATTCCATTCCATTACATTCCATTCCATTCGGTTGCTTCCATTTCATTCCAGAACATTGCATTCCATTCCATTCCATTCCATTCCATTCCGTTTGACTCCATTCCATTCCATTCCATTCCATTCTATTCCATTCCATTCCTTTTGATTCCATTCCATTCCATTCCATTCCATTTTATTCCATTCGGTTTTATTCCATTCTATTCCATTCCAATTCATTACTTTCCATTCCATTCCATTCCATTCGGTTTGATTCCATTCCATTCCATTCAATTCCTTTCCATTCCTTTCTGGTTGATTCCTTTCCACTCCATTGCTTTCCATTCCATTCAATTCGGGTTGATTCCATTCCATTTCATTCCATTCCATTCCATTCCATTCAATTCGGGATGATTCCATTCCATTCCATTACATTCCATTGCATCCCATTCGTGTTGATACCATTCCATTCCTCGCCTTTCCATTCCATTCCATCCCATTACGGATCATGGCATTCCATTCCATTCCATACCATTCCATTCCATTTGTGTTGATTCCATTCCATTCCATTCCATTCCATTCGGGTTAAATCCATTCCACACCATTCCATTCCATTTGGGTTGATTCCATTCCATTCCTTTCCATTCCATTCGGGTTAATTCTATTCCATTCCATTCCATTCCATTTGGGTTGACTCCATTCCATTCCACTCCATTCCATTCCATTAGGGTTAATTCCATTGCATTCCATTCCATTCGATTCCATTCCATTCTATTCCATTCGGGTTGCTTCCATTCCAGTCAAGAAAATTCCATTCCATTCCATTCCATTCCATTCCACTCCATTCCAATCCATTCCATTCCACGTGGGTCTATTCTATTCCATTCCATTCCATTCGGGTTTGTTCCATTCCATTCCATACCATACCATTCCATTCCTTTCGGGTTGAATCCATTCCATTCCATTCCATTCCATTGCATTCCATTCCATTCGGGTTGATTCCATTAAATTCCATTCCATTAAATTCCATTACATTCCATTCGGGTAGATTCCGTTCTATTCCATTCCATTCCATTCCATTCCATTCCGTTCGGGTTGATTCCATTCCGTTCCATTCCAATCCATTCGATTCCATTCCTATTGATTCCATTCCAATCCATTCCATTCCATTCCGTTCCATTCCAATTGATTCCATTCCAATCCATTCCATTCCATTCCGTTCCATTCCGATTGATTCCATTCCATTCCATTCCATTCTTTGTGGTTGATTCCATTCCATTCCATTGCACTGCATTAATTTCCATTCAATTTCATTCCATTCGGGTTGATTCCATTCCTTTCCATTCCATTCCATTCCATTGAATTCGGGTTCATTCCATTCAATTCCATTCAATTCCATTCGGGTTGAATCCATTCCTTTCCATTCCATTTCATTCCATTCGGGTTGATTCCATTCCATTGCATTCCATTCCATTCCATTCGCTTCTGGTTGATTCCTATCCATTCCATTGCATTCCATTCCATTCCATTCGGGTTGATTCCATTCCATTCCTTTCTAGTCCATTTCATTCCATTCTATTCGGGTTGATTCCATTGCATCCCATTCCATTTCATTCCATCCCATTCCATTCCATTCCATTCGGGTTGATTCCATTCCATTCCAATTGGGTTAATTCCACTCCATTACATTCCATTCCATTCCATTCCATTCCAATCCATTGCATTCGGGTTGATTATATTCCATTCCATTCCATTCCATTCCATACCATTCCATTCCTTTTGATTCCATTCCATTGCATTCCATTCCATTCCATTCCATTCCATTCCATTCCATTCCATTCCCTTTGGGTAGATTCCATTCCGCTCCAATCCATACCATTCCATTCCATGCCGGTTGATTGCATTCCATTCCATTCCATTTTTTTCCATTCCATTCCATTCAATTCCATTGGGGTTGATTCCATTCCATTCCATTCTATTCCATTCCTTTCCATTCTATTCGCGTTTATTCCATTCCATCCCATTCCATTCCTTTCCATTCGCGTTGATTCTATTCCATTGCATTCCATACCATTCCATTCCATTCGGGTTGATTCCATTCCATTCCATTTGATTCCATTCCATTCGATTCCATTCCATTCGGGTTGAATCCTTTGCATTCCATTTCATTCCATTCTATTCCAATCCATTGGATTCCACTTCATTCCATTCGGGTAGATTCCGTTCTATTCCATACCAATCCATTCCATTCCATACCGGTTGATTCCATTCCATTCCATTCCACTCCATTCCATTCCATTCCACTGCATTCCATTTGGGTTGTTTCCATTCCATTCCATTCCATTCGGGTTGTTTCCATTCGATTCCTTTCTATTCCATTCCATTCCATTCTATTCGCGTTGATTCCATTCCATTCTATTCCATTCCATTCCATTTAATCCCATTCCATGTCATTCCATTCGGGTTGATTCCATTCCATTCCATTCCATTGCATTCCATTCCATTCCATTCTGGTTGATTCCATTCCATTTCATTCCATTCCATTCCATTCCATTCCCATCCATTCGGGGTGATTTCTTTCCATTCCATTCTATTCCATTCCATTCTATTCGCGATGTTTCCATTCCATTCCATTCCATTCCATTCCATTAAATCCCATTCCACTCCATTCCATTCCAGTTGACTCGATTCCATTCCGTTCCATTCCATTCCATTGCATACCAGTTCATTCCATTCGGGTAGATTCCGTTGTATTCCATTCCAATCCATTCCATTCCATTCCATTCCATTTGGGTTGATTCCATTCCGTTCCATTCCATTCCATTCCATTCGGTTGCTTCCATTCCATTCCAGAACATTCCATTCCATACCATTGCATTCCAATCCTTTCCATTCCGTTCGATTCCATTCCGTTCCATTCCATTCCATTCCATTTCATTCCATTCCGGTTGATTCCTTTCCATTCCATTCCATTCCATTCTATTCCATTCCATTCGGCTTGATTCCATTCCATTCCATTCTAATCCATTGCATTCCATTCTATTCTCGTTGATTACATTCCAACCCATTCCATTCAATTCTATTCGGCCTGATTCCATTCCATTTCATTTCATTCCATTTGCATTGATTCCATTCCATTCCATTTCATTCCATTTCATTCTGGTTGATCCCATTCCATTCCATTCAATTCGGATTGATTCCATTCCATTCCATTCTATTCCATTCCATTCCATTCTATTCTCGTTGATTGCATTCCATCCCATTGCATTCCATTCCATCTCATTCCATTCCATTCCATTCGGGTTGATTCCATTCCATTCCATTCCATTCCATTCCATTCCATTGCATTCGGGTTGATTCCATTCCATTCCAATCCATTCCATTCCATTCCATTCGTGTTGATTCCATTCCATTCCATTCCATTGCATTCCATTCCATTCCGTTTCATTCCATTCATGTTGATTCCATTCCATTCCATTCCATTCTATTCCCTTCCATTCGTGTTGATTCCATTCCATGGCATTCCATTCTATTCCATTCCAATTCCTTCCTTTCAATTCCATTTCATTCCATTCTGGATGATTCCATTTCATTCCATTCCTTTCCATTCCCTTCGGGTTTATTCCCTTCCATTCCATTCCATTGCATTCCATTCGGTTGTTTCCATTCCATTTCATTCGAGTCGATTCCATTCCATTCCAATCCATTGCATTCCATTCGGGATGATTCCATTCCATTCCATTCCATTCGTGTTGATACCATTACAATCCACGCCATTCCATTCCATTCCATTCCATTAGAATTGATGACATTCCATTCCATTCCATTCCATTCCATTCCATTCCATTCGGGTTGATTCCATTCCATTCCATTCTATTCCATTCCTTTCCATTCTATTCGCGTTTATTCCATTGCATCCCATTCCATTCCTTTCCATTCGGGTTGATTCTATTCCATTGCATTCCATACCATTCCATTCCATTCGGGTTAATTCCTTTCCATTCCATTTGATTCCATTCCATTCGATTCCATTCCATTCGGGTTGAAACCTTTGCATTCCATTTCATTCCATTCTATTCCATTCCATTGGATTCCACTTCATTCCATTCGGGTAGATTCCGTTCTATTCCATTGCAATCCATTCCATTCCATACCGGTTGATTCCATTCCATTCCATTCCACTCCATTCCATTCCATTCCACTCCATTCCATTTGGGTTGTTTCCATTCCATTCCATTCCATTCGGGTTGTTTCCATTCGATTCCTTTCTATTCCATTCCATTCCATTCTATTTGCGTTGATTCCATTCCATTCTATTCCATTCCATTCCATTTAATCCCATTCCATGTCATTCCATTCGGGTTGATTCCATTCCATTCCATTCCATTGCATTCCATTCCATTCCATTCTGGTTGATTCCATTCCATTCCATTCCATTCCATTCCATTCCCATCCATTCGGGGTGATTTCTTTCCATTCCATTCTATTCCATTCCATTCTATTCGCGATGTTTCCATTCCATTCCATTCCATTCCATTCCATTAAATCCCATTCCACTCAATTCCATTCCAGTTGACTTGATTCCATTCCGTTCCATTCCATTCCATTCCATTCCATTCCATTCCATTCCATTCCATTGCATACCAGTTCATTCCATTCGGGTAGATTCCGTTGTATTCCATTCCAATCCATTCCATTCCATTCCATTCCATTCCATTCCATTTGGGTTGATTCCATTCCGTTCCATTCCATTCCATTCCATTCGGTTGCTTCCATTCCATTCCAGAACATTCCATTCCATACCATTGCATTCCAATCCTTTCCATTCCGGTCGATTCCATTCCGTTCCATTCCATTCCATTCCATTTCATTCCATTCCGGTTGATTCCTTTCCATTCCATTCCATTCCATTCCATTCCATTCCATTCCATTCGACTTGATTCCATTCCATTCCATTCTAATCCATTGCATTCCATTCTATTCTCGTTGATTACATTCCAACCCATTCCATTCAATTCCATTCGGCCTGATTCCATTCCATTTCATTTCATTCCATTTGCATTGATTCCATTCCATTCCATTCCATTCCATTCTGGTTGATTCCATTCCATTCCATTCAATTCGGATTGATTCCATTCCATTCCATTCTATTCCATTCCATTCCATTCTATTCTCGTTGATTGCATTCCATCCCATTGCATTCCATTCCATCTCATTCCATTCCATTCAATTCGGGTTGATTCCATTCCATTCCATTCCATTCCATTCCATTCCATTGCATTCGGGTTGATTCCATTCCATTCCAATCCATTCCATTCCATTCCATTCGTGTTGATTCCATTCCATTCCATTCCATTGCATTCCATTCCATTCCGTTTCATTCCATTCATGTTGATTCCATTCCATTCCATTCCATTCCCTTCCATTCGTGTTGATTCCATTCCATGGCATTCCATTCTATTCCATTCCAATTCCTTCCTTTCAATTCCATTTCATTCCATTCTGGATGATTCCATTCCATTCCATTCCTTTCCATTCCCTTCGGGTTTATTCCCTTCCATTCCATTCCATTGCATTCGATTCGGGTTGTTTCCATTCCATTTCATTCGATTCGATTCCATTCCATTCTTTCCATTGCATTCCATTCGGGATGATTCCATTCCATTCCATTCCATTCGTGTTGATACCATTACAATCCACGCCATTCCATTCCATTCCATTCCATTAGAATTGATGACATTCCATTCCATTCCATACCATTCCACTCCATTTGGGTTGATTCCATTCCATTCCATTCCATTCCATCCGGGTTAATTCAATTCCATTCCATTCCATTCCATTCCATTCCATTTGGGTTGCTTACATTCCATTCAAGAACATTCCATTCCATTCCATTCCATTCCTTTCCATTCCCTTCTATTCAGGTTGATTCCATTCCATTCCATTCCATTCCGTTCCATTCGTTTTGATTCCATTCCATTCCATTCCATTCGGTTTGATTCCATTCAATTCCATTCCATTGCATTACATTCCATTCCAGTTCATTCCATTCGGTTTGATTCCATTCCATGCCATTCCATTCCATTCTGGTTGATTCAATTCTATTCCATTCCCTTCCATTCCATTCCATTCCATTTGGGTTGCTTCCATTGCATTCCAGAACATTCCATTCCTTTCCATTCCATTCCGGTAGATTTCATTCCATTCCATTCCATTCCATTCGTTTAGATTCCATTCCTTTCCATTCCATTTCATTACATTACATTACATCAAATTCGGTTTGATTCCATACCATTTCATTCAATTGCATTCCATTCCATTCCATGTCATTCCATTTGGGTTGATTCCATTCCATTCCATTCCATTCCATTCCTTTCCATTCCATTCCATTCCATTCCCTTCGCGTTGAATCCATTCCATTCCATTCCATTCCATTCCATTCCATTCCATTCCATTCCACTCTGGTTGATTCCATTCCATTCCATTCCATTCCATTCCATTCCCGTCCATTCGGGTTAATTCCATTCCATTTCATTCCATTCCATTCCATTTGGGTTGATTCCATTCCATTCCATTCCATTCCATTCCATTCCATTCCATTCCATTCCATCCTATTCCATTCCACTCCATTCCATTCTGGTTGATTCCATTCCATTCCATTCCATTCTATTCCATTCCATTCCATTCCATTCCATTGCATTCCATTCCATTACATTCTGGTTGATTCCATTCCATTCTGTTCCATTCCATTCCATTCCATTCCATTCCCATCCATTCGGGGTGATTGCTTTCCATTCCATTCTATTCCATTCCATTCTATTCGCGATGTTTCTATTCCATTCCATTCCATTCCATTCCATTAAATCCCATTCCACACCATTCCATTCCGGTTGACGCGATTCCATTCCGTTCCATTCCATTCCATTCCATTCCATTGCAAACCAGTTCATTCCATTCGGGTAGATTCTGTTCTATTCCATTCCAATCCATTCCATTCCTTTCGATTCCATTCCATTCCATTCGGTTGCTTCCATTCCATTCCAGAACATTCCATTCCATACCATTGCATTCCAATCCTTTCCATTCCGGTCGATTCCGTTCCGTTCCATTCCATTCCATTCCATTTCATTCCATTCTGGTTGATTCCATTCCATTCCTTTCCATTCCATTCCATTCGGGTTGATTCCATTCCATCCCATTCCATTCCATTCCTTTCCATTCCAATCCATTCCATTCCATTCCGATTGATTCCATTCCATTCCAATCCATTCCTTTCCGTTTCATTCCATTCCATTCCGATTGATTCCATTCCATTCCATTCCATTCCATTCCATTCCATTGCGGTTGATTCCATTCCATTCCAATCCATTCCTTTCCATTCCGTTGCATTCCATTCCATTCAATTTCATTCCATTCGGGTTGATTCCATTCCATTCCATTCCTTTCCATTCCATTCCTTTCTGGTTCATTCCATTCCATTCCGTTCCATTCGATTCCATTTCATTCCATTCCCTTCAGGTTGAATCCATTCCATTCCATTCCATTCCATTCCATTCCATTCCATTCCATTCCATTCGGGTTGATTCCATTCCATTCCATTCCATTGCATACCATTCCATTCCATTTCATTCCATTCGGGTTGATTCCATTCCATTTATTTCGATACCATTCCATTCCATTCCATTCCATTCCATTCCATTCAGGTTGATTCCATTCCATTCCATTCCATTCCATTGCATTCCGTTCCATTCCATTCCATTCGGGTTGATTCCATTCCATTTATTTCGATACCATTCCATTCCATTCCATTCCATTCCATTCCATTCGGGTTGATTCCATTCCATTCCATTCCATTCCATTCCATTCCGTTCCATTCCCTTCGTGTTTATTCCATACCATTCCATTCCATTCCATTCGGGTTTTTTCCGTTCCATTTCATTCCATTCCATTGCATTCCATTCCAATCCAATCCATTCCATTCCATTCTGGATGATTCCATTCCATTCCATTCCATTCCATTCCATTCCATTCCATTCCATTCGTGTTGATACCATTCCATTCCATGCCATTCCATTCCATTCCATTCCATTAGGGTTGATGCCATTCCATCCCATTCCATACCATTCCATTCCATTTGGGTTCATTCCATTCCTTTCCATTCCATTCCATTCGGGTTAATTCCATTCCATTCCATTCCATTCGATTCCATTCCATTGCATGCCATTCGGGTTGCTTCCATTCCAGTCAAGAATATTCCATTATATTCCATTCCATTTCATTCCTTTCCATTCCTGTTGATTTCATTCAATTCCATTCCACTCCATTCGTTTTGATTCCATTCCATTCCATTCCATTCCATTCCATTCCATTCGGTTTGATTCCATTCCATTCCATTCCATTGCATTCCATTCCATTCCATTTCATTCCATTCGGGTTGATTCCATTCCATTCCATTCCATTCCATTCTGGTTTATTCCATTCCATACCATTCCCTTCAATTCCATTCCATTCCATTCCATTCGTGTTGCTTCCATTCCATTCCAGAACATTGCATTCCATTCCATTCCATTCCATTCCATTCCATTCCATTCCATTCTGGTTGATTGCGTTCCATTCTATTCCATTGCATTCCATTCCATTCCATTCCATTCGGGTTGATTCCATTCCTTTCCATTCCATTCCATTCCATTCCATTCCATTCCGGTTGATTCCGTTCCATTTCTTTCCATTCCATTCCATTCTATTCCAATCCTTGCCATTCCATTCGGGTTGATTCCATTGCATTCCATTCCATTCCATTCCATTCCATTCGGGTTGATTCCATTCCATTCCATTCCATACCATTCCATTCCATTCAGCTTGATTCCATTCCATTCCATTTGATTCCATTCCATTCGATTCCACTCCATTCTGGTTGACTCCATTCCCTTCCATTTCATTCCATTCTATTCCATTCCATTGCATTCCATTTCATTCCACTCGGGTAGATTCAGTTCTATTCCATTCCAATCCATTCCATTCCATTCCGGTTGATTCTATTCCATTCCATTCCATTCCATTCCATTTGGGTTGATTCCATTACATTCCATTCCATTCCATTTCATTCCAATCCATTCTGTTTGATTCCATTCCATTCCATTCCATTCCATTTGGGTTGATTCCATTCCATTCCATTCCATTCCATTTCATTCCAATCCATTCTGTTTGATTCCATTCCATTACATTCCATTCCATTCGGTTGCTTCCATTTCATTCCAGAACATTGCATTCCATTCCATTCCATTCCATTCCATTCCGTTTGACTCCATTCCATTCCATTCCATTCCATTCTATTCCATTCCATTCCTTTTGATTCCATTCCATTCCATTCCATTCCATTTTATTCCATTCGGTTTTATTCCATTCTATTCCATTCCAATTCATTACTTTCCATTCCATTCCATTCCATTCGGTTTGATTCCATTCCATTCCATTCAATTCCTTTCCATTCCTTTCTGGTTGATTCCTTTCCACTCCATTGCTTTCCATTCCATTCAATTCGGGTTGATTCCATTCCATTTCATTCCATTCCATTCCATTCCATTCAATTCGGGATGATTCCATTCCATTCCATTACATTCCATTGCATCCCATTCGTGTTGATACCATTCCATTCCTCGCCTTTCCATTCCATTCCATCCCATTACGGATCATGGCATTCCATTCCATTCCATACCATTCCATTCCATTTGTGTTGATTCCATTCCATTCCATTCCATTCCATTCGGGTTAAATCCATTCCACACCATTCCATTCCATTTGGGTTGATTCCATTCCATTCCTTTCCATTCCATTCGGGTTAATTCTATTCCATTCCATTCCATTCC
This sequence comes from Pan paniscus, assembly GCF_029289425.2. Lineage (NCBI taxonomy): Eukaryota > Metazoa > Chordata > Mammalia > Primates > Hominidae > Pan > Pan paniscus. The sequence goes on along the minus strand of NC_073267.2, from coordinate 39,978,622 downwards.
ATTTGGGTTGACTCCATTCCATTCCACTCCATTCCATTCCATTAGGGTTAATTCCATTGCATTCCATTCCATTCGATTCCATTCCATTCTATTCCATTCGGGTTGCTTCCATTCCAGTCAAGAACATTCCATTCCATTCCATTCCATTCCATTCCACTCCATTCCAATCCATTCCATTCCACGTGGGTCTATTCTATTCCATTCCATTCCATTCGGGTTTGTTCCATTCCATTCCATACCATACCATTCCATTCCTTTCGGGTTGAATCCATTCCATTCCATTCCATTCCATTGCATTCCATTCCATTCGGGTTGATTCCATTAAATTCCATTCCATTAAATTCCATTACATTCCATTCGGATAGATTCCGTTCTATTCCATTCCATTCCATTCCATTCCATTCCGTTCGGGTTGATTCCATTCCGTTCCATTCCAATCCATTCGATTCCATTCCTATTGATTCCATTCCAATCCATTCCATTCCATTCCGTTCCATTCCAATTGATTCCATTCCAATCCATTCCATTCCATTCCGTTCCATTCCGATTGATTCCATTCCATTCCATTCCATTCTTTGTGGTTGATTCCATTCCATTCCATTGCACTGCATTAATTTCCATTCAATTTCATTCCATTCGGGTTGATTCCATTCCTTTCCATTCCATTCCATTCCATTGAATTCGGGTTCATTCCATTCAATTCCATTCAATTCCATTCGGGTTGAATCCATTTCTTTCCATTCCATTCCATTCCACTCCATTCCATTCGGGTTGATTCCATTCCTTTCCATTCCATTGCATTCCATTCCATACCCTTCGGGTTGATTCCATTCCATTTCATTCCATTCCCTTCCATTCCATTCCATTCCATTCGGGTTGATTCCAATCCATTTCATTCCATTCCATTCCACACCATTCCATCCTATTCCATTCCATTCCATTCCATTCGGGTTGATTCCATTCCATTTCATTCCATTCCATTCCATTCCATTCCATTCCATTCGTGTTGATTCCATTCCATTCCATTCCATTCCATCTCATTACATTCCATTTGGGTTGATTCAATTCCATTCCATTCCATTCCATATCATTCCATTCCATTCGAGTTGATTCCATTCCATTCCACATGAATTCATTCCATTCAATTCCATTCCATTTGGGTTGATTCCATTTCATTCCATTTCATTCTATTCCATTCCATTGCATTCGCGTTGATTCCATTCCATTCCATTCCATTCCATTCCATTCCATTCCATTGCATTCGTGCTGATTCCATTCCATTCCATTCCATTGCATTCCATTCCATTCCATTCCATTCCATTCCATTCCATTCCATTGCATTCCATTCCATTCCATTCCCTTCCATTCATGTTGATTCCATTCCATGGCTTTCCATTCCATTCCATTCCAATCCATTCCATTCCATTCGGGTTGATTCCACTCCATTCCATTCCATTGCATGCCATTCCATTCCATTCCATTCCATTCGGGTTGATTCCATTCCATTCCATTCCATTCCATTGCATTACATTCCATTTGGGTTGATTCCATTCCGTTCCATTATATTCCATTCCATTCGGTTGCTTCCATTCCATTCCAGAACACTCCACTCCATTCCATTCCATTCCATTCTGGTTGATTCCATTCAGTTCCATTCCATTCCATTCCATTCCATTCCATTATGGTTGATTCCATTGCATTCCATTCCATTCCATTCCATTCGGTTTCATTGCATTCCATTCCATTGCATTCCATTCCATTCCATTCCATTGCATTCCATTCCATTCCATTCCATTCCATTCGGTTTCATTCCATTCCATTCCATTCCATTCCATTCGGGATGATTCCATTCCATTTCATTCCATTCCATTTCATTCCATTCGTGTTGATACCATTCCATTCCACGCCATTCCATTCCATTCCATTCCATTAGGATTGAAGACATCCATTCCATTCCATACCATTCCATTCCATTCGGGTTGATTGCATTCCATTCCATTCCAGTCCATTCCATTCCGTTCCTATTGATTAAATTCCATTCCATTCCATTCCATTCCGTTCTGATTGATTCCATTCCATTCCTTTCCATTCCTTTGTGGTTGATTCCATTCCATTCCATTCCATTGCATTCCTTTCCATTCAATTTCATTACATTCGGGTTGATTCCATTCCATTCCATTCCTTTCCATTCCATTACATTCCATTCGGCTACATTCCATTCCATTCCATTCCATTCCATTCCATTCCCTTCCCTTCGGGTTGAATCCATTCCATTCAATTGCATTCCATTCCATTCCATTCCATTTCATTCGGGTTGATTCCATTCCATTCCATTCCATTCCATTCCATTCCATTCCATTCGGGTTCATTCCATTCCATTTCATTCCATTCCATTCCATTCCATTCCATTCCATTCCATTCCATTCGGGTTGATTCCATTCCATTCCATTCCATTCCATTCCATTCCATTCCATCCTATTCCATTCCACTCCATTCCATTTGGGTTGATTCCATTCCATTCCATTCCATTCCATTCCATTCCATTCCATTCCGTTCCATTCGGGTTGATTCGATTCCATTTCATTCCATTCCATTCCATTCCATTCGTGTTGATTCCATTCCATTCCATTCCATTCGGGTTGATTCCATTCCATTCCATTCTATTCCATACCATTCCATGCCATTCGAGTTCATTCCATTCCATTCCATTTGATTCCATTCCATTCTATTCCATGCCATTCGGGTTGACTCCATTCCATTCCATTTCATTCCATTCTATTCCATTCCGTTGCATTCCATCTCATAGCATTCGGGTAGAATCATTCCTATTCCATACCAATGCATTCCATTCCATTCTGATTGATTCCGTTCCATTCCATTCCATTCCATTCCATTCGATTTCATTGCAATCCATTGGGTTTGATTGCATTCCATTCCATTCCATTCCATTCGGTTGCTTCCATTCCTTTCCAAAAAATTCCATTCCATTCCATTCCATTCCATTCCATTCCATTCCATTCCGGTTGATTCCATTCCATTCCATTCCATTCCATTCCATTCCATTCCATTCAATTCCATTCCATTCCTTTTGATTCCATTCCATTCCATTCCATTTTATTCCATTCGGATTGCTTCCATTACCTTCCATTCCAATGCATTCCTTTCCATTCCATTTCATTTCATTCGGGTTGTTTCCATTCCATTCCATTCCACTCCATTCCATTCCATTCCATTCCATTCTGTTTGATTCCATTCCATTCCATTCCATTCGGATTGATTCCATTCCATTCCATTCTATTCCATTCCATTCCATTCTATTCTCGTTGATTGCATTCCATCCCATTGCATTCCATTCCATCTCATTCCATTCCATTCCATTCGGGTTGATTCCATTCCATTCCATTCCATTCCATTTGGGTTGATTCCATTACATTCCATTCCATTCCATTCCATTCCATTGCATTCGGGATGATTCCATTCCATTCCATTCCATTCCATTCCATTCCATTCCATTCCATTCGTGTTGATTCCATTCCATTCCATTCCATTGCATTCCATTCCATTACGTTTCATTCCATTCATGTTGATTCCATTCTATTACATTCCATTCCATTCCCTTCCATTCGAGTTGATTCCATTCCATGGCATTCCTTTCTATTCCATTCCAATGCCTTCCTTTCAATTCCATTTAATTCCATTCGGGATGATTCCATACCATTCCATTCCATTCCATTCCATTCCATTCCATTCCATTCCGTTCCATTCCCTTCTGGTTTATTCCCTTCCATTCCATTCCATTGCATTCCATTCGGGTTGTTTCCATTCCATTTCATTCGATTCCATTCCATTCCATTCCATTCCATTCCATTCCTTTCCATTCCATTCTATTCGCGTTGATTCCATTCCATTCCATTCCATTCCATTCCATTCCATTCCATTCCATTAAATCCCATTCCATTCCATTCCATTCGGGTTGATTCGATTCCATTCCATTCCATTCCACTGGATTCCATTTCATGCCATTCGGGTAGATTCCGTTCTATTCCATTGCAATCCATTCCATTCCATTCCGGATGATTCCATTCCATTCCATGCCATTCCATTCCATTACGTTTGATTCCATTCCATTCCATTCCATTCCATTCCTTTTGATTCCTCTCCATTCCATTCCATTCCATTCCAATCCATTCCATTCGGTTTGATTCCATTCCATTCCATTGCAATGCATTCCATTCCATTCCATTTCATTCCATTCGGGTTGAATCCATTCCATTTCATTCCATTCCATTCCACTCCATTCCATTCAATTCGGGTTGATTCCATTCCATTCCATTTGATTCCATTCCATTCGATTCCATTCCATTCGGGTTGACTCCTTTGCATTCCATTTCATTCCATTCTATTCCATATCATTGCATTCCATTTCATTCCATTCGGGTAGATTCCGTTCTATTCCATTCCAATCCTTTCCATTCCATTCCGGTTGATTACATTCCGTTCCATTCCATTCCATTCGTGTTGAATCCATTGCATTCCATTCCATTCCATTCCATTCCATTCCATTCGGGTTTGTTCCATTCCATTCAATTCCATACCATTCCATTCCTTTCAGGTTGATTCCATTCCATTCCATTCCATTGCATTCCATTCCATTCGGGTTGATTCCATTATATTCCATTCCATTACATTCCATTACATTCCATTCGGGTAGATTCTGTTCTATTCCATTCCATTCCATTCCATTCCGTTCGGGTTGATTCCATTCCATTCCATTCCAATCCATTCGATTCCATTACGATTGATTCCATTCCAATCCATTCCATTCCATTCCGTTCCATTCCAATTGATTCCATTCCAATCCATTCCATTCCATTCCAATCCATTCCGATTGATTCCATTCCATTCCATTCCATTGTGGTTGATTCCATTCCATTCCATTGCACTGCATTCCTTTCCATTCAATTTCATTCCATTAGGTTTGATTCCATTCCTTTCCATTCCATTCCATTCCATTGCATTCGGATACATTCCATTCCATTACATTCCATTCCATTCGGGTTGAATCCATTCCATTCCATTCCATTCCATTCCATTCCATTCCATTCGTGATGACTCCATTCCATTCCATTCCATTCCATTCCATTCCATTCGGGTTGATTCCATTCCATTCCATTCTATTCCATACCATACCATTCCATTCCATTCGAGTTCATTTCATTCCGTTCCATTTGATTCCATTCCATTCTATTCCATGCCATTCGGGTTGACTCCATTCCATTCCATTTCATTCCATTCTATTCCATTCCGTTGCATTCCATTTCATAGCATTCGGGTAGATTCCTTTCTATTCCATACCAATGCATTCCATTCCATTCTGATTGATTCCATTCCATTTCATTCTATTCGGTTGCTTCCATTCCATTCCATAAAATTCCATTCCATTCCATTCCATTCCATTGCATTCCATTCCATTCCGGTTTATTCCATTCCATTCCATTCCATTCCATTCCATTCCATTCCATTCAATTCCATTCCATTCCTTTTGATTCCATTCCATTCCATTCCATTCCATTTTATTCCATTCGGATTGCTTCCATTCCATTCCATTCCAATGCATTCTTTTCCATTCCATTTCATTTCATTCGGGTTTATTCCATTCCATTGCATTCCACTCCATTCCATTCCATTCCATTCCATTCAGGTTGATTCCATTCCATTCCATTCCATTCGGATTGATTCCATTCCATTCCATTCTATTCCATTCCATTCCATTCTATTATCTTTGATTGCATTCCCTCCCATTGCATTCCATTCCATCTCATTCCATTCAATTCCATTCGGGTTGATTCCATTCCATTCCATTCCATTCCATTTGTGTTGATTCCATTCCATTCCATTCCATTCCATTCCATTCCTTTCCTTTCCATTGCATTCGGGTTGATTCCATTCCATTCCATTCCAATCCATTCCATTCCATTCCATTCCATGCGTGTTGATTCCATTCCATTCCATTCCATTGCATTCCATTCCATTCCGTTTCATTCCATTCATGTTGATTCCATTCTATTACATTCCATTCCATTCCCTTCCATTCGAGTTGATTCCATTCCATGGCATTCCATTCTATTCCATTCCAATGCCTTCTTTTCAATTCCATTTCATTCCATTCGGGATGATTCCATTCCATTCCATTCCATTCCATTCCATTCCATTCCGTTCCATTCCCTTCGGGTTTATTCCCTTCCATTCCATTCCATTGCATTCCATTCGGGTTGTTTCCATTCCATTTCATTCGATTCCATTCCATTCCATTCCATTCCATTCCATTCCATTCTATTCGCGTTGATTCCATTCCATTCCATTCCATTTAATCCCATTCCATTCCATTCCATTCGGGTTGATTCGATTCCATTCCATTCCATTCCACTGGATTCCATTTCATGCCATTTGGGTAGCTTCCGTTCTATTCCATTGCAATCCATTCCATTCCATTCCGGATGATTCCTTTCCATTCCATGCCATTCCATTCCATTACGGTTGATTCGATTCCATTTCATTCCATTCCATTCCTTTCCATTCCATTTCATTCCATTCCATTCCATTCCATTCGGTTGCTTCCATTCCATTCCAGAACATTCCATTCCATTCCATTCTGGTTGATTCCATTGAGTTCCATTCCATTCCATTCCATTATGTTTGATTCCATTGCATTCCATTCCATTCCATTCCATTCCATTCTATTCCATTCGGTTTCATTCCATTCCATTCCATTCCATTCCATTCCATTCCATTCGGGATGATTCCATTCCATTCCATTCCATTCCATTCCATTCCATTTCATTCCATTCGTGTTGATACCATTCCAATCCACGCCATTCCATTCCATTAGGATTGATGACATCCATTCCATTCCATACCATTCCATTCCGTTGGGGTTGATTCCATTCCATTCCATTCCAATCCATTCCATTCCGTTCCTATTGATTCCATTCCATTCCATTCCATTCCATTCCATTCCATTCCATTCCATTCCGTTCTGATTGATTCCATTCCATTCCTTTCCATTCTATTGTGGTTGATTCCATTCCATTCCATTCCATTGCATTCCTTTCCATTCAATTTCATTCCATTCGGGTTGTTTCCATTCCATTCCATTCCTTTCCATTCCATTACATTCCATTCGGCTACATTCCATTCCATTCCATTCCATTCCATTCCATTCCATTCCATTCCCTTCCCTTCGGGTTGAATCCATTCCATTCCATTGCCTTCCATTCCATTCCATTCCATTCCATTCCATTCGGGTTGATTCCATTCCATTCCATTCCATTCCATTCCATTCCATTCCATTCCATTCCATTCCATTTCATTCCATTCGGGTTCATTCCTTTCCATTTCAGTCCATTCCATTCCATTCCATTCCATTCCATTCCATTCGGGTTGATTCCATTCCATTCCATTCCATTCCATTCCATCCTATTCCATTCCACTCCATTCCATTCGTGTTGATTCCATTCCATTCCATTCCATTCCATTCCATTCCATTCCATTCCATTCCATTCGGGTTGATTCGATTCCATTTCATTCCATTCCATTCCATTCCATTCCATTCCATTCGTGTTGATTCCATTCCATTCCATTCCATTCGGGTTGATTCCATTCCATTCTATTCTATTCCATACCATTCCATTCCATTCGAGTTCATTCCATTCCATTCCATTTGATTCCATTCCATTCGGGTTGATTCCATTCCATTCTATTCTATTCCATACCATTCCATTCCATTCGAGTTCATTCCATTCCATTCCATTTGATTCCATTCCATTCTATTCCATGCCATTCGGGTTGACTCCATTCCATTCCATTTCATTACATTCTATTCCATTCCGTTGCACTACATTTCATAGCATTCGGGTAGAATCCTTCCTATTCCATACCAATGCATTCCATTCCATTCCGGTTGATTCCATTCCATTCCATTCCATTCCATTCAATTCCATTCCATTCCTTTGGATTCCATTCCATTCCATTCCATTTTATTCCATTCGGATTTCTTCCATTACCTTCCATTCCAATGCATTCCTTTCCATTCCATTTCATTTCATTCGGGTTGATTCCATTCCATTCCATTCCACTCCATTCCATACCATTCCATTCCTTTCGGGTTGATTCCATTCCATTCCATTCCATTCCATTGCTTTCCATTCCATTCGGGTTGATTCCATTATATTCCATTCCATTACATTCCATTACATTCCATTCGGGTAGTTTCCGTTCTATTCCATTCCATTCCATTCCATTCCGTTCGGGTTGATTCCATTCCATTCCATTCCAATCCATTTGATTCCATTCCGATTGATTCCATTCCAATCCATTCCATTCCATTCCGTTCCATTCCAATTGATTCCAATCCAATCCATTCCATTCCATTCCATTCCGTTCCGATTGATTCCATTCCATTCCATTCCATTGTGGTTGATTCCATTCCATTCCATTGCACTGCATTCCTTTCCATTCAATTTCATTCCATTAGGGTTGATTCCATTCCTTTCCATTCCATTCCATTCCATTGCATTCGGGTCCATTCCATTCCATTCCATTCCATTCCATTCCATTCCATTCCATTCCATTCGGTTTGAATCCATTCCATTCCATTCCATTCCATTCCATTCCATTCCATTCGGATTGATTCCATTCCTTTCCATTCCATTTCATTCCATTCCATTCCATTCCATACCCTTCGGGTTGATTCCATTCCATTTCATTCCATTCCCTTCCATTCCATTCCATTCCATTCGGGTTGATTCCATTCCATTCCATTCCATTCCACACCATTCCATCCTATTCCTTTCCATTCCATTCCATTCGGGTTGATTCCATTCCATTCCATACCATTCCATTCCATTCCATTCCATTCGTGTTGATTCCATTCCATTCCATTCCATTCCATCTCATTACATTCCATTGGGGTTGATTCTATTCCATTCCATTCCATTCCATACCATTCCATTCTATTCGAGTTGATTCCATTCCTTTCCATTGCATTCCATTTTATTCCATTCGGATTGATTCCATTCCATTCCATTCCAATTCATTCCTTTCCATTCCACTTCATTCCATTCGGGTTGATTCCATTCCTTTCCATTCCATTGCATTCCATTCCATTCCATTCCATACCCTTCGGGTTGATTCCATTCCATTTCTTTCCATTCCCTTCCATTCCATTCCATTCCATTCGGGTTGATTCCAATCCATTCCATTCCATTCCATTCCACACCATTCCATCCTATTCCATTCGGGTTGATTCCATTCCATTTCATTCCATTCCATTCCATTCCATTCCATTCGTGTTGATTCCATTCCATTCCATTCCATTCGATCTCATTACATTCCATTCGGGTTGATTCAATTCCATTCCATTCCATTCCATACCACTCCATACCATTCGTGTTGATTCCATTCCATTCCACATGAATTCATTCCATTCGATTCCATTCCATTTGGGTTGATTCCATTTCATTCCATTTCATTCCATTCTAATCCATTCCATTGCATTCCGTTTCATTGCATTCAGGTAGATTCCGTTCTATTCCATTCCAATCCATTTAATTCCAATCCGGTTGATTAATTCCATTCCATTCCATTCCATTTCATTTCAAACCATTGGGTTTGATTCCATTTCATTCCATTCCTTTCCATTCGGTTGCTTCCATTCCATTGCAGAACATTCCATTCCATTCCATGCCATTCCGGTTGATTCCATTCCATTCCATTCCATTCCATTCTATTCCATTCCATTCCTTTTGATTCCATTGCATTCCATACCATTCCATTTTATTCCATTCGGATTGATTCCATTCCATTCCATTCCAATGCATTCCTTTCCATTCCATTTCATTCCATTCGTGTTGATTCCATTCCATTCCATTCCATTACATTCCATTCCATTCTCGTTGATTCCATTCCATTCCATTCTATTCTGTTTGATTCCATTCCATACCATTCTATTCCATTCCTTTCCATTCTCTTCTCGTTGATTCCATTCCATCCCATTGCATTACATTCCATCCCATTCCATTCCATTCCATTCGGGTTGATTCCATTCCATTCCATTCCATTCCATTCCATTTGGGTTGATTCCATTCCATTCCATTCCATTCTATTCCATTCCATTGCATTCGGGTTGATTCCATTCCATTCCATTCCATTCCATTCCATTCCATTGCATTCGTGCTGATTCCATTCAATTCCATTCCATTGCATTCCTTTCCATTCCATTCCCTTCCATTCGTGTTGATTCCATTCCATGGCATTCCATTCCATTCCATTCCAATCCATTCCATTCCTTTCGGGTTGATTCCACTCCTTTCCATTCCATTGCATGCCATTCCATTCCATTTCATTCCATTCGGGGTGATTCCATTCCATTCCATTCCAATCCGTTTCGTTCCCTTCGGGTTGATTCCATTCCATTCCATTCCATTCACTTCTATTCCATTGCATTCCATTCCATTCGTTTTGATACGATTCCACTCCATGCCATTCTATTCCATTCCATTCCATTAGGATTGATGACATTTCAATCCTTTCCATACCTTTCCATTCCATTTGGGTTGATTCCATTCCATTCCATTCCATTCCTTTCCATCCGGGTTAATTGCTTCCATTCCAGTCAAGATCATTCCATTACATTACTTTCCATTACATTACATTCGGTTTGATTCCATTCCATTCCATTCCATTCCATTGCATTCCATTCCATGTCATTCCATTCGTGTTGATTCCATTCAATTCCATTCCACTCCATCCCATTCTGGTTGATTCCATTACATTCCATTCCATTCCATTCCATTCCATTCCATTCCATTCGGGTTGATTGCATTCCATTCCATTCTATTCCATTCCATTCCACTCTATTCGCTTTGATTCCATTCCATTCCATTCCATTAAATCGCATTCCATTCCATTCGGTTTGATTCGATTCAATTCCTTTCCGTTCCATTGCAATCCATTTCATTCCATTCGGGTAGATACCGTTCTATTCCATTCCAATCCATTGCATTCGATCCCGGTTGATTGCAATCCATTCCATTCCATTCCATTTGGGTTGATTCCATTCCATTCCATTCCATTTCGTTGCATTATATTCCATTTGGGTTGATTCCATTCCGTTCCATTCCATTCCATTCCATTCCATTCGGTTGCTTCCATTCCATTCCAGAACATTCCATTCCATTCTGGTTGATTCCATTGAGTTCCATTCCATTCCATTCCATTATGTTTGATTCCATTGCATTCCATTCCATTCCATTCCATTCCATTCCATTCTATTCCATTCGGTTTCATTCCATTCCATTCCATTCCATTCCATTCCATTCCATTCCATTCCATTCCATTCCATTCGGGATGATTCCATTCCATTCCATTCCATTCCATTTCATTCCATTCGTGTTGATACCATTCCATTCTACGCCATTCCATTCCATTAGGATTGATGACATCCATTCCATTCCATACCATTCCATTCCATTCGGCTTGATTCCATTCCATTCCATTCCAATCCATTCCATTCCATTCCTATTGATTCCATTCCATTCCATTCCATTCCATTCCATTCCATTCCATTCCGTTCTGATTGATTCCATTCCATTCCTTCCCATTCCATTGTGGTTGATTCCATTCCATTCCATTCCATTGCATTCCTTTCCATTCAATTTCATTCCATTCGTGTTGATTGCATTCCATTCCATTCCTTTCCATTCCTTTCCATTACATTCGGCTACATTCCATTCCATTCCATTCCATTCCATTCCATTCCATTCCATTCCATTCCCTTCCCTTCGGGTTGAATCCATTCCATTCCATTGCATTCCATTCCATTCCATTCCATTCCATTCCATTCCATTCGCGTTGATTCCATTCCATTCCATTCCATTCCATTCCATTCCATTTCATTCCAATCGGGTTGATTCCATTCCATTTCATTCCATTCCATTCCATTCCATTTGGGTTGATTCCATTCCATTCCATTCCATTCTATTCCATTCCATTGCATTCGGGTTGATTCCATTCCATTCCATTCCATTCCATTCCATTCCGTTCCATTCCATTGCATTCGTGCTGATTCCATTCCATTCCATTCCATTGCATTCCATTCCATTCCATTACCTTCCATTCGTGTTGATTCCATTCCATGGCATTCCATTCCATTCCATTCCAATCCATTCCATTCCATTCGGGTTGATTCCACTCCATTCCATTCCATTGCATGCCATTCCATTCCATTTCATTCCATTAGGGGTGATTCCATTCCATTCCGTTTCGTTCCCTTCGGGTTGATTCCATTCCATTCCATTCCATTCCATTCCATTCCATTCCATTCGTGTTGATACGATTCCATTCCATGCCATTCCATTCCATTCCATTCCATTAGGATTGATGACATTCCAATCCTTTCCATACCATTCCATTCCATTTGGGTAGATTCCATTCCATAACATTCCTTTCCATCCGGGTTAGTTGCTTCAATTCCAGTCAAGAACATTCCATTACATTACTTTCCATTACATTACATTACATTCGGTTTGATTCCATTCCATTCCATTCCATTGCATTGCATTCAATTCCATGTCATTCCATTCGTGTTGATTCCATTCCATTCCATTCCATTCCATTCCATCCCATTCTGGTTGATTCCATTCCATTCCATTCCATTCCATTCCATTCCATTCCATTCGGGTTGATTGCATTCCATTCCATTCTATTCCATTCCATTCCACTCTATTCACGTTGATTCCATTCCATTCCATTCCATTCTATTCCATTTAATCCCATTCCATTCCATTCCATTCGGGTTGATTCGATTCCATTCCATTCCATTGCATTCAGTTTCATGCCATTCGGGTAGATTCCGTTCTATTCCATTCCAATCCATTCCATTTCATTCCGGATGATTCCATTCCATTCCATTCCATTCCATTACGGTTGATTCCATTCCATTTGATTCCATGCCATTCCATTCCATGCCATTGGATTCCATTCCATTCCATTCCATTCCATTCCATTCCATTCTATTCCATTCCAATCCTTTTGATTCCACTCCATTCCATTCCATTCCATTCCATTACATTCGGTTTGATTCCATTCCATTCCATTGCAATGCATTCCATTCAATTTCATTTCATTCCATTCGGGTTGATTCCATTCCATTTCATTCCATTCCATTCCACTCCATTCCATTCCATTCGGCTTGATTCCATTCCATTCCATTTGATTCCATTCCATTCGAATCCATTCCATTCGGGTTGACTCCATTCCATTCCATTTCATTACATTCTATTCCATTCCATTGCATTCCATTTCACTCCATTCGGGTAGATTCCGTTCTATTCCATTCCAATCCATTCCATTCCATTCCGGTTGATTCCATTCCATTCCATTCCATTCCATTCCATTCCATTCCTTTTGATTCTATTCCATTCCATTCCATTACATTACATTTTATTCCATTCGGATTTATTCCATTCCATTCCATTCCAATGCATTTCTCTCCATTCCATTTCATTCCATTCGGGTTGATTCCATTCCATTCCCTTCCATTCGGGTTGATTCTATTCCATTCCATTCCATTCCATTCGGGTTGATTCCATTCCATTCCATTGCATTCCATTACATTCCTTTCCATTCCATTGCATTCCATTCAACCCATTTCACTCCATTAAGGTTGATTCCATTCCATTCCATTCCATTGCATTCCATTCCATTCCATTCGGGTTGATTCCATTCCATTCCATTCCACTCCATTCCATTCCATTCCATTCCATTCCATTTTTGTTGATTCCATTCCATTCAATTACATTCCATTCTATTTGGTTTGATTCCATTGCATTCCATTCCATTCCATTCAATTCCATTCGGGTTCCTTCCATTTCATTCCAGAACATTCCATTCCAGTCCAGTTGACTCCATTCCATTCCATTCCATTCCATTCCATTCCGCTCCGGTTGATTCCATTCGATTCCATTCCATTCCATTCGTTTTCATTCCATTCCATTCGACTCCATTCCATTCCATTCCTTTCGTTTTGATTCCATTCCATTCGATTCCATTCCATTCCATTCCATTCGTGTTGTTTCCATTCGATTCCATTCTATTACATTCCATTCCATTCTATTCGCGTTGATTCCATTCCATTGCATTCCATTCCATTTAATCCCATTCCATGTCCTTCCATTCGGGTTGATTCCATTCCATTCCATTGCATTGCATTCTATTCCATTCCATTGCAATTCATTCCATTCCCTGTCATTCCATTCGGGTTGATTCCATTCCATTCCATTCCATTCCATTCCATTCCATTCTGGTTGATTCCGTTCCATTCCATTCTATTCCATTCCATTCCATTCCAATCCATTCGGGTAGTTTCCATTCCATTCCATTCTCTTCCATTCCATTCCATTCTATTCGCATTGATTCAATTCCATTCCATTCCATTCCATTCCATTCCATTCTATTTCATTCCAATCCATTGGGTTTGATTGCATTCCATTCCATTCCATTCAGTTGCTTCCATTCCATTCCAGAAAATTCCATTCCATTCCATTCCATTGCATTCCATTCCGGTTGATTCCATTCCATTCCATTCCATTCCATTCTATTCCATTCCATTCCTTTTGATTCCATTCCATTACATTGCAATCCATTTTATTCCATTCGGATTGCTTCCATTACATTGCATTCCAATGCATTCCTTTCCATTCCATTTCATTTCTTTCGGGTTGATTCCATTCCTTTCCATTCCATTCCATTCCATTCCATTCGTATTGATTCCAATCCATTCCATTCTATTCCATCCCATTCCATTCCATTCCATTCCATTTGGGTTGATTCCATTCCATTCCATTCCATTCCATTTCATTCCATTGCATTCGGGTTGATTCCATTCCATTCCATTCCGTTCCATTCCATTCGTGTTGATTCCATTCCATTCCATTCCATTGCATTCCATTCCATTCCGTTACATTCCATTCATGTTGTTTCCATTCCATTCCATTAAATTCCATTCCCTTCCATTAGTGTTGCTTCCATTCCATGGCTTTCCATTCCATTCCATTCCAATGCATTCCTTTCCATTCCATTTCATTCTATTCGGGATGATTCCATTCCATTCCATTCCATTCCATTCTGTTCCATTCCCTTCGTGTTTATTCACTTTCATTCCATTCCATTCCATTCCATTCCATTCCATTCCATTCCATTCGGGTTGTTTCCATTCCATTTCATTCTATTCGATTCCATTCCATTCCACTCCATTCCATTCCATTCCATTCCATTCCAATCGGGATGATTCCATTCCATTCCATTCCATTCCATTCGGTTTGATTCCGTTCAATTCCATTCAATTGCATTCCATTCCATTCGATTCCATTTCATTCCAGTCGTGTTGATTCCATTCCATTCCATTCCATTGCATTCCATTCCATTCTGGTTGATTTCATTCTATTCCATTCCCTTCCATTCCATTCCATTCCATTCTGGTTGCTTCCATTCCATTCTAGAACATTCCATTCCATTCCTTTCCATTCCGGTAGATTCCATTCCATTCCATTCCATTCCATTCGTTTAGATTCCATTCCATTCCATTCCATTACATTACATTACTTTCGGTTTGATTCCATTCCATTCAATTCCATTGCATTCCATTCCATTCCATGTCATTCCATTCGGGTTGATTCCATTCCATTCCATTCCATTCCATTCTGGTTGATTCCTTTCCATTCCATTCCATTCCATTCCATTCGGGTTCATTCCATTCCATTCCATTCCATTCCATTCCATTTTATTCCATTCGGTGTGATTCTTTTCCATTCCATTCTATTCTGTTCCATTCTCTTGTCGTTGACTCCATTCCAATACATTCCATTCTATTCCATTCCATTCCTTTTGATTCCGTTCCATTCCATTTTATTCCATTCTGTTTGATTCCGTTCCATTCCATTCCAATGCTTTCCATTCCATTCCATTTCATTCCATTCGGGTTTATTCCATTCCATTCCATTCCATTCCTTTCTATTCCATTATGGTTGATTCCATTCCATTCCATTCCATTCCATTCCATTCGAGTTGATACCATTCCATTCCATTCTATTCCATTCCATTCCATTCTATTCCATTCCATTCCATTCTATTCGCGTTGTTTCAATTCCATCCCATTCCATTCCATTCCATCCCATTCCATTCCATTCCATTCGGGTTGATTAGATTGCATTCCATTCCATTCCATTCCATTCCATTCCATTCCATTTGGGTGGATTCCATTCCATTCCATTCCATTCTATTCCATTGCATTCGTGTTGATTGCATTCCATTCCATTCCATTCCATTCCATTCTATTCTATTCCATTCCATTCGTGTTGATTTCATTCCATTCCATTCCATTCGGGATGATTCCGTTCCATTCCATTCCATTCCATTCGTGTTGATACCATTCCATTCCACGCCATTCCATTCCATTCCATACCAGTAGGGTTAATGCCATTCAATTCCATTCCATACCATTCCATTCCATTTGGGTTGATTCCATTCCATTCCATTCCATTCGGGTTAATTCCATTCCATTCCATTCCATTCGACTCCATTCCATTCCATTCCATTCGGGTTGCTTCCTTTCCAGTCAAGAACATTCCTTTCCATTCCATTCCACTCCATTCCACTCCATTCCATTCCATTCCATTCCATTCCATTCCATTGTGGTTGATTCCATTCCATTCCATTCCATTCCTTTCCATTCCGTTGTATTCCATTCCATTAAATTTCATACCATTCGGGTTGACTCCAATCCATTCCATTCCTTTCCATTCCATTCCATTCCATTCCATCCCATTCGGGTTCATTCCATTCCATTCCGTTCCATTCGATTAGATTCCATTCCATTCCCTTCTGGTAGAATCCATTCCATTCCATTCCATTCCATTCCATTCGGGTTGATTCCATTCCATTCCATTGCATTGCATTCCATTCCATTCCATTCCATTTCATTCGGGTTGATTCCATTCCATTTCTTTCCATTCCATTGAATTCCATTCCACTCCATTCCATTCGGGTTGATTCCATTCCATTCCAATCCATTCCATTCCATTCCGTTCTATTCCATTCCGTTCCATTCCATTCGGGTTGATTCCATTCCATTCCATTCCATAACATTCCATTCCTGTTGATTCTATTCCATTCCATTTCATTCCATTCCGTTCGGGTTGATTCCATTCCGTTCCAATCCATACCGTTCCATTCCATTCGGGTTGATTCCATTCCATTCCATTTCATTCCATTCGGGTTTTTTCCATTCCATTCCATACCATACCATTCCATTCTGGTTGATTCCATTCCATTCCATTCCATTCCATTCGGGTTGATTCCATTTCATTCCATTCTATTCCATTCAATTCCATTCTATTCCATTCCATTCCATTCTATTCGCGTTGATTCCATTCCATCCCATTCCATTTCATTCCATTCCATTCCATTCCATTCAGGTTGCTTCCATTCCAGTCAAGAACATTCCAATCCATTCCATTCCCTTCCATTCCATTCCACTCCATTCAAATCCATTCCATTCCATGTGGGTTGATTCCATTCCATTCCATTCCATTCCATTCCATTCCATTCCATTCGGGTTGATTCCATTCCATTCCATTCCATTGCATACCATTCCATTCCGTTAGTGTTGATTCCATTCCATTCCATTCCATTCCATTCGGGTTGATTCCATTCCATTCCATTCCTTTCCATTCCATTCCATTCCATTCCATTCCTTTCCATTCCATTCGGGTAGATTCCGTTTTATTCCATTCCATTCCATTCCTATAGGGTTGATTCCATTCCATTCCATTCCAGTCCATTCCATTCCATTCCGATTGATTCCATTCCATTCCAATCCATTCCTTTCCGTTTCATTCCATTCCATTCCGATTGATTCGATTCCATTCCATTCCATTCCATTCCATTCCATTCCATTGTGGTTGATTCCATTCCATTCCATTCCATTCCTTTCCATTCCGTTGCATTCCATTCCATTCAATTTCATTCCATTCGGGTTGATTCCATTGCATTCCATTCCTTTCCATTCCATTCCTTTCTGGTTCATTCCATTCCATTCCGTTCCATTCGATTCCATTTCATTCCATTCCCTTCGGGTTGAATCCATTCCATTCCATTCCATTCCATTCCATTCCATTCCATTCCATTCCATTCGTGTTGATTCCATTCCATTCCATTCCATACCATTCCATTCCATTCAGCTTGATTCCATTCCATTCCATTTGATTCCATTCCATTCGATTCCACTCCATTCTGGTTGACTCCATTCACTTCCATTTCATTCCATTCTATTCCACTCCATTGCATTCCATTTCATTCCACTCGGGTAGATTCAGTTCTATTCCATTCCAATCCATTCCATTCCATTCCGGTTGATTCCATTCCATTCCATTCCATTCCATTCCATTCCATTCTGGTTGATTCCTTTCCACTCCATTGCCTTCCATTCCATTCAATTCGGGTTGATTCCATTCCATTTCATTCCATTCCATTCCATTCCATTCCTTTCCATTCCATTCAATTCTGGATGATTCCATTCCATTCCATTACATTCCATAGCATTCCATTCGTGTTGATACCATTCCATTCCTCGCCTTTCCATTCCATTCCATCCCATTATGGTTCATGGCATTCCATTCCATTCCATACCATTCCATTCCATTTGGGTTGATTCCATTCCATTCCATTCCATTCCATTTTATTCCATTCGGATTGCGTCCATTACATTCCATTCCAATGCCTTCTTTCCATTCCATTTCATTTCATTCGTGTTGATTCCATTCCATTCCATTCCATTCCTTTCCATTCCATTCTCGTTGATTCCATTCCATTCCATTCAATTCGGATTGATTCCATTCCATTCCATTCTATTCCATTCCATTCCATTCTATTCTGGTTGATTGCATTTCATCCCATTCTATTCCATTCCATTCCATTCTATTCTCGTTGATTGCATTCCATCCCATTGCATTCCATTCCATCTCGTTCCATTCCATTCCATTCGGGTTGATTCCATTCCATTCCATTCCATTCCATTGCATTCGTGTTGATTCCATTCCATTCCATTCCATTCCATTCCATTCCATTCCATTCGTGTTGATTCCATTCCATTCCATTCCATTGCATTCCATTCCATTCCGTTCCATTCCATTCATGTTGATTCCATTCCATTCCATTCCATTCCCTTCCATTCGTGTTGATTCCATTCCATTGCATTCCGTGCTATTCCATTCCAATTCCTTCCTTTCAATTCCATTTCATTCCATTCTGGATGATTCCATTCCATTCCATTCCATTCCTTTCCATTCCCTTCGGGTTTATTCCCTTCCATTCCATTCCATTGCATTCCATTCGGGTTGTTTCCATTCCATGTCACTCGATTCGATTCCGTTCCATTCCATTCCATTGCATTCCATTCGGGATGATTCCATTCCATTCCATTCCATTCGTGTTGATACCAGTACAATCCACGCCATTCCATTCCATTCCATTCCATTAGAATTGATGACATTCCATTCCATTCCATACCATTCCACTCCATTTGGGTTGATTCCATTCCATTCCATTCCATTCCATCCGGGTTAATTCCATTCCATTCCATTCCATTCCATTTGGGTTGCTTACATTCCATTCAAGAACATTCCATTCCATTCCATTCCATTCCCTTCCATTCCCTTCTATTCAGGTTGATTCCATTCCATTCCATTCCATTGCGTTCCATTCGTTTTGATTCCATTCCATTCCATTCCATTCGGTTTGATTCCATTCAATTCCATTCCATTGCATTCCATTCCATTCCATTTCATTCCATTCTGGTTGATTCCATTCCATTCCATTCCATTCCATTCCATTCCATTCCATTCCATTCCATTCCATTCGGCTTGATTCCATTCCATTCCATTCTAATCCATTGCATTCCATTCTATTCGCGTTGATTCCATTCCATCCCATTCCATTCAATTCTATTCGGCCTGATTCCATTCCATTCCATTCCTTTTCATTCCATTCCATTTGCATTGATTCCATTCCATTCCATTCCATTCCATTCCATTCCATTCTCGTTGATTCCATTCCATTCCATTCAATTCGGATTGATTCCATTCCATTCCATTCTATTCCATTCCATTCCATTCTATTCTCATTGATTGCATTCCATCCCATTGCATTCCATTCCATCTCATTCCATTCCATTCCATTGGGATTGATTCCATTCCATTCCATTCCATTCCATTGCATTCGGGTTGATTCCAATCCATTCCATTCCATTCCATTCCATTCCATTCCATTCGTGTTGATTCCATTCCATTCCATTCCATTGCATTCCATTCCATTCCGTTTCATTTCATTCATGTTGATTCCATTCCATTGCATTCCATTCCATTCCATTCCGGTTGATTCCATTCCGTTCCATTCCATTCCATTCGTGTTGATTCCATTCCATTCCATTCCATTCCATTCCATTCGTGTTGATTCCATTCCATTCCTTTCTATTCCATTCCATTCCATTCTATTCGCGTTGATTCCATTCCATCCCATTCCATTCAATTCTATTCGGGCTGATTCCTTTCCATTCCATTCCATTTCATTCCATTCCATTTCCATTGATTCCATTCCATTCCATTCAATTCCATTCTATTCGTGTTGATTCCATACCATTCCATTCCACTCCTTTCCATTCCATTCCATTCCATTGCATTCCATTCCATTCTATTCCATTCCATTCCATTGCATTCCATTCCAATCCATTGCATTCCACTCCATTCCATTGCATTCCATTCCATTCCATTCCATTACATTCCATTGCATTCCATTCCATTACATTTCATTCCATTCCGGTTGATTCCATTCCATTCCATTCCATTCCATTCCGGTTGATTCCATTCCATTCCATTCCATTCTATTCCATTCCATTCCTTTTGATTCTATTCCATTCCATTACATTACATTACATTTTATTCCATTCGGATTTATTCCATTCCATTCCATTCCAATGCATTCCTTTCCATTCCATTTCATTCCCTTCGGGTTGATTCCATTCTATTCCCTTCCTTTCGGGTTGATTCTATTCCATTCCATTCCATTCCATTCGGGTTGATTCCATTCCATTCCATTCCATTCCATTGCATTCCATTTCATTCCTTTCAATTCCATTGCATTCCATTCCACCCCATTTTACTCCCTTCAGGCTGATTCCATTCCATTCCATTCCATTGCATTCCATTCCATTCCATTCGGGTTGATTCCATTCCATTCCATTCCACTCCGTTCCATTCCATTCCATTCAATTACATTTTGACTGATTCCATTCCATTCAATTACATTCCATTCCATTTGGTTTGATTCCATTGCATTCCATTCCATTCCATTCCATTCGGGTTGCTTACATTTCATTCCAGAACATTCCATTCCAGTCCATTCCACTCCAGTTGATTCCATTCCATTCCATTCCATTCCATTCCATTCCATTCCACTACGGTTGATTCCATTCCATTCAATTCCACTCCATTCGTTTTCATTCCATTCCATTCGACTCCATTCCATTCCATACCATTCGTTTTGATTCTATTCCATTCGATTCCATTCCATTCCATTCCATTCGGGTTGTTTCCATTCGATTCCATTCTATTCCATTCCATTCCATTCTATTCGCTTTGGTTCCATTCAATTCCATTCCATTCCATTCCATTCCATTCCATTTAATCCCATTCCATGTCATTCCATTCGGGATGATTCCATTGCATTCCATTCCATTGCATTCCATTCCATTCCATTCTGGTTGATTCCATGCCATTCCATTGCATTCCATTCCATTCCATTCCAATCCATTCCATTCCCATCCATTCGGGGTGATTGCTTTCCATTCAATTCTATTCCATTCCATTCTATTCGCGATGATTCCATTCCATTCCCTTCCATTCCATTCCATTCCATTCCATTAAATCCCATTCCACTCCATTCCATTCCGGTTGACTCGATTCCATTCCGTTCCATTCCATTCCATTCCATTCCATTCCATTGCATACCAGTTCATTCCATTCGGGTAGATTCCGTTCTATTCCATTCCAATCCATTCCATTCCATTCCATTCCATTCCATTTGGGTTGATTCCATTCCGTTCCATTCCATTCCATTCCATTCCATTCGGTTGCTTCCATTCCATTCCAGAACATTCCATTCCATACCATTTCATTCCAATCCTTTCCGTTCCGGTCGATGCCATTCCGTTCCATTCCATTCCATTCCATTTCATTCCATTCTGGTTGATTCCATTCCATTCCATTCCATTCCATTCCATTCCATTCCATTCGGCTTGATTCCATTCCATTCCATTCTAATCCATTGCATTCCATTCTATTCTCGTTGATTACATTCCATCCCATTCCAATCAATTCTATTCGGCCTGATTCCATTCCATTCCATTCCATTTCATTCCATTCCATTTGCATTGATTCCATTGCATTCCATTCCATTCCATTCCGTTCCATTCCCTTCGGGTTTACTCCCTTCCATTCCATTCCATTGCATTCCATTGGGGTGTTTCCATTCCATTTCATTCGATTTGATTCCATTCCATTCCATTCCATTGCATTCCATTCGGGATGATTCCATTCCATTCCATTCCATTAGGATTGATGACATTCCATTCCATTCCATACCATTCCACTCCATTTGGGTTGATTCCATTCCATTCCATTCCATCCGGGTTAATTCCATTCCATTCCATTCCATTCCATTCCATTCCATTCCATTCCATTTGGGTTGCTTCCATTCCATTCAAGAACATTCCATTCCATTCCATTCCATTCCCTTCCATTCCCTTCTATTCAGGTTGATTCCATTCCCTTCCATTCCATTCCGTTCCATTCGTTTTGATTCCATTCCATTCCATTCCATTCGGTTTGATTCCATTCAATTCCATTCCATTGCATTCCATTCCATTCCATTTCATTCCATTCGGGTTGATTCCATTCCATTCCATTCCATTCCATTCTGGTTGATTGAATTCTATTCCATTCCCTTCCATTCCATTCCATTCCATTCGGGTTGCTTCCATTCCATTCCAGAACATTCCATTCCATTCCATTCCATTCCGGTAGATTTCATTCCATTCCATTCCATTCCATTCGTTTAGATTCCATTCCATTCCATTCCATTCCATTCCATTAGATTACATTACATCAAATTCGGTTTGATTCCATACCATTTCATTCCATTGCATTCCATTCCATTCCATGTCATTCCATTTGGGTTTATTCCATTCCATTCCATTCCATTCCATTCCATTCCATTCCCTTCGGGTCGAATCCATTCCATTCCATTCCATTCCATTCCCTTCGGGTTGAATTCATTCCATTCCATTCCATTCCTTTCGGGTTGATTCCATTCCATTCCATTCTATTCCATTCCATTCCATTCCAGTCCATTCGGGTTAATTCCATTCCATTTCATTCCATTCCATTCCATTCCATTTCATTCCATTCCATTCCATTCCATTCCATTCCATTTCATTCCATTCCATTCCATTCCATTCCATTTGGGTTGATCCCATTCCATTCCATTCCATTCCATTCCATTCCATCCTATTCCATTCCACTCCACTCCACTCTGGTTGATTCCATTCCATTCCATTCCATTCCATTCCATTCCATTCCATTCCATTCCATTCGGATTGATTCGATTCTATTTCATTCCATTCCATTCCATTCCATTCGTGTTGATTCCATTCCATTCCATTCCATTCCATTCCATTCCATACCATTCCATTACATTCGAGTTCATTCCATTCCATTTGATTCCATTCCATTCTATTCCATGCCATTTGGGTTCACTCCATTCCATTCCGTTTCATTCCATTCTATTCCATTCCGTTGCATTCCATTTCATTGCATTCGGGTAGATTCCATTCTATTCCATTCCAATGCATTCCATTCCATTCCGGTTGATTCCATTCCATTCCATTCCATTCCATTCCATTCCATTCCATTTCATTCCAATCCATTGGGTTTGATTGCATTCCATTCCATTCCATTCGGTTGCTTCCATTCCATTCCATAAAATTCCATTCCATTCCATTCCATTCCATTCCATTCCATTCCATTCCGGTTGATTCCACTCCATTCCATTCCATTCCATTCCATTCTATTCCATTCCATTCCTTTTGATTCCATTCCATTCCATTCCATTCCATTTTATTCCATTCGGATTGCGTCCGTTACATTCCATTCCAATGCATTCCTTTCCATTCCATTTCATTTCATTCGGGTTGATTCCATTCCATTGCATTCCATTCCATTCCATTCCATTCTGGTTGATTCCATTACATTCCATTCCATTCGGTTTGATTCCATTCCATTCCATTCTATTCCATTCCATTCCATTCTATTCTCGTTGATTGCATTCCATCCCATTGCATTCCATTCCATCATTCCATTCCATTCCGTTCGTGTTGATTCCATTCCATTCCATTCCATTGCATTCCATTCCATTCCGTTTCATTCCATTCATGTTGATTCCTTTCCATTACATTCCATTCCATTCCCTTCCATTCGTGTTGATTCCATTCCATGGCATTCCATTCTATTCCATTCCAATGCCTTCCTTTCAATTCCATTTCATTCCATTCTGGATGATTCCATTCTATTCCGTTCCATTCCATTCCATTCCGTTCCATTCCCTTCGGGTTTATTCCCTTCCATTCCATTCCATTGCATTTCATTCGGGTTGTTTCCATTCCATTCCATTTCATTCGATTCGATTCCATTCCATTCCATTCCATTGCATTCCATTCGGGATGATTCCATTCCATTCCATTCCATTCGTGTTGATACCATTACATTAAACGCCATTCCATTCCAATCCATTCCATTACGATTGATGACATTCCATTCCATTCCATACCATTCCACTCCATTTGGGTTGATTCCATTCCATTCCATTCCATTCCATCTTGGTTAATTCCATTCCATTCAATTCCATTCCATTCCATTCCATTTGGGTTGCTTCCATTCCATTCCATTCCATTCCATTCCCTTCCATTCCCTTCTATTCAGGTTGATTCCTTTCCATTCCATTCCATTCCGTTCCATTCGTTTTGATTCCATTCCATTCCATTCCATTCGGTTTGATTCCATTCAATTCCATTCCATTGCATTACATTCCATTCCATTTCATTCCATTCGGGTTGATTCCATTCCATTCCATTCCATTCCATTCCATTCTGGTTGATTGAATTCTATTCCATTCCCTTCCATTCCATTCCATTCCATTCGGGTTGCTTCCATTCCATTCCAGAACATTCCATTCCATTCCATTCCATTCCATTCCGGTAGATTTCATTCCATTCCATTCCATTCCATTCGTTTAGATTCCATTCCATTCCATTCCATTCCATTCCATTCCATTCCATTACATTACATCAAATTCGGTTTGATTCCATACCATTTCATTCCATTGCATTCCATTCCATTCCTTGTCATTCCATTTGGGTTGATTCCATTCCATTCCATTCCATTCCATTCCCTTCGGGTTGAATCCATTCCATTCCATTGCATTCCATTCCATTCCCTTCCCTTCGGGTTGAATCCATTCCATTCCATTCCATTCCATTCCATTCCATTCCATTCCAGTCCATTTGGGTTAATTCCATTCCATTTCATTCCATTCCATTCCATTCCATTCCATTTGGGTTGATTCCATTCCATTCCATTCAATTCCATTCCATTCCATCCTATTCCATTCCACTCCATTCCACTCTGGTTGATTCCATTCCATTCCATTCCATTCTATTCCATTCCATTCGGATTGATTCGATTCCATTTCATTCCATTCCATTCCATTCCATTCAATTACATTCCATTCGTGTTTATTCCATTCCATTCCATTCCATTCCATACCATTCCATTCCATTCGAGTTCATTCCATTCCATTTCATTCCATTCCATTCTATTCCATGCCATTTGGGTTGACTCCATTCCATTCCGTTTCATTCCATTCTATTCCATTCCGTTGCATTCCATTTCATTGCATTCGGGTAGATTCCATTCTATTCCATTCCAATGCATTCCATTCCATTCCGGTTGATTCCATTCCATTCCATTCCATTCCATTCCATTCCATTCCATTCCATTCCATTTCATTCCAATCCACTGGGTTTGATTGCATTCCATTACATTCCATTCGGTTGCTTCCATTCCATTCCATAAAATTCCATTCCATTCCATTCCATTCCATTCCATTCCATTCCATTCCATTCCGGTTGATTCCACTCCATTCCATTCCATTTCATTCCATTCTATTCCATTCCATTCCTTTTGATTCCATTCCTTTCCATTCCATTCCATTTTATTCCATGCGGATTGCGTCAATTCCATTCCATTCCAATGCATTCCTTTCCATTCCATTTCATTTCATTCGGGTTGATTCCATTCCATTCCATTCCATTGCATTCCATTCCATTCCATTCTGGTTGATTCCATTCCATTCCATTCCATTCGGATTTATTCCATTCCATTCCATTCTATTCCATTCCATTCCATTCTATTCTCGTTGATTGCATTCCATCCCATTGCATTCCATTCCATCTCATTCCATTCCATTCCATTCGGGTTGATTCCATTCCATTCCATTCCATTCCATTCCATTCCATTCCATTCCATACCATTCTATTCCATTCCATTCCATTCCATTCTATTCTCGTTGATTGCATTCCATCCCATTGCATTCCATTCCATCTCATTCCATTCCATTCCATTCGCGTTGATTCCATTCCATTCCATTCCATTCCATTCCATTCCATTTGGGTTGATTCCATTCCATTCCATTCCATTCCATTCCATTCCATTCCATTGCATTCCGGTTGATTCCATTCCATTCCATTCCATTCCATTCCATTTGGGTTGATTCCATTCCATTCCATTCCATTCCATTGCATTCGGATTGATTCCATTCCATTCCATTCCATTCCAATCCATTCCATTCGTGTTGATTCCATTCCATTCCATTACATTGCATTCCATTCCATTCCGTTTCATTCCATTTATGTTGATTCCATTCCATTACATTCCATTCCATTCCCTTATATTCGTGTTGATTCCATTCCATGTCATTCCATTCTATTCCATTTCAATGCCTTCCTTTCCATTCCATTTCATTGCATTCGTAATGATTCCATTCCATTCCATTCCATTCCTTTAAGTTCCATGCCCTTCGGGTTTATTACCTTCCATTCCTTTCCATTGCATTCCATTCGGGTTGTTTCCATTCCATTTCATTCGAATCGATTCGTTTCCATTCCATTCCATTGCATTCGGGATTATTCCATTCCATTCCATTCCATTCCATTCCATTCCATTCCATTCGTGTTGATAACATTGCATTCCACGCCATTCCATTCCATTGCATTCCATTAGGATTGATGACATTCCATTCCATTCCATACCATTCCACTCCATTTGGGTTGATTACATTCCAATCCATTCCATTCCATCCGGGTTAATTCCATTCCATTCCATTACATTCGATTCCATTCCAATCCATTCCATTCGGGTTGCTTCCATTCCATTAAAGAACATTCCATTCCATTCCATTCCATTCCATTCCCTTCTATTCAGGTTGATTCCATTCCATTCCATATCCTTCCGTTCCATTCGATTTGATTCCATTCCATTCCATTCCATTCCATTCGGGTTGATTCCATTCCATTCCATTACATTCCAATCTGGTTGATTCCATTCTATTCCATTCCCTTCCATTCCATTCCATTCCATTCGGGTTGCTTCCATTCCATTCCAGAACATTCCATTCCATTCCATTCCATTCTGGTAGATTTCATTCCATTCCATTCCATTCCATTCGTTTAGATTCCATTCCATTCCATTCCATTACATTACATTACATTACATTAAATTCGGTTTGATTCCATTCCTTTCCATTCCATTGCATTCCATTCCATTCCATGTCATTCCATTCGGGTTGACTCCATTCCATTCCATTCCATTCAATTCCATTTCATTCCAATCCATTGGGTTTGATTGAATTCCATTCCATTCCATTCCATTCGGTTGCTTCCATTCCATTCCAGAAAATTCCATTCCATTCCATTCCATTCCATTCCATTCCGGTTGATTCCATTCCATTCCATTCTATTCCATTCCATTCCATTCTATTCGCGTTGATTCCATTCCATCCCATTCCATTCAATTCTATTCGGGCTGATTCCATTCCATTCCATTCCATTTCATTCCATACCATTTGCATTGATTCCATTCCATTCCATTCAATTCAATTCTATTCGGGTTGATTGCATTCCATTCCATTCCATTCCTTTCCATTCCATTCCATTCCATTGCATTCCATTCCATTCCATTCTATTCCATTCCATTCCATTGCATTCCATTCCATTCCATTGCATTCCATTCCATTTCATTCCATTACATTCCATTGCATTCCATTCCATTCCATTCCATTCCATTCCGGTTGATTCCATTCCATTCCATTCCATTCTATTCCATTCCATTCCTTTTGATTCTATTCCATTCCATTCCATTACATTACATTTTATTCCATTCGGATTTATTCCGTTCCATTCCATTCCAATGCATTCCTTTCCATTCCATTCCATTCCATTCCGTTCCATTCGTTTTGATTCCATTCCATTTCATTCCATTCGGTTTGATTCCATTCAATTCCTTTCCATTGCATTACACTCCATTCCATTTCATTCCATTCTGGTTGATTCCATTACATTCCATTCCATTCGGAATGATTCCATTCCATTCCATTCTATTCCATTCCATTCCATTCTATTCTCGTTGATTGCATTCCATCCCATTGCATTCCATTCCATCTCATTCCATTCCATTCCGTTCGTGTTGATTCCATTCCATTCCATTCCATTGCATTCCATTCCATTCCGTTTCATTCCATTCATGTTGATTCCTTTCCATTACATTCCATTCCATTCCCTTCCATTCGTGTTGATTCCATTCCATCGCATTCCATTCTATTCCATTCCAATGCCTTCCTTTCAATTCCATTTCATTCCATTCTGGATGATTTCATTCTATTCCATTCCATTCCATTCCATTCCGTTCCATTCCCTTCGGGTTTATTCCCTTCCATTCCATTCCATTGCATTCCATTCGGGTTGTTTCCATTCCATTTCATTCGATTCGATTCCATTCCATTCCATTCCATTGCATTCCATTCGGGATGATTCCATTCCATTCCATTCCATTCGTGTTGATACCATTACCTTCCACGCCATTCCATTCCATTCCATTCCACTAGGATTGATGACATTCCATTCCATTCCATACCATTCCACTCCATTTGGGTTGATTCCATTCCATTCCACTCCATTCCATCTGGGTTAATTCCATTCCATTCCATTCCATTCCAATCCATTCCATTCCATTTGGGTTGCTTCCATTCCATTCCATTCCATTCCATTCCATTCCCTTCCATTCCCTTCTATTCAGGTTGATTCCATTCCATTCCGTTCCATTCGTTTTGATTCCATTCCATTCCATTCCATTCGGTTTGATTCCATTCAATTCCATTCCATTGCATTACATTCCATTCCATTTCATTCCATTCGGGTTGATTCCATTCCATTCCATTCCATTCCATTACATTACATTCTGGTTGATTGAATTCTATTCCATTCCCTTCCATTCCATTCCATTCCATTCGGGTTGCTTCCATTCCATTCCAGAACATTCCATTCCATTCCATTCCATTCCATTCCGGTAGATTTCATTCCATTCCATTCCATTCGTTTAGATTCCATTCCATTCCATTCCATTCCATTACATTCCATTACATTACTTTACATCAAATTCGGTTTGATTCCATAACATTTCATTCCATTGAATTCCATTCCATTCCATGTCATTCCATTTGGGTTGATTCCATTCCATTCCATTCCATTCCATTCCATTCCATTCCATTCCATTCCCTTCGGGTTGAATCCATTCCATTCCATTCTATTCCATTCCATTCCATTCCCTTCCCTTCGGGTTGAATCCATTCCATTCCATTCCATTCCATTCCATTCCATTCCATTCCATTCCATTCCATTCGGTTTGATTCCATTCCATTCCATTCCAGTCCATTCGGGTTAATTCCATTCCATTTCATTCCATTCCATTCCATTCCATTCCATTTGGGTTGATTCCATTCCATTCCATTCCATTCCATTCCATTCCATTCCATTCCATTCCATCCTATTCCATTCCACTCCATTCCACTCTGGTTGATTCCATTCCATTCCATTCCATTCCATTCCATTCCATTCGGATTGATTCGATTCCATTTCATTCCATTCCATTCCATTCCATTCCATTCGTGTTGATTCCATTCCATTCCATTCCATTCCATTCCATTCCATACCATTCCATTACATTCGAGTTCATTCCATTCCATTTGATTCCATTCCATTCTATTCCATGCCATTTGGGTTGACTCCATTCCATTCCGTTTCATTCCATTCTATTCCATTCCGTTGCATTCCATTTCATTGCATTCGGGTAGATTCCATTCTATTCCATTCCAATGCATTCCATTCCATTCCGGTTGATTCCATTCCATTCCATTCCATTCCATTCCATTCCATTTCATTCCAATCCACTGTGTTTGATTGCATTCCATTCCATTCCATTCGGTTGCTTCCATTCCATTCCATAAAATTCCATTCCATTCCATTCCATTCCATTCCATTCCATTCCATTCCATTCCATTCCATTCCGGTTGATTCCACTCCATTCCATTCCATTCTATTCCATTCCATTCCTTTAGATTCCATTCCATTCCATTCCATTCCATTTTATTCCATTCGGATTGCGTCCATTCCATTCCATTCCAATGCATTCCTTTCCATTCCATTTCGTTTCATTCGGGTTGATTCCATTCCATTCCATTCCATTCCATTCCATTCCATTCTGCTTGATTCCATTCCATTCCATTCCATTCGGATTGATTCCATTCCATTCCATTCTATTCCATTCCATTCCATTCTATTCTCGTTGATTGCATTCCATCCCATTGCATTCCATTCCATCTCATTCCATTCCATTCCATTCGGGTTGATTCCATTCCATTCCATTCCATTCTATTCCATTCCATTCTATTCCATTCCATTCCATTCTATTCTCGTTGATTGCATTCCATCCCATTGCATTCCATTCCATCTCATTCCATTCCATTCCATTCGGGTTGATTCCATTCCATTCCATTCCATTCCATTCCATTTGGGTTGATTCCATTCCATTCCATTCCATTCCATTGCATTCGGGTTGATTCCATTCCATTCCATTCCATTCCATTTGGGTTGATTCCATTCCATTCCATTCCATTCAATTGCATTCGGGGGGATTCCATTCCATTCCATTCCATTCCAATCCATTCCATTCGTGTTGATTCCATTCCATTCCATTACATTGCATTCCATTCCATTCCGTTTCATTCCATTTATTTTGATTCCTTTCCATTACATTCCATTCCATTCCCTTACATTCGTGTTGATTCCATTCCATGTCATTCCATTCTATTCCATTTCAATGCCTTCCTTTCCATTCCATTTCATTGCATTCGTAATGATTCCATTCCATTCCATTCCATTCCATTCGGGATGATTCCATTCCATTCCATTCCATTCCATTCCTTTAAGTTCCATGCCCTTCGTGTTTATTACCTTCCATTACTTTCCATTGCATTCCATTCGGGTTGTTTCCATTCCATTTCATTCGAATCGATTCGTTTCCATTCCATTCCATTGCATTCGGGATTATTCCATTCCATTCCATTCCATTCCATTCCATTCGTGTTGAAAACATTGCATTCCACGCCATTCCATACCATTCCATTCCATTAGGATTGATGACATTCCATTCCATTCCATACCATTCCACTCCATTTGGGTTGATTACATTCCAATCCATTCCATTCCATCCGGGTTAATTCCATTCCATTCCATTACATTCAATTCCATTCCAATCCATTCCATTCGGGTTGCTTCCATTCCATTCAACAACATTCCATTCCATTCCATTCCATTCCATTCCCTTCTATTCAGGTTGATTCCATTCCATTCCATATCCTTCCGTTCCATTCGATTTGATTCCATTCCATTCCATTCCATTCCATTCCATTCCATTCCATTCCATTCGGGTAGATTCCATTCCATTCCATTCCATTCCAATCTGGTTGATTCCATTCTATTCCATTTCCTTCCATTCCATTCCATTCCATTCGGGTTGCTTCCATTCCATTCCAGAACATTCCATTCTATTCCATTCCATTCCGGTAGATTTCATTCCATTCCATTCCATTCCATTCGTTTAGATTCCATTCCATTCCATTCCATTCCATTACATTACATTTCATTAAATTCGGTTTGATTCCATTCCATTCCATTCCATTGCATTCCATTCCATTCCATGTCATTCCATTCGGGTTGATTCCATTCCATTCCATTCCATTCCATTCCATTTCATTCCAATCCATTGGGTTTGATTGCATTCCATTCCATTCCATTCAGTTGCTTCCATTCCATTCCAGAAAATTCCATTCCATTCCATTCCATTGCATTCCATTCCGGTTGATTCCATTCCATTCCATTCCATTCCATTCCATTCCATTCTATTCCATTCCATTCCTTTTGATTCCATTCCATTACATTGCAATCCATTTTATTCCATTCGGATTGCTTCCATTACATTGCATTCCAATGCATTCCTTTCCATTCCATTTCATTTCTTTCGGGTTGATTCCATTCCTTTCCATTCCATTCCATTCCATTCCATTCTGGTTTATTCCATTCCATTCCATTCCATTCGGATTGATTCCAATCCATTCCACTCTATTCCATCCCATTCAATTCCATTCCATTTGGGTTGATTCCATTCCATTCCATTCCATTCCATTTCATTCCATTGCATTCGGGTTGATTCCATTCCATTCCATTCCGTTCCATTCCATTCGTGTTGATTCCATTCCATTCCATTTCATTGCATTCCATTCCATTCCGTTACATTCCATTCATGTTGTTTCCATTCCATTCCATTAAATTCCATTCCCTTCCATTAGTGTTGCTTCCATTCCATGGCTTTCCATTCCATTCCATTCCAATGCATTCCTTTCCGTTCCATTTCATTCTATTCGGGATGATTCCATTCCAGTCCATTCCATTCCATTCCATTCCATTCTGTTCCATTCCCTTCGTGTTTATTCACTTTCATTCCATTCCATTCCATTCCATTCCATTCCATTCGGGTTGTTTCCATTCCATTTCATTCTATTCGATTCCATTCCATTCCACTCCATTCCATTCCATTCCATTCCATTCCAATCGGGATGATTCCATTCCATTCCATTCCATTCCATTCGGTTTGATTCCGTTCAATTCCATTCAATTGCATTCCATTCCATTCCATTCCATTTCATTCCAGTCGTGTTGATTCCATTCCATTCCATTCCATTGCATTCCATTCCATTCTGGTTGATTTCATTCTATTCCATTCCCTTCCATTCCATTCCATTCCATTCGGGTTGCTTCCATTTAATTCCAGAACATTCCATTCCATTCCTTTCCATTCCGGTAGATTCCATTCCATTCCATTCCATTCCATTCGTTTAGATTCCATTCCATTCCATTCCATTCCATTACATTACTTTCGGTTTGATTCCATTCCATTCAATTCCATTGCATTCCATTCCATTCCATGTCATTCCATTCGGGTTGATTCCATTCCATTCCATTCCATTCCATTCTGGTTGATTCTTTTCCATTCCATTCCATTCCATTCCATTCGGGTTCATTCCATTCCATTCCATTCCATTCCATTCCATTCCATTTTATTCCATTCGGTGTGATTCTTTTCCATTCCATTCTATTGTGTTCCATTCTCTTGGCGTTGACTCCATTCCAATCCATTCCATTCTATTCCATTCCATTCCTTTTGATTCCGTTCCATTCCATTTTATTCCATTCTGTTTGATTCAGTTCCATTCCATTCCAATGCTTTCCATTCCATTCCATTTCATTCCATTCGGGTTTATTGCATTCCATTCCATTCCATTCCTTTCTATTCCATTATGGTTGATTCCATTCCATTCCATTCCATTCCATTCCATTCGAGTTGATACCATTCCATTCCATTCTATTCCATTCCATTCCATTCTATTCCATTCCATTCCATTCTATTCGCGTTGTTTCAATTCCATCCCATTCCATTCCATTCCATCCCATTCCATTCCATTCCATTCGGGTTGATTAGATTGCATTCCATTCCATTCCATTCCATTCCATTCCATTTGGGTGGATTCCATTCCATTCCATTCCATTCTATTCCATTGCATTCGTGTTGATTGCATTCCATTCCATTCCATTCCATTCCATTCTATTCTATTCCATTCCATTCGT
Organism: Pan paniscus; assembly: GCF_029289425.2. Lineage (NCBI taxonomy): Eukaryota > Metazoa > Chordata > Mammalia > Primates > Hominidae > Pan > Pan paniscus. The sequence goes on along the minus strand of NC_073267.2, from coordinate 39,944,106 downwards.
GTTGATTTCATTCCATTCCATTCCATTCGGGGTGATTCCGTTCCATTCCATTCCATTCCATTCGTGTTGATACCATTCCATTCCACGCCATTCCATTCCATTCCATACCATTAGGGTTGATGCCATTCAATTCCATTCCATACCATTCCATTCCATTTGGGTTGATTCCATTCCATTCCATTCCATTCGGGTTAATTCCATTCCATTCCATTCCATTCGACTCCATTCCATTCCATTCCATTCGGGTTGCTTCCTTTCCAGTCAAGAACATTCCTTTCCTTTCCATTCCATTCCATTCCATTCCACTCCATTCCAATCCATTCCATTCCATGTGGGTTGATTCCACTCCATTCCATTCCATTCCATTCCATTCCATTCCATTCCATTCCATTGTGGTTGATTCCATTCCATTCCATTCCATTCCTTTCCATTCCGTTGTATTCCATTCCATTAAATTTCATACCATTCGGGTTGACTCCAATCCATTCCATTCCTTTCCATTCCATTCCATTCCATTCCATCCCATTCGGGTTCATTCCATTCCATTCCGTTCCATTCGATTAGATTCCATTCCATTCCCTTCTGATAGAATCCATTCCATTCCATTCCATTCCATTCCATTCCATTCCATTCAGGTTGATTCCATTCCATTCCATTGCATTGCATTCCATTCCATTCCATTCCATTTCATTCGGGTTGATTCCATTCCATTTCTTTCCATTCCATTGAATTCCATTCCACTCCATTCCATTCGGGTTGATTCCATTCCATTCCAATCCATTCCATTTCATTCCGTTCTATTCCATTCCGTTCCATTCCATTCTGGTTGATTCCATTCCATTCCATTCCATAACATTCCATTCCTGTTGATTCTATTCCATTCCATTTCATTCCATTCCGTTCGGGTTGATTCCATTCCATTCCATTCCATAACATTCCATTCCTGTTGATTCTATTCCATTCCATTTCATTCCATTCCGTTCGGGTTGATTCCATTCCGTTCCAATCCATACCGTTGCATTCCATTCGGGTTGATTCCATTCCATTCCATTTCATTCCATTCGGGTTTTTTCCATTCCATTCCATACCATTCCATTCCATTCTGGTTGATTCCATTCCATTCCATTCCATTCCATTCGGGTTGATTCCATTTCATTCCATTCTATTCCATTCATTTCCATTCTATTCCATTCCATTCCATTCTATTCGCGTTGATTCCATTCCATCCCATTCCATTTCATTCCATTCCATTCCATTCCATTCGGGTTGCTTCCATTCCAGTCAAGAACATTCCAATCCATTCCATTCCCTTCCATTCCATTCCACTCCATTCAAATCCATTCCATTCCATGTGGGTTGATTCCATTCCATTCCATTCCATTCCATTCCATTCCATTCCATTCGGGTTGATTCCATTCCATTCCATTCCATTGCATACCATTCCATTCCGTTAGTGTTGATTCCATTCCATTCCATTCCATTCCATTCGGGTTGATTCCATTCCATTCCATTCCTTTCCATTCCATTCCATTCCATTCCATTCCTTTCCATTCCATTCGGGTAGATTCCGTTTTATTCCATTCCATTCCATTCCGATCGGGTTGATTCCATTCCATTCCATTCCAATCCATTCCATTCCATTCCGATTGATTCCATTCCATTCCAATCCATTCCTTTCCGTTTCATTCCATTCCATTCCGATTGACTCGATTCCATTCCATTCCATTCCATTCCATTCCATTCCATTGTGGTTGATTCCATTCCATTCCATTCCATTCATTTCCATTCCGTTGCATTCCATTCCATTCAATTTCATTCCATTCGGGTTGATTCCATTCCATTCCATTCCTTTCCATTCCATTCCTTTCTGATTCATTCCATTCCATTCCGTTCCATTCGATTCCATTTCATTCCATTCCCTTCGGGTTGAATCCATTCCATTCCATTCCATTCCATTCCATTCCATTCCATTCCATTCCATTCCATTCGTGTTGATTCCATTCCATTCCATTCCATACCATTCCATTCCATTCAGCTTGATTCCATTCCATTCCATTTGATTCCATTCCATTCGATTCCACTCCATTCTGGTTGACTCCATTCACTTCCATTTCATTCCATTCTATTCCACTCCATTGCATTCCATTTCATTCCACTCGGGTAGATTCAGTTCTATTCCATTCCAATCCATTCCATTCCATTCCGGTTGATTCCATTCCATTCCATTCCATTCCATTCCATTCCATTCTGGTTGATTCCTTTCCACTCCATTGTCTTCCATTCCATTCAATTCGGGTTGATTCCATTCCATTTCATTCCATTCCATTCCATTCCATTCCTTTCCATTCCATTCAATTCTGGATGATTCCATTCCATTCCATTACATTCCATAGCATTCCATTCGTGCTGATACCATTCCATTCCTCGCCTTTCCATTCCAATCCATCCCATTATGGTTCATGGCATTCCATTCCATTCCATACCATTCCATTCCATTTGGGTTGATTCCATTCCATTCCATTCCATTCCGTTTTATTCCATTCCGATTGCGTCCATTACATTCCATTCCAATGCCTTCTTTCCATTCCATTTCATTTCATTCGTGTTGATTCCATTCCATTCCATTCCATTCCTTTCCATTCCATTCTCGTTGATTCCATTCCATTCCATTCAATTCGGATTGATTCCATTCCATTCCATTCTATTCCATTCCATTCCATTCTATTCTGGTTGATTGCATTTCATCCCATTCTATTCCATTCCATTCCATTCTATTCTCGTTGATTGCATTCCATCCCATTGCATTCCATTCCATCTCATTCCATTCCATTCCATTCGGGTTGATTCCATTCCATTCCATTCCATTCCATTGCATTCGTGTTGATTCCATTCCATTCCATTCCATTCCATTCCATTCCATTCCATTCGTGTTGATTCCATTCCATTCCATTCCATTGCATTCCATTCCATTCCGTTTAATTCCATTCATGTTGATTCCATTCCATTCCATTCCATTCCCTTCCATTCGTGTTGATTCCATTCCATGGCATTCCGTGCTATTCCATTCCAATTCCTTCCTTTCAATTCCATTTCATTCCATTCTGGATGATTCCATTCCATTCCATTCCATTCCTTTCCATTCCCTTCGAGTTTATTCCCTTCCATTCCATTCCATTGCATTCCATTCGTGTTGTTTCCATTCCATGTCATTCGATTCGATTCCGTTCCATTCCATTCCACTGCATTCCATTCGGGATGATTCCATTCCATTCCATTCCATTCGTGTTGATACCAGTACAATCCACGCCATTCCATTCCATTCCATTCCATTAGAATTGATGACATTCCATTCCATTCCATACCATTCCACTCCATTTGGGTTGATTCCATTCCATTCCATTCCATTCCATCCGGGTTAATTCCATTCCATTCCATTCCATTCCATTTGGGTTGCTTACATTCCATTCAAGAACATTCCATTCCATTCCATTCCATTCCCTTCCATTCCCTTCTATTCAGGTTGATTCCATTCCATTCCATTCCATTGCGTTCCATTCGTTTTGATTCCATTCCATTCCATTCCATTCGGTTTGATTCCATTCAATTCCATTCCATTGCATTACATTCCATTCCATTTCATTCCATTCTGGTTGATTCCATTCCATTCCATTCCATTCCATTCCATTCCATTCCATTCCATTCGGCTTGATTCCATTCCATTCCATTCTAATCCATTGCATTCCATTCTATTCGAGTTGATTCCATTCCATCCCATTCCATTCAATTCTATTCGGCCTGATTCCATTCCATTCCATTCCATTTCATTCCATTCCATTTGCATTGATTCCATTCCATTCCATTCCATTCAATTCTATTCGGCCTGATTCCATTCCATTCCATTCCATTTCATTCCATTCCATTTGCATTGATTCCATTCCATTCCATTCCATTCCATTCCATTCCATTCTCGTTGATTCCATTCCATTCCATTCAATTCGGATTGATTCCATTCCATTCCATTCTATTCCATTCCATTCCATTCTATTCTCATTGATTGCATTCCATCCCATTTCATTCCATTCCATCTCATTCCATTCCATTCCATTGGGGTTGATTCCATTCCATTCCATTCCATTCCATTGCATTCGGGTTGATTCCAATCCATTCCATTCCATTCCATTCCATTCCATTCCATTCGTGTTGATTCCATTCCATTCCATTCCATTGCATTCCATTCCATTCCGTTTCATTTCATTCATGTTGTTTCCATTCCATTGCATTCCATTCCATTCCATTCCGGTTGATTCCATTCCGTTCCATTCCATTCCATTCGTGTTGATTCCATTCCATTCCATTCCATTCCATTCCATTCGTGTTGATTCCATTCCATTCCTTTCTATTCCATTCCATTCCATTCTATTCGCGTTGATTCCATTCCATCCCATTCCATTCAATTCTATTCGGGCTGATTCCATTCCATTCCATTCCATTTCATTCCATTCCATTTGCATTGATTCCATTCCATTCCATTCAATTCCATTCTATTCGTGTTGATTCCATACCATTCCATTCCACTCCTTTCCATTCCATTCCATTCCATTGCATTCCATTCCATTCTATTCCATTCCATTCCATTGCATTCCATTCCATTCCATTCCATTGCATTCCATTCCATTCCATTGCATTCCATTCCATTACATTCCATTACATTCCATTGCATTCCATTCCATTACATTTCATTCCATTCCGGTTGATTCCATTCCATTCCATTCCATTCCATTCCGGTTGATTCCATTCCATTCCATTCCATTCTATTCCATTCCATTCCTTTTGATTCTATTCCATTCCATTACATTACATTACATTTTATTCCATTCGGATTTATTCCATTCCATTCCATTCCAATGCATTCCTTTCCATTCCATTTCATTCCCTTCGGGTTGATTCCATTCTATTCCCTTCCATTCGGGTTGATTCTATTCCATTCCATTCCATTCCATTCGGGTTGATTCCATTCCATTCCATTCCATTCCATTGCATTCCATTTCATTCCTTTCAATTCCATTGCATTCCATTCCACCCCATTTTACTCCCTTCAGGCTGATTCTATTCCATTCCATTCCATTGCATTCCATTCCATTCCATTCGGGTTGATTCCATTCCATTCCATTCCACTCCGTTCCATTCCATTCCATTCAATTCCATTTTGATTGATTCCATTCCATTCAATTACATTCCATTCCATTTGGTTTGATTCCATTGCATTCCATTCCATTCCATTCCATTCGGGTTGCTTCCATTTCATTCCAGAACATTCCATTCCAGTCCATTCCACTCCAGTTGATTCCATTCCATTCCATTCCATTCCATTCCATTCCATTCCACTACGGTTGATTCCATTCCATTCAATTCCATTCCATTCGTTTTCATTCCATTCCATTCGACTCCATTCCATTCCATACCATTCGTTTTGATTCTATTCCATTCGATTCCATTCCATTCCATTCCATTCGGGTTGTTTCCATTCGATTCCATTCTATTCCATTCCATTCCATTCTATTCGCGTTGGTTCCATTCCATTCCATTCCATTCCATTCCATTCCATTTAATCCCATTCCATGTCATTCCATTCGGGATGATTCCATTGCATTCCATTCCATTGCATTCCATTCCATTCCATTCTGGTTGATTCCATGCCATTCCATTGCATTCCATTCCATTCCATTCCATTCCATTCCATTCCATTCCATTCCCATCCATTCTGGGTGATTGCTTTCCATTCAATTCTATTCCATTCCATTCTATTCGCGATGATTCCATTCCATTCCATTCCATTCCATTCCATTCCATTAAATCCCATTCCACTCCATTCCATTCCGGTTGACTCGATTCCATTCCGTTCCATTCCATTCCATTCCATTTCATTCCATTCCATTGCATACCAGTTCATTCCATTCGGGTAGATTCCGTTCTATTCCATTCCAATCCATTCCATTCCATTCCATTCCATTCCATTTGGGTTGATTCCATTCCGTTCCATTCCATTCCATTCCATTCCATTCGGTTGCTTCCATTCCATTCCTGAACATTCCATTCCATACCATTTGATTCCAATCCTTTCCGTTCCGGTCGATTCCATTCCGTTCCATTCCATTCCATTCCATTTCATTCCATTCTGGTTGATTCCATTCCATTCCATTCCATTCCATTCCATTCGGCTTGATTCCATTCCATTCCATTCTAATCCATTGCATTCCATTCTATTCTCGTTGATTACATTCCATCCCATTCCAATCAATTCTATTCGGCCTGATTCCATTCCATTCCATTCCATTTCATTCCATTCCATTTGCATTGATTCCATTCCATTCCATTCCATTCCATTCCGTTCCATTCCCTTCGGGTTTATTCCCTTCCATTCCATTCCATTGCATTCCATTCGGGTTGTTTCCATTCCATTTCATTCGATTTGATTCCATTCCATTCCATTCCATTGCATTCCATTCGGGATGATTCCATTCCATTCCATTCCATTAGGATTGATGACATTCCATTCCATTCCATACCATTCCACTCCATTTGGGTTGATTCCATTCCATTCCACTCCATTCCATCTGGGTTAATTCCATTCCATTCCATTCCATTCCAATCCATTCCATTCCATTTGGGTTGCTTCCATTCCATTCCATTCCATTCCATTCCATTCCCTTCCATTCCCTTCTATTCAGGTTGATTCCATTCCATTCCGTTCCATTCGTTTTGATTCCATTCCATTCCATTCCATTCGGTTTGATTCCATTCAATTCCATTCCATTGCATTACATTCCATTCCATTTCATTCCATTCGGGTTGATTCCATTCCATCCCATTCCATTCCATTACATTCTGGTTGATTGAATTCTATTCCATTCCCTTCCATTCCATTCCATTCCATTCGGGTTGCTTCCATTCCATTCCAGAACATTCCATTCCATTCCATTCCATTCCATTCCGGTAGATTTCATTCCATTCCATTCCATTCCATTCGTTTAGATTCCATTCCATTCCATTCCATTCCATTCCATTCCATTCCATTACATTACATCAAATTCGGTTTGATTCCATACCATTTCATTACATTGAAATCCATTCCATTCCATGTCATTCCATTTGGGTTGATTCCATTCCATTCCATTCCATTCCATTCCATTCCATTCCATTCCATTCCCTTCGGGTTGAATCCATTCCATTCCATTCCATTCCATTCCATTCCATTCCCTTCCCTTCGGGTTGAATCCATTCCATTCCATTCCATTCCATTCCATTCCATTCCATTCGGGTTGATTCCATTCCATTCCATTCCAGTCCATTCGGGTTAATTCCATTCCATTTCATTCCTTTCCATTCCATTCCATTCCATTTTGGTTGATTCCATTCCATTCCATTCCATTCCATTCCATTCCATTCCATTCCATTCCATTCCATTCCATCCTATTCCATTCCACTCCATTCCACTCTGGTTGATTCCATTCCATTCCATTCCATTCCATTCCATTCCATTCGGATTGATTCGATTCCATTTCATTCCATTCCATTCCATTCCATTCCATTCCATTCGTGTTGATTCCATTCCATTCCATTCCATTCCGTTCCATTCGTTTTGATTCCATTCCATTCCATTCCATTCGGTTTGATTCCATTCAATTCCATTCCATTGCATTACATTCCATTCCATTTCATTCCATTCGGGTTGATTCCATTCCATTCCATTCCATTCCATTCCATTCTGGTTGATTGAATTCTATTCCATTCCCTTCCATTCCATTCCATTCCATTCGGGTTGCTTCCATTCCATTCCAGAACATTCCATTCCATTCCATTCCATTTCGGTAGATTTCATTCCATTCCATTCCATTCCATTCGTTTAGATTCCATTCCATTCCATTCCATTCCATTCCATTCCATTAGATTACATTACATCAAATTCGGTTTGATTCCATACCATTTCATTCCATTGCATTCCATTCCATTCCATGTCATTCCATTTGGGTTGATTCCATTCCATTCCTTTCCATTCCATTCCATTCCATTCCATTCCCTTCGGGTCGAATCCATTCCATTCCATTCCATTCCATTCCATTCCATTCCCTTCGGGTTGAATCCATTCCATTCCATTCCATTCCATTCCATTCCATTCCATTCGGGTTGATTCCATTCCATTCCATTCTATTCCATTCCATTCCATTCCAGTCCATTCGGGTTAATTCCATTCCATTTCATTCCATTCCATTCCATTCCATTCCATTTGGGTTGATTCCATTCCATTCCATTCCATTCCATTCCATTCCATTCCATTCCATCCTATTCCATTCCACTCCACTCCACTCTGGTTGATTCCATTCCATTCCATTCCATTCCATTCCATTCCATTCCATTCGGATTGATTCGATTCTATTTCATTCCATTCCATTCGTGTTGATTCCATTCCATTCCATTCCATTCCATTCCATTCCATTCCATACCATTCCATTACATTCGAGTTCATTCCATTCCATTTGATTCCATTCCATTCTATTCCATGCCATTTGGGTTCACTCCATTCCATTCCGTTTCATTCCATTCTATTCCATTCCGTTGCATTCCATTTCATTGCATTCGGGTAGATTCCATTCTATTCCATTCCAATGCATTCCATTCCATTCCGGTTGATTCCATTCCATTCCATTCCATTCCATTCCATTCCATTCCATTTCATTCCAATCCATTGGGTTTGATTGCATTCCATTCCATTCCATTCGGTTGCTTCCATTCCATTCCATAAAATTCCATTCCATTCCATTCCATTCCATTCCATTCCATTCCATTCCGGTTGATTCCACTCCATTCCATTCCATTCCATTCCATTCTATTCCATTCCATTCCTTTTGATTCCATTCCATTCCATTCCATTCCATTTTATTCCATTCGGATTGCGTCCGTTACATTCCATTCCAATGCATTCCTTTCCATTCCATTTCATTTCATTCGGGTTGATTCCATTCCATTGCATTCCATTCCATTCCATTCCATTCTCGTTGATTCCATTCCATTCCATTCAATTCGGATTGATTCCATTCCATTCCATTCTATTCCATTCCATTCCATTCTATTCTGGTTGATTGCATTTCATCCCATTCTATTCCATTCCATTCCATTCTATTCTCGTTGATTGCATTCCATCCCATTGCATTCCATTCCATCTCATTCCATTCCATTCCATTCGGGTTGATTCCATTCCATTCCATTCCATTCCATTGCATTCGTGTTGATTCCATTCCATTCCATTCCATTCCATTCCATTCCATTCCATTCGTGTTGATTCCATTCCATTCCATTCCATTGCATTCCATTCCATTCCGTTTAATTCCATTCATGTTGATTCCATTCCATTCCATTCCATTCCCTTCCATTCGTGTTGATTCCATTCCATGGCATTCCGTGCTATTCCATTCCAATTCCTTCCTTTCAATTCCATTTCATTCCATTCTGGATGATTCCATTCCATTCCATTCCATTCCTTTCCATTCCCTTCGGGTTTATTCCCTTCCATTCCATTCCATTGCATTCCATTCGTGTTGTTTCCATTCCATGTCATTCGATTCGATTCCGTTCCATTCCATTCCACTGCATTCCATTCGGGATGATTCCATTCCATTCCATTCCATTCGTGTTGATACCAGTACAATCCACGCCATTCCATTCCATTCCATTCCATTAGAATTGATGACATTCCATTCCATTCCATACCATTCCACTCCATTTGGGTTGATTCCATTCCATTCCATTCCATTCCATCCGGGTTAATTCCATTCCATTCCATTCCATTCCATTTGGGTTGCTTACATTCCATTCAAGAACATTCCATTCCATTCCATTCCATTCCCTTCCATTCCCTTCTATTCAGGTTGATTCCATTCCATTCCATTCCATTGCGTTCCATTCGTTTTGATTCCATTCCATTCCATTCCATTCGGTTTGATTCCATTCAATTCCATTCCATTGCATTACATTCCATTCCATTTCATTCCATTCTGGTTGATTCCATTCCATTCCATTCCATTCCATTCCATTCCATTCCATTCCATTCGGCTTGATTCCATTCCATTCCATTCTAATCCATTGCATTCCATTCTATTCGAGTTGATTCCATTCCATCCCATTCCATTCAATTCTATTCGGCCTGATTCCATTCCATTCCATTCCATTTCATTCCATTCCATTTGCATTGATTCCATTCCATTCCATTCCATTCAATTCTATTCGGCCTGATTCCATTCCATTCCATTCCATTTCATTCCATTCCATTTGCATTGATTCCATTCCATTCCATTCCATTCCATTCCATTCCATTCTCGTTGATTCCATTCCATTCCATTCAATTCGGATTGATTCCATTCCATTCCATTCTATTCCATTCCATTCCATTCTATTCTCATTGATTGCATTCCATCCCATTTCATTCCATTCCATCTCATTCCATTCCATTCCATTGGGGTTGATTCCATTCCATTCCATTCCATTCCATTGCATTCGGGTTGATTCCAATCCATTCCATTCCATTCCATTCCATTCCATTCCATTCGTGTTGATTCCATTCCATTCCATTCCATTGCATTCCATTCCATTCCGTTTCATTTCATTCATGTTGTTTCCATTCCATTGCATTCCATTCCATTCCATTCCGGTTGATTCCATTCCGTTCCATTCCATTCCATTCGTGTTGATTCCATTCCATTCCATTCCATTCCATTCCATTCGTGTTGATTCCATTCCATTCCTTTCTATTCCATTCCATTCCATTCTATTCGCGTTGATTCCATTCCATCCCATTCCATTCAATTCTATTCGGGCTGATTCCATTCCATTCCATTCCATTTCATTCCATTCCATTTGCATTGATTCCATTCCATTCCATTCAATTCCATTCTATTCGTGTTGATTCCATACCATTCCATTCCACTCCTTTCCATTCCATTCCATTCCATTGCATTCCATTCCATTCTATTCCATTCCATTCCATTGCATTCCATTCCATTCCATTCCATTGCATTCCATTCCATTCCATTGCATTCCATTCCATTACATTCCATTACATTCCATTGCATTCCATTCCATTACATTTCATTCCATTCCGGTTGATTCCATTCCATTCCATTCCATTCCATTCCGGTTGATTCCATTCCATTCCATTCCATTCTATTCCATTCCATTCCTTTTGATTCTATTCCATTCCATTACATTACATTACATTTTATTCCATTCGGATTTATTCCATTCCATTCCATTCCAATGCATTCCTTTCCATTCCATTTCATTCCCTTCGGGTTGATTCCATTCTATTCCCTTCCATTCGGGTTGATTCTATTCCATTCCATTCCATTCCATTCGGGTTGATTCCATTCCATTCCATTCCATTCCATTGCATTCCATTTCATTCCTTTCAATTCCATTGCATTCCATTCCACCCCATTTTACTCCCTTCAGGCTGATTCTATTCCATTCCATTCCATTGCATTCCATTCCATTCCATTCGGGTTGATTCCATTCCATTCCATTCCACTCCGTTCCATTCCATTCCATTCAATTCCATTTTGATTGATTCCATTCCATTCAATTACATTCCATTCCATTTGGTTTGATTCCATTGCATTCCATTCCATTCCATTCCATTCGGGTTGCTTCCATTTCATTCCAGAACATTCCATTCCAGTCCATTCCACTCCAGTTGATTCCATTCCATTCCATTCCATTCCATTCCATTCCATTCCACTACGGTTGATTCCATTCCATTCAATTCCATTCCATTCGTTTTCATTCCATTCCATTCGACTCCATTCCATTCCATACCATTCGTTTTGATTCTATTCCATTCGATTCCATTCCATTCCATTCCATTCGGGTTGTTTCCATTCGATTCCATTCTATTCCATTCCATTCCATTCTATTCGCGTTGGTTCCATTCCATTCCATTCCATTCCATTCCATTCCATTTAATCCCATTCCATGTCATTCCATTCGGGATGATTCCATTGCATTCCATTCCATTGCATTCCATTCCATTCCATTCTGGTTGATTCCATGCCATTCCATTGCATTCCATTCCATTCCATTCCATTCCATTCCATTCCATTCCATTCCCATCCATTCTGGGTGATTGCTTTCCATTCAATTCTATTCCATTCCATTCTATTCGCGATGATTCCATTCCATTCCATTCCATTCCATTCCATTCCATTAAATCCCATTCCACTCCATTCCATTCCGGTTGACTCGATTCCATTCCGTTCCATTCCATTCCATTCCATTTCATTCCATTCCATTGCATACCAGTTCATTCCATTCGGGTAGATTCCGTTCTATTCCATTCCAATCCATTCCATTCCATTCCATTCCATTCCATTTGGGTTGATTCCATTCCGTTCCATTCCATTCCATTCCATTCCATTCGGTTGCTTCCATTCCATTCCTGAACATTCCATTCCATACCATTTGATTCCAATCCTTTCCGTTCCGGTCGATTCCATTCCGTTCCATTCCATTCCATTCCATTTCATTCCATTCTGGTTGATTCCATTCCATTCCATTCCATTCCATTCCATTCGGCTTGATTCCATTCCATTCCATTCTAATCCATTGCATTCCATTCTATTCTCGTTGATTACATTCCATCCCATTCCAATCAATTCTATTCGGCCTGATTCCATTCCATTCCATTCCATTTCATTCCATTCCATTTGCATTGATTCCATTCCATTCCATTCCATTCCATTCCGTTCCATTCCCTTCGGGTTTATTCCCTTCCATTCCATTCCATTGCATTCCATTCGGGTTGTTTCCATTCCATTTCATTCGATTTGATTCCATTCCATTCCATTCCATTGCATTCCATTCGGGATGATTCCATTCCATTCCATTCCATTAGGATTGATGACATTCCATTCCATTCCATACCATTCCACTCCATTTGGGTTGATTCCATTCCATTCCACTCCATTCCATCTGGGTTAATTCCATTCCATTCCATTCCATTCCAATCCATTCCATTCCATTTGGGTTGCTTCCATTCCATTCCATTCCATTCCATTCCATTCCCTTCCATTCCCTTCTATTCAGGTTGATTCCATTCCATTCCGTTCCATTCGTTTTGATTCCATTCCATTCCATTCCATTCGGTTTGATTCCATTCAATTCCATTCCATTGCATTACATTCCATTCCATTTCATTCCATTCGGGTTGATTCCATTCCATCCCATTCCATTCCATTACATTCTGGTTGATTGAATTCTATTCCATTCCCTTCCATTCCATTCCATTCCATTCGGGTTGCTTCCATTCCATTCCAGAACATTCCATTCCATTCCATTCCATTCCATTCCGGTAGATTTCATTCCATTCCATTCCATTCCATTCGTTTAGATTCCATTCCATTCCATTCCATTCCATTCCATTCCATTCCATTACATTACATCAAATTCGGTTTGATTCCATACCATTTCATTACATTGAAATCCATTCCATTCCATGTCATTCCATTTGGGTTGATTCCATTCCATTCCATTCCATTCCATTCCATTCCATTCCATTCCATTCCCTTCGGGTTGAATCCATTCCATTCCATTCCATTCCATTCCATTCCATTCCCTTCCCTTCGGGTTGAATCCATTCCATTCCATTCCATTCCATTCCATTCCATTCCATTCGGGTTGATTCCATTCCATTCCATTCCAGTCCATTCGGGTTAATTCCATTCCATTTCATTCCTTTCCATTCCATTCCATTCCATTTTGGTTGATTCCATTCCATTCCATTCCATTCCATTCCATTCCATTCCATTCCATTCCATTCCATTCCATCCTATTCCATTCCACTCCATTCCACTCTGGTTGATTCCATTCCATTCCATTCCATTCCATTCCATTCCATTCGGATTGATTCGATTCCATTTCATTCCATTCCATTCCATTCCATTCCATTCCATTCGTGTTGATTCCATTCCATTCCATTCCATTCCGTTCCATTCGTTTTGATTCCATTCCATTCCATTCCATTCGGTTTGATTCCATTCAATTCCATTCCATTGCATTACATTCCATTCCATTTCATTCCATTCGGGTTAATTCCATTCCATTCCATTCCATTCCATTCCATTCTGGTTGATTGAATTCTATTCCATTCCCTTCCATTCCATTCCATTCCATTCGGGTTGCTTCCATTCCATTCCAGAACATTCCATTCCATTCCATTCCATTTCGGTAGATTTCATTCCATTCCATTCCATTCCATTCGTTTAGATTCCATTCCATTCCATTCCATTCCATTCCATTCCATTAGATTACATTACATCAAATTCGGTTTGATTCCATACCATTTCATTCCATTGCATTCCATTCCATTCCATGTCATTCCATTTGGGTTGATTCCATTCCATTCCTTTCCATTCCATTCCATTCCATTCCATTCCCTTCGGGTCGAATCCATTCCATTCCATTCCATTCCATTCCATTCCATTCCCTTCGGGTTGAATCCATTCCATTCCATTCCATTCCATTCCATTCCATTCCATTCGGGTTGATTCCATTCCATTCCATTCTATTCCATTCCATTCCATTCCAGTCCATTCGGGTTAATTCCATTCCATTTCATTCCATTCCATTCCATTCCATTCCATTCCATTTGGGTTGATTCCATTCCATTCCATTCCATTCCATTCCATTCCATTCCATTCCATCCTATTCCATTCCACTCCACTCCACTCTGGTTGATTCCATTCCATTCCATTCCATTCCATTCCATTCCATTCCATTCGGATTGATTCGATTCTATTTCATTCCATTCCATTCGTGTTGATTCCATTCCATTCCATTCCATTCCATTCCATTCCATTCCATACCATTCCATTACATTCGAGTTCATTCCATTCCATTTGATTCCATTCCATTCTATTCCATGCCATTTGGGTTCACTCCATTCCATTCCGTTTCATTCCATTCTATTCCATTCCGTTGCATTCCATTTCATTGCATTCGGGTAGATTCCATTCTATTCCATTCCAATGCATTCCATTCCATTCCGGTTGATTCCATTCCATTCCATTCCATTCCATTCCATTCCATTCCATTTCATTCCAATCCATTGGGTTTGATTGCATTGCATTCCATTCCATTCGGTTGCTTCCATTCCATTCCATAAAATTCCATTCCATTCCATTCCATTCCA
The DNA here is from genome assembly GCF_029289425.2 of Pan paniscus. NCBI lineage: Eukaryota > Metazoa > Chordata > Mammalia > Primates > Hominidae > Pan > Pan paniscus. The sequence goes on along the minus strand of NC_073267.2, from coordinate 39,928,871 downwards.
TTCCATTCCATTCCATTCCGGTTGATTCCACTCCATTCCATTCCATTCCATTCCATTCTATTCCATTCCATTCCTTTTGATTCCATTCCATTCCATTCCATTCCATTTTATTCCATTCGGATTGCGTCCGTTACATTCCATTCCAATGCATTCCTTTCCATTCCATTTCATTTCATTCGGGTTGATTCCATTCCATTGCATTCCATTCCATTCCATTCCATTCTGGTTGATTCCATTACATTCTATTCCATTCGGTTTGATTCCATTCCATTCCATTCCATTCTATTCCATTCCATTCCATTCTATTCTCGTTGATTGCATTCCATCCCATTGCATTCCACTCCATCTCATTCCATTCCATTCCGTTCGTGTTGATTCCATTCCATTCCATTCCATTGCATTCCATTCCATTCCGTTTCATTCCATTCATGTTGATTCCTTTCCATTACATTCCATTCCATTCCCTTCCATTCGTGTTGATTCCATTCCATGGCATTCCATTCTATTCCATTCCAATGCCTTCCTTTCAATTCCATTTCATTCCATTCTGGATGATTCCATTCTATTCCGTTCCATTCCATTCCATTCCGTTCCATTCCTTTCGGGTTTATTCCCTTCCATTCCATTCCATTGCATTCCATTCGGGTTGTTTCCATTCCATTTCATTCGATTCGATTCCATTCCATTCCATTCCATTGCATTCCATTCGGGATGATTCCATTCCATTCCATTCCATTCGTGTTGATACCATTACATTAAACGCCATTCCATTCCAATCCATTCCATTAGGATTGATGACATTCCATTCCATTCCATACCATTCCACTCCATTTGGGTTGATTCCATTCCATTCCATTCCATTCCATCTGGGTTAATTCCATTCCATTCAATTCCATTCCATTCCATTCCATTTGGGTTGCTTCCATTCCATTCCATTCCATTCCATTCCCTTCCATTCCCTTCTATTCAGGTTGATTCCATTCCATTCCATTCCATTCCGTTCCATTCGTTTTGATTCCATTCCATTCCATTCCATTCGGTTTGATTCCATTCAATTCCATTCCATTGCATTACATTCCATTCCATTTCATTCCATTCGGGTTGATTCCATTCCATTCCATTCCATTCCATTCCATTCTGGTTGATTGAATTCTATTCCATTCCCTTCCATTCCATTCCATTCCATTCGGGTTGCTTCCATTCCATTCCAGAACATTCCATTCCATTCCATTCCATTCCATTCCGGTAGATTTCATTCCATTCCATTCCATTCCATTCGTTTAGATTCCATTCCATTCCATTCCATTCCATTCCATTACATTACATCAAATTCGGTTTGATTCCATACCATTTCATTCCATTGCATTCCATTCCATTCCATGTCATTCCATTTGGGTTGATTCCATTCCATTCCATTCCATTCCATTCCATTCCATTCCATTCCATTCCCTTCGGGTTGAATCCATTCCATTCCATTCCATTCCATTCCATTCCATTCCCTTCCCTTCGGGTTGAATCCGTTCCATTCCATTCCATTCCATTCCATTCCATTCCATTCCATTCCAGTCCATTTGGGTTAATTCCATTCCATTTCATTCCATTCCATTCCATTCCATTCCATTTGGGTTGATTCCATTCCATTCCATTCAATTCCATTCCATTCCATCCTATTCCATTCCACCCCATTCCACTCTGGTTGATTCCATTCCATTCCATTCCATTCTATTCCATTCCATTCGGATTGATTCGATTCCATTTCATTCCATTCCATTACATTCCATTCAATACCATTCCATTCGTGTTGATTCCATTCCATTCCATTCCATTCCATACCATTCCATTCCATTCGAGTTCATTCCATTCCATTTGATTCCATTCCATTCTATTCCATGCCATTTGGGTTGACTCCATTCCATTCCGTTTCATTCCATTCTATTCCATTCCGTTGCATTCCATTTCATTGCATTCGGGTAGATTCCATTCTATTCCATTCCAATGCATTCCATTCCATTCCGGTTGATTCCATTCCATTCCATTCCATTCCATCCCATTCCATTCCATTCCAATCCACTGGGTTTGATTGCATTCCATTCCATTCCATTCGGTTGCTTCCATTCCATTCCATAAAATTCCATTCCATTCCATTCCATTCCATTCCATTCCATTCCATTCCATTCCATTCCATTCCGGTTGATTCCACTCCATTCCATTCCATTTCATTCCATTCTATTCCATTCCATTCCTTTTGATTCCATTCCTTTCCATTCCATTCCATTTTATTCCATGCGGATTGCGTCCCTTCCATTCCATTCCAATGCATTCCTTTCCATTCCATTTCGTTTCATTCGGGTTGATTCCATTCCATTCCATTCCATTCCATTCTGGTTGATTCCATTCCATTCCATTCCATTCGGATTGATTCCATTCCATTCCATTCTATTCCATTCCATTCCATTCTATTCTCGTTTATTGCCTTCCATCCCATTGCATTCCATTCCATCTCATTCCATTCCATTCCATTCGGGTTGATTCCATTCCATTCCATTCCATTCCATTCCATTCCATTCCATTCCATTCCATTCCATACCATTCTATTCCATTCCATTCCATTCCATTCTATTCTCGTTGATTGCATTCCATCCCATTGCATTCCATTCCATCTCATTCCATTCCATTCCATTCGGGTTGATTCCATTCCATTCCGTTCCATTCCATTCCATTCCATTTGGGTTGATTCCATTCCATTCCATTCCATTCCATTCCATTGCATTCGGGTTGATTCCATTCCATTCCATTCCATTCCATTTGGGTTGATTCCATTCCATTCCATTCCATTCCATTGCATTCGGGTTGATTCCATTCCATTCCATTCCATTCCAATCCATTCCATTCGTGTTGATTCCATTCCATTCCATTACATTGCATTCCATTCCATTCCGTTTCATTCCATTTATGTTGTTTCCATTCCATTACATTCCATTCCATTCCCTTATATTCGTGTTGATTCCATTCCATGTCATTCCATTCTATTCCATTTCAATGCCTTCCTTTCCATTCCATTTCATTGCATTCGTAATGATTCCATTCCATTCCATTCGGGATGATTCCATTCCATTCCATTCCATTCCATTCCATTCCATTCCATTCCTTTAAGTTCCATGCCCTTCGGGTTTATTACCTTCCATTCCTTTCCATTGCATTCCATTCGGGTTTTTTCCATTCCATTTCATTCGAATCGATTCGTTTCCATTCCATTCCATTGCATTCGGGATGATTCCATTCCATTCCATTCCATTCCATTCCATTCCATTCGTGTTGATAACATTGCATTCCACGCCATTCCATTCCATTGCATTCCATTAGGATTGATGACATTCCATTCCATTCCATACCATTCCACTCCATTTGGGTTGATTACATTCCAATCCATTCCATTCCATCCGGGTTAATTCCATTCCATTCCATTACATTCGATTCCATTCCAATCCATTCCATTCGGGTTGCTTCCATTCCATTAAAGAACATTCCATTCCATTCCATTCCATTCCATTCCCTTCTATTCAGGTTGATTCCATTCCATTCCATATCCTTCCGTTCCATTCGATTTGATTCCATTCCATTCCATTCCATTCCATTCGAGTAGATTCCATTCCATTCCATTACATTCCAATCTGGTTGATTCCATTCTATTCCATTCCCTTCCATTCCATTCCATTCCATTCGGGTTGCTTCCATTCCATTCCAGAACATTCCATTCCATTCCATTCCATTCCGGTAGATTTCATTCCATTCCATTCCATTCCATTCGTTTAGATTCCATTACATTACATTACATTACATTACATTACATTACATTACATTACATTACATTAAATTCGGTTTGATTCCATTCCTTTCCATTCCATTGCATTCCATTCCATTCCATGTCATTCCATTCGGGTTGATTCCATTCCATTCCATTCCATTCAATTCCATTTCATTCCAATCCATTGGGTTTGATTGAATTCCATTCCATTCCATTCCATTCGTTTGCTTCCATTCCATTCCAGAAAATTCCATTCCATTCCATTCCATTCCATTCCATTCCGGTTGATTCCATTCCATTCCATTCTATTCCATTCCATTCCATTCTATTCGCGTTGATTCCATTCCATCCCATTCCATTCAATTCTATTCGGGCTGATTCCATTCCATTCCATTCCATTTCATTCCATACCATTTGCATTGATTCCATTCCATTCCATTCAATTCCATTCTATTCGGGTTGTTTGCATTCCATTCCATTCCATTCCTTTCCATTCCATTCCATTCCATTGCATTCCATTCCATTCCATTCTATTCCATTCCATTCCATTGCATTCCATTCCATTCCATTGCATTGCATTCCATTCCATTCCATTCCATTCCATTCCATTGCATTCCATTCCATTCCATTCCATTCCATTCCGGTTGATTCCATTCCATTCCATTCCATTCTATTCCATTCCATTCCCTTTGATTCTATTCCATTCCATTACATTACATTACATTTTATTCCATTCGGATTTATTCCGTTCCACTCCATTCCAATGCATTCCTTTCCATTCCATTCCATTCCATTCCGTTCCATTCGTTTTGATTCCATTCCATTCCATTCCATTCCATTCGGTTTGATTCCATTCGATTCCTTTCCATTACATTACAATCCATTCCATTTCATTCCATTCTGGTTGATTCCATTACATTCCATTCCATTCGGAATGATTCCATTCCATTCCATTCCATTCTATTCTCGTTGATTGCATTCCATCCCATTGCATTCCATTCCATCTCATTCCATTCCATTCCGTTCGTGTTGATTCCATTCCATTCCATTCCATTGCATTCCATTCCATTCCGTTTCATTCCATTCATGTTGATTCCTTTCCATTACATTCCATTCCATTCCCTTCCATTCGTGTTGATTCCATTCCATCGCATTCCATTCTATTCCATTCCAATGCCTTCCTTTCAATTCTATTTCATTCCATTCTGGATGATTCCATTCTATTCCATTCCATTCCATTCCATTCCGTTCCATTCCCTTCGGGTTTATTCCCTTCCATTCCATTCCATTGCATTCCATTCGGGTTGTTTCCATTCCATTTCATTGGATTCGATTCCATTCCATTCCATTCCATTGCATTCCATTCGGGATGATTCCATTCCATTCCATTCCATTCGTGTTGATACCATTACCTTCCACGCCATTCCATTCCATTCCATTCCATTAGGATTGATGACATTCCATTCCATTCCATACCATTCCACTCCATTTGGGTTGATTCCATTCCATTCCACTCCATTCCATCTGGGTTAATTCCATTCCATTCCATTCCATTCCAATCCATTCCATTCCATTTGGGTTGCTTCCATTCCATTCCATTCCATTCCATTCCATTCCCTTCCATTCCCTTCTATTCAGGTTGATTCCATTTCATTCCGTTCCATTCGTTTTGATTCCATTCCATTCCATTCCATTCGGTTTGATTCCATTCAATTCCATTCCATTGCATTACATTCCATTCCATTTCATTCCATTCGGGTTGATTCCATTCCATCCCATTCCATTCCATTACATTCTGGTTGATTGAATTCTATTCCATTCCCTTCCATTCCATTCCATTCCATTCGGGTTGCTTCCATTCCATTCCAGAAAATTCCATTCCATTCCATTCCATTCCATTCCGGTAGATTTCATTCCATTCCATTCCATTCCATTCGTTTAGATTCCATTCCATTCCATTCCATTCCATTCCATTCCATTACATTACATTACATCAAATTCGGTTTGATTCCATACCATTTCATTACATTGAATTCCATTCCATTCCATGTCATTCCATTTGGGTTGATTCCATTCCATTCCATTCCATTCCATTCCATTCCATTCCATTCCCTTCCCTTCCCTTCGGGTTGAATCCATTCCATTCCATTCCATTCCATTCCATTCCATTCCATTCGGGTTGATTCCATTCCATTCCATTCCAGTCCATTCGGGTTAATTCCATTCCATTTCATTCCTTTCCATTCCATTCCATTCCATTTTGGTTGATTCCATTCCATTCCATTCCATTCCATTCCATTCCATTCCATTCCATTCCATTCCATTCCATCCTATTCCATTCCACTCCATTCCACTCTGGTTGATTCCATTCCATTCCATTCCATTCCATTCGTGTTGATTCCATTCCATTCCATTCCATTCCATTCCATTCCATACCATTACATTCGAGTTCATTCCATTCCATTTGATTCCATTCCATTCTATTCCATGCCATTTGTGTTGACTCCATTCCATTCCGTTTCATTCCATTCTATTCCATTCCGTTGCATTCCATTTCATTGCATTCGGGTAGATTCCATTCTATTCCATTCCAATGCATTCCATTCCATTCCGGTTGATTCCATTCCATTCCATTCCATTCCATTCCATTCCATTCCATTCCATTTCATTCCAATCCACTGGGTTTGATTGCATTCCATTCCATTCCATTCGGTTGCTTCCATTCCATTCCATAAAATTCCATTCCATTCCATTCCATTCCATTCCATTCCATTCCGGTTGATTCCACTCCATTCCATTCCATTCCATTCCATTCTATTCCATTCCATTCCTTTAGATTCCATTCCATTCCATTCCATTCCATTTTATTCCATTCGGATTGCGTCCATTCCATTCCATTCCAATGCATTCCTTTCCATTCCATTTCGTTTCATTCGGGTTGATTCCATTCCATTCCATTCCATTCCATTCCATTCTGCTTGATTCCATTCCATTCCATTCCATTCGGATTGATTCCATTCCATTCCATTCTATTCCATTCCATTCCATTCTATTCTCGTTGATTGCATTCCATCCCATTGCATTCCATTCCATCTCATTCCATTCCATTCCACTCGGGTTGATTTCATTCCATTACATTCCATTCTATTCCATTCCATTCTATTCCATTCCATTCCATTCTATTCTCGTTGATTGCATTCCATCCCATTGCATTCCATTCCATCTCATTCCATTCCATTCCATTCGGGTTGATTCCATTCCATTCCATTCCATTCCATTCCATTTGGGTTGATTCCATTCCATTCCATTCCATTCCATTGCATTCGGGTTGATTCCATTCCATTCCATTCCATTCGTGTTGATACCATTACATTCCACGCCATTCCATTCCATTCCATTCCATTAGGATTGATGACATTCCATTCCATTCCATACCATTCCACTCCATTTGTGTTGATTCGATTCCATTCCACTCCATTCCATCTGGGTTAGTTCCATTCCATTCCATTCCATTCCAATCCTTTCCATTCCATTTGGGTTGCTTCCATTCCATTCCATTCCATTCCATTCCCTTCCATTCCCTTCTATTCAGGTTGATTCCATTCCATTCCGTTCCATTCGTTTTGATTCCATTCCATTCCATTCCATTCCGTTTGATTCCATTCAATTCCATTCCATTGCATTACATTCCATTCCATTTCATTCCATTCGGGTTGATTCCATTCCATTCCATTCCATTCCATTACATTCTGGTTGATTGAATTCTATTCCATTCCCTTCCATTCCATTCCATTCCATTCGGGTTGCTTCCATTCCATTCCAGAACATTCCATTCCATTCCATTCCATTCCATTCCGGTAGATTTCATTCCATTCCATTCCATTCCATTCGTTTAGATTCCATTCCATTCCATTCCATTACATTACATTCCATTACATTACATTACATCAAATTCGGTTTGATTCCATACCATTTCATTCCATTGAATTCCATTCCATTCCATGTCATTCCATTTGGGTTGATTCCATTCCATTCCATTCCATTCCATTCCATTCCATTCCCTTCGGGTTGAATCCATTCCATTCCATTCCATTCCATTCCATTCCATTCCCTTCCCTTCGGGTTGAATCCATTCCATTCCATTCCATTCCATTCCATTCCATTCGGGTTGATTCCATTCCATTCCATTCCAGTCCATTCGGGTTAATTCCATTCCATTTCATTCCTTTCCATTCCATTCCATTCCATTTGGGTTGATTCCATTCCATTCCATTCCATTCCATTCCATTCCATTCCATTCCATTCCATTCCATCCTATTCCATTCCACTCCATTCCACTCTGGTTGATTCCATTCCATTCCATTCCATTCCATTCCATTCCATTCCATTCGGATTGATTCGATTCCATTTCATTCCATTCCATTCCATTCCATTCGTGTTGATTCCATTCCATTCCATTCCATTCCATTCCATTCCATTCCATACCATTCCATTACATTCGAGTTCATTCCATTCCATTTGATTCCATTCCATTCTATTCCATGCCATTTGTGTTGACTCCATTCCATTCCGTTTCATTCCATTCTATTCCAATCCGTTGCATTCCATTTCATTGCATTCGGGTAGATTCCATTCTATTCCATTCCAATGCATTCCATTCCATTCCGGTTGATTCCATTCCATTCCATTCCATTCCATTCCATTCCATTCCATTCCATTCCATTTCATTCCAATCCACTGGGTTTGATTGCATTCCATTCCATTCCATTCGGTTGCTTCCATTCCATTCCATAAAATTCCATTCCATTCCATTCCATTCCATTCCATTCCATTCCATTCCATTCCATTCCGGTTGATTCCACTCCATTCCATTCCATTCCATTCCATTCTATTCCATTCCATTCCTTTAGATTCCATTCCATTCCATTCCATTCCATTTTATTCCATTCGGATTGCGTCCATTCCATTCCATTCCAATGCATTCCTTTCCATTCCATTTCGTTTCATTCGGGTTGATTCCATTCCATTCCATTCCATTCCATTCCATTCTGCTTGATTCCATTCCATTCCATTCCATTCGGATTGATTCCATTCCATTCCATTCTATTCCATTCCATTCCATTCTATTCTCGTTGATTGCATTCCATCCCATTGCATTCCATTCCATCTCATTCCATTCCATTCCATTCGGGTTGATTCCATTCCATTCCATTCCATTCTATTCCATTCCATTCTATTCCATTCCATTCCATTCTATTCTCGTTGATTGCATTCCATCCCATTGCATTCCATTCCATCTCATTCCATTCCATTCCATTCGGGTTGATTCCATTCCATTCCATTCCATTCCATTCCATTTGGGTTGATTCCATTCTGTTCCATTCCATTCCATTGCATTCGGGTTGATTCCATTCCATTCCATTCCATTCCATTTGGGTTGATTCCATTCCATTCCATTCCATTCCATTGCATTCGGGTTGATTCCATTCCATTCCATTCCATTCCAATCCATTCCATTCGTGTTGATTCCATTCCATTCCATTACATTGCATTCCATTCCATTCCGTTTCATTCCATTTATTTTGATTCCTTTCCATTACATTCCATTCCATTCCCTTACATTCGTGTTGATTCCATTCCATGTCATTCCATTCTATTCCATTTCAATGCCTTCCTTTCCATTCCATTTCATTGCATTCGTAATGATTCCATTCCATTCCATTCCATTCCATTCGGGATGATTCCATTCCATTCCATTCCATTCCATTCCTTTAAGTTCCATGCCCTTCGTGTTTATTACCTTCCATTCCTTTCCATTGCATTCCATTCGGGTTGTTTCCATTCCATTTCATTCGAATCGATTCGTTTCCATTCCATTCCATTGCATTCGGGATGATTCCATTCCATTCCATTCCTTTCCATTCCATTCGTGTTGATAACATTGCATTCCACGCCATTCCATACCATTCCATTCCATTAGGATTGATGACATTCCATTCCATTCCATACCATTCCACTCTATTTGGGTTGATTACATTCCAATCCATTCCATTCCATCCGGGTTAATTCCATTCCATTCCATTACTTTCAATTCCATTCCAATCCATTCCATTCGGGTTGCTTCCATTCCATTGAAGAACATTCCATTCCATTCCATTCTATTCGATTCCATTCCTGTAGATTCCATTCCATTCCATTCCATTCCATTTTATTCCATTCGGATTGCGTCCATTCCATTCCATTCCAATGCATTCCTTTCCATTCCATTTCGTTTCATTCGGGTTGATTCCATTCCATTCCATTCCATTCCATTCTGCTTGATTCCATTCCATTCCATTCCATTCGGATTGATTCCATTCCATTCCATTCTATTCCATTCCATTCCATTCTATTCTCGTTGATTGCATTCCATCCCATTGCATTCCATTCCATCTCATTCCATTCCATTCCATTCGGGTTGATTTCATTCCATTCCATTCCATTCTATTCCATTCCATTCTATTCCATTCCATTCCATTCTATTCTCGTTGCTTGCATTCCATCCCATTGCATTCCATTCCATCTCATTCCATTCCATTCCATTCGGGTTGATTCCATTCCATTCCATTCCATTCCATTCCATTTGTGTTGATTCCATTCCATTCCATTCCATTCCATTGCATTCGGGTTGATACCATTACATTCCACGCCATTCCATTCCATTCCATTCCATTAGGATTGATGACATTCCATTCCATTCCATACCATTCCACTCCGTTTGGGTTGATTCCATTCCATTCCACTCCATTCCATCTGGGTTAATTCCATTCCATTCCATTCCATTCCAATCCATTCCATTCCATTTGGGTTGCTTCCATTCCATTCCATTCCATTCCATTCCATTCCATTCCCTTCCATTCCCTTCTATTCAGGTTGATTCCATTCCATTCCGTTCCATTCGTTTTGATTCCATTCCATTCCATTCCATTCGGTTTGATTCCATTCAATTCCATTCCATTGCATTACATTCCATTCCATTTCATTCCATTCGGGTTGATTCCATTCCAATCCATTCCATTCCATTACATTCTGGTTGATTGAATTCTATTCCATTCCCTTCCATTCCATTCCATTCCATTCGGGTTGCTTCCATTCCATTCCAGAACATTCCATTCCATTCCATTCCATTCCATTCCGGTAGATTTCATTCCATTCCATTCCATTCCATTCGTTTAGATTCCATTCCATTCCATTCCATTCCATTACATTCCATTACATTACATTACATCAAATTCGGTTTGATTCCATACCATTTCATTCCATTGAATTCCATTCCATTCCATGTCATTCCATTTGGGTTGATTCCATTCCATTCCATTCCATTCCATTCCCTTCGGGTTGAATCCATTCCATTCCATTCCATTCCATTCCATTCCATTCCCTTCCCTTCGGGTTGAATCCATTCCATTCTATTCCATTCCATTCCATTCCATTCCATTCGGCTTGATTCCATTCCATTCCATTCTAGTCCATTCGGGTTAATTCCATTCCATTTCATTCCATTCCATTCCATTCCATTCCATTTGGGTTGATTCCATTCCATTCCATTCCATTCCATTCCATTCCATTCCATTCCATTCCATTCCATTCCATCCTATTCCATTCCACTCCATTCCAATCTGGTTGATTCCATTCCATTCCATTCCATTCCATTCCATTCCATTCGGATTGATTCGATTCCATTTCACTCCATTCCATTCCATTCCATTCCATTCGTGTTGATTCCATTCCATTCCATTCCATTCCATTCCATTCCATACCATTCCATTACATTCGAGTTCATTCCATTCCATTTGATTCCATTCCATTCTATTCCATGCCATTTGGGTTGACTCCATTCCATTCCGTTTCATTCCATTCTATTCCATTCCGTTGCATTCCATTTCATTGCATTCGGGTAGATTCCATTCTATTCCATTCCAATGCATTCCATTCCATTCCGGTTGATTCCATTCCATTCCATTCCATTCCATTGCATTCCATTCCATTCCATTTCATTCCAATCCACTGGGTTTGATTGCATTCCATTCCATTCCATTCGGTTGCTTCCATTCCATTCCATGAAATTCCATTCCATTCCATTCCATTCCATTCCATTCCATTCCATTCCATTCCATTCCATTCCATTCCGGTTGATTCCACTCCATTCCATTCCATTCCATTCCATTCTATTCCATTCCATTCCTTTAGATTCCATTCCATTCCATTCCATTCCATTTTATTCCATTCGGATTGCGTCCATTCCATTCCATTCCAATGCATTCCTTTCCATTCCATTTCGTTTCATTCGGGTTGATTCCATTCCATTCCATTCCATTTCATTCCATTCTGCTTGATTCCATTCCATTCCATTCCATTCGGATTGATTCCATTCCATTCCATTCTATTCCATTCCATTCCATTCTATTCCATTCCATTCCATTCTATTCTCGTTGATTGCATTCCATCCCATTGCATTCCATTCCTTCTCATTCCATTCCATTCCATTCGGGTTGATTCCATTCCATTCCATTCCATTCTATTCCATTCCATTCTATTCCATTCCATTCCATTCTATTCTCGTTGATTGCATTCCATCCCATTGCATTCCATTCCATCTCATTCCATTCCATTCCATTCGGGTTGATTCCATTCCATTCCATTCCATTCCATTCCATTTGGGTTGATTCCATTCCATTCCATTCCATTCCATTCCATTCCATTGCATTCGGGTTGATTCCATTCCATTCCATTCCACTCCATTTGGGTTGATTCCATTCCATTCCATTCCATTCCATTGCATTCGGGTTGATTCCATTCCATTCCATTCCATTCCAATCCATTCCATTCGTGTTGATTCCATTCCATTCCATTACATTGCTTTCCATTCCATTCCGTTTCATTCCATTTATGTTGATTCCTTTCCATTACATTCCATTCCATTCCCTTACATTCGTGTTGATTCCATTCCATGTCATTCCATTCTATTCCATTTCAATGCCTTCCTTTCCATTCCATTTCATTGCATTCGTAATGATTCCATTCCATTCCATTCCATTCCATTCGGGATGATTCCATTCCATTCCATTCCATTCCATTCCTTTAAGTTCCATGCCCTTCGTGTTTATTACCTTCCATTCCTTTCCATTGCATTCCATTCGGGTTGTTTCCATTCCATTTCATTCGAATCGATTCGTTTCCATTCCATTCCATTGCATTCGGGATGATTCCATTCCATTCCATTCCATTCCATTCCATTCCATTCGTGTTGATAACATTGCATTCCACGCCATTCCATACCATTCCATTCCATTAGGATTGATGACATTCCATTCCATTCCATACCATTCCACTCCATTTGGGTTGATTACATTCCAATCCATTCCATTCCATCCGGGTTAATTCCATTCCATTCCATTACATTCAATTCCATTCCAATCCATTCCATTCGGGTTGCTTCCATTCCATTCAAGAACATTCCATTCCATTCCATTCCATTCCATTCCCTTCTATTCAGGTTGATTCCATTCCATTCCATATCCTTCCGTTCCATTCGATTTGATTCCATTCCATTCCATTCCATTCCATTCCATTCGGGTAGATTCCATTCCATTCCATTCCATTCCAATCTGGTTGATTCCATTCTATTCCATTCCCTTCCATTCCATTCCATTCCATTCGGGTTGCTTCCATTCCATTCCAGAACATTCCATTCTATTCCATTCCATTCCGGTAGATTTCATTCCATTCCATTCCATTCCATTCATTTAGATTCCATTCCATTCCATTCCATTACATTACATTAGATTTCATTAAATTCGGTTTGATTCCATTCCATTCCATTCCATTGCATTCCATTCCATTCCATGTCATTCCATTCGGGTTGATTCCATTCCATTCCATTCCATTCCATTCCATTCCATTTCATTCCAACCCATTGGGTTTGATTGCATTCCATTCCATTCCATTCCATTCGGTTGCTTCCATTCCATTCCAGAAAATTCCATTCCATTCCATTCCATTCCATTCCATTCCAGTTGATTCCATTCCATTCCACTCCATTCCATTCTATTCCATTCCATTCCTTTTGATTCCATTCCATTCCATTCCATTCCATTTTATTCCATTCGGATTGCTTCCATTACATTGCATTCCAATGCATTCCTTTCCATTTCATTTCATTTCTTTCGGGTTGATTCCATTCCATTCCATTCCATTCCATTCCATTCCTTTCCATTCTGGTTGATTCCATTCCATTCCATTCCATTCGGATTGATTCCATTCCATTCCCTTCTATTCCATTCCATTCTGGTTGATTCCATTCCATTCCATTCCATTCGGATTGATTCCATTCCATTCCCTTCTATTCCATTCCATTCCATTCTATTCTCGCTGATTGCATTCCATCCCATTGAATTCCATTCCATCCCATTCCATTCCATTCCATTTGAGTTGATTCCATTCCATTATTTTCAATTCCATTCCATTCCATTCCATTCCATTTGGGTTGATTCCATTCCATTCCATTCCATTCCATTCCATTCCATTCCATTCCATTCTATTCCATTCCATTCCATTGCATTCGGGGTGATTCCATTCCATTCCATTCCATTCCATTGGTGTTGATTCCATTCCATTCCATTCCATTGCATTCCATTCCATTCTGTTACATTCCATTCATGTTGATTCCATTCCATTCCATTAAATTCCATTCCCTTCCGTTAGTGTTGATTCCATTCCATGGCTTTCCATTCCATTCCATTCCAATGCATTCCTTTCCGTTCCATTTCATTCCATTCGGGATGATTCCATTCCATTCCATTCCATTCCATTCCACTCCGTTCCATTCCCTTCGTGTTTATTCCCTTCCATTCCATTCCATTCCATTCCATTCCCTTCCATTCCATTCCATTCGTGTTGTTTCCATTCCATTTCATTCGATTCCATTCCATTCCATTCCATTCCATTCCATTCGGGATGAATCCATTTCATTCCATTCCATTCCATTCCATTCGTGTTGATACCATTCCATTCCACGCCATTCCATTCCATTCCATTCCATTCCATTAGGATTGATGACATTCCATTCCATTCCATTCCATTCGTTTAGATTCCATTCCTTTCGTTTCCATTCCATTCCATTACATTACATCAAATTCGGTTTGATTCCATACCATTTCATTCCATTGCATTCCATTCCATTCTTTGTCATTCCATTTGTGTTGATTCCGTTCCTTTCCTTTCCATTCCATTCCATTCCATTCCATTCCCTTCAGGTTGAATCCATTCCATTCCATTCCATTCCATTCCATTCTATTCCCTTCCCTTCAGGTTGAATCCATTCCATTCCATTCCATTCCATTCCATTCCATTCGGGTTGATTCCATTCCATTCCATTCCATTCCATTCCAGTCCATTCGGGTTAATTCCATTCCATTTCATTCCATTCCATTCCATTCCATTCCATTTGGGTTGATTCCATTCCATTCCATTCCATTCTATTCCATTCCATTCCTTTCCATTGCATTCCATTCCATTCCATTCTGGTTGATTCCATTCCATTCCGTTCCATTCCATTCCATTCCATTCCATTCCCATCCATTCGGGGTGATTGCTTTCCATTCCATTCTATTCCATTCCATTCTATTCGCGATGTTTGCATTCCATTCCATTCCATTCCATTGCATTAAATCCCATTCCACTCCATTCCATTCCGGTTGACTCGATTCCATTCTGTTCCATTCCATTCCATTCCATTCCATTCCATTCCATTCCATTGAATACCAGTTCATTCCATTCGGGTAGATTCCATTCTATTCCATTCCAGTCCATTCCATTCTATTCCATTCCATTCCATTTGGGTTGATTCCATTCCGTTCCATTCCATTCCATTCCATTCCGTTGCTTCCATTCCATTCCAGAACATTACATTCCATACCATTGCATTCCAATCCTTTCCATTCCGGTCGATTCCATTCCGTTCCATTCCATTCCATTCCATTTCATTCCATTCTGGTTGATTCCATTCCATTCCATTCCATTCCATTCCATTCCATTCCATTCCATTCCATTCGGCTTGATTCCATTCCATTCCATTCTAATCCATTGCATTCCATTCTATTCGCGTTGATTCCATTCCATCCCATTCCATTCAATTCTATTCGGCCTGATTCCATTCCATTCCATTCCATTTCATTCCATTCCATTTGCATTGATTCCATTCCATTCCATTCCATTCCACTCCATTCTGGTTGATTCCATTCCATTCCATTCAATTAGGATTGATTCCATTCCATTCCATTCTATTCCATTCCATTCCATTCTATTCTCATTGATTGCATTCCATCCCATTGCATTCCATTCCATCTCATTCCATTCCATTCCACTCGGGTTGATTCCATTCCATTGCATTCCATTCCATTCCATTCCAATGCATTCGGGTTGATTCCAATCCATTCCTTTCCATTCCATTCCATTCCATTCCATTCCATTCGTGTTGATTCCATTCCATTCCATTCCATTGCATTCCATTCCATTCCGTTTCATTCCATTCATGTTGATTCCATTCCATTCCATTCCATTCCATTCCATTCCATTCCATTCCGGTTGATTCCATTCCGTTCCATTCCATTCCATTCGTGTTGATTCCATTCAATTCCATTCCATTCCATTCCATTCGTGTTGATTCCATTCCATTCCATTCTATTCCATTCCATTCCATTCTATTCGCGTTGATTCCATTCCATCCCATTCCATTCAATTCTATTCGGGCTGATTCCATTCCATTTCATTCCATTCCATTTGCATTGATTCCATTCCATTCCATTCCATTCTATTCGGGTTGATTCCATTCCATTCCATTCCATTCCATTCCTTTCCATTCCATTCCATTCCATTGCATTCCATTCCATTCCATTCCATTCCATTGCATTCCATTCCATTCCATTCCATTCCATTGCATTCCATTCCATTCCATTGCATTCCATTCCATTCCATTCCATTACATTCCCTTGTATTCCATTCCATTCCATTTCATTCCATTCCGGTTGATTCCATTCCATTCCATTCCATTCCATTCCGGTTGATTCCATTCCATTCCATTCCATTCTATTCCATTCCATTCCTTTTGATTCTATTCCATTCCATTACATTACATTACATTTTATTCCATTCGGATTTATTCCATTCCATTCCATTCCAATGCATTCCTTTCCATTCCATTTCATTCCATTCGGGTTGATTCCATTCTATTCCCTTCCATTCGGGTTGATTCTATTCCATTCCATTCCATTCCTTTCGGGTTGATTCCATTCCATTCCATTGCATTCCATTTCATTCCTTTCAATTCCATTGCATTCCTTCCCACCCCATTTTACTCCCTTCAGGTTGATTCCATTCCATTCCATTCCATTGCATTCCATTCCATTCCATTCGGGTTGATTGCATTCCATTCCATTCCACTCCGTTCCATTCCATTCCATTCAATTCCATTTTGGTTGATTCCATTCCATTCAATTACATTCGATTCCATTTGGTTTGATTCCATTGCATTCCATTCCATTCCATTCCATTCGGGTTGCTTCCATTTCATTCCAGAACATTCCATTCCATTCCATTCCACTCCAGTTGATTCCATTCCATTCCATTCCATTCCATTCCATTCCATTCCATTCCATTCCATTCCATTCCACTACGGTTGATTCCATTCCATTCAATTCCATTCCATTCGTTTTCATTCCATTCCATTCGACTCCATTCCATTCCATTCCATTCGTTTTGATTCTATTCCATTCGATTCCATTCCATTCCATTCCATTCGGGTTGTTTCCATTCGATTCCATTCTATTCCATTGCATTCCATTCTATTCGCGTTGGTTCCATTCCATTCCAGAACATTCCATTCCATACCATTGCATTCCAATCCTTTCCGTTCCGGTCGATTCAATTCCGTTCCATTCCATTCCATTCCATTTAATCCCATTCCATGTCATTCCATTCGGGATGATTCCATTGCATTCCATTCCATTGCATTCCATTCCATTCCATTCTGGTTGATTCCATGCCATTCCATTGCATTCCATTCCATTCCATTCCATTCCATTCCATTCCCATCCATTCGGGGTGATTGCTTTCCATTCAATTCTATTCCATTCCATTCTATTCGCGATGATTCCATTCCATTCCATTCCTTTCCATTCCATTAAATCCCATTCCACTCCATTCCATTCCGGTTGACTCGATTCCATTCCGTTCCATTCCATTCCATTCCATTCCATTCCATTGCATACCAGTTCATTCCATTCGGGTAGATTCCGTTCTATTCCATTCCAATCCATTCCATTCCGTTCCATTCCATTCCATTTGGGTTGATTCCATTCCGTTCCATTCCATTCCATTCCATTCGGTTGCTTCCATTCCATTCCAGAACATTCCATTCCATACCATTGCATTCCAATCCTTTCCGTTCCGGTCGATTCCATTCCGTTCCATTCCATTCCATTCCATTTCATTCCATTCTGGTTGATTTCATTCCATTCCATTCCATTCCATTCCATTCGGCTTGATTCCATTCCATTCCATTCTAATCCATTGCATTCCATTCTATTCTCGTTGATTACATTCCATCCCATTCCAATCAATTCTATTCGGCCTGATTCCATTCCATTCCATTCCATTTCATTCCATTCCATTTGCATTGATTCCATTCCATTCCATTCCATTCCATTCCGTTCCATTCCCTTCGGGTTTATTCCCTTCCATTCCATTCCATTGCATTCCATTCGGGTTGTTTCCATTCCATTTCATTCGATTTGATTCCATTCCATTCCATTCCATTGCATTCCATTCGGGATGATTCCATTCCATTCCATTCCATTAGGATTGATGACATTCCATTCCATTCCATAGCATTCCACTCCATTTGGGTTGATTCCATTCCATTCCATTCCATTCCATCCGGGTTAATTCCATTCCATTCCATTCCATTCCATTCCATTTGGGTTGCTTCCATTCCATTCAAGAACATTCCATTCCATTCTATTCCATTCCCTTCCATTCCCTTCTATTCAGGTTGATTCCATTCCCTTCCATTCCATTCCGTTCCATTCGTTTTGATTCCATTCCATTCCATTCCATTCGGTTTGATTCCATTCAATTCCATTCCATTGCATTACATTCCATTCCATTTCATTCCATTCGGGTTGATTCCATTCCATTCCATTCCATTCCATTCCATTCTGGCTGATTGAATTCTATTCCATTCCCTTCCATTCCATTCCATTCCATTCGGGTTGCTTCCATTCCATTCCAGAACATTCCATTCCATTCCATTCCATTCTGGTAGATTTCATTCCATTCCATTCCATTCGTTTAGATTCCATTCCATTCCATTCCATTCCATTCCATTAAATCCCATTCCACTCCATTCCATTCCGGTTGACTCGATTCCATTCCGTTCCATTCCATTCCATTCCATTCCATTCCATTGCATACCAGTTCATTCCATTCGGGTAGATTCCGTTCTATTCCATTCCAATCCATTCCATTCCATTCCATTCCATTCCATTTGGGTTGATTCCATTCCGTTCCATTCCATTCCATTCCATTCGGTTGCTTCCATTCCATTCCAGAACATTCCATTCCATACCATTGCATTCCAATCCTTTCCGTTCCGGTCGATTCCATTCTGTTCCATTCCATTCCATTCCATTTCATTCCATTCTGGTTGATTTCATTCCATTCCATTCCATTCCATTCCATTCGGCTTGATTCCATTCCATTCCATTCTAATCCATTGCATTCCATTCTATTCTCGTTGATTACATTCCATCCCATTCCAATCAATTCTATTCGGCCTGATTCCATTCCATTCCATTCCATTTCATTCCATTCCATTTGCATTGATTCCATTCCATTCCATTCCATTCCATTCCGTTCCATTCCCTTCGGGTTTATTCCCTTCCATTCCATTCCATTGCATTCCATTCGGGTTGTTTCCATTCCATTTCATTCGATTTGATTCCATTCCATTCCATTCCATTGCATTCCATTCGGGATGATTCCATTCCATTCCATTCCATTAGGATTGATGACATTCCATTCCATTCCATAGCATTCCACTCCATTTGGGTTGATTCCATTCCATTCCATTCCATTCCATCCGGGTTAATTCCATTCCATTCCATTCCATTCCATTCCATTTGGGTTGCTTCCATTCCATTCAAGAACATTCCATTCCATTCTATTCCATTCCCTTCCATTCCCTTCTATTCAGGTTGATTCCATTCCCTTCCATTCCATTCCGTTCCATTCGTTTTGATTCCATTCCATTCCATTCCATTCGGTTTGATTCCATTCAATTCCATTCCATTGCATTACATTCCATTCCATTTCATTCCATTCGGGTTGATTCCATTCCATTCCATTCCATTCCATTCCATTCTGGCTGATTGAATTCTATTCCATTCCCTTCCATTCCATTCCATTCCATTCGGGTTGCTTCCATTCCATTCCAGAACATTCCATTCCATTCCATTCCATTCCGGTAGATTTCATTCCATTCCATTCCATTCGTTTAGATTCCATTCCATTCCATTCCATTCCATTCCATTAGATTACATTTCATCAAATTCGGTTTGATTTCATACCATTTCATTCCATTGCATTCCATTTCATTCCATGTCATTCCATTTGGGTTGATTCCATTCCATTCCATTCCATTCCATTCCATTCCATTCCATTCCATTCCATTCCCTTTGGGTTGAATCCACTCCATTCCATTCCATTCCATTCCATTCCATTCCATTCCATTCCATTCCCTTCGGGTTGAATCCATTCCATTCCATTCCATTCCATTCCATTCCATTCCATTCGGGTTGATTCCATTCCATTCCATTCTATTCCATTCCATTCCATTCCAGTCCATTCGGGTTAATTCCATTCCATTTCATTCCATTCCATTCCATTCCATTCCATTTGTGTTGATTCCATTCCATTCCATTCCATTCCATTCCATTCCATTCCATTCCATTCCATCCTATTCCATTACACTCCACTCCACTCTGGTTGATTCCATTCCATTCCATTCCATTCCATTCCATTCCATTCGGATTGATTCGATTCCATTTCATTCCATTCCATTCCATTCCATTCGTGTTGATTCCATTCCATTCCATTCCATTCCATTCCATACCATTCCATTACATTCGAGTTCATTCCATTCCATTTGATTCCATTCCATTCTATTCCATGCCATTTGGGTTCACTCCATTCCATTCCGTTTCATTCCATTCTATTCCATTCCGTTGCATTCCATTTCATTGAATTCGGGTAGATTCCATTCTATTCCATTCCAATGCATTCCATTCCATTCCGGTTGATTCCATTCCATTCCATTCCATTCCATTCCATTCCATTCCATTCCATTTCATTCCAATCCACTGGGTTTGATTGCATTCCATTCCATTCCATTCGGGTTGAATCCATTCCATTCCATTCCATTCCATTCCATTCCCTTCCCTTCGGGTTGAATCCATTCCATTCCATTCCATTCCACTCCATTCCATTCCATTCCATTCCATTTGGGTTGATTCAATTCCATTCCATTCCATTCCATTGCATTCGGGTTGATTCCATTCCATTCCATTCCATTCCATTTGGGTTGATTCCATTCCATTCCATTCCATTCCATTGCATTCGTGTTGATTCCCTTCCATTACATTCCATTCCAATCAATTCCATTCGTGTTGATTCCATTCCATTACATTACATTGCATTCCATTCCATTCCGTTTCATTCCATTTATGTTGATTCCATTCCATTACATTCCATTCCATTCCCTTACATTCGTGTTGATTCCATTCCATGTCATTCCATTCTATTCCATTTCAATGCCTTCCTTTCCATTCCATTTCATTGCATTCGTAATGACTCCATTCCATTCCATTCCATTCCATTCGGGATGATTCCATTCCATTCCATTCCATTCCATTCCATTCCATTCCATTCCTTTAAGTTCCATGCCCTTCGGGTTTATTACCTTCCATTCCTTTCCATTGCATTCCATTCGGGTTGTTTCCATTCCATTTCATTCGAATCGATTCGTTTCCATTCCATTCCATTGCATTCGGGATGATTCCATTCCATTCCATTCCATTCCATTCCATTCCATTCCATTCCATTCGTGTTGATAACATTGCATTCCACGCCATTCCATTCCATTCCATTCCATTAGGATTGATGACATTCCATTCCATTCCATACCATTCCACTCCATTTGGGTTGATTACATTCCAATCCATTCCATTTCATCCGGGTTAATTCCATTCCATTCCATTACATTCGATTCCATTCCAATCCATTCCATTCGGGTTGCTTCCATTCCATTCAAGAACATTCCATTCCATTCCATTCCATTCCATTCCCTTCTCTTCAGGTTGATTCCATTCCATTCCATATCCTTCCATTCCATACCATTCCACTCCATTTGGGTTGATTACATTCCAATCCATTCCATTCCATCCTGGTTAATTCCATTCCATTCCATTACATTCGATTCCATTCCAATCCATTCCATTCGGGTTGCTTCCATTCCATTCAAGAACATTCCATTCCATTCCATTCCATTCCATTCCCTTCTATTCAGGTTGATTCCATTCCATTCCTTATCCTTCCATTCCATTCGATTTGATTCCATTCCATTCCATTCCATTCCATTCCATTCGGGTAGATTCCATTCCATTCCATTCCATTCCATTCCAATCTGGTTGATTCCATTCTATTCCATTCCCTTCCATTCCATTCCATTCCATTCGGGTTGCTTCCATTCCATTCCAGAACATTCCATTCTATTCCATTCCATTCCGGTAGATTTCATTCCATTCCATTCCAGAACATTCCATTCTATTCCATTCCATTCCGGTAGATTTCATTCCATTCCATTCCATTCCATTCGTTTAGATTCCATTCCATTCCATTCCATTCCATTACATTACATTTCATTAAATTCGGTTTGATTCCATTCCATTCCATTCCATTGCATTCCATT
The DNA here is from genome assembly GCF_029289425.2 of Pan paniscus. Classification (NCBI taxonomy): domain Eukaryota; kingdom Metazoa; phylum Chordata; class Mammalia; order Primates; family Hominidae; genus Pan; species Pan paniscus. The sequence goes on along the minus strand of NC_073267.2, from coordinate 39,906,003 downwards.
CCATTCCATGTCATTCCATTCGGGTTGATTCCCTTCCATTCGATTCCATTCCATTCCCTTTCATTCCAATCCATTGGGTTTGATTGCATTCCATTCCATTCCATTCAATTCGGTTGCTTCCATTCCATTCCAGAAAATTCCATTCCATTCCATTCCATTCCATTCCAGTTGATTCCATTCCATTCCATTCCATTCCATTCCATTCCATTCCATTCTATTCCATTCCATTCCTTTTGATTCCATTCCATTCCATTCCATTCCATTTTATTCCATTCGGATTGCTTCCATTACATTGCATTCCAATGCATTCCTTTCCATTTCATTTCATTTCTTTCGGGTTGATTCCATTCCATTCCATTCCATTCCATTCCATTCCTTTCCATTCTGGTTGATTCCATTCCATTCCATTCCATTCGGATTGATTCAATTCCATTCCCTTCTATTCCATTCCATTCCATTCTATTCTCGCTGATTGCATTCCATCCCATTGAATTCCATTCCATCCCATTCCATTCCATTCCATTTGAGTTGATTCCATTCCATTATTTTCAATTCCATTCCATTCCATTCCATTCCATTTGGGTTGATTCCATTCCATTCCATTCCATTCCATTCCATTCCATTCCATTGCTTTCGGGGTGATTCCATTCCATTCCATTCCATTCCATTCGTGTTGATTCCATTCCATTCCATTCCATTGCATTCCATTCCATTCCGTTACATTCCATTCATGTTGATTCCATTCCATTCCATTCCATGGCTTTCCATTCCATTCCATTCCAATGCATTCCTTTCCGTTCCATTTCATTCCATTCGGGATGATTCCATTCCATTCCATTCCATTCCATTCCGTTCCATTCCCTTCGTGTTTATTCCCTTCCATTCCATTCCATTCCCTTCCATTCCATTCCATTCGTGTTGTTTCCATTCCATTTCATTCGATTCCATTCCATTCCATTCCATTCCATTCCATTCCATTCCATTCGGGATGAATCCATTCCATTCCATTCCATTCCATTCCATTCGTGTTGATACCATTCCATTCCACGCCATTCCATTCCATTCCATTCCATTAGGATTGATGACATTCCATTCTATTCCATTCCATTCGTTTAGATTCCATTCCTTTCGATTCCATTCCATTCCATTACATTACATCAAATTCGGTTTGATTCCATACCATTTCATTCCATTGCATTCCATTCCATTCCATGTCATTCCATTTGGGTTGATTCCATTCCATTCCATTCCATTCCATTCCATTCCATTCCATTCCCTTCAGGTTGAATCCATTCCATTCCATTCCATTCCCTTCCCTTCGGGTTGAATCCATTCCATTCCATTCCATTCCATTCCATTCGGGTTGATTCCATTCCATTCCATTCCATTCGGGTTAATTCCATTCCATTCGGGTTAATTCCATTCCATTTCATTCCATTCCATTCCATTCCATTCCATTTGGGTTGATTCCATTCCATTCCATTCCATTCAATTCCATTCCATTCCATTCCATCCTATTCCATTCCATTCCATTCCATTCTGGTTGATTCCTTGCCATTCCATTCCATTCCATTCCATTCCATTCCCATCCATTCGGGGTGATTGCTTTCCATTCCATTCTATTCCATTCCATTCTATTCGCGATGATTCCATTCCATTCCATTCCATTAAATCCCATTCCACTCCATTCCATTCCGGTTGACTCGATTCCATTCCGTTCCATTCCATTCCATTCCATTCCATTGCATAGCAGTTCATTCCATTCGGGTAGATTCCGTTCTATTCCATTCCAATCCATTCCATTCCATTCCATTCCATTCCATTTGGGTTGATTCCATTCCGTTCCATTTTATTCCATTCCATTCGGTTGCTTCCATTCCATTCCAGAACATTCCATTCCATACCATTGCATTCCAATCCTTTCCGTTCCGGTCGATTCCATTCCGTTCCATTCCATTCCATTCCATTTCATTCCATTCTGGTTGATTCCATTCCATTCCATTCCATTCCATTCCATTCCGTTCGGCTTGATTCCATTCCATTTCATTCTAATCCATTGCATTCCATTCTATTCTCGTTGATTACATTCCATCCCATTCCATTCAATTCTATTCGGCCTGATTCCATTCCATTCCATTCCATTTCATTCCATTCCATTTGCATTGATTCCATTCCATTCCATTCCATTCCAATCCATTTCATTCCATTCCATTTGCATTGATTCCATTCCATTCCATTCCATTCCATTCTGGTTGATTCCATTCCATTCCATTCAATTCGTATTGATTCCATTCCATTCCATTCTATTCCATTCTATTCCATTCTATTCTCGTTGATTGCATTCCATCCCATTGCATTCCATTCCATCTCATTCCATTCCTTTCCATTCGGGTTGATTCCATTCCATTCCATTCCATTCCATTCCAATCCATTGCTTTTGGGTTGATTCCATTCCATTCCATTCCATTCCATTCGTGTTGATTCCATTCCATTCCATTCCATTGCATTCCATTCCATTCCGTTTCATTCCATTCATGTTGATTCCATTCCATTACATTCCATTCCATTCCCTTCCATTCGTGTTGATTCCATTCCATGGCATTCCATTCTATTCCATTCCAACGCATTCCTTTCAATTCCATTTCATTCCATTCTGGATGATTCCATTCCATTCCATTCCATTCCATTCCATTCCGTTCCATTCCCTTCGGGTTTATTCCCTTCCATTCCATTCCATTGCATTCCATTCGGGTTGTTTCCATTCCATTTCATTCGATTCGATTCCATTCCATTCCATTCCATTGCATTCCATTCGGGATGATTCCATTCCATTCTATTCCATTCGTGTTGATACATTTACATTCCACGCCATTCCATTCCATTCCATTCCATTAGGATTGATGACATTCCATTCCATTCCATACCATTCCACTCCATTTGGGTTGATTCCATTCCATTCCATTCCATTCCATTCCATCCGGGTTAATTCCATTCCATTCCATTCCATTCCATTGCATTCCATTCCATTTGGGTTGCTTCCATTCCATTCAAGAACATTCCATTCCATTCCATTCCCTTCCATTCCCTTCTTTTCATGTTGATTCCATTCCATTCCATTCAATTCCATTCCTTTCGTTTTGATTCCATTCCATTCCATTACATTCGGTTTGATTTCATTCAATTCCATTCCATTGCATTACGTTCCATTCCTTTTCATTCCATTCGGGTTGATTCGATTCCTTTCCATTCCATTCCATTCCATTCCATTCTGGTTGATTGAAATCTATTCCATTCTCTTCCATTCCATTCCATTCCATTGGGGTTGCTTCCATTCAATTCCAGAACATTCCATTCCGTTCCATTCAATTTCGGTAGATTTCATTCCATTCCATTCCATTCCATTCGTTTAGCTTCCATTCCATTCCATTCCATTCCATTCCATTCCATTCCATTACATTACATTACATCAAATTCGGTTTGATTCCATACCATTTCATTCCATTGCATTCCATTCCATGCCATGTCATTCCATTTGGGTTGATTCCATTCCATTCCATTCCCTTCGGGTTGAATCCATTCCATTCCATTCCATTCCATTCCATTCCATTCCATTCCATTCCATTCCCTTCCCTTCGGGTTGAATCCATTCCATTCCATTCCATTCCATTCCATTCCATTCCATTCCATTCCATTCCATTCGGGTTGATTCCATTCCATTCCATTCCATTCCATTCCAGTCCATTCGGGTTAATTCCATTCCATTTCATTCCATTCCATTCCATTCCATTCCATTTGGGTTGATTCCATTCCATTCCATTCCATTCCATTCCATTCCATTCCATTCCATTCCATCCTATTCCATTCCACTCCATTCCACTCTGGTTGATTCCATTCCATTCCATTCGATTCCATTCCATTCCATTCGGATTGATTCGATTCCATTTCATTCCATTCCATTCCATTCCATTCCATTCCATTCGTGTTGATTCCATTCAATTACATTCCATTCCATTCCATTCCATACCATTCCATTCCATTCGAGTTCATTCCATTCCATTTGCTTCCATTCCATTCTTTTCCATGCCATTTCGGTTGACTCCATTCCATTCCGTTTCATTCCATTCTATTCCATTCCGTTGCATTCCATTTCATTGCATTCGGGTAGATTCCATTCTATTCCATTTCAATGCATTCCGTTCCATTCCGGTTGATTCCATTCCATTCCATTCCATTCCATTCCATTCCATTCCATTTCATTCCAATCCATTGGGTTTGATTGCATTCCATTCCATTCCATTCGGTTGCTTCCATTCCATTCCATAAAATTCCATTCCATTCCATTCCATTCCATTCCATTCCATTCCATTCCATTCCGGTTGATTCCACTCCATTCCATTCCATTCCATTCCATTCCATTTAATTCCATTCGGATTGCGTCCATTACATTCCATTCCAATGCATTCCTTTCCGTTCCATTTCATTTCTATCGGGGTGATTCCATTCCATTCCATTCCATTCCATTCCATTCCATTCCATTCCATTCTTGTTGATTCCATTCCATTCCATTCCATTCGGATTGATTCCATTCCATTCCATTCTATTCCATTCCATTCCATTCTGTTCTCGTTGATTGCATTCCATCCCATTGCATTCCATCCCATCTCATTCCATTCCATTCCATTCGGGTTGATTCCAGTCCATTCCATTCCATTCCATTCCATTCCATTCCATTCCATTCCATTCCATTTGGGTTGATTCCATTCCATTCCATTCCATTCCATTCCATTGCATTCGGGTTGATTCCATTCCATTCCATTCCATTCCATTCCATTCCATTCCATTCGTGTTGATTCCATTCCATTCCATTACATTGCATTCCATTCCATTCCGTTTCATTCCATTTATGTTGATTCCATTCCATTACATTCCATTCCATTCCCTTACATTCGTGTTGATTCCATTCCATGTCATTCCATTCTATTCCATTTCAATGCCTTCCTTTCCATTCCATTTCATTGCATTCGTAATGATTCCATTCCATTCCATTCCATTCCATTCGGGATGATTCCATTCCATTCCATTCCATTCCATTCCATTCCATTCGGCTTGATTCCATTCCATTCCATTCTAATCCATTGCATTCCATTCTATTCGCGTTGATTCCATTCCATCCCATTCCATTCAATTCTATTCGGCCTGATTCCATTCCATTCCATTCCATTTCATTGATTTGCATTGATTCCATTCCATTCCATTCCGTTCCATTCCATTGCATTCTGGTTGATTCCATTCCATTCCATTCAATTCGGATTGATTCCATTCCATTCCATTCTATTCCATTCCATTCCATTCTATTCTCATTGATTGCATTCCATCCCATTGCATTCCATTCCATCTCATTCCATTCCATTCCATTCGGATTGATTCCATTCCATTCCATTCCATTCCATTCCATTCCATTGCATTCGGGCTGATTCCATCCCATTCCATTCCATTTCATTCCATTCCATTTGCATTGATTCCATTCCATTCCATTCAATTCCATTCTATTCGTGTTGATTCCATACCATTCCATTCCATTCCTTTCCATTCCATTCCATTCCATTGCATTCCATTCCATTCTATTCCATTCCCTTCCATTGCATTCCATTCCATTCCATTGCATTCCATTCCATTCCATTACCTTACATTCCATTGCATTCCTTTCCATTCCATTTCATTCCATTCCGGTTCATTCTAATCCATTCCATTCCATTCCACTCCGGTTGATTCCATTCCATTCCATTCCATTCTATTCCATTCCATTCCTTTTGATTCTATTCCATTCCAACATTACATTACATTTTATTCCATTCGGATTTATTCCATTCCATTCCATTCCAATGCATTCCTTTCCATTCCATTTCATTCCATTCGGGTTGATTCCATTCTATTCCCTTCCATTTGGGTTGATTCTATTCCATTCCATTCCATTCCATTCGGGTTGATTCCATTCCATTCCATTCCATTCCATTGCATTCCATTTCATTCCTTTCAATTCCATTGCATTCCATTCCACCCCATTTTACTCCCTTCAGGTTGATTCCATTCCATTCCATTCCATTGCATTACATTCCATTCCATTCGGGTTGATTCCATTCCATTCCATTCCACTCCGTTCCATTCCATTCCATTCAATTCCATTTTGGTTGATTCCATTCCATTCAATTACATTCCATTCCATTTGGTTTGATTCCATTGCATTCCATTCCATTCCATTCCATTCCATTCCATTCGGGTTGCTTCCATTTCATTCCAGAACATTCCATTCCATTCCATTCCACTCCAGTTGATTCCATTCCATTCCATTCCATTCCATTCCATTCCATTCCATTCCAGTACGGTTGATTCCATTCCATTCAATTCCATTCCATTCGTTTTCATTCCATTCCATTCGACTCCATTCCATTCCATTCCATTCGTTTTGATTCTATTCCATTCGATTCCATTCCATTCCATTCCATTCGGGTTGTTTCCATTCGATTCCATTCTATTCCATTCCATTCCATTCTATTCGCGTTGGTTCCATTCCATTCCATTCCATTCCATTCCATTTAATCCCATTCCATGTCATTCCATTCGGGATGATTCCATTGCATTCCATTCCATTGCATTCCATTCCATTCCATTCTGGTTGATTCCATGCCATTCCATTGCATTCCATTCCATTCCATTCCATTCCCAACCATTCGGGTTGATTGCTTTCCATTCAATTCTAATCCATTCCATTCTATTCGCGATGATTCCATTCCATTCCATTCCATTCCAATTCTTTCCATTAAATCCCATTCCACTCCATTCCATTCCGGTTGACTCGATTCCATTCCGTTCCATTCCATTCCATTCCATTCCATTCCATTGCATCCCAGTTCATTCCATTCGGGTAGATTCCGTTTTATTCCATTCCAATCCATTCCATTCCATTCCATTCCATTCCATTCCATTTGGGTTGATTCCATTCCGTTCCATTCCATTCCATTCCATTCGGTTGCTTCCATTCCATTCCAGAACATTCCATTCCATACCATTGCATTCCAATCCTTTCCGTTCCGGTCGATTCCATTCCGTTCCTTTCCATTCCATTCCATTTCATTCCATTCTGGTTGATTCCATTCCATTCCATTCCATTCCATTCCATTCCATTCCATTCCATTCGGCTTGATTCCATTCCATTCCATTCTAATCCATTCCATTTCATTCCATTCTGGTTGATTCCATTCCATTCCATTTCATTCCATTCCATTTGCATTGATTCCATTCCATTCCATTCCATTCCATTCCATTCCATTCCGTTCCATTCCCTTCGGGTTTATTCCCTTCCATTCCATTCCATTGCATTCCATTCGGGTTGTTTCCATTCCATTTCATTCGATTTGATTCCATTCCATTCCATTCCATTGCATTCCATTCGGGATGATTCCATTCCATTCCATTCCATTAGGATTGATGACATTCCATTCCATTCCATACCATTCCACTCCATTTGGGTTCATTCCATTCCATTCCATTCCATTCCATCCGGGTTAATTCCATTCCATTCCATTCCATTCCATTCCATTCCATTTGGGTTGCTTCCATTCCATTCAAGAACATTCCATTCCATTCCATTCCATTCCCTTCCATTCCCTTCTATTCAGGTTGATTCCATTCCCTTCCATTCCATTCCGTTCCATTCGTTTTGATTCCATTCCATTCCATTCCATTCGGTTTGATTCCATTCAATTACATTCCATTGCATTACATTCCATTCCATTTCATTCCATTCGGGTTGATTCCATTCCATTCCATTCCATTCCATTCCATTCTGGTTGATTGAATTCTATTCCATTCCCTTCCATTCCATTCCATTCCATTCGGGTTGCTTCCATTCCATTCCAGAACATTCCATTCCATTCCATTCCATTCCGGTAGATTTCATTCCATTCCATTCCATTCCATTCGTTTAGATTCCATTCCATTCCATTCCATTCCATTAGATTACATTACATCAAATTCGGTTTGATGCCATACCATTTCATTCCATTGCATTCCATTCCATTCCATGTCATTCCATTTGGGTTGATTCCATTCCATTCCATTCCATTCCATTCTATTCCATTCCATTCCATTCCCTTTGGGTTGAATCCATTCCATTCCATTCCATTCCATTCCATTCCATTCCATTCCCTTCGGGTTGAATCCATTCCATGCCATTCCATTCCATTCCATTCCATTTGGGTTGATTCCATTCCATTCCATTCCATTCCATTCCATTCCATTGCATTCGGGTTGATTCCATTCCATTCCATTCCATTCCATTCCATTCCATTCCATTCCATTCCATTCCATTCGTGTTGATTCCATTCCATTCCATTACATTGCATTCCATTCCATTCCGTTTCATTCCATTTGGGTTGATTCCATTCCATTACATTCCATTCCATTCCCTTACATTCGTGTTGATTCCATTCCATGTCATTCCATTCTATTCCATTTCAATGCCTTCCTTTCCATTCCATTTCATTGCATTCGTAATGATTCCATTCCATTCCATTCCATTCCATTCGGGATGATTCCATTCCATTCCATTCCATTCCATTCCATTCCATTCCATTCCATTCGGCTTGATTCCATTCCATTCCATTCTAATCCATTGCATTCCATTCTATTCGCGTTGATTCCATTCCATCCCATTCCATTCAATTCTATTCGGCCTGATTCCATTCCATTCCATTCCATTTCATTCCATTCCATTTGCATTGATTCCATTCCATTCCATTCCGTTCCATTCCATTGCATTCTGGTTGATTCCATTCCATTCCATTCAATTCGGATTGATTCCATTCCATTCCATTCTATTCCATTCCATTCCATTCTATTCTAATTGATTGCATTCCATCCCATTGCATTCCATTCCATCTCATTCCATTCCATTCCATTCGGATTGATTCCATTCCATTCCATTCCATTCCATTCCATTCCATTCCATTCCATTGCATTCGGGCTGATTCCATCCCATTCCATTCTATTTCATTCCATTCCATTTGCATTGATTCCATTCCATTCCATTCAATTCCATTCTATTCGTGTTGATTCCATACCATTCCATTCCATTCCTTTCCATTCCATTCCATTCCATTGCATTCCATTCCATTCTATTCCATTCCATTCCATTGCATTCCATTCCATTCCATTGCATTCCATTCCATTCCATTACCTTACATTCCATTGCATTCCTTTCCATTCCATTTCATTCCATTCCGGTTGATTCTAATCCATTCCATTCCATTCCACTCCGGTTGATTCCATTCCATTCCATTCCATTCTATTCCATTCCATTCCTTTTGATTCTATTCCATTCCAACATTACATTACATTTTATTCCATTCGGATTTATTCCATTCCATTCCATTCCAATGCATTCCTTTCCATTCCATTTCATTCCATTCGGGTTGATTCCATTCTATTCCCTTCCATTTGGGTTGATTCTATTCCATTCCATTCCATTCCATTCGGGTTGATTCCATTCCATTCCATTCCATTCCATTGCATTCCATTTCATTCCTTTCAATTCCATTGCATTCCATTCCACCCCATTTTACTCCCTTCAGGTTGATTCCATTCCATTCCATTCCATTGCATTCCATTCCATTCCATTCGGGTTGATTCCATTCCATTCCATTCCACTCCGTTCCATTCCATTCCATTCAATTCCATTTTGGTTGATTCCATTCCATTCAATTACATTCCATTCCATTTGGTTTGATTCCATTGCATTCCATTCCATTCCATTCCATTCGGGTTGCTTCCATTTCATTCCAGAACATTCCATTCCATTCCATTCCACTCCAGTTGATTCCATTCCATTCCATTCCATTCCATTCCATTCCATTCCATTCCAGTACGGTTGATTCCATTCCATTCAATTCCATTCCATTCGTTTTCATTCCATTCCATTCGACTCCATTCCATTCCATTCCATTCGTTTTGATTCTATTCCATTCGATTCCATTCCATTCCATTCCATTCGGGTTGTTTCCATTCGATTCCATTCTATTCCATTCCATTCCATTCTATTCGCGTTGGTTCCATTCCATTCCATTCCATTCCATTCCATTTAATCCCATTCCATGTCATTCAATTCGGGATGATTCCATTGCATTCCATTCCATTGCATTCCATTCCATTCCATTCTGGTTGATTCCATGCCATTCCATTGCATTCCATTCCATTCCATTCCATTCCCAACCATTCGGGGTGATTGCTTTCCATTCAATTCTAATCCATTCCATTCTATTCGCGATGATTCCATTCCATTCCATTCCATTCCAATTCTTTCCATTAAATCCCATTCCACTCCATTCCATTCCGGTTGACTCGATTCCATTCCGTTCCATTCCATTCCATTCCATTCCATTCCATTGCATCCCAGTTCATTCCATTCGGGTAGATTCCGTTCTATTCCATTCCAATCCATTCCATTCCATTCCATTCCATTCCATTCCATTTGGGTTGATTCCATTCCGTTCCATTCCATTCCATTCCATTCGGTTGCTTCCATTCCATTCCAGAACATTCCATTCCATACCATTGCATTCCAATCCTTTCCGTTCCGGTCGATTCCATTCCGTTCCGTTCCATTCCATTCCATTTCATTCCATTCTGGTTGATTCCATTCCATTCCATTCCATTCCATTCCATTCCATTCCATTCGGCTTGATTCCATTCCATTCCATTCTAATCCATTCCATTTCATTCCATTCTGGTTGACTCCATTCCATTCCATTTCATTCCATTCCATTTGCATTGATTCCATTCCATTCCATTCCATTCCATTCCATTCCATTCCGTTCCATTCCCTTCGGGTTTATTCCCTTCCATTCCATTCCATTGCATTCCATTCGGGTTGTTTCCATTCCATTTCATTCGATTTGATTCCATTCCATTCCATTCCATTGCATTCCATTCGGGATGATTCCATTCCATTCCATTCCATTAGGATTGATGACATTCCATTCCATTCCATACCATTCCACTCCATTTGGGTTGATTCCATTCCATTCCATTCCATTCCATCCGGGTTAATTCCATTCCATTCCATTCCATTCCATTCCATTCCATTCCATTCCATTTGGGTTGCTTCCATTCCATTCAAGAACATTCCATTCCATTCCATTCCATTCCCTTCCATTCCCTTCTATTCAGGTTGATTCCATTCCCTTCCATTCCATTCCGTTCCATTCGTTTTGATTCCATTCCATTCCATTCCATTCGGTTTGATTCCATTCAATTACATTCCATTGCATTACATTCCATTCCATTTCATTCCATTCGGGTTGATTCCATTCCATTCCATTCCATTCCATTCCATTCTGGTTGATTGAATTCTATTCCATTCCCTTCCATTCCATTCCATTCCATTCGGGTTGCTTCCATTCCATTCCAGAACATTCCATTCCATTCCATTCCATTCCGGTAGATTTCATTCCATTCCATTCCATTCCATTCGTTTAGATTCCATTCCATTCCATTCCATTCCATTAGATTACATTACATCAAATTCGGTTTGATTCCATACCATTTCATTCCATTGCATTCCATTCCATTCCATGTCATTCCATTTGGGTTGATTCCATTCCATTCCATTCCATTCCATTCTATTCCATTCCATTCCATTCCCTTTGGGTTGAATCCATTCCATTCCATTCCATTCCATTCCATTCCATTCCATTCCATTCCCTTCGGGTTGAATCCATTCCATTCCATTCCATTCCATTCGGGTTGATTCCATTCCATTCCATTCCATTCCATTCCATTCCATTCCAGTCCATTCGGGTTAATTCCATTCCATTTCATTCCATTCCATTCCATTCCATTTGGGTTGATTCCATTCCATTCCATTCCATTCCATTGCATTCCATCCTATTCCATTCCACTCCACTCCACTCTGGTTGATTCCATTCCATTCCATTCCATTCCATTCGGATTGATTCGATTCCATTTCATTCCATTCCATTCCATTCGTGTTGATTCCATTCCATTCCATTCCATTCCATACCATTCCATTCCATTAGAGTTCATTCCATTCCATTTGATTCCATTCCATTCTATTCCATGCCATTGGGGTTCACTCCATTCCATTCCGTTTCATTCCATTCTATTCCATTCCGTTGCATTCCATTTCATTGCATTCGGGTAGATTCCATTCTATTCCATTCCAATGCATTCCTTTCCATTCCGGTTGATTCCATTCCATTCCATTCCATTCCATTCCATTCCATTCCAATCCATTGGGTTTGATTGCATTGCATTCCATTCCATTCGGTTGCTTCCATTCCATTCCATAAAATTCCATTCCATTCCATTCCATTCCATAAAATACCATTCCATTCCATTCCATTCCATTCCATTCCATTCCATTCCGGTTGATTCCACTCCATTCCATTCCATTCCATTCCATTCTATTCCATTCCACTCCTTTTGATTCCATTCCATTCCATTCCATTCCATTTTATTCCATTCGGATTGCGTCCATTACATTCCATTCCAATGCATTCCTTTCCATTCCATTTCATTTCATTCGTGTTGATTCCATTCCATTGCATTCCATTCCATTCCATTCCATTCTGGTTGATTCCATTACATTCCATTCCATTCGGATTGATTCCATTCCATTCCATTCTATTCCATTCCATTCCATTCTATTCTCGTTGATTGCATTCCATCCCATTTCATTTCATTCCATCTCATTCCATTCCATTCCGTTCGTGTTGATTCCATTCCATTCCATTGCATTCCATTCCATTCCGTTTCATTCCATTCATGTTGATTCCTTTCCATTACATTCCATTCCATTCCCTTCCATTCGTGTTGATTCCATTCCATGGCATTCCATTCTATTCCATTCCAACGCCTTCCTTTCAATTCCATTTCATTCCATTCTGGATGATTCCATTCTGTTCCATTCCATTCCATTCCATTCCGTTCCCTTCCCTTGGGGTTTATTCCCTTCCATTCCATTCCATTGCATTCCATTCGGGTTGTTTCCATTCCATTTCATTCGATTCGATTCCATTCCATTCCATTCCATTGCATTCCATTCGGGATGATTCCATTCCATTCCATTCCATTCGTGTTGATACCATTACATTAAACGCCATTCCATTCCATTCCATTCCATTAGGATTGATGACATTCCATTCCATTCCATACCATTCCACTCCATTTGGGTTGATTCCATTCCATTCCATTCCATTCCATCTGGGTTAATTCCATTCCATTCCATTCCATTCCATTCCATTCCATTTGGGTTGCTTCCATTCCATTCCATTCCATTCCATTCCCTTCCATTCCCTTCTATTCAGGTTGATTCCATTCCATTCCATTCCATTCCATTCCATTCCATTCCATTCCATTCCATTTGGGTTGCCTCCATTCCATTCCATTCCATTCCATTCCATTCCATTCCCTTCTATTCATGTTGATTCCATTCCATTCCGTTCCATTCGTTTTGATTCCATTCCATTCCATTCGGTTTGATTACATTCAATTCCATTCCATTGCATTCCATTCCATTCCATTTCATTCCATTCGGGTTGATTCCATTCCATTCCATTCCATTCCATTCCATTCTGGTTGATTGAATTCTATTCCATTCCCTTCCATTCCATTCCATTCCATTCGGGTTGCTTCCATTCCATTCCAGAACATTCCATTCCATTCCATTCCATTTCATTCCGGTAGATTTCATTCCATTCCATTCCATTCCATTCGTTTAGATTCCATTCCATTCCATTCCATTCCATTCCATTACATTACATTACATTACATCAAATTCGGTTTGATTCCATACCATTTAATTCCATTGCATTCCATTCCATTCCAAGTCATTCCATTTGGGTTGATTCCATTCCATTCCATTCCATTCCATTCCATTCCATTCCATTCCCTTCGGGTTGAATCCATTCCATTCCATTCCATTCCATTCCATTCCCTTCCCTTCGGGTTGAATCCATTCCATTCCATTCCATTCCATTCCATTCCATTCCATTCCATTCCATTCCATTCCATTCGTGTTGATTCCATTCCATTCCATTCCATTCCATTCCATTCCATTCCATTCCAGTCCATTTGGTTTAATTCCATTCCATTTCATTCCATTCCATTCCATTTGGGTTGATTCCATTCCATTCCACTCCATTCCATTCCATTCCATTCCATCCTATTCCATTCCACTCCATTCCACTCTGGTTGATTCCATTCCATTCCATTCCATTCTATTCCATTCCATTCGGATTGATTCGATTCCATTTCATTCCATTCCATTCCATTCCATTCCATTCCATTCGTGTTGATTCCAATCCATTCCATTCCATTCCATTCCATTCCATACCATTCCATTCCATTCGAGTTCATTCCATTCCATTTGATTCCATTCCATTCTATTCCATGCCATTTGGGTTGACTCCATTCCATTCCATTTCATTCCATTCTATTCCATTCCGTTGCATTCCATTTCATTGCATTCGGGTAGATTCCATTCTATTCCATTCCAATGCATTCCATTCCATTCCGGTTGATTCCATTCCATTCCATTCCATTCCACTCCATTCCAATCCACTGTGTTTGATTGCATTCCATTCCATTCCATTCGGTAGCTTCCATTCCATTCCATAAAATTCCATTCCATTCCATTCCATTCCATTCCATTCCATTCCATTCCATTCCATTCCGGTTGATTCCACTCCATTCCATTCCATTTCATTCCATTCTATTCCATTCCATTCCTTTTGATTCCATTCCATTCCATTCCATTCCATTTTATTCCATTCGGATTGCGTCCATTCCATTCCATTCCAATGCATTCCTTTCCATTCCATTTCATTTCATTCGGGTTGATTCCATTCCATTCCATTCCATTCCATTCCATTCCATTCCATTCTGGTTGATTCCATTCCATTACATTCCATTCCATTCGGATTGATTCCATTCCATTCCATTCTATTCCATTCCATTCCATTCTATTCTCGTTGATTGCATTCCATCCCATTGCATTCCATTCCATCTCATTCCATTCCATTCCATTCGGGTTGATTCCATTCCATTCCATTCCATTCCATTCTATTCCATTCCATTCCATTCTATTCTCGTTGATTGCATTCCATCCCATTGCATTCCATTCCATCTCATTCCATTCCATTCCATTCGGGTTCATTCCATTCCATTCCATTCCATTTGGGTTGATTCCATTCCATTCCATTCCATTCCATTGCATTCGGGTTGATTCCATTCCATCCCATTCCATTCCATTTGGGTTGATTCCATTCCATTCCATTCCATTCCATTGCATTCGGGTTGATTCCATTCCATTCCATTCCATTCCAATCCATTCCATTCGTGTTGATTCCATTCCATTCCTTTACATTGCATTCCATTCCATTCCGTTTCATTCCATTTATGTTGATTCCATTCCATTCCATTCCATTCCATTCCCTTACATTCGTGTTGATTCCATTCCATGTCATTCCATTCTATTCCATTTCAATGCCTTCCTTTCCATTCCATTTCATTGCATTCGTAATGATTCCATTCCATTCCATTCCATTCCATTCGGTTTGATTACATTCAATTCCATTCCATTGCATTCCATTCCATTCCATTTCATTCCATTCGGGTTGTTTCCATTCCATTTCATTCGAATCGATACGTTTCCATTCCATTCCATTCCGTTTCATTCCATTCGTGTTGATTCCATTCCATTCCATTCCATTCCATTCCCTTCCATTCGTGTTGATTCCTTTCCATGCCATACCATTCCATTCCATTCCATTCAATTCCGGTTGATTCCATTCCATTCCATTCCATTCCATTCCATTCCATTCCATTTCATTTCCTTCGTGTTGATTCCATTCCGTACCATTCCATTCCATTTCATTCCATTCCATTCCCGTCGGGTTGATTCCATTCCATTCCATTCCCTTCTGGTTGATTCCATTCCATTCCATTCCATTCCATTCCATTCCATTCCATTCCATTCCATTCCATTCCATTCCATTCCATTTCATTCCATTCTCGATGATTCCATTCCATTCCATTCCATTCCATTCGAGTTGATTCCATTCCATTTCATTCCATTAGATTCCATTCCTTTCCATTCCATTCCTTTCAGGTTGATTCCATTACGTTCCATTCCATTCCATTCGGGTTGATACCATTCCATTCCATTACATTACATTACATTACATTATATTCGGGTTGATTCCATTCCATTCCATTCCATTCCATTCCATTTTGGTTGATTCCATTCCATTCCATTCCATTCCATTCCATTCCATTCCATTCGTGTTGATTCCATTCAATTCCATTCAATTGCATTCCATTCCATTCCGTTTCATTCCGTTGGTGTTGATTCCATTCCATACCATTCCATTCCATTCAATTCCCTTCCATTCGTGTTGATTCCATTCGATGCCACTGCATTCCATTCCATTCCATTCCATTCGGCTTGATTCCATGCCATTCCTTTCCATTCCCTTCTATTCCATTCCATTCCTTTGCACTCCATTCCATTCCATTCCATTCCATTTCATTCCATTCGGGTTGATTCCATTCCCTTCCATTCCATTCCTTTGCATTCTATTCCATTCTATTCCCTTCCATTGCATTCCATTCCATTGCATTTCATTCCTTTCCGGTTGATTCCATTCCATTCCATTCCATTTCATTCCATTCCATTCTGGTTGATTCCATTCTATTCCATTCCATTCCATTCCATTTCCTTTCGGTTGATTGATTCCATTCCATTCCATTCCATTCCATTCGGGTTGATTCCATTCCATTCCATTCCATTTCATTCGGGTTGATTCCATTCCATTCCATTCCATTCCATTCCACTGCATTCCATTTCATTCCTTTCTATTCCATTGCATTCCATTCCACACCATTTCGCTCCAATCAGGTTGATTCCATTCCACTCCATTCCATTCCATTCCATTCCATTAGGGTTGATAACATTCCATTCCATCCCATTCCATTCCATTCCATTCCCTTTGGTTTGATTCCATTCCAATCCATTCCGTTCCATTCCATTCCAAACGAGTTGATTCCATTCCATTCCATTCCATTGCCTTCCATTCCATTCCATTTCATTCCATTCGGGTTGATACCTTTCCATTCCATTCCATCGCATTTCCTTCCATTGATGTTGATTCCATTCCATTCCATTCCATTCCAATCGGGTTGATTCCGTTCCATTCCATTCCATTGCATTCCATTCCATTCCATTTCATTCCATTCCGGTTGACTCAATTAAATTCCATTCCATTCCATTCCATTTGGGTTGATTCTTGCCATTCCATTCCTTTCCATTCCATTCATTTCGGGTTGATTCCATTCGATTCCATTCCATTCCATTCCATTCCATTCTATTCCATTCCATTCATGTTGATTCCATTGCATTCCATTCCATTGCGTTCCATTCCCTTCCGTTTCATTCCATTCGTGTTGATTCCATTCCATTGAATTCCATTCCATTCCATTCCATTCGTGTTGATTCCATTCCTTTCCATTCCATTGCATTGCATTCCATTCCATTCCATTCCATTCGGGTTGATTCCATTCCATTTCATTCCATTCCATTCCCTTCCATTCCATTCCATTAGGGTTGATTCCATTCCATTCCATTCCATTCCATTCCATTCCATTTCATTCCATTCCATTCCATACCCTTCGGGTTGATTCCATTCCATTCCATTCCCTTCGGGTTGATTCCATTCCATTCCATTGCATTCCATTCGGGTAGATTCCATTCAATTCCATTCCATTGCATTCCATTCCATTCCATTTCATTCCATTCGGGTTGATTCCATTCCATTTCATTCCATTAGATTCCATTCCTTTCCATTCCATTCCTTTCAGGTTGATTCCATTCCGTTCCATTCCATTCGATTCGGATTGATACCATTCCATCCCATTCCATTGCATTACATTACATTCTATTCGGGTTGATTCCATTCCATTCCATTCCATTCCATTCCATTCCATTCGGGTCTATTCCATTCCATTTCATTCCATTCCTTTCCATTCCATTCCATTGCATTCCATTTCTTTCCTTTCCATTCCATTGCATTCCATACCACTCCATTTCACTCCATTCAGGTTGATTCCATTCCATTCCATTCCATTCCATTCCATTAGCGTTGATTCCATTCCATTCCATTTCAATCCTTTACATTCCATTACCTTCGGGTTGATTCCATTACATTCCATTCCATTCGGGTTGATTCCAGTCCATTCCATTCCACTGCATTCCATTCCATTCCATTTCATTCCATTCGGGGTGATTTCATTCCATTCCATTCCATTCCATCCATTCCATTCCATTCGGGTTGATTCCATTCCATTTCATTCCATTCCATTCCATTCCTTTCCATTGCATTCCATTCGGGTTGATTCCATTCCATTCCATTCCATTCCCTTCCAGTACATTACATTACATTCTATTCTGGTTGATTGGATTCCACTCCATTCCATTCCATTCCATTCCATTCGGTTTGATTCCATTCCATTCCGTTACATTCCATTCTATTCCATTCCATTCGTGTTGATTCCATTCCATTCCATTCCATGGAATTCCATTCCATTCCGTTTCATTCCATTCGTGTTGATTCCATTCCATTCCATTCCATTCCATTCCATTCCATTCCATTCCCTTCCATTCGTGTTGATTCCATTCCATGCCATAACTTTGCATTCCATTCCATTCCATTCCGGTTGATTCCATTCCATTCCATTCCATTCCCTTCCATTCCATTCCATTAGGGTTGATTCCATTGCATTCCATTCCATTCCATTCCACTCCATTTCATTCCATTCCATTCCATTCCCTTCGGGTTGATTCCATTCCATTCCATTCCCTTCGGGTTGATTCCATTCCATTCCATTGCATTCCATTCGGGTAGATTCCATTCAATTCCATTCCATTGCATTCCATTCCATTCCATTTCATTCCATTCGGGTTGAGTCCATTCCATTCCATTCCATTCCATTCGGGTTGATTCCATTCCATTTCATTCCATTAGATTCCATTACTTTCCATTCCATTCCTTTCAGGTTGATTCCATTCCGTTCCTTTCCATTCCATTCGGATTGATACCATTCCATTCCATTCCACTGCATTACATTACATTCTATTCGGGTTGATTCCATTCCATTCCATTCCATTCCATTCGGGTTTATTCCATTCCATTTCATTCCATTCCTTTCCATTCCATTCCATTCCATTCCATTCCATTCCATTCCATTCGGGTTGATTCCATTCCATTCCATTCCATTGCATTCCATTCCATTACATTACATTACATTCTGGTTGATTCCATTCCATTCCATTCCATTCCATTCCATTCAGTTTGATTCCATTCCATTCCGTTCCATTCCATTCTATTCCATTCCATTCGTGTTGATTCCATTCCTTTCCATTCCATTGAATTCCATTCCATTCCGTTTCATTCCATTAGTGTTGATTCCATTCCATTCCATTCCCTTCCATTCGTGTAGATTCCATTCCATGCCATACCATTCCATTCCATTCCATTCAATTCCGGTTGATTCCATTCCATTCCATTCCATTCCATTCCATTCCATTCCATTTCATTTCCTTCGTGTTGATTCCATTCCATTCCATTCCGTTCCCTTCCATTCCATTCCATTAGAGTTGATTCCATTCCATTCCATTCCATTCCATTCCATTCCATTCCATTCCATTCCATTTCATTCCATTCCATTCCCGTCGGGTTGATTCCATTCCATTCCAATCCCTTCTGGTTGATTCCATTCCATTCCATTCCATTCCATTTCATTCCATTCTCGATGATTCCATTCCATTCCATTCCATTCCATTCGGGTTGATTCCATTCCATTTCATTCCATTAGATTCCATTCCTTTCCATTCCATTCCTTTCAGGTTGATTCCATTACGTTCCATTCCATTCCATTCGGGTTGATACCATTCCATTCCATTCCATTACATTGCATTACATTCTATTCGGGTTGATTCCATTCCATTCCATTCCATTCCATTCCATTTTGGTTGATTCCATTCCATTCCATTCCATTCGATTCCATTCCATTCGTGTTGATTCCATTCAATTCCATTCAATTGCATTCCATTCCATTCCGTTTCATTCCATTGGTGTTGATTCCATTCCATACCATTCCATTCCATTGCATTCCCTTCCATTGGTGTTGATTCCATTCGATGCCACTGCATTCCATTCCATTCCATTCCATTCGGCTTGATTCCATGCCATTCCTTTCCATTCCCTTCTATTCCATTCCATTCCTTTGCACTCCATTCCATTCCATTCCATTCCATTTCATTCCATTCGGGTTGATTCCATTCCCTTCCATTCCATTCCATTCGGGTTGATTCCATTTCATTCCATTCCATTCCATTCCATTGCATTCTATTCCATTCTATTCCCTTCCATTGCATTCCATTCCATTGCATTTCATTCCTTTCCGGTTGATTCCATTCCATTCCATTCCATTTCATTCCATTCCATTCTGGTTGATTCCATTCCATTCCATTCCATTCCATTCGGGTTGATTCCATTCCATTCCATTCCATTTCATTCGGGTTGATTCCATTCCATTCCATTCCACTGCATTCCATTTCATTCCTTTCTATTCCATTGCATTCCATTCCACTCCATTTCGCTCCAATCAGGTTGATTCCATTCCACTCCATTCCATTCCATTCCATTCCCTTTGGGTTGATTCCATTCCAATCCATTCCATTCCATTCCATTCCATTCCATTCCATTCCAAACGCGTTGATTCCATTCCATTCCATTCCATTCCATTCCATTCCATTCCATTTCATTCCATTCGGGTTGATACCATTCCATTGCATTTCCTTCCATTGATGTTGATTCCATTCCATTCCATTCCATTCCAATCGGGTTGATTCCATTCCATTCCATTCCATTGCATTCCATTCCATTCCATTTCATTCCATTCGGGTTGACTCCATTAAATTCCATTCCATTCCATTCCATTTGGGTTGATTCTTGCCATTCCATTCCTTTCCATTCCATTCATTTTGGGTTGATTCCATTCCATTCCATTCCATTCCATTCCATTCCATTCTATTCCATTCCATTCGTGTTGATTCCATTGCATTCCATTCCATTGCGTTCCATTCCCTTCCGTTTCATTCCATTCGTGTTGATTCCATTCCATTGAATTCCATTCCATTCCATTCCATTCGTGTTGATTCCATTCCATTCCATTCCATTGCATTGCATTCCATTCCATTCCATTCGGGTTGATTCCATTCCATTTCATTCCATTCCATTCCCTTCCATTCCATTCCATTAGGGTTCATTCCATTCCATTCCATTCCATTCCATTCCATTCCATTTCATTCCATTCCATTCCATTCCATTTCATTCCATTCCATTCCATTCCAGTACGGTTGATTCCATTCCATTCAATTCCATTCCATTCGTTTTCATTCCATTCCATTCGACTCCATTCCATTCCATTCCATTCGTTTTGATTCTATTCCATTCGATTCCATTCCATTCCATTCCATTCGGGTTGTTTCCATTCGATTCCATTCTATTCCATTCCATTCCATTCTATTCGCGTTGGTTCCATTCCATTCCATTCCATTCCATTCCATTTAATCCCATTCCATGTCATTCAATTCGGGATGATTCCATTGCATTCCATTCCATTGCATTCCATTCCATTCCATTCTGGTTGATTCCATGCCATTCCATTGCATTCCATTCCATTCCATTCCATTCCCAACCATTCGGGGTGATTGCTTTCCATTCAATTCTAATCCATTCCATTCTATTCGCGATGATTCCATTCCATTCCATTCCATTCCAATTCTTTCCATTAAATCCCATTCCACTCCATTCCATTCCGGTTGACTCGATTCCATTCCGTTCCATTCCATTCCATTCCATTCCATTCCATTGCATCCCAGTTCATTCCATTCGGGTAGATTCCGTTCTATTCCATTCCAATCCATTCCATTCCATTCCATTCCATTCCATTCCATTTGGGTTGATTCCATTCCGTTCCATTCCATTCCATTCCATTCGGTTGCTTCCATTCCATTCCAGAACATTCCATTCCATACCATTGCATTCCAATCCTTTCCGTTCCGGTCGATTCCATTCCGTTCCGTTCCATTCCATTCCATTTCATTCCATTCTGGTTGATTCCATTCCATTCCATTCCATTCCATTCCATTCCATTCCATTCGGCTTGATTCCATTCCATTCCATTCTAATCCATTCCATTTCATTCCATTCTGGTTGACTCCATTCCATTCCATTTCATTCCATTCCATTTGCATTGATTCCATTCCATTCCATTCCATTCCATTCCATTCCATTCCGTTCCATTCCCTTCGGGTTTATTCCCTTCCATTCCATTCCATTGCATTCCATTCGGGTTGTTTCCATTCCATTTCATTCGATTTGATTCCATTCCATTCCATTCCATTGCATTCCATTCGGGATGATTCCATTCCATTCCATTCCATTAGGATTGATGACATTCCATTCCATTCCATACCATTCCACTCCATTTGGGTTGATTCCATTCCATTCCATTCCATTCCATCCGGGTTAATTCCATTCCATTCCATTCCATTCCATTCCATTCCATTCCATTCCATTTGGGTTGCTTCCATTCCATTCAAGAACATTCCATTCCATTCCATTCCATTCCCTTCCATTCCCTTCTATTCAGGTTGATTCCATTCCCTTCCATTCCATTCCGTTCCATTCGTTTTGATTCCATTCCATTCCATTCCATTCGGTTTGATTCCATTCAATTACATTCCATTGCATTACATTCCATTCCATTTCATTCCATTCGGGTTGATTCCATTCCATTCCATTCCATTCCATTCCATTCTGGTTGATTGAATTCTATTCCATTCCCTTCCATTCCATTCCATTCCATTCGGGTTGCTTCCATTCCATTCCAGAACATTCCATTCCATTCCATTCCATTCCGGTAGATTTCATTCCATTCCATTCCATTCCATTCGTTTAGATTCCATTCCATTCCATTCCATTCCATTAGATTACATTACATCAAATTCGGTTTGATTCCATACCATTTCATTCCATTGCATTCCATTCCATTCCATGTCATTCCATTTGGGTTGATTCCATTCCATTCCATTCCATTCCATTCTATTCCATTCCATTCCATTCCCTTTGGGTTGAATCCATTCCATTCCATTCCATTCCATTCCATTCCATTCCATTCCATTCCCTTCGGGTTGAATCCATTCCATTCCATTCCATTCCATTCGGGTTGATTCCATTCCATTCCATTCCATTCCATTCCATTCCATTCCAGTCCATTCGGGTTAATTCCATTCCATTTCATTCCATTCCATTCCATTCCATTTGGGTTGATTCCATTCCATTCCATTCCATTCCATTGCATTCCATCCTATTCCATTCCACTCCACTCCACTCTGGTTGATTCCATTCCATTCCATTCCATTCCATTCGGATTGATTCGATTCCATTTCATTCCATTCCATTCCATTCGTGTTGATTCCATTCCATTCCATTCCATTCCATACCATTCCATTCCATTAGAGTTCATTCCATTCCATTTGATTCCATTCCATTCTATTCCATGCCATTGGGGTTCACTCCATTCCATTCCGTTTCATTCCATTCTATTCCATTCCGTTGCATTCCATTTCATTGCATTCGGGTAGATTCCATTCTATTCCATTCCAATGCATTCCTTTCCATTCCGGTTGATTCCATTCCATTCCATTCCATTCCATTCCATTCCATTCCAATCCATTGGGTTTGATTGCATTGCATTCCATTCCATTCGGTTGCTTCCATTCCATTCCATAAAATTCCATTCCATTCCATTCCATTCCATAAAATACCATTCCATTCCATTCCATTCCATTCCATTCCATTCCATTCCGGTTGATTCCACTCCATTCCATTCCATTCCATTCCATTCTATTCCATTCCACTCCTTTTGATTCCATTCCATTCCATTCCATTCCATTTTATTCCATTCGGATTGCGTCCATTACATTCCATTCCAATGCATTCCTTTCCATTCCATTTCATTTCATTCGTGTTGATTCCATTCCATTGCATTCCATTCCATTCCATTCCATTCTGGTTGATTCCATTACATTCCATTCCATTCGGATTGATTCCATTCCATTCCATTCTATTCCATTCCATTCCATTCTATTCTCGTTGATTGCATTCCATCCCATTTCATTTCATTCCATCTCATTCCATTCCATTCCGTTCGTGTTGATTCCATTCCATTCCATTGCATTCCATTCCATTCCGTTTCATTCCATTCATGTTGATTCCTTTCCATTACATTCCATTCCATTCCCTTCCATTCGTGTTGATTCCATTCCATGGCATTCCATTCTATTCCATTCCAACGCCTTCCTTTCAATTCCATTTCATTCCATTCTGGATGATTCCATTCTGTTCCATTCCATTCCATTCCATTCCGTTCCCTTCCCTTGGGGTTTATTCCCTTCCATTCCATTCCATTGCATTCCATTCGGGTTGTTTCCATTCCATTTCATTCGATTCGATTCCATTCCATTCCATTCCATTGCATTCCATTCGGGATGATTCCATTCCATTCCATTCCATTCGTGTTGATACCATTACATTAAACGCCATTCCATTCCATTCCATTCCATTAGGATTGATGACATTCCATTCCATTCCATACCATTCCACTCCATTTGGGTTGATTCCATTCCATTCCATTCCATTCCATCTGGGTTAATTCCATTCCATTCCATTCCATTCCATTCCATTCCATTTGGGTTGCTTCCATTCCATTCCATTCCATTCCATTCCCTTCCATTCCCTTCTATTCAGGTTGATTCCATTCCATTCCATTCCATTCCATTCCATTCCATTCCATTCCATTCCATTTGGGTTGCCTCCATTCCATTCCATTCCATTCCATTCCATTCCATTCCCTTCTATTCATGTTGATTCCATTCCATTCCGTTCCATTCGTTTTGATTCCATTCCATTCCATTCGGTTTGATTACATACAATTCCATTCCATTGCATTCCATTCCATTCCATTTCATTCCATTCGGGTTGATTCCATTCCATTCCATTCCATTCCATTCCATTCTGGTTGATTGAATTCTATTCCATTCCCTTCCATTCCATTCCATTCCATTCGGGTTGCTTCCATTCCATTCCAGAACATTCCATTCCATTCCATTCCATTTCATTCCGGTAGATTTCATTCCATTCCATTCCATTCCATTCGTTTAGATTCCATTCCATTCCATTCCATTCCATTCCATTCCATTACATTACATTACATCAAATTCGGTTTGATTCCATACCATTTAATTCCATTGCATTCCATTCCATTCCAAGTCATTCCATTTGGGTTGATTCCATTCCATTCCATTCCATTCCATTCCATTCCATTCCATTCCCTTCGGGTTGAATCCATTCCATTCCATTCCATTCCATTCCATTCCCTTCCCTTCGGGTTGAATCCATTCCATTCCATTCCATTCCATTCCATTCCATTCCATTCCATTCCATTCCATTCCATTCGTGTTGATTCCATTCCATTCCATTCCATTCCATTCCATTCCATTCCATTCCAGTCCATTTGGTTTAATTCCATTCCATTTCATTCCATTCCATTCCATTTGGGTTGATTCCATTCCATTCCACTCCATTCCATTCCATTCCATTCCATCCTATTCCATTCCACTCCATTCCACTCTGGTTGATTCCATTCCATTCCATTCCATTCTATTCCATTCCATTCGGATTGATTCGATTCCATTTCATTCCATTCCATTCCATTCCATTCCATTCCATTCGTGTTGATTCCAATCCATTCCATTCCATTCCATTCCATTCCATACCATTCCATTCCATTCGAGTTCATTCCATTCCATTTGATTCCATTCCATTCTATTCCATGCCATTTGGGTTGACTCCATTCCATTCCATTTCATTCCATTCTATTCCATTCCGTTGCATTCCATTTCATTGCATTCGGGTAGATTCCATTCTATTCCATTCCAATGCATTCCATTCCATTCCGGTTGATTCCATTCCATTCCATTCCATTCCACTCCATTCCAATCCACTGTGTTTGATTGCATTCCATTCCATTCCATTCGGTAGCTTCCATTCCATTCCATAAAATTCCATTCCATTCCATTCCATTCCATTCCATTCCATTCCATTCCATTCCATTCCGGTTGATTCCACTCCATTCCATTCCATTTCATTCCATTCTATTCCATTCCATTCCTTTTGATTCCATTCCATTCCATTCCATTCCATTTTATTCCATTCGGATTGCGTCCATTCCATTCCATTCCAATGCATTCCTTTCCATTCCATTTCATTTCATTCGGGTTGATTCCATTCCATTCCATTCCATTCCATTCCATTCCATTCCATTCTGGTTGATTCCATTCCATTACATTCCATTCCATTCGGATTGATTCCATTCCATTCCATTCTATTCCATTCCATTCCATTCTATTCTCGTTGATTGCATTCCATCCCATTGCATTCCATTCCATCTCATTCCATTCCATTCCATTCGGGTTGATTCCATTCCATTCCATTCCATTCCATTCTATTCCATTCCATTCCATTCTATTCTCGTTGATTGCATTCCATCCCATTGCATTCCATTCCATCTCATTCCATTCCATTCCATTCGGGTTCATTCCATTCCATTCCATTCCATTTGGGTTGATTCCATTCCATTCCATTCCATTCCATTGCATTCGGGTTGATTCCATTCCATCCCATTCCATTCCATTTGGGTTGATTCCATTCCATTCCATTCCATTCCATTGCATTCGGGTTGATTCCATTCCATTCCATTCCATTCCAATCCATTCCATTCGTGTTGATTCCATTCCATTCCTTTACATTGCATTCCATTCCATTCCGTTTCATTCCATTTATGTTGATTCCATTCCATTCCATTCCATTCCATTCCCTTACATTCGTGTTGATTCCATTCCATGTCATTCCATTCTATTCCATTTCAATGCCTTCCTTTCCATTCCATTTCATTGCATTCGTAATGATTCCATTCCATTCCATTCCATTCCATTCGGTTTGATTACATTCAATTCCATTCCATTGCATTCCATTCCATTCCATTTCATTCCATTCGGGTTGTTTCCATTCCATTTCATTCGAATCGATACGTTTCCATTCCATTCCATTCCGTTTCATTCCATTCGTGTTGATTCCATTCCATTCCATTCCATTCCATTCCCTTCCATTCGTGTTGATTCCTTTCCATGCCATACCATTCCATTCCATTCCATTCAATTCCGGTTGATTCCATTCCATTCCATTCCATTCCATTCCATTCCATTCCATTTCATTTCCTTCGTGTTGATTCCATTCCGTACCATTCCATTCCATTTCATTCCATTCCATTCCCGTCGGGTTGATTCCATTCCATTCCATTCCCTTCTGGTTGATTCCATTCCATTCCATTCCATTCCATTCCATTCCATTCCATTCCATTCCATTCCATTTCATTCCATTCTCGATGATTCCATTCCATTCCATTCCATTCCATTCGAGTTGATTCCATTCCATTTCATTCCATTAGATTCCATTCCTTTCCATTCCATTCCTTTCAGGTTGATTCCATTACGTTCCATTCCATTCCATTCGGGTTGATACCATTCCATTCCATTACATTACATTACATTACATTATATTCGGGTTGATTCCATTCCATTCCATTCCATTCCATTCCATTTTGGTTGATTCCATTCCATTCCATTCCATTCCATTCCATTCCATTCCATTCGTGTTGATTCCATTCAATTCCATTCAATTGCATTCCATTCCATTCCGTTTCATTCCGTTGGTGTTGATTCCATTCCATACCATTCCATTCCATTCAATTCCCTTCCATTCGTGTTGATTCCATTCGATGCCACTGCATTCCATTCCATTCCATTCCATTCGGCTTGATTCCATGCCATTCCTTTCCATTCCCTTCTATTCCATTCCATTCCTTTGCACTCCATTCCATTCCATTCCATTCCATTTCATTCCATTCGGGTTGATTCCATTCCCTTCCATTCCATTCCTTTGCATTCTATTCCATTCTATTCCCTTCCATTGCATTCCATTCCATTGCATTTCATTCCTTTCCGGTTGATTCCATTCCATTCCATTCCATTTCATTCCATTCCATTCTGGTTGATTCCATTCTATTCCATTCCATTCCATTCCATTTCCTTTCGGTTGATTGATTCCATTCCATTCCATTCCATTCCATTCGGGTTGATTCCATTCCATTCCATTCCATTTCATTCGGGTTGATTCCATTCCATTCCATTCCATTCCATTCCACTGCATTCCATTTCATTCCTTTCTATTCCATTGCATTCCATTCCACACCATTTCGCTCCAATCAGGTTGATTCCATTCCACTCCATTCCATTCCATTCCATTCCATTAGGGTTGATAACATTCCATTCCATCCCATTCCATTCCATTCCATTCCCTTTGGTTTGATTCCATTCCAATCCATTCCGTTCCATTCCATTCCAAACGAGTTGATTCCATTCCATTCCATTCCATTGCCTTCCATTCCATTCCATTTCATTCCATTCGGGTTGATACCTTTCCATTCCATTCCATCGCATTTCCTTCCATTGATGTTGATTCCATTCCATTCCATTCCATTCCAATCGGGTTGATTCCGTTCCATTCCATTCCATTGCATTCCATTCCATTCCATTTCATTCCATTCCGGTTGACTCAATTAAATTCCATTCCATTCCATTCCATTTGGGTTGATTCTTGCCATTCCATTCCTTTCCATTCCATTCATTTCGGGTTGATTCCATTCGATTCCATTCCATTCCATTCCATTCCATTCTATTCCATTCCATTCATGTTGATTCCATTGCATTCCATTCCATTGCGTTCCATTCCCTTCCGTTTCATTCCATTCGTGTTGATTCCATTCCATTGAATTCCATTCCATTCCATTCCATTCGTGTTGATTCCATTCCTTTCCATTCCATTGCATTGCATTCCATTCCATTCCATTCCATTCGGGTTGATTCCATTCCATTTCATTCCATTCCATTCCCTTCCATTCCATTCCATTAGGGTTGATTCCATTCCATTCCATTCCATTCCATTCCATTCCATTTCATTCCATTCCATTCCATACCCTTCGGGTTGATTCCATTCCATTCCATTCCCTTCGGGTTGATTCCATTCCATTCCATTGCATTCCATTCGGGTAGATTCCATTCAATTCCATTCCATTGCATTCCATTCCATTCCATTTCATTCCATTCGGGTTGATTCCATTCCATTTCATTCCATTAGATTCCATTCCTTTCCATTCCATTCCTTTCAGGTTGATTCCATTCCGTTCCATTCCATTCGATTCGGATTGATACCATTCCATCCCATTCCATTGCATTACATTACATTCTATTCGGGTTGATTCCATTCCATTCCATTCCATTCCATTCCATTCCATTCCATTCCATTCCATTCCATTCGGGTCTATTCCATTCCATTTCATTCCATTCCTTTCCATTCCATTCCATTGCATTCCATTTCTTTCCTTTCCATTCCATTGCATTCCATACCACTCCATTTCACTCCATTCAGGTTGATTCCATTCCATTCCATTCCATTCCATTCCATTAGCGTTGATTCCATTCCATTCCATTTCAATCCTTTACATTCCATTACCTTCGGGTTGATTCCATTACATTCCATTCCATTCGGGTTGATTCCAGTCCATTCCATTCCACTGCATTCCATTCCATTCCATTTCATTCCATTCGGGGTGATTTCATTCCATTCCATTCCATTCCATCCATTCCATTCCATTCGGGTTGATTCCATTCCATTTCATTCCATTCCATTCCATTCCTTTCCATTGCATTCCATTCGGGTTGATTCCATTCCATTCCATTCCATTCCCTTCCAGTACATTACATTACATTCTATTCTGGTTGATTGGATTCCACTCCATTCCATTCCATTCCATTCCATTCGGTTTGATTCCATTCCATTCCGTTACATTCCATTCTATTCCATTCCATTCGTGTTGATTCCATTCCATTCCATTCCATGGAATTCCATTCCATTCCGTTTCATTCCATTCGTGTTGATTCCATTCCATTCCATTCCATTCCATTCCATTCCATTCCATTCCCTTCCATTCGTGTTGATTCCATTCCATGCCATAACTTTGCATTCCATTCCATTCCATTCCGGTTGATTCCATTCCATTCCATTCCATTCCCTTCCATTCCATTCCATTAGGGTTGATTCCATTGCATTCCATTCCATTCCATTCCACTCCATTTCATTCCATTCCATTCCATTCCCTTCGGGTTGATTCCATTCCATTCCATTCCCTTCGGGTTGATTCCATTCCATTCCATTGCATTCCATTCGGGTAGATTCCATTCAATTCCATTCCATTGCATTCCATTCCATTCCATTTCATTCCATTCGGGTTGAGTCCATTCCATTCCATTCCATTCCATTCGGGTTGATTCCATTCCATTTCATTCCATTAGATTCCATTACTTTCCATTCCATTCCTTTCAGGTTGATTCCATTCCGTTCCTTTCCATTCCATTCGGATT
This sequence comes from Pan paniscus, assembly GCF_029289425.2. Classification (NCBI taxonomy): domain Eukaryota; kingdom Metazoa; phylum Chordata; class Mammalia; order Primates; family Hominidae; genus Pan; species Pan paniscus. The sequence goes on along the minus strand of NC_073267.2, from coordinate 39,875,264 downwards.
GATACCATTCCATTCCATTCCACTGCATTACATTACATTCTATTCGGGTTGATTCCATTCCATTCCATTCCATTCCATTCGGGTTTATTCCATTCCATTTCATTCCATTCCTTTCCATTCCATTCCATTCCATTCCATTCCATTCCATTCCATTCGGGTTGATTCCATTCCATTCCATTCCATTGCATTCCATTCCATTACATTACATTACATTCTGGTTGATTCCATTCCATTCCATTCCATTCCATTCCATTCAGTTTGATTCCATTCCATTCCGTTCCATTCCATTCTATTCCATTCCATTCGTGTTGATTCCATTCCTTTCCATTCCATTGAATTCCATTCCATTCCGTTTCATTCCATTCGTGTTGATTCCATTCCATTCCATTCCCTTCCATTCGTGTAGATTCCATTCCATGCCATACCATTCCATTCCATTCCATTCAATTCCGGTTGATTCCATTCCATTCCATTCCATTCCATTCCATTCCATTCCATTTCATTTCCTTCGTGTTGATTCCATTCCATTCCATTCCGTTCCCTTCCATTCCATTCCATTAGAGTTGATTCCATTCCATTCCATTCCATTCCATTCCATTCCATTCCATTCCATTCCATTTCATTCCATTCCATTCCCGTCGGGTTGATTCCATTCCATTCCAATCCCTTCTGGTTGATTCCATTCCATTCCATTCCATTCCATTTCATTCCATTCTCGATGATTCCATTCCATTCCATTCCATTCCATTCGGGTTGATTCCATTCCATTTCATTCCATTAGATTCCATTCCTTTCCATTCCATTCCTTTCAGGTTGATTCCATTACGTTCCATTCCATTCCATTCGGGTTGATACCATTCCATTCCATTCCATTACATTGCATTACATTCTATTCGGGTTGATTCCATTCCATTCCTTTCCATTCCATTCCATTTTGGTTGATTCCATTCCATTCCATTCCATTCGATTCCATTCCATTCGTGTTGATTCCATTCAATTCCATTCAATTGCATTCCATTCCATTCCGTTTCATTCCATTGGTGTTGATTCCATTCCATACCATTCCATTCCATTGCATTCCCTTCCATTGGTGTTGATTCCATTCGATGCCACTGCATTCCATTCCATTCCATTCCATTCGGCTTGATTCCATGCCATTCCTTTCCATTCCCTTCTATTCCATTCCATTCCTTTGCACTCCATTCCATTCCATTCCATTCCATTTCATTCCATTCGGGTTGATTCCATTCCCTTCCATTCCATTCCATTCGGGTTGATTCCATTTCATTCCATTCCATTCCATTCCATTGCATTCTATTCCATTCTATTCCCTTCCATTGCATTCCATTCCATTGCATTTCATTCCTTTCCGGTTGATTCCATTCCATTCCATTCCATTTCATTCCATTCCATTCTGGTTGATTCCATTCCATTCCATTCCATTCCATTCGGGTTGATTCCATTCCATTCCATTCCATTTCATTCGGGTTGATTCCATTCCATTCCATTCCACTGCATTCCATTTCATTCCTTTCTATTCCATTGCATTCCATTCCACTCCATTTCGCTCCAATCAGGTTGATTCCATTCCACTCCATTCCATTCCATTCCATTCCCTTTGGGTTGATTCCATTCCAATCCATTCCATTCCATTCCATTCCATTCCATTCCATTCCAAACGCATTGATTCCATTCCATTCCATTCCATTCCATTCCATTCCATTCCATTTCATTCCATTCGGGTTGACACCATTCCATTGCATTTCCTTCCATTGATGTTGATTCCATTCCATTCCATTCCATTCCAATCGGGTTGATTCCATTCCATTCCATTCCATTGCATTCCATTCCATTCCATTTCATTCCATTCGGGTTGACTCCATTAAATTCCATTCCATTCCATTCCATTTGGGTTGATTCTTGCCATTCCATTCCTTTCCATTCCATTCATTTTGGGTTGATTCCATTCCATTCCATTCCATTCCATTCCATTCCATTCTATTCCATTCCATTCGTGTTGATTCCATTGCATTCCATTCCATTGCGTTCCATTCCCTTCCGTTTCATTCCATTCGTGTTGATTCCATTCCATTGAATTCCATTCCATTCCATTCCATTCGTGTTGATTCCATTCCATTCCATTCCATTGCATTGCATTCCATTCCATTCCATTCGGGTTGATTCCATTCCATTTCATTCCATTCCATTCCCTTCCATTCCATTCCATTAGGGTTGATTCCATTCCATTCCATTCCATTCCATTCCATTCCATTTCATTCCATTCCATTCCATTCCATTTCATTCCATTCCATTCCATTCCATTTCATTCCATTCCATTCCATTCCATTTCATTCCATTCCATTCCATTCCCTTCGGGTTGTTTCCATTCCATTCCATTCCCTTCGGGTTGATTCCATTCCATTCCATTGCATTCCATTCGGGTAGATTCCATTCAATTCCTTTCCATTGCATTCCATTCCTTTACATTTCATTCCATTCGGGTTGATTCCATTCCATTTCATTCCATTAGATTCCATTCCTTTCCATTCCATTCCTTTCAGGTTGATTCCATTCCGTTCCATTCCATTCGATTCGGATTGATACCATTCCATTCCATTCCATTGCATTACATTACGTTCTATTCGGGTTGATTCCATTCCATTCCATTCCATTCCATTCCATTCCATTCCATTCCATTCGGGTCTATTCCATTCCATTTCATTCCATTCCTTTCCATTCCATTCCATTGCATTCCATTTCTTTCCTTTCCATTCCATTGCATTCCATACCACTCCATTTCACTCCATTCAGGTTGATTCCATTCCATTCCATTCCATTAGCGTTGATTCCATTCCATTCCATTTCAATCCTTTACATTCCATTACCTTCGGGTTGATTCCATTACATTCCATTCCATTCGGGTTGATTCCAGTCCATTCCATTCCACTGCATTCCATTCCATTCCATTTCATTCCATTCGGGATGATTTCATTCCATTCCATTCCATTCCAATCCATTCCATTCCATTCGGGTTGATTCCATTCCATTTCATTCCATTCCATTCCATTCCTTTCCATTCCATTCCATTCGGGTTGATTCCATTCCATTCCATTCCATTCCCTTCCAGTACATTACATTACATTCTATTCTGGTTGATTGCATTCCACTCCATTCCATTCCATTCCATTCCATTCGGTTTGATTCCATTCCATTCCGTTACATTCCATTCTATTCCATTCCATTCGTGTTGATTCCATTCCATTCCATTCCGTGGAATTCCACTCCATTCCGTTTCATTCCATTCCTGTTGATTCCATTCCATTCCATTCCATTCCATTCCATTCCATTCCATTCCATTCCCTTCCATTCGTGTTGATTCCATTCCATGCCATACCATTCCATTCCATTCCATTCCATTCCATTCCGGTTGATTCCATTCCATTCCATTCCATTCCATTCCCTTCCATTCCATTCCATTCTATTCCCTTAGGGTTGATTCCATTCGATTCCATTCCCTTCGGGTTGATTCCATTCCATTCCATTGCATTCCATTCGGGTAGATTCCATTCAATTCCATTCCATTGCATTCCATTCCATTCCATTTCATTCCATTTGGGTTGATTCCATTCCATTCCATTCCATTCCATTCCATTCGGGTTGATTCCATTCCGTTTCATTCCATTAGATTCCATTACTTTCCATTCCATTCCTTTCAGGTTGATTCCATTCCGTTCCATTCCATTCCATTCGGATTGATACCATTCCATTCCATTCCATTCCATTGCATTACATTACATTCTATTCGGGTTGATTCCATTCCATTCCATTCCATTCCATTCCATTCCATTCGGGTTTATTCCATTCCATTTCATTCCATTCCTTTCCATTCCATTACATTCCATTCCATTCCATTCCATTCCATTGCATTCCATTCCATTACATTACATTCTATTCTGGTTGATTCCATTCCATTCCATTCCATTCCATTCCATTCCATTCGGTTTGATTCCATTCCATTCCGTTCCATTCCATTCTATTCCATTCCATTCGTGTTGATTCCATTCCTTTCCATTCCATTGAATTCCATTCCATTCCGTTTCATTCCATTCGTGTTGATTCCATTCCATTCCATTCCATTCCATTCCCTTCCATTCGTGTTGATTCCATTCCATGCCATACCATTCCATTCCATTCAATTCCGGTTGATTCCATTCCATTCCATTCCATTCCATTCCATTTCATTTCCTTCGTGTTGATTCCATTCCATTCCATTCCATTCCGTTCCCTTCCATTCCATTCCATTAGAGTTGATTCCATTCCATTCCATTCCATTCCATTCCATTCCATTTCATTCCATTCCATTCCCGTCAGGTTGATTCCATTCCATTCCATTCCCTTCTGGTTGATTCCATTCCATTCCATTCCATTCCATTCCATTCCATTTCATTCCATTCTCGATGATTCCATTCCATTCCATTCCATTCCATTCCATTCGGGTTGATTCCATTCCATTTCATTCCATTAGATTCCATTCCTTTCCATTCCATTCCTTTCAGGTTGATTCCATTACGTTCCATTCCATTCCATTCGGGTTGATACCATTCCATTCTATTACATTACATTACATTACATTCTATTCGGGTTGATTCCATTCCATTCCATTCCATTCCATTCCATTTTGGTTGATTCCATTCCATTCCATTCCATTCCATTCCATTCCATTCGTGTTGATTCCATTCAATTCCATTCAATTGCATTCCATTCCATTCCGTTTCATTCCATTGGTGTTGATTCCATTCCATACCATTCCATTCCATTCCCTTCCATTCGTTTTGATTCCATTCGATGCCACTGCATTCCATTCCATTCCATTCCATTCGGCTTGATTCCATGCCATTACTTTCCATTCCCTTCTATTCCATTCCATTCCTTTGCACTCCATTCCATTCCATTCCATTCCATTTCATTCCATTCGGGTTGATTCCATTCCCTTCCATTCCATTCCATTCGGGTTGATTCCATTTCATTCCATTCCATTCCATTCCATTGCATTCTATTCCATTCTATTCCCTTCCATTGCATTCCTTTCCATTGCATTTCATTCCTTTCCGGTTGATTCCATTCCATTCCATTCCATTTCATTCCATTCCATTCTGGTTGATTCCATTCTATTCCATTCCGTTCCATTCCATTTCCTTTCGGTTGATTGATTCCATTCCATTCCATTCCATTCCATTCGGGTTGATTCCATTCCATTCCATTCCATTTCATTCGGGTTGATTCCATTCCATTCCATTCCATTCCATTCCACTGCATTCCATTTCATTCCTTTCTATTCCATTGCATTCCATTCCACTCCATTTCGCTCCAATCAGGTTGATTCCATTCCACTCCATTCCATTCCATTCCATTCCATTAGGGTTGATAACATTCCATTCCATCGCATTCCATTCCATTCCATTCCATTCCATTCCCTTTGGGTTGATTCCATTCCAATCCATTCTTTCCATTCCATTCCATTCCATTCCATTCCAAACGGTTTGATTCCATTCCATTCCATTCCATTGCCTTCCATTCCATTCCATTTCATTCCATTCGGGTTGATACCATTCCATTGCATTTCCTTCCATTGAAGTTGATTCCATTCCATTCCCTTCCATTCCAATCGGGTTGATTCCATTCCATTCCATTCCATTGCATTCCATTCCATTCCATTTCATTCCATTCGGGTTGACTCCATTAAATTCCATTCCATTCCATTCCATTTGGTTTGATTCTTGCCATTCCATTCCTTTCCATTCCATTCATTTCGGGTTGATTCCATTCCATTCCATTCCATTCCATTCCATTCCATTCCATTCTATTCCATTCCATTCGTGTTGATTCCATTGCATTCCATTCCATTGCGTTCCATTCCCTTCCATTTCATTCCATTCGTGTTGATTCCATTCCATTGAATTCCATTCCATTCCATTCCATTCGTGTTGATTCCATTCCATTCCATTCCATTGCATTGCATTCCATTCCATTCCATTCCATTCGGGTTGATTCCATTCCATTTCATTCCATTCCATTCCCTTCCATTCCATTCCATTAGGGTTGATTCCATTCCATTCCATTCCGTTCCATTCCATTCCATTTCATTCCATTCCATACCATTCCCTTCGGGTTGTTTCCATTCCATTCCATTCCCTTCGGGTTGATTTCATTCCATTCCATTGCATTCCATTCGGGTAGATTCCATTCAATTCCTTTCCATTACATTCCATTCCATTACATTTCATTCCATTCGGGTTGATTCCATTCCATTTCATTCCATTAGATTCCATTCCTTTCCATTCCATTCCTTTCAGGTTGATTCCATTCCGTTCCATTCCATTCGATTCGGATTGATACCATTCCATTCCATTACATTGCATTACATTACATTCTATTCGGGTTGATTCCATTCCATTCCATTCCATTCCATTCCATTCTCGTTTATTCCATTCCATTTCATTCCATTCCTTTCCATTCCATTCCATTCCATTCCATTCCATTCCATTCTATTCGGGTTGATTCCATTCCATTCCATTCCATTGCATTCCATTACATTACATTACATTCTATTCTGGTTGATTCCATTCCATTCCATTCCATTCCATTCCATTCCATTCGGTTTGATTCCATTCCATTCCGTTCCATTCCATTCTATTCCATTCCATTCGTGTTGATTCCATTCCTTTCCATTCCATTGAATTCCATTCCATTCCGTTTCATTCCATTCGTGTTGATTCCATTCCATTCGATTCCATTCCCTTCCATTCGTGTTGATTCCATTCCATGCCATACCATTCCATTCCATTCAATTCCGGTTGATTCCATTCCATTCCATTCCATTCCATTCCATTTCATTTCCTTCGTGTTGATTCCATTCCTTTCCATTCCATTCCGTTCCCTTCCATTCCATTCCATTAGAGTTGATTCCATTCCATTCCATTCCATTCCATTCCATTCCATTCCATTTCATTCCATTCCATTCCCGTCAGGTTGATTCCATTCCATTCCATTCCCTTCTGGTTGATTCCATTCCATTCCATTCCATTCCATTCCATTCCATTCCATTTCATTCCATTCTCGATGATTCCATTCCATTCCATTCCATTCCATTCCATTCGGGTTGATTCCATTCCATTTCATTCCATTAGATTCCATTCCTTTCCATTCCATTCCTTTCAGGTTGATTCCATTACGTTCCATTCCATTCCATTCGGGTTGATACCATTCCATTCCATTCCATTACATTACATTACATTACATTCTATTCGGGTTGATTCCATTCCATTCCATTCCATTCCATTCCATTTTGGTTGATTCCATTCCATTCCATTCCATTCGATTCCATTCCATTCGTGTTGATTCCATTCAATTCCATTCAATTGCATTCCATTCCATTCCGTTTCATTCCATTGGTGTTGATTCCATTCCATACCATTCCATTCCATTCCCTTCCATTCGTGTTGATTCCATTCGATGCCACTGCATTCCATTCCATTCCATTCCATTCGGCTTTATTCCATGCCATTACTTTCCATTCCCTTCTATTCCATTCCATTCCTTTGCACTCCATTCCATTCCATTCCATTTCATTTCATTCCATTCGGGTTGATTCCATTCCCTTCCATTCCATTCCATTCGGGTTGATTCCATTTCATTCCATTCCATTCCATTCCATTGCATTCTATTCCATTCTATTCCCTTCCATTGCATTCCATTCCATTGCATTTCATTCCTTTCCGGTTGATTCCATTCCATTCCATTCCATTTCATTCCATTCCATTCTGGTTGATTCCATTCTATTCCATTCCATTCCATTCCATTTCCTTTCGGTTGATTGATTCCATTCCATTCCATTCCATTCCATTCGGGTTGATTCCATTCCATTCCATTCCATTTCATTCGGGTTGATTCCATTCCATTCCATTCCACTGCATTCCATTTCATTCCTTTCTATTCCATTGCATTCCATTCCACTCCATTTCGCTCCAATCAGATTGATTCCATTCCACTCCATTCCATTCCATTCCATTCCAATAGGGTTGATAACATTCCATTCCATCGCATTCCATTCCATTCCATTCTATTCCATTCCCTTTGGGTTGATTCCATTCCAATCCATTCCATTCCATTCCATTCCATTCCATTCCAAACGGTTTGATTACATTCCATTCCATTCCATTGCCTTCCATTCCATTCCATTTCATTCCATTCGGGTTGATACCATTCCATTGCATTTCCTTCCATTGATGTTGATTCCATTCCATTCCATTCCATTCCAATCGGGTTGATTCCATTCCATTCCATTCCATTGCATTCCATTCCATTCCATTTCATTCCATTCGGGTTGACTCCATTAAATTCCATTCCATTCCATTCCATTTGGGTTGATTCTTGCCATTCCATTCCTTTCCATTCCATTCATTTCGGGTTGATTCCATTCCATTCCATTCCATTCCATTCCATTCTATTCCATTCCATTCGTGTTGATTCCATTGCATTCCATTCCATTGCGTTCCATTCCCTTCCGTTTCATTCCATTCGTGTTGATTCCATTCCATTGAATTCCATTCCATTCCATTCCGTTCGTGTTGATTCCATTCCATTCCATTCCATTGCATTGCATTCCATTCCATTCCATTCCATTCGGGTTGATTCCATTCCATTTCATTCCATTCCATTCCCTTCCATTCCATTCCATTAGGGTTGATTCCATTCCATTCCATTCCATTCCATTCCATTCCATTTCATTCCATTCCATTCCATTCCCTTCGGGTTGTTTCCATTCCATTCCATTCCCTTCGGGTTGATTCCATTCCATTCCATTGCATTCCATTCGGGTAGATTCCATTCAATTCCTTTCCATTACATTCCATTCCATTACATTTCATTCCATTCGGGTTGATTCCATTCCATTTCATTCCATTAGATTCCATTCCTTTCCATTCCATTCCTTTCAGGTTGATTCCATTCCGTTCCATTCCATTCGATTCGGATTGATACCATTCCATTCCATTCCATTGCATTACATTACATTCTATTCGGGTTGATTCCATTCCATTCCATTCCATTCCATTCCATTCCATTCCATTCCATTCCATTCCATTCCATTCCATTCGGGTCTATTCCATTCCATTTCATTCCATTCCTTTCCATTCCATTCCATTGCATTCCATTTCTTTCCTTTCCATTCCATTGCATTCCATACCACTCCATTTCACTCCATTCAGGTTGATTCCATTCCATTCCATTCCATTAGCGTTGATTCCATTCCATTCCATTTCAATCCTTTACATTCCATTACCTTCGGGTTGATTCCATTACATTCCATTCCATTCGGGTTGATTCCAGTCCATTCCATTCCACTGCATTCCATTCCATTCCATTTCATTCCATTCGGGGTGATTTCATTCCATTCCATTCCATTCCAATCCATTCCATTCCATTCGGGTTGATTCCATTCCATTTCATTCCATTCCATTCCATTCCTTTCCATTCCATTCCATTCGGGTTGATTCCATTCCATTCCATTCCATTCCCTTCCAGTACATTACATTACATTCTATTCTGGTTGATTGCATTCCACTCCATTCCATTCCATTCCATTCCATTCGGTTTGATTCCATTCCATTCCGTTACATTCCATTCTATTCCATTCCATTCGTGTTGATTCCATTCCATTCCATTCCGTGGAATTCCATTCCATTCCGTTTCATTCCATTCGTGTTGATTCCATTCCATGCCATACCATTCCATTCCATTCCATTCCATTCCATTCCGGTTGATTCCATTCCATTCCATTCCATTCCATTCCCTTCCTTTCCATTCCATTAGGGTTGATTCCATTGCATTCCATTCCATTCCATTCCACTCCATTTCATTCCATTCCATTCTATTCCCTTCGGGTTGATTCCATTCGATTCCATTCCCTTCGGGTTGATTCCATTCCATTCCATTGCATTCGGGTTGATTCCATTCCATTCCATTCCATTCCCTTCCAGTACATTACATTACATTCTATTCTGGTTGATTGCATTCCACTCCATTCCATTCCATTCCATTCCATTCGGTTTGATTCCATTCCATTCCGATACATTCCATTCTATTCCATTACATTCGTCTTGATTCCATTCCATTCCATTCCGTGGAATTCCATTCCATTCCGTTTCATTCCATTCGTGTTGATTCCATTCCATTCCATTCCATTCCATTCCCTTCCATTCGTGTTGATTCCATTCCATGCCATACCATTCCATTCCATTCCATTCCATTCCATTCCATTTCATTCCATTCTCGATGATTCCATTCCATTCCATTCCATTCCATTCGGGTTGATTCCATTCCATTTCATTCCATTAGATTCCATTCCTTTCCATTCCATTCCTTTCAGGTTGATTCCATTACGTTCCATTCCATTCCATTCGGGTTGATACCATTCCATTCCATTCCATTACATTACAATACATTCTATTCGGGTTGATTCCATTCCATTCCATTCCATTCCATTCCATTTTGGTTGATTCCATTCCATTCCATTCCATTCGATTCCATTCCATTCGTGTTGATTCCATTCAGTTCCATTCAATTGCATTCCATTCCATTCCGTTTCATTCCATTGGTGTTGATTCCATTCCATACCATTCCATTCCATTCCCTTCCATTCGTGTTGATTCCATTCGATGCCACTGCATTCCATTCCATTCGATTCCATTTGGCTTGATTCCATGCCATTACTTTCCATTCCCTTCTATTCCATTCCATTCCTTTGCACTCCATTCCATTCCATTCCATTCCATTTCATTCCATTCGGGTTGATTCCATTCCCTTCCATTCCATTCCATTCGGGTTGATTCCTTTTCATTCCATTCCATTCCATTCCATTGCATTCTATTCCATTCTATTCCCTTCCATTGCATTCCATTCCATTGCATTTCATTCCTTTCCGGTTGATTCCATTCCATTCCATTCCATTTCATTCCATTCCATTCTGGTTGATTCCATTCTATTCCATTCCATTCCATTCCATTTCCTTTCGGTTGATTGATTCCATTCCATTCCATTCCATTCCATTCGGGTTGATTCCATTCCATTCCATTCCATTTCATTCGGGTTGATTCCATTCCATTCCATTCCATTCCATTCCACTGCATTCCATTTCATTCCTTTCTATTCCATTGCATTCCATTCCACTCCATTTCGCTCCAATCAGGTTGATTCCATTCCACTCCATTCCATTCCATTCCATTCCATTAGGGTTGATAACATTCCATTCCATCCCATTCCATTCCATTCCATTCCATTCCATTCCATTCCATTCCCTTTGGGTTGATTCCATTCCAATCCATTCCATTCCATTCCATTCCATTCCATTCCAAACGGGTTGATTCCATTCCATTCCATTCCATTCCATTGCCTTCCATTCCATTCCATTTCATTCCATTCGGGTTGATACCTTTCCATTCCATTCCATTGCATTTCCTTCCATTGATGTTGATTCCATTCCAATCCATTCCATTCCAATCGGGTTGATTCCATTCCATTCCATTCCATTGCATTCCATTCCATTCCATTTCATTCCATTAGGGTTGACTCCATTAAATTCCATTCCATTCCATTCCATTTGGGTTGATTCTTGCCATTCCATTCCTTTCCATTCCATTCATTTCGGGATGATTCCATTCCATTCCATTCCATTCCATTCCATTCCATTCTATTCCATTCCATTTGTGTTGATTCCATTGCATTCCATTCCATTGCGTTCCATTCCCTTCCGTTTCATTCCATTCGTGTTGATTCCATTCCATCGAATTCCATTCCATTCCATTCCATTCGTGTTGATTCCATTCCATTCCATTCCATTGAATTGCATTCCATTCCATTCCATTCCATTCGGGTTGATTCCATTCCATTTCATTCCATTCCATTCCCTTCCATTCCATTCCATTAGGGTTGATTCCATTCCATTCCATTCCATTCCATTCCATTTCATTCCATTCCATTCCATTCCCTTCGGGTTGATTCCATTCCATTCCATTCCCTTCGGGTTGATTCCATTCCATTCCATTGCATTCCATTCGGGTAGATTCCATTCAATTCCATTCAATTGCATTCCATTCCATTCCGTTTCATTCCATTGGTGTTGATTCCATTCCATACCATTCCATTCCATTCCCTTCCATTCGTGTTGATTCCATTCGATGCCACTGCATTCCATTCCATTCGATTCCATTCGGCTTGATTCCATGCCATTACTTTCCATTCACTTCTATTCCATTCCATTCCTTTGCACTCCATTCCATTCCATTCCATTCCATTTCATTCCATTCGGGTTGATTCCATTCCCTTCCATTCCATTCCATTCGGGTTGATTCCATTTCATTCCATTCCATTCCATTCCATTGCATTCTATTCCATTCTATTCCCTTCCATTGCGTTCCATTCCATTGCATTTCATTCCTTTCCGGTTGATTCCATTCCATTCCATTCCATTTCATTCGGGTTGATTCCATTCCATTCCATTCCATTCCATTCCACTGCATTCCATTTCATTCCTTTCTATTCCATTGCATTCCATTCCACTCCATTTCGCTCCAATCAGGTTGATTCCATTCCACTCCATTCCATTCCATTCCATTCCATTAGGGTTGATAACATTCCATTCCATCGCATTCCATTCCATTCCATTCCATTCCAAACGGTTTCATTCCATTCCATTCCATTCCATTGCCTTCCATTCCATTCCATTTCATTCCATTCGGGTTGATACCATTCCATTGCATTTCCTTCCATTGATGTTGATTCCATTCCATTCCATTCCATTCCAATCGGGTTGATTCCATTCCATTCCATTCCATTGCATTCCATTCCATTCCATTTCATTCCATTCGGGTTGACTCCATTAAATTCCATTCCATTCCATTCCATTTGGGTTGATTCTTGCCATTCCATTCCTTTCCATTCCATTCATTTCGGGTTGATTCCATTCCATTCCATTCCATTCCATTCCATTCTATTCCATTCCATTCGTGTTGATTCCATTGCATTCCATTCCATTGCGTTCCATTCCCTTCCGTTTCATTCCATTCGTGTTGATTCCATTCCATTGAATTCCATTCCATTCCATTCCATTCGTGTTGATTCCATTCCATTCCATTCCATTGCATTGCATTCCATTCCATTCCATTCCATTCGGGTTGATTCCATTCCATTTCATTCCATTCCATTCCCTTCCATTCCATTCCATTAGGGTTGATTCCATTCCATTCCATTCCATTCCATTCCATTCCATTTCATTCCATTCCATTCCATTCCCTTCGGATTGTTTCCATTCCATTCCATTCCCTTCGGGTTGATTCCATTCCATTCCATTGCATTCCATTCGGGTAGATTCCATTCAATTCCTATCCATTACATTCCATTCCATTACATTTCATTCCATTCGGGTTGATTCCATTCCATTTCATTCCATTAGATTCCATTCCTTTCCATTCCATTCCTTTCAGGTTGATTCCATTCCGTTCCATTCCATTCGATTCGGATTGATACCATTCCATTCCATTCCATTGCATTACATTACATTCTATTCGGGTTGATTCCATTCCATTCCATTCCATTCCATTCCATTCCATTCGTGTCTATTCCATTCCATTTCATTCCATTCCTTTCCATTCCATTCCATTGCATTCCATTTCTTTCCTTTCCATTCCATTGCATTCCATACCACTCCATTTCACTCCATTCAGGTTGATTCCATTCCATTCCATTCCATTAGCGTTGATTCCATTCCATTCCATTTCAATCCTTTACATTCCATTACCTTCGGGTTGATTCCATTACATTCCATTCCATTCGGGTTGATTCCAGTCCATTCCATTCCACTGCATTCCATACCATTCCATTTCATTCCATTCGGGGTGATTTCATTCCATTCCATTCCATTCCAATCCATTCCATTCCATTCGGGTTGATTCCATTCCATTTCATTCCATTCCATTCCATTCCTTTCCATTCCATTCCATTCGGGTTGATTCCATTCCATTCCATTCCATTCCCTTCCAGTACATTACATTACATTCTATTCTGGTTGATTGCATTCCACTCCATTCCATTCCATTCCATTCCATTCGGTTTGATTCCATTCCATTCCGTTACATTCCATTCTATTCCATTCCATTCGTGTTGATTCCATTCCATTCCATTCCATGGAATTCCATTCCATTCCGTTTCATTCCATTCGTGTTGATTCCATTCCATTCCATTCCATTCCATTCCATTCCCTTCCATTCGTGTTGATTCCATTCCATGCCATACCATTCCATTCCATTCCATTCCATTCCGGTTGATTCCATTCCATTCCATTCCATTCCATTCCCTTCCATTCCATTCCATTAGGGTTTATTCCATTGCATTCCATTCCATTCCATTCCACTCCATTTCATTCCATTCCATTCCATTCCCTTCGGGTTGATTCCATTCCATTCCATTCCCTTCGGGTTGATTCCATTCCATTCCATTGCATTCCATTCGGGTAGATTCCATTCAATTCCATTCCATTGCATTCCATTCCATTCCATTTCATTCCATTCGGGTTGAGTCCATTCCATTCCATTCCATTCCATTCGGGTTGATTCCATTCCATTTCATTCCATTAGATTCCATTACTTTCCATTCCATTCCTTTCAGGTTGATTCCATTCCGTTCCATTCCATTCCATTCGGATTGATACCATTCCATTCCATTCCATTGCATTACATTACATTCTATTCGGGTTGATGCCATTCCATTCCATTCCATTCCATTCCATTCCATTCCATTCCATTCCATTCCATTCGGGTTTATTCCATTCCATTTCATTCCATTCCTTTCCATTCCATTCCATTCCATTCCATTCCATTCCATTCCATTCCATTCCATTCCATTCTGGTTGATTCCATTCCATTCCATTCCATTGCATTCCATTACATTACATTACATTCTATTCTGGTTGATTCCATTCCATTCCATTCCATTCGGTTTGATTCCATTCCATTCCGTTCCATTCCATTTCATTTCCTTCGTGTTGATTCCATTCCATTCCATTCCATTCCGTTCCCTTCCATTCCATTCCATTAGAGTTGATTCCATTCCATTCCATTCCATTCCATTCCATTCCTTTCCATTTCATTCCATTCCATTCCCGTCGGGTTGATTCCATTCCATTCCATTCCTTTCTGGTTGATTCCATTCCATTCCATTCCATTCCATTCCATTCCATTCCATTCCATTTCATTCCATTCTCGATGATTCCATTCCATTCCATTCCATTCCATTCGGGTTGATTCCATTCCATTTCATTCCATTAGATTCCATTCCTTTCCATTCCATTCCTTTCAGGTTGATTCCATTACGTTCCATTCCATCCATTCGGGTTGATACCATTCCATTCCATTCCATTACATTACATTACATTCTATTCGGGTTGATTCCATTCCATTCCATTCCATTCCATTTTGGTTGATTCCATTCCATTCCATTCCATTCCATTCCATTCCATTCCATTCCATTCCATTCGTGTTGATTCCATTCAATTCCATTCAATTGCATTCCATTCCATTCCGTTTCATTCCATTGGTGTTGATTCCATTCCATACCATTCCATTCCATTCCATACCCTTCCATTCGTGTTGATTCCATTCGATGCCACTGCATTCCATTCCATTCCATTCCATTCGGCTTGATTCCATGCCATACCTTTCCATTCCCTTCTATTCCATTCCATTCCTTTGCACTCCATTCCATTCCATTCCATTCCATTTCATTCCATTCGGGTTGATTCCATTCCCTTCCATTCCATTCCATTCGGGTTGATTCCATTTCATTCCATTGCATTCCATTCCATTGCATTCTATTCCATTCTATTCCCTTCCATTGCATTCCATTCCATTGCATTTCATTCCTTTCCTGTTGATTCCATTCCATTCCATTCCATTTCATTCCATTCCATTCTGGTTGATTCCATTCTATTCCATTCCATTCCATTCCATTTCCTTTCGGTTGATTGATTCCATTCCATTCCATTCCATTCCATTCGGGTTGATTCCATTCCATTCCATTCCATTTCATTCGGGTTGATTCCATTCCATTCCATTCCATTTCATTCCACTGGATTCCATTTCATTCCTTTCTATTCCATTGCATTCCATTCCACTCCATTTCGCTCCAATCAGGTTGATTCCATTCCACTCCATTCCATTCCATTCCATTCAATTAGGGTTGATAACATTCCATTCCATCCCAATCCATTCCATTCCATTCCCTTTGGGTTGATTCCACTCCAATCCATTCCATTCCATTCCATTCCATTCCAAACGGGTTGATTCCATTCCATTCCATTCCATTGCCTTCCATTCCATTCCATTTCATTCCATTCGGGTTGATACCTTTCCATTCCATTCCATTGCATTTCCTTCCATTGATGTTGATTCCATTCCATTCCATTCCATTCCAATCGGGTAGATTCCATTCAATTCCATTCCATTGCATTCCATTCCATTCCATTTCATTCCATTCGGGTTGACTCCATTAAATTCCATTCCATTCCATTCCATTTGGGTTGATTCTTGCCATTCTATTCCTTTCCATTCCATTCATTTCGGGTTGATTCCATTCCATTCCATTCCATTCCATTCTATTCCATTCCATTCGTGTTGATTCCATTGCATTCCATTCCATTGCGTTCCATTCCCTTCCGTTTCATTCCATTCCTGTTGATTCCATTCCATTGAATTCCATTCCATTCCATTCCATTCGTGTTGATTCCATTCCATTCCATTCCATTGAATTGCATTCCTTTCCATTCCATTCCATTCGGGTTGATTCCATTCCATTTCATTCCATTCCATTCCCTTCCATTCCATTCCATTAGGGTTGATTCCATTCCATTCTATTCCATTCCATTCCATTTCATTCCATTCCATTCCATTCCCTTCGGGTTGATTCCATTCCATTCCATGCCCTTCGGGTTAATTCCATTCCATTTCATTGCATTCCATTCAGGTAGATTCCATTCAAATCCATTCCATTGCATTCCATTCCATTCCATTTCATTCCATTCGGGTTGATTCCATTCCATTTCATTCCATTAGATTCCATTCCTTTCCATTACATTCCTTTCAGGTTGATTCCATTCCGTTCCATTCCATTCGATTCGGATTGATACCATTCCATTCCATTCGATTGCATTACATTACATTCTATTCGGGTTGATTCCATTCCATTCCATTCCATTCCATTCCATTCCATTCCATTCCATTCCATTCCATTCGTGTCTATTCCATTCCATTTCATTCCATTCCTTTCCATTCCATTCCATTGCATTCCATTTCTTTCCTTTCCATTCCATTGCATTCCATACCACTCCATTTCACTCCATTCAGGTTGATTCCATTCCATTCCATTCCATTAGCGTTGATTCCATTCCATTCCATTTCAATCCTTTACATTCCATTACCTTCGGGTTGATTCCATTACATTCCATTCCATTCGGGTTGATTCCAGTCCATTCCATTCCACTGCATTCCATACCATTCCATTTCATTCCATTCGGGGTGATTTCATTCCATTCCATTCCATTCCAATCCATTCCATTCCATTCGGGTTGATTCCATTCCATTTCTTTCCATTCCATTCCATTCCTTTCCATTCCATTCCATTCGGGTTGATTCCATTCCATTCCATTCCATTCCCTTCCAGTACATTACATTACATTCTATTCTGGTTGATTGCATTCCACTCCATTCCATTCCATTCCATTCCATTCGGTTTGATTCCATTCCATTCCGTTACATTCCATTCTATTCCATTCCATTCGTGTTGATTCCATTCCATTCCATTCCATGGAATTCCATTCCATTCCGTTTCATTCCATTCGTGTTGATTCCATTCCATTCCATTCCATTCCATTCCATTCCCTTCCATTCGTGTTGATTCCATTCCATGCCATACCATTCCATTCCATTCCATTCCATTCCGGTTGATTCCATTCCATTCCATTCCATTCCATTCCCTTCCATTCCATTCCATTAGGGTTTATTCCATTGCATTCCATTCCATTCCATTCCACTCCATTTCATTCCATTCCATTCCATTCCCTTCGGGTTGATTCCATTCCATTCCATTCCCTTCGGGTTGATTCCATTCCATTCCATTGCATTCCATTCGGGTAGATTCCATTCAATTCCATTCCATTGCATTCCATTCCATTCCATTTCATTCCATTCGGGTTGAGTCCATTCCATTCCATTCCATTCCATTCGGGTTGATTCCATTCCATTTCATTCCATTAGATTCCATTACTTTCCATTCCATTCCTTTCAGGTTGATTCCATTCCGTTCCATTCCATTCCATTCGGATTGATACCATTCCATTCCATTCCATTGCATTACATTACATTCTATTCGGGTTGATGCCATTCCATTCCATTCCATTCCATTCCATTCCATTCCATTCCATTCCATTCGGGTTTATTCCATTCCATTTCATTCCATTCCTTTCCATTCCATTCCATTCCATTCCATTCCATTCCATTCCATTCCATTCCATTCTGGTTGATTCCATTCCATTCCATTCCATTGCATTCCATTACATTACATTACATTCTATTCTGGTTGATTCCATTCCATTCCATTCCATTCGGTTTGATTCCATTCCATTCCGTTCCATTCCATTTCATTTCCTTCGTGTTGATTCCATTCCATTCCATTCCATTCCGTTCCCTTCCATTCCATTCCATTAGAGTTGATTCCATTCCATTCCATTCCATTCCTTTCCATTTCATTCCATTCCATTCCCGTCGGGTTGATTCCATTCCATTCCATTCCTTTCTGGTTGATTCCATTCCATTCCATTCCATTCCATTCCATTCCATTCCATTCCATTTCATTCCATTCTCGATGATTCCATTCCATTCCATTCCATTCCATTCGGGTTGATTCCATTCCATTTCATTCCATTAGATTCCATTCCTTTCCATTCCATTCCTTTCAGGTTGATTCCATTACGTTCCATTCCATCCATTCGGGTTGATACCATTCCATTCCATTCCATTACATTACATTACATTCTATTCGGGTTGATTCCATTCCATTCCATTCCATTCCATTTTGGTTGATTCCATTCCATTCCATTCCATTCCATTCCATTCCATTCCATTCCATTCGTGTTGATTCCATTCAATTCCATTCAATTGCATTCCATTCCATTCCGTTTCATTCCATTGGTGTTGATTCCATTCCATACCATTCCATTCCATTCCATACCCTTCCATTCGTGTTGATTCCATTCGATGCCACTGCATTCCATTCCATTCCATTCCATTCGGCTTGATTCCATGCCATACCTTTCCATTCCCTTCTATTCCATTCCATTCCTTTGCACTCCATTCCATTCCATTCCATTCCATTTCATTCCATTCGGGTTGATTCCATTCCCTTCCATTCCATTCCATTCGGGTTGATTCCATTTCATTCCATTGCATTCCATTCCATTGCATTCTATTCCATTCTATTCCCTTCCATTGCATTCCATTCCATTGCATTTCATTCCTTTCCGGTTGATTCCATTCCATTCCATTCCATTTCATTCCATTCCATTCTGGTTGATTCCATTCTATTCCATTCCATTCCATTCCATTTCCTTTCGGTTGATTGATTCCATTCCATTCCATTCCATTCCATTCGGGTTGATTCCATTCCATTCCATTCCATTTCATTCGGGTTGATTCCATTCCATTCCATTCCATTTCATTCCACTGGATTCCATTTCATTCCTTTCTATTCCATTGCATTCCATTCCACTCCATTTCGCTCCAATCAGGTTGATTCCATTCCACTCCATTCCATTCCATTCCATTCAATTAGGGTTGATAACATTCCATTCCATCCCAATCCATTCCATTCCATTCCCTTTGGGTTGATTCCACTCCAATCCATTCCATTCCATTCCATTCCATTCCAAACGGGTTGATTCCATTCCATTCCATTCCATTGCCTTCCATTCCATTCCATTTCATTCCATTCGGGTTGATACCTTTCCATTCCATTCCATTGCATTTCCTTCCATTGATGTTGATTCCATTCCATTCCATTCCATTCCAATCGGGTAGATTCCATTCAATTCCATTCCATTGCATTCCATTCCATTCCATTTCATTCCATTCGGGTTGACTCCATTAAATTCCATTCCATTCCATTCCATTTGGGTTGATTCTTGCCATTCTATTCCTTTCCATTCCATTCATTTCGGGTTGATTCCATTCCATTCCATTCCATTCCATTCTATTCCATTCCATTCGTGTTGATTCCATTGCATTCCATTCCATTGCGTTCCATTCCCTTCCGTTTCATTCCATTCCTGTTGATTCCATTCCATTGAATTCCATTCCATTCCATTCCATTCGTGTTGATTCCATTCCATTCCATTCCATTGAATTGCATTCCTTTCCATTCCATTCCATTCGGGTTGATTCCATTCCATTTCATTCCATTCCATTCCCTTCCATTCCATTCCATTAGGGTTGATTCCATTCCATTCTATTCCATTCCATTCCATTTCATTCCATTCCATTCCATTCCCTTCGGGTTGATTCCATTCCATTCCATGCCCTTCGGGTTAATTCCATTCCATTTCATTGCATTCCATTCAGGTAGATTCCATTCAAATCCATTCCATTGCATTCCATTCCATTCCATTTCATTCCATTCGGGTTGATTCCATTCCATTTCATTCCATTAGATTCCATTCCTTTCCATTACATTCCTTTCAGGTTGATTCCATTCCGTTCCATTCCATTCGATTCGGATTGATACCATTCCATTCCATTCGATTACATTACATTACATTCTATTCGGGTTGATTCCATTCCATTCCATTCCATTCCATTCCATTCCATTCCATTCCATTCCATTCGGGTCTATTCCATTCCATTTCATGCCATTCCTTTCCATTCCATTCCATTGCATTCCATTTCTTTCCTTTCCATTCCATTGCATTCCATACCACTCCATTTCACTCCATTCAGGTTGATTCCATTCCATTCCATTCCATTCGGTTTGATTCCACTCCATTCCGTTCCATTCCATTCTATTCCATTCCATTCGTGTTGATTCCATTCCTTTCCATTCCATTGAATTCCATTCCATTCCGTTTCATTCCATTCGTGTTGATTCCATTCCATTCCATTCCATTCCATTCCATTCCATTCCCTTCCATTCGTGTTGATTCCATTCCATGCCCTACCATTCCATTCAATTCCGGTTGATTCCATTCCATTCCATTCCATTCCATTCCATTTCATTTCCTTCGTGTTGATTCCATTCCATTCCATTCCATTCCGTTCCCTTCCATTCCATTCCATTGGAGTTGATTCCATTTCATTCCATTCCATTCCATTCCATTCCATTCCATTTCATTCCATTCCATTCCCGTCGGGTTAATTCCATTCCATTCCATTCCCTTCTGGTTGATTCCATTCCATTCCATTCCATTCCATTCCATTCCATTTCATTCCATTCTCGATGATTCCATTCCATTCTATTCCATTCCATTCGGGTTGATTCCATTCCATTTCATTCCATTAGATTCCATTCCTTTCCATTCCATTCCTTTCAGGTTGATTCCATTACGTTCCATTCCATTCCATTCGGGTTGATACCATTCCATTCCATTCCATTCCATTCCATTACATTCTATTCGGGTTGATTCCATTCCATTCCATTCCATTCCATTCCATTCCATTTTGGTTGATTCCATTCCATTCCATTCCATTGCATTCCATTCCATTCGTGTTGATTCCATTCAATTCCATTCAATTGCATTCCATTCCATTCCGTTTCATTCCATTGGTGTTGATTCCATTCCATACCATTCCATTCCATTCCATTCCCTTCCATTCGTGTTGATTCCATTCGATGCCACTGCATTCCATTCCATTCCATTCCATTCGGCTTGATTCCATGCCATTACTTTCCATTCCCTTCTATTCCATTCCATTCCTTTGCACTCCATTCCATTCCATTTCATTCCATTCGGGTTGATTCCATTCCCTTCCATTCCATTCCATTCGTGTTGATTCCATTTCATTCCATTCCATTCCATTCCATTGCATTCTATTCCATTCTATTCCCTTCCATTGCATTCCATTCCATTGCATTTCATTCCTTTCCGGTTGATTCCATTCCATTCCATTCCATTTCATTCCATTCCATTCTGGTTGATTCCATTCTATTCCATTCCATTCCATTCCATTTCCTTTCGGTTGATTGATTCCATTCCATTCCATTCCATTCGGGTTGATTCCATTCCATTCCATTCCATTTCATTCGGGTTGATTCCATTCCATTCCATTCCATTCCATTCCACTGTATTCCATTTCATTCCTTTCTATTCCATTGCATTCCATTCCACTCCATTTCGCTCCAATCAGGTTGATTCCATTCCACTCCATTCCATTCCATTCCATTCAATTAGGGTTGATAACATTCCATTCCATCCCATTCCATTCCATTCCATTCCCTTTGGGTTGATTCCATTCCAATCCATTCCATTCCATTCCATTCCATTCCATTCCAAACGGGTTGATTCCATTCCATTCCATTCCATTGCCTTCCATTATATTCCATTTCATTCCATTCGGGTTGATACCTTTCCATTCCATTCCATTGCATTTCCTTCCATTGATGTTGATTCCATTCCATTCCATTCCATTCCAATCGGGTTGATTCCATTCCATTCCATTCCATTGCATTCCATTCCATTCCATTTCATTCCATTCGGGTTGACTCCATTAAATTCCATTCCATTCCATTCCATTTGGGTTGATTCTTGCCATTCCACTCCTTTCCATTCCATTCATTTCAGGTTGATTCCATTCCATTCCATTCCATTCCATTCTATTCCATTCCATTCGTGTTGATTCCGTTGCATTCCGTTCCATTGCGTTCCATTCCCTTCCGTTTCATTCCATTCGTGTTGATTCCATTCCATTGAATTCCATTCCATTCCATTCCATTCGTGTTGATTCCATTCCATTGCATTGCATTCCATTCCATTCCATTCCATTCGGGTTGATTCCATTCCATTTCATTCCATTCCATTCCCTTCCATTCCATTCCATTAGGGTTGATTCCATTCCATTCCATTCCATTCCATTCCATTCCATTTCATTCCATTCCATTCCATTCCCTTCGGGTTGATTCCATTCCATTCCATTCCCTTCGGGTTGATTCCATTCCATTCCATTGCATTCCATTCGGGTAGATTCCATTCAATTCCATTCCATTGCATTCCATTCCATTCCATTTCATTCCATTCGGGTTGATTCCATTCCATTTCATTCCATTAGATTCCATTCCTTTCCATTCCATTCCTTTCAGGTTGATTCCATTCCGTTCCATTCCATTCGATTCGGATTGATACCATTCCATTCCATTCCATTGCATTACATTACATTCTATTCGGGTTGATTCCATTCCATTCCATTCCATTCCATTCCATTCCATTCCATTCCATTCTATTCGGGTCTATTTCATTCCATTTCATTCCATTCCTTTCCATTCCATTCCATTGCATTCCATTTCTTTCCTTTC
Source organism: Pan paniscus (assembly GCF_029289425.2). Classification (NCBI taxonomy): domain Eukaryota; kingdom Metazoa; phylum Chordata; class Mammalia; order Primates; family Hominidae; genus Pan; species Pan paniscus. The sequence goes on along the minus strand of NC_073267.2, from coordinate 39,851,606 downwards.
CATTCCATAGCATTCCATACCACTCCATTTCACTCCATTCAGGTTGATTCCATTCCATTCCATTCCATTCCATTAGCTTTGATTCCATTCCATTCCATTTCAATCCTTTACATTCCATTACCTTCGGGTTGATTCCATTCCATTCCATTCCATTCGGGTTGATTCCAGTCCATTCCATTCCACTGCATTCCATTCCATTCCATTTCATTCCATTCGTGGTGATTTCATTCCATTCCATTCCATTCCAATCCATTCCATTCCATTCGGGTTGATTCCATTCCATTTCATTCCATTCCATTCCATTCCTTTCCATTCCATTCCATTCGGGTTGATTCCATTCCATTCCATTCCATTCCCTTCCAGTACATTACATTACATTCTATTCTGGTTGATTGCATTCCACTCCATTCCATTCCATTCCATTCCATTCGGTTTGATTCCATTCCATTCCGTTACATTCCATTCTATTCCATTCCATTCGTGTTGATTCCATTCCATTCCATTCCATGGAATTCCATTCCATTCCATTCCATGGAATTCCATTCCATTCCGTTTCATTCCATTCATGTTGATTCCATTCCATTCCATTCCATTCCATTCCATTCCATTCCATTCGTGTTGATTCCATTCCATGCCATACCATTCCATTCCATTCCATTCCATTCCATTCCATTCCATTCCGGTTGATTCCATTCCATTCCATTCCATTCCATTCCCTTCCATTCCATTCCATTAGGGTTGATTCCATTGCATTCCATTCCATTCCATTCCACTCCATTTCATTCCATTCCATTCCATTCCCTTCAGGTTGATTCCATTCCATTCCATTCCCTTCGGGTTGATTCCATTCCACTCCATTGCATTCCATTCGGGTAGATTCCATTCAATTCCATTCCATTCCATTCCATTCCATTCCATTTCATTCCATTCGGGTTGATTCCATTCCATTCCATTCCATTCCATTCGGGTTGATTCCATTCCATTTCATTCCTTTAGATTCCATTACTTTCCATTCCATTCCTTTCAGGTTGATTCCATTCCGTTCCATTCCATTCCATTCGGATTGATACCATTCCATTCCATTCCATTGCATTACATTACATTCTATTCGGGTTGATGCCATTCCATTCCATTCCATTCCATTCCATTCCATTCCATTCCATTCCATTCCATTCGGGTTTATTCCATTCCATTTCATTCCATTCCTTTCCATTCCATTTCATTCCATTCCATTCCATTCGGGTTGATTCCATTCCATTCCATTCCATTGCATTCCATTCCATTACATTACATTCTATTCTGGTTGATTCCATTCCATTCCGTTCCATTCCATTCCATTCGGTTTGATTCCATTCCATTCCGTTCCATTCCATTCTATTCCATTCCATTCGTGTTGATTCCATTCCTTTCCATTCCATTGAATTCCATTCCATTCCGTTTCATTCCATTGGTGTTGATTCCATTCCATACCATTCCATTCCATTCCCTTCCATTCGTGTTGATTCCATTCGATGCCACTGCATTCCATTCCATTCCATTCCATTCCATTCGGCTTGATTCCATGCCATTACTTTCCATTCCCTTCTATTCCATTCCATTCCTTTGCACTCCATTCCATTCCATTTCATTCCATTCGGGTTGATTCCATTCCCTTCCATTCCATTCCATTCGTGTTGATTCCATTTCATTCCATTCCATTCCATTCCATTGCATTCTATTCCATTCTATTCCCTTCCATTGCATTCCATTCCATTGCATTTCATTCCTTTCCGGTTGATTCCATTCCATTCCATTCCATTTCATTCCATTCCATTCTGGTTGATTCCATTCTATTCCATTCCTTTCCATTCCATTCCATTGCATTCCATTTCTTTCCTTTCCATTCCATAGCATTCCATACCACTCCATTTCACTCCATTCAGGTTGATTCCATTCCATTCCATTCCATTCCATTCCATTCCATTAGCTTTGATTCCATTCCATTCCATTTCAATCCTTTACATTCCATTACCTTCGGGTTGATTCCATTACATTCCATTCCATTCGGGTTGATTCCAGTCCATTCCATTCCACTGCATTCCATTCCATTCCATTTCATTCCATTCGTGGTGATTTCATTCCATTCCATTCCATTCCAATCCATTCCATTCCATTCGGGTTGATTCCATTCCATTTCATTCCATTCCATTCCATTCCTTTCCATTCCATTCCATTCGGGTTGATTCCATTCCATTCCATTCCATTCCCTTCCAGTACATTACATTACATTCTATTCTGGTTGATTGCATTACACTCCATTCCATTCCATTCCATTCCATTCGGTTTGATTCCATTCCATTCCGTTACATTCCATTCTATTCCATTCCATTCGTGTTGATTCCATTCCATTCCATTCCATGGAATTCCATTCCATTCCGTTTCATTCCATTCGTGTTGATTCCATTCCATTCCATTCCATTCCATTCCATTCCATTCCATTCCATTCGTGTTGATTCCATTCCATGCCATACCATTCCATTCCATTCCATTCCATTCCGGTTGATTCCATTCCATTCCATTCCCTTCCATTCCATTCCATTAGGGTTGATTCCATTGCATTCCATTCCATTCCATTCCACTCCATTTCATTCCATTCCATTCCATTCCCTTCAGGTTGATTCCATTCCATTCCATTCCCTTCGGGTTGATTCCATTCCATTCCATTGCATTCCATTCGGGTAGATTCCATTCAATTCCATTCCATTCCATTCCATTCCATTCTATTTCATTCCATTCGGGTTGATTCCATTCCATTCCATTCCATTCGGGTTGATTTCATTCCATTTCATTCCTTTACATTCCATTACTTTCCATTCCATTGCTTTCAGGTTGATTCCATTCCGTTCCATTCCATTCCATTCGGATTGATACCATTCCATTCCATTCCATTGCATTACATTACATTCTATTCGGGTTGATGCCATTCCATTCCATTCCATTCCATTCCATTCCATTCCATTCCATTCCATTCGGGTTTATTCCATTCCATTTCATTCCATTCCTTTCCTTTCCATTCCATTCCATTCCATTCCATTCGGGTTGATTCCATTCCATTCCATTCCATTGCATTCCATTCCATTACACTACATTACATTCTGGTTGATTCCATCCCATTCCATTCCATTCCATTCCATTCGGTTTGATTCCATTCCATTCCGTTCCATTCCATTCTATTCCATTCCATTCCTGTTGATTCCATTCCTTTCCATTCCATTCCATTCCATTCCATTCCATTCCCTTCCATTCGTGTAGATTCCATTCCATGCCATACCATTCCATTCCATTCCATTCCATTCGGGTTGATTCCATTCCATTCCATTCCATTGCATTCCATTCCATTCCATTTCATTCCATTCGTGTTGACTCCATTAAATTCCATTCCATTCCATTCCATTTGGGTTGATTCTTGCCATTCCATTCCTTTCCATTCCATTCATTTCGGGTTGATTCCATTCCATTCCATTCCATTCCATTCCATTCCATTCTATTCCATTCCATTCGTGTTGATTCCATTGCATTCCATTCCATTGCGTTCCATTCCCTTCCGTTTCATTCCATTCGTGTTGATTCCATTCCATTGAATTCCATTCCTTTCCATTCCATTCGTGTTGATTCCATTCCATTCCATTCCATTGCATTGCATTCCATTCCATTCCATTCCATTCGGGTTGATTCCATTCCATTTCATTCCATTCCATTCCCTTCCATTCCATTCCATTAGAGTTGATTCCATTCCATTCCATTCCATTCCATTCCATTCCATTCCATTCCATTTCATTCCATTCCATTCCATTCCATTTCATTCCATTCCATTCCATTCCCTTCGGGTTGTTTCCATTCCATTCCATTCCCTTCGGGTTGATTCCATTCCATTCCATTGCATTCCATTCGGGTAGATTCCATTCAATTCCTTTCCATTGCATTCCATTCCATTCCATTTCATTCCATTCGGGTTGATTCCATTCCATTTCATTCCATTAGATTCCATTCCTTTCCATTCCATTCCTTTCAGGTTGATTCCATTCCGTTCCATTCCATTCGATTCGGATTGATACCATTCCATTCCATTCCATTGTATTACACTACATTCTATTCGGGTTGATTCCATTCCATTCCATTCCATTCCATTCCATTCCATTCCATTCCATTCCATTCCATTCCGGTCTATTCCATTCCATTTCATTCCATTCCTTTCCATTCCATTCCATTGCATTCCATTTCTTTCCTTTCCATTCCATTGCATTCCATACCACTCCATTTCACTCCATTCAGGTTGATTCCATTCCATTCCATTCCATTAGCGTTGATTCCATTCCATTCCATTTCAATCCTTTACATTCCATTACCTTCGGGTTGATTCCATTACATTCCATTCCATTCGGGTTGATTCCAGTCCATTCCATTCCACTGCATTCCATTCCATTCCATTTCATTCCATTCGGGGTGATTTCATTCCATTCCATTCCATTCCAATCCATTCCATTCCATTCGGGTTGATTCCATTCCATTTCATTCCATTCCATTCCATTCCTTTCCATTCCATTCCATTCGGGTTGATTCCATTCCATTCCATTCCATTCCCTTCCAGTACATTACATTACATTCTATTCTGGTTGATTGCATTCCACTCCATTCCTTTCCATTCCATTCCATTCGGTTTGATTCCATTCCATTCCGTTACATTCCATTCTATTCCATTCCATTCGTGTTGATTCCATTCCATTCCATTCCGTGGAATTCCATTCCATTCCGTTTCATTCCATTCGTGTTGATTCCATTCCATTCCATTCCATTCCATTCCATTCCATTCCATTCCATTCCCTTCCATTCTGGTTGATTCCATTCTATTCCATTCCATTCGATTCCATTCCATTCGTGTTGATTCCATTCAATTCCATTCAATTGCATTCTATTCCATTCCGTTTCATTCCATTGGTGTTGATTCCATTCCATTCCATTCCATTGCATTGCATTCCATTCCATTCCATTCCTTTCGGGTTGATTCCATTCCATTTCATTCCATTCCATTCCCTTCCATTCCATTCCATTAGGGTTGATTCCATTCCATTCCATTCCATTCCATTCCATTCCATTCCATTTCATTCCATTCCATTCCATTCCCTTCGGGTTGTTTCCATTCCATTCCATTCCCTTCGGGTTGATTCCATTCCATTCCATTGCATTCCATTCGGGTAGATTCCATTCAATTCCATTCCATTGCATTCCATTCCATTCCATTTCATTCCATTCGGGTTGATTCCATTCCATTTCATTCCATTAGATTCCATTCCTTTCCATTCCATTCCTTTCAGGTTGATTCCATTCCGTTCCATTCCATTCGATTCGGATTGATACCATTCCATTCCATTCCATTGCATTACATTACATTCTATTCGGGTTGATTCCATTCCATTCCATTCCATTCCATTCCATTCCATTCCATTCCATTCCATTCCATTCGGGTCTATTCCATTCCATTTCATTCCATTCCTTTCCATTCCATTCCATTGCATTCCATTTCTTTCCTTTCCATTCCATTGCATTCCATACCACTCCATTTCACTCCATTCAGGTTGATTCCATTCCATTCCATTCCATTAGCGTTGATTCCATTCCATTCCATTTCAATCCTTTACATTCCATTACCTTCGGGTTGATTCCATTACATTCCATTCCATTCGGATTGATTGCAGTCCATTCCATTCCACTGCATTCCATTCCATTCCATTTCATTCCATTCGGGGTGATTTCATTCCATTCCATTCCATTCCAATCCATTCCATTCCATTCGGGTTGATTCCATTCCATTTCGTTCCATTCCATTCCATTCCTTTCCATTCCATTCCATTCGGGTTGATTCCATTCCATTCCATTCCATTCCCTTCCAGTACATTACATTACATTCTATTCTGGTTGATTGCATTCCACTCCATTCCATTCCATTCCATTCCATTCGGTTTGATTCCATTCCATTCCGTTACATTCCATTCTATTCCATTCCATTCGTGTTGATTCCATTCCGTGGAATTCCATTCCATTCCGTTTCATTCCATTCGTGTTGATTCCATTCCATTCCATTCCATTCCATTCCATTCCCTTCCATTCGTGGTGATTCCATTCCATGCCATACCATTCCATTCCATTCCATTCCATTCCATTCCGGTTGATTCCATGCCATTCCATTCCATTCCATTCCCTTCCATTCCATTCCATTAGGGTTGATTCCATTGCATTCCATTCCATTCCATTCCACTCCATTTCATTCCATTCCATTCTATTCCCTTCGGGTTGATTCCATTCGATTCCATTCCCTTCGGGTTGATTCCATTCCATTCCATTGCATTCCATTCGGGTAGATTCCATTCAATTCCATTCCATTGCATTCCATTCCATTCCATTTCATTCCATTTGGGTTGATTCCATTCCATTCCATTCCATTCGGGTTGATTCCATTCCATTTCATTCCATTAGATTCCATTACTTTCCATTCCATTCCTTTCAGGTTGATTCCATTCCGTTCCATTCCATTCCATTCGGATTGATACCATTCCATTCCATTCCATTGCATTACATTACATTCTATTCGGGTTGATTCCATTCCATTCCATTCCATTCCATTCCATTCGGGTTTATTCCATTCCATTTCATTCCATTCCTTTCCATTCCATTCCATTCCATTCCATTCCATTCCATTCCATTCGGGTTGATTCCATTCCATTCCATTCCATTGCATTTCCTTCCATTGATGTTGATTCCGTTCCATTCCATTCCATTCCAATCGGGTTGATTCCATTCCATTCCATTCCATTGCATTCCATTCCATTCCATTTCATTCCATTCGGGTTGACTGCATTAAATTCCATTCCATTCCATTCCATTTGGGTTGATTCTTGCCATTCCATTCCTTTCCATTCCATTCATTTCGGGTTGATTCCATTCCATTCCATTCCATTCCATTCCATTCCATTCTATTCCATTCCATTCGTGTTGATTCCATTGCATTCCATTCCATTGCGTTCCATTCCCTTCCGTTTCATTCCATTCGTGTTGATTCCATTCCATTGAATTCCATTCCATTCCATTCCGTTCGTGTTGATTCCATTCCATTCCATTCCATTGCATTGCATTCCATTCCATTCCATTCCATTCGGGTTGATTCCATTCCATTTCATTCCATTCCATTCCCTTCCATTCCATTCCATTAGGGTTGATTCCATTCCATTCCATTCCATTCCATTCCATTCCATTCCATTTCATTCCATTCCATTCCATTCCCTTCGGGTTGTTTCCATTCCATTCCATTCCCTTCGGGTTGATTCCATTCCATTCCATTGCATTCCATTCGGGTAGATTCCATTCAATTCCTTTCCATTGCATTCCATTCCATTCCATTTCATTCCATTCGGGTTGATTCCATTCCATTTCATTCCATTAGATTCCATTCCTTTCCATTCCATTCCTTTCAGGTTGATTCCATTCCGTTCCATTCCATTCGATTCGGATTGATACCATTCCATTCCATTCCATTGCATTACATTACATTCTATTCGGGTTGATTCCATTCCATTCCTTTCCATTCCATTCCATTCCATTCCATTCCATTCCATTCCATTCCATTCCATTCCATTCCATTCCATTCGGGTCTATTCCATTCCATTTCACTCCATTCCTTTCCATTCCATTCCATTGCATTCCATTTCTTTCCTTTCCATTCCATTGCATTCCATACCACTCCATTTCACTCCATTCAGTTTGATTCCATTCCATTCCATTCCATTAGCATTGATTCCATTCCATTCCATTTCAATCCTTTACATTCCATTACCTTCAGATTGATTCCATTACATTCCATTCCATTCGGGTTGATTCCAGTCCATTCCATTCCACTGCATTCCATTCCATTCCATTTCATTCCATTCGGGGTGATTTCATTCCATTCCATTCCATTCCAATCCATTCCATTACATTCGGGTTGATTCCATTACATTTCAGTCCATTCCATTCCATTCCTTTCCATTCCATTCCATTCGTGTTGATTCCATTCCATTCCATTCCATTCCATTCCATTCCATTCCATTCCATTCGTGTTGATTCCATTCCATGCCATACCATTCCATTCCATTCCATTCCATTCCATTCCATTCCGGTTGATTCCATGCCATTCCATTCCATTCCATTCCCTTCCATTCCATTCCATTAGGGTTGATTCCATTGCATTCCATTCCATTCCATTCCACTCCATTTCATTCCATTCCATTCTATTCCCTTCGGGTTGATTCCATTCGATTCCATTCCCTTCGGGTTGATTCCATTCCATTCCATTGCATTCCATTCGGGTAGATTCCATTCAATTCCATTCCATTGCATTCCATTCCATTCCATTTCATTCCATTTGGGTTGATTCCATTCCATTCCATTCCATTCGGGTTGATTCCATTCCATTTCATTCCATTAGATTCCATTACTTTCCATTCCATTCCTTTCAGGTTGATTCCATTCCGTTCCATTCCATTCCGTTCGGATTGATACCATTCCATTCCATTCCATTGCATTACATTACATTCTATTCGGGTTGATTCCATTCCATTCCATTCCATTCCATTCAATTCGGGTTTATTCCATTCCATTTCATTCCATTCCATTCCATTCCATTCCCTTCCATTCGTGTTGATTCCATTCCATGCCATACCATTCCATTACATTCAATTCCGTTTGATTCCATTCCATTCCATTCCATTCCATTCCATTCCATTCCATTTCATTTCCTTCGTGTTGATTCCATTCCATTCCATTCCGTTCCATTCCATTCCATTTCATTCCATTCTCGATGATTCCATTCCATTCCATTCCATTCCATTCGGGTTGATTCCATTCCATTTCATTCCATTAGATTCCATTCCTTTCCATTCCATTCCTTTCAGGTTGATTCCATTACGTTCCATTCCATTCCATTCGGGTTGATACCATTCCATTCCATTCCTTTACATTACATTACATTACATTCGGGTTGATTCCATTCCATTCCATTCCATTTTGGTTGATTCCATTCCATTCCATTCCATTCGATTCCATTCCATTCGTGTTGATTCCATTCAATTCCATTCAATTGCATTCCATTCCATTCCGTTTCATTCCATTGGTGTTGATTCCATTCCATACCATTCCATTCCATTCCCTTCCATTCGTGTTGATTCCATTCGATGCCACTGCATTCCATTGCATTCCATTCCATTCGGCTTGATTCCATGCCATTCCTTTCCATTCCCTTCTATTCCATTCCATTCCTTTGCACTCCATTCCATTCCATTCCATTCCATTCCATTTCATTCCATTCGGGTTGATTCCATTCCCTTCCATTCCATTCCATTCGGGTTGATTCCATTTCATTCCATTCCATTCCATTCCATTGCATTCTATTCCATTCTATTCCCTTCCATTGCATTCCATTCCATTGCATTTCATTGTTTTCCGGTTGATTCCATTCCATTCCATTCCATTTCATTCCATTCCATTCTGGTTGATTCCATTCTATTCCATTCCATTCCATTCCATTTCCTTTCGGTTGATTGATTCCATTCCATTCCATTCCATTCCATTCGGGTTGATTCCATTCCATTCCATTCCATTTCATTCGGGTTGATTCCATTCCATTCCATTCCATTCCATTCCACTGCATTCCATTTCATTCCTTTCTATTCCATTGCATTCCATTCCACTCCATTTGGCTCCAATCAGGTTGATTCCATTCCACTCCATTCCATTTCATTCCATTCCATAAGGGTTGATAACATTCCATTCCATCCCATTCCATTCCATTCCATTCCATTCCATTCCCTTTGGTTTGATTCCATTCCAATCCATTCCATTCCATTCCATTCCATTCCATTCCATTCCATTCCAAACGGGTTGATTCCATTCCATTCCATTCCATTGCCTTCCATTCCATTCTATTTCATTCCATTCGGGTTGATACCTTTCCATTCCATTCCATTGCATTTCCTTCCATTGATGTTGATTCCATCCCATTCCATTCCATTCCAATCGGGATGATTCCATTCCATTCCATTCCATTGCATTCCATTCCATTCCATTTCATTCCATTCGGGTTGACTCCATTAAATTCCATTCCATTCCATTCCATTTGGGTTGATTCTTGCCATTCCATTCCTTTCCATTCCATTCATTTCGGGATGATTCCATTCCATTCCATTCCATTCCATTCCATTCCATTCTATTCCATTCCATTCGTGTTGATTCCATTGCATTCCGTTCCATTGCGTTCCATTCCCTTCCGTTTCATTCCATTCGTGTAGATTCCATTCCATTGAATTCCATTCCATTCCATTCCATTCGTGTTGATTCCATTCCATTCCATTCCATTGAATTGCATTCCATTCCATTCCATTCCATTCGGGTTGATTCCATTCCATTTCATTCCATTCCATTCCCTTCCATTCCATTCCATTAGGGTTGATTCCATTCCATTCCATTCCATTCCATTCCATTCCATTTCATTCCATTCCATTCCATTCCCTTCGGGTTGATTCCATTCCATTCCATTCCCTTCGGGTTGATTCCATTCCATTCCATTGCATTCCATTCGGGTAGATTCCATTCAATTCCATTCCATTGCATTCCATTCCATTCCATTTCATTCCATTCGGGTTGATTCCATTCCATTTCATTCCATTAGATTCCATTCCTTTCCATTCCATTCCTTTCAGGTTGATTCCATTCCGTTCCATTCCATTCGATTCGGATTGATACCATTCCATTCCATTCCATTGCATTACATTACATGCTATTCGGGTTGATTCCATTCCATTCCATTCCATTCCATTCCATTCCATTCCATTCGGGTCTATTCCATTCCATTTCATTCCATTCCTTTCCATTCCATTCCATTGCATTCCATTTCTTTCCTTTCCATTCCATTGCATTCCATACCACTCCATTTCACTCCATTCAGGTTGATTCCATTCCATTTCATTCCATTCCATTCAATTAGCGTTGATTCCATTCCATTCCATTTCAATCCTTTACATTCCATTACCTTCGGGTTGATTCCATTACATTCCATTCCATTCGGGTTGATTCCAGTCCATTCCATTCCACTGCATTCCATACCATTCCATTCCATTCCATTGCATTACATTACATTCTATTCGGGTTGATTCCATTCCATTCCATTCCATTCCATTCCATTCCATTCCATTCCATTCCATTCCATTCGGGTCTATTCCATTCCATTTCATTCCATTCCTTTCCATTCCATTCCATTGCATTCCATTTCTTTCCTTTCCATTCCATTGCATTCCATACCACTCCATTTCACTCCATTCAGGTTGATTCCATTCCATTCCATTCCATTAGCGTTGATTCCATTCCATTCCATTTCAATCCTTTACATTCCATTACCTTCGGGTTGATTCCATTACATTCCATTCCATTCGGGTTGATTGCAGTCCATTCCATTCCACTGCATTCCATTCCATTCCATTTCATTCCATTCGGGGTGATTTCATTCCATTCCATTCCATTCCAATCCATTCCTTTCCATTCGGGTTGATTACATTCCATTTCGTTCCATTCCATTCCATTCCTTTCCATTCCATTCCATTCGGGTTGATTCCATTCCATTCCATTCCATTCCCTTCCAGTACATTACATTACATTCTATTCTGGTTGATTGCATTCCACTCCATTCCATTCCATTCCATTCCATTCGGTTTGATTCCATTCCATTCCGTTACATTCCATTCTATTCCATTCCATTCGTGTTGATTCCATTCCGTGGAATTCCATTCCATTCCGTTTCATTCCATTCGTGTTGATTCCATTCCATTCCATTCCATTCCATTCCATTCCATTCCATTCCATTCCATTCCCTTCCATTCGTGGTGATTCCATTCCATGCCATACCATTCCATTCCATTCCATTCCATTCCATTCCGGTTGATTCCATGCCATTCCATTCCATTCCATTCCCTTCCATTCCATTCCATTAGGGTTGATTCCATTGCATTCCATTCCATTCCATTCCACTCCATTTCATTCCATTCCATTCTATTCCCTTCGGGTTGATTCCATTCGATTCCATTCCCTTCGGGTTGATTCCATTCCATTCCATTGCATTCCATTCGGGTAGATTCCATTCAATTCCATTCTATTGCATTCCATTCCATTCCATTTCATTCCATTTGGGTTGATTCCATTCCATTCCATTCCATTCGGGTTGATTCCATTCCATTTCATTCCATTAGATTCCATTACTTTCCATTCCATTCCTTTCAGGTTGATTCCATTCCGTTCCATTCCATTCCATTCGGATTGATACCATTCCATTCCATTCCATTGCATTACATTACATTCTATTCGGGTTGATTCCATTCCATTCCATTCCATTCCATTCCATTCGGGTTTATTCCATTCCATTTCATTCCATTCCTTTCCATTCCATTCCATTCCATTCCATTCCATTCCATTCCATTCCATTCGGTTTGATTCCATTCCATTCCATTCCATTGCATTTCCTTCCATTGATGTTGATTCCGTTCCATTCCATTCCATTCCAATCGGGTTGATTCCATTCCATTCCATTCCATTGCATTCCATTCCATTCCATTTCATTCCATTCGGGTTGACTGCATTAAATTCCATTCCATTCCATTCCATTTGGGTTGATTCTTGCCATTCCATTCCTTTCCATTCCATTCATTTCGGGTTGATTCCATTCCATTCCATTCCATTCCATTCCATTCCATTCTATTCCATTCCATTCGTGTTGATTCCATTGCATTCCATTCCATTGCGTTCCATTCCCTTCCGTTTCATTCCATTCGTGTTGATTCCATTCCATTGAATTCCATTCCATTCCATTCCGTTCGTGTTGATTCCATTCCATTCCATTCCATTGCATTGCATTCCATTCCATTCCATTCCATTCGGGTTGATTCCATTCCATTTCATTCCATTCCATTCCCTTCCATTCCATTCCATTAGGGTTGATTCCATTCCATTCCATTCCATTCCATTCCATTCCATTCCATTTCATTCCATTCCATTCCATTCCCTTCGGGTTGTTTCCATTCCATTCCATTCCCTTCGGGTTGATTCCATTCCATTCCATTGCATTCCATTCGGGTAGATTCCATTCAATTCCTTTCCATTGCATTCCATTCCATTCCATTTCATTCCATTCGGGTTGATTCCATTCCATTTCATTCCATTAGATTCCATTCCTTTCCATTCCATTCCTTTCAGGTTGATTCCATTCCGTTCCATTCCATTCGATTCGGATTGATACCATTCCATTCCATTCCATTGCATTACATTACATTCTATTCGGGTTGATTCCATTCCATTCCTTTCCATTCCATTCCATTCCATTCCATTCCATTCCATTCCATTCCATTCCATTCCATTCGGGTCTATTCCATTCCATTTCACTCCATTACTTTCCATTCCATTCCATTGCATTCCATTTCTTTCCTTTCCATTCCATTGCATTCCATACCACTCCATTTCACTCCATTCAGTTTGATTCCATTCCATTCCATTCCATTAGCATTGATTCCATTCCATTCCATTTCAATCCTTTACATTCCATTACCTTCGGATTGATTCCATTACATTCCATTCCATTCGGGTTGATTCCAGTCCATTCCATTCCACTGCATTCCATTCCATTCCATTTCATTCCATTTGGGGTGATTTCATTCCATTCCATTCCATTCCAATCCATTCCATTCCATTCGGGTTGATTCCATTACATTTCATTCCATTCCATTCCATTCCTTTCCATTCCATTCCATTCGGGTTGATTCCATTCCATTCCATTCCATTCCATTCCAGTACATTACATTACATTCTATTCTGGTTGATTGCATTCCACTCCATTCCATTCCATTCCATTACATTCGGGTTGATTCCATTCCATTCCATTACATTCCATTCTATTCCATTCCATTCGTGATGATTCCATTCCATTCCATTCCATTCCATTCCATTCCATTCCATTCCCTTCCATTCGTGTTGATTCCATTCCATGCCATACCATTCCATTCCATTCCATTCCATTCCATTCCATTCCGGTTGATTCCATGCCATTCCATTCCATTCCATTCCCTTCCATTCCATTCCATTAGGGTTGATTCCATTGCATTCCATTCCATTCCATTCCACTCCATTTCATTCCATTCCATTCTATTCCCTTCGGGTTGATTCCATTCGATTCCATTCCCTTCGGGTTGATTCCATTCCATTCCATTGCATTCCATTCGGGTAGATTCCATTCAATTCCATTCCATTGCATTCCATTCCATTCCATTTCATTCCATTTGGGTTGATTCCATTCCATTCCATTCCATTCGGGTTGATTCCATTCCATTTCATTCCATTAGATTCCATTACTTTCCATTCCATTCCTTTCAGGTTGATTCCATTCCGTTCCATTCCATTCCATTCGGATTGATACCATTCCATTCCATTCCATTGCATTACATTACATTCTATTCGGGTTGATTCCATTCCATTCCATTCCATTCCATTCCATTCGGGTTTATTCCATTCCATTTCATTCCATTCCATTCCATTCCATTCCCTTCCATTCGTGTTGATTCCATTCCATGCCACACCATTCCATTCCATTCAATTCCGTTTGATTCCATTCCATTCCATTCCATTCCATTCCATTTCATTTCCTTCGTGTTGATTCCATTCCATTCCATTCCATTCCGTTCCCTTCCATTCCATTCCATTAGAGTTGATTCCATTCCATTCCATTCCATTCCATTCCATTCCATTCCATTTCATTCCATTCCATTCCCGTCAGGTTGATTCCATTCCATTCCATTCCCTTCTGTTTGATTCCATTCCATTCCATTCCATTCCATTCCATTCCATTCCATTTCATTCCATTCTCGATGATTCCATTCCATTCCATTCCATTCCATTCGGGTTGATTCCATTCCATTTCATTCCATTAGATTCCATTCCTTTCCATTCCATTCCTTTCAGGTTGATTCCATTACGTTCCATTCCATTCCATTCGGGTTGATACCATTCCATTCCATTCCTTTACATTACATTACATTACATTCGGGTTGATTCCATTCCATTCCATTCCATTCCATTCCATTTTGGTTGATTCCATTCCATTCCATTCCATTCCATTCCATTCCATTCGTGTTGATTCCATTCAATTCCATTCAATTGCATTCCATTCCATTCCGTTTCATTCCATTGGTGTTGATTCCATTCCATACCATTCCATTCCATTCCCTTCCATTCGTGTTGATTCCATTCGATGCCACTGCATTCCATTGCATTCCATTCCATTCGGCTTGATTCCATGCCATTCCTTTCCATTCCCTTCTATTCCATTCCATTCCTTTGCACTCCATTCCATTCCATTCCATTCCATTCCATTTCATTCCATTCGGGTTGATTCCATTCCCTTCCATTCCATTCCATTCGGGTTGATTCCATTTCATTCCATTCCATTCCATTCCATTGCATTCTATTCCATTCTATTCCCTTCCATTGCATTCCATTCCATTGCATTTCATTCCTTTCCGGTTGATTCCATTCCATTCCATTCCATTTCATTCCATTCCATTCTGGTTGATTCCATTCTATTCCATTCCATTCCATTCCATTTCCTTTCGGTTGATTGATTCCATTCCATTCCATTCCATTCCATTCGGGTTGATTCCATTCCATTCCATTCCATTTCATTCGGGTTGATTCCATTCCATTCCATTCCATTCCATTCCACTGCATTCCATTTCATTCCTTTCTATTCCATTGCATTCCATTCCACTCCATTTCGCTCCAATCAGGTTGATTCCATTCCACTCCATTCCATTTCATTCCATTCCATAAGGGTTGATAACATTCCATTCCATCCCATTCCATTCCATTCCATTCCATTCCATTCCATTCCCTTCCCTTTGGTTTGATTCCATTCCAATCCATTCCATTCCATTCCATTCCATTCCATTCCATTCCAAACGGGTTGATTCCATTCCATTCCATTCCATTGCCTTCCATTCCATTCCATTTCATTCCATTCGGGTTGATACCTTTCCATTCCATTCCATTGCATTTCCTTCCATTGATGTTGATTCCATTCCATTCCATTCCATTCCAATCGGGTTGATTCCATTCCATTCCATTCCATTGCATTCCATTCCATTCCATTTCATTCCATTCGGGTTGACTCCATTAAATTCCATTCCATTCCATTCCATTTGGGTTGATTCTTGCCATTCCATTCCTTTCCATTCCATTCATTTCGGGATGATTCCATTCCATTCCATTCCATTCCATTCCATTCCATTCTATTCCATTCCATTCGTGTTGATTCCATTGCATTCCGTTCCATTGCGTTCCATTCCCTTCCGTTTCATTCCATTCGTGTTGATTCCATTCCATTGAATTCCATTCCATTCCATTCCATTCGTGTTGATTCCATTCCATTCCATTCCATTGAATTGCATTCCATTCCATTCCATTCCATTCGGGTTGATTCCATTCCATTTCATTCCATTCCATTCCCTTCCATTCCATTCCATTAGGGTTGATTCCATTCCATTCCATTCCATTCCATTCCATTCCATTTCATTCCATTCCATTCCATTCCCTTCGGGTTGATTCCATTCCATTCCATTCCCTTCGGGTTGATTCCATTCCATTCCATTGCATTCCATTCGGGTAGATTCCATTCAATTCCATTCCATTGCATTCCATTCCATTCCATTTCATTCCATTCGGGTTGATTCCATTCCATTTCATTCCATTAGATTCCATTCCTTTCCATTCCATTCCTTTCAGGTTGATTCCATTCCGTTCCATTCCATTCGATTCGGATTTATACCATTCCATTCCATTCCATTGCATTACATTACATGCTATTCGGGTTGATTCCATTCCATTCCATTCCATTCCATTCCATTCCATTCCATTCCATTCGGGTCTATTCCATTCCATTTCATTCCATTCCTTTCCATTCCATTCCATTGCATTCCATTTCTTTCCTTTCCATTCCATTGCATTCCATACCACTCCATTTCACTCCATTCAGGTTGATTCCATTCCATTCCATTCCATTCGGTTTGATTCCACTCCATTCCGTTCCATTCCATTCTATTCCATTCCATTCGTGTTGATTCCATTCCTTTCCATTCCATTGAATTCCATTCCATTCCGTTTCATTCCATTCGTGTTGATTCCATTCCATTCCATTCCATTCCATTCCATTCCATTCCCTTCCATTCGTGTTGATTCCATTCCATGCCATACCATTCCATTCAATTCCGGTTGATTCCATTCCATTCCATTCCATTCCATTCCATTCCATTTCATTTCCTTCGTGTTGATTCCATTCCATTCCATTCCATTCCGTTCCCTTCCATTCCATTCCATTAGAGTTGCTTCCATTCCATTCCATTCCATTCCATTCCATTCCATTTCATTCCATTCCATTCCCGTCGGGTTAATTCCATTCCATTCCATTCCCTTCTGGTTGATTCCATTCCATTCCATTCCATTCCATTCCATTCCATTTCATTCCATTCTCGATGATTCCATTCCATTCTATTCCATTCCATTCGGGTTGATTCCATTCCATTTCATTCCATTAGATTCCATTCCTTTCCATTCCATTCCTTTCAGGTTGATTCCATTACGTTCCATTCCATTCCATTCGGGTTGATACCATTCCATTCCATTCCATTACATTACATTACATTCTATTCGGGTTGATTCCATTCCATTCCATTCCATTCCATTCCATTTTGGTTGATTCCATTCCATTCCATTCCATTGCATTCCATTCCATTCGTGTTGATTCCATTCAATTCCATTCAATTGCATTCCATTCCATTCCGTTTCATTCCATTGGTGTTGATTCCATTCCATACCATTCCATTCCATTCCATTCCCTTCCATTCGTGTTGATTCCATTCGATGCCACTGCATTCCATTCCATTCCATTCCATTCGGCTTGATTCCATGCCATTACTTTCCATTCCCTTCTATTCCATTCCATTCCTTTGCACTCCATTCCATTCCATTTCATTCGGGTTGATTCCATTCCATTCCATTCCATTCCATTCCACTGCATTCCATTTCATTCCTTTCTATTCCATTGCATTCCATTCCACTCCATTTCGCTCCAATCAGGTTGATTCCATTCCACTCCATTCCATTACATTCCATTCCATAAGGGTTGATAACATTCCATTCCATCCCATTCCATTCCATCTCATTCCATTCCATTCCCTTTGGTTTGATTCCATTCCAATCCATTCCATTCCATTCCATTCCATTCCATTCCATTCCAAACGGGTTGATTCCATTCCATTCCATTCCATTGCCTTCCATTCCATTCCATTTCATTCCATTCGGGTTGATACCTTTCCATTCCATTCCATTGCATTTCCTTCCATTGATGTTGATTCCATCCCATTCCATTCCATTCCAATCGGGTTGATTCCATTCCATTCCATTCCATTGCATTCCATTCCATTCCATTTCATTCCATTCGGGTTGACTCCATTAAATTCCATTCCATTCCATTCCATTTGGGTTGATTCTTGCCATTCCATTCCTTTCCATTCCATTCATTTCGGGATGATTCCATTCCATTCCATTCCATTCCATTCCATTCCATTCTATTCCATTCCATTCGTGTTGATTCCATTGCATTCCGTTCCATTGCGTTCCATTCCCTTCCGTTTCATTCCATTCGTGTTGATTCCATTCCATTGAATTCCATTCCATTCCATTCCATTCGTGTTGATTCCATTCCATTCCATTCCATTGAATTGCATTCCATTCCATTCCATTCCATTCGGGTTGATTCCATTCCATTTCATTCCATTCCATTCCCTTCCATTCCATTCCATTAGGGTTGATTCCATTCCATTCCATTCCATTCCATTCCATTCCATTCCATTCCATTTCATTCCATTCCATTCCATTCCCTTCGGGTTGATTCCATTCCATTCCATTCCCTTCGGGTTGATTCCATTCCATTCCATTGCATTCCATTCGGGTAGATTCCATTCAATTCCATTCCATTGCATTCCATTCCATTCCATTTCATTCCATTCGGGTTGATTCCATTCCATTTCATTCCATTAGATTCCATTCCTTTCCATTCCATTCCTTTCAGGTTGATTCCATTCCGTTCCATTCCATTCGATTCGGATTTATACCATTCCATTCCATTCCATTGCATTACATTACATGCTATTCGGGTTGATTCCATTCCATTCCATTCCATTCCATTCCATTCCATTCCATTCCATTCCATTCCATTCGGGTCTATTCCATTCCATTTCATTCCATTCCTTTCCATTCCATTCCATTGCATTTCATTTCTTTCCTTTGCATTCCATTGCATTCCATACCACTCCATTTCACTCCATTCAGGTTGATTCCATTCCATTTCATTCCATTCCATTCCATTAGCGTTGATTCCATTCCATTCCATTTCAATCCTTTACATTCCATTACCTTCGGGTTGATTCCATTACATTCCATTCCATTCGGGTTGATTCCAGTCCATTCCATTCCACTGCATTCCATACCATTCCATTTCATTCCATTCGGGGTGATTTCATTCCATTCCATTCCATTCCAATCCATTCCATTCCATTCGGGTTGATTCCATTCCATTTCATTCCATTCCATTCCATTCCTTTCCATTCCATTCCATTCGGGTTGATTCCATTCCATTCCATTCCATTCCCTTCCAGTACATTACATTACATTCTATTCTGGTTGATTGCATTCCACTCCATTCCATTCCATTCCATTCCATTCGGTTTGATTCCATTCCATTCCGTTACATTCCATTCTATTCCATTCCATTCGTGTTGATTCCATTCCATTCCATTCCATGGAATTCCATTCCATTCCGTTTCATTCCATTCGTGTTGATACCATTCCATTCCATTCCATTCCATTCCATTCCATTCCATTCCCTTCCATTCGTGTTGATTCCATTCCATGCCATACCATTCCATTCCATTCCATTCCATTCCGGTTGATTCCATTCCATTCCATTCCATTCCATTCCATTCCCTTCCATTCCATTCCATTAGGGTTGATTCCATTGCATTCCATTCCATTCCATTCCACTCCATTTCATTCCATTCCATTCCATTCCCTTCGGGTTGATTCCATTCCATTCCATTCCCTTCGGGTTGATTCCATTCCATTCCATTGCATTCCATTCGGGTAGATTCCATTCAATTCCATTCCATTGCATTCCATTCCATTCCATTTCATTCCATTCGGGTTGAGTCCATTCCATTCCATTCCATTCCATTCGGGTTGATTCCATTCCATTTCATTCCATTAGATTCCATTACTTTCCATTCCATTCCTTTCAGGTTGATTCCATTCCGTTCCATTCCATTCCATTCGGATTGATACCATTCCATTCCATTCCATTGCATTACATTACATTCTATTCGGGTTGATGCCATTCCATTCCATTCCATTCCATTCCATTCCATTCCATTCCATTCGGGTTTATTCCATTCCATTTCATTCCATTCCTTTCCATTCCATTCCATTCCATTCCATTCCATTCCATTCCATTCTGGTTGATTCCATTCCATTCCATTCCATTGCATTCCATTACATTACATTACATTCTATTCTGGTTGATTCCATTCCATTCCATTCCATTCGGTTTGATTCCATTCCATTCCGTTCCATTCCATTCTATTCCATTCCATTCGTGTTGATTCCATTCCTTTCCATTCCATTGAATTCCATTCCATTCCGTTTCATTCCATTCGTGTTGATTCCATTCCATTACATTCCATTCCATTGCATTCCCTTCCATTCGTGTTGATTCCATTCCATGCCATACCATTCCATTCCATTCCATTCAATTCAGGTTGATTCCATTCCATTCCATTCCAATCCATTTCATTTCCTTCGTGTTGATTCCATTCCATTCCATTCCATTCCGTTCCCTTCCATTCCATTCCATTAGAGTTGATTCCATTCCATTCCATTCCATTCCATTCCATTCCTTTCCATTTCATTCCATTCCATTCCCGTCGGGTTGATTCCATTCCATTCCATTCCTTTCTGGTTGATTCCATTCCATTCCATTCCATTCCATTCCATTCCATTCCATTCCATTTCATTCCATTCTCGATGATTCCATTCCATTCCATTCCATTCCATTCGGGTTGATTCCATTCCATTTCATTCCATTAGATTCCATTCCTTTCCATTCCATTCCTTTCAGGTTGATTCCATTACGTTCCATTCCATCCATTCGGGTTGATACCATTCCATTCCATTCCATTCCATTACATTACATTCTATTCGGGTTGATTCCATTCCATTCCATTCCATTCCATTCCATTTTGGTTGATTCCATTCCATTCCATTCCATTCCATTCCATTCCATTCCATTCGTGTTGATTCCATTCAATTCCATTCAATTGCATTCCATTCCATTCCGTTTCATTCCATTGGTGTTGATTCCATTCCATACCATTCCATTCCATTCCATACCCTTCCATTCGTGTTGATTCCATTCGATGCCACTGCATTCCATTCCATTCCATTCCATTCGGCTTGATTCCATGCCATTCCTTTCCATTCCCTTCTATTCCATTCCATTCCTTTGCACTCCATTCCATTCCATTCCATTCCATTTCATTCCATTCGGGTTGATTCCATTCCCTTCCATTCCATTCCATTCGGGTTGATTCCATTTCATTCCATTGCATTCCATTCCATTGCATTCTATTCCATTCTATTCCCTTCCATTGCATTCCATTCCATTGCATTTCATTCCTTTCCGGTTGATTCCATTCCATTCCATTCCATTTCATTCCATTCCATTCTGGTTGATTCCATTCTATTCCATTCCATTCCATTCCATTTCCTTTCGGTTGATTGATTCCATTCCATTCCATTCCATTCCATTCGGGTTGATTCCATTCCATTCCATTCCATTTCATTCGGGTTGATTCCATTCCATTCCATTCCATTTCATTCCACTGGATTCCATTTCATTCCTTTCTATTCCATTGCATTCCATTCCACTCCATTTCGCTCCAATCAGGTTGATTCCATTCCACTCCATTCCATTCCATTCCATTCAATTAGGGTTGATAACATTCCATTCCATCCCATTCCATTCCATTCCATTCCCTTTGGGTTGATTCCACTCCAATCCATTCCATTCCATTCCATTCCATTCCATTCCAAACGGGTTGATTCCATTCCATTCCATTCCATTGCCTTCCATTCCATTCCATTTCATTCCATTCGGGTTGATACCTTTCCATTCCATTCCATTGCATTTCCTTCCATTGATGTTGATTACATTCCATTCCATTCCATTCCAATCGGGTTGATTACATTCCATTCCATTCCATTGCATTCCATTCCATTCCATTTCATTCCATTCGGGTTGACTCCATTAAATTCCATTCCATTCCATTCCATTTGGGTTGATTCTTGCCATTCCATTCCTTTCCATTCCATTCATTTCGGGTTGATTCCATTCCATTCCATTCCATTCCATTCCATTCCATTCTATTCCATTCCATTCGTGTTGATTCCATTGCATTCCATTCCATTGCGTTCCATTCCCTTCCGTTTCATTCCATTCCTGTTGATTCCATTCCATTGAATTCCATTCCATTCCATTCCATTCGTGTTGATTCCATTCCATTCCATTCCATTGAATTGCATTCCTTTCCATTCCATTCCATTCGGGTTGATTCCATTCCATTTCATTCCATTCCATTCCCTTCCATTCCATTCCATTAGGGTTGATTCCATTCCATTCTATTCCATTCCATTCCATTTCATTCCATTCCATTCCATTCCCTTCGGGTTGATTCCATTCCATTCCATGCCCTTCGGGTTGATTCCATTCCATTTCATTGCATTCCATTCAGGTAGATTCCATTCAATTCCATTCCATTGCATTCCATTCCATTCCATTTCATTCCATTCGGGTTGATTCCATTCCATTTCATTCCATTAGATTCCATTCCTTTCCATTCCATTCCTTTCAGGCTGATTCCATTCCGTTCCATTCCATTCGATTCGGATTGATACCATTCCATTCCATTCGATTGCATTACATTACATTCTATTCGGGTTGATTCCATTCCATTCCATTCCATTCCATTCCATTCCATTCCATTCCATTCCATTCGGGTCTATTCCATTCCATTTCATGCCATTCCTTTCCATTCCATTCCATTGCATTCCATTTCTTTCCTTTCCATTCCATTGCATTCCATACCACTCCATTTCACTCCATTCAGGTTGATTCCATTCCATTCCATTCCATTCGGTTTGATTCCACTCCATTCCGTTCCATTCCATTCTATTCCATTCCATTCGTGTTGATTCCATTCCTTTCCATTCCATTGAATTCCATTCCATTCCGTTTCATTCCATTCGTGTTGATTCCATTCCATTCCATTCCATTCCATTCCATTCCATTCCCTTCCATTCGTGTTGATTCCATTCCATGCCATACCATTCCATTCCATTCCATTCAATTCAGGTTGATTCCATTCCATTCCATTCCAATCCATTTCATTTCCTTCGTGTTGATTCCATTCCATTCCATTCCATTCCGTTCCCTTCCATTCCATTCCATTAGAGTTGATTCCATTCCATTCCATTCCATTCCATTCCATTCCTTTCCATTTCATTCCATTCCATTCCCGTCGGGTTGATTCCATTCCATTCCATTCCTTTCTGGTTGATTCCATTCCATTCCATTCCATTCCATTCCATTCCATTCCATTCCATTTCATTCCATTCTCGATGATTCCATTCCATTCCATTCCATTCCATTCGGGTTGATTCCATTCCATTTCATTCCATTAGATTCCATTCCTTTCCATTCCATTCCTTTCAGGTTGATTCCATTACGTTCCATTCCATCCATTCGGGTTGATACCATTCCATTCCATTCCATTACATTACATTACATTCTATTCGGGTTGATTCCATTCCATTCCATTCCATTCCATTCCATTTTGGTTGATTCCATTCCATTCCATTCCATTCCATTCCATTCCATTCCATTCGTGTTGATTCCATTCAATTCCATTCAATTGCATTCCATTCCATTCCGTTTCATTCCATTGGTGTTGATTCCATTCCATACCATTCCATTCCATTCCATACCCTTCCATTCGTGTTGATTCCATTCGATGCCACTGCATTCCATTCCATTCCATTCCATTCGGCTTGATTCCATGCCATTCCTTTCCATTCCCTTCTATTCCATTCCATTCCTTTGCACTCCATTCCATTCCATTCCATTCCATTTCATTCCATTCGGGTTGATTCCATTCCCTTCCATTCCATTCCATTCGGGTTGATTCCATTTCATTCCATTGCATTCCATTCCATTGCATTCTATTCCATTCTATTCCCTTCCATTGCATTCCATTCCATTGCATTTCATTCCTTTCCGGTTGATTCCATTCCATTCCATTCCATTTCATTCCATTCCATTCTGGTTGATTCCATTCTATTCCATTCCATTCCATTCCATTTCCTTTCGGTTGATTGATTCCATTCCATTCCATTCCATTCCATTCGGGTTGATTCCATTCCATTCCATTCCATTTCATTCGGGTTGATTCCATTCCATTCCATTCCATTTCATTCCACTGGATTCCATTTCATTCCTTTCTATTCCATTGCATTCCATTCCACTCCATTTCGCTCCAATCAGGTTGATTCCATTCCACTCCATTCCATTCCATTCCATTCAATTAGGGTTGATAACATTCCATTCCATCCCATTCCATTCCATTCCATTCCCTTTGGGTTGATTCCACTCCAATCCATTCCATTCCATTCCATTCCATTCCATTCCAAACGGGTTGATTCCATTCCATTCCATTCCATTGCCTTCCATTCCATTCCATTTCATTCCATTCGGGTTGATACCTTTCCATTCCATTCCATTGCATTTCCTTCCATTGATGTTGATTACATTCCATTCCATTCCATTCCAATCGGGTTGATTACATTCCATTCCATTCCATTGCATTCCATTCCATTCCATTTCATTCCATTCGGGTTGACTCCATTAAATTCCATTCCATTCCATTCCATTTGGGTTGATTCTTGCCATTCCATTCCTTTCCATTCCATTCATTTCGGGTTGATTCCATTCCATTCCATTCCATTCCATTCCATTCCATTCTATTCCATTCCATTCGTGTTGATTCCATTGCATTCCATTCCATTGCGTTCCATTCCCTTCCGTTTCATTCCATTCCTGTTGATTCCATTCCATTGAATTCCATTCCATTCCATTCCATTCGTGTTGATTCCATTCCATTCCATTCCATTGAATTGCATTCCTTTCCATTCCATTCCATTCGGGTTGATTCCATTCCATTTCATTCCATTCCATTCCCTTCCATTCCATTCCATTAGGGTTGATTCCATTCCATTCTATTCCATTCCATTCCATTTCATTCCATTCCATTCCATTCCCTTCGGGTTGATTCCATTCCATTCCATGCCCTTCGGGTTGATTCCATTCCATTTCATTGCATTCCATTCAGGTAGATTCCATTCAATTCCATTCCATTGCATTCCATTCCATTCCATTTCATTCCATTCGGGTTGATTCCATTCCATTTCATTCCATTAGATTCCATTCCTTTCCATTCCATTCCTTTCAGGCTGATTCCATTCCGTTCCATTCCATTCGATTCGGATTGATACCATTCCATTCCATTCGATTGCATTACATTACATTCTATTCGGGTTGATTCCATTCCATTCCATTCCATTCCATTCCATTCCATTCCATTCCATTCCATTCGGGTCTATTCCATTCCATTTCATGCCATTCCTTTCCATTCCATTCCATTGCATTCCATTTCTTTCCTTTCCATTCCATTGCATTCCATACCACTCCATTTCACTCCATTCAGGTTGATTCCATTCCATTCCATTCCATTCGGTTTGATTCCACTCCATTCCGTTCCATTCCATTCTATTCCATTCCATTCGTGTTGATTCCATTCCTTTCCATTCCATTGAATTCCATTCCATTCCGTTTCATTCCATTCGTGTTGATTCCATTCCATTCCATTCCATTCCATTCCATTCCATTCCCTTCCATTCGTGTTGATTCCATTCCATGCCATACCATTCCATTCAATTCCGGTTGATTCCATTCCATTCCATTCCATTCCATTCCATTCCATTCCATTTCATTTCCTTCGTGTTGATTCCATTCCATTCCATTCCATTCCGTTCCCTTCCATTCCATTCCATTAGAGTTGCTTCCATTCCATTCCATTCCATTCCATTCCATTCCATTCCATTCCATTTCATTCCATTCCATTCCCGTCGGGTTAATTCCATTCCATTCCATTCCCTTCTGGTTGATTCCATTCCATTCCATTCCATTCCATTTCATTCCATTCTCGATGATTCCATTCCATTCTATTCCATTCCATTCGGGTTGATTCCATTCCATTTCATTCCATTAGATTCCATTCCTTTCCATTCCATTCCTTTCAGGTTGATTCCATTACGTTCCATTCCATTCCATTCGGGTTGATACCATTCCATTCCATTCCATTACATTACATTACATTCTATTCGGGTTGATTCCATTCCATTCCATTCCATTCCATTCCATTTTGGTTGATTCCATTCCATTCCATTCCATTGCATTCCATTCCATTCGTGTTGATTCCATTCAATTCCATTCAATTGCATTCCATTCCATTCCGTTTCATTCCATTGGTGTTGATTCCATTCCATACCATTCCATTCCATTCCATTCCCTTCCATTCGTGTTGATTCCATTCGATGCCACTGCATTCCATTCCATTCCATTCCATTCGGCTTGATTCCATGCCATTACTTTCCATTCCCTTCTATTCCATTCCATTCCTTTGCACTCCATTCCATTCCATTTCATTCCATTCGGGTTGATTCCATTCCCTTCCATTCCATTCCATTCGTGTTGATTCCATTTCATTCCATTCCATTCCATTCCATTGCATTCTATTCCATTCTATTCCCTTCCATTGCATTCCATTCCATTGCATTTCATTCCTTTCCGGTTGATTCCATTCCATTCCATTCCATTTCATTCCATTCCATTCTGGTTGATTCCATTCTATTCCATTCCATTCCATTCCATTTCCTTTCGGTTGATTGATTCCATTCCATTCCATTCCATTCGGGTTGATTCCATTCCATTCCATTCCATTTCATTCGGGTTGATTCCATTCCATTCCATTCCATTTCATTTCATTCGGGTTGATTCCATTCCATTCCATTCCATTCCATTCCACTGTATTCCATTTCATTCCTTTCTATTCCATTGCATTCCATTCCACTCCATTTCGCTCCAATCAGGTTGATTCCATTCCACTCCATTCCATTCCATTCCATTCAATTAGGGTTGATAACATTCCATTCCATCCCATTCCATTCCATTCCATTCCCTTTGGGTTGATTCCATTCCAATCCATTCCATTCCATTCCATTCCATTCCATTCCAAACGGGTTGATTCCATTCCATTCCATTCCATTGCCTTCCATTATATTCCATTTCATTCCATTCGGGTTGATACCTTTCCATTCCATTCCATTGCATTTCCTTCCATTGATGTTGATTCCATTCCATTCCATTCCATTCCAATCGGGTTGATTCCATTCCATTCCATTCCATTGCATTCCATTCCATTCCATTTCATTCCATTCGGGTTGACTCCATTAAATTCCATTCCATTCCATTCCATTTGGGTTGATTCTTGCCATTCCATTCCTTTCCATTCCATTCATTTCAGGTTGATTCCATTCCATTCCATTCCATTCCATTCTATTCCATTCCATTCGTGTTGATTCCGTTGCATTCCGTTCCATTGCGTTCCATTCCCTTCCGTTTCATTCCATTCGTGTTGATTCCATTCCATTGAATTCCATTCCATTCCATTCCATTCGTGTTGATTCCATTCCATTGCATTGCATTCCATTCCATTCCATTCCATTCGGGTTGATTCCATTCCATTTCATTCCATTCCATTCCCTTCCATTCCATTCCATTAGGGTTGATTCCATTCCATTCCATTCCATTCCATTCCATTCCATTTCATTCCATTCCATTCCATTCCCTTCGGGTTGATTCCATTCCATTCCATTCCCTTCGGGTTGATTCCATTCCATTCCATTGCATTCCATTCGGGTAGATTCCATTCAATTCCATTCCATTGCATTCCATTCCATTCCATTTCATTCCATTCGGGTTGATTCCATTCCATTTCATTCCATTAGATTCCATTCCTTTCCATTCCATTCCTTTCAGGTTGATTCCATTCCGTTCCATTCCATTCGATTCGGATTGATACCATTCCATTCCATTCCATTGCATTACATTACATTCTATTCGGGTTGATTGCATTCCATTCCATTCCATTCCATTCCATTCCATTCCATTCCATTCTATTCGGGTCTATTCCATTCCATTTCATTCCATTCCTTTCCATTCCATTCCATTGCATTCCATTTCTTTCCTTTCCATTCCATAGCATTCCATACCACTCCATTTCACTCCATTCAGGTTGATTCCATTCCATTCCATTCCATTCCATTAGCTTTGATTCCATTCCATTCCATTTCAATCCTTTACATTCCATTACCTTCGGGTTGATTCCATTACATTCCATTCCATTCGGGTTGATTCCAGTCCATTCCATTCCACTGCATTCCATTCCATTCCATTTCATTCCATTCGTGGTGATTTCATTCCATTCCATTCCATTCCAATCCATTCCATTCCATTCGGGTTGATTCCATTCCATTTCATTCCATTCCATTCCATTCCTTTCCATTCCATTCCATTCGGGTTGATTCCATTCCATTCCATTCCATTCCCTTCCAGTACATTACATTACATTCTATTCTGGTTGATTGCATTCCACTCCATTCCATTCCATTCCATTCCATTCGGTTTGATTCCATTCCATTCCGTTACATTCCATTCTATTCCATTCCATTCGTGTTGATTCCATTCCATTCCATTCCATGGAATTCCATTCCATTCCGTTTCATTCCATTCGTGTTGATTCCATTCCATTCCATTCCATTCCATTCCATTCCATTCCATTCGTGTTGATTCCATTCCATGCCATACCATTCCATTCCATTCCATTCCATTCCATTCCGGTTGATTCCATTCCATTCCATTCCATTCCATTCCCTTCCATTCCATTCCATTAGGGTTGATTCCATTGCATTCCATTCCATTCCATTCCACTCCATTTCATTCCATTCCATTCCATTCCCTTCAGGTTGATTCCATTCCATTCCATTCCCTTCGGGTTGATTCCATTCCACTCCATTGCATTCCATTCGGGTAGATTCCATTCAATTCCATTCCATTACATTCCATTCCATTCCATTTCATTCCATTCGGGTTGATTCCATTCCATTCCATTCCATTCCATTCGGGTTGATTCCTTTCCATTTCATTCCTTTACATTCCATTACTTTCCATTCCATTCCTTTCAGGTTGATTCCATTCCGTTCCATTCCATTCCATTCGGATTGATACCATTCCATTCCATTCCATTGCATTACAATACATTCTATTCGGGTTGATGCCATTCCATTCCATTCCATTCCATTCCATTCCATTCCATTCCATTCCTTTCGGGTTTATTCCATTCCATTTCATTCCATTCCTTTCCTTTCCATTCCATTCCATTCCATTCCATTCGGGTTGATTCCATTCCATTCCATTCCATTGCATTCCATTCCATTACATTACATTCTATTCTGGTTGATTCCATTCCATTCCATTCCATTCCATTCCATTCGGTTTGATTCCATTCCATTCCGTTCCATTCCATTCTATTCCATTCCATTCGTGTTGATTCCATTCCTTTCCATTCCATTGAATTCCATTCCATTCCGTTTCATTCCATTACTCTTGATTCCATTCCATTCCATTCCATTGCATTCCATTCCCTTCCATTCGTGTTGATTCCATTCCATGCCATACCATTCCATTCCATTCCATTCAATTCCGGTTGATTCCATTCCATTCCATTCCATTCCATTCCATTCCATTCCATTCCATTCCATTCCATTCCATTTCATTTCCTTCGTGTTGATTCCATTCCATTCCATTCCATTCCGTTCCCTTCCATTCCATTCCATTAGAGTTGATTCCATTCCATTCCATTCCATTCCATTCCATTCCATTCCATTCCATTCCATTCCATTTCATTCCATTCCATTCCCGTCGGGTTGATTCCATTCCATTCCATTCCCTTCTGGTTGATTCCATTCCATTCCATTCCATCCCATTCCATTTCATTCCATTCTCGATGATTCCATTCCATTCCATTCCTTTCCATTCGGGTTGATTCCATTCCATTTCATTCCATTAGATTCCATTCCTTTCCATTCCATTCCTTTCAGGTTGATTCCATTACCTTCAATTCCATTCCATTCGGGTTGATACCATTCCATTCCATTCCATTCCATTACATTACATTCTATTCGGGTTGATTCCATTCCATTCCATTCCATTCCATTCCATTTTGGTTGATTCCATTCCATTCCATTCCATTCCATTCCATTCCATTCCATTCGTGTTGATGCCATTCAATTCCATTCAATTGCATTCCATTCCATTCCGTTTCATTCCATTGGTGTTGATTCCATTCCATACCATTCCATTCCATTCCATTCCCTTCAATTCGTGTTGATTCCATTCGATGCCACTGCATTCCATTCCATTCCATTCCATTCCATTCCATTCGGCTTGATTCCATGCCATTCCTTTCCATTCCCTTCTATTCCATTCCATTCCTTTGCACTCCATTCCATTCCATTCCATTCCATTTCATTCCGTTCGGGTTGATTCCATTCCCTTCCATTCCATTCCATTCGGGTTGATTCCATTTCATTCCATTCCATTCCATTCCATTGCATTCTATTCCATTCTATTCCCTTCCATTGCATTCCATTCCATTGCATTTCATTCCTTTCCGGTTGATTCCATTCCATTCCATTCCATTTCATTCCATTCCATTCTGGTTGATTCCATTCTATTCCATTCCATTCCATTCCATTTCCTTTCGGTTGATTGATTCCATTCCATTCCATTCAATTCCATTCGGGTTGATTCCATTCCATTCCATTCCATTTCATTCGGGTTGATTCCATTCCATTCCATTCCATTCCATTCCACTGGATTCCATTTCATTCCTTTCTATTCCATTGCATTCCATTCCACTCCATTTCGCTCCAATCAGGTTGATTCCATTCCACTCCATTCCATTCAATTAGGGTTGATAACATTCCATTCCATCCCATTCCATTCCATTCCATTCCCTTTGGGTTGATTCCATTCCAATCCATTCCATTCCATTCCATTCCATTCCAAACGGGTTGATTCCATTCCATTCCATTCCATTGCCTTCCATTCCATTCCATTTCATTCCATTCGGGTTGATACCTTTCCATTCCATTCCATTGCATTTCCTTCCATTGATGTTGATTCCATCCCATTCCATTCCATTCCAATCGGGTTGATTCCATTCCATTCCATTCCATTGCATTCCATTCCATTCCATTTCATTCCATTCGGGTTGACTCCATTAAATTCCATTCCATTCCATTCCATTTGGGTTGATTCTTGCCATTCCATTCCTTTCCATTCCATTCATTTCAGGTTGATTCCATTCCATTCCATTCCATTCCATTCCATTCCATTCCATTCTATTCCATTCCATTCGTGTTGATTCCATTGCATTCCATTCCATTGCGTTCCATTCCCTTCCGTTTCATTCCATTCGTGTTGATTCCATTCCATTGAATTCCATTCCATTCCATTCCATTCGTGTTGATTCCATTCCATTCCATTCCATTGCATTGCATTCCATTCCATTCCATTCCATTCGGGTTGATTCCATTCCATTTCATTCCATTCCATTCCCTTCCATTCCATTCCATTCCATTTCATTCCATTCCATTCCATTCCCTTCGGGTTGATTCCATTCCATTCCATTCCCTTCGGGTTGATTCCATTCCATTCCATTGCATTCCATTCGGGTAGATTCCATTCAATTCCATTCCATTGCATTCCATTCCATTCCATTTCATTCCATTCGGGTTGATTCCATTCCATTATATTCCATTAGATTCCATTCCTTTCCATTCCATTCCTTTCAGGTTGATTCCATTCCGTTCCATTCCATTCGATTCGGATTGATACGATTCCATTCCATTCCATTGCATTACATTACATTCTATTCGGGTTGATTCCATTCCATTCCATTCCATTCCATTCCATTCCATTCCATTCGGGTCTATTCCATTCCATTTCATTCCATTCCTTTCCATTCCATTCCATTGCATTCCATTTCTTTCCTTTCCATTCCATTGCATTCAATACCACTCCATTTCACTCCATTCAGGTTGATTCCATTCCATTCCATTCCATTCCATTCCATTAGCTTTGATTCCATTCCATTCCATTTCAATCCTTTACATTCCATTACCTTCGGGTTGATTCCATTACATTCCATTCCATTCGGGTTGATTCCAGTCCATTCCATTCCACTGCATTCCATTCCATTCCATTTCATTCCATTCGGGGTGATTTCATTCCATTCCATTCCATTCCAATCCATTCCATTCCATTCGGGTTGATTCCATTCCATTTCATTCCATTCCATTCCATTCCTTTCCATTCCATTCCATTCGGGTTGATTCCATACCATTCCATTCCATTTCATTCGGGTTGATTCCATTCCATTCCATTCCATTCCATTCCACTGCATTCCATTTCATTCCTTTCTATTCCATTGCATTCCATTCCACTCCATTTCGCTCCAATCAGGTTGATTCCATTCCACTCCATTCCATTCCATTCCATTCAATTAGGGTTGATAACATTCCATTCCATCCCATTCCATTCCATTCCATTCCCTTTGGGTTGATTCCATTCCAATCCATTCCATTCCATTCCATTCCATTCCATTCCATTCCAAACGGGTTGATTCCATTCCATTCCATTCCATTGCCTTCCATTCCATTCCATTTCATTCCATTCGGGTTGATACCTTTCCATTCCATTCCATTGCATTTCCTTCCATTGATGTTGATTCCATTCCATTCCATTCCATTCCAATCGGGTTGATTCCATTCCATTCCATTCCATTGCATTCCATTCCATTCCATTTCATTCCATTCGGGTTGACTCCATTAAATTCCATTCCATTCCATTCCATTTGGGTTGGTTCTTGCCATTCCATTCCTTTCCATTCCATTCATTTCGGGTTGATTCCATTCCATTCCATTCCATTCCATTCCATTCCATTCCATTCCATTCCATTCGTGTTGATTCCATTGCATTCCATTCCATTGCGTTCCATTCCCTTCCATTTCATTCCATTCGTGTTGATTCCATTCCATTGAATGCCATTCCTTTCCATTCCATTCGTGTTGATTCCATTCCATTCCATTCCATTGCATTGCATTCCATTCCATTCCATTCCATTCGGGTTGATTCCATTCCATTTCATTCCATTCCATTCCCTTCCATTCCATTCCATTAGGGTTGATTCCATTCCATTCCATTCCATTCCATTCCATTCCATTCCATTCCATTCCCTTCGGGTTGATTCCATTCCATTCCATTCCCTTCGGGTTGATTCCATTCCATTCCATTGCATTCCATTCGGGTAGATTCCATTCAATTCCATTCCATTGCATTCCATTCCATTCCATTTCATTCCATTCGGGTTGATTCCATTCCATTTCATTCCATTAGATTCCATTCCTTTCCATTCCATTCCTTTCAGGTTGATTCCATTCCGTTCCATTCCATTCGATTCGGATTGATACCATTCCATTCCATTCCATTGCATTACATTACATGCTATTCGGGTTGATTCCATTCCATTCCATTCCATTCCATTCCATTCCATTCCATTCCATTCGGGTCTATTCCATTCCATTTCATTCCATTCCTTTCCATTCCATTCCATTGCATTCCATTTCTTTCCTTTCCATTCCATTGCATTCCATACCACTCCATTTCACTCCATTCAGGTTGATTCCATTCCATTCCATTCCATTCCATTCCATTCCATTAGCGTTGATTCCATTCCATTCCATTTCAATCCTTTACATTCCATTACCTTCGGGTTGATTCCATTACATTCCATTCCATTCGGGTTGATTCCAGTCCATTCCATTCCACTGCATTCCATTCCATTCCATTTCATTCCATTCGTGGTGATTTCATTCCATTCCATTCCATTCCAATCCATTCCATTCCATTCGGGTTGATTCCATTCCATTTCATTCCATTCCATTCCATTCCTTTCCATTCCATTCCATTCTGGTTGATTCCATTCCATGCCATACCATTCCATTCCATTCCATTCCATTCCGGTTGATTCCATTCCATTCCATTCCATTCCATTCCCTTCCATTCCATTCCATTAGGGTTGATTCCATTGCCTTCCATTCCATTCCATTCCACTCCATTTCATTCCATTCCTTTCCATTCCCTTCGGGTTGATTCCATTCCATTCCATTCCCTTCGGGTTGATTCCATTCCATTCCATTGCATTCCATTCGGGTAGATTCCATTCAATTCCATTCCATTGCATTCCATTCCATTCCATTTCATTCCATTCGGGTTGATTCCATTCCATTTCATTCCATTCCATTCGGGTTGATTCCATTCCATTTCATTCCATTAGATTCCATTACTTTCCATTCCATTCCTTTCAGGTTGATTCCATTCCGTTCCATTCCATTCCATTCGGATTGATACCATTCCATTCCATTCCATTGCATTACATTACATTCTATTCGGGTTGATGCCATTCCATTCCATTCCATTCCATTCCATTCCATTCCATTCCATTCGGGTTTATTCCATTCCATTTCATTCCATTCCTTTCCATTCCATTCCATTCCATTCCATTCCATTCCATTCCATTCGGGTTGATTCCATTCCATTCCATTCCATTGCATTCCATTACATTACATTACTTTCTATTCTGGTTGATTCCATTCCATTCCATTCCATTCCATTCCATTCGGTTTGATTCCATTCCATTCCGTTCCATTCCATTCTATTCCATTCCATTCGTGTTGATTCCATTCCTTTCCATTCCATTGAATTCCATTCCATTCCGTTTCATTCCATTCGTGTTGATTCCATTCCATTCCATTCCATTCCCTTCCATTCGTGTTGATTCCATTCCATGCCATACCATTCCATTCCATTCCATTCCATTCCGGTTGATTCCATTCCATTCCATTCCATTCCATTCCATTCCATTTCATTTCCTTCGTGTTGATTCCATTCCATTCCATTCCATTCCGTTCCCTTCCATTCCATTACATTAGAGTTGATTCCATTCCATTCCATTCCATTCCATTCCATTCCATTCCATTCCATTCCATTTCATTCCATTCTCGATGATTCCATTCCATTCCATTCCATTCCATTCGGGTTGATTCCATTCCATTTCATTCCATTAGATTCCATTCCTTTCCATTCCATTCCTTTCAGGTTGATTCCATTACGTTCCATTCCATTCCATTCGGGTTGATACCATTCCATTCCATTCCATTACATTACATTACATTCTATTCGGGTTGATTCCATTCCATTCCATTCCATCCCATTCCATTCCATTCCATTCCCTTTGGGTTGATTCCATTCCAATCCATTCCATTCCATTCCATTCCATTCCATTCCAAACGGGTTGATTCCATTCCATTCCATTCCATTGCCTTCCATTCCATTCCATTTCATTCCATTCGGGTTGATACCTTTCCATTCCATTCCATTGTATTTCCTTCCATTGATGTTGATTCCATTCCATTCCATTCCATTGCCTTCCATTCCATTCCATTTCATTCCATTCGGGTTGATACCTTTCCATTCCATTCCATTGTATTTCCTTCCATTGATGTTGATTCCATTCCATTCCATTCCATTCCAATCGGGTTGATTCCATTCCATTCCATTCCATTGCATTCCATTCCATTCCATTTCATTCCATTCGGGTTGACTCCATTAAATTCCATTCCATTCCATTCCATTTGGGTTGATTCTTGCCATTCCATTCCTTTCCATTCCATTCATTTCGGGTTGATTCCATTCCATTCCATTCCATTCCATTCCATTCCATTCCATTCCATTCCATTCCATTCCATTCGTGTTGATTCCATTGCATTCCATTCCATTGCGTTCCATTCCCTTCCGTTTCATTCCATTCGTGTTGATTCCATTCCATTGAATTCCATTCCATTCCATTCCATTCGTGTTGATTCCATTCCATTCCATTCCATTGAATTGCATTCCATTCCATTCCATTCCATTCGGGTTGATTCCATTCCATTTCATTCCATTCCATTCCCTTCCATTCCATTCCATTAGGGTTGATTCCATTCCATTCCATTCCATTCCATTCCATTCCATTTCATTCCATTCCATTCCATTCCCTTCGGGTTGATTCCATTCCATTCCATTCCCTTCGGGTTGATTCCATTCCATTCCATTGCATTCCATTCGGGTAGATTCCATTCAATTCCATTCCATTGCATTCCATTCCATTCCATTTCATTCCATTCGGGTTGATTCCATTCCATTTCATTCCATTAGATTCCATTCCTTTCCATTCCATTCCTTTCAGGTTGATTCCATTCCGTTCCATTCCATTCGATTCGGATTGATACCATTCCATTCCATTCCATTGCATTACATTACATGCTATTCGGGTTGATCATTCCATTCCATTCCATTCCATTCCATTCCATTCCATTCCATTCCATTCCTTTCCATTCGGGTCTATTCCATTCCATTTCATTCCATTCCTTTCCATTCCATTCCATTGCATTCCATTTCTTTCCTTTCCATTCCATTGCATTCCATACCACTCCATTTCACTCCATTCAGGTTGATTCCATTCCATTCCATTCCATTCCATTCCATTAGCGTTGATTCCATTCCATTCCATTTCAATCCTTTACATTCCATTAACTTCGGGTTGATTCCATTACATTCCATTCCATTCGGGTTGATTCCAGTCCATTCCATTCCACTGCATTCCATTCCATTCCATTTCATTCCATTCGTGGTGATTTCATTCCATTCCATTCCATTCCAATCCATTCCATTCCATTCGGGTTCATTCCATTCCATTTCATTCCATTCCATTCCATTCCATTCGGGTTGATTCCATTCCATTCCATTCTATTCCCTTCCAGTACATTACATTACATTCTATTCTGGTTGATTGCATTCCACTCCATTCCATTCCATTCCATTCCATTCGGTTTGATTCCATTCCATTCCGTTACATTCCATTCTATTCCATTCCATTCGTGTTGATTCCATTCCATTCCATTCCATGGAATTCCATTCCATTCCATTTCATTCCATTCGTGTTGATTCCATTCCATTCCATTCCATTCCATTCCATTCCATTCCATTCCATTCGTGTTGATTCCATTCCATGCCATACCATTCCATTCCATTCCGGTTGATTCCATTCCATTCCATTCCATTCCATTCCCTTCCATTCCATTCCATTAGGGTTGATTCCATTGCATTCCATTCCATTCCATTCCACTCCATTTCATTCCATTCCATTCCATTCCCTTCATGTTGATTCCATTCCATTCCATTCCCTTCGGGTTGATTCCATTCCATTCCATTGCATTCCATTCGGGTAGATTCCATTCAATTCCATTCCATTACATTCCATTCCATTCCATTTCATTCCATTCGGGTTGATTCCATTCCATTCCATTCCATTCCATTCGGGTTGATTCCATTCCATTTCATTCCATTAGATTCCATTACTTTCCATTCCATTCCTTTCAGGTTGATTCCATTCCGTTCCATTCCATTCCATTCGGATTGATACCATTCCATTCCATTCCATTGCATTACATTACATTCTATTCGGGTTGATGCCATTCCATTCCATTCCATTCCATTCCATTCCATTCGGGTTTATTCCATTCCATTTCATTCCATTCCTTTCCGTTCCATTCCATTGCATTCCATTCCATTCGGGTTGATTCCATTCCATTCCATTCCATTGCATTCCATTCCATTACATTACATTCTATTCTGGGTGATTCCATTCCATTCCATTCCATTCCATTCCATTCCATTCCATTCGGTTTGATTCCATTCCATTCCGTTCCATTCCATTCTATTCCATTCCATTCGTGTTGATTCCATTCCTTTCCATTCCATTGAATTCCATTCCATTCCGTTTCATTCCATTCCTGTTGATTCCATTCCATTCCATTCCATTGCATTCCATTCCCTTCCATTCGTGTTGATTCCATTCCATGCCATACCATTCCATTCCATTCCATTCAATTCCGGTTGATTCCATTCCATTCCATTCCATTCCATTCCATTCCATTTCATTTCCTTCGTGTTGATTCCATTCCATTCCATTCCATTCCGTTCCCTTCCATTCCATTCCATTAGAGTTGATTCCATTCCATTCCATTCCATTCCATTCCATTCCATTCCATTCCATTTCATTCCATTCCATTCCCGTCGGGTTGATTCCATTCCATTCCATTCCCTTCTGGTTGATTCCATTCCATTCCATTCCATTCCATTCCATTCCATTCCATTCCATTCCATTTCATTCCATTCTCGATGATTCCATTCCATTCCATTCCATTCCATTCGGGTTGATTCCATTCCATTTCATTCCATTAGATTCCATTGCTTTCCATTCCATTCCTTTCAGGTTGATTCCATTACGTTCCATTCCATTCCATTCGGGTTGATACCATCCCATTCCATTCCACTACATTACATTACATTCTATTCGGGTTGATTCCATTCCATTCCATTCCATTCCATTCCATTTTGGTTGATTCCATTCCATTCCATTCCATTCCATTCCATTCCATTCCATTCCATTCCATTCGTGTTGATTCCATTCAATTCCATTCAATTGCATTCCATTCCATTCCGTTTCATTCCATTGGTGTTGATTCCATTCCATACCATTCCATTCCATTCCATTCCCTTCAATTCGTGTTGATTCCATTCGATGCCACTGCATTCCATTCCATTCCATTCCATTCGGCTTGATTCCATGCCATTCCTTTCCATTCCCTTCTATTCCATTCCATTCCTTTGCACTCCATTCCATTCCATTCCATTCCATTTCATTCCGTTCGGGTTGATTCAATTCCCTTCCATTCCATTCCATTCGGGTTGATTCCATTTCATTCCATTCCATTCCATTCCATTGCATTCTATTCCATT
This sequence comes from Pan paniscus, assembly GCF_029289425.2. Classification (NCBI taxonomy): domain Eukaryota; kingdom Metazoa; phylum Chordata; class Mammalia; order Primates; family Hominidae; genus Pan; species Pan paniscus. The sequence goes on along the minus strand of NC_073267.2, from coordinate 39,812,209 downwards.
CTATTCCCTTCCATTGCATTCCATTCCATTGCATTTCATTCCTTTCCGGTTGATTCCATTCCATTCCATTCCATTTCATTCCATTCCATTCTGGTTGATTCCATTCTATTCCATTCCATTCCATTCCATTTCCTTTCGGTTGATTGATTCCATTCCATTCCATTCAATTCCATTCGGGTTGATTCCATTCCATTCCATTCCATTTCATTTCATTCGGGTTGATTCCATTCCATTCCATTCCATTCCATTCCACTGGATTCCATTTCATTCCTTTCTATTCCATTGCATTCCATTCCACTCCATTTCGCTCCAATCAGGTTGATTCCATTCCACTCCATTCCATTCCATTCCATTCAATTAGGGTTGATAACATTCCATTCCATCCCATTCCATTCCATTCCATTCCCTTTGGGTTGATTCCATTCCAATCCATTCCATTCCATTCCATTCCATTCCATTCCAAACGGGTTGATTCCATTCCATTCCATTCCATTGCCTTCCATTCCATTCCATTTCATTCCATTCGGGTTGATACCTTTCCATTCCATTCCATTGCATTTCCTTCCATTGATGTTGATTCCATTCCATTCCATTCCATTGCATTCCATTCCATTCCATTTCATTCCATTCGGGTTGACTCCATTAAATTCCATTCCATTCCATTCCATTTGGGTTGATTCTTGCCATTCCATTCCTTTCCATTCCATTCATTTCGGGTTGATTCCATTCCATTCCATTCCATTCCATTCCATTCCATTCTATTCCATTCCATTCGTGTTGATTCCATTGCATTCCATTCCATTGCGTTCCATTCCCTTCCGTTTCATTCCATTCGTGTTGATTCCATTCCATTGAATTCCATTCCATTCCATTCCATTCGTGTTGATTCCATTCCATTCCATTCCATTGCATTGCATTCCATTCCATTCCATTCCATTCGGTTTGATTCCATTCCATTTCATTCCATTCCATTCCCTTCCATTCCATTCCATTAGGGTTGATTCCATTCCATTCCATTCCCTTCGGGTTGATTCCATTCCATTCCATTCCATTCCATTCCATTCGGATAGATTCCATTCAATTCCATTCCATTCCATTCCGGTTGATTCCATTCCATTCCATTCCATCCCATTCTATTCCATTGCATTCCTTTTGATTCCATTCCATTCCATTCCATTCCATTTAATTCCATTCGGATTGCTTCCATTCCTTTCCATTCCAATGCATTCCTTTCCATTCCATTTCATTTCATTCGGGTTGATTCCATTCGATTCCAATCCATTCCATTCCATTCCATTCCATTCTGGTTGGTTGCGTTCCATTCCATTCCATTCGGATTGATTACATTCCATTCCATTCTATTCCATTCCATTCCATTCTATTCTCCTTGATTCCATTCCATCCCATTGCATTCCATTCCATCCAATTCCATTCCATTCCATTCGGGTTGATTCCATTCCATTCCATTCCATTCCATTCCATTCCATTCCATTCCATTTGGGTTGATTCTATTCCATTCCATTCCATTCCATTCCATTCCATTCCATTCCATTGCATTCTGTGTGATTCCATTCCATTCCATTCCATTCCATTACATTACATTGGTGTGGATTCCATTCCATTCCATTCCATTGCATTCCATTGCATTCCGTTTCGTTCCATTCATGTTGATTCCATTCCATTCCATTCCATTCCATTTTGTTGATTCCAATCCATGGCTTTCCATTCCATTCCATTCCAATGCATTCCTTTCCATTCCATTTCATTCCATTCGGGTTGATTCCATTCCATTCCATTCCTTTCAATTCCATTCTGTTCCATTCTCTTCGGGTTTATTACCTTCCATTCCATTCCATTCCATTCCATTCCATTCCATTCCATTTCATTCCATTCCGGTTGATTCCATTCCATTCCATGTGTTTTGATTCAATTCCATTCCATTCCATTCCATTCCATTCCATTCCATTCCATTCGCTTTTATTCCATTCCATTCCGTACCATTGCCTTCCATTCCATTCCTTTCCATTCAATTTCTTTCCAGTCGGGTTGATTCCATTCCATTCCATTCCTTTCCATTCCATTCCTTTCCATTCCATTTGGCTACATTCCATTCCATTCCATTCCATTCCATTCCATTCCCTTCGGGTTGAATCCATTTCATTCCATTCCTTTCCTTTCCATTCCAATCCATTCCATTCCATTCGGGTTGATTCCATTCAATTACATTCCATGGCATTCCATTCCATTCCATTCCATTTCATTCGAGTTGATTCCCTTCCATTTCATTCCATTCCATTCCATTCTATTCCATTCCATTCCATTCCATCCTATTCCATTCCATTCCATTCCATTCGGTTTGATTCCATTCCATTCCATTCCATTCCATTCCATTCCATTCCATTCCATCCCATTCAATTCTGGTTGATTCGATTCCATTTCATTCCATTCCATTCCATTCCATTGCATTCCATTCGTGTTGATTCCATTCCATTCCATTCCATTCCATTCCATTGCATTCGGGTTGATTCCATTCCATTCCATTCCATTCCAGTCGGGTTGACTCCTTTCCATTCCATTTCATTCCATTCTATTCCATTCCGATGCATTCCATTCCATTGCATTCGGGTAGATTCCGTTCTATTCCATTCCAACGCATTCCATTCCATTCCGGTTGATTCCATTCCCTTCCATTCCATACCATTCCATTCGGGTTGTTACCATTCCATTCCATTTCATTCCATTCCATTCCATTCCATTCCATTCGTGTTGATAGCATTCCATTCCACGCCATTCCATTCCATTCCATTCCATTAGGGTTGATGCCATTCCTTTCCATTCAACACCACTCTATGCCATTTGGGTTGATTCCATTCCATTCCATTCCATTCCATTACATTACATTCAGGATAATTCCATTCCACTCCATTCCATTCGATTCCATTCCATTCCATTCCATTCGGGATGCTTCCATTCCAGTCAAGAACATTCCATTCTATTCCATTCCATTCCTATCCATTCCTTTCCATTCCGGTTTATCCCATTCCATTCCATTCCATTCCATTCGGTTTGATTCCATTCCATTCCATTACATTGCTTTCCATTCCATTCCATTTCATTCCATTCGGGTTGATTCCATTCCATTCCACTCCATTCCATTCTGGTTGATTCCACTCCATTCCATTCCCTTCATTTCCATTCCATTCCATTCCATTCTGGTTGCTTCCATTCCGATCCAGAACATTCCATTCCATTCCTTTCCATTACATTCCATTCCGTTCCATTCGGGTTCATTCCATTCGATTCCATTCCATTCCATTCCATTCCATTCCATTCCATTCGGGATGTTTCCATTCCATTTCATTCTAATCCATTCCATTCCATTCCAATCCATTCCATTCTGGATGATTCCATTCCATTCCATTCGGGTTGATTCCATTCCATTCCATTCCATTCCATTCCAGTACATTACATTACATTCTATTCTGGTTGATTGCATTCCACTCCATTCCATTCCATTCCATTCCATTCGGTTTGATTCCATTCCATTCCGTTACATTCCATTCTATTCCATTCCATTCGTGTTGATTCCATTCCATTCCATTCCATGGAATTCCATTCCATTCCGTTTCATTCCATTCGTGTTGATTCCATTCCATTCCATTCCATTCCATTCCATTCCATTCCATTCCATTCCATTCCATTCGTGTTGATTCCATTCCATGCCATACCATTCCATTCCATTCCATTCCATTCCGGTTGATTCCATTCCATTCCATTCCATTCCATTCCCTTCCATTCCATTCCATTAGGGTTGATTCCATTGCATTCCATTCCATTCCATTCCACTCCATTTCATTCCATTCCATTCCATTCCCTTCGGGTTGATTCCATTCCATTCCATTCCCTTCGGGTTGATTCCATTCCATTCCATTGCATTCCATTCGTGTAGATTCCATTCAATTCCATTCCATTGCATTCCATTCCATTCCATTTCATTCCATTCGGGTTGAGTCCATTCCATTCCATTCCATTCCATTCGGGTTGATTCCATTCCATTTCATTCCATTAGATTCCATTACTTTCCATTCCATTCCTTTCAGGTTGATTCCATTCCGTTCCATTCCATTCCATTCGGATTGATACCATTCCATTCCATTCCATTGCTTTACATTACATTCTATTCGGGTTGATGCCATTCCATTCCATTCCCTTCCATTCGGGTTTATTCCATTCCATTTCATTCCATTCCTTTCCATTCCATTCCATTCCATTCCATTCCATTCCATTCCATTCTGGTTGATTCCATTCCATTCCATTCCATTGCATTCCATTACATTACATTACATTCTATTCTGGTTGATTCCATTCCATTCCATTCCATTCGGTTTGATTCCATTCCATTCCGTTCCATTCCATTCTATTCCATTCCATTCGTGTTGATTCCATTCCTTTCCATTCCATTGAATTCCATTCCATTCCGATTCATTCCATTCGTGTTGATTCCATTCCATTCCATTCCATTCCATTCCATTCCCTTCCATTCGTGTTGATTCCATTCCATGCCATACCATTCCATTCCATTCCATTCAATTCCGGTTGATTCCATTCCATTCCATTCCATTCCATTTCATTTCCTTCGTGTTGATTCCATTCCATTCCATTCCATTCCGTTCCCTTCCATTCCATTCCATTAGAGTTGATTCCATTCCATTCCATTCCATTCCATTCCATTCCATTCCATTTCATTCCATTCCATTCCCGTCGGGTTGATTCCATTCCATTCCATTCCCTTCTGGTTGATTCCATTCCATTCCATTCCATTCCATTCCATTCTATTTCATTCCATTCTCGATGATTCCATTCCATTCCATTCCATTCCATTCGGGTTGATTCCATTCCATTTCATTCCATTAGATTCCATTCCTTTCCATTCCATTCCTTTCAGGTTGATTCCATTACGTTCCATTCCATTCCATTCGGGTTGATACCATTCCATTCCATTCCATTACATTACATTACATTCTATTCGGGTTCATTCCATTCCATTCCATTCCATTCCATTCCATTTTGGTTGATTCCATTCCATTCCATTCCATTCGATTCCATTCCATTCGTGTTGATTCCATTCAATTCCATTCAATTCCATTCCATTCCATTCCGTTTCTTTCCATTGGTGTTGATTCCATTCCATACCATTCCATTCCATTCCATTCCCTTCCATTCGTGTTGATTCCATTCCATGCCACTGCATTCCATTCCATTCCATTCCATTCGGCTTGATTCCATGCCATTCCTTTCCATTCCCTTCTATTCCATTCCATTCCTTTGCACTCCATTCCATTCCATTCCATTCCATTCCATTTCATTCCATTCGGGGTGATTCCATTCCCTTCCATTCCATTCCATTCGGGTTGATTCCATTTCATTCCATTCCATTCCATTCCATTGCATTCTATTCCATTCTATTCCCTTCCATTCCATTCCATTCCATTTCATTCCATTCCATTCTGGTTGATTCCATTCTATTCCATTCCATTCCATTCCATTTCCTTTCGGTTGATTGATTCCATTCCATTCCATTCCATTCCATTCGGGTTGATTCCATTCCATTCCATTCCATTTCATTCGGGTTGATTCCATTCCATTCCATTCCATTCCATTCCACTGCATTCCATTTCATTCCTTTCTATTCCATTGCATTCCATTCCACTCCATTTCGCTCCAATCAGGTTGATTCCATTCCACTCCATTCCATTCCATTCCATTCCATTAGGGTTGATAACATTCCATTCCATCCCATTCCATTCCATTCCATTCCATTCCATTCCCTTTGGGTTGATTCCATTCCAATCCATTCCATTCCATTCCATTCCATTCCATTCCATTCCAAACGGGTTGATTCCATTCCATTCCATTCCATTGCCTTCCATTCCATTCCATTTCATTCCATTCGGGTTGATACCTTTCCTTTCCATTCCATTCCATTGCATTTCCTTCCATTGATGTTGACTCCATTCCATTCCATTCCATTCCAATCGGGTTGATTCCATTCCATTCCATTCCATTGCATTCCTTTCCATTCCATTTCATTCCATTCGTGTTGACTCCATTAAATTCCATTCCATTCCATTCCATTTGGGTTGATTCTTGCCATTCCATTCCTTTCCATTGCATTCATTTCGGGTTGATTCCATTCCATTCCATTCCATTCCATTCCATTCTATTCCATTTCATTCGTGTTGATTCCATTGCATTCCATTCCATTGCGTTCCATTCCCTTCCGTTTCATTCCATTCGTGTTGATTCCATTCCATTCCATTCCATTCGTGTTGATTCCATTCCATTCCATTCCATTGCATTGCATTCCATTCCATTCCATTCCATTCGGGTTGATTCCATTCCATTTCATTCCATTCCATTCCCTTCCATTCCATTCCATTAGGGTTGATTCCATTCCATTCCATTCCATTCCATTCCATTCCATTCCATTTCATTCCATTCCATTCCATTCCCTTCGGGTTGATTCCATTCCATTCCATTCCCTTCGGGTTGATTCCATTCCATTCCATTGCATTCCAATCGGGTAGATTCCATTCGGGTAGATTCCATTCAATTCCATTCAATTGCATTCCATTCCATTCCATTTCATTCCATTCGGGTTGATTCCATTCCATTTCATTCCATTAGATTCCATTCCTTTCCATTCCATTCCTTTCAGGTTGATTCCATTCCGTTCCATTCCATTCGATTCGGATTGATACCATTCCATTCCATTCCATTGCATTACATTACATTCTATTCGGGTTGATTCCATTCCATTCCATTCCATTCCATTCCATTCCATTCGGGTTTATTCCATTCCATTTCATTCCATTCCTTTCCATTCCATTCCATTGCATTCCATTTCTTTCCTTTCCATTCCATTGCATTCCATACCACTCCATTTCACTCCATTCAGGTTGATTCCATTCCATTCCATTCCATTCCATTCCATTAGCGTTGATTCCATTCCATTCCATTTCAATCGTTTACATTCCAATACCTTCGGGTTGATTCCATTACATTCCATTCCATTCGGGTTGATTCCAGTCCATTCCGTTCCACTGCATTCCATTCCATTCCATTTCATTCCATTCGGGGTGATTTCATTCCATTCCATTCCATTCCAATCCATTCCATTCCATTCGGGTTGATTCCATTCCATTTCATTCCATTCCATTCCATTCCTTTCCATTCCATTCCATTCGGGTTGATTCCATTCCATTCCATTCCATTCCCTTCCAGTACATTACATTACATTCTATTCTGGTTGATTGCATTCCACTCCATTCCATTCCATTCCATTCAATTCGGTTTGATTCCATTCCATTCCGTTACATTCCATTCTCTTCCATTCCATTCGTGTTGATTCCATTCCATTCCTTTCCATGGAATTCCATTCCATTCCGTTTCATTCCATTCGTGTTGATTCCATTCCATTCCATTCCATTCCATTCCATTCCCTTCCATTCGTGTTGAATCCATTCCATGCCATACCATTCCATTCCATTCCATTCCATTCCGGTTGATTCCATTCCATTCCATTCCATTCCCTTCCATTCCATTCCATTAGGGTTGATTCCATTGCATTCCATTCCATTCCATTCCACTCCATTTCATTCCATTCCATTCCATTCCCTTCGGGTTGATTCCATTCCATTCCATTCCCTTCGGGTTGATTCCATTCCATTCCGTTGCATTCCATTCGGGTAGATTCCATTCAATTCCATTCCATTGCATTCCATTCCATTCCATTTCATTCCATTCGGGTTGATTCCATTCCATTCCATTCCATTCCATTCGGGTTGATTCCATTCCATTTCATTCCATTAGATTCCATTACTTTCCATTCCATTCCCTTCAGGTTGATTCCATTCCGTTCCATTCCATTCCATTCGGATTGATACCATTCCATTCCATTCCATTGCATTACATTACATTCTATTCGGGTTGATTCCATTCCATTCCATTCCATTCCATTCCATTCGGGTTTATTCCATTCCATTTCATTCCATTCCTTTCCATTCCATTCCATTCCATTCCATTCCATTCCATTCCATTCCATTCCATTCCATTCGGGTTGATTCCATTCCATTCCATTCCATTGCATTCCATTACATTACATTACATTCTATTCTGGTTGATTCCATTCCATTCCATTCCATTCCATTCCATTCGGTTTGATTCCATTCCATTCCGTTCCATTCCATTCTATTCCATTCCATTCGTGTTGATTCCATTCTTTTCCATTCCATTGAATTCCATCCCATTCCGTTTCATTCCATTCGTGTTGATTCCACTCCATTCCATTCCATTCCATTCCCTTCCATTCGTGTTGATTCCATTCCATGCCATACCATTCCATTCAATTCCGGTTGATTCCATTCCATTCCATTCCATTCCATTCCATTCCATTCCATTCCATTCCATTCCATTCCATTTCCTTCGTGTTGATTCCATTCCATTCCATTCCATTCCGTTCCCTTCCATTCCATTCCATTATAGTTGATTCCATTCCATTCCATTCCATTCCATTCCATTTCATTCCATTCCATTCCCGTCGGGTTGATTCCATTCCATTCCATTCCCTTCTGGTTGATTCCATTCCATTCCATTCCATTCCATTCCATTCCATTTCATTCCATTCTCGATGATTCCATTCCATTCCATTCCATTCCTTTCAGGTTGATTCCATTACGTTCCATTCCATTCCATTCGGGTTGATACCATTCCATTCCATTCCATTACATTACATTACATTCTATTCGGGTTGATTCCATTCCATTCCATTTCATTCCATTCCATTTTGGTTGATTCCATTCCATTCCATTCCATTCGATTCCATTCCATTCGTGTTGATTCCATTCAGTTCCATTCAATTGCATTCCATTCCATTCCGTTTCATTCCATTGGTGTTGATTCCATTCCATACCATTCCATTCCATTCCCTTCCATTCGTGTTGATTCCATTCGATGCCACTGCATTCCATTCCATTCGATTCCATTTGGCTTGATTCCATGCCATTACTTTCCATTCCCTTCTATTCCATTCCATTCCTTTGCACTCCATTCCATTCCATTCCATTCCATTTCATTCCATTCGGGTTGATTCCATTCCCTTCCATTCCATTCCATTCGGGTTGATTCCATTTCATTCCATTCCATTCCATTCCATTGCATTCTATTCCATTCTATTCCCTTCCATTGCATTCCATTCCATTGCATTTCATTCCTTTCCGGTTGATTCCATTCCATTCCATTCCATTTCATTCCATTCCATTCTGGTTGATTCCATTCTATTCCATTCCATTCCATTCCATTTCCTTTCGGTTGATTGATTCCATTCCATTCCATTCCATTCCATTCGGGTTGATTCCATTCCATTCCATTCCATTTCATTCGGGTTGATTCCATTCCATTCCATTCCATTCCATTCCACTGCATTCCATTTCATTCCTTTCTATTCCATTGCATTCCATTCCACTCCATTTCGCTCCAATCAGGTTGATTCCATTCCACTCCATTCCATTCCATTCCATTCCATTCCATTAGGGTTGATAACATTCCATTCCATCCCATTCCATTCCATTCCATTCCCTTTGGGTTGATTCCATTCCAATCCATTCCATTCCATTCCATTCCATTCCATTCCATTCCATTCCAAACGGGTTGATTCCATTCCATTCCATTCCATTGCCTTCCATTCCATTCCATTTCATTCCATTCGGGTTGATACCTTTCCATTCCATTCCATTGCATTTCCTTCCATTGATGTTGATTCCATTCCATTCCATTCCATTCCAATCGGGTTGATTCCATTCCATTCCATTCCGTTGCATTCCATTCCATTCCATTTCATTCCATTCGGGTTGACTCCATTAAATTCCATTCCATTCCATTCCATTTGGGTTGATTCTTGCCATTCCATTCCTTTCCATTCCATTCATTTCGGGTTGATTCCATTCCATTCCATTCCATTCCATTCCATTCTATTCCATTCCATTCGTGTTGATTCCATTGCATTCCATTCCATTGCATTCCATTCCCTTCCGTTTCATTCCATTCGTGTTGATTCCATTCCATTGAATTCCATTCCATTCCATTCCATTAGTGTTGATTCCATTCCATTCCATTCCATTGCATTGCATTCCATTCCATTCCATTCCATTAGGGTTGATTCCATTCCATTTCATTCCATTCCATTCCCTTCCATTCCATTCCATTAGGGTTGATTCCATTCCATTCCATTCCATTCCATTCCATTTAATTCCATTCCATTCCATTCCCTTCGGGTTGAATCCATTCCATTCCATTCCCTTCGGGTTGATTCCATTCCATTCCATTGCATTCCATTCGGGTAGATTCCATTCAATTCCATTCCATTGCATTCCATTCCATTCCATTTCATTCCATTCGGGTTGATTCCATTCCATTTCATTCCATTAGATTCCATTCCTTTCCATTCCATTCCTTTCAGGTTGATTCCATTCCGTTCCATTCCATTCGATTCGGATTGATACCATTCCATTCCATTCCATTGCATTACATTACATTCTATTCGGGTTGATTCCATTCCATTCCATTCCATTCCATTCCATTCGGGTCTATTCCATTCCATTTCATTCCATTCCTTTCCATTCCATTCCATTGCATTCCATTTCTTTCCTTTCCATTCCATTGCATTCCATATCACTCCATTTCACTCCATTCAGGTTGTTTCCTTTCCATTCCATTCCATTTCATTCCATTAGCGTTGATTCCATTCCATTTCATTTCAATCCTTTACATTCCATTACCTTCGGGTTGATTCCATTACATTCCATTCCATTCGGGTTGATTCCAGTCCATTCCATTCCACTGCATTCCATTCCATTCCATTTCATTCCATTCGGGGTGATTTCATTCCATTCCATTCCATTCCAATCCATTCCATTCCATTCGGGTTGATTCCATTCCATTTCATTCCATTCCATTCCATTCCTTTCCATTCCATTCCATTCGGGTTGATTCCATTCCATTCCATTCCATTCCCTTCCAGTACATTACATTACATTCTATTCTGGTTGATTGCATTCCACTCCATTCCATTCCATTCAATTCCATTCGGTTTGATTCCATTCCATTCCGTTACATTCCATTCTATTCCATTCCATTCGTGTTGATTCCATTCCATTCCATTCCATGGAATTCCATTCCATTCCGTTTCATTCCATTCGTGTTGATTCCATTCCATTCCATTCCATTCCATTCCCTTCCATTCGTGTTGATTCCATTCCATGCCATACCATTCCATTCCATTCCATTCCATTCCGGTTGATTCCATTCCATTCCATTCCCTTCCATTCCATTCCATTAGGGTTGATTCCATTGCATTCCATTCCATTCCATTCCACTCCATTTCATTCCATTCCATTCCATTCCCTTCGGGTTGATTCCATTCCATTGCATTCCATTCGGGTTGATTCCATTCTATTCCATTCCTTTGCATTCCATTCCATTCCATTTCATTCCATTTGGGTTGATTCCATTCCATTCCATTCCATTCCATTCGGGTTGATTCCATTCCATTTCATTCCATTAGATTCCATTACTTTCCATTCCATTCCTTTCAAGTTGATTCCATTCCGTTCCATTCCATTCCATTTGGATTTATACCATTCCATTCCATTCCATTGCATTACATTACATTCTATTCGGGTTGATTCCATTCCATTCCATTCCATTCCATTCCATTCCATTCGGGTTTATTCCATTCCATTTCATTCCATTCCTTTCCATTCCATTCCATTCCATTCCATTCCATTCCATTCCATTCCATTCCATTCGGGTTGATTCCATTCCATTCCATTCCATTGCATTCCATTACATTACATTACATTCTATTCTGGATGATTCCATTCCATTCCATTCCATTCCATTCCATTCGGTTTGATTCCATTCCATTCCGTTCCATTCCATTCTATTCCATTCCATTCGTGTTGATTCCATTCCTTTCCATTCCATTGAATTCCATTCCATTCCGTTTCATTCCATTCGTGTTGATTCCATTCCGTTCCATTCCATTCCCTTCCATTCGTGTTGATTCCATTCCATGCAATACCATTCCATTCCATTCCATTCAATTCCGGTTGATTCCATTCCATTCCATTCCATTCCATTCCATTCCATTTCATTTCCTTCGTGTTGATTCCATTCCATTCCATTCCATTCCGTTCCCTTCCATTCCATTCCATTAGAGTTGATTCCATTCCATTCCATTCCATTCCATTCCATTCCATTCCATTCCATTTCATTCCATTCCATTCCCCTCGGGTTGATTCCATTCCATTCCATTCCCTTCTGGTTGATTCCATTCCATTCCATTCCATTCCATTCCATTCTATTTCATTCCATTCTCGATGATTCCATTCCATTCCATTCCATTCCATTCGGGTTGATTCCATTCCATTTCATTCCATTAGATTCCATTCCTTTCCATTCCATTCCTTTCAGGTTGATTCCATTACGTTCCATTCCATTCCATTCGGGTTGATACCATTCCATTCCATTCCATTACATTCCATTACATTCTATTCGGGTTCATTCCATTCCATTCCATTCCATTCCATTCCATTTTGGTTGATTCCATTCCATTCCATTCCATTCGATTCCATTCCATTCGTGTTGATTCCATTCAATTCCATACAATTCCATTCCATTCCATTCCGTTTCATTCCATTGGTGTTGATTCCATTCCATACCATTCCATTCCATTCCATTCCCTTCCATTCGTGTTGATTCCATTCGATGCCACTGCATTCCATTCCATTCCATTCCATTCGGCTTGATTCCATGCCATTCCTTTCCATTCCCATCTATTCCATTCCATTCCTTTGCACTCCATTCCATTCCATTCCATTCCATTTCATTCCATTCGGGTTGATTCCATTCCCTTCCATTCCATTCCATTCGGGTTGATTCCATTTCATTCCATTCCATTCCATTCCATTGCATTCTATTCCATTCTATTCCCTTCCATTGCATTCCCTTCCATTGCATTTCATTCCTTTCCGGTTGATTCCATTCCATTCCATTCCATTTCATTCCATTCCATTCTGGTTGATTCCATTCTATTCCATTCCATTCCATTCCATTTCTTTCGGTTGATTGATTCCATTCCATTCCATTCCATTCCATGCGGGTTGATTCCATTCCATTCCATTCCATTTCATTCGGGTTGATTCCATTCCATTCCATTCCATTCCATTCCATTCCACTGCATTCCATTTCATTCCTTTCTATTCCATTGCATTCCATTCCACTCCATTTCGCTCCAATCAGGTTGATTCCATTCCACTCCATTCCATTCCATTCCATTCCATTAGGGTTGATAACATTCCATTCCATGCCATTCCATTCCATTCCATTCCCTTTGGGTTGATTCCATTCCAATCCATTCCATTCCATTCCATTCCATTCGATTCCATTCCAAAGGGGTTGATTCCATTCCATTCCATTCCATTGCCTTCCATTCCATTCCATTTCATTCCATTCGGGTTGATACCTTTCCATTCCATTCCATTGCATTTCCTTCCATTGATGTTGATTCCATTCCATTCCATTCCATTCCAATCGTGTTGATTCCATTCCATTCCATTCCATTGCATTCCATTCCATTCCATTCCATTCCATTCCATTCGGGTTGACTCCATTAAATTCCATTCCATTCCATTCCATTTGGGTTGATTCTTGCCATTCCATTCCGGTTGATTCTTGCCATTCCATTCCTTTCCATTCCATTCATTTCGGGTTGATTCCATTCCATTCCATTCCATTCCATTCCATTCCATTCCATTCTATTCCATTCCATTCGTGTTGATTCCATTGCATTCCATTCCATTGCTTTCCATTCCCTTCCGTTTCATTCCATTCGTGTTCATTCCATTCCATTGAATTCCATTCCATTCCATTCCATTCGTGTTGATTCCATTCCATTCCATTCCATTGCATTGCATTCCATTCCATTCCATTCCATTCGGGTTGATTCCATTCCATTTCATTCCATTCCATTCCCTTCCATTCCATTCCATTAGGGTTGATTCCATTCCATTCCATTCCATTCCATTCCATTCCATTCCATTCCATTTCATTCCATTCCATTACATTCCCTTCGGGTTTATTCCATTCCATTCCATTCCCTTCGGGTTGATTCCATTCCATTCCATTGCATTCCATTCGGGTAGATTCCATTCAATTCCATTCAAGTGCATTCCATTCCATTCCATTTCATTCCATTCGGGTTGATTCCATTCCATTTCATTCCATTAGATTCCATTCCTTTCCATTCCATTCCTTTCAGGTTGATTCCATTCCGTTCCATTCTATTCGATTCGGATTGATACCATTCCATTCCATTCCATTGCATTACATTACATTCTATTCGGGTTGATTCCATTCCATTCCATTCTGGTCTATTCCATTCCATTTCATTCCATTCCTTTCCATTCCATTCCATTGCATTCCATTTCTTTCCTTTCCATTCCATTGCATTCCATACCACTCCATTTCACTCCATTCAGGTTGATTCCATTCCATTCCATTCCATTCCATTCCATTAGCGTTGATTCCATTCCATTCCATTTCAATTCTTTACATTCCATTTCCTTCGGGTTGATTCCATTACATTCCATTCCATTCGGGTTGATTCCAGTCCATTCCATTCCACTGCATTCCATTCCATTCCATTTCATTCCATTCGGGGTGATTTCATTCCATTCCATTCCATTCCAATCCATTCCATTCCATTCGGGTTGATTCCATTCCATTTCATTCCATTCCATTCCATTCCTTTTCATTCCATTCCATTCGGGTTGATTCCATTCCATTCCATTCCATTCCCTTCCAGTACATTACATTACATTCTATTCTGGTTGATTGCATTCCACTCCATTCCATTCCATTCCATTCCATTCGGTTTGATTCCATTCCATTCCGTTACATTCCATTCTATTCCATTCCATTCGTGTTGATTCAATTCCATTCCATTCCATGGAATTCCATTCCATTCCGTTTCATTCCATTCGTGTTGATTCCATTCCATTCCATTCCATTCCATCCCATTCCATTCCCTTCCATTCGTGTTGATTCCATTCCATGCCATACCATTCCATTCCATTCCATTCCATTCCGGTTGATTCCATTCCATTCCATTCCATTCCATTCCATTCCATTCCATTCCATTAGGGTTGATTCCATTGCATTCCATTCCATTCCATTCCACTCCATTTCATTCCATTCCATTGCATTCCCTTCGAGTTGATTCCATTCCATTCCATTCCCTGCGGGTTGATTCCAATACATTCCATTGCATTCCATTCGGGTAGATTCCATTCAATTCCATTCCATTGCATTCCATTCCATTCCATTTCATTCCATTTGGGTTGATTCCATTCCATTCCATTCCATTCCATTCGGGTTGATTCCATTCCATTTCATTCCATTAGATTCCATTACTTACCATTCCATTCCTTTCAGGTTGATTCCATTCCGTTCCATTCCATTCCATTTGGATTGATACCATTCCATTCCATTCCATTGCATTACATTACATTCTATTCGGGTTGATTCCATTCCATTCCATTCCATTCCATTCCATTCCATTCCATTCGGGTTTATTCCATTCCATTTCATTCCATTCCTTTCCATTCCATTCCATTCCATTCCATTCCATTCCATTCCATTCGGGTTGATTCCATTCCATTCCATTCCATTGCATTCCATTCCATTACATTACATTCTATTCTGGTTGATTCCATTCCATTCCATTCCATTCCATTCCATTCGGTTTGATTCCATTCCATTCCGTTCCATTCCATTCTATTCCATTCCATTCGTGTTGATTCCATTCCTTTCCATTCCATTGAATTCCATTCCATTCCGTTTCATTCCATTCGTGTTGATTCCATTCCATTCCATTCCATTCCCTTCCATTCGTGTTGATTCCATTCCATGCCATACCATTCCATTCCATTCCATTCAATTCTGGTTGATTCCATTCCGTTCCCTTCCATTCCATTCCATTAGAGTTGATTCCATTCCATTCCATTCCATTCCATTCCATTCCATTCCATTTCATTCCATTCCATTCCCGTCGGGTTGATTCCATTCCATTCCATTCCCTTCTGGTTGATTCCATTCCATTCCATTCCATTCCATTCCATTCTATTTCATTCCATTCTCGATGATTCCATTCCATTCCATTCCATACCATTCGGGTTGATTCCATTCCATTTCATTCCATTAGATTCCATTCCTTTCCATTCCATTCCTTTCAGGTTGATTCCATTACGTTCCATTCCATTGCATTCGGGTTGATACCATTCCATTCCATTCCATTACATTACATTCTATTCGGGTTCATTCCATTCCATTCCATTCCATTCCATTCCATTTTGGTTGATTCCATTCCATTCCATTCCATTCGATTCCATTCCATTCGTGTTGATTCCATTCAATTCCATTCAATTGCATTCCATTCCATTCCGTTTCATTCCATTGGTGTTGATTCCATTCCATACCATTCCATTCCATTCCATTCCCTTCCATTCGTGTTGATTCCATTCGATGCCACTGCATTCCATTCCATTCCATTCCATTCCATTTCATTCCATTCGGGTTGATTCCATTCCCTTCCATTCCATTCCATTCGGGTTGATTCCATTTCATTCCATTCCATTCCATTCCATTGCATTCTATTCCATTCTATTCCCTTCCATTGCATTCCCTTCCATTGCATTTCATTCCTTTCCGGTTGATTCCATTCCATTCCATTCCATTTCATTCCATTCCATTCTGGTTGATTCCATTCTATTCCATTCCATTCCATTCCATTTCTTTCGGTTGATTGATTCCATTCCATTCCATTCCATTCCATGCGGGTTGATTCCATTCCATTCCATTCCATTTCATTCGGGTTGACTCCATTCCATTCCATTCCATTCCATTCCATTCCACTGCATTCCATTTCATTCCTTTCTATTCCATTGCATTCCATTCCACTCCATTTCGCTCCAATCAGGTTGATTCCATTCCACTCCATTCCATTCCATTCCATTCCATTAGGGTTGATAACATTCCATTCCATCCCATTCCATTCCATTCCATTCCCTTTGGGTTGATTCCATTCCAATCCATTCCATTCCATTCCATTCAATTCGATTCCATTCCAAAGGGGTTGATTCCATTCCATTCCATTCCATTGCCTTCCATTCCATTCCATTTCATTCCATTCGGGTTGATACCTTTCCATTCCATTCCATTGCATTTCCTTCCATTGATGTTGATTCCATTCCATTCCATTCCATTCCAATCGTGTTGATTCCATTCCATTCCATTCCATTGCATTCCATTCCATTCCATTCCATTCCATTCCATTCGGGTTGACTCCATTAAATTCCATTCCATTCCATTCCATTTGGGTTGATTCTTGCCATTCCATTCCGGTTGATTCTTGCCATTCCATTCCTTTCCATTCCATTCATTTCGGGTTGATTCCATTCCATTCCATTCCATTCCATTCCATTCCATTCCATTCTATTCCATTCCATTCGTGTTGATTCCATTGCATTCCATTCCATTGCTTTCCATTCCCTTCCGTTTCATTCCATTCGTGTTCATTCCATTCCATTGAATTCCATTCCATTCCATTCCATTCGTGTTGATTCCATTCCATTCCATTCCATTGCATTGCATTCCATTCCATTCCATTCCATTCGGGTTGATTCCATTCCATTTCATTCCATTCCATTCCCTTCCATTCCATTCCATTAGGGTTGATTCCATTCCATTCCATTCCATTCCATTCCATTACATTCCATTCCATTTCATTCCATTCCATTACATTCCCTTCGGGTTTATTCCATTCCATTCCATTCCCTTCGGGTTGATTCCATTCCATTCCATTGCATTCCATTCGGGTAGATTCCATTCAATTCCATTCAAGTGCATTCCATTCCATTCCATTTCATTCCATTCGGGTTGATTCCATTCCATTTCATTCCATTAGATTCCATTCCTTTCCATTCCATTCCTTTCAGGTTGATTCCATTCCATTCCATTCCATTCGATTCGGATTGATACCATTCCATTCCATTCCATTGCATTACATTACATTCTATTCGGGTTGATTCCATTCCATTCCATTCGGGTCTATTCCATTCCATTTCATTCCATTCCTTTCCATTCCATTCCATTGCATTCCATTTCTTTCCTTTCCATTCCATTGCATTCCATACCACTCCATTTCACTCCATTCAGGTTGATTCCATTCCATTCCATTCCATTCCAGTCCATTCCATTAGCGTTGATTCCATTCCATTCCATTTCAATCCTTTACATTCCATTACCTTCGGGTTGATTCCATTACATTCCATTCCATTCGGGTTGATTCCAGTCCATTCCATTCCACTCCATTCCATTCCATTCCATTTCATTCCATTCGGGGTGATTTCATTCCATTCCATTCCATTCCAATCCATTCCATTCCATTCGGGTTGATTCCATTCCATTTCATTCCATTCCATTCCATTCCTTTCCATTCCATTCCATTCGGGTTGATTCCATTCCATTCCATTCCATTCCCTTCCAGTACATTACATTACATTCTATTCTGGTTGATTGCATTCCACTCCATTCCATTCCATTCCATTCCATTCGGTTTGATTCCATTCCATTCCGTTACATTCCATTCTATTCCATTCCATTCGTGTTGATTCCATTCCATTCCATTCCATGGAATTCCATTCCATTCCGTTTCATTCCATTCGTGTTGATTCCATTCCATTCCATTCCATTCCATTCCATTCCATTCCATTCCCTTCCATTCGTGTTGACTCCATTCCATGCCATACCATTCCATTCCATTCCATTCCATTCCGGATGATTCCATTCCATTCCATTCCCTTCCATTCCATTCCATTAGGGTTGATTCCATTGCATTCCATTCCATTCCATTCCACTCTATTTCATTCCATTCCATTCCATTCCCTTCGGGTTGATTCCATTCCATTCCATTCCCTTCGGGTTCATTCCATTCCATTCCATTGGATTCCATTCAGGTAGATTCCATTCAATTCCATTCCATTGCATTCCATTCCATTCCATTTCATTCCATTCGGGTTGATTCCATTCCATTTCATTCCATTAGATTCCATTCCTTTCCATTCCATTCCTTTCAGGTTGATTCCATTCCGTTCCATTCCATTCGATGCGGATTGATACCATTCCATTCCATTCCTTTGCATTACATTACATTCTATTCGGGTTGATTCCATTCCATTCCATTCCATTCCATTCCATTCCATTCCATTCCATTCCATTCGGGTCTATTCCATTCCATTTCATTCCATTCCTTTCCATTCCATTCCATTGCATTCCATTTCTTTCCTTTCCATTCCATTGCATTCCATACCACTCCATTTCACTCCATTCAGGTTGATTCCATTCCATTCCATTCCATTCCATTCCATTAGCGTTGATTCCATTCCATTCCATTTCAATTCTTTACATTCCATTTCCTTCGGGTTGATTCCATTACATTCCATTCCATTCGGGTTGATTCCAGTCCATTCCATTCCACTGCATTCCATTCCATTCCATTTCATTCCATTCGGGGTGATTTCATTCCATTCCATTCCATTCCAATCCATTCCATTCCATTCGGGTTGATTCCATTCCATTTCATTCCATTCCATTCCATTCCTTTTCATTCCATTCCATTCGGGTTGATTCCATTCCATTCCATTCCATTCCCTTCCAGTACATTACATTACATTCTATTCTGGTTGATTGCATTCCACTCCATTCCATTCCATTCCATTCCATTCGGTTTGATTCCATTCCATTCCGTTACATTCCATTCTATTCCATTCCATTCGTGTTGATTCAATTCCATTCCATTCCATGGAATTCCATTCCATTCCGTTTCATTCCATTAGTGTTGATTCCATTCCATTCCATTCCATTCCATCCCATTCCATTCCCTTCCATTCGTGTTGATTCCATTCCATGCCATACCATTCCATTCCATTCCATTCCATTCCGGTTGATTCCATTCCATTCCATTCCATTCCATTCCATTCCATTAGGGTTGATTCCATTGCATTCCATTCCATTCCATTCCACTCCATTTCATTCCATTCCATTGCATTCCCTTCGGGTTGATTCCATTCCATTCCATTCCCTGCGGGTTGATTCCAATACATTCCATTGCATTCCATTCGGGTAGATTCCATTCAATTCCATTCCATTGCATTCCATTCCATTCCATTTCATTCGATTTGGGTTGATTCCATTCCATTCCATTCCATTCCATTCGGGTTGATTCCATTCCATTTCATTCCATTAGATTCCATTACTTACCATTCCATTCCTTTCAGGTTGATTCCATTCCGTTCCATTCCATTCCATTTGGATTGATACCATTCCATTCCATTCCATTGCATTACATTACATTCTATTCGGGTTGATTCCATTCCATTCCATTCCATTCCCTTCCATTCCATTCCATTCCATTCGGGTTTATTCCATTCCATTTCATTCCATTCCTTTCCATTCCATTCCATTCCATTCCATTCCATTCCATTCCATTCCATTCCATTCGGGTTGATTCCATTCCATTCCATTCCATTGCATTCCATTCCATTACATTACATTCTATTCTGGTTGATTCCATTCCATTCCATTCCATTCCATTCCATTCGGTTTGATTCCATTCCATTCCGTTCCATTCCATTCTATTCCATTCCATTCGTGTTGATTCCATTCCTTTCCATTCCATTGAATTCCATTCCATTCCGTTTCATTCCATTCGTGTTGATTCCATTCCATTCCATTCCATTCCCTTCCATTCGTGTTGATTCCATTCCATGCCATACCATTCCATTCCATTCCATTCAATTCTGGTTGATTCCATTCCATTCCATTCCATTCCTTTCCATTCCATTCCATTTCATTTCCTTCGTGTTGATTCCATTCCATTCCATTCCATTCCGTTCCCTTCCATTCCATTCCATTAGAGTTGATTCCATTCCATTCCATTCCATTCCATTCCATTCCATTTCATTCCATTCCATTCCCGTCGGGTTGATTCCATTCCATTCCATTCCCTTCTGGTTGATTCCATTCCATTCCATTCCATTCCATTCCATTCTATTTCATTCCATTCTCGATGATTCCATTCCATTCCATTCCATACCATTCGGGTTGATTCCATTCCATTTCATTCCATTAGATTCCATTCCTTTCCATTCCATTCCTTTCAGGTTGATTCCATTACGTTCCATTCCATTGCATTCGGGTTGATACCATTCCATTCCATTCCATTACATTACATTCTATTCGGGTTCATTCCATTCCATTCCATTCCATTCCATTCCATTTTGGTTGATTCCATTCCATTCCATTCCATTCGATTCCATTCCATTCGTGTTGATTCCATTCAATTCCATTCAATTGCATTCCATTCCATTCCGTTTCATTCCATTGGTGTTGATTCCATTCCATACCATTCCATTCCATTCCATTCCCTTCCATTCGTGTTGATTCCATTCGATGCCACTGCATTCCATTCCATTCCATTCCATTCGGCTTGATTCCATGCCATTCCTTTCCATTCCCTTCTATTCCATTCCATTCCTTTGCACTCCATTCCATTCCATTCCATTCCATTTCATTCCATTCGGGTTTATTCCATTCCCTTCCATTCCATTCCATTCGGGTTGATTCCATTTCATTCCATTCCATTCCATTCCTTTGCATTCTATTCCATTCTATTCCCTTCCATTGCATTCCATTCCATTGCATTTCATTCCTTTCCGGTTGATTCCATTCCATTCCATTCCATTTCATTCCATTCCATTCTGGTTGATTCCATTCTATTCCATTCCATTCCATTCCATTTCCTTTCAGTTGATTGATTCCATTCCATTCCATTCCATTCCATTCCATTCGGGTTGTTTCCATTCCATTCCATTCCATTTCATTCGGGTTGATTCCATTCCATTCCATTCCATTGCATTCCACTGCATTCCATTTCATTCCCTTCTATTCCATTGCATTCCATTCCACTCCATTTCGCTCCAATCAGGTTGATTCCATTCCACTCCATTCCATTCCATTCCATTCCATTAGGGTTGATAACATTTCATTCCAGCCCATTCCATTCCATTCCATTCCCTTTGGGTTGATTCCATTCCAATCCATTCCATTCCATTCCATTCCATTCCATTCCATTCCAAACGGGTTGATTCCATTCCATTCCATTCCATTGCCTTCCATTCCATTCCATTTCATTCCATTCGGGCTGATACCTTTCCATTCCATTCCATTGCATTTCCTTCCATTGATGTTGATTCCATTCCATTCCATTCCATTCCAATCGGGTTGATTCCATTCGATTCCACTCCATTGCATTCCATTGCATTCCATTCCAATCCATTCGGGTTGACTCCATTAAATTCCATTCCATTCCATTCCATTTGGGTTGATTCTTGCCATTCCATTCCTTTCCATTCCATTCATTTCGGGTTGATTCCATTCCATTCCATTCCATTCCATTCCATTCCATTCCATTCCATTCCATTCCATTCGTGTTGATTCCATTGCATTCCATTCCATTGCGTTCCATTCCCTTCCGTTTCATTCCATTCGTGTTGATTCCATTCCATTGAATTCCATTCCATTCCATCCCATTCGTGTTGATTCCATTCCATTCCATTCCATTGCATTGCATTCCATTCCATTCCATTCCATTCGGGTTGATTCCATTCCATTTCATTCCATTCCATTCACTTCCATTCCATTCCATTAGGGTTGATTCCATTCCATTCCATTCCATTCCATTCCATTCCATTTCATTTCATTCCATTCCATTCCATTCCCTTCGGGTTGATTCCATTCCATTCCATTCCCTTCGGGTTGATTCCATTCCATTCCATTGCATTCCATTCGGGTAGATTCCATTCAATTCCATTCCATTGCATTCCATTCCATTCCATTTCATTCCATTCGGGTTGATTCCATTCCATTTCATTCCATTAGATTCCATTCCTTTCCATTCCATTCCTTTCAGGTTGATTCCATTCCGTTCCATTCCATTCGATTCGGATTGATACCATTCCATTCCATTCCATTGCATTACATTACATTCTATTCGGGTTGATTCCATTCCATTCCATTCCATTCCATTCCATTCCATTCCATTCCATTCCATTCGGGTCTATTCCATTCCATTTCATTCCATTCCTTTCCATTCCATTCCATTGCATTCCATTTCTTTCCTTTCCATTCCATTGCATTCCATACCACTCCATTTCACTCCATTCAGGTTGATTCCATTCCATTCCATTCCATTCCAGTCCATTCCATTAGCGTTGATTCCATTCCATTCCATTTCAATCCTTTACGTTCCATTACCTTCGGGTTGATTCCATTACATTCCATTCCATTCGGGTTGATTCCAGTCCATTCCATTCCACTGCATTCCATTCCATTCCATTTCATTCCATTCGGGGTGATTTCATTCCATTCCATTCCATTCCAATCCATTCCATTCCATTCGGGTTGATTCCATTCCATTTCATTCCATTCCATTCCATTCCTTTCCATTCCATTCCATTCGGGTTGATTCCATTCCATTCCATTCCATTCCCTTCCAGTACATTACATTACATTCTATTCTGGTTGATTGCATTCCACTCCTTTCCATTCCATTCCATTCCATTCGGTTTGA
This sequence comes from Pan paniscus, assembly GCF_029289425.2. Classification (NCBI taxonomy): domain Eukaryota; kingdom Metazoa; phylum Chordata; class Mammalia; order Primates; family Hominidae; genus Pan; species Pan paniscus. The sequence goes on along the minus strand of NC_073267.2, from coordinate 39,788,403 downwards.
TTCCATTCCATTCCGTTACATTCCATTCTATTCCATTCCATTCGTGTAGATTCCATTCCATTCCATTCCATTCCATTCCATTCCATTCCATTCCATTCCCTTCCATTCGTGTTGATTCCATTCCATGCCATACCATTCCATTCCATTCCATTCCATTCCGGTTGATTCCATTCCATTCCATTCCATTCCATTCCCTTCCATTCCATTCCATTAGGGTTGATTCCATTGCATTCCATTCCATTCCATTCCACTCCATTTCATTCCATTCCATTCCATTCCCTTCGGGTTGATTCCATTCCATTCCATTCCCTTCGGGTTGATTCCATTCCATTCCATTGCATTCCATTCCGGTAGATTCCATTCAATTCCATTCCATTGCATTCCATTCCATTCCATTTCATTCCATTCGTGTTGATTCCATTCCATTCCATTCCATTCCATTCGGGTTGATTCCATTCCATTTCATTCCATTAGATTCCATTACTTTCCATTCCATTCCTTTCAGGTTTATTCCATTCCGTTCCATTCCATTCCATTCGGATTGATACCATTCCATTCAATTCCATTGCATTACATTACATTCTATTCGGGTTGATTCCATTCCATTCCATTCCATTCCATTCCATTCCATTTCATTCCATTCCATTCCATTCGGGTTTATTCCTTACCATTTCATTCCATTCCTTTCCTTTCCATTCCATTCCATTCCATTCCATTCCATTCCTTTCGGGTTGATTCCATTCCATTCCATTCCATTGCATTCCATTACATTACATTACATTCTATTCTGGTTGATTCCATTCCATTCCATTCCATTCCATTCCATTCGGTTTGATTCCATTCCATTCCGTTCCATTCCATTCTATTCCATTCCATTCGTGTTGATTCCATTCCTTTCCATTCCATTGAATTCCGTTCCATTCCGTTTCATTCCATTCGTGTTGATTCCATTCCATTCCATTCCATTCCATTCCCTTCCATTCGTGTTGATTCCATTCCATGCCATACCATTCCATTCCATTCCATTCAATTCCGGTTGATTCCATTCCATTCCATTCCATTCCATTTCATTTCCTTCGTGTTGATTCCATTTCATTCCATTCCATTCCGTTCCCATCCATTCCATTCCATTAGAGTTGATTCCATTCCATTCCATTCCATTCCATTCCATTCCATTCCATTTCATTCCATTCCATTCCCTTCTGGTTGATTCCATTCCATTCCATTCCATTCCATTCCATTTCATTCCATTCTCGATGATTCCATTCCATTCCATTCCTTTCCATTCGGGTTGATTCCATTCCATTTCATTCCATTAGATTCCATTCCTTTCCATTCCATTCCTTTCAGGTTGATTCCATTACGTTCCATTCCATTCCATTCGGGTTGATACCATTCCATTCCATTCCATTCCATTCCATTACATTCTATTCGGGTTGATTCCATTCCATTCCATTCCATTCCATTCCATTTTGGTTGATTCCATTCCATTCCATTCCATTCCATTCCATTCCATTCGTGTTGATTCCATTCAATTCCATTCAATTGCATTCCATTCCATTCCGTTTCATTCCATTGGTGTTGATTCCATTCCATACCATTCCATTCCATTCCATTCCCTTCCATTCGTGTTGATTCCATTCGATGCCACTGCATTCCATTCCATTCCATTCCATTCGGCTTGATTCCATGCCATTCCTTTCCATTCCCTTCTATTCCATTCCATTCCTTTGCACTCCATTCCATTCCATTCCATTCCATTTCATTCCATTCGGGTTGATTCCATTCCCTTCCATTCCATTCCATTCGGGTTGATTCCATTTCATTCCATTCCATTCCATTCCATTGCATTCTATTCCATTCTATTCCCTTCCATTGCATTCCATTCCATTGCATTTCATTCCTTTCCGGTTGATTCCATTCCATTTCATTCCATTCCATTCTGGTTGATTCCATTCTATTCCATTCCATTCCATTCCATTTCCTTTCGGTTGATTGATTCCATTCCATTCCATTCCATTCCATTCGGGTTGATTCCATTCCATTCCATTCCATTTCATTCGGGTTGATTCCATTCCATTCCATTCCATTCCACTGCATTCCATTTCATTCCTTTCTATTCCATTGCATTCCATTCCACTCCATTTCGCTCCAATCAGGTTGATTCCATTCCACTCCATTCCATTCAATTCCATTCCATTAGGGTTGATAACATTCCATTCCATCCCATTCCATTCCATTCCATTCCATTCCATTCCATTCCCTTTGGGTTGATTCCATTCCGATCCATTCCATTCCATTCCATTCCATTCCATTCCATTCCATTCCATTCCAAACGGGTTGATTCCATCCCATTCCATTCCATTGCCTTCCATTCCATTCCATTTCATTCCATTGGGGTTGAAACCTTTCCATTCCATTCCATTGGGGTTGATACCTTTCCATTCCATTCCATTGCATTTCCTTCCATTGATGTTGATTCCATTCCATTCCATTCCATTCCAATCGGGTTGATTCCATTCCATTCCATTCCATTGCATTCCATTCCATTCCATTTCATTCCATTCGGGTTGACTCCATTAAATTCCATTCCATTCCATTCCATTTGGGTTGATTCTTGCCATTCCATTCCTTTCCATTCCATTCATTTCGGGTTGATTCCACTCCATTCCATTCCATTCCATTCCATTCCATTCCATTCCATTCCATTCCATTCGTGTTGATTCCATTGCATTCCATTCCATTGCGTTCCATTCCCTTCCGTTTCATTCCATTCGTGTTGATTCCATTCCATTGAATTCCATTCCATTCCATTCCATTCGTGTTGATTCCATTCCATTCCATTCCATTGCATTGCATTCCATTCCATTCCATTCCATTCGGGTTGATTCCATTCCATTTCATTCCATTCCATTCCCTTGCATTCCATTCCATTAGGGTTGATTCCATTCCATTCCATTCCATTCCATTCCATTCCATTTCATTCCATTCAATTCCATTCCATTTCATTCCATTCCATTCCATTCCCTTCGGGTTGATTCCATTCCATTCCATTCCCTTCGGGTTGATTCCATTGCATTCAATTGCATTCCATTCGGGTAGATTCCATTCAATTCCATTCCACTGCATTCCATTCCATTCCATTTCATTCCATTCGGGTTGATTCCATTCCATTTCATTCCATTAGATTCCATTACTTTCCATTCCATTCCTTTCAGGTTGATTCCATTCCGTTCCATTCCATTCCAGTCCATTCCATTAGCGTTGATTCCATTCCATTCCATTTCAATCCTTTACATTCCATTACCTTCGGGTTGATTCCATTACATTCCATTCCATTCGGGTTGATTCCAGTCCATTCCATTCCACTGCTTTCCATTCCATTCCATTTCATTCCATTCGGGGTGATTTCATTCCATTCCATTCAATTCCAATCCATTCCATTCCATTCGGGTTGATTCCATTCCATTTCATTCCATTCCATTCCATTCCTTTCCATTCCATTCCATTCGGGTTGATTCCATTCCATTCCATTCCATTCCCTTCCAGTACATTACATTACATTCTATTCTGGTTGATTGCATTCCACTCCATTCCATTCCATTCCATTCCATTCGGTTTGATTCCATTCCATTCCGTTACATTCCATTCTATTCCATTCCATTCGTGTTGATTCCATTCCATTCCATTCCATGGAATTCCATTCCATTCCGTTTCATTCCATTCGTGTTGATTCCATTCCATTCCATTCCATTCCATTCCATTCCATTCCATTCCATTCCCTTCCATTCGTGTTGACTCCATTCCATGCCATACCATTCCATTCCATTCCATTCCATTCCGGATGATTCCATTCCATTCCATTCCCTTCCATTCCATTCCATTAGGGTTGATTCCATTGCATTCCATTCCATTCCATTCCACTCTATTTCATTCCATTCCATTCCATTCCCTTCGGGTTGATTCCATTCCATTCCATTCCCTTCGGGTTGATTCCATTCCATTCCATTGGATTCCATTCAGGTAGATTCCATTCAATTCCATTCCATTGCATTCCATTCCATTCCATTTCATTCCATTCGGGTTGATTCCATTCCATTTCATTCCATTAGATTCCATTCCTTTCCATTCCATTCCTTTCAGGTTGATTCCATTCCGTTCCATTCCATTCGATGCGGATTGATACCATTCCATTCCATTCCTTTGCATTACATTACATTCTATTCGGGTTGATTCCATTCCATTCCATTCCATTCCATTCCATTCCATTCCATTCCATTCGGGTCTATTCCATTCCATTTCATTCCATTCCTTTCCATTCCATTCCATTGCATTCCATTTCTTTCCTTTCCATTCCATTGCATTCCATACCACTCCATTTCACTCCATTCAGGTTGATTCCATTCCATTCCATTCCATTCCATTCCATTAGCGTTGATTCCATTCCATTCCATTTCAATTCTTTACATTCCATTTCCTTCGGGTTGATTCCATTACATTCCATTCCATTCGGGTTGATTCCAGTCCATTCCATTCCACTGCATTCCATTCCATTCCATTTCATTCCATTCGGGGTGATTTCATTCCATTCCATTCCATTCCAATCCATTCCATTCCATTCGGGTTGATTCCATTCCATTTCATTCCATTCCATTCCATTCCTTTTCATTCCATTCCATTCGGGTTGATTCCATTCCATTCCATTCCATTCCCTTCCAGTACATTACATTACATTCTATTCTGGTTGATTGCATTCCACTCCATTCCATTCCATTCCATTCCATTCGGTTTGATTCCATTCCATTCCGTTACATTCCATTCTATTCCATTCCATTCGTGTTGATTCAATTCCATTCCATTCCATGGAATTCCATTCCATTCCGTTTCATTCCATTCGTGTTGATTCCATTCCATTCCATTCCATTCCATCCCATTCCATTCCCTTCCATTCGTGTTGATTCCATTCCATGCCATACCATTCCATTCCATTCCATTCCATTCCGGTTGATTCCATTCCATTCCATTCCATTCCATTCCATTCCATTCCATTCCATTCCATTAGGGTTGATTCCATTGCATTCCATTCCATTCCATTCCACTCCATTTCATTCCATTCCATTGCATTCCCTTCGGGTTGATTCCATTCCATTCCATTCCCTGCGGGTTGATTCCAATACATTCCATTGCATTCCATTCGGGTAGATTCCATTCAATTCCATTCCATTGCATTCCATTCCATTCCATTTCATTCCATTTGGGTTGATTCCATTCCATTCCATTCCATTCCATTCGGGTTGATTCCATTCCATTTCATTCCATTAGATTCCATTACTTACCATTCCATTCCTTTCAGGTTGATTCCATTCCGTTCCATTCCATTCCATTTGGAATGATACCATTCCATTCCATTCCATTGCATTACATTACATTCTATTCGGGTTGATTCCATTCCATTCCATTCCATTCCATTCCATTCCATTCCATTCCATTCGGGTTTATTCCATTCCATTTCATTCCATTCCTTTCCATTCCATTCCATTCCATTCCATTCGGGTTGATTCCATTCCATTCCATTCCATTGCATTCCATTCCATTACATTACATTCTATTCTGGTTGATTCCATTCCATTCCATTCCATTCCATTCCATTCGGTTTGATTCCATTCCATTCCGTTCCATTCCATTCTATTCCATTCCATTCGTGTTGATTCCATTCCTTTCCATTCCATTGAATTCCATTCCATTCCGTTTCATTCCATTCGTGTTGATTCCATTCCATTCCATTCCATTCCCTTCCATTCGTGTTGATTCCATTCCATGCCATACCATTCCATTCCATTCCATTCAATTCTGGTTGATTCCATTCCATTCCATTCCATTCCTTTCCATTCCATTCCATTTCATTTCCTTCGTGTTGATTCCATTCCATTCCATTCCATTCCGTTCCCTTCCATTCCATTCCATTAGAGTTGATTCCATTCCATTCCATTCCATTCCATTCCATTCCATTTCATTCCATTCCATTCCCGTCGGGTTGATTCCATTCCATTCCATTCCCTTCTGGTTGATTCCATTCCATTCCATTCCATTCCATTCCATTCTATTTCATTCCATTCTCGATGATTCCATTCCATTCCATTCCATACCATTCGGGTTGATTCCATTCCATTTCATTCCATTAGATTCCATTCCTTTCCATTCCATTCCTTTCAGGTTGATTCCATTACGTTCCATTCCATTGCATTCGGGTTGATACCATTCCATTCCATTCCATTACATTACATTCTATTCGGGTTCATTCCATTCCATTCCATTCCATTCCATTCCATTTTGGTTGATTCCATTCCATTCCATTCCATTCCATTCCATTCCATTCGTGTTGATTCCATTCAATTCCATTCAATTGCATTCCATTCCATTCCGTTTCATTCCATTGGTGTTGATTCCATTCCATACCATTCCATTCCATTCCATTCCCTTCCATTCGTGTTGATTCCATTCGATGCCACTGCATTCCATTCCATTCCATTCCATTCGGCTTGATTCCATGCCATTCCTTTCCATTCCCTTCTATTCCATTCCATTCCTTTGCACTCCATTCCATTCCATTCCATTCCATTTCATTCCATTCGGGTTTATTCCATTCCCTTCCATTCCATTCCATTCGGGTTGATTCCATTTCATTCCATTCCATTCCATTCCTTTGCATTCTATTCCATTCTATTCCCTTCCATTGCATTCCATTCCATTGCATTTCATTCCTTTCCGGTTGATTCCATTCCATTCCATTCCATTTCATTCCATTCCATTCTGGTTGATTCCATTCTATTCCATTCCATTCCATTCCATTTCCTTTCAGTTGATTGATTCCATTCCATTCCATTCCATTCCATTCCATTCCATTCGGGTTGATTCCATTCCATTCCATTCCATTTCATTCGGGTTGATTCCATTCCATTCCATTCCATTGCATTCCACTGCATTCCATTTCATTCCCTTCTATTCCATTGCATTCCATTCCACTCCATTTCGCTCCAATCAGGTTGATTCCATTCCACTCCATTCCATTCCATTCCATTCCATTAGGGTTGATAACATTTCATTCCAGCCCATTCCATTCCATTCCATTCCCTTTGGGTTGATTCCATTCCAATCCATTCCATTCCATTCCATTCCATTCCATTCCATTCCAAACGGGTTGATTCCATTCCATTCCATTCCATTGCCTTCCATTCCATTCCATTTCATTCCATTCGGGCTGATACCTTTCCATTCCATTCCATTGCATTTCCTTCCATTGATGTTGATTCCATTCCATTCCATTCCATTCCAATCGGGTTGATTCCATTCGATTCCACTCCATTGCATTCCATTGCATTCCATTCGAATCCATTCGGGTTGACTCCATTAAATTCCATTCCATTCCATTCCATTTGGGTTGATTCTTGCCATTCCATTCCTTTCCATTCCATTCATTTCGGGTTGATTCCATTCCATTCCATTCCATTCCATTCCATTCGTGTTGATTCCATTGCATTCCATTCCATTGCGTTCCATTCCCTTCCGTTTCATTCCATTCGTGTTGATTCCATTCCATTGAATTCCATTCCATTCCATCCCATTCGTGTTGATTCCATTCCATTCCATTCCATTGCATTGCATTCCATTCCATTCCATTCCATTCGGGTTGATTCCATTCCATTTCATTCCATTCCATTCACTTCCATTCCATTCCATTAGGGTTGATTCCATTCCATTCCATTCCATTCCATTCCATTCCATTTCATTTCATTCCATTCCATTCCATTCCCTTCGGGTTGATTCCATTCCATTCCATTCCCTTCGGGTTGATTCCATTCCATTCCATTGCATTCCATTCGGGTAGATTCCATTCAATTCCATTCCATTGCATTCCATTCCATTCCATTTCATTCCATTCGGGTTGATTCCATTCCATTTCATTCCATTAGATTCCATTCCTTTCCATTCCATTCCTTTCAGGTTGATTCCATTCCGTTCCATTCCATTCGATTCGGATTGATACCATTCCATTCCATTCCATTGCATTACATTACATTCTATTCGGGTTGATTCCATTCCATTCCATTCCATTCCATTCCATTCCATTCCATTCCATTCGGGTCTATTCCATTCCATTTCATTCCATTCCTTTCCATTCCATTCCATTGCATTCCATTTCTTTCCTTTCCATTCCATTGCATTCCATACCACTCCATTTCACTCCATTCAGGTTGATTCCATTCCATTCCATTCCATTCCAGTCCATTCCATTAGCGTTGATTCCATTCCATTCCATTTCAATCCTTTACGTTCCATTACCTTCGGGTTGATTCCATTACATTCCATTCCATTCGGGTTGATTCCAGTCCATTCCATTCCACTGCATTCCATTCCATTCCATTTCATTCCATTCGGGGTGATTTCATTCCATTCCATTCCATTCCAATCCATTCCATTCCATTCGGGTTGATTCCATTCCATTTCATTCCATTCCATTCCATTCCTTTCCATTCCATTCCATTCGGGTTGATTCCATTCCATTCCATTCCATTCCCTTCCAGTACATTACATTACATTCTATTCTGGTTGATTGCATTCCACTCCATTCCATTCCATTCCATTCCATTCGGTTTGATTCCATTCCATTCCGTTACATTCCATTCTATTCCATTCCATTCGTGTAGATTCCATTCCATTCCATTCCATTCCATTCCATTCCATTCCATTCCATTCCCTTCCATTCGTGTTGATTCCATTCCATGCCATACCATTCCATTCCATTCCATTCCATTCCATTCCGGTTGATTCCATTCCATTCCATTCCATTCCATTCCCTTCCATTCCATTCCATTAGGGTTGATTCCATTGCATTCCATTCCATTCCATTCCACTCCATTTCATTCCATTCCATTCCATTCCCTTCGGGTTGATTCCATTCCATTCCATTCCCTTCGGGTTGATTCCATTCCATTCCATTGCATTCCATTCCGGTAGATTCCATTCAATTCCATTCCATTGCATTCCATTCCATTCCATTTCATTCCATTCGTGTTGATTCCATTCCATTCCATTCCATTCCATTCGGGTTGATTCCATTCCATTTCATTCCATTAGATTCCATTACTTTCCATTCCATTCCTTTCAGGTTTATTCCATTCCGTTCCATTCCATTCCATTCGGATTGATACCATTCCATTCAATTCCATTGCATTACATTACATTCTATTCGGGTTGATTCCATTCCATTCCATTCCATTCCATTCCATTCCATTTCATTCCATTCCATTCCATTCGGGTTTATTCCTTTCCATTTCATTCCATTCCTTTCCTTTCCATTCCATTCCATTCCATTCCATTCCATTCCTTTCGGGTTGATTCCATTCCATTCCATTCCATTGCATTCCATTACATTACATTACATTCTATTCTGGTTGATTCCATTCCATTCCATTCCATTCCATTCCATTCGGTTTGATTCCATTCCATTCCGTTCCATTCCATTCTATTCCATTCCATTCGTGTTGATTCCATTCCTTTCCATTCCATTGAATTCCGTTCCATTCCGTTTCATTCCATTCGTGTTGATTCCATTCCATTCCATTCCATTCCATTCCCTTCCATTCGTGTTGATTCCATTCCATGCCATACCATTCCATTCCATTCCATTCAATTCCGGTTGATTCCATTCCATTCCATTCCATTCCATTCCCTTCCATTCGTGTTGATTCCATTCCATGCCATACCATTCCATTCCATTCCATTCAATTCCGGTTGATTCCATTCCATTCCATTCCATTCCATTTCATTTCCTTCGTGTTGATTCCATTTCATTCCATTCCATTCCGTTCCCATCCATTCCATTCCATTAGAGTTGATTCCATTCCATTCCATTCCATTCCATTCCATTCCATTCCATTTCATTCCATTCCATTCCCTTCTGGTTGATTCCATTCCATTCCATTCCATTCCATTCCATTTCATTCCATTCTCGATGATTCCATTCCATTCCATTCCTTTCCATTCGGGTTGATTCCATTCCATTTCATTCCATTAGATTCCATTCCTTTCCATTCCATTCCTTTCAGGTTGATTCCATTACGTTCCATTCCATTCCATTCGGGTTGATACCATTCCATTCCATTCCATTCCATTCCATTACATTCTATTCGGGTTGATTCCATTCCATTCCATTCCATTCCATTCCATTTTGGTTGATTCCATTCCATTCCATTCCATTCCATTCCATTCCATTCGTGTTGATTCCATTCAATTCCATTCAATTGCATTCCATTCCATTCCGTTTCATTCCATTGGTGTTTATTCCATTCCATACCATTCCATTCCATTCCATTCCCTTCCATTCGTGTTGATTCCATTCGATGCCACTGCATTCCATTCCATTCCATTCCATTCGGCTTGATTCCATGCCATTCCTTTCCATTCCCTTCTATTCCATTCCATTCCTTTGCACTCCATTCCATTCCATTCCATTCCATTTCATTCCATTCGGGTTGATTCCATTCCCTTCCATTCCATTCCATTCGGGTTGATTCCATTTCATTCCATTCCATTCCATTCCATTGCATTCTATTCCATTCTATTCCCTTCCATTGCATTCCATTCCATTGCATTTCATTCCTTTCCGGTTGATTCCATTCCATTTCATTCCATTCCATTCTGGTTGATTCCATTCTATTCCATTCCATTCCATTCCATTTCCTTTCGGTTGATTGATTCCATTCCATTCCATTCCATTCCATTCGGGTTGATTCCATTCCATTCCATTCCATTTCATTCGGGTTGATTCCATTCCATTCCATTCCATTCCACTGCATTCCATTTCATTCCTTTCTATTCCATTGCATTCCATTCCACTCCATTTCGCTCCAATCAGGTTGATTCCATTCCACTCCATTCCATTCAATTCCATTCCATTAGGGTTGATAACATTCCATTCCATCCCATTCCATTCCATTCCATTCCATTCCATTCCATTCCCTTTGGGTTGATTCCATTCCGATCCATTCCATTCCATTCCATTCCATTCCATTCCATTCCATTCCAAACGGTTTGATTCCATCCCATTCCATTCCATTGCCTTCCATTCCATTCCATTTCATTCCATTGGGGTTGAAACCTTTCCATTCCATTCCATTGGGGTTGATACCTTTCCATTCCATTCCATTGCATTTCCTTCCATTGATGTTGATTCCATTCCATTCCATTCCATTCCAATCGGGTTGATTCCATTCCATTCCATTCCATTGCATTCCATTCCATTCCATTTCATTCCATTCGGGTTGACTCCATTAAATTCCATTCCATTCCATTCCATTTGGGTTGATTCTTGCCATTCCATTCCTTTCCATTCCATTCATTTCGGGTTGATTCCACTCCATTCCATTCCATTCCATTCCATTCCATTCCATTCCATTCCATTCCATTCGTGTTGATTCCATTGCATTCCATTCCATTGCGTTCCATTCCCTTCCGTTTCATTCCATTCGTGTTGATTCCATTCCATTGAATTCCATTCCATTCCATTCCATTCGTGTTGATTCCATTCCATTCCATTCCATTGCATTGCATTCCATTCCATTCCATTCCATTCGGGTTGATTCCATTCCATTTCATTCCATTCCATTCCCTTGCATTCCATTCCATTAGGGTTGATTCCATTCCATTCCATTCCATTCCATTCCATTCCATTTCATTCCATTCCATTCCATTCCATTTCATTCCATTCCATTCCATTCCCTTCGGGTTGATTCCATTCCATTCCATTCCCTTCGGGTTGATTCCATTGCATTCAATTGCATTCCATTCGGGTAGATTCCATTCAATTCCATTCCACTGCATTCCATTCCATTCCATTTCATTCCATTCGGGTTGATTCCATTCCATTTCATTCCATTAGATTCCATTACTTTCCATTCCATTCCTTTCAGGTTGATTCCATTCCGTTCCATTCGATTCGATTCGGATTGATACCATTCCATTCCATTCCATTGCATTACATTATATTTTATTCGGGTTGATTCCATTCCATTCCATTCCATTCCATTCCATTCCATTCGGGTTTATTCCATTCCATTTCATTCCATTCCTTTCCATTCCATTGCATTCCATTCCATTCCATTCCATTCGGGTTGATTCCATTCCATTCCATTCCATTGCATTCCATTACATTACATTACATTCTATTCTCGTTGATTCCATTCCATTCCATTCCATTCCATTCGGGTTGATTCCATTCCATTTCATTCCATTAGATTCCATTACTTACCATTCCATTCCTTTCAGGTTGATTCCATTCCGTTCCATTCCATTCCATTTGGAATGATACCATTCCATTCCATTCCATTGCATTACATTACATTCTATTCGGGTTGATTCCATTCCATTCCATTCCATTCCATTCCATTCCATTCCATTCCATTCGGGTTTATTCCATTCCATTTCATTCCATTCCTTTCCATTCCATTCCATTCCATTCCATTCCATTCCATTCCATTCGGGTTGATTCCATTCCATTCCATTCCATTGCATTCCATTCCATTACATTACATTCTATTCTGGTTGATTCCATTCCATTCCATTCCATTCCATTCCATTCGGTTTGATTCCATTCCATTCCGTTCCATTCCATTCTATTCCATTCCATTCGTGTTGATTCCATTCCTTTCCATTCCATTGAATTCCATTCCATTCCGTTTCATTCCATTCGTGTTGATTCCATTCCATTCCATTCCATTCCCTTCCATTCGTGTTGATTCCATTCCATGCCATACCATTCCATTCCATTCCATTCAATTCTGGTTGATTCCATTCCATTCCATTCCATTCCTTTCCATTCCATTCCATTTCATTTCCTTCGTGTTGATTCCATTCCATTCCATTCCATTCCGTTCCCTTCCATTCCATTCCATTAGAGTTGATTCCATTCCATTCCATTCCATTCCATTCCATTCCATTTCATTCCATTCCATTCCCGTCGGGTTGATTCCATTCCATTCCATTCCCTTCTGGTTGATTCCATTCCATTCCATTCCATTCCATTCCATTCTATTTCATTCCATTCTCGATGATTCCATTCCATTCCATTCCATACCATTCGGGTTGATTCCATTCCATTTCATTCCATTAGATTCCATTCCTTTCCATTCCATTCCTTTCAGGTTGATTCCATTACGTTCCATTCCATTGCATTCGGGTTGATACCATTCCATTCCATTCCATTACATTACATTCTATTCAGGTTCATTCCATTCCATTCCATTCCATTCCATTCCATTTTGGTTGATTCCATTCCATTCCATTCCATTCCATTCCATTCCATTCGTGTTGATTCCATTCAATTCCATTCAATTGCATTCCATTCCATTCCGTTTCATTCCATTGGTGTTGATTCCATTCCATACCATTCCATTCCATTCCATTCCCTTCCATTCGTGTTGATTCCATTCGATGCCACTGCATTCCATTCCATTCCATTCCATTCGGCTTGATTCCATGCCATTCCTTTCCATTCCCTTCTATTCCATTCCATTCCTTTGCACTCCATTCCATTCCATTCCATTCCATTTCATTCCATTCGGGTTTATTCCATTCCCTTCCATTCCATTCCATTCGGGTTGATTCCATTTCATTCCATTCCATTCCATTCCTTTGCATTCTATTCCATTCTATTCCCTTCCATTGCATTCCATTCCATTGCATTTCATTCCTTTCCGGTTGATTCCATTCCATTCCATTCCATTTCATTCCATTCCATTCTGGTTGATTCCATTCTATTCCATTCCATTCCATTCCATTTCCTTTCAGTTGATTGATTCCATTCCATTCCATTCCATTCCATTCCATTCCATTCCATTCGGGTTGATTCCATTCCATTCCATTCCATTTCATTCGGGTTGATTCCATTCCATTCCATTCCATTGCATTCCACTGCATTCCATTTCATTCCCTTCTATTCCATTGCATTCCATTCCACTCCATTTCGCTCCAATCAGGTTGATTCCATTCCACTCCATTCCATTCCATTCCATTCCATTAGGGTTGATAACATTTCATTCCAGCCCATTCCATTCCATTCCATTCCCTTTGGGTTGATTCCATTCCAATCCATTCCATTCCATTCCATTCCATTCCATTCCATTCCAAACGGGTTGATTCCATTCCATTCCATTCCATTGCCTTCCATTCCATTCCATTTCATTCCATTCGGGCTGATACCTTTCCATTCCATTCCATTGCATTTCCTTCCATTGATGTTGATTCCATTCCATTCCATTCCATTCCAATCGGGTTGATTCCATTCGATTCCACTCCATTGCATTCCATTGCATTCCATTCGAATCCATTCGGGTTGACTCCATTAAATTCCATTCCATTCCATTCCATTTGGGTTGATTCTTGCCATTCCATTCCTTTCCATTCCATTCATTTCGGGTTGATTCCATTCCATTCCATTCCATTCCATTCCATTCCATTCCATTCCATTCGTGTTGATTCCATTGCATTCCATTCCATTGCGTTCCATTCCCTTCCGTTTCATTCCATTCGTGTTGATTCCATTCCATTGAATTCCATTCCATTCCATCCCATTCGTGTTGATTCCATTCCATTCCATTCCATTGCATTGCATTCCATTCCATTCCATTCCATTCGGGTTGATTCCATTCCATTTCATTCCATTCCATTCACTTCCATTCCATTCCATTAGGGTTGATTCCATTCCATTCCATTCCATTCCATTCCATTCCATTTCATTTCATTCCATTCCATTCCATTCCCTTCGGGTTGATTCCATTCCATTCCATTCCCTTCGGGTTGATTCCATTCCATTCCATTGCATTCCATTCGGGTAGATTCCATTCAATTCCATTCCATTGCATTCCATTCCATTCCATTTCATTCCATTCGGGTTGATTCCATTCCATTTCATTCCATTAGATTCCATTCCTTTCCATTCCATTCCTTTCAGGTTGATTCCATTCCGTTCCATTCCATTCGATTCGGATTGATACCATTCCATTCCATTCCATTGCATTACATTACATTCTATTCGGGTTGATTCCATTCCATTCCATTCCATTCCATTCCATTCCATTCCATTCCATTCGGGTCTATTCCATTCCATTTCATTCCATTCCTTTCCATTCCATTCCATTGCATTCCATTTCTTTCCTTTCCATTCCATTGCATTCCATACCACTCCATTTCACTCCATTCAGGTTGATTCCATTCCATTCCATTCCATTCCAGTCCATTCCATTAGCGTTGATTCCATTCCATTCCATTTCAATCCTTTACGTTCCATTACCTTCGGGTTGATTCCATTACATTCCATTCCATTCGGGTTGATTCCAGTCCATTCCATTCCACTGCATTCCATTCCATTCCATTTCATTCCATTCGGGGTGATTTCATTCCATTCCATTCCATTCCAATCCATTCCATTCCATTCGGGTTGATTCCATTCCATTTCATTCCATTCCATTCCATTCCTTTCCATTCCATTCCATTCGGGTTGATTCCATTCCATTCCATTCCATTCCCTTCCAGTACATTACATTACATTCTATTCTGGTTGATTGCATTCCACTCCATTCCATTCCATTCCATTCCATTCGGTTTGATTCCATTCCATTCCGTTACATTCCATTCTATTCCATTCCATTCGTGTAGATTCCATTCCATTCCATTCCATTCCATTCCATTCCATTCCATTCCATTCCATTCCCTTCCATTCGTGTTGATTCCATTCCATGCCATACCATTCCATTCCATTCCATTCCATTCCATTCCGGTTGATTCCATTCCATTCCATTCCATTCCATTCCCTTCCATTCCATTCCATTAGGGTTGATTCCATTGCATTCCATTCCATTCCATTCCACTCCATTTCATTCCATTCCATTCCATTCCCTTCGGGTTGATTCCATTCCATTCCATTCCCTTCGGGTTGATTCCATTCCATTCCATTGCATTCCATTCCGGTAGATTCCATTCAATTCCATTCCATTGCATTCCATTCCATTCCATTTCATTCCATTCGTGTTGATTCCATTCCATTCCATTCCATTCCATTCGGGTTGATTCCATTCCATTTCATTCCATTAGATTCCATTACTTTCCATTCCATTCCTTTCAGGTTTATTCCATTCCGTTCCATTCCATTCCATTCGGATTGATACCATTCCATTCAATTCCATTGCATTACATTACATTCTATTCGGGTTGATTCCATTCCATTCCATTCCATTCCATTCCATTCCATTTCATTCCATTCCATTCCATTCGGGTTTATTCCTTTCCATTTCATTCCATTCCTTTCCTTTCCATTCCATTCCATTCCATTCCATTCCATTCCTTTCGGGTTGATTCCATTCCATTCCATTCCATTGCATTCCATTACATTACATTACATTCTATTCTGGTTGATTCCATTCCATTCCATTCCATTCCATTCCATTCGGTTTGATTCCATTCCATTCCGTTCCATTCCATTCTATTCCATTCCATTCGTGTTGATTCCATTCCTTTCCATTCCATTGAATTCCGTTCCATTCCGTTTCATTCCATTCGTGTTGATTCCATTCCATTCCATTCCATTCCATTCCCTTCCATTCGTGTTGATTCCATTCCATGCCATACCATTCCATTCCATTCCATTCAATTCCGGTTGATTCCATTCCATTCCATTCCATTCCATTCCCTTCCATTCGTGTTGATTCCATTCCATGCCATACCATTCCATTCCATTCCATTCAATTCCGGTTGATTCCATTCCATTCCATTCCATTCCATTTCATTTCCTTCGTGTTGATTCCATTTCATTCCATTCCATTCCGTTCCCATCCATTCCATTCCATTAGAGTTGATTCCATTCCATTCCATTCCATTCCATTCCATTCCATTCCATTTCATTCCATTCCATTCCCTTCTGGTTGATTCCATTCCATTCCATTCCATTCCATTCCATTTCATTCCATTCTCGATGATTCCATTCCATTCCATTCCTTTCCATTCGGGTTGATTCCATTCCATTTCATTCCATTAGATTCCATTCCTTTCCATTCCATTCCTTTCAGGTTGATTCCATTACGTTCCATTCCATTCCATTCGGGTTGATACCATTCCATTCCATTCCATTCCATTCCATTACATTCTATTCGGGTTGATTCCATTCCATTCCATTCCATTCCATTCCATTTTGGTTGATTCCATTCCATTCCATTCCATTCCATTCCATTCCATTCGTGTTGATTCCATTCAATTCCATTCAATTGCATTCCATTCCATTCCGTTTCATTCCATTGGTGTTTATTCCATTCCATACCATTCCATTCCATTCCATTCCCTTCCATTCGTGTTGATTCCATTCGATGCCACTGCATTCCATTCCATTCCATTCCATTCGGCTTGATTCCATGCCATTCCTTTCCATTCCCTTCTATTCCATTCCATTCCTTTGCACTCCATTCCATTCCATTCCATTCCATTTCATTCCATTCGGGTTGATTCCATTCCCTTCCATTCCATTCCATTCGGGTTGATTCCATTTCATTCCATTCCATTCCATTCCATTGCATTCTATTCCATTCTATTCCCTTCCATTGCATTCCATTCCATTGCATTTCATTCCTTTCCGGTTGATTCCATTCCATTTCATTCCATTCCATTCTGGTTGATTCCATTCTATTCCATTCCATTCCATTCCATTTCCTTTCGGTTGATTGATTCCATTCCATTCCATTCCATTCCATTCGGGTTGATTCCATTCCATTCCATTCCATTTCATTCGGGTTGATTCCATTCCATTCCATTCCATTCCACTGCATTCCATTTCATTCCTTTCTATTCCATTGCATTCCATTCCACTCCATTTCGCTCCAATCAGGTTGATTCCATTCCACTCCATTCCATTCAATTCCATTCCATTAGGGTTGATAACATTCCATTCCATCCCATTCCATTCCATTCCATTCCATTCCATTCCATTCCCTTTGGGTTGATTCCATTCCGATCCATTCCATTCCATTCCATTCCATTCCATTCCATTCCATTCCAAACGGTTTGATTCCATCCCATTCCATTCCATTGCCTTCCATTCCATTCCATTTCATTCCATTGGGGTTGAAACCTTTCCATTCCATTCCATTGGGGTTGATACCTTTCCATTCCATTCCATTGCATTTCCTTCCATTGATGTTGATTCCATTCCATTCCATTCCATTCCAATCGGGTTGATTCCATTCCATTCCATTCCATTGCATTCCATTCCATTCCATTTCATTCCATTCGGGTTGACTCCATTAAATTCCATTCCATTCCATTCCATTTGGGTTGATTCTTGCCATTCCATTCCTTTCCATTCCATTCATTTCGGGTTGATTCCACTCCATTCCATTCCATTCCATTCCATTCCATTCCATTCCATTCCATTCCATTCGTGTTGATTCCATTGCATTCCATTCCATTGCGTTCCATTCCCTTCCGTTTCATTCCATTCGTGTTGATTCCATTCCATTGAATTCCATTCCATTCCATTCCATTCGTGTTGATTCCATTCCATTCCATTCCATTGCATTGCATTCCATTCCATTCCATTCCATTCGGGTTGATTCCATTCCATTTCATTCCATTCCATTCCCTTGCATTCCATTCCATTAGGGTTGATTCCATTCCATTCCATTCCATTCCATTCCATTCCATTTCATTCCATTCCATTCCATTCCATTTCATTCCATTCCATTCCATTCCCTTCGGGTTGATTCCATTCCATTCCATTCCCTTCGGGTTGATTCCATTGCATTCAATTGCATTCCATTCGGGTAGATTCCATTCAATTCCATTCCACTGCATTCCATTCCATTCCATTTCATTCCATTCGGGTTGATTCCATTCCATTTCATTCCATTAGATTCCATTACTTTCCATTCCATTCCTTTCAGGTTGATTCCATTCCGTTCCATTCGATTCGATTCGGATTGATACCATTCCATTCCATTCCATTGCATTACATTATATTTTATTCGGGTTGATTCCATTCCATTCCATTCCATTCCATTCCATTCCATTCGGGTTTATTCCATTCCATTTCATTCCATTCCTTTCCATTCCATTGCATTCCATTCCATTCCATTCCATTCGGGTTGATTCCATTCCATTCCATTCCATTGCATTCCATTACATTACATTACATTCTATTCTCGTTGATTCCATTCCATTCCATTCCATTCCATTCCATTCCATTCCATTCCATTCCATTCGGTTTGATTCCATTCCATTCCGTTCCATTCCATTCTATTCCATTCCATTCGTGCTGATTCCATTCCATTCCACTCCATGGAATTCCATTCCATTCCGTTTCATTCCATTCGTGTTGAATCCATTCCACTCCATTCCATTCCATTCCCTTCGATTCGTGTTGATTCCTTTCCATGCCATGCCATTCCATTCCATTCAATTCTCTTCCGGTTGATTCCATTCCATTCCATGCCATTCCATTCCATTCCATTCCATTCCAGTTGATTCCATTCCATTCCATTCCATTCCATTCCATTCCATTTCATTTCCTTCGTGTTGATTCCATTCCGTTGCATTCCACTCCGTTCCCTTCCATTCCATTCCATTAGAGTTGATTCCATTCCATTCCATTCAATTCCATTCCATTTCATTTCATTCCATTCTCGATGATTCCATTCCATTCCATTCAATTCCATTCGGGTTGATTCCATTCCATTTCATTCAATTGGATTCCATTCCTTTCCATTCCATTCCTTTCAGGTTGATTCCATTACGTTCCATTCCATTCCATTCTGGTTGATACGATTCCATTCCATTCCATTCCATTACATTACATTCTATTCGGGTTGATTCCATTGCGTTCCATTCCATTCCTTTCCATTTTGGTTGATTCCATTCCATTCCATTCCCTTGGATTCCATTCCATTCGTGTTGATTCCATTCAATTCCATTCAATTGCATTCCATTCCATTCCGTTTCATTTCATTGGTGTTGATTCCATTCCATTCCATTCCATTCCATTCCATTCCCTTCCATTCGTGTTGATTCCATTCGATGCCACTGCATTCCATTCCATTCCATTCCATTCGGCTTGATTCCATGCCATTCCTTTCCATTCCCTTCTATTCCATTCCATTCCTTTGCACTCCATTCCATTCCATTTCATTCCATTCGGGTTGATGGCATTCCATTCCATTCCATTCCATTCCATTCCATTCGGGTTTATTCCATTCCATTTCATTCCATTCCTTTCCATTCCTTTGCATTCCATTCCATTCCATTCAATTCGGGTTGATTCCATTGCATTCCATTCCATTCCATTACATTTCATTACATTACATTACATTCTGGTTGATTCCATTCCATTCCATTCCATTCCATTCGGTTTGATTCCATTCCATTCCGTTCCATTCCATTCTATTCCATTCCATTCGTGCTGATTCCATTCCATTCCACTCCATGGAATTCCATTCCATTCCGTTTCATTCCATTCGTGTTGAATCCATTCCACTCCATTCCATTCCATTCCCTTCGATTCGTGTTGATTCCTTTCCATGCCATGCCATTCCATTCCATTCCATTCCATTCCGGTTGATTCCATTCCATTCCATGCCATTCCATTCCATTCCATTCCATTCCAGTTGATTCCATTCCATTCCATTCCATTCCATTCCATTCCATTCGGGTTCATTCCATTCCATTCCATTCCATTCCATTCCATTCCATTCTGGTTTATTCCATTCCATTCCATTCCATTCCATTCCATTCCATTCCATTCTATTCCATTCTATCCCATTCCATTCCATTCCATTCGGGATGATTCCATTCCATTCCATTCCATACCTTTCCATTGCTGTTGATTCCATTCCATTCCATTCCATTCCATTCCACTCCATTCCATTCCATTCCCTTTGTGTTGATTCCATTCCGTTCCAATCCATACCATTCCATTCCATTCCATTCCGGTTAATTCCATTCCATTCCATTTCATTCAATTCCATTCTGGTTGATTCCATTCCATTTCTTCCTATTCCATTCCATTCCATTCTATTCCATTCCATTCCATTCTATTCGCGTTGATTCCATTCCATCCCATTCCATTCCATTCCATCCCATTACATTCCATTCCATTCGGGTTGATCCCATTGCATTCCATTCCATTCCATACCATTTGCGTGGATTCCATTCCATTTCATTCAATTCCATTGCATTCCATTCCATTCGGGTTGATTCCTTTCCATTCCATTCCATTGCATTCCATTCCATACCATTCCATTCCATTCCACTCAGGTTGATTCCATTCCATTTCTTTCCATTCCATTCCATTCCATTCCATTCCATTCGGGTTTATTCCATTCCATTCCATTCCATTCCATTCCATTCCATTCCATTCCGTTCCATTCCATTCCATTCTATGCCATTCCAATCCATTCCATTCCGTTTGATTCCATTCCATTCCATTCCATACCATTCCATTCCTATTGATTCCTTTCAATTCCACTCCATTCCATTCCATTCCGTTTGGGTTGATTCCATTCCGTTCCAATCTATACCATTCCATTCCATTCGTGTTGATTCCATTCCATTCCATTCCATTCCATTTCATTGCATTCTGTTTGATTCCATTCCATTCCATTCCATTCCATTCCATTCTGGTTGATTCCATTCCATTCCATTCCATTCCATTCCATTTCATTACATTCCATTCGGGTTGATTCCATTCCATTCCATTCTATTCCATTCCATTCCATTCAATTCGCTTTGATTCCATTCCATTCGATTCCATTCCATTCGGATTGACTCCATTCCATTCCATTTCATTCCATTCTATTCCATTCCATTGCATTCCATTTCATTCCATTCGGGTAGATTCCGTTCTATTCCATTCCTATCCATACCATTCCATACCGGTTCATTCCATTCCATTCCATTCCATTCCATTCCATTCCATCCCATTCCATTTGGGTTGATTCCATTCCATTCCATTTCATTCCATTTCATTCCAATCCATTCGGTTTCATTCCATTCCATTCCATTCCATGCCATTCGGTTGCTTCCATTCCAATCCAGAACATTCCATTCCGTTCCATTCAATTCCGGTTCATTCCATTCCATTCCATTCCATTCTATTCTATTCTGTTTAATTCCATTCCATTCCATTCCATTCCATTCGAGTTGATTCCATTCCATTCCATTCTATTCCATTCCATTCCATTCTATTCCATTCCATTCCATTCTATTCGCATTGATTCCATTCTATCCCTTTCCATTCCATTCCATCCCATTCCATTCCATTCCATTCCATTCCATTCGGGTTGATTCCATTGCATTCCATTCCATTCCATTCTATTCCATTCCATTCGGGTTCATTCCATTCCATTCCGTTCCATTCGATTCCATTCCATTCCATTCCATTCGGGATGCTTCCATTCCAGTCAAGAACATTCCATTCCATTCCATTCCATTCCATTCCATTCCATTCCGGTTGATTCCATTGCATTCCATTCCATTCCATTTCATTCCATTCGGGTTGATTCCATTCCATTTCATTCCATTAGATTCCACTACTTTCCATTCCATTCCTTTCAGGTTGATTCCATTCCGTTCCATTCCATTCCATTCGGATTGATACCATTCCATTCCATTCCATTGCTTTACATTACATTCTATTCTGGTTGATGCCATTCCATTCCATTCCATTCCATTCCATTCCATTCCATTCCATTCGGGTTTATTCCATTCCATTTCATTCCATTCCTTTCCATTCCATTCCATTCCATTCCATTCCATTCCATTCCATTCCGTTCTGGTTGATTCCATTCCATTCCATTCCATTGCATTCCATTACATTACATTACATTCTATTCTGGTTGATTCCATTCCATTCCATTCCATTCGGTTTGATTCCATTCCATTCCGTTCCATTCCATTCTATTCCATTCCATTCGTGTTGATTCCATTCCTTTCCATTCCATTGAATTCCATTCCATTCCGTTTCATTCCATTCGTGTTGATTCCATTCCATTCCATTCCATTCCCTTCCATTCCCTTCCATTCGTGTTGATTCCATTCCATGCCATACCATTCCATTCCATTCCATTCAATTCCGGTTGATTCCATTCCATTCCATTCCATTCCATTTCATTTCCTTCGTGTTGATTCCATTCCATTCCATTCCATTCCGTTCCCTTCCATTCCATTCCATTAGAGTTGATTCCATTCCATTCCATTCCATTCCATTCCATTCCATTTCATTCCATTCCATTCCCGTCGGGTTGATTCCATTCCATTCCATTCCCTTCTGGTTGATTCCATTCCATTCCATTCCATTCCATTCCATTCTATTTCATTCCATTCTCGATGATTCCATTCCATTCCATTCCATTCCATTCGGGTTGATTCCATTCCATTTCATTCCATTAGATTCCATTCCTTTCCATTCCATTCCTTTCAGGTTGATTCCATTACGTTCCATTCCATTCCATTCGGGTTGATACCATTCCATTCCATTCCATTACATTACATTACATTCTATTCGGGTTCATTCCATTCCATTCCATTCCATTCCATTCCATTTTGGTTGATTCCATTCCATTCCATTCCATTCGATTCCATTCCATTCGTGTTGATTCCATTCAATTCCATTCAATTCCATTCCATTCCATTCCGTTTCATTCCATTGGTGTTGATTCCATTCCATACCATTCCATTCCATTCCATTCCCTTCCATTCGTGTTGATTCCATTCGATGCCACTGAATTCCATTCCATTCCATTCCATTCGGCTTGATTCCATGCCATTCCTTTCCATTCCCTTCTATTCCATTCCATTCCTTTGCACTCCATTCCATTCCATTCCATTCCATTCCATTTCATTCCATTCGGGTTGATTCCATTCCCTTCCATTCCATTCCATTCGGGTTGATTCCATTTCATTCCATTCCATTCCATTCCATTGCATTCTATTCCATTCTATTCCCTTCCATTCCATTCCATTCCATTTCATTCCATTCCATTCTGGTTGATTCCATTCTATTCCATTCCATTCCATTCCATTTCCTTTCGGTTGATTGATTCCATTCCATTCCATTCCATTCCATTCGGGTTGATTCCATTCCATTCCATTCCATTTCATTCGGGTTGATTCCATTCCATTCCATTCCATTCCATTCCACTGCATTCCATTTCATTCCTTTCTATTCCATTGCATTCCATTCCACTCCATTTCGCTCCAATCAGGTTGATTCCATTCCACTCCATTCCATTCCATTCCATTCCATTAGGGTTGATAACATTCCATTCCATCCCATTCCATTCCATTCCATTCCCTTTGGGTTGATTCCATTCCAATCCATTCCATTCCATTCCATTCCATCCCATTCCATTCCATTCCATTCCATTCCAAACGGGTTGATTCCATTCCATTCCATTCCATTGCCTTCCATTCCATTCCATTTCATTCCATTCGGGTTGATACCTTTCCATTCCATTCCATTGCATTTCCTTCCATTGATGTTGATTCCATTCCATTCCATTCCATTCCAATCGGGTTGATTCCATTCCATTCCATTCCGTTGCATTCCATTCCATTCCATTTCATTCCATTCGGGTTGACTCCATTAAATTCCATTCCATTCCATTCCATTTGGGTTGATTCTTGCCATTCCATTCCTTTCCATTCCATTCATTTCGGGTTGATTCCATTCCATTCCATTCCATTCCATTCCATTCTATTCCATTCCATTCGTGATGATTCCATTGCATTCCATTCCATTGCATTCCATTCCCTTCCGTTTCATTCCATTCGTGTTGATTCCATTCCATTGAATTCCATTCCATTCCATTCCATTAGTGTTGATTCCATTCCATTCCATTCCATTGCATTGCATTCCATTCCATTCCATTCCATTCGGGTTGATTCCATTCCATTTCATTCCATTCCATTCCCTTCCATTCCATTCCATTAGGGTTGATTCCATTCCATTCCATTCCATTCCATTCCATTCCATTTCATTCCATTCCATTCCATTCCCTTCGGGTTGAATCCATTCCATTCCATTCCCTTCGGGTTGATTCCATTCCATTCCATTGCATTCCATTCGGGTAGATTCCATTCAATTCCATTCCATTGCATTCCATTCCATTCCATTTCATTCCATTCGGGTTGATTCCATTCCATTTCATTCCATTAGATTCCATTCCTTTCCATTCCATTCCTTTCAGGTTGATTCCATTCCGTTCCATTCCATTCGATTCGGATTGATACCATTCCATTCCATTCCATTGCATTACATTACATTCTATTCGGGTTGATTCCATTCCATTCCATTCGGGTCTATTCCATTCCATTTCATTCCATTCCTTTCCATTCCATTCCATTGCATTCCATTTCTTTCCTTTCCATTCCATTGCATTCCATACCACTCCATTTCACTCCATTCAGGTTGATTCCATTCCATTCCATTCCATTCCAGTCCATTCCATTAGCGTTGATTCCATTCCATTCCATTTCATTCCTTTACATTCCATTACCTTCGGGTTGATTCCATTACATTCCATTCCATTCGGGTTGATTCCAGTCCATTCCATTCCACTGCATTCCATTCCATTCCATTTCATTCCATTCGGGGTGATTTCATTCCATTCCATTCCATTCCAATCCATTCCATTTCATTCGGGTTGATTCCATTCCATTTCATTCCATTCCATTCCATTCCTTTCCATTCCATTCCATTCGGGTTGATTCCATTCCATTCCATTCCATTCCCTTCCAGTACATTACATTACATTCTATTCTGGTTGATTGCATTCCACTCCATTCCATTCCATTCCATTCCATTCGGTTTGATTCCATTCCATTCCGTTACATTCCATTCTATTCCATTCCATTCGTGTTGATTCCATTCCATTCCATTCCATGGAATTCCATTCCATTCCGTTTCATTCCATTCGTGTTGATTCCATTCCATTCCATTCCATTCCATTCCATTCCATTCCATTCCCTTCCATTCGTGTTGACTCCATTCCATGCCATACCATTCCATTCCATTCCATTCCATTCCGGATGATTCCATTCCATTCCATTCCCTTCCATTCCATTCCATTAGGGTTGATTCCATTGCATTCCATTCCATTCCATTCCACTCTATTTCATTCCATTCCATTCCATTCCCTTCGGGTTGATTCCATTCCATTCCATTCCCTTCGGGTTGATTCCATTCCATTCCATTGGATTCCATTCAGGTAGATTCCATTCAATTCCATTCCATTGCATTCCATTCCATTCCATTTCATTCCATTCGGGTTGATTCCATTCCATTTCATTCCATTAGATTCCATTCCTTTCCATTCCATTCCTTTCAGGTTGATTCCATTCCGTTCCATTCCATTCGATGCGGATTGATACCATTCCTTTCCATTCCTTTGCATTACATTACATTCTATTCGGGTTGATTCCATTCCATTCCATTCCATTCCATTCCATTCCATTCCATTCCATTCCATTCCATTCCATTCCATTCGGGTCTATTCCATTCCATTTCATTCCATTCCTTTCCATTCCATTCCATTGCATTCCATTTCTTTCCTTTCCATTCCATTGCATTCCATACCACTCCATTTCACTCCATTCAGGTTGATTCCATTCCATTTCATTCCATTCCATTCCATTAGCGTTGATTCCATTCCATTCCATTTCAATCCTTTACATTCCATTTCCTTCGGGTTGATTCCATTACATTCCATTCCATTCGGGTTGATTCCAGTCCATTCCATTCCACTGCATTCCATTCCATTCCATTTCATTCCATTCGGGGTGATTTCATTCCATTCCATTCCATTCCAATCCATTCCATTCCATTCGGGTTGATTCCATTCCATTTCATTCCATTCCATTCCATTCCTTTTCATTCCATTCCATTCGGGTTGATTCCATTCCATTCCATTCCATTCCCTTCCAGTACATTACATTACATTCTATTCTGGTTGATTGCATTCCACTCCATTCCATTCCATTCCATTCCATTCGGTTTGATTCCCTTCCATTCCGTTACATTCCATTCTATTCCATTCCATTCGTGTTGATTCCATTCCATTCCATTCCATGGAATTCCATTCCATTCCGTTTCATTCCATTCGTGTTGATTCCATTCCATTCCATTCCATTCCATCCCATTCCATTCCCTTCCATTCGTGTTGATTCCATTCCATGCCATACCATTCCATTCCATTCCATTCCATTCCGGTTGATTCCATTCCATTCCATTTCATTCCATTCCATTCCATTCCATTCCATTCCATTCCATTAGGGTTGATTCCATTGCATTCCATTCCATTCCATTCCACTCCATTTCATTCCATTCCATTGCATTCCCTTCGGGTTGATTCCATTCCATTCCATTCCCTGCGGGTTGATTCCAATACATTCCATTGCATTCCATTCGGGTAGATTCCATTCAATTCCATTCCATTGCATTCCATTCCATTCCATTTCATTCCATTTGGGTTGATTCCATTCCATTCCATTCCATTCCATTCGGGTTGATTCCATTCCATTTCATTCCATTAGATTCCATTACTTACCATTCCATTCCTTTCAGGTTGATTCCATTCCGTTCCATTCCATTCCATTTGGATTGATACCATTCCATTCCATTCCATTGCATTACATTACATTCTATTCGGGTTGATTCCATTCCATTCCATTCCATTCCATTCCATTCCATTCCATTCCATTCCATTCCATTCGGGTTTATTCCATTCCATTTCATTCCATTCCTTTCCATTCCATTCCATTCCATTCCATTCCATTCCATTCGGGTTGATTCCATTCCATTCCATTCCATTGCATTCCATTCCATTACATTACATTCTATTCTGGTTGATTCCATTCCATTCCATTCCATTCCATTCCATTCGGTTTGATTCCATTCCATTCCGTTCCATTCCATTCTATTCCATTCCATTCGTGTTGATTCCATTCCTTTCCATTCCATTGAATTCCATTCCATTCCGTTTCATTCCATTCGTGTTGATTCCATTCCATTCCATTCCATTCCCTTCCATTCGTGTTGATTCCATTCCATGCCATACCATTCCATTCCATTCCATTCAATTCTGGTTGATTCCATTCCATTCCATTCCATTCCTTTCCATTCCATTCCATTTCATTTCCTTCGTGTTGATTCCATTCCATTCCATTCCGTTCCCTTCCATTCCATTCCATTAGAGTTGATTCCATTCCATTCCATTCCATTCCATTCCATTTCATTCCATTCCATTCCCGTCGGGTTGATTCCATTCCATTCCATTCCCTTCTGGTTGATTCCATTCCATTCCATTCCATTCCATTCCATTCCATTCTATTTCATTCCATTCTCGATGATTCCATTCCATTCCATTCCATACCATTCGGGTTGATTCCATTCCATTTCATTCCATTAGATTCCATTCCTTTCCATTCCATTCCTTTCAGGTTGATTCCATTACGTTCCATTCCATTGCATTCGGGTTGATACCATTCCATTCCATTCCATTACATTACATTCTATTCGGGTTCATTCCATTCCATTCCATTCCATTCCATTCCATTTTGGTTGATTCCATTCCATTCCATTCCATTCGATTCCATTCCATTCGTGTTGATTCCATTCAATTCCATTCAATTGCATTCCATTCCGTTCCGTTTCATTCCATTGGTGTTGATTCCATTCCATACCATTCCATTCCATTCCATTCCCTTCCATTCGTGTTGATTCCATTCGATGCCACTGCATTCCATTCCATTCCATTCCATTCGGCTTGATTCCATGCCATTCCTTTCCATTCCCTTCTATTCCATTCCATTCCTTTGCACTCCATTCCATTCCATTCCATTCCATTTCATTCCATTCGGGTTTATTCCATTCCCTTCCATTCCATTCCATTCGGGTTGATTCCATTTCATTCCATTCCATTCCATTCCTTTGCATTCTATTCCATTCTATTCCCTTCCATTGCATTCCATTCCATTGCATTTCATTCCTTTCCGGTTGATTCCATTCCATTCCATTCCATTTCATTCCATTCCATTCTGGTTGATTCCATTCTATTCCATTCCATTCCATTCCATTTCCTTTCGGTTGATTGATTCCATTCCATTCCATTCCATTCCATTCCATTCGGGTTGATTCCATTCCATTCCATTCCATTTCATTCGGGTTGATTCCATTCCATTCCATTCCATTGCATTCCACTGCATTCCATTTCATTCCCTTCTATTCCATTGCATTCCATTCCACTCCATTTCGCTCCAATCAGGTTGATTCCATTCCACTCCATTCCATTCCATTCCATTCCATTAGGGTTGATAACATTCCATTCCAGCCCATTCCATTCCATTCCATTCCCTTTGGGTTGATTCCATTCCAATCCATTCCATTCCATTCCATTCCATTCCATTCCAAACGGGTTGATTCCATTCCATTCCATTCCATTGCCTTCCATTCCATTCCATTTCATTCCATTCGGGTTGATACCTTTCCATTCCATTCCATTGCATTTCCTTCCATTGATGTTGATTCCATTCCATTCCATTCCATTCCAATCGGGTTGATTCCATTCGATTCCACTCAATTGCATTCCATTGCATTCCATTCCAATCCATTCGGGTTGACTCCATTAAATTCCATTCCATTCCATTCCATTTGGGTTGATTCTTGCCATTCCATTCCTTTCCATTCCATTCATTTCGGGTTGATTCCATTCCATTCCATTCCATTCCATTCCATTCCATTCCATTCCATTCCATTCGTGTTGATTCCATTGCATTCCATTCCATTGCGTTCCATTCCCTTCCGTTTCATTCCATTCGTGTTGATTCCATTCCATTGAATTCCATTCCATTCCATCCCATTCGTGTTGATTCCATTCCATTCCATTCCATTGCATTGCATTCCATTCCATTCAATTCCATTCGGGTTGATTCCATTCCATTTCATTCCATTCCATTCACTTCCATTCCATTCCATTAGGGTTGATTCCATTCCATTCCATTCCATTCCATTCCATTCCATTCCATTCCATTTCATTTCATTCCATTCCATTCCATTCCCTTCGGGTTGATTCCATTCCATTCCATTCCCTTCGGGTTGATTCCATTCCATTCCATTGCATTCCATTCGGGTAGATTCCATTCAATTCTATTCCATTGCATTCCATTCCATTCCATTTCATTCCATTCGGGTTGATTCCATTCCATTTCATTCCATTAGATTCCATTCCTTTCCATTCCATTCCTTTCAGGTTGATTCCATTCCGTTCCATTCCATTCGATTCGGATTGATACCATTCCATTCCATTCCATTGCATTACATTACATTCTATTCGGGTTGATTCCATTCCATTCCATTCCATTCCATTCCATTCCATTCCATTCCATTCCATTCGGGTCTATTCCATTCCATTTCATTCCATTCCTGTCCATTCCATTCCATTGCATTCCATTTCTTTCCTTTCCATTCCATTGCATTCCATACCACTCCATTTCACTCCATTCAGGTTGATTCCATTCCATTCCATTCCATTCCAGTCCATTCCATTAGCGTTGATTCCATTCCATTCCATTTCAATCCTTTACGTTCCATTACCTTCGGGTTGATTCCATTACATTCCATTCCATTCGGGTTGATTCCAGTCCATTCCATTCCACTGCATTCCATTCCATTCCATTTCATTCCATTCGGGGTGATTTCATTCCATTCCATTCCATTCCAATCCATTCCATTCCATTCGGGTTGATTCCATTCCATTTCATTCCATTCCATTCCATTCCTTTCCATTCCATTCCATTCGGGTTGATTCCATTCCATTCCATTCCATTCCCTTCCAGTACATTACATTACATTCTATTCTGGTTGATTGCTTTCCACTCCATTCCATTCCATTCCATTCCATTCGGTTTGATTCCATTCCATTCCGTTACATTCCATTCTATTCCATTCCATTCGTGTAGATTCCATTCCATTCCATTCCATTCCATTCCATTCCATTCCATTCCATTCCCTTCCATTCGTGTTGATTCCATTCCATGCCATACCATTCCATTCCATTCCATTCCATTCCGGTTGATTCCATTCCATTCCATTCCATTCCATTCCCTTCCATTCCATTCCATTAGGGTTGATTCCATTGCATTCCATTCCATTCCATTCCACTCCATTTCATTCCATTCCATTCCATTCCCTTCGGGTTGATTCCATTCCATTCCATTCCCTTCGGGTTGATTCCATTCCATTCCATTGCATTCCATTCGGGTAGATTCCATTCAATTCCATTCCATTGCATTCCATTCCATCCCATTTCATTCCATTCGTGTTGATTCCATTACATTCCATTCCATTCCATTCGGGTTGATTCCATTCCATTTCATTCCATTAGATTCCATTACTTTCCATTCCATTCCTTTCAGGTTTATTCCATTCCGTTCCATTCCATTCCATTCGGATTGATACCATTCCATTCAATTCCATTGCATTACATTACATTCTATTCGCGTTGATTCCATTCCATTCCATTCCATTCCATTCCATTCCATTTCATTCCATTCCATTCCATTCGGGTTTATTCCTTTCCATTCCATTCCATTCCATTCCATTCCTTTCGGGTTGATTCCATTCCATTCCATTCCATTGCATTCCATTACATTACATTACATTCTATTCTGGTTGATTCCATTCCATTCCATTCCATTCCATTCCATTCGGTTTGATTCCATTCCATTCCGTTCCATTCCATTCTATTCCATTCCATTCGTGTTGATTCCATTCCTTTCCATTCCATTGAATTCCGTTCCATTCCGTTTCATTCCATTCGTGTTGATTCCATTCCATTCCATTCCATTCCATTCCCTTCCATTCGTGTTGATTCCATTCCATGCCATACCATTCCATTCCATTCCATTCAATTCCGGTTGATTCCATTCCATTCCATTCCATTCCATTCCATTCCATTTCATTTCCTTCGTGTTGATTCCGTTTCATTCCATTCCATTCCGTTCCCATCCATTCCATTCCATTAGAGTTGATTCCATTCCATTCCATTCCATTCCATTCCATTCCATTTCATTCCATTCCATTCCCGTCGGGTTGATTCCATTCCATTCCATTCCCTTCTGGTTGATTCCATTCCATTCCATTCCATTCCATTCCATTCCATTTCATTCCATTCTCGATGATTCCATTCCATTCCATTCCATTCCATTCCATTCGGGTTGATTCCATTCCATTTCATTCCATTAGATTCCATTCCTTTCCATTCCATTCCTTTCAGGTTGATTCCATTACGTTCCATTCCATTCCATTCGGGTTGATACCATTCCATTCCATTCCATTCCATTCCATTACATTCTATTCGGGTTGATTCCATTCCATTCCATTCCATTTTGGTTGATTCCATTCCATTCCATTCCATTCCATTCCATTCCATTCGTGTTGATTCCATTCAATTCCATTCAATTGCATTCCATTCCATTCCGTTTCATTCCATTGGTGTTGATTCCATTCCATACCATTCCATTCCATTCCATTCCCTTCCATTCGTGTTGATTCCATTCGATGCCACTGCATTTCATTCCTTTCCATTCCATTCGGCTTGATTCCATGCCATTCCTTTCCATTCCCTTCTATTCCATTCCATTCCTTTGCACTCCATTCCATTCCATTCCATTCCATTTCATTCCATTCGGGTTGATTCCATTCCCTTCCATTCCATTCCATTCGGGTTGATTCCATTTCATTCCATTCCATTCCATTCCATTGCATTCTATTCCATTCTATTCCCTTCCATTGCATTCCATTCCATTGCATTTCATTCCTTTCCGGTTGATTCCATTCCATTTCATTCCATTCCATTCTGGTTGATTCCATTCTATTCCATTCCATTCCATTCCATTTCCTTTCGGTTGATTGATTCCATTCCATTCCATTCCATTCCATTCGGGTTGATTCCATTCCATTCCATTCCATTTCATTCGGGTTGATTCCATTCCATTCCATTCCATTCCACTGCATTCCATTTCATTCCTTTCTATTCCATTGCATTCCATTCCACTCCATTTCGCTCCAATCAGGTTGATTCCATTCCACTCCATTCCATTCAATTCCATTCCATTAGGGTTGATAACATTCCATTCCATCCCATTCCATTCCATTCCATTCCATTCCATTCCATTCCCTTTCGGTTGATTCCATTCCGATCCATTCCATTCCATTCCATTCCATTCCATTCCATTCCAAACGGGTTGATTCCATCCCATTCCATTCCATTGCCTTCCATTCCATTCCATTTCATTCCATTGGGGTTGAAACCTTTCCATTCCATTCCATTGGGGTTGATACCTTTCCATTCCATTCCATTGCATTTCCTTCCATTGATGTTGATTCCATTCCATTCCATTCCATTCCAATCGGGTTGATTCCATTCCATTCCATTCCATTGCATTCTATTCCATTCCATTTCATTCCATTCGGGTTGACTCCATTAAATTCCATTCCATTCCATTCCATTTGGGTTGATTCTTGCCATTCCATTCCTTTCCATTCCATTCATTTCGGGTTGATTCCACTCCATTCCATTCCATTCCATTCCATTCTATTCCATTCCATTCGTGTTGATTCCATTGCATTCCATTCCATTGCGTTCCATTCCCTTCCGTTTCATTCCATTCGTGTTGATTCCATTCCATTGAATTCCATTCCATTCCATTCCATTCGTGTTGATTCCATTCCATTCCATTCCATTGCATTGCATTCCATTCCATTCCATTCCATTCGGGTTGATTCCATTCCATTTCATTCCATTCCATTCCCTTGCATTCCATTCCATTAGGGTTGATTCCATTCCATTCCATTCCATTCCATTCCATTCCATTTCATTCCATTCCATTCCATTCCCTTCGGGTTGATTCCATTCCATTCCATTCCCTTCGGGTTGATTCCATTGCATTCAATTGCATTCCATTCGGGTAGATTCCATTCAATTCCATTCCATTGCATTCCATTCCATTCCATTTCATTCCATTCGGGTTGATTCCATTCCATTTCATTCCATTAGATTCCATTACTTTCCATTCCATTCCTTTCAGGTTGATTCCATTCCGTTCCATTCCATTCGATTCGGATTGATACCATTTCATTCCATTCCATTGCATTACATTATATTTTATTCGGGTTGATTCCATTCCATTCCATTCCATTCCATTCCATTCCATTCCATTCCATTCGGGTTTATTCCATTCCATTTCATTCCATTCCTTTCCATTCCATTGCATTCCATTCCATTCCATTCCATTCGGGTTGATTCCATTCCATTCCATTCCATTGCATTCCATTCCATTACATTACATTCTATTCTCGTTGATTCCATTCCATTCCATTCCATTCCATTCCATTCCATTCCATTCCATTCGGTTTGATTCCATTCCATTCCGTTCCATTCCATTCTATTCCATTCCATTCGTGCTGATTCCATTCCATTCCACTCCATGGAATTCCATTCCATTCCGTTTCATTCCATTCGTGTTGAATCCATTCCACTCCATTCCATTCCATTCCCTTCGATTCGTGTTGATTCCTTTCCATGCCATGCCATTCCATTCCATTCCATTCTCTTCCGGTTGATTCCATTCCATTCCATGCCATTCCATTCCATTCCATTCCATTCCAGTTGATTCCATTCCATTCCATTCCATTCCATTCCATTCCATTTCATTTCCTTCGTGTTGATTCCATTCCGTTGCATTCCACTCCGTTCCCTTCCATTCCATTCCATTAGAGTTGATTCCATTCCATTCCATTCAATTCCATTCCATTCCATTTCATTCCATTCTCGATGATTCCATTCCATTCCATTCAATTCCATTCGGGTTGATTCCATTCCATTTCATTCCATTGGATTCCATTCCTTTCAATTCCATTCCTTTCAGGTTGATTCCATTACGTTCCATTCCATTCCATTCTGGTTGATACGATTCCATTCCATTCCATTCCATTACATTACATTCTATTCGGGTTGATTCCATTGCGTTCCATTCCATTCCTTTCCATTTTGGTTGATTCCATTCCATTCCATTCCCTTGGATTCCATTCCATTCGTGTTGATTCCATTCAATTCCATTCAATTGCATTCCATTCCATTCCGTTTCATTTCATTGGTGTTGATTCCATTCCATTCCATTTCATTCCATTCCATTCCCTTCCATTCGTGTTGATTCCATTCGATGCCACTGCATTCCATTCCATTCCATTCCATTCGGCTTGATTCCATGCCATTCCTTTCCATTCCCTTCTATTCCATTCCATTCCTTTGCACTCCATTCCATTCCATTTCATTCCATTCGGGTTGATGGCATTCCATTCCATTCCATTCCATTCCATTCCATTCGGGTTTATTCCATTCCATTTCATTCCATTCCTTTCCATTCCTTTGCATTCCATTCCATTCCATTCAATTCGGGTTGATTCCATTGCATTCCATTCCATTCCATTCCATTACATTACATTACATTACATTCTGGTTGATTCCATTCCATTCCATTCCATTCCATTCCATTCCATTCGGTTTGATTCCATTCCATTCCGTTCCATTCCATTCTATTCCATTCCATTCGTGCTGATTCCATTCCATTCCACTCCATGGAATTCCATTCCATTCCGTTTCATTCCATTCGTGTTGAATCCATTCCACTCCATTCCATTCCATTCCCTTCGATTCGTGTTGATTCCTTTCCATGCCATGCCATTCCATTCCATTCCATTCCATTCCGGTTGATTCCATTCCATTCCATGCCATTCCATTCCATTCCATTCCATTCCAGTTGATTCCATTCCATTCCATTCCATTCCATTCCATTCCATTCGGGTTCATTCCATTCCATTCCATTCCATTCCATTCCATTCCATTCTGGTTTATTCCATTCCATTCCATTCCATTCCATTCCATTCCATTCCATTCCATTCCATTCCATTCTATTCCATTCTATCCCATTCCATTCCATTCCATTCGGGATGATTCCATTCCATTCCATTCCATACCTTTCCATTGCTGTTGATTCCATTCCATTCCATTCCATTCCATTCCACTCCATTCCATTCCATTCCGTTTGTGTTGATTCCATTCCGTTCCAATCCATACCATTCCATTCCATTCCATTCCGGTTAATTCCATTCCATTCCATTTCATTCAATTCCATTCTGGTTGATTCCATTCCATTTCTTCCTATTCCATTCCATTCCATTCTATTCCATTCCATTCCATTCTATTCGCGTTGATTCCATTCCATCCCATTCCATTCCATTCCATCCCATTCCATTCCATTCCATTCGAGTTGATCCCATTGCATTCCATTCCATTCCATACCATTTGCGTGGATTCCATTCCA
This sequence comes from Pan paniscus, assembly GCF_029289425.2. NCBI lineage: Eukaryota > Metazoa > Chordata > Mammalia > Primates > Hominidae > Pan > Pan paniscus. The sequence goes on along the minus strand of NC_073267.2, from coordinate 39,751,935 downwards.
TTCCATTCAATTCCATTGCATTCCATTCCATTCGGGTTGATTCCTTTCCATTCCATTCCATTGCATTCCATTCCATACCATTCCATTCCATTCCACTCAGGTTGATTCCATTCCATTTCTTTCCATTCCATTCCATTCCATTCCATTCCATTCGGGTTTATTCCATTCCATTCCATTCCATTCCATTCCATTCCATTCCATTCCATTCCGTTCCATTCCATTCCATTCTATGCCATTCCAATTCATTCCATTCCGTTTGATTCCATTCCATTCCATTCCATACCATTCCATTCCTGTTGATTCCTTTCAATTCCACTCCATTCCATTCCATTCCGTTTGGGTTGATTCCATTCCGTTCCAATCTATATCATTCCATTCCATTCGTGTTCATTCCATTCCATTCCATTCCATTCCATTTCATTGAATTCTGTTTGATTCCATTCCATTCCATTCCATTCCATTCCATTCTGGTTGATTCCATTCCATTCCATTCCATTCCATTTCATTACATTCCATTCGGGTTGATTCCATTCCATTCCATTCTATTCCATTCCATTCCATTCAATTCGCTTTGATTCCATTCCATTCGATTCCATTCCATTCGGATTGACTCCATTCCATTCCATTTCATTCCATTCTATTCCATTCCATTGCATTCCATTTCATTCCATTCGGGTAGATTCCGTTCTATTCCATTCCTATCCATACCATTCCATACCGGTTCATTCCATTCCATTCCATTCCATTCCATTCCATTCCATCCCATTCCATTTGGGTTGATTCCATTCCATTCCATTTCATTCCATTTCATTCCAATCCATTCGGTTTCATTCCATTCCATTCCATTCCATGCCATTCGGTTGCTTCCATTCCAATCCAGAACATTCCATTCCGTTCCATTCAATTCCGGTTCATTCCATTCCATTCCATTCCATTCTATTCTATTCTGTTTAATTCCATTCCATTCCATTCCATTCCATTCGAGTTGATTCCATTCCATTCCATTCTATTCCATTCCATTCCATTCTATTCCATTCCATTCCATTCTATTCGCGTTGATTCCATTCCATCCCTTTCCATTCCATTCCATCCCATTCCATTCCATTCCATTCCATTCCATTCGGGTTGATTCCATTGCATTCCATTCCATTCCATTCTATTCCATTCCATTCGGGTTCATTCCATTCCATTCCGTTCCATTCGATTCCATTCCATTCCATTCCATTCGGGATGCTTCCATTCCAGTCAAGAACATTCCATTCCATTCCATTCCATTCCATTCCATTCCATTCCATTCCGGTTGATTCCATTGCATTCCATTCCATTCCATTTCATTCCGTTCGGGTTGATTCCATTCCATTACATTCCATTACATTCCATTCTGGTTGATCCTATTCGATTCCATTCGCTTCAATTCCATTCCATTCCATTCCATTCGAGTTGCTTCCATTCCATTCCAGAACATTCCATTCCATTCCTTTCCATTCTTTCCATTCCATTCTATTCGGGTTCATTCCATTCCATTCCATTCCATTCCGTTCCATTCTGGTAGAATCCATTCCGTTCCATTCCAATCCATTCCATTCCATTCCAATTGATTCCATGCCATTCCTTTCCATTCCATTCCGTTCCATTCCATTCCATTCAATTTCAATCCATTCGGGTTGATTCCATTCCATTCCATTCCATTCCATTCCATTAGGGTTGATGCCATTCCATTCCATTCAACACCATTCTATTCCATTTGGGTTGATTCCATTCCATTCCATTCCATTCCATTCCATTACATTCGGGTTAATTCCATTCCATTCCATTCCATTCGATTCCATTTCATTCCATTCCATTCGGGATGCTTCCATTCCAGTCAAGAACATTCCATTCCATTCCATTCCATTCCTATCCATTCCTTTCCATTCCGGTTTATCCCTTTACATTCCATTCCATTCCTTTCGTTTTGATTCCATTCCATTCCATTCCATTCCATTCCATTCCATCCGGTTTGATTCCATTCCATTCCATTACATTGATATCCATTCCATTCCATTTCATTCCATTCGGGTTGATTCCATTCCATTCCACTCCATTCCATTCTGGTCGATTCCATTCCATTCCATTCCCTTCATTTCCATTCCATTCCATTCCATTCTGGTTGCTTCCATTCCGATCCAGAACATTCCATTCCATTCCTTTCCATTACATTCCATTCCGTTCTATTCGGGTTCATTCCATTCAATTCCATTCCATTCCATTCCATTCCATTCCATTACATTACATTCCACTCGGGATGTTTCCATTCCATTTCATTCTATTCCATTCCATTCCATTCCAATCCATTCCATTCTGGATGATTCCATTCCATTCCATTCGTGTTGATACCATTCCGTTCCACGCCATTCCATTCCATTCCTTTAGGGTTGTTGCCCTTCAATTCCATTCTATACCATTCCATTATATTTGGGTTGATTCCATTCCATTCCATTCCATTACATTCGGGTTAATTCCATTCCATTCCTTCCCATTCGATTCCATTCCATTCCATTCCATTCGGGATGCTTCCATTCCAGTCAAGAACATTCCATTACATAACATTCCATTCCATTCCATTCCGGTTGATTCCATTGCATTCCATTCCATTCCATTTCATTCCATTCGGGTTGATTCCATTCCATTCCATTCCATTACATTCCATTCTGGTTGATCCTATTCGATTCCATTCGCTTCAATTCCATTCCATTCCATTCCATTCGAGTTGCTTCCATTCCAATCCAGAACATTCCATTCCATTCCTTTCCATTCTTTCCATTCCATTCTATTCGGGTTCATTCCATTCCATTCCATTCCATTCCGTTCCATTCTGGTAGAATCCATTCCGTTCCATTCCAATCCATTCCATTTCATTCCGATTGATTCCATGCCATTCCTTTCCATTCCATTCCATTCCGTTCCATTCCATTCCATTCCGATTAATTCCATTCCATTCCATTGCATTCCATTCCATTCCACTCCATTCCTCTGTGGTTGATTGCATTCCATTCCATTCCATTCCATTCCATTCCATTCCATTCCAATCCGTTTCATTCCATTCCATTCAATTTCAATCCATTCGGGTTGATTCCATTCCATTCCATTCCTTTCCATTATATTCCATTGCATTCCATTCCATTCGGGTTCATTCCATTCCATTCCATTCCATTCCATTCCATTCCCTTCGTGTTGAATCCATTCCATTCCCTTCCATTCCATCCCATTCCATTCTATTCCATTCCATTCCGATACATTCCATTCCATTCCCTTCCATTCGTGTTGATTCCATTCCATGCCATGCCATTCCATACCATTCCGGTTGATTCCATTCCATTCCATTCCATTCCATTCCATTTCATTTCCTTCGTGTTGATTCCATTCCATTCCATTCCATTCCGTTCCCTTCCATTCCATTCCATTAGAGTTGATTCCATTCCATTCCATTCAATTCCATTCCATTCCATTTCATTCCATTCTCGATGATTCCATTCCACTCCATTCCATTCCATTCGGGTTGATTCCATTCCATTTCATTCCATTAGATTCCATTCCTTTCCATTCCATTCGTGTTAATTCCATGCCATTCCACTCCATTCCATTGCCTTCCATTCCATTCCATTCCATTCGGGTTGCTTCTATTCCATTCCAGAACATTCCATTCCATTCCATTCCGATTGATTCCATTCCATTCCATTGCATTCCATTCCATTCCACTCCATTCCATTGTGGTTGATTCCTTTCCATTCCATTCCTTTCCATTCCGTTTCATTCCATTCCATTCAATTTCATTCCATTCTGGTTGAATCCATTCCATTCCATTCCTTTCCATTATATTCCATTCCATTCCATTCCATTCGGGTTCATTCCATTCCATTCCATTCCATTCCATTCCATTCCATTCCATTCTGGTTTATTCCATTCCATTCCATTCCATTCCATTCCATTCCATTCCATTCCATTCTATTCCATTCTATCCCATTCCATTCCATTCCATTCGGGATGATTCCATTCCATTCCATTCCATACCTTTCCATTGCTGTTGATTCCATTCCATTCCACTCCATTCCATTCCATTCCGTTTGTGTTGATTCCATTCCGTTCCAATCCATACCATTCCATTCCATTCCATTCCATTCCGGTTAATTCCATTCCATTCCATTTCATTCAATTCCATTCTGGTTGATTCCATTCCATTTCTTCCTATTCCATTCCATTCCATTCTATTCCATTCCATTCCATTCTATTCGCGTTGATTCCATTCCATCCCATTCCATTCCATTCCATCCCATTCCATTCCATTCCATTCGGGTTGATTCCATTGCATTCCATTCCATTCCATACCATTTGCGTGGATTCCATTCCATTCCATTCAATTCCATTGCATTCCATTCCATTCGGGTTGATTCCTTTCCATTCCATTCCATTGCATTCCATTCCATACCATTCCATTCCATTCCACTCAGGTTGATTCCATTCCATTTCTTTCCATTCCATTCCATTCCATTCCATTCCATTCGGGTTTATTCCATTCCATTCCATTCCATTCCATTCCATTCCGTTCCATTCCATTCCATTCTATGCCATTCCAATCCATTCCATTCCGTTTGATTCCATTCCATTCCATTCCATACCATTCCATTCCTGTTGATTCCTTTCAATTCCACTCCATTCCATTCCATTCCGTTTGGGTTGATTCCATTCCGTTCCAATCCATACCATTCCATTCCATTCGGGTTGATTCCATTCCATTCCATTCCATTCCATTTCATTGCATTCTGTTTGATTCCATTCCATTCCATTCCATTCCATTCCATTCCATTCCATTCCATTCTGGTTGATTCCATTCCATTCCATTCCATTCCATTTCATTACATTCCATTCGGGTTGATTCCATTCCATTCCATTCTATTCCATTCCATTCCATTCCATTCGCTTTGATTCCATTCCATTCGATTCCATTCCATTCGGATTGACTCCATTCCATTCCATTTCATTCCATTCTATTCCATTCCATTGCATTCCATTTCATTCCATTCCATTTCATTCCATTCTATTCCATTCCATTGCATTCCATTTCATTCCATTCGGGTAGATTCCGTTCTATTCCATTCCTATCCATACCATTCCATACCGGTTCATTCCATTCCATTCCATTCCATTCCATTCCATTCCATCCCATTCCATTTGGGTTGATTCCATTCCATTCCATTCCATTCCATGCCATTCGGATGCTTCCATTCCAATCCAGAACATTCCATTCCGTTCCATTCAATTCCGGTTCATTCCATTCCATTCCATTCCATTCCATTCTATTCCATTCTGTTTAATTCCATTCCATTCCATTCCATTCCATTCGAGTTGATTCCATTCCATTCCATTCTATTCCATTCCATTCCATTTCATTCCATTCCATTCCATTCTATTCGCGTTGATTCCATTCCATCCCTTTCCATTCCATTCCATCCCATTCCATTCCATTCCATTCCATTCCATTCCATTCGGGTTGATTCCATTGCATTCCATTCCATTCCATTCTATTCCATTCCATTCGGGTTCATTCCATTCCATTCCGTTCCATTCGATTCCATTCCATTCCATTCCATTCGGGATGCTTCCATTCCAGTCAAGAACATTCCATTCCATTCCATTCCATTCCGGTTGATTCCATTGCATTCCATTCCATTCCATTTCATTCCATTCGGGTTGATTCCATTCCATTACATTCCATTACATTCCATTCTGGTTGATCCTATTCGATTCCATTCGCTTCAATTCCATTCCATTCCATTCCATTCGAGTTGCTTCCATTCCATTCCAGAACATTCCATTCCATTCCTTTCCATTCTTTCCATTCCATTCTATTCGGGTTCATTCCATTCTATTCCATTCCATTCCGTTCCATTCTGGTAGAATCCATTCCGTTCCATTCCAATCCATTCCATTCCATTCCGATTGATTCCATGCCATTCCTTTCCATTCCATTCCGTTCCATTCCATTCCATTCCGATTAATTCCATGCCATTCCATTGCATTCCATTCCATTCCACTCCATTCCTCTTTGGTTGATTCCATTCCATTCCATTCCATTCCATTCCATTCCATTCCATTCCTTTCCAATCCGTTTCATTCCATTCCATTCAATTTCAATCCATTCGGGTTGATTCCATTCCATTCCATTCCATTCCATTAGGGTTGATGCCATTCCAATCCATTCAACACCATTCTATTCCATTTGGGTTGATTCCATTCCATTCCATTCCATTCCATTACATTACATTCGGGTTAATTCCATTCCATTCCATTCCATTCGATTCCATTTCATTCTATTCCATTCGGGATGCTTCCATTCCAGTCAAGAACATTCCATTCCATTCCATTCCATTCCTATCCATTCCTTTCCATTCCGGTTTATCCCTTTACATTCCATTCCATTCCTTTCGTTTTGATTCCATTCCATTCCATTCCATTCCATTCCATTCGGTTTGATTCCATTCCATTCCATTACATTGCTTTCCATTCCATTCCATTTCATTCCATTCGGTTTGATTCCATTCCATTCCACTCCATTCCATTCTGGTCGATTCCATTCCATTCCATTCCCTTCATTTCCATTCCATTCCATTCCATTCTGGTTGCTTCCATTCCGATCCAGAACATTCCATTCCATTCCTTTCCATTACATTCCATTCCGTTCCATTCGGGTTCATTCCATTCAATTCCATTCCATTCCATTCCATTCCATTCCATTCCACTCGGGATGTTTCCATTCCATTTCATTCTATTCCATTCCATTCCATTCCAATCCATTCCATTCTGGATGATTACATTCCATTCCATTCGTGTCGATACCATTCCATTCCACGCCATTCCATTCCATTCCTTTAGGGTTGTTGCCCTTCAATTCCATTCCATACCATTCCATTATATTTGGGTTGATTCCATTCCATTCCATTCCATTACATTCGGGTTAATTCCATTCCATTCCTTCCCATTCGATTCCATTCCATTCCATTCCATTTGGGATGCTTCCATTCCAGTCAAGAACATTCCATTACATAACATTCCATTCCATTCCATTCCGGTTGATTCCATTGCATTCCATTCCATTCCATTTCATTCCATTCGGGTTGATTCCATTCCATTCCATTCCATTACATTCCATTCTGGTTGATCCTATTCGATTCCATTCGCTTCAATTCCATTCCATTCCATTCCATTCCATTCCATTCGAGTTGCTTCCATTCCAATCCAGAACATTCCATTCCATTCCTTTCCATTCTTTCCATTCCATTCTATTCGGGTTATTCCATTCCATTCCATTCCATTCCGTTCCATTCTGGTAGAATCCATTCCGTTCCATTCCAATCCATTCCATTTCATTCCGATTGATTCCATGCCATTCCTTTCCATTCCATTCCATTCCGTTCCATTCCATTCCATTCCGATTAATTCCATTCCATTCCATTGCATTCCATTCCATTCCACTCCATTCCTCTGTGGTTGATTGCATTCCATTCCATTCCATTCCATTCCATACCATTCCATTCCTTTCCAATCCGTTTCATTCCATTCCATTCAATTTCAATCCATTCGGGTTGATTCCATTCCATTCCATTCCTTTCCATTATATTCCATTGCATTCCATTCCATTCGGGTTCATTCCATTCCATTCCATTCCATTCCATTCCATTCCATTCCCTTCGTGTTGAATCCATTCCGTTCCCTTCCATTCCATCCCATTCCATTCTATTCCATTCCATTCCGATACATTCCATTCCATTCCCTTCCATTCGTGTTGATTCCATTCCATTCCATTCCGGTTGATTCCATTCCATTCCATTCCATTCCATTCCATTCCATTCCATTCCATTCCATTCCATTTCATTTCCTTCGTGTTGATTCCATTCCATTCCATTCCATTCCGTTCCCTTCCATTCCATTCCATTAGAGTTGATTCCATTCCATTCCATTCAATTCCATTCCATTCCATTTCATTCCATTCTCGATGATTCCATTCCATTCCATTCCATTCCATTCGGGTTGATTCCATTCCATTTCATTCCATTAGATTCCATTCCTTTCCATTCCATTCGTGTTAATTCCATGCCATTCCACTCCATTCCATTGCCTTCCATTCCATTCCATTCCATTCGGGTTGCTTCTATTCCATTCCAGAACATTCCATTCCATTCCATTCCGATTGATTCCATTCCATTCCATTGCATTCCATTCCATTCCACTCCATTCCATTGTGGTTGATTCCTTTCCATTCCATTCCATTCCATTCCTTTCCATTCCGTTTCATTCCATTCCATTCAATTTCATTCCATTCTGGTTGAATCCATTCCATTCCATTCCTTTCCATTATATTCCATTCCATTCCATTCCATTCGGGTTCATTCCATTCCATTCCATTCCATTCCATTGCATTGCATTCCATTCCATTCCCTTTGGGTTGAATAAATTCCATTCCCTTCCATTCCATTCCATTCCATTCGGGTTGATTCCATTCCATTCCATTCCATTCCATTCCATTCCATTCCATTCCATTCCGGTTGATTCCATTCCATTTCTTTCCATTCCATTCCATTCCATTCCATTCCATTCTGGTTTATTCCATTCCATTCCATTCCATTCCATTCCATTCCATTCTATTCCATTCTATCCCATTCCATTCCATTCCTTTCGGGATGATTCCATTCCATTCCATTCCATACCTTTCCATTGCTGTTGATTCCATTCCATTCCATTCCATTCCATTCCACTCCATTCCATTCCGTTTGTGTTGATTCCATTCTGTTCCAATCCATACCATTCCATTCCATTCCATTCCGGTTAATTCCATTCCATTCCATTTCATTCAATTCCATTCTGGTTGATTCCATTCCATTTCTTCCTATTCCATTCCATTCCATTCTATTCCATTCCATTCCATTCTATTCGCGTTGATTCCATTCCATCCCATTCCATTCCATTCCATCCCATTCCATTCCATTCCATTCGGGTTGATTCCTTTGCATTCCATTCCATTCCATACCATTTGCGTGGATTCCATTCCATTCCATTCAATTCCATTGCATTCCATTCCATTCGGGTTGATTCCTTTCCATTCCATTCCATTGCATTGCATTCCATACCATTCCATTCCATTCCACTCAGGTTGATTCCATTTCATTTCTTTCCATTCCATTCCATTCCTTTCCATTCCATTCGTGTTTATTCCATTCCATTCCATTCCATTCCATTCCATTCCATTCCGTTCCATTCCATTCCATTCTATGCCATTCCAATCCATTCCATTCCGTTTGATTCCATTCCATTCCATTCCATACCATTCCATTCCTGTTGATTCCTTTCAATTCCACTCCATTCCATTCCATTCCGTTTGGGTTGATTCCATTCCGTTCCAATCCATACCATTCCATTCCATTCGTGTTCATTCCATTCCATTCCATTCCATTCCATTTCATTGCATTCTGTTTGATTCCATTCCATTCCATTCCATTCCATTCTGGTTGATTCCATTCCATTCCATTCCATTCCATTTCATTACATTCCATTCGGGTTGATTCCATTCCATTCCATTCTATTCCATTCCATTCCATTCCATTCGCTTTGATTCCATTCCATTCGATTCCATTCCATTCGGATTGACTCCATTCCATTCCATTTCATTCCATTCTATTCCATTCCATTGCATTCCATTTCATTCCATTCGGGTAGATTCCGTTCTATTCCATTCCTATCCATACCATTCCATACCGGTTCATTCCATTCCATTCCATTCCATTCCATTCCATCCCATTCCATTTGGGTTGATTCCATTCCATTCCATTCCATTCCATTTCATTCCAATCCATTCGGATTCATTCCATTCCATTCCATTCCATGCCATTCGGTTGCTTCCATTCCAATCCAGAACATTCCATTCTGTTCCATTCAATTCCGGTTCATTCCATTCCATTCCATTCCATTCCATTCTATTCCATTCCATTCCATTCTATTCCATTCCATTCCATTCTATTCGCGTTGATTCCATTCCATCCCTTTCCATTCCATTCCATCCCATTCCACTCCATTCCATTCCATTCCATTCCATTCGGGTTGATTCCGTTGCATTCCATTCCATTCCATTCTATTCCATTCCATTCGGGTTCATTCCATTCCATTCCGTATCATTCGATTCCATTCCATTCCATTCCATTCGGGATGCTTCCATTCCAGTCAAGAACATTCCATTCCATTCCATTCCATTCCATTCCATTCCGGTTGATTCCATTGCATTCCATTCCATTCCATTTCATTCCATTCGGGTTGATTCCATTCCATTACATTCCATTACATTCCATTCTGGTTGATCCTATTCGATTCCATTCGCTTCAATTCCATTCCATTCCATTCCATTCGAGTTGCTTCCATTCCATTCCAGAACATTCCATTCCATTCCTTTCCATTCTTTCCATTCCATTCTATTCGTGTTCATTCCATTCCATTCCATTCCATTCCGTTCCATTCTGGTAGAATCCATTCCGTTCCATTCCAATCCATTCCATTCCATTCCGATTGATTCCATGCCATTCCTTTCCATTCCATTCCGTTCCATTCCATTCCATTCCGATTAATTCCATGCCATTCCATTGCATTCCATTCCATTCCACTCCATTCCTCTGTGGTTGATTCCATTCCATTCCATTCCATTCCATTCCATTCCATTCCTTTCCAATCCGTTTCATTCCATTCCATTCAATTTCAATCCATTCGGGTTGATTCCATTCCATTCCATTCCATTCCATTCCATTAGGGTTGATGCCATTCCATTCCATTCAACACCATTCTTTTCCATTTGGGTTGATTCCATTCCATTCCATTCCATTCCATTACATTACATTCGGGTTAATTCCATTCCATTCCATTCCATTCGATTCCATTTCATTCCATTCCATTCGGGATGCTTCCATTCCAGTCAAGAACATTCCATTCCATTCCATTCCATTCCTATCCATTCCTTTCCATTCCGGTTTATCCCTTTACATTCCATTCCATTCCTTTCGTTTTGATTCCATTCCATTCCATTCCATTCCATTCCATTCCATTCGGTTTGATTCCATTCCATTCCATTACATTGCTTTCCATTCCATTCCATTTCATTCCATTCGGGTTGATTCCATTCCATTCCACTCCATTCCATTCTGGTCGATTCCATTCCATTCCATTCCCTTCATTTCCATTCCATTCCATTCCATTCTGGTTGCTTCCATTCCGATCCAGAACATTCCATTCCATTCCTTTCCATTACATTCCATTCCGTTCCATTCGGGTTCATTCCATTCAATTCCATTCCATTCCATTCCATTCCATTCCATTCCATTCCACTCGGGATGTTTCCATTCCATTTCATTCTATTCCATTCCATTCCATTCCAATCCATTCCATTCTGGATGATTACATTCCATTCCATTCGTGTTGATACCATTCCATTCCACGCCATTCCATTCCATTCCTTTAGGGTTGTTGCCGTTCAATTCCATTCCATACCATTCCATTATATTTGGGTTGATTCCATTCCATTCCATTCCATTCGGGATGCTTCCATTCCAGTCAAGAACATTCCATTACATAACATTCCATTCCATTCCATTCCGGTTGATTCCATTGCATTCCATTCCATTCCATTTCATTCCATTCGGGTTGATTCCATTCCATTCCATTCCATTACATTCCATTCTGGTTGATCCTATTCGATTCCATTCGCTTCAATTCCATTCCATTCCATTCCATTCGAGTTGCTTCCATTCCAATCCAGAACATTCCATTCCATTCCTTTCCATTCTTTCCATTCCATTCTATTCGGGTTCATTCCATTCCATTCCATTCCATTCCGTTCCATTCTGGTAGAATCCATTCCGTTCCATTCCAATCCATTCCATTTCATTCCGATTGATTCCATGCCATTCCTTTCCATTCCATTCCATTCCGTTCCATTCCATTCCATTCCGATTAATTCCATTCCATTCCATTGCATTCCATTCCATTCCACTCCATTCCTCTGTGGTTGATTGCATTTCATTCCATTCCATTCCATTCCATTCCATTCCTTTCCAATCCGTTTCATTCCATTCCATTCAATTTCAATCCATTCGGGTTGATTCCATTCCATTCCATTCCATTCCATTAGGGTTGATGCCATTCCATTCCATTCAACACCATTCTATTCCATTTGGGTTGATTCCATTCCATTCCATTCCATTCCATTACATTACATTCGGGTTAATTCCATTCCATTCCATTCCATTCGATTCCATTTCATTCCATTCCATTCGGGATGCTTCCATTCCAGTCAAGAACATTCCATTCCATTCCATTCCATTCCTATCCATTCCTTTCCATTCCGGTTTATCCCTTTACATTCCATTCCATTCCTTTCGTTTTGATTCCATTCCATTCCATTCCATTCCATTCCATTCGGTTTGATTCCATTCCATTACATTACATTGCTTTCCATTCCATTCCATTTCATTCCATTCGGGTTGATTCCATTCCATTCCACTCCATTCCATTCTGGTCGATTCCATTCCATTCCATTCCCTTCATTTCCATTCCATTCCATTCCATTCTGGTTGCTTCCATTCCGATCCAGAACATTCCATTCCATTCCTTTCCATTACATTCCATTCCGTTCCATTCGGGTTCATTCCATTCAATTCCATTCCATTCCATTCCATTCCATTCCATTCCACTCGGGATGTTTCCATTCCATTTCATTCTATTCCATTCCATTCCATTCCAATCCATTCCATTCTGTTTGATTACATTCCATTCCATTCGTGTTGATACCATTCCATTCCACGCCATTCCATTCCATTCCTTTAGGGTTGTTGCCGTTCAATTCCATTCCATACCATTCCATTATATTTGGGTTGATTCCATTCCATTCCATTCCATTACATTCGGGTTAATTCCATTCCATTCCTTCCCATTCGATTCCATTCCATTCCATTCCATTCGGGATGCTTCCATTCCAGTCAAGAACATTCCATTACATAACATTCCATTCCATTCCATTCCGGTTGATTCCATTGCTTTCCATTCCATTCCATTTCATTCCATTCGGGTTGATTCCATTCCATTCCATTCCATTACATTCCATTCTGGTTGATCCTATTCGATTCCATTCGCTTCAATTCCATTCCATTCCATTCCATTCGAGTTGCTTCCATTCCAATCCACAACATTCCATTCCATTCCTTTCCATTCTTTCCATTCCATTCTATTCGGGTTCATTCCATTCCATTCCATTCCGTTCCATTCTGGTAGAATCCATTCCGTTCCATTCCAATCCATTCCATTTCATTCCGATTGATTCCATGCCATTCCTTTCCATTCCATTCCATTCCGTTCCATTCCATTCCATTCCGATTAATTCCATTCCATTCCATTGCATTCCATTCCATTCCACTCCATTCCTCTGTGGTTGATTGCATTCCATTCCATTCCATTCCTTTCCAATCCGTTTCATTCCATTCCATTCAATTTCAATCCATTCGGGTTGATTCCATTCCATTCCATTCCTTTCCATTATATTCCATTGCATTCCATTCCATTCGGGTTCATTCCATTCCATTCCATTCCATTCCATTCCATTCCATTCCATTCCATTCCCTTCGTGTTGAATCCATTCCATTCCCTTCCATTCCATCCCATTCCATTCTATTCCATTCCATTCCGATACATTCCATTCCATTCCCTTCCCTTCGTGTTGATTCCATTCCATGCCATGCCATTCCATTCCATTCCGGTTGATTCCATTCCATTCCATTCCATTCCATTCCATTCCATTCCATTTCATTTCCTTCGTGTTGATTCCATTCCATTCCATTCCATTCCGTTCCCTTCCATTCCATTCCATTAGAGTTGATTCCATTCCATTCCATTCAATTCCATTCCATTCCATTTCATTCCATTCTCGATGATTCCATTCCATTCCATTCCATTCCATTCGGGTTGATTCCATTCCATTTCATTCCATCAGATTCCATTCCTTTCCATTCCATTCGTGTTAATTCCATGCCATTCCACTCCATTCCATTGCCTTCCATTCCATTCCATTCCATTCGGGTTGCTTCTATTCCATTCCAGAACATTCCATTCCATTCCATTCCGATTGATTCCATTCCATTCCATTGCATTCCATTCCATTCCACTCCATTCCATTGTGGTTGATTCCTTTCCATTCCATTCCATTCCATTCCTTTCCATTCCGTTTCATTCCATTCCATTCAATTTCATTCCATTCGGGTTGAATCCATTCCATTCCATTCCTTTCCATTATATTCCATTCCATTCCATTCCATTAGGGTTCATTCCATTCCATTCCATTCCATTCCATTCCATTCCCTTCGGGTTGAATAAATTCCATTCCCTTCCATTCCATTCCATTCCATTCGGGTTGATTCCATTCCATTCCATTCCATTCCATTCCATTCCGGTTGATTCCATTCCATTTCTTTCCATTCCATTCCATTCCATTCCATTCCATTCTGGTTTATTCCATTCCATTCCATTCCATTCCATTCCATTCCATTCCATTCCATTCCGGTTGATTCCATTCCATTTCTTTCCATTCCATTCCATTCCATTCCATTCCATTCCATTCTGGTTTATTCCATTCCATTCCATTCCATTCCATTCCATTCTATTCCATTCTATCCCATTCCATTCCATTCCATTCGGGATGATTCCATTCCATTCCATTCCATTTCAATCCGGTTGATTCCATTCCATTTCTTTCCATTCCATTCCATTCCATTCCATTCCATTCCATTCTGGTTTATTCCATTCCATTCCATTCCATTCCATTCCATTCCATTCCATTCCATTCCATTCTATTCCATTCTATCCCATTCCATTCCATTCCATTCGGGATGATTCCATTCCATTCCATTCCATACCTTTCCATTGCTGTTGATTCCATTCCATTCCATTCCATTCCATTCCACTCCATTCCATGCCATTCCGTTTGTGTTGATTCCATTCCGTTCCAATCCATACCATTCCATTCCATTCCATTCCGGTTAATTCCATTCCATTCCATTTCATTCAATTCCATTCTGGTTGATTCCATTCCATTTCTTCCTATTCCATTCCATTCCATTCTATTCCATTCCATTCCATTCTATTCGCGTTGATTCCATTCCATCCCATTCCATTCCATTCCATCCCATTCCATTCCATTCCATTCGGGTTGATTCCATTGCATTCCATTCCATTCCATACCATTTGCGTGGATTCCATTCCATTCCATTCAATTCCATTGCATTCCATTCCATTCAGGTTGATTCCTTTCCATTCCATTCCATTGCATTCCATTCCATACCATTCCATTCCATTCCACTCACGTTGATTCCATTCCATTTCTTTCCATTCCATTCCATTCCATTCCATTCCATTCCATTCGGGTTTATTCCATTCCATTCCATTCCATTCCATTCCATTCCATTCCATTCCGTTCCATTCCATTCCATTCTATGCCATTCCAATCCATTCCATTCCGTTTGATTCCATTCAATTCCATTCCATACCATTCCATTCCTGTTGATTCCTCTCAATTCCACTCCATTCCATTCCATTCCGTTTGGGTTGATTCCATTCCGTTCCAATCCATACCATTCCATTCCATTCGGGTTGATTCCATTCCATTCCATTCCATTCCATTTCATTGCATTCTGTTTGATTCCATTCCATTCCATTCCATTCCATTCCATTCCATTCCATTCCATTCTGGTTGATTCCATTCCATTCCATTCCATTCCATTTCATTACATTCCATTCGGGTTGATTCCATTCCATTCCATTCTATTCCATTCCATTCAATTCAATTCGCTTTGATTCCATTCCATTCGATTCCATTCCATTCGGATTGACTCCATTCCATTCCATTTCATTCCATTCTATTCCATTCCATTGCATTCCATTTCATTCCATTCGGGTAGATTCCGTTCTATTCCATTCCTATCCATACCATTCCATACCGGTTCATTCCATTCCATTCCATTCCATTCCATTCCATTCCATTCCATCCCATTCCATTTGGGTTGATTCCATTCCATTCCATTCCATTCCATTTCATTCCAATCCATTCGGTTTCATTCCATTTCATTCCATTCCATGCCATTCGGTTGCTTCCATTCCAATCCAGAACATTCCATTCCGTTCTATTCAATTCCGGTTCATTCCATTCCATTCCATTCCATTCCATTCTATTCCATTCTGTTTAATTCCATTCCATTCCATTCCATTCCATTCGAGTTGATTCCATTCCATTCCATTCTATTCCATTCCATTCCATTCTATTCCATTCCATTCCATTCTATTAGCGTTGATTCCATTCCATCCCTTTCCATTCCATTCCATCCCATTCCATTCCATTCCATTCCATTCCATTCAGGTTGATTCCATTGCATTCCATTCCATTCCATTCTATTCCATTCAATTCGGGTTCATTCCATTCCATTCCGTTCCATTCGATTCCATTCCATTCCATTCCATTCGGGATGCTTCCATTCCAGTCAAGAACATTCCATTCCATTCCATTCCATTCCATTCCATTCCATTCCGGTTGATTCCATTGCATTCCATTCCATTCCATTTCATTCCATTCGGGTTGATTCCATTCCATTACATTCCATTACATTCCATTCTGGTTGATCCTATTCGATTCCATTCGCTTCAATTCCATTCCATTCCATTCCATTCGAGTTGCTTCCATTCCATTCCAGAACATTCCATTCCATTCCTTTCCATTCTTTCCATTCCATTCTATTCGGGTTCATTCCATTCCATTCCATTCCATTCCGTTCCATTCTGGTAGAATCCATTCCGTTCCATTCCAATCCATTCCATTCCATTCCGATTGATTCCATGCCATTCCTTTCCATTCCATTCCGTTCCATTCCATTCCGATTAATTCCATGCCATTCCATTGCATTCCATTCCATTCCACTCCATTCCTCTGTGGTTGATTCCATTCCATTCCATTCCATTCCATTCCATTCCATTCCTTTCCAATCCGTTTCATTCCATTCCATTCAATTTCAATCCATTCGGGTTGATTCCATTCCATTCCATTCCATTCCATTAGGGTTGATGCCATTCCATTCCATTCAACACCATTCTATTCCATTTGGGTTGATTCCATTCCATTCCATTCCATTCCATTCCATTACATTCGGGTTAATTCCATTCCATTCCATTCCATTCCATTTCATTCCATTCCATTCGGGATGCTTCCATTCCAGTCAAGAACATTCCATTCCATTCCATTCCATTCCTATCCATTCCTTTCCATTCCGGTTTATCCCTTTACATTCCATTCCATTCCTTTCGTTTTGATTCCATTCCATTCCATTCCATTCGGTTTGATTCCATTCCATTCCATTACATTGCTTTCCATTCCATTCCATTTCATTCCATTCGGGTTGATTCCATTCCATTCCACTCCATTCCATTCTGGTCGATTCCATTCCATTCCATTCCCTTCATTTCCATTCCATTCCATTCCATTCTGGTTGCTTCCATTCCGATCCAGAACATTCCATTCCATTCCTTTCCATTACATTCCATTCCGTTCCATTCGGGTTCATTCCATTCAATTCCATTCCATTCCATTCCATTCCATTCCATTCCATTCCACTCGGGATGTTTCCATTCCATTTCATTCTATTCCATTCCATTCCATTCCAATCCATTCCATTCTGGATGATTACATTCCATTCCATTCGTGTTGATACCATTCCATTCCACGCCATTCCATTCCATTCCTTTAGGGTTGTTGCCGTTCAATTCCATTCCATACCATTCCATTATATTTGGGTTGATTCCATTCCATTCCATTACATTACATTCGGGTTAATTCCATTCCATTCCTTCCCATTCGATTCCATTCCATTCCATTCCATTCGGGATGCTTCCATTCCAGTCAAGAACATTCCATTACATAACATTTCATTCCATTCCATTCCGGTTGATTCCATTGCATTCCATTCCATTCCATTTCATTCCATTCGGGTTGATTCCATTCCATTACATTCCATTACATTCCATTCTGGTTGATCCTATTCGATTCCATTCGCTTCAATTCCATTCCATTCCATTCCATTCGAGTTGCTTCCATTCCAATCCAGAACATTCCATTCCACTCCTTTCCATTCTTTCCATTCCATTCTATTCGGGTTCATTCCATTCCATTCCATTCCATTCCGTTCCATTCTGGTAGAATCCATTCCGTTCCATTCCAATCCATTCCATTTCATTCCGATTGATTCCATGCCATTCCTTTCCATTCCATTCCATTCCGTTCCATTCCATTCCATTCCGATTAATTCCATGCCATTCCATTGCATTCCATTCCATTCCACTCCATTCCTCTGTGGTTGATTCCATTCCATTCCATTCCATTCCATTCCATTCCTTTCCAATCCGTTTCATTCCATTCCATTCAATTTCAATCCATTCGGGTTGATTCCATTCCATTCCATTCCATTCCATTAGGGTTGATGCCATTCCATTCCATTCAACACCATTCTATTCCATTTGGGTTGATTCCATTCCATTCCATTCCATTCCATTACATTACATTCGGGTTAATTCCATTCCATTCCATTCCATTCGATTCCATTTCATTCCATTCCATTCGGGATGCTTCCATTCCAGTCAAGAACATTCCATTCCATTCCATTCCATTCCTATCCATTCCTTTCCATTCCGGTTTATCCCTTTACATTCCATTCCATTCCTTTCGTTTTGATTCCATTCCATTCCATTCCATTCCATTCCATTCGGTTTGATTCCATTCCATTACATTACATTGCTTTCCATTCCATTCCATTTCATTCCATTCGGGTTGATTCCATTCCATTCCACTCCATTCCATTCTGGTCGATTCCATTCCATTCCATTCCCTTCATTTCCATTCCATTCCATTCCATTCTGGTTGCTTCCATTCCGATCCAGAACATTCCATTCCATTCCTTTCCATTACATTCCATTCCGTTCCATTCGGGTTCATTCCATTCAATTCCATTCCATTCCATTCCATTCCATTCCATTCCACTCGGGATGTTTCCATTCCATTTCATTCTATTCCATTCCATTCCATTCCAATCCATTCCATTCTGTTTGATTACATTCCATTCCATTCGTGTTGATACCATTCCATTCCACGCCATTCCATTCCATTCCTTTAGGGTTGTTGCCGTTCAATTCCATTCCATACCATTCCATTATATTTGGGTTGATTCCATTCCATTCCATTCCATTACATTCGGGTTAATTCCATTCCATTCCTTCCCATTCGATTCCATTCCATTCCATTCCATTCGGGATGCTTCCATTCCAGTCAAGAACATTCCATTACATAACATTCCATTCCATTCCATTCCGGTTGATTCCATTGCTTTCCATTCCATTCCATTTCATTCCATTCGGGTTGATTCCATTCCATTACATTCCATTACATTCCATTCTGGTTGATCCTATTCGATTCCATTCGCTTCAATTCCATTCCATTCCATTCCATTCGAGTTGCTTCCATTCCAATCCACAACATTCCATTCCATTCCTTTCCATTCTTTCCATTCCATTCTATTCGGGTTCATTCCATTCCATTCCATTCCGTTCCATTCTGGTAGAATCCATTCCGTTCCATTCCAATCCATTCCATTTCATTCCGATTGATTCCATGCCATTCCTTTCCATTCCATTCCATTCCGTTCCATTCCATTCCATTCTGATTAATTCCATTCCATTCCATTGCATTCCATTCCATTCCACTCCATTCCTCTGTGGTTGATTGCATTCCATTCCATTCCATTCCTTTCCAATCCGTTTCATTCCATTCCATTCAATTTCAATCCATTCGGGTTGATTCCATTCCATTCCATTCCTTTCCATTATATTCCATTGCATTCCATTCCATTCGGGTTCATTCCATTCCATTCCATTCCATTCCATTCCATTCCATTCCATTCCATTCCATTCCCTTCGTGTTGAATCCATTCCATTCCCTTCCATTCCATCCCATTCCATTCTATTCCATTCCATTCCGATACATTCCATTCCATTCCCTTCCCTTCGTGTTGATTCCATTCCATGCCATGCCATTCCATTCCATTCCGGTTGATTCCATTCCATTCCATTCCATTCCATTCCATTCCATTCCATTTCATTTCCTTCGTGTTGATTCCATTCCATTCCATTCCATTCCGTTCCCTTCCATTCCATTCCATTAGAGTTGATTCCATTCCATTCCATTCAATTCCATTCCATTCCATTTCATTCCATTCTCGATGATTCCATTCCATTCCATTCCATTCCATTCGGGTTGATTCCATTCCATTTCATTCCATCAGATTCCATTCCTTTCCATTCCATTCGTGTTAATTCCATGCCATTCCACTCCATTCCATTGCCTTCCATTCCATTCCATTCCATTCGGGTTGCTTCTATTCCATTCCAGAACATTCCATTCCATTCCATTCCGATTGATTCCATTCCATTCCATTGCATTCCATTCCATTCCACTCCATTCCATTGTGGTTGATTCCTTTCCATTCCATTCCATTCCATTCCTTTCCATTCCGTTTCATTCCATTCCATTCAATTTCATTCCATTCGGGTTGAATCCATTCCATTCCATTCCTTTCCATTATATTCCATTCCATTCCATTCCATTAGGGTTCATTCCATTCCATTCCATTCCATTCCATTCCATTCCCTTCGGGTTGAATAAATTCCATTCCCTTCCATTCCATTCCATTCCATTCGGGTTGATTCCATTCCATTCCATTCCATTCCATTCCATTCCGGTTGATTCCATTCCATTTCTTTCCATTCCATTCCATTCCATTCCATTCCATTCTGGTTTATTCCATTCCATTCCATTCCATTCCATTCCATTCCATTCCATTCCATTCCGGTTGATTCCATTCCATTTCTTTCCATTCCATTCCATTCCATTCCATTCCATTCCATTCTGGTTTATTCCATTCCATTCCATTCCATTCCATTCCATTCTATTCCATTCTATCCCATTCCATTCCATTCCATTCGGGATGATTCCATTCCATTCCATTCCATTTCAATCCGGTTGATTCCATTCCATTTCTTTCCATTCCATTCCATTCCATTCCATTCCATTCCATTCTGGTTTATTCCATTCCATTCCATTCCATTCCATTCCATTCCATTCCATTCCATTCCATTCTATTCCATTCTATCCCATTCCATTCCATTCCATTCGGGATGATTCCATTCCATTCCATTCCATACCTTTCCATTGCTGTTGATTCCATTCCATTCCATTCCATTCCATTCCACTCCATTCCATGCCATTCCGTTTGTGTTGATTCCATTCCGTTCCAATCCATACCATTCCATTCCATTCCATTCCGGTTAATTCCATTCCATTCCATTTCATTCAATTCCATTCTGGTTGATTCCATTCCATTTCTTCCTATTCCATTCCATTCCATTCTATTCCATTCCATTCCATTCTATTCGCGTTGATTCCATTCCATCCCATTCCATTCCATTCCATCCCATTCCATTCCATTCCATTCGGGTTGATTCCATTGCATTCCATTCCATTCCATACCATTTGCGTGGATTCCATTCCATTCCATTCAATTCCATTGCATTCCATTCCATTCAGGTTGATTCCTTTCCATTCCATTCCATTGCATTCCATTCCATACCATTCCATTCCATTCCACTCACGTTGATTCCATTCCATTTCTTTCCATTCCATTCCATTCCATTCCATTCCATTCCATTCGGGTTTATTCCATTCCATTCCATTCCATTCCATTCCATTCCATTCCATTCCATTCCGTTCCATTCCATTCCATTCTATGCCATTCCAATCCATTCCATTCCGTTTGATTCCATTCAATTCCATTCCATACCATTCCATTCCTGTTGATTCCTCTCAATTCCACTCCATTCCATTCCATTCCGTTTGGGTTGATTCCATTCCGTTCCAATCCATACCATTCCATTCCATTCGGGTTGATTCCATTCCATTCCATTCCATTCCATTTCATTGCATTCTGTTTGATTCCATTCCATTCCATTCCATTCCATTCCATTCCATTCCATTCCATTCTGGTTGATTCCATTCCATTCCATTCCATTCCATTTCATTACATTCCATTCGGGTTGATTCCATTCCATTCCATTCTATTCCATTCCATTCAATTCAATTCGCTTTGATTCCATTCCATTCGATTCCATTCCATTCGGATTGACTCCATTCCATTCCATTTCATTCCATTCTATTCCATTCCATTGCATTCCATTTCATTCCATTCGGGTAGATTCCGTTCTATTCCATTCCTATCCATACCATTCCATACCGGTTCATTCCATTCCATTCCATTCCATTCCATTCCATTCCATTCCATCCCATTCCATTTGGGTTGATTCCATTCCATTCCATTCCATTCCATTTCATTCCAATCCATTCGGTTTCATTCCATTTCATTCCATTCCATGCCATTCGGTTGCTTCCATTCCAATCCAGAACATTCCATTCCGTTCTATTCAATTCCGGTTCATTCCATTCCATTCCATTCCATTCCATTCTATTCCATTCTGTTTAATTCCATTCCATTCCATTCCATTCCATTCGAGTTGATTCCATTCCATTCCATTCTATTCCATTCCATTCCATTCTATTCCATTCCATTCCATTCTATTAGCGTTGATTCCATTCCATCCCTTTCCATTCCATTCCATCCCATTCCATTCCATTCCATTCCATTCCATTCAGGTTGATTCCATTGCATTCCATTCCATTCCATTCTATTCCATTCAATTCGGGTTCATTCCATTCCATTCCGTTCCATTCGATTCCATTCCATTCCATTCCATTCGGGATGCTTCCATTCCAGTCAAGAACATTCCATTCCATTCCATTCCATTCCATTCCATTCCATTCCGGTTGATTCCATTGCATTCCATTCCATTCCATTTCATTCCATTCGGGTTGATTCCATTCCATTACATTCCATTACATTCCATTCTGGTTGATCCTATTCGATTCCATTCGCTTCAATTCCATTCCATTCCATTCCATTCGAGTTGCTTCCATTCCATTCCAGAACATTCCATTCCATTCCTTTCCATTCTTTCCATTCCATTCTATTCGGGTTCATTCCATTCCATTCCATTCCATTCCGTTCCATTCTGGTAGAATCCATTCCGTTCCATTCCAATCCATTCCATTCCATTCCGATTGATTCCATGCCATTCCTTTCCATTCCATTCCGTTCCATTCCATTCCGATTAATTCCATGTCATTCCATTGCATTCCATTCCATTCCACTCCATTCCTCTGTGGTTGATTCCATTCCATTCCATTCCATTCCATTCCATTCCATTCCTTTCCAATCCGTTTCATTCCATTCCATTCAATTTCAATCCATTCGGGTTGATTCCATTCCATTCCATTCCATTCCATTAGGGTTGATGCCATTCCATTCCATTCAACACCATTCTATTCCATTTGGGTTGATTCCATTCCATTCCATTCCATTCCATTCCATTACATTCGGGTTAATTCCATTCCATTCCATTCCATTCCATTTCATTCCATTCCATTCGGGATGCTTCCATTCCAGTCAAGAACATTCCATTCCATTCCATTCCATTCCTATCCATTCCTTTCCATTCCGGTTTATCCCTTTACATTCCATTCCATTCCTTTCGTTTTGATTCCATTCCATTCCATTCCATTCGGTTTGATTCCATTCCATTCCATTACATTGCTTTCCATTCCATTCCATTTCATTCCATTCGGGTTGATTCCATTCCATTCCACTCCATTCCATTCTGGTCGATTCCATTCCATTCCATTCCCTTCATTTCCATTCCATTCCATTCCATTCTGGTTGCTTCCATTCCGATCCAGAACATTCCATTCCATTCCTTTCCATTACATTCCATTCCGTTCCATTCGGGTTCATTCCATTCAATTCCATTCCATTCCATTCCATTCCATTCCATTCCATTCCACTCGGGATGTTTCCATTCCATTTCATTCTATTCCATTCCATTCCATTCCAATCCATTCCATTCTGGATGATTACATTCCATTCCATTCGTGTTGATACCATTCCATTCCACGCCATTCCATTCCATTCCTTTAGGGTTGTTGCCGTTCAATTCCATTCCATACCATTCCATTATATTTGGGTTGATTCCATTCCATTCCATTACATTACATTCGGGTTAATTCCATTCCATTCCTTCCCATTCGATTCCATTCCATTCCATTCCATTCGGGATGCTTCCATTCCAGTCAAGAACATTCCATTACATAACATTTCATTCCATTCCATTCCGGTTGATTCCATTGCATTCCATTCCATTCCATTTCATTCCATTCGGGTTGATTCCATTCCATTACATTCCATTACATTCCATTCTGGTTGATCCTATTCGATTCCATTCGCTTCAATTCCATTCCATTCCATTCCATTCGAGTTGCTTCCATTCCAATCCAGAACATTCCATTCCACTCCTTTCCATTCTTTCCATTCCATTCTATTCGGGTTCATTCCATTCCATTCCATTCCATTCCGTTCCATTCTGGTAGAATCCATTCCGTTCCATTCCAATCCATTCCATTTCATTCCGATTGATTCCATGCCATTCCTTTCCATTCCATTCCATTCCGTTCCATTCCATTCCATTCCGATTAATTCCATGCCATTCCATTGCATTCCATTCCATTCCACTCCATTCCTCTGTGGTTGATTCCATTCCATTCCATTCCATTCCATTCCATTCCTTTCCAATCCGTTTCATTCCATTCCATTCAATTTCAATCCATTCGGGTTGATTCCATTCCATTCCATTCCATTCCATTAGGGTTGATGCCATTCCATTCCATTCAACACCATTCTATTCCATTTGGGTTGATTCCATTCCATTCCATTCCATTCCATTACATTACATTCGGGTTAATTCCATTCCATTCCATTCCATTCGATTCCATTTCATTCCATTCCATTCGGGATGCTTCCATTCCAGTCAAGAACATTCCATTCCATTCCATTCCATTCCTATCCATTCCTTTCCATTCCGGTTTATCCCTTTACATTCCATTCCATTCCTTTCGTTTTGATTCCATTCCATTCCATTCCATTCCATTCCATTCGGTTTGATTCCATTCCATTACATTACATTGCTTTCCATTCCATTCCATTTCATTCCATTCGGGTTGATTCCATTCCATTCCACTCCATTCCATTCTGGTCGATTCCATTCCATTCCATTCCCTTCATTTCCATTCCATTCCATTCCATTCTGGTTGCTTCCATTCCGATCCAGAACATTCCATTCCATTCCTTTCCATTACATTCCATTCCGTTCCATTCGGGTTCATTCCATTCAATTCCATTCCATTCCATTCCATTCCATTCCATTCCACTCGGGATGTTTCCATTCCATTTCATTCTATTCCATTCCATTCCATTCCAATCCATTCCATTCTGTTTGATTACATTCCATTCCATTCGTGTTGATACCATTCCATTCCACGCCATTCCATTCCATTCCTTTAGGGTTGTTGCCGTTCAATTCCATTCCATACCATTCCATTATATTTGGGTTGATTCCATTCCATTCCATTCCATTACATTCGGGTTAATTCCATTCCATTCCTTCCCATTCGATTCCATTCCATTCCATTCCATTCGGGATGCTTCCATTCCAGTCAAGAACATTCCATTACATAACATTCCATTCCATTCCATTCCGGTTGATTCCATTGCTTTCCATTCCATTCCATTTCATTCCATTCGGGTTGATTCCATTCCATTCCATTCCATTACATTCCATTCTGGTTGATCCTATTCGATTCCATTCGCTTCAATTCCATTCCATTCCATTCCATTCGAGTTGCTTCCATTCCAATCCACAACATTCCATTCCATTCCTTTCCATTCTTTCCATTCCATTCTATTCGGGTTCATTCCATTCCATTCCATTCCGTTCCATTCTGGTAGAATCCATTCCGTTCCATTCCAATCCATTCCATTTCATTCCGATTGATTCCATGCCATTCCTTTCCATTCCATTCCATTCCGTTCCATTCCATTCCATTCCGATTAATTCCATTCCATTCCATTGCATTCCATTCCATTCCACTCCATTCCTCTGTGGTTGATTGCATTCCATTCCATTCCATTCCTTTCCAATCCGTTTCATTCCATTCCATTCAATTTCAATCCATTCGGGTTGATTCCATAACATTCCATTCCTTTCCATTATATTCCATTGCATTCCATTCCATTCGGGTTCATTCCATTCCATTCCATTCCATTCCATTCCATTCCATTCCATTCCATTCCATTCCCTTCGTGTTGAATCCATTCCATTCCCTTCCATTCCATCCCATTCCATTCTATTCCATTCCATTCCGATACATTCCATTCCATTCCCTTCCCTTCGTGTTGATTCCATTCCATGCCATGCCATTCCATTCCATTCCGGTTGATTCCATTCCATTCCATTCCATTCCATTCCATTCCATTCCATTTCATTTCCTTCGTGTTGATTCCATTCCATTCCATTCCATTCCGTTCCCTTCCATTCCATTCCATTAGAGTTGATTCCATTCCATTCCATTCAATTCCATTCCATTCCATTTCATTCCATTCTCGATGATTCCATTCCATTCCATTCCATTCCATTCGGGTTGATTCCATTCCATTTCATTCCATCAGATTCCATTCCTTTCCATTCCATTCGTGTTAATTCCATGCCATTCCACTCCATTCCATTGCCTTCCATTCCATTCCATTCCATTCGGGTTGCTTCTATTCCATTCCAGAACATTCCATTCCATTCCATTCCGATTGATTGCATTCCATTCCATTGCATTCCATTCCATTCCACTCCATTCCATTGTGGTTGATTACTTTCCATTCCATTCCATTCCATTCCTTTCCATTCGGTTTCATTCCATTCCATTCAATTTCATTCCATTCGGGTTGAATCCATTCCATTCCATTCCTTTCCATTATATTCCATTCCATTCCATTCCATTCGGGTTCATTCCATTCCATTCCATTCCATTCCATTCCATTCCATTCCCTTCGGGTTGAATAAATTCCATTCCCTTCCATTCCATTCCATTCCATTCGGGTTGATTCCATTCCATTCCATTCCATTCCATTCCATTCCATTCCATTCCGGTTGATTCCATTCCATTTCTTTCCATTCCATTCCATTCCATTCCATTCCATTCCATTCTGGTTTATTCCATTCCATTCCATTCCATTCCATTCCATTCTATTCCATTCTATCCCATTCCATTCCATTCCATTCGGGATGATTCCATTCCATTCCATTCCATTTCAATCCGGTTGATTCCATTCCATTTCTTTCCATTCCATTCCATTCCATTCCATTCCATTCCATTCCATTCTGGTTTATTCCATTCCATTCCATTCCATTCCATTCCATTCCATTCCATTCCATTCTATTCCATTCTATCCCATTCCATTCCATTCCATTCGGGATGATTCCATTCCATTCCATTCCATACCTTTCCATTGCTGTTGATTCCATTCCATTCCATTCCATTCCATTCCACTCCATTCCATGCCATTCCGTTTGTGTTGATTCCATTCCGTTCCAATCCATACCATTCCATTCCATTCCATTCCGGTTAATTCCATTCCATTCCATTTCATTCAATTCCATTCTGGTTGATTCCATTCCATTTCTTCCTATTCCATTCCATTCCATTCTATTCCATTCCATTCCATTCTATTCGCGTTGATTCCATTCCATCCCATTCCATTCCATTCCATCCCATTCCATTCCATTCCATTCGGGTTGATTCCATTGCATTCCATTCCATTCCATACCATTTGCGTGGATTCCATTCCATTCCATTCAATTCCATTGCATTCCATTCCATTCAGGTTGATTCCTTTCCATTCCATTCCATTGCATTCCATTCCATACCATTCCATTCCATTCCACTCACGTTGATTCCATTCCATTTCTTTCCATTCCATTCCATTCCATTCCATTCCATTCGGGTTTATTCCATTCCATTCCATTCCATTCCATTCCATTCCATTCCATTCTATGCCATTCCAATCCATTCCATTCCGTTTGATTCCATTCAATTCCATTCCATACCATTCCATTCCTGTTGATTCCTCTCAATTCCACTCCATTCCATTCCATTCCGTTTGGGTTGATTCCATTCCGTTCCAATCCATACCATTCCATTCCATTCGGGTTGATTCCATTCCATTCCATTCCATTCCATTTCATTGCATTCTGTTTGATTCCATTCCATTCCATTCCATTCCATTCCATTCCATTCCATTCCATTCCATTCTGGTTGATTCCATTCCATTCCATTCCATTCCATTTCATTACATTCCATTCGGGTTGATTCCATTCCATTCCATTCTATTCCATTCCATTCCATTCAATTCGCTTTGATTCCATTCCATTCGATTCCATTCCATTCGGATTGACTCCATTCCATTCCATTTCATTCCATTCTATTCCATTCCATTGCATTCCATTTCATTCCATTCGGGTAGATTCCGTTCTATTCCATTCCTATCCATACCATTCCATACCGGTTCATTCCATTCCATTCCATTCCATTCCATTCCATTCCATTCCATCCCATTCCATTTGGGTTGATTCCATTCCATTCCATTCCATTCCATTTCATTCCAATCCATTCGGTTTCATTCCATTCCATTCCATTCCATGCCATTCGGTTGCTTCCATTCCAATCCAGAACATTCCATTCCGTTCCATTCAATTCTGGTTCATTCCATTCCATTCCATTCCATTCTATTCCATTCTGTTTAATTCCATTCCATTCCATTCCATTCGAGTTGATTCCATTCCATTCCATTCTATTCCATTCCATTCCATTCTATTCCATTCCATTCCATTCTATTCGCGTTGATTCCATTCCATCCCTTTCCATTCCATTCCATCCCATTCCATTCCATTCCATTCCATTCCATTCCATTCGGGTTGATTCCATTGCATTCCATTCCATTCCATTCTATTCCATTCCATTCGGGTTCATTCCATTCCATTCCGTTCCATTCGATTCCATTCCATTCCATTCCATTCGGGATGCTTCCATTCCAGTCAAGAACATTCCATTTCATTCCATTCCATTCCATTCCATTCCGGTTGATTCCATTGCATTCCATTCCATTCCATTTCATTCCATTCGGGTTGATTCCATTCCATTACATTCCATTCTGGTTGATCCTTTTCGATTCCATTCGCTTCAATTCCATTCCATTCCATTCCATTCGAGTTGCTTCCATTCCATTCCAGAACATTCCATTCCATTCCTTTCCATTCTTTCCATTCCATTCTATTCGGGTTCATTCCATTCCATTCCATTCCATTCCGTTCCATTCTGGTAGAATCCATTCCGTTCCATTCCAATCCATTCCATTCCATTCCGATTGATTCCATGCCATTCCTTTCCATTCCATTCCGTTCCATTCCATTCCATTCCGATTAATTCCATGCCATTCCATTGCATTCCATTCCATTCCACTCCATTCCTCTGTGGTTGATTCCATTCCATTCCATTCCATTCCATTCCATTCCATTCCTTTCCAATCCGTTTCATTCCATTCCATTCAATTTCAATCCATTCGGGTTGATTCCATTCCATTCCATTCCATTCCATTAGGGTTGATGCCATTCCATTCCATTCAACACCATTCTATTCCATTTGGGTTGATTCCATTCCATTCCATTCCATTACATTCGGGTTAATTCCATTCCATTCCATTCCATTCGATTCCATTTCATTCCATTCCATTCGGGATGCTTCCATTCCAGTCAAGAACATTCCATTCCATTCCATTCCATTCCTATCCATTCCTTTCCATTCCGGTTTATCCCTTTACATTCCATTCCATTCCTTTCGTTTTGATTCCATTCCATTCCATTCCATTCCATTCCATTCAGTTTGATTCCATTCCATTCCATTACATTGCTTTCCATTCCATTCCATTTCATTCCATTCGGGTTGATTCCATTCCATTCCACTCCATTCCATTCTGGTCGATTCCATTCCATTCCATTCCCTTCATTTCCATTCCATTCCATTCCATTCTGGTTGCTTCCATTCCGATCCAGAAAATTCCATTCCATTCCTTTCCATTCCATTCCATTCCATTCCACTCGGGATGTTTCCATTCCATTTCATTCTATTCCATTCCATTCCATTCCAATCCATTCCATTCTGGATGATTACATTCCATTCCATTCGTGTTGATACCATTCCATTCCACGCCATTCCATTCCATTCCTTTAGGGTTGTTGCCGTTCAATTCCATTCCATACCATTCCATTATATTTGGGTTGATTCCATTCCATTCCATTCCATTACATTCGGGTTAATTCCATTCCATTCCTTCCCATTCGATTCCATTCCATTCCATTCCATTCGGGATGCTTCCATTCCAGTCAAGAACATTCCATTCCATTCCATTCCATTCCATTCCATTCCATTCCATTCCGGTTGATTCCATTGCATTCCATTCCATTCCATTTCATTCCATTCGGGTTGATTCCATTCCATTCCATTCCATTACATTCCATTCTGGTTGATCCTATTCGATTCCATTCGCTTCAATTCCATTCCATTCCATTCCATTCGAGTTGCTTCCATTCCAATCCAGAACATTCCATTGCATTCCTTTCCATTCTTTCTATTCCATTCTATTCGGGTTCATTCCATTCCATTCCATTCCATTCCGTTCCATTCTGGTAGAATCCATTCCGTTCCTTTCCAATCCATTCCATTTCATTCCGATTGATTCCATGCCATTACTTTCCATTCCATTCCATTCCGTTCCATTCCATTCCATTCCGATTAATTTCATTCCATTCCATTGCATTCCATTCCATTCCACTCCATTCCTCTGTGGTTGATTGCATTCCATTCCATTCCATTCCTTTCCAATCCGTTTCATTCCATTCCATTCAATTTCAATCCATTCGGGTTGATTCCATTCCATTCCATTCCTTTCCATTATATTCCATTGCATTCCATTCCATTCGGGTTCATTCCATTCCATTCCATTCCATTCCATTCCATTCCATTCCATTCCATTCCATTCCCTTCGTGTTGAATCCATTCCATTCCCTTCCATTCCATCCCATTCCATTCTATTCCATTCCATTCCATTCCATTCCATTCCATTCCCTTCCATTCGTGTTGATTCCATTCCATGCCATACCATTCCATTCCATTCAATTCCGGTTGATTCCATTCCATTCCATTCCATTCCATTCCATTTCATTTCCTTCGTGTTGATTCCATTCCATTCCATTCCATTCCGTTCCCTTCCATTCCATTCCATTAGAGTTGATTCCATTCCATTCCATTCAATTCCATTCCATTCCATTTCATTCCATTCTCGATGATTCCATTCCATTCCATTCCATTCCATTCGGGTTGATTCCATTCCATTTCATTCCATTAGATTCCATTCCTTTCCATTCCATTCGTGTTAATTCCATGCCATTCCACTCCATTCCATTGCCTTCCATTCCATTCCATTCCATTCGGGTTGCTTCTATTCCATTCCAGAACATTCCATTCCATTCCATTCCGATTGATTCCATTCCATTCCATTGCATTCCATTCCATTCCACTCCATTCCATTGTGGTTGATTCCTTTCCATTCCATTCCATTCCATTCCTTTCCATTCCGTTTCATTCCATTCCATTCAATTTCATTCCATTCGGGTTGAATCCAATCCATTCCATTCCTTTCCATTATATTCCATTCCATTCCATTCCATTCGGGTTCATTCCATTCCATTCCATTCCATTCCATTCCATTCCCTTCGGGTTGAATAAATTCCATTCCCTTCCATTACATTCCATTCCATTCGGGTTGATTCCATTCCATTCCATTCCATTCCATTCCATTCCATTCCATTCCGGTTGATTCCATTCCATTTCTTTCCATTCCATTCCATTCCATTCCATTCCATTCTGGTTTATTCCATTCCATTCCATTCCATTCCATTCCATTTCACTCCATTCTATTCCATTCTATCCCATTCCATTCCATTCCATTCGGGATGATTCCATTCCATTCCATTCCATACTTTTCCATTGCTGTTGATTCCATTCCATTCCATTCCATTCCATTCCACTCCATTCCATTCCATTCCGTTTGTGTTGATTCCATTCCGTTCCAGTCCATACCATTCCATTCCATTCCATTCCGGTTAATTCCATTCCATTCCATTTCATTCAATTCCATTCTGGTTGATTCCATTCCATTTCTTCCTATTCCATTCCATTCCATTCTATTCCATTCCATTCCATTCTATTCGCGTTGATTCCATTCCATCCCATTCCATTCCATTCCATCCCATTCCATTCCATTCCATTCGGGTTGATTCCATTGCATTCCATTCCATTCCATACCATTTGCGTGGATTCCATTCCATTCCATTCAATTCCATTGCATTCCATTCCATTCGGATTGATTCCTTTCCATTCCATTCCATTGCATTCCATTCCATAACATTCCATTCCATTCCACTCAGGTTGATTCCATTCCATTTCTTTCCATTCCATTCCATTCCATTCGGATTTATTCCATTCCATTCCATTCCATTCCATTCCATTCCATTCCATTCCGTTCCATTCCATTCCATTCTATGCCATTCCAACCCATTCCATTCCGTTTGATTCCATTCCATTCCATTCCATACCATTCCATTCCTGTTGATTCCTTTCAATTCCACTCCATTCCATTCCATTCCGTTTGGGTTGATTCCATTCCGTTCCAATCCATACCATTCCATTCCATTCGGGTTGATTCCATTCCATTCCATTCCATTCCATTTCATTGCATTCTGTTTGATTCCATTCCATTCCATTCCATTCCATTCCATTCCATTCTGGTTGATTCCATTCCATTCCATTCCATTCCATTCCATTTCATTACATTCCATTCGGGTTGAATCCATTCCATTCCATTCTATTCCATTACATTCCATTCAATTCGCTTTGATTCCATTCCATTCGATTCCATTCCATTCGGATTGACTCCATTCCATTCCATTTCATTCCATTCTATTCCATTCCATTGCATTCCATTTCATTCCATTCGGGTAGATTCCGTTCTATTCCATTCCTATCCATACCATTCCATACCGGTTCATTCCATTCCATTCCATTCCATTCCATTCCATTCCATCCCATTCCATTTGGGTTGATTCCATTCCATTCCATTCCATTCCATTTCATTCCAATCCATTCGGTTTCATTCCATTTCATTCCATTCCATGCCATTCGGTTGCTTCCATTCCAATCCAGAACATTCCATTCCGTTCTATTCAATTCCGGTTCATTCCATTCCATTCCATTCCATTCCATTCTATTCCATTCTGTTTAATTCAATTCCATTCCATTCCATTCCATTCGAGTTGATTCCATTCCATTCCATTCTATTCCATTCCATTCCATTCTATTCCATTCCATTCCATTCTATTCGCGTTGATTCCATTCCATCCCTTTCCATTCCATTCCATCCCATTCCATTCCATTCCATTCCATTCCATTCGGGTTGATTCCATTGCATTCCATTCCATTCCATTCTATTCCATTCCATTCGGGTTCATTCCATTCCATTCCGTTCCATTCGATTCCATTCCATTCCATTCCATTCGGGATGCTTCCATTCCAGTCAAGAACATTCCATTCCATTCCATTCCATTCCATTCCATTCCATTCCGGTTGATTCCATTGCATTCCATTCCATTCCATTTCATTCCATTCGGGTTGATTCCATTCCATTACATTCCATTACATTCCATTCTGGTTGATCCTATTCGATTCCATTCGCTTCAATTCCATTCCATTCCATTCCATTCGAGTTGCTTCCATTCCATTCCAGAACATTCCATTCCATTCCTTTCCATTCTTTCCATTCCATTCTACTCGGGTTCATTCCATTCCATTCCATTCCATTCCGTTCCATTCTGGTAGAATCCATTCCGTTCCATTCCAATCCATTCCATTCCATTCCGATTGATTCCATGCCATTCCTTTCCATTCCATTCCGTTCCATTCCATTCCGATTAATTCCATGTCATTCCATTGCATTCCATTCCATTCCACTCCATTCCTCTGTGGTTGATTCCATTCCATTCCATTCCATTCCATTCCATTCCTTTCCAATCCGTTTCATTCCATTCCATTCAATTTCAAACCATTCGGGTTGATGCCATTCCATTCCATTCCATTCCATTAGGGTTGATGCCATTCCATTCCATTCAACACCATTCTATTCCATTTGGGTTGATTCCATTCCATTCCATTCCATTCCATTCCATTACATTCGGGTTAATTCCATTCCATTCCATTCCATTCCATTCCATTTCATTCCATTCCATTCGGGATGCTTCCATTCCAGTCAAGAACATTCCATTCCATTCCATTCCATTCCTATCCATTCCTTTCCATTCCGGTTTATCCCTTTACATTCCATTCCATTCCTTTCGTTTTGATTCCATTCCATTCCATTCCATTCGGTTTGATTCCATTCCATTCCATTACATTGCTTTCCATTCCATTCCATTTCATTCCATTCGGGTTGATTCCATTCCATTCCACTCCATTCCATTCTGGTCGATTCCATTCCATTCCATTCCCTTCATTTCCATTCCATTCCATTCCATTCTGGTTGCTTCCATTCCGATCCAGAACATTCCATTCCATTCCTTTCCATTACATTCCATTCCGTTCCATTCGGGTTCATTCCATTCAATTCCATTCCATTCCATTCCATTCCATTCCATTCCATTCCACTCGGGATGTTTCCATTCCATTTCATTCTATTCCATTCCATTCCATTCCAATCCATTCCATTCTGGATGATTACATTCCATTCCATTCGTGTTGATACCATTCCATTCCACGCCATTCCATTCCATTCCTTTAGGGTTGTTGCCGTTCAATTCCATTCCATACCATTCCATTATATTTGGGTTGATTCCATTCCATTCCATTACATTACATTCGGGTTAATTCCATTCCATTCCTTCCCATTCGATTCCATTCCATTCCATTCCATTCGGGATGCTTCCATTCCAGTCAAGAACATTCCATTACATAACATTCCATTCCATTCCATTCCGGTTGATTCCATTGCATTCCATTCCATTCCATTTCATTCCATTCGGGTTGATTCCATTCCATTACATTCCATTACATTCCATTCTGGTTGATCCTATTCGATTCCATTCGCTTCAATTCCATTCCATTCCATTCCATTCGAGTTGCTTCCATTCCAATCCAGAACATTCCATTCCATTCCTTTCCATTCTTTCCATTCCATTCTATTCGGGTTCATTCCATTCCATTCCATTCCATTCCGTTCCATTCTGGTAGAATCCATTCCGTTCCATTCCAATCCATTCCATTTCATTCCGATTGATTCCATGCCATTCCTTTCCATTCCATTCCATTCCGTTCCATTCCATTCCATTCCGATTAATTCCATGCCATTCCATTGCATTCCATTCCATTCCACTCCATTCCTCTGTGGTTGATTCCATTCCATTCCATTCCATTCCATTCCATTCCTTTCCAATCCGTTTCATTCCATTCCATTCAATTTCAATCCATTCGGGTTGATTCCATTCCATTCCATTCCATTCCATTAGGGTTGATGCCATTCCATTCCATTCAACACCATTCTATTCCATTTGGATTGATTCCATTCCATTCCATTCCATTCCATTACATTACATTCGGGTTAATTCCATTCCATTCCATTCCATTCGATTCCATTTCATTCCATTCCATTCGGGATGCTTCCATTCCAGTCAAGAACATTCCATTCCATTCCATTCCATTCCTATCCATTCCTTTCCATTCCGGTTTATCCCTTTACATTCCATTCCATTCCTTTCGTTTTGATTCCATTCCATTCCATTCCATTCCATTCCATTCGGTTTGATTCCATTCCATTACATTACATTGCTTTCCATTCCATTCCATTTCATTCCATTCGGGTTGATTCCATTCCATTCCACTCCATTCCATTCTGGTCGATTCCATTCCATTCCATTCCCTTCATTTCCATTCCATTCCATTCCATTCTGGTTGCTTCCATTCCGATCCAGAACATTCCATTCCATTCCTTTCCATTACATTCCATTCCGTTCCATTCGGGTTCATTCCATTCAATTCCATTCCATTCCATTCCATTCCATTCCATTCCACTCGGGATGTTTCCATTCCATTTCATTCTATTCCATTCCATTCCATTCCAATCCATTCCATTCTGTTTGATTACATTCCATTCCATTCGTGTTGATACCATTCCATTCCACGCCATTCCATTCCATTCCTTTAGGGTTGTTGCCGTTCAATTCCATTCCATACCATTCCATTATATTTGGGTTGATTCCATTCCATTCCATTCCATTACATTCGGGTTAATTCCATTCCATTCCTTCCCATTCGATTCCATTCCATTCCATTCCATTCGGGATGCTTCCATTCCAGTCAAGAACATTCCATTACATAACATTCCATTGCATTCCATTCCGGTTGATTCCATTGCTTTCCATTCCATTCCATTTCATTCCATTCGGGTTGATTCCATTCCATTCCATTCCATTACATTCCATTCTGGTTGATCCTATTCGATTCCATTCGCTTCAATTCCATTCCATTCCATTCCATTCGAGTTGCTTCCATTCCAATCCACAACATTCCATTCCATTCCTTTCCATTCTTTCCATTCCATTCTATTCGGGTTCATTCCATTCCATTCCATTCCGTTCCATTCTGGTAGAATCCATTCCGTTCCATTCCAATCCATTCCATTTCATTCCGATTGATTCCATGCCATTCCTTTCCATTCCATTCCATTCCGTTCCATTCCATTCCATTCCGATTAATTCCATTCCATTCCATTGCATTCCATTCCATTCCACTCCATTCCTCTGTGGTTGATTGCATTCCATTCCATTCCATTCCTTTCCAATCCGTTTCATTCCATTCCATTCAATTTCAATCCATTCGGGTTGATTCCATTCCATTCCATTCCTTTCCATTATATTCCATTGCATTCCATTCCATTCGGGTTCATTCCATTCCATTCCATTCCATTCCATTCCATTCCATTCCATTCCATTCCATTCCATTCCCTTCGTGTTGAATCCATTCCATTCCCTTCCATTCCATCCCATTCCATTCTATTCCATTCCATTCCGATACATTCCATTCCATTCCCTTCCATTCGTGTTGATTCCATTCCATGCCATGCCATTCCATTCCATTCCGGTTGATTCCATTCCATTCCATTCCATTCCATTCCATTCCATTTCATTTCCTTCGTGTTGATTCCATTCCATTCCATTCCATTCCGTTCCCTTCCATTCCATTCCATTAGAGTTGATTCCATTCCATTCCATTCAATTCCATTCCATTCCATTTCATTCCATTCTCGATGATTCCATTCCATTCCATTCCATTCCATTCGGGTTGATTCCATTCCATTTCATTCCATCAGATTCCATTCCTTTCCATTCCATTCGTGTTAATTCCATGCCATTCCACTCCATTCCATTGCCTTCCATTCCATTCCATTCCATTCGGGTTGCTTCTATTCCATTCCAGAACATTCCATTCCATTCCATTCCGATTGATTGCATTCCATTCCATTGCATTCCATTCCATTCCACTCCATTCCATTGTGGTTGATTACTTTCCATTCCATTCCATTCCATTCCTTTCCATTCGGTTTCATTCCATTCCATTCAATTTCATTCCATTCGGGTTGAATCCATTCCATTCCATTCCTTTCCATTATATTCCATTCCATTCCATTCCATTCGGGTTCATTCCATTCCATTCCATTCCATTCCATTCCATTCCATTCCATTCCATTCCCTTCGGGTTGAATAAATTCCATTCCCTTCCATTCCATTCCATTCCATTCGGGTTGATTCCATTCCATTCCATTCCATTCCATTCCATTCCATTCCATTCCGGTTGATTCCATTCCATTTCTTTCCATTCCATTCCATTCCATTCCATTCTGGTTTATTCCATTCCATTCCATTCCATTCCATTCCATTCTATTCCATTCTATCCCATTCCATTCCATTCCATTCGGGATGATTCCATTCCATTCCATTCCATTTCAATCCGGTTGATTCCATTCCATTTCTTTCCATTCCATTCCATTCCATTCCATTCCATTCCTTTCCATTCTGGTTCATTCCATTCCATTCCATTCCATTCCATTCCATTCCATTCCATTCCATTCTGTTCCATTCTATCCCATTCCATTCCATTCCATTCGGGATGATTCCATTCCATTCCATTCCATACCTTTCCATTGCTGTTGATTCCATTCCATTCCATTCCATTCCATTCCACTCCATTCCATGCCATTCCGTTTGTGTTGATTCCATTCCGTTCCAATCCATACCATTCCATTCCATTCCATTCCGGTTAATTCCATTCCATTCCATTTCATTCCATTCCATTCTGGTTGATTCCATTCCATTTCTTCCTATTCCATTCCATTCCATTCTATTCCATTCCATTCCATTCTATTCGCGTTGATTCCATTCCATCCCATTCCATTCCATTCCATCCCATTCCATTCCATTCCATTCGGGTTGATTCCATTGCATTCCATTCCATTCCATACCATTTGCGTGGATTCCATTCCATTCCATTCAATTCCATTGCATTCCATTCCATTCAGGTTGATTCCTTTCCATTCCATTCCATTGCATTCCATTCCATACCATTCCATTCCATTCCACTCACGTTGATTCCATTCCATTTCTTTCCATTCCATTCCATTCCATTCCATTCCATTCGGGTTTATTCCATTCCATTCCATTCCATTCCATTCCATTCCATTCCATTCCGTTCCATTCCATTCCATTCTATGCCATTCCAATCCATTCCATTCCGTTTGATTCCATTCAATTCCATTCCATACCATTCCATTCCTGTTGATTCCTCTCAATTCCACTCCATTCCATTCCATTCCGTTTGGGTTGATTCCATTCCGTTCCAATCCATACCATTCCATTCCATTCGGGTTGATTCCATTCCATTCCATTCCATTCCATTTCATTGCATTCTGTTTGATTCCATTCCATTCCATTCCATTCCATTCCATTCCATTCCATTCCATTCTGGTTGATTCCATTCCATTCCATTCCATTCCATTTCATTACATTCCATTCGGGTTGATTCCATTCCATTCCATTCTATTCCATTCCATTCCATTCAATTCGCTTTGATTCCATTCCATTCGATTCCATTCCATTCGGATTGACTCCATTCCATTCCATTTCATTCCATTCTATTCCATTCCATTGCATTCCATT
The DNA here is from genome assembly GCF_029289425.2 of Pan paniscus. Classification (NCBI taxonomy): domain Eukaryota; kingdom Metazoa; phylum Chordata; class Mammalia; order Primates; family Hominidae; genus Pan; species Pan paniscus. The sequence continues at coordinate 39,712,434 of NC_073267.2, read as the reverse complement.
TCATTCCATTCGGGTAGATTCCGTTCTATTCCATTCCTATCCATACCATTCCATACCGGTTCATTCCATTCCATTCCATTCCATTCCATTCCATTCCATTCCATCCCATTCCATTTGGGTTGATTCCATTCCATTCCATTCCATTCCATTTCATTCCAATCCATTCGGTTTCATTCCATTCCATTCCATTCCATGCCATTCGGTTGCTTCCATTCCAATCCAGAACATTCCATTCCGTTCCATTCAATTCCGGTTCATTCCATTCCATTCCATTCCATTCTATTCCATTCTGTTTAATTCCATTCCATTCCATTCCATTCGAGTTGATTCCATTCCATTCCATTCTATTCCATTCCATTCCATTCTATTCCATTCCATTCCATTCTATTCGCGTTGATTCCATTCCGTCCCTTTCCATTCCATTCCATCCCATTCCATTCCATTCCATTCCATTCCATTCCATTCGGGTTGATTCCATTGCATTCCATTCCATTCCATTCTATTCCATTCCATTCGGGTTCATTCCATTCCATTCCGTTCCATTCGATTCCATTCCATTCCATTCCATTCGGGATGCTTCCATTCCAGTCAAGAACATTCCATTCCATTCCATTCCATTCCATTCCATTCCGGTTGATTCCATTGCATTCCATTCCATTCCATTTCATTCCATTCGGGTTGATTCCATTCCATTACATTCCTTTCTGGTTGATCCTTTTCGATTCCATTCGCTTCAATTCCATTCCATTCCATTCCATTCGAGTTGCTTCCATTCCATTCCAGAACATTCCATTCCATTCCTTTCCATTCTTTCCATTCCATTCTATTCGGGTTCATTCCATTCCATTCCATTCCATTCCGTTCCATTCTGGTAGAATCCATTCCGTTCCATTCCAATCCATTCCATTCCATTCCGATTGATTCCATGTCATTCCTTTCCATTCCATTCCGTTCCATTCCATTCCATTCCGATTAATTCCATGCCATTCCATTGCATTCCATTCCATTCCACTCCATTCCTCTGTGGTTGATTCCATTCCATTCCATTCCATTCCATTCCATTCCATTCCTTTCCAATCCGTTTCATTCCATTCCATTCAATTTCAATCCATTCGGGTTGATTCCATTCCATTCCATTCCATTCCATTAGGGTTGATGCCATTCCATTCCATTCAACACCATTCTATTCCATTTGGGTTGATTCCATTCCATTCCATTCCATTACATTCGGGTTAATTCCATTCCATTCCATTCCATTCGATTCCATTTCATTCCATTCCATTCGGGATGCTTCCATTCCAGTCAAGAACATTCCATTCCATTCCATTCCATTCCTATCCATTCCTTTCCATTCCGGTTTATCCCTTTACATTCCATTCCATTCCTTTCGTTTTGATTCCATTCCATTCCATTCCATTCCATTCCATTCAGTTTGATTCCATTCCATTCCATTACATTGCTTTCCATTCCATTCCATTTCATTCCATTCGGGTTGATTCCATTCCATTCCACTCCATTCCATTCTGGTCGATTCCATTCCATTCCATTCCCTTCATTTCCATTCCATTCCATTCCATTCTGGTTGCTTCCATTCCGATCCAGAAAATTCCATTCCATTCCTTTCCATTCCATTCCATTCCATTCCACTCTGGATGTTTCCATTCCATTTCATTCTATTCCATTCCATTCCATTCCAATCCATTCCATTCTGGATGATTACATTCCATTCCATTCGTGTTGATACCATTCCATTCCACGCCATTCCATTCCATTCCTTTAGGGTTGTTGCCGTTCAATTCCATTCCATACCATTCCATTATATTTGGGTTGATTCCATTCCATTCCATTCCATTACATTCGGGTTAATTCCATTCCATTCCTTCCCATTCGATTCCATTCCATTCCATTCCATTCGGGATGCTTCCATTCCAGTCAAGAACATTCCATTCCATTCCATTCCATTCCATTCCATTCCATTCCATTCCGGTTGATTCCATTGCATTCCATTCCATTCCATTTCATTCCATTCGGGTTGATTCCATTCCATTCCATTCCATTACATTCCATTCTGGTTGATCCTATTCGATTCCATTCGCTTCAATTCCATTCCATTCCATTCCATTCGAGTTGCTTCCATTCCAATCCAGAACATTCCATTGCATTCCTTTCCATTCTTTCTATTCCATTCTATTCGGGTTCATTCCATTCCATTCCATTCCATTCCGTTCCATTCTGGTAGAATCCATTCCGTTCCTTTCCAATCCATTCCATTTCATTCCGATTGATTCCATGCCATTACTTTCCATTCCATTCCATTCCGTTCCATTCCATTCCATTCCGATTAATTTCATTCCATTCCATTGCATTCCATTCCATTCCACTCCATTCCTCTGTGGTTGATTGCATTCCATTCCATTCCATTCCTTTCCAATCCGTTTCATTCCATTCCATTCAATTTCAATCCATTCGGGTTGATTCCATTCCATTCCATTCCTTTCCATTATATTCCATTGCATTCCATTCCATTCGGGTTCATTCCATTCCATTCCATTCCATTCCATTCCATTCCATTCCATTCCATTCCCTTCGTGTTGAATCCATTCCATTCCCTTCCATTCCATCCCATTCCATTCTATTCCATTCCATTCCGATACATTCCATTCCATTCCCTTCCATTCGTGTTGATTCCATTCCATGCCATGCCATTCCATTCCATTCCGGTTGATTCCATTCCATTCCATTCCATTCCATTCCATTCCATTCCATTCCATTCCATTCCATTTCATTTCCTTCGTGTTGATTCCATTCCATTCCATTCCATTCCGTTCCCTTCCATTCCATTCCATTAGAGTTGATTCCATTCCATTCCATTCAATTCCATTCCATTCCATTTCATTCCATTCTCGATGATTCCATTCCATTCCATTCCATTCCATTCGGGTTGATTCCATTCCATTTCATTCCATTAGATTCCATTCCTTTCCATTCCATTCGTGTTAATTCCATGCCATTCCACTCCATTCCATTGCCTTCCATTCCATTCCATTCCATTCGGGTTGCTTCTATTCCATTCCAGAACATTCCATTCCATTCCATTCCGATTGATTCCATTCCATTCCATTGCATTCCATTCCATTCCACTCCATTCCATTGTGGTTGATTCCTTTCCATTCCATTCCATTCCATTCCTTTCCATTCCGTTTCATTCCATTCCATTCAATTTCATTCCATTCGGGTTGAATCCAATCCATTCCATTCCTTTCCATTATATTCCATTCCATTCCATTCCATTCGGGTTCATTCCATTCCATTCCATTCCATTCCATTCCATTCCCTTCGGGTTGAATAAATTCCATTCCCTTCCATTACATTCCATTCCATTCGGGTTGATTCCATTCCATTCCATTCCATTCCATTCCATTCCATTCCATTCCGGTTGATTCCATTCCATTTCTTTCCATTCCATTCCATTCCATTCCATTCCATTCTGGTTTATTCCATTCCATTCCATTCCATTCCATTCCATTTCACTCCATTCTATTCCATTCTATCCCATTCCATTCCATTCCATTCGGGATGATTCCATTCCATTCCATTCCATACTTTTCCATTGCTGTTGATTCCATTCCATTCCATTCCATTCCATTCCACTCCATTCCATTCCATTCCGTTTGTGTTGATTCCATTCCGTTCCAGTCCATACCATTCCATTCCATTCCATTCCGGTTAATTCCATTCCATTCCATTTCATTCAATTCCATTCTGGTTGATTCCATTCCATTTCTTCCTATTCCATTCCATTCCATTCTATTCCATTCCATTCCATTCTATTCGCGTTGATTCCATTCCATCCCATTCCATTCCATTCCATCCCATTCCATTCCATTCCATTCGGGTTGATTCCATTGCATTCCATTCCATTCCATACCATTTGCGTGGATTCCATTCCATTCCATTCAATTCCATTGCATTCCATTCCATTCGGGTTGATTCCTTTCCATTCCATTCCATTGCATTCCATTCCATAACATTCCATTCCATTCCACTCAGGTTGATTCCATTCCATTTCTTTCCATTCCATTCCATTCCATTCGGATTTATTCCATTCCATTCCATTCCATTCCATTCCATTCCATTCCATTCCATTCCGTTCCATTCCATTCCATTCTATGCCATTCCAACCCATTCCATTCCGTTTGATTCCATTCCATTCCATTCCATACCATTCCATTCCTGTTGATTCCTTTCAATTCCACTCCATTCCATTCCATTCCGTTTGGGTTGATTCCATTCCGTTCCAATCCATACCATTCCATTCCATTCGGGTTGATTCCATTCCATTCCATTCCATTCCATTTCATTGCATTCTGTTTGATTCCATTCCATTCCATTCCATTCCATTCCATTCCATTCTGGTTGATTCCATTCCATTCCATTCCATTCCATTCCATTTCATTACATTCCATTCGGGTTGAATCCATTCCATTCCATTCTATTCCATTCCATTCCATTCAATTCGCTTTGATTCCATTCCATTCGATTCCATTCCATTCGGATTGACTCCATTCCATTCCATTTCATTCCATTCTATTCCATTCCATTGCATTCCATTTCATTCCATTCGGGTAGATTCCGTTCTATTCCATTCCTATCCATACCATTCCATACCGGTTCATTCCATTCCATTCCATTCCATTCCATTCCATTCCATCCCATTCCATTTGGGTTGATTCCATTCCATTCCATTCCATTCCATTTCATTCCAATCCATTCGGTTTCATTCCATTTCATTCCATTCCATGCCATTCGGTTGCTTCCATTCCAATCCAGAACATTCCATTCCGTTCTATTCAATTCCGGTTCATTCCATTCCATTCCATTCCATTCCATTCTATTCCATTCTGTTTAATTCCATTCCATTCCATTCCATTCCATTCGAGTTGATTCCATTCCATTCCATTCTATTCCATTCCATTCCATTCTATTCCATTCCATTCCATTCTATTCGCGTTGATTCCATTCCATCCCTTTCCATTCCATTCCATCCCATTCCATTCCATTCCATTCCATTCCATTCGGGTTGATTCCATTGCATTCCATTCCATTCCATTCTATTCCATTCCATTCGGGTTCATTCCATTCCATTCCGTTCCATTCGATTCCATTCCATTCCATTCCATTCGGGATGCTTCCATTCCAGTCAAGAACATTCCATTCCATTCCATTCCATTCCATTCCATTCCGGTTGATTCCATTGCATTCCATTCCATTCCATTTCATTCCATTCGGGTTGATTCCATTCCATTACATTCCATTACATTCCATTCTGGTTGATCCTATTCGATTCCATTCGCTTCAATTCCATTCCATTCCATTCCATTCGAGTTGCTTCCATTCCATTCCAGAACATTCCATTCCATTCCATTCCATTCCGTTCCATTCTGGTAGAATCCATTCCGTTCCATTCCAATCCATTCCATTCCATTCCGATTGATTCCATGCCATTCCTTTCCATTCCATTCCGTTCCATTCCATTCCGATTAATTCCATGTCATTCCATTGCATTCCATTCCATTCCACTCCATTCCTCTGTGGTTGATTCCATTCCATTCCATTCCATTCCATTCCATTCCTTTCCAATCCGTTTCATTCCATTCCATTCAATTTCAAACCATTCGGGTTGATGCCATTCCATTCCATTCCATTCCATTAGGGTTGATGCCATTCCATTCCATTCAACACCATTCTATTCCATTTGGGTTGATTCCATTCCATTCCATTCCATTCCATTCCATTACATTCGGGTTAATTCCATTCCATTCCATTCCATTCCATTCCATTTCATTCCATTCCATTCGGGATGCTTCCATTCCAGTCAAGAACATTCCATTCCATTCCATTCCATTCCTATCCATTCCTTTCCATTCCGGTTTATCCCTTTACATTCCATTCCATTCCTTTCGTTTTGATTCCATTCCATTCCATTCCATTCGGTTTGATTCCATTCCATTCCATTACATTGCTTTCCATTCCATTCCATTTCATTCCATTCGGGTTGATTCCATTCCATTCCACTCCATTCCATTCTGGTCGATTCCATTCCATTCCATTCCCTTCATTTCCATTCCATTCCATTCCATTCTGGTTGCTTCCATTCCGATCCAGAACATTCCATTCCATTCCTTTCCATTACATTCCATTCCGTTCCATTCGGGTTCATTCCATTCAATTCCATTCCATTCCATTCCATTCCATTCCATTCCATTCCACTCGGGATGTTTCCATTCCATTTCATTCTATTCCATTCCATTCCATTCCAATCCATTCCATTCTGGATGATTACATTCCATTCCATTCGTGTTGATACCATTCCATTCCACGCCATTCCATTCCATTCCTTTAGGGTTGTTGCCGTTCAATTCCATTCCATACCATTCCATTATATTTGGGTTTATTCCATTCCATTCCATTACATTACATTCGGGTTAATTCCATTCCATTCCTTCCCATTCGATTCCATTCCATTCCATTCCATTCGGGATGCTTCCATTCCAGTCAAGAACATTCCATTACATAACATTCCATTCCATTCCATTCCGGTTGATTCCATTGCATTCCATTCCATTCCATTTCATTCCATTCGGGTTGATTCCATTCCATTACATTCCATTACATTCCATTCTGGTTGATCCTATTCGATTCCATTCGCTTCAATTCCATTCCATTCCATTCCATTCGAGTTGCTTCCATTCCAATCCAGAACATTCCATTCCATTCCTTTCCATTCTTTCCATTCCATTCTATTCGGGTTCATTCCATTCAATTCCATTCCATTCCGTTCCATTCTGGTAGAATCCATTCCGTTCCATTCCAATCCATTCCATTTCATTCCGATTGATTCCATGCCATTCCTTTCCATTCCATTCCATTCCGTTCCATTCCATTCCATTCCGATTAATTCCATGCCATTCCATTGCATTCCATTCCATTCCACTCCATTCCTCTGTGGTTGATTCCATTCCATTCCATTCCATTCCATTCCATTCCTTTCCAATCCGTTTCATTCCATTCCATTCAATTTCAATCCATTCGGGTTGATTCCATTCCATTCCATTCCATTCCATTAGGGTTGATGCCATTCCATTCCATTCAACACCATTCTATTCCATTTGGATTGATTCCATTCCATTCCATTCCATTCCATTACATTACATTCGGGTTAATTCCATTCCATTCCATTCCATTCGATTCCATTTCATTCCATTCCATTCGGGATGCTTCCATTCCAGTCAAGAACATTCCATTCCATTCCATTCCATTCCTATCCATTCCTTTCCATTCCGGTTTATCCCTTTACATTCCATTCCATTCCTTTCGTTTTGATTCCATTCCATTCCATTCCATTCCATTCCATTCGGTTTGATTCCATTCCATTCCATTACATTGCTTTCCATTCCATTCCATTTCATTCCATTCGGGTTGATTCCATTCCATTCCACTCCATTCCATTCTGGTCGATTCCATTCCATTCCATTCCCTTCATTTCCATTCCATTCCATTCCATTCTGGTTGCTTCCATTCCGATCCAGAACATTCCATTCCATTCCTTTCCATTACATTCCATTCCGTTCCATTCGGGTTCATTCCATTCAATTCCATTCCATTCCATTCCATTCCATTCCATTCCATTCCATTCCATTCCACTCGGGATGTTTCCATTCCATTTCATTCTATTCCTTTCCATTCCATTCCAATCCATTCCATTCTGGATGATTACATTCCATTCCATTCGTGTTGATACCATTCCATTCCACGCCATTCCATTCCATTCCTTTAGGGTTGTTGCCGTTCAATTCCATTCCATACCATTCCATTATATTTGGGTTGATTCCATTCCATTCCATTCCATTACATTCGGGTTAATTCCATTCCATTCCTTCCCATTCGATTCCATTCCATTCCATTCCATTCGGGATGCTTCCATTCCAGTCAAGAACATTCCATTACATAACATTCCATTCCATTCCATTCCGGTTGATTCCATTGCATTCCATTCCATTCCATTTCATTCCATTCGGGTTGATTCCATTTCATTCCATTCCATTACATTCCATTCTGGTTGATCCTATTCGATTCCATTCGCTTCAATTCCATTCCATTCCATTCCATTCGAGTTGCTTCCATTCCAATCCACAACATTCCATTCCATTCCTTTCCATTCTTTCCATTCCATTCTATTCGGGTTCATTCCATTCCATTCCATTCCGTTCCATTCTGGTAGAATCCATTCCGTTCCATTCCAATCCATTCCATTTCATTCCGATTGATTCCATGCCATTCCTTTCCATTCCATTCCATTCCGTTCCATTCCATTCCATTCCGATTAATTCCATTCCATTCCATTGCATTCCATTCCATTCCACTCCATTCCTCTGTGGTTGATTGCATTCCATTCCATTCCATTCCTTTCCAATCCGTTTCATTCCATTCCATTCAATTTCAATCCATTCGGGTTGATTCCATTCCATTCCATTCCTTTCCATTATATTCCATTGCATTCCATTCCATTCGGGTTCATTCCATTCCATTCCATTCCATTCCATTCCATTCCATTCCATTCCCTTCGTGTTGAATCCATTCCATTCCCTTCCATTCCATCCCATTCCATTCTATTCCATTCCATTCTGATACATTCCATTCCATTCCCTTCCATTCGTGTTGATTCCATTCCATGCCATGCCATTCCATTCCATTCCGGTTGATTCCATTCCATTCCATTCCCTTCCATTCCATTCCATTCCATTCCATTTCATTTCCTTCGTGTTGATTCCATTCCATTCCATTCCATTCCGTTCCCTTCCATTCCATTCCATTAGAGTTGATTCCATTCCATTCCATTCAATTCCATTCCATTCCATTTCATTCCATTCTCGATGATTCCATTCCATTCCATTCCATTCCATTCGGGTTGATTCCATTCCATTTCATTCCATCAGATTCCATTCCTTTCCATTCCATTCGTGTTAATTCCATGCCATTCCACTCCATTCCATTGCCTTCCATTCCATTCCATTCCATTCGGGTTGCTTCTATTCCATTCCAGATCATTCCATTCCATTCCATTCCGATTGATTGCATTCCATTCCATTGCATTCCATTCCATTCCACTCCATTCCATTGTGGTTGATTCCTTTCCATTCCATTCCATTCCATTCCTTTCCATTCGGTTTCATTCCATTCCATTCAATTTCATTCCATTTGGGTTGAATCCATTCCATTCCATTCCTTTCCATTATATTCCATTCCATTCCATTCCATTCGGGTTCATTCCATTCCATTCCATTCCATTCCATTCCATTCCATTCCCTTCGGGTTGAATAAATTCCATTCCCTTCCATTCCATTCCATTCCATTCGGGTTGATTCCATTCCATTCCATTCCATTCCATTCCATTCCATTCCATTCCGGTTGATTCCATTCCATTTCTTTCCATTCCATTCCATTCCATTCCATTCCATTCCATTCTGGTTCATTCCATTCCATTCCATTCCATTCCATTCCATTCTATTCCATTCTATCCCATTCCATTCCATTCCATTCGGGATGATTCCATTCCATTCCATTCCATTTCAATCCGGTTGATTCCATTCCATTTCTTTCCATTCCATTCCATTCCATTCCATTCCATTCCATTCTGGTTTATTCCATTCCATTCCATTCCATTCCATTCCATTCCATTCCATTCCATTCCATTCCATTCTATTCCATTCTATCCCATTCCATTCCATTCCATTCGGGATGATTCCATTCCATTCCATTCCATACCTTTCCATTGCTGTTGATTCCATTCCATTCCATTCCATTCCATTCCACTCCATTCCATGCCATTCCGTTTGTGTTGATTCCATTCCGTTCCAATCCATACCATTCCATTCCATTCCATTCCGGTTAATTCCATTCCATTCCATTTCATTCAATTCCATTCTGGTTGATTCCATTCCATTTCTTCCTATTCCATTCCATTCCATTCTATTCCATTCCATTCCATTCTATTCGCGTTGATTCCATTCCATCCCATTCCATTCCATTCCATCCCATTCCATTCCATTCCATTCGGGTTGATTCCATTGCATTCCATTCCATTCCATACCATTTGCGTGGATTCCATTCCATTCCATTCAATTCCATTGCATTCCATTCCATTCAGGTTGATTCCTTTCCATTCCATTCCATTGCATTCCATTCCATACCATTCCATTCCATTCCACTCACGTTGATTCCATTCCATTTCTTTCCATTCCATTCCATTCCATTCCATTCCATTCGGGTTTATTCCATTCCATTCCATTCCATTCCATTCCATTCCATTCCATTCCATTCCATTCCGTTCCATTCCATTCCATTCTATGCCATTCCAATCCATTCCATTCCGTTTGATTCCATTCAATTCCATTCCATACCATTCCATTCCTGTTGATTCCTCTCAATTCCACTCCATTCCATTCCATTCCGTTTGGGTTGATTCCATTCCGTTCCAATCCATACCATTCCATTCCATTCGGGTTGATTCCATTCCATTCCATTCCATTCCATTTCATTGCATTCTGTTTGATTCCATTCCATTCCATTCCATTCCATTCCATTCCATTCCATTCCATTCTGGTTGATTCCATTCCATTCCATTCCATTCCATTTCATTACATTCCATTCGGGTTGATTCCATTCCATTCCATTCTATTCCATTCCATTCCATTCAATTCGCTTTGATTCCATTCCATTCGATTCCATTCCATTCGGATTGACTCCATTCCATTCCATTTCATTCCATTCTATTCCATTCCATTGCATTCCATTTCATTCCATTCGGGTAGATTCCGTTCTATTCCATTCCTATCCATACCATTCCATACCGGTTCATTCCATTCCATTCCATTCCATTCCATTCCATTCCATTCCATCCCATTCCATTTGGGTTGATTCCATTCCATTCCATTCCATTCCATTTCATTCCAATCCATTCGGTTTCATTCCATTTCATTCCATTCCATGCCATTCGGTTGCTTCCATTCCAATCCAGAACATTCCATTCCGTTCTATTCAATTCCGGTTCATTCCATTCCATTCCATTCCATTCCATTCTATTCCATTCTGTTTAATTCCATTCCATTCCATTCCATTCCATTCGAGTTGATTCCATTCCATTCCATTCTATTCCATTCCATTCCATTCTATTCCATTCCATTCCATTCTATTCGCGTTGATTCCATTCCATCCCTTTCCATTCCATTCCATCCCATTCCATTCCATTCCATTCCATTCCATTCAGGTTGATTCCATTGCATTCCATTCCATTCCATTCTATTCCATTCCATTCGGGTTCATTCCATTCCATTCCGTTCCATTCGATTCCATTCCATTCCATTCCATTCGGGATGCTTCCATTCCAGTCAAGAACATTCCATTCCATTCCATTCCATTCCATTCCATTCCATTCCATTCCATTCCGGTTGATTCCATTGCATTCCATTCCATTCCATTTCATTCCATTCGGGTTGATTCCATTCCATTACATTCCATTACATTCCATTCTGGTTGATCCTATTCGATTCCATTCGCTTCAATTCCATTCCATTCCATTCCATTCGAGTTGCTTCCATTCCATTCCAGAACATTCCATTCCATTCCTTTCCATTCTTTCCATTCCATTCTATTCGGGTTCATTCCATTCCTTTCCATTCCATTCCGTTACATTCTGGTAGAATCCATTCCGTTCCATTCCAATCCATTCCATTCCATTCCGATTGATTCCATGCCATTCCTTTCCATTCCATTCCGTTCCATTCCATTCCGATTAATTCCATGTCATTCCATTGCATTCCATTCCATTCCACTCCTTTCCTCTGTGGTTGATTCCATTCCATTCCATTCCATTCCATTCCATTCCATTCCTTTCCAATCCGTTTCATTCCATTCCATTCAATTTCAATCCATTCGGGTTGATTCCATTCCATTCCATTCCATTCCATTAGGGTTGATGCCATTCCATTCCATTCAACACCATTCTATTCCATTTGGGTTGATTCCATTCCATTCCATTCCATTCCATTCCATTACATTCGGGTTAATTCCATTCCATTCCATTCCATTCCATTTCATTCCATTCCATTCGGGATGCTTCCATTCCAGTCAAGAACATTCCATTCCATTCCATTCCATTCCTATCCATTCCTTTCCATTCCGGTTTATCCCTTTACATTCCATTCCATTCCTTTCGTTTTGATTCCATTCCATTCCATTCCATTCCATTCGGTTTGATTCCATTCCATTCCATTACATTGCTTTCCATTCCATTCCATTTCATTCCATTCGGGTTGATTCCTTTCCATTCCACTCCATTCCATTCTGGTCGATTCCATTCCATTCCATTCCCTTCATTTCCATTCCATTCCATTCCATTCTGGTTGCTTCCATTCCGATCCAGAACATTCCTTTCCATTCCTTTCCATTACATTCCATTCCGTTCCATTCGGGTTCATTCCATTCAATTCCATTCCATTCCATTCCATTCCATTCCATTACATTCCACTCGGGATGTTTCCATTCCATTTCATTCTATTCCATTCCATTCCATTCCAATCCATTCCATTCTGGATGATTACATTCCATTCCATTCGTGTTGATACCATTCCATTCCACGCCATTCCATTCCATTCCTTTAGGGTTGTTGCCGTTCAATTCCATTCCATACCATTCCATTATATTTGGGTTGATTCCATTCCATTCCATTACATTACATTCGGGTTAATTCCATTCCATTCCTTCCCATTCGATTCCATTCCATTCCATTCCATTCGGGATGCTTCCATTCCAGTCAAGAACATTCCATTACATAACATTCCATTCCATTCCATTCCGGTTGATTCCATTGCATTCCATTCCATTCCATTTCATTCCATTCGGGTTGATTCCATTCCATTCCATTCCATTACATTCCATTCTGGTTGATCCTATTCGATTCCATTTGCTTCAATTCCATTCCATTCCATTCCATTCGAGTTGCTTCCATTCCAATCCAGAACATTCCATTCCACTCCTTTCCATTCTTTCCATTCCATTCTATTCGGGTTCATTCCATTCCATTCCATTCCATTCCGTTCCATTCTGGTAGAATCCATTCCGTTCCATTCCAATCCATTCCATTTCATTCCGATTGATTCCATGCCATTCCTTTCCGTTCCATTCCATTCCGTTCCATTCCATTCCATTCCTATTAATTCCATGCCATTCCATTGCATTCCATTCCATTCCACTCCATTCCTCTGTGGTTGATTCCATTCCATTCCATTCCATTCCATTCCATTCCTTTCCAATCCGTTTCATTCCATTCCATTCAATTTCAATCCATTCGGGTTGATTCCATTCCATTCCATTCCATTCCATTAGGGTTGATGCCATTCCATTCCATTCAACACCATTCTATTCCATTTGGGTTGATTCCATTCCATTCCATTCCATTCCATTACATTACATTCGGGTTAATTCCATTCCATTCCATTCCATTCGATTCCATTTCATTCCATTCCATTCGGGATGCTTCCATTCCAGTCAAGAACATTCCATTCCATTCCATTCCATTCCTATCCATTCCTTTCCATTCCGGTTTATCCCTTTACATTCCATTCCATTCCTTTCGTTTTGATTCCATTCCATTCCATTCCATTCCATTCCATTCGGTTTGATTCCATTCCATTCCATTACATTGCTTTCCATTCCATTCCATTTCATTCCATTCGGGTTGATTCCATTCCATTCCACTCCATTCCATTCTGGTCGATTCCATTCCATTCCATTCCCTTCATTTCCATTCCATTCCATGCCATTCTGGTTGCTTCCATTCCGATCCAGAACATTCCATTCCATTCCTTTCCATTACATTCCATTCCGTTCCATTCGGGTTCATTCCATTCAATTCCATTCCATTCCATTCCATTCCATTCCATTCCATTCCACTCGGGATGTTTCCATTCCATTTCATTCTATTCCATTCCATTCCATTCCAATCCATTCCATTCTGGATGATTACATTCCATTCCATTCGTGTTGATACCATTCCATTCCACGCCATTCCATTCCATTCCTTTAGGGTTGTTGCCGTTCAATTCCATTCCATACCATTCCATTATATTTGGGTTGATTCCATTCCATTCCATTCCATTACATTCGGGTTAATTCCATTCCATTCCTTCCCATTCGATTCCATTCCATTCCATTCCATTCGGGATGCTTCCATTCCAGTCAAGAACATTCCATTACATAACATTCCATTCCATTCCATTCCGGTTGATTCCATTGCATTCCATTCCATTCCATTTCATTCCATTCGGGTTGATTCCATTCCATTCCATTCCATTACATTCCATTCTGGTTGATCCTATTCGATTCCATTCGCTTCAATTCCATTCCATTCCATTCCATTCGAGTTGCTTCCATTCCAATCCACAACATTCCATTCCATTCCTTTCCATTCTTTCCATTCCATTCTATTCGGGTTCATTCCATTCCATTCCATTCCGTTCCATTCTGGTAGAATCCATTCCGTTCCATTCCAATCCATTCCATTTCATTCCGATTGATTCCATGCCATTCCTTTCCATTCCATTCCATTCCGTTCCATTCCATTCCATTCCGATTAATTCCATTCCATTCCATTGCATTCCATTCCATTCCACTCCATTCCTCTGTGGTTGATTGCATTCCATTCCATTCCATTCCTTTCCAATCCGTTTCATTCCATTCCATTCAATTTCAATCCATTCGGGTTGATTCCATTCCATTCCATTCCTTTACATTATATTCCATTGCATTCCATTCCATTCGGGTTCATTCCATTCCATTCCATTCCATTCCATTCCATTCCATTCCATTCCATTCCCTTCGTGTTGAATCCATTCCATTCCCTTCCATTCCATCCCATTCCATTCTATTCCATTCCATTCCGATACATTCCATTCCATTCCCTTCCATTCGTGTTGATTCCATTCCATGCCATGCCATTCCATTCCATTCCGGTTGATTCCATTCCATTCCATTCCATTCCATTCCATTCCATTTCATTTCCTTCGTGTTGATTCCATTCCATTCCATTCCATTCCGTTCCCTTCCATTCCATTCCATTAGAGTTGATTCCATTCCATTCCATTCAATTCCATTCCATTCCATTTCATTCCATTCTCGATGATTCCATTCCATTCCATTCCATTCCATTCGGGTTGATTCCATTCCATTTCATTCCATCAGATTCCATTCCTTTCCATTCCATTCGTGTTAATTCCATGCCATTCCACTCCATTCCATTGCCTTCCATTCCATTCCATTCCATTCGGGTTGCTTCTATTCCATTCCAGAACATTCCATTCCATTCCATTCCGATTGATTCCATTCCATTCCATTGCATTCCATTCCATTCCACTCCATTCCATTGTGGTTGATTCCTTTCCATTCCATTCCATTCCATTCCTTTCCATTCGGTTTCATTCCATTCCATTCAATTTCATTCCATTCGGGTTGAATCCATTCCATTCCATTCCTTTCCATTATATTCCATTCCATTCCATTCCATTCGGGTTCATTCCATTCCATTCCATTCCATTCCATTCCATTCCATTCCATTCCCTTCGGGTTGAATAAATTCCATTCCCTTCCATTCCATTCCATTCCATTCGGGTTGATTCCATTCCATTCCATTCCATTCCATTCCATTCCATTCCATTCCGGTTGATTCCATTCCATTTCTTTCCATTCCATTCCATTCCATTCCATTCTGGTTTATTCCATTCCATTCCATTCCATTCCATTCCATTCTATTCCATTCTATCCCATTCCATTCCATTCCATTCGGGATGATTCCATTCCATTCCATTCCATTTCAATCCGGTTGATTCCATTCCATTTCTTTCCATTCCATTCCATTCCATTCCATTCCATTCCTTTCCATTCTGGTTCATTCCATTCCATTCCATTCCATTCCATTCCATTCCATTCCATTCCATTCCATTCTGTTCCATTCTATCCCATTCCATTCCATTCCATTCGGGATGATTCCATTCCATTCCATTCCATACCTTTCCATTGCTGTTGATTCCATTCCATTCCATTCCATTCCATTCCACTCCATTCCATGCCATTCCGTTTGTGTTGATTCCATTCCGTTCCAATCCATACCATTCCATTCCATTCCATTCCGGTTAATTCCATTCCATTCCATTTCATTCCATTCCATTCTGGTTGATTCCATTCCATTTCTTCCTATTCCATTCCATTCCATTCTATTCCATTCCATTCCATTCTATTCGCGTTGATTCCATTCCATCCCATTCCATTCCATTCCATCCCATTCCATTCCATTCCATTCGGGTTGATTCCATTGCATTCCATTCCATTCCATACCATTTGCGTGGATTCCATTCCATTCCATTCAATTCCATTGCATTCCATTCCATTCAGGTTGATTCCTTTCCATTCCATTCCATTGCATTCCATTCCATACCATTCCATTCCATTCCACTCACGTTGATTCCATTCCATTTCTTTCCATTCCATTCCATTCCATTCCATTCCATTCGGGTTTATTCCATTCCATTCCATTCCATTCCATTCCATTCCATTCCATTCCGTTCCATTCCATTCCATTCTATGCCATTCCAATCCATTCCATTCCGTTTGATTCCATTCAATTCCATTCCATACCATTCCATTCCTGTTGATTCCTCTCAATTCCACTCCATTCCATTCCATTCCGTTTGGGTTGATTCCATTCCGTTCCAATCCATACCATTCCATTCCATTCGGGTTGATTCCATTCCATTCCATTCCATTCCATTTCATTGCATTCTGTTTGATTCCATTCCATTCCATTCCATTCCATTCCATTCCATTCCATTCCATTCTGGTTGATTCCATTCCATTCCATTCCATTCCATTTCATTACATTCCATTCGGGTTGATTCCATTCCATTCCATTCTATTCCATTCCATTCCATTCAATTCGCTTTGATTCCATTCCATTCGATTCCATTCCATTCGGATTGACTCCATTCCATTCCATTTCATTCCATTCTATTCCATTCCATTGCATTCCATTTCATTCCATTCGGGTAGATTCCGTTCTATTCCATTCCTATCCATACCATTCCATACCGGTTCATTCCATTCCATTCCATTCCATTCCATTCCATTCCATTCCATCCCATTCCATTTGGGTTGATTCCATTCCATTCCATTCCATTCCATTTCATTCCAATCCATTCGGTTTCATTCCATTCCATTCCATTCCATGCCATTCGGTTGCTTCCATTCCAATCCAGAACATTCCATTCCGTTCCATTCAATTCCGGTTCATTCCATTCCATTCCATTCCATTCTATTCCATTCTGTTTAATTCCATTCCATTCCATTCCATTCGAGTTGATTCCATTCCATTCCATTCTATTCCATTCCATTCCATTCTATTCCATTCCATTCCATTCTATTCGCGTTGATTCCATTCCGTCCCTTTCCATTCCATTCCATCCCATTCCATTCCATTCCATTCCATTCCATTCCATTCGGGTTGATTCCATTGCATTCCATTCCATTCCATTCTATTCCATTCCATTCGGGTTCATTCCATTCCATTCCGTTCCATTCGATTCCATTCCATTCCATTCCATTCGGGATGCTTCCATTCCAGTCAAGAACATTCCATTCCATTCCATTCCATTCCATTCCATTCCGGTTGATTCCATTGCATTCCATTCCATTCCATTTCATTCCATTCGGGTTGATTCCATTCCATTACATTCCATTCTCGTTGATCCTTTTCGATTCCATTCGCTTCAATTCCATTCCATTCCATTCCATTCGAGTTGCTTCCATTCCATTCCAGAACATTCCATTCCATTCCTTTCCATTCTTTCCATTCCATTCTATTCGGGTTCATTCCATTCCATTCCATTCCATTCCGTTCCATTCTGGTAGAATCCATTCCGTTCCATTCCAATCCATTCCATTCCATTCCGATTGATTCCATGCCATTCCTTTCCATTCCATTCCGTTCCATTCCATTCCATTCCGATTAATTCCATGCCATTCCATTGCATTCCATTCCATTCCACTCCATTCCTCTGTGGTTGATTCCATTCCATTCCATTCCATTCCATTCCATTCCATTCCTTTCCAATCCGTTTCATTCCATTCCATTCAATTTCAATCCATTCGGGTTGATTCCATTCCATTCCATTCCATTCCATTAGGGTTGATGCCATTCCATTCCATTCAACACCATTCTATTCCATTTGGGTTGATTCCATTCCATTCCATTCCATTCCATTCCATTACATTCGGGTTAATTCCATTCCATTCCATTCCATTCGATTCCATTTCATTCCATTCCATTCGGGATGCTTCCATTCCAGTCAAGAACATTCCATTCCATTCCATTCCATTCCTATCCATTCCTTTCCATTCCGGTTTATCCCTTTACATTCCATTCCATTCCTTTCGTTTTGATTCCATTCCATTCCATTCCATTCCATTCCATTCAGTTTGATTCCATTCCATTCCATTACATTGCTTTCCATTCCATTCCATTTCATTCCATTCGGGTTGATTCCATTCCATTCCACTCCATTCCATTCTGGTCGATTCCATTCCATTCCATTCCCTTCATTTCCATTCCATTCCATTCCATTCTGGTTGCTTCCATTCCGATCCAGAACATTCCATTCCATTCCTTTCCATTACATTCCATTCCGTTCCATTCGGGTTCATTCCATTCAATTCCATTCCATTCCATTCCATTCCATTCCACTCGGGATGTTTCCATTCCATTTCATTCTATTCCATTCCATTCCATTCCAATCCATTCCATTCTGGATGATTACATTCCATTCCATTCGTGTTGATACCATTCCATTCCACGCCATTCCATTCCATTCCTTTAGGGTTGTTGCCGTTCAATTCCATTCCATACCATTCCATTATATTTGGGTTGATTCCATTCCATTCCATTCCATTACATTCGGGTTAATTCCATTCCATTCCTTCCCATTCGATTCCATTCCATTCCATTCCATTCGGGATGCTTCCATTCCAGTCAAGAACATTCCATTCCATTCCATTCCATTCCATTCCATTCCATTCCATTCCATTCCATTCCATTCCATTCCGGTTGATTCCATTGCATTCCATTCCATTCCATTTCATTCCATTCGGGTTGATTCCATTCCATTCCATTCCATTACATTCCATTCTGGTTGATCCTATTCGATTCCATTCGCTTCAATTCCATTCCATTCCATTCCATTCGAGTTGCTTCCATTCCAATCCAGAACATTCCATTCCATTCCTTTCCATTCTTTCTATTCCATTCTATTCGGGTTCATTCCATTCCATTCCATTCCATTCCGTTCCATTCTGGTAGAATCCATTCCGTTCCTTTCCAATCCATTCCATTTCATTCCGATTGATTCCATGCCATTACTTTCCATTCCATTCCATTCCGTTCCATTCCATTCCATTCCGATTAATTTCATTCCATTCCATTGCATTCCATTCCATTCCACTCCATTCCTCTGTGGTTGATTGCATTCCATTCCATTCCATTCCTTTCCAATCCGTTTCATTCCATTGCATTCAATTTCAATCCATTCGGGTTGATTCCATTCCATTCCATTCCTTTCCATTATATTCCATTGCATTCCATTCCATTCGGGTTCATTCCATTCCATTCCATTCCATTCCATTCCATTCCATTCCATTCCATTCCATTCGTGTTGAATCCATTCCATTCCCTTCCATTCCATCCCATTCCATTCTATTCCATTCCATTCCGATACATTCCATTCCATTCCCTTCCATTCGTGTTGATTCCATTCCATGCCATGCCATTCCATTCCATTCCGGTTGATTCCATTCCATTCCATTCCATTCCATTCCATTCCATTCCATTCCATTTCCTTCGTGTTGATTCCATTCCATTCCATTCCATTCCGTTCCCTTCCATTCCATTCCATTAGAGTTGATTCCATTCCATTCCATTCAATTCCATTCCATTCCATTTCATTCCATTCTCGATGATTCCATTCCATTCCATTCCATTCCATTCGGGTTGATTCCATTCCATTTCATTCCATTAGATTCCATTCCTTTCCATTCCATTCGTGTTAATTCCATGCCATTCCACTCCATTCCATTGCCTTCCATTCCATTCCATTCCATTCGGGTTGCTTCTATTCCATTCCAGAACATTCCATTCCATTCCATTCCGATTGATTCCATTCCATTCCATTGCATTCCATTCCATTCCACTCCATTCCATTGTGGTTGATTCCTTTCCATTCCATTCCATTACATTCCTTTCCATTCCGTATCATTCCATTCCATTCAATTTCATTCCATTCGGGTTGAATCCAATCCATTCCATTCCTTTCCATTATATTCCATTCCATTCCATTCCATTCGGGTTCATTCCATTCCATTCCATTCCATTCCATTCCATTCCATTCCCTTCGGGTTGAATAAATTCCATTCCCTTCCATTCCATTCCATTCCATTCGGGTTGATTCCATTCCATTCCATTCCATTCCATTCCATTCCATTCCATTCCATTCCATTCCATTCCATTCCATTCCATTCCATTCCATTCCGGTTGATTCCATTCCATTTCTTTCCATTCCATTCCATTCCATTCCATTCCATTCTGGTTTATTCCATTCCATTCCATTCCATTCCATTCCATTCCATTTCACTCCATTCTATTCCATTCTATCCCATTCCATTCCATTCCATTAGGGATGATTCCATTCCATTCCATTCCATACTTTTCCATTGCTGTTGATTCCATTCCATTCCATTCCATTCCATTCCACTCCATTCCATTCCATTCCGTTTCTGTTGATTCCATTCCGTTCCAGTCCATACCATTCCATTCCATTCCATTCCGGTTAATTCCATTCCATTCCATTTCATTCAATTCCATTCTGGTTGATTCCATTCCATTTCTTCCTATTCCATTCCATTCCATTCTATTCCATTCCATTCCATTCTATTCGCGTTGATTCCATTCCATCCCATTCCATTCCATTCCATCCCATTCCATTCCATTCCATTCGGGTTGATTCCATTGCATTCCATTCCATTCCATACCATTTGCGTGGATTCCATTCCATTCCATTCAATTCCATTGCATTCCATTCCATTCGGGTTGATTCCTTTCCATTCCATTCCATTGCATTCCATTCCATAACATTCCATTCCATTCCACTCAGGTTGATTCCATTCCATTTCTTTCCATTCCATTCCATTCCATTCGGATTTATTCCATTCCATTCCATTCCATTCCATTCCATTCCATTCCATTCCGTTCCATTCTGGTAGAATCCATTCCGTTCCATTCCAATCCATTCCATTTCATTCCGATTGATTCCATGCCATTCCTTTCCATTCCATTCCATTCCGTTCCATTACATTCCATTCCGATTAATTCCATTCCATTCCATTGCATTCCATTCCATTCCACTCCATTCCTCTGTGGTTGATTGCATTCCATTCCATTCCATTCCTTTCCAATCCGTTTCATTCCATTCCATTCAATTTCAATCCATTCGGGTTGATTCCATTCCATTCCATTCCTTTCCATTATATTCCATTGCATTCCATTCCATTCGGGTTCATTCCATTCCATTCCATTCCATTCCATTCCATTCCATTCCATTCCATTCCCTTCCTGTTGAATCCATTCCATTCCCTTCCATTCCATCCCATTCCATTCTATTCCATTCCATTCCGATACATTCCATTCCATTCCCTTCCATTCGTGTTGATTCCATTCCATGCCATGCCATTCCATTCCATTCCGGTTGATTCCATTCCATTCCATTCCATTCCATTCCATTCCATTCCATTTCATTTCCTTCGTGTTGATTCCATTCCATTCCATTCCATTCCGTTCCCTTCCATTCCATTCCATTAGAGTTGATTCCATTCCATTCCATTCAATTCCATTCCATTCCATTTCATTCCATTCTCGATGATTCCATTCCATTCCATTCCATTCCATTCGGGTTGATTCCATTCCATTTCATTCCATCAGATTCCATTCCTTTCCATTCCATTCGTGTTAATTCCATGCCATTCCACTCCATTCCATTGCCTTCCATTCCATTCCATTCCATTCGGGTTGCTTCTATTCCATTCCAGAACATTCCATTCCATTCCATTCCGATTGATTGCATTCCATTCCATTGCATTCCATTCCATTCCACTCCATTCCATTGTGGTTGATTACTTTCCATTCCATTCCATTCCATTCCTTTCCATTCGGTTTCATTCCATTCCATTCAATTTCATTCCATTCGGGTTGAATCCATTCCATTCCATTCCTTTCCATTATATTCCATTCCATTCCATTCCATTCGGGTTCATTCCATTCCATTCCATTCCATTCCATTCCATTCCATTCCATTCCCTTCGGGTTGAATAAATTCCATTCCCTTCCATTCCATTCCATTCCATTCGGGTTGATTCCATTCCATTCCATTCCATTCCATTCCATTCCATTCCATTCCGGTTGATTCCATTCCATTTCTTTCCATTCCATTCCATTCCATTCCATTCCATTCCATTCTGGTTTATTCCATTCCATTCCATTCCATTCCATTCTATTCTATTCCATTCTATCCCATTCCATTCCATTCGGGATGATTCCATTCCATTCCATTCCATTTCAATCCGGTTGATTCCATTCCATTTCTTTCCATTCCATTCCATTCCATTCCATTCCATTCCTTTCCATTCTGGTTCATTCCATTCCATTCCATTCCATTCCATTCCATTCCATTCCATTCCATTCTATTCCATTCTATCCCATTCCATTCCATTCCATTCGGGATGATTCCATTCCATTCCATTCCATACCTTTCCATTGCTGTTGATTCCATTCCATTCCATTCCATTCCATTCCACTCCATTCCATGCCATTCCGTTTGTGTTGATTCCATTCCGTTCCAATCCATACCATTCCATTCCATTCCATTCCGGTT
This sequence comes from Pan paniscus, assembly GCF_029289425.2. Lineage (NCBI taxonomy): Eukaryota > Metazoa > Chordata > Mammalia > Primates > Hominidae > Pan > Pan paniscus. Next base: position 39,689,356 of record NC_073267.2, on the reverse strand, counting down.
AATTCCATTCCATTCCATTTCATTCCATTCCATTCTGGTTGATTCCATTCCATTTCTTCCTATTCCATTCCATTCCATTCTATTCCATTCCATTCCATTCTATTCGCGTTGATTCCATTCCATCCCATTCCATTCCATTCCATCCCATTCCATTCCATTCCATTCGGGTTGATTCCATTGCATTCCATTCCATTCCATACCATTTGCGTGGATTCCATTCCATTCCATTCAATTCCATTGCATTCCATTCCATTCAGGTTGATTCCTTTCCATTCCATTCCATTGCATTCCATTCCATACCATTCCATTCCATTCCACTCACGTTGATTCCATTCCATTTCTTTCCATTCCATTCCATTCCATTCCATTCCATTCGGGTTTATTCCATTCCATTCCATTCCATTCCATTCCATTCCATTCTATGCCATTCCAATCCATTCCATTCCGTTTGATTCCATTCAATTCCATTCCATACCATTCCATTCCTGTTGATTCCTCTCAATTCCACTCCATTCCATTCCATTCCGTTTGGGTTGATTCCATTCCGTTCCAATCCATACCATTCCATTCCATTCGGGTTGATTCCATTCCATTCCATTCCATTCCATTTCATTGCATTCTGTTTGACTCCATTCCATTCCATTCCATTCCATTCCATTCCATTCCATTCCATTCCATTCTGGTTGATTCCATTCCATTCCATTCCATTCCATTTCATTACATTCCATTCGGGTTGATTCCATTCCATTCCATTCTATTCCATTCCATTCCATTCAATTCGCTTTGATTCCATTCCATTCGATTCCATTCCATTCGGATTGACTCCATTCCATTCCATTTCATTCCATTCTATTCCATTCCATTGCATTCCATTTCATTCCATTCGGGTCGATTCCGTTCTATTCCATTCCTATCCATACCATTCCATACCGGTTCATTCCATTCCATTCCATTCCATTCCATTCCATTCCATCCCATTCCATTTGGGTTGATTCCATTCCATTCCATTCCATTCCATTTCATTCCAATCCATTCGGTTTCATTCCATTCCATTCCATTCCATGCCATTCGGTTGCTTCCATTCCAATCCAGAACATTCCATTCCGTTCCATTCAATTCCGGTTCATTCCATTCCATTCCATTCCATTCTATTCCATTCTGTTTAATTCCATTCCATTCCATTCCATTCGAGTTGATTCCATTCCATTCCATTCTATTCCATTCCATTCCATTCTATTCCATTCCATTCCATTCTATTCGCGTTGATTCCATTCCATCCCTTTCCATTCCATTCCATCCCATTCCATTCCATTCCATTCCATTCCATTCCATTCCATTCGGGTTGATTCCATTGCATTCCATTCCATTCCATTCTATTCCATTCCATTCGGGTTCATTCCATTCCATTCCGTTCCATTCGATTCCATTCCATTCCATTCCATTCGGGATGCTTCCATTCCAGTCAAGAACATTCCATTCCATTCCATTCCATTCCATTCCGGTTGATTCCATTGCATTCCATTCCATTCCATTTCATTCCATTCGGGTTGATTCCATTCCATTACATTCCATTCTGGTTGATCCTTTTCGATTCCATTCGCTTCAATTCCATTCCATTCCATTCCATTCGAGTTGCTTCCATTCCATTCCAGAACATTCCATTCCATTCCTTTCCATTCTTTCCATTCCATTCTATTCGGGTTCATTCCATTCCATTCCATTCCATTCCGTTCCATTCTGGTAGAATCCATTCCGTTCCATTCCAATCCATTCCATTCCATTCCGATTGATTCCATGCCATTCCTTTCCATTCCATTCCGTTCCATTCCATTCCATTCCGATTAATTCCATGCCATTCCATTGCATTCCATTCCATTCCACTCCATTCCTCTGTGGTTGATTCCATTCCATTCCATTCCATTCCATTCCTTTCCAATCCGTTTCATTCCATTCCATTCAATTTCAATCCATTCGGGTTGATTCCATTCCATTCCATTCCATTCCATTAGGGTTGATGCCATTCCATTCCATTCAACACCATTCTATTCCATTTGGGTTGATTCCATTCCATTCCATTCCATTCCATTCCATTACATTCGGGTTAATTCCATTCCATTCCATTCCATTCGATTCCATTTCATTCCATTCCATTCGGGATGCTTCCATTCCAGTCAAGAACATTCCATTCCATTCCATTCCATTCCTATCCATTCCTTTCCATTCCAGTTTATCCCTTTACATTCCATTCCATTCCTTTCGTTTTGATTCCATTCCATTCCATTCCATTCCATTCCATTCCATTCAGTTTGATTCCATTGCATTCCATTACATTGCTTTCCATTCCATTCCATTTCATTCCATTCGGGTTGATTCCATTCCATTCCACTCCATTCCATTCTGGTCGATTCCATTCCATTCCATTCCCTTCATTTCCATTCCATTCCATTCAATTCTGGTTGCTTCCATTCCGATCCAGGACATTCCATTCCATTCCTTTCCATTACATTCCATTCCGTTCCATTCGGGTTCATTCCATTCAATTCCATTCCATTCCATTCCATTCCATTCCACTCGGGATGTTTCCATTCCATTTCATTCTATTCCATTCCATTCCATTCCAATCCATTCCATTCTGGATGATTACATTCCATTCCATTCGTGTTGATACCATTCCATTCCACGCCATTCCATTCCATTCCTTTAGGGTTGTTGCCGTTCAATTCCATTCCATACCATTCCATTATATTTGGGTTGATTCCATTCCATTCCATTCCATTACATTCGGGTTAATTCCATTCCATTCCTTCCCATTCGATTCCATTCCATTCCATTCCATTCGGGATGCTTCCATTCCAGTCAAGAACATTCCATTCCATTCCATTCCATTCCATTCCATTCCGGTTGATTCCATTGCATTCCATTCCATTCCATTTCATTCCATTCGGGTTGATTCCATTCCATTCCATTCCATTACATTCCATTCTGGTTGATCCTATTCGATTCCATTCGCTTCAATTCCATTCCATTCCATTCCATTCGAGTTGCTTCCATTCCAATCCAGAACATTCCATTCCATTCCTTTCCATTCTTTCTATTCCATTCTATTCGGGTTCATTCCATTCCATTCCATTCCATTCCGTTCCATTCTGGTAGAATCCATTCCGTTCCTTTCCAATCCATTCCATTTCATTCCGATTGATTCCATGCCATTACTTTCCATTCCATTCCATTCCGTTCCATTCCATTCCATTCCGATTAATTTCATTCCATTCCATTGCATTCCATTCCATTCCACTCCATTCCTCTGTGGTTGATTGCATTCCATTCCATTCCATTCCTTTCCAATCCGTTTCATTCCATTCCATTCAATTTCAATCCATTCGGGTTGATTCCATTCCATTCCATTCCTTTCCATTATATTCCATTGCATTCCATTCCATTCGGGTTCATTCCATTCCATTCCATTCCATTCCATTCCATTCCATTCCATTCCATTCGTGTTGAATCCATTCCATTCCCTTCCATTCCATCCCATTCCATTCTATTCCATTCCATTCCGATACATTCCATTCCATTCCCTTCCATTCGTGTTGATTCCATTCCATGCCATGCCATTCCATTCCATTCCGGTTGATTCCATTCCATTCCATTCCATTCCATTCCATTCCATTCCATTCCATTTCATTTCCTTCGTGTTGATTCCATTCCATTCCATTCCATTCCGTTCCCTTCCATTCCATTCCATTAGAGTTGATTCCATTCCATTCCATTCAATTCCATTCCATTCCATTTCATTCCATTCTCGATGATTCCATTCCATTCCATTCCATTCCATTCGGGTTGATTCCATTCCATTTCATTCCATTAGATTCCATTCCTTTCCATTCCATTCGTGTTAATTCCATGCCATTCCACTCCATTCCATTGCCTTCCATTCCATTCCATTCCATTCGGGTTGCTTCTATTCCATTCCAGAACATTCCATTCCATTCCATTCCGATTGATTCCATTCCATTCCATTGCATTCCATTCCATTCCACTCCATTCCATTGTGGTTGATTCCTTTCCATTCCATTCCATTCCATTCCTTTCCATTCCGTTTCATTCCATTCCATTCAATTTCATTCCATTCGGGTTGAATCCAATCCATTCCATTCCTTTCCATTATATTCCATTCCATTCCATTCCATTCGGGTTCATTCCATTCCATTCCATTCCATTCCATTCCATTCCATTCCATTCCCTTCGGGTTGAATAAATTCCATTCCCTTCCATTCCATTCCATTCCATTCGGGTTGATTCCATTCCATTCCATTCCATTCCATTCCATTCCATTCCATTCCGGTTGATTCCATTCCATTTCTTTCCATTCCATTCCATTCCATTCCATTCCATTCTGGTTTATTCCATTCCATTCCATTCCATTCCATTCCATTTCACTCCATTCTATTCCATTCTATCCCATTCCATTCCATTCCATTCGGGATGATTCCATTCCATTCCATTCCATACTTTTCCATTGCTGTTGATTCCATTCCATTCCATTCCATTCCATTCCACTCCATTCCATTCCATTCCGTTTGTGTTGATTCCATTCCGTTCCAGTCCATACCATTCCATTCCATTCCATTCCGGTTAATTCCATTCCATTCCATTTCATTCAATTCCATTCTGGTTGATTCCATTCCATTTCTTCCTATTCCATTCCATTCCATTCTATTCCATTCCATTCCATTCTATTCGCGTTGATTCCATTCCATCCCATTCCATTCCATTCCATCCCATTCCATTCCATTCCATTCGGGTTGATTCCATTGCATTCCATTCCATTCCATACCATTTGCGTGGATTCCATTCCATTCCATTCAATTCCATTGCATTCCATTCCATTCGGGTTGATTCCTTTCCATTCCATTCCATTGCATTCCATTCCATAACATTCCATTCCATTCCACTCAGGTTGATTCCATTCCATTTCTTTCCATTCCATTCCATTCCATTCGGATTTATTCCATTCCATTCCATTCCATTCCATTCCATTCCATTCCATTCCGTTCCATTCCATTCCATTCTATGCCATTCCAACCCATTCCATTCCGTTTGATTCCATTCCATTCCATTCCATACCATTCCATTCCTGTTGATTCCTTTCAATTCCACTCCATTCCATTCCATTCCGTTTGGGTTGATTCCATTCCGTTCCAATCCATACCATTCCATTCCATTCGGGTTGATTCCATTCCATTCCATTCCATTCCATTTCATTGCATTCTGTTTGATTCCATTCCATTCCATTCCATTCCATTCCATTCTGGTTGATTCCATTCCATTCCATTCCATTCCATTCCATTTCATTACATTCCATTCGGGTTGAATCCATTCCATTCCATTCTATTCCATTCCATTCCATTCAATTCGCTTTGATTCCATTCCATTCGATTCCATTCCATTCGGATTGACTCCATTCCATTCCATTTCATTCCATTCTATTCCATTCCATTGCATTCCATTTCATTCCATTCGGGTAGATTCCGTTCTATTCCATTCCTATCCATACCATTCCATACCGGTTCATTCCATTCCATTCCATTCCATTCCATTCCATTCCATCCCATTCCATTTGGGTTGATTCCATTCCATTCCATTCCATTCCATTTCATTCCAATCCATTCGGTTTCATTCCATTTCATTCCATTCCATGCCATTCGGTTGCTTCCATTCCAATCCAGAACATTCCATTCCGTTCTATTCAATTCCGGTTCATTCCATTCCATTCCATTCCATTCCATTCTATTCCATTCTGTTTAATTCCATTCCATTCCATTCCATTCCATTCGAGTTGATTCCATTCCATTCCATTCTATTCCATTCCATTCCATTCTATTCCATTCCATTCCATTCTATTCGCGTTGATTCCATTCCATCCCTTTCCATTCCATTCCATCCCATTCCATTCCATTCCATTCCATTCCATTCGGGTTGATTCCATTGCATTCCATTCCATTCCATTCTATTCCATTCCATTCGGGTTCATTCCATTCCATTCCGTTCCATTCGATTCCATTCCATTCCATTCCATTCGGGATGCTTCCATTCCAGTCAAGAACATTCCATTGCTTTCCATTCCATTCCATTTCATTCCATTCGGGTTGATTCCATTCCATTCCACTCCATTCCATTCTGGTCGATTCCATTCCATTCCATTCCCTTCATTTCCATTCCATTCCATTCCATTCTGGTTGCTTCCATTCCGATCCAGAACATTCCATTCCATTCCTTTCCATTACATTCCATTCCGTTCCATTCGGGTTCATTCCATTCAATTCCATTCCATTCCATTCCATTCCATTCCATTCCATTCCATTCCACTCGGGATGTTTCCATTCCATTTCATTCTATTCCATTCCATTCCATTCCAATCCATTCCATTCTGGATGATTACATTCCATTCCATTCGTGTTGATACCATTCCATTCCACGCCATTCCATTCCATTCCTTTAGGGTTGTTGCCGTTCAATTCCATTCCATACCATTCCATTATATTTGGGTTGATTCCATTCCATTCCATTCCATTACATTCGGGTTAATTCCATTCCATTCCTTCCCATTCGATTCCATTCCATTCCATTCCATTCGGGATGCTTCCATTCCAGTCAAGAACATTCCATTACATAACATTCCATTCCATTCCATTCCGGTTGATTCCATTGCATTCCATTCCATTCCATTTCATTCCATTCGGGTTAATTCCATTCCATTCCATTCCATTACATTCCATTCTGGTTGATCCTATTCGATTCCATTCGCTTCAATTCCATTCCATTCCATTCCATTCCATTCGAGTTGCTTCCATTCCAATCCAGAACATTCCATTCCATTCCTTTCCATTCTTTCCATTCCATTCTATTCGGGTTCATTCCATTCCATTCCATTCCATTCCGTTCCATTCTGGTAGAATCCATTCCGTTCCATTCCAATCCATTCCATTTCATTCCGATTGATTCCATGCCATTCCTTTCCATTCCATTCCATTCCGTTCCAATCCATACCATTCCAATCCATTCGGGTTGATTCCATTCCATTCCATTCCTTTCCATTATATTCCATTGCATTCCATTCCATTCGGGTTCATTCCTTTCCATTCCATTCCATTCCATTCCATTCCATTCCATTCCCTTCGTGTTGAATCCATTCCATTCCCTTCCATTCCATCCCATTCCATTCTATTCCATTCCATTCCGATACATTCCATTCCATTCCCTTCCATTCGTGTTGATTCCATTCCATACCATGCCATTCCATTCCATTCCGGTTGATTCCATTCCATTCCATTCCATTCCATTCCATTCCATTCCATTTCATTTCCTTCGTGTTGATTCCATTCCATTCCATTCCATTCCGTTCCCTTCCATTCCATTCCATTAGAGTTGATTCCATTCCATTCCATTCAATTCCATTCCATTCCATTTCATTCCATTCTCGATGATTCCATTCCATTCCATTCCATTCCATTCGGGTTGATTCCATTCCATTTCATTCCATTAGATTCCATTCCTTTCCATTCCATTCGTGTTAATTCCATGCCATTCCACTCCATTCCATTGCCTTCCATTCCATTCCATTCCATTCGGGTTGCTTCTATTCCATTCCAGAACATTCCATTCCATTCCATTCCGATTGATTCCATTCCATTCCATTGCATTCCATTCCATTCCACTCCATTCCATTGTGGTTGATTCCTTTCCATTCCATTCCATTCCATTCCTTTGCAATCCGTTTCATTCCATTCCATTCAATTTCATTCCATTCGGGTTGAATCCATTACATTCCATTCCTTTCCATTATATTCCATTCCATTCCATTCCATTCGGGTTCATTCCATTCCATTCCATTCCATTCCATTCCATTCCATTCCCTTCGGGTTGAATAAATTCCATTCCCTTCCATTCCATTCCATTCCATTCGGGTTGATTCCATTCCATTCCATTCCATTCCATTCCATTCCATTCCATTCCATTCCGGTTGATTCCATTCCATTTCTTTCCATTCCATTCCATTCCATTCCATTCCATTCTGGTTTATTCCATTCCATTCCATTCCATTCCATTCCATTCCATTCCATTCCATTCTATTCCATTCTATCCCATTCCATTCCATTCCATTCGGGATGATTCCATTCCATTCCATTCCATACCTTTCCATTGCTGTTGATTCCATTCCATTCCATTCCATTCCATTCCACTCCATTCCATTCCATTCTGTTTGTGTTGATTCCATTCCGTTCCAATCCATACCATTCCATTCCATTCCATTCCGGTTAATTCCATTCCATTCCATTTCATTCAATTCCATTCTGGTTGATTCCATTCCATTTCTTCCTGTTCCATTCCATTCCATTCTATTCCATTCCATTCCATTCTATTCGCGTTGATTCCATTCCATCCCATTCCATTCCATTCCATCCCATTCCATTCCATTCCATTCGGGTTGATTCCATTGCATTCCATTCCATTCCATACCATTTGCGTGGATTCCATTCCATTCCATTCAATTCCATTGCATTCCATTCCATTTGGGTTGATTCCTTTCCATTCCATTCCATTGCATTCCATTCCATACCATTCCATTCCATTCCACTCAGGTTGATTCCATTCCATTTCTTTCCATTCCATTCCATTCCATTCCATTCCATTCGGGTTTATTCCATTCCACTCCATTCCATTCCATTCCATTCCATTCCATTCCATTCCGTTCCATTCCATTCCATTCTATGCCATTCCAATCCATTCCATTCCGTTTGATTCCATTCCATTCCATTCCATACCATTCCATTCCTGTTGATTCCTTTCAATTCCACTCCATTCCATTACATTCCGTTTGGGTTGATTCCATTCCGTTCCAATCCATACCATTCCATTCCAATCGGGTTGATTCCATTCCATTCCATTCCATTCCATTTCATTGCATTCTGTTTGATTCCATTCCATTCCATTCCATTCCATTCCATTCTGGTTGATTCCATTCCATTCCATTCCATTCCATTCCATTTCATTACATTCCATTCGGGTTGATTCCATTCCATTCCATTCTATTCCATTCCATTCCATTCAATTCGGTTTGATTCCATTCCGTTCGATTCCATTCCATTCGGATTGACTCCATTCCATTCCATTTCATTCCATTCTATTCCATTCCATTGCATTCCATTTCATTCCATTCGGGTAGATTCCGTTCTATTCCATTCCTATCCATACCATTCCATACCGGTTCATTCCATTCCATTCCATTCCATTCCATCCCATTCCATTTGGGTTGATTCCATTCCATTCCATTCCATTCCATTTCATTCCAATCCATTCGGTTTCATTCCATTCCATTCCATTCCATGCCATTCGGTTGCTTCCATTCCAATCCAGAACATTCCATTCCGTTCCATTCAATTTTGGTTCATTCCATTCCATTCCATTCCATTCCATTCTATTCCATTCTTTTTAATTCCATTCCATTCCATTCCATTCGAGTTGATTCCATTCCATTCCATTCTATTCCATTCCATTCCATTCTATTCCATTCCATTCCATTCTATTCGCGTTGATTCCATTCCATCCCTTTCCATTCCATTCCATCCCATTCCATTCCATTCCATTCCATTCCATTCAGGTTGATTCCATTGCATTCCATTCCATTCCATTCTCTTCCATTCCATTCGGGTTCATTCCATTCCATTCCGTTCCATTCGATTCCATTCCATTCCATTCCATTCGGGATGCTTCCATTCCAGTCAAGAACATTCCATTCCATTCCATTCCATTCCATTCCATTCCGGTTGATTCCATTGCATTCCATTCCATTCCATTTCATTCCATTCGGGTTGATTCCATTCCATTACATTCCATTACATTCCATTCTGGTTGATCCTATTCGATTCCATTCGCTTCAATTCCATTCCATTCCATTCCATTCGAGTTGCTTCCATTCCATTCCAGAACATTCCATTCCAATCCTTTCCATTCTTTCCATTCCATTCTATTCGGGTTCATTCCATTCCATTCCATTCCATTCCGTTCCATTCTGGTAGAATCCATTCCGTTCCATTCCAATCCATTCCATTCCATTCCGATTGATTCCATGCCATTCCTTTCCATTCCATTCCGTTCCATTCCATTCCATTCCGATTAATTCCATGCCATTCCATTGCATTCCATTCCATTCCACTCCATTCCTTTGTGGTTGATTCCATTCCATTCCATTCCATTCCATTCCATTCCATTCCTTTCCAATCCGTTTCATTCCATTACATTCAATCTCAATCCATTCGGGTTGATTCCATTCCATTCCATTCCATTCCATTAGGGTTGATGCCATTCCATTCCATTCAACACCATTCTATTCCATTTGGGTTGATTCCATTCCATTCCATTCCATTCCATTCCATTCCATTCCATTACATTCGGGTTAATTCCATTCCATTCCATTCCATTCGATTCCATTTCATTCCATTCCATTCGGGATGCTTCCATTCCAGTCAAGAACATTCCATTCCATTCCATTCCATTCCATTCCTATCCATTCCTTTCCATTCCGGTTTATCCCTTTACATTCCATTCCATTCCTTTCGTTTTGATTCCATTCCATTCCATTCCATTCCATTCCATTCGGTTTGATTCCATTCCATTCCATTACATTGCTTTCCATTCCATTCCATTTCATTCCATTCGGGTTGATTCCATTCCATTCCACTCCATTCCATTCTGGTCGATTCCATTCCATTCCATTCCCTTCATTTCCATTCCATTCCATTCCATTCTGGTTGCTTCCATTCCGATCCAGAACATTCCATTCCATTCCTTTCCATTACATTCCATTCCGTTCCATTCGGGTTCATTCCATTCAATTCCATTCCATTCCATTCCATTCCATTCCACTCGGGATGTTTCCATTCCATTTCATTCTATTCCTTTCCATTCCATTCCAATCCATTCCATTCTGGATGATTACATTCCATTCCATTCGTGTTGATACCATTCCATTCCACGCCATTCCATTCCATTCCTTTAGGGTTGTTGCCGTTCAATTCCATTCCATACCATTCCATTATATTTGGGTTGATTCCATTCCATTCCATTCCATTACATTCGGGTTAATTCCATTCCATTCCTTCCCATTCGATTCCATTCCATTCCATTCCATTCGGGATGCTTCCATTCCAGTCAAGAACATTCCATTACATAACATTCCATTCCATTCCATTCCGGTTGATTCCATTGCATTCCATTCCATTCCATTTCATTCCATTCGGGTTGATTCCATTCCATTCCATTCCATTACATTCCATTCTGGTTGATCCTATTCGATTCCATTCGCTTCAATTCCATTCCATTCCATTCCATTCGAGTTGCTTCCATTCCAATCCACAACATTCCATTCCATTCCTTTCCATTCTTTCCATTCCATTCTATTCGGGTTCATTCCATTCCATTCCATTCCGTTCCATTCTGGTAGAATCCATTCCGTTCCATTCCAATCCATTCCATTTCATTCCGATTGATTCCATGCCATTCCTTTCCATTCCATTCCATTCCGTTCCATTCCATTCCATTCCGATTAATTCCATTCCATTCCATTGCATTCCATTCCATTCCACTCCATTCCTCTGTGGTTGATTGCATTCCATTCCATTCCATTCCTTTCCAATCCGTTTCATTCCATTCCATTCAATTTCAATCCATTCGGGTTGATTCCATTCCATTCCATTCCTTTCCATTATATTCCATTGCATTGCATTCCATTCGGGTTCATTCCATTCCATTCCATTCCATTCCATTCCATTCCATTCCATTCCATTCCCTTCGTGTTGAATCCATTCCATTCCCTTCCATTCCATCCCATTCCATTCTATTCCATTCCATTCTGATACATTCCATTCCATTCCCTTCCATTCGTGTTGATTCCATTCCATGCCATGCCATTCCATTCCATTCCGGTTGATTCCATTCCATTCATTTCCATTCCATTCCATTCCATTCTGGTTGCTTCCATTCCGATCCAGAACATTCCATTCCATTCCTTTCCATTACATTCCATTCCGTTCCATTCGGGTTCATTCCATTCCATTCCATTCCATTCCATCCCATTCCATTTGGGTTGATTCCATTCCATTCCATTCCATTCCATTTCATTCCAATCCATTCGGTTTCATTCCATTCCATTCCATTCCATGCCATTCGGTTGCTTCCATTCCAATCCAGAACATTCCATTCCGTTCCATTCAATTCCGGTTCATTCCATTCCATTCCATTCCATTCTATTCCATTCTGTTTAATTCCATTCCATTCCATTCCATTCGAGTTGATTCCATTCCATTCCATTCTATTCCATTCCATTCCATTCTATTCCATTCCATTCCATTCTATTCGCGTTGATTCCATTCCATCCCTTTCCATTCCATTCCATCCCATTCCATTCCATTCCATTCCATTCCATTCCATTCCATTCGGGTTGATTCCATTGCATTCCATTCCATTCCATTCTATTCCATTCCATTCGGGTTCATTCCATTCCATTCCGTTCCATTCGATTCCATTCCATTCCATTCCATTCGGGATGCTTCCATTCCAGTCAAGAACATTCCATTCCATTCCATTCCATTCCATTCCATTCCGGTTGATTCCATTGCATTCCATTCCATTCCATTTCATTCCATTCGGGTTGATTCCATTCCATTACATTCCATTCTGGTTGATCCTTTTCGATTCCATTCGCTTCAATTCCATTCCATTCCATTCCATTCGAGTTGCTTCCATTCCATTCCAGAACATTCCATTCCATTCCTTTCCATTCTTTCCATTCCATTCTATTCGGGTTCATTCCATTCCATTCCATTCCATTCCATTCCGTTCCATTCTGGTAGAATCCATTCCGTTCCATTCCAATCCATTCCATTCCATTCCGATTGATTCCATGCCATTCCTTTCCATTCCATTCCGTTCCATTCCATTCCATTCCGATTAATTCCATGCCATTCCATTGCATTCCATTCCATTCCACTCCATTCCTCTGTGGTTGATTCCATTCCATTCCATTCCATTCCATTCCATTCCATTCCTTTCCAATCCGTTTCATTCCATTCCATTCAATTTCAATCCATTCGGGTTGATTCCATTCCATTCCATTCCATTCCATTAGGGTTGATGCCATTCCATTCCATTCAACACCATTCTATTCCATTTGGGTTGATTCCATTCCATTCCATTCCATTCCATTCCATTACATTCGGGTTAATTCCATTCCATTCCATTCCATTCGATTCCATTTCATTCCATTCCATTCGGGATGCTTCCATTCCAGTCAAGAACATTCCATTCCATTCCATTCCATTCCTATCCATTCCTTTCCATTCCGGTTTATCCCTTTACATTCCATTCCATTCCTTTCGTTTTGATTCCATTCCATTCCATTCCATTCCATTCCATTCGGTTTGATTCCATTCCATTCCATTACATTGCTTTCCATTCCATTCCATTTCATTCCATTCGGGTTGATTCCATTCCATTCCACTCCATTCCATTCTGGTCGATTCCATTCCATTCCATTCCCTTCATTTCCATTCCATTCCATTCCATTCTGGTTGCTTCCATTCCGATCCAGAAAATTCCATTCCATTCCTTTCCATTACATTCCATTCCGTTCCATTCGGGTTCATTCCATTCAATTCCATTCCATTCCATTCCATTCCATTCCACTCGGGATGTTTCCATTCCATTTCATTCTATTCCATTCCATTCCATTCCAATCCATTCCATTCTGGATGATTACATTCCATTCCATTCGTGTTGATACCATTCCATTCCACGCCATTCCATTCCATTCCTTTAGGGTTGTTGCCGTTCAATTCCATTCCATACCATTCCATTATATTTGGGTTGATTCCATTCCATTCCATTCCATTACATTCGGGTTAATTCCATTCCATTCCTTCCCATTCGATTCCATTCCATTCCATTCCATTCGGGATGCTTCCATTCCAGTCAAGAACATTCCATTCCATTCCATTCCATTCCATTCCATTCCATTCCATTCCATTCCGGTTGATTCCATTGCATTCCATTCCATTCCATTTCATTCCATTCGGGTTGATTCCATTCCATTCCATTCCATTACATTCCATTCTGGTTGATCCTATTCGATTCCATTCGCTTCAATTCCATTCCATTCCATTCCATTCGAGTTGCTTCCATTCCAATCCAGAACATTCCATTCCATTCCTTTCCATTCTTTCTATTCCATTCTATTCGGGTTCATTCCATTCCATTCCATTCCATTCCGTTCCATTCTGGTAGAATCCATTCCGTTCCTTTCCAATCCATTCCATTTCATTCCGATTGATTCCATGCCATTACTTTCCATTCCATTCCATTCGGTTCCATTCCATTCCATTCCGATTAATTTCATTCCATTCCATTGCATTCCATTCCATTCCACTCCATTCCTCTGTGGTTGATTGCATTCCATTCCATTCCATTCCTTTCCAATCCGTTTCATTCCATTCCATTCAATTTCAATCCATTCGGGTTGATTCCATTCCATTCCATTCCTTTCCATTATATTCCATTGCATTCCATTCCATTCGGGTTCATTCCATTCCATTCCATTCCATTCCATTCCATTCCATTCCATTCCATTCGTGTTGAATCCATTCCATTCCCTTCCATTCCATCCCATTCCATTCTATTCCATTCCATTCCGATACATTCCATTCCATTCCCTTCCATTCGTGTTGATTCCATTCCATGCCATGCCATTCCATTCCATTCCGGTTGATTCCATTCCATTCCATTCCATTCCATTCCATTCCATTCCATTTCATTTCCTTCGTGTTGATTCCATTCCATTCCATTCCATTCCGTTCCCTTCCATTCCATTCCATTAGAGTTGATTCCATTCCATTCCATTCAATTCCATTCCATTCCATTTCATTCCATTCTCGATGATTCCATTCCATTCCATTCCATTCCATTCGGGATGATTCCATTCCATTTCATTCCATTAGATTCCATTCCTTTCCATTCCATTCGTGTTAATTCCATGCCATTCCACTCCATTCCATTGCCTTCCATTCCATTCCATTCCATTCGGGTTGCTTCTATTCCATTCCAGAACATTCCATTCCATTCCATTCCGATTGATTCCATTCCATTCCATTGCATTCCATTCCATTCCACTCCATTCCATTGTGGTTGATTCCTTTCCATTCCATTCCATTCCATTCCTTTCCATTCCGTTTCATTCCATTCCATTCAATTTCATTCCATTCGGGTTGAATCCAATCCATTCCATTCCTTTCCATTATATTCCATTCCATTCCATTCCATTCGGGTTCATTCCATTCCATTCCATTCCATTCCATTCCATTCCATTCCATTCCATTCCCTTCGGGTTGAATAAATTCCATTCCCTTCCATTCCATTCCATTCCATTCGGGTTGATTCCATTCCATTCCATTCCATTCCATTCCATTCCATTCCATTCCATTCCGGTTGATTCCATTCCATTTCTTTCCATTCCATTCCATTCCATTCTGGTTTATTCCATTCCATTCCATTCCATTCCATTCCATTCCATTTCACTCCATTCTATTCCATTCTATCCCATTCCATTCCATTCCATTCGGGATGATTCCATTCCATTCCATTCCATACTTTTCCATTGCTGTTGATTCCATTCCATTCCATTCCATTCCATTCCACTCCATTCCATTCCATTCCGTTTGTGTTGATTCCATTCCGTTCCAGTCCATACCATTCCATTCCATTCCATTCCGGTTAATTCCATTCCATTCCATTTCATTCAATTCCATTCTGGTTGATTCCATTCCATTTCTTCCTATTCCATTCCATTCCATTCTATTCCATTCCATTCCATTCTATTCGCGTTGATTCCATTCCATCCCATTCCATTCCATTCCATCCCATTCCATTCCATTCCATTCGGGTTGATTCCATTGCATTCCATTCCATTCCATACCATTTGCGTGGATTCCATTCCATTCCATTCAATTCCATTGCATTCCATTCCATTCGGGTTGATTCCTTTCCATTCCATTCCATTGCATTCCATTCCATAACATTCCATTCCATTCCACTCAGGTTGATTCCATTCCATTTCTTTCCATTCCATTCCATTCCATTCGGATTTATTCCATTCCATTCCATTCCATTCCATTCCATTCCATTCCATTCCATTCCGTTCCATTCCATTCCATTCTATGCCATTCCAACCCATTCCATTCCGTTTGATTCCATTCCATTCCATTCCATACCATTCCATTCCTGTTGATTCCTTTCAATTCCACTCCATTCCATTCCATTCCGTTTGGGTTGATTCCATTCCGTTCCAATCCATACCATTCCATTCCATTCGGGTTGATTCCATTCCATTCCATTCCATTCCATTTCATTGCATTCTGTTTGATTCCATTCCATTCCATTCCATTCCATTCCATTCTGGTTGATTCCATTCCATTCCATTCCATTCCATTCCGTTTCATTACATTCCATTCGGGTTGATTCCATTCCATTCCATTCTATTCCATTCCATTCCATTCAATTCGCTTTGATTCCATTCCATTCGATTCCATTCCATTCGGATTGACTCCATTCCATTCCATTTCATTCCATTCTATTCCATTCCATTTCATTCCATTTCATTCCATTCGGGTAGATTCCGTTCTATTCCATTCCTATCCATACCATTCCATACCGGTTCATTCCATTCCATTCCATTCCATTCCATTCCATTCCATTTCATCCCATTCCATTTGGGTTGATTCCATTCCATTCCATTCCATTCCATTTCATTCCAATCCATTCGGTTTCATTCCATTTCATTCCATTCCATGCCATTCGGTTGCTTCCATTCCAATCCAGAACATTCCATTCCGTTCTATTCAATTCCGGTTCATTCCATTCCATTCCATTCCATTCCATTCTATTCCATTCTGTTTAATTCCATTCCATTCCATTCCATTCCATTCGAGTTGATTCCATTCCATTCCATTCTATTCCATTCCATTCCATTCTATTCCATTCCATTCCATTCTATTCGCGTTGATTCCATTCCATCCCTTTCCATTCCATTCCATCCCATTCCATTCCATTCCATTCCGTTCCATTCCGGTTGATTCCATTGCATTCCATTCCATTCCATTTCATTCCATTCGGGTTGATTCCATTCCATTACATTCCATTACATTCCATTCTGGTTGATCCTATTCGATTCCATTCGCTTCAATTCCATTCCATTCCATTCCATTCGAGTTGCTTCCATTCCATTCCAGAACATTCCATTCCATTCCTTTCCATTCTTTCCATTCCATTCTATTCGGGTTCATTCCATTCCATTCCATTCCATTCCGTTCCATTCTGGTAGAATCCATTCCGTTCCATTCCAATCCATTCCATTCCATTCCGATTGATTCCATGCCATTCCTTTCCATTCCATTCCGTTCCATTCCATTCCGATTAATTCCATGTCATTCCATTGCATTCCATTCCATTCCACTCCATTCCTCTGTGGTTGATTCCATTCCATTCCATTCCATTCCATTCCATTCCATTCCTTTGCAATCCGTTTCATTCCATTCCATTCAATTTCAATCCATTCGGGTTGATTCCATTCCATTCCATTCCATTCCATTAGGGTTGATGCCATTCCATTCCATTCAACACCATTCTATTCCATTTGGGTTGATTCCATTCCATTCCATTCCATTCCATTCCATTCCATTCGGGTTAATTCCATTCCATTCCATTCCATTCCATTTCATTCCATTCCATTCGAGATGCTTCCATTCCAGTCAAGAACATTCCATTCCATTCCATTCCATTCCTATCCATTCCTTTCCATTCCGGTTTATCCCTTTACATTCCATTCCATTCCTTTCGTTTTGATTCCATTCCATTCCATTCCATTCGGTTTGATTCCATTCCATTCCATTACATTGCTTTCCATTCCATTCCATTTCATTCCATTCGGGTTGATTCCATTCCATTCCACTCCATTCCATTCTGGTCGATTCCATTCCATTCCATTCCCTTCATTTCCATTCCATTCCATTCCATTCTGGTTGCTTCCATTCCGATCCAGAACATTCCATTCCATTCCTTTCCATTACATTCCATTCCGTTCCATTCGGGTTCATTCCATTCAATTCCATTCCATTCCATTCCATTCCATTCCATTCCATTCCACTCGGGATGTTTCCATTCCATTTCATTCTATTCCATTCCATTCCATTCCAATCCATTCCATTCTGGATGATTACATTCCATTCCATTCGTGTTGATACCATTCCATTCCACGCCATTCCATTCCATTCCTTTAGGGTTGTTGCCGTTCAATTCCATTCCATACCATTCCATTATATTTGGGTTGATTCCATTCCATTCCATTACATTACATTCGGGTTAATTCCATTCCATTCCTTCCCATTCGATTCCATTCCATTCCATTCCATTCGGGATGCTTCCATTCCAGTCAAGAACATTCCATTACATAACATTCCATTCCATTCCATTCCGGTTGATTCCATTGCATTCCATTCCATTCCATTTCATTCCATTCGTTTTGATTCCATTCCATTACATTCCATTACATTCCATTCTGGTTGATCCTATTCGATTCCATTCGCTTCAATTCCATTCCATTCCATTCCATTCGAGTTGCTTCCATTCCAATCCAGAACATTCCATTCCATTCCTTTCCATTCTTTCCATTCCATTCTATTCGGGTTCATTCCATTCCATTCCATTCCATTCCGTTCCATTCTGGTAGAATCCAT
Organism: Pan paniscus; assembly: GCF_029289425.2. Taxonomy (NCBI): domain Eukaryota; kingdom Metazoa; phylum Chordata; class Mammalia; order Primates; family Hominidae; genus Pan; species Pan paniscus. Next base: position 39,670,517 of record NC_073267.2, on the reverse strand, counting down.
TCCGTTCCATTCCAATCCATTCCATTTCATTCCGATTGATTCCATGCCATTCCTTTCCATTCCATTCCATTCCGTTCCATTCCATTCCATTCCGATTAATTCCATGCCATTCCATTGCATTCCATTCCATTCCACTCCATTCCTCTGTGGTTGATTCCATTCCATTCCATTCCATTCCATTCCATTCCTTTCCAATCCGTTTCGTTCCATTCCATTCAATTTCAATCCATTCGGGTTGATTCCATTCCATTCCATTCCATTCCATTAGGGTTGATGCCATTCCATTCCATTCAACACCATTCTATTCCATTTGGGTTGATTCCATTCCATTCCATTCCATTCCATTACATTACATTCGGGTTAATTCCATTCCATTCCATTCCATTCGATTCCATTTCATTCCATTCCATTCGGGATGCTTCCATTCCAGTCAAGAACATTCCATTCCATTCCATTCCATTCCTATCCATTCCTTTCCATTCCGGTTTATCCCTTTACATTCCATTCCATTCCTTTCGTTTTGATTCCATTCCATTCCATTCCATTCCATTCCATTCGGTTTGATTCCATTCCATTCCATTACATTGCTTTCCATTCCATTCCATTTCATTCCATTCGGGTTGATTCCATTCCATTCCACTCCATTCCATTCTGGTCGATTCCATTCCATTCCATTCCCTTCATTTCCATTCCATTCCATTCCATTCTGGTTGCTTCCATTCCGATCCAGAACATTCCATTCCATTCCTTTCCATTACATTCCATTCCGTTCCATTCGGGTTCATTCCATTCAATTCCATTCCATTCCATTCCATTCCATTCCATTCCATTCCATTCCATTCCACTCGGGATGTTTCCATTCCATTTCATTCTATTCCTTTCCATTCCATTCCAATCCATTCCATTCTGGATGATTACATTCCATTCCATTCGTGTTGATACCATTCCATTCCACGCCATTCCATTCCATTCCTTTAGGGTTGTTGCCGTTCAATTCCATTCCATACCATTCCATTATATTTGGGTTGATTCCATTCCATTCCATTCCATTACATTCGGGTTAATTCCATTCCATTCCTTCCCATTCGATTCCATTCCATTCCATTCCATTCGGGATGCTTCCATTCCAGTCAAGAACATTCCATTACATAACATTCCATTCCATTCCATTCCGGTTGATTCCATTGCATTCCATTCCATTCCATTTCATTCCATTCGGGTTGATTCCATTCCATTCCATTCCATTACATTCCATTCTGGTTGATCCTATTCGATTCCATTCGCTTCAATTCCATTCCATTCCATTCCATTCGAGTTGCTTCCATTCCAATCCACAACATTCCATTCCATTCCTTTCCATTCTTTCCATTCCATTCTATTCGGGTTCATTCCATTCCATTCCATTCCGTTCCATTCTGGTAGAATCCATTCCGTTCCATTCCAATCCATTCCATTTCATTCCGATTGATTCCATGCCATTCCTTTCCATTCCATTCCATTCCGTTCCATTCCATTCCATTCCGATTAATTCCATTCCATTCCATTGCATTCCATTCCATTCCACTCCATTCCTCTGTGGTTGATTGCATTCCATTCCATTCCATTCCTTTCCAATCCGTTTCATTCCATTCCATTCAATTTCAATCCATTCGGGTTGATTCCATTCCATTCCATTCCTTTCCATTATATTCCATTGCATTCCATTCCATTCGGGTTCATTCCATTCCATTCCATTCCATTCCATTCCATTCCATTCCATTCCCTTCGTGTTGAATCCATTCCATTCCCTTCCATTCCATCCCATTCCATTCTATTCCATTCCATTCTGATACATTCCATTCCATTCCCTTCCATTCGTGTTGATTCCATTCCATGCCATGCCATTCCATTCCATTCCGGTTGATTCCATTCCATTCCATTCCATTCCATTCCATTCCATTCCATTTCATTTCCTTCGTGTTGATTCCATTCCATTCCATTCCATTCCGTTCCCTTCCATTCCATTCCATTAGAGTTGATTCCATTCCATTCCATTCAATTCCATTCCATTCCATTTCATTCCATTCTCGATGATTCCATTCCATTCCATTCCATTCCATTCGGGTTGATTCCATTCCATTTCATTCCATCAGATTCCATTCCTTTCCATTCCATTCGTGTTAATTCCATGCCATTCCACTCCATTCCATTGCCTTCCATTCCATTCCATTCCATTCGGGTTGCTTCTATTCCATTCCAGAACATTCCATTCCATTCCATTCCGATTGATTGCATTCCATTCCATTGCATTCCATTCCATTCCACTCCATTCCATTGTGGTTGATTCCTTTCCATTCCATTCCATTCCATTCCTTTCCATTCGGTTTCATTCCATTCCATTCAATTTCATTCCATTCGGGTTGAATCCATTCCATTCCATTCCTTTCCATTATATTCCATTCCATTCCATTCCATTCGGGTTCATTCCATTCCCTTCCATTCCATTCCATTCCATTCCATTCCATTCCCTTCGGGTTGAATAAATTCCATTCCCTTCCATTCCATTCCATTCCATTCGGGTTGATTCCATTCCATTCCATTCCATTCCATTCCATTCCATTCCATTCCATTCCATTCCGGTTGATTCCATTCCATTTCTTTCCATTCCATTCCATTCCATTCCATTCCATTCCATTCTGGTTTATTCCATTCCATTCCATTCCATTCCATTCCATTCTATTCCATTCTATCCCATTCCATTCCATTCCATTCGGGATGATTCCATTCCATTCCATTCCATTTCAATCCGGTTGATTCCATTCCATTTCTTTCCATTCCATTCCATTCCATTCCATTCCATTCCATTCCATTCTGGTTTATTCCATTCCATTCCATTCCATTCCATTCCATTCCATTCCATTCCATTCCATTCCATTCTATTCCATTCTATCCCATTCCATTCCATTCCATTCGGGATGATTCCATTCCATTCCATTCCATACCTTTCCATTGCTGTTGATTCCATTCCATTCCATTCCATTCCATTCCACTCCATTCCATGCCATTCCGTTTGTGTTGATTCCATTCCGTTCCAATCCATACCATTCCATTCCATTCCATTCCGGTTAATTCCATTCCATTCCATTTCATTCAATTCCATTCTGGTTGATTCCATTCCATTTCTTCCTATTCCATTCCATTCCATTCTATTCCATTCCATTCCATTCTATTCGCGTTGATTCCATTCCATTCCATTCCATTCCATTCCATCCCATTCCATTCCATTCCATTCGGGTTGATTCCATTGCATTCCATTCCATTCCATACCATTTGCGTGGATTCCATTCCATTCCATTCAATTCCATTGCATTCCATTCCATTCAGGTTGATTCCTTTCCATTCCATTCCATTGCATTCCATTCCATACCATTCCATTCCATTCCACTCACGTTGATTCCATTCCATTTCTTTCCATTCCATTCCATTCCATTCCATTCCATTCGGGTTTATTCCATTCCATTCCATTCCATTCCATTCCATTCCATTCCATTCCATTCCATTCCGTTCCATTCCATTCCATTCTATGCCATTCCAATCCATTCCATTCCGTTTGATTCCATTCAATTCCATTCCATACCATTCCATTCCTGTTGATTCCTCTCAATTCCACTCCATTCCATTCCATTCCGTTTGGGTTGATTCCATTCCGTTCCAATCCATACCATTCCATTCCATTCGGGTTGATTCCATTCCATTCCATTCCATTCCCTTTCATTGCATTCTGTTTGATTCCATTCCATTCCATTCCATTCCATTCCATTCCATTCCATTCTGGTTGATTCCATTCCATTCCATTCCATTCCATTTCATTACATTCCATTCGGGTTGATTCCATTCCATTCCATTCTATTCCATTCCATTCCATTCAATTCGCTTTGATTCCATTCCATTCGATTCCATTCCATTCGGATTGACTCCATTCCATTCCATTTCATTCCATTCTATTCCATTCCATTCCATTCCATTCCATTCCATTCCATTCCATTCCGGTTGATTCCATTCCATTTCTTTCCATTCCATTCCATTCCATTCCATTCCATTCCATTCTGGTTTATTCCATTCCATTCCATTCCATTCCATTCCATTCTATTCCATTCTATCCCATTCCATTCCATTCCATTCGGGATGATTCCATTCCATTCCATTCCATTTCAATCCGGTTGATTCCATTCCATTTCTTTCCATTCCATTCCATTCCATTCCATTCCATTCCATTCTGGTTTATTCCATTCCATTCCATTCCATTCCATTCCATTCCATTCCATTCCATTCCATTCTATTCCATTCTATCCCATTCCATTCCATTCCATTCGGGATGATTCCATTCCATTCCATTCCATACCTTTCCATTGCTGTTGATTCCATTCCATTCCATTCCATTCCATTCCACTCCATTCCATGCCATTCCGTTTGTGTTGATTCCATTCCGTTCCAATCCATACCATTCCATTCCATTCCATTCCGGTTAATTCCATTCCATTCCATTTCATTCAATACCATTCTGGTTGATTCCATTCCATTTCTTCCTATTCCATTCCATTCCATTCTATTCCATTCCATTCCATTCTATTCGCGTTGATTCCATTCCATCCCATTCCATTCCATTCCATCCCATTCCATTCCATTCCATTCGGGTTGATTCCATTGCATTCCATTCCATTCCATACCATTTGCGTGGATGCCATTCCATTCCATTCAATTCCATTGCATTCCATTCCATTCAGGTTGATTCCTTTCCATTCCATTCCATTGCATTCCATTCCATACCATTCCATTCCATTCCACTCACGTTGATTCCATTCCATTTCTTTCCATTCCATTCCATTCCATTCCATTCCATTCCATTCGGGTTTATTCCATTCCATTCCATTCCATTCCATTCCATTCCATTCCATTCCGTTCCATTCCATTCCATTCTATGCCATTCCAATCCATTCCATTCCGTTTGATTCCATTCAATTCCATTCCATACCATTCCATTCCTGTTGATTCCTCTCAATTCCACTCCATTCCATTCCATTCCGTTTGGGTTGATTCCATTCCGTTCCAATCCATACCATTCCATTCCATTCGGGTTGATTCCATTCCATTCCATTCCATTCCATTTCATTGCATTCTGTTTGATTCCATTCCATTCCATTCCATTCCATTCCATTCCATTCCATTCCATTCTGGTTGATTCCATTCCATTCCATTCCATTCCATTTCATTACATTCCATTCGGGTTGATTCCATTCCATTCCATTCTATTCCATTCCATTCCATTCAATTCGCTTTGATTCCATTCCATTCGATTCCATTCCATTCGGATTGACTCCATTCCATTCCATTTCATTCCATTCTATTCCATTCCATTGCATTCCATTTCATTCCATTCGGGTAGATTCCGTTCTATTCCATTCCTATCCATACCATTCCATACCGGTTCATTCCATTCCATTCCATTCCATTCCATTCCATTCCATCCCATTCCATTTGGGTTGATTCCATTCCATTCCATTCCATTCCATTTCATTCCAATCCATTCGGTTTCATTCCATTCCATTCCATTCCATGCCATTCGGTTGCTTCCATTCCAATCCAGAACATTCCATTCCGTTCCATTCAATTCCGGTTCATTCCATTCCATTCCATTCCATTCCATTCCATTCTATTCCATTCTGTTTAATTCCATTCCATTCCATTCCATTCGAGTTGATTCCATTCCATTCCATTCTATTCCATTCCATTCCATTCTATTCCATTCCATTCCATTATATTCGCGTTGATTCCATTCCATCCCTTTCCATTCCATTCCATCCCATTCCATTCCATTCCATTCCATTCCATTCGGGTTGATTCCATTGCATTCCATTCCATTCCATTCTATTCCATTCCATTCGGGTTCATTCCATTCCATTCCGTTCCATTCGATTCCATTCCATTCCATTCCATTCCATTCGGGATGCTTCCATTCCAGTCAAGAACATTCCATTCCATTCCATTCCATTCCATTCCATTCCGGTTGATTCCATTGCATTCCATTCCATTCCATTTCATTCCATTCGGGTTGATTCCATTCCATTACATTCCATTCTGGTTGATCCTTTTCGATTCCATTCGCTTCAATTCCATTCCATTCCATTCCATTCGAGTTGCTTCCATTCCATTCCAGAACATTCCATTCCATTCCTTTCCATTCTTTCCATTCCATTCTATTCGGGTTCATTCCATTCCATTCCATTCCATTCCGTTCCATTCTGGTAGAATCCATTCCGTTCCATTCCAATCCATTCCATTCCAATCCGATTGATTCCATGCCATTCCTTTCCATTCCATTCCGTTCCATTCCATTCCATTCCGATTAATTCCATGCCATTCCATTGCATTCCATTCCATTCCACTCCATTCCTCTGTGGTTGATTCCATTCCATTCCATTCCATTCCATTCCTTTCCAATCCGTTTCATTCCATTCCATTCAATTTCAATCCATTCGGGTTGATTCCATTCCATTCCATTCCATTCCATTAGGGTTGATGCCATTCCATTCCATTCAACACCATTCTATTCCATTTGGGTTGATTCCATTCCATTCCATTCCATTCCATTCCATTACATTCGGGTTAATTCCATTCCATTCCATTCCATTCGATTCCATTTCATTCCATTCCATTCGGGATGCTTCCATTCCAGTCAAGAACATTCCATTCCATTCCATTCCATTCCTATCCATTCCTTTCCATTCCGGTTTATCCCTTTACATTCCATTCCATTCCTTTCGTTTTGATTCCATTCCATTCCATTCCATTCCATTCCATTCGGTTTGATTCCATTCCATTCCATTACATTGCTTTCCATTCCATTCCATTTCATTCCATTTGGGTTGATTCCATTCCATTCCACTCCATTCCATTCTGGTCGATTCCATTCCATTCCATTCCCTTCATTTCCATTCCATTCCATTCCATTCTGGTTGCTTCCATTCCGATCCAGAACATTCCATTACATTCCTTTCCATTACATTCCATTCCGTTCCATTCGTGTTCATTCCATTCAATTCCATTCCATTCCATTCCATTCCATTCCACTCGGGATGTTTCCATTCCATTTCATTCTATTCCATTCCATTCCATTCCAATCCATTCCATTCTGGATGATTACATTCCATTCCATTCGTGTTGATACCATTCCATTCCACGCCATTCCATTCCATTCCTTTAGGGTTGTTGCCGTTCAATTCCATTCCATACCATTCCATTATATTTGGGTTGATTCCATTCCATTCCATTCCATTACATTCGGGTTAATTCCATTCCATTCCTTCCCATTCGATTCCATTCCATTCCTTTCCATTCGGGATGCTTCCATTCCAGTCAAGAACATTCCATTCCATTCCATTCCATTCCACTCCATTCCATTCCGGTTGATTCCATTGCATTCCATTCCATTCCATTTCATTCCATTCGGGTTGATTCCATTCCATTCCATTCCATTACATTCCATTCTGGTTGATCCTATTCGATTCCATTCGCTTCCATTCCATTCCATTCCATTCCATTCGAGTTGCTTCCATTCTAATCCAGAACATTCCATTCCATTCCTTTCCATTCTTTCCATTCCATTCTATTCGGGTTCATTCCATTCCATTCCATTCCATTCCGATCCATTCTGGTAGAATCCATTCCGTTCCATTCCAATCCATTCCATTTCATTCCGATTGATTCCATGCCATTCCTTTCCATTCCATTCCATTCCGTTCCATTCCATTCCATTCCGATTAATTCCATTCCATTCCATTGCATTCCATTCCATTCCACTCCATTCCTCTGTGGTTGATTGCATTCCATTCCATTCCATTCCTTTCCAATCCGTTTCATTCCATTCCATTCAATTTCAATCCATTCGGGTTGATTCCATTCCATTCCATTCCTTTCCATTATATTCCATTGCATTCCATTCCATTCGGGTTCATTCCATTCCATTCCATTCCATTCCATTCCATTCCATTCCATTCCCTTCGTGTTGAATCCATTCCATTCCCTTCCATTCCATCCCATTCCATTCTATTCCATTCCATTCCGATACATTCCATTCCATTCCCTTCCATTCGTGTTGATTCCATTCCATGCCATGCCATTCCATTCCATTCCGGTTGATTCCATTCCATTCCATTCCATTCCATTCCATTTCATTTCCTTCGTGTTGATTCCATTCCATTCCATTCCATTCCGTTCCCTTCCATTCCATTCCATTAGAGTTGATTCCATTCCATTCCATTCAATTCCATTCCATTCCATTTCATTCCATTCTCGATGATTCCATTCCATTCCATTCCATTCCATTCGGGTTGATTCCATTCCATTTCATTCCATTAGATTCCATTCCTTTCCATTCCATTCGTGTTAATTCCATGCCATTCCACTCCATTCCATTGCCTTCCATTCCATTCCATTCCATTCGGGTTGCTTCTATTCCATTCCAGAACATTCCATTCCATTCCATTCCGATTGATTGCATTCCATTCCATTGCATTCCATTCCATTCCACTCCATTCCATTGTGGTTGATTCCTTTCCATTCCATTCCATTCCATTCCTTTCCATTCCGTTTCATTCCATTCCATTCAATTTCATTCCATTCGGGTTGAATCCATTCCATTCCATTCCTTTCCATTATATTCCATTCCATTCCATTCCATTCGGGTTCATTCCATACCATTCCATTCCATTCCATTCCATTCCATTCCATTCCATTCCCTTCGGGTTGAATAAATTCCATTCCCTTGCATTCCATTCCATTCCATTCGGGTTGATTCCATTCCATTCCATTCCATTCCATTCCATTCCGGTTGATTCCATTCCATTTCTTTCCATTCCATTCCATTCCATTCCATTCCATTCCATTCTGGTTTATTCCATTCCATTCCATTCCATTCCATTCCATTCTATCCCATTCCATTCCATTCCATTCGGGATGATTCCATTCCATTCCATTCCATACCTTTCCATTGCTGTTGATTCCATTCCATTCCATTCCATTCCATTCCACTCCATTCCATTCCATTCCGTTTGTGTTGATTCCATTCCGTTCCAATCCATACCATTCCATTCCATTCCATTCCGGTTAATTCCGTTCCATTCCATTCCTTTCTATTATATTCCATTGCATTCCATTCCATTCGGGTTCATTCCATTCCATTCCATACCATTCCATTCCATTCCATTCCATTCCATTCCCTTCGTGTTGAATCCATTCCATTCCCTTCCATTCCATCCCATTCCATTCTATTCCATTCCATTCCGATACATTCCATTCCATTCCCTTCCATTTGTGTTGATTCCATTCCATGCCATGCCATTCCATTCCATTCCGTTTGATTCCATTCCATTCCCTTCCATTCCATTCCATTCCATTCCATTTCATTTCCTTCGTGTTGATTCCATTCCATTCCATTCCATTCCGTTCCCTTCCATTCCATTCCATTAGAGTTGATTCCATTCCATTCCATTCAATTCCATTCCATTCCATTTCATTCCATTCTCGATGATTCCATTCCATTCCATTCCATTCCATTCATGTTGATTCCATTCCATTTCATTCCATTAGATTCCATTCCTTTCCATTCCATTCGTGTTAATTCCATGCCATTCCACTCCATTCCATTGCCTTCCATTCCATTCGGGTTGCTTCTATTCCATTCCAGAACATTCCATTCCATTCCATTCCGATTGATTCCATTCCATTCCATTGCATTCCATTCCATTCCACTCCATTCCATTGTGGTTGATTACTTTCCATTCCATTCCATTCCATTCCTTTCCATTCTGTTTCATTCCATTCCATTCAATTTCATTCCATTCGGGTTGAATCCATTCCATTCCATTCCTTTCCATTATATTCCATTCCATTCCATTCCATTCGGGTTCATTCCATTCCATTCCATTCCATTCCATTCCATTCCATTCCATTCCCTTCCCTTCGGGTTGAATAAATTCCATTCCCTTCCATTCCATTCCATTCCATTTGGGTTGATTCCATTCCATTCCATTCCATTCCATTCCGGTTGATTCCATTCCATTTCTTTCCATTCCATTCCATTCCATTCCATTCCATTCTGGTTTATTCCATTCCATTCCATTCCATTCCATTCCATTCTATTCCATTCTATCCCATTCCATTCCATTCCATTCGGGATGATTCCATTCCATTCCATTCCATTCCATTCCATTCCATTCCATTCTATTCCATTCTATCCCATTCCATTCCATTCCATTCGGGATGATTCCATTCCATTCCATTCCATACCTTTCCATTGCTGTTGATTCCATTCCATTCGGGATGATTCCATTCCATTCCATTCCATACCTTTCCATTGCTGTTGATTCCATTCCATTCCATTCCATTCCATTCCACTCCATTCCATGCCATTCCGTTTGTGTTGATTCCATTCCGTTCCAATCCATACCATTCCATTCCATTCCATTCCGGTTAATTCCATTCCATTCCATTTCATTCAATTCCATTCTGGTTGATTCCATTCCATTTCTTCCTATTCCATTCCATTCCATTCTATTCCATTCCATTCCATTCTATTCGCGTTGATTCCATTCCATCCCATTCCATTCCATTCCATCCCATTCCATTCCATTCCATTCGGGTTGATTCCATTGCATTCCATTCCATTCCATACCATTTGCGTGGATTCCATTCCATTCCATTCAATTCCATTGCATTCCATTCCATTCAGGTTGATTCCTTTCCATTCCATTCCATTGCATTCCATTCCATACCATTCCATTCCATTCCACTCAGGTTGATTCCATTCCATTTCTTTCCATTCCATTCCATTCCATTCCATTCCATTCGGGTTTATTCCATTCCATTCCATTCCATTCCGTTCCATTCCATTCCATTCTATGCCATTCCAATCCATTCCATTCCGTTTGATTCCATTCCATACCATTCCATACCATTCCATTCCTGTTGATTCCTTTCAATTCCACTCCATTCCATTCCATTCCGTTTGGGTTGATTCCATTCCGTTCCAATCCATACCATTCCATTTCATTCGGGTTGATTCCATTCCATTCCATTCCATTCCATTTCATTGCATTCTGTTTGATTCCATTCCATTCCATTCCATTCCATTCCATTCCATTCTGGTTGATTCCATTCCATTCCATTCCATTCCATTTCATTACATTCCATTCGGGTTGATTCCATTCCATTCCATTCTATTCCATTCCATTCCATTCAATTCGCTTTGATTCCATTCCATTCGATTCCATTCCATTCGGATTGACTCCATTCCATTCCATTTCATTCCATTCTATTCCATTCCATTGCATTCCATTTCATTCCATTCGGGTAGATTCCGTTCTATTCCATTCCTATCCATACCATTCCATACCGGTTCATTCGATTCCATTCCATTCCATTCCATCCCATTCCATTTGGGTTGATTCCATTCCATTCCATTCCATTCCATTTCATTCCAATCCATTCGGTTTCATTCCATTCCATTCCATTCCATGCCATTCAGTTGCTTCCATTCCAATCCAGAACATTCCATTCCGTTCCATTCAATTCCGGTTCATTCCATTCCATTCCATTCCATTCCATTCTATTCCATTCTCTTTAATTCCATTCCATTCCATTCCATTCGAGTTGATTCCATTCCATTCCATTCTATTCCATTCCATTCCATTCTATTCCATTCCATTCCATTCTATTCGCGTTGATTCCATTCCATCCCTTTCCATTCCATTCCATCCCATTCCATTCCATTCCATTCCATTCCATTCGGGTTGATTCCATTGCATTCCATTCCATTCCATTCTATTCCATTCCATTCGGGTTCATTCCATTCCATTCCGTTCCATTCGATTCCATTCCATTCCATTCCATTCGGGATGCTTCCATTCCAGTCAGGAACATTCCATTCCATTCCATTCCATTCCATTCCATTCCATTCCATTCCATTCCATTCCATTCCGGTTGATTCCATTGCATTCCATTCCATTCCATTTCATTCCATTCGGGTTGATTCCATTCCATTACATTCCATTACATTCCATTCTGGTTGATCCTTTTCGATTCCATTCGCTTCAATTCCATTCCATTCCATTCCATTCGAGTTGCTTCCATTCCATTCCAGAACATTCCATTCCATTCCTTTCCATTCTTTCCATTCCATTCTATTCGGGTTCATTCCATTCCATTCCATTCCATTCCGTTCCATTCTGGTAGAATCCATTCCGTTCCATTCCAATCCATTCCATTCCATTCCGATTGATTCCATGCCATTCCTTTCCATTCCATTCCGTTCCATTCCATTCCATTCCGATTAATTCCATGCCATTCCATTGCATTCCATTCCATTCCACTCCATTCCTCTGTGGTTGATTCCATTCCATTCCATTCCATTCCATTCCTTTCCAATCCGTTTCATTCCATTTCATTCAATTTCAATCTATTCAGGTTGATTCCATTCCATTCCATTCCATTCCATTCCATTAGGGTTGATGCCATTCCATTCCATTCAACACCATTCTATTCCATTTGGGTTGATTCCATTCCATTCCATTCCATTCCATTACATTACATTCGGGTTAATTCCATTCCATTCCATTCCATTCGATTCCATTTCATTCCATTCCATTCGGGATGCTTCCATTCCAGTCAAGAACATTCCATTCCATTCCATTCCATTCCTATCCATTCCTTTCCATTCCGGTTTATTCCTTTACATTCCATTCCATTCCTTTCGTTTTGATTCCATTCCATTCCATTCCATTCCATTCCATTCGGTTTGATTCCATTCCATTTCATTACATTGCTTTCCATTCCATTCCATTTCATTCCATTCGGGTTGATTCCATTCCATTCCACTCCATTCCATTCTGGTCGATTCCATTCCATTCCATTCCCTTCATTTCCATTCCATTCCATTCCATTCTGGTTGCTTCCATTCCGATCCAGAACATTCCATTCCATTCCTTTCCATTACATTCCATTCCGTTCCATTCGGGTTCATTCCATTCAATTCCATTCCATTCCATTCCATTCCATTCCACTCGGGATGTTTCCATTCCATTTCATTCTATTCCATTCCATTCCATTCCAATCCATTCCATTCTGGATGATTACATTCCATTCCATTCGTGTTGATACCATTCCATTCCACGCCATTCCATTCCATTCCTTTAGGGTTGTTGCCGTTCAATTCCATTCCATACCATTCCATTATATTTGGGTTGATTCCATTCCATTCCATTCCATTACATTCGGGTTAATTCCATTCCATTCCTTCCCATTCGATTCCATTCCATTCCTTTCCATTCGGGATGCTTCCATTCCAGTCAAGAACATTCCATTACATAACATTCCATTCCATTCCATTCCGGTTGATTCCATTGCATTCCATTCCATTCCATTTCATTCCATTCGGGTTGATTCCATTCCATTCCATTCCATTACATTCCATTCTGGTTGATCCTATTCGATTCCATTCGCTTCAATTCCATTCCATTCCATTCCATTCGAGTTGCTTCCATTCCAATCCAGAACATTCCATTCCATTCCTTTCCATTCTTTCCATTCCATTCTATTCGGGTTCATTCCATTCCATTCCATTCCATTCCGATCCATTCTGGTAGAATCCATTCCGTTCCATTCCAATCCATTCCATTTCATTCCGATTGATTCCATGCCATTCCTTTCCATTCCATTCCATTCCGTTCCATTCCATTCCATTCCGATTAATTCCATTCCATTCCATTGCATTCCATTCCATTCCACTCCATTCGTCTGTGGTTGATTGCATTCCATTCCATTCCATTCCTTTCCAATCCGTTTCATTCCATTCCATTCAATTTCAATCCATTCGGGTTGATTCCATTCCATTCCATTCCTTTCCATTATATTCCATTGCATTCCATTCCATTCGGGTTCATTCCATTCCATTCCATTCCATTCCATTCCATTCCATTCCCTTCGTGTTGAATCCATTCCATTCCCTTCCATTCCATCCCATTCCATTCTATTCCATTCCATTCCGATACATTCCATTCCATTCCCTTCCATTCGTGTTGATTCCATTCCATGCCATGCCATTCCATTCCATTCCGGTTGATTCCATTCCATTCCATTCCATTCCATTCCATTCCATTCCATTCCATTTCATTTCCTTCGTGTTGATTCCATTCCATTCCATTCCATTCCGTTCCCTTCCATTCCATTCCATTAGACTTGATTCCATTCCATTCCATTCAATTCCATTCCATTCCATTTCATTCCATTCTCGATGATTCCATTCCATTCCATTCCATTCCATTCGGGTTGATTCCATTCCATTTCATTCCATTAGATTCCATTCCTTTCCATTCCATTCGTGTTAATTCCATGCCATTCCACTCCATTCCATTGCCTTCCATTCCATTCCATTCCATTCGGGTTGCTTCTATTCCATTCCAGAACATTCCATTCCATTCCATTCCGATTGATTCCATTCCATTCCATTGCATTCCATTCCATTCCACTCCATTCCATTGTGGTTGATTCCTTTCCATTCCATTCCATTCCATTCCTTTCCATTCCGTTTCATTCCATTCCATTCAATTTCATTCCATTCGGGTGGAATCCATTCCATTCCATTCCTTTCCATTATATTCCATTCCATTCCATTCCATTCGGGTTCATTCCATTCCATTCCACTCCATTCCATTCCATTCCATTCCATTCCATTCCCTTCGGGTTGAATAAATTCCATTCCCTTCCATGCCATTCCATTCCATTCGGGTTGATTCCATTCCATTCCATTCCATTCCATTCCATTCCCTTCGTGTTGAATCCATTCCATTCCCTTCCATTCCATCCCATTCCATTCTATTCCATTCCATTCCGATACATTCCATTCCATTCCCTGCCATTCGTGTTGATTCCATTCCATGCCATGCCATTCCATTCCATTCCGGTTGATTCCATTCCATTCCATTCCATTCCATTACATTCCATTTCATTTCCTTCGTGTTGATTCCATTCCATTCCATTCCATTCCGTTCCCTTCCATTCCATTCCATTAGAGTTGATTCCATTCCATTCCATTCAATTCCATTCCATTCCATTTCATTCCATTCTCGATGATTCCATTCCATTCCATTCCATTCCATTCCATTCGGGTTGATTCCATTCCATTTCATTCCATTAGATTCCATTCCTTTCCATTCCATTCGTGTTAATTCCATGCCATTCCACTCCATTCCATTGCCTTCCATTCCATTCGGGTTGCTTCTATTCCATTCCAGAACATTCCATTCCATTCCATTCCGATTGATTCCATTCCATTGCATTGCATTCCATTCCATTCCACTCCATTCCATTGTGGTTGATTCCTTTCCATTCCATTCCATTCCATTCCTTTCCATTCCGTTTCATTCCATTCTATTCAATTTCATTCCATTCGGGTTGAATCCATTCCATTCCATTCCTTTCCATTATATTCCACTCCATTCCATTCCATTCGGGTTCATTCCATTCCATTCCATTCCATTCCATTCCATTCCATTCCATTCCATTCCCTTCGGGTTGAATAAATTCCATTCCCTTCCATTCCATTCCATTCCATTCTGGTTTATTCCATTCCATTCCATTCCATTCCATTCCATTCCATTCCATTCCATTCCATTCCATTCTATCCCATTCCATTCCATTCCATTCCATTCGGGATGATTCCATTCCATTCCATTCCATACCTTTCCATTGCTGTTGATTCCATTCCATTCCATTCCATTCCATTCCACTCCATTCCATTCCATTCCGTTTGTGTTGATTCCATTCCGTTCCAATCCATACCATTCCATTCCATTCCATTCCGGTTAATTCCGTTCCATTCCATTCCTTTCCATTATATTCCATTGCATTCCATTCCATTCGGGTTCATTCCATTCCATTCCATTCCATTCCATTCCATTCCATTCCATTCCATTCCCTTCGTGTTGAATCCATTCCATTCCCTTCCATTCCATCCCATTCCATTCTATTCCATTCCATTCCGATACATTCCATTCCATTCCCTTCCATTCGTGTTGATTCCATTCCATGCCATGCCATTCCATTCCATTCCGGTTGATTCCATTCCATTCCATTCCATTCCATTCCATTCCATTCCATTTCATTTCCTTCGTGTTGATTCCATTCCATTCCATTCCATTCCGTTCCCTTCCATTCCATTCCATTAGAGTTGATTCCATTCCATTCCATTCAATTCCATTCCATTCCATTTCATTCCATTCTCGATGATTCCATTCCATTCCATTCCATTCCATTAGGGTTGATTCCATTCCATTTCATTCCATTAGATTCCATTCCTTTCCATTCCATTCGTGTTAATTCCATGCCATTCCACTCCATTCCATTGCCTTCCATTCCATTCGTGTTGCTTCTATTCCATTCCAGAACATTCCATTCCATTCCATTCCGATTGATTCCATTCCATTCCATTGCATTCCATTCCATTCCACTCCATTCCATTGTGGTTGATTCCTTTCCATTCCATTCCATTCCATTCCTTTCCATTCCGTTTCATTCCATTCCATTCAATTTCATTCCATTCGGGTTGAATCCATTCCATTCCATTCCTTTCCATTATATTCCATTCCATTCCATTCCATTCGGGTTCATTCCATTCCATTCCATTCCATTCCATTCCATTCCATTCCATTCCCTTCGGGTTGAATAAATTCCATTCCCTTCCATTCCATTCCTTTCCATTCGGGTTGATTCCATTCCATTCCATTCCATTCCATTCCATTCCATTCCATTCCGGTTGATTCCATTCCATTTCTTTCCATTCCATTCCATTCCATTCCATTCCATTCTGGTTTATTCCATTCCATTCCATTCCATTCCATTCCATTCTATTCCATTCTATCCCATTCCATTCCATTCCATTCGGGATGATTCCATTCCATTCCATTCCATTCCAATCCGGTTGATTCCATTCCATTTCTTTCCATTCCATTCCATTCCATTCCATTCCATTCTGGTTTATTCCATTCCATTCCATTCCATTCCATTCCATTCCATTCCATTCCATTCTATTCCATTCTATCCCATTCCATTCCATTCCATTCGGGATGATT
This sequence comes from Pan paniscus, assembly GCF_029289425.2. Lineage (NCBI taxonomy): Eukaryota > Metazoa > Chordata > Mammalia > Primates > Hominidae > Pan > Pan paniscus. The sequence continues at coordinate 39,653,358 of NC_073267.2, read as the reverse complement.
CCATTCCATTCCATTCCATACCTTTCCATTGCTGTTGATTCCATTCCATTCCATTCCATTCCATTCCACTCCATTCCATTCCATTCCGTTTGTGTTGATTCCATTCCATTTCTTTCCATTCCATTCCATTCCATTCCATTCCATTCTGGTTTATTCCATTCCATTCCATTCCATTCCATTCCATTCTATTCCATTCTATCCCATTCCATTCCATTCCATTCGGGATGATTCCATTCCATTCCATTCCATTCCAATCCGGTTGATTCCATTCCATTTCTTTCCATTCCATTCCATTCCATTCCATTCCATTCTGGTTTATTCCATTCCATTCCATTCCATTCCATTCCATTCCATTCCATTCCATTCTATTCCATTCTATCCCATTCCATTCCATTCCATTCGGGATGATTCCATTCCATTCCATTCCATACCTTTCCATTGCTGTTGTTTCCATTCCATACCATTCCATTCCATTCCATTCCGGTTAATTCCATTCCATTCCATTTCATTCAATTCCATTCTGGTTGATTCCATTCCATTTCTTCCTATTCCATTCCATTCCATTCTATTCCATTCCATTCCATTCTATTCTCGTTGATTCCATTCCATCCCATTCCATTCCATTCCATCCCATTCCATTCCATTCCATTCGGTTTGATTCCATTGCATTCCATTCCATTCCATACCATTTGCGTGGATTCCATTCCATTCCATTCAATTCCATTGCATTCCATTCCATTCAGGTTGATTCCTTTCCATTCCATTCCATTGCATTCCATTCCATACCATTCCATTCCATTCCACTCAGGTTGATTCCATTCCATTTCTTTCCATTCCATTCCATTCCATTCCATTCCATTCGGGTTTATTCCATTCCATTCCATTCCATTCCATTCCATTCCATTCCATTCCGTTCCATTCCATTCCATTCTATGCCATTCCAATCCATTCCATTCCGTTTGATTCCATTCCATTCCATTCCATACCATTCCATTCCTGTTGATTCCTTTCAATTCCACTCCATTCCATTCCATTCCGTTTGGGTTGATTCCATTCCGTTCCAATCCATACCATTCCATTCCATTCGGGTTGATTCCATTCCACTCCATTCCATTCCATTTCATTGCATTCTGTTTGATTCCATTCCATTCCATTCCATTCCATTCCATTCTGGTTGATTCCATTCCATTCCATTCCATTCCATTCCATTCCATTCAATTCGCTTTGATTCCATTCCATTCGATTCCATTCCATTCGGATTGACTCCATTCCATTCCATTTCATTCCATTCTATTCCATTCCATTGCATTCCATTTCATTCCATTCGGGTAGATTCCGTTCTATTCCATTCCTATCCATACCATTCCATACCGGTTCATTCCATTCCATTCCATTCCATTCCATTCCATTCCATCCCATTCCATTTGGGTTGATTCCATTCCATTCCATTCCATTCCATTTCATTCCAATCCATTCGGTTTCATTCCATTCCATTCCATTCCATGCCATTCGGTTGCTTCCATTCCAATCCAGAACATTCCATTCCGTTCCATTCAATTCCGGTTCATTCCATTCCATTCCATTCCATTCCATTCTATTCCATTCTGTTTAATTCCATTCCATTCCATTCCATTCGAGTTGATTCCATTCCATTCCATTCTATTCCATTCCATTCCATTCTATTCCATTGCATTCCATTCTATTCGCGTTGATTCCATTCCATCCCTTTCCATTCCATTCCATCCCATTCCATTCCATTCCATTCCATTCCATTCGGGTTGATTCCATTGCATTCCATTCCATTCCATTCTATTCCATTCCATTCGGGTTCATTCCATTCCATTCCGTTCCATTCGATTCCATTCCATTCCATTCCATTCGGGATGCTTCCATTCCAGTCAGGAACATTCCATTCCATTCCATTCCATTCCATTCCATTCCATTCCATTCCATTCCGGTTGATTCCATTGCATTCCATTCCATTCCATTTCATTCCATTCGGGTTGATTCCATTCCATTACATTCCGTTACATTCCATTCTGGTTGATCCTTTTCGATTCCATTCGCTTCAATTCCATTCCATTCCATTCCATTCGAGTTGCTTCCATTCCATTCCAGAACATTCCATTCCATTCCTTTCCATTCTTTCCATTCCATTCTATTCGGGTTCATTCCATTCCATTCCATTCCATTCCGTTCCATTCTGGTAGAATCCATTCCGTTCCATTCCAATCCATTCCATTCCATTCCGATTGATTCCATGCCATTCCTTTCCATTCCATTCCGTTCCATTCCATTCCATTCCGATTAATTCCATGCCATTCCATTGCATTCCATTCCATTCCACTCCATTCCTCTGTGGTTGATTCCATTCCATTCCATTCCATTCCATTCCATTCCATTCCTTTCCAATCCCTTTCATTCCATTTCATTCAATTTCAATCCATTCGGGTTGATTCCATTCCATTCCATTCCATTCCATTCCATTAGGGTTGATGCCATTCCATTCCATTCAACACCATTCTATGCCATTTGGGTTGATTCCATTCCATTCCATTCCATTCCATTCCATTCCATTACATTACATTATATTCGGGTTAATTCCATTCCATTCGATTCCATTTCATTCCATTCCATTCGGGATGCTTCCATTCCAGTCAAGAACATTCCATTCCATTCCATTCCATTCCTATCCATTCCTTTCCATTCCGGTTTATCCCTTTACATTCCATTCCATTCCTTTCGTTTTGATTCCATTGCATTCCATTCCATTCCATTCCATTCGGTTTGATTCCATTCCATTCCATTACATTGCTTTCCATTCCATTCCATTTCATTCCATTCGGGTTGATTCCATTCCATTCCACTCCATTCCATTCTGGTCGATTCCATTCCATTCCATTCCCTTCATTTCCATTCCATTCCATTCCATTCTGGTTGCTTCCATTCCGATCCAGAACATTCCATTCCATTCCTTTCCATTACATTCCATTCCGTTCCATTCGGGTTCATTCCATTCCATTCCATTCCATTCCATTCCATTCCATTCCACTCGGGATGTTTCCATTCCATTTCATTCTATTCCATTCCATTCCATTCCAATCCATTCCATTCTGGATGATTACATTCCATTCCATTCGTGTTGATACCATTCCATTCCACGCCATTCCATTCCATTCCTTTAGGGTTGTTGCCGTTCAATTCCATTCCATACCATTCCATTATATTTGGGTTGATTCCATTCCATTCCATTCCATTTCATTCGGGTTAATTCCATTCCATTCCTTCCCATTCGATTCCATTCCATTCCTTTCCATTCGGGATGCTTCCATTCCAGTCAAGAACATTCCATTACATAACATTCCATTCCATTCCATTCCGGTTGATTCCATTGCATTCCATTCCATTCCATTTCATTCCATTCGGGTTGATTCCATTCCATTCCATTCCATTACATTCCATTCTGGTTGATCCTATTCGATTCCATTCGCTTCAATTCCATTCCATTCCATTCCATTCGAGTTGCTTCCATTCCAATCCAGAACATTCCATTCCATTCCTTTCCATTCTTTCCATTCCATTCCATTACATTACATTACATTCGGGTTAATTCCATTTCATTCCATTCCATTCGGGATGCTTCCATTCCAGTCAAGAACATTCCATTCCATTCCATTCCATTCCTATCCATTCCTTTCCATTCCGGTTTATCCCTTTACATTCCATTCCATTCCTTTCGTTTTGATTCCATTCCATTCCATTCCATTCCATTCCATTCGGTTTGATTCCATTCCATTCCATTACATTGCTTTCCATTCCATTCCATTTCATTCCATTCGGGTTGATTCCATTCCATTCCACTCCATTCCATTCTGGTCGATTCCATTCCATTCCATTCCCTTCATTTCCATTCCATTCCATTCCATTCTGGTTGCTTCCATTCCGATCCAGAACATTCCATTCCATTCCTTTCCATTACATTCCATTCCGTTCCATTCGGGTTCATTCCATTCAATTCCATTCCATTCCATTCCATTCCATTCCATTCCATTCCATTCCACTCGGGATGTTTCAATTCCATTTCATTCTATTCCTTTCCATTCCATTCCAATCCATTCCATTCTGGATGATTACATTCCATTCCATTCGTGTTGATACCATTCCATTCCACGCCATTCCATTCCATTCCTTTAGGGTTGTTGCCGTTCAATTCCATTCCATACCATTCCATTATATTTGGGTTGATTCCATTCCATTCCATTCCATTACATTCGGGTTAATTCCATTCCATTCCTTCCCATTCGATTCCATTCCATTCCATTCCATTCGGGATGCTTCCATTCCAGTCAAGAACATTCCATTACATAACATTCCATTCCATTCCATTCCGGTTGATTCCATTCCATTCCATTCCATTCCATTTCATTCCATTCGGGTTGATTCCATTCCATTCCATTCCATTCCATTCCATTCTGGTTGATCCTATTCGATTCCATTCGCTTCAATTCCATTCCATTCCATTCCATTCGAGTTGCTTCCATTCCAATCCACAACATTCCATTCCATTCCTTTCCATTCTTTCCATTCCATTCTATTCGGGTTCATTCCATTCCATTCCATTCCGTTCCATTCTGGTAGAATCCATTCCGTTCCATTCCAATCCATTCCATTTCATTCCGATTGATTCCATGCCATTCCTTTCCATTCCATTCCATTCCGTTCCATTCCATTCCATTCCGATTAATTCCATTCCATTCCATTGCATTCCATTCCATTCCACTCCATTCCTCTGTGGTTGATTGCATTCCATTCCATTCCATTCCTTTCCAATCCGTTTCATTCCATTCCATTCAATTTCAATCCATTCGGGTTGATTCCATTCCATTCCATTCCTTTCCATTATATTCCATTGCATTCCATTCCATTCGGGTTCATTCCATTCCATTCCATTCCATTCCATTCCATTCCATTCCATTCCATTCCCTTCGTGTTGAATCCATTCCATTCCCTTCCATTCCATCCCATTCCATTCTATTCCATTCCATTCTGATACATTCCATTCCATTCCCTTCCATTCGTGTTGATTCCATTCCATGCCATGCCATTCCATTCCATTCCGGTTGATTCCATTCCATTCCATTCCATTCCATTTCATTTCCTTCGTGTTGATTCCATTCCATTCCATTCCATTCCGTTCCCTTCCATTCCATTCCATTAGAGTTGATTCCATTCCATTCCATTCAATTCCATTCCATTCCATTTCATTCCATTCTCGATGATTCCATTCCATTCCATTCCATTCCATTCGGGTTGATTCCATTCCATTTCATTCCATCAGATTCCATTCCTTTCCATTCCATTCGTGTTAATTCCATGCCATTCCACTCCATTCCATTGCCTTCCATTCCATTCCATTCCATTCGGGTTGCTTCTATTCCATTCCAGAACATTCCATTCCATTCCATTCCGATTGATTGCATTCCATTCCATTGCATTCCATTCCATTCCACTCCATTCCATTGTGGTTGATTCCTTTCCATTCCATTCCATTCCATTCCTTTCCATTCGGTTTCATTCCATTCCATTCAATTTCATTCCATTCGGGTTGAATCCATTCCATTCCATTCCTTTCCATTATATTCCATTCCATTCCATTCCATTCGGGTTCATTCCATTCCATTCCATTCCATTCCATTCCATTCCATTCCCTTCGGGTTGAATAAATTCCATTCCCTTCCATTCCATTCCATTCCATTCGGGTTGTTTCCATTCCATTCCATTCCATTCCATTCCATTCCATTCCATTCCGGTTGATTCCATTCCATTTCTTTCCATTCCATTCCATTCCATTCCATTCCATTCCATTCTGGTTTATTCCATTCCATTCCATTCCATTCCATTCCATTCTATTCCATTCTATCCCATTCCATTCCATTCCATTCGGGATGATTCCATTCCATTCCATTCCATTTCAATCCGGTTGATTCCATTCCATTTCTTTCCATTCCACTCCATTCCATTCCATTCCATTCCATTCTGGTTTATTCCATTCCATTCCATTCCATTCCATTCCATTCCATTCCATTCCATTCCATTCTATTCCATTCTATCCCATTCCATTCCATTCCATTCGGGATGATTCCATTCCATTCCATTCCATACCTTTCCATTGCTGTTGATTCCATTCCATTCCATTCCATTCCATTCCACTCCATTCCATGCCATTCCGTTTGTGTTGATTCCATTCCGTTCCAATCCATACCATTCCATTCCATTCCATTCCGGTTAATTCCATTCCATTCCATTTCTTTCAATACCATTCAGGTTGATTCCATTCCATTTCTTCCTATTCCATTCCATTCCATTCTATTCCATTCCATTCCATTCTATTCGCGTTGATTCCATTCCATCCCATTCCATTCCATTCCATCCCATTCCATTCCATTCCATTCGGGTTGATTCCATTGCATTCCATTCCATTCCATACCATTTGCGTGGATTCCATTCCATTCCATTCAATTCCATTGCATTCCATTCCATTCAGGTTGATTCCTTTCCATTCCATTCCATTGCATTCCATTCCATACCATTCCATTCCATTCCACTCACGTTGATTCCATTCCATTTCTTTCCATTCCATTCCATTCCATTCCATTCCATTCGGGTTTATTCCATTCCATTCCATTCCATTCCATTCCATTCCATTCCATTCCGTTCCATTCCATTCCATTCTATGCCATTCCAATCCATTCCATTCCGTTTGATTCCATTCAATTCCATTCCATACCATTCCATTCCTGTTGATTCCTCTCAATTCCACTCCATTCCATTCCATTCCGTTTGGGTTGATTCCATTCCGTTCCAATCCATACCATTCCATTCCATTCTGGTTGATTCCATTCCATTCCATTCCATTCCATTTCATTGCATTCTGTTTGATTCCATTCCATTCCATTCCATTCCATTCCATTCCATTCCATTCCATTCTGGTTGATTCCATTCCATTCCATTCCATTCCATTTCATTACATTCCATTCGGGTTGATTCCATTCCATTCCATTCTATTCCATTCCATTCCATTCAATTCGCTTTGATTCCATTCCATTCGATTCCATTCCATTCGGATTGACTCCATTCCATTCCATTTCATTCCATTCTATTCCATTCCATTGCATTCCATTTCATTCCATTCGGGTAGATTCCGTTCTATTCCATTCCTATCCATACCATTCCATACCGGTTCATTCCATTCCATTCCATTCCATTCCATTCCATTCCATTCCATCCCATTCCATTTGGGTTGATTCCATTCCATTCCATTCCATTCCATTTCATTCCAATCCATTCGTTTTCATTCCATTCCATTCCATTCCATGCCATTCGGTTGCTTCCATTCCAATCCAGAACATTCCATTCCGTTCCATTCAATTCCGGTTCATTCCATTCCATTCCATTCCATTCCATTCCATTCCATTCTATTCCATTCTGTTTAATTCCATTCCATTCCATTCCAATCGAGTTGATTCCATTCCATTCCATTCTATTCCATTCCATTCCATTCTATTCCATTCCATTCCATTCTATTCGCGTTGATTCCATTCCATCCCTTTCCATTCCATTCCATCCCATTCCATTCCATTCCATTCCATTCCATTCGGGTTGATTCCATTGCATTCCATTCCATTCCATTCTATTCCATTCCATTCGGGTTCATTCCATTCCATTCCGTTCCATTCGATTCCATTCCATTCCATTCCATTCGGGATGCTTCCATTCCAGTCAAGAACATTCCATTCCATTCCATTCCATTCCATTCCATTCCGGTTGATTCCATTGCATTCCATTCCATTCCATTTCATTCCATTCGGGTTGATTCCATTCCATTACATTCCATTCTGGTTGATCCTTTTCGATTCCGTTCGCTTCAATTCCATTCCATTCCATTCCATTCGAGTTCCTTCCATTCCATTCCAGAACATTCCATTCCATTCCTTTCCATTCTTTCCATTCCATTCTATTCGGGTTCATTCCATTCCATTCCATTCCATTCCGTTCCATTCTGGTAGAATCCATTCCGGTAGAATCCATTCCGTTCCATTCCAATCCATTCCATTCCATTCCGATTGATTCCATGCCATTCCTTTCCATTCCATTCCGTTCCATTCCATTCCATTCCGATTAATTCCATGCCATTCCATTGCATTCCATTCCATTCCACTCCATTCCTCTGTGGTTGATTCCATTCCATTCCATTCCATTCCATTCCTTTCCAATCCGTTTCATTCCATTCCATTCAATTTCAATCCATTCGGGTTGATTCCATTCCATTCCATTCCATTCCATTAGGGTTGATGCCATTCCATTCCATTCAACACCATTCTATTCCATTTGGGTTGATTCCATTCCATTCCATTCCATTCCATTCCATTACATTCGGGTTAATTCCATTCCATTCCATTCCATTCGATTCCATTTCATTCCATTCCATTCGGGATGCTTCCATTCCACTCAAGAACATTCCATTCCATTCCATTCCATTCCTATCCATTCCTTTCCATTCCGGTTTATCCCTTTACATTCCATTCCATTCCTTTCGTTTTGATTCCATTCCATTCCATTCCATTCCATTCCATTCGGTTTGATTCCATTCCATTCCATTACATTGCTTTCCATTCCATTCCATTTCATTCCATTTGGGTTGATTCCATTCCATTCCACTCCATTCCATTCTGGTCGATTCCATTCCATTCCATTCCCTTCATTTCCATTCCATTCCATTCCATTCTGGTTGCTTCCATTCCGATCCAGAACATTCCATTCCATTCCTTTCCATTACATTCCATTCCGTTCCATTCGGGTTCATTCCATTCAATTCCATTCCATTCCATTCCATTCCATTCCACTCGGGATGTTTCCATTCCATTTCATTCTATTCCATTCCATTCCATTCCAATCCATTCCATTCTGGATGATTACATTCCATTCCATTCGTGTTGATACCATTCCATTCCACGCCATTCCATTCCATTCCTTTAGGGTTGTTGCCGTTCAATTCCATTCCATACCATTCCATTATATTTGGGTTGATTCCATTCCATTCCATTCCATTACATTCGGGTTAATTCCATTCCATTCCTTCCCATTCGATTCCATTCCATTCCTTTCCATTCGGGATGCTTCCATTCCAGTCAAGAACATTCCATTCCATTCCATTCCATTCCATTCCGGTTGATTCCATTGCATTCCATTCCATTCCATTTCATTCCATTCGGGTTGACTCCATTCCATTCCATTCCATTACATTCCATTCTGGTTGATCCTATTCGATTCCATTCGCTTCAATTCCATTCCATTCCATTCCATTCGAGTTGCTTCCATTCTAATCCAGAACATTCCATTCCATTCCTTTCCATTCTTTCCATTCCATTCTATTCGGGTTCATTCCATTCCATTCCATTCCATTCCGATCCATTCTGGTAGAATCCATTCCGTTCCATTCCAATCCATTCCATTTCATTCCGATTGATTCCATGCCATTCCTTTCCATTCCATTCCATTCCGTTCCATTCCATTCCATTCCGATTAATTCCATTCCATTCCATTGCATTCCATTCCATTCCACTCCATTCCTCTGTGGTTGATTGCATTCCATTCCATTCCATTCCTTTCCAATCCGTTTCATTCCATTCTATTCAATTTCAATCCATTCGGGTTGATTCCATTCCATTCCATTCCTTTCCATTATATTCCATTGCATTCCATTCCATTCGGGTTCATTCCATTCCATTCCATTCCATTCCATTCCATTCCATTCCATTCCATTCCCTTCGTGTTGAATCCATTCCATTCCCTTCCATTCCATCCCATTCCATTCTATTCCATTCCATTCCGATACATTCCATTCCATTCCCTTCCATTCGTGTTGATTCCATTCCATGCCATGCCATTCCATTCCATTCCGGTTGATTCCATTCCATTCCATTCCATTCCATTCCATTTCATTTCCTTCGTGTTGATTCCATTCCATTCCATTCCATTCCGTTCCCTTCCATTCCATTCCATTAGAGTTGATTCCATTCCATTCCATTCAATTCCATTCCATTCCATTTCATTCCATTCTCGATGATTCCATTCCATTCCATTCCATTCCATTCGGGTTGATTCCATTCCATTTCATTCCATTAGATTCCATTCCTTTCCATTCCATTCGTGTTAATTCCATGCCATTCCACTCCATTCCATTGCCTTCCATTCCATTCCATTCCATTCGGGTTGCTTCTATTCCATTCCAGAACATTCCATTCCATTCCATTCCGATTGATTCCATTCCATTCCATTGCATTCCATTCCATTCCACTCCATTCCATTGTGGTTGATTCCTTTCCATTCCATTCCATTCCATTCCTTTCCATTCCGTTTCATTCCATTCCATTCAATTTCATTCCATTCGGGTTGAATCCATTCCATTCCATTCCTTTCCATTATATTCCATTCCATTCCATTCCATTCGGGTTCATTCCATACCATTCCATTCCATTCCATTCCATTCCATTCCATTCAATTCCATTCCCTTCGGGTTGAATAAATTCCATTCCCTTGCATTCCATTCCATTCCATTCGGGTTGATTCCATTCCATTCCATTCCATTCCATTCCATTCCATTCCGGTTGATTCCATTCCATTTCTTTCCATTCCATTCCATTCCATTCCATTCCATTCTGGTTTATTCCATTCCATTTCATTCCATTCCATTCCATTCCATTCCATTCTATCCCATTCCATTCCATTCCATTCGGGATGATTCCATTCCATTCCATTCCATACCTTTCCATTGCTGTTGATTCCATTCCATTCCATTCCATTCCATTCCACTCCATTCCATTCCATTCCGTTTGTGTTGATTCCATTCCGTTCCAATCCATACCATTCCATTCCATTCCATTCCGGTTAATTCCGTTCCATTCCATTCCTTTCTATTATATTCCATTGCATTCCATTCCATTCGGGTTCATTCCATTCCATTCCATACCATTCCATTCCATTCCATTCCATTCCATTCCCTTCGTGTTGAATCCATTCCATTCCCTTCCATTCCATCCCATTCCATTCTATTCCATTCCATTCCGATACATTCCATTCCATTCCCTTCCATTCGTGTTGATTCCATTCCATGCCATGCCATTCCATTCCATTCCGGTTGATTCCATTCCATTCCATTCAATTCCATTCCATTCCATTCCATTTCATTTCCTTCGTGTTGATTCCATTCCATTCCATTCCATTCCGTTCCCTTCCATTCCATTCCATTAGAGTTGATTCCATTCCATTCCATTCAATTCCATTCCATTCCATTTCATTCCATTCTCGATGATTCCATTCCATTCCATTCCATTCCATTCGGGTTGATTCCATTCCATTTCATTCCATTAGATTCCATTCCTTTCCATTCCATTCGTGTTAATTCCATGCCATTCCACTCCATTCCATTGCCTTCCATTCCATTCGGGTTGCTTCTATTCCATTCCAGAACATTCCATTCCATTCCATTCCGATTGATTCCATTCCATTCCATTGCATTCCATTCCATTCCACTCCATTCCATTGTGGTTGATTACTTTCCATTCCATTCCATTCCATTCCTTTCCATTCCGTTTCATTCCATTCCATTCAATTTCATTCCATTCGGGTTGAATCCATTCCATTCCATTCCTTTCCATTATATTCCATTCCATTCCATTCCATTCGGGTTCATTCCATTCCATTCCATTCCATTCCATTCCATTCCATTCCATTCCCTTCCCTTCGGGTTGAATAAATTCCATTCCCTTCCATTCCATTCCATTCCATTTGGGTTGATTCCATTCCATTCCATTCCATTCCATTCTGGTTGATTCCATTCCATTTCTTTCCATTCCATTCCATTCCATTCCATTCCATTCTGTTTTATTCCATTCCATTCCATTCCATTCCATTCCATTCTCTTCCATTCTATCCCATTCCATTCCATTCCATTCGGGATGATTCCATTCCATTCCATTCCATTCCAATCCGGTTGATTCCATTCCATTTCTTTCCATTCCATTCCATTCCATTCCATTCCATTCTGGTTTATTCCATTTCATTCCATTCCATTCCATTCCATTCCATTCCATTCCATTCCATTCCATTCTATTCCATTCTATCCCATTCCATTCCATTCCATTCGGGATGATTCCATTCCATTCCATTCCATACCTTTCCATTGCTGTTGATTCCATTCCATTCGGGATGATTCCATTCCATTCCATTCCATACCTTTCCATTGCTGTTGATTCCATTCCATTCCATTCCATTCCATTCCACTCCATTCCATGCCATTCCGTTTGTGTTGATTCCATTCCGTTCCAATCCATACCATTCCATTCCATTCCATTCCGGTTAATTCCATTCCATTCCATTTCATTCAATTCCATTCTGGTTGATTCCATTCCATTTCTTCCTATTCCATTCCATTCCATTCTATTCCATTCCATTCCATTCTATTCGCGTTGATTCCATTCCATCCCATTCCATTCCATTCCATCCCATTCCATTCCATTCCATTCGGGTTGATTCCATTGCATTCCATTCCATTCCATACCATTTGCGTGGATTCCATTCCATTCCATTCAATTCCATTGCATTCCATTCCATTCAGGTTGATTCCTTTCCATTCCATTCCATTGCATTCCATTCCATACCATTCCATTCCATTCCACTCAGGTTGATTCCATTCCATTTCTTTCCATTCCATTCCATTCCATTCCATTCCATTCGGGTTTATTCCATTCCATTCCATTCCATTCCATTCCGTTCCATTCCATTCCATTCTATGCCATTCCAATCCATTCCATTCCGTTTGATTCCATTCCATTCCATTCCATACCATTCCATTCCTGTTGATTCCTTTCAATTCCACTCCATTCCATTCCATTCCGTTTGGGTTGATTCCATTCCGTTCCAATCCATACCATTCCATTCCATTCGGGTTGATTCCATTCCATTCCATTCCATTCCATTTCATTGCATTCTGTTTGATTCCATTCCATTCCATTCCATTCCATTCCATTCCATTCCATTCCATTCCATTCCATTCTGGTTGATTCCATTCCATTCCATTCCATTCCATTTCATTACATTCCATTCGGGTTGATTCCATTCCATTCCATTCTATTCCATTCCATTCCATTCAATTCGCTTTGATTCCATTCCATTCGATTCCATTCCATTCGGATTGACTCCATTCCATTCCATTTCATTCCATTCTATTCCATTCCATTGCATTCCATTTCATTCCATTCGGGTAGATTCCGTTCTATTCCATTCCTATCCATACCATTCCATACCGGTTCATTCCATTCCATTCCATTCCATTCCATCCCATTCCATTTGGGTTGATTCCATTCCATTCCATTCCATTCCATTTCATTCCAATCCATTCGGTTTCATTCCATTCCATTCCATTCCATGCCATTCAGTTGCTTCCATTCCAATCCAGAACATTCCATTCCGTTCCATTCAATTCCGGTTCATTCCATTCCATTCCATTCCATTCCATTCTATTCCATTCTGTTTAATTCCATTCCATTCCATTCCATTCGAGTTGATTCCATTCCATTCCATTCTATTCCATTCCATTCCATTCTATTCCATTCCATTCCATTCTATTCGCGTTGATTCCATTCCATCCCTTTCCATTCCATTCCATCCCATTCCATTCCATTCCATTCCATTCCATTCGGGTTGATTCCATTGCATTCCATTCCATTCCATTCTATTCCATTCCATTCGGGTTCATTCCATTCCATTCCGTTCCATTCGATTCCATTCCATTCCATTCCATTCGGGATGCTTCCATTCCAGTCAGGAACATTCCATTCCATTCCATTCCATTCCATTCCATTCCATTCCATTCCATTCCATTCCATTCCGGTTGATTCCATTGCATTCCATTCCATTCCATTTCATTCCATTCGGGTTGATTCCATTCCATTACATTCCATTACATTCCATTCTGGTTGATCCTTTTCGATTCCATTCGCTTCAATTCCATTCCATTCCATTCCATTCGAGTTGCTTCCATTCCATTCCAGAACATTCCATTCCATTCCTTTCCATTCTTTCCATTCCATTCTATTCGGGTTCATTCCATTCCATTCCATTCCATTCCATTCCGTTCCATTCTGGTAGAATCCATTCCATTCCATTCCAATCCATTCCATTCCATTCCGATTGATTCCATGCCATTCCTTTCCATTCCATTCCGTTCCATTCCATTCCATTCCGATTAATTCCATGCCATTCCATTGCATTCCATTCCATTCCACTCCATTCCTCTGTGGTTGATTCCATTCCATTCCATTCCATTCCATTCCATTCCATTCCATTCCTTTCCAATCCGTTTCATTCCATTTCATTCAATTTCAATCTATTCAGGTTGATTCCATTCCATTCCATTCCATTCCATTCCATTAGGGTTGATGCCATTCCATTCCATTCAACACCATTCTATTCCATTTGGGTTGATTCCATTCCATTCCATTCCATTCCATTACATTACATTACATTCGGGTTAATTCCATTCCATTCCATTCCATTCGATTCCATTTCATTCCATTCCATTCGGGATGCTTCCATTCCAGTCAAGAACATTCCATTCCATTCCATTCCATTCCTATCCATTCCTTTCCATTCCGGTTTATCCCTTTACATTCCATTCCATTCCTTTCGTTTTGATTCCATTCCATTCCATTCCATTCCATTCCATTCGGTTTGATTCCATTCCATTCCATTACATTGCTTTCCATTCCATTCCATTTCATTCCATTCGGGTTGATTCCATTCCATTCCACTCCATTCCATTCTGGTCGATTCCATTCCATTCCATTCCCTTCATTTCCATTCCATTCCATTCCATTCTGGTTGCTTCCATTCCGATCCAGAACATTCCATTCCATTCCTTTCCATTACATTCCATTCCGTTCCATTCGGGTTCATTCCATTCCATTCCATTCCATTCCATTCCATTCCATTCCACTCGGGATGTTTCCATTCCATTTCATTCTATTCCATTCCATTCCATTCCAATCCATTCCATTCTGGATGATTACATTCCATTCCATTCGTGTTGATACCATTCCATTCCACGCCATTGCATTCCATTCCTTTAGGGTTGTTGCCGTTCAATTCCATTCCATACCATTCCATTATATTTGGGTTGATTCCATTCCATTCCATTCCATTTCATTCGGGTTAATTCCATTCCATTCCTTCCCATTCGATTCCATTCCATTCCTTTCCATTCGGGATGCTTCCATTCCAGTCAAGAACATTCCATTACATAACATTCCATTCCATTCCATTCCGGTTGATTCCATTGCATTCCATTCCATTCCATTTCATTCCATTCGGGTTGATTCCATTCCATTCCATTCCATTACATTCCATTCTGGTTGATCCTATTCGATTCCATTCGCTTCAATTCCATTCCATTCCATTCCATTCCAGGTGCTTCCATTCCAATCCAGAACATTCCATTCCATTCCTTTCCATTCTTTCCATTCCATTCTATTCGGGTTCATTCCATTCCATTCCATTCCATTCCGATCCATTCTGGTAGAATCCATTCCGTTCCATTCCAATCCATTCCATTTCATTCCGATTGATTCCATGCCATTCCTTTCCATTCCATTCCATTCCGTTCCATTCCATTCCATTCCGATTAATTCCATTCCATTCCATTGCATTCCATTCCATTCCACTCCATTCCTCTGTGGTTGATTGCATTCCATTCCATTCCATTCCTTTCCAATCCGTTTCATTCCATTCCATTCAATTTCAATCCATTCGGGTTGATTCCATTCCATTCCATTCCTTTCCATTATATTCCATTGCATTCCATTCCATTCGGGTTCATTCCATTCCATTCCATTCCATTCCATTCCATTCCATTCCCTTCGTGTTGAATCCATTCCATTCCCTTCCATTCCATCCCATTCCATTCTATTCCATTCCATTCCGATACATTCCATTCCATTCCCTTCCATTCGTGTTGATTCCATTCCATGCCATGCCATTCCATTCCATTCCGGTTGATTCCATTCCATTCCATTCCATTCCATTCCATTCCATTAGATTCCATTTCATTTCCTTCGTGTTGATTCCATTCCATTCCATTCCATTCCGTTCCCTTCCATTCCATTCCATTAGAGTTGATTCCATTCCATTCCATTCAATTCCATTCCATTCCATTTCATTCCATTCTCGATGATTCCATTCCATTCCATTCCATTCCATTCGGGTTGATTCCATTCCATTTCATTCCATTAGATTCCATTCCTTTCCATTCCATTCGTGTTAATTCCATGCCATTCCACTCCATTCCATTGCCTTCCATTCCATTCCATTCCATTCGGGTTGCTTCTATTCCATTCCAGAACATTCCATTCCATTCCATTCCGATTGATTCCATTCCATTCCATTGCATTCCATTCCATTCCACTCCATTCCATTGTGGTTGATTACTTTCCATTCCATTCCATTCCATTCCTTTCCATTCCGTTTCATTCCATTCCATTCAATTTCATTCCATTCGGGTTGAATCCATTCCATTCCATTCCTTTCCATTATATTCCATTCCATTCCATTCCATTCGGGTTCATTCCATTCCATTCCATTCCATTCCATTCCATTCCCTTCGGGTTGAATAAATTCCATTCCCTTCCATTCCATTCCATTCCATTCGGGTTGATTCCATTCCATTCCATTCCATTCCATTCCATTCCATTCCGGTTGATTCCATTCCATTTCTTTCCATTCCATTCCATTCCATTCCATTCCATTCCATTCTGGTTTATTCCATTCCATTCCATTCCATTCCATTCCATTCCATTCCATTCTATTCCATTCTATCCCATTCCATTCCATTCCATTCGGGATGATTCCATTCCATTCCATTCCATACCTTTCCATTGCTGTTGATTCCATTCCATTCCATTCCATTCCACTCCATTCCATTCCATTCCGTTTGTGTTGATTACATTCCGTTCCAATCCATACCATTCCATTCCATTCCATTCCGGTTAATTCCATTCCATTCCATTTCATTCAATTCCATTCTGGTTGATTCCATTCCATTTCTTCCTATTCCATTCCATTCCATTCTATTCCATTCCATTCCATTCTATTCACGTTGATTCCATTCCATCCCATTCCATTCCATTCCATCCCATTCCATTCCATTCCATTCGGGTTGATTCCATTGCATTCCTTTCCATTCCATACCGTTTGCGTGGATTCCATTCCATTCCATTCAATTCCATTGCATTCCATTCCATTCAGGTTGATTCCTTTCCATTCCATTCCATTGCATTCCATTCCATAACATTCCATTCCATTCCACTCAGGTTGATTCCATTCCATTTCTTTCCATTCCATTCCATTCCATTCGGGTTTATTCCATTCCATTCCATTCCATTCCATTCCATTCCATTCCATTCCATTCCGTTCCATTCCATTCCATTCTATGCCATTCCAATCCATTCCATTCCGTTTGATTCCATTCCATTCCATTCCATACCATTCCATTCCTGTTGATTCCTTTCAATTCCACTCCATTCCATTCCATTCCGTTTGGGTTGATTCCATTCCGTTCCAATCCATACCATTCCATTCCATTCTGGTTGATTCCATTCCATTCCATTCCATTCCATTTCATTGCATTCTGTTTGATTCCATTCCATTCCATTCCATTCCATTCCATTCTGGTTGATTCCATTCCATTCCATTCCATTCCATTTCATTACATTCCATTCGGGTTGATTCCATTCCATTCCATTCTATTCCATTCCATTCCATTCAATTCGCTTTGATTCCATTCCATTCGATTCCATTCCATTCGGATTGACTCCATTCCATTCCATTTCATTCCATTCTATTCCATTCCATTGCATTCCATTTCATTCCATTCGGGTAGATTCCGTTCTATTACATTCCTATCCATACCATTCCATACCGGTTCATTCCATTCCATTCCATTCCATTCCATTCCATTCCATCCCATTCCATTTGGGTTGATTCCATTCCATTCCATTCCATTCCATTTCATTCCAATCCATTCGGTTTCATTCCATTCCATTCCATTCCATGCCATTCGGTTGCTTCCATTCCAATCCAGAACATTCCATTCCGTTCCATTCAATTCCGGTTCATTCCATTCCATTCCATTCCATTCCATTCTATTCCATTCTGTTTAATTCCATTCCATTCCATTCCATTCCATTCGAGTTGATTCCATTCCATTCCATTCTATTCCATTCCATTCCATTCTATTCCATTCCATTCCGTTCTATTCGCGTTGATTCCATTCCATCCCTTTCCATTCCATTCCATCCCATTCCATTCCATTCCATTCCATTCCATTCGGGTTGATTCCATTGCATTCCATTCCATTCCATTCTATTCCATTCCATTCGGGTTCATTCCATTCCATTCCATTCCATTCGATTCCATTCCATTCCATTCCATTAGGGATGCTTCCATTCCAGTCAAGAACATTCCATTCCATTCCATTCCATTCCATTCCATTCCGGTTGATTCCATTGCATTCCATTCCATTCCATTTCATTCCATTCGGGTTGATTCCATTACATTACATTCCATTCTGGTTGATCCTATTCGATTCCATTCGCTTCAATTCCATTCCATTCCATTCCATTCGAGTTGCTTCCATTCCATTCCAGAACATTCCATTCCATTCCTTTCCATTCTTTCCATTCCATTCTATTCGGGTTCATTCCATTCCATTCCATTCCATTCCGTTCCATTCTGGTAGAATCCATTCCGTTCCATTCCAATCCATTCCATTCCATTCCGATTGATTCCATGCCATTCCTTTCCATTCCATTCCGTTCCATTCCATTCCGATTAATTCCATGTCATTCCACTGCATTCCATTCCATTCCACTCCATTCCTCTGTGGTTGATTCCATTCCATTCCATTCCATTCCATTCCATTCCATTCCATTCCATTCCTTTCCAATCCGTTTCATTCCATTCCATTCAATTTCAATCCATTCGGGTTGATTCCATTCCATTCCACTCCATTCCATTAGTGTTGATGCCATTCCATTCCATTCAACACCATTCTATTCCATTTGGGTTGATTCCATTCCATTCCATTCCATTCCATTACATTACATTCGGGTTAATTCCATTCCATTCCATTCCATTCGATTCCATTTCATTCCATTCCATTCGGGATGCTTCCATTCCCGTCAAGAACATTCCATTCCATTCCATTCCATTCCTATCCATTCCTTTCCATTCCGGTTTATCCCTTTACATTCCATTCCATTCCTTTCGTTTTGATTCCATTCCATTCCATTCCATTCCATTCCATTCGGTTTGATTCCATTCCATTCCATTACATTGCTTTCCATTCCATTCCATTTCATTCCATTCGGGTTGATTCCATTCCATTCCACTCCATTCCATTCTGGTCGATTCCATTCCATTCCATTCCCTTCATTTCCATTCCATTCCATTCCATTCTGGTTGCTTCCATTCCGATCCAGAACATTCCATTCCATTCCTTTCCATTACATTCCATTCCGTTCCATTCGGGTTCATTCCATTCAATTCCATTCCATTCCATTCCATTCCATTCCATTCCATTCCATTCCATTCCATTCCATTCCACTCGGGATGTTTCCATTCCATTTCATTCTATTCCATTCCATTCCATTCCAATCCATTCCATTCTGGATGATTACATTCCATTCCATTCGTGTTGATACCATTCCATTCCACGCCATTCCATTCCATTCCTTTAGGGTTGTTGCCGTTCAATTCCATTCCATACCATTCCATTATATTTGGGTTGATTCCATTCCATTCCATTCCATTACATTCGGGTTAATTCCATTCCATTCCTTCCCATTCGATTCCATTCCATTCCATTCCATTCGGGATGCTTCCATTCCAGTCAAGAACATTCCATTACATAACATTCCATTCCATTCCATTCCGGTTGATTCCATTGCATTCCATTCCATTCCATTTCATTCCATTCCGGTTGATTCCATTCCATTACATTCCATTCTGGTTGATCCTATTCGATTCCATTCGCTTCAATTCCATTCCATTCCATTCCATTCGAGTTGCTTCCATTCCAATCCAGAACATTCCATTCCATTCCTTTACATTCTTTCCATTCCATTCTATTCGGGTTCATTCCATTCCATTCCATTCCATTCCGTTCCATTCTGGTAGAATCCATTCCGTTCCATTCCAATCCATTCCATTTCATTCCGATTGATTCCATGCCATTCCTTTCCATTCCATTCCATTCCGTTCCATTCCATTCCATTCCGATTAATTCCATTCCATTCCATTGCATTCCATTCCATTCCACTCCATTCCTCTGTGGTTGATTGCATTCCATTCCATTCCATTCCATTCCATTCCATTCCTTTCCAATCCGTTTCATTCCATTCCATTCAATTTCAATCCATTCGGGTTGATTCCATTCCATTCCATTCCTTTCCATTATATTCCATTGCATTCCATTCCATTCGGGTTCATTCCATTCCATTCCCTTCGTGTTGAATCCATTCCATTCCCTTCCATTCCATCCCATTCCATTCTATTCCATTCCATTCCGATACATTCCATTCCATTCCCTTCCATTCGTGTTGATTCCATTCCATGCCATGCCATTCCATTCCATTCCAGTTGATTCCATTCCATTCCATTCCATTCCATTCCATTCCATTCCATTCCATTTCATTTCCTTCGTGTTGATTCCATTCCATTCCATTCCATTCCGTTCCCTTCCATTCCATTCCATTAGAGTTGATTCCATTCCATTCCATTCAATTCCATTCCTTTCCATTTCATTCCATTCTCGATGATTCCATTCCATTCCATTCCATTCCATTCGGGTTGATTCCATTCCATTTCATTCCATTAGATTCCATTCCTTTCCATTCCATTTGTGTTAATTCCATGCCATTCCACTCCATTCCATTTCCTTCCATTCCATTCCATTCCATTCGGGTTGCTTCTATTCCATTCCAGCACATTCCATTCCATTCCATTCCGATTGATTCCATTCCATTCCATTGCATTCCATTCCATTCCACTCCATTCCATTGTGGTTGATTCCTTTCCATTCCATTCCATTCCATTCCTTTCCATGCCGTTTCATTCCATTCCATTCAATTTCATTCCATTCGGGTTGAATCCATTCCATTCCATTCCTTTCGGGTTCATTCCATTCCATTCCATTCCATTCCATTCCATTCCATTCCATTCCCTTCGGGTTGAATAAATTCCATTCCCTTCCATTCCATTCCATTCCATTCGGGTTGATTCCATTCCATTCCATTCCATTCCATTCCATTCCATTCCGGTTGATTCCATTCCATTTCTTTCCATTCCATTCCATTCCATTCCATTCCATTCTGGTTTATTCCATTCCATTCCATTCCATTCCATTCCATTCCATTTCATTCCATTCTATTCCATTTTATCCCATTCCATTCCATTCCATTCGGGATGATTCCATTCCATTCCATTCCATACCTTTCCATTGCTGTTGATTCCATTCCATTCCATTCCATTCCATTCCACTCCATTCCATTCCATTCCGTTTGTGTTGATTCCATTCCGTTCCAATCCATACCATTCCATTCCATTCCATTCCGGTTAATTCCATTCCATTCCGTTTCATTCAATTCCATTCTGGTTGATTCCATTCCATTTCTTCCTATTCCATTCCATTCCATTCTATTCCATTCCATTCCATTCTATTCGCGTTGATTCCATTCCATCCCATTCCATTCCATTCCATCCCATTCCATTCCATTCCATTCGGGTTGATTCCATTGCATTCCATTCCATTCCATACCATTTGCGTGGATTCCATTCCATTCCATTCAATTCCATTGCATTCCATTCCATTCGGGTTGATTCCTTTCCATTCCATTCCATTGCATTCCATTCCATACCATTCCATTCCATTCCACTCAGGTTGATTCCATTCCATTTCTTTCCATTCCATTCCATTCCATTCCATTCCATTCGGGTTTATTCTATTCCATTCCATTCCATTCCATTCCATTCCATTCCGTTCCATTCCATTCCATTCTATGCCATTCCAATCCATTCCATTCCGTTTGATTCCATTCCATTCCATTCCATACCATTCCATTCCTGTTGATTCCTTTCAATTCCACTCCATTCCATTCCATTCCGTTTGGGTTGATTCCATTCCGTTCCAATCCATACCATTCCATTCCATTCGGGTTGATTCCATTCCATTCCATTCCATTCCATTTCATTGCATTCTGTTTGATTCCATTCCATTCCATTCCATTCCATTCCATTCAATTCGCTTTGATTCCATTCCATTCGATTCCATTCCATTCGGATTGACTCCATTCCATTCCATTTCATTCCATTCTATTCCATTCCATTGCATTCCATTTCATTCCATTCGGGTAGATTCCGTTCTATTCCATTCCTATCCATACCATTCCATACAGGTTCATTCCATTCCATTCCATTCCATTCCATCCCATTCCATTTGGGTTGATTCCATTCCATTCCATTCCATTCCATTTCATTCCAATCCATTCGGTTTCATTCCATTCCATTCCATTCCATGCCATTCGGTTGCTTCCATTCCAATCCAGAACATTCCATTCCGTTCCATTCAATTCCGGTTCATTCCATTCCATTCCATTCCATTCCATTCTATTCCATTCTGTTTAATTCCATTCCATTCCATTCCATTCCATTCGAGTTGATTCCATTCCATTCCATTCTATTCCATTCCATTCCATTCTATTCCATTCCATTCCATTCTATTCGCGTTGATTCCATTCCATCCCTTTCCATTCCATTCCATCCCATTCCATTCCATTCCATTCCATTCCATTCGGGTTGATTCCATTGCATTCCATTCCATTCCATTCTATTCCATTCCATTCGGGTTCATTCCATTCCATTCCGTTCCATTCGATTCCATTCCATTCCATTCCATTCGGGATGCTTCCATTCCAGTCAAGAACATTCCATTCCATTCCATTCCATTCCATTCCATTCCGGTTGATTCCATTGCATTCCATTCCATTCCATTTCATTCCATTCGGGTTGATTCCATTCCATTACATTCCATTACATTCCATTCTGGTTGATCCTATTCGATTCCATTCGCTTCACTTCCATTCCATTCCATTCCATTCGAGTTGCTTCCATTCCATTCCAGATCATTCCATTCCATTCCTTTCCATTCTTTCCATTCCATTCTATTCGGGTTCATTCCATTCCATTCCATTCCATTCCGTTCCATTCTGGTAGAATCCATTCCGTTCCATTCCAATCCATTCCATTCCATTCCGATTGATTCCATGCCATTCCTTTCCATTCCATTCCGTTCCATTCCATTCCATTCCGATTAACTCCATGCCATTCCATTGCATTCCATTCCATTCCACTCCATTCCTCTGTGGTTGATTCCATTCCATTCCATTCCATTCCATTCCCTTCCATTCGTGTTGATTCCATTCCATGCCATGCCACTCCATTCCATTCTGGTTGATTCCATTCCATTCCATTCCATTCCATTCCATTCCATTCCATTCCATTCCATTAGATTCCATTTCATTCCATTCCATTCGGGATGCTTCCATTCCAGTCAAGAACATTCCATTCCATTCCATTCCATTCCTATCCATTCCTTTCCAATCCGTTTCATTCCATTCCATTCAATTTCAATCCATTCGGGTTGATTCCATTCCATTCCATTCCATTCCATTAGGGTTGATGCCATTCCATTCCATTCAACACCATTCTATTCCATTTGGGTTGATTCCATTCCATTCCATTCCATTCCATTCCATTCCATTACATTCGGGTTAATTCCATTCCATTCCATTCCATTCCATTCCATTTCATTCCATTCCATTCGGGATGCTTCCATTCCAGTCAAGAACATTCCATTCCATTCCATTCCATTCCTATCCATTCCTTTCCATTCCGGTTTATCCCTTTACATTCCATTCCATTCCTTTCGTTTTGATTCCATTCCATTCCATTCCATTCCATTCCATTCGGTTTGATTCCATTCCATTCCATTACATTGCTTTCCATTCCATTCCATTTCATTCCATTCGGGTTGATTCCATTCCATTCCACTCCATTCCATTCTGGTCGATTCCATTCCATTCCATTCCCTTCATTTCCATTCCATTCCATTCCATTCTGGTTGCTTCCATTCCGATCCAGAACATTCCATTCCATTCCTTTCCATTACATTCCATTCCGTTCCATTCGGGTTCATTCCATTCAATTCCATTCCATTCCATTCCATTCCATTCCATTCCATTCCACTCGGGATGTTTCCATTCCATTTCATTCTATTCCATTCCATTCCATTCCAATCCATTCCATTCTGGATGATTACATTCCATTCCATTCGTGTTGATACCATTCCATTCCACGCCATTCCATTCCATTCCTTTAGGGTTGTTGCCGTTCAATTCCATTCCATACCATTCCATTATATTTGGGTTGATTCCATTCCATTCCATTCCATTACATTCGGGTTAATTCCACTCCATTCCTTCCCATTCGATTCCATTCCATTCCATTCCATTCGGGATGCTTCCATTCCAGTCAAGAACATTCCATTACATAACATTCCATTCCATTCCATTCCGGTTGATTCCATTGCATTCCATTCTATTCCATTTCATTCCATTCGGGTTGATTCCATTCCATTCCATTCCATTACATTCCATTCTGGTTGATCCTATTCGATTCCATTTGCTTCAATTCCATTCCATTCCATTCCATTCGAGTTGCTTCCATTCCAATCCAGAACATTCCATTCCATTCCTTTCCATTCTTTCCATTCCATTCTATTCGGGTTCATTCCATTCCATTCCATTCCATTCCGTTCCATTCGGGTAGAATCCATTGGGTTCCATTCCAATCCATTCCATTTCATTCCGATTGATTCCATGCCATTCCTTTCCATTCCATTCCATTCCGTTCCATTCCATTCCATTCCGATTAATTCCATTCCATTCCATTGCATTCCATTCCATTCCACTCCATTCCTCTGTGGTTGATTGCATTCCATTCCATTCCATTCCATTCCATTCCATTCCTTTCCAATCCGTTTCATTCCATTCCATTCAATTTCAATCCATTCGGGTTGATTCCATTCCATTCCATTCCTTTCCATTATATTCCATTGCATTCCATTCCATTCGGGTTCATTCCATTCCATTCCATTCCATTCCATTCCATTCCATTCCATTCCCTTCGTGTTGAATCCATTCCATTCCCTTCCATTCCATCCCATTCCATTCTATTCCATTCCATTCCGATACATTCCATTCCATTCCCTTCCATTCGTGTTGATTCCATTCCATGCCATGCCATTCCATTCCATTCTGGTTGATTCCATTCCATTCCATTCCATTCCATTCCATTCCATTCCATTCCATTCCATTTCATTTCCTTCGTGTTGATTCCATTCCATTCCATTCCATTCCGTTCCCTTACATTCCATTCCATTAGAGTTGATTCCATTCCATTCCATTCAATTCCATTCCATTCCATTTCATTGCATTCTCGATGATTCCATTCCATTCCATTCCATTCCATTCCATTCCATTCCATTCCATCCCATTCCATTCCATACGGGTTGATTCCAATCCGTTCCATTCCTTTCCATTCTATTTCATTCCATTCGTGTTGATTCCGTTCCATTCCATTCCATCGCATTCCATTCCATTCCGTTTCATTCCATTCATGTTGATTCCTTTCCATTCCATTCCATTCGGGATGATTCCATTCCCTTCCATTCCATTCCATTCCATTCCATTCGTGTTGATACCATTCCATTCCACGCCATTCCATTCCATTCCATTCCATTAGGGTTGATGCCATTCCATTCCATTCCATACCATTCCATTCCCGTTGGGTTGATTCCATTCCATTCCACTCCATTCCATTTGGGTTAATTGCATTCCATTCCATTCCATTCGACTCCATTCCGTTCCATTCCATTCGGGTGGCTTCCAATCCAGTCAAGAACATTCCATTCCATTCCATTCCATTCCATTCCATTCCTCTCCATTCCAATCCATTCCATTCCCTGTGGGTTGATTCCATTCCATTCCATTCCATTCCATTCCATGCCATTCCATTCCATTCGGGTTGATTCCATTCCATTCCATTCCATTCCACTCCACTCCATTCCATTGCATTTCATTCGGGTTGATTCCATTCCATTCAATTCCATACCATTCCATTCCACTCGGGTTGATTCCATTCCATTCCATTCCATTCCATTCCATTCGTGTTGATTCCATTCCATTCCATTCCATTCCATTCCATTCCATTCCATTCTTGTAGATTCCGTTCTATTCCATTCCATTCCATTCCATTCCATTCCGTTCGGGTTGATTCCATTCCGTTCCATTCGAATCCATTCCTTTCCATTCCGATTGATTCCATGCTATTCCTTTCCATTCCATTCCGTTCCATTCCATTCCATTCCAATTGATTCCATTCCATTCCATTGCATTCCATTACATTCAACTCCATTCCTTTGTTGTTGATTCCATTCCATTCCATTCCATTCCATTCCATTCCTTTCCATTCCGTTTCATTCCATTCCATTCAATTTCATTCCATTCGGGTTGATTCCATTCCATTCCATTCCTTTCCATTATATTCCATTCCATTCCATTCCAGTCGGGTTCATTCCATTCCATTCCATTCCATTCCATTCGATTCCATTCCATTCCCTTCGGGTTGAATCCATTCCATTCCCTTCCATTCCATTCCATTCCATTCCATTCGGGTTGATTCCATTCCATTCCGTTCCATTCCATTCCATTCCATTAAATTCCTTTCCGGTTGATTCCATTCCATTTCTTTCCATTCCATTCCATTCTGGTTTATTCCATTCCATTCCATTCCATTCCATTCCATTCCATTCCATTCCATTCCATTCCATTCCATTCCATTCCATCTCATTCTATTCCATTCTATGCCATTTCATTCCATTCCATTCGTGTTGATTCCATTCCATTCCATTCCATACCATTCCATTGCTGTTGATTCCATTCCATTCCATTCCATTCCATTCCACTCCATTAACTTCCATTCCGTTTGGGTTGATTCCATTCCATTCCAATCCATGCCATTCCATTCCATTCCGCTTGATTCCATTCCATTCCATTTCATTCCATTCCATTCGGGTTGATTCCATTCCATTTCTTTCTATTCCATTCCATTCCATTCTATTCCATTCCATTCCATTCTATTCGCATTGATTCCATTCCATCCCATTCCATTCCATTCCATCCCATTCCATTCCATTCCATTCGGGTTGAATCCATTGCATTCCATTCCATTCCATACCATTTGGGTGGATTCCATTCCATTCCATTCAATTCCATTCCATTCCATTCCGTTTGGGTTGATTCCATTCCCTTCCATTCCGTTGCATTCCATTCCATTCCATTCCATTCCACTCAGGTTGATTCCATTCCATTTCTTTCCATTCCATTCCATTCCATTCGGGTTTACTCCATTCCATTCCATTCCATTCCATTCCATTCCATTCCATTCCATTCGGTTGCTTCCATTCCATTCCAGAAAATTCCATTCCATTCCATTCCATTTCGGTTGATTCCATTGCATTCCATTCCATTCCATTCTTATCCATTCCATTCCTTTTGCTTCCATTCTATTCCATTCCAATCCATTTTATTCCATTCGGTTTGATTCCATTCCATTCCATTCCAATGCATTCCATTCCATTCCATTTCATTCCATTTGGTTTTATTCCATTTCATTGCATTCTCTTCTATTCCATTCTGGTTGATTCCATTCCATTCCATTCCACTCCATTCCATTTCATTCGGGTTGATTCCATTCCATTCTATTCCATTCCATTCCATTCAATTCCATTCCATTCCATTTGTGTTGACTACATTCCATTCCATTCCATTCCATTCCATTCGGTTTGATTCCATCCCATTCCGTTCCATTCCATTCTATTCCATTCCATTCGTGTTGATTCCATTCCATTCCACTCCATTGAATTCCATTCCATTCCGTTTCATTCCATTCGTGTTGATTCCATTCCATTCCATTCCATTCCATTCCCTTCCATTCGTGTTGATTCCATTCCATGGCATGCCATTCCATTCCATTCCATTCCATTCCATTCCGGTTGATTCCATTCCATTCCATTCCATTCCATTCCATTTCATTTCCTTCGTGTTGATTCCATTCCATTCCATTCCATTCCGTTCCCTTCCATTCCATTCCATTAGAGTTGATTCCATTCCATTCCATTCCATTCCATTCGGGTTGATTCCATTCCATTTCATTCCATTAGATTCCATTCCTTTCCATTCCATTCCTTTCAGGTTGATTCCATTACGTTCCATTCCATTCCATTTGGGTTGATACCTTTCCCTTCCATTCCATTCCATTCCATTACATTCTATTCGGGTTGATTCCATTCCATTCCATTCCATTCCATTCCATTTTGGTTGATTCCATTCCATTCGATTCCATTCCATTCGTGTTGATTCCATTCAATTCCATTCAATTGCATTCCATTTCATTCCGTTTCATTCCATTTGTGTTGATTCCATTCCATTCCATTCCATTCCATTCCCTTCCATTCGTGTTGATTCCATTCGATGCCACTGCATTCCATTCCATTCCATTCCATTCGGCTTGATTCCATGCCATTCCTTTCCTTTCCCTTCTATTCCATTCCATTCCTTTGCACTCCATTCCATTCCATTCCATTCCATTTCATTCCATTCGGGTTGATGGCATTCCATTCCATTCCATTCCATTCGGGTTCATTCCATTTCATTCCATTCCTTTCCATTCCACAGCATTCTATTCCATTCTATTCCCTTCCATTGCATTCCATTCCATTGCATTTCATTCCATTCCGGTTGATTCCATTCCATTCCATTCCATTCCATTCTATTCCATTCCATTCCTTTTGATTCCATTCCATTCCATTCAATTCCATTTTATTCCATTCGGCTTGATTCCATTCGGGTTGTTTCCATTCCATTGCATTCCATTCAATTCCATTCTATTCCATTCTGGTTGATTCCATTCCATTCCATTCCATTCCATTCGGGTTGATTCCATTCAATTCCATTCTCTTCCATACCATTACATTCTCATCCATTCCATTCCATTCTTTTCCAATCCATTCCATTCTATTCGCATTGATTCCATTCCATCCCATTCCATTCCATTCCATCCCATTCCATTCCATTCCATTCGTGTTGATTCCATTGCATTCAGCTGCATTCCATTCCATTTGTGTGGATTCCATTCCATTCCATTCCATTCCATTCCATTCCATACTGGTTGATTCCAATCCGTTCCATTCCTTTCCATTCTATTTCATTCCATTCGTGTTGATTCCGTTCCATTCCATTCCATCGCATTCCATTCCATTCCGTTTCATTCCATTCATGTTGATTCCTTTCCATTCCATTCCATTCGGGATGATTCCATTCCCTTCCATTCCATTCCATTCCATTCGTGTTGATACCATTCCTTTCCACGCCATTCCATTCCATTCCATTGCATTAGGGTTGATGCCATTCCATTCCATTCCATACAATTCCATTCCGGTTGGTTTGATTCCATTCCATTCCACTCCATTCCATTTGGGTTAATTGCATTCCATTCCATTCCATTCGACTCCATTCCGTTCCATTCCATACGGGTGGCTTCCATTCCAGTCAAGAACATTCCATTCCATTCCATTCCATTCCATTCCATTCCTCTCCATTCCAATCCATTCCATTCCATATGGGTTGATTCCATTCCATTCCATTCCATTCCATTCCATTCCATTCCATTCCATTCCACTCCATTCCATTGCATTCCATTCGGGTTGATTCCATTCCATTCCATTCCATACCATTCCATTCCACTCGGGTTGATTCCATTCCATTCCATTCCATTCCGTTCCATTCGGGTTGATTCCATTCCATTCCATTCCATTCCGTTCCATTCTTGTAGACTCCGTTCTATTCCATTCCATTCCATTTCGTTCGGGTTGATTCCATTCCGTTCCATTCGAATCCATTCCATTCCATTCCGATTGATTCCATGCCATTCCTTTCCATTCCATTCCGTTCCATTCCATTCCATTCCGATTGATTCCATTCCATTCCATTGCATTCCATTCCATTCAACTCCATTCCTTTGTGGTTGATTCCATTCCATTCCATTCCATTCCATTCCATTCCATTCCATTCCATTCCTTTCCATTCCGTTTCATTCCATTCCATTCAATTTCATTCCATTCGGGTTGATTCCATTCCATTCCATTCCTTTCCATTATATTCCATTCCATTCCATTCCTTTCCATTATATTCCATTCCATTCCATTCCAGTCGGGTTCATTCCATTCCATTCCATTCCATTCCATTCTATTCCATTCCATTCCCTTCGTGTTGAATCCATTCCATTCCCTTCCATTCCATTCCATTCCATTCCATTCGGGTTGATTCCATTCCATTCCGTTCCATTCCATTCCATTCCATTCCATTCCTTTCCGGTTGATTCCATTCCATTTCTTTCCATTCCATTCCATTCTGGTTTATTCCATTCCATTACATTCCATTCCATTCCATTCCATTCCATTCCATCTCATTCTATTCCATTCTATCCCATTTCATTCCATTCCATTCGGGTTGATTCCATTCCATTCCATTCCATACCATTCCACTGCTGTTGATTCTATTACATTCCATTCCATTCCATTCCACTCCATTCCATTCCATTCCGTTTGGGTTGATTCCATTCCGTTCCAATCCATACCATTCCACTCCATTCCGGTTGATTCCATTCCATTCCATTTCATTCCATTCCATTCGGGTTGATTCCATTCCATTTCTTTCTATTCCATTCCATTCCATTCTATTCCATTCCATTCCATTTTATTCGTGTTGATTCCATTCCATCCCATTCCATTCCATTCCATCCCATTCCATTCCATTCCATTCGGGTTGAATCCATTGCATTCCATTCCACTCCATACCATTTGGGTGGATTCCATTCCATTCCATTCAATTCCATTCCATTCCATTCCGTTCGGGTTGATTCCTTTCCCTTCCATTCCTTTGCATTCCATTCCATTCCATTCCATTCCACTCAGGTTGATTCCATTCCATTTCTTTCCATTCCATTCCATTCCATTCGGGTTTATTCCATTCCATTCCATTCCATTCCATTCCATTCGGTTGCTTCCATTCCATTCCAGAACATTCCATTCCATTCCATTCCATTTCGGTTGATCCCATTGCATTCCATTCCATTCCATTCTTATCCATTCCATTCCTTTTGCTTCCATTCCATTGCATTCCAATCCATTTTATTCCATTCGGTTTGATTCCATTCCATTCCATTCCAATGCATTCCATTCCATTCCCTTTCATTCCATTTGGGTTTATTCCATTCCATTGCATTCTATTCTATTCCATTCTGGTTGATTGCATTCCATTCCATTCCACTCCATTCCATTTCATTCGGGTTGATTCCATTCCATTCCATTCCATTCCATTCCATTCCATTCCATTCCATTCCATTCCATTTGTGTTGACTCCATTCCATTCCATTCCATTCCATTCCATTCGGTTTGATTCCATTCCATTCCGTTCCATTCCATTCTATTCCATTCCATTCGTGTTGATTCCATTCCATTCCACTCCATTGAATTCCATTCCATTCCGTTTCATTCCATTCGTGTTGATTCCATTCCATTCCATTCCATTCCATTCCATTCCATTCCATTCTATTCCATTCCACTCCCTTTGATTCCATTCCATTCCATTCAATTCCATTTTATTCCATTCGGCTTGATTCCATTCGGGTTGTTTCCATTCCATTGCATTCCATTCAATTCCATTCTATTCCATTCTGGTTGATTCCATTCCATTCCATTCCATTCCATTCGGGTTGATTCCATTCAATTCCATTCTCTTCCATACCATTACATTCTCTTCCTTTCCATTCCATTTTATTCCATTCCATTCCATTCTATTCGCATTGATTCCATTCCATCCCATTCCATTCCATTCCATCCCATTCCATTCCATTCCATTCGGGTTGATTCCATTGCATTCAGTTGCATTCCATTCCATTTGGGTGGATTCCATTCCATTCCATTCCATTCCATTCCATTCCATCCCATTCCATTCCATACGGGTTGATTCCAATCCGTTCCATTCCTTTCCATTCTATTTCATTCCATTCGTGTTGATTCCGTTCCATTCCATTCCATCGCATTCCATTCCATTCCGTTTCATTCCATTCATGTTGATTCCTTTCCATTCCATTCCTTTCCATTCGGGATGATTCCATTCCCTTCCATTCCATTCCATTCGTGTTGATACCATTCCATTCCACGCCATTCCATTCCATTCCATTCCATTAGGGTTGATGCCATTCCATTCCATTCCATACCATTCCATTCCCGTTGGGTTGATTCCATTCCATTCCACTCCATTCCATTTGGGTTAATTGCATTCCATTCCATTCCATTCGACTCCATTCCGTTCCATTCCATTCGGGTGGCTTCCATTCCAGTCAAGAACATTCCATTCCATTCCATTCCATTCCATTCCTCTCCATTCCAATCCATTCCATTCCATGTGGGTTGATTCCATTCCATTCCATTCCATTCCATTCCATTCCATTCCATTCCATTCCATTCCATTCCATTCGGGTTGATTCCATTCCATTCCATTCCGTTCCATTCCATTCCATTCCACTCCATTCCATTGCATTCCATTTGGGTTGATTCCATTCCATTCCATTCCATACCATTCCATTCCACTCGGGTTGATTCCATTCCATTCCATTCCATTCCATTCCATTCCATTCGGGTTGATTCCATTCCATTCCATTCCATTCCATTCCATTCCATTCCATTCTTGTAGATTCCGTTCTATTCCATTCCATTCCATTCCATTCCATTCCGTTCGGGTTGATTCCATTCCGTTCCATTCGAATCCATTCCATTCCATTCCGACTGATTCCATGCCATTCTTTCCATTCCATTCCGCTCCATTCCATTCCATTCCGATTGATTCCATTCCATTCCATTGCATTCCATTCAATTCAACTCCATTCCTTTGTGGTTTATTCCATTCCATTCCCTTCCATTCCATTCCATTCCATTCCTTTCCTTTCCATTCCGTTTCTTTCCATTCCATTCAATTTCATTCCATTCGGGTTGATTCCTCTCCATTCCATTCCTTTCCATTATATTCCATTCCATTCCATTCCAGTCGGGTTCATTCCATACCATTCCATTCCATTCCATTCTATTCCATTCCATTCCCTTCGGGTTGAATCCACTCCATTCCCTTCCATTCCATTCCATTCCATTCCATTCGGGTTGATTCCATTCCCTTCCGTTTCATTCCATTCCATTCCATTCCATTCCTTTCCGGTTGATTCCATTCCATTCCGTTCCATTGC
Organism: Pan paniscus; assembly: GCF_029289425.2. Lineage (NCBI taxonomy): Eukaryota > Metazoa > Chordata > Mammalia > Primates > Hominidae > Pan > Pan paniscus. The sequence continues at coordinate 39,619,770 of NC_073267.2, read as the reverse complement.
GTTCCATTCCATTCCATTCCATTCATTTCCGGTTGATTCCATTCCATTTCTTTCCATTCCATTCCATTCTGGTTTATTCCATTCCATTCCATTCCATTCCATTCCATTCCATTCCATTCCATTCCATTCCATTCCATTCCATTTCATTCTATTCCATTCTATCCCATTTCATTCCATTCCATTCGGGTTGATTCCATTCCATTCCATTCCATACCATTCCATCGCTGTTGATTACATTCCATTCCTTTCCATTCCATTCCACTCCATTCCATTCCATTCCGTTTGGGTTGATTCCATTCCGTTCCAATCCATACCATTCCATTCCATTCCGGATGATTCTATTCCATTACATTTCATTCCATTCCATTCGGGTTGATTCCATTCCATTTCTTTCTATTCCATTCCATTCCTTTCTATTCCATTCCATTCCATTCTATTCGCGTTGATTCCATTCCATCCCATTCCATTCCATTCCATCGCATTCCATTCCATTCCATTCGGGTTGAATCCATTGCATTCCATTCCATTCCATACCATTTGGGTGGATTCCATTCCATTCCATTCAATTCCATTCCATTCCATTCCGTTCGGGTTGATTCCATTCCCTTCCATTCCGTTGCATTCCATTCCATTCCATTCGATTCCACTCAGGTTGATTCCATTCCATTTCTTTCCATTCCATTCCATTCGGGTTTATTCCATTCCATTCCATTCCATTCCATTCCATTCCATTCCATTCGGTTGCTTCCATTCCATTCCAGAACATTCCATTCCATTCCATTCCATTTCGGTTGATTCCATTGCATTCCATTCCATTCCATTCTTATCCATTCTATTCCTTTTGCTTCCATTCCATTCCATTCCAATCCATTTTATTCCATTCGGTTTGGTTCCATTCCATTCCATTCCAATGCATTCCATTCCATTCCATTTCATTCCATTTGGGTTTATTCCATTCCATTGCATTCTATTCTATTCCATTCTGGTTGATTCCATTCCATTCCATTCCACTCCATTCCATTTCATTCGGGTTGATTCCATTCCATTCCATTCCATTCCATTCCATTCCATTCCATTCCCTTCCATTCGTGTTGATTCCATTCGATGCCACTGCATTCCATTCCATTCCATTCCATTCGGCTTGATTCCATGCAATTCCTTTCCATTCCCTTCTATTCCATTCCATTCCTTTGCACTCCATTCCATTCCATTCCATTTCATTCCATTCGGGTTGATGGCATTCCATTCCCTTCCATTCCATTCGGGTTGATTCCATTTCATTCCATTCCATTCCATTCCATTGCATTCTATTACATTCTATTCCCTTCCATTGCATTCCATTCCATTGCATTTCATTCCATTCCGGTTGATTCCATTCCATTCCATTCCATTCCATTCCATTCGGTTGCTTCCATTCCATTCCAGAACATTCCATTCCATTCCATTCCATTTCGGTTGATTCCATTGCATTCCATTCCATTCCATTCTTATCCATTCCATTCCTTTTGCTTCCATTCCATTGCATTCCAATCCATTTTATTCCATTCGGTTTGATTCCATTCCATTCCATTCCAATGCATTCCATTCCATTCCATTTCATTCCATTTGGGTTTATTCCATTCCATTGCATTCTATTCTATTCCATTCTGGTTGATTGCATTCCATTCCATTCCACTCCATTCCATTTCATTCGGGTTGATTCCATTCCATTCCATTCCATTCCATTCCATTCCATTCCATTCCATTTGTGTTGACTCCATTCCATTCCATTCCATTCCATTCCATTCGGTTTGATTCCATTCCATTCCGTTCCATTCCATTCTATTCCATTCCATTCGTGTTGATTCCATTCCATTCCACTCCATTGAATTCCATTCCATTCCGTTTCATTCCATTCGTGTTGATTCCATTACATTCCATTCCATTCCATTCCCTTCCATTCGTGTTGATTCCATTCCATTCCATTCCATTCCATTCCATTCCATTCCATTCCATTCCATTCCATTCCATTCTATTCCATTCCACTCCTTTTGATTCCATTCCATTCCATTCAATTCCATTTTATTCCATTCGGCTTGATTCCATTCGGGTTGTTTCCATTCCATTGCATTCCATTCAATTCCATTCTATTCCATTCTGGTTGATTCCATTCCATTCCATTCCATTCCATTCGGGTTGATTCCATTCAATTCCATTCTCTTCCATACCATTACATTCTCTTCCATTCCATTCCATTCTATTCCATTCCATTCCATTCTATTCGCATTGATTCCATTCCATCCCATTCCATTCCATTCCATCCCATTCCATTCCATTCCATTCGGGTTGATTCCATTGCATTCAGTTGCATTCCATTCCATTTGGGTGGATTCCATTCCATTCCATTCCATTCCATTCCATTCCATTCCATCCCATTCCATTCCATACGGGTTGATTCCAATCCGTTCCATTCCTTTCCATTCTATTTCATTCCATTCGTGTTGATTCCGTTCCATTCCATTCCATCGCATTCCATTCCATTCCGTTTCATTCCATTCATGTTGATTCCTTTCCATTCCATTCCATTCCATTCGGGATGATTCCATTCCCTTCCATTCCATTCCATTCGTGTTGATACCATTCCATTCCACGCCATTCCATTCCATTCCATTCCATTAGGGTTGATGCCATTCCATTCCATTCCATACCATTCCATTCCCGTTGGGTTGATTCCATTCCATTCCACTCCATTCCATTTGGGTTAATTGCATTCCATTCCATTCCATTCGACTCCATTCCGTTCCATTCCATTCGGGTGGCTTCCATTCCAGTCAAGAACATTCCATTCCATTCCATTCCATTCCTCTCCATTCCAATCCATTCCATTCCATGTGGGTTGATTCCATTCCATTCCATTCCATTCCATTCCATTCCATTCCATTCCATTCCATTCCATTCCATTCTGGTTGATTCCATTCCATTCCATTCCGTTCCATTCCATTCCATTCCACTCCATTCCATTGCATTCCATTTGGGTTGATTCCATTCCATTCCATTCCATACCATTCCATTCCACTCGGGTTGATTGATTCCATTCCAATCCATTCCATTCCATTCGGGTTGATTCCATTTCATTCCATTCCATTTCATTCGGGTTGATTCCATTCCATTCCATTCCATTCCATTCCGCTGCATTCCGTTTCATTCCTTTCTATTCCATTGTATTCCATTCCACTCCATTTCGCTCCATTCAGGTTGATTCCATTCCACTCCGTTCCATTCCATTCCATTCCATTAGGGTTGATTCCATTCCATTCCATCCCATTCCATTCCATTCCATTCCATTCCATTCCCTTTGGGTTGATTCCATTCCAATCCATTCCATTCCATTCCATTCCATTCCATTCCAAACGGGTTGATTCCATTCCATTCCATTCCATTGCATTCCATTCCATTCCATTTCATTCCATTCGGGTTGATACCTTTCCATTCCATTCCATTGCATTTCCTTCCATTGATGTTGATTCCATTCCATTCCATTCCATTCCATTCCATTCCATTCCATTCCATTCGGGTTGATTCCATTCCATTCCATTCCATTCCATTGCATTCCATTCCATTCCATTTCATTCCATTAGGGTTGACTCCATTAAATTCCATTCCATTCCATTCCATTCCATTCCATTCCATTCCATTCCATTTGGGTTGATTCCATTCCATTCCATTCCTTTCCATTCCATTCATTTCGGGTTGATTCCATTCCATTGCATTCCATTCCATTCCATTCTATTCCATTCCATTCGTGTTGATTCCATTCCATTCCATTCCATTTCGTTCCATTCCATTCCGTTTCATTCCATTCGCGTTGATTCCATTCCATTGAATTCCATTCCATTCCATTCCATTCGTGTTGATTCCATTCCATTCCATTCCATTGCATTGCACTCCTTTACATTCCATTCCATTCTGGTTGATTCCATTCCATTTCATTCCATTCCATTCCATTCCATTCCGTTACATTACATTCGGTTTGATTCCCTTCCATTGCATTCCATTCCATTCCATTCCATTTCGGTTGATTCCATTCCATTCCATTCCATTCCATTCCTTTCGTGTTGATTTCATTCCTTTCCATTCCATTCCAATCCATTCCATTCCATTCGGGTTGATTCCATTCCATTCCATTTGATTCCATTCCATTCGATTCAATTCCATTCGGGTTCACTCCATTCCATTCGTTTCCATTCCATTCGGCTTGACTCCATTCCATTCCATTCGATTCCATTCCACTCGGGTTGACTCCATTCCTTTCCATTTCATTCCATTCTATTCCATTCCATTGCATTGCATTGCATTGCATTCGGGTAGTTTCCATTCTATTCCATTCCAAGCCATTCCATTCCATTCCGGTTGATTCCATTCCATTCCATTCCATTCTATTCCATTGCGTTCCATTCCAATCCATTCCATTGCATTGCATTCCATTCTACTCCATTCCATTCCATTGCATTCTGGTTGATTCCATTCCATTCCATTCCATTCCATTCCATTGTATTCCATTCGTGCTGATTCCATTCCATTCCATTCCATTCCACTCCATTCGATTCCATCCCATTCCATGCCATTCGTGTTGCTTCCATTCCAATCAAGAACATTCCATTCCATTCCATTCCATTCTGGTTGATTCCATTCGATTCCATTCCATTGCATTCCATTCATTTCCATTTCATTTCATTCGGGTTGATTCCATTCCATTCCATTCCATTACATTCCATTCTGGTTGATCCTTTTCGTTTCCATTCCCTTCAATTCCATTCCATTCCATTCCATTGGAGTTGCTTCCATTCCATTCCACAACATTCCATTCCATTCCCTTCCATTCTTTCCATTCCATTCCATTCGGGTTCATTCCATTCCATTCGATTCCATTCCATTCCGGTCCATTCTGGTCGAGTCCATTCAATTCCATTCCATTCGGGTTTATTCCATTCCATTCCATTCAATTCCATTCCATTCCATTCGGTTGCTTCCATTCCATTCCAGAACATTCCATTCCCTTCCATTCCATTCCGGTTGATTCCATTGCATTCCATTCCATTCCATTCTATTGCATTCCATTCCTTTTGCTTCCATTCCATTCCATTCCAATCCATTTTATTCCATTCGGTTTGATTCCATTCCATTCCATTCCAATGCATTCCATTCCATTCCATTTCATTCCTTTCGGGTTTATTCCATTCCATGCCATTCCATTCTATTCCATTCAGGTTGATTCCATTCCATTCCATTCCACTCCGTTCCATTTCATTCGGGTTGATTCCATTCCATTCCATTCCATTCCATTCCATTCCATTCCATTCCATTCCATTTGTGTTGACTCCATTCCATTCCATTCCATTCCATTTCATTCCAATCCATTCCGTTAGATTCCATTCCATTCCATTCCATTCCATTCCATTCCATTCCATTCCATTTCATTCCAATCCATTCGGTTTGACTGCATTCCATTACATTCCATTCCATTCAGTTGCTTCCTTTCCATTCCGGAATATTCCATTCCATTCCATTCCGGTTGATTCCATTCCATTCCATTCCATTCCATTCCATTCCATTCCATTCCATTCTATACCATTCCATTCCTTTTGATTCCATTCCATTCCATTCAATTCCATTTTATTCCATTCGGCTTGATTCCATTCAGGTTGTTTCCATTCCATTGCTTTCCATTCAATTCCATTCTATTCCATTCTGGTTGATTCCATTTCATTCCATTCCATTCCATTCGGGTTGATTCCATTCAATTCCATTCTCTTCCATACCATGACATTCTCTTCCATTCCATTCCATTCTATTCCATTCCATTCCATTCTAATCGCATTGATTCCATTCTATCCCATTACATTCCATTCCATCCCATTCCATTCCATTCCATTCGGGTTGATTCCATTGCATTCACCTGCATTCCATTCCATTTGCGTGGATTCCATTCCATTCCATTCCATTCCATTCCATACTTGTTGATTCCAATCCGTTCCATTCCTTTCCATTCTATTCCATTCCATTCGTGTTGATTCCGTTCGATTCCATTCCATCGCATTCCATTCCATTCCGTTTCATTCCATTCATGTTGATTCCTTTCCATTCCATTCCATTCGGGATGATTTCACTCCCTTCCATTCCATTCCATTCTCTTCCATTCGTGTTGATACCATTCCATTCCACGCCATTCCATTCCATTCCATTCCATTAGGGTTGATGCCATTCCATTCCATTCCATACCATTCCATTCCCGTTGGGTTGATTCCATTCCATTCCACTCTATTCCATTCCATTCCATTCCATTCCATTCCATTCCATTCGGGTTTATTCCATTCCATTCCATTCCATTCCATTCCATTCCACTCCATTCCATTGCATTCCATTCGGGTTGATTCCATTCCATTCCATTCCATACCATTCCATTCCACTCGGGTTGATTCCATTCCATTCCATTCCATTCCATTCCATTCCATTCCATTCTTGTAGATTCCGTTCTATTCCATTCCATTCCATTCCATTCCATTCCGTTCGGGTTGATTCCATTCCGTTCCATTCGAATCCATTCCATTCCATTCAGATTGATTCCATGCCATTCCTTTCCATTCCATTCCGTTCCATTCCATTCCATTCCGATTGATTCCATTCCATTCCATTGCATTCCATTCCATTCAACTCCATTCCTTTGTGGTTGATTCCATTCCATTCCATTCCATTCCATTCCATTCCATTCCTTTCCATTCCGTTTCATTCCATTCCATTAAATTTCATTCCATTCGGGTTGATTCCATTCCATTCCATTCCTTTCCATTATATTCCATTCCATTCCATTCCAGTCGGGTTCATTCCATTCCATTCCATTCCATTCTATTCCATTCCATTCCCTTTGGGTTGAATCCATTCCATTCCCTTCCATTCCATTCCATTCCATTAAATTCGGGTTGATTCCATTCCATTCCGTTCCATTCTATTCCATTCCATTCCTTTCCGGTTGATTCCATTCCATTTCTTTCCATTCCATTCCATTCTGGTTTATTCCATTCCATTCCATTCCATTCCATTCTATTCCATTCCATTCCATTCCATTTCATTCTATTCCATTCTATCCCATTTCATTCCATTCCATTCGGGTTTATTCCATTCCATTCCATTCCATACCATTCCATTGCTGTTGATTCCATTCCATTCCATTCCATTCCATTCCACTCCATTCCATTCCATTCCGTTTGGGTTGATTCCATTCCGTTCCAATCCATACCATTCCATTCCATTCCGGTTGATTCCATTCCATTCCATTTCATTCCATTGCATTCGGGTTGAATCCATTCCATTTCTTTCTATTCCATTCCATTCCATTCTATTCCATTCCATTCCATTCTATTCGCGTTGATTCCATTCCATCCCATTTCATTCCATTCCATCAAATTCCATTCCATTCCATTCCATTCCATCGCATTCCTTTCCATTCCATTCGGGTTGAATGCATTGCATTCCATTCCATTCCATTTCATTCCATTCGGGTTGATGGCATTCCATTCCATTCCATTCCATTCGGGTTGATTCCATTTCATTCCATTCCATTCCATTCCATTGCATTCTATTCCATTCTATTCCCTTCCATTGCATTCCATTCCATTGCATTTCATTCCATTCCGGTTGATTCCATTCCATTCCATTCCATTCCATTCCATTCCATTCCATTCTATTCCATTCCATTCCTTTTGATTCCATTCCATTCCATTCAATTCCATTTTATTCCATTCGGCTTGATTCCATTCGGGTTGTTTCCATTCCATTGCATTCCATTCAATTCCATTCTATTCCATTCTGGTTGATTCCATTCCATTCCATTCCATTCCATTCGGGTTGATTCCATTCAATTCCATTCTCTTCCATACCATTACATTCTCTTCCATGCCATTCCATTCTATTCCATTCCATTCCATTCTATTCGCATTGATTCCATTCCATCCCATTCCATTGCATTCCATCCCATTGCATTCCATTCCATTCGGGTTGATTCCATTGCATTCAGTTGCATTCCATTCCATTTGGGTGGATTCCATTCTATTCCATTCCATTCCATTCCATTCCATTCCATTCCATTCCATACGGGTTGATTCCAATCCGTTCCATTCCTTTCCATTCTATTTCATTCCATTCGTGTTGATTCCGTTCCATTCCATTCCATCGCATTCCATTCCATTCCGTTTCATTCCATTCATGTTGATTCCTTTCCATTCCATTCCATTCGGGATGATTCCATTCCCTTCCATTCCATTCCATTCCATTCCATTCGTGTTGATACCATTCCATTCCACGCCATTCCATTCCATTCCATTCCATTAGGGTTGATGCCATTCCATTCCATTCCATACCATTCCATTCCCGTTGGGTTGATTCCATTCCATTCCACTCCATTCCATTTGGGTTAATTGCATTCCATTCCATTCCATTCGACTCCATTCCGTTCCATTCCATTCGGGTGGCTTCCAATCCAGTCAAGAACATTCCATTGATTCCATTCCATTCCATTCCATTCCTCTCCATTCCAATCCATTCCATTCACTGTGGGTTGATTCCATTCCATTCCATTCCATTCCATTCCATGCCATTCCATTCCATTCGGGTTGATTCCATTCCATTCCATTCCACTCCACTCCATTCCATTGCATTCCATTCGGGTTGATTCCATTCCATTCAATTCCATACCATTCCATTCCACTCGGGTTGATTCCATTCCATTCCATTCCATTCCATTCCATTCGTGTTGATTCCATTCCATTCCATTCCATTCCATTCCATTCCATTCCATTCTTGTAGATTCCGTTCTATTCCATTCCATTCCATTCCATTCCATTCCGTTCGGGTTGATTCCATTCCGTTCCATTCGAATCCATTCCTTTCCATTCCGATTGATTCCATGCTATTCCTTTCCATTCCATTCCGTTCCATTCCATTCCATTCCAATTGATTCCATTCCATTCCATTGCATTCCATTACATTCAACTCCATTCCTTTGTTGTTGATTCCATTCCATTCCATTCCATTCCATTCCATTCCATTCCTTTCCATTCCGTTTCATTCCATTCCATTCAATTTCATTCCATTCGGGTTGATTCCATTCCATTCCATTCCTTTCCATTATATTCAATTCCATTCCATTCCAGTCGGGTTCATTCCATTCCATTCCATTCCATTCGATTCTATTCCATTCCATTCCCTTCGGGTTGAATCCATTCCATTCCCTTCCATTCCATTCCATTCCATTCCATTCGGGTTGATTCCATTCCATTCCGTTCCATTCCTTTCCATTCCATTAAATTCCTTTCCGGTTGATTCCATTCCATTTCTTTCCATTCCATTCCATTCTGGTTTATTCCATTCCATTCCATTCCATTCCATTCCATTCCATTCCATTCCATTCCATTCCAATCCATCTCATTCTATTCCATTCTATGCCATTTCATTCCATTCCATTCGGGTTGATTCCATTCCATTCCATTCCATACCATTCCATTGCTGTTGATTCCATTCCATTCCATTCCATTCCATTCCACTCCATTAACTTCCATTCCGTTTGGGTTGATTCCATTCCATTCCAATCCATACCATTCCATTCCATTCCGGTTGATTCCATTCCATTCCATTTCATTCCATTCCATTCGGGTTGATTCCATTCCATTTCTTTCTATTCCATTCCATTCCATTCTATTCCATTCCATTCCATTCTATTCGCATTGATTCCATTCCATCCCATTCCATTCCATTCCATCCCATTCCATTCCATTCCATTCGGGTTGAATCCATTGCATTCCATTCCATTCCATACCATTTGGGTGGATTCCATTCCATTCCATTCAATTCCATTCCATTCCATTCCGTTTGGGTTGATTCCATTCCCTTCCATTCCGTTGCATTCCATTCCATTCCATTCCATTCCACTCAGGTTGATTCCATTCCATTTCTTTCCATTCCATTCCATTCCATTCGGGTTTACTCCATTCCATTCCATTCCATTCCATTCCATTCCATTCCATTCCATTCCATTCGGTTGCTTCCATTCCATTCCAGAACATTCCATTCCATTCCATTCCATTTCGGTTGATTCCATTGCATTCCATTCCATTCCATTCTTATCCATTCCATTCCTTTTGCTTCCATTCTATTCCATTCCAATCCATTTTATTCCATTCGGTTTGATTCCATTCCATTCCATTCCAATGCATTCCATTCCATTCCATTTCATTCCATTTGGGTTTATTCCATTCCATTGCATTCTATTCTATTCCATTCTGGTTGATTCCATTCCATTCCATTCCACTCCATTCCATTTCATTCGGGTTGATTCCATTCCATTCCATTCCATTCCATTCCATTCCATTCCATTCCATTCCATTCCCTTCCATTCGTGTTGATTCCATTCGATGCCACTGCATTCCATTCCATTCCATTCCATTCGGCTTGATTCCATGCAATTCCTTTCCATTCCCTTCTATTCCATTCCATTCCTTTGCACTCCATTCCATTCCATTCCATTTCATTCCATTCGGGTTGATGGCATTCCATTCCATTCCATTCCATTCGGGTTGATTCCATTTCATTCCATTCCATTCCATTCCATTGCATTCTATTACATTCTATTCCCTTCCATTGCATTCCATTCCATTGCATTTCATTCCATTCCGGTTGATTCCATTCCATTCCATTCCATTCCATTCCATTCGGTTGCTTCCATTCCATTCCAGTACATTCCATTCCATTCCATTCCATTTCGGTTGATTCCATTGCATTCCATTCCATTCCATTCTTATCCATTCCATTCCTTTTGCTTCCATTCCATTGCATTCCAATCCATTTTATTCCATTCGGTTTGATTCCATTCCATTCCATTCCAATGCATTCCATTCCATTCCATTTCATTCCATTTGGGTTTATTCCATTCCATTGCATTCTATTCTATTACATTCTGGTTGATTGCATTCCATTCCATTCCACTCCATTCCATTTCATTCGGGTTGATTCCATTCCATTCCATTCCATTCCATTCCATTCCATTCCATTTGTGTTGACTCCATTCCATTCCATTCCATTCCATTCCATTCGGTTTGATTCCATTCCATTCCGTTCCATTCCATTCTATTCCATTCCATTCGTGTTGATTCCATTCCATTCCACTCCATTGAATTCCATTCCATTCCGTTTCATTCCATTCGTGTTGATTCCATTACATTCCATTCCATTCCATTCCTTTCCATTCGTGTTGATTCCATTCCATTCCATACCATTCCATTCCACTCGGGTTGATTGATTCCATTCCAATCCATTCCATTCCATTCGGGTTGATTCCGTTTCATTCCATTCCATTTCATTCAGGTTGATTCCATTCCATTCCATTCCATTCCATTCCGCTGCATTCCGTTTCATTCCTTTCTATTCCATTGTATTCCATTCCACTCCATTTCGCTCGATTCAGGTTGATTCCATTCCACTCCATTCCATTCCATTCCATTCCATTAGGGTTGATTCCATTCCATTCCATCCCATTCCATTCCATTCCATTCCATTCCATTCCCTTTGGGTTGATTCCATTCCAATCCATTCCATTCCATTCCATTCCATTCCATTCCAAACGGGTTGATTCCATTCCTTTCCATTCCATTGCATTCCATTCCATTCCATTTCATTCCATTCGGGTTGATACCTTTCCATTCCATTCCATTGCATTTCCTTCCATTGATGTTGATTCCATTCCATTCCATTCCATTCCATTCCATTCCATTCGGGTTGATTCCATTCCATTCCATTCCATTCCATTGCATTCCATTCCATTCCATTTCATTCCATTCGGGTTGACTCCATTAAATTCCATTCCATTCCATTCCATTCCATTCCATTCCATTCCATTCCATTAGGGTTGATTCCATTCCATTCCATCCCATTCCATTCCATTCCATTCCATTCCATTCCCTTTGGGTTGATTCCATTCCAATCCATTCCATTCCATTCCATTCCATTCCATTCCAAACGGGTTGATTCCATTCCATTCCATTCCATTGCATTCCATTCCATTCCATTTCATTCCATTCGGGTTGATAACTTTCCATTCCATTCCATTGCATTTCCTTCCATTGATGTTGATTCCATTCCATTCCATTCCATTCCATTCCATTCCATTCGGGTTGATTCCATTCCATTCCATTCCATTCCATTTCATTCCATTCCATTCCATTTCATTCCATTCGGGTTGACTCCATTAAATTCCATTCCATTCCATTCCATTCCATTCCATTCCATTCCATTCCATTCCATTTGGGTTGATTCCATTCCATTCCATTCCTTTCCATTCCATTCATTTCGGGTTGATTCCATTCCATTGCATTCCATTCCATTCCATTCTATTCCATTCCATTCGTGTTGATTCCATTCCATTCCATTCCATTTCGTTCCATTCCATTCCGTTTCATTCCATTCGTGTTGATTCCATTCCATTGAATTCCATTCCATTCCATTCCATTCGTGTTGATTCCATTCCATTCCATTCCATTGCATTGCATTCCATTACATTCCATTCCATTCTGGTTGATTCCATTCCATTTCATTCCATTCCATTCCATTCCATTCCGTTACATTACATTCGGTTTGATTCCCTTCCATTGCATTCCATTCCATTCCATTCCATTTCGGTTGATTCCATTCCATTCCATTCCATTCCATTCCTTTCGTGTTGATTTCATTCCTTTCCATTCCATTCCAATCCATTCCATTCCATTCGGGTTGATTCCATTCCATTCCATTTGATTCCATTCCATTCGATTCAATTCCATTCGGGTTCACTCCATTCCATTCGTTTCCATTCCATTCGGCTTGACTCCATTCCATTCCATTCGATTCCATTCCACTCGGGTTGACTCCATTCCTTTCCATTTCATTCCATTCTATTCCATTCCATTGCATTGCATTGCATTGCATTCGGGTAGTTTCCATTCTATTCCATTCCAAGCCATTCCATTCCATTCCAGTTGATTCCATTCCATTCCATTCCATTCTATTCCATTGCGTTCCATTCCAATCCATTCCATTGCATTGCATTCCATTCTACTCCATTCCATTCCATTGCATTCTGGTTGATTCCATTCCATTCCATTCCATTGCATTCCATTGTATTCCATTCGTGCTGATTCCATTCCATTCCATTCCATTCCACTCCATTCGATTCCATCCCATTCCATGCCATTCGTGTTGCTTCCATTCCAGTCAAGAACATTCCATTCCATTCCATTCCATTCTGGTTGATTCCATTCGATTCCATTCCATTGCATTCCATTCAATTCCATTTCATTTCATTCGGGTTGATTCCATTCCATTCCATTCCATTACATTCCATTCTGGTTGATCCTTTTCGTTTCCATTCCCTTCAATTCCATTCCATTCCATTCCATTGGAGTTGCTTCCATTCCATTCCACAACATTCCATTCCATTCCCTTCCATTCTTTCCATTCCATTCCATTCGGGTTCATTCCATTCCATTCGATTCCATTCCATTCCGGTCCATTCTGGTCGAGTCCATTCAATTCCATTCCATTCGGGTTTATTCCATTCCATTCCATTCAATTCCATTCCATTCCATTCGGTTGCTTCCATTCCATTCCAGAACATTCCATTCCCTTCCATTCCATTCCGGTTGATTCCATTGCATTCCATTCCATTCCATTCTATTGCATTCCATTCCTTTTGCTTCCATTCCATTCCATTCCAATCCATTTTATTCCATTAGGTTTGATTCCATTCCATTCGCTTCCATTCCATTCCATTCCAATCCATTTTATTCCATTCGGTTTGATTCCATTCCATTCCATTCCAATGCATTCCATTCCATTCCATTTCATTCCTTTCGGGTTTATTCCATTCCATGCCATTCCATTCTATTCCATTCTGGTTGATTCCATTCCATTCCATTCCACTCCGTTCCATTTCATTCGGGTTGATTCCATTCCATTCCATTCCATTCCATTCCATTCCATTCCATTCCATTCCATTCCATTTGTGTTGACTCCATTCCATTCCATTCCATTCCATTTCATTCCAATCCATTCCGTTAGATTCCATTCCATTCCATTCCATTCCATTCCATTCCATTCCATTCCATTTCATTCCAATCCATTCGGTTTGACTGCATTCCATTACATTACATTCCATTCAGTTGCTTCCTTTCCATTCCGGAATATTCCATTCCATTCCATTCCGGTTGATTCCATTCCATTCCATTCCATTCCATTCCATTCCATTCCATTCCATTCTATACCATTCCATTCCTTTTGATTCCATTCCATTCCATTCAATTCCATTTTATTCCATTCGGCTTGATTCCGTTCGGGTTGTTTCCATTCCATTGCTTTCCATTCAATTCCATTCTATTCCATTCTGGTTGATTCCATTTCATTCCATTCCATTCCATTCGGGTTGATTCCATTCAATTCCATTCTCTTCCATACCATGACATTCTCTTCCATTCCATTCCATTCTATTCCATTCCATTCCATTCTATTCGCATTGATTCCATTCTATCCCATTACATTCCATTCCATCCCATTCCATTCCATTCCATTCGGGTTGATTCCATTGCATTCACTTGCATTCCATTCCATTTGCGTGGATTCCATTCCATTCCATTCCATTCCATTCCATACTTGTTGATTCCTATCCGTTCCATTCCTTTCCATTCTATTCCATTCCATTCGTGTTGATTCCGTTCCATTCCATTCCATCGCATTCCATTCCATTCCGTTGCATTCCATTCATGTTGATTCCTTTCCATTCCATTCCATTCGGGATGATTTCACTCCCTTCCATTCCATTCCATTCTCTTCCATTCGTGTTGATACCATTCCATTCCACGCCATTCCATTCCATTCCATTCCATTAGGGTTGATGCCATTCCATTCCATTCCATACCATTCCATTCCATTCCATTCCATTCCATTCCACTCTATTCCATTCCATTCCATTCCATTCCATTCCATTCCATTCGGGTTTATTCCATTCCATTCCATTCCATTCCATTCCATTCCACTCCATTCCATTGCATTCCATTCGGGATGATTCCATTCCATTCCATTCCATACCATTCCATTCCACTCGGGTTGATTCCATTCCATTCCATTCCATTCCATTCCATTCCATTCCATTCTTGTAGATTCCGTTCTATTCCATTCCATTCCATTCCATTCCATTCCGTTCGGGTTGATTCCATTCCGTTCCATTCGAATCCATTCCATTCCATTCAGATTGATTCCATGCCATTCCTTTCCATTCCATTCCGTTCCATTCCATTCCATTCCGATTGATTCCATTCCATTCCATTGCATTCCATTCCATTCAACTCCATTCCTTTGTGGTTGATTCCATTCCATTCCATTCCATTCCATTCCATTCCATTCCATTCCTTTCCATTCCGTTTCATTCCATTCCATTAAATTTCATTCCATTCGGGTTGATTCCATTCCATTCCATTCCTTTCCATTATATTCCATTCCATTCCATTCCAGTCGGGTTCATTCCATTCCATTCCATTCCATTCTATTCCATTCCATTCCCTTTGGGTTGAATCCATTCCATTCCCTTCCATTTCATTCCATTCCATTACAATCTGGTTGATTCCATTCTATTCCATTGCATTCGGTTCCATTCCATTCCATTTCATTCGGGTTGATTCCATTCTGTTCCATTCCATTCTATTCTATTCCATCGCATTCCATTGTATTCACGTTGATTCTATTCCATTCCATTCCATACCATTCCATCCCATTCCATTCCGTTCCATTCGGGTTGATTCTTTCCATTCCATTCCATTCCATTCCATTCCATTCGGGTTGATTCCATTCCATTCCATTGCACTCCATTCCATTCCATTCTGGTTGATTGCATTCCATTCCACACAATTCCATTCCGGTAGATTCCATTCCATTCCATACCATTCCATTCCATTCGGGTTGATTCCATTCTATTCCATTCCATTCCATTCCATTCCATTCGGGTTGATTCCATTCCATTCCATTACATTCGGTTTGATTCCTTTCCATTGCATTCCATTCCATTCCATTCCACTTGGGTTGATTCCTTTCCATTGCATTCCTTTCCATTTCATTTGGGTTGATTGCATTCCTTTCCATTGCATTCCATTCCATTTCATTCCATCCCATTCCATTTGTGTTGATTCCATTCCATTCCATTCCATTCCCTTCCATTCAATTTGGGTTGATTCCTTTCCAATCCATTCCATTCCATTCCGTTCCCTTCTGATTGATTCCATTCCATTCCATTCCATTCCATTGCATTCCATTTCAATCCATTCGGTTTGATTCCATTCCATTTCATTCCATTCCATTCCATTCCATTCGGGTCGATTCTATTCCATTCCATTTCTTTCCACTCCATTCCATTCAGGTTAATTCCATTCCATTCCATTCCATTCCATTCCATTCCATTCCATTCCATTCGAGTCGATTCTATTCCATTCCATTTGTTTCCATTCCATTCCATTCTGGTTGATTCCATTCCATTCCATTAAATTCCATTACATTCCATTCCATTCGGGTTGATTCCATTCCATTTCATTCCTTTCTGTTCCATTCCATTCCATTCTATTTGCGTTGATTCCACTCCATTCCATTCCATTCCATTCCATCCCATTCCACTCCATTCCTTTAGGGTTGATTCCATTCCATTCCATTTCATTCCATTCGTGTTGATTCCATTCCATTCCATTCCATTTCATTCCACTCCATTCCATTCCATACATGTTGATTCTATTCCATTCCATTGCATTTCGGTTGATTGCATTCCTTTCCATTCCATTCCATACCATTCCATTCCAATCGGGTTGATTCCATTCTATTCCATTCCATTCCATTCCATTCCATTCAACTCTGGTTGATTCCATTCCTTTCCACTCCATTCCGTTCTATTCCATTCGGGTTGATTACGTTCCATGGCATTCCATTCCATTCCATTCCACTTGAGTTGATTCCATTCCATTCCGTTCCATTCCATTTCATTTGGGTTGATTGCATTCCATTCCATTGCATTTCATTCCATTACATTCCATTCCATTTGTGTTGATTCCATTCCATTCAATTCCATTTGTGTTGATTCCATTCCATCCCATTTCATTCCATTCCATTGCATTCCATTCCATTCGGGTTGATTCCATTCCATTCCATTCCATAGCATTCCATTCCATTCCATTCCATTAAATTAGGGTTGATTCCATTACATTCCATTCCATTAAATTCCATTCCAATCCATTCGGTTACATTGCATTCCATTCCATTCCATTCCATTCCATTCGGGTTGATTCCAATCCATTCCATTCTACTTCATTCCATTTCATTCTATTAACGTTGATTCCATTCCATCCCATTCCATTCCATTACATCACATTGCATTCCATTCCATCCCATTGAATTCCATTCCATTCGGGTTGATTCCATTCCATTGCATTCCATTCCATTCCATTCATTTCCATTGCATTCCATTCCATTCCATTTCACTCCATTCAGGTTGATTCCATTCCATTCCATTCCATTCCAATCTATTTCATTCTGGTTGATTCCACTCCTTTACTTTCCATTCCATTCCATTTCATTTCGGTTGATTGCATTCCATTCCATTGTATTCCATTCCATTCCATTCCATTTTTGTTGATTCCATTCCATTCCATTCCTTTACATTTGGGTTGATTCCATTCCATTCCATTCCACTCCACTCCATTGCATTCCATTCGGGTTGATTCCATTCCATTTCATTCAATTTCATTCCATTCTATTCTGGTTGATTCTATTCCATTCCGTTTTTTTCCATTCCATTCCATTCTGTTTGATGTAATTCCATTCCATTAAATTCCATTTCATTCCATTCCATTCGGATTGATTCCATTCACTTCTTTCTATACCATTCGCGTTGATTCCACTCCATTAAATTCCATTCCATCCCATTCCATTCCAATACATTCGGGTTGATTCCATTCCATTCCATTCCGTTCCATTACATTCAATTCGTGTTGATTCCATTCCATTCCATTGCATTCCATTCCACTCCATTCCATTCCATACATGTTGATTCTATTCCATTCCATTCCATTCCATTCCGGTTGATTACATTCCGTTCCATTGCATTCCATACCATTCCATTCCAATCGGGTTGACTCCATTCTATTCCATTCCATTCCATGCCATTCCATTCTGGTTGATTCCATTCCATTCAACTCCATTCCGTTCTATTCCATTCGGGTTGATTCCGTTCCATTGCATTCCATTTGACTCCATTCCATTCCACTTGGGTTGATTCCATTCCATTCCATTCCAATCCATTCCATTCCATTTCATTTGGGTTGATTGCTATCCATTCCATTGCATTCCATTCCATTACATTCCATTCCATTTGTGTTGATTCCATTCCATTCGATTCCATTTGTGTTGATTCCATTCCATTCCATTCCATTCGGTTTGTTTCCATTTAATTCAAATCCATTCCATTCCATTCCATTCCATTCCATTCCATTCCATTCCTTTTCGGTTGATTCCATTTCATTCCATTCCATTCCATTCCATTAGGGTTGATTCCATTCCATTACATTCCATTCCTTACGGGTTGCTTCCATTCCATTCCAGAACATTCCATTCCATTCCATTCCCTTCGTGTTGATTCCATTCCATTTCATTCCATTCCATTTGTGTTGATTCCATTCCATTCCATTCCATTCCATTTCATTCCTTTCCATTCCATTTCATTCCAATCGGGTTGATTCCATTCCATTCCATTCCATTCCATTAAATTTCATTCCATTCGGGTTGATTAAGTTCCATTTCATTCCATTCCACTCCTTTCCATTCCATTCCAATCCATTCCATTTCGTTCGGGTTGATTCCATTCCATTCCATTCGGGTTGATTCCATTTTATTCCATTCCATTGCATTCCATTCCATTCCATTCCATTCGGGTTGATTCCATTCTATTAAATTCCATTCCATTCAATTCCATTCCATTTCATTGTATTCACGTTGATTCCATTCCGTTCCATTCCATACCATTCCATCCCATTCAATTCCATTCCATTCGGTTTGATTCCATTCCATTCCATTCCGTTCCATTCCATTCCATTCGGGTTGATTCCATTCCATTCCATACCATTCCATTCCATTCGGGTTGATTCCATTCTATTCCATTCCATTCCGTTCCATTCCATTCCATTCCATTCGGGTTGAATCCTTTCCATTCCATTCCATTCCATTACATCACATTTGGGTTGATTCCGTTCCATTGCATTCCATTCCATTCCATTCCACTTGGGTTGAT
The DNA here is from genome assembly GCF_029289425.2 of Pan paniscus. Taxonomy (NCBI): domain Eukaryota; kingdom Metazoa; phylum Chordata; class Mammalia; order Primates; family Hominidae; genus Pan; species Pan paniscus. Next base: position 39,600,398 of record NC_073267.2, on the reverse strand, counting down.
TCCATTCCATTCCATTCCATTCCATTTCCTCTGGGTTGATTGCATTCCATTCCATTGCATTCCATTCCATTCCATTCCATTCCATTCCATTTGTGCTGATTCCATTCCACTCCATTCCATTCCATTCCATTTGGGTTGATTCCATTCCATTCCATTAAATTCCATTCCATTCGGTTCGATTCTATTCCATTCCATTTCTTTCCATTCCATTCCATTCTTGTTGATTTCATTCCATTCCATTCCATTCCGTTCCATTTCATTTGGGTTGATTGCTTTCCATTCCATTGCATTTCATTCCATTCCATTCCGTTTGTGATTATTCCATTCCATTCCATTGCTTTCCATTTGTGTTGATTCCATCCCATTCCATTCCATTCCCTTCTGCTTGATTCCATTCCATTCCATTCCACTCCACTCCATTGCATTCCATTCGGGTTGATTCCATTCCATTTCATTCCATTCCATTCCATTCAATTCCATTCCATTCCATTGCATTCCATTCCATTCCATTCGGGTCGATTCTATTCCACTCCATTTCTTTCCATTCCGTTCCATTCTGGTTGATTCCATTCCATTCCATTAAATTCCACTACATTCCATTCCATTCGGGTTGATCCCATTCCATTCCATTCCATTCTATTCCATTCCATTCCATTCCATTCCATCCCTTTCCATTCCATTCCATTCGGGTTGATTCCATTCAATTCCATTCCGTTCCATTACATTCCATTCTTGTAGATTCCATTCCATTCCATTCCATTCCACTCCATTCCATTCCATACCTGTTTATTCTATTCCATTCCATTCCATTCCATTCCGGTTGATTCCATTCCTTTCCATTCCATTCCATACCATTCCATTCCAATCGGTTTGATTCCATTCTATTCCATTCCATTCCTTTACATTCCATTCCATTCCATTCGGTTTGATTCCATTCCATTCCATTCCGTTCCATTACATTCCACTCGTGTTGATTCCATTCCATTCCATTCCATTCCGGTTGATTCCATTCCTTTCCATTCCATTCCATACCATTCCATTCCAATCGGGTTGATTCCATTCTATTCCATTCCATTCCATCCCTTTCCATTCCATTCCATTCGGGTTGATTCCATTCCATTCCATTCCGTTCCATTACATTCCACTCGTGTTGATTCCATTCCATTCCATTCCATTCCGGTTGATTCCATTCCTTTCCATTCCATTCCATACCATTCCATTCCAATCGGGTTGATTCCATTCTATTCCATTCCATTCCATTCCATTCCATTCCATTCCATTCGGGTTGATTCCATTCCATTCCACTCCATTCCGTTCTATTCCATTCGGGTTGATTCCGTTCCATTGCATTCCATTCCATTCCATTCCACTTGGGTTGATTCCATTCCATTCCATTCCATTCCATTTCATTTGGGTTGATTGCATTCCATTCCATTGCATTCCATTCCATTCCATTCCATTCCATTCGTGTTGATTCCATTCCATTCCATTCCATTTGTGTTGATTCCATTCCATTCCATTCCTTTCCACTCCATTTCATTCCATTCCCTTACGGTTGATTCCGTTCCATTCCATTTCATTCCTTTCCATTGCATTCCATTCCATTAGGGTTGATTCCATTCCATTCCATTCCATTCCATTCCATTCCTTTCCGTTCGGGTTGATTCCATTATATTCCATTCCATTAAATTCCATTCCATTCCATTCGGTTATATTCCATTCCATTCCATTCCTGTCCATTCCATTCCATTCCATTTCATTTGGGTTGATTACATTCCATTCCATTGCATACCATTCTATTCCATTCCATTTCATTTGGGTTGATTGCATTCCATTCCATTTTTCCATTCTATTCCATTCCATTTGTGTTGATTCCATTCCATTCCATTCCATTCCTTTTGGGTTAATTCCATTCCATTCCATTCCATTCCATTCCATTCAATTCCATTTGTGCTTATTCCATTCCATTCCATTCCATTCCATTTTGGTTGATTCCATTCCATTCCATTCCATTCCATTCCATTCCCTTCTGGTTGATTCCATTCCATTCCATTGCACTCCACTCCATTGCATTCCATTCTGTTTGATTCCAATCCATTTCATTCAATTCCATTCCATTCCATTCCATTCCATTCCATTCTAGTCGACTCTATTCCATTCCATTTGCTTCCATTTCAATCCATTCTGGTTGATTCCATTCCATTCCATTCCACTGTATTCCATTCCATTCCATTCTATTCCATTCCATTCCATTCCATTCCATCCCTTTCCATTCCATTCCATTCGGGTTGATTCCATTCCATTCCATTCCGTTCCATTACATTCCATTCTTGTAGATTCCATTCCATTCCATTCCATTCCACTCCATTCCATTCCATACCTGTTGATTCTATTCCATTCCATTCCATTCCATTCCGGTTGATTCCATTCCTTTCCATTCCATTCCATACCATTCCATTCCAATCGGGTTGATTCCATTCTATTCCATTCCATTCCTTTCCATTCCATTCCATTCCATTCGGGTTGATTCCATTCCATTCCATTCCGTTCCATTACATTCCACTCGTGTTGATTCCATTCCATTCCATTCCATTCCGGTTGATTCCATTCCTTTCCATTCCATTCCATACCATTCCATTCCAATCGGGTTGATTCCATTCTATTCCATTCCATTCCATTCCTTTCCATTCCATTCCATTCAGGTTGATTCCATTCCATTCCATTCCATTCCATTTCATTTGGGTTGATTGCATTCCATTCCAAGGCATTCCATTCCCTTCCATTCCATTCCATTCGTGTTGATTCCATTCCAATCCATTCCATTTGTGTTGATTCCATTCCATTCCATTCCTTTCCACTCCATTTCATTCCATTCCCTTCGGGTTGATTCCATTCCATTCCATTTCATTCCTTTCCATTGCATTCCATTCCATTAGGGTTGATTCCATTCCATTCCATTCCATTCCATTCCATTCCATTCCATTCCATTCCATTCCATTCCATTCCATTCCTTTCCGTTCGGGTTGATTCCATTATATTCCATTCCATTAAATTCCATTCCATTCCATTCGGTTATATTCCATTCCATTCCATTCCAGTTCATTCCATTCCATTCCATTTCATTTGGGTTGATTACATTCCATTCCACTGCATACCATTCTATTCCATTCCATTTCATTTGGGTTGATTGCATTCCATTCCATTTTTCCATTCCATTCCATTCCATTCCATTCCATTCCATTCCATTCTTGTAGATTCCGTTCTATTCCATTCCATTCCATTCCATTCCATTCCGTTCGGGTTGATTCCATTCCGTTCCATTCGAATCCATTCCATTCCATTCAGATTGATTCCATGCCATTCCTTTCCATTCCATTCCGTTCCATTCCATTCCATTCCGATTGATTCCATTCCATTCCTTTGCATTCCATTCCATTCAACTCCATTCCTTTGTGGTTGATTCCATTCCATTCCATTCCATTCCATTCCATTCCATTCCATTCCTTTCCATTCCGTTTCATTCCATTCCATTAAATTTCATTCCATTCGGGTTGATTCCATTCCATTCCATTCCTTTCCATTATATTCCATTCCATTCCATTCCAGTCGGGTTCATTCCATTCCATTCCATTCCATTCTATTCCATTCCATTCCCTTTGGGTTGAATCCATTCCATTCCCTTCCATTTCATTCCATTCCATTACAATCTGGTTGATTCCATTCCATTCCATTGCATTCGGTTCCATTCCATTCCATTTCATTCGGGTTGATTCCATTCTGTTCCATTCCATTCTATTCTATTCCATCGCATTCCATTGTATTCACGTTGATTCTATTCCATTCCATTCCATACCATTCCATCCCATTCCATTCCGTTCCATTCGGGTTGATTCTTTCCATTCCATTCCATTCCATTCCATTCCATTCGGGTTGATTCCATTCCATTCCATTGCACTCCATTCCATTCCATTCTGGTTGATTGCATTCCATTCCACACAATTCCATTCCGGTAGATTCCATTCCATTCCATACCATTCCATTCCATTCTGGTTGATTCCATTCTATTCCATTCCATTCCATTCCATTCCATTCCATTCCATTCGGGTTGATTCCATTCCATTCCATTACATTCGGTTTGATTCCTTTCCATTGCATTCCATTCCATTCCATTCCACTTGGGTTGATTCCTTTCCATTGCATTCCTTTCCATTTCATTTGGGTTGATTGCATTCCTTTCCATTGCATTCCATTCCATTTCATTCCATCCCATTCCATTTGTGTTGATTCCATTCCATTCCATTCCATTCCCTTCCATTCCATTTGGGTTGATTCCTTTCCAATCCATTCCATTCCATTCCGTTCCCTTCTGGTTGATTCCATTCCATTCCATTCCATTCCATTGCATTCCATTTCAATCCATTCGGTTTGATTCCATTCCATTTCATTCCATTCCATTCCATTCCATTCCATTCGGGTCGATTCTATTCCATTCCATTTCTTTCCACTCCATTCCATTCAGGTTAATTCCATTCCATTCCATTCCATTCCATTCCATTCCATTCCATTCGAGTCGATTCTATTCCATTCCATTTGTTTCCATTCCATTCCATTCTGGTTGATTCCATTCCATTCCATTAAATTCCATTACATTCCATTCCATTCGGGTTGATTCCATTCCATTTCATTCCTTTCTGTTCCATTCCATTCCATTCTATTTGCGTTGATTCCACTCCATTCCATTCCATTCCATTCCATCCCATTCCACTCCATTCCTTTAGGGTTGATTCCATTCCATTCCATTTCATTCCATTCGTGTTGATTCCATTCCATTCCATTCCATTTCATTCCACTCCATTCCATTCCATACATGTTGATTCTATTCCATTCCATTGCATTTCGGTTGATTGCATTCCTTTCCATTCCATTCCATACCATTCCATTCCAATCGGGTTGATTCCATTCTATTCCATTCCATTCCATTCCATTCCATTCAACTCTGGTTGATTCCATTCCTTTCCACTCCATTCCGTTCTATTCCATTCGGGTTGATTACGTTCCATGGCATTCCATTCCATTCCATTCCACTTGAGTTGATTCCATTCCATTCCGTTCCATTCCATTTCATTTGGGTTGATTGCATTCCATTCCATTGCATTTCATTCCATTACATTCCATTCCATTTGTGTTGATTCCATTCCATTCAATTCCATTTGTGTTGATTCCATTCCATCCCATTTCATTCCATTCCATTGCATTCCATTCCATTCGGGTTGATTCCATTCCATTCCATTCCATAGCATTCCATTCCATTCCATTCCATTAAATTAGGGTTGATTCCATTACATTCCATTCCATTAAATTCCATTCCAATCCATTCGGTTACATTGCATTCCATTCCATTCCATTCCATTCCATTCGGGTTGATTCCAATCCATTCCATTCTACTTCATTCCATTTCATTCTATTAACGTTGATTCCATTCCATCCCATTCCATTCCATTACATCACATTGCATTCCATTCCATCCCATTGAATTCCATTCCATTCGGGTTGATTCCATTCCATTGCATTCCATTCCATTCCATTCATTTCCATTGCATTCCATTCCATTCCATTTCACTCCATTCAGGTTGATTCCATTCCATTCCATTCCATTCCAATCTATTTCATTCTGGTTGATTCCACTCCTTTACTTTCCATTCCATTCCATTTCATTTCGGTTGATTGCATTCCATTCCATTGTATTCCATTCCATTCCATTCCATTTTTGTTGATTCCATTCCATTCCATTCCTTTACATTTGGGTTGATTCCATTCCATTCCATTCCACTCCACTCCATTGCATTCCATTCGGGTTGATTCCATTCCATTTCATTCAATTTCATTCCATTCTATTCTGGTTGATTCTATTCCATTCCGTTTTTTTCCATTCCATTCCATTCTGTTTGATGTAATTCCATTCCATTAAATTCCATTTCATTCCATTCCATTCGGATTGATTCCATTCACTTCTTTCTATACCATTCGCGTTGATTCCACTCCATTAAATTCCATTCCATCCCATTCCATTCCAATACATTCGGGTTGATTCCATTCCATTCCATTCCGTTCCATTACATTCAATTCGTGTTGATTCCATTCCATTCCATTGCATTCCATTCCACTCCATTCCATTCCATACATGTTGATTCTATTCCATTCCATTCCATTCCATTCCGGTTGATTACATTCCGTTCCATTGCATTCCATACCATTCCATTCCAATCGGGTTGACTCCATTCTATTCCATTCCATTCCATGCCATTCCATTCTGGTTGATTCCATTCCATTCAACTCCATTCCGTTCTATTCCATTCGGGTTGATTCCGTTCCATTGCATTCCATTTGACTCCATTCCATTCCACTTGGGTTGATTCCATTCCATTCCATTCCAATCCATTCCATTCCATTTCATTTGGGTTGATTGCAATCCATTCCATTGCATTCCATTCCATTACATTCCATTCCATTTGTGTTGATTCCATTCCATTCGATTCCATTTGTGTTGATTCCATTCCATTCCATTCCATTCGGTTTGTTTCCATTTAATTCAAATCCATTCCATTCCATTCCATTCCATTCCATTCCATTCCATTCCTTTTCGGTTGATTCCATTTCATTCCATTCCATTCCATTCCATTAGGGTTGATTCCATTCCATTACATTCCATTCCTTACGGGTTGCTTCCATTCCATTCCAGAACATTCCATTCCATTCCATTCCCTTCGTGTTGATTCCATTCCATTTCATTCCATTCCATTTGTGTTGATTCCATTCCATTCCATTCCATTCCATTTCATTCCTTTCCATTCCATTTCATTCCAATCGGGTTGATTCCATTCCATTCCATTCCATTCCATTAAATTTCATTCCATTCGGGTTGATTAAGTTCCATTTCATTCCATTCCACTCCTTTCCATTCCATTCCAATCCATTCCATTTCGTTCGGGTTGATTCCATTCCATTCCATTCGGGTTGATTCCATTTTATTCCATTCCATTGCATTCCATTCCATTCCATTCCATTCGGGTTGATTCCATTCTATTAAATTCCATTCCATTCAATTCCATTCCATTTCATTGTATTCACGTTGATTCCATTCCGTTCCATTCCATCCCATTCAATTCCATTCCATTCGGTTTGATTCCATTCCATTCCATTCCGTTCCATTCCATTCCATTCGGGTTGATTCCATTCCATTCCATACCATTCCATTCCATTCGGGTTGATTCCATTCTATTCCATTCCATTCCGTTCCATTCCATTCCATTCCATTCTGGTTGAATCCTTTCCATTCCATTCCATTCCATTACATCACATTTGGGTTGATTCCGTTCCATTGCATTCCATTCCATTCCATTCCACTTGGGTTGATTCCATTCCATTCCATTCCATTCCATTTCCTCTGGGTTGATTGCATTCCATTCCATTGCATTCCATTCCATTCCATTCCATTCCATTCCATTTGTGCTGATTCCATTCCACTCCATTCCATTCCATTCCATTTGGGTTGATTCCATTCCATTCCATTAAATTCCATTCCATTCGGTTCGATTCTATTCCATTCCATTTCTTTCCATTCCATTCCATTCTTGTTGATTTCATTCCATTCCATTCCATTCCGTTCCATTTCATTTGGGTTGATTGCTTTCCATTCCATTGCATTTCATTCCATTCCATTCCGTTTGTGATTATTCCATTCCATTCCATTGCTTTCCATTTGTGTTGATTCCATCCCATTCCATTCCATTCCCTTCTGCTTGATTCCATTCCATTCCATTCCACTCCACTCCATTGCATTCCATTCGGGTTGATTCCATTCCATTTCATTCCATTCCATTCCATTCAATTCCATTCCATTCCATTGCATTCCATTCCATTCCATTCGGGTCGATTCTATTCCACTCCATTTCTTTCCATTCCGTTCCATTCTGGTTGATTCCATTCCATTCCATTAAATTCCACTACATTCCATTCCATTCGGGTTGATCCCATTCCATTCCATTCCATTCTATTCCATTCCATTCCATTCCATTCCATCCCTTTCCATTCCATTCCATTCGGGTTGATTCCATTCAATTCCATTCCGTTCCATTACATTCCATTCTTGTAGATTCCATTCCATTCCATTCCATTCCACTCCATTCCATTCCATACCTGTTTATTCTATTCCATTCCATTCCATTCCATTCCGGTTGATTCCATTCCTTTCCATTCCATTCCATACCATTCCATTCCAATCGGTTTGATTCCATTCTATTCCATTCCATTCCTTTACATTCCATTCCATTCCATTCGGTTTGATTCCATTCCATTCCATTCCGTTCCATTACATTCCACTCGTGTTGATTCCATTCCATTCCATTCCATTCCGGTTGATTCCATTCCTTTCCATTCCATTCCATACCATTCCATTCCAATCGGGTTGATTCCATTCTATTCCATTCCATTCCATCCCTTTCCATTCCATTCCATTCGGGTTGATTCCATTCCATTCCATTCCGTTCCATTACATTCCACTCGTGTTGATTCCATTCCATTCCATTCCATTCCGGTTGATTCCATTCCTTTCCATTCCATTCCATACCATTCCATTCCAATCGGGTTGATTCCATTCTATTCCATTCCATTCCATTCCATTCCATTCCATTCCATTCGGGTTGATTCCATTCCATTCCACTCCATTCCGTTCTATTCCATTCGGGTTGATTCCGTTCCATTGCATTCCATTCCATTCCATTCCACTTGGGTTGATTCCATTCCATTCCATTCCATTCCATTTCATTTGGGTTGATTGCATTCCATTCCATTGCATTCCATTCCATTCCATTCCATTCCATTCGTGTTGATTCCATTCCATTCCATTCCATTTGTGTTGATTCCATTCCATTCCATTCCTTTCCACTCCATTTCATTCCATTCCCTTACGGTTGATTCCGTTCCATTCCATTTCATTCCTTTCCATTGCATTCCATTCCATTAGGGTTGATTCCATTCCATTCCATTCCATTCCATTCCTTTCCTTTCGGGTTGATTCCATTATATTCCATTCCATTAAATTCCATTCCATTCCATTCGGTTATATTCCATTCCATTCCATTCCTGTCCATTCCATTCCATTCCATTTCATTTGGGTTGATTACATTCCATTCCATTGCATACCATTCTATTCCATTCCATTTCATTTGGGTTGATTGCATTCCATTCCATTTTTCCATTCTATTCCATTCCATTTGTGTTGATTCCATTCCATTCCATTCCATTCCTTTTGGGTTAATTCCATTCCATTCCATTCCATTCCATTCCATTCAATTCCATTTGTGCTTATTCCATTCCATTCCATTCCATTCCATTTTGGTTGATTCCATTCCATTCCATTCCATTCCATTCCATTCCCTTCTGGTTGATTCCATTCCATTCCATTGCACTCCACTCCATTGCATTCCATTCTGTTTGATTCCAATCCATTTCATTCAATTCCATTCCATTCCATTCCATTCCATTCCATTCTAGTCGACTCTATTCCATTCCATTTGCTTTCATTTCAATCCATTCTGGTTGATTCCATTCCATTCCATTCCACTGTATTCCATTCCATTCCATTCTATTCCATTCCATTCCATTCCATTCCATCCCTTTCCATTCCATTCCATTCGGGTTGATTCCATTCCATTCCATTCCGTTCCATTACATTCCATTCTTGTAGATTCCATTCCATTCCATTCCATTCCACTCCATTCCATTACATACCTGTTGATTCTATTCCATTCCATTCCATTCCATTCCGGTTGATTCCATTCCTTTCCATTCCATTCCATACCATTCCATTCCAATCGGGTTGATTCCATTCTATTCCATTCCATTCCTTTCCATTCCATTCCATTCCATTCGGGTTGATTCCATTCCATTCCATTCCGTTCCATTACATTCCACTCGTGTTGATTCCATTCCATTCCATTCCATTCCGGTTGATTCGATTCCTTTCCATTCCATTCCATACCATTCCATTCCAATCGGGTTGATTCCATTCTATTCCATTCCATTCCATCCCTTTCCATTCCATTCCATTCAGGTTGATTCCATTCCATTCCATTCCATTCCATTTCATTTGGGTTGATTGCATTCCATTCCAAGGCATTCCATTCCCTTCCATTCCATTCCATTCGTGTTGATTCCATTCCAATCCATTCCATTTGTGTTGATTCCATTCCATTCCATTCCTTTCCACTCCATTTCATTCCATTCCCTTCGGGTTGATTCCATTCCATTCCATTTCATTCCTTTCCATTGCATTCCATTCCATTAGGGTTGATTCCATTCCATTCCATTCCATTCCATTCCATTCCATTCCATTCCATTCCATTCCATTCCTTTCCGTTCGGGTTGATTCCATTATATTCCATTCCATTAAATTCCATTCCATTCCATTCGGTTATATTCCATTCCATTCCATTCCAGTTCATTCCATTCCATTCCATTTCATTTAGGTTGATTACATTCCATTCCACTGCATACCATTCTATTCCATTCCATTTCATTTGGGTTGATTGCATTCCATTCCATTTTTCCATTCTATTCCATTCCATTTGTGTAGATTCCATTCCATTCCATTCCATTCCATTTGGGTTAATTCCATTCCATTCCATTCCATTCCATTCAATTACATTTGTGTTTATTCCATTCCATTCCATTCCATTCCATTTTGGTTGATTCCATTCCATTCCATTCCATTCCATTCCATTCCATTCCCTTCTGGTTGATTCCATTCCATTCCATTGCACTCCACTCCATTGCATTCCATTCTGGTTGATTCCAATCCATTTCATTCAATTCCATTCCATTCCATTCCATTCCATTCCATTCTAGTCGACTCTATTCCATTCCACTTGCTTCCATTCCAATCCATTCTGTTTGATTCCATTCCATTCCATTCCATTGTATTCCATTCCATTCCATTCTATTCCATTCCATTCTTTCTATTCGCCTTGATTCCACTCCATTCCATTCCATTCCATTCCATCCCATTCCATTCCATTCCATTCGGGTTAATTCCATTCCATTCCATTCCGTTCCATTACATTCCATTCTTGTTGATTCCATTCCATTCCATTCCATTCCATTCCCTTCCCTTCCATTCTGGTTGATTCCACTCCATTCCATTCCATTTCATTTGGGTTGATTGCATTCCATTCCATTGCATTCCATTCCATTCCATTCCATTTGTGTTGATTCCATTCCATTCCATTCCATTCCTTTCCATTTGTGTTGATTCCATTCCATTTCATTCCATTCCCTTCTGGTTGTTTCCATTCCATTCCATTCCACTCCACTCCATTGCATTCCATTCGGGTTGATTCCAATCCATTTCATTCCATTCCATTCCACTCCATTCCATTCCATTTCTTTCCATTCCATTCTGCTCGTCTCTATTCCATTCCATTTGTTTCCATTCCATTCCATTCTGGTTGATTCCATTCCATTCCAATAAATTCCATTCCATTCCATTCCATTCAGGTTGATTCCATTCCATTCCATTCCATTGTATTCCACTCCATTCCATTCTATTCCATTCCATTCCATTATATTCGCCTTGATTCCACTCCATTCCATTTCATTCCATTCCATCCCATTCCATTCCATTCCATTTGGATTAATTGCATTCCATTCCATTCCGTTCCATTACATTTCATTCGTGTTGATTCCATTCCATTCCATTCCATTCCACTCCATTCCATTCCATACCTGTTGATTCTATTCCATTCCATTCCATTCCATTCCGGTTGATTCCATTCCTTTCCATTCCATTCCATACCATTCCATTCCAATCGGGTTGATTCCATTCTATTCCATTCCATTCCGTTACATTACATTCCGTTCCATTCCATTCTGGTTGATTCCATTCCATTCCACTCCATTCCATTCTATTCCTTTGGGTTGATTCCGTTCCATTGCATTCCATCCCATTTCATTCCACTTGGGTTGATTCCATTCCATTCCATTCCATTCCATTTCATTTGGGTTGATTTCATTCCATTACACTGCATTCCATTGCATTCCATTCCATTCGATTTGTGTTGATTCCATTCCATTCCATTCTATTCCATTTGTGTTCATTCCATTCCATTCCTTTCCATTCCACTCCATTCCATTCCATTCCCTTCGGGTTGATTCCATTCCATTCCATTTCATTCCTTTCCATTGCATTCCATTCCATTCGGGTTGATTCCATTCCATTCCATTCCATTGCATTCCATTCCATTCCATTCCATTGCATTCCATTCCATTCCATTCCATTCGCGTTGATTCCATTCTATTCCATTCCATTAAATTCCATTCAATTCCATTCGGTTAAATTCCATTCCATTCCATTCGATTGTATTTCATTCCATTCCGTTCCATTCGGGTTGATTCCATTCCATTCCATTCCATTGCATTCCATACCATTACATTCCATTAGCGTTGATTGCATTCCATTCCATTTGGGTTGATTCCATTCCATTCCATTCTATTCCATTCCATTCCATTCCCTTAGGGATGATTCCATTCCATTCCATTCCATTCTATTCCATTCCATTCCATTTGGGTTGATTCCATTCCATTCCATTCCATTTCATTCCATTCCATTGCATTTCATTCCATTCAGGTTGATTCCATTCCATTCCATTCCATTCAATTCCACTCCATTCGGGTTGCTTCCGTTCCATTTCATTCCATTCCATTCCATTCCATTCGGGTTGATTCCATACCATTCCATTCGGGTTGATTCCATTCTATTAAATTCCATTCCATTCAATTCCATTCCGTTTCATTGTATTCACGTTGATTCCATTCCATTCCATTCCTTACCATTCCATCCCATTCAATTCCATTCCATTCGGTTTGATTCCATTCCATTCCATTCCGTTCCATTCCATTCCATTCCATCCCTTTCCATTCCATTCCATTCGGGTTGATTCCATTCCATTCCATTCCGTTCCATTACATTCCATTCGTGTTGATTCCATTCCATTCCATTCCATTCCGGTTGATTCCATTCCCTTCCATTCCATTCCATACCATTCCATTCCAATTGGGTTGTTTCCATTCTATTCCATTCCATTCCATTCCATTCCATTCGGGTTGATTCCATTCCATTCCACTCCATTCCGTTCTATTCCTTTCAGGTTGATTCCATTCCATTGCATACCATTGCACTCCATTCCACTTGGGTTGATTCCATTCCATTCCATTCCATTCCATTTCATTTGAGTTGATTGCATTCCATTCCATTGCTTTCCATTGCATTCCATTCCATTCGGTTTGTTTTGATTCCATTCCATTCCATTCCTTTCCATTTGTGTTGATTCCCTTCCATTCCTTTCCATTCCACTCCATTCCCTTCCATTCCCTTCGGGTTGATTCCATTCCATTCCATTTCATTCTATTCCACTGCATTCCATTCCATTCGGGTTGATTCCAATCCATTCCATTCAATTGCCTTCCATTCCATGCCATTCCATTCGGGTTGATTCCACTCCATTCCATTCCATTGAATTCCATTCAATTCCATTCGGTTAAATTCCATTCCATTCCATTCCATTGCATTTCATTCCATTCCATTCCATTCGGGTTGATTCCATTCCATTGCATTCCATTCCATTCCATACCGTTACATTCCATTAAGGTTGATTCCATTCCATTCCATTCCATTCCATTCCATTCCATTCCATTCCCTTCCATTTGGGTTGATTCCATTCCATTCCATTCTATTCCATTCCATTCCATTCCCTTAGGGATGATTCCATTGCATTCCATTCCATTCCATTCTATTCCGTTCCATCCCATTTGGGTTGATTCCATTGCATTCCTTTCCATTTCAATCCATTCCATTCCACTTCATTCCATTCAGGTTGATTCCATTCCATTCCATTCCATTCCATTCCATTCCAGTCCATTCAATTCAATTCCATTCCATTCGGGTTTATTCCGTTCCATTTCATTCAATTCGGATTGATTCCATTCCACTCCATTCCATTCCATTCCATTCCATTCCATTCCATTCCATGTGGGTTGATTTCATCCCATTCCATTCCATTCCATTCCATTCCATTCCATTCCATTCCATGTTTGCTGATTCCATTCCATTCCATTCCATTCCATTCCATTCCATTCGGGTTGATTCCATTCCATTCCATTGCATTCCATTCCATTCCATTGTTTTGATTCCATTCCCATCCAAACCGTTCCATTAAGTTTGATTCCATTCCATTCCATACCATTCCATTCAATTTGGGTTGATTCCATTCTATTCCATTCCATTCCATTCCATTCCATTCCATTCAGGTTGACTCCATTCCATTCCATTCCATTCCATTTTATTCCGTTCCATTCCATTTGGTTTGATTCCATTGCATTCCATTCCATTTCATTCCATTCCATTCCACTTCATTCCATTCAGGTTGATTCCATTCCATTCCATTCCATTCCAATCCATTCCATTCCATTCCATTCGGGTTTATTCCGTTCCATTTCATTCCATTCGGAATGATTCCATTCCACTCCATTCCATTCCATTCCCTTCCATGTGGGTTGATTTCATCCCATTCCATTCCATTCCATTCCATTCCATTCCATTCCATTCAATTCCATTCCATGTGTGCTGATTCCATTCCATTCCATTCCATTCCATTCCATTCCATTCCATTCCATTCCATTCCATTCGGGTTGATTCCATTCCATTCCATTGCATTCCATTCCATTCCATTGCTGTTGATTCCATTCCCATCCAAACCGTTCCATTAAAGTTGAATCCATTCCATTCCATACCATTCCATTCAATTCGGGTTGATTCCATTCTATTCCATTCCATTCCATTCCATTCCATTCCATTCCATTCCATTCCATTCCATTCGGGTTTATTCCATTCCATTCCATTCCATTCCATTACATTACATTCCATTACATTCGGGTTGATTCCTTTCCATTGCATTCCATTCCATTCCATTTCACTTGGGTTGATTCCATTCCATTCCATTCCTTTCCATTTCATTTGGGTTGATTGCATTCCTTTCCATTGCATTCCATTGCATTCCATTCCATTCCATTTGTGTTGATTCCATTCCATTCCTTTAAATTCCATTCCATTTCATTCCATTAGGTTTGATTCCATTCCATTTCATTCCATTCCTTTCCATTCTGGTCGATTCTATTCCATTCCATTTGTTTCCATTCCATTCCATTCTGGTTGATTCCATTCCATTCCATTAAATTCCATTACATTCCATTCCATTCGAGTTGATTCCATTCCATTCCATTCCATCCCATTCCATTCCATTCCATTCCATTCGGGTTGATTCCATTCCATTCCATTCCGTTCCATAACATTCCATTCCTGTTAATTCCATTCCATTCCATTCCATTCCATTCCATTCCATTCCACTCCATTCCATTCCATACATGTTGATTCTATTCCATTCCATTCCATTCCATTCTGGTTGATTCTATTCCTTTCCATTCCATTCCATTCCATTCCATTCCATTCTGGTTGAATCCATTCCATTCCACTCCATTCCGTTCTATTCCATTCGGGTTGATTCCGTTCCATTGCAATCCATTACATTCCACATGGGTTGATTCCATTCCATTTCATTCCATTGCATTTCATTTGGGTTGATTGCATTCCATTCCATTGCATTCCATTCCAATACATTCCATTCCATTTGTGTTGATTCCATTCCTTTCTATTCCATTTGTGTTGATTCCATTCCATTCCATTCCATTCCATTCCATTCCATTCCACTCCATTCCATTCCATTACCTTCGGGATGATTCCATTCCATTCCATTTCATTCCATTCCATTCCATTCCATTCCATTCGGGTTGATTCCATTCCATTCCATTCCATTGAATTCCATTCCATTCCATTCGGTTAGATTCCATTCCATTCCATTCCATTCCATTCCATTCGGGTTGTTTCCATTTAATTCAAATCCATTCCATTCCATTCCATTCCATTCCATTTCGGTTGATTCCATTGCATTCCATTCCATTCCATTCCATTTGTGTTGATTCCATTCCATTCCATTCCTTTCCATTTGTTTTCATTCCATCCGATTCCATTTCATTCCCTTCTGGTTGATTCCATTCCATTGCTTTCCACTCCACTCCATTGCATTCCATTCGGGTTGATTCCATTCCATTTCATTCCATTCCATTCCCTTCCATTCCATTCCATTCCATTCCATTCCATTCCATTCCATTCGAGTTGATTCTATTCCACTCCATTTGTTTCCATTCCGTTCCATTCTGGTTGATTCCATTCCATTCCATTAAATTCCACTACATTCCATTCCATTCGCGTTGATTCCATTCCATTCCATTCCATTCTATTCCATTGCATTCCATTCTATTCGCGTTGATTCCACTCCATTCCATTCCATTCCATTCCATCCCTTTCCGTTCCATTCCATTCGGGTTGATTCCATTCCATTCCATTCCGTTCCATTACATTCCACTCGTGTTGATTCCATTCCATTCCATTCCATTCCGGTTGATTCCATTCCTTTCCATTCCATTCCATACCATTCCATTCCAATCGGGTTGATTCCATTCTATTTCATTCCATTCCATTCCAATCCATTCCATTCCATTTCTTTCGGGTTGATTCCATTCCATTCCACTCCATTCCGTTCTATTCCATTCGGGTTGATTCCGTTCCATTGCATTCGATTCCATTCCATTCCACTTGGCTTGATTCCATTGCATTCCATTCCATTCCATTTCATTTGGGTTGATTGCATTCCATTCCATTGCATTCCATTCCATTACATTCCATTCCATTTTTGTTGATTCCATTCCATTCCATTCCATTTGTATTGATTCCATTCCATTCCATTCCATTCCATTCCACTCCATTTCATTCCATTCCCTTCGGGTTGATTCCATTCCATTCCATTTCATTCCTTTCCATTGCATTCCATTCCATTAGGGTTGATTCCATTCCATTCCATTCCATTCCATTCCATTCCATTGCATTCCATTCCATTCCATTCCATTCCATTCCATTCCATTCGATTCCGTTCGGGTTGATTCCACTACATTCCATTCCATTAAATTCCATTCCATTCCATTCGGTTATATTCCATTCCATTCCATTCCAATCCATTCCATTCCAATCCATTTCATTTGGGTTGATTGCCTTCCATTCCATTGCATTCCATTCTATTCCATTCCATTTGTGTTGATTCCATTCCATTCCATTCCATTCCATTCCTTTTGTGTTAATTCCATTCCATTCCATTCCATTCCATTCCATTCCATTCCATTCCATTCCATTCCATTTGTGTTTATTCCACTCCATTCCATTCCATTCCATTTGGGTTGATTCCATTCCATTCCATTCCATTCCATTCCATTCCATTCCATTCCCTTCTGGTTGATTCCATTCCATTTCATTCCATTCCATTTCATTCCCTTCCCTTCCATTCTGGTTGATTCCATTCCATTCCATTCCATTCCATTCCATTTCATTTGGGTTGATTGCATTCCATTCCATTGCATTCCATTCCATTCCATTCCATTTGTGTTGATTCCATTCAATTCCATGCCATTCCGTTCCATTCCATTCCATTTCATTCCATTCCATTCCATTACATTCCATTCAGGTTGATTCCATTCCATTCCATTGCATTCCATTCCGGTTGATTCCATTCCATTCCATACCATTACATTCCATTCGGGTTGATTCCATTCTATTCCATTCCATTCCGTTCCATTCCATTCCATTCCTTTCGGGTTGATTCCTTTCCATTCCATTCCATTCCATTACATCACATTCGGGTTGATTCCGTTCCATTGCATTCCATTCCATTCCATTCCACTTGGGTTGATTCCATTCCATTCCATTCCATTTCATTTGGGTTGATTGCATTCCATTCCATTGCATTCCATTCCATTCCATTTGTGTTGATTCCATTCCACTCCATTCCATTCCATTCCATTTGTGTTGATTCCATTCCATTCCATTCCATTCCGTTCCCTCCTGTTTGATTCCATTCCATTCCATTCCATTGCATTCCATTGCATTCCATTTCATTCCATTCGGGTTGACTGCATTCTATTTCATTCCATTCAATTCCATTCCATTCCATTCCATTCCATTAAATTCCATTCCATTTGGGTCGATTCTATTCCATTCCATTTCTTTCCATTCCATTCCATTCTTGTTGATTCCATTCCATTCCATTCCATTCCATACCATTCCATTCCCTTCCATTCGGGTTGATTCCACTCCATTCCATTCCATTCCATTCCGTTTCATTTCGGTTCATTGCTTTCCATTCCATTGCATTCCATTCCATTCAATTCCATTTGTGTTGATTCCTTTCCATTCCATTCCTTTCCATTTGTGTTTATTCCATCCCATTCCATTCCATTCCCTTCTGGTTGATTCCATTCCATTCCATTCCACTCCACTCCATTGCATTCCATTCGGGTTGATTCCATTCCATTTCATTCCATTCCATTCCATTCCATTCCATTCCATTCCATTCCATTCCATTCCACTCCATTCCATTCGGGTCGATTGTATTGCACTCCATTTGTTTCCATTCCGTTCCATTCTGGTTGATTCCATTCCATTCCATTAAATTCCACTTCATTCCATTCCATTCGAGTTGATTCCATTCCATTCCATTCCATTCTATTCCATTGCATTCCATTCTATTCGCGTTGATTCCACTCCATTCCATTCCATTCCATTTCATCCCTTTCCGTTCCATTCCATTCGGGTTGATTCCATTCCATTCCATTCCGTTCCATTACTTTCCACTCGTGTTGATTCCATTCCATTCCATTCCATTCCGGTTGATTCCATTCCTTTCCATTGCATTCCATACCATTCCATTCCAATCGGGTTGATTCCATTCTATTTCATTCCGTTCCATTCCAATCCATTCCATTCCATCTCTTTCGGGTTGATTCCAATCCATTCCACTCCATTCCGTTCTATTCCATTCGGGTTGATTCCGTTCCATTGCATTCGATTCCATTCCATTCCACTTGGGTTGATTCCATTGCATGCCATTCCATTCCATTTAATTTGGGTTGATTGCATTCCATTCCATTGCATTCCATTCCATTACCTTCCACTCCATTTGTGTTGATTCCATTCCATTCCATTCCATTTGTGTTGATTCCATTCCATTCCATTCCATTCCACTCCATTTCATGCCATTCCCTTCGGGTTGATTCCATTCCATTCCATTTCATTCCTTTCCATTGCAATCCATTCCATTAGGGTTGATTCCATTCCATTCCATTCCATTCCATTCCATTCCATTCCATTCCATTCGATTCCATTCCATTCCGTTCGGGTTGATTCCATTACATTCCATTCCATTAAATTCCATTCCATTCCATTCGGTTATATTCCATTCCATTCCAGTCCAGTCCATTCCATTCCATTCCATTTCATTTGGGTTGATTGCATTCCATTCCATTGCATTCCATTCTATTCCATTCCATTTTTGTTGATTCCATTCCATTCCATTCCATTCCATTTGGGTTAATTCCATTCCATTCCATTCCATTCCATTCCATTCCATTCCATTTGTGTTTATTCCATTCCATTCCATTCCATTCCATTTGGGTTGATTCCATTCCATTCCATTCCATTCCATTCCCTTCTGGTTGATTCCATTCCATTCCATTCCATTCCATTCCCTTCCCTTCCATTCGGGTTGATTCCACTCCATTCCATTCCATTTCATTTGGGTTGATTGCATTCCATTCCATTGCATTCCATTCCATTCCATTCCATTTGTGTTGATTCCATTCCATTCCATTCCATTTGTGTTGATTCCATTCCATTCCATTCCATTCCTTTCCATTTGTGTTCATTCCATTCCAATCCATTCCATTCCCTTCTCGTTGATTCCATTCCATTCCATTCCACTCCACTACATTGCATTCCATTCTGGTTGATTCCAATCCATTTCATTCAATTCCATTCCATTCCATTCCATTCCCTTCCATTCTAGTCGACTCTATTGCATTCAATTTGTTTCCATTCCATTCCATTCTGGTTGGTTCCATTCCATTCCATTAAATTCCATTACATTCCATTCCATTCAGGTTGATTCCATTCCATTCCATTCCATTGTATTCCATTCCATTCCATTCTATTCCATTCCATTCCATTCTATTCGCCTTGATTCCACTCCATTCCATTCAATTCCATTCCATCCCATTCCATTCCATTCCATTCGGGTTAATTCCATTCCATTCCATTCCGTTCCATTCCATTCCATTCGTGTTGATTCCATTCCATTCCATTCCATTCCACTCCATTCCATTCCATACATGTTGATTCTATTCCATTCCATTCCATTCCATTCTGGTTGATTCCATTCCTTTCCATTCCATTCCATACAATTCCATTCCAATCGGGTTGACTCCATTCTATTCCTTTCCATTCCATTCCATTCCATTCCATTCCATTCTGGTTGATTCCATTCCATTCCACTCCATTCCGTTCTATTCCATTCGGGTTGATTCCGTTCCATTGCATTCCATTACATTCCACTTTGGTTGATTCCATTCCATTTCATTCCATTCCATTTCATTTGGGTTGATTGCATTCCATTCCATTGCATTCCATTCCAATACATTCCATTCCATTTGTGTTGATTCCATTCCATTCTATTGCATTTGTGTTGATTCCATTGCATTCCATTCCATTCCATTCCATTCCACTCCATTCCATTCCATTACCTTCGGGTTGATTCCATTCCATTCCATTCCATTCCATTCCATTCGGGTTGTTTCCATTACATTCCATTCCATTGAATTCCATTCCATTCCATTCGGTTAGATTCCATTCCATTCCATTCCATTCCATTCCATTCCATTCCATTCCATTCGCTTTGTTTCCATTTAATTCAAATCCATTCCATTCCATTCCATTTCGGTTGATTCCATTGCATTCCATTCCATTCCATTCCATTTGTGTTGATTCCATTCCATTCCATTCCTTTCCATTTGTTTTCATTCCATCCGATTCCATTCCATTCCCTTCTGGTTGATTCCATTCCATTCCATTCCATCCCTTTCCGTTCCATTCCATTCAGGTTGATTCCATTCCATTACATTCCGTTCCATTACATTCCACTCGTGTTGATTCCATTCCATTCCATTCCATTCCGGTTGATTCCATTCCTTTCCATTCCATTCCATACCATTCCATTCCAATCGGGTTGATTCCATTCTATTTCATTCCATTACATTCCAATCCATTCCATTCCATTCGGGTTGATTCCATTCCATTCCACTCCATTCCGTTCTAATCCATTCCCTTTGATTCCGTTCCATTGCATTCCATTCCATTCCATTCCACTTGGGTTGATTCCATTCCATTCCGTTCCATTCCATTTCATTTGGGTTGATTGCATTCCATTCCATTGCATTCCATTCCATTACATTCCATTCGATTTGTGTTGATTCCATTCCATTCCATTCCATTTGTGTTGTTTCCATTCCATTCCATTCCACTCCATTTAATTCCATTCCCTTCGGGTTGATTCCATTCCATTCCATTTCATTCTTTTCTATTGCATTCCATTCCATTAGGGTTGATTCCATTCCATTCCATTCCATTCCATTCCATTCCATTCCATTCCATTGCATTCCATTCCATTCCATTCCATTCCATTCCATTCGATTGCATTCCATTCCGTTCGGGTTGATTCCATTACATTCCATTCCATTAAATTCCATTCCATTCCATTCGGTTATATTCCATTCCATTCCATTCCAGTCCATTCCATTCCATTCCATTTCATTTGGGTTGATTGCTTTCCATTCCATTGCATTCCATTCTATTCCATTCCATTTGTGTTGATTCCATTCCATTCCATTCCATTCCATTTGGGTTAATTCCATTCCCTTCCATTCCATTCCATTCAATTCCATTTGTGTTTATTCCATTCCATTCCATTCCATTCCATTTGGGTTGATTCCATTCCATTCCATTCCATTCCATTCCATTCCATTCCATTCCCTTCTGGTTGATTCCATTCCATTGTGTTCCATTTCATTCCCTTAACTTCCATTCGGGTTGTTTCCACTCCATTCCATTCCATTCCATTCCATTTCATTTGGGTTGATTGCATTCCATTCCATTGCATTCCATTCCATTCCATTCCATTTGTGTTGATTCCATTCCATTACATTCCATTCCTTTCCATTTGTGTTGATTCCATTCCAATCCATTCCATTCCCTTCTCGTTGATTCCATTCCATTCCATTCCACTCCACTACATTGCATTCCATTCTGATTGATTCCAATCCATTTCATTCAATTCCATTCCATTCCATTCCATTCCATTCCATTCTAGTCGACTCTATTCCATTCCATTTGTTTCCATTCCATTCCATTCTGGTTGATTCCATTCCATTCCATTAAATTCCATTACATTACATTCCATTCAGGTTGATTCCATTCCATTCCATTCCATTGTATTCCATTCCATTCCATTCTATTCCATTCCATTCCATTGTATTCGCCTTGATTCCACTCCATTCCATTCCATTCCATTCCATCCCATTCAATTCCATTCCATTCGGGTTAATTCCATTCCATTCCATTCCGTTCCAATACATTCCATTCGTGTTGATTCCATTCCATTCCATTCCATTCCACTCCATTCCATTCCATACCTGTTGACTCTATTCCATTCCATTCCATTCCATTCTGGTTGATTCCATTCCTTTCCATTCCATTCCATACCATTCCATTCCAATCGGGTTGATTCCATTCTATTCCATTCCATTCCGTTACATTACACTCCGTTCCATTCCATTCTGGTTGATTCCATTCCATTCCACTCCATTAAATTCTATTCCTTTGGGTTGATTCCGTTCCATTGCATTCCATCCCATTTCATTCCACTTGGGTTGATTCCATTCCATTCCATTCCATTTCATTTGGGTTGATTGCATTCCATTCCATTGCATTCCATTCCATACCATTCCATTCCATTTGTGTTGATTCCATTCCACTCCATTCCATTCCATTCCATTTGTGTTGATTCCATTCCATTCCATTCCATTCCATTCCATTCCGTTCCCTCCTGTTTGATTCCATTCCATTCCATTCCATTGCATTCCATTGCATTCCATTTCATTCCATTCGGGTTGACTGCATTCCATTTCATTCCATTCCATTCCATTCCATTAAATTCCATTCCATTCGGGTCGATTCTATTCCATTCCATTTCTTTCCATTCCATTCCATTCTTGTTGATTCCATTCCATTCCATTCCATTCCATACCATTCCATTCCCTTCCATTGGGGTTGATTCCATTCCATTCCATTCCATTCCATTCCATTTCATTTCGGTTGATTGCTTTCCATTCCATTGCATTCCATTCCATTCCATTCCATTTGTGTTGATTCCATTCCATTCCCTTCCTTTCCATTTTTGTTTATTCCATCCCATTCCATTCCATTCCCTTCTGGTTGTTTCCATTCCATTCCATTCCACTCCACTCCATTGCATTCCATTCGGGTTGATTCCATTCCATTTTATTCCATTCCATTCCATTTCATCCAATTCCATTCCATTCAGGTCGATTCTATTCCACTCCATTTGTTTCCATTCCGTTCCATTCTGGCTGATTCCATTCCATTCCATGAAATTCCACTACATTCCATTCCATTCGGGTTGATTACATTCCATTCCATTCCATTCTATTCCATTCCATTCCATTCTATTCGTGTTTATTCCACTCCATTCCATTCCATTCCATTCCATCCCTTTCCATTCCATTCCATTCGGGTTGATTCCATTCCATTCCATTCCGTTCCATTACATTCCATTCGTGTTGATTCCATTCCATTCCATTCCATTGGGGTTGATTCCATTCCCTTCCATTCCATTCCATTCCATTCCATTCCAATCGGGTTGATTCCATTCTATTTCATTCCATTCCATTCCTTTCCATTCGGGTTGATTCCATTCCTTTCCACTCCATTCCGTTCTATTCCTTTCGGGTTGATTCCGTTCCTTTGCATACCATTGCATTCCATTCCACTTGGGTTGATTCCATTCCATTCCATTTCATTTGGGTTGATTGCATTCCATTCCATTGCATTCCATTGCATTCCATTCCATTCGATTTGTGTTGATTCCATTCCATTCCATTCCTTTCCATTTGTGTTGATTCCATTCCATTCCTTTCCATTCCAATCCATTCCCTTCCATTCCCTTCGGGTTGATTCCATTCCATTCCATTTCATTCCATTCCACTGCATTCCATTCCATTCGGGTTGATTCCATTACATTCCATTCAATTGCATTCCATTCCATGCCATTCCATTCGGGTTGATTCCACTCCATTCCATTCCATTGAATTCCATTCAATTCCATTCGGTTAAATTCCATTCCATTCCATTCCATTCCATTGCATTTCATTCCATTCCATTCCATTCGGGTTGATTCCATTCCATTGCATTCCATTCCATTCCATACCATTACATTCCATTATGGTTGATTCCATTCCATTCCATTCCATTCCATTCCCTTCCATTTCGGTTGATTCCATTCTATTACATTCTATTCCATTCCATTCCATTCCCTTAGGGATGATTCCATTCCATTCCATTCCATTCCATTCTATTCCGTTCCATTCCATTTGGGTTGATTCCATTGCATTCCATTCCATTTCATTCCATTCCATTACACTTCATTCCATTCAGGTTGATTCCATTCCATTCCATTCCATTCCATTCCATTCCTTCAATTCCATTCCATTCGGGTTTATTCCGTTCCATTTCATTCCATTAGGATTGATTCCATTCCACTCCATTCCATTCCATACCTGTTGACTCTATTCCATTCCAATCCATTCCATTCCGGTTGATTCCATTCCTTTCCATTCCATTCCATACCATTCCATTCCAATCGGGTTGATTCTATTCTATTCCTTTCCATTCCGTTCCATTACATTCCTTTCCATTCCATTCTGGTTGATTCCATTCCATTCCACTCCATTAAATTCTATTGCTTTGGATTGATTCCGTTCCATTGCATTCCATCCCAATTCATTCCACTTGGGTTGATTCCATTCCATTCCATTCCATTTCATTTGGGTTGATTGCATTCCATTCCATTGCATTCCACTGCATTCCATTCCATTCGATTTGTGTTGATTCCATTCCATTCCATTCTATTCCATTTGTGTTCATTCCATTCCATTCCTTTCCATTCCACTCCATTCCATTCCATTCCCTTCGTGTTGATTCCATTCCATTCCAATTCATTCCATTCCATTACATTCCATTCCATTCGGGTTGATTCCATTCCATTCAATTCCATTGCATTCCATTCCATTCCATTCCATTCGCGTTGATTCCATTCCATTCCATACCATTAAATTCCATTCAATTCCATTCGGTTAAATTCCATTCCATTCCATTCCATTGCATTCCATTCCATTCCATTCCATTCCATTCGGATTGATTTCATTCCATTCCATTCCATCGCATTCCATTCCTTTCCATAACATTACATTCCATTAGGGTTGATTCCATTCCATTCCATTCCATTCCATTCCATTTGGGTTGATTCCATTCCATTCCATTCTATTCCATTCCATTCCATTCCCTTATGGATGATTCCATTCCATTCCATACCATTCCATTCTATTCCGTTCCATTCCCTTTGGGTTGATTCCATTCCATTCCATTCATTCCATTCCATTCCATTTCATTCCATTCAGGTTGATTCCATTCCATTCCATTCCATTCAATTCCACTCCATTCGGGTTGATTCCGTTCCACTTCATTCCATTCCATTCCATTACATTTGGGTTGATTCCATTCCATTCCATTCGGGTTGATTCCATTCTATTAAATTCCATTCCATTCAATTCCATTCCATTTCATTGTATTCACGTTGATTCCATTCCGTTCCATTCCATACCATTCCATCCCATTCAATTCCATTCCATTCGGTTTGATTCCATTCCATTCCATTCTGTTCCATTCCATTCCATTCCATTCCATTCCATTCCATTCCATTCGGGTTGATTCCATTCCTTTCCATTGCATTCCATTCCAGTTGATTCCATTCCATTCCATACCATTCCATTCCATTCGGGTTGATTCCATTCTATTCCATTCCATTCCGTTCCATTCCATTCCATTCCATTCGGGTTGATTCCTTTCCATTTCATTCCATTCCATTACATTACATTCGGGTTGATTCCGTTCCATTGCATTCCATTCCATTCCATTCCACTTGGGTTGATTCCATTCCATTCCATTCCATTCCATCTCATTTGGGTTGATTGCATTCCATTCCATTGCACTCCATTCCATTCCATTCCATTCCATTCCATTTGTATTGATTCCATTCCACTCCATTCCATTCCATTCCATTTGTGTTGATTCCATTTCATTCCATTCCATTCCATTCCATTCCCTCCTGTTTGATTCCATTCCATTCCATTCCATTGCATTCCATTGCATTCCATTTCATTCCATTCGGTTTGACTACATTCCATTTCATTCCATTCCATTCCATTCCATTCCATTCCATTCCATTAAATTCCATTCCATTCGGGTCGATTCTATTCCATTCCATTACTTTCCATTCCATTCCATTCTTGTTGATTCCATTCCATTCCATTCCATTCCATTCCCTTCCATTCGGGTTGATTCCACTCCGTTCCATTCCATTCCATTCCATTTCATTTGGGTTGATTGCTTTCCATTCCATTGCATTCCATTCCATTCCATTCCATTTGTGTTGATTCCATTCCATTCCATTCCTTTCCATTTGTGTTCATTCCATCCGATTCCATTCCATTCCCTTCTGGTTGATTCCATTCCATTCCATTCCACTCCACTCCATTGCAGTCCATTCGGGTTGATTCCATTCCATTTCATTCCATTCCATTCCATTCCATTCCATCCCATTCCATTCCTTTCCATTCCATTTGGGTCGATTCTATTCCACTCCATTTGTTTCCATTCCGTTCCATTCTGGTTGATTCCATTCCATTCCATTAAATTCCACTACATTCCATTCCATTCGGGTTGATTCCATTCCATTCCATTCCATTCTATTCCATTGCATTCCATTCTATTCGCGTTGATTCCACTCCATTCCATTCCATCCCTTTCCATTCCATTCCCTTCGGGTTGATTCCATTCCATTCCATTCCGTTCCATTACATTCCACTCGTGTTGATTCCATTCCATTCCATTCCATTCCGGTTGATTCCATTCCTTTCCATTCCATTCCATACCATTCCATTCCAATCGGGTTGATTCCATTCTATTCCATTCCATTCCATCCCATTCCATTCCATTCCATTCGGGTTGATTCCATTCCATTCCACTCCATTCCATTCTATTCCATTCGGGTTGATTCCGTTCCATTGCATTCCATTCCATTCCATTCCACTTGGGTTGATTCCATTCCATTCCATTCCATTCCATTTCATTTGGGTTGATTGCATTCCATTCCATTGCATTCCATTCCAATACATTCCATTCCATTTGTGTTGATTCCATTCCATTCCATTCCATTTGTGTTGATTCCATTCCATTCCATTCCATTCCATTCCATTCCATTCCATTCCACTCCATTTCATTCCATTCCCTTCGGGTTGATTCCATTCCATTCCATTTCATTCCTTTCCATTGCATTCCTTTACTTTAGGGTTGATTCCATTCCATTCCATTCCATTCCATTCCATTCCATTGCATTCCATTCCTTTCCTTTCCGTTCGGGTTGATTCCATTATTTTCCATTCCATTAAATTCCATTCCATTCCATTCGGTTATATTCCATTCGATTCCATTCCAGTCCATTCCATTCCATTCCATTTCATTTGGGTTGATTGCATTCCATTCCATTGCATTCCATTCTATTCCATTCCATTTGTGTTGATTCCATTCCATTTCATTCCATTCCATTTGGGTTAATTCCATTCCATTCCAGTCTATTCAATTCCATTTGTGTTTATTCCATTACATTCCATTCCATTCCATTTTGGTTGATTGCATTCCATGCCATTCCTTTCCATTCCATTCCCTTCCCTTCTGGTTGATTCCATTCCATTCCATTCCATTCCATTCCCTTCCCTTCCATTCGGGTTGATTCCACTCCATTCCATTCCATTCCATTCCATTTCATTTGGGTTGATTCCATTCCATTCCATTCCGTTCCATTACATTCCACTCGTGTTGATTCCATTCCATTCCATTCCATTCCAGTTGATTCCATTCCTTTCCATTCCATTCCATACCATTCCATTCCAATCGGGTTGATTCCATTCTATTCCATTCCATTCCTTTACATTCCATTCCATTCCATTCGGGTTGATTCCATTCCATTCCACTCCATTCCATTCTACTCGTTTCGGGGTGATTCCGTTCAATTGCATTCCATTCCATTCCATTCCACTTGGGTTGATTCCATTCCATTCCATTCCATTCCTTTCCATTTCATTTGGGTTGATTGCATTCCATTCCATTTCATTGCATTCCATTCCATTCCATTAGTGTGATTCCATTCCATTCCATTCCTTTCCATTTGTGTTGATTCCATCCCATTCCATTCCATTCCCTTCTGGTTGATTCCATTCCATTCCATTCCACTCCATTCCATTGCATTCCATTCGGGTTTATTCCCTTCCATTTCATTCCATTCCATTCCGTTCCATTCCATTCCATTGCATTCGGGTCGATTCTATTCCAATCCATTTCTTTCCATTCCATTGAATTCTGGTTGATTCCATTCCATTCCATTCCATTCCATTCAATTCGGGTTGATTCCATTCCATTCCCTTCCATTCTATTCCACTCCATTCCATTCTATTCGAGTTGATTCCACTCCATTCCATTCCATTCCATTCCATCACATTCCATTCCATTCCATTCGGGTTGATTCCATTCCATTCCATTCCATTCCATTCGGGTTGATTCCACTCCATTCCATTCCATTCCATTCCATCCCTTTCCATTCCATTCCATTCGGGTTGATTCCAATCCATTCCATTCCGTTCCATTACATTCCATTCGCGTTGATTCCATTCCATTCCATTCCATTCTGGTTGATTCCATTCCTTTCCATCCCATTCCATGCCATTCCATTCCAATCGGGTTGATTCCATTCTATTCCATTCCATTCCATTCCATTCCACTCCATTCCGTTCTATTCCATTCGGGTTGATTCCGTTCCATTGCATTCCATTCCATTCCATTCCACTTGGGTTGATTCCATTCCATTCCATTCCATTCTTTTCCATTTGTGTTAATTCCATCCTATTCCATTCCATTCCCTTCTGGTTGATTCCATTCCATTCCATTTCACTCCACTCCATTGCATTCCATTGGGGTGATTCCATTCCATTTCATTCCATTCCATTCCATTCCATTCCATTCCGTTCCATTCGGGTCGATTCTATTCCACTCCATTTGTTTCCATTCCGTTCCATTCTGGTTGATTCCATTCCATTCCATTAAATTCCACTACATTCCATTCCATTCGAGTTGATTCCATTCCATTTCATTCCATTCTATTCCATTCCATTCCATTCTATTCGCGTTGATTCCACTCCATTGCATTCCATTCCATTCCATCCCTTTCCATTACATTCCATTCGGATTGATTCCATTCCATTCCATTCCGTTCCATTACATTCCATTCGTGTTGATTCCATTCCATTCCATTCCATCCCTTTCCATTCCATTCCAATCGGGTTGATTCCATTCTATTCCATTCCATTCCATTCCATTCCATTCCATTCCATTCGGGTTGATTCCATTCCATTCCACTCCATTCCGTTCTATTTCATTCGGGTTTATTCCGTTCCATTGCATTCCATTCCATTCCATTCCACTTGGGTTGATTCCATTCCATTCCATTCCATTCCATTTCATTTGGGTTGATTGCTTTAAATTCCATTGCATTCCATTCCATTACATTCCATTCCATTTGTGTTGATTCCATTCCATTCCATTCATTTCGGTTGATTCCATTCCATTCCATTCCATTCCATTCCACTCCATTTCATTCCATTCCCTTTGGGTTGATTCCATTCCATTCCATTTCATTCCATTCCATTGCATTCCATTCCATTCGGGTTGATTCCATTCCATTCCATACCTTTCCATTGCATTCCATTCCATTCCATATCATTACATTCCATTCCATTCCGTTCGGTTTGATTCCATTACATTCCATTCCATTAAATTCCATTCCATTCCATTAGGTTATATTGCATTCCATTCCATTCCTTTCCATTCCATTCCATTCCATTCCATTTCATTTGTGTTGATTGCATTCCATTCCATTGCATTCCATTCTATTCCATTCCATTTGTGTTGATTCCATTCCATTCCATTCCATTCCATTCCATTCCATTCGGGTTGATTCCACTCCATTCCATTCCATTCCATTCCATTTTGTTTGGGTTGATTGCATTCCATTCCATTGCATTCCATTCCATTCCATTCCATTTGTGTTGATTCCATTCCATTCCATTCCATTCCTTTCCATTTGTGTTGATACCATTCCATTTCATTCCATTCCCTTCTGGTTGATTCCATTCCGTTCCATTCCACTCCACTCCATTGCATTCCATTCGGGTTGATTCCAATCCATTTCATTCCATTCCATTCCATTCCATTCCATTCCATTCCATTCCATTCTGGTCGACTCTATTCCATTCCATTTGTTTCCATTCCATTCCATTCTGGTTGAATCCATTCCATTCTGGTTGATTCCATTCCATTCCAATAAATTCCATTACATTCCATTCCATTCAGGTTGATTTCATTCCATTCCATTCCATTGTATTCCTCTCCATTCCATTCTATTCCATTCCATTCCATTCTATTCGCCTTGATTCCACTCCATTCCATTTCATTCCATTCCATCCCATACCATTCCATTCCATTTGGATTAATTTCATTCCATTCCATTACGTTCCATTACATTCCTTTCGTGTTGATTCCATTCCATTCCATTCCATTCCACTCCATTCCATTCCATACCTGTTGATTCTATTCCATTCCATTCCATTCCATTCCAGTTGATTCCATTCCTTTCCATTCCATTCCATACCATTCCATTCCAATCGGGTTGATTCCATTATATTCCATTCCATTCCACTCCAGTCCATTCCATAACTGTTGATTCTATTCCATTCCATTCCATTCCATTCCGGTTGATTCCATTTCGTTCCATTCCATTCCATACCATTCCATTCCAATCGGGTTGATTCCATTCTATTCCATTCCATTCCATTCCATTCCATTTCATTCCATTCCTTTCGGGTTGATTCCATTCCATTCCACTCCATTCCATTCTATTCTTTTCGGGTTGATTCCGTTCCATTGCATTACATTCCATTCCATTCCACTGGGGTTGATTCCATTCCATTCCATTCCATTCCACTGGGGTTGATTCCATTCCATTCCATTCCATTCCCTTCGGGTTGATTCCATTCCATTCCATTCCATTCCATTTGGGTTGATTCCATTCCATTCCATTTGGGTTGATTCCATTGCATTCCATTCCATTCCATTCGCGTTGCTTCAATTCCATTCCAGAACATTCCATTCCATTCCATTCCATTCCCTTAGGGTTGATTCCATTCCATTCCATTCCATTCGCTTCGTGTTGATTCCATTCCATTCCCTTCCATTCCATTCCATTCCACTTGGGTTGATTCCATTCCATTTCATTCCATCCGACTTGCTTCCATTCCATTCCAGAACATTCCATTCCCATCCATTCCCTTCGGGTTGATTCCATTCCATTCCATTCCATTCCATTCCATTCCATTCGGGTTGATTCCATTCCATTCCATTCCAGTCCATTCCATTCCATTCCATTTGGGTTGGTTCCATTCCATTCCATTCCATTCCATTCCATTCCATTTGGGTTGATTCCATTCCATTCCATTTGGGTTGATTCCATTCCATTCCATTCCTTTCGGGTTGCTTCAATTCCATTCCAGAATATTCCCTTCCATTCCATTCCATTTGGGTTGATTCCATTCCATTCCATTCCATTCCCTTTGGGTAAATTCCATTCCATTCCATTCCATTCCATTCCATTCCATTCCATTCCATTCCATTTGGGTTGATTCCATTCCATTCCATTCCATTTCCCTCCATTCCATTCCATTTCATTCCATTCGGTTTGATTCCATTCCATTCCATTCCATTCCATTCTATTCAATTCCATTCCATTCGGGTTGATTCCATTCCATTCCATTCCATTCCATTCGATTCCCTTCCATTCCAATCCATTCCATTTGGGTTGATTCCATTACATTACACTCCATTCCATTCCATTCCATTCGGGTTGATTCCATTACATTTCATTCCATACCATTCCATACCATTCCATTCCATTCGGGTTGATTCCATTCAATTGCATTCCATTCCATTCCATTCCATTCCATTCCATTCCGTTAGGGTTGATTCCATTCCATTCCATTCCATTCTATTCCATTCCAATCCATTCCTTTCCATTCCATTCCATTTGGGTTGATTCCATTCCACTCCATTCCGTTCAATTTGGGTTGATTCCTTTCCATTCCATTCCATTCCATTCCATTCCATTAGGGTAGCTTCCATTCCATTCTAGAACATTCCACTCCATTCCATTCCATTCAATTCCGGTTGATTCCTTTCCAGTGCATTCCATTCCATTCCATTCTATTCCATTCCATTCGTTTTCATTCCATTCCATTCCATTCGGATTGATTCTATTCCTTTCCATTCCATTGCATTCAATTCCATTCCATTACATTCCATTCGGGTTGATTCCATTCCATTCCTTTCCATTCCATTCCATTCGGGTTGATTCCATTCCATTCCATTCCTTTCCATTCCGGTTGATTCCATTCCATTCCATTCCATTCCATTCCATTCCATTCCATTCCATTCCATTCCATTCCTTCGGGTTGATTCCATTCTATTCCATTGCATTCCATTCCATTCCATTCGGGTTGATTCGATTCAATTCCACTCCATTCCATTACATTCCATTTAGGTTGATTCCGTTGCTTTGCATTCCATTCCATTCCATTCCACTTGGGTTGATTCCATTCCATTCCATTCCATTGCATTTAATTTGGGTTGATTGCATTCCATTCCATTGCATTCCATTCCATTCCATTGCATTCCATTTGTGTTGATTCCATTCCATTCCATTCCATTCCATTCCATTCCATTTGGGTTGACTCCATTCCATTCCATTCCATTCCATTCCATTCCATTCCATGCCATTCCATTCCATTCCATTCCATTCGGGTTTATTTCATTCCATTCCATTCCATTGCATTCCATTGCATTCCATTTCATTCCATTCAGGTTGATTCCATTCCATTCCATTCCACTCCACTCAACTGCATTCCATTCGGGTTGATTCCCTTCCATTTCATTCCATTCCATTCCATTCCATTCCATTCCATTCCATTCCATTCGTGTCGATTCTGTTCCATTCCATTTCTTTCCATTCCATTCCATTCTGGTTGATTCCATTCCATTCCATTCCATTCAGATTGATTCCACTCCATTCCATTCCATTCCATTCCATCACATTCCATTCCATTCCATTCGGGTTGATTCCATTCCATTCCATTCCGTTCCATTACATTCCATTCGTGTTGATTAAATTCCATTCCATTCCAATCCATTCCACTCCATTCCATTCCATACATGTAGATTCTATTCCATTCCATTCCATCCCATTCCGTTTGTTTGCATTCTTTCCATTCCATTCCATACCATTCCATTCCATTCGGGTTGATTCCATTCTATTCCATTAAATTCCATTCCATTCCATTCGGGTTGATTCCATTCCATTCCACTCCATTCCATTCCATTCCATTCGGGTTGATGCCGTTCCATTGCATTCCATTCCATTCCATTCCACATGGGTGGATTCCATTCTATTCCATTCCATTCCATTCCATTCCATTCCATTCCATTTCATTTGGGTTGATTCCATTTCATTCCATTCCATTCCATTCCATTCCATTCCATTTCATTTGGGTTGATTCCATTTCATTCCATTCCATTTCTTTCCATTCCATTACATTCCATTCCATTTGTGTTGATTGCATTCCATTCCATTCGGGTTGATTCCATTCCATTCCATTTCATTCTATTCCATTCCATTCCATTCGGGTTGATTCCATTCCATTCCCTTCCATTGCATTCCATTCCATTCCATTCCACTCCATTCCATTCGGGTTGATTCCATTACATTCCATTCCATTAAATTCCATTCCATTTGGGTTGATTCCATTTTATTCCATTCCATTCCATTCCACTCCATTCCATTCGCGTTGATTCCATTCCATTCCATTCCATTCCATTCCATTTGGGTGGTTCCATTCCATTCCATTCCATTCCATTCCATTCCATTCGGGCTCATTCCATTCCATTCCATTCGGGTTGATTCCATTCCATTCAATTCCCATTCATTCCATTAGGTTTAATTCCACTCCATTCCATTCCATTCCATTCCATTCCATTCCATTCCATTCCATTCCATTCCGGTTGAATCCATTACCTTCAATTCCATTGCATTCCATTCCTTTCGGGTTGATTCCATTTCATTCCATTCGATTCCATTCGATTACATTGCATTCCATTCCATTCCATTCCATTACTTAACATTCCATTCCATTCCATTACATTACATTACTCTACATTCCATTTGGGTTGATTCCATTCCATTCCATTCCATTCCATTGCATTCCATTCCATTCCATTCGATTTGGGTTGATTCTTTCCATTTCAATAAATTCCGTTCCATTCCATTCGGGTTGATTCCACTCCATTCCATTCCGTTCTGTTCCATTCCATTCCATTCCATTCACGTTGATTCCATTTCATATCATTCCATTCATTTCCATTCCATTCCATTCTATTCGGGTTGATTCCATTCCTTTCCATTTCATTGCATTGCATTCCATTCCATTTGGGTTGATTCCATTCCATACCAATCCATTCCATTCCCTTCCATTCCATTCCAGTTGAATCCATTCGATTCCGTTCCATTCTGTTCTTTTCCATTCCATTCCGTTCGGGTTGATTCCTTTCCATTCCATTCCATTCCATTCCATTCCATTCCCTTCGGGTTGATTCCATTCAATTTCACTCCATTCCATTCCATTTCATTCCACTCCATTCGGGTTGATTCCGATGCATTCCGTTCCATTCCATTCCATTTCAATCCATTTCATTCCATTCCACTTGGTTTGATTGCATTCCATTCCATTCATTTCCATTCCCTTCAATTCAATCCCACTCTATTCCATTCCATTCCATTTGGGTTGATTCCATTCCATTCCATTGCTTTCCATTCCATTCCATTCCATGTGGGTTGATTCCATTCCATTCCATTCCATTACATTCAATTCCATTCCACTACATTCCATTCCATTCGGGTTGATTCCATTCCATTCCATTCCATTCCATTCCATTCCATTCCATACCAATCCATTCCATTCGCGTTGATTCCATTCCATTCCAATCCATTCCATTCCATTCCATTCCATCCCATTACATTACATTCCATTTGGCTTGATTCCATTCCAATCCATTCCATTGCATTCCATTCCATTCCAATCCATTTGAGTTGATTCAATTGCATTCCATTCCATTGCATTCCATTGCATTCCATGTGGGTCCATGCCATTCCATTCCATTCCATTCCATTCCATTTCGTTTGATTCCATTCCATTCCATTTGAGTGGATTCCATTCCATTCCATTCCACTCCATTCGACTCCATTCCATTTCATTTGGGTGGATTCCATTCCATTCCATTCCATTCCACTTGCATTGATTGCATTCCATTGCATTCCATTCCATTCCATTCCATTCCATTCCATTCCATTACATTCCACTCCATTTGGGTTGATTCCATTCCATTCCATTCCAATCCATTCCATTCCATTTCATTCCGGTTGATTCCATTCCATTCCATTCCTTTCCATTCAATTCCATTCCATTCCGTTATGTTCCATTCCATTCCATTCCATTCGCGTTGATCCATTCCATTCCATTCCTTTCCATTCCATTCCACTACAGTTGGTTCCATTCCGCGCATTCAAATCGACTCCATTTCATTCCATTCGGGTTGATTCCTTTCCATTCCATTCCATTCCATTCCATTCCATTCCACTTGGATTGATTTCATTCCATTCCATTCCATTCCAATCCATTGCATTCCTTTCCATTTGGGTTGATTCCATTCCTATCCATTGCATACCATTCCATTCCATTTCA
Source organism: Pan paniscus (assembly GCF_029289425.2). Classification (NCBI taxonomy): domain Eukaryota; kingdom Metazoa; phylum Chordata; class Mammalia; order Primates; family Hominidae; genus Pan; species Pan paniscus. Next base: position 39,564,050 of record NC_073267.2, on the reverse strand, counting down.
TTTGAGTTGATTCCATTCCATTCCATTCCATTCCATTCTGGTTGATTCCATTCCATTCCATTCCCATCCATTCCATTCCATTCCATTCTATTGCATTCCATTCGGGTTGATTCCATTCCATTCCATTCCATTCCGTTCCATTCCATTTGTGTTGATTCCGTTTCAATCCATTCCATTCCATTCCATTCCATTCCACTTGGGTTGATTCCATTCCATTCCATTCCATTCCATTCCATTCCATTTGGGTTGATTCCATTCCATTCCATTTGGGTTGATTCCATTCCATTCCATTCCATTCCATTCCATTCGCGTTGCTTCAATTCCATTCCAGAACATTCCATTCCACTCCATTCCCTTTGGGTTGATTCCATTCCATTCCATTCCATTCCCGTTGGGTTAATTCCATTCCATTCCATTCCATTTGGGTTGATTCCATTCCATTCCATTCCATTCCATTCCATTCGGGTTGCTTCAATTCCATTCCAGAACATTCCATTCCATTCCATTCCCTTCGGGTTGATTCCATTCCATTCCATTCCATTCCATTCCATTCCACTTGGGTTGATTCCATTCCATTTCATTCCATCCGAGTTGCTTCGATTCCATTCCAGAACATTCCATTCCAATCCATTCCCTTCGGGTTGATTCCATTCCATTCCATTCCATTCCATTCCATTCGGGTTGATTCCATTCCATTCCATTCCAGTCCATTCCATTCCATTCCATTTGTGTTGATTCCATTCCATTCCATTCCATTCCATTCCATTCCATTCCATTCCATTCCATTTGGGTTGATTCCATTCCATTCCATTTTGGTTGATTCCATTCCATTCCATTCCATTGCATTCCATTCCATTCCATTCGGGTTGAATCCATTCCTCCGCATTCCATTCCATTCCTTTCCATTCCATTCAATTCCATTAGGGTTGATTCCATTCCATTCCATACGATTCCATTCCATTCCATTCCGTTCCGTTCGTGTTGATTCCATTCCATTCCATTCCATTCCATTCCATTCCATTCCATTCCAATCCATTCCTTTCCATTCCATTCCATTTGGGTTGATTCCATTCCACTCCATTCCGTTCAATTTGGGTTGATTCCTTTCCATTCCATTCCATTCCATTCCATTCCATTCCATTAGGGTAGCTTCCATTCCATTCAAGAACATTCCACTCCATTCCATTCCATTCAATTCCGGTTGATTCCTTTCCAGTGCATTCCATTCCATTCCATTCTATTCCATTCCATTCGTTTTCATTCCATTCCATTCCATTCGGATTGATTCTATTCCTTTCCATTCCATTGCATTCAATTCCATTCCATTACATTCCATTCGGGTTGATTCCATTCCATTCCTTTCCATTCCATTCCATTCGGGTTGATTCCATTCCATTCCATTCCATTCCATTCCGGTTGATTCCATTCCATTCCATTCCATTCCATTCGGGTTGATTCCATTCTATTCCATTGCATTCCATTCTATTCCATTCGGGTTGATTCGATTCAATTCCACTCCATTCCATTACATTCCATTTAGGTTGATTCCGTTGCTTTGCATTCCATTCCATTCCATTCCACTTGGGTTGATTCCATTCCATTCCATTCCATTGCATTTCATTTGGGATGATTGCATTCCATTCCATTGCATTCCATTCCATTCCATTGCATTCCATTTGTGTTGATTCCATTCCATTCCATTCCATTCCATTCCATTTGGGTTGATTCGATTCCATTCCATTCCATTCCATTCCATTCCATGCCATTCCATTCCATTCCATTCGGGTTTATTTCATTCCATTCCATTCCATTGCTTTGATTCCATTCCATTGAATTTGGGTTGATTCCTTTCCATTCCATTCCATTCCTTTCCATTCCATTCCATTCCATTCCATTCGGGTTGATTCCATTCCATTACACTCCATTCCATTTGGTTGATTCCATTCCATTCCATTCCATTTGGGTTGATTCAATTCCATTCCATTCCATTCCATTTAATGCCATTCCATTCCACTCCACTCCGTTTCATTTGGGTTGATTCCATTCCACTCCATTCCAATCCATTTGTGTTGATTCCATTGCATTCCATTCCATTCCATTCCATTGCATTCCATGTGGGTCCATTCAATTCCATTCCTTTCCATTCCATTCCATTTCGTTTGATTCCATTTCATTCCATTCCATTTGAGGGGATTCCATTCCATTCCATTCCACTCCATTCCACTCCATTCCATTTCATTTGGGTGGATTCCATTACATTCCATTCCATTCCATTCCATTCCATTCCACTTGCGTTGATTTCATTCCGTTCCATTCCATTCCATTCCATTCCATTCCATTCCATTCCAATTCTTTCGGGTTGATTCCATTCCATTCCTTTCCATTCCATTCCATTCCATTCCATTCCATTTGGGTTGATTCCATTCCATTCCATTTCAATCCATTCCATTCCATTCCATTCGGGTTGATTCCATTCCATTCCATTCCATTCCTTTCCATTCAATTCCATTCCATTCTGTTACGTTCCATTCCATTCCATTCCATTCGCGTTGATTCCATTCCATTCCAGGCCATTCCATTCCACTCCGGTTGGTTCCATTCCGCGCATTCAATTCCACTCCATTTCATTCCATTCGGGTTGATTCCATTCCATTCCATTCCATTCCATTCCACTTGGATTGATTTCATTCCATTCCATTCGATTCCAATCCGTTGCTTTCCATTCCATTTGGGTTGATTCCATTCCTATCCATTGCATACCATTCCATTCCATTCCATTTGGGTTGATTCCATTCCATTTCATTCCATTCCATTCGGGTTGATTCCATTCCATTCCATTCCCATCTATTCCATTCCACTCCATTCTATTGCATTCCATTCTGGTTGATTCCATTCCACTCCATTCCATTCTATTCCATTCCATTTGTGTTATTTCCGTTTCAATCCATTCCATTCCATTCCATTCCATTGCATTCCATTACATTCCATTTGGGTTGATTCCACTCCATTCCATTCCATTCCATTCCATTCCATTCCATTCCATTCTGTTCTATTCCATTCCTTTCGGGTTGATTCCATTCCATTCCAATCCATTCCATTCCATTCCATTCCGTTCCATTCTCTTTGGGTTGATTCCATTCCATTTCATTCCATTGCATTCCATTCCGTTCCATTCGGGTTGATTCCTATCCATTCCATTCCATTCCACTCCATTCCATTCCATTCCATTCGGGCTGATTCCATTCCATTCTATTCGGGTTTATTCCATTCCATTCCATTCCATTTCATTCCATTAGGTTTGATTCCATTCCATTCCATTCCCCTCCATTCCATTCCATTCAATTCCATTCTATTCCATTCAATTCGGGTTGATTCCATTCAATTCCATTCCATTCCGTTCCATTCCATTTGGGGTGATTCCGTTTCAATCAATTCCATTACATATCCATTCCATTCCATTCGGGTTGATTCCATTCCATTCCGTTCCATTGTATTCCATTCCATTCCATTTCATGCCATTCGGGTTGATTCCATTCCATTCCATTCTGTTTGATTCCATTCCATTCCATTCCATGCCGTTCCATTTGGGGTGAATCCATTTTTTTCCATTCCAATCCATTCCATTCCATTCAATTCGGTTTGATTCCATTCCATTCCATTCCATTCCTTTCCATTCAATTCCATTCCTTTCCGTTACGTTCCATTCCATTCGGGTTGATTCCATTCCATTCCATTCTATTCCATTCCCATCCATTCCACTCCGTTTGGTTCCATTCCGCGCATTCAATTCCACTCCATTTCATTCCATTCGGGATGATTCCATTCCATTCCATTCCATTCCACTTGGGTTGATTTCATTCCATTCCATTCCATTCCGTTCCATTCCATTCCATTCCATTTGTGTTGATTCCATTCCTATATATTGCATACGATTTCATTCCATTCCATTTGGTTTGATTCCATTCCATTCCATTGCATTCTGTTTGATTCCCTTCCATTCCATTCCATTCCATTCCATTCCATTTCATTCCATTGCATTCCATTCCACTTGGGTTGATTGCATTCCATTCCATTCCTTTCCATTCCCTTCCATTCAATTCCATTCTGTTCCATTCCATTCCATTTGGGTTGATTCCATTTCATTGCATTGCTTTCCATTCCATTCCATTCCATTTGGGTTGATTCCATTCCATTCCATTCCATTCTTGTTGAATCCATTCCATTCCATTCCATTCCATTCCAATCCATTGCATTCGCTTTGATTCCATTCCATTCCAATCCATTCCATTCCATTCCATTCCATTCCATTCCATTCCATTCCATTCCATTCCATTTGGCTTGATTCCATTCCATTCCATTCCATTGCATTCCATTCAATTCCATTCCATTCGCGTTGATTCCATTCCTTTCCATTCTGTTCCATTCCATTCCATTCCATTCAATTCCAATCCGTTCCATTGCATTCCATTCCATTCCTGTTGATTCCATTCCAGTCCATTCCATTCCATTGCATTCCATTTCATACCATTTGGTTTGATTCCATCCCATTCCATTCCATTCTGTTTGATTCCATTCCATTGCATTCCATTCCATTCCATTCCATTTCATTCGGGTTGATTGGATTCCATTCCATTCCATTGCATTGCTTTCCATTCGGGTTGATCCCATTCCATTCCATTCCATTCCATTCCGCTGCATTCCATTCCTCTCCATTCGGGTTGATTCCATTGCTCTCCATTCCATTCCATTGCATTCCATTGCATTCGGTTTGATTCCATTCCATTCCATTCCATTCCATTCCATTCCGTTCGTTTTGATTCCATTCCATTTCATTCCATTGCATTCCATTGCATTCCATTCCATTCCATTCTATTCTATTCCATTCCATTCAGGTCGATTCCATTCCATTATATTCCATTACATTTCGTTCCATTCCATTCCATTCCATTCGGGTTAATTCCATTCCGTTCCATTCCACTCCATTCAATTCCATTCCACTTCCGTTGATTCCATTCCATTCCATTCCATTCCATTTCACTGCATTCCATTCCATTCCATTCGCGTTGATTCCATTCCATTGCATTCCATTCGCGTTGATTCCATTTGTTTCCATTCCTTTCCATTCCATTCCATTCCATTCCATTCCATTCCATTCCATTACATTACATTACATTACATTTCATTACTGTTGATTCCATTCCACTGCATTCCATTCCATTGCATTTCAATCCATTCGGGTTGATTCCATTCCATTCCATTCCATTCCATTCCATTCCATTCCATTGCATCCCATTCGGGTTGATTCCATTCCATTTCATTCCATTCCATTTCGTTGCATTCCTTTCTATTCGGGTAGATTACATTCCATTCCGTTCCATTCCATTCCATTTGGGTTGATTCCATTCCGTTCCATTGCATTCCATTTTATTCCATTCCATTGGGGTTGATTCCCTTCCATTTCATTCTATTCCATTCCATGCGGGTTGATTCCATTCCATTCCGATCCATTCCATTCCATTCGTGCTGATTCCATTCCATTCTATTCCATTCCATTCCTTTCCATTCCATTGCATTCCATTTGGGTTGATTCCATTCCATTCAATTCCATTGCATTCCATTCGATTCCATTCCATTTGGGTTGATTCCATTCCATTCCATTCCATTGCATTCCATTCGATTCCATTCCATTCGGGTTGTTTCCATTGAATTCCTTTCCATTCCATTCGGGTTGACTTCATTCGAATCCATTCCATTCCATTACATTCCATTCTATTCCATTCCACTCCATTGCACTCCATACCATTTTTTTTTATTCCATTCCATTCCATTCCGTTCTGTTTGATTCCATTCCATTCCATTCCATAGCATTGCATTCCGTTCCTTTCCATTCGAGTTGATTCCATTCCATTCCATTCCATTCCATTGCATTCCATTCCGTTCCATTCCTTTCCATTCCATTCGGTTTGATTCCATTCCATTCCATATCATTGCATTCCGTTCCTTTCCATTCGAGTTCATTCCATTCCATTCCATTCCATTCCATTGCATTCCATTCCGTTCCATTCCTTTCCATTCCATTCGATTTGATTCCATTCCATTCCATTCCATTCCATTCCATTACATTACATACCATTTGGTTTGATTCCATTCCATTCCATTCCATTCTGTTTGATTCCATTCCATTCCATTCCATTCCTTTCCAGGCGCGTGGAGTCCATTCCATTCCATTCCATACCATTCCATTCCTTTCCATTCCATTCGTGTTGAATCCATTCCATCCCATTCCATTCCACTGCATTTCATTCCATTCCATTCCATTCCAATCCATTCCATTCCATTCCATTCAATTCTATTCCATTCCATTCGATTTGATTCCATTCCATTCCATTCCATTCCATTCCATTCTGTTCCATTCCATTTGGGCTGATTCCATTTCAATCCATTCCATTCCATTCCATTCCATTCGGGTTGATTCCATTCCATTCCATTCCATTGCATTCCATTCCATTCCATTTCATGCCACTCGGGTTGATTCTATTCCTTTCCATTCCATTCTGTTTGATTCCATTGCATTCCATTCCATTCTATTCCAATCCATTCCATTCCATTCCATTCCATTCGGGTTGATTCCATTCCATTCCTTTCCATTTCATTCCATTAGGTTTGATTCCTTTCCATTCCATTCCCATCCATTCCATTTCTTTCAATTCCATTCCATTCCATTCCTTTCCATTCGTGTTGATTCCATTCCATTCCATTCCATTCCGTTCCATTCCATTTGGGTTGATTCCGTTTCAATCAATTCCATTCCATTCCATTCCATTCCATTCCATTCCATTCCATTCCATTCCATTCGGGTTGATTCCATTCCATTCCGTTCCATTGTATTCCATTCCATTCCATTTCATGCCATTTGGGTTGATTCCATTCCATTCCATTCTGTTTGATTCCATTCCATTCCATTCCATTCCATTCCATTCCATTCCATTCCATTCCATTCCATTCCATTTGGGTTGAATCCATTCCATTCCATTCCAATCCATTCTATTCCATTCAATTCGGTTTGATTCCATTCCATTCCATTCCATTCCTTTCCATTCTATTCCATTCCTTTCCGTTACGTTCCATTCCATTCCATTCCATTCGGGTTGATTCCTTTCCATTCCATTCCATTCCATTCCCTTCAATTCCACTCCGGTTGGTTCCATTCCGCGCATTCAATTCCACTCCATTTCATTCCATTCGGGTTGATTCCATTCCATTCCATTGCATTCCATTCCATTCCATTCCAGTTGGGTTGATTTCATTCCATTCCATTCCATTCCATTCCATTCCATTCCATTCCATTCCATTCCATTCCATTCCATTTGGGTTGATTCCATTCCCATCCATTGCATACCATTTCATTCCATTCCATTTGGGTTGATTGCATTCCATTCCATTCCATTCCATTCCATTCGGTTTGATTGCATTCCATTCCATTCCCATCCATTCCATTCCATTCCATTCCTTTCCATTCCATTCTATTCCATTCCATTCGTGTTGGTTCCATTCCATTCCATTGCATTGCATACCATTCCATTACATTCCATTTGAGTTGATTCCATTCCATTCCATTCCACTCCATTTCACTCCATTCCATTTCATTTGGGTGGATTCCGTTCCATTCCATTCCATTCCATTCCATTCCATTCCATTCCATTTGCGTTGATTGCATTCCATTATATTTCATTCCATTCCATTCCATTCCATTCCATTCCTTCCATTCCATTTGGGTTGATTCCCTTCCATTCTATTCCATTTCATTCCATTCCATTTCATTCCATTTCATTCCATTCGAGTTGATTCCATTCCTTTCCATTCCATTGCATTGCATTCCATTCCATTTGAGTTGATTCCATTGCATACCATTCCATTCCATTCCCTTCCATGCCATTCCGGTTAATTCCATTCGATTCCATTCCATTCCGTTCTATTCCATTCCATTCCATTCGTGTTGATTCCTTTCCATTCCATTCCATTCCGTTCCATTCCATTCCATTCCCTTCGGGTTGATTCCATTCAATTTCACTCCATTCCATTCCATTGCATTCCATTCCATTCGGGTTGATTCCCTTCCATTCCATTCCATTCCATTCCATTTCATTCCATTCCATTCCATTCCACTTGGGTTGATAGCATTCCATTCCATTCCTTTCCATTCCCTTCCATTCAATTGCATTCTGTTCAATTCCATTCCATTTGGCTTGATTCCATTTCATTGCATTGCTTTCCATTCCATTCCATTCCATTTGGGTTGATTCCATTCCATTCCATTCCATTCTTGTTGAATCCATTCCATTCCATTCCATTGAATTCCAATCCATTGCATTCGCTTTGATTCCATTCCATTCCAATCCATTCCATTCCATTCCATTCCATTCCATTTGGCTTGATTCCATCCCATTCCATTCCATTGCATTCCATTCCATTCCATTCCATTCGCGTTGATTCCATTCCTTTCCATTCTATTCCATTCCATTCCATTCCATTCAATTCCAATCCGTTCCATTGCATTCCATTCCATTCCTGTTGATTCCATTCCAGTCCATTCCATTCCATTCCATTCCATTTCATACCATTTGGTTTGATTCCATTCCATTCCATTCCATTCTGTTTGATTCCATTCCATTGCATTACATTCCATTCCATTCCATTTCATTCGGGTTGATTGGATTCCGTTCCATTCCATTGCATTCCTTTCCATTCTGGTTGATCCCATTGCATTCCATTCCATTGCTTTCCGCTGCATTCCATTCCACTCCATTCGGGTTGATTCCATTCCTCTCCAATCCATTCCATTGCATTCCATTGCATTCGGTTTGATTCCATTCCATTCCATTCCATTCGTTTTGATTCCATTCCATTTCATTCCATTGCATTCCATTGCATTCCATTCCATTCCATTCTATTCTATTCCATTCCATTCAGGTCGATTCCATTCCATTATATTCCATTACATTCCGTTCCATTCCATTCCATTCCATTCGGGTTAATTCCATTCCGTTCCATTCCATTCCATTCAATTCCATTCCACTCCGGTTGATTCCATTCCATTCCATACCATTCCATTCCATTCCATTCCATTCCATTCCATTTCATTGCATTCCATTCCATTCCATTCGCGTTGATTTCATTCCATTGCATTCCATTCGCATTGATTCTATTTCTTTCCATTCCTTTCCTTTCCATTCCATTCCATTCCATTCCATTCCATTCCATTCCATTCCTGTTGATTCCATTCCATTGCATTCCGTTCCATTCCATTTCAATCCATTCGGGTTGATTCCATTCCATTCCATTCCATTCCATTCCCTTCCCTTCCATTCGGGTTGATTCCACTCCATTCCATTCCATTCCATTCCATTTCATTTGGGTTGATTCCATTCCATTCCATTCCGTTCCATTACATTCCACTCGTGTTGATTCCATTCCATTCCATTCCATTCCAGTTGATTCCATTCCTTTCCATTCCATTCCATACCATTCCATTCCAATCGGGTTGATTCCATTCTATTCCATTCCATTCCTTTACATTCCATTCCATTCCATTCGGGTTGATTCCATTCCATTCCACTCCATTCCATTCTACTCGTTTCGGGGTGATTCCGTTCAATTGCATTCCATTCCATTCCATTCCACTTGGGTTGATTCCATTCCATTCCATTCCATTCCTTTCCATTTCATTTGGGTTGATTGCATTCCATTCCATTTCATTGCATTCCATTCCATTCCATTAGTGTGATTCCATTCCATTCCATTCCTTTCCATTTGTGTTGATTCCATCCCATTCCATTCCATTCCCTTCTGGTTGATTCCATTCCATTCCATTCCACTCCATTCCATTGCATTCCATTCGGGTTTATTCCCTTCCATTTCATTCCATTCCATTCCGTTCCATTCCATTCCATTGCATTCGGGTCGATTCTATTCCAATCCATTTCTTTCCATTCCATTGAATTCTGGTTGATTCCATTCCATTCCATTCCATTCCATTCAATTCGGGTTGATTCCATTCCATTCCCTTCCATTCTATTCCACTCCATTCCATTCTATTCGAGTTGATTCCACTCCATTCCATTCCATTCCATTCCATCACATTCCATTCCATTCCATTCGGGTTGATTCCATTCCATTCCATTCCATTCCATTCGGGTTGATTCCACTCCATTCCATTCCATTCCATTCCATCCCTTTCCATTCCATTCCATTCGGGTTGATTCCAATCCATTCCATTCCGTTCCATTACATTCCATTCGCGTTGATTCCATTCCATTCCATTCCATTCTGGTTGATTCCATTCCTTTCCATCCCATTCCATGCCATTCCATTCCAATCGGGTTGATTCCATTCTATTCCATTCCATTCCATTCCATTCCACTCCATTCCGTTCTATTCCATTCGGGTTGATTCCGTTCCATTGCATTCCATTCCATTCCATTCCACTTGGGTTGATTCCATTCCATTCCATTCCATTCTTTTCCATTTGTGTTAATTCCATCCCATTCCATTCCATTCCCTTCTGGTTGATTCCATTCCATTCCATTTCACTCCACTCCATTGCATTCCATTGGGGTGATTCCATTCCATTTCATTCCATTCCATTCCATTCCATTCCATTCCGTTCCATTCGGGTCGATTCTATTCCACTCCATTTGTTTCCATTCCGTTCCATTCTGGTTGATTCCATTCCATTCCATTAAATTCCACTACATTCCATTCCATTCGAGTTGATTCCATTCCATTTCATTCCATTCTATTCCATTCCATTCCATTCTATTCGCGTTGATTCCACTCCATTGCATTCCATTGCATTCCATCCCTTTCCATTACATTCCATTCGGATTGATTCCATTCCATTCCATTCCGTTCCATTACATTCCATTCGTGTTGATTCCATTCCATTCCATTCCATCCCTTTCCATTCCATTCCAATCGGGTTGATTCCATTCTATTCCATTCCATTCCATTCCATTCCATTCCATTCCATTCGGGTTGATTCCATTCCATTCCACTCCATTCCGTTCTATTTCATTCGGGTTTATTCCGTTCCATTGCATTCCATTCCATTCCATTCCACTTGGGTTGATTCCATTCCATTCCATTCCATTCCATTTCATTTGGGTTGATTGCTTTAAATTCCATTGCATTCCATTCCATTACATTCCATTCCATTTGTGTTGATTCCATTCCATTCCATTCATTTCGGTTGATTCCATTCCATTCCATTCCATTCCATTCCACTCCATTTCATTCCATTCCCTTTGGGTTGATTCCATTCCATTCCATTTCATTCCATTCCATTGCATTCCATTCCATTCGGGTTGATTCCATTCCATTCCATACCTTTCCATTGCATTCCATTCCATTCCATATCATTACATTCCATTCCATTCCGTTCGGTTTGATTCCATTACATTCCATTCCATTAAATTCCATTCCATTCCATTAGGTTATATTGCATTCCATTCCATTCCTTTCCATTCCATTCCATTCCATTCCATTTCATTTGTGTTGATTGCATTCCATTCCATTGCATTCCATTCTATTCCATTCCATTTGTGTTGATTCCATTCCATTCCATTCCATTCCATTCCATTCCATTCGGGTTGATTCCACTCCATTCCATTCCATTCCATTCCATTTTGTTTGGGTTGATTGCATTCCATTCCATTGCATTCCATTCCATTCCATTCCATTTGTGTTGATTCCATTCCATTCCATTCCATTCCTTTCCATTTGTGTTGATACCATTCCATTTCATTCCATTCCCTTCTGGTTGATTCCATTCCGTTCCATTCCACTCCACTCCATTGCATTCCATTCGGGTTGATTCCAATCCATTTCATTCCATTCCATTCCATTCCATTCCATTCCATTCCATTCCATTCTGGTCGACTCTATTCCATTCCATTTGTTTCCATTCCATTCCATTCTGGTTGAATCCATTCCATTCTGGTTGATTCCATTCCATTCCAATAAATTCCATTACATTCCATTCCATTCAGGTTGATTTCATTCCATTCCATTCCATTGTATTCCTCTCCATTCCATTCTATTCCATTCCATTCCATTCTATTCGCCTTGATTCCACTCCATTCCATTTCATTCCATTCCATCCCATACCATTCCATTCCATTTGGATTAATTTCATTCCATTCCATTACGTTCCATTACATTCCTTTCGTGTTGATTCCATTCCATTCCATTCCATTCCACTCCATTCCATTCCATACCTGTTGATTCTATTCCATTCCATTCCATTCCATTCCAGTTGATTCCATTCCTTTCCATTCCATTCCATACCATTCCATTCCAATCGGGTTGATTCCATTATATTCCATTCCATTCCACTCCAGTCCATTCCATAACTGTTGATTCTATTCCATTCCATTCCATTCCATTCCGGTTGATTCCATTTCGTTCCATTCCATTCCATACCATTCCATTCCAATCGGGTTGATTCCATTCTATTCCATTCCATTCCATTCCATTCCATTTCATTCCATTCCTTTCGGGTTGATTCCATTCCATTCCACTCCATTCCATTCTATTCTTTTCGGGTTGATTCCGTTCCATTGCATTACATTCCATTCCATTCCACTGGGGTTGATTCCATTCCATTCCATTCCATTCCACTGGGGTTGATTCCATTCCATTCCATTCCATTCCCTTCGGGTTGATTCCATTCCATTCCATTCCATTCCATTTGGGTTGATTCCATTCCATTCCATTTGGGTTGATTCCATTGCATTCCATTCCATTCCATTCGCGTTGCTTCAATTCCATTCCAGAACATTCCATTCCATTCCATTCCATTCCCTTAGGGTTGATTCCATTCCATTCCATTCCATTCGCTTCGTGTTGATTCCATTCCATTCCCTTCCATTCCATTCCATTCCACTTGGGTTGATTCCATTCCATTTCATTCCATCCGACTTGCTTCCATTCCATTCCAGAACATTCCATTCCCATCCATTCCCTTCGGGTTGATTCCATTCCATTCCATTCCATTCCATTCCATTCCATTCGGGTTGATTCCATTCCATTCCATTCCAGTCCATTCCATTCCATTCCATTTGGGTTGGTTCCATTCCATTCCATTCCATTCCATTCCATTCCATTCCATTTGGGTTGATTCCATTCCATTCCATTTGGGTTGATTCCATTCCATTCCATTCCTTTCGGGTTGCTTCAATTCCATTCCAGAATATTCCCTTCCATTCCATTCCATTTGGGTTGATTCCATTCCATTCCATTCCATTCCCTTTGGGTAAATTCCATTCCATTCCATTCCATTCCATTCCATTCCATTCCATTCCATTCCATTCCATTTGGGTTGATTCCATTCCATTCCATTCCATTTCCCTCCATTCCATTCCATTTCATTCCATTCGGTTTGATTCCATTCCATTCCATTCCATTCCATTCTATTCAATTCCATTCCATTCGGGTTGATTCCATTCCATTCCATTCCATTCCATTCGATTCCCTTCCATTCCAATCCATTCCATTTGGGTTGATTCCATTACATTACACTCCATTCCATTCCATTCCATTCCATTCGGGTTGATTCCATTACATTTCATTCCATACCATTCCATACCATTCCATTCCATTCGGGTTGATTCCATTCAATTGCATTCCATTCCATTCCATTCCATTCCATTCCATTCCGTTAGGGTTGATTCCATTCCATTCCATTCCATTCCATTCGTGTTGACTCCATTCCATTCCATTCAATTGCATTGCATTCCATTCAATTCGGGTTGATCCCCTTCCATTGCATTGAATTGCATTCCATTCCACTTGGGTTTATTCCATTCCAATCCATTCCATTCTATTCCATTCCATTCCATTTCATTTGGGTTGATAGCATTCCATTCCACTGCATTCCATTCCATTCCGTTCCATTCCATTTGTGTTGATTCCATTCCATTCCATTCCATTCCATATGGGTTGTTTCCATTCCATTCCATTCCATTCCCTTCCGGTTGATTCCATTCCATTCCATTCCACTTGGGTTAATTCCATTCCATTTCATTCCATTCGGGTTGCTTCCATTCCATTCCAGAACATTCCATTCCATTCCATTCCCTTCGGGTTGATTCCATTCCATTCCATTCCATTGCATTCGGTTTGATTCCATTCCATTACATTCCAGCCCATTCCATTCCGTTCCATTCCATTCCATTTTGGTTGATTCCATTCCATTCCATTCCATTGCATTCCATTCCATTCCATTCGGGTTGAATCCATTCCTCCGCATTCCATTCCATTCCTTTCCATTCCATTCAATTCCATTAGGGTTGATTCCATTCCATTCCATACGATTCCATTCCATTCCATTCCGTTCCTTTCGTGTTGATTCCATTCCATTCCATTCCATTCCATTCCATTCTATTCCATTCCAATCCATTCCTTTCCATTCCATTCCATTTGGGTTGATTCCATTCCACTCCATTCCGTTCAATTTGGGTTGATTCCTTTCCATTCCATTCCATTCCATTCCATTCCATTAGGGTAGCTTCCATTCCATTCTAGAACATTCCACTCCATTCCATTCCATTCAATTCCGGTTGATTCCTTTCCAGTGCATTCCATTCCATTCCATTCTATTCCATTCCATTCGTTTTCATTCCATTCCATTCCATTCGGATTGATTCTATTCCTTTCCATTCCATTGCATTCAATTCCATTCCATTACATTCCATTCGGGTTGATTCCATTCCATTCCTTTCCATTCCATTCCATTCGGGTTGATTCCATTCCATTCCATTCCTTTCCATTCCGGTTGATTCCATTCCATTCCATTCCATTCCATTCCATTCCATTCCATTCCATTCCATTCCTTTGGGTTGATTCCATTCTATTCCATTGCATTCCATTCCATTCCATTCGGGTTGATTCGATTCAATTCCACTCCATTCCATTACATTCCATTTAGGTTGATTCCGTTGCTTTGCATTCCATTCCATTCCATTCCACTTGGGTTGATTCCATTCCATTCCATTCCATTGCATTTAATTTGGGTTGATTGCATTCCATTCCATTGCATTCCATTCCATTCCATTGCATTCCATTTGTGTTGATTCCATTCCATTCCATTCCATTCCATTCCATTCCATTTGGGTTGACTCCATTCCATTCCATTCCATTCCATTCCATTCCATTCCATGCCATTCCATTCCATTCCATTCCATTCGGGTTTATTTCATTCCATTCCATTCCATTGCATTCCATTGCATTCCATTTCATTCCATTCAGGTTGATTCCATTCCATTCCATTCCACTCCACTCAACTGCATTCCATTCGGGTTGATTCCCTTCCATTTCATTCCATTCCATTCCATTCCATTCCATTCCATTCCATTCCATTCCATTCGTGTCGATTCTGTTCCATTCCATTTCTTTCCATTCCATTCCATTCTGGTTGATTCCATTCCATTCCATTCCATTCAGATTGATTCCACTCCATTCCATTCCATTCCATTCCATCACATTCCATTCCATTCCATTCGGGTTGATTCCATTCCATTCCATTCCGTTCCATTACATTCCATTCGTGTTGATTAAATTCCATTCCATTCCAATCCATTCCACTCCATTCCATTCCATACATGTAGATTCTATTCCATTCCATTCCATCCCATTCCGTTTGTTTGCATTCTTTCCATTCCATTCCATACCATTCCATTCCATTCGGGTTGATTCCATTCTATTCCATTAAATTCCATTCCATTCCATTCGGGTTGATTCCATTCCATTCCACTCCATTCCATTCCATTCCATTCGGGTTGATGCCGTTCCATTGCATTCCATTCCATTCCATTCCACATGGGTGGATTCCATTCTATTCCATTCCATTCCATTCCATTCCATTCCATTCCATTTCATTTGGGTTGATTCCATTTCATTCCATTCCATTCCATTCCATTCCATTCCATTTCATTTGGGTTGATTCCATTTCATTCCATTCCATTTCTTTCCATTCCATTACATTCCATTCCATTTGTGTTGATTGCATTCCATTCCATTCGGGTTGATTCCATTCCATTCCATTTCATTCTATTCCATTCCATTCCATTCGGGTTGATTCCATTCCATTCCCTTCCATTGCATTCCATTCCATTCCATTCCACTCCATTCCATTCGGGTTGATTCCATTACATTCCATTCCATTAAATTCCATTCCATTTGGGTTGATTCCATTTTATTCCATTCCATTCCATTCCACTCCATTCCATTCGCGTTGATTCCATTCCATTCCATTCCATTCCATTCCATTTGGGTGGTTCCATTCCATTCCATTCCATTCCATTCCATTCCATTCGGGCTCATTCCATTCCATTCCATTCGGGTTGATTCCATTCCATTCAATTCCCATTCATTCCATTAGGTTTAATTCCACTCCATTCCATTCCATTCCATTCCATTCCATTCCATTCCATTCCGGTTGAATCCATTACCTTCAATTCCATTGCATTCCATTCCTTTCGGGTTGATTCCATTTCATTCCATTCGATTCCATTCGATTACATTGCATTCCATTCCATTCCATTCCATTACTTAACATTCCATTCCATTCCATTACATTACATTACTCTACATTCCATTTGGGTTGATTCCATTCCATTCCATTCCATTCCATTGCATTCCATTCCATTCCATTCGATTTGGGTTGATTCTTTCCATTTCAATAAATTCCGTTCCATTCCATTCGGGTTGATTCCACTCCATTCCATTCCGTTCTGTTCCATTCCATTCCATTCCATTCACGTTGATTCCATTTCATATCATTCCATTCATTTCCATTCCATTCCATTCTATTCGGGTTGATTCCATTCCTTTCCATTTCATTGCATTGCATTCCATTCCATTTGGGTTGATTCCATTCCATACCAATCCATTCCATTCCCTTCCATTCCATTCCAGTTGAATCCATTCGATTCCGTTCCATTCTGTTCTTTTCCATTCCATTCCGTTCGGGTTGATTCCTTTCCATTCCATTCCATTCCATTCCATTCCATTCCCTTCGGGTTGATTCCATTCAATTTCACTCCATTCCATTCCATTTCATTCCACTCCATTCGGGTTGATTCCGATGCATTCCGTTCCATTCCATTCCATTTCAATCCATTTCATTCCATTCCACTTGGTTTGATTGCATTCCATTCCATTCATTTCCATTCCCTTCAATTCAATCCCACTCTATTCCATTCCATTCCATTTGGGTTGATTCCATTCCATTCCATTGCTTTCCATTCCATTCCATTCCATGTGGGTTGATTCCATTCCATTCCATTCCATTACATTCAATTCCATTCCACTACATTCCATTCCATTCGGGTTGATTCCATTCCATTCCATTCCATTCCATTCCATTCCATTCCATACCAATCCATTCCATTCGCGTTGATTCCATTCCATTCCAATCCATTCCATTCCATTCCATTCCATCCCATTACATTACATTCCATTTGGCTTGATTCCATTCCAATCCATTCCATTGCATTCCATTCCATTCCAATCCATTTGAGTTGATTCAATTGCATTCCATTCCATTGCATTCCATTGCATTCCATGTGGGTCCATGCCATTCCATTCCATTCCATTCCATTCCATTTCGTTTGATTCCATTCCATTCCATTTGAGTGGATTCCATTCCATTCCATTCCACTCCATTCGACTCCATTCCATTTCATTTGGGTGGATTCCATTCCATTCCATTCCATTCCACTTGCATTGATTGCATTCCATTGCATTCCATTCCATTCCATTCCATTCCATTCCATTACATTACATTCCACTCCATTTGGGTTGATTCCATTCCATTCCATTCCAATCCATTCCATTCCATTTCATTCCGGTTGATTCCATTCCATTCCATTCCTTTCCATTCAATTCCATTCCATTCCGTTATGTTCCATTCCATTCCATTCCATTCGCGTTGATCCATTCCATTCCATTCCTTTCCATTCCATTCCACTACAGTTGGTTCCATTCCGCGCATTCAAATCGACTCCATTTCATTCCATTCGGGTTGATTCCTTTCCATTCCATTCCATTCCATTCCATTCCATTCCACTTGGATTGATTCCATTCCATTCCATTCCATTCCAATCCATTGCATTCCTTTCCATTTGGGTTGATTCCATTCCTATCCATTGCATACCATTCCATTCCATTTCATTTGAGTTGATTCCATTCCATTCCATTCCATTCCATTCTGGTTGATTCCATTCCATTCCATTCCCATCCATTCCATTCCATTCCATTCTATTGCATTCCATTCGGGTTGATTCCATTCCATTCCATTCCATTCCGTTCCATTCCATTTGTGTTGATTCCGTTTCAATCCATTCCATTCCATTCCATTCCATTCCACTTGGGTTGATTCCATTCCATTCCATTCCATTCCATTCCATTCCATTTGGGTTGATTCCATTCCATTCCATTTGGGTTGATTCCATTCCATTCCATTCCATTCCATTCCATTCGCGTTGCTTCAATTCCATTCCAGAACATTCCATTCCACTCCATTCCCTTTGGGTTGATTCCATTCCATTCCATTCCATTCCCGTTGGGTTAATTCCATTCCATTCCATTCCATTTGGGTTGATTCCATTCCATTCCATTCCATTCCATTCCATTCGGGTTGCTTCAATTCCATTCCAGAACATTCCATTCCATTCCATTCCCTTCGGGTTGATTCCATTCCATTCCATTCCATTCCATTCCATTCCATTCCACTTGGGTTGATTCCATTCCATTTCATTCCATCCGAGTTGCTTCGATTCCATTCCAGAACATTCCATTCCAATCCATTCCCTTCGGGTTGATTCCATTCCATTCCATTCCATTCCATTCCATTCGGGTTGATTCCATTCCATTCCATTCCAGTCCATTCCATTCCATTCCATTTGTGTTGATTCCATTCCATTCCATTCCATTCCATTCCATTCCATTCCATTCCATTCCATTTGGGTTGATTCCATTCCATTCCATTTTGGTTGATTCCATTCCATTCCATTCCATTGCATTCCATTCCATTCCATTCGGGTTGAATCCATTCCTCCGCATTCCATTCCATTCCTTTCCATTCCATTCAATTCCATTAGGGTTGATTCCATTCCATTCCATACGATTCCATTCCATTCCATTCCGTTCCGTTCGTGTTGATTCCATTCCATTCCATTCCATTCCATTCCATTCCATTCCAATCCATTCCTTTCCATTCCATTCCATTTGGGTTGATTCCATTCCACTCCATTCCGTTCAATTTGGGTTGATTCCTTTCCATTCCATTCCATTCCATTCCATTCCATTCCATTCCATTAGGGTAGCTTCCATTCCATTCAAGAACATTCCACTCCATTCCATTCCATTCAATTCCGGTTGATTCCTTTCCAGTGCATTCCATTCCATTCCATTCTATTCCATTCCATTCGTTTTCATTCCATTCCATTCCATTCGGATTGATTCTATTCCTTTCCATTCCATTGCATTCAATTCCATTCCATTACATTCCATTCGGGTTGATTCCATTCCATTCCTTTCCATTCCATTCCATTCGGGTTGATTCCATTCCATTCCATTCCATTCCATTCCGGTTGATTCCATTCCATTCCATTCCATTCCATTCGGGTTGATTCCATTCTATTCCATTGCATTCCATTCCATTCCATTCGGGTTGATTCGATTCAATTCCACTCCATTCCATTACATTCCATTTAGGTTGATTCCGTTGCTTTGCATTCCATTCCATTCCATTCCACTTGGGTTGATTCCATTCCATTCCATTCCATTGCATTTCATTTGGGATGATTGCATTCCATTCCATTGCATTCCATTCCATTCCATTGCATTCCATTTGTGTTGATTCCATTCCATTCCATTCCATTCCATTCCATTTGGGTTGATTCGATTCCATTCCATTCCATTCCATTCCATTCCATGCCATTCCATTCCATTCCATTCGGGTTTATTTCATTCCATTCCATTCCATTGCTTTGATTCCATTCCATTGAATTTGGGTTGATTCCTTTCCATTCCATTCCATTCCTTTCCATTCCATTCCATTCCATTCCATTCGGGTTGATTCCATTCCATTACACTCCATTCCATTTGGTTGATTCCATTCCATTCCATTCCATTTGGGTTGATTCAATTCCATTCCATTCCATTCCATTTAATGCCA
Source organism: Pan paniscus (assembly GCF_029289425.2). Taxonomy (NCBI): domain Eukaryota; kingdom Metazoa; phylum Chordata; class Mammalia; order Primates; family Hominidae; genus Pan; species Pan paniscus. Next base: position 39,543,811 of record NC_073267.2, on the reverse strand, counting down.
TTCCATTCCACTCCACTCCGTTTCATTTGGGTTGATTCCATTCCACTCCATTCCAATCCATTTGTGTTGATTCCATTGCATTCCATTCCATTCCATTCCATTGCATTCCATGTGGGTCCATTCAATTCCATTCCTTTCCATTCCATTCCATTTCGTTTGATTCCATTTCATTCCATTCCATTTGAGGGGATTCCATTCCATTCCATTCCACTCCATTCCACTCCATTCCATTTCATTTGGGTGGATTCCATTACATTCCATTCCATTCCATTCCATTCCATTCCACTTGCGTTGATTTCATTCCGTTCCATTCCATTCCATTCCATTCCATTCCATTCCATTCCAATTCTTTCGGGTTGATTCCATTCCATTCCTTTCCATTCCATTCCATTCCATTCCATTCCATTTGGGTTGATTCCATTCCATTCCATTTCAATCCATTCCATTCCATTCCATTCGGGTTGATTCCATTCCATTCCATTCCATTCCTTTCCATTCAATTCCATTCCATTCTGTTACGTTCCATTCCATTCCATTCCATTCGCGTTGATTCCATTCCATTCCAGGCCATTCCATTCCACTCCGGTTGGTTCCATTCCGCGCATTCAATTCCACTCCATTTCATTCCATTCGGGTTGATTCCATTCCATTCCATTCCATTCCATTCCACTTGGATTGATTTCATTCCATTCCATTCGATTCCAATCCGTTGCTTTCCATTCCATTTGGGTTGATTCCATTCCTATCCATTGCATACCATTCCATTCCATTCCATTTGGGTTGATTCCATTCCATTTCATTCCATTCCATTCGGGTTGATTCCATTCCATTCCATTCCCATCTATTCCATTCCACTCCATTCTATTGCATTCCATTCTGGTTGATTCCATTCCACTCCATTCCATTCTATTCCATTCCATTTGTGTTATTTCCGTTTCAATCCATTCCATTCCATTCCATTCCATTGCATTCCATTACATTCCATTTGGGTTGATTCCACTCCATTCCATTCCATTCCATTCCATTCCATTCCATTCCATTCTGTTCTATTCCATTCCTTTCGGGTTGATTCCATTCCATTCCAATCCATTCCATTCCATTCCATTCCGTTCCATTCTCTTTGGGTTGATTCCATTCCATTTCATTCCATTGCATTCCATTCCGTTCCATTCGGGTTGATTCCTATCCATTCCATTCCATTCCACTCCATTCCATTCCATTCCATTCGGGCTGATTCCATTCCATTCTATTCGGGTTTATTCCATTCCATTCCATTCCATTTCATTCCATTAGGTTTGATTCCATTCCATTCCATTCCCCTCCATTCCATTCCATTCAATTCCATTCTATTCCATTCAATTCGGGTTGATTCCATTCAATTCCATTCCATTCCGTTCCATTCCATTTGGGGTGATTCCGTTTCAATCAATTCCATTACATATCCATTCCATTCCATTCGGGTTGATTCCATTCCATTCCGTTCCATTGTATTCCATTCCATTCCATTTCATGCCATTCGGGTTGATTCCATTCCATTCCATTCTGTTTGATTCCATTCCATTCCATTCCATGCCGTTCCATTTGGGGTGAATCCATTTTTTTCCATTCCAATCCATTCCATTCCATTCAATTCGGTTTGATTCCATTCCATTCCATTCCATTCCTTTCCATTCAATTCCATTCCTTTCCGTTACGTTCCATTCCATTCGGGTTGATTCCATTCCATTCCATTCTATTCCATTCCCATCCATTCCACTCCGTTTGGTTCCATTCCGCGCATTCAATTCCACTCCATTTCATTCCATTCGGGATGATTCCATTCCATTCCATTCCATTCCACTTGGGTTGATTTCATTCCATTCCATTCCATTCCGTTCCATTCCATTCCATTCCATTTGTGTTGATTCCATTCCTATATATTGCATACGATTTCATTCCATTCCATTTGGTTTGATTCCATTCCATTCCATTGCATTCGGTTTGATTCCCTTCCATTCCATTCCATTCCATTCCATTTCATTCCATTGCATTCCATTCCACTTGGGTTGATTGCATTCCATTCCATTCCTTTCCATTCCCTTCCATTCAATTCCATTCTGTTCCATTCCATTCCATTTGGGTTGATTCCATTTCATTGCATTGCTTTCCATTCCATTCCATTCCATTTGGGTTGATTCCATTCCATTCCATTCCATTCTTGTTGAATCCATTCCATTCCATTCCATTCCATTCCAATCCATTGCATTCGCTTTGATTCCATTCCATTCCAATCCATTCCATTCCATTCCATTCCATTCCATTCCATTCCATTCCATTCCATTTGGCTTGATTCCATTCCATTCCATTCCATTGCATTCCATTCAATTCCATTCCATTCGCGTTGATTCCATTCCTTTCCATTCTGTTCCATTCCATTCCATTCCATTCAATTCCAATCCGTTCCATTGCATTCCATTCCATTCCTGTTGATTCCATTCCAGTCCATTCCATTCCATTGCATTCCATTTCATACCATTTGGTTTGATTCCATCCCATTCCATTCCATTCTGTTTGATTCCATTCCATTGCATTCCATTCCATTCCATTCCATTTCATTCGGGTTGATTGGATTCCATTCCATTCCATTGCATTGCTTTCCATTCGGGTTGATCCCATTCCATTCCATTCCATTCCATTCCGCTGCATTCCATTCCTCTCCATTCGGGTTGATTCCATTGCTCTCCATTCCATTCCATTGCATTCCATTGCATTCGGTTTGATTCCATTCCATTCCATTCCATTCCATTCCATTCCGTTCGTTTTGATTCCATTCCATTTCATTCCATTGCATTCCATTGCATTCCATTCCATTCCATTCTATTCTATTCCATTCCATTCAGGTCGATTCCATTCCATTATATTCCATTACATTTCGTTCCATTCCATTCCATTCCATTCGGGTTAATTCCATTCCGTTCCATTCCACTCCATTCAATTCCATTCCACTTCGGTTGATTCCATTCCATTCCATTCCATTCCATTTCACTGCATTCCATTCCATTCCATTCGCGTTGATTCCATTCCATTGCATTCCATTCGCGTTGATTCCATTTGTTTCCATTCCTTTCCATTCCATTCCATTCCATTCCATTCCATTCCATTACATTACATTACATTACATTACATTTCATTACTGTTGATTCCATTCCACTGCATTCCATTCCATTGCATTTCAATCCATTCGGGTTGATTCCATTCCATTCCATTCCATTCCATTCCATTCCATTCCATTGCATCCCATTCGGGTTGATTCCATTCCATTTCATTCCATTCCATTTCGTTGCATTCCTTTCTATTCGGGTAGATTACATTCCATTCCGTTCCATTCCATTCCATTTGGGTTGATTCCATTCCGTTCCATTGCATTCCATTTTATTCCATTCCATTGGGGTTGATTCCCTTCCATTTCATTCTATTCCATTCCATGCGGGTTGATTCCATTCCATTCCGATCCATTCCATTCCATTCGTGCTGATTCCATTCCATTCTATTCCATTCCATTCCTTTCCATTCCATTGCATTCCATTTGGGTTGATTCCATTCCATTCAATTCCATTGCATTCCATTCGATTCCATTCCATTTGGGTTGATTCCATTCCATTCCATTCCATTGCATTCCATTCGATTCCATTCCATTCGGGTTGTTTCCATTGAATTCCTTTCCATTCCATTCGGGTTGACTTCATTCGAATCCATTCCATTCCATTACATTCCATTCTATTCCATTCCACTCCATTGCACTCCATACCATTTTTTTTTATTCCATTCCATTCCATTCCGTTCTGTTTGATTCCATTCCATTCCATTCCATAGCATTGCATTCCGTTCCTTTCCATTCGAGTTGATTCCATTCCATTCCATTCCATTCCATTGCATTCCATTCCGTTCCATTCCTTTCCATTCCATTCGGTTTGATTCCATTCCATTCCATATCATTGCATTCCGTTCCTTTCCATTCGAGTTCATTCCATTCCATTCCATTCCATTCCATTGCATTCCATTCCGTTCCATTCCTTTCCATTCCATTCGATTTGATTCCATTCCATTCCATTCCATTCCATTCCATTACATTACATACCATTTGGTTTGATTCCATTCCATTCCATTCCATTCTGTTTGATTCCATTCCATTCCATTCCATTCCTTTCCAGGCGCGTGGAGTCCATTCCATTCCATTCCATACCATTCCATTCCTTTCCATTCCATTCGTGTTGAATCCATTCCATCCCATTCCATTCCACTGCATTTCATTCCATTCCATTCCATTCCAATCCATTCCATTCCATTCCATTCAATTCTATTCCATTCCATTCGATTTGATTCCATTCCATTCCATTCCATTCCATTCCATTCTGTTCCATTCCATTTGGGCTGATTCCATTTCAATCCATTCCATTCCATTCCATTCCATTCGGGTTGATTCCATTCCATTCCATTCCATTGCATTCCATTCCATTCCATTTCATGCCACTCGGGTTGATTCTATTCCTTTCCATTCCATTCTGTTTGATTCCATTGCATTCCATTCCATTCTATTCCAATCCATTCCATTCCATTCCATTCCATTCGGGTTGATTCCATTCCATTCCTTTCCATTTCATTCCATTAGGTTTGATTCCTTTCCATTCCATTCCCATCCATTCCATTTCTTTCAATTCCATTCCATTCCATTCCTTTCCATTCGTGTTGATTCCATTCCATTCCATTCCATTCCGTTCCATTCCATTTGGGTTGATTCCGTTTCAATCAATTCCATTCCATTCCATTCCATTCCATTCCATTCCATTCCATTCCATTCGGGTTGATTCCATTCCATTCCGTTCCATTGTATTCCATTCCATTCCATTTCATGCCATTTGGGTTGATTCCATTCCATTCCATTCTGTTTGATTCCATTCCATTCCATTCCATTCCATTCCATTCCATTCCATTCCATTCCATTTGGGTTGAATCCATTCCATTCCATTCCAATCCATTCTATTCCATTCAATTCGGTTTGATTCCATTCCATTCCATTCCATTCCTTTCCATTCTATTCCATTCCTTTCCGTTACGTTCCATTCCATTCCATTCCATTCGGGTTGATTCCTTTCCATTCCATTCCATTCCATTCCCTTCAATTCCACTCCGGTTGGTTCCATTCCGCGCATTCAATTCCACTCCATTTCATTCCATTCGGGTTGATTCCATTCCATTCCATTGCATTCCATTCCATTCCATTCCAGTTGGGTTGATTTCATTCCATTCCATTCCATTCCATTCCATTCCATTCCATTCCATTCCATTCCATTCCATTTGGGTTGATTCCATTCCCATCCATTGCATACCATTTCATTCCATTCCATTTGGGTTGATTGCATTCCATTCCATTCCATTCCATTCCATTCGGTTTGATTGCATTCCATTCCATTCCCATCCATTCCATTCCATTCCATTCCTTTCCATTCCATTCTATTCCATTCCATTCGTGTTGGTTCCATTCCATTCCATTGCATTGCATACCATTCCATTACATTCCATTTGAGTTGATTCCATTCCATTCCATTCCACTCCATTTCACTCCATTCCATTTCATTTGGGTGGATTCCGTTCCATTCCATTCCATTCCATTCCATTCCATTCCATTCCATTCCATTTGCGTTGATTGCATTCCATTATATTTCATTCCATTCCATTCCATTCCATTCCATTCCTTCCATTCCATTTGGGTTGATTCCCTTCCATTCTATTCCATTTCATTCCGTTCCATTTCATTCCATTTCATTCCATTCGAGTTGATTCCATTCCTTTCCATTCCATTGCATTGCATTCCATTCCGTTCCATTCCTTTCCATTCCATTCGATTTGATTCCATTCCATTCCATTCCATTCCATTCCATTACATTACATACCATTTGGTTTGATTCCATTCCATTCCATTCCATTCTGTTTGATTCCATTCCATTCCATTCCATTCCTTTCCAGGCGCGTGGAGTCCATTCCATTCCATTCCATACCATTCCATTCCTTTCCATTCCATTCGTGTTGAATCCATTCCATCCCATTCCATTCCACTGCATTTCATTCCATTCCATTCCATTCCAATCCATTCCATTCCATTCCATTCAATTCTATTCCATTCCATTCGATTTGATTCCATTCCATTCCATTCCATTCCATTCCATTCTGTTCCATTCCATTTGGGCTGATTCCATTTCAATCCATTCCATTCCATTCCATTCCATTCGGGTTGATTCCATTCCATTCCATTCCATTGCATTCCATTCCATTCCATTTCATGCCACTCGGGTTGATTCTATTCCTTTCCATTCCATTCTGTTTGATTCCATTGCATTCCATTCCATTCTATTCCAATCCATTCCATTCCATTCCATTCCATTCGGGTTGATTCCATTCCATTCCTTTCCATTTCATTCCATTAGGTTTGATTCCTTTCCATTCCATTCCCATCCATTCCATTTCTTTCAATTCCATTCCATTCCATTCCTTTCCATTCGTGTTGATTCCATTCCATTCCATTCCATTCCGTTCCATTCCATTTGGGTTGATTCCGTTTCAATCAATTCCATTCCATTCCATTCCATTCCATTCCATTCCATTCCATTCCATTCGGGTTGATTCCATTCCATTCCGTTCCATTGTATTCCATTCCATTCCATTTCATGCCATTTGGGTTGATTCCATTCCATTCCATTCTGTTTGATTCCATTCCATTCCATTCCATTCCATTCCATTCCATTCCATTCCATTCCATTCCATTTGGGTTGAATCCATTCCATTCCATTCCAATCCATTCTATTCCATTCAATTCGGTTTGATTCCATTCCATTCCATTCCATTCCTTTCCATTCTATTCCATTCCTTTCCGTTACGTTCCATTCCATTCCATTCCATTCGGGTTGATTCCTTTCCATTCCATTCCATTCCATTCCCTTCAATTCCACTCCGGTTGGTTCCATTCCGCGCATTCAATTCCACTCCATTTCATTCCATTCGGGTTGATTCCATTCCATTCCATTGCATTCCATTCCATTCCATTCCAGTTGGGTTGATTTCATTCCATTCCATTCCATTCCATTCCATTCCATTCCATTCCATTCCATTCCATTCCATTTGGGTTGATTCCATTCCCATCCATTGCATACCATTTCATTCCATTCCATTTGGGTTGATTGCATTCCATTCCATTCCATTCCATTCCATTCGGTTTGATTGCATTCCATTCCATTCCCATCCATTCCATTCCATTCCATTCCTTTCCATTCCATTCTATTCCATTCCATTCGTGTTGGTTCCATTCCATTCCATTGCATTGCATACCATTCCATTACATTCCATTTGAGTTGATTCCATTCCATTCCATTCCACTCCATTTCACTCCATTCCATTTCATTTGGGTGGATTCCGTTCCATTCCATTCCATTCCATTCCATTCCATTCCATTCCATTTGCGTTGATTGCATTCCATTATATTTCATTCCATTCCATTCCATTCCATTCCATTCCTTCCATTCCATTTGGGTTGATTCCCTTCCATTCTATTCCATTTCATTCCGTTCCATTTCATTCCATTTCATTCCATTCGAGTTGATTCCATTCCTTTCCATTCCATTGCATTGCATTCCATTCCATTTGAGTTGATTCCATTGCATACCATTCCATTCCATTCCCTTCCATGCCATTCCGGTTAATTCCATTCGATTCCATTCCATTCCGTTCTATTCCATTCCATTCCATTCGTGTTGATTCCTTTCCATTCCATTCCATTCCGTTCCATTCCATTCCATTCCCTTCGGGTTGATTCCATTCAATTTCACTCCATTCCATTCCATTGCATTCCATTCCATTCGGGTTGATTCCCTTCCATTCCATTCCATTCCATTCCATTTCATTCCATTCCATTCCATTCCACTTGGGTTGATAGCATTCCATTCCATTCCTTTCCATTCCCTTCCATTCAATTGCATTCTGTTCAATTCCATTCCATTTGGCTTGATTCCATTTCATTGCATTGCTTTCCATTCCATTCCATTCCATTTGGGTTGATTCCATTCCATTCCATTCCATTCTTGTTGAATCCATTCCATTCCATTCCATTGAATTCCAATCCATTGCATTCGCTTTGATTCCATTCCATTCCAATCCATTCCATTCCATTCCATTCCATTCCATTTGGCTTGATTCCATCCCATTCCATTCCATTGCATTCCATTCCATTCCATTCCATTCGCGTTGATTCCATTCCTTTCCATTCTATTCCATTCCATTCCATTCCATTCAATTCCAATCCGTTCCATTGCATTCCATTCCATTCCTGTTGATTCCATTCCAGTCCATTCCATTCCATTCCATTCCATTTCATACCATTTGGTTTGATTCCATTCCATTCCATTCCATTCTGTTTGATTCCATTCCATTGCATTACATTCCATTCCATTCCATTTCATTCGGGTTGATTGGATTCCATTCCATTCCATTGCATTCCTTTCCATTCTGGTTGATCCCATTGCATTCCATTCCATTGCTTTCCGCTGCATTCCATTCCACTCCATTCGGGTTGATTCCATTCCTCTCCAATCCATTCCATTGCATTCCATTGCATTCGGTTTGATTCCATTCCATTCCATTCCATTCGTTTTGATTCCATTCCATTTCATTCCATTGCATTCCATTGCATTCCATTCCATTCCATTCTATTCTATTCCATTCCATTCAGGTCGATTCCATTCCATTATATTCCATTACATTCCGTTCCATTCCATTCCATTCCATTCGGGTTAATTCCATTCCGTTCCATTCCATTCCATTCAATTCCATTCCACTCCGGTTGATTCCATTCCATTCCATACCATTCCATTCCATTCCATTCCATTCCATTCCATTTCATTGCATTCCATTCCATTCCATTCGCGTTGATTTCATTCCATTGCATTCCATTCGCATTGATTCTATTTCTTTCCATTCCTTTCCTTTCCATTCCATTCCATTCCATTCCATTCCATTCCATTCCATTCCTGTTGATTCCATTCCATTGCATTCCGTTCCATTCCATTTCAATCCATTCGGGTTGATTCCATTCCATTCCATTCCATTCCATTGCATTCCATTCGGGTTGATGCCATTCCATTTCATTCCATTCCATTTCGTTGCATTCCATTCTATTCGGGTAGATTCCATTCCATTCCGTTCCATTCCATTCCATTCCATTTGGGTTGATTCCATTCCATTCCATTGCTTTCCATTCTATTCCATTCCATTGGGGTTGATTCCCTTCCATTCCATTCTACTACTTTCCATTCGGGTTGACTCCATTCCATTCCGATCCATTCCATTCCATTCGTGCTGATTCCATTCCATTCTATTCCATTCCATTTCATTCCATTCCATTCCATTCCATTTGTGTTGATTCCATTCCATTCCATTCCATTGCATTCCATTCGATTCCATTCCATTCGGTTGGATTCCATTGAATTCCTTTCCATTCCATTCGGGTTGACTCCGTTGGATTCCATTCCATTCCATTCCATTCCACTAAATTCCATTCCATTCCATTCCATTCCATTGCACTCCATACCGATTGTGTTGATTCCATTCCATTCCATTCCATTCTGTTTGATTCCATTCCATTCCATTCCAGAGCATTGCATTCCGTTCCTTTCCATTCGAGTTGATTCCATTCCATTCCATTCCATTCCATTCCATTGCATTCCATTCCGTTCCATTCCTTTCCATTCCATTCGGCTTGATTCCATTCCATTCCATTCCATTCAATTCCATTGCATTACATACCATTTGGTTTGATTCCATACCATTCCATTCCATTCTGTTTGATTCCATTCCATTCCATTCCATTCCATTCCATTCCATTCCTTTCCAGTCGCGTGGAGTCCATTCCATTCCATTCCATACCATTACATTCCTTTCCATTCCATTCGGGTTGATTCCATTCCATCCCATTCCATTCCCTTGCATTCCATTCCATTCCATTCCATTCCAATCCATTCCATTCCATTCCATTCAATTCTATTCCATTCCATTCGGGTTGATTCCATTCCATTCCATTCCATTCCATTCCATTCCATTCCATTCCATTTGGGTTGATTCCATTTCAATCCATTCCATTCCATTCCTTTCCATTCTGGTTGATTCCATTCCATTCCATTCCATTGCATTCCACTCCATTCCATTTCATGCCATTCTGGTTGATTCTATTCCATTCCATTCCATTCTGTGTGATTCCATTGCATTCCATTCCATTCTATTCCATTCCATTCCATTCCATTCCATTCCATTCTATTCGGGTTGATTCCATTTCATTCCATTGCATTCCATTCCATTCAATTCCATTGCTTTTGGGTGGATTCTATTCCATTCCATTCCATTCCATTGCATTCCATTCAATTTGGGTTGATTCCATTCCATTCAATTCCATTCCATTCCATTCCATTTCATTCCATTTGGTCTCATTCCATTCCATTCCATTCCATTCCATTCGGGTTGATTCCATTCCATTCCATTCCCTTCCATTCCAATCCAATCCATTCGCGTTGATTCCATTCCATTCCAATCAATTCAATTCCATTCCATTCCATTCCATTCCATTTGGCTTGATTCCATTCCATTCCATTCCATTTCATTCCATTCCATTCGATTCCATTCAGGTTGTCTGCATTCCATTCCGTTCCATTCCATTCGGGTTGATTGCATTCCATTCCATTCCATTCCATTCCATTCCATTCCATTCCATTCCAATCCGTTCCATTCCATTCCATTCCATTCGTGTTGATTGCATTCCATTCCATTCCATTCCATTCCATTCCATTCCATACCATTTGGTTTGATTCCATTCCATTCCATTCCATTCTAATCCATTTGTGTTGATTCCATTCCTTTCCATTCCATTCCATTCAATTGCATTCCATTCCATTCCATTCCATTCGGGTTGATTCCATTCATATTCATTCCATTCCATTCCATTCCATTGAATTCCATTCCATTCGTGCTGATTCCTTTGCACTCCAATCCATTCCATTCCATTCCATTTGGGTTGATTGCTTTCCATTCCATTCCATTCCATTCCCTTCCATTCAATTGCATTCCATTCCATTACATTTGGGTTGATTCCATTCCATTCCATTCCATTCCATGGCATTCCATTCCGTTCCTTTCCATTCGAGTTGATTCCATTCCAGTCCATTCCATTCCATTGCATTGCATTCCGTTCCATTCCTTTCCATTCCATTCGGTTTGATTCCATTCCATTCCATTCCATTCTATTCCATTGCATTCCATACCATTTGGTTTGATTCCATTCCATTCCATTCCATTCTGTTTGATTCCATTCCATTCCATTCCAGTCGCGTGGTGTCCATTCCATTCCATTCCATACCATTCCATTCCTTTCCATTCCATTCGGGTTGATTCCATTCCATTCCATTCCGTTCCATTCCATTGCATTCCATTCCATTCCATTCCATTCCATTCTATTCCGTTCCATTCGGGTTGATTCCATTCCATTCCATTTTATTCCATTCCGTTCCATTCCATTTGTGTTGATTCCATTTCAATCCATTCCATTCCATTCCATTCCATTCCATTCCATTCCATTCCATTCGGGTTGATTCCATTCAATTCCATTCCATTGCATTCCATTCCATTCCATTTCATGCCATTCGGGTTGATTCTATTCCATTCCATTCCAATCTGTTTGATTCCATTGCATTCCATTCCATTCTATTCCATTCCATTCCATTCCATTTGGTTTCTTTCCATTCCATTCCATTCCGTTCCATTCCATTCCATTCCATTTCATTCCATTCCATTACATTCCATTCACGTTGATTCCATTCCATTATATTCCATACCATTTCATTCCATTCCATTCCATTCGGTTTGTTTCCATTCGTTTCCATTCCATTTCTTTGCATTCCATTCCATTTGGGTTGATTCCATTGCATACCATTCCATTCCATTCCCTTCCATTCCATTCCGGTTGATTCCATTCGATTCCATTCCATTCCGTTCTATTCCATTCCATCCCATTCGGGTTGATTCCTTTCCATTCCATTGCATTCCAATCCCTTCCATTCCATTCCCTTCCCTTCGGGTTGATTCCATTCCATTCCTTTCCACTCCGTTCCATTTCATTCCATTCAACTTGGGTTGATTGCATTCCATTCCATTCCATTACATTCCCTTCAATACAATTCCATTCTTTTGCATTCCTTTCCATTTAGGTTGATTCCATTCCATTCCATTCCATTCCATTCGGGTTGATTCCATTCCATTCCATTCCATTCCATTCCATTCCATTGCAATCCATTCCATTCCATTCCATTCCAATCCATTCCATTCCATTCCATTCAATTCTATTCCATTCCATTCGGGTTGATTCCATTCCATTCCATTCCATTCCATTCGATTCCAATCCATTCCAATCCATTCCATTTGGGTTGATTCCATTCCATTCCATTCCATTCCATTATGGTTGATTCCATTACATTACACTCCATTCCATTCCATTCCATTCCATTCCATTCGGGTTGATTCCATTACATTTCATTCGATACCATTCCATACCATTCCATTCCATTCGGGTTGATTCCATTCAATTGCATTCCATTCCATTCCATTCCATTCCATTCCATTAGGGTTGATTCCATTCCATTCCATTCGTGTTGATTCCATTCCATTCCATTCAATTGCGTTGCTTTCCATTCAATTCGGGGTGATCCCCTTCCATTGCATTGAATTGCATTCCATTCCACTTGGGTTTATTCCATTCCAATCCATTCCATTCCATTCCAATCCATTCCATTTCATTTGGGTTGATAGCATTCCATTCCACTGCATTCCATTCCATTCCGTTCCATTCCATTAGTGTTGATTCCATTCCATTCCATTCCATTCCATATGGGTTGATTCCATTCCATTCAATTCCATTCCCTTCCGGTTGATTCCATTCCATTCCATTCCACTTGGGTTAATTCCATTCCATTTCATTCCATTCGGGTTGCTTCCATTCCATTCCAGAACATTCCATTCCATTCCATTCCCTTCGGGTTGATTCCATTCCATTCCATTCCATTGCATTCGGTTTGATTCCATTCCATTCCATACCAGCCCATTCCATTCCGTTCCATTCCATTCCATTTTGGTTGATTCCATTCCATTCCATTCCATTGCATTCCATTCCATTCCATTCGGGTTGAATCCATTCCTCCGCATTCCATTCCATTCCTTTCCATTCCATTCAATTCCATTAGGGTTGATTCCATTCCATTCCATACGATTCCATTCCATTCCATTCCGTTCCATTCGTGTTGATTCCATTCCATTCCATTCCATTCCATTCCATTCCATTCCATTCCAATCCATTCCTTTCCATTCCATTCCATTTGGGTTGATTCCATTCCACTCCATTCCGTTCAATTTGGGTTGATTCCTTTCCATTCCATTCCATTCCATTCCATTCCATTAGGGTAGCTTCCATTCCATTCTAGAACATTCCACTCCATTCCATTCCATTCAATTCCGGTTGATTCCTTTCCAGTGCATTCCATTCCATTCCATTCTATTCCATTCCATTCGTTTTCATTCCATTCCATTCCATTCGGATTGATTCTATTCCTTTCCATTCCATTGCATTCAATTCCATTCCATTACATTCCATTCGGGTTGATTCCATTCCATTCCTTTCCATTCCATTCCATTCGGGTTGATTCCATTCCATTCCATTCCATTCCATTCCGGTTGATTCCATTCCATTCCATTCCATTCCATTCCATTCCATTCCATTCCATTCCATTCCATTCCATTCGGGTTGATTCCATTCTATTCCATTGCATTCCATTCCATTCCATTCGGGTTGATTCGATTCAATTCCACTCCATTCCATTACATTCCATTTAGGTTGATTCCGTTGCTTTGCATTCCATTCCATTCCATTCCACTTGGGTTGATTCCATTCCATTCCATTCCATTGCATTTCATTTGGGTTGATTGCATTCCATTCCATTGCATTCCATTCCATTCCATTGCATTCCATTTGTGTTGATTCCATTCCATTCCATTCCATTCCATTCCATTCCATTCCATTCCATTCCATTCCTTTTGGGTTGATTCGATTCCATTCCATTCCATTCCATTCCATTCCATGCCATTCCATTCCATTCGGGTTTATTTCATTCCATTCCATTCCATTGCTTTGATTCCATTCCATTGAATTTGGGTTGATTCCTTTCCATTCCATTCCATTCCTTTCCATTCCATTCCATTCCATTGCATTCGGGTTGATTCCATTCCATTACACTCCATTCCATTTGGTTGATTCCATTCCATTCCATTCCATTTGGGTTGATTCAATTCCATTCCATTCCATTCCATTTAATGCCATTCCATTCCACTCCACTCCGTTTCATTTGGGTTGACTCCATTCCACTCCATTCCAATCCATTTGTGTTGATTCCATTGCATTCCATTCCATTCCATTCCATTGCATTCCATGTGGGTCCATTCAATTCCATTCCTTTCCATTCCATTCCATTTCGTTTGATTCCATTTCATTCCATTCCATTTGAGGGGATTCCATTCCATTCCATTACACTCCATTCCACTCCATTCCATTTCATTTGGGTGGATTCCATTCCATTCCATTCCATTCCATTAAATTCCACTTGCGTTGATTGCATTCCATTAGATTCCATTCCATTCCATTTCATTCCATTCCATTCCAATCCTTTCGGGTTGATTCCATTCCATTCCTTTCCATTCCATTCCATTCCATTTGGGTTGATTCCATTCCATTCCATTTCAATCCATTCCATTCCATTCCATTCGGGTTGATTCCATTCCATTCCATCCCATTCCTTTCCATTCAATTCCATTCCATTCTATTACGTTCCATTCCATTCCATTCCATTCGCGTTGATTCCATTCCATTCCAGGCCATTCCATTCCACTCCGGTTGGTTCCATTCCGCGCATTCAATTCCACTCCATTTCATTCCATTCGGGTTGATTCCATTCCATTCCATTCCATTCCATTCCACTTGGATTGATTTCATTCCACTCCATTCGATTCCAATCCGTTGCTTTCCATTCCATTTGGGTTGATTCCATTCCTATCCATTGCATACCATTCGATTCCATTCCATTTGGGTTGATTCCATTCCATTTCATTCCATTCCATTCGGGTTGATTCCATTCCATTCCATTCCCATCTATTCCATTCCACTCCATTCTATTGCATTCCATTCTGGTTGATTCCATTCCAGTCCATTCCATTCTGTTCCATTCCATTTGTGTTATTTCCGTTTCAATCCATTCCATTCCATACCATTCCATTCCGTTCCATTACATTTCATTTGGGTTGATTCCACTCCATTCCATTCAATTGCATTCCATTCCATTTCATGCCATTCGGTTTGATTCCATTCCATTCCATTCCATTCCATTCCATTCCATTCTCTTCTATTCCATTCCTTTCGGGTTGATTCCATTCCATTCCAATCCATTCCATTCCATTCCATTCCGTTCCATTCTATTTGGGTTGATTCCATTCCATTTCATTCCATTGCATTCCATTCCGTTCCATTCGGGTTGATTCCTATCCATTCCATTCCATTCCACTCCATTCCATTCCATTCCATTTGGGTTGATTCCATTCCATTCCATTCCATTTCATTCCATTAGGTTTGATTCCATTCCATTCCATTCCCCTCCATTCCATTCCATTCAATTGCATTCTATTCCATTCCATTCGGGTTGATTCCATTCAATTCCATTCCATTCCGTTCCATTCCATTTGGGTTGATTCCGTTTCAATCAATTCCATTACATATCCATTCCATTCCATTCGGGTTGATTCCATTCCATTCTGTTCCATTGTATTCCATTCCATTCCATTTCATGCCATTCGGGTTGATTCCATTCCATTCCATTCTGTTTGATTCCATTCCATTCCATGCCATGCCATTCCATTTGGGGTGAATCCATTTTTTTCCATTCCAATCCATTCCATTCCATTCAATTCGGTCTGATTCCATTCCATTCCATTCCATTCCTTTCCATTCAATTCCATTCCTTTCCGTTACGTTCCAATCCATTCCATTCCATTCGGGATGATTCCATTCCATTCCATTCTATTCCATTCCCATCCATTCCACTCCGTTTGGTTCCATTCCGCGCATTCAATTCCACTCCATTTCATTCCATTCGGGATGATTCCATTCCATTCCATTCCATTCCACTTGGGTTGATTTCATTCCATTCCATTCCATTCCATTCCATTCCGTTCCATTCCATTCCATTCCATTTGGGTTGATTCCATTCCTATATATTGCATACGATTTCATTCCATTCCATTTGGGTTGATTCCATTCCATTCCATTCCATTCCATTGCATTCGGTTTGATTCCCTTCCATTCCATTCCATTCCATTCCATTTCATTCCATTGCATTCCATTTCACTTGGGTTGATTGCATTCCATTCCATTCCTTTCCATTCCCTTCCATTCAATTCCATTCTGTTCCATTCCATTCCATTTGGGTTGATTCCATTTCATTGCATTGCTTTCCATTCCATTCCATTCCATTTGGGTTGATTCCATTCCATTCCATTCCATTCTTTTTGAATCCATTCCATTCCATTCCATTCCATTCCAATCCATTGCATTCGCTTTGATTCCATTCCATTCCAATCCATTCCATTCCATTCCATTCCATTCCATTCCATTTGGCTTGATTCCATTCCATTCCATTCCATTGCATTCCATTCCATTCCATTCCATTCGCGTTGATTCCATTCCTTTCCATTCTGTTCCATTCCATTCCATTCCATTCAATTCCAATCCGTTCCATTGCATTCCATTCCATTCCTGTTGATTCCATTCCAGTCCATTCCATTCCATTGCATTACATTTCATACCATTTGGTTTGATTCCATCCCATTCCATTCCATTCTGTTTGATTCCATTCCATTGCATTCCATTCCATTCCATTCCATTTCATTCGGGTTGATTGGATTCCATTCCATTCCATTGCATTCCTTTCCATTCGGGTTGATCCCATTCCATTCCATTCCATTCCATTCCGCTGCATTCCATTCCACTCCATTCGGGTTGATTCCATTGCTCTCCATTCCATTCCATTGCATTCCATTGCATTCGGTTTGATTCCATTCCATTCCATTCCATTCCATTCCATTCCGTTCGTTTTGATTCCATTCCATTTCATTCCATTGCATTCCATTGCATTCCATTCCATTCCATTCTATTCTATTCCATTCCATTCAGGTCGATTCCATTCCATTATATTCCATTACATTTCGTTCCATTCCATTCCATTCCATTCGGGTTAATTCCATTCCGTTCCATTCCACTCCATTCAATTCCATTCCACTTCGGTTGATTCCATTCCATTCCATTTCACTGCATTCCATTCCATTCCATTCGCGTTGATTCCATTCCATTGCATTCCATTCGCGTTGATTCCATTTCTTTCCATTCCTTTCCATTCCATTCCATTCCATTCCATTCCATTCCATTCCATTACATTACATTACATTTCATTACTGTTGATTCCATTCCACTGCATTCCATTCCATTCCATTTCAATCCATTCGGGTTGATTCCATTCCATTCCATTCCATTCCATTCCATTCCATTCCATTGCATGCCATTCGGGTTGATTGCATTCCATTTCATTCCATTCCATTTCGTTGCATTCCATTCTGTTCGGGTAGATTACATTCCACTCCGTTCCATTCCATTCCATTTGGGTTGATTCCATTCCGTTCCATTGCATTCCATTCTATTCCATTCCATTGGGGTTGATTCCCTTCCATTTCATTCTATTCCATTCCATGCGGGTTGATTCCATTCCATTCCGATCCATTCCATTCCATTCGTGCTGATTCCATTCCATTCTATTCCATTCCATTCCTTTCCATTCCATTGCATTCCATTTGGGTTGATTCCATTCCATTCCATTCCATTGTATTCCATTCGATTCCATTCCATTCCATTCCATTTGGGTTGATTCCATTCCATTCCATTCCATTGCATTCCATTCGATTCCATTCCATTCGGTTTGATTCCATTGAATTCCTTTCCATTCCATTCGGGTTGACTTCATTCGATTCCATTCCATTCCATTACATTCCATTCAATTCCATTCCATTCCATTGCACTCCATACCATTTTTTTGATTCCATTCCATTCCATTCCATTCTGTTTGATTCCATTCCATTCCATTCCATAGCATTGCATTCCGTTCCTTTCCATTCGAGTTGATTCCATTCCATTCCATTCCATTGCATTCCATTCCGTTCCATTCCTTTCCATTCCATTCGGTTTGATTCCATTCCATTCCATATCATTGCATTCCGTTCCTTTCCATTCGAGTTCATTCCATTCCATTCCATTCCATTCCATTGCATTCCATTCCGTTCCATTCCTTTCCATTCCATTCGGTTTGATTCCATTCCATTCCATTCCATTCCATTGCATTACATACCATTTGGTTTGATTCCATTCCATTCCATTCCATTCTGTTTGATTCCATTCCATTCCATTCCATTCCTTTCCAGGCACGTGGAGTCCATTCCATTCCATTCCATACCATTCCATTCCTTTCCATTCCATTCGTGTTGAATCCATTCCATCCCATTCCATTCCACTGCATTTCATTCCATTCCATTCCATTCCAATCCATTCCATTCCATTCCATTCAATTCTATTCCATTCCATTCGAGTTGATTCCATTCCATTCCATTCTGTTCCATTCCATTTGGGTTGATTCCATTCCATTCCATTCTGTTCCATTCCATTTGGGTTGATTCCATTTCAATCCATTCCATTCCATTCCATTGCATTCCATGCCATTCCATTCCATTCGGGTTGATTCCATTCCATTCCATTCCATTGCATTCCATTCCATTCCATTTCATGCCATTCGGGTTGATTCTATTCCTTTCCATTCCATTCTGTTTGATTCCATTGCATTCCATTCCATTCTATTCCATTCCATTCCATTCCATTCCATTCGGGTTGATTCCATTCCATTCCGTTCCATTTCATTCCATTAGGTTTGATTCCATTCCATTCCATTCCCATCCATTCCATTTTTTTCAATTCCATTCCATTCGATTCCTTTCCATTCGTGTTGATTCCATTCCATTCCATTCCATTCCGTTCCATTCCATTTGGGTTGATTCCGTTTCAATCAATTCCATTCCATTCCATTCCATTCCATTCCATTCGGGTTGATTCCATTCCATTCCGTTCCATTGTATTCCATTCCATTCCATTTCATGCCATTCAGGTTGATTCCATTCCATTCCATTCTGTTTGATTCCATTCCATTCCATTCCATTCCATTCCATTCCACTTGGGTTGAATCCATTCCATTCCATTCCAATCCATTCTATTCCATTCAATTCGGTTTGATTCCATTCCATTCCATTCCTTTCCATTCAATTCCATTCCTTTCCGTTACGTTCCATTCCATTCCATTCCATTCGGGTTGATTCCTTTCCATTCCATTCCATTCCATTCCCTTCAATTCCACTCCGGTTGGTTCCATTCCGCGCATTCAATTCCACTCCATTCCATTCCATTCTGGTTGATTCCATTCCATTCCATTGCATTCCATTCCATTCCATTCCAATTGGGTTGATTTCATTCCATTCCATTCCATTCCATTCCATTCCATTCCATTCCATTACATTTGGGTTGATTCCATTCCCATCCATTGCATTCCATTTCATTCCATTCCATTTGAGTTCATTGCATTCCATTCCATTCCATTCCATTCCATTCGGTTTGATTGCATTCCATTCCATTCCATTCCATTCCTTTCCATTCCATTCTATTCCATTCCATTCGTGTTGATTCCATTCCATTCCATTGCATTGCATACCATTCCATTACATTCCATTTGAGTTGATTCCATTCCATTCCATTCCACTACATTTCACTCCATTCCATTTCATTTGGGTGGATTCCATTCCATTCCATTCCATTCCATTCCATTCCATTCCATTTGCGTTGATTGCATTCCATTATATTCCATTCCATTCCATTCCTTCCATTCCATTTGGGTTGATTCCCTTCCATTCTATTCCATTTCATTCCATTCCATTTCATTGCATTTCATTCCATTCGAGTTGATTCCATTCCTTTCCATTCCATTGCACTGCATTCCATTCCATTTGAGTTGATTCCATTGCATACCATTCCATTCCATTCCCTTCCATGCCATTCCGGTTGATTCCATTCGATTCCATTCCATTCCGTTCTATTCCATTCCATTCCATTCGTGTTGATTCCTTTCCATTCCATTCCATTCCATTCCATTCCCTTCGGGTTGATTCCATTCAATTTCACTCCATTCCATTCCATTGCATTCCATTCCATTCGTGTTGATTCCCTTCCATTCCATTCCATTCCATTCCATTCCATTCCATTCCATTCCATTCCACTTGGGTTGATAGCATTCCATTCCATTCCTTTCCATTCCCTTCCATTCAATTCCATTCTGTTCAATTCCATTCCATTTGGGTTGATTCCATTTCATTGCATTGCTTTCCATTCCATTCCATTCCATTTGGGTTGATTCCATTCCATTCCATTCCATTCTTGTTGAATCCATTCCATTCCATTCCATTGAATTCCAATCCAATGCATTCGCTTTGATTCCATTCCATTCCAATCCATTCCATTCCATTCCATTCCATTCCATTCCATTCCATTTGGCTTGATTCCATTCCATTCCATTCCATTCCATTGCATTCCATTCCATTCC
This sequence comes from Pan paniscus, assembly GCF_029289425.2. Taxonomy (NCBI): domain Eukaryota; kingdom Metazoa; phylum Chordata; class Mammalia; order Primates; family Hominidae; genus Pan; species Pan paniscus. The sequence continues at coordinate 39,522,968 of NC_073267.2, read as the reverse complement.
ATTCCATTCACGTTGATTCCATTCCTTTCCATTCTATTCCATTCCATTCCATTCCATTCAATTCCAATCCGTTCCATTGCATTCCATTCCATTCCTGTTGATTCCATTCCAGTCCATTCCATTCCATTCCATTCCATTTCATACCATTTGGTTTGATTCCATTCCATTCCATTCTGTTTGATTCCATTCCATTGCATTCCATTCCATTCCATTCCATTTCATTCGCGTTGATTGGATTCCATTCCATTCCATTGCATTCCTTTCCATTCTGGTTGATCCCATTGCATTCCATTCCATTGCTTTCCGCTGCATTCCATTCCACTCCATTCGTGTTGATTCCATTCCTCTCCAATCCATTCCATTGCATTCCATTGCATTCGGTTTGATTCCATTCCATTCCATTCCATTCCATTCCATTCCTTTCCATTCGTTTTGATTCCATTCCCTTTCATTCCATTGCATTCCATTGCATTCCATTCCATTCCATTCCATTCTATTCTATTCCATTCCATTCAGGTCGATTCCATTCCATTAAATTCCATTCCATTCCGTTCCATTCCATTCCATTCCATTCGGGTTAATTCCATTCCGTTCCATTCCATTCCATTCAATTTCATTCCACTCCGGTTGATTCCATTCCATTCCATACCATTCCATTCCATTCCATTCCATTCCATTTCATTGCATTCCATTCCATTCCATTGGCGTTGATTTCATTCCATTGCATTGCATTCGCGTTGATTCTATTTCTTTCCATTCCTTTCCTTTCCTTTCCATTCCATTCCATTCCATTCCATTCCATTCCATTCCTGTTGATTCCATTCCATTGCATTCCTTTCCATTCCATTTCAATCCATTCGGGTTGATTCCATTCCATTCCATTCCATTCCATTCCATTCCATTGCATTCCATTCGGGTTGATGCCATTCCATTTCATTCCATTCCATTTCGTTGCATTCCATTCTATTCGGGTAGATTCCATTCCATTCCGTTCCATTCCATTCCATTCCATTTGTGTTGATTCAATTCCATTCCATTGCATTCCATTCTATTCCATTCCATTGGGGTTGATTCCCTTCCATTCCATTCTACTACTTTCCATTCGGGTTGATTCCATTCAATTCCGATCCATTCCATTCCATTCGTGCTGATTCCATTCCATTCTATTCCATTCCATTCCATTCCATTTGTGTTGATTCCATTCCATTCCATTTCATTGCATTCCATTCGATTCCATTCCATTCGGGTGGATTCCATTGAATTCCTTTCCATTCCATTCGGGTTGACTCCGTTGGATTCCATTCCATTCCATTCCATTCCATTAAATTCCATTCCATTCCATTCCATTCCATTGCACTCCATACCGATTGTGTTGATTCCATTCCATTCCATTCCATTCTGTTTGATTCCATTCCATTCCATTCCAGAGCATTGCATTCCGTACCTTTCCATTCGAGTTGATTCCATTCCATTCCATTCCATTCCATTGCATTCCATTCCGTTCCATTCCTTTCCATTCCATTCGGCTTGATTCCATTCCATTCCATTCCATTCAATTCCATTGCATTACATACCATTTGGTTTGATTCCATTCCATTCCATTCCATTCTGTTTGATTCCATTCCATTCCATTCCATTCCATTCCTTTCCAGTCGCGTGGAGTCCATTCCATTCCATTCCATACCATTACATTCCTTTCCATTCCATTCGGGTTGATTCCATTCCATCCCATTCCATTCCCTTGCATTCCATTCCATTCCATTCCATTCCAATCCATTCCATTCCATTCTATTCCATTCCATTCTGGTTGATTCCATTCCATTCCATTCCATTCCATTCCATTCCATTCCATTCCATTCCATTTGGGTTGATTCCATTTCAATCCATTCCATTCCATTCCATTCCATTCTGGTTGATTCCATTCCATTCCATTCCATTGCATTCCATTCCATTCCATTTCATGCCATTCTGGTTGATTCTATTCCATTCCATTCCATTCTGTTTGATTCCATTGCATTCCATTCCATTGTATTCCATTCCATTCCATTCCATTCCATTCCATTCTATTCGGGTTGATTCCATTTCATTCCATTGCATTCCATTCCATTCAATTCCATTGCTTTTGGGTTGATTCTATTCCATTCCATTCCATTCCATTGCATTCCATTCCATTTGGGTTGATTCCATTCCATTCAATTCCATTCCATTCCATTCCATTTCATTCCATTTGGTCTCATTCCATTCCATTCCATTACATTCCATTCGGGTTGATTCCATTCCATTCCATTCCATTCCATTCCAATCCATTCCATTCGCGTTGATTCCATTCCATTCCAATCAATTCAATTCCATTCCATTCCATTCCATTCCATTCCATTCCATTCCATTTGGCTTGATTCCATTCCATTCCATTCCATTCCATTCCATTCCATTCCATTCCATTCGATTCCATTCAGGTTGACTGCATTCCATTCCATTCCATTCCATTCGGGTTGGTTGCATTCCATTCCATTTGTGTTGATTCCATTTCAATCCATTCCATTCCATTCCATTATATTACATTACATTCGGGTTGATTCCATTCCATTCCATTCCATTGCATTCCATTCCATTACACTCCATTTGGGTTGATTCCATTCAATTCCATTCCATTCCATTCCATTTGCTTTCATTCCGTTCCATTCCGTTCCATTCCATTCCATTCCATTCCATTCCATTTCATTCCATTCCGTTCCACTCCATTCACGTTGATTCCATTCCATTTCATTCCATTCCATTTCATTCCATTCCATTCCATTCCATTCGGGTTTGTTCCATTCCTTTCCATTCCATTGCATTGCATTCCATTCCATTTGGGTTGATTCCATTGCATACCATTCCATTCGAATCCCTTCCATTCCATTCCAGTTGATTCCATTCGATTCCATTCCATTCCATTCTATTCCATTCCATCCCATTCGGGTTGATTCCATTCCATTCCATTCCATTCCATTCCATTCCTTTGCATTCCATTCCATTCGGGTTGATTCCATTCCATTCCATTCCACTCCTTTCCATTTCATTCCATTCCACTTGGGTTGATTGCATTCCATTCCATTCCATTACATTCCCTTCAATTCAATTCCATTCTTTTGCATTCCATTCCATTTGGGTTGATTCCATTCCATTCCATTCCATTCCATTCGGGTTGATTCCATTTCATTCCATTGCATTCCATTCTATTCAATTCCATTGCTTTTGGGTTGATTCCATTCAATTCCATTCCATTCCATTCGATTCCATTCCATTCCATTCCACTTGGTTTCATTCCGTTCCATTCCGTTCCGTTCCATTCCATTCCATTCCATTTCGTTCCATTCCATTCCATTCCATTCACGTTGATTCCATTCCATTTCATTCCATTCCATTTCATTCCATTCCATTCCATTCCATTCGGGTTTGTTCCATTCCTTTCCATTCCATTGCATTGCATTCCATTCCATTTGGGTTGATTCCATTGCATACCATTCCATTCGATTCCCTTCCATTCCATTCCGGTTGATTCCATTCGATTCCATTCCATTCCATTCTATTCCATTCCATCCCATTCGGGTTGATTCCATTCCATTCCATTCCATTCTTTCCCTTCGGGTTGTTTCCATTCAATTTCATTCCATTCCATTCCTTTGCATTCCATTCCATTCTGGTTGATTCCATTCCATTCCATTCCACTCCGTTCCATTTCATTCCGTTCCACTTGGGTTGATTGCATTCCATTCCATTCCATTACATTCCCTTCAATTCAATTCCATTCTTTTGCATTCCATTCCATTTGGGTTGATTCCATTCCATTCCATTCGGGTTGATTCCATTCCATTTCATTCCATTCCATTCTGGTGGATTCCGTTACATTTCATTCCATTTCTTTCCATTGCATTCCATTCCATACGGGTTCATTCCATTCCTTTCCATTCCATTCCATTCCATTCCATTCCGTATCCGTTCATTGCATTCCATTCCATTCCATTCCATTGCATTCCATTCCATTCAATTGCATTCCTTTTGGGTTGATTCCATTCCATTCCATTCCATTCCATTGCATTCCATTCCATTCCATTGCATTCCATTCCATTACATTCCATTTGGGTTGATTCCATTCAATTCCATTCCATTCCATTCCATTTGCTTTCATCCCGTTCCATTCCGTTCCGTTCCGTTCCATTCCGTTCCTTTCCATTCCATTCCATTCCATTTCATTCCATTCCGTTCCACTCCATTCACGTTGATTCCATTCCATTTCATTCCATTCCATTTCATTCCATTCCATTCCATTCCATTCGGGTTTGTTCCATTCCTTTCCATTCCATTGCATTGCATTCCATTCCATTTGGGTTGATTCCATTGCATACCATTCCATTCGAATCCCTTCCATCCCATTCGGGTTGATTCCATTCTATTCCATTCCATTCCATTCTATTCCATTCCATTCCCTTCCCTTCGGGTTGATTCCATTCAATTTCATTCCATTCCATTCCTTTGCATTCCATTCCATTCGGGTTGATTCCATTCCATTCCATTCCACTCCGTTCCATTTCATTCCATTCCACTTGGGTTGATTGCATTCCATTCCATTCCATTACATTCCCTTCAATTCAATTCCATTCTTTTGCATTCCATTCCATTTGGGTTGATTCCATTCCATTCCATTCCATTCCATTCGGGTTGATTCCATTTCATTCCATTGCATTCCATTCCATTCAATTCCATTGCTTTTGGGTTGATTCCATTCAATTCCATTCCATTCCATTCCATTCCATTCCATTCCATTCCATTCCACTTGGTTTCATTCCGTTCCATTCCGTTCCGTTCCATTCCATTCCATTCCATTTCGTTCCATTCCATTCCATTCCATTCACGTTGATTCCATTCCATTTCATTCCATTCCATTTCATTCCATTCCATTCCATTCCATTCGGGTTTGTTCCATTCCTTTCCATTTCATTGCATTGCATTCCATTCCATTTGGGTTGATTCCATTGCATACCATTCCATTCGATTCCCTTCCATTCCATTCCGGTTGATTCCATTCGATTCCATTCCATTCCATTCTATTCCATTCCATCTCATTCGGGTTGATTCCATTCCATTCCATTCCATTCCATTCCCTTCCCTTCGGGTTGTTTCCATTCAATTTCATTCCATTCCATTCCTTTGCATTCCATTCCATTCTGGTTGATTCCATTCCATTCCATTCCACTCCGTTCCATTTCATTCCGTTCCACTTGGGTTGATTGCATTCCATTCCATTCCATTACATTCCCTTCAATTCAATTCCATTCTTTTGCATTCCATTCCATTTGGGTTGATTCCATTCCATTCCATTCCATTCCATTCGGTTTGATTCCATTCCATTTCATTCCATTCCATTCTGCTGGATTCCATTACATTTCATTCCATTTCTTTCCATTGCATTCCATTCCATACGGGTTCATTCCATTCCTTTCCATTCCATTCCATTCCATTACATTCCGTATCCGTTCATTGCATTCCATTCCATTCCATTCCATTGCATTCCATTCCATTCAATTGCATTCCTTTTGGGTTGATTCCATTCCATTCCATTCCATTCCTTTGCATTCCATTCCATTACATTCCATTTGGGTTGATTCCATTCCATTTCATTGCCTTCCATTCCATTCCATTCCATTCCATTCGGGCTGATTCCTTTCCATTCCATTCGGGTAGATTCCATTCCATTTCATTCCATTAGGATTGATTCCATTCCATTCCATTCCCATCCATTCCATTCCATTCAATTCCATTCTATGCCATTCCATTCGGGTTGATTCCATTCCATTCCATTCCATTCCGTTCCATTCCATTTGGGTTGATTCCGTTTCAATCAATTCCATTCCATTCCATTCCATTCCATTCCATTCCATTCGGGTTGATTCCATTCCATTCCGTTCCATTGTATTCCATTCCATTCCATTTCCTGCCATTCGGGTTGATTCCATTCCATTCCATTCTGTTTGTTTCCATTCCATTCCTTTCCATTCCATTCCATTCCATTCCATTCCATTTGGGTTGAATCCATTCCATTCCATTCCAATCCATTCCATTCCATTCAATTCGGTTTGATTCCATTCCATTCCATTCCATTCCTTTCCATTCAATTCCATTCCTTTCCGTTACGTTCCATTCCATTCCATTCCATTCGGGTTGATTCCATTCCATTCCATTCCATTCCATTCCCATCCATTCCACTCCGGTTGGTTCCATTCCGCGCATTCAATTCCACTCCATTTCATTACATTCGGGATGATTCCATTCCATTCCATTCCATTCCACTTGGGTTGATTTCATTCCATTCCATTCCATTCCATTCCATTCAGTTCCATTCCATTCCATTCCATTTGGGTTGATTCCATTCCTATCCATTGCATACCATTTCATTCCATTCCATTTGGGTTGATTCCATTGCATTCCATTCCATTCAATTGCATTCGGTTTGATTCCATTCCATTCCATTCCCATCCATTCCATTCCATTCTATTCCTTTCCATTCCATTCTATTCCATTCCATTCGGGTTGATTCCATTCCATTCCATTCCACTCCGTTCCATTTCATTCCATTCCACTTGGGTTGATTGCATTCCATTCCATTCCATTACATTCCCTTCAATTCAATTCCATTCTTTTGCATTCCATTCCATTTGGGTTGATTCCATTCCATTCCATTCCATTCCATTCGGGTTGATTCCATTTCATTCCATTGCATTCCATTCCATTCAATTCCATTGCTTTTGGGTTGATTCCATTCAATTCCATTCCATTCCATTCCATTCCATTCCATTCCATTCCATTCCATTCCACTTGGTTTCATTCCGTTCCATTCCGTTCCGTTCCATTCCATTCCATTCCATTTCATTCCATTCCATTCCATTCCATTCACGTTGATTCCATTCCATTTCATTCCATTCCATTTCATTCCATTCCATTCCATTCCATTCGGGTTTGTTCCATTCCTTTCCATTTCATTGCATTGCATTCCATTCCATTTGGGTTGATTCCATTGCATACCATTCCATTCGATTCCCTTCCATTCCATTCCGGTTGATTCCATTCGATTCCATTCCATTCCATTCTATTCCATTCCATCTCATTCGGGTTGATTCCATTCCATTCCATTCCATTCCATTCCATTCCCTTCGGGTTGTTTCCATTCAATTTCATTCCATTCCATTCCTTTGCATTCCATTCCATTCTGGTTGATTCCATTCCATTCCATTCAACTCCGTTCCATTTCATTCCGTTCCACTTGGGTTGATTGCATTCCATTCCATTCCATTACATTCCCTTCAATTCAATTCCATTCTTTTGCATTCCATTCCATTTGGGTTGATTCCATTCCATTCCATTCCATTCCATTCGGTTTGATTCCATTCCATTTCATTCCATTCCATTCTGCTGGATTCCATTACATTTCATTCCATTTCTTTCCATTGCATTCCATTCCATACGGGTTCATTCCATTCCTTTCCATTCCATTCCATTCCATTACATTCCGTATCCGTTCATTGCATTCCATTCCATTCCATTCCATTGCATTCCATTCCATTCAATTGCATTCCTTTTGGGTTGATTCCATTCCATTCCATTCCATTCCTTTGCATTCCATTCCATTACATTCCATTTGGGTTGATTCCATTCCATTTCATTGCCTTCCATTCCATTCCATTCCATTCCATTCGGGCTGATTCCTTTCCATTCCATTCGGGTAGATTCCATTCCATTCCATTCCATTTCATTCCATTAGGATTGATTCCATTCCATTCCATTCCCATCCATTCCATTCCATTCAATTCCATTCTATGCCATTCCATTCGGGTTGATTCCATTCCATTCCATTCCATTCCGTTCCATCCCATTTGGGTTGATTCCGTTTCAATCAATTCCATTCCATTCCATTCCATTCCATTCCATTCCATTCCATTCCATTCCATTCCATTCCATTCGGGTTGATTCCATTCCATTCCGTTCCATTGTATTCCATTCCATTCCATTTCCTGCCATTCGGGTTGATTCCATTCCATTCCATTCTGTTTGTTTCCATTCCATTCCTTTCCATTCCATTCCATTCCATTCCATTCCATTTGGGTTGAATCCATTCCATTCCATTCCAATCCATTCCATTCCATTCAATTCGGTTTGATTCCATTCCATTCCATTCCATTCCTTTCCATTCAATTCCATTCCTTTCCGTTACGTTCCATTCCATTCCATTCCATTCGGGTTGATTCCATTCCATTCCATTCCATTCCATTCCCATCCATTCCACTCCGGTTGGTTCCATTCCGCGCATTCAATTCCACTCCATTTCATTACATTCGGGATGATTCCATTCCATTCCATTCCATTTCACTTGGGTTGATTTCATTCCATTCCATTCCATTCCATTCCATTCAGTTCCATTCCATTCCATTCCATTTGGGTTGATTCCATTCCTATCCATTGCATACCATTTCATTCCATTCCATTTGGGTTGATTCCATTGCATTCCATTCCATTCAATTGCATTCGGTTTGATTCCATTCCATTCCATTCCCATCCATTCCATTCCATTCTATTCCTTTCCATTCCATTCTATTCCATTCCATTCGGGTTGATTCCATTCCATTCCATTACATTGCTTACCATTCCATTCCATTCCATTCCATTTGAGTTGATTCCATTCCATTCCATTCCATTCCACTCCATTTCACTCCATTCCATTTCATTTGGGTTGATTCCATTCCATTCCATCCCATTCCATTCCATTCCATTTGCGTTGATTCCATTCCATTTTATTCCATTCCTTTCCATTCCATTCCATTCCATTCCTTTTGCGTTCATTCCCTTCCATTCTATTCCATATCATTCCATTCCATTCCATTCCATTTCATTCCATTCGGGTTGATTCCATTCTTTCCATTCCATACCATTCCATTCCATTCCCTTCCATGCCATTCCGGTTGATTCCATTTGATTCCAATCCATTCCGTTCTATTCCATTCCATTCCATTCGGGTTGATTCCTTTCCATTCCATTCCATTCAATACCATTGCATTCCCTTCGGGTTGATTCCATTCAATTTCACTCCATTCCATTCCATTGCATTCCATTCCATTCGGGTTGATTCCCTTCCATTCCATTCCATTCCATTCCATTTCATTCCATTGCATTCCATGCCACTTGAGTTGATTGCATTCCATTCCATTCCTTTCCATTCCCTTCCATTCAATTCCATTCTGTTCCATTCCATTCCATTTGGATTGATTCCATTTCAGTGCATTGCTTTCCATTCCATTCCATTCCATTTGGGTTGGTTCCATTCCATTCCTTTCCATTCTTGTAGAATCCATTCCATTCCATTCCATTCCATTCCAATCCATTGCATTCGCTTTGATTCCATTCCATTCCAATCCATTCCATTCCATTCCATTCCATTCCATTCCATTTGGCTTGATTCCATTCCATTCCATTCCATTGCATTCCATTCCATTCCATTCCATTCGCATTGATTCCATTCCTTTCCATTCTATTCCATTCCATTCCATTCCATTCCATTCCAATCCGTTCCATTGCATTCCATTGCATTCCTGTTGATTCCATTCCAGTCCATTCCATTCCATTTCATACCATTTAGTTTGATTCCATCCCATTCCATTCCATTCTGTTTGATTGCATTCCATTGCATTACATTCCATTCCATTCCATTTCGTTCGGGTTGATTGGATTCCATTCCATTCCATTGCATTCCTTTCCATTCGGGTTGATCCCATTCCATTCCATTACACTCCATTCCGCTGTATTCCATTCCACTCCATTCGGGTTGATTCCATTCCTCTCCATTCCATTCCATTGCATTCCATTGCTTTCGGTTTGATTCCATTCCATTCCATTCCATTCCATTCCGTTCCTTTTGATTCCATTCCATTTCATTCCATTGCATTCCATTGCATTCCATTCCATTCCATTCTATTCTATTCCATTCCATTCAGGTCGATTCCATTCCGTTATATTCCATTACATTCCGTTCCATTCCATTCCATTCCATTCGGGTTAATTCCATTCCGTTCCATTCCACTCCATTCAATTCCATTCCACTCAGGTTGATTCCATTCCATTCCATTCCATTCCATTCCATTCCATTCCATTCCATTCCATTCCATTCCATTCCATTTCATTGCATTCCATTCCATTCCATTCGCGTTGATTCCATTCCATTGCATTCCATTCGCGTTGATTCCATTTCTTTCCATTCCTTTCCATTCCATTCCATTCCATTCCATTCCATTACATTACATTTCATTACATTACATTACTGTTGATTCCATTCCACTGCATTCCATTCCATTTCATTTCAATCCATTCGGGTTGATTCCATTCCATTCCATTCCATTCCATTGCATGCCATTCGGGTAGATTCCATTCCATTTCATTCCATTCCATTTCGTTGCATTCCATTCTATTCGGGTAGATTCCATTCCATTCCGTTCCATTCCATTCCATTCCATTCCATTCCATTTGGGTTGATTCCATTCCATTCCTTTGCATTCCATTCTATTCCATTTTATTGGGGTTGATTCCCTTCCATTTCATTCTAGTCCATTCCATTCGGGTTGATTCCATTCAATTCTTTCCATTCCATTCGGGTTGACTTCATTCGATTCCATTCCATTCCATTCCATTCCATTCCATTCCATTGCACCCCATACCATTTGTTTTGATTCCATTCCATTCCATTCCATTCTGTTTGATTCCATTCCATTCCATTCCATAGCATTGCATTCCGTTCCTTTTTTTTCGAGTTGATTCCATTCCATTCCATTCCATTCCATTGCATTCCATTCCGTTCCATTCCTTTCCATTCCATTCGGTTTGATTCCAATCCATTCCATTCCATTCCATTCCATTGCATTACACATCATTTTGTTTTATTCCATTCCAATCCATTCCATTCTGTTTGATTCCATTCCATTCCATTCGATTCCATTCCATTCCATTCCATTCCATTCCTTTCCAGTCGCGTGGAGTCCATTCCATTCCATTCCATACCATTCCATTCCTTTCCATTCCATTCGGGTTGATTCCATTCCATCCCATTCCATTCCATTGCATTCCATTCCATTCCATTCCATTCCAATCCATTCCATTCCATTCCATTCCATTCTATTCCATTCCATTCGTGTTGATTCCATTCCATTCCATTCCATTCCATTCCATTCCATTCCATTCCATACCATTTGGTTTGATTCCATTCCATTCCATTCCATTCTGTTTGATTCCATTCCATTCCTTTCCATTCCATTCCAATCCATTTGTGTTGATTCCATTCCTTTCCATTCCATTCCATTCAATTGCATTCCATTCCATTCCATTCCATTCGGGTTGATTCCATTCATATTCATTCCATTCCATTCCATTGAATTCCATTCCATTCGTGTTGATTCCTTTGCTCTCCAATCCATTCCATTCCATTCCATTTGGGTTGATTTCTTTCCATTCCATTCCATTCCATTCCATTCCCTTCCATTCAATTCCATTCCATTCCATTACATTTGGGTTGATTCCATTCCATTCCATTCCATTCCATGGCATTCCATTCTGTTCCTTTCCTTTCGAGTTGATTCCATTCCATTCCATTCCATTCCATTGCATTGCATTCCGTTCCATTTCTTTCCATTCCATTCGGTTTGATTCCATTCCATTTCATTCCATTCTATTCCATTGCATTCCATACTATTTGGTTTGATTCCATTCCATTCCATTCCATTCTGTTTGATTCCATTCCATTCCATTCCATTCCAGTCGCGTGGAGTCCATTCCATTCCATTCCATACCATTCCATTCCTTTCCATTCCATTCGGGTTGATTCCATTCCATTCCATTCCGTTCCATTCCATTGCATTCCATTCCATTCCATTCCATTCCAATCCATTCCATTCCATTCCATTCCATTCTATTCCATTCCATTCGGGTTGATTCCATTCCATTCCATTATATTCCATTCCGTTCCATTCCATTTGTGTTGATTCCATTTCAATCCATTCCATTCCATTCCATTCCATTCCATTCCATTCCATTCGGGTTGATTCCATTCCATTCCATTCCATTCCATTCCATTGCATTACTTACCCTTTGGTTTGATTCCATTCCATTCCATTCCACTCTGTTTGATTCCATTCCATACCATTCCATTCCATTCCATTCCATTCCATTCCAATCCTTTCCAGTCGCGTGGAGTCCATTCCATTCCATTCCATACCATTCCATTCCTTTCCATTCCATTCGGGTTGATTCCATTCCATCCCATTCCATTCCATTGCATTCCATCCCATTCCATTCCATTCCAATCCATTCCATTCCATTCCATTCAATTCTATTCCATTCGATTCGGGTTGATTCCATTCCATTCCATTCCATTCCATTCCATTCCATTCCATTTGGGTTGATTCCATTTCAATCCATTCCATTCGATTCCATTCCATTCCATTCCATTGGGGTTGATTCCATTCCATTCCATTCCATTCCATTGCATTCCATTCCATTTCATGCCATTCTGGTTGATTCTATTCCATTCCATTCCATTCTGTTTGATTCCATTGCATTCCATTCCATTCTATTCCATTCCATTCCATTCCATTCCATTCCATTCGGGTTGATTCCATTTCATTCCATTGCATTCCATTCCATTCAATTCCATTGTTTTTGGGTTGATTCTATTCCATTCCATTCCATTCCATTGCATTCCATTCCATTCCATTCCATTTGGGTTGATTCCATTCCATTCAATTCCATTCCCTTCCATTCCATTTCATTCCATTTGGTCTCATTCCATTCCATTCCATTCCGTTCCATTCCATTCCATTCCATTTCGTTCCATTCCATTCCATTCCATTCACGTTGATTCCATTCCATTTCATTCCATTCCATTTCATTCCACTCCATTCCATTCCATACGGGTTGGTTCCATTACTTTCCATTCCATTGCATTGCATTCCATTCCATTTGGGTTGATTCCATAGCATACCATTCCATTCCATTCCCTTCCATTCCATTCCGGTTGATTCCATTTGATTCCATTTCATTCCGTTCTATTCCATTCAATCCCATTCGGGTTGATTCCTTTCCATTGCATTCCATTCCATTCCATTTCATTCCATTCCATTCCCATCCCTTCGGGTTGATTTCATTCAATTTCATTCCATTCCATTCCATTGCATTCCATTCCATTCAGGTTGATTCCATTCCATTCCATTCCATTCCGTTCCACTTCATTCCATTCCACTTGGGTTGATTGCATTCCATTCCATTCCATTACATTCCCTTCAATGCAATTCCATTCTTTTCCATTCCATTTCATTTGGGTTGATTCCATTCCATTCCATTGCATTCCATTGCTTTCCATTCCATACATTCCATTTGGGTTGATTCCATTCCATTCCATTCCATTCCATTCGGGTTGATTCCATTCCATTCCATTCCATTCCATTCCAATCCATTCCATTCGCGTTGATTCCATTCCATTCCAATCAATTCAGTTCCATTCCATTCCATTCCATTCCATTCCATTCCATTTGGCTTGATTCCATTCCATTCCATTCCATTTCATTCCATTCCATTCTATTCCATTCAGGTTGATTGCATTCCATTCCATTCCATTCCATTCGGGTTGATTGCATTCCATTCCATTCCATTCCATTCCACTCCGTTCCATTCCATTCCATTCCATTCCATTCGTGTTGATTGCATTCCATTCCATTCCATTCCATTCCATTCCATTCCATACCATTTGGTTTGATTCCATTCCATTCCATTCCATTCTGTTTGATTCCATTCCATTCCATTCCATTCCAATCCATTTGTGTTGATTCCATTCCTTTCCATTCCATTCCATTCTATTGCATTCCATTCCATTCCATTCCATTCGGGTTGATTCCATTCATATTCATTCCATTCCATTCCATTGAATTCCATTCCATTCGTGTTGATTCCTTTGCTCTCCAATCGATTCCATTCCATTCCATTTGGGTTGATTGCTTTCCATTCCATTCCATTCCATTCCATTCCCTTCCATTCAATTCCATTCCATTCCATTACATTTGGGTTGATTCCATTCCATTCCAATCCATTCCATGACATTCCATTCCGTTCCTTTCCATTCGAATTGATTCCATTCCATTCCATTCCATTCCATTGCATTGCATTCCGTGCCATTTCTTTCCATTCCATTCGGTTTGATTCCATTCCATTCCATTCCATTCTATTCCATTGCATTCCATACTATTTGGTGTGATTCCATTCCATTCCATTCCATTCTGTTTGATTTCATTCCATTCCATTCCATTCCATTCCAGTCGCGTGGAGTCCTTTCCATTCCATTCCATACCATTCCATTCCTTTCCATTCCATTCGGGTTGATTCCATTCCATTCCATTCCGTTCCATTCCATTGCATTCCATTCCATTCCATTCCATTCCAATCCATTCCATTCCATTCCATTCCAATCCATTCCATTCTATTCCATTCCATTCGGGTTGATTCCATTCCATTCCATTATATTCCATTCCGTTCCTTCCATTTGTGTTGATTCCATTTCAATCCATTCCATTCCATTCCATTCCATTCCATTCCATTCCATTCCATTCGGGTTGATTCTATTCCATTCCATTCCAATCTGTTTGATTCCATTGCATTCCATTCCATTCTATTCCATTCCATTCCATTTGGTTTCATTCCATTCCATTCCATTCCGTTCCATTCCATTCCATTCCATTTCATTCCATTCCATTACATTCCATTCACGTTGATTCCATTCCATTATATTCCATTCCATTTCATTCCATTCCATTCCTTTGCATTCCATTCCATTCGGGTTGATTCCATTCCATTCCATTTCACTCCGTTCCATTTCATTCCATTCAACTTGGGTTGATTGCATTCCATTCCATTCCATTATATTCCGTTCAATACAATTCCATTCTTTTGCATTCCTTCCATTTTGGTTGATTCCATTCCATTCCATTCCATTCCATTCGGGTTGATTCCATTCTATTCCATTCCATTCCATTCCATTCCATTCCATTGCATTCCATTCCATTCCATTCCATTCCAATCCATTCCATTCCATTCCATTCAATTCTATTCCATTCCATTCTGGTTGATTCCATTCCATTCCATTATATTCCTTTCCATTCCATTCCATTTGGTTTGATTCCATTTCAATCCATTCCATTCGATTCCATTCCATTCCATTCCTTTCCATTCGGTTGATTCCATTCCATTCCATTCCATTGCATTCCATTCCATTCCATTTCATGCCATTCGGGTTGATTCTATTCCATTCCATTCCATTCTGTTTGATTCCAATGCATTCCATTCCATTCTATTCCATTCCATTCCATTCCATTCCATTCCATTCCATTCGGGTTGTTTCCATTTCATTCCATTGCATTCCATTCCATTCCATTTGGATTGATTCCATTCCATTCCATTCCATTTCATTGCATTCCATTCTATTCCATTCAGGTTGATTGCATTCCATTCCATTCCATTCCATTCGGGTTGATTTCATTCCATTCCATTCCATTCCATTCCATTCCATTCCAATCCATTCCATTCCATTCCATTCCATTACATTCGTGTTGATTGCATTCCATTCCATTCCATTCCATTCCATACCATTTGGTTTGATTCCATTCCTTTCCATTCCATTCTGTTTGATTCCATTCCATTCCATTCCATTCCAATTCATTTGTGTTGATTCCATTCCTTTCCATTCCATTCCATTCAATTGCATTCCATTCCATTCCATTCCATTCGGGTTGATTCCATTCATATTCATTCCATTCCATTCCATTGAATTCCATTCCATTCGTGTTGATTCCTTTGCTCTCCAATCCATTCCATTCCATTCCATTTGGGTTGATTGCTTTCCATTCCATTCCATTCCATTCCATTCCATTCCATTCAATTCCATTCCATTCCATTACATTTGGGTTGATTCCATTCCATTCCATTCCATTCCATTCCATGGCATTCCATTCCGTTCCTTTCCATTCGAGTTGATTCCATTCCATTCCATTCCATTCCATTGCATTGCATTCCGTGCCATTTCTTTCCATTCCATTCGGTTTGATTCCATTCCATTCCATTCCATTCTATTCCATTGCATTCCATACTATTTGGTGTGATTCCATTCCATTCCATTCCATTCTGTTTGATTCCATTCCATTCCATTCCATTCCATTCCAGTCGCGTGGAGTCCTTTCCATTCCATTCCATACCATTCCATTCCTTTCCATTCCATTCGGGTTGATTCCATTCCATTCCATTCCGTTCCATTCCATTGCATTCCATTCCATTCCATTCCATTCCAATCCATTCCATTCCATTCCATTCCAATCCATTCCATTCTATTCCATTCCATTCGGGTTGATTCCATTCCATTCCATTATATTCCATTCCGTTCCTTCCATTTGTGTTGATTCCATTTCAATCCATTCCATTCCATTCCATTCCATTCCATTCCATTCCATTCGGGTTGATTCTATTCCATTCCATTCCAATCTGTTTGATTCCATTGCATTCCATTCCATTCTATTCCATTCCATTCCATTTGGTTTCATTCCATTCCATTCCATTCCGTTCCATTCCATTCCATTCCATTTCATTCCATTCCATTACATTCCATTCACGTTGATTCCATTCCATTATATTCCATTCCATTTCATTCCATTCCATTCCTTTGCATTCCATTCCATTCGGGTTGATTCCATTCCATTCCATTTCACTCCGTTCCATTTCATTCCATTCAACTTGGGTTGATTGCATTCCATTCCATTCCATTATATTCCGTTCAATACAATTCCATTCTTTTGCATTCCTTCCATTTTGGTTGATTCCATTCCATTCCATTCCATTCCATTCGGGTTGATTCCATTCTATTCCATTCCGTTCCATTCCATTCCATTCCATTGCATTCCATTCCATTCCATTCCATTCCAATCCATTCCATTCCATTCCATTCAATTCTATTCCATTCCATTCTGGTTGATTCCATTCCATTCCATTATATTCCTTTCCATTCCATTCCATTTGGTTTGATTCCATTTCAATCCATTCCATTCCATTCCATTCCATTCCATTCCTTTCCATTCGGTTGATTCCATTCCATTCCATTCCATTGCATTCCATTCCATGCCATTTCATGCCATTCGGGTTGATTCTATTCCATTCCATTCCATTCTGTTTGATTCCAATGCATTCCATTCCATTCTATTCCATTCCATTCCATTCCATTCCATTCCATTCGGGTTGTTTCCATTTCATTCCATTGCATTCCATTGCATTCCATTCCATTCCATTTGGATTGATTCCATTCCATTCCATTCCATTTCATTGCATTCCATTCTATTCCATTCAGGTTGATTGCATTCCATTCCATTCCATTCCATTCGGGTTGATTTCATTCCATTCCATTCCATTCCATTCCATTCCATTCCATTCCAATCCATTCCATTCCTTTCCATTCCATTACATTCGTGTTGATTGCATTCCATTCCATTCCATTCCATTCCATACCATTTGGTTTGATTCCATTCCTTTCCATTCCATTCTGTTTGATTCCATTCCATTCCATTCCATTCCAATTCATTTGTGTTGATTCCATTCCTTTCCATTCCATTCCATTCAATTGCATTCCATTCCATTCCATTCCATTCGGGTTGATTCCATTCATATTCATTCCATTCCATTCCATTGAATTCCATTGCATTCGTGTTGATTCCTTTGCTCTCCAATCCATTCCATTCCATTCCATTTGGGTTGATTGCTTCCCATTCCATTCCATTCCATTCCATTCCATTCCATTCAATTCCATTCCATTCCATTACATTTGGGTTGATTCCATTCCATTCCATTCCATTCCATGGCATTCCATTCCGTTCCTTTCCATTCGAGTTGATTCCATTCCATTCCATTCCATTCCATTGCATTGCATTCCGTTCCATTTCTTTCCATTCCATTCGGTTTGATTCCATTCCGTTCCATTCCATTCTATTCCGTTGCATTCCATACTATTTGGTTTGATTCCATTCCATTCCATTCCATTCTGTTTGATTCCATTCCATTCCATTCCATTCCATTCCAGTCGCGTGGAGTCCATTCCATTCCATTCCATACCATTCCATTCCTTTCCATTCCATTCAGGTTGATTCCATTCCATTCCATTCCGTTCCATTCCATTGCATTCCATTCCATTCCATTCCATTCCAATCCATTCCATTCCATTCCATTCCATTCCATTCCATTCTATTCCATTCCATTCGGGGGGATTCCATTCCATTCCATTATATTCCATTCCGTTCCATTCCATTTGTGTTGATTCCATTTCAGTCCATTCCATTCCATTCCATTCCATTCCATTCCATTCCATTCCATTCCATTCCATTCCATTCGGGTTGATTCCATTCCATTCCATTCCATTGCATCCCATTCCATTCCATTTCATGCCATTCGGGTTGATTCTATTCCATTCCATTCCAATCTGTTTGATTCCATTGCATTCCATTCCGTTCTATTCCATTCCATTTGGTTTCATTCCATTCCATTCCATTCCGTTCCATTCCATTCCATTCCATTTCATTCCATTCCATTCCATTTCATTCCATTCATGTTGATTCCATTCCATTCTATTCCATTCCATTTCATTCCATTCCATTCCTTTGCATTCCATTCCATTCGGGTTGATTCCAGTCCATTCCATTCCACTCCGTTCCATTTCATTCCATTCAACTTGGGTTGATTGCATTCCATTCCATTCCATTACATTCCCTTCAATACAATTCAATTCTTTTGCATTCCTTTCCTTTTAGGTTGATTCCATTCCATTCCATTCCATTCCATTCGGGTTGATTCCGTTCCATTCCATTCCATTCCATTGCATTCCATTCCATTCCATTCCACTCCAATCCATTCCATTCCATTCCATTCAATTCTGTTCCATTCCATTCTGGTTGATTCCATTCCATTCCATTATATTCCTTTCCGTTCCATTCCATTTGGGTTGATTCCATTTCAATCCATTCCATTCCATTCCATTCCATTCGGTTGATTCCATTCCATTCCATTCCCTTCCATTGCATTCCATTCCATTCCATTTCATGCCATTCGGGTTGATTCTATTCCATTCCATTCCATTCTGTTTGATTCCAATGCATTCCATTCCGTTCTACTCCATTCCATTCCATTCCATTCGGGTTGATTCCATCTCCTTCCATTGCATTCCAGTCCATTCAATTCCATTGCTTTTGGGTTGATTCCATTCCATTCCATTCCATTTCATTGCATTCCATTCCATTACATTCCATTTGGGTTGATTCCATTCAATTCCATTCCATTCCATTCCATTAAATTCCATTTGGTTTCATTCCGTTCCATTCCGTTCCGTTCCATTCCATTCCATTCCATTTCGTTCCATTCCATTCCATTCCATTCACGTTGATTCCATTCCATTTCATTCCATTCCATTTCATTCCATTCCATTTCATTCCATTCCATTCCATTCCATTCGGGTTTGTTCCATTCCTTTCCATTCCATTGCATTGCATTCCATTCCATTTGGGTTGATTCCATTGCATTCCATTCCATTCCATTCCATTCCATTCCATTCCATTCGGGTTGATTCCATTCAATTCCATTCCATTGCATTCCATTCCATTCCATTTCATGCCATTCGGGTTGATTCTATTCCATTCCATTCCAATCTGCTTGATTCCGTTGCATTCCATTCCATTATATTCCATTCCATTCCATTCCATTTGGTTTCATTCCATTCCATTCCATTCCGTTCCATTCCATTCCATTCCATTTCATTCCATTCCATTACATTCCATTCACGTTGATTCCATTCCATTATATTCCATTCCATTTCATTCCATTCCATTCCATTCCATTCAGGTTGTTTCCATTCCATTATATTCCATTCCATTTCATTCCATTCCATTCCATTCCATTCGGGTTGTTTCCATTCGTTTCCATTCCATTGCATTGCATTCCATTCCTTTTGGGTTGATTCCATTGCATACCATTGCATTCCATTCCCTTCCATTCCATTCCGGTTGATTCCATGCGATTCCATTCCATTCCGTTCTATTCCATTCCATCCCATTCGGGTTGATTCCTTTCCATTCAATTCCATTCAAATCCATTCCATTCCATTCCCTTCCCTTCGGGTTGATTCCATTCAATTTCATTCCATTCCATTCCTTTGCATTCCATTCCATTCGGGTTTATTCCATTCCATTCCATTCCACTCCGTTCCATTTCATTCCATTCAACTTGGGTTGATTGCATTCCATTCCATTCCATTACATTCCCTTCAATACAATTCCATTCTTTTGCATTCCTTTCCATTTAGGTTGATTCCATTCCATTCCATTCCATTCCATTCCATTCCATTCGGGTTGATTCCATTCCATTCCGTTCAATTCCATTCCATTCCATTCCATTGCATTCCATTCCTTTCCATTCCATTCCAATCCATTCCATTCCATTCCATTCAATTCTATTCCATTCCATTCGGGTTGATTCCATTCCATTCCATTATATTCCTTTCCGTTCCATTCCATTTGGGTTGATTCCATTTCAATCCATTCCATTCCATTCCATTCCATTCCATTCCATTCCATTCGGGTTGATTCCATTCCATTCCATTCCATTGCATTCCATTCCATTCCATTTCATGCCATTCGGGTTGATTCTATTCCATTCCATTCCATTCTGTTTGATTCCAACGCATTCCATTCCATTCTATTCCATTCCATTCCATTCCATTCGGGTTGATTCCATTTCATTCCATTGCTTTCCATTCCATTCAATTCCATTGCTTTAGGGTTGATTCCGTTCCATTCCATTCCATTCCATTGCATTCCATTCCATTACATTCCATTCACGTTGATTCCATTCCATTTCATTCCATTCCATTTCATTCCATTCATTTCCATTCCATTCCATTCCATTCGGGTTTGTTCCATTCCTTTCCATTCGATTGCATTGCATTCCATTCCATTTGGGTTGATTCCATTGCATACCATTCCATTCGATTCCCTTACATTCCATTCCGGTTGATTCCATTCGATTCCATTCCATTCCATTCTATTCCCTTCCATCCCATTCGGGTTGCTTCCATTCCATTCCATTCCATTCCATTCCATTCCATTCCCTTCCCTTCGGGTTGATTCCATTCAATTTCATTCCATTCCATTCCTTTGCATTCCATTCCATTCAGGTTGATTCCATTCCATTCCATTACACTCCGTTCCATTTCATTCCATTCCACTTCTGTTGATTGCATTCCATTCCATTCCATTACATTCCCTTCAATTCAATTCCATTCTTTTGCATTCCATTCCATTTGGGTTGATTCCATTCCATTCCATTCGGGTTGATTCCATTCCATTTCATTCCATTCCATTCGGGTGGATTCCTTTCCATTTCATTCCATTTCTTTCCATTGCATTCCATTCCATACGGGTTGATTCCATTCCTTTCCATTCCATTCCATTACATTCCGTTTCCGTTCATTGCGTTCCATTCCATTCCATTCCATTCCATTGCATTCCATTCCATTCAATTGCATTCCTTTTGGGTTTATTCCATTCCATTCCATTCCATTCCTTTGCATTCCATTCCATTACATTCCATTTGGGTTGATTCCATTCCATTCAATTCCATATCATTCCATTCCATTCCATTCCATTCCATTTGGTTTCATTCTATTCCATTCCATTCCATTCCATTCCATTCCATTACATTCCATTTGGGTTGATTCCATTCCATTCAATTCCATATCATTCCATTCCATTCCATTCCATTCCATTTGGTTTCATTCTATTCCATTCCATTCCATTCCATTCCATTCCAATCCATTCCATTCGCGTTGATTCCATTCCATTCCAATCCATTCAATTCCATTCCATTCCATTCCATTCCATTCCATTTGGCTTGATCCATTCCATTCCATTCCATTGCATTCCATTCCATTCAGGTTGATTGCATTCCTTTCCATTCCATTCCATTCGGGTTGATTGCATTCCATTCCATTCCATTCCATTCCAATCCTTTCCATTCCATTCCATTGCATTCCATTCTTGTTGATTGCATTTCATTCCATTCCATTCCATTCCATTCCATTCCATACCATTTGGTTTGATTCCATTCCATTCCATTCTGTTTGATTCCGTTCCATTCCATTCCATTCCATTCCTTTTCTGTCGTGTGGATTCCATTCCTTTCCGTTCCATTCCTTTCCATTCCATTCCATTCGGGTTGATTCCATTCAATTCCATTGCATTCCATTCCATTCCATTCCATTCCATTACATTCCATTTGATCTCATTCCATTCCATTCCATTCCGTTCCATTGCATTCCATTCCATTTCGTTCCATTCCATTCCATTCCATTAACGTTGATTCCATTCCATTTCATTCAATTCCATTTCATTCCACTCCATTCCATTCCATTCGGGTTGGTTCCATTCCTTTCCATTCCATTGCATTGCATTCCATTCCATTTGGGTTGATTCCATAGCATACCATTCCATTCCATTCCCTTCCATTCCATTCCGGTTGTTTCCATTTGATTCCTTTTCATTTCGTTCTATTCCATTCCATCCCATTCGGGTTGATTCCTTTCCATTGCATTCCATTCCATTCCATTCCATTCCCATCCCTTCGGGTTGATTTCATTCAATTTCATTCCATTCCATTCCATTGCATTCCATTCCATTCTGGTTGATTCCATTCCATTCCATTCCATTCCGTTCCATTTCATTCCATTCCACTTGGGTTGATTGCATTCCATTCCATTCCATTACATTCCCTTAAATGCAATTCCATTCTTTTCCATTCCATTCCATTTGGGTTGATTCCATTCCATTCCATTGCATTCCATTGCTTTCCATTCCATACATTCCATTTGGGTTGATTCCATTCCATTCCATTCCATTCCATTCCATTCCATTCCATTCCATTCGGGTTGATTCCATTCCATTCCATTCCATTCCATTCCAATCCATTCCATTCGCGTTGATTCCATTCCATTCCAATCAATTCCATTCCATTCCATTCCATTCCATTTGGCTTGATTCCATTCCATTTCATTCCATTCCTTTCGATTCCATTCAGGTTGAATGCATTGCATTCCATTCCACTCCATTCGGGTTGATTGCATTCCATTCCATTCCATTCCATTCCATTCCATTCCAATCCGTTCCATTCCATTCCATTCCATTCGTGTTGATTGCATTCCATTCCATTCCATTCCATTCCATTCCATTCCATTCCATTCCATATCATTTGGTTTGATTCCATTCCATTCCATTCCATTCTGTTTGATTCCATTCCATTCCATTCCATTCCATTCCAATCCATTTGTGTTGATTCCATTCCTTTCCATTCCATTCCATTCAATTGCATTCCATTCCATTCCATTCGGGTTGATTCCATTCATTTTCATTCCATTCCATTCCATTGAATTCCATTCCATTCGTGTTGATTCCTTTGCTCTCCAATCCATTCCACTCCATTCCATTCCATTCGGGTTGTTTCCATTCGTTTCCATTCCATTGCATTGCATTCCATTCCATTTGGGTTGATTCCATTGCATACCATTCCATTCCATTCCCTTCCATTCCATTCCGGTTGATTCCATGCGATTCCATTCCATTCCGTTCTATTCCATTCCATCCCATTCGGGTTGAATCCTTTCCATTCCATTCCATTCAAATCCATTCCATTCCATTCCCTTCCCTTCGGGTTGATTCCATTCAATTTCATTCCATTCCATTCCTTTGCATTCCATTCCATTCGGGTTGATTCCATTCCATTCCATTCCACTCCGTTCCATTTCATTCCATTCAACTTGGGTTGATTGCATTCCATTCCATTCCATTACATTCCCTTCAATACAATTCCATTCTTTTGCATTCCTTTCCATTTAGTTTGATTCCATTCCATTCCATTACATTCCATTCGGGTTGATTCCATTCCATTCCATTCCATTCCATTGCATTCCATTCCATTCCATTCCATTCCAATCCATTCCATTCCATTCCATTCAATTCTATTCCATTCCATTCGGGTTGATTCCATTCCATTCCATTATATTCCTATCCGTTCCATTCCATTTGGGTTGATTCCATTTCAATCCATTCCATTCCATTGCATTCCATTCCATTCCATTCCTTTCGCGTTGATTCCATTCCATTCCATTCAATTGCATTCCATTCCATTCCATTTCATGCCACTCGGGTTGAATCTATTCCATTCCATTCCATTCTGTTTGATTCCAACGCATTCCATTCCATTCTATTCCATTCCATTCCATTCCATTCGGTTTGATTCCATTTCATTCCATTGCATTCCATTTCATTCCATTCGATTGCTTTTGGGTTGATTCCATTCCATTCCATTCTATTCCATTCCATTCCATTCCATTCCATTCGGTTTGATTCCATTTCATTCCATTGCATTCCATTCCATTCCATTCTATTGCTTTTGGGTTGATTCCATTCCATTCCATTCCATTCCATTGCATTCCATTCCATTACATTCCGTTTGGGTTGATTCCATTCAATTCCATTCCATTCCATTCCATTCCATTCCATTTGGTTTCATTCCGTACCTTTCCGTTCCGTTCCATTCCATTCCATTCCATTTCGTTCCATTCAATTCCATTCACGTTGATTCCATTCCATTTCATTCCATTCCATTTCATTCCATTCCATTCCATTCCATTCGGGTTTGTTCCATTCCTTTCCATTCCATTGCATTGCATTCCATTCCATTTGGGTTGATTCCATTGCATACCATTCCATTCGATTCCCTTCCATTCCATTCTGGTTGATTCCATTCGATTCCATTCCATTCCATTGTATTCCATTCCATCCCATTCGGGTTGATGCCATTCCATTCCATTCCATTCCATTCCATTCCATTCCCTTCCCTTCGGGTTGATTCCATTCAATTTCATTCCATTCCATTCCTTTCCATTCGATTCCATTCGGGTTGATTCCATTCCATTCCATTCCACTCCGTTCCATTTCATTCGATTCCACTTGTGTTGATTGCATTCCATTCCATTCCATTACATTCCCTTCAATTCAATTCCATTCTTTTGCATTCCATTCCATTTGGGTTGATTCCATTCCATTCCATTCCATTCCATTCGGGTTGATTCCATGCCATTTCATTCCATTCTATTCGGGTGGATTCCATTCCATTTCATTCCATTTCTTTCCATTGCATTCCATTCCATACGGGTTGATACCATTCCTTTCCATTACATTCCATTCCATTACATTCCGTTTCTGTTCATTGCGTTCCATTCCATTCCACTCCATTGCATTCCAATCCATTCAATTGCATTCCTTTTGGGATTATTCCATTCCATTCCATTCCATTCCTTTGCATTCCATTCCATTACATTCCATTTGGGTTTATTCCATTCCACTCAATTCCATTCCATTCCATTCCATTCCATTTGGTTTCATTCTATTCCATTCCATTCCATTCCATTCCAATCCATTCCATTCGCGTTGATTCCATTCCATTCCAATCCCTTCAATTCAATTCCATTCCATTCCATTCCATTCCATTTGGCTTGATTCCATTCCGTTCCATTCCATTGCATTCCATTCCATTCAGGTTGATTTCATTCCATTCCATTCCATTCCATTCGGGTTGAATGCATTCCATTCCATCCCATTCCAATCCTTTCCATTCCATTCCATTCCATTTCATTCTTGTTGTTTGCATTTCAGTTCATTCCATTCCATTCCATTCCATACCATACCATTTGGTTTGATTCCATTCCATTCCATTCCATTCTGTTTGATTCCGTTCCATTCCATTCCATTCCATTCCGTTCGTTTTGATTCCATTCCATTTCATTCCATTGCATTCCATTGCATTCCATTCCATTCCATTCTATTCTATTCCATTCCATTCTGGTCGATTCCATTCCATTATATGCCATTATATTCCATTACATTCCGTTCCATTCCATTCCATTCCATTCGGGTTAATTCCATTCCATTCCATTCCACTCCATTCCATTCTTGTCGATTCCATTCCATTATATTCCATTATATTCCATTACATTCCGTTCCATTCCATTCCATTCCATTCGGGTTAATTCCATTCCATTCCATTCCACACCATTCAATTCTATTCCACTCCGGTTGATTCCATTCCATTCCATTCCATTCCATTCCATTCGCGTTGATTCCATTCCATTGCATTCCATTCGCGTTGATTCGATTTCTTTCCATTCCTTTCCATTCCATTCCATTGCATTCCATTCCATTCCATTACATTACATTACATTACTGTTGATTCCATTCCACTGCATTCCATTCCATTCCACTTCAATCCATTCGGGTTGATTCCATTCCATTCCATTCCATTCCATTGCATGCCATTCGGGTTGATTCCATTCCATTTCAATCCATTCCATTTCGTTGCATTCCATTCTATTCGGGTACATTCCATTCCATTCCGTTCCATTCCATTCCATTCCATTCCATTCCATTCCATTTGGGTTGATTCCATTCCATTCCATTGCATTCCATTCTATTCCATTCCATTGGGGTTGATTCCCTTCCATTTCATTCTATTCCATTCCATTCGGGTTGATTCCATTCCATTCCGATCCATTCCATTCCATTCGTGCTGATTCCATTCCATTCTATTCCATTCCATTCCATTCCATTCCATTTGGGTTGATTCCATTCCATTCCATTCTATTGCATTCCATTCAATTCCATTCCATTCCATTCCATTTGGGTTGATTCCATTCCATTCCATTCCATTGCATTCCATTCGATTCCATTCCATTCGGGTTGATACCATTGAATTCCTTTCCATTCCATTCGGGTTGACTTCATTCGATTCCATTCCATTCCATTCCATTCCATTCAATTCCATTCCATTCCATTGCACTCCATACCATTTGTTTTGATTCCAGTATATTTCATTCCATTCTGTTTGATTCCATTCCATTCCATTCCATAGCATTGCATTCCGTTCCTTTCCGTTCGAGTTGATTCCATTCCATTCCATTCCATTCCATTGCATTCCATTCCGTTCCATTCCTTTCCATTCCATTCGGTTTGATTGCATTCCATTCCATATCATTGCATTCCGTTCCTTTCCATTCGAGTTGATTCCATTCCATTCCATTCCATTCCATTGCATTCCATTCCGTTCCATTCCTTTCCATTCCATTCAGTTTGATTCCATTCCATTCCATTCCATTCCATTCCATTGCATTACATACCATTTGGTTTGATTCCATTCCCATCCATTCCATTCTGTTTGATTCCATTCCATTCCATTCCATTCCTTTCCAGGCACGTGGAGTCCATTCCATTCCATTCCATACCATTCCATTCCTTTCCATTCCATTCGTGTTGATTCCATTCCATCCCATTCCATTCCATTGCATTCCATTCCATTCCATTCCATTCCAATCCATTCCATTCCATTCCATTCAATTGTATTCCATTCCATTCGGGTTGATTCCATTCCATTCCTTTCCATTCCATTCCATTCCATTCTGTTCCATTCCATTTGGGTTGATTCCATTTCAATCCATCCCATTCCATTCCATTCCATTCCATTCCATTCCATTCCATTGGGGTTGATTCCATTCCATTCCACTCCATTGCATTCCATTCCATTCCATTTCATGCCATTCGGGTTGATTCTATTCCATTCCATTCCATTCTGTTTGATTCCATTGCATTCCATTCCATTCTATTCCATTCCATTCCATTCCATTCCATTCAATTAGGTTTGATTCCATTCCATTCCATTCCCATCCATTCCATTCCATTCAATTCCATTCTATTCCATTCCATTCGTGTTGATTCCATTCCATTCCATTCCATTCCGTTCCATTCCATTTGGGTTGATTCCGTTTCAATCAATTCCATTCCATTCCATTCCTTTCCATTCCATTCCATTCGAGTTGATTCCATTCCATTCCGTTCCATTGTATTCCATTCCATTCCATTTCATGCCATTCGGGTTGATTCCATTCCATTCCATTCTGTTTGATTCCATTCCTTTCCATTCCATTCCATTCCATTCCATTCCATTCCATTTGTGTTGAATCCATTCCATTCCATTCCAATCCATTCTATTCCATTCAATTCGGTTTGATTCCATTCCATTCCATTCCATTCCTTTCCATTCAATTCCATTCCTTTCCGTTACGTTCCATTCCATTTCATTCCATTCGGGTAGATTCCATTCCATTCCATTCCATTCCATTCCCTTCCATTCAACTCCGGTTGGTTCCATTCCACGCATTCAATTCCACTCCATTTCATTCCATTCGGGTTGATTCCATTCCATCCCATTGCATTCCATTCCATTCCATTCCACTTGGGTTGATTTCATTCCATTCCATTCCATTCCCTTCCATTCCATTCCATTTGGGTTGATTCCATTCCTATCCATTGCATACCATTTCATTCCATTCCATATGGGTTGATTGCATTCCATTCCATTCCATTCCATTCCATTCGGTTTGATTGCATTCCATTCCATTCCCATCCATTCCATTCCATTCCATTCCTTTCCATCCCATTCTATTCCATTCCATTCGGGTTGATTCCATTCCATTCCATTGCATTGCATACCATTCCATTACATTCCATTTGAGTTGATTCCATTCCATTCCATTCCACTCCATTTCACTCCATTCCATTTCATTTGGGTGGATTCCATTCCATTCCATTCCATTCCATTCCATTTGCGCTGATTGCATTCCATTTTATTCCATTCCATTCCATTCCATTCCATTCCATTTGGGTTGATTCCCTTCCATTCTATTCCATTTCATTCCATTCCATTTCATTCCATTTCATTCCATTCGGGTTGATTCCATTCCTTTCCATTCCATATCATTGCATTCCATTCCATTTGTGTTGATTCCATTCGATACCATTCCATTCCATTCCCTTCCATGCCATTCCGGTTGATTCCATTCGATTCCATTCCATTGCGTTCTATTCCATTCCATTCCATTCCGGTTGATTCCTTTCCATTCCATGCCATTCCATTCCATTCCATTCCCTTCGGGTTGATTCCATTCAATTTCACTCCATTCCATTCCATTGCATTCCATTCCATTTGGGTTGATTCCCTTCCATTCCATTCCATTCCATTCCATTTCATTCCATTGCATTCCATTCCACTTGGGTTGATAGCATTCCATTCCATTCCTTTCCATTCCCTTCCATTCAATTCCATTCTGTTCCATTCCATTCCATTTTTGTTGATTCCATTTCATTGCATTGCTTTCCTTTCCATTCCATTCTATTTGGGTTGATTCCATTCCATTCCATTCCATTCTTGTTGAATCCATTCCATTCCATTCCATTCCATTCCAATCCATTGCATTCGCTTTGATTCCATTCCATTCCAATCCATTCCATTCCATTCCATTCCATTTGGCTTGATTCCATTCCATTCCATTCCATTGCATTCCATTCCATTCCATTCCATTCGCGTTGATTCCATTCCTTTCCATTCTATTCCATTCCATTCCATTCCAGTCCGTTCCATTGCATTCCATTCGATTCCTGTTGATTCCATTCCAGTCCATTCCATTCCATTCCATTCCATTTCATACCATTTGTTTTGATTCCATCCCATTCCATTGCATTCTGTTTGATTCCATTCCATTGAATTCCATTCCATTTCATTCGGGTTGATTGGATTCCATTCCATTCCATTGCATTCCTTTCCATACGGGTTGATCCCATTCCATTCCATTCCATTCCATTCCGCTGCATTCCATTCCACTCCATTCGGGTTGATTCCATTCCTCTCCATTCCATTCCATTGCATTCCATTGCATTCCGTTTGATTCCATTCCATTCCATTCCATTCCATTCCATTCCATTCGTTTTGATTCCATTCCATTTCATTCCATTGCATTCCATTCCATTCCATTCTATTCTATTCCATTCCATTCAGGTCGATTCCATTCCATTATATTCCATTACATTCCGTTCCGTTCCATTCCATTCCATTCCATTCGGGTTAATTCCATTCCGTTCCATTCCATTCCATTCAATTCCATTCCACTCCGGTTGATTCCATTCCATTCCATTCCATTCCATTCCATTTCATTGCATTCCATTCCATTCTATTCGCGTTGATTCCATTCCATTGCATTCCATTCGCTTTGTTTCCATTTCTTTCCATTCCTTTCCATTCCATTCCATTCCATTCCATTCCATTCCATTCCATTCCTGTTGATTGCATTCCATTGCATTCCGTTCCATTCCATTTCAATCCAGTCGGGTTGATTCCATTCCATTCCATTCCCTTCCATTCCACTCCGGTTGGTTCCATTCCGCGCATTCAATTCCACTCCATTTCATTCCATTCGGGTTGATTCCATTCCATTCCATTGCATTCCATTCCATTCCATTCCACTTGGGTTGATTTCATTCCATTCCATTCCATTCCCTTCCATTCCATTCCATTTGGGTTGATTCCATTCCTATCCATTGCATACCATTTCATTCTATTCCATATGGGTTGATTGCATTCCATTCCATTCCATTCCATTCCATTCCATTCCATTCGGTTTGATTGCATTCCATTCCATTCCCATCCATTCCATTCCATTCCATTCCTTTCCATTCCATTCTATTCCATTCCATTCGGGTTGATTCCATTCCATTCCATTGCATTGCATACCATTCCATTACATTCCATTTGAGTTGATTCCATTCCATTCCATTCCACTCCATTTCACTCCACTCCATTTCATTTGGGTGGATTCCATTCCATTCCATTCCATTCCATTCCATTCCATTTGCGCTGATTGCATTCCATTTTATTCCATTCCATTCCATTCCATTCCATTCCATTTGGGTTGATTCCCTTCCATTCTATTCCATTTCATTCCATTCCATTTCATTCCATTTCATTCCATTCGGGTTGATTCCATTCCTTTCCATTCCATAGCATTGCATTCCATTCCATTTGTGTTGATTCCATTCGATACCATTCCATTCCATTCCCTTCAATGCCATTCCGGTTGATTCCATTCGATTCCATTCCATTGCGTTCTATTCCATTCCATTCCATTCCGGTTTATTCCTTTCCATTCCATGCCATTCCATTCCATTCCATTCCCTTCGGGTTGATTCCATTCAATTTCACTCCATTCCATTCCATTGCATTCCATTACATTTGGGTTGATTCCCTTCCATTCCATTCCATTCCATTCCATTTCATTCCATTGCATTCCATTCCACTTGGGTTGATAGCATTCCATTCCATTCCTTTCCATTCCCTTCCATTCAATTCCATTCTGTTCCATTCCATTCCATTTTTGTTGATTCCATTTCATTGCATTGCTTTCCTTTCCATTCCATTCTATTTGGGTTGATTCCATTCCATTCCATTCCATTCTTGTTGAATCCATTCCACTCCATTCCATTCCATTCCAATCCATTGCATTCGCTTTGATTCCATTCCATTCCAATCCATTCCATTCCATTCCATTCCATTTGGCTTGATTCCATTCCATTCCATTCCATTGCATTCCATTCCATTCCATTCCATTCGCGTTGATTCCATTCCTTTCCATTCTATTCCATTCCATTCCATTCCAATCCGTTCCATTGCATTCCATTCGATTCCTGTTGATTCCATTCCAGTCCATTCCATTCCATTCCATTCCATTTCATACCATTTGGTTTGATTCCATCCCATTCCATTGCATTCTGTTTGATTCCATTCCACTGCATTCCATCCCATTTCATTCGGGTTGATTGGATTCCATTCCATTCCATTGCATTCCTTTCCATACGGGTTGATCCCATTCCATTCCATTCCATTCCATTCCGCTGCATTCCATTCCACTCCATTCGGGTTGATTCCATTCCTCTCCACTCCATTCCATTGCATTCCATTGCATTCCGTTTGATTCCATTCCATTCCATTCCATTCCATTCCATTCCATTCCATTCCATTCCATTCGTTTTGATTCCATTCCATTTCATTCCATTGCATTCCATTCCATTCCATTCTATTCTATTCCATTCCATTCAGGTCGATTCCATTCCATTATATTCCATTACATTCCGTTCCATTCCATTCCATTCCATTCGGGTTAATTCCATTCCGTTCCATTCCATTCCATTCAATTCCATTCCACTCCGGTTGATTCCATTCCATTCCATTCCATTTCATTGCATTCCATTCCATTCTATTCGCGTTGATTCCATTCCATTGCATTCCATTCGCTTTGTTTCCATTTCTTTCCATTCCTTTCCATTCCATTCCATTCCATTCCATTCCATTCCATACCATTCCATTCCTGTTGATTGCCTTCCATTGCATTCCGTTCCATTCCATTTCAATCCATTCGGGTTGATTCCATTCCATTCCATTCCATTCCATTCCATTGCATTCCATTCGGGTTGATGCCATTCCATTTCATTCCATTCCATTTCGTTGCATTCCATTCTATTTGGGTTGAATACATTCCATTCCGTTCCATTCCATTCCATTCCATTTGGGTTCATTCCATTCCATTCCATTCAGTTCCATTGCATTCCATTCTATTCCATTCCATTGGGGTTGATTCCCTTGCATTCCATTCTACTACATTCCATTCGGGTTGATTCCATTCCGTTCCGATCCATTCCATTCCATTCGTGCTGATTCCATTCCATTCTATTCCATTCCATTCCATTCCATTCCATTCCATTCCATTCCATTCCATTCCATTCCGGTTGATTCTATTCCATTCCATTCCATTGCATTCCATTCGATTCCATTCCATTCGGGTGGATTCCATTGAATTCCTTTCCATTCCATTCGGGTTGACTCCGTTGGATTCCACTCCATTCCATTCCATTCCATTCCATTCCTTTCCATTCCATTGCACTCCATACCGTTTCTGTTGATTCCATTCCATTCCATTCCATTCTGTTTGATTCCATTCCATTCTATTCCATAGCATTGCATTCCGTTCCTTTCCATTCGAGTTGATTCCATTCCATTCCATTCCATTCCATTGCATTCCATTCCGTTCCATTCCTTTCCATTCCATTCGGTTTGATTGCATTCCATTCCATTCCATTCAATTCCATTGCATTACATACCATTTGGTTTGATTCCATTCCATTCCATTCCATTCTGTTTGATTCCATTCCATTCCATTCCATTCCATTCCATTCCATTCCTTTCCAGTCGCGTGGAGTCCATTCCATTCCATTCCATACCATTCCATTCCTTTCCATTCCATTCGGGTTGATTCCATTCCATCCCATTCCATTCCATTGCATTCCATTCCATTCCATTCCATTCCAATCCATTCCATTCCATTCAATTCTATTCCATTCCATTCGGGGTGATTCCATTCCATTCCATTCCATTCCATTCCATTCCATTCCATTCCATTCCATTTGCGTTGATTCCATTTCAATCCATTCCATTCCATTCCATTCCATTCGGGTTGATTCCATTCCATTGCATTCCATTCCATTCCATTTCATGCCATTCTGGTTGATTCTATTCCATTCCATTCCATTCTGTTTGATTCCATTGCATTCCATTCCATTCTATGCCATTCCATTTCATTCCATTGCATTCCATTCCATTCAATTCCATTGCTTTTGGGTTGATTCTATTCCATTCCACTCCATTCCATTGCATTCCATTCCATTCCATTCCATTTGGGTTGATTCCATTCCATTCAATTCCATTCCATTCCATTCCATTTCATTCCGTTTGGTCTCGTTCCATTGCATTCCATTCCGTTCCTTTCCATTCCATTCCATTTCGTTCCATTCCATTCCATTACATTCACGTTGATTCCATTCCATTTCATTCCATTCCATTTCATTCCACTCCATTCCATTCCATTCGGGTTGGTTCCATTCCTTTCCATTCCATTGCATTGCATTCCATTCCATTTGGGTTGATTCCATAGCATACCATTCCATTCCATTCCCTTCCATTCCATTCCGTTTGATTCCATTTGATTCCATTTCATTCCGTTCTATTCCATTCCATCCCATTCGGGTTGATTCCTTTCCATTGCATTCTATTCCATTCCATTGCATTCCATTCCATTCGGGTTGATTCCATTCCATTCCATTCCATTCCGTTCCATTTCATTCCATTCCAGTTGGGTTGATTGCATTCCATTCCATTCCATTACATTCCCTTCAATGCAATTCCATTCTTTTCCATTCCATTCCATTTGGGTTGATTCCATTCCATTCCATTGCATTCCATTGCTTTCCATTCCATACATTCCATTTGGGTTGATTCCATTCCATTCCATTCCATTCCATTCCATTCCATTCCATTCCTTTCCATTCGGGTTGATTTCATTCCATTCCATTCCATTCCATTCCAATCCATTCGATTCGCGTTGATTCCATTCCATTCCAATCAATTCTATTCCATTCCATTCCATTCCATTCCATTCCATTTGGCTTGATTCCATTCCATTCCATTCCATTCTATTCCATTCAGGTTGATTGCATTCCATTCCATTCCATTCCATTCGGGTTGATTGCATTCCATTCTATTCCATTCCATTCCATTCCATTCCAATCCGTTCCATTCCATTCCATTCCATTCGTGTTGATTGCATTCCATTCCATTCCATTCCATTCCATTCCATTC
This sequence comes from Pan paniscus, assembly GCF_029289425.2. Classification (NCBI taxonomy): domain Eukaryota; kingdom Metazoa; phylum Chordata; class Mammalia; order Primates; family Hominidae; genus Pan; species Pan paniscus. The sequence goes on along the minus strand of NC_073267.2, from coordinate 39,488,207 downwards.
CATACCATTTGTTTTGATTCCATTCCATTCCATTCCATTCTGTTTGATTCCATTCCATTCCATTCCATTCCAATCCATTTGTGTTGATTCCATTCCTTTCCATTCCATTCCATTCAATTCCTTTCCATTCCATTCCATTCGGGTTGATTCCATTCATATTCATTCCATTCCATTCCATTGAATTCCATTCCATTCGTTTTGATTCCTTTGCTCTCCAATCCATTCCATTCCATTCCATTTGGGTTGATTGCTTTCCATTCCATTCCATTCCATTCCCTTCCATTCAATTCCATTCCATTCCATTACATTTGGGTTGATTCCATTCCATTCCATTCCATTCCATGGCATTCCATTCCGTTCCTTTCCAATCGAGTTGATTCCATTCCATTCCATTCCATTCCATTCCATTGCATTCCGTTCCTTTCCTTTCCATTCCATTCGGTTTGATTCCATTCCATTCCATTCCATTCTATTCCATCGCATTCCATACCATTTGGTTTGATTCCATTCCATTCTATTCCATTCTGTTTGATTCCATTCCATTCCATTCCATTCCATTCCGTTCCAGTCACGTGGAGTCCATTCCATTCCATTCCATACCATTCAATTCCTTTCCTTTCCTTTCGGGTTTATTCCATTCCATTCCATTCCGTTCCATTCCATTGCATTCCATTCCATTCCATTCCATTCCAATCCATTCCATTCCATTCCATTCCATTCCATTTCATTCTATTCCATTCCATTCGGGTTGATTCCATTCCATTCCATTATATTCCATTCCGTTCCATTCCATTTGTGTTGATTCCATTTCAATCCATTCCATTCCATTCCATTCCATTCCATTCCATTCCATTCCATTCCATTCCATTCGGGTTGATTCCATTCCATTCCATTCCATTGCATTCCATTCCATTCCATTTCATGCCATTCGGGTTGATTCTATTCCATTCCATTCCAATCTGTTTGATTCCATTGCATTCCATTCCATTCTATTCCATTCCATTCCATTCCATTTGCTTTCATTCCATTCCATTCCATTCCGTTCCTTTCCATTCCATTCCATTTCATTCCATTCCATTACATTCCATTCACGTTGATTCCATTCCATTATATTACATTCCATTTCATTCCATTCCATTCCATTCCATTCGGGTTGTTTCCATTCGTTTCCATTCCATTGCATTGCATTCCATTCCATTTGGGTTGATTCCATTGCATACCATTCCATTCCATTCCCTTCCATTCCATTCCGGTTGATTCCATTCGATTCCATTCCATTCCGTTCTATTCCACTCCATCCCATTCGGGTTGATTCCTTTCCATTCCATTCCATTCCAATCCTTTCCATTCCATTCCCTTCCCTTCGGGTTGATTCCATTCAATTTTATTCCATTCCATTCCTTTGCATTCCATTCCATTCGGGTTGATTCCATTCCATTCCATTCCACTCCGTTCCATTTCATTCCATTCAACTTGGGTTGATTGCATTCCATTCCATTCCATTACATTCCCTTCAATACCATTCCATTCTTTTGCATTCCTTTCCACTTAGGTTGATTCCATTCCATTCCATTCCATTCCATTCCATTCCATTCGTGTTGACTCCATTTCATTCCATTCCATTCCATTCCATTGCATTCCATTCCATTCCATTCCATTCCAATCCATTCCATTCCATTCCATTCCATTCCATTCTATTCCATTCCATTCGGGTTGATTCCATTCCATTCCATTATATTCCTTTCCGTTCCATTCCATTTGGGTTGATTCCATTTCAATCCATTCCATTCCATTCGATTCCATTCCATTCCATTCCATTCCATTCGGGTTGATTCCATTCCATTCCATTCCATTGCATTCCATTCCATTCCGTTTCATGCCATTCGGGTTGATTCTATTCCATTCCATTCCATTCTGTTTGATTCGAACGCATTCCATTCCATTCTACTCCATTCCATTCCATTCCATTCCATTCCATTCCATTCGGGTTGATTCCATTTCATTCCATTGCATTCCATTCCATTCAATTCTATTGCTTTTGGGTTGATTCCATTCCATTCCATTCCATTCCATTGCATTCCATTCCATTACATTCCATTTGGGTTGATTCCATTCAATTCCATTCCATTCCATTCCATTTGGTTTCATTCCATTCCATTCCGTTCCGTTCCGTTCCATTCTATTCCATTCCATTTCGTTCCATTCCATTCCATTCCATCCACGTTGATTCCATTCCATTTCATTCCATTCCATTTCATTCCATTCCATTCCATTCCATTCGGGTTTATTCCATTCCATTCCACTCCATTCCATTCCATTCCATTCCATTCGGGTTGATTCCATTTAATTCCATTCCATTCCATTCCATTTCGGTTGATTCCATTCCATTCTTTTCCATTCCATTCCATTCCATTCCATTCCATTCCATTCCATTCTATTCCATTCCATTCGAGTTGATTTCATTTCATTCCATTCCATTCAATTCCATTCCATTCCATTACATTTGTGTCGACACCATTCCATTCCATTTCATTCCATTTCATTCCATTCCATTCCATTCCATTTGGGTTGATTCCATTCCATGGAATTCCATTCCATTCTATTCCATTCCATTCCATTCCATTCTGGTTGATTCCATTCATTTTCATTCCATTCCATTCCGTTGAATTCCATTCTATTCGTGTTGATTCCTCTCCTCTCCATTCCATTCCATTCCACTTGGGTTGATTGCATTCCATTCCATTCCATTCCCTTCCCTTCAATTCCATTCCATTCCATTCCATTCCATTCCATTCCATTCCATTCGGATTTATTCTATTCCATTCCATTCCATTCAAGTTGATTCCATTCCATTCAATTCCATTCCATTCCATTCCATTCCGTTCCATTCCTTTCCATTCCACTCTGGTTGATTCCGTTCCATTCTATTCCATTGCATTCCATACCATTTTGTTTGATTACATTCCATTCCATTCCATTCTGTTTCATTCCATTCCATTCCATTTCATTCCATTCCATTCCATTCCATTTCAGTCGGGTGGATTCCATTCCATGCCATTCCATTCCATTCCATTCGGGTTGATTCCATTCCATTCCACTCCATGCCATTCCATTCCATTCTATTGTGGTGGATTCCATTCCATTCCATTCCATTCCATTCCATTCCATTTGGGTTGATTGCATTCCATTCCATTGCATTCCATTCCATTCCATTTCATGCCATTCGGGTTGATTCTATTCCATTCCATTCCATTCTGTTTGATTCGAACGCATTCCATTCCATTCTACTCCATTCCTTTCCATTCCATTCCATTCCATTCGGGTTGATTCCATTACATTCCATTGCATTCCATTCCATTCAATTCCATTGCTTTTGGGTTGATTCCATTCCATTCCATTCCATTCCATTGCATTCCATTCCATTACATTCCATTTGGGTTGATTCCATTCAATTCCATTCCATTCCATTCCATTTGGTTTCATTCCGTTCCATTCCGTTCCGTTCCATTCCATTCCATTCCATTTCGTTCCATTCCATTCCATTCCACTCACGTTGATTCCATTCCATTTCATTCCATTCCATTTCATTCCATTCCATTCCATTCCATTTCATTCCATTCCATTCCATTCCATTCGGGTTTACTCCATTGCATTCCACTCCATTCCATTCCATTCCATTCCATTCGGGTTGATTCCATTTAATTCCATTCCATTCCATTCCATTTCGGTTGATTCCATTCCATTCTTTTCCATTCCAGTCCATTCCATTCTATTCCATTCTATTCTATTCCATTCCATTCGAGTTGATTTCATTTCATTCCATTCCATTCAATTCCATTCCATTCCATTACATTTGTGTCGACACCATTCCATTCCATTTCATTCCATTTCATTCCATTCCATTCCATTCCATTTGGGTTGATTCCCTTCCATTCCATTCCATTCCATTCCATTTCATTCCATTGCATTCCATTCCACTTGGGTTGATAGCATTCCATTCCATTCCTTTCCATTCCCTTCCATTCAATTCCATTCTGTTCCATTCCATTCCATTTTTGTTGATTCCATTTCATTGCATTGCTTTCCTTTCCATTCCATTCTATTTGGGTTGATTCCATTCCATTCCATTCCATTCTTGTTGAATCCATTCCACTCCATTCCATTCCATTCCAATCCATTGCATTCGCTTTGATTCCATTCCATTCCAATCCATTCCATTCCATTCCATTCCATTTGGCTTGATTCCATTCCATTCCATTCCATTGCATTCCATTCCATTCCATTCCATTCGCGTTGATTCCATTCCTTTCCATTCTATTCCATTCCATTCCATTCCAATCCGTTCCATTGCATTCCATTCGATTCCTGTTGATTCCATTCCAGTCCATTCCATTCCATTCCATTCCATTTCATACCATTTGGTTTGATTCCATCCCATTCCATTGCATTCTGTTTGATTCCATTCCACTGCATTCCATCCCATTTCATTCGGGTTGATTGGATTCCATTCCATTCCATTGCATTCCTTTCCATACGGGTTGATCCCATTCCATTCCATTCCATTCCATTCCGCTGCATTCCATTCCACTCCATTCGGGTTGATTCCATTCCTCTCCACTCCATTCCATTGCATTCCATTGCATTCCGTTTGATTCCATTCCATTCCATTCCATTCCATTCCATTCCATTCCATTCCATTCCATTCGTTTTGATTCCATTCCATTTCATTCCATTGCATTCCATTCCATTCCATTCTATTCTATTCCATTCCATTCAGGTCGATTCCATTCCATTATATTCCATTACATTCCGTTCCATTCCATTCCATTCCATTCGGGTTAATTCCATTCCGTTCCATTCCATTCCATTCAATTCCATTCCACTCCGGTTGATTCCATTCCATTCCATTCCATTTCATTGCATTCCATTCCATTCTATTCGCGTTGATTCCATTCCATTGCATTCCATTCGCTTTGTTTCCATTTCTTTCCATTCCTTTCCATTCCATTCCATTCCATTCCATTCCATTCCATACCATTCCATTCCTGTTGATTGCCTTCCATTGCATTCCGTTCCATTCCATTTCAATCCATTCGGGTTGATTCCATTCCATTCCATTCCATTCCATTCCATTGCATTCCATTCGGGTTGATGCCATTCCATTTCATTCCATTCCATTTCGTTGCATTCCATTCTATTTGGGTTGAATACATTCCATTCCGTTCCATTCCATTCCATTCCATTTGGGTTCATTCCATTCCATTCCATTCAGTTCCATTGCATTCCATTCTATTCCATTCCATTGGGGTTGATTCCCTTGCATTCCATTCTACTACATTCCATTCGGGTTGATTCCATTCCGTTCCGATCCATTCCATTCCATTCGTGCTGATTCCATTCCATTCTATTCCATTCCATTCCATTCCATTCCATTCCATTCCATTCCATTCCATTCCATTCCGGTTGATTCTATTCCATTCCATTCCATTGCATTCCATTCGATTCCATTCCATTCGGGTGGATTCCATTGAATTCCTTTCCATTCCATTCGGGTTGACTCCGTTGGATTCCACTCCATTCCATTCCATTCCATTCCATTCCTTTCCATTCCATTGCACTCCATACCGTTTCTGTTGATTCCATTCCATTCCATTCCATTCTGTTTGATTCCATTCCATTCTATTCCATAGCATTGCATTCCGTTCCTTTCCATTCGAGTTGATTCCATTCCATTCCATTCCATTCCATTGCATTCCATTCCGTTCCATTCCTTTCCATTCCATTCGGTTTGATTGCATTCCATTCCATTCCATTCAATTCCATTGCATTACATACCATTTGGTTTGATTCCATTCCATTCCATTCCATTCTGTTTGATTCCATTCCATTCCATTCCATTCCATTCCATTCCATTCCTTTCCAGTCGCGTGGAGTCCATTCCATTCCATTCCATACCATTCCATTCCTTTCCATTCCATTCGGGTTGATTCCATTCCATCCCATTCCATTCCATTGCATTCCATTCCATTCCATTCCATTCCAATCCATTCCATTCCATTCAATTCTATTCCATTCCATTCGGGGTGATTCCATTCCATTCCATTCCATTCCATTCCATTCCATTCCATTCCATTTGCGTTGATTCCATTTCAATCCATTCCATTCCATTCCATTCCATTCGGGTTGATTCCATTCCATTGCATTCCATTCCATTCCATTTCATGCCATTCTGGTTGATTCTATTCCATTCCATTCCATTCTGTTTGATTCCATTGCATTCCATTCCATTCTATGCCATTCCATTTCATTCCATTGCATTCCATTCCATTCAATTCCATTGCTTTTGGGTTGATTCTATTCCATTCCACTCCATTCCATTGCATTCCATTCCATTCCATTCCATTTGGGTTGATTCCATTCCATTCAATTCCATTCCATTCCATTCCATTTCATTCCGTTTGGTCTCGTTCCATTGCATTCCATTCCGTTCCTTTCCATTCCATTCCATTTCGTTCCATTCCATTCCATTACATTCACGTTGATTCCATTCCATTTCATTCCATTCCATTTCATTCCACTCCATTCCATTCCATTCGGGTTGGTTCCATTCCTTTCCATTCCATTGCATTGCATTCCATTCCATTTGGGTTGATTCCATAGCATACCATTCCATTCCATTCCCTTCCATTCCATTCCGTTTGATTCCATTTGATTCCATTTCATTCCGTTCTATTCCATTCCATCCCATTCGGGTTGATTCCTTTCCATTGCATTCTATTCCATTCCATTGCATTCCATTCCATTCGGGTTGATTCCATTCCATTCCATTCCATTCCGTTCCATTTCATTCCATTCCAGTTGGGTTGATTGCATTCCATTCCATTCCATTACATTCCCTTCAATGCAATTCCATTCTTTTCCATTCCATTCCATTTGGGTTGATTCCATTCCATTCCATTGCATTCCATTGCTTTCCATTCCATACATTCCATTTGGGTTGATTCCATTCCATTCCATTCCATTCCATTCCATTCCATTCCATTCCTTTCCATTCGGGTTGATTTCATTCCATTCCATTCCATTCCATTCCAATCCATTCGATTCGCGTTGATTCCATTCCATTCCAATCAATTCTATTCCATTCCATTCCATTCCATTCCATTCCATTTGGCTTGATTCCATTCCATTCCATTCCATTCTATTCCATTCAGGTTGATTGCATTCCATTCCATTCCATTCCATTCGGGTTGATTGCATTCCATTCTATTCCATTCCATTCCATTCCATTCCAATCCGTTCCATTCCATTCCATTCCATTCGTGTTGATTGCATTCCATTCCATTCCATTCCATTCCATTCCATTCCATTCCATTCCATACCATTTGTTTTGATTCCATTCCATTCCATTCCATTCTGTTTGATTCCATTCCATTCCATTCCATTCCAATCCATTTGTGTTGATTCCATTCCTTTCCATTCCATTCCATTCAATTCCATTCCATTCCATTCCATTCGGGTTGATTCCATTCATATTCATTCCATTCCATTCCATTGAATTCCATTCCATTCGTTTTGATTCCTTTGCTCTCCAATCCATTCCATTCCATTCCATTTGGGTTGATTGCTTTCCATTCCATTCCATTCCATTCCCTTCCATTCAATTCCATTCCATTCCATTACATTTGGGTTGATTCCATTCCATTCCATTCCATTCCATGGCATTCCATTCCGTTCCTTTCCAATCGAGTTGATTCCATTCCATTCCATTCCATTCCATTGCATTGCATTCCGTTCCTTTCCTTTCCATTCCATTCGGTTTGATTCCATTCCATTCCATTCCATTCTATTCCATCGCATTCCATACCATTTGGTTTGATTCCATTCCATTCTATTCCATTCTGTTTGATTCCATTCCATTCCATTCCATTCCATTCCGTTCCAGTCACGTGGAGTCCATTCCATTCCATTCCATACCATTCAATTCCTTTCCTTTCCTTTCGGGTTTATTCCATTCCATTCCATTCCGTTCCATTCCATTGCATTCCATTCCATTCCATTCCATTCCAATCCATTCCATTCCATTCCATTCCATTCCATTTCATTCTATTCCATTCCATTCGGGTTGATTCCATTCCATTCCATTATATTCCATTCCGTTCCATTCCATTTGTGTTGATTCCATTTCAATCCATTCCATTCCATTCCATTCCATTCCATTCCATTCCATTCCATTCCATTCCATTCGGGTTGATTCCATTCCATTCCATTCCATTGCATTCCATTCCATTCCATTTCATGCCATTCGGGTTGATTCTATTCCATTCCATTCCAATCTGTTTGATTCCATTGCATTCCATTCCATTCTATTCCATTCCATTCCATTCCATTTGCTTTCATTCCATTCCATTCCATTCCGTTCCTTTCCATTCCATTCCATTTCATTCCATTCCATTACATTCCATTCACGTTGATTCCATTCCATTATATTACATTCCATTTCATTCCATTCCATTCCATTCCATTCGGGTTGTTTCCATTCGTTTCCATTCCATTGCATTGCATTCCATTCCATTTGGGTTGATTCCATTGCATACCATTCCATTCCATTCCCTTCCATTCCATTCCGGTTGATTCCATTCGATTCCATTCCATTCCGTTCTATTCCACTCCATCCCATTCGGGTTGATTCCTTTCCATTCCATTCCATTCCAATCCTTTCCATTCCATTCCCTTCCCTTCGGGTTGATTCCATTCAATTTTATTCCATTCCATTCCTTTGCATTCCATTCCATTCGGGTTGATTCCATTCCATTCCATTCCACTCCGTTCCATTTCATTCCATTCAACTTGGGTTGATTGCATTCCATTCCATTCCATTACATTCCCTTCAATACCATTCCATTCTTTTGCATTCCTTTCCACTTAGGTTGATTCCATTCCATTCCATTCCATTCCATTCCATTCCATTCGTGTTGACTCCATTTCATTCCATTCCATTCCATTCCATTGCATTCCATTCCATTCCATTCCATTCCAATCCATTCCATTCCATTCCATTCCATTCCATTCTATTCCATTCCATTCGGGTTGATTCCATTCCATTCCATTATATTCCTTTCCGTTCCATTCCATTTGGGTTGATTCCATTTCAATCCATTCCATTCCATTCGATTCCATTCCATTCCATTCCATTCCATTCGGGTTGATTCCATTCCATTCCATTCCATTGCATTCCATTCCATTCCGTTTCATGCCATTCGGGTTGATTCTATTCCATTCCATTCCATTCTGTTTGATTCGAACGCATTCCATTCCATTCTACTCCATTCCATTCCATTCCATTCCATTCCATTCCATTCGGGTTGATTCCATTTCATTCCATTGCATTCCATTCCATTCAATTCTATTGCTTTTGGGTTGATTCCATTCCATTCCATTCCATTCCATTGCATTCCATTCCATTACATTCCATTTGGGTTGATTCCATTCAATTCCATTCCATTCCATTCCATTTGGTTTCATTCCATTCCATTCCGTTCCGTTCCGTTCCATTCTATTCCATTCCATTTCGTTCCATTCCATTCCATTCCATCCACGTTGATTCCATTCCATTTCATTCCATTCCATTTCATTCCATTCCATTCCATTCCATTCGGGTTTATTCCATTCCATTCCACTCCATTCCATTCCATTCCATTCCATTCCATTCGGGTTGATTCCATTTAATTCCATTCCATTCCATTCCATTTCGGTTGATTCCATTCCATTCTTTTCCATTCCATTCCATTCCATTCCATTCCATTCCATTCCATTCTATTCCATTCCATTCGAGTTGATTTCATTTCATTCCATTCCATTCAATTCCATTCCATTCCATTACATTTGTGTCGACACCATTCCATTCCATTTCATTCCATTTCATTCCATTCCATTCCATTCCATTTGGGTTGATTCCATTCCATGGAATTCCATTCCATTCTATTCCATTCCATTCCATTCCATTCTGGTTGATTCCATTCATTTTCATTCCATTCCATTCCGTTGAATTCCATTCTATTCGTGTTGATTCCTCTCCTCTCCATTCCATTCCATTCCACTTGGGTTGATTGCATTCCATTCCATTCCATTCCCTTCCCTTCAATTCCATTCCATTCCATTCCATTCCATTCCATTCCATTCCATTCGGATTTATTCTATTCCATTCCATTCCATTCAAGTTGATTCCATTCCATTCAATTCCATTCCATTCCATTCCATTCCGTTCCATTCCTTTCCATTCCACTCTGGTTGATTCCGTTCCATTCTATTCCATTGCATTCCATACCATTTTGTTTGATTACATTCCATTCCATTCCATTCTGTTTCATTCCATTCCATTCCATTTCATTCCATTCCATTCCATTCCATTTCAGTCGGGTGGATTCCATTCCATGCCATTCCATTCCATTCCATTCGGGTTGATTCCATTCCATTCCACTCCATGCCATTCCATTCCATTCTATTGTGGTGGATTCCATTCCATTCCATTCCATTCCATTCCATTCCATTTGGGTTGATTGCATTCCATTCCATTGCATTCCATTCCATTCCATTTCATGCCATTCGGGTTGATTCTATTCCATTCCATTCCATTCTGTTTGATTCGAACGCATTCCATTCCATTCTACTCCATTCCTTTCCATTCCATTCCATTCCATTCGGGTTGATTCCATTACATTCCATTGCATTCCATTCCATTCAATTCCATTGCTTTTGGGTTGATTCCATTCCATTCCATTCCATTCCATTGCATTCCATTCCATTACATTCCATTTGGGTTGATTCCATTCAATTCCATTCCATTCCATTCCATTTGGTTTCATTCCGTTCCATTCCGTTCCGTTCCATTCCATTCCATTCCATTTCGTTCCATTCCATTCCATTCCACTCACGTTGATTCCATTCCATTTCATTCCATTCCATTTCATTCCATTCCATTCCATTCCATTTCATTCCATTCCATTCCATTCCATTCGGGTTTACTCCATTGCATTCCACTCCATTCCATTCCATTCCATTCCATTCGGGTTGATTCCATTTAATTCCATTCCATTCCATTCCATTTCGGTTGATTCCATTCCATTCTTTTCCATTCCAGTCCATTCCATTCTATTCCATTCTATTCTATTCCATTCCATTCGAGTTGATTTCATTTCATTCCATTCCATTCAATTCCATTCCATTCCATTACATTTGTGTCGACACCATTCCATTCCATTTCATTCCATTTCATTCCATTCCATTCCATTCCATTTGGGTTGATTCCATTCCATGGAATTCCATTCCTTTCTATTCCATTCCATTCCATTCCATTCTGGTTGATTCCATTCATTTTCATTCCATTCCATTCCATTGAATTCCATTCTATCCGTGTTGATTCCTCTCCTCTCCATTCCATTCCATTCCATTCCATTCCACTTGGGTTGATTGCATTCCATTCCATTCCATTCCATTCCCTTCAATTCCATTCCATTCCATTCCATTCCATTCCATTCCATTCCATTCCATTCCATTCCATTCGGATTTATTCTATTCCATTCCATTCCATTCAAGTTGATTCCATTCCATTCAATTCCATTCCATTCCATTCCATTCCGTTCCATTCCTTTCCATTCCACTCTGGTTGATTCCGTTCCATTCTATTCCATTGCATTCCATACCATTTTGTTTGATTCCATTCCATTCCATTCCATTCTGTTTCATTCCATTCCATTCCATTTCATTCCATTCCATTCCATTTCAGTCGGGTGGATTCCATTCCATGCCATTCCATTCCATTCCATTCCATTCCATTCCATTCGGGTTTATTCCATTCCATTCCACTCCATGCCATTCCATTCCATTCTATTGGGGTCGATTCCATTCCATTCCATTCCATTCCATTCCATTTGGGTTGATTGCATTCCATTCCATTCCATTCCATTCCATTCCATTCCATTTGGGTTGATTCCATTCCATTCCATTCCATTCCATTCGGGTTGGTTCCTTTCCTTTCCATTCCCTTTCATTCCATTAGGTTTGATTCCATTCCATTCCATTGCATTCTTTTCGGGTTGATTCCATTCCATTCCATTCCATTGCATTCCATTCCACTCCAATCCATTCCATTCCATTCGATTCTATTCCATTTCATTCGAGTTGATTTCATTCCATTCCATTCCATTCCATTCCATTCCATTCGGGTTGATTCCATTTCATTCCATTTCATTCCATTCCATTCCATTTGGGTTCATTCCATTCCATTCCATTAAGTTGCATTCCCTTCCATTCCATTTCATGCCATTCAGGTTGATTCCATTCCATTTCATTCCATTCCATTACATTCCATTCGATTCTGGTTGATTCGATTCCATTTCATTCCATTCCATTCGGGTTGATTGCATTCCATTTCATTGCAATTCATTCCATTGCATTCCATTCCATTTGGGTTGATTCTATTCCTTTCCATTCCATTCCATTCCATTCCATTCAACTTCCGTTGATTGCATTCCATTCCATTCTTTTTCATTCCATTCAATTCCATTCCGTTCCATTCCATTTGGGTTGATTCCATTCCATTCCATTCCATTGCATTCCATTCCATTCCATTTCCATTTGGGGTGATTCCACTCCATTCCATTCCATTCCATTCGGGTTGATTCCATTCCATTCCATTCCATTCCCTTCCATTCCATTCCATTCCATTTCGTTGCATTCCATTCCATTCCATTCGCGTTGATTCCATTCCATTCCATTCCATTCGCCTTGATTCCATTCCTTTCCATTCCTTTCCATTCCATTCCATTCCATTCCATTTCATTCCATACCTGTGGATTGCATTCCATTCCATTCCATTCCGTTCCATTCCATTCCATTCCATTCGGGTTGATTCCATTCCATTCCATTCCATTCCATTCCTCTCCGGTTGATTCCATTCCATTGCATTCCATTCCAGTCCATTTCAATCCACTCGAGTTGTTTCCATTCCGTTAAATTCCATTCCAATGCATTCCATTCGGGTTGATTCCGTTCCATTCCATTCCATTCCATTGCATTCCATTCCATTCCATTCCATCCCATTCCATTTGTGTTGATTCCCTTCCATTCCATTCTATTCCATTCCATTCGGTTTGATTCCATTCCATTCCAATCCATTCCGTTCCATTCCATTCCATTCGCGCTTATTCCATTCCATTCCATTCCATTCCATTCCATTTTGGTTGATTCCATTCCATTCCATTGCATTCCAATCCATTCCATTCCATTTGGGTTGATTTCATTCGATTCCATTCCATTCCATTCTGGTTGATTCCATTCGATTCCATGCCATTCCATTCCATTCCATTCCATTCCATTCCATTCCATTCCATTCCATTCCATACCATTAGTGTTGATTCCATTCCATTCCATTCCATTCTTTTTGATTCCATTCCATTCCATTCCATGCCATTCCATTCGGGTTGGTTCCATTAAATTCCATTCCATTCCATTCCATTCCATTCGGGTTAATTCCATTCCATTCTATTCCATTCCATTCCATTCCATTCCATTCCATTCCATTCCATTCCATTCGGGTCGATTTCATTCCATTCCATTCCATTCCCTCCCATTCCATTTCATTCCATTCGGGTTGATTGCATTCCATTCCATTCCATTCCATTCCATTCCATTCCTTTCGGGTTGATCACATTCCATTCCATTCCATTCCGCTGAATTCGATTCCATTCCATTCGGGATGATTCCATTCCTTTCCATTCTATTCCATTGCATTCCATTCCATTCGGTTTGATTCCATTCCATTCCATTCCATTCCATTCCATTTCATTCGGGTTGATTCCATTCCATTCCTTTCCATTGCATTACATTCCATTGCATTCCATTCCATTCCATTCTATTCCATTCCATTCCATTCCATTCAGGTTGATTCCATTCCATTATATTCCATTCTATTCCGTTCCATTCCATTCCATTCCATTCGTGTTAATTCCATTCCTTTCCATTCCACTCCATACCATTCCATTCCACTCCGGTTGACTCCATTCCATTGCATTCCATTCCACTCCATTTCATTCCATCTGGGTTGATTCCATTCTATTCCATTCCATTCCATTCGCGTTGATTCCATTCCATTTCATTCCATTCCATTCCATACCCTTTGTCTTGATTCCATTCCATTCCATTCCATTCTGTTTGATTCCATTCCATTCCATTCCATTCCATTCCTTTCGGATTGATTCCATTTCATTGCATTCCATTTCATTCCATTCCATTCCATTCCATTCCATTCCTTTCCATTCCATTCGGGTTGATTCCATTCCGTTCCATTCCATTGCATTCCATTCCATTCCATTTCATGCCATTCTTGTTGATTCCATTCCACTCCATTCCATTCCACTCCATTCGGGTTCATTCCATTCCATTGCATTCCATAATATTCGGCGTGAATCCATTCCATTTCATTCCAATTCCTTCCCTTGCATTCCATTCCATACGTGTTGGTTCCATTGCTTTCCATTCCATTCCATTCCATTCCATTCCACTTGCGTTCATTGCGTTCCGTTCCATTTCATTGCATTGCATTCGATTCCATTCAATTCCATTCCATTCCATTCCATTTGTGTTGACTCCGTTCCATTCCATTCCATTCTATGCCATTCCATTCGTATTGATTCCATTCCATTCCTTACCATTCTATTCCATTCCATTCCATTCAATTCCATTCCATTCTGGTCGATTCCATTCCATTCCCTTCCACTCTATTCCATTCCATTCGTGTTGATTCCATTCCATTCCATTCCATTCGGGTTGATTCCATTCCATTCCACTGCATTCCATTCCATTCCATTGCATTCCATTCTGGATGACTTCATTCCATTCCATTCCACTCCTTTCCATTCGGGTTGATTCCATTCCATTCCATTCCGTTCCATTCCATTTGGGTTGATTCCATTCCATTCCGTTCCATTCCAATCCATACCATTCCATTCGGGTTGAATGCATTTAGTTCCATAACATTCCATTCCTTTCCATTCCATTCCATTCCACACCATTCCAATCCGGTTGTTTCGATTCCATTTCATTCCATTCCGTTCCATTCCATTCCATTCGGGTTGATTCCTTTCCATTTCATTGCATTCCATTGTATTCCATTCTATTCCATTCCATTCGTTTCGATTCCATTCCATTCCATTATATTCCATTCAGGTTGATTCCATTCCATTCAATTCCATTCCATTCCATTCCATTCCATTTGTGTTGATTGCATTCCATTCCATGCCATTCCAATCCATTCCATTCCATCCCATTCCATTCCATTCCATTTGGGTTGATTCCATTCCATTGCATTCCATTCCATTCCATTCCATTTAGGTTAATTCCATTCCATTCCACAACATTCCATTCCATTCCATACCATTCCATTCCCTTCCATTCCATTTGGGTTGATTCAGTTCCATTCCATTCCATTCCACTCCGTTCCACTCCATTCCATTCCATTCCATTCCATTCCACTCCGTTCCATTCCATTCCATTCCATTGCATTCCATTCCGTTCGGGTTGATTCCATTCCATTCCATTCCATTGCATTCCATTCCATTCGGTTTCAGTCCATTCCATTCCATTCCATTCCGTTCCATTCCATTTGGGTTGATTCCATCTCAATCCATTCCATTCCATTCCATTCCATTCGGGTTGATTCCATTCCATTCCATTCCATTGCATTCCATTCCAGTCCATTTCATGCCATTCGGGTTGATGCTATTCCATTCCATTCCATTCTGTTTGATTCCATTTCATTCCATTCCCTTGCATTCCATTCCATTCCATTGCATTCCATTCGGGTTGATTCCATTTCATTCCATTACATTCCATTCCATTCCACTCCATTCCGTTCCATTCAGGTTAATTCCATTCCATTCCATTCCATTGCATTCCATTCCATTCCATTTCATGCCATTCAAGTTCATTCCATTCCATTCCATTCCATTCCATTCCTTTACATTCCATTCCATTCTATTCGGGATGATTCCATTCCATTTCATTCCGTTCCATTCGGGTTGATTCCATTCCGTTTCATTCCAATTCTTTCCCATGCATTCCATTCCATACGGGTTGATTCCATTCCTTTCTGTTCCATTCCATTCCATTCCATTTCATTACATTCCACTTGCGTTCATTGCGTTCCGTTCCATTTCATTAAATTGCATTCCATTCCATTCCATTCCATTCCATTCCATTTGTGTTGACTCCATTCCATTCCATTCCATTTCAATGCATTCCATTCCATTCCATTCCATTTGGGTTGATTCCATTCCATTCAATTCCATTCCATTCCATTCCATTCCATTCCATTCCATTCCATTCCATTCCATTCCTTTCCATTCCATTCCATTCGGGTTGATTCCATTCATTTTCATTCCATTCCATTCCATTGAATTCCATTCCATTCATGTTGATTTCTTTCCACTCCATTCCAATCCATTGCATTCCATTGCACTTGGGTTGATTACATTCCAATCCATTCCATTCCATTCCCTTCCATTCAATTCCATTCCATTCCATTCCATTTGGGTTGATTCGATTCCATTCCATTCCATTTCATAGCATTCCATTCCATTCCATTCCATTCGAGTTGATTCCATTCCATTCCACTCCATTCCATTCCATTCCATTCCATTCCGTTCCATTCCTTTCCATTCCATTCGGGTTGATTCCATTCCATTCCATTCCATGCTATTCCATTGCATTCGATACCATTTGGTTTGATTCCATTCCATTGCATTCCTTTCCATTCCATTCCATTCCATTCCATTCCATTCCATTTCAATCCATTTAATTCGGGTGGATTCCATTCCATTCCATTCCATACCATTTCATTCCATTCCATTCCATTCGGGGTGATTCCATTCCTTTCCCTTCCATTGCATTCCGTTCCATTCCATTCCATTCCATTCCATTCCACTGTGGTTAATTCAATAGCATTCTATTCCGTTCCGTTCCATTGCATTGCATTCCATTTCATTCCATTCAATTCCATTCCATTCCATTCCACTGGGGTTGATTCAATAGCATTCTAGTCTGTTCCGTTCCATTCTATTCCATTCCATTCCACTCCGTTCCTTTTCTTTCCATTGCACTGGGATTGATTCAATAGCATTCTATTCCGTTCCGTTCTGTTCCGTTCCTTTCCATTCCGCTGTGCTTCACTCCTCTTCACTCCAATCCAGTCGGTTTGGTTGAAAAGCATTCTATTCCGTTTCGTTCCGTTCCATTCCATTCCATTCCACTGGCGTTGATTCAATAGCATCCTATTCCATTCCATTCCGTTCTGCTCCGTTCCACTGCACTCCGCTCCACTCCACTCCACTCGGGTTGATTTAAAAGCATTCTATTCCGTTTCGTTCCATTCCATTCCATTCCATTCCATTCCACTGTGGTTGACTCAATAGCATTCTATGCCGTTCCGTTCCATTCCGTTCCGTTCCGCTCCGCTCCGCTCCACTCCACTGCACTTGGTTTGATTCAATAGCATTCTATTCCGTTCCATTCCATTCCGTTGCGTTCGGTTCCGCTGCACTCTGCTCCTCTCCGCTCCACTCCAAGCGGGTTGATTGAAAATCATTCTATTCCGTTTCGTTCCATTCCATTCCATTCCATTCAAATGGGGTTCATTCAATAGCATTCTAAGCCATTCCGTTCCATTCCGTTCAGTTCCGTTCCACTCCGATCCACTCCACTCCACTCCACTCGGGTTGATTCAATAGCATTCTTTTCCGTTCCATTCCGTTCCATTCCATTCCTTTCCATTCCATTGTCTTCCACTTGGGTTGATTCAATAGCATTCTATTCCGTTCCGTTCCGTTCCTTTCCACTGCGCTCCGCTCCACACCGCTCCGCTCCACTCCACTCGGGTTGATTGAAAAGTATTCAATTCCGTTTCGTTCCATTCTATTCCATTCCATTCCATTCCATTCCATTGCACTGTGGTTGATTCAAATCATTTTTTCCGTTCCATTCCATTCCATTCCACTGGGGTTGATTCAATAGCATTCTATGCTGTTCTGTTCTGTTCCGTTCAGTTCCGCTTTGCTCTGCTCCGCTCCACTCCACTGCACTCGGTTTGATTCAATAGCATTCTACTCCGTTCCATTCCATTCCATTCCATTCCACTGGGGTTGATTCAAGAGCATTCTATTCCGTTCCATTCCTTTCCATTCCGTTCTATTATATTCCATTCCATTCCATTCCTTTCCATTCCACTGAGGTTGATTCAATAGCATTCTATTGCGTTCCATTCCGTTCCATTCTGTTCCGCTGCGCTCCGCTCCGATCCACTCCGCTGCACTCCACTCGGGTTGATTGAAAAGCATTCTATTCCTTTTCGTTCCGTTCCATTCCATTCCATTCCATTCTATTCCACTGGGGTTGATTGAAAAGCATTCTATTCCGTTCCGTTCCATTCCATTCCATTGCATTCCATTCCACTGGGTTTGATTCAATAGCATTCTATTCCGTTCCATTCTGTTCTGTTCCGTTCCGCTGCGCTCTGCTTCGCTCCGCTCCACTCCACTCGGGTTGATTAAAAAGCATTCCATTCCGTTTCATTCCATTCCATTCCATTCCGCTGAATTCGATTCCATTCCATTCGGGATGATTCCATTCCTTTCCATTCTATTCCATTGCATTCCATTCCATTCGGTTTGATTCCATTCCATTCCATTCCATTCCATTCCATTTCATTCGGGTTGATTCCATTCCATTCCTTTCCATTGCATTACATTCCATTGCATTCCATTCCATTCCATTCTATTCCATTCCATTCCATTCCATTCAGGTTGATTCCATTCCATTATATTCCATTCTATTCCGTTCCATTCCATTCCATTCCATTCGTGTTAATTCCATTCCTTTCCATTCCACTCCATACCATTCCATTCCACTCCGGTTGACTCCATTCCATTGCATTCCATTCCACTCCATTTCATTCCATCTGGGTTGATTCCATTCTATTCCATTCCATTCCATTCGCGTTGATTCCATTCCATTTCATTCCATTCCATTCCATACCCTTTGTCTTGATTCCATTCCATTCCATTCCATTCTGTTTGATTCCATTCCATTCCATTCCATTCCATTCCTTTCGGATTGATTCCATTTCATTGCATTCCATTTCATTCCATTCCATTCCATTCCATTCCATTCCTTTCCATTCCATTCGGGTTGATTCCATTCCGTTCCATTCCATTGCATTCCATTCCATTCCATTTCATGCCATTCTTGTTGATTCCATTCCACTCCATTCCATTCCACTCCATTCGGGTTCATTCCATTCCATTGCATTCCATAATATTCGGCGTGAATCCATTCCATTTCATTCCAATTCCTTCCCTTGCATTCCATTCCATACGTGTTGGTTCCATTGCTTTCCATTCCATTCCATTCCATTCCATTCCACTTGCGTTCATTGCGTTCCGTTCCATTTCATTGCATTGCATTCGATTCCATTCAATTCCATTCCATTCCATTCCATTTGTGTTGACTCCGTTCCATTCCATTCCATTCTATGCCATTCCATTCGTATTGATTCCATTCCATTCCTTACCATTCTATTCCATTCCATTCCATTCAATTCCATTCCATTCTGGTCGATTCCATTCCATTCCCTTCCACTCTATTCCATTCCATTCGTGTTGATTCCATTCCATTCCATTCCATTCGGGTTGATTCCATTCCATTCCACTGCATTCCATTCCATTCCATTGCATTCCATTCTGGATGACTTCATTCCATTCCATTCCACTCCTTTCCATTCGGGTTGATTCCATTCCATTCCATTCCGTTCCATTCCATTTGGGTTGATTCCATTCCATTCCGTTCCATTCCAATCCATACCATTCCATTCGGGTTGAATGCATTTAGTTCCATAACATTCCATTCCTTTCCATTCCATTCCATTCCACACCATTCCAATCCGGTTGTTTCGATTCCATTTCATTCCATTCCGTTCCATTCCATTCCATTCGGGTTGATTCCTTTCCATTTCATTGCATTCCATTGTATTCCATTCTATTCCATTCCATTCGTTTCGATTCCATTCCATTCCATTATATTCCATTCAGGTTGATTCCATTCCATTCAATTCCATTCCATTCCATTCCATTCCATTTGTGTTGATTGCATTCCATTCCATGCCATTCCAATCCATTCCATTCCATCCCATTCCATTCCATTCCATTTGGGTTGATTCCATTCCATTGCATTCCATTCCATTCCATTCCATTTAGGTTAATTCCATTCCATTCCACAACATTCCATTCCATTCCATACCATTCCATTCCCTTCCATTCCATTTGGGTTGATTCAGTTCCATTCCATTCCATTCCACTCCGTTCCACTCCATTCCATTCCATTCCATTCCATTCCACTCCGTTCCATTCCATTCCATTCCATTGCATTCCATTCCGTTCGGGTTGATTCCATTCCATTCCATTCCATTGCATTCCATTCCATTCGGTTTCAGTCCATTCCATTCCATTCCATTCCGTTCCATTCCATTTGGGTTGATTCCATCTCAATCCATTCCATTCCATTCCATTCCATTCGGGTTGATTCCATTCCATTCCATTCCATTGCATTCCATTCCAGTCCATTTCATGCCATTCGGGTTGATGCTATTCCATTCCATTCCATTCTGTTTGATTCCATTTCATTCCATTCCCTTGCATTCCATTCCATTCCATTGCATTCCATTCGGGTTGATTCCATTTCATTCCATTACATTCCATTCCATTCCACTCCATTCCGTTCCATTCAGGTTAATTCCATTCCATTCCATTCCATTGCATTCCATTCCATTCCATTTCATGCCATTCAAGTTCATTCCATTCCATTCCATTCCATTCCATTCCTTTACATTCCATTCCATTCTATTCGGGATGATTCCATTCCATTTCATTCCGTTCCATTCGGGTTGATTCCATTCCGTTTCATTCCAATTCTTTCCCATGCATTCCATTCCATACGGGTTGATTCCATTCCTTTCTGTTCCATTCCATTCCATTCCATTTCATTACATTCCACTTGCGTTCATTGCGTTCCGTTCCATTTCATTAAATTGCATTCCATTCCATTCCATTCCATTCCATTCCATTTGTGTTGACTCCATTCCATTCCATTCCATTTCAATGCATTCCATTCCATTCCATTCCATTTGGGTTGATTCCATTCCATTCAATTCCATTCCATTCCATTCCATTCCATTCCTTTCCATTCCATTCCATTCGGGTTGATTCCATTCATTTTCATTCCATTCCATTCCATTGAATTCCATTCCATTCATGTTGATTTCTTTCCACTCCATTCCAATCCATTGCATTCCATTGCACTTGGGTTGATTACATTCCAATCCATTCCATTCCATTCCCTTCCATTCAATTCCATTCCATTCCATTCCATTTGGGTTGATTCGATTCCATTCCATTCCATTTCATAGCATTCCATTCCATTCCATTCCATTCGAGTTGATTCCATTCCATTCCACTCCATTCCATTCCATTCCATTCCATTCCGTTCCATTCCTTTCCATTCCATTCGGGTTGATTCCATTCCATTCCATTCCATGCTATTCCATTGCATTCGATACCATTTGGTTTGATTCCATTCCATTCCATTCCATTCCATTCCATTCCATTCCATTCCATTCCATTCCATTTCAATCCATTTAATTCGGGTGGATTCCATTCCATTCCATTCCATACCATTTCATTCCATTCCATTCCATTCGGGGTGATTCCATTCCTTTCCCTTCCATTGCATTCCGTTCCATTCCATTCCATTCCATTCCATTCCACTGTGGTTAATTCAATAGCATTCTATTCCGTTCCGTTCCATTGCATTGCATTCCATTTCATTCCATTCAATTCCATTCCATTCCATTCCACTGGGGTTGATTCAATAGCATTCTAGTCTGTTCCGTTCCATTCTATTCCATTCCATTCCACTCCGTTCCTTTTCTTTCCATTGCACTGGGATTGATTCAATAGCATTCTATTCCGTTCCGTTCTGTTCCGTTCCTTTCCATTCCGCTGTGCTTCACTCCTCTTCACTCCAATCCAGTCGGTTTGGTTGAAAAGCATTCTATTCCGTTTCGTTCCGTTCCATTCCATTCCATTCCACTGGCGTTGATTCAATAGCATCCTATTCCATTCCATTCCGTTCTGCTCCGTTCCACTGCACTCCGCTCCACTCCACTCCACTCGGGTTGATTTAAAAGCATTCTATTCCGTTTCGTTCCATTCCATTCCATTCCATTCCATTCCACTGTGGTTGACTCAATAGCATTCTATGCCATTCCGTTCCATTCCGTTCCGTTCCGCTCCGCTCCGCTCCACTCCACTGCACTTGGTTTGATTCAATAGCATTCTATTCCGTTCCATTCCATTCCGTTGCGTTCGGTTCCGCTGCACTCTGCTCCTCTCCGCTCCACTCCAAGCGGGTTGATTGAAAATCATTCTATTCCGTTTCGTTCCATTCCATTCCATTCCATTCAAATGGGGTTCATTCAATAGCATTCTAAGCCATTCCGTTCCATTCCGTTCAGTTCCGTTCCACTCCGATCCACTCCACTCCACTCCACTCGGGTTGATTCAATAGCATTCTTTTCCGTTCCATTCCGTTCCATTCCATTCCTTTCCATTCCATTGTCTTCCACTTGGGTTGATTCAATAGCATTCTATTCCGTTCCGTTCCGTTCCTTTCCACTGCGCTCCGCTCCACACCGCTCCGCTCCACTCCACTCGGGTTGATTGAAAAGCATTCAATTCCGTTTCGTTCCATTCTATTCCATTCCATTCCATTCCATTCCATTGCACTGTGGTTGATTCAAATCATTTTTTCCGTTCCATTCCATTCCATTCCACTGGGGTTGATTCAATAGCATTCTATGCTGTTCTGTTCTGTTCCGTTCAGTTCCGCTTTGCTCTGCTCCGCTCCACTCCACTGCACTCGGTTTGATTCAATAGCATTCTACTCCGTTCCATTCCATTCCATTCCATTCCACTGGGGTTGATTCAAGAGCATTCTATTCCGTTCCATTCCTTTCCATTCCGTTCTATTATATTCCATTCCATTCCATTCCTTTCCATTCCACTGAGGTTGATTCAATAGCATTCTATTGCGTTCCATTCCGTTCCATTCTGTTCCGCTGCGCTCCGCTCCGATCCACTCCGCTGCACTCCACTCGGGTTGATTGAAAAGCATTCTATTCCTTTTCGTTCCGTTCCATTCCATTCCATTCCATTCTATTCCACTGGGGTTGATTGAAAAGCATTCTATTCCGTTCCGTTCCATTCCATTCCATTGCATTCCATTCCACTGGGTTTGATTCAATAGCATTCTATTCCGTTCCATTCTGTTCTGTTCCGTTCCGCTGCGCTCTGCTTCGCTCCGCTCCACTCCACTCGGGTTGATTAAAAAGCATTCCATTCCGTTTCATTCCATTCCATTCCATTCCGCTGAATTCGATTCCATTCCATTCGGGATGATTCCATTCCTTTCCATTCTATTCCATTGCATTCCATTCCATTCGGTTTGATTCCATTCCATTCCATTCCATTCCATTCCATTTCATTCGGGTTGATTCCATTCCATTCCTTTCCATTGCATTACATTCCATTGCATTCCATTCCATTCCATTCTATTCCATTCCATTCCATTCCATTCAGGTTGATTCCATTCCATTATATTCCATTCTATTCCGTTCCATTCCATTCCATTCCATTCGTGTTAATTCCATTCCTTTCCATTCCACTCCATACCATTCCATTCCACTCCGGTTGACTCCATTCCATTGCATTCCATTCCACTCCATTTCATTCCATCTGGGTTGATTCCATTCTATTCCATTCCATTCCATTCGCGTTGATTCCATTCCATTTCATTCCATTCCATTCCATACCCTTTGTCTTGATTCCATTCCATTCCATTCCATTCTGTTTGATTCCATTCCATTCCATTCCATTCCATTCCTTTCGGATTGATTCCATTTCATTGCATTCCATTTCATTCCATTCCATTCCATTCCATTCCATTCCTTTCCATTCCATTCGGGTTGATTCCATTCCGTTCCATTCCATTGCATTCCATTCCATTCCATTTCATGCCATTCTTGTTGATTCCATTCCACTCCATTCCATTCCACTCCATTCGGGTTCATTCCATTCCATTGCATTCCATAATATTCGGCGTGAATCCATTCCATTTCATTCCAATTCCTTCCCTTGCATTCCATTCCATACGTGTTGGTTCCATTGCTTTCCATTCCATTCCATTCCATTCCATTCCACTTGCGTTCATTGCGTTCCGTTCCATTTCATTGCATTGCATTCGATTCCATTCAATTCCATTCCATTCCATTCCATTTGTGTTGACTCCGTTCCATTCCATTCCATTCTATGCCATTCCATTCGTATTGATTCCATTCCATTCCTTACCATTCTATTCCATTCCATTCCATTCAATTCCATTCCATTCTGGTCGATTCCATTCCATTCCCTTCCACTCTATTCCATTCCATTCGTGTTGATTCCATTCCATTCCATTCCATTCGGGTTGATTCCATTCCATTCCACTGCATTCCATTCCATTCCATTGCATTCCATTCTGGATGACTTCATTCCATTCCATTCCACTCCTTTCCATTCGGGTTGATTCCATTCCATTCCATTCCGTTCCATTCCATTTGGGTTGATTCCATTCCATTCCGTTCCATTCCAATCCATACCATTCCATTCGGGTTGAATGCATTTAGTTCCATAACATTCCATTCCTTTCCATTCCATTCCATTCCACACCATTCCAATCCGGTTGTTTCGATTCCATTTCATTCCATTCCGTTCCATTCCATTCCATTCGGGTTGATTCCTTTCCATTTCATTGCATTCCATTGTATTCCATTCTATTCCATTCCATTCGTTTCGATTCCATTCCATTCCATTATATTCCATTCAGGTTGATTCCATTCCATTCAATTCCATTCCATTCCATTCCATTCCATTTGTGTTGATTGCATTCCATTCCATGCCATTCCAATCCATTCCATTCCATCCCATTCCATTCCATTCCATTTGGGTTGATTCCATTCCATTGCATTCCATTCCATTCCATTCCATTTAGGTTAATTCCATTCCATTCCACAACATTCCATTCCATTCCATACCATTCCATTCCCTTCCATTCCATTTGGGTTGATTCAGTTCCATTCCATTCCATTCCACTCCGTTCCACTCCATTCCATTCCATTCCATTCCATTCCACTCCGTTCCATTCCATTCCATTCCATTGCATTCCATTCCGTTCGGGTTGATTCCATTCCATTCCATTCCATTGCATTCCATTCCATTCGGTTTCAGTCCATTCCATTCCATTCCATTCCGTTCCATTCCATTTGGGTTGATTCCATCTCAATCCATTCCATTCCATTCCATTCCATTCGGGTTGATTCCATTCCATTCCATTCCATTGCATTCCATTCCAGTCCATTTCATGCCATTCGGGTTGATGCTATTCCATTCCATTCCATTCTGTTTGATTCCATTTCATTCCATTCCCTTGCATTCCATTCCATTCCATTGCATTCCATTCGGGTTGATTCCATTTCATTCCATTACATTCCATTCCATTCCACTCCATTCCGTTCCATTCAGGTTAATTCCATTCCATTCCATTCCATTGCATTCCATTCCATTCCATTTCATGCCATTCAAGTTCATTCCATTCCATTCCATTCCATTCCATTCCTTTACATTCCATTCCATTCTATTCGGGATGATTCCATTCCATTTCATTCCGTTCCATTCGGGTTGATTCCATTCCGTTTCATTCCAATTCTTTCCCATGCATTCCATTCCATACGGGTTGATTCCATTCCTTTCTGTTCCATTCCATTCCATTCCATTTCATTACATTCCACTTGCGTTCATTGCGTTCCGTTCCATTTCATTAAATTGCATTCCATTCCATTCCATTCCATTCCATTCCATTTGTGTTGACTCCATTCCATTCCATTCCATTTCAATGCATTCCATTCCATTCCATTCCATTTGGGTTGATTCCATTCCATTCAATTCCATTCCATTCCATTCCATTCCATTCCTTTCCATTCCATTCCATTCGGGTTGATTCCATTCATTTTCATTCCATTCCATTCCATTGAATTCCATTCCATTCATGTTGATTTCTTTCCACTCCATTCCAATCCATTGCATTCCATTGCACTTGGGTTGATTACATTCCAATCCATTCCATTCCATTCCCTTCCATTCAATTCCATTCCATTCCATTCCATTTGGGTTGATTCGATTCCATTCCATTCCATTTCATAGCATTCCATTCCATTCCATTCCATTCGAGTTGATTCCATTCCATTCCACTCCATTCCATTCCATTCCATTCCATTCCATTCCGTTCCATTCCTTTCCATTCCATTCGGGTTGATTCCATTCCATTCCATTCCATTCTATTCCATTGCATTCGATACCATTTGGTTTGATTCCATTCCATTCCATTCCATTCCATTCCATTTCAATCCATTTAATTCGGGTGGATTCCATTCCATTCCATTCCATACCATTTCATTCCATTCCATTCCATTCAGGGTGATTCCATTCCTTTCCCTTCCATTGCATTCCGTTCCATTCCATTCCATTCCATTCCATTCCACTGTGGTTAATTCAATAGCATTCTATTCCGTTCCGTTCCATTGCATTGCATTCCATTTCATTCCATTCAATTCCATTCCATTCCATTCCACTGGGGTTGATTCAATAGCATTCTAGTCTGTTCCGTTCCATTCTATTCCATTCCATTCCACTCCGTTCCTTTTCTTTCCTTTGCACTGGGATTGATTCAATAGCATTCTATTCCGTTCCGTTCTGTTCCGTTCCTTTCCATTCCGCTGCGCTTCACTCCTCTTCACTCCAATCCAGTCGGTTTGGTTGAAAAGCATTCTATTCCGTTTCGTTCCGTTCCATTCCATTCCATTCCACTGGCGTTGATTCAATAGCATCCTATTCCATTCCATTCCGTTCTGCTCCGTTCCACTGCACTCCGCTCCACTCCACTCCACTCGGGTTGATTTAAAAGCATTCTATTCCGTTTCGTTCCATTCCATTCCATTCCATTCCATTCCACTGTGGTTGACTCAATAGCATTCTATGCCGTTCCGTTCCATTCCGTTCCGTTCCGCTCCGCTCCGCTCCACTCCACTGCACTTGGTTTGTTTCAATAGCATTCTATTCCGTTCCATTCCATTCCGTTGCGTTCGGTTCCGCTGCACTCTGCTCCTCTCCGCTCCACTCCAAGCGGGTTGATTGAAAATCATTCTATTCCGTTTCATTCCATTCCATTCCATTCCATTCAAATGGGGTTGATTCAATAGCATTCTAAGCCATTCCGTTCCATTCCGTTCAGTTCCGTTCCACTCCGATCCACTCCACTCCACTCGGGTTGATTCAATAGCATTCTTTTCCGTTCCATTCCGTTCCATTCCATTCCTTTCCATTCCATTGTCTTCCACTTGGGTTGATTCAATAGCATTCTATTCCGTTCCGTTCCGTTCCTTTCCACTGCACTCCGCTCCGCTCCGCTCCGCACCGCTCCGCTCCACTCCACTCGGGTTGATTGAAAAGCATTCAATTCCGTTTCATTCCATTCTATTCCATTCCATTCCATTCCATTCCATTGCACTGTGGTTGATTCAAATCATTTTTTCCGTTCCATTCCATTCCATTCCACTGGGGTTGATTCAATAGCATTCTATGCTGTTCTGTTCTGTTCCGTTCAGTTCCGCTTTGCTCTGCTCCGCTCCACTCCACTGCACTCGGTTTGATTCAATAGCATTCTACTCCGTTCCATTCCATTCCATTCCATTCCACTGGGGTTGATTCAAGAGCATTCTATTCCGTTCCATTCCTTTCCATTCCATTCTATTATATTCCATTCCATTCCTTTCCATTCCACTGAGGTTGATTCAATAGCATTCTATTGCGTTCCATTCCGTTCCATTCTGTTCCGCTGCGCTCCGCTCCGATCCACTCCGCTGCACTCCACTCGGGTTGATTGAAAAGCATTCTATTCCTTTTCGTTCCGTTCCATTCCATTCCATTCCATTCTATTCCACTGGGGTTGATTGAAAAGCATTCTATTCCGTTCCGTTCCATTCCATTCCATTGCATTCCATTCCACTGGGTTTGATTCAATAGCATTCTATTCCGTTCCATTCTGTTCTGTTCCGTTCCGCTGCGCTCTGCTTCGCTCCGCTCCACTCCACTCGGGTTGATTAAAAAGCATTCCATTCCGTTTCATTCCATTCCATTCCATTCCGTTCCATTCCATTCCACTGGTGTTGATTCAATAGCATTCTATTCCGTTCCATTCCGTTCCGTTCTGTTCGGCTGCTCTCTGCTCCACTCCACTCGGGTTGATTGAAAAGCATTGTATTCCGTTTCGCTCCATTCCATTCCATTCCATTGCATTATATTCCATTCCATTCCACTGGGGTTGATTCAGTAGCTTTCTACTCCGTTCCGTTCCATTCCATGCCATTCCGTTCCATTCCACTGGGGTTGATTCAATAGCATTGTCTTCCGTTCCTTTCCATTGAGTTCTGTTCCGTTCCGCTGCGTTCTGATCCGCTCCGCTCCGCTCCACTCCACACGGGTTGATTGAAAAGCATTCTATTCTCATTCGTTCCATTCCATTCCATTACATTACATTCTATTCCATTCCATTCCACTGTGGTTGATTCAATAGCTTTCTATTCCGTTCCGTTCTATTCCAATCCATTCCATTCCATTCCATTCCTTTCCATTCTACTGTGGTAGATTCAATAGCATTCTATGCCGTTCCATTCCGTTCCGTTGCGTTCCATTCCGCTGCGCTCCGCTCCTCTCCACTCCACTCCAAGCGGGTTGTTTGAAAATCATTCTATTCCATTTCGTTCCATTCCATTCCATTCCATTCCACTAGGGTTGATTCAATAACATTCTATTCCATTCCGTTCCATTCAATTCCATTCCATTCCATTCAACTGGGGTTGATTCAATAGCATTCTAAGCCATTCCGTTCTGTTCCGTTCTGTTCCGTTCCGCTCCGATCCGCTCCACTCCACTCCACTCGAGTTGACTCAATAGCATTCTTTTCCGTTCCGTTCCGTTCCATTCCATTCCTTTCCATTCCATTGTATTCCACTAGTGTTGATTCAATAGCATTCTATTCCGTTCCATTCCGTTCCTTTCCGCTGCGCTCCGCTCCGCTCCGCTCCGCACCACTCCGCTCCACTCCACTCGGGTTGATTGAAAAGCATTCAATTCCGTTTTGTTCCATTCTATTCCATTCCATTCCATTCCATTGCACTGTAGTTGATTCAAATCATTCTATTCCGTTCCATTCCATTCCATTCCACAGGGGTTGATTCAATAGCATTCTATTCCGTTTTGTTCCGTTCCATTCCGTTCCGTTCTGCTCCGCTCCGCTCCACTCCACTCAGGATGATTGAAAAGCATTCAATTCCGTTTCGTTCCATTCCATTCCATTCCATTCCACTGCTGTTGATTCAATAGCATTCTATTTCATTCCATTCCGTTCCGTTGCGTTCCGTTCCGCTGCGCTCCGATCCTCTCCGCTCCACTCCAAACGGGTTGATTGAAAAGCATTCTATTCTCTTCCGTTCCATTCCATTCCATTCCATTCCATTCCATTCCACTGCTGTTGATTCAATAGCATTCTATTCCATTCCATTTTATTCCATTCCATTACACTGGGGTTGAATCAATAGCATTCTATGCCGTTCCGTTCCGTTCCGCTCCGCTCCACTCCACTCCACTCGGGTTGATTCAATAGCATTATATTCCGTTCCGTTCCATTCCATTCCATTCCACTGGTGTTGATTCAATAGCATTCTATTCCATTCCGTTCCGTTCCATTCCATTCCATTCCACTCCATTCCATTCCATTCCACTGGGGTTGATTCAATAGCACTCTATACCGTTCCTTTCCATTCTGTTACGTTCCGTTCCGCTGCATTCTGCTCCGCTCCACTCCGCTCCACTCCACACGGGTTTATTGAAAAGCATTCTGTTCCCTTTCGTTCCATCCCATTCCATTCCATTCCGTTCCATTCCATTCCACTGGGGTTGATTCAATAGAATTCTATTCCGTTCCGTTCCATTGCTTTCCATTCCATTCCATTCCAATCCATTCCACTCCACTGGGGTTGATTCAATAGCATTCTATTCCATTCCATTCCGTTCCGTTCCGCTGCACTCCGCTCTGCTCCGCTCCGCTCCACTACACTCGGGTTGATTGAAAAGCATTCTATTCCGTTTCATTCCATTCCATTCCACTCAATTCCATTCGATTCCATTCCACTGGGGTTGATTCAATAGCATTCTATTCCATTCCGTTACATTCCATTCCATTCCGTTCCATTCCATTCCACTGGGGTTGATTCAATAGCATTCTATTCCATTCTATTCCATTCCATTCCACTGGGGTTGATTCAATAGCATTCTATGGCGTTTTGTTCCGTTCCTTTCCGTTCCGCTCCGCTCCACTGCACTCCTCTCGGGTTGATTCAAGAGCCTTCTATTCAGTTGCGTTCCGTTCCATTCCATACCATTGTATTCCATTCCATTCTTTTCCATCCCATTCCTTTCCATTCCACTGGGGTTGATTCAATAGCATTCTGTTCCGTTCCGTTCTGTTCCATTCTGTTCTGCTGTGTTATGCTCCAATTCCATCTGCTGCACTCCACTCGGGTTGATTTAAAAGCATTCTATTCTGTTTCGTTCCATTCCATTCCATTCCATTCCATTCCACTGTGGTTGATTCAATAGCATTCTATTCCGTTCCATTCCATTCCATTGCATTCCATTCCATTCCATTCAATTCCATTCCATTCCATTCCACTGGGGTTGATTCAATAGCATTCTATTCCGTTACGTTTTGTTCCATTCCTGTCCATTCCACTGCGCTTCACTCTTCTCCGCTCCACTCCACTCGGGTTGATTGAAAAGCATTCTATTCCGTTTCATTCCATTGCATTCCATTCCATTCCATTCCACTGGGGTTGATTCAATAGCATTCTATTCCATTCCATTCCATTCCATTCCACTGGGGTTGACTCAATAGCATTCTATGCCATTCCATTCCGTTCCGCTCCACTCCGCTCCACTCCACTGCACTCGGTTTGATTCAATAGCATTCTATTCCGTTCCATTCCATTCCATTCCATTCCATTCCTTTCCATTCTACTGTGGTAGATTCAATAGCATTCTATGCTGTTCCATTCCGTTCCGTTGCGTTCCGTTCCGCTGCGCTCCGCTCCTCTCCACTCCACTCCAAGCGGGTTGTTTGAAAATCATTCTATTCCGTTTCGTTCCATTCCATTCCACTAGGGTTGATTCAATAACATTCTATTCCATTCCGTTCCATTCAATTCCATTCCATTCCATTCAACTGGGGTTGATTCAATAGCATTCTAAGCCATTCCGTTCTGTTCCGTTCTGTTCCGTTCCGCTCCGATCCGCTCCACTCCACTCCACTCGGGTTGACTCAATAGCATTCTTTTCCGTTCCGTTCCGTTCCATTCCATTCCTTTCCATTCCATTCTATTCCACTTGTGTTGATTCAATAGCATTCTATTCCGTTCCGTTCCGTTCCTTTCCACTGCGCTCCGCTCCGCTCCGCACCGCTCCGCTCCACTCGGGTTGATTGAAAAGCATTCAATTCAGTTTCGTTCCATTCTATTCCATTGCATTCCATTCCATTGCACTGTAGTTGATTCAAATCATTCTATTCCGTTCCATTCCATTCCATTCCACTGGGGTTGATTCAGTAGCATTCTATTCCGTTTTGTTCCATTCCGTTCCATTCCGTTCTGCTCCGCTCCGCTCCACTCCACTCAGGATGATTGAAAAGCATTCAATTCCGTTTTGTTCCATTCCATTCCATTCCACTGTGGTTGATTCAATAGCATTCTATTTCGTTCCATTCTATTCCGTTGCGTTCCGTTCTGCTGCGCTCCGCTCCTCTCCGCTCCACTCCAAACGGGTTGATTGAAAAGCATTCTATTCTCTTCCGTTCCATTCCATTCCATTCCACTGCTGTTGATTCAATAGCATTCTATTCCATTCCATTTTATTCCATTCCATTACACTGGGGTTGAATCAATAGCATTCTATGCCGTTCTGTTCCGTTCCGCTCCGCTCCGCTCCACTCCACTCCACTCGGGTTGATTCAATAGCATTATATTCCGTGCCGCTCCATTCCATTCCATTCCATTCCGTTCCACTGGTGTTGATTCAATAGCATTCTATTCCATTCCGTTCCGTTCCATTCCATTCCATTCCACTCCATTCCATTCCATTCCACTGGGGTTGATTCAATAGCACTCTATACCGTTCCTTTCCATTCTGTTACGTTCCGTTCCACTGCGTTCTGCTCCGCTCCACTCTGCTCCACTCCACACGGGTTTATTGAAAAGCATTCTGTTCCCTTTCATTCCATCCCATTCCATTCCATTCCGTTCCATTCCATTCCACTGGGGTTGATTCAATAGAATTCTATTCCGTTCCGTTCCATTGCATTCCATTCCGTTCCATTCCAATCCATTCCACTCCACTGGGGTTGATTCAATAGCATTCTATTCCATTCCATTCCGTTCCGTTCCGCTGCGCTCTGCTCTGCTCCGCTCCGCTCCACTACACTCGGGTTGATTGAAAAGCATTCTATTCCGTTTCATTCCATTCCATTCCACTCAATTCCATTCGATTCCATTCCACTGGGGTTGATTCAATAGCATTCTATTCCATTCCGTTACATTCCATTCCATTCCGTTCCATTCCATTCCACTGGGGTTGATTCAATAGCATTCCATTCCATTCCATTCCATTCCATTCCATTCCATTCCACTGGGGTTGATTCAATAGCATTCTATGGCATTTTGTTCCGTTCCTTTCCATTCCACTCCGCTCCGCTCCACTCCACTCGAGTTGATTCAATAGCATTCTATTCCGATCCATTCCATTCCATTCCATTCCTTTCCATTACACAGGGGTTGATTCAATAGCATTCTATTCCATTCCTTTCCGTTCTGTTCCGTTTCGTTCCACTGCGTTCTGCTCCGCTCCGCTCCGCTTCACTCCACATGGGTTGATTGAAAAGAATTCTATTCCCTTTCGTTCCATTCCATTCCATTCCATTCCACTGGGGTTGATTCAATAGAATTCTATTCCGTTTCGTTCCATTCCATTCCATTCCATTCCAATCCATTCCACTCCACTGGGGTTGATTCAATAGCATTCTATTCCGTTCCGTTCTGTTCCGTTCGGTTCCGCTGCTCTCCGCTCCGCTCCACTCTGGTTGATTGAAAAGCATTCTATTCCGTTTCGTTCCATTCCATTCCACTCAATTCCATTCCATTCCATGCCATTCCATTCCACTGGGGTTGATTCAATAGCATTCTATTCCATTCTGTTTCATTCCATTCCTTTCTGTTCCATTCCATTCAACTGGGGTTAATTCAATAGCATTCTATTCTGTTCCATTCCATTCCATTCCATTCTACTGGGGTTGATTCAATAGCATTCTATGCCATTCCGTTCCGTTCCTTTCCATTCTGCTCTGCTCCGCTCCACTCCACTCCACTCGGGTTGATTCAATAGCATTCTATTCCGTTCCGTTCCATTCCATTCCATTCCATTCCATTCCACTGGTGTTGATTCAATAGCATTCTATTCCGATCCTTTCCATTCCCTTCCATTCCGTTCCGTTCCGCTGCACTCCGCTCCGCCCCGCACAGCTCCACTACACTTGCGTTGATTGAAAAGCATTCTATTCCGTTTCGTTCCATTCCATTCCATTCCATTCCACTGGGTGTGATTCAATAGTATTCTATTCCGTTCCGTTCCATTCCATTCCACTCCATTCCATTCCATTCCACTGGGGTTGATTCAATAGCATTCTATTCCGTTCCTTTCTGTTCTGTTACGTTCCGTTCCGCTGCATTCTGCTCCGATCTGCTCCGCTCCATCCCACACGGGTTTATTGAAATGCATTCTATTCCCTTTCGTTCCATTCCATTCCATTACCTTACATTCCATTCCATTCCACTGGGGTTGATTCAATAGAATTCTATTCTGTTCCGTTCCAATCAATTCAATTCCATTCCATTCCAATCCATTCCACTCCACTGGGGTTGATTCAATAGCATTCTATTCCGTTCCATTCCGTTCCGTTCCTCTGCGCTCCGCTCCGCTCCACTCCACTCGGGTTGATTGAAAAGCATTCTATTCCGTTTCGTTCCATTCCATTCCACTCAATTCCATTCCATTCCATTCCACTGGGGTTGATTCAATAGCATTCTATTCCGTTCCGTTACATTCCATTCCATTCCGTTCCATTCCATTCAACTGGGGTTGATTCAATAGCATTCTCTTCCGTTCCATTCCATTCCATTCCATTCCATTCCACAGGTGTTGATTAAATAGCATTCTATGCCGTTCCATTCTGTTCCTTTCCGTTCCGCTCTGCTCCGCTCCTCTCCACTCCACTCGGGTTGATTCAACAGCATTCTATTCCATTCCGTTCCATTCCATTCCATTCCATTCCATTCCATTCCATTCCATTCCACTGGTGTTGATTCAATAGCATTCTACTCCGTTCCGTTCCGTTCCGTTCCGCTGCACTCCGCTCTGCTCCGCTCCGCTCAACTCCATTCGGGTTGGTTGAAAAGTATTCTATTCCGTTTCATTCCATTCCATTCCATTGCATTCCATTCCATTCCATTCCATTCCACTGAGGCTGATTCAATAGCATTCTATTCCGTTCCATTCCATTCCTTTCCATTCCATTCCACTGGGGTTGATTCAATAGCATTCTATGCGGTTCTGTTCCGTTCTGTTCCGTTCCGCTCTGCTCCGCTCCAGTCCAATGCACTCGGGTTGATTCAATAGCATTCTATTCCGATCCATTCCATTCCATTCCATTCCATTGCATTCCAGTCCACTGGGGTTGATTCAATAGCATTGTATTCTGTTCCGTTTCATTCCGTTCCGTTCCGTTCTGCTGCACTCCGCTCCGCTCAGCTCCACTCCACTCGGGTTGATTGAAAAGCATTCTATTCCCTTTCGTTCCATTCCATTCAACTGGGGTTGATTCAATATCATTCTAAGGCATTCCGTTCCGTTCCGCTCAGTTCCGTTCCGCTCCGATCCACTCCACTGCACTCCACTCAGGTTGATTCAATAGCATTCTATTCCTTTCCATTTCGTTCCATTCCATTCCTTTCCATTCCAATCTATTCCACTTGGGTTGACTCAGTAGCATTCTATTCCGTTTCGTTCCATTCCGTTCCATTCCGCTGCGCTCCGCTGCGCTCCACTCCACTCCGCTCCACTCCACTCGGGTTGATTGAAAAGCATTCAATTCCGTTTCGTTCCATTCTATTCCATTCCATTACATTACATAACATTACATTCCACTGGGGTTGATTCAAAAGCATTCTATTCCATTCCATTCCATTGCATTGCATTCCATTGCATTGTATTCCATTCCATTCCACTGGGGTTGATTCAGTAGCATTCTATTCCGTTCTATTCCATTCCATTTCATTCCATTCCATTCCATTCCATTCCATTCCATTTCATTCCATTCCATTCCATTCCATTCCATTCCATTCCATTCCTATGGGGATGATTCAATAGCATTCTATGCCGTTCCGTTCCATTCCGTTCCGTTCCGTTCCACTCCGCCCCTCTCCACTCCACTCGGGTTGATTCAGTAGCATTCTATTCCGTTCCGTTCCATTCCATTCCATTCCATTCCACTGTGGTTGATTCAACAGCATTCTATTCCGTTCCATTCCATTCCATTGCATTCCATTCCATTCCATGCCATTCCATTCCACTCCACTGGGGTTGATTCAATAGCATTCTATTCCTTTCCTTTCCGTTCTGTTCCATTCCATTCCATTCCATTCCACTGGGGTTGATTCAATAGCATTATATGCCATTCCGTTCCATTCTGCTCCACTCTGCTCCGCTCCACTCCACACGGGTTGATTGAAAAGCATTCTATTCCCTTTCGTTCCATTCCATTCCATTGCATTACATTCCATTCCATTCCATTTCACTGGGTTTGATTCAATAGAATTCTATTCCGTTCCGTTCCATTCCATTTCATTCCAATCCATTCCACTCCACTGGGGTTGATTCAATAGCATTCTATTCCAATCCGTTCCATTCCGTTCCGTTCCATTCCACTGCGCTCCGCTCCACTCCACTCCACTCGGATTGATTGAAAAGCATTCAATTCCGTTTCATTCCATTCCATTCCACTCAATTCCATTCCTTTCCACTCTATTCCATTCCACTGGGGTTGATTCAATAACATGCTATTCCGTTCCATTACATTCCATTCCATTCCGTTCCATTCCATTTCACTGGGGTTGATTCAATAGCAATCTATTCCATTCTGTTCCATTCCATTCCATTGCATTCCATTCCCCTGGGGTTGATTCAATAGCATTCTTTTGCATTCCGTTCCGTTCCGTTCCGCTGGACTCCGCTCCGCTCCACTCCACTCAGGTTGATCGATAAGCATTCTACTCCGATTCGTTCCATTCAATTGCATTCCATTCCATTCCAGTCCACAGGGTTTGATTAAATAACATTCTATTCCATTCCTTTCCGTTCTGTTCCGTTCCTTTCCGTTCCACTGCGTTCTGCTCCGCTCCACTCCGCTCTACTCCACACGGGTTGATTGAAAAGCATTCTATTCACTTTCGTTCAATTCCATTCCATTCCATTCCATTCCATTGCACTGGGTTTGATTCAATAGAATCCATTGACTATAGATACATAGTTTTATATATGGACTCTCTATTCTCTTCCATCAATTCATATAATTTTCCTTCATCAATACTGTGTTGTCTTGATTACTGATGCTTTGCCGTAAGGTTTGGAGCACAGGGGTGTGAATTATCCTAATATGTTTTCTTTTATCAAGACTATTTTGGCTATTTTGAGTCCCTTACCATCCCATGTGTATTTTAGAATCAGCTTGTCAGTTTCTAGACAGAAGTCTGTTGGGATA
This sequence comes from Pan paniscus, assembly GCF_029289425.2. Taxonomy (NCBI): domain Eukaryota; kingdom Metazoa; phylum Chordata; class Mammalia; order Primates; family Hominidae; genus Pan; species Pan paniscus. The sequence goes on along the minus strand of NC_073267.2, from coordinate 39,451,040 downwards.
CTTGCAGGGATTACGTCAAACCTGTAGTTCACCTTGTAAAGTAGTACAATATTAAATCTTCCAATTCATGGGTAGAAGATATTTACTAATTATTTAGATATTCTTTAAACAATAATTTTTAATTTTCAGACTAAAATCTTGTATCACATTTTCCAAATTAATTATTATTTCTTTTTTTGATGCTATTTTAAATTGAAGTGTTTTCTTAATTTCATTTTTGGGTTTTCATTGTAGATATGTGTAATTGATTTTTGTACATTTATCTTGTATGCTGTAATATTCCTGAAATAATTTACTAGTTCTATCATTCAATGGATTCCTTAAAATTTTCTATATACAAGAATTTTATTTTCAAATAAGTTTTATTTCTTCCTGTTCAATATGGGTGACTCTTTTTTTTTTAGTTGCCGATTTGCCCTGCATAAAATCTTTAGTACAGTGTTGACTAGAAAAGGTCAAAGTATATATCCTATTCTTATCTCTGACCTTAGCGGGAAAGCATCCTTTACCATTAAGTTGCATGCTCGCTAGTGGCTTTTCACAGGTGCCATGTATCTGGTGTAGAAAGTTCTCTATTCCTAGTTCATTGAGTTTTTATTTTTATTTTTAATCATTAAAGCATTTGGATTTTATTAAATGTCTTTTCCGAATCTATCGACATAATCATGCAATTCTTGTTTCTTATTCTATGGATAAGATGTATTACCATAATGGATTTTGGGCTGTTAAACCAACCTGAGATTACTAGTATAAATTTGACTTTGTCATAGTGTGTAATTCTTTTATATGTTGCTAGATCTGATTTGTTAGTATTTTTTAAGGAATTTTGCATTTATACTTATAGTAGTTTTATTTTTCTATGCTATTTGGACTAATTTTTGTATCAAGGTAACACTGGCCCCACAGAATAAATTGGGAAGTCAATATTTCTCTTTTTAAAAAAAGTCAGTCAAGAATTAATATCAACTAGTAAACGCTAACAAATATGATTAATATTATAAATTATTAATTTCTCTAATTTTTATTTTCTTCCTTCTGCTTGCTTTAGGTTTAGTTTGCTATTCTTTCCAGTGCCTTAATGTGGAAGGTCATCTTATCTCCTCCTTTCCTTTGTCTTTTCATTTTGTAAAGAGTGTCTTTTTAGCATCAGGTGAGCGCCCCAGTTTGGTAGTACTCCATGATTATTGCTGTACAACAATGACAGGTAATATGTCCTGAAGACAATGGAAACTTAACATTCAAAATCCGCCTAGATTCCACCTTATGTGATATGTCTCTTCCTTTGATTGGTCCTAATTTCTACCCTTTCTCTATTATAAACCATGAGTACAGTGGCATTCAATGAGTTCTGTGAGTCTTTTTAGTAAATTCTTGAAACTGAGGGTGTTCTGGGGAAATCCCTGAACTGGCAGTTGGTGACAAAAGTGCGAATCATCTTATATGGCCTCTTCCTTTGAACTTTTCAGCTGGACCCAAACTCTGCACAATTTGGGCCAGAAGTCTCGTGTTGACTTTGCAGCCTAAAGTATCTTGTAGTTTGTCTAACCCTGAATAAATTTGCTTTCATCAAATATTGTATTTGTTACCCCAAAATTACTATCATGTTTCTTTTCTCCAAATAACTTACATTCGGAGAAATAGCCAACTGAATCTGTAACTCAACAGAAACAAGTGATCCATATACCTTATAAGTGGCCATTTCATTTTGCCTTCTTCCACCAAATCTTAGCAACCTCAACCATTGCCATGAGCCACTGTAGGCCTACTGTCTACAAACAAACAAGTATCTTTTAAAAACACTTCATACTCCCATTTGATAAATTTCCCAGCAAAGAGATGCTTACTTTAACTCTATGCAAGTGGCTCATATTCGCAAAGTCTGGACATATTATTCATGTAGTGTGAGAAAATCATCCCAGTGATGCCAGCACATTCTCCTTCCCATGATCTGCTTAGTTTGCAAACATATTCAGGCCGTAGGTGCGAGATTTGTATTTCACAGTATGACAATTTTATGGAGGTCATTGAAACTTACATTTAGCATTTTAGCACAGTCACGCATCACTGAATGACAGGGATACGTTCTAACAGATGCATCCATAGGCAATTTCATCATTTTGCAAACGTCAGAGAGAATATTACAAACACCTAGTTTGTACAGCTTACCACGTCTAGGTTATATGGTATAACCTCTCTCTCCTAGGCTACAAACCTGTGTGCTACATTACTATACTGAATACTGCAGGCAATAAGAACACAGTGGTAAGAGTTTATGTATGTAAACATACTTAAACATAGAAAAGTATGTAAGAATATGTATTATAATCTCATGGGACCACATTTGTATATGTAATCCATCTCTGACTGAAATATTATTATGCATGACATGACTATGACAAAAATAATACACTTTAAAAAATGTACACATGTAGCAAACATATTATTTTAAAAATAAAAATATTTATTCAGTGTAAGAATTTGTAATGATCACAGCTTATATTTAAGTACAGTTTCAAATGCCTAGTGCACTTACTATTTATTTCTTTGTGTATTTTAAACATGTATATAATAAATATTTTTCAGGTTCAACAATACATATCAATCCTACATGCTCTAATAAATATTAGTTAAAATCAATTGGTAAATTCATGTATATATATGCATACCTGTATCACTGAGCGTGTGTGCATGTATGTTTGTGTAAATGTAATTGTATGTGTGTGTAAATGTAATTGGATGCATCCTTATATTTACCCTTACCTACAAGATTTCCAAGATTCATTTATGATCTTTAGATGATGGGCATTTAAAGATTTACCAAATACAACTGTAATAGTGGAAAATATCAAGATGTTATTAAATTCATTTTGTGCACATAATTGTTTCTATAAATTTATGTTTCTAGCAAAACTGGCAGTAATGTTCATGCACAAAATAATTTTCTAAATAAAAAATAGAAACGTTTTCTCAGTCATTAATTTTTAAATTATTTCTCCTCAATAATTAATGTGAATTAATTCTTAATTCTTAATTATAGAAAAATGTTGCACTTCAGAGTTCGGAAATTTTTACATGTTGTACACATTTCACTAAGCAGAACAACTTCTGAAATATTGGCATTAATTAATGTCACTCAGCAATTATTGATTTCAAAGGCATTAATTACCATTCATATTCTGAATCACAAGGGTACTTTGGCATCTTAATTAATCAAGCTCTTTCTATCATCATCTACACTTTAATTACTTAACAAACATTTCTCTGTGTGAGAAACTTTGTGCAGGTTATCTTCTACCCTTGTCTTTTGTCTGATGGTGCAAAAAATTTTCATAAGCATGTATTTCTGAATGCCTGATGGATTGACATATATAATAAGCTGCTAGTATTAAAATACTTGACATAAAACGCATCCAATCTTCTCCCTGTTTACATAAATTCTAGGTTTCTCCTATTTACCTCAAGCCTATTTACCTCAAGCACGTATGCAAAGACTGGTGGAGGCGTGAAATTTAGAGGTCAAACGAAACACCTAGCATTGCTAGGGCAGCCTCCCACAACAAGGAATCCTCTAGTCCTAAAGGTAAGTAGCACCAAGGTTCAGAAACCATAATCTAGACAGGAAACACTACGTAGCTATTCCAAGTGCTCAGGAAAACACATCAGTGCCCTCGAGGGGAAAAGTGTAAACATTTTAATTGCTGTACATGGTGACACAAATCCATGTTGTTAATCTAAGTGGAAGGGGCTGAAGCACAAAACGTAATTCAAAGAGTTTACTTGAGGCACAATGAGGACAGCTGCCTGGAAGAAACAGGCCCAAGTATCCCTGGATATGAACTCCCTTTGGAGCTTTGCAACAAGCAGTTTCTTAAAGGCAAAAAAGGGACAAGAAGTGGGATGATGCAAAGAGGTTTGTCACAAATTCTCATTGGCTTATGGAAATAACATTTATTAGTGACTGGCTATACACTGTTACACTATTATGGGGTGTGGATTATAGTGTCTGGTGTGGCGTTATTGGTTAATTTATAGCTACTGTGGCAACAGCAAGCAGCCTAGATGAACACACAGCTCAAAGAGGAGCAGGACAGAACTGCTGTCTCATTTGAATATCTCTCTGGGCCTGATTATTTCAAAGGACTTGCATTTCTCACATGAAAGTTATTTTCTTTTCTCGATGTCCATAAATGCGAATAAATAGACGTAAAATAGATCTTTTCGAGGATGAAGTAAATGGAATGTAAAACAAAACCCAAGCTAACCAGAAATCATAGAGGGAAGGAAAGGTTATAAATATATGGATTTTTCAAAGTGATTTTAAGCTATTAGGAATCAGTTAAATGTTGGGAGATTTTGTCTGAGAATGGGCTAAAGGAGAATGTCCCTTTTGCCTTCTGAAGTTTCCCTGAAAATCACTAATAGGAGGCAGATAAATAGTAGAAAAGGCATACAGGTTTCTGCAATGTGTGTACACTGGAGCCTTTAGAACGAAGACCCAGACACACGATGCATGCAGAAGCTTATCTACCACATGAAGTTTACAAAAAGAATGGGGTCTTGGATCACAGGGAAAAAAAAAAAGAAAGGTTATGTGAGAAAACGACCCTGGCTAGCAACAGTGGACTTATTCCCTAGGTGGAACCTCACCGGGAGCAGTCCTCAGGGAGAATAGACAGAAAATGTTTCTTTCAGACCTTTGGAGACCTCAGACTCTCAGTTAAACTTTCCTAGATCCAGACAAGGGGGCAGACCTCAGAGAAAGCCTGGCTGCATCAAGGGAGATTCTCTACCGATGCAAATCTCCCCAAGACAGCTTTGCAGCTAACTTTGCATTTCCAGCCCTTCTCAATAGCCATTTTGAAATATATCAAGGAAATATATTTAGGGGTAAAATATATTAGTTTCTCTCATACAGCTATAAAACATACAGGAATAATTTTTGTCAATGTCTACTACAAATCCAATATAGCACTAATTATAAAACCCACCAGATATTGAAGAAAAAATATGTAGAGTACCTCAATTACAAATGTTGATACTAAAATGCTAAATAAAATAAAAATAATATCCAACAATATTTGAAACAGTAAGACAAGAAATTGGCAAAAAAAATAAAAATAAAACAAATATGCACCTTGGGGATGAAAGTGTGCTTCCAAATTTGGTAATCCAATAATATTAATAATCATATTGATTAGCCCAAATTAAAAATAAATAGGGGATTCTCAGTACATGCTAAAGTATATTTGTTAAAAGGCAATATTCATGTCTTTAAATATTTTAAATGCTATAAAGTGTCTGATATTCTATATGCAAACATGTGTATGTCCATTAGAAGAAGAGAGGCCCGATTTTCATATGTCACTACAAAGAGATAGAGAAGTGGATAGATAATTTGCATATGCATGGAGAAAGCTTAACATAGAAATTTGCTATCATATTAAAGGAATTATAATTCAACAATAAAATAATTCAAAGGTAAAATTATAAATATTTTTAACAGGTACATTAATATTAGATAATATTTATACGAATTGTGAAAATATTCAATGCTAAAATAAGATACAATGTCTAAACATCAGTATTAAAACTAGTATAACTTTTGCTTGTTTATACAAGGAAAATTCAAGCTCGACCTCAAATTATATGGGAAATAAAAGAAAAATTTTAAGGGAGCTCTTTAATAACATAATCATATGTATATATACACACACATATATAACTTGTATATATGTTATATGGGATAGATATAGATTTAACATGTTATATCTATATTTGTATCTATAACTACAGCTGTATGTATCTACATTTCTATATATTTACTCAGTGATATAAATATAGACTGGAATAAATATAAGGACACATATGATTATTGGATAAAAAAGATTTAGTATCATAAAGACAAATTCTTTCCAAATTCACTTATGAATTCACAACAATATACAGTTTCATTAGTATAATTTAAAATTTTTAAATAAATTCCAGGATTCATTGAAAGGAATATACATGTATAAAAGCAGTCCAGAAAGAAGCAAGAGTGCACTAAACTAACTTGCTATTAAGATACCTTTTTAAACTTAGTCACTAAAACTGAGCAGTACTGATTTGGAGTACTGGAATTTAGGTATATGGGATCTCAAAAGCACAGAGCTCAAAGGAGACCCCTGTATGCACGAGAGCTGAAGATGTGCTTTGGAAGGCATTACAAAACCACGGGCAAAGTTCCTTTAGTGTTTTAGTCTTACTAGGTTTGAAAAGCCAGAGAAAAGACTCAAGACCACCATATAAGAGCAAAACAAAAGGACAGGGAAATAATGTGAAGATACTGAAACATTTTACATAAAGTTGTATAAAACATCCTTTAAAGAAAATATAAAGTTTAGGATATACATAAAAAGCAGCAGAGCCACTAAATAAATAAATAGGCATTGTAAAATAACAAGAGAAAATTTAAATGGATTTCTAAAAAATATACACACCTATGATTTTTAAAATATGTTTAAGAAATCCCATATTTCACTGGGCAGCCTTTCACAACACAGATATGTTAGGACATAAAGGTCCTTCTGTTTTTAATTTACTAGTGTTTATAGGGTTACAAATGTCTTCTACCATTGTCTTTTTTCTGATGGTGCAAAAAATTTTCATAGGCATGTATTTCTGAATGCCTGATGGATTGACATATATAATAAGCTGCTAGTATTAAAATATGTGACATAAAACGCATCCAATCTTCTCACTATTTACATAAATTCTAGGTTTCTCCTATTTACCTCAAGCACGTATGGAGCGAATTCTTACCTTTTAATATTGCCATGGCATTCACATTGAACATAAGTTGAACTCTCTCATATGGTAGCTGGGTTCGGATTCCCTTGAATATTTCCAGTTCTAACCCTCACAGTTCCTCAGTGTGGCTGGCCTAGATATTGACCCTACACCGTTGTCTCCTCCTAGTGACTACCAGCTATGGAACCGTTGGATATAACCTACGTGACTCACCCCACAGACCTCACAGCCCACATGGACAGCCCCCACACGCCACTGTCACCTGCTCGGTTGCAGCGGGAGTCAAGAAATGTGCCTGCTGGCACTCACCCCACTGACTAGTGCCCCGTGGAAAACTTATCTGGATAATGTTCTGGGCCCAATAAGGGCTGGAGTCCCACAGACCCCTTTTCTCTCTCCTGCTCCCCACTCATCTTCCTCATTTTGTTCAGCCCTATGAGGTGTGCTACTGTATTAGTCCATTTTCACACGGCCAGTAAAGACATGCCCAAGACTGGGTAATTTCCAGAAGAAAGAGGTTTAATAGATGCACAGTTCCACATGGCTGGGTAGGCCTCACAATCATGGCACAAGCCAAAAGGCACGTCTCACCTGGCAGCAGACAAGACAAGAGAGCTTGTGCATGAAACTCCCCTTTATAAAACCATCAGATCTTCTGAGACTTATTCACTATCAGAAGAACAGCATGGGAAAGACCTGCCCCCATGATTCAATTACCTCCCACCTGTTCCCTCCCACAACATGTGGGAATTCAAGATGAGATTTGGCTGGGGACACAGCTAAACCCTCTTCTCAGCTACCCTCTTCTCTCTGGATCTGTGAGTAATAAACCTACTTCTGTGATTTCCCATGTTTGGTTCTGTGGCCTCCATGTGTCTGAGCTGACCTACACTGGAACCTAACTCTCCTCCTGGCCAGGGTCTCTGAGAGTGGCTCTTGTCAGAAATACACAGGACACAGGTCAGGAAACAGTCACCAGGTATCTCTTAGTCTCAACAGATGTTCTGTGAGAGGGAGGCCTGTTCGTGGGATGCACACCTGGCCACTGCTGGGGTAAGGAAGTGTCCTGTGAAAGGCACATGTTAAGCATCCACAACCCCCTGACCAGAACCCCAGAAAGGCAGGGCTCCAATTGACAGTCACTCTCCAGAGACAAACCTCAAGCCCTAACTGGAGGAAAAGAAAATACTGTAAAAAGTTGAATTTATCTTACTATTTCAATGATCCAGTAAAGACATTCTATGCCTGTACACCACATATTTTCTTTGATTGTGGATTTATTTTAGATATAATTTTAGGTCTGGCTTTCACTTTAGCCTGGTCCCTACCTCAAGCATAAGGTAAAGATTTTCCATGCGTTCTTTTCTGGTACTACTACCTGCCAGTGTGGGGTCATGTCCTAGTCTATCTTGAGGGAATCCCCCTGTTCATTATTGTCAGAGTGAGACTGTTAAGTCTTGATTTCCCTGGACAACTTCACTGTATGACTTTTAATATGATTTTTTAATGTACCCTTTACTGGACAATAAATTCCATAGTTATCTGAGTAAGAGATATGGTCAGGAAGAGGCATTGCCTCATTCAGCTTTTCTCTTAGGTGAACTCGCATATGTTCTCCTCACCCGCCAGTCACCTCTAAACTGTCTTCTTTCAAGACAACAAACAGAACTCGAGTGTGTATCTTTCACCACTGGATTTGTGTTTGCTCCATAAAGCTTCATGCTTAACAGGGTTTCTGTTAGCATTTTCTCTATTTATTTTCCCATAAAATATCACAGGCCTTCTTCCTATGGAATTATGGGTGATTTCCTTCAATCTGCATCATATCAAGTTGAGGTTCATGTTGATGAAAAGTAAAGCATACTTTGAAAATATCAGTAAGGATGTTTTCCCCTCCTTTTTAGCACCTGTGCTTGTGTTACAAGCACATTTTAATACAATTGTAGTCTCATGCTTTGATCATTCCTATGATGAAAATAACATTTTTAGATAAAATATCTGAGTTTTATGAGGCCTTTAGTATGTGATGTGATAGAATATCAGAAGACCATACTTTTTTCTAGTTGTCCGTGCAATTCTATCATTGTTTCATCTTTACTCCTACCAGAGTAATTTTCCAAAATAGATATCTTGTCATTCTTCCTGTTGTTATCAGTAAACATGTGAAATGAAAGCTAGATTATATAATTTATCTAGAACAAGAAAGTAGAATTGAATCTGTATTCATTAATGAGACTAACCAGTCAATTACACAGACAGGCATTTTACATTTTGAAGATCATATGGACCCATTGTCAGAAATATTATTATTTATCTCTATATGGACATCACCTGTGCATATTTACATAGAAATCAATGAGAGCAGATTTTTATTTTTATTATATACATTTTTTGAGATAGGGTCTTGCTTTGTTGTCCAGGCTGGAGTGCAGTGGTGCAATCACTGCTCACTGCAGCCTCAGCCTCCCAAGCTCAAGCAATCCTTCCACCTTGGCCTCCCAAATAGCTAGGACAACAGGTGCACATCACCATGCCCACTTTCTGTTTTTAACTTTTGATAGAGACTGGGTCTTGCTATGTTGCCCAGGGTGCTTGTGAACTCCTGGGCTCAAGGAATCCTCTCATTTCAGCCTCTTCAACTGCTGGTATTACAAGCATGAACCACCATACGGGATGGAAGCTGATTTTTAAAATACTGAGATCATATAGATGACAGCACCTGAGAAATAGACAACACCAAGCTTTATGTTAAAAGGTGTGAGGGTATCAATATTGTTGTGGCTATTGGGGAGGAAACCATTAGTAAAACCAGTAAGTTAAAGCTCCTGCTTTAAACTTTGGCTTTAATTTAACAAATGTTCTATGGAGTGACAGTACGTATGTAACCATGCTATGCCCATTCGCAGATGCAGTAGAGGGAAGAATTTCTCAAAGACAACTGTTCTAAAACTCAAATTGAACCGTCCTGGGTTTGAAAAGAGAAAGTCCAGGAATTACCAAATATTTTAGATATCAGATACAAGAGAATGCCAGGTGTGCGATGATAATCAGCAATGGTTGTTCACACAATACATCAAATCAGTATTTGAATTAGCTTTTGAATTACAAGGACAAATGGATCAAGTCTAGACTCTTTAGTAGATAAATCTTACTAGGCTGAGATGTGTTTTCCCCTGTTTGTCCACAAGGAGATTACAAATTGGCAAACCTCAGCTGCTCTCATTTTATGCTGTCACCAAGCCAAAAGCTGAAGTTCATCAATCAGTGTGTCTAATTGTTCACTGGCTACATACGATTTTGTAGTTTCAGCTATCTTTCCAACTTCCTACATCATCACCTTCATTTGATCTTGTTTTTTTCCACTATCACTTCTTTATTGACCATATAAAGAATACAAGTAAGTTCTTATTTTGTTATTGTTCATTTTAGTCTAATTTCATCAAAAGGTCACTATCTTTTAATTTCATTTTAATTTCAAAGATTAAATGAAACTTACATAGAAATGAGTGTAAGATTTGCATTTGCATTATTTTGGCATCAATTTGCTATCCTCCCTCATGCACATAGAGATCATTTCCATGTACGTGATTTCAAACATCCAAGTGCAGTATTAAAAGCAGTTGTAAATTATGGTTCTCATTTTCATAATACAATTACAATATAAACTTTCTCTTGCTGCTGTAACCAATTACCATAAACTTCATATCTTACAATAAAGTGACTGTTAATCCCACAGTTCTGTAGTTCAGAAGCCTTAAATTAAACTCACAGGGCTAACATCAAGTTTTGGGCAGGGCTGCAGTCTTTCTGAGGGCTACTTGGCAGAATCTATTACTTGATTTTTTTCAGCATCCAGAGGCCACCTTTATTCCTTGGAACATGACCTCATTCTTAGATCCTATTTTTTTTTTTTTTTTTTTTGAGACGGAGTCTCGCTTTGTCGCCCAGGCTGGACTGCAGTGGCGCGATCTCGGCTCACTGCAAGCTCCGCCTCCCGGGTTCACGCCATTCTCCTGCCTCAGCCTCCCGAGTAGCTTGGACTACAGGCGCCCGCTACCACGCCGGCTAATTTTTTGTATTTTTAGTAGAGACGGGGTTTCACCGTGTTAGCCAGGATGGTCTCGATCTCCTGACCTCGTGATCTGCCCGCCTCTTTTCTTTTTCTTTTTTTTTTTTTTTGAGATGGAGTCTCCTTCTGTCACCCAGGCTGGAGTGCAGTGGCACGATCTCAGCTCACTGCAACCTCTGCCTCCCGGGTTCAAGTGATTCTTCTGCCTCAGCTTCCTGAGTAGCTTGGACTACAGGCACTTGCCACCACGCCCAGTTAATTTTTTGTATTTTCAGTAGGGATGGGGTTTCACCATGTTAGCCAGGATGGTCTCGATCTCCTGACCTGGTGATAAACCCACCCCAGCCTCCCAAAGTGCTGGGAATAGGCGTGAGCCACCACGCTGGGTCCTCATTCTTGTATCTTAAAAGTCAGTGATGTTGAGTAATTTCTCATGCCACCACCTCCAAGGTTGCTTTTCTTCTGCCTTCTTCTTTCACTTATAAGGAAGTTTGTGATTTCATCGATCCCACCCATTTAAGACAATCTCTCTATCATTTTTCCGCAACATTAATTTCACTTGAAATCTAATTTCACATTGCCGTGCAACCTAACATATTTGTATGTTAGACTCTGGGAATTAGGACATGAACATTTTTGGGAGGCCATTCTTTGGCCTACAGCAGACATAATCTGTTTACCTGCAGATTATAGCGTTCTTTATTTTTCAGTCTCCCTCTCTTAATTTTTTTAAAATAATATTAATTGTAGTAAAGAGAAAGAAAAGAAAACAAAGGAAGAAAAAGAAGGAATGAATGAAGGAAGGAAATAAAGAAAGAAAAGGAGGAAATGAGGGAAGGAAGGGAGGGAGGGAGGAAGGGAGAAAGGCAGGAAGGGAGAAAAAAGAAAGCATGAACACAAGAAAGAAAGAAAGAAAGAGAAAGAAAGAGAGAAAGAAAGAAGGGAGGAAGGGAGGAAGGAAAGGAGGAAGGGAGAAAAGCAGGAAGGGAGAAAAAAGAAAGCATGAACACAAGAAAGAAAGAGAAAGAAAGAATGAAAGAAAGAGAAAGAAAGAAAGAGAGAAAGAGAAAGAAAGAGAGAAAGAAAGAAAGAAGGGAGGAAGGGAGGAAGGAAAGGAGGAAGAGAGAATGGTAAAAGGGAGGAAGAAACAGAAACAAAGAAAATAAAGAGGTGAAGGAAGGAAGGAAAAAGAGGAAAGGAAGGGAGGGAGGAAGGAAGAAAAGGAGGGCTGGAGGAAGGGAGAAAAAAGGAAAGAAAGCAAGAAGGTAAGAAAGAAGGAAGGAATATGAGAAAAGAGAGGAAGAAAAGTGAGGGAGAAAGGAAGGGAGGGAGGAGGGAAGGAAGAATAAGAGGAAAGAAAGAAAGAAGGAAAGAAGGAAGGAAGGAGAAAAAAGAAAGAAAAAGAAAGGTAAAGAAAAAAGAAAAGAAAAGGAAGAGGAAAAGAAGAAAGGAAAGAGGAAGGCAAGGGAAGGGAAGAGAAGAGAAAGGAAGATGGAAAGAAAGAAGGAAGAACGCAAGTATTAGAAATTCTGGGTTTATTAGAGAATATGCCATACTGTTTTTTTTTTCACTTGAAAGGAAAGAGTATCTGCCATTGAAGGTTGGATGTCTTGTTGGTGATATTGTTGTTCTTATCTTCCACACGATTACTGAGTTAGTGCCTAGTCTTTCCATTTCTAAGACAAAAGTGTTGATGTCGGCAAATATAATTTTGGATTTTTCCAGTTCACCTTTGATTTCTTTCCTGTTTTACCTCATGGATTTGGAGGTTCTGTTGTTAGCTGCATACCCTAATTAGTAGGATGTTTACATCTTCTTGAGAATTGATTATTCTATTATGTATTATCTCTCATCTCTGATACTATTTCTTGTTCCGAACTCTGTTGTGTCTAATATCAATGTAGTCCTTCCACAGCCTTATTTTAGTGTTTCCATGATATGGCTTTCTCCATATCTTGATGATAACCTCTTTATATCTCTATATATTTGGAGCAAGATATAAAATTTAGACTTGATTTTTTAAAGATTTTTCAAGATGTAATTCTTATTTCTTTGTGTTCTATTTGAAATTCTCTGAGTTTCCAATATTTGAAGTTTGATTTTCTGTCACTTCTTTTAGAATATTTTTGGCAGTTATTTTGAAAAATATTTCTTTTGCTCCATTATTTTTCCCTCTTTTCTTTTTGGGATTTCAATCATAACTAGAATAGGTAATTTCATCTCAGTCTTATGCAGGTACTTTTTCTCAGGGTCTCAGGAATGTAGCCTTCTCACACTTCTGTTCTTTTCCTGACTGTATTGGTGAGCCCAGTGATATTCCTCCTTCACCTTCAAGAGCAGTTTTGTTTTGTTTTTCCTGTTTTCATACTCTCAGCATCAGGAGGATCCTAAGTGTGGCAGTTTTTGTTGCCTTCCCCTACATATTAAGTGGAATATCTTGCTCTATTTGGACTCTTATAACAACATAACATAAACCGGGTGACTAAAAAACAACAGATATTTCTTTTTTCACACTTCTTGAGGCTGTAAGATCTCAGGTCAAGATGCTCACAAATTCAGTGTTGATGAGAGCCCATTTCATGGTTCATAGGTGGTGCCTGCTTTCTATGTCCTCACATAGTGGAAGGCACACAAGAACTCCATTGAGCTTCTTTTATAAAGGCACTAATCCCATTCATAAGGGCTCGGCCCCCAAGACCTGGTCACCTCCCAAGTGTTCTGCTTGATCTGTGTCACATACAGACTCTCTTGGATTCCTTACCAATTGCTTGAGAGATTGCAGTGTGTTTGTGGGGAAAAAGTTTTCAAGATGATGGATCTTTCCCAATTTCTGCAGCTGTCAGCCGTCTCCCAATCTCACCAGCCCCACTTTGTCTTTAGGAATTTATTGATTATTCCAGCTTTACTTGTCATGGTGGTGCCTGTTTGCTTCTGTCCTATGTAAGTGCATCCGTCCTCTTTCTCCTTACAGGTGCTTGTTTTCCCTCACATTTTGACTCAGTTCTTGGCAACCTCGTTGCTATAAAAATAAAGTCATGACTTTGAAGTTAGTTTGGGTCTTTCATTGTTGTCAGGTTTGGAACCCTATTCCATCCCAGATCTCCAAAACCCAGACTTTTTGGGGGGTTGAAATTTTAGGCTTTCTCTTTGAATTGTAGTTTTATCTTCTTTCAGTTACCATTTGCATTTTCATCATGGTTAATGAGACTAAGCTTTTCTTGTGTAGTTGACTGTACCTTTGGATTTTTTCCCCAAATACCTTTTTATTTCTTCTATTCTTTATGATTTTAGAAAATGTAGTTTACATAATTGCAGCTTGATTTTTTACTCAGTTAATGGCATGCTTAATGGAGAGAAAAAAATATTAAATATATTTCCCTTTTTAATTACTGTGCTTTTTTCTTTTCTAAGGAAATGTTTCATTATGTTAAATTTCAGTGTTATTCTACTTAGCTATTCCTTAAATATTATAGTATTTTGGATTTCACATGTAAATTTGTAACATATCTTGAGTTTATTATGTATAGAGTAAGGCTATTTTCTCTTTTTTGTTTTTTAAGGTAAAAATCACATAATATAAAATTAATAACCACCATTTTAAAGCATGCAATGCACTTGCTTTTAGTATATTCAAAATGTTCCAGGGCAATTTCATCATGTCCCTTCCAAAAACCCATTATGCATAAAGTTGTTACACCCTAATCTGCTTCCCTGAGCCCTAATGACCACTAATCTGATTTATATCCCAATTGATTTGCCAATTCCTGATGTTTCATGTGAATAAAATCAAGTAATATTTGTCCTTTTGTGCACTTAACATAATACTTTCAAATTTCACCAATATTATACCATATATAAGTACTTCATTCTTTGTTATAGCTGAAAATTGGGTGTCCATTTATGAGTCAACAAGCATATGCATTGTTTCCACTTTTCGACTGTATGAATATTACTGCTGTAAATATTCATGCACATGTTTATTTTTTGAGCACCTATGTTTTGTAAGATTAACAGCTGACTTAAGAGAAACAATGGAAGCAAGAGGCAGTAGAATAATATATTCAAAAGATGCAAAGGAAAAAAAACTCTCAGCCACGAATTCCTTATCCAGCAATTATTTTTCAAAAATGAAGATAACACAAAGACTTACCCAGATAAACAGAAATATTAACTGAAGTTGTTGCTGGCAGACCTACTATATTAAAAAAAAACTCTAAAATAAATTCCTAAGGCTAAAAGCAAGTTACAGAAGACAGTCACTTGAATCCACATTTTTAAAAAAGCACTGGTATAGGTAATATTGACATTATAATAGACAGTAAAAATGCATTTTTTCTCTTTATCATAAATTGTTTATTAAATAACATGTGTATAATGGCCGGGCACGATGGCTCACACCTGTAATCTCAGCACTTTGGGAGGCCAAGGCGGGCGTATTATGAGGCCAGGAGATTGAGACCATCCTGGCTAACAGAGTGAAACCCCGTTTGTACTAAAAACACAAAAAAAATGAGCCGGGCGTGATGGCGGGCGCCTGTAGTCCCAGCTACTCGGGAGGCTGAAGCAGAAAAATGGCATGAAGCCGGGAGATGGGGCTTGCAGTGAGCGGAGATTGTGCCACTGCACTCCAGCCTGGGTGACAGAGGGAGACTCCGTCTCAATGATAATAATAATAATATGTGCAGAATGTATTGCTGAGTATTTGACATGTAGAAATGGAATACGTCTATAACATATTTTCCAGTAACATCAAAAAGGAGGTAGTTGGAAGAAAAATGTATTGTGATAAGGTAAGAACTCTAGATGGTAAAGTAATAATTACTAAAATGTATTGTTGGCTTTGTAACTTTAATAGATGTAATGTGTAAAGTGATAATACTTTAAAATGGAGGAAACAAAAGAGATTTATATAAAAATGATGTTTCTATGTATTACTAAAAGTTTACTAGTATAAATTGGAAGATGGTTTGAATAATTTATTTTCCATATACCTATATGGTAAACTTGCAACAACAACAAAAATTCTCAAAAATATATAATAAAATAATTCATTAGTAATCTAAAGTTCCCTATTTTAGAAAATATTCTTTCCTTGCAAAATAAAGCGATAAAGAAAAATATTTGAGAAATATATAAAACAAACGGTAAAATTGCAGACACAAATAGAATTTTACCAATTATAATCTTAAATGTGAGCAGATTAAAATCCGTTCCAGAGGCAGATTGTCAGACTGGATTAAAACAAGTGATCCCAATATACGCTGAGATGCAAGGATGGTAATGGATTGAAAGTAAAAAGATGACAAAAAATATCATGCAAAGAGCAATCATAAGAACACTGAACTCATTATACTCATAACACACAATATAGACTATTACAAATGTGAATGGGATTTTAAAAATTTATATTGTAGTAAAAAGGGGGTCCACGCTTTAGGAAGACATAGCAATTACAATCATGTATGCACAGATAGGAGCTAAATTGTTTCCTCTATATAGATGCTGAAATTCTAACCACTGAATGTGACCTCATTAGGAAATAGGTTCTTTGCAGCTGATCAAGTTAAGATACAATCAGATGAGCCTGAATTCAATATGACTGATGTCCTTGTTAAAAGAAGAAATTTGAGTAGAGGGAGACATACACACAGGGAGAGTACCATGTGATTATGAGGACAGAGATTAGCCAAGGAATGCCAAAGACTGCCACTAAACCACCAGAAGTGAGAAACAAGGCACAGAGCAGGCTTTCCCTCATAGCCCTTGAAGGGACCATCCCTGCTGACACCTCAATCTCAGACTTTTAGCTTCCAGGAGTATAAGACTATAAGACTATAAATGTATGTTGTTCAAGGCACCCAGTTTGTGTTACTTGGTTATGGCAGCCCTAGAAAACTAACACATGAACTAATAACAAAGCATAATAACATGAAGCAAAAATTGACAAAAGAGGAGCATCAGCAAAATGGCAGTGGAGACAGCTGCAATCTTTCATTTCCCCACAGAAACATCACACAACTAAGAGAAACTGTCCGAATAAACTTCGCCAAAACTCTGGAAAATGGTCAAAAGATTACAACAACCAAGTGAAAGCAGACTCAAGAAAAAGACAACTGGAAAACTTTACGACATTTTTAACTTGCATTTGCCCCAGCAAATTGGCAGTTCTGAAGGGTCAGAAGCCCACGTTCCCAGTGAGGAAGCCTGGTCCATGGTCCAAAGGAACAAGAGAAGATCTTACCCGCAAATTATTATGTGTCTGTTCTGACTGGTCTGGGGGATACCTAAAGGACTCATGAAAGGCTTTTTTTTTTCTGTGTTGCTAGAATACAGAACAGATAAGGAATGGACATTATTAAGAAACTCTGCAAGGAGACCTAACAAACCACAGATGCTTAGGGCAAAAATTAAAGGTTACACATATAGTAGATCACCTTCAGCACAGCAAGAAAAGTTGGAGAAGAGTATTTCAAAAACTAAGACATACAAAATCATTCACGTACATGGGAGAGTCTACAAAGTCACATGTATTCATAGGTTAAGCCACATGCTGACAAATGTCATAAGAAGACTACACTTTTACCTTGGCCGATCCCTCCCCTCAGTGCAAGCTCTGTGCAAGAGTGAACTTGAACTTCACTCAGTGCAAGAGTGAACACACACTTTGTGCCGGCTTTAAAGAACCCAGCACAAAGCCAGTCTGCATGGCCTAGAGACATATTTTGCTGGACAATGATTACTTGCTTTTCTTTTTGTTTTTCTTGTATTTGCCTGTTTGATTGGTTCCTGACATACCAGAAAATCACTGTCAAAACATTAGCTTAACATTTGTTAAGGAAACAAAAAGACTTCGGTGACCACACCTTATAAACCAAACAGTTTTGTAAATCACTTTGGAAAATTTCACTAAAAAAAAAAAATCCTTAACAATATAATAAGTAAAGAAAATTTAAAACCACAAAACATTACTGTGTTTGTGGGGGGGGGTCTGATTTACAGAGTAAGCACATAGTAATTATAATTATTAGAATGTCCAGTTTTCAAAAAACGTTACAAGGCATACAAAGGATGGGAAAGTGTGGCTCATTCAAAGGAAAAAAATAAATTGACAGAAAATATCCCTAAGGAAACCCAGACATCAAACTTACCAGACAAAGACTTTAAAACAACTCTCTTCATTATACTCAAATGTCAAAAGGAAAACATAAACAAAGAAATAAAGGTTTCAGAAAAAATAGGAAAAAGTAGGAATATCAGCAAAGAGATAACAGAAATTCTGGAGTGGAAAACTACAATGATAAAAATTTAAAAATCACCAGAGGGATTTAAGAGTATATTTGCACACACAGAAGAAGCCATGAACTTGAAGAGAAGAAAATGGAAAATACTGACTCTGAGAAACAGAAAGAATAAAAAATAAACAATGAGCAGAGACTAATGAATCTGTGGGACATCATCAAATAGACCAACATTCATATTCTAGAAGGATAAATTATGTTGTTAAAAAGTTTACCATTCTTTCCTTTCACCTTTCTTCCTTCCTCCTTCCCCCTCCTCCTCCTTTTTACTTTTCTTCCTCTTCCTTTCTCTTCTTCTTTCTCTCCTTCATTATCCCTTTCGCTGTTTCTCTTTCTCCCTTTCTCTTTTTGCTTTTCTTTCAATTTTCTCAATTACTAAGAGATGTTTAAGTACACTTAGCATGTTAGTAGATACGGTTATTTCTCCCTTTAGTTCTCTTTTGAGATTTATAGTCACTCAAATAAAGAGATAACCCAAACATAAGCGTCACAAACAGGCTTTCATACGATTCTTAATTTGGTCCTGTAATTCTTCATTGCTGTGTTAACTTTCTGATGCTTTTAAGGATGCTTTATAACAAATTGTGTAGCTTTTTCCAATGGAATGTTTATTCTGAATTATCTAATTCATATTGTAAGTATAGAGGGAGTTTAATATAAAATTATTAAACTAATATTTGTGAAAGAATGTATTTGTGCATTTAACAAATATGTTAATCCTCAGACTGTTATTGGGCAGCTGAGCATACAGGAATAAAAATAACACAATTTTTGTGTGTAGAATATTTATGGAATACATTACTGGACCCAATAAATAATTTAGTTAATAACATGACAAAGAACCGAAATTGTATACACTACAGAGCATAGTAATGGAATAATGAATGATTAAAGTTATTAATATTAGGTAGAAAATGAAGGGTATCTTTGAGAGCAGAACTCAAGGAAGCAAGCAATTCACCTTATGAGGAAAGAGTTACCTGTGGATAAAGGAGAAACTGAAAAATTTACAAGTCAAGACTTTTTGAGCAAAAACAAAAATATGACTATTAGTCACCAATTCAGTACAGTGAAAAAAATGTTGAAGAGATATCTTGGAAGTAAACCATGTTGTGGAAGAGCATGTAGGGTTTTGATAATCATGGGATGATTCTGAATTAATTTTAAATGCGACAGGAATACATGAGATAATTTCATCAGAGAATAACATGATTGTGTTTGCATTTCAAAGGGGTGTATCTGGTGCACTGTGTAGAATAAATAGGTTATGTGAGCAAATAAATTGGGAGGCTACTCTAATCCAGAGAAAAAAGGTAGTGACTTAGGTGAGAATGCTGTCAGGATGAGTGGTAGTAGTGGTGAGAAGGCGTTAGGCCATGGATGTATTTCATAGGACTGGCCAAGAGAACTGCAGCTAAATTGGAGTGTAGGGAGTGAAATGGAGAACTCAAAGTGACTCAGCACTGGAAGGTGACAGCTGTCACTGAAGCATGCTGATGCCTCTTATTAAGAGAGTTACTTGGGAATGGCAAGATCAAAACTTCTCACTTTCAAATTTATGAAAAATATTGTTTTCAGAACGAATGACTTTGGGATCAGAAAGCCACCATTCTAATTGATGGTTCCACGACTGCACGGGCTCACACTCCCAAGAGCAAAAGTAAATCATCACAAAGGTGCTTCTTGATAATTCTAGAGAATGGAGAATTACTGTAACAGCTTTCTGATTTTAGGAGAGGTAGCAGTTCCCTTTTTAGCCTAAACGCTATTTTTGTTTAAAGCTCAGCCAAGAGACTCCATTATAATTTTCAAATGTGTGTAACTTAAATTCTCATATGAAATACCACTATGCTTAAATTAATCAAAACATTTTCCCCATCTACAACTCTATCTTGTCATTGCAATCATTTTCACAAAAGTGACTGCAGCTCACAGACCCTAAAAGGAGAAAATCCAGGGTAGGTTATCTGATCTAGTTAGTTTTGAAGACAGGATCTAGAGATTATTTAATATGAAATAGGTCACCTGAAATGAAGTGTTTACTGAAAACAGCTTGGATCAGCCCAGTTTTCTACCACTGAACCATGCATTTGGTTTAAAAAACACAACAACTCTGGGGAATATCGGCTGCTTCCAACTGTGTTGAAGGTGTTAAAGAAAAGGGCATACAATTTAAAATGATCATCTGAGGCCTTTATAGTCTCTGCTCAAGAGACTAGAGTCTTCCATTCTTAACGAAACACCCAAATATCTTAATAATTGGGCAAAATCTAAATATCAGAGATAATTTTATCTTGAAGATTGTTAAATTATAACGGTGATTCACTACCTTGCCACGTCTCTGAGTCAAAAATTAGGTCTTTGTTTAGGAATCAATCATAATCTGCAATTTGGAAATAGGAAGATTTTAGAAGACTCAGACATTGACTTTCTTGTGTGCAAAAAAAAAGACGTATTGAGATAAGACAAGTCTTTCCTTGCAAGGATACCTCTAATGCTCATACACCACCTCCCCTAACATTAATAGAGCTTCCAGGTCACTAACCAGTGTCAGAGAGCAGCCCATGCAACTAGAAATTCAAAAGATGTCGAACATAGGGTCAAGCTTAGAATAAGACGTCTTAGCTAATTAAGTATGCTTTTTTTCCCGAAATTCATATTAACAAAATCTTGGATATGTCAGAGAATGCATTCTAAGTTCACTCAACCTAGGAGGGAGAAACATAATTTTAAATTAAGAGCTGAAGCATTCTTGTCCTAACAGAAAGCAAGGAAAACGAAATATCACACCACAGGAGGGATTTCACAAATTTGTGTCAACATCAAAACCTTAAAATAGGCAAGGAGAATGCAGATTCACAATGAACTCTTGTACTTGTTTTGTTCAGAGAAGAGATGGTTCTGAGAGAATGACAGTGAACTAACCCCAGCTGGTTTAGTTGGTGCTTTCAACTGCTGCTTCTGATCAACTCCTTTAGCTAGAATAAATTGATGAGGATTTTGGCATGTGGTATTAGAGATGGTTATTAATTTTTTCCTCTTATTTGCCTTGTTCAATATAGTAAATACTAGCTGTATAAGGCTACTTCAATTCAAATCAATTACAATGAAATATACTTAAATATTGAATTTTTTAGTCACTCTTGGTTCATTATTGAATATCTTCAGCTAAGATTTCCCAACTAAAGACACTAAGAGGTGGCTTAGTTAACTGGTCGTCCACAAATATTGAAGCTGTTGTTAACTCCTGATATATTCTCTGCAAAGAGAATATTCATGAGCCTCCTCCTGAAATCAGCAGCCTAGAGATAGTTTTATAAACGGCATACAAGTTGGAAATCTATATACTCTTTAAGTGTTTGAAATATTAGCTTCCCAGGGAAGAAAATCAAATTCATAAGATATGTTAGGACAATTTAACTCAAGATGATCAAAACTGAAATGACATATTCTACAACATGTGATAAAACCACCCCCTAACAACTTAAAGCAAAACAGGGATTGACCTTAAAGACCTGCCTTTTCCTCATCCCCCAGCCAATCAGTTTTCAAATCTTGCATTTTATTTTGAAAGGTCCTTATCCCCCTGGTCTCTTGTTTCTAGACTTGGAACATATTTAAGTTTGTTACCTCTCTCTACTGACTTTTCTCTCTTCAAACAGTATCTATGCCTGCCAAATGTGAACATACAAAAAACAAATCAGAATGTGCCATTCTGATTTAAACTGCTTATTAGTAAATACCCTCAAGATAACATCTGGGTTCTTAGCTTCAATGAGTCAAGCCTACTTACATCTTTTTTTGTCTTTGGCTGCACATTTCCTATCACATCGCACTCCAGCAATGCCAAGCTGTGCTGGCCTTCTACCCCATCTCCATTATTTTGCCCTCCGCCGCCGCGGCTTTTTGCCCCCCCGCCGCCGCAGCTTTTTGCCTCCCCCAGCCGCCGCGGCTTTTTGCACCCCCCCCACCCGCCGCCGCGGCTTTTTGCCCCCCCACCGCCGCCGCTTTTTGCCCCCCCGCCGCCGCTTTTTGCCCCCCCTGCCGCCGCGGCTTTTTCCCCCCACCGCGCCTTGGCTTTTTGCCCACCGCGGCTTTTTGCCCCCCCAGCGCCAAGGCTTTTTGACCACCGCGGCTTTTTGACCTTCGCCGCTGCGAATTTTGCCGCCCTGGCTTTGTGCCTGCCGCGGCTTTGTCCCCCACCCGCCGCCGCGGCTGTTTGCCCCCTGCCGCTTTTTGCCCCCCGCCGCCGCGGCTTTTTCACCGCCATGGCTTTTCCCCCCCTGCCCCCGCGGCTTTTTACCCGCCGCGGCTTTGTGCCCGCTGCGGCTTTCTGACCCCCCCGCCGCCGCGGCTTTTCGCCCGCCGCGGCTTTTTAGCCCCCGCCGCCACGGCTTTTTGTCCCCCGCCGCCGCGACTTTTTGCCCACAGCGGCTTTTTACCCCCCGCCGCTGTGGCTTTTTGCCCCACCTCCGCCGCGGCTTTTAGCCCCCACCCCGCCTCGGCTTTTTGCCCGCCGCGGCTTTCTGCCCCCGCCCCCCGCCGCAGCTTTTTGCCCCCCTGCCGCCACGGCTTTTTGCTTGCCGCGGCTTTTTGTCCCCGCCGCCGCGACTTTTTGCCCGCAGCGGCTTTTTAGCCCCCGCCGCCGTGGCTTTTTGCCCCACCGCCGCCACGGCTTTCTGCCCCCACCCGCCGCCGAGGCTTTTTGCCCCCCACGCCGCTGCGGCTTTTTGCACCCCCGCCGCTGCGGCTTTTTCCCCGCCGTGGCTTTTTCACCCCTGACCCCGCGGCTTTTTACCCGCCGCGGCTTTTTGCCCCCACCCCGCCTCGGCTTTTTGCCCCCCGCCGCCGCGGCTTTTTCCCCACCGCGGCTTTTTAGCCCTCGCCGCCGCGGCTTTTTGTCTCCTGCCGCCGCGACTTTTTGCCCGCCGCGGCTTTTTGCCCTCCGCCGCCGCGGCTTTTTGCCACCACCCCGCCTCAGCATTTTGCCCGCCGCGGCTTTGTGCCCCTCGCCGCCGCGGCTTTTTGCCCGCCGTGGCTTTCTGCCCGCCGTGGCTTTCTGCCCCCACCCCCGCCGCCGCGGCTTTTTCCCCCCCGCCGCCACAGCTTTTTGCCCGCCGCGACTTTTTGCCCACAGCGGCTTTTTAGCCCCCGCGGCCGTGGCTTTTTGCCCCACCGCCGCCGCGGCCTTTTGCCCCCACCGCCGCCAAGGCTTTTTGCCCGCCGCGGCTTTCTGCCCACACCCGCCGCTGCGGCTTTTTCTCCACCGTGGCTTTTTCTCCCCTGACCCCGCGGCTTTTTATCCGCCGCGGCTTTTTGCCCCAACCCCGCCTCGGATTTTTGCCCGCCAGGACTTTTTGCCCCCCGCCGCCTCGGCTTTTTCCCCACCACGGCTTTTTAGCCCCTGCTGCAGCGGCTTTTTGTCCCCCGCCACCGCGACTTTTTGCCCGCTGGGGCTTTTTACCCCCCGCCGCCGCGGCTTTTTGCCCCCACCCCGCCTCGGCTTTTTACCCCCACCCCGCCTCGGCTTTTTACCCGCCGCGGCTCTGTGCCCCCCTCGCCGCCGCGGCTTTTTGCCCGCCGCGGCTTTGTGCCCCCCTCGCCGCCGCGGCTTTTTGCCCGCCGCGGCTTTCTGCCCACCCGGCCGCCGCGACTTTTTGCTCCCACCCCGCCTCGGCATTTTGCCCGCTGCGGCTTTTTGCCCCCGCGCCGCCGCAGCTTTTTCCCACCCGGCCGCCGCGCCTTATTCCCCCCACCCCGCCTCGGCTTTTTGCCCGCCGCGGCTTCGTGCCTCCCCGGCGCCAGGGCTTTTAGCCCGCCGCGGCTTTTTGCCCCCCACCACCGCCGCGGCTTTTTGCCCCCCGCCGCTTTTTGCCCCCCCGCCGCCGCGGCTTTTTCCCCGCCGTGGCTTTTTCCCCCTTGCCCCCGCGGCTTTTTGCCCCAACCCCGCCTCCGCTTTTTGCCCGCCGCAGCTTTTTGCCCCAACCCCGCCTCGGCTTTTTGCCTGCCGCGGCTTTTTGTCCCCCGCCGCCGCGGCTTTTTCCCCACCGCGGATTTTTAGCCCCCGCCGCCGCGGCTTTTTGCCCCCCGCCGCCGCGACTTTTTGCCCCCCGCCGCCGCGACTTTTTGCCCCCACCCCGCCTCGGCTTTTTGCCCACCGCGGCTTTTTACCCCCCGCCGCCGCGGCTTTTTGCCCCCACCCTGCCTCGGCTTTTTGCCCGTCGCGACTTTTTGCTCCCCCGCAGCCGCCGCGGCTTTTTGACCGCCGCGGCTTTTTTCCTCCCGCCGCCGCGGCTTTTTGCCCCCCGCCGCCGCCGCCGCGGCTTTTTGCCCCCCCGCCGCCGCCGCGTCTTTTTGCCCGACCAGGCTTTTTGCCCCACCGCCGACACAGCTTTTTGCACCCTCGCCGCCGTGTCTTTTTGCCGCCGCAGCTTTTTGCCCGCCGCGGCTTTCTGCCCCCCCGCCGCCGCCGCTTTTTGCCCCACCGCCGCCGTGGCTTTTTGCCCGCCGCGGCTTTTTGCCCCCCTGCTGCCGCGGCTTTTTGCCACCGCGGCTTTTTACCTGCCACGGCCTTTTACCCGCCATGGCTTTTTGCCCCCCGCTGTCGCGGCTTTTTGCCACCCCCCCCCCCCCCCCGCCGCAGCGACTTTTTCCCTGCCGCGGCTCTTTGCCCCCGCCGCTGCGGCTTTTTGCCGCCGCGACTTTTTGCCACTGTCGCCGCCGCTTTTTGCCCCCGCCGCAGCGGCTTTTTGTCCCTGCCGCCGCGGCTTTTTGCTGCCGCGACTTCTTGCCCCCGTCGCCGCCGCTTTTTGCCACCGCGACTTTTTGCCCCCGCCGCCGAGGATTTTTGTCCCCGCCGCCGCAGCTCTGAGGGCGGGAGCAGCAGACTCGGCTGCCAGCTCTACTGGCGTCCTGGCAAGGGCAGCGCCGAGGGGTGCTCCTGGTCCAGCTCTACTGGCGTCCTGGCAAGGGCAGCGCCGAGGGGTGCTCCTGGTCCAGCTCTACTGGCGTCCTGGCAAGGGCAGCGCCGAGGGGTGCTCCTGGTCCAGCTCTCCTGGCTCAGGGATTCCTTGCCTAGGCGCGGGCGCCCCGGGCTCCTTGCCTAGGCCCCTGTGGCCTGCATAGAGCGGCGCTGCCTGCGGAGGCGATGGGAGAGAAGAAGGAGGGCGGTGGCGGGGGTGATGCGGCGGCCACGGAGGGTGGCGCAGGGGCTGCGGCCAGCCGGGCGCTGCAGCAGTGCGAGCAGCTCCAGAAGCTCATCGTCCTCTTCATTGGCAGCCTGTGCGGGCTGTGCACCAAGTGCGCTGTGTTCAACGACCTCACCCAGCAGGAGATACAGACCCTGGAGGTAAGGGGTTCGGGGACCCGGGCTGGGCTCCAGGAGCAGCCCAGACACCTCCATCGGGGCCACAGTTCACTCCTGGCCGAGTTGCATCCTTGAGCCCACGTCACCCCCTTGGAGGCTTCCCCTCCCTCCTGCACTCGCTGACGCGGCAGCCAGAGGACCCGGGACCAGCCCTCACCTTGGGCAGGATTTGTGGAGCGGGTGCGTGGTGGGAACTGGGATGGAGGCTACAGGGTCCCTTGGGGGTGGGGGTGGGCTGCGCGAGGACATCCCCTTACCCCCTGAATTTCCATCTGGTCCAGCCCTCTCATCTTGTAGGTGAGGAAACCGAAGGCCTGAGGGAGAAATGACTTGCCAGGAACCCCTGTTAAGGAAAATTAACAAAGTGTGGTTATTAAAGAAGAACTGAGTTGGGAGTCAGACCTGGAGGCCCGCACCCTTGGTTAAGACATTATACCACCTTGAGTCTGGCCTGTTGACTGAGGGTGAGCCGCTCCATCCTCATGTGATTGTGGGGTCTTAACCTCAAGGGGTTTCCTGCAGGAAGAAGCAAATGGGTTTGCTTTCCTAGCTCTGTCCAGTACGTTAGGGACCCTGAGGACTGAAGAGATTCTTGGAGAGCCATCTGGTGTATGTCATGGGTGGGTCTTTTTTGAAGGTCAGTCTGCCCAGTGAGCTGGCTCAGCCCAAATGAACTGCCTTGAATCTTTGGAGTTGTCTGTGTACTTTTAAGGGCTTCTCAGCCTTGCACCAAAAGATCCCCCTGGAAATTAGGTGGGAAAAACCTTAACTTTTGTGGGGCCTTGTGTTTGTCTTAAACGTTCATGCACATAGCCAGGTGTGGTGGCTCCCACCTGTTATCCTTTCCTGGATCACTTGAGTCAAGGAGTTTGAGAACAACCTGGACAATATAGTGAGACCCCATCTCTACAAAAAATAAAATATTAGCCAGGGGTGGTTGTGCGCATCTGTAGTCCCAGCTACTACTGTGGCTGAGGTGGGAGGAGCACTTGATCCTGCGCTGAGCTCTGATCTCACCAGTGTACTCCAGCCTGGGCCACAGAGCAAGACCGTGACTCAAAAAAAAAAAAAAAAGACAAGAAAAATTCTTAAAGATTTTGCATTCTGTCCCACTATCCATTGGTTTTCATGTGAAGATAATGTCAGAAATTCTTTACAATTGCTTCCAGAAGGAGTAGCCTTTTGATCTAGTGCACAGTTGTCCAGTCTTTTGGCTTCTCAGGGCCACATTGGAAGAAGAATGCTCCTGGGCCGCACATAAAATACACTAATGCTAACAGCTGATGAGGTTAAAAAAAAAAAAGGTTTGTGCATAATTTTCATGCTACCCACCACCACAGATACGTGGAAAAGTCCTTGTAGTCAAAGGGTTGGACACGGCTGATCTAGTGTCTTGTCGTCCATTTTGGCTTTCTCCCTGATTCCAGCATGCAGGTAGAGATGTAGAGACATGCTCTCAGGACAGCTGTTGAGATAAAAAAATTTGTTATCATTTATTCCCAAGCACAGCTGTTTCTCATTGCATTGAAAAAGTCTCCATTCAAACTGCTGTCACATATAAAATCTATGTATGTAAGTCTGTATTTTTCTGTTGTCTTGGCCTTTGTAGGCAGTAGTGTGTTTTAACCGAGCAAACTGTCCTTCCAAATAATGAAGCCAAAGTCAGCCTACCTACTTGCCATTTTTCTTCCCCTTCCATTTTTGTAACCTCAGAATAATTGTAAGAATGAATTAAGATTTGTGTTTAAGGCCAGGCACAGTGTCTCAGGCCTGTAATCTCAGCACTTTGGGAGGCGGAGACAGCTGTATCGCTTGAGCTCAGGAGTTGAAGACCAGCCTGGGCAACATACTGAGACTCGCTCTTGTATAATTTAATTAAAATTGAAAAAAAGAAGAGAAAAAGACCTGTGTTTAAAATTTAAAAAAGGGGGGGGGGAAGTGTAATGCAAAATGTGGACTCTGCCAGCTATGATTGGGAAAACTAGTTTTTCATACAGCATTATCTGTAGACTTGTATTAGCAGCATACTGGTCATAAGCGTTTTGCTTTCCTCAAATATGATGAGGTAAGCTAATTTAAAGTGTATTGGGGCTTTCTGCCGCGTGGCTTCTGGAGGTGTTGAGTCCCAATTTAGCCAATTAATTTGGGTTTAGTTTTGACATGGATAAAGGAGACCAGCTTCATTCATGGTGTACACACAGTTTTGCCAATAAGGAAAAAAAAAGCCACCTGAATGTTCCTACTCATTAGATGCTATCTGGAGAGCTCCTACCCCACCCCCACCAAGGCCCGGGCCATTAAAAAGACTCAATGCAGCCTTTCTGTATCTCATACTGTATTCTGCAAGATACTCCTGTGAAAGAAAGTTGTGCTGCATCAGCCATCTCCCTCCTGAAGATCCCTGCGGATGAGGATTTGTGTTTTGAAAGTTCTGAGAATTCCTGCAACAACAATTCTCAAACTTATTTGTCCATGGGATCTTTTCTTCCACTGAATGTAGTTGGGGAGACACGGCCTTAAGCCTTGAGCAGAGAAAGAGATAAGAAACTGTTGGCTCACTTACAACCAAGTGTTGTGTTTATGTTTTAGGTTTTTATGAAACTGAGGTGCTGTTTGAGGTTCTAAATGAAATTGGGTAGTTGAAGAGAGGCTGGTATCCCTGTAGACTTAGCCAGCCATGAGAAGTTGCCTTTTGTTGAAGGAGGTGTTTTACAAAGGGAAATAGGGTGTTTCCTGGGCATCGCATTAGCAATTAAATACATGTAGCAATGAAATGAAATGAAATGATGAGATGATGAAATGATGAAATGAAGAAATGAAATAATGAGATGAAATGATGAAATGAAATGATGAAATGGAATGATGAAAAATGATGAAATGATGACATAAAATGGTGAAATGAAAAGAAATGAAATAATGAAATGAAATAATGAAGTGAAATGAAATGATGAAATGATGAAATGAAATGAAAAGATGAAATGATGAATTGAGGAAATGATATGAAATGATGAAATGAAATGATGAAATGAAGTGAATGAAGAAATGATGAAAAAATGAAATTAAATGATGAACTGATGAAATGAAATGATGAGATGATGAAATGATGAAATGAAGAAATGAAATAATGAGATGAAATGATGAAATGAAATGATGAAATGGAATGATGAAAAATGATGAAATGATGACATAAAATGGTGAAATGAAAAGAAATGAAATAATGAAATGAAATAATGAAGTGAAATGAAATGATGAAATGATGAAATGAAATGAAAAGATGAAATGATGAATTGAGGAAATGATATGAAATGATGAAATGAAATGATGAAATGAAGTGAATGAAGAAATGATGAAAAAATGAAATTAAATGATGAACTGATGAAATGAAATGATGAGATGAAAAGGTGAAATGAAACGAAATGATTAAATAAAATGAGATGAAAAGATGAAATGAAACGATGAGATGAAATGAAATGATGTGATGAAATGATGAGATGAAGTGAAATGATGAAATGATGAGATGAAATGAAACAAAGCAATGAAGGATGATATGATGAGATGAAGTGAAATGATGAAATGATGAAATGTAATGATGAAATGGAATGATGAAATGAAATGATGAAATGAAATGATGAAATGAAATTGTGAAATGAAATGAGGAAATGAAATGGAATGATGAAATGAAGTGAAATGAAATGATGAAATGAAATGAAAAGATCAAATGGTGAAATGAAATGATATGAAATGATGAAATGAAATGATGAAATGAAGTGAAATGATTAAATGATGAAATAATGAAATGTAATGATGAAATGATGAATTGATGAAATCAAATGAAATGAGATGAAAAGATGAAATGAAATGATGAAGTGAAATGAGGAGATGAAAAGATGAAATGAGATGAAATGATGAAATGAAATGAGGAGATGAAAAGATGAAATGAAATGAAATGATGAGATGAAATGAAATCATGAGATGATGAAATGATGAGATGAAGTGAAATGATGAAGTGATGAGATGACGAAATGCAACAATGAGAAGAAATGATGAAATAATGAAAGGATGAAATGATGAGATGAAATGATGAAAGGATGAAATGAAATGATGAAATGAGGAAATGAAATGATGAAATGATGGAATGAAAAGATGAAATGATGATATGAAATGATGAAATGATGACATGAAGTCAAATGATGAAATAAATGAAATGATGAAATGAAATCAGATGAAATGAAATCATGAGATGAAATGATGAAATGAGATGAAGTGAAATGACAAAATGAAATATTGAGATGAAGTGATGAAATGAAACAATGAAATGAAGTGAAATGAAATGTGATGAAATGAAATGATGAAATGAAATGATGAAATGATGAAATGAAAAGATCAAATGGTGAAATGAAGAAATGATATGAAATGACGAAACGAAATGAAGTGATGAAATGAAGTTAAATGATTAAATGATGAAATAATGAAATGAAATGAAATGAATTGATGAAATGATCAAATGAAATGAGATGAAAAGATGAAATGAAATGAAATGATGAAATGAAATGACGAGATGAAAAGATGAAATGAGATGAAATGATTAGATGAAATCGTGAGATGATGAAATGATGAGATGAAGTGAAATGATGAAATGATGGAAAGATGAAATGCAACAATGAGAAGAAATTATGAAATGAAATAATGAAATGAAAGGATGAAATGATGAGATGAAATGATGAAAGGATGAAATGAAATGATGAAATGAGGAAATGAAATGATGAAATGAAATGATGAAGTGAAATGATGAAGTGAAATGATGAAATGATGGAATTAAATGATGAAATGATATGAAATGATGAAATGATGACATGAAGTCAAATGATGCAATGATGAAAGAAATGAAATGATGAAATGAAATGAGATGAAATGATGAAATGATAAGATGAAAAGATGAAATGATGAGATGAAATGAAATGAGATGAAATGATGAGATGAAAAGATGAAATGAAATGATGAGATGAAATGAGATGAAATGAAATCATGAGATGAAATGATGAAATGAGATAAAGTGAAATGACGAAATGAAATGTTGAGATGAAGTGATGAAATGAAACAATGAAATGAAGTGAAATGAAATGAGATGAAATGATGAGATGAAATGATGAATTGATGAAATGAAATGAGATGAAAGGATGAAATGAAATGATGAAATGATGAGATGAAAAGATGAAATGATGAGATGAAATGAAATGATGAGATGAAATGAAATTATGAGATGAAATGATGAAATTATGAGATGAAGTGAAATGATTAAATGAAATGTTGAGATGAAATGATGAAATGAAATGAAAGAATGAAATGAAATGATAAAATGAGATGAAATGATGAAATGAAAGGATGAAATGAAATGATGAAATGAAATGATGAAATGAGAACATGAGATGAAATGATGAAATGAAAGGATGAAATGAGGAAATGAAATGAAATGATGAAAAGAAATGAAATAATGAAATGAAATGATGTAATAGATGCACCAAAAATACGTATTCACTTTTTTTCTTGGCATCCTTCTAAGAGTATTTTAGTGAGGTTAATTTCTAAAAATAAATTGCTATTCAATGGCTATACAGTTGGCCTTTGCACCACAGGGGTTTGAACTGTACACGTCCACTTAGCAAAACCAACAATTCTACATCCTTATCCACACCCTGCCCATGAAAAGGATGAGGATGAAGACCTGTTTGATCATCTACTTCCATTTAATAACTAGTAAATCTATTTTCCTTATGATTTTCTTTTTTCTTTTCTCTGGCATGTTTGTTAAGAACACAGTATATAAGACACATAACATATTAAATATGTGTTAATTGACTGTTATTTGTAAGGCTTACAGTAGGCTATTAGTAGTTAAGTTTTGGGGGAGTCAAAGTTATAGTGGATTTTCTACTGTGCAGGGGGGCCGGCACCCCAGCCTCCCTGTTGCTTAAGGGTCAACTGTACATGTTATTTCCTTTCCTGTAAGAGAAAAATTATGAGAAGGTCTTTTCTCCAATAAGTGTCTTCAAAATGTAGCAGATTTGAAATGTGTTGGCGCCACCATTTTGCGTCTCACTTTGAAAACTTATTATTTAAAATCGTACTAAAGCCTACCTTACTTTTCCAACCTTAGAAAAAATGTTCCAAAGAAAAGGGGTGAAACGATGCTAGTTTGCCCTGAAATTTGAAATGATCTTTTAAAAATATATTTTGACATTAATTACTTCCAAACTAGAGATCAATTGCATACAAATGGCAGGTCACCCTAATCCACCCTATGACTGCACTTAGATTCATGAGGGATTGTGCCATCTAGAAAGGGCAGAGAGGAGGAATACAGTGCTCTGCGTCTTGAAATAGAAATATGCACATAGCCACATGCTTTGATTCTGTTGTCACTGTGTACTTACTGCTAGGAAAAGGGCATGTTTGTGTATTTTTATGCTAATTATTATCCAAGTTGTTAATGATTTACGCTTTCAGAACCATATAAAGATTTTTTTCCTTTCAGATATAAACTATCTTGCATTGTTCTTCTGATCATATGAGGGATAAATTTGCCTAAATATTCTTCAGACCATAATAGTATGTCCATATAAATGCCAGTAGCAAGAGTAGAATCAACCACAACTGCCTTAGTAATTCTTTAAAGCATGTCTGCCTATAAGTAATTGGCATTTTATATCATCAAGAATCTTTGATATAATAATCTCTCAACTATTTGAAACACGGCTCACATGTATTAATTTTTTAAGCAAATATACATATATAATATCAGTGTATATGAAACTAAATTTTGGACTTTAGAACAGCTTCTTAGAATCCTGACTTAAATGTCTACAGTAATAGTTGGCTTAAAAAAATTTAGCACACTGTCACTATGATGAAAAAAATTACTATAAAATATTTAAAAATTTTTTCCACCCTAACATTTAGAATATTCTCACATTTGTGGTTAAAACCTATTGTGATTGTTCTTAGAATTTAGATTAAAAATGTTACAGAAAGATTGAAGAGAAGCACTTTAGTCAATTTTTAGTTGTTGAAGCATGAAGAAATGGCATTTCATTGACATTTTAAAAATTATTCCGGTTCCCTCTTTGAATTCAAGAGTTTCAAAGATATCTTATTTTAAAATACGAAAATAGGAATCGAATATGAAGGGCTGGTTATGGGTAATAGGATACACTTTTATGAGAGTATGAGATTACAATAACAATACCTCCTCTCATAGAATAGCCAGCAAGTCTCCACTAAATAACAGTGCCTTGATTTTATAGATGTTTAATCATGGATATTGAGCTAATGTGAACCATTTGTAGACACAGGAGTTTATTAAAGACTTATATAATATCTTTCAAGTATTTAGAATAGTGTTGAAATTAAGCCTGCATCCCCACGATTTTCAGCGGTGCTGATACCTAATAAACTCAACCCCTTGCATGCCAAAATTGGCTTAAAGCCCATCTGTTACCCAAGCTACACTTCAAGCATCAAGGTTCAAAAATGTGATTTTGAATATGCAAGAGTTTGAGGAATTCACTACTCACACTTTCTTGAACAGTCTATCCAAGTGCATCAAGCAAAATGTGAGTAAAGAAATTTTGAGCAAAGGATTGATAGTAATGTTGAATACATTTAATAGTAGATCTAAGATTAAAAGGTGAAAGTGAGGGTGAGAAGAGTGTATGAATGCTTTGTGTTCTGACAAAGAGAATGTAGCACCCAGGTCCTACCTGCTTGGATGCATTGCCAGTGCGCACGGTAGGCCATTTTATCCAGGTTTTTAGGTATTGTCTTATTTTGTTTGGTTATTTTCTTTTCAGGAGTGTTAGTCCAAGACCAATAACTCCGTAACTGGTAGATTTGGAAGTCTTTAATAGTGCTTAACATTTTGTACATAGCTTTATAACAGTTTTCTTTTTCTTTTTTTCTGAGAGATTCTTTTCAATATACCCCATCATGGTTGAACTCAAAAATCATTGCTTATTTAAAATCTACAACTGCTGACGTTTTGTAACGTTCGCATTCCAGGTAATTGCTTTTTTGTGCACTTTCTGTATTTTTCTCCATCAGTCTACCTAGATATTTGTTAGATTTAATATTTTAATATTTTTCTGAAAAAGTGAGCTTTTGCATTTTTAAATATATACCCAGTTGCTTTAATTCTGCTTTTTCGTGTACTATTTCCTCGTTTTTTTGTTTTT
This sequence comes from Pan paniscus, assembly GCF_029289425.2. NCBI lineage: Eukaryota > Metazoa > Chordata > Mammalia > Primates > Hominidae > Pan > Pan paniscus. The sequence goes on along the minus strand of NC_073267.2, from coordinate 39,417,290 downwards.
TGTTTTTTGTTTGTTTTTTTTTTTGACATGGAGTCTTGCTCTGTCGCCCAAGCTGGAGTGCAGTCGCGTGATCTCTACTGACTGCAACTTCCACCCCCTACGTTCAAGCAATTCTCCCACCTCAGCCTCCCGAGTAGCAGGGATTACAGATGCATGCCACCATGCCAGGCTAATTTTTGTATATTTAGTAGAGAGTGGGTTTCACCATGTCAGACCAGGCTAGTCTCGAACTCCTGACCTCAGGTGATCCACCTGCCTCGGCCTCCCAAAGTGCTGGGATTACAGGCGTGAACAACGGCGCCTGGCTATCTCCTTCATTCTTTATGTTTATTTTACTGGTTTTATCTCTCTCTCTCTCACTGTTTCTCTCCTTCTCACATTCACTTTGCACTTGTCAAATAGCCCAGGTGATGCTACAGATTTACTCCTTATAAAAGGAGGCATTACACATTACACATGCATCTTAGTGGCCTTACAAAAGTGTTTGGTTTATTTGTATTGACTATTCACCTTTAAAATATTTCAATATTCATTAAAATAGCTTCCAACCAATATTACACTTATGTTTCTAACTTTCATTTTTGTATTGATATCTGCCTTCATTGCTGTTTGTTTAGGAAATATATTCTGTGTCACGTTATTTCCGTGAAAATTGTTTGAATTTGTGGTATGGTCTAGAAAATGTTAATTTTTGTAAGTATTCTGTATGAACATGAAAATAACATGAATTATAATATTCATGTTCCGTATATAATATTTGTGCTTTTTAAAATCCACTAGCTTCTTTTAAAACTTACTCTTTTAATTTTTTCTTTTATCTATTGCTGAAAGACGTGTGTTTGAAATGTCTACAATATTTGGGGACTTCTCCATTTCTACTTACTTTCTGATATTTTTACTTTATATAATTTGTCTCTCTCTCTAAATACGTGTGTGTCTGTGTGTGTGAGAGTGTGTGGTTTGTGTGTATATGTATATGTATGTATCAGGCTAATGCACATTTAAGTCATCACATCTTCTTAATAACTTAAAACTTTTTTCACACTGGTTAGACTAACTTATTTTAATAAATGTTTCTAACTTACATTCTATTTTGTCTACATAGCAACTTTTTAAAAATTGTATTCATGTAGTATGTTTGTATGTATATCATATATACACAGTATCTGAATTGTTTGAACTTCAAAGTTTCTGTAAATTTATATATTAGTTGTGTCTCTTGTAACTATGATAGAGACGGATGTTTTAAATTTTGCTAATCTTTGTATTTTAACAAAAACATTGTCTACTTAGGTTTAAGTTAATCTTTGATCATTTATACTTAATTCTTATTGTTAATTTGTTGTGTATATATATATATATATAATGTCTCATTTTCTCCTATCACTTTCTGTCTTCTTGTTTCAAAATTAGGACTTTTATTTTTATTGTTTTCATAGATACAACAGAGAAATGCATAATGTCCAGTCAATTTATTAAAGTTCCAAAGTCGGTCGCGCGCAGTGGCTCACACCTGTAATCTCAACACTTCGGGAGGCCGAGGCGTGTGGATCACGAGGTCAGGAGTTGGAGACTAGCCTGACCAACATGATGAAACCCCGTCTCTACTAAAAATACAAAAATTAGCCAGGCATGGTGGCACGTGGCTGTCATCCCCGCTACTCAGGAGGCTGAGGCAGGAGAATTGCTTGAACCTGGGAGGCAGAGGTTGCAGTGAGCAGAGATGATGCCACCGCACTCCAGCCTGGGAGAAAGAGTGAATGAGACTCCTTCTCAAAAACAAACAAACATAAAAAAGAGTTGCAAAATCATACCTTTCTGCTCTTGTCAGACAATTAAGGGGTCTTTGAATACTTCAGCCCTAATAATTTGCTTCCTAACATACATATTGCAGTGCTTATCTAATTTTAAATATCCTTTTGTTTCAACAACTAATTTTCTATTTTGATCTATCTGTATGTTTACAATATATTTTGCTCTGTGTTCATTCTTTGATTTCAGAACTTCAATCTTTCTGAAGCATGTTTTCAGAGTTTCCTTTGAGTTTCTTTAGTGGAATTCTGCTGGTGGCGTTTTGTTTTTTGTCTCTAAATATGTGATTTAGCTATAAGTTGATGAATATTTTTCTTGGTTGAGAATTTCAGAATGGCATTATTATTCTTAACAAATAATATTGTTTATTTTACCTTTCATGCTTTCAGATTTCAATATGATTAAAGGTAATTTGATTTTTCTAGTGCTAATTGAAATATTTTTCCCTTCCTGATTGTTTACTATTTCTCTAGGAGATATGTAGATGTAGGTTTATCTCCATTGTAGCTTGCTTAGCATGCATAGAAGTTTTGAATATGTGGATTAGTGTCTTACAAAAGTCTAGAGAACTTTCAGCCAAAATATCATCACATATTGTCCCTTCCCCGTTCCCTTCCTCTATGAGAACACTCACTAAACACATGCTACACTTTCTCACTGTATCTTCCATGTCTCTTCATGATTCTGTCCACATTGTGCCTTTTTTTAAATTTTCTGTAATGCATTCTGAAATATTTATGAACTCTCACCATGGCCATGTCTAATCTGATGAGTTCATTTTTGAGTTTTTAATTTAAAATACTTTATACAAACTACTTTTCAAATTTACTACATCAATTTTTAGTCTCCTAAAAATATATTCATTTTTTTAAATTTTTTGAAAGCAAATGTGCTTTATAATCTAACAGTGATATTTCTACTAATGAGCCTCTTTGGATCTGTTTGTACTCTTTTTCTGCTTTCCTTTCAAATGGTGGAATATCATTTCCTTGCCTACTTAGATGCCTTTGAATGACAAAGATTTATTTTTCTCTGAAAATTATTATTGTGCACTTTTGCATATTAGTAAGAAGAAAATTTGCCAAAGAGAATTTGAATTTTTTGTGAGTCTACTAAAGGCACCACCATTCTGGGACCACATTATATTAATTCTTGGCCTAAAGGTGTTTGGACGTATGTTTGGACAGCACATTTAAACAATTTTTAAATTAATTGCTGTAAATCATTAATGATTGAGTTTCTTTAAATCTGTCCAATCTCAAGTCATTTTTATTTGCCATTTCCAGGGAATGTGAAATGAGACTAATTTACCTCTGATTCTTCTTTAGACTGAGGATATAAATTATGGTGCTAGCTTTAGGGAAGAGCTCCTGTGTGATGCCCTATCTTGGGAAACACTATGTATTACTTTACTGTCCTATGTGAGGTATGACAGTAGGAATCTGCACTCATTCATTTTGCTACATGTCCGTAGGGCAAAATCAGTTTCAGTGTTTAGGTGTATTTTGTCTGCTCCCTGCATTCCCATGGTTTTCACCTTATATTTTACTTTTTTTTTTGTGAACATACCAATGCTTCAATTTTTTTCCAGTAATATAATCAACTATACTATGAGAAAAATTTTGATAAAACGCAAATTTCATGTTTTCCTACTCTAATTGGCTTTTACATAAAAATACAGGTAAAATTTATTTGTGCTTTTTTGCTATTTCTGTTTTGCTATTTTCTGTTTGTCTATGTCTTCACCACATAGGTACAATTAGGGAATTTTGTACACTCTTGTGCCAACTGCTTTGATAGTAACAAAATGTATTTCTCGAACTCCTAGGTATAAAACTCAAGTATCCACGATTTAAATTCTTTTTTGCTCACTTCTATTATGTTTCCAGTCTCAATAGAAATCGATGCCAATACAGAAATACAAGCATTATTCTAATACTTCTCACACATTACTGATATAGATTAAATTTTCTAGATCTCCTTAAATAGTATCATTTTCACTACTTGTATCTTAACTGTTAAGTTCAACATTTTCTGTAATATTAATATATTGTGAAAATTTCCTTACTTTCTTATTTGTCCCAGGTTCAATGTTTTGCAGTCTCTACCTCACCCTGTGAAGCATAAACATTGTACATGCTGTACAAATAATACATCGTTCATGTACTTAGAGATTGCACAATTTTTATTTGGTTGACAATAGCTAATGTTTTCTTCTTCATTTTCTATTTCCTGATTTTTCTTTATTTAGTATATACTACATTGTCATAAAAATAAAAACGTTTTACAAACTAAAGCAAAAGCAACCCTAGGAATAAAATGCACAAATAAAATATATAAACATACGTTTAGATGTACCACGTACCCTGGTAATTTATTTAGACTTTTAATTTTAGTACAATTTTAATTAAAGTCTGTGTATTATCTGTCATCGTCTTAGTATTTTTATATAACAAATTGTGTAAATCAAAAAGTCTCAATGTCATTATAAACTATCTTGGCAGAGGTTGATCTCCAAGGAATAATTTCTATCCTAAATTATGCCAATCCAAATTTCGCTCTACCATCATTCTTTTAATCAGTTTCAGAGGAATAATAAATTTCAAAATTGTTCAAGGTACTTCTTTTAGTTCAAGTACCTTTTGACAGGTGTAAAACTGTAGACAGACTGATACAAACATATTCTAATTGACTCAAAATTATATGGGACCTATTTTAAAATCTAGATTTTAAAATGTCGTGTCAACATACACATGTTCTCCTTGTGAAATAATTGCTTTTTATTCTCTGGATAGAATAATTTAATCTTTAAACCTTCAATTCACTCTTAGAAACAAAATATTACATAAGGATAAGCTTATAAAAATAATTCCCAACTAGCTTTACAGTTCAGAAATATATGTGAAGAATCATCAAGCATCTAATGGATTTCAAGGAGAAATGGGTTAGTAATTTATTCCATATGTCTCAATTTTTCCTAGACTCAAGGCTTCCTTTAAAATAATTGTAGGCATTTAAGAAACCATGTAAACTAGAAAGAAGAAATTGTGATGCTGCCGCTTAGGCTTTTTAAGTCTTTGGACATGATTCAATATATTTTTTAAATTGTATCTTAATTAGACATTGTGAGTTCACCATCTTCCTGTCAATACAGCATCCAAGCTGATTATCGTAGATTACAAGTTCAACTATCAACTGTGTTCTGAGAGTCTAAAAAAATTAATGAACGTATTTGTTTGGGTATTCTTAAAGCAGGAGTGAGGACACAGCGAAAGTGAGACAAGGAAAAGAGAACAAAATAAAGCAGGAAAGATAGAAAAGCCAATACCACACGTGTTAAGAGGTAAGTTCCTGTGTTAGATATCTGGGCTTAATTCTATGGGAAGCTATGTGGAACATGCCTCAGAATTACATCACTGAATCCAGGGAGATTCTTCTTAGTTACCTTCACCTTTTCTTCCCACTTCATGCCCAGTAACAAGCTCCCGTGCTGCTAGAGAAAGTCCTCAGCTAGAAACTGGTGCAAATTCTGGAGATGAGGCCTTGTAGAGTGTTAAGAATGGTTTTCTTCCCAGCAGCTACAGGTAAGGAATAGGGGCTGGGCTATTAATACATCTGCTACAAACCAATAAAGCCCTTATGCTCCTTTTGATGATCGACAATGTATTTAAAAATATTAGATGATCAAGAAGGGCTGCAGAAAGGAGGAAACAGAAACAAACAGCACACCTCTTGGTTTATTTTTATTCATTTCATCAGTTTCAAGGAAAATATGTTGGGAGTTCCTGGCATAGAGAATGTCACAAAGACATGTTTTCAATAATAGTTCTATCCCTAGGGCAGAGAAGACCCAGAGAAAGCCCAAGTGGCTGCTGGAACAAAGTCAGACATCGTGCCACCTGTCCACCCTCCTTGGCTCTGCCATCATGCTGAAGATCGCTTTAAAGGACTGGCTTCCCTCCCCCCAAAATGAAAAGAGCACAAACTGAGAAACTGAATGTGGGAGACAGCAGTGGATTATGCTGTTCTCAGGGGTCACCTAAGGTTTGGAAGCATTCTTTCAAATTAACCCATCTCAGGCCATCTGCAGAGAAGAAAGGTGGTACTTAACTTTTTTTCTTGTCAGCATTTGGTAGGGGTGTTTTATTGACCAAATATGTTCCCACAACCTAGTTTTTTGTGACTAACTAAATATAGTAGAGTTTTAAATTTTATCATCAAATTCTATAGACAATTTTTGATGAAAATAGACTCCATATCTATGTCCTGCTTTTCTTCTTCTTATTAATTACATTGCTGTATAAAAGAACAAGACTTCAGCATCAAGAATATCTTGTCTCTTGGCATTGAATTTATACAAGGTGCTCTTTCTTTAATGCTGTCTCAAAGGACATATTTTTACACATTAAAAAGGGAGATCGGAATCTAGTTGTATTCACTGCTCCAACATATTAATAATTAAAATTAGGAGGTAAATGTGGTCAAAGCTATAGAAAGTCTGAGATGTCATTTATATTGATTACTGTATAGCACTCTACAAACAGAAATTCTTAAATAATAGTTTATATAAATATTTTGTAGCATTTCAAATATTTGAGTGCCTGAAGTTTCTCCTCTTCTATAGTTCAGATTATCAATTTGAAGACTTACTCCGCTAGTTAATATGTTTTTAGTCTCGTTTGAGTATTATATAAACGCAATTTTCAGTTAAATGTGTTCCGCTTACATAAAACATTACAAATTATTGAAGATTTAATTACTTCTTCATGGTCCTGTAATGTCTTTAGAAGATTTTCTTATAATTACCTATCAATATATGTATGCTATGTCAAAGAAAAATCAAACATATATATCATTGAAATTGAAACTTTTTAAAAGTACTTATTAATTCTATTGAAAAACCACATCCATAGGAACAATTACAATATAATATTGTGAACATGTAAACATATACCCTATGTGTATTTTATGTATAAGCATGTATGATTAAAAATATAGTGAAGAATTCTTAAACCTAGTATTATACAGTAAAAATTAGTTAACTTCTGATGATTATTTGTTAATTAAGATAAAATTATTTTGATTTGGGTGATTTTAAATAAAGAAAAATATTAAATTACATGACAAAAATTCTTTATAAAATGTTTATGATTTTTACATTGGTTTTATCACTTTTTCCACTATTTTATTTTAAGATGACCCGCCTTGTTTAAAACACTGTATTCATCTTAATTAAATTAGATTCCATTTGTAAAATAATTAACAAATGATTTGCTCTATTGTACAGTGCGGTTATAAACTGAGTCAGTATCTCAAGATTTGATCCCCATTATCATCATCTCTGGCCCTATTTGTTTGATAAATGTACTGTCTTTTTCCATGCCTGTCACATCTCTATTGCTCTTTCATTTTTCTCTTTGTCCCTTATAGGGAGCATTGCCTATCTCTAGATTAAGCAAAAGTTGCATCATAAAAAAGCACAATAACCTGCTCAATCTTTCTCACACAGAGAAATGTTTGTTAAGTAATTAAAGTGTAGAGGATGATACAAAGAGCTTGATTAAATTAGATGCCAAAGTACCCCTTTGATTCAGAATATGAACGGTATTTAATTTCTTTGAAATCATTAATTGCTGAGTGACATTAATTAATGCCAATATTCCAGAAGATTTTCTGGTTAGTGAAATGTATACAACGAAAAGCACAATAACCTGCTCAATCTTTCTCACACAGAGAAATGTTTTTTAAGTAATTAAACTGTAGATGATGATACAAAGAGCTTGATTAAATTAGATGCGAAGGTACCCTTGTGATTCAGAATATGAATGGTATTTAATTTCTTTGAAATCATTAATTGCTGAATGACATTAATTAATGCCAATATTCCAGAAGATGTTCTAGTCAGTGAAATGTATACAACGTGCAAAAGATTCAGAACTCTGAAGGGCAACATTATTCTATAATTAAGAATTAAGAATTAATTCACATTAATTATTGGGGAGAAATAATTATTAAGAATTAATGACTGAGAAAATGTTTTTATTTTTTATTTAGAAAATTATTTTGTGCATGAGCATTACCTCAAGTTTTGCAAGAAAGATAAATTTAAAGAAACAATTATGTGCACAAGATGAATTTAATAACATCTTGATATATTCCACGATTGCGGTTTTATTTGGTAAATCTTTAAATGCACACCATTTAAAGATAATAAATGAATCTTGGAAATCTTGTAGGTAAGGGTAAATATTAGGATGCATCCAGTTACATTTACACACACATACAGTTACATTTACACACACATACATGCATATAGACTGATTCACGTGTGTGTATATATGTATATGAATTTACCAATTGATGTTAACTAATAATTATAAGAGCCAGTTGGATTGATATATATTGTTGAACCTGAAAAATATTTATTGTATACATGTTTAAAATACACACAGCAATTGCACTAGGCATTTGAAACTGTACTAAAATATAAGCTGTGAATATTTTGTGATCATTACAAATTCTTACACTGAATATTTTTATTTTTACAATATTAATATGTTTGATACCTGTGTACATTTTTTACAATGTGTTATTTTATTTTTGTCATAGAGTCATGTCATGCATAATAACATTTTAGTCAAAGATGGATTACATATACAAAAGTGGTCCCATGAGATTATAATAGATATTTTTACATACTTTTCTATGTTTAAGTATGTTTAGATACATAACCTCTTACCACTGTGTTCTTATTGACTGCAGTATTCAGTACAGTAATGTAGTACACAGATTTGTAGCCTGGGAGAAAGAGGCTATACCATATAACCTAAACGTGGTAGGCTGTACAATCTAGATGTTTGTAATATTCTCTGTGATGTTTGCAAAATGATGAAATTGCCTATGAATACATCTGTTAAAACGTATCCCTATCATTCAGTGATGTGTGACTGTACTAAAATGCTCAATGTAAGTTTCAATGCCCTCCATAAAATTGTTGTACTGTGAAATACAAATCTCTCACCCATGGCCTGAATATGTTTGCAAACTAAGCAGATCATGGGAAGGAGAATGTGCTGGCATCGCTGGGATGATTTTCTCACACTACATGAATAATTATCTACAGACTTCGTGAATATGAGCCACTTGCATAGAGTTAAAGTAGACATCTCTTTGCTGGGAAATTTATCAAATGGGAGTATGAAGTGTTTTTACAAGATACTTGTTTGTTTGCAGCTGGTAGGCCTACAGTGGCTCATGGCAATGGTTGAGGTTGCTAAGATTTGGTGGAAGAAGGCAAAATGAAATGGCCACTTATATGGTATACGGTATATGGATCACTTGTTTCTGTTGAGTTACAAACTCAGCTGGCTATTTCTCCTATGTTAGTTATTTGGAGAAAAAAAAACGTGATGGTAATTTTGGGGTAACAAATACAATATTTGATGAAAGCAAATTTATTGAGGGTTAGACAAACTACAAGATACTTTAGGCCGCAAAGTCAACATGAGACTTCTGGCCCAAATTGTGCGGAGTTTGCATCCAGCTGCACAGTTCAAAGGAAGAGGCCATGTAAGAAGATTCTCACTTCTGACACCAACTGCCAGTTCAGGGGTTTCCCCTGAACACCCTCAGTTTCAAGAGTTTACTAGAAAGACTCACAGAACTCATTGAATGCCATTGTACTCATGGTTTATAATAGAGAAAGGGTAGAAATTAGGACCAATAGAAGAGACATATCATATAAGGTGGAATCTAGAAGATTTTGAATGTTAAGATTCCATTGTCTTCAGGACATATTACCTGTCATTGTTGTACAGCAACAAACATGGAGTACTACCAACCTGGGGAGCTCACCTGATGCTAACAAGACACTATTTACAAAATGAAAAGACATGAAAGGATGAGATAAGATGACGTTCCACATTAAGGCACTGGAACGATTAGCAAACTAAACCTAAAGCAAGCAGAAGAAAGAAAATAAAAATTAGAGAAATTAATAATTTATAATAATATTTGTTAGTGTTGAATAATTGATATTACTTCTTGACTAGCTTTTTTAAAAAAGAGAAATATTCACTTCCCAATTTATTCTGTGGGGCCAGTGTTACCTTGATACAAAAATTAGTCCAAATAGCATAGAAAAATAAAACTACTATAAGTATAAATGCAAACTTCCTTAAAAAATACTAACAAATCAGATCTAGCAACATATAAAAGAATTATACACTATGACAAAGTGAAATTTATACAAGTAATCCCAGGTTGGTTTAACAGCCCAAAATCCATTAAGGTAATACATCTTATCCATAGAATAAGAAAAGAGAATTGCATGATCATCTCGATAGATTCAGAAAAGACATTTAACAAAATCCAAATGCTTTAATGATTAAAAATAAAAATAAAAACTCAATGAACCAGGAATAGAGAACTTTCTGCACCAGATACATGGCACCTGTGAAAAGCCAACAGCAAGCATGCAACTTAATGGTAAAGGATGCTTTCCTGCTATGGTCAGAGATAAGAATAGGATATATACTTTGACCTCTTCTAGTCAACACTGTACTAAAGATTTCATGCAGGGCAAATCGGCAACTAAAAAAATAAGAGTCACCCATATTGAACAGGAAGAAATAAAACTTTATTTGAAAATAACATTCTTGTATATAGAAAATTTTAAGGAATCCACGGAACGATAGAACTCGTAAATTATTTCAGCAATATTACAGCAAACAAGGTAAATGTACAAAAATCAATTGCACACATCTGCAATGAAAACCCCAAAATGAATTTAAGAAAACACTTCAATTTAAAATAGCATCAAAAAAAGAAATAATAATTAATTTGGAAAATGTGATACAAGATTTTACTCTGAAAATTAAAAATTATTGTTTAAAGAATATTTAAATAATTAGCAAACACCTTACACCCATGAATTGGAAGACTTAATATTGTAGTACTTTACAATTTGAACTACAGATTTGATGAAATCCCTGCAAGTATCCCAACAGACTTCTGTCTAGAAACTGACAAGCTGATTCTAAAATACACATGGAATTGTAAGGGACTCAAAATAGCCAAAATAATCTTGAGAAAAGAAAACATATTAGGATAATTCACACCCCCATGCTCCAAACCTTACTGCAAAGTATCAGTAATCAAGACAACACAATACTGATGAAGGGAAAATATATAGATTGATGGAAGAGAATTGAGAGTCCATATATAAAACTATGTGTCTACAGTCAATGGATTCTTAAAGTGGTGCCATGTGCAATTCAATGAGGAAGAGACAGTCTTTGAACACACTGGGTCAACAACGTACACGTGGATCACCACTTGCAAAATAATAAATTCGAACCCTTACTCCAAAGCATACAAAAATATTAACGCAAATGAATTAAAGGCACACATGCAAGAGGTAGAAAAAAGCATATGGGAAAATCTTCAGGATTTTGGATCTAGCAAAGTAATAGCTGTAACCCCAAAAACATGAGCAACAAAATAAAAATTAGATATTTAAAATTTCTTAAAAATTAAAGACATTGGTGTTTCAAAGGACAACCAAGCAAGTCAAAAGGCAGCTCAAAAATTGTGAGAAGATATTTGAAAAACACGTATCTATATGTCTGTACATATATATGTAACTTGAATATAGAAAAATTGTTTTAACTCCGTCACAAATATCCCAACTCAAAACTGATAAATGATAGGAATAGATGTGTTTCCCAAGAAGATACATGAACGGTCAATAATCCCATAAAAATATACTCAATAGCATCAGTCATCAGGCAACTGCAAATCAAAACCACAGTTAGATACTCTATGGCTAGAACTGGCCACTTTGGAAAATAATTTGATGGCTTCTAAATATATGAAACATAGAATTGTCATATGACCCAGAAATTTATTCGTAGGTATACACCCAGATTATTGGAAAGAGGTGTTCAAACACAAATTGTACACAAGTATTTTTAGCAGCAGTATTTAAAATAGCCAAAGGCTGAACACAACTCAAATGTCAATAAAAATATTATTGGATAAACAAAATGTTATATCCATGAAATTGAATGTTATACAGTTATAAAAAGAAATAAAGTACCAATACGTACATGAACCTTGATAGCATTATGCCAACTGAAAGAAGCCAGGCAGAAAAGGCCACCTATTGTATGATTCCATTTAGATGAAAACAGACTAGGAAAATCTACAGAGACAGAAAACAGATTTGTGGTTGCTTAGGATTGAGTAGGGGATGGGTGCCTAGGAGGTTAACAGCTAGGGAAAGTGGGGTTTCTTTTTGAAGTGATGAAAATGCTCTAAAATTCATTATGATGATGGCTCCACTTATCTGTGCATATACTAAAAGCCACTGACTTGTAGACATTAATGTGTGCACTCTACACTATGTAAATTATATCTCAATAAATCCTTTCAAAAATACACAGAAGAGTAAGGGTTTTGGAATGTTGCAGCTGGGAGGCAGTTTGAAATACTGAATAGGCCTCATCGAGAATGTGAAGTTTCAGTAAAGACTTGAGGAAGTTGAATGAGCTGATCATTGGATTTATGGACGGCTATCTTTCCAAGCCAAGAAATTAACTAGAGTCTTGATCATAAGGCAGCAGCAGGTTGGCATGTCCAGAGGACAGTGAGGTGGCCAGGACCACTGGTAAGATCAAGGGTGAAGACATAAAAGAATTTTGGCGGTTAACATGTGGCAGATGATGATGGGCTTGCAGATCATTGTAAGAAATGTTGTTTTTAGTGTACACGAAATGGGGAGACAAATCATTATCCCATTATCAATATTTTAATAAATTGGATCCATGAACCAAATCCAATGAGATTAAATCAATTAATAATATGCAAATTTGCATTAAAATTACAAGAACTACTTGCACATTTGAGAGCAGGAGAGATGATTTTTATCAGCAATAATAAACATTATTAATTTTAATTGTGATCAGCTAATTGAGATTAATTGCAATACATCATGCTTTATAATGTGACCGTCAAAAGGAAAATATGATTGTAATCTTATACTACATCTATCAATGTCTTTTATTCATAAGAGTATAGAGTAAGCCCCTAGTTTTCAAAGCCAACCTATGAAGCAGTGACATCTTATGCAAGTTTGCTGCTTTCTGCCACAGTGATCCTTGGTCAGCGGGCACAAATTGTTTTACAAATGCCCCTAGGTCTAAAAATAGTTTGGATCACAACGAACACAGAAACACCTTCATCCCTTCAGAAATACCTATCAATTACTTCCAATACAGAATGAAAAATTGACAAAGGAAATATGTGGATTGTAAAAATGCCAGTTAGCTTGCAACTACATGAAAGAAAAATGCCATTTTTATTACCTTAGGTCATTGTTTCACATGAGTTTTGGTATAGCAAAATGTTGAACCAAGGGAAAAGAGAGATGAATTAATGAAGTCTTAAGATATCAAGAATTTGAAAGAAAAGACAGGTCATCTTTGAAGGTTAGTGACATAGCATTCGTCTTCTGTTGTCACCTTTCCCATCATTCCCTGTATGCCTGATGGACAGGTTTCACTCAAGTTCAGAGAACAGCATGCAAAATTAGCTACCAATTAATCTTTATGAAGTGAGCTGCATTTCTAGCCAGACTGAGCTTACGTTTTAGCAGGAAGCATTTTTGGGAAATGTTTATGTTAGAGTTTGCCCTTCTTGACAAGGTGAGACATAAATGTCTACTTTATAGACATGAATTAAGATGGGAAGATATTTGGGGGAATCATTTACTCAAACGCTAAATGATAAAGGTACACAAAGGGCAAATTATACCAGATTTCTTTCCCACTTGTTTTCTATGTCTCATGCAATTCACCTTGATTCCCTTCAGTTTCTGTTTAATGTAGAAAGTGGCATTTTCATTATTTTAAGCTTCTAGCACAATGAAAGAATTTCTCTTTTTCATGAACAGGATCATACATGAAAAGGAGGAAGAGTGTCCTATATCATATTTATTGTTCAACAAAACACTGCTCCACGGCTTAAATTCAGTTTAAAAAAGAGAATTTGTTGAACATCTAACACATACATAAAAGGCAGTAAAGACACATGAGAAGAGGGCAGGATATTGAAGTATACAGACTTCAATGCTGAGCTTTATATCTTAGGGAGTTACTCCACCTTACAGAGGCTCAATTTCCCCTGATTTAGGAAGGCGATGCTAATGGGTATTGCATAGGTGTAAGTATAAAAATGTTGTATTTAAGAGAATCCCATAAGCTTGTTATAAGGCAGAAAATAAATTGATGTGACATGAATAAGTAGTTTACTACATTTGTATGCTACCTGCGGACTAGAGGAAGCAAGAAACACAGCCACTATGCTTGATTAGCATTATAGGGATGGTACAATGATTGTTGCCAGAAGCTGGGGGGAGGAAGAAATGGGGAAGTATTATTTAATGGGTATAGAGTTTCAGTTTTACAAGATGAAACGAATTATGGAGATGGATGGTAGGGATGGCTGCACAATGTTATGACTCTAGTACCACTGAACTGTACACATAAAATGGTTAACACAGTACATTTTATGTTATGTGTATTTTACCACAATAAAAAAATAAAATACCTTAGGAACATTTTCAAGAAAAAGCACACATAAAATTCATTTTAATGCACGTGTTTATGAATAGCTTTCTATTTTTCTCTTTTCCCTTTATATTCCAAATTCTAATCAGAGAAGGGAATCCCCTCTGTACCTCCAGGATATTCAGTAAAGACCACTCGAGGTTCATGCCCTAGTGACAGTGCTCATTTAGCTCCAAATTACAGATGGCTCTAGACTAACTCAGCAAAATTTAAAGAGAAGATTTAAAACAACAACAGACAAATACTCATCCTGAAGTTACTGAACTGCCTGCCACAACATTGTTCAAAGGTAGCCAATCAAATCTAGATATTCAAAAGCATAACATCAAAATACCCAAAAAAAAACTCTGAAATGCAAAGAAGCCATAAGATATATATAATTCAGATATATATTAACAGGATAAAAATAAGTCATTTATAAATGACAGAGAAGAAGGAATTTTCAAGGTCCTTAAAGTAAATATATTTTATAAATACATATAGATAAATACATATATATGTCAAGGTACTTAAATGAAAAATTAAACATAGGAGAAAAATAGAAGTTATAAAATGAAAAATGTGACATATATAGATGAAAAATAAATATTTCAAATAAAAATTCCATGAGATAGAATAAGTAATGGATTTTACCCTAACATCAGAAAATTTATAGAACAAATTAGAAGCATTACAAACTAAAGGACAAATGGTAAACTAAAATAAGAAAACCAGAAACTCACTGATACGTCAGACAATACGCATCAGTGTAACATACATGTAATCAATATCTCAAAAAGGATGGGTGGGGTAATTATAGGTGAATAAAGAATGGTACACTCATTCCTGAGGGCACCGAGGAGGGAGGATAGCTTTAGATTTCTAAGGGAGGTTATTATCCATTCATGAAGGTCCAACCCCATGACCAAACACCTCCCAGCGAGCCCCACCTGCAACATTGGGGATCAAATTTTAACACGAGATTGGAAGGGGCAAGCATTCAAACCATAGCAAGAGTTAAATTTCCTTTTTAAGAAAATCACTGATATGATTCCATTTCACCACAGATAAAAACTAGTATTTCAGCCTACCATTGAGTGTGCTTATAGCTCACCAAAAGGGCACTCTGTCTCGGGAATACAGATTTGCCTAGAAGTATCCTATTGCAGTCAAAGAAAGAGCAATGAGGGATAGAAAAGGTTAGTGATGGAGACACCAGCGCTGCATTTTGCAACAAACAATGTAAAATCTTTACGGATTGGTTCTGCTAACTTACTATAGTTTACATTCCTCTCAGGTGGGAGAATTGTTGCGTTTTTTCTTTTTTTTATTTTTATTTTTATTTTTATTTTTATTTATTTTTTTTTATTATACTTTAAGTTTTAGGGTACATGTGCACATTGTGCAGGTTAGTTACATATGTATACATGTGCCATGCTGGTGCGCTGCACCCACTAACTCGTCATCTAGCATTAGGTATATCTCCCAATGCTATCCCTCCCCCTCCCCCCTCCCCACCACAGTCCCCAGAGTATGGTATTCCCCTTCCTGTGTCCATGTGATCTCATTGTTCAATTCCCACCTATGAGTGAGAATATGCGGTGTTTGGTTTTTTGTTCTTGCGATAGTTTACTGAGAATGATGGTTTCCAATTTCATCCAGAGCAATTCAGATAATCTGAAATCTCCACAAGAAGGATAAGAAGCACAGCAGAAGCTATTCTAGGCAGGAAGTCAATCCTTTCAACTGTCTGTGCTCCATAGAAACAATTGTCTGCACTGGAAGTCATATGAGGTACAGACAACAGCCAGAACTCTGATCCTCTCATTAGTGATTTCAGAAGAAATTACCAGTCAACTGAGTAACTCACTGAGTATAGTAAACATTTGGCACTGAAAGAGGTTAGACGGATAACTATTTGTATCACCATATTCATGAAGCTGGAATATTAAGGTCTCTCATCATGTAAGATAGATATGAAAGAACATTTTCTGAGAAATGAAATTATTAACACACCTGTGTGGTGCATGGAAGAGAAAAAAAGAATAATCACCTTGAGTTCTTCTCCTTGATAAGACAACTCACTAAAAACATAAAGAGAAAAATACAAGTTTAAAATAATTAACCAGAAGAAGATGACTCTAGAGATTTTAAATTGCTGATAAGATTTTAATTTGCTCCAAGTTGAAAATAATTATATTGCTTGTGTTTTAAGGCACATAATCAGCAATTATATCACACATGATAGTTTCAGCAGTAAAATATGATCTGTTAGCAGCTGGAATTCATAAAAGCATAGCACAATGTGAAGATGGAATTTGCTAAAATAAACCATCTGCTGAAAACTGCTACTCTGCAAATTTAAAAATAAACTTTAAATGTTATTTGTCCTATTTAATAGGTCTGTGAAAAAAAATGCGCTATTTGAAAAGTAGCTGCTACCTTAATTAATTCTTTATATTAGACGGCTGGTTACAGTAATGCACAGTAAGGTGCTACATAGATATATTGCTAAATTTTCTGCATATACTATGTATTTGGCTTAAATTATTTGAAATTTTATAGTTAAAATAACAAATGTATATTTAAATGTTGTGACACAAATTGCAAATATACCTTTAAAAAGCGTCTTACCCTCTAAATATTATTTGTCACCTATATATTTGTCTTTTCTCTATAGGAAAGTTTCAATTTTTCCCTTGAAGCTTTAATTATTTGAGTCTATAAAACAAAGTGATAATGTACAAATTAACAGGAAAAAAAGGTTTACATATATGTGCACAAGTATGCACTTGGAGTTTACTTAATATATATAAATATATCTATACAAATATTTGTATATTATAAAGAGATATACAAATAAATACTCTTTATATAAAAACTCCAGGAAAGGCAAGGTAGTCAACACGCCTATGCTGTCTTGAGGTTACAGAAAACACAGAGCTGTAGGTTGGTAAATCAGGCTTTGCGGAAGACAGGTGACGACAAGGAAGAAAGAGGAGCCTGGCAGCAGAGGTGGTCTTGTTACATGGATGAAACTTCACAGGGAGCAGCCCTCCTCTTGGGAAGTATAGATAGGAAATGGTTTTTAGAAATGTAAACGTGCCAGGCTCAGTTAATCATTCCAAAACCCAGACAAGGGAGTATCTCAGGGAAAGCCTGTATATATCAATGCAGATTTTCTCTACAAATGCAAATCTTCCCAACAAACACAGCTTTTCAGCTATTCTTGTAGAAGAAGCTATCTCCAGTCTTCCAAGTAGCCATCTTGAAATATGTCAAAAAGCTGGCCAGGCGCACGCCTGTAATCCCAGCACTTTGGGAGGCTGAAGTGGGTAGATCGCCAGAAGTCAGGAGTTGGAGACCAGCCTGACCAACATGGTGAAACCCCATATCTACTAAATACAAAAAATTAGCCGAATGTGGTGGTGCATGCCTGTAATCTCAGCTACTTGGGAGGCTGAGCTAGGAGAATTACTTGACCCTGGGAGGCTGAGGTTGCAGTGAGCCAAGATTGTGCCATTGCACTCTAGCCTGGGCAATAAAAACAAAACTCCATCTCAAAAAAATAATGTATTTTAGGGTAATATTTTGAGTATCTTTACCTCCATATGTACAATAAAAATTATTGCGATTTTTAATCTTTTCTGTGGAGAAAACACAGGTGTGATTTCTAGTGTAGCTGAACATCGTTTATTTGACAATATTGCACTTCTGTGTGGTTGTGGGCGTGTGTAGCTACTTTTTAATTTGGTTCTCACAAAATGATTAGATACTAACAATTAATTCAGTAAAATGTATGTTTTGCAATATTTCTCCATGTTATTATGCTTTAAATTAGTTTAATCATGCCCCTATAATGTGTACATTTTAACCTTTGACTACAGGTCTCAATCTTACTTTGGTTCCTGTATTTGAATTTATGCTAATAAAGTCCTACAGCTAAAAAAGATTACATAAACTTTTTTATATAATTTTTACTAGTATTCTGGTGTCATTTTAAATTATGTAATGAAATCACATTTTAATTTGGATTATTGTTATCTGAATTAAAGATCTAAATTTTTAATTTTCTTATAAATATTACATTATTATTTCTGAACCATATATTGACTAATCTGCCCTTTATAGGATGTGTATTATAAGAGCTTGGGATTGTTTCATTTGCAAAGATGAATGCTTGAGAAGTAGATATTTAATCATAACATTTCAAAATCTACTGGATAACCTAGAATTGAAAAATAGCCTATAGGTTGAAAAACTCCTATAGTGAAGAAAGAAAATAATTAATATACAGTGACAATATAAATATTATAAGTATTTATTTTATTATCACCCTGAAATTTGATAATACAAACATGTAATATCTACATATCATCCATATATCAGGTCATAAAAAATCAATACATTCTTCAAAAATTTAGCATAACAGAAAATGCACTCTCTCTCCTTGATGGAATTAAGTTACAAATAAAAGTAAAAATAAGTAGATAAGTAGATGGAAGTAGATGTTTAAAAACAAAGAAAAATATTTGTTTTGGATAACATAAAATCTCAATTGACAATTCCAATATTTCCAGAACTTTGCCTGTCAACTGGTGGAGAGTTTTCCCCAGGAGACATTTGTCAATGTCTAGGGTTATTGTGGGGATGTCAAGACTGGTGGAGGTGTGAAATTTAGAGGTCAAACGAAACACCTAGCATTGCTAGGGCAGCCTCCCACAACAAAGAATCCTCTGGTCCTAAAGGTAAGTAGCACCAAGGTTCAGAAACCATAATCTAGACAGGAAACACTACGTAGCTATTCCAAGTGCTCAGGAAAACACATCAGCGCCCTCGAGGGGAAAAGTGTAAACATTTTAATTGCTGTACATGGTGACACAAATCCATGTTGTTAATCTAAGTGGAAGGGGCTGAAGCACAAAACGTAATTCAAAGAGTTTACTTGAGCCACAATGAGGACAGCTGCCTGGAAGACACAGACCCAAGTATCCTTGGATATGAACTCCATTTGGAGCTTTGCAACAAGCAGTTTCTTAAAGGCAAAAAAGGGTCCAGAAGTGGGATGATGCAAAGAGGTTTGTCACAAATTCTCATTGGCTTATGGAAATAACATTTATTAGTGATTGGCTATACACTGTTACACTATTATGGGGTGTGGATTATAGTGTCTGGTGTGGCGTTATTGGTTAATTTATAGCTACTGTGGCAACAGCAAGCAGCCTAGATGAACACACAGCTCAAAGAGGAGCAGGACAGAACTGCTGTCTCATTTGAATATCTCTCTGGGCCTGATTATATAAAAGGACTTGCATTTCTCACATGAAAGTTGTTTTCTTTTCTCAATGTCCATAAATGCGAATAAATAGACGTAAGATAGATCTTTTCGAGGCTGAGGTAAATGCAATGAAAAACAAAACCCAAGCTGACCAGAAATCATTGAGGGAAGAAAAGGATATAAATATATGGATTTTTCAATGTGATTTTAAGCTATTAGGAATCAGTTAAATGTTGGGGGAATTTGTCTGAGAATGGGCTAAAGAGAATGTCCCTTTTGCCTTCTGAAGTTTCCCTGAAAATCACTAATAGGAGGCAGATAAATAGTAGAAAAGGCATACAGGTTTCTGCAATGTGTGTACACTGGAACCCTTAGAACGAAGACCCAGTCACACAATGCGAGCAGAAGCTTATCTACCACATGAAGTTTACAGAAAAATGGGGTCTTGGATCACAGGGAAAAGAAAGAAAAATGTTATGTGAGAAAACGACCCTGGCTAGCAACAGTGGACTTATTACATTGGTGGAACCTCACTGGGAGTAGTCCTCAGAGGGAATAGACAGAAAATGTTTCTTTCAGACTTTAGAGACCTCAGCCTCTCAGTTAACCTTTCCTAGATCCAGACAAGGGGGCAGACCTCAGAGAAAACCTGGCTGCATCCTGGCAGATTCTCTACCGATGCAAATCTCCCCAAGACAGCTTTGCAGCTAACATTGCATTTCCAGCCCTTCTCAATAGCCATTTTGAAATATATCAAGGAAATATATTTAGGGGTAAAATATATTAGTTTCCTTCATACAGCTGTAAAACATACAGGAATAATTTTTGTCAATGTCTACTACAAATCCAATATAGCAGTAACTATGAAACCCACCAGATATTGATGAAAAAATATGTAGAGTACCTCAATTACAAATGTTGATACTAAAATGCCAAATAAAATACAAATAATATCAAACAATATTTGAAACAGTAAGACAAGAAATTGGCAAAAAAAAAAACAAATATCCACATTTGGGATGAAAGTGTGTTTCCAAATTTGGTAATCCAGTGATATTAATAATCATATTGATTAGCCCAAATTAAAAATAAATAGGAGATTCTCAGTACATGCTAAAATATATTTGTAAAAAGGCAATATTCATGTCTTTAAAGATTTTAAATGCTATAAAGAGTCTGATATTCTATATGCAAACATGTGTATGTCCATTAGAAGAAGAGACGCCTGATTTTCATATGTTACTACATAGAGATAGAGAAGTGGATAGATTAATTTGCATATGCATAGAGAAAGCATAAAATATAATTTACTATCATATTAAAGGAATTTTAATTCAACAATAAAATAATTCAAAGGTAAAATTTTAAATATTTTTAACAGGTACATTATTAGTATTAGATAATATTTATAATAATTGTGAAAATATTCAGCGCTAAAATAAGATACAATGTCTAAATATCAGTATTAAAACTAGTTTAAATATTTGCTTATTTATACAAGGAAAATTCAAGCTCGACCTCAAATTATAAGGGAAATAAAAGAAAAATATTAAGGGAGCTCTTTAATGACATAAACATATATATATATAAACACACACATATTACATGTATATATGTTATATGAGATAGATATAGATTTAACAGGTTATATCTATATTTGTATCTGTAACTACAGCTGTATGTATCCACATTTCTATATATTTACTCAGTGATATAAATGTAGACTGGAATAAATATAAAGACACATATGATTCTTGGATAAAAAGGATTTAGTATCATAGAGACAAATTCTTTCCACATTCACTTATGAATTCACAACAATATACAGTTTCATTAGTATAATTTAATATTTCTAAATAAATTCCAAGATTCATTTAAAGGAATATACATGTATACAAGCAGTCAAGAAAGAAGCAAGAGGGCACTAAACTAACTTGCTATTAAAATACATTTTTAAACTTAGTCACTAAAACTGAGCAGTACTGATGTGGAGTACTGGAATTTAGGTGTATGGGATCTCAAAAGCACAGAGCTCAAAGGAGGCCCCTGTATGAACGAGAGCTTAGGATGTGCTTTAGAAGGCATTACGAAACCTCGGGCAAAGTTACTTTAGTGTCTTAGTCTTACTAGGTTTAAAAAGCCAGAGAAAAGACTCAAGACCACCATGTAAGCGCAAAACAAAAGGACAGGGAGAGAATGTGAAGATACAGAAACATTTTACATAAAGTCATATAAAACATCTTTTAAAGAAAATATAAAGTTTAGGATATACATCAAAATCAGCAGAGCCACTATACAAATAAATAGGCATTGTAAATTAACAACAGAAAATTTAAATGGATTTCTAAAAAATATTGACACCTATGATTTTTAAAATATGTTTAAGAAATCCCATATTTCACAGGGCAGCCTTTCACAACACAGATATGTTAGGACATAAAGGTCCTTCTGTTTTTAATTTACTAGTGTTTATAGGGTTACAAATGTCTTCTACCCTTGTCTTTTGTCTGATGGTGCAAAAAATTTTCATAAGCAGGTATTTCTGAATGCCTGATGGATTGACATATATAATATACTGCTAGTAATAAAATATGAGACAGAAAACGCATCCAATCTTCTCACTGTTTACATAAATTCTAGGTTTCTCCTCTTTACCTCAAGCACGTATGGATCGAATTCTTACCTTTTAATATTGCCATGGCATTCACATTGAACATAAGTTGAACTCTCTCATATGGTAGCTGGGTTCGGATTCTCTTGACAATTTCCAGTTCTAACCCTCACAGTTCCTCAGTGTGGTTGGCCCAGATATTGACCCTACACAGTTGTCTCCTCGTGGTGACTACCAGCTATGGAACCATTGGATACAACCTACCTGACTCACCCCACAGACTTCACAGCACACATGGACAGCCCCCACATGCCACAGTAACCTGCTCGGTTGCAGCGGGAGTCAAGAAATGTGCCTGCTGGCACTCGCCCCACTGACTAGTGCCCCATGGAAAACTTATTTGGGTAATGTTCTGGGCCAAATAATGGCCGGAGTCCCACAGACCCCTTTTCTGTTTCCTGCTCCCCACTCATCTTCCCCATTTTGTTCAGCCCTATGAGGTGTGCTACTGTATTAGTCCATTTTCACACTGCCGGTAAAGACATGCCCAAGACTGGGTAATTTCCAGAAGAAAGAGTTTTAATAGGCGCACAATTCCACATGGCTGGGTAGGCCTCACAATCATGGTGCAAGCTGAAAGGCACGTCTCACATGGCAGCAGACAAGACAAGAGAGCTTGTGCAGGGAAACTCCCCTTTATAAAACCATCAGATGTTGTGAGACTTATTCACTATCAGAAGAACAGCATGGGAAAGACCTGCCCCCATGATTCAATTACCTCCCACCTGTTCCCTCCCACAAAATGTGGGAAATCAAGATGAGATTTGGCTGGGGACACAGCTAAACCCTCTTCTCAGCTACCCTCTTCTCTCTGGATCTGTGAGTAATAAACCTACTTCTGTGATTTCCCATGTTTGGTTCTGTGGCCTCCATGTGTCTGAGCTGACCTACACTGGAACCTTACTCTCCTCCTGGCCAGGGTCTCTGAGAGTGGCTCTTGTCAGAAATACACAGGACACAAGTCAGGCAACAGTCACTAGGTATCTCCTAGTCTCAACAGATGTTCTGTGAGAGGGAGGCCTGGTCGTGGGATGCACACCTGGCCACTGCTGGGGTAAGGAAGTGTCCTGTGAAAGGCACATGTTAAGCATCCACAACCCCCTGACCAGAACCCCAGAAAGGCAGGGCTCCAATTGACAGTCACTCTCCAGAGACAAACCTCAAGCCCTAACTGGAGGAAAAGAAAACAATGTAAAAAGTTCAATTTATCTTGCTATTTTAATGATCCAGTAAAGACATTCTATGTCTGTACACCACATATTTTCTTCAATTGTGGATTTATTTTAGATAGAATTTTAGGTCTGGCTTTCACTTTAGCCTGGTCCCTACCTCAAGCATAAGGTAAAGATTTTCCATGCGTTCTTTTCTGGTACTACTACCTGCCAGTGTGGGGTCATGTCCTAGTCTACCTTGAGGGAATCCCCCTGTTCATTATTGTCAGAGTGAGACTGTTAAGTCTTGATTTCCCTGGACAACTTCACTGCATGAATTTTAATATGATTTTTTAATATACCCTTTACAGGACAATAAATTCCATAGTTATCTGAGTAAGAGATATGGTCAGGAAGAGACATTGCCTCATTCAGCTTTTCTCTTTGGTGAACTCGCATATGTTCTCCTCACCCACCAGTCACCTCTAAACCGTATTGTTCCAAGACAACAAACAAAACTCAAGTGTGTATCTTTCACCACTGGATTTGTGTTTGCTCCATAAAGCTTCATGCTTAACAGAGTTTCTGTTAGCATTTTCTCTATTTATTTTCCCATAAAATATCACAGGCCTTCTTCCTATGGAATTATGGGTGATTTCCTTCAATCTGCATCATATCAAGTTGAGGTTCATGTTGATGAAAAGTAAAACATACGTTGAAAATATCAGTAAGGATGTTTTCCCCTCCTTTTTGGCACCTGTGCTTGTGATACAAGCACATTTTAATACAACTGTAGTCTCATGCTTTGATCATTCCTATGATGAAAATAACATTTTTAGATAAAATATCTGAGTTTTATGAGGCCTTTAGTATGTGATGTGATAGAATATCAGAAGACCATACTTTTTTCTAGGTTTCCGTGCAATTCTATCATTGTTTCATCTTTACTCCTACCAGAGTAATTTTCCAAAATACATATCTTGTCATTCTTCCTGTTTTTATCAGTAAAAAAGTGAAATGAAAAGCTAGATTATATAATTTATATACAACAAGAAAGTAGAATTGAATCTATATTCATTAATGAGTCTAACCAGTCAATTACACAGACAGGCATTTTACATTTTGAAGATCATATGGACCCATTGTCAGAAATATTACTTTTTATGTCTATATGGACATCACCTGTGCATATTTACATAGAAATCAATGAGACTTGATTTTTATTTTTATTATATATATTTTTTGAGATGGGGTCTTCCTTTGTTGCCTAGGCTGGAGTGCAGTGGTGCAATCGCTACGCAAATCAATAAATGTAATCCAGCATATAAACAGAGCCAAAGACAAAAACCACATGATTATCTCAATAGATGCAGAAAAGGCCTTTGACAAAATTCAGCAACCCTTCATGCTAAAAACTCCCAATAAATTAGGTATTGATGGGACGTATTTCAAAATAATAAGAGCTATCTATGACAAACCCACAGCCAATATCACACTGAATGGGCCAAAACTGGAAGCATTCCCTTTGAAAACTGGCACAAGACAGGGATGCCCTCTCTCACCACTCCTATTCAACATAGTGTTGGAAGTTCTGGCCAGGGCAATTAGGCAGGAGAAGGAAATAAAGGGAATTCAATTAGGAAAAGAGGAAGTCAAATTGTCCCTGTTTGCAGATGACATGATTGTATATCTAGAAAACCCCATTGTCTCAGCCCAAAATCTCCTTAAGCTGATAAGCAACTTCAGCAAAGTCTCAGGATACAAAATCAATGTACAAAAATCACAAGCATTCTTATACACCAACAACAGACAAACAGAGAGCCAAATCATGAGTGAACTCCCATTCACAATTGCTTCTAAGAGAATAAAATACCTAGGAATCCAACTTACAAGGAATGTGAAGGACCTCTTCAAGGAGAACTACAAACCACTGCTCAAGGAAATAAAAGAGGATACAAACAAATGGAAGAACATTCCATGCTCCTGGGTAGGAAGAATCAATATCGTGAAAATGGCCATACTGCCCAAGGTAATTTACACATTCAATGCCATCCCCATCAAGCTACCACTTTCTTCACAGAATTGGAAAAAACTACTTTAAAGTTCATATGGAACCAAAAAAGAGCCCGCATCACCAAGTCAATCCTAAGCCAAAAGAACAAAGCTGGAGGCATCACACTACCTGACTTCAAACTATACTACAAGGCTACAGTAACCAAAACAGCATGGTACTGGTACTAAAACAGAGATATAGATCAATGGAACAGAACAGAGCCCTCAGAAATAACGCTGCATATCTACAACTATCTGATCTTTGACAAACCTGAGAAAAACAAGCAATGGGGAAAGGATTCCCTATTTAATAAATGGTGGTGGGAAAATTGGCTAGCCATATGTAGAAAGCTGAAACTGGATCCCTTCCTTACACCTTATACAAAAATTAATTCAAGATGGATTAAAGACTTAAATGTTAGACCTAAAACCATAAAAACCCTAGAAGAAAACCTAGGCATTACCATTCAGGACATAGGCATGGGAAAGGACTTCATGTCTAAAACACCAAAAGCAATGGCAACAAAAGACAAAATTGACAAATGGGATCTAATTAAACTAAAGAGCTTCTGCACAGCAAAAGAAACTACCATCACAGTGAACAGGCAACCTACAAAATGGGAGAAAATTTTCACAACCTACTCATCTGACAAAGGGCTAATATCCAGAATCTACAATGAACTCAAACAAATTTACAAGAAAAAAACAAACAACCCCATCTTGTGGGCGAAGGACATGAACAGACACTTCTCAGAAGAAGACATTTATGCAGCCAAAAAACACATGAAAAATTGCTCATCATCACTGGCCATCAGAGAAATGCAAATCAAAACCACAATGAGATACCATCTCACACCAGTTTGAATGGCAATCATTAAAAGTCAGGAAACAACAGGTGCTGGAGAGGATGTGGAGAAATAGCAACACTTTTACACTATTGGTGAGACTGTAAACTAGTTCAACCATTGTGGAAGTCAGTGTGGCGATTCCTCAGGGATCTAGAACTAGAAATACCATTTGACCCAGCCATCCCATTACTGGGTATATACCCAAAGGACTATAAATCATGCTGCTATAAAGACACATGTACACGTATGTTTATTGCGGCACTATTCACAATAGCAAAAACTTGGAGCCAACCCAAATGTCCAACAATGATAGACTGGATTAAGAAAATGTGGCACATATACACCATGGAATACTATGCAGCCATAAAAAATATGAGTTCATGTCCTTTGTAGGGACATGGATGAAATTGGAAATCATCATTCTCAGTAAACTATCGCAAGAACAAAAATCCAAACGCCGCATATTCTCACTCATAGGTGGGAATTGAACAATGAGTTCACATGGACACAGGAAGGGGAACATCACACACTGGGGACTGTTGTGGGGTGTGGGGAGTGGGGAGGGATAGCACTGGGAGATATACCTAATGCTAGATGACAAGTTAGTGGGTGCAGCGCACCAGCATGGCACATGTATACATATGTGACTAACCTGCACAATGTGCACATGTACCCTAAAACTTAAAGTATAATAATAAAAGAAAAAAAAACTTTAAAGTTTTTTTAAAACTTGAGTTGTTCAATAAAAAGTAAACTTCATAAATTCACATTTTAAAATAATTAGAACTACCTCATAGACGCACGGTACCTTCTAGGTTGCTAAAGCCCTCTTCCTGTCTCTGCGGCTGAAAAACACAGGAACCACTGCTTTAGGTGCCCTGTGAGACAGGCCCTGCTCACCACAGAAGCGCAAGCTCACACAGCTTCCTGGAAGGCAAACTTGAAGTACCAGAATCAAGTTCTTTCAAGTGCTAATGTTGGTGCTGGGTCCTAGTGTAAAGCCAATTTCCCTTATCATACAGTAACTGAGCACAAGTTCACCTACTGGTTTCAGCTGATTCAATGGGCAAATGTGACACGTCCGCATGTCAGAGAACTGCACGGTGATTTTGCCCTTCGGGGTGATGCCAGTCACGGTGCCTTCTCCAAACTCATCGTGCGCAATTTGGCCGCCCAGGCACAGGCGACCAACGATGCCTCCAATCACAGCCAGGACCGCCATGAGGCCCCCCACTTCAGGGTTCTCGGAGTCGGGGAAGTAGTCCTCTAACTGGGCCTAGTGCAGACCAAACAGTGAGCTCGACCAGGGACACTCACGGAGCTGCCCAATCCCTACAAGTTTACTGTTCAACTAAATTAATTCTGAGAACACAAACTCACCCCTTCAGAAGGCCTTCCCGCAAAGCTGTGGGTGATGGAGCGGAGCTGGGAGTTGATGTACTTGTTGATGAGCCCATTCCACTGAGTCAGGGAGTGCAGCGTGCACAGCAGTGCCACCACCTCCTCCATCAGTGTGCTGCTATGGGTGGCAGCGAGGCCTGCAGGCGCACCCTGCGCCACCTCGGCATGGACTCTGAGGAGGAAACAAGGGGAGAAGCTGCTGCACTGCTCTTCACCAGGACACAGGGAAGGGAGACGGCCACCGACCTCTGAGTGATGGCACTGTGCCGCTCTTCACCAGGGCATGGGGAAGGGAGACGGCCACCCACCTCTGAGTGACGGCACTGTGCCACTCTTCACCAGGGCACAGGGAAGGGAGACGGCCACCCACCTCTGAGTAATGGCACGTCAGAGGAGCAGGTAGTGAGCAAGCTCCCCAAGAAGTCAAACAGCTTCTCCACCAGGCATTTCATGTCCCTCGCCCTTTCGGTCTTGTCCTATGACGGAAGGACTGCTTGCAACAAATGCACAGCTAAGATCTGATAAAAGAAAATTTAAAACGACAAGCATTAAAAATCTGATTAAGAAACTACAGATTGTTATTTTTTTTTTTATTTATTTTTTTTTTGAGACAGAGTCTCACACTGTTGCCCGGGCTGGAGTGCAGTGGCACGGTCTCGGCTCACTACAACCTCCACCTCCCAGGTTCAAGCGGTTCTCCTTGCGTTAGCTTCCTGAGTAGCTGGGATTACAGGCACCCACCACCAAGCCCGGCTCATTTTTCTTGGATTTTTTAGTAGAGACAGGATTTCACTATGTTGGCCAGGCTGGTCTCAAACTCCTGACCTCATGATCCACCTGCCTCAGCCTCCCAAAGTGCTGGGATTACAGGCATGAGCCACTGCGCCCAGCCTCTCTTTATTTTCTGTTCTCATAATGCAAATAATCATGTGAAAATTTTGAGCTTGGTTATTTTACAGCCAGGTAATTACACTCAAGTTGATTAGTGATTAGGATTGTCAGGGACTTTAGAAAAAAGCAACATTACAGATGCACGTGTTTAATTTAAAAAGAATTATTTTTAGTTTAATTCTTAAGACAATTATGCTACAAATTCTGTGAAGCAGATGAGTGAGTAGTTGCAGGATTTACCACTTAAAAGCAGGTAAACTAAAGGTTAGCAACTTACCAATTATCAAGGACCACTGCCCCTTGCCTCCAGAAAATCTACCCTGTTACTTCTAGACCCTTTCTGCACTCCTTACTGAATAAAGGCCCCTGACTTTAAGGGCAGGGAACTTCAGTACATGGATGCCTCTCTCAGGGAACTGGTTTTGCCTGGCAGCACATTACCTGCCTCTGCAGCGAGGCGGCAGTGAAGGGTGCGTGCCCTTCCATGACCTTCATGAGCAGCGTGATCCACTGCCGGGAGCTGAGGGCGCCGCACACCTGCGGCGTGAGAGCGATGCTCCGCAAAAAACCCAGCATGCACCAGCTCCGGTGTTGCTCCCTGTACACCAGCCTGTTTGGAGAAGCTGCGGGAGGGAAAATAGACATGCTTGGTAACAAGTCCCTAAAGACAAATCCCTAAAGATAAATCCTTATTTTTTTATCAACTTATTTTATTTTCTACAATAAGCTCCTTTAAAATACATAGCAGTTTGTAAATTAATTCAAACTAATTCAAAGTGAGAAGTGCAAGAAGGCTTTTAAGGTAGTTCAAGAAACATTTCCGCATTTTTCTTTTTTTTTTTTTTTTTTTTTTTTTTAGAGATGGGCCTTCACTATGTTGCCCAGGCTGGTCTAAGACTCCTGGACTCAAGTGATTCTCCTGCCTTGCCCTGCTGAATAGCTGAGACTACAGGTATTTTTAAAACCTTCTAAGTATGTGTAGTAAAAGTAGTTAGGGAATTTTAGCTATGTATTGTTTCTAGGCAATAAGAAAATGATCTATAATTCAAATAGCAGTAATTTGCAACAGTGTATCTACTATATTTTTAATTTCGTGTTTTAAATATCTCCACAATCTTGCTTATATTTAATCTGCACCACTTAAATACTTTTTTTGCATTTTTTGTAGAGACAGTTTCTAATCCAAGTTTAATACATCTGCATTAACAAAATGAGTTTTTCACTAGGTTTACACCATTGGATTCTGGCACCAGTGAGCCCACCTCTGCTCCGCCTGGCTCCAGGACTCCACTACTCCCTGAATGGAGGCTGAGGCTTGGAGGCTGGGCCCCCCTAAGGGACCCCGCCCACAGCCCCACAGGACCTGCTTTCGCCTCCCACCTCCCCCCCGACCACCTCCCCCGCCCTCAGCTATCCAAGCTTTTGAGGACACCTGCCTTCCTTCAGCACACTCACATGCGCTCACACACACACACTCTCACACCCTCATATGCATCCTCACACTCACACCCATACTAAGTTATTCAGACACACTCATGGGCACTCACACACCCACCCTCACACAGGTGCACTCACACCGCTGTCACAATCACTAACACACACACAATCCCAGTCACACGTATGCACACACAACCTAAGATGCAATCAGACACACTCCTATGCACTCTCACATACACTTACCCCCCACTGCATACAAAAACTCACATATGCACTCACACTCAACACTAGTCACAACCGATTCTTCACCCACTCACACCTTTACCCACTTTCTCACTTTACACTCACACCTACACTGTTACCTCCCACTGACACAAGCAAAATGCTCACATTCGCTCACACACCTTCACAATAACGTCACTTGTGCTCACACTGATACAAGGCACTCATACACATTTACACAAATGCTCACAATCGCACACTTACACTTGTGCTGCCACCCATACTTCCTCACACTCAAGCCTCACTGACTTACACTTCATCTCATTGGCACACCCAGTAATCCCCTCACACTCACACTCATGCCTCCCTCGTGCTCACCCTCACACACACACTGGCTCAATGCAGTGATGCTTTCACTCCCACTTCACCTGACTGTAGTCACCTGCCCACTCACATGCTCTCATGGACATACACACCACTCACATAAATGCATGCATACATACACCCACACAACCACATGCTACAAACACACTGTCACACTTGCAACACAAACGCTCAGCCACTTGCCCATCGACCGCTAACACACTCTCACCAATATGTGCGGATGCTCCAGCACACCACTAATACATGCATGTTCTCACACACACTGGAGCACACCCACATACCCACCCACACTCACATATGCTCACTCTCAGTTGCATGCACACTCACCCCACTCCCTCAGCTCACATTTCTCATACTTATTCTCCACACACACAAATACTTTATGGATTAAACTGTGCCTGTCCCCCAACTTCACATACATTCGGAACTCAGAATATGATCTTATTTAATGAGGTCTCTGTAGACGTCCTTAAGGTAAGAATTTAGGTGACATCATGTTGGATTAGAGTCAAAGAAGCTCAATGAAAGAGTCCTTTCAGAGACAGAAAAAGACATGCAGAACACAGGGGCAGGGGCCATGTGAAGACACAGGCAGAGACTGGCACAATGCATCCCCACACCAAGGAAGCCTGGAGCTCCCAGAAGCTGGATAAGGTAAGGAAGGACCTTCCCCTAGAGCCTGTGGAGGGAGCATGGTCCTGCCCGCACCTGGATTTGGGACTTCTGGTCTCCAGAACTCTGAGAGAACAAATTTGTTGTTTGAAGCCAGTGTTATGGGTTGAATTCAGAATTGCAAAATTCATATGTTGAAGCCCTAACCCCTACCATACCTCAGCAGGTGACCTTGTTTGGAAATAGGGCCGCTGCAGATGTAATCAGTTTGATGAGTTTGAATGATGTCCTTATGAAAAGGGGAGATTTGGAGGTGACTCACACACAGGGAGAATGCCATATGAAGATGATGGCAGAGATCAGGGTGACCCCTCTACAAGCCGAGGAACGCTAAAGAGACCAGCAAACTCCAGAAGCTGGGGCAGAGCCCTGAAGCAGCTTCTCCCTCACAGCCCCAGAAGGAACCACCCTTGATCTCAGTCTTCCAACCACGAGAATCATGAGAATTTCTACTGCGTAAGCCCCCAAGTTTGTAGTACTTTGTTACAGCAGCCACAGGAAATGAATCCACACACATCCACACCCACCCACATGCACACCCGGACACGACAAGCGTGCGGCCCCCAGCGCTGACTCCCTGGGCCCTCAATCTCTCATTCCATGCATGTCTTCTCCGTCGTTCTGCTTTCCACTAATATTTGCAGCAGTCCGCATAAAGTCTTGGTGGCTTCGCTCTGCATGATCTCAGCATGAACTCTGGCAGGCAGACAAAGAGTCTGCAGTAAGTTAATAGTGCTGGTAAACATCATTGTAGTGGGGTGAATGTTCCTTTCAGTTTGTTCAGCTTCTAAAAAAAATAATCAAAATAACAAATTATATTGGCAGCCCCAGCCTCTTGGATGGTCTTACCAAGCCCAGCCATGTGAAGCTTCACATGTCTTTTAGGAACAGCTAAGAAATGTCATGAAACCTCCTCCCACAACCTGGATCTCCACAGATAGGATCTAGCTTTCTTGGTCCACCCCTAAATCCTCACCTCTGCTTCCCTAGAAGCAATAAAGTGCTGACTAACTCCACATTACTTGAAGAGTTCAGAGTCAGGGACCGCAGAGGAAAGGTAAAGGCAGGTGGCAGGTTGGGTGTGCTCAGGCGGGGGCTCTCACTGGAGGAGGAGGCAATGGACCGAGACCGCAGGGCAATTCCACCAGGCCTCGGCTCACTCGCTCAGATGCAGGCTCAGCACCAACCACATGAGACTCACTGGTGGTGCAGCTGCCCCAGCCTGGCCACCACATTCTCAAAGAGGGGCAGGTGCACACGTGAGAGGAAAATGCAGAAAGTCAGTTCCAGCCAGATCGCCGGATCCCACAGCCACTCCATGCACCTGCATCGGAGGTGCCTGGGAGCTTATTTAAATTGCAGGTTCCGAGGACAGAGTGCCAGCCGCAGGTGCGTCCTGACATCCCATTCTAAGGCCCAGATGGCAGTGGTGGCAGCCAGCACCTGGACAGTTTGTGGGCTGCCTTGGACTAAAGGCCTTCCTGAGTCACCCACCAGAGTCGTCCTCTGTGTCCGAATCCTCTGCTGAGGGCTGTGCAGCGGCCAGCAGCTCTGCCAGCTTGAGGTCCTGTTTTCCTTCTTTTCCCATCCTGTAGGAGTTGGTGCTGCCCGTGCCCCACTGGACTCTTATCCACCCATCCTCTCCCAGCTCACCAATCACTCAGCCTAGGCCTGGAGGAGGCCCATCCTGACAAAGCCGAAGTAGAGATCAGTTAGGAGGGTGCGTGCCTTGCCCTGGTCCTTCCATGGCTCCCAGCAGACCTCAGTTAGGAGGGTGCGTGCGCTGCCCTGGTCCTTCCATGGCTCCCACCAGACCTCAGTTAGGAGGGTGCGTGCCCTGCCCTGGTCCTTCCATGGCTCCCACCAGACCTCAGTTAGGAGGGTGAGTGCCCTGCCCTGGTCCCTCCATGGCTCCCACGAGACCTCAGTTAGAAGGGTGCGTGCTCTGTCCTGGTCTTTCCATGGCTCCCACCAGACCTCAGTTAGGAGGGTGAGTGCCCTGCCCTGGTCCTTCCATGGCTCCCACCAGACCTCAGTTAGAAGGGTGCGTGCTCTGTCCTGGTCCTTCCATGGCTCCCACCAGACCTCAGTTAGGAGGGTGCATGCCCTGCCCTGGTCCTTCCATGGCTCCCACCAGACCTGCCACACAGATGTCGCCATATGCCACCCTGTCTGTTAGGGGCTGTCCCCAGACACAGATTTCACCTCTCCTACAAAATGTGTGCTTGCATCATTTTAAATTAAATGGCATAAAATAACGTGCTCATGCTGCTTTACCAAGGAAGTAGGGGAAATCTCATCTCAATGAGGATCCTCTGAGTTCATGCACAGACAGGGCTTTGCAGCGAGTCCTGACCCCTCAATCCCTCACCGGCCTTGCAAGAGCAGAAACCTGAAACAAGTACCAGCACCTGCACATTCCCTTTTCTTCAGTTTCCTCCGGGCCCCAGGGGGAAGCTCTGGCTCTCACTTCTGTAGGAGAAAGCTGTTTCTAGGATGGATGCTGCTGTCTCCAGACACTGCTATTTCTAAGATGACTGTGACAAAGCCGGGGCTTACCAGCGTGGCTGAGAAAAGCTAGACAGACCATGGGAAGGTGAACACTGCCCTAACTTAGCTAGGGCTGTGGTAAGTGACTTCCACCTGGGGGCACCTGACAGCGATTTAGAAGAGACCTGCGATGAGGGAAAATGGAGACATGGCCACAGGCCCATGAAGTATATCCCTAACTACTGGGTTCAGGGCACTTCGCAGCACGTGGCCATCAGCTCACAGGGGCAGAATCTGGGCTTCCTGCCTCAGAGCCTTCACTACACCAACTTTCAGAATGGGATTTACTCTCTTTCTCACTTTCACTCTTGTTCCAGTGACCCATCAAACTGAGCCTCATGCCAGTGAGTTTCCTGAAAAGAGCTGCCTCTCTTTCCAGACTTGATTCTGCTCAGATGCCCTACTTATGATTCCCTATTTGTGTTCACTCCCTTCAGCAGCTCGGGAACCAACACCTGTGTCATCTATCAACCGACACATCCTGGATTATTCCAATTTCCACCCACCAATATCGTACAGACCTGTGCAGAAGATAACTAATGTGTGGCTAATGTGTTCACATCAAATCTCTGAGTACCTGATCGCCCCATTTCCAGTCCACACCTCTCATGACCCTCGTTCCAATCTTCATCGTGGCAGCCAGTTCTGGCCCTGAAACAGGGAGATGCACAGGAGCCGTTTCCTTCCTTGTTGCTTCCAAAACTGTGGCAGAAGCACCTTGAGCAGAAGCATTCATATCTTCCTCAACATTGTCACAACTGGAGCCTGACAGAGCATCAAAAACAATAGCTAAGCCAACAAGTAGCTACAATGTCCCTTTAATACACACAAAACATTTAAAAAATACTAATGAAGATCATAATTTTGAAGAATCCATACTATATGTTTATCAATATAATACTATGAATATTTTACTGATATACGATAAAAAGAAGATAAACGGAAGGACAAAATACATAAATATCCTAGGAAGATATAAAAGATATTAAAATGCTCAGTAAAGCTACTTTCTCTACTTCTAGGAATTACTCCCCCGTAAAAAGCAAAATAACTGAGTTAGAAAGATACTCATCACATTTTTTATTAATAGAAAAACAAAGATAACTACCTAAATATCTAACAGTGGGAAACTGACAAACTTTAATCATGGTTCTGTGCAGAAGACAGCTAACAGCTGGCCCGAGATACAACCTCAGACAGGATTGCTGCAGGCTAGCCCTCGGCTGGAGTCTGGATTTCAGGAGGGCTCCCCAATTCCCTAGGTGGTAGTTGTGGTTCGCTGTGCCTGAATTGACTGTACAAACAACGTGGTCTGTGCTGAAACCTGCTTTCCTTGTTCTGGAACTTGGTATGCACCAGGCAGGGGGTGCCCATGTGGTCAGCCCTGATGGAAACCCTGGCCTGGAGTCTCTACCCAGCTTCCCGGCAGACAGCACTTGACATGGCTCGGTTCCGGGGCAGTTATGCTCGTCCTGTGTGGATCCTGTGGAAGCTTGTACCTGCTTTCCTCTGGACTTTACACACATCCTTTTTCATGATTTTGCTCTGTGTCCCTTCACTGTAATAAACTATAGCCCTGAGTACAACTACATGCTGAGTCTTGTGAGTCCTCCTGGCCAACCATCAAACCTGGAGACCCCTGACAATTGGTGCCCTGGGTGGCTACAGAGTCATCCATAGCATGAAACAGAAGCTGAGCTGCTGTCACCTGAGAGAAGTAAAACTTACCAATGGATTTGAAAATAGGAGAGCTAACCCTAGGAGAGTAGGCTAGATTTTTAACCCCCCTTTTCTCACTTGCTAAACTGAGAGCGGGTAGGAGTGCGGTTCTGGTAACTCCCTTGATTTTAGTTTTCTCCTCCAGGTGGGAGGGAAAAAGATCCAAACGGTCCCAAAGGTGGGCTTGGGTGAACCAAAAAATGTAAAAAGTTTGTGTTTCTCTCTCTTCCAAGAGAGCAAAAAAGGATATTCAATTCCCAGGGCTGGAGCAAAACTTTAGATAAACTAGCAGGGAAACAGCCTTTCCTTTAGCCTAGCCGCTACTTTAGGGCTCCCAAGAAGGGGCCCCAAAGAAGGGACAGGAGTTGCATTCCAGGTGGATCTCCCAGGATCCCCTGGGCAGCTATACTGTTAACTCTGTAAAGACTGAATTTATTGCTAAGGGCTTGAATAAATTTGCAACCAAAACTGGGGGAAATTTTTTATTTTACATAGCTTTATGTTTTGTGGCTGTTACATGTGGATGTATACATTAAGCTGGTATAAAATATTATATGCTTATAATTTCTTAAATGATAAGAAGGATACCCTGATCAGGGAAAGCTGCAAATATAGACGGATATTCATGAGACGCAACTACCTTGCTTTTTGCAGCCAGTGGGCGAGATGAAATTTAAACACATGAATACTATCAGCAGAACAAGTCCCCATACTTAATGATTTGTGCTGTGATTTTTACTTATTGGAACCTCTGGGGAAAAAGCAGACAACATAAAAAGGCCATTTCTCGATGGAGATATGCTTCTGTAATTTTTAAATGCAACTTTTGGTTGCTAATGAGGCCTCAGGAAATCAGATATAATTCTTACTAGATGATTCTTTTCAGCTGTAATGCACATATTAAAATATATATTTAACATAATACAACATATAATATATAAAATAAAAATAGTTATATACATATATATATAGAGAGAGAGAGAGAGAGAGAGAGAGACAGACTGACAGACAGACAGATAGAAAGACTCCCCCCACCCCCAAGACAGGATTTCACTCTGTCGCCCAGGCTGGAGCCCAGGCTGGAGTGCAGTGGCTTGATCTCCACTCACTGCAACTTCTGCCTCCCTGGCTCAAGCAATCCTCCCACCTCAGCCTCCCAGGTAGCTGGGACCACAGGCACACACCACTATGCCCAGCTAATTTTCATATTTTTTATAGAGACAGGGTTTCGCTATGTTGCCCAAGTTGGTCTCAAACTCCTGAGCTCAAGCAATCCACCCGCCTCAGCCTCCCAAAGTGCTAGGATTACAGCCTGGCCTGATACGTATTTTTGAATGGATTAATGTGAACTCTAAGACTGAAGTGATTAAAAGAGCTTGGGAAAACCTTGCTTTTTCACTGTGACTTTGACAACTGGCCCTGCAGCATCTCAGTTTTAGCCAAAGAACACCACCATAAACCAATCAGATCTAATAGACATATACAGAACTTTTCACCAGAAAGAGCAGAATAAACATTATTCTCAAGTATACCACAGAACACTCTCTTAGACTGACCAGACCATATGTTAGGCCACAAAGTCTCAAATTTAAACAGACTAAAATCATACAAATTACCTTCTCTAACCAAAATGAAATGATGAGAAATTAATAACAAAAGGAAAAGTGGAAAATTCACAAGTATATGAAAATTAAACAACACACGGTAAACAATCAGTGGGTCAAAGAAGAAATCACAAGGGAAATTAGAAAATACTATGAGATGAATGAAAACACAACATACCAAAACTTCTGTGCTGTGCCAAAAGCAGGGCTAAGATGGGCAATTATACTATAAAAGTCTGCATTCACAGAAGATGATCTCAAATCAATAACTCTACATTTGGAAGAACTAAAAAAATAAGAACACAATAAAAACCAAAGTTAGGCCAGGTGTGGTGCCTCACACCTGTAATCCCAGCACTTTGGGAGGTTGAGGCAGGTGGATAACTTGAGCCAAGGAGGTTGAGGCTGCAGTAAGCCATGACTGCGCCACTGTACTTCGGCCTGAGGGACAAAGTAAGACCCTGTCTCAAAACAAAGACAAAAACAAAAACAAAAAAATACAAAGCAGAAAGAAGGAAACGATAGAGATTAGAGCAGCCATAAATTAAATAGGGAATAGAAAAATAATCTACAAAACCAAAAGTTCGGTTTCTGGCAAGAACAAAAAATCTGATAAACTTTTGGCAAATTAAGAAGAAAAGAGGCCAGGCAAGGTGGCTCACGCCTGTAATCCCAGCACTTTGGGAAGCTGAGGTGGGCAGATCACGAGGTCAAGAGATCGAGACCATCCTGGTCAACATGGTGAAACCCTATCTCCACTAAAAATACAAAAAGATTAGCCGGGCATGGTGGCGGGCGCCTGTAGTTCCAGCTACTCCGGAGGCTGAGGCAGGAGAATCACTTGAACCCGGGAGGCGGAGGTTGCAGTAAGCCGAGACTGTGCCACTGCACTCCAGCCTGGCAACAGAGTGAGACTCTGTCTCAAAAAAAAAAAAAGAAAAAAGAAAAAAAGAGAAAAGATGCAAATAACTAACATCAGAAATGTAAGTGGAGACAGTACTAGCAACATAAAAATAAAAAAGATTATAAAAGAACACTGTGAACAACTGTATGCCAACCAATAAAATAGCCTAGATAAAATGGACACATTCCTAGAAACATAAATTACCCAACCTGACTCAAAGAAGAAATAGAAAATCTGAATAGACCCATAACAAGTAAAGAGATTGAATCGGTAATTAAAAATCTTTCAGGCCGGGCGCGGTGGCTCATGCCTGTAATCCCAGCACTTTGGGAGGCCAAGGCGGGTGGATCACGAGGTCAGGAGATTGAGACCATCCTGGCCAACATGGTGAAACCCTGTCTCTACTAAAAATACAAAAAATTAGCCAGGCGTGGTGGCAGGCGCCTATAGTCCCAGCTACTCGGGAGGCTGAGGCAGGAGAATGGCGTGAACCTGGGAGGCGGAGCTTGTAGTGAGCCGAGATCGTGCCACTGCAGTCCACCCTGGGCAACAGAGTGATACTCCGTCTCAAAAAAAAAAAAAAAAAATCTTTCAACAAAGAAAAGCTTAGCTGGTTAACTCTTCCAAACACTTAAAGCAGAATTGACACCAATCCTCAAACTCTTCTAAAAATAGAATATATGGGAACACTACCTAGTTCATTCTATGAGGCCATTATTACCCTGATAACTGTAAAACAATAAAATATTGCTGAAAGAAATTAAAGAGGACGGAAATAAATGGAAAGACATTCCACATTCAGAGAATGGATGTTAACATTGTTAAGATGGCACTATTCCCCAGAACAATCTACAGATTCAATCCCTAGCAAAAATCCCAATGGTCTTTTTTGCAGATATGGAAAAGCTAGCCTTGAAGTTCATATGAAAATTCAACGGAACCAAAGCAGCCAAAATAATCTTGAGAAAGAAGACACACTTCTCAATTTTAAAACAGTACAAAACTACAATGTTCAAAACAGTGTGGTACCTGCATAATTATCAACATATAGAATGTAATAATGTAATTGAGAGTCCAGAAATAAACCTAAATATCTACAGCCAACTGATCTTTGCCAAGGGTACCGAGAACTTCAGGGAAAGAATAGTCCTCAACAAGTGGTATTGAAACAATCAGATAATCAAAAGAAAAAGGCTGGACTCTTACCACACACTGTGTAAAAGAAATTACCTAAAAATGGACCAAAGATCTAAATATAAGACCCAAAACTATAAAACTTACAGAAGAAAACATGAGATGAGGATAATCTTCATCAGTCTTGTATTTGGAAATGGCTTTTTGGATATGATATCAAAAGCATAGACGACAAAAGAGAAACAGATAAACTGAACTTCATCAAAATAAAAAACTTCTCTATGAAAGGAAATACAATCCAGAGAACAGGAGAAAATACCCACAAATGATATATCTGATAAAGGTCTACAGATCTGTGAAGGTCTAGTATACACGAAATTTTTAAAGAGTCTGAGGACTGGTGTTAATTCTTCTTTAAATGTTTGGTACACTTACATAGTGCATTTACCGGTACAACAACAAGATGACGACAAATAACCCTATTTAAAAAGGAGAAAGGGGCTGGGCGCAGTGGCTCACGCCTGTTATCCCAGCACTTTGGGAGGCCAAGGCAGGCAGATCACCTGAGGTCACAAGTTCCAGACCAGCCTGGCCAACATGGCGAAGCCCCATCTCTACTAAAAATACAAAAATTAGCCAGGTGTGGTGGTGTGTGACTGTAATCCCAGCTATTCGGGAGGCTGAGGCACGAGAAGCGCTTGAACCCGGGAGGCGGAGGTTGCAGTGAGCCGAGATTGTGCCACTGCACTCCAGCCTGAGTGACAGAGTGAGATTCCGTCTCAAAAAAATAAAATAAAAAATAAAGAGAAAGGGACTTGAATAGGCATTTCTCCAAAGAAGATATACAAATGGCCGACAAGCACAAACATGTAAAGAAGCTCAATGTCATTCATCATTAGTGAAATGCAAATCAAAATCACAATGAGATAGCACTTCACACCCACTAGGATGGCCTTAATCCAAAAAAAAAAAAAAAGAAAACCACAAAAAATAGTGTTGGCAGGGAAGTAGAGAAACTGGAACCCTGGAATCCTGCCCCCTGGTGGTGGGAATGTAAAAATGATATGGCACTGTGGAAAAGTTTGGTAGTTTCTTAGTAAGTTACACATAGTTGTACCATATGACCCTGTAATTCCAGTCCTAGGTGTATAATCAAAAGAACTAGAAACAAGTGTTCAAACAAGTATTTGTATATAAATGTTGCTAGCAGCACTATTCACAAAAGTCAAAAGGCAAAACCAACCCAAATGTCCATCAACAGATAAATGAATAAACAAAATGTTATATATTCATACAATGGAAATCTTTTTCAGCCATAAAAATAAAGTACTGATATATACCAAATAAAATAACCCAGACACAAAGGCCACAAATGGTATGATTCCATTTATATGAAATATCCAGGATATGCAAATCCATAGACAGAGAAAGCAGATTTGTGACTACCAGGGGCTGGAGAGCAGGGGAGTCAGGACTGATGGCTAAATGGGGTGCATTTATAGTGATGAAAAA
The DNA here is from genome assembly GCF_029289425.2 of Pan paniscus. Lineage (NCBI taxonomy): Eukaryota > Metazoa > Chordata > Mammalia > Primates > Hominidae > Pan > Pan paniscus. Next base: position 39,376,440 of record NC_073267.2, on the reverse strand, counting down.
GTTCTACAACTAGACAGTGGTGATGACTCTAGAAAACTGTGAATGTATTTAATACCGCTGAATTGTGACGTTAAAATGCTACACTTTCTGCTATTTGTGTCTTACCATAATTTACAAAAAGCTTTAAAAAAAAAAAAGAAATCAAAGCAAAATCTTGACGTTTTCCCAAAGGCTCTCAAGCCGGTGCAGACCTACCAATCAGGCGCAGTGCCGTCTGAGTGAGGGCCAGCGTGCCGGAATTGAGCAGGAGGTCGAGGTTGTTTGCGCTGTGCTGCAGGGTGAGCACGCTGAGCATCATCAGGAGGAAGCAGGCTTGCGGGATGCTCCCCAGGCTCGGTCCCAATGGGTTCTCACTGGTGATGGTCTGCAGGGGAACCGGCTGGATACCTAATAAGCATTGATACCCACTTACATTTCTTGTGATGGATACAAGAATAAACATAATGCAGAAAGCACGGGCTATTACTTTAAACATCTGACTAATAAGTATTGACACCCACTGACATTTCTTGTGCGTGGATACAAGAATAAAAGTAACACAGAAAGCACAGGCAATTACTCTAAACATCTGACTATTTTTCAGTGGTTTCCATAGAATGGGCAGCTCTGTCATGCTGCACGATGGGCCTACCCCCTGTATTCTATGCACAGGTCGTTCCATCTGTCTACAGGACTTAGCATGTTGCTCTCTGAATACACTGGTGCCCTATTCCATTCCTTCCATTTCAAATATAAAAGTTATGTCTCACTTTTCCTCCACAAAACCAATCCAATCAACTCTCTGTAGATGCTCAAACTATCCAGGAAATAAATATTAATATAGGACACAGACACTTAGGATATGTGGTGATACACATATAAATGTCAAAATGTAAAAATGTTATACTAGAGTACTTCAACATTGTATCTCCTGCTAAATTTTAAAGTTTTGTTTAAAATCTGAGAAAGCTGACAGCAGCATAGATTATACAAGTACAAAGTACAAACTTATTAAAGTCTTCTCAAAAGCAAAAATTGGCATTTGCAAGTTTCCACAACACATAATTAAAGGCAAACTATAAAATAACATTGATGCAATTGTTGACTCACCAAGCTCTTTAAATTTGGCACTGGCATCCATCAGAACATTTTGAATGTTCTGAACAGTCCAAGCATACAGCTTGCCAAAGGTGACTTCCAGCAGCATCCAATTAAAAGGTGGGATCAAATCAACATCCTTTAAACAATCAGTAAGAGGTTCCCTTTCAAATAAAGATAAAGAATTTGACTCGGGACACTGCCAGACTTCTAACTGTTACAGAACAACATTCTGTTGCCATAGCTTCCTTAGTTAAGAAAAAAATATGCTAACGTTTTACCCTATATCGATTCCTTCAGGAATAAGTCTTTGCCATCCACAAAACATCGCTTACTGCACAGATGGAAGTAAGAAATTCTTGCTCGCCAGATACAATTTTAAAATTTTATCTATCCCTTCCAGGCGAACCTCTGCTCTCTCCAACTGCAAAATATCAATGCATATACAGTTAAGTGTTATGTATATTACCCACTGCAGAGAAGCATTTCTCATCAAATGTTATCTGTTTTAGTAGGCACTATCTCATTTTTTCCACATCCACTGGCTCTTCTTTAAGGGCAAATTCAGCAATTGTACTGAGGAGTGGAGACTGCGGATAAAGATCCTGAACATTCTGCTTCAACCACTTGTATTTGTGAACCCCTGTAACAGTACTCAACAGCGGCTGCCATTTGTCCTAACAAAGGAAAACAATTTTCATCATTAGTCTACCCTATTTAATATTAAACTGTGCTCTAAAAGTTATTCAAGTAAAATATAAATAATGCTCATAGGTTTAAATTGGTTAAAATATGTTAAATTTAGTAATTAATACATGGTTTTAAAACTATGCTATAAATATAAGTGAACTTATCTCTATACTAATATATGTTGGAACAGGCTAGCTTGGCATATGAAGTTAAGTTGTGGTTCACATTAATAGCCACAGGGCCCAGCACTGTTTCTGGAACAAAGAATATATTTAAGGAATGAATGGTGAATAATTAATGATACAATCTAGTACCAAAAATAAAAGGAAACCCTTCTCCAGCTACAGCTCTGACCAGGACATCATAAGTCAAGTTCATGAGGCATCACTGGGGCCGTATTTCTAACAACCGCCCGTCCCTCCCTCCGGATGCTCAGGTACAGAGGTACAAGACTGTGGATTCCTTTGCTACATGCTATGATTCTATTCAGCTAACCTCAGAATCACAGAAAACACTGCAACTTGGGTGATTTAATTGCAATGGGTCTCTTGTCCACATTTATTGGACTATGAGGCAAAATGCAGGCTTCTTCTAAATCACTCTCTTCATTTCCAATTTTTTCTTCATCAGCCGTAGATTCTGGCTTCTTAGGAACTGTGTTTTAAAACATCATTCACTATAAAAAATCATACACTTAAATATTAATTTTAAATTAAGAAATACTTAGATTTACATGAAAGACAAATATTTCATTCAAATAAACATCTGAACAACATTATAAATTGCAATGCTCAAACAACAAGAGTGAAATGATCACCATGGCAGAACAAAAAGACAAAGTGAGAGTGCGACAAGGGGAGAAGCCCTGAAGTAGGGGAAGCCCAGCAGCCAGCAAGCTCTTCCTCAAGTGCCAGAGAGTGAACATTTGAGTCTTTCAGGCCACGCAGTCTGTTGGAAATACTCAACTCTGCTGCTGTAGCACAAAAAGTAACCACAGATAAAGCAACAGGTGTGGCTGTGCTCCCGTAAAACGTTATGGTGCTACAATTTTAGCTTCATGTAATTTTCATGTGTCAAAAATAATATACTTCTTTTAATTTTTAAAAAACAATTTCAAACTGCAAAAAAAAAAAAAAAGGTCTTAGTCCACGGGCAACACAAAGCAAGCAAGAGGTGGAATTTGGCCCACAGTTCCTGGCTTGTCCACCATGGTCCAGTTCAGTGGTTCTGTTAGTGTGTAACTGAAATAATTGAATTCATTGTGATATGTGGAATTTCCTCCCTATATTTTATCTCTTTTAAAATTTTTGGTCTAAATCTCCTCAGCATATAATATAAAAAATAAGCAACATGATAATATACCTGGGCAGTAAAGAGCTAACATAGCAGGCCGGGGTTGCTCAAACACTGCAAATTCCCAAGGAAGGTCGGTCTCTTCAGGATTGGTCCTTCTTCTAGGAGCTGAGCTCTGAGGCCTTGGAACATCCTGCCTGATAAGTTTTTTGGTATACCTGACACCCAGGACCTTGTGGCAGTGGTCTGGCCAGGCAGTTTATGCTAATGATGTGACTTGCGAGGGACCACTTGTTTTTGCACTGGGGCACTGGAGTGTAAGTAATTGAGGTCAGTCACATGGGCACTGCCTGCGTATGTGACTGGCCCCCAACAAAATCTCTAGACTCGAGGTTCAGGTGCGCTGGCCTGGTTAACAATTCTTCACACATGATGTGACCCACTGTTGCTGGGAGAGCTAAGCACATCCACGTGACGCCACTAGGGAGAGACACCAAAGCTTGTGCCTAGTTTCCTCTGGACTTCCCTCCATGCACCCTTCCCTTTGCTAATTTTAATCTGTATCCTTTTTGCGGTAAAAAAAAAAAAAAAAAAAAAAAAAAACACAGCTGTGAGTATAACAGCTCTTCTGAGTCCTTTTGGTGAATCATTAAGCCTGAGAGAAGGCTTGGCGATCCCTGACACAGCAACAGGAATATTAATCACTTAATCTTTTTAAGTTACTTAATTTCAAAAAAAAAAAAAAGAAAACCAGCTGGAAACAACACACAATAAATCTATAAACCCACAAGAAACTCTAAAAGTGACAGTGTGGGCTCAGAACCCATGGATATGAAATGGCAAATGGTGGAGTCTCTCTCCCTCGTGCTGAGGCAGGCCTGTCTCCTGGGCCCGGGCTGAGTTCCTGCATGCCTGGGTTAAAGGAATTGCAGCAGTGTGACTGCTGTGACTTCCTGATCCAGAGCACCCATCGGATTCCGACAGGCTGTTATGGTGTAGGGTTTGTTCAGGAACAATCAAATTAGGATGGCTTCTAAAACGCTTTAGTCTTTCATAAGCTTATTGTTCAAAATGCCCATCAGAAACTGAGTAATTAATACTGTTCAATAAGCAGGTTTGTGAGTAAATCAGTATAAGTCATAAGAACATGATCAGAGGCCAGGCGGGGTGGCTCATGCCTGTAATCCCAGCACTTTGGGAGGCCGAGGCAGGCAGATAACAAGGTCAGGAGATGGAGATCATCCTGGCCAACATGGTGAAACTCCGTCTCTACTAAATTACAAAAATTAGTCAGGCGTGGTGGCGCATGCCTGTAATCCCAGCTACTTGGAAGGCTGAGGCAGGGGAATCATTTGAACCTGGGAGGCGGAGGTTGCAGTGAGCTGAGATTGTACCACTGCACTCCAGCCTGGCGACAGAGCAAGACCCCGTCTCAAAGAAAAAAAAAAGGATACAATCAGAAATTTCTGTAGTTTATTTATAATCACAAGTGACTAAATTCTAAACTATTTTATAATTTCTAAGCATTTTTATTCAAATTTGGATTTAATGCAAAAAGACTTTTCTGTACTCTTACACAGCTACTTCCAGGAAAATGTAACTCTTTCAGCTTCCCTTTATAATTCTCCATGTATCAGAATACTCAATATTTCCAAACAAAAAACATTTCTTTAGAAGAATGGCAATAAGTTTAAATGTTCCCATTATATCTCATTACCAGGATAACTAATAAAATAAAAATACGACCTTGTTCCCATCAATTTAGCAAAGATTATTTACGTTTTCAACATCAATTTACTAGTAATCAAATCATACCACACTCAATTCCTAAACTGCCTCATTGTCTGATCGGTTGAAAAAATAAGTGAGATTTCCGTATTTAATCATAACTATACATAAAAATGATGGCAGCAGGTAGAAATGTCACATGGAATCAACAGTAGAGAAACTTCACTCTGAAATCACAGGTCTAGCGAGGCAGGGTGAAGCACATGCTTTAATAGTGTCTTCTGTCCTTTTACATTCTTACTTCTCTTTTTCCTCCGTTCCCGAATTATCTTCTGAGCTATCCTCCTCCAACAGGGCAAAGAACTTAACAATTTAAACTTAGAGATTATGGAGAAGTCATTACAAACAGCAGGTCTCAATTCATTAAAGAGGAATCTCAAACGTTCGATGACAGGAGTGCAGACCTCCTTGTAAGAACGGCCCTGTTCTTGATGAGTCTGCAAAGTTAACCAGGAAAAGACAGCTTTAACAACAAATATTTCTGCAACTGTCTGCAAAGCACAGAATAAAAAGAATTAAAATATATCACCTTAATGAGCGAACATTTTGCTTGGTAGACAACTCTACAAACATCCACCACTGACTTAGGCAACGTTCTGTGCTTTATTTGCTCAGTATCAAGTGCACCTGCATGAACTAAAGATAATGCCACATGACCTGCAAAAAGACATTTAAAAGAAGGACAGGGAAGGAATGAATATGTACCACAGGTTAGTCAAGGAATCTGCAGTCTATATAAAGTACACAGATATTGAGCTCCTTACCTAAATCTTCATGTTTTAAGAAGCAACATAACAGCAAGCGACCGACCTCTTCCACGGGGTGCTCGGGGGGAAACATGATCGGTGTGGTCAAATGGCACTGCCTACAGTACCTTTCTATTTGACACAAAAAGTCCTGCAACAGAAACAGCTGGAGGTAACTTCAGGGCCGCCCAGTGAGTCTTCACAAATCTTAAACATGCCACAGCTTCTAATGCACTTGCAATCAGTAATGCTTCTGAAGCCTTGCTAGCATGTTAACACAATCAGGTTCTCACCTCAAAACCCTCCAAATAATACATGAAACAAAGTCTGTGCTATGTTAACCAAAGAGCACATAAGCATTCCTATGTCAAAGTCCTCAGATAAACAGAGCACTGAGGTGGCAGTGGGGGCAGGCCTCGCTCACCTTCACGTTGTGATCCTGAATGTTACTGTCTGCAATGGCTTGCAGAAATGCCTGAGAATGGTCCCCCAGGGCCCGTCTGTGGGAGCAGTCGCGATTTGCTGGCAGGTGTGCCCACTGGGAGCCGCAGTGGTCCTCATCTTTCTCCTCGTTGTAGCTGCAGTGGATCTGGCTGGTCTGCAGCCTCCAGAGAAGATGGATGACTGAAGCCATTCTAGAAAATGCACACGCAAACATGAAAGAGAAACTCAAGTGCCCAACTCAAAATAAATACTAAAAAAAAAAAGATGCTCAACTGAACACTCAATTTAGAAGGTAAAATTCAGCATCATTCATATGAAAGAGCTCCACCTAACACGTTTACACAGGTTGACTTGTAATTCCTCTATCTACGTGAATACACTTTCTGGTGATTCCACACACCTCAGGCACGGCATCAGAACTCAGGATTGTAGTTCCAGTCCAACATTCTCTGGATACCTGTGCTCTGCCTGCAGCTGCCTGGTTCCACAGATACCGTGTGAAGACTGAGTTGCACATTCTAACAAGGAAGGCAGCAAAGGGCACCGCTGACACAACTAATCACAGGATTTCAAGTCCAAAACTGTGCAACGGATGACTATGGGGGTACCAGGGAGACTGGAAGACAGACCACCGCTATTCTGAGGGTCAGTAAGGGACTTGTGGAAGCAACAACTGAGCTAAGATGAGGAATAAGACCCAGACGCTGAGTATCCAGGCAGGGAACAGCATATCTGAAGGGTTTCTACAAAGAATTACATCCTCAGGGTAGGCTATGTATTCCTAGAGCACTTATAAAGGAATGAAAAGGAGAAAATATTTAACAAACACACAATCTTTAATGAAGGATAGATCCTTGGAGACGGGAGGGCCGATGGACTGGAAAGGAGACCTGTGCATGGTGCAAGGCATGGGATCAGCCAGTGCAAATGTTAATTACAACTGCTTATGGTCACTTGAGGGAGCGGCACATACACACGAAATTAGGATGTGCACCACTACAGATCTCTATTAATGATCTGTGTTATCAAATACTGCTCCAAATCCAAGCAATCAAAGCGGGGATGCACTTACTGTTCTTTTCCTGGACATTTAGATTTTAGAGCACTCAGGAGCATTCCCCAACCCACCACATTCGTTCTTCTGAAACACTAATCCAATGCCAACTCTCTCTGGCCCCCTTTCTTTAAGCACAGGACAGCCCCTGCTTACTGCTCCAAGATAAGCTTCTGATCCTCCTGTGGCTCGGACCCACCTGCCAGGGCTCATGGCACCCTCTGCTCTGGAGCTCGCCAGCCCTGCCCTCCTTGTCAATTTAAACAAAGCCCATCTTCTGGCAAGCAATGGGCCTTGAGGAGGAGGGAGGGAAGCAGACACCTCAGAGGGCACCACAGGCAGTCCAGCACCCAGCACTGCACAAAGGTCCACCCAACGGGGGGCTGTGTGGACACCAAGATCCTCCTTTCCCGCAAGCCTCTTCCACATCCACTCTCGCAAGCAGCAGGAAAGCCCTGCTCCTCTCAGCATTGCCCTTGACACTCCTGTGTTTTCTGCCCGGAATGCTCCCTCACGCAATTTCAGGACTGCTGCCAGTGTGAAGCCTTTCTTCTCCCAGAACCACGTATGAACGTCTCCATTTCACCATTCACCACCTTGTAACGTGACCTGCTTAGAATGCTGGCTCATCAAGAAGCAGCAGTTGAAAGCAGAGGCGTGTCCTATCCATCACTGCATCCTGAACACCTCGCATGGTAACGGCACCAGAAAGCAGAGGCGTGTCCTATCCATCACTGCATCCTGAACACCTCGCATGGTAACGGCACCAGAAAGCAGAGGCGTGTCCTATCCATCACTGCATCCTGAACACCTCGCATGGTAACGGCACCAGAAAGCAGAGGCGTGTCCTATCCATCACTGCATCCTGAACACCTCGCATGGTAACGGCACCAGGCAACTGCTCAACAGAAGCTGCTCACACGGACGGACAGATAGACAGATGGGAAATGCACGACTACATGAAGGAAAATGTAAACCCATCTTAGGAGACAGGAAAAAGCTTATTATTTTAGGTGGTTACAAAGGCTGCCATCCTGAAATATAACTGACTTGAGCCTGGTCTGGTAAAAACGCAGTCCTCAAATAGAACGCTGTTCCCTGAGAGAACAGCTGATCGACATTCTGTGCAATTTCTGGGCATGCAGGGAGACAAAAGCCATGCTGGGCCCATCAGGCAGAGGCTGCAATACGTGAGACCACCACAGGGTAGACGGGTAGACACTCCTGCACACTTTTTAGCTTCCTCTGCAGCAACAGACCATGAGGGCAAATGACAGCCACTCACAGCTGTTTCTACCTGATTGAGTCTCACTATCCTTATTATTATTTTTTGTATCATCATCAACTGTGTTGAATCCTCCTCTTTTTTTTTGAGATGGAGTCTCGCTCTCGTCACCCAGACTGGAGCGCAGTGGTGCGATCTTGGCTCACTGCAACCTCTGTCTCCTGGGTTCAAGCAATTCTCCTACCTCAGCCTCCCAAGTAACTGGGATTACAAGCACCCGTCACCACGCCCAGCTAATTTTTGCATTTTTAGTAGACATGGGGTTTCACCACATTGGCCAGGCTGGTCTCGAACTCCTGACCTCAGGTGATCCACCCGCCTCAGCCTCCCAAAGTGCTGGGATTACAGGCATGAGCCACCGCCTGGCCATCTCCTACTTTTTTAAAGAGAGAGTCTTGCTCTGTCACCCAGGCTGGAGTGCAGTGGTATGATCATGACTCACTGCAACCTCAACCTCCCAGGCTCAAGCGATCCTCCTACCTCAGGCTCCTGAGTATCTGGGACTACAAGTACATGCCACCATGCCTGGCTAATTTTTGTGTTTTCTGTAGAGATGGGGTTTTGCCATGTTGCCCAGGCTGGTCTCAAACTCTTGACCTCAAGCAATCCACATGCCTCAACCTCCCAAAGTGCTGGGATTACAGGCATGAACCACTGTGCCTGGCCCTCTCCCACTCTTAATGGCACTTACAGTTCAAAAAAAATAATCTGCTAATCAGCAAAAAGCAAAGATTTTCTTACTGGCACATTCAATCTCGACAGGAGACAGCGGTGTGCTCATTGCTAAATAGGAAGTGTGTAATCCGAGAAGCAGGCCCAGATTCCTCTCTGTGTCTATCAGAGGTGAAGAGAGACTTCCCAGATCTGGTATGGTGACAACTTCTTGGTCAGTCTGGAAAAATAAACTTCATCATCAATCTGAGGAAACAGAATTAATTAAAAACATAAAACCAAAAGGACAGCTCTGTCCTGCAGCTGTACCGCCATGTGAGCCCAGGGGTGCCCTGGGTGTTCTGCCCCTCCATCCTGTAATGAGTTGATGCTGCTGTGCCCAAGTAACAGCAGATACCACATAAACCCACATGCCCTATAAAGCTGGCAGCAACCGTACACGTAGAAAAACTAAAGCACAGATACATGATTTGGCTAGAATATTCCTTAGGAATCAGTTTCCAAAGTGACTGTACACCATGCTTCAGAAAGTATAATGAATTGTTACATGCATAAAGAACCCACTGGGCAACAAAACTATGACAAGTATTCGATGACAAGTATTAGTGGACTGTGACCACACAGGTAGAGGGAATGAAATTTATTCTAACAAAAATCAAACTCTGAAAAAAGCAAGAGTTCAACTTTTCCAGTCACAGAAGATATTTACAGCAAAGTTAATTCTCCCCTTTATAAAATGCTTTAAGCCCTGCCCTAATGGCATTTAATACATTTTATTACTTGTGGATAGCTGGAAAGCTAATCCCAGTATATAAATTCTATGTGTTCGTGAATACATAGGAAGGACATATTTCTATTGTAAAGAATTATACTTCTACATAGTTCTTCCCAAAAAATACATACCTCAAGATAATAAGCCATTCCAAATTTCTACATAAGACCAAAGTTTAACCTCTTTTCTTGTGGAACACTGTCTATATTTCTCACAAATTGATCATTTAAAAAACAATCTTTCAAGACCAGTACATCACAGATCCTAACACGAATAAATGTAAATTCATTTATGACAAAACTTCTAAAGGATCTTTATATTATCCCTAATGCCCCCGAAAAGACCCAGATATCAGTACTTCTAGATCCAAATATTCCTATCACAAACACACAGAGGGTGTCCCCTGCCATCCTCTGCATCACTCAAGGCATACAGCCTCACCTCCAAATATTGGCCAACACAAAATGCGTGCATGGATTCCCGGGTGACTTCAAACTCGAAAGCAGCTTCCAAAGCTACCACTGGGTTTTCCCCTGCAAACTGAGCTGAAAGAAAAAGGGAAAAAGCAACAGGAGTTCAATTCAGCTTGCCTGAAGAGCTATAGGAGAAACAGTGAGTAGGAAATAAGTTAGGCGCTTAACTCAAAAGTGAGGGTTACCAGAGTATAATGACCTCGCACTGTCTCCCAGGGTTGCCTGGGCCGACTCAGAACTTGAAATGAGTTCCAAGTATTAAAACAAAAAATGCATAATGAAAGGAAATTCTTCAAATGTGCTGAATTTGTTGATAAGACAGACACCAAAGCCACAGATACATTAAAATATGCGGGGGCTGGCACAAAACTAAAGAAATCATTTATAAGCCAAATACTCTGCTTAAAATGATACAGGCTGTAACTTTTAACCAGGAAATAAGAAGGGTAATCTTACCAAGAATACTATTTCCTGTTACCGACTGTGTCTGGAAGTCCTTTATATCATACACTTTCTCATCAATCACAGTCCAGAAGCCTCCATCTTTATTATGGTTCTCCAAATCAGCTTTGCGTATAAGTGTCACTTCCTCATTATTTCTACAGTTCTGACCTGTAAAAAATGACTCTGTGTATACAGAAACCAGAATCAGTCCATCGATCAATCAACAGGTAAAATGAAAAGAACAAACTGTGTGAAAGAACTACAAGCAGAAATAAACAAATCCACAATCACAATGGGAGAAATACATACCTAGCTCTGAAACTAATACCACACATACAAATTCTATTAAATATAGAATGCTTTAAAAAAAATCTAGGCAGCATGAATATCAAATCAGGCCATGCCAGGCCATAGAGCAAATCTCAACAGATTTCAAAGAAATAAAGTTACACAGCATGTGTGCTGACTACAATGCAGTTAAATTGGAAATAGGTTTTCAAAAGTTCATTCAAAATAAAATAAAAATGACTCTGTATATACAGAAAATGAAAATATTCATCCACATATTTGAAAATTACAAAATACACTTATAAGTAACCCAAAATTCTAAGAAAAAATGACTATGAAAATTAGAAAATGAGTTCAATTAATAATCAAAATACTGCAGATCAAAATTGGTGACATACAACTAAATGCATGCTTGAGGGCATTTACGCCTTTAAATGTGTATATTAGGGGGAAAAAGCTAAAAAAGAAAGGAAACACCAAATCAATAGATGTCTATTAGTTCATAAAAATACTCAAAAAAAGAAAACCTGAGTGGTGATCACCTATGCAAGTGCTAGGATACCAACTCAATATTACGAAAAATAGTTAAAGGGAGGTGGCAGCTCAAGAAGTCAAGCTTAGATTATGTCCTTCCTGTACAAATTGTACCTCCTGCTAACCAGACAGCAGAGGGCAAGGTTGGTAGGGGATTTTATAGAGGACACGCAACACATGAATTCCCTGGTCTAGCTTCACAGAACTAAAGCGGGGAGCCACTGAGCATTACAGGCCTCCTGAGCCAACAGAAAGCATGCAGCATGACTCCAGACATAACACCACCCCAACGAGACTGAATTCAAATCCAACCAAACCTCTAGATCTAACCAGCAGATTAATGTAACTAACAGAAGAACATGTTGGTCTAGAATAAGAGAATGCAGTCAACCAAGTTCAGAAAATGTGAAGTTCTCCAAAATAACCAACTTGCTTCTTTGAAAAAGAAAATGGTATGATCAGAGACAGGCAGAGGAGGGCCTGGAGCCATGTTGTTTGGGGAAAGAGAATAGAAGCATATGTCAACCAATGCCAATACACAGAACATATTCAGGTCCTAATTCAAAATTACCACCTAAAAAAGGCATTTTTGAGATAGTCCTGGAAAATGTAACATGGACTACATGTTAGATTAAGGAATCACTGTTAATCCTATAGACAGGATAATGATATTGTAGGGTTTTTCTTAAATCCTTATCATTAAGAGATAAAATGCCTTAAAATGTTTTAAAGACAGAGTTATGCTTTAAAATAATCCAATTGGCCGGGCGCAGTGGCTCATGCCTGTAATCCCAGCACTTTTGAAGGCCGAGGCAGGCAGATCACGAAGTCAGGAGATCGAGACCATCCTGGCTAACATGGTGAAACCCCATCTCCTACCACGCCGTATTACCGAATTTAACAGGTATGATGAAGCAACTAAACAGGCTATTTTTCCATTTCCATTGTATTTCAACAGAGCCCATTAAAAAGCAGTATAAATGGCCCTTAAATACTAATATATTTTTAAATGCTCAAACTATATCAGGGTCACCATTTTGTGCTTTAGCAGGCAAAATCCCAAAAGCCCACACACGAGGCTGGGAGACCAGCATCCCTATTGGTGGTGAGAGAAATCAAGATGTACAGGAGCGATATGGTGACAACCAGCCCACACTAGGTGCATCCCCACCTGTGCATGTGCACAGGCACACACGCGTGCACACATGGAGGACACATGTTCCAGGTCAGGCCTTGCAGCACTATTTGTGTTTTTTGTTATTGTTGTTGTTGTTTTTTGAGACAGTTTCACTCTTGTTGCCCAGGCTAAGGTGCAGTGGCGCAATCTCGGCTCACTGCAACCTCTGCCTTCCAGGTTCAAGCGATTCTCCTGCCTCAGCCTCCCGAGTAGCTGGGATTACAGGCATGTGCCACCATGCTCCACTAACTTTTGTATTTTTTAGTAGAGACGGGGTTTCTCCAAGTTGGCCAGGCTGATCTCAAACTCCAAACCTCAGGTGATCCACCTACCCTGGCCTCCCAAAGTGCTGGGATTACAGGCATGAGCCACCACAACCGACCCTCAGCACTATTTGTATAGCAACACTGTGGCAATAAGCCCAAGTGTCCACCAGTAAGAGACTCACTGAAGAAAGATACATAAAAGACATATCTACACACTGAAGACTAAGCTGCTTTATAAAAACAAAGAGTATATATATATATATATATATATATATATATATATATGTACTCCAGTATATATGGTTAGTAAAAAAAAACAAGCAACACAAGTAATGCAACATGCTACCACTAGCATACTCATTCCAGAGAACAAGGAGGTTACAGAGGAGACTGAAAAGCCAGAGAGAGCAGGTAGGAAAATGGGTGGAAGGGGTGGGCAGGGGAAGCGACAGTGTGTCTCTGCCTAGGTTTGATTTTTGAACCATGTGACTGTATTCCTTTTTTTTTTTAACGACTGTAAAACAAAATAAATACTCTTCATACTAGAAATAAAATGTTAGAAAAATCTGGATTCAAAACTAGGATTACTGTTATACACTGGCAAAGTTCACTAACATCCCCAAAGGCAGTTTTCTCATTGACATAATGAGATACAACAGCGTGCATGAGGTCCTCAGTGGGCCTGCACCCTACAGGTGCTCCACACATGCAAATCACTACTATTACCATTACTATTACATAACAGATATAATATATAATTATACTGTCACTACTATAACCAGCATTACATACTAAGACAGCCCACGTTCAGAGTATAAAGAAGGCTATGGAACCCTCTGTAGAAGGTGGGAGGGCCTGGGGCTGTGGATAAAGGGGAGCTCTCTGGGGCTGTGCCACCTGAACCTGGAACCTGGACCCCCAGGTTGGGTCCCCAGGCCTGTGCGCCTCAGCTTGCTCATCATTCACTCTCAACACGGATAACACCTTCAACTGCAAACAAGTTTAAAAACCACAGGCCAGCTCCGCCTACCAAGACCAGAAAAAGCAAGTCTCCACACGGGCCCAGGATGAGAACCTACAAGTGGTACTAGCTACAAAACCCACAGAGAACACGGTTCTTGCACCACACCTTATGAGACGTCGGACAGCTACACGGCGGAGGCATCTACAGGGTGTAGCCAGATGGTCTAAATGGGCCATGACAACAACCGCCATTTGTTGCAGATCAATGGCAAGCTCGTTGTCTTGTGGAGGGTGAGGTACCTCAGGAAACTCTCACTGGGGCTCAGAGGGCCAGACGAAAGCTAGAAAGGAAAGGTAAACAAACATTCAGAAATGGTGGGAAAAATTAAAGTAATACAGTTAGCCTTTACCCACTCTTTATATTTTGGTATTGACTCATTTGACCCATCAAATGACAATGTCGATGATACAGTTATACTATACATCTATATAATTATGTAGCATACAAACTGACTGTATAAATGTCTAAATGTGCTGTACACATGTACACAACATTGACTGTGCATGTATACATTTATGACACCACAGGTAAGTTGAATCCACACAGATTACTAACATGACCAAACCACCCTACAGGCCTAGGACCCCTGGAGAAAGGCAGAACCACCTCTCTGGGAACCCAGAACAGCATCTCAAGCTGGCCTTGAAATCTAAAACCAAAACCTTTATTTTAATCTAAACATTGCCCACTCTGGAGAACACCTACTTTCATTTGCAAATTAAATCATAGTTCTAATTCTTCTAAAGGCAGAAGAGCCCTATTATCATTAATTTAAAGACTAACAAATAATAGAAAAATTAAAGCAAAGCATGATATTGAAATGCCTAAGACTTTCCCAAAAAGATGCAAAATTCAACTTGTACTTGACCTGTAAAGACCAGCAGTCCTGCAGGTTTACGCCCAGGGCCCCACATGCCTGCTCCTCCCCCAGCTCCTGTCCACACCTGTTAAGCGGGGAGCTGGTACTAAACAGAGTGACAGCTCAGATGACATGCCCTGCACAGAGCCCAGTACATAGGAAGGGCCAACAAAGAAAGCCACTATTTTCGTTGTTCTTTTCTAGTATTGATTTAAAAGTGCGTGTTTCAAGTTTGGTTCTGTGCTGACAAGGAAGTCGGTGCTCACTGATCCAAGTCTTCTCCACAAACAAGCGGCCTCCCACACCTGTCTCATCTGACTCGCTGCTGTTACCACCAAACACACACACGCCAGAGAAAAACACTGCCATGGACACACACACTGGTCTTGCGTAAAAAATAACTAGACTTGAGTACCACCTAAACATAAAGTTCCATCATGACACTCATGTGCATGTCACCCTCGGAGGGGGGTGTATCCTTACTGCAAATGATGCTCTGGAACCTTTGCAGCAAGGGCAAAAGCAAGGTGCTGGTGCCCTGGGCAGAACGCTCATTGTCAGTTTCCTGTGCCCTGCTGTCCCACAGCTGAAGCAACAACAGGATGGCAGACAACATTTGGCTAAAGGAGAAAACACATTTATTCCTAGTAAAAACAGATTAACTTTTTTTTTCATGGTTGATCAAAAATAAAAGCAAACAGCTGGATAGAGGTGAAGCAATACTTGGGATATGAAAGGAAATGAAAGTAAAGCCATGGTAATTAAATCACTGAATTGACACTAAGATTTTAGCACAAGTCATCGCCTTCTGCTGATAGGAAAGACCAGTTAAGAAGCTCAAAGAGCACATTCACATGGAAGTTCTAGGATCTTAAATTCATGGAATAAAAATAATTAAATGAGGAAAACTGAAAGAAAAAAAAAAAAGAACAGTTCCCAGGCTAGAAAACTGAGCATAAAAAAGGAAGTGAAGAAAAGGTAAAGAGAGAGCAAGCTCTGGGACATGGTGCTCTGTAGCCAGAGCACCACATCTGCTGCAGTCAAACACGATTCAGTGAAATGCACACAATGCAACAGGCATTTGGATACAGAGGCGCTTCCCCAAAGCGTTCCCAGTCTGCACAAGCCCTCACCTCAGTGTGCCTCTCTGCACAGCCAGCTCCAGCAGGATGGCCAGGGCCAAGTGCTGGTCCTGCAAGGGCATGCTTCTGGCCTTTTGGTGCCTGGCATTCTGTCAACATCCCTGAAATGAAAACAGTGGATGCAGGAACACAGCGACCTCCAGAAAGACAGTATGCTTACAATCACACTAACATGTTTACTACATGCTCCCTCCCAAGGAAGGATATATTCTCAATATTTAGAACCAAGTTTCTGAGACTTGCTACTCAAATTTTTCAGAGATTTTTAAAGTATACAATTAACTTACAGAAATGTATTTTATTTAAAGTATTCATTCAGATACTGTATTACAGTAGATGAGATACTCCAAGTGTGTGAAGCATAAAATATCTCATTATCCAAAACATGAGTAGAAGAATATCTAGCTACCTTTTCCAGTTTCAATGACGTGTAAGCCTATACCAGTATCAACCTTCTCCTACAGAATTAGAGAACCAATTTCTAAAACCACCTGAGGATCTGGAGGCAAAATGTCTATACTAATTTCTATCTCTGATCAAAGATTACCTGGTTGCTTACTCCCATACCCAGCTCTCCAGAATTGACTTGGCCCTATATACAGGTGCAGGAGTTTCATCTTTTTTCTCTTTGTCATCCAGATCTTCTTTCTTTGTTCCACTTGGTTTGACACTATCATCTGCAGAATTAAAATTTTTTTAATCTGTAACCGCTTTTCAGAATGCCATACCATTAGTCAGTCTCTGCAAATGTCCCTCCCCGAAAAGTTACAACACACATCATTAACTGAATGTTTGACAACTCAAAAATAAAATATATCAATCATACCTGTAACAGATCCAGTATAATTTTCATAAACAAACAATATATCGGCCGGGAGTGGTGGCTTATGCCTGTAATCCCAGCACTCTAAGAGGCCAAGGCCGGTGGATCACGAGGTCAGAAGATGGAGACCATCTTGGCTGACACAGTGAAACCCCATCTCTACTGAAAATACAAAAAATTGGCCAGGTATGATGGTGGACACCTATAGTTCCAGGTACTCGGGACGCTGAGGCAGGACAATGGCGTGAACCAGGGAGGCAGAGCTTGCAGTAGGCCGAGATGGCACCACTGCACTCTAGCCTGGGCAACAGAGCAAGACTCCATTTGAAAAAAAAAAAAAGAAAAGAAAAGAAAAGAAACCAATATATCAAATTATTTAAAGCATATCTTCCAAAATGATATTTCATTAACTTCCTAGTAGATTTCACAACTGAGAAACTTAGTATTTGATATTTACCTACTTCAATTTCACACGAATTGCTTCCATCCATTGAGTCCCAATGCTTGCGTACCCATGGGAAAAGGGAGGTGTAGAAAAGTAGTATGATTCAAAAATCTTCTAACTCTTTCCAAGGCCCTACTCCACTGTATTCATTGGAGCAAGCACTGCTATGCAGGGGCGCTGTCACTGATAGCATAATTCAAGAGCACTGGGACACAAAGGAAAAGCTGGGAAAAATGACTTTAGGCCACTGACAATGTAACGTTTCAGTCAAAAACAACTGTCATAAAACTCCTGACATAGTAAGCGAAGAGAAGAGAGCACTAACCTTAACCTTGAAATGTAAACACGTTCCATCACAGAAGGCTATGACTAAACGTCTAAACAACATAATTAGAAAAATGTATCTCAATCGGTGAAAGACATGATATCCCATCCAGATTATAAATAATGAATATCTAAAAATCCCTTAGGAAACAGTTCCTCTGTTTACAACACTTCCGACGCCAAATGTATGGACTTTTGCACCAAGCAATTCTCCAGTTCTTTGTGACACCCAGCTATGTGTCCCACAATGCAATTCAATTCTGAAACTAACTACCTAGAATTAGCACAGACCCCACAGGTTAATAACAGGAGAGAAAAGGTACAATGCTGAAAAAAAAATCTAAAGAACTAATAGCTGAAAACTTCCTAGGTTCAGCAAATGACATAAACCTAGGCAGATTGAAGAATCTGTGCAAAGCCCAAACAAGATAAATCCAAAGGAAGCCATGATGAGGCACATCATAATCTACTGCTAAACACTAAGGACAAAACCTTTTGAAAAGTGCCACAGAAAGTAGATACAGAAGAATGTCTTGTGTGGCCTGAAATTAAGACTAAATATTATGTGCTGCCTTGACGTCAGTAAAATCAAGAAGGCCTCAAATAGCCTAACCACAAGGTCTCCTCCAAGCTCTGCTCCCACGGATAAGATCCCAGAGCCAAACAACCCTCCTTATCGCGGAGACCCAACCCCAGCCTGCTCATCCCTGCCGGTCCAGAGTTATTCCAACAAGCCAATCACATCTTCCCATGGAAGCAAGGTCATTTCACCCTCTTCTTACTACAAAATGTGCCTCCCACAACCCCTCGTGGTTCACTCTGTTCCCAAGTGCAGCCCCCGTGTGACATGCGGTGTCCCCCACCCCCAGGGCTGTGAGCATGCGTGACTAATAAACTGCTATTTCACCTGTCCAGTGTTGGTGTCTTATGTTCAGCCATCCCATATCCCTAAGGCAGGAATCTTCTAGGATTATAAACAGAACTTTAATCAACCTCTCCTTGGTTATTTTACTGGTTCCATGATACAGCTTTTTCTGTGCAAAAGATCTGAACAGAAACTTCACAAAGGATACAAGAGTGGCAAAGAAGAACATGATATTCAGCATTGTTAGCCATTATGGAAATGCAAATTTAAACCACAATGAGATCCCACTAGACGTGTTAGAATGGCTCAACTAAAAAACACTGATAACACCAAGTGCTAACAAAGACACAGAGCAACAGAAACGTGACAGATTGCCAGCAGGAATGCAAACTAAAACAGCCACTTCGGAAAACAGTTCAGCACATGACCCAATTTTCACACTACTAGGTCTTTATCCTAGGGAAATGGAAACTATATTCACACAAAATCTGTACAGAAATGCTCACAGCAGGATTACAATTGTGAAAGAAAAACGGAAACAACCACAAGGTCCTACAATAGCAGAATGGATAAACACAATGTGGTACATCCAAATGATGAAACACCATTCATCAATAAAAAGAACTATTAATACACAGAACAACAATAAATCTCAAACATATAACTAGGAGTAAATGAAGATGGTTTCAAAACGTTACTTAAAATATGGTTCCACTTACACGACATTCTCAAAAAGAATACCCTATACTGATGGAGAACAGATCAGTGGTTGCCAGGGTATGAGGCCAGGGGATATGTGATAAAAAGCAGCACCTTAAGGGAGCTTTTGGGGTGATGAAACTTCTCCATCCTGATGATGGCGGGGGTTAAATGAATCTAAAGGGTCAAAATTTACTGAACTAGATACCACAATAAAATAAATTTCATATAAGTTTTTTAATTAAAAAAAAGTTGGCTGGGTGCGGTGGCTCACACCTATAATCCCAGCACTTTGGGAGGCCGAGGCGAGCAGATCACAAGGTCAGGATTTCGAGACCAGCCTGGCCAACATGGTGAAACCCCGTCTCTACTAAAAATGCAAAAATTAGCCAGGTGTAGTGGCATGCACCTGTAATCTCAGCTACTTGGGAGCCTGAGGCAGGAGAATTGCTTAAACCTGGAAGGCGGAGGTTGCAGTGAGCCAAGATCGCCACTGCACTCCAGCCTGGACCGCCAAGTAAAACGTCATCTCAAAAACAAAAAACAAACAAACAAACAAAAACAAAGAAAATATCTAGGTCCAGGTAGGACAGCTGGAATACAGTCTGGTGGAATCATGTCAGAGCAGGGAGCTGGGTCTGGAAGGCTGGAGCAGGGTGTGGCCCCACTCTAGGAAGGAACTAGGAAACGCATCCTGGGTGAAGCAAGAGCAGAGTCCCGTTCTGCAACAGATGAGCCTTTATCCTGATCTGAGAAACTATAAGCAAATTTAATACATCTCACTTAGCCTCTTATTTTCCTTAACAACATGGAAAATGAGAGAACAAACAATTCAGAAGGTTAAGGCATGAAATACATTTAATTCAGAAATCATACACAGAAAGGTAGGAAATAAATGGGGGAAAATAGCAGCTAATGAAAAGTGAAAATGGGCCAGTGCAGTGGCTCTCACCTACAATCCCAGCACACTGGGAGGCTGAGGTAGGCGGATCACTTGAGGTCAGGAGTTTCAGACAAGCTTGGCCAACATGGTGAAACTCCAACTCTATTAAAAATACAAAAATTGGCCCAGCGTGGTGGCAGCCACCTGTAATCCCAGCAGCTTGAGAGGCTGAGGCAGGAGAATTGCTTGAACCCAGGAGGCAAAGGTTGCAGTGAGCCAAGATAATGCCACAGTACTCCAGCCTGGGCAACAGAGCAAGACCCTGTCTCAGAAAATAAAATAAAATATTCATAGTCTTAATAATGGAAAATAAAAACATTTACTGAATGCCAAAAAATCTCCCTAAAAACCCTAATCAGTTGGGATCTACATAAAGAACAATTATGCTCTGCTTTCTAACCACAATTTTTAAAAGAACAAAGGACAAAAATATTCATCAAATGTGGGCCGGGTGCGGAGGCTCACGCCTATAATCCTAACACTCTGGGAGGCCGTGGCAGGTGGATCATGAGGTCATGAGTTCAAGACCAGCCTGGCCAATATGGCGAAACTCCATCTCTACTAAAAATACAAAAATTAGCTGGGCGTGGTGGAGGGTACATGTAATTCTAGCTACTCAGGAGGCTAAGGCAGAGAACTGCTTGAACCCGGGAGGCAGAGGTTGCAGTGAGCCAAGATCATGCCACTGCACTCCAGCCTGAGCAACAGAGCAAGGCTCCCTCTCGAGAGGAAAAAGAAGCAAACAACAAATTCATCAAATGTAATAAATAAAACATATACTTTAGATTTTTCCATGTTCTTAGCTTTTCTTAGAGCATCTTTTAGAATTATTGTTTCACAAAAAAACACTTTGGGAAATGTTTTAATTTATTAACAAATACTAGGGCTAGGAAGAGAGCTTAAAACTTTTTACAATATACAGAATGAATTACAGATACGTGAAAGAAAAAAAAAAAAAGGTTGCTGACTCCTGTCATCGAAGACCCTATCATATGGACATTCTTAGCCTCAGCATCCGGAGGTCCAGAAAGGGACAATTTCGAGTCAGAGAGAATTCTATATATACCATTTATTTGGAACCTTCAGCCCTTAAGATTCCAACATCATGACCTCAGTTTCAACACAATTATCCTTAGACCTTGTGTTGCATACAAATACAAAACAAACACCTCGACTGAACTAACTCTTGTCTCTCCAAAAACACAAACACAAGACCTCATAAAATGAGTGAGTTTCTATTGGCCATAATTACTGCAACTTACTTCTCCAACTTTCCCCTGCACAGTTAACTAAACAGCTCAAAAACTATCAGTAACAAATAACAGTCACCATCATATGGTTAGGAGTGTGGCAGATTTCTTAACCAGTAATAAAAAATAGGAAAAAAATTTTGCCTATTCATAGAACTCAAGTTTCGTGCACTTGCAAGAAACTAATTAAAAGGCAGCCGTGCACGATCTACAAAAACAGCCATAAAGACTGTTATATTTTAAGTTACAGGAAACAAACCTGCTCCTCTACTATAGCAAGAAACAACTGACTTCCCCTTACATACCCTAAAAAAAAAAAGACTTACACGAGAAATTTAAACATGGAAGCAGAAATACACCAAGAAAGAGACATGTCAAACCCCACCTGTATATCTGTTTTCAACCATTTGGAGTCAAGGCGAGCCTGGGCAGCCAAACACAAATATTCAGAGGGCATCTTTTCTCCAGCTTCCTCCCAGTTCTCAGGCCTGCAAGTAAACATACATGTTGAAGACCTAACGCTTTTTAATATTTTACAAAGACACTCCCGAAAAGTTTAATGCAGAAAAAAAAGAACAGAAAGATGGGAGAGAAGAGCTCGGGGAGGGGAGTGAAGAGGAAAGAGAGATAGAGGGAAGAGATGGAGGGAGAGGGAGGTGGGGAAGGGAAAGCCTCCTTCCTAGATAGGCAGGGTATGCCGGGTTTCTGCACCACGCTGGCGAGACCTTGAGAATGGACCGTCACAGGAGGCCAAATCACAATGTCACACCCCTGCCCTCAAATCCAAAAGGTACACACACACGACAGGGAGCCCATCATTTTTTGTTTTGTTTTGTTTGAGATGGAGTCTCCCTCTGTCGCCCAGGCTGGAGGTGCAGTGGCGGGATCTCAGTTCACTGAAAGCTCCGCCTCCCGGGTTCATGCCATTCTCCTGCCTCAGCCTCCCGAGTAGCCTTGAGTACCAGCGCCCGCCACCAGCCCCATTTTTTTTTTTTTTTTTGTATTTTCAGTAGAGACGGGGTTTCACCATGTTAGCCAGGATGATCTCGATCTCCTGACTTCGTGATCCGCCCGCCTCGGCCTCCCAAAGTGCTGGGATTACAGGCTTGAGCCACCGCGCCCTGCCAGGAAGCCCATCGTTTGAACCACAAATGACAGCAGCGTGAATCTGCCGCTTTACCCAACAGCAGGGCGCCTGCGTGAAACAAATTACTTAAAAGGCTCACCTGCAGAAAAACCCACAGCCACCACCACTTA
Source organism: Pan paniscus (assembly GCF_029289425.2). NCBI lineage: Eukaryota > Metazoa > Chordata > Mammalia > Primates > Hominidae > Pan > Pan paniscus. The sequence continues at coordinate 39,353,806 of NC_073267.2, read as the reverse complement.
GAGATAAGAGAGAGGCAGGAGGCTGCGCCGCTGGCGGTCCGCGCAGCAACCCCGCCCCCTCCCCCGACCCCCCACCCCTTGAGCCGCCCGCCAACCCCGCACCGCCTCCGACGCCGGCCTCCCCGGTGCCCCAGGCCAGGACCTGAGGCGCAGGGCCCGGCCTCCTCGCCCCGCAGGCGTACGGACACAGCCTCCCAGCAGCCGCTGGCTCAGGCGGCGCCCGCGATCCCGACGCCTCTCGCTACCCGAGGGGCGTGCCCGCGCGGGACTGCCGCCCCCTCCACCGACCCGCGCTTACCGCCAATCGCAAGGCGGCTCCGCGGGCGCAGCCAATGGGGAAGAGGAGCCCTTCCCTGCTCCTCCCGACTCTCCCGCTTCCTGCAATCCCGTTTATCTTCCTACTTGGAGCTCACCGACTGCAGCCAGGGCCCACCGCCGGCGCCGGAAGGCGGGATTTCCGCGGCACGCACGCACGCCCGCACTCCCACGGGAGTCAGTTTCTCAGCAGCTGAATTATTTGAACTTAGCACCACTAAAAGTGGAGCAATCAGGTACGGAGTGCCTCCAGAGCTGATGTAGTAGAAATCAGTGACACCATCTTTTTTTTTTTTTTTTTTTTTTTTTTTTTTGAGACAGTCTCATTGCGTCGCAGAGGCTGGACTGCAGTGTCATGATATCGGCTCACTGCAACCTCCACCTCCCGGGTTTAGGTGACTCAGCTTTCCGAGTAGCTGGGATTACAGGCATCTGCCACCCACCCGGCTAATTTTTGTATTTTCAGTAGGAACGGAGTTTCATCACAAACTGCTGACCTCTGGTGATCCGCCCGCCTCAGCCTACCAAAGTTCTGGGATTACAGGTGTGAGCCGCCGTGCACGGCCTATTTCAAATATTTTAAATATTAAAAAGTAGAACCTGGCCAGGTGTGGCTCACACCTGTAGTCCCAGCACTTTGGGAGGCTGAAGTGGGAGGATGGTTTGAGCCCAGGAGTTCAAGACCAGCCTGGACAACATAACAATACCCTGTCTGTTCAAAAAATAAAATTAGCCAGGTGAGGTGGCACGTGCCTGTGGTCCCAGCTACTCGGGAGGCTGAGGCAGGAGAATTGCTTGAACCCGGGAGGTGGAGGTTGCAGTGAACCAAGATCGTGCTACTGCACTCCAGCCTGGGAGACAGAGCCAGACTCCGTCTCATAATAATAATAATAATAATAATATTAATAATAATAAGCTTGGGCAGTGGAGGGCTCCCCCAGGCATTGGCCACCTGTGGAGTGACCTGGCTTTTGGCTCCCTGGCAGCCAACTTCTGGGTCAGGCATCTTCGTTGGTGACTGCCCCTTCAGCTCTCCTGGTTTGGCTGTGAGTGGTATGGCACTTCTGTGACCCATCATCTTGTCTTAAAGAGGCATCCTGACATCTCCACACTTGCACACTGAAGAATGCAACATCATGATTAACTTTTTAAAGGAATATTACAAAAATCACAGCATCCGAAAATTTTTTGGTCATTGCAATGATCTTGATCAGGCAATGAGAAAATAAATCCTTGAAGAATGAGTACAAGGTAAAGAGGACCAAGAGCAGAGACCATGGCAATTTGATGCAAGAGACTTTTTTTTTTTTTTTTTGAGACGGAGTCTTGCTCTGTCACCAGAGCAAGTGCAGTGGCTCAATCTTGGCTCATTGCAACCTCCGCCTCCTGGGTTCAAGCAATTCTTCTGCCTCAGCCTCCCACATAGCTGGGACTACAGGTGTGTGCCACCACACCCAGCTAATTTTTGTATTTTTAGTAGAGACAGGATTTCACCATGTTGGCTATGGCCAGGATGGTCTCGATCTCCTGACCTTGTGATCTGCCCACCTCAGCCTCCCAAGGTGCTGAGATTACAGGTGTGAGCCGCTGTGTCCAGCCGCAAAAGAGACTTTTTAATTCTCCAGAGGAATCTGAAAAATAAATTGTATTTTCACTGGATGCCTTGGCTGAAAGAAGACCAAAAGACTATGGGTTGGCCCGGGCACGGTAGCTCACGCCTGTAATCCCAGCACTCTGGGAGGCCGAGGCGGGTGGATCACCTGAGGTCAGGAGTTCGAGACCAGCCTGACCAATATGGTGAAACGCTGTCTTTACCAAAAATACAAAAATTAGCCAGGCATGGTGGCGTGGGCCTGTAATCCCAGCTACTCGGGAGGCTGAAGCAGGACAATCTCCTGAACCCGGGAGGCAGAGGTTGCAGTAAGCCAAGATGGTGCCACTGCACTCCAGCCTGGGCCACAGAGCGAGACTCTGTCTCAAAAAAAAAAAAAAGACTGGGTTGATACCTGAGAGAATCCTGTCTTATTTGCTCTCCAGAATCCTTGTAATGAAAAGTGACCCATGAGAAATTGAACCATGGAGAAATATGAACATTTCTGGATTCTGAATATTTGTTGGGCAGTCTTTAGTATCATTTTTCCTCCACCAACAAACCTGACTTCACCCTGTTTCTTCTCTTTGCCTACTACCAGTTATCTCAGTAACTTATCTCCCTGAATAAAGGAATATGATAAGTTAAAATAAAATAATTTATTTTAAAAACTTGTTTAAATAGGCCGGGCGCGGTGGCTCACACCTATAATCCCAGCACTTTGGGAGGCCGAGGTGGGCGAATCACGAGGTCAGGCGATCGAGACCATCCTGGCTAATATGGTGAAACCCTCTCTACTAAAAATACAAAATTAACCGGGCCTGGTGGCAGGTGCCTGTAATCCCAGCTACTTAGGAAGCTGAGGCAGGGGAATCACTTGAACCCGGTAGGGGGAGGTTGCAGTGAACCAAGATCGGGCCACTGCACCACTGCCCTCAAGCCTGGGCGACAGAGCGAGACTCCATCACACACACACACACACACACACACACACACACACACACACACAAAATTGTTTATAAATAAATTATCATAATAATTTATTTTTAAAAGTTAATAGACTGAATCTGTAGGCTTTGTAATATCTAGTTTATCTACTCCAATACCTCTTGGAGGCATACTTCCTTTACTTGATTTCTGAATTTGGGATCCTATCGCTGCAAACAAACAATAGAAAATAAAGAAATAAAGGCCAGGTGTGGTGGCTCACACCGGCAATCCTAGCAATTTGGGAGGCCAACGCTGGCAGATCACCAGAGGTCAGGGGATTGAGACCAGCTGGGCCAACATGGTGAAACCCCATCTCTACTAAAAATACAAAAATTAGCCAGGCATGGTGGCACATGCCTCTACTCCCAGCTACTCCGGAGGCTGAGGCAGAAGAATCGCTTGAACCCAGGAGGAAGACATTACAGTGAGCTGAGATTGTGCCACTGCATTCCAGCCTGGGTGACAGAGTGAGATGAGAGAAAGACAGACAGACAGAGACGGGGTTTCACCGTGTTAGCCAGGATGGTGTCGATCTCCTGACCTCATGATCCGCCTGCCTCGGCCTCCCAAAGTCCTGGGATTACAGGTGTGAGCCACCGCGCTCAGCCAGGTATGTGATCTTGAGCAAGTTTCTAAGCCTCTTTGTGCCCCAATGTCCATTTCTTACAATAGGGATAATAATAGTAACCTTTAAGTGAGTCATTACGCATAGAGTTTAATTAGAAGAGCTCTTGACATACAGCAAATACTAAAAACATTCAGTAGCATCCACAGTAGAAAACGCAGGGCCGGGCACGGTGGCACACGCCCGTAATCCTAGCACTTTGGGAGGCCGAGACGGGTGGATCATGAGGTCAGGAGATCGAGACCATCCTGGCTAACGCGGCGAAACCCCGTCCCTACTAAAAATACAAAAAAAAAAAAAAAAAATTAGCCGGGCGTGGTGGAGGGTGCCTGTAGTCCCAGCTACTCAGGAGGCTGAAGCAGGAGAATTGGCGTGAACCCGGGAAGCGGAGCTTACAGTGAGCGGAGATAGCGCCACTGCACTCCAGCCTGGGTGACAGAGCGAGACTTCGTCTCAAAAAAAAAAAAGAAAGAAAGAAAACGCAGAGTACATAGCACATGATAGATACTGACACTGCGCTGAGTCTCTTACAAACATCGTCTCATTTTACTCTCACAAAACCCAAGGAGTTTGGTATCTTTATTCTAATTTTAAAGACGGGAAACTGAGGCTTGAAAATATTAGGGATATGTCCAAGGTCACGGCGGAGCTTGCAATGAGCCGAGATCACGCCACTGCACTCCAGCCTGGGCCACAGAATGAGACTCCATCTCAAAATAAATAAATAAAAATAAATAAATAATTTAAAAAGATGTATTTGGATGATTAATGCATTTTTAATGTATAATCATCTGTTGTAGTTAAAAGATGATCAAATGTGCTGATTCACTCAGTGTGTTTCAAATGCAGGACTTAAGGAACAATTTGCCATAAGCCACCAACTTATTGTTTTCTTTTAAATTATATATCTAACACGCACACACACACACACACATATATACAAAATGTTAATGATGAAAATTTTGAGCATCATGAAGAATAGTATATATGTAATATATGTTTTTTCACAAGAGTTTTCCAACTACTGTACTTTCTTTTGTAGAATACATTAGATACTACAAAAGAAATGAAAACAAAATGATGTGGAATAGCATGTAAACAATAGAAGGAAGTTTTTGAAGATTGTTACAACACAGCTTCCCTAGCTAATAATACCTGAGAAAACCCGCACATGTGGCATATATGTGTCGCTACCTTTTAGCATATATAATGGGTTTATTAATATTTCTTCATAGCATTGATGGGATGAATATATAAAATAGTATCCATAAATACGTAGACCTTTGCTGGGTGTATAGTAAATATTGTGTTAAAATAGAACTCTTCTATCTTTCTACAGAAATACTCTATGCAGTGATTACTTCTGGCTGTGATACATAAAAACAGGAAAATCTCAATAGAGAAAAAATATGTATTGATGATACATAATCTGGATTTTTCCAAAGAACAAAAACTATGAATTGGGTTGCAAGGATTTCGTGTTAAGACAACAGTAAGAATAAAGACATGGAGCAGAAGATACACACGTTGAGTAGGTTTAACAGGCCTGAGCAAAAGATGCATGTAATGAAACATCACAAGAACAGACTAGAAATTCCTCTAAACCTGTTGCGAGAGCCAAAGAAAATACATCTGTATTTGACTGTTGATAATGAGGAATTTCTGAAAGGTTGACCTATAGAAGTTCTGAAAAAATGCTTCTAAACAACCAGATTCCTTTGTCAAATAGATAAGGGAAATTATGGATATGTAATGCCACTTTAGAAATTTCAAATGCACATTAACAAAGCAACAGCAAAAAGCAAACCCCATTTAACATTGTTTAACCTAGATTTTATGAACTTATTTACCAAGGAAACTCTCCCATCTGTATTTCCCTACTTGTAATACTTATTAAGAATCACTATTTTGGTGTCGTTGGAATTTACTTAGAGAAATGTGGTCTAACCTCTGCTTTAAGAAGACAACTCTGGCAGAACTATCAATTGGAAAAAGAGAGTTTAGATGCTAGGAGGCCATTATAATAGCTCACTTGAGAGCTAATCTGTGCATGACTCTGATGGGAGAAAATAAAACTGAGAAAAAGGCATGCATTGGAGGCAACAATCCTTGGAATGTGATTGACTGTAGAGAATAATGAATGTGGAAGACCCAGAACAGACTTTAAAATGTTAAGCCCAAATGACTGTCTGATAGGTGGTATCTGTAACAAAAATTGGAAACTCTGAAGGAAGAACAAGATTCTGAGGAAACGACTAATTTTTTAATGTGTTGAGCTTGAGGGCCTGCTTTGGAACTAACAGGCAGCTGAAGATTTCATTTCATGTCAAAGAAACTTAATTTAAAATCCAGCAAGTACTAAACTCAGAGCTAAATGTGAAGGACTGAAATACCAACTTGCCCACCATGTTAGGTTTATGAGAGCTCAATGCAGAAATGCCTCTGAAGTGGGAAAATCTATAATTTCTCTGAAGAAGCACTGTCTGTGCTCTGGAGGTCAGAAACTTTCTAGACTCATGTCTTCATTAGGGCAGATCCAGAAGCCTTTTAGAAATTAAATTTTGGACATGCCCATGTGTCCTCTGAGCCTGTCTTTTCTGTCAGAAGTCACGCAGAGACCCAAATGTCAAAAAGGGACACACTCTTTTGTTGATGCACAAGATTGTGGCATTCCAATCTCTTTCTGAAAATACATTATTGGATTCTTTGCAGCCAAATTCTTAAGTTTGGTATTGGAGACTAATATTCCATGAAGAAGTACCTGAAGCATGAGGAAATCATCCCTTTAGATCAGTGGATTTTTTGCTTTAATTTTTAAATTGACACATCATTGTACATATTTATAGGGTGTAGGGTGATATTTTGATTAGATCAGTGTTTTATAGCATGTTATGTAAAGCTTCTGAGAAGAGTCAGGGAGCATCTTAGAAAGCAAAATGGAGTCTGTAAACAGACATGTAATGAATACTAAGACATGTAATGAATATTCATGCACTCCCAGATATTTCAGAGACATCCAGTTATGTTGGGATCACATGGAAAGATCTAAGAGACTCTGAGGTGAAGTGCCATGAATCGCTCTGGGGCTGAGGCAGTAAAAAGCCCCTGCCTCCTTCCCAAGTTCTCTCCTTTTCCACTTCCAGTACTTTGAAGGTTACGTGCAATGTGTGTCATAGGTTAATGATAGAGGAGTTTATTCTGACTGACATTGAACTTTATGGGAGCAACCCACAAACTTTGGTGTGGTTGAGCCACTGAGAATTCAAGCTTAGTATCTTCTTGTTGCTGTTGCTGTTTACCAACACTGTGGTATTTCTACAGGGCTCAAGCGGGCAGAGAAATTCCATGTGAACAAGAATGTCTCATGTTGGGCTTCTGTATAAATTGTGCTGTTGAAAAATGTTAAGCAGATAAAAATTTTAGAAATTCATTGCTCCACACTGTATTGACACTATTTTTGTCTATTTTGAAGCCATCCTAAAGTTATATATATTTAGATCATATAATCTTCAATAGAATTGTTTTTACCAAGTTGCTTTTTGATGTTATAGATGAGCCTTAAGTAATTCACAACTGAATTCATACACAAATGTTATTGAGTCTATTGCCCACCATGTTAGAGAGGTTTATGAGAGCTCAATGCAGAAATGCCTCTGAAGTGGGAAAATCTATAATTTCTCCAAAGAAACTATTATAGTTTTAACAGAAAGAATGATGGAAAATAATAAGATAGAAAATCATATGAAGGAGTACAGAAGATGGGGCACTATTGAAGGGATTATTTAACAGCAATAAGGATGAAAATGTGTCATTGAAATTCTTTAGGTTTCACATAGAAATTGCACCAGTTTATCCCGGCAGACATATTGTTTAGAAGTTTTTAAGAAAAGAAATTTTTGAATCATAGTTTACACTGTTGTAGGTCATGGGAACTAGTAAACATGTTTCACTATGCAGACTATTAGTCAACATTTAGATCATGCTTTTCAATAAAGAATGTCAAATTGTGAGAGGAGAATCAATAGATCTAATTGTTACAGTCACTCAACTGACATGGTGACGGGCCTGGAAAATTTCTCACATGAATAATGGGTGAAGAGTCAAAGAATGATTCTTTTGGGGAAAAGAAGACCTGCCGGGGTCTTGGAAAGGGTATGTGTATGCATTTAGTATTGTTTACTGTGGTAGCTCTATGGTCCTGACTGTCACTATTTATTGGGCTGCCATGTGTTAGGTGGAAACACAAGACTGTCATTTTTTTGTAGGACAGAAAAGGCTGAACACTGACAATTTCATATGGTTCCACCTAATAGAATAGGAAACACAGGTATCTCTGAATTGTTTATCTAAGGTAGAATTTGGGGAAGAACTTAGAATTTATAAAAATTAAATTTTAGACTAAAATATATAGACATATCTAGAGTTGTTCAAAAATGAAAATAGAGCTGAAATATCAAGTGCTATAATGGAGTTCATATAAGAATTCCATGCTTTATATTTGAGGTTGGATATGTGCTTTTTCTTTATCCCTTTCATTTATATGGATCTAATCTTCTATAATGTTTAAAACATTTTGATTGAGATGTTCTTTGCTGTTCTTTTTTCTCTTGATTTAAAGATCTGCTTTACAACCAAACAGTAAGATTAAACAAAGCAAAACAATGCCCATGGCTTCATGATCACTCTACCCATTTAGAAAGGCCTTGTGCATGGCCTATTATGGTCATCTTGAAATTCTTTGTAATTTTTTATCAAAGAGTTCTACATTTTCACTTTTTACTGGGCCCTGAAAATTATGCACCCAGTCCTCAATCCGTGGTCTTCTTAAATTTGCATGCAGATTAGAATTATAAAGGTACATTAATTCTAGGCCGTCAAAGCCTAGCTTATAACTTTCAAATTACATTTGGGAATTGTTCTTATATAACAGCATTTATTGCTCCAAAGATCATTATGTAATAACTACTAAATAATTTATATGACTGTACATTTGGGAAACCATGAAAACTTTCTAAAAGAGCTCTGCTGTTTTATGTAACAATCATGAAATATTTCCAAATGCATAAATATAAATAATTACAATAGAAAATCTGAGAGACAAAAAAAAACTATGATAGTATACCAATGCAATTTCTTGAAAATAGATACACATGAAACAAAGAATAAAGGAACAGCAGGAAAATGTGCCACTATTGTGGTTACAGCTTCGAGGCAACACATTAAAATGCCAACCAGACACAGGTGGCAACAGATGTATCTACCACCAAAAAAAAAAAGTTAAATCAAGTGAAAAATTTCAAATGAAGTAACTGTTCAATGAAAAGGAAAAAGAATAAAAATCACATCTGCTTACATGGCAATGAAACATGAAAGATTCTGCTAAACATTTATGTGGAAAATTAAGATGGAGGTAATTATGCACACTCATCCAAAAATAGAAAACAAGGAATTAGTGGACCAATGCCAATGTTAACTTTGAAAACCTCAAGAAGAAGAAAATTAAGATATGGTTGATAGGTTCTCTACAATATAGCAAGAAAACTCTGCCCAAATTCTAAAGGATACAAAGTCTACTCAATTTAAAAACAAATGGCACGTTTCTGTTTCTTAAAAGACATACGCATAATCTGTGAGTGCATTTTCTACTTTAGAGACCATTTGAATTAAAATCCTTAAGTTCTTATGAATGTTTTCAAAATATGTACAGTAAATGAATAAAGCCCACAGTTATTTAAGGATAACATTTGAAATTATTTACTAAATCTTTAATATTAAAATAATAGTACATGCCATCCAGTCATAATCAAAAAAGCCAAGGTGATTATGGAGTATTGAGGCTGAAAAGAGCAAGATCTAAACCAACCTATTCTGGACTTCACTGTCAAGGAAAAAATTGAGAGGAAAATTTTCAAAAAATACTTATACTTGTGAGATTGGTGATGAGAAACAATCTGTGAAATATTGCCATTTCTCTGGAGTAAAAATTTTAAATGATTGGTTATCACGATGTCCCTTTCTCTTCACACTCAACATCTTTCTGATTTGCTCCTCAGATCTCAGGCATGCTGAGGCTATAATGTCTTTCCATCTACCTTAGGTTTACTATTTTAAAATTGATTTTTGATGTTGTTGTGAACATGAATTTTGTATTAATACAGGAGAATGGGGTGTGCATTTCTGAAAGTCCAGAGTTGTAGGGGCAAAGAAGAGATTTCTGGAGTCCCCTGCGTGCCTGCTTACAGAGGTTTCCTTCCTGATATTGTCAACTTCTACAATTCTTGCTCTGGCTCCATTTTAAAGCCCTGAGCAGTTAAGTGTCTTTTCCCAACCCTCATTTATACTACCATGAGGCTCCTTTGTAACATGAAATGTACAATGTGACCAATTGTTGGCTGCCCAAACAAACATACGTTAGGACTTTTCACTCTGGCCTCCTATACTGAAACATCATTCACATTTAGTAAAGGAAGGGGCACTCTGCTAAACTCACCACATTCTTTACTTTATGGAGTCAGATAGAGATATTCCACTAAGTCCTTTTGCTTGATCCCATAGAGACCATCCTAGGAAAACTGAATTAATATGAAAGCAGGTAGAGTGAATATTCATTAAAGTCATTTACAACAACATCCAATAGTGTCTCCAAGTGGAACAGATATTTAGAAACCATTTGGCAGGAGATAGGATGGGGAAAGAGAGTGGCTGATGCATGCTGAGAAGTAGGAGGAACAATCCAGTTTTTTAAATATTGTTCTTGTTAAGAGTCTGTTTATCATGTTAAACACAGTCAAGTGGTCAGTTGGGTCTAATAATTCAGTAACTGAGAACAGATGGAGAATACATGGATATGTGTCTGTGTGTACACTGACATGCAAAATCAGTTGCCCTGACTTTATCTTACTTACATCAATCTATTTACTGATTTTGATAGGAAGAGTATGTATTTTAGATACCTCAAGAGTATCTCCTGAAATACTTCCATATTCTTGCCTTTTGAAGAATCTTTTTAAAGGAAGAAAAATAATTATTAGCAAAGAATTCACATTCCCAATGGCTCCATTTTCATCTCCTTAATCCAGTGTTAAAATTCATGGCTTGGGAAAAGTGGGATGTTTACAATGCCTATCTATACCATTTATCTATACCATTAGTTTTAATGGCCTGTTCACATGAACAATTTCTAAGTATATGGTAAAAGAAACTAAACTAAAATAATAATGCATTATATTTGAAAACATCAGTATCCTGTACACAAAACTTCCATAAGTAGTTCTTCCTAGATTGAAACTAGAACTAATCCATTTTCAAAATCATCTATATTTTTCTGAAGACAAAAAAATGTTGCTACAGATAATTGCCATAGGCTGCAAATATTCTGATTCATCCAGTATTTCTCTCTTGTTGCATGTTGTATAGATAAATATAATGCATCAATATTAGGATAGCGTATATTTTGTTAAATGTTAATGCAGAATTCTAAATTTTCTAGCATTCACAGAAAAGCAAGCTACTGATAGTAAGTAGTATTTAAAGAGAAATCTTATCTACTACAATGAATTGAGAAATCCAGGATATTAAGACCACAAAAATGATTGTTTAGATGATTTAATTATAGCACAACAGGCTTTTCTGCTGATAATGTTTTAATTATGTTTTAATAACCCAATCTCAACAAACATAGCTAGAGTACAAATGATGAGCACAAAAATCCATCTCATCTGTAGCTCAGACTAGTATTTCAAATGTAATTTCTCTATTAGTAATTTAGTCTGATTTTTATAATTCATTAGAATAAATCAATAACTGACTTAGAAATCACTTCTGTGATTTTTTTCCACAGAAACATTAACAATACCACAAGCATTAAAATGTTGAGAAATATTTGTATATGATGATGTCAGTGGATGTTCCTTTCCTCAGCTAATAAATTCTAGTATAAAGTTTTCAGATCTGTACACAAAAATGGATCATAAAAATATAATCATGGTAGAAACTAGCAATTTTATGAATGTGGAGAAAGAGTTCAAATAGTACTTTTGTACCGTACTGTGTCCATGCAAAGCTTCATTCAATCAAACAAAAACAATACTGAATTTATTATGTTAAAATATTTAAGGACACTCTGGTAGATGAGATCATTTTCCTGCATTTGTTCACACTCTCTCCTATCTCCATCTCTAAGGGACAGATATAATTCCCCACTCCTTGACTTTGATCCTTGCTATGTGATTTTGCTTAAGCCAAAGGGGTATCTTAGAGGATTTCAGGCAACAGAAGCCTGGCATGTTTTTGCACAGGCAGGTTGCACTCCTGACTTTTGCCATAACAATAACATGCTTCAAGTACCCGGGAGGGCTGAGGAGAATCACAAATACATAGAACAGATCTGGACACCAGCTGCAGCTTCAAGCCAATGCTAGCCAAGCCCAGCCTAGATCAGCTGAACTGCGTCTGACCAGAGGTGCATGAACAAGGAAGGCAACGCGGTGGACCTGGGCCAGATGAGCAGCTTCTACATTGGCCTGTGTTCCCGCCTCCACTGCAACATTTTCTCCTACCACTACTCCGGCTACGGTGCCAGCTCGGGCAGGCCCTCCGAGACGAACCTCTACGCCGACATCAACGCTGCCTGGCAGGCCCGGCGCACCAGGTGAGGGCGACTCCGGGGGCAGCTCAGCCTGGGCACACCCGAGAGGGGACCAGGCCAGGGGCCAGGGGCCGGGGGGAGGGGCGGGCTTCCCTGGGAGGAAGGTGGGCGGCCCTGCAGGAGGGGAGCCACAGTGGACGCATGCTGCCAGAGAGCCGGACAGGTGAGCTCAGGCGTGCGGGTGCCGCCTCCACATGGCTGAGGTGTGGCCAGGAGGTCCGCCCACACCCTGGCCTGTGGAGCCAGGCTCCCTGGGATCCCCTGGCCTGAGGACAGGAAGGGGCTGAGCTTGTCACAGGGGCGTGGACGCCACCCGGCGGGAGGGGGTGGGTGGTGTCAGGGGGTCTGTGCATGTGTGGCTGGGAGCCCACGGGCTGAGGCCGCACTTGGGGCCAGGTGAGGCGAGGCTGCTGCATCGAGGTCCCAAGGCCTGGCCCATGAGGCCCCGTGGCTGTGGAGCTCAGCCATCCCGGGGCAGGGACTGCAGGGTCAGGTGCAGACCCCCAGCACACACCTGAGGTCTCGGCCAGCTTCGATTCCAGATCCAGCCCTCCTAATCATCCAGGTCCCCAGCCCTGCGCTTGCCTGGGCCCTTCACTGGTGTTTGAGCACCGCCCGGGCCAGTGCTGCTCTGGACCAGAAGACCCTCGTGGGCCTCTGGAGGCCTTTCCTGCTCGCCACCCGCTGGGGCTGTCTCGTCCTGGCCCTGCCCTGCCCAGCCCAGTGGTCTGACCCGCTCCTGCAGGGGCCAGGGGCAGCTCTGAGAAGTCAGAGGCCCTGGGGAGGTGGGGTCCTCGTTGCCTTGGCGATATCCCAGGCAGTCCCTGCTGTGGGCGTGGGAGCTGGGTCCCCTGGCACCACCCTGGCTCTGGGGGCCTCCCGGCAGTGTGGGGCGCCGAAACCAAGCACCACTTCATGCAGCTTCCTGGGCCCCCTCCTGTGTCTACTGCCCGGGGCACTGGCAGAGTCACACCACCCATGGCCAGTTCTGAGCTCTGTCTACTCCGCCATCTGTCCTGCTGTCGCTTTGTCCTGCAGGATCCTCGGCCCAGAGCTGTGAGGGGGAGGCCAGATCGCACTCAGGGCCTCTATGGAGGATGTGTCTTGTTTGATTGTCTGAGTGGTGACATCTAGGTGGCAGCTGGGGGCTCCTGCCTGGAGCAGGTGACAGGGCTGGGCTGGCTCAGCACACTACTGGCCTTGGCTGCCAGGGAGCAGGCCAGGGAGGCTGAGGCAGAGCTGCAGCCACAGGCACAAGCCAGGCAGCATCCTTTGGGGCATGGGTGAGCAGTGAGCTGTGGAGTGCTGCCAGGAGGCTGGGATTCCAGGCCAGGGAGGGAGACAGCCCTGCTGGTGGAGTCCAAATGCCAGCCAGACGGGACACACACCTGCCCATGCTCCTGCCTCGCAGGAGGGCATCTGCCTGGCATCAGAGCCTGGAGCTTGTGGGAGGAGAGTTCTGGGGTCTCAGCATCAACAGGGTGGCAGGTGGGTCCCGCGTGGTTGGGACTGGGCATGAGGAGGCCTTGGGACTGGTGCTGGATCAGCTGGGCCAGGGGCCGCACACCAGTGACCTGGGAGTGGGGGTGGCCCTGGGTGGGAGCTGGTGGTGCTGAGGTGGCAGAGGACTTGTCCACTCCCAAGGGAAGGCGCTGGTGGGAGGAGATGCTGTCCCCGCAGCCACCATCCTCGATGTTGACCTGGGTTGGGCTGGCACCTCATTGGGCATGGGACGCTGAGAGTCCAAAATTGGGTGGAGACATCTGGGGACACAGCTGCCTGAATTCCTCATGGCCAAGGCGGTAGGCAAGGACTGCAGGGAGGAAGAGTGTACCCTGTCCCGGCCAGTGCACCAGGAACGGCTTTCTAACCTGGGCAGGAAGGCGTGAAGCATTCAGGATGTGGGAGGGCACACAGTTCCCAGTGTGCGCCTAGGGGTGACCAAGAGGAGGAGAGGTGCCAGGGCTTCCCCTACCCTAGCCCGAGGGGACTCCCTAGCCAGGATCCAGCAGATCCTGGCTAGGAAACGCCAGTGAACCATAGTGGCAGGGAACAGGACCAGGCCGCCAGCTCCGCCCACCGCTGCGGTGTTGGGGGGCTGGGGGTGGCCCTTGAGACTGGTGTGGAGCCTGGGCCTGACCAAATGACTTGGCTGAGCAGGGAGACTGGAGAGTCGCATCCGGAGCTGGGCCCGGGGACGCCCGCTGGCAGGAGGGGTGCGCGCGCGTTGGAGGCCTGGGCTGAGCCTGCTCAGGTGCCGCCAGGTACCACATCAGCCCAGACGGCATCATCCTGTACTGGCAGAGCATCGGCACGGTGCCCACCGTGGACCTGGCCTCGCGCTACGAGTCCGCCACGGTGGTGCTGCAGTCGCCGCTCACCTTGGACCTGAGCGTCGCTTTCCAGACACCAAGACCTACTGCTTCGACGCCTTCCCCAAGTGAGCAGGCTGGGGCGGGGACGGGGGCGGGGGCGGGGGCGGAGCGGGGCGGGGCCCGGGCCTGGCGAGGTCTCACCCGCCCCACGCCTCTCCCGCAGAATCCAGAAGGTGTCCAAGATCACGCCGCCCGTGCTCATCATCCAGGACACGAAAGACGAGGTGATGGACTTCTCGCACGGGCTGGCGCTCTACCAGCGCTGCCCCAACGCCGTGGAGCCGCTGTGAGTGGAGGGCGCCGGGCACAAAGACATCCAGCTCTACAGCCAGTACCTGGAGCGCCTGCGCCGCTTCATCTCCCAGGAGCTGCGCAGCCAGAGCGCCTAGCAGCCGCCGGGGCCCCAACCGGCCGGACCTCAGCAATAAGGCGGCCCCCGGACCTCACCCCGCGCCGGCCCCCCCAGGGACTGCATGTGGACCCCCGGGCGGCCCGGGGGACCCCGCCCCGACCCAGGGGCCGTGGACGATGTACAGGCAACAGAGCTACGCACTCCTTTCCTTTTGGAAGCAAGAAGAAAAATCGTGAAAACGGAAATTAAAGATTTAAATTTTTTTTAAAAAAACACAATGTTTATTAATATACTCCAAACTTTTTCTTTTTTTTTTTTTTGAGACGGAGTCTCACTCTGTCGCCCAGGCCGGAGTGCAGTGGCGCGATCTCAGCTTACTGCAACCTCCGCCTGCCAGGTTCAAGCGATTCTCCTGCCTCAGCCTCCCGAGTAGCTGGGACTACAGGCGCGTGCCAGCATGCCCAGCTAATTTTTTGTATTTTTAGTAGTTACGGGGTCTCACCGTGTTAGCCAGGATGGTCTCAATCTCCCAACCTCGTGATCCGCCCGCCTCGGCCTCCCAAAGTGCTGGGATTACAGGCGTGAGCCACCATGCCCGGCCGTTTTGCATAGATTTTTTAATGCAGAATCATGGTGGCAATGGCTAATGGCTACCAAGGTGCCATCGTTCAACAATCCTGTTATTCAGTCATCATATCTACTATGTGTAAGCCATAATATCTTCTAAAATGAATTATAACTATTTTCTAATTGAAATAAATGGTATCACAATATTTCACTAAGTAATCTCTGCTAGTTTAGTCTCTAGTTCATCTCCACGGAATGCCTTCTGAGTTCCTATAATTGTGACTAATTCTCCGAGACGACATCAGAAATATCAGTATAAACTATGAAACCTACAAAGGGGATTCCTCTTTTTCCTTTTTATTATAGAGATGCTTTTCTGTTTGTTTTCTGCAAGCAAGCATGGTCTTAATCAATTTTGTATGCCCGTACCTAGGAGAGCCCCTGATTCATAATAAGACCTCAATAAGATTTGTTGAATAAAGTGAAAATATTATTTTTAGCTTTCCCTCACCATTTTCTTCAAAACAGACTAGTTCATAACTGAAATAGGCATTGTTTCTAGAAAACAGTCACTCCAACTGATCCCCTCATTTAATCATTTTTGTACTCCCTGAATCTATCATAATACCTGGCACATAGTGGGTAAGTAATCAATATTTGTTCACTGAACTAATGGAAGCATGAGTGAATGAAACAATACAGGCATTTTAAAAGTATAATTCAAGATTGAAAGCATATTACTTGTCATTAGAGTGATTTTAAACAGCTAAGTATATGATAATTAGGAAGATTTACTTTCCTGCTTCATTTAAATTTTAAATTTAGTGATCAAGGTAATTATGATTTTCATTCATTTATTCAATAAATGAATGTTTAATATTTTTTGTCTCACATGATAGATACTGGTCAAAGACATTACAATGATATTATACATAAAGATTTGTTTTAAATTTACAATATCTTGAAATTTTTCTCTTGTTAATCTACAAAGTATATTTATAGGTTAGGAAATATACTTTTTAAAATGTCAGATAATGATCTTTTTATTTTCTATTTTGTATTATTATTATTTTTTTTGATACAAGGTCTCACTGTGTCACCCACGCTGGAATGCAGTGGCATAATCATGGCCCACCACAACCTTAACCTCCCAGGCCCAGGTGATCCTCCTACCTCAGCCTCCTGAGTTGCTAGGACTACAGGTGCCCGCCACCTTGCCCAGCTAACTTTTTACTTTTTTTTTTTTTTTTTGGTAGAGATGAGTTTTCACCATGTTGCCCAGGCTGGTCTTGAACTCCTGGGCTCAAGCAAAACGGCAGCCTTGGCCACCCAAAGTGTTAGGATTACAGGCATGAGCCAGCACTGTGGGGCAGATAATGATAGTTTTTCAAGAATCGGTAAAACATTGTCCTTCAATGAATTAGTGCAGAAGCATGAAAAAAATCTATTATGAGCAAATCTGTGAAACAGATGTTGAAATTAGTATTCTAATAAGGCTTTTGTGCTTTTTGATGATACAAAATAATTTTGCTATGACAATACAGTTACTTAAATGAGAAGTATGAATAACTTGCTTTGATATGTTTGTGGTATGTTTCACTTATTTTTTGAGAAGGGTAATTATTAAATTTAAACTATATATGTAAAGAGTGCACATCAAATATTTTAAAACCCTGAAGAGTTAGGTCTTCATTTCAAGAATTGTTAAGTGTCTTAAGAACATATTTATTTTCTAGAAATGTTGAGCCTCTTCTTGGGTAATGTGATTCTTTTAAAAATTTTGGAAGGATTTCTTATTACATTAAAAATGAATGTATACAATAGGAAGTTACTAGGATAAAGTGAATTTAGCAGCTATCTTGCTTTGTTATATGTCTTATAAATTAAAATTACATTTTCATAATTAAAAGCCAAGCTCATTTGCTTTGATAAGACTAAGAGGAAAGGAGTATTAAATGAAGTTAAATTAGATTTTACCATCTTTTTAATAAGTTTCAGGCCTGGTTTGATAATATATTCCCAGATGCATAATTTAAAAATGATCTTTTGGCCGGGTGCGGTGGCTCAAACCTGTAATCCCAGCACTTTGGGAGGCCGAGGCGGGCGGATCACGAGGTCAGGAGATCGAAACCATCCTGGTTAACATGGTGAAACCCCATCTCTACTAAAAATACAAAAAATTAGCTGGGCGTGGTGGCCGGCGCCCGTAGTCCCAGCTACTCGGGAGGCTGCGGCAGGAGAATGGCGTGAACATGGGAGGCGGAGCTTGCAGTGAGCCGAGATCACACCACTGCACTCCAGCCTGGGCGACAGAGCGAGATTCTGTCTCAAAAATAAATAAATAAATACATAAACACATAAATATGAATTTAGTGAGAGCTGGTTATAGTTTGGAACCTCATTTGTGAAATAAACCACATTTCAAAATATTTTAAGCAGAAATACATGTAAGTTTTAGCCTATAAATTACCAGAATTTATCCTAGTCACCTAAATAAAAAATATAAAAGTTCTACATTTTAACGTCCTTTCAACATTTTATGACCAGAAAACCCAGCAGATAAACAGCTCAGGTCTTAATGGGAAATGATAACATATAAGATCAGAGGCATCCGCATAAATAAATTTGTATCCAACACAAAACAATTACATACGCTTTAATCAAAAAGAAATTACCAATGGCCAACCCCAATCCCACTACTTTCAAAAAAAAGTCCTCAAGCTTTCCTTTCCAGTTGAATGTACACTGATGGAAATGGTTGTTTTATGCAGACAATTGATGTTTTTAAATGAAATGTCTAATAGGGAAGTCAGTGCATTACACTACCCATTCGAGAAAGCAGCCTTCCATTGAATTTACTCAGACAAACTAATTGCTGAATTAGATGACCATGGAAAGTTATTGAGGGCATATCCAGTGCTTCCTTCTGAACCAAAACTAAATCTGTTTTGGTCAGTACTGCATTGCTATTCAAAATCAAGAACTGTTCGTCTCTCTGGAATATTAGTATCATAAGCCTAGGGAGGTGACAATGTCATGCAATGGAGTTGTGGGGAAAGGAGTCAGAGTGCTGTGGCAATTCCCCGACCAAGGGAAAGAGTCTGTAGAAGTTCATAGAATCAGCTGACGTGCTATGGTCAAAGAATTCGCAATTAGCAATTGACCAATCAATTATGATTAACTCATTCTGTATGACTATCATAGGCTATTAAAAATAGGAAAGGTGTTTCTAAAGTGTGTTTCATAACAAGTGATCTAATGATAAAAGCTTGAGCAGTTTTCAGAATACAAAAATTCCAAGATACTAATATCTTTAAAAACTCCTGTCATTGTGTGTGTGTGTGTGTGTGTGTAAACACTACCTGTGTAATCATCTATTGAGATTTAAATTAGAACTTTTCTCAGTGTATCAGAGTTCTAAAGGTACTATTTATTATATTGGTATCCTAGGAACAGAGTGAAAAAAGGCAAAGAGGTAATTTAGCACAGTCTTTTTCTACTAAAATCAAAGTGTCTCTCATCTCTGCCTGAATCCACTACATTGTGATTACTGAAATACATATTATAGAATATCTACTTATTTTGTGGATTTAGGCAATGATTATGATTATTGCTTTTCTCACATCTAAAAATCTAATTTATATTATACATGAAGACATTTTGTAAAGAAGTTTTGGTCTCTATAAAAAATGAATGCTTAATAGAAACGTAATATTATTTTATGTTATTTGAATTGTTAGGTTTAAGAAAATAAAATGTTTTTTAAATCTATTACTTTTAACGACACTGTAACATTTATTGGTTTTGCAATAAAATAAATCCAGAAAATTGCTGTGATATTACTTTTTATGTTTCTTATTGAAAGTAGGTCAATTAATTTCTAAGCAATGGGGCAATATAATTGTCAACTAACAGTGCTCAAGCAGTTAGGATTTTAACTGCTGACATTATTTTCTTTGAAAAATGATAGATGTCATTTAGTGTTTAAAGATAAATTGCTGCATAACTGTGACTTTTTTGCTGATAACTTTGCCGTAAGCAAACATAATATGACCAAGAAATTTCAAAGTAAGTTTGATAGGTGAGCAAATCTAAATTAAAAATGGTCTCATATTTCCTCAATCAGATATACTAAGATCAACCAAATGTTGTTTTCAATCTATAATATTAAAGGGCAATTGAGTCTGACTCAAACATCTGGAAACGTTAATGTTAACACTTAGGAATATGTCTCCCCATAGGAAAATCTTCACTGGCCATGGGCTATACCACATTTATCACAGGTGATTTTCAAAGGGACAAATATTGCCTATTTCACAAACAGGTCTGGAATGCAGGAAACTGCCAGAAATTAAGTGAGAGTTTGCACAATGGCTGACCCGGAGGAAGATGTCAGAGTCACAGATGGAAAAGGGAGGTGCATGACTCCCCTCTGTTGCCAAGGTTCCCATTCTCAATTCAGAAGGATTTGCAGAGGGGGTGAAGGAATATTGAAGTTTCTGAGATATTCCTTAAGGACAAAGCTATAATCCAGTTATCTATTTACATCAGATCTCAGCTTTTTTTTTTTTTTTTTGAGGAGGGTGCGGGAGGGGATGTGCGCAGAACATACATATAGGGCTTGTCCTAAAGGATGAAATAAAATTGTGTATGCTATGACCTCTCTAGGAAGCCTCTAAACTTTTCTTATAAATTGTCTTCTAACTAAAACATTTCTTTTGGTCATCCTTGGAGTACTCCCAGGTGACACACAGCTCAGGCTAACATTTCTACAGGACTGCTGCCTTGATCTCTAGAGAGTCCAATGATGTTCCATACCAATATGTCTGAGAGTCACTGCCAAGCTTCCACCCACAACCTTAACACACAGAGAAAGCTGACACTTTCTGTTATCTATAATTTTCCTTGAGAAAAACGTGGCAATATGTATCAAAATACAATTATTAGTTCCAATATGTAGAATGTATTACAAGAAAAAAGAAAGATGCCAAAAACATTTTATGTCTGCTGATATTCCTATTAGTCTTTATTATCATGAAAATCTGGTCACAACCTAAATATCCAACTTTAGGTGACTAGATGAAGTAAAACTGTAATCTTTCCATATGATAGAAAAATATGCCAGCACTAACAACCAGATAGCAGGATATTTAATGCCATGGTAAAGTATTTGTTTTGTGTGGTCAGGTGAGCAGTTCAGATCATAAAATCAAATGTGCCCTACGATCTTATTTTTTTAAGTAAAGTATTGATGTATTTATATGTATAATTAAGTATAGAAAAAAGCCTAGATGGCTTCTCTTATAAGTCTTTTCATTGTTTTATAAATGTATCAATATTTATTTTTCACTTTTTCCATCAGATTTCCTAGAATAATAAAATTCAATTCCCTCTGATGAGCATTCATTATTCTTTTATTTTTTGAGACGGAGTCTCGCTCTATCTCCTGGAGCTAGAGTGCAGTGACCTGATCTCAGCTCACTGCAGCCTCCGCCTCCTGGGTCATTATTCTTACAGTAAGAAAAAATGAGTGTTACTAAGTATCTTCTCTGTCCTAGATCAACTAAGTATATACAAGGTGCCAAATACAATTAATAAAATGTTTTATCCATTCATAGGTTTTTGCAGTACAATTTTTTTTTTTTATGATTCCATTGTCTTATAGTCTCCACTAATAGTTTTGGTGTGAATTAATACTCTAAAGGAAAGGTGACAGCCTTATACAATCTCAGAGCTTAAGTACTATCCACATGCTAATGCTTACAAACATACACTTTCAGTTGTGTGGTCTCCCTGTGTTCTGCACATCACTCTTGGGTATCTAATAAGCATCTCACAGTTAACAAAACCACTGATTTCTAATCAATCCCAGGGACCCTCCGCCAGGCCTGCTCCTCTCTCAGAGTTCCTTTTCTCACTTAGTGACACTATCATCCCACCAAACCTCGCTATCATCTTTCTTCTGTCTCCCAAATTTCCAATCCATTAACAAATCCCAATAACCCTGCTTCCAATATTTGTCTAAATCTATGCACTTCTCAGCTTATCCACTCTTATTATTCTAGTTCCAATTATGTGGTCTTCTGTCTGTATTACTTTCTTTTTTCATTCTTTCATGCAGGGACCATTTTTCATAGTGAAGTCCTCATAAAACATAGATTAAATTGTATCAGCTTCTGCTTACAGTTTTTATTTATTTATTAAATTTGTGATGTATTTGTATTTATTTATTTATTTTGAGACAGAGTCTTGCTCTGTCACCCAGGCTGGAGTGCAGTGGCGCGATCTTGGCTCACTGCAAGCTCTGACTCCTGGGTTCAAGCGATTCTTCTTCCTCAGCCTCCCGAGTAGCTGGGATTACAGGCATGTGCCACCAAGCTCGGCTAATTTTTGTATTTTTAGTAGAGACGAGGTTTCACCATGTTGGCCAGGCTGGTCTCAAACCCCTGACTTCAGGTGATCTGCCCACCTCAGCCTCCCAAAGTGCGGAGAGTACAGGCATGAGCCACTGCGCCCAGCTAGCTCTGCTTACAGTTTTTAAATAACTTCTTAGTCTACTTAGGAGAAAATATAAACTCTTTACCAGAGCCTACTGGACTTCCCAAAACATGATGTATGTTCATCTCTTCCCTTTAGCTCACTCTGTTTTAGCCGACTGACCTTCTGTTCTCTGAGTAAAACAAACTTATTCCTGCAACGGGGCCTTTACACCTACTTTGCCTTCTGCCCCAGAAACAGTTCTCACAGGTTTTCCCACGACTCTTTTCTTCTCCTTATTCAGCATCAACCCAAACATCTCCCCCTGAGTGGCCTTCGCCAGGACATTCTTCTTAAATATCTTTCCTTACCTCATCCTGTTTGGTTTTGTTTATAACAGGTGTCAGCTACAATACTGGTTTTGTTTGTTTATTTACTTTTTCTTACAATGGAAAGCCCATGAGAGCAGGGTTGTGTCTGCTTTATTCACAACTTTAACCTCAGTGCCAGTACAGAACCAGGACCATACTAGAAACTCAATGAACATTTGTTGAGTATTTTGAATGAATTAATTATTAAAACATTAAAAAGTGTCATTTTCCAAGTAAAAATCTTTTTCTACTTCCTTAATGACTCTAATTGCCGACAATTCTAGGTAGAAATGAAGTTCATATTAATGGCAGGCCGAGAAAGGCATTTTTGGGTGAGTCTATGCAGGCAATTTTTGCTTTTATGGCTGATTTCCTTCCATATACTTCAATACAGGTATGTCCCTATTGAGAGAGATGGCATTTTTCATAGTATAAAGGTGGACAGTGAACTTAATATTATAATAAAAAATAAAGTAAATTTTATACAAACACTAAGAAGTGATCATCTAAATCTACAGTTTAGAATCTGAAACCTATTCCTATGTTGACATCTTCCATGGCCCTACTCCTAAATTAATAAATTCTGACTTACAGAAGGCTATTTTCTGAATCCTTTCATAGCTGACATTGTGGTGGGTGCTGTTACCCATCCCTTGATACTGACAGTACAATGGCCATCCCTGCCAGGGTACGCGTACATTATCAGTAGTCAAAAGTTTGGCAAAGTAGGCCGGGCATGGTGGCTCACGCCTGTAATCCCAGCATTTTGGGGAGGCCGAGGCAGGTGGATCACCTGAGGTCGGGAGCTCGAGACCAGCCTAAGGAATGTGGAGAAACCCCGTCTCTACTAAAAATACAAAAAAAAATTAGCCAGGCCATGGTGGCACACTCCTGTAATCCCAGCTGCTCTGTAGGCTGAGGCAGGAGAATCGCTTGAATCCAGGAGGCAGAGGTTGCAGTGAGCCGAGATCGCGCCATTGCACTCCAGCCTGGGCAACAAGAGCGAAACTCCATCTCAAAAAAAAAAAAAAAATGGCAAAGTAAAACACTTCTCTTCATCTCCAGGAGAGCAGTTTATGAAAGAGCATACTCTTACACATTAAAGGTGAATGTTTCAGTGACACCTGTGCAAGATAGGACTTTCTGCTCTCCTCTATAAAAATCTAAATTTCTATCATATAATTCTAGCAGACCTTAAAAGGATAGACCTCAAAGGCAGCGTTGCATTTGATATTCTCTTGCAACCCCAGAATGAAACTTAAGCATGAATAATTGGAGATCTGCACACTTCCATAAAGAAGAAAGAATGGGACTCAAGTTCACACAGAAACTAAAAAAGAAAGGCAGGATGACTTCCCTCTGCCACCTTGAAAAGGCTTTGAAACCTACAAAACAAGAAATGGGGAGGGGAGTTGCTGAATGGGTAATAAATATGTGAACCCTCCTCCTAAGGGTTTTTATAATCCTTTCTATCTTGGGTATCTACGTGTTCCTCTGTGAATGTGTTTTCTTATAACTGCACTTCTTATGGAACAGCTCCATCCTTATTATCCACAACAGGGTTTCTGTTCTGCTTTCATCTTGTATATATCTTAGCAAAACAACCTGAACAGATGTCCAGTTAATATGTATATTTATGTATTTATAAATTATATGTATGTGCTATTGCACTAGTATATTACATATTTTATATACCTTACTACAACCAAATAAATATAAAAGAATGAGATGGAATAAATATATACTTAAGGTCTAGGTTTTCTTCCTCCACCCTCTGTGGAATGCTTACCCCACTTAAGAAACCCCTAAGATTTCACCATGTCCTCAGAGTGAGATTGTACTCACTCCTCAATGAGAGGAGCTGATTAATGTTAAAGCCCTTTTGGTTTTGTTATCAATTATGCACTTGAATTTTCAAATAATCTAGCTGTACATATTATACTACAGTGGACGATACTATGAGGTACCAACTGGACCAGCTCAGCAGAGGCTGGGAGGTTTGACTCATCAGTAGTCATGACACCACTTCTCTCTTAGACTTTTCCAGTAGAATTTATTTTTGGTTTTGACAGCCAGGGTGACAGCTCTGTTCTCTATAGGTATCTATGGTAGAATAAGCATTGTTACCTCGCAGAAGGGAGAAGTCTATGGTATTCGACACCAACCCCCAAGTCCTTCTTACACATCCTCTCTTTGAGATATAGGGACTCTTGTGAAAAATGGAAACCCAGGAACTGGCTCTGCATAAACTTAAGCTTCGTCTTTGCAGGACAATTATGAGAAGCCTACCACTGGCTCTGAAATATGTTGTATGCAATAAAAACTCTGTACTATTTAGGTGTTGTTTCTGACCCACGATACTAGAAATAAGCATCAACTACCCATACAAAGTTTTGCTTAGGAAAAATGAAAGTATATTCAAATATAAATTTTTATAAAATGACCATTAACTAAAAAGAAAAGCCTTCCTTTCCCCAAACATCAATAGATGCAGAGTGGAGGATAATATTTACAACATGCAACATAATGTTTGGTTCTAATTAATAGACTATTTCAATGAAATATTATTTTGATAAATATGTTCATGCTTCACTTGCCATGTATTAGAAACAGCAATACACATTCACTTGATGAAAAATATTATTGAAGATAAGACAGAAGTATTTCGTAAACAACCATTAGGTAGATTATAAGATAACATATGAAAGGTGATATTGTAAATCAATATTACAAACACATATTCTTCATCTATGACCTAACTTGTATTGAAATGCTGCAAAAACCTTAGAGCAACATTCAGAGAATTACCTGAAAGATAACTCTGTCATCTTCCATGGCCTTATATGTGTTTTCTTTAATGGTCACAGTGATTCCCATGTTCAAAGTTATTCACTGAGGACAACGCATGTCCTGAGATTCTCATCATTGAAAGGCCGAGGCTGCGGCTTGCTTTTCACATATACAGATTGTCCAACATTAAATTACCGCTGCATATTGACTGCATACAAAAATCATTAAACTAAATCTTTCCAAAAGTCCTAATGCAAATAATGTGCTACAATATTTTAGGTAGGATTATCTGATAGGATTAACAAATTTATCAAGTATAACAGAAAGTAACCACTTATTATTTATTATTGGCTATACCAAAAAATATAGGATCAGGACTTACCTGAATAACATGCTTCAGTTTATCAATAATCTGATTTATCACAGGATCAGTTCCTTTGACTTTGACTTCAGGAGTTCCAGACTGGGCTTTGATTCCATTTCCAACCACACATTTGCTGAGTATAACTAGCAAAGGGAAATGTGAAAGATATATGACTTAGTACCTGATCAGAGTATTATCTGCCACAGCTATCTGAACATAGTTGAGGTCAGAATTTCCTCCTTTAGAGAATACACCAATGTATTTTTTTCTTGGAACAGAAACTGGCACAGCTATAATGTTTTTCCAGGTAAAATGCTAAAATGCTTATCGTGCCATTAGATCATTCTAAAAATAATGTTATTCTCTCAATGGACCCAACCAAAAATTACTTGTTTTTTAATACTACTTAACAATATGCTACAAAGAGTTAACATATATCTCACTTTGTTACCAGTTCTTGCTGAAGTATACCTATGTCTGTACCCCTATGGTCTAGGTCAGCTTATTTTAGGCAGTCCCAATCTTATTTTTTAAATATTAGGCTACTATATATGTGTGTGTGTGTATTTATATAGAATACATATATAGAATATATATAGAATTATATATAGAATATAGAGAGAGAATATATAGAGAATACATAGAGAATATATAGAGAATATATAGAGAATACATAAATAGAATACATAGAGAATATATATATAGAATATATATAGAGAATATATAGGATACATATAGAGAGAATATATATATAGGATATATATAGAGAGTATACATATATATGGAATATATAGAGAGAGAATATATATATACACACACATTATATATATTTCCTAATTAAGTCCTTCAAGAAATAAGTGATTAAACTTTTTAATAATGATAGTATCAATTGGACATGATAAAAAATAATATTATTAATAAACTCTTTGATTTTTAAAATAACCTTGAACCCATTTTTTGTAGGCATAGAGGGGCTTAGAGATAAGAATTTCAGTATCCATCAGGGATTTGGCAGTATACACCAATAACAAATAGTAGAAGGAAAACAGTTATATCTATTTTGTTAATGTGTAATAATATTCTTTATTTTAGAAAAATAAAATTATACATAGTATAACCATATGCAATATATAATATGTAAACATATATATAACTGTACAAGTCAATATCATAAACTATAACTGTACAAATTAAAATCATCAAATTTATAAGCAACTAAAATACGCAAAGTATTTCCTAAGTAGAGGAAACAATCCGCTTTCACCTAGGTTCACCTAAACAAAGATCTGGTAAATCATGTGGTATGTAAAAGGGTCATTTCACAGGTGGTGAAAGCCATTTGAAATTTCACTACCTTCCCCAAATTACAATCATATGTCAACTTAGAATTAATAAAAATATTTAAATTCATTAGTCACAAAGATGTCTTAAGTGCATGCTATATTCCAAGTCCTGTACGAGGTCTTTAGGATTATAAGAAGGTGTAAGACTCAATTTTTGTCCTCATAATGCTCATTACTTAACCAAGAATATAATATATTAATTAACTCATTCATTTGTATGTTTATTCATTACATTGTATTACATTTAAAAAATACCATAGATTTCAGCCATACGAATACCCTTGTTTGCCTGACAGAATAGTGAAATATAAACACAACTGAACCGTTAAAATACAACATTATGAAAGTAGCTGGAAGGAACTGCACGTGCCAAGTGTGAGGAAAAATAAGACAAGTAGTAGATATTCTGGATATAGAGAAGTCCATTTGGACTCAGACACTAGGGAAAAACTAAAGGAGAAGTTATAACTTGAGGTAGCCTTGGATGTATTGAGGTAAGAAGAGGACATCTATGGTATGGTTAATGAGAACTTCAGGGCAAAGGATGTCATCCCAGCAAGGAAAACGGCAAAGGTACGTGAACAAGGCAGACAGGGAGAACGGACCTCTATTTACAAAGCAGAGAGTACAAACGGTGGAAAGCAATGGATAGAGGGCCACATCCTGAAGATTCCACCGTGAATGTTGAAGACTCTCCACTGAGTGGTATAATGGGCTCTGGAGATTCGTAAGGGGGAAGTTGGCAGGCGGGTGAGGGATAAAAAAGCTACATGTTTGGTAAAATGCACACTACTCAGGTGACAGGTGCAATAAAATCTCAGACTTCACCACTATACAAATTATCCACGTTACCTAAACCACTTGTGTTCCAAAAGCTATTGAAATAAGACATTTAAAAAGTTAAAACAAAACACTATCATCTGAGTAATTTGTTTGCTTACATTAAATATCAAAATACTTTTCAGCAAAAAAATTATCATTTTAATGTAACTTTCATTCCCTATATTTGAACAGAGTACTGCACTATCCATAAACACCCTCTGAATTTTCTACAGTAATGGAAAAAATCTTTGAAAAACATAAAAGAAGGTTCTATGTTTGAGAATATGGCTATATGAAAGGGGTTTCAAGAAATATCCAGTTCTTCCCAAGACGATGTACTTCCAGTGACCAGTTTTAAGAAGTGGAACAGGCCGGCAGCCGTGGCTCACGCCCATAATCCCAGCACTTTGGGAGGCCGAGGCGGGCAGGTCACGAGGTCAGGAGATCGAGACCATCCTGGCTAACATGGTGAAACCCCATCTCTACTAAAAATACAAAAACTTAGCCGGGCGTGGTGGCAGGCGCCTGTAGTCCCAGCTACTCGGGAGGCTGAGACAGGAGAATGGTGTGAACCCAGGAGGCGGAGCTTGCAGTGAGCCGAGATCGCGTCACTGCACTCCAGCCTGGGTGACAGAGTGAGACTCTGTCTCAAAAAAAAAAAAAAAGAAAAAAAGTGGATTGAACATTTCCTAACTAGGTCCTTCAAGTAACAATAAGTGATTAAA
The DNA here is from genome assembly GCF_029289425.2 of Pan paniscus. NCBI lineage: Eukaryota > Metazoa > Chordata > Mammalia > Primates > Hominidae > Pan > Pan paniscus. The sequence goes on along the minus strand of NC_073267.2, from coordinate 39,325,452 downwards.
CTTTTTGATAATCATAATATCAATTGGACATGATAAAAATAATATTAATAAATCTTTCGATTTAAAAAATAACTTTGAACCCACTTCTTTTTGTAGGCATGGGGGGAGCTTAGAGTTAACTATTCCAGTTTCCGTTAGGGATTTGGCAGTATACATCAATAACAAATAGTAGAAGGAAAATAATTATACCTGTGTCTCATATATATATATACATATATATATATATAGAGAGAGAGAGAGAAACCATTTCTTAAATTATCTGTAGCACTGCTATGTTATTCTTTACTCTCCCAATACCCCAAGTAGATTGCATATGTGGCTCTTTTATTAATGTGTTGAATATTCATAATGATAATGAATAATATGAATAAATAAATTGATAAGTGCATAACTATGATTTAGGCATTGCTTTACTCTATCTGGAGATTTCAATTCACGATAAACATCTTTTAGTGACTGTGAGTAAGAAACTCATAGAACTTCATTAGAGAAATGCAAATCTAAACCACAATGAGATACCATCTCACTCCAGTTAGAATGACAATCCTTAAAAAGTCAGGGAACGACAGATGCTGGAGAGGTTGTGGTAAAACAGGAATGCTTTTACACTGCTGGTGGGAGTGTAAATTAGTTCAACCATTGTATGGAAGACAGTGTGGCAATTCCTCAAGGATCTAGAACTAGAAATAGCATTTGACCCAGCAATCCCATTACTGGGCATATACCCAAAGGATTATAAATCATTCTACACATTCTCACGTATGTTTATTGTGGCACTATTCACAATAGCAAAGACTTGGAACCAACCCAAATGCCCATCAGTGATAGACTGGACTAAGAAAATGTGGCACATATACACCATGCAATACTATGCAGCCATAAAAAGGATGAGTTCATGTCCTTTGCAGGGACATGGATGAAGCTGGAAACCATCATTTTCAGCAAACTATCAGAAGATCAGAAAATTAAAGGCTGCATGTTCTCACTCATAATTGGGAGTTGAACAATGAGAACACATGGACACAGGGAGGGGATCATCATGCACTGGGGCCTGTGGGGGGGTGGGGGGTGGGGGGTAGGGGAGGGATAACATTAGGAGAAATACCTAATGTAGGTGTCGGGTTGATGGGTGCAGCAAACCACCATGGCACGTGTATACCTATGTAACAAAACTGCAAGTTCTGCACATGTAACCCAGAGCTTAAAGTATAATTTAAATAAATAAATAAATAAATAAATAATAAATAAATAAATAAATAAATAAACTCATAGACCTCAAAGTATGGGAAGCCTAACTGCCTACGGCCACTTGCTGCTTCACTCTAAAATCTGTTTCTGCATCTGCCCCTCAGTCAATGACTGAGGGCCACAAGGTGGCTAATGCACATCCCTCTTTAGGAGACACAGGGCTTCTCTGAGGACCAGTCTTGGCTCAGGATTCCTGAAGCCTTTTCGTACCCTTCCTTAGACTGCACATTATGCTCCAATGCTTCCACTCAACCTTCCTTTCCTCTTTCCTTCATTCTAGGTCAGACTTGCCTCATAGTTGAGAGCTCTTCCAGGCTTACTCAGCTTCCTCTCCATTTTCTCTCACAGGGATTTCCCTTAATAAAATCCTCTTGTGTATAACTCGTTTTCAACATCTACCTCTTGGAGGACCTGGACTAACCCACCATATAATATCTGTATTATAATTACTTCCATTCTACAGGTTGAGAATCTGGGATCTGGAGAAGTTAAGTAACATAAGTTACTCAAGTAAGGCCACACAGTGTATATAAAGTGTGCTGCAAGGAGTTAAACCCAGGGAAAGCGCACTCCAAAATAGAATCATCAATAAGTGTCAATCCTGAAACCAACTAATAAAAGGTAAAGATACAATTAGCTTGGTGCAAAAATGTTATTTTTTTCTCTAATTACATTTTCTAAGGCTTCACTGGTTGTAGTTAAGAAGGGATGAATGATTTTCATCAAAACTCTCCTCAACAAGCTGGGTTTGGTGGCATGCACCTGTAGTCCCAGCTACTCAGGAAGCAGAGGCAGGGGGATCATGTGAGCCCAGGAGATTAAGGCTGCAGTGAGCTGTGATTACATCTCATTGACCATGTGACTATGAGTATAAAACTCATAGACCTCAAGCCTGGGCAACAGAGCAAGACTCTGCCTTAAAAAGTAAAACTAAGCAAAACAACACAATCCTCCTCAACAAATGGTTGCATATAACCAGCTAAACAGTAATATAAGAGTTGTTGGCAGGGTGAGAAGAAACTAGCAGACTGTAGGTTTGTCATACTGTTTTTCTGTTTCTGCAGAAACACAGATATAATATAGGCAATGAAAACTGAGACTCATCTCTTAATTTCAGTTAAGCTATTAATTGATTTACATCATTTACTTACAGGCCAGAAAAGTTTCTTTCAAAAGGCAGGAATGTTGTTTCATGTTAATCTAAGGACTTGCTTACCTTTTGTTTCTGTTCTTAATGATCACAGTTACTAATACAGTAAAATAATATTTAGATAAAATACATTAGAATTATAGCTGATCAAAAATCAATCACTCTTCTTATGAATCATGTAAATAAGGGAAAATACTGCAAAGTAGACACACATTACTTCAAATGAAATATGATTTAATAAAATCAGTTATTCTTTGCCAATTTTGTAATGTTCAAAATAACCACAATTGAAATAGTGATACATACACATCAGAACAGTTCAAATGAAAAAGAGAAATGATACCAAGTGTTGGCAAAGATGTGGAGCAACTGGAACTCTCTCCCATTGTGGATGAAAATGTAAACTGACGGACACCACCATTTCCCATGTGTGCTAAATCTAACCATATTCTATGACCCTGAGCGTATACCCAGCAATATTTACCAAAAGACAAATACATGAATGCTCAGAGAAGCACCGTTCAAAATAACCACGAATTGAACATTATATTTGTATAATGGTATAGTATATAGCAATGAGAACTAACAAATTACAAGTATATGCAAAAAGATTGACAAATCTTATAAACTAAATATTGAATGAAAGAAGCAAGATACAGAACATATTCTATGATCTAATTCACTAAAAATTGTAAAACTAATCAGTTATGTTCCAAATTACCATAGGAGCTACCCTATGAAATAGTGTCTAGAAGAAGTAATAATATAAAATTTCATGATTTGAGTACTGGATAGGCAGAAGGGCTAAGTTTGTTTAAAAACAAAAAAAGTATTGGGCTGTACAGTTAAGATTTGGGTATTTTACTGTTTGTACGTATTTTCAGCCTTAGAAAATTATGTTAAAAAGTCTTTATGCTCTTTTTCTTAATATATTTACCATAGACAAATTTTCATTAAGCCACAGTATAAATAAAAAAGACCCACACCGGTATTTTTAACATGACATGGATGAAGTGGTTCTGTCATCATTAAATGAGTACTTTCGGATCCAAGTCTGACACAAAAACTTACTTCCCTGAAGATTTTAATTTTGCATGCAAAATACACTGTTTCTAAATTAAAGTTTTTTGTAACAAAGAGTTTTTGAGTTCCCCTCATGACATTTTAATAAATCATTAATTTCTTCTTTTTCTCTTTAATGCACAAGCAATGGATAAAACATTTCAAAGATCCCTACAGATGTTTCTTCACTTGAAATATTGTTCACATTACAATGAGAAGGATGGAATAAAACATAAAAAAGATAGGCAGTTGTTTTTTGTTTTCTGTTTTTTGTTTTTTTTTTTAAGATGGAGTCTTGCTCTGTCGCCCAGCCCGGAGTGCAGTGGCGCGATCTCGGCTCACTGCAAGCTCCGCCTCCCAGGTTCGAGCTATTCTCTTGCCTCAGCCTCCAAAGTAGCTGGGACTACAGGCGTCTGCCACCACGCCCAGCTAAGTTTTTGTATTTTTAGTGGAGACGAGGTTTCACCGTGTTAGCCAGGATGATCTCAATCTTCTGACCTTGTGATCCGCCTGCCTCGGTCTCCCAAAGTGCTGGGATTACAGGCGTAAGCCACCGCGCCCAGCCAACAGGCAAATTTTTCGTTGGGGAAGTAGTAGACCAACCATCTGTGCTTATTTCTTCTAAACAGAGCTAAGAATGAGTGACAGCAGTTGAACGGGAATACTTGCTCCCCAAGCGCGACTTGTTTTTCATGAACAAGGAAAAAAGGCAAAAGCCCTGCTACATTTCCATTCACAAAATGGTTTTCAAATGATGATTAACAAGATCTTAGTTCCCTCTCTGTTGAACACATAACATATTAAAAGGCAGTGCTAATAAATCTATATACGGCACATAAGGAGGAAGGAGGAAGTCATTTCTCCTGACCTGACCATCTTGTCTTATTTGAAACTGATACCATGCCCTATTGGCTGACAGGAATTTCACTTTATTTAGAATACAACAGAATTTGGCTCAGATTCACACTAAAAGTATAGTATTTTGATATCATTAACATTACTTTAATAAAGGTATTATCATGTTTTGTACAGCAACCAACACGAAAATGTTAACATACCACTGCAATAAATAGAATAAAAACATGTTCAGAAAGACTTAGAAACTCATTAAAGAATGGATATTAATCACTTTTCACCCTAACTCCTCATTTGGCGAGGTATGAATCTATGCATTCCAGTTTAGTCAGGTGGCAAGTAAGTAGTCCCATTGCATTTCATAAAATAAGCTGCTGTGTGAATTTGAAAGATAATATTTCCACATGAAAAACTAATGACTGCACATGTAAAATCAGTAGTGTTTAGGAAACTGTCATTACAAAAAAAAACTACCTAATTAAAAAGTAGCACAAATGAACTTTTGCCTATGTAAAAAAATAGAACATTGCTTAGCCTTTTCTTAAACCTCTCCCCAATTCTTACCAAGAAAGGATAAATACCTTTATTATAGTCAAAGCTCTGTTTTTATGGTTTTAAATTTTTTAATCTAAAATTCAAAGCAAATAATAAATCCTTAATTTATAATTATCCCAATTGGATTCAAAGTGACGGTCCAAACATAAAATGATCAATCATAACTATAATCAATCAGATAATGCTATATGAGTTTGAAATGTTAATCTAACTTGCCTTTTCCAGGTATGCATTTTAAAATTAAACTCTTCTCAGTAAGATCAACGCTATCCTTCATGGATTTATGATGTTTGATAATCACCACGTTGTACTGATTTGCTGTCTCACTTCATTGTTCGATATCAACATATGAAAGTAAAAATGCTATTGAGGGGATAACTATTATCTGAGCACTAATAAATTAAATGCTATTTTAAGCCAACAACAAAATTGTGTAGGGTACAATTTTTATTTAACCAACTTTCCATTATAAACATTATAAAATTCTGAAAGATCCTAGAATCTTATATAGCTATTTTGTATTTTTTTCAAATGTAATTGACACCAGCAAGAGTTAAATTTCATATTTAAAAAGCTTCTGACTACATTACAACATACTTAAAAATTACTTGCAAGATATGATAATTCTAAGATTACCAACATATCATGCAAATGAAACACCCAGGTACTTCCTACCAACACATGATATAATAAAATCCAGAAGAACTTCTGAATTAGAGTGTAGTAGTTGCCTAGGACCATCATACCTAATTATCACACACTTGGTGGGTTAAGAGGACAGAAATATATTCTCTCATAGTTCTGAAGCCTGGACCTCTGAAACTAAGATTTTGGTGGGGCCATACTCCCTCTGAAGACCCTAGGGAGGAATTCTCCCTCGCTTCTTCCCGGCTTCCAGTGGCTCCTGGCAATCCTTGGCCTTCTTTGATTTATGACTGCATAACTCCAATTTCTGTCTCCATCTTCACATGACCTTCTCTGCGTGTGTCTTTTCTTGTATCTTATAAGGACATTTACATTGGATTTAGGGCCCACCTTCATCCAGGATGACCTCATCTCAATCACTGGGTTAATTATATCTGCAAAGACCCTACTTCCAAATAAAGTCACATTCTAAAGTTCCTAGTGGACATAAATTTTGGAGGTACGGTATTTAAATCACTACACAGAACATGTAAAGACAAAAATCTGGAAGCTACCTAAATGAATATGGATATTCCCTTGAACTTCAACAAAATCATACTCTATTTTTCCGTGAGAAACATTCTATTACTATAAAACAATATTCATATTTCACAAGTACACCTCTTAAATTATAGCTTGGCCTTAAGAGAAATAATTAGCTTTGAAAATTATCAGTACGTGATATCTAGCATTTCCTGTATTTTTGATAACTTCTACCTCCTAGCAAAAATAAACAATGCAATGGACAATTTCTGTGTTCTAAATTCACACACACAAACAGGAAAGGCACTTTAAAAAATGATTTGTTCTCTTTTAAAGCAGAAGTCCAACCACTTGCTCTGAATCTAAAAGTTTCCTGAAAGCAATGAAGGGCTAGTTTATTATGAAGTTGTTGATAGCTGATTCTGTGGAGACTCACAAAGAAACAAAGAATAAATTTTAATCACACTGAATGCTAATGTGATAGTAAGGTTGTGATGATATTCAAATATGACTAATTTCATTAAATTAACTACACTCAGGCTTAGCTTTGTTGTCCAAATTTATTACAAATAGTTCAAAATAAATAATTCAACTCTTCTGTTTTCTATTTATTTTTGTTGATGCTTAAGAGTAAAAAGGTATTTCAACTGAATTTTTTTTTTTTTTTTTTTTTTTTTTTTTTTTTTTTTTTTTTTAGCAATCAGTTCTCTTGTTTTATCACCATAAGACTGTAAACGGCCTAACAGGTCACTGCCTTCAACAAGAAATGCACCTAGAGCAGGAATATAGTACTTGGCACTCATCTCTAGACCTATAACCTAATAGATTTTTTTTTTTGTCTTTGGTGACAGTAACGTAAATTTAGAGCTGGAAAGGACCTTAGAGGTCATCTAGTCCCACTCAAGTATCTTTTAAAACAAAATAAAGAAGTATGTTGGCCTGGTGCGGTGGCTCACACCTGTAATCCCAGCACTTTGGGAGGCCAAGGCAGGCAGATCACAAGGTCAGGAGATCGAGACCATCCTGGATAACACGGTGAAACCCCCTCTCTACTAAAAATACAAAACATTAGCCGGACATGGTGGCAGGTGCCTGTAGTCCCAGCTACTCAGGAGGCTGAGGCAGGAGAATGGAGTGAACCCGGGAGGTGGAGCTTGCAGTGAGCCGAGATCCTGCCACTGCACTCCAGTCTGGGCAACAGAGGGAGACTCCATCTTAAAAAAAAAGAAGCATGTGTATTTCATCATTTTGTACTTATACACTGTGTGTTTCCAGAAAAGCCTCTGAGACAGCTTAGAATGAAAGGCACAGATGCTATAAAACAAGGGCAAAATGACAGAATAATGAAGAGAAGGAGGTGACAATTACATGGGACAACCTAGGGAAGGAAACACTACCCTTCAGCCTAAAATTTAGTCCTAAGCCTCTTGTTCTTAAGGGCCAAAAGGAAAACCAGAATTCAAATAGGTGTCGTTAGTTAATAAAATAGTATCTGCATATGTCAGCAGCTATTTTTTGGTAACTCTAAACTCTTAAGCAAAATATATGTCTTTAAGCAACAGACAATGGACAATACAATAAAAATAATCTTCAATAGTAATTTCAAAACTTTTAAAGATGTAAGTACAAATGACCTTTTCTTACAGGATGCTTTGTTGAAAGCTGCCCGCATGATGGTATTTTAAATTACATGATGTTAAATTGCCTCCATGATGGTATTTTATTGGGACCTGGTTATATGACTTGGTGAAGAATGTAACCTTTGAGAACTTAGAAGAGTGAATGGTTAATATTTCTCTGAATTTTTTGTTTTTAATTGACATTTTATTTTATCCCTCATAGACAATATATGTTCTGGGAAATATACTGAAGTATAGTAAAAAAGAATCTCAGGGTTAAAGTGTTGAGGTAAATGAGAAAGCATTGGTTGTGTCTGAAGAACCGTGTGGTCGCACTGCACCACACAGCAAACAAATATGCGTGAGCACAGGCCGGGCGCGGTGGCTCACGCCTGTAATCCCAGCACTTTGGGAGGCCAAGGAGGGCAGATCACTAGGTCAGGAGATCCAGACCATCCTGGCCAACAATGGTGAAACCCCGTCTCTATTAAAAATACAAAAAATTAGCCGGGCGCAGTGGCGGGCGCCTGTAGTCCCAGCTACTCGGGAGGCTGCCGCAGGAGAATGGCGTGAACCTGGGAGACGGAGCTTGCAGCGAGCCAAGATAGCGCCACTGCACTGTACTCAGGCCTGGGCGAAAGAGCGAGACTCTGTCTCGAAAAAAAAAAAAAAAAAAAAAAGAGTGAGCACTTTACCAGCAGATAAACACCAATGAGAGAGTGAACAGCAGTCACAAGATGTGTTTTAACAGAGATAGTTAATTAAATATTTTCTAATACACTTATTGAACCTAGATTTAATGGAATTTTTTTCCTTTCCTGACTTTGGCAAATGTGTGTATTTTTATAGAGAACGTGGTTTTACATATGCAATTTTCAGACTTTAAGTCAGGCCCATCACCAACGCTCTATGAGTTGGGTGGCCTTGATATGTCGTCCATGTATTTTTGAATCAGGGGTGGGAGGCTATCAAATGAGTCAAAAGCTGATTTTTGTAGCTTTCATTATGAACACCTCTCTGGCTGCTCTTCTTTTTGACTTTACCAAACAAATTAGTTAGTATTCTTAAATGCAAGGTATATTAACATAAGAACTAAATAAATTTTTAAAATAAACACACACACAGACACACACACACACACACACACAGACAGCACTCTCTATATTTACTTCTACTTTGAATAGCAAACAAGCTGTGTTCCTGGGCCTGTGGAAGAAATATGAAGTTTGAAAAGATTTTTAAATAACTTTTTCTTAATGGAAATAACTCTGTAGTAATTACTGTTTTAAAAAGCCATTAGAATTTGAGCATAACACAGTTTCAATCTTGTCTCTATTCCAACTTAAAGTCCTGTCCAACAATCCCATTTTATGGTCTGTTGAATCACAAAATAAAAATTTGTATATTTTAAAGTATTTGATGAAGGAGGAGGAGGAAAGAAAGAAGAGGAGGAGGAGGAAGAGCATGCCAAATGCAGCTGGAGAAGGCCATGAAAAGAGAATTCTCACGCACATATGCCTGATAACAAGAACTATCACGAAAGACTGCAAAAACCACAATCTTGCCATTGCAACCTTGTAAAAAAACACTTCTGCAAGGACATATGTCCAGCAAATGCCTGTCCAACCTTGGACTGGCACCACCCTTCTTATTGATCCTTGTAATCAAGGATAACTATGTCAAAACAATTGTGTAATCCTCCACATTTTTTCTTTAAATACCTTTGTCTTCCTTTACCTCCCTGAATGCATACATAGTTGACTATGGCACATGTATTCCTACTGAAATACCCTATCCCCAACCCAGTGTTCTTTAGAGAGTCTCTCTCTGTCCGTTATTTAGGTTGACACCTTGCACCTATTGATTGATAACATTTATTTTCCAGGATGCACTTATCATTGTTGTAATTAAGTATTAATTGTGCAATCATTTGCTTAATGCTCATAACTTCCTTCTTGACTGTACATTTGTTGAGGTCAAGTAGTATGTCTGTTTAAATCATTCCCTAGTTCCAGGGCTTGGCAAATTCCTTGGACCAGATGAGCTCAATGCATATTTGTTATGTGAGTGAATATATGACTGATACTAAAGTAACTTAAAAAATAATTTATACCAATGATTTATCTCTCTCAGAGTTGGTCCTTATAAATGCTATATGAATCATTCCAAAACAGTACCGACTCTCGTAACAAATCCCATGAATGTATAATTTTATTTTAATGCTGAATTGGCCCAATTTTCAACAGCATCTGGATGATACTTTGTAATGGAGTCCCATCTAAGTTCCTATTAAAAAAGAAAGAAAAAAAATCAGTAAAACAAAGCAAACAATGTAAACTTAAAACAACACTAATTAGTAAAACTGACACCCAATATGCAGACTAATCTAGAAGGAATTTTTACTAACTATAAGAACAATTAAGTTAAACTGGCCCATCCATATTTTGTTTTATGAAATGGAAGAATTTCCTCAATATAAAACTCATGTAAGACGGTAGTTGCCTCTTCCCAGCTGTCCCTGAGTCAGACTCTCAAAGTGTCCCAGAAAATGGACACTTACTCCTTTACGGCTCCATTCTTACTTTTTGAGGGGACAAGTCCTAGCCACTCTCACATATCTTACATACTAAGCTCCTAGAAAGATAGAGGATACAATAAAAACCAACCAACCAACCAACCATGTGTCAGGTGCCTGTCAGGCCTGGGCACACAGTTCACTCAAGAAAAGCCCTGAGAGGGGAGGCAGCAGAATTGCCAGTCTAGCAGTTTGTAACTCCAGTGGCCCAGGTCTTAGCCACATGACCTGGCTGGCATTGTTCTCTCCCTTCTTGCTTCCCTCCAAGCATGAACTCAACCTCTTTTCTTTCCTTCCCTCCCTATGTTACATTGTTATTTCATACAATGGGATTTTAATAAGTTTGGGGAGCCAGTAGAGAGGGATTATAAAGCAAAACAGGAAACTACTGATAAGCAACTTGCATCATACCAACTGGCCATTGAAGATTATTTTTCAAGTAAAATACAGCCTTCCTTTAGAACCTCTACCCAGAAAGCAGTAACATCAATAATCTATAAAGTAGCACTCATTCTTGCCACCACCAGCACCCTGCATTATCTGTGCATGCTAGGTATTGTGTATGTCTTGTACGACAAGCCAAACAAAATACTAGAGGTCTCCACTTTAGCTTAGCTGAGCTATTCCAATAAATACTTGCTCACTACTGAGAGGAGCTGTGCATATCAACCTTATCTCCCCTGCAGATCAGAGAAAGGGCCTTAGCCAATTTCCCAAAGGTAGAAGAATCATTTAAAAAATGATCATTTCTTGTTAGATATTAATGATATGGTTTTGCTGTGTCCCTACCCAAATTTAATCTTGAATTGTAGTTCCCATGATCTCCATGTGTCCTGGGAGGGCCCAAGTGGAGGTAATTGAATCATCAGGCTGGGTTTTTCTATGTGCTGTTCTTGTGATAGTGAGTAAGTTTCACAAGATCTGATGGTTTTATACAGGGCAGAAAGGGAAGTTCCCCTGAACACACTCTTGCCTGCCACCATATGAGACATGCCTTTGCTCCTCCTTCGCCTTCGGCCATGATTGTGAGACCTCCCCAGCTACCTGGAACTGTGCATCCATTAAACCTCTTTTTCTTTGTAAATTACCCAGTCTCGGATATTTCTTCATAGCAGTATAAAAATACACTAAGACAATAATTGGTACTGGCAGAGTAGGGTACTGCTATTAAGATATCCAAAAATGTGGAAGCGACATTGGAGCTGGGTAACAAGCAGAGGTTGGAACAGTTTGGAAGGCTCAGAAGAAGACAAAAAAATGTGGGAAAGTTTGGAACTTCCTAGAGACTTGGAAGGCTCAGAAGACAGGACAATGTGGGAAATTTTTGAACTTCCTAGACATGTTGAATGGCTTTGACCCAAATGCTGATAGTGATATAAACCCTAATATCTGGGCCGGAGATGGAGATGAGGAGCTTGTTGGGAACTAGAGCAAAGGTGACTCTTGTTATGCTTTAGCAAAAAGACTAGTGGCATTTTGCTTCTGCTCCAGAGATCTATGGAACTTTGAACTTGAGAGAGATGATTTAGGGTATCTGGTGAAAGAAATTTCTAAGTGGGAAAGTGTTCAAGAGGAAGTAGAGCATAAAAGTTTGGAAAATTTGCAGCCTGATAATGCAATAGAAAAGAAAAACCCTTGGCTGGGCGCAGCGGCTCACGCCTGTAATCCTAGCACTTTGGGAGGCTGACGCGGGCAGATTGCCTAAGCTCAGGAGTTTGAGACCAGCTGGAGCAACATGGTGAAACCTCATCTCTACTAAAATGCAAACAATTAGCCAGGTGTGGTGACGTGCACCTGTAGTCCCAGCTACTCGAGAGGCTGAGGCAGGAGAATTGCTTGAACCCAGGAGGCAGAAGTTGCAGTGAGTCGAGATTGCGCCACTGCACTCCAGCCTGGGCAACAGAGTGAGACTCCGTCAACAAAAAAAAAGAAAAAGAAAAGAAAAGAAAAGAAAAGAAAAGAAAAACCGACTTTCATTAAAGCCTCCTGCAGAAATTCGCATAAGTAACAAGGAGCCAAATGTTAATCACCAAGACAATGGGGAAAATGTCTCCAGGACATGAAAGACCTTCACATCTTCATGGCAGCTCTTTCCACCACAGGCTCAAAAGCCTAGTATGGAAAAATGATTTCCTGGAGCAATGCCAGGTCCCCCTGCTTTGTGCAGCCTAGAGACTTGATGCCCTGCATTCCAGCCACTCCAGCCATGGCTTGGGTGGGAGACGCCATGGTACAGCTCAGGCCATGTCTTCAGAGGTTGCAAGTCGCAAGCCTTGGCAGCTTCCACAAGCTGTTGAGCCTGCAGATGCACAGAAGTCAAGAATTGAGGTTTGGGACCCTCCACCTACATTTCAGAGAATGTATGGAAACACCTGGATGTCCAGGCAGAAGTTTGCTTTGGCAGGGCGGGGGGCAGGGGCGGGCGCAGGGGCTCATGAAGAACTTCTTTTAGGGTAGTAGAGGTGTGAAATGTGGGCTCTGTCCCCCATACAGAGTCCCTACTGGGGCACTGCCTAGTAGAGCTGTGAGAAGAGGGCCACCATCCTCCAGACCCCAGAATGGTAGATCCACCAACAGTTTACACTGTGTACCTGGAAAAGCCATACACAATGCCAGCTAGTGAAAGCAGCCAAGAGGGAGGCTGTACCCTACAAAGCCACAGAGGCAGAGCTGCCTAAGGCCATGGGAGACCACCATTTGTGTCAGTGTGACCTGCATGTGAGACATGGAGTCAAAGGAGATCATTTTGGAACTTTAGTGTTTAATGACTGCCCTGTTGGATTTCAGACTTGCATGGAGCCTGTAGCCCCTTTGTTTTGACCAATGACTCCCATTTGGAACAGGTGTAAATACATTGGGGGTACCCAATGCCTGTACCCCCATTGTATGTAGGAAGTGACCAACTTGCTCTTAGTTTTACAGGCTCATAGGTGGAAGGGACTTGTCTCAGATGAGACTTTGGACTGTGGACTTTTCAGTTAATGCTGAAATGAGTTAAAACTTTGGGGGACTGTTGGGAAGGCATGATTGATTTTGAAATGTGAGAACATGAGATTCAGGAGGTGCCAGGGGAAGAATGATATGCTTTGGCCATGTCTCTACCCAAATCTCATCTTGAATTGTAGCTCCCATAATCCCCATATGTCATGGAAGGGACCCAGTTGGAGGAAATTGAGTCATGGGGATGGGTTTTTCCCTGTGCTGCTCTTGTGGAACAGAATAAGTCTCACAAGATCTGATGGTTTTATAAAGGGGAGCTCCCCTGCACATGCTCTCTCTCTTGCCTGCCACCATGTAAGACATGTCTTTGCTCCTCCTTTGCCTTCTACCATGATTGTGAGGCTTCCCCAGCCATGTGGAACTATGTGTCCATTAAACCTTTTTTTCTTTATAAATTACCCAGTTTCAGGTATTTCTTCATAGCAGTATGAAAGTGGACTAACACAATATCAAGCCCTGGTTTGGGGTAATAATCACTACCTTCTAGGTAACCAGAATGCAAAAAATATAACAGAAAAAAAATCCTAAAAATCATCCTGCATACAAGAAAAATGAAACCGCCATTCTCCATTCTCAATTAACCAGGGACACAATGCACTGCAGAAAGCCTCAGGGACCTCTGCCCAAGAAAGCCTGGGTGTTGTCCAAGGTTTGCCCCCACTGAGATGGGATAGAAGTCTCTGACTTCTGAACTGGACACAGGAGTTCTCAAAATCACCAGACAAGGCAGTGAGATGGCATGGTAAATGGTAAGGGAGGTCTCTTTGCAGTTGAGATAAGAGGAATGCTTCGGTCTCCTGCTCATCCCTGGGAATGGAATGTCTCAGTGTAAAGCCGAACATTCCTATTCATTCTATTCTGAGATAGGAGAAAACCACCCTGTGGCTAGAGGTGAGATATGCTGGCAGCAATACTGCTCTGTTACTCTTTGCTAAACTGAGATGTTTGTGTAAAGAGGAACATAAATCTAGCCTATGTGCACATCTGGGCACAGTACCTTTCCTTGAACTTATTCATGATACAGATTCCTTTGCTCACATATTTCCCTGCTGACCTTTCCCCACGTGTTGCCCTGCTACACTCCCATCACTAACATAGTAAAAATAATGATCAATAAATACTGAGGGAACTCAGAGGCCAGCGCTGGTGTGAGTCCTCTGTATGCTGAGCACCGGTCCCCTGGGTCCACTGTTCTTTCTCTATACTTTGTTTCAGTGTCTTATTTCTTTTCTCAGTCTCTCCTCCCACCTGACGAGAAATACCCACAGGTGTGGAGGGGCTGGCCCCCTTCGATGTCTATTATGGTGGAGTGTTTCCAGTTCTGTCTTTCCTAATACTGCCCAATAGAAACTTGACTCCTAGAGTTTGTGTAATCTTAATATATTTTAGCCATTTCCCTGTCAATTTTTATACCATATAATAACAAGGAATTTGACTAAATCTCTTAGGGTTTTTAAAAAAATTATACGAGAAGCTAAAAAATTTATTTTTACTAAGGTAAAAGAAAAAGGAATAATCACAACAATAGCCATAATTCTTCTGTCTATGAAGAGCCCTTCAGGTGGTGACATCAGAACTCACAACAACAGCATAAGGGAAGTAGAACAAATGCAGCCAAAGTCCCCTGTACACCTCCCTTTTCTCTTCTAACCACAGAATTCAATCGTGTATCCGTTTACTCTGGAATGAAAGTATCTGTAGAAACCATGAATGTTTCATCTGTTTTTCTTTTCTTTTCTTTTCTTTTTGAGATGGAGTCTTGCTCTGTTGCCAAGGCTGGAGTGCTGGTTGCTCTGTTGCTCTGTTGCTCTGTTGCCCAGGCTGGAGTGCAGCTTACATCTTTGCTTCCTGGGTTTAAGTGATTCTCCTGCCTCAGTCTCCCAAGTATCTGTGACTCCAGGTGTGTGCCACTATGCCTGGCTAATTTTTTGTATTTTTAGTAGAGACCATGTTTCACTGTGTTAGCCAGGATGGCCTCAATCTCTTGACCTTGTGATCCACCCACCTTGGCCTCCCAAAGTGCTAGGATTACAGGCGTGAGCCACCGTATCCAGCCTCATCTGTTTTTCTAATGTGTAGTGTCCAGCCCTACGGGGTTTAGCAGGTGTTCTCCCTGTGTGCAGAGACGAGAGATTGTAAGAAATAAAGACACAAGACAAAGACATAAAGAGAAAGCAGCTGGGCCCGGGGGACCATTACCACCAAGACGCAGAGACCACTAGTGACCCCGAACAGCTGGACGTGCTGATATTTATTGCATACAAGACAAGGGGGCAACGTAAGGAGGGTGAATCTTCTAAGTGATTGACAAGGTGAAGCAAGTCACGTGATCACAGGACAGGGGCCCTTCCCTCTTAGGTAGCCGAAGCAGACAGAGAGAAGGCAGCATACGTCAGCGTTTTCTTCTATGCACTTAAAAGAAAGAACAAAGACTTTAAGACTTCCTTCTACCATTATCTACTACAGACTTCAAAGAGGAACCAGGAGTATGGGAAGAACATGAAAGTGGACAAGGAGTGTGACCATTGAAGCACAGCACCACAGGGAGGGGTTTAGGCCTCTGGATGACTGTGGGAAGGCCTGGATAATTTATCCAACCTCTCACAAGAAGCTGGTGGAGCAGAGTGTTCCCTGACTCCTCCAAGGAAAGGAGACTCCCTTTCATGGTCTGCTAAGTAATGAGTGTCTTCCCAGACACTGGCATTACCACTTGACCAAGGAGCCCTCAAGCGGCCCTTATGGGGGCATGAGAGAAGGCTCACCTCTTGCCTTCTAGGTCACTTCTCACAATGTCCCTTCAGCACCTGACCCTATACCCGCCGGTTATTCCTAGGTTATATTAGCAATGCAATAAAGAGTAATATTAAAAGCTAATGATTAATAATGTTTATAATAATGATTGATAATTGCCCATGATCATCTCTATATCTAATTTGTATTATGACTATTCTATTCTAACAATTTTCTTTATTATACTGAAACAGTTTGTTTCAGTCTCTTGCCTTGGCACCTTGGTGATCTTTCGCCCACACTAATGGTCATATAATATAGTTTAGATGTCTCCTCCAAATCTCATATTGAATTTTAATCCCTAATGTTACAGGTGGGGCATGGTGGTAGATGGTTGAATCATGGGGATAGATTTCTCATGGCTCTGTGCTGTCCTTGTCATAGTGAGTACTCACGAGATCTGGTGATTTAAAAGTGAAGCATATCCCTCCCTGATCTTTCCTGTTTCAACTCCTACCATGTGAGATTCCTGCTGCTCTTTCATTTTTCAGCATGATTGTAAGCTACTTTATATGTTAATATTGTTACAAAATTTCACTGAATTTTCTTGTAAAATTACCTGACAAAGTTTATGTTATTATACCATTAATGTGATAAATAAATATATTATGACATTACAACATATTATGATATCATAATTCATATGTATTATGACATAACAATATATTATGACATCATAATGCACACACAACATGACATCATAATATATTATGGCATCATAATTCATACTACAACATCACAATATATCATGACATCATACTGCACATGTATTATGACATCAAAATTCATAAGCATTATCACATCACAATATATTGTGACATCATCATCAGTATGTGTTATGACATCACAATATATTATGACATCATAATTCATATGTATTATGGCAACACAGTACATTATGACATCGTACTTTGTATATAATATGATGTATCATGAATTATTATGTAATTGATATGTATTACATATCTATTAGATGGCTCTGGATGTCTTGGGCTCTGTGGGGCAGGCTGGGGGTCAGAGGAGACACACATGCTGCAGATGGGGAGATTGGGGTACAGGGTCCTGGGGTTCCAGGAGCAGTGAGGAGGCCAGGATTGGCCTGTGGGGACTTTGATGTTGGCTCTGGGTGAGGTGGCTACTGTAGGTGTGAGCACAGCAGTGCTTGGGGGCTCAGGTGGCTGCCAAGGGGCAGATGGATGGAGGGGACAAAAGCTACAGCCCAGCAGGAGGGCAGGGTGGCCATGAGGGTTGTAAAAGTGATGCCAACAGCATTTGTGGGGGATTGGCTGTGGGTGTGAAACAGCAGCAGCGGAACAATTCCCAGTCATTCTGGCCTGGAACAGTGGCAGGTGAACTCTGCCCAGTTGTGGAGGTGTCTGTCAGGAAGGTGGGGCTTCTGGTTTCAGAGGAGCCCAGAGATGTGCTCAGGCAGATGAGGGTCCTCATGGGATAGACGTGGGAGAGGCAGCTGCAACTTGGGGACCACTGGTGGTGGGCTGAGCCCCTGAGACCTCTGGAGTGAGCAGGAAAGAAAGTGAGGAGGAGCCAGCCAGGGAGCCAGAGGCAGAGGGAAGAGAGGAAAGTAGACCCTGGGAGGAGCAGACAGGAAAGGATGAAAATTTCCCCTCACCTGCCTCAACAGCCTCTGCCCCTGCCCACACACCCTTGTGCACTCCCCCTGAGTCCCTGCTCACCTCTGCCTACCCAGCCATCCCAGGATGGTGTGGGCTCAAGCTCTGGGGGTAACTGAAGAGCCACTTTAAGAAGGCACAGTCTAGAAGTGAGCAGCATTGAGTCACTGTTGTCTCCCAGTCCTGGGAACATCCTGTGCCACAGTTTGCTGAGCTGTCTTAATCACCAGTGGGTTCCCATCTCCCACCCCTGGAATCCCAGAGGACAGCTCAGAGTTGTGATTGGTGCCTCTTCGCAGTGTCTCTCTACACAGCTCCCGGCTGTGCTTCAGCATCCTCCACCGAAAGGTGGGCCTGTCGCTGCATGTGAATGGCAAGGAGGTCACTGTGGGGAAGCGGCTGCCTCCTTTCTCTTTCCTGGGCCCCTGGTGCCTCTCTCCTGGGGGTAAGGCAGTTCAGCCTCCCCACAAGTCCAGGCAGGAAGGCGGCCCCACCCCGGCACCCAGAAATTAGAAAAACTAGCTGAGGTGTGAGAGGGGGAATGGTGACAGCCCTGGAAGTCAGGATAAAAAAGAGACGAAGCCTCCAGGACGCCATCCTCACCAGTGCCCGCCGGGCCCTGAAGCTCTGCAGGGGGTGGCTTATGGGCTCAGAGGCTTGTGGACCAAGGCTTCTCAGCTGCTTCTGAGGCTCCCAGCTCTGCAAGGGGCTGGGTTTCTTCTCCTGGTAAACTGCTCCCAATGCCTGTCCTGACTCACTCACTTAGCTGGGCTACCTGCTGGGCCTCCTTCCTGGTGGGCCCTCCCCATGTGCCTCCCTGTGCAGGTGGGGTATCCCCTCGAGACTCCATTATTCTTTGAGGCTTTCAGGCCAGGATGAAGAACCCCAGCCTCTCAGCAGGAGCAGCCACTTGGGGGAAGCAGAGGGAATAGAAAGGCACACATTGCCAGCTCTGAGCATGACTGGGTGGGGACATTGTGTTGAAGCTCCTGGGAGCCTCATTCAGCCCAAGTAGATGTCCTTGAAATGTCAACACTCTCCCTACACAAGAGAAAAACATGAGACTCGGGGTGGGCAGGGTGATCTTGAATCGGGGGTCTGGTCAGATGGGTCTCTGTTCCTCGCCTCAGCTATGGCCTTCATGTGTGCTTCCACCAGCAGAGACCCCTTCCTGGACTTTGCCCCAGTGGATGGACAGGAAACTGCCAGCCATGCTGACCACCACAACCAACTTTCACTGCCTGGCTCCTAGCAACCCCACTCTCTCCATCTCCTGGCTGAAGAACCGCAAGAGGTCTAAGGAGAGCATCACATCAGGATATTGAGGTGGGCCTGGAAGTTGGTGGGAGTGTGGGCTGGATGTGGAAGGTGGGACCTGTCTTTTGCTTACCTGTCCTTCCACCTGGAGCTATGGCACCAGAAGTAGACCCCGATCATGGAGTGTGGTGCCCTCAGACTGCTTTCATCCCACCTCTGTGATGAAGAACAAGTGCAGCAGCCTTCAGCAGACATGCATGCTGGACAGCTGGGTGAGGACTGTGGCCTGTGGGCAGGGTGCAGGGAGCTAGGCAGCCTCTGAGCTCCCATCTATTCTCTCAATGTGCCCTCCTGACCAACTCTTTCTACCTGCAGGACTGCTGACCAACCAGATGCAGTAAGGTGAAATTCCACTGCAAAGTGTACGGCAACTTAGTATGTGGAGGTGAACAACAGCAAGGTGGATGTCAATGGCATGCCCTATGTGACTGTGCTTAGGTTAGCTGCTGCTGCTTGTCAGGAGCATGGGGATGGCAGGCCGATGCTCCACTTCACTAAACTCTACCATCATTATAGAAGTTTTGGAGTAGCCTATGAAAGACAGAATCATGTCATTATCCAGGAGACAAAATCCTCTAGAGTAAGCAGTTCTCCTGGATATAAACTTGGTGCTGGTTCATTTAGCATTTGCTACGAACCAATGTCTAAAATTAGAGGCAGTTTCTCCTAAAGTGAGATGACATGAGTCAGTTGATAAAAGTGTGAAGCACTCCTGTGAGTATCGTCCCTCATAATTCATTCAAAAACATTTGCTTCTGTCTTTGCAACTTCATGCTCTCTGAATTCCCACACTGAGTAAAAACCTCCTTGGTGGGCTTATAATCAATCTCACATATTTAACAATTTGGATTTTATCTTACGTTCTGCTATAAAATATGGAACAAAATCGGTTTGATTTACAGTAGATGTAAAATAGAAAAATTAGAATGGGCTATTCTGGACATGTAGAATTAGTTCCTTTTATGAGTTTTCTACAAACCTGTATTTATTACACTAAAATAATGCTAAAATATATTTTGTTTTATTGTGTGGAGTTTAAATGGATACACTGGATGATGGAATAACATTAACTAAATAAACATTGATGCCTTTTTTTTCAGTGTTTTAAAATTTTTTAACAAAGATTTCTTTTTACTGTAAAATTGCACTTCATTAAATCTACTCCTAAATATTTCTTTCTTTTTCATACATACACAAATGGATTGTTTTTTTAATTTTATTTTCAGGTTGATCATTGTTAGTACATAAAAGTACAATTGAATTTTGCATATTGATTTTGTATCTTGTGACCTTGCTGAACTCATGTATTGGTTTTAGTGGGTTTTAATGAGTTTTTTATAAACTTTTATATTCACTTATGTCCTCTGCAATGATAGACAATTCTAACATCTTATTTTCCCACATTGATGATTTTGTTTTTTTCTCTCACGTAATTTCTTTGGATGTTAACATTTTTGCCTTGTTCTAAAATGTCAAGACACAACAACCAGTACTTTACTATTATGGCGTTAGGTGTAAGTTTTTCATTGATGCTCTTTAGCAGATTTAGGAAGTTTGCTTGTACCCTTCCTTTCCAGGGAGATTGTGAATGAATATTGGATTGGTCAAATGCTCCCTGTGTCTGTTGAAAGGCTCTTTCTGTTAATTTCCTTTATCCTATTACTTTGTGTAAGGCACTGATTGATTATCGGATAGATCAATATTGCATCTGTTAAATAATTCCATTTGGTCATGGTGTACATTCATTTTGATATATTCTTGATTCATTTCACTTTTTTGAGAATTTCTCTGTGTGTATTCATCAGGGAAATTCATCCATACTCATATTTACTTCTGATGCTTTTGTCTGGCTTTAGTATCAGGGTAATACTGGCCTCACAGAACAAATTGGGAAGTGTTCCCAATAACTGTCCCGTATTTTCTGGAAGGCCTTGTAAAGAGTTGGCATTAATTCTTCATTAAATGTTTAGTAGAATTTACCAGTTAAGCCACGTGGCTCTGGGCTTCTCTTTTTGTGAAGATTTTTAATTAATTGAATCTCTTTACTTATTATATGTGTATTCATATATTCTGTTCCTTCTTGGATTTGCTTTTATAATTGGTGCCTATTGAGGTATTTATTTCTAATTTGTAGTATTTCATGTGTTTAGGTTTTCTAGACAGTTGGCACAGAAGATTCAAGAAGTTTAATGTAGGAGAATGTTTAATGTAGGAGAATGAGGCTTTGGTGTCATCAATGAATGACTTGAAGTTTCTTATGTTGTAAAGAATGATATGACCATAACTGCCATAGTTAATATTTATTGTGCAAGTCAAATAAGAAGGCAGGAGGAAAGGACATCCATCACTCAATCACACACCAGTGTACTCATTAAAGCCTTTGAGAAGGACCCTCAACATTTTCCAAGAGAATTCCTTTCCTGGAATCACCATTATAGAGAAACTGGCTAAACAGACAGGCATTTCAGAGTCCAAAATTTGCATTTGGTTTCAGAACCAAAGACTTCAGCTCCCAGGCCACAGCAGAAGCGGGCTTGTGAATTCCCTGGCAGTGGGTCCAAGACCAAGACCTCATCTGACTGTTTGGCTGGAACAAAACATGTGCACTACCCCAGGCAGGTCTCATCTTCTTCCTGCCTCCTATTCTGTCAGCAGCCACCTGTCATTTGTACCAGCTCTTCCTTCACCTCCCACAACCTGTGATTTTTTGGATCCCTCTGCAGGCTGTGTGAGCCAGGCACCAAGGGTCATGATGCACATAGCACCCTGGCTGTGCAGATGGGAGAGTTCTCTCAACCTCTTCTGGCACTTAGGAGTCATATGTCAATGGTACCAACTCTAGGAGGGAGGCTCTCCCATACACAGACTTGTTTCTGGCCTCAGTCGAAAGGAAAACTTTAGGATGACAAGAAAAATAAGACACTGGCCTGGAAGTTCTGCCTTAAAGGGACAGCCACAGCCTGGTCATCCTTAGCCACAATTTTAGAGTCTGGGTCAACAGGACACATCCCACCTTCAGAAGTGGTGGAGCTTAGGCAACGGGTCCCAGGATGCCATGATTCAATGGCAACCTGGAGCAGGAGCACCTTAGTAGCCCATGCACATAGGTCTACCTGTGGCAGAAACAGGCACAAGCCATGAAAGAGCCATCTATCTGCTGGAGCAACCACACCAGTCATCTGCATGATCTTCTATAAGTCCCAGAGTTTCAGGAAAAGGCACAATCTTTTCGGAATGCAGATCCACAAGAGGAGGGCCCTCCGTGGTCTGAATCACCACTCAGTGAGAAAGAATTTCAGGCTCTGCTTAACAGGCTGCAGAGCTCACCAAGGGATCAGCTTTAGCAGGCAGGCATCCTTCTCAGCACTGCCATCCAGGACTCTTTCCCTTGGACACAAACAGCAAAATGCCAGGAAGAAGGGACCAGGAACACATTGTGGTCAGAAGCAAGACTGATGCAAGAAGCAACCACTTGGAAATCCAAAGGGAGCATTTTGGCCCTCTCCCGTGGGCAGCCCTCAACTTTGGTGCTCACTTCCTAACCTCAGTGACGGTTTCTGAGCTTCGTCCTGCCTCTGGAGTCCACATGGGCTCCAGGCGGTGAACAGTTTCACTGAATCCTGATGCAGCAAAGCAGCATTCTCATGACAAACAGGACCTCTTCACTTTGATCATAAGCTCCTGGGCCATCTGGACAATGCACAAACTGGAAACCCAGCAAGGAGAGGAAAGTAGCTCTAAGGGGGACACATTCCCACTTCTTTCCCTTCTAGCAAGTTTGAAAGCGAATTGTAAATGCAGGTGGATATGTAGAAAATGAGGGCATGCTATAACTTCTCATCACATGAGGTTATGACCAGGAGTTTTTAATCCTAGCTCTGAGAGCTGTAAATGGGAATTGGAAGTTTTTCCACTAAGCATCTATCAATGACTGATTGTGCAGGCTTATCTTCATCATGCTGGGGAGTCTTCACTGAGAATTTTCCTATTGAACAAATAAACATAGAGATAGTGACAAGTAGGCCAAGCATAGAGGCTCACGCCAGTAATCCCAGCATTTTGCGAGACCAAGGTGGGCAAATCAGTTGAGGCCAAGAGTTCGAGACCAGCCTGGGCAACATGTCGAAACCCCGTCTCCACTAAAAACACAAAAAACAGCTGGGCATGGTTACTCATGCCGGTAATTCCAGCTATTCGGGTGGCTGAAGCCTGAGAATCTTCTGAACCCAGGAGGCAGAGGCTGCAGTGTGTTGATATTTTGCCACTGTACTCCAGCTTGGGCAACAGAGCAAGACTCTGTCTCAAAAAAAAAAAAAAAAAAAAAAAGCAAGTGAGTAAGACAGAGAAAACTATAAAATCACTGAACAAAGTGTAAAGATGTTAATTTTCCCACAACGTTAGAAATTTTGTGTATATTTACATGCATATCTACACATAAAGCTGATCTCCTTATATGTTAAATCAGTTACATGTTCAGTGAAAAATACATTATTTTCTCTGTTTTAACACTGAAGAGGGGTGCACGTGGTCCAGACATGTCCTGTTGGAGTTGAATGGGGCATGTTCTGGGAAAAGGGGAAAGGCAGAGTAAGGGCCTGGTGCATTTAGGTGGGGTAAAGTGGGACCCTAATAGAGAGGCATCCAGGGTCTGGGCCCTAGCAACACTGAGGCTCACGGGGGCTTCTGCAGGTGAGGCAGGTGAGGGAAATGGTGCAGGGTGCTGAAGGCTAAAATATCCTGTAACAGGCGAAGATCTGGCCAGATCGTCCTGCATCCCAGCATCATTGCCAGCCAGGCCTAACTTGACCCTATATTGAAGACACCTGGGATGGACAGGCGTGAGCCTCCAGGCTTCAAAGAGCCCCCAAATGAGATCTGCCCTGCGGCAAGGGTCCAGACCATTACGGCCAGGCCAATTTAAAAGAGCCCCATCTCCTCTGTTCTCAGAGGCTTAAGCGGGTGGAGAACAGATAAGAAGTGAACTGAAGTCTCCTTGAAAAAAACAAAGTCCCATGGGGTTTGCCGCCCCCTCCCCCCACCCACCTAAAACTGGAACCAGTCAGCCACCTCTGTCTCTTCTCCATGCCAAGAACCTCTGTTCAGGGCTCCTGGCAAACCCCTCCTCCCTGCTGCCTCCCCGCCACAGTACGCTTGCCAGGAATGCCCGAGATCTGGCACCTGAGCATGTTGCGCGGCAGGCGGGGGAGCAAGCGGGACAAGGGCGGCGATGTGTCCTGCACAAAGGCCCAGGCTGCAGACCAACTCGCCTCGCAGCAGGTAGCAGCTGTGTGCCCCCTGCCAGGCCACTCCCCCTCCCGGAGCAGCAGCTCCCGCTGCCGCTTCTGTTTGTTGAACACAGGATGTATGAATGCTAGGGGGCCAAGGATGGGGATGGTGGCGACATCTGGTACTGTTGTAGTAAAACTCCAGCCAAGGAACACGAAGAAACCTTTGGAGACCAAAGAGAACATTATTTAATTCAGGCACCTGAGCCAACAGCAGGCTCATGCCCAAAATGGCTGCCGACCCCTGCAAAGAAAGCAGGCTTGCTTAAGTGCTGTTTGAGGCGGGAAAACAAGGCAGGTTACAGGTTTCAGACAAAGACAGTAAATTATCCAACCCGTGACAATTCGGAGAGAACTTACAATTTAGTTATTTTGTCCAGTCAACTTTGAAGCTGAACAGAGCTGGGGTAAGGGAAAACACGAATTACAGGAATATGCGGGGGTCTGGAGGCAGGCAATAAGCTTGGAAGATTGAGATAAGCTCGCAGCTGCAACTTGTTAGCAATGCTGGAATGGACTGCTGAAATTTCTTAGCCTATGTATAACTTCTAAGTAACCTATGCTGAATGTTAACTATTACCTATGTTAGGTTTATTATTTTAAACTTTATTATTACTTATTTTATTTTATTTTCCTTCCACAGTATCTCTTACCATCCGGCCCAGGCAGCAGCCAGCCCTGCCTGGGCCGCGGCCGCCGGCCTCATGAGCCTGGCATTCCTGTCGCCCCTTCTCCCCATAGCTTGCCTCCTCCTTCTCACAGTCGGGCGCCCGGCTCCTCCAGACGCAGGACCACCTCAGATCTCCAGTCCTGCACCTGCCGGCTGAGCAAACGAGGAGACGGGGAGAAAAGCTGTCTGTCGTTCCTGAAGGAACAGGACCTCCGCACTCCAAGAAGGAATCGGGCGCCCAGTGGGGGCTGCAGGAGCAGAGGACGGTGGCGGCAGTAGCAGCAGAGGCAGGAGTAGGAGCAGTGGCTTCTCTGGAGGTGGCACTGTCTGCCCCCTTGAGCCTCTTCCTAACGCAGTCTTGATTCAAAATCCCTGCTCACCACGGATGCACAGTCACAGCTGAAGATTGTAGTTATCTAGGAGGATTCTTTCTTAGTTGTAAATCTGTTTTATATGGGAGTTTTTTGGTTGTTTCTCTCATTCTTTTTTGAAATTTCATATTACTATTTTTTTTTTGGTAAGTTCCTTGACATTCGTGTTTTGTGAGTTTGGTTTTACCTACGTATTATGATTTTGGATGTAAATCTGCAACTCTATGTACATGTTAAGTCAATGTGATGTTTAATCAAAATATGAATCAGCCATATCTACCACCAATAAAATCGTGTGTTTGTTTGCCTCTATAAATATAGTCCATTTCTTCTTAATTATCTTGCATATTTCTCTTCTTGGCTGGTGTCAAAAGTTGTTTTATCTTGTTCAGGACAGTAGTCATGTAAGTAGTCTGAATTTACCCACGTATTTATTGAACAAATCTATATTTTCTTTGTGTGAGGAAAACACATTTATAATTTGAAGGTAATTTTCCAAAAAGTTTGTAACTCGGTATCTCTTTGATGTATCACTTTACAATATTTTAACTGTAATAAAACACAACAAAATTTACCAGTCTATACATTTGTAATTGCATAATTTATTAGTGGTACATATATCCACATTGTTATGCAACAGGCTTCTAGAGCTTTTCCATTGCAAAACTAAAACTCAATACCCATATTCGTCAACTGCCCATTTTACCCTCTCCTGAGCCCTTAACATTTTACTTTCCATTTCTGTGAGTTGGACTACTTAAGATATCTCATAAGTGGAATCACAGAATCACTGTCACTTTGCTTCCTGGCACATTTCACTTAACATCATGCCCTAAAGGTTTATTGTCATTGCAGCATGTGATAAGATTTCCTTTTAAAATCATATTTCATTGTATGTATATATCATATTTACTTATTTATCTGTCAAGGGACATTCAAGTAGCTTCTACCTTTTGGATTTTTAGAATAATTCTGTCATAAACATGGGTATGCAAATGTTTCTTTCAGGTCCCGCTTTGCGCATTTAGGTGGATATCTAGAAATGGTATTGCCAGACCACATGATAATTCCAATTTTAATAATCTGAGGAAACTCTGTACTATTTTTCATAATGGCTGCATGATTATTTTTTCCACCACCCAGTGCACAAATATACCAATTTCTCTACATCCTTGAAAACACTTGTTATTTTCTCTTATTTGATAGTGGCCATCCTAATGAATGTGAGGTAATATCTCACTGGGGTTTTGCTTTTCATTTCTCTAAAGATTCATGATTTGCAGCATCTTTTAAAACTCCTCTTGGCCGTTTGTATATCTCCTTTGTAGAAACGTGTGTGTGAAGGATTACCTAGGTGCCGAGGCAAGAGACTGAAGGTAAAAACTGTTGCAGTATAATAAAGAAAACAGTTAGAATAAAGAATAGTTATAACACAAATTAGATATAGAGATGATCGTGGACATTATCCATCATTAGTATAAGCATTATTAATCACTAGCTTTTAATATTACTCTTTGTTGTATTACTCATATAACCAAGGAATAACTGGTGGGTATAGGGTCAGGTGCTGAAGGGACATTGTGAGAAGTGACCTAGAAGGCAAGAGGTGAGCCCTCTGTCACACTCACATAAGGGCCGCTTGAGGGCTCCTTGGTCGAGCGGTAATGCCAGTGCCTGGGAAGGCACCTGTTACTTAGCAGACCGTGAAAGGGAGTCTCCTTTCCTTGGAGAAGTCAGGGAACACTCTGCTCCACCAGCTTCTTGTGGGAGGCTGGATATTATCCAGGCCTGCCCGTAGTCATGCGGCGGCATAAACCCCTCCTTGTGGTGCTGTGCTTCAATGGTCATGCTCCTTGTCCACTTTCATGTTCCTCCCATTCTCCTGGTTCCTCTTTGAAGTTCTTAGTAGATAGCGGTAGAATAAATAGTGAAAGTCTTAAAGTCTTTGATCTTTCTTATAAATGCATAGAAGAAAACACTGACATATGCTGCCTTCCCTCTCTGCTTTGGCTACCTAAAAGGGAAGGGCCTCCTGTCCCATGATCACATGACTTGCTTAACTTTGTCAATCACCTGGATGACTCACCCTCCTTACCCTGCCCCCTTGTCTTGTATGCAAAAAATATCAGCGTGCCCAGCCATTCGGGGCCACTACTGGTCTCTGCGTCTTGGTGGTAGTGGTCCCCCAGGCCCAGCTGTTTTCTCTTTATCAGAAAGCTTATTACATTTGAGGTAGTCCCATTTTCCTGCTTTTTTCTTGTTACTTCTGCTTTTAATGTCATGTTAAAAAAATTATCAAGACAAATGTCATGATTTTTACCTTAGATTTTAAGACTTTTAGAGCGATCTTACTTACATTTAAGTGTTTAAGATAGTTTTCTATATGGTGCAAGTGAAAAGTCCAATTTTATTTTCTTCCATTTTGATACTCAATTTTAGAACACTATTCTGTTCTTCCCTGTTGTTCGGTCATGGCAGCCTGATTGAAGATTATTTGGTGATATTCATAAAGGTTTATTTCTGGGTTCTCTATTCTGTTCCATCATCTATTTGTCTTTCTGTTTGTATTGCTATAGCTTTATAATATATTTTGGAATCAGGAAGTGTGATACCTCTAACTTTGTTCTTCTCCACAGCTACTTTGGCTACTCATTGTCCCTTGAGATTCCATATGAATTTTAAGACTTAATATTTCTGAAAAAAATGTAACATTGGGATTTTGATAGAAAATACTTTGAATTTGTGCTTCACTGTTAGTAGTGACATCTTAATAATATTAAATTTTCTGACCCTTGAACAAGAAGTCAAGAGTGTTCTGTTTTAAGTTTCACATATTTTTTTCATTTGCCAGTTTCCTTCTGCTTGTGATTTGCAGCTGAGGTCTTTTTATGCTGCCCAGGCTGGTCTCCAACTTTTGGGCTTAAGCTATTCTTCCTCCTCAGCTTCCTGATGTGTTTCAATTACATGGATGAGCCACTGCACCTGGCCTCTTTATTGTTTTTCTGATATTTTTATGATTTGAAGGTAATTTTTGAAAAGGTTGATAAATATGTATCTCTTTAGAAAGTTTTTCACTATTAATGTAGTCAAAACCACATAAAATTTACCATCTTAAATATTTTAAGTACATAGTTAAATAATATTAAATATATTCACATTGTCATGCAACATATCTCTAGAATGTTTTTATGTTGCAAAACTAAAATTCAATAGCCATGAAACAACAACTACCCTTTTATCTCCTCCCCCGAGGCTCTGACTGATACTATTCTACTTTCTGTTTCTAAGAGTTTAACTATTTTAGATATTTAACTGGAATCACACAGTGTCCTTTTATGACTCATTTATTTTATTTACATAATGTCCTCCAGATTTATCCTTAGTGTAAAAATAATCAGATCTCCTGCTTTTAAAAAACTGGATAATATTCCATTATTTGTATATTCCAATTTGTCTTTATTCACTGATTCATTGAGGGACATTTGGGTTGCTTCCACCTATCAGCTGTTGTGAATAATGTTGTGCAATGAATATGGATATATAAATAACTCCTCGTTTGGCCATATATATGACAGTTTATTTCTGTGCTCTATTCTGTTCCATTTGTCTGTGTGTCTGCCTTTATGTCAGTACCAAATAGTTTGGTTACTGTAATTTTGTAATATATTATAAAGTCAAGGAGTGTGATGCCTCCAATATTATTTCTTTTTTTGAAGGTTGTTTGGCTCCTGAGAGTCACTTTAGATTCCATATAAGTTTTAGAGATGCTTCTTGTATTTCTGCCAAGTGAAATGACAGTTAAAATTTGATAGAGATCTCATTGAATCTGTAGATCATTTTGGGTAGTGTGGACATCTTCACAACATTGTCTTCCAACCCTTGAACGAGAGCATGCAGAAGAGTGTGTTGTTTAATTTCCACATATTTGTAGATTTTCCATATTTCTTCTGCTATTGATTTCTAATTTTATTCCCTTGTAATAAAAAATGATTGTAATATTTTAATCTTTTTTTTGAAACAGAGTTTTGCTCTGTTGCTCAGGCTGGAGCACAGTGGCTCAATCATGGCTAACCAGAGCCTCGATCTCCCAGGCTCAAGCAATCCTCCCCCGTCAGCCTCCTGAGTAGCTGGACGCACAGGCATGTGCCATTATGCCCAGATAATTTTTAAATTTTATATTTTCTAAAGAGAGGGTCCTTTATGTTGCCCAGGCTGGCGCCGAACTCCTAAACTCACTAATCCTCCCACCTCAGCCTCCCAAAATGCTGGAATTATAGGAATGAGCCACAATGCCTAGCCCATATTTTAACATTTTAAAATTTGGTAAAACTTGTTTTGTGTCCTAGTAGGTTATCTACTCAGGAGAATGTTTCATGACCTATTGGAAAAAGTGTGTATTCTGATATTGTTGTGTGAAGTGTTTTTTTTTTTTTTCTTTTTTTTTCACTTCTATTTGTAGCCTGCATGGACCTATTGGACTGAACAAAGCAGGGTGAATGCAGGAATAAAAGACAAGAGACAAAGGGGTTTATTTGGAAAAAGGGGTCAGGGGCACCTTGCCTCTAGTGGACAAGGTACCTGAGCTTTACACAGCCCTCCATATTTATTAGGTAAAAGAGATAGTGAGAAGAGGGGGGTGGTTTTCCACCAGCAGCTTGATTCACAGCTGACTTGAGAGACTACATTCTTAGAACAATAGGCACTGGATTTCTCAATAGATAACTTCAAGGAGCCTGGTGCCAGGGAATGAGGCCCTCAGCAAACCTTTTGGTGGCAGGGCAATGTGAGTTTGCCCACATCCTGCATTCATGATAAACAGTTTGCTGTTTGATCATATAGCCTCCAGTGGAATGCTGAGTTGGTCACGTCCCATGGGCCTTCAGCTTCCTGAATCTATTCACTGTGATGAGTGTTTTCTATATGTCTGTTCGGTTTACAGAGTTTGCTACCAATAGTCGGATAATTATGTCTCTTACTATTTTTGCATAGCTATTTCTTTCTTCATCTGGGTCGATCTTAGCTTTATACATTTGGGAACCCCGATGTGAAGTGTACATATATTTATTATTAACACAGCTTCCCCAGTGAATCAACACTTGTATCATTATATACTATATTTGTCCTTTAATTCAGTATTGACTTAATGTGTATTTTGCATAATTATGACCCCTCTTGCTCTCATTTGATTGCAATTTTCCTAGAAGATATTTTTCGTACTTGCACTTTTAGCCTATCTGTGTGTTTAGATCTAAAGTGAGTTTCTTATAGACAGCAGAAAACAAATCGTTTTTTCTTTCAATCTCTAGCCAATTTACACATTTCTGTTGGAAATTTTACTCTATGTATATATTCATTTTAATTGTGAAAAGAATGGACTACTTCCATTTTGTTAATAGTTCTATTTGTTTCTTGTAGGTATTTTCTCCTCTTTTCTGCTCTTACTGCCTTCCTTTTTATTTAATTGATTTTTATATTGACATATTTCTATTTAATTTGCCAAGGCCAAATTGCAAGATAAAAAGTTTGCCTTTAATCTAGTCTCTTGACATCAGATCAAGCCTATGGACAGATCTAAACACATGAGGTTTCCCTCTTCTGGGGCCCCACTTTTTGGACTGCTGTATGATCTCTGGAGGATTGATGAGTCCACACCAAGCAGCAGTGGACAGCAGTGTTCTACCTGTGAACACTTGTTTCTTGTAGGCCCTACTGTCTCTCAGGGCACCACCTCTCTTATCCTTTAAACAGGAGTGATATTGGCAGAGAAGGGGCATTCACTCCTATCTGGCAGAAAAGGAGGATTCAGGCCCTTTAACCTCCCTAAGGTCAGAAAAGTCAGATCCCTCAGAGATGCACTTGCAATGTGGCAGCCACTGGGCACAGGGGTTACTGAGCAACTGTATTGTGCCCAGCATGAACTAAGATATGCTGGGGAGAAATACAAGAAAATATTTAAATATTTAGTTACATATACATATGTGCATAAAAATATATAATGCTGGGTTAAAGAAACATATGTCTATGTGTGTGTATGTATATATGTACACATATATATGTTTCTTTAATTATTTCATTCTGATTATATGTTAAAATATTTTGGATATATTGAGCTATGTTGTTAACATCAATTTCACTCATTTTTCTTTTTCTTTATGCTGCTACTAGCAAATTCTAATTGTCACATGTGGCTCACATTTTACTTCTATTGCACATTGGTGCAATAGAGGATTGCCTAATTTCAAAGCTCAGTTTGCTTCAAAAGCCAAGAGGCCAGAAAGATTGTAAAATCTAAAAATTAAAAATAATTGTAATTGGTTGGGCATGGTGGCTCATGCCTGTTATGCTAGCACTTTGGGAGGCCGAGGCAGGCGGATCACTTGACCTCGGTTCGAAACCAGCCTGGTCAACATGGTGAAACCATGTCTCTACTAAAAATACAAAAATTAGCTGGGCAACATGGTGGGTGCCTGTATCCCAGCTACCTGGGAGGCTGAGGCAGAAGAATCACTTGAACCTGGCAGGCGGAGGTTGCAGTGAGCCAATATCTCATCACTGTACTCGAGCCTGGGTGACAGAGTGAGACTCTGTCTCAAAAAAATGTAAATAAAAATAAAAATAATTGTTATTATTTTGTTTCTATTTTGAATAATACACACACACACCCCTCCCCCCTCACACACACACAATTAAGGCAGAGAAAGAAAGAGAGAATCTTGTTCTGTCACCCAGGCTGCAGTGCAGTGGCCTGATCTCAGCTCACTGCAGCCTCTACCTCCCAGGCTTAAGTGACCCTCCCACCTCTGCCTCCCAAGTAGCTGGGACCACAGACACGTGTGACCATGCCTGGCGAATTTTTTCATTTTTTTGTAGAAAAGTTTTGATGTGGGGCCCTCACATTCTGTTGCCCAGGCGGGTCCCAAACGCCTGGATTCAAGAGCTCCTGTCCCCTCAGCCTATCAAAGTGCTGGTATTAAAGGTGAGATCCACTATGCCTGGCCACATATATACAATTTATAAATAAAAATAACCTTATATATAAGGTTAAATGCAAATATCCCACAGTGAAGGCCGGGCTTCAGCATAAGGAGGAAGTCCTGCCTGAAAAAGGCTGCGGCTTGGAACATTTTACCCTGTTGTCATCTGGCTACGAGTTGGCTCACATCTTCTCTCATTCAGAACCTGAAGGGGTGGGGCCTGGGGCCGTATTATCCAATCACTAGTGCTGGGGTAAAAACTGTCTTAAAACTATTATTTTAATGCTTAGCAATACTAATTTTTAGTGAGAAACTTAAGATTACTTAATTTAACATAAACAGACTTTAAGATTTTAAATTACTAAAAAAAAAAAAAAGAAACTTAAAATGATGACAGAGTTACTTCCTCTAATGTTTTTTGGCGAGGGTTTCAAATACCTATGTCATATATTGAAACCTACAGTTCTATAAGCCCTACCCTTAAATCAAAACAACCCTGATGCTATTGTGAACAGGTACTTAGCATAAATCCTACCCTTGGGCAAATTTATATAGTGATTTCAATTGTCCTTCACATTCCCTTTCCTGTGATAAGTGTCTGGGTTTAGGGGGTCACAGTGTGAGGTTCCACCATCTTCAGCTATCTGAGACATAGCTTCTATTAATAAATGTTCCTCTTAAATGTTTCTTTCTGAGAAACTTGATTTGTCAGCCTCATTCTTCAAACTCTCAGCTCCTTTGGCCTTTAAAGGTAGGTTTATATATATACTCACAAGAAAACACCCTCATATATATAGTCTGTCAATTTCTCAAACATTGTTATGTGGTTCATGACTGTAATGTGTACCACATGTAGTTTTGTACATGAATAGTATATTTTTTATAGCTACTTTCTATTACACATCACTAAAATACATGTTCAGTAAGTGCTCACTTAACATCATTGATAGGTCCCTGGAAACTGACTTTAAGTGAAACAAAATACTATATGCCATGGAAAATTAACTCTTGTTTATATCAATTAGCCAATGGTAAAATTGGTTTTATTATATAGTACATTGTTTTACTTAAAGTCACAGTTTCTGAGAATCTATCAAAAAAGGGAGAACATACTGTCACTAGAGTTACATTATATGGTACATTATAGCATTACACTATTATAGTATGTTATTGTAGTCTTAGCAATTGGTAGTATAATGTGTTTCAGTTTCTCCCAAGGTCACAGAATTATCCAGACCAACCAATAACAACCTCCTGTGGGAACCAGGTGCATCTCACCCTCTTGATACTACAAAGCCTTCCCCAACACCCCCTGTTTGTTCTCTCTGCTCCCAAGTGCAATCCCTGTGTGGGTCTGTATACCTTATATAATTTCCTTCTTCCATGATTATATGTAACGAATAACTGCTGTCAATCTCATTTGTCCAATGATTGGTGCCATGGTTTTAACTGTTCCAGTTGTACAAGGGTGGTAATTTATCCCTCACCAATGGGGTAAAGGGGAGGCTAATCAAACAATTCACAATACAAACTGGATTAACCAACCATGACTGAGGACATCGGCTCAACTTTAACTGCTTTTGGCCTACTGATTTCATGATACAATAAAAGTCACCTCAGTCAGAGCCACCAGTTTCTGGTGGGCTTTTGCTTTGGTCTAAATAGCCATTTGTGGCCTTTATCATGAGTTGCCTTCCCTGACCACATTAAAGCACACTCATCACCTAGACATATATATATGGTCAGTTGACTCTGCTCCAGCCTGATGTGTCATCATATTTAGCCTTTGTTTGGCATGCAGCTTGCAAGACACTTGCCTTTCAAGGCAGTGAAAACACAGAACCTTAATCAGTGAGTACTTCAGTCCTGATTACCAAGAGTCAGGCTATATCCCTGTGGTCACTTCATCTGGTCTGCTTACCATTACTAAATGCCCGGGTAGTCGTATGAACATTGCTTATTATTGCACACTCTCAGGAAAGGCCCAGGGACGGTTTTTTGTAAAATTGCAAAAAACAAAAAGGACTTTTACTTTGGAGAGAATTATGCACGTCAC
This sequence comes from Pan paniscus, assembly GCF_029289425.2. Lineage (NCBI taxonomy): Eukaryota > Metazoa > Chordata > Mammalia > Primates > Hominidae > Pan > Pan paniscus. The sequence continues at coordinate 39,291,127 of NC_073267.2, read as the reverse complement.
TCAGTTGCTCTAACAAGTGCTACTGTCATGGGAGACAGTGACCTTGTCTTTCCTGAGCTGCCGCTTCCTTTGCTCCTGTCACATGCACTCTCACAATGAGGGGCTCATTCCTTGTGCCTTATGGTTCAGGCACTGATGAGAAATAAAAAAAAGAAAGATAACTTAATATTAGTCCCTCCCAAAACTTACTGGGTAATTCTCTCATCGTAAATCCCCTACTCATCGTGTAGGCTTTTAGCACTGCTGCTTACCAGTATGCTAAAGGTGCAGACTTAGGATCAGAAGTTTGATGAACTCAAACAAAAAAGACCACAATGCATATGGGTGCTAATCCCAGTGAAATGGAGTGGCAGTAAACACCTTCAACCAAAGAGAAAACAGATCACAAATAAACAAATAATGACACAACTCAAGAAACTAGAGGAGGGAGAACTTATCCCAACGTTCCCAGATAATAAAATTAGTAAAAAAATTCGGAGCAGAAATGAATACACTGAAGATTAGAAAAACAATAGAAAATGTAGAAAAAATGTAAGAGCTTGTTTTATGAAAACATCAAGTTGACATATCTTTAGCTAGACTAAGAAATAAATGCTTAAATAAATAAAATCAGAATTAAAGGGAAGACATTACAACTGGTAAAACAGAAATAAAAAAAGGTCATAAGACTGCTATGTACACAGACTCCTATGTACAACGATATCCCACCAAATGGGATAAGGGAGAAGACATGAATACATTTCTAGACATGTACCACCTACCAAGACTGAAGCACAAAGAAATAGAAAATATGAATAGATCAGTAATGGGTAAGGAGTTTAGATCTGATGACTTTGTTGCTGAATTTTACTAAACATTTAAAAAGAACCAAATCTTTGAAAAAATTGAAGGAGGAGGAATACTTCCAAACTCATTTTATGAAGCCAGCGTTACACTGATACAAAAACCAGAGATGGACATTACAAGAAAAACAATTACAGGCCAATATCCCTGATGAACATAGATGAAAAATCATCCACAAAGTAGTTGCAAATGAAATTCAAAAGCACTTTAAAAGGATCATTTATTATGATCAAGTTGGATTTATTCCTGGGTTGCAATAATATTTTAATATGTGGAAATCAATAAATGCCATAGTCCTTATTTACACAACAAAAAGATTAAAAATCATGACTTTTTTATGCATGCCTAAAATTATTTTGACAAAATTTAAAATCCATTCCAAATAAAATCTATAACAAATTAGGTATAGAAAGAATATACCTCAAAATAAAGAGGTATGTTCTTTATAAGCTATAGGACAATCCCATGGTTAACATTATTGTCAATGGTGAAATTTTGGAATTATTTTTAAGATTTATTATAAGAAAAAGATGCCCACTCTCACTACTTCTTTCAACACCGTATTGGAAATCCTGCTCAGAATCTAAGACAAGAGAAAAAAGAGCATTTAAATAAGAAACAACAAGTTCTTTTATTCATGGAGATTAACGCTCAGGTTTTTGCAGATTAGATTTAACAGCATGAAAACTGGTACCATCCAGGAATCAAAGGATACAGGACTTTAGGGCATCAATTATTAAGAGGCTATAGGAAAGCAGAAATGCTCCTGGATGTTTCCATTGTCTAGACACAAAATTTCAACAGACCAGCCCCAGGAAGTAAAGGCACATTCCTGACTACTGTTAGTTGATGAGCTTTTCACCAAAAGCAGAGATGTGAGACCTGGCAGGTTTCAAAGACCCCTCAAGTGCTCCATACCTTGAAATTCACTTCCACAAAGCTAGAACACCATCTGTTCCTGAGGGATCAGGTTATCGTCTATTTCTTTTAGGCACTGGCCAGTCAGGCTTTAGTGGACACGAAGCCAGTGATTTTTAGTGTAAAATGCCTAATCTATCATAATCTTTAGGTAGATATTTGGAGGCCTGCACACTTAAATGGGTTGGTGAAATGCCATACCAGACACATGGCTGGGAATTGGGTTTTTCTCCTCCGCTCTTAGCAGCACCTTTGTAACCCAGTGATTACCCCCCTCATGGCTCCACGGCCACATCCGCAAAAAGGGTACTGGTGAACGTGACATATTCACGAAGCCACAGCCCATGGTCACTCCCTGCAAAGCTCTGAACTTGCGCATTCCCAGGCCAGGCCGTGGTTGTCTTTCAAAGGCGGCTCAGCTTGTGCTTTGCTTGGAGAGAGCAGAGGGCAGCAGCACAGTGACAGCGTCTGGGACCTCAGACCAATTTCCACAGCCACTTACGAAAGCAGACGGCTCCATGGGCTGGAGGAGGTGGGACGCTCTGGAAAGAACTCGGGTGCGGGTGGGAAAGAAAATCGAGCTGAGCAGCGGGAAGTCGAAGTTGCGTGAGTGAGGACCAGACACTCCCGATTTAGGCAAAGGCGGGGTGCACTTCCCAACAACACATCCTCCTCACTGGCGAGACCAGGCCTGCCCTTCAAGTTCCTCTCCTGATTTAATCCCCTTGGCGAGGGTTTGGCATGAAATCAATGGCCAGCAAGCTTGGTAAACGAAGCCGCCTACACCGCCCTCCCCCTCCCTGCACGGCCGCGCCCCGCCTCCGCTGCTGTCTCAGTCTGGGATTGTCCTCCTGTAGCCCCACCATCCACCGTGGGGAACGGTGGAGAGACTACAACTCCCCGTATGCACCGCGATGCGCGCCTCACCCTGCATCTCCCAGCCCGCAGCCAGCTGGCATCCTAGACCCTCTGCCCTACGACCAACAGCCGGGAGCGGACCAGACACCAGAACTCCCGGAACGGTTGAAGACCGTTCCGCTCCCTGTCCCGCCTTTCGCAGCCCAGCAGTTTCGCCCTGCGGAGAGGAGCCTTGCTGTTTCCAAATCTCTCCTGCTGAGGAGACATTGGAGCTAGGGCGGCTAGTTTCACCTGGTAATTGTGACACCCTGTCTCCTCGAGCTGCAGGCTTTTACGCTTGTCATGTTCGAAGTTTGATACCTTGCAGATCAACAAAGGGCCGGTGGCCTCTCACTGCCTCCGCGGCAGGGTTGTCAAGGTAACGCTCCTCAGACAAGCGTTGGGCGCGACCCTCCCCTTTTCTCACCCCGCCTCCTCCTCAGCCCCACCCTCCTTCGCTCCTCCTCTTGTCACTCCCTTTCAGACATGCGCAGTGCGGCCCGTCCCTAGGGTTGGGTTAAGGGCCGCGGATGTGGCAGTTCTCAGGCCTCTTGGGATCGCCTCAAGAAGCCCCCTCACGAGTGTCTCGATTTCCTGTCAGCCAACAAAGGGCCGTTCGCCTTTCATGGCCTCCACAGCAGCGTTGCCGTGGTAACGATCCTCCGCCGGACGTTGGCCGCACCGCGCCCCTATTCTTGCCCATCCTCAGCTCCGTGCAGGGCAGACGCACAAGAGCAGAATCTCCGTGGGACATCTCTCTGGAGCATCAATATTACTGCAGTATTTGGAAGAAACAAATTTAAATAAGTTCTAAGGTAAAGAATGGAACATTTAAGACAAGTCTGGAAAGTCATCTGCCTTTAATAACTGTCGTTTGTCCCTCACGTCAGACTTTCTCCAAGACAAAAACTCTTAAGAACTTATTTCCATTCTTACAAATAGTAAAAATGATAAATCATATCAAGTCCATTGAAAGTCCTGCCTGCTACTTTCCTAAATCGCAATATGGCCTTGGTATGGTTTTATTTGTACTTTTGTGGGGGGTTCGTGGATCTTTAGATAAAAAAAAAAAAAAATAGGTTTTTGAACAATTTTTGCAAGTTTGCAGCTGTTAGTTATTGATTTATTTTTGCAACCCATCTAATTCTTCTGTCTCCTCTCCTCAGACTCAGTAATTCCATGGGTCTCTAAGGCTGTGTTTATTTTCTTTAAATTTTGTTGATTTACTTTTATACTCCATTTGATTTTTTCTATCTCTCACCTTTTCTCAGACTCAGTCATCCCACAGGTCTGTAAGGCTCTGTTCATTTTCTTTAAACTTCTTTTTTTTTCTGTCCTCAGATTGGATAAATTATATTGCTATGTCTCTGTTTCTGAACTATAGAAAAGCTCAAAATTATTATTTTTATTTCCCATTTTTTATATGGCTATTTTTTCTCTGCTGATGTTTCACATCTATTCATTTATGAGAGTATTTTCCTTTGCCCTCACGAGCGTGTTTATAATAGCTGCCTTCAAATTCTTGTCTGCCGTTTACATCTTGGATATCTTGGAGATGGCTACTGCCTGCTTTTTATCTTGTGTATTTATTACATTTTCACGTGTCTTCATGCATCTCTTGAATTGGAAATTGTGCCCTGGGGACTCTATACAAGACTGGATTAAAAAGACTGGATTCTGTTTTGTCCCTGTGAAGAGTGTTGTTTTTAAAAGAGGGTGTTAAATGGGCTGGATTCTATCTTCAATACTTATCTCTCCTATGGAAGGCATAGCCAAAATATGCATTCAGTTTTTATATACACATATTTCATGTATGTATTGTATATAGAAGTGTTTCCATAATGATATATAATAATTTACCCAGGATTCATCATTTTTCTGTGTGAGAGTGTTAGTTCAGTTAGCTACTTCATCATTAGTGGAAGCCAGAACCTCAGTTTTGATTTTTGAGTGTAATATAAAAAATTACACAGTATGGATACTTTTACATCAATTTTTAAATGCGATATTATATTTGTGATATTTATGCTGTTACAGATATCTACAGTTTGTTCATTTAAAAAAGTCCTTTTTTTACATTGTGGTAAAATATACATAAAATTAACCATTTTAACAATTTTTAAAAGTGCAGGACAGAGGAATTAATCACACTCACATTGTTCTACAACCATCATCCACATTCATAGGGAAATTTGTTCCTTTTGCAAAACTCAAACTCTGTTCCCATTACCTTCCTTTTGGCCTCTAGGAACTACTCTTCTACTTTGAGTTTCTATGAATGTAACTACTGTAAGTACCTCATATGAGTGGAATCATACAATGTAGTAAAGAAATCACGAGGAAGAATAATACACACTGTATAACATACTTATTAATTTAAATAAACACAGAGATCAGTAGTATATGGTGATTATAGAGAAAGATAGATAAAAAAGAAAAAGCAGTTAGAAGGGTGTGTAAAATTTATCACTATGGTGTCTCAAGTTTTAGAGCACGGAGGCCCCGGCCCCAGACACATTACTGGTCATGGTGAAGCTGGGAGCCCAGTGCAGCTGTCTGACTCCCAAAGCCAACACTCAGGCCAAATGTCACTGAGCCCTGAGGCACTCTGCCCCTGCCAGCCCAGGCACTCAATGGCCCTGAGATTCACCATGGCCTGTTCTTGGTCTTGAGGGTGTTGCTGGCCTGCAGGAATAGGGGCCTATCTGACAAAACAAGTAGGAGCTTCAGAAAATAGTGGCAGCTGTGAGGCTACCAGGAGCCACACCTCAGGCTTCCCACTGCCTGCCCAGGGGTCCCCATGCAGCAAGGCCTAATGGTGACCAGGGAGCTATGGCCCCAGGTTCTCTGAAGCTGGCCACAGGATAGAGTCTTCTCCTAGTCTTTGCTAATCTGCTAGGCCCTCATCTTTTATTCTGACTGTGCAGCTTCATGCACTGGAACCAAACCCCAAATTCCTCCTCAGTCAGAAGATGACAATTACCTCTTGTCACTGAAGCAGCTGCACTTCCTGGAGGACTTTGATCTGGAGACAGAAGGAAGGGCAGGATTCTGACAGGTCCTGGGTGGAAGATGACAAAGGGAACTTGTGGGGGTGTGAGGGGGTAGGGACAATTTATAGGGCCTTTCTCTTAAGGGGTCCTACCCTCCCCTCCAATCCCATGTAGCCCCAACCTGTTCTCAGAGTTGGATATAAACAGTCCCTCCTCTAGGAGTTTATCATTGATTCTATTCCCCTAATCAAACCCTCCATTGGGATGGGTCTCCTGCTTCTCTGTGTATCAAACCTTCCGAATAAATCTAAGATGCAGAGGATGGAGCCAAGGAGTGTCTTCCTCAGGGTGGTGTCTGACTTTCACATCCCCACCCTCCCTCAAAGCGACAGCGCCAGCTGCTCACCTTCTTCCTTTATTAGTGTTGATTATATGTTCTTAGGAGGTAGACAGCCAAGATTCATGAGAAAGGCTTCCTGCCACAGGACTAGACCTCATCCCTTATACTTCTCATGCTGCACCACCACCAGGGCCACCAGGGTCAGAGCATGTGCATAAAACAGGACTTGGACCTTCATCAGGTTCTGGGCTCCACAGAAGGGACACTGAGGCTCAGTGACCTTTCTCCCTGATTCTCTGTGATGATAGACAGGGAGACAAAGGCCTTGGAAACAAAGAAGTTACTCAACAATTTAGGACCTGCCTGTCTTAGGAGGGGCCCAATTTCTCTCTTCCGCAATGGGTACCAGCTAAGGCAGAGACTGAGACTTAGCTCTGCAGCTTTACTACTCAAGGAACAGGAACTGGTGTCTTTGCTGGAGGCTCCGTCACTCATAGATAAGACGGAACTGACACTGCCATTTACAGGGGCATCTGGTAGGCTCTCAGGAAAGGGGTTTGCTGAGTGCTGCAGTCTCAGGATTCAGTCCAGGACTCTGTCCTCGCAAGCTTCAGGATCCTGGTCCCCACCCTGCCTGCCTGCCCCAGTCTCACTCACATCTATATAATCCTCTATGGCAATTTCCAGCATCTGCAGGTTGTTGAGAAGTTTGCCCGGGGCGGGGGGTGGGGGGGAGGGGAGTGGGGGCACAGCAGCCTGTGTTATCAAGGTGGTAGCAGTGATGAGCACCAATTCTCAGCTAACTGCACAAGACCTCTCCTTTGAACTCTCACCAACCTATTTCTCCTTGACCCCCGTACCCAAGTCTCTCACTCAGAGCATCCAAGGACCTTTCACCTCCTTGCCCAAAATCTTTCCCTCCTCTTTCCACAGCTGACCTCCAAAGATTTTAATAAGTCACAAAGTCAGATCATCCCCACCCTCACTCTTCGTCTAATCTACTCTGAGCCTAGCTCTCCCAGGCCCTTTCTCTAGTCTCTCTAATGAAGGCATTCCAAGCACTGTGGCCACAGGAGGGCAGGGCTGGAGGAGGAAGACACCCTGGTCTCTTGATGTGGAGAACTCCAGCTGGGAGGGAGGAGCCCTGTCCTTGACTCTCTGGAGCCCCTCCCTACCATAGGCCAATTCACCTGCTGCTGCAGCCCCATCTGGACTCTTTAAAAAGTTCCTACCTAGTAGAGTCAGAAACAGGGTCAGTGAGACTGTGCCTGTCTCACAGTTACACTCCAGCCCCAGCGACCTCAGATCTTGGATAACTGCCTGAGTCAGCTGGTGTAATGCTCCCACCAGCTCCAGTGAGCCCTGATTCTAGATTTACTCCCAGCTTTAACACTCACTGTGTGTGTAACCTTGGGCATGCAGCCAGGCCTTCCTGAAACTGTTTTTTCATCTAGGAAGTGTGATGAGAACAACACCTTCCTCACGGTACCTCCTGAGGACTCAGTTGCATGTGGCTATCACCATTGTTCTCATCATCATCCCTCTCAGGAAGAGGTGGGCACAAGAATTCTGAAGTTTCCTTCATCCTTTGCCCCTTATCATGACCCTGTGAGGCCTGCACAACAGGCTTTCTGCATTTTCCAGTTGAGGAGACAGGCCCAAAGAGGGTGTTGACTTGCCCAGGAGCCCACAGGAGAGGCTGGCTTCTCCTCCCACCTGAAGAGTCTGCCCTACCTGGCTTCACACCACACACCAGCACCATCACTGACCAGGGTCCCATCCTCTGGACTCTGGGATAGATGTTCACATCCCAATCCAGGCCCAGCTGTGGTGGAAAGAAACCTGGTATCTTGGGAGGCCTGGTTGAGCAGTGCCAGCTTGTCCCAGCTTCACTGGAATTGCTATCCCACAAATTGGGTTTGAGGCTATGAAGAAGACTTTACCTCTCCGATGATCCACCGAGAGAGATTCCCACACAGAGCTCTCTCTTTATCCACTCCCTGCAGTTGGCCTGCCAGTGAAATCACACCTGTGCAGTAGTCAGGCCTCCTGGCCCACCCACCAGCTGCCAGCCTCCAGTGTCTCTGATACCCATGGGTAATCATGCCTTCCTTGGCAAGGCTGCTGAGATTCAGAAGGACCTAAACAGATCTTTGGCTCAGATGGGTTGCTTCAGCCTTGTGTCCTTGGCCATCTTCCCTTGCCTTCCGAAGGTCCCTGCCAGCCTCACTGTACCAAGCCCTGACCCTAGTGGTCTCTCCGTGGGGACCACATCTCACCCACCCTCCATTGCCAGGGCTCCTGCTCAGCTCTTCTCACTTTCCCAGGACAAGCCTGGCTTCACAGACACATCTAGATCCAGTGCTTTTCTCTTTGTGGTGTTCAAAGAAAGAGTATTATTTTTTCTCTAACTTGACCTATAACCTACTTATTTTGAAGATATCCAGGCTGCAGGAGATCTCTACGCATCTACCCAGAAGGCATCAGCCCTTGCTTCAGTACCTTCTCATTCCACTCTGTCACTAAATGTTTATGACCTCAAGAAAATTTGAAGAAGCATAAGCAAGTGCAATTCCATTGGTACCAGGGCTGTAAGGGCAGGGCCAGATGGGTGAACCTCACTGGGGATAAATAGAAATTGTGTACAAGATGGACATTTCAAGGTTGGTTTCAAGAAACGCAGGGAAAACTAACTTTCATAGGTGACAGTATGCACAAGTTAAGCTTCCTAACAGCCACAAGTTCACAGGTTCTTCTATCTAAATGTGGCAATGTGTGACAATGTCTGAATGGCCATAATACACATACATAGAGTAATTTATAGCATTCATTTTTGTACTAGAAATTGTGCATTTCAGCCACAAGTTTTTTATACATGATGGATAGTCCCACATTGCTTGAAGATTGGAAGAGAGAGCACTTTATGAAATGTCCTTTTGGACACATTTTCATTGACGTTTCTATGTCCCAAGAGGCAATGAGACAAGTCATGATAAACTGGCCTTGTCTTCTGGGGTTACACCTGAACTTCTTGGTGTCAGGACCGAGGAAATCAAGGACACAGATATGCCAAAGGTGAGGTTAGAGCAAAAGTTTAATGGGTGAGAAAAAGAGAACAGCTCTCTGCTGCAGAGAGGGATCCAGAAAAAAAGAGTTGCCATTCTGCAGTGAAATACAAGTGTTTTTATAGATGAGCTAGTGGGAGGGGGTATGTTATCCACATAGGGCATGAAAAACTGGTTAGGACCAGGTGTGTCATCTGCTTAGAGCATGAATCTCTGGCAGCTCACACCCCAACCTTTTATTATGCAGGCAGATTCTCAGCCTGAGCTACTCCAAGTTGCTTATCTCTTTTCTACTGTGCATATGCTACAAAGAGGGGTGGGGCCCCCCATGTTGGATATGTCTGGCCCAAGGTGGTCATTTCTACCCATGCAGCTGCAGGCATCCCTGCCCACACAAGCTTCCGGCTTCCTTTTGTATGATTGCAGCCCAATTTTCCAGGCTGCTCTTTGTTAAAGAGAAGTGAATTCCTGGGTTGCTTTCTATTAGAAGGGACGTTCTGTTGAGAACTCTTTGCTCTACATCTGCTAGTTTCTTTCTACATCTGCTCTCAATGATAATTATTCAGTTTTAATGGGGTCCTGGGGGTGGGAACAGATAAATTTGAGACCACAAACTACCTTAGAATAAGAATTCACCCTTTAGTCAGCTTTAGTGTGAGTTGCACATCTATTATAATATTGGCTTCATGCACTACTGAATATAACAAGAAGGAAAAATGTGTATCTTTTAAAAATCTAGATGACAAATGGACTTTCCACAGATTCTTTGTGTGTTCCTGATTTAGAACTTGTTCATTCCACTGTCGTTTGTTTTCATTGAAATCACCAACTGATGAGGAAGCCTAGGCTGGCAAGCAGGACACGGTGGATTATTTCCAGGAAAGGTGTTTTTGTGGGGACCCTAAAGGGGCAGGCACTGCAGCCCACAGGAAAGCCTCAGCCATGATTCTCTGTGGCGCTGCCCTGGTGAGGTAAGGCAGCCATGCAAAGCTCTGATTCCCTGTCCTGAAGGGTGACATTGGCCGGGCAAGCCGCAGCCTTCAGGAAAAAAGGACAGACAAGGGAGTGCTTCATGTTCCAGCCTTGTCATGAGCTCCACTGGCAGCCTGCAGTGGGGCACAGCTTCTAGGTGCCTGGTCAGCTCTGGTCCTTCAGGAGGTGAAAATGACTTTTCTCCTGGATTCTCTGCCCTGTTGGCTGGGCCTGGGAAGGACTCAAGGTCTGCATGGCAGTTTCTGAGTCTCCAGCACCCAGCTGTCTCATTGTGATGATGACAGGGAGAATGGCCAGAAGTACCGGGGTGGGGAAAATGAAGAGCCAGCAGGAGAAGGCGAGCTTCCAGAAAGCCCCACCACAAATGCTTAGTGCCTGGGTGGGCACGGGGATTGCTGGGTGTTGCCTGGGAGCAAGTCCATAGGCCCTGCTGGAGATTGCCAAGATAACCACCCCCTGCCAGAGGTCACCAGGGATTGCCTGAAAACCTTCGGAAATGATGCATGCCCCTATTGCTCAAAAACTGGAAGAAGCTGCAGCCCCAGCAGGTTATCCAGGCCACTGAGTGGGGCAGCGGGCCTACACTGAGTGGACTCCTGCATTGGCAGTAGGCAGCTCTCCTGACCCATCCACCAGCTGTCTGCCTCCAGTGAGCAAGATCTTCAAGGCTGATCAGACCTCCAGTTGGCAGGGCTGATGAGATTCAGTGCGACCTGGTCAGATCTTTGGCCCAGATGAGCCACTTGAGTTTCAGTGTCCTGGGCCAACTTTCCTGGCCTTCAGAGGGCCCCTGCCAGCCTGAGTGAGCCAGGCTTGGCTGCATCTTCCTGGGAGCCCCATCTCACCTGCCCTCCATCCCCAGGGCTCCTGCTCAGCACTTCTTACTTTCCCAGGACAAGCCTGGCTCCAACAGACATCTCTAGATGCTGTGTTTCTCTTTGTGGTGAGCAAAGAAACAGAATGAGTTCCATTTTTTAATTTTTTTCTAATTTTACCTATAACTTATTTATTGTAGAAAGGTTTGGGCTGCAGGAGACCTGACCCACCCACGCAGGAGGCCTCAGTAGCCTCCCAATCCACCCTGTTACTAAATATTTCCACTCCTAACAATATAGGGGGAAGCAGGAGCAAGTGCAGTTTCACTGCACCAGTGCTGTGAGGATGGGGCCAGAAGGGTCCTGCCCAGTAGGATTCAATAGGAATTATATAGAAATAAACATCTCAATGTTTGTTTGGACGGATTGACATGGAGAAATTTAATTTTGATAGGTTCTAGTACACAGAAGTTAAGCTTCCTAACAGCCATGATTTTACAGCTTCCTCTTTCTGAAATTGGCAGTGTTTTTTGATGTCCAAATTGCCATGATGTCCACACGTATTTACAATAGTTTATATTATTCATTTTGTATTACTAATTGTGCACTTTGGCCAACAGTGTTTCATACGTCATGGTTGGTTTCCAACCTTGCTTGAAAATTGGAAGTGACAGCCCTTTATGGAATGTTGCTTTTGACACTCTTCCATTTAAGGCTCTGTGTCCCCACAGTGCTACGAAGACAAATAGTCATCACTCTTCCATTTTGAGGGGGCCAGGGTAAGCAGATGCAATTTGAGAATACAAAGTACCTTGGAAACAGAATCATCTTTCAATCAGTTGTAGTGTGAATTTCATTTACATTAGAATAGCCTGTTCATGCACTCTTAAGATTTCAGGGAGGGACAATTGTCACCTTTGAAGAATCAAAGTGACCAACGGGCTTCCCTCAGTATTTTGTTTATTTGTTTCTGGAACTTAGTCATGCCATTGTAGATCGTTTCTTTTGGAATCACTGGGTGATGAGAAACCCCAGGCTGGAGAGCTGGACACCGTGGAGTCCCTGTGGGAGAAGTGTTATTAGGGTGGCCTAACTTGGAAGGCACTAGAGCCTGTGGGAAAGCAGCATCCAAGATTCTCTCTGGTGTGGCCGGGTGCTGGGTGAGGCAGCCAGCCCAACAGCTTATTCAGTGTCTGGAATGGTGACTCCCAGCCTGGGCATGGCTCCAGTTTCCAGGAAACAGGCACGGGCCAGGGAGCGCCTTACCTGTTTACTGCTGTGATGTGTGGGGCCTGTATCCGCCACTGGGCACCCCACCTCTTCAAGTGGAGTCCTGTGCATTCCTTTTGGAGGCTTCAAAAGACTTTCCTCTCTGACTCCCGGCGTCTTCACCTGGACACTGTAGGACCCCAGATCTGTGTGTTTCCCAAGTGTCTATAGCGCCAGGTGCCCCATTGTGACAGGGAAGATGACCAAATTAAGTGATTAGGGCCGTTTGAAAAAAAAGCAGGAGAGATGCTATATGGAGGAGGCCTGACATGACTGCCTCTAGCCTGTGGCTGCTGGTGCCATACGCAGGCAGGACTGGTCTCTGCCAGGGTGATGTGATCCGCTGTGCTGAGGATTCTCACCATTTCCTTCCTTTCCCCATCGGGGACACCTGGGTAACCAGCTGAAGCAGTAGTTCCCCATCCAGAACAGAGACTGCAGACCCTCGCATGGGCTCCAGCCTGCAGGACACACGCGTGAGCCTTGGAGGACCCCACATACCCAGGTGGTTGTGGGCTAGACCTGTGGCCTTCGCTGGGTTCTTGACTCATTCCTGGAGTGCGAGGGTTTTGTTCTTTTTTAACTGGAGGTGGCAGATGACTGTCCTTCTGGACTTCCTATATGCTCACCTGACCCCTGCGGGACCTGAGATCATTGAGGTTCCCAGGTCTTTATGGTATCATGCCCCCATTGTGACAACAAGGAGGATGACCAAAAGTATGCCGGTGGTTGAGGAAGAGAAAAAAGAGGAGTGGAGTTGCAGGGAGGAGGCTCGACAGGATCACCTCCAGCCTGGGGCAGCTGGATTGGCGAGTCAGGGGCTGGCTCCTGCCTGGGCAAGACAATAAGCCATGATGAACAATGCCATTATCCTCCTTTTCAGTTGGGGGTACCTGGGCATATCTGAAAACCTTGAAAAAGCATTTGCATTTTCAGAGCTTAAGAAAAGGAAGAAGCAGCAGCTACAGTGGGTTTTTCATGCCTTCCAGTGGCATTGAAGAACCTGCACTGAATGCCACCTGGAAAGCAGCCTGGACCTGCACCTTTGGGCCGGGGCACCCATGGGAGCTCAGCCCTTGCCGCCTCAACCCTTTTTGGATTCTTTTCTCCCCAGACTGTCCCAGAGTTCAGGTCTTCTCGTCTCTTGTCTGCCCAGTGAAGGTACAAGGGTGGAAAGGTGAGGGTGTGGAGTCAGGAGCCTTGTTCCAGTGCTGGGCATAGTGAGAAGTCAAAAGAGAGTTTATGATCTCGTTGTGCTTGAAGGGGAGAGGCCAAAGCCTAAGACATTCTGCCTTTTTAGGGGAATTACCTTTCAAGGCTTATTTGGTCTTCACTAGCCTTTACATCTGAGGATGAAGGAGTTGAGGCTCTGTTACGTGGATGTCTAAAGAGATCATAACTCTCACATTGAACGACACAGAGACTGATAGCTCTAGCACAGTACCTAGGTAATGTGACTCTCTTTTGCTACGTGTGCCCTTCCTACATAAGGAAATGTGACATACCACTGGGCCAAGCACCCAGGAAATGTGACTCTTCTGCCTGTGCCCTGCCTGTATTGGGCAGTGTTGTGACACATCTCAGAGCTGAGCACCTAGGTGATGTAACTCCTTTTTTGGGACCTGTCAATGGAAGGGATTGTGACCTATGTTTGGCCAATCACCCAGATGATGTGACTCTCTTGCCTATAACTCAAATTGGGGAGAAATTACATCTTGACCATACTGAGATTTTATATTCATGCACATTAAATGTCTTTCTATTTATTAAGAACTTTTGTGATCTTTCATGGCTCTTTCATTAGAAATTTGTCATTTTCATTGTATATAGATCTGTGTGTCACAAAGGTCTACATGACAAAACTGAGACAAAGACAAACTGATGGATTCTTCCAGTTTTTGTGGATGGCTCTGGGCTGGGGCATTCCTTTAACACATATGCAGACTGTTGAAAACTTTGCTTCAGTCTTCACTTTCTGCTGAGCTGAGCCTGAAGGTCAGCCAGTGCTGAAAATGGGGGTCTTCTTGGGTCTTTAAGAAAATGTGTTTTTTGTGGTTATGCACAGAGTGCTTTGTCAATTTGCCAGTATACCTGGGTGCTTTTTAATAGCCTAATTTGTAAAACAAAAAAAAAATCTCACGTTAGCTTTTTATTCTTGGCTTTATGTGACCTATTGTATGTGTCGTCTGTAATCTGTTCTCCAGGGGGCTGCTGGCTTTCAGTTTCCTTAGAATACTCCCAAGTAACTCGTGCCAATTTTTTAAACTGATTTTTTTCTGACTTAGAGAAAAAAGAGAGCCTTGTTTCAGACCTTTGGATAGCCCTAATACAGATTTTAATGTAACAACACAATACTTTGCAAGTAAGACCTCCTCTTTTCCCTCTGGAACCACTGAGCAGAGGCCCATACTGGCAACTCAGGATGTTGTTTTTAAGACTGCCATCAAGTAAGGGAAGGATTTGGGCAAGGACGTGTAAAAAGTCCACGAGGCTTTTCTCCTGTTCTTCATTGTTTTTCTTGATTTTGTATTTACATGGTTGCTGTACAACTCGATGGCTTTCAACAGGTTTTACAACATCATTTCTGACAGTTCTGCTTGTTTTTCCCTGTTTCTGTGGAGGAGCAGGTGTTTGGAGCTGTACATTCTTGCCATTTTGCTGATTTTACTCTCTCTGGGCTCTCAGTTGTATTTCATTGATCTAAATGACTTTCCTTGCGTCGTTACTACACCATCTTGATTAAGGTTGCTTTGAGGCAAATTTTGAAGTTGTAATTTGTGAGTCCTCTTATTTGGCATCTTTTTAAAGATTTTTAAAGATATTCTTAGTCCCTTTTAATTTTATATGAATTTCAGCATCAGTGCTTCAGTTTTTACATGGTAGTCACCTTGAATTCTAATTGTACTGAATCTAATTGTACTGGATGTAGACTGTTTGGGGAGTTATTGTCATCATAATGTATTAAACCTACTGATTCATAAACATGGAATGGTTTCTCATTTATTTAGATCTTCAACCTCTTTCGATAAGGTTTGTAGTTTTCAGATTACAAGTTTCTTTCACATTTTTAAAAATTTATTTCTATGTATTTATTATTTAATTGCTATTGTAAATGGATTTGTTTTTGCCTCAACTGCATTATTAGATATTTCATTGCAAGTGTATAGAAGTAGAATTGATTTTTGTATAATAATTTTGTACCTCTGACCTTGGTGAATACATGATCTTGGTTGCTTCCAAGTTTTGTGAAAACTACAATTAATATTGCTGTAAACTTTTTTGTGCAGGTTTTTGTGTGGACTTACATTTTCAATTCATTTGAGTCAGCTAACCTTTAGGAATTTGTTTGGAGTTCAGAAGACACCACCCTGCCACATAGGATCGAGTTAAGAAAAACTCATTTTGTGCAAATCAAGTTTATGTGGGCCTATGATGAGGTTCATGGAAAAGCACTGTGTATAGTTGTGTGAATTTGAGCCCAGTGATTTATTATGTATTAATCTTGCCCTGTGTAGCAGATGTTCTGGGAGGTGCTGCAATGACTAAAACAAAACAAATAATTCTGCCCACTTGAAGCTGATATTCTAGGAAAGAATAAATATATAATACAAGTAAAATAAACAATGTGTAAGATAGTGGTTACTGCTAATTTGGGAGGAGAGTGTGGTAAAGAGAGCAGAGGTCTAAACTGGGTGTCTCTCTGAGCATTTATTTGTGTGTTTCAGCTGCTAACTCTGACAGTTAGCAAGCTTGTGTGTCTTTGTCTGCGTGTATCCACCTTTATGTGCAGTGAAAAGTCTGCTTTTGTATTTATGCCTGGGTGCTATGTGTGTATTTGCTTTAAAATCACTAATACTTTTATGTTCTTGCCTAATTTCCTAGCTAACAGCTTTTTTTACCATGTTGAATAGATGTCGTGAGAACAGACATCTTTGTCTTATTTCTGATCTTAGGTAGAAAGCATTTTGTCTTTTAACATCAAGTATGATGTTAGCTGTGGGGTTTTTATAGATGTCTTACAATATCTTTTCTATTTCCAGTTTATTTAATGTTTTTATCATGAAGAGTGTTGAAGATTTTCAAACTTTTTACTTTGTATTTTCCCTATATTAATACCTTGCCAGATGTATTATTAGAGTATTGTTATGGAGTATGTTCTATTATTCAGAGTTGTCCTGTTACTCTATTGATAGTGTCATCTGAGAGACAAATTCACTGATGAAGTCATGTATCTATTTTGTTGTTGACTGAGCTTGCGTCATATGCAAGAAATTATTCCCACATCTAATGGTATGAATATTTTGCCCTATCTTTTTTTTAATAGTTGTTCAGGTTTAAGTTTTTCTTTTAGGTTTTTGGTGCATTTCGATTTCATTTTGTATACAGTGTAAGGTATAAGTCCAATTTTATACTTCATTATGTGAATATCTAGTTTTCCAAGCAAATTTTTTTTTTCTGAAGACTTTCTTTTCCCACTGAATAACCCTGGCAACTTGTTAAACTATTTTATCATATATGTGAGGATACCTTTCTGGGCTCTATTTTATTTCATTTGTTTGTAGTCTCTATCCCAGTACCACACTGTTTTGAGTAACATGACTGTGAGTAACTTTTGATGTTAGGAAATTTCTCATTATGAAATTAGAGCTTTGAACATTTTTATCTCTTTTTTTTTGTGATTGTTTTGACTATTCTTGGTTCCTTGAGATTTCACTTGAATTTCAGAATGTTAGTTTCTGTTTCCAATTTAAAAAAGTTATTGGGCTTTTGATTGGGATTGCATTGCATTTATAGATAATTTTAGGAGAAATTGCCACATTAGTACTTTTAAGAGAGTTTCCAAGATGGCTTGCTGGATGCAGCCAGGAAGTGTTGCTCCCAAAGAGAAAGACCACAATTTTGACTACATCAACATAGTTTGAATAGATATTTGGAGAGAAAATGCATAGTGTGGATGGAGAAAAGGTGCGTTTTCTAAGACTGAAGAGCAAGGAAGCTGGGGTGCCCTTATGGGGTGCCTGAACACTATGACTGCTTTTTGGCCCTGAGTGGCACCTGGGGAAGAAGTGAGTAAAGGTACAGGGAGACTGCTCTCTCTCGCTGCAGACCACTGGGATCCTGGCTGCAGGAAGCTCCACACCCCCATGGACATGTGAGTTGGCAAGGAGATCTCCCTGGAGAGTAGATGGAGATGGAGCTGTAGCAGGCACAGAGCCAGGACTTTTTAGCATGGGTCAGGTCTGGTGGAGCTCAACCATAAAGTCCCACCTCCGGGGCTGCCTATCTCTCTCAGAGGCTTTGGCCCCAGCTAAACTGCAGGGAGAAAGCAAGTCCTGCTTACCCGCAGGACTGGGACATGTCTATCCTGTAGGCATTCCTGTCCACCAGCCTCTTACATGGCCCCTGCCTGGCTTCCTGGGAGAAGCATGTATACATTGTAGTTTCTGCTACCCAACCTGGATGCTTTGCTCCACCTGAATGCATTCTGGCAGCCCAGAAATCCCTCAGATCCCTCACCACACTTGGAACCTGGCCCTAAGCATCAGGAAGAGGGAGTCATGAGCAAGTCGTGGCACTCCAGTGCTGTGGCCTGTGGTTCAGGAGTGCCAAGCTGGGATCTGTGCTGGGCAGTTGAATGGGGGAGGAACCCACACTCTTCAGAAACTGAGAGGCCAGATTCACACAGGTTCACAGGCTGGCGTGGGCCCTAGGCACACCTCCTTCCACAGGGCTGTTATGGTAAAGATGCGGGGTATTTTTCTAGAAGACATCTCCCTGAGGAAGCCCCACAGCTTGAAACACCTAACAACAATGGCAATAATGATAATGATAGTAATAATAATGGGCATAGTGCCAGTGATTGGAAGTGAGTCTCTCAAGACTCATGAACAGACCTGTACCACAGAACATAGTTGCAAATAAAGAAGATACACAAAGGAACTGCATGGTAAAGAATCTATCTACATCCCACTGCTCTCAAGTGCTATCTACTGGATCACAGTAGAGATTACACCACCAAAAATCACTTTACTAATTCTTCCCCTGTGAAACCAAGAGCAAGAATTCAACAACAAAGACACTGTACAGAGTCGTAGTCCTCTGAAAACCTTCAAAAAAGAAAGCCAATAGACTATACTCAATTTATACCCCAATTAGAGGTATACCAGTTCTCTCAGATGAGAAAGAATTGGCTCAAAATCTCTGGCAATGCAAAAAGCCAGAGTGTCTCCTTCAAGAGAGCCCACTAGTGCCCCAGTGATGGTTTTTAACAGTCTGAATTGTTTAAAATGACAGACATGGAAAAAAGAGCAGGGAAACTCATTTAGATTGAGAAGAAAGTTGAAACTTAACCCAAGGAAGCCAAGCAATCCGGTTAAATGATTCAAAACCTGAAAGATAAAATACCAATCTTAAGAAATATCTAAACTAAAAAATTTTTGAGCTGCAAGATTTACTGTGAGGATTTTATAATAAAATCAGAAGTATTTCCAGCAGAATAGACTAAACTGAGAAAAGAATCTCAGAGCTCAAACACTGTTTTATTGAATCAACATAGTCAGACAAAAATAAAGATAAAATAATTAAGAAAAATCAACATCCCCATTGAGAAATATGAGATTACTTAGACAACAAATCTACAATTTATCAACATTTCTGAGAGAGAAGGAAAGAGAATAGGCAAGTTGGGAAATATGTATGAAGATATAGTTCATGAAAGTACCTCATCTTTTCATCTCATCATTTCATTTCATCATTTCATTTCATTTCATCTTTTCATCTCATTTCATTTGATCATTTCATCAATTCATCATTTCATTTCATTATTTCATCATTTAATCATTTAACTTCATTTCATCACTTCATTTCGTTTCATCATTTCATATCATTTCTTCATTTCACCATTTGATCTTTTCATTTCATTTCATCATTTCATCATTTCATCATTTCACTTCATTTCATTTCATCACATTTCATTTCACTTCATTTCATTGTTTCATTTCATCACTTCATCTCAATATTTCATTTCGTCATTTCACTTCATCTCATTTCATCATTTCATCTCATGATTTCATTTCATCTCATTTCATTTCATCATTTCATTTATTTCATCATTTGACTTCATGTCATCATTTCATATCATCATTTCATCTTTTCATTCCATCATTTCATCATTTCATTTCATCATTTCATTTCCTCATTTCATCATTTCATTTCATCCTTTCATCATTTCATCTCATCATTTCATCCTTTCATTATTTCATCATTTCTTCTCATTGTTGCATTTCGTCATCTCATCACTTCATCATTTCACTTCATCTCATCATTTCATCATCTCATGATTTCATTTCATCTCATCATTTCATCTCATTTCATCTTTTCATCTCCTCGTTTCATTTCATCATTTCATCTCATTTCATCTTTTCATCTCATTTCATTTCATTTCATCTTTTCGTCTCATTTCATTTGATCATTTCATCAATTCATCATTTCGTCATTACATTTCATTTCATTATTTCATCATTTAATCATTTCACTTCATTTCATCATTTCATTTCATCATATCATTTCTTCATTTCACCATTTGATCTTTTCATTTCATTTCATCATTTCATCATTTCACTTCATTTCATTTCATCATTCCATTTCATTTCCTCATTTCATTTCACAATTTCATTTCATCATTTCATTTCATCATTCCATTTCATTTCATTACATTTCATCATTTCATCATTTCACTTCATCTCATCATATCATCCTTCATTGTTTTATTTCATCTCATCATTTCATTTCATCATTTCACTTCATCTCATCATTTCATCACATCATTTCATTTCATCTCATCATTTCATTTCATCTTTTCATCTCATTTCATTTAATCATTTCGTTTCATTTCACCTTTTCATCTCATCATTTCATTTCATCAGTTCATCATTTAATTTCATTTTTTCATCATTTCTTCATTCACTTCATTTCATCATTTCATTTCATCATTTCATATCATTTCCTCAATTCATCATTTCATCTTTTCATTTCATTTCGTCATTTCATCATTTCATTTCATTTCACTTCATTATTTCATTTCATTATTTCATTTCTTTTCATTTCACCATTTTGTCATCATTTCATCATTTTTCATCATTCCATTTCATCATTTCATTTCATCATTTCATCTCATTATTTCATTTCTTCATTTCATCATTTCGTTTCATTTCATCATTTCATCATTTCATCATCTCATCATTTCATTTCATTTCATTGATACATGTATTTAATTGCTAATGCGATGCCCAGGAAACACCCTATTTCCCTTTGTAAAACACCTCCTTCAACAAAAGGCAACTTCTCATGGCTGGCTAAGTCTACAGGGATACCAGCCTCTCTTCAACCACCCAATTTCATTTAGAACCTCAAACAGCACCTCAGTTTCATAAAAACCTAAAACATAAACACAACACTTGGTTGTAAGTAAGCCAACAGTTTCTTATCTCTTTCTCTGCTCAAGGCTTAAGGCCGTGTCTCCCCAACTACATTCAGTGGAAGAAAAGATCCCATGGACAAATAAGTTTGAGAATTGTTGTTGCAGGAATTCTCAGAACTTTCAAAACACAAATCCTCATCCGCAGGGATCTTCAGGAGGGAGATGGCTGATGCAGCACAACTTTCTTTCACAGGAGTATCTTGCAGAATACAGTATGAGATACAGAAAGGCTGCATTGAGTCTTTTTAATGGCCCGGGCCTTGGTGGGGGTGGAGTAGGAGCTCTCCAGATAGCATCTAATGAGTAGGAACATTCAGGTGGCTTTTTTTTTTTCCTTATTGGCAAAACTGTGTGTACACCATGAGTGAAGCTGGTCTCCTTTATCCATGTCAAAACTAAACCCAAATTAATTGGCTAAATTGGGACTCAACACCTCCAGAAGCCACGCAGCAGAAAGCCCCAATACACTTTAAATTAGCTTACCTCATCATATTTGAGGAAAGCAAAACGCTTATGACCAGTATGCTGCTAATACAAGTCTACAGATAATGCTGTATGAAAAACTAGTTTTCCCAATCATAGCTGGCAGAGTCCACATTTTGCATTACACTTCCCCCCCCTTTTTTAAATTTTAAACACAGGTCTTTTTCTCTTCTTTTTTTCAATTTTAATTAAATTATACAAGACCGAGTCTCAGTATGTTGCCCAGGCTGGTCTTCAACTCCTGAGCTCAAGCGATACAGCTGTCTCCGCCTCCCAAAGTGCTGAGATTACAGGCCTGAGACACTGTGCCTGGCCTTAAACACAAATCTTAATTCATTCTTACAATTATTCTGAGGTTACAAAAATGGAAGGGGAAGAAAAATGGCAAGTAGGTAGGCTGACTTCGGCTTCATTATTTGGAAGGACAGTTTGCTCGGTTAAAACACACTACTGCCTACAAAGGCCAAGACAACAGAAAAATACAGACTTACATAAATAGATTTTATATGTGACAGCAGTTTGAATGGAGACTTTTTCAATGCAATGAGAAACAGCTGTGCTTGGGAATAAATGACAACAAATTTTTTTATCTCAACAGCTGTCCTGAGAGCATGTCTCTACATCTCTACCTGCATGCTGGAATCAGGGAGAAAGCCAAAACGGACGACAAGACACTAGATCAGCCGTGTCCAACCCTTTGACTACATGGACTTTTCCACGTATCTGTGGTGGTGGGTAGCATGAAAATTATGCACAAACCTTTTTTTTTTTTTTTTAACCTCATCAGCTGTTGTTAGCATTAGTGTATTTTATGTGCGGCCCAGGAGCATTCTTCTTCCAATGTGGCCCTGAGAAGCCAAAAGACTGGACAACTGTGCACTAGATCAAAAGGCTACTCCTTCTGGAAGCAATTGTAAAGAATTTCTGACATTATCTTGACATGAAAACCAATGGATAGTGGGACAGAATGCAAAATCTTTAAGAATTTTTCTTGTCTTTTTTTTTTTTTTTTTTGAGTCACGGTCTTGCTCTGTGGCCCAGGCTGGAGTACACTGGTGAGATCAGAGCTCAGTGCAGGATCAAGTGCTCCTCCCGCCTCAGCCACAGTAGTAGCTGGGACTACAGATGCGCACAACCACCCCTGGCTAATATTTTATTTTTTGTAGAGATGGGGTCTCACTATATTGTCCAGGTTGGTCTCAAACTCCTTGACTCAAGGGATCCAGGAAAGGATAACAGGTGGGAGCCACCACACCTGGCTATGTGCATGAACTTTTAAGACAAACACAAGGCCCCACAAAAGTTAAGGTTTTTCCCACCTAATTTCCAGGGGGATCTTTTGGTGCAAGGCTGAGAAGCCCTTAAAAGTACACAGACAACTCCAAAGATTCAAGACAGTTCATTCGGGCTGAGCCAGCTCACTGGACAGACTGACCTTCAAAAAAGACCCACCCATGACATACACCAGATGGCTCTCCAAGAATCTCTTCAGTCCTCAGGGTCCCTAACGTACTGGACAGAGCTAGGAAAGCAAACCCATTTGCTTCTTCCTGCAGGAAACCCCTTGAGGTTAAGACCCCACAATCACATGAGGATGGAGCGGCTCACCCTCAGTCAACAGGCCAGACTCAAGGTGGTATAATGTCTTAACCAAGGGTGCTGGCCTCCAGGTCTGACTCCCAACTCAATTCTTCTTTAATAACCACACTTTGTTAATTTTCCTTAACAGGGGTTCCTGGCAAGTCATTTCTCCCTCAGGCCTTCGGTTTCCTCACCTACAAGATGAGAGGGCTGGACCAGATGGAAATTCAGGGGGTAAGGGGATGTCCTCGCGCAGCCCACCCCCACCCCCAAGGGACCCTGGAGCCTCCATCCCAGTTCCCACCACGCACCCGCTCCACAAATCCTGCCCAAGGTGAGGGCTGGTCCCGGGTCCTCTGGCTGCCGCGTCAGCGAGTGCAGGAGGGAGGGGAAGCCTCCAAGGGGGTGACGTGGGCTCAAGGATGCAACTCGGCCAGGAGTGAACTGTGGCCCCGATGGAGGTGTCTGGGCCGCTCCTGGAGCCCAGCCCGGGTCCCCGAACCCCTTACCTCCAGGGTCTGTATCTCCTGCTGGGTGAGGTCGTTGGACACAGCGCACTTGGTGCACAGCCCGCACAGGCTGCCAATGAAGATGACGATGAGCTTCTGGAGCTGCTCGCACTGCTGCAGCGCCCGGCTGGCCGCAGCCCCTGCGCCACCCTCCGTGGCCGCCGCATCACCCCCGCCACCGCCCTCCTCCTTCTCTCCCATCGCCTCCGCAGGCAGCGCCGCTCTATGCAGGCCACAGGGGCCTAGGCAAGGAGCCCGGGGCGCCGGCGCCTAGGCAAGGAATCCCTGAGCCAGGAGAGCTGGACCAGGAGCACCCCTCAGCGCTGCCCTTGCCAGGACGCCAGTAGAGCTGGCAGCCGAGTCTGCTGCTCCCGCCCTCAGAGCCGCTGCGGCGGGGACAAAAATCCTCGGCGGCTGGGGCAAAAAGTCGCGGTGGCAAAAAGCGGCGGCGGCAGGGACAAAAAGCCGCTGCGGCGGGGGCAAAAAGCGGCGGCGACAGTGGCAAAAAGTCGCGGCGGCAAAAAGCCGCGGTGGCGGGGGCAAAGAGCCGCGGCAGGGAAAAAGTCGCTGCGGGGGGGGGGGGGGCAAAAAGCAGCGACAGCGGGGGGCAAAAAGCCATGGCGGGTAAAAGGCTGTGGCAGGTAAAAAGCCGTGGTGGCAAAAAGCCGTGGCAGCAGGGGGGCAAAAAGCCGCGGCGGGCAAAAAGCCACGGCGGCGGTGGGGCAAAAAGCAGCGGCGGCGGCGGGGGGGCAGAAAGCCGCGGCGGGCAAAAAGCTGCGGCGGCAAAAAGACACGGCGGCGAGGGTGCAAAAAGCTGTGTCGGCGGTGGGGCAAAAAGCCTGGTCGGGCAAAAAGCCGCGGCGGCGGGGGGCAAAAAGCGGCAGGGGGCAAACAGCCGCGGCGGCGGGTGGGGGACAAAGCCGCGGCGGGCACAAAGCCAGGGCGGCAAAATTCGCAGCGGCGAAAGTCAAAAAGCCGCGGTGGTCAAAAAGCCTTGGCGCTTGGGGGGCAAAAAGCCGCGGTGGGCAAAAAGCCGAGGCGCGGTGGGGGGAATAAGCCGCGGCGGCGGGGCAGGAAAAAGCCGCGGCGGCGGTGGGGGGGCAAAAAGCCGCGGCGGCGGGGGGAGGCAAAAAGCCGCGGCGGCGGCGGGGGAGGGGGGGGGCAAAAAGCGGCGGCGGCGGGGGGGCAAAAAGCCGCGGCGGCGGGAGGGCAAAATAATGGAGATGGGGTAGAAGGCCGGCACAGCTTGGCATTGCTGGAGTGCGATGTGATAGGAAATGTGCAGCCAAAGACCAAAAAAGATGTATGTAGGCTTGACTCATTGAAGCTAAGAACCCAGATGTTATCTTGAGGGTATTTACTAATAAAGCAGTTTAAATCAGAATGGCACATTCTGATTTGTTTTTTGTATGTTCACATTTGGCAGGCGTAGATACTGTTTGAAGAGAGAAAAGTCAGTAGAGAGAGGTAACAAACTTAAATATGTTCCAAGTCTAGAAACAAGAGACCAGGGGGATAAGGACCTTTCAAAATAAAATGCAAGGTTTGAAAACTGGCTGGGGGATGAGGAAAAGGCAGGTCTTTAAGGTCAATCCCTGTTTTGCTTTAAGTTGTTAGGGGGTGGTTTTATCACATGTTGTAGAATATGTCATTTCAGTTTTGAACATCTTGAGTTAAATTGTCCTAACATATCTTATGAATTTGATTTTCTTCCCTGGGAAGCTAATATTTCAA
The DNA here is from genome assembly GCF_029289425.2 of Pan paniscus. Taxonomy (NCBI): domain Eukaryota; kingdom Metazoa; phylum Chordata; class Mammalia; order Primates; family Hominidae; genus Pan; species Pan paniscus. The sequence continues at coordinate 39,266,208 of NC_073267.2, read as the reverse complement.
ACACTTAAAGAGTATATAGATTTCCAACTTGTATGCCGTTTATAAAACTATCTCTAGGCTGCTGATTTCAGGAGGAGGCTCATGAATATTCTCTTTGCAGAGAATATATCAGGAGTTAACAACAGCTTCAATATTTGTGGACGACCAGTTAACTAAGCCACCTCTTAGTGTCTTTAGTTGGGAAATCTTAGCTGAAGATATTCAATAATGAACCAAGAGTGACTAAAAAATTCAATATTTAAGTATATTTCATTGTAATTGATTTGAATTGAAGTAGCCTTATACAGCTAGTATTTACTATATTGAACAATGCAAATAAGAGGAAAAAATTAATAACCATCTTTAATACCACATGCCAAAATCCTCATCAATTTATTCTAGCTAAAGGAGTTGATCAGAAGCAGCAGTTGAAAGCACCAACTAAACCAGCTGGGGTTAGTTCACTGTCATTCTCTCAGAACCATCTCTTCTCTGAACAAAACAAGTACAAGAGTTCATTGTGAATCTGCATTCTCCTTGCCTATTTTAAGGTTTTGATGTTGACACAAATTTGTGAAATCCCTCCTGTGGTGTGATATTTCGTTTTCCTTGCTTTCTGTTAGGACAAGAATGCTTCAGCTCTTAATTTAAAATTATGTTTCTCCCTCCTAGGTTGAGTGAACTTAGAATGCATTCTCTGACATATCCAAGATTTTGTTAATATGAATTTCGGGAAAAAAAGCATACTTAATTAGCTAAGACGTCTTATTCTAAGCTTGACCCTATGTTCGACATCTTTTGAATTTCTAGTTGCATGGGCTGCTCTCTGACACTGGTTAGTGACCTGGAAGCTCTATTAATGTTAGGGGAGGTGGTGTATGAGCATTAGAGGTATCCTTGCAAGGAAAGACTTGTTTTATCTCAATACGTCTTTTTTTTTTTTGCACACAAGAAAGTCAATGTCTGAGTCTTCTAAAATCTTCCTATTTCCAAATTGCAGATTATGATTGATTCCTAAACAAAGACCTAATTTTTGACTCAGAGACGTGGCAAGGTAGTGAATCACCGTTATAATTTAACAATCTTCAAGATAAAATTATCTCTGATATTTAGATTTTGCCCAATTATTAAGATATTTGGGTGTTTCGTTAAGAATGGAAGACTCTAGTCTCTTGAGCAGAGACTATAAAGGCCTCAGATGATCATTTTAAATTGTATGCCCTTTTCTTTAACACCTTCAACACAGTTGGAAGCAGCCGATATTCCCCAGAGTTGTTGTGTTTTTTAAACCAAATGCATGGTTCAGTGGTAGAAAACTGGGCTGATTCAAGCTGTTTTCAGTAAACACTTCATTTCAGGTGACCTATTTCATATTAAATAATCTCTAGATCCTGTCTTCAAAACTAACTAGATCAGATAACCTACCCTGGATTTTCTCCTTTTAGGGTCTGTGAGCTGCAGTCACTTTTGTGAAAATGATTGCAATGACAAGATAGAGTTGTAGATGGGGAAAATGTTTTGATTAATTTAAGCATAGTGGTATTTCATATGAGAATTTAAGTTACACACATTTGAAAATTATAATGGAGTCTCTTGGCTGAGCTTTAAACAAAAATAGCGTTTAGGCTAAAAAAGGGAACTGCTACCTCTCCTAAAATCAGAAAGCTGTTACAGTAATTCTTCATTCTCTGGAATTATCAAGAAGCACCTTTGTGATGATTTACTTTTGCTCTTGGGAGTGTGAGCCCGTGCAGTCGTGGAACCATCAATTAGAATGGTGGCTTTCTGATCCCAAAGTCATTCGTTCTGAAAACAATATTTTTCATAAATTTGAAAGTGAGAAGTTTTGATCTTGCCATTCCCAAGTAACTCTCTTAATAAGAGGCATCAGCATGCTTCAGTGACAGCTGTCACCTTCCAGTGCTGAGAGTCACTTTGAGTTCTCCATTTCACTCCCTACACTCCAATTTAGCTGCAGTTCTCTTGGCCAGTCCTATGAAATACATCCATGGCCTAACGCCTTCTCACCACTACTACCACTCATCCTGACAGCATTCTCACCTAAGTCACTACCTTTTTTCTCTGGATTAGAGTAGCCTCCCAATTTATTTGCTCACATAACCTATTTATTCTACACAGTGCACCAGATACACCCCTTTGAAATGCAAACACAATCATGTTATTCTCTGATGAAATTATCTCGTGTATTCCTATCGCATTTAAAATTAATTCAGAATTATCCCATGATTATCAAAACCCTACATGCTCTTCCACAACATGGTTTACTTCCAAGATATCTCTTCAACATTTTTTTCACTGTACTGAATTGGTGACTAATAGTCATATTTTTGTTTTTGCTCAAAAAGTCTTGACTTGTAAATTTTTCAGTTTCTCCTTTATCCACAGGTAACTCTTTCCTCATAAGGTGAATTGCTTGCTTCCTTGAGTTCTGCTCTCAAAGATACCCTTCACTTTCTACCTAATATTAATAACTTTAATCATTCATTATTCCATTACTATGCTCTGTAGTGTATACAATTTCGGTTCTTTGTCATGTTATTAACTAAATTATTTATTGGGTCCAGTAATGTATTCCATAAATATTCTACACACAAAAATTGTGTTATTTTTATTCCTGTATGCTCAGCTGCCCAAGAACAGTCTGAGGATTAACATATTTGTTAAATGCACAAATACATTCTTTCACAAATATTAGTTTAATAATTTTATATTAAACTCCCTCTATACTTACAATATGAATTAGATAATTCAGAATAAACATTCCATTGGAAAAAGCTACACAATTTGTTATAAAACATCCTTAAAAGCATCAGAAAGTTAATGCAGCAATGAAGAATTACAGGACCAAATTAAGAATGGTATGAAAGCCTGTTTGTGACGCTTATGTTTGGTTTATCTCTTTATTTGAGTGACTATAAATCTCAAAAGAGAACTAAAGGGAGAAATAACCGTATCTACTAACATGCTAAGTGTACTTAAACATCTCTTAGTAATTGAGAAAATTGAAAGAAAAGCAAAAAGAGAAAGGGAGAAAGAGAAACAGCGAAAGGGATAATGAAGGAGAGAAAGAAGAAGAGAAAGGAAGAGGAAGAAAAGTAAAAAGGAGGAGGAGGGGGAAGGAGGAAGGAAGAAAGGTGAAAAGAAAGAATGGTAAACTTTTTAACAACATAATTTATCCTTCTAGAATATGAATGTTGGTCTATTTGATGATGTCCCACAGATTCATTAGTCTCTGCTCATTGTTTATTTTTTATTCTTTCTGTTTCTCAGAGTCAGTATTTTCCATTTTCTTCTCTTCAAGTTCATGGCTTCTTCTGTGTGTGCAAATATACTCTTAAATCCCTCTGGTGATTTTTAAATTTTTATCATTGTAGTTTTCCACTCCAGAATTTCTGTTATCTCTTTGCTGATATTCCTACTTTTTCCATTTTTTCTGATTCCTTTATTTCTTTGTTTATGTTTTCCTTTTGACATTTGAGTATAATGAAGAGAGTTGTTTTAAAGTCTTTGTCTGGTAAGTTTGATGTCTGGGTTTCCTTAGGGATATTTTCTGTCAATTTATTTTTTTCCTTTGAATGAGCCACACTTTCCCATCCTTTGTATGCCTTGTAACGTTTTTTGAAAACTGGACATTCTAATAATTATAATTACTATGTGCTTACTCTGTAAATCAGACCCCCCCCCACAAACACAGTAATGTTTTGTGGTTTTAAATTTTCTTTACTTATTATATTGTTAAGGATTTTTTTTTTTTTAGTGAAATTTTCCAAAGTGATTTACAAAACTGTTTGGTTTATAAGGTGTGGTCACCGAAGTCTTTTTGTTTCCTTAACAAATGTTAAGCTAATGTTTTGACAGTGATTTTCTGGTATGTCAGGAACCAATCAAACAGGCAAATACAAGAAAAACAAAAAGAAAAGCAAGTAATCATTGTCCAGCAAAATATGTCTCTAGGCCATGCAGACTGGCTTTGTGCTGGGTTCTTTAAAGCCGGCACAAAGTGTGTGTTCACTCTTGCACTGAGTGAAGTTCAAGTTCACTCTTGCACAGAGCTTGCACTGAGGGGAGGGATCGGCCAAGGTAAAAGTGTAGTCTTCTTATGACATTTGTCAGCATGTGGCTTAACCTATGAATACATGTGACTTTGTAGACTCTCCCATGTACGTGAATGATTTTGTATGTCTTAGTTTTTGAAATACTCTTCTCCAACTTTTCTTGCTGTGCTGAAGGTGATCTACTATATGTGTAACCTTTAATTTTTGCCCTAAGCATCTGTGGTTTGTTAGGTCTCCTTGCAGAGTTTCTTAATAATGTCCATTCCTTATCTGTTCTGTATTCTAGCAACACAGAAAAAAAAAAGCCTTTCATGAGTCCTTTAGGTATCCCCCAGACCAGTCAGAACAGACACATAATAATTTGCGGGTAAGATCTTCTCTTGTTCCTTTGGACCATGGACCAGGCTTCCTCACTGGGAACGTGGGCTTCTGACCCTTCAGAACTGCCAATTTGCTGGGGCAAATGCAAGTTAAAAATGTCGTAAAGTTTTCCAGTTGTCTTTTTCTTGAGTCTGCTTTCACTTGGTTGTTGTAATCTTTTGACCATTTTCCAGAGTTTTGGCGAAGTTTATTCGGACAGTTTCTCTTAGTTGTGTGATGTTTCTGTGGGGAAATGAAAGATTGCAGCTGTCTCCACTGCCATTTTGCTGATGCTCCTCTTTTGTCAATTTTTGCTTCATGTTATTATGCTTTGTTATTAGTTCATGTGTTAGTTTTCTAGGGCTGCCATAACCAAGTAACACAAACTGGGTGCCTTGAACAACATACATTTATAGTCTTATAGTCTTATACTCCTGGAAGCTAAAAGTCTGAAATTGAGGTGTCAGCAGGGATGGTCCCTTCAAGGGCTATGAGGGAAAGCCTGCTCTATGCCTTGTTTCTCACTTCTGGTGGTTTAGTGGCAGTCTTTGGCATTCCTTGGCTAATCTCTGTCCTCATAATCACATGGTACTCTCCCTGTGTGTATGTCTCCCTCTACTCAAATTTCTTCTTTTAACAAGGACATCAGTCATATTGAATTCAGGCTCATCTGATTGTATCTTAACTTGATCAGCTGCAAAGAACCTATTTCCTAATGAGGTCACATTCAGTGGTTAGAATTTCAGCATCTATATAGAGGAAACAATTTAGCTCCTATCTGTGCATACATGATTGTAATTGCTATGTCTTCCTAAAGCGTGGACCCCCTTTTTACTACAATATAAATTTTTAAAATCCCATTCACATTTGTAATAGTCTATATTGTGTGTTATGAGTATAATGAGTTCAGTGTTCTTATGATTGCTCTTTGCATGATATTTTTTGTCATCTTTTTACTTTCAATCCATTACCATCCTTGCATCTCAGCGTATATTGGGATCACTTGTTTTAATCCAGTCTGACAATCTGCCTCTGGAACGGATTTTAATCTGCTCACATTTAAGATTATAATTGGTAAAATTCTATTTGTGTCTGCAATTTTACCGTTTGTTTTATATATTTCTCAAATATTTTTCTTTATCGCTTTATTTTGCAAGGAAAGAATATTTTCTAAAATAGGGAACTTTAGATTACTAATGAATTATTTTATTATATATTTTTGAGAATTTTTGTTGTTGTTGCAAGTTTACCATATAGGTATATGGAAAATAAATTATTCAAACCATCTTCCAATTTATACTAGTAAACTTTTAGTAATACATAGAAACATCATTTTTATATAAATCTCTTTTGTTTCCTCCATTTTAAAGTATTATCACTTTACACATTACATCTATTAAAGTTACAAAGCCAACAATACATTTTAGTAATTATTACTTTACCATCTAGAGTTCTTACCTTATCACAATACATTTTTCTTCCAACTACCTCCTTTTTGATGTTACTGGAAAATATGTTATAGACATATTCCATTTCTACATGTCAAATACTCAGCAATACATTCTGCACATATTATTATTATTATCATTGAGACGGAGTCTCCCTCTGTCACCCAGGCTGGAGTGCAGTGGCACAATCTCCGCTCACTGCAAGCTCCATCTCCCGGCTTCATGCCATTTTTCTGCTTCAGCCTCCCGAGTAGCTGGGACTACAGGCGCCCGCCATCACGCCCGGCTCATTTTTTTTGTGTTTTTAGTACAAACGGGGTTTCACTCTGTTAGCCAGGATGGTCTCAACCTCCTGGCCTCATAATACGCCCGCCTTGGCCTCCCAAAGTGCTGAGATTACAGGTGTGAGCCATCGTGCCCGGCCATTATACACATGTTATTTAATAAACAATTTATGATAAAGAGAAAAAATGCATTTTTACTGTCTATTATAATGTCAATATTACCTATACCAGTGCTTTTTTAAAAATGTGGATTCAAGTGACTGTCTTCTGTAACTTGCTTTTAGCCTTAGGAATTTATTTTAGAGTTTTTTTTTTATATAGTAGGTCTGCCAGCAACAACTTCAGTTAATATTTCTGTTTATCTGGGTAAGTCTTTGTGTTATCTTCATTTTTGAAAAATAATTGCTGGATAAGGAATTCGTGGCTGAGAGTTTTTTTTCCTTTGCATCTTTTGAATATATTATTCTACTGCCTCTTGCTTCCATTGTTTCTCTTAAGTCAGCTGTTAATCTTACAAAACATAGGTGCTCAAAAAATAAACATGTGCATGAATATTTACAGCAGTAATATTCATACAGTCAAAAAGTGGAAACAATGCATATGCTTGTTGACTCATAAATGGACACCCAATTTTCAGCTATAACAAAGAATGAAGTACTTATATATGGTATAATATTGGTGAAATTTGAAAGTATTATGTTAAGTGCACAAAAGGACAAATATTACTTGATTTTATTCACATGAAACATCAGGAATTGGCAAATCAATTGGGATATAAATCAGATTAGTGGTCATTAGGGCTCAGGGAAGCAGATTAGGGTGTAACAACTTTATGCATAATGGGTTTTTGGAAGGGACATGATGAAATTGCCCTGGAACATTGTGAATATACTAAAAGCAAGTGCATTGCATGCTTTAAAATGGTGGTTATTAATTTTATATTATGTGATTTTTACCTTAAAAAACAAAAAAGAGAAAATAGCCTTACTCTATACATAATAAACTCAAGATATATTACAAATTTACATGTGAAATCCAAAATACTATAATATTTAAGGAATAGCTAAGTAGAATAACACTGAAATTTAACATAATGAAACATTTCCTTAGAAAAGAAAAAAGCACAGTAATTAAAAAGGGAAATATATTTAATATTTTTTCTCTCCATTAAGCATGCCATTAACTGAGTAAAAAATCAAGCTGCAATTATGTAAACTACATTTTCTAAAATCATAAAGAATAGAAGAAATAAAAAGGTATTTGGGGAAAAAATCCAAAGGTACAGTCAACTACACAAGAAAAGCTTAGTCTCATTAATCATGATGAAAATGCAAATGGTAACTGAAAGAAGATAAAACTACAATTCAAAGAGAAAGCCTAAAATTTCAACCCCCCAAAAAGTCTGGGTTTTGGAGATCTGGGATGGAATAGGGTTCCAAACCTGACAACAATGAAAGACCCAAACTAACTTCAAAGTCATGACTTTATTTTTATAGCAATGAGGTTGCCAAGAACTGAGTCAAAATGTGAGGGAAAACAAGCACCTGTAAGGAGAAAGAGGACGGATGCACTTACATAGGACAGAAGCAAATAGGCACCACCATGACAAGTAAAGCTGGAATAATCAATAAATTCCTAAAGACAAAGTGGGGCTGGTGAGATTGGGAGACGGCTGACAGCTGCAGAAATTGGGAAAGATCCATCATCTTGAAAACTTTTTCCCCACAAACCCACTGCGATCTCTCAAGCAATTGGTAAGGAATCCAAGAGAGTCTGTATATGACACAGATCAGGGAGAGCAGAACACTTGGGAGGTGACCAGGTCTTGGGGGCCGAGCCCTTATGAATGGGATTAGTGCCTTTATAAAAGAAGCTCAATGGAGTTCTTGTGTGCCTTCCACTATGTGAGGACATAGAAAGCAGGCACCACCTATGAACCATGAAATGGGCTCTCATCAACACTGAATTTGTGAGCATCTTGACCTGAGATCTTACAGCCTCAAGAAGTGTGAAAAAAGAAATATCTGTTGTTTTTTAGTCACCCGGTTTATGTTATGTTGTTATAAGAGTCCAAATAGAGCAAGATATTCCACTTAATATGTAGGGGAAGGCAACAAAAACTGCCACACTTAGGATCCTCCTGATGCTGAGAGTATGAAAACAGGAAAAACAAAACAAAACTGCTCTTGAAGGTGAAGGAGGAATATCACTGGGCTCACCAATACAGTCAGGAAAAGAACAGAAGTGTGAGAAGGCTACATTCCTGAGACCCTGAGAAAAAGTACCTGCATAAGACTGAGATGAAATTACCTACTCTAGTTATGATTGAAATCCCAAAAAGAAAAGAGGGAAAAATAATGGAGCAAAAGAAATATTTTTCAAAATAACTGCCAAAAATATTCTAAAAGAAGTGACAGAAAATCAAACTTCAAATATTGGAAACTCAGAGAATTTCAAATAGAACACAAAGAAATAAGAATTACATCTTGAAAAATCTTTAAAAAATCAAGTCTAAATTTTATATCTTGCTCCAAATATATAGAGATATAAAGAGGTTATCATCAAGATATGGAGAAAGCCATATCATGGAAACACTAAAATAAGGCTGTGGAAGGACTACATTGATATTAGACACAACAGAGTTCGGAACAAGAAATAGTATCAGAGATGAGAGATAATACATAATAGAATAATCAATTCTCAAGAAGATGTAAACATCCTACTAATTAGGGTATGCAGCTAACAACAGAACCTCCAAATCCATGAGGTAAAACAGGAAAGAAATCAAAGGTGAACTGGAAAAATCCAAAATTATATTTGCCGACATCAACACTTTTGTCTTCGAAATGGAAAGACTAGGCACTAACTCAGTAATCATGTGGAAGATAAGAACAACAATATCACCAACAAGACATTCAATCTTCAATGGCAGATACTCTTTCCTTTCAAGTGAAAAAAAAAACAGTATGGCATATTCTCTAACAAACCCAGAATTTCTAATATTTGCGTTCTTCCTTCTTTCTTTCCATCTTCCTTTCTCTTCTCTTCCCTTCCCTTGCCTTCCTCCTTCCTTTCTTCTTTTCCTCTTCCTTTTCTTTTCTTTTTTCTTTACCTTTCTTTCTTTTCTTTCTTTTTTCTCCTTCCTTCCTTCTTTCCTTCTTTCCTCTTATTCTTCCTTCCCTCCTCCCTCCCTTCCTTTCTCCCTCACTTTTCTTCCTCTCTTTTCTCATATTCCTTCCTTCTTTCTCACCTTCTTGCTTTCTTTCCTTTTTTCTCCCTTCCTCCCGCCCTCCTTTTCTTCCTTCCTCCCTCCCTTCCTTTCCTCTTTTTCCTTCCTTCCTTCACCTCTTTATTTTCTTTGTTTCTGTTTCTTCCTCCCTTTTACCATTCTCTCTTCCTCCTTTCCTTCCTCCCTTCCTCCCTTCTTTCTTTCTCTCTTTCTTTCTCTTTCTTTCTTTCTTTCTTTCTTTCTTGTGTTCATGCTTTCTTTTTTCTCCCTTCCTGCCTTTCTCACTTCCTCCCTCCCTCCCTTCCTTCCCTCATTTCCTCCTTTTCTTTCTTTATTTCCTTCCTTCCTTCTTACATTCCTTCTTTTTCTTCCTTTGTTTTCTTTTCTTTCTTCCTCTTTACTACAATTAATATTATTTTAAAAAAATTAAGAGAGGGAGACTGAAAAATAAAGAACGCTATAATCTGCAGGTAAACAGATTATGTCTGCTGTAGGCCAAAGAATGGCCTCCCAAAAATGTTCATGTCCTAATTCCCAGAGTCTAACATACAAATATGTTAGGTTGCACGGCAATGTGAAATTAGATTTCAAGTGAAATTAATGTTGCGGAAAAATGATAGAGAGATTGTCTTAAATGGGTGGGATCGATGAAATCACAAACTTCCTTATAAGTGAAAGAAGAAGGCAGAAGAAAAGCAACCTTGGAGGTGGTGGCATGAGAAATTACTCAACATCACTGACTTTTAAGATACAAGAATGAGGACCCAGCGCGGTGGCTCACGCCTAATCCCAGCACTTTGGGAGGCTGGGGTGGGTTTATCACGAGGTCAGGAGATCGAGACCATCCTGGCTAACATGGTGAAACCCCATCCCTACTAAAAATACAAAAAATTAACTGGGCGTGGTGGCAAGTGCCTGTAGTCCAAGCTACTCAGGAAGCTGAGGCAGAAGAATCACTTGAACCCGGGAGGCAGAGGTTGCAGTGAGCTGAGTTCCTGCCACTGCACTCCAGCCTGGGTGACAGAAGGAGACTCCATCTCAAAAAAAAAAAAGAAAAAGAAAAAGAAAAATAGGATCTAAGAATGAGGTCATGTTCCAAGGAATAAAGGTGGCCTCTGGATGCTGAAAAAAAATCAAGTAATAGATTCTGCCAAGTAGCCCTCAGAAAGACTGCAGCCCTGCCCAAAACTTGATGTTAGCCCTGTGAGTTTAATTTAAGGCTTCTGAACTACAGAACTGTGGGATTAACGGTCACTTTATTGTAAGATATGAAGTTTATGGTAATTGGTTACAGCAGCAAGAGGAAGTTTATATTGTAATTGTATCATGAAAATGAGAACCATAATTTAAAACTGCTTTTAATACTGCACTTGGATGTTTGAAATCACGTACATGGAAATGATCTCTATGTGCATGAGGGAGGATAGCAAATTGATGCCAAAATAATGCAAATGCAAATCTTACACTCATTTCTATGTAGGTTTCATTTAATCTTTGAAATTAAAATGAAATTAAAAGATAGTGATCTTTTGATGAAATTAGACTAAAATGAACAATAACAAAATAAGAACTTACTTGTATTCTTTATATGGTCAATAAAGAAGTGATAGTGGAAAAAAACAAGATCAAATGAAGGTGATGATGTAGGAAGTTGGAAAGATAGCTGAAACTACAAAATTGTATGTAGCCAGTGAACAATTAGACACACTGATTGATGAACTTCAGCTTTTGGCTTGGTGACAGCATAAAATGAGAGCAGCTGAGGTTTGCCAATTTGTAATCTCCTTGTGGACAAACAGGGGAAAACACAACTCAGCCTAGTAAGATTTATCTACTAAAGAGTCTAGACTTGATCCATTTGTCCTTGTAATTCAAAAGCTAATTCAAATACTGATTTGATGTATTGTGTGAACAACCATTGCTGATTATCATCGCACACCTGGCATTCTCTTGTATCTGATATCTAAAATATTTGGTAATTCCTGGACTTTCTCTTTTCAAACCCAGGACGGTTCAATTTGAGTTTTAGAACAGTTGTCTTTGAGAAATTCTTCCCTCTACTGCATCTGCGAATGGGCATAGCATGGTTACATACGTACTGTCACTCCATAGAACATTTGTTAAATTAAAGCCAAAGTTTAAAGCAGGAGCTTTAACTTACTGGTTTTACTAATGGTTTCCTCCCCAATAGCCACAACAATATTGATACCCTCACACCTTTTAACATAAAGCTTGGTGTTGTCTATTTCTCAGGTGCTGTCATCTATATGATCTCAGTATTTTAAAAATCAGCTTCCATCCCGTATGGTGGTTCATGCTTGTAATACCAGCAGTTGAAGAGGCTGAAATGAGAGGATTCCTTGAGCCCAGGAGTTCACAAGCACCCTGGGCAACATAGCAAGACCCAGTCTCTATCAAAAGTTAAAAACAGAAAGTGGGCATGGTGATGTGCACCTGTTGTCCTAGCTATTTGGGAGGCCAAGGTGGAAGGATTGCTTGAGCTTGGGAGGCTGAGGCTGCAGTGAGCAGTGATTGCACCACTGCACTCCAGCCTGGACAACAAAGCAAGACCCTATCTCAAAAAATGTATATAATAAAAATAAAAATCTGCTCTCATTGATTTCTATGTAAATATGCACAGGTGATGTCCATATAGAGATAAATAATAATATTTCTGACAATGGGTCCATATGATCTTCAAAATGTAAAATGCCTGTCTGTGTAATTGACTGGTTAGTCTCATTAATGAATACAGATTCAATTCTACTTTCTTGTTCTAGATAAATTATATAATCTAGCTTTCATTTCACATGTTTACTGATAACAACAGGAAGAATGACAAGATATCTATTTTGGAAAATTACTCTGGTAGGAGTAAAGATGAAACAATGATAGAATTGCACGGACAACTAGAAAAAAGTATGGTCTTCTGATATTCTATCACATCACATACTAAAGGCCTCATAAAACTCAGATATTTTATCTAAAAATGTTATTTTCATCATAGGAATGATCAAAGCATGAGACTACAATTGTATTAAAATGTGCTTGTAACACAAGCACAGGTGCTAAAAAGGAGGGGAAAACATCCTTACTGATATTTTCAAAGTATGCTTTACTTTTCGTCAACGTGAACCTCAACTTGATATGATGCAGATTGAAGGAAATCACCCATAATTCCATAGGAAGAAGGCCTGTGATATTTTATGGGAAAATAAATAGAGAAAATGCTAACAGAAACCCTGTTAAGCATGAAGCTTTATGGAGCAAACACAAATCCAGTGGTGAAAGATACACACTTGAGTTCTGTTTGTTGTCTTGAAACAAGACGGTTTAGAGGTGACTGGCGGGTGAGGAGAACATATGCGAGTTCACCTAAGAGAAAAGCTGAATGAGGCAATGCCTCTTCCTGACCATATCTCTTACTCAGATAACTATAGAATTTATTGTCCGGTAAAGGGTATATTAAAAAATCATATTAAAAGTCATACAGTGAAGTTGTCCAGGGAAATCAAGACTTAACAGTCTCACTCTGACAATAATGAACAGGGGGATTCCCTCAAGATAGACTAGGACATGACCCCACACTGGCAGGTAGTAGTACCAGAAAAGAACGCATGGAAAATCTTTACCTTATGCTTGAGGTAGGGACCAGGCTAAAGTGAAAGCCAGACCTAAAATTCTATCTAAAATAAATCCACAATCGAAGAAAATATGTGGTGTACAGGCATAGAATGTCTTTACTGGATCATTGAAATAGTAAGATAAATTCAACTTTTTACAGTGTTTTCTTTTCCTCCAGTTAGGGCTTGAGGTTTGTCTCTGGAGAGTGACTGTCAATTGGAGCCCTGCCTTTCTGGGGTTCTGGTCAGGGGGTTGTGGATGCTTAACATGTGCCTTTCACAGGACACTTCCTTACCCCAGCAGTGGCCAGGTGTGCATCCCACGACCAGGCCTCCCTCTCACAGAACATCTGTTGAGACTAAGAGATACCTGGTGACTGTTTCCTGACCTGTGTCCTGTGTATTTCTGACAAGAGCCACTCTCAGAGACCCTGGCCAGGAGGAGAGTTAGGTTCCAGTGTAGGTCAGCTCAGACACATGGAGGCCACAGAACCAAACATGGGAAATCACAGAAGTAGGTTTATTACTCACAGATTCAGAGAGAAGAGGGTAGCTGAGAAGAGGGTTTACCTGTGTCCCCAGCCAAATCTCATCTTGAATTCCCACATGTTGTGGGAAGGAACAGCTGGGAGGTAATTGAATCATGGGGGCAGGTCTTTCCCATGCTGTTCTTCTGAATAGTGAATAAGTCTCACAAGATCTGATGGTTTTATAAAGGGGAGTTTCCTGCACAAGCTCTCTTGTCTTGTCTGCTGCCAGGTGAGACGTGCCTTTCGGCTTGTGCCATGATTGTGAGGCCTACCCAGCCATGTGGAACTGTGTGTCTATTAAACCTCTTTCATCTGGAAATTACCCAGTCTTGGGCATGTCTTTACCGGCGGTGTGAAAATGGACTAATACAGTAGCACACCTCATAGGGCTGAACAAAATGAGGAAGATGAGTGGGGAGCAGGAGAGAGAAAAGGGGTCTGTGGGACTCCAGCCCTTATTGGGCCCAGAACATTATCCAAATAAGTTTTCCACGGGGCACTAGTCGGTGGGGTGAGTGCCAGCAGGCACATTTCTTGACTCCCACTGCAACCGAGCAGGTGACTGTGGCGTGTGGGGGCTGTCCATGTGGGCTGTGAGGTCTGTGGGGTGAGTCACGTAGGTTATATCCAACGGTTCCATAGCTGGTAGTCACTAGGAGGAGACAACTGTGTAGGGTCAATATCTGGGCCAGCCACACTGAGGAACTGTGAGGGTTAGAACTGGAAATTTTCAAGGGAATCCGAACCCAGCTACCATATGAGAGAGTTCAACTTATGTTCAATGTGAATGCCATGGCAATATTAAAAGGTAAGAATTTGCTCCATACGTGCTTGAGGTAAATAGGAGAAACCTAGAATTTATGTAAACAGTGAGAAGATTGGATGCGTTTTATGTCACATATTTTAATACTAGCAGCTTATTATATATGTCAATCCATCAGGCATTCAGAAATACATGCCTATGAAAATTTTTTGCACCATCAGACAAAAGACAATGGTAAAAGACATTTGTAACCCTATAAACACTAGTAAATTAAAAACAGGAGGACCTTTATGTCCTAACATATCTGTGTTGTGAAAGGCTGCCCTGTGAAATACGGGATTTCTTAAACATATTTTAAAAATCATAGGTGTGAATATTTTTTAGAAATCCATTTAAATTTTCTCTTGTTATTTTACAATGCCTATTTATTTATACAGTGGCTCTGCTGCTTTTTATGTATATCCTAAACTTTATATTTTCTTTAAAGGATGTTTTATACAACTTTATGTAAAATGTTTCAGTATCTTCACAGTATTTCCCTGTCCTTTTGTTTTGCTCTTATATGGTGGTCTTGAGGCTTTTCTCTGGCTTTTCAAACCTAGTAAGACTAAGACACTAAAGGAACTTTGCCCGTGGTTTCGTAATGCCTTCCAAAGCACATCTTCAGCTCTCGTGCATACAGGGGTCTCCTTTGAGCTCTGTGCTTTTGAGATCCCATATACCTAAATTCCAGTACTCCAAATCAGTACTGCTCAGTTTTAGTGACTAAGTTTAAAAAGGTATTTTAATAGCAAGTTAGTTTAGTGCACTCTTGCTTCTTTCTGGACTGCTTTTATACATGTATATTCCTTTAAATGAATCCTGGAATTTATTTAAAAATTTTAAATTATACTAATGAAACTGTATACTGTTGTGAATTCATAAGTGAATTTGGAAAGAATTTGTCTTTATGATACTAAATCTTTTTTATCCAAGAATCATATGTGTCCTTACATTTATTCCAGTCTATATTTATATCACTGAGTAAATATATAGAAATGTAGATACATACAGCTGTAGTTATAGATACAAATATAGATATAACATGTTAAATCTATATCTATCCCATATAACATTTATACATGTTATATATGTGTGTGTGTATATATACATATGATTATGTTATTAAAGAGCTCCCTTAAAATTTTTCTTTTATTTCCCATATAATTTGAGGTCGAGCTTGAATTTTCCTTGTATAAACAAGCAAAGGTTATACTAGTTTTAATACTGATGTTTAGACATTGTATCTTATTTTAGCATTGAATATTTTCACAATTGGTATAAATATTATCTAATATTAATGTACCTGTTAAAAATATTTATAATTTTACCTTTGAATTATTTTATTGTTGAATTAAAATTCCTTTAATATGATAGTAAATTTCTATGTTAAGCTTTCTCCATGCATATGCAAATTATCTATCCACTTCTCTATCTCTTTGTAGTGACATATGAAAATCGGGCCTCTCTTCTTCTAATGGACATACACATGTTTGCATATAGAATATCAGACACTTTATAGCATTTAAAATATTTAAAGACATGAATATTGCCTTTTAACAAATATACTTTAGCATGTACTGAGAATCCCCTATTTATTTTTAATTTGGGCTAATCAATATGATTATTGATATTATTGGATTACCAAATTTGGAAGCACACTTTCATCCCCAAGGTGCATATTTGTTTTATTTTTATTTTTTTTGCCAATTTCTTGTCTTACTGTTTCAAATATTGTTGGATATTATTTTTATTTTATTTAGCATTTTAGTATCAACATTTGTAATTGAGGTACTCTACATATTTTTTCTTCAATATCTGGTGGGTTTTATAATTACTGCTATATTGGATTTGTAGTAGACATTGACAAAAATTATTCCTGTATGTTTTATAGCTGTATGAGAGAAACTAATATATTTTACCCCTAAATATATTTCCTTGATATATTTCAAAATGGCTATTGAGAAGGGCTGGAAATGCAAAGTTAGCTGCAAAGCTGTCTTGGGGAGATTTGCATCGGTAGAGAATCTCCCTTGATGCAGCCAGGCTTTCTCTGAGGTCTGCCCCCTTGTCTGGATCTAGGAAAGTTTAACTGAGAGTCTGAGGTCTCCAAAGGTCTGAAAGAAACATTTTCTGTGTATTCTCTCTGAGGACTGCTCCCGGTGAGGTTCCACCTAGGTAATAAGTCCACTGTTGCTAGCCAGGGTCGTTTTCTCACATAACCTTTCTTTTTTTTCCCCTGTGATCCAAGACCCCATTCTTTTTGTAAACTTCATGTGGTAGATAAGCTTCCTCATGCATCGTGTGTCTGGGTCTTCATTCTAAGGGCTCCAGTGTACACACATTGCAGAAACCTGTATGCCTTTTCTACTATTTATCTGCCTCCTATTAGTGATTTTCAGGGAAACTTCAGAAGGCAAAAGGGACGTTCTCCTTTAGCCCATTCTCAGACAAAATCTCCCAACATTTAACTGATTCCTAATAGCTTAAAATCACTTTGAAAAATCCATATATTTATAACCTTTTCTTCCCTCTATGATTTCTGGTTAGCTTGGGTTTTGTTTTACATTCCATTTACTTCATCCTCGAAAAGATTTATTTTACGTCTATTTATTCGCATTTATGGACATTGAGAAAAGAAAATAACTTTCATGTGAGAAATGCAAGTCCTTTTAAATGATCAGGCCCAGAGAGATATTCAAATGAGACAGCAGTTCTGTCCTGCTCCTCTTTGAGCTGTGTGTTCATCTAGGCTGCTTGCTGTTGCCACAGTAGCTATAAATTAACCAAAAACGCCACACCAGACACTATAATCCACACCCCATAATAGTGTAACAGTGTATAGCCAGTCACTAATAAATGTTATTTCCATAAGCCAATGAGAATTTGTGACAAACCTCTTTGCATCATCCCACTTCTTGTCCCTTTTTTGCCTTTAAGAAACTGCTTGTTGCAAAGCTCCAAAGGGAGTTCATATCCAGGGATACTTGGGTCTGTTTCTTCCAGGCAGCTGTCCTCATTGTGGCTCAAGTAAACTCTTTGAATTACGTTTTGTGCTTCAGCCCCTTCCACTTAGATTAACAACATGGATTTGTGTCACCATGTACAGCAATTAAAATGTTTACACTTTTCCCCTCGAGGACACTGATGTGTTTTCCTGAGCACTTGGAATAGCTACGTAGTGTTTCCTGTCTAGATTATGGTTTCTGAACCTTGGTGCTACTTACCTTTAGGACCAGAGGATTCTTTGTTGTGGGAGGCTGCCCTAGCAATGCTAGGTGTTTCGTTTGACCTCTAAATTTCACGCCTCCACCAGTCTTTGCATACGTGCTTGAGGTAAATAGGCTTGAGGTAAATAGGAGAAACCTAGAATTTATGTAAACAGGGAGAAGATTGGATGCGTTTTATGTCAAGTATTTTAATACTAGCAGCATATTATATATGTCAATCCATCAGGCATTCAGAAATACATGCTTATGAAAATTTTTTGCACCATCAGACAAAAGACAAGGGTAGAAGATAACCTGCACAAAGTTTCTCACACAGAGAAATGTTTGTTAAGTAATTAAAGTGTAGATGATGATAGAAAGAACTTGATTAATTAAGATGCCAAAGTACCCTTGTGATTCAGAATATGAATGGTAATTAATGCCTTTGAAATCAATAATTGCTGAGTGACATTAATTAATGCCAATATTTCAGAAGTTGTTCTGCTTAGTGAAATGTGTACAACATGTAAAAATTTCCGAACTCTGAAGGGCAACATTATTCTATAATTAAGAATTAAGAATTAATTCACATTAATTATTGAGGAGAAATAATTTAAAAATTAATGACTGAGAAAACGTTTCTATTTTTTATTTAGAAAATTATTTTGTGCATGAACATTACTGCCAGTTTTGCTAGAAACATAAATTTATAGAAACAATTATGTGCACAAAATGAATTTAATAACATCTTGATATTTTCCACTATTACAGTTGTATTTGGTAAATCTTTAAATGCCCATCATCTAAAGATCATAAATGAATCTTGGAAATCTTGTAGGTAAGGGTAAATATAAGGATGCATCCAATTACATTTACACACACATACAATTACATTTACACAAACATACATGCACACACGCTCAGTGATACAGGTATGCATATATATACATGAATTTACCAATTGATTTTAACTAATATTTATTAGAGCCTGTAGGATTGATATGTATTGTTGAACCTGAAAAATATTTATTATTTACATGTTTAAAATACACAAAGAAATAAATAGTAAGTGCACTAGGCATTTGAAACTGTA
The DNA here is from genome assembly GCF_029289425.2 of Pan paniscus. Classification (NCBI taxonomy): domain Eukaryota; kingdom Metazoa; phylum Chordata; class Mammalia; order Primates; family Hominidae; genus Pan; species Pan paniscus. The sequence continues at coordinate 39,247,575 of NC_073267.2, read as the reverse complement.
CTTAAATATAAGCTGTGATCATTACAAATTCTTACACTGAATAAATATTTTTATTTTTAAAATAATATGTTTGCTACATGTGTACATTTTTTAAAGTGTATTATTTTTGTCATAGAGTCATGTCATGCATAATAATATTTCAGTCAGAGATGGATTACATATACAAATGTGGTCCCATGAGATTATAATACATATTCTTACATACTTTTCTATGTTTAAGTATGTTTACATACATAAACTCTTACCACTGTGTTCTTATTGCCTGCAGTATTCAGTATAGTAATGTAGTACACAGGTTTGTAGCCTAGGAGAGAGAGGTTATACCATATAACCTAAACGTGGTAAGCTGTACAAACTAGGTGTTTGTAATATTCTCTCTGACGTTTGCAAAATGATGAAATTGCCTATGGATGCATCTGTTAGAACGTATCCCTGTCATTCAGTGATGCGTGACTGCTAAAATGCTAAATGTTTCAATGACCTCCATAAAATTGTTGTACTGTGAAATACAAATCTCGCACCTACGGCCTGAATATGTTTGCAAACTAAGCAGATCATGGGAAGGAGAATGTGCTGGCATCACTGGGATGATTTTCTCACACTACATGAATAATATGTCCAGACTTTGCGAATATGAGCCACTTGCATAGAGTTAATGTAAGCATTTCTTTGCTGGGAAATTTATCAAATGGGAGTATGAAGTGTTTTTAAAAGATACTTGTTTGTTTGTAGACAGTAGGCCTACAGTGGCTCATGGCAATGGTTGAGGTTGCTAAGATTTGGTGGAAGAAGGCAAAATGAAATGGCCACTTATAAGGTATATGGATCACTTGTTTCTGTTGAGTTACAGATTCAGCTGGCTATTTCTCTGAATGAAAGTTATTTGGAGAAAAGAAACATGATAGTAATTTTGGGGTAACAAATACAATATTTGATGAAAGCAAATTTATTCAGGGTTAGACAAACTACAAAGTCAACACGAGACTTCTGGCCCAAATTGTGCAGAGTTTGGGTCCAGCTGCAAAGTTCAAAGGAAGAGGCCATATAAGATGATTCACACTTTTGTCACCAACTGCCAGTTCAGGGATTTCCCCAGAACACCCTCAGTTTCAAGAATTTACTAAAAAGACTCACAGAACTCATTGAATGCCACTGTACTCATGGTTTATAATAGAGAAAGGGTAGAAATTAGGACCAATCAAAGGAAGAGACATATCACATAAGGTAGAATCTAGGAGGATTTTGAATGTTAAGTTTCCATTGTCTTCAGGACATATTACCTGTCATTGTTGTACAGCAATAAACATGGAGTACTACCAAACTGGGGCGCTCACCTGATGCTAAAAAGACACTCTTTACAAAATGAAAAGACAAAGGAAAGGAGGAGATAAGATGACCTTCCACATTAAGGCACTGGAAAGAATAGCAAACTAAACCTAAAGCAAGCAGAAGGAAGAAAATAAAAATTAGAGACATTAATAATTTATAATATTAATCATATTTGTTAGCGTTTACTAGTTGATATTAATTCTTGACTGACTTTTTTTAAAAAGAGAAATATTGACTTCCCAATTTATTCTGTGGGGCCAGTGTTACCTTGATACAAAAATTAGTCCAAATAGCATAGAAAAATAAAACTACTATAAGTATAAATGCAAAATTCCTTAAAAAATACTAACAAATCAGATCTAGCAACATATAAAAGAATTACACACTATGACAAAGTGAAATTTATACTAGTAATCTCAGGTTGGTTTAACAGCCCAAAATCCATTACGGTAATACATCTTATCCATAGAATAAGAAACAAGAATTGCATGATTATGTCGATAGATTCGGAAAAGACATTTAACAAAATCCAAATGCTTTAATGATTAAAAATAAAAATAAAAACTCAATGAACTAGGAATAGAGAACTTTCTACACCAGATACATGGCACCTGTGAAAAGCCACTAGCGAGCATGCAACTTAATGGTAAAGGATGCTTTCCCGCTATGGTCAGAGATAAGAATAGGATATATACTTTGACCTCTTCTAGTCAACACTGTACTAAAGATTTTATGCAGGGCAAATCGGCAACTAAAAAAAAAAAAAGAGTCGCCCATATTGAACAGGAAGAAATAAAACTTTACTTGAAAATAACATTCTTGTATATAGAAAATTTTAAGGAATCCATTGAATGATAGAACTAGTAAATTATTTCAGCAATATTACAGCATACAAGATAAATGTACAAAAATCAATTACACATATCTACAATGAAAACCCAAAAATGAAATTAAGAAAACACTTCAATTTAAAATAGCATCAAAAAAAGACATAATAATTAATTTGGAAAATGCGATACAAGATTTTAGTCTGAAAATTAAAAATTATTGTTTAAAGAATATCTAAATAATTAGCAAACATCTTCTACCCATGAATTGGAAGATTTAATATTGTACTACTTTACAAGGTGAACTACAGGTTTGACGTAATCCCTGCAAGTATCCCAACAGACTTCTGTCTAGAAACTGACAAGCTGATTCTAAAATACACATGGGATGGTAAGGGACTCAAAATAGCCAAAATAGTCTTGATAAAAGAAAACATATTAGGATAATTCACACCCCTGTGCTCCAAACCTTACGGCAAAGCATCAGTAATCAAGACAACACAGTACTGATGAAGGAAAATTATATAAATTGATGGAAGAGAATAGAGAGTCCATATATAAAACTATGTATCTATAGTCAATGGATTCTATTGAATCAAACCCAGTGCAATGGAATGGAATGGAATGGAATGGAATGGAATGGAATGGAATGGAATGGAATGGAATGGAATTGAACGAAAGCGAATAGAATGCTTTTCAATCAACCCGTGTGGAGTAGAGCGGAGCAGAACGCAGCGGAACGGAACGGAACGGAACAGAACGGAAAGGAACGGAATAGAATGCTATTTAATCAAACCCTGTGGCCTGGAATGGAATGGAATGCAATTGAATGGAACGAATCAGAATAGAATGCTTATCGATCAACCTGAGTGCAGTGGAGTGGAGCGGAGTGCAGCGGAATGGAAGGGAACGGAACGGAACGCAATAGAATGCTATTGAATCAACCCCAGGGGAATGGAATGGAATGGAATGGAACAGAACGGAATAGATTGCTATTGAATCAACCCCAGTGAAATGGAATGGAACGGAATGGAATGGAATGTAACGGAATGGAATAGAATGTTATTGAATCAACCCCAGTGGAATGGAATGGAATGGAAAGGAATGGAATTGAGTGGAATGGAATGGAACGAAACGGAATTGAATGCTTTTCAATCAATCCGAGTGGAGTGGAGCGGAGCGGAGTGCAGCGGAATGGAACGGAACGAAACGGAATGGATCGGAATAGAATGCTATTGAATCAACCCCAGTGGAGTGGAAGGGATTGGAATGAAATGGAATGGAACAGAACGGAATAGAATTCTATTGAATCAAACACAGTGAAATGGAATGGAATGGAATGGAATGCAATGGAATGGAATGGAACGAAAGGAAATAGAATGCTTTTCAATCAACCCGTGTGGAGTGGAGCGGAGCAGAACGGAACGGAATGGCATAGAATGCTATTGAATCAACCCCAGTGGAATGGAATGGAATGGAATGGAACGGAATGGAACAGAACGGAAAGGAACGGAATAGAATGCTATTGAATCAACCCCAGTGGAATGGAATGGAAGGGAATGGAAAGGAATGGAATGCAATGGAATGGAATGGAACGGAATAAAATGCTATTGAATCAACCACAGTGGAATGGAATGGAATGGAATGGAATGGAATGGAATGGAATGGAACGGAATGGAATGGAACAGAATGGAATAGAATGCTACTGAATCAACCTGAGTGGAGTGGAGTGGAGAGGAGCGGAGTGGAATGGAACGGAACGGAATGGAACGGAACGGCATAGAATGCTATTGAATCATCCCCAGTGGAATGGAATGGAATGGAATGGAATGGAATGGAATGGAATGGAATGGAATGGAATGAAATGGAATGGAATAGAACGGAATAGAATGCTACTCAATCAACCCCAGTGGAATGGAATGGAATACAATGCAATGGAATGCAATGGAATGCAATGGAATGCAATGGAATGCAATGGAATGGAATAGAATGCTTTTGAATCAACCCCAGTGGAATGTAATGTTATGTAATGGAATGGAATGGAATGGAATGGAATGGAACGAAACGGAATTGAATGCTTTTCAATCAACCCGAGTGGAGTGGAGCGGAGCGGAGCGCAGCTGAATGGAACGGAACGGAACGAAACGGAATAGAATGCTACTGAATCAACCCAAGTGGAATAGAATGGAATGGAAAGGAATGGAATGGAACGAAATGGAAAGGAATAGAATGCTATTGAATCAACCTGAGTGGAGTGCAGTGGAGCGGATCGGAGCGGAACGGAACTGAGCGGAACGGAACGGAATGGCTTAGAATGATATTGAATCAACCCCAGTTGAATGGAATGGAATGGATTGGAATGGAATGGAACGCAACGGAACAGAATGCTATTGAATCAACCCCAGTGGAATGGAATGGAATGGAATTGAATGGAATGGAATGGAATGGAATGGAACAAAACGGAATAGAATGCTTTTCAATCAACAGGTTTGTAGTGGAGCAGAGACGAGAGGAGCGCAGCGGAACAGAATGCAACGGAATGGAACGGAACGGAATAGAATGCTATTGAATCAACCCCAGTGGAATGGAATGGAAAGGAATGGAATGGAATGGAATGGAACCGAATGGAATAGAATTATATTGAATCAACCCCAGTGGAATGGAATGGAAAGGAATGGAATGGAATGGAATGGAACCGAATGGAATAGAATTCTATTGAATCAACCACAGTGGAATGAAAACGAATATAATGCAATGCAATGGAATGGAATGGAATGGAGCGAAACGGCATAGAATGCTTTTAAATCAACCCAAATGGAGTGGAGCAGAGTGCAGCTGAACGGAACGGAAAGGAACGGAATTGAACGGAATAGAATGCTATTGAATCAACCCCAGTGGAATGGAATGGAATGGAATGGAACGAAACGGAATAGAATGCTTTTCAATCAACCAGAGTGCAGTGGAGCGGAGCAGAGCGGAGCACAGCGGAACAGAACAGAACGGAATGGAACGGAATAGAATGCTATAGAATTAACCCCAGTGGAATGGAATGTATGGAATGGAATGGAATGGAATGGAACGGAACGGAATAGAATGCTTTTGAATAAACCCCAGTGGAATGGAATGGAATGGAATGGAATGGAATGCAATGGAACGAAACGGAATAGAATGCTTTTCAATCAACCTGAGTGGAGTGGAGCAGAGAGGAGCGAAGCACAGTGGAACAGAAAAGAACGGAACGGAATAGAATGGTATTGAATCAACCCCATTGGAATGGAATGGAATGGAATGGAATGCAATGGAATGGAATGGAATGAAAAAGAATGGTATTGAATCAACCCGAGAAGAGCGGAGTGGAGCGGAAAGGCACTTAACGGAACGGAACGGCATAGAATGCTATTGAATCAACAGCAGTGGAATGGAATGGAATGGAATGGAACAGAATGGAACGAAACAGAATAGAATGCTTTCCAATCAACCCGGGTGTTGCGTAGCGGAGAGGAGCGGAGCGGAGAGGAGCGGAGCTGAGGGGAGAGGAGCGGAGCTGAGCGCAGCGGAACGGAATGGAACGGAAAGGAACGGAACGGAGTAGAATGCTATTGAATCAACCCCATGGAATGGAATGGTATGGAAGAGAATGGAATAGAATGCGATTGAATCAATCCGAGTGGAGTGGAATGGAGCGGAGCAGAATGGAACGGAACGGAACGGAACGGAATGGTATAGAATGCTATTAAATCAACCACAGTGGAAAGGAATGGATTGGAATGGAATGGAATGGAACGGAACGGAATAGATTTCTATTGAATCAACCCCAGAGGAATGGAATGGAATGGAATGGAATGGAATGGAATGGAATGGAATGGAATGGAACGAAAGGGAATAGAATGCTTTTCAATCAACCCGAGTGGAGTGGAGCTGAGCGGAGCGGAGTGCGGCAGAACGGAACGGAACGGAATGAAACGGAACAGAATACAATGCTATTGAATCAACCCCAGTGGACTGGAATGCAATGGAATGGAATGGAATGGATCGGAATAGAATGCTATTGAATCAACCTGAGTGGATTGGAGTGGAGCGGAGCAGAGCGGAATGGAACGGAATGGAACAGAACCGCATAGAATGCTATTGAATCAACCCCAGTGGAATGGAATGGAAAGGAATGGAATGGAACGGAATAGAATGCTATTGAATCAACCCCAGTGGAATGGAATGGAATGGAATGGAATGGAATGGAATGGAATGGCATGGAATGCGAAGGAACAGAATAGAATGCTATTGAATCAACTTGAATGGAGTGGAGTGGAGTGGATCGGAGCAGAACGGAACGGAACGGAACGGAACGGCATAGAAAGCTATTGAATCAACCCCAGTGGAATGGAATGGAATGGAACCGAAAGAAATAGAATGCTATTGAATCAACCCCATGGAATGGAATGGAATGGAATGGAATGGAATGGAATGGAATGGAATGGAATGGCATGGAACAGAATGGAATAGAATGCTATTGAATCAATCCGAGTGGAGTGGAGCGCAGCGGAACGGAATGGAACGGAATGGATCGGAACGGTATAGAATGCTATTGACTCAACCACAGTGGAATGCAATGGATTGGAATGGAATGGAATGGAATGGAACGGAACGGAATACATTACTATTGAATCAACCACAATTGAACGGAATGGAATGGAATGGAATATAATGGAATGGAATGCAACGAAAGGGAATAGAATGCTTTTCAATCAACCCAAGTGGAGTGGAGCGGAGCGCAGAGGAACGGAACTCAACGGAATGGAACGGAACGGCATAGAAAGATATTGAATCAACCCCAGGGGGATGGAATGGAATGGAATGGAATGGAATGGAACGGAACGGATTAGAATGCTATTGAATCAACCCAAGTGGAATGGAATGAAATGGGATGGAACGGAAAGGTATAGAATGCTATTGAATAAACCACAGTGGAATGGAATGGAATGGAATGGAATGGAACGAAATGGAATAGAATGCTTTTCAATCAACCTGTTTGGAGTGGAGCGGAGAGGAGCGGAGCAGAACGCAGTGGAACGGAACGGATCAGAATGGAAAGGAACGGAATAGAATGCTATTGAATCAGCCCCTGTGGAATGGAATGGAATGGAATGGAATGGAATGCAATGGAATGGAATGGAATGAAACGGAATAGAATGCTTTTCAACCAACCCGATTGGAGTTGAGTGGAACGGAGCAGAGCGGAGTGCAGCGGAACGGAACGGAACGGAACGGAGTAGAATGCTATTGAATCAACACCAGTGGAATGGAATGGAATGGAACGGAACGGAATAGAATGCTGTTGAATCAACCCGAGTGGAGTGGAGAGGAGCGGAGTGGAATGGAAAGGAACGGAACGGAACGGCATAGAATGCTATTTAATCAACCCCTGTGGAATGGAATGGAATGGAATGGAATGGAAGAGAATGCTATTGAATCAAACCCAGTTCAATGGAATGGAACGGAATGGAATGGAATGTAACGGAACGGAATAGAATGCTATTGAATCAACCCCAGTGGAATGGAATGGAATTGAGTGGAATGGAATGGAACGAAATGGAATAGAATGCTTTTCAATCAACCTGAGTGGAGTGGAGCGGAGCGGAGTGGAGCGCAGAGGAACGGAACGGCACGGAACGGAACGGAACGGAATAGAATGCTATTGAATCAACCCCAGTGGAGTGGAATGGATTGGAATGGAATGGAATTGAATAGAATGGAACGGAATGGAATCGAATTCTATTGAATCAACCCCAGTGGAATGGAATGGAATGGAATGGAATGGAATGGAATGGAATGGAACGAAAGGGAATAGAATGCTTTTCAATAAACCCGTGTGGAGTGGAGCGGAGCAGATCGGAGCAGAATGCAGCGGAACGGAACGGAACAGAACGGAAAGGAATGGAATAGAATGCTATTGAATCAATCCCAGTGGAATAGAATGGAATGGAGTGGAATGGAATGGAATGGAATGGAATGGAATAGAATACTATTGAATCACACCCAGTGGATTGGAATGGAATGGAATGGAACGAAACGGAATAGAATGCTTTTCAATCAACCCGAGTGTAGTGGAGCGGTGCGGAGCGGAGCGGAGTGCAGCGGAACGGAACGGAATGGAAAGGATCAGAATAGAATGCTATTGAATCAACACCAGTGGAATGGAATGGAATGGAACGGAACGGAATAGAATGCTATTGAATCAACCCGAGTGGAGTGGAGCGGAGCGGAGCGGAATGGAACAGAATGGAACGGCATAGAATGCTACTGATTCAACCCCAGTGGAATGGAAAGGAATGGAATGGAACGGAATAGAATGCTTTTGAATCAACCCCAGTGGAATGTAATGGAATGGAATGGAATGGAATGGAATGGAATGGAATGGAACGGAATGGAATGGGATGGAATAGAATGGAACAAAACGGAATTGAATGCTTTTCAATCAACCCGAGTGGAGTGGAGCGGAGCGGAGCGGAACGAAACGGAACGGAACCGAACAAAACGGAATAGAATGCTATTGAATCAACCCAAGTGGAATGGAATGGATTGGAAATGAATGGAATGGAACGGAAGGGAAAAGAATAGAATGCTATTGAATCAACCCGAGTGGAGTGGAGTGGAGTGGATCGGATTGGAACGGAACTGAACGGAACGGAAAGGAATTGCAGAGAATGCAATTGAATCAACCCCAGTGGAATGGAATGCAATGGAATGGCACACAATGCTATTGAATCAACCCCAGTGGAATGGAATGGAATGGAATGGAATGGAATGGAATGGAATGGAACGGAATAGAATGCTTTTCAATCAACCCGTTTGGAGTGGAGCGGAGAGGAGAGGAGTGCAGCGGAATGGAACGCAACGGAACAGAACGGAACGGAATAGAATGCTATTGAATCAACCACAGTGGAATGGAATGGAATGGAATGGAACTGAATGGAATAGAATGCTATTGAATCAACCCGAGTGGAGTGGAGCGGAGCGGAGTGGAACGGAAAGGAACGGAACGGAACGGCATAGAATGCTATTGAATCAACCCCAGTGGAATGGAATGGAATGGAATGGAACAGAATAGAATGCTATTGAATCAACCCCAGTTGAATGGAATGTAACGGAATGGAATGGAATGTAACGGAATGGAATAGAATGCTATTAAATCAACCCCAGTGGAATGGAATGGCATGGAATGGAATGGAATTCAGTGGAATGGAACGGAACAAAACGGAATAGAATGCTTTTCAATCAACTGGAGTGGAGCGGAGCGGAGCAGAGCGCAGCGGAACGGAACGGAATGGAATGGAATGGAATAGAATGCTATTGAATCAACCCCAGTGGAGTGGAATGGATTGGAATGGAATGGAATGGAATGGAATGGAACGGAATAGAATTCTATTGAATCAACCCCAGTGGAATGGAATGGAATATAATGGAATGGAATGCAATGAAAGGGAATAGAATGCTTTTCAATCAAACTGAGTGGAGCGGAGTGGAGTGGAGCAGAATGGAACGGAACGGAACGAAACAGTATGGAATACAATGCTATTGAATCAACCACAGTGGAATGGAATGGAATGGAATGGAATGGAATGGAACGGAATGGAATGGAACAGAACGGAATAGAATGCTACTGAATCAACCTGAGTGGAGTGGAGTGGAGAGGAGCGGAGTGGAATGGAACGGAACGGAATGGAACGGAACGGCATAGAATGCTATTGAATCATCCCCAGTGGAATGGAATGGAATGGAATGGAATGGAATGGAATGGAATGAAATGGAATGGAATGGAATGGAATGAAATGGAATGGAATGGAATGGAATGAAATGGAATGGAATAGAACGGAATAGAATGCTACTGAATCAACCCCAGTGGAATGGAATGGAATACAATGCAATGGAATGCAATGGAATGCAATGGAATGGAATAGAATGCTTTTGAATCAACCCCAGTGGAATGTAATGTTATGTAATGGAATGGAATGGAATGGAATGGAATGGAACGAAACGGAATTGAATGCTTTTCAGTCAACCCGAGTGGAGTGGAGCGGAGCAGAGCGCAGCTGAATGGAACGGAACGGAACGAAACGGAATAGAATGCTACTGAATCAACCCAAGTGGAATAGAATGGAATGGAAAGGAATGGAATGGAACGAAATGGAAAGGAATAGAATGCTATTGAATCAACCTGAGTGGAGTGCAGTGGAGCGGATCGGAGCGGAACGGAACTGAGCGGAACGGAACGGAATGGCTTAGAATGATATTGAATCAACCCCAGTTGAATGGAATGGAATGGAATGGAATGGAATGGAATGGAATGGAACGCAACGGAACAGAATGCTATTGAATCAACCCCAGTGGAATGGAATGGAATGGAATTGAATGGAATGGAATGGAATGGAATGGAACAAAACGGAATAGAATGCTTTTCAATCAACAGGTTTGTAGTGGAGCAGAGACGAGAGGAGCGCAGCGGAACAGAATGCAACGGAATGGAACGGAACGGAATAGAATGCTATTGAATCAACCCCAGTGGAATGGAATGGAAAGGAATGGAATGGAATGGAATGGAACCGAATGGAATAGAATTATATTGAATCAACCCCAGTGGAATGGAATGGAAAGGAATGGAATGGAATGGAATGGAACCGAATGGAATACAATTCTATTGAATCAACCACAGTGGAATGAAAACGAATATAATGCAATGGAATGGAATGGAATGGAGCGAAACGGCATAGAATGCTTTTAAATCAACCCAAATGGAGTGGAGCAGAGTGCAGCTGAACGGAACGGAAAGGAACGGAATTGAACGGAATAGAATGCTATTGAATCAACCCCAGTGGAATGGAATGGAATGGAATGGAACGAAACGGAATAGAATGCTTTTCAATCAACCAGAGTGCAGTGGAGCGGAGCAGAGCGGAGCACAGCGGAACAGAACAGAACGGAATGGAACGGAATAGAATGCTATAGAATTAACCCCAGTGGAATGGAATGGTATGGAATGGAATGGAATGGAATGGAACGGAACGGAATAGAATGCTTTTGAATAAACCCCAGTGGAATGGAATGGAATGGAATGGAATGGAATGGAATGGAATGGAATGCAATGGAACGAAACGGAATAGAATGCTTTTCAATCAACCTGAGTGGAGTGGAGCGGAGAGGAGCGAAGCACAGTGGAACAGAAAAGAACGGAACGGAACGGAATAGAATGGTATTGAATCAACCCCATTGGAATGGAATGGAATGGAATGGAATGCAATGGAATGGAATGGAATGAAAAAGAATGGTATTGAATCAACCCGAGAAGAGCGGAGTGGAGCGGAAAGGCACTTAACGGAACGGAACGGCATAGAATGCTATTGAATCAACAGCAGTGGAATGGAATGGAATGGAATGGAACAGAATGGAACGAAACAGAATAGAATGCTTTCCAATCAACCCGGGTGTTGCGTAGCGGAGAGGAGCGGAGCGGAGAGGAGCGGAGCTGAGGGGAGAGGAGCGGAGCTGAGCGCAGCGGAATGGAATGGAACGGAAAGGAACGGAACGGAGTAGAATGCTATTGAATCAACCCCATGGAATGGAATGGAATGGAATGGAATGGAATGGTATGGAAGAGAATGGAATAGAATGCGATTGAATCAATCCGAGTGGAGTGGAATGGAGCGGAGCAGAATGGAACGGAACGGAACGGAACGGAATGGTATAGAATGCTATTAAATCAACCACAGTGGAAAGGAATGGATTGGAATGGAATGGAATGGAACGGAACGGAATAGATTTCTATTGAATCAACCCCAGAGGAATGGAATGGAATGGAATGGAATGGAATGGAATGGAATGGAATGGAATGGAATGGAATGGAACGAAAGGGAATAGAATGCTTTTCAATCAACCCGAGTGGAGTGGAGCTGAGCGGAGCGGAGTGCGGCAGAACGGAACGGAACGGAATGAAACGGAACAAAATACAATGCTATTGAATCAACCCCAGTGGACTGGAATGCAATGGAATGGAATGGATCGGAATAGAATGCTATTGAATCAACCCGAGTGGATTGGAGTGGAGCGGAGCAGAGCGGAATGGAACGGAATGGAACAGAACCGCATAGAATGCTATTGAATCAACCCCAGTGGAATGGAATGGAAAGGAATGGAATGGAACGGAATAGAATGCTATTGAATCAACCCCAGTGGAATGGAATGGAATGGAATGGAATGGAATGGAATGGAATGGAATGGAATGGAATGCGAAGGAACAGAATAGAATGCTATTGAATCAACTTGAATGGAGTGGAGTGGAGTGGATCGGAGCAGAACGGAACGGAACGGAACAGAACGGCATAGAAAGCTATTGAATCAACCCCAGTGGAATGGAATGGAATGGAACCGAAAGAAATAGAATGCTATTGAATCAACCCCATGGAATGGAATGGAATGGAATGGAATGGAATGGAATGGAATGGCATGGAACAGAATGGAATAGAATGCTATTGAATCAATCCGAGTGGAGTGGAGTGGAGCGCAGCGGAACGGAATGGAACGGAATGGATCGGAACGGTATAGAATGCTATTGACTCAACCACAGTGGAATGCAATGGATTGGAATGGAATGGAATGGAATGGAACGGAATACATTACTATTGAATCAACCACAATTGAACGGAATGGAATGGAATGGAATATAATGGAATGGAATGCAACGAAAGGGAATAGAATGCTTTTCAATCAACCCAAGTGGAGTGGAGCGGAGCGCAGAGGAACGGAACTCAACGGAATGGAACGGAACGGCATAGAAAGATATTGAATCAACCCCAGGGGAATGGAATGGAATGGAATGGAATGGAATGGAATGGAACGGAACGAAATAGAATGCTATTGAATCAACCCAAGTGGAATGGAATGAAATGGGATGGAACGGAAAGGTATAGAATGCTATTGAATAAACCACAGTGGAATGGAATGGAATGGAATGGAATGGAACGAAATGGAATAGAATGCTTTTCAATCAACCTGTTTGGAGTGGAGCGGAGAGGAGCGGAGCAGAACGCAGTGGAACGGAACGGATCAGAACGGAAAGGAACGGAATAGAATGCTATTGAATCAGCCCCTGTGGAATGGAATGGAATGGAATGGAATGAAACGGAATAGAATGCTTTTCAACCAACCCGATTGGAGTTGAGTGGAGCGGAGCAGAGCGGAGTGCAGCGGAACGGAACGGAACGGAACGGAGTAGAATGCTATTGAATCAACACCAGTGGAATGGAATGGAATGGAATGGAATGGAATGGAATGGAACGGAACGGAATAGAATGCTGTTGAATCAACCCAAGTGGAGTGGAGAGGAGCGGAGTGGAATGGAAAGGAACGGAATGGAACGGCATAGAATGCTATTTAATCAACCCCTGTGGAATGGAATGGAATGGAATGGAACGGAAGAGAATGCTATTGAATCAAACCCAGTTCAATGGAATGGAACGGAATGGAATGGAATGTAACGGAACGGAATAGAATGCTATTGAATCAACCCCAGTGGAATGGAATGGAATGGAATGGAATTGAGTGGAATGGAATGGAACGAAATGGAATAGAATGCTTTTCAATCAACCTGAGTGGAGTGGAGCGGAGCGGAGTGGAGCGCAGAGGAACGGAACGGCACGGAACGGAACGGAACGGAATAGAATGCTATTGAATCAACCCCAGTGGAGTGGAATGGATTGGAATGGAATGGAATTGAATAGAATGGAACGGAATGGAATCGAATTCTATTGAATCAACCCCAGTGGAATGGAATGGAATGGAATGGAATGGAATGGAATGGAATGGAATGGAACGAAAGGGAATAGAATGCTTTTCAATAAACCCGTGTGGAGTGGAGCGGAGCAGATCGGAGCAGAATGCAGCGGAACGGAACGGAACAGAACGGAAAGGAATGGAATAGAATGCTATTGAATCAACCCCAGTGGAATAGAATGGAATGGAGTGGAATGGAATGGAATGGAATGGAATAGAATACTATTGAATCACACCCAGTGGATTGGAATGGAATGGAATGGAACGAAACGGAATAGAATGCTTTTCAATCAACCCGAGTGTAGTGGAGCGGTGCGGAGCGGAGCGGAGTGCAGCGGAACGGAACGGAATGGAAAGGATCAGAATAGAATGCTATTGAATCAACACCAGTGGAATGGAATGGAATGGAATGGAACGGAACGGAATAGAATGCTATTGAATCAACCCGAGTGGAGTGGAGCAGAGCGGAGCGGAATGGAACGGAATGGAACGGCATAGAATGCTACTGATTCAACCCCAGTGGAATGGAAAGGAATGGAATGGAACGGAATAGAATGCTTTTGAATCAACCCCAGTGGAATGTAATGGAATGGAATGGAATGGAATGGAATGGAATGGAACGGAATGGAATGGGATGGAATAGAATGGAACAAAACGGAATTGAATGCTTTTCAATCAACCCGAGTGGAGTGGAGCGGAGCGGAGCGGAACGAAACGGAACGGAACCGAACAAAACGGAATAGAATGCTATTGAATCAACCCAAGTGGAATGGAATGGATTGGAAATGAATGGAATGGAACGGAAGGGAAAAGAATAGAATGCTATTGAATCAACCCGAGTGGAGTGGAGTGGAGTGGATCGGATTGGAACGGAACTGAACGGAACGGAAAGGAATTGCATAGAATGCAATTGAATCAACCCCAGTGGAATGGAATGGAATGGAATGGAATGGCACACAATGCTATTGAATCAACCGCAGTGGAATGGAATGGAATGGAATGGAATGGAATGGAATGGAATGGAACGGAATAGAATGCTTTTCAATCAACCCGTTTGGAGTGGAGCGGAGAGGAGAGGAGTGCAGCAGAATGGAACGCAACGGAACGGAACGGAACGGAATAGAATGCTATTGAATCAACCACAGTGGAATGGAATGGAATGGAATGGAACTGAACGGAATAGAATGCTATTGAATCAACCCGAGTGGAGTGGAGTGGAGCGGAGCGGAGTGGAATGGAAAGGAACGGAACGGAACGGCATAGAATGCTATTGAATCAACCCCAGTGGAATGGAATGGAATGGAATGGAACAGAATAGAATGCTATTGAATCAACCCCAGTTGAATGGAATGTAACGGAATGGAATGGAATGTAACGGAATGGAATAGAATGCTATTAAATCAACCCCAGTGGAATGGAATGGCATGGAATGGAATGGAATTCAGTGGAATGGAACGGAACAAAACGGAATAGAATGCTTTTCAATCAACTGGAGTGGAGCGGAGCGGAGCGGAGCGGAGCGGAGCGGAGCAGAGCGCAGCGGAACGGAACGGAACGGAATGGAATGGAATGGAATAGAATGCTATTGAATCAACCCCAGTGGAGTGGAATGGATTGGAATGGAATGGAATGGAATGGAATGGAACGGAATAGAATTCTATTGAATCAACCCCAGTGGAATGGAATGGAATATAATGGAATGGAATGCAATGAAAGGGAATAGAATGCTTTTCAATCAAACTGAGTGGAGCGGAGTGGAGTGGAGCAGAATGGAACGGAACGGAACGAAACAGTACGGAATACAATGCTATTGAATCAACAACAGTGGAATGGAATGGAGGGGAATGGAATGGAATGGAATGGAACGGAATGAAACGGAATAGAATGCTTTTCAATCAAACCTACTGGATTGGAGTGGAGAGGAGCGAAGCGCAGTGGAACGGAAAGGAACGGAATGGAACGGAACGGAATAGAATGCTATTGAATCAATCCCAGTGCAATGGAAAGAAAAGGAATTGAATGGAATGGAATGGAATGGAACAGAATGGAACGGAATAGAATGCTATTGCATCAACCCGAGTGGAGTGGAGTGGAGCGGAATGGAGTGGAACGGAATGGAACGGAGCAGCACAGAATGCTTTTGCGTCAACCCCAGTGGAATGGAATGGAATGGAATGGAATGGAATGGAATAGAATGCTATTGAATCAACCCCAGTGGAATGGAATGGAATCGAATCGAATCGAATCGAATCGAATCGAATGGGATGAAACGGAATAGAATGCTTTTCAATCAACCCGAGTAGAGTGCAGCGGAGTGGATCGGAGTGGAGCGCAGCGGAACAGAATGGAACGGAACGGAACGGCATAAAATGCTGTTGAATAAACTCCAGTGGAATGGAATGGAATAGAATGGAATGGAACGGAATGGAATGGAATGGAACGGAATGGAATAGAATGCTGTTGAATCAACCCCAGTGGAATGGAATGGAATGGAACGAAATGGAATGGAATGGAATGGAATAGAATGGAATGAAACGGCATTGAATGCTTTTCAATCAACCCGAGGAGTGGAGTGGAGCAGAGCGGAGCGCAGCAGAACGGAACGGAACGGAACGGAATAGAATGCTATTGAATCAACCCAAGTGGAATACAATGGAATGGAAAGGAATGGAATGGAATGGAACGGAATGGAAAAGAATGCTATTGAATCAACCCGAGTGGAGTAGAGTGGAGCAGATCGAAGCGGAACGCAACTGAACGGAACGGAACGGAATGGAGTACAATGCTATTGAATCAACCCCAGTTGAATGGAATGGAATGGAACAAAACGGAATAGAATGCTATTGAATCAACCCGTTTGTAGTGGAGCGTAGAGGAGCATAGCGCAGCGGAACAGAACGCAATGGAACAGAATGGAAAGGAATAGAATGCTATTAAATCAACCACAGTGGAATGGAATGGAATGGAATGGAACGAAAGGGAATAGAATTCTTTTCAATCAACCCATGTGGAGTGAAGTGGAGCGGAGCGCAGCGGAACGGAATGGAACGGAATGGAATAGAATGCTATTGAATCAACCCCAGTGGAGTGGAATGGATTGGAATGGAATGGAATGGAATGCAATGGAATGGAACGGAATAGAATTCTATTGAATCAACCCCAGTGGAATGGAATGGAATGGGATGGAATGGAATGGAATGGAATGGAATGGGATGGAACGAAAGGGAATAGAATGCTTTTCAATAAACCCGTGTGGAGTGGAGTGGAGCAGAGCGGAGCAGAACACAGCGGAACGGAATGTAACAGAATGGAAAGGAGCGGTATAGAGTGCTATTGAATCAACCCCAGTAGAATGGAATGGAATGGAGTGCAATGGAATGGAATGGAATGGAATGGAATGGAATAGAATGCTATTGAATCAACATCATTGGAATGGAATGGAATGGAATGGAACAGAACGGAATATAATGCTATTGAATCAACCCGAGTGGAGTGGAGTGGAGCGGAGTGGAGCGGAACAGAACGGAACTGAACGGCATAGAATGCTATTGATTCAACCCCAGTGTAATGGAATGGAATGGAATGGAATAAAACGGAACGGAATAGAATGCTATTGAATCAACAGCAGTGGAATGGAATGGAATGGAATGGAACGGAACAGAATAGAATGCTTTTCAATCAACCCGTTTGGAGTGGAGCGGAGAGGAGCGGAGCGCAGCGGAATGGAACGCAATGGAACAGAATGGAACGAAATAGAATGATATTGAATCAACCACAGTGGAATGGAATGGAATGGAACGAAACGGAATTGAATACTTTTCAATCATCCCGAGTGGAGTGGAGCGGAGCGGAGCAGAACGGAACGGAACGGAACGGAACAAAACGGAATAGAATGCTATTGAATCAACCCCAGTGGAATGGAATGGAATGGAACGGAATAGAATGATTTGAATCAACCACAGTGCAATGGAATGGAATGGAATGGAATGGAATGGAATGGAATGGAATGGAATGAAACGGAATTGAATGCTTTTCAATCAACCCAAGTGGAGTGCAGCGGAGCAGTGCGGAGCGGAGCGGAATGGAACGCAGCAGAAAGGAACGGAACGGAACAGAATAGAATGCTATTGAATCAACCCAAGTGGAATACAATGGAATGGAAGGGAATGGAATGGAACGGAATGGAACGGAAAAGAATGCTATTGAATCAACCCGAGTGGAGTGGAGTGGAGTGGATCAGAGTGGAATGGAACTGAACGGAATGGAATGGAATGGCTTAGAATGCTATTGAATCAACCCCAGTTGAATGGAATGGAATGGAATGGAATGGAATGGAACGGAATAGAATGTTATTGAATCAACCCCAGTGGAATGGAATGGAATGGAATGGAATGGAACGAAATGGAATAGAATGATTTTCAATCAACCCGCTTGGAGTGGAGCGGAGAGGAGCGGAGCGCAGCGGAACGGAACGCAATGGAACGGAATGGAATGGCATAGAATGCTATTGAATCTACCACAGTGGAATGGAATGGAATGGAATGGAATGGAATGGAACGGAATACAATGCTATTGAAGCAAACCAAGTGCACTGGAGCGGAGCGGAGCGGAACGGAACGGCATAGAATGCTATTGAGTCAACCCCAGTGGAATGGAATGGAATGAAATGGAATGGAATGGAATGGAATGGAACGGAATAGAATGCTATTGAATCAACCCCAGTGG
Source organism: Pan paniscus (assembly GCF_029289425.2). Classification (NCBI taxonomy): domain Eukaryota; kingdom Metazoa; phylum Chordata; class Mammalia; order Primates; family Hominidae; genus Pan; species Pan paniscus. The sequence goes on along the minus strand of NC_073267.2, from coordinate 39,228,874 downwards.
AATGGAATGGAATGGAATGCAATGGAACGAAACGGAATAGAATGCTTTTCAATCAACCCGAGTGGAGTGGAGCGGAGAAGAGTGAAGCGCAGTGGAACGGACAGGAATGGAACGAAACGGAACAGAATAGAATGCTATTGAATCAACCCCAGTGGAATGGAATGGAATGGAATTGAATGGAATGGAATGGAATGCAATGGAATGGAACGGAACGGAATAGAATGCTATTGAACCAACCACAGTGGAATGGAATGGAATGGAATGGAACGAAACGGAATAGAATGATTTTAAATCAACCCGAGTGGAGTGGAGTGGAGCACAGCAGAACGGAGCAGAACGGAATGGAACGGAATAGGATGCTATTGAATCAACCCCAGTGGAATGGAATGGAATCAAATGGAACAGAATGAAACGGAATAGAATGCTTTTCAATCAAACCGACTGGATTGGAGTGGAGAGGAGCGAAGCGCAGCGGAACGGAAAGGAACGGAATGGAACGGAACGGAATAGAATGCTACTGAATCAATCCCAGTGCGATGGAAAGAAAAGGAATGGAGTGGAATGGAATGGAACGGAACGGAACGGAATAGAACGCTATTGAATCAACCCCAGTGGAATGGAATGGAATGGAATTGAATGGAATGAAATGGAATGCAATGGAATGGAATGGAACGGAATAGAATGCTATTGAATTAACCACAGTGGAATGGAATGGAATGGAATGGAATGGAACGGAACGGAATAGAATGCTATTGAATCAACCCAAGTGGAGTGGAGTGGAGCGGAGTGGAGTGGAACGGAATGGAACGGAATGGAATGGAACGGCATAGAATGCTATTGAATCATCCCCAGTGGAATGAAATGGAATGGAATGGAATGGAACGGAATAGAACTCTACTGAATCAACCCCAGTGGAATGGAATGGAATATAATGCAAAGGAATGGAATGGTGCGAAACGGAATAGAATGCTTTTAAATCAACCCGAGTGGAGTGGAGTGGAGCACAGCCGAACGGAACGGAATGGAACGGAATGGAACGGAATAGAATGCTATTGAATCAACACCAGTGGAATGGAATGGAATGGAATGGAATGGAATGGAACGGAATAGAACGCTATTGCATCAACTCAAGTAGAGTGGAGTGGAGCAGAATGGAGCGGAATGGAATGGAACGGAACGGCACAGAATGCTATCGCATCAACCCCAGTTGAATGGAATGGATTGGAATGGAATGGAATGGAAAAGAATGGAAGCGAATGATATTGAATCAACCCCAGTGGAATGGAAGGGAATGGAATGGAGTGGAATGGAATGGAATGGAATAGAATGGAATGGAACGAAACGGAATAGAATGGTTTTCAGTCAAACCAAGTGGAGTGCAGCAGATGGGATCGGAGCATAGCACAGCAGAACAGAACGGAATGGAACGGAATGGAACAGAATGCTATTGAATCAACCCCAGTGGAATGGAAAGGAATGGGATGGAAAAGAATGGAATGGAATATAATGGTATGGAATGGAATGGAACGCAACTGAATAGAAGGCTCTTGAATCAACCCGAGAGGAGTGGAGTGGAGCGGAGCGGAACGGAACGGAATGGAATGGAACAGAACGGCATTAAATGTTATTGAATCAACCCCAGTGGCATGGAATGGAATGGAATAGAATGGAATGGAATGGAAAGGAATGGAATAGAATGCCATTGAACCAACCCCAGTGGAATGGAATGGAATGGAATGGAACGGAATAGAATGCTATTGAATCATACCAAGTGCAGTGGAGTGGAGCGGAGCGGAGTGGAACAGAAAAGAACAGAACAGAACGGAACAACATAGAATGCTATTGAATCAACCCCAGTGGAATGGAATGGAATGGAATGGAATGGAACGAAAAGGAATAGAATGCTTTTCAATCAAGCGAGTGGAGTGTAGCGGAGAGGAGCGAAGCGCAGCGGAATGGACAGGAACGGAACGGAACGGAATAGAATGCAATTGAATCAACCCCAGTGGAATGGAATGGAATGGAATGGAATGGAATGGAATGGAATGGAATGGAATGGAATGGAATGGATTGGAATGGAACGGAATGGAATAGAAAGCTATTGAATCAACCACAGTGGAATGGAATGGAATAGAATGGAATGCAATGGAATGGAATGGAAAGAATGGGAATAGAATGCTTTTCAATCAACCCGTGTGGAGTGGAGCGGAGTGGAGTGGATCATAACGCAGCGGAACGGAACGGAACTCAATGGAAAGGAACGGAATACAATGCTATTGAATCAACCCCAGTGGAATGGAATGGAATGGAATGACATGGAATGGAATGGAACGGAGTAGAAAGCTACTGAATCAACCCCAGTGGAATGGAATGGAATATAATGCAATGGAATGGAATGGAATGGAATGGAATGGAATGGAATGGAGCAAAACGGAATACAATGCTTTTCAATCAACCTGAGTGGAGTGGAGCAGAGCGCAGCCGAACGGAACGGAACGGAACGGAATGGAATGGAATAGAATGCTATTGAATCAACACCAGTGGAATGGAATGGAACGGAATGGAATGGAATGGAATGGAATGAAACGGAAAGGAATGCTTTTTAATCAACCCGAGTGGAGTGGAGCGGAGCAAAGCAGAGCACAGCGGAACGGAACAGAACAGAATGGAACGGAATAGAATGCTATTGAATCAACCCCAGTGGAATGGAATGGAACGGAATGGAACGGAATAGAATGCTTTTCAATCAAGCCCAGTGGAATGGAATGGAATGGAATGGAACGGAACGGAACGAAAAGGAATAGAAAGCTTTTCAATCAACCCGAGTGGAGTGCAGCGGAGTGGATCGGAGTGGAGCGCAGCAGAACAGAATGGAACGGAATGGAACGCAATAGAATGCTATTGAATCAACCTCAGTGGAATGCAATGGAATGGAATGGAATATAATAGAATGGAATGGAACGGAACGGAACGGAATAGAATGCTCTTGAATCAACCCCAGTGGAATGGAATGGAATGGAATGGAATGGAATGGAATGGAACGGAACGGAATAGAATGCTATTGAATCAAACCGAGTGCAGTGCAGTGGAGTGGAGCAGAGCAGAGCAAAACGGAACTGAACGGAACAGAAGAGAACGGCATAGAATGCTATTGAATCAACCCCAGTGGAATGGAATGGAATGGAACGGAGTAGAATGATTTGAATCAACCACAGTGCAATGGAATGGAATGGAATGGAATGGAATGGAATGGAATAGAATGGAATGAAACGGAATTGAATGCTTTTCAATCAACCTGAGTGGAGTGGAGCGGAGCGGTGCGGAGCGGAGCGCAGTGGAAAGGAACGGAACGGAACGGAATAGAATGCTATAGAATCAACCCAAGTGGAATACAATGGAATGGAAAGGAATGGAATGGAACAGAACGGAACGGAAAAGAATGCTATTGAATCAACCCGAGGGGAGTGGAGCGGATCGGAGTGGAACGGAACTGAACGGAACGGAACGGAATGGCTTAGAATGTTATTGAATCAACCCCAGTTGAATGGAATGGAATGGAATTGAATGGAACGGAATGGAATAGAATGTTATTGAATCAACCCCAGTGGAATGGAATATAATGGAATGGAATGGAATGGAATGGAATGAAACGGAATAGAATGATTTTCAATCAACCCGCTTGGAGTGGAGTGGAGAGGAGCGGAGCGCAGCGGAACGGATCGCAACGGAACAGAATGGAACGGCATAGAATGCTATTGAATCTACCACAGTGGAATGGAAATGAATGGAATGGAATGGAACGGAATAGAATGCTATTGAATCAAACTGAGTGCAGTGGAGTGGAGCGGAGTGGAGCGGAACGGAACGGAACGGAATGGAACGGCATAGAATGCTATTGAGTCAACCCCAGTGGAATGGAATGGAATGGAACGGAATAGAATGCTATTGAATCAACCCCAGTGGAATGGAATGGAATGGAATGCAATGGAATGAAACGGAATAGAATGCTTTTCTATCAACCAGAGTGGAGTGGAGCGGAGAAGAGTGAAGCGCAGTGGAACGGACAGGAACGGAACGAAATGGAACTTTTGGTCATCAAAGACCAAAAGTAGATAAAACCACAAAGATGGGGAGAAAACAGAAGAGAAAAACAGGAAACTCTAAAATGCAGAGCGCCTCTCCTCCTCCAAAGGAATGCAGTTCCTCACCAGCAACGGAACAAAGCTGGATGAAGAATGATTTTGACGAGCTGAGAGAAGAAGGCTTCAGACGATCAAATTACTCTGAGCTACGGGAGGACATTCAAACCAAAGGCAAAGAAGTTGAAAACTTTGAAAAAAATTTAGAACAATGTATAACTAGAATAACCAATACAGAGAACTGCTTAAAAGGAGCTGATGGAGCTGAAAACCAAGGCTCGAGAACTACGTGAAGAATGCAGAAGCCTCAGGAGCCGATGCGATCAACTGGAAGAAAGGGTATCAGCAATGGAAGATGAAATGAATGAAACGAAGCAAGAAGGGAAGTCTAGAGAAAAAAGAATAAAAAGAAATGAGCAAAGCCTCCAAGAAATATGGGACTATGTGAAAAGACCAAATCTACGTCTGATTGGTGTACCTGAAAGTGATGCGGAGAATGAAACCAAGTTGGAAAACACTCTGCAGGATATTATCCAGGAGAACTTCCACAATCTAGCAAGGCAGGCCAACGTTCAGATTCAGGAAATACAGAGAACGCCACAAAGATACTCCTCGAGAAGAGCAACTCCAAGACACATAATTGTCAGATTCACCAAAGTTGAAATGAAGGAAAAAATGTTAAGGGCAGCCAGACAGAAAGGTCGGGTTACCCTCAAAGGGAAGCCCATCAGACTGACAGCGGATCTCTCGGCAGAAACCCTACAAGCCAGAAGAGAGTGGGGGCCAATATTCAACATTCTTAAAGAAAAGAATTTTCAACCCAGAATTTCATATCCAGCCAAACTAAGCTTCATAAGTGAAGGAGAAATAAAATACTTTACAGACAAGCAAATGCTGACCGATTTTGTCACCACCAGGCCTGCCCTAAAAGAGCTCCTGAAGGAAGCACTAAATATGGAAAGGAACAACCGGTACCAGCCGCTGCAAAATCATGCCAAAATGTAAAGACCATCAAGACTAGGAAGAAACTGCATCAACTAACGAGCAAAATCACCAGCTAACATCATAATGACAGGATCAAATTCACACATAACAATATTAACTTTAAATGTAAATGGACTAAATTCTCCAATTAAAAGACACAGACTGGCAAGTTGGATAAAGAGTCAAGACCCATCAGTGTGCTGTATTCAGGAAACCCATCTCACGTGCAGAGACACACATAGGCTCAAAATAAAAGGATGGAGGAAGATCTACCAAGCAAATGGAAAACAAAAAAAGGCAGGACTTGCAATCCTAGTCTCTGATAAAACAGACTTTAAACCAACAAAGATCAAAAGAGACAAAGAAGGCCATTACATAATGGTAAAGGGATCAATTCAAGAAGAGGAGCTAACTATCCTAAATATTTATGCACCCAATACAGGAGCACCCAGATTCATAAAGCAAGTCCTGAGTGACCTACAAAGAGACTTAGACTCCCACACATTAATAATGGGAGACTTTAACACCCCACTGTCAACATTAGACAGATCAACGAGACAGAAAGTCAACAAGGATACCCAGGAATTGAACTCAGCTCTGCACCAAGCGGACCTAATAGACATCTACAGAACTCTCCACCCCAAATCAACAGAATATACATTTTTTTCAGCACCACACCACACCTACTCCAAAATTGACCACATACTTGGAAGTAAAGCTCTCCTCAGCAAATGCAAAAGAACAGAAATTATAACAAACTATCTCTCAGACCACAGTGCAATCAAACTAGAACTCAGGATTAAGAATCTCACTCAAAACCACTCAACTACATGGAAACTGAACAACCTGCTCCTGAATGACTGCTGGGTACATAACGAAATGAAGGCAGAAATAAAGATGTTCTTTGAAACCAATGAGAACAAAGACACAACATAGCAGAATCTCTGGGATGCATTCAAAGCAGTGTGCAGAGGGAAATTTATAGCACTAAATGCCCACAAGAGAAAGCAGGAAAGATCCAAAATTGACACCCTAACATCACAATTAAAAGAACTAGAAAAGCAAGAGCAAACACATTCAAAAGCTAGCAGAAGGCAAGATATAACTAAAATCAGAGCAGAACTGAAGGAAATAGAGACACAAAAAACTCTTCAAAAAATTAATGAATCCAGGAGCTGGTTTTTTGAAAGGATCAACAAAATTGATAGACCGCTAGCAAGACTAATAAAGAAAAAAAGAGAGAAGAATCAAATAGACGCAATAAAAAATGATAAAGGGGATATCACCACCGATCCCACAGAAATACAAACTACCATCAGAGAATACTACAAACACCTCTACGCAAATAAACTAGAAAATCTAGAAGAAATGGATACATTCCTCGACACATACACTCTCCCAAGACTAAACCAGGAAGAAGTTGAATCTCTGAATAGACCAATAACAGGAGCTGAAATTGTGGCAATAATCAATAGTTTACCAACCAAAAAGAGTCCAGGACCAGATGGATTCACAGCCGAATTCTACCAGAAGTACAAGGAGGAACTGGTACCATTCCTTCTGAAACTATTCCAATCAATAGAAAAAGAGGGAATCCTCCCTAACTCATTTTATGAGGCCAGCATCATTCTGATACCAAAGCCTGGCAGAGACACAACCAAAAAAGAGAATTTTAGACCAATATCCTTGATGAACATTGATGCAAAAATCCTCAATAAAATACTGGCAAACCGAATCCAGCAGCACATCAAAAAGCTTATCCACCATGATCAAGTGGGCTTCATCCCTGGGATGCAAGGCTGGTTCAACATACGCAAATCAATAAATGTAATCCAGCATATAAACAGAGCCAAAGACAAAAACCACATGATTATCTCAATAGATGCAGAAAAAGCCTTTGACAAAATTCAACAACCCTTCATGCTAAAAACTCTCAATAAATTAGGTATTGATGGGACATATTTCAAAATAATAAGAGCTATCTATGACAAACCCACAGCCAATATCATACTGAATGGGCAAAAACTGGAAGCATTCCCTTTGAAAACTGGCACAAGACAGGGATGCCCTCTCTCACCGCTCCTATTCAACATAGTGTTGGAAGTTCTGGCCAGGGCAATCAGGCAGGAGAAGGAAATAAAGGGTATTCAATTAGGAAAAGAGGAAATCAAATTGTCCCTGTTTGCAGACGACATGATTGTTTATCTAGAAAACCCCATCGTCTCAGCCCAAAATCTCCTTAAGATGATAAGCAACTTCAGCAAAGTCTCAGGATACAAAATCAATGTACAAAAATCACAAGCATTCTTATACACCAACAACAGACAAACAGAGAGCCAAATCATGAGTGAACTCCCATTCACAATTGCTTCAAAGAGAATAAAATACCTAGGAATCCAACTTACAAGGGAAGTGAAGCACCTCTTCAAGGAGAACTACAAACCACTGCTCAAGGAAATAAAAGAGGATACAAACAAATGGAAGAACATTCCTTGCTCATGGGTAGGAAGAATCAATATCGTGAAAATGGCCATACTGCCCAAGGTAATTTACACATTCAATGCCATCCCCATCAAGCTACCAATGACTTTCTTCACAGAATTGGAAAAAATTACTTCAAAGTTCATATGGAACCAAAAGAGAGCCCGCATCGCCAAGTCAATCCTAAGCCAAAAGAACAAAGCTGGAGGCATCACACTACCTGACTTCAAACTATACTACAAGGCTACAGTAACCAAAACAGCATGGTACTGGTACCAAAACAGAAATATAGATCAATGGAACAGAACAGAGCCCTCAGAAATAACGCCGCTTACCTACAACTATCTGATCTTTGACAAACCTGAGAAAAACAAGCAATGGGGAAAGGATTCCCTATTTAATAAATGGTGCTGGGAAAACTGGCTAGCCATATGTAGAAAGCTGAAACTGGATCCCTTCCTTACATCTTATACAAAAATCAATTCAAGATGGATTAAAGATTTAAACGTTAGACCTAAAACCATAAAAACCCTAGAAGAAAACCTAGGCATTACCATTCAGGACATAGGCGTGGGCAAGGACTTCATGTCCAAAACACCAAAAGCAATGGCAACAAAAGACAAAATTGACAAATGGGATCTAATTAAACTAAAGAGCTTCTGCACAGCAAAAGAAACTACCATCAGAGTGAATAGGCAACCTACAACATGGGAGAAAATTTTCACAACCTACTCATCTGACAAAGGGCTAATATCCAGAATCTACAGTGAACTCAAACAAATTTACAAGAAAAAAACAAACAACCCCATCAAAAAGTGGGCGAAGGACATGAACAGGCACTTCTCAAAAGAAGACATTTATGCAGCCAAAAAACACATGAAAAAATGCTCATCATCACTGGCCATCAGAGAAATGCAAATCAAAACCACTATGAGATATCATCTCACACCAGTTAGAATGGCAATCATTAAAAAGTCAGGAAACAACAGGTGCTGGAGAGGATGTGGAGAAATAGGAACACTTTTACACTGTTGGTGGGACTGTAAACTAGTTCAACCATTGTGGAAGTCAGTGTGGCGATTCCTCAGGGATCTAGAACTAGAAATACCATTTGACCCAGCCATCCCATTACTGGGTATATACCCAAATGACTATAAATCATGCTGCTATAAAGACACATGCACACGTATGTTTATTGCGGCATTATTCACAATAGCAAAGACTTGGAACCAACCCAAATGTCCAACAATGATAGGCTGGATTAAGAAAATGTGGCACATATACACCATGGAACACTACGCAGCCATAAAAAATGATGAGTTCATATCCTTTGTAGGGACATGGATGAAATTGGAAACCATCATTCTCAGTAAACTATCGCAAGAACAAAAAACCAAACACCGCATATTCTCACTCATAGGTGGGAATTGAACAATGAGATCACATGGACACAGGAAGGGGAATATCATACTCTGGGGACTGTGGTGGGGAGGGGGGAGGGGGGAGGGATAGCATTGGGAGATATACCTAATGCTAGATGACGAGTTAGTGGGTGCAGCGCACCAGCATGGCACATGTATACATATGTAACTAACCTGCACAATGTGCACATGTACCCTAAAACTTAAAGTATAATAAAAAAAAAAAGGAAAAAAAAAAAGACACAAAGTGGCATCCTGGATAAAAAGACAGTACCCATCCATCTGTTGCTTTCAAGACACACCCTTTGCCTCAGAGTAAAAGGGTGGAGCATATTCTACCATGCAAACGAAACAAAAACAAGCAGCAGTCACTATTCTTATATTAGATAAAACAAATTTAAACAACAAAAAAAAAACTAAGAGGGACAAGAAGAGCATTTTGATAAAGGGTGCAATCTAACAAGAAGCCTTAACTATCTTAAATATATATGTGATTACCACTGGAGCATCCAAATTCATAAAATGACTTCTTCTTTGCCTACCGATGAAAAGAAGAATGACAAGGGCATATTGATAAAGGGTAAAATCCTGTGAGAAGCCTTAAATATCTTAAATATATATACACTTAATATTGGAGCACCCAGATTTACAAAATGACTTTTTCTTTGCCCACAAAAAGGTTTAGACAACATCACAATAGTAGTAAGAGACTTCAACACCCTACTTACAGCATTAGACATATCACTGAGGCCAAAAAAAAAAAAAACTAACAGGAAAACTCTGGAGTTAAACTCAACACTTGACCAATTGGACCTAATAGACATCTATTGAAAACTCCATCGAACAACCACAGAATGTACATTTTTCTCATCTGCACAAAAAAAAATTCTAAGATCAACCACATGCTCAGTGATAAATAAAGCCTCAATAGATTAAGGAAAAATGAAATCTCACCAAGCACACTGTTGGAGCACAGTACAATAAAAAATACAAATGAATACGAAGATCTCTCAAACCTACAGAAATACATGAAAATTACACAACTTACTCCTGAATAAATCCTTTGTAAACATCAAAGTAAGGCAGAAATATAAAAATTACTTGAAATTGATAAAAATAGGAACACAACTTACCAAAATTTCTGAGATGCAGCCAAAGCAGTGTTAAGAGGAAACTTTATAGCCCTAAATGCCTTTATCAAGAAGTTAGAAATGTCTCAAATTAACGATGTAACTTTGCACCTAAAGGAACTTGAAAAAAAGAACAAACCAACCCCAAAGCTAGCATGAGAGAAGACATAACAGCAATTAGAGAAGAATTTAATGAAGTTGAGATGCAAAAATGTATACAACAGTCCAAGAAAACAAAAAATTGGTTCTTCAAAAAAAAATTGATAAGCTCCTAGCCAAATTAACAAATATAAAAAAGAAAGAGAAGATCCAAATAAGCACAATAAAAATGACAGGTTATATTAGAATGGATCAGATAGAGATACAAAAGATCCTCAGGGAGTACTATGAACAGCTCTGCACGCAAATTAGAAAATCTGGAGAAAATGAATAAATTCCAGGAAGCACACAGTCTCCCAAGATGGAATCAGAAAGAGATCAAAACTGTAAGTAGACTAATATCAACTTCTGACATTGAATCAGTACTAAAGAACCTACCACCACCACCAACAACAACAACAAAAAGGCCTGAAATAGGTAGATTGGCTGCTGAGTTTTACCAGACATACTAAGAAGAAATGATATCAATCCTACTAAAATTATTTCAAAATATCAAGGCTGTGGGGCTCCTTCCTAACTCATTCTTTGAAACCAGCAGTAGCATGATACGAAAATCTGGCAGAGACACTGTGAAAAAACAAAACTTCAGACCAAGATCCCTCATGAACAGAAAATGTAAAAATCCTCAACAAAATACTAGCAAACCAAATTCAGCACCACATCAGAAAGGTAATACACCATGGTCAAGTAGGCTTTATTCCTGGGATGCAAGCTGGTTCAACATATGCAAACCAATAAATGTGATTCACCAGCTAAATAGAATCAAAAGTAAAAACCATATGATTTTCTAAACAGATACACAAAGGTCTTCTTAATAAAATCCAACACTACTTCATGGTAAAAATCCTCAATAGACTAGGCATCCAAGGAACATACCTTAAAATAATAAGAGTCATCTATGGGAAACCCACAGTCAACATCATACTCAATAGGTTAAAAACTTAAAACTATTTCTATGAGAACTGAAACAAGACAAGGATGCTCACTCACAGCACTCCTATTCAGCTTAGTACTGGAAGTCCTATGCAGAGCAATCAGGCAAGAGAAAGAAAAAGTAACCAAACAGGAAAAGAAGTCAAACTATCTCTCTTCGCTGAAAATATGATCCTATGCCTAGAAAATCCTAGAGATTCTGCCAGAAGGCTCCTAGAATTAATAACTTTAGTATAGTCTCAGGATACAAAATCAGTGTAAACAGTACTGATTATGGTGAAATAAGTAGCATTTCCATACACCAACAATGTCCAGGCCAAGAGTGAAATCAAGAACACAATTCCACTTAAAATAGCCACAAAAAAGAGAAATACCTAGGAATACAGATAACCAAGGAAATGAAAGATCTCTTCAAGGAGAACTACAAAACACTGCTGAAAGTCACACACCTACAACCATATGATATTTGACAAGGCTGGCAAGAACAAGCAATGGGGAAAGGACTCCCTAGTCAATACATTCTGGGATAACTGGCTTGCCATATGCAGAAGATTGAACCTAGACCTTTACCTTGCAACATGCCCAAAAATTAAATTTAAATGGATTAAAAATTTAAGTGTAAGACCTCAAACTATAAAAATTCTGGAAGGTAACCTAGGAAATAGTTTTTTGACATCAGCCTTGGCAAGTCGTTTTTGGCTAAGTCCCCAAAAGCAATTACAACCAAAACAAAAATAGACAAGTAGGACTTAATTTGACTAAATAGCTTCTGCACAGCAAAATAAACTATCAACAGGGGAAAGAGGCATCCTCCAGAATGGGAGGAGATATTCACAAACTATGAATCTAACAAAAGCCTAATATCCAGACTCTATAGGGAACTCAAATCAACAAGCCAAAAAAAAAAACCATTAAAAAATAAAAAAGGGGCAAATGAGATGAACAGATATGCCTGAACAGAAGATATACAAGTGGCCAACAAACATGAAAAATTGCTCAGCATCAGTAATTATCAGATAAATGCAAATCAGAACCACAATGAGATACCATCTCATGTTAGTCAGAATGGCTATTACTAAAAAGTCAATAAATAACATGTTGGCAAGGCTGTGCAGAAAAGGAAACACTTTACATCATTGGCAGGATTGTAAATTAGTTCAGCAATCATGGAGAGCAGTCTCAAGATTTCTGAAAGAACTTAAAACAGAACCACCAATTTACCCAGCAATCCTACAACTGGGTATATACCCAAAAGAAAATAAGTCATTCAACCAAAAAGACATATGCACTTGAATGCATCACTGTGCTATTCACAATAGCAAAGATGTGGGATCAATCCAGATGCCCATCAATGGTATATTGGATAAAGAAAACCTGGTATGTATACACCATGGAATACTACACAGCTGTGAAATATAATGAAATCATGTCCTTGGTATCAACATAGGTGGAACCAGAGGCCATAATTTCAAGCAAATTAATGCAGAAACAGAAAGCCAAATACTGCATGTTCTTACTTATAAGAGCTAAACATTGAGCATATATGGACATAAATATGGGAACAGTAAACACGGTGGACTACTAAAGTGTGCAGAGGGGAGGGCAAGTTAATATACTACATATTGGTTGCTGTGCTCACTACCTATGTGCTCCAAACCTTAGCATTATACAATATTCCCACATAACAAATCTGTGCCTGTAACCCCTGAATCTAAAATAAAAGTTGAAATTTTAAAAAAAGTCTCTTCACCTATGAACACAAGACACTGTTCCATTTATTTGTATCTTTAATTTCTTACAGCAGCATTTTGTAAGTTTTTATTGTACAAATAGTTTGTCATCCTGGTTAAATTGATTCCAGAGCATTTTGTTCTTTTTAATACTGTTGTTCATGGTATTGTTTTCTTAATTTCCTTTTCAGATTAATCATTATTGGTGTGCATCAATGCAACTGAGTTTTGTAAGTTCATTTTGTATCTTGCAACATTACTTAATTTGTTTATTCTAAACTGTTTTGAGGTGTTTTTCTGTTTGTACAATCTTCAGAATTGTGTGCATATATGATTACTGTGAACAGAGATATTTCTATTTTATTCTTTTTAACATATGCATTTTTGTCTTTATTTTATTTTTGTTATTGCTTAAGCTAAAATTTTATATACTCTGTTGAGTGGAAGTGGTAAAAAAGAGGAACTATTTTTAGTTCCTGATATTAAGGGAAAACATTTTTTGTATTTCACTGTTGATTATGTTGTGTGTTTGTACCATGAATGAGTAATATCTTGTAGAATGCTTTTTCTGTGTAAATTGAGATATTGTGGTGTTTAACAGTACTAATGAGGTATATTATGATTATTTGTTTATTTATTATTTATTTATTTATTTTTAGAGACAGGATATTATGGTGTTGTTTAGACTGCTCTTGAACTCCTGGACTGAAGTGAACCTATCACCTTAGCATCCTGGGTAACTGGGATTACAGGCACAAGCCACTGTGCCTGGCTACACTTATTGATATTTATATGTTAAAACATCTTTGCACTTCAGTAATAACTCTCAATTAGTCTTGGTAGATAACCCTCTTATTATTCTGCCAAATATATTTTGCTAATATTTATTTTATAGTTTTTATATTATTTATAAAGAACATTTTTCTTCAACTTTCTTTTCTTGTAGTGCTTTTGTTCATTTTTTATGTCACTGTAATTTTGGCCTACCTCATAGAATAAATTTGGAAGTGTTTCTGCATCTTCAGGTTTTTGCAAGAGTTTGAGGATAATTGATAATTAATTCTTAAAATGTTTGATAGATTCAGCAGCATAACAGTTTTGTACTTTTCTTTTCTGGAGGGGTGATTTTTGCATCAATCTGCAACTATAGGTCTGTTCAGATTTTCTATTTGTTCATGACTCAGTGTCAGTACATTGTGTATTTCTACATATACATGTGTCCACTTTATCAACATTATTCAATTTCCTTGTGGTCTCTTAGAGACTTATTTAACAAGATCTGAGGCATACAGTTCTTTTAGTTGTATTCTGCTACCATGTATTTATTCTGCTGTTGATGTAGTGGTAATGTGAGAGCTTAGGCAAAGCACTCTATTGACTTATGCATTAGCCTCATTAAAACAAAACAAAACAAAACGGTGTATCCCTAGGCTGTGAATTTCATGAGGACTTCTCACTCTTTACCTCTCTTAACTGGATCAAGAAGGTTAGAGGGGGATGGAATTGGGCATTTCTCTTACTCCAGGAAGTCTGGCTCTGGTAAAATCTCAGTTGGTTAGGCTTTTGATACATAGTTTATATTGAAGATAGGAATGTTAAAAAGAAAATTTTCTGGGAATAGTTAAAAATGGCTACATTTCCCTTCCTCCTACTGGAATCAAGAAGCATTTTTTCTATCATCTTCCCTGTAAAAGCCATGTCATGTTTCTGAAAGTAAAGTTCATAAATTTGTATACCCTGAAAATGTTAATTCTCAAACTTTTAGCCATTCATCAATAATGGTTTGTTTTCTTACACCTGTATTTGTTCCCATAGGGGTTTCTTGTGGTTTACTAATCAAGTAAGTTATAATTCTCTGGATGTGTGTGTCCTTCTGTCCAATTTGGGATGGTGATTTGCCCTGTGAACTTATTTTTCTGATAGATGTTAGGAGAATTGCTGGCCTATGTTTCCCTTTTTACTTTCGCTGATGCGAATGTCACCTTCTACGTCCTTACTTGCCAGGCTGACCAAAAGGAACTATCTTCATTTTTTGATGGTCGTCTTTGACTATTTTTAATCCTAAACCGTGTGTGTGTGTGTGTGTGTGTGTGTGTGTGTGTGTGTGTGTGTGTATAAAATAATACAGTAAGAGGAAACCTGGGTGGTCCCTTTTCTGGTACCAGCAGCAGATTGAAACCATTCAAACCCCTGTCCATGGGAATAAATTCTCACCCTAGCATGCCACCTACCCTCAATAAAAATCCAGGCCTGGCTCCTTTTCTTGCACATTCAAGCCATGTCAGATCACCTTGAAAGGCCTTCCTACTTACCTCACAAATGTAATTTATGTGAGTAGTAATTTCTTACCCTCTTAAAGCCACATCTTTGCAAGTGACTAACAATTGGTGCCATGAGCAGACTGTTCAGACATTGCCCACCAACCTGAGGATCTGTCTTCTCTTGCTAAGTTGCTCTGCTGCTTAATGTCTGGCATGTACTTTGACCTGCTGCTTCCGGAGGAGTTAGTGCTTTGAGCTGCGCCGCTCTGTTTATTGTTCTGCCAAATTTGTGAACTAAAAACTCAGACTTCCACATTCCAGGGGGAAATGACACAAATCGTGGGGTTTGATTCAAACATAATAAATCTTTAAATTTTTATCATGCAATATAGTCACAAACGAATGAATAAAACATTTATCAAAGTTTTAGTGATAATGAAAACATTCTTAGAATCAAGATTTATTATATATATTTATAATATATATAATTTATATATAATATATAAATATATTTTATTATATATAATATATTTATATATTATATATATTCATAATATATAATATATATATTTATAATATTTTATATATATATATATTTTTTGCCCCCGCCGCCGCGGCTTTTTGCCCCCGACGCCGCGGCTTTTTGCGGCTTTTTGCCCCCGCCGCCGCCCCTTTTTGCCGCCGCAGTTTTTTGCCCCCGCCACCGCGGCTTCTTGTCCCCGCCGCCGCGGCTTTTTGCCCTTGCGGCATTTTGCCCCCGCCGCCGCCGGTTTTTGCCGCCGTGGCTTTTTGCCCCCGCCACCGAGGCTTTTTGTCCGCGCCGCCCCAGCTTTTTGCCCCTGCCGCCGCCGCTTTTTGTTACCACCGCCGCGGCTCTGAGGGCGGGAGCGGCACACTCGGCTGCCGGCTCTACGGGCGTCCTTGTTCGGGCGGCGCCGAGGGGCGCTCCTGGTCCAGCTCTCCTGGCTCCGGGGTTCCTTGCCTAGGCGCCCGCGCCCCGGGCTCCCCGCCTTGGCCGCTGCGGCCTGCATAGAGTGGCGCTGCGCGTAGCGGCCAGGGGAGAGAAGAAGGAGGGCGGTGGCGGGGGTGATGCGGCGGCCTCTGTGGGAGGCGCAGGGGCCGCAGCCAGCCAGACGCTGCAGCAGTGTGGGCAGCTCCAGAAGCTTGTGGGCAGCTCCAGAAGCTTATCGGCATCTCCATCGGCAGCCTGTGACGGTTGCGCAACAAGTGCGCTGTGTCCAAGGACCTCACCCAGCAGGAGATACGGACCCTGGAGGTAAGGGGGTCGTGGACCCGGGCTGGGCTCGAGGAGCGGCCCAGACACCTCCCTCCGTGCCTGAGTTCACTCCTGGCCCAGTTGCATCCTTGAGCCCGAGTCGCCCCGTTGGAGGCTTCCCCTCCCTCCTGCACTCGCTGATGCGGCAGCAGGAGGACCCGGGACCAGCCCTCACCTTGGGCAGGATGTGTGGGGCGGGTGCGTGGTGGGAACTGGCATGGAGGCTTGAGGGGCCCGTGGGCGAGGTGGGCTGCGAGCGGACATCCCCTTACCCCCCGAATTTCCATCTGGTCCAGCCCTCTCATCTTGTAGGTGAGGAAACCAAAGGCCTGAGGGAGAACTGACTTGCCTGGAACCCGTTAAGCAGAATTAACAAAGTGTGGTTATTAAAGGAGCACTGAGTTGGGAGTGAGACCTGGAGGCCCACACCCTTGGTTAAGACATAATACCACCTTGAGTCTGGCCTGTTGACTGAGGGTGAGCCACTCCATCCTCGTCTGATTGTGGGGTCTTGACCTCAAGGGGTTGCCTGAAGGAAGAAGCACATGGGTTTGCTTTCCTAGCTCTGTCCAGTACCTTAGGGACCCTGAGGACTGGAGAGATTCTTGGAGAGCCACCTGGTATATATCATGGGTGGGCCTTTTTTGAAGGTCAGTCTGCCCAGTGGGCTGGCTCAGCCCCAATGAACTGTCTTGAATCTTTGGAGTTATCTGGGTACTTTTAAGGGCTTCTCATCCTTGCACCAAAAGATCCCCTGGAAATTAGGTGGGAAAACCTTAACTTTTGTGGGGCCTTGTGTTTGTCTTAAAAGTTCATGCACATGGCCAGATGTGGTGGCTCACACCTGTTATCCTGTCCTGGATCCCTTGAGTCAAGGAGTTTGAGACTAACCTGGATAATATAGTGAGACTCCGTCTCTACAAAAAATAAAATATTAGCCAGGGGTGGTTGTGCACATCTGTAGTCCCAGCTACTACTGTGGCTGAGGTGGGAGGAGCACTTGAGCCTGCACTGAGCTGTGATCTCACCAGTGTACTCCAGCCTGGGCCACACAGCAAGACCCTGACTCAAAAAAAAAAAACCAACAAGAAAAATACTTGAAGATTTTTGCATTCTGTCCCACTATCCATTGGTTTTCATGTGAAGATAATGTCAGAAATTCTTTACAATTGCTTCCAGAAGGAGTAGCCTTTTGATCTAGTGCACAGTTGTCTTTTGGCTTCTCAGGGTCACATTGGAAGAAGAATGCTCCTGGGCCACACATAAAATACACTAATGCTAATGATAGCTGATGAGCTTAAGAAAAAAAAAAAAGGTTTGTGCATAATTTTCATGATACCCACCACCACAGATAGGCGGAAAAGTCCTTGTAGTCAAAGGGTTGGACGCGGCTGACCTAGTGTCTTATCATCCGTTTTGGCTTTCTCCCTGATTCCAGAATGCAGGTAGAGATGTAGAGACGTGCTCTCAGGACAGCTGTTGAGATAAAAAAATTCTTTGTCATTTATTCCCAAGCACAGCTGTTTGTCATTTGCATTGAAAAAGTCTCCATTCAAACTGCTGTCACATATAAAATCTATTTATATAAGTCTGTATTTTTCTGTTGTCTTGGCCTTTTGGGCAGTAGTGTGTTTTAACCGAGCAAACTGTCCTTCCAAATAATGAAGCCGAAGTCAGCCTACCTGCTTGCCATTTTTCTTCCCCTTCCATTTTTCTAACCTCAGGATAATTGTAAGAATGAATTAAACTTTGTGTTTAAGGCCGGGCACAGTGTCTCAGGCCTGTAATTCCAGCACTTTGGGAGGCGGAGAGGGATGTATCGCTTGAGCTCAGGAGTTGAAGACCAGCCTGGGCAATATACTGAGACTCCGTCTTGTATAATTAAATTAAAATGTTTAAAAAGAAGAGAAAAAGACCTGTGTTTAAATTTTAAAAAAGGGGAAATTGTAATGCAAAATGTGGACTATGCCAGCTATGATTGGGAAAAATAATTTTTCCTACAGCATGATCTGTAGACTTGTATTAGCAGCATACTGGTCATAAGCGTTTTGCTTTCCTCAAATATGATGAGGTAAGCTAATTTAAAGTGTGGTAGGGCTTTCTTCTGCGTGGCTCCTGGTGGTGTTGAGTCCCAATTTAGCCAATTAATTTGGGTTTAGTTTTGATGTGGATAAGGGAGACCAGTTTCATTCATGGTGCACACACAGTTTTGCCAATAAGGAAAAAAAAAAATCAACCTGAATGTTCCTACTCATTAGATGCTATCTGGAGAGCTCCTACCCCACCCCCACCAAGGCCCGGGCCATTAAAAAGACTCAATGCAGCCTTTCTGTATCTCATACTGTATTCTGCAAGATGCTCCTGTGAAAGAAAGTTGTGCTGCATCAGCCATCTCCCTCCTGAAGATCCCTGCGGATGACGATTTGTGTTTTAAAGGTTCTGAGAAGTCCTGCAATGACAGTCCTCAAACTTATTCGTCCAGGGGATCTTTTCTTCCACTGAACGTAGTTGGGGAGACACGGCCTTAAGCCTTGAGCAGAGAAAGAGACAAGAAGCTGTTGGCTCACTTACAACCAAGTGTTGTGTTTATGTGTTACGTTTTCATGAAACTGAGGTGCTGTTTGAGGTTCTAAATCACATTGGGTGGTTGAGGAGAGCCTGGTATCCCTGTAGACTTAGCCAGCCATAAGAGGTTGCCTTTTGTTGAAGGAGGTATTTTACAAAGGGAAGTAGGATGTCTCCTGGAAATGATGAAATGATGAAATGAAGAAATGAAATGATGAAATGAAATGATAAAATGATGAAATGAGATGAAATGTAATGGTGAAATGAGGAAATGAAATGAAATGATGAAATGATGAGATGAAATGAAACGATGAAATTAAATGGAATGATGAGATGAAATGATGAAATGCTGAAGTGATGAAATGGTGCAATGAAATGAGGAAATGAAATGAAATGAAGAAATGAAATGATGAAGTGAAATGAAATGAAATGATGAAATGATGAAATGATGAAATGAAATGAAAAGATGAAATGCTGAAATGAAGAAATGATATGAAATGATGAAATGATGAAGTGAAATGATGAAATGATGAAATAATGAAATGAAATGATGAAATGATGTATTGATGAAATGAAATGATGAAATGAAATGATGAGATGAAAAGATAAAATGAAAATGATTAAAAATGAGATGAAAAGATGAAATGAAATGATATGAAATCATGAGATAAAATGATGAAATGATGAGATGAAGTGAAATGATGAAATGAAATGATGAGATGAAATGATGTAATGAAAGAATGAAATGAAAGGATGAAATGATGAGATGAAATGAAAGGATGAAATGAAATGATGAAATGAGGAAATGAAATGAAATGATGAAATGAAATGATGAAGTGGAATGATGAAGTGGAATGATGAAGTGGAATGATGAAATTATGAAATGAAATTAAAAGATAAAATGAAATGAAATGATGAAATGATATGAAATGATGAAATGAAGTGAAATGATGAAATTAAATGATGAAATGAAATGATGAAATAAATGAACTGAAATGATGAAATGAAATGACGAGATGAAAAGATGAAATGATGAAATGACGAGATGAAAACATGAAATGATCAGATGTAATGAAATGATGAGATGAAATGAAATCATGAGATGAAATGATGAAATGAGATGAAGTGAAATGATGAGATGAAATGAAATCATGAGATGAAATGATGAGATGAAATGAAAGAATGAAATGAAATGATGAAATGACATGAAAAGATGAAATGAAATGAAATGATGAAATGAAATGAAATGAAATGATGAAGTAAAGTGAAATGATGAAATGAAATTAAAAGAAATGATAAAATGAAATGATGAAATTATATAAAATGATGAAATGAAATGAAGTGAAATGATGAAATGATGAAATAACGAAATGAAATGAAATGATGAAATGAATTGATAAAATGAAATGATGAAATGAAATGAAATGATGAGATGAAAAGATGAAATGATGAAATGAAATGACGAGATGAAAAGATGAAATGAAATGATGAGATGAAATGACTAGATGAAATGAAATCATGAGATGAAATGGTGTAATGATGAGATGAAGTGAAATGATGAGATGAATTGAAATCATGAGATGAAATGATGAAATGATGAAATGAATGAAATGAAATGATGAAATGATGAGATGAAATGAAATGATGAGATGAAATGATGAGATGAAATGAAAGGAAATGATAAAATGAAATGATGAGATGAAATGAAATGATGAAATGATGAAATGGAATGATGAAATGAAATGATGAAATGATGAAGTGATGAAATGAAATGATGAATTGATGAAATGAAATGGTGCAATGAAATGAGGAAATGAAATGAAATGAAATGATGAAGTGAAATGATGAAATGATGAAATGATGAAATGAAATGAAAAGATGCAATGATGAAATGAAATGATATGAAATGATGAAATGATGAAATAAATGAAATGAATTGATGAAATGAAATGATATTAAATGATGAAATGATGAAATAAATGAAATGAATTGATGAAATGAAATGATGAAATGAAATGAAATAACGAGATGAAAAGATAAAATGAAATAAAATGATTAAATGAAATGACGAGATGAAAAGATGAAATGAAATGATGAGATGAAATGAAACCATGAGATGAAATCATGAGATAAAATGATGAAATGATGAGATGAAATGAAATGATGAAATGAAATGATGAGATGAAATGATGAGATGAAATAAGATGAAATGATGAAATGAAAGAGTGAAATGAAAGGATGAAATGATGAAATGAAATGAAAGGATGAAATGAAATGAAATGATGAAATGAGGAAATGAAATGAAATGATGAAGTGATGAAGTGGAATGATGAAATGGAATGATGAAATTATGAAATGAAATTAAAAGATGAAATGATGAAATGAAATGAGATGATATGAAATGAAATGAAATGATGAAATGAGGTGAAATGATGAAATGAAATGATGAAATGAAATGATGAAATAAATGAACTGAAATGATGAATTGATGAAATGAAATGAAATGACGAGATGAAAAGATGAAATGATGAAATGATGAGATGAAAAGATGAAATGATGAGATGTAATGAAATGATGAGATGAAATGAAATCATGAGATGAAATGATGAAGTGAAATGATGAGATGAAATGAAATCATGAGATGAAATGATGAAAGAATGAAATGATGAAATGGTGAGATGAAATGATGAAATGAAATAATGAGATGAAATGATGAAGTGAAATGAAATGATGAAATTAATGGATGAAATGAAATGATGAAATGATGATGAAATGAAATGAAATGATGAAATAGATGAACCAAAAATACTTATTGATTTTTTTCTTGGCATCCTTCTAAGAGTATTTTAGTGAGTTTAATTTCTAAAAATAAATTGCTATTCAATGGCTATACAGGTGGCTTTTGCACCACAGGGGTTTGAACTGTGCAGGTCCACTTAGCAAAACCAACAATTCTACATCCTTCTCCACACCCTGCCCATGAAAAGGATGAGGATGAAGACCTGTTTGATCATCTACTTCCATTTAATAACTAGTAAATATATTTTCCTTCTGATTTTCTTTTTCTTTTCTCTGGCATGTTTGTTAAGAATACAGTATATAAGACATATAACATTAAATATGTGTTAATTGACTGCTTGTGTTATTTGCAAGGCTTAGTGTAGGTTATTAGTAGTTAAGTTTTGGGGGAGTCAAAGTTATAGTGGATTTTCTACTGTGCAGGGGGGCCAGCACCCCAACCTCCGTGTTGCTTAAGGGTCAACTGTACATGTTATTTCCTTTCCTGTAAGAGAAAAATGATGAGAAGGTATTTTCTCCAATAAGTGTATTCAAAATGTAGCAGACTTGAAATGTGTTGGCGCCACCATTTTGCGTCTCACTTTGAAAACTTATTATTAAAAATCGTACTAAAGCCTACCTTACTTTTCCAACCTTAGAAAAAATGTTACAAAGAAAAGGGGTGAAACCATACTACTTTGCACTGAAATTTGAAATTATCTTTTAAAAATATATTTTTACTTTAATTACTTCCAAAATAGAGATCAATTGCATATAAATGGCAGGTCACCTTCATCCACCCTGTGACTGCACTTAGATTCATGAGGAATTGTGCCATCTAGAAAGGGCAGAGAAGAGGAATAGAGTGCTCTGCGTCTTGAAATAGAAATATGCACATAGCCACATGCTTTGATTCTGTTGTCACTGTGTACCTACTGCTAGGAAGAGGGCATGTTTGTGTATTTTTATGCCAATCAAAATAAAATAAAAATAAAGGCTACTACCATACTCACAGATAAGTGTGTCAGGTATATTTGCAGTTATCTTTCCTATATTCTATTTGGTAAAAAAAAAAAAAAAAAAATTGCAAAGAACTCTTCTCATTCTAGATTTTTGTATTAATTAGACATTTGAAGTTTATAGCAGAAGAGCTATAATCATGTTTGGTGTGTGTACTCTATAGACCAGATAGTGCAAACAGATATCAATGCTTTTTAAAAGTATATAAGGTTATTAGAAATATTTTAAACTACCTATAGGTATATATGTATCTAATTGAACTATCAAATGCAAGTAAGATCATTTCCTTAGCGTGTGAAATCCACTCAATTTATTAAAATATTTTCTAATATCCATTACAATAATATTTCTTAATTAGCTAACATAAGAGGAGTTTTAAGAAATTTATTTATATGTACTTACTAGATTCAAACTCGATTCCACTATTTTCAGAAATCATACTCTGAGACAAGTCGTTTCTTTATCTATGTTTCTGCCTATATTAAAAGACAGATATGTCAATTTTGCTAATCATGCTGTTCCAAACCTCTCCAACCTGATTATTTTTCGGTTTGTTCTACCAGTCATTCAGAGACTTACTTATATTCGAATTTCTCTCTAGGTTTAACATTTGTGTATGTCTTCTTGTGGTTTTGTGTATTTTTGGTGTATATAATTTAAAACATTTTATTGACATATACATGCAGAAAAGTACAATGATTAAATATGGATAGCTTGATTAATGAAACACATGTATTTGCTTATAACCATGTATGAAAATAGAACATTACTAAAAATAGTGATACTTCTCCTGCCCCTTTCCAAACACTAACCCTCATCCTCAATAGTAACAGATTTTTTAAAATCATACAGTAATTTGGTCTGTTTTCAAATTTTTATTAAATCAGAGTATCTATGTTTCTTTTATTGTTATTTTGCTTATTTATCTGCTAATGGACATGGTAGATTAAAGATGGCTACATACACATTTTTTAATTAATAGATTTTTTGAGCGCTTTGTGGCTCATGCCTCTAATCCCATCATTTTTGGAGGTTGAGGTGCGTGGATCATGAGGTCAGCAGAGCGAGACCATCCTGGCCAACGTGGTAAAACCCCTTCTCTACTAAAATACAAAAAATTAGCTGATAACATCAAGGTTAACATCTGGGTTCTTAGCTGCACTGAGTCAAGCCTACTTACATCTTTGTCTTCCCCTGCACTTTTCTTTCCACATCACACTCCAGGAACGCCAAGCTGTGCTGGCCTTCTACCCCATTTCCACTATTTTGCCCCCTGCCGATGCGGCTTTTTGCCGCCGCCACCGCCGCGGGTTTTTGACCCCGGTACCGTGCAATTTTGCGCCCGCCGCCGCGGCTTTTTGCGGCATTTTGCTTCCGCCACCGCGGCTTTTTGCGGCATTTTGCTTCCGCCACCGCGGCTTTTTGCCCGCGACGCTGCGGCTTTCTGCCCCCGCCCCCGTTACTTTTTGACCCCGCCGCCAGGGCTTTTTGCGGCATTTTGCCCCCGCCGCCGCGGGTTTTTGCGGCTTTTTGCCCCCGCCGCAGGGCCTTTTTACCCCCGCCGCCGCGGCCTTTTGCCCCCGCAGCCGCTGGTTTCTGCCCCCGCCGCCGCGAATTTTTGCCGCCGCGGCTTTGTGCCCCCGCCACCACCGCTTTCTGCCCCCGCCGCCGCGGCTTTCTGCCCCCGTCGCCGCGGCTTTCTGCCCCCACCGCCGCAGCTTTTTGCCGCTACGGCTTTTTGACCCCGCCGCCGCGGCTTCTTGCCACCGCGGCTTTCTTCCCCGGCCGCCGCGGCTTCTTGCCCCCGCCGCCGCCGCGGCTTTTTGCTACTATTTGCCCCCGCCGCCGTTGCTTTTTGCCCCCGAAGCCACGCTTTTTGCGGCTTTTTGCCCATGCCGCCGCAGGTTTTTGCCTCCTCCACCGCGGCTTTTTGCCCTCGCCGCCGCAGGTTTTTCCCGCCGCGGCTTTTTAACCCCGCCCCCGCCGCCGCGGCTTTTTAACCCCGCCCCCGCCGCGGCGGCTTTGTGCCCCCGCCGCCCCGGCTTTTTGCGGCTTTTGGCCCCCGCCGCCACGGCTGTTTGCTGCCCCTGCTTTTTGCCCCCGACGCCGCGGCTTTCTGCCCCCATCGCCGCAGCTTTTTGCCGCTGCGGCTTTTTGCCCCGCCCCCGCGGATTTTTGCTGCCCCTGCTTTTTGCCCCCGCCGCCGCAGCTTTTTGCCGCTACGGCTTTTTGATCCCGCCGCAGCGGCTTTTTCCCGCCGCGACTTTTTAACCCCGCCACCGCGGCTTTCTTCCCCGGCCGCCGCGGCTTCTTGCTTCCTCCGCCGCGGCTTTTTGCTACTATTTGCCCCCGCCACTGTGGCATTTTGCAGCCGCGGCGTTTTGCCCCCGCCGCCGTTGCTTTTTGCCCCCGAAGCCACGGCTTTTTCCCCAGGCCGCCACAGGTTTTTGCCTTCTCCATCGCGGCTTTTTGCCCTCGCCACCGCGGTTTTTTGCAGCTTTTTGCTGCTGCTGCCGCGCTTTTTGCGGCTTTTTGCCCCCACCGCCGCGGCTTTTTATGGCTTTTGGCCCCCGCTGCCGCGGCTTTTTGCCCCCGCCACCGTGGCTTCTTCCCCCTGCTGCCCCGGCTTTTTGCGGCTTTTTGCCCCCGCCGCAAAAAGCCTTTTTCTTGGCCTTTGTGGGCAGTAGTGTGTTTTAACTGAGCAAACTGTCCTTCCAAATAATGAAGCCGAAATCAGCCTACCTGCTTGCCATTTTTCTTCCTCTTCCATTTTTCTAATCTCAGGATAATTGTAAGAATGAATTAAACTTTGTGTTTAAGGCCGGGCACAGTGTCTCAGGCCTGTAATCCCAGCGCTTTGGGCGGCGGAGACGGATGAGCTCAGGAGTTGAAGACCAGCCTGGGCAACATACTGAGACTCCGTCTTGTATAACTAAATTAAAATTTAAAGAAAGAAGAGAAAAGGACCTGTGTTTAAAATTTAAAAAAAGGGGGGAAGTGTAATGCAAAATGTGGACTATGCCAGCTAGGATTGGGAAAAATAATTTTTCCTACAGCATTATCTGTAGACTTGTATTAGCAGCATACTCGTCATAGGCGTTTTCCTTTTCTGAAATATGATGAGGTAAGCTACTTTAAAGTGTGGTGGGACTTTCTTCTGCGTGGCCCCTGGAGGTGTTGAGTCCCAATTTAGCCAATTAATTTGGGTTTAGTTTTGATATGAATAAGGGAGACCAGTTTCATTCATGGTGCACACACAGTTTTGCCAGTAAGGAAAAAAAAAAAAGCCACCTGAATGTTCCTACTCATTAGATGCTATCTGGAGAGCTCCTACCCCACCCCCACCAAGGCCTGGGCCCTTGACTCAATGCAGCCTTTCTGTATCTCATACTGTATTCTGCAAGATGCTCCTGTGAAAGAAAGTTGTGCTGCATCAGTCATCTCCCTCCTGAAGATCCCTGCAGATGAGGATTTGTGTTTTAAAGGTTCTGAGCAGTTCTGCAACAACAGTTCTCAAACTTATTTGTCCAGGGGATCTTTTCTTCCACTGAAAGTAGTTGGGGAGACACGGCCTTAATCCTTGAGAAGAGAAAGAGACAAGAAGCTGTTGGCTCACTTACAACCAAGTGTTGTGTTTATGTGTTACGTTTTTATGAAACTGAGGTGCTGTTTGAGGTTCTAAATCAAACTGGGTGGTTGAAGAGAGGCTGGTGTCTCTGTGGACTTAGCTAGCCATGAGAAGTTGCCTTTAGTTGAAGGAGGTGTTTTACAAAGGGAAATAGGGTGTCTCCTGGGCATCACATTAGCACTTAAATACTTGTATCACTGAAATGAAATGAAATGATGAAATGAAATGATGAAATGAAGAGATGAAATGATGAGATGAAATTAAATGGTGAAATGATGAAATGATGAAATGATAAAATGATGGAATGAAATGAGATGAAATGAAATGATGAAATGGAATGATGAAATGAAATGATGAAATGGTGAAATGAAATGAGGAAACGAAATGAAATGATGAAATGATGAAGTGAAATGGTGAAATGAAATGATGCAATGAAATGAAAAAATGAAATGATGAAATGAAGAAATGGTATGAAATGATGAAATTAAGTGAAATGATGAAATAATGAAACGAGGGGTGGAGCCAAGATGGCCAAATAGGAACAGCTCCAGTCTACAGCTCACAGCGTGAGCGATGCAGAAGACAGGTGATTTCTTCATTTTCATCTGAGGTACCAGGTTCATCTCACTAAGGGAGTGCCAAACAGTGGGTGCGGGACAGTGGGTGCAGCGCACCGTGCATGAGCCAAAGCACAAGGCGTCAGGGAGTTCCCTTTCCTAGTCAAAGAAAGGGGCGACAGATGGCACCTGGAAAATCAGGTCACTGTCACCCTAATACTGCGCTTTTCCAACGGGCTTGGAAAACCGCACACCAGGAGATTGTGTCCCGCACCTGGCTCATAGGGTCCTATGCCCACGGAGTCTCCCTGATTACTAGCACAGCAGTCTGAGATCAAACTGCAAGGCGGCAGCGAGAATGGGGTAGGGGCGTCTGCCATTGCCCAGGCTTGCTTAGGTAAAAAAAGCAGCCAGGAATCTTGAACTGGGTGGAGCCCACCACAACTCAAGGAGGCCTGCCTGCCTCTGCAGCTACCACATCTGGGGGCAGGGCACAGACAAGCAAAAAGTCAGCATTAACCTTTGCAGACTTAAATGTCCCTGTCTGACAGCTTTGAAGAGAGTAGTGGTTCTCCCAGCATGCAGCTGGAGATCTGAGAACGGGCAGACTGCCTCCTAAAGTGGATCACTGACCCCCTAGCAGCCTAACTGGGAGGCGCCCCCCAGTGGGGACAGACTGACACCTCACTCGGCTGGGTAGTCCTCTGAGACCAAACTTCCAGAGGAACGATCAGACAGCTGAATTTGTGGTTCACGAAAATCCGCTGTTCTGCAACCACCGCTGCTGATACCCAGGCAAACAGCATCTGGAGTGGACCTCTAGCAAACTCCAACAGATCTGCAGCTGAGGGTCCTCTCTGTTAGAAGGAAAACTAACAAACAGAAAGGACACCCACACCAAAAACCCATTTGTACAACCATCATCAAAGACCAAAAGTTGTTAAAACCACAAAGATGGGGAGAAAACAGAGCAGAAAAACTGGAAACTCTAAAAACCAGAGCATCTCTCCTTCTCCAAAGGAACGCAGTTCCTCACCAGCAACAGAACAAAGCTGGATGGAGAATGACTTTGATGAGTTGAGAGAAGAAGGCTTCAGACGATCAAACTACTCCGAGCTACAGGAGGAAATTCAAACCAATAGCAAAGAAGTTAAAAACTTGGAAAAACAATTAGACAAATGTATAACTGGAATAACCAATGCAGAGAAGTGCTTAAAGCAGCTGATGGAGCTGACAGCGAAGTTTTGAGAACTACGTGAAGAAGGTAGAAGCCTCAGGAGCCGATGCAATCAACTGGAAGAAAGGGTATCAGTGATGGAAGATGAAATCAATGAAATGAAGCAAGAAGGGAAGTTTAGAGAAAAAAGAATAAAAAGAAATGAACAAAGCCTCCAACAAATATGGGACTACGTGAAAAGACCAAAGCTACGTCAGATTGGTGTACCTGAAACTGACGGGGAGAATGGAACCAAGTTGGAAAACACTCTGCAAGATATTAGCCAGGAGAACTTCCCCAATCTAGCAAGGCAGGCCAACATTCAGATTCAGGAAATACAGAGAATGCCACAAAGATACTCCTTGAGAAGAGCAACTCCAAGACACATAATAGTCAGATTCACCAAAGTTGAAATGAAGGAAAAAATGGTAAGGGCAGTCAGAGAGAAAGGTCGGATTACCCACAAAAGGAAGCCCATCAGACTAACAGCGGATATCTCGGCAGAAACTCTACAAGCCAGAAGAGAGTGGGGGCCAATATTCAACATTCTTAAAGAAAAGAATTTTCAACCCAGAATTTCATGTCCAGCCAAACTAAGCTTCATAAGTGAAGGAGAAATAAAATACTTTACAGACAAGAAAATGCTAAGAGATTTTGTCACCACCAGTCCTGCCCTAAAAGAGCTCCTGAAGGAAGCACTAAACATGGAAAGGAACAACCGGTACCAGCCACTGCAAAAACATGCCAAATTGTAAAGACCATTGAGACTAGGAAGAAACTGCATCAACTAACGAGCAAAATAACCAGCTAACATCATAATGACAGGATCAAATTCACACATAACAATATTAACTTTAAATGTAAATGGGCTAAATGCTCCAATTAAAAGACACAGACTGGCAAATTGGATAAGGAGTCAAGACCCATCAGTGTGCTGTAATCAGGAAACCCATCTCACGTGCAGAGACACACATAGACTCAAAATAAAGGGATGGAGGAAGATATACCCAGCAAATGGAAAACAAAAAAAGGCAGAGGTTGCAATCCTAGTCTCTGATAAAATAGATTTTAAACAAACAAAGATCAAAACAGACAAAGAAGGCCATTACATAATGGTAAAGGGATCAATTCAACAAGAAGAGCTAACTATCCAAAATATATATGTACCCAATACAGGAGCACCCAGATTCATAAAGCAAGTCCTGAGTGACCTACAAAGAGACTTAGACTCCCATACAGTAATAATGGGAGATTTTAACACCCCACTGTCAACATTAGACAGATCAGCGAGACAGAAAGTTAACAAGGATACCCGGGAATTGAACTCAGCTCTGCACCAAGTGGACCTAATAGACATCTACAGAACTGTCCACCCCAAATCAACAGAATATACATTTTTTTCAGCACCACAACACACCCATTCCAAAATTGATCACATATTTGGAAGTAAAGCTCTGCTCAGCAAATGTAAAAGAACAGAAATTATAACAAACTGTCTCTCAGACCACAGTGCAATCAAACTAGAACTCAGGATTAAGAAACTCACTCAAAATCGCTCAACTACATGGAAACTGAACAACCTGCTCCTGAATGACTACTGGGTACATAACGAAATGAAGGCAGAAATAAAGATGTTTTTTGAAACCAAGGAGAACAAAGAAACAACATACCAGAATTTCTGGGACGCATTCAAAGCAGTGTGTAGAGGGAAATTTATATCACTAAATGCCCACAAGAGAAAGCAGGAAAAGTCCAAAATTGACACCCGAACATCACAATGAAAAGAACTAGAAAAGCAAGAGCAAACACATTCAAAAGCTAGCAGAAGGCAAGAAATAACTAAAATCAGAGCAGAACTGAAGGAAACAGAGTCACAAAAAACCTTTCAAAAAATTAATGAATCCAGGAGCTGGTTTTTTGAAAGGATCAACAAAATTGATAGATTGCTAGCAAGACTAATAAAGAAGAAAAGAGAGAAGAATCAAATAGACGCAATAAAAAAATGATAAAGGGGATATCACCACTGATCCCACAGAAATACAATCTACCATCAGAGAATACTACAAACACCTCTACGCAAATAAACAAGAAAATCTAGAAGAAATGGATAAATTCCTCGACACATACACTCTCCCAAGACTAAACCAGGAAGAAGTCGAATCTCTGAATAGACCAATAACAGGCTCTGAAATTGTGGCAATAATCAATAGCTTACCAACCAAAAAGGGTCCAGGACGAGATGGGTACACAGCCGAATTCTACCAGAGGTACAAGGAGGAACTGGTACCATTCCTTCTGAAACTATTCCAATCAATAGAAAAAGAGGGAATCCTCCTTAACTCATTTTATGAGGCCAGCATCATCCTGATACCAAAACCTGGCAGAGACACAATCAAAAAAGAGAATTTTAGACCACTATCCTTGATGAACATTGATGCAAAAATCATCAATAAAATACTGGCAAACCGAATCCAGCAGCACATCAAAAACCTTATCCAACATGATCAAGTGGGCTTCATCCCTGGGATGCAAGGCTGCTTCAACATATGCAAATCAATAAATGTAATCCAGCATATAAACCGAACCAAAGACAAAAACCACATGATTATCTCAATAGATGCAGAAAAGGCCTTTGACAAAATTCAACAATGCTTCATGCTAAAAACTCTCAATAAATTAGGTATTGATGGGACATATTTCAAAATAATAAGAGCTATCTATGACAAACCCACAGCCAATATCATACTGAATGGGCAAAAACTGGAAGCATTCCTTTTGAAAACTGGCAAAAGACAGGATTGCCCTCTCTCACCACTCCTATACAACATAATGTTGGAGGTTCTGGCCAGGGCAATCAGGCAGGAGAAGGAAACAAAGGGCATTCAATTAGGAAAAGTGGAAGTCAAATTGTCCCTGTTTGTACATGTCATGATTGTATATCTAGAAAACCCCATTTTCTCAGCTCAAAGTCTCCTTAAGCTGAGAAGCAACTTCAGCAAAGTCTCAGGATACAATATCAATGTACAAAAATCACAAGCATTCTTGTACACCAATAGCAGACAGAGTGCCAAATCATGAGTGAACTCCCATTCACAATTGCTTCAAAGAGAATAAAGTACCTAGGAATACAACTTACAAGGGAGTGAAGGACCTCTTCAAGGAGAACTACAAACTGCTGTTCAATGAAAAAAAAGAGGATACAAACAAATGGAAGAACATTCCATGCTCATGGTTTGGAAGAATCAATATCATGAAAATGGACACACTGCACAAGGTAATTTATAGATTCAATGCCATCCCCATCAAGCTACCAATGACTTTCTTCACAGAATTGGAAAAAACCATTTTAAGTTCATATGGAACCAAAAAAGAGCCCGCATCGCCAAGTCAATCCTAAGCCAAAAGAACAAAGCTGGAGGCATCACACTACCTGACTTCAAACCACACTACAGGGATACAGTAACCAAAACAGCATGGTACTGGTACCAAAACAGAGATATAGATCAATGGAACAGAACAGAGCCCTCAGAAATAATGCTGCATAACTACAATTATCTGATCTTTGACAAACCTGACAAAAACAAGCATTGGGGAAAGGATTCCCTATTTAATAAATAGTGCTGGGAAAACTTGCTAGCCATATGTAGAAAGCTGAAACTGGAGCCCTTCCTTACACCTTATACAAAAATTAATTCAAGATGGATGAAAGACTTACATGGTAGACCTAAAACCATAAAAACCCTAGAAGAAAACCTAGGCAATACCATTCAGGACATAGGCGTGGGCAAGGACTTCACATCTAAAACACCAAAAGCAATGGCAACAAAAGCCAAAATAGACAAATGGGATCTAATTAAACTAAAGAGCTTCTGCTCAGCAAAAGAAACTACCATCAGAGTGAACAGGCAACCTACAAAATGGGAGAAAATTTTTGCAACCTACTCATCTGACAAAGGGCTAATATCCAGAATCTACAATGAACTCAAACAAATTTACAAGAAAAAAACAAACAACCCCATCAAAAAGTGGGCAAAGGACACGAACAGACACTTCTCAAAAGAAGACATTTATGCAGCCAAAAAAACACATGAAAAAATGCTCATAATCACTGGCCATCACTGGCCATCAGAGAAATGCAAATCAAAACCACAATGAGATACTATCTCACACCAGTTAGAGTTGTGATCATTAAAAAGTCATTAAAAAACAAGTGCTGGAGAGGATGTGGAGAAATAGGAACACTTTTACACTGTTAGTGGGATTGTAAACTAGTTCA
This sequence comes from Pan paniscus, assembly GCF_029289425.2. NCBI lineage: Eukaryota > Metazoa > Chordata > Mammalia > Primates > Hominidae > Pan > Pan paniscus. The sequence goes on along the minus strand of NC_073267.2, from coordinate 39,196,320 downwards.
ACCATTGTAGAAGTCAGTGTGGCGATTCCTCAGGGATCTAGAACTAGAAATGCCATTCGACCCAGCCATCCTGTTACTGGGTATATACCCAAAGGACAATAAATCATGCTGCTATAAAGACACATGCACACGTATGTTTATTGTGGCCATATTCACAATAGCAAAGACTTGGAGCCAACCCAAATGTCCAACAATGATAGACTGGATTAAGAAAATGTGGCACATATACACCATGGAATACTATGCAGCCATAAAAATGATGAGTTCATGTCCTTTGTAGGGACATGGATGAAACTGGAAATCATCATTCTCAGTAAACTATCGCAAGGACAAAAAACCAAACACCGCATGTTCTCACTCATAGGTGGGAATTGAACAATGAGAACACATGGACACAGGAAGGGGAACATCACACTTCGGGGACTGTTGTGGGTTGGGGGGAGAGGGGAGGGATAGCATTAGGAGATATACCTAATGCAACTGACGAGTTAATGGGTGCAGCACACCAACATGGCACATGAATACTTATGTTACAAACCTGCACATTGTGCACATGTATCCTAAAACTTAAAGTATAATAATAAAATAAAATAAAATAAAATAAAATAAAAATATATACACTAATACACATTAACCAACTAAAAAAAAAGTAGAGAAAGGTCATTTAAAAATATAAAGGATAAGGATACAGTAATAATCTAACATGTTGAAATCTAAGAAGGAGAAAACAGCTGGTCTGAACAGCATTTTAAGTGGCAATGTTAGAGGTTTTATCAAAATTGACCAATAATATTAAACCACAGGTTCAGGAGGCTTTGCAAATCAAGGGAAAACACACACAGAGGACACACCTAGAAACATAATGGGACAATTTCTGAAAAGTAAAAGAAAAATATAAAAAGCACTTGATAAAAAAATTGGGCTAACTACAAAGAGAAAGAGTTGACTGATAACAACCTTCTCAAATGAAACAATGAAAGCCAACAAGTGAGGTATTCATATCTTTCAAGTCCTGAAATAAAATAAGTGCCGACGTAGAACTGTCTACTTGGTGGACATATCCATCAAAAGCAAATATACAATAAAGAATTTCTCCCAAGCAGACCCACAGGAAAGGAATTACTAAAGATTATTCTTCAGGTAGAAGAGCCATGATCCCTGATGAAAGTTTGCAGTTAGAAGAACGATTTATTTTAATGAAAGAAATAAACATGGAGAGAAACTTAATTGGATATCGACTGTATAACAGAATGCTATCTCATAAAGTTTAAAATGTATCTTCCATACAACAGCAGAAGCATCTAAGTTGTGAGTTGGATAAATTAATTTTAAAATATTGTCAAGTTTTTTTTGCAAATAGACAAATGTACCAATTATATTAGACCCTGAAGTCAAGAATGCACGTTGTAATAAACCAGTTAAAACATAATCAGACCAGATTTTTTTAAATGGACTCTCTTAAAGTTTTTATAATTTTTATTTTTATTTCACATATGTTGAAAGTAAATAATGGAAAAGCATGCAATGCAAATATTAACGAAAATATAGCTTTAGTTGTACTTATATTCACATTTAAAAAGTTGGACACAGTTAAGTCTCAGTGATTATTTTACACAACGGAGGCAAGCTGTGCAGTTATATCTAGTATTATATTATGCTCTTGGCCTGATTACAGAAGGGAAAGGAGCGATCATACCAGACAATGGCAGAATGAAGCAACAAGGAGTAGAGTTACAGAACATGATGCTGTAACTGGGACTGGAGTTACTCTTTTAGAGTTAAAGAATAGTAAACTGGACAAAATATATGAAACTTTTTTTGAAGTACTGAACATCAGACAGCACAGGACTGTGCTCCGCAAGAGAAGAGAAGGAGACAGAATGAGTCCTGCTTTATTCCCAGGTTCTCTGTGACAGCAGTAGAGAGGAATCCCAGAGAGAGTAGACATTGTCATTGCACTGATGAACCAGAAAAATCAAAAAATGTTGAGCAGCTGGAATGTGTAGTAGAAGAGAACGTTTACAGAAAAAGGAACCAAGAATCAGCCTAAGGTTTCTCCCAAGTCCCTAAGCCAAATGTACATAAATGAAATTCTAAGGAGCTCAGCAAAGGACTCTACCAGGGAGTTGGAAGAAAAACACTTCCCTGGCATCACATGACAGGAAAACACGTTAGCTCTGACCAGCCAGAGAAGGGAATCCCCTCTGTACCTCCAGAATATTCAGTAAAGACCACTGGAGGTTTATGCCCTAGTGACAGTGCTCATTTAGCTTCAAATGACAGATGGCTCTAGACTAACTCAGCAAAGTTTAAAGAGAAGATTTAAAACAACAACAGAAAAATACTCATCCTGAAGTTACTGCACGACCTGCCACAACATTGTTCAAAGGTAGCCAATAAAATCTAGATATTCAATAGCATAACATCAAAATACCCCCCCCAAAAAAACTCTGACATGCAAAGAAGCCGGAAGATATATATTATTAAAATATATATTAACAGGATAAAAATAAGTCATTTATAAATGACAGAGAAGAAGGAATTTTCAAGGTCCTTAAAGTAAATATATTTTATAAGTACATATAGATAAATACATATATACATCAAAGAACTTAAATGAAAATTGAACATAGGAGAAAAATAGAAGTTATAAAATGAAAAATGTGACATGTATAGATGAAAAATAAATATTTGAGATAAAAATTCCATGAGACAGAATAAGTAATGGATTTTACCCTAACATTCAGAAAATTTATAGAGAAAAATAGAAGCTTTACAAACGAAAGGACAAAGAGTAAACTAAAATAAGAAAGCCGGAAACTCACTGATACATGAGACAATATGCAGCAGTGTAACATACATGTAATTAATATCTCAAAAAGGATAGGTGGGGGAATTATAGTTGAATAAAGAATGGTAAACTCATTCCTGAGAGCACCGAGGAGGGAGAATAGCTTCAGATTCCTAAGGGAGGGTATTATCCATTCATGAAGGTCCATCCCTATGACACAACACCTCCCAGTAAGCCCCACCTGCAACATTGGGTATCAAATTTTAACATGAGATTTGGAAGCGGCAAGCATTCAAACCATAGCAAGAGTTAAATTTCCTTTTAAAATAAATCACTGATATGATTCTATTTTGCCATAGATAAAAACGAGTATTTCAGCCTACCATTGAGTGTACTTATAGCTCACCAAAAGGGCACTCTGTCTCAGGAATACATATTTGCCTAGAGGTATCCTATTGCAGTCAAAGAAAGAGCAATGAGGGATAGAAAAGGTTAGTGATGGAGACACCAACACTGCATTTTACAATAAACAATGTAAAAACTTTACGGATTGGTTCTGCTAACTTACTACAGTTTACATTCCTCTCAGGTGGGAGAATTGTTGAGTTTTTTCTTAAGATAGAAAAGCAATTCAGATAATCTGAAATCTCCACAAGAAGGATAAGAAGCACAGCAGAAACTATTCTAGGCAGGAAGTCAATCCTTTCAACTGTCTGTGCTCCATAGAAACAATTGTCTGCACTGGGAGTCATATGCGGTACAGGCAACAGCCAGACCTCTGATCCTCTCATTTGTGATTTCAGAAGAAATTACCAGTCAACTGAGTAATTCACTGAGTAAAGTAAACATTTGGCACTGAAAGAGGTTAGACGGATAACTATTTGTATCACCATATTCATGAAGCTGGAATATTTTCCATTACTGGTATCACATCCGAATGGAAGATGTTAAAAGGTCTCTCATCTTGTAAGATGGATATGAGAGAACACTTTCTGAGAAATGAAATTATTAACACACCTGCGAGGTGGATGGAAGAGAAAAAAAGAATAATCGGCTTTAGTTCTTCTCCTTGATAAGACAACTCACTAAAAACATAAAGAGAAAAATACAAGTTTAAAATAATTAACCAGAAGAAGACAACTCTAGACTTTTTAAATGGCTGATAAGATTTTAATTTGCTCCAAGTTGAAAATAACTATATTGCTTGTGTTTTAAGGCACACAATGAGCAATTATATCACACATGATAGATTCAGCAGTAAAATATTATCTGTTAACAGCTGGAACTCATAAAATCATAGCACAATGTGAAGATGGAATTTGCTAAAATAAACCATCTGCTGAAAACTACTATTCTGTAAATTTAAAAACAAAGTTTATATGTTATTTGTCTTATTTAATAAGTCTGTGAAAAAAATGAGATATTTGAAAAGTAGGTGCTACCTTAATTAGTTCTTTATATTAGACAGCTGGTTACAGTAATGCACAGTAAGGTGCTACATACAAATATTGCCAAATTTTCTGGATATACTATGTATTTAGCTTAAATTATTTGAAATTTTATAGTTAAAGTAACAAATGTATATTTAAATGTTTTGACACAAATTGCAAATATACCTTTAAAAAGCGTCTTACACTCTAAATATTATTTGTCACCTATATATTTGTCTTTTCTCTATAGGAAAGTTTAAATTTTTCCCTTGAAGCTTTAATTATTTGAGTCTATAAAACAAACTGATAATGTTCAAATTAACAGAAAAAAAGGTTTACAGATATGTGCACAAGTATGCACTTGGAGTTTACATAATATATATAAATATATATATACAAATATTTGTATATTATAAATAGATATACAAATATATACTATATATATAAAAACTCCAGGAAAGGCAAGGTAGTCAACACGCCTATGCTGTCTTGAGGTTACAGAAAACACAGAGCTGTACATTGGTAAATCAGTCTTTGTGGAAGACAAGTGACGACAAGGAAGACAGAGGAGCCTGGCAGGAGAGGTGGTCTTGTTACACGGATGAAACCTCACAGGGAGCAGCCCTCCTCTTGGGAAGTATAGATAGGAAATGGTTTTTAGAAATGTAAACGTGCCAGACTCAGTTAATGTTTCCTAAACCCAGACAAGGGAGTATCTCAGGGAAAGTCTGTCTGTATCAATGCAGATTTTCTCTACAAATGCAAATCTCCCCAACAAACACAACTTTTCAGCTATTCTTGTAGAAGAAGCTATTTCCAGTCTTCCGAGTAGCCATCTTGAAATATGTCAAAAAGTTGGCCAGGCGCACGCCTGTAATCTCAGCACTTTGGGAGGCTGAAGTGGGTAGATCACCTGAAGTCAGGAGTTCGAGACCAGCCTGACCAACATGGTGAAACCCCGTCTCTACTAAATACAAAAAATTATCCGAGTGTGGTGGCCCATGCCTGTAATCTCAGCTACTTGGGAGGCCGAGCTAGGAGAATTACTTGACCCTGGGAGGCTGAGGTTGCAGTGAGCCAAGATTGTGCCATTGCGCTCCAGCCTGGGCAATAAAAGCAAAACTCCATCTCAAAAAAAAAAGGTATTTTAGGGTAATATTTTGAGTATCTTTACCTCCATATGTACAGTAAATATTATTGTGATTTTTAATCTTTACTCTTCTGTGGAGAAAACACTGGTGTGATTTCTGGTGTAGGTGAACATCACATTTATTTGACAATATTGCACTTGTGTGTGTGTGTGTAGCTACTCTTTACCTTTGTTCTCACTTACTGATTAGATATTAACAATTAATTCAGTAAAATGTATGTTTTGCAATATTTCTCCATGTTATTATGCTTTAAATTAGATTAATCATGCCCCTATAATGTGTACACTTTAACTTTGACTATAGGTCTCAATCTTACTTTGGCTCCTGTATTTGAATTTATGCTAATAAAGTCCTGCAGCTATAAAGGATTATATAAACTTATCTACATTTTTACTAGTATTCTGGTGTCATTTTAAATTATGTAATTAAATCAAATTTTAATTTGGATTATTGTTATCTGAGTTAAGGATCTAAATTTTTAATTTTATTATAGATGTTACATAACTATTTCTGAACCATATATTGACTAATCTGCCCTTTATATGATGTGCATTATAAGAGCTTGGGATTGATTCATTTGCAAAGATGAATGCTTGAGAAGTAGATATTTAATCATAACATTTCAAAATCTACTGGATAACCTAGAATTGAAAAATACCCTATAGGTTGAAAAACTCCTGTAGTGAAGAAAGAAAATAACTAATATAAAGTGACAATATAAATATTATAAGTATTTATTTTATTATCGCCCTGAAATTTGATAATACAAACATGTAATATCTACATATCATCCATGTATCAGGTCATAAAAAATCAATACATTCTTCAAAAATTTAGGATAACAGAAAATGCACTCTCTCTCCTTGATGGAATTAAGTTACAAATAAAAGTAAAAATAAGTAGATAAGTAGATGGAAGTAGATGTTTAAAAACAAAGAAAAATATTTATTTTGGATAACATAAAAACTCAATTGACAATTCCAATATTTCAGGAAATTTGGCTGTCAACTGATGGAGAATTTTCCCCAGGAGACATTTGTCAATGTCTAGGGTTATTGTGGGGATGTCAAGACTGGCAGAGGTGTGAAATTTAGAGGTCAAAAGAATCACCTAGCATTGCTAGGGCAGCCTCCCACAACAAAGAATCCTCTGGTCCTAAAGGTAAGTAGCACCAAGATTGAGAAACCATAATCTAGACAGGAAACACTACGTAGCTATTCCAAGTGCTCAGGAAAACACATCAGTGCCCTCGAGGGGAAAAGTGTAAACATTTTAATTGCTGTACATGGTGACACAAATCCATGTTGTTAATCTAAGTGGAAGGGGCTGAAGCACAAAACGTAATTCAAAGAGTTTACTTGAGCCACAATGAGGACAGCTGCCTGGAAGAAACAGACCCAAGTATCCTTGGATATGAACTCCCTTTGGAGCTTTGCAACAAGCAGTTTCTTAAAGGCAAAAAAGGGTCCAGAAGTGGGATGATGCAAAGAGGTTTGTCACAAATTCTCATTGGCTTATGGAAATAACATTTATTAGTGACCGGCTATACACTGTTACACTATTATTGGGTGTGGATTATAGTGTCTGGTGTGGCATTATTGGTTAATTTATAGCTACTGTGGCAACAGCAAGCAGCCTAGATGAACACACAGCTCAAAGAGGAGCAGGACAGAACTGCTGTCTCATTTGAATATCTCTCTGGGCCTGATTATTTCAAAGGACTTGCATTTCTCACATAGCATGATTTATAGTCCTTTGGGTATATAGCCAGTAATGGGATGGCTGGGTCAAATGGTATTTCTAGTTCTAGATCCCTGAGGAATCACCACACTGACTTCCACAATGGCTGAACTAGTTTACAGTCCCACCAACAGTGTAAAAGTGTTCCTATTTCTCCACATCCTCTCCAGCACCTGTTGTTTCCTGACTTTTTAATGATTAGAACCACTCACTGGCCTTCCCACCACTCTCCCCGCCCCTCCTGCCTGGCCAGCCGTGCTTGGGCCCTTTCATGCACTCTTCTGCCTCCACCTTCTCCTTGGCAGCATAGCATGCCCCAGGGCTCCCAACCGAGCCTATCCCGTTTCCACTCTCTGTGTTCTCTCTGGTGAGCATTCTCTCTCTCACTATTTTGTTTTGTTGCTGCTGCTGTTGTTGTTTTTTTGAGTCAGAGCCTTGATCTGTTGCCCAGGCTGGAGTGCAGTGGTGCGATCTTGGCTCACTGCAACCTCCTTCTCTTGGGTTCAAGTGACTCTCCTACCTCAGCCTCCTGAGTAGCTGGAACTGCAGGCACGTGCCACCACGCCTGGGTAATGTTTTGTATTTTTAGCTGAGATGGGGTTTTATCATGTTGCCCTGGCTGGTGTCAAACTCCTGACTTCAAGTGATCCACCCATCTTGGCCACCCAAAGTATTGGAATTACAGGTGTGAGCCACCGTGCCCAGCCTCTCTCACTATTTTAACCACAACATGTATGTCTGTGCCTCTTAAACCAGTGTACTCAGCTTGGCCCCTTCTCTGAACTATAGATTTCTCTGTCTAAATACACTTGGCCTCCTTGTCTGCAGTTTCTGCATCCACAGATTCAACCAGCTGCAGATTGAAAATGTTAAGAAAAAAAAAATCAATGCAACAATAAAAAATAACACAAATAGGCTGGGCACCCCTCCACTGCTGTTATATGCTCTGGTGTCTCAGGGCACAATTGTACAAGTTGCTTAAGGTCTCGCTTGATTGCCCAGGCTGGAGTGTAATGGTGTGATCATAGCTCACTGCAGCCTCGAACACCTAGGCTGAAGTGATCCTCCTGCCTCAGCCTCCTGAGTAGCTGGAACCACAGGCTTGTACCACCACTCCCGGATTTATCTATTTATTGATTGATTGACTGACTGACTGATTGATTGATTGATTGATTGATTGAGACAGGGTCTCACTGTGTTGCCCAGGCTGGCCTCAAACTCCTGGCCTCAAGCAACCCTCACATCTTAGCCTCCTAAAGTGTTGAAATTACAGGTATGACCCACCATGCCTGGCCTATATCAGGGACTTGAAAATCTGCAGACTTTGGTATCTGCTGACGGTCCTGGAACCAGAACTATATCTGCCATTTCCACGTGGGTGCTCCACAAACACCCCAAACTCAGCATGCTCCAAACCAAGCCTGCGATGCTCTTTTAGCTCTCACACCTTCCCTTTCTTCTCTTTTTACCACATCATGTGATTAACCAAACAATGCCAGTTCTCTCAGAGGCCCCAGATCCTTCATTAGCTCAGACTTTCACAGTAGCTTCCTGAAGGGGAGCCCCTTGCTTCACTCTGGGCTCCCTGAGATGTATCCGCCACACTACTGACATCCATCTCTTCCTGCACAATTGGATTGTTTCCATGTGTTTGACAGTAGAGATCACATATAGCTGCTTTTCTTTTTCAAATTATTTCCTTAGGATAAATTTCCAGGAGTAAGATTACCAGTCCAAAGGTATAACAGTTTTATGTCTCCCATTAAATATTACTCTTATTTCTCAAAAGGGTTTTGCCTGTTTGCATCAACAGTAATGTTTAAATGTACCAATTTTATCAGTATCGAGTATTAGCTTTCTAAATAGTCTTTCTAATTTTAGTAGGTATAAAGTGTGTTTTGCAGTTCTTTGGTTTACATATTAATTGAACATATTACCTAACATTTTTTATTAAATATTTTTTGCCCATTTATCTATAGGGACTTTCGAAGTTACTCTTTTATTTGAATGAGCTCTTTATCTGATGGTAGATAGTGAACATTTTTGGTCACATTTAGTACAACTAGCTTTTCTCACTCTGATGAAATGTCTTATTTTTCATTCAATAGAAATTTTACCTTTTTCTGTAGTTAAATCTGTCAGTATTTTCTTTTGCCTTTTTTTTAAGAGAAATCTTTTAAAACATTGAAATTACCAATATTTTAAATATCAAGGAGGCAACGTGATGTGATGGCCTACCAGATCTTGACCTTATGAGAAACAAGTTGAAAAGATGAATTTAAAAGTGCTCCGGAGTGAGTGTGAGGCAGAAATGTCAACCCCAGCACCGCGTGTGCAGCCATACACTGTGCACAGCTTTCCCACGATCATTGTCCTGCCTCCCTTGTGTCCTGCCATGGGGTTCTCCTTAGTTCCCTTTGTGCTTAATCAGGTAGTTCTTTCCTGGGAGCTCATGCAATGTACAAGGGGTTGACTTGAAGTAGAAATGGAACTTTCATCGTGACACCAACTGCATTATTATTTGAGTACTGATTGAGTTAGTAGAAATCACCATGAGAAATGCCATCTTTTCCTATAATTTTGCATTCAATTTTGAATTGACAACAAAAAAAGTGAACCCTTTTAATACATTTGCTAAACCTTGTTATAAGGTCGGTAGACCCTTAGGAGACATTTTCTTCTCTGCTTATAAGACACATACACATGGATGTGGAGCCAGTAGAAAGAACAGCTTCCATACAAACTACTTAGTGATTATCGCCAGTTTCATTTTGAAGCACAATGCATTGGACCTAGGCAGGACCTCCCAATCTCCATCTTTGCCAAAGAAATATAATAGAGATACTGAAGATATATCGTGCAGAACCGACATCCTTTAGAAATATACTTTTTTCTTTTTAGAATATATTTCTGTTTCAGATCTGCATATTTTACTTGTTGAGGTATTTAACAATATTTTTCATTTTTTTCAGTCTTCACAGAAATGTACTGTACAGCTAACCATGTGGATAAGCTTCCTGGCCCAAGAGATTGGGTACAGATTCTACAGGATCAAATTAAACTGGCCAGGAGAAGGTTTAAAAGAGGCTCAGGTATGACTAAGGTGCAAAACAATAATTGGAGAAGCACTTATGAATTCTTAGACCTTGAAAAGTACAATACTTGGCTCTAGGTTATTTCAGTGTCTTGTCTTTTGAAGGAAATACTGTGTATAATATGCTGTGATTTGATCTCTTCAAGTCTTATTCAAATGAATTTTGAAACTCACCTTCAGACTAAATAGTAAAAATTATGTCAGGCCATTTGCTTTGAATAGTACAAGTGAAAAAGATTGCTAATCTCATTTGTGGCCTAATGCTCTTATATATGAAAACTGGGTCTCTCTTGTATGGTTTGCTTCTCTTTGCCTATTGATTTTTATTTGTTTGGATCTGCATGACTTTATAAAAGTACAAGTTGCTTATGGTGAAAAAAGAAGAAGAAGGAGGAGGAGGAGGAAGGAGGAGGAGGAAGAGGAGGAAGAAGAATAAGAAGAGGGAGAGGAGGAAGAAGAAGAAGAAGAAGAAGAAGAAGAAGAAGAAGAAGAAGAAGAAGAAGAAGAAGAAGAAGAAGAAGAAGAAGAAGAAGAAAGGAGAAATCTCTTCCACCAGCAACAACACATCAAGTAAAAGGGATTGTAAGGTGGGGATGTGTGCACATGTGCATGCACAGATTGTGTGAGTGGGTTTAAAATTCTGGGCTTGGAGCTTCTGGGATTATTCTTCCTGGAAAAATGAGCACCAGTTGAATTGTGACTGTTCAGATTTGGTCACTGAAGTCTCAGCTTCTCCGAAGTGACAGTAGGGGCCAGTTTACTAGTGAAGAATCCCTGTGTAGTCAGCTTTCTCCCATCAAATAGCAATAATTATCTCTAGGAGGCCACAAATCTCTAGATATTATTTTTTAATTTCATATAAATTAGTGTAGCCATTATGAAAAGCAGTATGGATGTTCCACAAAAATTAAAAGTAGTTGGGAGGTTGAGGCAGGAGGATTGCCTGAGCCCAGGAGTTCAAGACCAGCCTGGGCAACATCTCCAGATATTTTATGGAGATGGAGACCCTATCTACACACACAAAAACACACACACACACACACACACAAACACACCTTAAAAATTAGCCAGGCAAGATGGCACACAACTGTTGTCCCACCTACTTGGGAGGCTAAGATGGGAGGATCGCTTGAGCCCAGGAGTTTGAGGCTGCAGTGAGCTATGATTGGCCACTAACACTGCAGTCTTGGTGACGGAGCAAGACACTGTTTCTTAAAAAAAAAAAAAATCGTGGGGAAATTCTGCAGAAGGGTATTCTCAGGGACCCAGAGAGACCTTGCTGGCAGTGGATCACATGACTGAGTAAGAAACACAATTTAAATGTTGTTCTGTTGCCTTCCTTATGCTGCATATTTTAGACATAAACACACCTTATTTTCCTTCTGTCATCAGACGCTGAGAGCGATCATTATGAGTTCTGGTCTCTATTCCCTTCTCCCATTCCACCAGCAAAGAGGCACGCACCCAATAGGGATATGCCGCCACATCCCTCTTCTCTTTCCCACAAGCAGACTGGCCGGGGAACACATCCCCTAACCATGTCACATTTCTATTAATAATTCATATCACAAATGCCCATTTTCCCCCAGGTTTGCCCATTTCTACAGGATGAGATCCAAGCCATAGCCTGCTCCCCACCCCTCCCCTCCTCGAGGAGCCTCCACTCACTTGGAAGGCTGCCCACTCCTGCCCCTTAGACATCAGAATATTTGATGTCGAACATTGTAACTTTTGACCACTGGTTTAGATGATCTGCCCAGATGCTTGTGATCGGCACCTTGCCCTTCTTTTCTGCATTCCTAGCAGGTTCTATTAGCAACAGAGAAGTGGAAGATGGCTCTAAGACAAAACCAACCCTAACATGCAGACCCAAATGATAGTATATCAGCAATGACCTGCCAAATACAGTTCGTCTCCTCATTTTGCCAAATTCTGTTACACATCATTCTCCTCTAGGGCACAGAAGTGGGGCCCCAGCAAATTCAAACTAGAGCCACTTTCTTTCCTTCCATGATGCCAGTAGGAACCGAGAGGTCTGGATCAATAATATTACCTGCTCTCATGCTTTTTGTCTTGATGATTTTCAGTCTAAATGATAATGCAGTGTCACATAGATATTGCATAACTTCAACCTTATTTATCATATCTAGCTCCATTCCTGGAATGAGGTAGAGACTCTGACTCCACAAGCTAATTGGCTATCACTTAAGTAGGCCTGCACTGCCTCTGAAAAAAAAAAAAAAAAAGAAGTGCCCCACACAGATTTGAAAGGCCATTGTGCTAATCCAAATAGAAATTCATTTGGGGCTCTCATCACGTGGAATAATCTTTATTCTATAACTCCAATGATTCCTTTCCTTGTATGCATTTTTATCATTTCTCATTATATGATTTTCTCACAGCTGAAATCATAATATATTAATTTTGTTAGATCTCAGAGTAAAGATGTCACTGCTGTTAAATGTTTATTGGATTGCTCAATCTTTTCCAAATTTAACAACTTGATTGTCACCAGGGAAGAAAGATGTGAGCTTGTTGTTGCAGATACATGTTATAATTAAATTTGAATAATACAACAATTACAACAATGCTCTTCCTCCTTGACTCTCGGCCCCTATTCACGCAGCTAGCATGTTCTAATTTATATATAATCATCTATTTTTTTTGGTTATATGTGTTCTCTTCATACTAAAGCACATAATGGCATAGGCCTGTTCTTTTCAAAGGGAGGGTAGCTGAATTACAAAAGAAGATCAGTTTATACCCCAAACCAATCTTGTTATAACTAAATGAAAAGCAATTATACATGTAAAGAAAGTTGCTAAAATATAAAATGAACTAGAACTCAAAGATTTAAGAAATTAGCTCATATTCATGCATGTGGTATATTTGGACTATTAATAGCAAAGAGATGAATAGCCCAGACATTAACCTGATTCATGTCCTTGGCATTGTTACTTACTAGCTGTGTTACCTGGAGTGAGTTTCCTAACCTCTGTCTCACTTTCCTCATTTGCTAAGATGGGCATAACAACAGACCCGCCTTGTAGAGTTTCCTAAGGATTCAGTGACACATTGCATGTCAAGTGCTCAGCAAGCATTTAATAAATGGTGGAGATTATCATGATTATGATTATTATTGAAGGATTTTTAAAATCCTAGGCAATGAGAGAACTACCATGCAGACCATCTGTCTATTCCAACTCACTCAAACCAATTAGAATAAAATAATGCCTTCTAAATATAAACATATGTTCATTATTTTTCATATATAAAATAATTTCTAAAAGCCATAGAACAAAATTTAAAATACCTAAAGCTTTTCATCCAGAGGGAAACACAGTTAACATTTTAGTACGTCCTGTATTTTTTTCTATAAACCTGCTTCCAGAATTTTAATCACACCACTTATTCCATGGTTTGACTGAATATTTTTATGTTATTAAGTATTCACCTACAACATCATTTTTGGTGATTGCTAATCTTCTCCAACCTAGATTAGTCTTGCATATTTCGTCCCTTCTCAGTGACCTCTTTTTGTGGTGGATCTAGCAGGTCAGCAGACAAGGGGTCTTTCACTAATGCCAGTGAGTGTTCATCTGAGGACAAGATGTTGGAGGATGAAGGAGACAGGGGAGCCTTACAATGTTTCTAGGCATAGCTAAGCCCTGATTTTGTTTAAAGCAACAACAATAAAAACAAGTATGTAGTACTGGTTTAGCCTTCTACTGACTCAATGTTACAACATGGTGCCAAGGCTGACCTCATTCAACAGCCTCACAAGGGCTGCCCACACACATTATGCAGTCAGCAGGGGCCTTCCTGTCGGGACCACAGACCCTGGGCCTTGGAGGGCACCACCACAACTATCCCAGGGCCATAATGTGATGTTTTCCCTGTCCCCACATGTTAGGGAAACTAATAACCCCATCCATTATCAGGAGACACATGAGCACCTTTTTATTTTTGCATTTAACAGAAGGTTTTTTGTGACTGAAGGATCTAGCTTTGGAAAACTCCCAAGGAGATGGATACATTTATCAGAGATGAGCGAAGGTTTGCGTTTTCAAATGTAGAAATGGAGAATGTGTTGAAGCAATGCCTGTTCCTTCTTCATGACCACATTGATGCCAGAGTTAGATTGGCAGCTCTATGATCTGAATCAGTCATCTCCAAAGAAAGGTTCATTCTCAAGATTTCCTAAGCTTCCCCCCAAGGAGTGGTTCCAGCAATGCCAAGTGCAGTTCTACAGCAGGAATTCACTGACACATCCCCTCGATGACCCTATTTAAACAATTCAACCCACATGCTGGTTCGATATTTAAGCCTATGTAAATAAGTAAAAATAAACAGAAATCATCAGTGATTAATAGAATGAGGTTCATAAGATTAAAAAAAATTATAATGCAGGAAAGTTTATATCACTATTATCAAAAAATATTGTATTAAAATAACGATATTAACATCTATAATATGAACCAATGATAGCTGAAAAGGGAAAAGAATGGTGAAAACTGTTATGCATACTGGAGTTTTGAAAATTCTATCACTGTTTTCAGTAAAATGAATGTGCCTTCTGAAACTAACGAGATTTGTGTTTTATATTTGTAACCAGCAGAGATTGCTGATGGTGATGAAAGACTGGATGGCATTTCTCTACCATCAACAGGTAAATAAAATGCATTTACATTTTCATCACCCCCTGGAAAATACAGCCCACAAAAATGTTTGCATTGAAAATGATTTTAATGTTAGACATGCAGACGCTTGAGCAAACTGCTTCTGCAGTGGACCTAGGCCCCGGACACTGGAGCTTCTCAAGGCCCTATATGCAGAGATGATTTTGTATTGAATAGAAAAGCATTTTTCTCACACCCTTATTTTCATAAAAATCTCAGAAGAGCAAATCCTGAGAGCTAAGTATCACAACATTTTGCCTCCCCAAACCGTTGGACATTACACAATATTTTTAACATGAAATGAGATTTCACTTTAAAACAGGGACCAGTAATTTTGTGTGATCAAATTCATGGCTAGGCTATCCTCTCCCACCTCCTCCAAAAGGTCTTAGAGCCTTGAGCAATCAATCAGTGGACACTCAATGACTACTGTGTTTTAATTGAGTGATTTGAACAAGCCCAGCCATCCGGCGTGAGTGGCACATTCCTAATACCAGGACCAGATCAGCTGAAGACCCCCTTCCATGAAAGCAAAAGCTGCCACACTGTTGTGTTAAGCCACAGACATAATTCCAACTTCATATTATTTGACTCTCAAGTAATGCTTCTGACCCTGGCTTCCTACCTGTGCATGGGTTCATATCTGAGAGCCAGAGGGGCAGGTAACTGATCAATGAGCCTTGTGGAAAACAATGTGTTCCCTTCATTGGTCACAGGACTCTACTGACTGCTCTCAAAAGGATATCTGAAGATTCTCTGACCAGAAAACCCAGGTACCCCCCAAAACCCTCTTACTGAAAAAGCTCAACCAAATGTTTTTTCCTCTAGATTTCAGGTGGTCGGTTTGAGTTAAATTCAGCAAATATTAGTGGAGTATCTAGGCTGTGTAGGAACTTCACTAGGCCATGTGTTCACGGACAGCACATATCCCAAAATGGCAAGGAAAGCCACATTCACAGGTGTAGGATGGGCATGTGTTAGTGAACTTCAGAGCTTCAGAGCAACAGGAAAATTTAGCCGTGTAAGTGACACTTTGCTTTCTCTGCCACTGAGTAGCTAAGCAACAGATCGATGGACAGATAAATGAAATGAGCTACATAGTGCAAAAAGACCTGCTTACATCAAGTTCTTACCATATATAGTCATTATATAAAAGGGATTTCTCTTTTTATTTGACTGTGTTTTCACATTTGTGAATTAAGATAATTGAAATACGTGATCTCTGTTGTTCCTTCCCAATTTGTCATTCTCTGAATATCAGGGCATTTATATCAGCCTCATTCTTATCACCCAGGTCCAATCCCAGCAGATCTATGAAATCCTAATCATAATAGACCTGCCCTTCAAAAGGCCCTTCAGGGGAGCACCATTCCTTTCTAGCTGTGCTTCCCAAGTGGTTTCCCTCACCCAAGGGCTCCCCTACCCCTGCCCTGGGCATCTGCACTGCCTGTCCTCCCCGTGTCATGTGACACAGTGAGCTTTTATTATTTGAAAACCACTCCCCTTGAAGTTTATATACACCTCCAAGTGGAGTACAGAATGCCTTTGTATTTTCCCATCTGAAGATGGAGATATTGTTTCTAATAAGAAAATTGAGCACAGAGGGTGCTAGAAGAGCCTCATCGAACTGAAAAAAAAAAGTCAAGGAATCTGAGAATGAGAAGGAACTTGAGAGCTCATCTAGTCCAATCCCTTCTTTTTATCCAGTCCTTTTATTTTACAGGAAGAAAAGCCTGAGGCCCAGAAACATTAAGTGACTTTCCCAAGGTCTCACAGCTGGTTGATGGCCTGGCCGGAACCCAGGTCCCTCGACTCCCAGCCATGATACGATATAGCTTTCTCATACCTAAGCAAAAGCCAGCTTTTCTCTGCATGTTTCTTAAAGATCCCAAGAGATGATGGATGTGCTAATGCCTTTAGGAGTACAGTTAAAATGTTCGTCATCAGTCGGCCCAGTTCACTGCAGCTCAAACTCAGTTCTTCCAGTCTTTTCTCAAACTTTACCCAAGGCTGTGAGGTCATAATGAAGAAAATAGTATAACACACCTGCAGGTCTTTTTACTAAACTATTGATAGATATTTGATACAAATCACTAAGCAGCATGACAGATAAAAATGTTTATCCCTTTAAGGGTCCCACCTTTCTTGCACATGTGGTTTCATCCTTGAATTTGAGCCTCACTGGTCAAAACCACAGGAGCGACCAAGGGCTCTGATACAGACTCTCATTACCCAATTTATCTGAGCTAGCAACAGTTCGTTCTTTTCAAAGATTCAACAATGCTTTTATTGCATTTTTTTGGTCTTTTTTAAATTATACTTTAAGTTTTAGGGTACATGTGCACATTGTGCAGCTTAGTTACATATGTATACATGTGCCATGCTGGTGCGCTGCACCCACTAACTCGTCATCTAGCATTAGGTATATTAAGCTCTTTTTTCCTCCTTCCAAATTTGTGTGTTTGGGGAAGGGCAGGGAAAGAGGTTTAAATCCTTAAGTGTTTCTATGAACCAGAAGTGACTAGGGCAGGGTTACAGGCAGAAGGTCAGAGGACATTTGTTTGGATGCATTCTATTTAAGCAACCTTCTATTCCTCATGTTTTAACAAAATGGATGCACTTCTATAGTGCATCCATTTTATTTTCCCTTAACCCTCTTCACTAAGCCTTTTGGAACAACTACCAGGAATCAGCCCTGTGTTGGGTGCTGGTATACAAATGCCCTCAGACTAGTGTGAGAGGCAGAAGGAATTACATAAATGCTATAGCACAGACGTGTGAAAGGGTCTGGGACTCAAGAAAAGCCACCCAGGAGCTGCAGGCAATTCACATTAAAAAAGTATAGAGAAAGTGAAATCAAAACAATGCTTTCTAAAATTTAAAATGGGGCTTCCGAATTTGAAATGGGGGATGTTGATCTGGACTTGGCGATTGTCATAAATTGGCATTTTACATACTTTTCTTTTAAAAATTAATAAAGAAAAGTGTAAGAAAGAACATTTCAATTGCTTTTACCACCCACAGACAACCATTATTGGATGATTTTTTGCAAATGTTTCTCCATTTTATTTATTTATATGGTGGAGATCAAACATGTAAAATTTTGTTTCCTAAGTTTTTCTTTGTTTTTTACCTAACAAACATTTTTCCACTTTATGACAAATAGTCATATGCATTATTATTATTATTATTATTATTTGAGACAGAGTCTTGCTTTTGCCCAGGCTGGAGTGCAGTGGTGCCATATGCATTATTTTAATAGCTGCATGATAATTCTGTTTTGTGGGTAAATTATATTTTATTAGGCCATTTTCTATTACTGGATAATATGTGGATATACTCTAATAGTAACACACATTCATGGGCTTTGTCATAAAAAATCATCATTACAAGTTTCAAATTTCTACAATTGCCCATGGAGGACAACTAAAGCCTTGGCTAAAAACTTAGCGACTAACTGTGAAACACAGACACCTCCCCAGTAAGTTCTTTACTTGTCCAGAACACCCACCTCCAGCCATGTCACAGAAACATGTACAACTCTTCCTTAGAGAAGCGGCTCTCCCCCTGCATTTTCTTGTCTCTATTGTAGGTAATATATTTGACACCAAGAGAGAAAACATGGAGGATACAGAACCAGGTTTCATTGCCTAGACTTTGATTTTAGTGACATTGTTCAGTGGCATATGTAACTTCCGTTCGAATTTTTGCAAAGATCCACCGAGCATTTCAGGTTCCTGCAAAGTGTGGGTGTTCTGTCAAGCTTACCTGTCATGTTTGAATTGTTTTATATACTTTCTTTGTAATGTGTGATAATCAAGCCTCCAATTTGATATAAGATTTTTAAAATCATTTTTAGGGTTGATTTGTTACCCTTTAAAAGTCCAGCATATGATTCAGTGAGTTCATTGTCCATTAAAAAGAAGTAGTTCTCTCTTCCCTGTTTTCATTCCGTACCTCAGTGTGAATATACAGAGCTTTGAAACATATTTATTTTAATGTAAATTGCTTAGATGCAGTATAAAGGAACATGGCTCTTTCCAGTGCTGAGAGAGTAATTGTGAAGGCCAAGATTAATTAGACCTTCCTCATTTTAGAAGATGAAAAGTTGTTTTGGGAGAAGTATAGCTCTGACCCGTTAGAGGAAATCATTCATGACGTCAGTGCTCCCGAGATAGCCATTTGTAACTAAGTGCAAATGACCTATGAGTTTTTAGGAAAGAAAAACCTTTCACCTAAGTTGCATCAACACAATGACAAAATAACTAATTAAAAGGTGAGAAAATCAATCAGTTATCTACGTGATACATAACAGTCATTTTAACAGATGGTTTTAACTGAGTGGTACAGGGTTTTGGCACCATGTGGCAACTAGCTAAAAATGTACTTAATATTATATCGTTTATTTTGTTCCTAGTATGCTTGCCCTTAGCTTTATATAAAACTAATATATGAAAGTCTGGATTTATTTTAAAAAGATATCTTACCACGAAGGTATTTGTTTTATAGAAATATTTACCTCCAGATTTCTTTGTCTAATAAGATGGTGAATTTAAAATACTGTGTTATTTAGAAGCATTGCATTTACACTTCATTTATTGTATAAAGCAAATTGCATGGACTCTTTGCCACTTGACCCAAAGGCCAAAAATTGACATGAAAACAATTTGGACTGCAGATCACCAAACCCGGGCTTCACACCTCCCTACTGGCAGTTCCAATGCCTTCCCCTAGCCCTGGATTTAGGAAAGCACAGAGTGTTAAAAGCTAAAAGTTATTGTAGAGGATACTCAGTCCCACCCCTCATTCTGCAGGTGGGGCAGCTGAGCATGAAGGAGGGTAAGCGGTTGCCCAGAGCCCGTTAACCCCTCTGTGGTCGGGGCCCTGCCTGGAACCTGAATTTTCTGACTACCCTGTCCAAGGTACTTATGTCACATCACACTGAAATGCTAAACCTAGAGATAAGAGGGGCGCTCTGGGATAAATCCCTATTCCACCAAAGACCAGCCAGTCATCAAAGATGAGAGAAGGCATCCTTGTACTGTGACAAAAAGCTGGCTTTAGGTGTGGCTTGTGGAATCAGTCTAACTACTAGACAAATTACATCTCATATATGTGTGGCTTATTTTTCTTCTTTTTTGGGCTACAAGGAAGGTTTGGAGAAATTATTTCCATCATACCTTTCCGTTAGCCTTTTTTCCATTTCTGGCCAGTAAGTAATCCCTTTCCTGAAAACAGTCCCTTTGTTTTATCAAGTGGTCTGATGAAGTACTGCAAACCATGGCTCTTGTGTTCTTTGCACCATGGGTTTTAAAATCTGTCCTCTGCCTCCCAGAAGGTAATATTACCCAAGGGAAGGGAAAAGATTAATTAGTGACCTTTCACTCTTTTAAAATAGGATGAGTATGTTGCTGGTAAAGGCAGAAACACTAACTTCCAACTGTGGTCTCTTAGAGATTCGCCGGGAACCTTCAGAAGCATTGCCTTCCAAGGCAGGGCCACGGCTTGGAGTGCTCAGCACTTGGGGACGGGTGGGGCTTGTTCAACCCAAAGATACGTGCAATGATGGATCCACACATTGGAAACACGTATCAAAACTGCAACAGTAAAATCATATTGCCTGGCGCAATGACTCACGCCTGTAATCCCAGCACTTTGGGAGGCCAAGGCAGGCAAATCACCTGAGGTCAGGTACAGATCTGTCAAACAGAGGCAGCCCACTAAGGCTGCACTATATACCACCCCACCCTCTGAAGCCATCCTTGCAAAATATTTAATTTAAAAATTATCATTTTACGATGGTTTGATATTTTTAAAAGCATACCTTCAGAAAACTATGTATCCCTCAAACATAAAATCTACCTACTAAAGTTTGATAAAACATGAAAACTAAATCCATAAACCAGAACAAAGGAATGAGCATTTCAAAATGCTTTTGAAGAGTGTTGGTAGTTTGATAACATGACAGCTTAAAAGCAAGATCCTTTTCTCTTTTTTTAATTGCAAAATTCACTGATATAAATTGTCAAATTTTAAATATTTTAAAGAGGTGAGCTACTAATCATTTGAACATACTGCTATCAATGGCATAGTAGCCATTTTCATGAAGTTGAACATATACTAATAAGCAGAAATTAGCTCTATTATAGTCCCCAAAGTCTGAATTTATTGAAAATAAGGTTTGCTAAAGAAATCTTTGTTCTAATGAAAACACTCTATACAACTTTACTAAAAAGCAACAACGATATTAACCTAACTTGTGACCTATCTTTTCTATAAAACTGTCCAACACAAGTATTAATTGCCCTTTTTGAGCTATACGGCCTTTCCTACAGTAATAGTAGTTTAAATACATTAAAATATTTAAACTATCTTTAAGAAACATGTACATTTTATTCAGCCTTTCAACAGAATAAAGCCCGTTTCTTAGGATCTCTGAGCTCCTTTTGAAGTGCTATAATTTCCATCAATACTTAGGGTACAAATTATTGTACCCTATTAATGCTAATTGTGGATTAGGAAATATATTGGAAATAATAAAAATTAAAATAATATAATATTAATAAAATACATGAAGCCTCCAATATAAAACAAAAAGATACATACACAAAGAAACCCATTTTTCATTAATTAATGCTTCAATTAAATAAATCTTTCAAGGTAACTAATGAAAGGTTTTACTTGATTTCATGTAAATTGATATAGAGAAGTTAAAACGGATCTTGAAAGACATTTTGACGATGGCAAATTAGAAACATATTAATCAAACACAGTCAGAAACTTTAATCGCCCCACATCCTCCCCATTCACTGTAACAAATACTTAGCATAGTAGCAAATCACAGCATAATCCTTGGGAAATGTTTTACAATTTAATTTTGAAAATACATGATACAGCAACATGTCAAGTCTAATGTTAATACAAAATACTCTTTTCAGTAGCCCAATATTTTAAAAGTATAATATTTTATATTAATTATGTTAAATTTCTTGTTGACAATATATACAAAGCTAGCACAGGCTTTTTAAAAGACAATAAAAACTTAACTGTGTGTAGAATCTTGCTATAGAGGTAGCTATTAAATGACACAGGACAGAATCCTAAAATTGCTATAACATTTTACCCCATATGCAATAAACAGAAACACTGTGGTGTTCCAAGGCTGAATCAGTTGGCTCCCAGAGTGAGTAGCAATAAGAAAGCATGTTTTATTATGGATGTCATGGAGACCGTGTTAAAACTCAAGAGTCATAGGCAGTCAGCAGCAATGGGTCAATAATGTGCCCAGAGACACTGTGTAGATAATCAACAAGGCCCAAGGTTTTCTCAGCACTGCACACAGCCCAACCGCAAATTAATACAGCCAGGGAAGGACACTGTCCAGCTCCACTTCCCACAGTACACTATGGCTGCTCTAGGGAAAAGACCCCCAAAATGAAAATAAAGCAAACTGGTTGTGCAACTGGCAACCAACTAACCTTTTAACGGAATCACAAATTCATCCTTCAAAGAGCCTTCCAAAAAAAATCCAAACACTATTCAGTGTAAAGTCTGCCTAAAAATGAAACCACAGGAAGGTTTCATTTTAAAAGTGCTGCATAAGGCCAGGCACGGTGGCACAGGCCTGTAATCCCAGCACTTTGGGAGACCAAGGCGGGTGGATCACCTGAGGTCAGAAGACTGAGACCAGCCTGACTAACATGGTGAAACCCCGTCTCTACTAAATACCAAAAATTAGCCAGATGTGGTGGTGGGTGCCAATAATCCCAGCTACTTGGGAGGCTGAGGCAGGAGAATCGCTTGAACCTGTGAGGCAGAGGTTTCGGTGATCCAGGATCTCACCACTGCACTCCAGCCTGGGCAACAAGAGCGAAACTCTGTCTCAAAAAAAAAAAAAAATATATATATATATATATATATATACACACATATGAAAAGGACAAACATGGTCTTATGAAGTATTTCAGTTTTTTAAATTAATTAATTTATTTTTATTATTTTATTTTATTTTTGAGACGGAGTTTCTCTCTTGCCCAGGCTGGAGTGCAGTGGAGCGAATTCCGCTCACTGCAACCTCTGCCTCCCAGGTTCAAGCGATTCTCCTGCCTCAGCCTCTAGAGTAGCTGGAATTACAGGGCATGTGCCACCACGCCTGGCTAATTTTGTATTTTTAGTAGAGACGGGGTTTCTCCATGTTGGTCAGGCTGCTCTCGAACTCCTGACCTCAGGTGATGCTCCTGCCTCAGCCTCCCAAAGTGCTGAGATTACAGGCATGAGCCACTGTGCCAGGACTCATTTTTTATAGTCTTAAAGTTTAACCAAAATTTTTGTGAGTGAAATATTCTAGTTTGGGAGATTTTACTGTTAACCTTGGGGTATAGTATTGCTAGTGATCAAAGAGATTATTCTTACATTTATAATTAAAAGAGTAAATGAGTGTCGGGTGCGGTGGCTCACACCTGTAATCCCAGCGCTTTGGGAGGCCAAGCCTAGAGAATCACGAGGTCAGGAGTTCAAGACCAGTGTGGCCAACATAGTGAAACCCCATCTCTACTAAAATTACAAAAATTAGCCAGGTATGGTGGCACACACCTGTAGTCCCAGCTACTCAGGAGGCTGAGGCAGGAGATTCACTTGAACCCGGCAGGCAGAGGTGGTGGTGAGCCGAGATGGCGCCAGTGCACTCCAGCCTGGGCAACAGAGCGAGACTCCATCTCAAAAAAGAAAAAATAAAAATGAAACAGTAAATGAGAATTCAAAAACTACTACATTTTAGAAAGTGTGAATTACATTTGAATGACTTTGTTTCCAAAAAGGGAACATAACATTTAAATGTATTCTGTAGGTTCTGAGGACATTTTGTCAACAGTTTTTGTATATGACACCTTGATAAATATATGATGCTAATATTTTACATGTTTCAGTAAAAATGTATGAGTAGGAATATGTTGATGTATTATTTCTCAAGAAAAAGGTAATTCATCACATCCGTCATTTTGTTAATCATTAGGTATTATTTCTAAGTTACTATGTAAAGCCATCTTTCTTGAAACATGAAGAAAAGGTGCTGGAAGAAAAAAGGATAGTGAAAAATTTTAAGGTCTATTTCTTCATTTTTACAACTCAGGTTTTTTCTTTTCAAGTAGATAAAATAGTATCTTTAAGCATTAAAATGTGCCCTAGCTCAAGATTGAGATAACTGTAAACATTCCTCTAACGTGTCAAGGGAAGAGTTGCAATATGTTCCTATTGTTATAATATCAAAAGAATAGTAAAAAAGAAAAAACTACAATTGTGTAAAATGGCATGTAACTGAATTTAAGAAACACATCACTGCCCTTTAATAACATTTTAATTGTATTTTAAAGAAATGTTCTCTGTTCATTCTAGTGATTAGGCCATCTTGTTTTTCTTTTATTTACTGACAATTATTTATAGGTATTGAGGAAAACAGTTCTATATTGTTTAGTAAGATGCTACCATAAGAATACTCCAAAATTATCATTATTCTGGGGACATGTTTTTTGACTAATAAGAATACGAATTAAAAAATAATTCCTTTGTTGATGGTTATTATTTTTTACTATTAGAAAACTGACAGGGATGGCCGGGCATAGTGGCTCACACCTGTAACCCCAGCACTTCGGGATGTTAAAGCGAGCAGATCACTTGAGGTTAGGAGTTCGAGACTAGCCTGGCCAATATGGTGAAACTCTGTCTTTAGTAAAAATACAAAAAAATTAGCCGGGCGTGGTAGCAGGCGCCTGTAATCCCAGCTACTTGGGAGGCTAAAGCAGGAGAATCGCTTGAACCCGGGAGTTCCAGAGGTTTGAGTGAGCCGAGATCGCCGCCACTGCACTCAATCTGGGTGATAGAGCGAGACTCAGTCTCAATATAAAATAAAATAAAATAAAATAAAAAAGTTTGGCTACTTGAAATTTTAAAATTTACATTTGGCTCACATTTTATTTTAGAGGATTGTCTCCTTTTTAAAAATCTCAGGCTGCCTGCTCAAAGGACCAGAAGCTAGGAAGTTCATAAAATCTGAAATTGTTAAATAATCGTTACTATATTCTTTTCATTTGCGAATAGCCATATAATATGTTATTTATAAATGCACATCACCTTGTACACAAGGTTAAATGCAAATACACTCCCGGTTGGTCCTAGCTCAGCTCAGGGAGGAAGCCCTGCCTGAAAAGGTTGCAGCCCAGGCTGTCACTCTTTCTTCATTCAGCCCAGTGTCTGGTCAAGTCTTCTGTCACTCAGGGACTGAAGGGGCGGGCCTTACGCGTTATCCAGTCAGAGACTCTAAACTAGGAACAGTCCAGTAAGACACGCAGCTGGAAGGCACAGGACGGCTTCCGGGATTTGTCGGGTCATTTGTCTCTTCCTGCAGCCAGAGCTCCTGGTCTCGTCTTCACTGCTCTGTGTCCTCCGCTTCTGGAGACCCAGTCTGTGTGACACTGTGACCTGCAAGTATTGGGAGATCCACAGCTAAGACGCCAGGACCCACTAGGAAACCTAGAAATGGTGAGAGTGCCGGGTCCGACATCTCCAGAGAGGGGGAAGGGGCTGGTTGAAAGCTGTCGGAAGTGGCTGTAGCGGGACTCAGGCCTTCCAGCAGTCAGCTCCAAAATCTGAGGCGCCGAGTTCACCTTGGTGCAGCTCGGCCCTCAGTCCCCTTCAGCCGTAAGATGGCGGCTGGGCGGACAGGCGGGACCCCGGGCGTCCTGTCTCTTACCTGCGTAGTAACTATGCCCGGCCTGGAGTCCTCTCTGGGCAGCTCTGCACCCACCGCGCCACATCTCTCCCCGATTGTGCAGGGACCACGGGAGGGTAGTCAGGGGAGAATCCTGACTCGGGGTGCGGGGTTCATGAAGCGGAGAGCTTTCGTTCCCTCTTTTCTCTTATGAAAAGTTTATGGCAGTCACCGCAAACATATTAAATAATTTATTCAAACAGTGGTTCAAAAATTGTAGAGCACCCAGCTATGGTTTGTAGTTTGTGGTCTATGGTAGAGGGTTTAAGAGAAGACTTTTATAAGGTGCATGATGAAAAAAACCCACATTCATTAATCGGTTAGGTACAGTTAGGTAGTTGGTTGGTTTGAGTTGGAGTCTCGCTCTGTCGTCCAGGCTGGAGTGCAGTGGCGCGATCTCGGTTCACTGCAAGCTCTACTCACGGGTTCACGCCATTCTTCTGCCTCAGCCTCCAGAGTAACTGGGACTATAGGCGCCCGCCACCGCGCCCGGCTAATTTTTTGTATTTTTAGTAGAGAGGGAGTTTCAACGTGTTAGCCAGGATGGTCTCGATCTCCTGACCTCGTGATCCGCCCGCCTCGGCCTCCCAAAATGCTGGGATTACAGGCGTGAGCCACCGCGCCCGGCCACAGTTAGGTACTTTCTTAATTTCCACGCTGAGCGTACTAATTGCCTGGTTATGCAATCACAGGTTACTTGGCAGTTAATAGTTGGTTAGGTCTGAATTTTGTTTCCCCCAATGTAGTAGTAATTTACAGAAAAAAAAAAATGTTCCAGTTAGATTTTTTTTTAAGTCAAAATCCAAAAACTAGAGCCACATCAGTCTCATTGCCTGCCACTTAGCTATTTTCGCACTCCACAGGGGAATGATTTTCCCTGCGTTTTTCACATGCGTCCCAAGCAACCTCTCAAGTTAACCCCCCACCACCCTGCATTCCTTCTTCCTAACTCTGGCTTGCAGTAAAATACTAAATTTCCTCTTCTTTTTGACATTCCCAAATGCCAATTTCCCCTCCCTAATTCACATTATCAACTATTTGTCCCTTAGTGTACATTTTAGATATCGTATTTTAATTAATCATTTTTAAAAAATTAAGATGGAGTCTCAGTTTGTCACTCAGGCTGGAGTGCAGTGGCGGGATCTCTGCTCACTGCAGCCTTTGCCTTCCGCGTTCAAGCGATTCTCGTGCCTCAGCTCTTGAGTAGCTGGGATTACAGGCGCGTGCCACCACGCCTGGCTAATTTTTGTAGTTTTAGTAGAACCGTGGTTTCACCTTGTTAGCCAGGCTGGTCTCGAACTCATGACCTCAAGTGATCTGTCCACCTTGGCCTCCCAAAGTGCTGTGATTACAGGTTTGAGCTACTGCACACGGCCATGAATTAATCATTTTTTGACAAAGCATTGGATGGGGCTTTTGCAAAGATGTGTTTGAAAAATATTTCCCCTGAGAAGAAAGTGAAGTATAATCCCCTGACACTGTATTGTTAAAAAAAAACAAAACAAACAAACAAAAAAAACTTTGTCTCTCTTTTATCTTCTCTATGTACAGAGGTCTTATCAGAATGTTTTTGGGTCAAGGTTTCCCTTGGGAAACTTTTGGGATTATTTGTTTTCAGCCACCCTTGAGTTTTTCCTGGTCTTGGGTTTCAGTATTGTTTGGGGATAAACCAAGATACCCACCACAGTTATGTCTGCTAGAGTGTCTAGTAAATATCAGCTCCTGGGTTATATTCTCTCATAGGAAAACCTGAGGTATGGCGTGTAGCCTCTCAAGGAAAACCTGAGGTGTATGGCGTGTAGCCTCTCAAGGAAGCAGGTGCATGCCCTAGGGCTGACAGGAATCACCTAGTGTACTTAGTTTTTTGAAAAGCTAACCCCTTGAGACATTAAAACTGTCTTTACCCAACCCAGCTTCCATTTCTTGGAGACACATTGCTGGTCAGCCAATCAGATGCTGGTATTGAGGGAAAAACATAGAAATAATTTCTGCCCCCTGGATTTTTTTAAGGAGACAGAAGAATAGTGAAATAAATAGTTAAAGAAAAATAGTGAACAATTTGTGAAAGAAAAATATGGCATCCCAAAAGTCAAAAACAACCTGACCCCAGTGAGATGGTGCAAGAACTTGGAAATAAAACGCATCTGAGGCACTCACTGGGGCATACATAGTGCAGTGTCTCCTGAGATGGTGGTTATTGAGCACTTAATTGAGCAGGATGGGGTGGGAGAATCTCTCAAGTGATTGAATGGCCTTACTTGACACATGAGTAAGGCACATTTGTTTTTTAATCAGTGCTGCCACTCTCTAGGCTTATCACCTGTAAAAGATTTGTTCACTTATTTGGACCTCAGTTTTTAATTTAAGTTGCATTATATTAGTAGGGCTTGAAAGGTAAAAAAATATATATATATTTGCAAATGGCATAAAAGAGGTGGGTTTCAGAAAAAAAATAATATCTAATCATATATTCCATTTGTTGAAAATTCTCATTTACCTTTTTCTTTCCCAACGTTGAGTTTTGAAATTTTCTCAGGTGTGTCTTTTATGGCTTGGTGATTTCAAACAGAATTTTAAGGCTTAGCTTTTAGAATGCTAGCTATGAAGGAAAAGAACAGGAAAAAATCTTCCATTTTGGCTGTAGAAAATGAATACATTTCCACAAGAAAATGTGGTAGATAACTGAGTTACATAGATTCATGAAAACATTAGTTCCTCTTCTTTCAGGGTACGTTTGTGACAGCAACTATCTCTGTTCTATATCTCTTTATCTTGATTTCTGAGTTTCATGCTAAATTTTATTAGATGAAACTTGGCACCTCCTAGAAGTGTTCCCATGTGACTAATTGTTTACTACATGATTTTTAATTGAAATAATTCAATAATAAATTTATTGTTTGAAAAGAATAGACACTTTTGATTTTCTTATTGAGGTATGAAATGTAGACACCTTAAAATTTCCTTCCCTTATATGAATACTGTGTTTGAGTAATTTTGTTGGATTTTACAGTTTCAAAAGCCAGGTGAATAACTCTGAGATGCAAATTAAAGCTTGAGCCCATTTACTCTAAGCTAAGGCTAATATTGAGCCTGCAAAAAGATTTTATGAAATGCCCAATTAGTTCTTTCTGGGGAGCCTCCTGTGCAGGTGTGAGATGGTATCTCATTGTGGTTTTGATTTGCATTTCTCTGATGGCCAGTGATGATGAGCATTTTTCCATGTGTTTTTTTGGCTGCATAAATGTCTTCTTTTGAGAAGTGTCTGTTCATATCCTTCACCCACTTTTTGATGGCGTTGTTTGTTTTTTTCTTGTAAATTTGTTTGAGTTCATTGTAGATTCTGGATATTAGCCCTTTGTCAGATGAGTAGGTTGCAAAAATTTTCTCCCATTCTGTAGATTGCCTGTTCACTCTGATGGTAGTTTCTTTTGCTGTGCAGAAGCTCTTTAGTTTAATTAGATCCCATTTGTCAATTTTGGCTTTTATTGCCATTGCTTTTGGTGGTTTAGACATGAAGTCCTTGCCCATGCCTATGTCCTGAATGGTATTGCCTAGGTTTTCTTCTAGGGTTTTTATGTTTTTAGGTCTAACATGTAAGTCTTTAATCCATGTTGAATTAATTTTTGTATAAGGTATAAGGAAGGGATCCAGTTTCAGATTTCTACATATGGCTAGCCAGTTTTCCTAGCACCAATTATTAAATAGGGAATCCTTTTCCCATTTCTTGTTTTTGTCAGGTTTGTCAAAGATCAGATAGTTGTAGATATGCGGCATTATTTCTGAGGGCTCTGTTCTGTTCCATTGGTCTATATCTCTGTTTGGGTCCCAGTACCATGCTGTTTTGGTTACTGTAGCCTTGTAGTATAGTTTGAAGTCAGATAGAGTGATGCCTCCAGCTTTGTTCTTTTGGCTTAGGATTGATTTTGGCAATGTGGGCTCTTTTTGGTTCCATATGAACTTTAAAGTAGTTTTTTCCAATTCTGTGAAGAAAGTCATTGGTAGCTTGATGGGGATGGCATTATATCTATAAATTACCTTGGGCAGTATGGGCATTTTCACAATATTGATTCTTCCTTCCCATGAGCATGGAATGTTCTTCCATTTGTTTGTATCCTCTTTTATGTCATTGAGCAGTGGTTTGTAATTCTCCTTGAAGAGGTCCTTCACATCCCTTGTAAGTTGGATTCCTAGGTATTTTATTCTCTCTGAAGCAGTTGTGAATGGGAGTTCACTCATGATTTGGCTCTCTGTCTGTTATTGGTGTATAACAATGCTTGTGATTTTTGCACATTGATTTTGTATCCTGAGACTGCTGAAGTTGCTTATCAGCTTAAGGAGATTTTGGGCTGAGACAATGGGGTTTTCTAGATATACAATCATATCATCTGCAAACAGGGACAATTTGACTTCCTCTTTTCCTAGTTGAATGCCCTTTATTTCCTTCTCCTGCCTGATTGCCCTGGCCAGAACTTCCAACACTATGTTGAATTGGAGTGGTGAGAGAGGGCATCCCTGTCTTGTGCCAGTTTTCAAAGGGAATGCTTCCAGTTTTTGTCCATTCAGTATGATGTTGGCTGTGGGTTTGTCACAGATAGCTCTTATTATTTTGAGATACGTACCATCAATACCTAATTTATTGAGAGTTTTTAGCATGAAGGGTTGTTGTATTTTGTCAAGGCCTTTTCTGCATCTGTTGAGATAATCATATGGTTTTTGTCATTGCTTCTGTTTATATGCTGGGTTATGTTTATTGATTTGCATATGTTGAACCAGCCTTGCATCCCAGGGATGAAGCCCACTTGATCATGGTGGGTAAGCTTTTTGATGTGCTGCTGGATTCGGTTTGCCAGTATTTTATTGATGATTTTTGCATCGATGTTCATCAGGGATATTGGTCTAAAATTATCTTTTTTTGTTGTGTGTCTGCCAGGCTTTGGTATCAGGATGATGCTGGCCTCATAAAATGAGTTAGGGAGGATTACCTCTTTTTCTATTGATTGGAATAGTTTCAGAAGGAATGGTACCAGCTCCTCCTTGTACCTCTGGTAGAATTCAGCTGTGAATCCATCTGTTCCTGGACTTTTTTTGGTTGGTAAGCTATTAATTATTGCCTCAATTTCAGAACCTATTATTGGTCTATTCAGAGATTCAACTTCTTCCTGGTTTAGTCTTGGGAGAGTGTATGTGTTGAGGAATTTATCCATTTCTTCTAGATTTTCTAGTTTGTTTGCGTAGCGGTGTTTATAGTATTCTCTGATGGTAGTTTGTATTTCTGTGGGATCAGTGGTGATATTCCCTTTGTCATTTTTTATTGCATCTATTTGATTCTTCTCTCTTTTCTTCTTTATTAGTCTTGCTAGTGGTCTATCAATTCTGTTGATCTTTTCAAAAAACCAGCTCCTGGATTCATTGATTTTTTGAAGGGTTTTTTGTGTCTCTATTTCCTTCAGTTCTGCTCTGATCTTAGTTATTTCTTGCCTTCTGCTAGCTTTTGAATGTGTTTGCTCTTGCTTCTCTAGTTCTTTTAATTGTGATGTTAGGGTGTCAATTTTAGATCTTTCCTGCTTTCTCTTGTGGGCATTTAGTGCTATAAATTTCCCTCTACACACTGCTTTGAATGTGTCCCAGAGATTCTGGTATGTTGTGTCTTTGTTCTCGTTGGTTTCAAAGAACATCTTTATTTCTGCCCTCATTTCGTTATGTATCCAGTAGTCATTCAGGATCAGGTTGTTCAGTTTCCATGTAGTTGAGTGGTTTTGAATGACTTTCTTAATCCTGAGTTCTAGTTTGATTGCACTGTGGTCTGAGAGACAGTTTGTTATAATTTCTGTTTTTTTACATTTGCTGAGGAGTGCTTTACTTCCAACTATATGGTCAATTTTGGAATAGGTGTGGTGTGGCGCTGAGAAGAATATATATTCTGTTGATTTGGGGTGGAGAGTTCTGTAGATGTCTATTAGGTCTGCTTGGTGCAGAGCTGAGTTCAATTCCTGGATATCCTTGTTAACTTTCTGTCTCGTTCATGTGTCTAATGTTGACAGTGGGGTGTTAAAGACTCCCGTTATTATTGTGTGGGAGTCTAAGTCTCTTTGTAGGTCACTAAGGAATTGCTTTATGAATCTGGGTGCTCCTGTATTGCGTGCACTTATATTTAGGATAGTTAGTTCTTCTTGTTGAATTGATCCCTTTACCATTATGTAATGGCTTTCTTTGTCTCTTTTGGTCTTTGTTGGTTTAAAGTCTG
Organism: Pan paniscus; assembly: GCF_029289425.2. NCBI lineage: Eukaryota > Metazoa > Chordata > Mammalia > Primates > Hominidae > Pan > Pan paniscus. The sequence continues at coordinate 39,164,429 of NC_073267.2, read as the reverse complement.
TTTTATCAGAGACTAGGATTGCAACTCCTGCCTTTTTTTTGTTTTCCATTTGCTTGGTAGATCTTCCTCCATCCCTTTATTTTGAGCCTATGTGTGTCTCTGCACGTGAGATGGGTTTCCTGAATACAGCACACTGATGGGTCTTGACTCTTTATCCATTTTGCCAGTCTGTGCCTTTTAATTGGGGCATTTAGCCCATTTACATTTAAGGTTAGTATTGTTATGTGTGAATTTGATCCTGTCATTATGATGTTAGCTGGTTATTTTGCTCATTAGTTGATGCAGTTTCTTCCTAGCCTTGATGGTCTTTACAATTTGGCATGTTTTTGCAGTGGCTGGTACCATTTGTTCCTTTCCATGTTTAGTGCTTCCTTCAGGAGCTCTTTTAGGGCAGGCTGGGTGGTGACAAAATCTCTCAGCATTTTCTTGTCTGTAAAGTATTTTATTTCTCCTTCACTTATGAAGCTTAGTTTGGCTGGATATGAAATTCTGGGTTGAAAATTCTTTTCTTTAAGAATGTTGAATATTGGCCCCCACTCTCTTCTGGCTTGTATGGTTTCTGCCGAGAGATCAGCTGTTAGTCTGATGGGCTTCCCTTTGTGGGTAACCCGACCTTTCTCTCTGGCTGCCCGTAACATTTTTTCCTTCATTTTAACTTTGGTGAATCTGTCAATTATGTGTCTTGGAGTTGCTCTTCTCGAGGAGTATCTTTGTGGCGTTCTCCGTATTTCCTGAATTTGAATGTTGGCCTGCCTTGCTAGATTGGGGAAGTTCTCCTGGTTAGTATCCTGCAGAGTGTTTTCCAACTTGGTTCCATTCTCCCCGTCACTTTCAGGTACACCAATCAGACGTAGATTTGGTCTTTTCACATAGTCCCATATTTCTTGGAGGCTTTGTTCGTTTCTTTTTATTCTTTTTTCTCTAAACTTCTCTTCATGCTTCATTTCATTCATTTCGTCTTCCATCGCTGATACCCTTTCTTCCAGTTGATCGCATCGGTTACTGAGGCTTGTGCATTCGTCACGTAGTTCTCATGCTGTGGTTTTCAGTTCCATCAGGTCCTTTAAGGACTTCTCTGCATTGATTATTCTAGTTATCCATTTGTCTAATTTTTTTTTCAAAGTTTTTAACTTCTTTGCCATTGGTTCAGACTTCCTCCTTTAGCTCGGAGTAGTTTGATCTTCTGAAGCCTACCTCTCTCAACTCGTCAAAGTCATTCTCCATCCAGCTTTGTTCCGTTGCTGGTGAGGAGCTGCGTTCCTTTGGAAGAGGAGAGGCACTTTGATTTTTAGAGTTTCCAGTTTTTCTGTTCTGTTTTTTCCCCATCTTTGTGGTTTTATCTACCTTTGGTCTTTGATGATGGTGACCTACAGATGGGTTTTGGTGTGGATGTCCTTTCTGTTCGTTAGTTTTCCTTCTAACAGTCAGGACCCTCAGCTGCAGGTCTGTTGGAGTTTACTGAAGGTCCACTCCAGACCCTGTTTGCCTGGGTATCAGCAGCAGTGGCTGCAGAACAGCGGATATTGGTGAAACGCAAATGCTGCTGCCTGATTCTTCTTCTGGAAGTTTTGTCTCAGAGGAATACCCAGCCGTGTGAGGTGTCAGTCTGCCCCTACTGGGGGGTGCCTCCCAGTTAGGCTACTCGGGGTTCAGTGACCCACTTGAGGAGGCAGTCTGCCTGTTCTCAGATCTCAAGCTACGTGCTGGGAGAACCACTACCATCTTCAAAGCTGTTAGACAGGGACATTTAAGTTTGCAGAGGTTATTGCTGTCTTTTGTTTGTCTGTGCCCTGCCCCCAGAGGTGGAGCCTACAGAGGCAGTCTGGCCTCCTTGAGCTGTGGTGGGTTCCACCCAGTTCGAGCTTCCCAGCTGCTTTGTTTACCTACTCAAGCCTGAGCAATGGTGGGCGCCCCTCCCCCAGCCTCACTGCCGCCTTGCAGTTTGATCTCAGACTGCTGTGTTAGCAATGAGCGAGGCTCCGTGGGTGTAAGACCCTTGGAGCCATGTGCAGGATATAATCTCCTGGTGTGCCGTTTGCTAAGACAATTGGAAAAGCGCAGTATTAGGGTGGGAGTGACCCGATTTTCCAGGTGCCATCTGTCACCCTTTTCTTTGACTAGGAAAGGGAATTCCCTGACCCCTTGTGCTTCCTGGGTGAGGCGATGCCTCACCCTGCTTTGGCTCACGCATGGTGCGCTGCACCCACTGTCCTGCACCCACTGTCCGGCACTCCCCAGTGAGATGAACCCAGTACCTCAGTTGGAAATGCAGAAATCACCCGTCTTCTGTGTCGCTCACGCTAGGAACTGTAGCCTGGAGCTGTTCCTATTTGGCCATCTTGGCTCCACCCAGCCACAGGTATATCTTCTTTTGAAAAGCATCCGTGCATGTTTTTTGCCTACTTTTTAATGAAGTTGTTTGCTTTTTTTCTTGTAAACTTGTTTAAGTTCTTCATAGATTCTGGATATTAGACCTTTGTCAGAGTGTAGTTTGCAATTTTTTTTTTAATTCTGTAGGTTGTCTGTTCACTCTGTTGATAGTTTCCTTTTCTGTGAAGAAGCTCTTTAGTTTAATGAGGTCCCATTTGTCAAATTTTGCTTTTGTTGAAATTGCTTTGGTACCTTCTTCATGAAATCTTTGCCAGTTTCAATGTTTAGAATGGTATTTCCTAGATTATCTGTCAGTGTTTTTATTTTTTTTAACAACTTTAAGCTTTACATCATCTTAATTCATCTTAAGTCTTTTTTTGTATATGGTATAAGGATGGAGTCTGGTTTCAATCTTCTACGTAGTGCTAGCTGGTTATTTCAGCACCATTTATTAAATAGGGATTTATTCCCAAATTCCTTTTGTCAGCTTTGTTAAAGGTCATATGGTTGTAGGTGTGTTGGATTATTTCTAGGCCTCTACTGTGTTGCATTGGTCTATAAGTCTGTTTTTTTTGTACCAGTACCAGGTTGCTTCGGTTACTGTAGCCCTGTAGTATAGTATAGTTTGAGGTCAGTAATGTAATGCCTTCAATTTTGTTCTTTTTGCTTAGGATTGCCTTGGCTATTTGGGCTTTTTTTTTTTTTTTTTTTTTTGGTTCCATATGAAATTTAAAGTAGTTCTTTGTTTTTTTGTTTGTTTTTAGTTCTGTTAAAAATGTTAACAGTGGTTTAATAGAAATAGCATTAAATCTGTAAATTTCGTTGGGCAGTATGGCCATTTTAATGATGTTGATCTTTTCTATTTATGAGCATAAAATGGTTTTCCATTTGTTTGTGTCATCTCTGACTTCTTTAGTCAATGTTTTGTAATTCTTGTCATAGAGATCTTTCACCCTCCCTGGTTAGCTGTATTCCTAGATATTGTGAATGGGATTGTTTTTGATTTGGCTTTTTGTTTGGCTGTTGTTGATGTACGGGAATGCTACTGATTTTAGTACATTTATTTTGTATTTTGAAACTCTGCTAAAGTTGCCTGTCAGTTTAAAGAGCTTTTCTGCTGAGACTGTAGGATTTTCTAGATATAAAATTATGTCATCTGCAAACAGAGATGGTTTGACTTCCTCTCTTTCTGTTTGAATGCCCTACATTTTTTCTCTTGCCTGATTGCTCTAGCTAGAACTTCGAATTCTATGTTGAAGAAGAGTGGTGAGAGAAGGCACTTTTGTCTTCCTCCAGTTTTCAAGGAGAAATGCTGCCAGCTTGTTTCCATTCAGTATGTTGGCTGTGGATTTGTCATAGATAACTCATTATTTTGAAGTATGTACCTTCAATGCATAGTTTGTTGAGGGCTTTTAACATGAAAGATGTTCAATTTTATTGAAAGCTCTTTCTGCATCTATTGAGATAATCTTGTGATTTTTGCTTTAGTTCTGTTTATGTGATTAATAACATTTATTAATTTGTGTGTGTTGAACCGATCTTGCATCCCATGAATAAAACCTAGTTGAACTTAGTGGATTAGCTTTTTGATGTGCTGCTGGATTTGTTTTGCTGGTATTTTGTCGAGGATTTTTCATCAATGTTTATCAAAGATACTGGCCTCAAGTTTTCTATTCTTTGTTTTATCGCTGCCAGGTTTTGGTATCAGAATGATGCTGTTCTTATGTAATTACTTGGTGAGAAGTCCCTCCTCAATTTTTTTGGAATAGTTATAGTAGAAATGGTACCAGATTTTCTTTGTACATCTGGTAGAATTCAGCTGTGAATCTCTCTGGTCTTGGACTTTTTTTGGTTGGTAGGCTATTTATTACAAATTCAGCTTTGGAGCTTGTTATTGGTCAATTCAGGGACTCAATTTCTTTTTTTTCTCACTCTTGGGAGGATGTATTAGTCCAGAAATTTATCCATTTTTCTAGATTTTCTAGTTTGTGTGCATAGAGGTGTTCATAGTAGACTTCAATAGTTATTTGTATTTTTGTGGGGTCAGAAATAATATCTCTTTTGTCATTTCAAGTTTGGATCTTCTTTCTTCATTAATCTAGCTAGTGGTTTATTTAACTTAGAAATTTTTTCAAGGATTTAACTCCTAGATTTCTTAATCTTTTGTGTTGTTTTTACTGTCTAAATCTCCTTCATTTCACATCTGATTTTGGTTACTTCTTGTCTTCTGCTAGCTGAAGAGTTGATTTGCTCTTGCTTCTGTCATTCTTTACTGATGATATAAGTTGTTAAATTGAGGTCTTTCTTCCTTTTTGACGTGAACATTTAATGGTATAAATTTTCCCATTAACACTGTCTTGGTTGTGTTGCAGAGATTCTGTTATGTTATATCTTTGTTCTCATTTGTTTTAAAGAACTTCTTAATTCCTGCCTTAATGTCATTATTTACCCCAAAGTCATTTAAGTGCAGGCTGTTTAATTTCCATGTAATTTTATGGTATCAAGTGGGTTTTTTGTTTGTTTGTTTTTGTTTTTCTTTTGTTTTTTTTTGAAATGGGGTCTTGCTCTGTTGCCCAGACTGGAGTGCAGTGGCACGATCTCAGCTCACTGCAACCTCTGCCTCCAAGTTCAAGCAATTCTCCTGCCTCACCCTCCTAAGTACCTGGGATTACAGGTGTGTGCCACCCCACCCAGCTAATTTTTGTATTTTTAGTAGAGACTGGGTTTTGCCATGTTGACCAGGCTGGTCTTGCACTCTTGACCTCAGGTGATCCGCCAGCCTCGGCCTCCCAAATTTCTGGGATTGTAGGCTTGAGCCTCCATGCCCAGCCCAAGTGGGTTTTTTAAATTGAATTATATTTTTATCAAGCTATAGTCTGTGTGTGTGATTAGTATGATTTTGGGATTTTTGAATTTACTGAGGATTGTTTTATTTCTGATTGTGTGGTCAATTTTAGAGTATGTGCCACATGGTAATGAGAAGAGTGTATATTATCTTGTTTTTAGGTGGAGAGTTTTGTAGATGTCTATTTGGACTATTTGGTCAAGTGTTGAGTTTAGGTTCTAATATCTTTGTTAATTTTCTGCCTCAATAATCTGTCTAATAGTGTCTGTGGGGTGTTGTAGTCTGCCACTGTTATTGTGTCAGAATCTAAGCCTCTTTATAGGACTCTGAGAACTTGCTTTATTCATATGCACCCATGGACTTTATATAACACTTTTCCTCTTCAGCTTTTTACCCCATAAACATTCTTCCAAGTGCACCATGTGCCCATGGTTACTCCTTAGATGCGTGAATCCAGTGTTTACTAAAATTCAGATGTCCAAGAGTTCAAAAACATGTCCAGAGACGTGGCTGCTTTAGGAGAAAATATAAATGAGAAATAAGTGACTTTATTCTCCTACCTGAAAATCAGGGAGTATATTTTGTTTATCTCCCTTAAAGCATTTAGATTATATGTAGGTTTTTTCTGTGCTTTTTAAAAAATATGTGTAAATAATTGTAACAGCTAAATAAACCTTTTTTCATTCTTACTGACTCAAGATTGTATTCATTTAGGACCTCAGATTCATTGCTCTTTATTTTTGCTTTGGCAAAGGTTTGTGTTTCTTTTCTTTTCTTTTTGAAATAGAGTCTCACTCTGTTGCCCAGGCTGGAGTGCAATCTCGGCTCACTGCAACCTCTGCCTCCCAGGTTCAAGTGATTCTCCTGTCTCAGCATCCTGAGTAGCTGGGATTACAGGTGTGCACCACCACACCTGGCTAATTTTTGTATTTTTAGTAGAGATGGGGTTTCACCGTGTTGGCCAGGCTGGTCTCAAACTCCTGACCTTGTGATCCTCCCGCCTTGACCTCTGAAAGTGCTGGGATTACAGGGGTGAGTCACCGTACCTAGCCCATGTTTCATGTTTTTAGTCTTTTAAAGTAGACACAGATTTGTTTAGATTAAAGCTCATTGTAAGAGCACAAAAAAGTTGAGCACAAAGATAAGATTAAATTTAGCATTGTAGAATGATAAAGACTAAAAGATACTAAGTTTGTTTGATGGAAACTGATTATCCAAGGTAATTATTGAATATTTGCTGGCTGAAGTATGTACACTGCAAAAGCAAAAGCAGTTCAGTATATAAACTGAACAGTGTACTTTGGCTTCTGTTTATTACTTCATAACAATTAGCATAGTTATGTGTAGTGTTTGTAGACAACATTCATTTATATAAATTAAACAGTATTTTTGACAAAGTATGAATATAAGGTCACAATATTTACTTTGAATACTTTTTTTTTTTTTTTGAGATGGAGTTTCGCTCTTGTTTTCCAGGCTGGAGTGCAATAGCGAGATCTTACCTCACTGCAACCTTAACCTCCCAAGTTCAAGCGATTCTCCTGCCTCAGCTTTCTGAGTAGCTGGGATTACAGGTGCCTGCCACCACGCTCGGCTAATTTTTTGTATTTTTAGTAGAGACAGGGTCTCACCATGTTGGCCAGGCTGGTCTCGAACACCTGACCTCAGGTGATCCACCCGTCTCAGCCTCCCAAAGTGCTGGGATTACAGGCGTGAGCCACTGTACCTGGCCTGAATGCATTTCTTACATAGTTATTTTAATATTCTTATTAATACTTTTGAAGTATAAATTGTCTTAATTGAATTATGGTTACAGACAATTTTTAAAAATCCTACATACATTATGACTACTACATTAAAATTATTTATACTTAGATATTTATATCTAGTATCCAGAATAAATTTACTACCAAATTGTTACAGGAGATGTTAGTCTGACATGCTTATTAATTTATCCAATAGGAATAACTATAGGTAAGCATAAGTTTAGTGTCTTTTATTTCACTAAATTTGAATGCCGCTATTACAGGACAAATAAACACAAGTGATGTGGCCACTCAAACACTATAATAGCTCTTCACTTAGCTGTGTTCCCAACTCAAATATATTCTACTATATGAATAAAGTCAAATTCCAATTCTTCATCAAAAAGTGCTGGTGGAAATTGTCAGATGTATTCCAATATAGACCCCCCCATTCAATGGCAGGAGATGAGAGAGCACCAGAGATAAAAGAGAAACTTATAAAATTCTGCTGAGAATTTGACCTGTTTCTTCATAGTGCTTATGTTTCTCATGCTGAGAGTAGCTGTACACTTTGGGTGTTTAGAGAGAAATTCCTTTTAGGAAAATATTTTCTGGCTGACTTAATCTTACATGTAATCTGAGTTTTTTCTTAAGATGCTTTTAACTTTTTTTTTCAATGTAATCTTGCTTAGACTGAAAGCTGTTTTTCTCTTTAATGCTTTGGGTGTCTTTCAGAAGCCATATTAGTATTGATGGCGTCTGTGAATGAGGTGGGTGGTCACAGTGAGAGCTCTTGGATCTGTCTCTATCTGGACTCATGTTAGAAATCCAGCAGTATTTTTTTCTATGACACCATTATAAATAGAAACTGAGGCTGAAACACCGCTCCTATTCCCATTATTTTGAAGCTACAGTTCTACCTGGGAGGCCTGCAGGCTCTCCTCCTGCAGCTCAGGCTTCACTCTCTAATGTGGCACTGGAGTGCTGCTTTGGCAGCTGAGGTTCACGTAAGATGTGAGCTGCCAGCTGTAAGCTCTGTGCTGTGAGCTGTGCCTGTGTGTTGGATGGTAGGAGTCAAGAGAGGACACTAGCCACCAGGAGTGGGCTATAGCCTAGTGCTCAGGGAGTAGAGAGCCATTGCTTTAAAATGTAAATAGCCAAAAAGGTAGCACCCTATTTAACCATTCATGTCAGAGAGCGAGAGCCTACCTTCAGCGGGCACCTGGCTTCAAGTTGCAAAGTTGCCTTCTGTCATGGAGATATGAAAAGTTTATTTTGTCATTGAATATAACAAATTAGCATACATCATGGGCACCTTAATTACCAGGTGAATTTAGAATGAGCTATGTGTGACATGGTGCTATACGTTCTTCTACCTGTGGACTAATTATGGTGACTGTTTTTCTGTCTGCAATCTCTGAAGCAGATTAACTTTTATTTATGTCATGTTCTAGTTTAATTGTGTAATAAAACAGTTTTTTCTCTTTTCTATTATCGTGGAGTTTCTCTGGGGCTGAAGGGAATTTTTCTCTTAATTATAGTTCCCAAACACTGTCTAGAATTACTAGACATGATATAAATATATAAGGTGCCAACTAAGCTTTACTCTAGCAAGGACTTTCCCCCTCAGCCTTCCAGCAAACTCATAATTGTGCTGCAAAGTGCATGCTGTTCCCTAAATATGCAGGCAGAATTGTGTCTCTGCCTATTTGCTGTTTATTGTCTTGTACAGTCACTTGTAGAGAGGCTAGATCAGATTTTTACAAACTTCACAGGGCAGCAATCAATCATTTTACCTCTTTCAGTGACTCTTGTGTTTTCAGACCTGAAACTAATTCACAGACCATGGGGCCCAAAAACCCAATGAGAGTAATGACATGTAGACATGAAATTCTCCACTTTCCCCTTCCTCCTCTTGCTAAAATGCCCACAAATTTCCTCTTTATGCCCACAAAGGTGCAGGTAACATCTATTGCTATTCCAACAATCCAGGACCTAAACCTGCAGGTCCATATTCTGAATGTTGGTCTTGAGATTTGGGGGAAAAAACCTTTTATTTGAGGAATACAAATTCTTTCAGTTGTCAAAGTCAGAGAGACATTAAAATTAGAGCACAATTATGTCTTTTTTCCCCTTTAAAGTATATTCATCTCTTAAAACTGTTCACTGTTGCCATTAGTAGCTATAATAATGTCACACTGGACACTATAACCCATACCCTAAACCTTCACAATGTATATCCAACCAATAATTAATGTTATTTCTGTAAATAAATAAGAATTTTTGTATCAGCCCACTCTCTGTCCTTTTTTTTTTTTTACCTTTACAAATCCACTGGTAACTACTGCTAATTAAAGTATAGATACCAGGCAACTTGAATCTTTGCTGCCAGGTTACAGTCCTCATGTTTGGCCCAAATAAACTTGTCTACTCATATTCATGTTTCTTCAGCTTTTTCCTTTTAGGTAGACATATTACTTAGAATGCTAGAGCAACCCATGTGAGGGGCTTTTTCCGTTGATTGTACTCCACTTGCTGTAACACCCAAGAATGTAGAGCCAGGTTGATCCCACCTAGAATCTGCACCTAAATTCTGGCCTCTGCCTGGGATTACAAGACAGGGTTAGACTTTGGATTGAAAATGTACAGAAAACCAACAAGAGGCATTTTCTGCATTGTGAGGTGTCAACATTGACATCTTAAAGTTTCTTTTTGAGAGTGTGGCTCTTTGAACTTTTCAGATCTTATCCAGTGACCTGCTATAGTTATGTGAGAGGCTCCAGGTGTAAACAATCTGAAGGGAAACTCTGCAGGTGTAAACAAGCATCTTAGGAGTGCGAGATCAAGACCACAAAGTATCCACAGCATGATCACAACTATACCTACCCGTAAAATGTGATTCTGGAGTATAGTATTCTCCTTCCTCTCACCCAAGAGCCAGCTAGTCAGGACAGGTGATCCAGGTTCTGGAACTCCACCAGGGCAGTTCCATTTTCTATTTGGAATCAGCCTGAGTTTCTCCTGCCTCGCTTACCGTTGGGCCATCAGCCCAGGCTCACTGAAAACTCTCTCACAATCAGCTTGGTGTTGCTGAGAAATTTGAGGATGTCCAGAGCAGAATTGTGTCAGTCAGACAAGAGCAGTTAATTCTGCCAAGTCTCAGTGTAAGAGAAATGAGTCAGCCTGTGTTTGTTCCTCCCTTCATACAAAATATGTCTTTGGTTGGTAGCCAGATGAGAGTTTCTCCAGTTTCCTGGCACTTGGGTGAAAAACGAGGTGTAGAGACTCAAACAGATAAAGTAATTTTTTAAATTTTTTATGGCCATTCAAAAACTAGTTGAAGCAGTCATGGTTCTTACCATCCAGGAACTTTTAGTCTAGACTAGCAACTAGATACATTGTTGAATTAAGCATCATGTGATTGGTACAATGATTAGATGTGTACAAAAAACCTTAGGCTTTGCTTGGGCCACTTTATATTTTTGTGACTTCTGATATCATCATCTTAAGAGATATTTAGGGACAAAAGAGTTGTTATTACTATTTGTATTTCTATTACCTTGCTAAGAATACATATTTATCTTATACTAAAATTACCCTAGAAAACCTTAAGAGATTTGTTTAAATTACTTATTAGTTTATGTTATAAAATTGACAGGGCAGTGGCCAAAAAAGATTAAAATTACACAAACTCTGGCATTTAAGTTTCTCTTAGATAAACTTAGGAAAAACAGAACTGAAAATAACCCTGGAGTCATAGAGAGCAGAATTCTACATAGGGTCCTCTCCCTGACCCAGTTCTGTTCAGATTCACCTTATTTGGGGGCTTCATTTAGGTCTGGCCCCACCATGGAGTCTTGCCTCACAGAACTGATTTTAAAAAATCAGAGTTTTGGGTGTTGAATCCTTTCTAGAGCTGTTATGCACAATTTCCTGAAACCCAGAAGGAGATAAATGGAAAAAATCAAGTATGTATTTTAAGGTATTAATTTGTAAAGTTTCCATTAAAACCAGTGCTTGCAGAGACATTCCATTTAGCAACTTGTTTTCTATTCATTCAGATCCAGTAGTTGCTCCACAAGTCACAAGAAAGCAAATATAAATACAATAAAAATTTCACTGAACTACATTAACCCTTCCTTTCTGTATCCCTCTCATCTGTCTATATTTAGCTTTTACTCTATACATTTTTTAACAACCAGTGACTGAGAAACAGAAAAGTAAATAAAAATGGTGGGCCCTTTATCTTAATAATGAGAATAATTAGACAGTACCAACTCCGGGGTGTTATGAGGATTAAATTACATAATATATTATTCCCAACACAGTTCTCTGTAACATACTCTTGATCACATAGTACTTGCTTCATAAACATTGCATTAGTTCATGTGTACAGGTTGTTTTCCAAATGCAGACTTATTCAGACACTGCTGCCTCCTATTTTCTCTGTAAACTTTAAAGAGCCAGCAAAGAATATGATATTGTAGGATGGAGATTGGTTGTCTTCATTTGTACCAAAATTATTTGTGTTGTGACAAGAGTGCTGAGTGTAAGGGATTCTGTGCTGTGCCTGCTTTCTCTAACTAATCTAATGATGAGCCCAGGGGGAGTACCATCAGCATTGGCAGTGGACTTGTTTAAAACACACATTTATGGACCATTTGCAAACCTTCGGAATCACATTACCTAGAGGGGCCCAAAATTATCAAGAGATTTATAAGGTCATTCAAACATGCGAGGTAATTCTTAACTAAGTGGTTATCAGCCTAGGCTTCTAATTAGGATTACATGGCCAATTTGCAGAAATGTCTTTACTTGTGTTTATGGGCCAGAAAAATGGAAAAACACAGGTTCTTTCATTTACTGGATGTTTGACAAAATATTCTTATTAGGCCAAAAACAGTTACATTACTGGTGAACTTGTTAGAAATTCAGAAACTCAGACTTTATTCCAAATCTTCTGAAAAAAATAATCTGCAAGACAAGATCTCCAGTTCATTATATGCATTGAAATTTGAGAGGTGCCTTCTAACTCAACGTCTTTTCCATCTAAAAAATATACACAGCTCATTTTGTGTGATGTAAATACAGCACTCAAAAATGTATGTTTGTGTTTATGCCCTGAATTTTATATGTTATAATCCAGAAAACTATTATATATACACTGATGTTGTGGATTATGCCACTCTCTTTACACAGAGTTAAAGAATATATTAGTAAATATTTTTGTGTTGAGAATTATTTTATGAATTTCATTCACTCGTAAGTTAGAAGCACTTCTCTTTACTCTCTCATTTCATCTTAAGTCAAATTAAAAATTCTGCCCATGGCTGCTTGGTAAAATATGTATATGTGTGTGTTTTCAGGGACCATTGACATTTATGGATGTGGCCATAGAATCTTCTCTGAAAGAGTGGCAATGCCTGGACACTGCACAACAGAATTTATATAGAGATGTGATGTTAGAGAACTACAGAAACCTGGTCTTTCTCGGTGAGAATAACTTCAATACACATTTCATAATATATTCCAAAGGTTTTATTTTATTTATTTATTTTTTTGTAGAATTTTTTTGGTAGTTTTTCCTTTATATAAATGAGTTACAGATTCCTGTTTGGAAATAAATTTTGGGGATTTGGAGGATTTGTCTGTGTAGAGAGGAGTATCTTCAAGACGTTTCATCTTGATCTGAATTTTCCACATTCCTGAGCTGATCTGTGTTTTTCACTCTAGATTATTGGTAATGCCAGAAGGTTTGTGGCATAAAATATTGTTTGCTACACCTTAAAATCCACCAGTTTTTTTTTTGTATTTTTCTGTTTTTTTATTTTTTTGAGACGGAATCTTGCGCTATCCCCATGCTGGAGTGCAGTGGTGCAAGCTTGTCTCACTCCAGTCTCTACCTCCTGGGTTCAAGCAATTCTCCTGCTTTAGCCTCCGAAGTAGCTGGGATTACAGGCGCACACCACAACACCCAGCTACTTTTTTTATATTTTTAGTAGAGATGGGATTTCACCATTTTTCCCAGGCTGGTCTCTAACTCTTGACCTTAGGTGATCTGCCTGCCTCAGCCTCCAATAGTGCTGGGATTACAGGTGTGAGCCACTGCACCCAGCCTTCCACCACCAGTTTTTGATTCAGTAGTACTGGGTAGTGAAATTAAGAACATACAAATTTAAAATATTTTCTAAAGATTTAGAAATTTCTGTTATAAATTACTATTTTGGGATTAATTTACTAGAATATTCTATTACATCATCTTTACTGAGCAAATTACTAGCTTGAGAATTGAAGAATATGAGCAATATTCATGTTATTTATTTTTAATAAAACAGGTATTGCTTTCTCTGAGCCAGATGTGATCACCTATCTGGAGCAAGGAAAACAGCCTTGGAATATGAAGAGACATGAGACTGTAGCCAAACCCCTAGGTATGTGAGAATGAATGCAACAGAAGAGAGGTCCAAACGTCAAAGAGAAAGTCAGTCCTTAAAATGTGATTTGGGAAGCTGTGTTCCAAAGGAAAGAATTTCTGGGATGCCTGAGGATTTTTTTATTTTACTGTCACATAGGGACACCTTCTGTCTTATGTTTTTAAATTTTCTAAAGACTCGACTTTCTCTTTGGTGATCTTTCTTCAAGTTTACAATGATAACCAAAGTCCTCTCCATGAAGTATAAGAGACTGCAAAATCTGACTGCTTTTCCATTGATTTGGGGGACACACAAATATCTGCATAATTTTGAGAAACCTCTATGTGAAACTATTTATATTCTCTTTTAGCATCATGTCTGAAACAGGTGAGTAGTGGTTTATGTTCCATTTTTTTGTTCATTTTTCTACACAGTCCATCCAGTTTTTATTACTATACTCTTGAAATACAGTTTGAAATTATAAAGTATGATGTCCTTCTGCTCTGTTCTTTTTCCTTAAGATTGCTTTGGTTATTCAAAGTTTATTGTAGTTTCATGTAAATTTTAGAATCGTATGTTTCATTACTGTGAGAAAAATACCAGTGAAATTTTGATGTTTATTAAATTTATAGATTACTTTGGATAATATGGCAATTTACAAATATTTATCCTTGGCCAGGCGTGGTGGCTCACGCCTGTAATCCCAGCACTTTGGGAGGCTGAGGTGGGTGGATCACGAGGTCAGGAGATCGAGACCATTCTGGCTGACACGGTGAAACCCCATCTGTACTAAAAATACAAAAAGGGAGCTTGCAGTGAGCGCAGATCACGCCACTGCACTCCAGCCTGGGCAACAGAGCAGGACTCCATCTCAAAAAAAAAAAAAAAAAAAAATTTAATCTTTGAATCCATAGAAATAAAAAATTTCAAATTTATTTGTGGCTTTAATTTCTTTCATTGATATCTTATATCTTTCATTGTGAAGACTTTTTACATCTGGTTGAATTTGTTATCAGAAATTTATTATTTTAATGCTCTTCCAAATAGAGTGTTTTTCTGTTATATCAAAGAGTTTGTTTAAAGTGTATGGAACCATAACTTATACTTGTAATTTAATTTTATTTTTCTAATCTACTCAGTATATTTATTAGTTTAGACAGGTTTTAATATACTGTTTATAGTTTTTTATTCATAAGATCATATGATCTAGAAACAGCAACTTTTTACTTATTTGTCTTCAATCTCAATTGCTTTTGAAAACTTTTTGACTACTTATTCTGCCACATACTTTCAGTGCTATCTTAAAATAGAAGCATTGACAATGGACACAATATAGTTTTGCATTGGTGTCTGTGAATTTGAAGGAGCAAACACCTCTCCAAGTTTTTATAAACTGGTTTCAGAAGGTAAAGATTTTTTGTTGTTGTTGGGCCCCCAGGGTGATGGGATGCTCTCTGGATTTGTAGTGGAGAAGGATTATAGTTTGGTTTGTCACAAGACTTACGAGTCTACACTAGGGTCCACCTTTAGTTGGCTTGTTACAAGGAGCTTGGGTAGTTATAATTTCCGTTTTACTTTTAGACAGACTGAATATCCTTCACGACTTTGATCTTTAGAACAGACACTAAGTGGAGTTTCTGCAGTTGGCTCTGCATATGGTGGGCCTTATATCAGGATGTGGATGAGTATGACTTTCACAGAATAGCAAAGATGATTTTCCTAGGTCACTGTGTGGGTTTCTATGTAGGCCTAACTCGCCATGAACTGTGGTCCAGTAAGCTGAAACTGAGTCATTGAACTGCTTGAGTGATCATAGTAAAGGCCAAGGTCTGCAGGCCTGCCTGCATGGCTATTAATTTGTATCTTCCTCCAGGCCTCTGGAAGGGCAGGACCTCTCCCAGACGGTGGCTGGGAGGAGTTTGGGATGGTTACAGAGTAAGTTCACAATTCTCAGTGAGACCAAGTTGGATGGACCATTTCCTGGTCATTAGCCAGGAACAGAGTTGACAAATTTTCTTGCTGTGGGGGAATAAGACAATAGAGCACCTTTTATTTTTCCATCTTACTGATGTCACTATCTCTGTACATTTCTACTTTCTGTTTCCTATTTCAAATATGTCTGCAACATTAGATTTAGACATTTAGGACAATATGTTAGAGTTTACATGTTATGCCTGAAGTAAATGAGATAATTAGTGTTACGGAATCTTTGAGGTGTCAGTTTTCTTCCTGGAAACCTCTGTGGCCAGTGGCACCTTTGCCCGAGTTCTTGTCGTGCATCCAGGAAGAATAAGGTATGCAGACAAGTGAAGGGGGAAGAAAACAAAGAGGATCTTTATTTAGTGTTAGAACAGCTCAGAGGAGACCCACAGTGGGTAGCTCCTTTCTGTAGGCAGGTCATCCCATTGAGTGTTCAGCTCTCAGCAGAGAGGAGGCCCTGGAGGGGGTGGCTTCTCTGTGCAGACAGATCATTCTGCGGTCTCTGCAGGTCTCTGAAGCTGCCAGCAGAGAAGGTAGCTCCTCTCTGCGCTGGTCATCCCATTGTTTCTGTGTCCTCTGCCCTCTCTGGCTGATCCTGGGGCTTTTCTGGACTGCAGAGAGGAGAAAGTGCATTCCAGTTTGTCCATTGGGTGGCCCTGGTCAGGCCTGGAGGAGGCACCAGAAGTCCCCACTCTGGTCTGCGGGCCCCTGAATGTTGGGCCCTACAAGGGACTCACTCTCTTCTGCCAAGGAATCTGTCTTCTTCCCGCTGCCATTTATATGTCCCCAGGGTTTGGCTCCAACCCTGCTCTGAGCTCCAAGTGCATGGGTGCTGGGAGAGAAGAGAGGCCATGCAGCAGGAGCAGACACCTCCAAGCCAGCAGAAATGGGGAGGGTCTTCCCAGGACCCCACGGATGTAGGCATTAGAGAAGTCCAGTCTTCTGCCTGAGAGGGTGGCTGCAGCTGCACCCGGGGAGCTCCAACCCCACCAACTTGAAAAGGGCAGAGCTCTTGCTTGTCCTTGTGGAGCAGGAGGCCCAGGTCTGCAGCCATGGGTCAGGCGGCTGCAGCTGCACCTAGGAGGGCAGATATTGCCTTTTCCTGCCTGACCCTGTTCCCCCAACCACCACCACCACCACAAGCACAAGGAGGATCAGATCCACAGCCATAGCTTGGGTGGCTGCTGCCCCACCCAGGAGGGCAGGGTTCCTGTTTGCTTTGTAGAGCAGAAAGCCTGAGTCTTCAGCAGCAACCAAGGAGTTCCTGCCCTACTCAGAAGGGGCGGAATCTCACCAGCTCCATGGAGTGTGGAACCCCAGCTGCGCCTCTCTGCTGCAGCCAGCATAATGGCAGCAGCTACTCCATCAATCCCCCCTCTGAAGAGGTACAGCTAACTGTTGTTAGAATAGGGGCGTTAGGGACAATGACCATTCTTAACTGCTTAATGCTGACATGGGGTGTTGTTCTGGGAAAACAATAGTTCTTTCTCAGAGGCCTATCCAAGGGTTTCCAGTAAAAGAGATCTATCTACTGAGGCTGTATTTGTATACCATTTGAAGTTTGACAGCCCATCGCTTATATTTTTTGAGCTATAGTCAGAGATCTTTGGTTGGTTCACTTCCACGATTGTCAAACGGTACAAATAACTCAAAAGCTTCCTTGATTTTGAAAAACAAAACATAAGGATCTGCAATGCTCCAAGCAAAAAGTCAGACAGGATTAGTCTTCTATTCAGTTCACCCAGTCAACTCCTGTTCGCAATCTGCAAAGTTATCAGAAACCTGCACTCAAGGGTGATAATCCATTCTTTGAGGAGGATCAAAACAACAATTATCTATGAATGTTAGAATGTCCTAGGATAGTCACAGTGAAAGACATGATTGACAAAAGAAATTTAGTCACCTTTGTGATTTATAATAACCTAACACATAACTTTAATTATGATTGATAATACAAACTCAGACATCAGAACTCTAGGAATTCCATACAACTTTTGGAACACACATTAACATTTTTCACTAAAATATAACCTGAAAGTCAAACACCACTTGATCAATCCTATGTAAGTAAACATGTCAAATTATCCTGTTTACCTCTCCCTTGGATGTCCCAGGGGCCCTCTGTAGCATCAAAAAGCTAGGGATTAGAAGAGACAATTTTGAAGCTCTAAGGGCTCAAAACACTTAATAGAAGTTCAGGTTACCATAAGTCATCTGTTTAAATGACTCAAAGTGTTGTGTGTGTTTTTTTGTTTGTTTGTTTTTGTTTTTGTTTTTTGTAAAGCAGAAACCTTTACTCGTCAAGAGGGAAGACCTAGTTTTTCAAACAGTGTGTTTCTTGTCCTTCCCTTCTTTTTTGAGAGTTTATTCAAGTCAAAGAAAAATCTTTTTCAAGAGAGAGAAAGCCAAATTTCACACTTGCATTAGGCTATTATTGTCAACCTCAACTGTTTAAATTAAACCTTATAGATAATTTTATCCAATCTTGACCAGTTTGATCATGAGGTGTGATTCTTAAAAATGTTTTATAACCCTTTACATATTTGTGTTAAAGGGTAGGTCAGTGCCTCAACACACACTTGTTGTGCTTTTATTCCAATGTTCAATTTATGGAAAAACCAAACAATACCCTTTTGAATTTAGTCAATATGTTCACATACAGATTCTCTTTACAATTTTTACAAACTTTCTATAACTTATTTGAACCTTTAGTTGTATCTTATTTAAAACAATCCTTTAACCCTCTAAACTAGGCAAAAATTTTCATTTTCATGCCTTATATCATTTTACTAAAGACATATTTCACTTCCTTATGCACCTTGCATATAAATCTGTTTTCAGTGTTCTCAATTACATGTTAAAATGGCAACTGTTAGCAATGATTAATTTTGGTGAAATACTTGGTAAGTTATTTTAGCTATGTACTTAGGTGCAGATCAGGTCTGTTTCCGCCTAGCTAGGGGCATGGCATATGTCCCCAGCCCTTAAAAACCTGTAAAGCAGGAAAGTCGAACAACTTTAAAAAGCCAAAGAAGCAGTTCATGACTTTAAAGCATTTAACCAACCTAGTTTCTGACTTGCATAATTTAGGACATACATCTACATTTTGAAGACATTTCTGTTTTTACCAATAATTTTAAAGCTAGCTTATTAAGTTATACTTAAGTCACACGTATTTGAAATTTACTTATACTTACTACTTGAGCGCTCTTACTTACAAGCTAATTTGGTAGACACAACATGTAACAATAAGTGTACAAACAAACACATCTAGACATGTATACACACAAATGAAGATCTAATAGCTTAGAACCCTAGCCATGACATAGCAATACAAGCTCACTGGTTTTATTTTGTTTGCCCCAGTAGATAATCCGATAAAGGCTGTGAACCAAAATTTTGGGTAAAACAGTTTCCATGGCAGTTTAATTTTTAAAGGCCCAACCTCTGCAGACTCCAAAGAACACTGGGGCCAAACAGCACCAAAGGAGAGCATCACATGTTAACCAGGCCCCCTGCTTAGAACCAGAGCACAACAGCCTGTATTTTTGCAATGCCATTCCACTTTCCCATTCAATAGTAAACTCCAGATTCCATACAATGTTGGGGGCCAAACGGTATGGCAAATGTGAGAGAAAATTCTAGGGAGGGTTTAGTACTAGACCTCAGAATTTCTGCCAGGGGTGTCCCCTTCAGAGACGTTGAGGTCCAGAGGAACCCCTGTGGTGTCCCCTTTGGGATCTAATCTTACAGTGTCAGATGTCTGTGATCTTAGGTAGGTACTGGTGTCGCTTTATGTTTTCCTTCCAGAGGCAATGGCCTACTATGAGCTGTATAAAACCACACTTCCCTATGCTAACCATTCCACTAGAGTGATAGCCATGAACTAAAAGGCATCATAGCTTTAATACTTTCAAAGTATTTGATCTAAGTGCTTGAGCTGAAAAGATTGAGACCAACTTGGCGAACATATAAAGACCCGCTCTCTACAAAAAAATTTTAAAAAGAGCCACGCATGATAGTGTGCCCCTGTGGTCCCAGCAACTTGGGAGATTGATGGGGCTGGATTACCTGAGCCTGGGAGTTTAGGCTACAGTGAGCCATAATTGTGCCACTACACTTCATCTTGGATGCCAGAGCAATACCCTGGTTTTTTTGTTGGGTTTTTTTTTTTTTTTTTTGAGGCACAGTTTCACTCTTGTTGCCTAGGCTGGAGTGCAATGGTATGATCTCGGCTCACCACAACCTCCGCCTCCTGGAATCAAGTGATTCTCCTGCCTCAGCATCCCAAGTAGCTGGGATTAGAGACGTGTGCCACCACGCCTGGCTAATTTTGTATTTTTAGTAGAGACCAGGTTTCACCATGTTGGCCAGGCTGGTCTTGAACTCCTGACCTCAGGTGATCCACCTGCCTCAACCTCCCAAAGTGCTGGGATTACAGGCGTGAGCCACCGTGCCCGGCCTTACCCTATCTTAAGAAAAAAAAAAAAACTCTGCACTTCAGGCATGTTAAGTATATTCACATTGTTATGCAAAAAAGAGATTTTACATTTGTAAAACTGAAACTCAGTACCCACTAAGTAACAACTGCCCACTTTCCCCTCTCTTCAGCCCTTGAGAAACATTCTTCCACTTTGTTTTTATGAATGTGACTGCTTAGCATATCTCATATAAGTGGTATCATATAGTATTCATTGTTTTGTTACTGGCTTATTTTAGGTAATATAATATTCTTAAGGTTTATCTTAAAATGTGACAAGATTTTTTTAAGGCTAAATAATATTCCACTGTATGTGTATGTTACATTTTTTTTATGTGTTTGTAAGTGAAAGAAATTTGAGTTGCTTCAGCCTTTTGGCTTTTGTGAATACTGGTACAATAAACATAGATGGTCAAATATGTATTTTCCAGGTCCTGAGTTGCATACTTTGGATATAGATTCATAATTGAGATTGCTGTATTTGATGATACTTCCATATTTAATTATTTGAGGAACATAACATTTTACAGTGATGGCTGTATTTTTGTTTTCCACCAACAATCAGCATGGGTTTCATTTACATTGCATCATCAATGGATTTGCTTCTTTTAAAAGTTTTGTAATGGCCATTCTAATTGGTGTGAGGTGATTTTGGTTTTCATTATAATTTTTATGCATTTCTCTACAAATTAGTAATTTTGTATGTCCTTTCAAATGCTGCTTTCTAAAGTTTAGTTCAGTTATGTGTCCATTTCTAAATCTAATTATTCAACTCTATTTTTAAATGTTGAGTTGTTTATATATTCTGAATATTAATTCCTATCACATGTGATTTGTTAATATTTTCACCCATTTCCTAAAAGGCATCATCACTCTATTGAATGTTTTCTTTGATGTACAGAAATATTGAAGCGTAGTGTAGTTAAATGTTTCTGTTATTTTCCTTGTTGCTCAAGCATTTAATGTCATATCTAAGAAAATAATGCCAAGAGCAATATCATGTCTTTCCCTTATTTTGTTTCTAAGATATTTATTACTTTATTGTGTCTAAGTATTTTATTTAAACTATTGTTTTTATATGGCTCAAGAAAATGATCCACTTTATTTTATCAATGTAGGTTTCCAGTTTTCAACATTATATTTTGACTATAAAATCAAATTATTAATCAAATTTGATAAAATATTATTTATCTTTATTGTGTGGTCATGGCAACATAGTGGAAGATTATTTGATCATATATAGAAAGGTTTATTTCTGTGATCTCTATTCTGTTCTTTCACCTGTTTATCTGTCTTTGTGTCAGTACCACATTGTTTTTGTTATTGTAGCTTTTAACATGTTTTGAAATCAGGAAGTATAATGCCTCTTTGTTCTTTTTCATGGGTGTTTGGCTGTAGTTCATAATCAAATTTTAAAATTTCAACCAATATTCTTGTAAAAAGCTGCTATTGGGATATTTATAGGGATTATACTGAATTTGTGTATCACTGTAGGTTGCATTAACATCTTTAAAAAATTTAAGTTTTTGACTCGAGCAAGAATATGTTGAAGAGTGTGTTTTAATTTCATATGTTTTTTGATTTGTCAGTTTTACTTTTGCTATTCATTCCTAGTTTCATTCAGTTTTAGTCAGAAAACACACGTGTATTATTTTGGTCTTTGATATGGTTTGGCTCTCTGTCCCCACCCAAATCTCATCTTGAATTATACTCCCATAATTTCCACATGTAGTGGGTAGTACCTGGTGGGAGATAATTTTAATCATGGGGCAGTTTCTCTTGTACTGTTCTTGTGGTAGTGATTAATTCTCACAAGATCTGATGGTTTTATCAGGAGTTTCTGCTTTTGCATCTTCCTCATTTTCTCTTGCCACCACCATGTAGGAAGTACCTTTCATCTCCTGCCGTGATTCTGAGGCCTTTCCAGCCATGTGGAACTGTAAGTCCAATTAAACCTTTTTTTCATTCTGTGTTCCTGGTAGGTCTTTATCAGCAGTGTAAAAACAGACTAATACAGTCTTTAGTTTATTTGTTGTTGTTGTTGTTTTGAGACACATCTTACTGTGTTGCCCAGGTCAGAGTGCAGTGGTATGATTTTGGCTCACTGCAGCCTCAACCTCCTGGGCTCAAGTGATCCTTCCCACCTCAGTCTCCCAAGTAGCTGGGACTACAGACATGCACTACCATGCCTGGCTAATTTTTTGATTATGTGTAGTGACAGGGTCTCACTAGTTTACCCAGGCTGGTCTAAAACTTCTGGTCCCAAGTGATCCTTTCACGTAGGTCTCCCAAAGTGTTGGATTATAGGCATGAGCCACTGCACTTAACCAGTATTCTTAAATTTTGTAAGACTTGTTGTGTGTCCTTACAGAATATACCAGGTGCAAATAAGAATATTGTTTATTCTCTTGCTTTTGACTGGAAAGTTTTATACTTGTCTGTTAAGCCTAGGTGGTCTATGATATGGTAGGGGTGTCCATGTTCTCCAGACTTTGTGCTGCATTATAATCCTCAGTGTTGGATGTGGAACCTGGTGGGAGGTATTTGGGTCATGGTCATAGGGGTAATTTCCTCATGAATGGCTTGACACCATCCTTTTGGTAATCAATAAGTTTACACTTCATTGATTCAAGTGAGAGTTGTTTCCTTAAAAGAACATGACTACTTCACTCACACTTGCTCTGTCTCTTATCATGTGATATGTCCAGTTATTCATGGCCTGCCAGCATGATTGTAAGCTTCCTGAGACCCTCACCAGAAGCCGATGCTGGCACACACTTCTTGTACAGTCTGCTTATTTGGCAGCCAAATAAACCTTTTTTCTTTATAAATGATCCACTTTCAGGTATTCCGCTATATGCAAAGTAATTAATGCAGTCTATAATGTCTAAGTTTTCTGTTTTCTTACTGAATTTTCATCTGAATGTTCTACTTATTATTGAAAATGCGATCTTGATGTCTACAATTATTATGTTCCTATGTAGTTTTTTCTTCACTTAACATTTGCTTAATATATTTTAAAGACCTGATGTTATATATAGATAGATAAATATAATAGTTATAGATTCCTGGTAACTTGACCCATTTTTGCCGTTATATAAGTCTTTGTCTCATGCTAGTACTTGAGTCAAAGCATATAATGTCTAATATAATTATGACCACCTAAACAAATTGTACTTACTATTAGCCTGAAATATAAATTTTTTTCCACTGCTACTTTCAGCCTGTTTGACTCAATGCTAAAATAAGTCTCTTGTAGGCACCATATTGTATGCATTTTTTAAAACACTCAGGCATTTTATTCCTATTTCTTTTTATAATTTCATTTATCTATTTATTTGTTCATTTATTTTTGAGATAGGGTATCAGTCTGTCAGCCAGACTGGTTTGCAGTGGTGTGATTGTGGCTCACTGCAGCCTCAATCTCTGAAACTTTTATGATCCTCTCATTTCAGTCTCTCAAGTAGCTGGGTTATAAGTATATGCCATCACACATAGCCAGTTTTTTTGTTTTGTTTTGGTATTTTTTGTAGAGACAGGATTTTTTTTTGCTCAGGCTAGTCTTAAACTCCTGGGATCAAATGTTCAGTCCATGTCATACTCCCAAAGTCCTGAGATTACATTTCTTTTTATTAAGTGGTTTAGTTAATTTATATTTTAAATAATTGCTTAAAACATGGAGTCACTGTTAGCAGTTTTATTAGCACTGATTTAAGTATTTTTTGTAGATATGTTTTCTCATTTCCTGTTTTGCCGCCTTAATTTTTATTTTAATTTTGCAGTGGTTTTGATTCTTTAATATTGTTTTGCATATTTTTTATGAATATTTTGTAATCTTAAAATATGGAGATTACATAACACATCTTAAAGTTAAAATAATGTATTTTAATCTCATAACAACTTCAGTTGAACACAAAAAGTATACTTCTTCATTTTCCAGTGTGTTATTGATAATGAAAATTATTTTATATTGTGTACCTAGTAACAGATTTATATTTTATCATATTCTATACAACCTTAAGAGTTTTATGCACCATCATTATGATAGTAAAGAATTCTATATGTCTTTATATTTACACTTAGTAGACAGCTTTAAATTTGTATGCGGTTTTATAATATTGTTCATTATCATTTTATTTTTCAGCAAATTGACTCATTTTAGCATTTCTTTTTTTATATGCGTTTTCACTGTGTTGCTAAGGCTGATCTTGAACTCCTGGTCTCAAGTGATCTCACTGCCATGGTTACCTAAAGCTGTAGGATTACAGGCATGAGCCACTGTGCCTGTCCACCATGTAGCATGTTTTGTAGGAGTATGGTACCCTTACCTTTGATTTTGGAAAGTATTTACTTGTATCTTCTTTTTGAAGTAAAATAATTTAGAATCAAGAATTAGTGCTAAGAATTTTTTTTTATTACATCAAAATTTGGAAAGTTGTTTGACATTTTTATCTCCAAGTAACCTCTATATTACTTTTTCCCTATAGTCTTCTAAGATTCCTTTTGTGAATATATTGATCCACTTGATGGTGTCCAATCAGTTTTACATTCCATTTATAATTTTGTTTGACAGTTATATTTTTGTGTTATATATTTTAGGGTATGCCACCTCACACCGGTTAATTGTGGTTTGATTAGTTTATAATATAGTGTATGACAATATTTAACTCTTTATAATTTAAGACAGTATGGAGCAAAATCAAATATGTATCAGCTATATGTCTATTGCCAATATAATTATCTCTTTTTTTTTGCCTGGATAAATACTATCCCTCTGTTATTTTATGACTAGTATATTTGTTGCGTAGGTTTATTGTGGATGACTATTTAACCCTAAGTGAGTAGTCATGAAACTTTTTCTAATTTCAACACCTATCTGTGAATCTGTATTATTTTTGTGTGCGAGAAAATCTTTTTTTTTTTTTTTTTTTTTTTTAAGACGGACTCTTGCTCTATCATCAGGCTGGAGTGCAGTGGTGCAATCTCAGCTCGCTGTAACCTCTGCCTCCTGGGTTCAAGTGATTCCACTGCCTCAACCTCCAGAGTAGCTGGAACTACAGGTGTGCACCACCACGCCCGGCTAATTCTTTGTATTTTAGTAGAGATGGAGTTTCACCATGTTGGCCAGGACGGTCTTGATCTCCTGACCTCGTGATCCACCCACCTGGGCCTCCCAACATGCTGTAATTATAGGTGTGAGCCTCTGCTCCTGACCGGGAGAAAATCTTAGATTTGAAGATAATTTTAAAACTATCACATATCTGAATCTGTTCTAGGTATTGTTCATTTTTACTTGTCAGAAACACAAAACAGAATTTATAATACAATATTATTAAATATTCATTTTGATCATGTTACATTGACATTATTATGCTACATATTGCTAGAATGTTTTTATCTTGCAAAGCCAAATCTCAATACATTACACAACATGAATTTTTCTCATTTCTTGGCACTTTTCAAGCACCACTCTGTTTTCTGTTTCTGAGAGAGTGGCTACTTTATGTATTTTATGCAATCTCTGTCTTTTTGTGGCTGGCTCATTTCTCTTTGCATAATGTCATTAAAATTTATCTTTATAGTTAGAATATTTTCTGGTGTTTGAAAACCAAATGATATTCCAGTATTTTCAAATTATATCTACTGAATGATTTTGGTGACAGAAATTTGCATTACTTCAGGAATGCCATGTGAATTTCCAAAAGCATTGCATTAAATTTGTCAATTACATTGAGCAGTTTGGACATCTTCATAATGTTAATTATTTCAGCCTTTCAGCAACAGCATGTTAAAAAGTTTGTTATTTAATTTCTATGTATTTCTGAATTTTTCAGTTTTTTACGGTTTTATACTCTCATTCTATTTTGATGATAGTAATTTTTTAAAATCAGTTTTAAAAATTTTGTTAAGACTTCTTTTTTGGCCTAAGAAGTGGTCTATCAAGGAGAATGTTGTATGAGGTATTGAGATGAGTGTATCCTGATGCTGTTGAGGAGTGTTCTCTACACCTCTGTTAGGAATAGTTGTTTTATACTGCCTTCAAGTCGTCTGTTTCTTTACTAATATTGTGTCTTGTTTCATTTTTATTATAGAATATGTGGTATTGAAGTATCCTACTAATATATGCTCTGTGATTCTTTAGTTTTGTCAATATTTGCTTTATATACTTCGAACCTTAATGTGAGATATGCACACACAAATGTACATAAAAATTTGTCATAGGTTCCCAGTGAATGAATCTATTATTACTTAATATCTTTCTTTATATCTTTGGAGTTTGGACTTCAAGTAAGTTTTATAAAATATGATAGTTTTTGACTTACGATGTAGCTTGTATATTATTTTGAGCTGTTCTACCATTTTTTTTTTAATATTTGCATGGAACATCTACTTCTATTTTGCCGCTCTCAGGTTTGTTTGTTTTTTTTTTTTTCTGCCATTAGATCTGAAATGACTTGTAGAAAGGCAAGTTGGGTCTTTGTTTTTAAAATATGTTGTATAAATCTCTTTATTGAAAGTATGTCTCTTGATTGGAAAGTTATATATATGTGTGTGTGTATATATATAATTAAATAGAAAGACTAATGCTATTTTATTAATTCTTTTATTTAATTCTTGTATCTTTGTTCCTCATTTCCTCTCTTTCTGGTCTTTCTTTGTGTCTTTTTAATTTCTGTATTAATATGCTTTTACTTTCTTATTTTCTTTTGTGTATCTATACAGATATTTTCTTTGTGGTACCTTGGGGATTACATACAACCTCTAAAAGATACAACAATATACTTTAATCTTGTAAAAAATTAACGTCAGTTGCAAACAAATATTCCTCCTCATTACATTTGCTCTCACTTGTTATTTATGTTGCTAATTATATCACTTTATGTTGTAAATTCATTAACAGATGTTTATAAAAATTTCTCTGCTTTTATCTTTAAAATTTTAAACAATAATTTAAAATGTTTTTTGCAACTTTATGATAGTGTTATGGATTTCTATTTTTGTGTATGTACATGTCTTTCTCAGAACGATGTGTTTTCATATAATTAGGTGTTGTTTCTTGCATCATTTTTTTTCAGTGAAAGGAACTCTTTTTATCATCTTTGATATGTAGGACACATGCAGTGCCAATATACTTTCAGAATTTGGTTATTTTGGAAGATTTTTTCTTTTTATTTGGTAGAACAGTTTTGTTGTTGGTATTATTCTCACTTGACAGATATGTTTTTCAGGATTTAGACTATTAACACATAGTTCCCTTCTAGCCTGCAAATTTTTTGTTGGCAAATTCACTGGTTATCTCATAAGACTATGCTTGTAAATGGCACATCACTTTTCTCTTGTAGCCCCCAAAATTTTCTTTTTGTCTGTGACTTTTGAAATTGTGTTCATATATATGTTTGTTATAAATATCTTTATGCATATCCTAGTTTGTTTGTTGAGCTTCTACATTTTTACATCATTTTTTTCTTCTAGGATTTTTTTTTTTTTTTTTGACAGAATCTCACTCTGTCGTCCAGGCTGGAGTGGAGTGGCACAATCTTGGCTCACTGCAACCTCCGCTTCCCGGGTTCAAGCAATTCTCCTTTCTCAGCGTCCTGTGTGTCTGGGATTACAGGCGCACATCACCGTGCCTAGCTAATTTTTGTAGTTTTAGTTGAGACGGGATTTCACCATGTTGGTCTGGCTGGTCTCGAACTCCTATCCTCATGATCTGCCTGCCCCAGCCTTCCAAAGTGCTGAGATTACAGGCGTGAGCCACCACATCTGGCCTCTTCTAGGATTTTTAGTTATTATTTCTTTTTGTATTTGTTGCCTGTACAATTTTTTGATATTTTAATGCTTTTGTTATTCCATTTTTATAGTTGTCTGTTTTCCTATTTCACTCACTATTCAATTTATTTAAAAATTTTAAAATTAATTTATGCATCTTCATATTTTATGGTTGCTTTCTGAACATTTTATACTTTTTATATGGGGCTGTGTTGCTGTAATATTTTGTATGCATTGTAATCTTTGATTGAGATTTGGACATTTTAAAAGAGCTATCTGTCACAGTCTTTATAATGTAGCTTATTTTCTGCCATAGCCTGAAACCAATTGTTTTAGCTAGAGATTATGGGAATCTCTCAAACATGTTCTTAGAATGTATCTTGTCTGAAATTTTGTGTTCATTGTTTAGTTAAATAAATTTATTAATGTTTCTTCTTAATGGCCAGTCATCATTTTCTACATGTGTTTTCTCTCTGTGGTACTGCAGTCTGTCTACTGCTGTAGCATTTACCTTTGGTCTGGTCTTAGCAGACTCAAACTGTCATTCTAAAGAATACCACTGTAGTTGTCTGTTCTCATGCGGCTAATAAAGACATACCCAAAACTGGGTAATTTATAAAGAAAAAAGCTTCCATGGACTCACTGTTCCACATAAGTGGTGAGGCCTCACAATCGTGCTAGGAAATAAAGGAAAATCAAAATGACATCTTACATGGTGGCAGACAGAGAGAGGGCATGTGCGGAGGAACTCTCCTTTATAAAAACTGTCACATTTTGTGAGACTTGTTAATTACCAGAAGAACAGCATAGGAAATACCCGGCCCCATAATTCAGTTATCTCCCACCAGGTTTCTCCCACAAATCATGAGAATTATGGGAGCTGCAATTCAAAATGAGGTATAAGTGGGGATGCAGAACCAAACCATATTAGCCACCACTTCCTTTAGTAATTAATGCCATGGGAGACAGAAACCAGTGTGTGAAAAGCCACAAATAGAAATATGTGTGTCACTATTATTCTGTTTTTTTTTTTTTTGGAAAAAAAAACCAGGAGTTGACAATTTACTTCTAAAGGCACTATATTATGTTTGGGGAGCAGGAAGAGCTTTGTTGGGTAAATGTTACAGGCTTTTCCTTCTATGTGACTCTCTGCATTGTGCTCTCCTGGGGTACTGCACACAAGTAACTCATTTATAAATCTTTCACAAATGTATTTTCTTCAGTGTGCTTTTGTTGAATTTATATGTCTATGAAGGAATTAGAGTCTGTGGTACTTTTCTGTGCCGTCTTGCTTATGTAGTTTGTATAATTTTATAGTTTAGATATATGGAGTATACAAATCTTAGTGTAGCAAGTGGAGTAATTTGTAATTTTTATTTTTTTCAGTTATGTGTTCTTATTTTGCCCAAGACCTTTGGCCAGAGCAGAACATAAAAAATTCATTTCAAAAAGTGATACTGAGAAGATATGGAAAATGTGGAGATGAGAATTTACCACTAAGAAAAGTGTGTAAAAGTGTGGATGATTGTAAAATGCACCAAAGATTTTATGAGAAACTTAACAAATGTTTGACAGCTACCCAGAGCAAAACATTTCTATGTTATAAATATGTCAAAGTCTTTTATAAATTTTCAAATTCAAATAGATGTAAGATAAGACATACTAAAAAGAAACCTTTTAAATGTAACAAATGTGACAAATCATTTTGCCTGTTTTTACATCTAATTCAACATAAAAGAATTCATCCTAGAGTGAATTCCTATAAATGTGAAGAATGTGGCAAAGCCTTTAACTGGTCCTCATACCTTACTACACATGAGATAATTCATACTGGAGAGAAACCATGCAAATGTGAAGAATGTGGCAAAGCCTTTAACTGATCCTCACAGCTTACTACACATAAGAACATTCATACTGGAGAGAAACCCTACAAATGTGAAGAAGGTGGCAAAGCTTTTAACCAGTCCTCACACCTTACAACCCATAAGAAAATTCATACTGGGGAGAAACACTTCAAATGTGAAGAATGTGGCAAAGGCTTTTGTTTCTTCTCAACCCTTACGCAACATAAGAGAATTCATAGTGGACAGAAACCCTACAAATGTGAAGAATGTGGCAAAGCTTTTAACCAGTCATCAAACTTTACTATACGTAAAATAATTCATACTGGAGAGAAACCCTACAAATGTGAAGCATGTGGCAAAGCTTTTAACCAGTCATCAAACCTTACTAAACATAAGAGAATTCATAGTGGAGAGAAACCGTTCAAATGTGAAGAATGTGGCAAAGCTTTTAACCAGTTTTCAAACCTTACTACACGTAAGAGAATTCATAATGGAGAGAAATACTTCAAATGTGAAGAATGTGGCAAAGCTTTTAACTAGTTTTCAAACCTTACCACACATAATAGAATTCATAATGGAGCGAAACCCTTCAAATGTGAAGAATGTTGCAAAGCTTTTAATCAGTTTTATAAACTTACTGTACACAAGAGAATTCACAATGGAAACCCTACAAATGTGAAGAATGTGGAAAAGCTTTTAATCACTCTTCAATCCTTAGGAACCATAAGATAATCCATAGTGGGAAAAAAAAACCCTACAAATGTGAAGAATGTGGCAAAGCTTTTAACCACCCATCAACCGTTACTAAACATAAGAGAATTCATAGTGGAGATAAACCCTACAAATGTGAAGAATGTGGCAAAGCTTTTAATCACTCCTCAATCTTTAATAACCATAAGAGAATTCATACTGGAGAGAAACCCTTCAAATGTGAAGAATGTGGGAAAGCTTTCAACCAGCTATCAACCCTTACTAAACATAAGACAATTCATACTGGAGAGAAACCCTACAAATGTGAAGAATGTGGGAAAGCTTTTAAACAGTTATCAACCCTTACCAAACATAAGAGAATTCATAGTGCAGAGAAACCCTTCAAATGTGAAGAATGTGGCAAAGGCTTTTGTGACTCCTCACCCCTTACTACACATAAGAGAATTCATAGTGTAGAAAAACCCTACAAATGTGAAGAATGTGGCAAAGGCACTTGCAACTCCTCATCCCTGTGTGGCAAAGCTTTTAACCACCTATCAACCCTTACAAAACATAAGGGAATTCATACTAGAGAGAAACCCTACAAATGTGAAGAATGTGGGAAAGCTTTTAAGCAGTCATCAACCCTTACTAAACATAAGAGAATTCATACTGGAAAGAAACCTTTCAAATGTGAAGAGTGTGGCCAAGGCTTTTGTGACTCCTCATCCCTTACTACACATAAGAGAATTCATAGTGGAGAGAAACCCTTCAAATGTGAGGAATGTGGCGAAGGCTTTTGTGACTCCTCATCCCTTACTACACATAAGAGATTCATAGTGGAGAGAAACCCTACAAATGTGAAGAATGTGGCAAAGGCTTTTGTGACTCCTCATCCCTTACTACACGTAAGAGAATTCATAGTGAATAAAAACCCTTCAAATGTGAAGAATGTGGCAAAGCTTTTAACCAGCCATCAAACCTTAGTATACATAAGATAATTCATACTGGAGAGGTTTACAAATGTGAAGAATGTGGAAAATCTTTTAACTATTTCTCAAACCTTACTAGACATAAGAGAATTCATACTGGATAGCAACCCTACACATGGGAAGAATATGGCAAAGCCTTTAACTGGTCCTCAATCCTTATTACACATAAGGCAATTCATACCGCAGAGAAACCCTACAAATGTGAAAAGTGGGGAAAGGCTTTGGTGTATTCTCAGCCTTTACTTAAGAATTCATGCTAAAGAAAAACCCTATACAAATGTGAAGAATGTGGCAAAGGCTTTTGTGAATCCTCAGCCCTTGGTAAACATAAAAGAATTCATACTGAAGCATGTAGGAAGCTTTTTACCAGTCCTCAACCCTTATTAACCATAAGGGACTTCACACTGAAGAGAAACCCTATGCTTGTGATAAATGTGGGAAAGTTTTTAACTGGTCCTTAAGCCTTACAAAACATAAGATGATGCGTAATGGTTGGAAACTCTGCTAATGTTAACATGGCAAAGCCTTTAGTGTATTATTAACCTTTACTAAACATAAGGTAGTTCATACTGGAGAGAATTCCAACAAATGTGAAAAATGTGACAAAGATTTTAACAAGTTCTCAACACTTATTACACACAATTCATACTGGAGAGAAACCCTGCTAGCACGAAGAATGTGGCAAAGCCTTTTACGAGTCCTCAGTTCATAGCAGACATAAAATAATTTATATTGGAGAAAAACTCTACAAACCTAAAAGGTGGGACAATGCTTTTAACAACACCTCAAACATTTTTTATTTTTTGATGGAGTCTCGCTCTGTCACCCAGGCTGGAGTGCAGTAGCATGATCTCAGCTCACCAAGCTCTGCCTCCTGGGTTCACGCCATTCTCCTGCCTCAGCCTCACAAGTAGCTGGGAGTACAGGTACCCGCCACCATGCCCGGCTAATTTTTTGTATTTTTTAGTAGAGACGGGGTTTCACTGTGTTAGCCAGGATGGTCTCGATCTCCTGACCTCATAATACTCCTGCCTTGGCCT
Organism: Pan paniscus; assembly: GCF_029289425.2. Taxonomy (NCBI): domain Eukaryota; kingdom Metazoa; phylum Chordata; class Mammalia; order Primates; family Hominidae; genus Pan; species Pan paniscus. Next base: position 39,132,260 of record NC_073267.2, on the reverse strand, counting down.
CCCAAAGTGCTGAGATTACAGGCATGAGCCACCATGCCTGCCCCACCTCAAACTTTTGAAAATATAAATCATAAATCAGACCCCAGAAATGTGAAGAATGTATCAAAGACTTTAAATGGTTGTCACTATTGATTGTAGGTAAGATAATTCATACTGTAGAAAACTACAGGTGTGAAGAATGTGACAAAACCTTTAACTAGTGCTCACATTTTATTGCACAAGAAAGCATTTATACTTGAGAAAAAAATTGTACAATTATAAAGAACGTAGAAAAGCCATTGATATCTGCTCATATCTTAATCATCATCCAAGAACTCATACTTAATAAAAGCATTGTAAGTGCAATTACTGTCTAAATATCTTTCAGAAAATATAAGCTGTTAAAGTGAAGAAGAGTATTCATTCTGAAGACAAACATTACAAATATACAGGAGGTTGTAGTATGATTACTTGTGTCATAGATATTATTGTGCAGATTTGGTATTAGAGGAAAACCCTGAAGCAGTTTCTCAAAACTTGTTCAACATCAGGGAATTTATATTGGAGAAAAACCTAATAAATGTAATGATTTTGACTGAAGAGTTGTTAAAAAATGACAGCTAAAAACCCCAGAGAGTTCATAATAAAATATATTTTTACAGATGCAGTAAATATGAAAAAGACATTTACTTCAAAATTAAGTCTATGTCAGCCTCAGATATTTCACAATTGAAATAACTAAGACACTGACCCTCCAGACATTACACTAAATCAGAGTGTTGACTGTAGAAAATTACCCAAAACTAAAGTTGTTAGATAAATTATTTGTATATAACTTTAAAATAAGAAAATTGGAGAGTAACAATTGCATTCAAAATATGCTATTTTCATTGAAAAAACTTAAGCTTTTTTGGGGGGAAGTTAGTAATGATATAATTCAACTCACAAATTACTTCATGCTGTATCTTTTATTTTTATGGTCATAATAAAAATCAGAAAAATATAAAGAAAATCCATACCTATCTAAGTCCTGAATAAGTATTTTTAAAAATTTGTTATATATTTTTCTTTGAACATGTGAACTCTCTGCCTGCAAACACATACAGACTTTGAGTTCTGATTCACATAAATTTAAATATACATGGTAGTCTAATGATATACTTTAATTGTAATACAATTGTAGAGTAAGTGTGTTTGTGTATGTATGAGTTTTACTTATTTTCAGAAAAAAAGAAATACTAGAACAAAACAAATTATTTTAAGAAGGTGTCTAATTTACTAGAAAACTAAAAACCAAGAATGCTGAATACAGACCTATACTTTTTATTTAATTCATTACTGTACAGATTCACACTTTTCCTGTTTCTTATAATTTTTTGTTTTATAGTATAAGAAGTATTCATTGTGAGCTGGTTAGTAATTAATTTTCATAAAATTTAGTAGGGCACATGAAATAATTTTTAGATGCAATTCCATAATTAGTATATTTATACTTTTTAGTTAGAGCACTTCATTGTGTTCAATTGGAGAACCTTCTATAAGCCTACTATACAGTTGTTGTTCCTTTCACTTTTTAAAATTGACAGAAGTAAATTTATCTGTTGAGCCAATTTATTCAGGTAACTACTTGGGAGGCTTTATGAGTCATGAGGATTTTGGGTTTTTCTTTTTTTGTTTTTTTCTGTCGTTGTTTTGTTTTGTTTTTTGAGACAGAGTCTCACTCTGTCACACAGGCTGGAGTGCAGTGGGATGATCTCGGCTCACTGCAACCTCCACCTCTCAAGTTCAAACAAGTCCCCCTGTCTCAGCCTTCCCAGTAGCTGGGATTACACGTGCCTGCCATGAAACCTGCCTAATTTTTCTATTTTTAGTGGAGACGGGGTTTCACCATGTTGGCCAGGCTTGTCTTGAACTCCTGGCCTCAGGTGATTCGACAGTCTCGGCCTCCCAAAGTGCTGGGATTACAGGTTTGAGCCACCACATCCGGCAAAGATGTTTTGATATATTGAGTGTAGCAAACAAAAATGACAGTGCTTCTCATGTAACAGATGCTCCATAATTTCTGCTGTAGTTAGTTTGCAAGTTCAAGTCAGAGATGGAAAATATCAATGGTGAAGAAATAACATTGATTCTTCATGTGGAGAGAACATTTTTTCCAGGCTGCACACCTGACACTTGAATTTAAAGATAAATTCTGCCTTTATTTTCTGATTATCTTCAGTTTTTCTGTCTTATGTGTATTCCAACTATGTATGCATCACAGACCTTTTCTTTCTGTGTTGTGGCTACAGTGTTCTCACTTTTATTTTTATGCCATGTCATTTCACATAGTATTGTAGATTTTGATGAGAAAGCTGTTTTTTTGTTTTGTTTTTTGAGATGGAGTTTCACTCTTGTTGCCCAGGCTGTAGTTCAATGGCAATCTCGGGTCACCACAACCTCTGCCTCTTGGGTTTAAGTGATTCTCCTGCCTCAGCCTCCCAAGTAGCTGGGATTACAGGCATGTACCACCACACTCGGCTAATTTTGTATTCTTAATAGAGACAGGGTTTTTCCATGTTGGTCAGGCTGGTCTCAAACTCCCGACTTCAGGTTATCTGCCCACCTTGGCCTTCCAAAGTGCTGAGATTACAGGCGTGAGCCACTGCTCACAGCCCGAAAGTTGGTATTTTTAATGTACTAAAAGTTCGTTTTAACTGGAGAGTTTGCTTATCAATATAACTTTGACATCAGATAAAGATAAAGGCATACAGTATCCACAGGGGAGAGAATTAAATCATTTACCATTGTTTTTGTTTGTAAAAGTAAAATTTTAAAAGATTCTTACACAAAGTGTGTCAAATATAAAATATATCTTCAAAATTAAATTTCTAACAGTTAATGGTAAGGAATTTTTAATGTTTTGTGATATAGCACAACTTATGTTTCCATGCCGAATTTTCTGTATTTAAGTGTGAATGTTAAAATTTGCAAAATAATAAAATTACCTGTGTAGATTTTAAATTTGAATAATTTTTGATATTGATATTACAATTTGAAGGAATTTCTCACTGTTATTTTATATACTTTTGTTATTGGGTGAAGTTTAGCATACAGTTTTTATACTTTGTCACCTAACTGTAGCCAACTCCCTGGCTATTTTCTCTGGAAAACGTGAAGGTTATGCGTTTTTGAATTAAAAGATTTTCTGTTATTTTGCTTGCGAAGTTGTTTACTGTGTTTACAGAGTGGCCAGTCATGGGACCACCAGCAATGCTTGCACTTTTACTCTCTTTCATTTCATTACCATCATCACCAGAAACTCCAGGTGTCCCAAACTTCAAGTAAAAGCCCTAAAGTACATTGGCTTCTCCCAGGCACTGTGCTGTGCTGTGTCCAGAACATGATGTTAACTATCAGAGATTCTATGGTTATAATTGACAAATGACAAAACCGCACAAAGCTGTATATTGTTAGTACTATTCAGGCAAGTTTATGACATACAGAACATATTTGAAATATTGTTAACTTTCTATAAAGTTTTAAAAATACAATTTTAACTTGATAGATGAAATGGGTATTTATTCTTTAAGATATGATATTTGGAAGTATATATACATTGTCAAATGCTTAATCGTGTGTAATAAATGCATTAATTCACAGAGCTAACATTTTTGCAGTGAGACCACATGGCATTGTCTTAGTATTTTTCAAAAATACAAATACATTATTATGCACTATAGTCACCATGCTGTACAATAAATCTCTTGGACTTATTCTTCCTATGCAACCATAATTATGTATTCTTTGATAGACATTTTTCCAACCCCCCTTTTCTTCTAAATACCTTGGCACCTGGTGGTCACTATTTTACTCTGTACTTCAATGAGATTAAGTTTTTTAGAATCCATGTGTAAGTGGAATTGTGAGATACTAGTCTTTCTGTGACTTAATTCAACTAATCTCTTCTAGGTTAACCCATGTCATTGAAAATAATATAATTTTTTTAAGATAAATAATCCATTTTGTATATATAACATATTTATTCATTTATGTATTAGATATTGAACCGTTGATTCTACATTTGGGCTATTGTGAAGAGTGCTGCAAACAACATAGAAGTGCAAGTATTTGTTCATTCTTATTCTATTTTGAATATATATCTGTTGCGGGAAGTCAGGGACCCCAAATGGAGGGACTGGCTGAAGCCATGGCAGAAGAATGTGGATTGTGAAGATTTCATGGACATTTATTAGTTCCCCAAATTAATACTTTTATAATTTCCTATGCCTGTCTTTACTGCAATCTCTAAACAAATTGTGAAGATTTCATGGACACTTATCACTTCCCCAGTCAATACTCTTGTGATTTCCTATGCCTGTCTTTAATCTCTTAATCCTGTCAGCTGAGGAGGATGTATGTTGCCTCAGGACCCTGTAATAATTGTGTTACATGCACAAATTGTAGAGCATGTGTGTTTGAACAATATGAAATCTGGGCACCTTTAAAAAAGAACAGGATAACAGCAACGTTTAGGGAACAAGAGAGATAACCTTAAACTCTGACCACCGGTGAGCCAGGCGGAACAGAGCCATATTTCTCTTCTTTCAAAAGCAAATGGAAGAAATATCACTGAATTCTTTTTCTCAGCAGGGAACATCCCTGGGAAAGAATACGTGCCTGGGGGTGGGTCTCTGAAATGGCTCTCTTGAGTGGGGCTGTCTTCTATGGTTGAGACTGTAGGGATGAAATAAACGCTAGTCTCCCATAGCGCTCCCAGGCTTATTAGGAAGAGGAAATTCCCACCTAATAAATTTTGGTCAGAATGGTTGCTCTCAAAACACTGTCTCCTGATAAGATGTTATCAATGACAATGGTGCCGGAAACTTCATTAGCAATTTTAATTTCACCCCGGTCCTGTGGTCCTGTGATCTCTCCCTGCCTCCATTTGCCTTGTGGTATTCTATTACTTTGTGAAGTACATGATCTCAGTGACCCACACCTATTTGCACACGCCCTCCCCTTTTGAAAGTCCCTAATAAAAACCTGCTGGTTTTGCGGCTTGTGGGGCATCATGGAACCTACCAACATGCGATCTCTCCCCTGGACGCCCAGCTTTAAAATTTCTCTCTTCTTGTACTCTGTCCCTTTATTTCTCAAACCGGCCGACACTTAGGGAAAGTAGAAAAGAACCTATGTGACTATCGGGGCAGGTTCCCCAATATATATCTAAAAGTGCAATTACTGTATTATATGGTAGACTGATTTTAAATTTTTTTCAGAAATCTCTCTTTTTTTAATGGCTGTCCTCATTTACATTCAAACCAACAGTGTGCAAGCATTTTCTTTACATCTTTACCAATGCTTTTTTCTTTTTCATTTTTGTAAGAATTATTGTAACAGGAGTGATTTGATAGCTCATAGGTATTTTTTATTGCCTTTCTCTGACAATAATTGACACTGAGCATTTTTTAATGTATCTGTTGGCCATGTCTTTTGAAAAATATTTAAGCCTTTTGCTCATAGTTGTTTTTTGTTGTGCAGTCATTTGAGTTTCTTGCATATTTTTTATATTATCCCCTTGTCACTCAATAATTTGCAAATACTTTCTCCCATTGTTTAGTTGTCTTGTAATGTTGATTGTATTAGATTCCATGCAGCAGGTTTTTAATTTGAAATAATCTGACTCTTCCACTTTTTCTTTTGTTCTCTGGGATTTTGACATTTAATTTAAAAAGTCATTGCCCAGGACCAATGTTGTGAGCCTTTTAGTCTATATTTTTATAGTAGTTTTAGAGTTTCCAGTCTTCCATTTAAGTAACTAATTTATTTTGAATTCTGAGATGAGGATCTCATTTTATTGCTTTGAATGTGGATATAAAGTTTTCTCAACACCATTTATTGAAGACTGTCTTTTCCCTAAGAAACTGTCACCTTTTTAAGTATGTTACTGGTATTTTGATAGAGGTTCCATTGTATCTGTAGATCATTTTGTGTAATACAGATAGTTGATAATATTAATGCCAATTCGTGAATGAGTAATATTTTCCATTTTTGTATTATTTAATGTTCTTTAGTGTATAATGTAAAGTGCTTCAACTTTTTGGTTGAATTTATTTCAAAGTATAGTTACTACAGTTATTGTGGATAAGATTGTTTTTAAATTTCATTTTGAGATAGTTGTCAGGGTATAGAAGTCCTACTGACTTTAGGATGTTGCTTTTGTGTTCTGCAAGTTTAATGAATTTGTTTAATAGTTCTGATAGTTTTTAGTAAAGTGTTCAACTTTTCTATACATAAGATTATGTCATCTTCAAACAGGATAATTTAACTTCTTTTATTCAATCTGAATTCCTTTGATTTTATTCTCTAATTTCTCTGTCTTGGACATTTTGTACCATTGTTTAGTAGGACTGAAGAAAGTGGACATCCATGTTCTAGCTCATAGAGTAAAAACTTACAACTTTTCCTGTTTAGTAGGTTCTTAGGTGTTTTTTGCTACACATGAGATTTATTGGCTTCAGATGATTTTTTCTGTACCTAGTGTTTTCAGAGATTTAGCATAAGGGGATGTTAAATTATGTCAAACTTTTATTCTGCAACTATTTAAATTTTAGAGTTGTGAAATCATAACTAATCCTACATAAATAAAAAAAGTTTTAAAGACTACTATGAACATCATTATGCATGCAAATTACAAAATTTATGGGAAATAAATAATCTTCTGAATACCCACAGCTTTCCACGATTGAACCAGAAAAAAAAGAAGTCTTGAACAGAGCAAAAATGTGTAAAATGTATGGTGAGATTGAATAAGTAATATAAAACATACCAATCATAGAAAGCCCTGGATGGCTGGGTGTGGTGGCTCATGCCTGTAATCCCAACACTTTTTTGAGGCCGAGGCAGGTGGTCACCTGAGGTCGGGAGTTCAAGACCAGCCTGAAAAACAAGAAAAACCCCGTCTCTACTAAAAATACAAAAATTAGCCAGGTGTGGTGGCACATGCCTGTAATTCCAACTACTTGGGAGGCTGAGGCAGGAGAATTGCCTCAACCTGGGTGGTGGAGGTTGTGGTGAGCTGAGATCACACCATTGCACTCCAGCCTGGGCAATAAGAATGAAACTCTGTCTCAGAATAATAATAATAATAAAAAGCCTTGGATCAGATGAATTCACAGCCAAATTCTACCACATATACAAAGATGAGCTGGTACTAACTCTACTGAATGTATTCCAGGAAAATCAAGGTGAGATTCCACCCTAACTCATTATATGAAATCAGTATTATCTTGATACTAGAATCTAGTGAAGACACAACAATAACAAAAGAAAAACACAAGCCAATATTCCTGTGAACATTAATACAAATTCTCCATGAAATACCAGCAAGCTGAGTTCATAAGCAAATAAAAAAGTATTTTGCCACAATCGTTTTATTCTGTGTATTCAAGAATGTTTCATTATATGCAAATCAATAAGTGCAATTTACCTTGTAAAAATAATAGCAAAAAGTTATATGATTAACAAAATAGATGCAGAAAAAGCACTTAAGAAAATCCAATATTTATGAAAATATTCTCAACAAACTAGGCAATGGCAAAACATACCTCAATATAGTAAGAGCCATCTAGTACAAATTCTAAGCCAATATCATACTGAACAAGCCAGTGTGGATGCATTCTTCACATGAATGGAAATAAGACCAGAATATCTACTGTAAACACTCCTATCAACATAGTTCTGGAAGTCCTAGCCAGAGCAATCTAACAAAATAAAAGGCATTTATGTAAAAATAGAGAAAGTTAAATTATCTTCACTGATGACATAATTTTCTACCTAGATTTCACCAAAAGACTCCTAATTCTAAAAATGACTTCAGTAAAGTCTCTGAATATAAAATCAATAAAGGCAAATGAGTAGCATTTCTGCACACCAATAACATTGAAGCTGAGACTAAAATTAAGAACATGGTTCTATTTACAATAGACACTAATAAAAAATAATACCTAGAAATAACATTAAATCAAAGAAGTAACATATCTCTACAAGGAGAACCACAGAATACTGCTGAAAGAAATTAGAGACAACATAAATATTAATGGAAAAGCATTCCATGCTCATTGAATTGAATAATCAATATAATTCAAATGTCTAGGCCGACTAAAGCAACCTTCAGATTAAGTGTTATTTCTATCACGCTATCAATGCCATTTTTATAGAAAAAAATACTATTCTAAGATTTATATGGAAGAATAAAAAGACCCAAATAGCCAAGGCAACTTTATACGCAAAAAGTAAAAACCTGGAGGCCTCACTTTACCTGAGTTCAAACTGTACTACAAGCTACAGTTACCAGTATCACATGGTTCTGTTACAGTAATATATATGTAGACCCCTGGAACAGATGAGAGAGCCCTGAAATAAAGGTACACTTCTACAACCAACTTATTTTTGACAAAGTCAACAGAAATAGATGAATGGGAATTAACTCCCTGTTCAATAAATGGTACTGAGAAAACTGGTTAGTCATGTGCAGAAGAAGAAAACTGGACCCCTACCTCTTACCATATAAGAAACATGACTAAAGATAGATTAATAACTGTGAGACTTCAAGCTATAGAAATCCTAGGTGAACACCTAGAAATTATTCTAGATACTGGCCCCTAAAGAAAATTTATGACTAACATTTTAAAAGTGAGTGCAACACAAAAATCAAAAATTCCGTCTACTTAAAGAGCTTCTACACAGCAAAAGAAACTATTAGCCAAGTAAACAGACAACCTGCATTATGGAATTAAAAATTTGTAAACTGCATATAGAAAGGATTAATATACAGAATTTATGAGAAATTTAATAAGAAAAAGGGAGACAAATGAAATAGGCACTTCTCAAAGGAAGACCTAAGAGCTGGCAATAAACATGCAAAAAAAATTGCTCAATATTCGTAATCATCAGAGTGATGTACATCAAAATGACAGTGTGGTGCCATTTTACACCAGTTAGAATTGGTGTTATTAAAAAGTGAAAAAGCAGATGTAGTTTTGAAGAAAAGGAAATTTTTATACACTTGGTGAGAATGCAAATTAATTCAGCTCCTGTGGAAAGTAGTTTGGAGATATCTCAAATAACTAAAAATAAAATTGCCATTTGACCCATCAGCCTCATCAGTGGGTATATAGCCAAAGGAGAATAAAGAAGTTTGCCAAGAAGACACTAAACAATCACATGTTTATTGCAGCACTATTTACAAAAGCAAAGACATATAATTAAACTAGATACTTAGGAATCTTAGATTGGATAAGAATAATGAGGTACTTATACACCATGCAATACTATGCAGCCACAGAAAATAGTAAAGTAATTTTTTGTGCAGCAACATGTATACAGCAGAAGGCCATATTCTAAGCAAATTAACACAAATCAGAAAAACAAATACCACATGTTCTCACTTATATGTGGGAACTAAACATTGGGTGCACATGGAAACAAAGATGGAAACAGTAAACACTGGGAATTTTAAAAAGAAAAAAAGAAGGGAGACAAGTATTGAGAAACTATCAGATATGATATATACTGCTTGGGAAATGGGATTATTAAGTGCCCTAACCTCAACGTCATGCAATAAACCAATGTTACAAATCTGCATATGTACTTTCTGAATTTAAAATAAAATAATAAAATCCTTTGTGGTATAATGACATGTTAGATTTCTCCAGTTCTGGGTTAATAGTTGTAATTAGTGGTGAAATAATTATTTACTCCTTAAGGCATAGGAATGAATGTTTGTTTACCAGGTCTCTTTGCATTCTATAAGCTACTGTCTCTGAAAGCTCTTGGCCTATAGCCTGAGAAGTGTTTTATTCCTAAGTATGCAGCAAAATAAATGACTCTACATCTTTATCACTTATTCTCTGTACCATACACTATAGAGTTAATTTGTAATTCAACTCTTTTTAGGGAAAAATGGTATGTTTAATCCCCCTTTTTTTTTTCAGAATGAACCATTTTTGAAAATGTGAGGCTGTGAAAATCATGCTAAATTGCTGAATTAGGAAAAGGAAACATTTTTAAAAAACGCATAAAAGTCTTACTGCCATAGCTCAAAAATGATGAAACAGACAGTGTGGGTTATTCAAGACCTACATTGCTGCAAATGCTTACTCCATCACAATCATTCTGGTAAAAAAAGGAACAATGGGTTAAGAAGGTTTAGAATACCTTTCTGATTGAATTGCAGTGCTAGATTTCTGTTTTTATTATTTGCCATATAGAAGTCTGTACTTCAACAAAAGATGCCATGAATTTCAAGTTAATATGCTCACACATATATTCTCCCTAGAAGGGTACTAATGTGTTTGAATCGAAATGTAGCATTTCTGGCCAGGCGCAATGGGTCATGCACGTAATCCCAGCACTTTGGGAGGCCAAGGTGGGCAAATCACCTGAGGTCAATGAGATCAGGCTGCCCATGGTGAAACCCCATCTCTACTAAAAATACAAAATTAGCTTGGCACGTTTGTGCACACCTGTAATCCCACCTACTCAAGAGTCAGAGGCAGGAGAATCGCTTGAGCCCAGGAGGCAGAGGTTGCAGTGAGCCAAGATTGCACCATAGCACTCCAGTTTGGGTGACAAGAGTGACTCCCTCTCAACAACAACAATGACAAAAATGTAGCACTTCTGGCCTTTCTTGTGCTGCTCTGTTTGTGTGAAATAGGAAGGCAGAAAGTAAAGCAGAGTCAATCATGACATTTCTAGTTTCTACAGTGACAGCATCTAAAATCTACTGTTAAGTCAACTAGAAATAATGATAGTATTTAAAAACTGAGAAAAAACAATTCTTTATATTTTTAGTTTATTTTTTATAGTTTATAAAAATTTAGTTTCTGAATTATTAAGTTAAACAACTTGAACATGCAGATACATAAAATTTCATCTGGATGATAGCATTAATATTTTAATAGCGTATGATTTTGAGTCACAGTTGCCTCACTGGGTTTACCTGAAAGCAGTAGTTTATTTTCTAAGTATAAATAGAGGACAGGTTTTCCATAATCCTAAGTATACAGCTCTTTTAAGATTAGCACTATGATTATATCTGGACAAAATTTATAGATTTCAAGTAACAGAAATTTTGATTTTTTAATAGATGTGAAAAAGCAATGAAAATAAGTTGTTAAAATGAGTTTTTTAAAAAACTTCACATATGTTCAGTAAATAACATTTAAAACCACATTGTAAGTGACTGACCAGTAATTCCAATCTATTTTATTTTAGTCACTGAGAAAACTTAATATTATTTAATTATTCAACAAAAGTATTTTTATATTATTCTTTTTGAAACTTTCAGAAACTCAATGGATGATGATGTGCCTGCAGACCACAAATATTCTATATAATAATAGGCTCATGTTAGCTTTTAATGTAAAAATTCAATATATTTTAAACGTAAAATTATTGCCTTTTTAAGTCAGAACAGCGACATCATTGTTAGAATTCATCTACCAAAGTATTTGTTTTAGACTTAATAATAAGTACTTTAAACTGAAAATCAAGTTCTACATACTAGCTAAGGGTTAAAAAAATGGTATTTAAGTTTCTCTTTGTTTCTACTAAATTAGAAAACTTAAAGTCAAAATGTGAGGTCAGGAATGAAAACAAGCATTGGATTAGAGTGTGTTTGGCATAATGGTTAAGATTGAAACTAAGTATCAGGTGGTTCCCGATTGCGTCCCAGGTCAGCCACTTAGGGGCTGTATGACCTGAATAGTTTTATGTCCTCTCTGTGCTTGACTCCTCAGCTGTACACTGAGGATAATACTGCCAAAATCCTAGGGTTTTGGTAAAATTGAAGCAATTAATGCAAATAAAGGTGCCAGAAGAGCACTCAGCACATAGCAAGTGTATGGACAATTTATAAGCTCTTATTTGTTGATTCTGTTAGATCATAATAAATGCTGGTCCTGAAAACAAGGTGGCCACATTAGCAGTTTCTAACTCATTTTCATTCTTATTCAGTCTGTGGTATAATAGAGTTTGGCAAATTCCCATATATTCATATACAGCATGGATACAAATATGAAAAGATTTCTTATTGAGTACTATTCACACTCCAGTAACACTAGATAAATAAGCATTTAAATGCTGGGTGTTTGTCAATTTTAAATTTAGAGAAGGAGGCAAATTGTTTTTTCATCTATTTAATCAATTCTTTATGTTCATTTGTTAAATTTAAATGTAGTTTAAAAATATGAATTCAAATAACTTCTCTAAAAAGTGAAGTAAATTATTTAGACATTTAGAGAATTTTAAACAGTTGCTTTAGAGTCTTTTAAAGTATTATATTGCTTTGAACATTAAAAATCAACATTTTATTCCTGAGTGTTGGGTTCAGACTATTCATGATATTAAAAGTTTACTTACCTACATCACAAAATGAGCAAGCCAGTTGAAATAAAAATATATATGTGTATGTTTCCTGGAATTTTAAGATGAAAAAACATTTTTTCTCTAGCCTAATTTCTTAGTTTTTCTCTTTTTTTTAATTACTAGTATTTTAGATTGACAAAGATGTATACATTTATGGGATACAATGGGATGTTTTAATATAGGTATATAATATGAAATAAGCCATGTTAAATAACATATTTATCAGCTCACTTAGCAATCATTTTTTGTGGTGAGATATTTGAAATTTACTCTCGGTTATTTTGAAATATATAATACAGCTTACTATAGTCATGCTGCTGTGTAATAGATCTCAAAACCTATTTTCCCTGTCTATTTGAAACCTTGTACCCTTTGATCAACAACTTCTTATTTTTTTCCCACCACTCCTGGCCTCTAATAACCATTATGCCACTTTCTACTTTTTTGAGTTAAACTTTGTTAGACTCTACATATAAATGAGATCATGCAGTATGTGTCTTTTTTGTCAGGTTTATTCCATCTAGCATAATGTCCTCCAAATTTATCTATATTGTTTTAAATAATAGGATTTACCCCTTTTTAAGACTAAAGAGTATTCCATTGTGTATCTATACCACCACATTTAAGAAAATTAATTTAGATATGGTAATATATTCATCTATTGGTTTGAAAAAATCGTGTGCTATTTAAGGATATTTTGTGTCAAAGCAGGTGTGTCTCAGATGACTAGAAGTGAAACCTTATGCCTTGGAATTGCCAGATAAACATTCCTTGGCCTTTGTTGTATTCATCGAAAGGATTGATGGTGTGAGTTTACTGGTGCAGAGAACCATTGCAAGCCTTCACCTAAAGAAAATTTTTAGAGGTGTGTTTGTAAAAGTCACCCCCCAGAATCTAAAAATCTGCTTATAGTGGAAGCTTATATAGTGGAACCTTATGGGACCTGAGTATTTCCAAATCTGAAGTCTGTCTGGGAACTCATTTTGAAACGTGGACAAGCCAAGGTCAAGAATAAGACCATCCCTCTGACAGACAACACAGTGATTGAGGAGCATCTGGGGAAGTTTGTTGTCATTTGTTTGGAAGACTAGTCATGAAATTGCCTTTCCAGATAAGCAATTTCTTCTTCCTGTGCCCTTTCCACCTCTCAGTAGCCTGTCATGCTACCAAAAATAGAATAGGCTTCCTCAAGGAGATTGGCACACCTGGCTATCAAGATGAACGCATCAAGCAGCGTACCCGCCAGCTGAACTAGACCCAGGTTCCAAAACTGCAGTGAATTTTTATGAATGAAGTGGAAACATGTTTTTGGTTTTTTGGAGAATTTTTATCAAGTATTTTCAGAGAAGATTATTTCCTGGTTTATCTTCAAAAACTGGAAAGGAAGGGTCAAAGAAAAGACAGTAGCTTATGTTCATGGCAAGTAACTCTCATCACAGTCCAGTTCCAAGGAAAATTTCCAGAGTTTTCTACATTGGCTGCCACCTCGTCTGAAAGCAGCACATTCTATGGAGGAAGGAGTCCTGCTTTGTTCCATCTTCTATTCTAGGGTTTAATGTTGGTAAATGAGTAACTCTAGCATTTGTACAAGGCTCCCTAAGACTCCTGCAGCAGGCAACCAAGCACAGGGATATAACTGAATCTGGAGATTCCTGGGGACTTGTTTTGAAAAAGACATGAAATACACATAGGAAGAAAGGCACAAAAATAAATATTCACTTGTCTCTGCTGTGAGTCTATGTTCCAACTTTTCAGTGATGGCTTTGAGAGCTCTCAGACTTGACTGGCTCTAAGTGTATCTGGTGGCTTTTGTATTCTAAGCTGAAACTGGCTTAGTACTTTTTCCTAAAAGCTCAAGATTTGAGAATGGGGACCCCTTCACCAGAAAAACATGTATAAATTCAAAATGTTGATTGCAGTTCTATGGTGTTTAGACCCTTCTCAGATACCTGTGCACCTTACAGGTTTTGTTTGTTTTGTTTTTTGTTTTTGTCTTTGTTTTGAGACACTCTGTTGCCCTGGCTGGAGTGCAGTGGTGTGATCTCAGCTCACTGCAGCCTCCACCTTCTGGGTTCAAGTGATTCTCCTGCCTCAGCCTCCCAAGTAGCTGGGATTACAGGCATGCGCCATCATGACTGGCTAATTTTTGTTTTTTTAGTAGAGACGGAGACAGGGTTTTCACCATGTTGGCCAGGCTAGTCTCGAACTCCTGACCCCAAGTGATCCACCCACCTCTGCCTCCCAAAATGCTGGGATTACAGGCGTGAGCAACCGCACCCAGCCCTCGTGTACCTTATGTGAGGAAGTCCTGCTCTTAATCAGGATCTGTCATGCAGACCCTGATCTTGCTACTCTGGTTCCATGCCCTGTGGAAGACCAAAGTTTACCAAGATAGCTTTTTCCCTTCATGGTGGCAGATAGCATTGCCCCCTCCACCGTCGATGCCCACCATTTCTCCCCCTGGGCTTCAGGATAGAATTACTTGATTTTTCTGATGATCAGCACTCTCCCTTAAAACACAAATCATGAAGGAATTAACAATTTTCTTCATTTGGCATGAATGAAATTAGCCCAGTTTGTCTTTGTAGGCCCCAGACAGGCAGGCACCTTAATTTTTTCCTTGCATATTCTAGTCTCCAGAAGTATTGCCCCTTGTCCTGCTGATAATGACATAGTAGCTAGTAGACCAGCAAGTGGGCATCTGGGGATTTTCATCCTGAAAACAGTGGGTCTGATATTGCTTGTGTTTTTTATCAGTGTCCACCCCAAGTGGGCCTTCCTGCTACTATCTTCTCTTATTTACCCCCCACTTGCCATCTGAGCAGTTGGTGAGGATGTGCCAGGCCTAGGTTAAACTTGGAAACATGCTTGACCATTCTATTCCCTGCTCCTTTCAGATCAGTTAGGCTGCAGTTTTGGCTCCTGGGACCCTCAAGCACAGCTGGGAAATCAAGTTAGAGGTGTAACTGCCTTAAAAGATGCCCACTTATGAGATAATTAGATTGGTTCTCTCCAGAGGTAACCTGCCAAGAAGAGATGCTATAGATGTTACTCTTATACTGTAAAACACTGTGAAATCAGATTACTTTAAAATGACGTATTACAAACTTATGGAAAAAGCAGTTGTGACTATGGAAGCCCAAAGCTTATATCCCAGCTCTGTCTTACACTAAATATGGGTACTGTGTTTCCACTCTTTTCTATAAAATGGGAGCTAATATCCTCCAACTGTTTGCCTGACATGGTGGTTAAAAGGATTAAGCAAAACAATAGTTTGTAATTTATTCTGTGAGAGCAAACCGATGGTAAATAAATAAAAAGGGAGTAAGTTGATTAAAAATAAATTTTTTAAAAAAGTAAGAAAAACCATAATAACATGTTTGTAATTTATAATTGTATACAAATAAAATGTTTTAAAAATTAATCAAATTCACATCTTTGAATGGCTTGGTATAATTACCTGTTTTTTAAAATGGCTAGTTTACTAATAAAAAGCAAAGAAAAGATTTTGATTTTGCCCAATCATCAAGTATTTGACCTTCTAAATCTAAAATACTGCCAAAAGGATTTGAAGGGAATATTTTTCAGGTGGCTTCTTAGGGTTTCCAATGCAATACGAGAAGAATTTTGATAGGCCAGAAAAATGCATTCTACAGAGTACACAAATTTCTCCTCTCTGATTTGCTTTAACATTGAAAATTGAAGATTGAAAATTTAGTATCTCAACATAGAGTAAAAATATTTATTTTTCAGTCAAGCAAATAATTCTATAAAACTAATGGATAACAGATGCCATTAGCTGCCAAAAAAATAGTATGACTATATTCAGTAAGTATCTAGCTATGCATTTGACAGCCCAATTAAATTAAATCCCCAGTATGTGCAGGTGAAAAGCATTTATGTGAAATGTGCTGCACATCCAGTTAGCACCTTCTTCTGCCTCTTTACAGAGATACAAATTATCCCTGAGTAACTCGGGGTAAATACTGAGAACTGAGAATGCTGTGTGCAGAATGATTGCTGGGAATATGGTTAATGCATTTCTTCCATATTGAAAAAAATTAAGAGCCTTCAGAAGCTTCTCAGAATTTACTAAACATAAGAGAATTCATACTGGAGAGAAACCTTACAAATGTGAAAAATGTGGCAAAGCCTTTGGCCACTCCTCAACCCTTATTAAACACGAGAGAATCCATACTGGAGAGAGACCTTAACAATGTGAATTATGAAGAGCTGTAGCTGCTCGTCAAACCTTATTGAACACAAGATAATCCATACCGGAGAGAAACCCTACAAATGTTAAGGATGTGGCAAAGTCTGTAGGTGCTTCTCAGAGCTTACTCAACATAAGAGAATTCATTCTGGAGAGAAGCCTTACAAATGTGAAGAATTTGGCAGAGCCTTTAATAGCTTCTCAGACCTTACTAAACAGAGTTCATTCTGGAGAGAGACCTTACAAATGTGAAGAATGTGGCAAAGCCTTTACCTGCTCCTCAAACCTTATTAAACACAAGAGAATCCATACTGGAGAGAAACTATACAAATGTGAAGAGTGTGGTAGAGCCTTTAAAAGCTTCTCAGAACTTACTCAACATAAGAGTATTCATACTATACCGAGACCTTACAAATGTGAAGAATGTGGCAAAACCTGTAGGTGGTTCTTGGTGCTTACTCAACATAAGAGAATTCATACTGGAGAGAGACCTTACAAATGTGAAGAATGTGGCAAAGCCTATAGGTGGTCCTCAGACGTTACAAAACATAAGAGAAATCATACTGGAGAGAACCCTAGAAATGTGAAGACTGTGGCAGATCCTATGTAACAAATCCTACTAGCCACCGTGCCTGGCCTATTTTTAATTTTGATGGATATGTAACAATTGTACATATATGTAAGGTACATGTAATGTTTTCATATGAGCATACAATATGTAATAAAGCTTAGTAATTGGGATATTCATCAGCTCAAATATTTATTCCAAATTTTCTCTTTTAGCTATTTTGGAACATACAATGAATTATTGTTAACTGTTGACTCTATTGTTTTACCAAATCCTAGATCTCATTTTTTTAACTGTTTTTTGTTTGTTTGTTTGTTTGTTTTTGAGACAGTTTTACTCTCTCACCCAGGCTGGAGTGTAGTAGTATGATCTTGACTCATTGCAACCTGTACCTCCTGTGTTTGAAAGATTCTCGTGCATCAGCCTTATGAGTAGCTGGGATTACAGGCACACACTACCATGCCAGCTAATTTTTGTATTTTTAGTAGAAACAGCATTTCTCTATGTTGGCGAGACTGTTCTCAGAGTCGTGGCCTCAAGTGATACACCTGCCTTGGCTTCTCAGCATGAGCCACCATGCCTGGCCAACTTTATAATTCTTAATGCTTAATTAGTATTTTTGCTGGTAGTTGACTTAACATTTCTAAGGAAAAGAAAAAGAGGCCGAAATATGAAGCAACATAGGTTGTTTCTGTTTTTCTCTCCTAAATACGTTTCCTAATACATAATGAAAGGAAGAATAGACTGTCTCAAATACATTATAGTAAATGAAAGAAACCAGCTGGAAATATGGCCAAATGTACCATTGCATAGAGAGAAAATGTTAATTATACTACAAGAGTGTAGTTTTTAAAAAATATTCATAAAAGGCATATCAATAGAGTCTGAGAGTAGATTCATGATGGTCTATTAATGAAAGTAGAAATAGTTTAAAGTTATTCTTTTATGGTTTCATAATGATAAATATACTAGAAACATTGAATTGAGTGTGATATTATGCAAAGTTTAAAATAATGGCTTTTAAAAAATAAACATTCCATAGGATAATATTGCTAAATTAATTTCTGAAAAACTATTCACAAAATCTGAAAACCAAATTAATTTCTTTTTGAAGAAATGTACTTGTATTTGACTGCTAGGTCTAGTTGGTATATTTAGGTCAACAAATCTGTATAACTTTCTACTTCTGTCATTAACTGTCTTTTTGTTTCATGTGTTGGGATCTTTGTTGGGTGCATACATATTTACAATTGTTATGTCTTATTGATAGGTTTACATTTCTTCAATATATAATGTCCTCATTTGTCACTTGTAACACTTTCGTCTTAATATTTATTTTGCTGAAGTATAGCCACCCCAGCTCTTTTGGCTACTGTTTGTATAAAGTATCTTTTGGAATTCTTATGATCTAAAGAGAAAACTAATGAGAGTCTCTTGTAGATAACAAAGTTGGATTATGTTTATGATTTTTAAACCATTCTGTCAATGTTTGCATTGTAATTGTACAGTTTATTTCTATTTAAAGTATTTACAAAAGATTCTATTCTATCATTTTGCTACTTATTTTTCTGTCATATATCTTTTTCAAATTTAGTTTATTGCTGACGTCTTTATTCTATTGATATTTTTCAAGTCTACAGTTTTTATTCCCTCTTTAATTCCTTTTTGACTATTTAAAGTTATTGTTTTAGTGATTAAGGATTATAACTAATCTCATGAATGTATGACCATGTATAATAAATCAATACCACTTGAAATTTGGGTTGATTACACACAGATTTGTTTCTGCAACTATATGTGTTTCCAGCTTATATAATTATGCATAGCCTGAAATTAACACAGATTTTTAGCTACTTTTATGCATTAGTCTTCTGAATCATATATAAAAGAATTTTAAAAGATTAAATAAGTTATGAAATAAAAATATGTTCATAGTGGCATTTTAATTGTTGTATATATATACTTTTACTGGTGTTATTTGTTCTTTTAATATGGCATTAAGTTATTTTACAGTGTGTCCTTTTATTTCAGCCAAAAAGATAGTCTTTATCATGTATTGCAGAATGGATCTATTAGTGAGAAATTCTGTATAATTTTTTTAAAATATAGAAATGTGTTGATATCTCATTTATCTTTGAAGAATAGTTTGCTGGAAATAGACTTCTTTGTTGTTGTTTTATTTTATCACTTTAAATATGTCATCCTGCTGTCTCATGACTTTTTTCTAGCAAGAAATTAGCTGCTAATTTTGCTATGATATCTTTGTATATGATGGGTCTTTTCTCTATGACTATTTTTAAGATTTTTTTTGTCTGTAACTTTTGAAAGTTTGATTGTAATGTGTCTTTGGTGGAGGTCTTTGAGGGTATACAATTTTGAGCTCAGTTATATTTTTGGATGTGTGGATTCATGAGTTTTATCATGTTTAGAAATTTTTCAGCCACTATTCCTTCAATTTTTTTTCTGATCATTTTACTATCTCCCTCTTCTTTGGATTTTCCATAATCCTTGTGATGGCATTGTAATGATTTGTCATTAGTATCTTAGGGCCTTGTAATTTTTCTGAATTCTCTTTCTCCTAGTCAGTCTAAATCATTAAAATTGAACAGACTAAACTTTGCTAATTCTTTTCTTTTTTTTTTCTTTCTACTCATTCTACTGTAGAGGCTTTCTGGCAAATTTTTTTTTCAGTGATTTTAATTTTTGAATTCAGAATTTTTTGTTTATTTTATAATTGCTATCTCTATTGATACTTTCTATTTGATGAGACATCATTTTCCCAATTTTTTTTCTTTCTTATGGTTTACTCTCTTTTTCAGCATATTTAAATCCATTGATTTAAAGACTTTTTAATGTCTTTCAATGTCTAGGATATCTCTAGGACTGTTTCTTTTAATTTGTTATCTTGTTAATGAGTGATATTTTTTTGCCTGCCTTGTGTTTTGCTTTTTTGAAAACTACATTTTGATATTATAATATGGTAACTTTGAAATCATATTTTTAATCCTTTGGGTTTTTGTTTCTCATGACTATTTATATTTGTTTAATGACTTTTCAAAGATATTAATGTAAATATTGTATTCTTTGTTGTGTATGGAATAAAAGCCTCTGTTTCATTATCTTATGAGCTAGTAATTTGACAGAGATTTTCTCAAATGCTTGCTTGCCCAAAACATCTTAATTATTGCAGCTCAGCTTACAAACCAGGAAGATTAGATCTTTGCCTTTTCTTTTCCCTGTTTATGCTGAGTTTGAAGGTGTATTAGTTTGTTCTCACCCTGCTATAAAGAAACGCCAGAGATGGGGTAATTCATAAAAGAAATAGGTTTAATTGACTCACAGTTCTGCATGACTGGAGTGGCCTCAGGAAATTCACAATCATGGCAGAAAGTGGAGGAGAAGCAAGTACCCTCTTCACAAGGTGGCAGGAGAGAGAGTGAGAGAACAGAAAAAACTACCATTTATAAAACCAGCAGATCTTGTGAGAGTTCACTCACTATCTTGAGAACAGCATGGGCAAAACCACACCATAATTGAATCACTTCTTTCCCTCAACACGTGGGGATTATAATTTGATATGAGATTTGGGTTGGATCACAGAGCCAAACCATATTCGAGGGTAAAGCAGTCATGACTGATAAGATCTTCTTAGAGCTTTTCTGAACATTGATCTTACCCGTGCCTACTCCTGAGCATGCATATGGGCTTCTAGATTCTCAGAAATATGTGGACAGTTTTCAGAACCCTTATCCCCAGGCATTTTATTCTCCAGTCTTCCTATTCTACATGACTTGTATTTTCCAACTGATATTTTTCCTCCAGTTTTGATGTGTAATTTGCCTTTACATGTTTGTGCCAAATATTAGTTTATTGATTTTAAGTTATAGTTGTTCATTTTTAATGTAGGTGTTTATTGCTATAAATTTATCTGAGCAGGTTTTTGCTGCATCTCATAAGTTTTAATATGTTGCTTTATTATTATTTATCTGAAAATATTATCCAATTATTTTATTTTGACATTATGGTTATTTAGGAGTGTGTTGTTCAATTTCCACAGATACGTAATTTCCCCAAATTTTCTGCAGTCATTAACTTCAATTTCCTTTTTTTTTCTAAAACTTAAAGTGTAATAAAAAAAAAATTCCTCTTTTTTTTAAGAGAGCAAATTTTAGGCCAGGCGTGGTGGCTCACGCTTGTAATCCCAGCACTTTGGGAGATCGAGGTGGGTGTATCACCTGAGGTCAGGAGTTCAAGACCAGCCTGGCTAACATGGTGAAACCCCGTTTCTACTAAAAATACAAAAAATTAGTCGGGCATGGTGGTGTGTGTCTATAATCCCAGCTAATCGGGAGGCTGAGGCAGGAGAATCACTTGAACCTGGGAGGTGGAGTTGCAGTGAGCTGAGATTGCGCCATTGCACTCCAGCTTGGGCAACAAGAGGAAAACTGCATCTCAAGTAGCTTATAGTCTATCTGTTACCCTGAGATCATTGAGGAATTTTGAGACCATTGAGGAACATGTATCAATACCACAGGACACTCTGGAACCAATGGGGTTACATCAAGAAACCCAATATTATATTCTGTTTCTTTTAAGTAAAAATATTGTTTGACTTCTGTTTTGTTGACAAGGACTTAGACCAGACAACCTGCCTGGGCAAGGTTACCATGAAAGTGAGATCACATGTGACAAAGTTTAAAGCCCATCTGTTCCTCACCTGCTGTTTTTCAGGAGTTAAAATTTAGTTAAGTTTAGTTTTCCCCTTGTTGGCTCCTTTCTAATAATCTTTATCCCTAGGCTATCCTGCTTCTGCAGGTGACATGACAATTATTGGGAGATGACAATTAAAGGGAGATGAGCTCTCGGCATCATTTCCTTATAACATATTGTGGGCCTCAACCTCCATACAAAGATTCAACTGAAAGACTCTGCTGGGTGAGTGTCTATTATTCATCTGCATAAACAGTGAGAACTGAAGACTCAAGTGGGTGGTGGCATGAGGCAGCATTTTCTCAGTGGTATGTTAGGAGAATTGCTTCTCATAATCAGTCTATCACTGAATCACTGCTAACAGCAGAACATTTTTCAAGATAAAATATAAATTTACTCTTATGAGGACATAAATTTATAGATTTGTGGAAAGACCTTTGTATTTTCATGGTGTTGTGTTTGAGTTGGTATTTAATGAATTAGCTATATTATACCTTATTTTATTCATTTATGTAAAATTTTATATTTTAAAGCAAACATAAGCCAATTGAGAGATTATTTAGTTTTCTTTGTTCTTTTTAGTTTGGAGAATCATTAGCATGTTTATAATATTTTAGGATTGCTTCAAATTGTGTTATCTTAATATATTAGATGTTTGCAATACTTTATAATAAAAATTATCAGAAACCACAAAGATCCTTTTGTTTTACTGTTTTATAAAATTTTTTCTTTTTTTTTCTGATTACCACATAGCTATCTAAAAATGTCACATTTTACTATTTATTAAATCTTTACAGAGTTAAAATTTTACCTGAATGGGCACTTGCAGTATTCATCATAATTTTAAATACTGTCTTAAATTAATTCAGTTTTATTACTGTGTTTTGTAAACTAAACTGATAAAATTGGTTTTATATTTCTTTAGGTGAGATTGATTAGTCATGAGTAATAATTTACAGAAATATTAAGATTATAGTATTTCCTTTTCAAAAAGGGTCTTCTTGTATCCCTATCACTTCTAAGTTTATGATTTTATTTTCCTATCTTTCTTTCTTTTTTTTTTTGAGACAAAGTCTATCTCACTTTGTCACCCAGGCTGGAGTGCAGTGGCATGGTGCTGGCTCACTACAACCTCCACCTCCATGCCTGGCTAATTCTTTTGTATTTTTAGTAGAGACTGGGTTTCACCATGTTGACCAGGCTGGTCTGGATATTCTCACCTCAAGTGCTCTGCCTGCTTCGGCCTCCCAAACTGCTGGGATTACAGGAGTGAGCTACTGTTCCCAGCCAAGTTTGCCATCTAATTAAAATATATATTCATAAACATAACTAGTAAATGTCAAGTTAGTTGTTGAATTAGTAAGTTAGCTATTTCTACGTTCAGTAGAAATAGTGTTCTTTGTGTCTATGTTTCTTTAAAATGAAAGACAGGATGAAATTAGGGTAGGATAAAAACACAAAATAATGCTGATAGAGATTGTGGCACACAAGGTTACAAAAGTCTTAAAAACATAACAGTAAACCTCTGTGTCCTTGAACATCAGATTATTTTAATTTGTCTTAAAATTATTTATGATAACAAACTCTGCATTCATGCATTCGGAAGTAAGAAAGTCAGAAGCGAGGGACCTCTGCTGATCCTGATCAGTGTACCTGAGGTACAGAGGACACAGATGTCTTTCCTCTCAAACTGAATTTTAGATACAGCCTTCTTCACATTGGAGTGATGCACAGAGATATAATAGTGCAAAACCTCACAAGCTTTAAAAAATAAAAGTGCTATATTTTTATTTTGCTCATGTATACTCTTCATCCAGAGATTAAAACACACACACACACCCCTACACACACACACGTGGGAAAGAGAGCTTCTGGGGTGCCAGTTGAGTTGGTCTCCCCTGTGTGAGACACCCATGGGAAGCCATGGGCCGCCTCTGAGGAGAAACGTCTCCTTACCGCCTTCATGTCTTTATGTCCCGAGAGCATAACTGCTCAGTGGCATGCTACAGGTTGCTCAGGGAAATAACACTCCCTTGAAGCAGTGGAGTATAGTCAAACATCTTGGCTCCTCCTGAAACCCACTCCCAACCATTTCAGTCCCGGTAAGTTAAAGATCTTAAATAGTTTAGACACACGCTGTTGCTCAAGGAAATTCACAGAAACTGCCACTGCTATACATCCTATCAAATGACTCATGAGTTCTCCTTCACTGATTAATCCTTTTCCTCATCCATTCCTCCTGCTCCCATCTGCTGTAAGAACAAAGAGTTTATAAACCAATAAATTGGGTGGAGCCCAAGAGCTCTGGGCCATGAGCCGATGCTCCGGTCCCTTGGACCCACCCTTTAAACACTTACTCTGTCTCTTTCTAACTCCTTTGTCTCCACTGGACTTGGGGTACCCGCTGAGTGGAGTGGGGCTGGTTTCCCCAACACACACACACACACACACACACACACACACACACACCACTGCTTGGCAGAATTTTAGAATTTCCCCAAATTTGTAGCCCATGGCTTGTGACAAAGCCCCTCAAGTGTTTTCTGTTTCCTGTTTCTTCAGTGACACTTTCAGTCTATATTTTTTTTACTCAGAGACCTGAGAATTAAGTGTCTTGAGATCATAAAATTTTATGTTAGCAAATGTCCTACCTGCATCCTACAGTAAGTTAAATAGCCAAACAAATTGAAATATACTTAATCTATTCAGTCATTTCATGCCTATCATAATTGGGTTTTCTTTGGCATTGCTGCATTTCACAGTTTTCATGCAATAATCTAGGTTGAAAAGTGTTTTTTTCTACAATGCCAAGCTCTATTTTTAAGGTTTTCAGCTATTACCACTAAATCATCCAACCCCCTCACTTGTCAGTTGCAATTCTCATAACCACTTTATGTTGTCAGTGACCAGTCATAGTTGTTAAGTGCCATTCATAGAATATGATAAAATTGGTAATGACCATGAAGCTATCAATACAATAATAAAACAAGTGCATTATTTTATTTCATTATTTAGGCTGTATGTAATTTTAATCCAAATCAGGTACAGTGTAAAATTCTGTAGACATTATTATAAAAATGAGGAAATAGACTTTATATCTTTTTTTTTTTTTTCAGAGATGGGTCTCTCGCTCTGTCACCCAGGTAGGAGTGCAGTAGTATGATTATAGCTAACTACAGCCACAATTCAGTGAGCTTGAGTGATTCACCTGCTTCGTTCTCTTTAGGAACTAGGACTATAGGCATGTGCCACCACACCCAGTTAATTTAAACTAAAAAAAAAAGTAGAGACAGGAACTCACTATTTTGACCAGGCTGGTCTTGAACTCGTGGCTTCAAGCTATCCTTTTATTTCAGTTTCTAGAAGGGCTGGGATTGTAGCCATAAGTCCCTTCACCCAGTCCAAAATAGAATATTATTCTATGCATAATAGCACTTGGGTTCTTGTGTATGGCTAATGTCTTTTAAAACACTGTCTTCTTTTATGATCTAAACCTGCAAAATTTGTTATCAGTCTCTTATTCTGGGTCCATTTAAAATTGGTGTTACCTTCCCCACCATTGTGTGTGTGTGTGCGCGTGCACGCATGTGTGTGTATTGAAACTTGCATTATATAGAAGATAAATCAAGTAAAATGAGAATGTACTTGACCTGTATTGTATGTCTCTCAGATTGCATAGGGTCTTTATTCTCAGCCCAAGGAATACCTGGTTGCCACATCTTATAGCAAGAGCTCACATATACATCTCAATTTATATTTTTATATATTATTTAGGAAGCAATTTTCTTTTACATTGACCAAATCATATGGCCTGTATGAATTTTGTTCTGTTCTGTCTTCCTTAGGTCTATAATATGTTATTTCACATTTTATGATAATTTTATGGTAGATGTGACAGATTTGCCAAATAAAAATACAGAAAACACACTTAAGCTTAAAATTAGAATAAACAACAAAAAACTTTTTTGTATAGCTATGCATATTTGTGTGTAGTATGTGTAAGCAATTCTTTGAAGATATTTACGCAAAATAATTATCCATTATTTACTTAAAATTCAAATTGAACTAAATGCCTAGTTTGTGAAAATCACTGTTCTTTCCTCTAGACTCAGGACCAACGTCCTCAAAATCCTCATTAGAGAAAAAAAAAAATGATAATTTAACAGATAAACTCTTTTGTAGTAGGTAGTAGTTATTTAAAAAATGTGCAGCATGTATTAAAATATGTGACCTGGATACAACATTGAGCAAGCAAAGAATACTAGAATTCTTATCTGTGTCTTTTTTTCTAATTTTATTATTTGTTTCTGGGACATGACTTACAATACATGCAGTATATTTGTAAAGTGATTGCTATATATTTACTAAATGATTATTTATATGTCAGTAGTTCAAGTACAACTATTGTTTTATTGTTACAAAACTGTTGTACTTTAAATGGAGAGATTATTATTCCTTTAATCTGACATAATACTGGAGCTTCTGGATCTAACATGAAAGCAAAATCCAAGTATGTTGAAGGCACCAGTATATATTGGTGGCAGTGGTCTGTTGTTTGGTTTTGGACATTGCGATAAATGTGTACCTGTACAAGATTATGCACTGGGAGATAAAACAACAATGATTATATCAACTACACAATTTCTATTTTGTAAAAACATCCACATCAGTTGGTATTAGAGCAGTGTTCTAACTCAGATGTGAATTTCTCAGTATAACCAAAAAATGTTGTCAAATTATCTTCATTGTCTTACATATTTACATTTATAGGTTGGTAGAATTGTAAGTGACCTTGAAATCATAATTTAACATTTTTATCATAAAGTTTGAGTAATTTGTTTGTTAATTTGTGTGTGTGTGTGTGTGTTATAAAGCTAAATTATTCTAAGCCTTGGATTAACTTAATTGGATACAATAATAGTGCCTATATTCAGGGACAGTAACAAGAAAAAGTAATTGCAAAAGTATTCCATAAATTTATAAAGTATTCTGATACAGAGATATTTTCTTTAAGATATAGCAAATTATCTTCAGTATTAAAGACCTTAGTATTTTTCCAAGGCATGGAAGGATATCTCTGTAATAATTGAAGTCTCAACAAAGATCATGTCATCATTTTAATGCAACTTTTTTGATGTTAAAAGGCAGAGAATGGTAGTGTAGGTCCTCTAAATACTGAGAGCTTGATTTTCGCCTTCTCCTTCTAAGGGAGGAGACCACCCCTCATATTGTCTTATGCCCAATTTCTGCCTCCAAGGAAAGAAAAAGTAAAACCTAGAAGGCAGAAATGAAATCCACAAGCAGACAGCCCAGCGCCACACCCTGGGCCTGGTAGTTAAAGATTGACCCCTGACCTTGCCGATGCTCCCAGCTGAATAAACCCCTTCCTTCTTTAACTCGGTGTCTGAGGAGTTTTGTCTGAGGCTTGTCCTGCTACATTTCTTGGTTCCCTGACCGGGAAGCGAGGTGATCGCGGATGGTCGAGGCAGCTCCTTAGGCAGCTTAGGCCTGCCCCGTGGAACATCCCGGCGGGGGACTCCGACCAGCCGGAAAGATGCAGATCCTGAGAGTGCTCCCAAGTAGGCATTTGCCCTGGTGGGACGCCTCGCCAGAGCGGTGTGTGGCAGGCCGCCATGGAGGATCAACACAGTGGCTGAACACCAGGAAGGAACGGGCACTTGGAGTCTGGACATCTAAAACTTGATAAGACTAGTCTTTGAAACTTGCCCACTCTGTCGTGGAAGCGTGGCCTGATCACCCATTGTGTGCCTTTATCGGCAGTTTGGTTTTGGTTTTGGTTTTGACTTGGTTTGAATTGCTTGACAGGATTGGTTGGGAACTTGCCTACTCCATTTGAGTGGAAGCGTGGCCTGATCACCCACGGTGTGCCTGTACTGGCACTTTGGTTTTTGTTTTTGATTTGACTTGGATTGTTTGATGCTTTGGTTTTGGTTTTGACCTGGCTTGGATTTCTGGATACTCTGATTTTGATTTTGATTTTGGTTTGCTGCAAACTGCAAAAGTGTGTGTGTGCCCTTTTTACCCATTCTTTGTTTTGTGGTGTGTGTGTGGTGTGAGGCGTGGTTTTTTGTCTCAAAGAAGCATAGGTCAGGTACAATAAGCCCACCCTACTAGGAACTGTGTTGAAAATTTTCAAAAAAGCAATTAAAGGAGACTATGGAGTACTATGACACTAGGAAAACTTAAAACTTTGTGTAAGATAGACTGGCCAGCATTAGAGGTAGGTTGGCCATTAGAAGGAAGCCTGGACAGGCCCCTTGTTTCAAAGGTATGGCACAAGGTAACCTGTAAGTCAAGGAACCCAGACCAGTTCCCATACATGGACACTTGGTTACAGCTGGTTTTAGACCCCCCCGTGCCAGCACACAGTGGTTGAGAGAACAGCAGCATAAGCGGCTGGCAGAGTCAAGGAAAGACCAGCAGAGAGAGAGAAAAGAAAGAGACAGAGAGGAAAAGAGGCAAAGAGAGAGAGGAAGAGATAGAGAGGAAGAGACAGACAAAGAGGGAGTCAAGGAGAGAGAGAGAGAGAAAGGGGCAGAGAGAAAGAAGCAGAGACAGAGGCAAAAGGAAAGAGAGATAAAGTCAAAGAGAGAGAGAGATATACAAGTAGTTAAGGAAAAAAAAAGCATACCCTATTCTTTTAAAAGCCAAGGTAAATTTAAAACCTATAATTCATAATTGAAGGTATTCTCCATAACCCTGTAACACTCCAATACCACTTTGTTGTCAGTGTAAACAAGGGTGTATCCCGAAAACACTGAGGCCTTCCTATCAAAAATCCTTAACCCAATAACCCGCGGATGGCCCAAATGCATTCAATCTGTAGTGTCAACTGCTTTACTAACAACAACAACAAAAAGAAAGTAAAAAAAAAAAAAAAAAACTTTTAGAGGGAACCTCATTGTGAGCACACCTCACCAGTTCAGAAGTATCTTAAGTGGGGGAGAAAAAGGGAAAAAAACGGGGGGGCAGAATTTATATGAAAGTATTGTATGGTAAATTCTTGTCCTGAAATAAATTAACTGTTGTTTAAAGAAAGAAATATTTGTAATTCAGAAAGTTGAGGGATGTCGAAGAATTGTCTGCAAAAGTCATGAAAGAGAAAAGTGTTATAAAAAAGAATTTATGCAAAAAATGTTGTATAATTTAAAAGTAACTAGGCCTCCAGAATGTAAAACTATTTTAAAAAACGGTTTATATGCAAGGTGTATAAGAAAAGTAAAATATACCTTTGGTAAAAGGATTATAAGGAGGCATAAGGATGTACATTTTTACCTACATTAAAAAGTTAAAAAAATTATTGTTTTGAAGGTTTAAGCAAGTTTTAAAAACATTAATTGTAAAGAAAATTCTGTGTGTAAACATATTAGCTAAAGTTAAAGAAGTATCATCCAGTTTTTCTGTGAACTGGACATTAAAGTAAAAGCATAAATGGTTTTACTTAAAGCACCAACCTGTTCTTTAGCAAAAATGATAAAAGGTTAAAAAGAGTCTATAAAATCTTACCTTATGGTCAAACATTAAAAATTAGATAAATATGTCTACAAGGTTTTATTAAAATTAGATGTAACATTAATAACACACTAATATAAAGATAAAATTTAGCTTATCTGGTATAAAAATCATACAAGAAGCATTGTTAAATGTAAAATGGTATTTGACTTTCTTTGGTTTAAAAACGAATAAAAATAGGTGCTAAAGGAAATTTCTCAGTAAAAAGGCACTAAGGACTATAAAGTCCACTGCCAAGGTCCCCACATTTTAAACAAAAGGTCAATTTCTTAAGAAGTATGTACTTGATTTATCTTCCACTTTCCTTTCTCTCAAAAACTAAAAGTCTTTTAGCACATGTGCCCCCTAGAATTTCTGGTAAACCAGCACCAGCCTGAAGATCATGTTCTCATCAAAAGGTGGAAAGAAGAAAAACTCGAGCTAGCCTGGGAAGGACCCTACCTTGTGCTGCTAACCACCAAGACTGCTGTTCATACAACGAAAAAAAAAAAAGATAGACTCATCACAACTGAGTCAAGAAAGCGCCACCCCCTCCAGAGTCGTGGGCCATAATCCCAGGGGAAAACCCTACCAAACTAAAGCTAAGACAAATTTAACTCTTTTCATCTATTCTATTACTCTTTCTTCTTTCCTCATTGTATTGCTGACCATCTAGTTATTAACATAACCAAGTCAATTTCACCTCAAACTGTTGCATTTAATGCTTGCCTTGTTATACCCTGAAAGGACTTGCTGAGTCAAAGACAGCTTTCTACTTCAGAAAAGTACTTCTGTCCCTCCTGACTCTCCTCAGACTGGGCATTAGTAAACTAGGACCATTTAATCTGGGAAGTTTTCAATAAAGACCCCAGTGCCAACCAGGAGTCTTGCCCCCCGGTGTAGAGCTTTCATGCTGTAGTTAGTCCAACATTCTGTGGACCACTAAAGAGCAAGGATGGACTACCCCAACTGGTTTTTGTAATTTCCTAAAACCATACATTCATTTTACTAGAGAATCATAGAAGTTAAAGACTTAAAACAAACTTTAGCAGTTAAGACAGGATACCAAGATGCAAATGCCTGGTTAAAATGGATCAAATATTCCATCTGCACGTTAAACAAAAGCAATTGTTACGCTTGTGCACATGGCAGGCCAGAGGCCCAGATTGTCCCCTTTCCACTAAGGTGGTCCTCCAGTCGACCAGGTGTAGGCTGCATGGTAGCTCTTTTCCAGGATTCTACAGCCTGGAGTAATAAGTCATGCCAAGCTCTCTCTGCTATATCCCAAAGTCCGGCACCCTGCGGGTCAGCCCCCGAGGGCCATCCAGCCTCCATCTCCCAATACTAAGTTCACTTCGTGTCTCTCACGACAGGGAGAAAACTTAACATTCCCTGGAGACCTGAAAGGATGCAGTGAGCTTAAGAATTTTCAAGAGCTTATCAATCAGTCAGCCCTTGTTCCTCTCCGAGTGGATGTGTGGTGGTATTGTGGTGGACCTTTACTGGGCACTCTGCCGAATAACTGGAGGGGCACTTGTACTTTAGTCCAATTGGCTATCCCTTTCACCCTGGCATTTCATCAACCAGAAGGGAAAGAAATAAGACATCATAAAGCGAGAGAAGTCCCTTATCGGTCTTTGGACTCTCATCTCTATTTAGATGCAATTGGAGTCCCACGAGGAATACCAGATCAATTTAAAGCTTGAAATCAAATAGCTGAGGATTTGAGTCAATATTTTGGTGGATGACAGTTAATAAAAATGTAGATTAGATAAACTACATCTATTACAACCACCAGCAGCGAGCTTTCGTGAGTTAAAAGAAAAACTCATGCCGGCCCCAGCCCTGAGGCTACCTGACCTGACAAAACTCTTTACACTCTATGTGTCAGAAAGAGAAAAAATGGCAGCTGGAGTTTTAACCCAGACTGTGGGGCCCTGGTCAAGGCCAGTGGCCTGTCTCTCAAAACAACTAGACAGGGTTTCCAAAGGCTGGCCCCCAGGTCTGAGGGCCCTAGCAGCAACGGCCCTGTTAGCACAAGAAGCAGATAAACTAACCCTTAGGAATAACCTGAATATAAAGGCCCCCCATGCTGTGGTAACTTTAATGACTACCAAAAGACATCATTGGTTAACAAATGCTAGACTAACCAAGTACCAAAGCTTGCTATGTGAAAATCCCCACATAACCATTGAAGTTTGCAACACCCTAAACCCCACCACCTTGCTCCCTGTATCAGAGAGCCCAGTTAAACATAACTGTGTAGAGGTGTTGGATTCAGTTCATTCTAGCAGGCCCAACCTCCGAGACCATCCTTAAACCTCAGTAGACTGAGAGCAGTACGTGTACGGGAGTAGCTTCACCAACCCCTGCAAAGTGACTCTGAAAAAGATGACAAGCCCTGCTCCAGTCACACCTGGAAGCTGACTGGTCCATGCACGGCCAAAGCATGAGAAAACTCTAAAAAGAATTTGTTTGTATAATGTTATTCTATACAAGTTATGTAGCCCAGGAAATGACCAACCTGATGTGTGTTATGACCCATCTGAGCCTCCCCTGAGCACAGTTTTTAAAATAAGATTAAGGACTGAGGACTGGTGGGGGCTCATAAATGATATGAGTAAAGTGTTAGCCAAAACAGAAGAAAAAGGGGTGCCCAAACAAGTCACCTTAAAATTTGATGCCTGTGCTGTCATTAATAGTAATAAATTAGGAATAAGGTGTGGTTCTCTTAATTAGAAAAGAGGCTATATGGCAGAAAATAAGTACATCTGTCATAAATTAGGACTGTGTAGAAATAAATGTAAATACTGGTCTTGTGTCATTTACTCTCAATGTGTCTTGCAAGAAGACATGGGTAGTAAAAATAAAAGTGAGAACTCCCACTACTGAGTGAGAGTCTCAAAGGAGGGGAATAAGGGAGGAGACCACCCATCATATTGTCTTATGCCCAATTTATGCCTCCAAAGAAAGAAAAAGTAAAAACTAAAAGGTGGAAATGAAATCCACAAGCAGACAGCCTGGCACCATACCCTGGGCCTGGTAGTTAAAGATCGACCCCTGACCTAATCGGTTATGTTATCTATAGATTACAGACATTCTATAGAAAAGCACTGTGAAAATCCCTATCCTGTTTTTCTCCGATCTAATTACTGGTGCAGGCAGTCCCCAGTCACGTAGCCCCTGCTTGCTCAATCAATCATGACCCTCTCACACGCACTCCCTTAGAGTTGTGAGCCCTTAAAAGGGACAGGAATTGCTCACTCGAGGAGCTCGGTTGTTGGAGACATGAGTCTTGCCGATGCCCCTGGCTGAATAAACCCCTTCCTTCTTTAACTCCATGTCTGAGGAGTTTTGTCTGTGGCTTGTCCTGCTACATTTCTTGGTTCCCTGACCGGGAAGCGAGGTGATTGGCAGATGGTCGAGGCAGCGCCTTAGGTGGCTTAAGCCTGCCCTGTGGAACATCCCTGTGGGGGACACCGACCAGCCCAAGCAACGTGGATCCTGAGAGCGCTCCCAGGTAGGCATTTGCCCCAGTGGGATGCCTTGCCAGAGCAGTGTGTGGCAGGCCCCCATGGAGGATCAACACAGTGGCTGAACACCAGGAAGGAATGCGCACTTGGAGTCTGGAGATCTAAAACTTGGTAAGATTGGCCTTTGCAACTTGCCCACTCCGTTTTGTCCTGCTACACTTCTTCTTTCTTCTTTCTTCTTCTTTTGACAAGTTCTAGCTCTGTCACTCAGGCTGGAGTGCAGTGGCATGATCTTGGCTTACTGCAACCTTTGCTTCCCAGGTTCAAATGATTCTCCTGCCTTAGCCTCCTGAGTAGCTGGGATTACAGACACGTGCCACCATTCCTGGCTGATTTTTGTATTTTTAGTAGAGACAGGGTATCCTCATGTTGGCCAGGCTGGCCTTGAACTCCTGACCTCAAATGATCTGCCCACCTCAGCCTTCCAGAGTGCTGAGATTACAGGTGTGAGCCACTGCACTGGGTTGCAATTTTCTTCCAAGAAAAAAAGTTTACATAAGGGTTCTCTGGGATGGAAACACGAGCTGGACAGAGCCAGGATTATTTTAATAAAATACAGTTAATAGGAGTTGTGATAAATTAAATAATGCCCCACAAAAGTGCCCAAGTGTTAACCCGTGGGTACTAGGAATATATTATATGACAAAGACAAACAGAGGCTGCAGATACAACCAAGGGTGATAATCAGTTGACTCTAAAATAAGGAGATTAATTTGAATTACGAGTTTGGTGTCCACAGCCATATATTATATGACAAAGACAAACAGAGGCTGCAGATACAACCAAGGGTGATAATCAGTTGACTCTAAAATAAGGAGCTTAATTTGAATTACGAGTTTGGTGTCTACAGCCATACCACCCTGAATGCACCTGATCTTACCTGAATTGAGTGTGAGCCTAGGTAATCACAAAAGTTCTTAAATATGAAAGAGAGTCTGAGAAAATGCTGTGATGCGAGAGTCAGATTTAAAAAAAAATTTTTTAAATATGTATACCCACAAATATTCTTGGAATATATATATTTATACACTATAGTGTATAAAATAATGCTGAGACTATTTTTGAAGTTTTATGTACTAGAATTAAGAATTTTATGAGATAAAAACATGTTAGTGATGATTTGAACATACCATAAATAACATTTATGATGTAAAGTCTTATTTTGAGATATTCAAAATATGTTTCTCTTTCACAGTTTATATTATTATATTCCACTTAAGTTTTCATTGAAGAATACCTCTTTTTTCCAAGCTGGCATTGGAATCTCAACCATCAGCTTCCTCATTTTCTTCACACTTCTGTAATGCAGTCCTAAGCCCACTGACCTGACCATTTATCACCTGGCCCTCATCCACATAGTGATGCTCCTTACTATGCTGTCATTGTTTTCTCCAGGTGTGTTTGAGTCACTGTATTTTCAGAATGACTTCAAGTGTAAAGTATTATCCTACCTAAACAAGATAATGAGAAGTTTCTCCATCTGCACAACCTGCTTCCTGAGTGTTCTTCAGGGCATAATTATCAGCCCCAGCAGCTCTTGATTGGTGAGGTTTAACCATAAACCCACCGTTTTCACCTGCCATTTCTTCTTCTTTTTATGTTTTCTCAGGTTTTTTTCTTTTTCAGTAGTAATCTCATCTTGTACACTATAGCTTCTTCCAGTGTAACCCTGAGCAATCTTCTGCATATCAGTAAATACTGTTGGCTTTTCCACCATGAACTCCATCATCAGAAGACTGTTTCTTACTCTGTCATTATCCAGAGATGTTTTGCTTATAAGAATAATGCTGCTTTCAAGTGCATACATGGTGGTGCTTTTGTTCAGGCACCAGAAGAAATTCCAGTACTTTTACAGCACCAGCCTCTCCCCAAGACCTTCCCCAGAGAAAAGTGCCACTCAGACCATCTTGCTCCTAGTGAGTTTCTTTGTGGTCATCTACTGGGTAGATTTCATCATCTCATTCACCTCAACCTTGCTGTGGGCATATGACCTTGTTGTCCTGGGTGTCCAGAGGCTTGTGAACAATGTATATGCCACTGTCAGTCCTTTTGTGCTACTCAGATCTGATAAAAAGATAATCAGTGTGATGAAAACTGTGAGACAGAAAGTTAACAAGATATTTTTATTAAAAACAGATTATTCTGTCACCACATAAATTATTTAAGTAGTACAGAACTTGCCATCTAATTTAACTTAAATGTATGGACTTACAGTTTCGATGTGTCTAAATAGTTCTGAAATTAATGCTGCCAATTCTCTCATTTTTAGTTTAATATACATGATAGATATTGCAGTATGTTTACAAGTGTCTCTTTTTCATTTCTTTTGGAAGCATAATATTAAGAATATCTGGTAATAAAATCTCTTTGTCTTCATATTTTTGAGAATGTTTTATTTTTATCCTTATCTATTAACGATATTTCACTAAATATTAATTATTATACTCACTATCTACTTCTTTTTCTTCTGGGTTCTATCAGGGCCTTGTGGATGGTACCTACAAATTTGTGGCTTACCTCTGTTTTTTATCTCCCTACTTTTAAGATTTTTCTTTCTTTTTTTTAAATTTTATTTATCTTTTTTGAGACATGGTTTTGCTCGTCTAGAGTGCAGTGGCGCCATCTCTGCCTGCTGTAACCTCCACCTCCCAGGTTCAAGCGATTCTCCCGCCTTAGACTCCCAAGGAGCTGGGATTACAGGCGCCCACGACCATACCTGGCTAATTTTTGCATTTTTAGTAGAGACGGGGTTTCACCATCTTGGCCAGGATGGTCTCAAACTCCTGACTTCATGATCCACCCGCCTTGGCCTCCCAAAGTGCTGGGATTACAGGTGTGTCACTGTGCCTGGCCTTAATCGGTAAAATGCATTCATTCCTCTCTATTCTATAGATAATAATCGATTGTAGATTCAAATGTGCAAAGTACAACTGGCAAACTTGCAGAAGTCACCGTGGGGTTATTTTTTGACAAAGAATAGGCAGTTTTTGACGTAAGGAAAAGAGGAAACAAGAAACTAACAAATTCAAATATATTAAAATTAGATATATTTTAAATACATTATTTAATATATTTAAAACATATTAAAATTAGAGACAAAAAACTGACACACAAATCTGCAATACATACAATATTAAAAAATTAATGCTCACGGTTAAAAATAAATGAATAAATAATTTACCATATATGAAAGAGTATTCATCTCCTTGGTAATAGAATACTCAAATAAAATATCATATAGATAATATTTAACATTTATTACAAAGTGAAAGAGTAGTCAATTAGAGAATTCCAAAGGTTGATGACCACAGCTAAGAAATAAATATGCATGAATAAAGGAAGAGCCTGTGGATACCCTTTACTGCTATTTAATGTGATTTGGAATTTACCACAATCCGCAGTCTAGTAATTTTTCTATACTGTCCAGAACATTTATTGTGCATTTACATTTGGAGACTGAAGAAAGTGATAGGAGAAGTATTTCTTTCGAAGAGCAAAAACTTAACTTGAAAGAGCCCACTGAAGTGGACAAGTGGATAGCACATAGCCTTAGACACTAGTGTGTGTAAAACAAATTGAGAGAAGGACACCACTGATAAACATTTTCATTTTAATTTGATAAATATTTGTAACAAATAATATGTGTTTAAGGTGGTGAATATCATGGTTACCCTGATTTGGTCATTACACAATGTATGCATGTATGGAAATTTTACATTGTACACCATAAATATGAAAATTACTATTTGTCAATCAAAAATAAAACTGAAAAAACTTACCAAACAAGAATAAAAATAATAGAATTATATACCAGGACAAAAGTAAATAAATTAAACCTGATTGAATGTTGGAACCTCCAGCTACCACCTTTTCTTCCCTCACCCTCTACATTTCACATACTTTGACTACCCTTAGGAAGTAGAGTTGCCTTTCCTTGGAATCATTAGTAAAGACTGAGGATATGCTTGCTTGGCTGCTTAAGCATGTATTGTTATAACACCCAAAGAATAATGAAAACGCTGTTCAAAATTTATGGTGTGAAGGAAAATAATTATTGAACAATTCAAGCTAATTATTTTCCTTCACACCATAAATTTTGAACAGTGTTTTCATTATTTTTTGGGTGTTATAACAATACATGCTTAAGCAGCCAAGCAAGCATCTCATTAATAATAATTAGCTTGAATTATTTTTAATTAAATCAGTGTTGAAGCTCTATTTCTTCTGCCTCCCCTATGTGTGGTAAAAATTTTGAGGAATTTATTAGTATTAAAAGTATCATTTAAGGAGGAAGAAAATAGAGATCTCTGTGCACTTGAGTGATAACTCACACGTATTTCTGGCTTAGAATGTAAGGAGATGGAGGTGGAATAATGTCTTTATTTTAGGCAGGAGGTTCTGAGAATAAATGCAATGGGTTAATAAGGCAAGAGAGCCTCAGGATGCTACTTGCTTCTCCCTTGCCTCAGAATGGGGCTGTGACTCAGGGCTTCTTCTGTCACATGCCCCCTCTCTTTGCAATTGACATCACAAAGCTCTGCTGACACTCTCTGAGACAGAGCTGTTTGGAACTCACCTTGTGTCCCCATCCTGAGCTGCTAACTCCCATCT
Source organism: Pan paniscus (assembly GCF_029289425.2). Taxonomy (NCBI): domain Eukaryota; kingdom Metazoa; phylum Chordata; class Mammalia; order Primates; family Hominidae; genus Pan; species Pan paniscus. The sequence goes on along the minus strand of NC_073267.2, from coordinate 39,094,723 downwards.
TCCCACCTGGGGAGCAGCTCCTATGGCTGATCCCCAAGTGCAGGGTTCCCTTGGCTTCTGTCCCCCCTGACAGCCCCAGACAGAGGAGACAGAAATCTTGAGGTGAGACTTGAGCTTCTTCCAGAGTGAGTCTGTCCCATAAGGGCTACACCTCAGCCTAGAAGACATGCCCAAAATGCCTGTCACCAAATGTTCAAAGACCCTGTGAGGTATATCCTCTAGACTGAGATGAAGCCCTTTTAGCCCAGACTTTCTTCTTGAAGGTATTTGCCATAGTCCATGACACATAATTGTGCTCAATAAATAGCATGTTTTTTCCTGCCAGGGAGTCACAAAGAAAAAAAAACCAGCTACAGGGAGAAGGTGTAAAAGAGAGAGAGGCAAAAGTTATTACTGAAGTGAGGGTCAGGAATGTTTGTACATGAGGCTGATTTGAGTGAAGATCTGAAAAAGAGATGATGAATTTTTCTGGATTAGTTCCACCATTTCACCATGATAGCATCTTCTATAATCTCTAGCAAAAATGGCTGCTTTGCTTGAAAGCTTTTCCCCAGAAGGCACTGGTGTGTTATTTCTTTATCAGCTTAAAAAAAAATTAGGCCAGTGATGGTGGCCCATACCTGTAATTATTTGGGGAGGTGAAGGCAGGTGGATCGCTTGAGCTCAGGAATTCAAGACTAGCCTGGGCAAGATAGCAATACCCCATCTCTACAAAAAAGAAAAACAAAAATTAGGTGTGGTTCCATACGTCTGTAGTCCCAGCTACTTAGGAGGCAGAGGTGGGAAGATGGCTTGAGCCAGGGAAGTTGAGGCTGCAGAGAGCTGAGATCCAACCACTGCACTCCATCCTGAGTGACAGAGTAAGACCCTGTCTCAAAAACAAAACAAAAAAAAATTTCTGGGGTTTCGTTTTGTCTCTTTTTTTAAGCTACTGGTATTTTCAAGCTAAATATTAAAAGTATTATGGAAAAACTAATGTATTCATAGGGAAATAATAGGGCATATAATTTATTTGTTATAAGATGTAAATGTTCTAGAAGCTTTTTCTCTGATTTGTAAAATTTTCCATCTCAAGAAAGGTTTTCTTTATGTCTTATAATTTAAAGACCCCCCTGGATTAAAGTGAGATAGTTCTGTTGTTGGAGTGAGGATTATGTTGCATACAGCCTGCCTTTTGTGGCATCATCTTACCCTACTTTGCAGAACAGAGATACCAGGGGTTGGCCTTATGAAACTGGGGCTATTTTTGCATTGTGATTTCAGAGATGCTGAAAATACTGATTTTCTAATACCCCAAATTACACTATAAATATGAGACTTGGGCTTTTAAGTCTTGAAAACTTTTCACCCGAGTTTCTGTTGAAATCTAAGATGAAAAGCAGATGCCTTCCAGACTCCTACCAGGGGTTACTGCCAGCCCACTTAATGACTTGGAGGAACAACTTATACTGCTGGGCCTGAGGGACAGGCTGATAGGCTGACTGGCTTCAGCAAGGACCCTTCCACAGGTGACCCTGGTTCCTAATCTGAGGCTTTGTCTATACCGGTTTCATTAGTATGTAGTCATGGAGTACTTAATGTTTAAAACTAAATGAAAAAAATGAATTGAGGGTTATCACTGTTATCACTATGTAACCATATATAATATTTTATAATAAGGTCCCCCAGCAAACTATTAAAAGTGGTACAAAGGGATATTTAAAAAGAGATTATGAAAGTGTTTCCACTAGAGCCCTATTCATGGCAGAAACGCAGACACTGTCCATAAGCTGACCACACAAACTTCCCTCATGTGTGGAGAGAGACCAAGCGGCCCTCTGGTCCTCCTGTTCTGCGTTAATTATGCTGAGTTCCACACTGGGACCCCAAGGCCTGGGAACTAGCCGGGGTGGGTCTCAGAGAAATGGTGGACGTGGACCCCAAAGCTGCTTAGGGCTGTTTGCTGATTGGATGCAGCAGGGGTCAGGCCATTCCCCTGTGACGTTTTCTCCTCTTTGTAACAGTGGCGGGAGTATCCCTGTGAGAGGCCAGGTGTGGGCCACGCATCCAGCCCGGGGTCCAACGGGTGCTCCTGGGGTGCTGGGGGATTTGTGACACCCCAGAGAGATAGAGCTACAGTTAGGTGGCTTTGAAAAGGGAAGTGCCAGGTTACCAGGGACTGGGTGTTTTCACTTCAGGCAGTGAACTGACGGTTTTAGATACCCAGAAGGGAGCTTCCCACGTGGGATCGAAAGACGCCAAGAGAAGTGGCCAGCCTGCGGGTCTTAACCCCTTCCATAGGGAGGGGCTGCACAGCACATGTCCGGAGGGGCATGGCAATCGGAAAGGTGAGAGAATCGGGGGCAGAGGGCAAGGGCGGGGTGAGCCCAGCGGATGATTAGCGTTACTTGGCAACCCTACTGCTGATGCTGTGAGAGGCTCCCTGCCTCATGCTGGTCTGCGGAAAATCAAGCTTTGGAAATGAGCCGTGAAGGAGGAATGCTGGGAAGATGAGATGTCACAGGCAGTGGATCTGGCCAAGTTGTGTCCTTGCAGGCCGGCTTTGAAGACCGGGCAGACCACTGCTCCGGTCAGGGAGGAGAAAGGCAGTGAGCTCATGACACCATGCCTTAAGGCCCATGGGATCATTCTGTGTGCCCCAGGGAGGCTGTCCCAGCCTCACTAGATTGTAACCCCATCCCTGCTCACTCTGCGGGACCCAAAATCAGATGGGAAGAGGAGTCTGGAACGCCCTGAAGCTCCGCCTCCACCGGGCACCGAAGAAGAAGGTTCAAGGAGGTCCAAAGTACAGGACTCCCAGGCGGCTGGCACTGGGTAGCAAGGCAGCCCACTCTCTCACACATCCCCCTACATGCCCCCCACCCAGTTTCGGACGCTGCGGTCCCCACAGCCCCCACAGCCACCGCCACCGCCACCGCCGCAGGCGCTGCCATTTTTGAGGAAGCCACAAACTGACTTCCAAGAGCCCAACGCGAGTCGGTTTAGAAAATGCGCATGCGCGAGGCGCGAGGCGATTCTCACGTCACAGTGACCCCCACCATCGCCCGGGGGATGGGCCCCTGATGCTTGGCGAAGCAGGAGCCCTCCGTGGCAGTGCCTCGGTGTTGAGGCTCCGGCCTGACCTCTCCCGGGGGTCACAGGATGGTTTTCGGTCGCTAGGATTTGCGGAGGGCCGACCGGGATGAAGAAACCTCAGGCAGAGGAGTCCCGGGGAAGCAGGCCGCCATCCAAGCCTCAGGCCTGCCCGGACGGTGTGCGGGAGAGTCTCACCGCAAGTCGTGCCCCCTGTGATCTCGAGGACAGGCCTGACTGCGGGCCCGTGGGCTGCTGTCTTACCCGAGGGTCATTCTCGCCGAGAGCAGAATGTCGCAGCCTCTGGGGCTGCCAGGGGGTGGGTGTTTCTGTGCCACTGCTGTATGTCTCTGTGTGTATGTGTCTCTCTTTCTCTCCTCTGTCTGTCTCTCTGTGTCTCTTTCTTTGTGTGTGCTTATGTGCGTGTTTGGGACTAATGTGCCTTGTGCGCTGGGGGGTGGTTTCTCGCATGTCAGCCTGTCTTTGGTGAGCCTCTTTCTGGGTCTCTGCCTGGGTCATGTGACCGGTTGTCGGTCGTTTTCCCGGCGATGCCACTTTGGGTTTCTGAAGGCCTCAGCGACATTGGGAGCTGTGTCGAACCCGCAGGGGTTGAAATCTTCTCCCCATCTTGAGTGGCCTCTTTTCTAGGATCAAGACAACCACACCACACCCAAGGACCAAAGCCTCCCAGAAGCTCATTGTCCTCCTGAGGGAGGGGTGCAGACCGACATCAAATAAATTGTTTCTAAGTCCCCATGCCTTCTCCTGTCATTAAGAAATGTAGCCCCGGCCGGGCGCCATGACTCACGCCTGTAATCCCACCACTTTGGGAGGCCGAGGTGGACAGATCACCTGAGGTCAGGAGTTCAAGACCAGCCTAGCTAACATGGTGAAGCCCCATCTCTACTAAAAATACAAAAATTAGCAGGGCGTGGTGGCAGGCGCCTGTAGTCCCAGCTACTCGGGAGGCTGAGGCAGGAGAATCGCTTGAATCCAGGAGGTGGAGTTTGCAGTGAGCCGAGATCGCGCCATTGCACTCCAGCCTGGTGGACAAGAGCCAGACTTATTCTCAAAAGAAAAAAAAAAAGAAGAAGAAAAAAGAAATGTAGCCCCACTGCAACACAGGCTTGGAGAAGAAGCCAGGAACAGGACGTGGCAAGGGCCTCTATCACTCAAACGCTCGCGTTTCTGGCAAGTCTCCTGTTTGGCACTCCTTCCTGGATGCCCATGATGGTAGCATTGTGCTGTATCCCATCTGGGCTCTGGCCTCTGCTCTCTCCTCCCTCTTGCTCTATCTGCCATGTTTCTGAGGGGCCTAGAGTCTTCTTGGTCTGTCTCAATGTCTTCAACAAAGAACACTTTGGAGACCATCAGAAGAAACTTCGTGGAGGTCGTTTCATGGTTGTTTCCCTCTCCAAACCTATTTCTGGTTGATGGGGCAGGTGTGACGATCCTGGAGCTCTGGGCTTCCATATCTGTCTTGGAAAGGGAAGCTCCCTCCTGATGGCTGCATGGTTCATCTAGATCTAGGATGAGCAGTAGGCAACTGTGGCTGGCCTTTGTCTTCTAGGAAAGGCGGTGTTGCATTTCATCTGCACTTACTGTCTCATTCTTGAGGGACATCCAGTTGCTCTACTCCTGGGTGGGAGTGGGAGGCAAAGGGACCCAGCTTGGGCTGGGTGCAGGGGAGGTTGCATTGTGTCAGGGAGCCAAAGGGACAGGGCTTGGGCTGGGTGCAGGGGAGGATGCGTCAGGGCTACCTAGCCAGTGGAGGGGTGGGGGCGGGGTGTACTTTGCATAAACCTCTTAGCTCCTAAGGCAGGCATCCCTGAATGTGGCTTGTACTGTGGCACAGGCCCTTTCCTAGTTCCCAGGTGTGCTTTGCTTTTCCTTGGCTTCCTTGGGCAGGTCACCTGTGCCCTCCGGGCGCATGCCTGGACAAAATTGTCTGTCTCGCCATCGCCCCATATGGCTTCAGAGACACACGCTCACTCCATCTGCTCTTAGGGGACGTCAGTGCCACGTGTGGTCAGATTTGCTCCACGTCAGGCTCACCCTTGTCCCTGTTTGCATGTGTCCCGGAAAGCAGTGTCAGGATGCAGGAGCCCCTGGGCTTTGGAGACCTGGGCAGGCCACTGCTCCACGCAAGGAGGAGGGAGGAGGCGGGCTCATGGGTCAGTTAATTTTCAGTTGACACCACACCTTGAGGCCCATGGGATCTTTCTGTGCCCCAGCGATGCCCTCCCTGCCTCATCGGATTGTGAGCCCATCCCTGTTCATCCGGTGGGGTCCAAAATAGAATCCGAAGAGGAGTCCGGAGATCCCTGCCGACACCCTGAAGCTCCTCCTCCACTGGGCACCGAACAAGAAGATGGCTCAAAGAGGCCTTGAGGACAGGAATCTGGGGCCCGGTCCTGGCTCGCGTGCAGCCCCTCTCCCATGCTTACCCCTACCAGCCCCCAGCTTCTGTCACCACCACCGCAGCCCGAGCCTGCGTCGCGCCGCTCCGTCGCCTTTTTTTTTTTTTTTTTTTTTGAGACGAAGTCTCCCTCTGTCGCCCAGTCTGGACTGGAGTGGCGTGATCTCCGCTCACTGCCACCACCACCTCCCGGGTCCAAGCGATTCTTTTGCCTCAGCCTCCTGAGTAGCTGGGATAACAGGCGGGTGTCACCACGCCCGGCTAATTTTTGTATTTTTGGTAGAGACGGGGTTTCACCATGTTGGTCAGGAAGGTCTCGAACTCCTGACCTCGTGATCCGCCCGCCTCGGCCTCCCAAAGTGCTGGGATTACAGGCGTGAGCCACCGCCCCGGCATCGTCGCCTTTTTTTTTTTTTTTTTTTTTTGATACGGAGTCTCGCTCTGTCGCCCAGGCTGGAGTGCAGTGGCGTGATCTCGGCTCACTGCAACCTCCGCCTCCCTGGTGCAAGCGATTCTCCTGCCCCAGTCTCCTGAGTAGCTGGGATTAGAGGCGCGTGACACTGCTCCCGGCTAATTTTTTGTAGTTTTAGTAGAATCAGGGTTTCACCTGGTTAGCCAGGATGGTGGCACCCAGCCCTGTCACCATTCTTTTTTTTTTTTTTTTAAAATACAAACACTAAGAACATATTCTTTATTAATTATTATTATTAGGCCTTATAGCAACATTGCCTGACAAAGTCAAAATACATTCTTAATATAATACCCTGAAGTAAACAAGGCATAAGAGTATTTAGGTGAATCATCCCCATTCTAGATAACTGGAAATTGAAGCTTAGAAAAGTTTAGTATCTTGTCCAAGGATAAACCATTAAAATGTGGCAGAGCTGAGATTTGAACCAAGGACTTACCAACTACTAAACTTTCAAAGACCACCCCATTCCCTTACAAGATTGTCTTCTGTTCAAGCCATAGATTCTATAACTTGTTAAAGGAAAAAGATACTGTATATCATTACTAAATAAGCCACACACAAAGAATTACAGAATAAAAATTATGGAACACTAGAGTTTCCTATCTTACCAAAATTAGGAACATGTGACAAAATCTCTTTTATGTACATATTGTATACAAAATAGAATTTTTATTCTATTTATCTAGCTTAGAAGGACATCAAAAATTTTTTTTTCTTTTTATTTATTTATTTTTTTTCTTTTTTTATTTTTTATTATACTTTAAGTTTTAGGGTACATGTGCACATTGTGCAGGTTAGTTACATATGTATACATGTGCCATGCTGGTGCGCTGCACCCACTAACTCGTCATCTAGCATTAGGTATATCTCCCAATGCTATCCCTCCCCCCTCCCCCCTCCCCACCACAGTCCCCAGAGTATGATATTCCCCTTCCTGTGTCCATGTGATCTCATTGTTCAGTTCCCACCTATGAGTGAGAATATGCGGTGTTTCGTTTTTTGTTCTTGTGATAGTTTACTGAGAATGATGGTTTCCAATTTCATCCATGTCCCTACAAAGGATATGAACTCATCATTTTTTATGGCTGCATAGTATTCCAAACTGGTACCAAAACAGAAATATAGATCAATGGAACAGAACAGAGCCCTCAGAAATAACGCCGCTTACCTACAACTATCTGATCTTTGACAAACCTGAGAAAAACAAGCAATGGGGAAAGGATTCCCTATTTAATAAATGGTGCTGGGAAAACTGGCTAGCCATATGTAGAAAGCTGAAACTGGATCCCTTCCTTACACCTTATACAAAAATCAATTCAAGATGGATTAAAGATTTAAACGTTAGACCTAAAACCATAAAAACCCTAGAAGAAAACCTAGGCATTACCATTCAGGACATAGGCGTGGGCAAGGACTTCATGTCCAAAACACCAAAAGCAATGGCAACAAAAGACAAAATTGACAAATGGGATCTAATTAAACTAAAGAGCTTCTGCACAGCAAAAGAAACTACCATCAGAGTGAATAGGCAACCTACAACATGGGAGAAAATTTTCGCAACCTACTCATCTGACAAAGGGCTAATATCCAGAATCTACAGTGAACTCAAACAAATTTACAAGAAAAAAACAAACAACCCCATCAAAAAGTGGGCGAAGGACATGAACAGGCACTTCTCAAAAGAAGACATTTATGCAGCCAAAAAACACATGAAAAAATGCTCATCATCACTGGCCATCAGAGAAATGCAAATCAAAACCACTATGAGATATCATCTCACCCCAGTTAGAATGGCAATCATTAAAAAGTCAGGAAACAACAGGTGCTGGAGAGGATGTGGAGAAATAGGAACACTTTTACACTGTTGGTGGGACTGTAAACTAGTTCAACCATTGTGGAAGTCAGTGTGGCGATTCCTCAGGGATCTAGAACTAGAAATACCATTTGACCCAGCCATCCCATTACTGGGTATATACCCAAATGACTATAAATCATGCTGCTATAAAGACACATTCACACGTATGTTTATTGCAGCATTATTCACAATAGCAAAGACTTGGAACCAACCCAAATGTCCAACAATGATAGACTGGATTAAGAAAATGTGGCACATATACACCTGTCACCATTCTTTAAAGGGGCAGCAGCCTGACTTACGTGGGCGGAGCGCTAGTCGGCCTAGCCAATGCGCATGCGCGATGCAAGAGCCGATTCTCACGTCACAGTGACCCCCACCGTCACCCGAGCGATGGGTCCCTGAGGCTGGGCGAAGCAGGAGCCCTCTGTGACAGTGTGTCGGTGTCGAGGCTCCGGCCTGACCTCTCCCAGGGGTCAATGGATGGTCTCCGGACGCCAGGAGTCGCGGAGGGCCGACCCGGTGAAGAAACCTCAGGCAGAGGAGTCCCGGGGAAGCAGCGCGCCATCCCAGCTTCAGGCCTGCCCAGACGGTGTGCAGTGAGTCTCCCCACAGGTCGTGCCCCCTGTGATCTCGAGGACAGGCCTGACTGTGGGCCCATGGGCTACTCTCTTACCTGAGAGACGTCCTCACGGAGAGCAGAACCTGGCAGCCTCACGGGCTGCCTGGGAGTGACTGTTTCTGTGCCACTGCTGTATGTCTGTGTGTGTGTGTCTCCCTTTCTCTCCTTGTCTCTCTGTCTCTCTTTCTCTATGAGTGTGCCCGTGTGCGTGTGTGTTTGGGACGAATGTTCCCTTTGTGCTGGAGGGTGGTTTCTTGCATGTCGGCCTGTGTTTGGTGAGCTTCTTTCTGGTTCTCTGCCTGGGTGGTGTGGCCGGTTGTCAGTCGTTTTCCTGCTGGTTCCACTTTAGGTTTGTGAAGGCCTGGTTGACCTGGGGAGCTGCGTTGGACCCACAGGGATTGAAACCTTCTCCCCATCCTGAGCGTCCTCCTTTCGAGGATCAAGACAACCACACCCAAGGACCAAAGCTTCCCAGGAGCTTATTGTCCACCTGCAGGAGGGCGTGCAGACCAACATCAAAGAAGATGGGTCTAACTCCTCCCGCCCTCTCCTCTCATTAAGAAATGTAGCCCCACCGCGACACAGGCTTGGAGAAGAAGCCGGGAACGGGACGTGGCAAGGATTTCTGTGACTTAAATGCTGGCCTTTCTGGCCCAGTCTCCCATTTGGCACTTCTTCCCGGATGCGCATGGCAGTGGCATTGTGCTGTATCCTGCCTGGGCTCTGGCCTCTGCTCTGTACTCCCTCTTGCTTTATCTGCCATAGGGGCCTAGAGGCTTGGTCTGGCTTAATGTCTTCAACAAAGAACACTTTGGAGAAACTTCGTGGAGATCCGTTTCATGGTTATTTCCCTCGCCAAACCTATTTCTGGTTGATTAGGCAGGTGTGATGATCCTCTGGGCTTCCATACCTGTCTTGGACAGGGAAGTTCCCTTGGTCTCCATGTCCCACCTGATGGCTGCGTGGGTCGTTTCGGTCTAGGATGAGCGGTAGGCGACTGTGGCTGGCCTTTGCCTTCTAGGAAAGGTGATGCTGCATTTTATCTGCACTTCCTGTCTGATTCTTGAGGGACATCCGGTTCCTTTGCTTCTGGGTGGGCCTGCTTTCCAGGCTCTTCTCCCGCTGTTCCTCCCAGCTTAGCTTGGTTTGGAGGCTAAGCTCTCCCTCTGCACTGTGAAACTGCACTGGATGCATAGAGGGAAGCGGCGGAAGAGGACTGGGAATGCTGGGAGCATAGGTGCCTGGCCTGTTGGTCACAGAGTTGGGGGAGTACCTTCTCAGCATGAACCAGGATTGGGGGCCATAAGGATTCCTGGAGGGAGGGGTATCGCTGTGCGCTCCTTGCTGTATGCGGAGTAGTAGTCTCTCAACCCCTTTTGGCAAGCAGCCAGACTACAATGCCGAACTGGGATTGGAAGTTGTGCTGTGAGGGCAGGGCAGCACTGTGCACTCCTGGCATGCTGGGAGAAGTAGTCTCTACAATCCCAGCATGCACTGGTCCCAGCATGCACTGGGGTTAGGGTGTCGTTGGCGGTCGTATGGGTAGCACTGGCCCCAGGATGCACGTGAGTTGGCATGCACCAGGGTTGGGGGGGTCGTTAGTGTCGTGCGGGTACCTTGAGGGAGGGGCGGCACTTTGCTCCTCTTGCCAGGTATGCTGAAAGTAGTAATTTTTTTTTTTCGAGACAGAGTCTCACTCTGTCACTCAGGCTGGAGTGCAGTGGCACAATGCACCATCTCGGCTCTCGGCTCACTGCAGCCTCGGCAAACCTCCACCTCCTGGGTTCGGTCGATTCTCCTGACAGCCTCCTGCGATGGGATTACAGGCATGGACCACCACGCCCGGCTAATTTTAGTAGAGACGGGGTTTCACCATGTTGGGCAGGCTTGTCTCGAACTCCTGACCTCGTGACTCCTGACCTGGTGATCCGCCCTCCTCGGCCTCACAAAGTGCTGTGATTACAGGTGTGAGCCACTGCGCCTGGCCAAGAGTAGTAATCTTTTAACCGCTGTTGGCTATTTGTAGCCTGCATTCCAGACTACAATCCCAGCATGCATCGGGATTTGGGGTGGTGCCATTACCTTGTGGGCGGGGCAGCGTGGTGTGCCCCTCCCCAGGCATGCAGGGAGTAGTAGTCTCTTAACCGCTTTTGGCCTTTGATCGTAGGGAAGCCAGACTGCAATTCCAGTATGCACCGGGATTGGGGGTGGTGCAGGTATTTTGACGGAGGCACAGAGTTTTGTCCTCCTCGCGGGGCATGCAGGGAATAATGTCTCTTAACCGCTTTTGACCATTGGTCTGAGGGAAGCTGGACCACTTTCCCAGCATGCGGTGGACAGTGAGCATTTCTGGAGGTGGGAGCAGTGTGGTGCGCTCCTCGCAGGGCATGCAGGGAGTAGTAGTTTCTTAACTCCTTCTGGCCTTGGGTCTCAGGGCCGCTGACTGTAGTCCAGCATGAGCCGGGGTGGTGTGCTACACGGGAGAGATGGGTAAGAAGACAGCATGGACCTCTGCTTCCAAAGCAGTGCTGCTCACCGATTCTGTGCCACCCCTGGCTAGGGGGAGTAAGTCCGGACAGGGACTTGAGGGACAATGAGCAAGATTTGATGCTACGAGGTGCACTTCACCTCTGCCCAATCATCCTCACCTCTCTTCTCACTGCTCAGCTCAGTTTCCTCTCCCACCCGCACCCCTGGGGTCCTTCCTGGGCATCGCGCCTCACCAAGCCCAGGGAGCTGACTGTTTTCCGAAGCTGATGTGGAACTGAGACACTATTTGCTGCTGCCCTCCCCTCTCTCCAGCCAGAGCCTCAGTTCTGCCGCTTTTGGGAGAATTCACCGTTTGGCCTTCCCACGGACAAGTTTAGAGCTTGGCAGGGGTGACATAGGCTGTGGCTTCCTGGAAAGGTCACCCTCGCCGGTGCCTTTTTCATGGATGTGAATGTAGAGGCATGAGGGAGGGTAACTGTTGGTTTACCCAGGAGATGCTAAGAGCAGAGGAGAAAACCCCAATTCCCAGGCATGTGTCTTGAGCCAGGGACAGGCTGGCCAGACCCTGATCCCCTGGGACCCCAGAGAGCAGCCTACGGCCCTGGGTTCTGTGGAACTCCCTGCATGCTGTTTGCCATAGCCTCAGGGACACGCCAGCCAGGTGAGGTTGGTGATGACCCCTGGGCTTCTGGATCTGGGCTGCTGGCCTGGGAGGGTCAGCCTATCCCCCTTGGAGAGGGCCTTTGTGCTGAGGGATGCTCACAGAGGCCTGGGTGTCGGACTCTCACTCCAGGCAAGGGGCCCTCCTGGGGAACCCCACAGATTTGGCTGAAAGGAAACAGACTTGGTCAGCGTTTCCATCCAGCCATCTGGCCTTTGCAAGGCTGGGCCTCACGAACCTGGGTCCCTGGAGTCCTCGAGGGCCCTGTGTGGCCCACTTGCTCTGACACCGAGGATACCCCTGCAGGCTGCTAACTTTAGAGCAAGGGATGTGTGCAGTCTGGGGTATGGGTGCTGTCAAAGCACCTGAGGGTGTTCCTGGGATGGCCTCTCAGGGTTCGGGCTGGCTCGGGCTCCCTGCGTCACACCCTCACCCCAGGGCCTGCTTGGCCTGGGCTTGAACCCTAGTCCAGAACTCAGGCAGGAGAAACTGTTAACTGTCACCTGGCCTCCTGCCACCTAATATAATGGCCTGTCTCCATAAGTGAGTGGGATGCCCCTGGGCACTGGGTCCCTCAGCCATCCAGCACTATCCACTCCATGCCATGAGTTCCCATGCTCAGCTGAACTCCGTCTGGCTCCAGGCTGTGGTCCTGCCTGTGCCGTTTCCCTGAATCCTCTCTGGGATTCCTGGGTCCCTTTCCAAGGCAACATGGAGGACTTGAAGGTGCCTCAGCACCACATCATCCTCCAGACCCCAGGCCCAGGACAGCATGTCCTGAAGGAGCTCCCCCAAGCTGAACTGGGACAGCTTCAGGAGGCGTTCTGGGGATGGAGGTGGGTGTCATGCTGGGAGAGGGGTCCTCTGGGAAGGATCAGTGCCTGCACTCTGTTTCCTTCCTAGACACCTCCCTTTGGGCAGTGCTGGGTCATGTTTTGTCACCCATGAGATCCAGGTGTGCACACGAGGCCATGGTGGATGGGAGATCTCCACAGGGAGGTGCTCGCCACACTCCTGCCCTTCATCTGTGCCATGTCGGGGATGGGCTTGGTGTCTGGGAGGACTCACAGTGCCCTGCCCAGCCCACCAGGCCTGACCCTCCATCCAGGCCAGGGCAGAGGGTCATACGGACAGTGTGAATGCAGCCCTTAGGACAATTGGTGTCTTCCTGTGTGTTCCCCCAGAGCTCCCTCAGGCACATGGGTTCTGTGCACCTTGACTGACTGTGTATGCCCCGGCTGTGAGCATGCACTTGTCCTTTAGAAGGCAGACATCCCAGAGCCTCAGGATGAGCCCAAAGGGGGTACGTGTGGACAGCAGGCATGGGAGGACCTGGCCCTTCAAGGCTAGAGGCCAGTGGTCTACTAGGGGCTCCGTCTGTAGTGCCAGGGGCTCCCTCTGCATGGGATGTGACCCCCTCCTCTATGAGGCTGGATTAGACAAGGTCCTGTAGTTCCTGATGGGGATGGACTCATCTCACGGGGCTGTGGCTCCCGGAAGAAGGGGCTCCCCAAGGGCTTTGGGCTTTCCTGGGCTCTCCCAAGATGAGTCCTGGCCCAATCTGCCCATGATACTCGCCCTGAGCACTGGCCTCTTCCATGGGATGCCCCCTCTCAGGGGCACTGTTGGTTTGTGTGCCCTTCAGGGACCTGCCTGTGCCTCCTGCTGGAAGGAAGGGACCTGGGGCCTTCTGAGGGAGCCAGACCCCTGGCCCGGGAAGCCAGACACTGTATGGAAGGAGCGTTCCTGGCCCAGGGTCTTCCTGTGTATCCTTGCCCCATCGATCATGTGCTGTGGGAGCTGTTTTAAGGTGAAAATCTAGATGCACAGCACTTCCTTGTCCTCATGAAAGGAGCAGAGGTCTTCACAGGCCCCTGGGCTGCCCTGAGAACCTCTCTATTCCAGGTCCCTCTGCAGACCCCTCTGGATGCCACTCCAGGCAGTGGCCTCAGTTGTCACTCCTTTCTCTGAGACCCCTACCTCTGCCATGAGACCTCCCCATATTCCCCCAGATGCCCCGATCCCTCTGGATTCCCCACCTCCCCTGGACCCTCCCAGAACTTGAAATGGTTTCTCAAAATGTGGCTCATATCCAGGTTCATTTTCACTGAGGACATCTTGCCCTGCTCCTTCATTTTCTATAGGGCAGGGCCAAGAGGAGGAACCAGGCTCAGAACAGACAGGAGACTCACTGCTGCACACAGCACCATAACAAAGTCAGCACCTCTGTAGGAAAGGAGGGTTTTTCTCTGCAGATAGTTGTTTCCCTTGCTTGTTTCTGAAGCCACAGAACATCACCAGAGCCCAGCTTACCTGTGGTGTCCATGTCATTGTCTGTGACCAGGATGTGCTACTGACCCCCTAACCGCCAGGCTCGATGTTCCCTCCAGCCGGTTAAGTGGGCTCCTGACATGGTGTGGCATGTCTGCCCTGCTCTGGCTGGGCGTGGAAGGGCCTGTCCTGGTGTACCGCTGGATTCTTGGCCTTCACCTTTTTGACATCCAGCAGGAGTGACCACGCTGGACCCCATACCTGTGGGGGGATTCCCTTGTAGACCTGCCGAGACATCTGTGGACAGAAGAATGCTCTGGTGAGACAGGTGTCAGGATGACCCCACGGACGACAAGACCCTAAGGATTCTGGAACCTTCCAGCCTTTGGCTTTATGGTTCCTCAGGAGAGGTTGAGTCTACCTAGGACCAGGCCTCCCTTCCCATGAATCAAGAGTGAACAAGAACTCTCGCATCAGATTGTCTTCCAGAAAGGTGACCCTTGCAGAGATGGGAAGGAAAGTTGGGGACCAGGCCTGTTGTCTTTTGGGTGAGGACAGTGTGCCACCTGCTGTCTGAGAGGCAGGCAGCACCGAGTAACAGCAAGGGGTGCCTGTGCCCTAACTCTGGAGAGTGGTCACAGGGGACCCTCACTGTCTACTGTGCCTTCTTGCTGCTCTTAGATTTATTTCAGTGGTTAAGCCTTTGTAGCCATTTATCTTTGCATCTGATATCCTGATATTTTTGCCATAAATGAGAAACGATGGAGTTAGCTGAGCTGCCAGGCTTCTGGGAGTGGTTCTTGGATGCTGGGTCGTGTCATCACTGAGGACTTCTTGCCCTGCTCCTTCATTTCCAGTATGGCAGGGCCATGAGGAGGAACCAGCCTCATCACAAGACATGAAACTCACTGCCACACACAGCAACATAACATAGTCAGTGCTTCTGAATGAAAGGAGGCTTTTTCTCTGCAGAAGTTTGCTTCTCTTGCTTGCTGGGTCAGTCATCAGGGACCTTGATGGGACTGAACTGGAAGGAGCCAGAAAAGGGCAGATCTTGGGACCGAGACCCTCCGACTGAGTAGCTACCAGTGGCCTAAACTCGGGAACACAGGACACACTGTTCTCAGGCCACAGACTCCCTAATCAGGTCTCAGCCTCAAGGTGGGGTCCTGATGCCCAGTGGATAGTGACCCCCGAGCCACTACCCTGAATCTTTGTGGTGGATTTGGTAAAACAACTGCAGGGACAAGGCTTGGGGTGAGATTCAGCAGGAATCGTGGCCTCTCCCATTGAGGGCATGTGGCTCCCACTCACCACCACCCATGCCCACAGGCTACACCATCTGCTTCACTGACCAGCCACCAAGTTGCCCATCGATGGACGAGCCTCCCATGCAGCAGGGACAGGCTCTTACCTTTGCCTCCAGGGCACTGACAAGGGAAGCTCTGTCACTGTAAGGTAGTGAGGAGAGCTGAAGACCTGCACCAGGCCAGGGGCCGTCCCCCTCCCTAAGCAGTCCCCAGGGAAGGACCAGCCCCATCTCCATCCACCCCAGGTCTCAGCCTCTCTGCTGGCTGATACCCAGGAGAGGCTGGGAAATGGGAACAGAGGAAGCACAGGGCTGGGAAGGTGCTGCTTGGGATTCATGGGGGTTTGGGCTACACAATGGGGTTGCCTCTCCTGGACTGGAGGTAGCGTCCTCTTTGGGAACCAAGAAACTCTAGTCTTGAGATGGGCCAGTGCTGCCCAGGTTTGTGTGTCTGGACCCTGAGAGAAGACCCCAGGAAGTGACCACATCCCCAGGCTGCGGTGCAGGGAGCCTGGCCTGAGAACTGCCCAGTGCACTAAGGATGCACCTGGAGCCTGTCTGCCCGATGGCCCCACACCCATTGCAGGGTCTGACCATCTAACCTGCCTCTCCCTGCACTCTGGCTACCCACCCTTCCTGTTACTTCACTTCCCTAGCCTGTCTGCCCTGGAAGCCATGACTGTCTCTTTAGGCACTCCAGTTCATCTTTTATCCTTGTTTTGTCAGAACCTCTGAGCAAGAACCCCGCAGATCCATCCACACGCCTGCCTTGTCCAGTTTTTAACTGGGCTGCTCAGCACTGCTGGTGGACACCAGGGACAATGAGGGTGACTGAGGGTTTCACAGGCAGCCATGATGGCCCTGTACCCAGTCCCCAGCCTCAGATGGTACTTAGGGTCTTCAGCCAGCAGCTTCCTCCCTCCTGTTGCAGCAGCCCTGACACGGGGCACCTGGCTGTCCTCCTCCCACTGTTCTTTTCTGACTCAGTCTCCCCAGTCTTCCCTCTGGCCATGGTGCTGACCAAGCCAGCAGGGAGCTGGGTCTCTAGAGGGTGTTCCAGAGCTTTGGGACTGACCAAAGCTTCTCTGCTGAGGGGTCCCAGGTGAGTCCCTGCTCCTGGCCTCAATCTCCTGCCCCCACCCAGCTCCATCCACCCACTACAGGCTGGCTCCATCCAGATGCATCCCAAAGTCATCAGTTCCATTGGGTCACTGCTACCTCAGCTCCTCCAATGACCCCTACAGGGACAGACTCCATACTGGGCTCCTCCCACCAGATCCCAGATCCCCTCTTACCATGAGACCCTTGGTCAGATCACCTTGGCTGCAAGCTCTGCTACCTCCTTGCCTTTCCCATGAGATGCCCAAGCCAGGGCCCTGACCATCTTCTCCTCCCAGGGCCACAGCTTTGGCTGCCCCCATACCCCTCCCTGTGGGGTGGCAGGGCTGGGCTCCCTTAGCCCTCAGAGACCTGCTGGACAACTACCCACAGGCCATTCCAGGCACCCCTCTGTCCTGTGTCTAGACCCTGCACATCTCCAGGGCAGGCTCCAAGGGAGCAGGCTGGCCCCTCAGGCTGGCCCTCTCCTCTCTTGTTGACTTGGACACTGCACTGCTGTCCCCCTTGGAGAGCCCAGGGGCTTAGCCCAGCCATATTTCTGTCTCCACTTGCTCTCTGAGTTCCCAAAGTGGGATACTGAGCTCTGGCCCAACACTGACCTTGGGCTGGATTTGCAGGGCACCTGGGGAGGAGTTCCAATCCTGGGAAGGAGGTGCACTTGAGATATGTCCTTCCTCAGAGAGGCCTTTCTCAAAATAAAATCTATCACTGAGATGAGATTGCTGGGAGTGGGAGCTCGGGAGACAGAAGACACACTATAGAATCTGGAGACAAATGCTGATTTTCTAGATTAAAAAATCTTCCTGCCTTATGTCCACTGGCACACTGGCCTGGCATCCCTGCAATGCAGAGGGGTCAGGGTGAGGGGGGCCAAGCTGAGGAGTGTAGAGGCATGGGAGTGTGTGCAGCCCCTCCCTGCCCTGTGTCCCAAGTGGGCCCAGGACCCTCTTACTGCAGCACAGAAGGAGTGGTGATCTCCCTAGCCCTTTGAAGCAGCAGCCTGCCCTGTACCCACTCATACTCAAGGGCAATAATGTTCCCCTTGATTCTGGGTAAGAGGGTATCCACATCCTCCTCCACGTCCAACCTGCAAGAAAAAAATATTACATTGCATTGGAGAACTTCAGAGAACACCCCAAACGAGGGTCCTGCCTGGGTCTCAAAAGCCAGCAAGGTGAGCACATTCTACCACAAGGAACAAAAGCCCAGGCCCAGTCCTCACCCCCGACCAGAGTCTCCGGAGTCTCTGCCCCTGTCCAAGGGTGGGTTCCTGCCTGAGGATATGAGAACAGGGGGGCCTGGACAGTAAGGTCTGTTGTCTTCAAATGCGCCAAGGTGGGCACATGCTTGTTTCAGGAGGATGAACAATGTCCACCTGCCAAGGGGAAAGGGCCTATGATGGGCTGTTCTGGGCACCTGGAGGCACAGTGGGGTCAAGGGCCAGAGACCTCTATACGATCAGCTTCCTGGGATCATTCAGGGACCACAAAATTCCCAGTTTTCTGAAGAAAACAAATCTCATGACAGCTTTGGTCTACTCAAAGCTCCCTGTGGCTGGTGAATCAGCTTAAGAAATAAAACCAGTTGAGTGAGAAAATGTTTGGTTTGGGGGAAATGATCTGTTTATTCCAAACCAGCCTCTGCACTCATGGAGATCATGTCTTAGTTAAAGGGACAACAGATTCCCCAGTTCTGGGCTGTCAGTACAGGAAGGGGCTTCATTTGCCCAGGTTACCAGAAAGAAGCAAATTTGAGCTCTAGTGGTGTGGTCCTTGAGAACACCCAGAGAGACTGTTCCTTCAGGGACTACTCGGGGCAGAGGGAGCATGATGTCTCCAGAGGATGGGACAGAGAGGGCCATGCAGAAAGAGCCCCTGTTCCTGACCAATGGGGAGGGCACCCTTCGCCTGCCAGCCATTCCTCCAGGGCTATTTTATTGTCCATGAATGTCTGAGGGCAGAGTGCTCCCCACTCCTAGACTGGGGACCCCACATGTCTGGTGGGTCCCACAGTGACCACAGCTGAAGACTGAGTTGATGAAGCCCCTTCTTGCCTGGACCCATGTTAAGGGACAGATTTTTACTGAGGCCAGTGTTCCACCACTACCCATAAAGGCCCCATCTCATGGCTCTTCCAGTGATAGACTCTGCCCTATTGGGGTCCAAAATCCTGGGCAGATTTTGTACCTAGGGCAGGGAGGCTGCAGATAAAACCATACCCCAAATAGTTAAATATATGACTAAATTCTTGGGCTTACAGGATAGCAGATAACAGAGAAAATGTGCTGAAAAGCTGAAACTGAAACTGTGCCCCAAAGAGTAAGAAACCAATGATTAACAGGTATTCTTGAGTTTGCAGGATAGCAGATAAGAAAGGAAAGAACTTTCTGAAATGCTGAACTCCCTCCACTTGTGATATCAAGAAAAAATTAACTGAAAATGGTTGGAACCAAGGTGGCTGGAGTTTGCACAGAACAAGTTTGCTAACATTGCAGCCCAAATTTCAATCAAATGTTTTGTACTAACTCCCCCTGAATTTGACATACAACCCATGATGTAGCATGAAGAGATAACTGCGCATGCTCAAGGACTTTCCAGGCCTCCCCTTTCCTTCCACCAATCACCAATTAATCTCCAAATCCACTTCCTGAACCTTTTCTAGTAAAAATACTGGCTTGAGGCCTACACAGAGAGAAAGATATGGACTCCTGTCTACTTGTGAGTCACATAACAATAAAAATATATATTTCTGTCATGTGCCCACTTTTTGATGGAATTATTTTTTTATGCTGATGTGCTTTAGTTCCTCGTAGATTCTGGATACTAGTTCTTTGTCGGATGCATAGTTTGCAAATATTTTCTTCCATTCTATGGGTTTTCTGTTTACTCTGATTATTTTTTTGCTATGCAGAAGCTTTTAAATAAGGTTTTATTTATCTGCACTTGTTTTCGGGCTCTTAGTCAAGAATTCTTTGTCTAGGCTAATGTTCAGAAAAGCGCCCCCACCCCCACCCCCCGGTCATATTCTAGAGTGTTTATGACTTCAGGTCTTAGATTTAAGTCCTTGATCTATCTTGAGTTGATTTGAGTATAAGGTGAGAGATAATAATCCAGCTTTATTCTTCTACATGTGGCTAGCTAGTTTCCCTGGCACCATTTATTTAAGAGTCTTCTTTCTCCAATTCATATTCGTGTATGCTTTATCAAATATTAGTTAATTGTAAGTATTTGGCTTATTTCTGTTTTCTTGATTCTGTTTCATTGGCCTATGTGCCTAGTTTTATACTAGTGCCATGCTGTTTTGGTAACTACAGTCTTGTAGTATAATTTGAATGGCAGTAATGTGATGCCTCCAGATTTGTTCTTTTTGCTTAGAATTGCTTTGGCTATTCAGGCTGCTTTTTAGTTCCATATGAATTTTTAAATTTTGGTTTCTAACTCTGTGAAAAATGATATTTTGATGGGAATTGCACTGAATCCACAGATTGCTTTGGGCAGTAGTGACTTTCACAATACTGATTATTCCAATCCATGAGCATGAGGTGTATTTCCATTTGTCTGTGCCACATATGGTTTCTTTCAGCAGTGTTTTGTAGTTCTCCTTGTAGAGATATTTTACCTCCTTGGTTAAGTATAATCCTAGTTATTTAATTTTATTGCAGCTATTGTAAAAGGGATTGAGTTCTTGATTTGATTCTCAGCTTGGTGTTGGTACAATGTACCAACAGGGTAGGTACATTGATCTTGTATCCCGAGACTTCACGGAGGATATACAAATGGCCAACATACATATGAAAAAAATGCTCAACAACACTAATCATCAGGGAAATGCAAGTTAAAATCACAATGAGATGCCACCTTGCTTGCACCTCCTGTAAGAATGACCATTATCAGAAGTCAAAAAACAACACATGGCGTGGATGTGGTGAAAAGGGAACACTTATACACTGCTGGTAGGAATGTAAATTAGTGCAACCTCTATGAAAAACAGTATGAAGAACTAAAAGTAGATTTACCAGAAATCCTTCTACTGGGTATCTACTGAAAGGAAAAGAAGTCATTATATGAAAAAGACACATGCACACATATGTTTATTGCAACACAACTTACAATTGCAAAGATAGAGAACCAACCTAAATGCCCATTAACCAATGAGTGGATAAAGAAAATGTGATATACATACACACGGAATACTACTCAGCCATAAAAAGAAATAAAATGTCTTTTGAAGCAACTTGAATGAAGCTGTAGGCCATTATTCTAAGTAAAATAATTCAGGAATGGAAAATCAAATACCATATGTTCTTACTTATAAGTGGGAGCTAAGCAATGAGTATACAAAGGCATATGGTGTGATATAACGGGCTTCGGAGACTCAGAAGGGGAGGGTGGGAGGTGGATGAGAGATACAAAAACTACCTATTGAGTACAATGTGTACTCCTCAGGTGATGATGGGTGCACTAAAATCTCAGAATTCACCACTATATAATTCATCCATTTAACCAAAAATCACTTGTACCCTAAAGGATATTGAAATAAAAACATTTTAAAACAAAACAAAAATTACAACAAAAAGCTTTTTTTTTTTTTCTAAAAAGAAAAATTCAGTGTCATATAGTATTGACTTTAGTGCATTGGATAGCACGCCCCTTTTGCTCAGTAACACACTCACTACTGGAGAAACCAAACCCTGAAAATTCAAGAAGAACCTGGGCATTAATAATATTGCTGATAAGTTATTTATACACTTCCTACATGAGTATTGCAGATATATGTTAAAGACAAAGATCCAAGTCAGAATGGGTCAGCTTCATTCATTCATTCATTCATTCATTCACCTTTTGAGACTGAGTCTCACCCTGTCTCCCAGGCTGGAGTGCAGTGGTGCAATCTTGGCTCACTGCAACCTCCACCTCCCGGGTTCAAGCAATTCTCCTGCCTCTGTCTCCCAAGTAGCCAGGATTACAGGTGCCCACCACCACGCCTGGCTAATTTTTTGTATTTTTATTAGAGACGGGGTTTCACCTTATTGGCCAGGCTGGTCTCAAACTCCTGACCTCAGGTGATCCACCTGTCTCGGCCTCCCAAAGTGCTGGGATTACAGACATGAGCCACCACTCCCAGCCCTTGGGTCAGCTTTATACTTGGTCATTTTATTTCCAATTCTTCTCTCTCAAAATGTAAGTCACTTGTTGCCATGCATTGTGATCATATGGAACTGGTGACACGTGTTCTTATTTCTCTTTCAATTACAAAATGAGCTCTATGTTCTTATCCATCAAATATCACCAACACCTGCTACTTTATTTTCAACTCTGGTTCCTATTTCAAGGTGACCACTCAAGATTGCAAATCACAGGAAGACAAATGTTTTAATCAAAAAAATTTTACCCCCTGAGGTAATGTAATTTGGTTTTTATTTGTTGTATTTTCAGATCCATAAAGCCTACAAATATTAACAAAATACAGTTCATGATGAGTTAATTTTTATTGAATAGTAAAATAATACATGTCAAGAGTGTCTCTGGCTTCAGGTATAACTTTCATCAGGGCTGAAGTGTTATAACCAGTGATCAAGGAGAAATGTCAGTGTATAATCTGACCTCCTACACTGGAATTATGCATCAATGCTTTAAATGTCTGAAAAGAATTAAAGTCACAGAGGGAAATAAATGAAATGGAAGAAAATAGAAAAGTTACAAATTAGTTTAAGAAGGAATTAAACCTGGTTTTAAAATAGAGACATACAAATAAGAAAAATACTGAAGAACAATTAGCATAGGTAGAGCAGCACTGAAAGTATGATAGGAAAGAAATGTATTTAGAAATATTAGTTTCTGAGTTAAGTTTATAGATGTAGAGACCTGACAAAGAGTTGCTTCTACAATAAACAAACAAAAAAGCTGGAGAAAATGCAAATGAATGAATGGCTTGTTCTGAGCCCTTTGGAGAACTGAGGTCACAGAGGAGACAACAAACCCAACATCAAGGCATGCAGGAGCCTGCAGGTCACACAGGCCCCAGGCTTTTATGTGTACCTGGAAGACCATGGAAACTAGTAAAAGTAAAGCAGGACTTTTGAACTAGCTCCTGGTGGCTGTGTGTGGGTGGGTGGGTGAAGGGGAATGAGAAATCCTGGAGTCTACAGACATAGGGTTTACACCTTTGTATATAATTTTTCTAGGAACCCTACAAGGCCTGTCAGGAAGGGTGGGGTACAATCCTGAGAATGCTTCCCCCATGGTGCTGATGGGGAGGGACTACTATCCCACCCACTGCTACAACTCTGGAGACATAGCTTTCCCATCTCTCCTATAGAACACAAGGCCCCGGGAAAGAGCATCCAAACCTGAGCCAGAGGGAACTGTGAAAAAACTCACTGCAGCTGATGGTGGAGAAACAAGGTCAACACCCACATCTCTGCCCAGATACATCTCCCATAAAGAAACTAAAGCGTTACTTTACAGGGCACCGTTGCAGACCCACTCCCACTTCAACTAGAAGCTAGGAACATGGACCAGGAGCCTCTCTACCACTGAGGGAGGGACGGGAATGTGCTCTTGTCCTGGCATTGCATCTACAGGAGGGGCAGGAAACTGTGAAGGTCAGTAACCCCACACCCCAGTTCACAGTGCTGAGTGTGAGGCTTCCTCAGAACATCAGATATCTCCTCATTCCCTCACCCCTGCTACCAGGCTAAGAAGCACGGAATAAAAACAGTGGAACATGCTATAGCTGGGCCAAGTGCAAGAGACCATCTCTGGTAAGCAGCATAAAGGGAAGGCACTGCAAACCTGGGCGATATTAGCAAAGTATCATGAGAAAGATTTGAATCCCCTGGTTCTCAGAAGGATATTGCTGCCGTAACAAACTAATCCCAGCCTACCTCTCAACTACGTTACCACAAACCCCTACCCTAAGGCGTACCTAAGGGAAAACTGCTCATCAATAACCTAAAAACTACCCTCTATCAATGTCAGTGGGCTGATGAAAAAAATAAAAATAAAAAACCTATTTACCCCCAATGCACTATCCTGTAGAACAATACTACTGCTTTCAACAAAAATTACAAGCCACGACATCCCATTTTATGTTTATGCGAGATCTTTGTTTGTGTCAAAACCAAATTAAGGTAGGAGTGGGGAGTTCAGGAGGCGTCACCCCTCCCGCCCGCCATAGCCGCGCGGAGTCCTGGAAGGCCGAGGGGATGCTCCCGGGGAAGGCGATCACGGCAGGCGGCCTGGCCAGCGGCATCTACACCTATATTCCGTTTCCCACCGAGCACGTGAGGACCGACGAGCGCTCGCCCCCTCCGGGTACCGGGCATGGGGGCCTGTGGGGTACAGTCACAGCCACGGCATCCTGGGCCTGGACCGCGGCCTCAACTCCCTGCTCTGCGGCTCCATCCTCGAGGCAGCGTCAGGTTCCGGACATTCGAGTTCCTCAGCACCCAGATGCGGGATGCCCAGGGACAGCTGAACAGCAGGCGCGGGCTGCTGTGCGGCCTGAGCGCCGGCGTGGCCGAGGCCGTGGTGGTCGTCCATCCCATGCAGACCATCAAAGTGAAGGTCATCCACCAGACCTCCCCAAACCCAAGAACAGAGAATTCTTTGGGGTTAGGGAGATTGTGCGGGAACAAGAGCTGAGGGGACTTACCAGGGCCTCACGGCCGCCGCGCTTAAGCAGGGCTGGAACCAGGCCATTGCTTCTTCGTCCTGAACTCCCTGCAGCAACTGGTACCGAAGGGACAAACCCATGAACCCGCTGATCACTGGGGTCTTCTGAGCCATTGCGGGCGCAGCCAGCGTCTTTGGAAATGCCCCTGTGGACGGGATAGAGACCCGGATGCGCGGCGTGGACGTGCACAAACACCGGAACAGTGGACTGCAGCTGCAGATCCCGAGGAAGGAGGGGCTCAACGCCTTCACAAGGGCACTGGCCCCCGCCAGTCACTGACCGGGTCTGCCTGGATGTGGCCATAGCATTTATCATCTACAATGAGGTGGTGAAGCTGCTCAACAAAGTGTGGAAAACGGACTAAGCCCAGAGGGGCTGCGAGGGGACGCTCCAGGCACCTCCAGAGTGGCCGCCACCCTTGTCTCCCAGGATTCCAAGGCAGAAGTGCCAAAAGGCCCCTTCCCACCTCCCTTGAGCTCTGCGGCCTGCTCTGTGCATTGCAGCTTCGAGTCCCTGTGTCCCCTAGTGCCATGTCTTCCCTGTGGTCTGTGTGTGAAACCACCACTGTGTACACTTGTCTGGCCCAGCCATGGCTGGCTGTCCATCTGGCCTGTGAATCTGTGCCCAGTTGTCCATGTGCTTACTGTGAGCCTGGGCCTGTGTTTCATGTTCTGTGTCATGTGACACTGTGCGCCGCCTGCCGGGGGTACTCGTGTGGCCTGGGTCCTTGGCTCTGTAGGTCTGACCCGGTCCCAGTCCGGTGCCTTCCACCCTGCCCTGGCCTATCACGGCTGCCTCCGGGCCTCGGCCTGTTTTCACTGCATTCAAGGGGCTGCACCCCCACCTTCACCCACCAATGGCCTTAATTGGCCCTCTGGACCTCCGTTGGCCCAGGACAGGGTGGCACCCACGACTCTCAGGACCACCCTGCCAAGGCAGAATAAACCGAATCCCGTTGAAAAAAATTGGAAAATTATGAAGCACAGAAGAAAATAAGTTTTGAGGAAAAGGGGTCAGAAGAAATTAGACATCACATAAACTTTGCATATTGGAAATATATTTTAAATGTTAAGGTAAAAACAAATGGAGAAAATAGAATATCAAAATAATTTTGAGACCGGGCATGGTGGCTCACGCCTGTAATCCTAGCACTTTGGGAGGTCCAGGCAGGTGGATGACTTGAGGTCAGGAGTTTGATACCAGCCTGGCCAACATCGTGAAACCCCATCTCTACTAAAAATACAAAAATTAGCTGGATGTGATGGCAGGCCCCTGTAATCCCAGCTACTCAGGAGGCTGAGGTATGAGAATCGCTTGAACCTGGGAGGCAGAGGTTGCAGTGAGCCAAGATTGTACCACTGCACTCCAGCCTGAGCAACAGTGTGAGACTCTGTCTCACAAAACAATAATTTTGGAAGAGCAGGAAACTAAACCGAGCAAGCACATTTTGAAAAGAGTCAAATAGAAATAAATAATTTAAACAAATTTCATATACAAGATGTGAGTTAAATATAAAATTAGGCTGAGTTGATGAGAGAATTAGTGAACTGGATTAGTGAACTGGAATTTTCAGCAGAATGAATATAACAAAGAGAAACAAAATAATAGCAATATGAATGTAATTATCTGTATATAAATAATAGAATGACAAGGAATAAAGCACAATTATTTCACTTGAATTCATACAAATAATAAATCACACTAATAAATTAATTATTTACCAACTTCTAAAATTAAAAGCCAGGCATGAACATGGATACATAGCTAGCATATTTTAAATAAATAATGGTAAACTAAACTACCTTCATAACTGGCTGAGCGCGGTGGCTCACGCCTGTGATCCCAGCACTTTGGAAGGCCGAGGCGGATGGATCACCAGAAGTTTGATACCAGCCTGGCCAACACTAAAAATACAAAAATTAGCCGGGCGTGGTAGTGCATGCCTGTAATCCTAGCTACTCGGGAGGCTAAGGCAAGAGAATCACTTGAACCTGGGAGGCAGAGATTGCCGTGAGCCAAGATAGCGCCACTGCACTCCAGCCTGGGTGACAGAGGTAGAGTCCGTCTTAAAAAAAAAAAAAGAGAAATTTTTATTTACGAATGGGAGCATCTTAAGTGTACACTTCAAGAAGATAGAAAAGTTGTCTTATTAAAGTTTAGGGAATCAAAATTAAAGATAAGGAACTTGTGGACACAGGGGACTATGATGCTGGACATGGAACTAAAGAAATCACCAAGTCCTTGGCAGCATAGGTTTCAAAAGCATTTAGATGAAATAAAAGTATAATCAAATTATGTATCAAATTATCTATTTCTTGAATAACTTGATGTCAAAAATCTATTTTTCAGGTAATTATTTTCATAATTTATTTAAAATCTGTGATATTTATATTGCACATTATGCAAAATTTTGATTATTTTTTATCAGACCTAATTAGTATAAAAGGGCTAACAGTATAATAGAAATTACCCACAAGCCTCTGGAAGCCCACGATGACTGAGTCACAAGCCCATAACAGGCTGAGGAGGATGAGATGATGAGGTCCATCCATTGCGTGACCACAAAGCAGCTCACCAGCAGCAGGATGGTCTGGGTGGCCCTTTTCTCTGGGGAGGCTCTTGGAGAGAGGCTGGTGCTGTGAAGGTATTGGAATCATCTCTGATGCCTGGACAAGAGAATCACCATGTATGCACTTCAGAGCAACATGATTGCTACAAAGAAGACATTCGTAAGCAGTGGCAGCATGAAAGACAGGCTCCGGATGATGTAGCTTATGGAAGAAAGTGAGCAGTATTTACTAATACTTAGCACATCGGTCTTGGTCCCACTAGGAGAAGCCACAGTGGAGGAGAGCAGGTTACTACTGAGAGACAAACTGAGAACCCATAGGAAGAAGAAGGAGTGAAAGATGTAACCTGTGAATTTCTGCTTAATCCTTGCAGACCAGGACTTGCTGGGGCTGATGGTGACGGCCTGGAGCACGCTTAGGAGGCAGGTGGTGCAGAAGGAGAGGTCCCTCATCACCCTGTTCATGTAGAAAAGCATCTTACACTTAAAGTCATTTTGAAAATTCAGTGACTCAAAAATGTCTTCAGACGCAAGAACACAATGGTGAGCAGCATCATGATATGGACAAAGGCCAAGTGACTGGTAGTCTGGTAAGTAGGCTTAAGCCTGTGATCCACAAGAACTGTGAAGATGCAGAAGAAAAGGAGGAAGGCATTGGCTGAGACTCCAATACCAGCTTGGGAAAAGAAGACACTTTTAATGATAATATAGGTAGCAAGTGTGTTCATCTTAATGGAAAATAGGAAGCATTTTGTATATCTGAAACAAAAACAAATAAAACTCCCATCATCAATGTTATTTATTCCGTAGTAAAATTTTCACCAGCATTATTTTATTACCAATCATTTATCTTGGTTAATCTTGAGTATCTCATATAATTTCTTAAAAATATGGCCTGGAAATTATTTCATACACCCAATTATTAATACAATGCATCAAGCACCCACATATGAACAATTAGAGGTATAGTCACATTATCTATACTCCTATATTGCCTAAGAAACATTCATTTAGAAAACTTTAAGATTTTACTTTCCTTTATTCAATGTTAATGACAAAGAATAGTGAGTGCATGTAAAAATAAATCAAGTGTGTTTCTGCAAGTGAACTGAAGTAAATTTTATGCTAATAGAGGAAGAATAACCAAAAACATTTTGGAAAAAATGACCCATTAAGTGGATCTTATATCATAGTACTCTGACAATTGTTCTCCTTTCTCCCTCATTTAAGTACACTAGCAATTGTGTAGGGCCTACTTTGATAATGCAGGATAATTTCTCTATTATAATTTCAGCTGCTTATTAAAAAAGGTGTGTTTCTGCCAGATCTTCATATGGCCTCCTTCTCCGGTGAGATGCTGGAGGGCATTGGTGCTGAGCCTGGACTGGGGAGGACTATGGTTTTAACATATACTTAAGAATCTAAGTATTTTATAGTTATACTAAAAAATTTTTTTCTTGTCTTTTTAAATTTTAAACTTTTTTTGCCCTCTATGTTTATTTTATGAATCTCACTACCTCACCAAAGAAATAATCATGACATCCAAAAACATTACATAGACTTGGGAGAAACTGAACAGAAGAAAAACTCACAGAAGTCATATGGGTTGTTTGAAAGTAAAAAAGAATTGGGTTCTATCTAACACCATAAATATGTGCAAATCTGAATTTACTCCTCAGATTGCTAGAAGCAGTGAGTTTGTCCTTGGACTTAGGGTGAAGGTCCTGAGAACTCTTAGAGACAGATAATGCAGATCAAGTTCATCTTCCTTATTCTCACTTCATCATAGTTTTTAGTAGTAGAAACCCTATGTCATGTGCACAGTCACAGAAATGTTAGAGAAAACAACACCACTAAATAGAACAGGCATCACAGACTCATCATAGACTTTATGGGCTAAGATCTGATGTCTGAATAAAAATTGTAAAGTAAGACAGAAAGGTACAATACAAATCCAACGCTGTTTTGCATTAGAAAATGTTATGTTGAACAATATAAAGTTTGATAAAACCCATTTCCTCATTTTTATAATACTATTTAATATTTAGCATTGTAATACTTCATGAGCGACCTCATTTTAATATAGGTCTTTGCATTCTGCCTGACATACATTTAAGTATGAATATAGATCACAAAATAGCATCCTATGTTTTATTATAGTAATCAAAGTGTCATATTTATCATCACTTTCACCATATTCTGTGAGCTGCATTATAAAACATATGACCATTCATCAACAGCACAAAGTGATTGTGAGAATTGCAGATGATCTCTTCAGAGGGAGGAAGGTTTGTTTTCGGTGACAATAGTTGGCAACCTGAGAAACACAGCTAGCATCGTCAGGAAAGGGGATAATCTTTCCCAGCTCGAACGCTTCCAGGAAAATTGTTTGTATAATGTACAAATAGTAAAATAATTATTATGACAAGTTCCAGATACCATTGACAAACTGAAACGCACCTACTACTCACTGGAAATTTAACTTAGAGTAAGGTGCAGCTGAAAGCACAATGCTTACTGACAGCATTCATGATCTCCAGACATTTTATTCTCAGCTCATGTAAGAAAAGCCTAGGCAGAAGTGTAGCTGTAGAGGTAGCAGACAGAAAAACACTGGAGGGGCTTCATCACAAATCTTGTGCTACAAATTTTTGGAAACCTTAACATCCTGTGTGCAAGTACATTTTTCTGACCACGAAACCCAAAACATATGAGCAAAATAGAACACCTTTTTTCTCTAAAGTCATGGACGTCTTTTACCATCACACCTGTGTGTATCAAAGTAACAAGAAGATGAGAGTCATGTGAACTGTGTAAAATATTGTATTAGGAAAGGAATGGAGGGCATGTCCTTCTTGCTCAGAAACTCTGAGCAAGATCAGTTCAGATTCATCATCTCAGACATTTCTCCTCTACATGAAATGTAGAGCTCTTAACACGAAATATTTAAAGACAAACTTAAAATTGTCTTGTGTTCAGGAACAGAGGAGTTTTCTACTGATAAAGTTTTTTAAGGTTTGATGCCCACATGAGCCACAAATGGACAATTTCTAACATCATTATTTTATTCCTCTTTGTTTTTAATAGTATCCTAATTTCATCATCGCTGTCTTCCATTTTAGAACATATAGACACTAGAAGGCAATAATCCTACTGAAGTCAGAAAACATTAACTTGTGAATTCAAACATTTAAACTATAATACACTTGTCACTTTTTGTAAATACGTGTTTTGTTGAGCTAAGCAAGATTTGAAAATTTGAGAAAAAGAATTACTAAGTTTCAAGGATAATTTTTATAAGAGGAAATACTGTCATTCAAGTTTGCAAATTATTATTCTTTCAACACTAAACAATCTCATACAAGCTAATACATAAAACATTTTATGAGTTTTAGACTATTTCCAAAACACAAAATATTAAACTGAATTTAAGAAAATATTGGGGCCAGATATGGTGGCTCACGCCTTTAATGCCAGCACTTTGGGAGGCCGAGGTGGGAAGATCACGAGGTCAAGAGTTCGAGACCAGCCTGGCCAACATGGTGAAACCCTGTGTCTACTAAAAATGTAAAAATGATTCGGTCATAGTGGTGCATGCCTGTAATCCCAGCCACTTGGGAGGCTGAGACAGGAGAATCCCTTGAACCCGGGAGGCAGAGGTTGCAGTGAGCTGAGATTGTGCCATTGCACTCCAGCCTGGGTGACCGAACAAGACTCCATCTCGGAAAAAAAAAAAAAAAGAAAAGAAAATTTTTGAAATCATTCTTAATATCACCAGCCTCCATGCATACAAGGTATTCAGTCACTTGACAGAGTTATAGCAGACGCAGCAGAAGGTAATGTTTTCAGATAGTTTTGTGGTAGAAAAAAAAAACTGTTTATTAGCAATTACGCTAATACAATTAAACATAATGTTCCTTATGGCCATTTGCTAAAATATCATTATTGTAAAATATTTTAAAATTTTGTTTTATCACGTAATTATTCAAACAGTTCTTAAGTATTAGAGATATATTAAAGTATCTTCAAACTTAACAAAATAAAAATATGGCCAGGTGCGGTGGCTCACGCCTGTAATCCCAGCACTTTGGGAGGCCAAGGTGGGCGGATCATGAGGTTAGGAGTTCTAGACCAGTCTGGCCAACATAGTGAAACCCCATCTCTACTAAAAATACAAAAAATTAGAAAATTAGCCGGGTGTGGTGGCGGGTGCCTGTAGTCCCAGCTACTTGCAGGAGAATTGCTTGAACCCGGCAGGCAGAGGTTACAGTGAGCCAGGATCGCACCATTGCATTCCAGCCTGGGTGACAGTGCGAGACCTTGTCTCAAAAAAATAAATAAATAAAATTAAAATTAAAATACGATTAAATCATTATAAATTAGCTCATATTTTAATGTCAAGATAAAAATTTTCATAAATGCACAATTTGTTGTAAAATGAGAAATAGTCAAATAAAACTACAAATAGAGTATAACATTACAAAATTACACATTTTCTTACACAAATCTTTATGTTTTCATAACATAAACTAACTGGTATGTAGAAACACCTACCAGTTAGTTATAATTCAATGAGATACGAGAGCAAAATCATGAGAAAATTACAGACCTCATTGATAAAATTCTGCCTCCTCCAACTTTCCACCTGAGTCTTGAGTATTCATCAGTAATGAAGCTAAGAAACAGATACCGAGGTTTGTCTTGGAATCATTCTGTGTATATGAATTTTTGTCCCTGAGACATGGGTATAAAGAATAAATGCTGTCATTTCATTTCTTTCTGGACTTATTACTGTCATGTCACCTGTAGAAGTAAGACAGTAGGCTCTGGGATTGGTAGAAATGGGAGTCACCAAATAGAAAACTGAACTTACCTAATTCCTGGAAAAGTAGAGTGGCAGCAGCAGGATCCTAAACTTGGTAATGAGTGAGCTCATTTTCTTCAGTAACATTGCCCAGTAAGGTGCATTGTCTGGGCTCAGTCCTCATCAATAAAACCAAAATTAAAGAATAATCATAACTTCAGACATTTTTTATTTTTATATAATATTACCAAATGTAGTATTGCTGATTAATAAACAAATTATATGCACATGCAATGAGATGGATAAACATCACAAATATAATGTTACAGAAATTCAACCAGATTAAAAATATGCATACTATCTAATCCCATTTATTAAAACTTCAAAAAGCAAACAGCATTCAGTTTCTGTCTTCAAGTAAGGGTGGAATAACTTGTGGAACTAATACATTCACAGAAAACATAAATTCTTGATAAAATATTATATGTAGTAATATACAAACATCCCTCCGTGTAATACATATGACATGATAAGGGTAAGAACTGAATGATAATTTTAGCTTGGTCCACTGTAGGGGATATGGGGATTGGAGTTGAGTCCAGCCAAGTTAACTCCATCCTAGAAATATAACAGTACTCTTCAAAAAAACACAAAGGAATCCAAAATCTCTACAGCTGTCATTTATAGTTTCTAGAACACAAGCTTAAAATGTAGAAGATGTATGAAGAAACAGGACAGTGTCACCAATACGCAAGACAAAAAATGGGCAGTAGAAATGATCCCCAAGATATCCAAGATGTTGCAATTAGAAGACAAGGATTTGAATGCAGCAATAATAAATATGTTCAAAGAGATAAATCCTCATAATGAATGAACAGACATCCAACCTTGGTAGAGAAATAGAAATTATAAAATAATTAAATAGAAAGATAACAAAATAAAAAAATACTGCTGAGCTTCTCAGCTGATTAGAAATTGAAGAAATATAGACAGAGCCATAGGAATTATTCAGTCTGAGGAAAATATAAAAGTTTGAAGAAAAATAAACAGAGGCTTAGAGACTTGTGAGATAAGTGAGTCCCACTAGACAGGGCCTGGCACACAGTGCAGCTGACATGTTCCTGCCTGAGCATTTTGGCTCTGGCCCAGTGTTCTTCTGAGAGCTCAGCTCCCAGAGGCAAGTGATAGTCCCTGAGGCTCCCCTTGCAGTCATAGTGGCCGCTACCACTGCTGCCACCAGGCCTGAAAGAAAGCATGGAGCCTGGGCACCTTCATGCACCCAGCAGTGAAATCCATGGCTGGCTTTGCAAGAGGGAAGTGTGAGTGGGTCACATGCCCACAGAAGTCACTCTTCACTGTTCCCACCAACGGAGTGGGGCAAGGCTCACCAGTGACAGCCCTGGAGCACAGCTGCTCTGCCTGCACCCAGGAATTTTGGCTGCTGCCCAGTGGTCTTCTGAGATTCCAGCCTGGCAGAGGTCTGCATTCTGTCCTGGGGCCCCCACTGTCATCACCACTGCTGCCACTGCCATGGCCACTGCTGGGCCAGGCAGGCAATGGTTGACCAGGTACTGTCACACACCCCAATGAAGGATATTGCTGCTGCTGCTGTAGGAGAAAAATGTGAGTGGGCAATGTGCCTGGCATCTGCCTGCCTCCACTGCTCCCCCTGAGGGGGCCCTGCCTTCCCTGGGACAGGCCAACAGCACAGCTGCCCTCCTCCCATGTGATGATTTTAGCCATGGTCTGGAGACTTTCTGTGAGCCCAGCCCTCACAGGCCTATGATCTGCCCTTGAGTTCCCACCATCTGAGTGCTCTGCTTGGCCCTGCCTGAGAGTTCTGCTGGTGACCTAGGGACCAGCCTGCTTCTCCATGTCACAGTCAACACCTGCACTCTGAAGACCTGAGGACAAGTTCACTGGCCCAGTTCAGGTCAAGGACCTCCAGGACTCATTCATGCTGTATAAAGGACCATCTAGAAGCCTGAAGATTGGGAGACTGCCTAGCCCAGTCCACCATTCCTGGCACCTTATCACGCACCTCAGGGTCTTTGGCTAGGCTGACCCTACCAACTGACACCACCACAGCTGACACTCACCTGCTTGTGGCAAAAGGCAGAGCCCAGCCTCTCTAAAGAAAGCAGCAACA
The DNA here is from genome assembly GCF_029289425.2 of Pan paniscus. NCBI lineage: Eukaryota > Metazoa > Chordata > Mammalia > Primates > Hominidae > Pan > Pan paniscus. The sequence goes on along the minus strand of NC_073267.2, from coordinate 39,061,234 downwards.
TCTCTGCCTGGAAGATCAGGTGAACCACAAAAATGTCTGTATTGGGCTGAGTTAATAGGTTCTGCCCCATAGCCACTCCCATGGAGAACTGTGGAACAGAAGTTTTCTGTGGCTCTCAGGTACGCTGTGTTCTGGAGAAAGATGACAGTGTCTGTCTGAACTGAGAGTCTTGAGCCCTAGAACAGAAGTTTGATAAGGAAGCAGATCACATTTTTTTTCCTGTATGGGGGTGTCCAATCTTTTGGTTTCCCTGGGCCAGGTTGAAAGAATTGCCTTGGGCCACACATAAAATACAGTAACACTAACAACAGCTGATGAGCTAAAAAAAAAATCGCAGAAAAAATTACGCAATGTTTTAAGAAAGTTTATGAATTTGTGTTGGGACACATTCAAAGCCATACTGGGCCACATGTACCTCGTGGGCCATGGGCTGGACAAGCTTGGTTTAGGATATGTAGCTGATATATCTCCATTCCCCTCTGCAGCCTCGCCAGGACCTCTCTCAGCCACCCCCAACAGGGCTAGTGTCTGTGCTCATCATTGGGGTATTCATAGATGAGCTTGGTGGTTCATCTCTGCCCAGCTTTGTCCCCTCCTGGGTGAATGGGGAAATAAAGGCACTGGGCTTTTCACAAACCAGCCCATCACCTGAAACAACAAAGAGCATCTCTCATTAAAGAAAGATCAAGTACATTTGCATCTACTTCTGCTACAACTGGCTCTTATCCGTAAGCACTATCTATGACTCATTTTGTTCCTAACATAACCCAGTTCTACATATACTGAGCACATATAATATGCAGGGCACTGTGCTAGATGCCCTGGCCTCGGTAAGCATCACTGTGGGGAAAGAAATTTCCTGGAAAAAAGTGTTGCATTCAAAAAATTAACACCTTGCCACTTTTCAAATTGAGGTAAAACTAAAAAGACCTTGTGTTACTCAATAATTAGGGCATGAATAGACTTCTGAATATTCAAACTCACCTAATAATGTCATGAGAGAACATGTCTGACTTTAACCGAAACAAAATACTGTCATTATTCTGAGATTTTGGGTTCGATTTTGTGTGAAAATATGTAATATTTTCATCACTTTGTGATGTGCAACAGGCATACAAAAATACATGCACAAAGTATTCATGCAAAGCTCCATGAATTATTGCAGAGCAAATACACTTGTGTGGCCAAGAAAGAGAACCAGCTTCACTCATGCCCTGGCAATTAGTCTTTCCCTCCCTCCTTCCAATGACAGCTAAGCTTTTAATAGCCTACATTGTACAGTAACTTTGTATTTTTATACAAAATGTTTTATTACAGAAAATTTTAAACATGTACAACAGAAACAAAGTCACCCAACCTCAACAACTACTAATCATGTGCCATTTTGTTTTATCTATACTTCAACCTAGCTCACCCCTACTTTATTATTTTTAGTTCTGTTTTTCATTGTGAGGGCATATGTACATTGAAAGGCATGAATCTTAAATGTACAACTTTGACAGACAAATACCCAATATAACATTCATAACTTTTAAGAATAGAATTTTTCACCATCTCCAAAAAATTCTCTCCTACTCCTTTCTGGGCATTTTTTTCTCCCTCAGAGTTTATTTCTTTGTTGATTTTTTTAAATCATAGGTTCATTTTGTCTGAAATCATACAATATGTATTATTTTATGTGTAGCTTGTCTCATTTAGCAGGTTCATGAGAATCATCCAGGCTGCGTGCTTCAGTAGTTTGTTCCTTTGTGTTGATGAGTAGTACTTGGTTGTATGAATGCTCTACAATTTGCTCACCCATTTTCTTATGAAAAACATTTAGGTTACTTTCTGTTTTGGGTTTTTATGACTAAAAGGTCTATACACATTCTTGTGCAATACTTTTTATATGTAATTTAATTTCTGTATCAGCATTTAAGTGACACCGCTTTGCATTTTTTATTGATTGGTCCAGAGATTACAATATGCATCTTTAACATATCACAATCTACTTAGAGTTAATACATTTTAATACATGTAAAACATAAAGACTTTCCTACAGAACAGTTCCATTTTCCTCCTTCTATCCTTTGTGCTGCTCTTGTAAATTTTACATTGAAACATTACAAATCTCACAATACAATGTTAATTTTTTGCCTTAAGTAATTACTGGTCTTTTATAAAATTAAGAGAAAATAGTGTTTTGAAAACATTTGGAAGCCAATACTTTGGGGCTATGCAAATACATTTTTTCTCCTTTAAATTTTACCCACAATTTAAAAATTATTTAGTAACTTTTGCCTACAGTTGTTATTACTGGAGTGTTCTTGTAGTGATTTTCTGTTTTGAATTATTCATCTACATTGGTAGATGTAGTACTTGGAATTCTGTAAAGATTTTCTTTCTTCCTCCCCTCCTCATTCCCGCACTTTCTTCCTTCTTTCCTTATTTCATCTTTTCTATATTGGTATGGATGTGTGGATATATATTTTATTATCCGGTTATAATTTAATGCTATCATTATTTATTTTGCTGCTCACATTTTTCCATCTTGGGACATTGGGAGGTCTTACAGGGTGGCTCCTTTTGACATGCTCCCTTATATGTTTTTAAAGCACTTTTTGACCTTCTGGCTGTATAAGATACTTGAGGCTCAACTTGTATTTTCTATCTCCTGCCCTAGAATTATCCACTATTACAAGTAGCGCTGATTCTTCTTATTGAAGAACAGTATTTAGATACCAAGATCTGAAAGTTAGGTGTGCTCATTGATACTGAAATGTCACTGCTTCTGGGCCCTACTAGCAGACAGGGTTTGGAAACATATAACTAAGGTGTGCACACATATCTCCTTTTCTCTCTCTCTCTCTGGATGGATATATTGCAATAGAAATGTTTATTCTGATATTTCCAGCTCCAGATCAGCACAACAGGGTTCATTCTAGCATACCGTTTTTATTTTCAACTTTTTTCAACAAGAGTGAGAAACAGGCACTAATAATCAATCATATATAAATATATAAACTAATATGTAAAGTAGTTTCAAAATTGCTAATCCATAGCTTTACAGGAAAAAAAACCAACTAGAACACAGTGTTGGTGTACAGCTTTTGAGTATTACAGCATTCAATCAAAACACTGTTTTCCTAAGTGACTCAGGTCAAGAATTTTCGTCCCCACCATCTTCAACAGGGTTAGGCCATACATTTGTAGTAAGGTTAAACTCATTTATCACCTACTGCATTTCATCTAAATGTCCCAACTTTCTGGTTATTTTTTCAATTTGCATCAAGGACATTTACTCTTTGTGGTCTACAGTTCAATGTGATTTGGCAACTGTTCAGAGTAACATCCACCTTCACAGTACCATACAGAAATGTTTCATTACCCTCCGATTCTCTCATGCTGTCCCTTCATAGCCAATGCCTCCCCTCATCCCACTTTTTGGCATCCACTAATCGCTTTTGATCTTTATAATTTTCTTTTTCTACAATATCATATAAATAGAAACATACAATATGTAGCCTTTTGGATCTGACTTCCTTCATTTATAGAAGTAAACTTAAGATTTATCAGTTTCGTGGTGTGAAGCAATAGTTCCATTTCGTTGAAAAGTAGGATTTGAGTCTATGGCTACATCACAGTTTATTGATCGACCTGTTGAGGGACATCTGGTTTATATTTAGCTTTTTGCAGCATGGCCCTTCCCCAACTTCGAGCCTTCTCAGAGCTGGGCCATGTATCCCCACCCCTCCCAGCCTGCTTCCCCCAGGTGGTTTCTCCTGCGAAGAGGGTCAATGTGCTCCCCCCCGGCCTGGGAACCTTCTGGGCATAGAGGTATCTCCCTAGGGAGCTCCCTCCCACCCAGGAAATCACACTGGGGCAGGCCCAGGACCCAGTGGTAAGTTCAGCTGAATGGATGAGGCAGGACAGGCCTTGGAAGCAGTTTGCTAGGAGGGGAAGCCCAGCTGCCTGCAGAGCTGGGAGACTTAGAGGCAGCCAAGAGGTATCAGCCCACTAGGATCTGAGACCCTACCCCACTCTCTGAAGAGCTCCAGGGCCTGACAGGCACCAGGTGAGTGAGGATGGCATCCTGGAGGCCCCACCTCTTCCTCTCCCGGTGTCCAGGGCTGCCACTACCCACTTCCTCACAGCTCAACTTGCGTTTGTTCCTTCTTGGGGTCTGCCTTCCTGCTGGGACTCCTGGGGAGGCTGGCATATCATCCCTCAGGAGGGAGGTGCCAGGAGCCCAGGAAAGAAAAGGGAGGCAGTCCCCTCCCCAAGTTGGCCTCACTGCCATCCACCCACAGGGACATCCTCATCACATGGAGGAGGACATTGAGGCACAGGTGAGAGCAGTGTGGCAGACACTGGGAAGAGCCACCTCCCAGGGCTCTGGGCTGCCCTCCTGAGCCTCCTGGGGTGGGAGACAGAGACCCCTGGGTGACAGAGACATCTTATCAGGCTGTGGAAGGGGCTGTTTTCTAAGACAAGGATACCACAGTAATTCAACTCTGCCCACTGCCAGATGGTGCCTTCTGAAATGTGGCCTGGTAACCCTCACAGCTCAAGTCCACAATAGGAGAAACACCTAACACCTGCCTAGGATGGCCAGATGGGCAGGGGCAAGTAGAAACTCAGGGTGAGGTCACTGGAGAGTATGGTTTGGGCAGGGTTTGAGGGCTCAGTTGAGGCCAAAATTTCTGATTCCCTCCCGGGGTATGCTCCTCTCCTGGGACCTGCTGCCCTGGTTTCCCCCAACTCCATTCCCCTAGCTGAGTCCTCCTCACCTCATTTCCTGCTCTCCCATGTGGGCCCAGGACCCATCCCTGTCTAGTCTGTGTGCCTGGAAGCTGGTCTCACCTGAGTCTTCAGCTTTGTTCTTCATCTTTCTCACTTCCCAAGGATGGAGCACCTGAAATGCAGGAGAGGGTGGGGGTGAGAAGTGGCCCCATGATGGCCCATATCCAGGAGCCTGCTGCTTCTCTGCTGGAATATGTGCCTTTCCCTCACAGGGCTCAGACCCTGACCTGACCCAGGAGAACCCCAGGTGCCTCTCACAGGCTGGGCTGGGGCTCTGTCCTCAACAGGCAGGTGAGAGACCAATGCCTGGTTGACAATCTCCCTCAGGTCACACCAAAGGTCTAGGTCCCAACAGGGTGGAAGAGAGGCCAGGCTATCAAAATGATTTCTAGATCCCTGGCCTGGGCTCTGGGTGGCAGGCTGGGGATGATGGAGGGACACCCATACTGCAGAAGGAGAGACTGAGGCCCAGGACTGTGGGGGATCCAGGAGCAGTGAGGAGGCCACGGCTGGACTCTGGGGACTTTGGTGCTGGCCCTCAGTGAGGTGGGCTGCTGTAGATGTGAGGACAGCAGGGCATGTGGCTCAGGTGGCTTCCAAGGAACAAGTGGCTCCAGGGTTGAGGGCACCCAGAGGTGAATGCAAAGTTACTTCTCCATGCCAATCTGTCCAAACAAACCTTGAGTTCTTTATTTCTAGGAATTCCTGTAGAATCCTAATGGGCATGACCTTCTGGACCCATTTTCACAGCTCTGGTGCCAGTGGAATTGCACTTGTTCGTGCTTCTCCCTATTTTGTTAACGGTGGAAATATTTAGAGACAGGGTGGGTTGGGAAGTTACTGAAATAATGGCTGGGGCCTCCTGGGTGGGTGAGTCAGGGCTCCGGCAGTCTAAGACTTTTTACAATAAATACGTTATAGGTAAAGTTAGAAAAAAATAAAAATAAAATGGAAATCATTCTCTTTCTTTGCTCACCATAAAGAGAAACACACAGGGTCTAGACATGTCTGTTGGAGCCAGGCTTGTCCTGGGAAAGTGGGAAGCACTGAGCAGGAGCCCTGGGGATGGAGGGCAGGTGAGATGGGGCTCCCAGGGAGATGCAGCCATGGTCAGGGCCTGGCCCACTCAGGCTGGCAAAGACCTTCTGAAGCCCCGGAAAGATGGCCCAGTACACTGAAGGCTCAAGTGGCTCATCTGAGCCAAAGATCTGTCCAGTTGGTGCAGAATCTCAGCAGCCCTGCCAATGAGGGGCCTGATCAGCCATGAGGATCTTAGTCACTGGAGGCAGGTGGCTGGTGGATGGGGCGGAAGAGCCACCTACTGGGAATGTGGGAGTCCACTACCCGGCAGACTGGAAAGAGCTCCTGCGGGTGTGGACCCTAGCACTGTCAGTCTGTGGGTCTGCCAAGGTGGGCATGTGGACCTCCGTGGCCACGCCCATCTACCAGAGCTTTATCTCCTCGTCTGCACAAGTGTAGGACAGTGGAGACTGGATAGGATTTGAATGGGAGGCCCCCTAAAAAAGTGTCATGAGCTTTGGCCTCTCCTCTCCTCCGAGCAGAACAAAATGACCTCCTCTGCCCTGTCTTCTCGCAGCGCCCAGCACAGGAGCAGGGCTTTTGGCGGTCACGTCCCTCTGCTCTGCCTCCCCAAACTTGCACACTTCTCAGGCAGTACAGAGATCAGGCCGTTACAATCTTGGCACAGCCAGACAAGAAGAGAGGCAGGAGAGGGCGAGGGCGGTGGAGGCGTGGGCTGCACTTCCGCTGGTGCCCCAGACCCAGGCTGCGTTCACAGGCTGCAGTCCAAGGGGTACTCAGTGTGGCTCCCTGCACCCCTCATTGGCCTGGATCATCTGCTGCGGCTGATCATTTCCGAAGGTTTGCGTGTACCATTTCCGAAGGTTTTCAGAGAATCCCTGGTGACCTCTGGCAGGGGGTGGTTATCTGGCGACCACCAGCAGGGCCTGTGGCCTTGCCCCCAAGCAGCACCCAGCAATCCCCGTGCCCACCCAGGCACTAAGCATTTGCAGTGGGCCTCTTTCTGGAAGCTCGCCTTCTCCTGCTAGCCCTTCCTCTTCCTCACCCCGGTACTTCTGGCTATCCTCCTTGTCATCACAATGGGACAACTGGGTGCTGGAGACTCGGAAATCACTACGCAGACCTGCAGTCCATCCCAGGCCTGGCCAACAGGGCATCGACTTGGGGAGAAAAGTTGTCTTCCGCCTCCTAAAAGACCAGAACAGATCCGCGTACCAGTCGTGCCCCAGTGCAGGCTGTAGGCACAGCTCACGATAAGACCGGAAGGTGCGCGCTCCCTGGTCCACCCTTTTTTCCTGGAGGCTGGGGCTTGCCTGGCCAAGGTCGTCCTTCATGACAGGGAATCAGAGCTTTGCGTGGCTGCCTTACCCCGCTGGGGCAGCGCGGGAGAGAATCGCTGCTAAGGCTTTCCTGCAGGCTGCAGTGACTGCCCCTTTAGGGTCCCCGCAAAAACACCACCCCTGCAAGTAATCCACTGTGTCCTGCTTGCCAGCCTAGGCTTACTCATCATCTGTGATTCCAGAGAAAACAATCTACAGTGGAATGACCAAGTTCTAGAAAGAGGAAAACACAAACAATCTGTGGAAAGTCCGTTTGTCATCTAGATTTTTAAAAGATACACATTTTCCCTTCTTGTTATATTGAGTAGTGCATGAAGCTGATATAATAGATGTACAATTCACACTATAGCTGACTGAAGGGTGAATTCTTATTCTAAGGTACTTTGTGGTCTCAAATTTGTCTGTTCCCACCCCCAGAATCCCCTTAAAAGCAAGTATTTATTATCATTGAGAGTGGATGAAGAAAGAAACTAGCTAGGCTGATAGAGCAAAGAGTCCTCGGCAGAACTTCTCTTCTAACAAAAACCAGCCCAAGAAATCACTTCTCTTTAACAAAGAATAGCCTGTAAGATCAGGCTGCAATCACAGATAAGGAAGCTGAAAGCTTGCATCGACAGGGATGCATGCAGCTGCACCCACCACCTTGGACCAGACACGTGCAACATGAGGGGCTCCACCCCTCTTTTTTGCACGTGTGTAGTAGGAAAGAGATGAGCAACTTGTAGTAGCTCAGACTAAGAACGCGCCTGCATAATAAAAGGGTGGGATGTGGGCTGTCAGAGATTTGTGCTCTATGCAGCTGACATGCCTGGTCCTAACCGGTTTTTCACACCCTATGTGGATAAAATACTCCTTCCCACTAGCTCACGTATAAAAACCCTTGCCTTTTACTGCAGAATGGCAACCCTTTTTTAGGACCCCTCTCTGCAGCAGAGAGCTATTCTCTTTCACCTACTGAATTTCTGATCTAACCTCACCCTTGGCATGTCTGCATTCTGGAGTTCCTCACTTGTGAGACCAAGAAGTTCAAGTGTCACCCCAGACAATGAGGCTGCTCAACTATCACTTGTCTCATTGCCTGTTGGTACATAGAACCTTCAATGAAAATGTGTCCAAAAGGAAATTTCATAAAGTGCTCTCTTTTCCAGTCTTCAAGCAATGTGGGAAACTATCCATGATGTATTAAAAACTTTTGGCTGAAATGCACAATTTCTAACACAAAATGAATGCTATAAATTATTTGATGTATGTATATTATGGCCATCTGGACATCATCACACACTGCCAAATTTAGTAAGAGGGACTTGAGAACTCGTGGCAGTTAGGAAGCTTAACTTCTGCATACTGTCACTTATGAAAGTTAGTTCTCCCTGCATTTCTCCAAAGCAAACTTGAAATGTCTATCTTATATAAAATTTCTATATAATCCCAGTGAGGTTCACCCTTCTGGCCCTGCCCACACAGCACTGGTAACAATGGAATTGCATTTGCTCATGCTTCCCCCAATTTCCTTGAGGTCATAAACATTTAGTGACAAGGTGAAACAAGAAGGCACTGAAACAAGGGCTGAGGCCTTCTGGGTGGGTGTGTAAAGATCTCCTGCAGCCAGGACATCTTCACAATAAATAGGTTGTAGGTCAAGTTAGAAAAAAATGGAAATTATTCTATTTCTTTGAACACCACAAAGAGAAATGCACAGGATCTTGATGTGTGTGTGAAGCCAGGCTTGTCCTGGGAAAGTGAGAAGGGCTGAGCAGAAGCCCTGGCAATGGCAGGTGGGTGAGATGCGGTCCCCAAGGAGAGTCAGCTAGGGTCAGTGGTTGGCACACTGAGGCTGGCAGGGGCCTTCTGAAGGCCAAGGGAGACAGCCCAGGAAACAAGGTTGAAGCAACACATCTGAGCCAAAGATCTGTTTAAGTCCTCCTGAATCTCAGTAGCCTTGCCAAGGCGGGCATGATCATCCCTGGGTATCAGAGACACTGGAGGCCGGCAACTGGTGGGTGGAGTGGGAGACCCGTCTACCACACCGGCACGATTTCACTGGCAGGCCAACAGTGGGGAGTGGATAAAGAGAGAGTTCTGTGTGGAAAACTCCCTTGATGGATCATCAGGGAGGTGAAGTACTTGGCATGACCTCAAACCCAGCTTGTGGGATAGCAATTCCAGTGAAGCTAGGACAAGCTGGCACGGCTCAACCAGGCCCCCCAAGACACCATGTCCCTTTTCCATCACAGCTGGGCCTGGATGGGGATGTGGACACCCATAGAACCCAGAGGATTGGCCCCTGGTCAGTGGTGGTGCTGGTGTGTGGCATAAAGGCAACTGGGGAAGGCCCTCCAGGTGCAAGGAGGAGCCAGCCTCTCCTGTGGGGCCCTGGGCAAGTCACTGCCCTCTTTGGGCTTTTGTTTCCTCCTCTGGAAAATTCAGGAAGGCTGTTGTGCAGGCCTCACAGGGTCATGATAAGGTGCAAAGGAGGAAGGAAATTTAAAAGTTTTTGTGGCTGACTTTTCCTGAGAGGGATGATGGTGAGAATAATGGTGATAGCCACATGCGACTGAGTCCTTGGGAGGCCCTGTGAGGAAGGTGTTGTTCCCATCACACTTCTCAGATGAGGAAACAGTCTCAGGGAGGCCCGGCTGTATGCCCAAAGTTATGAACGCATTGAGTGTTGGAGCTGGGAGTAAATCTCGAATCAGGGCTCACTGGAGGTGGTGGGAGCATTGCACCAGCTGACTCAGGTGGTTATTTCAGATCTGAGGTCAGGAGAACAGAGGTGTAACTGTGAGGGAAGCACAGTCTCACTGACCCTGTTCCCGACTCTGCTAATTAGGGACATTTTTAGAGAGTCCAGATGGGGCTTTAGCAGCAGGTGAGTTGGCCTGTGGCAGGGAGGGGCTCCAGGAAGTCAAGATAGGGCTCCTCTCTCCAAGCTGGAGTTTTCCACATCAAGAGAGCAGAGCGTCTTCCTCCTCCGGCCCTGCCCTCCTGTGGCCACAGTGCTTGGAATGCCTTGATTAGAGAGAACAGAGGAAGAGCCTGGGAGAACTGGGCTCAGAGTGGATTTGGGGAAGAGTGTGGCTGGGGACAACCTGACTTTGTGATTTATTAAAACCTGACCATAGAGGTAACTAGGATGTGCTTGGTGTCTTTGGAGGCCAGCTGTGGAAAAAGGAGGGAAATATTTTGGGTAAGGAGGGTAAGGGTCCTTGGTGGCTCCAAGCGGAAGACTTGGGTAGGGGGTCAAGGAGATATGGGCTGGTGAGAGTTCAAAGGACAGGCCTTATGGAGGAAGCTGATAATTGGTGCTCATCACTGCTACCACCTTGATGGCACAAGGAGCTGTGCCCTCTCTGGGTACACTTCTCACTGACATGCAGATGCTGGAAGTTGCCACAGAGGATTATATGGATGTGAGTGAGACTGGGACAGGCAGGCAGGGTGGGGACCAGGATCCTGAAAGTGGTGAGGAGAGAGTCTTAGACTGAGCCCTGAGATTGCAGCACTTGGCAAACCTCCTTTCCTGAGAGCCTACCAGATGCCCCTGTGAATGTGGGTGTCAGGTTCATCTTATCTATGAGTGATGGAGGCTCCAGCAAAGACACCAATCCCTGTTCCTTGAGTAGTGAAGCTTCAGAGTTGAGTCTCAGCCTCTGCCTCAGGTGGTGCCCACTGGCGAAAAGAGAAATCGGGCCCTTCCTAAGACAGACAGTTCCTAAGTGGTTGAATACCTTCTTTGTTTCCAAGGCCTCAGTTTTTCTGTCTGTCATCACAGAGAATCAGGGCAAAAGATCACTGAGCCTCAGTGTCCCTTCTATAGAGCCCAGAATGTGGTGAAGGTCAAAGTCCTGTTTTATGCTCATGCCCTGACACTGGTGGCCCTGGTGGTGGTGCAGCATAGGAAGATGAGGGCTACTCATGGGCCAGGGGGCCTTTCTGAGGGATCTTGGCTGTATAACTTCTAGGAAAATATAATTGATACTAAGTAATGGATTGAGGTGAGCAGCTGGGGCCATCACTTTGAGTGAGGGTGAGGATGTAAAAGTCAGAGACCACCCTGGGGAGGACACTCCCTGGCTCCATCCTCCGCATCTAGGATTTATTGGGAAGGTTTGTTACACATAGAAGGAGGAGAACCATTCCAATGGAGGGTTTGATTAGGGGACTAGAATCAATTATAAGCTCCTAGAGGAGGGGCTGTTTATATCCAACTCTGAGAACAGGTTGGGGCTACATGGGATTGGAGGGGAGGATGGGACCCCTTAAGAGATAAGCCTCAGAGACTGCCTCCTGCCTCCTCCCTCCCCTACAATTCTCCTTTATCATCTTCCACCCAGGAGCTGTCAGAATCCTGTCCTTTCTTCTGTCTCCAGATCAAAATCCTCCAAGAAATGCAGCTGCTTCAGTGACAAGAGAGAATTGTCATCTTCTGACTGAAGAAGAATTTGGGGTTTTGTTCCAGTGCATGAAGTGTGACAGTCAGAATAAAAGGTGAGGGCCTAGCAGATTAGCAGAGGGTATCAGAAGACTCAGTCTTGCAACCAGCTTCGAGAGACCGTGGCTGTGGCTCCCTGGTAAACATTTGGCCCTGTTGCATGGGGACCCCTGGGCAGGCAGTGGGAAGCCTGAGGTGTGGCTTATGGTAGCCTCACAGCTGCCACTATTTCCTGAAGCTCCTACTGGTTCTGTCAGTTAAGCCCTCATCCCAGTAGGCCAGCAACACCCTGAAGACCAAGAACAGGCCATGGTGAATCTCAGGGCCACTGAGTGCCTGGGCTGGCAGGGGTAGAGTGCCTCAGGGCTCCGTGACATTTAGGCTGAGCATGGGCTTTGGGAGTCAGACAGTTGCACTGGGCTCCCAGCTGCACCATGACCAGCCCTGTGTCTGGGGCAGGGGCCTCACTGTTCTGGAATTTGAGACACCATAGTCATAAATTTAACACAGCATTCTAACTGCTTTTTCTTTTTTATCTATCTTTCTCTATGTGCTACCGATCTCTGTGTTCATTTAAATTAAAAAAACATGTTATTTAATTTACTAAATATGTTATACAGCGTGTATTATTCTTCCTCATGTTTTTTTACTACATTGTATGATTCAACTCATATGAGGTACATATGGTTGTTCCATTCATAGAAACACAAAGTGGAAGAGTAGCTCCCAAGGGCCAAAGGGAAGGTAAAGGGGGGCTGTTGTTTGACAGGAACAGAGTTTCAGTTTTGCAAAATGAATAAAATTCCCTATGAATGCAAATGATGGTTGCAGAACAATGTGACTGTGATTAATTCCTCTGACCTGCACATTAAAAAATTGTTAATATAATTAATTTTATGTATATTTTACCACAATGTAAAAAAGGACTTTTTAAAATGAACAAGGATTATAGAAATCTGCAACAGTGTAAATGAGTATCATGAATATAATCTTGCAATAAAAATTGATATAAAATTATCCATACTACATAATTTCATTTATATTAAATCCAAAAATCAAAACTGAGGGTCTGGCTTCCACTAATGGTAAAGCAGCTAGCTGAAGTAACACTCTCATAGAGAAAAATGATTAATCCTGGATAAAATAGTATATATCATTATAGAAACACTTCTATATAGAATACATGTATGAGATATATGTATATAAGAACTGAATGAGGATTTCAGCTGTGCCCTCCGTAGGAGAAATAAGTATTGAAGTTAGAATTCAGCCCAATTAACACCCTCTTTAAAAAACAACACTCTTTGAAGGGACGCAACAGAATCCAAAGTCTCTATAACTCTTGTATGCAGTCTCTAGTGCACAATTTTTAAATATATGAGATGTGTGAAGACACATGAGAATGTAATACATACACAAGATAAAAAGCAGGCAGTAGACATCTCCAAGATGTAATCAGAAGACAAGAATTTGAAGGCAGCTATTATAAGTATGCTCATGGGGGGAGAGGAAAAGATTCCATAAATGAACAGATGTTGAACCTCAGCAGCGAAATGAAAAATAGTCAAATATAAAAATATGAAGTCATAATTTTGAGCTTATCTATAGATCAGAAACAGAAAACAAAGCAATAGAAATTATCTGATCTGAAGATGGAAGAAAAAAAAGAAAAAGCTTAAAGAAAATGAACAGAGCCTTACAGATCTGTGGAATGATTGAGTCTGAGAAGAGGGAAGAGACAGAAAAAATTAAATGGGTACAAAAGTAAATCAACAAAATTTAGAGAAAATAGACAGAGCCTTAGAGACCCATGGAATGATTGCGTCTGAGAAGGAGAGCAGAGAGACACAGGAATTAGATGTTATACAAAAGTAAATCAACAACTAATACCTCAAAATTTCCAAAAATTGTTCAAAAACCTAAATTTTTGTATCCAAAGGTCCACCCCCAACCCCCCACCCCCCACAAAAATACAAATAAAACCATACCAAGGTCATATTGTGATTTAGGAAACTAGCAGGGGAGGACTGTCAATTGACTTGATATGCTTTATCATTTTTATTATTTATAAGAATGGAAATAGGTTCTCCTTAAGAGTTTTTTTCTCGGAGAAAGTCTGACATGTGAGGCACAGATGAGTTTTTAAAGGTAGATGACTATTCTATCCTTGTCTTAAATGTTCCATTTTTTACCTTAGAAATTATTTATATTTGTTTCTTCCAAATCCTGCAGTAATATTGATGCTCCAGAAAGAATCCCCACGGAGATTCTGCTCTTATGCGTCCACCCTCAGGGAGCTGAGGCTGTGCCTATGACAGTTTCAACAGCGAGTAGTCTTGGAGTACTTAATCTGAAAAACTTAATGGAAACATGAATTAAGAGAATGATCACTGTTTCGTTCTATCAGCAAATTATTAAAAGTGGTCCAAAGGGGCTATTTAAAAAGAGATATTAAAAGATTTTCCAAGGGAGCCGTATTCAGGGCAGAAACGCAGACACTGTCCCTGACCTCACCACACAAACTTCGCTCATGTGTTGGGAGGGAACAAGGGGGCGCTGTAGCCCTGCTGACCTGGATCAATCACGGCCGGGAGGTTCACACTAGGACCCGGAGGACTAGGAAGAAGCCTGGGTTGGGTCAGAGAAGGGGTGGATGTAGCTCCCAAAGCCCCTTCCTGTGGCTGTTTTCTGACTGAATAGAGCAGGGTCAGGCCCTTCCCCTGGGACTTTTTCTCCTCTTTATTGCAGTGGCGGGAGCGTCCCCGTGAGAGACCCGACCCAGGCGTGGGCCCTGCAGCCGGCCCGGGGATCCAAGGGGCGCTCCTGGGGTGCAGAGGAGGATTTGTGACAGCCCAGAGAACAGAGGATTTGAAAAGGCAAATGGCAGGTGACTAGAGACAGGATGTTTTCATTTCTGGCGGTGAACTGACGGTTTCAGACACTCGCGAGGGGGCTTCTCGAGGGGATCCCAAGAAGCCTGATAACTGTCGCGTCCGCAGCCATTTGCCAACCTCTAGGGAGGGGTGCACTGCGCATGTCTGAAATGGCAGGCCCGGTACCCCATCCCTAGAGACGCCCTGCCACTGTGCATGTCTGAATGGGCAGGACCATTACCCTAGGGACGGGTGCACTGCGCATGTCTGAAAGGGCAGGACAGTTACCCCACCGCTAGGGACTGGCTACATCGCGTGTGTCTGAAAGGGCGTGGCGAGGGGAGGAGCGAGAAGGGGCGGGGCCGAGCGGAGAGGCGGGACGAGAAAAGGGGCGGGGCGTGCCCAATTCCGGCCAAGGAACATTAGTATGGCAACCCTGTCGCGGAGGCCATGAGAGGCGACCCGCCCTATGTTGGTCTGGAGAAATCGAACTTCCAAAATGACAAGCGCGAAGCCCGCAGCTCCGGGAGACAGGGTGCCTCAATTTCAAGGTGAAACTAGCCGCCCTAGCTGCACTGTCTCACCAGGCAGGAGAGATTTGGGAACAGCCAGGCTTCCTTCCGCAGGGCGAAATGGCTGGGCTGCGTGGAAGGGCGGGGCAGGGAGCAGAAAGGTCTTAGTGCATTGCAGGAGTTACAGTGTCTGGTCCGCTCCCAGCCGGTTGGTCGCAGGGCTGAGGGTCTGCGATGTGGGCCTGCTCCGGGCTGGGGGAGTGCGGAGCTCTTGGGGAGGGGCAGGGCGGTGCGCGCCTCGCGGGGCATGCTAGGAGTTGCAGTGTCTTCACTGGTTCCCCAAGGTGGATGGCGGGGCTGCAGGATGACAACCCAGATTGAGACAGGAGAGGACGCGGGGCGCAGCCCTGGAGGGAGGGGCAGGGCGGCGTAGGCGGCTTCACTTCCAAAGCTTTGCTGGCCATTGATTCCATGCCAAACCGTCGCCCAGGGAATTGAGTCAGGAGAGGAACTTGAGGAGCAGGTCTGGATTGGGCAGTGAGGAGGGTGTGTTGCTGCGAAGTGCACCCCGCCTTTGCCCAAATCGGGAGTGTCTTGTCCTCACTCACCTGCCTTTTCGCTGCTTAGCGCGATTTTCTCTCCCACCTGCACCCGGGGTCTTTCCAGAGCATCGCGCCTCCTCCAGCCCCTGGAGCCGCCTGCTTTCCTAAGTGGCTGTGGGAACTGGCCTGAGGTCCCAGACGCTATCCACCGTGCTGCTGTCCTCCACTCTCTCCAAGCAGAGCGCAAGTTCAGCTGTCTTTGAAAGACACCTATGTGGGGAAAAGAAAGATCAGATCGTTACTGTGTCTATGTAGAAAAAGGAAGACATAAGAAACTCCATTTTGATCTGTACTAAGAAAAATTGTTCTGTTTTGAGATGCTGTTAATCTGTAACTTTTGTACCAACTCTGTGCTCACAGAAACATGTGCTGTATTGACTCAAGGTTTAATGGATCTGGGGCTGTGCAGGATGTGCTTTGTTAAAAATGTTCTTGCAGGCAGTATGCTTGGTGAAAGTCATCACCATTCTCCACTCTCTATTAACCAGAGACACAATACACTGCGGAAGGCCGCAGGGACCCCTGCCCAAGAAAGCCTGGGTATTGTCCAGGTTTCCCCTCACTGAGACAGCCCGAGATATGGCCTCTTGGGAAAAGAAAGACCTTACAGCCCCCCAGCCCCACACCCCTAAAGGGTCTGTGCTGAGGAGGATTAGTGAAAGAGGAAGGCCTCTGTGCAGTTGAGATAAGAGGAAGGCATCTGTCTCCTGCACGTCTCTGAGAATGGAATGACTCAGTGTAAAACCGACCATACATTCTATTCTGAGATAGGAGAAAACCGCCTTATGGCTGGAGGCGAGACATCATGGCGGCAATACTGCTCTGCTAAGCTTTACTGCACTGAGATGTTTATGTAAAGTTGAAGATAAATCTAGCCTACGTGCACATCCAGGCACAGCACCTTTCCTTAAACTTATTTATGACACAGATTCCTTTGCTCACATGTTTTTCTGCTGACCCTCTCCCCACCATCACCCTATAGTCATGCCACATTCCCCTCGCCGAGATAGTAAAAATAGTGATCAATAAATACTGAGGGAACTCAGAGACCAGCGCCGGTGCAGGTCCTCACTTGCTGAGCGCCAGTCCCCTGGGCCCACTTTTCTTCCTCTATACTTTGCCTCTGTGTCTTATTTATTTTCTCAGTCTCTCGCCTCCATCTTGCGAGAAATACCCACAGGTGTGGAGGGGCAGGCCCCCTTCACAGCTACTGCCTTTCCTGGGGATGCACAAATTCAGAGCTTTGCAGGGAGTGAGCATGGGCGGTGGCTTCCTGAAAATGTCACCCTCACCAGCGCCTTCTTCGCAGATGTGGAAGTGGAGGCATGAGGGAGGGTAATTATTGGGTTACCGAGGTGCTGCTAAGAGCAGAGGAGAAAATCCCAGTTCCGAGCCTTGTGTCTTGTGTGACATTTCACCAACCCATTTAAGTACGCAAGCCCCCAAATATCTACCTAAAGATTATGATGGTTTAGATATTTTACACTTAAAATCATTGGCCTCATGTCGACTGAAGCCTAACTGGCCAGTGTCTCAAAGACACAGATGATGACCTGATCCCCCAGGAACAGATGGTGCTCCAGCTTTGTGGGAGTGACTTTCAAGGGATGGAGCACTTGGGTGGGGGGTCTTTGATACCTGTCAGTTTTCACATCTCTGCTTTGGGTGAAAAGCTCATCACTCACAGCAGTCAGGATATGCCTTTACTTGCTGGGGCTGAACTGTTGAAACTTTATGTCTAAACAATGGAAACATCCAGGAGCATTTCTGCTTTCATGGAGACTCTTACTAATTGACGTCCCTAAAGCCCCATGTCCTCAGGGACAGTTCCTTTTATTCTTGGATGGTACCAGCTTTCATGCTGTTAAATCTAATCTGTAAAAACCTGAGCGTTAATCTCCATGAATATAAGATCTTGTTCTTTCTCATTTAAATGCCCTCCCTTTTTTTCTCTTGTCTGATATTGTGAGTAGGATTTCCACTAAAGTGTTGAAAGAAGTAGTGAGAGTGGGCATCTTTATCTTAAAATAAATCTTAGAAAAGAAGATTCCAACATTTCACCATTTTCTGTAATGTTAGCTATGGGCTTGTCCTATAGTTAATAGGGAAAGTACTTCTTTATTGTGAGGTATATTCTTTCTATACCTAATTTGTTATGAATTTTATTAGAAATGGATTTTAAAATTTGTCAAAATAATTTTAGGCATCCATAAAAATAGTCATGATTTTTAATCTTTTCATTGTGTAAATAAAATTTATGGCATTCATTAATTTCCACATGTTAAAATATTCTTGCATCTCAGGAATAAATCTAACTTGATCATAATAAATGATCCTTTTAAAGTGCTTTTGAATTTCATTTGCAACTTTGTGGATGGTTTTGCATGTATGTTCATTGGGGATATTGGCCTTTATTTTTTTTTCTTGTAATGACCATCTCTGGCTTTGGTATCCGGGTAATGCTGGCTTCATAAAATGAGTTTGAAAGTATTCCTTTTTCTTCAATTTTTTCAAAGATTTGGTTCTTTTTAAATGTTTGGTAAAATTCAGCAGTCAAGTCATCAGATCTAAACTCCTTACTCACTACTGATCTATTCATATTTTCTATTTCTTTATGGTTCAGTCTTGGTAGATTGTACACATCTAGAAATTTATCCATGTCTTCTACCTTATCCAATTTGTTGGGATATAATTGTACATAGGAGTGTATGTACATAATAGACTTATCACCTTTTGTATTTCTGTTATACCAGTTGTAATGTCTCCCCTTTAATTCTGATTTTATTTGAGCATTTTCTCTTAGTGTAGCTGAAGATATGTCAATTTTATGATTCCAAAAAAAGACTCTTACTTTTTTCTCCATTTTCTATTGTTTTTCTAGTCTCCATTTATTCCTGCTCTGATTTTTTATTAATTTAATCACCTAGTAACTTTGGGATAATTTATTTCTCTTCTAGTTTCTTAAGTTATATCATTATTTGTTTAATTGTGATCTGTCTTCTCTTTTGATGAAGGTGTTTACTGCCACTCAGTCTCACTGGGATTAGCATCCATATGCACTATGGTCATTTTGTTTGAGTCCATCAAACTCCTGATCCTAAGATTGCACCTTTGGCATACTGGTAAGCAGCAGTGCTAAAAGCCGACACGATGGGTAGGGGTTTTACAGTGAGAGAATTACACACCATGTTTCGAGAGGGGCTAATGTTAAATGCTGTTTTTTTCTTTTTATTACTCATCAGTTTCTAAACCATAAGGCAGAAGGAATGTGCACCTCATCATGAGAGTGCACATGACAGCAGCAAAGGAAGCTGCAACTTAGAAAAGGCCACTATTCTTGCTTGCATGACAGTAGCACTTGTCAGAGCAACCAAGTGACATGCATAATTCTCTCCAAAGTAAAAGTCCCTTTTGTTTCTGCAGTTTTACAAAAGACCATCCCTGAGCCTGTCCTGAGACTGTGCAATAATAAACAATGTTCAGATGACTACCCAGGCATTTAGTAATAATAACCAGACCAGATGAAGTGACCACAGAGATATACCCTGACTGTTGGTAATCAGGAGTGAAGTACTGACTGATCAAGGTTCTGTCTTTTCACTGCCTTGACAGGCAAGTGTCTTGCAAACTGCCTGCGAAACACAGGCTAAACCTGATGACACATCATGCCGGAGCAGAGTCAATTGACCATTTATGTCTAGGTGATGAGTGTGCTTTAGTGTGGGCAGGGAAGGCAACTCATGATAAAGGCCATAAACTGCTATTTAGACCAAAGCAAAAGCCCACCACCAACTGGTGGCTCTGACTGAGTTGACTTTTAATGTATCATGAAACCAGTAGGCCAAAAGCAGTTAAAGTTGAGCAGGTGTCCTCAGTTATGGTTGGTTAATCCAGTTTGTGTTGTGAATTGTTTGATTAGCCTCCCCTTTACCCCGTTAGTGAGGGAGAAATTACCACCCTAGGGCTACTGGAAGGGTTAAAACCATGGCACCAATCACTGGACAGATAAGATTGACAGCAGTTATTCATTACATATAATCATGAAAGGAGGAAAGTACTGTAAGGTAAACAGACCTACACAGGGATTGCACCTGGGAGCAGAGAGAACAAACAGGAGGTGTCAGGGGAAGGCTTTGTAATATCAAGAGGGTGAGATGCTCCTGGTTCCCACAGGAGGTTGTTATTGGTTGGTCTGAATAATTCTGTGATCTTGGGGGAAACTGAAACACATTATGCAACCAACTGCTAAGACTACAATAACACTATAATATTGCAATGCTGTAATGTACTACATACTATGATACTAATTACAGGATTCTCACTTTGTTGATAGATTCTTGGAAACTGACTTTTTATTACTATGTGAACGAAACCAATCTTACCATTGGCTAATTGATAAAAATAAGAGTTAATTTCCTATAATATATAGTTTTTTCTTTCACTTAAAATCAGTTTCCAAGAACCTATCAATGACGTTAAGTGAGCACTTACTGAATATGTATTTTAGTGATGTGTAATAGAAAGTAGCTACATAAAATACACTATATAAAATATACTATTCGTATACAAAACTATACTTTGTGCTAAATATTACACTGGTTAAACACACAACAATGTTCTAGAAATGGACAGACCATATATATGATGTTGTTTTGTCATAAGTAGGTAAATGTAAACCTACCTTTAAAGGCCAAAGGAGTTGAGAGGTTGAAGAAAGAGGCTGACGAATCAAGTTTCTTAGAAGGAAACATTTAAGAGGAACTTATGAATAGAGGCTATGTCTCAGATGGTTGAAGATGGTGCATCCCTGTACTGTTACCTCCCAAAACCTAGACACTTATCACAGGAAAGGGATGTATAGGGCAATTGAAATCACTATATAAATTTGCCTAAGGGTGGGATTTATGCTAAGTACCTGTTCACAATAACTTCAACATTGTTTTGACTTAAGGGTAGAGCTTACAGAAACAGTCAGTTTCAATATATAACATAGGTACTTGAACCCCCCCTCAAAAAAAAATTGGAAGAAGTACCTGTGTCATAATTTTATTTTTTTCAGTAATTTAAAATCTTAAAATATTGTTATGTTCAATTAAGTAATCTTAAGTTTCTCACTAAAAATTAACATCGCTAAGCATTAAATAATAGTTTTAAGAGAGTTTTTACCCCAGCACCAGTGATTGGATAGCAGAGCTCTAGGCTGCATCTCTTCAGGCCTGAGTGACAGAAGATGTGAACCAACTCGTAGCCAAATAAGGACAGAGCGAATAGTTCCAAGCTGCAGCCCTTTTCAGGCAGGACTCCCCCTTATACTGAAGCCTGGCCCTCACTGTGGGACATTTGCATTTAACCTTGTATATAAGGTTTTTTTAATCTGTAAATTATATATATGTGGCCAAGCATGGTGGATCTCATCTATAATCCCAGCACTTTGGTAGGCTGAGGAGAGAGGAGCTCTTGAAACCAGGAGTTCAAGAGCAGCGTGGACAACATAGTTTGAGTGCCCTGTCCCCCACCTTTTCTACAATAAAATGAAAAAATTAGCCAGGTGTGGTCATGCATGTCTGTGGTCCCAGCTACTTGGCAGGCTGAGGTGGGAGGGTCACTTGATCCTGGGAGGTAGAGGCTGCAGTGAGCTGAGATCAGGCCACTGTACTGCAACCTGAGTGACAGAGCGAGATCCTCTCTTTCCCTCTTTCTCTCCCTTACTCTGTGTGTGTAGGGGGGGGCGGGGGGGAGATGTGTATTATTCAAAATAAAAACAATATAATGGCAATTATTATTATTTTTGAGACAGAGTCTCACTCTTTCACACAGGCTGGAGTACAGCGTGCAATGTTGGCTCACTGCAACCTCGCCCCCCAGATTCAAGTGATTCTTCTGCCTCAGCCTCCCGAGTAGCTGGGATAACAGGTGCCCACCACCTTGCCCGACTAATTTTTGTATTTTTAGTAGAAACATGGTTTTGCCACGTTGGCCAGGCTGGTTTCGAACTCCTGAGTTCAAGTGATTCTCCTGCCTGGGCCTCCCAAAGTGCTGGGATTACAGGCATGAGCCACAATGCCCTGCCAATGATAATTATTTTTAAATTTTAGATTTTACAATCTTTCTGACCCCTTGGCTCTTGAGGCAGCTTGAGCTTTGAAAATAGGCAATCCTCTATTGCAGCAATCTGCAATAGAAGTAAAACATGAGCCACGTGTCTCAATTAAAATTTTCTAGCAGCAACATAAAAAAGAAAAATAAGTGAAATTGATTTTAATAACTTAACCTAATATATCCAAAATATTTTAACATAGCAGAATTGAATTAAGTGTATATATATATATATATATATATATATAAATCTTTAAAATTCTTTCTTGTATTTTCCCCTAGTATGTCTCAGTTCACACTGCAAACAATACAGATGCACAGTAGCCCCCTGTGGCCAGTGCCTGCCACATTGCAAATGCATCTCTGAGAGCTCTGACTTTTCTGAATTTAGAAAGGTAAAGGGCCTGAATCCTCCTTTTCTGCCAGATGGGAGGAAATGCCCCTTCTCTGCCAATATCTCTCCTGTTTCAAGGATAAGAGAGGTTGTGCCTGAGAGGCAGCAGGGGCATACAAGAAACAAGTGTTCACAAGTAGACCACTGCTGTCCACTGTTGCTTGGTGTGGAGTCATCACTCCTCCAGGGATCAGACAGCAGTCCAAAAAAGATGCGACCCCAGAAGGGGGAAACCTCATGGTTTTAGACCTGTCCATAGCTTTGACCTGCACAGTTTAGATGTCAAGAGAAGAGATTTAAAGCAAACATTTTATCTTGCAATATGACGTTGGCAAATTAAAATAGAAAGAAATAAAAACATATTACCATAAATACCAATTAAACACAAAAGAAGGCAATAAGAGGAGAAAATAGCTACAAGAAACAAATAGAACTATTAACAAAATGGAAATAGCTCATTCTTTTCAAGATTAAAATGAATATATACATGGAGTAAAATGTCCAATAAAAATACATAAATTGGCTAAAGAGATTTAAAAAACAGATTTATTTTCTGCTGTCTATAAGAAACTCACTTTAGATCTAAGCACACAGATAGGCCAAAAGTGGCAGTATGAAAAATACCTTCTAGGAAAATTGCATCAAATGACAGCAGAGAGGTCATAATTATGTAAAATACACATTAAGCCAAAACTGAAACAAGAGACAAAGAAAGATATGATATAATGATAAAAGTGTCGATTCACTGGGGAAGCTGTATTAATAATAAATACATGCACACTTCACATCAGGGTTCCCAAATGTGTAAAGCTAACCTTGACACAAATGAAGAAAGAAATAGCTATGTAAAAATAGTAAGAGACATAATTACCCCACTATCAGTAATGAATAATAAAACCAGACAGAATGTTAACATGAGAACAGAGGATTTGAATAACACTGCAAACAGTGTAAACCTAAAAGACATATAGAAAACACTAGTCACAGTGAGTAGAAGTGAAAAAAGGAAAAAACAAACAAAACACTACACACAGCAACATCAGAATACACAATCTTTTTAAGAGGTCATGAAACATTCTCCTGTGTAGATGACCTACTAGGACACAAAACTAAGTTTTACTAAATTTAAAAATATTAAAATATGGGCCAGGCATGGTGGCTTGTGCCTATAATTCCAGCATTTGGGGAGGCTGAGGTGGGAGGATTGAGTGAGTTTAGGAGTTCAAGGCCAGTCTGGGCAACATAAGGAGACCCTGTCTCTACAAAATATAAAATAAAAAATTTAGCTGGGCACATATCTGTGCTTCCAGCTACTCAGGAGGCTGAGGTGGGAAGATTTCTTGAGCCTGGGAGATTAAGACTGTGGTTAGACATGATTGAGCCACTACTGTGCTTCAGCCTGAGCAACATAGCAAAACCCTGTCTCAAAAAACAAAGGATTAAAATATTACAAACTATCATTTTTGATTAAAAGGGAATAAAATTAGAAATCAATAGCAGAAGAAATACTGGAAAATCTGAAAATATGTGGAAATTAAACAACATGCTCTTGAGCATGTTCAAGGGTTGGAAGACAATATTATGAAGATGTCCACACTACCCAAAGTGATCTACAGATTCAATGTGATCTCTATCAAATTTTAACTCTCATTTCATTTTGCAGAAATACAAAAAAAATTTCTAAAACTTATATG
The DNA here is from genome assembly GCF_029289425.2 of Pan paniscus. Lineage (NCBI taxonomy): Eukaryota > Metazoa > Chordata > Mammalia > Primates > Hominidae > Pan > Pan paniscus. The sequence continues at coordinate 39,037,468 of NC_073267.2, read as the reverse complement.
GAATCTACAGTGAGTATCAAGAGCCAAACAACCTTCAAAAAAGGAAATAATATTAGAGGCGTCACACTCCTTGACTTCATAATGTATTACAAAAGTACAGTAACCAAACCATTTGGTACTGGTATAAAGGCAGATGGATAGACCAATGGAACAGAGTAGAGCACAGAAATAAACTGTCATTTATATGACCAAATAAAGAGTTATTTGTATATCCATATTCATTGCAGCATTATTCACAACAGCTGATAGGTGGAAGCAGTCCAAATGTCCCTCTATGAATGAGTGGATAAAGACAATTTGGAATATATAAATAATGGAATATTATTCAGTTTTTTAAAGGCAGGAGATGTGATTATTTTCACACTAAGGATAATCTTGAAGACATTATGAAAGTAAAATAAAGTAGTCACGAAAAGGACAAACACTGTGTTTTTCCAGTTAAATAAGGTATCTAAAGTGGTTAAACTCCTAGAAACAGAAAGTAGAATAGTATTAGAGCCTTGGGGGAGGACATAAGCGGGTAGCTGTTATTTCATGGGTATTGAGTTTTAGTTTTGCAACATAAAAGCATGACAGAGATATGTTGCATAACAAAGTGAATATATTTAATATTATGTAACTATGTACTTAAAATATCTAAGCTGGTTAATTTTATGTTTTTTTTTTGTTTTGTTGTTCTCTGGGGTGTTTGTTTGTTTTTTGCTTTCTATTTATTTATTTTTTTAGATGGAGTTTCACTCTTATTGCCCAGGTTGGAGTGCAATGGCCCCATCTCAGCTCACCACAACCTCCGCCTCCCAGGTTCAAGCGATTCTCCTGCCTCAGCCTCCAAGTAGCTGGAATTACAGGTATGTGCCATTACGCCTAGCTAATTTTGTATTTTTAGTAGAGATGGGATTTCTCCAGGCTGGTCTCGAACTCCTGACCTTAGGCAATCCACCCGCCTCAGCCTCCCAAGGTGCTGGGATTACAGGCATGAGCCACCACACCCAGCTAATTTTATGTATTTTGACTACATTAAAAATGAAAATCTTTCTAAAGAGATATCTATAGCCCTTTTTAAAAATTACCTTCAAATCATAAAAATATCAGAAAAAACAATAAAGAGGCCAGGTGCAGTGGCTCATCCATGTAATTCAAACACATTGGGAGGCTGAGGAGAAAAAATAGCTTGAGGCCAAAAGTTGGAGACCAGCCTGGGCAACGTAATAAGCTCTCATAAGTAGAAGGAAACTAGCAAATTACAAAATATATGGAACTTAAAACAGTACACCCTTGACTTCTTGTTGAAGGGTCAGAAAATTTGATATTGTTAAGATGTCAATACTACTGACAGTGAAGCACAAATTCAAAGTATTTTCTATCAAAATCCTAATGTCACATTTTTTGCAGAAATATTAAGTCTTAAAATTCATATGGAATCTCAAGGGACAATGAGTAGCCAAAATAGCTTTAGAGAAGAACAAAAAGAGGTATCACACTTCCTGATTTGAAAACAGATTACAAAGCTATATAAATACAAACAGAAAGACAGATAAATGATGGAACAGAATAGAGAACCAAGAAATAAACCTTCATGAATATCATCAAATAATCTTCCATCAAGTTGCCATGACCAAACAACAGGGAAAGAACAGACACTTTAACAAACAGTGTTATAAAACTGAATATCAAAACGGATGAAAATGAAATTGGACTTTTTCACTTGCACCATATACAAAAATATCTTAAATGAATTAAACACTTACATCTAACTAAGATAGCTATAAAACTCTTAAAATAAAATATATGGTAAACAATCATATCATGGCATTTGTCTTTGTGATTTTTTTTGAATATGACATTAAAAGCAGAAGTAACAAGAAAAACAGAAAAATTAGACTACATCAAATGCAATAAGCTTTCTGCACATCAAGGAAAACATTTAGTGGAGTAAAAATGCCACCTAAGAAATGAGAAAAAATTGTAAATGATATATTTGATAAAAGTTAATGTCCAGAATGTATAAAAAACTTATAAAACCCAACAATAAAAAGTGAATAACCATATGTAAAAATGGACAAAACTCCCAACAGATGTTTCCACAAAGCAGACATACAAATGGCCAAGAGAAATTTGAAAATATGCTAAAATTCATGAATTTTTAGATAAATAAAAAGCAAAACCCCAATGAGTTATTACCTCACACTCATTAGGGTGGCCACTATCAAGTAAGAAAAAACAACAGGTGTTTTCAAGGATGTAGAGAAATTTGAATACTTGTATACTGGTGGTGGAAAAAATAATAATGCAGCCATTATGGAAAACAGTACAGAGTTTCCTCAGAATATTAAAAATGGAATTATCATATGATCTGGCAATCCCATTTCTGGATATCTATCTAAATTGCAAAGCAGGACCTGAAAGAAACATTTGCACACCCTTGTTTATAACAGAATTATTCTCAAAATCCAAAAGGTAGAAGCTACTTAAATGTACCTTGACAGATAAATAAGTAACGAAAATATGATATATGCATACAATGAAATATGATTTTAAAAGGAAATCTTATCACATGCTACAATAACAATAAATCTTTAGGACATGATGGTAAGTGAAATATGCCAGGAAACAAAGTGACAGTGAGTGCATGATTCCACCTGTGAGATATCTTAAGTAGTCCAATCATGGAAACAGAAAGTAGGAAGTGTTTGTCAAGGGCTCAGGAGAGGGCAAAATGGGCAGTTATTGTTTAACGGGTACTGAGTTTTAGTTTTGCAATGGAAAAGCTCTAGAAGCCTGTTGCATAACAATGTGGATATATGTAATACTATTAAAGTATGCAATTAAAAAGGTAAAGAATGGCAAATTTTGTTTTGTGTTTATGTTACAATTAAAATATTGTAAAGTGATACATAAAGGAGATACTGTGTTATAAACTTTTCACAAAATTACCTTCAAATTACAAAAGTGATTCCCTCACACAAAGATAATATAGATTCCTCAATAAACACATGGGTAAATTAAAACTATTTACATGACTACTCTCCTGAATAAGATAAAACAACTTTTGACACCAGCCAAGAAAAGAAATATGCAAGATAAGTTATGAACAAACGGAGTATATTTATAGAGGCAAAGAAACATACATGAATTTATTGGTGATAGACATGGCTGATTCATAGTTTAATTAAACCTCAGTTCGACTTAACGTGTACACACAGAGTTGCAGATATACATCCGAAATCACAATACTTAGATAAAACCAAATACAATACACAAATGTCAAGGAACGTACCCTAAAAAAGAAACACAGTAATATGAAATTGCAAAACAAGAATGAGAGAAACATTTACCAAAAAACTCCTGTATAAAACATAGATGTACTATTAAGAAAGAATCCTCCTAGATAACTACAATTTTCAGCTGTGACTGTGCACCTGCGGTGAGCAGGGATTTTGGATCATGACTGCGTTAGGAAGACGCTCCAGGTGACAGGCAGTGCCACCTCCAGAGAAGCCACTGCTGCGATCCGGGGTGCACCGGGCAGCGCGGGTCGAGGCAGCTGAAGCGCTGGCTCGGGAGTCCCAAAGGGCGCCCCGGCCCAAGAGACACCGCTCATGCTCCCGAGCGCCCCGCAGGCCACCACCGCCTCCTCCGTGTCTGCAGCCCCCACTGGGCACCCGACCCCTTCCTGGACTGCGGAGGTCCTGTTCCTTCTGGAGCGACTGACAGCTTTTCTCCCGGCCTCCTCCCTTGCTCGTCCGGCAGATGCAGGACCGGAGATCTGAGCTGGTCCTGCGTCTCTGAGGAGCCAGGGGGCCAACTGTGAGAACGATGAGGCGAGCTGCTGGGGGAAGGGGCGACAGGAATGCCGGGCTCCTGGGGCCGCTGTCGGCGGCGTGGGCAGGGCTGGCTGCTTCCTGGGCCAGATGGTCAGAGGTATCAGAGGTGGCCACCGTCCCCACCCTTGGCCCCCTAAGCCGGCATTCATACATTCTGTGCTCAAGAGACGGAAGAAGCTCAGCGGGAGCTGCTGCTCCAGGAGGCGGAGTGGCCTGGCGGGGGCGCTCACAGCCGCCACCTGCTGCGAGGCGGGCTGGTCTGCTGCCTGGGCCCACGAACGCCCGCCCTTGTGCAGGACACACCGCCGCCCTTGACCCGCTTTCTCCCCACCCTGCTGTGCAAAAATGTTCAGGTGCCAGATCTCGGGCATTCTGGGCAAGTGTACTGTGGCGGGGAGGCAGCAGGGAGGAGGGGTTTGCCAGGAGCCCTGAACAGAGTTTCTTGGAATGGAGAGGAGAGAGAGGTGGCTGGCTGGTTCCAGTTGTAGGTAGGGGCACGACAAACACCCGGCAGCCCGGCAGCCCGGCAGCTGTCCCTGGCCTAGGGCGCTCCCCCGCAAATTTTCCAAGGCTTCTTTTGGCTGCCAGTGATCTCACGGTTCCACTCATGCCTGCCAGGGAGCCCCGAGGTGGGAATGCGACCCGAGGTGGACCCTGACGAGGCCTGGCGTCCCACCCGCCCGCCCGCGATCCTGATCCGTCCGGCTGGCTTTCACGCTGGTTGTCTGGCGGCCACCTTTATATATAGCAAGCTCGACCAGCGGGGGCAACGTGGGATTGGGTGGCCGGAAGGTTAAAGGGGATATTAGGTTATGGTGGGGGGTGGGGGGGCGTCCTGAGGCTTATAGTAGTAATAGTAATAATATTCTTCTTTTTATTATGTAATTTATAAATATAAATGGTCATAAATACACAAATAATATACACTTATGTAGATACTATAAATGTCATAGTATAAATATGTGTAATACATAGATTATATATTTTAGTAAATATTTATGTATAAATATTAAATCAGTAATTATAATTATTTGGTCCTTGCTGGGATTCATCATTATTGTAATTATTACCATGATTATAAATAGTAATTGTAGTAGTAGTAGTAATAGTAGCAGCTTTTTTTTTTTTTTAATAACAACACTGAATCAACTGTCTCTATCAAATAAAGGTGTTCAAGTGACTGGAGATAATAAAGAAGGTTTCAGTCCGTGGGATTTAAAAAATCCACCCAAGAGCCTGGTGATGCTCTGACCCACAGTCTGTGAAGCAACCAGCTGGAAACTGCATACAGCAACCCTAATGGTCAGGACTGCACTGACGGCTTTGCCTCCTTTTTGCCCTTGCTTCCAACTTAGGATGAACAGGGAGAACCAAATAGGCACCCTCTTACCAGTCAGGTAGGATCCCCTCTTCCAGTGATACAGGAGATGGAAATAAATTGTTTAGGCAGATAGGGCAAAAGAGTCCTTGGCAGAATTTCTAACAAAAAACATCCCAAGAAATCATTTCTTTCTAACAAAGAGCAGCCTGAAAGATTGAGCTGCAAACATAGATGAGGAAGCTGGAAGCTTGCCTGGGGGGAGGCCTGCAGCTGCACTTATAATGTCCACCATGGGGATTCATCTTCCCTAATTTTTTTGTTGTTGTTGTTAACACATGCACGGTAAGAAAGAAATAAGCAACATAGAGTAGCTACCCATGTGCGTAATAAAAGATTGGTGTGGGGGCGTCCAGAGATTTGTGCCCTATGCAGATGGCACACCTGGTCCTAACCTTTTTCACACCTGATGTAGATCAGACACTGCTCCCCACTAGCTCATCTATAAAAATCTTTGCTTTTCACTGTGCATCAGCAACCTATTTTTCCGGGACCCCTCTCTGTAGCAGAGAGCTATTCTCTTTCTTTCGCCTATTAAATTTCCACTCTTAACCTCACCCTTTGTGTGTCCTCACCCTTGATCTCTGTGGCTGTGAGACAATGAACCTTGGGTGTCACCCCAGACAATGAGGCCACTTCACTAGCAGCTGCCTCTGGCTTCCTCAAGCAGCTGGCAACCCCATCAGGACTCCTCTTCCCCTTTTCCACCACACAGATTTCCCATTCCTCTCCCTGCCTTTGAGTCTCTGCCAAACACTATTGAGATGCATGAAAGAACCTTAAATGCATATTACTAACTAAAAGAAACTGATCTGAAAAGGCTGCATACTGTAAGATTCCAACTCCATCACATTCTGGAAAAGGCACAACCATGGAGACAGTAAAAAGAGCAGTGGTTGGCAGTGGTTGGGGGAGAGAGGGATGAACAGGCAGAGCACAGGGGATTTGCAAGACTGTGAAACTACTCTGTATGATATGACAGTGGTGGATATGGCATTAGACATCTGTTCAAACCCACAGAATGTACTGAGGACTAAACTGACATTTTTTTCTCTCTTGCCCAAATTCCTATCTAAGGGGCCTGGGGAGTCATACCCTAGAAACTAACATCTCAACAGATGGGCTTTATTTAACCTTATATATAACACAGCTTACTTTCCCACCTGACTCTCGTATAACATCATATGACAGATAAAGAAGGAAATAAAAATATTTTACCCCAAAATAGGATTTTTTTTGCACATTTTGAAATGGCCCTGCAAAGCTATCTCTTGTGGGGAACATTTGCATCCGTAAAGAATCTCTATTACCATAACTAGCTCTTTTCCCTTCCAGGCTCTCCCAATCCTGTAGAGATTAGCTGAAAGTCTAGCACCTTTTAAAAGTCTGAATAGGAAACATTGGCCATCTATTGTCTCCAAGGGCGACCCCCATGAGACTTCATCTACATGGTAAGAACCTTGGTCTCCACAACCCCTTATCTTGACCCAGATACTCCTTTGTATTGATTGCAGGTTTTTGGATAATAACTGTTTCAATCAATTGCCAATCAGAAAGTCTTTGAATCCACCTATGACCTGGAAGCCTTCCTCCCACCGACCCCCTTCGAGCTGTCCCACCTTTCTGAACTGAAGCAATGTACATCTCACATGTACTGATTAATGTCTCATGTCTCCTTAAAATGTATAAAACCAAACTGTAAAACAACCGCTTTGGGCACATGTTCTCAGGGCTTCTTGAGACTGTACCTTGGGTCACTCACATTTGGCTTAGAATAAATCTCTTCAAATATTTTACAGAGTTTGGCTCTTTTCACTGACAATACAACACCAAGAGTGACCCTAATGTGAACCACAGACTTTGGGTGATAATGATGTGTTGGTGTGGGTTTAGCAGTAGTAACAAATGCGCCCTGCTGATGTGGGACACGGACAGTAGGGCAGGCTGTGCGTGTGTGTGTGTGTGTGTGTGCGCGCGCATGTGCGTGAGTGCGCACGAGGCCGGTGAGGGGTGCATATGAGAGCTCTCTGCATGCTCAGCTCAATTTTGCTGTGTAGGTGTAGAAAAAAATCTTTCCTCCACCCATCTTAGGTTTATTGCCTTGGCCCCACAAATTTAGACCAATGAAAGCCAGGTTAACAAGAGAAAACAACGCATTTATTAATTCATGCATCATGAATTCATGAGAGTTCAGTGATAAGTAATAATTCAAAAAGGTGGTTAGAATTTGGGCTTACTAGCACCCTAATGAGAGAGCAATGTATTTGTAGAGAAGTGGAAAGACAAAGGAAGGGGACCTTGAGCTTCTTTGGATAACAAGTTGTGGGAAGGTAGATATATGGGGGAAGCTGACAGATAAGGTTGATTTGGCATGCTTGTGATGTTGATTTTTCTGGTGCCACCTCTGGGCTGGTAAGAGCCATCCTGCCCTTCTGGTAGATGGGGGCAGGGCAGAGAGTTTGTCCTATGTCTACTTGGTTTCAGTTGTCTTCAGCTCAAAATAATCTTTATGTCAGAGTGGCATATTTTGGGATGGCATACTCCAAGCCCCTTCAGCTGTGAATTCAAAACAACTCTAAAAAGTCAATTAAAAATTGTATTCCTATAACATGGCCCTTGCTGGTGGGGCTCAGGACACACCACCCCAAAATATGACAGTACAAAACCAGATATGTGAACACAAAATATACTTCTTAGGCAAATTTTGATCTTGTTATTCTAAGAAATTGCAGACACAGGAGTAGCTCTGAAAAACTGCCCTTTTGTAAAAGAAATGTATAACTATAAAAGAAATCTACATTAGTGAAGTATCTGTATCAGGAAGAGGGCTGGTTCCAGACAACATCTATCACCCCAGAGACTTCTCTCTGCAGAACAAGACACCTTTTATTCACCAGACATTGCCTCCCCTCACCCTCCCAGAACTTGTGCCCATCCCCAACAAGCCCCAAGCCCCCATTCCTTTCTGTAACTCAGGACACTATCTAACCTTCATTCATCTGGCCCTTCTCCTGGTCTATAGTTTGGGGGACTCCTGTGCATATAGATGTAATTAAAATGGTTTTTCTCCTATTAGCCTTTATTATGTCAATTTAATTCCTATCCAAGCCAAAGAACCTAGAAGGGGAAGGGAAAGCCATTTTTCTCTCCACTACCTGCTTTTCAAGATCCCAGTTTGTTGGAACCACTTCAGAGTTAACCCTCTGTAAATACTCGTCAGTACTCATCTTTTCAGTGTTTCCACCTGACATTCACTCTTTATTTCACTCTTACGTCTCCCAACAGGTTGCTCAAGAAACTGCTCTCCCTTGCTGTGGACACTGCTGACTTTTGTAAAATACATTTACAGGAGGCCATTGGTTTGGACTGAGCTTCTGCACTAGGTCCAACAGACTGAGATGGAGCAGGCACCCCTATTAGAGGCCTGCTAGGCCTCCTCCAAGCATAGAAACGAAGGAAAATCTTGATTTATTTCAAGGGAAATTCCAGGTACCTAGCTGGCCTTGAGAAGTAAATGAGCCACCTGATAAGCAAGAAGGGAATAATAGCTGCAAGTAATAGCCACTCAAGTAAGTCAGAGCCACAAGGTGTTTGGTCCCCTATTGAAACTAAAGATTACATCTTAGCATATGTCCATGAATGGTTTTTCAGAAACCTGGACCCACCTCAGATGGAAAACACTGACCATCATCACAGAGACCTCAGATGTCGGGGAGCTGGGGGCTGCACTCTGATGGCTGCTCTTTGTTCTAAATTTCTTTCTCAGGGGTTTGGAGAGAGTCATGCCCATAGGCCAGACCTTAACATTCCTTTCTGCTGACCCCAAGTTTTAGACAAAGCCTGGCTTCCTTAACCAATTGCAATCAAAGAATCCTGAAGCCGCCTATGACCTGTAAGCCCCTTGCTTCAAGAGCTTCTGCCTTTTGGGGCCAAACCAATGTATACCCTCTGTATTGATTTATGGTTTCCCTGTAACTTCTGCTTTCCTGAAATGTTCCCCAGCCTTTAAAATCCCTTGCTTGTAAGCCATCCAGGAGATTGGGTCTGAAGCATAAGCTGCCCCAATCTCCTTGCTTGGTGTCCTGCAAGTTAACACCCTCCTTTCTCCTGCTGCAAACTTCGGTATGGGTGTTTGGTTTTACCACACGGGGCAAGCAGACCCAGGTTCAGTTCAGTAACAAGACCAGACTGGAATGGAGTTCCTTGCGCTAAAGTTCCACTTTTCCAAACTAAAACTAAGTTGTTGATCTGACTTTCTGAGAAGTCAGGACACAGAGAGGTAACAGGCAAATCCCCAACAGGCCAGGTTTAGCCAGAGTGATAAGCAGTCCCTCCCCTCTGCTTAAAGGAAAATAACTTTGCAACCAATCTATGCTTTGTTCTTTGCTTCCACTTCAGCCTTTTCTATCCATAAAGCCCATCTCCCCCACTCTGCTCGGAGTAACGCTCAGTCTGTTTTATGGAATGAAGTGTTGCCTGATTCTAGAATAGCAAATAAAGCCAATTAGGATCTGTAAACTAAATCTGTTGTACTTTCGTCTTTTGATAGTTCCATGATGGAAAATCTAATGGCCACTTTCCATTTACCATGTCCAAGGAGCAGTCCAGGTAAGAGGTTCCTTTTGTTTCTGGGGTCCATCTTGCTCCTGGCTCCTGATGCCGATGCTTCTCCTTCTCATCCTGCCTTTCTGGTTGCTCCTCCCCAAGGTTTGCCAGTGTGCTCACAACCCTTGCTTGGGATTTAACATCTGGAGTGCGTCATAACTCACCCCTGGACTCTATTATTCTTTTATTGGTATGCCAGAAAAAAAGAACCCCAAGCCCTCTGGGTGACCAAATTGATATTTAAGGCATTAATTGCTAACTCTATTCTTAAAACCTCCAGATTTTATCTCCACTCAGAATTATATGTACAGCTGCCTAGTTGATTTCCAGACTGAAATGCCTCTTTGACATTACAGATTAAAACTGATCCCACTCTATTGTCCAGGTCATCTTCCTTGACTTGGCTGTGACCCAGACTTACTGTCTAAATAAAGGATGTGACAGCTCACCTAGGGACCCCATTCCAGACTCTAGGAGAGTTTCTCCAGTCTGTATCCCCCCATGTCATAAATAATCCATTACCAAGTGCTGTTCATTCTTCCAATACATCTCTCCAAAGGCTTCCCTTCATTTCTACAATGACCCCAACTGTTTCGCCACTTGCTCCTCAAAGAACCTCTGGATTTGTTTCTGGCTTTTGGCTACGAGGAATAAGCCTTCTGAGAACATTCAGCTCCAGGATTTTGTGTGAATGTAAGTGCTTTAGGGGTGGGGCGGGACCTTGCAGGCCATCCCTGGGTTGGATGATTCTCTAGAGGGACCCAGAGAACTCCACCAAGCTGACCTAAGCCCTTGAAAGTCAAACAGATTACCGCATGGCCCAATGCCTGCACTATAGCTCACTTGTTGGAATAAACTGCCCAAGAAAAATGGGGGTACGTGGTTACATTATCAGAGGCATCCCAGGTGGATCCTGGAGACATGGACAGTACCCGTAGACACGAAGTTGACAGCTGGAAGAAGCCTGTCTGGTTCAACCCGTCTGGCATATTCCTTCCTTCTCCATCCTCACTTTCTACCCCTCACAGGGACAGAGAATTTACAGCTTACTGAGCCAGGCCACTGCACTTTTGGACAACTCTACTAAATGAATTTTCCTCATGCCATCGCATAACTGCTACCTGCCACCAGAGCCTTAGAAATACATGGTTTTCCATCAAGCACTCATGAAACATGTAACTGTGGGTGCTTCTAGGGGGGTTCATGATGGATCCTCCAAGATCAACTAAACATAAAACAAACTCCCAGGTAACGGAACCATTTCAGCTATTAAATAAAATCATCTGTATTAACCTAGTTTAATTATGAGGGACATCTGTCCCAACATAATATATATATATAATAAATATATACATATATAATAAATATATACAATAAATATATAATGAATAAATATATATAATAAATAAATATATATATATATTTTTCTTTGAGACAGGGTCTCACTCTGTCACCCAGGCTGGAGTGCAGTGGTGCCATCACAGCTCACTGCAGCCTCAACCTCCTGGGCTCAAGCAATCCTCCCACCTCAGCTTCCTGAGTAGCTGGGACTATAGATGAATGCCATTATGCCCGGCTAATTTTTTAAAAACTTTTCGTATAGGCAGGGTTTTGCCATGTTTCCCAGGCTGGTCTCCAACACTAGGGCTCAAGCAATTTGCCTGCCTTGGCCTCCCAAAGTATTGAAATTACAGCATGAGCCACTGTGCCTCCAACATAATCATAATTTTTTTTAAAGAATAGTTGGTATTTGGGGGCCGGGTATGGTGGCTCACACCTGTAATCCCAGCATTTGGGAGGCAGAGGCAGGTGGATCACCTCAGGTCAGGGTAGTTCCAGACCAGCCTGGCCAACATGGTGAAACCCATCTCTACTAAAAGTACAAAAATTAGCCAGGCGTGGTGCACACCTGTAGTCCCAGCTACTCGGAAGGCTGAGGGGAGCGGATTGCTTGAACCCGGGAGTCAGAAGTTGCAGTGAGTGGAGATCGTGCCACTGCACTCCAGCCTGGGTGACAGAGCAAGACTCCATAAAAAAAATAGTTGGTATTTGAGGCTTTCTTTCTGAAAATGATGATAGTGGCACCATTCATCTGTTGAGGTTTTATATGAAAACAAAACCTTATACCATTGTGTGGAGAAAGGTGCTGACCGTCCTCTTTGCGGTGGGGTGAATATGGCTTCAGCACACCCAGCAGCTGTTTTGGGTTGTCAAGAAGAGAGGCCCAAAGTAGTCCAATTGTAATAGGGTCTCTCAGAAACCCAGCCCAGCTACTCCCCTCCCTCAGGTGAGTTTGTACCTTGCTGCTCACAGCGTGGTCCATGCACCAGCAGCACTGGGGTCACCTGAAGCTTGTGTGAAATGCGGCATCCCAGGCCTGCTGCACCACATGCATCAAAAGCACACATGTTCTTCCTATTGCTGAGAGGGAGGAGGGACGGCAGCACAGGAGCAAAGCCATCACTGTGATTGCCGTCAGGGACAGTGCCAGAGCACCCAGCCCTGAGCCCCACCACCACCACCGTTTGTCCTTAATTACAGAATTCACTTGAAATTAAAAATGCCCGCTCCCTAAATACCCACCCTCTCCTCTGGCTTTCTTTTTAGCTGAGGCAGCTGCTCTCGCCTCTTCTTTCACTCCCTCCTGGCAGCACAGCAATCCCTGCAAGTTACTTGGACCCTCAGGACTCCTCATTCAAGTGCAATGGAGGCCCATGCAGATGGCAGGGAAAACCAAAGAAAGCTCAGGTGGTCCATCATGGCTGTCATCGGTGGAAGAATATCTCTATTTAACACTGAACCTTAGTAATGACATGCTCTCCCCTTGTCCTGGATCTTCATTTTAAAATAGAGCATCCAGGTGGGAGGGGAACCACAGGGGCACTTCGATCTTGAACCTGCTCTGGGCAGTGGTTCTAGCCTTTGGGATTTTGTGCTCATTTACTTTTTTTTGAGATGGAATCTTGCTCTGTTGCCCAGGCTGGAGTGCAGTGGTGTAATCTCGGCTCACTGCAACCTCCATCTCCTGGGTTCAAGCAATTCTCCTGCCTCAGCCTCCTGAGTAGCTGGGATTACAGGTGCACACCACCATGCCCAGCTAATTTTTGTATTTTTAGTAGAGATGAGGTTTCGCCATGTTGGCCAGGCTGGTCTCAAACTCTTGACCTCAAGTGATCCACCTGTCTCGGCCTCCCGAAGTGTTGGGATTACAGGCATGAGCCACCATGCCTGGCCTGTCCTCATTTACTTAAAGAGCCGTTACTCACCCCCAATTCCCCATAGATAATGGCCAACTTCTTTGAAATCCAGAGACATTTTCGAATGCTCAACCCTTTTTTCACCAATTCTATGTTTCTAAAATACGTGTCACTCAGGATGGATATGCTTTTAGAGAAACACTGTGACAAAGACCCGTTGCTCCAGAGGAAGGACCTGCAGTGGCCCCAGGCTGTGGCTCCAGCATCACTTGAGACAGTGTGAACATTTGGACACAATTAAAAAGAGGACACTTAATCAAAGAGCACACTTACAAAGGAAAGGGGCAGGAAAGCCGGGAGGCAGGAGGTGCGGGACCCCATGTGGGACAGGCAGCTGTGTGTTGTTGGTACCGCCTTCCGGCCATGGCTTTCCTACACCAGCAGAGAGAAAGCCCGTTTCTGCTCTCTGCTGTAAGACTCTCTGGATGGAAGGTCCAGTTCCACAGGAAGGAAATCCTGGTAGCTGAGGCGTGGTTGTGCACAGCCTGGATGGCTCAGCCTGTGGCCCGCAGGCACCCAGGGCCCCTGGTGGGGGTCTCACCCGCTTGGGATGGCCTCAGCTCCCAGGCTGCAGCCACCACTGCCGTCTCAAAGGTGAGAAGGAACTGTTTGTGTGGGCCTCTCATCCCGCACAGTGAGGGAGGGCGGAGCTGGGTGGTGTAGGGAATTAGGAAAGGCAAACCTGGGACGTGCTGTGCCCTGCAGTGCAGTTTCCAGAGGGGAGCCCTGCAGTGCAGTTTCCAGAGGGGAGCAGCCCGGGGTGGCAGACGTTTGCATTTGGATGTTAGAAATGCTCTTCCTGGCCGGGCACAGTGGCTTACGCCTGTAATCCCAGCACTTTGGGAGGCCGAGGCGGGCAGATCATGAGGTCAGAAGATCGAGACCATCCTGGCTAACATGGTGAAACCCCATCTCTACTAAAAATACAAAAAATTAGCCAGGTGTGGTGGCGGGCGCCTGTAGTCCCAGCTACTCGGGAGGTTGAGGCAGGAGAATGGTGTGAACCTGGGAGGCAGAGCTTGCAGTGAGCTGAGATCGCGCCACTGCACTCCAGCCTGGGTGACAGAGTGAGACTCCGTCTCAAAAAAAAAAAAAAAAAAAAAAGAGAAATGCTCTTCCTGACTTTTCAGAGCTGACTGAAGCCCCCGGTTCTTGGCCTGTCTTTTCCTTGCCTTGGGGTCCACATTAACCAACTATATTCAATCAGCAAGCTTAACATTGAGAATCAAGAGAAGCCCAGGATCTGGGGAGCCCGGGACCCCCTTCATCATCCACTGTGCTTGGGATGGGGCTTCTCATGTTCTCCTGCCCCAAAGGAGCTGGCACACCAAGCGATGCTTCCATTTGTCCACTGCCTTTATGGGAAGGAACAGCGGTCTCTCCTTGGTGCCTGTGTTAGAAGGAAGAATTGATGCTCACTCGGTCCTGCTGTGTGTGGGAGTCTCCTCTGCACCCTGCCCTATCTTGTCACTTGTCACCACTGGGTTGAGCAATACCAGACTTTGTTTCCAGGCTTTGTTTCCTGGCCCTTGACAATAAACAGAACAGTCTCCCTCAGTCTTTCACACCACATAGACCCCTCAGGATGAATTGCTCGAGCAGCTCCTGCTGATGCTGGGCCTTGGGAAGAGGGGCCAGCGGGGAGGGCCCGCCCCTGAGCTGAGGTCCCTTTATAAAGGCAAGGCCAAGCCCCAGAGATTTGGGAGTCAGCAGGGGAGAGAGCAGGGCTGAAGGCATAGAGGGGGCACCCTGCACTTTATACCTGGGGCAATGCAACAACAAAGGTGCCAGGTATGTGGACACACACCTAGAGGAAGAGTGCTGTGCACCCTCAAAGCCTGGTCTGAGGATCAGCAAACCAGCCCCTCTGGGTAGCTTGTTGGAAAGGCCAACTCTCAAGCCCCTCCCCACCCCTGGTGCACCAGAACCTTCAGTCTGACCTAGCCCTGGGTGACTCCCCTGCTCCCGAGGTCTGGAACGAGCTGCCTGCAGCACTGGCTCTCAATCTGCCTGATTGTCAGTACCATCTGGAGAGCCAGAGAAGTTCTGAAAAGACAGATCTCTGGGCACTTCCATCCCTGGGATTGTGACTCAGTAAGTAAGGGGTGAAGCACAACAATTCATATCTATGTTTTTAAAACTCCCCCAGTGTTCTGGATGCTTAGCCAGCCTGGGGACCCTCTCTCTGCTCTTCGGGTATCTTACAGGTAAGAAAGATGTCATTGTAAGCTTTTATCCTTGGAAACACATTCATTCCAAACATATCAAAAGAACTTACTAGGCCGTGTGCGGTGGCTTATGCCTGTAATCCCAGAGCTTTGGGAGGCCCAGGTGGGCAGATCGCTTGAGCCCAGGAGTTTGAGACCAGCCTTGACCTCCTTGACTTCTGGGGAGTTTATGAGGGACCTGGAGGCTGTCAGAGTGGTTTTTTGTTTCCCTTTGTGTACAGTTTTGAGTTCATTGTTTATATATTAGGGTTTGGAATAGGATCATATAAATATTTCAGGTCCTAAAATAGCTGTGACAGTGTCACTAATCTGCCCCTGAGCTGAACATCCAACTCCCCACCACCATTTTAATCCTCCAGTCATGTGAGGGAGGATGGGAGTCTGTGTGAACGTCTTTCTCACTCGCGTTCAAAGATCATATCTGCCTGTCTCATCTGTCGAGTGTAGTTTGTTGTGATGGTGTATTCAAAATAGTCGAAATGTGTGGTCATTGTACTTGGCAAACAGCTTTTCACGTCAGGATGTTTCTGCCCCCGTCTCAGGGCTGGTCCAACTGTGTGACGAATGTGGCTCAGTGAAGGTGTCCGGTCTGCCACCCTCAGCCCCGCAGCTGCAGTGTTAGAATAACTGTGCTGTGGGCACTCAGCGTTGGTGACATGGGGAATGTGGAATAATGAATACTTAATTCACATGTGCTTATAGAAAAAACTTTATACAATAAAAATAACCAATTCTTAGATTTACATCTTTTTCTGTCACTATATATAAAAGGAATCAAGAATTTTCATGCAGCTTCCGGGTATTCTTGAGACTGATATATCGTTTCTTTTTGAAAAGTGCATTATTGCATAACAACACCTAGATAAATATATTTTTATGTATTTATAAGTATATTTTAGCTCAAAAATATCAATAGTATACATAGCTTATAGCACAGTTTGGGAAATGCTGATGTATATGGTAATAATGTGTTGTTTGGGATGATTTAAAATTATATCAGGATATTAGGAGCCCAAAATAGTGATCCAAATTGAGATCCTCTTGTCTAGTATTCTTTAAAATGGCAAAACATCAAATCTAGAAAATAGATAAGAAATGAATTTTAAGATAAAAGTACAACAGATTTTCTATTTTTACAAAAATCATTATTGATTTTCAAAAATATATTTTAGAATTCAAGCTGTTAATTTAAAAAGTGCTTATTTAATCATACAATGAACAAAACTGGCTATAAGAAAAAATGCCTCGTCTTGCTGTCCCCAAATCTTGCACCTTTTCAAAGTTTCAGAATTTTGTAAAATATTTTGAATAGCCCAGACTTTCTGAAAATGGGTGTAGCCTTTCAAAGTATTAGAATTGGGAAGCTTTTAAATGCCAATCTTATTTTATAAAGTGTTGACTTTTCACTGTAGACTAATAGTGAACAGTTTGTAAAGAAATGTAAATAAAATAGGCTTGTTTCAAAAAATTTATTTAAAAGGAAGGGGCAATGTTGATTAGAGTAAGGAAGTATTTGAAAATGTATTTTGTGAAAGAAATCAACATACACACACACACACGCCTCAAAAGCGAAACTCCAACAATGCAGCTGTTGTTCCTTTGCAGCAATATTTATCTCACCTTGAGTGAGTGAAGGCCATGCGGCTTGAAAGTGTAATAACTTAAACACCTTGCCTATGTCTAGTGATTAAAAACTAAGCTCTGCTCAGCTCATGTAATGCCCCTGACCTCCACCAGAGAGAGATTCTTGGTTATTCCTTGTGGGAAAATATGTCCATGGATCAGTGGATCAGGGACTGTTGAATCAGATATGTGTCCCTCTCTACATGTCACGGTTTGTAGAGATCAAAAATTTCCCTGAAAACACCCAGGTTTATGAAGCCAGGTGATCCGCCAGCTCTGAGGCCTAACTAGGGAGGCCAGAATCCTGCTCCCAGGACAGGGCTGGGTTGGGGACATCTGCAGTGATGTCATCTCCAGCTGTGAGCTCCAGTGCAATGCTGTCTGGGATGAGGGTCTGGAGCATCCTGAGCTCCTGGAGAAAGCTGGGCACAGTTAAGAGCTCTATGAAGATTGTATGTGGTGGCAATGCTGTTGGGATACCCCAAGGGTAGCCTAGAGAAGAAGTACTGTGTCCCATTGCAGGTGAAGGTGAATTAAGGCAGAGAGGCTATTGAAATAGGCACTGAACAGAACATGATTGCCGAATCTATAACAGCAAAATATTTACCGGTTGTTGATTGGATGGGGTCAGTAAGTTCCATAATACTGGGTGTTGAGTATAGGGTCTTAATGAAAGGATTACAATGTTAAGGTTGTAGTAATCCACCGTGACGCACCATTTATTTTTTTCCAGGATTAAGCACAGGCAAGACTGAGCTGTCAAATGGAGAAGCAGTAGAGAGAATCACCCTTTTATTAATTAGGTTTTATATATTAAGTTTTAAACTCGAAGGTCTTGTACATCTGAATTGTGTATCTCCCAAAATTACATACTGAAGCCCTTACCCCAATACCTCAGAATGTGCCTGAATTTACAGATACAGCCTTTAAAGGGTGCAGTTAAGTTTAAGTGAGACCATTAAGGTGGGCCCTAATCCAACATGACAGGTGTCGCTATAAAAGAAGAAATTTGGAGACATAAAGAGACCTCAGTGCTGGGTGTGCTCATAGGAAAGGTCATCTCAGTTTGGGAGAGAGGCCTCAGAGAAACCAAATACCCCACACCTTGGTCTTGGAATTCCAGCCTCCAGAACAGTGAGAAAATAAATTTCTATTGTTAAAGTCACCCAGTGCATGGTAGCCCTAGCAGACTAACACATCTTGCTATAACTTACATAGAGTCATATTAACTATTTTAACTGGGGACCTGCAAGGTCCAATTTATCTCATAGTTATAGCAATATTAACTATTTTTACTGGGGACCTCGAAGGTCCAAGCCAATTTGTAAGTGCCAAAGACTTAATTGAATCATATATATTATTCATTGTGTTAGAGCATGTTTTAGGGCAATGAGTATTATGCTTATGCGAAATTTAGGCAAAGCTACAGTTAAAATAAAGCATGGCTATTTTTCCTCTAGTTATTTTGCCAGGATTACAGACATTGCAGTGTTTAAATTTAGTGAGATTCCCAGGTATAACTGTATCTTGAGTCCCAGCATTGACTAAGTTCATGAAGCTTTGTCAATTGGTGCATTTTAGCATTTGTTAATCTGGAGCCCATGCTGCACAGGCACAAAAGCCAATCACGACCCCTTTTATGTCTTTGTTATATAAATCCTTATAGTAAAATTTGTTTCCAATTGGGTCAAGTTATGGACCTTTGTTTTATTACATATTTATGTTACTGGGAAGGGGCACTGTTCCAGACCCCAACAGAGAATTCTTGGATCTCGTGCAAGAAAGAATTCGAGGCAAATCCATAAAGTGAAAGCAAATTATTAGAGAAAATAAAGGAATAAAACAATGGCCACTCCAGTGGCCAAGCACGGTGGCTCATGCCTGTAATCCCAGCACTTTGGGAGGCCGAGGAGATGGGCGGATCACCTGAAGTCGGGAGTTTGAGACCAGCCTGATCAACATGGAGAAACCCCGTCTCTACCAAAAATATTAAAATTAGCTGGGCATAGTGGTGGGCACCTGTATTCCCAGCTACTCAGGAGTCTGAGGCAGGAGAATCGCTTGAACCCAGGAGATGGAGGTTGCAGTGAACTGAGATCGCACCATTGCACTCCAGCCTGGGCAACAAGAGTGAAACTCTGTCTCAATAATAATAATAATAATAATTATTATTATTATTATAAAAGAATGGCCACTCCATAGGCAGAGCAGTGGAATGGGGTGCTCAACTGCTTGTACTTATTGTTACTTTTTGATTATATACTAAACCCGGGGTGGATTATCCATGAATGTTCCAGGAAAGGTGTGGGCAATTCCTGGAATTGAGCGTTCCTCCCCCTTTTAGACGGTATAGGATAACTTCCTGACATTGCCATGGCATTCATAAACTGTCGTGGTGCTGGTGAGAGTGTCTTTTAGCATGCTAATGCATCATAATTAGCGTGTAATGAGCAATGAGGACAACCAGATGCCACTTTCATCACCATCTTGGTTGTGGCTGGCTTCTTTAACGCAACCTGTTTTATCAGCAAGGTCTTTGTGACCTGTATCTTGTGCTGACCTCCTATCTCATCCTGTGACTTAGAACGCCTACTTTCCTGGGAATGCAGCCCAGTAGGTCTCAGCCTTATTCAAGATTCTCCAGGCTTGATGGTGGAGCCTTATTTACCCAGCCCCTATTCAAGATGGAGTTGCTCTGGTTCAAAAACCTCTGGCATTTATATTAAAATATATAGAATATATGAAACATTACGTGTAGGTAATTTTCAATTTTCATTTTATTTTCATCCCTGGTGTCTAGGCCTGCCCTCTCCCCCATTTCTGGGCTTCTGGCTGCCCAAAGCCGAGGTTTTGAGTTACTGTCTCTGGCTGACAACTCAAAGTGTGGACCTTCTAGGGGCTTGCAGGAGGCAGGGTGTGGGGTGGGGATCACAGGCAGCCCAGCCTCTTTCCCAGGCTCTCCAATCCCCTCTCAGGGGGTGGGATTTGCCCTTGGAACCTAGATGCCTCCCTTTCTGGCTGCACACACCCCGCCTGTTGTTTCCTCTAGAAATGCAAAACTCCATCACTGCACACTCCTAGATCCCTGCCGCAGAAGAAATCTTTTAAAAATGAAGTGGCTTCCTTTCAGGACAATATCACCATTTATAGTTTCCTGCTATTTACAGCATATACAATTTTATCTCAGTTGGGCAGAGTGCAAATGACACTAAAAACCAATGCAAAAGAGAATCAGTCACAAGAATTTTTATCACAGTATCTACCAAAATGCTCAATCTTACATGAAAGAGATATTTTCCCCCTTTGTTCTTTCATAACTGTGACTTCTTTTCCTCTGGGTTTATATGTTACACATTTGTATGCATTTTCAAATGGGCTACAATTTGTAATTCCAACTTGGCTTGAAAATGCAATTCCATATCTAGACATGTAGTTAGGTAATATTTTCCAGGAAATAGAATGCATTCACTATCTGTATCCAACGATTTCACCCATGTTCATTCATGGGCACTCCTGCTGCCTTGTGGGGGAAACCAAGATGGCTTAGGGGTGAGTGGTGCCCTCAAAGGAGAGACAAGCTCCAATTATTAAAATATTTCAAATCCTCAGATCTTTGTATACAAAATAATTTAGGACATAATTACTTTTTAGTTTAAATAGCCAAATATTTTACCTGTGCTATTTTCTAGAACTAAATTTTATTGAGATATTGATATGGAAAGGAGACAGGGAAATACTGCATAGAAGAGGGGGGCTCCCCAGCAAAGGCCCCACCCTCAAGCCTGGAGACCCATGGCCCTAACTGGGAACAGGCATTTCTGCTTTCATACCCAAAAAGTTGCCCTTTGGCCCACCAAACCCCCCTATGCTGTACCCATATAAACCCCAAACCCCAGGCTCCAGGAGCAGATGAAGAGATGAAGAGATGGAGAGAAAAGCAAACAAACAGCAGAATGGTGTGGCAGAGAAAGCGAGAAGATGAGGAACACCTGAATGCTGAGAGGAGTTCAGCTGGGGGTGGTCAGAGAGGAGTTTGGCTGCTGGACGGCCAAACTCCAGGGGAAGATCATCTTCCCACTCCATCCCCCCTTCCAGCTCCCCATCCATCCCACTGAGAGCCACTTCTACCCCTCAAAGAAACCCCTGCATTTATCCTTCAAGTCTGTGTGTGACCTGATTCTTCCAGGATGCTGGACAAGAGCTTGGGATACAGGAAGCTGTCACAATGACCCTCTG
Source organism: Pan paniscus (assembly GCF_029289425.2). Classification (NCBI taxonomy): domain Eukaryota; kingdom Metazoa; phylum Chordata; class Mammalia; order Primates; family Hominidae; genus Pan; species Pan paniscus. Next base: position 39,016,317 of record NC_073267.2, on the reverse strand, counting down.
CTTTTGCAGAAAGGCTGAAGGCCCACTGAGTTGGTTAACACTCAAGCCATCCACAGATGCCAAGGCTAAAAGAGCACACTGTAGCACACACCCACTTGGGCTCCTGGACCTGTCCCTGTGCGTGATCCCCCTCCCGTAAGGGGTTTGAACAGGCAGAGAGCCACACTACCTTGTCACACGTCCTGTGAGGGGGGCCAGGGAACTCTCCCGTTTCAGTGTAATTTGTGTTTACTAAAATTAAAATGAAGTTTGATGAGTTATGAGTTGTTTTTCACATTTTTATAGCAAAATTTGTTAAATATGCAATAAATATATGTTTAAGAGGCACAGTTTGACTATAAGCATCTTACTACATGGAATGGTTAACAGTTGTTAAAATCTGTTTCACCAAATTGGGAAAATATCCAGTGTGACTGAATAGGAGCAATTCCAAATTATAGAATATTTATTAAATATTTTATTACTCATTAGAAATCGTGGTATACCAATGTGAAATCAGTGCGACCTAAAGCAAGCAACTCACGTCACCTTGGAATCATGATTTCTTCTTCAGGATAGATAAGGGGATTAGACTAAAAGATGTCTTAGGTCCCTACAGTTCAAAAGTGCTATGACTTCCAGTCCATGCCTGCAGAACAACGACTCCTGCCCCTCCATCTTGGAAACCCTCCTCCTGCACCTCCCATCCCTCCACACCCTCCTGCTTTTCCTGCTGCTCTTTTCTGATCTCCAGCGGCCTCTTCCTAAATGCTGGCATTCCCCAGGCTTTACCCTCGGGCCTCTGATCCTGCACTGCCTGCTCTTCACAGCTGCAGCAGCTGCCTGCCTGCTTGTAACTTCCAGGTCTGTATGTTGCTGCCCTGCATCCTGGCCCCAGCATCCCGGAAGCACATCAGACGGCTGCTGGACATTTGTCCATGGGTGTCCACAGGCACATCCAACTCCCCATGCCCAGATTCCCCTCCCTCACACCTCAAATGCTGCTTCTTTTCCCATTTTATTTCAATAAAAAGCACCAGCACTCATTTTAACCTCAAAATCACCGAGTGATTTAATATTCCTATGGCATAGTAATCTATGTATTGGACATGAGAAAATGGATGCTTAGGGAAGTGAAGGAACGTGTCTAAGGCTACACAGCCAGTTAGCGGTGGAGTCTGGATTTGAACTCAGGTGTGTCTGACTTGAAGGCTAGGGCCCCGAACCCTGTCATCCACCCTCATGTGCCTCAGGCGGGAACGTGGGTGCTGTCCTGGATGCCTCCTCCCTGTCACCATGCACGGCCACTCTGCCAGGACTCACAGGCACACAGGGCTCTCAGATCAGCTCCTCGCACCTCCAGCCCAGCTTGGTCAATCCACCTCCATCCTTGCTTCACCCCTAATACAGCCATCTTCCAGCCAGTCTTCCATCTTCCTCTCTTCAAGCCATACATCACATTGAGAAAAGGTGCTTTTGCTACAGTACAGGTGACACCACTCCCTGGCTTACAAGGTGCTGGTGGCAACCAGAAGCTCCCGGGATAGGAGCAAGCCTCACACTTGCAACAGCCTCTGTCTGCAGCCCCAGCATGGGGGTGGTCCTCACTAGCCACTATTTCATATTTGTGAAATTGTCTGCTTGTTAAAATGTATTTTTAACCCCCAAATCAATACTCTTGTTGCTTTCACAGTCACAGGAAAACATATGCAGAGCAGGGCAACAATTTGAGCCATCAGCCTCCCAGCGGAGGCCATGCAGGGCCCCATGCTGCCTTCTTGTTCCTACTCTCAACCTGCAAACCAGTCTTCTCATGGTCTATATAGTACCACTTCTTTTGCAGTTTTGAACTTCTTGTTGTTGATTTCACTGTTTGAAACGGCCTCCAAGCATAATGCTGAAGCGCCGTCTAGTGTCCTTATGAGCAAGAAGGCTGTGATGTGCTTTACAGAGAAAACGCTTGTTAGCCAAGCTTGGTTCAGGTGTGGATTCTAGTGCTGCGAACTGTGAGTTCAACGCTGATGACAAACACTACAGTGCATCCAGAAACAGGAAGGGGAGCTTCACCAACCTGTACACGAGGCTGCTTGGGAAAGTGCAAAACTAAGACCCCCTAGTGCGTGGCAAAACCATGGAAACCATGGAAAAGCAGCTACATTTGTGACTTCATGAGATGATGACCAATGAAAGCACAGCGGGCAGCACTGTTGTGAGGAGAGCCAAAAAGAGGCCTTAGCTAATGCTGCCTGGCTGGCACCTTTCAAAAGGCAGCATGGCATGGAAAGTGTTAGCTTTTCAGGAGCGGCAGCTCTGTAGATCAGGAAGTACTCTACTGGAAAAGGGCGTGTGGAGAGCAGTTTTCAACACTGATGGGACTGGCTTGTTTTACAGGGATGTTGGAAAATGAACCCATGGAACATGAATGGTGACTTGGCAGTTGAAAATATTGCAAGCAGAGGCTTGCAGGAACCTTACCCTGTGTTTCCCCAGAAGCAATACTTCAGGACCCGAGGTGAGTTTACAGAACACAACCACAGCAAATCACCAGATAGGCTGCGCTCATCACTCTCCTGCCGCGACGGCTGCAGCTCACTGAACCACGATTGCCTGAAGACACTTTTCCTAGGTGCCCTCTCCCGTCCATCTCATCACCGAGGCTCATCCCTTAAACCTCAGCCCCAGTCATCCACAGGATATGTCTCTGGACCCTGCCTCCAGGGCACTGAGAGGTTTCTTATATAGCACTTTTATTTTATTTTTAAATTTGACATACAGTACCCACACCATATTGGATAGACGCTATGTTTCTATGTTATGGTATCTAGCACAGTGCCTGACTCATAGAGAGGAGCAGAAAATATTTGTTGAAAGAAGCATAAAGTTTAACAGTATTTATTCAATTTATTCATTCTTCCTAACTGAAGTTTCTTGGGCCTTACATTTTTAATTAATAGTCTTAAATTAACATTCAAATAATAGCTTGTTCCCTAAAATAATCTAGAGAAGCCCTGTTCCCTCTCTTTTTGAGCTACCCAAAATAACATTCTGCTGAGCCAACATGGAGCTGTTCTCCCGGCACATCCTGCTTGGGGAAACCGTGGCAGTGACTGTCATTAATGGGAGTCACAGAGCCCCTCCAGCCTCTAGACTATGCTGCCAAGTCTGTATGGTGAAGGCCCTGCATCACCACAACACTGAAATTGTTTGAGGTGCTCTGGACCCAGGAAACACTGCCTGGCCATGGAGCACTCTAGCGGAGGAGAGGTGAGGATTACCCCTGGCCATGGAGCACTCTAGCGGAGGAGAGGTGAGGATTACCCCTGGCCATGGAGCACTCTAGTGGAGGGGAGATGATGGATTACCTCCTGGATCATGGCCATATGAAAGAGAAAGGTGTGGGGCTCCAGTAAACCACTAAGTTAACTGAAACTGGGAAAGAGCCAGGTTGGCGGAACAGGGACCTAACACAGTCTGCAACCCTTTTGTGTGAAAAACCACAGCCGTTATCTTGCAACTTCAGAAATGAAAAGGCGTGTGGGTTACAAGACAGCTAAAAGCAGCAGGGCATTTCCCTCGGGCACCAGAAGAGGAGAGGCCTGGCAGTTAAAATTATTCCAACATACTTTTAGCATATAGCACAAGCTCACCTGCACAGAGCCCCGTCCAGCACAACCTTAGAAAACTTCCCTCCAGCCCTTTATCTTTGCAGACAGCCCCCTCTCTGCTGTGCTGCATGTTGCATTCTTGCAATGTATTTTCATAGTTTCTGTAATAAATTTGCCTTTCTTTACTCACAGCTGTCTTGGTAAATACCTTTACTACCCACGACAACCCTGCCCCAGCAGTTGCACCCACGACAAAAGGGGCCCATGAGGAATTCTGCCGGGTCATGTCTGCAATACAGAGCCCAGGCTCTAACTGGAGGCAGCTGAGCTCCAGCCATTCAATCTTGAGCTTCTACCATAAGAGGAGCAACCCAGGACATCAGTAGCCTGGGAAGCAGAGAGTGGCACTGTCCACAGGGACCTAAAGCCAGAACACCTGTTTCTGGCTGCTTGACCTGAACATCAAGGTTGCAGACATTGGCTTCAGCAACTGTTGGCAACGAGCTGAACACCCTCTGGGGCAGCCCCCTTGTGCGATCTGGGAACTCTCCTAAGGCCAAAGTCACACTGGTCCACAGTGGTGTTGTGGAACCTGGAGTCACCCTCTGTAGCCTGGACACCGGGTCCCTGCCTTTTAACGGACACAACTTCAGGAAGCTGCAGCAATGGATACTGACAGGAATGAAACACAACACCTCTTACATATGTGTGGAGGGTGCAAACCCACTGAAAACATTTCTCATCCTCAACTCCAGCAAGAGGGGCACCTCAGAAAAACCCACAAGGGCCCCATGGAGGAACACCAGCAGAGTTTCAGCATGAGAAGGAACCAGAGCTGCCGTGACGCTGAGCTCTCCCTAACCCCAAGAGTCCTGGCAAACTGAGCTCATGTTTTACATGGCTTGCGAGTGAGACCAGATCCAGGACTCGCTGATGGGCCACCGAACTGAACCTGGGCTGTATGCAAACATCCCAGCGTGGAGGGCTCCAGCATCACAGTGAAGCCCCTGCCTTCGGCTGATCCCACCACCATCTGCAATCCTTTCCCTTTCTGCATGACACAGCCTAGGGTCTCTGCGAATCCAAAGCTGAGGTTTCAGCCATTCCCACCTTTAATTCCTCCTGGAAGAGCAGCAGCCCAGAAAATCAGCAGCCTGGGGAGGACCAGGGTCAGGACAGAAGCCACAAGGACAGCCAAGGTGCCTGCCAGTCCCTACCTAACCTGGAAATGAAAACCACCAATTCCAGAACAGCCCCCAGTGTGGCCCTGTGGCGCCCCCATGGCAGCAGCAGCAGTGCAGGCACCATAAGAAGCCAGTGGCTGCCAGGGCGCACCCTCCAAGGAAACATCCTCCCCAGGCAGCTCCATCAGTTGCGACACTAGCAGAATTTGCCTGAAGGCGTGACCTCAGCCACTCCCTCCTACCAACACCCATGCTTCAGGCCAGTCCGAAAGACCCGGCATGAGCTCAAAGGAGAGTGGGGGTGAAGAAGCCTCACAGGGTGGACAGGTGAGGGCCAGAAATAAAATGAAGGATGTATGTGTGGGTGTTGGGGGTCAAGTGCATCCTAGTGCTTTCCACGGAGCATGCAGACCCCAAGTTCCACAGAGCACGCAGACCCCGAGTACCACAGAGCACAAGGACTCTGAGGTCCATGAATCACACAGACCCCAAGTTCCATGGAGCACAAAGGCCCTGAGTTCCACGGAGCCAGGAGACTCCAAGTTCCACAGAGCAAGAAGACTTTGAGTTCCACGGAAAATGAAGACCCTGAGTCCCATGCAAAATGAAGACCCTGAGTTCCACAGAGCATGCAGACTGCGGAGTTCAATGAAGCTCAACGAGATGATGCAGGAGATCGGCCAGGAACGGGACACAAAGAGCTGCTGTGTGTGCACAGCATGTTTGGTCTTAGGGGCCTTTGGCTGTGGAGGTTGAAGGTGCATAAAATGCGGAGGCATTTGCTCAACAGGTTTTCAAAGAAGAGGGCATGCAGCCCTTCTGCACACTCAAAAGCAGGCTGGGCAGAAGGTAAAATGACAACCTGTAGCCGGCTGGGCAACCAGAGGAGAGGCTGGCTGGCCTGTGCCACCTGGGCAAATTTCAGAGACTGGATGATTTTTTTCTGGGGAACTTCTCCCCTCCTCTTCTGGGGTGCTTCTCTTGTCTTTTATTTCATGTTTGTGGGGGAGGGGAGATGATTCTGTAGAAATAAACAAAGATAAGAAAACTTAATGGCCAAGCATTTGACATCTTATTTTCTGAGCTTCTGCTAATGATGGGTTGTGACTACTGACTTGAGTGGTTCTCATTAGGTTCATCTTAGAGAACACAGGATCATCATTTCCTAGAGCAGGTTGCATAACAATGATATTAACACCAACAGGCACCACCACACGTGGTACATTTTTAAATTTATTTTGTAGAGATGAGGTCTCATTATATTGCCCAGGCTGGTCATGAACTCCTGGGCTCAAGCAATCCTTCCACCTCAACCTCCCAAAGTGCTGGGATTACAGGCGTGAGTCAGTGTCTGGCCTGGCAGTTCCTTATAAAGCTAAGTATACATTTATCATATGTAAGCTGACAACTTATATCCACACAAAAACTTCCATGTAAATGTTTATGACAGCTTTATTCATAACTGCTAAAACTTGGAGGCAATCAAGATGCCTTTCAATAGGTGAATGGATAAACTGTTGTGGATTCACACAATGAACTATTATTCCTTTATTTAAAACTGAGTTAACAAGCCATGAAAAGACACACAGGAAACTTAAATTCATATTGGTAAGTGAAAGGAGCCCACTTGAATGCTATGTACCATAGAATTCCAACCATACGATATTCTGTAAAAGGCAAAACTATGGAAACAGTAAAGAGAGCAGTAGTTGCCAGGGCTGTGGGAGGGGGAGTGTGAAAGAAAGGACAAGTAGCTGAGGCACAAGGGATATTTTAAGACAGTGAAACTATTCTGTATGCTGCATTAGTGATGGATACATGTCATATCATTACACATTTCTCAAAATTATAGAAGGTACAACACAAAGAGTGACCTCTAATGAATTTTAGTTAATAATAATGTTTCTACATTGTTCATCAACTGTAACAAATGTACCACAAGGCAAGACTGTAAGGGTAACAACAGGGCATGTGGGCAGGAGACTAGATATATGAGAACTCCCTGTACTTTCCACTCATTTTTCATGTAAATCTAAAACTGCTCTGAAAAGAAGTCTGATAATTAAAAAAAATCCAAAGGACCATCAAGGGTAGAATGGATAAATAAATTACAGTATGTATATACGATTGAATAAAACGAATAAACTTGCAAGTTAAATGTAATCCCATGGTGGTACACACACACACACACACACACACACACACACACACACACACTACAACATATACAAAAGGAAATTAGGAAATGAAAACATTTCATTACTAAAAATCAATTAAATACAAAAGAAGACAGTATGCAGGAAATGAAGAACAAAAAAGCTATAAGGCATATAAACAACCAACAGTATATGACAGAAATAAATCCCTCCTTATCAGTAAATAAACAAAACCAAAAGTTGGTTTTTGAAAAGGTGAACAAAACTGACAAAACTTTAGCTAGATTGACTAAGAAAAAGAGACTCAAAGCCAAAAATAAAAGTGGGACATTATTAAGAATTCTACAGAAATAAAGAATTATAAGAGGTGTATTATAAACAACTGTTTGCCAACAAATAGGACAGTCAAGATAAAATAGACAAGTTCTTAGGTATACAAAACCTACCAGGACTGAATCATGAAAAAACAGAAAATTAGAATACACCCCATAACTACTAAGAAGACTGAATCAGTCATCAAAAACTTTCTGACAAAGAAAGGCCCTGAATCAGATGGCTTCACTGGTGAATCTTATCAAACATTTAAATAACACTAATCCAACTCTTCTAAAAAACTGAAAATCAGAGAACATTTCTAAACTCTTTCTATGAGGTCAGCATTACCCTGATACCAAAGTCAGAAAAAAAAGTAGACAAGAAAACTAGAGACACGTATCACTTCCCTGATGCATATCAATGCAGAAATCCTCAACAAAATACCAACAAACTAAATTTAGCAGCATATTAAAATAATTATACACTATGACCAAGTAGAATTTATTCCTGGAATGCAAGGATGGTTGAACATTCAAACATCACTGCATTAGGAGAATGGAGTGGTAAATCACATGATTATCTCAACTGATGTAGAAAAAGCATCTGACAAAATTTAAACACCCTTCCATGAAAAAACACTCAGCAAATGCAGAGGGGATGGGAGCTACCTCAATATAATAAAGACCATATATGAAAAACACACACTAACATCATACTTAATGGTTTTCTACTAAGATAGGAACAGAGCAAGGAGACCTGCTTTCACCACTTCTATTCAAAATGGCTTGGAAGTTCTAGCCAGAACAATTAGTCAAGAAGAAGAAACAAATGGCCTCCAAACTGAAAAGAAAGAGGTAAAATTATATTTGTTTGCAGAAGATATGATCTTAGATGTACAAAACCCTAAAGATTACACACACACACACACACACACACACACACACCTGTTAGAATAAACAAATTCAGCTGAATGGTAGGATACAAAATCGGTGCACAAAAATCAGCTGTGTTTCTAAATACTAATAATGAATAATCTGAAAAGGAAATTAAGAAGATTCTATTTACAATAGCATCAAAAAGAATAAAATACTTAGGAATTAACTAAACCAAGAATGTAAAAATCCCAATGATGTCCTGTGCAAAACAGAAAAATTCATCCTAAAATTTATATAAAATTTCAGGATCCAGAATAGTCCAAACAATCCTGAAAAAGAACAATGTTGGAGGACTCATACTTCCTGATTTCAAAACTTAGTACAAAGCTACAGAAATCAAAACAATGTGGTGCTTGCATAAAGACAGACATATAGACCAACAGAATAGAATAGAGAGCCCCAAAATAAACTCTCACATATATTGCCAAGCGATTCTTGACAACTCAACAACAACAAAGAACCCAATTGATTCATCTGTGTTGTATATGTTCTATAATCCTATTTATATGATATTTTAGAAAAGGCAGTATTGTAGGGATAGAAAATGATTAGTGGTTGCCAAAGAATGCGGTTGGGGAAGGGGTTGACTACAAAGAGGTGTCAACAATAGAGAATTTTAGAGGTGATGAGACAGTTGTGTTACTGTGAACGTGAATGTATAACTCTATACAGTTGTCAAAACTCATGAAACGCTATGTTACAAAGAATGAGTTTTAGTCTATGTAAATTTAGAAGTCAACAAAGATGGTGGGCAGGTCAGATGGAATGCAGTTGGTGACAAATGAATCTTACTGAATTAAAAATTATGACTAACCCATATTGAAGAGTGTGGTGGAAAAAAGTCTTCACGTAAGTAACCTTGGAAAATACTGTTTTGACTGCATACTCTAAGACTCAAGAACTGCACACAAACATACTGTATTCTGGTTGGCAAATTTGTTTCAGGGTATGGGTTAGCAATTCTGAAATGATTTTCCATGTTAGCAAATATATTTTAGAGAATTAGAGCCCAGTTTCTCTCTGTAGGTGAAAGAGTTATAAATAAACAAAGGGAGAATGCTAGAATAAACCCTAAGGTGCTGGACTGGAGTTAGGAATGTCAGTATGAACCCATGTCTATTTTAATGTATCTGTTTAGATGGACAGATGTAGATAGGTAGATGCTGAGTTTGTATTCATGCATACATGTTTGGAAACATTCACGTGTTTCCAAACTATGCTGAGAGGGCCTCAAAGCAGTGATATCCCAGTATTAATGAGCACACCCAGTACCCAGATCCTGGTTTCTAAATACCATTCTCCTATAAAAGAAACCAAGGCTTCTTGAAGAAATGACTAATTCTAGGCATGCCATGAAAAACACAAGATGAGACTAGAGCAACTTGCAGTGCCAGAAAATAAGAAAGTGCTTTTAAAAAACATAAAAGGGTGGGGACATGTCAAAAAAAGCCAACCTGGAAGAGCTCTCTATGACTCAAGATGGAACAATGTGAGTGGCAAACAATTATGACAGCACTAAATTGTAACCAAGAACATATAGTTAATATCCACAAGTCCATACTGATATAGAAAAGATTAAATAAATCAGGAAGGAAAGACAAATCTTCCTTGCACAAGAATTCCAAGTAATAAATGTTGAAGGAGCACAAATAGAAAACTACCACTGGAACACCACAGTAATCATTACTGCAGGAAAGAGTCATCAACGAATGCAAAAATTGTGGATGAAGAAACAGTATGTTTCTGTGGCCTCAAAACATCTCCCTCCAAATATTTATTATATATTTTTCTTTTTTTTCCTCTTAATTTCACCTAAAGATCTATGACTAAAGCAAATATAACACTGTGTTGTGGGGTTTATGACATGTGCAGATGTAAAATTTATGGCAACAACAGCACAAAGGATGAGAGATAAATGGTGCCATTCTGTAGCAAGTTTTTCTATTTTACACTCACTGTAATAGTACAATATTAACTCTAGACTGTGAGAATGTTAATGATGCACATTGTAATCCTTGCAGCAGCTGCTAAAAACTGAAAAAATATGTCACTTCAATGTTAATAAAGGAATAAAACAATACAAAAAAGTACTTGTATAAGAATGTTCATAGATCTTTACTATTATGATAGCCCAAAATAGGAAATAACCCAAATATTCATCAACAGAGAAATGTATGAACAAACCACAGTGCATTCATACAACAGAATACTATTCAGCAATACAAAGCAACAAACCACTAAAACACACACTATGGAGGTGTCTCACAAATATTATGCTGAGACAGCTGGACATAAAAATGTATATTGTATGATTTCAAGCAAAATGAACTTATGGTTAAAAAACCCCCACAACCGTACTTTCCTCTGGGGGAGTTAAAAATTGCCTAGGAATGAGCATGAGGGTGTTTTCTGGGGATGATGGAAATATTCCATTCTGAAAAGAGGTGAAGGTTATATGGGTGTATTTATTTTTCAAAGCTGTACAATTAAAATTTGTGCCTTTCAATGCATGTGTATCTTACCTCACCAAAAAAGAACTAAAAAAATAAATAAAGTGAGGGGTAGTAGGGAAAGGGCTGAGGTACAGAAGAAACAAAAATGGCACATGATTATTAGCTGTTGAAGCTGGGTCACGGCTCTATTATACAATTTTGTTCATTTTTTATATATTTAAATTTTTCTGTAATGAAAAGACTTGCACGGAAAGACAAAACTGATCTATAATGTCAGCTGTTAAGACACTGGTACATTTGAAGAGGAGGGAGGGAGAAAGCACTTGTGGGCCACATGAGTGAGGCTGCTTCAATTTCTTGGTTACCCACATGTATTAATTTTGTCATAATATACATTGAGCTTAAGTAAATGCTTTATGCACATATTTCTATATGCATGTTATATATCAACAAAATATTTAAATACCACATATTTGCACATATAACTTAGTATCTCAGAGTTACAGCAGTGTTTTTTGTTTCAAAGTGGGACACTTCCACTCACAGCATCACCAGATGAACTGTAATATTCTGATGTATCTATTAGTGTCCTAACCCTTGGGTGAGACCCCCTAGGTCTTCTCATTTTTGCCTCAATTTGGTAAGTAGTAAGACTCTTATTTCTGACAATGTGATTTTATTTCCCAGCAAAGTCCTCCCCAAACCAAGGCCACAATAACTAGCACAGTGCTCTGCATATCATATGCACTCAGTACTTGTGAAAGTGAGTTGACTCAGAAACAAAACGAGGAGCAGAGCTCAAGTCCTGCAAAATATAGTACGTAAATAACGTAAATAACGCAAGTAAGACTGAAAGGCTACAGCTTGGCAGCAAAGAATTCACATTCATTTGAGAAACCATTTGCTACTAGTTCATCAAAAGACATTGGTTTCACGCTGTGGTTCTCAATTCTGGCCACATATTGTAACCAGTTGGAGAGCTTTAAACAGCAAGGATGTCTGGATCCTACCCCAGGGATTCTGATTTCACTGGTCTGTTGCAACTTGGGTTTTGGGAGTTTTAAAAGCCCCCTGCCACCCAGGTGATTGTAAGGTGCACCAGGGGTGAGAACCTTAGCTGTGCCTGATTTCCTCGTGTGCTGTGGGGATTTGCCTCATTGCAGCATCTCACCTTTGTGGGGAGGGGTGGTGGGCAGTCTTAGAAAACAGCTCTGCCCTGTTAAAATCAAAGGACAGCTTCAAGACGTGTTCAGCTGCTTGACTAAATTGCAGCAGGAGGAAATGTCTTTTCAGCAGATCTATCTTTACATCAGTTGCTTTCAGAGTAAAAGGTTGTTTTGGGCACAGCATTTTGATTTAGTCTGTGTTGAAGACCAGTAATAGCCTACAAATACCAAAATGGGATGAAAAGAATTTCCAAACATGTGGAGTGCTTTATACGTGTTTCTTCATCCTTCTCTGTGTCTATACCCTTTGCAATGTGCTTTTACAGCTGCTCCCATCCAGAGTTAGAATCTGTTTCCCAAGACTTGGATTCAGCTGGCAGTTTTGGGCCCAGTCTCAAAAGGTCTTGAATGCTTCTTCCTCTTCTTTCAGAACCCTGCCATCTCCATGACAACAAGCCCAAGTTAGCCTGCTGGAGGATGAAACACTTTGGGGAAGAGAACCAAAGTTGCCCAGTCCACAGCCAACTCACTCTCAACAGCAGAGCTGCCTGGTCACCAGCAGCTGACCCCCTTCTCCCATACACACACATGAAAATTGCTATACCCTATAAAGGTACAGCAGGTTTTATAGGTATAGCAATTAATTTATGGCAGGAGCCTGCCATAAATTGTTGACTTGCTCAATCATGAGCTAAATAAGTTTTGGGATGGCTCATTACACAGTAACAGCTAACTAACACACCCAGAGCTGACAGGATGCCAGGATTAACGACATGCTGATTACAAGTTAGCTGGCACACTATAGGGACCGTCTAGGTACTGAATTCCTTTTCCCCTTATTATTAGTTGGGTCCATTGAATTATAAAGAAATGCATGTAGACATGTATGTGCTTAAAACTCACACAGTATGACACAACACAGGAGGAAATAGATGACAGCCTGACCACTAGGGCAAAGGCCAAATAGCAAAGTAAGGCGTTTGTCTGGAATCTATTCCCTCCAAATCTCAACTCTGGAGGTCAAGAATGTGGACAGGTCCCACCTCCTGGGACTCTGCTGTCCTCTGATCTCTGGAGGGGAGAATGGCCCCACCAAGCAGCAGATGGGCAGCAGTGGCCTACCTGTGGCCACCTCCTGCTGGCAGCCCCTGCTCTCTCAGGGCATTCTCTCTTCCTTTGGGACTGAGAAGAGATGTGGGTAGGGAGGGGGAGCTCCCTCGCTCCTGGCAGAGAAGTGGGGTTCAGGCCCTTCACCTTCCTGAGTTCAGGGAGTCAGAGCCCTCAGAACATCTGGAATCTGGCTGCTTTGAACTGAGATATGCTAGAAGTGTAAAATATGGAGTGAGTTTTAAAGATTTAGGACAAAGAAATGTAAAATGTTTCATTAATAATTTTATACTGATCACACATTAAAATGATATTTTGGATACGTTGGGTCCAATAAATTATATTATTATAAATCAATTCTACCTGTTTCTCTTTAGTTTCCTTAACCTGGCTAGTAGAAAATTTAAAACTATAGGCAGGCATAGCTCATATTCTGTTTATATTGGACACGGATGTCTTAAAGGACTGCCTCCCTTCTGAAGCTAAGGCTGCCTCCAGTCATGGTGGAAGGGGAAGTGGAGCAAGGAAGAAAGGAGGTGGGGTGCCACGAGCTTTCACAACAACCAGCTCTCATGTTCCATAGAGCAAGAACTCACTCATTACCACTGGGACAGCACCAAGCTAATCCTGAAGGATCTGTCCCCAAGACCCAAACACCTCTCACTAGGCCCCACTTTCAACATTGGGAATCAAATTTCTTTCTTTTTTTTTTTTTTTGCTAGAGGACAGGAAGGTTATAAAATCTGAAAATTTTAAATAATTTGTCATTTTGTTGTTTCCATGTGTGAACAAAGGACTTAATAAAAAAAATTTAAGATTTAACATTACAATAAAATACATTCATTTCAATATTACGCTGGAATTCAACATTGTTTTGCACGGGGGCTGCCGAAACAATGCAGAGCTTCTTCCTCCTCCAGACCCTCACAGCCCAGCAAGCCTCTCAAGGGCTGGTTGCTGGCCACTGCGTTTCCAGTTTTTGTAGGTTCTCTTCCTCCCAGGTGATTAAGGAACAAGGCCAAAGGTATTTGAAGCTTTCAGAAAACACAGGATTTTTCTTTCTGTGGCTCACCAGCATTTTCACTTCTATATCAGCAACACCATACGCAGGCCACAGCTGAGCCAAAACACATGATGAATTCAGTCTGAAATCAAATTGTACCTAATATTTACAGCCATGTGCATTACTAAAAAGGGACATATCTTCCAACAATTCCAGTAAGTTCCCAAGACTTAGTTCACACTGAGTACTAGCCTGTGATGGTGCCCCTGTGCTTGTTACTGGGGGCAAAATGGGACAGTGTTTGCTGAGTTCATGGCTGAGGGGCTGCGGTGCCATGCAGTGAGCAAAACTTCCCACTGAATAACACTCCTCTGTGAGAGCGGCGTGGCGGCCAAGGTCAGCTGGCTCAAGGCAACTGCCTCCTTTTTTCCTAACAAGCAACATTTTCAGGGAAAAACCCCAGCTTCAATGTAGGAAGGTTTTGATGGTGGCTCAGGCCTGGGACTGAATTATAAAGGAATAAGGAGATAAAATCCACATTTTAATTATAAACAAATGTCTCACTGAAAAAATTCCAGACCCATAAATCCATCTATGTATTAGTTATTGGAGTAATTTAAAATGTGAGGAAATTATAAAGTGTGTGTCCCTCATTATATATTTCTTCCCCCCCACCACTTTTTAAACATGTAAGTTCCTAACACATAGATACTCTTTATGAGGAAAAAAAAAACCTGTTGACATTGATACAGTTTGAATATTTGTCCCCTCCAGATCTCATGTTGAAATTTGACCCCCTAGTGAGACCCTGTCTCTACAAAAAATTAAAAACTTAGTTGGGCATGGTGGATTAAGCCTGTTATCCCAGCTACTCAGGAGGCTGAGGTGGGAGGACCTCTGGAGCTCCAGGAGTTGGATGCCACAGTAAGCTACGGCTCAGCGCAGCCATGGCTTCTGTAGTGATCTATAACTGCACTACTTCACTCCACCCTGGGTGACAGAGTGAGATTATCTCTTTAACAAAACAAAACAGAAGAAAGAAATTTGATTCCCAGTGTTGAAAGTGGGGCCTAGGATGGGTGCGGTGGTGCAAGCCTGTAATCCCAGCACTTTGGGAGGCCGGGTCAGGCGGATCACAAGGTCAGGAGATCGAGACCATCCTGGTTAACACAGTGAAACCCCGTCTCTACTAAAAATACAAAAAATTAGCCGGGCGTGGTGGTGGGCACCTGTAGTCCCAGCTACTCAGGAGGCTGAGGCAGAAGAATGGCATGAACCCGGGAGGCAGAGCTTGCAGTGAGCTGAGATCATGCCACTGCACTCCAGCCTGGGCGACAGAGCGAAACACCATCTCAAAAAAAAAGAAAGAAGAAATTTGATTCCCAATGTTGAAAGCAGGGCCTACTGAGAGGTGTTTGGGTCTTTGAGGGCAGATCCTTCAGGAATGGCTTGGTGCTGTCCCAGTGGTAGTGAGTTCTTGCTCTATGAAACATGAGAGCTGGTTGTTGGAAAGCACATGGCACCCCACCTCCTTTCTTCCTTGCTCCACTTCCCCTTCCACCATGACTGGAGGCTTCCTAGGGTCCTCACCAGAAACAGATGGTGGTGTCAGGCTGGTACAGCCTGCAGAATCATAAGCCAAATAAATCTCTTTTCTTCATAAATTACCCAGCCTCAGGTGTTCTTTTATAGCAACACACAATAGACTAATACAGACATCAATGTGAATATTTAATATTGGAAATTTTTTCATTTTCTATTTTGTCTGTATAGCTAACATTAAAGAAGCCAAAGATATAGAATGCTACATCTCAGATATTGCATTTTGTAAAAAACATGAAGGTAAAATCTTTGTTTCTTCAATTACTAATCAATGATAGTTGTACTTTGCCCATTCTATGCAGAATACAGTTCCATGAACCGTGGGGAGATGGAAAATAACCATGTCCCAGCCTTCCAGGCAAGTCCCTGGAAGGAATGGCCTGGTGCTCTCCCAGTGGTAGTGAGTGAGTTCTTACTCTATGAAACATGAGAGCTGGTTGTTTGAAAGCGCGTGGCACCCCTAGTGCCTGGAAGACTGGGACAGGTAAGATTGCATCTCTGTGCTCTGCAGTGTCTGTCACACAGCAGGCACTTAATGAGAAGGCTGCTGAATGAAAGAATACTTCCAACCAGCTTGGAGCCCAAATGCAGGTTCTCCCTCAGGTTCTGACCTCACATTGTGGGCTTCCATGCACATGTCCACACCACCTGTGCACCCACTTCCTTGCTGGACCTGAGCAGAGCCCCACTTTCCAGCTCCTGCCTGTGAGGGAATAACCAGGTCCCTGGGACCCACAGCTCCAGCAGCTGGAATTCAGAGTTTATGACCTGCTGTTTTCCACATTCCCCCTCCCTCCCCCTCAGGACCTGCACCCCGCTGCACTGCACCTTCTCTTCTGCTGTCATGGCCCAGAGCTCTGTTCATCTGCTTCAAGCAGCTCTCCACCCCACTTCCTCCCTCCCCTCCTGCTGGATCTCTTTCTTTCATTGGCTCTTGTCCCGTTCCTTCAGTAAAAGAACTCTCCTTCCACTCTTCCTCATTCACATTCACTTGGGAACCAAAAATTCACCCCACAGCTTAGTATTCCCAGTTGTGGAAAAATTCAGGCACCTTCTGTAATGAGACAAATGTGAAGAAGCCAGGCATGAAAAAACACTTATATGGATCGATTTATATGAAATTCCCAGAGAAGACAAATCTATTGAGATGGAAACTAGATCTGTGGTTGCTTACAGCTGGGGTAGGGGGTGGGGGGAACAGGGTGATAGCTAAAAGGTACAGGACTAATAAAAATGTTGTAAACTTAACCATGGTTTTGGTTGCACATATCTGTGATTATACTAAACCCTAGCAGATCATAAGGTATGTGAATTTTTCCTCAATAAAGCTGTTTAAAAATAAAAAAAAATTAGGCTGGGCACAGCAACTTACCCTGTAATACCAGCACTTGGGGGGGCTGAGGCAGGAGGATTGTTTGAGGCCAGGAGTTCAAGACCAGCCTGGACAATAGAGTGAGACCCCATCTCTACAAAAGATTTAAAAAATTTAGCCAAGCATGGTGGTGTGCACTTGTAGTCCTAGGTACTCAGGAGGCTGATGTGGGAGGATCACTTGAGCCTGAGAGGTGAAGGCTGCAGTGAGCCGTGATCATGCTACTGCAATCCAGCCTGGGAGACAGAGAAACATCCCAACTCAAAAAAAAAAATTATTACTAACTGTTTTACACATACAAAATTACACAGACACACACACATACACAGACTCACATAAAAGTAAAATAAATACATTGTACCCATCACCTACACCACTACATTTGAAGCCGTCTGCACGGTTGGCCCTTCTGAAATGTAACCCCATCTGGGACAATCATTCATCTGAAGCTTTACAAAAAGTATTATTTCCCTGACTTTCATTATACTTTTATTACATAATAATATCTCTAAATAATATATTGTTTCTCTAAATAATATACTGTTTAACTTTGTAACTTTTTACACTTTCTATAAATGTGCTGTGTATCTCTGTAACTTGCATTACTCATTCCACATTGTATTTTCGAGAGCCTTCTATGTTTTAAGTAGTTTCTCATTCAATTCTATATATTGCTTACTAGCCTTTAAATTGAATATACTAAGACCCGCTGGAGAGAGAATTCTTGTGGGATAATGAGTATAAAGTGCTTAAAGCAGTGCCCCATTCATTATAGGTATTCAATATATATAATACTATACACAATATTTTAATACTGAGTAATTATATACATATTATGATTGCTCCTTTCTTTGTGGATGTACATTATTTCATCAACTGCACTATGAACTAATAGTTTTCTTTCTTTTAGGGGAGGGGGCGGGGTCTGGCACTGTTGCCCAGGCTGAAGTACACTGGTGCAATCAAGGCTCACTGCAGCCTAGACCTCCCGGGCTCAAGGATCCTCCCACCTCAGCCTCCTGAGTAGCTGTGTCTATCGGCAGTGCCACCACTCCCAATTAATTTTTAAATTTTTTGTAGAGATGGGTTTTCACCATGTTGCCCAGGCTGGTCTCTAACTCCTAGCTCAAGTGATCTGCCTACCTTAACCTCCTAAAGTGCTGAGATTACCGGTGTTAGCCATTATGCTGGGCAAGAGTTTTCAAACTACGGTAAAATTCAAGTTACAGAGACCTTTGGGAAATGCCTCATTCTATGTATTTGAAGCTTCCAGATAGCTAAGATTAAAAATTTTTACATACTAACTTGTTTCTAAGTGTATGCTTTTACATTTAAACCAACTAAAACCATGAGCTTTATAAAAAAATTTCAGCCATTTCAAAATTCTCTTCCAAATTTGTTTAGAAACATACATGACAGAGCTTTGGTCGGACTGTGCAAACTGTTGTGTGTTCTGTTTTTAAAATATTACTTAACTTGTATACTTCCACACATTGGCATGGCACATCATTGCCATTTCCAATACATTCCTGTGCTTCACCAATTTCCACAGCTGTCAGAGGAAGAGCAGCCCAGGTGACAGGAAATGAAGTTGTCTGGCTCCGAGTCCTTACCAGGAGGACTTCTGGGATCCAGGGTCTTTGCATGGGGCAGATGACATATTCTTAGAGGCCATTCATTTTTTCCACTGTAGCTGCTAGTGCCAGTTTCCACTCCACTGCCTGAGGGCAGGTTGATCTTGTAAGCCCTCACCGATGGATTTGTGGTCACTGCCTGGAACCCTGTGCCAAAGAGGAATGGGAGGTCCTGTTCAGGAGGGAATCCTCTGACTTATTACTGGCATCTGAGCATCTCCCAGCATGGCTGTTCCTACTTGTAATAAGGTGATGTCAAATGACTCCAGGGCAGTGCTCCGGTTCCCATGAACACATCTGGTCACTCTGGGAGCTTCTGAGTCAGTGAGCTCTCTCCTTACATCCCAATACACTGTTGTTTGCAAAAATATATTTTTATAGGCAAGGTATTTGTGTCTTGGATTTGCACCCTGACGTAGGCATTAATTTGTTTAAAAGGATAATTTAACATTTTCAGGAAGCTGAACATCTTTAAATTCTCTTTTGATTATTTCTAGTTTTACTGCATCATGACCCAGAAATGTGTACAATTTTTGTTCTTGTATACTCACTAAGGATTCTTCTTGTTTTCAGAGTAGGACCAAAGGTATTTCTATTTGTTTGCAAGTCTGTTGGCTCAGTTTCTAAGGAGTTCATTTTGTTACCATGTTCTTTTAAGTATATACATACAGGTTAGTTATGTTTCCAGTTTCCTGTGCTTTTTATTTTTATTTTTTTAACAAACTTTTCTAGTCCTTCATTCTCTCAGACTTTTCCTTCCATGCCTTATGCTGTAGATAGAGTCTATGATCTAACGTCTGTCAGTTAAGATTGTTTCCAGCTCTGGAGACCAGAAAATCTGACCCACATAGCAAGAACAAGCAAGGGTAGGAGATGAGGCTGAAAAGGCAGGCACCAGGTTGTCTGAGCTTTTATTCTACTGCAACAGTAGACAGTGGCAGGGTTTACACAGGGGTGGGGTATGCCTATATCATGTTTTAACATTTTCAAGAGATCACTCTGGATGCTTGAGTGGAGGCTGGACTGTAGCAGGGCAAGACAGGATGCAGGGAGGGAGGATTCTTGGCAGTAGACCAGTAGGAGAGGAAGGTGACTGAAACTGGTTGTGGAAATGGAGATGGTGAATCAGGATGCTGGTTGCACTCAAGAGCCACAGGACTTGCTGTGTGGTTGCATGGGGGTTGGGGGAGAAGGGAAAAGAGTCAGGGATGACTCTTGGTGCTCCCCTCAGGGAAGAGGCCCTAAGCCCAGTGGTTATCAACAGATGGATGGTATTTAAAGCTATGAGACTATGTGGGATCATTCTGAGAGGATCACTAGAGATCTGGTAGAGGAGGAGCAGGAGGATGAAGATAAAGGTAAGAGGGAATCCAGGAGGGAATGTCCCTAAAATCCAGAAGAAAGGATGGAACTCCTCAATTGTATCATCTGTGTCAAATGCAGCTAAATGACTGAGAAAAAAGTCGTTTCAGCAAAGTACCCCGGAGGAAAGCTAGAAAAGAGTGGGTGCAAGAGAGGACATGAGGTGAGGTAGTTGCATGGAGCAGAGAAACAGAATGGTAAATGGAGAGAAACCTGGGGTTAAAGAAGGTCTATTTGTTTACCGCACAGCATTAAGGAATGCTTGTGTGTGGACACTAGCAAAAAATCAGTACAGAGAACCCCAGAATTCTGGGGTCATAGCCCGAAAGGACTCCTCAGCTCCAAATTTACTTGAAGTTACAGCTTCCGTCTTTAAATTAAATGGGATTTTTTTTTGCCATCTATTTCATCATACAGGATGTGACACAGAATATAACCGAAATTGTTACTTTCCTGGAAGAACACATCTTAGTTTTTAATATCTAAACTGTATAGCAGCTATTTATCTCACAAAACATTTTTTAGGCTGGGTGCGGTTGGTGACTCACACCTGTAATTCTAGCACTTTGGGAGGCCAAGGCAGGAAAATTGCTTGAGTCTAGAAGTTCAAGACCAGCCTGGGCAATGTGGGGAGATGTAGTTTCTACAAAAAATTTAGAAATTAACAGGCATGGTGGCACACACCTGTGGTCTCAGCTACTGGGGAGGCTGAAGCAGGTGGATCACCGGAACCCCTTTCGTGGTGCAGTTTGGGCAAAAGAGCAAGAACCTGTCTCAAATTTTTTGGCTGATGGTTGTAAACATAATGTTTGAGCTTTCAAAAATTACAACATTTTAAACTAAATAGTTTGCTGGAAAAAGCCACATGTTGCTTCCAGAAACAACTGGTAGACCATCAGGATCATGACAGTCACTTCAAAAAGCTTTGCTGTGTTGACAAAGGGGAGGATCACGTGTGATGTTGCTGGTCTCAAGCCACAGCTACTGCATCCAAGGCAACTGCATGTTAACAACTATATCAAATGTGGGTGACCAAGTGGCAACATTTAAGCATTTTACATCCTAACTTAAGTGCAACTTAAACCTACTGCCACACTGTGAGTTAGGAAATTGGTAGGTTTTTTTCT
The DNA here is from genome assembly GCF_029289425.2 of Pan paniscus. NCBI lineage: Eukaryota > Metazoa > Chordata > Mammalia > Primates > Hominidae > Pan > Pan paniscus. The sequence goes on along the minus strand of NC_073267.2, from coordinate 38,995,317 downwards.
ATTGACTTGCTGTGCTCTATAATTTTTCCTATTTAAAATAATGGGAAACAAGTTTTCAGTTTTTTTGTCAGAAAAAGTCCGACATTTCAGGCACAGATATGTCTGACAGTTATCACCAGCAGAAGAGTTTCTAGTCTTTTCATCGTAAAATTTTAATTACTTACCTTGGAAATTACTTAACTTCGTTCCTTCCAAATCTGGTAGTAAAATGGGTGCTCCAGAAAGCTGTGGCATGGATATTCTGCTGCTTTGCTAGTCTCTGCACAGACCTGGGGCTTGAGGAGCCTGCAGCCACGAACTACAGGACGTCATCAGAATGGAAAAGTGATCCAGATATTCCCGCAGGCGCAGTGCTGGGGCGTAAAGTGCAGCCTGTACACGGCGGGTGGGAGGCCCGCGGGCTCGCCGGGGCTCGGGACTGTGTTCTTGCGGCCGAGAGGCCCACACAGGACAAGCAGGCCTTGACCCAGGCTGTTGGAGCCCGCGAAGAGGGGGTGAAACTCCAAGGGGCGTAAGGGTGATCATACGTGCGGTCAAGCTTCCCGTCTGCATGGCGAGGGGCTGGGCCTTTCCGTCGTGATTTTTCTCCCATTATGCCGGGTGCGTAGCGGGCCCTGGGGCGGCGGGACCGGTGCGGGTGTTCAGTCAGCCCGGGGTCCTGGAGGTCGGCGGGGAGATTCGCAGCAGCCCGAGGGATGGAGGGACGGCAGAAAGGAGTCTTTACTTCCAGGTTCCCAGCAATCGCTATGTTCGTTACAAGCAGTAAACTGACGACTTCAGACACCCGCAACGGAGCTCTGCGCGCAGTCCTCAAACAGCCAGCCCCGCCGGCCGGGCGCACAGCGCATGCCTCGGGGGCGGGGTGGGGCGGAGGGGACTAGGCGGAGCAGGGCGGGGTTGAGGCGACAGGGAGGGGCGGCGGAGGCGGGGCGGGGCGGAGGAGGCGGGGCGGGAGGGGGCGAAGAGGCGGGGAGCAGGGGGCGGGGCGGGCGGAGATGCAGGGGGCAGGGGGTGGGGGGCGGAGTGGGCGGGGAGGAGTGGGCGGGATGAGGCGAGGTGGGGGAGGGGATGGGGCGGGGCTTGGCGGGGGTGGACCCGCCCAGCGCTGAATCCAAATCGTATCTAAGCTGTTTTCTAGCTCTGACATCGTATACATCACTGCATACGTGAATAGCATGCCAAATACTGTATAAACCAATATTGTTTTTTTTTTTCTTCTCGGGAGGTACTATATAAATAAAGTACGTACACCGTATCTAACATCAGAACATTCAAATCCCATATTGAAAAGATTATAAATTGACCATAATCCTATAATTCTGTTTAGCAACAGTGCGTCCCTTCTCAGTCTTCACTTTTAAAATATCTAAGAGGCTCGATGTCTTGAGGCTTTTTCTTTTTAAACCCAACATCCTTTTTCACATATATATATATACACATATATATATACACATACATACCATGGAATACTACTTAGCCATAAAAAGGAACGAAATAATGGCATTTGCAGCAACCTGGATGGAATTGGAGACCATTATTCCAAATGAAGTAACTCGGAAATGGAAAACCAAACACTGTATGTTGTTACTCGTAAGTGGGAGTTAAGCTATGAGGATGCAAAAGCATAAGAATGATACAATGGACTTTGGGGACTTGGGGGAAAGGGTGGGAGGGGGTCGAGGGATAAAAGACTACACATAATACACTGTACCCAATGTGTGGTGATGGATGCACAAAAATCTCAGATATTGCCACTAAAAAACTTATTCATGTACAAAACACTGCCTGTTCCCCACAAAAACCTATTGAAATAAAAATAAAGAAGGGTAAAGAGGAACCAGAAAAAAAAAAAAAGAAAAGCAACCAGTAAAGGAGAGTATGATGTTCACAAAGCCAAAGGAAAACATTATTTCAAGAAAATGGTGGCCAACTTTATCAAATGCTGCTGAAAGTTGACATAAAATGGGACCTGATAGCCATTGGATTTAGTAAAGTGGCTAGCCCTGATGACCTCACAAGAGTCCTTTGGGTGAAGTGATAAGAAGAAAGCTTGACTGAAAGGGATTTCTGAGAGAACAAAGTAGAGGGGTTGAATGCAGTAAGCACAGGCAACAATAACAATTTCAAGAAGCTTCACTCAAAAAAGGAATGGAGAAAATGTAAGTAATTATAGAGGAAGTAGAGTCAAGATCGCTGTGTTTAATGTTCTATAAGATGAGAAAAAATAATAGCATGTTTGCATGCCAATGGAAATCATCCACAGAGAGGGCAAAATTAATAATGTAGGAAATACAAGGAAGTATTTCTGGAATAATGTCCTTGGATTGGAAGTTAGGAAAAAGAAATATTGACTTTAGATGATAGATAATTCCATTCATTCATAGTAAGTGGGATATGAGTATATGAGCACAAATACAAGTGGATAGATAGATGTGTTCATGCCAACTCTTAAGGTTGCTTTCATGAAATAAAGGCAACATAGTACTTTTTCTCCACTTAAAAATTTACAATAGTTAATAATGTCATATAGAATTATGTGGAATTCTGGAAATATTCAGTGATTAAAAGATTATTTACTGAAGCATGCATTCTGCCACATATTTTTCTAGGCATTGGAGGTAAACCAGAGACAAGGTTCATACTTTTATAAAGTGGGGACAAACAGATATATATCACAGGGCACATAGCAAAGGCAGCTTTCATAGGGAAGTAAGGAGTCAAGTTCAGAGAGAGCAGGCCCCGGGTCCACCATTCTTTCAATATCTACAGAACTGGGGCTGTAGAGGGGATGGTTTGAGGTCTTCTAGTGACTAATTTGAACTTGCCATTCCAGATTCATCTCTCATTCAGTCTTTGCCTACATACTTAGCTTCAGCAACTGCTAAATCTAACCACCCCAGTACAAAACTACACCAACATTCCCATGTGTACTGGTATTTTTTTTTTTTTTCATACTAACTCCTTAGCCTCAGTGCCCTTTTCCCCTTCTCATAGCTTACCATTATTTTAACACCCTACACAAATAACATCACTTCAGCACCTTTCTTCAAATAAATGTATTACCTTAAGGTTTACAATTAAAAAAAAAAAGAACTATAGGCCAGGCTCAGTGGCTCACGCCTGTAATCCCAGCACTTTGGGAGGCTGAGGCGGGTGGATCATGAGGTCAGGAGATTGAGACCATCCTGGCTAATACGGTGAAACCCCGTCTCTACTAAAAATACAAAAAATTAGTCGGGTGTGGTGGTGGGCGCCTGTAGTCTCAGCTACTCGGGAGGCTGAGGCAGGAGAATGGTGTGAACCCAGGAAGCAGAGCTTGCAGTGAGCCAAGATTGTGCCACTGCACTCTGGCCTGGGTGACAGAGCGAGACTCCCATCTCAAAAAAAAAAAAAAAAAAAAAAAGAATTGTGGCTGTTTAACAAGAGAGATAAAATGAGATAAAATGGTATGATAAAAATACTTGATTAATTCAAAGGAAAATGGAAAAAGGAAATAAAAAACAGATGAGATGAATAGAGAACATATGCAAGGTGAGTGGCTCAACCTAATCATATCAGTAATCATATTAAATGTAAATAGTCTAAATACCCCAACTAAAAGGCAGAGAGTGTCAGATTACATTGAAAAACTAAGACCCAACTATATTCTGCCTATAAGAAAGGCACTATAAATATAAAGACACAAATAGGTTAAAAGTATAAAGATGGAAAAAGATATACCATGCTAAAACTAGTCAAAAGAAATTTAGAGTGGCTATATTAATATCAAAATAGATTTCAGAGCAAATAATTATTTCTAGGAATTAAAGGTTATTTCATACTGACAATGTGGTCAGTGAAGAAGATATAACAATCCTAAATGTTTTTGTACCTAATAAGGCTTCAAAATGAATAAAAGAAAAACTAATAAAACATCAAAGAGAAACAGAAAAATGCATAACTATCAGATATTTTAATAGCCCTCTCTCAACAATTAATAGAACAAGTGGGCAGAAAATCAGTAAGAATGCAGTAGATTTGGCCAGGTGCAGTGGCTCATGCCTGTAATCCCAGCACTTTGGGAGGCCAAGGCGGGTGGATCACCTGGGGTCAGGAGTTCGAGACCAGCCTGGCCAACATGGCAAAACCCCGTCTCTACTAAAAATACAAAAATTAGCCGGGCATGTGGCAAGCGCTTGTAATCCCAGCTACTTGGGAGGCTGAGGCAGGCAGAATTACTTGAACCCAGGAGGCAGAGGTTGCAGTGAGCCAAGATTGTGTCACTGCACTCTAAACTGGGCTACAGAATGAGACTCAATCTCAAAAACAAACAAACAAAAAAGAATATAGTAGATTTGAACAACACTATCAGCTAACTTGACTTGATTGATATTTGCAGAACACTGCGCTCTACAATAGCAGAATACAGATTTTTCCCAAGTGCACATGGAACATTTATGAATCTAGACCACATTGTGGCCCATTTTAAAAAGTCTCAATAAATTCAAAAGTATTCATCATACACAGTGTGTTCTCTGTGGAACATACTGCATATGATGAATTAGAATTAAATTAGAAATCAGTGACAGAAAGATCCTTGAAAATCCCCAAATATCTGACATCTAATACACTTCTAAATAACCCATAGGTCAAAGGAGAAATCTAAAGGGAAATTAGAAAGCAATTCAAAGTGAATGAAAATAGAGAACAACTTAGAATATATGGGCTGTCATTAAAACAGTACGTAGAGGAAAATTTATGTCATTAAATATCATATTAGAAAAGAAGAGAGGTCTCAAATCAGTGACTTCAGTTTTCACTTAAAGATGGAAAAAAAGCAAATTAAATCCAAAGTAAGCAGAAAAAAGGAATAATAAAGATCAAAGTGGGAATCAGTGAAAGAAAATAGGTTAGAGGAAAATCAATGAATCCCAAAGCTTGTTCTTTGGGAAAATCAATAACACTGATACATTTTCAGCCAGAATGATCAGGGAAAAAAGAGAGAATTACCAGTAGAAGGTATGAGAGAGGTGACACCACTAAAGATTCCACAGATATAAAGGGATAGTAAAATAACATTAGGAATACTTTTATGCCAATTAAATTCAACACCATGGATAAAATTGACAAATTCCTTCAAAGACAAATTACCAAAGTTCACCCAAGAAGAAATAGATAACCTGAGTAGCCCTGTATCTATTAAAGAAACTCAAATTCGGTTTTTACACTTGATCTTAGGTAAAAGGCCGAGAAATGATGAAAAGTGTTGCTTTAAAACCTCCCTATAGGCTAGGCACAGTGGCTTATGCATTTAATCCCAGCACCAGCCCTTGGGAGGATGATACAGGCAGATCACCTGAGGTCAGGAGTTCAAGACCAGCTTGGCCAACATGGTGAAACCTCATCTCTACTAAAAATACAAAAATTAGCTGGGTATGGTGGCAGGCACCTGTAACCCCAGATACTTGGGAGGCTGAGGCAGGAAAATTGCCTGAACCTGGGATGGGGGGGTGTTGCAGGAAGTCAGGGACTCTGAATGGAGGGACTGGCTGAAGTCATGGCAGAAGAACATAAATTGTGAAGATTTCATGGACATTTATTAGTTCCTCAAATTAATACTTTTATAATTTCTTACATCTGTCTTTACTGCAATCTCTGAACATAAATTGTGATTTCATGGACATTTATCACTTCCCCAATCAATACTCCTGTGATTTCCTATGCCTGTCTTTACTTTAATCTCTTAATCCTGTCATCTTCATAAGCTGAGGATGTATGTCACCTCAGGACCCTGTGATGATTGCGTTAACTGCACAAATTGTTTAAACAATATGAAATCTGGGCACCTTGAGAAAAGAACAGGATAACAGCGATGTTCAGGGAACAAGGGAGATATACATTAGGTCTGGCTGCCTGAGAGCCGGGTGGAACAGAGCCATATTTCTCTTCTTTCAAAAGCAAATAGGAGAAATATCACTGAACTCTTTTTCTCAGCAAGGAACAGCCCTGAGAAAGAGAATGCATTCCTAGGGGGAGGTCTCTGAAATGGCCGCTCTGTGAACGTCTGTCTTTTATGGTCGAAGATAAGGGATGAAATAAGCCCCGGTCTCCTGTAGCACTCCCAGGCTTATTAGGATGAGGAAATTCCCACCTAATAAATTTTGGTCAGACCCGGTTGTCTGCTCTCAAACCCTGTCTCCTGATAAGATGTTATCAATGACAATGCGTGCCCAAAACTTCATTAACAATTTTAATTTCACCCCAGTCCTGTTATCTCACCCTGCCTCCATTTGCCTTGTGATATTTTATTACCTTGTGAAGCATGTGATCTCTGTGACCCACACCCTGTTCATACAGTCCCTCCCCTTTTTAAAATCACTAATAAAAACTTGCTGCTTTTGCAGCTTGGGGGGCATCATGGAACCTGCTGACATGTGATGTCTCCCCTGGATGCCGAGCTTTAAAATTTCTCTCTTTTGTACTCTTTCCCTTTATTTCTCAGACTGGCTGACACTTAGGGAAAATAGAAAAGGACCCACATTGAATTATCAGGGGTGGGTTCCCCTGAGGTTGCAGTGAGCTGAGGTCACACCTCTGCACTCCAGCCTGGGCGACAGAGCGAGACTCTCCCTCAAAAAAAAAAAAAAAAAAAGGCCTGACTCTGTGGCTCATCCCTGTAATCCAAGCAATTTGGGAGGCTGAGGTGGGTGGATGATGAGGTCAGGATGAGGTCAGGAGATGGAGACCATCCTGGCTAACACAGTGAAACCCCTTGTCTACCAAAAATACAAAAAATTAGCCAGGCGTGGTGGCATGAGCCTGTAATACCAGCTACTTGGGAGGCTGAGGCAGGAGAATCACTTGAACCCAGGAGGTGGAGGCTGCAGTGAGTCAAGATTGCACCACTGCACTCCAGCCTGGGTGACAGAGGGAGACTCTGTCTCAAAAAAAAAAAAAAAAAAAGAATAACATAAAAACCTCCCTATAAAGAAATTCAGGCCCAGATGGTGATAGTAGTGAATTTTACCAAACATTTAAGGGAGAAGTAATAACAATACTTCACAAAATCTTCCAAAAAACTGAAGAGGAGGAAATACTTCCCAACTCAATCTATGAAGTCAGCATTACCCTGATACCAAAATTATCCTTGTACCCTGGCCAGACAAGGATATTAGAAGAAAACAAAACTACAGACCAATATTCCTCATGAACATAGGGCAAGAATTCTATGCAAAAGCTTAGCAAATGAAATCCTAAATATAATAGAAAGGTAATACATCATAATTAAGTGGTATTTATCCTAGAAATGCAAGATTGATTTAAGAATAAAAAAATCAATGTAATTTACCACATAAACAAACTAAAAAATTATATGATCACCGTAATCAACACAGAAAAAACATTTGGCAAAATCTAACATCCATTATTGATAAAAACTGAGGCTAATTAGGAACAGAGGGAACTTCCTCAAGCTGATAAAGGACAATTCCAGAAGTCCTTCAGCTAGCATCACACTTGATTGTGGAAGACTGAATACTTTCCCCTTCCCATCAGGAACACATTAGGGATGCCTGCCCTCACCACCTCTATCCAGCACTGTATTGGAGGTTGTAGACTGTGCAATCAGCCAAGAAACAGAAATAAAGGACATTCAGTTTGGAAAGAAAGACATAAATGGTCGTTATTCACAGATGACATGATTGTCTGTGTAGAAACTTCAGTGGAATGTACAAGAAGTTAATAAGTGTGTTTATCAAGGTTTCAGGACAAATTAATGTACAAAAATTGTTTAATGAGAGCTTTGTAACTTAATTCAAAATTAAAATGTAATGCATATATTATTGGTTGGATTAACCATCCCAAAATGTATACATATTGCAAAGTATCATATTGTATACTATGAATAGATAAAATTTGTATTTGTCAAGTAAAAAATAAAGAAATTAAAATAAAAAAATTAACAACATTTACAAGAGCATGAAAAATGTAAAGTACTTAGGAACAAATATGACAAAAAATGTAAAAGGCTTGTACATGGAAAACTGTAAAACATTGCTATGATAAATTAAAGAAGCCATAAATAAATGGGGAGATATATGTTGTTCATGAGTGAGAAGACTCAATATTGTTAAGAGGTTATACTCTTAAAACACAGATTCAATATAGATTCACTACAATCCCAATCAAAATCCCAGCAGGCTATTTATTTGTGTCTAGATCCATTCCATCAAAGACCTGGCACCCACAACAATCTGTCAACCCATTTGGGAAATAAGAGTCATCCCTGGTGTGCCTGAAAAGGGCCGTCAGCTCCACAGGTTGCCAGAAACAAAAGTCTTAACTGGCTCTGAGTGTTGGACATCAGATTACCCTGGTTTCAGCATAACGTACAGTCAAGTTCAGCTGAAACTCAAGATGTCCACAACCGCTGCTTTATGTTGGCTTTGGGACCTGGCAACCACCATTCTACTTTCTGTCTGTATGAATTTGACTGTTCTAGGTATCCATGTAATTGCAATCTTGTAGTATTTGTCTTTTTGTGACTGGTTTATTTCACCGAATGCAATGTCCTGAAGATTCATCCATGTTGTTGCATGTATCAAATTTCCTTCCTTTTAAAAGCTGAATAATATTTCATTGTATGGATATACCACATTTTGCTTATCCATTCATCTGTCAATGAACACTTAACATGGCTTCCACCTTTTATTTATTCTGAATAATACTGCTATGAACATGTCTCTTTATGTGTTTTTTGCTATTGCTTTGGGTATATATCTGAAAGTGGCAATGCTGGATCATATGTTAATTCTGTGTATGGTTTTTTGAGGAGACATCAAACTGTTTTCCACAGCAGCTGCACCATTTTACATTCCCACCAACAATGCATGGGGGTTTCAATTTCTCCACATCCTTGCCAATGCGTTATTTTCTGTTTGTTTTATTTTTGGATAAGAGTCATTCCAACATGTGTGAAGTAGTATCCCACCGTGGTTTACATTTGCATTCTCTGATGACTAATGATGTCAAGGGTCTTTCCATGTGCTTTTTGTATATCTTCTTTGGAGAAATGTCTTCTCAAGTCCTTCGCCAATATTTAAATCAAGTTGTTTAAGTTATTTTAAGGATCAAATAAAATAGTGAATTTAGTACGCTGACTGGATCATAATAAACACTCCACAAAATGTTAAAAAATCAAGTTTTTTTTTGTTGTTGTTGTCATTGAGTTGAATGATTTTTTTAATTGAAGTATATCTGCACAGATAAGCCACAAATCCCAAGAAAACAGATTGATGAATTATCACAAAGTGAACACATCTAGGACACCAGCCCTTAGATCAAGAAATAAAACATTACCAGAGCTCCCATGCAAACACTAAGATAATCACTATGCTGACTTATAACACTATAGGTTTGTTTTGCTTGTTTTGGAGCTTCACGGAAATGAAATAGTGTAGCACACATTCATTTGCATCAGGTTTCTTTCACTCAACATTATGTTGGTGAGATTCATCAACTGTGCATAGCAGTTATTAATCTATTTTCATTACCATAAAAATTCCATGATATAATATATATTTGTCCATTCTTCCGTGATTAACATTGGGCTACTATGAAGAGTGCCTCTATCAGGGTGCATTTCTTTTGAGTTTTCATATCGAAGTAGGATTTCAGGATCATAGGGGTACTCACATTTAGCAGTATTCCCAAATAATTTTCCAAAGTAGTTGTGCTATTTCACATTTCCACCAGCAGTGTATAAATGTTTCAGTTACTTCACATTCTCAGCAACACTTGGTATTAACAGTCTTCTTAATTTTAGCCATGCTGGCCAGTGTGTATTGGCTTCTCATTGTGGATCACATTTGTCTGATGGTTTATGAGGTTGGGCATTTTTATAAGCTTTCTGGCCATTTGGATGTTCATTTGTCTTTCCTTACTTCCTTTTTCTTTTCTTTTTTTAAAAAATGAAGTTCCTATTCCTTTCTCTTGTTCATTTTTCTGTTGGATAATTTATTTTATTTGTAGAAATTCTTCATGCTCTCTGGACATGAGTCCTTTGCCTGTTATATTGTGACAAATATATTTCCCATTTGTGACTTATCTTTTCCCTCTCTTATTTAATTTCTTGAGGGATTCTTAATTTTACTACCATCCAATGTATTGATCTTCTCCCTTTGGGGTAGTTTTTCTTTTCTACTGAAGAAATCATTCCTGCCTTCTGAGGAACTTTTAAATCTACATATGGCTACTAAACCCCACTGCTTTGATATATATTTTATGCTAGAAAATGAACTAGGCACGTTCATGATGTTATTGTCTACTTTGTGGGAAAATATCATCATCATCACTTTCCCAGGCCAGGACATGATATGTGTCCAGGATAATTCCATAGCTCCCAAACATCTGGAACTCTTCCTGCATTGGGGAGGGTGGGCCTGATGCCACAATGGGGTCAGGTGGGTGCTAATTCCCAACTCCACAGGTGCAGGGCTTGGAAAACAGAGGAGAGCAAGGTCAGAGCTGTGGTCCTGCAATGGACTGAGGATTTGGAAGAATCTGTTTGTATTGCCATGAGGGTCCAGGGGCTGCAGGAGATGGGAGAGGAGCAATCAGAAGATAGATCCTGTGTGAGGAAGAGCAGAGCACAAGGGATGGGGCCCCAAGAAAAGGGCAAGAAGGGAGGGACCTCTTGCTTAGCAGCTCAGTATTACAGGCATCTAGAGGTGAGGGCACATCCACTGGCTCCAAATGTACTATCTCTGACATTTGTTATTTTGGTGCAAGGACTGGGAGAAAGTTCTGCACTGTACAGAGCCTGCCCAGGAAGGGTAGAGGATACCACAAAGCTTGTGGATGAGCAGTCAGGGCTGTCCTGTGGGCAGGGGCTCCAGGGCATGTGAGCCACACTGGAGCTGTGGATAGGGCCAGGCCTCCCAGCAGGGGCCCACACCAGTCTTTCTCTCTCACTCTTTATGAATCAAGAATGTTGAACACACAATGAAAAGCCCAACTTACAAAAAGAAAGTATTTGCCTGATGAGGTTAGAACTGGTATTATAAGTAGTTTGCCGATCTATATATTGTGACAGAAAGCAGATCAGTGGTTGTTTGGGGTGGAGCATGGCAGGAGAGGCAGGAAGAAGGGATCACAAAGGAGCATAAGAAAACCTATGGGGGATGGACATGCTCGCTGTCTTGATAACGGTGATGGTTTCACAGGTGCACAAGTCCTTCTATTATATGTCAGTCACCCCTCAGTGAGGCTGTTATGCATCCTCCCGACACACACACACACACACACGTAGTTGCAAAGAAATGGTTTAAGATACACTTGAGTTCCAAAAGTACACGCTCTCCAAGCCTGCCCATTTGGCTCTTCCAAGCATTCCAGTTACGAGGGAGAGAGACCAACATTTGGCCTGACTCCAGCTGCAACATGGCTGCTGACACTACTTCAGGTTCAAAGTTCTGGGACTCCATGAAGCCCCAACTTGAGGAGAGAGGCTGCCAGATGTACAGAGAAGGAAAGACTACCAACCACACATCTGTCTTGCCCTGGACTACTACACACAGGAAGTCACTGGAGCTTCTGACTTGAACTTCAAAATCTGTGCGCCCAAGACAAGAGATGTCCCTCCCAACCCCTCTCCCCCCATTCATGGGAAAAGTGGCAATTGAGAGTGGAGGAGAGGATTAAAATACTAAGGGAATGAAATACATCTGAGGGTCCTCAGTTCATTGCTGAGAATGGCTGTTGGAATGATAACCACGCACCTTAGAGAACAAGAATTGTGGGTAATTTTCCTTCCTGCAAACAGTATGTTTCTCTACTAGTTTCTTACTGCAGGAGGCTTTAAAGCTCCATAGAATATCTTCAGTAATAAGGAACAAAATGAAAAATAAAAAACAATGGTAATTGTCACAGCTAACAGATTGCTATTAGCAAAGATTTTCAGCAAGGTGTAAAAATCAGCAGGCTATATTTTTCCCTAAATGATCCCTGCAGGCTATGAAGAGGTGCCTCCAAGGTAGCTAAGACACTGACCTGCCATCACGGGACATTCCCGCCCTGGTCCGGGAGGCCTCAGCTGACCCCGTCCACTTCAGCTCCTCTGTGAAGTGATTGACTCTGGTGCTGATCACTTATTCCCTCTGGTAATTGACAGCTGTTGCCAGGCAGCTGACCAAGGACATTGCTGAGGACCAGACAGGGACAAACGGGCTCCCATCCTGGTACCATTAGCCCAGGGCTCTCACCATCTGAGCACCAGCTCCAGAGAAAAAGGAGAAAGAGTTGGTAATGTTACCGGGAGGTGTGGGGTCTTCAGTTCTTGTCTTCTTGGAGGAAAGAATTCAGCCAAGAAGTAAGCAGTGACTGTGAAGCAGCTGCAGAGTTTATTTAAAGAGAGAGTACACTCTAAAAGCCAAGTCAGAGAGGGCTGCTTGGAAAAAGACAGCATTGATCGGCACTGGGGAAGCTCCCTTATGAGGGTCTTATATGATTATTCATGAAAGGGGTTGTGAAGGGGTGTTACTAGCAAACATGTTTTGGGTGGTCTCCTGGGTGCACATGCTCTATGGTGATACATGCTAGTACATATATCACACGTCTTAGTAATGTCTGAAATCTCCACCCAGGAGCATGTTTTTTTACCATTATAATGAGCAAACGTTACCTTCAGGGCAAGCCAAGTTGAAGTGTGCATGCTTGCTATTAGGGAAAGTCCCTACTGAAGTTATCTCCTGTCAGGGTCAGATAAGTCCCAGTTAGGACCAGAGAAGCCAAACCTCAAGTCCAGATATGGACGTGGGTGACTGAGGGTCTGAGGAGTGAATTGTTTGCTTCACAGTAAAATCTAAAACATTTATGCAGTACGTGAGTCGATGCATCTTCAACACAGGAGTGTCCAGCCTGGCAAACCAGGGTCCACCCTAGGAAAAGATCCAATGACATCACAATCTTTAAATAGGAATGAGAGGAACAAGGCTGGTGGACATCTCTCTGAGGGCATTAGTTTCCAAATATTTGAGCAAGGCCTCCTTTACAAATCTGGGTGATGGTTATCAAGATAAGGACAAGATGTATCCAGCAACAGGTGTATTTTATAAAAATTAGTTATGTAAACATGCTTATAAAAATTAAAATGCCACAGCAATGTATTTGAAAAGTAAACATTTCTCATTATTACACCTACTAGAGATAACTAGCGATGGCTAAACAAAAAGTTCAGTGCGTGTTCTGTGTACACTGACTGCCTGAACCTTCCAAGTCTATTTGGCTTCTGATTTGGATAGGGAGAGTCAAGCACCAAGCTTGACTCAGAAGGGAGAGCACTATCCAAATGAATGTAGCTCCAGTATGAATAGCAAGAGTTTATATAGAAAGGGACTCACCTAAAAAGTTATCTGATTTTATTGAATTATTGAGCTTTGTAGTAAAAGGTTGGATAACAAGGTATAGCTGTAATAACACACACGATGAGAATACAAACTGCTTCTAGTATTCATAAATGAGTAAGTATCTGAGACAGGTCTCAATCAATTTAGAAGTTTGTTTTGCCAAGATTAAGGACAAGTTGGAAGGAAAAAACACAGAATCATACAAACAATCTGTGGTCTTTGCCTTTCTCCAAAGATGATGCTGAGGCTTCAAAATTTAAAGGGGAAGAGTGTGCTGGAGGGGAAAGAGGAAGGGTATGGTCACATTACTGAATCCACACATTCCAAAAGAAAAGGATAAGGAAGGGGAATAGTCAATTTTGTATTCATCTTATGCTCAGAAAATCAGCACTTCACATAAGGTAAGATGAGGACAGAGCACCTACCTGTGGGGATATTTAACCTTCTATCTGGAGCTGTGTGCTTAGGAGCAAAAGGAAAGTCAGTTTCTCACATGACTCGGCTTTCAGCTTAACTTTCTCCTTTTGGCAGAGTGAATTGGGGTCCCAAGTTTCTATTTTCCTTTCACACATTTGAAACTAGACTTAATTTTGCTTAGAAATGTGACGTTTATTTATACTTCTAAACAAAATTAAGGCTAGTTATCAATTGCCCGTTTTCAGAGAATGAGAAAGCCCAAGAGCTCATGACTCCTTCCCATTTCCTTGCGTTATGGATACCAGGACCCTGGGTTCTGCAGAGCCTGGGGACAGTGGATGAGAGAATGCTGTTTCTGAGCATGATATGGTTGCTGTCAGATCCCTGCTCCTAAACTTACTAGGGAGTGACTGGTCAACAAAAAGAGTCAAACTCTAAAATATTTGAAGAGATTTATTCTGAGCCAAATATAAGTGACCAATGGGCCATGACACAGCCCTCAGGAGACCCTGAGAACATGTGCACAAGATGGTCAGAGCACAGCCTAGTTTTACACATTTTAGGGAGACATGAGACATCAGTCAATACATGTAAGGTATATATTGTTTCAGTCTGGAAAGGCAGGACAACTCGAAGTGGGGACTTCCAGGTTATAGGTAGATTTTAAAATTTTCTGATTGGCAATTGGTTGAGTTATTATCAGCAGAAAGGAATGTCTGGGTTAAGGTAAGGGGTTGGAGAAACCTAGATATTATCAGGAAGATAAAGCCTCCAGGTAGCAGGCTTCAGAGAAAATAGATGTTAAATATTTCTGATCAGACTCTTAGGTCTGATGGTGATGTCTTAAGGTCTGTGTTGATGTTAATGCTGGAGAAATATAATGAGGCATGTCCAATGCTCTCTTCCATCATGGCCTGAACAAGATTTTCAGTTTCACTCTGCAATCCCTATGGCTAAGAGGAGGGGTACATTCAGATGGTTGAAGGGCTTAGAATTTTATTTTTGGTTTACATTCTTCCCTTTATGGCCAATATTTGCCAGCGTCAGCATCAATGGCTATTAATTTTTTTTCCCCTAGCACTGCTTGGGTGGCATATCTGCCTGCCCTGTGTCCATCCTGTCCTTCAGTGAGACTCCCTGTGGTGGAGGGAGTTGAAGTCAAAATACTTATAGACAAGTAAGTGTTCTAGGAAAGATAGGAATGGACTCAGACGGGCATTAATTATCCCTTAAAAGATTTATTTAAAGTAAAGAGCCAAAAACAAAATGCCAATGGCGAGTTTACAAAAATTGACTTTTCTTTTACTTCTATGCATTGAGCTACTATAATCTTGGTTTTAATTACAGACTTATGGTGATTAACTATACAAAACATATACATTTTTCTAAAATATAATTTTATATATCTAAATATATATATCTGCAAAACTTATAACTGGGAGTATTATGCCCAGGAGGCTTGGTCATGAGGTATCTTTATCCTTTTAATAATTATTTTCTTTTAATTCCAGGAAGCAGGACATTTTTCATGGTTGGGGTGGATAAAAAGGTGCCACATAATAGCTGAGAAAGCAAAGTTCTTTGTTTTACAAGCTGTTTAGGCACCTGTGTACCCTCCTTGATTTGGAGTGTCTGAGCTAACTGTATCCCTCAAAACCAGCCCTTACAATCTCATGCACCCATCTCTTCTGCAACAGTCTCTGGGCCTAGAGGGAGGGTCCTTGCATAGTCTTAGCAGTAGGACATTTGCAATGAAAAACACATCGGGTCCAGTGCGATGCCAAATAACGGAGATTTGAATCTCTAATCTTCAGAATGCCATGATTCTGGTTTCCTTTGAAGTGAAACAAGGAGAGATAAATAACATTAATATTTTGACCATCAGAAGAGTACCATCAGAAGAAAAATGATAATCTTGTACTCATTAGAAGATTATTATAACTATGAAAACTTTCAGGATTCTCAGGATCATCTTGGCTATACGGGGTCTTCTTTGGTTCTGTATGAAATTTAAAGTAGATTTTTCTAATTCTGTGAAGAATGTCAGTGGTAGTTTGATGGGAATAGCACTGAATCTATAAATTACTTTGGGCAATATGGCCATTTTTATAGTATTGATTTTTCCTATCCATGGGGATGGAATGTTTTTCCATTTGTTTATGTCCTCCTATTTCCTTGAGCAGTGGTTTGTAGTTCTCCTTGAAGAGGTCTTTCACATCCCTTGTTAGCTGTATTTCTAGGTATTTTATTCAATTTTTTAGCAATTGTGAATGGGAGTTCATTCATTCTTTGTCTCTCTGCTTGTCTATTGTTGGTGTAAAGGAATGCTTGTGATTTTTGGACATTGATTTTATATCATGAGACTTTGCTGAAGTTGCTTATCAGTTTAAGGGGTTTTGGGGCTGAGATTATGGAGTTTTCTAAATATAACAGCATATCACCTGCAATCAGAGGCAACATTACTTCCTCTCTTCCTATATGAATACCCTTTATTTCTTCCTCTTGCCTGATTGCCCTTGCCAGAACTTCCAATACTATGTTGAATAGAAGTGGTGAGAGAGAGCTTCCTTGTCTTGTACCAGTTTTCAAAGGCAATGCTTCCAGCTTTTGCCCATTGACTGTGATATTGGCTGTAGGGTTGTCATAAATAGCTCTTATTATTTTGAGATATGTTCCATCAATACCTAGTTTATTGAGAGTTTTTAACATGAAGTGGTGTTGAATTTTATCAAAGGCCTTTTCTGCACCTATTGAGATAATCCCGTGGTTTTTGTCTTTGGTTCTGTTTATGTTGATGGATTATGTTTATTTATTTGTGCATGGTGGAACAGTCTTGCATGCCAGGGATGAAGCTGACTTGATTGTGGTGGATAAGTGTTTTGATGTGCTGCTGAATTCGGTTTGCTAGTATTTTATTGAGGATTTGTGCATCGACGTTCATCGGGGATATTGGCCTGAAGTGTGTGTGTGTGTGTGTGTGTGTGTGTGTCTTCCTGATTTTGGTATCAGGATGATGCTGGCTTCATAAAATGAGTTAGGGGGAAGTCACTCCTTTTCAATTGTTTGGAATAGCAAAAAGAACAAAGTTGGAGGCATCATACTACTTCAAACTATACTGCAAGGCTACACTAACCAACACAGCATGGTACTGGTACCAAAACAGACATATAGACTAATGAAACAGAACAGAGACCTCAGAAATAACACCACACATCTACATCTATATGATCTTCAACAAACCTGACAAAAAGAAGCAATGAAGAAAGAATCTCCTATTCAACAAATAGTGCTGGGAAAATTCACTAGCCATATGCAGAAAATTGAAACTGGAACCCTTCCTTAAACCTTAAACTTAAGACTTTAAACCTTAAACATAAGACTTAAATGTCAAGTGCCAAACCATAAAAACCCTAGAAGAAAACCTAGGCAGTACCATTCAGGACACAGGCATGAGCAAAGACTTCATGACAAAAATGCCAAAAGCAACTGCAACAGAAGCCAAGATTGACAAATGAGATCTAAGTAAACTAAAGAGCTTCTGCACAGCAAAAGAAACTATCATCAGAGTGAATAGGCAAACAACAGAATGGGAGAAAAATGTTGCAATCTACCCATCTGACAAAGGTCTAATAGCCAGAATTTACAAGGAAATTAAACAAATTCACAAGAAAAAAACAAACAACCCAATCAAAAAATGGGCAAAGAACATGAACAGACACTTCTCCAAAGAAGATATTTACATGGCCAGCAAACATATAAAAAAAGCTCAACATCACTGATGATTTGAGAAATGCAAATCAAAACTACAATGAGATACCATCTCACACCAGTCAGGATGGTGATTATTAAAAAATCAAGGAACAGTAGAAGCTGACCAGGCTGTGGAGAAATAGGAATGCTTTTACACTGTTGGTGGGCATGTAAATTAGTTCAACCATTGTGGAAGACAGTATGATGATTCCTCAAGGATCTAAAACCAGAAATACCATTTGACCCAGCAATCCCATTACTGGATATATACCCAAAATAATATAAATTATTCTACTATAAAGACACATGCACACATATGTTTATTGCAGCATTATTTACAATAGCAAAGTCATGGAACTAGTCCAAATACCCATCAATGATAGACTGGATAAACAAAATGTAGTACATATACATCATGGAATACTATGCAGCCATAAAAGGAATGAGATCATGCCCTTTGCAGGGACATCGATGAAGCTGGAAGCCATCATCCTTAGCAAACTAAAACAGGAACAGAAAACCAAACACCACATGTTCTCACTCATAAGTGGGAGTTGAACAATGAGAACACATGGACACAGGGAGTGATGAAGGTGGAAGCCATCATCCTTAGCAAACTAAAACAGGAACAGAAAACCAAACGCCACATGTTCTCACTCATAAGTGGGAGTTGAACAATGAGAACACATGGACACAGGGAGCGGAAAAGCACACACCAGGGCCTGTTGGGGGGTGAGGAGTGAGGGGAGGGAACTTAAAGGATGGGTCAATAGGTATAGCAAACTACCATGGCACGTGTATACCTACTTAACAAACCTGCACATTCTGCAGATGTATCCTGGAACTTAAAAGAAGATAAAATAAAATAGAAAAATTTTATGATTTAATTTGTACTCAATAAAATAAAAGCCAGAGCTGATGTTTAGTAACAAGCATTACCCTTTTCCCTTGAAGCAATCTCTCTATATCTCTCTAGCTCTCCTTTTTTATTAAAGAGAAGTGATAGTGAGAACAATTTGTGTGAAAAATAAGTTTTAGGCTTATTATGGTTGGCTTGTGATATGGCTTGACTCTGTGTCCTCACCTAAATCTCATTTCAAATTGTCATCCCTCCTGGTGGGAGGTGATTGTATCATGGGAGTTGTTTCACCCATGCTGTTTTCATGATAGTGAGTTATGAAATCTGATGATAGTATAAGTGACATTTTATCCTTTACACACACACACACAGTCTCTCCTGCCACCTTGTGAAGAAGGTGCCTACTTTCCTTTCTATCATAACTGTAAGTTTTCTGAGGCCTCCCCAGCTATGCAGAACTGTCAGTTAAACCTCTTTTGTTTATAAATTACCCAGTCTCAGGTAATATCTTTATAGCAGTGTGAGAAGGGACTAGTACAGCCTGAGTATTCACTTAAAGTGCAGAAACAATTAATTGGTCATATAGGCTCCTCTTAAGTTGGGTTTGTTGGAATTTACCTAAAATTAAGTTATTCTAGTCAAAGCCTGGGTAAAATAACCAGTGTCTCCATTTGTCCCATTTTACAATAAAAGACGTACTTAATCAAATAACTATATTGTCACCTAATCAGAATACTCACAGTTTTCAAATTATGGATAACCTAGAGAAAAATAAATTTGCTCACAAAAACACACTTCACCCAATTTTTCTAAACCATAAATAACTCAAAATAAAAACATTTGCTTGATTCTTCTTTAATAAGAGCAGTGGCTTTCAAACACAATGTCATTTGTTCATCTTGGAACTGCTATCCAAAAGCCAAACATCTCCTGTTAGATGGGAACGGCCTATCAAGCACTGAAGAATATGTAGCAGTTCTTCACATAGTTAGGGTCAGTCCTATGGGAAAACAGAGGCCCTTTGCTTATAAGTATTATTCTCCTTGCATTCCTCAGGTAGCAAGATGCTATATCAAAAGTATTTGGGTCCCCAGCAGGGATTTGGGCCAAAGGACTCAGGGCCTTTGGTTGATCATCATCTTATTTGTCTCAACATTGCCCCAGGCAATATTATCTTCCTCATTATAACTTTTGCCTTTTGATTAAAAAACATTTTCTATCTGGGGCAAATAATGAATAAGTATTTAAACATATCTATGATTCTTCTGGGGCAGGTCCTTGGACTTCCTTTTCCTTTCAATTTTTTTCTTATTTCCCTAATCATTTATCAAGCATCTTTAAGAGCCCTGAGGGACAGTAAATTTAATAAGGCTTCTCTACCATATGATTGTGCTGAAGCGATGTTACCCAGAGTGCCATTGAAAAAGGGGCCCTTTCAACCCCTAAATTTCTTATTGCATGAGTCCAAGCCACATTTTGAAAAGCCTGCTGGAGGAGTAAAGAGGTTTCTGCAAAGTTCAATCCACCCCCATCCTCCAATGCCCAGTAGCCCTGACGGAACCTCCCCTGCATCCAGCTCCAGCGCCAGCCCAGTCCCATTGGATCCCTGACATTTGTTACAGCCAAAAGATTCAAAGAGTCAGTCCACCCACAAGCAGAGGGGAGGATGTTTCTCAAGAATGAGACAGGAAGTGCAGAGGAAATGCGACATTGTGCCTGCCCTAGAAGACAAGGCCAGTCACGGTCACCTACTGCTCATTCTAGGCAATCCACTCACCCATGAGGTGAAACATGGAGACCAAGCTAGCTTCCGTGTCTGAGACACATATGGAAGCCAAGAGGCCCAGGATCATCAACCCTGGCTAATCAAGCAGAAACAGGTTTGGAGGGAGAAACAATCATGACACGGATCTCCAGGAAGTGTCGCCCTGGAGGACTGGGAAGAGATCTTTGTTGAAGACATTCAGACAGACCAAGAAACATCAAGGCCCCTCAGAAACAGGGGAGACAGAGCAAGAGGGAGGACAGAGCAGAGGCCAGAGCCCAGGCAGGATATAGCACCATGCCATCAGTACGGGCATAAGGGGAGGGGTGCCAAACTGGTGACTTGTCCAGAGAGGCCAGCGTTTCAGTGACAGGGATTGTTGCCATCTCCCATTTCTAGCTTCTTCTTAAAGATTGTATCGTTGTGTGGCCTCGTTCTCAGAGAAGAGCTGTGAAAAGATACAACAATCTTCTTTGACTTTGGTTGGCTCCACCCCTGCAGAAAAATGACCTCCTGTGAGGATTTTGTCCTTGGCTGGAGTGTGGTCATATTGATCCTAGAAAAGAGGCCGCTCAGGATGGGGATGAGATTTCAGTTGCCCCGGGACTGACGCATCTCCTCACGTGGTTGAGGTCTTCACGAACCCAAAGTGGAAACTCCGAGAAAACGATAGACAACCGGCCACATGACCCAGGCAGAGACCCAGAAAAAGGCTCAACAAAGACCAGACGACATGCAAAAATAGCTTTTTTGGTGCACAAGGCACATTCGTCCAAACAAACACACGCACAAGGACACAAACAAACCGACAGAGAGAGGGAAAGAGTAAGAGACAGAGAGGAGAGAATAGGAGACACACACACACACACACACACACAGTCATACAGCAGTGACACAGAAACACACCACACCCCAAGGCAACCTCTGAGGCAGCGGGGTTCTGCTCTACACGAGAACTACCCTCAGGTGAGACAGCAGCCCATAGGCACGCAAGCAGACCTGTCTTCGAGATCACGGGGTCACGACTTCTGGGGAGACTCACCCGAACACCGTCCGGGCAGGCCTGAGGCTGGCATCCCCCGGACTTTGCCTGTAGTTTCGTCATCCTGTTCGGCCCTTTGAGACTCCTGGCAGCCGGAGACGTTCCTGTCGAGCCCGTGGAGAGGTCAGGCTGGAGCCTCGGACACCCAAGCACTGCCACGGAGGGCTCCTGCTTTGCCAAGCCTCAGGGACGGGTTTCTAAGACAACAGTAGGAATCACTGTGACTGGAGCATGCGCTAGGGCCTTGCGCACGCGCATTGGCAGGGAAGAGTCGCGCTCCGCTCCGGGCAGTCAGGCTGCGTCCCCTTTAAACAACGGCGGCTACGCGGAGGCAGGGCGGCTCGCGTTGCAGCCCTGGTGGCGGCTGTATCAGGGGTCCAGTAGGGGGCAGCGTGGGAGAGGAGGCCACAGGCGTCCCAGGACCAAACCCCCTGGAGTCCTGTCTTCAGGACCTCCTTAAGCCGACTTCCAGGGGTGGAGGGGGAGCTTCTGGGCGCCTGCTGGGGTCCCAGGACTCCTCTTGAGATCCGATTTTGGATCCCTCCGGGTGAGAAAGGATGGGCTCACCATATCTGCTAGGCAGGCAGGGCCTCGCTGCATCCCAGAATGATCCCATGGGCCCCAAGGCGTGGTGTCAGCGGAAAATTCACTGATCAAGAGCCCTCTGCCTCCCTTCTCCTTTGAAAGAAGAAAAGCCCTGGGGCACTTGCAAGCTGATACCACTTTCCAGAACACGTGCACACAGGGACGGGGTGATTCCGAGATGGAGCCAATGCGAAGAGGCATGGCACAGCGTACCGCAGAGCAGATGTTGTGAATGTGTGTCACCGAGGGCGTATGGGGCGATGGCGAAACAAACAATGGTGTCCACGCATGTGCCCGGAGGAAGAGGGGCACAAGTGACCTTTCCATCAATGTCAAAGAAAATCAAAGAACACCTGGGATACAGGAGGGGGCCAAAAGATTCAGGGAGTGAGTACACCCAGGAGCAGAAGAGAGGATGTCCCTAAAGGATGAGAGAGGAAGTGCAGAGGAAATGCAGCACCGCTTCTGTCCTCGAAGACAAGGCCAGTCACCGTCGCCTAGCACTCATTCTAGACAATCCACCCACTCATGAGGTGAAACATGGAGATGGAGGAAGCTTCCCTGTCTGACACACTATGGAAGCCAAGAGCTCCAGGGTCATCAGACCTACCCAATCTAGCAGAAACAGGTTTGGAGAGAGAAACAGTCATGACAAGGATCTCCAGGAAGTGTTTCCCTGATGGACTGGGAAGTGATCTTCGTAGAAGGTATTCAGCAAGAAACATCAAAGCCCCTCAGAAACAGGGGAGACAGAGCAAGAGGGAGGACAGAGCAGAGGCCAGAGCCCAGGCAGGATACAGCGCCGTGCCACTGCCGCAGGCATAAGGGGAGGGGTGCGAAGCGGGTGGCTTGTCCAGAGAGGCCAGCGTTCCAGGGACAGGGATTGTTGCCATCTCCCATTCCCGGCTTCCTCTTCAAGACTGTGTCATAGTGTGGCCTCATTTTGCAGAGAAGAGGCGTGGAAAGGTACAACCATCTTCTTGGACGTGGGTCTGCTCCTCTCCTGCCAGACAATGTGCTACCATGGGGCTTTTGTCCTGGGCTGGAGTGTGGTCCTCTTGATCCTAGAAAAGAAGCCGCTCAGGATGGGGATGAGACTTCCATTGCTCCGGGCCCGACGCATCTCCTCACGTGATCGAGGACTTCACAGACCCAAAGTGGAACCGCCACAAAAACGATGGACAACCGGCCCAGGGCCCAGGGAGAGACGCAGAAAGCAGCTCACCAAAGACCGGCCGACATACAAGAAAATGCTTTTTGACGCACAGGGCACATTCGTCCAAAGACCCACACGCACACGGTCGCACACACACACACACACACACACAGACAGAGGGAAAGAGGCACACAGAGGGTGAGAGACAGAGAGAGAAGGGAGAATGGGAGACACACCCGCACACCCAGTCCTACAGCGGTGGCATAGAAGTACACGCCCCCAGGCAACCCCTGTGGCTGCCGGGTTCTGCTCTCGACGGGAACGACCCTCGGGTGAGAGAACAGCCCTCGGGCACGCAGGCGGACCTGTCCTCGAGATCACGGGGGCACGACTTCTCGGGAGACTCACCCGCACACCGTCCTGGCAGGCCTGAGGCTGGGATGCCGTCTGCTTCTCCCGGACTCCGCCTGTGGTTTCGTCATCCTGCTCGGCCCTTTGCGACTCCTGGCAGCCTGTGGACCCCGTGGAAAGGTCAGGCCGGAGCCTCGGAGGCCCGACACCCAAGCGCTGCCAAGGAGGGCTCCCGCATTGCCAAGCCTCGGGGACTGGTTTCTAAGACCACCGTGGGAACCACTGTGACGCGAGAAGTGGCGCGCGCCTCGCGCATGCGCATTGGCTGGGCCGACTCGCGCTCCGCTCCTGGCAGTCAGGCAGGCTGTGTCCCCTTTAAATAACGGCGGCTGCGCGGCGGCAGGGGGGGCTCCTGCTGCAGCCGCGGCTGCAGCTGGATCCGGGGTCCAGTTTGGGGCCGCGTGGTAGAGGGGGCCGCCGGTGTCCCAGGGCCAAGCCCCCAGGAGTCCCCTCTTCAGGACCTCCTTGAGCCGACTTCCATCGATGGAGGGAGAGCTTCAGGGAGCCTGCTGGGTTCTCAGGACTCCTCTTCAGATGCGATTTTGGACCCCTCCGGGTGAGAAATGATGGGCTCACCACATCTGGTGAAGCAGGCAGGGCCTCGCTGCAGCACAGAATGATCCCATGGCCCTCAAGGCGTGGTGTCAGCGGAAAATTCACTGATCCGTGAGCCCTCTGCCTCCCTCTCCGTTGAAAGAGCAGCGGCCTGTCCCGCTTCTAAAAGGCCTGGGGCTCCTGCAAGCCGAAACCGCTTTCCAGGACACGTGCAGACAGGGACGGGGTGAATCCGAGGTGGAGACAATGCGATCACGCGTGGCACTGGCGTATCCCAGAGCAGATGGCGTGAATGTAGGTCACCGGAGGCATATGGGGCGATGGCGAAACCGACAATGGTGTCCAGGCATGTGCCTGGTGGAAAGGGCGAAAAAGTGGCCTTTCCCTGAGTGCCAAGGGAACTCAAAGAAGACCTGGGAACCTGGACGGGGCCTGTGCCTCAGTCGAAGCCACATTTTGAAATACCTGCCAGAAGAGCACAGAGGTTTCTGCAACATTCACCCCACCCTCAACCCTCCACCGCTCAGCTAGCCCTGACGCAACCTCCCCTGCACCCTGCCCCAGCCCCAGTCCCAGCGCAGTCCCTTTGTTTCCTGACATTTGTTACAGCCAAAAGATTCAGGGAGTCGGTCCACCTGTGAGCAGAGGAGAGGATGTCCCTCAAGAGTGAGACAGGAAGTGCAGAGGAAATGCGACACCACCTGTCTTAGAAGAGAAGGCCAGTCACGGTGGCCTAGTGCTCATCGTAGACAATCCACCCACCCATAAGGCGAAACATGGAAACCGAGGAAGCTTCCCTGTCTGAGACACGTATGGAAGCCAAGAGCTCCAGGGTCATCAGACCTGCCCAATCCAGCAGAAACCGGTTTGGAGATAGAAACAGTCACGACACGGATCTCCAGGAAGTGTCTCCCTGATGGACTGGGAAGTGATCTTCGTAGAAGATATTCAGCCAGACCAAGAGGCATCTAGGCCGATCAGAAACAGGGGAGACAGAGCAAGAGGGAGGACAGAGCAGAGGCCAGAGCCCAGGCAGGATACAGCGCCGTGCCACGGACACAGGCATAAGGGGAGGGGTGTGAAGCGGGTGGCTTGTCCAGAGAGGCCAGCGTTCCAGGGACAGGGATTGTTGCCGTCTCCCATTCCCGGCTTCCTCTTCAAGATTGTGTCGTGGTGTGGCTTCATTTTGCAGAGAAGAGGCGTGGAAAGGTACAACCATCTTCTAGGATGTGGTCTGCTCCTCTCCTGCCGGACAATGTGCTACCGTGGGGCTTTTGTCCTGGGCTGGAGTGTGGTCCTCTTGATCCTAGAAAAGAAGCCGCTCAGGATGGGGATGAGACTTCCATTGCTCCGGGCCCGACGCATCTCCTCACGTGATGGCGGCCTTCACAGACCCAAAGTGGAACTGCCACGAAAAAGATGGACAGCCGGCCACAGGACCCAGGGAGAGACGCAGAAAGAGGCTCACCAAAGACCGGCCCACATAAAAGACATCCCTTTTTGACGCACAGGGCACATTCGTCCAAAGACCCACACGCACACGGTCGCGCACACACACACACACACACACACACACACACAGAGGGAAAGAAGCACACAGAGGGTGAGAGACAGAGAGAGAAAGGAGAATGGGAGACACACTCGCACACCCAGTCCTACAGCGGTGGCATAGAAGTACACGCCCCCAGGGAACCCCTGCGGCTGCCGGGTTCTGCTCTCGATGGGAACGACCCTTGGGTGAGAGAACAGCCCCCGGGCACGCAGGCAGTCCTGACCTGGAGATCTCGGGGGCACGACTTCTGGGGAGACTCACCCGAACACCGTCCGGGCAGGCCTGTGCCTGGGATGTTGCGCTGCTTTCCCTGGACTCCGTCTGCTTTTTCTGCTTCCTGGTTAGCCCTACGTGTATCGTGGTGTCCTGAAACTGTTTTTTCGACCCCCTGGGTTGGTCATGCTGGAGCCTCAACAGCGACACACTGTACCGAAGTGATCTTGCTTTGATAAGGTTTAAGGAGTGGTCCTCAGTCAAGGGTTGGAGTCACTGTGACAGGAGAATGGGCTGGGGCTCACGCATGCGCATTTCCCATGAGGAGTCGGGCTTTGCTCTTCAAAGTCCGGCCGGGGCTCCTTTAAACAGGTTCTGCGATGCGTGGACGGGGGTTTTTGTGGCAGTCGCGGTGGTTGCTTGAGCTGGGATGTAGCAGGGGGCGTTGTGGGAGTTGGGGCTTCAGGCCCCCCAGAGCCGGACCCCCGGGAGTCCTGTCCTCAGGACCTCCTTGAGCCGATTTCTGCCAGTGGAGGTGGACCCTGCTTCAGCGTGCCGGTTCGGGTCTCCGGACTCACAGGCTGGCGTGCATTGTTGTGATCACAGCTCACTGCAGTGTCAATCTCCCAAGATTAAGCAGTTTTCTTGTTTCAGGCTCCCACGTACCTGGGACTACAGGCATGTGCCCCTACACTCAACTACTTTTCTTCAAAAACATTTTTGTACGAATGGGGACTTAGTATGTTTTCTGGCTCATGTCAAACTCCTGGGCTCAAGCCGTCCTCCTGCGTTGTCCTCCTCAAGTGCTGAGATTACAGGTGTGAGCTTGCTCCTGCAGCCAAATTCTTATATCTTAAATCCCTACCTCCCACAATAAGCAGATGTTAGGCCCACTTATTTTATAACTTTTTGCTGTTTATGTCTCTTTTTGTCCCTGGACACAGGGATTAGCAGCCCACTCTCCACCAAATTTCAAATCATTAGGGGCATTATGCTGTCTCAGGAGTGGCTGAGGCTTCAAGGACCTGCTGCTCTAACATAGTCCTGCTGAGGAGTACAATTCATCTTGTGTTTCTGTGTTGTTTATCAACCTTCCTGAGCTCCTCTAAGTCAGTCCATCCTGCCACAACTGGGAAGAATCAAGAAACTCTCCAAGAAAATGTTTCTCAACTTGCCTTTTGTCAAGTAGAAGACAGGTCTGCTGACCACGGCAGGCATGGCAGCGCATGACAGTGAGCGCCCCCCACCGTGTTTGCTCTTCACTGCATGTTCCACCTGAACTTTCCTGTCTGCTCGGTGAGTCTTGACAGTGGGGTAAAGGGACTCACTCTCAAAGACCAAGGCTGACTCTCTCTGAATACAATGTCATGACCTAGTTACTGTCACTGTGGTTTTGTCTTCGGGGACTAAAGGATACAATAAGAATTTGTTCCTTTAATTGTCCTGTTAATGCACAAAATACTTAAATGCTTCTACATAGGTCTGCTCTTTAGTGCCACAGAGCACTAAGGGAAAGTCCCCACAATAAAGGTGCTTTTCACCTGAGCTGCTAGGTGTGACAGTTAAGCAGCTAAAGGTTAAAAAAAATAAAAGCTCCCCAAATGTAGTGGGTATGACAGCTGGTCCAACTTCATGGTCTGTACTTTCCCTCTGTAACAGCATGGATAAATACAGAGATAACTAGCAACTGATAGCCTAGTGTGCCAAGAAATCAATATAACTGTGTGATTAAAAACCAGCATTTAACCATACTCTAGATACATTAAAAATCAACCCCACACTCATAGACTGTAATTCTACTTTGCTTCCAGATGGCAGTTACAATTGGAAAGAAAATACCTAGTTTACAGGAGGCATTAATACTTCATTGTTGCAGAAATGGAAGCATTAAAAGAAGATATTCTGGACTTTCTGAGCCGGATACTAACAAACAGTGAAAAATATGTATCTAAGAATACACTTGGAACAGAAATGTGAAAAACCAAAAGTAAGAGATATTATGAAGGATCAAATATAAAATGCCCCAGTGCTAAAGAGGCAACAAAGAAAATTGTAGAAGAAAATGACAAGAGGCATTGCGCCTTAATGAGTTTGTGCTGCTATATAAGAAAATACACTAGGCTGGGTAATTTCTGAAGAACAGAAATGTATTTCTCACAGTTCCATAGGCTAGAAGTCCAAGATCAAGGTGCCAGCAGGATTGCTGTCTGGTGAGGGCCTGGTCTCTGCATCCAAGATGGTACCTTGTGCACTGTGTCTTCAGGAGGAGATGCACTGTGTCCTCACAAGGCAGAAGGCGGAAGGGCAAAACAGAGGAAGCCCACTCCCTCCAGTCCTTGTGTAAGGACCTAAACCCATTTGTGAAGACTCTCCCTTCATGACTGAATCACTACCTAAAAGCCCTACTTCCTAATCCTATGACATTGGTAATTAGTTTTAGGGGGACACATTCAGAACATAGCACCCTATATTCAATTTCTTAAAAATTATTTTGTTGTTTTGCTTTTCTGTTTTTCAAATGGCTTAAAGTGCACAAAATTGGATTAATCATAATCCTTGGCTCATAGCACACCTTGGCTCCTATTTCATCCTTGTCTGTGCCTGGGCCTCTGTGTAAATGTATTTGAACAATATGGTAATCACTTGTGAACCCAGAACACAACCCAAGAACTAGGGTTCTGACCCTAACATCTGCTCCTCCTCTGTCCTTTTTCCTGATTTATACCCTTCAGCCCGAGGGTAACTACTAGCCTGAATTTATGTTTAGGATTCTCTTCCTTTAAGAAAAACATTGTTTTATTGCA
This sequence comes from Pan paniscus, assembly GCF_029289425.2. Classification (NCBI taxonomy): domain Eukaryota; kingdom Metazoa; phylum Chordata; class Mammalia; order Primates; family Hominidae; genus Pan; species Pan paniscus. The sequence continues at coordinate 38,966,826 of NC_073267.2, read as the reverse complement.
TACATATGATTGCCCTAAATGACATATTATTTAGCTTTTAAGGGTATAATTTATTTACCCATTCTTCTATCAATTTACCCATTCTCCTATTAATGAACATTTGGCTTATTTCCAGATTTTTGCTATTATGAATGGCATTACATGAGCATTTATTTTTCTACTACTTCTGGTGCATATGGGCAAGAGTTTCTCCAGGGCCTATGGTAGAGGAATTACTTTGCCATAACATATGAGAATGCTCAAATTTATAAGATAATCCAAATTGCTTTCCAAAGTGGTTGTTCTAATTTAAACTCTCACCTCCTGTATTAGTTCCAGATGATCTTGTTGATTCACAGTCTCTCCATATTTGGTGATATGGTTTGGCTGTGTCCACACCCAAATCTCAGCTTGAATTCTATCTCCAGAATTCCTACATGTTATGGGAGGGACCCAGGATGAGGTAATTGAATCGCGGAGGCCATTCTTTCCTGTGCTATTCTCGTGATAGTGAATAAGCCTCATGAGATCTGATCGGTTTATCAGGGGTTTCTGCTTTGGCTTCCTCCTCATTTTCTCTTGCTGCTGCCATGTAAGAAGTGTCTTTCACCTCCTGCCATGACTCTGAGGCCTCCTCCACCATGTGAGACTGTAAATCCAATTACAGTTCTTTTTCTTTACACCTCTTTTTCTTCTCAGACTTGGGTATGTCTTTATCAGCAGTGTGAAAATGGACTAATACAGTAAATTGGTACCAGTGGAGTGGGGTGCTGCTGAAAAGATATCCAAAAATGTGCAAGCGACTGTGAAACTTGGTAACAGGCAGAGGTTGGAACAGTTTGGAGGGCTCAGAAGAAGACTGGAAAATGTGGGAAAATTTGGAACCTCCTAGAGACTTGCTGAATGGCTTTGACAAAAATGCTGATAGTGTTTTGAACAATAAGGTCCAGGCTGAGGTGGTCTCAGATGGAGATGAGGAACTTGTTGTGAACTGCAGCAAAGGTGACTCTCGTTACGTTTTAGCAAAGAGAATGGCAGCATTTTGCCCCTGCCCTAGAGATGTGTGGAACTTTGAACTTGAGAGTGATAATTTAGGGTATCTGCTGGAAGAAATTTCTAAGCAGTAAAGCATTCACGAGGTGACTTGGGTGATGTTAAAGGCCTTCAATTTTATAAACGAAGCAGAGCATATAAATTTTGGAAAATTTGCAGCCTGACAATGTGACAGAGAAGAAAATCCCATTTTCTGAGGGTAAATTCAAGCTGTCAGCAGAAATTTGCATAAGTAACAAGAAATTGAATGTTAATCCCCAAAACAATGGGGAAAATGTCTACAGGACATGTCACAGGTCAGCACAGCAGCCCCTCCAATCATAAGGCCAGAGGCCTAGGGGGAAAAATGGTTTTCTGGGCTGGGCCAGGTTCACTGTGCTGTGTGTAGCATAGAGCCTTGTTTCTCTGCATTTCAGCCCCTCCAGCCATGGCTGAAAGTGGCCAACATAGAACTCAGGCCATGGCCTTGAGAGTGCAAGCACCAAGCCTTGGTAGCTTCCATGTTGTGCTGAGCCTGCACATGCATAGAAGTCAAGAATTGAGGTTTGGAAACCTCCACCTAGATTTCAGAGGATGTATGAAAACACCTGGATGTCCAAGCAAAAGTTTGTTGCAGGGGTGATGCTCTGATGGAGAACCTCTGCTAGGGCTGTGCAGAAGGGAAATGTGGGGTTGGAGACCCTACACAGAGTCTCTACTGGGGCACTTCCTAGTGGAGCTTTGAGGAGAGGGCCACTCTCCTCCAGACCCCAGAATGGTAGATTCACTGACAGCTTGCACCATGAGCCTGGAAAAGCTGCAGACACTCAACATCAGCCCATGGAAACAGCCAGGAGGTGGGTTATACCCTGCAAAGCCACAGGGGCAGAACTACCCAAGGCTGTGGGAGCCCACCTCTTGCATCAGCATGACCTTGATGTGAAACATGGAGTCAAAGGAGATCATTTTGGAGCTTTAAAATTTGACTACCTTGCTGGATTTTGGACTTGCATGGGGCCTGTAACCCCTTTGTTTTGGCCAATTACTCCCATGTGGGACAGCTGTATTTACTCAATTATCTGTACCCCCATCGTATCTAGGAAGTAACTAGCTTGATTTGGATTTTACAGGGTCATAGGCAGAAGAGACTTGCCTTGTTTCAGATGAGACTTTGGACAGCAGACATTTGGGTTAATGCTGAAATGAGTTAAGACTTTGGGGGACTGTTGGGAAGGCATGATAGGTTTTGAAATGTGAGGACATGAGATTTGGAGGGGCCAGGAGCAGCATAATATGGTTTGGTTATGTCCCTGCCCACATCTCAACTTGAATTGTATTGCTCAGAATTCCCACGTGTTCAGGGAGGGACCCAGGGGGAGGTAGTTGAATCTTTTGGGCCAGTCTTTCCCATGCTATTCTTGTGATAGTGAATAAATCTCACAAGATCTGATGGGTTTATCAGGGGTTTCATCTTTTGCTTATTTTGCTTCCTTCTCATATTCTCTTGCCACTGCCATGTAAGAAGTGCTGTTCATCCACCGCCATAACTCTGAGGCCTCCTCAGCCATGTGGAACCCTTAATCCAATTAAGCTTCTTTTTCTTCCCCATCTCAGGTATGTCTTTATCAGCAGCGTGAATACGGACTAATACATTTGGTATTGTCAAACTTCTTAATATTTGTGGAGAGAATAGATGTGTAGTATCTTGTGCATTTTCCTGATTACTAATGAGGTTGAGAAAATTTTTATATTTTGTGGGCTTTCTCTTTTATGAAATCCCTATTAATGTCTTTTCCCAATTTTCTGTTGGGTTGCTACTTTTAAAATTAATTCATAGGAGCTCCTTATTCAAAATTAATTCATAGGAGCACTTAGTTGATATGATATTAATCTTTTGTATGTTTTAGGTACTGCAAGTATCTTCTTCTAATTTATAGTTTATCTTTTCACTTTTTTACTTTTATTTTTTAATTTCTATTTTTTTTTTTGAGACAGAGTCTCACTCTGTCATTCAGGCTGGAGTGCAGTGGCTCACTGCAACCTCCACCTCCCGGGTTCAGACTATCCTTGTGCCTCAGCTTCCCAAGTAGCTGGGATTACAGGTGTCTGCCACTAATGCCTGGCTAATTTCTTGTATTTTTAGTAGAGATGGGGTTTCACCATGTTGGCCAGCCTGGTTTCAAACTCCTGACCTCAGGTGATCTACTGTTGGGATTACAGGTTTGAGACACCATGCCAAGCCTATCTTTCCACTTTTTGATGTAAAAAGTTCTTAATTTTGTGATAGTCAAAATGTCTAAACTTTTTTAAAGGTTAAGTGGCTTTTTGTATCTCATTCACTTACATTTTCTACTAAAAGTTTTAAAGTTTTGTTTCTGACATGTAAGTCTTTTGTCCATCTGGAATTTAATGTTTGTATATAGAGTGAACTAGGAATATAATTGCATTTTGTTTCCTATATCAATAACCATTATTTTTCTATTCTATTTATTGAAAAGTCCTTTCTTTCCTTGCTGATCTGCCATGTCACCTACATCACATATCAAAGATTAAATTTGTGGAGATTTGCTTGGGAACTCTCTATTCTGTTTCATTAGTCAGTTTATCAGTGAAGACCACACTGTCTTAATTGCTGTACCTTTATAAAAGTTCTGATATTTGGCAGAACAAATCTTTCCTCTTCTTCAATAATGTCTTTGATATTCTTGGCCCCTTCCCTTTTCCATATATATATATGAGTTCCATATACGGGTTCCATATCTATATCTATATCTATCTATATCTATATCTATCTATCTATCTATCTATCTATCTATCTATCTATCTATCTATCTATAGAGAGAGACAGGGTCTCACTTTGTTGCCCAGGCTTGAGGACTGTGGTGCAATCATAGCTCACTGCAGACTTGAACTCCTAGGCTCAAGAGCTCCTCCTACCTCAGCCTCCCAAGTAACTGGGACTCTAAGGCATGCACCACCACATCCAGCTAATTTTTTAAAAAATTATTATTTTTTGCAATGATGGGGATCTTGCTATGCCGCCCAGGCTGGTCTCAAACTTTTGTCCTCAAGCAATCCTCCAACCTCAGGCTCCCAAAGTGTTGGGATCACAAGAGTGAGCCACCACACCTGGCTTCATTTTCCATATTTTAAGACTATTTTTAAAGAGCTGCTCAAGACTGCTTTTTTCTCTTGGTGTTACTTGCAACTCCCTTACTTAGCCTTGGAAATACTGTTAGTGAAGAAAATCTAAAGAGTCAAAAAATAAAATATTCTTTCTTTTCTTCCAATTGCAAAAGAGCAGACACCCTCCTGAATCATAAAGCTAGTTTTGATAAATTGGTGAACTGAGAGCATACACAGTATTATTAATTCTGTTCTAATTTCTGCTTCACTGTGGAGTGTCTTCACAGAGTCTTAAAAGATTATTGCTATGAAATATTCTTATACATGTAACACATAACCTCTACAATTCTGCAGTTGCACTTGGCTGTCTTACCTAATAATCAGTTGCTTTGCTTCATAATATTTAAATTGGCATCTCTAATTTCCAAAAGACATAAATACTAGTATAGATTTTTAGTTAAGCTAGAAGAAAGTAGACTTTATTTACTCACATAACTTACATGTAAAATTTTAATAAATCTCCCTGCTTCTTTTCTTTTGCATCATAACAACCACTGAAAATAATATTTCTATAGAAGTTGGGTGTAAATGATCAATGACTTTTGTGGCCAGAGGTGAATGGCCCAGGGACTCCTGCACTCCAGGTCCCACTGAGCCTGCCACACAGCTGAGGGCATCGGTATTTCCACACACCTATAGTGCACGCTGTCCCAGAACACAGATCACATGCTCTCCTTTATTCACATGGTGAGTTGAGAGTATTGTCATTGTAATTAAATTAATAAATATATATTTATACACTGTTAAAATCTGGTTGGATTTGTGTCCCTTCACAAAATAAATTGCTTAAATGAAACCACAGAGTTAATATAATTGAGTACATTTGCTTCTATGAGATGCTCTTTTAAATGGAATTAGAATCTAATTTGAAATGTCAATTAAAAGTTTAAATATTCAACTCAATTACATTTAGATTTTTGTTTTGTTTTGAGATGGAGTTTAGCTCTTGTCACCCAGGCTGGAGTGCAATGGCGCAATCTCATCTCACTGCAAGCAGCTTCTCCTGGGTTCAAGCGAGTCTCCTGCCTCAACCTCCCGAGTAGCTGGGATTACAGGTGCCTGCCACCACACCTGGCTAATTTTTGTATTTTCAGTAGAGATGGGGGTTTCACCATGTTGGCCAGGCTGGTCTCGAACTCCTGACCTCAGGTGATCCACCCACCTCGGCCTCCCAAAGTGCTTGGATTACAGGCATGAGCCACCAAGCTTGGCCTTTTTAGATTATTTTACTTTATTTCAGTTTCTTGTTTTTATGACTTTATTGTTATAAAAATGCTAATTTAAAAAAATTAGTCAATATAACAAAGAACATAGAAGATGATCAACAAGCATAGCCACCTCCGTGATCTAGAAATAACTGTCATCAATCCAAAAGCTTACAGATGGTGAATTCCTTCACACCAGTTCCCAGTACAAAGTAACCCCTTGCTTGTAGAAAACATTATTATTATCATTATTATTTTTGAGATGGAATTTGTCTCTTGTGGTCCAGGCTGGAGTGCAGTAGCGTGATCTCAGCTCACTGCAACCTCTGCCTCACAGGTTCAAAGGATTCTCCTGCCTCAGCCTCCCAAGCAGCTGGGATTACCAGCATGCACCATCATGGCCTGCTAATTTTTTGTATTTTTGTAGAGACGGGGATTCACCATGTTAGCCAGACTGGTCTTGAACTCCTGACATCAGGTGATCCACTCGCCTCAATCTTCCAAATTGTTGGGATTACAGGCAGGTGCCACCACACCCAGACTAGAAATCATTATTCAATAGCAAACAATAGCAGTATGCTTGGGGGTATTAGGATTGATTATTTTCAAATCTCTAGAAAAGCTCAATGCATTACCTTGGGCTATAATCTCAGGGCAGAGTCTCATCTGTTAATGGGGGGCTGGTCTAAGAGTCCTTCCAGCTCTCAGATTAATGGTTTCCCATGTTGAACTGCTCCCTGCCACCCACCCATCCTCGGTTTTTTTTTGTTTGTTTGTTTTTACAGAGACAAGATCTCACTATATTGCCCATGCTGGTCTTGAACTCCTGGACTCAAGTGATCCTCCTGCCTTGGCCTCCCAAAGTGCTAGAGTTACAGATGTGAGCCTCTGTGCTCAGCCCATCGTTGGCTGTTCAAGTATGGAGGTAAACAGTAGATGCCAAATTTACCTCCAGATCAGAAGGGGCAGATGTCCCAGGGCAGAATCATAACCCTAACCAGGTCTCCCACTGCATGAAGACATTATGTTCTGAAGCTTAAACCTGGACAAAGATCTGACCAGTAGCACTGTGTTCATGAATACCAGGTCAAAAATTTAAAACTGGGACTATCCAGAAGAAACTGGTAGATGCAGTTGCAGTCCACAGTCCAATGGTCAGCCATGATAACAGGCCACCTGTACTTTCTCTTTATCATGGAGTCCTTCATGTAAAAATTGATGACACTTTCTTGCTTCTGGTGTGCTTCCCTTTCTTCTTCATTTTCTATAAGTAGTTTCCTCCATCCCGCCTCCCAACAGGCCACAGTCAATTCAGGATATTTTAACCATGAAAATGAGTCTCCATAACATGAATTTAGAGGCCAGGCAGGGTGGATCATGCCTGTAATCCCAGCACTCTGGGAGGCTGATGTGGGAGAATGGCTTGAGCTTAGGAGTTTGAGACCAGCCTGGGCAACATGGTGAATCCTGTCTCTAACAAAATAAATAAATAAATAAAAATAAGCCATGTATGGTGGTGCATGCTACTAGTCCCAGCTACTCAGGAGGCTGAGGTGGGAGGATTGTGGAGCCAAGGAGGTCAAGTCTGGAGTGGGCCAAGATCATGCCACTGCAATCCAGCCTGGGTAATGGAGTGAGACCTTATATCAAGAAAAAAAAAAAGATTTAAAGGACAGGCTGACTTTCTTGTTACAAGCCAATGCTCATTTGCTATTCCATAAATCCTAGGGCACCTCTTAAGAATTAATCCAGCATATAAACAGAACCAAAAACAAAAACCACATGATTATCTCAATAGATGCAGAAAAGGCCTTTGACAAAATTCAACAACCCTTCATGCTAAAAACTCTCAATAAATTAGGTATTGATGGGACATATCTCAAAATAATAAGAGCTATCTATGACAAACCCACACCCAATATCATACTGAATGGGCAAAAACTGGAAGCATTCCCTTTGAAAACTGGCACAAGACAGGGATGCCCTCTCTCACCACTCCTATTCAACATAGTGTTGGAAGTTCTGGCCAGGGCAATTAGGCAGGAGAAGGAAATAAAGGGTATTCAATTAGGAAAAGAGGAAGTCAAATTGTCCCTGTTTGCAGATGACATGATTGTATATCTAGAAAACCCCATTGTCTCAGCCCAAAATCTCGTTAAGATGATAAGCAACTTCAGCAAAGTCTCAGGATACAAAATCAATGTACAAAAATCACAAGCATTCTTATACACCAATAACAGACAAACAGAGAGCCAAATCATGAGTGAACTCCCATTCACAATTGCTTCAAAGAGAATAAAATACCTAGGAATCCAACTTACAAGGGATGTGAAGGACCTCTTCAAGGAGAACTACAAACCACTGCTCAATGAAATAAAATAGTATACAAACAAATGGAAGAACATTCCATGCTCATGGGTAGGAAGAATCAATATCGTGAAAATGGCCATACTGCCCAAGGTAATTTATAGATTCAATGCCATCCCCATCAAGCTACCAATGACTTTCTTCACAGAATTGGAAAAAACTATTTTAAAGTTCATATGGCACCAAAAAAGAGCCCGCATCGCCAAGTCAATCCTAAGCCAAAAGAACAAAGCTGGAGGTATCACGCTACCTGACTTCAAACTATACTACAAGGCTACAGTAATCAAAACAGCATGTTACTGTTACCAAAACAGAGATATAGATCAATAGAACAGAACAGAGCCCTCAGAAATAACACCGCATATCTACAACTATCTGATCTTTGACAAACCTCAGAAAAACAAGCAATGGAGAAAGGATTCCCTATTTAATAAATGGTGCTGGGAAAACTGGCTAGCCATATGTAGAAATCTGAAACTGGATCCCTTCCTTACACCTTATACAAAAATTAATTCAAGATGGATTAAAGACTTAAACATTAGACCTAAAACCATAAAATCTCTAGAAGAAAACCTAGGCATTACCATTCAGGACATAGGCATGGGCAAGGACTTCATGTCTAAAACATGAAGGAATGGCAACAAAAGCCAAAATTGACAAATGGGATCTAATTAAACTAAAGAGCTTCTGCACAGCAAAAGAAACTACCATCAGAGTGAACAGGCAACCTACAAAATGGGAGAAAATTTTGCAACCTACTCATCTGAAAAAGGGCTAATATCCAGAATCTACAATGAACTCCAACAAATTTACAAGAAAAAAACAACCCCATCAAAAAGTGGGTGAAGGACATAAACAGACACTTCTCAAAAGAAGACATTTATGCAGCCAAAAAACACATGAAAAAATGCTCATCATCACTGGCCATCAGAGAAATGCAAATCAAAACCACAATGAGATACCACCTCACACCAGTTAGAATGACAATCACTAAAAAGTCAGGAAACAACAGGTGCTTTAGAGGATGTGGAGAAATAGGAGCACTTTTACACTGTTGGTGGGACTGTAAACTAGTTCAACCATTGTGGAAGTCAGTGTGGCGATTCCTCAGGGATCTAGAACTAGAAATACCATTTGACCCAGCCATCTCATTACTGGGTATATACCCAAAGGACTATAAATTATGCTGCTATAAAGACACATGCACACGTATGTTTATTGTGGCACTATTCACAATAGCAAAGACTTGGAACCAACCCAAATGTCCAACAATGATAGACTGGATTAAGAAAATGTGGCACATATACACTGTGGAATACTATGCAGCCATAAAAAATGATGAGTTTATGTCCTTTGTAGGGACATGGATGAAATTGGAAATCATCATTCTCAGTAAATTATCGCAAGAACAAAAAACCAAACACCACATATTCTCACTCATAGGTGGGAATTGAACAATGAGATCACATGGGCACAGGAAGGGGAACATCACACTCTGGGGACTGTTGTGGGGTGGGGGGAGGGGGGAGGGATAGCTTTAGGAGATATACCTAATGCTAAATGATGAGTTAATGGGTGCAGCACATCAGCATGGCACATATATACATATGTAACTAACCTGCACATTGTGCACAGGTACCTTAAAACTTAAAGTATAATAATAATAAAATAAAATAATAAAAAAAAGAATTATGCTAAATCTACTCTACCCGTGCTCTATAAATGGAACAACAACACTTGGATGATATCAGAGCTGTTTACCGCATGGGTTACTGAGTATTTTAATCCCACTGTTGAGACCTACAGCTCAGAAAAAAATAATTCATTTCAAATACTTCAGCTTTTTGACAATGTACCTGGTGACTAAAGAGCTCTAATGGAGATGTACAGGGAAATGCATGCTGGTTTCATGCCTGCCAAAGCAACATCTATTCTGTAGTCCATGGATTGAGGCATCATTTTGACTTTCAAGTCTTATTATTTGAGAAATATATTTTATAAGGCTGTTACTGCCATAGGTCATGATTCCTTTGATGGATCTGGGCAAAGTCAATTGTAAACCTTCTGGAAAGGATTCACTATGATAGATGCCACTAAGAACATTCATGATTCACCAGAGGAGGTAAAAATAGCAGCATTCATAGGAGTTTGGAAGAAGTTGATTCCGACCCTCATAAATGACTTTGAGGGGTTCAAGACCTTAGCAGAGGAAGTAACCACAGTTGTGGTGAAGATAGCAAGAGAACTAGAATTACAAGTGGAGCCTGAAGATGTGAGTGAATTGCTGCAATCTTTTTTTTTTTTTTTTTTTGGGATGGAGTTTTGCTTTGTTGCCTAGGCTGGAGTGCAATGGTGCGATCTCGGCTCACCACAACCTCGGCCTCCTGGGTTCAAGTGATTCTCCTGCCTCAGCTTCCTGAGTAGCTGGCATTATAGTCATGTGCCACCGCATCCGGCTAATTTTGTATTTTTAGTAGACACGGTGTTTCACCATGTTGGTTAGGGTGTTCTCGAACTCCCAACCGCAGAAGATCTCTCCGTCTCAGCCTCCCAAAGTGCTGAGATTACAGGCATGAACCACCGCGCCCGGCAAAATTGCTGCAATCTTAATGGAAATAAATGGAATTAGATGGAAAAAAGTTTAGCCTGGGGCTCAGGATCAGCTAAGAATTCTACACTCAACTCGACCTTGTGGGTTATTATGGCAGTATATTTATCAAAGTAGGAGAATAGAACATATTTATTTGTTAGCTTCATTTATAACTCATAATTATTTAGACATAATGCAAATGTGGGCTGGAATTCATGTTCTGATTTTTTGTGGCCTTGAGCTAAGGAAAAGGGACCCAGGGAAATGGGCTTTATATGCTTCGATGGCTTCATGGAATCCCCAACTTCTTTAGCTTCTGTGACAACTCAAGATTGTTACTAAAATCCACTTTGTATTATCTTTAAAAACCAGGGATATCATTTTTGCTTATATAATATATAATATTATATAATAATCTACTCCTGGTGAAAATGCTGTGAACCATGTGGAAAGAACAACAAAGGACTTAGAATATTCCATAAACTTAGTTGATAGAGGAGTGGCAGGGTTTGAGAGGATTGGTTGCAATTTTGATATAAATTCTACTGTGGGTAAAATGCTACCAAACTGCACAGCGTGCTACAGTGAAATCTTTTGTGAAAGGAAGAGTCAGTCAATGCGGTAAACTTCATTGTCATCTTATTTTAAGAAATTGCCATTCCCTCTCCAGCCCTCAGCAACCACCACCCCTATCAGTCAGTAGCTACCAACATTGAGACAAAACCATCCAGAAGCAAAATGATGATGACTTGCTGAAGTTCCAGATGATGGTTAGCATTTTTTGGCAATCACGTATTTTCAAAGTAAGGTATATACATTATATTTTAGACATAATACTATTGCACACTTAATTGACTACAGTAGCTTAAACATAACTTTTTTTTTGAGATGGAGTCTGGCTCTGTTGCCTAGGTTGGAGTGCAGTGGTGTGATCTTGGCTCAATGCAAACTGTGCCTCCCAGGTTCAAACAATTCTCCTGCCTCAGCCTCCTGAGTAGCTGGGACTACAGGAGCACACCACCATTTTTGTATTTCCGGTAGACACAGGGTTTCACCATGTTGGCCAGGCTGGTCTTGAACTTCCGACCTCAGGTGATGCACCCACCTCGGCCTCCCAATGTGCTGGGATTACAGGCGTGAGCCACCCTGCCTGGCAACATAACTTTTATATGCACCAGAAAGCGAAAAATTTCGTGTGACTTGCCAAAAATTTTGTGTGACTTGCGCTGTTGTGATATTCGCCTTATTGTGGTTACCTAGAACCAAACCTGCAATATCTCCAAGGTGTGCCTCTATCCCTAGAAGCAGAGCTGGAGTAAAGACTTGGGTGTGGGTGGTTTATTTGGGAAGTGATTCCAAGAAGCAAGAGTCGGAAGTGGGAAGAGTGAACCAGGCAAGAAAGAAAAGCCAAAATAATGGCATGCTATTGAGGCTCCTGCCATGGAGTTTTTTCTGCAGGACCTTCCGAGAGGCTCCGGAAAGTTATCCAGAACTGTCCACCTGAAACATGAGCCTCGAGCATTTGCCCACCTGTCCCACACTGGTTGAAGTCTTCCTCTGAGGCTGTTAACCTGCAAGTGTTTCTGGGCTGTATTTGTGCTCAGGCAAAATCCTACAATAATGGAGATGCCCTAGGCCAGAAAGTGTAGCTTGAGTTTGCTGGCAGCACAAGGGAAGCCTGCGCTTCCATGGAACTTCCCACGGTGGCTGAGACTGACTGAAAGGTGAGCTGAGAAGACATGACGCAGGCGCCATTGCACTAAGCAATTGTAGCCATCGATCTGGGCAAGAGGACCCCTGCCCTGAATCCTGCACTTGAGAAGGTGCCTCTCTGGCCCTCCACTGACTATACCCTGGCCCACCCAGAGCTTCACCCTCTCTTCTAGGGCACACGCTGGGCACTCAGGCCCCTGGCCAAATGTGCCTGAGCCTGCATGGCCTCTTCCCTGGGTTCATTTCAAAGCGCAAACCGTGCTTGTCTAAATGGTGCCCGCCTTGAGCACCAGAGCCTTTCTGCTGTCTGAAGGGGTGAGAATTGTGGATGGAGCTTGCATGGGGCCTAGGGAGTCCCCCACAAAGGCGTATGCAAAGCTTCTCAAGTGAGGACAGGGCTACCTACGATGAAAGAAAAACGTTTAGCCTGGGGCTAAGGAACGGTTCTCCCTTTACTACCACATTCCTGTGCAGAGCACCAAGAAATCATAGAATTCTACACTCGACTTTGACCTTGTGGGTTATTATGGCGGTATATTTAATGAAGTAGGAGAATAGAACATATTTAACTAATTGTTAGCTTCATTTATAACTCATAATTATTTAGACATAATGCAAATGTGGGCTGGAATTCAAGTTCTGAGTTTTTGTGGCTTTGAGCTAAGGAAAAGGGACCCCGGGAAATGGGCTTTATATGCTTGGATAGCTTCTGGAATCCCCAACTTCATTAGCTTCTGTGATGACTCAAGATTGTTACTAAAATCCACTTTGTATTATCTGTAAAAACCAAGGGATATTATGTAGGTTAGTAGTTAGAAGGCACTTGACTCAAATTATCTATGAACCAAACGATATAAATGACTAAAAGCAGGAGGATTATTACCTGAAGGGGCGGAGGATTGATCTCAGGATATGACCTGTGAGATCCTTCCTGTTGGCTCAGTGCTGGCTGAACGTGGGGCAGGAGAGCTCCAGGAACAACACGTATCTGGGACAGGAGGGAATGCGGGGAGGAAGGAAAGAGAAATAGGCCTTTTCATTTTTATTGATACATGACAATTATACACATTTCTAGGGTACATGTGATATTTTGATACATGCATACAATATGTAGTGATCAAATCAGGATAATTTGCATATCCATCAACTCAAAAATTTATCATTTATTTGTGTTGAGAATATTCCACATCTTTCCTCTAGTCATTTTGAAATATATGTTATTGTTAATGGTCATCACCCTACTGTGCTATTGAACACTAGAAATTCTTCTGTTCCTTCCATCTAACTGTATTTTTGTGCCCATTAACCAACTTCTGGGAAGGGCAAAAGAGTGGGTGGATGAAAAGGGCCCTTTTTAAGGAAAAGTAAATCTTACGAGAAGGGAAGACATCTTAGGAGGAAAAATAAAAAGGTGGACCATGGGCTTAGAGTAGGGACTGCAGAAATTGAATGGCAGAGAGAAAAAACCAACTTAGCAATGTGAAAATACATCTCAATGTCATTCCTTTCACAGGTCCAATGTCTGATATTCTTTTGGGAAGCTGGATATGAAGTCGTAATCTTTCTTTGAGTCATACATTTTTATGATTATGATTATTATTGAATGATAGCTGACAATTATTGAGAGCAATTATTGAGGACAATTATTGAGCTTTCACAAGCTCTTTTCAAAGGCCTTTACATACATTTTCTCCACTTCTAATTGTGAGATATTCTTATTATTCCCATTTTGTAGATGAGGGATGCACAGGCATAAAGCCTATGTGGAGGCAGAGAGCAGCTAAGTAACCTGACCATGGCCCAACAGCAAACAAATGATGGGGTCACATGCAAATCCAGGCAGAACCTTTCTATTATATGAAGCCCAATGTTTTCTTGTTTGCATCTTGTTATGGATACACCTATTTGCAAATGGGTTTTGAAGCTACTTAAAAACATTTTGTGGCTGTGCGTGGTGGCTGACACCTGTAATCCCAGCATTTTGGGAGACCAAGGTGGACAGATTGCTTGAGTTCAGGAGTTTGAGACCAGCCTGGCCAACATGGTGAAACCCTGTGTCTACTAAAAATACAAAAAAATTAGCCAGGCGTGTTGGTGTGCACCTGTAATCCCAGCTACTCTGGAGCCTGAGGCAGGAGAATCACTTGAACCCGAGAGAGGAAGGTTGCAGTAAGCTGAGATCATGCCACTGAACTCCAACCTGGGCAACAGAGTGAGATTCTGTCTCCAAATAAAAAATAAATAAGATTGAATTTTGAGCTCCTGACCATGTCCCTAGATTGTACTTATATGTATTTTGATGTCTAATAAGATTTATTCTTAGTGCGTTTTTTAAGTGAAAGTATTTATTGAGCATCGATTGTATATCATGTGCTGAGATAGGCACCAGTGGTGCAGGGAACATATGGCACAGTCTCTGACCTCAGGTAAGTTTCACTCTCATGCATATGTATTATGACACCAATACATGTGTGAATATAAGATAGTATGATAGATACTGCAACAAGTAATTATTTGCTGTAAACCTATTTTAATAAGATTTTAAACTTAAATTAGTTTCACCCTATTTCCAAAAAAAGTATTGCATAACTTTAAATGGATTCTCAGTTTGAAATCATCATACAAACTGCAGTAGCATCTGCTGGTGAAATACTGCTTTGTATCTATTAGAATAGTCCAAACAATTGGGAGAGAACTGCATTATGAGAGCTGTAAAAGTTACTGTCTAGAAATCTCAGAAAAGAAGAGGAAGTTCTACGGTAGATGAATAAGATGACATCTAAACTGTTCTCTTAAGCTACTGAAGTTCTGTGGATATCTCACAGCACAAAGTTCAAGTGTATGCCCACAACTCCTCATGCCACAAGATGTGACAGCTTTCCAATCTCTTTTTGCAAAAGTTTCCAATTATGTCTCTTTTAAGAGTACTTTTTATACCCACATATTCCAGATTTTTTAGTGCCCACAAAGACAAGACGGGAAGGGGCTTCCATTTTGTTGATACCAGTTGCTCTATGGACCAGGCCCTGCCCATGCATCCATGTTGGTTCTTTTATCCCCACATCAGCCATAGCCCATAGGCATTAACTGCCATTGCAAAGATGAGGAAATTGAAACTCTTAAGAGAATATACAATCTACCCATAGTCGTGCAGCTTGTGTATGTAAGGGTTGGAATGAAAACCCAATCTGTGTGAGTTCCAAGTCCCCTTCCACCATATGGTTTCCATTTCATTTTGCAATCACCTTGGCTGGGATATGTCTGCCCTAAAAGATAGTAAGTAGGAAAACTTGTCTCTATACCTTAACCTGACATCCATGGGTTTGCTTTTTGTATTTGGAGGTGTCATAACATTATAATAATAATTTGATTTTATTTGAACAGTGAATATTATACTACTCAGTTTAGAGATTTATGACATCCCAGCCTAAACTGGATGATGGCAATGAACGTTCTTCAAGGAGACAAGTATGAGTAATAAGGTAGTAATAAGTTGAATTTCTATGGAGTTGCTACTTCTGAATTAAAACTAGTTGAGGTTAAGTAGATATTCAAAAATATTGCTATAATCTTCACTTGAATAATACAAACATATATTATTTTTTACATATTTATTTATTTATGGAACAGAGAGGTAATTTTAAAACAGAATTTTTGCAAATCGCATTAAAATATATTAAAAACATAATACATTATGACCCAATAGAGTTTTTCAAAGTAACTCATTATTAGTTTAAAATGTGAAATTCAATCAGTATAATTCACCATAGAATACAGTATGTCAGTATAATATATATCAAAATTGGAAAGAAGTAAATGTATCTTTGTTTTGTAATAAGATTAAATTAAAATTTTAATGAATTTCAACTTTCATTTTAGATTCTGGAGGGTACCTGTGCAGGTTTATTACATGGGTGTATTGTGTGATGCTGAGATTTGGGGTACGAATGAAGGTGTGAGTGCCTGTCTTGAACTTGCACCCAGAGCAATCTCCCCTGATCAGCAGAGGGTAAACTAACTTGAATTACACTTGAATTTCTTAGTAGAGCAGGTCACAAAGGGCAAATTGTGGTCCAGAGACAAAAGTGCTCGATGGTCTAAAGGGAGCCTGCCATATCACTGAGGGTACAGGTCTTCACAGAAATATATTTCAGAAAGGGGTCAAACCCTTGTTTAAAGATAAATGTAAGCTGGGTGTGGAGGCATACGTCTATACTTCCAGCTACTCAGGAGGCTGAGGCAGGAGGATCCCTTGAGTTCAGGAGTTTAAGACCAGCCTGGACAACATAGGAAGATCCCATCTCAATTTTTTAAAATGAGAAAAAAAATAGATAAGCATATTAAAATTTTATAAAGTTTATTTGAGCAAACAGATTCATGGATCAGCCAGCTCCAAACTGAAAGTGGTTGGAGGATCTACTGGAGGTGTTTGTAAGGAAGGCTTTTATAGGGTGAATATAGAAGTAGAGTAGAGAAATTATTTGATTGGCAAAAATGTGGGCAGTTGCATTATTTGAACTATCCTGGTGGTAGGTCTCTCATTACACCACTAATACTCAGCAGGCCACTTGTTGATGGGCTAAGCTTGTTTCATTTTCTCTATGTAGGAACCCTGGCCATGGGAGCTATCTCAGCCTAATGCTCTTCCATTATGATATTTTACACCTTCTTTCTGTATCAGGGTAAGTGGGGGTATTCCCCAGAAGGGTTCTTACCACCCTGTTTCCCTCAGCAAAATGAAACTGTCCCTTTTGCCTCTGTAGGCAATCTTCTGAACAAGGCATTCCTAATATTCTTATCTCATCTTATTTTATCTTATCCTCTTCTTTGTACCTTGTTTACATGCTTCTGGAACACTTGTGTGTCTTGCACCCATCTCCTGCATTATTTAGGCAATCCTAAAAGAAGACCGCTAGGATGGATTGGTAGAGAACTGCTGGCATATTGAGCCCTCTCTCTTTGTATCTGGAGCTTTCATAATTACCTTAGTTCTCCATGCCAATTTTGCACTTATCTTTGTTCTCCACTTCAAAATACATTTATGTCTGACAGAAGCTGAGTACATAAAAGGGACCTTGTCCAGTGGTACTTAAGAGGTAGGAGACATGATATAGTTAAAATTATAAACTATAATCACTATATAGTTATATACTATATATAATCACTATATCACTCCCGGGTTCAAGTGATACTCCTGCCTCAGCCTCCTGAGTAGCTGGGATTACAGGCATGTGCCACCACACTCGAATAGTTGTATATGTTTTAAAATAGGAATAGACTTTCTCAGCTAAACTGAAGGGAAATGCTAAGGAAAGAGTGAGATTTGACTTGATAATTATGTGTCTGAATGAATCAGCCAATTAATAAAATGAAAACAGGCCAGGACAGTCGTGTATGCCAGTCATCCCAGCAATTTAGGAGGCCAAGGTGGGCAGATCACTTGAGTCCAAGAGTTTGAGACCAGCATGAGCAACATATCAAAATCCCGTCTCTACAAAAAATACAAAAATTAGCCAGGTGTGGTGGCTCATGCCTGTAGTCCCTGCTACTTGGGAGGCTGAGGTAGGAGGATCACCTGAGCCTGGAGATGTAGAGGATGCAGTGAGCTGTGATCATGCCACCGCACTTCCAGCCTGGGTGACATAGTGAGACACTGTCCCAAAGAAACTAAACTAAAATGAAATGAAAACAAACACGAGACAAAAATTGATGGACTTATTTTAACACATAGCATGATGAACACACATAGATAACAATACTAACCCAATGGGTTTTTGTCAGTCAAACTCATGGTCACTAGTCTAAACGAAATAGGAATAATGACTGTGAATTAACAACCATTTACAACAATAGAAATACAAAATACAAATTATCATCAGATATATCAGACTCACAATTATTTGACATTTTAAGAATTCATCCTGCTCTCCATAATGAATAAGAAAATATTGATAACTCTTTTTTCCCTTAACTTAGCCCTTCGTGCTCCTGAATCTCTGAATTTGCGTATACATCTTAACTCTTTTTTGTAATTATTTTCTGCAGCTTTTTTCTCTTCACTTGAGACATCTCCTATATTCTCTTTACACTTCTTTTCCACAAATGACTCAATTTTTTTCATAAACTTCATTGATGAGTTCCATGTATGTGATGATAGTGTAATGATAAATTATCCAAGTGGTTTCCCTCCAGTCTTGTTCATTATTCAAGTGACTCTCCTTGGTTTAGCAACAGGATAGGAGGTATCTATGACATTTTGTTCAGGTTAAGCAGAAAGAAGAAAACAAAATCTACATTCTCTTTTTTATATTTTAAACACAAGCCAACAAATAATTTGGAAGTACCCATGATTAGACAGGGAGGATTTTATGCCCCTTCAAGAGTAATTGAGATTCTTTAATTGTATGGAGGAATGAGCATATCTCAAGGGGAATCGAGAAGATATAATATTTGGATGACAGAATCATTAAGAACTGGCTTTGTACCCTGGCTACACCATTGCACACAGGAAATATTAGGGTGCAGTGGTGCATGCCTGTAATCCCAGCAATTTAGGAGGCTGAGGCGGGTTGATCACCTGAGGTCAGGAGTTCAAGACCAGCCTGACAAACATGGTGAAACCCCATCTCTACTAAATACAAAAAATTAGCAGGTGTGGTGGCACATGCTTCTAATCCCAGCTACTTGGAAGGCTGAGGCAGGAGAATCACTTGAACTTGGGAGGCAGAGGTTGCAGTGAGCTGAGATAGTGCCATTGCACTCCAGCCTGGGCAACAAGAGTGAAACTGTCTCAAAAAAAAATTCACTGCCCCACCAACTTTTTCACATAGGATGATTAAGGATTCCAGAGCCCATGCTACCTCTAGGGGCTCCTACCCCTGCCACACCACACATATATCTTGACAGGGCCTGTTACAGAGAAGAAAAGGCCCAGTAAATTAATATCACAATCATTGCCACATACCCACCAAAAGACTCAAATTAAAATTTTTTTTTTTTTTAATTGAAAAATTTTTTTTTTTTTATTATACTTTAAGTTTTAGGGTACATGTGCACATTGTGCAGGTTAGTTACATATGTATACATGTGCCATGCTGGTGCGCTGCACCCACCAACTCGTCATCTAGCATTAGGTATATCTCCCAATGCTATCCCTCCCCCCTCCCCCCTCCCCACCACAGTCCCCAGAGTATGATATTCCCCTTCCTGTGTCCATGTGATCTCATTGTTCAATTCCCACCTATGAGTGAGAATATGCGGTGTTTGGTTTTTTGTTCTTGCGATAGTTTACTGAGAATGATGGTTTCCAATTTCATCCATGTCCCTACAAAGGATATGAACTCATCATTTTTTATGGCTGCATAGTATTCCATGGTGTATATGTGCCACATTTTCTTAATCCAGTCTATCATTGTTGGACATTTGGGTTGGTTCCAAGTCTTTGCTATTGTGAATAATGCCGCAATAAACATACGTGTGCATGTGTCTTTATAGCAGCATGATTTATAGTCATTTGGGTATATACCCAGTACCATTTGACTCAAATTAAAATTTTGACGAAATTAAGTGTCAAGAAAAATGCAAAGATTTAGGAATTATCAGACATTGTAAGACTGTCAGTTGGTGCGTTGACATTGGGATGAAACCAATAATAACTAGTAAAACTGAAGATATGTTTACCCTGTAACCTATGGTTTCACCTCTTCCTTTATACTATACATAAATACACACTAATGGTAACCAAATAGAAATACAAACATGTTCACAACAACATCATTTGTAACTGACAAAAATGAACACAACCTACATGTCCACCAACAATGAAGGGATACACAGTGGTGTACTGTAGTTTTATTTATTTTTATATTTTTATATTTATTTTATATATATTAATATAAATTTATATATTTTTTTGAGACAGAGTCTTGCTTAGTCGCCCAGGTTGGAGTGCAGTGGTGCGATCTCGGCTCACTGCAACCTCCGCCTCCTGGGTTCAAGCAATTCTTCTGTCTCAGCGTCCCCAGTAGCTGGGATTACAGGCATGTGCTGCCACTCCCAGTAAATTTTTGTATTTCTAGTACAGATGGGGTTTCACCTTGTTGGTAAGGCCGGTCTCAAACTCCTGTCCTGAGGTGATCCACCTATCTTGGACTCCCAAAGTGCTGGGATTACAGGTGGCAGGCACTGTGCCTGGGCTTTCTTTTTTTTTTATTTTGAGACTGTCACTCTATTGCCCATGTTGGAGTACAGGGCACGATCTTGGCTCACTGCAACCTCCACCACCTCCCAGGTTCAACTGATTCTCCTGCCTTAGCTTCTCAAATAATTGGGATTACAGGCACACACCACCACACCTGGCTAATATTTTTTTTTTTTAACAGAGTTTAGTTCTGTCACCCAGGCTGGAGTGCAGTGGTGCAAACTTGGCTCACTGCAACCTCTGCCCCCCAGATGTAAGTGATTCTCCAGCCTCAGCCTCCTGAGTCGCTGAGACTCCAGGCATGTGCCACCACGCCTGGCTAATTTTTTGTATTTTTAGTAGAGATGTGGTTTCACCGTGTTCGCCAGGATTCTCTCCATCTCCCGACCTCGTGATTCACCTGCCTTGGCCTCCCAAAGTGCTGAGATGACAGGCATTAGCCACCATGTGGCCTAATTTTTGTAGTTTTCATAGAGATGGAGTTTCACCATGTTGGCTAGGCTGGTCTGGAACTCCTGACCTCAAGTGATCTGCCTGCCTCGGCCTCCCAAAGTGCGGGGATTATAGGCATGAGCCATCGTGCCTGGCTGGTGTACTGTTTTAATAGAATGCAGAAACAATGCTAAGTGTGAATATTAAATACTTAAATTGAGTAAAAGAGGCCAGATGCACCAGGATACAGACTTTTGCTCCAATTATGTAAGAGAAAAACCAGACAAAACCAGACTTTACTTTAGGCATATAAAAAATGCATAATAAGGCCAGGCACTGAGGTCAGGAGTTCTAAACCAGCCTGGCCAACATGCAAAACCCCATCTCTACCACAAATACAAAAATTATCCAGGCACGGTGGCACATGGCCCATGCCTGTAATCCCAGCTACTTGGGAGGTTGAGGCATGAGAATTGCTTGAATCTGGGAGGCGGAGGTTGCAGTGAGTCAAGATCATGCCACTACACTCCAGCCTGGGTGACAGAGCGAGGCTCCATCTCCAAAAAAAAAAAAAAAAAAAAAAGCTTTAAAATACATAATAAAATTATAAAGAGAACCAAGGAGAGGATGGCAGATATCCACAGGTAATGTGGATATCTGTTATATCTGTTACTAATAAGGGGAAGGAAGACTTTAGGATCAGTTAGGGGCATACTGAGGACTTCTCGGTGGTGATAGTGCTCTATTTCTTCAACTGGATAGGTATCACACAGATGTTTATTTAATAACTGATGTATCCATATCTTTGTTTGTATATTTTAAAATAAGAATGAAATAGAGGAAAGGAAGGTGAATGGAAAAAGATTTCTCCATTCATCAAAATTTTAAAGTCATGTTTTTCCTCAGGTTCTTCTCCAAGCTCAGTCTGAAATGATGAAAGCAGCCAAGCATGGTAGCTCATGCCTGTAATCTCAGCATTTTGGGAGGCTGAGGTGGATGGATCACCTGCGGTCAGGAGCTAAGACCAGCCTGGCCAACATGGTAAAACCCCGTCTCTACTAAAAATACAAAAATTAGCTGGGTGTGGTGGTTGGTACCTATAATCCCAGCTACTCGGGAGGCTACAGTGAGCTGAGATCACAACACTTGACTCAAAAGAGTGAAACTCTGTCTCAAACAAAACAACAACAATGAAAAAGGAAACAGGAAAACATCCTCAATAATAGAGGACGTACTAAACTAGGGTGCAGCCACTCATACTGTGTCTTGATTTGTAGACTAAGAAAACAATGACCCTCCCTAGGTACTGATTTAGAGTGACATTTCTGTGAAAATAGAGAAATACTTACATATCCATAGAACACATATATGTATTTAAAATTGTATATGAGCATGACATATACATACATATTTGTGTGTATGGCATCTGCATCCTTGTATGTTTAAATACGATCTGGCAATTGCATTCTTTGGTATATACCCAAATATTTGAAAACTTATATCCACTCAAATCCTGCACATGAATGTTTACAGCAGCTTATACACAACTGACAAAGATTGGAAGTAACCAAGATATCCTACAATAGAGAAATGGACAAACTAACTTTGAAACATTCATACAATGGAATATTCTTCAGGAATAAAAAGAAATAAACTACCAAGGCATGAAAAGACATGGAGGAATCTTAAACATGTATTTCTAAGTGAAAGAAGCCAATACAAAAAGGCCACATAGTATACAGTTCCAATTATATTGAATACTAAAAAAGGCAAACCTAGGCAGATGCTATTATAAAAAGTTCAGTGGTTGCCAGAGTTTTGAGCAGAGGGAAGGATGAATAGGTGGAGCACAGAAGATTTTTGGGGCAGTGAAACTTTTCTGTGTGACCCTATAATGGTGGATATATGTCCTTAAGCATTTGTCAAAGCCCATAAATTGTAGAACACAGAGAGTGAATCTTAATATTAGCCATGAACTTAATAATATCAATATTGGCTCATCAAGCATATCAAATTACCACACTAACAAGATGATAATAGAGGAAGTGTGTGTACTATGGTGTGAGGTGCATATTAGAGCTCAATATGCCTTCTGCTCTATTTTTCTGTACACCTACAACTCTTCTAAAAATTAAATCAGTTATTTATTTATTTATTTATTTATTTTTTATTTATTGAGATGGAGTCTCACTCTGTCACCCAGGCTGGAGTACAATGGCCAGATCTTGGCTCATGGCAACCTCCACGTCCCGGGTTCAGGCGATTCTCCTGCCTCAGCCTCCTGAGTAGTTGGGATTACAGGCACCAGCCACCATGCTTGGCTAATTTTTTGTATTTTTAGTTGAGACGGGGATTCACTGTGTCAGCCAGGATGGTCTTGATCTGCTGACCTCGTGATCCACCCGCCTTGGCCTTCCAAGGTGCTTGGATTACAGGCATGAGCCACTGCACCTGGACTTATTTATCTTTTTGAGACAGGGTTTAGCTCTGTCACTCAGGCTGGAGTGCAGTGGTGCAATCATGGCTCAATGCAGCCCCAACCTCCAGGTCTCAAGTAATCCTCCCGCCTCAGCCTCCTGAGTAGCTGGGACCACAGGCATGTGCCACCATGCCCAGCACATTTCTTAGACCTCTGAAAAGATGCTCAACACCATATGTCACTAGGGGATTCAAATTAAAACAACGATGTGATACCATTACACATCTCTTAGACTGGCTTGAATGCAAACACCAACACCAAATGCTAGTGAAGATATGGAGCGACAGGAACTCATCTCTATTTCTGCTGAGAATGCAAAGTGGGACAGCCACTGTGGAAGTCAGTTTTGCAACTTCCTGCCAGACTAAACATATGCTTACCATACGATCCGGTGAAAAAATGAAATTTTAAAAATATATTTTATATACTTGAAACATATAAATTTAAATAAATATATATTTTATATATATTTTAAAAGTATATATATTTTTATTTTTTGTAGAGACAGTCTCTACAGACCATAGCCTGAAGAATCTATTAATTTCAAAAGCGTTTTAAACTCTTGAACAAGAAATTATTTGAAGAGTGAAAAATAAAATGATAGAGTATTGATTGGTAAATTCCAAATGTTGTATATTACATAATTTGGATTAATTTTAAATTCCAAAATGTGAAACTTTAAAAAATATTTTAAAAATTTCCTAATCTGAGGTCAATCCTAGTTCAACACATTCAAGAGCTGATTTGAGAGGAGAGATAATTGGTCAACAAGTTCTTAGGTTTTGACTTTCTTTTCCGACTATTTGTGTTTGTGAATGGTGAATTTTTAGATTTTGTTCCTTTCTTCTTGGGGTATTGACTAATATTTTATTAAGCCAGAGAGACAGTACATTAGAATTATCTGTTTGTCCATTTTATCTGTTATAAATATTTCCTCCAAATTCACTTATCTAAAGTTTTTGGTTTATTTAGTCAGGTGCGGTGGCTCACGCCTGTAATCTCAGCACTTTTGGAGGCTGAGGTGGGGGATCACTTGAGGTCAGGAGTTCAAGACCAGCCTGGACAACATGAAAAAACCCCCTGCCTACTACCATACAAAAATTAGTTGGGTGGCTGGGTGTTTTGGCTCACTCCTATAATCCTAGCACTTTGGGAGGCCAAGGTGGGCAGATCACTTGAGGTCGGGAGTAAAGAAACAGAGAGTAAAGAATTCCTGAGACCAAAAAGTCTGAGAACAGCTGCTCAATATATTCATTCAACAAATATTTGTCTCCTTACCATGTGCATGGTACAGTTCTAGGCTCTAGGGATAAATAGCATTGAACAAAATTGACAATATCTCCTGCTCTCATCAAGTTTACATTCCAGTGGACATAATATAAGAACAGAGATGATTTGTCAAAAAGAAGTCCAGGCACAGTGGCTCATGTCTGTAATCCCAACACTTTGGGAGGCCGAGGCAGGGAGATCACTTGAGGTCAGGGGTTCGAGAGCAGCCTGGCCAATATGGTGAAACCCTGTCTCCACTAAAAATACAAAAATTAGCCAGGGCTGGGTGTGGTGGTTCACCCCTGTAATCCCAACACTTTGGGAGTCCGAGGTGGTTTGGATCACCTGAGGTAAGGAGTTCAAGACCAGCCTGGTCAACATGGTGAAACCCCGTCTCCACTAAAATACAAAACAAAAAAAATTTTTTTTAGCCAGGTGTGGTGGCAGATGCCTGTAATCCCAGCTACTTGGGAGGCTGAGACAGGAGAATCACTTGAACCTGGGGGGCGGAGGTTGCAGTGAGCCGAGATCACACCAATGCACTCCAGCCTGGGTGACAGAGTGAGACTCCATCTCAAAAAAAAAAAAAAAAAAAGTTTTAAGTGCTATGGGAAAAAAAAGGAAAGTGGTAAATAGTTTCAATTTCAGATAAGATGATCTCTGACAAAGCAAGAATCATGTTAAGACATGAAGAAATTAAGACAATGATCCTTACAGTTATATAGAGGGAGAGCTTCTTTTCTTTCCTTTTCTGTTTTATTTATTTATTTATTTATTTATTTATTTATTTATTTTTTAGACAGAGTTTCACTCTTGTTGCCCAGGCTGCAGTGCAATGGCACCATCTCAGCTCATTGCAACCTCCACCTCTCGGGTTCAAGTGATTCTACTGCCTCAGCTATTCTCCCGAGTGAAAGGTGACCAAGAGAGCCATTGAAAATAGTGAGAGTGGCCGGGTGTGGTCCCAGCACTTTGGGAGGCCTAAATGGGTGGATCATGAGGTCAGGCATTTGAGACCAACTTGGCTGAGAGGGTGAAACCCCATCTCTACTAAAAATACAAAAATTAGCCAGGCGTGGTGTCATGCCCCTGTAATCCCAGCTACTCTGGAGGCTGAGGCAGGAGAATCACTTGAATCTGGGAGGTGGAGGTTGCAGTGAGCCCAGATCATGCCACTGCACTCTAGCCTGGGTGACAGAGCAATATTCTGTCTCAAAAAAAAAAAAGAAAAGAAAAGAAAAGAAAAAGAAAATGGTGAGAGCACCATGTTTGAAAAGTGGTCCAGAAACTGGGGTAAGGGGTGAGTGTCAGCCAAGTCATCAGCTATCAGAACAGGAAGGCATCAGGTAATTTATCAAGTTGATATATTGAGAAGGAGCAGGATCTACCTATTATATAATATAGAGATAAGCACTCAGATATATAGATTAGAAATAGTTTAGAAAATTTAAACATTTGATTATTCAGGAAGTAGACCTGGGAGCATTGGAGAAACAGGGTGGGGGAGTAGACTGCATGGAAAGCTCTTTCTTAGTCTGTGATTTTTCAATTATGCACATAGGTTTCTTACATAACATGGAAAATTCAATTAAAAAGAAACAACATTGTGTTCTGAGGTCCCAAAGGTTTAGTGATTAATTAGAAAGACTCACAAAACCGAGTGAAGCTGTTATACTCATAGTTTATTACAACAAAAATATACAGATTAAAATCAGCGGCAGAAAAAGTGCATAGGGCGGAGTCCAGGAGAGACAAAGCAAAAGCTTCCAGTTGTCCTCTTCCAGTGACATCGTGTGGACAGTGCTTAATTCACCCAGCGATATGTGGCAAAAAGTACAGAATATACTCCCCAACAAAAAGCTTACCTGAGCCTTGGTGTTGAGCATTTTACTGGAGGTTGGTCTCATGGACAAGAGCACCCATTTGGATGACCTTAGTTTCTCTGTCTCCACCCTTCCCAAGGTCAAGCTGACACTGCATGGTCCAAGGTCCCCATAATAAATCACGTTGTTAACTCCCAGAGAGGCAGGAGATTCCAAGGACTTAGAGCTTATTTCCCGGGAGCTAGGATAGAGTCACACCTTTCTTTGGAGTATGCCAGTTTTGGGCAATTCAGGCCTACTAAGTTTACTTGACTGCACACAAGTGATAGTGAGTATATAGGAAATGAATAGTCGCATATATTGCTGGTGAAAGTACAGTGTTATATAACCCTTTGGAAAGAAATCAAGTGTGTAGCACATAAACATTATATTTGGTTTGTTTTTGTTTTTGTCTGAGACAGGGTCTCACTCTGTCACCCACACTGGGGTGCAGTGGCATGATCACAACTCACTGCAGCCTCGACCTCCCAGGCTCCAGCTATCCTCCCACCTCAGTCTCCTGAGTAGCTGGGACCATAGGCACCTGCAAAGTACACCCAGGTAATTTTTGTGTTTTTTGTACAGATAGGGTTTCACCATGTTGCCCAGGCTGATTTCAAACTCCTGGGTTCAAACAATCCCCTACCTCAGCTCCCCAAAGTGCTAGGATTACAGGAGTGAGCCACTGCACACAACCTATATTTGTATATACATTAAATTGTATATGTTAGGCCAGGCACGGTGGCTCATGCCTGTAATTCCAGCATTTTGGAAGGCCAAGGTGGGCAGATCACTTGAGGTCAGGAGTGTGAGAGCAGCCTGGCCAACATGGTGAAAACCCATCTCCACTAAAAATACAAAGTTAGCTGGACTTGGTGGCAGATGCCTGTATTCCCAGCTACTCAGGAGGCTGAGGCAGGAGAATCATTTGAACCAAGCAGTGGAAGTTGCAGTGAGCCAAGATCACGTCACCGCACTCCAGCCTGGATGAGAGAGCAAAACTCCATCTCAAAAAACAAAACAAAAAAATTGTATATGTTATTGTATGTATGTGTGTATATTAAGTTGTATATACACATATTAAATATATATACATATATTACACTTTATAAACATACAATTGTTTCCTCATGCAATTTGTTTCAGCAGAAGTAAAAATTAATAAAGATATAAGTAAAAGAATATTTACAGAAGCACTATTTTTGGTGGCAAGAGTACTTTAATATCTTAAATGCTCATATAATGAAAGATACTTTAACTCTTACAAAGAATGAGTTAGCTTTTTATCTACTATAAAGGTATCCTAATATCTTTACACCTAAAGTGATATATGTGGCCAATTCTTATATTTAAAAAGGAGAATGCTTTATAATTAAAGAAAAAAGAAAGAAACGTTATATAGTAGCCCTCCCTTATATGCAGGAGACGTGTTCTAAGACCTGCAGTGGATGCCTGAAACTTGGGTAGCATTGACCCAATTGCTGTCAATCAGAACACATTTCTGTTTATGATTTCCACGCACAAATTTAATGTCTTTTTCATCTTAACTAAGCACTTATCACACACGTCGCTGTACTTTTTAGAGCTTGGGGTGCAACAAACAAGACTAACAGAAATTTCTTTTTCCTTCTTACACTTTCATCACTAGAGGATTTGTTCTTACCATCGATCTTAGCAACCTGAACACACGACTTCTCTCTTTTTCTTTCTTCCTTTCTTTCTTTCTTTCTTTATTCCTTTTTCTTTCTTTCATCTTTTTTTCTTTATTTTATGTATTTACTTATTTATTAAGATGGAACCTGAGTCTGTCACCCATGTTGGAGTGCAGTAATGCAATATTGGCTCACTGCAAGCTTCTCCTCCCGGGTTCAAGAGATTCTTGTGCCTCCGACTCCCAAGTATCTGGGATTAAGGCGCTCGCCACCATGCCCAAATAATTTTTGTATTTTTTGTAGCGATGGGGTTTCACCATGTTGGCCAGGTTAGTCTCGAACTCCTAACCTTAAAATATCCACCCGCTTCAGTCTTCCAAAGTGCTGGGATTACAGGCATGAGCCACCATGCCTGGCCTCTATATTCTGTTGTTTGCTGGCCAATACTTATATGAATCTTGGAGAACATCATGGAAAGATGCTCATCATCTTGTTAACTGGTTATTTCAGGAGTGGAACTGGAGGGGGAATACTGCCTTTCTTGTGTATTTATTTGTAATGTTTCATTTTCATTATGAATATGTATTATTGTAATATGTTTAAATATTAATAAAGACAGGTAAATATATGTAATTTTAATTCAAGTTGAAATCTTCAAGGCAATCACATATAATTAAATAGATGGAGGAAAGAAAACATTTAAAATCCCTGAGGGAAAAGGAGGGAAGTCTGGGCAAGGAGGCTCATGCCTATGTCAGCACTTTGGGAGGCCAAGGCAGGTGGATCACTTGGGGTCAGAAGTTTGAGACCAGTTTAGCCTACATGGTGAAACCCTGTCTCTACTGAAAATACAAAAATTAGCCAGGCGTGATGGCATGTGCCTGTAATCCCAGCTACTTGGAAGGTTGAAGTGGGAGAATCGCTTGAACCCGGGAGGCAGAGGTTGCATTGAACCGAGATTGTGCCACTGCAGTTCAGCCTGGGTGACACAGTGAGACTCTGTGTCAATCAATCAATAAAAGGAGGGGGAAAAACACAAGTAAAAAATAAGTGATTCAAAGTAGCAATGTACCATAATGCCTAAATTTGTGGGATTGGCGGTGTTTGATGGCTCCCGCCTGTAATCCCAGCACTTTGAGAGGCCAAGGTGGGTCGATCACCTGGTCAGGAGTTCAAGACCAGCCTGACCAACATTGTGAAACCCTGTCTCTACTAAAAATAAAAAAATTAGCAAAGTGTGGTGGTGGACACCTGTAGTCCCAGCTACTAGGGAGGCTGAAGCAGGAGAATCACTTGAACCTGGGAATCAGAGGTTGCAGTGAGCTGAGATTGCCCCACTGCACTGCAGCCTGGGTGACAGAGTGAGACTCCCTCAAAATAAATAAATAAATAACACTTTGTGGGGCCAGTTCCAATCGACTCTAGGGGAGCACACACTGGTGACCAACATCCCCCCTCAAGTCCCTTCAGGGTCAAGAGAGTGCATCTGGAACAGACTGGGAAACTCCAGCAGGCAAAGTAAGGTGTCAGGAATAGACACCACCCGACATATTCTCCATGTTCCCTCCACACACCCCTCTCCCCACCAGGCTTCCATCGGGCTCCAATTCTGCATTCTCCCCAAGAACCTCAGACTGAAACATTGCAAGGAAGACACCGATACTCAAAGTCACAGGCTTAGGAATCTGAGCTACAAAGAAAAATGAGCCCCTGCTACCCCAACTGCCAGGTACTCCCCTCAGCACTGCTGCCCTGCACCTGCCCCCTCCTCCATAATTTGAACTGTCCTCACAGAAGCTGGAGAGACGGCCTGCCTGTCAGGAAAGAGAGGACCAGCATGTGGCAAATGCCTGGGGTATGTAGGAGCAGATGGTGAGATTAGCACAGGGATGTAAGAAACAAGTGGCTCTCAGACCAAAGAAGACTCTGCGGGAGACGGCACATTAAGCCTTCATAGGGGCGTGCACTGGACAAGAGCTCCCCAATTACCAAAATAATTATCTGAGAAAGGCTCTGATCTGACCCGAAACGCCCCTGGATCCCATGGCAACTCCTCAGCGTCTGGCAGTAACAGGCTTCTGTGCCCAGAATCTCTAGGTCTGGAGGTCCCGCCTCCACCAGCCTCTCACAGCCCAGAGGTACCTCCCATTGGCGCCTGATGGGTCAGGGAGGCTGTTCTTCCAGCTGTGACAGATCCAGCCTAGGAGTGCTCCTGGGTCTTTCTTAGTTGTTTCTTCCTGCACACCTGCCACTCAAAGCCAAAACCCACTTGCACACCACCTTGAGGACACCTCAAAATGACCGTCTAGATCTGAACCGCGCTGAGGGGATGGTCAGCTTTACTCCCATTAGATGGCTTGGCCCAGAGGACCTAGCGACCACCCAGACAAAAATTTCTTCCTAAAAGTTGCATGTGTCTGTGGTCTCTAAGAGACAAATCTAAACCCTAAAGAAAAAGCCAACCCACCCCCGCCTCCACCACAAAACAAAAACAAAAACAAAACCCACCACCAACCCCCCTTTCATGTGAGGAGTCCTTGAGAAGGGCCTCTCCAGCCAGGACCAGGCAAGGGAATCCGTGCACTTGGCCAGACCCAGAAAACACAGTGTCAGGGACCTGACAGTCACACTCTGACCCCATAGAATTTCCACCACTGACACACAGATCAGGATGTGTCAGCCTGAGAGATGACACCACAAATCTGGCTTTCAAAGATTGATTCCACACACATCCCATCACTGACACCAGATTCCCTCATCACTGACCCTACACACTCACAAGAATTGATTCCATGGACCTCATCACTATCCCAAAGACCACCCATCACTAATCTACAGACCCTCATCTCTCACCCCAGGGACCCCACAGATTCCCCATCCCTGATTCCAGGATCTATAGAGCCTCATCTCTTACCCCCACAGACCTATTAATAAAAGGATACATTCATAGGAGACTGTGTTGACCATTTTACACACCCATTGCGTGTGTGCGTGTGTGTGTGTGTGCTGATTAATGGACTTAGGTAAACTTTAGCGTTTTGGTAGGCAATGCAATTTTTCAATGCCTTTTCTTTCTTTTTCTTGTACATCTTTAAAGGCCTCACTCAAGTAAGTGTGCATTGCAGTTTATCAATGCCTATCCCTTATTGAGTCCTTGTCATGCATATTTGTTATTAATCATAATTCACAATTCTTATAATTCAGAGACACCAGAGATTCACATAAGAAGAATGGCTTTGGGCTTTTATTTATTTATTTATATATTTATTTATTTATTTATGTATTTGTTTTGGTTTCTGTAGATTATCAAATTCATTCATTTGTATCAAGTCACTAAGTGTATACTTTGTTTTCTAAAAAAAATTCTGATTAATTTTTTTTTAAGACAGGGTATCACTCTGCCACCCAGGCTGGAGTGCAGTGGTATAATCATGGCCACTGTAGCCTCAACCTCCTGGGCTCAAGTGATCCTCCCTCCTCAGCCTACGTAATAGCTGAGACCACAGGCATGCACCAATATGCCCATCTAATTAAATTTTTTTTTGTAGATATGTGTGTCTCACTACATTGCAGAGACTGGTCTTGAACTCCTGGGCTCAACTGATCCTCACACCTTGGCCTCCCAAAGTGTTGAGATTACAGGTGTGAGCCACTGTACTCAGCTGATAAAATCTTAAAAAGAGTAAAATACTTTGGGACCTAAAGTAAAATTTCCACTGAGATGATGCATCAGAAATTAAGGTAGAATAAGATGGCCCTAGGGCATCAAAGCAATGGAAACTAAATCTTGGGCTGGGTGCGGTGGCTCACGTCTGTCTGTAATCCCAGCAATTTTGGAGACCAAGGTGGGGGACTCACTTGAGGTCAGAAGTTTGAGACTAGTCTAGCCACCATGGTGAAACACTGTCTCTACTAAAAATACAAAAATTAGCCTGGAGGTTGCACTGAGCCCAGATTGTGCCAATGCACTCCAGTCTGGGCAACAGAGGGAGATTCTGTCTCAAAAAAAAAAAAAAAAAAGAAGAAGAAGAAACAAAATCTTAATTTCTTTATCAAATGTAAAAAATATGGACTGGACTCTGGAGAAATAATACACAAAAAGACACATAGGCACTATTTTTTTGAAGTTTTATTGAGAAATATTGAAAACATACCACAGAAGCTACTGATTTAAAGTGTAAAATTCAATGGTTTTCAGTATAATTACACTGTTATGCAAACATCACCACAATAAATTTTAGATCATTTTCATTACCCTGAAGTAAATCCCATATCCCTCCATTTCCCCCCAACTCCCCTAACCCTGGCCACCACTAATCTACTTTCCATTTCTATGTATTGGTCTACTTTGGACATTTTATTTAAATGGAATTGCATAATATGTGGTCCTTTGTGACTGGCTTCTTTCACTTAGCACAGTATTTTCAAGGTTTATTCAATCTTGCATGTGCAAAGGGGGCACTTTACATAAGGATAAACCTGGGGTGGGGGGTGCTTACTGATTGATTTTGAAACTTCCCTCCAAAATTATAAAGGGAAATGATTGGTTTCAAATAGAGGAAAAACCTATTCAGGCTAAAATCCTGTTTTCAGTAGTTTGTAATGTGGGGTTTTATTGCAAAGAATGGCAAGATTTTTAGGCTTATTTTCTGCAAATTCTCCCTGTGTTTGGGGAACAGTCACAGAATGTGGAGGAATGGGCTTCCAGGCACTGTGGCTGGAGATTCACGTCCAGGAGAACTAAGGTCCCAGGGTAGGCAGAGAAAAACAGTGTGAGAGTGCCAACAGAATGCTTTGAAATGGAAAATTTAAAATGTTCCCTCCAAAAGGAGTCCCAGATAACCACACAAAGAGGACTTGGCTGGGCAGGTCCATCGCAATTGTTCAATAATAAGATACAGACAGACTGGGAAAGAAGGAAGTTTATTTCTGCAGCCACTTACAGGGAGAAGCGCCAGGTAACTCACCAGATCAACTCAAAGTTACAAGTTTTTTTTTCTAGTGCTTATATACATCTTAAGCTCCATGTGGGATTGCACCTACAAGCAGGAGTGTTTCATTCAATCAACATCTAATCTTTAACTCGGGTCTAGCGTCTGGAAAGATTTCTCTAGAGTCTTGGAAAGTTTCTGAATCTTAAGACAGGCCGAGGTGAATGTGTACGAATGCTATCATTATTCGATCAGACTTTAGGGTCTGAGAAAACCCAGGCGGGGTCTCAATGGGTTTGTTATCACATTCCATCCCTGATACTCAGGCACCAGTTTCTCCATTTCTTTAACGTTAACTTATGCATTCATCAAAATTATAGTAAAGGGTTAGTAGAAACTGTTCTGGTTGCTATTGGAAACCTTGCCTGCCACACGCACTGAAGCCCACTACAGAACATTGAAAATGCCTGCAAACACTGACTTTACTAACCAGTCAATTAAATTGCAGAAAAGCAAGCTCACGCTGCCTCCCTGATCCGTCCTCCAGAATTGCTAGTTAGAAACGTGCACAATGTCCTAGGTTCAGTTTTGCAAAGATGGAGCCTGGCGGTGAAAGCATCTGTTTGAGTTCACGCATTAAGGTTTGCTTTGTCTATTTCTTTTATATTTATTTATTTGTTTTTTTTTTTTTTTTTTTTTTTTTTTTTTTTGACACGGAGTTTCAATCCTCTTACCCAAGCTGGAGTGCAATGTGGCGGTCTCGGCTCACTGCAACTTCCGCCTCCTGGGTTGAAACGGTTCTCCTGCCTCAGCCTCCCAAGTAGCTAGGATTACAGGCATGCGCCACCATGCCCGGCTAATTTTTGCATTTTTAGTAGAGATGGGGTTCCACCATGTAGGCCAGGATGGTCTTGAACTCCTGAGCTCAGGCAATCCACCCGCCTCGGCGTCCAAAGTGCTGTGATTACAGGCATGAGCACCCTCGGCCGTCCTATTTTATTTTAAGATGGAGTCTTGCTCTGTCGCCCAGGCTGGAGCGCAGTGGCACGAGCTCGGCTCACTGCAACCTCTGTCTCCGGGATTCAAGAGATTCTTGTGCCTCTGCCTCACAAATAGCTGGGATTACAGGTGCCCGCCACCATGCCTGGCTAATTGTTTATTTTTAGTAGAGACGGGGTTTCACCATGTTGGCCAGACTGGTCTCGAACTTCTGACCTCAAGTGATCCGCCCGCCTCGGCCACCAAAAGTGCTGGAATTACAGGCGTGAGCTATCATGCCCGGCCCCATTTCCTTTATTTTATTTATTATTTCAAGAAGGAGTTTCGCTCTTGCCAGCCAGGCTGGAGTGCAGTGGTGCGATCTCGGCTCACTGCAACCTTCACCTCTTGGGTTCAAGCGATTCTCCTGCATCAGCCTCCGGAGTAGCTGGGAATACAGGCACATGCCACCACGCCCAGCTACATTTCCTTTATTTTATTTTTTATAATTTACTAGCCTGTTTGTTGATAACAAGACTGGCGGTGCACAAGGTTGGGTCTCGGTGCTCACTGGGCGGCGGGCATGGACCAGGTGGGAGGGTCTCCAGCGCCTGGTACAAATCTGCAAGAAAATGCAGGAAACGGCACTAAGGGTGATAGTAAAGTTTTGGTTTGGCGGGGCGGGTAGGCGTTCCAGCGCAGAAATGCGCAGGAAAGGTTTTGCTGTGCTTGTAGGGAGGTCATCCTCAAGCGCTTCTTATTGGCTTGCAGTGAGACGAGATCGCGCCACTGCACTCCAGCCCGGGCTACAGAGTGAGACTCTGTATCCAAAAATAAAATAAATAAAATAAAATAAAATAAAATAAAATAAAATAAAATAAAATGTGAATGAATATCCACTGATGCATGAAATGGCTGCATTAAAGGAAAACTAGCCAAGAAAAGACAAGGCAAAAAAAAAGTCAAGGATCAGTATGAAAAATAAATATATTTTAAAAGATTTGTTTTTAAAGCAACAACACGGATTTAAATTTTAAAGGGAAAGAAGTAACTCCAAGATAGAGGAAACAGGATGGCTTCTGAAGAAGGGAACGTTATTCTTTGAAATGGAAAGAAATTATGACAAGAGGGTAGCACAGACTGAAGAGGTGGAGGTAAAAGGGGGTTCTTGGCCAGACACAGTGGCTCACACCTGTAATACCAGCAGTTTCAGAGGCCAAGGCATGTGGATCACCTGAGGTCAGGAGTTCGAGGCCAGCCTAGCCAACATGGTGAAACGCCTTCTCTACTAAAAATACAAAAATTAGCTGGGCATGGTGGCAGGTGCCTATAATGCCAGTTCCTTTAGAGGCTAAGGCAGGAGAATCGCTTCAACCCGCGGGTGGAGGTTGCAGTGAGCCGATATTGCATCACTGTTTTCCAGCCTGGGTGACTGAGCAAGACTCTCTCTCAAATTAAAAAAATTAAAAAAAAAATGTGTGTGGTGGGGATATCTTGACTTTTCTCCATGTGTCTTAGGCCACAACTCTTACATGGGACCTCGCAGAAGAGATTCCTCAACCAATACCTTTACGGTGCTGCCTCCCTGATGGGCTGGGTTCTATACAGCAGTGCCTTCCCCATCTGCTCAGTCCGTACTCACCTGGGCACCATCCTCCTGGTACGTCCCTTGAAACCATCCAGGGCTCTTTTCCTTGCTCCAGTAAGGAAACCACATCAGGCTTTGGGATAGAGAGACCTGTTTATAAGAAAAGAAGTAAGATGGCCAGGCATAGTGGCTCACTCCTGTAATCCCAGCACTTTGGGAGGCCAAAACAGGTGGATTGCTTGAGGTCAGGAGTTGAAGACCAGACTGACCAACATGGTGAAACCCTGTCTCTACTAAAAACACAAAAATTGGCCAGGCATGGTGGCCGGTGCCTGTAATCCCAGCTACTTAGGAGGCTGAGACATGAGAATCGCTTGAACCCGAAACAAAGGTTGGAGTGAACTGAGATCGCGCCATTGCACTCCAGCCTGGGCAATAGAGTGAGGCTTCATCTCAAAAAAAAAAAAAAAGGAAGAAGAAAGAAAGAAACAAAGAAACAAAGAAACAAAGAAAGAAAGAAAGAAGGAAAGGAAGGAAGGAAGGAAGAAAGAAGGAAAGAAAGAAAAGAAGTAAGACATACTCGTGCTGTTCCTGAATTCAAAGTTAGTCCCTTAGTACTCACGAAGGACTAAAGGAAGGTGTAAAAGTCTGAAGCATGGAGAAGATGGAGGGAACCCAAAGAGCTGCTCATATATTAATCTACAAAACACAAAACAATTCCCTAGGCAGCAGGTGAAAATTCACCCAGACAAGTGAAAGTTACACCCAAAACTCATGAGTTATTTGGGGATAGACCTCCTTACCTAGTGAGACCAGGGTGCTACAGTTCTCCATCATTACATCTCTGTATAAGTCCTTCTGAGCAGTGTCCAGGCACTCCCATTCCTCCTGAGAGAAGTCTATAGACAGATCCTGGAACATGCCCAACCCCTGAAATGGCAAACCCAGGCAGCGCTGTTGAAATTAAAGGAGAGGTTTTTAAGATGAAGGAAGAGATGGAAGGGTGCTGAAGGATGGAGAGAATATAGTGAGCAGACCAGCTAGGCTGAGAGTGGGGAAGAGTAAAAAAATTAGTGTAACTTCAACAAAGTACCTCCATGTTCATGAATATTCCTGTTGTGGCCGGCAAACCTCCTTCATAGAAAGGGACATTCCCAGTATTCCATGGTTAGAGCTGGGAATGAATAAAGTACATTGATATATTATTTCCCAAATAAATGAAATAGAGTTGAAAAGCACACAGCAAGCTGTAGGCCTGGCAAAGCTTCAAGAATATTACAGTAAACATCTGATATGCAAGTTACTATTTACAACAAAAGCTTAATAAATAGGCACTTCCCCTTTACCATTTTCTTTCTTGTTTTTTTTTTCTATTGTTTCGTTTCTTTTTCTATTGTTTCATTTTTTTGTTTTTGTTTTCACTTTGAGACAGGGTCTCGTTCTGTTGCCCAGGCTGGAGCGCAGTGGCACAATCACAGCTCACTGCAGCCTCAACCTCCCAGGCTCAGGTGGTCCTCCCACCTCAGCCTCTGTATTAGCTTTGACTATAGGCGTGCGCCACTATGCCCAGCTAATTTTTGTGTGTGTGTGTGTGTGTGTTTTTAGTAGAAACAAGGTTTTGCCATTTGGCCAGGCTACTCTCAAACTCCTGAGCTCAAGCAATCCACCTGCTTTGGCCTCCCAAAGTGCTGGGATTACAGGCATGAGCCACCACACCCAGCCTTGTCTCTTCTTAAAGGAAGACAGGATCTTTCAAAAATATCTACAAAAAGTTTAAAAACCTCTACTGGCCTGGCAAAGTGGCTCACACCTGTAAACCCAGCACTTTGGGATGCCAAGGCAGATGGATTGCCTGAGGTCAGGAGTTCGAGACCAGCCTGACCAACATGGAGAGACCATTTTAGTCTATACTAAAAATATAAAATTAGCTGGGTGTGGTGACACATGTCTGTAATCCCAGCTACTTGGGAGGCTGAGGCAGGAGAATTGCTTGAACCCAGATGGTGGAGGTTGCAGTGAGCCGAGATCACACCACTGCACTCCAGCCTGGGCAATAAGAGTGAAGCTGTCTCAAAACAAAAACAACAACAACAACAACAAAACCTCTATTGTACTTTGATAATGAGTACTTCCATAAAATAGTATAGATAGCACTTTGATAATTAAATGTACATTGGCTGGGTGTGGTAACCCACACCTGTAATCACAGCACTTTGGGAGGCCAAGGCAGGTGAATGGCTTGAGCTCAGGAGTTCAAGATCAACCTGGGCAACATGGTAAAACCCTATCTCTACAAAAATACATATCATATACAAATTAGCCAGATGTAGTGGGACATGCCTCTAGTCCCAGCTACTTGGGAGGCTGAGGTGGGAGGATTGCTTGGGCCTAGGAGGTCAAGGCTGCAGTGAGCTGTGATCCTGCCACTGCACTCCAGCCTACGCACCAGAACAAGATCCTGTCTCAAAAAAAAAAAAAAAAAAAAAAGAAAAGAAAAGGCCAGGCGCGGTGGCTCACGCCTATAATCCCAGAACTTTGGGAGGCTGAGTAGGACAGATCATGAGGTCAAGCGATCAAAACCATCCTGGCCAACATGGTGAAACTCTGACTCTACTAAAAATACAAAAATTAGCTGGACATGGTGGCGCATGCCTGTAGTCCCAGCTACTTGGGAGGCTGAGGCAGGAGAATTGCTTGAACCCAGGTGGTGGAGGTTGCAGTGAGCCAAGGTCGTGCCACAGCACTCCAGCCTGGTAACAGATCGAGACTGCGTCTCAAAAAAAAAAAAAAAAGTGGGTATCATGGTAGGAATAAACTGCACACAGGTCAGACAAAAGTTACAAGGGCATCTGCCAGTATAAACAAGTTTCCTGTGAGACACCTGGTCATGGGTCAGATACTTGAGCATTAGGCTGTGGTCCAGGAAAAAGAAATTTCTGGTGAAAAGTTACTCTAAAGACCCACAGGCCCCTCCCCTAGAGCCCCATTAGAGTGAGGTAGAGTTTATAGCCATTCTCCTGAGAGACCTCAAGACCCAATTAGAAGAAAACTGTAACATTTGTTATATAGAAGGCATTTTCCAAAGAGTAGTTAAAAGATAAAAGTATAGTCTTCCTTTGGATATAAAACAAAATCTCAAGATACACCAAAACTGTTTTGCTTTTACTGAATAATTTTTGTGCATATGTGTTTAGCTACAAGTGGCTAACAAGCTGTGATTTTCTTTCCTTTCCTTTCCCTTTTTTTTTTTCTTGAGACAGCCTTGCTCTGTCACCCAAGCTGAAGTGCAGTGGCCTGATCTTGGCTCACTGCAACCTCAGCCTCCCATACCTGGGATTACAGGTGCCTGCCACCACACCCAGCTAATTTTCGTATTTTTCATATTTTTAGTAGAGACGGGGTTTCACTGTGTTGCTGAGGCTGGTCTCGAACTCATGGCCTCAAGTGATCCACCCACGTTGGCTCCCAAAGTACTAGGATTACAGGCATGAGACTGTCTATAAAAATATAAATAAATATAACAATCCAAAAAAGCCGGGCACAGAGGCTCATGCCTGTAATCCCAGCACTTTGGGAGTCCAAGGCAGGTGGATGACTTGAGATCAGGAGTTCCAGACCAGCCTGTCCAACATGGCAAAACCCTGTCTCTGCTAAAAATACAAAAATTAGTTGGGTGTGGTGGCTCACCCTCTAATCCCAGCTACTTGGGAGGCTGAAGCAGGAGAATCGCTTGAACCTGGGAGGCAGAAGTTGCAGTGAGCAGAGTTCATGCCATTGCACTCCAGCCTGGGCAACAAGAGCGAAACTCCATCTCAAAAAAAAAAGAACACAAAAAATTAGCGGGGTGTAGTGGCGCATGCCTGTAATCTAGGCTACTCGGGAGGCTGAGGCAGGAGAATTGCCTGAACCTGGAAGGTGAAGATTACAGTGATGAGACTGCACCACTGCACTCCAGTCTGGGTCACAAGAGCCAAGAGTGAGAATCCATCTAAAAAAAAAAAAAAAGGAATTTCTATTTGGGGGACAAAATAAAAGAAATGGAGTGAAAGGGATGTAAGGAAACTGAAAGTCAACAGGCTGATAATACCAATAAATAATGATGGAGCAAAGAAATCAGTGTTGACCAAATAAAACCAACGTGTTTTTTAATATTTTTTCAAAATTTAGACAAAGTTTTCCAGTACACTGAGACACTTCTACTATCAAGACTATAATATTGGCTGAGAACAGTGGCTTATGCCTATAATCCCAGCACTTTGGGATGCCAAGGCAGGAGGATCGCTTGAGCCCAGAAGTTCAAGTCAAACCTGGGAAATATAGGGAGACACCGTCTCTGCAAAAATAAATAAAATAAAATAAAATAAAATAAATAAGCCAGGTATGGTGGTATACATCTGTGAGCTGTGACCACCCCACTGCACTCTAGGCTGGGTAACAGAGCAAGAAAGATTCAGTCTCAACAAAAAAAGTAGAATATAGAATAAATGACATTCAGGTAAGTGGAATATTAGGTGTTCAATAAACATAGGTTATTCCCTCCCTATCTCCATAGAATCATCAATTTTTTAAAAAAGAGAAGTTTTGATTAGAATCTAAAAATACCAATACTTCTCTTTCCAATAAAGGAGGGAGGATTTAAATATAACAATTTCTTGGT
The DNA here is from genome assembly GCF_029289425.2 of Pan paniscus. Lineage (NCBI taxonomy): Eukaryota > Metazoa > Chordata > Mammalia > Primates > Hominidae > Pan > Pan paniscus. The sequence continues at coordinate 38,926,706 of NC_073267.2, read as the reverse complement.
TATTTCTATTTATTTTCATTGTTGCTTAATATTACTCAGTAATGAAAATGCAATTGCTCTCTTTCAAACATAGTTTTAATTAGTTGCACAAAATGCCACCTTATAGTCTGATGTACTTCAAATTTCCCTATCTATGAAAGCTAAATTTGGATATTATCATCTCAAGGATATTATAATCTCTGTCTTTAAATCTATCTAGGGTTCTACCTTTTCTGTAAGCCTTAGTGAATCTCACTATAGTCCTCCTTCCCTTTAAAAATGCAGTGACAGGCTGGGTGCAGTGGCTCTTCCCTGTAATCCCAGCACTTTGGGAGGCTCAGGTGGGAAGATTGCTGGAGCTCAGGAGTTCAAGACCAAACTGGGCAACATGGCAAAACCCCGTCTGTGCAAAAATTACAAATATTAGCCTGGCCTGGTACCATATGCCTATAATCCAGCTACTTTGGAGGCTGAGGAGGGAGGATCCCTTCAGCCCTGGAGGTCAAGGCTGCAGTATGCCCTGATCCTGCCACTGCACTTTTGGAGGCCGAGGCAGGTGGATCACCTGAGATCAGGAGTTCATGACCAGCTTGGCCAATATGGTGAAACCCTGTCTCTACTAAAAATACAAAAATTGGTCGGGTGTCGTGGCGGGCACCTGTAATCCCAACTACTCAGGAGGCTGAGACAGGAGAATCACTTGAACCCGGGAGGTGGAGGCTGCAGTGAGCCGAGGCTGCAGTGAGCTGAGACTGCACCACTGAAGTTCAGCCTGGGCAAGGCAGAGTGAGACTCTGTCAAAAAAAAAAAGAAAAAGGAAGAAAGAAAGAAAGAAAGAAAGAAAGAAAGAAAGAAAGAAAGAAAGAAAGAAAGAAAGAAAGAAAGAAAGAAAGAAAATCAGTGATACGTGAGGCAGCTCATGCCTGTAATCATAGCACTTTGGAGGCAGAGGGGGAGGATCACTTGAACTTAGGAGTTCAAGACCAGCCCAGACAACATAGTGAGTCTTCTTCTCTACTGAAAATTATTTTTAATTACGCCACAGTGCTAGTGTGTGCCTCTGGTTTCAGTTTATTTGGCAGGCTGAGGTAGAAGGATCACTTGAGCACAGGAGATCAAGGCTGCAATGAGCTGAGATCATGCCACTGCACTCCAGCCTGGGAGACAGTGAGACCCTACCTCAAAAATAAAAATAAATACATAAATAAAAATTCAGCGATGGAGTTGATGGATTTGAAGTTGAGGACCCCCAATGTGAACCCATTTGGAAAAAATTGAACCTGTGTTCTTCCTCTGCTTCACACCAAAACCACGACAATCAACCCAGAAGACTTCTGTGGCCTCAAAATATGAGGAGATTTCTCCCTATCAGCAAGCAAGGAATCAGTTCTGCAGCAGACACCAGTTGGGTGTCCACCAATTCGATTCTGACACTATCTACCATGTGTGTCACCCCACAGATTGAGGGCTCAGCCCCCAAAACTGCCCCCGTTTCAGACTCCAGTCACAAGTCCCAGCCTCTGGAACTTCTGACTGACGGGTTTAATTTGGGGTTCCTATGACCCCCTCTTTGGGTTTGATTAATTTGCTAGAATAAAATGGCTCACAAACCTCAGGGAAACACATTTACTGTTTGATTTTAAGGATATTCCAAAGGATATAGATGAAGAGATGCCTAGCACGAGGTATGGGGGAAGGAGCACAGAGCTTCCATCCCCTCCCTGGGCACGACCCTCCAGGAACGTCCATGTGTTCAGCTCTCTGGAAGCTCTCTGAATCCACTCCTTTTGGGTTTGTAAGGTGGTCTCATTACATAGGCATGATTGATTAAACCATTAGCCACTTGCCATTAACTTAATCCTCAGTCCCCTCCACTCCCCAGGGGTGGAAGGGTAGGGGCTGAAAGTCCCAACCCTCTAATCCTGCCTTGATCTTTCTGATGACCAGCCCACATCCTGAAGCTTCAATCACTATCGTATAAAAAGCCAAAGCCTGGGTGCGGTGGCTCATGCCTGTAATCCCAACACTTTGGGAGCCCGAGGCAGGAAGATCACTTGAGGTCAGGAGTTCGAGACCAGACTGGCCAATATGGTGAAACCCCATCTCTACTAAAAAAGAAAACAAAGACAAAAATTAGCCGGGCATGGTGGCACATGCCTGTAGTCTACTTGGGAGGCTGAGGCAGAATTGCTTGAACCCAGGAGGCAGAGGTTGCAGTGAGTGGAGATTGCGCCACTGCACTCCAGCCTGGGTTACAGAGCAAGACTCCTTTTCAAAAAAAAAAAAAAAAAAAAAAAAAGCAAGCCCTTAGGACATTCCAAGGATTTTAGGAGTTGTATGCCAGGAAATAGGGACAAAGACCAAATCTGTATTTGACAAAATCACAGAACCGTATGAGTATTTAATTCAGTACAGACATGGAAACTGGCCCAAGCATTTACTCACAGATGACTGGGCAAATCCCTGGTCCTATGGGTACAAACTATTCATCAAACCCCCAATCTCATTCCTACCCCTAAAATATAGCAAAGTGAAAGATCTTATTACCTATTTGGACTGAGATTAACACCATCCCTTAAACTGCATGGCTTTCAATCCCAGGGCTATGGCGTGTGATGCCACATAGAATATGCAGGAATCTTCTCTCCAGCAATTGAGTTGTCAGGATAAAGTCTCTTGTCTTTGCCTTCTTTCTCTCACAGCCAAGAATATTAAGGAACGTGGACACAAAGGATGAGGTTGGAACAGAAGTTTAATAAGCAAAAGAAGAAAGCTCTCCCCAGCGGACAGGGGACCAGAAAGAGGGTTGCCAACTAGGAGGCTGAATCTGGGAAGGAGAAGAATGTGCTCAATGGTCTGTGAGCTGTCTTGGAGAAAGCACTACTTCCCTTGGCCTGGGACCTTAGCCTGGGACCAATCAGAGGCTGAAGTGAAATTTGGCCCAAGACCAATCAGGGGCTGAAGTGAAAGTTTGGCCCAGGACCAATCAGGGGCTGAAGTGATGATTCACAGAGGCTCGGCTCACAGTCCAAAGCACGTCCAGAAAAGGAAAGTGGCTGCCGGAGCCTGTTAGTCCAAGCTGCACCGTTTTGTAAGCCCCCACCATTTCACAGGCCCTGGTCAGAGGGAAACATTCCACTGGGGTTTGGGCTGCGAGAAACATCCTCCCCAACCGCCTGACTTCCTTATCACATCCTGCTGGGGAAAGGACCAAGAAACATCCTTATCAACATTCTCCCAGGAAACAAGCCATACTGCCCAGACCACTCCTGCCCAGGTCTATAATTACTCCAGCCTGTAAGCGGCAGTGGGCTCTGGCACTTAGTTGGTCCCCTCCATAGAGCCGCCAACTTTCTCTCTCTCTTTAACATTCACCTTCCCTTCAAAATCTAACAGAGCCCACCGTATACATGCGCACAAAAAAGCGACTATTTCCTGGAAGCCCGCTGGTCACACAAAGGACAAAGGCATTTCTATGTTGGGCCTCGGTCCCTTATCAATGCAGCTGAGGAATGTCTTTAGGACAACCCCCTTTGCTAGTTTTCCTTCTCTGTACCTGCAGCCTGATTTTTCATGCTGTTTCTCTGTTTAAAGGAGTTTTACCAAGGACCCGCTCTAACTCCCTAAAGGGTTTTTTCTCTCAAGGAGACACACAAAGTTCCAATCGCACACATGCCTCCCTATATCCACTTACCCTCTGCCTCACAGACAATCACACTCTCCTCTCTCACAAGTACACGGGGCCACACAAGTTGCACCCGCGCAGCCACAGACCTGCAACTCACACACACACAGTACTGCACACACACGCAAAGTCACACACCCACCCTGGGACACGCAGTCCCAACCACACAGTCACCAGTTGTCCACATCCGCACACACAACGCGGCTCGTCCAGGACACACACATCCACTCCGAGCGCGCACAGTCACAAGCGCCCACCTGATCACCCAGCATCAGCACCACACAGCCACAGTCACAGACCACGAAGACCCATGGCAACCATCGCAATCACACACGCAAACTCCTCTCCTTGGCCCTCCACACACAAAAGGACCGGAGCCAGATTCCTCATCCTCAGCTTTCTCTACTTCCGCTCGGGGCCAGCCTGGGCAAGTTATTCCGGACTCCAACGCGCAGCAGCAGCTAATTGCGCACAGCGAAAGATTCTGCCACTTGGCTAAGAGGAAGCCGAAATCTCGCGAGACGTGGTATTCGCCTGCAGAATCCTCCGGGAAATGTAGTCCAGAGCCCGACTGCTCCCCTACTAAAAATACAAAAATTAGCCGGGCCTGGTGGCCGCCTGTAATCTCAGCTTCTTGGAAGGCTGGGGCAGCAGAATCGCTTGAACCTGGGAGGTAGAGGTTGCAATGAGCCGGGATCGCGCCGTTGCACTCCAGCCTGGCTAACAGAGCGAGACTCCGTCTCAAAAAAAAAGTAAGCCGACATGTCTGCTGCCCACATGAGGTTTACATTCTAGTCTGGAGAAAAAAAAAAAAAGATTTTAAATTAAAAGGGGAAAAATGAAATAATTTTATATTGTGATAAATACTATGAAATAAATCAATAGGTGGTATAGGCAGGAACTTGAGGGATACTTCCCGTAGCATTGATAGGACGGGTGTCTGAGAGATAACCCTTGAGCTTTGGTAGTGAGGAGTCAGCAGTGTGGAAAGGGTATTCCAAGCAGAGGCTCAGTTACACTGAAGACCATGAAAAATCAGAGAGCACTTGGAGCGTTCCGGAAACAGAAAGCAGCCTGGTGTGACTGAAGCTTAGCAAGTGAGTGGGAAATTAGTTTAGATTTAGGATGCAGAGGTCGGCATTTTCCGATTCATATGAGAAAATGATAGTGCTGAGATTACAGGCGTGAGCCACTGCACCCAGCCCCAAACCAAGTTTTTATAGCAGCAAGAATAGATGTTCCGGTAGAGTCAGCGTCTAAAGATTTTACAAACAATATCTCTTCTTCTAGTTTGCAGTCATTATTGAAATAACAAACATGTCCTATTGTCAGGCTTTACTCTCAGTAACTGATTTCATTGATCTGAATAGGAAATTTACTTGATTAATCTGCTACTCTTTGGTATTACCTGACATCTCATTAATGCATCTTTGAATTGAATTATTGCTCAATAGGAGCGATTGTGAAATAGTGGCAATGTGTTACATCACTATTGAAGTTACCATCTCTAATATGAGTCCTATGACAGTTTCAGCAAGTATAAAGCACTATGGGATTTTACAATGATTTCTGTAATCTTTTCTTTTCTTTCTTTCTTTTTTTTTTTTTGAGACAGAGTCTCCCTCTGTTAGCCAGGCTGGAGTGCAGTGGCATGATCTCAGCTCACTGCAAGCTCCGTCTCCGGGGCCCAAGTGATTCTCCTGCCTCAGCCTCCCAAGTAGCTGGGATTACAGGCGTGTGCCACCAAGCCTGGCTAACTTTGTATTTTTAGTAGAGACGGGGTTTCACCATGTTGGCCAGACTGGTCTTGAACTCCCGACCTCAGGTGATGTGCCTGCCACGGCCTCCTAAATTGCTGGGAATACAGGCGTGAGTCACTGCCCTTGGCCTATTTCTGCAATTTTATAAGGCAATTATTTCATCATAATTTGTTTGCTTATCCTTTTCTTTTCTTTTTTTTTTAGACGGAGTGTTGCTCTATAGTCCAGGCTGGAGCATGGTGCTGCAATCTCGGCTCACTGCATCCTCCACCTCTCAGGTTGAAGCGAGTCTCCTGCATCAGCCTCCCAAGTACCTGGAATTACAGGTGCACACACCATGCCAGGCTAGTTTTTGTGTTTTTAGTAGGGACAAGGTTTCACCATATTACCCAGGCTGGTCTCCAACTCCTGGGCTCATGTGATACACCCACCTCGGCCTCCCAAAGTGTTGGGATTGCAGGTGTGAGCTACCTCACCCCGCGGCTTGTCCTTCTTAAATAAGAAGTAACAGTGTTACAGTTCAAAATTCTATTTTAAACTTTTTAAATATTGTTTCTCGACTTTATCAGGATATTTCTTTTTTTGATGATCCACAAATCTTGATGATTTCATAGCCCTGTTTGTAAAAACAAACAAAAAACAAACAAATAAAAGCTATTATTCATAAGAAACAAGCTGTTTTGAGTTAAACGGGGTTTTCAATAAAACTGTAAGCTGGGCTGGGCGCGGTGGCTCATGCCTGTAATCCTAGCACCTTGGGAGGCTGAGGTGGGTGGATTGCCTGAACTTAGGATTTCGAGACCAGCCTGAGCAACAGGGTTAAACCCTGTCTTTACTAAAATACAAAAAATTAGCTGGGTGTGGTGGCATGTACCTGTAGTCCCTGCTACACAGGAGGCTGAGGCAGGAGACTTGCTAGAACCCAGGAGGTGGAGGTTGCAGTGAGCCAAGATCATGCCACTGCATTCCAGCCTGGGCAACAGAGTGAGACTCCACCTCTAAAAACAAAAACAGACAAACAAACAAACAAAAAAACCAGTTGGCCAGATATTCATTCGTTCAGATGCAGTCAACACTTTTCATTTTCAACACTTAACACAATTAATGCTAGGTTGAATTGCTTTCATAATATAAACTATTTTACATAATTCCCAAAGCACTGAGGATCAATCATAAATACTATCCACAAGGCAGCCAATAGACACACACAGACCACCTCTCATATAACTTTGGGATAGAGCATTCAATCAAGAAAAAGTCTTCCAGGTATAGCCATCAATTTGCCATCATTTTGTAGCACTGATCTTGCAAAGATTTTTTTTTTTTTGAGGTAGAGGCTCACTCTGTCACCCAGGATGAAGGGCAGTGGCACAATCCACTCACTGCAACCTCTGCCTCCTGGGTTCAAGCGATTTTCCTGCTTCAGCCTCCCATGTAGCTGGGATTACAGGCAGGTGCCACCACTTCTGGGTAATTTTTTTTGTAGTTTTTGTTGACACAGGGTTTTACTATGTTGGCCAGGCTGGTCTTGAACTCCTGAATTTCAGTGATCCACCTTCCTTGGCCTCCCAAAGTGCTGGGATTACAGGTGTGAGCCACTGTGCATGGCCTGATCTTGCATGGATTTTTTATCTTCCATAAAATGATTAATGCTGCCCATAATATTTGAGAGAAATTAAATACCAAGGAGTAAAATTCTGTGCAATAGGCCAGGCACGGTGGCTCATACCTGTAATCCCAGCACTTTGGGAGGCCGAGGCAGGCAGATCACTTGAGATCAGTAGTTCTAGACCAGCCTGGCCAACATAGTGAAACTCCGTCTCTACAAAAAATACAAAAATTAGCTGAGCATGGTTGTGTATGACCGTAATCCCAGCTACTTGGGAGACTGAGGCAGGAGAATCACTTGAACCCAGGAGGCGGAGGTTGCAGTGAGCAGAGATTGCACCACCACACTCCAGCTTGGGTGACAGAGCGAGCCTCCCTCTCCGAAAAAAAAAAAAAATTGTGGAAGGCCACAAACCATTGCAACAACTATAATTCATTTTACCTTAAATAAGCAATGTTCACCCTCTTAGGGGCAATATCGCTCCCATTAAGAATGCTTGGCCAGGCACAGAGGTCCATGCCTATAATTGCAGCACTTTGGGAGGCCAAGGGGTGCAGATCCGCTGAGGTCAGGAGTTCCAGACCAGCCTGGCCAACATGGTGAACCCCTGTCTCAACTAAAAATACAAAAATTAGCCAGGCATGGTGGCATGCACCTGTAGTCCCAACTACTCAGGAGGTTGAGGCAGGAGAATCACTTGAACCTGGGAGGTGGAAGTTGAATTGAGCTGAGATTATGCCACTGCTCTCCAGCCTAGGTGACAGAGTGAAACCCTGTCTCAAAAAAAAAAAAAAAAAATTGAATGCTTCCAGTAAGGCTAAATAAATATACAAATTAGGCATGTGGCATGTGTGTTAGTATACGTACAATATATTTCCTAGTTCTGCCCACTAAGAGGGCCTAGAAGCAATGACACACCCACAGCAATGAACACACGTGTCACCCCGATCTTGGCGATTTTGTTTTTGTTTGGTTTTTAAAAACAGAGATGGGGGTCTCACTGCGTTGTCCAAGCTTGTCTCAAACTCTTGGCCTCAAGGGATCCTCCTGTCTCAGCCTCCCAAAGTGTTGAGATTACAGACCTGAGCCACCTCACCCAGCCCAAGATTTTGGTGCTTTGTAAATAATACTTTTCAATAAAAGAAACCAAGGATCTTTAAATAAATGGTTTATTCCACGTCTGGCTCAGGGAAAATACCAGATGAATCAAAACACTTTATGGTGCCAGAAAGTTGGGAATTAGTCCCACACCCCAACCCCCTGATAAAAGCATGCTATAAATAGAACACAGGAGCCAACCTAAAGAAATGCCCAAGGCCAATTTTTTTTTTTTTCTTGATGCAGTTTCACTCTTGTTGCCCAGGCTGGAATGCAGTGGTGTGATCTTGGCTCACTGCAACCTCCACCTCCTGGGTTCAAGTGATTCTCCTGCCTCAGCCTCCCGAGTAGGTGGAATTACAGGTGCCTGCCACCACGCCCAGCTAATTTTTTGTACTTTTAGTAGAGACCGGGTTTCAGCAGGTTGGCCAGGCTGGTCTCAAACTCCTGACCTCAGGTGATCTCTATGCCTCGGCCTCCCAAAGTGCTGAGATTACAGGCATCAGCCATTGTGCCTGGCCTATGTTCATATTGTTTTCAGTATCACAACCACATACAAGTTCAATTGCACATATACTATGTTCTTTACAAATGTGCAGTTTGGACCTGACTCATCTTGGCACTCTACAACAAGAGCATTGCATTGTCACATATGTAGACAATGAATTGACTCAGAATCACAAATATTTGTACTGGGGTCCTGTAGGGAGAAGTCAAGCCCTAGGAAGAGTACCAGGTCATCATCTAGGAAATGAAATATTAGGAGTATTTGGGGTGTGAATAGTACTGTATTGAATTCCAATTCATTTCAAAATATATTTCACAGATTATCACAAACCAGGAAATAAGTCGTGTGTATTTTTTTGTTTTGTTTTGTTTTGGTTTTTTTTTAGAGAGAGTTTTACTCTTGTTGCCCAGGCTGTAGTGCAATTCCACGATCTTGGCTCACCTCAACCTCCACCTCCCCGAAACCTCTGCCTCCCAGGTTCAAGCGATTCTCTTGCCTCAGCCTCCCAAGTAGCTGGGATTACAGGCATATGCCACCCTGCCTGGCTAATTTTGTATTTTTAGTGGAGATGGAGTTTCTCCATGGTTTTTCTTTCTTTCTTTCTTTTTTTTTTTTGAGACAGATTCTCACTCTATTGCCCAGGCTGGAGTGCGGTGGTGAGATCTCAGCTCACTGCAACCTCTGCTTCCTGGGTTCAAGCAATTCTCCTGCCTCAGCCTCCCAAGTAGCTAGGATCACAGGTGTCTGCCACCGTGCCTGGCTAATTTTTGTATTTTTTAGTAGAGTTGGGGATTCGCCTTCTTGGCCAGGCTGGTGTTGAATTCTTGACCTTGTGATCCACCTGCCTCAGCCTCCCAAAGTGCTGGGATTACAGGCATGAGCCACCAAGCCTGACCAGTTTGGGTTTTTTGAGACAGAGTCTTACTCTCTCATCCAGGCTGGAGTGCAGTGGCATGATCTCAGCTCACTGCAACCTCTGCCTCCTGGATTCAGGTGATGCTCCTGCCTCAGCCTCCTGAGTAGCTGGGATTATAGGCGCATGCCACCAATCACGGCTAATTTTTTTGTATTTTTGGTAGAGATGGGGTTTCACTGTGTTGGCCAGGATGGCCTCGATCTCCTGACCTTGTGATCTGCCCGCCTCAGCCTCTCAAACTGGTGGGATTACAGGCATGAGCAAGCGTGCCCAGTGAACTGTGACCGTTTTCAAAGCCATGATTGATGGGAATAGCAGTTGTTTCTCTTTGTGTAAATAAATGAGGCCACCAAAATAAGAACAAAGAGAGGCTTATGCATACAGAACTTGCTACAGAGTAAGGGTTCCGTTTGTTTAAGTTGTCTATAGATTCTGGATATTATTAGTCCTTTGTTGGATACATCGTTTGTGAGTATCTTCTCCCATTCTGTAGTTTGTTTACTCTGTTGATAGTTTGTCTTGTTGTGTTTACACTTTTATTTTACTTTAATTTACTTTTTTTTGAGGCAGAGTCTCACTCTGTCACCCAGGCTGGAGTGCAGTGGTGCGATCTTGGCTCACTGCAACTTCTGCCTCCTGGGTTCAAGCAATTCTCCTGCCTCAGCCTCCTGAATAGCTGGGATTACAGGTGTGCACCACAACCACCTAATTTTTGTATTTTTATTAGAGACAGGGTTTCACCATGTTGGTCAGGCTGGTCTCAAACTCCTGACCTTGTGATCTGCCCAACCCGGCCTCCCAGCTTCTGGTTTAATTAGGTACCACTTGTCTATTTTTGTTTTTGCTGCAATTGCTTTTTTGGAATCTTAGCCAGAAATTATTTGCCAAGGCCGATGTTGAGAAGAGTGTTTCCTAGGTTGTCTTCCAGGATTTTTATAGTTTGAGGTCTTATATTTAAATCTTTAATCCATTTGGAGTTAATTTTTGTATATGGTGAAAGGTAGGGGGCCCAGATTCAGTCTTCTGCATGTGGGTAGCCAGTTATCCCAGAATCATTTGTTGAATAGGGAGTCCTTCCCTTATTGCTAGGTTTTGTTTACTTTGTCAAAGATCACATGGTTGTATGTGTGTGAATTTATTTCTGGGTTCTCTAACTTATTCCATTGGTCTATGTGTCTGTATTTGTACCACTACTATGCTATTTTGGTTACTGTAGCCTAGTAGTATAGTTTGAAGTGGCATATATGATGCCCATCAGCAGTGGATTGGATAACGAAAATGTGGTAATTACACACCATGGAATACTACACAGCCGTAGAAAAATAAACCATGTCCTTTGAAGCAACATGGATGCAGCTGGAGGCCATTATCCTAAATGGATTAATGCAGCATCAGGTAACCAAATACCCCATGGTCTCACTTATAAGTGGGAGCTAAACATTGAGTACACATGGACACAGAGATGGGATCAATAGATACTGGGGCCTGCTTGAGTGGGGAGGGTGGCATGAGGCTATGGGTCAAAAAACTATTGGGTACTGTGGTCACTACCTGGGTGACAATATCATTTGTACACCAAACCCCAGTGGCATGCAATTTACCCATGTAACAAGCCTGCATATGCATCCCTTAAACCTAAAAACAGAAAAAATTAAAAATAAATAAATGAGGTATAAGTCTAATTGTTGAATGTTGTGAATGGTAACCAACAGAGCCATTGAAAATAGTGAGAGTGGCTGCGTCAGTGGCTCACGCCTGTAATCCCAACACTTTCGGAGGCCAAGGTGGGTGGATCACAAGATCAGGAGTTTGAGACCAGCCTGGCCAAGATGGCAAAACCCTGCTTCTACTAAAAATACAAAAATTAGCTGGGCATGGTGGCTTGTGCCTGTAATCCCAGCTACTCATGAGGCTGAGGCAGGAGAATCACTTGAACCTGGGAGGCAGAGGTTGCAGTGATCTGAGATTGCACCACTGCACTCTATCCTGGGTGACAGAGCAAGATTCTGTCTCAAAAACAAAACAAAAAAAAAAAGAAAGAAAAGAAAAGAAAAAGAAAATACTGAGAGCACTATATAAGGAAAGTGGTTCAGGCACTGTGGTAAGGGGTGAGTGTCAGCCAAGTCATCAGCTATCAGAACACGAAGGCATCAGGTAATATATCAAGTTGATATATTAAGAAGGAGGGGCCAGGCGAGGTGTCTCATGCCTGTAATCCCAGCACTTTGAGAGGCCAAGGCAAGCAGATCACGAAGTGAGGAGATCAAGACCATCCTGGCTAACACGGTGAAACCCCGTCTCTACTAAAAATACAAAAAAATTAGCCAGGCGTGGCGGCAGGTGCCTGTAGTCCCAGCTGCTGGGGAGGCTGAGGCAGCAGAATGGAGTGAACCTGGGACGTGGAGCTTGCAGTGAGCCAAGATCGTGCCACTGCACTCCAGTCTGAGTGACATAGCAAGACTCTGTCTCAGAAAAAAAAAAAAAAAAAAAAACAGAAGGAGGAGGATCTACCTATTATATAACAGAGATAAGCCCTCAGATATATAGATTATAAATAGTTTAGAAAATTTAAATATTTGATTATTCAGAAAGTAGACTTAGGAGCATTGGAGAAACAGAGTGGGGAGTACACTGCATGGAAAGCTCTTTCTTAGTGTGAGATTTTCAATTATGCACATAGGTTTCTTACATAACATGGAAAATTCAATTAAGAAACAACATTGTGTTTTGGGGTCCCAAAAGCTCAGTGATTGATTAGAAGGACTCACAAAGCTGAGTCAAGCTGTTATACTCATAGTTATAGTTTATTACAACAAAAGGATACAGATTAAAATCAGCAGCAGAAAAAGGTGCATAGGGCAGAGTCCAGGAGAAACCAAGCACAAGCTTCCAGTTGTCCTCTCCCAGTGGCATCATGTGAACAGTGCTTAATTCACCCAGCAATATGTGGCAGAAAGTACAGAAAATACTCCCCAACAAGAAGCTTACCAGAGTCTTGGGGTTGAGGGTTTTACTGGAGGTTGGTCTCATGGACAAGAGCACCCATTTGGATGACCTTAGTTTCTCTGTCTCCACCCTTCCCAAGGTCAAGCTGACACTGCATGGTCCAAGGTCCCCACAATAAATCATATTGCTAACTCCCAAATAGGCAGGAGATTCCAAGGACTTAGAGGTTATTTCCCAGGAGCTGGGCTAGAGTCACACCATTCTTTGGAGTATGCCAGGTTTGGGCAATTCAGGCCTACTAAGTTTACTTGACTGCAAACAAGTGATAGTGAGTATGTAGGAAATGACTAGTCACATATATTGCTGGTGAAAGTACGGCGTTATATAACCCTTTGGAAAGAAATCAAGTGTGTAGTGCATAAACATTATATTTGGTTTGATTTGTTTTTGTCTAAGACAGGGGCTCACTGTCACCCATGCTTGAGTGCAGTGGCATGATCACAACTCACTGTAGCCTCGACCACCTGGGCTCCAGCTATCCTCCCACCTCAGTCCCCTGAGTAGCTGGGAGAACAGGCACCTGCCACCACACCCAACTAATTTTTGTGTTTTTTGTACAGACAGGGTTTCACCATGATGCCCAGGCTGGTTTCAAACTCCTGAGTTCAAACAATCCCCTGCCTCAGCTCCCCAATGTGCTAGGATTACAGGAGTGAGCCACTGCATCCAACCTATATTTGAATATACATTAAATTGTATATGTTAGGCCGGCCTCAGTGGCTCACATGTGTAATTCCAGCACCTTGGGAGGGCAAGGTCGGTGGACCACTTGAGGTCAGGAGTTCGAGAGCAGGCTGGCCAACACGGTGAAAACCCATCTCCACTAAAAAGACAAAGATAGCTAGACTTGGTGGCAGATGCCTGTATTCCCAGCTACTCAGGAGGCTGAGGCAGGAGAATCACTTGAATCCAAGATATGGAGGTTGCAGTGAGCTGAGATCACACCACTGCACTCCAACCTGGGTGACAGAGCAAAACTCCATCTCAAAAAACAACCAAAAAATTGGGTATGTTATTGTATGTATGGGTATATATTAAGTCATATATACACATATTAAATATATATACATATGTTACATTTTATACACATACATTTGTTTCCTCATGCAATTTGTTTCAGCAGAAGTAAAAATTAATAAAGGTATAAGTAAAAGAATATTTACAGAAGCACTATTTTTGGTGGCAAAAGTACTTTAGCATTTTAAATGCTCATATAATGGAAGATGCTTTAACTCTTACAAATAATGAGTTAGCTTTTTATTTACTATAAAGATATCCTAATATCTTTAAACCTAAAGTGATATCAATGGCAAATTGTTATATAAAAAAGGAGAATGCTTTATAATTAAAGAAAAAAAGAAAGAAACGTTATATAGTAGCCCTCCCTTATCTGCAGGAGATGTGATCTAAGATCCACAGTGGATACCTAAACCTTGGATAGCATTGACCCAATTGCTGTCAATCAGAGCGCATTTCTGTTTATGATTTCCACGCACAAATTTAATGCCTTTTTCGTCTTAACTAAGTACTTATCACACATGTGGCTGTACTTTTTAGAGCTTGGGGTACAACAAACAAGACTAACAGAAATATCTTTTTCCTTCTTACATTTTCACTGCTAGAGGATTTGTTCTTACCATCGATCTTAGGAATCTGAGTACACGACTTCTTTTTCTTTCTATTTTTTTTCTTTCTTTCTTTCTTGGTTGCTTGCTTGCTTGCTTTCTTGCTTCCTTTCTCTGTCTCTTTCTCTCTCTCTTTCTTCCTTTTTTCTTTGTTTCTTTCTTTCTTTCTTTCTCTTTATTTATTTATTTATTGAGATGGAATCTCACTCTGTCGCCCAGGTGGGAGTGAAGTAATGCGATATCGGCTCCCTGTAACCTTCATCTCCCAGATTCAAGTGATTCTCGTGCCTCCACCTCCCAAGTAGCTGGGAATACAGGCACCCGCCACCACGCCCAAATAATTTTTGTGTTTTTTGTAGCGATGGGGTTTCACTATGTTGGCCAGGCTAGTCTTGAACTCCTGACCTCAAATGATCCACCTGGTTCAGTCTCCCAAAGTGCTGGGATTACATGCGTGAGCCACCGCACCTGAGCTGTATATGCCATTGTATGATTGCAAATAATTATATGAATCTTGGAGAACATCATGGAAAGATGTTCATCATCTTGTTACTGGTTATTTCAAGAGTGGAACTGGAAGGGGAATACTGCCTTTCCTCTGCATTTACTTGTAAAGTTTCATTTTCATTACGAACATGTATTATTTTAATATGTTTAAATATTAATAAACACAGGCAAAAATATGTAATTTTAATTCAAGCTGAAATCATCAAGGCAATCACACATAACAGATGGAGCAAATAAAACATTTAAAATGAATGAAAAGGAGGGGAGGTCAGGCACGGTGCCTCACGCCTATAATCCCAGCACTTTGGGAGGCCGAGGCAGGCAGATCACTTGGGGTCAGAAGTTTGAGACTGCCTTGGCCAATCGAGACCCCTGGACTCGATTGGAATTGGTCCCACAAACTTTTTTTTTTGAGGGAGTCTCGCACTGTCACCCAGGGTGGAGTGCAATGGGGCAATCTTGGCTCACTGCAACCTCTGCCTCCTGGGTTCGAGCGATTCTCCTGCCTCAGCCTCCCTAGTAGCTCGGACCTCAGGTGTCCGCCACAGCAGCTGGCTAATTTTTTTCTATTTTTAGTAGGGACAGGGTTTCACCATGTTGGTCAGGCTGGTCTCAAACTCCTGACTTCAGGTGATCCACCGGCCTTGGCCTCTCAAAGTGCTGGGATTACAGGTGGGAGCCATCACACCCTACCAATCCCACAAATTTAGGCATTATGATACATCGGAGCCACCACGCCCCACCAATTACACATATTTAGGCATTATGATATATTGCTACTTTTAGAATCACTTGGTTTTTATATTGTGCGTTTTCCCTTCCATTTGTTTGTTTATTTATTTATTGATATAGAGTCTCGCTGTGTCACCCAGCCTGTAATGCAGTGGCGCGATCTCGGCTCACTGCAACCTCCACCTCCCAGCACTCCATGTCCACCACACTGGCAACTAACATGCCTCCTCAGGCCCCCTCAGGGTCTAGAGAGTGCATCTGGAACAGACTGGGAAACTCCAGCAGGCAAAGTAAGGTGCCAGGAGTAAACACACCGCCTGAAACATTCTCCATGTTCCCTCCACCCACTCCTCTCCCACCACTCTTCCATCCGGCTCCAACTCTGCCCTCTCCCCAAGAGCCTCAGATTGAAATGTTGCAAGGAAGACAAAGATTCTCAAAGTCACAGGCTTGGGAATCTGAGCTACAAAGAAAAATGAGCCCCTGCTCCCCCAACTACCCCATACTCCCCTGGGCACTGCTGCCCTGCACCCGCCCCCTCCTCCATAATTTAAACTGTCCTCCCAGAGGCTGGAGAGAGATTGCCCACCTGTCAGGAAAGAAAGGACCAGCATGCGGCAAATGCCTGGGCTACATAGGAGCAGACGGCGAGATTAGCGCAGGGATTTAAGAAACAAGTGGCTCTCAGACCAAAGAAGATTCTGCCCGAGATGGCACACTAAGCATTCATAGGGGCGTGTGCTGGACAGGAGCTTGTCAGTTACCCAAAGAATTGTCTGAGAAAGGCTCTGATCTGACCCGAAAGGCCCTTGGTTCCCATGGCAACTCCTCAGCGTCTGGCAGTAATAGGCTTCTGTGCCCAGACTGTCTGGGTCTGGAAGTCCCCCTCCGCCAGCCTCTTGCAGCCCAGAGGCACCTCCCATTGGCGCCTGATGGGTTAAGGAGGCTGTTCTTCTAGCTGTGACAGATCAAG
Organism: Pan paniscus; assembly: GCF_029289425.2. NCBI lineage: Eukaryota > Metazoa > Chordata > Mammalia > Primates > Hominidae > Pan > Pan paniscus. The sequence goes on along the minus strand of NC_073267.2, from coordinate 38,910,308 downwards.
CCTGAGGACCTCTCGTGTGTCTTTCTTAGTTGTTTCTTCCCGTCCACGTGCCACTCAAAGCCACAACCCACTTGCATGCCCCCGAGTGGACCCCTTAAAGCGACCATCTAGATCTGAACTGCGCTGAGGGAATGGTCAGCTTCGTTCCCATCAGATGGTTTGGCCCAAAGGACCTAGCGATCGCCCAGACAAAAATGTCTTCCTAAAAGCTGGATGTGTCTGTGGTCTCTAAGAGGCAAAACCAAACCCAAAAGAAAAAGCCAACCCACCCACCCCTATCACAAAACAAAACAAAAACAAAAACCGCCGACAACCCACCTTTCACATGAGGAGTCCGTGAGAAGGGCCTCTCCAGCCAGGATCAGGTAAGGGAATCTGTGCCCTTGGCTGGACCCAGAACACTCAGTGGCAGAGACCTGACTGTCACACTCTGACCCCATAGAATTTCCACCACTGACACAGATCAGGATGTGTCAGCCTGAGAGATGACACCACAAATCTGGCCTTCACAGACTGATTCCACACTCTCTCATTGATTCCACACACATCCCATCACTGACACCAGATTCCCTCATTACTGACCCTACATACCCATAAGAATTGATTCCATGGATCTCATCACTATCCAAAAGACCACCCATCACTAATCTACAGATCCTCATCTCTCACCCCAGGGACCCCACAGATTCCCCATCCCTGATTCCAGGATCTACAGAACCTCATCTCTTACCCCCACAGACCTATTTATAAGAGGATATGTTCATGGAATACCATGTTGACCATTTTACACATCCATTGCGTGTGTGTGTGTGTGCACGCTGATTAATGGACTTAGGTAAACTTTAGCATTTTGGTAGCCAATGCAGTTTTTCAATGCCTTTTCTTTTTCTTTCTTTTTCTCGTACAACTTTAAAGACCTTACTCCAGTAAGTGTGATTTCCAATTTATCAATGCCTATCTCTTGTTGGGTCCTTGTCATTCATATTTGTTATTAATCATAATTCACAATTCCTACAACTCAGAGACACCAGAGACTCACATAAGAAGAATGGCTATGGGTTTTTATTCTTTTTTTTTTTTTTTTGGTTTCTGTAGATTATAAAAGTCATTCATTTGTATGCACGATCTACGAAGAAACATTTCAAAGCCCATTGAAACCTACAGTGAAAAACAAAATACGAGGAGATATAAACTAGAAACAAGCTATCTGTGAAAATCCTTTGGGATGTGTGTATTCATATCACAGAGTTAAACCTTTATTTTGATTAAGCAAGTTGGAAACAGTCAGTTTGTAGAATCTAGGAGAAGACATTTTGGTGCCCATTGAGGCCTATAGTGAAAAACCAAATATCCCACGATAAAAAACAAACAAACAAACAAACAAACAAACAAAACCAAGCTATCTGTGAAAACATTTTGCAATGCGTGGATTCACCTCACTGAGTTAAATCTTTATCTTGATTCAGCACTTTGAAAACACTCTTTTTGTACAATCTATGAGAGTCATTTGGCAGCCTATTGAGGTCTATAGCAAAAAACCAAGTATCTCATGATAAAAGCTAGAAACTAGCAATCTGTGAAAGTGCTTTGCAAAGTATGGATATATCTCACAGACTTAAGCCCTTGTTTTGATTCAGTAGGTTGGAAACACTCTTTTTGTAAAATCTACATAGGGACATTTCAGAGTACATGAAAGGCATTAGTGAAAAACTGAAAATCCCATGACAAAAACTAGTAAAAAGCTATCTGTGAAAATACTTTGTGATGTGTCAATTCATATCACAGAGTTAAACCTTGTTTTAATTCAGCAGGTTGAAACACTCTTTTCGTAGAAACTAAAATGGCACATTTCAGAGAACATTAAGGCCTAAAGTTAAAAACGTTGTATCTCAAGATAAAAACTAGAAACAAGCTGTATATGAGAATGCTTTGCAATGTCTGGATTCAACTCACAGAGTTAAACCTTTGTTTTTATTCAGCAGGTTGTAAATGCTCTCTTTGTAGAGTCTATGAAGGGACATTTCAGAGCCCATCAAGAAGTACATGAAAAAACTGAACATCCTGCAATGAAAACTAGACACAAGCTATCTGTGAAAATTCCTTCCTATGTGTGGATTCCTCTCACAGTATAAAACCTTTGTTTTTATTCAGCAGGCCAAACTCACTCTTTTTGTAGAATGTACAAAGGGACATTTTGGAGCCCATTGTGCCCTGTCATGAAAAACTGAGTATTGCATGATAAAAACTAGAAACAATCCAACTGTGAAAATGTTTTATGATTTGTTATTTTATGTCAGAGTTAAACCTTTGTTTTTATTCAGCAGGTTGAAAACACTCTTTTTGTAGACTCTATGAGGGGACATTTCAGAGCCTATTGAGGTCTATAGTGAAAAATCAAACATCCCGTGATAAAAACCAGAAACAGGCTATCTGTGAAAATGCTTTGAGATGTGTAGATTTATAGATTTATCTCACAGAATTAAATGTTTGATTTTTCAGGTTGCAACAACTCTATTTGTAGAATCTACGAGGAGACATTTCAGAGACCATTGAGGCCTACACTGAAAAAACTGAATATCCCATGATAAAAATTATAAACAAGCTATTTGTAAAAATGTTTTGCGATTTGTGGACTTATCTCACAAAGTTAAACCTTTGTTTTGATTCAGCAGGTGAGAAACACTCTTTTTGTAGAATCTAAGAAGGCACATTTCAGAGCCCATTTAGGTCTAAAGTAAAAAATCAAATATCCCACGATAAAAACTAGAAACAAGCTATATTGTAAAATGATTTGTGATGTGTGGATTCATTTCAGAATTAAACCTTTGCTTTGATTGAGCAGGATGGAAGCACTCTTTTTGTAGAATCTATGAAGGGACATTTTGAAGCCCATTGAGGCCTATAGTCAAAAACCAATTATCCCGTGATAAAAACTAGAAACAAGCTATCAGTGAAAATGCTTTGTGACGTGTGGATTTCTTGCACAGAGTTATACCTTTGTCTTGATTCAGTCAGTTGGATACAGTCTTTTCATAGAATCTATTAAGGGACGTTTCAGAGCCCATGGAGGAATATATTGAAAAACTGAATATCTTGCGACAAAAAGTAAAAACAAGCTACTCATGAAAATGCTTTGTGATGTGTCGATTCATCTCACAGTGTTAAGCCTTTATTTTTATACAGCATTTTGGAAACACTCTTTTAGTAGAATCTAAGAGGGGACAATTCTGAGCCCATTGAGGCCTATTGTAAAATATCCAATATTCCGTAATCAAAACTAGAAACAAGCTCTCTGTGAAAATGTTTGCAACGTGTGGATTCACCTCAAAGAGTTAAAGTTTTGTTTTGGTTCAGCAGGTTAGAAACATTCTTTTTGTAGAATCTACAAAGGGCATTTCTGAGCCCACTGAAGACTATAGTGAAAAACCGAATATTCCGTGATAAAAACTAGAAAAAAAATCTGTGAAAATGCTTTGCGATATTTGAATTTATCTCACAACATTAAATATTTGTTTTGATTCAACAGGTTGGAGACTCCTTTTTTTTTGTACAATTTATGAGGGGGCATTTCAAAGCCCATTGACGCTTATAGTGAAAAACCGAATATTCTGAGATAAAAACTATATGAAGCTGTCTCTGAAAATGATTTACGATGAGTGATTTCATCTCACAGAATTAAACCATTCTTTTGATTCAGCAGGATGGAAACACTCTTTTGGTAAAATCTTCAATAGGACATTTCAGAGCAAATTGATGCCTACAGTGAAAAACCGAATATCCAGCAATAATGTGCAGATTCATCTTACAAAGTTAAACCTTTATTTTGCTTCAGATGCTTGAAAACTCATTGTTTGTAGAATCTATGAGGGTACAATTTGAAGCCAATATCAGCCTGTAGTGAAAAACCAATATCACACAATAAAAGTAAAAAAAGCTATTGGCCAGGCGCGGTGGCTCAAGCCTGTAGTCCCAGCACTTTGGGAGGATGAGGCGGGTGGATCACGAGGTCAGGAGATTGAGACCATCCTGGCTAACACGGTGAAACCCCGTCTCAACTAAAAACACAAAAAATTAGCCTGGCCTGGTGGTGGGCGCCTGTAGTCCCAGCTACCTGGGACGCTGAGGCAGGAGAATGGTGTGAACCCGGGAAGCTGAGATCACGCCACTGCACTCCAGCCTGGGCAACTGAGTGAGACTCCATCTAAAAAAAAAAAAAAAAAAACCTATCTGTGAAAATACTTTGTAATGTGTGGATTTATCACAAAAAGTTAAATGTTGTTTTGATTCAGCAGGTTAAAACACTCTTTTCGTAGAATCTACAGAGGAATCTTTCAAAGCCCATTGAAGCCTATAGTGAAAAATCAATATCCCGAGATAAAAACTAGGAACAAGCTATTGGGGAAAATGCTTTGCAATGTGAAGATTTATCTCACAGAGGTAAACCTTTATTTACATACAGCAGGTTGGGGAACACTCTTTTTGTAGAATTGAGTTACAATTAAGACTCCATTGAAGCCTATGGTGAAAAACCCAATATCCAGTGATGAACCCTAGAAACAAGCTATCTGTGAAAATTCTTTGTGATGTGTGATTTCATATCAAAGAGTTAAACCTTTATTTTTGTTCAGAAAAATGAAAAACTTTTTTTTGTAGAATCTGCAAACAGACATTTCTGAGCCCATTGAGGCCAATAGTAAAAAGTCAAATGTCTCATCATAAAAGCTAGAAATAAGCTATTTGTGTGCTTTCCAATGTGTAGATTCATTTCACAGAGTTAAACCTTTGCTTTTATACAGGGAGTTGGGAACACACTTTTATAGAACCTATGAATGGACATTTCAGAGTTCATTGAGGCCTATACTGAAAAACCAAATATCCTGTGATAAAAACTAGGAAAAAACTATCTGTGAAAATGCTTTGTGAGGTTTGGAGTCATCTCACAGATTTAAACTGTTGTTTTGATTCAGCAGGTAGGAAACACTATTTTTGTAAAATCTACTATGAGACATTTCTGAGCCCTATGAGGCATATAGTGAAAAACCGAGTATCATGCTTTAAAAACTAGAAACAAGTGATCTGAAAATATGCTTTGTGATGTGTGGATTCCTCTCAAAGAGTCACACATTTGTTTTGATTCAGCAGTTTTAAAACACTCTTGTTATAGAATCTACAAAGGGACATTTCAGAGCGCTTGCAGCCTTTAGTGAAAAACCGAATATCCCACAATAAAAATTAGAAACAAGCCATCTGTGAAGATGCTTTGTGATGCACGGATTTATCTCACAGAGTTAAACTTTCCTTTTTATTCCATAGGTTGGAAACACTCATTTTGTACAATCTACAAAGGGACATTTGTGTGGGTTCATCTCACAAAGTTAAATCTTTGTTTTCATTCAGCATGTTGGAAACAGCTTTTTGTAGAACCTATGAGGGGACATTTCATAGCCCATGGAGGCCTATAGTGAAAAACTGAATATTATATGATAGAAACTATGGAAGCTATATGTGACAATGCTTTGCAATTTGCGGTTTCATCTCATACAGTTTAAACTTTCTTTTGATTCAGCTAAGTTGGAAACACTCTTTTTGTAGAATGTATGAAGGGACATTTTGGAGCACATTGAGGCTTATAGTGAAAAGCCGAATAATTCGTGATAAAAACTAGAAGCAAGCTATCTGTGAAATAGCTTTGCAATGTGGGGATTTATTTCACAGAGTTAAACTTTTGTTTCTACACAGTAGGTTCAAAACTCTCTTTTAGTAGAAGCTAAGAGGGGACAATTTAGAGCACTTTGAGGCTTATAGTGAAAAATTCAAAGTTTTGTGATTAAAAACTAGACACAAACTATCTGTAAAAACGTTTGGTGATGTGAAAATTCATCTCACAGTGTTAAACATTTGTTTTGATTCAGTACATTGGCAAAAATTTTTGTAGACTGTACAAAGGGAAATTTTGGAGTCCATTGAGACCAATATTGAAAAAATGAACATCCTGCTATAAAACTAGAAAAGTTCTTGTTGAAAATGTTTTCTGACGTGTGAATTCATCTCACAGATGTAAACCTTTGTTTTCATTCAGCCGGTTGGAAACATGCTTTTTACAGAGTTCAGGAGGGGATATTTCAGAGCCCATTGAAGCCTTGAGTTGAGTACTGAATATTCCTAGTGACATATGGTGCTGAGCATCTTTTCAGAGGTCTAAGAAATGTGCCAGGTATGGTGGCACATGCTTGTGGTCCCAGCTACTCAGGAAGCTGAGGTGGGAGGGTTACTTGAGCCCTGGAGGTTGGGGCTGCATTGAGCCATGACTACACCACTGCACTCCAGCCTGAGTGACAGAGCTAAAACCTGTCTCAAAAAGATAAATAAGACCTGGTGCAATGGCTCATGCCAGTAATCCAACCACTTTGGGAGGGCAAAGGGGATGGATCACGAGGTCAGCAGATTAAGACCATCCTGGCTAGCACGGTGAAACCCCATCTCTACTAAAAATACAAAAAATTAGCCAGGCATGGTGGCGGGTGCCTGTAATTCCAGCTACTTGGGAGGCTGAGGCAGCAGAATCGCTTGAACCCAGGAGGCAGAGGTTGCAGTAAGCCAAGATCATGCTGTTGCACTCCAGCCTGGGCAGCAGAGTGAGACTCCATCTCGAAAAGTAAATTAAAAAATAATAATTAACAAATAAATAATTGACTTCGTTTTTAGAACAGTTGTAGGTGTACAGAAAAATAGAGCAGAAGGCATATTGAGCTCTAATATCTGCCTCACACCACAGTACACACACTTCCTCTATTATCATCTTGTTAGTGTGGTACATTTTTTATGCTTGATGAGCCAATATTGATATTATTAAGTTAATGGCTTATATTAAGATTCACTCTTTGTGTTCTACCATTTATGGGCTTTGACAAATGCTTAAGCACATATATCCACCATTATAGGGTCACACAGAAAACTTTCACTGCCCTAAAAATCTTCTGTGTTCCACCTATTCATCCTTCCCTCTGCTCAAGCCCCTGGCAACCACTGAACTTTTTATAATACCATCTGCCTAGTTTTGCCTTTTCTAGTATTCCATATAATTGGAACTCTACACTATGTGGCCTTTTTGCATTGGCTTCTTTCACTTAGAAATACATGTTTAAGATTCCTCCATGTCTTGTCATGCCTTGGTAGTTCACTTCTTTTTATTCCTGAAGAATATTCCATTGTATGACGGTTTCACAGTTAGTTTATCCATTTCCCTATTGTAGGATATCTCAGTTACTTCCAATCTTTGTTGGTTATGTATAAGCTGCTATAAACATTCATGTGCAGAATTTGAGTTGACATAAGTTTTCAAGTCATTTGAGTATATACCAAAGAATGCAATTGCCAGATCATATGGTAAGCGTATGTTTAGTTTTGCAGGAATTTGCAAAACTGCCTTCCACAGTGGCTTTACCATTTTGCATTCCCAGCAGCAATCAATGAGAGTTCCTTTTGCTCCATATCCTCATCAGCATTTGGTTGTGTCAGTGTTTGGATTTGAGCCAGTCTAATAGATGTGTAGTGGTATGTCATCGTTGTTTTAATTTGAACTCCCTAGTGACATATGGTGTTTAGCATCTTTTCAGATGCTTATTTTTGCTATCTATATAGCAAAGGGCAGATACAGACGGTGGACTGCAGGGAAAGAGTTTGCTATGATGATAGGAAGCTGCAGGCAGAGATGATCTCAGGGTTAACTGGGCATCGACTGTGCCTTCTCCTGTCACATAAAATGTGATCTACCTGAGTTTTGACTGGAAACACAGAATATCTGGTTGTCCATAAATATTTCTTACTGAGGCTTGAGGTTTATGTATGTTATGATCAAAAGGTGATATCACCCCAATATATAAGCAGGTTGGGGTACAACAGGAAATGACTGTCAGAGATGTTGAGAGTCTACATTGAATGGATGTTGTCACTGGCTGCCCATGTATTTCTCATTATGGACTCTCTACAATACCTATTCATAATCTCTTTAGTCCATATTTTCTACATTATGTCCAACTCCCACCATTCAGCTGTTGATTTATGGTGAGAGCTATTTTTAAGATTGTAGAATTAATTACTGAAAATATGTACTCCCTAACTCTATGGACTCATAAAATTCATATTCACCTCTGCATTCCAGTGATCAGAAAAAATATGGGGCATATTTCCAAATATAACTCCTTCACTGTCTCTTTTCAAAGGGCATAACAGAGTGACAGAATTGAAGGAAGAGGGCAGATAATTTAAAAATATTATATACGGGGCCACCTTTTGAAAAGGTAGTCTAATATCCTACAGGAAGGCTCTGGCCCTAGGTTTTCATCTTTAAATCATAGTTACTCCAACTCTTCTAGTTACTAGAGGGAAAATTTTCTTTATTCATGTTGCTATGTTGTTCATCTTGGAAAGGGAAAGTAAAAGCTTTGTAATAATACCTAAGATAATAATAGCCTCACAGATTACTATGATCATACAGGACAGTATGTTTCATAGTTTTAGATTTCTTAAAATCTTGTCCACAAACAGAAAATATTTGATGTAAAGAGTAGAAACCAATCTAAGAAGAAGAGCAAAGAAAAGCAACTAAAGATGCTTACCTTGAAAGAAAGAGGACTTAAGGCAACATTAGTTGTTTTCAAATATTTGAGGGCTTGCCAATGAATGACCAAGGGGACAAATTTTATACAGCCATTAAGGGTGGAGAAAGAAATGGTGGATACAAGTTTTAGGATAGCATATGTAAACTACTCTAAGGAATTAATAATAACTGTCATACATGGATTGCTTTAAGGGATGGGGGACACAAACAGCAGGGTCAAAACAAAGTCTTATGGTTAGGAATACTGTAGAGAAAATACGGCCACTGAATGGGGAGTTAGAATAATTAAGCTGTATAGACTTTTCAATTGTGATTACAATTGTATGAGTTATATGAAATTGTATGAGATAGTACGGATATTTAAGGATTATTGTATTATTTTCCTATTTGTCAGGCTAACAAGAGTGAAGGCAATGCATGATAAATGTGGTATAGTGATGATTAGTAGATTTGGAGTTGGAAACACGGAGCTTGAACTCAGAATTCAGTTCTATCACTGACATTAGTAAACTAGAATAAATAATTAACTTATATGAGACTCAATTTGTTTATTAAACATAATGATAATTATACTATATACCTCACAAGATTATTATGTGAGTTAAATTAGGTAGCATGTATTCAGTACAATGAACCCTTAGAAATGGCCTAATATGTGCACTTGTAACTGTGACAAGCTGAGTCACAAAGAGAGGAAAGTGGCAGTTGCAGCCTAAAATTTTGCTAGGTTTTTATGACACATACAGAGATAGCTATAATTCAACAGGGTAAATGCTATAACAGAGGTGAATTTAAAAGTATCTTATGAACAAATGAAGTTGGGAAAGGTTGATTTTGGAGATGAATTAGAAAAACATGCAAAAAAGAATTGCCATAAATCTTGCAAGACAAACAGTGTTTAGGAAATATGTAAAAATATGCCAGAAATAGCATGAGCAAATGCATAGATATTGAATAAAAATCTGCCTAAGCCCTCTCTCCGAAAAAAAATAAAATAAAATGTAAGCTCTTCATGGGGAACAACAAAAAGTAAAAGCTGACTTGACTATGTATTTGAACACACCTGGTATGGTACATGGAAGATAGCAGGTACACAATATGTGCTTTTTTAAAAAACAGAGTGCTTGACTTCTGGTTCTGGCCATAATAAAATAATGGATTTCAGCCTGAATCTTCTGCTGTAAACAACTATAAAACTAGACAAAATGTACCGTGTGCCCATTTTAAAGCATTGTACAACACACAGCAGAGTCGTGATCCTTGAAGTGAACTCCACATTTAAAGCTGGCCTTTTATATAGGGATACTTCCAAAACTGCAGGAAAGGAAAGAGGAGGCCCAATAGATCGCAGCAATTTTTCTGAATGGAGAAACTGATTGTAGGTTGCAGCTGAGGTGGCTGGAATTTATGAAGAACATTCCAGAGAAGAAAGAGTCGAACTGAGAAAGAGATCTAAAAATCTACAAATGAGTCTTCTTGAATTTTTTGGGTGAACAACATATTATGCATGTACAGAGTAAGATTTCACAAGGCCACACAGAGAACAGTTTCTAGGGGGCAATGAGCGGCATGAGGATTTCACTGGTTCAACAATCTTGTCTTGCAAGATTTATGGCAATTCTTTTTTGCATGTTTTTCTAATTCATCTCCAAAATCAACCTTTCCCAACTTCATTTGTTCATAAGATACTTTTAAATTCACCTCTGTTATAGCATTTACCCTGTTGAATTATAGCTATCTCTGTATGTGTCATAAAAACCTAGCAAAATTTTAGGCTGCAACTGCCACTTTCCTCTCTTCGTGACTCAGCTTGTCACAGTTACAAGCATACATATTAGGCCATTTATAGGGGTTCATTGTACTGAATACATGCTACCTAATTTAACTCACATAATAATCTTGTGAGGTATATAGTATAATTATCATTATGTTTAATAAACAAATTGACATTGAAATGGTTTCAATGTTGAAAGCCATTACAGTTTCAACTAGCCAAAGTGAAAAGACTCACTGAGCATCTCCCAGTGTTTAAATAAGAACTCAGGAAAGTCAGCTTCCAAAGTAGGGCTCATCTACTCCTATCAGAAGAAATACTCTTAAATCAGCCTTAAAAACTTAAAAATAGGCACCAACTGGATCAAACTAATGCGCCAGTAAATTAACTGTCTGCTCAAAATAAAATTCAACACACTTCTACCAAAGACAGAAGTCTAGAATCTAAATAATACAGTATGAAAAATGTCAAATATAAAATAAAAACAATTATTAAACATGCAAAAATAGCAGAAACCTATGAGAAAATTAGGAGAAAAATAAGCAATAGAAACAGACCTAAGATAGCCAGGATGTTGTTAAGAATAAAAACAAGCATTATTAAGCTGGTATTAAAATATGTCCAAGGATTTAGAGGAAAAGAAGGAAGACAGCGGAGAGATGTACAATATCAACACAGTAATACAATTCACAATTCTTAATTGTAGGCAGGAGAAAAGGCATGTAATAGAAAAGGGAATAATGATAAAAAATACTTCTGACTTCTCATCAGAACAAAAGTAAGCCAAATGAAAATCTAAAAATTATTTAAAGTATAGAGAATAAATAATAAGTCATTTCAGAATTATATATCCAGTGAAAATAATCTTCAAAAGGCAAAATTAACACTTTAATAAGGTTAAAATAATAGGTGAAAGAATTTATTACCACCAGAAAAGCACTACAAGAAACGTTAAAGCACGCTCTTCAAGCACAAGAGTACTGATAAAAAATGTAAACTCACATCTACCAAAGATGTGGAGTGCTACTGGGGCACAAGGACAGATAGGTTCTCCTTAAGGGACAATGACAACAACAAAGAATCTAAAGTTTCAACAGGAAAATACATAACTGTTATTACCCTGAGATGATAGTTTTAATATCCTGATTTAGTAATTGTCGTATCTGATTATATTTGTCAGAAAAACTAACATATTCAAGTTTTTTTAACCCCCAAATATGAAGTCTTTTTATCATTTTATTGAGTCATGAGCTGCTATGGTTACCAAGAGAAAAAATTTTTGGATCCCAAAGACTTCTCAGGCTTAATTTTCTCTCCATTTCTTACTTCTGCGCCTTTAAAGATATTACAAAGGAATTTAAGAGCACCCATTGTAGGGAAAAAGTGAAGAAAAAAATTAACTGTGGGTATGTTATGATAAATTGCTTGTATTAGTTATGAAGCCAGGTATCTATAAGAATGTCCTTATCCAAACAACTGTATTTAGCATAAAAAATCCGGGAAAAGTGGCTTATCAATTTCAAAAACTTATCTCTGCAAATATTATATAATGCAATTTGTTTTCCAGTATCTTATATAGCAATGTCATCAAGTTTATAAACTGGATAATCTGCTAATTATTTTATGAGAATGGCAGAAGTCATTTAAAGTAGCCACATTTAACTCTGAGTGTATATGTGCATATGCCCATCAAAATACAAGCAGGGCTCAATAGGTAGTTTATGTTTGTAGGCAGGTAATCTTAAAAATATTTACCTAAAAATCAACAGCTCTTCATGCTAAAAACTCTCAATAAATTAGGTATTAATGGGACATATCTCAAAATAATAAGAGCTATTTATGACAAACCCACACCCAATATCATACAGAATGGGCAAAAACTGGAAGCATTCCCTTTGAAAACTGGCACAATACAGGGATGCCCTCTCTCACCACTCCTTTTCAACATAGTTTTGGAAGTTCTGGCCAGGGCAATCAGGCAGGAGAAGGAAATAAAGTGTATTCAATTAGGAAAAGAGGAAGTCAAATTGTCCCTGCTTGCAGATGACATGATTGTATATCTAGAAAACCCCATTGTCTCACCCCAAAATCTCCTTAAGCTGATAAGCAACTTCAGCAAAGTCTCAGGATACAAAATCAATGTGCAAAAATCACAAGCATTCTTATACACCAATAACAGACAAACAGAGAGCCAAATCATGAGTGAACTCCCATTCACAATTGCTTCAAAGAAAATAAAATACCTAGGAATCCAACTTACAAGGGATGCGAAGGACCCTTCAAGGAGAACTATAAACCACTGCTCAATGAAATAAAAGAGGATACAAACAAATGGAAGAACATTCCATGCTCATGGGTAGGAAGAATCAATATCATGAAAATGGCCATACTGTCCAAGGTAATTCATAGATTCTATGACATCCCCATCAAGCTACCAATGACTTTCTTCACAGAATTGGAAAAACCTACTTTAAAGTTCATATGGAACCAAAAAAGAGCCCACATTGCCAAGTTGATCCTAAGCCAAAAGAACAAAGCTGGAGGTATCATGCTACCTGACTTCAAACTATACTACAAGGCTACAGTAATCAAAACAGCTTGATACTGGTACCAAAACAGAGATATAGACCAATGGAACAGAACAGAGCCCTCAGAAATAATGCCACACATCTACAACTATCTGATCTTTGACAAACCTCAGAAAAACAAGCAATGGAGAAAGCATTCCTTATTTAATAAATGGTGCTGGGAAAACCAGCTAGCCATATGCAGAAAGCTGAAACTGGATCCCTTCCTTACACCTTATACAAAAATTAATTCAAGATGGATTAAAGACTTAAATGTTAGACCTAAAACCATAAAAACCCTAGAAGAAAACCTAGGCAATACCATTCAGGACATAGGCATGGGCAAGGACTTCATGTCTAAAACACCAAAAGCAATGGCAACAGAAGCCAAAATTGACAAATGGGATCTACTTGAACAAAAGAGCTTTTGTACAGCAAAAGAAACTACCATCAGAGTGAACAAGCAACCTACAGAATGAGAAAAAAATTTTGCAACCTACTCAGCTGACAAAGGGCTAATATCCAGAATCTATAAAGAACTCAAACAAATTTACAAGGAAAAAAAACTAACAACCCCATCAACAAGTGGGCAAAGGATATGAACAGACACTTCTCAAAAGAAGACATTTATGGAGCCAAAAGACACATGAAAAAATGCTCATCACTGGCCATCAGATAAATTCAAATCAAAACTACAATGAGATACCATCTCACACCAGTTAGAATGGCGATCATTAAAAAGTCATGCAACAACAGGTGCTGGAGAGGATATGGAGAAATAGGAACACTTTTACAATGTTGGGGGGACTGTAAACTAGTTCAGTCATTGTGGAAGTCAGTGTGGCCATTCCTCAGGGATCTAGAACTAGAAATACCATTTGACCCAGCCATCCCATTACTGTGTATATACCCAGAGGATTATAAATCATGCTGCTATAAAGACACATGCACACGTATGTTTATTGCAGCACTATTCACAATAGCAAAGACTTGGAACGAAGCCAAATGTCCAACAATGATAGACTGGATTAAGAAAATGTGGCACATATACACCATGGAATACTATGCAGCCATAAAAAATGATGAGTTCATGTCCTTTGTAGGGACATGGATGAAACTGGAAATCATCATTCTCAGCAAACTATCACAAGGACAAAAAAACAAACACCATATGTTCTCACTCATATGTGGGAATTGAACAATGAGAACACATGGACACAGGAACGGGAACATCACACACCGGGGCTTGTCGTGGGGTAGTGGGGAGGGGGGAGGGATAGCATTAGGAGGTATATCTAATGCAAATGATGAGTTAATGAGTGCAGCACACCAACATGGCACATGTATACATATGTAACAAACCTGCACATTGTGCACTTTTACCCCAAAATTTAAATAAAAAATATATTTACCTAAAAATCAATATGACTGCTTAAATAAATTGCACATTATTCTAAGAATACATGATTATGAAATATTGTGAAGCCTAACAGAAATAAAGATAACAGTATAATTATTCTTGATAACCCCAAACTGAAGAGAACTCAAAGGCCCCTAAAATTGGAGAATGGATTGTAACAGCTGTGATATAGTCAAATAATTGAAAACTACTCAAAAGTACTACAAAAAAAGGTACCAAAAGTATGTATTGTATGATAATATCTATATAAAGTTGCAGAATGGGCAAGATCAATCTGTAGTGATAGAAACAAGAATAATGGCTGGAGGGTGACGGGAATTGATTGTTAAGTGGCATGAGAAATTTCTGGGGTAACGTCAATGTTCTATGGGCTGTGGGTGGCTCAATCATATATTTTTATCAAGTCATTGAATAATGACTTAAAAATTGTGCATTTCATCTTATCTAAAGTATACCACAATTAAAAACAAGGAAAAATACTATCAAAAAATATGGAAAAGTAAACTTTCGCATATTAGTCTCAAAAACCAATGATTTCTGATACTCTTTTTACTCTATCAATGTTTTTCATTTTGAATCATCTAGGTTTTTCTGTATTACTGTGCTTCAGCTCAGAGAGTGAATACTTAACAAAATGCAGAGTATGAATTTCAGTGAAGTAATGGCCAAAAAATAGGCCATAAACAGATTATTGTGAGATTAGTATTTGTGGTATGCACAGTAGCCTCCCAAAGATGTCCACATCCTCATTCCTGGAATCTGTGAATATGGCAAAATGGACTTTGTAGCTGTAACTAAGGTTACAAACCTTAAGATAGGGCAAGCGGCTTTAAGTATCCAGGTGAACCCAATCTAATCATATGAACCTTTAAAAGCAGAGAACATTCTTTAGCTGGAGAAAGAGAGGCTTGGCAGAGGGAGAAATTAGAAAGATTCCGCCTGAGAAGGTTCAGAGGTGTCATTGCTGGTTTTGCGATGTAGAGGCTCACATAGGAAGTCTGGAGACAGGTTACTAGGAGCTGACACCAGCAACCACCAGTTGACACAGGCAAGAAAACAATGACGTACAACTGTACAAGATACTGGGAATGGTGATACAACTGCAAACAACTAAATTCTGCCAACAACCTTAATAAACCCGGAAATGTACTCTTACCAGAGCTTCCCAATAAGATCCCTGTTGATTGTCACCTTCGTTTGGACCTTGCCATATGTTGAACAGGGGAGCTGCTTGAGCCCACTCAGACTTCAGACCTACAGAATTGTGAGATAATCATTTATGTTGCTGAAGCCATTAATTCAGTTGAAATTGTCATGATGCTAATATAAAACAAATACTTTATTTTAGAATGAGACTGGATAACTAAGGGCTTGTGTTGATTTTCAAGGAGATTGAAAAACACATCTCATAAATCTAGTGAAAACATGAAAGTTCTGGGGAGGATGAAATTGATAATATCTTTTCTATTTATATTAGTCCGTTTTTGCACTGCTGTCAAGAACTGCCTGAGACTGGGTAGTTTAAACGGAAAGAGGTTTAATTGACTCACAGTTCAGCATGGCTGGGGAGGCCTCAAGAAGCTGACAATCATGGCGGAAGGTGAAGGGGAAGCAGGCACCTTCTTCACAAGGTGGCAGAAGAGAGGGAAGTAGGATCACAGGAAAAAACTGCCTCTTTTAAAACCAAAAGATTTCGTGAGACTCGCTATCACGAGAACAGCATGGGAGAAACCACCCCCGCGATAATCCTATCACTTCCCTCCCTCAACACGTGGGAATGGGTGGGGACACAGAACCAAAGCATAGCAGCATTTATGTTAATTCCGCTACATCATTCCTGTTAGACCATCTCTCTCCATTTTGTTTTCCTAGAATAGCCCATTACTTGTATTAAAATCATTTCTAGATATAAACTTTATTCTCAGTAAAACCTTGAAAATGTGAATATACTTGGCATTTTTACTTCATCAACACATAGGAAAATTCTGTACAAAGCCAAAATTCTTCTTTTGATTGCCCTTGTAATATAGGAAAAAAAGATGAAAATATAAATATTTTATATGAAAACTAAAATCTTCTGATATGGCCTCAAGGCATGTTGGTCAGCCTTATCCCTTTCACAAATTGGCATCAGTGACTGTTACTCTCAGTTTCCTTCCTTGTTTCCTCACATATACTCTCCCTATTCCTCCCCCAAAATCATTACTTCTAGTTAAAATAGATCTTTCTTTCCATTTTTCATTCTTGTCACCATTTTCAGGAAAGAACTATTGTGCCTTTCTTTGATCAAAAGCAACTCCCCAAGTACAATGTTTTTTTCTTGCCTGAGGAAGGTTATTTTTTCATGTTGGAAAGAAATGAAAGATTAGAAACCAAACCACACATGATCTTGCATACTGCAGTCACCAAGGAGGTAACTTTCCACCATTACTTGAGACAAATGCGTGTGTGCGTTTTTAATCTAGTCCGACCTCAGAGCCTCTAAATAGATGAAGAAATACTTGTGTAACTTGAAAAAAAAACCTGTTCTCTCAGCCATTATTCAAAGGACACTAACTCAAATAACAAATCTTAAAGCTCTTTAAAATGTAAAAACATTTTCTTGGTGGAACATCAAATGATAGCTTATTCACATTAAAATCCATAATTACAACAAGCCCCAGTGAACAGGTCTGGCTATTTTTCATTGAAAACAAAAAAAGTATAACAATCGAAGAATACCTGAATTTCTTGGCTTTAATTAAGTGTGTTTGTTCTAAACTGATGTAATTTAGGCACAATCCATAGAAAAGAAAATCTACTGTATATTCAGTACTGATTTGCCTGTCCATATAAGAATATTTACAGTCTAGTAAAAATTAGCCTGATGTTATACACAGAAAAGTATAAAACCTCTAATAACATTATTTCTTTCATTTAAATGCAAAGGTTTAAAATAAACTTTGTATATGATAAAGTCAGCTAAAGTTACTTTTATTTCTCTTAACTAAATACATTGAGATTTCAGAAGCAAAAATATAAATTTCTGAAATTGTATACATTATCAAAACAATTTCACAGAAGAATGGGGTTTAGATCAGGAATCAGAGTGTTTCTAAGAAGAATATTGATTACTTTCCTCCACCTATTATAAGTAACTAATAAACTATTCTTGCTATGTTTGAAATATTAAACTAATATTAAACATAACTGAACCAACTCAATGGATGAACTCTAGCATTGAGGTAGGTCTATGTAACATATTTGTGATTATAGCAATAAAAGAAATGCATTTCAATTTTTTTCCATTTCTACTATATACTAGCTAATGGATTAGCTTTGTAGTAGTATGTTGAAGAATAGGAAGCAGAAATAGAGTAGAAAAGATAAATGACATTTATTAAGTCCACGCTGTGGACTAGGTATATGATGAACTTTCTGTACATATTTATTTATACAAGAATCTTATAAATTAAAAATTATTCTCACTTAATATATAAGAAAATTGAGACTCAGACAAGTAAAATAACTCATTCAAGGTTACGTAAGTGGGTTTTCAATCCTTATTCATCTAGTTCCAGTGCCCATGACCTGGCTCTCTGGAAGGGAAACAAACTGAGGAAGAGAAAAAGTAAAATAAGCAGTGAAGGCAGAAATTGCTAAACTCTGTAGTGCTATCAGGGGCACATGGGCATCTTCCTGGAACTAACACTATGAGAGTGTAGCCCTCTCCCTACATCAACACCATTTCTTTGTAGTGAGCTATAGAGAAACTTAGAAGGCAAGACCTCAACTCCCTAAGTGGACATAAATGTAAAATTTTTAGGTCTTGTGCAGGTCCTGACTCAGAGTGAAGAACCTGAAGCCCTTGCTGCCTCAGGTGAGGAACCTAAATGGATGCCAAATAAACTCAGTAATCAAGGTAAATGATAATGTAATATTTTATTAAATCAAAATTAATGCAGGAAATCCATGATGAACAACATATTAACATTTTAAATAAAGACAAAATCAATATTACTGAGGTTTTCTTTTGCTTCATGCTTCCATGTGGCTTGGCAATGGTGCTGTGTTGTTACTGATCCTATCAGACCACTGAGCATCTGCTAGAGATGGTAACAATAGAGTCAAACGGTGAGTCAAAGAGTGCATGCATTTAAAATTCAGATAATAATCATATTTAATGAGTACAGCTTGAGGTTTTAAAATTTCTTCATATCTGTAGGTGTAGTATCTTTATCTATTTTTAAAATTTTCTTCCTTCTTTCTACTTTTCTTGGAAATTGTCAAAAGTGTATTGTATTAGCCTTTTCAGATATCATACTTTGAAAATATTTATCATGTACTCCTATTTTTTGTTGTTATTTAATAATTTTACGCTCATCAATTCCACCTATATATTTTCTGCTAGTTAGTCTATACATTAGTTTTCAACTAGAAGTCCTTTTTCAAATGTCCAAGTCCTCTCACATTTTGTATGCATATTATAGTTTTTCATATTCTATTTGTGTTGAAAACTCTTATTCCAAGAGCCTTTACTCGGTAATACTGGATGATGGATAAATTGTGTTGTGGGTGTTCCCATGGATTTTCTTTTGCATATGTGAGTTCCCTATTCCTCTGGGGGGGAGTGTAGCTATGCATGTTAATAAACAAAAATGATTCAAGTTATTATAAACAAGATAATATGTGAAGAGTGCAGGCAATGATATCTTGAATAAGAATAATTGGCACTGACATTGATAACTCAAATTGGAATAAAAGAGAATTAAAAGTTCACTATCATGTAGTGATTCCTTAAGGAAGGATTTGGATGTAGATTTATAGAGGAAACATGATACCAGGACACTCTTAAGAAAATAAAAGGATGGCTGAATAAATTATGTAAGACCCAAAGAGTCATTCAAGCAACAAATAGACATAAAAGATCTCAGATAACATCACCCCAAAAATCTAGCCAAAGAATGAGCCAAAATAAGGAGAAAGTAAAAAGAGACATTTTATGAAATGACAGATGAACAATAAGTCCTATAAATACAGTACCTAGATTAAGCAACTAAAGAAAACTTCTTGCAGACTATAGAAAAAAAGGCATAAATTTTGGTAAAACAAGAATAATGCAAGTTACAAAACTCCAGAGGTTGCAGAAGAGAATTTAAAAAAACTGTCCTCACATGATCTTTTATAAAAAGTTGTAGACTGGAGCAGTCTAAAAGTAAAATCTGAAGGTAAAATAGAAAGCACAGGAACTTCTACCAGTAACTGCAGATTTGTAGTTGATATCGACTCTCCCATGGAACATAACAACAAAATTTTCTTCCAGACACTAAGTGTTAACAAAGCAATGGAAAATTGCAAAGCCCAGATCCAAGAGATGAGCTTGGCATTGAGCATCACTTTTCAGCTCAAGATTTTTACTGATTCTAGGAAGTTAAAAAATAGATTGCAAAACTAAGGAATACTTTTGGCAGCCAAATGAATGTAACTGTGTGAGTGTGCAAGGGAATGTGGTGGGGAGAATTGGAGCACAGTACCCTCCAGGCTTTGAGTTGGGGGCAAGGACTACACTTGATAAAGACCAGCCCACTCAGGGACATAAAACTAGTGTCTGATTATCTGTACACTTATGGGTGCATTAAAGTAACCTGCTAGTGTCCTTAGCTTACTGCAAAGAGCAAATGTAATTCCTCTCTAGAGAATGTTAACATTTCCAGGGCCTCAAATTACTTTCAGTTTTCATATATAATGCCTAGTACTCAATTTAAAAATACATGTAAATAAATACATGACGAGATATGATGAAGAAATTATTGAAAAAAATGAGGATGATGTGGTTTGGCACTGTGTCCCTGCCCAAATCTCATCTCTAATTGTAATCTCCACGTGTTGAAGGAGGGACTTGGTGGGAGGTAATTGGATCATGGGGGTGGTTTCCTCCATGCTATTCCTGTGATAGTGAGGGAGTTGTCATGAGATCTGATGGTTTTAAAAGTGGCAGTTTTGTCCAGAGCAATGGTTCACACCTTTAATCCTAGCACTTAGGGAGGCTGAGGTGGATGGATCACTTCAGATCAGGAGTTCAAAACCAGCTGGCCAACATGGCAAAACCCCATCTCTACTAAAAATACAAAAAAATTAGCTGGGTATAGTGGCACACACCTGTAATCTCAGCTACTCAGGAGGCTGAGACAGGGGAATCACTTGAACCTGGGAGGTGGAGGTTGCAGTGAGCCAAGATCACACCACTGTACTCCAGTCTGGGCTACACAGCAAGACTCTGTCTCAAAAAAAAAAAAAAAAAAAAAAGTGGCAGTTTTTCCTGCTCTCTCTCCTGCTGCCATGTAAGACATGCCTTGCTTCTCCTTTACCTTTTGTCATGATTGTATGTTTCCTGAGGCCTCCCCAGCCATGCAGAACTGTGAGTCAAGTAAATCATTTTTATTTATAAATTACACAGTCTCAGGTAGTATCTTTATAGTAATTTGAAAACTGACTAATACAGCAGACATATAAGAGAAAAATCAACAATAAAAAAAGTTTTGCCTGGAAAAAATAATGAATCTCTTTATAATTGCATAACTACAGTACAGATGTTCCTCAACTTATGATAGGGTTACATCCTGATAAGCCCAATATAATTGAAAATATCATAAGTAGAAAATGCATTTAATATACCCAACCTGCCAAACATCATCGCTTAGCCTAGCCAACCTTAAACATGCTCAGTGCACTAACATTAGCCTACAGTTGGGCAAAATTATCTAACAAAGTCTGCTTTATCAGAAAGTGTTGAATCTCTCATGTAATGTATTGAATATGGTACATTATGTTGAAATTGTGATTGTTTTGCAGTATTGTAAAGTCGAAAAATTGTAAGTTAAACCAACATTAAGTCAAGGACTATTCGTATATTTAAATTATTTTATACAGACACACACACACACACACATACATACACACGGAGAAAGAGGGGAAGAGAGTGACAGAAAGATAAACAGTGAGACAGAAAGAGAGACCAGAAATTACCAGTGTGAGAAATTAATAAAAGAGAGGACATCGCTACAGTTTCTATAGACATCAAAACAAGTATAAAAGATTTATAGTGGCCCCAGCTAGTGTGATAAGGCAATTTAAAGAAGCTAAATTTGTAAATATTGAAAAGGAAAGGTAAATGCTATTTTGGAGATGGCATGGCTATGTACAAATGTCGAAAAGTATCTACAAACAATTAGAAATAAAAGCCAGTTTGGTAAGGTGACTGGATTTATAACAAATGCACAAAAAGCAAAAAGCAATTGTATACCTATCACACTTTTTGTTTGATAAAGTAGAAATAATTCATCACAAACAAGGACAGAAAGGAAAGGGAATAAACACATCCTTAAATTGTGTACCCTAGATGCCTCTCTTGCTTCACCCTAGGCTCAGTCCTGATGAAAATGGCTCATTATATGTTAGAGAAATTTAAATTAAAACTGTAATGACATACCATTCTACACATACTATTTGTCTAACATTAAAAGACTAACAATAACGATTACAAATGAAGATACAGAACAAGGGAAATTCTCATAGACTGTTGGAGAAAAAGTAAATGGATGCAGCTACCCACTTATATATTTATACCACAAGATACAATCAAGGATGTTCATAGCAGCATTATTGATTTAAAAAAAGATGAATTTTTTAAATTGCATATTGAATATTATTCAGCAATGAAAATGAACAAATTAGAACTACATGTAACAACATAGGTCAATCTCACAATGCATAATGTTAAGCAATAAAAGAAAATAAATGAGTGTGTATTTGTTTCCTGGGACTGTTGTAACAACTTATCCCAAACTTAGTGATTTTAAACAAGATAAATTTATTCTCTCTCAGTTAGAGAGACCAGAAGTACAACATTCGTTTCACTGACCTAAAGTCAAGATGGCAGAAGGGCTATATTCTCAATGGAGACTCCAAAAGATAATCCATTCATGGCCTCTTCCATCCTGTGGGACTTCCTCTATTTTCAAAGCCAGCATCACAGCATCTTCAAACTTCTCCGTTTCTGTTGTGCCATTGCCTTCTGCTCCCTCTGTCTCCTTTTTACAAGGACACTTGTGATGGCATTTAGGGCTTACTCAGATAACTCAGGATGATCCCTCAAATTTCTTTTTTATTTCTTTTTTTTTTTTTTCCTTAAGACAGAGTCTTGCTCTGCCACCCAGGCTGCAGTGCAATGGCACGATCTTGGCTTACTGCAACCTCCGCCTCCTGTGTTCAAGTGATTCTCCCTGCCTCAGGCTCTCGAGTAGCTGGGATTACAGGCGCCACCACCACAACACCCAGCTAACTTTTGTATTTTTGGTAGATACGGGCTTTTCACCATGTTGGCCAGGCTGGTCTCGAACTCCTGACCTCAGGTGAATCCACCTGTCTTGGCCTTTCAAAGTGCTTGGATTACAGACATGAGCCACTGTGCCCGGCCTCAAATGTCTTAAATACATCTGCAAATGCCCTACTTCAAATAAGGTCAGGCTCCATGGATTAAGACATGGACATGCATTTCAGAGGCATTATTGGCCTACCACAGAGTAGGTATATAAATATCAAAACATTAAGAAAAGTAAACTCCAAATAGTGGGTATCTTTGAAGACAAATGAAGAAGTAGTAATCTATTTTGCAAAAAAAAAATGTTAATTCTGAGTGGTAGTTGTGGAGGTATTTGTTTTGTGATAATTCTTTAAGGTGTATACATTTTCTTAGGATTTGACATTACACATATATGTTTATGCATAAATTATCCATAGATGTACATATATTAAAATTTAAGAAATAAATTAGAATGACTCAATCTTCTAATGTTTTTTAAATTTTTTAAAAATGTGACCTTTTAGGAAATAATGCAGTCACACAGATAAATTTAATACTTCCAATTAAAAAAGCAGATATAGTATTCTTTTATTATAAAATTATTTTTATCTATTCTGCTAGCTCTCTCTCTCACTATACATATAGTTATGTGTCTTTCATCTATACCCAAACTTTTTGGAGTATGAAATTTGAAACACATCTAACTATTTTACAGCTATTATAATAATTGTATGTGCTTATTCCTTTTAAACTTGAAAAATACCAAAAAGTGCAAAGAAGAAACAAAAAAAAATCACCCAAATGAATTCCACCAACTGTTAACATTGGTTGTTTCTGAAAATTTGGGGTAGTTTATTTTGTTTTCTTTGTACTCTTTGGCATGAAGTATTTTTATAAAATAAGCAAAGTCATTACTATAAAAATCCCTGAAATAAAACCTATGTAGAAATTGTAATAATGAAGATAACAAAGAGAGGAATCACTGCTTACATAGCCATTTATTTAGTGCTTCCCATCTACTATGCATTATTCAGTGTGTATTACATTTCGTTTTTCATCATCACAATAATTTTGCAAGATATATACATATATATAAAACAGAATATTGTACCTGTATTTATTATAGGTGATAAAACAGAGGTGTTTTGTGAGTTTAAGTGACAGCCAGCAAACAATATTGCTGGGTTATGGTACCCGAGAGTTCTGGCTTCAGTGTGAAAAAAATATTCAATGTTTTCCACCACTGCTCGGGATGATTCTAATTCAATTATGACTGAATCAGATGGATGTATTGACAATTCAGAAGTGCAGATTATTCAATGAAACCATGTATGTGTGCATGTTTGTTTTCTCCTCAAATCTTGCTCCCCTTCCTCATTGTTTCAACCAACACCTAACACCTCCCTCAAAACACACAATACACACAAACACAACTAATGCCTTGAGAGCTGAGGCCATAGCGGACACATATTTCAACACCAGAGTCTAGCACAGAATCTAGCACTAAAAGTCACCCGCAGAGTGCTTACTATAAATAAACTCGTGATGAGACTGTAACTTAAATCCATGACCATCAACTCTGCTGCCACACTTCCAAGCAAGAGTTAGGTCCGTCATTGAAGCTATGTAGTTGTGATTTATGCAGAAGCTTCATAAAGAAAACCAGAGCTTGGGTAGTGGGTAGCAGTAATCTCTTCTCAATTTCCCCTATGAAGAGATAAACTTATTGCAGTCTATAGCTACCAAACACAGAGGTCACAAGATTTCTGTGACAAGAACTCCCACTGCTATGGTCTTCCAAAAATAATGCTAATGGAAACAGAGAGGAAAAACAATTATCAAACAATCAAATAAAGGTCTGACTGCATGCCCTTTTTCAAGATTTTGCATCTGAGGATATCAGAAAGGAAAGCAATTCAGAGGTGCAAATTGCCTAATGTGCAAATCAATAACATGCTGGTCTGATGCTCGATTTCATGAGATTGCTGTTATATAAATGTAGGGAAAAGCAAATAATCAGGAGCCAAAATTGTCTCTTATCAGGGAAAGTTCATAATTAGTTTGCATTTTCACAGAATTCCAAATAGTACTGATTAATTAAGCCAATATGTATTCCAAGCAGCAACAGCTACCAATAGTCAGCCTGTGTGGGGAGAAGCATAAATCCAATGATCTCAAATTTAATACCCCTAATTGTACCAATGTAAGTAACAGTCAATGACTGAGCATGCAGCCCTTTCCCTAGACAATCTCTAAAGTAGTTTTTAACTGAATTTTGTGAACAGCACGTAGAGAAAATCTAAGGAAAAAAAACACAGTGAAGGCAAGAATTCCCAAAATGCAAATCAGAAAACATTAAAATAATATTATGAAAGTTTGATTTTCACAATTAGGGTATTTTTCAAGTTCAATTCACTTTCTTATTGTTGTATTTTTCTTTTAATTTTTCAATTTCTAGACACATTTATGCAATTATTTGTAAATATGTCTAAATTCTAGAAAAAATTTTGCCCATTTGAATGTCATAGAAACAGAAACATAAAAACAATTTTAAGATATAAATATTCTTCAGGATTTATAACCAAATATTTTTATTCCTTATTCATCTAAAAATATTCCCTTATATCTGTGCCCCAATTAAAATAAAATTGAATAAAACGGTATAAAATTGAATAAATCAGTATCTTAAAATGTTTGATTTTAAGATACTGATTTTAAGATACTGATTTTCAGCATTTTCTTACTTTTTTTGTAAATGGTACAAAACTAAGTAACTAGTTCTCCTTTGCATAAAGAACTGCTCACCACTCTCCAAGAACAGTTGTTTAATTTGGACAAAGAAGAAAATAATACAGATACACCTTTCTCTCCTCCAGAACAAAGCAAAGAGAAAGAGATCAAATTGACAGAGAGTGGGAAGAGAGATGATTTGTTCTTGAAGACAAACATGAAAGGTCAAGATATGAATTTTAGATAGACAGTGTAAGAACTTGACAAGTCAAAAGATAATCAACTTTGTGATCGAGGTCAGGAGATCGCGACCATCCTGGCTAAAACGGTGAAACCCCGTCTCTACTGAAAAATAGAAAAAATTAGCCGGGCGTGGTGGCGGGCGCCTGTAGTCCTAGCTACTCGGGAGGCTGAGGCAGGAGAATGGCGTGAAGCCGGGAGGCGGAGCTTGCAGTGACGATCGTGCCACTGCACTCCAGCCTGGGTGACAGAGCGAGACTCCGTCTCAAAAAAAAAAAAAAACAAAAAACAAAAAACTTTGTGATCTGTTATATACTTGCAATGTCAGAAAAAATAAGATATTATGCTTCAACTTCAAATCATCGACTGTAATACTGTAGTTGATGCAAGGGATGTAGATTTTAAGAAGAACTAAGAGACCATGAGCCAGACTTGAGTGCCCTTCCTCCAGGTGTTTTTTTGTCATCTTAATCAAACTAAGTCTCCTGTATATTTGGGATTCATTGCTAGAAGTTTAATCTGCCCCGTTGTTGCCTTTCATCTGCTTCTTTGTTGCCTGAGAAGTAGATTGATTTATTGATTTTGATTTTTAAGTTCAAGAAGGATGTGTTAGTGCCAGGCAAAAGTACCTAATTTATAAGGTGCTGAAAATGTGTGAAGATGCCACCTTTCCACCGAGTTTCTTAAAAACTTAATTGGCCTACTAAAATAATAGGCTTGATTTTGAGGCCTGACTGCCAGGTTACAAAGTGCTGGCTGGCTCAGATGTGTCCCTTTCAAGCTTAATGAACAGTCTTTGTTCAACTTCCAAACATTCCATATGGTTAGTGCTTGAAGGAACACAATATTTTCACTAAGAAAGAGAAGTTAAATACATTTACTCATAACTGCTAATTGAATAGCATATATAGAGTCAAAATTTAGCCTGTGTGTCTCTAATTTTTCTAATTTTATAGATAGATAGATAGATAGATAGATTATAAATATATGTATATGGAGAAGTTTTATGTTCATATATATATATATATTTTTGGAAGAAGTTCTATGTTCACTAGCTATTGTACTCTGGGGAACTTATTTAAAATGGGCTGCCAGAACATGCATGATTGATTTGGTTTTGTCGCTGATACCCACAAAATCTTGATTTCCCTTGACTTTCTACTCAGCAAGCTAGTAAGTAAATTTATTAGTGGCAATATCATAGCACTTTTCTCTGATGAGCTCAAAGTGTTTTCCAAGCATCTCCTCATTAATCCTTACAATATTTCTATGAAGTTAACTAACAGAGATATATCTATTTTAAGGTAGAGATCAAATTGTTTTATGGATAGGTGAGTTGTCCGGAATTGTATAGATTATTACTGGGGAAGAAGGGAGAAAATTAGGTTTCCCATATCTCAGATAACCATATAATTTATTCTGCAAACTAGGAAACTTGTGAAAGTGATAGGGACACTATTAATAATGATGCCAGGAGAACACTGACAAACTGAGAATACAACCATGCCACCTATATCCTACTGAATGGAATAGTAAGAAAATCACAATACTTAGTTGAAAGTTGTAAGCCAGAGGATTTGTTTCATTATTTTGAGTTGCTGTAAAATAAAATTCTACTATGAATAGTTTGTTGCATTTACTTCCATTATTTTAATATGTAATTTTTCAAACATACCTGGAATTATAACTTACATGTAATTTTGTATTCAGGATTTTTAATTTGACACTTCAAATTGTTTTGCTACTATACAAGAATGCTTTATAAACATTTACAAATCACCACATTATGTTAACATATATGGATTTACCATAATCAACATAACCATAGCCCAGTTATTATTTACAATTATTTAGATTTATGAATAGTGCTCCAAGGAGATTTTTAGCATACATTTTTCATATAGCTTTAACAATCTCCATAAGATATATGTCCTATGGATATATATATATTTTTTTATTGCCTCCAGTTATATTTTTAATCTTTATTTACAATTTATTCTAATTTTTAGGCCTTAAGTTTACCTTTTGGGGGAATTTATTCTTTAATCTTGTTAGAACTTGTTTTGGTGACTGGTAGATGGGAACAATCATGAATGGTGTCATTAATTGTCTTAGTCTGCTCGAACTGCCATCACAAAATACCACAGACTGAGTGGTTTAAAAAGAAATGTATTTCCTTAAGGCTGGAAAGTCCAAGATCAGGATCTGTGAATGTTTGCTAACTGGTGAGCGTTCTCTTGCCGACAGTCAAGTTCTCTCACTCTGTCCTCACATTGCAGGGAAAGAGAACAAGCTCTCTGGTGTCTATGTTATAAGGGAACTAATTCCATCATGAGAACCCTGCCCTCATGACATCATCTAAACCTTGTTACTTCCCAAAGGCCCTGCACCCAAACACCATCACATAAATTCTGAATTTTGGATTGAATTACATCTATCTCATTTTAATACTATTCTATTAATATTATTTAATTGGTAATATATGTTGAAGTTTCTGGAGATTATTGTTTTTCTATTAATATGATAAATTATAGTAAACTATTTCCTAATAGTCATCCATTCTTGCTTACTAACATGAACACTACTTGATTATGAAGTATGATTTTAATGGGATTGCAACTTTTAATTGTAAAGTACAGCTTTAGAATATTTGCAGTAATATTTATTAGTGGAATAGGCCTGTATTTTATTGTGTGTAGTGTATATGAGAGAGACGAAGGGAAAGGGATGGGAAGAGAACACATGTGTTCAGCTTTGGTCAAGTTTAGTATAAATACAATATTTATTCATAAATATATTTGAAAGTATTTTTATTTTCTGTACATGGAAACATTTAAAGCTATAGATTTCTCCTCTCCCTCTCACTGTCACTCTCGCTCTGTTTGTGTGTGCACGCACATGTGTGTGCATGCATCATTTAACCCTGCTGACTGATATGCCTGCTTATTTATGATCAAAAGCCAGACATTGACCTAAGAGAAAAAGTCTTTAGAGGGGATCTCCCTCCAAAGAAATTGTAGTTTTCTTCTGGCTTAGAGGTAGATCCTCTCCATCCAATCAGACTGAAATGCCTTGAGGCTAGATTTCAGTTTTTGTGGCAGCTGGTGCATTTCTAGTTTGCCTTTTAATGGGATTAGCTTTTTAGGGGTCTCAATGCCTAGGGAGATTTCTAGGTCCTCTGTTCCTTGTTGAACTCCAATTTTGTCTATCCTTTTGCTGAGAGGTCTGCTTAACTTCCTTTTAGTCGGGTAGCTCCATTTTATGCTAAGCTTCTTTGTTGCTCACCTTCTGAAACTAAAGAATCAGAAAATGTAAAGGAAAAACAAAAAGAAATTGTTTTGTTTCTACTGGCCCTTTATCAAGCCCTGGCCACCATGATAGTCATGAATTCCAATTTTTGTCTATGCAGGCCTATCAGATTTCTAAAATCTCTGAGCTACCATTTTCTTCTTAGCTATCTGCTCAGCAGATGTATCCAAATGAAAGGTTATGGAGAATGTTGAAATCACTTCAATGTGTTTCTCTTCTTTCTGGGAGCTTACACACTCAAGTTCTGGAAGCTTTGATTGCTATCAGAAGCCCTTAAATAGCTACTTATTTTTAATTGATTTTATCCAGCTTTCATAATTGTTCTTGCCAGGTGGGACGGCCTGATACAAATTAACTTGTCATAGCTAGAATTAGAAGAGGAAAACTTTAAATAGCATTGAATTATCAGTACTTTCATGTCTTGATACATTTCTTCTTGAAAATGTTCATGCTTGCTGATTTGTCTGTTTGTTGAGAGGAGAATGTTTAGAATTTTATATCTTCAACATCTTTTTCTGCATTAATAAGATACTGAGATTTTATAACTCTTGTCATTTTGGTCACTTATATTTTTATATGGAAAAAATCATATAATCCAGGGTTTCCAATATATTTGTGTAAAATTAAGAAAATGATCTTATCTAATTACTTGATCAATATCTGTGATTATATTTTCATTGCCTTCCAATTTTAATATTTGTTCTCTATTCCTTCTTAATCTGGATTGAGGTTCTGATTAATTAATGTTGCAAATTGTTTTCACTTTTTCCATAAAATGAGTTCTTGAGTTTATTTCTTTACTGCATCATTCTATTTTCAAGTCATGAACTTCTGCTTCAATTAAAAAAAAAACTCACCATTTCTATGAAATTGTTGTGTTCATATTTGATTTTTTATTTACTGTATAATTCAGTATGGAATATATAATATTATAAAAGATGTAATAATAGGATAAAAAATAAGATACAAAAAGTAAGGGGTGTGAGTTTGGAAAATTATAGTTGCTGATATGGTGAAATAACTCTGACCAAACTAACCTTCCAGCAATAAAAACAAAATTGGAAAATTGGATAAAATATACATGGTAACATGTTAGGTCAGCTTTGTCTGTCTTCAAACAACTATAAATATTGTTCTACCCTTGTTATTTATTTATTCTTTTCCATTTTGTTTTGCTCAATTTTTTTCTTATACACCATTTATTTGAGTAAATTTTGAAAATATCTATTCTTCATTTTTGCTGTTTCTAGTGTGGTATATATTTCTCAGATAAAAGATATTTTCCCTTTTATCTTTCCCTAAGCTCACACTACATATATTGCATTTATCTTATATCTGCTTTAAAACCTATTTATGTCTTTTTAGGTCACTTACATCAGAGCAGTTGTGTTGGTGCGGGAAGGGGAGTTTGATTTAACGAAACAATGCATTAAAAATTTGTATTCCCTTTGTGATTCAATGATAGTCAATGTGGCATGTAATTTTTTTCTGTCTTTTAATATTATATTGTCTTTGTTGCTTTTCTCTAACATGAAGTATATGTTACACAGGCACAGTGCTGGTATCTTTTCTATTATTATATTTGAATGGGACTCATTACTGTCTGAGCTATTTATTAAAGTGATGAAGGAAAAGATCAGTAAAGTAAATTATGTCAATAGGCAGTATCAATTTAGGTCTATTTTCCATGAATATTTTCTCAGCAACTGTGGTGTTATGATATATATTGGTTTTCATCCACAGTTCCTGGCTTATAACTCCCCTAGCACTTGTTACAGTCTTTTATTATAATATTGGGTGTGTTAGGCCTCAGGAGCAGGCCTCTCACCTTCTCATGGCCTTTTTTCATTTTTATGTTCCTGCCTTTCTGGTTGTGGGTCTTAAGACCATCTCAGGAGAGATTCCCACCCTATACCCTGGAGGGAGGAATGCTGATATCATGAAACTTCCATGAAAATCCAGGAGGACAGGGTTCAGTGAGTTTCTGGGTAGCAGAACACATGGATGCTCCTGGAGGGTGGCCCACCCAGGGATGGCATGGAAGCTCTGCTCCCTTCCCCCATGCATTGCTCTAAGTGTCCTTCATCTATGTCCTTTGCAATATCCTTTATAATACGCCAGGAAATGTAAGTGTTTCCCTGAGTTCTGTGAGCCCCTCCAACAAATTAATCAAAACCAAAGAGGGGGTCATGAGAACCCAACTTGAAGCCAGTAGGTCAGAAGTTCAGAGGCCTGGACTTGTGGCTGGTAGGTTGAGGGTGGGCAGTCTTGGGGACTGACCTGTGAGATCTGACACTATCTCCAGGTAGACAGTGTAGTGTCAGAACTGAATTAGAGGACACTCAGCTGGTGTCTGCTCCTTGGTGTATGTATGGAGGAAAAAACCCACACATTTGGTCACAGAAGTCTTCTGTGTTGCTGATTGATCCCTGTGGTGTGAGACTAGAGGAAAAACATAGAGAGTTTTCTCTACACAGCAACTACATAATCTGTGGGAATATCTCTTTTTACACCTAGCCCTACATCTGTCTGGCTATAGTCATTTATCTGGCCTTGGGAAATGTGACCACAGAATCAGAAATACACATGAGATTAAATAATACATGTGTATGTCACTTAAATATCTAGAAAAGTTATGACTTCACCAGGTATGAAGAATATAAAAAGAACTTTGTCAAGAATCATACAGTAAATAGATTTTTGAATTTAATCTAGTACCTAAACAATCAGAGTAGGGAGGTTAGATATTAAAATCAGGCTAAAGATATAGGCAACATGGATCTAGAAAACATGGATTGCATGGCCATTTCACTTAGAGTTCATGGGCTTGGAATCTCTATTAACATAACTTTTACAACGTTAGAATTTGTTCCCATATTAATGAGGGAAAAACAAACAATTACCCTGAGTATCTGAAGCTCCAGATCTCATTTTCCAGTCAAAATCTCTGATAGGTAAACAACCTGAAAAATTAGCCACAACTCACTGTGGTGATAACCCCATTTGCTTAAGAGAATGTAATTGTTTTTATGATTTTTTTAATCCAAGGAAAACATTGAAAAAAAGTTTAGAGATGATGAAGTATATGAAAACTATAATATTTATACTTTAGAGATGTGATATTTATTTATATTGTATTAGTATTTAAAAATAGATTAGCATTTTACATTCCAATTTTAAATGTGTAACAGAATATTTTAGATATTGGGTTTTTTTTAGTTGAAATTATAAGCAGTTTTACTGAGTTGCCAGTAGTGGTTTAACATTGAAGATAATTTAAGATTCATGATTTTGTGAGTTTAATTTATTAGCTCTATAAGGGTTGTTTAAGTACTCTGAAGGCTTTATTTTTTAGTTCGATAATTAAAATGTTCATAAAGATAATTCAACATATTAAAGTTATAAATGTAGTTTAAAATATTTAAGGAAGTTTAATTAACTAAGTTGTAAATGGACCAAACATTAATCAAAGTCCCCCTTAAAAATAATTTTTAATGTACTAGATTTATAAATAGAACAATAAGATTTCTAATTTAAACTAAAAATTTTTTTAAATTGGTTAACAATGTAACATAATATGCTGCACATTAATTCAGAATATGAAATCTTATAAGTAGTCCTTTTTACATTCAAGAATCACATTGATAAACATCACAAAATGCCCACTGGTAACCACTATGAAACTCTTTAAGCGATAGGTCCTGTATGAATTTTACTCCTCATGATTTGAAGATTATGCATAAATTCCTTCTTCTTGTTATTTTGTTTCCAATTTAGTCTTTACATAGACAAAACTCCTATAACAGAAAAACTGAAAACAAAGAGGGTGCATTCCTTCGCTTGCTTTCTGAGGACACCCTACTCTAAAAGGCAGTAGCTTTCAATAAACTATGTCTTCTTCTCATTGTACTCTGTGACTCACCTTGAATTCTTTCCTGTGTGAGGCCCAAGAACCCTCTCTTGAAGTGTGGATTGGGACCTCTTTCTCCAGTAACACTTGTACTGTTATAATTAGGTAAATGTTACTCACACCTGAAACATGGAGCATAAATGATTGAATTTCATTTCTACACAACATTTTTTCCCTTAAACTGACAATTTTTTAAAATTTTTGTTTTGTTCATTTTTCTATGTATGTATCAAAGTACCAACTCCAAACTCTACCCCAGTTTTCTAATGAGTCTCATAATGCATTCAGAAGCATTAGACATTTTATCAGATTTATCTTTTTGAAATTTTTTTTCTAGATAGCTCTAATTTACACAGGTTACTGTGTACACGTACTGTACATCTAACAACCAGAAGATTCTCTGTATTTTATACCCTACTCTTTCTTCATTTACTTCCTCATTTTAGTGAAACTCTTCTCCAGTAAATTCCTGAGATAGGATGTATTGGATGTAGAGTTTTAGAATCTTGCCATGCTGTAAATGCTTATTATTGTTTCCTCCTATCTGATTTACAGTTGGGTTGGAGATACTATTCTGCATTAGACATAATTTGTTTTGCAATTCATAAGGCTTTGCTTGTCTTCTAGTGACCATTTATATTTCTCTTCTCTGGAAATTTGAAGTGTCTTCTTTTTTTTTTTTTTTTTCCGGAGTGTGCTGGTGTGTGTGTGTGTGTGTGTGTGTGCGCGTTGGTCTAGGTCTATTTTCGCCACTGGCTTGAATTCTGGTGGACACATTCAATCTGAAATTCATACACTTTAACTCTTACCCATTTCAAAAAATTATTTACATATATCATACTTCATTGTACTTTTTTCTTTTCCCAAATGCCTGTATATTGTTGCTGGCCCTATAGGACGAATTATTTAATTCATTAAACTTTCCCTTTCTCATTCCCAACTCTGTTTACACTAACTTTTCTGGAGATGCAGTCAGCTTTACCTTCCAAATCTCCCATTAAGTTATATATTTCTGCAATAAATTTCTTAATTTTTAAGAATTCTATTTTTTTGAATATCCATTTTATATCACATCTTGTTCTTGTTGTATTATCTTCCCTCTCTGAGGAAATTAATAATTACTTTTTTCCCACACTATATAGACTCTGTTTACTTTCAGTTGTTTTGTTTATTTTTTGTTTCTGTGTTTGTTATTGGCTGTACCTAGAATCTGGTGATTATTGGTTATCTGTTTGTGTTCAAGAGCAATACAATAAACGTTTACGGTAAGCTTCAGGTTCTTAGGTAATAATTGTCAACTGTGGCTTCCAGATAGGGCAATCAGGTCGAGAAGTTTTCCCAGAAAAGCTCCTCATGACATATCCACTGGTCTACTCCTTTGGGCTGATCATGATCTTCCAACTAGAGTCTTCCAGTCTTCTCTGAGGATATAAGACTAATAGACTGTTATGTTTTTGAATCTAGATAGAGGTGAAAATTGGGGAGATCTAGCTTTCAGTAGTTACTGTTCATTTTGCCCCCCTAATTTATGTATGACCATTGAAGATGATATTGCCAGTACTAAGATTCCTTGTTACCTCTCTAGACAGCAAATGTCTACTTTTCCACCAGCAGAACCTAGAGGCATTCATGAGGCTCGATGGAGTGGGCATTGGAAACAGTCTTTCAACCAATCTTCCCGGGTTTTAGCCCTACCTTTACTTCTACTTTCAGAGGTATCCCGTGCAACCAATTTATGAACATTTTGTAGAATCAGATTTCCCCGCTACTTACAATTTTGCACTTTTTGGTAAGCTAAGTCAGTTAGCAGCCATTTATGGACTTCCTATTTTCAAAAATGTTGCTGTTTTCTTTTTATATCACTTGAATAAGCCATTTGCCATCGTGTTATAGTTTCAGGTGGGAAAATAAGTCTCTCTATGTGTTTAGCATGCCATATTTGCTCAGGTGTCTGCATCTACTCTCACCATTTTTTGAAAAAAGGCTAAATTGTAATGGCACTAACAACTAGTCTTCAAAGTTTGGATTATAATTTTTAATGGTGTTTATTTTTAACAAAATTGGTGGAGTTTTTTTTCTTTGTACATTGATTTTTCTTTTGGTTTTCAGTTGTTTTAAGAAATAAATGGAGGGAGAGATATGCTTCCCTTGCTCCCATTAACCAAAAGAATAGTTTGAACAACACAGGAATTAACTTTTCCATTAAGTTTAAGAGGACCTGCTTGAGACACAGCTGGGCCTTGAGCTTTTAAAGGTGCTATAACTTTACACCGGTTTCATTTTTTTCTATTGTTGGTATCTTCAAATGATCTCATTTCTCTAGATTTATTTTTATAGTTAAATTTTCCCTAAAAAATTAACCTCTTCATATATATTTTCAAATATAATGACCAAAAGGTACATATTGAATTCTTTTGAAATTTTCAATTATCCAGTTTTCCATTTTTCTTGTTATATTTTAATAGGCTCTCTCTTTTTTGTCATCTAATTTGTTTGTCTTTTCAAAGAAACAATTTTTTGGATTTATTGAAAAATTCCATTGCTGTTGGGATGGGAGAAGATTAAATCCTTAAAATAATAGGCCAGGCATGGTGGCTTACACCTGTAATCCCAGCACTTTGGGAGGCTGAAGTGGTTGGATCACTTGAGGATAGGGGTTCAAGGCCAGCCTGGCCGATATGGTGAAACCCCTTCTCTACTAAAAACACAAAAATACAAAAATTAGCCGGGCATGGTGGCCTGTGCCTGTAGTCTCAGCTACTTGTGAAACTGAGGCACAAGAAATCACTCAAACCCGGGAGGTGGAGGTGGTATTGAGCCAAGATTGTGCCACTGCACTCCAGCCTGGGTGACAGAGCAAAACTCTGTCTCAAGAAAACAAACAAACAAAAACAAAACAAAACAAAAAAGAACTTTAAATAATAGTATATTGTTTTGCAGATTATAAGATCAATAGATATTTATTGTAAAATGCACAAATAGTGCAACATTTCTTAAAGTAGACAGTGAAATACTTCATGTTGCCATGTTTCTCCAAGAGGTACTATTGGGCCTTCATACGAAGCAATTCTTCCTTATATAGGACTGTTTGTCTCAATGCACTGTTTGGCCCAATGCATGCTGCATGTGATCTCTACCCTTTACTTGTAAGTGCTTGTCATGTCTCCATCAGTGATACAACCAAAAATAACCTACATTTCCAAAATCACTCCAAAGGAATGGTCCTGAGAAAGAGTTGAAAATTCTCAACTCCTCAGATTAGATCTCTATGAAATAATTGAACAAGTGTGCTAACTAATATTTGCAAAGCTGTTCATTATACAAGTTTATAAAAAAATGCAAAGGTGGTACTGACTTAAATTTTCAATAGATATGTTTTATAAAAATACTGGTAAAAATTAACATTTTACAGTCATTTTAAATGACAGCAAGATATCCAATGTATTTTCAAATGAAATATCAGGTCACTACAAATAATAATTAGCATAATCCCATTTTTAAAAAAGTACATATATGCATTTTATGAGTGAGAGTATTTGAGTTCTAATTAAATTGTTGTCGGTGGATTTCTAAGGAATAGAGGAAATGATGAGGCAAGTGGGATTGTAGAGAGAGGGAGATTTCAATTTACATTTAATTCACTCCTGGAGTGTTTGAGTTTTT
Source organism: Pan paniscus (assembly GCF_029289425.2). Lineage (NCBI taxonomy): Eukaryota > Metazoa > Chordata > Mammalia > Primates > Hominidae > Pan > Pan paniscus. The sequence goes on along the minus strand of NC_073267.2, from coordinate 38,873,734 downwards.
GTAATAAAACATTATAAAATGTTATATCATTTACAGTATGATCACTTATAAACTTTCATTTCAATTAAAAGGAAATTTTTAAAAAGAGGACTACCAAATAACTACTGCAGCCATTGTAGTTTCATAAATGACTTTTTCCTTCATGTTGTGTTGATGTGTGCCTTCTAGGTCAAGACCCAGATTTGACACTGTGTACAGTCAGGATATAAGTATCAAAACAGAAGATTACCTATCTGGGTACCCTAGCTTCCCCATTCCTGAGCAAGTTGGGAAGCCATAGGGTCCAACTCTCTCAATATGTACTAAGGAAACAGAAATACTTTTGCCAAAGGATATTCTTCTTGATGGTAAAAATATTAGCTAACATTTGTTAGCTGACAAAAATGAAGTATATTAAATATGCTAAGAGAAACTGTGGTTCAAGTGATAGAGATTTTTAATTCTTTTTGAGATCATGTAATTATATCCATGACAAGGTAAGTTTGATTCAGAATAATTTCTGCCAAAATAAGGATGCTGTTGATGGCCTGCTTGTCCCCTGCCTATTGACTATTATTCTCAAACTCAAGCAAAATCAATTTTTAAATAACAGGATAATAAATATGAGGAAGCTCTGCCTTTTGTGGGGCAGGTTGAAAGTATGGAAGAAATTCAGAAAGTGCATAGTCAGGAATAGATGAGAAAAGAAAAATATATATTATTTTGGCCATTGATATGGTTTGGCTCTGTGTCACCACCCAAATCTCATCTTGAATTGTAATCCCCACATGTAAAGGAAGGAACCTGGTGGGAGGTGATTGGATCATGGGAGCAGCTTCCCCCATGCTTTTCTCATGATAATGAGTTAAGTTCTCAAGAGGTCTGATGGGTTTATAAGTGTTTGACAGTTCCTCCTTCACATGCTTACTTTCTCCCTTGCCTGCCACCATAGAAGATGTGTCTGCTTCTCCTCCCACCATCATGGAAAGTTTCCTGAGGCCTCTCCAGCATGCAGAACTGTATGCTGGAAATTACCCAGTCTCAGGAAAGTCTTTTATGACAGTGTGAAAGTGGACTAATACAGCCATGAAAAATGAATAATGGTTAAATGGTAGGAAGAAGAAAGAATATTCTTGGCCCAGAGAGTACAAAAGGAAAGCCATGGGTTTGGACCTAAAAAGAATACAAAGGAAGAGGAGAGAAGAGTACTAATTGTGCTCAGGAGCTGAATTGGGAAATTTTTTACAAAACCAAGAAGTACCAAACTTAGTGAACTATTGTGGGACCAGTGAATAAAGAAATATTAAAGTGATGAAAAATAATTTAAGTAAATATGAGAAGAAAAATTAAGAATATCTGTATATTTTTGATCAAAGAATGTAATGATTAAAGTTACATTATAAATTATTCTATCTATGGAATTAATTATGGATTGAAAAGAATAAAAGTCAGACAAACCATAAACTTCTCTCATTCTTTATTTTGGAACTTAAAGAACTTATGTATCTAAGTTAATCAGATATTTTTATGTTATTTTTACAAAAGTACCTATGCATTAATTTAGAAAGATTTTTGTTGTCTGTTTTCTATAAAAATAAAGTGTAAGATTTTACTACTTCAGATAACATTTGCTATAAGTCAGTCTATGTCTTCCAAGAAAATCTCTTGGTCTGGACTCATACTTCTCCACCATGTTTCATAATTGATTTCTTTTCAGAGAGGTAAGATTTGTTGCTCTGTCTCCTTAAATTGAAATAGACGTAATTAATGTGGCTGTGGTGAGAGTCATCTTCAATACAGTAATTGTGTTCTGAAACATTCATCTTAAAATGAAATATTTTCTCCTCTAACTGGAGTCTTTCACTTACAATTAACTTAAACTTTTAGTCTTTACACTGGAAACTCTTCTTTAAAGAAGATATGACTATTTTGTTCTCATAAAAGTCATATCTCTGTCTCTTGGATAAGACAGAAACTGCAACGGCAGTAAGATTAATGTGGATCCTAGAATCTAGAAAGTTGTCTAGAGACTATTTAAAACGGTTACTGCAAGAAAGCTCAAAAAGAGAGTCATTCAGAATAGGAATAGATAGAAACACTTAAACAATTAAAATAACAATACCAGGTGTGTATAGTTAGAGGGAGAGATTTTGCCTATATTATACTGGGGAAAGAAATAAAATATTTCTGTACAACATCATAGAAATGTAAATGGAGATGTTAAACTTCTCTGATGGGTAGTTTGAGAAAAATTTTAAAAATTGAAAAGTTTTTTTTTTTTTTGAGACGGAGTCTCGCTGTGTCATCCAGGCTGGAGTGCAGTGGCGCCATTTCGGCTCACTGCGAGCTCAGCCTCCTGGCTTCATGCCATTCTCCTGCCTCAACCTCTCGAGTAGCGGGACTACAGGCGCCCGCCACCACGCCCGGCTAAATTTTTTTTTTTTTTGTATTTTTATTAGAGACGGGGTTTCACCTTGTTAGCCAGGATGGTCTCAATCTTCTGACCTCGTGATCCGCCTGCCTCGACCTCCCAAAGTGCTGGGAATACAGGGGCAAGCCACAGCGCAGGGCCAAGATTATTGTTTTAAAGTGTGAGAATTGATATTGAATTCTTGTGTTTATATAATATGGTGTCCTATAATTTCTGTTTGGAATATAAAATCAGCAACTAATATGTATTTTCAAAGCATTATAAATACAGAATGCTAAGTTACTTCACTGTGAAATGTAGTCATATAAAGAATATAATAATTATACTGGATTATTTTTAAATGGGCTGTCTAACATTATATTAAAAGGTTTCCCCAGTAATTCGTTATATCAAAATGCTCCAGGCCGGGCGTGGTGGCTTACGCCTGTAATCCCAGCACTTTGAGAGGTCGAAGTGGGCGGATCACTTGAGGTCAGGAGTTGGAGACCAGCCAGGCCAACATGGTGAAACCCTGTCTCTAATAAAAAAACAAAAAATTAGCTGGGTGTGGTGGTGGGCAATTGTAATCTCAGCTAATCAGGAGGCTGAGGCAGGAGAATTGCTTGAACTTGGAAGGCAGAGGTAGCAGTGTGCCAAGATCACACCACCCCACTCCATCCTGAGTGATATAGCAAGACTCAGTCTCAAGGAAAAAAAAAAAGCTCGAAAAATGTTTGCTTATTTTGTAAAATTATTCATTGACTATGCTCAGAAATCAAGCAAACTGTCCATATTTCATTTTTAGAAATTACATACAAAGGATAAAATATCTGCAAAAATATTTGTATTTCTGGATAAATTAGTTTCCTGAGTTAACTCCTTGTTGACATTGAATCTATTTTAAATTAAACAAGGTGCTGATAAAACAAAAGACAAAGAAAGAAATTCAAAATAAAATTGAAAGATGAAATCAGAGCTTACCAGAGATAAAATTTCCTCTGACAGTGTAAAAGAGATCTTCATATAAAAAGCAGAATTTATATAGTCTCTTTCCAAAAGACCATAAAACCAATCAGTTAATAGTTGATTTTTATGTGAAAAAAGAGACTGTAAAAGAAAAAATAATGACACCAAAATCCCTTTTAAATTCAAAGAGTCATAAAATTTCAAAAATGTAATTCAGATAAGAAATTAATGTCAGCTACATTCCTCCACAGTAAAGGTTTGCATCAACTTTTCAACTAATAGTTTTAGCATTCATTAGAAAACTTGTTTCAACCATTATTTTACTAGGTGTTATAACAGGGTACTACATTCTTTCATTTTTTTCTTCATTTATTAGCTGGAATAATTTCTAAAAGAACATTTCCTCCCAAATGTGTATTGATTACACCAAAACACAGTGTGGACAGGGAAAACAAGATAAGTAGACAAATGCTTGATTTTTATACCCCTCCCCACTTTTCACAGTAATGAATTAGTGCTTCAACAAACTTTAATAGTGATTAAAAACTTATTTCCCATAATAAAAATTTTAAGTATTTGTAAGTAAATGGTAAATAATAATTTATCCAGTATTTCATGAGTACCTATAATCAGCCAGGATCCATTCTCCAACAATGTGGGGAAAGGAGCCCAGTTTAAAATTCCTGTCAGGACACCAGCAAGATGATGCAATAGAAAGCCTCAAAGCCCCTCCACCCTCCTCTCCAAGGAGACACCAGCTCGACAATAATATACAGATAAATCCCCTTTGTGAAAAGTACAGAGGCGAATTTAAAGACTCTGGAATCCCTGGTAGGCTTCAAGCCAGGCACATCTAAACGAGCAGGTAAATTTGTTGCACTCACTCATCATCCCTCAGCAGTACAACGCAATGGAGAGAAAGCTCCAAACTCCTAGCTCATCACTAGGGATAGAAAGAAAAGTCTAGACCATATGTCCAACATTTTGACTTTTTGGGAGGGCACTAGCACCTTTCTACCCTGAATCTAAGTGCTAACAGGAAAGGATGCCAGATTGCATGCCTGCTGATAAAGCCACAGTTTGGACTGTCACTCAATCACCATCATTCCTCCTGTGACTCAGTATAACAAGATTGGGAGAATACTCTACAGTTCCTGATTCCCCCACAGAAGTGAAAGAGAATACTGCAACACACATTCAGTGTTCAGACTTCAGGGGAGTTGCCAAGTGATTGTTTTCTGTCTTGCCTGAATTTAAGCGCTAACAGGAAAGCTTTCTAGGTTGGGGACATTAAGAACAAATGAGTTGAGGAAGTTTGGGTTAGCATTCCTTCACTTATCATACCATCCTTCCCTGGATCAATATGCAATGAGTGGGAGAAAACTCTCAACTCCTGGCTTCCCCTTGGAGAAAGAAAAAGCTGGAGTGTGCATCCAGAATTCCAACTTTTCCCAGTCAGCCTGATGGACTGTTTTCTGTCTGACCGGATACTCTTGATGTCTGAGGACTGCTGAGAACAACAGAGAGCTAGGGGGTTATAGCAACTCCAGATAACCTACAGTACTACAGATAGATAACAAAGAGAGCAAGAGATTACATGCTCCTGAAGAAAGACCTGCAAATTTTTCTAAGAATTTACACACAATTCCAGAGACAATACATTCACAGAAAGATTTGACACACTTCAGAATCTCTAACTGGGCTGACTGGTGAAAGGATTTCCCAGTGCAAAACCAATCTGTAAAGACAGGGAGAAGTGGTTATTTTTTTCAAATCCTAGAATCACAACACAAAATTAAAAGGCACACAAGGAAACAGGGAAACATGGCCCAATAAAAGGAACAAAATAAGTTTCTAAATATCAACCCTTCAAAAATGGAGGTATATAAATTATCTGGCAAAGTGACATATCCTGACACATTCTCCAGGATAGATCATATGTTAGGTCACAAAACAAGTCTTAACAAATTTAAGACAAAGGAAATCAAGAACCTGTTTTGATCAAAAGTAGAATGAAGCAAAAATTCAATAGTAGAAGGAAAACTGAAACATTTACAAATATATGGAACTTAACATACTATTGAACAACCAATGAGTCGAAGAAATCAAAAAGAATATTAGAAAACAAGCTGACTAAAAAATAAAAAAACACAACATAGCAAAACTTAGAAATGCAGTAAAGGCAGTACTAAAGAGGGAAATTTATAGCAATAAATGCCTACCTTAAAGAAGAAGAAAGATCTCAAATAAACAAACTAACTTTACAACCCAAGGAACTAAAAAAGAAGAACTAAGCCCAAACCCAGCAAAAGGAAGGAAATAATAAAGATTAATGCAAATAAAGGATATTTTCACACACATATTTTCATTATAATCAGAAAGTAGAACCAATGCAAGTGAATAGATTTAAAAAAACTGTGGTATTACTATATAATGGAATATGGCAATTAAAAAGAGAAAAGACTCAACCAAATAAAATTAAAAATGAAAAAGTAGACATTGCAATTGATGCCACAGAAATAAAAAAAGATTATAAGAGACTGCTGTGAATGATTATGGTAGTAATTGGATAACCTAGAAAAAAATCGAATTACTGGAAATATACAACCCACAACACTGAATCAAGAAGAAATACAAAATATGAACAAATCTATAGCTAGTAAGGTGTTTAAATTAGTAATCAAAAATCTTCCAGCAAAGAAAATCTCAGCCACAGGTGACTTTACTAGAGAATTCTGCCAACATTTAAGGAAGAATTAATGCCAATATTTCTCAAACATTTCTAAAAAATTAAAGAAGAAAGAACAATTCTAAACTCCTTTGTGAAACTAGCATAACCCTAATATCAAAGCCGGACAATGGCACTACAAGAAAAAAAATTAAATATTCCTAATGAATGTAGATGCAAACTCCTCAACAAATACCAGCAAATTGAATTCAACAGCACTATAAAGTATCATCCACCATAATTATGATGGATTTTTTCCTGGAATGCAAGAAGGGTTCAACATGTGCAAATCAATATAATATGCCACATTAACAAAACAATTAAAATAACGTGTTCATCTCCGTAGATGGAGAAAGAGCATTTGACGAAATTCAACGTTCTGTCATTAGAAAAACACTTGAAAAAATAGGAATAGAAGGAAATTATCCCAACAGAATAAAGGCCATATGTAAAAACCCACAGCTCACATCATATTAATGAAGAAAAACTGAAATCTCTTCTTCTAAGATCAGGATCAGGAACAAGGCAAGGACGCCTTTATGAAGTACATAAAGTCCTAGCTAAAATAATTAAGCAAGAAAAAGATATAAAAGGCATCCAAATTGGAAAGGAAGAAATAAAATTTTCTCTATTCACAGAAAACATCATCTTATTTATTAAAAAAAACCCTAAAGATTCAACAAAAAGCTCTTAGAACTAATAAAATGAATTCAGCAAAGTTGCAGGATTCAAAGTAAAGATTCAAAAAAACACAAACAGCAAACATTCTGAAAAGGAAATTAAGAAAACAATGCATTTGCAGTGGCATCAAAATGAATAAAATACTTTGGAATAAACTTCGCCGGTGGGGGAAAGACTTGTACACTGAATACTGCAAAATATTGCTGAAAGAAATTAAGGAAGACACAAGTAAATAGAAAGCCATCTCATTTTCATGAATTGAAAGGACATTTTAAAATTCTAATACTAGCCAAAGCAATTTACAGATTTGATGTAATCCCTATAAAAATTTCAATGCTAATTTTAGAGAAATAGAAAGGACAATTCTAAAATCCATATGGAACCACAACGGACCCTGAATATCCAAAACAATCCTAAGAAAGAGAAACAGAAGCCTCACATTTTCTGACTTTGAAATATACTAAAAAGCTACAGCAATCCCAATAGTGTGATATTAACGTAAAACCAATCATATAGATGAATGGAACAGAATGGATTAGTGGAACAGAATAGAAAGCCCACTGGGAGGCCAAGGCGGGCAGATCACCTAAGGTCGGGAGTTCAAGACCGGCCTGGCTAACATGGTGAAACCCCGTCTCTATGAAAAAATACAAAAATTAGCTGGGCATGGTTATGGGCACCTGTAATTCCATCTACTCGGGAGGCTGAGTTAGGAGAATCGCTTGAACCCAGGAGGAAGAGGTTGCAGTGAGCCAAGATCACACCACTGCACTCCTGCCTGGGTTACAGAGCAAGACTCCATCTCAAAAAACAAAAAACAAAAAAAAAAACCAAAAAAAAAAAAAAACCAAAAACAAAAAAAAAAGAAAGAAAGAAAGAAGGAAAGAAAGAAAGAAAGAAAGCCCAGAAATAAACCCACATGCATATAGTCAAATGATCTTTGACGAGGGTGCCAAAACTATACAATGGAGAAAGGATAATTTCTTCAACAAATATTGTTGGGAAAACTGGATATCCATATGCAAAAGAATGAAAGTGAACCCTTATTTTACACTGTTCACAAATGTTAACTCCAAATGGATTGAAGACTTAAATGTAAGAACTAAAGCTGTAAAACTCCTACAAGGAAATATAAAGAAAGGCTTTATCACATTGGTCGTGGCAATAATTCCTTGGATTTGACACCAAAAGCACAGGCAACCAAAGCAAAAATAGGTTAGGGTGATTACATCAAGATAAAATGCTTCTGTGCAAAAAAGGAAACAACAGAGTGAACAGGCAGCCCACAGAATTGGAGAAAATATTTGAAGACCGTATATGTGCTAAGGGCTTAATATCCAAAATATATAAGAAACACCTATAACTCAAAAGCAAATAAACACATAACCCAATTTAAAAATGGCCAGATTCTTAAACAGATATTTTTCAGGAAGACATGCAAATGACCAACAGGGATATAAAAAGATAATCAACACCACTAATCATCAGGGAAATGCTAATTAAAATCACAACAGGATTTATCACCTCATAACTGTATGACCATTTTTTAAAAAAGAAAATAGCAAGTGTTGATGAAGACTTGGAGAAATTGAATTAGAACCCTATGTACTGTCAGTAGGAATGTAAAATGGTAGAGCCACTATGGAAAACAGTATGGAGGGTCCTCAAAACATTAAAAAATAGACCTACCGTATGATGCAGCAATCCCACTTGTGGGCATTTTTCCAAAATAATTGAATAATTCCAAAATAATTGAAAACAAGATCTTGAAGTGATATTTGCATTCCCATATTCATTACAGAATTATTCACAATAGCCAAAAGGTAGAAACAATCTAAAAGCCCACATCAAATGAACAGATACAGAAAATATGGTGTATATATATATATATGTATGGTATATATATGTATGGTGTATATATAGTATGGTATATATATGTATGGTGTATATATGTGGTATATATATGTGTGTATATATATATATACACACACAATGGAATATTATTCAGCCTTCAAAAGGGAAATTCTGTCATATTTCAACATGTATGAATCTTAAGGATATTGTGCTAAGTGAAATAAGCCAGACACAAAGACAAATATATCATGATTCCATTTATCTGAGGTATTGAAAGTAGCCAAACACATGGAAACAGAAGATAAAATGGTAGTTGTCAAGGCCTGGAGGAAACAGGAATTCTGGAGTTGCTGTTCACCAGGTGTGGAGTTTCAGTCAAGTAAGATAAAATCATTCTAGATTTCTGCTGTGCAACAATGTGTATATCATTAACAAAATGTTCTGCAAACTGAAAATTTTGTTAAGATGGTAGTTTTTTTGTTATGTGTTTTTTAATTACAAAAATTTCTGTCTGTATTTAGTTTACATTTTATAAGGAAAGTCAAGCTAATAAATGGTAATGATAAATGCTGTAAGGATATCTAGATCAATAAAAGAAGTTATGGATATGGGAGTATAATTTTAGATAGGGAAGATTTCTGTATTCAAATGCCACATGGAAAAAGGACTAAGGGGAATGAGATGAGTCATATGGAATGCCCAAGACACAGAAGAAGGCAGGCAGAGAAAATAACAAGGATAAAGACAATGAAGTAAAATCATGCTTGCTATATTTCAAAACAGCAGCAAGGACACTAGTGTGACAGAGCAGGAGTGACCAATGGGAGGCTGGAGATTTTGTCAGAGACATTGTCAAGGGTCAGGATCGTACAGGGACTTGTAAGCCTGGAAAGCACTTTGAATTTTATTCAGAATGAGATGAGAAGCCATTGAAAAGTTTTTAAGCAGATGAGTAAAATAATCCACCTTGTATTTTAAGAGGAGCATTCTACCTTCTCTGTGGAATAGAGAGGTGGAAGGGCAAAGCTTGAGGCAGAGAGAGCAGTGAAGAGTGTACTGTAATATTCTTATGTGAGAAATAGTGGAGGGAATGAGAGGTGGTCAGCCTTAAACTGCCATTTGCTCTCTGTATCAGGGCTCAGGGACTTTCAGACTCTCCAGGGATTCCTTACAGTTTTTACATTCGTTTCTCAGTTGCAAACATAATCTCTTCACTCTATGAGAACTCTAGATCTGAATCCTTGTTATGAGTCAGGAGTCCACTCTAGTTTACTCTCTTGTCAGTAACTAGACTTGAAATGTTTTGATATTAATTGATATAGTAATAAGATTGGTTAGAGAAATAGCAAAGAGAGAGTGTCCCCATCCTATGATCACATCAGCATCAGAAGAGAAAAACACATCTACACAGTTTTTCCCTTGGCATAGGCCCTGGTATTCTGTTAGGGAACAGGTTATAAAGGAAATGCAAAGTGTCTTTGTACTTACTTTCAGAATGTATTGTCTTTAACATGAAAAGAATCCAAGGCCTTTTTGCTTCTAATTGCTTTTTGTGTATCTACTACCATCCCTTGCTAAATTGTTGATACGTTTCCTCAAATCTCGGCATGATGTCCTACATTCCAAATTTTCAATAGCTGAAAATTTCCCCTTTTCAGTGCCTTCATGTTTATCTTAGTAAAAAGTTGAGAAAGACTGTAATAGAGTTATTTAATCAGATTTTTTTCATCTACCATAATTTTTGAATAAGGAAAAACATCAACACTTTTTCTCCTTACTTGGCAAATAATTTTCATAGACAGGAAAAAAAACAATCAAAACAGGTACAAAATGTAACAAAACCAAAGGACCATGTGAGGTGAAATTTAAAATGAGAAAAATGTCCCCATTACTTTGGGCAATGCAACTCCTGGGAAATAGTAACTCAGCACCTGAAAGCTAAATAATTCTACAGGACTAAATATATATTCTGGTACCCAAGGGGAAAGTGACATCATAGAGAGGTTAGGTCTATTAAAACATATTTGTAAATGTGTAGGTATAAAAATGCTTTTAGAGATGGGAAGAGAAAAAAAACTCATTTGTTTAACAAGTTCTGTTGGGTGCTTTTCACTAAAAGAGAAACATCACATGTTTATAACACTAAGGATGTAAATTGCAGTACATTTTAAATTACGTGAGAAACTAAATAAAATATCTGTTTCAAGTCACTGAATAATTCATCCTTATTTAGTGTTTGTCCCTAATTTCTGTGATTTTACGAATAATTCAGAGCAATGATTTTACCTTTCTCTACAGCTGTATTTGGCAAATGTCCACATTATTTTTGTTGCAAAGATGCAGCCAAGTTTCTTAGAATAGGAACAAAGTTTAGAATGTATTTTTTTCCATAATGAAAAATATTATGAAAGGGGAAACTAAGATATAGCTTACAGGGTTCTCTATTGTGATAACTAAAACAGACTTAGCCTCAAGTGAAACTGACATCTTGCTAACTGTTGGTGGTGAAGGAGAAAGAAGACAACATTGAACCAGACTGGAGAAAGATGAATTCAAATTAGATAGAGATTTGTCACCCAAAGCAAAACAACTTCAAGCTTGAACTGAGTTGACATTGATAGTTATTATGAACTGCAAATCCCTCAAATTCATATGTTGAAATCCTAACTCTCAATGTATTGGTATTAGGAGGTAAACCTTTGGGAGGTAATTAGGTCATGAAGATGAAACCCTCATCAAAGGAAAGTAGTGTCCTTCTAAGAAGATATACGAGAGAGATTTTTCTCTCCTCCATGTGAGGATAAAATAAGACAGCCATCTGTAAACCAGGAAGACAGGCTTCACCAAGAACCCAACCATGCTGACTCCCTGATTTCAGACTTAGATCCTACAGATCTGTGAAAAACAAATGTTTGTTGTTTTAGCCGCCCAATCTGTGTTTTCTGTTATAGCAGCCCACATTGACTAAGAAAATACTAAACCCTTTATTTGATAGATGAAGATAGTATCAGACAAGCTATCATATGAGTAAAAACCTAAGATTTATGTGTGATCATTTTACATTGGAGCAGCTACTGAAACTTGGGACCAAAACCACTAGCTAACATCAGTATGTCAACTCAAAACATTTGGGACAGTAACGAAGATACAGCAAATGAATTGTTTTAATATATAATCAAGGCAAAGTTATCATCAGAAATATAGAAAAAAATCCACTAAATTTGGTTTATGAGAAATTCATGATTCATTGTATACCTTGATACTGGGCTTAAAGCAGCAATCCTAATTCCAGATCTATCTTCAAGTCTGGGTCAGTGTTCTCAAATGCTGCCAGTTTCATGTCAGGATCGGCTTAATATTGAAGGTAACTGAGGATTGCTAATGTCTGACTGGAACCAAAAGAGGTCAAAAGCAGGGTTATAACTTTGGGAAAACTGACCTGGTCTTAACTTCCATCCCTTCCATTTCAAACGGGAAGGTATCGCAATTAGAAGCTATTAGCAGTCTTATCTAATAACTTGTGGATAATTCCTTTTTTTTCTTTTTTTAAGAGTCAGGGTCTCACTCTGTCACCTAGGCTGGAGTGCAGTGGTGCAATTGTTATGGAATCTTTGGGGTGTCAATTTTCTGGTTGGAAAACTGGTTGGTGGCATCTTTGCCCGAGTTCTTGTCCTGCATCCAGGAAGAATGGTGTAGGTAGACAAGTGAAGGGTTAAAGGAGAGGAGCTTTATTAAGTGTTAGAACAGCTCAGAGGAGACCCATAGTGGGTAGCTCCTCTCTAGGTTGTTCTGTCAAGTGTTCAGCTCTCAGTAGAAAGGAAAGCCCTGGAGAGGGTTGCTCCTGTCTGCCGCTGATAGTTCCCAGACATCTCTGCAGGTCCTGAAGCATTCAGCAGAGAAAGTAGCTGGCCCTCCCATTGCCTCCAGCTATCAGCAGAAAGGATAGCTCCTTCCTGCCTCTAGTCTTCCCTCCTCTGTCTTCTGTCCTGTTCTGGCTGAGTCCTGGGCTTTTATGGATGTCAGAGGGGAGGAAGTGTATGCCCATTGGTCCATGGGCAGCCATGGGTGGGCCCAGGAAAAAGCACCATGAGTTTTGCCTCCAGTCTGCAGGACTGGCAGCCTAGCCTGCAGGTGGGGCTTCACTGGGGACCCATCCCCTTCCACCCAGGAGCCTGTCTGCCTCCCACAGCCATCCATGGCACCCAGGCTGCTGGCATCAAGGGGCACTTGCAGGCCAGTGCCCAGCCACCCTCGGACCCCCTCAGCTTCCCCTCCCATGCTCCTGCTTCTCGGTGTCCAAAGTCCAGAGGGGGCTGAGGTGGCAGAGGACTGGCATGTCAGCACTGCTTTCAATGTGTGCACACCTGGCTGGGCTGTGACAGCACCCTGCTGGGTCCCAACCCCAATCTGAGATCAGAGCACAGAGCCAGCAGGTGGGAGAGACCAGGCAGCAGGAGGAGGTGCTTCCAAGCCTGCAAGGGGCAAGGGGGGTGTTCCCAGGCTCCCCAAGAGTGTAGGGATGCCTGAGTCTGCAGCATTGGTTTGGGTGGCTGGGTGGTGGGCTGGTGTGGGGACAGAGTAGGGGAGTGGGATAAACTCCCGTCTGCTCCATGGAGTGGGAGGTCCAGGTCTACAGCTACAGCTGCAGTTTGGGCAGCTGCAGCAGCACCCAGGGAGCTCCCATTCCAAATCGGAAGGGGCAGGGCTCCCACTTGTCCCCATCCTGCCAACTCCAGGGAGCATACAACCCCAGCCACACCTCTCCCCTGCAGCTGGCATGATGGCAGCAGCCGCTGTCATCACAATCATAGCTTATTGTAGCCTCTAACTCCTGGGCCCAAGTGATCTTTTTACCTCAGTCTCCCCAGTAGCTGGGGCCACAGGCATGTGCCACAGTGCCCATCTAATTGTTTTTTATTTTTTGTAGAGAAGGTGGTCTGGCTATATTGCCCGGGTTAATCTCTAATTCCTAGACTTAAGCAGTCTTCCTGCCTCATCCTCCTACGTGGCTGGGACTACAGGCATGAGCGACTGTGCCCAGCTCCTGATAAATCCTCTCTTAATCAAAGTCTTCATCAGCAGCCTTACTTACCACAATCTTCCCAGATGATCTCAAGTATCCAAAGAAATTAAAAGTAGCTACTGCTGACAAAACTGTTGGGTTCCCTGATATTGTGCAAGAATACAATTATGCAAGGTCTTCCATTAGCTAGCTCTTCTTCTGTAAGAGTCTCTTTCTATGTATAAATCAAAACTGATGCAACTTTTTAAAGAACTATTCCTAGAAAATTTCTCTCTTCCCAGTCAGAATTAATGTATTATTTACCCATTTAAAGGACTACATAAGTAGGACATGGTTTGGGTATATAACAGCACTTACGGCCATTTACTTTGTGGTTCAGTGATTTCTGTGTGCTTCTGACTTGTATATACTTTCAGCCCCTGTAGATGTAGTGGTGGTAGTTTTCCCAACTTAAATTTATCTTTATCATCCACCTTTATCCACAGTCCTCCTCATGATTAGCACATTATCAATATTTACTAAGCTGAACTGAAAGTTTTTATTATGCATAAATACTAAGATGTCCATGTCCATGGTCATGCAGGACAGCAGAAGATAATTTTTTTTTACCAGTGTATCTATTGCTAACAATTGCTTCAAGGTCAGGAGCCAACTCATGTATTAGACATGTAAATCTTGTGAAAATATTCATATTGGAAACAGCATGTAGCAAGTGCAAACAGAACTAAATAAATCCTTTAATTTATCACAGTCCCTTCAAATTATGAATTATTCCAGCATTACATCAAATTTGATAAAATCCAAAAATATTTTATCTCAATGTTTTAAAAGTGTTGATGCTGTATACATTGAGTTATTGTACAATTGAATGGAACCCACATTCAAAGTTTTTCCTCAATGTTAAAATTAAATGGTTCTCTCTGTGATTCTTTCTGTTTGCAGTTCTTCTCATTTCATTGTTAGAATTTGCCTCTACTAATGTAATTCATTTGGCATTGCAGACATTCTGATCTTTTCAAATGTGTATTTTGCCAGGTGCCTCAAACATTCATCCTTGGTTTGTGCTGTGGGCTTAAAGTTTATATCTCTCCAAAATTCATATATTGAAATCTAATTCCCAATATGTTGGTGTTAAGATGTGAGGCCAGGCTGGACACAGTGGCTCACACCTGTAATACCAGCACTTTGGGAGGCCGAAGTGGACAGATTACGAGGTCAGGAGTTCAAGACCAGCCTGGCCAACATGGTAAAACCCCATCTCTACTAAAAATACAAAAATTAGCCAGGTGTGGTGGCACACGCCTATAATCCCAGCTACTCGGGAGGCTGAGGGAGGAGAATTGCTTGAACCTGGGAAGCAGAGGTTGCAGTGAGCTGAGATTGTGCCACTGCACTCCAGCCTGGGCAACAGAGCAAGACTCCATCTCAATAAATAAATAAATAAATAAATAAGGGCGGTCTTTGGGATGTGAGTAGGTTAAGGGGGTTGGGGAGCCATCATGAATGGGTTAGTCCCCTTATAAAAGAACCCATAGGGAGCTACTTTGCCCCTTTTGCCCTTATGCCACGTGAAGATGCAGCAGTAAGTTTGAGAAACAAACCTCACCAGGTAACAACTCTGCTGGCACCTAGATCTTGGACTTCCCAACCCCCAGAACTGAGAATAATAAATTTGGTTTATAAATTACCCAGGCTAAGGTAATTTGTTACAGCAGTCCAAATGGACTGAAACAGGTTGTAAACACTTGAAAAATGAGTATCTGTATTGAATCACATATTTTAGCCAGTTTGCTTGTAGGAATACAGCCTATGGCCAAAGAATTAATAGCTGACTCTCATTTGAATGGCCAAGATTTGCTATTTCCAGTATTTTATTTTTGTGTCTGTATGTTGGATATAGGCAAATTTTTACACAACAAACCAGAAAAGTTCAATAGTCTTTCATTCTCTGCTTTCACCAACTTCTTTTAAGTATATTTCAACAATTATCTTAACATTATCACCAGTAGATTAAGCGTACTGTTATAAACACTATTTCTATTTATTCAAAGCTTGAATTGAGCTAGCTGCTAATAACATTTTTTAATTAGCATTGCAACCATATTCATCTACCATATTTTTCCCTCTCCTTTGATTTCTGGGCCATTACTCACTTTCACAATTTGTATGTGACTCACCATTCTATACCTACTTTTGCCTTACCTTAAAATATTTTTTGATTTAATACATTTACATTTTTTCTCCTTTTGCTTTTGGAATTGTATTACTATTATGGGGGGTTTTCTTTTCCTTTTTCAAGAGTTTCTCAAAATTCTTGACCAAAGCCCTATCCCCTGAAGTGAGTAATATTCTTCACTATATTACCGCATCACATGTTTACATCTGGCTAAAATAGGAAACACTACTCGTGTTCTGTAGCTAACTGATAATTGTTAAAAGAAACTTAACAATTGATAACAAATTATAGAAAATGATTATTTTAAGGTTCTTTATACTTGTAATATTTGTAAATAATATGAGTTATCACCTCTTTCTGTAGCTAATTGTATAGGGAGCACATGCAGTTAGTGGCATGTTTCTTAACACATTTCTCATATCAAGAATAACAAATACAATGCAGTGGGGAGTGGAGAAAAGAAATTAAGTGTGGCTACATCTGCAAGTAACAATTGCAGCCATTTTTTCAAGGGTAAAACAATGGTCAATGAGCTATACAGATTATTTGTCACCAGAATAACTGAATCAAGAGGTTCCAACTCATTAATTTTTAAAATTCTCATATACCTGAACATCTGGGACATGAAGAAATAGTGTGTATGTGTTAATAGGCAAAGCTGTAGTAATGACTTCTACCTATTAGAAGCAGTTATCTATTTTCCTGTTACTAATTTTTACACAAAAATACCACAGATGAATATTGACAGAAACTCAGAAAGAAGTATGGCATAAACTAATATGAAGGTAATGTAGTAATGGCAGAAAGTTACAGCTTAAAAGTTTTTACAGTGGGAAGATTATTGTAATAGTGAGAGCCATATATGTTTGTTTTGAAATGAAAATGTACAGCTAAAGAGTATAATGCTCAAATTTTTGTACATGTAGTTTTCGTAATTCAACAAGTAGGGTTAAGAGTCAAGAATTACACAGAATGTTGGATTTTATTTCACGTCTGTTCCTCTTGTCAGACATTGCCATCTTTCCCATGTTTTGTCAGGTGTTCAGTAAGTTAACAACATTCACTCTGTGAAAAGTACCACATGATTTGTTGTATAAATATAGTTGGAATTACACTGTGGTTCCTCATATCCTCAAGCTTATAATTCAGTTTGGAGACTACACTATATAAATGTAGAAATGCCATAATTATGCTTATAAATTGACTTTTTAAAACATGCAAATTAATTTGGTAGAAACTGAATACGTAAGTATGGGGGTGCCATATAAAATAATGATCAATGCCAGTGGGATTAATCAAGGAAAGTTTCTTGGGGAAGTGAATTCTAAACAGAATTTGGTATATTTGTTTATTTAGCATTCATTTTATTTTTTCTAATTATAAATATAATGTATTCTCATATTCTCAAGGTAATAAATTTGCAAATTTTAAATTAGTAGGAAGAGTAAAAGGAATTAAGATCCCACTGTCCAAACGTAATCATTATTCAGGTTCTGCTCTTTTCCTTCCATTTGGTTCTCTGATATTTTCTTCATGGTTGCCATTACAATACATATTCAATATTATGACCCACTTTGTATTTCAGTCAGTGTCCATACATACAACTTTGAATGATACAAACGTCTCATAGAAACTACGTTTAATCAAATGAAGAAACTAAGTTTAATGCCAGTCTATATCAATGTACCATTTCCTTCTAGCTAATTATTTAGGCTTTTCCAAATTTTGTTAACATAAATAACTCCAAAGATATTTTTGTTAACATTTTCTCTTAGTGTTATTTTCCTAAGGTAGACTTTAACAATTTACTATAATAAATTATAGAAAATGATCATTTTAAGGTTCCTTATAATTGTAATATTTGTAAATAATGTTATCACCTCTTTCGAATTAGTTATTTCTGCTTGATATTTTATTGCATTGATCGGAATTCCCAGAATTGTAATTGTAATATAATACTAATTATTAAATATTACATTCCTTCTCATGTTAATAGTTATTATTCTGTAAATATGATGCTATTAGCAAATTTTAGATTGGCATCCTTAATATATTAGTTAGATGTTACTAATTGCACTTTTCTTTAAAAAGGCTCTTTTTGCGGCTTTTTACCCCTGCCGCGGCTTTTTGCGGCTTTTTGCCCCCGCCGCCCCGGGTTTTGGCCGCCGCGGCTTTTTGCCCCCGCCGCCGCTGCTTTTTGCGGCTTTTTCTCCCCGCCGCCGCGACTTTTTGTGTTTTTTTGCCCCCGCTGCTTTCTGCCCGCGCCGCCGCGGCTTTCTGCTCCCCGCCGCTGCGGCTTTTTGCCCCCGTCGCCAAGGCTTTTACCGACGTGGCTTTTTACCCCCACCGCCGCAGCTTTTTGCCCCCGCCGCCGCGGCTTTGAGGGAGGGAGCGGCAGACTCGGCTGCCAGCTCCACTGGCGTCCTGGCAAGGGCAGCGCTGAGGGGCGCTCCTGGTCCAGCTCTCCCGGTTCGGGGGGTTCCTTGCCTACGCGCTGGCGCCCCGGGCTCCCTGCCTCGGCCGCTGTGGCCTGCATAGAGCAGCGCTGCGCGCGCAGGCGATGGGAGAGAAGAAGGACGGCGGTGGCGGGGGTGATACCGTGGCCACAGAGGGTGGCGCAGGGTCCGCGGCCAGCCAGGCGCTGCAGCAGTGTGGGCAGCTCCAGAAACTCATCTGCACCTTCATTGGCAGCCTTCTCGGGCTGGGCACCAAGTGCGCTGTGTCCAACGACCTCACCCAGCAAGAGATACCGACCTTGGAGGTAAGGGGTTCAGGGACCGGGCTGGGCTCCAGGAGCGGCCTGGACACCTCCTTCGGGGACACAGTTCACTCCTGGCCACGTTGCATCCTTGAGCCCGCGTCACGCCCTTGGAGGCATCCCATCCCTCCTGCACTCGCTGATGCCGCAGCAGGAGGACCCGGGACCAGCCCTCACCTTGGGCAGGATTTGTGGAGCCGGTGCATGGTGGGAACTGGGTTGGAGGCTCCAGGGTCCTGTGGGGGGGGGGGTGGGCTACGCGCGGACATCCCCTTACCCCGTGAATTTCCATCGGGTCCGGCCCTCTCATCTTGTAGGTGAGGAAACCGAAGGCCTGAGGGAGAAATGACTTGCCAGGAAACCCTGTTAAGGAGAATTAACAAAGTGTGGTTATGAAAGGAGAACTGAGATGGGAGTCAGACCTGGAGGCCCGCAACCTTGGTTAAGACATTATACCACCTTGAGTCTGGCCTGTTGACTGAGGGTGAGCCACTCCATCCTCGTCTGATTGTGGGGTCTTGACCTCAAGGGGTTTCCTGCAGGAAGAAGCGAATGGGTTTGCTTTCTTAGCTCTGTCCAGTACCTTAGGGACCTGAGGACTGAAGAGATTCTTGTAGAGCCATCTGGTGTATGTCATGGGTGGGCCTTTTTTGAAGGTCAGTCTGCCCAGTGGGCTGGATCAGCCCGAATGAACTGTCATGAATCTTTGGAGTTGTCTGTGTACTTTTAAGGGCTTCTCATCCTTGCACCAAAAGATCCCTTGGAAATTAGGTGGGAAAACCTTAACTTTTGTGGGGCCTTGTGTTTGTCTTACAATTTCATGCACATGGCCAGGTGGGGTGGCTCACACCTGTTATACTGTCCTGGGTCCCTTGAGTCAAGGAGTTTGAGACCAACCTGGACAATATAGTGACATCCCGTCTCTACAAAAAATAAAATATTAGCCAGGGGTGGTTGTGCGCATCTGTAGTCCCAGCTACTACTGTGGCTGAGGCGGGAGGAGCACTTGAGTCTGCACTGAGCTGTGATCTCACCAGTGTATTCCAGCCTGGGCCACAGAGCAACACCTTGACCCAAAAAAAAAAAAAAAAAAAAAAAAAAAAACCAACAAGAAAAATTCTTGAAGATTTTGCATTCTGTCCCACTATCCATTGGTTTTCATGTCTAGATAATGTCAGAAATTCTTTACAATTGCTTCCAGAAGGAGTAGCCTTTTGATCTAGTGCACAGGTGTCCAGTCTTTTGGCTTCTCAGTGCCACGTTGGAAAAAGAATGCTCCTGGGCCACACATAAAATACACTAATGCTAACAACAGCTGCTGAGCTTAAAAAAAAAAAGATTTGTGCATAATTTTCATGACACCCACCACCACAGATAGGCGGAAAAGTCCTTGTAATCAAAGAGTTGGACACGGCTGATCTAGTGTCTTGTCGTCCGTTTTGTCTTTCTCCCTGATTCCAGAATGCAGGTAGAGATGTAGAGACGTGCTCTCAGGACAGCTGTTGAGATTTAAAAAAAATTTGTTGTATTTATTCCCAAGCACAGCTGTTTGTCATTTGCATTGAAAAAGTCTCCATTCAAACTGCTGTCACATATAAAATCTATTTATATAAGTCTGTATTTTTCTGTTGTCTTGGCCTTTGTGGGCAGTAGTGTGTTTTAACCGAGCAAACTGTCCTTCCAAATAATGAAGCCGAAGTCAGCCTACCTGCTTGCCATTTTTCTTCCCCTTCCATTTTTCTAACCTCAGGATAATTGTAAGAATGAATTAAGATTTGTGTTTAAGGCCGGGCACAGTGTCTCAGGCCTGTAATCTCAGCACTTCGGGAGGCAGAGAGGGATGTATCGCTTGAGCTCAGGAGTTGAAGACCAGCCTGGGTAACATACTGAGACTCCATCTTGTATAATTAAATTAAATTTAAAAAAAGAGAAAAAGACCTGTGTTTAAAATTTTAAAAAAGAGGGGAAGTGTAATGCAAAATGTGGACTATGCCAGCTATGATTGGGAAAAATAATTTTTCCTACAGCAGTATCTGTAGACTTGTATTAGCAGCATACTGGTCATAAGCGTTTTGCTTTCGTCAAATATGATGAGGTAAGCTACTTTAAAGTGTGGTGGGGCTTTCTTCTGCATGGCTCCTGGAGGTGTTGAGTCCCAATTTAGCCAATTAATTTGGGTTTAGTTTTGATATGGATAAGGGAGACCAGCTTCATTCATGGTGCACACACAGTTTTGCCAGTAAGGAAAAAAAAAGCCACCTGAATGTTCCTACTCATTAGATGCTATCTGGAGAGCTCCTACCCCACTGCCACAAAGGCCCGGGCCCTTAAAAAGACTCAATGCAGCCTTTCTGTATCTCATACTGTATTCTGCAAGATGCTCTTGTGAAAGAAAGTTGTGCCGCATCAGCCGTCTCCCTCCTGAAGATCCCTGCAGATGAGGATTTGTGTTTTAAAGGTTCTGAGAAGTCCTGCAACAACAGTTCTCAAACTTATTTGTCCAGGGGATCTTTTCTTCCACTGAACGTAGTTGGGGAGACATGGCCTTAAGCCTTGAGCAGAGAAAGAGACAAGAAACTGTTGGCTCACTTACAACCAAGTGTTGTGTTTATGTTTTAGGTTTTTATGAAACCGAGGTGCTGTTTGAGGTTCTAAATCAAACTGGGTGGTTGAAGAGAGGCTGGTATCCCTGTAGAATTAGCCAGGCATGAGAGGTTGCCTTTTGTTGAAGGAGGTGTTTTACAAAGGGAAATAGGGTGTCTCCTGGGCATTGCATTAGCACTTAAATACTTGTATCACTGAAATGAAATGATGAAATGATGAAATGAAATGATGAGATGAAATGATGAGATGAAATGATGAAATGAAATAATGAAATGAAAGGATGAAATGATGAGATGAAATGATGAAATCATGAAATGGAATGATGAAATGAAATGATGAAATGAAATGGTGAAATGAAATGAAATGTAATGATGAAATGAAATGATGAAGTGACATGATGAAATGAAATGATGAAATGAAACGATCAAATGAAGAAAAAATGATATGAAATGATTTTATGAAATGAAGTGAAATGATTAAATGATGAAATAATGAAATGATGAAATGATGAATTGATGAAATGATCAAATGAAACGATGAGATGAAAAGATGAAATGAAATCATGAGATGAAATGAAATCATGAGATGAAATGATGAAATGATGAGATGAAGTGAAATAATGAAATGAAATGATGAAATGATGAAATGCAATGATGTGATGAAATGATGAAATAATGAAATGAAAGGATGAAATGATGAAAGGATGAAATGAAATGATGAAATAAGGAAATGAAATGATGAAATGTAATGATGAAATGATAAAATGATGAAATGAAATGAAATGATGAAATGATATAATTGAAAAGATGAAATTAAATGATTAAATGAAATGAGATGAAATGAAATGACGAAATGAAATGAGATGAAAAGATGAAATGAAATGAGATGAAATCATGAGATGAAATGATGATGAGATGAAGTGAAATAATGAAATGAAATGTTGAGATGAATTGATGAAATGAAATGAAAGAATGAAATGAAATGATGAAATGATGAGATGAAATGATGAGATGAAATGAAATCATGAGATAAAATGATGAAATGATGAGATGAAGTGAAATGATGAAATGATGTGCTGTTGGATTCGGTTTGCCAGTATTTTATTGAGGATTTTTGCATCAATGTTCATCAAGGATATTGCTCTAAAATTCTCTTTTTTGGTTGTGTATCTGCCCGGTTTTGGTATCAGGATGATGCTGGCCTCATAAAATGAGTTAGGGAGGATTCACTCTTTTTCTATTGATTGGAATAGTTTCAGAAGGAATGGTAGCAGTTCCTCCTTGTACCTCTGGTAGAATTCGGCTGTGAATCCATCTGGTCCTGGACTCTTTTTGGTTGGTAAGCTATTGATTATTGCCACAATTTCAGCTCCGGTTATTGGTCTATTCAGAGATTCAGCTTCTTCCTGGTTGCCTTGGGAGAGTGTATGTGTCGAGGAATTTATCCATTTCTTCTAGAATTTCTAGTTTATTTGCGTAGAGGTGTTTGTAGTATTCTCTGATGGTAGATTGTATTTCTGTGGGATCGGTGGTGATATCCCCTTTATCATTTTTTATTGCATCTATTTGATTCTTCTCCCTTTTTTTCTTTATTAGTCTTGCTAGTGGTCTATCAATTTTGTTGATCCTTTCAAAAAATCAGCTCCTGGATTCATTAATTTTTTGAAGGGTTTTTTGTGTCTCTATTTCCTTCAGTTCTGCTCTGATTTTAGTTATTTCTTGCCTTCTGCTAGCTTTTGAATGTGTTTGCTCTTGCTTTTCTAGTTCTTTTAATTGTGATAGGGTGTCAATTTTGGATATTTCCTGCTTTCTCTTGTGGGCATTTAGTGCTATAAATTTCCCTCTACACACTGCTTTGAATGCATCCCAGAGATTCTGGTATGTTGTGTCTTTGTTCTCGTTGGTTTCAAAGAACATCTTTATTTCTGCCTTCATTTCGTTATGTACCCAGTAGTCATTCAGGAGCAGGTTGTTCAGTTTCCATGTAGTTGAGCGGATTTGAGTGAGATTCTTAATCCTGAGTTCTAGTTCGATTGCACTGTGGTCTCAGAGACAGTTTGTTATAATTTCTGTTCTTTTACATTTGCTGAGGAGAGCTTTACTTCCAAGTACGTGGTCAATTTTGGAATGGGTGTGGTGTGGTGCTGAAAAAAATGTATATTCTGTTGATTTGGGGTGGAGAGTTCTATAGATGTCTATTAGGTCTGCTTGGTGCAGAGCTGAGTTCAATTCCTGGGTGTCCTTGTTAACTTTCTGTCTCGTTGATCTGTCTAATGTTGACAGTGGGGTGTTAAAATCTCCCATTATTATTGTGTGGGTATCTAAGTCTGTTTGTAGGTCACTCAGGACTTGCTTTATGAATCTGGGTGTTCCTCTATTGGGTGCATATATATTTAGGATAGTTAGCTCTTCTTGTTGAATTGATCCCTTTACCATTATGTAATGGCCTTCTTTGTCTCTTTTGATCTTTGTTGGTTTAAAGTCTGTTTTATCAGAGACTAGGATTGCAACCCCTGCCTTTTTTTGTTTTCCATTTGCTTGGTAGATCTTCCTCCATCCCTTTATTTTGAGTCTATGTGTGTCTCTGCACATGATATGGGTTTCCTGAATACAGCACACAGTCAAGAGTCTTGACTCCTTATCCAATTTGCCAGTCTGTGTCTTTTAATCGGAGCATTTAGCCTATTTACATTTAAAGTTAATATTGTTATGTGTGAATTTGATCCTGTCATTATGATGTTAGCTGGTTATTTTGCTCGTTAGTTGATGCAGTTTCTTCCTAGCCTCGATGGTCTTTACAATTTGGCATGTTTTTGCAGTGGCTGGTACCGGTTGTTCCTTTCCATGTTTAGTGCTTCCTTCAGGAGCTCTTTTAGGGCAGGCTTGGTGGTGATAAAATCTCTCAGCATTTGCTTGTCTGTAAAGTATTTTATTTCTCCTTCACTTATGAAGCTTAGTTTGGCTGGATATGAAATTCTGGGCTGAAAATTCTTTTCTTTAAGAATGTTGAATATTGGCTCCCACTCTCTTCTGGCTTGTATGGTTTCTGCCAAGAGATCAGCTGTTAGTCTGATGGGCTTCCCTTTGTGGGTAACCCGACCTTTCTCTCTGGCTGCCCTTAACATTTTTTCCTTCATTTCAACTTTGGTGAATCTGACTATTATGTGTCTTGGAGTTGCTCTTCTCGAGGAGTATCTTTGTGGCGTTCTCTGTATTTCCTGAATGTGAACGTTGGCCTGCCTTGCTAGATTGGGGAAGTTCTCCTGGATAATATCTTGCAGAGTGTTTTCCAACTTGGTTCCATTCTCCCCGTCACTTTCAGGTACACCAGTCAGACGTAGGTTTGGTCTTTTCACTAGTCCCGTATTACTTGGAGGCTTTGTTTGTTTCTTTTTATTCTTTTTTCTCTAAACTTCCCTTCTTGCTTCATTTCATTCATTTCATCTTCCATCACTGATACCCTTTCTTCCAGTTGATCGCATCAGCTCCGGAGGCTTCTGCCTTCTTCACGTGGTTCTCAAAACTTGGCTTTCAGATCCATCAGCTCCTTTAAGCATTTCTCTGCATTGGTTATTCCAGTTATACATTCGTCTAATTGTTTTTCAAAGTTTTTAAATTCTTCGCTATTTGTTTGAATTTCCTCCTGTAGCTCGCAGTAGTTTGATCATCTGAAGCCTTCTTCTCTCAACTCGTCAAAGTCATTCTCTGTCCAGCTTTGTTCCACTGCTGGTGAGGAACTGCATTCCTTTGGGGAAGGAGAGGCGCTCTGCTTTTTAGAGTTTCCGGTTTTTCTGCTCTGTTTTCTCCCCATCTTTGTGGTTTTATCAACTTTTGGTCTTTGATGATGGTGATGTACAGATGGGTTTTTGGTGTGGGTGTCCTGTTTGTTAGTTTTCCTTCTAACAGACAGGACCCTCAGCTGCAGGTCTGTTGGAGTTTGCTAGAGGTCCTCTCCAGACCCTGTTTGCCTGGGTATCAGCAGTAGTGGCTGCAGAACAGCGGATTTTCGTGAACCACAAATTCAGCTGTCTGATCATTCCTCTGGAAGTTTGGTCTCTGAGGACTTCCCGGCCGAGTGAGGTGTCAGTCTGTCCCTACTGGGGGGTGCCTCCCAGTTAGGCTGCTCGGGGGTCAGTGACCCACTTTAGGAGGCAGTCTGCCCGTTCTCAGATCTCCAGCTGCGTGCTCAGAGAACCACTATTCTCTTCAAAGCTGTCAGATGGGGACATTTAAGTCTGCAGAGGTTACTGCTGACTTTTAGTTTGTGCCCTGCCCCCAGAGGTGGAGCCTACAGAGGCAGGCAGGCCTCCTGGAGCTGTTGTGGGCTCCACCTAGTTCCAGCTGCCTGGCTGCTTTGTTTACCTAAGCAAGCCTAGGCAATGGTGGGCGCCCCTTCCCCAGCCTCGCTGCCGCCTTGCAGTTTGACCTCAGACTGCTGTGCTAGCAATCAGCAAGACTCCGTGGGCATGAGACCCTCCGAGCCAGATGCGGGACACAATCTCCTGGTGTGCCCTTTTCCAAGCCCGTTGGAAAAGCACCGTAGTAGTGTGAGTGACCCGATTTTCCAGCTGCCGTCTGTCACCCCTTTCTTTGACTAGGAAAGGGAACTCCCTGACCCCTTGTGCTTCCCGAGTGAGGCAATGCCTCGCCCTGCTTGGGATCCCACACGGTGTGCTGCACCCACTGTCCTGCACCCACTGTTTGGCACTCCCTTAGTGAGATGAACCCGGTACCTCAGATGGAAATGCAGAAATCACGTGTCTTCTGTGTCAGTCATGCTGGGAGGTGTAGACCGGAGCTGTTCCTATTCGGCCATCTTGGCTCCACCCCTCATTTCATTATTTCATCATTTCACTTCATTTCATCATTTCATTTCATCATTTCATACCATTTCATCTTTTCATTTCATTTCATCATTTCATTTCACCATTTCACTTCATCATCTCATTTCATCATTTCATTTCATTTCACCATTTCATTTCATCATTTCATCATTCCATTTCATCATTTCATCATTTCATTTCATCTCATCATTTCATTTCATCTCATTTCATCATTTTATCATTTCATTTCATCATTTCATTTCTTCATTTCATCATTTCGTTTCATCATTTCATCATTTCATTTCATCATTCCATTTCATTTCATCTTTTAACTTCATCTCATCATTTCATCATTTCATTTCATCATTTCATCATTTTATCATTTCATTTCATCATTTCTTCATTTCATTTCTTCATTTCATCATTTCGTTTCATCATTTCATCATTTCATTTCATTTTAGTGATACATGTATTTAAGTGCTAATGCGATGCCCAGGAGACACCCTATTTCCCTTTGTAAAACACATCCTTCAACAAAAGGCAACCTCTCATGGCTAAGTCTACAGGGATACCAGCCTCTCTTCAACCACCCAGTTTGATTTAGAACCTCAAACAGCACCTCGGTTTCATAAAAACCTAAAACATAAACACAACACTTGGTTGTAAGTGAGCCAACAGTTTCTTGTCTCTTTCTCTGCTCAAGGCTTAAGGCCATGTCTCCCCAACTATGTTCAGTGGAAGAAAAGATCCCCTGGACAAATAAGTTTGAGAACTGTTGTTGCAGGACTTCTCAGAACCTTTAAAACACAAATCCTCATCTGCAGGGATCTTCAGGAGGGAGACGGCTGATGCGGCACAACTTTCTTTCACAAGAGCATCTTGCAGAATACAGTATGAGATACAGAAAGGCTGCATTGAGTCTTTTTAAGGGCCCGAGCCTTTGTGGCAGTGGGGTAGGAGCTCTCCAGATAGCATCTAATGAGTAGGAACATTTAGGTGGCTTTTTTTTTTTCCTTACTGGCAAAACTGTGTGTGCACCATGAATGAAGCTGGTCTCCCTTATCCATATCAAAACTAAACCCAAATTAATTGGCTAAATTGGGACTCAACACCTCCAGGAGCCATGCAGAAGAAAGCCCCACCACACTTTAAAGTAGCTTACCTCATCATATTTGACGAAAGCAAAACGCTTATGACCAGTATGCTGCTAATACACGTCTACAGATAATGCTGTAGGAAAAATTATTTTTCCCAGTCATAGCTAGCATGGTCCACATTTTGCATTACACTTTCCCCCCTTTTTTAAAATTTTAAACACAGGTCCTTTTCTCTTCTTTTTTAAAATTTTAATTTAATTACACAAGACGGAGTCTCAGTATGTTGCCCAGGCTGGTCTTCAACTCCTGAGCTCAAGCGATACATCAGTCTCCGCCTCCCAAAGTGCTGGGATTACAGGCCTGAGATTACTGTGCCCGGCCTTAAACACAAATCTTAATTCATTCTTACAATTATCCTGAGGTTAGAAAAATGGAAGGGGAAGAAAAATGGCAAGCAGGTAGGCTGACTTCGGCTTCATTATTTGGAAGGACAGTTTGCTCGGTTAAAACACACTACTGCCCACAAAGGCCAAGACAACAGAAAAATACAGACTTATATAAATAGATTTTATATGTGACAGCAGTTTGAAGGAGACTTTTTCAATGCACATGACAAACAGCTGTCCTTGGGAATAAATGACAACAACTTTTTAAATCTCAACAGCTGTCCTGAGAGCACGTCTCTACATCTCTACCTGCATTCTGGAATCAGGGAGAAAGACAAAACGGACGACAAGACACTAGATCAGCCGTGTCCAACTCTTTGATTACAAGGACTTTTCCGCCTATCTGTGGTGGTGGGTATCATGAAAATTATGCACAAACTTTTTTTTTTTTTAAAGCTCATCAGCTATCGTTAGCAGTAGTGTATTTTATGTGTGGCCCAGGAGCATTCTTCTTCCAACCTGGCGCTGAGAAGCCAAAAGACTGGACACCTGTGCACTAGATCAAAAGGCTACTCCTTCTGGAAGCAATTGTAAAGAATTTCTGACATTATCTAGATATGAAAACCAATGGATAGTGGGACAGAATGCAAAATCTGCAAAAATTTTTCTTGTTTTTTTTTTTTTTTTTGAGTCAAGGCCAGGCTGGAATACACTGGTGAGATCACAGCTCAGTGCAGACTCAAGTGCTCGTCCCGCCTCAACCACAGTAGCAGCTGGGACTACGGATGCAGAGAATCATTCCTGGCTAATATGTTATTTTTTGTAGAGACGGGGTCTCACTATATTGTCCAGGTTGGTCTCAAACTCCTTGACTCAAGGGATCCAGGACAGGATAACAGGTGTGAGCCACCACACCTGGCTATGTGCATGAACTTTGAAGACAAATACAAGGCCCCACAAAAGTTAAGGTTTTTCCACTTAATTTCCAGGGTATCTTTTGGTACAAGGATGAGAAACCGTTAAAAGTATACAGACAACTCCAAAGATTCAAGACAGTTCATTCGGTCTGAGCCAGCCCACTGGGCAGACTGACCTTCAAAAAAGGCCCACCCATGACATACACCAGATGGCTCTCCAAGAGTCTCTCCAGTTCTCAGGGTCCCTAAGGTACTGGACAGAGATAGGAAAGCAAACCCATTTGCTTATTCCTGCACGAAACCCCTTGAGGTCAAGACCCCACAATCAGAGGAGGATGGAGTGACTCATCCTCAGTCAACAGGCCAGACTCAAGGTGGTATAACGTCTTAACCAAGGGTGTGGGACTCCAGGTCTGAGTCCTAACTCAGTTCTCCTTTCATAACCACACTTTGTTAATTCTCCTCAACAGGGGTTCCTGGCAAGTCATTTCTCCCTCAGGCCTTCAGTTTCCTCACCAGAAGAGAGGACTGCACCTGATGGAAATTCAGGGAGTAAGGGGATGTCCGCGCGCAACCCACCCCGCCCACGGGCCCCTCGAGCCTCCGTCACAGTTCCCACCACGCGCCCGCTCCACAAATCCTGCCCAAGGTGAGGGCTGGTCCCAGGTCCTCCGGCTGCCGCATCAGCGAGTGCAGAAAGGAGAAGCCTCCAAGGAGGCGACGCGGGCTCAAGGATGCAACGGGGCCAGGAGTGAACTGGGGCCACGAGGGAAGTGTCCGGTCCGCTGCTGGAGCCCAGCCCTGGTCCCTGACCCCCTTTACCTCCACGGTCCGTATCTCCTGCTAGGTGAGGTCCTTAGACACAGCGCACTTGGTGCGCAGCCCGCACAGGCTGCCGTCGGAGACGCCGATGAGCTTCTGGAGCTGCTCGCACTGCTGCAGCGCCCGGCTGGCCGGGGTCCCTGCCCCTCCCTCCGCTGCAGCCGCGTCACCCCTGTCACCGCCCTCCTTCTTCTCTCCCATTGGGCCAAGCGCATTGACGCTCTATGCAGGGTGCAGCGGCCCAGGGGTGGAGCCAGGGGCGTGGGCGTCTAGGCAAGGAATCCCCCAGCCGGGAGATCTGGACCAGGAGCGCCCCTCGGCGCTGCCTGATCCAGGATGCGGGTAGAGCTGGCAGCCGAGTCTGCGGATCCCGTCCTCAGACCCGTGGCGTTGGGGGCAAACAGCCGTGGCGGCAAAAAGCCGCGGTGACGGGGGCAAAAAACCATAGAAAGCCGCGGCGGCAGGGGCAAAAAGCCGCGGTGGCGGTGACAAAATCCGCGGCGGCGGAAGCAAAATGCCGCGCCGGCAAAAAGCCGCGGCGACGGGGGAAAAAGCCGGGGCCACGGGGGCATCAAGCCGCGGCAGCGGGGGAAAAAAGCCTCGGCGGCGGGGGCAAGAAGCCGCGTCAGCGGGGTCAAAACGCCGCCGTGGCGGGGACAAATAGCAGCAAAAAGCTGCGGCGGGGGAAAACGCTGTGGCGGAGGGGGCAAGAAGCAGCGGCGGCTGGGGCAGAAAGCAGCGGTGGCAGAAAGCAGCGGTGGCAAAAAGCCGCGGCGGCGCGGGTAAGAAGCCGCAAAAAGCCGCGGCCGCGGGGTCAAAAAGCCGCAAAAAGCCCGGGCGGCGCGGGGCAAAAAGCCGCGGCGGGAAAGACCTGCGGCGGCGAGGGTGAAAAGCCGTAAAAAGCCGCAGCGGAAAAAGTCGCAGGTGCGGGGGCAAAAAGCTGCGGGGGCAAAACGCCGCAAAAAGCCACGGCGGCAGGGGCAAAAAGCCACGGCGGCGGGGGCAAAAAGCCACGGCGGCGGGGGCAAAAAGCCCCGTAGCGGCAAAAAGCGGCGGGGGCAGAAAGCCGCGGCGACGGGGGCAAAAAGCAGGGGCGGCAAAAAGCCGCGGTGGCCAGGGTCAAAAAGCCGCGACGGCGGGTCAAAAAGCCGCGGCGACGGGGACAGAAAGCCGCGACTGCGGGGGCAAAAAGCCGCGGCGGCGGGAGCAAAACGCTGTGGCGGCAAAAAGCCGCGGCGGCGGGGGAAAAAACCCAGGGCGAAGGGGGCAAAAAGCCGCGGCGGCAAAAAGCTGCGGCGGCGGGGGCAAAAAGCCGTAAAAAGCCGCAGCGTCCGGGGCAAAAAGCCGCGGCGGCGGAGGTAGGAAGCCGCTGCGGCAGGGACAAAAAGCCGCGGCATCGGGGGCAAAAAGGCGCAGCGGGGGCAAAAAGCCGTAGCGGCAAAAAGATGCGGCGGCGGGGGCAAAAAGCACGGGCGGCAAAAAGACACAAAAAGCCGCGGCGGCAAACAGCTGCAGTGGCGGGTGCAAAAAGCCACGGCGGCGGGCGGCAAAGAGTCCCCAAAAGCCGTGGCGGCGGGGGCTAAATTCCACGAGGCCGAGGGCAGAAAGCCGCGGCGGCGGGTGGCAAAGAGTCCCAAAAAGCCGTGGCGGCGGGGGCTAAATTCCGCGAGGCCAAGGGCAGAAAGCCGCAAAAACCCGCGGCAGCGGGGGCAAAAAGCTGCAAAAACCCGCGGCGGCGGGGGCAAAAATCCACGGCGGCAAAAAGCCGCGTCGGTGGGGGCAAAATAATGGGAATGGGGTAGAAGGCCAGCACAGCTTGGCATTTCTGGAGTGTGATGTGGAAGGAAAAGTGCAGCGGAAGACAAAGATGTAAGTAGGCTTGACTCAGTGCAGCTAAGAACCCAGACGTTATCTTGATGTTATCTATCAGCTATTGTTTTGTATTTTAGTAGAGAAGGGGTTTTACCACGTTGGCCAGGATGGTCTGGATCTCCTGACCTGATGATCCACACACCTCAGCCTCCCAAAGTGATGGGATTAGAGGCATGAGCCACAAAGTGATCAAAAAATCTTAAAAAATGTGTATGTAGCCGTCTTTAATCTACCATGTCCATTAGCAGATAAATAACTATAAGCAAAATAATAGCAATGAAAGAAACATAGACTTAGAGTAGATACTCTGATTTATTTAATAAAAATTTGAAAATAGACCAAATTACTCTATGATAAAAAAAATGTTACTATTGAGGATGAGGGTTAGTGCTTGGAAAGGGGCAGGAGAAGTATCACTATTTTCAGTAATGTTCTATTTTCATACATGGTTATAAGCAAATACATGTGTTTCATTAATCAAGCTATCCATACTTAATCATTGTACTTTTCTGCATGTATGATATATGTCAATAAAATGTCTTAAATTATATACACTAAAAATAGACAAAACCACAAGAAGACATACACAAATGTTAAACCTAGAGAGAAATTTGAATATAAGTAAGTCTCTGAATGACTGGTAGAACAAACCGAAAATCAGGATGGAGAGGTTTGGAACAGCATGATTAGCAAAATTGACATATGTGTCTTTTAATATAGGCAGAAACATAGATTAAAAAAAAGGCTTGTCTCAGAGTATGATTTCGAAAATAGTGGAATCGAGTTTGAATCTAGTAAGTACATATAAATAAATGTCTTAAAACTCCTTCACATACTGTGCTCAAGCGATTCTCCCACCTCAGCCTCCTGAGTAGCAGGGACTGCAGGTGCATGACACCATACTAGCTAATTTTTGTAAAGATGGGGTTTCACCATGTTGCCCTGCTGATCTCCAGCTCCTGGACTCGAGATCTGGCCACCTTGGCCTCCCAAAGTGCTGGGATTATAGTTTTGAGGCACCCCGATCAGCCCAGCCTTAAAAAAGGGTGACTACAGATCTTTATCTATGTATGTCTATATCTATCTATAAAATAAACATATGGGCTTATTATATAAAAATATATATTATTAATATTATATAAAAATTTTTTTTCAAGGTAGAAATATATAAAGAGGGTGCATGTAGAGCCTGGGTCATTGTGTAGTGAAGCTCAAGGCCTCTGAAGAAATGCCCCTTGCCTCTTTTGTCTGGGCTAGAATCCGAGAAGGGAAAGCAGCAGATGCACTGGTTCCCAGGTTCTTGGGCATCCCACAGAGAGAAACATGTTTGAGCTAGGGTACCTTTAAACACCCTTGTTCTTACTCTCCTGTTTTATGTAGTGAGCAGAGACTAGCTTCATGAGAACAGACAGTGACAGTGAAGGCTGTCTGTTATTTTGTGCAGCATTAATTGAGAAATTCTAGCACCTGAAGACCTCTGGGCCATTGGAGGGTAGGTGCAGGGGAGGAAAGGGAAGTTTGCATCCCTCCTGCTGTGGAGAGAACCCGTGGGAAGCACAGACCTTGTCCTAACTGAAGGCAGACCCCCTTGCTAACCAGCTTCTCATCAGCCAACCCTGGATGAGTTTCCATGTCTATTTACTAAATAATCTTTATTGCTTTTCTTCATATGGGCAAAGTATGGTTTACAGGGAATATTGTTCCTTTGAGCACCCATCGTGCAAACCCCTTCCTGTTGTGGGAAAACAGGCTTCCATATGTGTCTTATTGGAAACACGTAGGCAATTTCTGTGTTTTTACTGCATCTATGTCATGGATATGGGAACTGAATAGTGCCCATCAAAGGCTCACCTGATGTTGGAAATTGATCTGAGAGTGCGGAAGGACAGAATACTTTCTTTGTTCCTGGGCAGCGGTGGTTGAGGGATGATTTTTGTGGCAGCTACAGTGGCAATGATGGAGGCAGAATGGAGGGCTCAGTACCAAGACAAGGAGAGACTTGGCCTCACAATGGCAGCATTGCAGGGGTGCGCTCTACAGAGCATTTGCTTATATGGTTTTGGGCATTGTCTCTAACGACATTGCTTCCCCAATAGGTTGACCCATTCTAAATAACTCCTTTTCTCTTTAAAAAAGGAAACTTCATTTGTATGACTTGCAATTGTAAATGACACCAATTGGCCAGTTATCATTCAAATTCTGTTACTTAATCCTGCCTTTTCCTGACTATGCAACTATCCCCTAAAAAATTGGACACTTTGTTGCTTACTCATTGTCTTTACACATTTTAAAATGTTGCTTTATGCCCCCAATCCCTAACTACATTTTCAATGTTTTGCAAGTGGAGTCCATGTGTTATTGATTTACATGAAGCTCAAAATAATGCTTATAGTAACTAGTACTTCATAATTAAGCAAAAAGCTCTTATTGAAAAATGACAGAACTATACATAGAGATGACAACATGGAGAGATATTTCATGAGATCACAAAGTTATGGTATGGCAGAACTAGAACGTTGAGTAGAGACTCTGTGTTCCCAATCATTATTTCTACCACCAGCTTTCTATTTTGATGTTAATAATGTTCTTATGTGGGAAACCCTACATATTTGCCAATGTTTAGTTCATTGACAAAGAAATAGAAAGAGCTTCAAGAACACTCTAATCTTTAAAAAATAAAATACCTATAATTGGCCATACGAAAAAATTGGTACTTGACATGTACTGAGATCGTTTTATTTTGTGCTAGACAAATGAAGTCATAGAACAGAATGTGCTTTAAATATTATGAATAGTGCTTGCGTGTGTGTGTGTGTGTGTATTTGTATGTGTTTATAGATGCATATTAGGCCGCTGAAAAGTTTTATTCTTTCCAGGAGAGAGACTGCCAACTTTTGAACCTAATTAGAAGAAGTATATTGCTTCTTCATATTTTTATTAAGGCAAAGTGAGTCTAGTTAAAAATAATTCAACTTGTCGTGGAAATGCTGTCAATTGCTGTGAAGTGAGTTGCTGGCTATGGCTTGTCAGAGCAAATATATTGTACAAATCTTAGGGGGGAATTAGTGCTTATGCATTAAAATCAAATCATCTTGCAGCACACTGAGAAAAAGATTAGATTTTTAAAATAATTTCAAAGTCATGAAAAGAGCAAATATGCTCAATAAAGAGCCTAGCAACCCTCAATGACCAATTCCCCTTTTATATAGTTTGGTATCTGAATTGGAATCCCAGAATCTACAAATTCCTCTGGGTGTGGCTGCTGCATTTTGAAGATTTTATAACACTGCCATCACCAAGCTCTCTTTTGAGATTCACTTTAAGGAGATAATTTACGGGCAACCAGAGAGCATAAACCAAAGTAGATATTTATCTAGATAGCTAGATACATCTCCATATCATTGACAGGATACCTTCTGGCCGAGTGTGAGTACAACCTATGGGTGTGGTTGGAGAGAACATGTGTTCCACCTGAATGGCAGATCAAGATTATTCCTTCTCATCTGCTGCAATGGCTCAGTGTGTTAAGGAGAGGAGCGAGACAGCAAGAACCGCATTCATTCAGTCATACAGACCAAAAGGAGGAATGTCGCCCAGCCCTCTAAACTGACCCAGAACCCAGCTCATGTCTCAACTGCTACCTCTACTACTTAGAAAGAAGTAACACCGCCAAAATATTTTTATTGATCATATACAAATAGATGAAGATGGACTTGGATGTTAAGAAAAATAATACTATACAAAATCAAGAGTAGACAGTCGCCCCTAGATTTAAATTAAGAGTGTGTACATTAGATAATTTAATCCAATGTATCAGGTAAAAACTTGAACAAACCTTTTGGCCTCTTCCTTAAAATTCAGGGAAGCATGTCCTCCACAAAACAGAATCAAAATATAAATAAAAGACTGGCTTAAGATGAAAGGAAACCTTATAAATGAAAAAGAAGCCAGATGAGAGGCACTTAACTGAGAATGAAAAGAAACTGAGTGGACAAAATAATTATGAGAAGATGAACCTTCAAATCAGAAAGAGGGAAAAAAGTTTATTTGATACTATGGGAACTCAAAAGAGAGTGAACAGAAATGTGAAAATTCCAAGAGTACAGAAAAGTAGCATAACTAAATTAAGAGCATGAGGAAATGTATACAATTTTGAGTAATAAGAACAGAAATCAAAAGTTAGTATTGTATGTTATATTTTAGTAGAGCAACACTGAAGAATAATGAAAACAAGAAATAATATTAAATATGAACATATGGAGAACAGAATAGTATTTTTAAAATTTTGAGTTTCTAAGGTTACCTGAAATTTTAATTTTGGTTTCTTATGTAATACCAGAGTTATTAGGAAGGTATTAGCTAATAACACTATTTTCAGTGATATTTTAAGTATTTGTCCTAGAAAAATTTCTATTTTTAAAAAATGTATATTTAAAAATACATTAAATGTGTATATACATCAATCATATGTATCGATTTCTGTTTTTTTTAATTACAAATGAAATCTGTATTTTTGTGTTCCTGGAAAAAAATAAACTTGACTGGATTGTAATATATTATTCATGCTGTAATTCAATGTATTTGAATACTTTAAGAATGTTACATTTATAGTTAACAGATATTGACCTATAAATTTTCTTTCATATAATGATGCTGTGAGGCAATCTAAGAAGAATTAAAATTTAAATTCATGTATTCCTGCTTTTTCCTCTGTTCTCTAACTGTAATATATTTTAATTACAGATGGAGGAACAGATAGATGTTAGATAAATAGGTATATAATAGATAGATCATCCAAAATTCTTATGGTTATATGTAGTCAGTATTTACCTCTATTTTTCTACATGTTTATCCTTCCAATGTAGTTCATTACTTCCTGCACCTTTGATGTCATATATATAAACAGGAAATAACACATGGTGGCCGGGATGTAGAGAGAGCCACAAGACTTGTGAATAAAATCCACCGGCAAGCATGTGGCGATTCCTTCTGCAGTTTTGGAGGGAATGCCAAACGCTATGTTTGCTGTGGAAAGGAGTATGGTAGTTCCTCAAAACATCAAAATGGTATTGCCATATGACTCAGCAGCACCACATCTCAGGATAGCAAAAGAATTGAAAGCAGAGTCTTGAAAAAATATTTGCACATCCATGTTTGCAGCAGCATTATTGGCAATAGCTAAAACGTAGAAGCAATTGAAGTGTCCAACCACAGATGAATGGATAAGCAAAACATGAGATATACATACAATGGAAAATTATTCAGCCTTAAACATGAGGGAAATATTCTGACATATGTTGCAACTTGGATGAAACTTGAGGATATTATGCCAAGTGAAATAAGTTAGTCAGTGAAGGAAAATACAGTATAATTCCATTTGTATAAGAGACTTAAAGTGGACAGAACCATAGAGATAGTACAATGATGATTGCCAGAAGCTGGGGGGAGGAAGGCATGGGGAAGTACTGTTTAATGGCTGTAGAGTTTCAGTTTCACAAGATGAAACGAGTTATGGAGATGGATGGTAGGGATGGCTGCACAATGTTATGACTCTATTTAGTACCACTGAACTGTACACTTAAAATGGTTAACAGAGTACATTTTATGTTATGTGTATTTTACCACAATAAAAAAATAAAATACCTTAGGAATATTTTCATGAAAGAGTCGACATAAAATTCATTTTAATGCATGTGTTTATGCATAGCTTTCTATTTTTCTCTTTTCTATTTATATTCCAAATTAGAATATAATGCTAATCAAGCATAGTGGCTGTGTGTCTTGCTTCCTCTAGTCCGCAGGTAGCATACAAATGTAATAAACTACTCATTAATGTCACATCTATTTATTTTCTGCCTTATACCAAGCTTGTGGGATTCTCTTAAATACAACATTTTTATACTTACACCTAGGCAATACCCATTAGCATCGCCTTCCTAAATCAGGGGAAATTGAGCCTCTGTAAGGTGGAGTAACTTACTAAGATACAAAACTCAGCATTAAAGTCTGTATACTTCAATATCCTGACCCCTTCTCATTTGTCTTTACTGTCTTTTATGTATGTGTTAGATGTTCAATAAATTCTCTTTTTTAAACTGAATTTAAGCCGTGGAGCAGTGTTTTGTTGAATAATAAATATGATATAGGACACTCTTCCTCCCTTTCATTTATGATCCAGTTCATGAAAAAGAGAAATTCTTTCATTGTGCTAGAAGCTTAAAATAATGAAAATGCCACTTTCTACATTAAACAGAAACAGAAGGGAATCGAGGTGAATTGCATGAGACATAGAAAACAAGTGGGAAAGAAATCTAGTATAATTTGCCCTTTGTGGACCTTTATTATTTAGCGTTTGAGTAAATGTTTCCCCCAAATATCTTCCCATCTTAATTCATGTCTATAAAGTAGACATTTATGTCTCACCTTGTCAAGAAGGGCAAACTCTAACATAAACGTTTCCCAAAAATGCTTCCTGCTAAAACGTCAGCTCAGTCTGGCTAGAAATTAAGCTCACTTCATAAAGATTAATTGGCAGCTAATCTTTGCATGCTGTTCTCTGAACTTGAGTGAAAGCTGTCCATCAGGCATACAGGGAATGACGGAAAAGGTGACAACAGAAGATGAATGCTATGTCACTAACCTTCAAAGATGACCTTCCTTTTCTTTCAAATTCTTGATATCTTAAGACTTCATTAATTCATCTCTCTTCGCCCTTGGATCAACATTGTGCTATACCAAAACTCATGTAAAACAATGATCTAATGTAATAAAAATGGCATTGTTTTCATGTAGATGCAAGCTAACTGGCATTTTTACAATCGACATATTTCCTTTGTCAATTTTTCATTCTGTATTGGAAGTAATTGATAGGTATTTTTGAAGGGGTGAAGGTGTTTCTGTGTTCGTTGTGATCCAAACTATTTTTAGACCTAGTGGCGTTTGTAAAACAATTTGTGCCAGCTGACCAAGGACCACTGTGGCAGAAAGCAGCAAACTTGCATAAGATGTCACTGCCTCATAAGTTGGCTTTGAAAACTAGGGGCTTACTCTATACTCTTATGAATCAAAGACATTGATAGATGTAGTATAAGATTACAGTCATATTTTCCTTTTGACAGTCACTTTATAAAGTATGATGTATTGCAATTAATCTCAATTAGCTGATCACAATTAAAATTAATAATGTTTATTATTGCTGATAAACAATCATGACTCTCCGGTTCTCAAATGTGCAAGTAATTCTTGTAATTTTAATACAAATTTGCTTATTATTACTAATTGATTTAATCTCATTGGATTTGGTTCATGGATCCAATTTATTAAAATATTGATAATGGGGTAATGATTTGTCTCTCCATTTCATTTACACTAAAAGCCACAATTCTTACAATGATCTGCAAGCCCATCATGATCTGCCGCATGTTAACCGCCAAAATTCTTTTATATCTTCGCCCTTGATCTTGCCAGTGCTTCTGGCCACCTCACTGTCCTCTGGATATGCCAACATGCTGCTGCCTTATAACCAAAACTCTAGTTAATTTCTTGGGTTGGAAAGATAGCCCTCCATATATCCATTGATCAGCTCATTCAACTTCCTCAAGTCTTTACTGAAACCTCACATTCTCGATGAGACCTATTCAGTATTTCAAACTGCCTCCCAGCTGCAACATTCCAAAACCCCTTACTCTTCTGTGTATTTTTGAAAGGATTTATTGAGATATAATTTACATAGTGTAGAGTGCACACACTAATGTCTACAAGTCAGTGGCTTTTAGTATATGCACAGATAAGTGGAGCCATCATCACAATGAATTTTAGAGCATTTTCATCACTTCAAAAAGAAACTCCACCTTCTTTAGCTGTTTACCTCCTATGCACCCATCCCCTACTCAATCCTAAGCAACCACAAATCTGTTTTCTGTCTCTATAGATTTTCCTATTCTATTTTCATCTAAATAGAATCATACAATAGGTGGCCTTTTGTGCCTGGCTTCTTTCAGTTGGCATAATGCTATCAAGGTTCATGTACGTATTGGTACTTTATTTTTTTTATGACTGTATAACATTCAATTTCATGGATATAACATTTTGTTTATCCAATAACATTTTTATTGACATTTGAGTTGTGTTCAGCCTTTG
Organism: Pan paniscus; assembly: GCF_029289425.2. NCBI lineage: Eukaryota > Metazoa > Chordata > Mammalia > Primates > Hominidae > Pan > Pan paniscus. The sequence goes on along the minus strand of NC_073267.2, from coordinate 38,834,500 downwards.
GCTATTGTAAATACTGCTGCTAAAAATACTTGTGTACAATTTGTGTTTGAACACCTCTTTCCAATAATCTGGGTGTATACCCAGGAATAAATCTCTGGGTCATATGACAGTTCTATGTTTAATATATTTAGAAGCCATCAAACTATTTTCCAAAGTGGCCAGTTCTAGCCATAGAGTATCTAACTGTGGTTTTGATTTGTAGTTGCCTGTTGAGTGATGCTATTGAGCACCTTTTTATGGGATTATTGACCGTTCGTGTATCTTCTTGGGAAACACATCTATTCCTATCATTTATCAGTTTTGAATTGGGATATTTGTTACTGAGTTAAAACAATTTTTCTATGTTCAAGATACATATATATACAGAAATATAGATATGTTTTTCAAATATCTTCCCACAATTTTTGAGCTGCCTTTTGACTTGCTTGGTTGTCCTTTGAAACACCAATGTCTTTAATTTTTAAGAAATTTTAACTATCTAATTTTTATTTTGTTGCTCATGTTTTTGGCGTTACAGCTATTTCTTTGCTAGATCCAAAATCCTGAAGATTTTCCAATATGCTTTATTCTAGCTCTTGCATGTATGTCTTTAATTCATTTGAGTTAATGTTTTTGTATGCTTTGGGGTAAGGGTTCGAATTTATTATTTTGCAAGTGGTGATCCACGCGTATGTTGTTGACCCAGTTGGTTCAAAGACTGTCTCTTCCTCATTGAATTGCACATGGCACCACTGTAAGAATCCATTGACTATAGATACATAGTTTTATATATGGACTCTCAATTCTCTTCCATCAATCTATGTATTTTTCCTTCATCAGTATTGTGTTGTCTTGATTACTGGTGCTTTGCCGTAAGGTTTGGAGCACGGGAGTGTGAATTATCCTAATATGTTTTCTTTTTTCCAGACTATTTTGGCTATTTTGAGTCCCTTACAATTCCATGTGTATTTTAGAATCAGCTTGTCAGTTTCTAGACAGAAGTCTGTTGGGATACTTGCAGGGATTTCATCAAATCTGTAGTTCACCTTGTAAAGTACTACGATATTAAATCTTCCAATTCATGGCTGTAAGATGTTTGCTAATTATTTAGATCTTCTTTAAACAAAAATTTTTAATTTTCGGAGTAAAATCTTCTATCACATTTTCCAAATTAATTATTATTTCTTTTTTTGATGCTATTGTACATTGAAGTGTTTTCTTAATTTCATTTTGGGGTTTTCATTGTAGATGTGTGCAATTGATTTTTGTACATTTATCTTGTATGCTGTAATATTGCTGAAATAATTTACTAGTTCTGTCGTTCAGTGGATTCCTTAAATTTTTCTAGATACAAGAATGTTATTTGCAAATAAAGTTTTATTTCTTCCTGTTCAATATGGGTGACTCTTATTTCTTTACTTGCCGATTTGCCCTGCATAAAATATTTAGCACAGTGTTGACTAGAAGAGGTCAAAGTATATATCTTATTCTTATCTCTGACCATAGCGGGAAAGTATCCTTTCTTTCACCACTAAGTTGAATGTTTGCTGTTGGCTTTTCACAGGTGCCATGTATCTGGTGTAGAAAGTTCTCTATTCCTGGTTCATTGAGTTTTTATTTTTATTTGTAATCATGAAAGCATTTGGATTTTGTTAAATGTCTTTTCTGAATCTATCGAGATGATCATGCAATTCTCTTTCTTATTCTATGTATAAGATGTATTACCTTAATGGATTTTGGGCTGTTGAACCAACTTGGGATTACTAGTATAAATTTCACTTTGTCATAGTGTGTAATTCTTTTATATGTTGCTAGATCTGATTTGTTAGTATTTTTAAAGGAATTTTGCATTTATACTTATAGTAGTTTTATTTTTCTATGCTATTTGGACTAAATTTTGTATCAAGGTAACACTGGCCCCACAGAATAAATTGGGAAGTGAATATTTCTCTTTTTAAAAAAAGTTAGTCAAGAATTAATATCAGTCAATACTAACAAATATGATTATTATAACTTATTAATTTCTCTAATTTTTATTTTCTTCCTTCTGCTTGCTTTAGGTTTAGTTTGCTATTTTTTCCAGTGCCTTAATGTGGAAGGTCATCTTATCTCATCCTTTCCTTTGTCTTTTCATTTTCTAAATGGTGTCTTTTTAGCATCAGGTGAGCTCCCCAGGTGGGTAGTACTCCATGTTTATTGCTGTACAACAATGACAGGTAATATGCCCTGAAGACAATGGAAACTTAACATTCAAATTCCTCCTAGATTCCACCTTATGTGATATGTCTCTTCCTTTGATTGGTCTGAATTTCTACCCTTTCTCTATTATAAACCATGAGTACAATAGCATTCAATGAGTTCTGTGAGTCTTTCTAGTTAATACTTGAAACTGAGGGTGTTCTGGGGAAACCCCTGAACTGGCAGTTGGTGTCAAAAGTGAGAATCATCTTATATGGCCTCTTCCTTTGAACTTTGCAGATGGACCCAAACTCTGCACAATTTGGGCCAGAAGTCTCGTGTTGACTTTGCAGCCTAAATTATTTTGTAGTTTGTCTAACCCTCAATAAATTTGTTTTCATCAAATATTGTATTTGTTACCCCAAAATTACCATCATGTTTTTTTCTCCAAATAACTAACATTGGGAGAAATAGCCAGCTGAATCTGTAACTCAACAGAAACAAGTGATCCATATACCATATAAGTGGCCATTTCATTTTGCCTCCTTCCACCAAATCTTAGCAATGTCAACCATTGCCATGAGCCACTGTAGGCCTACCAGCTACAAACAAACAAGGATCTTTTAAAAACACTTCATACTCCCATTTGATAAATTTCCCAGCAAAGAGTTGCCTACTTTAACTCTATGCAAGTGGCTCATATTCGCGAAGTCTGGAGATATTATTCATGTAGTGTGAGAAAAATCATCCCAGCGATGCCAGCACATTCTCCTTCCCATGATCTGCTTAGTTTGCAAACATATTCAGGCCATGGGTGAGAGATATGTATTTCACAGTACAACAATTTTATGGAGGGCACTGAAACTTAGATTGAGCATTTTAGTACAGTGACACATCACTGAATGATAGGGATACGTTCTAACAGATGCATCCATAGGCAGTTTCATCATTTTGCAAACATCAGAGAGAATATTACAACCACCTAGTTTGTACAGCCTACCACGTCTAGGTTATATGGTATAGCCTCTCTCTCCTAGGCTACAAACCTGTGAACTACATTACTGTACTGAATAATGCAGGCAATAAGAACACAGTGATAAGAGTTTATGTATCTAAACATAATTAAACATAGAAAAGTATGTAAAAATATGTATTATCTCATGGGACCTCTTTTGTATATGTAATCCATCTTTGACTGAAATGTTATTATGCATGACATGACTCTATGACAAAAATAATACATTGTAAAAAATGTACACATATATCTAACATATTAATATTATAAAAATAAAAATATTTATTCAGTGTAAGAATTTGTAACGATCACAAAATGTTCACAGCTTATATTTTAGTACAGTTTCAAATGCCCAGTGGGTTAATTTGAAAGAATGCTTCCAAACGTGAGGTGACCCCTGAGAACAGCATAATCCACTGCTGTCTCCCACATTGAGTTTCTCAGTTTGTGCTCTTTTAATTTTGGGGGGAGGGAAGCCAGTCCTTTAAACCGATCTTCAGCATGATGGCAGAGCCAAGGAGTGTGGACAAGTGGCACGGTGTCTGACTTTGTTCCAGCAGCCACTTGGGCATTCTCAGGGTCTTCTCTGCCCTAGGGATAGCACCACTATTGAAAACACGTCTTTGTGACATTCTCTATGCCAGGAACTCCCAACACATTTTCCTTGAAACTGATGAAATGAATAAAAATAAACCAAGAGGTGTGCTGTTTGTTTCTGTTTCCTCCTTTCTGCAGCCCTTCTTGATCATCTAATATTTTAAAATACATTGTCGATCACCAAAAGTAGCAGAAGGGCTTTATTGATTTGTAGCAGATGTATTAATAGCCCAGCCCCTATTCCTTACCTGTAGCTGCTGGGAAGAAAACCATTCTTAACACTCTACAAGGCCTCATCTCCAGAATTTGCACCTGTTTCTAGCTGAAGACTTTCTCTAGCAGCACGGGAGCTTTTTACTGGGCATGAAGTGGGAAGAAAAGGTGAGGGTAACTAAGAAGAATTTCCCTGGATTCAGTGATGTAATTCTGAGGCATGTTCCACATAGCTTCCCATAGAACTAAGCCCAGATATCTAACACAGGAACTTGCCTCTTAACACGTGTGGTATTGGCTTTTCTATCTTTCCTGTTTTATTTTGTTCTCTTTTCCTTGTCTCACTTTCGCTGTGTCCTCACTCCTGCTTTAAGAATACCCAAACAAATACGTTCATTTATTTTTTTAGACTCTCAGAACACAGTTGATAGTTGAACTTGTAATCTATGATAATCAGCTTGGATGCTATACTGACAGGAAGATGGTGAACTCACAATGTCTAATTAAGATAAAATTAAAAAATATATTGATTCATGTCCAAAGATTTAAAAAACCTAAGCAGCAGTGTCACAATTTCTTCTTTTTAGTTTACATGGTTTCTTAAATGCCTACAGTTATTTTAAAGGAAGACTTGTGTCTAGGAAAAATTGAGACATATGGAGTAAATTACTAACCCATTTCTCCTTGAAATCCATTAGATGCTTGATGATTTTTCACATATATTTCTGAATTGAAAAGCTAGTTGTGAATTATTTTTATAAGCATATCCTTATGTAATATTTTGTTTTTACCAGTGAATTGAAGGTTTAAAGATTAAATTATTCTATCCAGAGAATAAAAAGCAATTATTTCACAAGGAGAACATGTGTATGTTGACACGACATTTTAAAATCTAGATTTTAAAATAGGTCCCATATTACTTTTGAGTCGATTAGAATATGTTTGTATCAGTCTGTCTACAGTTTTACACCTGTCAAAATGTACGTGAACTACAACAAGTACCTTGAACAATTTCGAAATTTATTATTCCTCTGAAACTGATTAAAAGAATTATGGTAGAGTGAAATTCTGATTGGCATAATTTGGGAGAGAAATTATTCCTTGGACATCAACCTCTGCCAAGATAGTTTATAATGACATGGAGACTTTTTGATTTACAAAATTTGTTATATAAAAAATACTAAGACGATGACAGATAATACACAGACTTTAATTAAAATTGTACTGAAATTGAATGTCTAAATAAATTAGAAGTGTACGTGGTACATCTAATTGCATGTTTATATATTTTATTTGTGCATTTTATTCCTAGGGTTGCTTTTGCTTTAGTTTGTAAAATGTTCTTATTTTTATGATAATGTAGTATATACTAAATAAAGAAAAATCAGGAAATAGGAAATGAAGAAAACATTAGCTATTATCAACCAAATAAAAATTGTGCAATCTCTAAGCACATGAACTATGTATTATTTGTACAGCATGTACAGTGTTTATGCTTCATAGGGTGAGGTAGAGACTGCAAAACATTGAACCTGGGACAAATAAGAAAGTAAGGAAATTTTCACAATATATTAATATTATAGAAAATGTTGAACTTAACAGTTAAGATACAAGTAGTGAAAAATGATAGCATTTAAGGAGATCTAGAAAACTTAATCTATATCTGTAACGTGTGAGAAGTATTAGAATAATGCTTGCATTTCTCGATTGGCATCGATTTCTATTGAGACTGGAAACAGAAGTGAGGGAAAAAGAATTTAAATTATGGATACTTGAGTTTTATACCTAGGAGTTTGAGAAATACATTTTGTCACTATCAAATCAGTTGGCACAAGAGTGTACAAAACTCCCTAATTGTGTCTATGTGGAGAAGACATAGACAACCGGAGAACAGCAAAATAGAAATAGCAAAAAAGCACAAAAAAATTTTACCTGTATTTTTACATAAAAGCCAATTAGAGTAGGAAAACATGAAATTTGTGTTTTATCAAAATTGTTCTCTTTCTCATAATATAGCTGATTATATTACTGGAAAAAAATTGAAGCATTGGCATGTTCACCAAAAAAAGTAAAACATAAGGTCAAAACCATGGGAATGCAGGGAGCAGACAAAATATACCTACACACCGAAACTGATTTTGCCCTACGGACATGTACCAAAATGAATGAGTGCAGATTCCTACTGTCATACATCACATAGGACAGTAAAGAAATACATAGCTTTTCCCAAGATAGGGCATCACACAGCAGCTCCTCCCTAAAGCTAGGACCAAAATTTCTATCCTCAGTATAAAGAAGAATCAGAGGTAAATTAGTCCCATTTCACATTCCCTGGAAACGGCAAATAAAAATGACTTGAGATTGGACAGATTTAAAGAAACTCAATCATTAATGATTTACAGCAATTAATTTAAAAATTGTTTAAGTGTGCAGTCCAAACATACGTCCAAACACCTTTAGGCCAAGAATTAACATAATGTGGTCCCAGAATGGTGGTGCCTTTAGTAGACTCACAAAAAAATTCAAATTCTCTTTGGCAAATTTTCTTCTTACTAATCCTCAAAAGTGCACAAAAATAATTTTCAGAGAAAAATAAATATTTGTCATTCAAAGGCATCTAAGTACGCAAGGAAATGATATTCCACCATTTGAAAGGAAAGCAGAAAAATAGTACAAACCGATCCACAAAGGTTCATTAGTAGAAATATCACTGTTAGATTATAAAGCACATTGGCTTTAAAAAAATTTTAAAAAAATATATTTTTAGGACACTAAAAAATTGATGTAGCAAATTTGAAAACTAGTTTGTATAAAAATATAGTATTTTAAATTAAAAACTCAAAAATGAACTCATCAGATTAGATGTGGCCATGGTGGGAGTTAATAAATATTTCAGAATGCATTACAGAAAATTTAAAAAAATGCAAAATGTGGACAGAATTATGAAGAGACATGGAAGATACAGTGAGAAAGTGTAGCATGTGTTTAGTGAGTGTTCTCATAGAAGGAAACTGGGAAGGGACAATATGTGATGGTATTTTGGCTGAAAGTTCTCTAGATTTTGTAAGACACTAAACCGCATATTCAAAAATTCCATGCATGCTAAGCAAGCTACAATGGAGATAAACCTACACCTATGTATCTCCTAGAGAAATAGTAAAGAATCAGGAAGGGAAAAATATTTCAATTAGCACTAGAAAAATCAAATTACCTTTAATCATATTGAAATCTGAAAGAATGAAAAGTAAAATAAACAATATTATTTGTTAAGAATAATAATGCCATTCTGAAATTCTCAACCAAGAAAAATATTCATCAACCTATGGCTAAATAACATATTTAGAGACAAAAAACAAAACGCCTCCAGCAGAATTCCACTAAAGAAACTAAAGAGAAACTCTGAAAACATGTTTCAGAAAGGTTGAAGTTCTGAAATCAAAGAATGAACACAGAGCAAAATATATTGTAAACATACACATAGATCTAAATAAAAAATTAGGTGTTGAAACAAAAAGATATTTAAAATTAGATAAGCACTGCAATATGTATGTTAGGAAGTAAATTATTAGGGCTGAAGTATTCAAAGACCCCTTAATTGTCTGACAAGAGCAGAAAGGTGAGTATGACTTTGCAAATCTTTTTTTTTTTTTAAGAAGGGGTCTCACTCACTCTTTCGCCCAGGCTGGAGTGCGGTGGCGTCATCTCCGCTCACTGCAACCTCTGCCTCCCAGGTTCAAGCAATTCTCCTGCCTCAGCCTCCTGAGTAGCGGGGATTACAGCCTCGTGCCACTACGCCTGGCTAATTTTTGTATTTTTAGTAGAGACGGGGTTTCACCATGTTGGTCAGGCTAGTCTCCAACTCCTGACCTCGTGATCCACACGCCTCGGCCTTGCGAAGTGTTGAGATTACAGGCGTGAGCCACTGCGCGTGACTGACTTTGGAACTGTAATAAATTCACTGGACATTATGCATTTCTCTGTTGTATCTGTGAAAACAATAAAAATAAAAGTCATAATTTAAAAACAAGAAGACAGAAACTGATAGGACAAAATGAGACATTATATATATATATCTATATATACAACAAATTAATAAAACAAATTAAGTATAAATGATCAAAGATTAACTTAAACGTAAGTAGACAATGTTTTTGTTAAAATACAAAGATTGGCAAAATTAAAAATATCCGTCTCTATCATAGTTACAAGAGAGGCAACTAATATATACATTTTCAGAAACTTTGAAGTTCAAACAATACAGATAGTGTGTATATATGATATACATACAAACATACTACATGAATATAATTTTTTAAAAAGTTGCTATGCAGACAAAATAGAATGTAAGTTAGAAACATTTATTAAATTAAGTTAGTCTAAGCAGTGTGATACAAGTTTGAAGTTATTAAGAAGATGTGATGACTTAAATGTGCATTAGCCTGATACATATATACATATATACACACACACCATACACTCTCTCTCACACACACACACGTATTTAGAGAGAGAGTCAAACTACATAAAGCAAAAATATCAGAAAGTAAGTAGAAATGGATAAGCCCCCAAATCATTATAGACATTTCAAACACACATCTTTCAGTAATAGATAAAAGAAAAAATTAAAAGAGTAAGTTTTAAAAGAAGCTAGTGGATTTTAAAAAGGGCAAATGTTATATAAGGAACATGAATATTATAATTCATGTCATTTTCATGTTCATACAGAATACTTACAAAAATTAACAATTTCTAGACCATACGACAAATTCAAACAATTTTCACGGAAATAACGTGACACAGAATATATTTCCTAAACAAACAGCAATGAAGGTAGATATCAATAGAAAAAAGAAAGCTAGAAACATAAGTCTAATAATATTGGTTGGAAGCTATTTTAATGAATATTGAAATATTTTAAAGGTGAATAGTCAATACAAATGAACTAAACACTTTTGTGAGGCCACTAAGATGCATGTGTAATGTGTAATGCCTCCTTTTATAAGGAGTAAATCTGTAACATCACCTGGGCTATTTGACAACTGCAAAGTGAATGTGAGAAGGAAAGAAACAGTGAGAGAGAGAGAGAGAGATAAAACCAGTAACATAAACATAAAGAATGAAGGAAATATCCAGGCACCATGGTTCACGCCTGTAATCCCAGCGCTTTGGGAGGCCGAGGCAGGTGGATCACCTGAGGTCAGGAGTTTGAGACCAGCCTAGTCCAACATGGTGAAACCCACTCTCTACTACATATACAAAAATTATCCTGGCATGGTGGCATGCATCTGTAATCCCAGCTACTCGGGAGGCTGAGGTGGGAGAATTGCTTGAACGTGGGGGCTGGAGGTTGCAGTGAGTAGAGATCACGCCACTACACTCCAGCTTGTGCGACAGAGCAAGACTCCATCTCAAAAAAAAAAAAAAAAAAGGAGGAAATAGTACATGAAAAAGCAGAAGTAAAGCAACTGAGTATATATTTAAAAATGCAAAAGCTCACTTTTTCAGAAAAATATTAAAATACTAAATCTAAGAAATATCTAGGTAGACTGGCGGAGAAAAATACAGAAAATGCACAAAAAAACAATTACCTGGAATGCGAAGGATACAAAACTTCAGCAGTTGTAGATTTTAAATAAGCAATGACTTTGAGTTCAAACATGATGGGGTATATTGAAAAGAATCTCTCAGAAAAAAAGGAAAAGAAAACTGTTATAGAGCTATGTACAAAATGTTAAGCACTATTGAAGTCTTCCAAATCTAACAGTTATGGAGTTATTCGTCTTGGACTAACTCTCCTGAAAAGAAAAAAACAAAACAAAACAAAAAAACCTAAAAACCTGGATAAAATAGCCTACCGTGGGCACTGGCAATGCAACCAAGCAGGTAAGACCTGGGTGCTACAATCTCTTTGTCAGAACACGAAGCATTCATACACTCTTCTCAACCTCACTCTCACCTTTTAATCTTAGATCTACTATTAAATGTATTCAACATTACTATCAATCCTTTGGTCAAAATTTCTTTACTCACATTGTGCTTGATGTACTTGGAGAGACTGTTCAAGAAAGTGTGAGTAGTGAATTCCTCAAACTCTTGCATATTTAAAATTACATTTTTGAACCTTGATGCTTGAAGTGTAGCTTGGGTAACGGGTGGGCTTTAAGCCAATTTTGGCATGCAAGGGGTTGAGTTTATTAGGCATCAGCACCTCTGAAAATTGTGGGGATGCAGGCTTAATTTCAACATTATTCTAAATACTTGAAAGATATTATATAAGTCTTTAATAAATTCCTGTGTCTATCAATGGTTCACATTAGCTCAATATCCATGATTAAACATCTATAAAATCAAGGCACTGTTATTTAGTGGAGACTTGCTGGCTATTCTATGAGAGGAGGTATTGTTATTGTGATCTCATCTTCTCATAAAAGTGTATCATATTACTCATAACCAGCCCTTCATATTCGATTCCTACTTTGGTGTTTTAAAATAAGATATCTTTGAAACACTTGAATTCAAAGAGGGAATCTGAATAGTTTTTAAAATGTCGATGAAATGCCATTTCTTCATGCTTGAACAAATAAAAATTGACTAAAGTGCTTCTCTTCAAACTTTCTGGAACATTTTTTATCTAAATTCTAAGAACAATCACAATAGGTTTTAACCAGAAATGTGAGAATATTCTAAATGTTAGGGTGGAAAAATTTTTGAAATAATTTTATAGTAATTTTTATCATCATAGTGACAGTGTGCTAAATTTTTTTAAGTCAAATGTTACTGTGGACATTTAAGTCAAGATTCTAAGAAGCTGTTCTAAAGTCCAAAATTTAGTTTCATATACAATGATATTATATATATTTGCATATAAAATTAATATATGTGAGCCATGTTTCAAACAGTTGAGAGATTATTATATCAAAGATTCTTGATTATATAAAATGCCAATTACTTATAGGCACACATGCTTTAAATAATTACAAAGGCAGTTGTCGTTGATTCTACTGTTGCTACTGGCATTTATATGGACATAATATTATGGTCTGAAGAATATTTAGGTAAATTTATCACTCATATGATCAGAAGAACAATGCAAGATAGTTTATATCTGAAAGGAAAAAATCTTTATATGGTTTTGAAAGCCTAAATCATTAACAACTTGGATAATAATTAGCATAAAAATACACAAACATGCCCTCTTCCTAGCAGTAAGTACACAGTGACAACAGAACCAAAGCATGTGGCTATGTGCATGTTTATATTTCAAGACGCAGAGCACTCTATTCCTCCTCTCTGCCCTTTCTAGATGGTACAATTCCTCATGAATCTAAGTGCAGTCATAGGGTGGATTAGGGTGACCTGCCATTTGTATGCAACTGATCTCTATTTTGGAAGTAATTAATGTAAAAATATACTTTTAAAAGATAATTTCAGGGCAAACTAGCATGGTTTCACCCTTTTTCTTTGTAACATTTTTTCTAAGGTTGGAAAAGTAAGGTAGACTTTAGTACGATTTTTAATAATAAGTTTTCAAAGTGAGACGCAAAATGGTGGCGCCAACACATTTCAAGTCTGCTACATTTTGAATACACTTATTGGAGAAAAGACCTTCTCCTCATTTTTCTCTTACAGGAAAGGAAATAACATGTACAGTTGACCCTTAAGCAACACGGAGGTTGGGGTGCTGGCCCCCCTGCACAGTAGAAAATCCACTATAACTTTGACTTCTCCAAAACTTAACTACTAATAGCCTACTGTAAGCCTTACAAATAACACAGTCAAGTAACATATATTTAATATCTTATATGTCTTGTATACTGTATTAACAAACATGCCAGAGAAAAGAAAAAGAAAATCAGAAGGAAAATATATTTACTAGTTATTAAGTGGAAGTAGATGATCAAACAGGTCTTCATCCTCATCCTTTTCATGGGCAGGGTGTGGAGAAAGATGTAGAATTGTTGGTTTTGTTAAGTGGACCTGCACAGTTCAAACCCCTGTGGTGTAAAGGCCATCTGTATAGCCATTGAATAGCAATTTATTTTTAGAAATTAAACTCACTAAAATACTCTAAGAAGGATGCCAAGAAAAAAAATGAATAAGTATTTTTGGTTCATCTATTTCATCATTTCATCATTTCATTTCATTTCATCATTTCATTTCATCTCATCATTTCATTATTTCTTTTTTTATTAAATTTTTGTATTTTTTTATTATTATTATACTTTCAGTTTTAGGGTACATGTGCACAATGTGCAGGTTAGTTACATATGTATACATGTGCCATGCTGGTGTGCTGCACCCATTTACTCGACATTTAGCATTAGGTGTTTCTCCTAATGCTATCCCTCCCCCTTCCCCCACCGCACGACAGTCTCCAGAGTGTGATGTTCCCCTTCCTGTGTCCATGTGTTCTCATTGTTCAATTTCCACCTATGAGTGAGAATATGCGGTGTTTGGTTTTTTTGTTCTTGTGATAGTTTACTGAGAATGATGATTTCCAATGTCATCCATGTCCCTACAAAGGACATGAACTCATCATTTTTTATGGCTGCATAGTATTCCACGGTGTATACGTGCCACATTTTCTTAATCCAGTCTATCATTGTTGGACATTTGGCTTGGTTCCAAGTCTTTGCTATTGTGAATAGTGCCGCAATAAACATACGTGTTCATGTGTCTTTATAGCAGCATGATTTATAGTCCTTTGCGTATATACCCAGTAATGGGATGGCTGGGTCAAATGGTATTTCTAGTTCTAGATCCCTGAGGAATGGCCACACTGACTTCCACAATGGTTGAACTAGTTTACAGTCTCACCAACAGTGTAAAAGTGTTCCTACTTCTCCACATCCTCTCCAGCACCTGTTGTTTCCTTTTTAATGATTGCCATTCTAACTGGTGTGAGACGGTAAAACCCAACGTGGTAAAACCCCTTCTCTACTAAAATACAAAAAATTAGCTGATAGATAACATCAAGATAACATCTGGGTTCTTAGCTGCACTGAGTCAAACCTACTTACATCTTTGTCTTCCGCTGCACTTTTCTTTCCACATCAATTTTCCTTCCACATCACACTCCACGAATGCCAAGCTGTGCTGGCCTTCTACCCCATTTTCACTATTTTGCCCCCACCGCCGCGACTTTTTCCAGCACGGCTTTTTGCCCCCGCTGCCGAGGCTTTTTGCGGCTTTTGGCCCCCGCGGCTTTTTCAGGCTTTTCGCCCCCGCCGCAGCGGCTTTTTTTCCCCGCCGCCACAGGTTTTTCCCGCCGCGGCTTATTGCCCCCGCCGCCCGGGCTTTTTGCAGCTTCTTGACATCGCCGCCGTGGCTTTTTGTGCCCCCCGCTGACGTGGCTTTTCGCCGACGTGGCTTTTTACCCCCGCCACCGCTTTTTACCGCCGCACCTTTTTCATCCCGCCTTCGCGGCTTTTTGCCTCCGCCGCCCCGGCTTTTTGCCCCCACCGCCACGGGTCTGAGGACGGGATCCGCAGACTCGACTGCCAGCTCTACTGGCATCCTGGCTCAGGCAGCGCCAAGGGGCGCTCCTGGTCCAGCTCTCCTGGCTGGCCTGTTCCTTGCCTAGACGCCCGTGCCCCGGGCTCCGCCCCTGGGCTGCTACAGCCTGCATAGAGCGGCAATGCGCTCGGAGGCGATGGGAGAGAAGAAGGAGGCCGGTGGCGGGGGTGACGCGGCTGCAGCGGAGGGAGGCGCAGGGGCCGCGGCCAGCTGGCGCTGCAGCAGTGCGGGCAGCTCCAGAAGCTCGTCGGCATCTCCGTCGGCAGCCTGCGCGGGCTGCGCACCAAGTGCGCTGTGTCCAAGGACCTCACCCAGCAGGAGATACGGACTGTGGAGGTAAGGGGGTCGGGGACCAGGGCTGGGCTCCAGCAGCGGACCGGACACCTCCCTCGTGGCCCCAGTTCACTCCTGGCCGCCTTGCATCCTTGAGCCCGCGTCGCCCCATTGGAGGCTTCTCCTCCCTCTTGCACTTGATGATGTGGCAGCCGGAGGACCCGGGACCAGCCCTCACCTTGGGCAGGATTTGTGGAGCGGGTGCGTGGTGGGAACTGTGATGGAGGCTCGAGGGGCCCGTGGGCGGGGTGGGCTGTGGGCGGACATCCCCTTACCCCCTGAATTTCCATCTGGTGCAGCTCTCTCTTCTTGTAGGTGAGGAAACTGAAGGCCTGAGGGAGAAATAACTTGCCAGGAACCCCTGTTAAGGAGAATTTAAAAAGTGTGGTTATGAAAGGAGAACTGAGTTGGGACTCAGACCTGGAGTCCCACACCCTTGGTTAAGACATTATACCACCTTGAGTCTGGCCTGTTGACTGAGGGTGAGGCACTCCATCCTCCTCTGATTGTGGGGTCTTGACGTTTCGTGCAGGAATAAGCGAATGGGTTTACTTTCCCAGCTCTGTCCAGTACCTTAGGGACCCTGAGAACTGGAGAGATTCTTGGAGAGCCATCTGGTGTATGTCATGGGTGGGCCTTTTTTGAAGGTCAGTCTGCCCAGTGGGCTGGCTCAGCCCGAATGAACTGTCTTGAATCTTTGGAGTTGTCTGTGTACTTTTAATGGTTTCTCATCCTTGCACCAAAAGATCCCCTGGAAATTAGGTGGGAAAACCTTAACTTTTGTGGGGCCTTGTATTTGTCTTCAAAGTTCATGCACATGGCCAGGTGTGGTGGCTCACACCTGTTATCCTGTCCTGGATCCCTTGAGTCAAGGAGTTTGAGACCAACCTGGACAATATAGTGAGACCCCGTCTCTACAAAAAATAAAATATTAGCCAGGAATGGTTCTGTGCATCTGTAGTCCCAGCTACTACTGTGGTTGAGGCGGGACTAGCACTTGAGCCTGCACTGAGCTGTGATCTCACCAGTGTTTTCCAGCCTGGGCCACAGAGCAACACCTTGACTCAAAAAAAAAAAAAAAAACCAACAAGAAAAATTTTTGAAGATTTTGCATTCTGTCCCACTATCCATTGGTTTTCATATCTAGATAATGTCAGAAATTCTTTACAATTGCTTCCAGAAAGAGTGGCATTTTGATCTAGTGCACAGGTGTCCAGTCTTTTGGCTTCTCAGTGCCACGTTGGAAGAAGAATGCTCCTGGGCCACACATAAAATACACTACTGCTAACGATAGCTGATGAGCTTAAAAAAAAAAAAGTTTGTGCATAATTTTCATGATACCCACCACCACAGATAGGCGGAAAAGTCCTTGTAATCAAAGGGTTGGACACGGCTGATCTAGTGTCTTGTCGTCCGTTTTGTCTTTCTCCCTGATTCCAGAATGCAGGTAGAGATGTAGAGACGTGCTCTCAGGACAGCTGTTGAGATAAAAAAATTTGTTGTCATTTATTCCCAAGGATAGCTGTTTGTCATTTGCATTGAAAAAGTCTCCATTCAAACTATTGTCACATATAGAATCTATTTATATAAGTCTGTATTTTTCTGTTGTCTTGGCCTTTGTGAGCAGTAGTGTGTTTTAACCGAGCAAACTGTCCTTCCAAATAATGAAGCCGAAGTCAGCCTACCTGCTTGCCATTTTTCTTCCCCTTCCATTTTTCTAACCTCAGGATAATTGTAAGAATGAATTAAGATTTATGTTTAAGGCCGGGCACAGTGTCTCAGGCCTGTAATCCCAGCACTTTGGGAGGCGGAGACGGGTGTATCGCTTGAGCTCAGGAGTTGAAGACCAGCCTGGGCAACATACTGAGACTCCGTCTTGTGTAATTAAATTAAATTTTAAAAAAGAAGAGAAAAGGACCTGTGTTTAAAATTTTAAAAAAGGGGGGGAAGTGTAATGCAAAATGTGGACCATGCTAGCTATGATTGGGAAAAATAATTTTTCCTACAGCATTATCTGTAGACTTGTATTAGCAGCATACTGGTCATAAGCGTTTCACTTTCGTCAAATATGATGAGGTAAGCTACTTTAAAGTGTGGCAGAGCTTTCTTCCGCATGGCTCCTGGAGGTGTTGAGTCCCAATTTAGCCAATTAATTTGGGTTTAGTTTTGATATGGATAAGGGAGACCAGCTTCATTCATGGTGCACACACAGTTTTGCCAGTAAGGAAAAAAAAAAAAAGCCACCTGAATGTTACTACTCATTGGATGCTATCTGGAGAGCTCCTACCCCACCGCCGCAAAGGCCTGGGCCCTTAAAAAGACTCAATGCAGCCTTTCTGTATCTCATACTGTATTCTGCAGGATGCTCCTGTGAAAGAAAGTTGTGCTACATCAGCCATCTCCCTCCTGAAGATCCCTGCAGATGAGGATTTGTGTTTTAAAGGTTCTGAGAAGTCCTGCAACAACAGTTCTCAAACTTATTTGTCCAGGGGATCTTTTCTTCCACTGAACGTAGTTGGGGAGACATGGCCTTAAGCCTTGAGCAGAGAAAGAGACAAGAAACTGTTGGCTCACTTACAACCAAGTGTTGTGTTTATGTTTTAGGTTTTTATGAAACCGAGGTGCTGTTTGAGGTTCTACATCAAACTGGGTGGTTGAAGAGAGGCTGGTATCCCTGTAGACTTAGCCAGGCATGAGAGGTTGCCTTTTGTTGAAGGAGGTGTTTTACAAAGGGAAATAGGGTGTCTCCTGGGCATCGCATTAGCACTTAAATACATGTATCACTGAAATGAAATGAAATGAAATGATGAAATGATGAAATGAAATGATGAAACGAAATGATGAAATGAAGAAATGAAATGATGAAATGAAATGATAAAATGATGAAATGATGAGATGAAATGAATTGGTGAAATGATGAAATGAAATGATGAGATGAAATGGAATGATGAAATGAAATGATGAAACAGAATGGTGAAATGAAATGAGGAAATGAAATGATGAAGTGAAATGGTGAAATGAAATGATGAAAAGATGAACTGAGGAAATGGTATGAAATGATGAAATGAAGTGAAATGATGAAATAATGAAATGAGGGGTGGAGCCAAGATGGCTGAACAGGAACAGCTCCAGTCTACAGCTCCCAGCATGAGTGACGCAGAAGACACGTGATTTCTGCATTTCCATCTGAGGTACCGGGTTCATCTCACTAAGGGAGTGCCAAACAGTGGGTGCAGGACAGTGGGTGCAGCACACTGTGTGGGAGCCGAAGCAGGGCGACGCATTGCCTCACTCGGGAAGCGCAAGGGGTCAGGGAGTTCCCTTTCCTAGTCAAAGAAAGGGGTGACAGATGGCACCTGGAAAATCGGGTCACTCTCATACTAATACTGCGCTTTTCCAAGGGGCTTGGAAAACAGCACACCAGGAGATTGTGTCCCGCACCTGGCTCAGAGGGACTTACGCCCACAGAGTCTCACTGATTGCTAGCACAGCAGTCTGAGATCAAACTGCAAGGCGGCAGCGAGGCTGGGGAAGGGGCGCCCCCCATTGCCGAGGCTTGCTTAGGTAAACAAAGCAGCCAGGCAGCTGGAACTGGGTGGAGCCCCCAACAGCTCCAGGAGGCCTGCCTGCCTCTGTAGGCTCCACCTCTGGGGGCAGGGCACAGACAAACTAAAAGTCAGCAGTAACCTCTGCAGACTTAAATGTCCCCATCTGACAGCTTTGAAGAGAATAGTGGTTCTCTGAGCACGCAGCTGGAGATCTGAGAACGGGCAGACTGCCTCCTAAAGTGGGTCACTGACCCCCGAGCAGCCTAACTGGGAGGCATCCCCCAGTAGGGACAGACTGACACCTCACTCGGCCGGGAAGTCCTCAGAGACCAAACGTCCAGAGGAATGATCAGACAGCTGAATTTGTGGTTCAAGAAAATCCGCTGTTCTGCAGCCACTACTGCTGATACCCAGGCAAACAGGGTCTGGAGAGGACCTCCAGCAAACTCCAACAGACCTGCAGCTGAGGGTCCTGTCTGTTAGAAGGAAAACTAACAAACAGGACACCCACACCAAAAACCCATCTGTACATCACCATCATCAAAGACCAAAAGTTGATAAAACCACAAAGATGGGGAGAAAACAGAGCAGAAAAACTGGAAACTCTAAAAAGCAGAGCGCCTCTCCTTCCCCAAAAGAATGCAGTTCCTCACCAGTAACGGAACAAAGCTGGACAGAGAATGACTTTGACGAGTTGAGAGAAGAAGGCTTCAGATGATCAAACTACTGCGAGCTACAGGAGGAAATTCAAACCAATAGCGAAGAACTTAAAAACTTTGAAAAACAATTAGACAAATGCATAACTGGAATAACCAATGCAGAGAAATGCTTAAAGGAGCTGATGGAGCTGAAAGCCAAGTTTTGAGAACCACGTGAAGAAGGCAGAAGCCTCAGGAGCTGATGCGATCAACTGGAAGAAAGGGTATCAGTGATGGAAGATGAAATGAATGAAATGAAGCAAGAAGGGAAGTTTAGAGAAAAAAGAATAAAAAGAAACAAACAAAGCCTCCAAGAAATATGGGACTAGTGAAAAGACCAAACCTACGTCTGACTGGTGTACCTGAAAGTGATGAGGAGAATGGAACCAAGTTGGAAAACACTCTGCAAGATATTATCCAGAAGAACTTCCCCAATCGAGCAAGGCAGGCCAACATTCAGATTCAGGAAATACAGAGAACGCCACAAAGATACTCCTTGAGAAGAGCAACTCCAAGACAGGTAATAGTCAGATTCACCAAAGTTGAAATGAAGGAAAAAATGTTAAGGGCAGCCAGAGAGAAAGGTCGGGTTACCCACAAAGGGAAGCCCATCAGACTAACAGCTGATCTCTCGGCAGAAACTCTTCAAGCCAGAAGAGAGTGGGGGCCAATATTCAACATTCTTAAAGAAAAGAATTTTCAACCCAGAATTTCATATCCAGCCAAACTAAGCTTCATAAGTGAAGGAGAAATAAAATACTTTACAGACAAGCAAATGCTGAGAGATTTTATCACCACCAAGCCTGCCCTAAAAGAGCTCCTGAAGGAAGCACTAAACATGGAAAGGAACAACCGGTACCAGCCACTGCAAAAACATGCCAAATTGTAAAGACCATCGAGGCTAGGAAGAAACTGCATCAACTAACGAGCAAAATAACCAGCTAACATCATAATGACAGGATCAAATTCACACATAATAATATTAACTTTAAATGTAAATAGGCTAAATGCTCCAATTAAAAGAAAGACTGGCAAATGGGATAAGGAGTCAAGACTCTTGACTGTGTGCTGTATTCAGGAAACCCATCTCACGTGCAGAGACACACATAGACTCAAAATAAAGGGATGGAGAAAGATCTGCCAAGCAAATGGAAAACCAAAAAAGGCAGAGGTTGCAATCCTAGTCTCTGATAAAACAGACTTTGAACCAACAAAGATCAAAAGAGACAAAGAAGGCCATTACATAATGGTAAAGGGATCAATTCAACAAGAAGAACTAACTGTCCTAAATATATATGCACCCAACACAGGAGCACCCAGATTCATAAAGCAAGTCCTGAGTGACCTACAAACAGACTTAGATACCCACACAATGATAATGGGAGATTTTATCACCCCACTGTCAACATTAGACAGATCAAGGAGACAGAAAGTTAACAAGGACACCTAGGAATTGAACTCAGCTCTGCACCAAGCAGACCTAATAGACATCTATAGAACTCTCCACCCCAAATGAACAGAATATACGTGTTTTTCAGCACCACACCACACCTATTCCAAAATTGACCACACAGTTGGAAGTAAAGCTCTCGTCAGCAAATATAAAAGAACAGAAATTATAACAAACTCTCTCAGACCACAGTGCGATCAAACTAGAACTCAGGATTAAGAATCTCACTCAAAACCGCTGAACTACATGGAAACTGAACAACCTGCTCCGGAATGACTACTGGGTACATAAATAAATGAAGCCAGAAATAAAGATGTTCTTTGAAACCAACAAGAACAAAGACAAAACATACCAGAATCTCTGGGACGCATTCAAAGCAGTGTGTAGAGGGAAATTTATAGCACTAGATGTCCACAAGAGAAAGCAGGAAACATCCAAAATTGACATCTAACATCACAATTAGAAGAACTAGAAAAGCAAGAGCAAACACATTCAAAAGCTAGCAGAAGGCAAGAAATAACTGAAATCACAGCAGAACTAAAGGAAATAGAGACACCCTTCAAAAAATTAATGAATCCAGGAGCTGGTTTTTTTTTAAAAGATCAACAAAATTGATAGACCACTAGCAAGACTAATAAGAAAAGAGAGAAGAATCAAACAGACACAATAAAAAATGATAATGGGGTTATCACCACCGATCCCACAGAAATACAATCTACCATCAGAGAATACTACAAACACCTCTACGCAAATAAACTAGAAATTCTAGAAGAAATGGATAAATTCCTCGACACATACACTCTTCCAAGACTAAACAAGGAAGAAGTTGAATCTCTGAATAGACCAATAACAGGCTCTGAAATTGTGGCAATAATCAATAGCTTACCAACAAAAAAGAGTGCAGGACCAGACGGATTCACAGCCGAATTCTACCAGAGTTACAAGGAGGAACTGCTACCATTCCTTCTGAAACTATGCCAATCAATAGAAAAAGAGGGAATCCTCCCTAACTCATTTTATGAGGCCAGCATCATCCTGATACCAAAGCCTGGCACAGACACAACCAAAAAGGAGAATTTTAGACCAATATCCTTCATAAACATTGATGCAAAAATCCTCAATAAAATACTGGCAAACCAAATCCAGCAGCACATCAAAACGCTTATGAACCATGATCAAGTGGGCTTCATCCCTGGGATGCAAGGCTGGTTCAACATACGCAAATCAATAAACGTAATCCAGCATATAAACCTAAGCAAAGACAAAAGCCACATGATTATCTCAATAGATGCAGAAAAGGCCTTTAAAAAATTCAACAACCCTTCATGCTAAAAACTCTCAATAAATTAGGTATTGATGGACGTATCTCAAAATAATAAGAGCTATCTATGACAAACCCACAGCCAATATCATACTGAATGGGCAAAAACTGGAAGCATTCCTTTTGAAAACTGGCACAAGACAGGGTTGCCCTCTCTCACCACTCCTATTCAACATAGTTTTGGAAGTTCTGGCCAGGGCAATCAGGCAGGAGAAGGAAACAAAGGGTATTCAACTAGGAAAAGAGGAAGTCAAATTGTCCCTGTTTGCAGATGACATGATTGTATATCTAGAAAACCCCATTGTCTTAGCCCAAAATTTCCTTAAGATGATAAGCAACTTCAGCAAAGTCTCACGATACAAAATCAATGTACAAAAATCATAAGCATTCTTGTACACCAATAACAGACAAACAGAGTGCCAAATCATGAGTGCACACACATTCACAATTGCTTCAAAGAAAATAAAATACCTAGGAACCCAACTTACAAGGGACATGAAGGACCTCTTCAAGGAGAACTACAAACCACTGCTCAATGAAATAAAAGAGGATACAAACAAATGGAAGAACATTCCATCCTCATGGGTTGGAAGAATCAATATCGTGAAAACGGCCATACTGCCCAAGGTAATTCATGGATTCAATGCCATCCCCATCAAGCTACCAATGACTTTCTTCACAGAATTGGAAAAAATGACTTTAAAGTACATATGGAACCAAAAAAGAGCCCACGTCGCCCAGTCAATCCTAAGCCAAAAGAACAAAGCTGGAGGCATCACGCTACCTGTCTTCAAACTATACTACAAGGCTACAGTAACCAAAACAGCATGGTACTGGTACCACAACAGAGACATAGATCAATTGAACAGAACAGAGCACTCAGAAGTAATGCCACATAACTACAACTATCTGATCTTTGACAAACCTGAGAAAAACAAGCAATGGGGAAAGGATTCCCTATTTAATAAATGGTGCTGGTCAAACTGGCTAGCCATATGTAGAAAGCTGAAACTGGATCCCTTCCTTACACCTTATACAAAAATTAATTCAAGATGGATGAAAGACTTACATGTTAGACCTAAAACCATAAAAACCCTAGAAGAAAACCTAGGCAATACCATTCAGGACATAGGCATGGGCAAGGACTTCATGTCTAAAACACCAAAAGCAATGGCAACAGAAGCCAAAATTGACAAATGGGATCTAATTAAACTAAAGAGCTTCTGCACTGGAAAAGAAACTACCATCAGAGTGAACAGGCAACCTACAGAATGGGAGAAAAATTTCACAACCTACTCACCTAACAAAGGGCTAATATCCAGAATCTACAATGAACTCAAACAAATTTATGAGAAAAAAACAAACAACCCCATCAAAAAGTGGGTGAAGGACAAGAACAGGCACTTCTCAAAAGAAGACATTTATGCAGCCAAAAAAACACATGAAAAAATGCTCATCATCACTGGCCATCAGAGAAATGCAAATCAAAACCACAATGAGATACCATCTCACACCAGTTAGAATGGCGATCATTAAAAGTCAGGAAACAAGTGCTGGAGAGGATGTGGAGAAATAGGAACACTTTTACACTGTTGGTGGGACTGTAAACTAGTTCAACCATTGTGGAAGTCAGTGTGGCCATTCCTCAGGGATCTGGAACTAGAAATACCATTTGACCCAGCCATCCCATTACTGGGTATATACACAAAGGAGTATAAATCATGCTGCTATAAAGACACATGCACACGTATGTTTACTGGGGCACTATTCACAATAGCAAAGACTTGGAACCAAGCCAAATGTCCAACAATGATAGACTGGATTAAGAAAATGTGGCACATATACACCATGGAATACTATGCAGCCATAAAAAATGATGAGTTCATGTCCTTTGTAGGGACATGGATGAAATTGGAAATCATCATTCTCAGTAAACTATCGCAAGGTCAAAAAACCAAACACCACATGTTCTCACTCATAGGTGGGAACTGAACAATGAGAACACATGGACACAGGAAGGGGAACATCACACTTCGGGGACTGTTGTGGGGTGGGGGGAGGGGGGAGGGATAGCATTAGGAGATATACCTAATGCTAAATGACGAGTTAGTGGGTGCAGCACACCAACATGGCACATGAATACTTATGTTACAAACCTGCACATTGTGCACATGTGTCCTAAAACGTAAAGTATAATAATAAAATGAAATAAAATAAAAAACAAAGTATACACTAAAACAGATTAACCAACTAAAAAAAGAAGTAGAGAAAGGTCATTTAAAAAATATAAAGGATACAGTAATAATCTAACACTTTGAAATCTAAGAAGGAGAAAACAGCTGGTCTGAACAGCATTTTAAGTGTCAATGTTAGAGGTTTTATCAAAATTGACCAATAATATTAAACCACAGGTTCAGGAGGCTTTGCAAATCAAAGGAAAACACACACAGAGGACACACCTAGAAACATAATGGGACAATTTCTGAAAAGTAAAAGAAAAATGTAAAGAGCACTTGATAAAAAAAAATTGGGCTAACTACAAAGAGAAAGAGTTGACTGATAACAACCTTCTCAAATGAAACAATGAAAGCCAACCAGTGAGGTATTGATATCTTTCAAGTCCTGAAATAAAATAAGTGCTGACGTAGAACTGTCTACTTGGTGGACATATCCATCAAAAGCAAAGATACAATAAAGAATTTCTCCCAAGCAGACCCACAGGAAAGGAAATACTAAAGATTATTCTTCAGGTAGAAGAGCCATGATCCCTGATGAAAGTTTGCAGTTAGAAGAACGATTTTTTTTAATGAAAGAAATAAACAGAGAGAGAAATTTAATTGGATGTCGACTGTATAACAGAATGCTATCTCATAAAGTTTAAAATGTATCTTCCATACAACAGCAGAAGCATATAAGTTGTGAGTTGGATGAATAATTTTTAAAATATTGTCAAGGTTTTTTTGTAAATAGACAAATGTACCAATTATATTCGACCCTGAAGTCAAGAATGCACGTTGTAATAAACCAGTTAAAACATAATCAGACCAGATTTTTTTAAATGGACTCTCTTCAAGGTTTTATAATTTATATTTATATTTCACATATGTTGAAAGTAAATAATGGAAAAGCATGCAATGCAAATATTAACCAAAATATAGCTTTAGTTGTACTTATATTCACATTTCAAAAGTTGGACGTAGTTAAGTCTCAGTGATTTTTTTACACAACGGAGGCAAGCTGTGCAGTTATAACTAGTATTATATTATGCTCTTGGCCTGATTACAGGAGGGAAAGGGGCGATCATACCAGACAATGGCAGAATGAAGCAACAAGGAGTAGAGTTACAGAACACGGTGCTGTAACTGGGACTGGAGTTACTCTTTTAGAGTTAAAGAATAGTAAACTGGAAAAAATATATGAAACATTTTTTTGAAGTACTGAACATAAGGCAGCACAGGACTGTGCTCTGCAAGAGAAGAGAAGGAGACAGAATGAGGCCTGCTTTATTCCCAGATTCTCCATGACAGCAGTAGAGAGGAATCCCAGAGAGAGCAGACATTGTCATTGCACTGAGGAACCAGATAAAAATCAAAAAAGGTTGAGCAGCTGGAATGTGTAGTAGAAGAGAACGTTTACAGAAAAAGGAACCAAGAATCAGCCTAAGGTTTCTCCCAAGTCCCTAAGCCCAATGTACACAGGATGAAATTCTAAGGAGCTCAAGAAATGACTCTACCAGGGAGTTGGAAGAAGAACACTTCCTTGGCATCACATGACAGGAAGACACGTTAGCTCTGACCAGCCAGAGAAAGGAATCCCCTCTGTACCTCCAGGATATTCAGTAAAGACCACTGGAGGTTCATGCCCTAGTGACAGTGCTCATTTAGCTCCAAATTACAGATGGCTCTAGACTAACTCAACAAAGTTTAAAGAGAAGATTTAAAACAACAACAGAAAAATACTCATCCTGAAGTTACTGAACTGCCTGCCACAACATTGTTCAAAGGTAGCCAATCAAATCTAGATATTCAATAGCATAACACCAAAATACCCCCCAAAAAAACTCTGACATGCAAAGAAGCCGTAAGATATATATAATTAAGACATATATTAACAGGATAAAGATAAGTCATTTATAAATGACAGAGAAGAAGGAAATTTCAAGGTCCTTAAAGTAAATATATTTTATAAATACATATAGATAAATACATATATATGTCAAGGTACTTAAATGAAAATTGAACATAGGAGAAAAATAGAAGATATAAAATGAAAAATGTGACATATATAGATGAAAAATAAATATTTGAATAAAAATTCCATGAGATAGAATAAGTAATGGATTTTACCCTAACATCAGAAAATTTACAGAAAAAAATAGAAGCTTTACAAACTAAAGGACAAAGGGTAAACTAAAATACGAAAGCCAGAAACTCACTGATACGTGAGACAATGTGCAGCAGTGTAACATACATGTAATTAATATCTCAAAAAGGATGGGTGGGGGAATTATAGTTGAATAAAGAATGGTACGCTCATTCCTGAGGGCACCGAGGAGGGAGGATAGCTTGAGATTCCTAAGGGAGGGTATTATCCATTCATGAAGGTCCATCCCCATGAACCAACACCTCCCAGTAAGCCCCACCTGCAACATTGGGGATCAAATTTTAACATGAGATTTGGAAGGGGCAAGCATTCAAACCATAGCAAGAGTTAAATTTCCTTTAAAAAAAATCACTGATATGATTCTATTTCGCCATAGATAAAAACTAGTATTTCAGCCTACCATTGAGTGTACTCATAGCTCACCAAAAGGGCACTCTGTCTCGGGAATATAGATTTGCCTAGAGGTATCCTATTGCAGTCAAGGAAAGAGCAATGAGGGATAGAAAACATTAGTGATGGAGACACCAACGCTACATGTTACAACAAACAACGTAAAAACTTTACGGATTGCTTCTGCTAACTTACTACAGTTTACATTCCTCTCAGGTGGGAGAATTGTTGAGTTTTTTCTTAAGATAGAAAAGCAATTCAGATATTGTGAAATCTCCACAAGAAGGATAAGAAGCACAGCAGAAACTGTTCTAGGCAGGAAGTCAATCCTTTCAACTGTCTGTGCTCCATAGAAACAATTGTCTGCACTGGGAGTCATATGAGGTACAGAAAACAGCCAGACCTCTGATCCTCTCATTTGTGATTTCAGAAGAAATTACCAGTCAACTGAGTAATTCACTGAGTAAAATAATCATTTGGCACTGAAAGAGGTTAGACGGATAACTATTTGTATCACCATATTCATGAAGCTGGAATATTTTCCATTACTGGTATCACATCCGAATGGAAGATGTTAAAAGGTCTCTCATCTTGTAAGATGGATATGAGAGAACATTTTCTGAGAAATAAAATTATTAACCCACCTGCGAGGTGGATGGAAGAGAAAAAAAAAGAATAATCAGCTTGAGTTCTTCTCCCTGATAAGACAACTCACTAAAAACAGAAAAATACAAGTTTAAAATAACCAGAAGAAGACAACTCTAGATTTTTTAAATTGCTGATAAGATTTTAATTTGCTCCAAGTTGAAAATAACTATATTGCTTGTGTTGTACGGTAAATAATGAGCAATTATATCACACATGAATGATTCAGCAGTAAAATATTATCCGTTAATAGCTGGAACTCATAAAATCATAGCACAATGTGAAGATGGAATTTCCTAAAATAAACCATCTGCTGAAAAATATTATTGTGCAAATTTAAAAATAAAGTTTAAATGTCATTTGTCTTATTTAAAAATTCTGTGAAAAAAATGCTATATATGAAATGTAGGTGCTACCTTAATTAGTTCTTTATATTAGACAGCTGGTTACAGTAATGCACAGTAAGGTGCTACATACAAATATTGCCAAATGTTCTGCATATACAATGTATTGAGCTTAAATTATTTGAAATTTTATAGTTAAAGCAACAAATGTATATTTAAATGTTTTGACACAAATTGCAAATATACCTTTAAAAAGCATCTTACACTCTAAATATTATTTGTCACCTATATATTTGTCTTTTCTCTATAGGAAAGTTTAAATTTTTCCCTTGAAGCTTTAATTATTTGAGTCTATAAAACAAACTGATAATGTACAAAGTAACAGGAAAAAAAGGTTTACAGATATAATTATGTGCACAAGTATGCACTTGGAGTTTACATAATATATAAATATATCTATACAAATATTTGTATATTATAAATAGATATACAAATATATACTATATATATAAAAACTCCAGGAAAGGCAAGGTAGTCAACACGCCTATGCTGTCTTGAGGTTACAGAAAACACAGAGCTGTACGCTGGTCAATCAGGCTTTGCAGAAGACAGGTGACGACAAGGAAGAAAGAGGAGCCTGGCAGCAGAGGTGGTCTTGTTACACGGATGAAACCTCACAGGGAGCAGCCCTCCTCTTGGGAAGTATAGGTAGGAAATGGTTTTTAGAAATGTAAACGTGCCAGACTCAGTTAATCTTTCCTAAACCCAGACAAGGGAGTATCTCAGGGAAAGCCTGTCTATATCAATGCAGATTTTCTCTACAAATGCAAATCTCCCCAACAAACACAACTTTTCAGCTATTTTTGTAGAAGAAGCTATTTCCAGTCTTCCGAGTAGCCATCTTGAAATATGTCAAAAAGTTGGCCAGGCGCACGCCTGTAATCCCAGCACTTTGGGAGGCCGAAGTGGGTAGATCACCTGAAGTCAGGAGTTCGAGACCAGCCTGACCAACATGGTGAAACCCCGTCTCTACTAAATACAAAAAATTAGCTGAGCGTGGTGGCGCATGCCTGTAATCTCAGCTACTTGGGAGGCTGAGCTAGAAGAATTACTTGACCCTGGGAGACTGAGGTTGCAGTGAGCCAAGATTGTGCCATTGCACTCCAGCCTGGGCAATAAAAGCAAAACTCCATCTCAAAAAAAAAAAAAGTATTTTAGGGTAATAATTTGAGTATCTTTACCTCCATATGTATAATAAATATTATTGTGATTTTTAATCTTTACTCTTCTGTGGAGAAAACACAGGTGTGATTTCTAGTGTAGCTGAACATCACGTTTATTTGACAATATTGCACTTGTGTGTGGGTGTGTGTGTGTGTGTAGCTACTCTTTACCTTTGTTCTCACTTAATGATTAGATATTAACAATTCAGTAAAATGTATGTTTTGCAATATTTCTCCATGTTATTATGCTTTAAATTAGTTTAATAATGCCCCTATAATGTGTAACTTTAACCTTTGACTATAGGTCTCAATCTTACTTTGGCTCCTGTATTTGAATTTATGCTAATAAAGTCCTGCAGCTAAAAAGGATTATATAAACTTATCTACATTTTTACTAGTATTCTGGTGTCATTTTAAATTATGTAATTAAATTTTAATTTGGATTACTGTTATCTGAGTTAAGGATCTAAATTTTTAATTTTCTTATAGATGTTACATAATTATTTCTGAACCATATATTGACTAATCTGCCCTTTATATGATGTGCATTATAAGAGCTTGGGATTGATTCATTTGCAAAGATGAATGCTTGAGAAGTAGATATTTAATCATAACATTTCAAAATCTACTGGATAACCTAGAATTGAAAAATACCCTATAGGTTGAAAAACTCCTGTAGTGAAGAAAGAAAGTAACTAATATAAAGTGACAATATAAATATTATAAGTATTTATTTTATTATCACCCTGAAATTTGATAATACAAACATGTAATATCTACATATCATCCATGTATCAGGTCATAAAAAATCAATACATTCTTCAAAAATTTAGCATAACAGAAAATGCACTCTCTCTCCTTGATGGAATTAAGTTACAAATAAAAGTAAAAATAAGTAGATAAGTAGATGGAAGTAGATGTTTAAAAACAAAGAAAAATATTTGTTTTGGATAACATAAAAACTCAATTGACAATTCCAATATTTCCAGAACTTTGCCTGTCAACTGGTGGAGAGTTTCCCCAGGAGACATTTGTCAATGTCTAGGGTTATTGTGGGGATGTCAAGACTGGCAGAGGTGTGAAATTTAGAGGTCAAACGAAACACCTAGCATTGCTAGGGCAGCCTCCCACAACAAAGAATCCTCTGGTCCTAAAGGTAAGTAGCACCAAGGTTCAGAAACCATAATCTAGACAGGAAACACTGCGTAGCTATTCCAAGTGCTCAGGAAAACACATCAGTGCCCTCGAGGGGAAAAGTGTAAACATTTTAATTGCTGTACATGGTGACACAAATCCATGTTGTTAATCCAAGTGGAAGAGGCTGAAGCACAAAACGTAATTCAGAGAGTTTACTTGAGCCACAATGAGGACAGCTGCTTGGAAGAAACAGACCCAAGTATCCTTGGATATGAACTCCATTTTGAGCTTTGCAACAAGCAGTTTCTTAAAGGCAAAAAAGGGACAAGAAGTGGGATGATACAAAGAGGTTTGTCACAAATTCTCATTGGCTTATGGAAATAACATTTATTAATGACCGGCTATACACTGTTACACTATTATCGGGTATGGATTATAGTGTCTGGTGTGGCGTTATTGGTTAATTTATAGCTACTGTGGCAACAGCAAGCGGCCTAGATGAACACACAGCTCAAAGAGGAGCAGGACAGAACTGCTGTCTCATTTGAATATCTCTTTGGGCCTGATTATTTCAAAAGACTTGCATTTGTCACATGAAAGTTATTTTGTTTTCTCAATGTCAATAAATGAGAATAAATAGACATAAAATAGATCTTTTCGAGGATGAAGTAAATGGAATGAAAAACAAAACCCAAGCTGAGCAGAAATCATAGAGGGAAGAAAAGGTTATAAATGTATGGATTTTTCAAAGTGATTTTAAGCTATTAGGAATCAGTTAAATGTTGCGGGATTTTGTCTGAGTATGGGCTAAAGGAGAATGTCCCTTTTGCCTTCTGAAGTTTCCCTGAAAATCACTAATAGGAGGCAGATAAACAGTAGAAAAGGCATACAGGTTTCTGCAATGTGTGTACACTGGAGCCCTTAGAATGAAGACCCAGACACACGATGGGTGCAGAAGCTTATCTACCACATGAAGTTTACAGAAAGAATGGGGTCTTGGATCACAGGGGAAAAAAAAAAGGTTATGTGAGAAAAGGACCCTGGCTAGCAACAGTGGACTTATTACGTAGGTGAAACCTCACTGGGAGCAGTCCTCAGAGAGAATAGACAGAAAATGTTTCTTTCAGACCTTCGGAAACCTCAGACTCTCAGTTAACCTTTCCTAGATCCAGACAAGGGGGCAGACCTCAGAGAAAGCCTGGCTGCATCAAGGCAGATTCTCTACCGATGCAAATCTCCCCAAGACAGCTTTGCAGCTAAGTTTGCATTTCCAGCCCTTCTCAGTAGCCATTTTGAAATATATCAAGGAAATATATTTTGGGGTAAAATATATTGGTTTCCTTCATACAGCTATAAAACATACAGGAATAATTTTTGCCAATGTCTACTACAAATCCAATATAGCAGTAATTATACAACCCTCCAGATATTGAAGAAAAAATATGTAGAGTACTTCACTTACAAATATTGATACTAAAATGCCAAATAAAATAAAAATAATATCCAACAATATTTGAAACAGTAAGACAAGAAATTGGCAAAAAAAAAAACAAATATCCACCTTGGGGATGAAAGTGTGATTCCAAATTTGGTAATCCAATAATATTGATAATCATATTGATTAGCCCAAATAAAAAATTAATAGGAGATT
Organism: Pan paniscus; assembly: GCF_029289425.2. Lineage (NCBI taxonomy): Eukaryota > Metazoa > Chordata > Mammalia > Primates > Hominidae > Pan > Pan paniscus. The sequence continues at coordinate 38,803,879 of NC_073267.2, read as the reverse complement.
CTCAGTACATGCTAAAATATATCTGTTAAAAGGTAATATTCATGTCTTTAAAGATTTTAAATGCTATAAAGAGTCTGATATTCTATATGCAAACCTGTGTATGTCCATTAGAAGAAGAGAGGCCTGATTTTCATATGTTACTACATAGAGATAGAGAAGTGGATAGATTAATTTGCTTATGCGTAGAGAAAGCATAAAATAGAAATTTACTATCATACTTAAAGGAATTTAAATTCAACAATACAATAATTCAAAGGTAAGATTTTAAATATTTTTAACAGTTACATTATTATTAGATAATATAATAATTGTGAAAATATTCAATGCTAAAATAAGAATGGTTTGGCGGCCATCGGTGGAGCTGGCAATCAGAGGATGCCTCCCTTTGGATTCTGGCCTTCAGGCTTTTCAGACTACGGTGATCAGGGTCTACCAGGAGAATGATCTCGGCTGTCATCCAGGCCTTTGTGTAGCACTGCTCCTAAAGCAGCATTGCCCATGACACAGAAACACCTGTGCTGTGGGGGCCCGGCACAGGCTGTTCTTGGCCAAAGTGAGAACCAGCTGAAGGGCCTGGGCAAAAGCTTAGTTGCCCTCACCTTTTCGCTCAGATTCAGCAGCAGGCAACCCCAAGAGCAGAAGTCTCCCTCCATCTTGGGAGGTCGTCATCCCCTGAGCCTTCCAGGTCCGCAAGGGCTCATCCAAACACCTGCAGCTTGGGCAGGCAACCAGCAGATGAAGGCGACAGGCCCTGCTGCCACCAGCCAGGATGGCCAACCGTCAGTAGCCAAGTGCCCTGCCCAGGATGCCCTGCATCCAGGAGGGTGCTGGCTTCCTGGGCAGTGGCCTGCACAGAGGACACAGAAGGAGGAAGGGAACACAGGGTCAGCCTAGAAAGGCCATCATTCCCTCACTTGCAGAGCTCCTCTCTATAGCCAGCCTCTGCTGGCTCCCTGGGGAGTGTGAACTCCTGGGCTGCAGAGGGGCTGCCCACTTCTTTCAGAGGGCCTGGCCATGGATGAGGGCCCCGAGTAGACACCGTCCCTGCAATGCCCACTCCCCTGGAAGCTGTAAAGCCCAGCTTATACCCTTGGAGGGTAAGTGGCCAACTCAGGGCCTGGCATCCTTGTCCACTGCTACTCTGCCTGGCCCTCAGATCAGGCACCTGGATTTACCTCCTCATGCTTCTCCCCTGGCTGCCCCACTGCTCCACCCACTTGATCCAGCTTCCCTTGCCTGGGTGACTGCCATGACCTCCTTCCTCTGCTCCTCAGCAAAGGACTGTCTCCAACAGGCCCTATGATACAGCCAGGCAGCCAGCTCACCTCATCTACATTCCACAGGCTGCCCCAGCCTTTAGGACAGTGGCAAACATGGCCTCTGTCCCTCCCGGTCTCTGAGCACCCCTTCGTACCGAAGGTCAGTTGCTAACCAATGAGCTGCTGGGGGGCCTCCTTCTCCTACTCCTACTACACTGTGTCCAGAGTGGCCAGCACCTGCCCCAGGTGTCAGGGATCGGTGCATTTGCCTCGGTGGGAATGGCAGAGTGGGTGCTTCCTGAAGGGCTGTACTGGACTCGGCCCATAGCCTCCGTGTGTGCCATGAGGCAGGGCCAAAGGAGGCAGTCAGCAAGCACCATCCACCCTAGCCTGTCTCTCCCTGGGGACTGCTGGACTGAGGGTCCAGGTGGCCCAGATCTGAGGCCTGTTGCTGGCCAGGCCTGCCCACCTGCCCTCTGTCCCCCAGACACTTCCCTTTTCAGAGTCACGTTTGAAGCTGACTCTTTGCATCAGGGTTCAGGCAGCTGCCCAAACACCTTATCTCCTCATCTCTGACCATTTCTTCGAGTCGACTATGAGCAGAAATCACCCGGACACCCCACAGGTAAGTCCACTTGCCTCACATGGCTCTTCCTCTTCTCAAGAACCTACAAAGGCTCCCAGTGCCTGAGGAACAACATCTGTTGGAGACCCTGCCTTTCTTGCTGACCCTCTCACCCTCTTCTCCAGGCAGCCAGGTGATCCTCAACACTCCTCTCCTCAAAGGAAAGCAGAGTGCACCCCAGGATTGAGCAGGGGCGCTGCTGCAGGGAGCAAACCCCACACCACTGAGGCCTGCTGTCCCTGCTGAGGTGGGGGCAGTCCCAGGGCCCCACCCAGGTCCAGTTTCCTGGCGCTATTCTGCTGGGCTCCCACGGGGAACAGTGATGGTCTCTTCCCACCAGCCTGTGAGTGATAGGCAGGACTAGGGCATGAACCCCAGTCCCCCACCTTGCTGTGTGACCCCATGTGAGCTTAACCTCTCTGTTCCAAGCTGACCCCTGACACAAAGATAACAACCCAGGGTGGTCATGAAGTCTTGACCAGCGCAGGCCTGGCACATCTCGGCCAGGTCCATGGCAGCAGGAGGGCAAGCCTCGGACATCTATCAGCCCCGCAGGGAAGGGCTGTCCCTGTGATCTCAGGATGACCCTCCTGTTGCTCCCGGGGAGGAGCCGCCGGCAGCACAGTCACACTGCCACCCAGAGGGGCAGCCTGTGGTCAGGGCGCAAAGCAGAAAGGTGGGCACAATAACTTCCGGTTATCTTACAGGTCAGCTGGCATGGCATGGTGCCTGCCACGTTTCCAGTGTGATTTCCTGTCACTTTCAAAACCGGGCTCCGGACAGTGCTGCCCAGCCCCTGCCTTTGAGCTTGGAGACCCCATCTGGCCACCTCCTCTAGACTAAGAAACTACTGCCCCAGCTGGCTGCGCACCCTGCCAGGTCCCTCCTCCCAGCTCTGAGACCACATCTGGGCCCTCCTCATGGCTCAGGGACCCCCAGTACCTCCTCACAGCTCTGAGACCCAGCCGGGCCCCCTCCCCTGAGCTCCAGGTCCCCATAAATTTCTCTCAGCCCTTTCTCCTCCACATGGGCACAGCTACTTCCTCTGCATCACGGAACTGATGCTCACACTTGTCCAGCCTCAACCCCTGCATTAAATCCCTCTGATTTACCTCACGTGGTTTCTGCTTTACTAAGTGGCCCCAAGTGATAGAACGCACTGGAGTCACTGAAGCAAAAGCAGGTGAAATCCTGCCCCAGGTCCCACCAGGGAGTGATTTTGAGTCCCTTGGACCCCAAAGCCAGCTGTGCTCTTGGGCTCCCCGCCCATGCCTCTTCTTGCCTGACTTGGGGTGGGCCTCCTACAACGAAAAGGTGCCCCAGGCTGGCTCTACCCAGCTTTAAGGGGGGCCGTTCCCTCTCCTGTGCCCGAGTCACCTGAGGCTTATACAAATAAGCTGACTGGTAGGTGACGCTGTTGGCACTAAGCCTGCCAGAGACCATCTTCCTGGGTCTCTCTTACTCTCTTACTCAGACCTGGGTGCCTCTTACTCCCACCCCGTGCCACCTCAAACCCAACTGAAATCAACCCACTGCAGGGAGTAAAGAGCTGCCCAGGCAGTGGGCCCAGGGGTCCCATGCCCATAGTGCTGGGGAAGGGCTGGGATTAGAGATTCTGTGGGGTGCTGTGTGCACCTGGGCGAGGCCCTGCAGCTTCAATGACTCCACGAGACATAACAGGAAAACCTGAGGTCCTGGGCATCCGTCTTGGCCAGGCATCACAAGTCCGAAGCAGTGGCCCATTTTTCTTCTTGAGCTTGAGCAGGAACAGGGTGGGAGCAGGGGAGGGAGGGGGCTGCCTCTGAAGGTGGGGCAGGGTGCAGGGTCTTCTGCAGGCAGGTGCCAACAACCTTACAGCTGCCTGTCAAGAGTTCAGGGAGGACCGACAGTGGGTGGTCCTGGGGCAGGGCTTGCAAAAGAGGTGGAAATCACTGGCCTTTCCTTCCCAGCCCTGTGCTGGTTTAGAGGGAGCAGATGAACAGGCTCAGCACAGGAGGAAGAAGCTGGGAGCAGAGGCCACAGTGATTCCAGGCAGATCACACAGACTCACTTCTGACCACACTCCATGACACCAAGTAAGGCCAGTGAGATGAGCACTTCTAGAGGCAGTGATTGCTTTTGCAAGCAGGCTGCCTGGGTCCCCCAAGCCTGGTGGCAGGCCTGACTTCTGTTCCAGGCTGGTCCTGGAGAAGAAAGATGTGCATTTGTGGCTGAGAGCCAGCTCTCTGCCTGTTTTTTCTTGTGCTGGACAAGCATCTGTGATTACCAGGGACGTACCCATTAAACTGCTCTGAGGCAGCCACAGGGATCCTTGGAAACCTGCCTGCAGGTGCTCCCCAGGTGCCAGCACTTCCTACTGGGGGTGCCACTGGCTCTTGCCACCTTCCTCCCACTTTGTCCAGAGCCGTGTGACTAGTGGCAGGGAAAGTCAGCCTGGATGTCTGAAAGCCAGGATCTGGGAGTGAGGGTGGGAGCAGGGGCCCAGTCACGCCTGTGAATTTTCATGTCTTGTATGTGGGATGAGGCCACACTACTCACTGCCCTCTGTTCCTCTACCCTGAATTGAGGTATGGCACAGGCTTTGAGTTCTGAACTAACACCGGGTTCAGTACCAGGCTGCAGTGCTCTGAGCCCCCTCACCATGGTCATCACAAGGGAATATTTTCTCTCGCAATGACCTAGAGGAAGGCTGGGCTTCCTGGAACAGAGCAGCATGAGGGAAGCAGCGCTGGGCCCCCTGAAGTCCTAGGTGGTCAAACACAGACTGCAGAGAGAGCTCCCCTTTCAAATTCGTGGTGAAATGGTTTCCCATCACTGGGAGGGTGAAGAAATCTGTAGTCAAGACCTGTAAAATGTTGATTTTGGCACACAGGGACTTAAGACAATCCTGTCTGGAACAGGGCCTGGCATCCCATCAGTGCCCAATAAACAACTGCCCAGTGACATGCACGAATTAAGGGAGGCCAAGTGTATAAGTTCTTTTATGAAACCAGAATCACTTCTTTGTTCCTCCTCTATGCAAGCAAAGAGCCGCATTGGTACAGCAGAGGGGAGCCTTTTACACTCCAGGCCTCATGCAGGAAAAAGGGTCATAGGTCAGGGAGTTTGGAGTGAAAGGGACCTGAGAAGCTGTTGTGGTCTAAGTATCTTTCTCCTATTTTACATAAAGGAATACACAGGGTCAGAGGAAGGAGGACCTGTGTCCAGCCCCTGTGTTCCCCACTCCTAAGCAGATGCATACACAGTGCAGTGAGAATGTCTGCGAGGGGGATTTGTCAGCTCCACTGCTCAGCACCGATTTTGATCAGCATTTCCACAGTGGCAAGGAGGCCCTTAGTGACCTTGTCCCTGAGGGGAATCCCAGTGTCCAGGAGCTGACTCAGGAGGGCCCAGCAGCAGGAGTGGAGGCCCTGTGTGATGAGGGGTTAGGCTTGGGGCTTCAGAGGTCAGCTCTCAGGGACCACAGTCCCTGGGCCTAGCTTCAGAGCTGAGACAATGTTATATACACAGTCTCCTGCAAGGAGAGAAGGCAAAGTTGGTGCAGAGTCATCCTAACTGGAGAGACTTAGCAGAGAGACAGAGCTGGGAGAGCTGGCTTTCATCATTTCTATTGCCTGTTGTCAGGTCTCTCATCCTCTCCTTCGGGTCCTAGAGGATCTGCCCCACCTAGCTTCATGCTCCTCCCTTCCCTCCATGGCTGCAGTCAGTATGCCCCCCATCCTGCTTCCAGTTGGACATTTGAGGAGATCCAGCTCACTGGCCTCTCCCACACTCACTCTCACATCCTGGCTTTCAGACATCCAGGCTGACTTTCCTTGCCACTAGTCCAGTGGCTCTGGACAGAGCTGGAGGAGGGTGGCAGGAGCCTGTGGTACCCCTTGGAGGAAGTGCTGGCACCTGGAGACCACCGACAGACAGGTTTCCAAGGATCCCTTATGGCTGCATCAGAGCTGTATAATGGGCACATCCCTGCCAACTAGATGTTTGTCCAGCAAAAGAAAGGGCATAGAGCTGGCTCCCAGCCACAAATGCACATCTTTCTCCTCTAGGTCCAGGCTGGCACAGAAGTCAGGCATGCCACCAGGCTTGGGGGACACGGGCACCCTGCCCTGCAAAAGGAAGCACTATCTCTAGAGGCACTCATCTCAGCAGCTTCTGAGATTGTTTTTCCTTGCTTCTATGACTCCAACCTTTAAGAAAATCAGGAACCCTGGCAGACATATTGCCTCTGAGCTGTGCTTTTACCCAGCCAGCCAGCTAATTTCAACATTGCTCTTGGCTCATAAGTGCCCTCATCTCTGGCACTCTCCAGTGAGAAAGCGCAGGGCACTGTGGCTGTGTCTGCCTCTGGGCAGGTCTCCCCTGTGCTGACCACCTGCCTTGTGCCTGGGAGTGGACCCCTCCCACCCTTGCCCTGCATCCTGATGAGTAGACAGCTCAGGCTAATATGTCCTTCTATCCATGCTGTCTATCCAGAAGCAGGGAGCACTCTTCAGCCACAACTCCTCGCACACCCCACCTGAATTCAACCTGAGGTTAATGAGCACTGTGGGGAGAAGACAGGAAGGGGCAGAGCTAGGCAGCACCTGAGCATGTCCCAAAGATTTCCACTCTGATCCACAGGTGGACAGCATCTGCCCCCATTTTTTCCAATTTAATTGTGGTTAAACATCCATAACATAAAATTTACTGTTTTAGTTATTTTACATGTGCAGTTCAGTGGCATGAAATACATTCATGTTTTGCAAGCATTGCCACCATCCATTTTGAGACCTTGTTCATCTTCCCATCATAAAGCTCTGTCCCTATCTAACACTAACTCCCCATTCCCCCTTCCCTATCCCCCTTTGGTCCACCGTGCTAATTTTTTTCTCTATGATTTATGTCTCTAAGGCCCTCGTATAATTGGAATCATACAGGATTTGTCCTTCTCTGGCTGACTTATTTTACTAGCATGATGTCCTCAAGGGTCATCCATGTTGCAGCAGGTGTTGGAATTTCCTTCCTTTTGAATTAAGTCCGAGTAACTTCCCACTGTATGGGTAGTCCATGTTTTGCTTATCTATTCATCCATCAGTGGATATTAGGGTTGCTCTCACATTTAAGCTATTGTGAACAATCCTGCCGTAAATGTGGGTATACAAACATTGTTAAGACCCTGCTTTCAATTCCTTTGGGAATGTATGCAGAAGCGGAATTGCTGGATCCTATGGTAGTTCTGTCTTTAAACCTTTTAAAAACTGTCATACTCTTTTTCATAGCTGCTGCAGCATTTTACATTTCTACCAACAGTGCACAAGGATTCCAATTTCTGCACATTGTCACCAACATTTTTTCTTTCATTTTATTTTTTTAATTACATACTAGCCATCCTAATGAGTGTAATCCAGTTGTAATCACTGGACAGGGTTTTTTCTGCCTGCTGCACAGATGGAACCAGTTCACCAAAACTGTGGTATTGCAGTAAAACAAAAGAGTTTAATTAACATGAGGCCAGCCAGGCAGGAGATGGGATTATCACTCAAATCAGTCTCCCTCAAAAATTGAGAGGCCAGGGGTTTTTAAGGATAATTTTGTGGACAGGAGGCTAGAGAATGGGGAATGCTGATTGGTTGTGTCTGGGATAAAAATTCTGGGGAGTTAGCACTTGTATTCTTGTGCTGAGTCAGTTCCTGGGTGGGATCACAAGGCCAGATGAGAGAGTTTATTGGTTTGGGTGGCACCAGCTGGTGCATCAAGATGCAAGGTCTGAAGAATAACTCAAACACCAATCTTGAGTTTCAATAGCAATGTTATTTGTGGGAGCAATTGGGGAGGTTAGGAATCTTGTGGCCTGTGGCTTCATGACTCCTGAGCCATAATTTCTAATTGTGTGGATAATTGGTTAGTTTTACAGAGTAGGTCTTCTCCCCAAGTAAGAAGGGGATTTGTGTAAAGAAGGCATACAATCAACTTTGTTTCAAGTTAAACTATAAACTAAATTCCTCCCATAGTTAGGTTAGCCTACAGCCAGGAATGAACAAGGGTAGCTTGGAGGTTAGAAGCCAGATAGAATTGGTTAGGTCTGATTTATTTCACTGCCGTAATTTCTGCAGAGGTGATTTCACTGTAAGGTGTATCTGATTGCAGTTTTGATTTCCATTTCCTAATGCGTAGTGATGATGAGCATCTTTTTGTGTGCTTATTGTCCATTCATGTTTCTTTTTCTTGGAGAAATATCTATTCAAGTCTTTGCTCTTTTTTAAATTGAGTTCTTTGTTTTATTGTTGAGTTTTAGGACTTCTGTATGTATTCTGGATATTAATTCCTTATCAAATATGTGATTGGCAAATATTGTGATTTTCTTCTATTCTGTGGGTTCTTTTTTCTGTTAATTGTGTCTTTTGATACATATATTTTTAAAAAATTTCATAAATCAAGCTTGTCTATTTTGTTTTCTTTTGTTGCCTATGCCTTTGGTGTCATATCCCAGAAATTACTGCCAAATCTAAAGTTGTGAAGCTTTCTTCCCATGTTTCCTTCTCTGAGTTTTATATTTTTAGATCTTACATTTATATCTTTGATCCATTGTAAATTAATTTTTTGTATATGGTGTCAGGAAATGCACCCAATGGCCCAGCATGGTGGCTCACGCCTGTAATCCCAGCACTTTGGGAGGCCGAGGTGTGTGGACCACTTGAGGTCAGAAGTTTGAGACCAGCCTGACCAACATGGTGAAACCCAGTCTCTAGTAAAAAAATACAAAATTAGCCAGGCATGGTGGCACACACCCGTAATCACAGCTACTTGGGAGGCTGAGGCAGGAGAATCACTTGAACCTTGGAGGTGGAGGTTGCAGTGAGCCAAGATAGCACAATTGCACTTCATGCCGGGCAACCAGATCAAAACTGTGTCAAAAAGAAAAAGGAAAAGAAAAAGAAAGAAAATGCACCCATTTTTTCCCAGCAACATTTTTGAAAAGACTGTCTCTTCCCCATTGAATAGTCTTGATCAAATCACTTGACCATATTTGCAATAGCTTACTTCTGGGTTCTCTATTGGATTCCATTGCAGTGTATGTCTGGTTTATGCCAGTACCACACTGTTTCCATCACTGCAGCTCAGCTGTGTAATAAATGTTGGAATAAGGAAGTACAAGTCGTCTAGATTTGTCCTATTTCAGAATTGTTCAGGCTACTCAGGGTCCCTTGTGATTCCATATGAATTTTAGGATGAGCTTTACCTTTACTGAGATTTTGACAGGGATTGCGTGAATCTGTAGATGTATTGACATCTTAACAATATTAAATTTTTCAATTCATAAACATGTCATATGTTTCCATTTCTTTATTTCTTATTTAATTTCTTTCAGCAGTGTTCTATACTTTTCATTGTACCAATCTTTCACCACCTCGGTTAACTCCTAAGTATCTTTTTTCTTTTTGATATTATTATAAATGGAATTACAGTTGACTCTTGACTGACATAGGTTTGAACTAAGCAGGTCCATTCTACGTGATTATTTTTAAATAAATAGAGTCAACCTTCTGTATCAGCGGCTTATAAATCTATGACCAAATGCAGATTGAGTCTCAGGATGCAAACCCCATGTATATGTAGCTTCCACTTTTTGTATTCGCAGGTTGCAGGTTCTGCAGGGTTGACTGTGGAACTTGAGTATGCCTTGCTTTTGGTATATGAGGGTGGTCTTGGAATCAGTGCCATGCAGATACCACGGGATGACTATATTTTCTAAATATCCTTTTCAGATTGTTCACTATTAATGTATAGAAATGCAACTGATTTTTTTGTGTTACTTTGTACCTTGCTAATTTGCTGAATTCATTAGATAGTTCCAACAGAATTTTTGTTGAATCTTTAGGGTTTTCTACATGTAAGACCAAATCATCTGTGAAGACAGATAGTTTGACTTCTTTCTTTCACATTTGGATGCTTTGTATTTCTGTTTCTTGCATGACTGTTGTGCCTACAGCTTCCAAAGCACTGTTAAGTAGATATGCAAAAGGGAGCTTCCTTGTCTTGTTGTTGATCATAGAGGAAAAGCTTTTTATTCTTCACCATTTAGTATGATGTTTGCTGTCAGTTTTTTATATATGGCTTTTATTATATTGAGGGAGATTTCTTATACTACTTGTTTGTTGAGTGTTTTTATAAAAAGTTGAGTTTTGTCAAATGCTTTTCCTCCATCAGTTGAAATGATCATGTGGCTCATTCATACTGCTATGTGCTATATGATATTAACTGACATTTGTGTGTTGAACCATTCTTGTATTGTAGGAATGAATCCCACTTGGTCATGTGGTATAACCATTTTAATATTAAACTGAATTCATTTTACTAACATTTTGTTGAGGATTTTTGCATCTTTGCTCATAAGGGACAATGGTCTGTAGTTTTCTTTTCTTGTAGTGTCTTTGTTTGACTTTGGTGTAAGGGTAATGCAGGTCACATGCAGCAAAAGAGAAAGTATTCCTTCCTCTTAAATTTTTGGGAAAAATTTGAAAAGGATTGGTGTTAGTTATTTAAATGTTTAGTAGAATGCACCAGTAAAGCCTTCAGGTGAGGCATCAATTCTTTTAATAGTGAGGGGGCTGATCAGTTTTTCTATTTCTTCATATTTAGTCTTGGTAGGTTTTGTGTTTCTAGGAACTTATCTATTTCATCTAGGTTATTTGATTTTTTCACATGCAACTGTTCACAGTACTTTCTTATAATTCTTATTTCTGTAGAATTCATACTAATTCCTCCATTTTCATTCTGATTTTAATAATTTGAGTCTTCTCTTTCTTAGTCTATCTAACTAGATGTTTGTCAAATTTGGTCTTTTCAAGGAACTGACTTTTGGCTTGACGGTCTATATTGTTTTTCTCTTCTCTGTTTTGTTTATCTCTGCTCTACTCTTTATTATTTCTTTCTTTATCCTAGCTTTAGGCTTAGTGTGCTCTTTTTCACCTTTCTTCAGTTGTAAACTTAGGTTGTTGATTGGAGATATTTATTCTTCTTAATGGAAGAATGTATAGCTATACATTCCCCCTGAGCACTGCTTTTGTTGTGGCTCACAAGTTTTGGTGTGTTGTGTTTTCATCTTCATTCATTTAAGTATTTTCTAACTTTCCTTGTGAATTCTTCTTTGATCCATACACTACTTAGCATTCTCATCATTTTACAGAGGAGTAAACTGAGGCACAAGGAGAAGTGATTCAATTGAAGCTACCCAACTCTTCTAGGATCCACTGCCAGGGCTCAGGGAAGCAGGCTCGGGGTGAGGACACAGGTCCAAAGTGAGTCCTTGGGGTCAGACTATGTTGAATACAGCACTGTTGGAAGCAAGGAATGTCCATAAGGAAAAAAATGAAACAGAAAGTGTCTCCTAGCACACAGGTCCCCACATCTGAAAGGGATTTCTATTCTTTCCAGCAGGAACCTCCCAACTTTTATTTTAAATTGGAGCAGTTGCTGCAGAAGAAGGTTGTGGAGGGCCTCTCACAGTAAAAAGGAACTGTGTGTCCCCAGAGGAACAGACATCTATGCGGAGTTGTGAGCCTGCTCTGTGCTGCAATTGTAGCTGCTCCTCTCTGCTGTGTGGCAAACTTCTCCTCTAGCTTGTGGAGGAGGAGACTTCAGAGGATAAAGGGACAGAGGGCTCCAGGGAATCCTTCAGAAGGTATGCAGCAAAAGACCAGCATGGGCCAAGCAGGATCAGGTCAATGGATAAGGACAGACCCCCATGCTGACATAAACTTTCCTTTTCCTGCCTCCAACTCCAGGGCTCAGAACAGTACCCCTGTGTTCCCCAAGTGTCCCAGGGTGGTGGTCAGCGGGACAGCTAGGCCAAGCCAAGAGGCCGAGTACGCTCAGCAGGGACCTGTTGGCTGCTTGAGGGGGGAACAGAGGTTCCAAAGCCAAAAAAAGGTGGCAGATTCAGGGCATCCTGCCCTCCCATCTGTTCTACCCAAGGCAAGGAGTTCAGGAACCTAAACCAGGCCACAGGGAAAGGAAGAAACTGACAGATTCCTCATCCTGGACCCCAAAGCCTGAAATCCCCCTCAGAGCAGAAACTTCTGACCTCAGTTCAAACAGGAAACCTGTGTAAGATCTGAGGCAGATGAGGTTCTGCTTTTCCTGGGAGGATAGGGCTCTTGGAGGCAGGTGGGCAGGGACCCATCTGCTACCCACCGCAGGGCAGGGTCATGTTCAAACATAGTTTATGTGAGAGACTTGGAGAGAAGCTCAGCCCACAATTAATTCGTGGCCCTCTTTCTTCATAACCACAGCAAAAGCAAATACAAAATGCCCACTGCATGCAGGAAACCTGCCGGGCCCTGGGTACCTACTCCAGTCAATTTCTATAACAACTGGAAAGACCAGGACACAGATGAGGAGACTGAGGGTCAGAGATGTGAGGTCCTGTCACGGGTGACAGAGGTGGGGCTGAACCAGGTTTATCTGCTCCAAAGCCCAGGCTGTGGGGTGCAGAGACCAAGAGACACGGGAGGCCTGTGCCCTCCTCAAAGCTGGGCCCCATTTCCACCTGCCCTCTGTGGCCCACCTGGGCCTGCTCCCTTTGTTGGCATCATAGAAGAAACCCCTCCTTTGTGGCAGCAGGACCAGTGGTGCCAGTGCAGGAGCCACCTGAGTCCTCCAGGAGAGGTCCACCATCAGGGGCTTGTCTCCTTCAGGCGGGTGAGGAAGTACAAAGTGTCAGCTGCCAAGAGGTGCAAGGCCTCATCCTCCACATCCAGCTCCATCAGCAGTGTGGCTGGCTGGTGTGCTCCATGGGCATCCCTATGGGGAGAGTACCTCAGGGTGAGCCAGCCTCTTGCTGACACCTCCTTTACCTACCCAGGTGACTGGGCCACAGGTAAATCCTCTCCCCATGCCCCTGGCCTGGGCACATTGCTTCTCATGAGACTGCAGAGACCAGTGTCCCTATGAAAGGACCCTTGCGCCACTCATGCCACACCACCCCCAGAACCCACAACTGTCATTCCCAGTGTGCAGCCCTCGGCCCTCACCCTCTCACCTGATCTCCCACCACCCTGTGGAAGAGGCACTTTAAAGATAGCAGGATTGAGGGCATGTAGGTGCTTAGCAGCAGGGCTAACCCTGAGCAGATCACACCTCAGTTTCAGTTTCCTTTCTTGCAAAAACTTAGCTTTACTGGGCTGAGGGGTGTGTTTGTAGAAAGAGTGAGATAACACATGGGCTGCACTTGAAATATTCTTGTGTCCACATGGAAATATTAGGAATGTGAATGACCTCTCACTGGGAACAGGGCCCAGAGCCACAATTTTGACAATTCCCACAGTGAGAAAATATAAATGTCCCCCATCACATAAATGAAAATTCCTCCTCCCCAGCAAATCAAGGAGATGCAAATGAAGCACCTGGGAGGCAGAGAAAGTGTGTGTGCGCGTGCGTGTGCGTGTGTGTGTGTGTGTGTGTCCTGGGGTGGGGGCTGGCACCAACAGTGGCCCCAGGGGGCCCCCAGTCTCAGTGCTTTCAATTTTGCTAAAACTCCTTCCTGCCACCTTCTATCAGTCAGGGAGGGTGTGCATTAAAACAGCTGAAGGTTCACCCATCCGTTGGCAAAATGTGCATCAAGCCTGAGTGGGAGATGGAAGGTGGCCAGATGATTGCTGGGCAGCTCCTGAAGTCAAGGAGCCTGCAGGTGGCTATGCTCCCTGAACAAGGAGCTCCACGCCAGTCTCCATCTTAAGGACAAAACATCGTGGATATCACGCATGATGCAATACAACTTAGAGTGGTGCAGCGCCAGGCTCTGAAAAGAGGCCCTTGAAAGCCACTGACCAAGTGGCAGGATCTGTGCCTGGAGAGCAGGAGACTGTGCCTCCACTCAGGCAGGCCCAGGCATGACCGAAGGCATGCACAAGCATAGACAGGCATGGAGATGCTGAGAAACATTTACAACACGGGAATGTTCATAAACTATTGAGTAAAAAAAAAGTACGGTATAAACAGCATATGCCAAGCTTGTCACATTCATGGCCCATGGGCTGCTTGTGGCCCAGGATGGCTTTGAATGCAGCCCAATGTAAGTTTGTAAACGTTCTTAAAACATTAGGAGATTTTTGTGATTTTTGTCTTTCTTTTTATTTTTTATTTTAGCTCATCAACTACCTTTAGTGTAAGTGTGTTTTATGTGTGGCCCAAGAAAATTCTTCTTCCAATGTGGTCTAGGGAAAGCCAAAGCATTGGACATCCCTGGCATATACAGCACTAACTCAGATTTTTGAGATACATATTTTATATGCACAGAATATGTATCTCAGAATGACCAGGAGGAAATGTGAGCAGTGAGAGAATGGGTAAGTTGTATTGTCTCCTTTCCATTTCTGAGTTTCTAATTTACTATGGAAAGGAAGCTCATAATACACGAAGGTACTGGAGATCAAGAATCCTAAAATTCAAGCCCCAGAGCTAAATATATCACGCATGTTTAGGGAAATTACCCCACCGCTCTACCTTAGTTTACTCATCTGTAAAATGGGAAAAAAATCCCTTACTACCTCTAAATGGCCAGAATAAAATGGCAGTCCCAGATGTTCCCAAGAGCTGGTTTCTACCCACCCTTCCTGCACAGTGAGGCTGCCCATCTCCACAGCCTCATGCCCTTCATGCTGAAGGCCCTAAGTCCAGCCTGTGCTGCAGCATCCTGTGGCCCTCCACCCACTGCGGCCCAGCTGGGGCCTCAAAGCCTTGCCCATGCATCACAAGCTTAGGCCTGGGATGCAACAAGAGTCTCCCTGCCAGGCTTTCTGGCCTCCTCCTCTGGGACATCTGCTGAGATCCTGAGGAGCCCTGGGAGAAAGCCCTCAATCACTCCTGCGTGGGTGGAGGCATTGTCTCCTCCTCTCTAGGCACAGATCCTGCCACTAGGTCAGTGGCTTTCAGAGGCCTCTTTTCAGACCCTGGTGCCATGCCATTCTTAGTCACCAGTGAGAACGGAGCTGGGTCTGCCCATGGGCCTGTCTGATGGCACCAGGGTCCTGCCTGGGGGTTCCCCCAGGCAGGAGAACTTTGCCAGGGCCTGCTGAGGCTGGATCTGGTACCAGAGGGATCAGAGTCCCTGGGAAATCTGCAAGGATTCTGTGAGGCCCAGAGCTCTGCACTGCCCTCCTCCTAGTGCCCTGCCACAGGCC
Source organism: Pan paniscus (assembly GCF_029289425.2). Classification (NCBI taxonomy): domain Eukaryota; kingdom Metazoa; phylum Chordata; class Mammalia; order Primates; family Hominidae; genus Pan; species Pan paniscus. The sequence goes on along the minus strand of NC_073267.2, from coordinate 38,788,832 downwards.
CAGAAGAGACCCTGTGGTCTAGGGTCACAGCAGACAAGCCTTGTCCCAAGCCTCTGTCTTCCCCAGGTTCCCAGTGGCCAACATGGGCTGGAAGTCTGGCTCATCCTGGAGGAGCATAACCCCAATTGACTGATTTGCTTAAGCTCGTGTGGATGGAAAATGGCTGAGCTGGGAAGGATCCCCAGCCCTCAGATGCCAAACCCTAACCCCTGGTTTTAGGACCAGTCCTCAGGACCAACCCTGTAGCCTTCTGGGGCTCCCGCATAGCTCTCAAAAGCACTCAGCAGACTCCACCTTTAAGGGCGCAGGCACTGGGGCTGCTGTACCTAGGGGGAGCAGCAAGGACACCTGGAGTCAGTCGTGCTATAACAGACTGTGGTTTAGATTCATTTTGTGCACAGTGGTCTCCACCTGTCCCCAGGAGGTCTTCAGTGGGCAAAGTGACCAGGAGAGACACAGGCTGGCCTGGAGCCCCACCTTGAATTATGCCCCTCCCCAGGAAGCATCTTCCTTGAAAGGGCCTATGGATCACTATCTGCTCCAGGAACACCCAGGCCCTTTCTTTTTGGGGCCAGTTAAGCCACCTATTCTGCTTCTCATTCCAGGATATCTACCTGTTCGGCTCACCAGAGAAACTTCCCTGGGCTGGTGGGTTCCAGGTCAAAAGGCCTCTTCCTAAGGGGCCAGGAGTAGTTGGTTGGGCATTGAGGGATTCCACTCTTTCTATGTGGATTTATTGTATGAAAAACATGAATGATGATGCTGACAGAGAAAGGGCGCCAGGTTCTGAGCAGGATGAGGGAGGCTGGGCTGTGCCAGCAGACCCAGACTGACAAGTGATTCTGATGTTGCCTAGCAGAAGTCACACAGACCCAGGGACATCCAGTCAGTGCACACACACCTGCCTAACGCACCCCTGTGCAGATGGTGGCTTGGCTTATGGGAGCCTCTAGAGAGCTTTAGAAGGAGGCAGAAAGCTATTCCTCCAGAAAAGCCTCATGAGAAAGATGAAGATGTGGACCCAAGACTCTCATTCCCTCCAGGAAGGACCCAGGAAGGAGTGGCCGGCCACTGAGCCCTGCTGGGGTGGATGTGAGCATGGGGAGCCTCCCCCATGGCAGATCCTTGGAGGGACGGGCAGTGCTGCCTATGTGGCTGGGGCTGGGGCTGGTGGCTCAAACAGAAGATCAGTTTGTCCCTGTGTATTCTGGTTTTGTTGCCCAAACACTTGAATCACCAACTTGAGCCCTTTGGGTGGGATGTAAACACCTTCCCCATGCATTTCTGCTGGGTTTTTATGAGATCTTTCAAAACTAATGTTTCAGGAGGGGACTGAGGGAGGACAGAGTCCTTTTGACTTCCCGGCAGAACAGTGTAGGAACTGTGTGTCAACGTGCTGGAGGGTGATCACCTCCAATGTCACATGCACAAGCTTTACCTGGCCCTAAAGCCTCTGACCTGAGAGGAGCCTTAGGGTCAACCTAGACTTGGTCACAACTGCCCTATTCTCTCTGTGACTTTGAAGATCAACATACATGACCATGTGTCTACATGTGCAACCACACACCATGCATATGTACACATGTACATATACACACACACACTCCCGCGGACATCACTCCAAATCCAGGGTCCAAGGATCTTCCAGTCTTAAGGCAGATTATGTGCACTGGGGCCAGGTCTCTAAATTGCCAGCATCTAGGGTCCTGGTGAGGGAAGGGCATTCCCAGCCATGCCAGCCACAGTGTGTACATGGGTGTAAGAAACTGCAACTCTGTGCACATGTGTGACTGCAGCCTATGATCAGGAGGCCACATCAGCATGCCTGTGTATCTGCTTCCATGTGCATCTGGGCTGCATCTTCATGCATCAACTTTTGTACACACTTATATATGTCCACATCTGTACTTGTACTCATATGCCAGAACTCGGGGCCTAGGCCCAGGGTCACTCCAGGGCTGGTGACAGCACACTGGGCTCTCTGAGCCTGCATCCACTCTGCTGCCACCATCAGAGATGTTGTGAGTCACCATGGGGATTTTGTGGTGTCTTTTCCTCTGGGTTCTGATCCTCTGCCCCAGAACCCAAGCCCTGAGCCCTTGTCCCCATGAAGAGCCTGACCCTGGCAGGCCAAACCCATATTTTCTTCACCACATCATGGCTGTGGGGATGCTGGTTTTTTGTTTGCTTGTTTGTTTGTCTTGCTTGGTATTCACAGCCTATTCATGAGATAGTCCGGATGGTCCCAGTTATGCAGCTGAAGAAAGCACGTGGAGAGATGCAGGGGTTTCCAGGGCCTCACAAGGGCAGAACTAGAAAGGAGACCTGGCTCCTCTGAGGCCAGGTCATGCCTGTTGCCTGGGACAACCTTTGCTATTACCTGGGTCACCTGGAGCCTGTTTGCCTTTGCAGTCTACTCTGCTTCATTGCTCCAGAATTGTGGAAATGCAGGATTGCTCTTAATGCTGATTCCTGTTGCTCACCCACCTGGGAGCTTTCTGGCAGTGACTGTTCAATTATTTACCACCTTGACAGCACCTGCAAACTCTGTAAAATCATAACACTGACATCATTTGTTTTCGCAGCACTGGGGTAAAATTCCTCTACAATGGTATTTTATGTGCTCTATGTGCACCATGCACATTTCCATAAAAACACACATTAAAATATAAAAGCAGCTTCCAAATATAAAAATTAGGGAGGGAAACAAACCGTAGGAAGGCCCACATTATGGTCAGGCAGAGCCCAACAGCCACAGCGGGGACTTCCCAGGTGGGTGGCACCCTCTCCCCTCTGCTCACTGCTGATGAGGGCAATGAAAGCTGCTGGGGGTCTCAGGACCCCTGCCTGCCTGGCCTTGCCTCTGCCAAGAGTTTGTGTCCAGTGGCGAGGTTGTGCTACCAGCCCCATGTCCACCCTAATGGGGAGCCATGCTCAGTGTCTGGGGATGAGGACCCTGAGTCCATATGCTGGGGGTCCTGCCCGGCCTCTGCACATGGCTGCAACCCAGGCCCCCAACCACCTGCAGCCCCAGCCCAGCCACTCCCAGCCAAGTCCCCACATCGTGGTGGGACCATGTCACAGAGCTCAGGGGTCCCCCAGGACAAAATTGTTCACCCACAGTCTCCTTCCTCAAAGCCTCAGGTCCTCATGTAAGGCACAACTCTGAGGGGACAACAATGACTTTGAACTGTTGTCCTGCCTCTGAGCTGGGCACAGTTCCCTGTACTCCACGTATGTTACCTTATCAAGTGGCAGCCCCACTCTGGAGGTAGGCACAGAGAGGTTAAGCAACTTGCCCAAGGTCACACAGTCAGGAAGTGAGGCAGTTGGGATTTGAACCTGAGCTTCCTGACTCTGGAAACTTAAGGTCCCTGAGAACTCTGTTATGGCATAGGTGTGGCAACTCCTGGGTCCCCAGCTTTCCCTCCATCAGGCCCTGTTGGCCTCTCAACCACCCCTAAGGCTGGATCCTTGCGCTGACTCCAGGGACTTAACCCACCCTTTGTCATTGCATCCTCCATTCTGAGTCCAGTTTTCTCAGACAAAGGCTCAGGACTTTGGAAGCTCCATCTGGCTACTCAGGAGGCTCCAGCAACTGAAACCTTCCAGGTCCAAAGTACCCATCATGGCCCCCAACCTGCTTGTTCTCATGATCTTGTTCAGTTTGATTCACAGGAATCAGTCTAACCCAAGGCAGTCCCCCATGCCCACCAGCCCTGAGAGGTCCTCCCCTGTTTCCCACCTCCACCCTGAACCACTCTCCCCCATTCACACTATCCCCATATCCTCAAGGTTGCAGAATTTCTTGTCTCTTCCTAGTCCTGGCTTCTGGCTGAGGGTCCCAGCCCCTGACTGCAAGATCATCCCTCACCTTCTCTCTGCTTTGCTTTCTTGTCCTCTCCACAGGATGCTTCCCTGCAGGGCTTCTGGAAGTAGCACTTGCACAGCAAGCTCGCTGTAGACACAGGTGACACATTTATTTGTGGGGAGGAGCTGCTGGAGGAGGAGAGCACTGAAGCCCCCACCCTGTCCTAACCCACTCCTGGGCTCATCTTTGGCCTCAAAGCACTGAGGTTGGTGTTCATGCTGGATCTCAAGGGGAGAGCAGGAGGAGTCTGGCATCAAATGCTGCTGGCCCAGTGCTGTGGCCTGGTCAGGGATGGGGAATCACAGAGGCATGCACAGAGGCAGGGGATACCCACAAGACATGCTGGATGTTGCCACAACTTTCCTGGAGTGAAAGACTAAACATCCCTTAGAAATAGAAATAGAATAGAATGAAAAGTTGAAAGTGGAGGTCCTGCCACCACCCAGTGATCTAGGTGCTGGGTGTTAGTGGATGACTTTTGTCTTTTAACCCTCACAGCTGACAGACCTATACCCCAAGCTTTGGTGGTGGCCCTACCTGATATGGTTTGGCTGTGCCCCACCCAAATCTCATCTTGAATTGTAGTTCCCATAATCCCCATGTTTCATGGGAGGGACCTCATGGGAAGTGATTAGATTATGGGGAAGTTTCTCTTTGCTGTTGTCATGATTCTGAGTGAGTTCTCATGAGATCTGATGATTTTATAAGGGACTTCCCCCTTTGCTTCACACTCATTCTCTCTCCTGCCACCCTGCGAAGAGGTGCCTTCTGCCAGGATTGTAAGTTGCCTGAGGCCTCTCCAGCCATGCTGAACTGTAAGTCAATTAAACCTCTTTCCTTTATAAATTACCCAGTCTTGTGTTTGTCTTTATTAGCAGTGTGAGAACAGACTAATACAATAAATTGGTACCACAGAGAGTGATACCTGAAAGTGTGGAAGCAACTTTGGAGCTGGATAACAGGAAGAGGCTGGAACAGTTTGTGGAGCACAGAAGATAGAAAAATGTGGGAAAGTTTGGAACTTCCTAGAAACTTGTTTAATGCCTTTGACCAATGTGGTGATAGTGATACGGACGATGAAGTCTGGGCTGAGGCAGTCTCAGATGGAGATGAGGAACTTGTTGAGAAGTGGATTACAGGTCATTCTTGTTATGCAAGGAGACTGGCAGCATTTTTCCCCTGCTCTAAAGATCTGTGGAAGTTTGAACTCGAGAGAGATGATTTAAGATATTTCACAGAATACATTTCTAAGTGACAAAGCATTTAAGAAGAAGCAGAGCATAAAGGTTAGAAATTATGCAGCCTGATGATCTGATAGAGAAGAAAAACCCATTTTCTGGGGGAGAAATTGAAGCCTGTTGCAGAACTTTCATGAGTAACCAGAAGCCAAATGTCAATCACCAAGACATTGGGGAAAATATCTCTAGGGTATGTCAGAAACCTTTGCAGCAACCCCTCCCTTTGCAGGCCCAGAGACCTAGGAGGGAAAAATGGTTTCCTGGGCTGTGCCCAGGGCCACTCTGCACCCCACTGTGTGCAGCCTTGGGACTAAGTGTCCTGAGTCCAGCCATGACTGAAAGAGGCCAATGTACAGCTCAGGCCATTGCTTCAGAGGGTGCAAACCCCAAGCCTTGGCAGCTTCCACCTGCTGTTAGTCCTGTATGGACACAAAAGACAATAATTCAGGTTTGGGAACCTCTGCCCAGGTTTCAGAGGATGTATGAAAATGCCTGGATGTTCAGGCAGGAGTCTGCTGCAGGGGTGGAACCCTCATGGAGATCCACTGCTAGGGCAGTGTAGAAAGGAAATGTGGGGTTGCAGCCCCCACACAGAGTCCCCACTGGGGCACTGCCTAGTGGATCTGTGAGAAGAGGGCCACCATCCTCCAGACCCCAGAATGGCCGATTCAATGACATCTTGCATCATGCACCTGAATAAACCACAGGCACTCAACACTAGCCTGTGAAAACAGCCAGGAGTGAGGCTATACCCTGCAAAGCAATAGGGGTGGGGCTGCCTAAGGCAGTGGGAGCCCACTTCTTGCATCAGCATAACCTGGATATGAGACATGGAGTCAAAGGAGATCATTTTGGAAATTTAAGATTTAATGACTAACCTATTGGGTTTTGCATGGGACCTGTAGCTCCTTTGTTTGGGCCAATTTTTCCCATTTGGAGTGGGTGTATTTAACAAATACCTCTACTCCCATTGTATTTAGGAAGTAACTAACATGCTTTTGATTTTACAGGCTTATACGTGGAAGGGACTTGGCTTGTATCAGATGAGACTTTGGACTTGGACTTTTCAGTTAATTCTGGAATGAGTTAAGGCTTTAGGGGACTGTTGGAAGGGCATGATTGTGTTTTGAAATGTGAGGATATGAGATTTGGGAGGGATCCGGGCAGAATGGTATGTTTTGGCTGTGTCCCCACTAAATCTCATCTTGAATTGTAGTTCCATAATATACTTGTTTCATGGGAGGGACTTCATGGGAGATGATTAGATTAGGAGGGTGGTCCCTCCATGCTTTCTTCAAGATAGTGAATGAGTTCTCACAAGATCTGACGGTTTTATAAAGGGTGTAACCCTTTGCTCAGCACTCATTCTCTCTCCTGCCACCTTGTAAAGAGTTGCCATCCACCGGGATTGTAAGTTGCCCAAGTCTTCCTCAGCCATGCTGAACTGTGAGTCAATTAAACCTCTTTCCTTTATAAATTACTCAGTCTCGGGTATGTCTTCATTAGCAGCATGAGAATGGACTAACATACCACCGCACTGCATCTTTGCTGATTTGGAGCTCCCAGCTGCAGAGCCTTGGAAGAAATGCTGAAGAACAGCCAGCTCTGGAGCTGGGGGGTTCTGGCCTTCTGCCCTGTTCCAGGTTCTCTGAGGGCCCAGCTGAGCCCCAGGAAGCTTCGACACACAAAGTTTCCTGGTGGTGTGTCTGCCCGTGCAGCCACCATCTCTGTCCTGGACATGGCCACCAGCCCAGTTCCTTCCCCTGCCTCCCTCTGGAGTCCTACAATCTCTGAGACTGGGGCCCTGAGTGTGTGCCACCCGGCAGGGGTCCAGGCAAGGAGGCCCTATTGAGCATTTAAAAATCCAGGGTGCCAAGTTAAATTTGAATTCAGATGAACAAAGAATAATGTTTTGGACTAAGTAGGTCCCATGCAGTATTTAGGAGACATACACACTAACAATTTAATCACTGTTGGTGTGAAATTCAGAGATAAATATGCATCCTGTATTTTATCTATCTGGCAACCCTAGCAGACAACGTGTGTGGAAAAAAAGAAGGAACCTGGGAACCAGCACAGGAGACTGATGGGCAGGAGCTGAGTTTGGATTCCACTCTGTGGGGCTGCAGCAGCCAGGAGGCCTGGGCTGCCCACAGGGTCTTCCCTCAGGGCTCAGCCTAAACACAATGGTGTAACCATTGTCATAAAGAAAAACAGCATTAATGACCTACAATTCACATACCATACAGTTAACCCACTTGAAAGGTAATATTCAATGTTCTTTAGCAAATTCACAGATATGTGCAACCATAACCACAAACAATTTTACAACATTTTCATCATCTCAAAAAAAAAAAAAAAAAACCCTATAACCTTTCATTATCACCCACATCCCTCCCATCCCTCAGCCCCTGGTCACCACTGAGGGTCCCATCCATCAGCCCCTGGCTCCACACTCTCTATGGATCTGTCTGTTCTGGACATTTCACATAAATTGAATCACACTCTACGTGGCCTTTTAGGCCTGGCTTTATTCCCGCCACATCATGTTTCAGTCTGCGAAAAGAAATACATCTTGGGACCCCAAAATCACTTAGCCTGGGTAAAAGTCAAGCTGAGAACTATGTGAGGCTAACCTGCCTCCCATTTAATTCTTTTTTGTTTTTTGTTTTTGTTTTGTTTTTTTTTTTTTTGAGATGGAGTCTCGCTCTCTTACCCAGGCTGGAGTGCAGTGGCGCGATCTCGGCTCACTGCAAGCTCCGCCTCCCGGGTTCACGCCATTCTCCGGCCTCAGCCTCCCGCGTAGATGGGGACTATAGGCGGCCGCCACAAGGCCCGGCTAATTTTTTGTATTTTTAGTAGAGACGGGGTTTCACCGTGTTAGCCAGGATGATCTCGATCTCCTGACCTCGTGATCCACCCGCCTCGGCCTCCCAAAGTGCTGGGATTACAGGCTTGAGCCGCCACGCCTGGCCACCATTTAATTCTTAAATAAGATAGCTACAAAGATTTTTTAAAAGCTGCATACCTCATTTTAAAAAAACTTCCTAAAATAATTAAGGTTATTACATCCGTGTAACTTTCTGCATGTTCTTTTAAAGTCCTTGTGCCATTAAGTTACAGGGCTTTGACTCATGGTCTAAAAGGAACACAAGGTTCTGCTGAATATTAAATACTGATAGTAATTAAATCCTCACCTTCAGACCCAGTAGAAGATGCCAACCAAAATTAAGTGTGTTCATGAGACACAGGGCCAGAAATTAAAACTATTCAGCTCCTCAATGCCCAGGCACTATCACAGAAGAGTGGGCACATGAGAGTGTAAGGGCTGATTTTGAGAAATAAATAAGTTTACTTTCTCTATAAATTAACCACTCACATTGAAGGCACACTGGCCAGCAGTGTGAAGGCACACTGGCCAACCTGTGTCATGGTGGTTTGTTGTACAGATTGTTTCATCACCCAGGAATTAAGCCTAGGACCCATTAGTTATTTTTCCTGAGCTTCTCCTTCCTCCCACCCTCCACCTCCCGATAGGCTTCAGTGTCTGCCTTTCCCCTCTATGTGTCCATAGATACGTTATAATATTCTGTGAAAAGAGGTGCTAATTTTATTTACTCTCTTGTCTTCTACAATGTGTAACACAAGTTCTGCCTATAATAAATGCTAAAATTATAAATAAAAATCTCACCTCGTGACAAAAAGTGTTATAACCTCACTATTTGTTTTCTCATATTATTCTACATCTTGCCTTTTTCAAGCATTCTGTATTTCATTTATTATAACTTTGCCATCATTTAAAACCATACATATCTAATACAGAGAAAGACAATGGCACTATAAGTTACTTCAGATTGCAAGCAAAAATTCCCTCATTTTTATGTCAGTAAATATTAAGACTAATTTGAAAATAGAGTTAAATGTTATATTATCAACAATACAGTTTTTAATAGATCCACCCTGTAGCTTGTAGTGTAAAAAATAACAATCTACATGTGATTTCATTCTTAGAAAGATATACAAGTAGACTCTTACAGGAATGTTTAACTGATGTTTTCAACAATCATTACATTAACTAATATCATAAAATATAATAATCATCTATGAAATGAATACACCTCAGTTAAAAGAAGACAAATGACCTGACAATAAGGGCGGGTCCATCAGCTGCTGATGGATAAACAACACATCGTTGCGTGCTCATATGATGCAATATTTCTCAGCAATAACAAAGAAGCCACTAGAAGTATGACTGAGCATATCTTGGGTGGCTAAAATCAGGGAATTCCCAGCATCCCAGATCTAAACCAAAAGTGGTTCTTTCATTGTGTTTTTATGAGATTTTAAAAATTTGAGTATTTCCAAATCTAAGAAATGAGAGACTTTACCTCATGGTCTTTAGGTGATCCAGTGTGGTCTGTGAAGAAGCTGCCAATGGATTACTCATTGGTTCAGACATGGTATTGGAAAAGTATGTAATTAATCCCCTTCCTGGACTGTCATTATTATGCCCCCTAGAAAGACAGGGCAAGATCTGTCTTGGAGTGTGAGGAAGACGGAAGTTTTTTCCCATTTCATTTTTGGGAAATATCACAGTGAGAACAGTTGTGTACAAAACTTTTCTACTGGTTATCCACATTTTCTTTGTCTACCTCAGGTTGAGGTACATAGTGTTCCACAAGTGATGAAGGAAAGAAAGAACAGACTCAACCACAAATTATAAGTGTAGATGAATCATCATTTCTGATGGCCTAAATTGTCCCTCTTGTTCAAGACATATTTGGTTGTCTCATGTGAGTTCTCACAGGGCTTCTTTCCCTTCTTCACATTTTATGATGTTCTTGCTCCTTCTCTCCTTACTTAGGACATGTGGATCTACATTTCTAAAGTGGCATGGTCTTCTACTTTCAAGCTGCTGGTTTCCAGTGGAATGTCCAGAAACCCAGGGTTTCAGTTGACACGGGCATTTTTAGGACATCACCACCCCAAAAACTTGTTGCCTGTTCCTGGAGTGAATAAAAGGACAATCTGAAGGACACACACAGCAGTTTGGTTTGGATCATCCCTTTGTTCTTGATGGCATACATGTGCTTTTTGAGCTTTGATCTTTTCTGGGAGCCATTTTTCTGGGGTAAGAGGTGACTTGGCTCCCAGACAATGAAGAGTTTTAGCTGATGTTGCCAGCTTATGCCTTAACTGTGTCCATTCGTTGCACCTAGAGAGAGAGTTTAGCTTAGATCCTTTGGTTCATTCCATTGCCCTTGTGATCTGAGTCATGTTTGAGACACAGATGTGTCATGTTCTTTTCTTTCATTGGTTCATCCATTCAACAGATCTTTTCAGGTTGTGTTATGTGTCAGGAGTTGTTCTAGTCTCCAGGGATAATAAATCTGTGGTATCATAGAAACCCCTCTGCACTCATGGAGTCTATCTACGTCCTTCATGGTGAATATGGTCCAGCTACAAAGAAAAATGTATAACACTTTCAATTTTTATAAATAGTAATGGATAAAGTATATCAGCAGGCAGGGGTGGTTGTAGATGGTGTGGACAGGCAATGATCCCCTGGGAGGGGAACATTTCAGTAAAAATATAAAATATATACAGGAGCAAGTTGTGTGGCTATGTATACTTAGACAAAAAAATCTTCCTAACTATATTAGAATTTATTCATTCTACTGTTGACAAACATTTGGATACATCCCCTGTTTTAGCCATTATAAATAAAGCTGCCATGATTATAAGGATGCATTTCTATGGTATATATATTTACAGGAACATTGCTTAGTCACAGGGAGAGCATCTGTTTGGCTTAAATACTTAAATACAGTTTTTTCTAAGTGATTGCAGACATTCACTATGTTTTCAGAATGCTCCAATTGCCCCACACATTCTTCCATAGCATAATTTGAAATAATTCTACTGAGGTTCAATTTACATTCTTTAAAATTCATCAAGTATAAATGAATAGTTTGTAAAATTTTACACATTATTATTTCAAAATTTGTTACATGTAACTGAATAATCACTATCACAAACATGAAATAGATCAATTCCATCACCACGAAAAGTTCAATCTGGTCCTTTTCATTAAATTCTTTCCTTGTACATGATGCCTGTGACAAAATTATTCTATTTCATTTACTATATTTGCCTTTTGAAAAATTTCACATAATTGTGATGTTAACATTTATGTAGTGTTTAGTGTCTTATTCTGTTAACTCATAATAATTCTTTTGGAATCATCCAAGTTGTACATATCATTAATTTCTTACTTGTTATTTGCTGAGAAATAGTCCATCTTATGGGCACGCCACAATGTGTTTATCCATCAGCAGCTAATAGACCTTGCACATTAATGTTTGCCAGGTCATTTGTCTTCTTTTTAACTGAGTTGTATGAATTATGTATATACAAATCTCAATACCAATATTTATCAAATACATGTATTTCAATATTTCTCTCAGGCTATGGTTGTCAATTTATTTGTTAACAGTGTCTTATGAAGACTAGATTTATACATTTTATTTTATGTTTTCTGCATGTGTATCCTATCTAAGAAACCACTTCCTATCCCAGGGTCACAATAAATTTCTCCTATGCTTTTTTCATACAAAATATATAATTTTGTCTACTCCACTTAGATCTCAAATTCATTTGAAGTTAATTTTTTAGATGTACTTTAATGAATCTATACTCACATACTTACATATGGGAATTCAATTTCTCCAAGAATATTTATGTAAATATCAATTCTTCCCTTTGAATTGTCTTCATAAGATCCTTGATAAAAAAATTATATATGTGTATAAATATATATCTACATGCACACATTTGTATGTATGTGTTTATATATGTATATGTGTGTGTGTATATATATGCCTGAGCTTCCTATATTATTACAATTATTTATAATTATTTCCTTAGGTAATAACACACTGTTGTAAATACTGTAGCTTTATATTATTTATTTCAGATAATATTTCTCTAAATGTGACTGTTTTTCATTATTGTTTTCACTAATTTAGATTCTTTATATTTTCAAAGTACTTTAAAACTTTGCTTATCAAGTTTTACAAAGCTCTTTGCTGAAATTTTACTGAATTGTGTTGATGCTGTATATTAATTCAGGGAAAATTTATATATTAATTATATCGAATATTCTGATATGTGAACATGATCGCTCTATATTTGGGTGTTCTTTAATTTTCCTCAGTACTTTCTTGAAGCTTTTCTGGGTAAGGTCCGATTTTCACTGCCAGTCTATAAAACTACACATTGACTTTTTATATATTTGGCTTATATATTGTGGCTTCACTCAACTCATCTATTAGTTTTAGTAACGATTTCTAGACATGTTTGGATTTTCCCATTCTACAAATTATTGAGAGATTGAGAGATGGAAGTGGCTGAGTGTAGAGGGAGTCTGGTAAGATGGCGGAATAGCACGTTCCCAGCCCTGATTCCCTCAAAGAGACATCTATTTGGCAACTACCTACAGGGAAGAATGCTTTTGTGAGAACTCCAAATGCAGTGTGAGATTGCAACACCCAAAAAGAGTTTAAAAGCAAAGATAGACTCATTAAAAAGGATAAGAGGAATGACTTTACTTTGTTTTCTTTACCACTTCCATATCCAGAACAATACTGTGCTGAGAAGTATACCCTCAGCCCATTATTTTTCCACTGGGAGAAAAATAGATCAAAGTGCATATTCAACATCTGTTTGGGGAGTGCTGCCTGATAGGCACATTTCTGCTTTGCCTCAAAATGAACACTGGAAGAATTTTAATACTTAGACCACTTGAAGATAACTAGGACCAAAGAAAGGGGGTGAAACACTCAGAGACTGGTACATGCAAATCTCAATGTGCCCCACAATGCTTCAAGTGGCTTCACCTAACAAAGCTACCAAATCAGGGCGAGTAAAACCAGCAGGCATTTCTGACCATGAAGCACAGCCAGGTGGCCAAATTCATCAACAGCCTCAACCACCTGACCGGAGAAGAACACCAGGCCACACTTAATGGTGAAGTACTTTTCCTGCTGAAGCCGACCTGTAAAGGTTAGAGAAAGTGACCACCTTCTCAAAAATACTTATACCAGCACAAGGCCAAAAGAATCATGAAGAATCAGGGAATCATGAAGAATCAGGAAAACATGACACAATTTAAATAAACCAATAAAGCTTCAATAATGGGCCCTAAAGAAATAGGAATTGACAAAGTGCCTTTAAAAATTGGAAGTAATTATTTTAGATAATAAGCTCAGTGAACTATATGAGAACACACATAGACAACTAAACAATGGTACGATCTGTCTTATGTCTTTAAAGGATTATGCAGGCTGTGTTGAGAATACACTCTAGGCAACAGTGACAAGGGGAAAATGTTATAGAAAGACCAGCAAGGAAGCTACTGCTCTAATAAAGACAAGATAATGGCAGAGAAAGATGGTGATAAATGGCTGTTGCATGCACATATCTTGAATGTGGAACTCATGGGATATTATGATGGGTAAGCTGTAGGATGAAAAGAGTCAAGGTTGACTTCAAGGATTTTGGTCTGAGGAAGTAAAGGACAAACCTGTTTGCTGGAGAGAAATAAGGTGGGTGAAGCATGCTTGCAAGATCAAAGTGGGGGAGACCAGAAGTCTGAGAAGATGTTAGATATTCAGAAAGAGATGTTACATGGTCAGTGGGATATAAGAGTTTCACATACAGGGGAGAGGTTAGGATTGGGGATGGTACGACTGATGTTTGAAGCCAGGAGAAAGGAATAATGGTGAGACCCCTTTAGAAAAAAAATCACATTTATTGGTTAGAAATGACAACGTGGTCTTCTAATTGAGTCTTTGATGCCGTTTCTATGTAAAGCCAACACTAAGAATTTACCACTTCAAACAGTTCTAGTAGAGTGATGGTAGTGTGCTCTTAAATGTCTGCTGTCAGGAACTCAATCCATTCATGGCAAGCATCACATGTACTTAGAATAACTAGCAGTATACAATCTGTAATAATGGAACAGAATCAAGGAAAGGGGTCTGAGTAGAGAGTGAAGAGTCATTAGCTCCTGTTCCCACCAGCTAAGCTTGATTTAGTCCAAACGCACAGTCAGTTCTTTGATGAATTTTCCTGTTTATACTTTTTTGTTTGTTCTTTTTGGCATGTCATAATTTGCCTCAATTAAAGCATGGTAACACTTGTAAATAAAGGTATACTCATCTTCCTAATTCAACTTTAAATGTGTTTATTCTTTTTTAACCTCTCTTAGCATTTAAGATTATTTCTTAAAAATAAGAAAACATGATATTAAGCTACATACACCATGCGCAAAGCACCTGCCTAGATGGTATTCAACAAAATGTGCACATAGGTTAAAAACTGAGAAAACATCTACAAGATATTCCAAAATCTGACAATTTACACAGTGTGTAATAAGAACACAATTTAGTATGAGTGATTTTAATATTACGGATGGTGAGATGGTTTGCTCTGTTTCCCCACCCAAATCTCACCTTGAATTCTAATCCCTATAATCCCCATAATCCCCACATGTCAACGGAGAGGCATGTGGAGGTAATTGAACCATGGGGGCGGTTTCCCTCATGCTGTTCTTGTGGTAGTGAGTTACTTCTCACGAGATCTGATGGTTTTATAAAAGGCTATCTCCACTTCGTTCAGCACTTCTCCTTTCTGCTGCCTTGTAAAGAAGGTGCCTTGATTCCCCTTCGCCTTCTGCCATGATTGTAAGTTTTCTGAGGGCTTCCCAACCATGCTGAACTGTGAGTCATTTGAACCTCTTTATAAATTACCCAGTCTCTGGCAGTTCTTTATGGCAGTATGAAAATGAACTAATAAAGATGGATTTTAAAATTTGTGTAATAAGTGGACATTTTGATTTTCTATAACCGTCGATTACATGCAAGTAGATTTGTAAGAGTTTTATGTTTTTTTCTTGGTACTCCAAAATTAAGATTAAGTTCCAGGTTCAGCTTTGTGTTGCAGAAGAACATATAAAGCAGGGGAAATACTGAAAGACTTATGGTATCAACACAAATATGCCATTGCCCTAAATGAGTTTGCGTAGACTAAAGGTTGCATTGTAAACTGGATGTTACGGTATTCCTGTTGAATCGCTGAGCAACGCGGGGTGCTAGAGGGAAACCAGAAAAAAAAAACCCTGGGTTTTAAATGTTGTCCCTCCATTGACAAACTCTATGACCTTGGACATCTTATACCTTAAAAGCTGGACACAAAGAGAATCTCAAACATCATGCACAGGGCAGGGTACATAATGGGTTCTGTTAAAAAAAAATAGCTGTTATTGCCGGGCGAGGTGGCTCATGCCTGTAATCCCAGTACTTTGAGAGGCTAAGGCGGATGGATCACCTAATGTCAGGCGTTTAAGACAAGCCTGACTAACATGGCGAAACCCCGTCTCTAGTAAAAATTCAAAAATTAGCCAGTCATGGTGACACACGCCTGTAATCCCATCTACTTGGGAGGCTGAGGCAGGAGAATTGGTTGAATCCGGGAGGCGGAGGTTGTAGTGAGCCGAGATTGTACCATTGCACTCCAGCCTGGGCAATGCAGTGGATGCCGTCTCTTAAAAAAAAAAAAAAGCTGTTATTACAGTTGGTCATTTAAATTGAAAGCACCAGGTAACAGAGACTGCTGAATTGAGTCACACATGGTAACAACATGAGACAACAAATAGAAATGTCATGTTCTAAGAGGGGTGCCCCATAAAGACAGATTTTAAATATGATGCATACCGGTCACATTATGTCTTGCATGTACAGACATGAACCATGTAACTTCTATAAATGATCAACCATTTTTTATACCATTTTTCCATAGCATTTGTTATAGCCATATGTTTCTAAGTAAAGTCAGTTTGTCTTAGATCTAAAGAAACTTGTTCTAGGGAAAGTCAGTAAAATCTTTTCTAAAATCAAAACAAACTTCCAAAATAATTTTCCATGCTCTGAAACTAAAGGCCAAGTAAATCATGCAACAACTTTTCAGTAGCTCCAAACTCTCAATAGTCACTGCACTGTGTTAAAGCCATCCTGTCCCTCACAATGGTATTCAGGTGTTAAATGGTATTGAGGTATTCAGGTATTAAAATCTGAATCGGAGTTGCCTCCTTAGTGCAGGAGGCAGCGCGTCAGTCTCCTAAAATCTTAATTTGAAAATTTCTTTGTCATAACCACAATATTGTTTAACATTGCAACAACTATTATTTCAGGAAGGCAATTTGCAGGACACATTTGAAATATATTACTCTAGAGAAAAGAGGAAATAATTTGGGGAATGGCAAAGTAAAAGTAAAACGATTTCTTTAATACATGGTGAGAAGAGTCGTATACACACATACATGCTTCTAATATATGATAGAGAAGTATCTAATTTAATCTGGGAGCATAGTAAAGTGTCAGGTTCTGTTCTTAGGAGACACCTCCTGCCTGTAGGTGGAATACATCAGTCCATCTGTCCTCCATCTCCAACTATGCAGGTATGTCTGGTTCATTGATTGGCTGCACAACAAATAAGAATCTGATCTGCCTCATCAACAATTCCTGCTGTTTACAGCAGGTGTCAGTGCTTTATGAAGTGACACATGCTTCTTTCAAACAGAACAAACAATAATTTGTTTTGAAGTAATTCCAAACTTACAGAATAGTTACAAGGATAGTTACAAAATGTACAAAGTACCTTTATTAGATTCACCAACATTATACATTTTGCCATATTTACTCTTCCAATCTGTGTGTGTTTGTGCATCCCTCTTTCTCTCTGTGTGTCTCACTCTTTCTCTCTCTCTGTCTCACTCTTTCTCTCTCTGTCTCACTCTCTCTCTCTCACTCTCTCACTATCCCTTTCTGTCTCCCTCTCTCTGTCTCTCTCCAACCAATACTTTAATGTTATTTTCTCAGAAGAAAAATCAATCTCTTACAATAACTGTACTACAACTTTCAAATTCACAAAATGTGATTTAATGCCTTAATCACATGGCAGCCTACCACATTTCAAATGTTGCCAGAGGTTCCAACATGCTGAATTTCTCTTTATGCTGCATTCCTCTCTATGCTATATTTTTCTTGATGCTACATTTCTTTTTATGCTATATCTCTCTTTATGTTATATTTTTCTTTATGCTATATTTCTCTCTAAGCTATGTTTCCCTTTATGCGATATTTCTCTCTATGCCATATTTATTTTTCTCCTGGCCAAGTATCCATCCCAGGCTCAGACATGGAATTGGGTGGTTCTGCCACCCTGGTCTTCTTTGACCTGGGATGTTATTTATCTCTTCTTTATCTTTCACAGCATGAGTATTTGTGAAGAGTGCAGGCTATCGCATGTGCCTCTTGAACTGAAGTTGCACCCTAGGACAATGTCACCCCACGACCTTAAATTCCTATGATTTATTCCTTCCTGGGAATTTCATCGCCATAACAAGGGCTGGACTCTCTACTTCCACTTTAAAAAAGAAAAGCCGTGTTGATTCTTAAGAAGCACAAAAAGTGGCAGGAGAGAGCTGCTGAGATGTTTCAAAAATGCATGCCTGGCCCTTGAATTTGGAGATAGTTATGGAGAGAATGATGCATAATTGTGGAGGCTAAATTTTTTTTTGTATCAGCCTTACCCAAGTTTACCCATCAGAGCAATGGGCACAAGCATGCATGCCCCAAATTAGGCCAGAGAGAGGAATGAAGCCAGCCCGTGGGGAAGAGGCAGAGGAATGAAGGCCGGGCCAGATCAATGAGGGAGGATGGATGTCCCTGGTGGTTATCCATGGAAGACATCCCCTCCAGCCTCAGAGGAAGTGCTAATGCCAAGTCGAAAGCACTGCTTAGGCGTGCTGGCCAGGCACAGTGGCTCTGCCTGTTATCCCAGTACTTTGGGAGGCCGAGGAGGGCGGATGACCTGTGGTCGGGAGTTCGAGACCAGCCTGGCCAAGATGGTGAAACCCTGTCTCTACTAAAAATATAAAAATTAGCCAGGTGTGGTGATGGGCGCCTGTAATCCCAGTTGCTCAGGAGGCTGAGGTAGGAGAATCACTTGAACCTGGGAGGCGGAGGTTACAGTGAGCTGAGATCGTACCACTGCACTCCTGCCTGGGCAACAGAGCGAGACTCTGTCTCAAAAAAAAAAAAAAAAAAAAGAAGGTACACCTTTGGCAGGAACTAAGAAAGTTACTCATTTTTAGTGGCTCCCTGACTGCTATTTTGGGCGGTTCTACTGAGATTCAGGGAAACAAACTCGTGCATTATGAATGGTCCTTTCCCTCAGAATGCCAAGGATGAAACCGCCAAATTTTTATTTACATTTCAAAAGAAAATGATTGTTATCTTAATAGGTGCAATGTTTCCTTATTTTCAAACAAGGTTCTTAATGTTGAATTAAAATAGATTTTATGGTAATTTCTTATTGCAAAGCAATACATGCACAGAAAAAGTTGGAAAATGCAAATAAAAATTTGGAATATATGTTAACATCTATATTTTCATATATTTACTATATTCTATATTTCTACAACTCAAGAAAATTACAGTTAACATCTCAGCATATCAACTTTCTTTTTCTACATACATGTGAATGTAATTTTTATTCAAATATGACAAAATACTATATCACTGTTTTTGTTCACTTTTTTCATTTTACATATTCTGAATTTTTTTCTACGTTAATAAACATTCTTCAGAATGCTTTTTCTGGCTGAAGAGTTTTCTATTTTGTAACTCTGCCACAATTAATCTATCTTTTTTTGTTGGGAATTTAGGATATTTCTAGATTTTGTTAATGGTATAACAGAAATTGCAATAAATATAATATAACTAGTGTTTTCTAAATCCCTGTAATTCCTTTTATGGTACTTTTGACAATAGAATTTATAAGTCAAGAGTTAAAGGACAACATTTAGAAGATCATAATATTTATATCTAACTTGACCTATGTATATAAAAACATTTTAAACAATGGAGTTATTCTTCTTGCAGGCCAACGTCATTTTAATAGACATCTTTCTTTCGGTATGTTTTTATATTTTTCTTAACTTTTCTTAAAATAACCTAACTTTTGTCTCCAGATGCCAGCAACTTCTGTGTGCCTTGCACAGCCAAATAAAATTCTTTCAAAGGCAGTGGCCTAGTCTGTACTGTCTCAATAACTCCCTGTGATTTCTACAAATGCAGAAGGCTGACTCTTTCCATGATATCTTCCACTGCTCCACCTCTGACCACACAGCCTCTCCCATTTCTTCCACTTCCCCACTTGCAGTAAGTAAATGTCCCCTTTGTGATTTGCTGTCTTTCCCCTTCCTCTGAGACCAGAAGGTACACAGATACTTGAAGTTCAGCTTCAACCTCAATCTGGCTAATCACAGTGTTTTTCTCAATTAGGATAGG
This sequence comes from Pan paniscus, assembly GCF_029289425.2. NCBI lineage: Eukaryota > Metazoa > Chordata > Mammalia > Primates > Hominidae > Pan > Pan paniscus. Next base: position 38,769,309 of record NC_073267.2, on the reverse strand, counting down.
TCCTTGCTCAGAACGTTTCAATTGCAGCTGCTGAGAGAACACAGTTATGGGCCTGGAGGGAAACGAACTGGCAGCATTTATTTCTTAGAACCATGTTTCAGGGACCACAATCCACATGCACAGAATCACTCCAAGACTCAGCTGCTGAGTATCTGCTTCTCCTTCACTACTAGTGAGTGCTCAAGACTCAGGTGAATGGTGGGAAGAGGTAGGATTTTCTTCATAGTGTCTGTGATTCTCTCATAATTTTATTTTTACTTCTCACTGAATTATGACTAATTAGTAAGAATTTCCAGATGAAATATAAATGTTATTAATATTATCAGCACGACACAAATTTACATACTCATGTAATGAAATTTGTGATTTTATAATATCACATTTGAATTGAAACTTTACTAGGCTATTTTTTATTACAATAAATTAGTATAACAAAGTATTTTATGTATTTACGAAGAATTCTATCTTTCAACACACAATAAATGGAACTAATTTAGAATAATTTAATCATGTATCTTTTTTACAGTTTAAAGATACTTCAATGTATTTTAATATTTTAGCACTATTTAAATAATGATGTCATAACATAAAATATTTTCAACATTTCACAATACCAATAATTTAGCAGATGACCATAAAAGACATTATGTTTTATTGGATTATAGTAATTGCTACCAGAAGGATTTTTTTCTTGATAACGCAAACTATCTGGCACCATCTTTTTTTATTATATATTAAAACTCAATAGTGTGAGTGACCAACTTACATGAATAGTTGCTGGTAATATCTAGTACAATTTCAAATATTTCTTTAAATTTAGTTTGATATTTAGATTTCCTAAATGATCTAATCTAAAACATATAAGATGTGTGTATTCACTTGTGTAAGATTAGTTAGGCGAGAATAATAATTTGTGAAGTGAATAATTTAGCATTACCTTATTACTAGAAAATCTTCTAAATTTAGTATCTCTTTTTATTCTTCTGAAAAGTTTTAACTGTAGGTAGCCCTATTAAACATATAGTCACAAAAAGTGACGAGTAATTTTTAACTCGATTGTTGAAATTCACAAGTTAACATTTTCTGTATTTAATAAGGTTAATGCCTTTTAGTGTCTATGTATATTTAAAATGAAAGACAGAGAGAATGAAACCAAGACACTGTTGCAAACAGAAGAAACAAAACGACAATGACAGAAATTGTCCATTTTTTACTCACAAGGGCATGAAAGCCTCAAGAAATTTGATCAGTAGCAAACTTTTCAATATCTGTATCATGAGAGAATTTTAAGTTTTTCTTAAATGAGTTCATGTTAAAAGCCCTGTACTTCATGTAGAAGAGGGAAGATGTCTGAAAAGATGGGTCTTAATGGATCCTAATCGTTCCTGATCAGGGTACCTGAGCAGAAAGACATGCCCTCCATTTCCTTCTTAGTAAAATATTTGACACAGTTAATATGAGCATAATTTTTCTGTTACTCTGATGCACAGGGATATGATGGTAAAATGCCTTGAAAGCACTTAGGAAAAAAAGTCCTATATTTTGCTCAAAATTTTAGAGTTTGGCAATCAGAAAAAAATGCACTGGCAGACATAATTTTATGATTTCCAAAAAGTTATAGCTCAGAGTTAGTGATCAAGCCCCACCAATGTGGTTTTTTTTTGTTCGTTTGTTTCCTACCTCTGCAGTAACACTTCCTTTTCCCATGTTTTTTTCTCAGATGAGGTGAAAATAAAATGTCTTGAGATTGTGAATATCTGCACTTAGTGAGCACTGTGCTACCATCTGCACTCTTTGCTAAGCTAAATTACAATAGAATAGTAGATGCATTCCAGTTTTATTTCTCAATGGTATCTGGAACTTGCCAAAATCATTCTTTTGTCATTAGTACATTACACAAACGATGGTTACTAAAAATTGTTTTAGCTGGAAAAGGTGACTCCCTTTTCTGATGTTGCCAGCTGTGTTTGTCAGTTTACCAACTATTCCCAGTGAATAAAAAGACCTACTGCCCTGCCAACTAGGTCATGTGCAATTCTTATAATCACTTCATTCTTTATAATCATAGTTGATGGCCAGTAACATGTTTTAGGATACTGTTCATAGAATATGGTGAAATTGATGAGAATATGACACTTTTGATTATTAAACTAGTAAAAATAAAACAAGGTGTTATTTATTTTCTGATATGGATTTTTAAGCATAAATATATGTCAGGAAGAATGTAAAAAAACTATTAAAACATATCATTAAAATGTAATTCTAAATAGTAAATATTATTATAATAATGAAAAAATAGATCTTTTTTATTATACTTTAAGTTTTAGGGTACATGTGCACATTATGCAGGTTAGTCACATATGTATACATGTGCCATGCTGGTGCGCTGCACCCACTAAATCGTCATCTAGCATTAGGTATATCTCCCAATGCTATCCCTCCCCCCTCCCCCTACCCCACCACAGTCCCCAGAGTGTGATATTCCCCTTCCTGTGTCCATGTGATCTCATTGTTCAATTCCCACCTATGAGTGAGAATATGCGGTGTTAGGTTTTTTGTTCTTGTGATAGTTTACTAAGAATGATGATTTCCAATTTCATCCATGTCCCTACAAAGGACATGAACTCATCATTTTTTATGGCTGCATAGTATTCCATGGTGTATATGTGCCACATTTTCTTAATCCAGTCTATCATTGTTGGACATTTGGGTTGGTTCCAAGTCTTTGCTATTGTGAATAATGCCGCAGTAAACATATGTGTGCATGTGTCTTTATAGCAGCATGATTTATAGTCCTTTGGGTATATACCCAGTAATGGGATGGCTGGGTCAAATGGTATTTATAGTTCTAGATCCCTGAGGAATCGCCACACTGACTTCCACAATGGTTGAACTAGTTTACAGTCCCACCAACAGTGTAAAAGTGTTCCTATTTCTCCACATCCTCTCCAGCACCTGTTGTTTCCAGACTTTTCAATGATTGCCATTCTAACTGGTGTGAAATGGTATCTCATTGTGGTTTTGATTTGCATTTCTCTGATGGCCAGTGATGAAGAGCATTTTTTCATGTGTTTTTTGGCTGCATAAATGTCTTCTTTTGAGAAGTGTCTGTTCATGTCCTTCACCCACTTTTTGATGGGGTTGTTTGTTTTTTGCTTGTAAATTTGTTTGAGTTCATTGTAGATTCTGGATATTAGCCCTTTGTCAGATGAGTAGGTTGCGAAAATTTTCTCCCATTTTGTAGGTTTCCTGTTCACTCTGATGGTAGTTTCTTTTGCTGTGCAGAAGCTCTTTAGTTTAATTAGATCCCATTTGTCAATTTTGGCTTTTGTTGCCATCGCTTTTGGTGTTTTGGACATGAAGTCCTTGCCCATGCCTATGTCCTGAATGGTAATGCCTAGGTTTTCTTCTAGGGTTTTTATGGTTTTAGGTCTAATGTTTAAGTCTTTAATCCATCTTGAATTGATTTTCGTATAAGGTGTAAGGAAGGGATCCAGTTTCAGCTTTCTACATATGGCTAGCCAGTTTTCCCAGCACCATTTATTAAATAGGGAATCCTTTCCCCATTGCTTGTTTTTCTCAGGTTTGTCAAAGATCAGATAGTTGTAGATATGTGGCGTTATTTCTGAGGGCTCTGTTCTGTTCCATTGATCTATATCTCTGTTTTGGTACCAGTACCATGCTGTTTAGGTTAATGTAGCCTTGTAGTATAGTTTGAAGTCAGGTAGTGTGAGATGCCTCCAGCTTTGTTCTTTTGGCTTAGGATTGCCTTGGCGATGCGGGCTCTTTTTTGGTTCCATATGAACTTTAAAGTAGTTTTTTCCAATTCTGTGAAGAAAGTCATTGGTAACTTGATGGAGATGGCATTGAATCTGTAAATTACCTTGGGCAGTATGGCCATTTTCATGATATTGATTCTTCCTACCCATGAGCATGGAATGTTCTTCCATTTGTTTGTATCCTCTTTTATTTCCTTGAGCAGTGGTTTGTAGTTCTCCTTGAAGAGGTCCTTCACATCCCTTGTAAGTTGGATTCCTAGGTATTTTATTCTCTTTGAAGCAATTGTGAATGGGAGTTCACTCATGATTTGGCTCTCTGTTTGTCTGTTGTTGGTGTGCAAGAATGCTTGTGATTTTTGTACATTGATTTTGTATCCTGAGACTTTGCTGAAATTGCTTATCAGCTTAAGGAGATTTTGGGCTGAGACGATGGGGTTTTCTAGATATACAATCATGTCATCTGCAAACAGGGACAATTTGACTTCCTCTTTTCCTAATTGAATACCCTTTATTTCCTTCTCCTGCCTAATTACCCTGGCCAGAACTTCCAACACTATGTTGAAAAGGAGTGGTGAGAGAGGGCATCCCTGTCTTGTGCCAGTTTTCAAAGGGAATGCTTCCAGTTTTTGCCCATTCAGTATGATATTGGCTGTGGGTTTGTCATAGATAGCTCTTATTATTTTGAAATATGTCCCATCAATACCTAATTTATTGAGAGTTTTTAGCATGAAGGGTTGTTGAATTTTGTCAAAGGCTTTTTCTGCATCTATTGAGATAATCATGTGGTTTTTGTCTTTGGCTCTGTTTATATGCTGGATTACATTTATTGATTTGCGTATATTGAACCAGCCTTGCATCCCAGGGATGAAGCCCACTTGATCATGGTGGATAAGCTTTTTGATGTGCTGCTGGATTCGGTTTGCCAGTATTTTATTGAGGATTTTTGCATCAATGTTCATCAAGGATATTGGTCTAAAATTCTCTTTTTTGGTTGGGTCTCTGCCCGGCTTTGGTATCAGAATGATGCTGGCCTCATAAAATGAGTTAGGGAGGATTCCCTGTTTTTCTATTGATTGGAATAGTTAATAATGAAAAAATAGATCTAATCAAACTTTATCTTGTCCAAAATAGCATATTCTGTAATGCAAAATAGTGACAGGTTTGTTAATAGCTTCTTTCTCTCATGACAGTCTTTTTTTCGGATGTCTGATCAAGGCTGTTGACTTTATAATCAGCCTTTGGTTACTGGTCCATTGAAAGGTGTTGTTTTCCCTAACATCCATGATTGTGCATATCCTTTGGGGCTTACAGTATTAAGAATATCCTGAGATGAAAGTGAGAATAATGAAGATGAACTTTATCTGTATTATCTGTCTTCTGAGAGTGCTCAGGGGCTTCACCTTCAACCCAAAGGCAAGCTGGTTGCCAGATCTCATAGTGAGTGCTGAGATTCGCATTTAGATTTCTAAGTGTGTACTGCATCAAACAGGACCCGATTCCTACACTCAGATCAACCTATATGACCTCATGGATTTTTTCTTCTATTTAATTTCTCTCAGCGGGTATACCATGTTTTCAGATCTCATGATTATTTTATGTTGGAATTGCCAGACTCAGCAAATAAAAATGCAGAGCATAGAGTTAAGTTTAATATTCAGAAAGAGAACAAGTAACTTTTTAATATAACTATAAAATATTTAAACATCTGCATGTAGTATTCCCATGCATAAATATTATTATATATTACATATATGTACTCACTTTTTTACTTATGTGAAATTCATATTTAATACTATTATACTTTATCTGTTGATCTCAATCCATAAGAATCATAGTCCTCCTCAGTGTCCACGCTCAGCACCAATGACCTAGAGTCCCATTGAGTAGAAGGTCACATAAGAATCATTTACAGAGTGGGGGCATGAATGAAAAATGGTGAGCTGGATGTCTTTGGGGTAAAAAGAGAAAATATTAAAATTATTATTTATGTTACTTTTTCTATTACATTTATTTTCTCTCTTTGTTAGATAACCTACAATACCTGAATAATAATAATAAAAAGATTCTGGTACATAGTTATTAAATAATTCCATATATGTTAGTGATTCATACTCAGATTTTGCTTTACTTGTACTGGATTGTGAACCTTATAATGTGAAGATCATTAAGACTTTCTGTCGCTATTCTTCTGGTGTTTCTCCTGAGTGCAATATGGCAACAGATTCCAACTGAGCTGAGGGTGCAAATGTATATTGTTGAGAACTATCAATTGGTTGGTTCTGTAAGTTGAAATAAATATGTCCCTTTAATAGATTAAGTGCTTGGATAAAAAGTAAAAATTATTCGCTGCAATTTTTTTTGATAAACTCATACGCATCAAGTGGTCTTAGAGCAATGTCTACCTCAGCCATTATTTTCTGAGTATGAGCCAAAAACACAGACTATCACATAATCTGCATTGCCTTACGTATTTACACTTAGGGACCAGTGTAGTTTTAAGTGACCTTGAAAACAATTGAACACTTTTACATCTCAGAAGAAAAAGAGTGTCTACAGATTTTGTTTCAGTATTATAGAGCTGAATTGTTCTACGCCAGTATTGAATTGATTTAATAAAATAATAATGCCAGCATCCAGAGCAAATAACAACAAGAGAACAATTTTCAAATTATTCAGTAAAATTTCAGAAAAATTATTTTGATACAGAGATCTTTCAATTAACATATGAAGAAAATTCCCTTTATTATTGAAGAGCAGAGTGTTTTTGAAGGTATGGGAGGGTATTTCTGTATTAAGTGAAGGCTCAAGAAAAAGATCTTCACATAAGCATTTTAATGTAAAATTGTGGATGCCATGAACTTGAGAAATGTGTTGTTCGTTCTCTTGAAAATTGAAAGCAGGGTTTTTAGTAATTCCTTTCTGAGATGATGAGGGCTTAGATAAGGAGTACCATATTAAAACTAAGCTTCAAGAGAACCAGGACCATTTTGAAAAGGTACAGTTAGTACAGCAATGTTCACATCCTAAACCCCACATCCTGTGAATATCTTAGCTAATATGACAAAGGAAAATTAAGTACAGATGGTGTCAAGGTTAATAAGCATCTGACTTCATGATAGATTATCTTCATCATTAGCAGAAGCCCTATCTAATTAGAAGGGTACTTAAATATGTAACAGGGAGGCAATAAGAAAAGCATTAGAGTGATGGGATATTGGATCGATTCACTGCAACTTTTTTCAAAGAATTTTTGGTGATTCTTTTTCCATTAGCACAAAGTTTACCTCAATTCAGTTGTAAAAGCATCCATGATTTATTTTATATGCATGTTATTATGGGTGGTGAAAATTAAACAAAAAATACAGAAAGTAAAGAAATGCTTTTTGAGGAGTGAGCCACGGGTACTATATGAGTATAGACAATGTGCACCCTACATAGGTGTGATTGTGGATGTGTTGATATTTGATATATATATGAGTTATTTGTTATAAAACATAATACTCAGGCTGCATTTAAAAATTTTGTATGAGATAGTCAGGGTTAATCAAGATAAATGGGTAAAATTAAAATGATAAGGTTGGTAATAATTTTGACTGTACAATAACTAACATTGATGATAAGAGGTCTATTGCTTTTTTTCAGATATATAAAATATAATTCCTCTTCATCATTAAGAGGATCATGTTCCACTTAAGGTACTACTAACAATCGCCCTTCTTTTTCAAGCTGGTAGTGGACTCACAGCCAACAACTTCCTCCTATTCTTCCGAATCTTCTCACTCCTTCAGGATCAGAGGCCTAAGCCCACTGACCTCATCACCTGTCACCTGGCCCTTGTCCACTTAGTGATGCTCCTCATTGTGGTCTTCTTGGCATCTCCAGACCTGTTTGAGTCTCTGTATTTTCAGAGTGACTTCAAGTGTAAGGCATTCTTCTACATGCACAGGGTGATGAGGAGCCTCTCCATCTGCACCACCTGCCTCCTGAGCATGCTGCAGGCTGTCGCCATCAGCCCTGGCACCTCCTGGTCTGCAACAATTAAACAGAAGTTCACAGGTTACATCTTTCACTCCTTCTTCTTCCTATGGGTTCTCAGTTTGTCTCTCAGTAGTAACCTGCTCTCCTCCACTGTGGCTTCTTCTAATGGGACCAAGACCAATGTGCTAAGTATCAGCAAATACAACTCACTTTCTTCCAAAAGCTACATTATCAGGAGCCTGTCTTTCAAACTGCCACTGTTTACGAATGTCTTCTTTGTAGCAGTCATGCTGCTCTCAAGTGCATACATGGTAATTCTCCTGTCCAGGCATCAGAGACGATCCCAACACCTTCATAGAACCAACCTCTCTCCAAGAGCCTCCCCAGAGAAAAGGGCCACCCAGACCATCCTGCTGCTGGTGAGTTGCTTTGCGGTCATGTACTGGGTGGACCTTATTATCTCATCCTCCTCAGCTCTATTATTGGCTTATGACTTAGTCATTGTGAGTGTCCAGAGGCTTGTGGGCAGTTTCTATTCCACTGTCAGCACTTTCATACTTATTAGTTCTGATAAAAGAATAATCAAAATTTTGCATAATGTGTGACATAAATATAATTTTTTAATAAATTAGTTATAAAAATAGTCTGAAAAATAGATTCTTTTGACATTAGTTAAATTATCCAAGAAGTAGATGACTTGATATATAATTTAATGACACTTTTAATCTATCTAAATTCTTTTGAAACCTATGCTGCCAAAGACAGTGGTTTCTTGAATTTAATCTCCACCCTTATAGTCTCCTGTGTCTACAAGTTCTTTATCTTTAATTTTGATTCCCTAATTTTTCTATAAGAAAACTTTTCCACCTTCTTGAAGTGTACACTCAAGAAGGTCCTGTTGGTAAATACAATCTCTCTCCCTTTCTCTCTCTCTCTCTTTTTTTTTTTTACTTTTTAAGATAATTTAGTTTACCCTTATTTATTAAAAATATGCTAGCTATGTATCCAATTATAGGTTGAACAATAACTTTTTTTCAGAACTGTTAATATTTATTTCTCAGTTTTCTGGGTCTGTACAGGCTGTAGAGATTTTACTCTCACCTTGTAGGTTATCTCTCCTTCTCATGGCTTTTAATTGTCTTCATTCTATTTGGTGTTATGCAGTTTGACTGTTATTTTGTTAAATATCTTTCTTTATTGCTGTCTTTTAGACACAGCACACTTCTGCATTTATGAGTTTGTACCTGGTTTTTAATTTTAGAAATTTGAAAATAATTATTTTATTAGTGTGATTTATTATTTATATGGACTTAAGTAAAATAATTGTGCTTTGTTCCTTCTCATTCTGTTACTTATATATGTATAATTACATTCATATTGCTATTATTTTATTTCTCTTACTGTATTTGGCTATATTCATTCTGTTCAATAGTTCAATTCACTAATCCAGTTTACTAATCCTCTCGTCATCAACTCAGTCTAATTTAATATTTAACTCATACATGGTATATTAATATGTATTTAAATTATTCCATTTCTATTTGACTTTTTTCCAAATTTGCTTGTTTAGTTTATAATGTTCTGATTATTTTGATATCCCCTTTTCCCCTTTTGCTTAAAAATTTAATCATATTTCCATATGCCTAGGTTTTGTGATGCCTAATTTCTTCTGACCCCTTTACCTGATGGCTTATTTTCTTCTGTCCTTTACAGTTTTTAATTTGCTTCTCACACAAATAAAGATCTCACATTAAAACAAAATAGTATGGCTTGGCTTGTAATTTTTGTTAAAAGCAGTAGTATATGTTGTATAAAACAGTATATTGGGGGTAAATAGTTTTTAGGTTATTGATGAGCAGTTTTCCCTCAGATAGGCCTTAGTGTAGGGGTTTGTAGTCATGTAGATGAGAGACAGGCTGGGATTGAAATTTGTTATGGCAGCAATGACCTTCTGAGCACCAGGGAATTCAAATCCTTTTCAGGATACTTTGCCAATATCTCCCAGGTTTGCTATGCCTTCCCTTTGTGCCTTTTATCAGAGATGGTCTCATGCACAGCTGTATTTTACTGTCATTTTTACTTCTTTTTTTTGTTTTGTTTTTGTTTTTTTTTTGAGATAGAGTCTTGCTTTTGTCATCCAGGCTGAAGTGCAATGGCACAATCTCAGCTCACTGCCACCTCCCCCTCCCAGGTTCAAGCAATTCTCCTGCCTCAGCCTCCTGAGTAGCTGGCATTACAGGCACCCACCACCACGCCCGGCTACTTTTTGTATTTTTAGTAGAGACGGGGTTTCACCATGTTGGCCAGGCTGGTCTTGAACTCCTGACCTCAGGTGATTCACCTGCCTCGGCCTCCCAAAGTGCTGGGATCACAGGTGTGAGCCACTGTGCCCGGCCAACTCCATGTTTTTTAACTTGGTGGCAGGCGGTGAGGGAGTGAGGATATCTCTGTTGTTCTGAAGCCTCAGACAGCACTGTCAACTGGGGTGTGTGGTTACTGACATGTAAAGATTTTCCTGCCCATCCTGTAGATGCAATGCAGGGACAAGAGCACATTTCCGTTTCTCCCCCAGTAGTAGAGAGGCTCCTAGTCCATGTTTCTAACTCCCAGTGGAAGTGGGTCTGCAACAGTGCCCTGTAAATTAACGGTTTAGTTTATTTGTTGTTGTTGTTGTTTTGAGACAGGTCTCACTTTGTCTCCCAGGCTAGAGTGCAGTGGCGCAATCTCGGCTTACTGCAGTCTCGACCTTCTGGGCTTAAGTGATCCTGCCGCCTCAGCCCCCCAAGTAGCTGAGACTACAGGCATGTGCCACCATGCCCAGTTATTTTTTGTATTTTTTGTAGAGACAAGGTTTCACCATATTGCTGGTCTTGAACTCCTGGGCTCAATTAATCTGCCTGCCTCGGCCTCTCATAGTGCTAGAATTATAGGCATAAGCCCCGCGCCTGGCTAGGCTTCAGTTTCTTTATGGGAGATGCATCCGTGCGGAGATGTGGATGTTGGCCTTGTTTCTCCACCATCAGCTGCTGTGAGTTTTTTCACGGTTCCCTCTGGCTCATGTTTGGATGCTCTTACACTGCACATTGGGCCTTGTATTCTATAGGAGAGATGGGAGAGCTATGTCTCCAGAGTTGTAGCAGTGGGTGGGATAGTGGTCCCTCCCCATCAGCATTGTTGGGGAAGCATTCTCAGGATTCTACCCCATCCTCCCTGACAGGCCTTGTAGGGTTACTAGAAACACTCTAACAAAGGTGTAAACCTTGTGTCTGTAGACTCCAGGGTTTCACCTTCTCCTTCACCCACCTACACGTAGACACCAGGTACTACTTCAAAAGTTTTGGTTTGATTTTACCAGTGTACATGGTCTTTCCGGTGCACATAAAAGCCTGGGGCCTCCGTTACCTGCAGGCTTCTGCATCCCCTGATGTTGGGTTTGCTGTCTTCCCTGTGAATTCAGGTCTCTAAATGGCTCAGAACAAGCCATTCCATTCATTTGCAGTTTCTCCAGCTTTTTTGTTTGTGTAATGTAGGAGCAACTCTTTGTCAGGTGTCTACATCTACAAACTTAACTCAGAAGTTAATATTTTTAAATACATTTCTTTTCTATCATACTTTTAGTACTTCTCTACAATTACCTATGCTAATTGTTCTTCAGTATTTTTTATATTTGTATGTCTTTATCTCTCTATTTTAATTATTTATTTATTTTTTGAGATGGAGTCTCACTCTATTGCCCAGACTGGAGTGCAGTGGCATGATCTTGGCTCACTGCAACCTCCACCTCCCAGGTTCAAGTGATTCTCCTGCCTTAGCCTCCCCAGTAGCTGGGATTACAGGCATGTGCCACCACGCTTGGTTAATTTTTGTATATTTTTAGTAGAGACAGGGTTTCGCCATGTTGGCCAGGCTGTTCTCAAACTCCTGAACTCAGGTGATCCACCTGCCTCCTCTTCCCAAAGTGCTCAGATTACAGATGTGAGCCACCGTGTCTGACCTAGTTAGAAGTAATCTTATTTGTTTATTTTTAGTTTTGTTCCCTGGAATTTTGAGGTTAAATTCAAAATTTCATTGCTCAGACCAATGTCATGGGACTTCCACCCAACTTTTTTTTTTGTTTTTTGGTAGCAGTTTCAGAGTGTCAGGTCTTACATTTAAGTTTTTAATAAATTATCAGTTAATTTTTATATATGGTGTAAAATGAAGGTGTTATTTTATTGTTCTCTGTGTGAATACCCAGTTTTCCCAACACTATTTATTGAAGAGACTGTCATTCTTTATTGTGTATTTTTGTTACCTTCATCTAAAATAAATTAGCTGTAAATGCATGAATTTCTGAGCTTTTTATTTCACTCCATTAACCTATGTGTCTGTTTTTATGCCCATACCATACTGTTTTGGATACTATAGCTTTGTACCATGTTTCGTTGTCAAGTAATGTAATGTTGGCACATTTTTTTTTTTTTTAGCTGATATTGCCCTGACTCTTCAGGGCCTTTTTTGTATCATATAAATTATAGAATTTTTATCTTATGTCTGTAAAGTATGTCACTGATATTTTGATAAGAATTATATTAAATCTGTAGATTATCTTGTGTAATATAGACATTAAAAAATATTAATTCTAGAAATTCATGAATAAGGGACATCTTTCCATTCGTTTTTATTTAATTTTTGACCTCAATTCTTAAAGCTTTTTTTAGCTTTTAATGTAGAGGTTTTACCTTTTTGATTCAGTTTATTTCTGAGTATACTTTTTGTATGTATTATAGATGGAATTGTTTTCTTGATTTCTTTTTCAAATACTTTTACACAGTTTCTTGTTAGTGTATAAAAACCCTATTGACTTTTGTATGTTGAATTTATCTCTTGCAAGTTTACTACATTTCTACATTAGATATAACAGTTTTTTAGTGGAGTTTTAAAGGTTTTGTATATAAAATTATGTGGTCTGCAAAGAGTGACAAGTTAACTTCGTTTCCAATCTGTATGCCTTTGATTTTGTTCTCTAATTTCTCTGGCTTGGATATAGAGTATTGTATTGAATAAGATTGATGAAAGTGGGCATTCTTGTTGTGTTCCAGGTTTTATAGAAAAAGCTTGCAACTTTGTCTCATTTAATATATTATTAACTGTTTATTTGTAATACATGACCTTTAATTGGTTTAGGTGAATTTATTCTATACCTAATTTGTTGAGAGTTTTTTTCATGAAGAGATGTTACTTTGAAAAGAATTTATTCAAATATTTAAATGTTATACTTGGTCCTGTGGTGTGTCTTTCTAATCATAAGCTGAGACGTGCATCCATACCTACAGGAGGGCATAATGGCATCATATCTCATATTCTGTCAAAATGACCTGCTTTTGAAGTCTATTGTGAGTGTCTGACTCCATAAAATAAATTGAGGCCCAGGAACTGTCATCTGCTTTCTTCATTGAATTATGCCAAGTGTCTGAAAAAGTGCTTAATATATACATGATGAATACATAAGCCCTAACTCCCACCTCTTTAGATATATCTGACTGTGCCTTTCTCAGCACCCAGGGATATCCATTCTCTCTAGGTCAAGGACAAAGTCTAGCTAAAATGAAGCTCAATTGTCCTTCACAAATGTAAGAACAGGTTTGTCTTTTATATACTTTTCCAATTATAGAGGGACATGAATCATTGAGACATGAGAAAAAGCCTCTTGGGTGAAAGAACAGAAAAAAATATATAAATATGAACAACCAGAGCATGCCCAGCATCCTTTCCACCAAGCCAGGCACTAGGGATCCACTTTTCATGTTTTATGTCATTCATTCCTCACAAAAACCGTATGAGGTTCATTGTACAATTCTCTTCAGAGATGGAAACTGAGGCTGATAGAGATGCATTGTTACTCTGAAACACAGTAGCTGGCAGAGTCACCACTGTGCCTTGGAGAAAACAGATGTTTGTCTACCGAACAGCTGGTCTGGGAACTGTGGAGTGGTGGTGAAGTCCTGGTAAAAGTTCAAGAAAATGGTAAAGAAGAAGATAGTTTGACTCCGGAAGCCTGCTGCCAGGGACTGCATCAGCTTCTCCCCAGGCCTGGCTTGGGGGTCGGCTTCATTCAAATCTCTAGGTTCAGGATAGACTCATATTTTTACTTGGGTGGGTGTGTAGGGGGGACAAGAAGGCACATACAGTCAGTGACGAGACCATGAAACACCAGAGGACTGGAATGTGTGGCTCAGACCAGGAGGTCCCCATCCTTTGGAGACTTGTACATGTGGAGGATATAGATGTCCATGGTGAAGAATTTTTTTAGGCTTCCAATGTCGAATTTGATGTGGAGGTAAAGAATAATTAATCCATTAATAACTTCAAGGCATCTTCATCATACTGTATCAGCTGTAGAACAATAGCACTCTCCTGTATTAATAATCTTTATGAAGAGCACTATTTCAGAGAATTCCCAAAAATCATTCTCAATGTAGAAATGAGAAAACACAGGCTTTGTGATATCAAATGGCTGCTCCAAAACACATGGGTCAGAATGAGAATCTTCCACGGTGAGGGTTGCATGAAATTTCTTCTAAGCTACCTGAGGCTCAGTCTGTTCCTGACATAAAGGAGAAGGCATGGGGAAGCCACATTTTCTCTCTGTTTTAAAGACAGGGCACAGGGCAAGAAACCCAGCACAACCGTTTGGACTTAAAGCAACATAACTGGTTTTTCTAACCTCAAAGGGAGAGAAACAGCTACAGCAACCCCACACCTGGCAAAAGTGTCCATGATGGGAAACTCCAGGGTTGGAGAAAGCCCATCAGAGGGCCAAGGATCTGAAGAGATAATTCAGTAAACAGAAAACCCAAATAAGTATAAAACAACTGAAAGGTAACTCAAACATACCAGTTGGAAAAATGGAAATAGAAACATAATTTTCTTTGCACATTGATACCAGCTTGTCAAATAATTCAAAGAAGGTTAACATCCAGGGGAGTCTGGATCCAAAATGGCAGATACATTCAGAAACTCCTGTTGGCAGTGTACCTGTCACAGCCCTTCTGGAACACAATCCGGCTTAGCTATTCACACTTTACATATGTCTATTCTTTCACTGAGTCATTTCTTTCCTGGGAGACTGTCATCTACCAGGGATTAGTACATGTTATGAGCTAAATTGTGTTCCTTTCCCAAAATTTACACATTCATGTTTTAACACCTAGTGCCTCAGAATGTGACTATATTTGAACATATAGTCTCTGCAAATGTAAGGTTAAGTGAATTCATTGGGTCGCATCCTAATTCAACATGACTGGGGCCCTCATTGGAAGAGGTAGTCAGGGCACAGAAAAGCACAAGAGAAGATCTTGTGGACACAGAGATAGAAGATGATCATCTGCAAGCCAAGGCCAGGCCTCAGAGAATACACCCAGCCACCAGCTTCTGGTTGGATTTGTAGCCTCCAGAACTGTGAGAAACTCAATTTTTGTTGTTAAAGCACTTCAGCCTGTGTTACTGTATTATGGAAGCCACAGCAAACTGTCATAGCCTATTAGGACACACATAAGATGTTCCCTGAAGCATGAGTGAAATGGAAATAGAATTTATTATGTCACGCTCCATCAGCATTAAAAAGCTAAATTACTGAGAAAAAGGCTCTCCCTTATGAACTATTATGAAGACATATGAGGGCACAGCTCCTGCCCAGACGGGGCTTCAGGGATGAGTTCTGTGAGATGACTAATGCATAGAGTAACATAAGACACTTTTCTGTGTAAGCTCCGCTATTTGGATAAAACCCTTCTCTAGTAAGAGTGTACATTTTTAAATCTTAGAAAAGTTCTAGCAGAGAAGGCATTGAAGCTGCCTGCTGCAGGAGGTATCTGGGGTGGGTAGTTAAAACAATAAACATAGTAGCAACCTGCAAAGATACTCGTGGCCTAGTGTAAAGTAAAAACAACACAAAAGTGTTTTCTTTGATATTCCTACAAGTATATGACTGGTGACTATGCACCTAAGTTGTTATTATGGACTAATGGACGCCAGATTCCTTTGGGAAGGGATTGTGGGACATTTAATTGAGGAAGCTCTAAAACATTTTCGAGGGAATCCTCATATTTGGGTCTGGATCTTGGGCCTTCCTTGGCCTTTTAGGTCTCTTTGGAGACTCCACCTTACCCACTTTCACCCCAGACCAACCCTGCCCATGGTTGTTGGCATGGTGCATCTATCTGCTCTTTTGTCCAATGAGATAAAGTAGCTGGACTCATCAAACAGCTCCTCATGGATCTTCTGCATGCAGCTCAGCAAAGAGAGTGCCTGGAAGCCTGGCCAAGAGGTGTCAATGGCATGCCTGGCTTTCCCCACAGGGGACACCCCCATTAGAAATTCTCCCCCCCAGATCAGGCACAAAGGAACATATGCATTGACCTCCTGCCAATGAGAAAATGAGATGACAGCTTGAAGTTTTTGAATAAACATCTGAACAGATAAAGGTGGTCCCCAGCACTCAACTTTCTATCCTGCCAGCCATAACCTGGGGTATAAATTTGACAGACATGTTAGCTTCTCAACAGCTGGAAACCTGCTCCTGTCAGAAAAGGACCCATTATCTCTTTCTTTCCCACAAGACATGGTGCTGAGGAGAGGTGTAGGGCTGCCCAGATGATATCAAAGATGAAGCTTGGCCTGGATGGACCTGCCCTGCATGGCCTTCTGTTACCTATGGGTGCCCCCTTCCAGAAGAGCCAGGGGTGAGGAATGAGCCAATGTCTACATCATAAGAAAATGCTCTCAGTTCAAGCCTTCCTGAGGTGAGAGCCTCAGAAATCCACAGCAGGAAAAACATCTTGCTGTCTTCAGAGTCTTCTTACTAAACATAGGGCTATCTCTAAAATGAGGGTCCCAGTTTACCAGAGTTCTAAATTCCCTTGGAGTCTGTAACTAAGGAAGTGAGGTCACTTCAAGATTCCATCACCTGGGCTCCTTCCTTCAACAAGACCGACCCACAGGCCCTGCTGGGCTCCTGACTGCTCACCCTCCTTTCCCATGTAAACTCCTCACCTGTTCACAATTATGAGAACACAGCCCCTAGGCCCCTTTCTCAGCTTCCTGAGAAGAGCTGGATGTGGTCGAGGACCCAGGTTTGAGACAGACCTGGGTCAGAACATCTTGTCTTACTATTTCTGTGACCTTAGACAAGTCAGTGTGTTTCAGGACCTTCTCTGTCACCCAACATGCACAATGGTAACAATGCTAGAATTTTCTTCCTGGGAAACTCATCAGGTGTATATGAGGTAAAACTTATAAAATCCATGGTATGGCATCACAAGTAGATAATGTGCAAACTTAAAGATGCAAAAATTACCATAAGGGGTGGGAGGTGGCATGATATATAATTTAAACAGGCCTGCGGTCCAGCAGTGTGATCTTGGGAGAGTAATTTTCTCTCTGTGCCTTATTTTTAATTTTGTGCCATGAGATGTCGAAATTAAATGAAATTCAAATATTGTCATTTTCTGACATTAACCTTCTGGTGTTTTCTCCTTATATTTACAATTAGACCCATGCGCCTCACCTTGATATATAAGGTGAGCAGCTGCATAAAAGCTCCCAGCATGAAGACGTTAGTGACTCACTTCTGACCAACAAAATATAAGATAAATGGTAGGATAACACCTCAAACTTCAGGCTGCCATAGCAAAGAACCATAGACTGTATGGCTGAAAAGCAATGAAATTTTATTTCTTATAGTTGGAGAGTCTGGAAGTTGAATATCAGGATGTCAGTATGGTCAGCCTTTGGTGAGAGCTGTTCTGAATTGCTGACTGCAAACTTCAGGTTGTATCCTCACCTGGTAGAGAGAACAAGAGAAATCTCTCTGAGATTCCTTTTATAAACCCAGTAATCTTATTCATGAGGACTTCATCCTCAGGACCCAATTATCTTCTACCTCCTAATATCATTACATTAAGAGTTACAATTTCAAGATATAAATTTGGGAGAAAATAGACCATCAGTCTATCACGACTCCCAGGATTACATAAGAAAACGTTGTAATTTTCCTTCTATTCACGCTGTCTTGTGTTTGCTCTCTCAATCGCTGTTCCTGTCTCTGTATCTCTCTGGGTCTCTCTGTTGTATTCCTCAAAATGCAGAAGCAAGCTCCAATGTTGATGTTATGAGTTGCTCATATGGGTGTATGGGTCCACATGGCAGAGAACTGAAGGAGTGACAAGGCCAATAGACAAAGAAAAACAGGCTCTCAGTTTACACTGAATTCTGCCAATAGCCACATGAGTGAGCTTGAAAGCAAATTCTCCCTTAGTTCAGCTTCAGCCTCATGAAAGACCGAGTCAGAGACACCCAAACAAGCTGTTCCCCTATTCCACTTCCAACAAATTGGGAGATATTAATAATTTGTTGTTTAAAGGTGCTGTGTTTTGGGGCACTGTTTTCAGGGAAGGCCAGATTACTACTCTCATCTTTCAGCCCCCAGGATCCTCCCTCTCTCTGTTTCCCTTTTCCCAAGGCTCCCTGCAGTGAAACTGGCCTTTTGCTATACAAAATGCCTATTTTTGGTATATAGAAGAAAACAGTCAGTTGTTTAGCCCAGATAGTTGAGATAAATGTCCAAAGTTACAGCAAAATTAAATCCATTTTATTTGTTCACGTTTATTCATGAGAACCATGATTTCTTCCTGTCCAGGCCCAGTACTGATTCCCTCAAAAGCCTCATTGAAGAAATACAAAAATGATAATCCAGAAAAATCTACATTTTTCCAGCACATAATCATCACGTTTAAAGTAAAGAGCATGAATCAGTGAGAATGGGTTCAATATCTGCTTGAGGTAAAACAAGAAAATGCTAAAATTATTATCCATTATTTTATCAAATTTTTTGAACTATCTGGTTTTGATGTTTAGCTTGTCATGTATGCAGTATATTAATAAGATTAAATAGACATTCAGTTAATAAATGATTGGACATTTTTTAGTTCCTGCCAGAACACTTTTTTTTACTAATACTGTAACAACTAAAAGTTTTTCATACTTTGTGCACATATGTCTTTTTCACATAATGACTTCTTTTCTTTTGGGTAGGTACCCATAGGGGGATTGCTGGATCAAATGGTAGTTCTATTTTTAGATCTTTAAGAAATTTTTAATACCGTTTTCCATAGTGGTTGTACCAGTTTACATTCCCACCAGTAGTGTAAAAGTGTTCCCTCTTCATCACATCCATGCCAATATTTATTTTTATTTATTTTTTATTTTTTAATGATGGCCATTCTTGCAGGACTAAAATGATCTCTCATTGTGGTTTTAATTTGCATTTCCCTGATAATTAGTAATGCTTAGCTTTTTTATATATGTTTGTTGGCTGTTTGTATATCTTTTTTTGAGAATTGTCTATTCATCTACTTTTTGATGAGATTATTTGTTTTTTTTCTTGCTAATTTTTGGGAGTTCCTCATAGATTCTGGATATTAGTTCTTTGTCAGATGTATAGTTTGCAAATATTTTCTTTAACTTTGTTGTCTGTTGACTATGCTGATTATTTCTTTTGCTATTCAGAAGGTTTTTAGTTTAATTAGGTTCCATTTACTTATTTTTGTTTTGGTTGTATTTGCTTTTGGGGTCTCAGTCATAAATTATTTGCTTAAACCAATTTGCAAAAGAGCTTTTCTGAAGTTATCCTCTAGAATTTTTATGGTTTTTGGTCTTAGAGTTAAGTCTTTGATCCATCTTGAGTTGATTTTTGTATATGGTAATAGATGAGTGTCCAGTATGGGGCAGTTTGGGTCATTGGTGAGAGGCTGTGGATCTCTAAGGCCAGACCAGGTACAAAAAGTTTTATGACCTCTGTTTTCTGAAGTTTAGCGATTGCAAGAACCTATAGAACTTGAATGGAAGTCCTCCAATGAAACTGGGTCCCCAGGGCTCTGGACATTCCACCCCAACCCAGAAACAGCCAGCCACTGCTTTGTCACTTCAACAACAGCAGGAGCATAGCTATTTCCAAACACTTTCTACAACTCTCCTCTCAACACACAATCTATACCCCTTAGATGCCGGGTACTTGGTATTGCGCGGTTAGTCAGCAACATCCCAGCCCTGAGCCCTAGAGGCCCCAACACATACCCTGAAATGACTGAAGCACTGAGACCCCATCTCCTGACACCCAAAACCAAGAGAAAAAGGCTGTTTATGTCCTAGGTTTCTACCAGCTATCCCAAGGCCACATGATTCACAAGTGCACTTCATGGTTCAAACCACCAGTTCCTGCCCCACCTATGGCAGAATAGACCTTTTTTTCTCCACGCTTTCAGGGCAGTTACAGACCATGGAGAAAAAACAGTCATAACTTTTGGCCCCACTGTGAAATCTAAGTCTACCCACTAGAACCAAGGAACCATGTACATGATAAAGGGTCAAGCCTTTCTGTTTGCTCATCAGAACTGCTACCAAAAAAAAAAAAAAGTGTGGTCCTGTTGGCACTCCATCAGGTAATGCATGTTCTTGAGGAGACTGGTGTTAACCCTTCAGAGACAAACTGTTCCTGGGTAGAGGTTTCCTACATAGTAGAACAGCTCCCTCACTCTGATATATTTCTTGAAATCATTGTCATAAGTGTTTGTCCCACAGCACTCAAGGGTGCTCCTAAGGTTCATACTTTTTTGGGGGGGTGGGGGGATGGAGTTTCGCTCTTGTTGCCCAGGCTGGAGTGCAATGGTGCGATGTTGGGTCACTGCAACCACCTCCCCAGTTCAAGTGATTTTCCTGCCTCAGCCTCCCAAGTAGCTGGGATTACAGACGTGCACCACCATGCCTGGCTAATTTTTTTCATTTTTAGTAGAAACGGGGTTTCACCATGTTGGCCAGGCTGGTCTCAAACTCCTGACCTCAGGTGATCCACCCTCCTGGGCCTCCCAAAGTGCTGGGATTATAGGCATAAGCCATCACACTGGGCCAAGGTTCATCCTTTCTTTCTTTCTCCACCCTGTGGGTAGTAATGTTCATCGCTGTCCTGCTGTGAATCCTGCAGTATTGATGCCATAGCTGGTATTTTGAGCTGTTTTTACCTGTGCCAGTAGAGTGGACTGGAGCCCCCACCTACCCTGTGGGCTTTTGGAGGTGACCAATGCACCCCAAGGCTAGCGGACGGGGGTGTCCTGCCTCTACTCCACTTTCCTGGGGCTTGCTTACTGACTGGGATGGATTTTGGAAGTGGTTGGAGCTGCACCCCCACCCCTGTTTTAGGGGTGGCCACAGGCCAGGTAATAGTGAGTATGAGTGGGTCTGGAAGGCTTCCTCTGTCCACGCTTAGATCCCTTCTCTCTGATGGAGGAGAGATGGTCAGACCTGAGCCTCCCTAGAGATGCTCCCCTTTGCCCAGTCCAGGTCAACCAACATGAGGTGTGGTGGGCTACCACTGGCGGGCAGCAGATGTAACCACTCCAGGAAGTTATCAAATGGATCATATGAGTGCCATGGCTACTATGTCTTCTCAGAAGGTCAACCATTTTTTAGGTCTAGGGGTGGAGTGGAGAGACGGTCCACACCGGCAGGTGGGCAGCCATAGGTCCATAGGTGAAATTCATCCCTAAGGTGGAATGTGGAGGGGTCCAGAGGTTTATGCCAAAAGTAACATGCCATAAAAGTTACTAAAAGTAAATTATAGAACATTGCCAATTATAAATATATAAATTAAACATCAACAATTATAATTACTGTTGTTATTCATCATTACTATCATTATTACCACTATTAGAAGCAGTAGTTGTTGTTGTTGCTGCTGCTGCTGCTGTTGTAGGAATGGTAATAAAAACACTAGTAAAGCTCTACCACCTCCTTGCTGGCTTGCTAGTTTGCTAGTCTGGCACGGACTTAGGACCTCTAAGGAGGGAGTAAGGGAAGTAAGGAAGTAAAGAAACAAAACTGAATCCTGAATAGTTTTCCCTCCAATTCCGGCGTCTTGTTTTTTAAGTCAACTTCTTGTTTAAAATGAAAACAAAGAATCAAGTTTTTCTAGCCTCCATGTGGTCGGTTTGACAGAAGACAACAGAAGAGAGGCTCAGGTTCATGAAAAATGTTTAATCCTTTCTGAAGCCCGCGCCTGTTTAAGAGCCCCCTACACAGGAAATTTTGTGAAGCTGAAGCTTTCAGGCTCCACTGGGGCCAAGGAAAAGTTTGAATCAAGACTGAAGACAGGCGGGGTGCGGTGGCTCACGCCTGTAATCCCGGCACTTTGGGAGGCCAAGGGGGGCGGATCACGAGGTCAGGTGATCGAGACCATCCTGGCTAACACGGTGAAGCCCCGTCTCTATTAAAAATACAAAAAATTAGCCAGGCATGGTGGGGGGCACCTGTAGTCCCAGTTACTCAAGGGAGGCTGAGGCAGGAGAATGGCGTGAACCTGGGAGGCGGAGCTTGCAGTGAGCCGAGATCGCGCCACTGCACTCCAGCCTGGGCGACAGAACGAGACTCTGTCTCAAACAAACAAACAAACACACAAACAAAAACTGAGGACAATGATCCTGTGTATTTGAAGGTAGCAGGTAGGATGGTGCTGGACTGCAGCTGAAAGGAAGGAAGCACATATCACTTAGTGAGTTAGTGGAAACCTACATTGAATGACAGGGTTTGTTCATGAGAGAGACCAGATTCCAGTTTAATGAGCAGCAATCAGTAAAACAGACACACCTGCACAGCCGGAAATGGGGAACAAAGATAGAATGTATGTGTTCCAGCAGCAGACAAGGTGTCTACTAAGAACACACCTGCTACTTTACCTTAGAACTCTGTTCCCATAGACCAAGTAGACATTCTCATGTGAAAAACACCATATGGTTCCATCACAACCTGACTGGTAGAGACTGGTAGACTATCCTTCTCTCTATCCTTTGCTTTCTCCTTCCCCATTTCTCTCTCTCTCTCTTTCTCTTTCTTTCTTTCTTTTCTTTCTCTCTCCCTGTCTCTCTTTCTTTCTTCTAATTTTTTTTTTTTTTTAGAGGAGTCTGGCTCTGTCGCCCAGGCTGGAGTGCAGTGGCACCATCTTGGCTCATTGCAACCTCCACCTCTGGGATTCAAGCGATTCTCCTGCCTAAGCCTCTGGAGTAGTAGCTGGGATTACAGGTGTGCACCACCACACTCGGCTGATTTTTGTATTTTTAGTAGAGACAGGGTTTAACCATGTTGGCCAGGCTGGTCTCGAACTCCTGACCTCAGGGGATCCACCCACCTTGGTCCCCCAAAGTGCTGGGATTGCAAGCATGAGCCACCACACTCGACCCCCATTTCTTTACTGTTCAGAAAGTATCTGGTGTAGGTGTACAAGCATACTGCAGTTTCTGTGTGCCTGCTTGTTTTTACTGAATGACCAGTGGTGTGTGTTGATTGACATCCAGTGGAGATAGAGTGGGAACAGAGTCCCTTTCTTCAGTGGCTCCTCACTCAGCTCTTACCCTCATCTACTAGTAATTACTTTGCCCTCACTGATGTTAGAAACAAGTGCTTGGTGCCACAAAGAAAACCAGCACTTAGACAGAAAACTTCTCAGCAGGATACATTTACTTTTGCAGAAGGGTGCTGCCTGCTTCCTTCTGATTGCAATGGAATGAGACAACCACTTCTCCTGTTGTCCTTCCCAGCTTCTCCCCAACCTCCCCTTTTCCCTAGTTTATAAGACAGGAGAAAAGGGAGAAAGCAAAAAGTTGGAAAGGAACAGAAGTAAGATAAATAGCTAGACGACCTTGGCACCACCACCTGGCCCTGGTGGTTAAAATAATAATAATAATAATATTAACCCCTGACCAAAACTACTGGTGTTATCTGTAAATTCCAGACATTGTAGGAGAAAGCACTGTAAAACTTTTTGTTCTGTTAGCTGAGGTATGTAGTCCCCAGTCATGTTCCTCACGCTTACTTGATCTATTATGACCCTTTCACGTGAACCCCTTAGAGTTGTAATCCCTTAAAAGGGCTAGGAATTTCTTTTTCAGGGAGCTCGACTCTTAAGACGTGAGTCTGCCGATGCTCCCGGCCAAATAAAAACCTCTTCCTTCTTTAATCAGGTGTCTGAGAAGTTTTGTCTGCGACTAGTCCTGCTACAGCAAGAGCACATCTAGCGGGGTAGGGTAGGGGTTTTTATCCCTAACGCAATTCCTGTTTCTGTGTCCTTTCCCCATTAGCTGGAGTGGGACCGCACAGTCTAAGCTAACCCTATTGGCTACTGTTTGAAATTGAGTATGGCTACTTAGGCGGGAAGGGAGAGGCTGTACTTTGCTAAGGCGGGAAGGGTTGTTTACAGAAGAAGTACAAGGCAGGTCTGGGCACGGGGAAAGGTTGTTTACAGAGTAAAAGTAAGAGGTTTGCTAGTTACAGATTAAGCAGAGAAACAAGTGCTCCTTAACAGATTAAGCAGGAAGGGCTGTGTACAGAGCAAGAAAGACTAAGGGAAGCTTTGAAGAGGAACTTATTGGTTTTAACCAAAACAAGCACAAATAAACAAAAAAATCTGCAACAATGTAAAAACTTTTGCATACATTTTTACACTGGACAATTTTAATGCTTATTATTATAAATTCAAATAAATTTTGTAACTAATCTTTCTGCATATCTGTTCCATATATGACAGTCTGTCTCTAGGTAGGGATAGGTGTTTCTAAAAAGAAGAAGGAGGAGGAGGAAGAGGAGTAGAAAAGAAAAGAGGAAAGGAAGGAAGGAAGGAAAGAAAAAAGAAAAAAGGGGAGGAGAGGGGGGAGGGGAAAAGGAGGGAGGAAGGGAAGGGAAGGGAAGGGAAGGAAGTAAGGAAGTAAAGAAAAAAACTGAATCCTGAATAGTTTTCCCTCCAGTTCCGGCGACTCGTTTTTTAAGTCAACTTCTTGTTTAAAATGAAAACAAAGAATCAAGTTTTTCTAGCTTCCATGTGTGTCCTGCTGACGGAAGACAACAGAAAAGAGGCTTAGGTTCATGAAAAATGTTTAATCCTTCCAGAAGCCCGCGCCTGCTGCAATGGTGGCACATCAACCTATGGTGCAACAGCAACCAGCCAGTGAAGACTCAACTCAGACCCCTTTCATTACCAACTGATCGGTTTAAACTTCACAGGATAAAATAAGATATTTTTATTAGCAATTAATATGGGTTAATAGAAAACAAATACAGAAATAACTAACTCTACATTTTCAGAATAGCCCATCCTAATTGTTTCATATACCTTCTACTATAATTCAAATAGGCTTTGTCCTACAATTTTGCAGTGGATGTTAAGATAAAATCGTATTTCTGAAATATGTGAAGATAAGCTTAGCATGGGGTTCTTCACTCAGTGTGATAATTTAGAGAACACAATGTTGCAGAGAAAAAAGCAGATGCTTTTGAAAGAATTATGAGGGACACGTTTTTATGGATTGAAATGTATATTCTTACATCAGGAAAATGTGCATCTTATTTTGGACTTTGGTTCATAGTAGGTGCTACTGTACATCTGCTGATGCTGCTGAACTGGCTCTCCACCCTGCAGGTGCAGTGGTCATAACCTGAGGTTACCACGCTCTCCGTGACTAGGCTCCACTGCTCGTGGTATAGCAGTGAGAAGATGTCAGGTGAGAGAACTGGACCACAGGCCCTGTCCTGCTGCCCCCAGGTTCCACCCCTACCTCCAGACACACCTTGTTGCCCTGATTTGGTGCTCTCTGAGGAAGTCTTGCAGCTCTTCCACCCAGAGATGGAGGAAGTGGGGTTGCCAATGGCCAGGCAGCAAAAAGCAAATGGGCTGAGCAACGGGTGAGAATAGCGCCTGAAGCCCTACGTCCTCCTCTTCCTGAAGTCCAGGGCTGCCTCCACCCCCACCCTCACAGCCCAACTGTTTTTTCCCCCCTAGGGAGTAAGGTGGGACCCACCTTCCTGTTTTGTCTCATAGGGAGGCTGGAGTGCCATCCCCAAGGATGGAGGCATTAGGGCCCCAGGACAGGGGAGAGGTAGCCTCCTCCCGACAATGACCTCATGCCACCCACCCTCAGAGGTATGCCCACCTTTAAGAGGGGGCTGCCAAGGCACAGGTGGATATAATGTGGACAGACACTAGGAAGAGGCACCTCCCAGAGCTCTGATCTACCCTCTCAGGACTCCCAGGCTGGGGGTCAGAGATCCCTGGGGTGATGGAGAGAGCCCAACAGGCTCTGGCAGGGGTGTTTCTCAGGACTGGAAGACCACAGTGACTCAATGCTGCCCACTGCCAGACAGTGCCTTCTGACAGGGAGCCCTCCAGTGACCTACACAGCCTGAGCCCACCAGGACAGAAACACCTAACACCTGCCTGGGATGGCCGGGTGGGTAGGGGCAAGCAGACACTCAGGGCAATGGCACCAGGGTGTGTGTGGTGGGGGCAGGAGCTGCGCAGGCAGCTGAACTGGATAAATGTTTATCCTAACCCAGATCTGATCCTCTCCCGGGAGTGGTTTCTCCTGGGATTTACTACCCTGGGTTTCCGCCCAGATCTGTCTCTTTGGCTAGTTCCTCTCACCTCCTTGCCTGCTGCACCCCAGAGGGCTCAGGCCATACACCATCTGTCCCCAAGATGTAATTATCCCCACACATCTGTCCCACAACAACCCTCAATAGCACTTGCTTATCTCTTAGCATTTCCAGTATCAGAACTCTACAACCCAACTGTCTCCACCATGGTTGGGCAAAGTCCACCTGCGACTGTTCCAAGCCAAAGTGGCTGGGCATGGTTCCCCTGAGCGAGCTCTCACACCCACAGCCCATTTGCTGAGAAGTGCTGCAGCACCCTCCGTACAGCCCCCACAGCCACCCTCCCCTCCTGCTGGGCTGTGACAATTGCCTCCCGCTTCTGTTAACTGTTCACTCTAGCCACCCCATAGCAGACACCTGAGCCCCCATGCCCAATTGTACTCACCCCTATAGTGGCCCACATTACCCAGAGCCAACACCAAAGTCCCCACAGACCAGCGCTGACCTCCTCACCATTCTTGGAAGCCTTGGAGCCCTGTGCCTCAGTCTCTCCATCTGCAGTATGGGTGTCCCCTGCCAGCCACCTCCAGCCTGCCTTCCAGAGCCAAGGGTCAGGCATCAGAGCCATCCCGGTGGCCCAGCCCCCCGTCACCCTGAGGAGACCCCTACCCTTGGTGTGACCCCAGGAAGGTTGTCCCCCAGTTCTTAGTCCCTTATTGGCCTCTTGGGGGCAGGGCTTGGTGGGTGGAAGGCAGGTCCCTCCCCAGCCAGCCTGTGTGCCTGAAATGTAGCCTCACTGTGGTCTCTCATCTTCCTCACCTCCCGAGGATGGTGCATCTGCAATGCAGGAGACGTGAGTGGCTGGTGGCCTCATGACAGCCCATGTCCAGGCACCTGCTGCTTCTCAGCTAAGGGACAGAGTCTTTCTTTCCCAGGGCTCAGTCTCTGACCTGCCCCAGGAGGATTCCAGGAGCCCCTCACTCAGGCAGTACCTCCTGTGAGTACCCTCCATTCTACCAGTTATTAGAGAAACTCTGGGGTGGGGGCGCCACACCTCTTGAGACCCCCTGGCCACTCCTCAGACTGCTGGGCCAGGCAGCCACTCCCCCTACAAGCAGATGCTGGCAGTGCCCTAGGACCACCCCTCCCAGCTGATCTCCATTCAGGTGGTCGGTGGCCAGCAACTTCCTCCTCTCAGTCAGAATCTTCTTCTTTTCCCACTGTGTCTGCCTCTTCCACTTTTTCTGTCTGAAGAAGTGGCAAGTTGGAGGAATTAGCTAGAATGACCCATATCCCTCCCCAAACTCCCTGTTGGTCGAGGGAATGGAGCAAGGCCTGCAGAAAGACTAGCTTCTTATGCTCTTGTTGCTGCAACATCTTGCACTGTCAACTACCTGGATTCCCTGGGGAACCTCAGGCAAGGGCACGGGGAGTCCCAGCAGCCCAGCCCTTCTTTGCCTAACCAGTCCATTCCACCTCTCTTCAGGCTCATTCTCCTCACCCAGCCCAATCTCTACACTCCTACCCTCCAGCAAAGTGTCTTCCCCTCCCAGGGACTTTTCTAAAACTATGGGGAAGAAGAAGTTTTGAGGTTTTGTTGCCCACCTGGGCCTGATAAACCAGGAAACCATGAGAGAGAACCCCAGAAAGAAAGACCAAGACTACAAAAGAGACACAGAGAGAAGGCAGAGAACACAAAGGCAAAGAGAGATACAGAACAAAAAAGAAGATAATTCAGACACTTATTATTGGCAGCCTGGTTAACTGGGACTTGAGTGTAGTAGTTAGGGCTGGGACTATTTTGATAGCTGAGTGATGCCAAAGGCTTGGTTAGTACGGTAACCATAGGGGCAGAGGCAGGGACGCTAGCCTAGCTCTAAGCCGGCAACTTTGGAAATCTAAGAAAATGTTTTGTTGCTTTCACTAAATATAAGAAAATGTTTTGTTGCTTTCACTAAATAGAGAAAATGAATTGGACATAAACCCTTCTACCTTGACAATGGAGGATCTTGGAGGAGTGGGGGACAAAAATCAGGGATTGAGAGTGAGTATCCAGGGACAAACAAACTCACAGCTGTGTAGCACATAGACATGATCCATCTTGGCTCATTTGAGCTTCTTAAAGCAGCAGGGAAGGCAATATTCATCCCAGATGAGGAAACTGAGTCTCAGAAGTTGCATAAAGCCACACATCTCTACGTGGCAAAGCTGGGTCTTTAAACCCAGAGCTCTGACTCTAGACACAGAGACCTTCCAGCTCCACCAGCCCCCTGGGAAGCTCTTGAGCACTGCTGGAGGCAAGGATGGGGTGCTGCAGGGATGACCAGATGCTCCAGGCTCTGCCTGCAGCCCCTTACCCCAGCAGGCACCACCTGCAGCCCCCTATCCCAGCAAGACCCTCCTATTGAAACAGAGGCTGAGCACCAGCTCAGGGTTTGGGCATGAGGAGGTCTCAGTTTTACAACAACAGCAGCTGGGAATATCTTTCTAGAATCCAACAAAAGTCTGCCTGCTGCAGTGGACACCTAATTCCTCATAAATATGCCAGGACTTCCTGGGGATCCCTGCTGCTCCCCTTCCTCCTGGATGTATCCTCCAAAATGCATCATGTTTGACAAAGCCTTCTTTTTCGGGTGTCCTCCTCAAATTTCCTCCTATTCTCCTCCTTTCACTGAACCCCGTCTTTCTGATTTTCAGAAAGGGAAAGACAGCAAATGAATGACAAGGGCAGGAATCCCTGATTCTAGGCTGAAGCTGGTGGTCTTTATGGGTAAGTTCACCTTTCTTCCCACTGGGCAATGAGCTTCCTGAGTGTATACTTACAGCACAAGGCTGGCACACAGGAGTTTATTGAATGAAATGAAAAATGAGCAAATGAATCAGATCCAGATTCTTGAGTGTTAGTTTCCATCATCCCCTCCAGCTGGGAGCTACACAAGAGGGCCTGTTACTGTGATGTCTTCAGCAGTTGCACAAGAAGAAAGCTGCACAGGAAAAGAGCTGGTTTCCGGAAGTCCCCCTGAAATGGGAAGAAGCCTGTGGGTATGCAAAGTGCCACCTGCTGGTAGGTTTAGCATGATCAGAAGGGAAGTGCTCCTTGTCCCCTACCTCCACAACACCCACTGCCTCTGGGTGGGCCTCACATGTGTGTCAACCAGCCGCCCTGTCCTGCCCCTATTTGGCTTTCTGAAGCTGCCATGCCCAGGCTGGTAGAGTTTCATTTCTTTTT
Organism: Pan paniscus; assembly: GCF_029289425.2. Taxonomy (NCBI): domain Eukaryota; kingdom Metazoa; phylum Chordata; class Mammalia; order Primates; family Hominidae; genus Pan; species Pan paniscus. The sequence goes on along the minus strand of NC_073267.2, from coordinate 38,739,873 downwards.
TTTTTTTTTTTTGAGATGGAGTCTCGCTCTGTCACCCAGGCTGGAGTGCAGTGGTTGTGATCTCAGCTCACTGCAAGCTCTGCCTCCCTGGTTCACACCATTCCCCTGCCTCAGCCTCCCGAGTAGCTGGGACTACAGGCGCCCACCAACACGCCTGGCTAATTTTTTTTTGTATTTTTAGTAGAGACAGGGTTTCACCATGTTAGCCAGGATGGTTTCGATCTCCTGACCTCATGATCCGCCCGCCTCGGCCTCCCAAAGTGCTGGGATTACAGGCATGAGCCATCGCGCCTGGCCGAGTTTCATTTCTTGACTACCACAAATTTGCTTCCTGTTTTTCCCACTTGCTACAGGGTCTCTCTATGTCCCATGAAGCCTAAACTGGGGAAGGGATGAGGGGTGGAGAGTCTCTTAAAATATCAGGTTTGTAACGGCAGGAGATGGGAGCCTGAGGGGCTTTGTGGGCCTGGGCTTGAGGGTCACTCCCAGCCAGGCAGTTCTGCCGTTCCTTCTTCCACTCATTCCAGATGCGCAGCTGCTCGGCCCACTGGGCCTGCCATTTTGCCTATGGAGAAGAGGCAAAGCCCACCCAGGTGTGCATGGGGAATAGGTGGCATCGCAGGTGGTGGACCCTGACAGAGCCACAAGAGAACTCACGGAGAATTTTCCTTCCCAGAGTCTTAGGACAGTGGGACACTCTTCCTCCAAGTCCTTCAGCTTTCAGCAGGAGACAGCCCCACAGCAGGTGGGCCTCATAGAGAGTGCCCTGGCTAGATAAGGGCTGCCCACTGCAGGGCACTTGCAGATGGTCCACATCCAACCTTACTCATGGCGAGACTGCCTGCAATGGTTTGGGAAATGTCAGGCAGGCTCCGCCTGAGCTCTGCCACTGTCCCTGCCACTTCCCCACCCTGCCCTGCCATCTGCTTTGTGCTCTGTGCTCCGACAGGTGGCTAGGTCATTCAAGCCAGAGGAGCACAGCTGTGGAAGGGCAAGGTTGGTAAAGAGAAACAAAAGGAATCACAGCAACCTTCACACTCAGCAGTAGAATAATATAAGATTTTGCAGGTCACACTCAAGTTCACCTCATTGGTTGGGGAGGAGGACGCAAGGACAAGAGTGGACAACAGGCCTGTGACCAGTCATTCCATTGCCAGGTCCTGAGTGAGGCCCTGTGGTGGCCTGAAAACTGATCAGACTGAGCTCTTGCTGTCAAGGAGCATCCAGTCTGGTGGGGAGAAAAGGCAGAGACCCAAGAAGACCCAGCCAGGGCTGCAGGAGCAGCTCAGAGTACTGCAGGGCTCCTGAAGGAGAGCCCACCTTGAGCAGGGTTTGGGGCTCCAGGGAAGGCTGCTTGGAGGAGGTGGGGCCAAACAAAAGGGATAGAGAACAGGCTGGGACCTGAGGCAACATTAGATGGGGAGACTCGATGCCAACAATCGTGTCTTCAAGAGAACTGAGCTCCCTCTCCTCCTACTTCCTGTTCTCAAAGTGAGTTTCAATCAGCTTCAGCAGCTCACTCAGGTCCGTCTTCATGTGCTTCTGGTGGATGTCCTCTGGGTGGGTAGCTGGGGCTCAAAGTCTGCTACACTGATGAGTCCAGGGGAAAAATGGGTGGGCTAGATACCCACCACCTCAATGCAAAAGGCCTCTGGAAGGGTTGGCCCTGGCCAAGTATATAAGTCCGTTCGCATAATGCTTTAAGAAAATATCTGAGATTGGGTAATTTATGAAGAAAAGAGGTTTAATTGGCTCATGGTTCTGCAGGTTATACAGAAACCTTAGCAGCTTCTGCTTCTAGGGAGGCTTCAGAAAGCTCTGATCATGGTGCAAGGTGAACAGGGAACAGCAATTCACACGGCCGGAGAAGGAGGAAAACAGAAAGGGGAGGTGCTGCACACTTTTAGACAACCAGATCTGTCTCATGAGAACTCACTTACTGTATGGTACCAAGTTGAGAGGGTGGGGGATTGCTAAACTATTCATGAAAATGCCGCCCCATAATTCAATTACCTCCTACTGAGCCCCACCTCCAACACTGGGGGTCACAATTCTACATGAGACTTGGTGGGGACACAGATCCAAACCATATCACAAACGAAAGGGCAACTGCAGCCTGAAACCAGGACCATGCTCAGGGCTGGCACCAAGCCTGGCCTGTGCTGAACATCATCCCACCTGCAACCTGCCCTAACTTGAGGTCACAAAGTCTCTCACTCTTTGGGAGCCCTTGGGATTACCCCCAGCTCAGGCCTGCTCAGCCCACTCACATTAAATCTACTCTCTCAATTAGGGATCTTGGGTGGCACCAAGTTGGCCAGGAATGGCCTCTGGGAGAGAGGAATAATCAGTGATCATCAACCCCACTCTGGACTCAGAAACTGTAGGTGTAGGGAACATGCATGGCCCTGCTCCTTCCTGCAGCATTTTCCACCACTGCCTTAACCAGCCACAACCATGATATTGGCACTGACATCAACAACAGCAGTCCTCCGCCTTGCTCAGCACCTGGGAGCATGCAAAGCTCTTTTGCACATGTCATTGCATTTTGTGCCCATCTTATCCTTCATATGCCCATGAAGTAAGTACCATCAGTGTGATTTAGGAAAACTGATGCTCATAGAGGTAGACTGACTTGCTTAAAGACACACAACTAGGAAGCAAACAAGCTGTGACAAGATGACACACTTGTCTGACTCCATTTCCTGCTGGTTGACCCCGCAGAATCTCCTGATGAACCCAAGAGTCCTGCAGTTTGGTCCCGGTCCTAACACATATGTAGTGTGTTACCCCCTGGCTCAGGGAGGTCACTGGCCCCTGGTTTCCACATCTGCCCTCAGGCGCGTGGAGGTGAAATGAGATACTGTAAGGTACAAGCAGCCAGGAAAGGAAAGGGCGCAAGGGAAATGAATGGAACTGGGAGGCCTGGGCTGGGCCGGGCTGGTTTCCGAAGTCCCCACTGACATGGGAAGAAGACTGTGGGAATGTGCGGCACCATCTGCTGGTAGGTTTAGCATGATCAGAAGGGAAGCGCTCCCAGTTCCCATGTCCACCAATCCCACCGCCTTTGGGTGGGCTTCACAGGTGTGGCAACCAGCCACCCTGCCCTACCCCTTTTTGGCTCTCTGAAGCTGTCATGCCTAGGCTGGCAGAGTTTCACTCCTTGGCTCCTCCAAATTTGCTTCTCTTTTATCCCAGGTCCCAGCTCAACCATAAAGGGTGTTCTGACCATCCTGTGAGATAAGAGTGTCTGTCCAGGGCTGTGACACATCTATCACCTTCCTCTAGATGAATATAGCTCCATCTGTGCTGGGATGCACAATTCATAATGAAATATAGGGTGGAATTCAGCCTCGCCTTTCCCCCTCAGGAAGAGGCCCCTGTTTAGTGCACAACGTGGACAACTGTGTATGGTGGTTTGTGCCCAGCACACTCCCAGCCCATGCCCACTGCTCCACACTGCACTCCTGTTCCACCATCATCCTCCCTCATGGAGCCTCTGCTCCAGGCTTTATCACAGGTGCATCCCACTCACCTGGGCTTGGGTTTGGACTCCCCCACTGGGCCATTTAGAAGAAAGAGAAGAACACAGCCACTTCCACAGGGTCAGAGGGCTCCAGATCCGGTCGCAGCTCTGCCTCTGATGAGCTGGGCCTCTGTGGGCCTCCATTTCCCCATTTGCACAGTGAGTCCTTCCCATCCCTGGGTAGCCCTGATTCCAAGAGCATCTACAAAAATTAAGACAGCTGGCGTTGCAAATCCCACACTCTGTCTCCCATAGCAGCCCAGTAGGGGATATTTCAAGGTATGGCTGAGTCCTTCAGGGCACACACAAGCTCAATGTGAAACTTTAAACAAAGCCTCTCACTCATCCATTCTGGGCAAAGCAGCTAGGCTTCTCTCAGCCTTCACAGTGAGGAGGGCTTCTTTGAAAAGGGCCCCAGTATTCCTGGCCCTAGACTCCCTTCCCAGGTTTTTGCCTCCATGATTGTCTCTGGATTTCCTGGTGGCCACAGAGTAGAAGCTGATGGGCATGATTTCAAGCCCCAGCTGGCTGTTTCCTCCCCTCTGGAGGCATGGCTGGGCCCACCTGGAACTCTGCTAGATGCTGCAGCATGACAATGACCACAGCAGTGACCTAAGGCACAGACCATCCATGCATGAGATTTTAACCTAGAGGCACCTCACCCTGCAAGTTACCTCACCTAAGCTCCAGGAGCTTCAGGTGTGGATGTGACTTTTGGGCCCAATTCCCCTGCCCAGACCAGGGGGCTGAACTTGTGTTCCCTCTCCCACCGGACACCACCAGTACAGCTTCTGTGGGATGAGGAGGGACAAATGTTTAGAGCTCAACATCTAAAACCCTGCAAGTACCACCAAGTTCTGTCCTTTCCTCCTTCAAACCCTCTTGCCCCCGCTCCCTGGAAAGAGCCCTGTGACATTCTCCCCCAAAGCTGCTCTGAGGGGTTGCCTTGCCACCCTGAAACCTCTCTCCTGATGCCCAACAGTCTCCTTAGCTTCCTCTTCTTGTTCATCTTCTAAACAAAACATGAGGCATCGATAAAGGTCCTTGTTCTGAGTTCAAGCTCTCCCCAGCAGCAGCCTCTCCCATAGACAGGTCCTTATCAAGGGGCACCCTGAGGGCCTAGGGGGTCAGCAAGCTGTCTTTCACATGCATTTGCTCCTGGGTCCCAGACTCTGCCTGACTCAGAAGAAGCAAATCAGTGCCAGATCAACGTTTGTTGATCAGGCCATCAAGAGATGAATCTCCCTACAGACAGGAGGAGTGGAAGCACGTGGAAGAGCGTGTTCATGGTGGGTTTCCTGCTGCCAGAGGAATGGCTCTGGGGATTCTCACCACTCCCTTAAGCCCCGTGTACCCTCACCAAAGCCTTACCTTCTGCCTCCTTGATCTCAGCTTCTGCCTCAGCCCCATCATCAGCATCCTCTTCCACTGCCTCCTCTCACTCCGCAGAAGTGAAGCAGACACAGTAAACAACCAGGTCCCACTCATGCTATCAAGCAGAACCTAGAACAGGGAGCAGGCAGAGAGTAGTGGGGATGGGGTCAAGATGCCTAGATCCAGATGAAATTTGGGGTGACCGATGTGAATGATGGGGGGCTGCTGTGTTCCTGGTTTAGACTGTATGTACCTGGTTGCCTCTGCCCAGTCTATCTCCCCTTGTCCCAGCAACCTCCTTGATGATGTAACTCCACCCCATTCCCTGCCTTCCAGCCCAGGGGTTCCACCCAGTGCCTGGCACCACAGGATCTTTCCTTCTTAAGGTGCACTGTTGGGAAGGCTTCTGTCCTGAATAAAATTTAAAATTACATATGTGACTCACATTGACATTTTTATTGAACAGCACTGCTTTACAGAATTCACCCATTCACTCTTTTCCTGTGCATTGGAATATTTTACATTCTTATCATCAGATTTGTTTAAATAACTTCTCAACTATTTTCATCTATTTTCACTTTTAAGGGCTTCATGACTATTTTTTTCTGTGAAACTATTGAGTTATTCTTTCCAGGCCGCAGCGTGTGTTGTTTCCCTCCCTGTGTTCATGTGTTCTTGTTGCTCAGCTCCCACTTCTAAGTAAGAACTCGCGGTGTTTGGTTTTCTGTACCTGTGTTAGTTTGCTGAAGATAATGACCTCCAGCTTCATCCATGTCCCTGCAATGATCTCATTCCTTTTTATGGCTGCATAATATTCCATGGTGTGTATGCACCACATTTTCTTTATCCAGTTTATCATTGATGGACATTTGGGTTGATTCCATGTCTTTGCTATTGTGAATAGTGCTGTAATGAACATACACGTGTATGTATCTTTATGATAGAATGATTTATATTTCTTTGGGTATATACTCAGTAATAGGATTGCTGGGTCAAATGGTATTTCTGGTTCTAAATCTTTGAGGAATTGCCACACTGTCTTTCATAATGGTTGAACTAATTTACATTCCCACCAACAGTGTAAAAGCATTCCTATTTCTCTGCAACCTAGCCAGCATCTGTTGTTTCTTGACTTTTTAATAATCGCCATTCTGAATAGCATGAGATGGTATCTCATTTTGGCTTTGATTTGTATTTCTCTAAGGAACAGTGATGTTGAGCTTTTTAATATGTTTGTTATCCGCATTTTTTTGGAAAAGTATCTGTTCATTTCTTTGCCCACTTTTTAATGAGGTTTGTTTTTATTTTCTTGTAAATTTAAGTTCCTTGTAGATTCTGAATATTAGACCTTTGTCAGATAGATAGCAAAATTTTTCTCCCATTCTGTAGGCTGTCTGCTCTGATAGTTTCTTTTGCTGTGCAGAAGCTCTTTAGTTTAATTAGAACCATTTGTCAATTTTTACTTTTGTTGCAGTTGCTTTTGGCAATTTCTTCATAAAAACTGCACATGCTTATATCCTGAATAGTATTGCCTAGATTTTCTTCTAGGGTTTTTATAGTTTTGGGTTTTACTTTTAAGTATTTAATCCATCTTGACTTAATTTTTGTATAAAGTGTAAGAAAGGGGTCCAGTTTCAATTTTCTGCATATGGCTAGCCAGTTCTCCCAACAGCATTTGTTAAACAGGGAATCCTTTCCCCATTGCTGGTTTTTATCAAGTTTATTGAAGATCAATTGCTGTAGATATGTGGCTTTATTTCTGAGTTCTCTATTTTGTTCCATTCGTCTATGTGCCTGTTTTTGTACCAGTACCATGCTGTTTTGGTTACTGTAGTCTTGTAGTACAGTTTGAAGTTGGGTAGCATGATGCTTTCTTCTTTTTGGTTAGGGTTGCCCTGGCTATATGAGCTTGTTTTGGATTCCCTATGAATTTTAAAATAGTTTTTTTCTATTCTGTGAAGAATGTCAGTGGTCGTTTAATGGGAATAGCACTGACTCTATAAATTGCTTTAAATGGTATGGCCATTTTCATGATATTGATTCTTCCTATCCATGAATATGAAATGTTTTTCCATCTACTTGTATCCTCTAATTACCTTGAGCAGTGGTTTGTAGTTCTCCTTGTTATTTTTAACTGTAACAAGGTACAAAGTACCATACTATATTTAACCGTGTCCTATTGATTACCGTGTAGGAGGTTCTTAACATCACAAACAACGCTGTGAACAACATTCTTGTGGATATATTGTGTTCATATTTTAATTATTTCTAAAAAATAGATTTCTGTAAGTGGGATTACTTGGTCAATGATTTCACATTTCTACCTTTAGTTGATATTGTATTCTAAAGAAAACCATCCTGTATTACATTCAGATAATAATAAAAGAAATACATGTTTTCTTACACCTTCATCAGAAATACATATAACCAAATTTTAAAATTAATGCCAACCAGATAGGGAAAGAATAAATTATTGTAGATATTTTAAGTTGCCATCTCTGACTTCTGGAACATTACTCTGTGAGAAGTGGCATGCCCTTAAGTTGAGTTTCTGGAGCAGTGAGGTACTTTTCTTTCTCTTCTAAGCCACATTTATCTGTTCAGGATTATTTGCGTATGGCTTTTGATTCCTCTCTGACTTCTAAGAAAAACATACTTTCCAGTTTTCCTTTTGGATCATTTCCACTTTTCTAGTTGTTTCATCTTTCTTGACAAACAGTATAGAGAAATCTCCCTCAGGCCTGCCTGCCTTCACCTCAGCAGCTGGCTCATCTACCATACACAGTTAAATATTGCTTCTGAAAAGAACATAACAGAAGCACACCCTGATGGGCCAAAGGAATGATCACCTCACCCTCTATTCCTCTTGCTCTTGGTTAGTTTCTATCACCTCATTATTAAGGATTGGAAAAGATGTTTTCTTCATTATATTAAAGTAGTGCTTTTGAAATTTTTCTACCAAATTTTTCCTATAAGAGAAGGATTAACTTGCAAACAATGATTTGTTTATCTTATTCCAAACTTCTGAGTAAATTTAAAGGAACAGGAACACTTATGATTTTCTTCTGTCAGTTCTTTTACTCTCTGACACAGACTATTTTGGTTAAGAAGCATTTGAATAAGATGCATGAATATCAAAATCATGATAAATTCAACTCAATTCGATTTCACAAAAATGTATATATGGCATGCTGAAGTTCAACTTAGCAATTATAGTTGTCCCTCAGCATCCATGGAGGATTGATTCCATGACCCTCTGTGGTTACCAAAGTCCATAGATTTTCATGTACCTTATATAAAATGGTTTAGTATTGTCACATAACTTATGCACATTCTCCCGTATAAGTGAGCAGAATCATTATTGGGCTGTCCTTTTGTTATGTCTTCCTTGTAAGATCTATTGATATGTGAGAATTTCAAGAACAAAGAGAGAATCAGGGATGACGTTCTTCATAGGAGTATGATTAATGTACAAATTCCTGTAGTTAATTATTTTACTTTGGTAGATGTGCAACACGCACAGTTTGCTAAAATCTAAGAGGTTTCTATATTTGAAATCCTCACTGATAAATCTTTATGTTAGCATTAGTTACATTGTTGAAACTTTTTGTTTTTAAAAATAAAACAGAATCTCTAATAAGTTTAAGGAGTTTTAATATTAATGGAGACAGAGGGAGATAAGTTCTGACTTTTATTATTATTATTAAATCAAAAGGGAATTAGAATGCATCATAGGCCTAAATTTATTTTAGTGATAAATTGGCTCTTATTAAAATTAAAACATCTAATCTGCAAAAGTGCACTTAAATAAAATGTAAAAGTAATCCATGGATTAGAAGGTAATATTCACAATACACGTACCTGACAAAAGAATTATCTATAATATATAAACACAGCAAGAAGAAAACAACCCAATTAGAAAATAAGCAAAAAATTCAGGCAGACATTTCACAGAAGACACATGAAATGGGGACAGTGGGAGTGCACCTGTAATCCCAGCTGCTTGGTAGGCTGAGGGGGGAGGATCACTTGAACCCAGATGTGTGAGACCAGCCTGGGTAACATAATGAGACCTGATATCTCTCTCTGTCTCTCTGTCTCACACACACACACACACACACACACACACACACACACACACACACGAAGGCTCATAAGCACATATACAGGTTTGCAACATTGTTAGTCATCAGGAAAATGCAATTTAGAACCACAGGCTATACAGATACATACCTACAAGAATGGCTAAAATTAAAAAAAGGAAGTATTACCAAGAATGCAACTGGAAATCTCCTATGTTGTTGGTAGAAATGTGAAATAGTCTGGCAGTTTCTTATAAAACTAAATACATATGCACCTCAGTAGATCAAGCCATTCCACTTCTAGGTATTTACCCAAGGAACAATGAAAGCATATGAGTATATGATCTCATACAAATAGTCATATACATATACACATATTTGTAATAGTTCAAAACTACAAATGATACAAATATCCACAGACTAGTGAATGAACAAAATATAATATTAATTATATAGCTTACATAAAAGTGAAATACTTCTCACCAATAAAAATAAACTAATATACACAATTGTTTAAATAAATATCAAAAAATTATGCTAAGTTAAAGAAGCTAGACAGAAAACAATAAACACCTTATGCTTTTACTTAATTAAAATTCTAAAACAGGCAAAACTAATCTATAGTGATGGAAAGCAAAATAATGGTTGCCTGGGGTTGGGAGGTAGAAAAAGAGACCAGGATAACTTCTGAGGGTGATGGAAGTGTTCTGTAACATAAGGATGATGATGATCACACAGGGTTGAATTCATTTGTCAACATGCATTAAACTTACATTTAAAATGAGTACTTTTTATGCATGTAAATAGTTGTCAATTTAAAGTAGACACATAAGTATAGGACATAATTGTTACAGAAGTTTAGAGTTGAGAGAGATCATTAAGGGCTGGCAGTGTAGAATGTAGAAATGTCAGTTCTGGTTGAGTGATATGAAAAGCAGCTGAAGGCAGTGGGAAAATCACACTGGTCTGAGAATCAGATAATCCAACTTTGGGGATGATTTCTTTAACTCAAATTTTAGTACAGAATAGAAGGGGCTGAAAGATGCTTCTCTGCTTGCTTAAGATCAGAGCGTAATGCGGAGCCAGACAGGAAGAGAACTTGTATATAGTCAGAAGGCGACTTATAAAAACTTTCTATTAGGCTCAAACAGACTCTTAGTGGATGCTCAGAAATGCTGCTTTGAAATGCCATCAGAGGCTACCCAGTCTAAGAAACACTGCAGAGTGGGTCTGAGGATTTCTTTCCCTTCAGCTGGGGAAACAGTCGAAGATAGTCTCAAAGCCTAAGGTTAAAGCTAAAGGTGTATGCTGCTGTTTTTTATTTCTTTGAGTTTTGCCCAAAGTGGCCTTCATTTCTAGTGTAATTTACAGAGGTATAATTGCTTGATTTTTTCTGCATACTTTTGTCAGGTAGTTAAATAGACATTAGCAGCTGGAGGAGTGAGGGAAGAAAGCAGAAGGGCTGTCATGAAGACAAGCACTGGCCCACCTCAGTTCAGCCCCAAGACCTTCCTAACTCACCCAAACGGATGAAGTTTATGGAAAAGTCTGTGGTCAGCACATTTTGGAGAAAGAACTGAGCACGGATAAAAACCCCCTGCAGTGGCACATGCCCAGTTTACCTAGGCCATTACCCAGGGTTACCCCATCTTCATTATTCAGTCATTATAATAAAATATCCATGTGGTTTTGCCCCCACTGAGTGAGCTTTTCTTAACAAATTATGGGTAAAAACACTCAGTTTAACTTCAGTTATATAGCCATAAACTGCCTATCAAATGACATCATCTCGTCACTCAAGCACAGCCAAAGTCTCAAGTCCTCCCCAAAAACTCCATAGAAGGACCCTGAGCTCTATAAAGAGGGGCAGATTTCACTTTGAAGAAATGAGCCTACTCTCCCTCTGAGAGTGTATTATCATGCTTCAGTGAATTTGCTTTGAGCTGGCCTTTTGGTGTTAGTTTGCATTTCTTTGCTCACTATCTCAAGAACCGAGATTGCTGGCCCAGAGTTCCAGCTCTGTTGATCTCCTTGACTGAAAGATCCACACCAACACAGGATCCCCAGTAACATTTTCCCTGTTTAGAACATACAATTGTTCAGATTATCTCAGTAATCCACTGGGAAGCTACTCACTTTCTGTGTATTATTTATTTTACTTTTTATTTTGAGATAATTGAGATGCACATGCAGTTATTAGAAATAATACAGGGGTGAGCATGGTGATTCATGCCTTTAATCCCAGCCCTTTGGGAGACTGAGGCAGATGGATTATTTGACCACAGGAGTTTGAGACCAGGCTGTGCAAAATAGTGAGACCCTATCTCTCCAAAAAATACAAAATTAGACAGGAAAGGTGGGAAACACCAGAGATTCCAGCTACTTAAAAGGCTGAAGCAATAGAATTCTTTGAGCACAGGAGGTTAAGGCTGCAGTGAGCCATGATTGCATCACTGCACTCTAGCCTGGGCAATAGAGTGAGAAACTGTCTAAAAAAAGAATTATCCAAAAATATTATTGGATGGTTATCAAATCATCCAGTTTTTCCCAGTATTAATATTTTGTGTAATTCTAGTATAATATCACAACTGGAAAATTGACATTGATTATAATTCAGCTATCACTTTATTCAGATGTCACCAGTTTTACCTCCATTCATTTGGGGGAGAGAGAGAGTATTTTTAGTTCTATGCAATGTTATCACATGTATAGACTCATACGGCAATCGGCAGAGTCAAGATACAGAATAATCCCATCACCATAAATATCCCCTATGTCACCCTCATGTAACTGCACTCCCTTCCTTCTCTTTCACCTATACCTCTGTGCATACCCTCTGAAAAACACTTCCCCATTTCTATAATCTTATCACTTAATACATATTACAGAAATTGAATCATACAATATGCAACCTCTTGGGACTAGATTCTTTTTTCCCTCAGCGTAATTCCCTAGAGATACATCCAAGTTGTCGTGAGTATCAATAGTTCATTTATTTTTATTGCTAAGTTTTATTTCATGATGTAGATAGATAGATAGATAGATCCTGGTTTGTTTAACCATTCATCCATTATGGGATACCTAGGATGTTTCTAATTATTGACTACTATATAAAATGCTATTATGGACATTTATATATAGGTTTTTGTGTAAATATAAATTTCTATTTCTCTCAGATAAATGCTGAAGAGTAGAATTGTTGGGTTGTATGGTAACTCCATTTTTAGTTTTTAAAGAAAATGGTTAAACTGGTTTTCCAGTGTGGCTGTACCACTGTACAGTTTTACCAGCAATGCATGAGTGATTCAACTTCTTTACATCCTTTCCAACATTTGTTTGGTCTCATCACTATTTTTTTTTATTTTGACCATTCTGATACACATATAGTGATAGCAAACTCATTTAATTCATATTTCCCTAATGGTTTATAAAGTTTAAATCTTTTTATGTGCACATTTGCCATCTACATATCCTCTTCAGTTACATATACATTTATGCCAATATTCCTAACTGGATTCTTTGTTTTTTACAATTGAGTATTAAAAATTCATTTTTTTCTTTATATGTCCTAGAAACTTGCCCTTTGTCATGTATGTGGCTTCCAAAATTTCTTTTTCAGTCTGTAGTTTGTCTTTGTATCCTCTTAACAAGGTATTTTGCTGAACAGAAGTTTTTAACTTTAATGAGGTCCAATTTATCAACTTTTCCTCTTGGGAATTATGCTTTTGATGTTATCTAAGAATTCTTTGCCTAATCCTAGATCCTGAAGCATTTTTCTATGTTTTAGAAACAAATTTATTGTTTTATAATTTACATATATGTCTATTATGAATTTTGAGTTAATTATTGTATAAGATGTGAGGGTCTAGTTGATGGATTTTTGTTTTATTCTTGCCTATGGATGCTCACTGCTCCAGCACCAGTGATTGAAAGGCTGCCCTTCTGTCACTGAATTACTTTTGCGCTTTTGTCACGAATCAACTGGGAAACAATCAGTTGAAAATATTTATGGGGTCTATTTTTATGTTTTATTTTCTGTTCCATGGATCTCTGTGCCTATCCCTCTGCCAATACCAGACACTCTTGATTATTGTCACCATATTATAAACCTTAATATCAGGTAGAGTAATTCCTCTCACCTTATTCTTTTTATATTGTCTTAGATGTTCCAGGATTTGGTGCTTTTAATATATATTTTAGAATAAGCTATCCAATGCCTACAAAATAATTTGCTTGAATTTTGATAAGAATTGCCTTAAGCCTGCAGATCAATTTGGGGAGGGTTGATATTTTTACTATGTTGAGTCTTCCAGTCTCTGAAGAAGGTATATCTCTGTTTAGGTAATCACTTCCTTCTTTCATTCACATTTGCAATGTTCAGCATACAGATAGTGTATATTTTTTCTTAAGTTTATGCTTAATAATTTCATTTTCTTTGGATGTATTGTAAATGTGTTTTAAGCTTGGCTTTTGTATGTTCATTGTTCCTATAATAAATCTTCTCTTAATGTCATTGATATGTTCTTGGAAACTGCAATGTTAGCCTAAATGACTTACGGCATGTCCCAATAGCATCATTTTTTACAATGTCATTTTGTTACAGCTTTGATGAGAAAAAAATTGGTTCACTTAAGTGTTGTTTGTTTAAACTTGCAGTTTCCAAAAACCTGTTGATGGTGTTAAGTGAGAACTTGCTGTCCATCAAAACGACATTGATTTTTATGTTGATCTTGTGTCCTGTGAACTTGCAGAAATCACCTTTTTCATTCTAGGTGTTTTATTTTTGTATTATCCGTGGAACTCACTAAGTAGAAAATCATGTCACTTGAAAATACAGACTTTTTTATTTCTTGCTTTTAAATCTGTATGCCTTTTCTTACTTTTCTTCTTCTTTCTCTTTTTGTTTTATTTATTTATTTATTTATTTATTTATTTATTTATTTTTGCCTTATTGCAGTGGCTAGAAGTGCTGGTACTATGTTAAAGAGGAGTGCTGGCAGCTGGATATTTGCCTTGCTCCCTATCTTAGAGGAAAGCATTCTGTCTTTCACCATTAAGAATAACAACTGTAAGATTTTTTTAACAAAGTTAATTTTTTTAGAGCACTTTTGGGCTCACAGAAAAATTGAGTAAAAGATACAGAAATTGCTCACATATCTGCTTTCCCCATACATGTATAGCTTCCTCAGTATCAACATCCCTCAAGAGAGTGGTACATTTGTTAAAATTAATGAAAATAAGTTTTTGAAGATATTCTTTATCAAGTTACGGTACTTCCTGTTTATTTCTAACTTGCTGAGAGTTTTTAATTATGAATGAGTATTGTATTTTGTTGAATGCTTTTTCTGCATTAAACGACACAATCAACTTCTTTAGCCTGCCAATTCCTTCTCCTCATTCTGTAAATTGGGGGCTTATGATGATAAGGTTTGCTATGAAAATTGAGTCTTGGTAAAAAGCCAAGTGTCAGTCATGAAGTATTAAAGTAAAATAAAGTCCAAAAACTTGATTCATAATACATAGTACAGGAATTCCCTACTGTACGTTAAGACTGAGTGGCAGTCAGTGGAATTAAGAATAAATTGTTAATAAATAATAGAGCAGGCTGGGTGTGGTGGCTTGGGCCCGTAATCCCAGGACAAGGCGGGAAGATACTTTGAGCCCAGGAGTTTGAGATGAGCCTGGTCAAGATAGCGAGACCCATCTCTACAAAAAAAAAAAAAAAAAATTGTATTTTAAGTTAGCCAAGCATGATGTCATGTGCATGTAGTGTCAGCTACTCAGGAGGCTGAGGTGGGAGGATTCCTTGAGCCCGAGATATTGAGGCTGCAGTGAGCCATGATCATGCCACTGAAATCCAAGCTGGGTGACAGAGCAAGACCTTGTCTCAAATGATAATAATAATAATAATGATAATAATAATAATAATAGAGCAGAAAAGAATACATGGACATTGAGTACTGGAGCATAGAGAAATGTGTCACCTAAAAAGACAAAAGCCACAGTTTTCTAGGATTGACTGTGTCTTAAGTACAGTGACTTCATTTCAATAACTAGTATTATGTAACAATACCTCTTCAACTTTACAGGGACCTACCATCTATTCATTCTACCTCATTTTCACTATGTTTAACCCTACACTCTGCACGTTCCATGGTCCATTTCTGTTCTTGCTCCCTTGCCAATATCCTTATCTTCCTTGCCCCACTCTCCCTCTGCTGCAGTTGCATGACCCTCCATCCCATTAAATCTAACTCTCCAACTACTCCAGGCCTGCACACACATGGCAGAGAGTGGCTCCAGAAACAAAAACTGTACGTTTGTGACTGTCCATTTCCTGTGGGCACTTAGGCCCAATAATCTTACAGCCCAACATTTTTATTATCTATTTTCTATTTACTCTTTTTTTTAGATCACTATATATTTTTTTTAACCAAAATCTTTAACACTTTCTTATCTTCACTCAGCTGATGCTTTTGCTTCCTATTTCATTGAGAAAAGAGAAATACTTGAGAAAGAAGGTTCACAAACACCCACTACAACAGGTGCCCACTTAACCATCTTCTTAGTGGTTTCTACAGATAAATTTTCTGTCCTCAAACCAAGACCCATCCTTTACTTCTAGAACTTTTCCCCTCTCAACCATTCTTGGACATAATTTCAACAATCTTCTCTTTCTTTCCTGCATCAACAAGATTTCCACCCTGAGGAGATCATTTCCATTAGCATATAAACATGCTATAATTAGATTTTCCTTTCAAAGATAGGAAGGATTTCTCTGCCACCCTGCACAGAAAAGTCCCTGGAATGATTCCCCTGTAGTATTCATCTGCTACTGCTCTTTTTGCATTTACTTTTGAATGCTCTTCAATTAGGCTTTTTCCTCCAACACTCTGCAAAGCCTGATCATGTGAAGACCACTAATGGCTTCCATAATACCAAATATAATGATCAATTTTTGGACCATATATTCTTTACTGTTAGTAATACTAATACAAATATCTTGACTTTACTCTCAAACCTGATTCTCCCCAAGCTTTTGCCATCTTAATAAATTAGTGAAGAAAGTTCACTAATAACCAATCCCAAGAGAATGCTCCCATTGTGCACAGGGCAACAGAAATAATCACTAGGCCAACAACCAGGAATAAGAATCTGAATATTTTTGCACACTGCATCATGGGCTATGGTGTTACCAGTTGCTTGAGTTCATGAGACAGAATACACTTGTGTGCAGAATATTATAGGAAAAAGTTTTATTACTTATAGACAGGCAACAATAAACAACAGAAGCCTAGTATCCATGGTAGGTCAGTTCCCCTAAGGTCCAAGAAAGCTGCCCTGGGCAGATGGAGTCTTGCTTGTGTGTGCTTCATTTACATCCCAGCTGAGGGACCTGAAAAGGCAGCTTGCCCTGGGTTACACACTTCAGGGGCAATGTGAGTCACCAGGTAAGCTTTGAAGGCCATCCAGCTTCCAGGGAGGGAACAATGCCTAGGCTGTCCTGGAAAGAGCCTCCTTAACTCAAGATGTCACACTCCCTAAGATGGACAGAACCAAGGCCCAGGCTCTAGGCAGTTCTGCCCTATCAACGTATTACATTCCCAGAACATTCTACAGTTATTCTTGAGAACTAAAATCAAGAAAGGGGAAGAACTATGTGGGTCCAAGGCCACTCAGAGAACAGTCCTTCAATAAATGTCAATGTCATCCTTCTGGCTGCCCAGATTAAACATCCTGGTATCAAGCTTGAGGTCTCTTACATACATCTCATGTATAATCCTTCAGCAGAACTCAATCACTTCCCACCACCCCTGTGCTATCACTCTAGTTCAAACTATGCTCACCTTTTGCATGGATTATTTCAATTGCCTTGAAATTGTTATTTCTTTTTTTATCATTCCATGAATTCCCATCCAATTCACCTAAAGGACTTACCTAAACCCCACAACAGATTATGTCTCCTCAGCTAAAAACTCTCCAACAGCTTTCCCTCACTCTTCATAAAAGCCACAGTACATAGAATTACCTGCAAAACCTTACACAATTCTGGCTCTGCATTATTCTTCTGACCCCACCTCCTTTTCCTTTCACTCTGACTTACTCCACTCTGGCCAGACAGACCTCCTTGCTGCATCTCAGACACCAGCAACCTTCCTGTCTCAAGTCCTTGCTTTTACTTTTCCCTCTCCCTCAGATAGCAACATACCTCACTTTTCACAGGTCTTTGTTCACATGGGAGGGCTTCTTTAACTGTTATATTTAATATTGTAATCCTTCTTCCTGGGCCCTGCACTCACTATCTCCCTCTTCATATCCCCATCTATTTTACCTAATTTTAAAAAATGTTTTGTCTCCCCTATTAGAATGCAAGCTCCAAGAGATCAGAAATTTTTAATGTTTCATTCACTATGTCTAGAACAGTAGTTTGCACACAGTTGTTGCTTAATAAATATTTGTTGAATACATGGATGGATGAATGAATGAATGCATGCATCCATGAATGAATAGCAGAGATGACAACTTTGGGACAGGTTTCAGAAAAGAAGCCTTGTGATCTAATACTTGAATTCATGACCATGTTGAAGTGAGATTAATGTAAGTTGTGAACATATTCTAGCCTCCTTGTGCTTCTCAGAATATCTAGGAAGAGCTGCATTCCCCTGGGAGGTGGGGAAAATCCTGGGTTGAAGAGCAGACTCAAGCTCTCATCAGCACAGAGATGCAGCTTCCTAAGGGCAGCTCCACTGGATAAAATCAAACATAACTCATACCAGCTGTGCCTAAAGATTGTATCACATGAAATGACCAATTACTGTGGTTTGCAGTACGAGTTTCAATAGTTTTTGTTTTTGTTTTTTGAAACCAAGTCTCACTGTGTTGCCCAGGCTGGAGTGAAGTGGCATGATCTCGGCCCACTGCCAACTTCTGCCTGCCGGGTTCAAGCAATTCTCATCCCTCAGCCTCCCAAGTAGCTGGGACTACAGGCATGAGCCACCACGCTCAGCTAATTTTTGTATTTTTAGTAGAGATGGTGTTTCACCATGTTAGCCAGGCTAGTTTTGAACTCCTGACCTCAGGTGATCCATTCGCCTTGGCCTCCCAAAGTGCTAGGATTACAGGCGGGAGCCACCGTGCCGGCTTCAGTAGTTTTTGATTGTGGGCATGACAGAGGGAATTAACATATTGAAAATAGTGTTCATGAGGCCACAAATAGTGCTGCTGGTTGCTTTATGTTTTGTCATCTTCTTTGTTGTCATCATTGTCATCTCTGTCATTACCATTATTGGAGTAATTATAAGAAGGAAAGTACTAATCTATCTAATACATGTTTAACTTCCCTAATCTGAAAATCCAAAATCTGATGCTTCAAAATCCAAAACTTTTTGAGTGCTGACATGATGCACTCCAGGTCACAAATGGAAAATTCCACATTTGACCTCATGTAATGGGTCACAGTCAAACAAAGTAAAAACTTTGCTGTATGCACAAAATCATTTTTAAAATATTGTAATGAATTAAATTAAATATAAGGTAATAAATTACCTTATATATACCTTATATGTATAAGGTATATATAAAACATAAATTTTGTGTTTAGACATAAGTCCCATCTCCACGATATCTAATTAGGTATTTCCGAATATTTCAAAATCCAAAAAAATTCTAAATCTGAAACACCTTTGGTCCCAAGAATTTTGAATAAGGGATTTTCAGCCTGAGGTGCATTTCCCAAGTTTCTGTGAGGTAGATTCAGGAAAGAAAGTTGAAATATTTCCTGTAACACAAGTTGGGGTCATTGCTTCTGAGATGCTTCTGATAAATGAATATTGCCTGAGATCTGAGGCAATCTGTCATTGCCTTCTTTCCACCTCGCCTTTTATTGCTCAAGATTCGTGGCAATTTTAATGGTAGTCAAGGTAACTTTAATTTATATCTTCTAAAATTCCTTCTTATTCAGCAATTTCACACATTCCTGCCAAGTGCTGTTTAGAGTAGCAGACTGTTTCATAACCCTGACTTAATGTAGGTTTAAGATGGTTTAGAAGATTAGAAAGTTTAAAAGGGGGGATATTTACATCCTCATTCCCTGTCTTTTTGTGTTTTAAGTAAGAAGTTCGAGTACTTCAGATCATAGGGCAGGAAAACTTGCTGAAACTCCACTTCCATTTAATTAATTTTCAGGACAGATTTATATCTCTGGTCCAGAGAAGAAAGGAGGAAAGTAGTGATAAAGAGCAAGAGGAAGGTGATATGGCTGGGTAGACGATAAGGGGGAAGAAGAGTAAGTGTGTGATTGTTCTCTTTTCTTGTCTCACCAGATGCTACTTGGACTATTTGTCATGTGGATGAGCAGGATGAGGCAAGCTGTTTTAGGTTTAGAACAGGTTCTTCCAGTAGAGTGGATGCAACTTCCAAAGTTAATGAAGTAAGTAAATGTAGCATGGGTTAGAATGCCCTTCCTTTTTAAGGGCAAATAATATTCCATTGTATGGATAGACCACATTTAAAAAATTCATTCGCCTGTTGATAAACACTTGGGTTGCTTCCACCTTTTGTTATTATGAATAATGCTGCTATAAACATTTGTGTATAAATGTGTCTTTGAGACCCTGTTTTCAATTCTTTTGGGAATATACCCAGAAGTGGAATTGCTGGATCCTATGGTCATTCCACGTTTAATCTTTTGAGGAAGGACCATGCTGTTTCCCTCAGCGGCTGCGCCATCATTCTCTTGGTTTCAGACACCGTCTATAGGCTGATGAATTCCAGCTTCATAGCTACAACGTTATGCCACCCTTGAGTTGTAGACAGACGTATACAATTTCCTACTTGATTTTGTCAATTAGATGTCTCACGGATCTTCTTCAAACTGCACCTCCCCCTTGCCCCTCTCTTACTTTCCCTCATTTTGGTAAATGGTGCTAACCGAGCAGTGAGTTGCCCCAGCTGAAAATTTTCTACAGAGCCCAGTGCAGAGGGAAGATGTGGAGCCTCAACCAGGACTGGGGAAGTCAACCCCCCCTTCCTACAAGCCTGTGGCCCCAACCCACAGCAGACAGGCCACCCCAAAGGGATCCAGGGTGGTTTAGAGCCCTAGATCACTAGGGAAAAGATTCCTTGACTCCACTTGGGGAGGAATTTATCCTGATTGAGTGTGTACCATGTGCCAGACATCATCTAGGTGATGGGGATACAACAGAACAGAATAGACGAAATCCTGTTGTCATGAAACATTTATTCTGTGATGTTGCACTTACTCTGTCTATTACTAAGCTCTTGTCAAGAGCCAGGCCCTGACCTTGCACTAAGATACAGCAGTGAGAAAAATGCACAAACATATAATTACATATGGTGATAAATTAATTGATTTAACCAGTAGTCCAGATTGCTATATGAACACATAGCAGGCGATTAGATCTGGCTTGAGGAGCTGAGGAATTTCTCAAAAATGTAAATTAAATGAACTTCGTTTTCTGAGCCAGAGTCTCTGTTGCCCAGGCTGGAGTGCAGTGGTGCGATCTTAGCTCACTGCAACCTCCACTTCCCAGGTTCAGGCAATTCTCATGCTTCAGCCTCCTGAGTAGCTGGGACTACAAGTGTGCACCACCACACCTGGCTAATTTTTTATATTTTTAGTAGAGACGGGGTTTCACCATGTTGTCCAGGCTGGTCTTGAACTCCTGACCTCAAACGATCTGCCCACCTTGGCCTCCCAGAGTGTTGGGATTACAGGCGTGAGCCACCATGCCCAGCCAGGTATTCAGATTTCTGTGGTTTCTATCTGATGTCATTTTTCTGTCCTAGGACCCCATCCTTGTAACCATATTACATTTAGTAATTGTGTCTCCTGATGCTCCTCTTAGCTGTGACAATTTCTCAACCTTTCCTTGCTTTTGATGACCTTGACAATTTTGAAGAGTATTGATCAGGTAAATTTTGTAGGATGTCCTCTATTAGAATTTGTCTGATGTTCTTCTCATGATTAGATTGTGGTTATGGGTTTTGAGATGAAGCTCACAGAGATAATGTGCCATTTTCGGCAAGGCATGGTGTGGCTCATGCCTTTAATCCTTGCCCTTTGGAAGGCCGAGGTGGGAGGACTGCTTGAGGCCAGGAGTTCAAGACCAGCCTGGGTAATATAGCGAGACTCTAACCCTTAAAAAAAAATTAGCTTAGCATGGTGACACATGCCTGTGGTCCCATCTACTTGGGAGGCAGAGGCAGGAGGATCACTTGAGCCCTGGTTGTTGACGCTGCAGTGAGCAGAGATCATGCCACTGTACACTCTAGCCTGGGTGACAGAGGGAGACTCTGTCTCAAAAAAAAATTTCATTTTAAAGAAAAGGGGGGTTACGGTTATGCATCACCTCCTTGACAGTGTGTTTTGTTTTTAACAGTGTTATTGAGGTATAATTTACATGCCACAAAATTCACCTATTTTAGGTGAACAGTTAGATGAATTTTAGTAAATGCATGCCGTTGTGCCTGAGGGAGCTGCTCTTTCAGCTGACTGCCGAAGTATAGAAATGATTTCATGAGACAAAGGAGGGAAAAAACTGCTCCAGGCAGAGATGATGGCACGAGCCTCTGCAGGGAGCATACCACATTTAAGGAACTCAGGTGAATCGTGAATTGCCATGAAAAGGCAAAATATGTCACCCCACTTCATTCACTGTGCTTCCTATTTCATATTTAATATTTCCTTCCAAACATGTGAGAGTCAACAGCATTTAATGCCTAAATGCATAAACTCTAGTTATGCGAACCACTTGCCTAGAACAACTTAGTGCCTGATGGTTTACTCAAGGTTTTACTATAACAAGAAGTAAATATTAGGATTGTAAAATTCAGAATGGTCCCTGAAGGGAAATAAAATTGTAATAAAATTTCCTCCTCTTTCATGTCTTGTTTCAGTGAGAATATAAAGTACATGTGCTATGTGCTTTGCGATGAGGTTGTTGATTTATTTCTCTTTGGAACAAGCACACCACAACAAACTGAGAATGAGAAGGTAATTCAGAGGGAGAAGAACATAACAGAACTCTACTCAGAACTATATCCTCATATAAACTTAAAATCTGAAATAAATCCAGGTTGTAAAAACACCAAAAGGCTGTTTCCATGAGTGAGGCAACCAAGATGCCCTCTCAGGACTTCTGTGGGACATTGGAATCCCCTGGCATATATGAAATCCAAATTAGTCAGGATAGGTGTGGTAGTGCTGCAGTAACAAAGAAACCTTTTATTTTCAATGACTTCATACCGAAGCAGCGTCATTGTCTCGGGTAAATACTGGAGGTTCGTCATCTCATGCTAAGGAACTGGAGGATGCAGGCATATGAGAAGTGAGTTTTAAAGCAGAGCCTTAATAGTGAGAGAGATTTTATAGAGAGAAAGAGAAAAGCTCTCTCTCCTGCAGAGAGAGAGTGGCTCCCGAGTGGGTCTTCCAGTCCCATGGTGAAGTGCACAGGGTTTCATAGACTGGCTTGAAGAGGCGGTGTCTGATTTACATAGGGCCCAAAGATTGGTTGGACCAGGTGTGACATTTACATAGCACACAAAGAAGCTGGCCAACCCACCTTAATCTTTTATTATGCAAATGGGTTTTCTACCTGGCCAGTGCCATGTTGTCTGCTCCTTACTGTACAAATGGTTGACAAAGAAAAGGGAAGATGGAGCTGCCATGTTGAACATGTCTGGTCTGCAGGTAGCCTTTTCCTATTGTCACAGCTGCTGGCATTCACTTGTGCAAGCTTCCAGCTTGCTTATCTATGTCTGCAACCTTATCTATGTCTGCAGCTCGATTTTACAGGCTGCTTTTTGTTAGAAAAGAAATGATTTGGGGGCTGCTTTTTATTAAAAGGGAAACCTTACTGAGGACTTCCCTACCCTTACTATCTGCCTAAATCATTTCTTTTTAACTCCTATATCAATACAACAGGTTATTGTTTGATGTAGGTCAAGTGGCTTTCCTTGGTGGCTTTCCTCCAATAATTGGTTCAGAAATATAGGCTGCATCCATCTTGTGATGGTGTCATCTCCATCTTGTGCCCTCAAGAATTTGCCACAGACCAAGTGTGGTGGCTCCTGATGCCTGTACTCCCAGCACTTTGAGAGGCTAGGGTGGGAGGATCACTTGAGTCTAGCAGTTTGAGACCAGCCTGGGCAACCTAGCAAGACCCCATCTCTACAAATAAAATCAGCCAGGCGTGGTAGTGCACACTTGTGGTCCCAGCTACGTGGAAGTCTGAGGTGGGAGGATCTCTCAAGTCCAGGATATCAAGGCTACATTGAGCCATGATCACACCACTACACTCTAGCCTTGGTGACAGAATGAGACCCTGTCTCAAAAAACAATTTGCCACGGAAGAGGAAGAGAGAGGGTGGATGATGACATGGGAGATTTTATGGCCAGGCTTGGAAGTAGTATACATCCCTTCTGCCCATGTCCCTTTGGTCAGAATCCAGTTATGGCAGCCCAATCTAAGGACAAAAATGGCTGGGAATTGTAGTCTTCTTGTGTACATAGGAAGAAGAAAAATAAAATGGGATTTGGTGAATGTATAATATTATCTTTGCCACAAGCTCCTAATTTTGTTATTAGATGCTTTTCAAGTTATAAAAGA
Source organism: Pan paniscus (assembly GCF_029289425.2). Classification (NCBI taxonomy): domain Eukaryota; kingdom Metazoa; phylum Chordata; class Mammalia; order Primates; family Hominidae; genus Pan; species Pan paniscus. The sequence goes on along the minus strand of NC_073267.2, from coordinate 38,716,261 downwards.
ATCCTGCTTCTTGTAGCAGATGTAACATGGGTGTATAAAGGTAAAATTAATGACCACCCAGCTCTCTGTCTCCTGGCTTCTATACCCTGTGTCGCCTGCCACACTGCCCTCCTTGTTGGTGTAATTGTATTCCACATGCATGAATGGTTCAGGAGACATTAACTCTGGAAGGCCCTTCTTAACTGAAAGTTCTCCTGATAAACCTTCTAGAATGGCTGAAAAATGCCCAAATGAAATGTTTATCCAAGCAGTCCAGCAGGTTGACAGGGGAGCAATAGCGTTTTGCTGGAATTTAAGATCCAGTGCTTTCGTTTATGTTTTCTTCCATTGGCTGCATTGTTTGTTTGCCAGGAGCTGTGGCAACAGAAAGACCTTGGTTCAGACCTGGCTCTTCTTCCTGCCCTCCATGTGACTTCAGACAAGTAGTAAACTCCTCTGAACATTATTTACCTCAGCTTTGAAACAGATATCTGGTATCTACCCCATGTGGTATTTGCAATGCTATAAGACAAAGTCTAGTCTTAAATCTTCCAGATTGTTGGGTACCTCTGACATCTCAGCATCCACAACTAGAGACCAAGCCAGCTCTCATTTCAAATGTGTACAGTGGGTCGGGTGCATTGGCTCACACCTGTAATCCCAGCACTTTGGGAGGCCTAGGGGATCGCTTGAGTCCAGGAGTGCTAAACCAGCCTGGGCGACACGGCGAAACCCCGTCTCTACGAAAAATACAAAAATTAGCCAGACATGGTGGTGCACACCTGTAATCCCAGCTACTTGGGAGGCTGAGACAGAAGAATTGCTTTAACCCGGGAGGCGGAGGTTGCAGTGAGCCAAGATCATGCCACTGCAGTCCAGCCTGGGCGACAGAGTGAGACCCTGTCAAAAAAAGAAGAAAAAAAGAAAAAAAATCAAATGTGTACAGTGTGACCAAGAAGCTGGTTTAATCCTCTGCAGAGCAAAGTGCTATATGATGGGGAGGAAAGGAAGAGCAAATATAGACTCAAATATGTCTGGGTTTGAAGGTTTGGAGTCATCACTTAGGAAGAAAAGAAGATACATAAGGAAATCTAGACTGGGAAAGTTGGAAGTTATTAGAAGCATGTTGAGAAGAATCAGGCCATGTTGCTACTAATTTTCCTGTTCATTAGTTAGGCATAGTTCCCATCAACTGGGGCAGAGCCCCGCTGTGGCAGATCTTGGTGTTTTTTGTTTTTGTTTTTGTTTTTTTAGATGAAGTCTCACTTTGTCACCCAGGCTGGAGTGCAATGGCATGATCTTGGCTCACTGCAACCTCTGACTCCTGGGTTCAAGCGATTCTCCTGTCTCAGCCTCCCGAGCAGCTGGGATTACAGGCGTGTGCCACAACACTCAGCTATTTTTTTTGTATTTTTGTAGAGACAGAGTTTCATCATGTTGGCCAGGCTGGCCTTGAACTCCTGACCTAAAGTGATACACTAGCCTCAGCCTCCCAAAATGCTGGGATTACAGACATGAGCCACCGCACCTGGCCTATAGATCTTGTTTCTAATGACCTAGTAGAACAAAATGTTCAGCGATGCTCCCAGGTGGCAGTGTCCCCGAAGAAGGGATTGGGTTGTCCAGTGCTTTAGCTGCTTTGTAGTCTAATGTAACAGGGATGTAAGAGCAAAGGAGAGCAATAAAAGGCAAGCATCAACTCTCACCTGTCAATGTTGAGAGGGTGGTGGGAAGAAACGATGATAACCAAAAGATTAAAACCAGAAAGGGCCGGGCACAATGGCTCATGCCTGTAATGCCAGCATTTTGGGAGGCCAAGGCAGGCGAACCACCTGAGGTCAGGAGTTCGAGACCAGCCTTGTCAACATGGCAAAACCCCATCTCTACTAAAAATAAAAAAAAAAAATAGCTGGGCATGGTGGCTAGTGCCTGTAGTTCCAGCTACTTAGGAGGCCGAGACAGAAGAATCCCTTGAACCTGAGAGGCAGAGGTTGCAGTGAGCCGGCAGCATGCCGATGCACTCCAGCCTCGGTGACACAGTGAGACTCCATCTCAAAAAAAAAAAAAAAATAAAATCAGAAAGGTCACATTGAAGAACTCAGCAAAAAGGAGAAAGGACAGGCACCTGAATAATAAAACCTTGGGTATTTACACAAATCTACAAAGGAAAAGAAATGGAAAAATGGTTTATCAGTAAGTGTTCAGTAGAAAAAGCAGAAATCACCTTAGATATTTCAAACAGAGAGAACTTGAATACAGGGAATTAAGTTATAAAGCTGGTGGAAGGACTGGGAGAGCAAAAATGGGAGAAGTGTGTTACCCAGAGATTAGAAACTACAGGAAGCTGGGAGCATACTCCGTGTAGTTAAATTCTGAGCATTAAAACTGCTTATCATCTGAAGTTTTATGAACAGCTGTGGGTAGAGTGTCATGGCTCATGCCAATAATCCCACCACTTTGGGAGTTGAAGGTGGGAGGATTGCTTGAGGCCAGGAGGTCAAAGCTTCAGGAAGACCAACATAGGCAACATAGCTAGACCCCAATTCTAAAAAAAAAAATTTAGCCGGGCATGGTGGTGCATGCCTGTAGTCCCAACTACTTGGGAAGCTGAGGTAGGTAGGTTGCTTGAGCCCAGGAGTTCAAGGCTGCATTAAGCTCTTGATATAGGAGTTAAAAAGAAATTATTTAGGCAGATAGTGAGGGTAAGGAAGTCCTCCATAAGGTTTTAAAAGTTTTCCTTTTACTGAAAAGCAGCCCCCAAATCATTTCTTTTCTAACAAACATCAGCCTGTAATATCGAGCTGCAGACATATATATCTTGTTGAGCTGTCAAGTAAAAGACTCAATGTGCAATGCCTGGCATGTGGTAGGTACTCAGATATTGGCTGTTATTACAAATCAGCTCACTGTACCTACATTTGAAGCCTGCCCAATAGTTCCTCGGAATTCAAGCTGTGGTGCAGGAAGATAAACGTCTCATCTGGATCCTGACAGAATGTGGATAAGGAAGAATCTTACTCCACGAACTAGCCTGTGATCTTGGGAAGTCACTTAACCCCTCTGAACGTGCTCTCTGTTTTGCAAAGGGGAGATAATATTTCTCTTACTGGGTTGTTGTAAGAATGAAATGAGATCACGTGGCCAAGCCTGACACACAGAACGTGTTCAGTAAATGTTAGCTCTTATTGTTAGATGCACAGTTTTGGCAAAGGAGGCTCTTGGGAATGGTGGAGGTGTCCAAGGCATTTGAACCAGAGCAACCTCATCCTGAATAGGGGCTGGGTAAAATGAGGCTGAGATCTACTGGGCTGCATTCCCAGATGGTTAAGGCATTCTAAGTCACAAAATGAGATAGGAGGTCAGCTCAAGATACAGGTCATGAAGACCTTGCTAATAAAGCGGGTTGCAATAGAGAAGCCGGCCCAAATCCACCACAACCAAGATGGCGACAAGAGTGTCCTCTGGTCGTCCTCACTGCTGCACTCCTGCCCGCGCCATGACAGTTTACAAATACCATGGCAACATCAGAAAGTTACCCTATATGGTGTAAAAAGGTGAGGCATGAATAATCCACCCGTTGTTTAGCATATAATCCAGAAAGAACTGTAAAAATGGGAAACCAGCAGCCTCCAGGGGCTGCTCTGCCTATAGAGTAGCCATTCTTCATTCCTTTACTTTTTTAATAAACTTTCACTTTACTCTGTGAACTCACCCTGAATTCTTTCTTGGGTGAAATCCAAGAACCTTTCTTGGGGTCTGGATCAGGACCCCTTTCCTGTAACAGAGGGGTGGCAATGTGAAAATAGATCTTGGTGGTGAAGGATCCCCATTAGGGGGCATTATTTCGGCACATTTTTCAAAGGTAATATCTGTCAGTTAAAAAAAAATTGAGAAAGCTGCTCTGTTCACTACCTTATTAAAAGAAGAGTGGTTTGACTCTAAAACCCCAAAAGTCAGTAACTGGAATGTTGTGCTCTTTTATGCTGCAGGCTCTTAAGCCAGGCTCATGCCTCTGATATCAGTAGTCCTAATGCATTAGAGGAGAAGGGATCAGGACTGGAGGCGTATTGTGATTTCTTGGCTGCAGCACCCCAGGCCCTACACTTCAGGTATGTCAGGAACTGCAGATCAAACTGAAATCTCCAGGATTCAGGCCCCATCTGGGTTTGCCTGGAGGGCTGTTGGGGCAGATTCCAGGCCTGGCACCAACCCTGAAAGGCAACTTTTAGCACAGCAAGGCCACATATCGTCCTCCCGGACTTCCTCGGGGATCTTAGGAGTGCCTGAGAACCTACATCATGCCCCCACGCTGGGGTGCTGGGGGTGATTCAGGCTTCTATCTTGTTTAGGGAGGAAGCGCATAGTAAGGGGGCTGGATTGATGTCCTGCTTGGCCACAGGCACGTGCGTAGGAGGCAGGACTGGGATGAAGCACCTTCCTGGAGCTTCCAGGCTTTCAGAGGTTGGGGCAGTCCCTGTCCTTTCAGAAAACCAGTGTTAGAATTGGAGGAAATAGTGTATACCATGGGGTTGTTGAGAGAATCACAAATACCCATGAGATGTCCCAGAAATGATGGGAGAAGCTTTTGGGTGGCTGGGGAAACTAACAATGGTAGACAGGGTTGGAGCTAGAGAACTGTTTCTTATAGCTTTAATGGGGGATGTTTTGTTTGGGATGTGGTCTCTGCCAGCAGGCAGAGTCTCCACCATCCTGTTGAGTGACCACCCAGACGTGAAAGAGCTGTAGGCCATGAGTGAATGTGTATATTTTCGCTGCAAGCAAGAGGTAGCTCCAGGTTCTGGAAGCTCATCTTGAGGTCACTGGTTTGGTTTGGCTTGCGACAAGTGTGCTCTTTTTGCTCTGCAAAGCCCACATCAAGGGTTGATCTTCAAAGGTGCAAGTGGCCAAGGTGGCAAGAAATCTCATTTTCATTAGGTTTCTTGGGACAGGGCTATGCCTTGCCCACCTTTTCATTCCCTTTCCCACCTCTAATTAGTACTAATATATGTTTTGTTTTGTTTGTTTTGAGACAGAGTCTCGCTCTTGTTGCACAGGCTGGAGTGCAGTGGTGCAATCTTGGCTCACTGTAACCTTAGTGTCCCGGGTTCAAGTGATTCTCCTGCCTCATCCTCATGAGTAACTGGAATTACAGATGCCCACCACCATGCCCTGCTAATTTTTGTATTTTTAGTAGAGACGGGGTTTTGCCATGTTGGCCAGACTGGTCTTGAACTCCTGACCTCAGGTGATCTGCCTGCCTCAGCCTCCCAAAGTGCTGGGATTACAGGCATGAGCCAAGTGATCATCCTTGTTGATCACTGATCAGATTCTGGAGTCCAGAAGTAGGTCACAGCGACCCAGTGCAGCACTTTCTTTCATGCGCTTGGTCTCCAGGAGATGGAATGACACCTAGATTTGGGCTCTGTGTCCTCTCAGCAGGGCTGGCTTCACAAAGAGCCCGTACTCAGAAGGACCCTGGACTTGGTTAATGCTCTGCTGCTGCCATCTTGAAATTCTTCATTTTTCTTATTTTATAACTTTAAAAGAATTGTGATAAAATATATATAATATAGTAATTTGCCACAATTAACAAAAAAGCACACACACAAACATGCAGTTTTATATGTGTATATGTGTGCTTTAATTTTAGTTGTGAGACATTTTGTTTTAATTGTGAGACTATTTTTTTCAGAGACAGGGTCTTACACTGTCACATAGGCTGGAGTGCAGTGGCGTGATCATGGTTCACTGCAGCCTCGACTTCCTGGGCTCGGGTGATCCTCCCACCTCTACCTCCTGAGTAGCTGGGACTACAGGTGTGCACCATCACACTCAGCTATTTTTTGTGTGTTTTTTTGTAGAGATGAGGTTTCGCCATGTTGCCCAGACTGATCTCAAACTCCTGGACTCATGCGATTTGCCTGCTTCAGCCTCCCCAAGTGCTGGGATAACAGGTCACCACACCTGGCCATTTTCACTATGGTTAAGTGTACAATTCAGTGGCATTGGTTACACTCACAATGCTGTGGAACCATCACCACTATCTATTTCAAAAACCTTTTTTTGCTCCAAATAGAAACTCTGTACCCATTAAGCAGTAACTACCCATTTCCCCTCCCCTCAGCCCCTGGTATCCTCTACTTTGTCTCTACGAAATTGCCTATTCTGGATATTTCATGAAAGTGGAATAATGCAATATTTGTCCTTTCATATTGAGCTTATTTCTCTTGGCATAATGTTTTTGAGGTTCATCCATATCGCAGCATGTGTCAGAATGCCATTTCTTTTTATGGCTGAATAGGATCCCATCATATGGATATACCATTTATCCATTTATCTCTTGATAAACACTAGGGTAATTTCCACCTCTTGGCTGTTGTGAATGGTGCTGCTTTGAACATTGGCATACAGGTATGTATTTGAGTCCTTGTTTTCAATTCTTTTCTCTTTTTCTTTTGAGACGGAGTTTAGCTCTTGTCGCCCAGGCTGGAGTACAATGGCATGATCTTGGCTCACTGCAACCTCTATCTACTGGGTTCAAGCGATTCTCCTGCCTCAATCTCCTGAGTAGCTGGGATTACAGGCTCCCACCACCATGCCCAGCTAATTTTTGTATTTTTAGTAGAGACAGGGTTTCACCATATTGGCCAGGCTGTTCTCAAACTCCTGACCTCAAGTGATCCACCTGCCTTGGCCTCCCAAAGTGCTTGGATTACAGGCATGAGACACAGCACCCAGCCTGTTTACACTTCTTTTGGGCACATACCTAGGAGTGGAATTGCTAGCTCATGTGGTGATTCTATGTTTAACTTTTTGAGGAATTACCAAGCTGCTTGAAATTCTTAGTTTCCAAACAAGGGGCCCTGCATTTTAATTTTTCACTGGGGCCTGCATTTTAGGTAGCTGGTCCTGCCCCTCAGGGCTATTGTTAGGGGATATTAAAGTCTAGGGCACCTGAATTACCTCTCCTTTATATGGCTGAGCCATCAATGACCAGAAATTAACCATCGCCTCTATCTTGGAGCCCACTTAAGGTTTGTTTGCCTTCTTGTGAACAAACGTGGTTTACTCTTCTGTATGTGCCACACTGTGGAAGGAGAACAGTTTACTTAAGGTCATTAGCTTGAGGACTGAAACCATCGAAACCCACATAAGCCTCTTCATGTCTGCATTACATGACTACTATAATGTGCCTTCATAACATGACTTTACTATTCCACTGTCTTTACCAGTGTGTTTGTCTGTTCTAACATTGCTATAAAGAAATGCCTGAGATGGGGCAACTTATAAAGAAAAGAGGTTTAATGGGTTCATAGTTCCACAGCCTGCACAGGAAGCATAGTGGCTTCTGCTTCTGGGGAGGCCTCAGGAAACTTACATTCTTGATGGAAGGTGAAGGAGAAGCAGTCATGTCTTACATGGCTAGAGCAGGAGGAAGTGGTGAGGGAGCTGCGAAACACTTTTAAACAACCAGATCTTATAAGAACTCACTCACCATCATGAGAACAGCACAGAGGGGAAGGTGCTAAGCCGTTCATGAAGGATCAACCCCATGATCCAATCACCTCCCATTGGGCCCCACTGCCAACAGTAGGGATTATAATTCAACATGAGATTTGGGCAGGGACAGAAATCTAAACTGTATCAACCAACATGATTTTACTATGGCAGGAAACACTTGCCCAGAAAGATAAAGATTGCAAATAACTTTAGTGTTTGTTTTAGGAATTTCCCCCAAACTTACTTAAAACTGCTTAACTTTGGTAGATTGCATCCAATGACTGTTAACTCACCTTGCTGTCCCCATGATCCTGGATGATATCATTATCCTATTCAATCTTAGTCTGCACCACACTTAAAGAGTTGCCTTAAACCAGACTCTCAAACATCATAAACACCCTGAATTTACCTGTCCCACTGAGACATTATTATGACTGCTAAGGTAGTGCTCTCTTTTACTGCCATGATCTTTGCTTTATCAACATATTGTCTTGGTGGTATTTTATGGGAGACAGCATTCCATAAGCTGCAATTTTCTTTTCCACACTTTGTAGTTGCTCCAATCGTATTTTATCCAATATCCAATCCATCCATCCATCCATCCTTCCATCCATCCATCCATCCATCCATCCATCCATCCACTGATTTTCTTATTCATTCAACATATATTTATTGAGTGCCTACTATATATTCAGCACTCTTAGACCCTGGTTCAGTGATGATGGATAATGTTACAGCCCTTGTCTTTACAGCATTCACCCTCTCCTTCATCATTATGTCACTGTCCTGCTGCTAGGTGAAGGGGCCCAGAATATGCCACTTTGGTTTAAGGATTATTTTGAGCTGAAGGCAGTTGGGAAAATACAGACACAGGAAAAGCTCTCTGTCCTTCTCCTTTCTGCCTAAAAGCAGGCCACGTTTCCCTTTGTAAAGGTAACATAAATTTCTATTTGTAAAGGATTTGTGAAGTGGTGCCTCTCTCCAGTACCAGAAGAGGAGAATAAAGCTTAATCACGGAAATGACTTATCACTGGAGACAATACCAAGGTGAGTCTGCATAACAAATCCTACTATTCATCCCTTATCTACTGTACATTTCCTAGTTGTTGTTCCACAATTTACCACTCCTAGATGCCCAAAAGATCTGCTTTCCTTTGTCTAGTCACTTCAAAATTTATCACCGTTTGTTAAAATTGTGTATAAGCCCCTGAATCTGACCACTTTTTTGGGGTCTTCTTTTTTTTTTTAATTTTAGATAGAGTCTCACTCTGTTGCCCAGGCTGGAGTGCAGTGGCACAATCTTGGCTCACTGAAACCTCTGCTTCCCAGGTACAAGCCCACAGAGAGATATGTCCAGGGTATATTATCAGTCTGGTAGGTAAGGGCCCTATCAGAGGCTTTGCCAAGAGATATGACCTACTAAGCTGGTTTGTAAACCAGCTCTAGCTGCTTCAGAGTGATCGTGGTGTATGTGGATCAATACAAATCTGGATGCTCAAACAAATCTCTTGATGTTTAGTTTTCTTTCAATTGAGTCCCAGCAGCTTAGGAGTCCAAGGTGGGCAGATCACTTGAGGTCAGGAGTTCAAGACCAACCTGGGCAACATGGTGAAACTCCATCTCTACTAGATATATAAAAATTAGCTGGGTGTAGTGGCACATGCCTGCAATCCCAGCTACTCAGGAGCTGAGGCAGGAGAATAGCTTTAGCCCAGGAGGTGGAGTTTGCAGTGAGCCAAGATTCCACCATTGCACTCCAGCCTGGGTGACAGAGCCAGACTTTGTCTCAAAAAAAAAAAAAAAAAAAAAAAAAAAAAGGTGTTTCACTTTTTTTCCCTTTTTATCTTTTTTGTAGCTGGTTCTTAGATATACTGCAGCCCAGCTTATTTATCTTGTAAGCTTCAGGCAGCTTACTCTTCCCCCAACCCCTCCCATCTCTCCTTTCCCATGTGATTTCGTCTTTCCTTGGTAATGGGGTTTTGACTGGCCTTTTGTATAACGCTAAGTCACCATGAGACAGAATGTTTCTCTCCTTATTTTTATCAGGCGCTTTTGTTTCCTGAGCTGTTTTTGTAAGTGTGTGTGTTTCTGGTTTTCCTTCTGGTTGGCAAATAGACGTGGTATTCAGGGAGAAGATTGGATACCGTGGTGTGTCAATTGGTCTTTAAAAGAAATAAGCAAAAGTTGATCCCATGCTCAAGCTGAGGGCCAATGCAGTGCTGCCTCCCAAGAGGCCAATCAATTTCAATTAAGGAGATTAAAAGTCCCGAGCGCACAGAGGCTCAGTCACCTGTGTTTCTGGACACCTGCCTCCTCCAGCAGCCTGAGCAGGCAATGGAGTCTAGAGTGCTGGACTGAGCCCTTTGGGTCAATGTTAAGATGATCACAATAAGGAGAGGATACAAAAGGAAATGCTAGCTGATGGGACTCAGTGATTCCTCATGGGGCCATACTAGCAGCATGGGCAGAACTTCCTTCTGCAGGACTGACTTGCTCCACGTAAGATGTTTGGCAGTGCTGTCCTCAACCCCGTCAAATATCAGTGGCTCTGGATCCAAGCCACTGTGTTGACCAAACCAAACCCAACCCTAAACAAAAGTGATGCCCCTGCACATTTCCTAGTGGACAGATGCATTCTTGGTACCAAACAGCCCTGCCTCTGATTTGCTCTCTAGGTGGAGAGGAGGCCTTGTGTGCCTCCCAGGTGGAGAAATAATTTGCCTTGTCCAGGCCCTGCTCACAGGATTCTAGGGCTTCATGTTCCCTGACTGCCAGGGGGTTTGTAGAGCCTCAATCACTGAGGGGCAAGGTCACGGGTGGCAGAGGAGGGCGAGGGGCAGACTGGCAAGGCCTGGCTGAGTCTGAGGTGGAGGAGAGGGGCTTTGGTATCGTATAGACCCAGGGCTGGACTTATCTCTGGCTCTGCATTGGCTCTGAGCTTCAGCGTGTGATCAGCTTCTGCTTATTTCTTTGTAAGACAGTTTGGTATACCAGATATCCAGTCTGAGCCCAGACTGAAAGTGAGCTTCACTTTTGAAGTTTCTAAAAAAGAAGCCACCACCCACCTCACAGGGGTTATGCCAAGCTCACAGGAGGTGGTGTGTGTACATAAAGTGCACAATAGTCCCTAGCCAGCCCTCTACTGCAGGCAGCTATCCAGTGACACTGGACAGCCAGGTGGGGGCAAAAATCCCACTCAGCTCCCCGGATGTGTGGTCTGAATGCTTGTGTGCCTTCAAAATTTCTGTTAAAATCTTAACCCCTGAGGTGATGGAATTAGGAGATGGGGCCTTTGGGAAGTGATTAGGTCACAAGGGTGGAGGCTTTGTGAAAGGAATTAGTGCCCTTGTAAAAGAGGCCCAAGGGAACCCTCTCACCCCTTCCACCATGTGAGGACATAGCATAAAGGCACTGCCTATGAACCAGAAAGCACACCCTCACCAGACACCAAATCTGCCTTGATCTGGGACTTCCCAGCCTCCAGAACTATTTGATTTCTGTGTTGAGAAGCCATCCAGTGTATGGCATTTTGTTATAGTAGCCCTAAGGTGCCAGAGCTGGTGATTTGTTTTAGAAGCTGACAAATCAATGTATTTTAAGGGTTCAGTGAACATGCCCCAGCAACCATGAATGTTGTGCAAATATCGGGTCTGTGGGATAGCACAGGGGCAGGAGTTAAACAGGGCCAGGGAGAAGAGTTGTGCAGGGAGACAGGAGGGACTGAGCTGGGCCTTCAGGCTGGGTCTGGTTGGCCCCTGAGGGCAAGAAGGAGTAGGAGCATTTCAGGAAGTGGAGTAGCATGCGGCTGGTGGAAACCACAAGTGTTTGTTGGGCAGGAAAGTTAAGTGGGCTGGGATGAAAGCCAGCTGGACAGAGGCCTGTGGATGGGAACAACTGCAAAGACACACTCAGTCTTCCCAGGCAAATGACAAGAGCCCAAAACCACAGTTTACCTGGCCTCAAGGTGAGATCCTCTTTAGGAACTGACTGTTCACGCACGGCCTCTTCCTTCTTTCTGCTGTCTTTTGGTTAGGATGGCCTCAAAAATGGAGTGGGAAGAGGGTGAGGCTCTACATGAGTCTATGTCAGGCCCTGGCTGCTTGTTTGGTTACCTAAAGTGGGGTTCTCCAACACCCAGACCTTGGACTGGTACTGGCCTGTGGCCTGTTAGGAACCAGGCCGCAGAGCCAGAGGTGAGTGGCAGGTGAGCAAGCAAAGCTTCATCTGTATTTACAGCTGCTCCCAATCATTCACATTACTGCCTGAGCTCTGCCTCCTCTCAGATCAGCGGCAGCATTAGATTCCCATAGGAGCACAAACCCTATTGCGAACTGTGTATGCCAGGGATCTAGATTGCACACTGTTTATGAAAATCTAATGCCTGATGATCTGTCACTATCTCCCATCAACCCTGGATGGGACCATGTAGTTGCAGCAAAACAAGCTCAGGTTTCCCACAGATTCTACATTATGGTGAGTTGTATAATTTTTTCATTATATATTACAATATACTGATAATAGAAATAAGGTGAACAATAAATGTAATGTGCTTGAATCATCTTGAAACCTTCCCTCACACCAGGTCAATGGAACAATTGTCTTCCATGAAACTGGTCTCCGGTGCCAAAAAGGTTGGGAACCACTCATCTAAAGGACAGGAGAGGCCACTGTCAAAAGCACCTGCCTCAAGATCCAGAGGGTGGCAGAGCCCCAGACCCTCAGGGTAGGGAGGTTCATGCACTTGCCTGAGGTCACTGGGAGGTTAATGGCAGGGCTGGTTTCCTGCTGTCCAGTCAGCAGGTCCTTCTCCTATACCCCCAGCCTCATCCCTATTTTTCACCAGATAATTGAGAAATGAATGGCCAGAGGTGAAGGCTTAGTTTTGTGGTAAACAGTTGGAACAGCCTGGTCACAGTGGCTCACACCTGTAATCCCAGCACTTTGGGAGGTGGAGCTGTGTGGGTCACTTGAAGTCAGGAGTTTGAGACCACCCTGGCCAACATGGCAAAACCCTGTCTTTCCTAAAAATACAAAAATTGGCCAGGTGTGGTGGTGTGCACCTGTAGTCCCAGCTGCTTGGGAGGCAGAGGCAGGAGAATTGCTTGAACCCAGGAGGCAGAGGTTGCAGTGAGCTCAGATCACACCACTGCACTCCAGTCTGGGCACCAGAGTGAGATTGTCTCAAAAAAAAATTAAATGTAAGTCAGATGCTTATGGAAGTCTTGAAATACCTCCTCCACAAGGAATACCCCCAAAAAAAGTAGTTTAAAAATTGTTTCAGTAGAACACAGGCTAGAGAAGGGAAAATGACTTCTACTTAATTGTAATAATAGTGAACATATACATAGCACTTACTGTATACCATGCACTGCTCTGAATGCTCACAAATTAAGACATTTATTCTACCGAATAACCCTATGCAGTAGGCACTAGTATTATGATCTCCAGCTTACAGATGAGAAAAACAGTGGACAGAGGATTAAATGATTGGCTCAAGGTCACACCACTAAACCAGGGCTATGGCAGATTGAGGCTGCAGTGAGCCAAGACTGTTCCACTGCACTCCAGCCTGAGTGACAGAGCCAGACCCTGTTTCAAAAACAAACAAAAAACCCAAACCCAGGGCTAAAAGCCAAATTCCCAACTTCCAGGCCACTGTCCATTTGACTATTCCAGAAAGCCCCTTTCTAAGGGTGCAGTTGGTAGCTGAGGGGCTCACGTTGGACTTCCTGGTGGCTGGGCATCCCCCGTGTGGCTCAGCAGGCCTTCTCAAACTATCAGTGGTAAGGACCCAGGTTTTTATTTGCAGTGGGGTCTAATATGTGATGGAAAATGGAAATTTTTGTATTAAAAAACATACAAAATACAAACTCGTTTCTTTTTTATTACTAGATTCTTGCAACATAACATCGCTCTGTTAACTGTGTGTGGATGCCCCCGAATGCTTACTCTCACTTTCTGTGTTTGCCTCATTGTGGAGCCAGAAGCAATCTTTTGGGTCTCTTTGAGTGGCACAGTTCTTTTTCATTTATTTATTTATTTTGTAGAGATGGGGTCTTGCTATGTTGCCCAGGCTGGTCTCAAACTCCTGGCCTCTAGCTATCCTCCCACCTTGGCATCCCAAAGCACTGGGATTATGGGCATGAGCCACTGTGCCCTGTGAAAAGCACGTCCCTGCCAGCCTCTGCAGTGACAGATTCTGAAACTTCCAGAGACAAAATGTCACAAGCACTAACCCGGCTAGGTCCTGGCTGGGTCTTTCCCTATGGTTACCTCAGAGGGAGAGGAGCTCAAGGCCATCTGGTCACCTCTCTCGTATTGTGTAGCAGCAAAGCACAGGCCTTAGAAACTCAAAAGCAAATCCATTCCCCTCAGTCGTGAGCCATGTGAACTCGGGGTAAGTTCCTAACCCATCTGTGCTTCAGTTTCTCCATCTGGCAGATGGAGAGGACGATGCCTTCCACTCAGGGAGGTGGTGAAGGTGAGATGTGATCATGTCTGGAAAGTGCTTAGCACAGTGCCTCATTACTCTCTCTTCCTCTTTGTCCACAAAAAGACTCGAGTTAGGGCCTTTGGGAACAGGTGGGACTCGGGACAGGGCGGCGTGGCTGTGAGCCTTATGAGAACAACATGGCCCTCTTGACCAAAATGTCAGAACAGAGGGTCTGGGTGGGCACAGCCTCCACAAGTCCACATGTGAATGAGGATTTCCCAGGAAAACCTTTCCCCAGCCAGAGAATTATCAAGAGAAAGGCAGGAGGTCAACTCAACCTCAGACCAGTTGGCCAAGAAGGCTCCAATTTCACACCTTCCACTGAGATTTGCTGGGGAGGAAGCCTGGCGCTGTCTCTCCAGGGTATCTAGGACAGATGTGGGGTGTGTAAGCACCAAACAACTGGTCAGTCTGTGGTTTCTGGATTTGGCACTGTTAGCTTCAGAGGCACCATCTTGGGGTGTAGAGCTCAGCATCAGGACACCTCAGGCCCCTGAATCATCGTGTGTAAGGCAGCTGCAATGACCCAGGTATTAGTATGCTCAGGCTGCAGTCACTGAAAGCAACAGAAATGTATTTTCTCACAGTTCTGGAGTCTGGAAGTCCAGGTCAAGGTGTCTGCAGGGCTGGTCCTTCTGAGGGTGTGGGGGAAGGGTCTGCTCTAGGCCTCTCTTCTGGGCTTGCAGATGGCCGTCTTTTCCCCGTGGCTTCCCACTTATCTTCCCTCCGTGTGTATCTGTGTCAAAATCTTCCTCTCGTAATTGGAACACCAGGTTTTAGAATTAGGATTAGGGCCCACTCTAATGTCTTCATTTTAACTTAATAATTTCTGCAAAGACCTTATCTCCAAAACCACTTGCATTCTGAGGCACCAGAACTTAGCATTTCAACATATGAGTTCTAGGAGATTGAGGGGGGCACATAATTCAGCCTGTAACAGCCCCTGACCCTACTGGCTTCTGCAGAACCAAGCAAATTAGTCCTTAGGACAGACCATCCAAAGGCTGATCAACAACAACAACAAACAAGCTTTCAGACCAACAAGAGAAGACAAGATTGCAGTGTCTTCATAATGACATTGCTTATTGATGCAATGCAATGAAAACTACATTAAAATCTATTGATTCTCTCTCTCTCTCTCTTTTTTTTTTTTTCTTTTTTGAGACAGAGTCTTGTTCTGTCACCCAGGCTGGAGTGCAGTGGTGCAATCTTAGCTCACTGCAACCTCTGCCTCCTGGGATCAAGTAATTCTTGTGCCTCAGCCTCCTGAGTAGCTGGGAATACAGGCACCTGCCACCATGCCCAGCTAATTTTTATATTTTTAGTAGAGATGGCCAGGCTTGTCTGAAACTCCTGGCCTCAAGTGATCCGCCTGACTCAGCATCCAAAATTGTTGGGATTACAGGTGTCAGCCTCTGTGCTGGGCCTCTATTGATTGTCTTTGAGATCAGTAGTAAAGTGAGAGATGAGCCTGGGATCCCCCAGATTCCTCCTGTCTTCCGTATGTTAAGGCTCAGCCTATAACTGTGCTCAGCCTTCCCATTGTGGCTGAATGTGGGACTCAGGGCATGTCATGTAATCTTTCCAAGTTGAAATTTATTGATAAAGCCCAGATAACAAAAATAACTTCTATTTATCTCCCTAGGTGTTCTGAGCCTTAAGATACGGTTGCAGCAATGACGCATTGCAGAACCAAATGATTTAGTCTTTAGGGTAGACCATCCAAAGGCCAATAAACAACAACAAAAAACCAACTTTCAAACTAACAAGAGAAGACAAGATTGCAGCGCCTTCATAACAGTGTTGCTTTATTGATGCAATGCAAGAAAAACTACGTTGGAATCTATTGATTCTCTTTGAGATTTAGTGATATGCTTTATTCAAATTCTATTCACAAGCCACTTCCTCCACCGGTCTTTCACAGGAACTGAAA
This sequence comes from Pan paniscus, assembly GCF_029289425.2. Lineage (NCBI taxonomy): Eukaryota > Metazoa > Chordata > Mammalia > Primates > Hominidae > Pan > Pan paniscus. The sequence continues at coordinate 38,700,356 of NC_073267.2, read as the reverse complement.
TTGGCCAGTTACAAGCAGAATTGGTTCCACTGTCCTTTGAATCACAGAAGCAGACATGTTTTAGAATACAAAAGACACTAAGCTTTCTTTGGGAAACACGTCCTGTTTAGAAAAAAAAAATCTCACTTCTAAACACAAATTAAAAGCATGCCTAACTTCAGATTTATTTGATTACAGAGTCTTTCTCGGGGCAGTTTTAGAACAGGCTCCTATTGGCATCAGAGAGCCAATAAAAAATCCAGGAGAAGAAGTAACACAACAACTTAGAGAAACAAGGTTGTTCATTTTTTAAACAGCATTGAATTCATATTTACACTGGTGAGTCAAATTATTTATACATACCCTGTAGGTTTTGCATCTCCAGAATTTGTTAGCATTCAGAGGATGATAAACTGTATCTTGAATTATTTGTGAAAAAATAGTAGATGACACCTAGTGGTGTTTATTGAAACTATTATTCAGGTGCAGTGCCAGAGAAACTCAGCAGAAAGGAAGGAGGCCAGGTTTTTAGATGTCACAATGGATGGTTAAGAATTTCAGCTTTGGGGCAATGTTATAATACTCAAGTTATTTGCCTCTGGTCCTCATTTTCTCTGTCTCTAGCATCGGTTCTGAACTCAGGGTTTTCCGCAAGTATTAAATGGAATAACGCATGCTGAGAGATCTGTGTGGGCCTGTCCAGGGTTAAGAATCCAATAAATGGTAGCTCATATATCATCATTATTACAGAGAATCTTTGCATGTTTATATTCCATCTTTGGAAAAGAATTAAATTTGTTGGAAAAAAAAAGGAGAGAAAGTCTCAGACCTCCTTAGCATGTGCTTTCTCTCAGTTCTAAGAAGGGATGTTGTCTCCCTATGCCCCCAGCATGGAACTGGCAGGATGGAGGGGCTAGTTAGCAGGCAGGGTGAGGAAACACGCAGAGGTTTCACTTTTTCCATCTTCCCTGTGTAGCTGCAGCATTTGGCTTGATAACTTGTGAATTCCAAGATCAGAAGACCCACCTGAATTGAATTACCAGTGCCCCAATCTTTCCAAATTCTATAATGATTTTAAAAAATTAATTAATTAATTACTTTTATTGAGACAGGGTCTCACTCTGTTGCCCAGGCTGGAGTACAGTGGCATGGTCTCAGCTCACTACAACCTCTGCCTCCCAGGTTCAAGGGACTACCCTGCCTCAGTCTCCTGAGTAGTTGGGATTACAGGTGTGTCCCACCACACCCAGCTAATTTTTGTATTTTTAGTGGAGATGGGGTTTCACCATGTTGGCCAGGCTGGTCTTGAACTCCTGACCTCAAGTAATCTGCCCGCATTGGCCTCCCAAAGTGCTGAGATTACAGGTGTGAGCCACCATGCCTGGTTCACGGTAATAATTATAATAATATTATTCTTGGTTTTTCTCCATATCACTGTGTCACATTGTAGCACGGAACACTAAAGTTGGACCAATGACTATTGGCTAGAAGGAGCCCATTGGGATTCTGATGGTTATTGACTGCATTTGTATATCCCCTACAGATTCACATGTTGAAATCCTAACCCCCAACAGGACAATATTAGAAGGTAGGGCCTTTGGGAGGTGATTAGATCATGAGGGTGGGCCCTTATGATGGGATTAGTGCCCTTAAAAAAGAGACAGGAAAGACCAGGTAAGGTGGCTCACACCTGTAATCCCAGCACTTTGGGAGGCCAAAACAGTGGATCACTTGAGGTTGGGAGTTCAAGACCAGTCTGACCAACATGGCAAAACCCTGTCTCTCCTAAAAATACAAAAGTTAGCCGGGCATGGTGGTGCATGCCTGTAGTCTCAGCTACTTGGGAGGCTGAGGCAGGAGAATTGCTTGAGCATGGAAGGCAGCAGTTGCAGTGAACCAAGATTGTGCCACTGCACTCCAGTCTGGGTGACTGAGTGAGTGAGACTCTGTGTCAAAAAAAAAAAAAAAAAAGTGGGGGGAAAGAGCTTGCTTCTTTCTTTGCTCTCCACCATATAAGGTCACAGTGAGAAGGCAGCTGTCTGTGAACCAGGAAGAAGGCCCTTGCTGGGAACCCAATCATGTTGGCACCCTGATCTCAGTCTTCCAGTTTCCAGAGCTATGAGAAATAAGTGTTTCATTGTTTAAGCCCCCAAGCCTATGGTAATTTGTGACAGCAACCTGGACTGACAAAAACAAAGATCATTCCAAAAAGCAAGAGCTCTTTTTTTGTTTTTCCTTTTGATTCCGGCTCTCAGGTACCACCATGGCAGGTTATTTGGGCTCTCTAAACAACTGACCTTGGATCAAGAGAGATACAGATTTCCCATTTGTCTGTCTGCCTCCGTGAATGACAACTCTAGATTTTATCCAATATCTGTGGGAAAAACATTCAGCAAAGGGAGAGGCCAGTCCACCAACATGCAGAGGCAGCAATGGTCAGGAGAATCTGCCTCACATCATGCAGCCTTCACCCTACCTTGTCTGAAGATGATAATCATGCTGCCATTTATAGAGTGACTGTCTTAGGGGTCAGGTAGTGGTGGTACTTTGACAAATTTTATCTCTGAATCTCACAGCACATTTTTAGGCAGTTATGATTGCTCCCATTTTATAGATGAGGTAACTGAGGCCTGAGTGTCACAGCTAACAAGTAGAAAGGCCAGGATTTTGACTCCAGAGCCTGCATTTAAACAATTATTCTATTTTTACTATGTGATTTTTGGGAAGGCACATAACCTTTTGGAGGATCAGTACCCTCTTAAGCAAGACAGAGATAAGAATTCTATCACACCTGTAATTCCAGCACTTTGGGAGGCTGAGGCAGGTGGATCACAAGGTCAGGAGATTGAGACCATCCTGGCTAACACAGTGAAACCCGGCTTCTACTAAAAATACAAAAAATTAGCCAGGCGTGGTGGCGGGCACCTGTAATCCCAGCTACTTGGGAGGCTGAGGCAGGAGAATGACATGAACCCAGGAGGCAGAGGTTGCAATGAGCCAAGATCTCACCTCTGCACTCCAGCCTGGGTGACAGAGCGAGACTCCGTCTCAAAAAATAAAAATAAAAAAATAAAAAACAAGAATTCTATTTTGCAATAAGCACAGATAAAGATGTTCAGGTCAGAGAAATGCAAATTAAGGAATCCTTGCCAGAGCAATCAAGCAAGAGAAAGAAAGAAAGGACATCCAAATTGCTGATGATATGATTGTATACATAGAAAACCCTAAAGACTCCCCCAAAAGACTTCTAGATTTGATAAATGAATTCAATAAGGTCTTAGGTTACAAAATCAATGTATACAAATCAGTAGCACTGCTACTCATCAATGGCCAACCTGAGAATCAAATCAAGAGCTCAATCGTTTTTACAATAGCTGCAAAAAACAAAACAAAACAAAAACAACCCTGGGAATATACTTAACATGAAGATGAAAGATCTCTGCAAGGAGAATTACAAAATACTGATGAATGAAACTGTGGATGACACAAACAAATGGAAACACGTCCCATGCTCATGGATTGGAAGAATCAATATATGAAAATGACCATACTGCCCAGTGAAATCTACAGATTCAATGTAATTCCTATAAAAGTACCAACTTTGTTTTTCACAGAATTAGAAAAAACAATCCTAAAATTCATATGGCACCAAAAAAGAGCCCAAATAGTTCAAAGCAATCCTAAGTGAAAGAACAAATCTGGAGGCATCATATTGCTTTACAAATTATACTGCAAGGGTATAGCTATCAAAACAGCATAGTACTGATATAAAAGTAGATACATAGACCAATGGAACAGAATGGATAACCCATAAATAAAGCCAAACACTTACAACCAACTGATCTTCAAGAAATCATACAAAAACATAAATTGAAGAAAGGACACTCTATTCAACAAATAATCCTGGGAAAACTGCATAGCCACATGTAAAAGAATAAAACTGGATCCCTATCTCTCACCATATATAAAAATCAACTCAAGATAGGTTAAAGACTTGAATCTAAGACCTGAAACTGTAAAAATTCTAGAAAAAAAACTAGGAAAAACTATTCTGGGCATTGGCCTAGGCAAGGAATTTGTGCTTAAGATCCCAAAAGCAAATGCAATAAAAACAAAAATAAATTCATGGGACCTAATTAAACTAAAAACCTTCATCACAGCAAAAGAAATAATTATCAGAATAAACAGAAAATTCACAGAATGCGAGAAAATATTTGCAAACTATATATCTGACAGAGGCCTAATATCCAGAATCTACAAGGGGTTCAAACAAATCAGCAAGAAAAAAACAAATAATCCCATCAAAAAGTAGGCAAATGACATGAATAGACATCTCTCAAAAGAAGATATACAAATGAAAAATGCTCAACCTCACTAACCATCAGGGAGATGCATATTAAAACCACAGTGACATACCTCCTTACCCCAACCAGAATAGCCATTATTAAAAAGTCAAAAAGCAATAGATGCTGGTGTGGATACAGTTAAAAGGGAATGGTTATATCCTGCTGGTGGGAATGTAAATTAGTACAACCTCTACAGAAAACAGTATAGAGATTTCTCAAAGAACTACAAACAGTTCAACCATGTGATCCAGCAATCCCACTACTGGGAATCTACCCAAAGGAAAACAAGTCATTCTGTCAGGAAGACACCTGCATGCATATGTTTATTGCAGTACAATTCACAATTGCAAAGATAAGGAATCAACCTAAGTGCCCATCAGGCGATGAGTGGGTAAAGAAAATGTAATATACAGGTACCAGAGAATACTACTCAGCCATAAAAAAGAAAGAAAGAATGTCTTTTGCAGCAACTTGGATAAAGCTGAAGGCCATTATTCCAAGTGAAGGAACTTGGGAATGGAAAACCAAATACCACATGTTGTCACTCACAAGTGGAAACTAAGCTATGGGTTTGCAAAGGCATATACAATGGTATAATGGACATCAAAGACTCAGAAAGGAGGAGGGTGGGAGGGGGTGAGGGATTGAAAAACTACATATTGGGTATAATTTACACTGCTTGGGTGATGAGTACACTAAAATCTCAGACTTGACCACTGTACAATTCATCCATGTAACAAAAAAATTCTTGTACCCCTAAAGCTACTGAAATAAAAAGAATTGCAAGTGAAAACCACAACGAGCTGTCACCTCACACCTGTTAGGATGGGCATCATCAAAAAGATCAAAGAAAACAAGTGTAGCCAAGGATGCAGAGAAAAGGGAATCCTTGTCCACTGTTGGTGGGAATGTAAACTGGTACAACTGCTATGGAAAACAGTATGGAAGATCCCCCAAAACCTAAAAATAGAGCATGATCCAGCAATTCTACTACCAGGTATACATCCAAAGGAATTGAAATCAGTCTGTTGAAGAGATAACTGCACTCTCATGTTCATGGCTGCACTATTCACAGCAGCCAAGATGGGAAATCAAGTTAAGTGTCCATCAATGGATAAATAAAATGTGGTTTATATACACAATGGGGACATATTCAGCTATTCAAAAGAAGGAAATCCTGACATTTGTGACAAGACAGATGAACCTGGAGGACACTATGCCAAGTAAAATAAGCCAGGTACAAAAAGACAAATACTGTGTGACCGCACTTCTTCTCTTTTTTTTTTTTTTTTTTTTGAGACGCAGTTTTGCTCTTGTCACCCAGTCTGGAGTGCAATGGCACGACCTCGGCTCATTGCAACCTCTGCCTCCCAGGTTCAAGTGATTCTCCTGCCTCAGCCTCCCAAGTAGCTGGGATTACAGGCATGCCTAGTTACTTTTTGTATTTTTAGTAGAGACGGGGTTTCACCATGTTGGCCAGGCTAGTCTCGAACTCCTGACCTCAGGAGATCCACCCGCATTGGCCTCCCAAAGTGCTGGGATTAGAGGTGTGCACCACCTCGCCCAGCCCTGTGTGATCTCAATTCTATGTGGAACCTAAAAACGTTGAACATTTAGATGTAGAAAGTAGATAGTGGTTACCAGGGGCTGGGAGTGGGGAGTGGTGGAGTGGGGAGGGAATCAGATGTTGGTCAAAGGATACAAACTTTCAGTTAAAGGGGAGGGAATCAGATGTTGGTCAAAGGATACAAACTTTCCGTTAAATATAAAGAATAAGTTTTTGAGATCTATTGCACAGCATGGTGACTGTAATTAAAAATAACGTAGAGTATATTTCAAAATTATTAAGACAATGTATTTCAAATGTTCTCATCACAGAAAATGATGTGTGTGCGGTGATTAATAGGTAAATTAGGTAGATTTGATCATTCCATAATGTACACATATATCAAAATGTCACATCATACCCCACAGTTATATACAATTGTTATTTATCAAAGATAAAAAATATGTAAAAATGTATTTTTAAAAAAGATGCTCAGCATTATTAATCATCAGAGAGATGCAAATTACAAACACAACGAGATACCACTTCACACTCACTAGGACGGCTATAATAAAACAAACGGACAATCACAAGTATTAGCAAGTGCTGGAGACATCAGATCCTTCATACATTGCTGGTAGGAATGTAAAATTGTTCAAATTCTTTGGAAAACAGGTGTTTCCTCAAAAAGTCCAACATAGGCCAGGCATGGTGGCCCACACCTGTGATCCCAGCAGTTTGGGAAGCTGAGGCAGGAGGATGGTCTGACCCCAGGGGTTTGAGACTAGCCTGGGCAATATAGTCAGAATCAGTTTCTTAAAAAGAAAAAGTTAGTGGTGTGTGTCTGTAGTCCCAACTACTCTGGAGGTTAAGGTGGGAGGATTGTTTGAACCCAGGACGTCGAGGCTGCAGTGAGCTATGATTTTCCCATGGCATTCCAGCCTAGGTGACAGAGCAAGACTGTCTCAAAAAAAAAAAAAAATCAACAGAGTTACCGTATGACTCAGCAATCCCACACCTAGGCATATACCCAAGAGAACTGAATATATATGTCTGCACAAAAACTGGTACACAAATGTTTAGAGCAGCATTATTTATAATAGCCCCAAAGTGGAAACAACTCAAAGGTCTATCGCCTGATAAATGGATAAATAAAATGCAGTCTATCCATGTAACGGAATAGTATTTGGCACAAAGAAGCAATGAAGTGCTGATACCTGCTATAACATGGGTGGACCCTGAAAACATGCTGAGTGAAAGAGACCATTGCAAAAGACCATACATTGTATGATTCCATTTATATGAAATGTCCAGAAGAGACCAATCCAAAGGGAGAGAAAGTAATTAGTGGTTGCCTTGGGCAGGGAACGGAGCAATGTCAGGGAGTGACTGTTCCTGGGTACAGGGTTTCTTCTTGGGGTTATGAAAATGTTCAGGAATTAGATAGTGATGATGGTTGTGCAACTTTGTGAATAAACTAAAAACCAGTGAATTGTACGCTTTAAAATAAAGTGGTGAATTTTATGGTATGTGAATTATATCTGAAAAAAAAGTCAATGAATGCTTAATGCAGAAAATAAGAAACGAAGGAAACATAAATTGCAATTGCAGCATCCGGAGATAATCACTGCAAATGTTTTGATGTTGATTTCCAGACTCTTATGTAAGTCTATACATCTTTGGAAGATAAAGTGAGATTATATAGCCCATATGCTTTAGTGAAAGTTTTGTTTTTATACTGCTAGTACCTTTCCTCTGCATTAAGAAATAGTCTCCCGGCCGAGCGCGGTGGCTCACGCCTATAATCCCAGCACTTTGGGAGGCCGGGATGGGCGGATCACGAGGTCAGGAAATCGAGACCATCCTGGCTAACACGGTGAAACCCTGTCTCTACTAAAAATACAAAAAATTAGCCGGGCGTGGTGGCAGCGCCTGTAGTCCCAGCTACTCGGGAGGCTGAGGCAGGAGAATGGCGTGAACCTGGGAGGCGGAGCTTGCAGTGAGCAGAGATCGCGCCACTGCACTCGGGCCTGGGGGACAGAGCAAGACTCCGCCTCGGGGGGGGGAAAAAAAAAAGAAAAGAAAAAAAGAAATAGTCTCCCTAAGTATCTATGGGTTTCACCTCTATGTCTTCTCAAATGTCTTGCCTTCCCACATTTCCCTGCCAAGCCATGCTCCTCTTCCCTACTCTCTTCTTCAGGAGAACTTTCCAAATTCATCTGCTCCACCTCCCTTTGGCGCCTCCACCTCCTCTCAGTGCCTCTGTCTCCCCTGAACACCTGCCAGAGCTGCTAGAGGAACCAAGGGGAATTGAAGACGTCCAGAACATGAGGTTTGTGGGACTCAATGTGGTTCTGGAAGCAGAGTGAAGGTCAAGACCAGCAGAGTTAGGTGGGAACATACACTACAGAGCATGCATACAAGGGGAGGGGAGAGAGTGAGGTCCAAGGAACACACAACTGGGCCCAAGAAGGAGTTGGGGAAGGGTGCTGACAGGCAGATTATGTGGCCAGAGGTTCCAGTGTCAGGTCCTGGCTCTCCTTCTTCCTTGCCCTTGGTGGGCCTCAATTCCAACAGCTCTAAAAGAGGGGACCGAGTGTTAAACTTTTCCCAACAGCAACACCAACTGTCCGAACTCCCAGGCTTGACCCACCTCCAGAGGTTCACCCAGGGGACTGACCCTTCCAGATGCTTCTGTCATGCCACCTAGATGTCTCCATCAGAAGGAAAGGGACATTGATGCTATCACAGGGAAAACCAAATTTGCTCTAATTCACTGAGGGAGAGAGTTCCCATCTAATTATTACTACTTCCAAGTTACTTGTATCCTACTCAGGGCTCTGAAGTTGGGGCCTCGCCCTATCTTCCACATCTCCTCGGGCTGTGGTTCCCAAACTTGAATGTGCACCAGGATCACCTGGAGGGCATCATGAAACACACCAGCCCCACTCCCAGAGCCTCTGAGCTCATGGTCTGGGCTGGGGCTGGAGACATTGCATTTCTAGTACGTTTCCAGGTGACGCTGATGTTGCTGGTCTAGGGAATCTCATTTTGAGGAGCACCATTCAACAGCCTCACCTCTTTCCTGCTCCCCCAGCCACCTGCAGCAAATGTCTCCCCACTAAAGTGGGGGCTCCCAGTGATTTTGATGGCTTTCACCATTCTGGGGATAGTTTGACTGCCATTTCAATGTCATCTAATTCTTTTGATGGATAGATGGATGATGGAGAGGGTAGGGGTGAGGGGTGGGGATGAAGGAAAAAAAGGCACCAGAGCTTTATTAATAAATGGTAGATTGAGAGGCCAAGGCGGGCAGATCACTTGAGGTCAGGAGATTGAGAACAGCCTGGCCAACATGGTGAAACCCTGTCTCTACTAAAAATACAAAAATTAGCCAGACGTGGTGGTGTGTGCCTGTAATTCCAGCTACTGGGGAGGCTGAGCCAAGAGAATCTCTTGAACCGGGGAGGCGGAGGTTGCAGTGAGCCAAAATCATACCACTGCACTCCAGCCTGGGCCATAGAGCAATACCCTGTCTAAAAAAAAATGTATAGCCAGTATTTATTTGCACACTGATCATTCTGATCACAAATCTCCCTCTTGGAATCATTCTACTAGGTTCCCTTGGAAACACTTTGTTTTTTCTTTTTGAGACACAGTCTTGCTCTGTCACCAGGCTGGAGTGCAGTGGCTCAATCTAGGCTCACTGCAACCTCTGCCTCCTGGGTTCACATGATTCTACTGCCTCAGCCTGCTGAGTAGCTGGGACTACAGGCATGAGCCACCACGCCCAGCTAATTTTTGTATTTTTAATAGAGACGGGGCTTTACCATGTTGGCCAGGATGGTCTCGATCTCTTGACCTCTTGATCCACCCGCCTTGGCCTCCCAAAATGCTGGGATTACAAGCGTGAGCCACCGTGCTCAGCCCATAACATTTTAATAGAGAACCAGCTGTTAGGTTGAAGAAACTACTTCCCAGCCGCTTTCTGGCAGTGTGTTAGGGACATTTCCAATGAGATGATTCTAATAACACACTTTAAACAAGGCCTGACATAGAACCAGTATACAACACATTTCCCTAGAAGTACATCCCACAGCACAGAGATCAGCAGTATAGGCTCTAGATCAGAAGGCCTGGGGTTGGATCCTGGCTCTGCTGCTTGTTAACTATGTGACTTTAGGCAAGATACTTAAGCTCTCTGTAACTCAGTCTTCTCACCTGTGAAGTGGGGATGGGGATAATAGTACTCCCAGGCTTATAATGAATAATGGAATTGTTTATCTGTGAAATACTTATGACAATGCCTGGCTCAAAAGGAGCATTTAATCAACATGGGCTATCATTCCTGGTTCAATGCTTTTGTGCAAACTGAAGTATAAAAATCACTGTAAAGGCAAATCACATGGGCTGGGCCCCCACTGGGGTTATTCTGGATGCTTCTCTCCACTAATAAGGCTACTTGACAGGCAAAACAGATGCTTAGAATGTGAGTTGGAGTCATACTCCCTGGGTTCAATCCTGGCTAAAAAACTCCTTCTTAGTTATGTGAGCTAGAACAAGGTGCCTCACCTCTTTTATCTGTTAAGTGGGGACAGTAGTGGTATCTACTTCATAGGATGGTTTGATGGTTAACACTGAGTGTCAACTTGATTGGACTGAAGGATGCAAAGTATTGATCCTGGGTGTGTCTGTGAGAGTGTTGCCAAAGGAGATTAACATTTGAGTCCGTGGGCTGGGAAAAGCAGACCCACCCTTAATCTGGGTGGATACCACCTAATCATCTGCCAGCATATAAAGCAGGCAGAAAAATGTGAAAAGGCTAGACTGGCCTATCCTCCAAGCCTACATCTTTCTTCCGTGCTGGATGCTTCTTGCCCTTGAACATCAGACTCCAAATTCTTCAGTTTTTGGGACTCGAACTGGCTTTCCTTGTGCCTCAGCTTGCAGACAGCCTATTGTGGGACCTTGTGATCATGTGAGCTTATACTTAATAAACTCCTATATATACCCGTCTTATTAGTTCTGTCCCTCTAGAGAACCCCAACTAATACAGATAGTTTCGAGGATGACCCTAGTCAAACTGCAGGAATGAAGCTTAAGAACAGTGCCCAGTGTCCGGGCATGGTGGCTGATGCCTGTAATCCCAGCACTTTGGGAGGGCAAGGTGGGCAGATCACCTGAGGTCGGGAGTTTGAGACCAGCCTGACCAACATGGAGAAAACCCATCTCTACTAAAAATACAAAATTAGCCAGGTGTGGTGGCACATGCCTGTAATCCCAGCTACTCAGGAGGCTGGGGCAGGAGGATTGCTTGAACCCGGGAAGCAGAGATTGCTGTGAGCCAAGATCATGCCGCCATTACACTCCAGCCTGGGCAAAAAGAGAAAAACAAAACAAAACAAAACAAAACAAAAAACAGTGCCCAGCATGCACTGCAAGTCCGATACATGTTTGACAGTATTCAGAGGGAGTCAGCACTACATATGGTTTGAGAGTCACAAATCTGTTTCTCCAAAGCACATCACCTGCCAGGTCTGTGTAAAACTGCATAGATCAGGAAGAAGCATATGAGAGCACAATTATTGCCTGAACTCGTTAGGTTCTTGGACTTAATTGTTTACAACAATCCACCCCATGTTTTATTTTTCTTAGGTAGTCTTTCTCTCCAAATTCCAAAGGCCTTGGTGGTATTGTTTTTTGAACTGATGTGTGAAATGCACTTACACCTCAGGTGGGTTTCTTCTTGGCTTGCAACTAATGCATTTTTTATAAAGCTCTGTATCCAGTTTCCTTTCAAACTACAGAGAGGATATCCTTTTCCTGTTAAGCTGCAGAATTATTTTTTTTCCTTCAAAGTAAAGCATTAACCTCCAGAGTTCTGTAAAATAGGTTTGATGTACATATTATGGGAGTAACAAGGAGCTGGAAGCTGAAGTTTTCACTGGAGTTTATATGATACATGAGAAACCTGTTATTATATTTCAAGATATTTCAGGTTTTCCTGACAGTATCCAAGAAGCAAGCATTACATATGTACTGATACATATACCTCTGAGTTTTTTCCTTTAACTTTTTTTTTAGTAAATGATAGATGTTCATTTTAGAAAACTTAAAGCATATAATTTTTAAAAATCACATACATTTCTACCAGCCAGAGATAACCACTTTTTCTGTACATGCTTGTAAATACTCCTCATAAAAATATGATCAGACAGCCGGGCATGGTGGCTCACATCTGAAATCCCAGCATTTTGGAAGGCCGAGGTGGGCAGATCATGAGGTCAGGAGTTCAAGACCAGCCTGGCCAACATGGTGAAACCCCGTTTCCACTAAAAATACAAAAATTACTCAGGCATAGTGGCGCATACCTGTAATCCCAGCTATGCAGGAGGCTAAGGCAGAAGAATTACTTGAACCTGGGAGGCAGAGGTTGCAGTGAGCTGAGATCATGCCACTGCACTCCAGGCTGGGTGACAGGGCAAGACTCGGTCAGAAAGAAAGAAAGAAAGAAAAGAAAGAAAAGAAAAAGAAAAGAAAGAAGGTCTCACCATGCTGCTCAGGCTGGTCTTGAACTCCCAGCCTCAAGCAGTCCTCGTGCTTTGGCCTTTCAAGGCGCTGGGATTAGAGGCTTGAGCCACTGCCCCCAGCAACCCTCTCACATTTTTTAAAGCATTTTTTGGGGGGGCTTTTCTCCTGCTGATATGGTTTGGCTCTGTGTCTCCACTCAAATCTCATTTTGAATTGTAATTCCCACGTGCCAAGGGAGGGGCCTGATAGGAAGTGGTTGGATCATGGGGGTGGTTTCCCCCAAACTGTTCTCATGATAGTGAGTGAGTTCTCACAAGATCTGATGGTTTTCTGTTTGGCAGTTCCTCCTTCATTTTCTCTGTTTCCTGCCACCTTGTGAAAATGTGCTTGCTTCTCCTTCACCTTTTGCCATGACTATAAGTTTCCTAAGGCCTCCCCAGCCACATGGAACTGTGAGACAATGAAACCTGTTTCCTTTATAAATTACCCAGTCTTGGGTGTTTCTTTATAGCAGTGTGAAAATGGACAAACATACCTGCATTCAATCTTTCCAATTGGTTTGACTAATTTCACCAACTTCCACCACCTCCTAAAGCTGTATGCCATCATAACGACAGGGTCATGGTGCCTGCAGGCTCCTGGCTAGGAGTCAGTGTCCAGCCAGTGTCCAGGAATCAGTGGGACATTTAAAATAAGTCCACTATGCCATGACTAGTGAACTGATCCCATTGGGGCAAGGCATGGAAGGAACGGGCTGTGGTTATTGTTGCCAGGCAACATTAATGGGGGCAGGTAGGAAGGACAAATGCACTTGAACACTGCATGGTATAATGATAGAAATAAACATAAAATCTTAACAAGAGTCAAACCTGCCTGTGGCTCTCAGTCCGTGTTCTAGGAAGCATCAGTGAGAGTCAGGAGGGGGAGAAGGTGGTATAGCTTCACACTAGTGAAATATTTCCCAGAAGGACAGAGCACCATTACTGTGTGCATCACCAGAGGGGGATGCGGTTAGCCTGGGTGGTGTTAATTGAGTCACTTCTGATGTTTTCTGTCCAATAGTTACAAATACATCATATTTGGGGGGTACTTAATTTAATAATATACAGAGTAAGTATCCTCTATTTTAATGTATTCTCTTTCTCCCTCCATTGCTAGAGTATACCAGAAAATAGTTTTTCTAACTGAATATGCAACTGGACCACCACTTCATGGAAACAACTCAGGACGCTTAACTTCTCCTGTAAAATTGATTTTCACTCCATGTTCTCAGGGAGGGCACTCCATGTTTTGAATGTTTTGGCACCACGTTAGAGGATACGCACAAATGGAAGTCTAGACAGCTGGTTTCTGACCACTACTTCCTTGACTGTTCTTGTATCAACTTCACTTTTGGAAAGCATTTTAAAGGAATGATAAAGTAGCTTAGTTTCAGAGTTTAGGTTTAAAATGTCTTTCCGTTTTTCAGTCAAAAGTTCAAAATGGCCAAAAATAAAACAATTAAAAAGGCTTTAATTATGAGGTCTATTTGGAATATCAATGCGTATAAAGCATGTGGGGCACTACCCACTCCAAGCTCCATTTCTAGAACATTTTTTTAAACTGTGGTTCATTTAAACTTCTTTTAATTTCACCAATAACAAAATAGAAATAAACAAATATGTATATACACACATATCTGTATATATTATTTTAGGAGGGATAATCAATTTCATGCATTTGAGGTTGCAAAATCCAATAGGAGTTGATCCATGTAAATTCAAGTTGGTCTGAATCACTAGCATGTATTAAATTATCATGGAGTACAACCTGCATCTCTTTGGTCGATTTATTGACACAATTTCCTCAATTATGAAGAGCAGTGAGGGGGCAGCATTAGGGGAAAAGGCAAGTCCACGTGATCTAAGACAACGGGATATAAGAGAAAGGAGAGGGCCGTAAAAGGCTCTTGATGCATCCCATGATACAACCACTGTCCAACCGGCTTGACCCTCCCCTCACTCTTGGAGTCTGTGATAAAGGATCCCGGTTTGGGCTGATGGGAGAAGGGAAGTCACTTCCTGTAACTGGCAGCACTGGGAGGTCATGGCTCACTCTATTCAGAACAACTCGGTTTCATATTCATAGAAACCTCAGGTCCAACTTTAATCAGTCCACTCTTGCTGGGCAAAGGGGAGAAAGGGTATCCTGGACATGTTTTCACCAGGGCCTGAAATCTTAGCAGCCTGACATCTCAAGGCTTAGATTCCAGTGGAAAGATGGGTAATAAACATACACATAAATAAGCAAGATAATTTCAGAGAGAGGCAAGCGATGTGAAGGGTCAGAGGTTGTGACTTAATTGAGCTTGGCGTGGGATAGTTGTGAATCCTTCTCTGATGATGAAGTGTAGCTGAGACCTGAGTTATGAGGAATGAATGGTGCTTGAAGTCTTGGCTGGTTTGGGACAAAGCTCCCATTTCAGCTGTGTCTCTGGTAAGGTTGTTCAGGAACACAAGCTGCTGCTCCTCCCAGGGTTCTGTCACCTGTCCCTATTCTTGTGACATTGTCTGAGGTGAGCTCTGCAAGAGTAGGGACTTTGGTTCACCGCTGCACTCCCACCCAGCAGAACAGTGCGGAGCCCACCATAAGCACCTGTGGAATGAATGAATGAATGAATGGAGTAACTCACCTGTCTTCTCCAAATCGCCACACCCCTGTGTTCCTTATCTTAGTGAGCGCAAGTGCCCCCCCACCGGTTCCCAAGCCAGAAACCTGGTGTCAGCTTTGACCCGTTCTCCCTTCTCCAGCCTGAGCTGATTCTTTCTCAGGCCTGGCTTTGTGGGTTTTGGGCATCTTCCAACAGCCTCTTCATGGGATCCCCTGTCTTCAGCTAGCCCTCTCCTGTGAATGTTCCCGGCTTCAGCCAGGCGGATCAACGTAAGATAGGACTCCGATCAAGACCTTTCTCTTCAGGTGCTCCGGGGCTGCCCACGCCGTCCCAGCCCCTCGGGATGGTGCAAGCCTTGAACAGTTTAGTGACAGGACGTTCCCCCCCCTCCCCTCTCGCCCCCTTTTCTCTTCATCCTAAAACCGGTCTCCCTAAACACCCACAGTGTCTGCCCAGTTGGTGTTCAGTAAATGGTGCAGCTGAACTTGTGTGCTGCTGGGAAATGAGCCAGCTGTGTCCCCAGATCCCTGGGGGGAGTGGTGGGGGGAGAGTTATGGGGGGAGAGGATAGGAGAGGTGACAACTGAGACAGGTGTGCAAGCGTCTTCCAGGGGAGCCTACTGTGGCGAAATGGGGTCCCCTGGCCATTGGGTTAGAGACGTCTTTGGGCTGTTCTGCCAGGATACCTACAAAGCACCGATCCCTGCCAGCCCTGTGGGATCAGGGGCATCCCAGAGGCCTTGGGCCAAAAGATATGACATGGGCCCCTGACACAAGGGACCCCAGGAATCTGGGGGCATCCGGGCAGAGGCGAGGACAGGAGCCAGGCTCCAGCTTCAGAGCAGCGCGGACACCTGCAAGACTCCCGAGCTGGAGCCCATATCTGTTTTTGCAACAGCTCGTCCTGGGCCTCCCAGCCCAGGTGCGGGTGCCTTCCTAGGCAGCAGCTCCGCCCCCACCCTCCTGCCTCTCCTCACAACTGTCCCAGGCCCCTCTAAAACCCAGGCCCCTCTAAAGCCCAGAGTCAGACCCTAAATTGAACCTCCGATGGAGCCAGATTCCAGCCCGCGGATGCGGCCAGCTCAGAGCATGGGGGCCTAGCACGCCCGCGGGAGGCGGCCGGAGCAGGTGCCAGGCGAGGAGTGGCGCCCTTCTCTGTGTTCAAAGAGGGGAAGCGAGCGATTCTGCGGCAGCAGCCGCTCTGCATCTGAGAAGATTGATTTGTCCATCTGATGTGTTGTTTGCACAGAAGCAGGGCTTAATCTTTTAAGTGAAGATTAAAAAGCTACCTAATTCATTTCAGATTAGGCTTCAAGCATCTCAGTACTTAACGCTCAAGTGTTTCTATGGGACTTGCTGTAGCCATTGATCTAACCGCCAGACACAGCCTTTCCCGCATCTGAAGGCTCTCACTCCGGCAGCAATCTAGGTTGTTGATTTATTTTTTAAAATTAACTTCATCAGGAGATATAACTTCTGTGGGAGATCACCAGAGTATCAATAATACCTTTTAATTAATGAACAGCACTGACTTCTCTTCATAAACACAGGAAGACCGGCACACAGGCAAGATCTGCACACACGTTCAATTAATTTATTGTATTCTTCCAGATCGGACATAAAAAGCATCTTGGGAATTGAGATCACAACACAATGTTATACACCATTTTCACAATCAGTCTTGCATTGAATTATTTTTTTAAAAACAGTAATTTTTAAAAATCTAAATATTTACATATTAATAACACATATATACACAAAATTGAGACATTATCCATAGATATGGATTTTTTTTTTTTGCTAAGGAAGCCTATGAAAATGATTTCTGAATAAAGTCAACAGTAGTCACAGTAAGTAAACACAATTTTAATTTATAAAATATGATTTTTTTTTGACATGGAGTTTCACTCTGTCACCCAGGCTGGAGTGCAGTGGCGCAATCTCAGCTCACTGCAAACTCCATCTCCCGGGTTCAAGCGATTCTTCTGCCTCATCCTCCTGAGTAGCTGGGACTACAGGCGTATGCCACCACGCCCGGCTAATTTTTGTATTTTTAGTAGAGAGGGGGGTTTCACCATATTGGCCAGGCTGGTCTCGAACTCCTGACCTCATGATCCACACGCCTTGGCCTCCCAAAGTGCTGGGATTACAGGCGTGAGTCATTGCGCCAGGCAATATGATTTTACTGTTGCAGTTTTGATACGTATTTCCAATGTGTGGATCCATCATTGCACATATCTTTGGGTTGAACAAGCCCCACCCATCACCAAGTGCTGAGCACTCCAAGCCGTGGCCCTGCCTTGGAAGGCAGTGCTTCTGAAGGTTCCCGGCGAATCTCTAAGAGACCACAGTTGGAAGTTAGTGTTTCTGCCTTTACCAGCAACATACTCATCCTATTTTAAAAGAGTGAAAAGTCACTAATTAATCTTTTCCCTTCCCTTGGGTAATATTACCTTCTGGGAGGCAGAGGACAGATTTTAAAACCCATGGTGCAAAGAACACAAGAGCCACGGTTTGCAGTACTTCATCAGACCACTTGATAAAACAAAGGGACTGTTTTCAGGAAAGGGATTACTTACTGGCCAGAAATGGAAAAAAGGCTAACGGAAAGGTATGATGGAAATAATTTCTCCAAACCTTCCTTGTAGCCCAAAAAAGAAGAAAAATAAGCCACACATATATGAGATGTAATTTGTCTAGTAGTTAGACTGATTCCACAAGCCACACCTAAAGCCAGTTTTTTGTCACAGTACAAGGATGCCTTCTCTCATCTTTGATGACTGGCTGGTCTTTGGTGGAATAGGGATTTATCCCAGAGCGCCCCTCTTATCTCTAGGTTTAGCATTTCAGTGTGATGTGACATAAGTACCTTGGACAGGGTAGTCAGAAAATTCAGGTTCCAGGCAGGGCCCCGACCACAGAGGGGTTAACGGGCTCTGGGCAACCGCTTACCCTCCTTCATGCTCAGCTGCCCCACCTGCAGAATGAGGGGTGGGACTGAGTATCCTCTACAATAACTTTTAGCTTTTAACACTCTGTGCTTTCCTAAATCCAGGGCTAGGGGAAGGCATTGGAACTGCCAGTAGGGAGGTGTGAAGCCCGGGTTTGGTGATCTGCAGTCCAAATTGTTTTCATGTCAATTTTTGGCCTTTGGGTCAAGTGGCAAAGAGTCCATGCAATTTGCTTTATACAATAAATGAAGTGTAAATGCAATGCTTCTAAATAACACAGTATTTTAAATTCACCATCTTATTAGACAAAGAAATCTGGAGGTAAATATTTCTATAAAACAAATACCTTCGTGGTAAGATATCTTTTTAAAATAAATCCAGACTTTCATATATTAGTTTTATATAAAGCTAAGGGCAAGCATACTAGGAACAAAATAAACGATATAATATTAAGTACATTTTTAGCTAGTTGCCACATGGTGCCAAAACCCTGTACCACTCAGTTAAAACCATCTGTTAAAATGACTGTTATGTATCACGTAGATAACTGATTGATTTTCTCACCTTTTAATTAGTTATTTTGTCATTGTGTTGATGCAACTTAGGTGAAAGGTTTTTCTTTCCTAAGAACTCATAGGTCATTTGCACTTAGTTACAAATGGCTATCTGGGGAGCACTGACGTCATGAATGATTTCATCTAACAGGTCAGAGCTATACTTCTCCCAAAACAACTTTTCATCTTCTAAAATGAGGAAGGTCTAATTAATCTTGGCCTTCACAATTACTCTCTCAGCACTGGAAAGAGCCATGTTCCTTTATACTGCATCTAAGCAATTTACATTAAAATAAATATGTTTCAAAGCTCTGTATATTCACACTGAGGTATGGAATGAAAACGGGGAAGAGAGAACTACTTCTTTTTAATGGACAATGAACTCACTGAATCATATGCTGGACTTTTAAAGGGTAACAAATCAACCCTAAAAATGATTTTAAAAATCTTATATCAAATTGGAGGCTTGATTATCACACATTACAAAGAAAGTATATAAAACAATTCAAACATGACAGGTAAGCTTGACAGAACACCCACACTTTGCAGGAACCTGAAATGCTCGGTGGATCTTTGCGAAAATTCAAACAAAGTTACATATGCCACTGAACAATGTCACTAAAATCAAAGTCTAGGCAATGAAACCTGGTTCTGTATCCTCCGTGTTTTCTCTCTTGGTGTCAAATATATTACCTACAATAGAGACAAGAAAATGCACGGGGAGAGCCGCTTCTCTAAGGAAGAGTTGTACATGTTTCTGTGACATGGCTGGAGGTGGGTGTTCTGGACAAGTAAAGAACTTACTGGGGAGGTGTCTGTGTTTCACAGTTAGTCGCTAAGTTTTTAGCCAAGGCTTTAGTTGTCCTCCATGGGCAATTGTAGAAATTTGAAATTTGTAATGATGATTTTTTATGACAAAGCCCATGAATGTGTGTTACTATTAGAGTATATCCACATATTATCCAGTAATAGAAAATGGCCTAATAAAATATAATTTACCCGCAAAACAGAATTATCATGCAGCTATTAAAATAATGTATATGGCACCACTGCACTCCAGCCTGGGCAAAAGCAAGACTCTGTCTCAAATAATAATAATAATAATAATAATGCATATGAAGATTTGTCATAAAGTGGAAAAATGTTTGTTAGGTAAAAACAAAGAAAAACTTAGGAAACAAAATTTTACATGTTTGATCTCCACCATATAAATAAATAAAATGGAGAAACATTTGCAAAAAATCATCCAATAATGGTTGTCTGTGGGTGGTAAAAGCAATTGAAATGTTCTTTCTTACACTTTTCTTTATTAATTTTTAAAAGAAAAGTATGTAAAATGCCAATTTATGACAATCGCCAAGTCCAGATCAACATCCCCCATTTCAAATTCGGAAGCCCCATTTTAAATTTTAGAAAGCATTGTTTTGATTTCACTTTCTCTATACTTTTTTTTAATGTGAATTGCCTGCAGCTCCTGGGTGGCTTTTCTTGAGCCCCAGACCCTTTCACACGTCTGTGCTATAGCATTTATGTAATTCCTTCTGCCTCTCACACTAGTCTGAGGGCATTTGTATACCAGCACCCAACACAGAGCTGATTCCTGGTAGTTGTTCCAAAAGGCTTAGTGAAGAGGGTTAAGGGAAAATAAAATGGATGCACTATAGAAGTGGATCCTTTTTGTTAAAACATGAGGAATAGAAGGTTGCTTAAATAGAATGCATCCAAACAAATGTCCTCTGACCTTCTGCCTGTAACCCTGCCCTAGTCACTTCTGGTTCATAGAAACACTTAAGGATTTAAACCTCTTTCCCTGCCCTTCCCCAAACACACAAATTTGGAAGGAGGAAAAAAGAGCTTAATATACCTAATGCTAGATGATGAGTTAGTGGGTACAGCGCACCAGCATGGCACATGTATACATATGTAACTAAGCTGCACAATGTGCACATGTACCCTAAAACTTAAAGTATAATAAAAAAAAGACCAAAAAAATGCAATAAAAGCATTGTTGAATCTTTGAAAAGAACGAACTGTTGCTAGCTCAGATAAATTGGGTAATGAGAGTCTGTATCAGAGCCCTTGGTCGCTCCTGTGGTTCTGACCAGTGAGGCTCAAATTCAAGGATGAAACCACATGTGCAAGAAAGGTGGGATCCTTAAAGGGATAAACATTTTTATCTGTCATGCTGCTTAGTGATTTGTATCAAATATCTATCAATAGTTTAGTAAAAAGACCTGCAGGTGTGTTATACTATTTTCTTCATTATGACCTCACAGCCTTGGGTAAAGTTTGAGAAAAGACTGGAAGAACTGAGTTCGAGCTGCAGTGAACCGGGCCGACTGATGACGAACATTTTAACTGTACTCCTAAAGGCATTAGCACATCCATCATCTCTTGGGATCTTTAAGAAACATGCAGAGAAAAGCTGGCTTTTGCTTAGGTATGAGAAAGCTATATGGTATCATGGCTGGGAGTGGAGGGACCTGGGTTCCGGCCAGGCCATCAACTAGCTGTGAAACCTTGGGAAAGTCACTTAATGTTTCTGGGCCTCAGGCTTTTCTTCCTGTAAAATAAAAGGACTGGATAAAAAGAAGGGATTGGACTAGATGATCTCTCAAGTTCCTTCTCATTCTCAGATTCCTTGACTTTTTTTTTTTCAGTTCGATGAGGCTCTTCTAGCACCCTCTGTGCTCAATTTTCTTATTAGAAACAATATCTCCATCTTCAGATGGGAAAATACAAAGGCATTCTGTACTCCACTTGGAGGTGTATATAAACTTCAAGGGGAGTGGTTTTCAAATAATAAAAGCTCACTGTGTCACATGACACGGGGAGGACAGGCAGTGCAGATGCCCAGGGCAGGGGTAGGGGAGCCCTTGGGTAAGGGAAACCACTTGGGAAGCACAGCTAGAAAGGAATGGTGCTCCCCTGAAGGGCCTTTTGAAGGGCAGGTCTATTATGATTAGGATTTCATAGATCTGCTGGGATTGGACCTGGGTGATAAGAATGAGGCTGATATAAATGCCCTGATATTCAGAGAATGACAAATTGGGAAGGAACAACAGAGATCACGTATTTCAATTATCTTAATTCACAAATGTGAAAACACAGTCAAATAAAAAGAGAAATCCCTTTTATATAATGACTATATATGGTAAGAACTTGATGTAAGCAGGTCTTTTTGCACTATGTAGCTCATTTCATTTATCTGTCCATTGATCTGTTTCTTAGCTACTCAGTGGCAGAGAAAGCAAAGTGTCACTTACACGGCTAAATTTTCCTGTTGCTCTGAAGCTCTGAAGTTCACTAACACATGCCCATCCTACACCTGTGAATGTGGCCATTTTGGGATATGTGCTGTCCGTGAACACATGGCCTAGTGAAGTTCCTACACAGCCTAGATACTCCACTAATGTTTGCTGAATTTAACTCAAACCGACCACCTGAAATCTAGAGGAAAAAACATTTGGTTGAGCTTTTTCAGTAAGAGGGTTTTTGGGGGTACCTGGGTTTTCTGGTCAGAGAATCTTCAGATATCCTTTTGAGAGCAGTCAGTAGAGTCCTGTGACCAGTGAAGGGAACACATTGTTTTCCACAAGGCTCATTGATCAGTCACCTGCCCCTCTGGCTCTCAGATATGAACCCATGCACAGGTAGGAAGCCAGGGTCAGAAGCATTACTTGAGAGTCAAATAATATGAAGTTGGAATTATGTCTGTGGCTTAACACAACAGTGTGGCAGCTTTTGCTTTCATGGAAGGGGGTCTTCAGCTGATCTGGTCCTGGTATTAGGAATGTGCCAATCACGCCGGATGGCTGGGCTTGTTCAAATCACTCAATTAAAACACAGTAGTCATTGAGTGTCCACTGATTGATTGCTCAAGGCTCTAAGACGTTTAGGAGGAGGTGGGAGAGGATAGCCTAGCCATGAATTTGATCACACAAAATTACTGGTCCCTGTTTTAAAGTGAAATCTCATTTCATGTTAAAAATATTGTGTAATGTCCAATGGTTTGGGGAGGCAAAATGTTGTGATACTTAGCTCTCAGGATTTGCTCTTCTGAGATTTTTATGAAAATAAGAGTGTGAGAAAAATGCTTTTCTATTCAATACAAAATCATCTCTGCATATAGGGCCTTGAGAAGCTCCAATGTCCGGGGCCTAGGTCCACTGTGGAAGCAGTTTGCTCAAGCGTCTGCATGTCTAACATTAAAATCATTTTCAATGCAAACATTTTTGTGGGCTGTATTTTCCAGGGGGTGATGAAAATGTAAATGCATTTTATTTACCTGTTGATGGCAGAGAAATGCCATCCAGTCTTTCATCACCATCAGCAATCTCTGCTGGTTACAAATATAAAACACAAATCTCGTTAGTTTCAGAAGGCACATTCATTTTACTGAAAACAGTAATAGAATTTTCAAAACTCCAGTATGCATAACAGTTTTCACCATTCTTTTCCCTTTTCAGCTATCATTGGTTCATATTATAGATGTTAATATCGTTATTTTATACAATATTTTTTGATAATAGTGATATAAACTTTCCTGCATTATAATTTTTTTAATCTTATGAACCTCATTCTATTAATCACTGATGATTTCTGTTTATTTTTACTTATTTACATAGGCTTAAATATCGGACCAGCATGTGGGTTGAATTGTTTAAATAGGGTCATTGAGGGGATGTGTCAGTGAATTCCTGCTGTAGAACTGCACTTGGCATTGCTGGAACCACTCCTTGGGGGGAAGCTTAGGAAATCTTGAGAATGAACCTTTCTTTGGAGATGACTGATTCAGATCATAGAGCTGCCAATCTAACTCTGGCATCAATGTGGTCATGAAGAAGGAACAGGCATTGCTTCAACACATTCTCCATTTCTACATTTGAAAACGCAAACCTTCGCTCATCTCTGATAAATGTATCCATCTCCTTGGGAGTTTTCCAAAGCTAGATCCTTCAGTCACAAAAAACCTTCTGTTAAATGCAAAAATAAAAAGGTGCTCATGTGTCTCCTGATAATGGATGGGGTTATTAGTTTCCCTAACATGTGGGGACAGGGAAAACATCACATTATGGCCCTGGGATAGTTGTGGTGGTGCCCTCCAAGGCCCAGGGTCTGTAGTCCCGACAGGAAGGCCCCTGCTGACTGCATAATGTGCGTGGGCAGCCCTTGTGAGGCTGTTGAATGAGGTCAGCCTTGGCACCATGTTGTAACATTGAGTCGGTAGAAGGCTAAACCAGTACTACATACTTGTTTTTATTGTTGTTGCTTTAAACATAATCAGGGCTTAGCTATGCCTAGAAACATTGTAAGGCTCCCCTGTCTCCTTCATCCTCCAGCATCTTGTCCTCAGATGAACACTCACTGGCATTAGTGAAAGACCCCTTGTCTGCTGACCTGCTAGATCCACCACAAAAAGAGGTCACTGAGAAGGGATGAAATATGCAAGACTAATCTAGGTTGGAGAAGATTAGCAATCACCAAAAATGATGTTGTAGGTGAATACTTAATAACATAAAAATATTCAGTCAAACCATGGAATAAGTGGTGTGATTAAAATTCTGGAAGCAGGTTTATAGAAAAAAATACAGGACGTACTAAAATGTTAACTGTGTTTCCCTCTGGATGAAAAGCTTTAGGTATTTTAAATTTTGTTCTATGGCTTTTAGAAATTATTTTATATATGAAAAATAATGAACATATGTTTATATTTAGAAGGCATTATTTTATTCTAATTGGTTTGAGTGAGTTGGACTAGACAGATGGTCTGCATGGTAGTTCTCTCATTGCCTAGGATTTTAAAAATCCTTCAATAATAATCATAATCATGATAATCTCCACCATTTATTAAATGCTTGCTGAGCACTTGACATGCAATGTGTCACTGAATCCTTAGGAAACTCTACAAGGCGGGTCTGTTGTTATGCCCATCTTAGCAAATGAGGAAAGTGAGACAGAGGTTAGGAAACTCACTCCAGGTAACACAGCTAGTAAGTAACAATGCCAAGGACATGAATCGGGTTAATGTCTGGGCTATTCATCTCTTTGCTATTAATAGTCCAAATATACCACATGCATGAATATGAGCTAATTTCTTAAATCTTTGAGTTCTAGTTCATTTTATATTTTAGCAACTTTCTTTACATGTATAATTGCTTTTCATTTAGTTATAACAAGATTGGTTTGGGGTATAAACTGATCTTCTTTTGTAATTCAGCTACCCTCCCTTTGAAAAGAACAGGCCTATGCCATTATGTGCTTTAGTATGAAGAGAACACATATAACCAAAAAAAATAGATGATTATATATAAATTAGAACATGCTAGCTGCGTGAATAGGGGCCGAGAGTCAAGGAGGAAGAGCATTGTTGTAATTGTTGTATTATTCAAATTTAATTATTACATGTATCTGCAACAACAAGCTCACATCTTTCTTCCCTGGTGACAATCAAGTTAAATTTGGAAAAGATTGAGCAATCCAATAAACATTTAACAGCAGTGACATCTTTACTCTGAGATCTAACAAAATTAATATATTATGATTTCAGCTGTGAGAAAATCATCTAATGAGAAATGATAAAAATGCATACAAGGAAAGGAATCATTGGAGTTATAGAATAAAGATTAGTCCACGTGATGAGAGCCCCAAATGAATTTCTATTTGGATTCACACAATGGCCTTTCAAATCTGTGTGGGGCACTTCTATTTTTTTTTTCCAGAGGCAGTGCAGGCCTACTTAAGTGATAGCCAATTAGCTTGTGGAGTCAGAGTCTCTACCTCATTCCAAGAATGGAGCTAGATATGATAAATAAGGTTGAAGTTATGCAATATCTATGTGACACTGTATTATCATTTAGACTGAAAATCATCAAGACAAAAAGCATGAGAGCAGGTAATATTATTGATCCAGACCTCTCGGTTCCTATTGGCATCATGGAAGGAAAGAAAGTGGCTCTAGTTTGAATTTGCTGGGGCCCCACTTCTGTGCCCTAGAGGAGAATGATGTGTAACAGAATTTGGCAAAATGGGGAGACGAACTGTATTTGGCAGGTCATTGCTGATATACTATCATTTGGGTCTGCATGTTAGGGTTGGTTTTGTCTTATAGCCATCTTCCACTTCTCTGATGCTAATAGAACCTGCTAGGAATGCAGAAAAGAAGGGCAAGGTGCCGATCACAAGTATCTGGGCAGATCTTCTAAACCAGTGGTCAAAAGTTACAATGTTTGACATCAAATATTCTGATGTCTAAGGGGCAGGAGTGGGCAGCCTTCCAAGTGAGTGGAGGCTCCTCGAGGAGGGGAGGGGTGGGGAGCAGGCTATGGCTTGGATCTCATCCTGTAGAAATGGGCAAACCTGGGGGAAAATGGGCATTTGTGATATGAATTATTAATAGAAATGTGACATGGTTAGGGGATGTGTTCCCCGGCCAGTCTGCTTGTGGGAAAGAGAAGAGGGATGTGGCGGCACATCCCTATTGGGTACGTGCCTCTTTGCTGGTGGGATGGGAGAAGGGAATAGAGA
The DNA here is from genome assembly GCF_029289425.2 of Pan paniscus. Classification (NCBI taxonomy): domain Eukaryota; kingdom Metazoa; phylum Chordata; class Mammalia; order Primates; family Hominidae; genus Pan; species Pan paniscus. The sequence goes on along the minus strand of NC_073267.2, from coordinate 38,674,273 downwards.
CCAGAATTCATAATGATCGCTCTCAGCATCTGATGACAGAAGGAAAATAAGGTGTGTTTATGTCTAAAATATGCAGCATAAGGAAGGCAACAGAACAACATTTAAACTGTGTTTCTTACTCAGTCATGTGATCCACTGCCAGCAAGGTCTCTCTGAGTTCCTGAGAATAGCCTTCTGCAGAATTTCCCCACGATTTTTTTTTTTTTTTTTAAGAAACAGTGTCCCGCTCTGTCACCAAGACTGCAGTGTTAGTGGCCAATCATAGCTCACTGCAGCCTCAAACTCCTGGGCTCAAGCGATCCTCCCATCTTAGCCTCCCAAGTAGGTGGGACAACAGTTGTGTTCCATCTTGCCTGGCTAATTTTAAGGTGTGTTTGTGTGTGTGTGTGTGTGTGTGTGTGTGTGTGTGTGTAGATAGGGTCTCCATCTCCATAAAATATCTGGAGATGTTGCCCAGGCTGGTCTTGAACTCCTGGGCTCAGGCAATCCTCCTGCCTCAACCTCCCAACTACTTTTAATTTTTGTGGAACCTCCATACTGCTTTTCATAATGGCTACACTAATTTATATGAAATTAAAAAATAATATCTAGAGATTTGTGGCCTCCTAGAGATAATTATTCCTATTTGATGGGAGAAAGCTGACTACGCAGGGATTCTTCACTAGTAAACTGGCCCCTACTGTCACTTCGGAGAAGCTGAGACTTCAGTGACCAAATCTGAACAGTCACAATTCAACTGGTGCTCATTTTTCCTGGAAGAATAATCCCAGAAGCTCCAAGCCCAGAATTTTAAACCCACTCACACAATCTGTGCATGCACACGTGCACACATCCCCACCTTACAATCCCTTTTACTTGATGTGTTGTTGCTGGTGGAAGAGATTTCTCCTTTCTTCTTCTTCTTCTTCTTCTTCTTCTTCTTCTTCTTCTTCTTCTTCTTCTTCTTCCTCTCCCTCTTCTTCTTCCTCCTCCTCTTCCTCCTCCTCCTCCTCCTTCCTCCTCCTCCTTCTTTTTCTTTTTTCACCATAAGCAACTTGTACTTTTATAAAGTCATGCAGATCCAAACAAATAAAAATCAATAGGCAAAGAGAAGCAAACCATACAAGAGAGACCCAGTTTTCATATATAAGAGCATTAGGCCACAAATGAGATTAGCAATCTTTTTCACTTGTACTATTCAAAGCAAATGGCCTGACATAATTTTTACTATTTAGTTTGAAGGTGAGTTTCAAAATTCATTTGAATAAGACTTTAAGAGATCAAATCACAGCATATTATACACAGTATTTCCTTCAAAAGACAAGACACTGAAATAACCTAGAGCCAAGTATTGTACTTTTCAAGGTCTAAGAATTCATAAGTGCTTCTCCAATTATTGTTTTGCAACTTAGTCATACCTGAGCCTCTTTTAAACCTTCTCCTGGCCAGTTTAATTTGATCCTGTAGAATCTGTACCCAATCTCTTGGGCCAGGAAGCTTATCCACGTGGTTAGCTGTACAGTACATTTCTGTGAAGACTGAAAAAAAAATGTAAAATATTGTTAAATACCTCAACAAGGAAAATATGCAGATCTGAAACAGAAATATATTCTAAAAAGAAAAAAGTATATTTCTAAAGGATGTCGGTTCTGCACGATATATCTTCAGTATCTCTATTATATGTCTTTGGCAAAGATAGAGATTGGGAGGTCCTGCCTAGGTCCAATGCATTGTGCTTCAAAATGAAACTGGCGATAATCACTAAGTAGTTTGTATGGAAGCTGCTCTTTCTACTGGCTCCACATCCATGTGTATGTGTCTTATAAGCAGAGAAGAAAATGTCTCCTAAGGTCTACTGACCTTATAACAAGGTTTAGCAAGTGTATTAAAAGGGTTCACTTTTTTTGTTGTCAATTCAAAATTGAATGCAAAATTATAGGAAAAGATGGCATTTCTCATGGTGATTTCTACTAACTCAATCAGTACTCAAATAATAATGCAGTTGGTGTCATGATGAAAGTTCCATTTCTACTTCAAGTCAACCCCTTGTACATTGCGTGAGCTCCCAGGAAAGAAGTACTTGATTAAGCACAAAGGGAACTAAGGAGAACCCCATGGCAGGACACAAGGGAGGCAGGACAATGATCGTGGGAAAGCTGTGCACAGTGTATGGCTGCACACGTGGTGCTGGGGTTGACATTTCTTCCTCACACTCACTCCGGAGCACTTTTAAATTCATCTTTTCAACTTGTTTTTCATAAGGTCAAGATCTGGTAGGCCATCACATCACGTTGCCTCCTTGGTATTTAAAATATTGGTAATTTCAATGTTTTAAAAGGTTTCTCTTAAAAAAAAGGCAAAAGAAAATACTGACAGATTTAACTACAGAAAAAGGTAAAATTTCTATTGAATGAAAAATAAGACATTTCATCAGAGTGAGAAAAGCTAGTTGTACTAAATGTGACCAAAAATGTTCACTATCTACCATCAGATAAAGAGCTCATTCAAATAAAAGAGTAACTTCGAAAGTCCCTATAGATAAATGGGCAAAAAATATTTAATAAAAAATATTAGGTAATTTGTTCAATTAATATGTAAACCAAAGAACTGCAAAACACACTTTATACCTACTAAAATTAGAAAGACTATTTAGAAAGCTAATACTTGATAGTGATAAAATTGGTACATTTAAACATTACTGTTGATGCAAACAGGCAAAACCCTTTTGAGAAATAAGAGTAATATTTAATGGGAGACATAAAACTGCTATACCTTTGGACTGGTAATCTTACTCCTGGAAATTTATCCTAAGGAAATAATTTGAAAAAGAAAAGCAGCTATATGTGATCTCTACTGTCAAACACATGGAAACAATCCAATTGTGCAGGAAGAGATGGATGTCAGTAGTGTGGCGGATATATTTCAGGGAGCCCAGAGTGAAGCAGGGGGCTCCCCTTCAGGAAGCTACTGTGAAAGTCTGAGCTAATGAAGCATCTAGGGCCTCTCAGAGAACTGGCATTGTTTGGTTAATCACATGATGTGGTAAAAAGAGAAGAAAGGGAAGGTGTGTGAGCTAAAAGAGCATCGCAGACTTGGTTTGGAGCATGCTGAGTTTGGGGTGTTTGTGGAGCACCCACGTGGAGATGGCAGATATAGTCCTGGTTCCAGGACCGTCAGCAGATACCAAAGTCTGCAGATTTTCAAGTCCCTGATATAGGCCAGGCATGGTGGGTCATACCTGTAATTTCAACACTTTAGGAGGCTAAGATGTGAGAGTTGCTTGAGGCCAGGAGTTTGAGGCCAGCCTGGGCAACACAGTGAGACCCTGTCTCAATTAATCAATCAATCAATCAATCAGTCAGTCAGTCAGTCAATCAATAAATAAATAGATAAATCCGGGAGTGGTGGTACAAGCCTGTGGTTCCAGCTACTCAGGAGGCTGAGGCAGGAGGATCACTTGAGCCTAGGAGTTCGAGGCTGCAGTGAGCTATGATCACACCATTACACTCCAGCCTGGGCAATCAAGCGAGACCTTAAGCAACTTGTACAATTGTGCCCTGAGACACCAGAGCATATAACAGCAGTGGAGGGGTGCCCAGCCTATTTGTATTATTTTTTAATGTTGCATTGAATTTTTTTTTCTTAACATTTTCAATCTGCAGCTGGTTGAATCTGTGGACGCAGAACCTGCAGACAAGGAGGTCAAGTGTATTTAGACAGAGAAATCTATAGTTCAGAGAAGGGGCCAAGCTGAGTACACTGGTTTAAGAGGCACAGACATACATGTTGTGGTTAAAATAGTGAGAGAGGCTGGGCACGGTGGCTCACACCTGTAATTCCAATACTTTGGGTGGCCAAGATGGGTGGATCACTTGAAGTCAGGAGTTTGACACCAGCCAGGGCAACATGATAAAACCCCATCTCAGCTAAAAATACAAAACATTACCCAGGCGTGGTGGCACGTGCCTGCAGTTCCAGCTACTCAGGAGGCTGAGGTAGGAGAGTCACTTGAACCCGAGAGAAGGAGGTTGCAGTGAGCCAAGATCACACCACTGCACTCCAGCCTGGGCAACAGAGCAAGGCTCTGACTCAAAAAAACAACAACAGCAGCAGCAACAAAACAAAATAGTGAGAGAGAGAATGCTCACCAGAGAGAACACAGAGAGTGGAAACGGGATAGGCTCGGTTGGGAGCCCTGGGGCATGCTATGCTGCCAAGGAGAAGGTGGAGGCAGAAGAGTGCATGAAAGGGCCCAAGCACGGCTGGCCAGGCAGAAGGGGCGGGGAGAGTGGTGGGAAGGCCAGTGAGTGGTTCTAATCATTAAAAAGTCAGGAAACAACAGGTGCTGGAGAGGATGTGGAGAAATAGGAACACTTTTACACTGTTGGTGGGACTGTAAACTAGTTCAACCATTGTGGAAGTCAGTGTGGCGATTCCTCAGGCATCTAGAACTAGAAATACCGTTTGACCCAGCCATCCCATTACTGGGTATGTACCCAAAGGACTATAAATCATGCTATGTGAGAAATGCAAGTCCTTTGAAATAATCAGGCCCAGAGAGATATTCAAATGAGACAGCAGTTCTGTCCTGCTCCTCTTTGAGCTGTGTGTTCATCTAGGCTGCTTGCTGTTGCCACAGTAGCTATAAATTAACCAATAACACCACACCAGACACCATAATCTATACCCAATAATAGTGTTACAGTGTATAGCCAGTCACTAATAAATGTTATTTCCATAAGCCAATGAGAATTTGTGACAAACCTCTTTGCATCATCCCACTTCTTGTCCCTTTTTTGCCTTTAAGAAACTGCTTGTTGCAAAGCTCCAAATGGAGTTCATATCCAAGGATACTTGGGTCTGTTTCTTCCAGGCAGCTGTCCTCATTGTGGCTCAAGTAAACTCTTTGAATTACGTTTTGTGCTTCAGCCTCTTCCACTTAGATTAACAACATGCATTTGTGTCACCGTGTACAGCAATTAAAATGTTTACACTTTTCCCCTGGAGGGCACTGATGTGTTTTCTTGAGCACTTGGAATAGATACATAGTGTTTACTTTCTAGATTATGGTTTCTCAACCTTGGTGCTACTTACCTTTAGGACCAGAGGATTCTTTGTTGTGGGAGGCTGCCCTAGCAATGCTAGGTGATTCTTTTGACCTCTAAATTTCACACCTCTGCCAGTCTTGACATCCCCACAATAACCCTAGAAATTGACAAATGTCTCCTGGGGAAAACTCTCCACCAGTTGACAGGCAAATTTCCTGAAATATTGGAATTGTCAATTGAGTTTTTATGTTATCCAAAATAAATATTTTTCTTTGTTTTTAAACATCTACTTCCATCTACTTATCTACTTATTTTTACTTTTATTTGTAACTTAATTCCATCAAGGAGAGAGAGTGCATTTTCTGTTATGCTAAATTTTTGAAGAATGTATTGATTTTTTATGACCTGATACATGGATGATATGTAGATATTACATGTTTGTATTATCAAATTTCAGGGCGATAATAAAATAAATACTTATAATATTTATATTGTCACTTTATATTAGTTATTTTCTTTCTTCACTACAGGAGTTTTTCAACCTATAGGGTATTTTTCAATTCTAGGTTATCCAGTAGATTTTGAAATGTTATGATTAAATATCTACTTCTCAAGCATTCATCTTTGCAAATGAATCAATCCCAAGCTCTTATAATGCACATCATATAAAGGGCAGATTAGTCAATATATGGTTCAGAAATAGTTATGTAACATCTATAATAAAATTAAAAATTTAGATCCTTAACTCAGATAACAATAATCCAAATTAAAATTTGATTTAATTACATAATTTAAAATGACACCAGAATACAAGTAAAAATGTAGATAAGTTTATATAATCCTTTTTAGCTGCAGGACTTTATTAGCATAAATTCAAATACAGGAGCCAAAGTAAGATTGAGACCTATAGTCAAAGTTAAAGTGTACACATTATAGGGGCATTATTAATCTAATTTAAAGCATAATAACACGGAGAAATATTGCAAAACATACATTTTACTGAATTAATTGTTAATATCTAATCATTAAGTGAGAACAAAGGTAAAGAGTAGCTACACACACACACACAAGTGCAATATTGTCAAATAAATGTGATGTTCACCTACACTAGAAATCACACCAGTGTTTTCTCCACAGAAGAGTAAAGATTAAAAATCACAATAATATTTATTGTACATATGGAGGTAAAGATACTCAAAATATTACCCTAAAATACCTTTTTTTTTGAGATGGAGTTTTGCTTTTATTGCCCAGGCTGGAGCGCAATGGCACAATCTTGGCTCACTGCAACCTCAGCCTCCCAGGGTCAAGTAATTCTCCTAGCTTGGCCTCCCAAGTAGCTGAGATTACAAGCATGGGCCACCACACTCGGATAATTTTTTGTATTTAGTAGAGACGGGGTTTCACCATGTTGATCAGGCTGGTCTCCAACTCCTGACATCAGGTGATCTACCCACTTCAGCCTCCCAAAGTGCTGGGATTACAGGTGTGCGCCTGGCCAGCTTTTTGACATATTTCAAGATGGCTACTCAGAAGACTGGAGATAGCTTCTTCTACAAGAATAGCTGAAAAGCTGTGTTTGTTGGGGAGATTTGTATTTGTAGAGAAAATCTGCATTGATATAGACAGGCTTTCCCTGAGATACTCCCTTGTCTGGGTTTAGGAAACATTAACTGAGTCTGGCACGTTTACATTTCTAAAAACCATTTCCTATCTATACTTCCCAAGAGGAGGGCTGCTCCCTGTGAGGTTTCATCTGTGTAACAAGACCACCTCTGCTGCCAGGCTCCTCTGTCTTCCTTGTCGTCACTTGTCTTCCACAAAGACTGATTTACCAACGTACAGCTCTGTGTTTTCTGTAACCTCAAGACAGCATAGGCGTGTTGACTACCTTGCCTTTCCTGGAGTTTTTATATATATAGTATATATTTGTATGTCTATTTATAATATACAAATATTTGTATATATATATTTATATATATTATGTAAACTCCAAGTGCATACTTGTGCACATATCTGTAAACCTTTTTTTCTGTTAATTTGAACATTATCAGTTTGTTTTATAGACTCAAATAATTAAAGCTTCAAGGGAAAAATTTAAACTTTCCTATAGAGAAAACACAAATATATAGGTGACAAATAATATTTAGAGTGTAAGACGCTTTTTAAAGGTATACTTGCAATTTGTGTCAAAACATTTAAATATACATTTGTTACTTTAACTGTAAAATTTCAAATAATTTAAGCTAAATACATAGTATATCCAGAAAATTTAGCAATATTTGTATGTAGCACCTTACTGTGCATTACTCTAACCAGCTGTCTAATATAAAGAACTAATTAAGGTAGCACCTACTTTTCAAATATCTCATTTTTTTCACAGACTTATTAAATAAGACAAATAACATATAAACTTTGTTTTTAAATTTACAGAATAGTAGTTTTCAGCAGATAGTTTATTTTAGCAAATTCCATCTTCACATTGTGCTAAGATTTTATGAGTTCCAGCTGTTAACGGATAATATTTTACTGCTGAATCTATCATGCGTGATATAATTGCTCATTATGTGCCTTAAAACACAAGCAATATAGTTATTTTCAACTTGGAGCAAATTAAAATCTTATCAGCCATTTAAAAAGTCTAGAGTTGTCTTCTTCTGGTTATTTTAAACTTGTATTTTTCTCTTTATGTTTTTAGTGAGTTGTCTTATCAAGAAGAAGAACTAAAGCTGATTATTCTTTTTTTTCTCTTCCATCCACCTCGCAGGTGTGTTAATAATTTCATTTCTCAGAAAATGTTCTTTCATATCCATCTTACAAGATGAGAGACCTTTTAACATCTTCCATTCGGATGTGATACCAGTAATGGAAAATATTCCAGCTTCATGAATATGGTGATACAAATAGTTATCCGTCTAATCTCTTTCAGTGCCAAATGTTTACTTTACTCAGTGAATTACTCAGTTGACTGGTAATTTCTTCTGAAATCACAAATGAGAGGATCAGAAGTCTGGCTGTTGTCTGTACCTCATATGACTCCCAGTGCAGACAATTGTTTCTATGGAGCACAGACAGTTGAAAGGATAGACTTCCTGCCTAGAATAGTTTCTGCTGTGCTTCTTATACTTCTTGTGGAGATTTCAGATTATCTGAATTGCTTTTCTATCTTAAGAAAAAACTCAACAATTCTCCCACCTGAGAGGAATGTAAACTGTAGTAAGTTAGCAGAACCAATCCATAAAGTTTTTACATTGTTTATTGTAAAATGCAGCGTTGGTGTCTCCATCACTAACGTTTTCTATCCCTCATTGCTCTTTCTTTGACTGCAATAGGATACCTCTAGGCAAATATGTATTCCCGAGACAGAGTGCCCTTTTGGTGAGCTATAAGTACACTCAATGGTAGGCTGAAATACTAGTTTTTATCTATGGCAAAATACAATCATATCAGTGATTTATTTTAAAAGGAAATTTAACTCTTGCTATGGTTTGAATGCTTGCCCCTTCCAAATCTCATGTTAAAATTTGATACTCAATGTTGCAGGTGGGGCTTACTGGGAGGTGTTGTGTCATGGGGATGGACCTTCATGAATGGATAATACCCTCCCTTAGGAATCTGAAGCTATTCTCCCTCCTCGGTGCTCTCAGGAATGAGTGTAGCATTCTTTATTCAACTATAATTCCCCCACTCATCCTTTTTGAGATATTAATTACATGTATGTTACACTGCTGCATATTGTCTCACGTATCAGTGAGTTTCTGGCTTTCTTATTTTAGTTTACTCTTTGTCCTTTCATTTGTAAAGCTTCTATTTTTCTCTATAAATTTTCTGAATGTTAGTGTAAAATCCATTACTTATTCTATCTCATGGAATTTTTATTTCAAATATTTATTTTTCATCTATACATGTCACATTTTTCATTTTATAACTTCTATTTTTCTCCTATGTTCAATTTTCATTTAAGTACTTTGACATGTATATGTATTTATCTATATGTATTTATAAAATATATTTACTTTAAGGACCTTGAAAATTCCTTCTTCTCTGTCATTTATAAATGACTTATTTTTATCCTGTTAATATATATCTTAATAATATATATCTTCCAGCCTCTTTGCATGTCAGAGTTTTTTTGGGGGGGTATTTTGATGTTATGCTATTGAATATCTAGATTTTATTGGCTACCTTTGAACAATGTTGTGGCAGGCAGTTCAGTAACTTCAGGATGAGTATTTTTCTGTTGTTGTTTTAAATCTTCTCTTTAAACTTTGTTGAGTTAGTCTAGAGCCATCTGTCATTTGAAGCTAAATGAGCACTGTCACTAGGGCATGAACCTCCAGTGGTCTTTACTGAATATCCTGGAGGTACAGAGGGGATTCCCTTCTCTGGCTGGTCAGAGCTAACGTGTCTTCCTGTCATGTGATGCCAGGGAACTGTTTTTCTTCCAACTCCCTGGTAGAGTCCTTTGCTGAGCTCCTTAGAATTTCATTCTATGTACATTTGGCTTAGGGACTTGGGAGAAACCTTAGGCTGATTCTTGGTTCCTTTTTCTGTAAACCTTCTCTTCTACTACACATTCCAGCTGCTCAACATTTTTTGATTTTTTTCTGGTTCATCAGTGCAATGACAATGTCTGCTCTCTCTGGGATTCCTCTCTACTGCTGTCACAGAGAACCTGGGAATAAAGCAGGACTCATTCTGTCTCCTTCTCTTCTCTTGCGGAGCACAGTCCTGTGCTGTCTGATGTTCAGTACTTCAAAAAAAGTTTCATATATTTTGTCCAGTTTACTATTATTTAACTCTAAAAGAGTAACTCCAGTCCCAGTTACAGCATCATGTTCTGTAACTCTACTCCTTGTTGCTTCATTCTGCCATTGTCTGGTATGATCGCCCCTTTCCCTTCTGTAATCAGGCCAAGAGCATAATATAATACTAGATATAACTGCACAGCTTGCCTCCGTTGTGTAAAATAATCACTGAGACTTAACTGTGTCCAACTTTTTAAATGTGAATATAAGTACAACTAAAGCTATATTTTCGTTAATATTTGCATTGCATGCTTTTCCATTATTTACTTTCAACATATGTGAAATGTAAATATAAATTATAAAACCTTTAAGAGAGTCCATTTAAAAAAATCTGGTCTGATTATGTTTTAACTGGTTTATTACAACGTGCATTCTTGACTTCAGGGTCTAATATAATTGGTACATTTGTCTATTTGCAAAAAAAACTTGACAATATTTTAAAATTAATTTATCCATCTCACAACTTAGATGCTTCTGCTGTTGTATGGAAGATACATTTTAAACTTTATGAGGTAGCATTCTGTTATACAGTCGATATCCAATTAAGTTTCTCTCCATGTTTATTTCTTTCATTAAAACAAATCGTTCTTCTAACTGCAAACTTTCATCAGGGATCATGGCTCTTCTACCTGAAGAATAATCTTTAGTATTTCCTTTCCTGTGGGTCTGCTTGGGAGAAATTCTTTTGTATATTTGCTTTTGATGGATATGTCAATCAAATATTCTATTGTATATTTGCTTTTGATGGATATGTCCACCAAGTAGACAGTTCTACGTTGGCACTTATTTTATTTCAGGACTTGAAAGATATCAATACCTCACTGGTTGGCTTTCATTGTTTCATTTGAGAAGGTTGTTATCAGTCAACTCTTTCTCTTTGTAGTTAGCCCAATTTTTTTTATCAAGTGCTCTTTACATTTTTCTTTTACTTTTCAGAAATTGTTCATTATGTTTCTAGGTGTGTCCTCTGTGTGTGTTTTCCTTTGATTTGCAAAGCCTCCTGAACCTGTGGTTTAATATTATTGGTCAATTTTGATAAAACCTCTAACATTGCCACTTAAAATGCTGTTCAGACCAGCTGTTTTCTCCTTCTTAGATTTCAACGTGTTAGATTATTACTGTATCCTTATCCTTTATATTTTTTAAATGACCTTTCTCTACTTTTTTTTTAGTTGGTTAATGTGTATTAGTGTATATTTTGTTTTTCATTTTATTTTATTTTATTATTATACTTTAAGTTTTAGGATACATGTGCACAATGTGCAGGTTTGTAACATAAGGATTCATGTGCCATGTTGGTGTGCTGCACCCATTAACTCGTCATTTGCATTATGTATATCTCCTAATGCTATCCCTCCCCTCTTCTCCCAACCCACAACAGTCCCCGAAGTGTGATGTTCCCCTTCCTGTGTCCATGTGTTCTCATTGTTCAATTCCCACCTATGAGTGAGAACATGCGGTGTTTGGTTTTTTGTCCTTGTGATAGTTTACTGAGAATGATGATTTCCAGTTTCATCCATGTCCCTACAAAGGACATGAACTCATCATTTTTTATGGCTGCATTCCATAAAATTGGTGTATTCCATGGTGTATATGTGCCACATTTTCTTAATCCAGTCTATCATTGTTGGACATTTGGGTTGGCTCCAAGTCTTTGCTATTGTGGATATGGCCACAATAAACATACGTGTGCATGTGTCTTTATAGCAGCATGATTTATAGTACTTTGGGTATATACCCAGTAACAGGATGGCTGGGTCAAATGGTATTTCTAGTTCTAGATCCCTGAGGAATCACCACACTGACTTCTACAATGGTTGAACTAGTTTACAATCCCACCAACTGTGTAAAAGTGTTCCTATTTCTCCACATCCTCTCCAGCACCTGTTGTTTCCTGACTTTTTAATGATCACAACTCTAACTGGTGTGAGACAGTATCTCATTGTGGTTTTGATTTGCATTTCTCTGATGGCCAGTGATGGCCAGTGATGATGAGCATTTTTTCATGTGTTTTTTTGGCTGCATAAATGTGTTCTTTTGAGAAGTGTCTGTTCGTGTCCTTCGCCCACTTTTTGATGGAGTTGTTTGTTTTTTTCTTGTAAATTTGTTTGATTTCATTGTAGATTCTGGATATTAGCCCTTTGTCAGATGAGTAGGTTGTGAAAATTTTCTCCCATTTTGTAGGTTGCCTGTTCACTCTGATGGTAGTTTCTTTTGCTGAGCAGAAGCTCTTTAGTTTAATTAGATCCCATTTTTCCATTTTGGCTTTTGTTGCCATTGCTTTTGGTGTTTTAGACGTGAAGTCCTTGCCCACGCCTATGTCCTGAATGGTATTGCCTAGGTTTTCTTCTAGGGTTTTTATGGTTTTAGGTCTAACATGTAAGTCTTTCATCCATCTTGAATTAATTTTTGTATAAGGTGTAAGGAAGGGCTCCAGTTTCAGCTTTCTACATATGGCTAGCCAGTTTTCCCAGCACTATTTATTAAATAGGGAATCCTTTCCCCAATGCTTGTTTTTGTCAGGTTTGTCAAAGATCAGATAATTGTAGTTATGCAGCATTATTTCTGAGGGCTCTGTTCTGTTCCATTGATCTATATCTCTGTTTTGGTACCAGTACCATGCTGTTTTGGTTACTGTATCCTTGTAGTGTAGTTTGAAGTCAGGTAGTGTGATGACTCCAGCTTTGTTCTTTTGGCTTAGGATTGACTTGTCGATGCAGGCTCTTTTTTGGTTCCATATGAACTTTAAAGTGTTTTTTTCCAATTCTGTGAAGAATGTCATTGGTAGCTTGATAGGGATGGCATTGAATCTATAAATTACCTTGTGCAGTGTGTCCATTTTCACGATATTGATTCTTCCAAACCATGAGCATGGAATGTTCTTCCATTTGTTTGTATCCTCTTTTATTTCATTGAACAGTGGTTTGTAGTTCTCCTTCAAGAGGTCCTTCAATCCCTTGTAAGTTGCATTCTTAGGTACTTTATTCTCTTTGAAGCAATTGTGAATGGGAGTTCACTCATGATTTGGCACGCTGTCTGCTATTGGTGTACAAGAATGCTTGTGATTTTTGTACATTGATATTGTATCCTGAGACTTTGCTGAAGTTGCTTATCAGCTTAAGGAGATTTGGGGCTGAGAAAATGGGGTTTTCTAGATATACAATCATGACCTGCAAACAGGGACAATTTGACTTCCACTTTTCCTAATTGAACGCCCTTTGTTTCCTTCTCCTGCCTGATTGCCCTGGCCAGAACTTCCAACATTATGTTGTATAGGAGTGGTGAGAGAGGGCAATCCTGTCTTGTGCCAGTTTTCAAAAGGAATGCTTCCAGTTTTTGCCCATTCAGTATGATATTGGCTGTGGGTTTGTCATAGATAGCTCTTATTATTTTGAGATATGTCCCATCAATACCTAATTTATTGAGAGTTTTTAGCATGAAGCATTGTTGAATTTTGTCAAAGGCCTTTTCTGCATCTATTGAGATAATCATGTGGTTTTTGTCTTTGGTTCTGTTTATATGCTGGATTACATTTATTGATTTGCATATGTTGAACCAGCCTTGCATCCCAGGGATGAAGCCCACTTGATCATGGTGGATAAGCTTTTTGATGTGCTGCTGGATTCGGTTTGCCAGTACTTTATTGACGATTTTTGCATCAATGTTCATCAAGAATAGTGGTCTAAAATTCTCTTTTTTGATTGTGTCTCTGCCAGGCTTTGGTATCAGGATGATGCTGGCCTCATAAAATGAGTTAGAGAGGATTCACTCTTTTTCTATTGATTGGAATAGTTTCAGAAGGAATGGTACCAGTTCCTCCCTGTACCTCTGGTAGAATTCGACTGTGTATCCATCTCGTCCTGGACCCTTTCTGGTTGGTGCGCTATTGATTATTACCACAATTTCAGAGTCTGTTATTGGTCTATTCAGAGATTCAACTTCTTCCTGGTTTAGTCTTGGGAGAGTGTATGTGTCGAGGAATTTCTCCATTTCTTCTAGATTTTCTAGTTTATTTGCGTAGAGGTGTTTGTAGTATTCTCTGATGGTAGATTGTATTTCTGTGGGATCAGTGGTGATATCCCCTTTATCATTTTTTATTGCATCTATTTGATTCTTCTCTCTTTTCTTCTTTATTAGTCTTGCTAGCGGTCTATCAATTTTGTTGATCCTTTCAAAAAACCAGCTCCTGGATTCATTAATTTTTTGAAACGTTTGTTGTGACTCTGTTTCCTTCAGTTCTACTCTGATTTTAGTTATTTCTTGCCTTCTGCTAGCTTTTGAATGTGTTTTCTCTTGCTTTTCTAGTTCTTTTAATTGTGATGTTAGGGTGTCAATTTTGGATTTTTCCTGCTTTCTCTTGTGGGCATTTAGTGCTATAAATTTCCCTCTACACACTGCTTTGAATGCGTCCCAGAAATTCTGATATGTTGTGTCTTTGTTCTCCTTGGTTTCAAAGAACATCTTTATTTCTGCCTTCATTTCGTTAAGTACCCAGTAGTCATTCAGGAGCAGGTTGTTCAGTTTCCATGTAGTTGAGCGATTTTGAGTGAGTTTCTTAATCCTGAGTTCTAGTTTGATTGCACTGTGGTCTGAGAGACAGTTTGTTATAATTTCTGTTCTTTTACATTTGCTGAGGAGAGCTTTACTTCCAACTATGTGATCAAGTTTGGAATGGGTGTGGTGTGGTGCTGAAAAAAATGTATATTCTGTTGATTTGGGGTGGAGAGTTCTGTAGATGTCTATTAGGTCCGCTTGGTGCAGAGCTGAGTTCAATTCCCAGGTGTCCTTGTTAACTTTCTGTCTCGTTGATCTGTCTAATGTTGACAGTGGGGTGTTAAAATCTCCCATTATTACTGTGTGGGAGTCTAAGTCTCTTTGTAGGTCACTCAGGACTTCCTTTATGAATCTAGGTGCTCCTGTATTGGGTACATATATATTTTGGATAGTTAGCTCTTCTTGTTGAACTGATCCCTTTACCATTATGTAACGGCCTTCATGTCTGTTTTGATCTTTGTTTGTTTAAAGTCTATTTTATCAGAGACTAGGATTGCAAGTCCTGCCTTTTTTTGTTTTCCATTTGCTTGGTAGATCTTCCTCCATCCCTTTATTTTGAGTCTATGTGTGTCTCTGCACGTCAGATGGGTTTCCTGAATACAGCACACTGATGGGTCTTGACTCCTTATCCAATTTGCCAGTCTGTGTCTTTTAATTGGAGCATTTAGCCCATTTACATTTAAAGTTAATATGTTATGTGTGAATTTGATCCTGTCATTATGATGTTAGCTGGTTATTTTGCTCATTAGTTGATGCAGTTTCTTCCTAGCCTCGATGGTCTTTACAATTTGGCATGTTTTTGCAGTGGCTGGTACTGGTTGTTCCTTTCCATGTTTAGTGCTTCCTTCAGGAGCTCTTTTAGGGCAGGCCTGGTGGTGACAGAATCTCTTAGCATTTTCTTGTCTGTAAAGTATTTTATTTCTCCTTCACTTATGAAGCTTAGTTTGGCTGGACATGAAATTCTGGGTTGAAAATTCTTTTCTTTAAGAATGTTGAATATTGGCCCCCACTCTCTTCTGGCTTGTAGAGTTTCTGCTGAGAGATCTTCTGTTAGTCTCATGGACTACCTTTTGTGGGTAACCTGACGTTTCTCTCTGACTGCCCTTACCATTTTTTCCTTCATTTCAACTTTGGTGAATCTGACTATTATGTGTCTTGGAGTTACTCTTCTCGAGGAGTATCTTTGTGGCGTTCTCTGTATTTCCTGAATCTGAATGTTGGCCTGCCTTGCTAGATTGGGGAAGTTCTCCTGGATAATATCCTGAAGAGTGTTTTCCAACTTAGTTCCATTCTCCCCGTCAGTTTCAGGTACACCAACCTGACGTAGGTTTGGTCTTCTCACGTTGTCCCATATTTCTTGGAGGCTTTGTTCATTTCTTTTTTATTCTTTTTTCTCTAAACTTCCCTTCTTGCTTCATTTCATTCATTTCATCTTCCATCACTGATACCCTTTCTTCCAGGTGATTGCATCGGCTCCTGAGGATTCTGCATTCTTCATGTAGTTCTCAAAACTTGGCTGTCAGCTCCATCAGCTGCTTTAAGCACTTCTCTGCATTGGTTATTCCAGTTATACATTCGTCTAATTGTTCTTCAAAGTTTTTAACTTCTTTGCTATTGGTTTGAATTTCCTCCTGTAGCTCGCAGTAGTTTGATCATCTGAAGCCTTCTTCTCTCAACTCATCAAAGTCATTCTCCATCCAGCTTTGTTCCGTTGCTGGTGAGGAACTGCGTTCCTTTGGAGAAGGAGAGACGCTCTGCTTTTTAGAGTTTCCAGTTTTTCTGCTCTGTTTTCTCTCCATCTTTGTGGTTTTAACAACTTTTGGTCTTTGATGATGGTGATGTACAGATGGGTTTTTGGTGTGGGTGTCCTTTCTGTATGTTAGTTTTCCTTCTAACAGAGAGGACCCTCAGCTGCAGATCTGTTGGAGTTTGCTAGAGGTCCACTCCAGACGCTGTTTGCCTGGGTATCAGCAGTGGTGGTTGCAGAACAGCAGATTTTCGTGAACCACAAATTCAGCTGTCTGATCGTTCCTCTGGAAGTTTGGTCTCAGAGGACTACCCGGCCGAGTGAGGTGTCAGTCTGTCCCTACTGGGGGGCACCTCCCAGTTAGGCTGCTAGGGGGTCAGTTTCCCACTTTAGGAGGCAGTCTGCCCTTTCTCAGATCTCCAGCTGCATGCTGGGAGAACCACTACTCTCTTCAAAGCTGTCAGACAGGGACATTTAAGTCTGCAGAGGTTAATGCTGACTTTTTGCTTGTCTGTGCCCTGCCCCCAGATGTGGTAGCTACAGAGGCAGGCAGGCCTCCTTGAATTGTGGTGGGCTCCACCCAGTTCAAGCTTCCTGGCTGCTTTGTTTACCTAAGCAAGCCTGGGCAATGGCGGACACCCCTCCCCCATTCTTGCTGCCACTTTGCAGTTTGATCTCAGACTGCTGTGCTATCAATCAGTGAGATTCCGTGGGCGTAGGACCCTACGATCCAGGTGCGGGACACAATCTCCTGGTGTGCGGTTTTCCAAGCCCATTGGAAAAGCGCAGTATTAGGGTGACAGTGACCTGATTTTCCAGGTTCCATCTGTCGCCCCTTTCTTTGACTAGGAAAGGGAACTCCCTGACCCCTTGTGCTTTGGCTCATGCATGGTGCGCTGCACCCACTGTCCTGCACCCACTGTTTGGCACTCCCTTAGTGAGATGAACCCGGTACCTCAGATGAAAATGAAGAAATCACCCGTCTTCTGCATCGCTCATGCGGCAAGCTGTAGACCGGAGCTGTTCCTATTCGACCATCTTGGCTCCACCCCTCGTTTCATTATTTCATCATTTCACTTAATTTCATCATTTCATACCATTTCTTCATTTCATCATTTCATTTTTTCATTTCATTGCATCATTTCATTTCACCATTTCACTTCATCATTTCATCTCGTTTCCTCATTTCATTTCACCATTTCATCATTTCATCATTCCATCATTTCATTTCATTTCGTTTCATCATTTCATCATTTCACCATTTCATCTCATCATTTCATTCCATTTCATCATTTTATCATTTCACTTCATCATTTCACCATTTAATTTCATCTCATCATTTCATCATTTTTTCATCATATCATTTCGTTTCTTCATTTCATCATTTCGTTTCATCATTTCATCATTTCATTTCATTTCAGTGATACAAGTATTTAAGTGCTAATGTGATACCCAGGAGACACCCTATTTCCCTTTGTAAAACACCTCCTTCAACAAAAGGCAACCTCGCATGGCTGGCTAAGTCTACAGGGACACCAGCCTCTCTTCAACCACCCAATTTGATTTAGAACCTCAAACAGCACCTCAGTTTCATAAAAACCTAACACATAAACACAACACTTGGTTGTAAGTGAGCCAACAGTTTCTTGTCTCTTTCTCTGCTCAAGGATTAAGGCCGTGTCTCCCCAACTACTTTCAGTGGAAAAAAAGATCCCCTGGACAAATAAGTTTGAGAACTGTTGTTGCAGAACTGCTCAGAACCTTTAAAACACAAATCCTCATCCGCAGGGATCTTCAGGAGGGAGATGACTGATGCAACACAACTTTCTTTCACAGGAGCATCTTGCAGAATACAGTATGAGATACAGAAAGGCTGCATTGAGTCAAGGGCCCAGGCCTTGGGGGGGGTGGGGTAGCTCTCCAGATAGCATCTAATGAGTAGGAACAATCAGGTGGCTTTTTTTTTTTTTTTCCTTACTGGCAAAACTGTGTGTGCACCATGAATGAAGCTGGTCTCCCTTATTCATATCAAAACTAAACCCAAATTAATTGGCTAAATTGGGACTCAACACCTCCAGGGGCCACGCAGAAGAATGCCCCACCACACTTTAAAGTAGCTTACCTCATCATATTTGAGGAAAGGAAAACGCCTATGACGAGTATGCTGCTAATACAAGTCTACAGATAATGCCGTAGGAAAAATTATTTTTCTGAATCATAGCTGGCATAGTCCACATTTTGCATTACACTTCCCCCCTTTTTTAAAATTTTAAACACAGGTCCTTTTCTCTTCTTTCTTTAAATTTTAATTTAGTTATACAAGACGGAATCTCAGTATGTTGCCCAGGCTGGTCTTCAACTCCTGAGCTCAAGGGACACATCCGTCTCCGCCTCCCAAAGCGCTGAGATTACAGGCCTGAGGCACTGTGCCCGGCCTTAAACACAAAGTTTAACTCATTCTTACAATTATCCTGAGATTAGAAAAATGGAAGGGGAAGAAAAATGGCAAGCAGGTAGGCTCACTTCGGCTTATTTGGAACGACAGTTTGCTCAGTTAAAACACACTACTGCCCACAAAGGCCAAGAAAAAGGCTTTTTGCTGCGGGGTCAAAAAGCCGCAAAAAGCCGGGGCGGCGGGGGCAAAAACCCGCAGCGCGAAAAACCTGAGGCGGCGGGGGAAAAAAGCCGTGGCAGCGGGGGCCAAAAGCCATAAAAAGCCGCGGCGGTGGGGGCAAAAAGCCGCAAAAAAGCGCGGCAGCAGCGGCAAAACGCTGCAAAAAACCGCGGTGGCGAGGGCAAAAAGCCGTGGCTTCCGGGGCAAAAAGCCGCGGTGGAGGAGGCAAAAACCTGTGGCGGCCTGGGCAAAAAGCCGCAAAAAGCCATGGCTTCGGGGGCAAAAAGCAACGGCGGCGGGGGCAAAACGCCGCGGCTGCAAAATGCCACGGCGGCGGGTCAAATAGTAGCAAAAAGCCGCGGTGGCGGGGGCAAAAAGCCGCGGCGGAGGAAGCAAGAAGCCGCGGCGGCCCGGGAAGAAAGCCACGGTGGCGGGGTCAAACAGCCGCGGTGGCGGGGTTAAAAAGCCGCGGCGGGAAAAAGCCGGGGCGGCGGGGTCAAAAAGCCCTAGCGGCAAAAAGGTGCGGCGGGGGGGTCAGAAATCCATTGCAGCAGGGGCAAAAAACAGGGGCAGCAAAAATCCGCGGGGGCGAGGCCAGAAAGCCGCGGCGGTGGGGGCAGAGAGTAGGGGCGGCAAAAAGCCGGGGCGGCGGGGGCAAGAAGCCGCGGCGGCGGGGGCAAAAAGCAACGGGGGCGGGGGCAGAAATCCGCGGCTGCAGGGGCAAAAAGCCGCGGCAGAGAAAGCAAAAAGCCGCGGCGGCGGGGACAAAAAGCAGCGGCGGCGGGGGCAAAAAGCCGCGGCGGGAAAAACCTGCGGCGGCGAGGGAAAAAAGCCGCGGCAGCAGGGGCCAAAAGTCACAAAAAGCCGGGGCGGCGGGGGCAAAAAGCCGCGCTGGAGGAGGCAAAAACCTGCGGCGGCATGGGCAAAAAGCCGCAAAAAGCGTGGCTTCGGGGGCAAAAAGCAACAGCGGCGGGGGTAAAATGCTGCGGCGGAGGCAAATAGCAAGAAGCCGTGGCGGCCGGGGAAGAAAGCCGCGGTGGCAAAAAGTCGCGGCAGGAGAAAGCTGCGGCGGCGGGGTCAAAAAGCCATTGAGGCGAGGGCACAAAGCAGGAGGAGCAAAAAGCCGCGGGGGCGGGGGCCAAAAGCCCCGGCGGCAAAAAGACGGGCGGGGGGTCAAAAAGCCACAGCGGCAAAAAGCTGCGGCGACGGGGACAAAAGGCCGCGGCGTCGGGGGCAAAAAGCAGGGGCAGCGAAAAGCCGTGGTGGCGGGGGCTAAAAGCCACAAAAAGCCGCCGCGGCGGGGGCACAAAGTCGCAGCGACAAAAATTCGCGGCGGCGGGGGCAGAAAGCAGCGGCTGCGGGGGCAAAAGGCCGCGGCGGCGAGGACAAAAAGCCGTGGCGGCGAGGACAAAAAGCCGTGGCGGAGAGAGCAAAAAGCCGCGGGGACAAAAAGCCGCGGCGGGAAAAACCGGCGGCGGCGGCAGAAAGCTGCGGCGGCGGGGAAGGTGATGGGGGAAAAAAGCCGCAAAAAGCCGCGGCGTCGGGCGGCGGGGGTGGGGGGGGGGGTGCAAAAAGCCGCGGCGGCGGGGTTAAAAAGCCGGAAAGCCGGGGCGGCGAAAAGCCGCAGCGATAAAAGGATGCGGCGTTGGGGGCAGAAAGCCGCGGGGGCAAAAATTAGGGGCGGCAAAAAGCCGCGACGGAAAAAACCTGCGGCGGCGGGGGAAAAAAGCTGCAAAAAGCCCCGGCGGAAAAAGTCACGGGGGCAAAAAGCGGCAAAAACCCGCGGTGGCAGGGGCAAAAAGCCCTGGCGGCGGGGTCAAAAAGCAACGGGGGCGGGGGCAGAAAGCCGCGGCGGCGGGCGCAAAATTCCGCGGTACCCGGGGCAAAAACCCGCGGCGGCGGCGGCAAAAAGCCGCATTGGCGGGGGCAAAATAGTGGAAATGGGGTAGAAGGCTAGCACAGCTTGGCGTTCCTGGAGTGTGATAAGGAAGGAAAAGTGCAGGGGAAGACAAAGATGTAAGTAGGCTTGACTCAGTGCAGCTGAGAACCCAGATGTTATCTTGATGTTATCAGCTAATTTTTTGTATTTTAGTAGAGAAGGGGTTTTACCACGTTGGCCAGGATGGTCTCGCTCTGCTGACCTCATGATCCATGCACCTCAGCCTCCAAAAATGATGGGATTAGAGGCATGAGCCACAAAGTGCTCAAAAAAATCTATTAATTAAAAAATGTGTATGTAGCCATCTTTAATCTACCATGTCCATTAGAAGATAAATACTATAAGCAAAATAACAACAATGAAAGAAACATAGACTTAGATACTCTGATTTATTTAATAAAAATTTGAAAACACCAAATTACTGTATGATTTAAAAAAATCTGTTACTATTGAGGATGAGGGTTAGTGTTTGGAAAGGGGCAGGAGAAGTATCACTATTTTTAGTAATGTTCTATTTTCATACATGGTTATAAGCAAATACATGTGTTTCATTAATCAAGCTATCCATATTTAATCATTGTACTTTTCTGCATGTATGATATATGTCAATAAAATGTCTTAAATTATATACACCAAAAATTGACAAAACCACAAGAAGACATACACAAATGTTAAACCTAGAGAGAAATCTGAATATAAGTAAGTCTCTGAATGACTGGTAGAACAAACCGAAAAATAATCAGGTTGGAGAGGTTTGGAACAGCATGATTAGCAAAATTGACATATCTGTCTTTTAATATAGGCAGAAACATAGATAAAAAAAAAGACTTGTCTCAGAGTATGATTTCTGAAAATAGTGGAATCGAGTTTGAATCTAGTAAGTACATATAAATAAATGTCTTAAAACTCCTCTTATGTTAGCTAATTAAGAAATACTATTGTAATGGATATTAGAAAATATTTTAATAAATTGGATTTCACACGCTAAGGAAATGATCTTACTTGCATTTGATAGTTCAATTAGATACATATATAACTATAGGTAGTTAAAAATATTTCTAATAACCTTATATACTTTTAAAAAGCATTGATATCTGTTTGCACTATCTGGTCTATAGAGTACACACACCAAACATGATTATAGCTCTTCTGCTATAAACTTCAAGTGTCTAATTAATACAAAAATCTAGAATGAGAAGAGTTCTTTGCAATTTTTTTTTTTTACCAAATAGAATATAGGAAAGATAACTGCAAATATACCTGACACACTTATCTGTGAGTATGGTGGTAGCCTTTCTTTTT
Source organism: Pan paniscus (assembly GCF_029289425.2). Lineage (NCBI taxonomy): Eukaryota > Metazoa > Chordata > Mammalia > Primates > Hominidae > Pan > Pan paniscus. Next base: position 38,652,282 of record NC_073267.2, on the reverse strand, counting down.
ATTTTATTTTATTTTGAGAGAGGGTCTCACTTCATCACCCAAGATGGAGTGCAGTCATGTGATCAGAGCTCACTGAAGCCTTCACATACTGTGCTCAAGCGATTCTCCCACCTCAGCCTCCTGAGTAGCAGGGACTGCAGGTGCATGACACCATACTAGCTAATTTTTGTAAAGATGGGGTTTCACCGTGTTGCCCTGGCTGATCTCCATCTCCTGGACTCGAGAGATCTGGCCACTTTGGCCTCCCAAAGTGCTGGGATTATAGTTTTGAGGCACCGCGATCAGCCCAGCCTTAAAAAAGGCTGACTAGAGATCTTTATCTATGTATATCTGTATCTATCTATAAAATAAACATGTTTATTATATAAAAATATATATTATTGATAATATATAAAAATTTTTATTCAAGGTAGAAATACATAAAGAAGGTGCATGTAGAGCCTGGGTCATTGTGTAGTGAAGCTCAAGGCCTCTGAAGAAATGCCCCTTGCCTCTTTTGTCTGGGCTAGAATCCGAGAAGGGAAAGCAGCAGATGCACTAGTTCCCAGGTTCTTGGCATCCTACAGAGAGAAACATGTTTGAGCTAGGGTAGCGTTAAACACCCTTGTTCTTACTCTCCTGTTTTATGTAGTGAGCAAAGACTAGCTTCATGAGAACAGACTGTGACAGTTAAGGCTGTCTGTTATGTTGTGCAGCATTCATTGAGAAATTCTAGCACCTGAAGACCTCTGGGCCATTGGAGGGTAGGTGCAGGGGAGGAAAGGGAAGTTTGCATACCTGCTGTGGAGAGAACCCCTGGGAAGCACAGACCTTGTCCTAACTGAAGGCAGACCCCTTGCTAACCAGCTTCTCATCAGCCAACCCTGGATGAGTATCCATGTCTATATACTAAATAATCCTTACTGCTTTTCTTCATATGGGCAAAGTATGGTTTACAGGGACTATTGTTCCTTTGAACACCCATCATGCTAACCCCTCCCCGTTGTGGGAAAACAGGCTTCCATATGTGTCTTATTGGGAAACACATAGGCAATTTCTATGTTTTTTACTGCATCTATTTCATGGATATGGGAACTGAATAGTGCCCATCAAAGGCTCACCTGATGTTGGAAATTGATCTGAGAGCGCGGAAGGACAGAATTCTTTGTTCCTGGGCAGCGGTGGTTGAGGGATGATTTTGTGGCAGCTACAGTGGCAATGATGGAGGCAGAATGGAGGGCTCAGTACCAAGACAAGGAGAGACTTGGCCTCACAATGGCAGCATTGCAGGGGTGCGCTCTACAGAGCATTTGCTCACATGGTTTTGGGCATTGTCTCTAACTACATTGCTTCCCCAATAGGTTGACCCATTCTAAATAACTTCTTTTCTCTTTAAAAAAGCAAACTTCATTTGTATTACTTGCAATTGTAAATGACACCAATTGGCCAGTTATCATTCAAATCCTCTGTTACTTAATCCTGCCTTTTCCTGACATATGCAACTTTCCCCTAAAAAATTGGACACTTTGTTGCTTACTCATTGTCTTTACACATTTTAAAATGTTGCTTTATGCCCCCAATCCCTAACTACATTTTCAATGTTTTGCAAGTAGAGTACATGTGTTCTTGATTTACATGAAGCTCAAAATAATGGTTATAGTAACTAGTACTTCATAATTAAGCAAAAAGCTCTTATTGAAAAATGACAGAACTATACATAGAGATGACAACATGGAGAGATATTTCGTGAGATCACAAAGTTATAGTATGGCAGAACTAGAACGTTGAGTAGAGACTCTGTGTTCCCAATCATTATTTCTACCACCAGCTTTCTATTTTGATGGTAATAACGTTCCTATGTGGGAAACCCTACATATTTACCAATGTTTAGTTCATTGACAAATAAATAGAAAGAGCTTCGAGAACACTCTAATCTTTAAAAAATAAAATATCTGTAATTGGCCATACGAAAAAATTTGTACTTGACATATACTGAGATCGTTTTATTTTGTGCTAGACAAATGAAGTCATAGAACAGAATGTGCTTTAAATATTATGAATAGTGCTTGCGTGTGTCTGTGTGTGTGTGTGCGCGCCTATAGATGCATATTAGGCCACTGAAAAGTTTTATTATTCTTTCCAGGAGAGAGACTGCCAACTTTTGAACCTAATTAGAACAAGTATATTGCTTCTTCATATTTTTATTAAGGCAAAGAGAGTCTAGTTAAAAATAATTCAACTTGTTGTGGAAATGCTATAAATTGTGTGAAGTGAGTTGCTGGCTATGGCTTGTCAAGCAAATATATTGTACAAATCTTAGGGGAGAATTAGTGCTTATGCATTAAAGTCAAATCATCTTGCAGCACACTGAGAAAAAGGTTAGATTTTTAAAATAATTTCAAAGTCATGAAAAGAGTAAATATGCTCAACAAAGAGCCTAGTAACCCCCAATGACCAATTCCCCTTTTATATAGTTTGGTATCTGAATTAGAATCCCAGAATCTACAAATTCCTCTGGGTGTGGCTGCTGCATTTTGAAGATTTTATAACACTGCCATCACCAAGCTCTCTTTTGAGATTCACTTTAAGGAGATAATTTACGGGCAACCAGAGAGCATAAACCAAAGTAGATATTTATCTAGATAGCTAGATACATCTCCATATCATTGACAGGATACCTTCTGGCCGAGTGTGAGTACAACCTATGGGTGTGGTTGGAGAGAACATGTGTTCCACCGGAATGGCAGATCAAGATTATTCCTTCTCATCTGCTGCAATGGCTCATTGTGTTAAGGAGAGGAGCGAGACAGCAAGAACTGCATTCATTCAGTCATACAGACCAAAAGGAGGAATGTCGCTCAGCCCTCTAAACTGACCCAGAACCCAGCTCATGTCTCAACTGCTACCTCTACTACTTAGAAAGAAGGAACTCCACCAAAGCAGGGTTCTGGACAAATATATTTTTATTGATCATATACAAATAGATGAAGATGGACTTGGATGTTAAGAAAAATAATACTATACAAAATCAAGAGTAGACAGTTGCCCCTAGACTTAAATTAAGAGTGTGTACATTAGATAATTTAATCCAATGTATCAGGTAAAAACTTGAACAAACCTTTTGGCCTCTTCCTTAAAATTCAGGGAAGCATGTCCTCCACAAAACAGAATCAAAATACAAATAAAAGACTGGCTTAAGATGAAAGGAAACCTTATAAATGAAAAGAAGCCAGATGAGAGGCACTTAACTGAGAATGAAAAGAAACTGAGTGGACAAAATAATTATGAGAAGATGAACCTTCAAATCAGAAAGAGGGAAAAAAGCTTATTTGATACTATGGGAACTCAAAAGAGAGTGAAGACAAATGTGAAAATTCCAAGAGTACAGAAAAGTAGCATAACTAAATTAAGAGCATGAGAAAAAGTATACAATTTTGAGTAATAAGAACAGAAATCAAAAGTTAGAATTGTATGTTATATTTTAGTAGAGCAACACTGAAGAAGAATGAAAACAAGAAATAATATGACTAAATATGAACATATGGAGAACAGAATAATATTTTTAAAATTTTTAGTTTCTAAGCTTATTTGAAATTTTAATTTTGTTTTCTTATGTAATACCAGAGTTATTAGGAAGGTATTATCTAATAACACTATTTTCAGTGATATTTTAAGTATTTGTCCTAGAAAAATTTCTATTTTTAAAAAATGTATATTTAAAAATACATTAAATGTGTATATACATCAATCATATGTATCGATTTCTGTTTTCTTTGAATTGCAAATGAAATTTGTATTTTTGTGTTCCTGGAATAAAATAAACTTGGATGGATTGTAATATATTATTCATGCTGTAATTCAATGTATTTGAATACTTTAAGAATGTTATATTTATAGTTAACAGATATTGACCTATAAATTTTCTATCACATAATGATGCTGTGAGACAATCTAAGAAGAATTAAAATTTAAATTCATGTATTCCTACTTTTTTCTCTCTTCTCTAACTTTAATATATTTTAATTACAGATGGAGGAACAGATAGATGTTAGATAAATAGGTATATAATAGATAGATCATCCAAAATTCTTATTCTTATGGTTTTATGTAGTCAGTATTTACTTATATTTTTCTACATGTTTATCCTTGCAATTTAGTTCACTACTTCCTGCACCTTTGATGTCATATATATAAACAGGAAATAACACATGGTGGCCGGGATGTAGAGAGAGCCACAGGACTTGCGAATAAAATCCACAGGCAAGGATGTGGCGATTCCTTTTGCAGTATTGGAGGGAATGCCAAACGCTATGTTTGCTGTGGAAAAGAGTATGGTAGTTGCTCAAAACGTCAAAATGGTATTGCCATATGATTCAGCAGCGCCACATCTCAGGATAGCAAAAGAATTGAAAGCAGAGTCTTGAAAAAATATTTGCACATTTATGTTTGGAGCAGCATTATTGACAATAGCTAAAACGTAGAAGCAATTGAAGTGTCCAAAAACAGATGAATGGATAAGCACAATATGATATATACATGCAATGGAATATAATTCAGCCTTAAACATGAGGGAAATATTCTCACATATGTTGCAACTTGGATGAAACTTGAGGATATTATGCCAAGTGAAATAAGTTAGTCAGTGAAGGACAAATACAGTATAATTCCATTTGTATAAGGGACTTAAAGTGGACAGAATCATAGAGATAGTACAATGATTGTTGCCAGAAGCTGGGGGGAGGAGGAAATCGGGAAGTACTGTTTAATGGGTATAGAGTTTCAGTTTCACAAGATGAAACGAGTTATGGAGATGGATGGTAGGGACGGCTGCACAATGTTATGACTCTATTTAGTACCACTGAACTGTACACTTAAAATGGTTAACAGAGTACATTTTATGTTATGTGTATTTTACCACAATAAAAAAATAAAATACCTTAGGAACACTTTCATGAAAGAGTCCACATAAAATTTATTTTAATGCATGTGTTTATGCATAACTTTCTATTTTTCTCTTTTCTATTTATATTCCAAATTAGAATATAATGCTAATCAAGCAGAGTGGCTGTGTTTCTTGCTTCCTCTAGTCTGCAGGTAGCATACAAATGTAATAAACTACTTAGTAATGTCACATCTATTTATTTTCTGCCTTATACCAAGCTTGTGGGATTCTCTTAAATACAACATTTTTATACTTACACCTAGGCAATACCCATTAGCATCGCCTTCCTAAATCAGGGGAAATTGAGTCTCTGTAAGGTGGAGTAACTTACTAAGATACAAAACTCAGCATTAAAGTCTGTATACTTCAATATCCTGCCCTCTTCTCATTTGTCTTTACTGCCTTTTATGTATGTGTTAGATGTTCAATAAATTCTCTTTTTTAAACTGTATTTAAGCCGTGGAGCAGTGTTTTGTTGAAAATTAATATGATATAGGACACTTTTCCTCCTTTCATTTATGATCCAGTTCATGAAAACGAGAAATTCTTTCATTGTGCTAGAAGCTGAAAATAATGAAAATGCCACTTTCTACATTAAACAGAAACAGAAGGGAATTGAGGTGAATTGCATGAGACATAGAAAACAAGTGGGAATGAAATCTAGTATAATTTCCCCTTTGTGTACCTTTGTTATTCAGCATTTGAGAATATGTTTCCCCCAAATATCTTCCCATCTTAATTCATGTCTATAAAGTAGACATTTATGTCTCACCTTGTCAAGAAGGGCAAACTCTAACATAAACATTTCCCAAAAATGCTTCCTGCTAAAACGTAAGCTCAGTCTGGCTAGAAATTAAGCGCACTTCATAAAGATGAATTGGTAGCTAATCTTTGCATGCTGTTCTCTGAACTTGAGTGAAAGCTCTCCATCAGGCATACAGGGAATGACGGAAAAGGTGACAACAGAAGATGAATGCTATGTCACTAACCTTCAAAGATGACTTCCCTTTTCTTTCAAATTTTTGATATCTTAAGACTTCATTAATTCATCTCTCTTTGCCCTTGGTTCAACATTGTGCTATATCAAAACTCATGTAAAGCAATGATCTAATGTAATAAAAATGGCATTTTTCTTTCATGTAGATGCAAGCTAACTGGCATTTTTACAATCAACGTATTTCCTTTGTCAATTTTTCATTCTGTATTGGAAGTAATTGATAGGTATTTCTGAAGGGATGAAGATGTTTCTGTGTTCATTGTGATGCAAACGTTTTTTTAGACCTAGTGGTGTTTGTAAAACAATTTGTGCCAGCTGACCAAGGACCACTGTGGCAGAAAGCAGCAAACTTGCATAAGATGTCACTGCCTCATAAGTTGGCTTTGAAAACTAGGGGCTTACTCTATAGTCCTATGAATCAAAGACATTGATAGATGTAGTATAAGATTACAATCATATTTTCCTTTTGACAGTCACATTATAAAGCATGATGTATTGCAATCAATCTCAATTAGCTGATCACAATTAAAATTGATAATGTTTATTATTGCGATAAACAATCATGACTCTCCTGTTCTCAAATGTGCAAGTAATCCTTGTAGTTTTAATACAAATTTGCATATTATTACTAATTGATTTAATCTCATTGATTTGGTTCATGGATCCAATTTATTAAAATATTGATAATGGGGTAGTGATTTGTCTCTCCATTTCATTTACACTAAAAGCCACAATTCTTACAATGGTCTGCAAGCCCATCATGATCTGCCGCATGTTAACTGCCAAAATTCTTTTATATATTCACCCTTGGTCTTACCAGTGGTCCTGGCCACCTCACTGTCTTCTGGACATGCCAACATGCTGCTGTCTTATGACCAAGACTCTAGTTAATTTCTTGGCTTGGAAAGATAGCCCTCCATATATCCATTGATCAGCTCATTCCACTTCCTCAAGTCTTTACTGAAACCTCACATTCTCGATGAGACCTATTCAGTATTTCAAACTGCCTCCCAGCTGCAACATTCCAAAACCCCTTACTCTTCTGTGTATTTTTGAAAGGATTTATTGAGATATAATTTACATAGTGTAGAGTGCACACACTAATGTCTACAAATCAATGGCTTTTAGTATATGCACAGATAAGTGGAGCCATCATCACAATGAATTTTAGAGCATTTTCATCATTTCCAAAAGAAACCCCACCTTCTCTAGCTGTTAACCTCCTATTCACCCAACCCCTACACAATCCTAAGCAACCACAAATCTGTTTTCTGTCTCTATAGATTTTCCTATTCTATTTTCATCTAAATAGAATCATACAATAGGAGGCATTTTGTGCCTGGCTTCTTTCAGTTGGCATAATGCTATCAAAGTTCATATAGGTATTGCTACTTTATTTGTTTTTATAACTATAATATTCAATTTCATGGATATAACATTTTGTTTATCCAATAATATTTCTATTGACATTTGAGTTGTGTTCAGCCTTTGGCTATTTTAAACACTGCTGCTAAATATGCTTGTGTACAATTTGTGTTTGAACACCTCTTTCCAATAATCTGGGTGTATACCTAGGAATAAATTTCTGGGTCATATGACAATTCTATGTTTAATATATTTAGAAGCCACCATACTATTTTCCAAAGTGGCCATTTCTAGCCATAGAGTAGCTAATTGTGGTTTTGATTTGTAGTTGCCTGATGAGTGATGCTATTGAGTATCTTTTTATGGGATTATTGACCGTTCGTGTATCTTCTTGGGAAACACATCTATTCCTGTCATTTATCAGTTTTGAGTTGGGATATTTGTTACTGAGTTAAAACAATTTTTCTATATTCAAGATACGTATATATACAGACATATAGATATGTGTTTTTCAAATATCTTCTCACAATTTTTGAGCTGCCTTTTGACTTGCTTGGTTGTCCTTTGAAACACCAATGTCTTTAATTTTTAAGAAATTTTAAATATCTAATTTTTATTTTGTTGCTCATGTTTTTGGTGTTACAGCTATTTCTTTGCTAGATCCAAAATCCTGAAGATTTTCCCATAAGCTTTATTCTAGCTCTTGTATGTATGTCTTTAATTCATTTGAGTTAATATTTTTGTATGCTTTGGGGTAAGGGTTCCAATTCATTATTTTGCAAGTGGTAATCCACATGTACGTTGTTGACACAGTTTGTTCAAAGACTGTCTCTTCCTCATTGAATTGCACATGGCACCACTGTAAGAATCCATTGACTATAGATACATAGTTTTATATATGGACTCTCAATTCTCTTCCATCAAACTATATATTTTTCCTTCATCAGTATTGTGTTGTCTTGATTACTGATGCTTTGCCGTAAGGTTTGGAGCACGGTTGTGTGAATTTTCCTAATATGTTTTCTTTTTTCAAAACTATTTTTGCTATTTTGAGTCCCTGACAATTCCATGTGTATTTTAGAATCAGCTTATCAGTTTCTAGACAGAAGTCTGTTGGGATACTTGCAGTGATTTCGTCAAATCTGTAGTTCAAATTGTAAAGTACTACAATATTAAATCTTCCAATTCATGGGTGTAAGATGTTTGCTAATTATTTAGATCTTCTTTAAACAAAAATTTTTAATTTTCAGAGTAAAATCTTCTATCACATTTTCCAAATTAATTATTATTTCTTTTTTGATGCTATTGTAAATTGAAATGTTTTCTTAATTTCATTTTGAGGTTTTCATTGTAGATGTGTGCAATTGATTTTTGTATATTTATCTTGTATGCTGTAACATTGCTGAAATAATTTACTAGTTCTATCGTTCAGTGGATTCCTTAAAATTTTCTATATACAAGAATGCTATTTGCAAATAAAGTTTTATTTCTTCCTGTTCAATATGGGTGACTCTTATTTCTTTACTTGCCGATTTGCCCTGCATAAAATCTTTAGTACAGCGTTGACTAGAAGAGGTCAAAGTATGTATCTTATTCTTATCTCTGACCATAGCGGGAAAGTATCCTTTCTTTCACCACTAAGTTGAATGTTTGCTGTTGGCTTTTCACAGGTGCCATGTATCTGGTGTAGAAAGTTCTCTATTCCTGGTTCATTGAGTTTTTATTTTTATTTGTAACCATTAAAGCATTTGGATTTTGTTAAATGTCTTTTCTGAATCTATCGAGATGATCATGCAATTCTTGTTTCTTATTCTATGTATAAGATGTATTACCTTAATGGATTTTGGGCTTTTAAACCAACCTGGGATTAGTAGTATAAATTTCACTTTGTCATAGTGTATAATTCTTTTATATGTGCTAGATCTATTTGTTAGTATTTTTTAAGGAATTTTGCATTTATACTTATAGTAGTTTTATTTTTCTATGCTATTTGGACTAACTTTTGTATCAAGGTAACACTGGCCCCACAGAATAAATTGGGAGGTGAATATTTCTCTTTTTAAAAAAAGTCAAGAATTAATATCAGTTAGTCAATACTAACATATATGATTAATATTATAAATTATTAATTTCTCTAATTTTTATTTGCTTCCTTCTGCTTGCTTTAGGTTTAGTTTGCTATTTTTTTCAGTGCCTTAATGTGGTAGGTCATCTTATCTCATCCGTTCCTTTGTCTTTTCATTTTCTAAATAGTGTCTTTTTAGCATCAGGTGAGCTCCCCAGGTTGGTAGTACTCCATGTTTATTGCTGTACAACAATGACAGGTAATATGTCCTGAAGACAGTGGAAACTTAACATTCAAAATCCTCCTAGATTCCACCTTGTGTGATATGTCTCTTCCTTTGATTGGTCCTAATTTCTACCCTTTCTCTATTATAAATCATGAGTACAATAGCATTCAGTGAGTTCTGTGAATCTTTCTAGTAAATTCTTGAAACTGAGGGGGTTCTGGGGAAACCCCTGAACTGGCCGTTGGTGTCAAAAGTGAGAATCGTCTTATATGGCCTCTTCCTTTGGACTTTGCAGCTGGACCCAAACTCTGCACAATTTGGGCCAGAAGTCTCGTGTTGACTTTGCAGCCTACATTATCTTGTATTTTGTCTAACCCTTAATAAATTTCCTTTCATCAAATATTGTATTTGTTACCCCAAGATTACCATCATGTTTTTTTCTCCAAATAACTAACATTGGGAGAAATAGCCAGCTGAATCTGTAACTCAACAGAAACAAGTGATCCACATACCATATAAGTGACCATTTCATTTTGCCTCTTTCCACCAAATCTTAGCAACCTCAACCATTGCCATGAGCCACTGTAGGCCTACCGTCTACAAACAAACAAGTATCTTTTAAAAACACTTCATACTCCCATTTGATAAATTTCCCAGCAAAGAGATGCCTACTTTAACTCTATGCAAGTGGCTCATATTCGCAAAGTCTGGAGATATTATTCATGTAGTGTGAGAAAAATCATCCCAGCGATGCCAGCACATTCTTCTTGCCATGATCTGCTAGGTTTGCAAACATGTTCAGGCCACAGGTGAGAGATTTGTATTTCACAGTACAATTTTATGGAGGGCATTGAAATTTAGATTGAGCATTTTAGTACAGTCACACATCACTGAATGATAAGGATACGTTCTAACAGATGCATCCATAGGCAATTTCATCATTTTGCAAACGTCAGAGAGAATATTACAAACACCTAGTTTGTACAGCCTACCACGTCTAGGTTATATGGTATAGCCTCTCTCTCCTAGGCTACAAACCTGTGAACTACATTACTGTACTGAATACTGCAGGCAATAAGAACACAGTGATAACAGTTTATGTATCTAAACATACTTAAACATAGAAAAGTATGTAAAAATATGTATTATAATTTCATGGGACCACTTTTGTATATCTAATCCGTCTTTGACTGAAATGTTATTATGCATGATATGACTCTATGACAAAAATAACACATTGTAAAAAATGTACACATGTACCAAAGATATTATAAAAATAAAAATTTTTATTCAGTGTAAGAATTTGTAATGATCACAAAATATTCACAGTTTATATTTAAGTACAGTTTCAAATGCCTAGTGCAATTACTATTTATTTCTTTGTGTATTTTAAACATATATGTAATATTTTTCAGGTTCAACAATATATATCAATCCTACTGGCTCTTATAAATATTAGTTAAAATCAATTGGTAAATTCATGTATATATATGCACACGTGTGTATCAGTGAGTGTGTGTGCATGTATGTGTGTGTAAATGTAATTGTATGTGTGTGTAAATGTAATTGGATGCATCCTAATATTTAGCCTTACCTACAAGATTTCCAAGATTCATTTATTATCTTTAGATGATGTGCATTTAACGATTTACCAAATAAAACTCTAATCGTGGAAAACATCAAGATGATATTAAATTCATCTTGTGCACATAATTGTTTCTATAAATTTATGTTTCTTGCAAAACTTGCAGTAATGCTCATGCACAAAATAATTTTCTAAATAAAAATAAAAATATTTTCTCAGTCATTAATTCTTAATAATTATTTCTCCCAAATAATTAATGTGAATTAATTCTTAATTCTTAATTATAGAATAATGTAGCCCTTCAGAGTTCAGAAACTTTTACATGTTGTACACATTTCACTAACCAGAACAACTTCTGAAATATTGGCGTTAATTAATGTCACTCAACAATTATTGATTTCAAAGAAATTAAATACCATTCATATTCTGAATCACAAGGGTACTTTGGCATCTAATTTAATCAAGCTCTTTGTATCATCATCTACACTTTAATTACTTAACAAACATTTCTCTGTGTGAGAAAGATTGAGCAGGTTATTGTGCTTTTTTAAGATGCAACTTTTCCTTAATCTAGAGATAGGCAATGCTCCCTATAAGGGACAAAGAGAAAAATGAATGAGCAATAGAGATGTGACAGGCATGGAAAAAGACACTACATTTATCAAACAAATAGGGCCACAGATGACGATAATGGGGACCAAATCTTGAGATACTGACTCAGTTTATAACCGCACTATATAATAGAGCAAATCATTTGTTATTTTTTTGACAAATGGAATTTAATTTAATTAAGATGAATACAGTGTTTTAAACAAGGCAGGTCATCTTAAAATAAAATAGTGGAATAAAGTGATAAAACCAATGTGAAAATCATAAACATTTTATAAAAAATTTTTGTCATATCATTTAATATTTTTGTTTATTTAAAATCACCCAAATCAAAATAATTTTATCTTAATTAACAAATAATCATCAGAAGCTTAACTAATTTTTACTTTATAATACTAGGTTTAAAAATTCTTAACTATATTTTTAATCATATATGCTTATATATAGACATAGGATATATAGGATAGACACAGGATATATATTTACATGTTCACAATATTATGTTGTTATTGTTCCTATGGATGTGGTTTTTCAATAGAATTAATAAGTACTTTTAAAAACTTTCAGTTTCAATGATATGTATGTTTGATTTTTCTTTGAGAAAGCATACATGTATTGATAGGTAATAATATGAAAATCTTCTAAAGGCATTACAGAAACATGAAAATGTAATTAAATACTCACTAATTTGTAATGTTTTATGTAAGCGGAACACATTTAACTGAAAACTGCTTTTATATAATACTCAAACGAGACTAAAAACATTTTAACTAGCGGAGTAAGTCTTCAAATTGATAATCGGAACTATATAAGAATAGAAACTTCAGGCACTCAAATATTTGAAATGCTACAAAACATTTACATAAACTATTATTTAACAATTTCTGTTTGTAGAGTGCTATACAGTAATCAATGTAAATGACATCTCAAGTCTTTCTATAGCTTCGACCGCATTTACCTCCTAATTTTAATTATTAATACGTTGGAGCAGTGCATACAACTAGATTCTGATCTTCCTTTTTAATGAGTAAAAATATGTCCTTTGAGACAGCATTAAAGAAAGAGCACCTTGTATAAATTCAATGCCAAGAGACAAGATATTCTTGATTCTGAAGTCTTGTTCTTTGATACAGCAATGTAATTAATAATAAGAAGAAAAGCAGGACATAGATGTGGAGTCTATTTTAATCAAAAATTGTCTATAGATTTTGATGATAAAATTTAAAAATCTACTATATTTAGTTACAAAAAAACTTGGTTGTGGGAACATTTTTGGTCAATAGAACACCCCTACCAAATGCTGACAAGAAAAAAAGTTAGGTACCACCTTTCTTCTCTGCAGATGGCCTGAAATGGGTTAATTTGAAAGAATGCTTCCAAACCTGAGGTGACCCCTGAGAACAGCATAATCCACTGCTGTCTCCCACATTCAGTTTCTCAGTTTGTGCTCTTTTAATTTTGGAGGGAGGGAAGCCAGTCATTTAAATCGATCTTCAGCATGATGGCAGAGCCAAGGAGTGTGGACAGGTGGCACGGTGTCTGACTTTGTTCCAGCAGCCACTTGGGCTTTCTCTGGGTCTTCTCTGCCCTAGGGATAGCACCACTATTGAAAACATATCTTTGTGACATTCTCTATGCCAGGAACTCCCAACACATTTTCCTTGAAACTGATGAAATGAATAAAAATAAACCAAGAGGTGTGCTATTTGTTTCTCTTTCTTCCTTTCTGCAGGCCTTCTTGATCTTCTAATATTTTTAAATACATTGTCGATCACCAAAAGGAGCAGAAGAGCTTTATTGATTTGTAGCAGATGTATTAATAGCCCAGCCCCTATTCCTTACCTGTAGCTGCTGGGAAGAAAACCATTCTTAACACTCTACAAGGTCTCATCTCCAGAATTTGCACCTGTTTCTAGCTGAGGACTTTCTCTAGCAGCACGGGAGCTTGTTACTGGGCATGAAGTGGGAAGAAAAGGTGAGGGTAACTAAGAAGAATCTCCCTGGATTCAGTGATGTAATTCTGAGGCATGTTCCACATAGCTTCCCAGAGAATTAAGCCCAGATATCTAACACAGGAACTTGCCTCTTAACACGTGTGGTATTGGCTTTTCTATCTTTCCTGTTTTATTTTGTTCTTTCTTGTCTCACTTTCGCTGTGTCCTCACTTCTGCTTTAAGAATACCCAAACAAATACGTTCATTTATTTTTTTAGACTCTCAGAACACAGTTGATAGTTGAACTTGTAATCTATGATAATCAACTTGGATGCTATACTGACAGGAAGATGGTGAACTCACAATGTCTAATTAAGATAAAATTTAAAAATATATTGATTCATGTCCAAAGATTTAAAAAACCTAAGCGGCAGTGTCACAATTTCTTTTTTTAGTTTACAAGGTTTCTTAAACGCCTACAATTATTTTAAAGGAAGCCTTATGTCTAGGAAAAATTGAGACATATGGAATAAATTACTAACCCATTTCTCCTTGAAATCCATTAGATGCTTGATGATTTTTCACATATATTTCTGAATTGAAAAGCTAGTTGCGAATTATTTTTATCAGCATGTAATATTTTGTTTTTAACAGTGAATTGAAGGTTTAAAGATTAAATTATTCTATCCAGAGAATTAAAAGCAATTATTTCACAAGGAGAACATGTGTATGTTGACACGACATTTTAAAATCTAGAATTTAAAGTAGGTCCCATATACTTTTGAGTCAATTAGAATATGTGTGTATCAGTGTGTCTACAGTTTTACACCTGTCAAAATGTACTTGAACTACAACAATTACCTTGAACAATTTTGGAATTTATTATTCCTCTGAAACTGATTGAAAGAATTATGGTAGAGTGAAATTCTGATTGGCATAATTTGGGAGAGAAATTATTCCTTGGACATCAACCTCTGCCAAGATAGTTTATAATGACATTGAGACTTTTTGATTTACAAAATTTGTTATATAAAAAATACTAAGATGATGGCAGATAATACACAGACTTTAATTAAAATTATACTAAAATTAAATGTTTAAATAGAAGGGTACACGGCACATCTAATTGTATGTTTATATATTTTATTTGTGCATTTTATTCCTAGGGTTGCTTTTGCTTTAGTTTGTAAAACGTTATTTTTATGATAATGTAGCATATACTAAATAAAGAAAAATCAGGAAATAGAAAATGAAGAAGAAAACATTAGCTATTGTCAACCAAATAAAAATTGTGCAATCTCTAAGCACATGAACTATGTATTATTTGTACAGCATGTACAGTGTTTATGCTTCACAAGGTGAGGTAGAGACTGCAAAACATTGAACCTGGGACAAATAAAAAAGTAAGGAAATTTTCACAATATATTAATATTATAGAAAATGTTGAACTTAACAGTTAAGATACAAGTAGTGAAAAATGATACTATTTAAGGAGATCTAGAAAATTTAATCTATATCTGTAATGTGTGAGAAGTATTAGAATAATGCTTGTATTTCTGGATTGGCATCGATTTCTATTGAGACTGGAAACATAGTAGAAGTGAGGGGAAGAGAATTTAAATTGTGGATACTTGAGTTTTGTACCTAGGAGTTCGAGAAATACATTTTGTTACTATCAAAGCAGTTGGCACAAGAGTGTACAAAATTCCCTAATTGTGTCTATGTGGAGAAGACATAGACAAACAGAGAATAGCCAAACAGAAATAGCAAAAAAGCACAAATAAATTTTACCTGTATTTTTACGTAAAAGCCAATTAGAGTAGGAAAACATGAAATTTGTGTTTTATCAAAATTTTTCTCTTTCTCATAATATAGT
Organism: Pan paniscus; assembly: GCF_029289425.2. Lineage (NCBI taxonomy): Eukaryota > Metazoa > Chordata > Mammalia > Primates > Hominidae > Pan > Pan paniscus. The sequence continues at coordinate 38,636,704 of NC_073267.2, read as the reverse complement.
TGATTACATTACTGGAAAAAAATTGAAGCATTGGTGTGTTCACAAAAAAAAAAAAAAAACAGGAAAATATAAGGTCAAAACCATGGGAATGCAGGGAGCAGACAAAATATACCTAAACATCGAAACTGATTTTGCCCTACGGACATGTACTAAAATGAATGAGCGCAGATTCCTACTGTCATACATCACATAGGACAGTAAAGAAATACATAGTTTTTCCCAAGATAGGGCATCACACAGGAGCTCCTCCCTAAAGCTAGCACCAAAATTTCTATCCTCAGTATACAGAAGAATCAGAGGTAAATTAGTCCCGTTTCACATTCCCTGGAAAGGGCAAATAAAAATGACTTGAGATTGGACAGATTTAAAGAAACTCAATCATTAATGATTTACAGCAATTAATTTAAAAACTGTTTAAATGTGCAGTCCAAACATACGTCCAAACACCTTTAGGCCAAGAATTAACATAATGTGGTCCCAGAATGGTGGTGCCTTTAGTAGACTCACAAAAAAATTCAAATTCTCTTTGGCAAATTTTCTTCTTACTAATCCTCAAAAGTGCACAAAAATAATTTTCAGAGAAAAATAAATATTTGTCATTCAAAGGCATCTAAGTATGCAAGGAAATGATATTCCACCATTTGAAAGGAAAGCAGAAAAAGAGTACAAACAGATCCACAAAGGTTCATTAGTAGAAATATCACTGTTAGATTATAAAGCATATTTGCTGTAAAAAAATTAAAAATAAAACGAATATATTTTTAGGAGACTAAAAAACTGATGTAGCAAATTTGAAAACCAGTTCGTATAAAAATATAGTATTTTAAAATAAAAACTCAAAAATGAACTAATCAGATTAGAGATTGACATGGTGTGAGTTCATAAATATTTCAGAATGCATTACAGAAAATTTTAAAATAATGCAAAATGTGGACAGAATCATGAAGAGACATGGAAGATACAGTGAGAAAGTGTAGCATGTGTTTAGTGAGTGTTCTCATAGAAGAAGTGAACTGGGAAGGGAAAATATGTGATGGTATTTTGGCTGAAAGTTCTCTAGACTTTTGTAGGACACTAATCTGCACGTTCAAAAATTCCATGCGTGCTAAGCAAGCTACAATGGAGATAAACCTACACCTACGTATCTCCTAGAGAAACAGTAAACAATCAGGAAGGGAAAAATATTTCAATTAGCACTAGAAAAATCAAATTACTTTTAATCATATTCAAATCTGAAAGAATGAAAGGTAAAATAAACAATATTATTTGTTAAGAATAATAATGCCATTCTGAAATTCTCAACCAAGAAAAATATTCATCAACCTATGGCTAAATAACATATTTAGAGACAAAAAACAAGATGCCACCAGCAGAATTCCACTAAAGCAACTAAAGAGAAAGTCTGAAAACATGCTTCAGAAAGGTTGAAGTTCTGAAATCAAAGAATGAACACAGAGCAAAATATATTGTAAACATACACATAGATCTAAATAAAAAATTAGGTGTTGAAACAAAAAGATATTTAAAATTAGATAAGTAATGCAATATGTATGTTAGGAGGCAACTTATTAGGGCTGAAGTATTCAAAGACCGCTTAACTGTCTGACAAGAGCAGAAAGGTGAGTATGACTTTGCAACTCTGTTTTTTTTTTTTTTTTTTGGAGAAGGAGTCTCACTCACTCTTTTGCCCAGGCTGGAGTGCAGTGGCGCCATCTTGGCTCACTGCAACCTCTGCCTCCCAGGTTGAAGCAATTCTCCTGCCTCAGCCTCCTGAGTAGCGGGGATTACAGCCACGTGCCACCATGCCTGGCTAATTTTTGTATTTTTAGTAGAGACGGGGTTTCACCATGTTGGTCAGGCTAGTCTCCAACTCCTGACCTCGTGATCCACACGCCTCGGCCTCCCGAAGTGTTGAGATTACAGGGGTGAGCCACTGCGGGTGACCGACTTTGGAACTGTAATAAATTCACTGGACATTATGCATTTCTCTGTTGTATGTATGAAAACCATAAAAATAAAAGTCATAATTTAAAAACAAGAAGACAGAAACTGATAGGAAAAAATGAGGCATTATATATATATAGAGAGAGAGAACAAATTAACAAAACAAATTAAGTATAAATGATCAAAGATTAACTTAAACCTAAGTAGACAGTGTTTTTGTTAAAATACAAAGATTGGCAAAATTTAAAAAATCCGTCTCTATCATAGTTACAAGAGAGGCAACTAATATATAAATTTACAGAAACTTTGAAGTTCAAACAATACAGATAGTGTGTATATATATTATATACATACAAACATACTACATGAACATAATTTTTTAAAAAGTTACTATGTAGACAAAATAGAATGTAAGTTAGAAACATTAAGTTAGTCTAACAACTGTGGTAAAAGTTTTAAGTTATTAAGAAGATGTGATGACTTAAATGTGCATTAGCCTGATACATATATACATATATACACATGCACCACACACTCTCTCACATACACACATACACACACACGTACTTAGAGAGAGAGTCAAATTATATAAAGCAAAAATATCAGCAAGTAAATAGAAATGGATAAGCTCCCAAATCATTGTAGACATTTCAAACACACATCTTTCAGTAATAGATAAAGGAAAAAATTAAAAGATTAAGTTTTAAAAGAAGCTAGTGGATTTTAAAAAGGGCAAATGTTATATAAGGAACATGAATATTATCATTCATGTTATTTTCATGTTCATACAGAATACTTACAAAACTTAACATTTTCTAGACCATACCACAAATTCAAACAATTTTCACGGAAATAACATGACACAGAATATATTTTCTTTTTTTCATATTTTTTTATTATACTTTAAGTTTTAGGGTACATGTGCACAATGTGCAGGTTAGTTACATATGTATACATGTGCCATGCTGGTGCGCTGCACCCACTAACTCATCATCAAGCATTACGTATATCTCCCAATGCTATCCCTCCCCCCTCTCCCTACCCCACAACAGTCCCCAGAGTGTGACGTTCCCCTTCCGGTGTCCATGTGTTCTCATTGTTCAATTCCCACCTATGAGTGAGAATATGCGGTGTTTGGTTTTTTGTTCTTGCGACAGTTTACTGAGAATGATGATTTCCAATTTCACCCACGTCCCTACAAAGGACGTGAACTCATCATTTTTTATGGCTGCGTAGTATTCCATGGTGTATATGTGCCACATTTTCTTAATCCATTCTATCATTGTTGGACATTTGAGTTGGTTCCAAGTCTTTGCTAATATGAATACTGCCGCAATAAACATACGTGTGCATGTGTCTTTATAGCAGCATGATGTATAGTCCTTTGGGTATATACTCAGTAATGGGACGGCTGGGTCAAATGGTATTTCTAGTTCTAGATCCCTGAGGAATCGCCACACTGACTTTCACAATGGTTGAACTAGTTTATGGTCCCACCAACAGTGTAAAAGTGTTCCTATTTCTCCACATCCTCTCCAGCACCTGTTGTTTCCTGACTTTTTAATGATTGCCATTCTAACTGGTGTGAGATGGTATCTCGCTGTGGTTTTGATTTGCACTTCTCTGATGGCCCGTGATGGTCAGCATTTTTTCATGTGTTTTTTGGCTGCATAAATGTCTTCTTCTGAGAAGTGTCTGTCCATGTCCTTCGCCCACTTTTTGATGGGGTTGTTTCTTTTTTTCTTGTAAATTTGTTTGAGTTCATTGTAGATTCTGGATATTAGCCCTTTGTCAGATGAGTAGATTGTGAAAATTTTCTCCCATTTTGTAGGTTGCCTGTTCACTCTGATGGTAGTTTCTTTTGCTGTGCAGAAGCTCTTTAGTTTAATTAGATCCCATTTGTCAATTTTGGCTTCTGTTGCCATTGCTTTTGGTGTTTTAGACATGAAGTCCCTGCACATGCCTATGTCCTGTATGGTAATGCCTAGGTTTTCTTCTAGGGTTTTTATGGTTTCAGGTCTAACGTTTAAGTCTTCAATCCATCTTGAATTGATTTTTGTATAAGGTGTAAGGAAGGGATCCAGTTTCAGCTTTCTACATATGGCTAGCCAGTTTTCCCAGCACCATTTATTACATAGGGAATCCTTTCCCCGTTGCTTGTTTTTCTCAGGTTTGTGAAAGATCAGATAGTTGTAGATATGCAGTGTTATTTCTGAAGGCTCTGTTCTGTTCCATTGATCTATATCTCTGTTTTGGTACCAGTACCATGCTGTTTTGGTTACTGTAGCCTTGTAGTATAGTTGGAAGTGAGGTACTGTGATGCCTCCAGCTTTGTTCTTTTGGCTTAGGATTGACTTGGTGATGCGGGCTCTTTTTTGGTTCCATATGAACTTTAAAGTACTTTTTCCAATTCTGTGAAGAAAGGCATTGGTAGCTTGATGGGGATGGCCTTGAATCTATAAATTACCTTGGGCAGTATGGCCATTTTCATGATATTGATTCTTCCTACTCATGAGCATGGAATGTTCTTCCATTTGTTTGTATCCTCCGTTATTTCATTGAGCAGTGGTTTGTAGTTCTCCTTGAAGAGGTCCTTCACATCCCTTGTAAGTTGGATTCCTAGATATTTTATTCTCTTGGAAGCCATTGTGAATGGGAGTTCACTCATGATTTGGCTCTCTGTTGGTCGGTTGTTGGTGTATAAGAATGCTTGTGATATTCGTACATTGATTTTGTATCCTGAGACTTTGCCGAAGTTGCTTATCACCATAAGGAGATTTTGGGCTGAGACAATGGGTTTTTCTAGATATACAATCATGTCATCTGCAAACAGGGACAATTTGACTTCCTCTTTTCCTAATTGACTACCATTTATTTCCTTCTCCTCCCTAATTGCCCTGGCCAGAACTTCCAATACTATGTTGAATAGGAGTGGTGAGAGAGGGCATCCCTGTCTTGTGCCAGTTTTCAAAGGGAATGCTTCCAGTTTTTGTCCATTCAGTATGATATTGGCTGTGGGTTTGTCATAGTTAGCTCTTATTATTTTGAGATACATCCCATCAATACCCAATTTATTGAGAGTTTTTAGCATGAAGGGTTGTTGAATTTTGTCAAAGGCCTTTTCTGCATGTATTGAGATAGTCATGTGGTTTTTGTCTTTGGTTCTGTTTATATGCTGGATTACATTTATTGATTTGAATATATTGAACCAGCCTTGCATCCCAGGGAGGAGCTGATGGAGCTGAAAATCAAGGCTCGAGAACTACATGAAGAATGCAGAAGCCTCAGGAGCCGATGCGATCAACTGGAAGAAAGGGTATCAGCAATGGAAGATGAAATGAATGAAATGAAGCGAGAAGGGAAGTCTAGAGAAAAAAGAATAAAAAAAAATGAGCAAAGCCTCCAAGAAATATGGGACTGTGTGAAAAGACCAAATCTACGTCTGATTAGTGTACATGAAAGTGATGGGGAGAATAGAAGCAGTTGGAAAACACTCTGCAGGATATTATCCAGGAGAACTTCCCCAATCTAGCAAGGCAGGCCAACATTCAGATTCCGGAAATACAGAGAATGCCAAAAAGATACTCCTCGAGAAGAGCAACTCCAAGACACATAATTGTCAATTTCACCAAAGTTGAAATGAAGAAAAAAATGTTAAGGGCAGCCAGAGAGAAAGGTCAGGTTACCCTCAAAGGGAAGCCCATGAGACTAACAGCGGATCTCTTGGCAGAAACTCTACAAGCCAGAAGAGAGAGGGGGCCAATATTCAACATTCTTAAAGAAAAGAATTTTCTTTTCTTTTTTTTTTTAATTTTATTTTATTTTATTATTTGTTTTAATGGAAGTGACTTTCTTATTTATTTATTTTTTAAATTATACTTTAAGTTTTAGGGTACATGTGCACATTGTGCAGGTTAGTCACATATGTATACATGTGCCATGCTGGTGCGCTGCACCCACTAAATCGTCATCTAGCATTAGGTATATCTCCCAATGCTATCCCTCCCCCCTTCCCCCCCACCACAGTCCCCAGAGTGCGATATTCCCCTTCCTGTGTCCATGTGATCTCACTGTTCAATTCCCACCTATGAGTGAGAATATGCGGTGTTTGGTTTTTTGTTCTTGCGATAGTTTACTGAGAATGATGGTTTCCAGTTTCATCCATGTCCCTACAAAGGACATGAACTCATCATTTTTGATGGCTGCATAGTATTCCATGGGGTTTATGTGCCACATTTTCTTAATCCAGTCTACCATTGTTGGACATTTGGGTTGGTTCCAAGTCTTTGCTATTGTGAATAATGCCACAATAAACATACGTGTGCATGTGTCTTTATAGCAGCATGATTTATAGTCATTTGGGTATATACCCAGTAATGGGATGGCTGGGTCAAATGGTATTTCTAGTTCTAGATCCCTGAGGAATCGCCACACTGACTTCCACAATGGTTGAACTAGTTTACGGTCTCATCAACAGTGTAAAAGTGTTCCTATTTCTCCACATCCTCTCCAGCACCTGTTGTTTCCTGACTTTTTAATGATTGCCATTCTAACTGGTGTGAGATGGTATCTCGCTGTGGTTTTGATTTGCACTTCTCTGATGGCCAGTGATGGTCAGCATTTTTTCATGTGTTTTTTGGCTGCATAAATGTCTTCTTTTGAGAAGTGTCTGTTCATGTCCTTCACCCACTTTTTGATGGGGTTGTTTGTTTTTTGCTTGTAAATTTGTTTGAGTTCATTGTAGATTCTGGATATTAGCCCATTGTCAGATGAGTAGGTTGTGAAAATTTTCTCCCATGTTGTAGGTTGCCTGTTGACTCTGATGGTAGTTTCTTTTGCTGTGCAGAAGCTCTTTAGTTTAATTAGATCCCATTTGGCCATTTTGGCTTTTGTTGCCATTGCTTTTGGTGTTTTGGACATGAAGTCCTTGCCCATGCCTATGTCCTGAATGGTAATGCCTAGGTTTTCTTCTAGGGTTTTTATGGTTTTAGGTCTAACATTTAAATCTTTAATCCATCTTGAATTGATTTTTGTATAAGATGTAAGGAAGGGATCCAGTTTCAGCTTTCTACATATGGCTAGCCAGTTTTCCCAGCACCATTTATTACATAGGGAATCCTTTCCCCATTGCTTGTTTTTCTCAGGTTTGTCAAAGATCAGATAGTTGTAGGTAAGTGGCGTTATTTCTGAGGGCTCTGTTCTGTTCCATTGATCTATATCTCTGTTTTGGTACCAGTAACATGCTGTTTTGGTTACTGTAGCCTTGTAGTATAGTTTGAAGTCAGGTAGTGTGATGCCTCCAGCTTTGTTCTTTTGGCTTAGGATTGACTTGGTGATGTGGGCTCTTTTTTGGTTCCATATGAACTTTAAAGTAGTTTTTTCCAATTCTGTGAAGAAAGTGATTGGTAGCTTGATGGGGATGGCATTGAATGTGTAAATTACCTTGGGCAGTATGGCCATTTTCACGATATTGATTCTTCCTTCCCATGAGCATGGAATGTACTTCCATTTGTCTGTATCCTCTTTTATTTCCTTGATCAGTGGTTTGTAGTTCTCCTTGAAGAGGTCCTTCACATCCCTTGTAAGTTAGATTCCTAGATATTTTATTCTCTTTGAAGCAATTTTGAATGGGAGTTCACTCATGATGTGGCTCTCTGTTTGTCTGTTGTTGGTGTATAGGAATGCTTGTGATTTTTGTACATTGATTTTGTATCCTGAGACTTTGCTGAAGTTGCTTATCAGCTTAAGGAGATTTTGGTCTGAGACGATGGGGTTTTCTAGATAAACAATCATGTCGTCTGCAAACAGGGACAATTTGACTTCCTCTTTTCCTAATTGAATACCCTTTATTTCCTTCTCCTGCCTGATTGCCCTGGCCAGAACTTCCAACACTATGTTGAATAGGAGCGGTGAGAGAGGGCATCCCTGTCTTGTGCCAGTTTTCAAAGGGAATGCTTCCAGTTTTTGCCCATTCAGTATGTTATTGGCTGTGGGTTTGTCATAGATAGCTCTTATTATTTTGAAATATGTCCCATCAATACCTAATTTATTGAGAGTTTTTAGCATGAAGCGTTGTTGAATTTTGTCAAAGGCTTTTTCTGCATCTATTGAGATAATCATGTGGTTTTTGTCTTTGGCTCTGTTCATATGCTGGATTACATTTATTGATTTGTGTATATTGAACCAGCCTTGCATCCCAGGGATGAATCCCACTTGATCATGGTGGATAAGCTTTTTGTTGTGCTGCTGGATTCGGTTTGCCAGTATTTTATTGATGATTTTTGCATCAATGTTCATCAAGGATATTGGTCTAAAATTCTCTTTTTTGGTTGTGTCTCTGCCAAGCTTTGGTATCAGCATGATGCTGGCCTCATAAAATGAGTTAGGGAGGATTCCCTCTTTTTCTGTTGATTCGAATAGTTTCAGAAGGAATGGTACCAGTTCCTCCTTGTACCTCTGGTAGAATTCAGCTGTGAATCCATCTGGTCCTGGACTCTTTTTGGTTGGTAAACTATTGATTATTGCCACAATTTCAGATCCTGTTATTGGTCTATTCAGAGATTCAACTTCTTCCTGGTTTAGTCTTGGGAGAGTGTATGTGTCGAGGAATGTATCCATTTCTTCTAGATTTTCTAGTTTATTTGCGTGAGGTTTTTGTAGTATTCTCTGATGGTAGTTTGTATTTCTGTGGGATCGGTGGTGATATCCCCTTTATCATTTTTTATTGTGTCTATTTGATTCTTCTCTCTTTTTTTCCTTATTAGTCTTGCTAGCGGTTTATCAATTTTGTTGATCCTTTCAAAAAACCAGCTCCTAGATTCATTGATTTTTTAAATGTTTTTTTGTGTCTCTATTTCCTTCAGTTCTGCTCTGATTTTAGTTATTTCTTGCCTTCTGCTAGCTTTTTAATGTGTTTGCTCTTGCTTTTCTAGTTCTTTTAATTGTGATGTTAGGGTGTCAATTTTGGATCTTTTCTGCTTTCTCTTGTGGGCATTTAGTGCTATAAATTTCCCTCTACACACTGCTTTGAATGTGTCCCAGAGATTCTGGTATGTTGTGTCTTTGTTCTCGTTGGTTTCAAAGAACATCTTTATTTCTGCCTTCATTTCATTATGTACCCAGTAGTCATTCAGGAGCAGGTTGTTCAGTTTCCATGTAGTTGAGTGGTTTTGAGTGAGATTCTTAATGCTGAATTCTAGTTTGATTGCACTGTGGTCTGAGAGATAGTTTGTTGTAATCTCTGTTCTTTTGCATTTGCTGAGGAGAGCTTTACTTCCAACTATGTGGTCAATTTTGGAATAGGTGTGGTGTGGTGCTGAAAAAAATTTATATTCTGTTGATTTGGGGTGGACAGTTCTGTAGATGTCTATTAGGTCCGCTTGGTGCAGAGCTGAGTTCAATTCCTGGGTATCCTTGTTGACTTTCTGTCTCGTTGATCTCTCTAATGTTGACAGTGGGGTGTTAAAGTCTCCCATTATTAATGTGTGGGAGTCTAAGTCTCTTTGTAGGTCACTCAGGACTTGCTTTATGAATCTGGGTGCTCCTGTATTGGGTGCATGTATATTTAGGATAGTTAGCTTCTCTTGTTGAATTGATCCCTTTACCATTATGTAATGGCCTTCTTTGTCTCTTTCGATCTTTGTTGGTTTAAAGTCTGTTTTATCAGAGACTAGGATTGCAACCCCTGCCTTTTTTTGTTTTCCATTTGCTTGGTATATCTTCCTCCATCCTTTTATTTTGAGCCTATGTGTGTCTCTGCATGTGAGATGGGTTTCCTGAATACAGCACACTGATGGGTCTTGACTCTTTATCCAACTTGCCAGTCTGTGTCTTTTAATTGGAGAATTTAGTCCATTTACATTTAAAGTTAATATTGTTATGTGTGAATTTGATCCTGTCATTATGATGTTAGATGGTGATTTTGCTCGTTAGTTGATGCAGTTTCCTCCTAGTCTCGATGGTCTTTACATTTTGGCATGATTTTGCAGTGGCTGGTACCGGTTGTTCCTTTCCATGTTTAGTGCTTCCTTCAGGAGCTCTTTTAGGGCAGGCCTGGTGGTGACAAAATCTCTCAGCATTTGCTTGTCTGTAAAGTATTTTATTTCTCCTTCACTTATGAAGCTTAGTTTGGCTGGATATGAAATTCTGGGTTGAAAATTCTTTTCTTTAAGAATGTTGAATATTGGACCCCACTCTCTTCTGGCTTGTAGGGTTTCTGCCGAGAGATCCGCTGTTAGTCTGATGGGCTTCCCTTTGAGGGTAACCTGACCTTTCTCTCTGGCTGCCCTTAACATTTTTTCCTTCATTTCAACTTAGGTGAACCTGACAATTATGTGTCTTGGAGTTGCTCTTCTCGAGGAGTATTTTTGTGGCGTTCTCTTTATTTCCTGAATCTGAACGTTGGCCTGCCTTGCTAGATTGGGGAAGTTCTCCTGGATAATATCCTGCAGAGTGTTTTCCAACTTGGTTCCATTCTCCGCCTCACTTTCAGGTACACCAATCAGACATAGATTTGGTCTTTTCACATGGTCCCATATTTCTTGGAGGCTTTGCTCATTTCTTTTTATTCTTTTTTCTCTAAACTTCCCTTCTCGCTTCATTTCATTCATTTCATCTTCCATTGCTGATACCCTTTCTTCCAGTTGATCGCATCGGCTCCTGAGGCTTCTGCATTCTTCATGTAGTTCTCGAGCCTTGGTTTTCAGCTCCATCAGCTCCTTTAAGCACTTCTGTGTATTGGTTATTCTAGTTATACATTGTTCTAAATTTTTTTCAAAGTTTTCAACTTCTTTGCCTTTGGTTTGAATGTCCTCCCGTAGCTCAGAGTAATTTGATCGTCTGAAGCCTTCTTCTCTTAGCTCGTCAAAATCATTCTCCATCCAGCTTTGTTCCGTTGCTGGTGAGGAACTGCGTTCCTTTGGAGGAGGAGAGGCGCTCTGCTTTTTAGAGTTTCCAGTTTTTCTGTTCTGTTTTTTCCCATCTTTGTGGTTTTATCTACTTTTGGTCTTTGATGATGGTGATGTACAGATGGGTTTTCGGTGTGGATGTCCTTTCTGTTTGTTAGTTTTCCTTCTAACAGACAGGACCCTCAGCTGCAGGTCTGTTGGAATACCCTGCCATGTGAGGTGTCAGTGTGCCCCTGCTGGGGGTGCCTCCCAGTTAGGCTGCTCAGGGTTCAGGGGGCAGGGACCCACTTGAGGAGGCAGTCTGCCCGTTCTCAGATCTCCAGCTGCATGCTGGGAGAACCACTGCTCTCTTCAAAGCTGTCAGACAGGGATATTTAAGTCTGCAGAGGTTACTGCTGTCTTTTTGTTTGTCTGTGCCCTGCCCCCAGAGGTGGAGCCTACAGAGGCAGGCAGGCCTCCTTGAGCTGTGCTGGGCTCCACCCAGTTGGAGCTTCCTGGCTGCTTTGGTTACCTAAGCAAGCCTGGGCAATGGCGGGCGCCCCTCCCCCAGCCTCGCTGCTGCCTTGCAGTTTGATCTCAGACTGCTGTGCTAGCAATCAGCGAGATTCCGTGGGCGTAGGACCCTCCAAGCCAGGTGTGGGATATAGTCTCGTGGTTCGCCGTTTTTTAAGCCGGTCTGAAAAGCGCAATATTCGGGTGGGAGTGACCCGATTTTCCAGTTGCGTCCGTCACCCCTTTCTTTGACTCGGAAAGGGAACTCCCTGACCCCTTGCGCTTCCCAGTTGAGGCAATGCCTCGCCCTGCTTCGGCTCGCGCATGGTGTGCGCACCCACTGGCCTGCGCCCACTGTCTGGCACTCCCTAGTGAGATGAACACAGTACCTCAGATGGAAATGCAGAAATCAACCATCTTCTGCGTCGCTCACGCTGGGAGCTGTAGACCGGAGCTGTTCCTATTCGGCCATCTTGGCTCCTCCCTCCCAGAAAAGATTTTCAACCCAGAATTTCATATCCAGCCAAACTAAGCTTCATAAGTGAAGGAGAAATAAAATACTTTACAGACAAGCAAATGCTGACCGATTTTGTCACCACCAGGCCTGCCCTAAAAGAGCTCCTGAAGGAAGCGCTAAACATGGAAAGGAACAACCAGTACCAGCCACTGCAAAATCATGCCAAAATGTAAAGACCATGGAGACTAGGAAGAAACGGCATCAACTAACAAGCAAAATAACCAGCTAACATCATAATGACAGGATCAAATTCACACATAACAATATTAACTTTAAATGTAAATGGACTAAATGCTCCAATTAAGAGACACAAACTGGCAAATTGGATAAAGAGTCAAGACCCATCAGTGTGCTGTATTCAGGAAACCCATCTCACATGCAGAGACACACATAGGCTCAAAATAAAAGGATGGAGGAAGTTCTACCAAGCAAATGGGAAACAAAAAAAGGCAGGGGTTGCAATCCTAGTCTCTGATAAAGCAGATTTTACACAAACAAAGATCAAAAGAGACAAAGAAGGCCATTACATAATGGTAAAGGGATCAATTCAACAAGAAGAGCTATCCTAAATATATATGCACCCAGTACAGGAGCACCCAGATTCATAAAGCAAGTCCTGAGTGACCTACAAAGAGACTTAGACTCCCACACATTAATAATGGGAGACTTTAACACCCCACTGTCAACATTAGAGAGATCAACGAGACAAAAATTCAACAAGGATACCCAGGAATTGAACTCAGCTCTGCACCAAGCAGACCTAATAGACATCTACAGAACTGTCCACCCCAAATCAACAGAATATAAATTTTTTTCAGCACCACACCACACCTATTCCAAAATTGACCACATACTTGGAAGTAAAGCTCTCCTCAGCAAATGTAAAAGAACATAAATTATTACAAACTGTCTCTCAGACCACAGTGCAATCAAACTAGAACTCAGGATTAAGAAACTCACTCACAACCACTCAACTACATGGAAACTGAACAACCTGCTCCTGAATGACTACTGGGTACATAACAAAATGAAGGCAGAAATAAAGACGTTCTTTGAAACCAACGAGAACAAAGACACAAAATACCAGAATCTCTGGGACACATTCAAAGCAGTGTGCAGAGGGAAATTTATAGCACTAAATGCCCACAAGAGAAAGCAGAAAAGATCCAAAATTGACACCCTAACATCACAATTAAAAGAACTAGAAAAGCAAGAGCAAACACATTCAAAAGCTAGCAGAACACAAGAAATAAGTAAAGTCAGAGCAGAACTGAACGAAATAGAGACACAAAAAACCCTACAAAAAATCGATGAATCCAGGAGCTGGTTTTTTGAAAGGATCAACAAAATTGATAAACCGCTAGCAAGACTAATAAAGAAAAAAAGAGAGAAGAATCAAATAGACGCAATGAAAAATGATAAAGGGGATATCACCACCGATCCCACAGAAATACAAACTACCATCAGAGAATACTACAAACACCTCTACGCAAATAAACTAGAAAATCTAGAAGAAATGGATACATTCCTCGACACATACACTCTCCCAAGACTAAACCAGGAAGAAATTGAATCTCTGAATAGACCAATAACAGGATCTGAAATTGTGGCAATAATCAATAGTTTACCAACCAAAAAGAGTCCAGGACCAGATGGATTCACAGCCGAATTCTACCAGAGGTACAAGGAGGAACTGGTACCATTCCTTCTGAAACTATTCCAATCAATAGAAAAAAAGGGAATCCTCCCTAACTGATTTTATGAGGCCAGCATCATCCTGATACCAAAGCTTGGCAGAGACACAACCAAAAAAGAGAATTTTAGACCAATATCCTTGATGAACACTGATGCAAAAATCCTCAAGAAAATACTGGCAAATCGAATCCAGCAGCACATCAAAAAGCTTATCCACCATGATCAGAATATATTTTCTAAACAAACAGCGATGAAGGTAGATATCAATACAAAAAGGAAAGCTAGAAACGTAATTCTAATAATATTGGTTGGAAGCTATTTTAATGAATATTGAAATATTTTAAAGGTGAATAGTCAATACAAATGAACCAAACACTTTTGCAAGGCCACTAAGATGCATATGTAATGTATAATTCCTCCTTTTATAAGGAGTAAATCTGTAACATCACCTGGGCATTTTGACAACTTCAAAGTGAATGTGAGAAGGAGAGAAACAGTGAGAGAGAGAGAAATAAAACCAGCAAAATATACATAAAGGATGAAGATAGCCAGGCGCCATGGTTCATGCCTGTAATCCCAGCACTTTGGGAGGCTGAGGCAGGTGGATCACCTGAGGTCAGGAGTTTGAGACCAACCTGGTCCAACATGGTGAAACCCACTCTCTACTAAATATACAAAAATTAGCCTGGCATGGTGGCATGAATTTGTAATCCCAGCTACTCGGGAGGCTGAGGTGGGAGAATTGCTTGAACGTGGGGGGTGGAGGTTGCAGTGAGTAGAGATCACGCCACTGCACTCCAGCTTGGGTGACAGAGCAAGACTCCGTCTCCAAAAAAAAAAAAAAAAAAGGAGGAAATAGGACATGAAAAAGCAGAATTAAAGCAACTGAGTATGTATTTAAAAATGCAAAAGCTCACTTTTTCAGAAAAATATTAAAATATTAAATCTAACTAATATCTAGGTAGACTGATGAAGAAAAATACAGAAAATGCACAAAAAAATGAATTACCTGGAATGCGAAGGATACAAAACGTTAGCAGTTGAAGATTTTAAATATTCAATGACTTTGAGTTCAAACATGATGCGGTATATTGAAAAGAATCTCTCAGAAAAAAAGAAAAAGAAAATTGTTATAAAGCTACGTACAAAATGTTAAGCACTATTAAAGTCTTCCAATTCTACCAGTTATGGAGTTATTGGTCTTCGACTAACTCTCCTGGAAAGAAAAAAAAAAAACAAAACAGAACCAAAAAACCCCTAAACTCCTGGATAAAATAGCCTACCGTGGGCACTGGCAATGCAACCAAGCAGGTAGGACCTGGGTGCTACATTCTCTTTGTCAGAACACGAAACATTCATACACTCTTCTCACCCTCACTCACCTTTTAATCTTAGATCTACTTTTAAATGTATTCAACATTACTATCAATCCTTTGGTCAAAATTTCTTTACTCACATTGTGCTTGATGCACTTGGATAGACTGTTCAATAAAGTGTGAGTAGTGAATTCCTCAAACTCTTGCATATTTAAAATTACATTTTTGAGCCTTGATGCTTGAAGGGTAGCTTGGGTAATGGGTGGGCTTTAAGCCAATTTTGGCTTGCAAGGGTTTGAGTTTATTAGGCATCAGCACCTCTGAATATCGTGGGGATGCAGGCTTAATTTCAACACTCTTCTAAATACTTGAAAGATATCATATAATTCTTTAATAAACTCCTGTGTCTACGAATGGTTCACATTAACTCAATATCCATGATTAAACATCTATAAAATCAAGGCATTGTTATTTAGTGGAGACTTGCTGGCTATTCTATGAGAGGAGGTATTGTTATTGTAATCTCATCCTCTCATAAAAGTGTATCCTATTACTCATAACCAGCCCTTCATATTCGATTCCTATTTTGGTATTTTAAAATAAGATATCTTTGAAACACTTGAATTCAAAGAGGGAATCTGAATAGTTTTTAAAATGTCAATGAAATGCCGTTTCTTCATGCTTGAACAAATAAAAATGGACTAAAGTGCTTCTCTTCAAACTTTCTGGAACATGTTTTATCTAAATTCTAAGAGCAATCACAATAGGTTTTAACCACAATTGTGAGAATATTCTAAATGTTAGGGTGGAAAAAAATTTAAAATAATTTTATAGTAATTTTTTTATCATAGTGACGGTGTTCTAAATTTTTTCAGTGAAATATTACTGTAGACATTTAAGTCAAGATTCTAGGAAACTGTTGTAAAGTCCAAAATTTTGTTTAATATACAATGCTATTATATATATATTTGCATATAAAATTAATATATGTCAGCCGTGCTTCAAATACTTGAGAGATTATTATATCAAAGATTCTTGATTATATAAAATGCCAATTACTTATAGGCACATATGCTTTAAATAATTACAAAGGCAGTTGTGGTTGATTCTACTTTTGCTACTGGCATTTATGTGGACATAATATTATGGTCTGAAGAATATTTAGGCAAATTTATCCCTCATATGATCAGAAGAACAATGCAAGATAGCTTATATCTGAAAGGAAAAAAATCTTTATATGGTTCTGAAAGCCTAAATCATTAACAACTTGGATAATAATTGGCATAAAAATACACAAACATGCCCTCTTCCTAGCAGTAAGTACACAGTGACAACAGAATCAAAGCATGTGGCTATGTGCATATTTCTATTTCAAGACGCAGAGCACTCTATTCCTCTTCTCTGCCCTTTCTAGATGGCACAATTCCTCATGAATCTAAGTGCAGTCATAGGGTGGATGAAGGTGACCTGCCATTTATATGCAACTGATCTCTATTTTGGAAGTAATTAAAGTAAAAATATATTTTTAAAAGATAATTTCAAATTTCAGTGCAAACTAGTATGGTTTCACCCCTTTTCTTTGTAACATTTTTTCTAAGGTTGGAAAAGTAAGGTAGGCTTTAGTACAATTTTTAATAATAAGTTTTCAAAGTGAGATGAAAAATGGTGGCGCCAACACATTTCAAGTCTGCTACATTTTGAATACACTTATTGGAGAAAATACCTTCTCATCATTTTTCTCTTACAGGAAAGGAAATAACATGTACAGTTGACCCTTAAGCAACATGGAGGTTGGGGTGCTGGCCCCCCTGCACAGTAGAAAACCCACTATAACTTTGACTCCCCCGAAACTTAACTACTAATAACCTACACTAAGCCTTGCAAATAACACAAGCAGTAAATTAACACATATTTAATGTTATATGTCTTATACACTGTATTCTTAACAAACATGCCAGAGAAAAGAAAAAGAGAATCAGAAGGAAAATAGATTTACTAGTTATTAAATGGAAGTAGATGATCAAACAGGTCTTCATCCTCATCGTTTTCATGGGCAGGGTGTGGAGAAGGATGTAGAATTCTTGGTTTTACTAAGTGGACCTGCACAGTTCAAACCCTTGTGGTGCAAAGGCCATCTGTATAGCCATTGAATAGCAATTTATTTTTAGAAATTAAACTCACTAAAATACTCTTAGAAGGATGCCTAGAAAAAAATCAATAAGTATTTTTGGTTCATCTATTTCATCATTTCATTTCATTTTATCATCATTTCATCATTTCATCATGTCATTTCATTTCATCCTTTAATTTCATCATTTCATCATTTCATCTTATTATTTCATTTCATCATTTCATCTCATCATTTCATTTCATTCTTTCATTTCATCATTTCATCTCATGATGTCATTTCATCTCATCATTTCACTTCATTTCATCATTTCATCTCATTTCATTTCATCTTATCATTTCATTACATCTCATTTCATCTTTTCATCTCGTCATTTCATTTCATCTTTTCATCTCGTCATTTCGTTCCATCAATTCATCATTTCAGTTCATTTATTTCATCATTTCATCTCATCATTTAATTTCATCATTTCACTTCATTTCATCATTTCATCATTTCATATCATTTCATCATTTTATTTCATCATTTCATCTTTTCATTTCATTTCATTTCATCATTCCACTTCATCATTCCACTTCATCATTTCATTTCATTTCCTCATTTCATCATTTCATTTCATCCTTTCATTTCATCTCATCATTTCATCCTTTCATATCATTCTTTCATTTCATCATTTCATCTCATCATTTCATCTCATCATTTCACTTCATCTCATCATTTCATCATTTTATCTCATGATTTCATTTCATCTCATCATTTCATTTCATCTCATCATTTCATTTCACTTTTCATCTCGTCATTTCATTTAATCATTTTATTTCATTTTATCTTTTCACCTCGTCATTTCATCATTTCATTTCATCAATTCATCATTTCATTATTTCATCATTTCATCATTTCACTTCATTTCATCATTTCATTTCATTTCATATCATTTCATTTCATCTTTTCATTTCATTTCATCATTTCATCATTTCATTTCATCATTCCATTTCATCATTTCATCATTTCATTTCATCTCATCATTTCATCATTTCATTTCATCTCATCATTTCATCATTTCATTTCATCTCATCATTTCATCATTTCATTTCATCTCATCATTTCATTTCATTTCATCTCATCATTTCATCATTTCATTTCATTTCCTCATTTCACCATTACATTTCATCTCATCATTTCATCATTTTATCATTTCATTTCATCATTTCATCATTTCATTTCTTCATTTCATTTCATTTCATCATTTCCTTTCATTTCATCATTTCATTTCATCATTTCATCTCATCATTTCATCTCATCATTTCATTTCATCATTTCATCTCATCATTTCATCTCATTTCATTTCATCATTTCATTTCATTCATTTCATCATTTCATCTCATGATTTCATCTCATCATTTCACTTCATCTCATCATTACACCATTTCATCTCATGATTTCATTTCATCTAGTCATTTCATTTCATCTCATCATTTCATCTTTTCATATCGTCATTTCATCATTTCATCTTTTCATCTCATCATTTCATTTCATCATTTCATTTTATCAATTCATCATTTCATCATTTCATTTCATTATTTCATCATTTCATTTCACTTCATTTCATCATTTCATATAATTTCATCATTTCTTTTAATTTCATTTCATCATTTCACTTTATTTCATAATTTCATTTCATCATTTCATATCATTTCATCATTTCATTTCATTTCATCTTTTCATGTCATTTCATCATTTCATTTCATTCTTTCATTTCATGTCATCATTTCATTTCATCATTTCATCGTTTCATCTCGTGATTTCATCTCATTTCACTTCATCTCATCATTTCATCTCATGATTTCATTTCATCTCATCATTTCATTATATCTCATCATTTCATGTTTTCATCTCGTCATTTCATCATTTCATTTTATTTCATCTTTTCATCTCGTCATTTCATTTCATCATTTCATTTCATCAATTCATCATTTCAGTTCATTTATTTCATCATTTAATTTCATCATTTCACTTCATTTCATCATTTCATTTCATCATTTCATATCATTTCATCATTTCATTTCATCTTTTAATTTCATTTCATAATTTCATCATTCCACTTCATCATTTCATTTCATCATTTCATTTCATTTCCTCATTTCATCATTTCATTTCATCCTTTCATTTCATCTCATCATTTCATCCTTTCATTTCATTCTTTCATTACATCATTTCATCTCATCATTTCATTTCATCATTTCATTTCATCATTTCACTTCATCTCATCATTTCATCATTTTATCTCATGATTTCATTTCATATCATTTCATTTCATCTTTTCATCTCGTCATTTCATTTAATCATTTTATTTCATTTTATCTTTTCATCTCATTACATTTCATCATTTCATTTCATCAATTCATCATTTCATCATTTCATTTCATTATTTCATCATTTCATCATTTCACTTCATTTCATCATTTCATATCATTTCTTCATTTCAGCATTTCATCTTTTCATTTCATTTCATTTCCTCATTTCATTGCACCATTTCATCACTTCATCATTTCATCATTTCATTTCATCATTCCATTTCATCATTTCATCATTTCATTTCATCTCATCATTTCATTTCATCATTTCATTTCATTTCCTCATTTCACCATTACATTTCATCTCATTTCATCATTTTATCATTTCATTTCATTCCATCATTTCATTTCTTCATTTCATTTTGTTTCATCATTTCATCATTTCCTTTCATTTCATCATTTCATCTCATTTCATCTCATCATTTAATCTCATCATTTCATCATTTTATCTCATCATTTCATCTCATTTCATCATTTCATTTCATTCATTTCATAATTTCATCACATGATTTCATTTCATCTCATTTCACTTCATCTCATCATTACACCATTTCATCTCATTTCATTTCATCTAGTCATTTCATCTCATCATTTCATCTTTTCATCTCGTCATTTCATTTCATCATTTCATCTTTTCATCTCGTCATTTCATTTCATTTCATCATTTCATTTTATCAATTCATCATTTCATTTCATTATTTCATCATTTCATCATTTCATTATTTCACTTTACTTCATCATTTCATTTCATCATTTCATATAATTTCATAATTTCATTTTATCATTTCTTTTAATTTCATTTCATCATTTCATCATTTCACTTTATTACATCATTTCATTTCATCATTTCATATCATCATTTCATCTTTTCATTTAGTTTCATTATTTCATCATTTCACTTCATCATTTCATTTCATTTCATTTCCTCGTTTCATCATTTCATATCATTTCCTTTCATCATTTCATCATTTCATCCTTTCATTATTTCATTTCATCATTTCATGTCATCATTTCACTGCATCATTTTATAATTTCATTTCATCATTTCACTTCATCTCCTCACTTCATCATTTCATCTCATCATTTCATTTCACCTCATCATTTCATCTCATCATTTCATTTCAACTTTTCATCTCATCATTTCATTTAATCATTTCATTTCATCTTTTCATCTCGTCATTTCATCAATTCATCATTTCATCATTTCATTTTATTATTTCATCATTTCACTTCATTTCCTCATTTCATTTCATTTCATCATTTCATATCATTTCTTCATTTCATCATTTCATCTCATTTCATCATTTTATCATTTCATTTCATCATTTGACTTCATTTCCTCATCTCATTTCAACATTTCATTTCATCTCATTTCCTCATCTCATTTCACCATTTCATTTCATCATTTCATTTCATCATTTCATTTCATCATTCCATTTCATCATTTCATCATTTCATTTCATCATTTCATCATTTCATTTCATCATTTCATCATTTCATGTCATCTTATCATTTCATTTCATCATTTCACCATTTCACTTCATCTCATCATTTCATCATTTTATTATTTCATTTCATTTCATTTCATCATTTCATCATTTCAATTCTTCATTTCATCATTTCCTTTCATCATTTCATCATTTTCTTTCATTTCATTATTTCATTTCACCATTTCGTCATTTCATTTCATCATTTCATTTCATTTCAGTGATACATATATTTAAGTGCTAATGTTATGCCCAGGAGACATCCTACTTCCCTTTGTAAAATACCTCCTCAACAAAAGGCAACCACTCATGGCTAAGTCTACAGGGATACCAGGCTCTCCTCAACCACCCAATTTGATTTAGAACCTCAAACAGCACCTCAGTTTCATGAAAACCTAACACATAAACACAACACTTGGTTGTAAGTGAGCCAACAGCTTCTTGTCTCTTTCTCTGCTCAAGGCTTAAGGCTGTGTCTCCCCAACTACGTTCAGTGGAAGAAAAGATCCCCTGGACAAATAAGTTTGAGGACTGTCATTGCAGGACTTCTCAGAACCTTTAAAACACAAATCCTCATCCGCAGGGATCTTCAGGAGGGAGGCGGCTGATGCAGCACAACTTTCTTTCACAGGAGCATCTTGCAGAATACAGTATGAGATACAGAAAGGCTGCATTGAGTCTTTTTAAGGGTCCGGGCCTTGGTGGGGGTGGGGTAGGAGCTCTCCAGATAGCATCTAATGAGTAGGAACATTCAGGTTGCTTTTTTTTTCCTTATTGGCAAAACTGTGTGTGCACCATGAATGAAGCTGGTCTTCCTTATCCACATCAAAACTAAACCCAAATTAATTGGCTAAATTGGGACTCAACACCACCAGGAGCCACGCGGAAGAAAGCCCTACCACACTTTAAAGTAGCTTACCTTATCATGTTTGAGGAAAGCAAAACGCTTATGACCAGTATGCTGCTAATACAAGTCTACAGATAATGCTGTAGAAAAATTATTTTTCCCAATCATAGCTGGCATAGTCCACATTTTGCATTACAATTTCCCCTTTTTTAAAATTTAAACACAGGTCTTTTTCTCTTCTTTTTAAAAATTTTAATTTAATTATACAAGACAGAGTCTCAGTATGTTGCCCAGGCTGGTCTTCAACTCCTGAGCTCAAGTCATACATCCCTCTCCGCCTCCCAAAGTGCTGGGATTACAGGCCTGAGACACTGTGCCCAGCCTTAAACACAAAGTTTAATTCATTCTTACAATTATCCTGAAGTTAGAAACATGGAAGGGGAAGAAAAATGGCAAGCAGGTAGGCTGACTACGGCTTCATTATTTGGAAGGACAGTTTGCTCGGTTAAAACACACTACTGCCCAAAAGGCCAAGACAACAGAAAAATACAGACTTATATAAATAGATTTTATATGTGACAGAAGTTTGAATGGAGACTTTTTCAATGCAAATGACAAACAGCTGTGCTTGGGAATAAATGACAAAGAATTTTTTTATCTCAACAGCTGTCCTGAGAGCACGTCTCTACATCTCTACCTGCATTCTGGAATCAGGGAGAAAGCCAAAACGGATGACAAGACACTAGGTCAGCCGCGTCCAACCCTTTGACTACAAGGACTTTTCCGCCTATCTGTGGTGGTGGGTATCATGAAAATTATGCACTAACTTTTTTTTTAAAGCTCATCAGCTATCGTTAGCATTAGTGTATTTTATGTGTGGCCCAGGAGCATTCTTCTTCCAATGTGACCCTGAGAAGCCAAAAGACACCTGTGCACTAGATCAAAAGGCTACTCCTTCTGGAAGCAATTGTAAAGAATTTCTGACATTATCTTCACATGAAAACCAATGGATAGTGGGACAGAATGCAAAAATCTTCAAGTATTTCTCTTGTTGGTTTTTTTTTTTTTGAGTCAGGGTCTTGCTCTGTGGCCCAGGCTGGAGTACACTGGTGAGATCTCAGCTCAGTGCAAGCTCAAGTGCTCCTCCCACCTCAGCCACAGTAGTAGCTGGGACTACAGATGTGCACAACCACCCCTGGCTAATATTTTATTTTTTGTAGAGACAGGGTCTCACTATATTGTCCAGGTTAGTCTCAAACTCCTTGACTCAAGGGATCCAGGACAGGATAACAGGTGTGAGCCACCACATCTGGCCATGTGCATGAACTTTTAAGACAAACACAAGGCCCCACAAAAGTTAAGGTTTTCCCACCTAATTTCCAGGGGATCTTTTGGTGCAAGGATGAGAAGCCCTTAAAAGTACCCAGACAACTCCAAAGATTCAAGACAGTTCATTGGGGCTGAGCCAGCCCACTGGACAGACTGACCTTCAAAAAAGGCCCACCCATGATATACACCAGATGAGTCTCCAAGAATCTCTCCAGTCCTCAGGGTCCCTAAGGTACTGGACAGAGCTAGGAAAGCAAACCCATGTGCTTCTTCCTTCAGGCAACCCCTTGAGGTCAAGACCCCACAATCAGATGAGGATGGAGTGGCTCACCCTCAGTCAACAGGCCAGACTCAAGGTGGTATTATGTCTTAACCAAGGGTGTGGGCCTCCAGGTCTCACTCCCAACTCAGTGCTCCTTTAATAAGCACACTTTGTTAATTCTCCTTAACAGGGGTTCCAGGCAAGTCAGTTCTCCCTCAGGCCTTCGGTTTCCTCACCCACAAGATGAGAGGGCTGGACCAGATGGAAATTCGGGGGGTAAGGGGATGTCCGCTCGCAGCCCACCTCGCCCACGGGCCCCTCAAGCCTCCATGCCAGTTCCCACCACGCACCCGCCCCACACATCCTGCCCAAGGTGAGGGCTGGTCCCGGCTCCTCCCGCTGCCGCATCAGCGAGTGCAGGAGGGAAGGGAAGCCTCCAATGGGGCGACTCAGGCTCAAGGATGCAACTGGGCCAGGAGTGAACTCGGGCACGGAGGGAGGTGTCTGGGCCGCTCCTCGAGCCCAGCCGGGCTCCACGACCCCCTTACCTCCAGGGTCCGTATCTCCTGCTGGGTGAGGTCCTTGGACACAGCGCACTTGTTGCGCAACCGTCACAGGCTGCCGATGGAGATGCCGATAAGCTTCTGGAGCTGCCCACAAGCTTCTGGAGCTGCCCACACGCTTCTGGAGCTGCCCACACTGCTGCAGCGTCTGGCTGGCTGCGGCCCCTGCGCCTCCCACAGAGGCCGCCGCATCACCCCCTCCACCGCCCTCCTTCGTGTCTCCCCTGGCCGCTACGCGCAGCGCCGCTCTATGCAGGCCGCAGCGGCCAAGGCGGGGAGCCCGGGGCGCGGGCGCCTAGGCAAGGAACCCCCGAGCCGGGAGACCTGGACCAGGAGCGCCCCTCGGCGCCGCCAGAACAAGGACGCCCGTAGAGCCGGCAGCCGAGTGTGCCGCTCCCGCCCTCAGAGCCGCGGCGGTGGTAACAAAAAGCGGCGGCGGCAGGGGCAAAAAGCTGGGGCGGCGGGGACAAAAAGCCTCGGTGGCAGGGGCAAAAAGCCACGGCGGCAAAAACCGGCGGCGGCGGGGGCAAAATGCCGCAGGGGCAAAAAGCCGCGGCGGCGGGGGCAAGAAGCCGCGGTGGCGGGAGCAAAAAACTGCGGCGGCAAAAAGGGGCGGCGGCGGGGGCAAAAAGCCGCAAAAAGCCTCGGCGTCGGGGGCAAAAAGCCGCGGCGTCGGGGGCAAAAAGCCGCGGCGGCGGGGGCAAAAAATATATATATATAAAATATTATAAATATATATATTATATATTATGAATATATAATATATAAATATATTATATATTATGAATATATAATATATAAATATATTATATATAATGAAATATATTTATATATTATATATAAATTATATATTATAATTATATATAAATCTTGATGATTCTAAGAATGTTTTCATTATCACTAAAACTTTGATAAATGTTTTATTCGTTCGTTTGTGACTATATTGCATGATAAAAATTTAAAGATTTATTATGTTTGAATCAAACCCCACGATTTGTGTCATTTCCCCCTGGAATGTGGAAGTCTGTTTTTAGTTCACAAATTTGGCAGAACAATAAACAGAGCGGCACAGCTCAAAGCACTAACTCCTCCGGAAGCAGCAGGTCAAAGTACATGCCAGACATTAAGCAGCAGAGCAACTTAGCAAGAGAAGACAGATCCTCAGGTTGGTGGGCAATGTCTGAACAGTCTGCTCATGGCACCAATTGTTAGTCACTTGCAAAGATGTGGCTTTAAGAGGGTAAGAAATTACTACTCACATAAATTACATTTGTGAGGTAAGTAGGAAGGCCTTTCAAGGTGATCTGACATGGCTTGAATGTGCAAGAAAAGGAGCCAGGCCTGGATTTTTATTGAGGGTAGGTGGCATGCTAGGGTGAGAATTTATTCCCATGGACAGGGGTTTGAATGGTTTCAATCTGCTGCTGGTACCAGAAAAGGGACCACCCAGGTTTCCTCTTACTGTATTATTTTATACACACACACACACACACACACACACACACACACACACGGTTTAGGATTAAAAATAGTCAAAGACGACCATCAAAAAATGAAGATAGTTCCTTTTGGTCAGCCTGGCAAGTAAGGACGTAGAAGGTGACATTCGCATCAGCGAAAGTAAAAAGGGAAACATAGGCCAGCAATTCTCCTAACATCTATCAGAAAAATAAGTTCACAGGGCAAATCACCATCCCAAATTGGACAGAAGGACACACACATCCAGAGAATTATAACTTACTTGATTAGTAAACCACAAGAAACCCCTATGGGAACAAATACAGGTGTAAGAAAACAAACCATTATTGATGAATGGCTAAAAGTTTGAGAATTAACATTTTCAGGGTATACAAATTTATGAACTTTACTTTCAGAAACATGACATGGCTTTTACAGGGAAGATGATAGAAAAAATGCTTCTTGATTCCAGTAGGAGGAAGGGAAATGTAGCCATTTTTAACTATTCCCAGAAAATTTTCTTTTTAACATTCCTATCTTCAATATAAACTATGTATCAAAAGCCTAACCAACTGAGATTTTACCAGAGCCAGACTTCCTGGAGTAAGAGAAATGCCCAATTCCATCCCCCTCTAACCTTCTTGATCCAGTTAAGAGAGGTAAAGAGTGAGAAGTCCTCATGAAATTCACAGCCTAGGGATACACCGTTTTGTTTTGTTTTGTTTTAATGAGGCTAATGCATAAGTCAATAGAGTGCTTTGCCTAAGCTCTCACATTACCACTACATCAACAGCAGAATAAATACATGGTAGCAGAATACAACTAAAAGAACTGTATGCCTCAGATCTTGTTAAATAAGTCTCTAAGAGACCACAAGGAAATTGAATAATGTTGATAAAGTGGACACATGTATATGTAGAAATACACAATGTACTGACACTGAGTCATGAACAAATAGAAAATCTGAACAGACCTATAGTTGCAGATTGATGCAAAAATCACCCCTCCAGAAAAGAAAAGTACAAAACTGTTATGCTGCTGAATCTATCAAACATTTTAAGAATTAATTATCAATTATCCTCAAACTCTTGCAAAAACCTGAAGATGCAGAAACACTTCCAAATTTATTCTATGAGGTAGGCCAAAATTACAGTGACATAAAAAATGAACAAAAGCACTACAAGAAAAGAAAGTTGAAGAAAAATGTTCTTTATAAATAATATAAAAACTATAAAATAAATATTAGCAAAATATATTTGGCAGAATAATAAGAGGGTTATCTACCAAGACTAATTGAGAGTTATTACTGAAGTGCAAAGATGTTTTAACATATAAATATCAATAAGTGTAGCCAGGCACAGTGGCTTGTGCCTGTAATCCCAGTTACCCAGGATGCTAAGGTGATAGGTTCACTTCAGTCCAGGAGTTCAAGAGCAGTCTAAACAACACCATAATATCCTGTCTCTAAAAATAAATAAATAAATAATAAATAAACAAATAATCATAATATACCTCATTAGTACTGTTAAACACCACAATATCTCAATTTACACAGAAAAAGCATTCTACAAGATATTACTCATTCATGGTACAAACACACAACATAATCAACAGTGAAATACAAAAAATGTTTTCCCTTAATATCAGGAACTAAAAATAGTTCCTCTTTTTTACCACTTCCACTCAACAGAGTATATAAAATTTTAGCTTAAGCAATAACAAAAATAAAATAAAGACAAAAATGCATATGTTAAAAAGAATAAAATAGAAATATCTCTGTTCACAGTAATCATATATGCACACAATTCTGAAGATTGTACAAACAGAAAAACACCTCAAAACAGTTTAGAATAAACAAATTAAGTAATGTTGCAAGATACAAAATGAACTTACAAAACTCAGTTGCATTGATGCACACCAATAATGATTAATCTGAAAAGGAAATTAAGAAAACAATACCATGAACAACAGTATTAAAAAGAACAAAATGCTCTGGAATCAATTTAACCAGGATGACAAACTATTTGTACAATAAAAACTTACAAAATGCTGCTGTAAGAAATTAAAGATACAAATAAATGGAACAGTGTCTTGTGTTCATAGGTGAAGAGACTTTTTTTAAAATTTCAACTTTTATTTTAGATTCAGGGGTTACAGGCACAGATTTGTTATGTGGGAATATTGTATAATGCTAAGGTTTGGAGCACATAGGTAGTGAGCACAGCAACCAATATGTAGTATATTAACTTGCCCTCCCCTCTGCACACTTTAGTAGTCCACCGTGTTTACTGTTCCCATATTTATGTCCATATATGCTCAATGTTTAGCTCTTATAAGTAAGAACATGCAGTATTTGGCTTTCTGTTTCTGCATTAATTTGCTTGAAATTATGGCCTCTGGTTCCACCTATGTTGATACCAAGGACATGATTTCATTATATTTCACAGCTGTGTAGTATTCCATGGTGTATACATACCAGGTTTTCTTTATCCAATATACCATTGATGGGCATCTGGATTGATCCCACATCTTTGCTATTGTGAATAGCACAGTGATGCATTCAAGTGCATATGTCTTTTTGGTTGAATGACTTATTTTCTTTTGGGTATATACCCAGTTGTAGGATTGCTGGGTAAATTGGTGGTTCTGTTTTAAGTTCTTTCAGAAATCTTGAGACTGCTCTCCATGATTGCTGAACTAATTTACAATCCTGCCAATGATGTAAAGTGTTTCCTTTTCTGCACAGCCTTGCCAACATGTTATTTATTGACTTTTTAGTAATAGCCATTCTGACTAACATGAGATGGTATCTCATTGTGGTTCTGATTTGCATTTATCTGATAATTACTGATGCTGAGCAATTTTTCATGTTTGTTGGCCACTTGTATATCTTCTGTTCAGGCATATCTGTTCATCTCATTTGCCCCTTTTTTATTTTTTAATGGTTTTTTTTTTTTGGCTTGTTGATTTGAGTTCCCTATAGAGTCTGGATATTAGGCTTTTGTTAGATTCATAGTTTGTGAATATCTCCTCCCATTCTGGAGGATGCCTCTTTCCCCTGTTGATAGTTTATTTTGCTGTGCAGAAGCTATTTAGTCAAATTAAGTCCTACTTGTCTATTTTTGTTTTGGTTGTAATTGCTTTTGGGGACTTAGCCAAAAACGACTTGCCAAGGCTGATGTCAAAAAACTATTTCCTAGGTTACCTTCCAGAATTTTTATAGTTTGAGGTCTTACACTTAAATTTTTAATCCATTTAAATTTAATTTTTGGGCATGTTGCAAGGTAAAGGTCTAGGTTCAATCTTCTGCATATGGCAAGCTAGTTATCCCAGAATGTATTGACTAGGGAGTCCTTTCCCCATTGCTTGTTCTTGCCAGCCTTGTCAAATATCATATGGTTGTAGGTGTGTGACTTTCAGCAGTGTTTTGTAGTTCTCCTTGAAGAGATCTTTCATTTCCTTGGTTATCTGTATTCCTAGGTATTTCTCTTTTTTGTGGCTATTTTAAGTGGAATTGTGTTCTTGATTTCACTCTTGGCCTGGACATTGTTGGTGTATGGAAATGCTACTTATTTCACCATAATCAGTACTGTTTACACTGATTTTGTATCCTGAGACTATACTAAAGTTATTAATTCTAGGAGCCTTCTGGCAGAATCTCTAGGATTTTCTAGGCATAGGATCATATTTTCAGCGAAGAGAGATAGTTTGACTTCTTTTCCTGTTTGGTTACTTTTTCTTTCTCTTGCCTGATTGCTCTGCATAGGACTTCCAGTACTAAGCTGAATAGGAGTGCTGTGAGTGAGCATCCTTGTCTTGTTTCAGTTCTCATAGAAATAGTTTTAAGTTTTTAACCTATTGAGTATGATGTTGACTGTGGGTTTCCCATAGATGACTCTTATTATTTTAAGGTATGTTCCTTGGATGCCTAGTCTATTGAGGATTTTTACCATGAAGTAGTGTTGGATTTTATTAAGAAGACCTTTGTGTATCTGTTTAGAAAATCATATGGTTTTTACTTTTGATTCTATTTAGCTGGTGAATCACATTTATTGGTTTGCATATGTTGAACCAGCTTGCATCCCAGGAATAAAGCCTACTTGACCATGGTGTATTACCTTTCTGATGTGGTGCTCAATTTGGTTTGCTAGTATTTTGTTGAGGATTTTTACATTTTCTGTTCATGAGGGATCTTGGTCTGAAGTTTTGTTTTTTCACAGTGTCTGCCAGATTTTCGTATCATGCTACTGCTGGTTTCAAAGAATGAGTTAGGAAGGAGCCCCACCGCCTCGATATTTTGAAATAATTTTAGTAGGATTGATATCATTTCTTCTTAGTATGTCTGGTAAAACTCAGCAGCCAATCTACCTATTTCAGGCCATTTTGTTGCTGTTGGTGGTGGTGGTGGTAGGTTCTTTAGTACTGATTCATTGTCAGAAGTTGATATTAGTCTACTTACAGTTTTGATCTCTTTCTGATTCCATCTTGGGAGACTGTGTGCTTCCTGGAATTTATTCATTTTCTCCAGATTTTCTAATTTGCGTGCAGAGCTGTTCATAGTACTCCCTGAGGATCTTTTGTATCTCTATCTGATCCATTCTAATATAACCTGTCATTTTTATTGTGCTTATTTGGATCTTCTCTTTCTTTTTTATATTTGTTAATTTGGCTAGGAGCTTATCAATATTTTTTGAAGAACCAATTTTTTGTTTTCTTGGACTGTTGTATACATTTTTGCATCTCAACTTCATTAAATTCTTCTCTAATTGCTGTTATGTCTTCTCTCATGCTAGCTTTGGGGTTGGTTTGTTCTTTTTTTCAAGTTCCTTTAGGTGCAAAGTTACATCGTTAATTTGAGACATTTCTAACTTCTTGATAAAGGCATTTGGGGCTATAAAGTTTCCTCTTAACACTGCTTTGGCTGCATCTTAGAAATTTTGGTAAGTTGTGTTCCTATTTCTATCAATTTCAAGTAATTTTTATATTTCTGCCTTACTTTGATGTTTACAAAGGATTTATTCAGGAGTAAGTTGTGTAATTTTCATGTATTTCTGTAGTTTTGAGAGATCTTCGTATTCATTTGTATTTTTTATTGTACTGTGCTCCAACAGTGTGCTTGGTGAGATTTCATTTTTCCTTAATCTATTGAGGCTTTATTTATCACTGAGCATGTGGTTGATCTTAGAATTTTTTTTGTGCGGATGAGAAAATTGTACATTCTGTGGTTGTTCGATGGAGTTTTCAATAGATGTCTATTAGGTCCAATTGGTCAAGTGTTGAGTTTAACTCCAGAGTTTTCCTGTTAGTGTTTTGTTTTTTTTTTTTTTTTGGCCTCAGTGATATGTCTAATGCTGTAAGTAGGGTGTTGAAGTCTCTTACTACTATTGTGATGTTGTCTAAGCCTTTTTGTGGGCAAAGAAAAAGTCATTTTGTAAATCTGGGTGCTCCAATATTAAGTGTATATATATTTAAGATATTTAAGGCTTCTCACAGGATTTTGCCCTTTATCAATATGCCCTTGTCATTCTTCTTTTCATTGGTAGGCAAAGAAGAAGTCATTTTATGAATTTGGATGCTCCAGTGGTAATCACATATATATTTAAGATAGTTAAGGCTTCTTGTTAGATTGCACCCTTTATCAAAATGCTCTTCTTGTCCCTCTTAGTTTTTGTTGTTGTTGTTGTTGTTTAAATTTGTTTTATCTAATATAAGAATAGTGACTGCTACTTGTTTTTGTTTCGTTTGCATGGTAGAATATGCTCCACCCTTTTACTCTGAGGCAAAGGGTGTGTCTTGAAAGCAACAGATGGATGGGTACTGTCTTTTTATCCAGGATGCCACTTTGTGTCTTTTAACTGTGGTGTTTAGCTTACTTACATGTTAGGTGAGTATTGATATGTGTGATTTTGAATTCACCATCATGTTGTTAGCTGGTTGTTATGTAGAGTTGATTGCATTATTGCTTTATAGTGCCTGTGGGCTATGTGCTTAAGTGAGCTTTTTTGGTAGCAGATATCATTCACTTGAATCCATGTTCAGCACTACCTTAAAGACCTCTTGTAAGGCTGGTCTAGTTTAAATGTATCACATCAGCATTTGCTTGTCAAAGGAAATTTTTTTTTCCTCTTTCACCTATGAAGCTTAGTTTAGAGGGATATAAAATTATTGGTTAATTTTTTTTTCCTTTAAAAACTCTGCAGGTAGGCCCCTAACCTCTTCTGGTTGCAAGGTGTCTGCTGAGAGGTCTGCTGCTAGTCTGATGGAATTCACTCTGTGAGTAACCTGCCCTTTCTCTCTAACTGATCTTAAATTTTTTTTTGCACTGACTTTGGTGAAGCTGATGACTATGTGACATGGAAATAGCAATATGGTTTGGAGCTGTGATTCTGCCCCAATCACATGTGGAACTGTAATCTTCAATGTTGGAGGTGGGGTCTGCTGAGAGGTGATTGGATAATGGGGATAGATCCTTGTGAATGGTTTAACACCAGCCCCTTGTGCTGTCTCGCGATAACGTTCTCATGAGATCTGGCTATTTAAGAATGGGTAGCACCTCCCCGCTGTCTGTGTTGCTCCTGTTCTTCCATGTAAGATGCCTTGCTCCCCCTCTTCCTTCTGCCATGGTTGTTAGTTTCCTGAGGGCTCCCCATAAGCCAAGCTGATGCTGCCATGCTTCCGCTGCAGCCTGCAGAATTGTGAGCCAACCAAACTTCTCTTCATTATAAATTACCCAGTGTCAAGTATTTCTTTATAGCAATGCGAGAACTGACTAATACAGACTGTCATATATTATTGTATCTGACTAGGGGCTGACTGGGGTTCTCTTGGATTTGAATGGCAACCTCGCTAGTGAGATTAGAGGTACTTTCATGAACTATATCTTCATACATATTTTCCAACTTGCCTGTTCTCTTTTCTTCTCTCTCAGAAATGTTGATAAATTGTAGATTTGTTCTCTAAGTAATCTCATATTTCTCAATGGGGATGTTGATTTTTCTTAATTCTTTTATCTTTATTTTTGTCTGACTATGTTGATTCAATAAAAAAGTGAGCTCTGAGATTCTTTTCTCAGTTTAGTCTTTTCTGCTGGAAATACTTCTGATTTTATTATAAAATCATCACAGTAAAT
Organism: Pan paniscus; assembly: GCF_029289425.2. Classification (NCBI taxonomy): domain Eukaryota; kingdom Metazoa; phylum Chordata; class Mammalia; order Primates; family Hominidae; genus Pan; species Pan paniscus. The sequence goes on along the minus strand of NC_073267.2, from coordinate 38,604,277 downwards.
CTTTCAGCTCAAGAATTTTTTAGTTTAGATATTTCTTAAGATTGGTATTTTATCTTTCAGGTTTTGAATCATTTAACCGGATTGCTTGGCCTCCTTGGGTTAAGTTTCAACTTTCTTCTCAATCTAAATGAGTTTCCCTGCTCTTTTTTCCATGTCTGTCATTTTAGACAATTCAGACTGTTAAAAACCATCACTGGGGCACTAGTGGGCTCTCTTGAAGGAGACACTCTGGCTTTTTGCATTGCCAGAGATTTTGAGCCAATTCTTTCTCATCTGAGAGAACTGGTATACCTCTAATTGGGGTATAAATTGAGTATAGTCTATTGGCTTTCTTTTTTGAAGGTTTTCAGAGGACTAGGACTCTGTACAGTGTCTTTGTTGTTGAATTCTTGCTCTTGGTTTCACAGGGGAAGAATTAGTAAAGTGATTTTTGGTGGTGTAATCTCTACTGCGATCCAGTAGATAGCACTTGAGAGCAGTGGGATGTAGATAGGTTCTTTACCATGCAGTTCCTTTGTGTATCTTCTTTATTTGCAACTATGTTCTGTGGTACAGGTCTGTTCATGAGTCTTGAGAGACTCACTTCCAATCACTGGCACTATGCCCATTATTATTACTATCATTATCATTATTGTCATTGTTGTTAGGTGTTTCAAGCTGTGGGGCTTCCTCAGGGAGATGTCTTCTAGAAAAATACCCTGCATCTTTACCATAACAGCCCTGCAGAAGGAGGTGTGCCTAGGGCCCACGCCAGCCTGTGAACCTGTGTGAATCTGGCCTCTCAGTTTCTGAAGAGTGTGGGTTCCTCCCCCATTCAACTGCCCAGCACAGATCCCAGCTTGGCACTCCTGAACCACAGGCCACAGCACTGGAGTGCCACGACTTGCTCATGACTCCCTCTTCCTGATGCTTAGGGCCAGGTTCCAAGTGTGGTGAGGGATCTGAGGGATTTCTGGGCTGCCAGAATGCATTCAGGTGGAGCAAAGCATCCAGGTTGGGTAGCAGAAACTACAATGTATACATGCTTCTCCCAGGAAGCCAGGCAGGGGCCATGTAAGAGGCTGGTGGACAGGAATGCCTACAGGATAGACATGTCCCAGTCCTGCGGGTAAGCAGGCCTTGCTTTCTCCCTGCAGTTTAGCTGGGGCCAAAGCCTCTGAGAGAGATAGGCAGCCCCAGAGGTGGGACTTTATGGTTGAGCTCCACCAGACCTGACCCATGCTAAAAAGTCCTGGCTCTGTGCCTGCTACAGCTCCATCTCCATCTACTCTCCAGGGAGATCTCCTTGCCAACTCACATGTCCATGGGGGTGTGGAGCTTCCTGCAGCCAGGATCCCAGTGGTCTGCAGCGAGAGTGAGCAGTCTCCCCATCCCTTTACTCACTTCTTCCCCAGGTGCCACTCAGGGCCAAAAAGCAGTCATAGCGTTCAGGCACCCCATAAGGGCACCCCAGCTTTCTTGCTCCTCAGTCTTAGAAAATGCACCTTTTCTCCATCCACACTATGCATTTTCTCTCCAAATATCTATTCAAACTATGTTGATGTAGTCAAAATTGTGGTCTTTCTCTTTGGGAGCAACACTTCCTGGCTGCATCCAGCAAGCCGTCTTGGAAACTCTCTTAAAAGTACTAATGTGGCAATTTCTCCTAAAATTATCTATAAATGCAGTGCAATCCCAATCAAAAGCCCAATAACTTTTTTTAAGTGGAAACAGAAACAAACATTCTGAAATTCAAGTGAAATCTCAAGGAACCAAGAATAGTCAAAACGATCACAAAAAAAGAGATAAAAATGTTCAAAGCTCTAATTTCATAATGAGAAATTTCCTAACATCAAAAGTTACTCACAGTCATGTTACTCAAAACAGTGTGGTACTGGGATAGAGACTACAAACAAATGAAATAAAATAGATCCCAGAAAGGTATCCTCACATATATGATAAAATAGTTTAACAAGTTGCCAGGGTTATTCAGTGGGAAAAGAAAGTCTTCAGAAAAAAAAATTTGCTTGGAAAACTAGATATTCACATAATGAAGTATAAAATTGGACTTATACCTTACACTGCATACAAAATGAAATCGAAATGCATTGAAAACCTAAAAGAAAAACTTAAACCTGAACAACTATTAAAAAAAAGATAGGGCAAAATATTCATACCATTAGATATGGGAATAATTTCTTGCATATGACGCAAGCTCAGTCAACAACAAAATAGATACATGACTTCATCAATAGTGAATTTGTCTCTCAGAGGACACTATGAATAGAGTAACAGGACAACTCTGAATAATAGAACATACTCCATAACAATACTCTAATAATACATCTGGCAAGGTATTAATATAGGGAAAATACAAAGTAAAAAGGTTTGAAAATCTTCAACACTCTTCATGATAAAAACATTAAATAAACTGGAAATAGAAAAGATATTGTAAGACATCTATAAAAACCCCACAGCTAACATCATACTTGATGTTAAAAGACAAAATGCTTTCTACCTAAGATCAGAAATAAAACAAAGATGTCTGTTCTCACGACATCTATTCAACATGGTAATAAAAAGCTGTTAGCTAGGAAATTAGGCAAGAACATAAAAGTATTAGTGATTTTAAAGCAAATACACACATAGCACCCAGGCATAAATACAAAAGCAGACTTTTCACTGCACATAAAGGTGGATACACGCAGACAAAGACACACAAGCTTGCTAACTGTCAGAGTTAGCAGCTGAAACACACAAATAAATGCTCAGAGAGACACCCAGTTTAGACCTCTGCTCTCTTTACCACACTCTCCTCCCACATTAGCAGTAACCACTATCTTACACATTGTTTATTTTACTTGTATTATATATTTATTCTTTCCTAGAATATCAGCTTCAAGTGGGCAGAATTATTTGTTTTGTTTTAGTCATTGCAGAACCTCCTAGAACATCTGCTACACAGGGCAAGATTAATACATAATAAATCACTGGGCTCAAATTCACACAACTATACACAGTGCTTTTCCATGAACCTCATCATAGGCCCACATAAACTTGATTTGCACAAAATGAGTTTTTCTTAACTCGATCCTATGTGGCAGGGTGGTGTCTTCTGAACTCCAAACAAATTCCTAAAGGTTAGCTTACTCAAATGAATTGAAAATGTAAGTCCACACAAAAACCTGCACAAAAAAGTTTACAGCAATATTAATTGTAGTTTTCACAAAACTTGGAAGCAACCAAGATCATGTATTCACCAAGGTCAGAGGTACAAAATTATTATACAAAAATCATTTCTACTTCTATACACTTGCAATGAAATATCTAATAATGCAGTTGAGGCAAAAACAAATCCATTTACAATAGCAATTAAATAATAAATACATAGAAATAAATTTTTAAAAATGTGAAACTTGTAATCTGAAAACTACAAACCTTATCGAAAGAGGTTGAAGATCTAAATAAATGAGAAACCATTCCATGTTTATGAATCAGTAGGTTTAATACATTATGATGACAATAACTCCCCAAACAGTCTACATCCAGTACAATTAGATTCAGTACAATTAGAATTCAAAATGACTACCATGTAAAAACTGAAGCACTGATGCTGAAATTCATATAAAATTAAAAGGGACTAAGAATATCTTTAAAAATCTTTAAAAAGATGCCAAATAAGAGGACTCACAAATTACAACTTCAAAATTTGCCTCAAAGCAACCTTAATCAAGATGGTGTAGTAACGACACAAGGAAAGTCATTTAGATCAATGAAATACAACTGAGAGCCCAGAGAGAGTAAAATCAGCAAAATGGCAAGAATGTACAGCTCCAAACACCTGCTCCTCCACAGAAACAGGGAAAAACAAGCAGAAGTGTCAGAAACAATGTTGTAAAACCTGTTGAAAGCCATCGAGTTGTACAGCAACCATGTAAATACAAAATCAAGAAAAACAATGAAGAACAGGAGAAAAGCCTCGTGGACTTTTTACACGTCCTTGCCCAAATCCTTCCCTTACTTGATGGCAGTCTTAAAAACAACATCCTGAGTTGCCAGTATGGGCCTCTGCTCAGTGGTTCCAGAGGGAAAAGAGGAGGTCTTACTTGCAAAGCATTGTGTTGTTACATTAAAATCCGTATTAGGGCTATCCAAAGGTCTGAAACAAGGCTCTCTTTTTTCTCTAAGTCAGAAAAAAATCAGTTTAAAAAATTGGCACGAGTTACTTGGGAGTATTCTAAGGAAACTAAAAGCCAGCAGCCCCCTGGAGAACAGATTACAGATGACACATACAATAGGTCACATAAAGCCAAGAATAAAAAGCTAACATGAGATTTTTTTTTTGTTTTACAAATTAGGCTATTAAAAAGCACCCAGGTATACTGGCAAATTGACAAAGCACTCTGTGCATAACCACGAAAAACACATTTTCTTAAAGACCCAAGATGACCCCCATTTTCAGCACTGGCTGACCTTCAGGCTCAGCTCAGCAGAAAGTGAAGACTGAAGCAAAGTTTTCAACAGTCTGCATATGTGTTAAAGGAACGCCCCAGCCCAGAGCCATCCACAAAAACTGGAAGAATCCATCAGTTTGTCTTTGTCTCAGTTTTGTCATGTAGACCTTTGTGACACACAGATCTATATACAATGAAAACGACAAATTTCTAATGAAAGAGCCATGAAAGATCACAAAAGGTCTTAATAAATAGAAAGACATTTAATGTGCATGAATATAAAATCTCAATATTGTCAAGATGTAATTTCTCCCCAATTTGAGTTATAGGCAAGAGAGTCACATCATCTGGGTGATTGGCCAAACATATGTCACAATCCCTTCCATTGACAGCTCCCAAAAAAGGAGTTACATCACCTAGGTGCTCAGCTCTGAGATGTGTCACAACATTGCCCAATACAGGCAGGGCACAGGCAGAAGAGTCACATTTCCTGGGTGCTTGGCCCAGTGGTATGTCACATTTCCTTATGTAGGAAGGGCACACGTAGCAAAAGGGAGTCACATTACCTAGGTACTGTGCTAGAGCTATCAGTCTCTGTGTCGTTCAATGTGAGAGTTATGATCTCTTTAGATATCCACGTAACAGAGCCTCAACTCCTTCATCCTCAGATGTAAAGGCTAGTGAAGACCAAATAAGCCTTGAAAGGTAATTCCCCTAAAAAGGCAGAATGTCTTAGGCTTTGGCCTCTCCCCTTCAAGCACAACGAGATCATAAACTCTCTTTTGACTTCTCACTATGCCCAGAACTGGAACAAGGCTCCTGACTCCACAGCCTCACCTTTCCACCCTTGTACCTTCACTGGGCAGACAAAAGACGAGAAGACCTGAACTCTGGGACAGTCTGGGGAGAAAAGAATCCAAAAAGGGTTGAGGAGGCAAGGGCTGAGCTCCCATGGGTGCCCCGGCCCAAAGGTGCAGGTCCAGGTGGCATTCAGTGCAGGTTCTTCAATGCCACTGGAAGGCATGAAAAACCCACTGTAGCTGCTGCTTCTTCCTTTTCTTAAGCTCTGAAAATGCAAACACTTTTTCAAGGTTTTCAGATATGCCCAGGTACCCCCAACTGAAAAGGAGGATAATGGCATTGTTCATCATGGCTTATTGTCTTGCCCAGGCAGGAGCCAGCCCCTGACTCGCCAATCCAGCTGCCCCAGGCTGGAGGCGATCCTGTCGAGCCTCCTCCCTGCAACTCCACTCCTCTTTTTTCTCTTCCTCAACCACCGGCATACTTTTGGTCATCCTCCTTGTTGTCACAATGGGGGCGTGATACCATAAAGACCTGGGAACCCCAGTGATCTCAGGTCCCGCAGGGGTCAGGTGAGCATATAGGAAGTCCAGAAGGACAGTCATCTGCCACCTCCAGTTAAAAAAGAACAAAACCCTCGCACTCCAGGAATGAGTCAAGAACCCAGCGAAGGCCACAGGTCTAGCCCACAACCACCTGGGTATGTAGGGTCCTCCAAGGCTCACGCTTGTGTCCTACAGGCTGGAGCCCATGCGAGCGTCTGCAGTCTTTGTTCTGGAGGGGGAACTACTGCTTCAGCTGGTTACCCAGGTGTCCCCGATGGGGAAAGGAAGGAAATGGTGAGAATCTTCAGCACAGCGGATCACATCACCCTGGCAGAGACCAGTCCTGCCTGCGTATGGCACCAGCAGCCACAGGCTAGAGGCAGGCATGTCAGGCCTCCTCCATACAGCATCTCTCCTGCTTTTTTTTCAAATGGCCCTAATCACTTAATCTGGTCATCTTCCCTGTCACAATGGGGCACCTGGCGCTATAGACACTTGGAAAACACACAGATCTGGGGTCCTACAGTGTCCAGGTGAAGACGCCGGGAGTCAGAGAGGAAAGTCTTTTGAAGCGTCCAAAAGGAAGGCACAGGACCCCACTTGAAGAGGTGGGGTGCCCAGTGGCGGATACAGGCCCCACACATCACAGCAGTAAACAGGTAAGGCGCTCCCTGGCCCGTGCCTGTTTCCTGGAAACTGGAGCCATGCCCAGGCTGGGAGTCACCATTCCAGACACTGAATAAGCTGTTGGGCTGGCTGCCTCACCCAGCACCCGGCCACACCAGAGAGAATCTTGGATGCTGCTTTCCCACAGGCTGTAGTGCCTTCCAAGTTAGGCCACCCTAATAACACTTCTCCCACAGGGACTCCACGGTGTCCAGCTCTCCAGCCTGGGGTTTCTCATCACCAAGTGATTCCAAAAGAAACGATCTACAATGGCATGACTAAGTTCCAGAAACAAATAAACAAAATACTGAGGGAAGCCCGTTGGTCACTTTGATTCTTCAAAGGTGACAATTGTCCCTCCCTGAAATCTTAAGAGTGCATGAACAGGCTATTCTAATGTAAATGAAATTCACACTAAAACTGATTGAAAGATGATTCTGTTTCCAAGGTACTTTGTATTCTCAAATTGCATCTGCTTACCCTGGCCCCCTCAAAATGGAAGAGTGATGACTATTTGTCTTCGTAGCACTGTGGGGACACAGAGCCTTAAATGGAAGAGTGTCAAAAGCAACATTCCATAAAGGGCTGTCACTTCCAATTTTCAAGCAAGGTTGGAAACCAACCATGACGTATGAAACACTGTTGGCCAAAGTGCACAATTAGTAATACAAAATGAATAATATAAACTATTGTAAATACGTGTGGACATCGTGGCAATTTGGACATCAAAAAACACTGCCAAATTCAGAAAGAGGAAGCTGTAAACTCATGGCTGTTAGGAAGCTTAACTTCTGTGTACTAGAACCTATCAAAATTAAATTTCTCCATGTCAATCCGTCCAAACAAACATTGAGATGTTTATTTCTATATAATTCCTATTGAATCCTACTGGGCAGGACCCTTCTGGCCCCATCCTCACAGCACTGGTGCAGTGAAACTGCCCTTGCTCCTGCTTCCCCCTATATTGTTAGGAGTGGAAATATTTAGTAACAGGGTGGATTGGGAGGCTACTGAGGCCTCCTGCGTGGGTGGGTCAGGTCTCCTGCAGCCCAAACCTTTTTACAATAAATAAGTTATAGGTAAAATTAGAAAAAAATTAAAAAATGGAACTCATTCTGTTTCTTTGCTCACCACAAAGAGAAACACAGCATCTAGAGATGTCTGTTGGAGCCAGGCTTGTCCTGGGAAAGTAAGAAGTGCTGAGCAGGAGCCCTGGGGATGGAGGGCAGGTGAGATGGGGCTCCCAGGAAGATGCAGCCAAGCCTGGCTCACTCAGGCTGGCAGGGGCCCTCTGAAGGCCAGGAAAGTTGGCCCAGGACACTGAAACTCAAGTGGCTCATCTGGGCCAAAGATCTGACCAGGTCGCACTGAATCTCATCAGCCCTGCCAACTGGAGGTCTGATCAGCCTTGAAGATCTTGCTCACTGGAGGCAGACAGCTGGTGGATGGGTCAGGAGAGCTGCCTACTGCCAATGCAGGAGTCCACTCAGTGTAGGCCCGCTGCCCCACTCAGTGGCCTGGATAACCTGCTGAGGCTGCAGCTTCTTCCAGTTTTTGAGCAATAGGGGCATGCATCATTTCCGAAGGTTTTCAGGCAATCCCTGGTGACCTCTGGCAGGGGGTGGTTATCTTGGCAATCTCCAGCAGGGCCTATGGACTTGCTCCCAGGCAACACCCAGCAATCCCTGTGCCCACCCAGGCACTAAGCATTTGTGGTGGGGCTTTCTGGAAGCTCGCCTTCTCCTGCTGGCTCTTCATTTTCCCCACCCCGGTACTTCTGGCCATTCTCCCTGTCATCATCACAATGAGACAGCTGGGTGCTGGAGACTCAGAAACTGCCATGCAGACCTTGAGTCCTTCCCAGGCCCAGCCAACAGGGCAGAGACTCCAGGAGAAAAGTCATTTTCACCTCCTGAAGGACCAGAGCTGACCAGGTACCTAGAAGCTGTGCCCCACTGCAGGCTGCCAGTGGAGCTCATGACAAGGCCGGAACGTGAAGCACTCCCTCGTCTGTCCTTTTTTCCTGAAGGCTGCGGCTTGCCCGGCCAATGTCACCCTTCAGGACAGGGAATCAGAGCTTTGCATGGCTGCCTTACCCCACCAGGGCAGCGCCACAGAGAATCATGGCTGAGGCTTTCCTGTGGGCTGCAGTGCCTGCCCCTTTAGGGTCCCCACAAAAACACCTTTCCTGCAAATAATCCACCGTGTCCTGCTTGCCAGCCTAGGCTTCCTCATCAGTTGGTGATTTCAATGAAAACAAACTACAGTGGAATGAACAAGTTCTAAATCAGGAACACACAAAGAATCTGTGGAAAGTCCATTTGTCATCTAGATTTTTAAAAGATACACATTTTCCCTTCTTGTTATATTCAGTAGTGCATGAAGCCAATATTCTAATAGATGTGCAACTCACACTAAAGCTGACTAAAGGGTGAATTCTTATTCTAAGGTACTTTGTGGTCTCAAATTTATCTGTTCCCACCCCCAGAACCCCATTAAATCTGAATAATTATCATTGAGAGCAGATGTAGAAAGAAACTAGCTAGGCAGATAGAGCAAAGAGTTCTCAACAGAACGTCCCTTCTAACAGAAAGCAACCCAGGAATTCACTTCTCTTTAACAAAGAGCAGCCTGGAAAATTGGGCTGCAATCATACAAAAGGAAGCTGGAAGCTTGTGTGGGCAGGGATGCCTGCAGCTGCATGGGTAGAAATGACCACCTTGGGCCAGACATATCCAACATGGGGGGCCCCACCCCTCTTTGTAGCATATGCACAGTAGAAAAGAGATAAGCAACTTGGAGTAGCTCCGGCTGAGAATCTGCCTGCATAATAAAAGGTTGGGGTGTGAGCTGCCAGAGATTCATGCTCTAAGCAGATGACACACCTGGTCCTAACCAGTTTTTCATGCCCTATGTGGATAACATACCCCCTCCCACTAGCTCATCTATAAAAACACTTGTATTTCACTGCAGAATGGCAACTCTTTTTTTCTGGATCCCTCTCTGCAGCAGAGAGCTGTTCTCTTTTTCTCACCCATTAAACTTTTGCTCTAACCTCACCTTTGGCATATCTGTGTCCTTGATTTCCTCGGTCCTGACACCAAGAAGTTCAGGTGTAACCCCAGAAGACAAGGCCAGTTTATCATGACTTGTCTCATTGCCTCTTGGGACATAGAAACATCAATGAAAATGTGTCCAAAAGGACATTTCATAAAGTGCTCTCTCTTCCAATCTTCAAGCAATGTGGGACTATCCATCATATATAAAAAACTTGTGGCTGAAATGCACAATTTCTAATACAAAAATGAATGCTATATATTACTCTATGTATGTGTATTATGGCCATTCAGACATTGTCACACATTGCCACATTTAGATAGAAGAACCTGTGAACTTGTGGCTGTTAGGAAGCTTAACTTGTGCATACTGTCACCTATGAAAGTTAGTTTTCCCTGTGTTTCTTGAAACCAACCTTGAAATGTCCATTTGTACACAATTTCTATTTATTCCCAGCGAGGTTCACCCATCTGGCCCCACCCTTACAGCCCTGGTACCAATGGAATTGCACTTGCTTATGCTTCTTCAAATTTTCTTGAGGTCATAAACATTTAGTGACAGAGTGGAATGAGAAGGTACTGAAGCAAGGGCTGATGCCTTCTGGGTAGATGGGTAGAGATCTCCTGCAGCCTGGATATCTTCAAAATAAGTAGGTTATAGGTCAAGTTAGAGAAAAAATAATACTCTTTCTTTGAACACCACAAAGAGAAAAGCACTGGATCTAGATGTGTCTGTGAAGCCAGGCTTGTCCTGGGAAAGTGAGAAGAGCTGAGCAGGAGCCCTGGCAATGGAGGGTGGGTGAGATGTGGTCCCCACGGAGAGACCGCTAGGGTCAGGGCTTGGTACAGTGAGGCTGGCAGGGACCTTCGGAAGGCAAGGGAAGATGGCCAAGGACACAAGGCTGAAGCAACCCATCTGAGCCAAAGATCTGTTTAGGTCCTTCTGAATCTCAGCAGCCTTGCCAAGGAAGGCGTGATTACCCATGAGTATCAGAGACACTGGAGGCTGGCAGCTGGTGGGTGGGCCAGGAGGCCTGACTACTGCACAGGTGTGATTTCACTGGCAGGCCAACTGCAGGGAGTGGATAAAGAGAGAGCTCTGTGTGGGAATCTCTCTCGGTGGATCATCGGAGAGGTGAAGTCTTCTTCATAGCCTCAAACCCAATTTGTGGGATAGCAATTCCAGTGAAGCTGGGACAAGCTGGCACTGCTCAACCAGGCCTCCCAAGATACCAGGTTTCTTTCCACCACAGCTGGGCCTGGATTGGGATGTGAACATCTATCCCAGAGTCCAGAGGATGGGACCCTGGTCAGTGATGGTGCTGGTGTGTGGTGTGAAGCCAGGTAGGGCAGACTCTTCAGGTGGGAGGAGAAGCCAGCCTCTCCTGTGGGCTCCTGGGCAAGTCAACACCCTCTTTGGGCCTGTCTCCTCAACTGGAAAATGCAGAAAGCCTGTTGTGCAGGCCTCACAGGGTCATGATAAGGGGCAAAGGATGAAGGAAACTTCAGAATTCTTGTGCCCACCTCTTCCTGAGAGGGATGATGGTGAGAACAATGGTGATAGCCACATGCAACTGAGTCCTCAGGAGGTACTGTGAGGAAGGTGTTGTTCTCATCACACTTCCTAGATGAAAAAACAGTTTCAGGAAGGCCTGGCTGCATGCCCAAGGTTACACACACAGTGAGTGTTAAAGCTGGGAGTAAATCTAGAATCAGGGCTCACTGGAGCTGGTGGGAGCATTACACCAGCTGACTCAGGCAGTTATCCAAGATCTGAGGTCGCTGGGGCTGGAGTGTAACTGTGAGACAGGCACAGTCTCACTGACCCTGTTTCTGACTCTACTAGGTAGGAACCTTTTTAAAGAGTCCAGATGGGGCTGCAGCAGCAGGTGAATTGGCCTATGGTAGGGAGGGGCTCCAGAGAGTCAAGGACAGGGCTCCTCCCTCCCAGCTGGAGTTCTCCGCATCAAGAGACCAGGGTGTCTTCCTCCTCCAGCCCTGCATGTGCCACAGTGCTTGGAATGCCTTCATTAGAGAGACTAGAGAAAGGGCCTGGGAGAGCTAGGCTCAGAGTAGATTAGACGAAGAGTAAGGGTGGGGACGATCTGACTTTGTGACTTATTAAAATCACACCATAGAGGTAACTAAGAAGTGCTTAGCGTCTTTGGAGGTCAGCTGTGGAAAGAGGAGGGAAAGATTTTGGGCAAGGAGGTGAAAGGTCCTTGGATGCTCTGAGTGAGAGACTTGGGTACGGGGGTCAAGGAGAAATAGGTTGGTGAGAGTTCAAAGGAGAGGTCTTGTGCAGTTAGCTGAGAATTGATGCTCATCACTGCTACCACCTTGATAACACAGGCTGCTGTGCCCCCACTCCCCTCCCCCCCACCCCCCGCCCCGGGCACACTTCTCAACAACCTGCAGATGCTGGAAATTGCCATAGAGGATTATATAGATGTGAGAGAGACTGGGGCAGGCAGGCAGGGTGGGGACCAGGATCCTGAAGCTTGCCAGGACAGAGTCCTGGACTGAATCCTGAGACTGCAGCACTCAGCAAACCCCTTTCCTGAGAGCCTACCAGATGCCCCTGTAAATGGCAGTGTCAGTTCCGTCTTATCTATGAGTGACGGAGCCTCCAGCAAAGACACCAGTTCCTGTTCCTTGAGTAGTAAAGCTGCAGAGCTAAGTCTCAGTCTCTGCCTTAGCTGGTACCCATTGCTGAAGAGAGAAATTGGGCCCCTCCTAAGACAGGCAGGTCCTAAATTGTTGAGTAACTTCTTTGTTTCCAAGGCCTTTGTCTCCCTGTCTATCATCACAGAGAATCAGGGAGAAAGGTCACTGAGCCTCAGTGTCCCTTCTGTGGAGCCCAGAACCTGATGCAGGTCCAAGTCCTGTTTTATGCACATGCTCTGACCCTGGTGGCCCTGGTGGTGGTGCAGCATAGGAAGTATAAGGGATGAGGTCTAGTCCTGTGGCAGGAAGCCTTTCTCATGAATCTTGGCTGTCTACCTCCTAAGAACATATAATCAACACTAATAAAGGAAGAAGGTGAGCAGCTGGCACTGTCGCTTTAAGGGAGGGTGGGGATGTGAAAGTCAGACACCACCCTGAGGAAGACACTCCTTGGCTCCATCCTCTGCATCTTAGATTTATTGGGAAGGTTTGATACACAGAGAAGCAGGAGACCCATCCCAATGGAGGGTTTGATTAGGGGAATAGAATCAATGATAAACTCCTAGAGGAGGGACTGTTTATATCCAACTCTGAGAACAGGTTGGGGCTACATGGGATTGGAGGGGAGGGTAGGACCCCTTAAAAGAAAGGCCCTAGAAATTGTCCCTACCCTCTCACACCCCCACAAGTTCCCTTTGTCATCTTCCACCCAGGACCTGTCAGAATCCTGCCCTTCCTTCTGTCTCCAGATCAAAGTCCTCCAGGAAATGCAGCTGCTTCAGTGACAAGAGGTAATTGTCATCTTCTGACTGAGGAGGAATTTGGGGTTTGGTTCCAGTGCATGAAGCTGCACAGTCAGAATAAAAGATGAGGGCCTAGCAGATTAGCAAAGACTAGGAGAAGACTCTGTCCTGTGGCCAGCTTCAGAGAACCTGGGGCCATAGCTCCCTGGTCAACATTAGGCCTTGCTGCATGGGGACCCCTGGGCAGGCAGTGGGAAGCCTGAGGTGTGGCTCCTGGTAGCCTCACAGCTGCCACTATTTTCTGAAGCTCCTACTTGTTTTGTCAGATGGGCCCCTATTCCAGCAGGCCAGCAACACCCTCAAGACCAAGAACAGGCCATGGTGAATCTCAGGGCCATTGAGTGCCTGGGCTGGCAGGGGCAGAGTGCCTCAGGGCTCAGTGACATTTGGCCTGAGTGTTGGCTTTGGGAGTCAGACAACTGCACTGGGCTCCCAGCTTCACCATGACCAGTAATGTGTCTGGGGCCGGGGCCTCAGTGCTCTAAAACTTGAGACACCATAGTGATAAATTTTACACACCCTTCTAACTGCTTTTTCTTTTTTATCTGTCTTTCTCTATAATCACCATGTACTACTGATCTCTGTGTTTATTTAAATTAACAAGCATGTTATACAGTGTGTATTATTCTTCCTCGTGATTTCTTTACTACATTGTATGATTCCACTCTTATGAGGTACTTACAGTAGTTCCATTCATAGAAACTCAAAGTAGAAGAGTAGTTCCTAGAGGCCAAAAGGAAGGTAACGGGAACAGAGTTTGAGTTTTGCAAAATGAACAAATTTCCCTATGAATGTGGATCATGGTTGTAGAACAATGTGAGTGTGATTAATTCCTCTGTCCTGCACTTTTAAAAATTATTAAAATGGTTAATTTTATGTATATTTTACCACAATGTAAAAAAGGACTTTTTTAAATGAACAAACTGTAGATATCTGTAACAGCATAAATATCACAAATATAATATCGCATTAAAAAATTGATGTAAAAGTATCCATACTGTGTAATTTTTTATATTACACTCAAAAATCAAAACTGAGGTTCTGGCTTCCACTAATGATGAAGTAGCTAACTGAACTAACACTCTCACACAGAAAAATGATGAATCCTGGGTAAATTATTATATATCATTATAGAAACACTTCTATATACAATACATACATGAAATATGTGTATATAAAAACTGAATGCATATTTTGGCTATGCCTTCCATAGGAGAGATAAGTATTGAAGATAGAATCCAGCCCATTTAACACCCTCTTTTAAAAACAACACTCTTCACAGGGACAAAACAGAATCCAGTCTTTTTAATCCAGTCTTGTATACAGTCTCCAGGGCACAATTTCCAATTCAAGAGATGCGTGAAGACACGTGAAAATGTAATAAATACACAAGATAAAAAGCAGGCAGTAGCCATCTCCAAGATGTCCAAGATGTAAACAGCAGACAAGAATTTGAAGGCAGCTATTATAAACACGCTCATGAGGGCAAAGGAAAATATTCTCATAAATGAATAGATGTGAAACATCAGCGGAGAAAAAATAGCCATATAAAAAATGGGAAATAAAAATAATAATTTTGAGCTTTTCTATAGTTCAGAAACAGAGACATAGCAATATAATTTATCCAATCTGAGGACAGAAAAAAAAGAAGTTTAAAGAAAATGAACAGAGCCTTACAGACCTGTAGGATGACTGAGTCTGAGAAAAGGTGAGAGATAGAAAAAATCAAATGGAGTATAAAAGTAAATCAACAAAATTTAAAGAAAATAAACACAGCCTTAGAGACCCATGGAATTATTGGGTCTGAGGAGAGGAGAGAGACAGAAGAATTAGATGGGTTGCAAAAATAAATCAATAACAGCTGCAAACTTGCAAAAATTGTTCAAAAACCTGTTTTTTTTTTTTTAATCTAAAGATCCACAAACCCCCCACAAAAGTACAAATAAAACCATACCAAGGCCATATTGCGATTTAGGAAAGTAGCAGGCAGGACTTTCAATGGACTTGATATGATTTATCATTTTTACTATTTGTAAGAATGGAAATAAGTTCTTAAGAGTATTTGTCTTGGAGAAAGTCTGACGTGAGGGACAAACGACAATTATTAAAGGCAGATGACTTTCCAGACTTGTCTTAAATGTTCCATTCTTTACCTTAGAACTTATTTAAATTTGTTTCTTCCAAATACTGCAGTAATATTGATGCTCCAGAGAGATGTCCCACGGAGATTCTGCTCTTGTGCGTCTGCCCTGCACGGAGCTGAGGCAGTGTCTATCAGTTTCAGAAGCGAGTAGTCGTGCAGTACTTAACCTGAAAAACTTAATGGAAACATGAATTAAGAGAATGATCACTGTTTAGTTCTATCAGAAAACTATTAAAAGTGGTCCAAGGGGGTATTTAAAAAGAGATATTAAAGTATTTTCCAAGGGAGCCCTATTCAGGGCAGAAGCGCAGACACTATCCCTGACCTCACCACACAAACTACCCTTATGTGTTGGGAGGGACCAAGGGGCGCTCTGGTCCTGCTGACCTGCATTAATCACGGCCGGGAGGTCCACACTAAGACCCTGAGGCCTGGGAAGCAGCCTGGGTGGGGTCAGAGAAGTGGTGGATGAGGCTCCCACAGCAGCTTCCAGGGTCCCATCCCCGTAGCTGTTTCCTTAGTGGATGCAGCAGGGTCAGGCCCTTCCGCTGTGACGTTTTCTCCTCTTTATTACACTAGCGGGAAAGTCTCCGTGAGAGGCCCGACCTAGATATGGACCACAGCAGCGAGCCCGGGGGTCCAAGCGGCGCTCCTGGGGTGCAGAGGATTTGTGACAGCCTAGAGAACACAGGAAATGGTTTTGAAAAGGCAAATGGCAGGTGACTAGGGACACGATGTTTTCACTTCTGGCAGTCAAGTGACAGTTTCAGACACTCATGAGCGGGCTTCTCGAGGGGATCCCAAGGAGCCTGAGACCTGCCGGGTCTGCCGCCATTACCCTACACCTAGGGACGGGCTGCACTGCGCATGTCCGAAAGGGCAGGCCCCTTAGCCCCACCCCTAGGAATGGGTGCACTGCGCATGTGTGAAAGGGCAGGACTTTTATCCCGCCGCTAGGGACCGGCTACACTACCCATGTCTGAACGGGTGTGACAAGAGGGAGGAGCGAGAAGGGACGGGGCGGAGCGGGAGGTGGGCAAGAATAGGGGGGCGGTGCGGCCAACGTCCGGCGGAGGATCGTTACCACGGCAACGCTGCTGTGGAGGCCATGAAAGGCGAACGGCCCTTTGTTGGCTGACAGGAAATCGAGACACTCGTGAGGGGGCTTCTTGAGGCGATCCCAAGAGGCCTGAGAACTGCCACATCCGCGGCCCTTAACTCAGCCCTAGGGACGGGCCGCACTGCGCATGTCTGAAAGGGAGTGACAAGAGGAGGAGCGAAGGAGGGTGGGGCTGAGGATGAGGCGGGGTGAGAAAAGGGGCGGGTCGCGCCCAACGCTTGTCTGAGGAGCGTTACCTTGACAACCCTGCCGCGGAGGCAGTGAGAGGCCACCGGCCCTTTGTTGATCTGCAAGGTATCAAACTTCGAACATGACAAGCATAAAAGCCTGCAGCTCGAGGAGACAGGGTGTCACAATTACCAGGTGAAACTAGCCGCCCTAGCTCCAATGTCTCCTCAGCAGGAGAGATTTGGAAACAGCAAGGCTCCTCTCCGCAGGGCGAAACTGCTGGGCTGCGAAAGGCGGGACAGGGAGCGGAACCGTCTTCAACCGTTCCGGGAGTTCTGGTGTCTGGTCCGCTCCCGGCTGTTGGTCGCAGGGCAGAGGGTCTAGGATGCCAGCTGGCTGCGGGCTGGGAGATGCAGGGTGAGGCGCCCATCGCGGTGCATACTGGGAGTTGTAGTCTCTCCACCGTTCCCCACGGTGGATGGTGGGGCTACAGGAGGACAATCCCAGATTGAGACAGGAGCGGAGGCGGGGCGCGGCCGTGCAGGGAGGGGGAGGGCGGTGTAGGCGGCTTCGTTTACCAAGCTTGCTGGCCATTGATTTCATGCCAAACCCTCGCCAAGGGGATTAAATCAGGAGAGGAACTTGAAGGGCAGGCCTGGTCTCGCCAGTGAGGAGGATGTGTTGTTGGGAAGTGCACCCCGCCTTTGCCTAAATCGGGAGTGTCTGGTCCTCACTCACGCGACTTCGACTTCCCGCTGCTCAGCTCGATTTTCTTTCCCACCCGCACCCGAGTTCTTTCCAGAGCGTCACACCTCCTCCAGCCCATGGAGCCGTCTGCTTTCGTAAGTGGCTGTGGAAACTGGTCTGAGGTCCCAGACGCTGTCACTGTGCTGCTGCCCTCCGCTCTCTCCAAGCAAAGCACAAGCTGAGCCGCCTTTGAAAGACAACCACGGCCTGGCCTGGGAATGCGCAAGTTCAGAGCTTTGCAGGGAGTGACCATGGGCTGTGGCTTCGTGAATATGTCACGTTCACCAGTACCCTTTTTGCGGATGTGGCCGTGGAGCCATGAGGGGGGTAATCACTGGGTTACAAAGGTGCTGCTAAGAGCGGAGGAGAAAAACCCAATTCCCAGCCATGTGTCTGGTATGGCATTTCACCAACCCATTTAAGTGTGCAGGCCTCCAAATATCTACCTAAAGATTATGATAGATTAGGCATTTTACACTAAAAATCACTGGCTTCGTGTCCACTAAAGCCTGACTGGCCAGTGCGTAAAAGAAACAGACGATAACCTGATCCCTCAGGAACAGATGGTGTTCTAGCTTTGTGGAAGTGAATTTCAAGGTATGGAGCACTTGAGGGGTCTTTGAAACCTGCCAGGTCTCACATCTCTGCTTTTGGTGAAAAGCTCATCAACTAACAGTAGTCAGGAGTGTGCCTTTACTTCCTGGGGCTGGTCTGTTGAAATTTTGTGTCTAGACAATGGAAACATCCAGGAGCATTTCTGCTTTCCTATAGCCTCTTAATAATTGATGCCCTAAAGTCCTATATCCTTTGATTCCTGGATGGTACCAGTTTTCATGCTGTTAAATCTAATCTGCAAAAACCTGAGCGTTAATCTCCATGAATAAAAGAACTTGTTGTTTCTTATTTAAATGCTCTTTTTTCTCTTGTCTTAGATTCTGAGCAGGATTTCCAATAGGGTATTGAAAGAAGTAGTGAGAGTGGGTATCTTTTTCTTATAATAAATCTTTAAAATAATTCCAAAATTTCACCATTGACAATAATGTTAACCATGGGATTGTCCTATAGCTTATAAAGAACATATCTCTTTATTTTGAGGTATATTCTTTCTATACTTAATTTGTTATAGATTTTATTTGGAATGGATTTTAAATTTTGTCAAAATAATTTTAGGCATGCATAAAAAAGTCATGATTTTTAATCTTTTTGTTGTGTAAATAAGGACTATGGCATTTATTGATTTCCACATATTAAAATATTATTGCATCCCAGGAATAAATCCAACTTGATCATAATAAATGATCCTTTTAAAGTGCTTTTGAATTTCATTTGCAACTACTTTGTGGATGATTTTTTCATCTATGTTCATCAGGGATATTGGCCTGTAATTGTTTTTCTTGTAATGTCCATCTCTGGTTTTTGTATCAGTGTAATGCTGGCTTCATAAAATGAGTTTGGAAGTATTCCTCCTCCTTCAATTTTTTCAAAGATTTGGTTCTTTTTAAATGTTTAGTAAAATTCAGCAACAAAGTCATCAGATCTAAACTCCTTACCCATTACTGATCTATTCATATTTTCTATTTCTTTGTGCTTCAGTCTTGGTAGGTGGTACATGTCTAGAAATGTATTCATGTCTTCTCCCTTATCCCATTTGGTGGGATATCATTGTACATAGGAGTCTGTGTACATAGCAGTCTTATGACCTTTTTTTATTTCTGTTTTACCAGTTGTAATGTATTCCCTTTAATTCTGATTTTATTTATTTAAGCATTTATTTCTTAGTCTAGCTAAAGATATGTCAACTTGATGTTTTCATAAAACAAGCTCTTACATTTTTTCTACATTTTC
This sequence comes from Pan paniscus, assembly GCF_029289425.2. NCBI lineage: Eukaryota > Metazoa > Chordata > Mammalia > Primates > Hominidae > Pan > Pan paniscus. The sequence continues at coordinate 38,585,283 of NC_073267.2, read as the reverse complement.
TATTGTTTTTCTAATCTTCAGTGTATTCATTTCTGCTCCGATTTTTTTTACTAATTTTATTATCTGGGAACGTTGGGATAAGTTCTCCCTCCTCTAGTTTCTTGAGTTGTGTCATTATTTGTTTATTTGTGATCTGTTTTCTCTCTGGTTGAAGGTGTTTACTGCCACTCCATTTCACTGGGATTAGCACCCATATGCATTGTGGTCTTTTTGTTTGAGTTCATCAAACTTCTGATCCTAAGTCTGCACCTTTAGCATACTGGTAAGCAGCAGTGCTAAAAGCCTACACGATGAGTAGGGGATTTAGGATGAGAGAATTACCCAGTAAGTTTTGGGAGGGACTAATATTAAGTTATCTTTCTTTTTTTTATTTCTCATCAGTGCCTGAACCATAAGGCACAAGGAATGAGCCCCTCATCGTGAGAGTGCACGTGACAGGAGCAAAGGAAGCGGCAGCTCAGGAAAGACAAGGTCACTATTCTTGCTCCCATGACAGTAGCACTTGTTAGAGCAACTGAGTGACGTGCATAATTCTCTCCAAAGTAAAAGTCCTTTTTGTTTTTTGCAATTTTACAAAAAACCGTCCCTGGGCCTTTCCTGAGAGTGTGCAATAATAAGCAATGTTCATATGACTACCCGGGCATTTAGTAATGGTAAGCAGACCAGATGAAGTGACCACAGGGATATAGCCTGACTCTTGGTAATCAGGACTGAAGTACTCACTGATTAAGGTTCTGTGTTTTCACTGCCTTGAAAGGCAAGTGTCTTGCAAGCTGCATGCCAAACAAAGGCTAAATATGATGACACATCAGGCTGGAGCAGAGTCAACTGACCATATATATATATGTCTAGGTGATGAGTGTGCTTTAATGTGGTCAGGGAAGGCAACTCATGATAAAGGCCACAAATGGCTATTTAGACCAAAGCAAAAGCCCACCAGAAACTGGTGGCTCTGACTGAGGTGACTTTTAATGTATCATGAAATCAGTAGGCCAAAAGCAGTTAAAGTTGAGCCGATGTCCTCAGTCATGGTTGGTTAATCCAGTTTGTATTGTGAATTGTTTGATTAGCCTCCCCTTTACCCCATTGGTGAGGGATAAATTACCACCCTTGTACAACTGGAACAGTTAAAACCATGGCACCAATCATTGGACAAATGAGATTGACAGCAGTTATTCGTTACATATAATCATGGAAGAAGGAAATTATATAAGGTATGCAGACCCACACAGGGATTGCACTTGGGAGCAGAGAGAACAAACAGGGGGTGTTGGGGAAGGCTTTGTAGTATCAAGAGGGTGAGATGCACCTGGTTCCCACAGGAGGTTGTTATTGGTTGGTCTGGATAATTCTGTGACCTTGGGAGAAACTGAAACACATTATACTACCAATTGCTAAGACTACAATAACATACTATAATAGTGTAATGCTATAATGTACCATATACTGTAATACTAATGACAGTATGTTCTCCCTTTTTTGATAGATTCTCAGAAACTGTGACTTTAAGTAAAACAATGTACTATATAATAAAACCAATTTTACCTTTGGCTAATTGATATAAACAAGAGTTAATTTTCCATGGCATATAGTATTTTGTTTCACTTAAAGTCAGTTTCCAGGGACCTATCAATGATGTTAAGTGAGCACTTACTGAACATGTATTTTAGTGATGTGTAATAGAAAGTAGCTATAAAAAATATACTATTCATGTACAAAACTACATGTGGTACACATTACAGTCATGAACCACATAACAATGTTTGAGAAATTGACAGACTATATATATGAGGGTGTTTTCTTGTGAATATATATATATATATATATATATATATACCTACCTTTAAAGGCCAAAGGAGCTGAGAGTTTGAAGAATGAGGCTGACAAATCAAGTTTCTCAGAAAGAAACATTTAAGAGGAACATTTATTAATAGAAGCTATGTCTCAGATAGCTGAAGATGGTGGAACCTCACACTGTGACCCCCTAAACCCAGACACTTATCACAGGAAAGGGAATGTGAAGGACAATTGAAATCACTATATAAATTTGCCTAAGGGTAGGATTTATGCTAAGTACCTGTTCACAATAGCATCAGGGTTGTTTTGATTTAAGGGTAGGGCTTATAAAACTGTAGGTTTCAATATATGACATAGGTATTTGAAACCCTCACCAAAAAACATTAGAGGAAGTAACTCTGTCATCATTTTAAGTTTCTTTTTTTTTTAGTAATTTAAAATCTTAAAGTCTGGTTATGTTAAATTAAGTAATCTTAAGTTTCTCACTAAAAATTAGTATTGCTAAGCATTAAAATAATAGTTTTAAGACAGTTTTTACCCCAGCACTAGTGATTGGATAATACGGCCCCAGGCCCCACCCCTTCAGGTTCTGAATGAGAGAAGATGTGAGCCAACTCGTAGCCAGATGACAACAGGGTAAAATGTTCCAAGCCGCAGCCTTTTTCAGGCAGGACTTCCTCCTTATGCTGAAGCCCAGCCTTCACTGTGGGATATTTGCATTTAACCTTATATATAAGGTTATTTTTATTTATAAATTGTATATATGTGGCCAGGCATAGTGGATCTCACCTTTAATACCAGCACTTTGATAGGCTGAGGGGATAGGAGCTCTTGAATCCAGGCATTTGGGACCAGCCTGGGCAACAGAATGTGAGGGCCCCACATCAAAACTTTTCTACAAAAAAATGAAAAAATTAGCCAGGCATGGTCACACGTGTCTGTGGTCCCAGCTACTTGGGAGGCAGAGGTAGGAGGGTCACTTAAGCCTGGGAGGTAGAGGCTGCAGTGAGCTGAGATCAGGCCACTGCACTGCAGCCTGGGTGACAGAACAAGATTCTCTCTTTCTTTCTCTGCCTTATTTGTGTGTGTGTGAAGGGGGAGGGGTGTGTGTGTGTATTATTCAAAATAGAAACAAAATAATAACAATTATTTTTATTTTTATTTACATTTTTTTGAGACAGAGTCTCACTCTGTCACCCAGGCTCGAGTACAGTGATGAGATATTGGCTCACTGCAACCTCCGCCTGCCAGGCTCAAGTGATTCTTCTGCCTCAGCCTCCCAGGTAGCTGGGATACAGGCACCCACCATGTTGCCCAGCTAATTTTTGTATTTTTAGTAGACACATGGTTTCACCATGTTGACCAGGCTGGTTTCGAACCGAGGTCAAGTGATCCGCCTGCCTCGGCCTCCCAAAGTGCTAGCATAACAGGCATGAGCCACCATGCCCAACCAATTACAATTATTTTTAATTTTTAGATTTTACAATCTTTCTGGCCTCTTGGCTTTTGAGGCAAACTGAGCTTTGAAATTAGGCAATCCTCTATTGCACCAATGTGCAATAGAAGTAAAATGTGAGCCACATGTGACAATTAGAATTTGCTAGTAGCAACATAAAGAAAAAGAAAAATGAGTGAAATTGATGTTAACAACATAGCTCAATATATCCAAAATATTTTAACATATAATCAGAATGAAATAATTAAAGAAACATATATATGTGTACATATATATGTACACACACATAGACATATGTTTCTTTAACCCAGCATTATATATTTTTATGCACATATGTATATGTAACTAAATATTTAAATATTTTCTTGTATTTCTCCCTAGCATATCTTAGTTCATGCTGGGCACAATACAGTTGCTCAGTAGCCCCTGTGCCCAGTGGTTGCCACATTGCAAGTGCATCTCTGAGGGCTCTGACTTTTCTGACCTTAGGGAGGTTAAAGGGCCTGAATCCTCCTTTTCTGCCAGATAGGAATGAATGCCCCTTCTCTGCCAATATCACTCCTGTTTAAAGGATAAGAGAGGTGGTGCCCTGAGAGACAGTAGGGCCTACAAGAAACAAGTGTTCACAGGTAGAACACTGCTGTCCACTGCTGCTTGGTGTGGACTCATCAATCCTCCAGAAATCATACAGCAGTCCAAAAAGTGGGGCCCCAGAAGAGGGAAACCTCATGTTTTTAGATCTGTCCATAGGCTTGATCTGATGTCAAGAGACTAGATTAAAGGCAAACTTTTTATCTTGCAATTTGGCCTTGGCAAATTAAATAGAAATATGTCACTATAAAAATCAATTAAATAAAAAGGAAGGCAGTAAGAGCAGAAAAGAGGAGAAAATACCTACAAGAAACAAATAGAACTATTAACAAAATGGAAGTAGTCCATTCTTTTCACAATTAAAATGAATATATACATAGAGTAAAATTTCCAACAGAAATGTGTAAATTGGCTAGAGATTGAAAGAAAAAACGATTTGTTTTCTGCTGTCTATAAGAAACTCACTTTAGATCTAAGCACACAGATAGGCTAAAAGTGCAAGTATGAAAAATATCTTCTAGGAAAATTGCAATCAAATGAGAGCAAGAGGGGTCATAATTATGCAAAATACACATTAAGTCAAAACTGAATTAAAGGACAAATATAGTATATAATGATACAAGTGTTGATTCACTGGGGAAGCTGTGTTAATAATAAATATATGTACACTTCACATCGGGGTTCCCAAATGTATAAAGCTAAGATCGACCCAGATGAAGAAAGAAATAGCTATGCAAAAATAGTAAGAGACATAATTATCCGACTATTAGTAGCAAACTCTGTAAACCGAACAGACATATAGAAAACACTCATCACAGTGAATAGATTCAGGAAGCTGAAGGCCCATGGGACGTGACCAACTCAGCATTCCACTGGAGGCTATATGATCAAACAGCAAACTGTTTATCATGAATGCAGGATGTGGGCAAACTCACACTGCCCTGCCACCAAAAGGTTTGCTGAGGGCCTCATTCCCTGGCACCAGGCTCCTTGAAGTTATCTATTGAGAAATCCAGTGCCTGTTGTTCTAAGAATGTAGTCTCTCAAGTCAGCTGTGAATCAAGCTGCTGGTGGAAAACCACCCCCCTCTTCTCACTATCTCTTTTACCTAATAAATATGGAGGGCTGTGTAAAGCTCAGGTACCTTGTCCACTAGAGGCAAGGTGCCCCTGACCCCTTTTTCCAAATAAACCCCTTTGTCTCTTGTCTTTTATTCCTGCATTCACCCTGCTTTGTTCAGTCCAATAGGTCCATGCAGGCTACAAATAGAAGTGAAAAAAAAGAAAAAAAAAAACACTTCACACAACAATATCAGAATACACACTTTTTCCAATAGGTCATGAAACATTCTCCTGAGTAGATAACCTACTAGGACACAAAACAAGTTTTACCAAATTTTAAAATGTTAAAATATGGGCTAGGCATTGTGGCTCATTCCTATAATTCCAGCATTTTGGGAGGCTGAGGTGGGAGGATTAGTGAGTTTAGGAGTTCGGCGCCAGCCTGGGCAACATAAAGAGACCCTCTCTTTAGAAAATATAAAATTTAAAAATTAGCTGGGCATAATGGCACATGCCTGTGCGTCCAGCTACTCAGGAGGCTGACAGGGGAGGATTGCTTGAGCCTGGGAGATCGAGGCTCTGGTTAGCCATGATTGAGCCGCTGTGCTCCAGCCTGAGCAACAGAGCAAAACTCTGTTTCAAAAAAAAGATTAAAATATTACAATCATTTTTTATTACAAGGGAATAAAATTAGAAATCAACAGCAGAAGAAATATGGAAAATCTACAAATATGTGGAAATTAAACAACACACTCTTCTGCATGCTCTCGTTCAAGGGTTGGAAGACAATATTGTGAAGATGTCCACACTACCCAAAATGATCTACAGATTCAATGAGATCTCTACCAAATTTTAACTGTGATTTCACTTGGCAGAAATACAAAAAGCATTTCTAAAACTTATATGGAATCTAAAGTGACTCTCAGGAGCCAAACAACCTTCAAAAAAAGAAATAATATTGGAGGCATCACACTCCTTGACTTTATAATGTATTACAAAATTACAGTAACCAAACTATTTGGTACTGACATAAAGGCAGACACACAGACAAATGGAACAGAATAGAGTACAGAAATAAACTGTCATATATATGGCCAAATGAAGAGTTATTTGTATATCCATATTCATTGCACAACATTATTCACAACAGCTGATAGGTGGAAGCAACCCAAATGTCCCTCAATGAATCAGTGAATAAAGACAAATTGGAATATACAAATAATGGAATATTATCCAGTTTTTTAAAAGCAGGAGATCTGATTATTTTTACACTAAGGATAAATGTGGAGGACATTACGTAAATAAAATAAATGAGTCATAAAAGGACACTGTGTGATTCCAGTTAAATATCTAAAATAGTTAAACTCTTAGAAACAGAAAGTAGAATAGTATCAGTCAGAGCCTCAGGGGAGGAGATAAAAGGGTAGTTGTTGTTTCATGGCTATTGAATTTTAGTTTTGCAACATAAAAACATTCTAGAGATATGTTGCATAACAATGTGAATATATTTAATATTATTTAACTATGTACTTAAAATATTTAAGATGGTAAATTTTATGTGGTTTTGACTACATTAATAGTGAAAAACTTTCTAAAGAGATACATATTTATCAACCTTTTCAAAAATTACCTTCAAATCATAAAAATATCAGAAAAACAATAAAGAGGCCAGGTGCAGTGGCTCATCCATGTAATTGAAACACATCAGGAAGCTGAGGAGGGAGAATAGCTTAAGCCCAAAAGTTGGAGACCAGCCTGGGCAGCGTAAAAAGACCGCAGCTGCAAATCACAAGCAGAAGGAAACTGGCAAATGAAAAAATATGTGAAACTTAAAACAGAACACTCTTGACTTCTTGTTCAAGGGTCAGAAAATTTAATATTATTAGGATGTCAATACTACTCACAGTGAAGCACAAATTCAAAGTATTTTCTATCAAAATCCCAATGTTACATTTTTTTCAGAAATATTAAGTCTTAAAATTCATATGGAATCTCAAGGAACAATGAGTAGCCAAAGTAGCTGTGGAGAAGAACAAAGTTAGAGGTACCACACTTCCTGATTCCAAAATATATTATAAAGCTATAGCAATACAAACAGAAAGACAAATAGATGATGGAACAGAATAGAGAACCCAGAAATAAACCTGTATGAATATCATCAAATAATCTTCAATCAGACAGCCATGACCGAACAAAAGGGAAGAACAGAATAGTGTTCTAAAATTGAGTATCAAAATGGAAGAAAATAAAATTGGACTTTTCACTTGCACCATATAGAAAACTATCTTAAACACTTAAATGTAAGTAACATCGCTCTAAAAGTCTTAACATATAAGGTAAAAATCATGACATTTGTCTTGATAATTTTTTTAACATGACATTAAAAGCAGAAGTAACAAGAAAAAAGCAGGAAAATGGGACTACCTCAAATGTAATAAGCTTTCTGATAAAGAGAAAATAGCTGGGCCTGGGGGACCACTACCACCAAGACGCAGAGACCAGTAGTGGCCCCGAATGGCTGGGCACGCTGATATTTATTGCATACAAGACAAGGGGGCAGGGTAAGGAGGGTGAGTCGTCCAGGTGATTGATAAAGTCAAGCAAGTCATGTGATCATGGGACAGGAGGCCCTTCCCTTTTAGGTAGCCAAAGCAGAGAGGGAAGGCCGCATACGTCAGTGTTTTCTTCTATTCATTTATAAGAAAGATCAAAGACTTTAAGACTTTCACTATTCCTTCTACCGCTATCTACTAAGAACTTCAAAGAGGAACCAGGAGAATGGGAGGAACATGAAAGTGGACAAGGAGCATGACCATTGAAGCACAGCACCACAAGGAGGGGTTTATGCCTCCGGATGACTACGGGCAGGCCTGGATAATATCCAGCCTCCCACAACAAGCTGGTGGAGCAGAGTGTTCCCTGACTTCTCCAAGGAAAGGAGACTCCCTTTCATGGTCTGCTAAGTAACAGGTGCCTTCCCAGGCACTGGCATTACTGCTCGACCAAGGAGCCCTCAAGCGGCCCTTATGTGAGTGTGACAGAGGGCTCACCCCTTGCCTTCTAGGTCACTTCTCACAATGTCCCTTCAGCACCTGACCCTATACCCACCAGTTATTCCTTGGTTATATGAGTAATACAACAAAGAGTAATATTAAAAGCTAGTGATTAATAATGTTTATACTAATGATGGATAATGTCCATGATCATCTCTATATCTAATTTGTGTTATAACTATTCTTTATTCTAACTGTTTTCTTTATTATACTGCAACAGTTTTTACCTTCAGTCTCTTGCCTCGGCACCTAGGTAATCCTTCACACCCACATGTTTCTACAAAGGAGATATACAAACGGCCAAGAGGAATTTTAAAAGATGCTGCAAATCATGAATCTTTAGAGAAATGAAAAGCAAAAACCCCAGTGAGATATTACCTCACATTCATTAGGATGGCCACTATCAAATAAGAGAAAATAACAAGTGTTTTCAAGGATGTAGAGAAATTGGTATATTTGTGCACTGGGTGGTGGAAAAAATAATCATGCAGCCATTATGAAAAATAGTACAGAGTTTCCTCAGATTATTAAAATTGGAATTATCATGTGGTCTGGCAATACCATTTCTAGAAATCTACCTAAATGCGCAAAGCGGGACCTGAAAGAAACATTTGCATACCCATGTTTATGACAGAATTATTCTAAAAATCCAAAAGGTAGAAGCTACTTGAATGTCCCTTGACAGATAAATAAGTAAATATGATATATACATACAATGAAATATGATTTTAAAAGGAAATCTTATCACATGCTGCAATGACAATAAACCTTTAGGGCATGATGTTAAGTGAAATGTGCCAGGAAACAAAGTGACAGTGATTGTGTGATTCCACTTATGAGATATCTTAAGTAGTCCAACTCACAGAAATGGAAAGTAAAATGTTAAGGGCTCAGGAGAGGGTAAAATGGGCAGTTGACGTATATGGGTATTGAGTTTTAGTTTTGCAATGGAAAAGCTCTAGAAGCCTGTTGCATAACAATGTGGATATATGTACCACTAATAAATTATGCAATTACAAATGTATAGACTGGTAAATTTTGTTGTGTTTTATTACAGTTAAAATATTGTAAAGTGATACATAAAAGAGATACCGAGTTATAAACTTTTTGGAAAATTACCTTCAAATTATAAATGTGTTTTCCCCACACAAAGATAATATAGATTTGTTCAATAAATACGTGGGTAAATTAAGACTACTTATATGACTACTGTCCTGAACAAGATAAAACAACTTTTGACACCAGCCAAGAAGAGAAATATGCAAGATAATTAAGAAGAAATGGACTATATTTATAGACGCAAACATACACGATTTTATTGGTGGTAGATATGGCTGATTCATATTTTGATTAAACATCACATTGACTTAACATGTACACAGAGTTGCAGATTTACATCCAAAATCATAATACGTAGGTAAAACCAAACTCACAAAACACGAATGTCAAGGAACTTACCAAAAAAAAAATATATAGTAAAATGAAATTTCAAAAAAGAATGAGAGAAACAACGAAAAAACTCCTATATAAAACATAGATTTACAACTAAGAAAGAATCCTCCTAGATAACTACAGTCTTCAGCTGTGACTGTGCATCCGTGGTGAGCAGGGATTTTGAATCAAGACTGCGTTAGGAAGAGGCTCAAGGGGGCAGACAGTGCCACCTCCAGAGAAGCCACTGCCCCTACTCCTGCCTCTGCTGCTACTGCCGCCACCGTCCTCTGCTCCTGCAGCCCCCACTGGGCGCCCGATTCCTTCTTGGAGTGCAGAGGTCCTGTTCCTTCAGGAACGACAGACAGCTTTTCTCCCTGTCTCCTCCTTTGCTCAGCCGGCAGGTGCAGGACTGGAGATCTGAGGTGGTCCCGCGTCTGGAGGAGCCGGGCGCCCGACTGTGAGAAGGAGGAGGCAAGCTATGGGGAGAGGGGGCGACAGGAATGCCAGGCTCATGAGGCCGGCGGCCGCGGCCCAGGCAGGGCTGGCTGCTGCCTGGGCCGGATGGTAAGAGATACTGTGGAAGGAAAATAAAATAAAATAAGTAATAATAAAGTTTAAAATAATAAACCTAACATAGGTAATAGTTAACATTCAGCATAGGTTACTTAGAAGTTATACATAGGCTAAGAAATTTCAGCAGTCCATTCCAGCATTGCTAACAAGTTGCAGCTGCGAGCTTATCTCAATCTTCCAAGCTTATTGCCTGCCTCCAGACCCCCGCATATTCCTGTAATTCGTGTTTTCCCTTACCCCAGCTCTGTTCAGCTTCAAAGTTGACTGGACAAAATAACTAAATTGTAAGTTCTCTCCGAATTGTCACGGGTTGGATAATTTACTGTCTTTGTCTGAAACCTGTAACCTGCCTTGTTTTCCCGCCTCAAACAGCACTTAAGCAAGCCTGCTTTCTTTGCAGGGGTCGGCAGCCATTTTGGGCATGAGCCTGCTGTTGGCTCAGGTGCCTGAATTAAATAATGTTCTCTTTGGTCTCCAAAGGTCTCTTCGTGTTCCTTGGCTGGAGTTTTACTACAACAGTACCAGATGTCGCCACCATCCCCATCCTTGGCCCCCTAGCATTCATACATCCTGTGTTCAACAAACAGAAGCGGCAGCGGGAGCTGCTGCTCCGGGAGGGGGAGTGGCCTGGCAGGGGGCACACAGCTGCTACCTGCTGCGAGGCGAGTTGGTCTGCAGCCTGGGCCTTTGTGCAGGACACATCGCCGCCCTTGTCCCGCTTGCTCCCCCGCCTGCCGCGCAACATGCTCAGGTGCCAGATCTCGGACATTCCTGGCAAGCGTACTGTGGCGGGGAGGCAGCAGGGAGGAGGGGTTTGCCAGGAGCCCTGAACAGAGGTTCTTGGCATGGAGAAGAGACAGAGGTGGCTGACTGGTTCCAGTTTTAGGTGGGTGGGGGGAGGGGGCGGCAAACCCCATGGGACTTTGTTTTTTTCAAGGAGACTTCAGTTCACTTCTTATCTGTTCTCCACCCGCTTAAGCCTCTGAGAACAGAGGAGATGGGGCTCTTTTAAATTGGCCTGGCCGTAATGGTCTGGACCCTTGCCGCAGGGCAGATCTTATTTGGGGGCTCTTTGAAGCCTGGAGGCTCACGCCTGTCCATCCCAGGTGTCTTCAATATAGGGTCAAGTTAGGCCTGGCTGGCAATGATGCTGGGATGCAGGACGATCTGGCCAGATCTTCGCCTGTTACAGGATATTTTAGCCTTCAGCACCCTGCACCATTTCCCTCACCTGCCTCACCTGCAGAAGCCCCCGTGAGCCTCAGTGTTGCTAGGGCCCAGACCCTGGATGCCTCTCTATTAGGGTCCCACTTTACCCCACCTAAATGCACCAGGCCCTTACTCTGCCTTTCCCCTTTTCCCAGAACATGCCCCATTCAACTCCAACAGGACATGTCTGGACCACGTGCACCCCTCTTCAGTGTTAAAACAGAGAAAATAATGTATTTTTCACTGAACATGTAACTGATTTAACATATAAGGAGATCAGCTTTATGTGTAGATATGCATGTAAATATACACAAAATTTCTAACGTTGTGGGAAAATTAACATCTTTACACTTTGTTCAGTGATTTTATAGTTTTCTCTCTCTTACTCACTTGCTTTTTTTTTTTTTTTTGAGACAGAGTCTTGCTCTGTTGCCCAAGCTGGAGTACAGTGGCAAAATATCAACACACTGCAGCCTCTGCCTCCTGGGTTCAGAAGATTCTTAGGCTTCAGCCACCCGAATAGCTGGAATTACCGGCATGAGTAACCATGCCCAGCTGTTTTTTGTGTTTTTAGTGGAGACGGGGTTTCGACATGCTGCCCAGGCTGGTCTCGAACTCCTGGCCTCAACTGATTTGCCCACCTTGGTCTCGCAAAATGCTGGGATTACTGGCGTGAGCCTCTATGCCTGGCCTACTTGTCACTATCTCTATGTTTATTTGTTCAATAGGAAAATTCTCAGTGAAGACTCCTCAGCACGATGAAGATAAGCCTGCACAATCAGCAGATAGATGGCTCTTTCATGGCTTGTGCCTGTTTCTGCCACAGGTAGACCTATGTGCATGGGCTACTAAGGTGCTCCTGCTCCAGGTTGCCATTGAATCATGGCATCCTGGGACCCGTTGCCTAAGCTCCACCACTTCTGAAGGTGGGATGTGTCCTGTTGACCCAGACTCTAAAATTGTGGCTAAGGATGACCAGGCTGTGGCTGTCCCTTTAAGGCAGAACTTCCAGGCCAGTGTCTTATTTTTCTTGTCATCCTAAAGTTTTCCTTTCGACTGAGGCCAGAAACAAGTCTGTGTATGGGAGAGCCTCCCTCCTAGAGTTGGTACCATTGACATATGACTCCTAAGTGCCAGAAGAGGTTGAGAGAACTCTCCCATCTGCACAGCCAGGGTGCTATGTGCATCGTGACCCTTGGTGCCTGGCTCACACAGCCTGCAGAGGGATCCAAAAAATCACAGGTTGTGGGAGGTGAAGGAAGAGCTGGTACAAATGACAGGTGGCTGCTGACAGAATAGGAGGCAGGAAGAAGATGAGACCTGCCTGGGGTAGTGCACATGTTTTGTTCCAGCCAAACAGTCAGATGAGGTCTTGGTCTTGGACCCACTGCCAGGGAATTCACAAGCCCGCTTCTGCTGTGGCCTGGGAGCTGAGGTCTTTGGTTCTGAAACCAAATGCAAATTTTGGACTCTGAAATGCCTGTCTGTTTAGCCAGTTTCTCTATAATGGTGATTCCAGGAAAGGAATTCTCTTGGAAAATGTTGAGGGTCCTTCTCAAAGGCTTTAATGAGTACACTGGTGTGTGGTTGAGTGATGGATGTCCTTTCCTCCTGCCTTCTTATTTGACTTGCACAATAAATATTAACTATGGCAGTTATGGTCATATCATTCTTTACAACATAAGAAACTTCAAGTCATTCATTGATGACACCAAAGCCTCATTCTCCTACATTAAACATTCTCCTACATTAAACTTCTTGAATCTTCTGTGCCAACTGTCTAGAAAACCTAAACACATGAAATACTACAAATTAGAAATAAATACCTCAATAGGCACCAATTATAAAAGCAAATCCAAGAAGGAACAGAATATATGAATACACATATAACAAGTAAAGAGATTCAATTAATTAAAAATCTTCACAAAAAGAGAAGCCCAGAGCCACGTGGCTTAACTGGTAAATTCTACTAAACATTTAATGAAGAATTAATGCCAACTCTTTACAAGGCCTTCCAGGAAATACGGGACAGTTATTGGGAACACTTCCCAATTTGTTCTGTGAGGCCAGTATTACCCTGATACTAAAGCCAGACAAAAGCATCAGAAGTAAATATCAGTATGGATGAATTTCCCTGATGAATACACACAGAGAAATTCTCAAAAAAGCGAAATGAATCAAGAATATATCAAAATGAATGTACACCATGACCAAATGGAATTATTTTACAGATGCAATATTGATCTATCCGATAATCAATCAGTGCCTTACACAAAGTAATAGGATAAAGGAAATTAACAGAAAGAGCCTTTCAACAGACACAGGGAGCATTTGACCAATCCAATATTCATTCACAATCTCCCTGGAAAGGAAGGGTACAAGCAAACTTCCTAAATCTGCTAAAGAGCATCAATGAAAAACTTACACCTAACGCCATAATAGTAAAATACTGGTTGTTGTGTCTTGACACTTTAGAACAAGGCAAAAATGTTAACATCCAAAGAAATTACGTGAGAGAAAAAAACAAAATCATCAATGTGGGAAAATAAGATGTTAGAATTGTCTATCATTGCAGAGGACATAAGTGAATATAAAAGTTTATAAAAAACTCATTAAAACCCACTAAAACCAATACATGAGTTCAGCAAGGTCACAAGATACAAAATCAATATGCAAAGTTCAATTGTACTTTTATGTACTAACAATGATCAACCTGAAAATAAAATTAAAAAAACAATCCATTTGTGTATGTATGAAAAAGAAAGAAATATTTAGGAGTAGATTTAATGAAGTGCAATTTTACCGTAAAAAGAAATCTTTGTTAAAAAATTTTAAAACACTGAAAAAAATAGGCATCAATGTTTATTTAGTTAATGTTATTCCATTATCCAGTGTATCCATTTAAACTCCACACAATAAAACAAAATATATTTTAGCATTATTTTAGTGTAATAAATACAGGTTTGTAGAAAACTCATAAAAGGAACTAATTCTACATGTCCAGAATAGCCCATCCTAATTTTTCTATTTTACATCTACTGTAAATCAAACCGATTTTGTTCCATATTTTATAGCGGAACGTAAGATAAAATCCAAATTGTTAAATATGTGAGATTGATTATAAGCCCACCAAGGAGGTTTTTACTCAGTGTGGGAATTCAGAGAGCATGAAGTTGCAAAGACAGAAGCAAATGTTTTTGAATGAATTATGAGGGACAATACTCACGGGAGTGCTTCACACTTTTATCAACTGACTCATGTCATCTCACTTTAGGAGAAACTGCCTCTAATTTTAGACATTGGTTCGTAGCAAATGCTAAATGAACCAGCACCAAGTTTATATCCAGGAGAACTGCTTACTCTAGAGGATTTTGTCTCCTGGATAATGACATGATTCTGTCTTTCATAGGCTACTCCAAAACTTCTATAATGATGGTAGAGTTTAGTGAAGTGGAGCATCGGCCTGCCATCCCCATGCTCCTGACAAGCAGCAGCAGCTAACCTAAGCACAGCCACATAGGGCATGCCATTGACACCCACCTTGCTGTTGTTCACCTCCACATACTAAGTTGCCGCACTAAGTTTGCAGTGGAATTTCACCTTACTGCATCTGGTTGGTCAGCAGTCCTGCAGGTAGAAAGAGTTGGTCAGGAGGGCACATTGAGAGAATAGATGGGAGCTCAGAGGCTGCCTAGCTCCCTGCACCCTGCCCACAGGCCACAGTCCTCACCCAGCTGTCCAGCATGCATGTCTGCTGAAGGCTGCTGCACTTGTTCTTCATCACAGAGGTGGGATGAAAGCAGTCTGAGGGCACCACACTCCATGATCAAGGTCTACTTCTGGTGCCATAGCTCCAGGTGGAAGGACAGGTAAGCAAAAGACAGGTCCCACCTTCCACATCCAGCCCACACTCCCACCAACTTCCAGGCCCACCTCAATATCCTGATGTGATGCTCTCCTTAGACCTCTTGCGGTTCTTCAGCCAGGAGATGGAGAGAGTGGGGTTGCTAGGAGCCAGGCAGTGAAAGTTGGTTGTGGTGGTCAGCATGGCTGGCAGTTTCCTGTCCATCCACTGGGGCAAAGTCCAGGAAGGGGTCTCTGCTGGTGGAAGCACACATGAAGGCCATAGCTGAGGCGAGGAACAGAGACCCATCTGACCAGACCCCCGATTCAAGATCACCCTGCCCACCCCGAGTCTCATGTTTTTCTCCTGTGTAGGGAGAGTGTTGACATTTCAAGGACATCTACTTGGGCTGAATGAGGCTCCCAGGAGCTTCAACACAATGTCCCCACCCAGTCATGCTCAGAGCTGGCAATGTGTGCCTTTCTATTCCCTCTGCTTCCCCCAAGTGGCTGCTCCTGCTGAGAGGCTGGGGTTCTTCATCCTGGCCTGAAAGCCTCAAAGAATAATGGAGTCTCGAGGGGATACCCCACCTGCACAGGGAGGCACATGGGGAGGGCCCACCAGGAAGGAGGCCCAGCAGGTAGCCCAGCTAAGTGAGTGAGTCAGGACAGGCATTGGGAGCAGTTTACCAGGAGAAGAAACCCAGCCCCTTGCAGAGCTGGGAGCCTCAGGAGCAGCTGAGAAGCCTTGGTCCACAAGCCTCTGAGCCCATAAGCCACCCCCTGCAGAGCTTCAGGGCCCGGCGGGCACTGGTGAGGATGGTGTCCTGGAGGCTTCGTCTCTTTTTTATCCTGACTTCCAGGGCTGTCACCATTCCCCCTCTCACACCTCAGCTAGTTTTTCTAATTTCTGGGTGCTGGGGTGGGGCTGCCTTCCTGCCTGGACTTGTGGGTAGGCTGAACTGCCTTACCCCCAGGAGAGAGGCACCAGGGGCCCAGGAAAGAGAAAGGAGGCAGCCGCTTCCCCACAGTGACCTCCTTGCCATTCACATGCAGCGACAGGCCCACCTTTCGGTGGAGGATGCTGAAGCACAGCCGGGAGCTGTGTAGAGAGACACTGCGAAGAGGCACCAATCACAACTCTGAGCTGTCCTCTGGGATTCCAGGGGTGGGAGATGGGGACCCACTGGTGATTAAGACAGCTCAGCAAACTGTGGCACAGGATGTTCCCAGGACTGGGAGACAACAGTGACTCAATGCTGCTCACTTCTAGACTGTGCCTTCTTAAAGTGGCTCTTCAGTTACCCCCAGAGCTTGAGCCCACACCATCCTGGGATGGCTGGGTAGGCAGAGGTGAGCAGGGACTCAGGGGGAGTGCACAAGGGTGTGTGGGCAGGGGCAGAGGCTGTTGAGGCAGGTGAGGGGAAATTTTCATCCTTTCCTGTCTGCTCCTCCCAGGGTCTACTTTCCTCTCTTCCCTCTGCCTCTGGCTCCCTGGCTGGCTCCTCCTCACTTTCTTTCCTGCTCACTCCAGAGGTCTCAGGGGCTCAGCCCACCACCAGTGGTCCCCAAGTTGCAGCTGCCTCTCCCATGTCTATCCCATGAGGACCCTCATCTGCCTGAGCACATCTCTGGGCTCCTCTGAAACCGGAAGCCCCACCTTCCTGACAGACCCCTCCACAACTGGGCAGAGTTCACCTGCCACTGTTCCAGGCCAGAATGACTGGGAATTGTTCCGCTGCTGCTGTTTCACACCCACAGCCAATCCCCCACAAATGCTGTTGGCATCACTTTTACAACCCTCATGGCCACCCTGCCCTCCTGCTGGGCTGTAGCTTTTGTCCCCTCCATCCATCTGCCCCTTGGCAGCCACCTGAGCCCCCAAGCACTGCTGTGCTCACACCTACAGTAGCCACCTCACCCAGAGCCAACATCAAAGTCCCCACAGGCCAATCCTGGCCTCCTCACTGCTCCTGGAACCCCAGGACCCTGTGCCCCAATCTCCCCATCTGCAGCATGTGTGTCTCCTCTGACCCCCAGCCTGCCCCACAGAGCCCAAGACATCCAGAGCTATCTAATAGATATGTAATACATATCAATTACATAATAATTCATGATACATCATATTATATACAAAGTACGATGTCATAATGTACTGTGTTGCCATAATACATATGAATTATGATGTCATAATATATTGTGATGTCATAACACATACTGATGATGTCACAATATATTGTGACGTGATAATGCTTATGAATTTTGATGTCATAATACATGTGCAGTATGATGTCATGATATATTGTGATGTTGTAGTATAAATTATGATGCCATAATATATTATGATGCCATGTTGTGTGTGCATTATGATGTCATAATATATTGTGATGTTTTAGTATAAATTATGATGCCATAATATATTATGATGTCATGTTGTGTGTGCATTATGATGTCATAATATATTGTGATGTCATAATACATATGAATTATTATATCATAATATGTTGTAATGTCATAATATATTTATTTATCACATTAATGGTATAATAACATAAACTTTGTCAGGTAATTTTACAAGAAAATTCAGTGAAATTTTGTAACAATATTAACATATAAAGTAGCTTACAATCATGCTGAAAAATGAAAGAGCAGCAGGAATCTCATATGGTAGGAGTTGAAACAGGAAAGATCAGGGAGGGATATGCTTCACTTTTAAACCACCAGATCTCATGAGTACTCACTATGACAAGGACAGCACAGAGCCATGAGAAATCTATCCCCATGATTCAACCATCTACCACCATGCCCCACCTGTAACATTAGGGATTAAAATTCAATATGAGATTTGGAGGAGACATCTAAACTATATTATATGACCATTAGTGTGGGCGAAAGATCACCAAGGTGCCAAGGCAAGAGACTGAAACAAACTGTTTCAGTATAATAAAGAAAATTGTTAGAATAGAATAGTCATAATACAAATTAGATATAGAGATGATCATGGGCAATTATCAATCATTATTATAAACATGATTAATCATTAGCTTTTAATATTACTCTTTATTGCATTGCTAATATAACCTAGGAATAACCGGCGGGTATAGGGTCAGGTGCTGAAGGGACATTGTGAGAAGTGACCTAAAAGGCAAGAGGTGAGCCTTCTCTCACGCCCCCATAAGGGCCGCTTGAGGGCTCCTTGGTCAAGTGGTAATGCCAGTGTCTGGGAAGACACTCATTACTTAGCAGACCATGAAAGGGAGTCTCCTTTCCTTGGAGGAGTCAGGGAACACTCTGCTCCACCAGCTTCTTGTGAGAGGTTGGATAAATTATCCAGGCCTTCCCACAGTCATCCAGAGGCCTAAACCCCTCCCTGTGGTGCTGTGCTTCAATGGTCACGCTCCTTGTCCACTTTCATGTTCTTCCCATACTCCTGGTTCCTCTTTGAAGTCTGTAGTAGATAATGGTAGAAGGAAGTCTTAAAGTCTTTGTTCTTTCTTATAAGTGCATAGAAGAAAACGCTGACGTATGCTGCCTTCTCTCTGTCTGCTTCGGCTACCTAAGAGGGAAGGGCCCCCTGTCCTGTGATCACGTGACTTGCTTCACCTTGTCAATCACTTAGAAGATTCACCCTCCTTACGTTGCCCCCTTGTCTTGTATGCAATAAATATCAGCGCGTCCAGCTATTCGGGGTCACTAGTGGTCTCTGCGTCTTGCTGGTACTGGTCCCCCGGGCCCAGCTGCTTTCTCTTTATGTCTTTGTCTTGTGTCTTTATTTCTTACAATCTCTCGTCTCCGCACACAGGGAGAACACCTGCTAAACCCCGTAGGGCTGGACACTACACATTAGAAAAACAGATGAGGCTGGATACGGTGGCTCACGCCTGTAATCCTAGCACTTTGGGAGGCCGAGGCGGGTGGATCACAAGGTCAAGAGATTGAGGCCATCCCGGCTAACACAGTGAAACATGGTCTCTACTAAAAATACAAAAAATTAGTCAGGCATAGTGGCACACACCTGGAGTCACAGATACTCGGGAGACTGAGGCAGGAGAATCACTTAAACCCAGGAAGCAAAGATGTAAGCTGCACTCCAGCCTGGGCAACAGAGCAACAGAGCAACCAGCACTCCAGCCTTGGCAACAGAGCAAGACTCCGTCTCAAAAAGAAAAGAAAAGAAAAGAAAAACAGATGAAACATTCATGGTTTCTACAGATACTTTCATTCCAGAGTAAACGGATACACGATTGAGTTCTGTGGTTAGAAGAGAAAAGGGAAGTGTACGGGGGACTTTGGGTGCATTTGTTCTACTTCCCTTATGCTGTTGTTGTGAGTTCTGATGTCACCACCTGAAGGGCTCTTCATAGACAGAAGAATTATGGCTATTGTTGTGATTATTCCTTTTTCTTTTACCTTAGTAAAAATAAATTTTTTAGCTTCTCATATAATTTTTTTTAAAACCCTAAGAGATTTAGTCAAATTCCTTGTTATTATATGGTATAAAAATTGACAGGGAAATGGCTAAAATATATTAAAATTACACAAACTCTAGGAGTCAAGTTTCTATTGGGCAGTATTAGGAAAGACAGAACTGGAAACACTCCACCATAATAGACATCGAAGGGGGCCAGCCCCTCCACACCTGTGGGTATTTCTCGTCAGGTGGGAGGAGAGACTGAGAAAAGAAATAAGACACTGAAACAAAGTATAGAGAAAGAACAGTGGACCCAGGGGACCGGTGCTCAGCATACAGAGGACTCACACCAGTGCTGGCCTCTGAGTTCCCTCAGTATTTATTGATCATTATTTTTACTATGTTAGTGATGGGAGTGTAGCAGGGCAACAGGTGGGGAAAGGTCAGCAGGGAAATATGTGAGCAAAGGAATCTGTATCATGAATAAGTTCAAGGAAAGGTACTGTGCCCAGATGTGCACATAGGCTAGATTTATGTTCCTCTTTACACAAACATCTCAGTTTAGCAAAGAGTAACAGAGCAGTATTGCTGCCAGCATATCTCACCTCTAGCCACAGGGTGGTTTTCTCCTATCTCAGAATAGAATGAATAAGAATGTTCGGCTTTACACTGAGACATTCCATTCCCAGGGATGAGCAGGAGACTGAAGCATTCCTCTTATCTCAACTGCAAAGAGACCTCCCTTACCATTTACCATGCCATCTCACTGCCTTGTCTGGTGATTTTGAGAACTCCTGTGTCCAGTTCAGAAGTCAGAGACTTCTATCCCATCTCAGTGGGGGCAAACCTTGGACAACACCCAGGCTTTCTTGGGCAGAGGTCCCTGAGGCTTTCTGCAGTGCATTGTGTCCCTGGTTAATTGAGAATGGAGAATGGTGGTTTCATTTTTCTTGTATGCAGGATGATTTTTAGGATTTTTTTTCTGTTATATTTTTTGCATTCTGGTTACCTAGAAGGTAGTGATTATTACCCCAGACCAGGGCTTGATATTGTGTTAGTCCACTTTCATACTGCTATGAAGAAATACCTGAAACTGGGTAATTTATAAAGAAAAAAAGGTTTAATGGACACGTAGTTCCACATGGCTGGGGAAGCCTCACAATCATGGCAGAAGGCAAAGGAGGAGCAAAGTCATGTCTTACATGGTGGCAGGCAAGAGAGAGAGCATGTGCAGGGGAGCTCCCCTTTATAAAACCATCAGATCTTGTGAGACTTATTCTGTTTCACAAGAGCAGCACAGGGAAAAACCCATCCCCATGATTCAATTTCCTCCAACTGGGTCCCTTCCATGACATATGGGGATTATGGGAGCTACAATTCAAGATGAGATTTGGGTAGAGACATGGCCAAACCATATCATTCTTCCCCTGGCACCTCCTGAATCTCATGTTCTCACATTTCAAAATCAATCATGCCTTCCCAACAGTCCCCCAAAGTTTTAACTCATTTCGGCATTAACTGAAAAGTCCACAGTCCAAAGTCTCATCTGAGACAAGTCCCTTCCACCTATGAGCCTGTAAAACTAAGAGCAAGTTGGTCACTTCCTACATACAATGGGGGTACAGGCATTGGGTACCCCCAATGTATTTACACCTGTTCCAAATGGGAGTCATTGGTCAAAACAAAGGGGCTACAGGCTCCATGCAAGTCTGAAATCCAACAGGGCAGTCATTAAACACTAAAGTTCCAAAATGATCTCCTTTGACTCCATGTCTCGCATGCAGGTCACACTGACACAAATGGTGGTCTCCCATGGCCTTAGGCAGCTCTGCCTCTGTGGCTTTGTAGGGTACAGCCTCCCTCTTGGCTGCTTTCACTAGCTGGCATTGTGTATGGCTTTTCCAGGTACACAGTGTAAACTGTTGGTGGATCTACCATTCTGGGGTCTGGAGGATGGTGGCCCTCTTCTCACAGCTCTACTAGGCAGTGCCCCAGTAGGGACTCTGTATGGGGGACAGAGCCCACATTTCACACCTCTACTACCCTAAAAGAAGTTCTTCATGAGCCCCTGCGCCCGCCCCTGCCCCCCGCCCTGCCAAAGCAAACTTCTGCCTGGACATCCAGGTGTTTCCATACATTCTCTGAAATGTAGGTGGAGGGTCCCAAACCTCAATTCTTGACTTCTGTGCATCTGCAGGCTCAACAGCTTGTGGAAGCTGCCAAGGCTTGCGACTTGCAACCTCTGAAGACATGGCCTGAGCTGTACCATGGCGTCTCCCACCCAAGCCATGGCTGGAGTGGCTGGAATGCAGGGCATCAAGTCTCTAGGCTGCACACAGCAGGGGGACCTGGCCCTGCTCCAGGAAATCATTTTTCCATACTAGGCTTTTGAGCCTGTGGTGCAAAGAGCTGCCATGAAGATGTGAAGGTCTTTCATGTCCTGGAGACATTTTCCCCATTGTCTTGGTGATTAACATTTGGCTCCTTGTTACTTATGCGAATTTCTGCAGGAGGCTTTAATGAAAGTCGATTTTTCTTTTCTTTTCTTTTCTTTTTTTTTTTTTTTTTGTTGACGGAGTCTCACTCTGTTGCCCAGGCTGGAGTGCAGTGGTGCAATCTCGACTCACTGCAACTTCTGCCTCCTGGGTTCAAGCAATTCTCCTGCCTCAGCCTCTCGAGTAGCTGGGACTACAGGTGCACGTCACCACACCTGGCTAATTGTTTGCATTTTAGTAGAGATGAGGTTTCACCATGTTGCTCCAGCTGGTCTCAAACTCCTGAGCTTAGGCAATCCGCCCGCCTCAGCCTCCCAAAGTGCTAGGATTACAGGCGTGAGCCACTGCGCCCGGCCAAGGGTTTTTCTTTTCTATTGCATTATCAGGCTGCAAATTTTCCAAACTTTTATGCTCTACTTCCTCTTGAACACTTTCCCACTTAGAAATTTCTTTCACCAGATACCCTAAATCATCTCTCTCAAGTTCAAAGTTCCATAGATCTCTGGAGCAGAAGCAAAATGCCACTAGTCTTTTTGCTAAAGCATAACAAGAGTCACCTTTGCTCTAGTTCCCAACAAGCTCCTCATCTCCATCTCCGGCCCAGATATTAGGGTTTATATCACTATCAGCATTTGGGTCAAAGCCATTCAACATGTCTAGGAAGTTCAAAAATTTCCCACACTGTCCTGTCTTCTGACCCCTCCAAGTCTCTAGGAAGTTCCAAACTTTCCCACATTTTTCTGTCTTCTTCTGAGCCTTCCAAACTGTTCCAACCTCTGCTTGTTACCCAGCTCCAATGTCGCTTCCACATTTTTGGATATCTTAATAGCAGTACCCTACTCTGCCAGTACCAATTATTGTCTTAGTGTATTTTTATACTGCTATGAAGAAATATCCGAGACTGGGTAATTTACAAAGAAAAAGAGGTTTAATGGACGCACAGTTCCAGGTAGCTGGGGAGGTCTCACAATCATGGCCGAAGGCGAAGGAGGAGCAAAGGCATGTCTCATATGGTGGCAGGCAAGAGTGTGTTCAGGGGAACTTCCCTTTCTGCCCTGTATAAAACCATCAGATCTTGTGAAACTTACTCACTATCACAAGAACAGTACATAGAAAAACCCAGCCTGATGATTCAATTACCTCCACTTGGGCCCTCCCAGGACACATGGAGATCATGGGAACTACAATTCAAGATTAAATTTGGGTAGGGACACAGCAAAACCATATCATTAATATCTAACAGGAAATGATCATTTTTTAAATGATTCTTCTACCTTTGGGAAATTGGCTAAGGCCCTTTCTCTGATCTGCAGGGGAGATAAGGTTGATATGCACAGCTCCTCTCAGTAGTGAGCAAGTATTTATTGGAATAGCTCAGCTAAGCTAAAGTGGAGACCTCTAGTATTTTGTTTGGCTTGTCGTACAAGACATACACAATACCTAGCATGCACAGATAATGCAGGGTGCTGGTGGTGGCAAGAATGAGTGCTACTTTATAGATTATTGATGTTACTGCTTTCTGGGTAGAGGTTCTAAAGGAAGGCTGTATTTTACTTGAAAAATAATCTTCAATGGCCAGTTGGTATGATGCAAGTTGCTTACCAGTAGTTTCCTGTTTTGCTTTATAATCCCTCTCTACTGGCTCCCCAAACTTATTAAAATCCCATTGTATGAAATAACAATGTAACATAGGGAGGGAAGGAAAGAAAAGAGGCTGAGTTCATGCTTGGAGGGAAGCAAGAAGGGAGAGAACAATGCCAGCCACGTCATGTGGCTAAGACCTGGGCCACTGGAGTTACAAACTGCTAGACTGGCAATTCTGCTGCCTCCCCTCCCAGGGCTTTTCTTGAGTGAACTGTGTGCCCAGGCCTGACAGGCACCTGACACATGGTTGGTTGGTTGGTTGGTTTTTATTGTATCCTCTATCTTTCTAGGAGCTTAGTATGTAAGATATGTGAGAGTGGCTAGGACTTGTCCCCTCAAAAAGTAAGAATGGAGCCGTAAAGGAGTAAGTGTCCATTTTCTGGGACACTCCGAGAGTCTGACTCAGGGACAGCTGGGAAGAGGCAACTACCATCTTACATGAGTTTTATATTGAGGAAATTCTTCCATTTCATAAAACAAAATATGGATGGGCCAGTTTAACTTAATTGTTCTTATAGTTAGTAAAAATTCCTTCTAGATTAGTCTGCATATTGGTTGTCAGTTTTACTAATTAGTGTTGTTTTAAGTTTACATTGTTTGCTTTGTTTTACTGATTTTTTTTCTTTCTTTTTTAATAGGAACTTAGATGGGACTCCATTACAAAGTATCATCCAGATGCTGTTGAAAATTGAGCCAATTCAGCATTAAAATGAAATTACACATTCATGGGATTTGTTACGAGAGTCGGTACTGTTTTGGAATGATTCATATAGCATTTATAAGGACCAACTCTGAGAGAGATAAATCATTGGTATAAATTATTTTTTAAGTTACTTTAGTATCAGTCATATATTCACTCACATAACAAATATGCATTGAGCTCATCTGGTCCAAGGAATTTGCCAAGCCCTGGAACTAGGGAATGATTTAAACAGACATACTACTTGACCTCAACAAATGTACAGTCAAGAAGGAAGTTATGAGCATTAAGCAAATGATTGCACAATTAATACTTAATTACAACAATGATAAGTGCATCCTGCAAAATAAATGTTATCAATCAATAGGTGCAAGGTGTCAACCTAAATAACGGACAGAGAGAGACTCTCTAAAGAACACTGGGTTGGGGATAGGGTATTTCAGTAGGAATACATGTGCCATAGTCAACTATGTATGCATTCAGGGAGGTAAAGGAAGACAAAGGTATTTAAAGAAAAAATGTGGAGGATTACACAATTGTTTTGACATAGTTATCCTTGATTACAAGGATCAATAACAAGGGTGGTGCCAGTCCAAGGTTGGACAGGCATTTGCTGGACATATGTCCTTGCAGAAGTGTTTTTTTACAAGGTTGCAATGGCAAGATTGTGGTTTTTGCAGTCTTTCATGATAGTTCTTGTTATCAGGCATATGTGCGTGAGAATTCTCTTTTCATGGCCTTCTCCAGCTGCATTTGGCATGCTCTTCCTCCTCCTCTTCTTTCTTCCCTCCTCCTCCTCCTTCATCAAATACTTTAAAATATACAAATTTTTATTTTGTGATTCAACAGACCATAAAATGGGATTGTTGGACAGGACTTTAAGTTGGAATAGAGACAAGATTGAAACTGTGTTATGCTCAAATTCTAATGGCTTTTTAAAACAGTAATTACTACAGAGTTATTTCCATTAAGAAAAAGTTATTTAAAAATCTTTTCAAACTTCATATTTCTTCCACAGGCCCAGGAACACAGCTTGTTTGCTATTCAAAGTAGAAGTAAATATAGAGAGTGCTGTCTGTGTGTGTGTGTGTGTCTGTGTGTGTGTTTATTTTAAAAATTTATTTAGTTCTTATGTTAATATACCTTGCATTTAAGAATACTAACTAATTTGTTTGGTAAAGTCAAAAAGAAGAGCAGCCAGAGAGGTGTTCATAATGAAAGCTACAAAAATCAGCTTTTGACTCATTTGATAGCCTCCCACCCCTGATTCAAAAATACATGGACGACATATCAAGGCCACCCAACTCATAGAGCGTTGGTGATGGGCCTGACTTAAAGTCTGAAAATTGCATATGTAAAACCATGTTCTCTATAAAAATACACACATTTGCCAAAGTCAGGAAAGGAAAAAAATTCCATTAAATCTAGGTTCAATAAGTGTATTAGAAAATATTTAATTAACTATCTCGTTAAAACACATCTTGTGACTGCTGTTCGCTCTCTCATCGGTGTTTATCTGCTGGTAAAGTGCTCACTCATTTTTTTTTTTTTTCGAGACAGAGTCTCGCTCTTTCGCCCAGGCCTGAGTACAGTGCAGTGGCGCTATCTCGGCTCGCTGCAAGCTCTGCCTTCCGGGTTCACGCCATTCTCCTGTGGCAGCCTCCCGAGTAGCTGGGACTACAGGCGCCCGCCACTGCGCCCGGCTAATTTTTTGTATTTTTAATAGAGACGGGGTTTCACCATTGTTGGCCAGGATGGTCTGGATCTCCTGACCTAGTGATCTGCCCTCCTTGGCCTCCCAAAGTGCTGGGATTACAGGCGTGAGCCACCGCGCCCGGCCTGTGCTCACGCATATTTGTTTGCTGTGTGGTGCAGTGCGACCACACGGTTCTTCAGACACAACCAATGCTTTCTCATTTACCTCAACACTTTAACCCTGAGATTCTTTTTTACTATACTTCAGTATATTTCCCAGAACATATATTGTCTATGAGGGATAAAATAAAATGTCAATTAAAAACAAAAAAATTCAGAGAAATATTAACCATTCACTCTTCTAAGTTCTCAAAGGTTACATTCTTCACCAAGTCATATAACCAGGTCCCAATAAAATACCATCATGGAGGCAATTTAACATCATGTAATTTAAAATACCATCATGCGGGCAGCTTTCAACAAAGCATCCTGTAAGAAAAGGTCATTTGTACTTACATCTTTAAAAGTTTTGAAATTACTATTGAAGATTATTTTTATTGTATTGTCCATTGTCTGTTGCTTAAAGACATATATTTTGCTTAAGAGTTTAGAGTTACCAAAAAATAGCTGCTGACATATGCAGATACTATTTTATTAACTAACGACATCTATTTGAATTCTGGTTTTCCTTTTGGCCCTTAAGAACAAGAGGCTTAGGACTAAATTTTAGGCTGAAGGGTAGTGTTTCCTTCCCTAGGTTGTCCCATGTAATT
Source organism: Pan paniscus (assembly GCF_029289425.2). Classification (NCBI taxonomy): domain Eukaryota; kingdom Metazoa; phylum Chordata; class Mammalia; order Primates; family Hominidae; genus Pan; species Pan paniscus. Next base: position 38,558,548 of record NC_073267.2, on the reverse strand, counting down.
GTCACCTCCTTCTCTTCATTATTCTGTCATTTTGCCCTTGTTTTATAGCATCTGTGCCTTTCATTCTAAGCTGTCTCAGAGGCTTTTCTGGAAACACACAGTGTATAAGTACAAAATGATGAAATACACATGCTTCTTTTTTTTTAAGACGGAGTCTCCCTCTGTTGCCCAGACTGGAGTGCAGTGGCAGGATCTCGGCTCACTGCAAGCTCCACCTCCCGGGTTCACTCCATTCTCCTGCCTCAGCCTCCTGAGTAGCTGGGACTACAGGCACCTGCCACCATGTCCGGCTAATTTTTTGTATTTTTAGTAGAGAGGGGGTTTCACCGTGTTATCCAGGATGGTCTCGATCTCCTGACCTTGTGATCTGCCTGCCTTGGCCTCCCAAAGTGCTGGGATTACAGGTGTGAGCCACGGCACCAGGCCAACATACTTCTTTATTTTGTTTTAAAAGATACTTGAGTGGGACTAGATGACCTCTAAGGTCCTTTCCAGCTCTAAATTTACGTTACTGTCACCAAAGACAAAAAAAAAAAATCTATTAGGTTATAGGTCTAGAGATGAGTGCCAAGTACTATATTCCTGCTCTAAGTGCATTTCTTGTTGAAGGCAGTGACCTGTTAGGCCGTTTACAGTCTTATGGTGATAAAACAAGAGAACTGATTGCTAAAAAAAAAAAAAAAAAAAAAAAAAAAATTCAGTTGAAATACCTTTTTACTCTTAAGCATCAACAAAAATAAATAGAAAACAGAAGAGTTGAATTATTTATTTTGAACTATTTGTAATAAATTTGGACAACAAAGCTAAGCCTGAGTGTAGTTAATTTAATGAAATTAGTCATATTTGAATATCATCACAACCTTACTATCACATTAGCATTCAGTGTGATTAAAATTTATTCTTTGTTTCTTTGTGAGTCTCCACAGAATCAGCTATCAACAACTTCATAATAAACTAGCCCTTCATTGCTTTCAGGAAACTTTTAGATTCAGAGCAGGTGGTTGGACTTCTGCTTTAAAAGAGAACAAATCATTTTTTAAAGTGCCTTTCCTGTTTGTGTGTGTGAATTTAGAACACAGAAATTGTCCATTGCATTGTTTATTTTTGCTAGGAGGTAGAAGTTATCAAAAATACAGGAAATACTAGATATCACATACTGATAATTTTCAAAGCTAATTATTTCTCTTAAGGCCAAGCTATAATTTAAGAGGTGTACTTGTGAAATATGAATATTGTTTTATAGTAATAGAATGTTTCTCACGGAAAAATAGAGTATGATTTTGTTGAAGTTCAAGGGAATATCCATTTTCATTTAGGTAGCTTCCAGATTTTTGTCTTTACATGTTCTGTGTAGTGATTTAAATACCGTACCTCCAAAATTTATGTCCACTAGGAACTTTAGAATGCGACTTTATTTGGAAGTAGGGTCTTTGCAGATATAATTAACCCAATGATTGAGATGAGGTCATCCTGGATGAAGGTGGGCCCTAAATCCAGTGTAAATGTCCTTATAAGATACAAGAAAAGACACACGCAGAGAAGGTCATGTGAAGATGGAGACAGAAATTGGAGTTATGCAGTCATAAATCAAAGAAGGCCAAGGATTGCCAGGAGCCACTGGAAGCCAGGAAGAAGCGAGGGAGAATTCCTCCCTAGGGTCTTCAGAGGGAGTATGGCCCCACCAACATCTTAGTTTCAGAGGTCCAGGCTTCAGAACTATGAGAGAATATACTTCTGTCCTCTTAACCCACCAAGTGTGTGATAATTAGGTATGATGGTCCTAGGCAACTACTACACTCTAATTCAGAAGTTCTTCTGGATTTTATTATATCATGTGTTGGTAGGAAGTACCTGGGTGTTTCATTTGCATGATATGTTGGTAATCTTAGAATTATCATATCTTGCAAGTAATTTTTAAGTATGTTGTAATGTAGTCAGAAGCTTTTTAAATATGAAATTTAACTCTTGCTGGTGTCAATTACATTTGAAAAAAATACAAAATAGCTATATAAGATTCTAGGATCTTTCAGAATTTTATAATGTTTATAATGGAAAGTTGGTTAAATAAAAATTGTACCCTACACAATTTTGTTGTTGGCTTAAAATAGCATTTAATTTATTAGTGCTCAGATAATAGTTATCCCCTCAATAGCATTTTTACTTTCATATGTTGATATCGAACAATGAAGTGAGACAGCAAATCAGTACAACGTGGTGATTATCAAACATCATAAATCCATGAAGGATAGCGTTGATCGTACTGAGAAGAGTTTAATTTTAAAATGCATACCTGGAAAAGGCAAGTTAGATTAACATTTCAAACTCATATAGCATTATCTGATTGATTATAGTTATGATTGATCATTTTATGTTTGGACCGTCACTTTGAATCCAATTGGGATAATTATAAATTAAGGATTTATTATTTGCTTTGAATTTTAGATTAAAAAATTTAAAACCATAAAAACAGAGCTTTGACTATAATAAAGGTATTTATCCTTTCTTGGTAAGAATTGGGGAGAGGTTTAAGAAAAGGCTAAGCAATGTTCTATTTTTTTACATAGGCAAAAGTTCATTTGTGCTACTTTTTAATTAGGTAGTTTTTTTTTAATGACAGTTTCCTAAACACTACTGATTTTACATGTGCAGTCATTAGTTTTTCATGTGGAAATATTATCTCTCAAATTCACACAGCAGCTTATTTTATGAAATGCAATGGGACTACTTACTTGCCACCTGACTAAACTGGAATGCATAGATTCATACCTCGCCAAATGAGGAGTTAGGGTGAAAAGTGATTAATATCCATTCTTTAATGAGTTTCTAAGTCTTTCTGAACATGTTTTTATTCTATTTATTGCAGTGGTATGTTAACATTTTCGTGTTGGTTGCTGTACAAAACATGATAATACCTTTATTAAAGTAATGTTAATGATATCAAAATACTATACTTTTAGTGTGAATCTGAGCCAAATTCTGTTGTATTCTAAATAAAGTGAAATTCCTGTCAGCCAATAGGGCATGGTATCAGTTTCAAATAAGACAAGATGGTCAGGTCAGGAGAAATGACTTCCTCCTTCCTCCTTATGTGCCGTATATAGATTTATTAGCACTGCCTTTTAATATGTTATGTGTTCAACAGAGAGGGAACTAAGATCTTGTTAATCATCATTTGAAAACCATTTTGTGAATGGAAATGTAGCAGGGCTTTTGCCTTTTTTCCTTGTTCATGAAAAACAAGTCGCGCTTGGGGAGCAAGTATTCCCGTTCAACTGCTGTCACTCATTCTTAGCTCTGTTTAGAAGAAATAAGCACAGATGGTTGGTCTACTACTTCCCCAACGAAAAATTTGCCTGTTGGCTGGGCGCGGTGGCTTACGCCTGTAATCCCAGCACTTTGGGAGACCGAGGCAGGCGGATCACAAGGTCAGAAGATTGAGATCATCCTGGCTAACACGGTGAAACCTCGTCTCCACTAAAAATACAAAAACTTAGCTGGGCGTGGTGGCAGACGCCTGTAGTCCCAGCTACTTTGGAGGCTGAGGCAAGAGAATAGCTCGAACCTGGGAGGCGGAGCTTGCAGTGAGCCGAGATCGCGCCACTGCACTCCGGGCTGGGCGACAGAGCAAGACTCCATCTTAAAAAAAAAAACAAAAAACAAAAAAAAACTGCCTATCTTTTTTATGTTTTATTCCATCCTTCTCATTGTAATGTGAACAATATTTCAAGTGAAGAAACATCAGTAGGGATCTTTGAAATGTTTTATCCATTGCTTGTGCATTAAAGAGAAAAAGAAGAAATTAATGATTTATTAAAATTTCATGAGGGGAACTCAAAAACTCTTTGTTACAAAAAAATTTAATTTAGAAACAGTGTATTTTGCATGCAAAATTAAAGTCTTCAGGGAAGTAAGTTTTTATGTCAGACTTGGATCCGAAAGTACTCATTTAATGATGACAGAACCACTTCATCCATGTCATGTCAAAAATACCGGTGTGAGTCTTTTTTATTTATACTGTGGCTTAATGAAAATTTGTCTATGGTAAATATATTAAGAAAAAGAGCATAAAGACTTTTTAACATAATTTTCTAAGGCTGAAAATACGTACAAACAGTAAAATACCCAAATCTTAACTGTACAGCCCAATACTTTTTTTGTTTTTAAACAAACTTAGCCCTTCTGCCTATCCAGTACTCAAATCATGAAATTTTATATTATTACTTCTTCTAGACACTATTTCATAGGGTAGCTCCTATGGTAATTTGGAACATAACTGATTAGTTTTACAATTTTTAGTGAATTAGATCATAGAATATGTTCTGTATCTTGCTTCTTTCATTCAATGTTTAGTTTATAAGATTTGTCAATCTTTTTGCATATAGTTGTAATTTGTTAGTTCTCATTGCTATATACTACACCATTATACAAATATAATGTTCAATTCGTGGTTATTTTGAACGGTGCTTCTCTGAGCATTCATGTATTTGTCTTTTGGTAAATATTGCTGGGTATATGCTCAGGGTCATAGAATATGGTTAGATTTAGCACACATGGGAAATGGTGGTGTCCGTCCGTTTACATTTTCATCCACAATGGGAGAGAGTTCCAGTTGCTCCACATCTTTGCCAACACTTGGTATCATTTCTCTTTTTCATTTGAACTGTTCTGATGTGTATGTATCACTATTTCAATTGTGGTTATTTTGAACATTACAAAATTGGCAAAGAATAACTGATTTTATTAAATCACATTTCATTTGAAGTAATGTGTGTCTACTTTGCAGTATTTTCCCTTATTTACATGATTCATAAGAAGAGTGATTGTAAGATAGTCAACAATATAACAGCTTGGAATGAGATTTTTGATCAGCTATAATTCTAATGTATTTTATCTAAATATTATTTTACTGTATTAGTAACTGTGATCATTAAGAACAGAAACAAAAGGTAAGCAAGTCTTAGATTAACATGAAACAACATTCCTGCCTTTTGAAAGAAACTTTTCTGGCCTGTAAGTAAATGATGTAAATCAATTAATAGCTTAACTGAAATTAAGAGATGAGTCTCAGTTTTCATTGCCTATATTATATCTGTGTTTCTGCAGAAACAAAAAAACAGTATGACAAACCTACAGTCTGCTAGTTTCTTCTCACCCTGCCAACAACTGTTATATTACTGTTTAGCTGGTTATATGCAACCATTTGTTGAGGAGGATTGTTTTGTTTTGCTTAGTTTTACTTTTTAAGGCAGAGTCTTGCTCTGTTGCCCAGGCTTGAGGTCTATGAGTTTTATACTCATAGTCACATGGTCAATGAGATGTAATCACAGCTCACTGCAGCCTTAATCTCCTGGGCTCACATGATCCCCCTGCCTCTGCTTCCTGAGTAGCTGGGACTACAGGTGCATGCCACCAAACCCAGCTTGTTGAGGAGAGTTTTGATGAAAATCATTCATCCCTTCTTAACTACAACCAGTGAAGCCTTAGAAAATGTAATTAGAGAAAAAAATAACATTTTTGCACCAAGCTCATTGTATCTTTACCTTTTATTAGTTGGTTTCAGGATTGACACTTATTGATGGTTCTATTTTGGAGTGCGCTTTCCCTGGGTTTAACTCCTTGCAGCACACTTTATATACACTGTGTGGCCTTACTTGAGTAACTTATGTTACTTAACTTCTCCAGATCCCAGATTCTCAACCTGTAGAATGGAAGTAATTATAATACAGATATTATATGGTGGGTTAGTCCAGGTCCTCCAAGAGGTAGATGTTGAAAACGAGTTATACACAAGAGGATTTTATTAAGGGAAATCCCTGTGAGAGAAAATGGAGAGGAAGCTGAGTAAGCCTGGAAGAGCTCTCAACTATGAGGCAAGTCTGACCTAGAATGAAGGAAAGAGGAAAGGAAGGTTGAGTGGAAGCATTGGAGCGTAATGTGCAGTCTAAGGAAGGATACGAAAAGGCTTCAGGAATCCTGAGCCAAGACTGGTCCTCAGAGAAGCCCTGTGTCTCCTAAAGAGGGATGTGCATTAGCCACCTTGTGGCCCTCAGTCATTGACTGAGGGGCAGATGCAGAAACAGATTTTAGAGTGAAGCAGCAAGTGGCCGTAGGCAGTTAGGCTTCCCATACTTTGAGGTCTATGAGTTTATTTATTTATTTATTTATTTATTTAAATTATACTTTAAGCTCTGGGTTACATGTGCAGAACTTGCAGTTTTGTTACATAGGTATACACGTGCCATGGTGGTTTGCTGCACCCATCAACCCGACACCTACATTAGGTATTTCTCCTAATGTTATCCCTCCCCTACCCCCCACCCCCCACCCCCCACAGGCCCCAGTGTGTGATGATCCCCTCCCTGTGTCCATGTGTTCTCATTGTTCAACTCCCAATTATGAGTGAGAACATGCAGCCTTTAATTTTCTGATCTTGTGATAGTTTGCTGAAAATGATGGTTTCCAGCTTCATCCATGTCCCTGCAAAGGACATGAACTCATCCTTTTTATGGCTGCATAGTATTGCATGGTGTATATGTGCCACATTTTCTTAGTCCAGTCTATCACTGATGGGCATTTGGGTTGGTTCCAAGTCTTTGCTATTGTGAATAGTGCCACAATAAACATACGTGAGAATGTGTAGAATGATTTATAATCCTTTGGGTATATGCCCAGTAATGGGATTGCTGGGTCAAATGCTATTTCTAGTTCTAGATCCTTGAGGAATTGCCACACTGTCTTCCATACAATGGTTGAACTAATTTACACTCCCACCAGCAGTGTAAAAGCATTCCTATTTTACCACAACCTCTCCAGCATCTGTTGTTCCCTGACTTTTTAAGGATTGTCATTCTAACTGGAGTGAGATGGTATCTCATTGTGGTTTAGATTTGCATTTCTCTAATGAAGTTCTATGAGTTTCTTACTCACGGTCACTAAAAGATGTTTATCATGAATTGAAATCTCCAGATAGAGTAAAGCAATGCCTAAATCATAGTTATGCACTTATCAATTTATTTATTCATATTATTCATTATCATTATGAATATTCAACACATTAATAAAAGAGCCACATATGCAATCTACTTGGGGTATTGGGAGAGTAAAGAATAACATAGCAGTGCTACAGATAATTTAAGAAATGGTTTCTCTCTCTCTCTCTCTCTATATATATATATGTATATATATATATATGAGACACAGGTATAATTATTTTCCTTCTACTATTTGTTATTGATGTATACTGCCAAATCCCTAATGGAAACTGGAATAGTTAACTCTAAGCTCCCCCCATGCCTACAAAAAGAAGTGGGTTCAAAGTTATTTTTTAAATCGAAAGATTTATTAATATTATTTTTATCATGTCCAATTGATATTATGATTATCAAAAAGTTTAATCACTTATTATTACTTGAAGGACCTAGTTAGGAAATGTTCAATCCACTTTTTTTCTTTTTTTTTTTTTGAGACAGAGTCTCACTCTGTCACCCAGGCTGGAGTGCAGTGACGCGATCTCGGCTCACTGCAAGCTCCGCCTCCTGGGTTCACACCATTCTCCTGTCTCAGCCTCCCGAGTAGCTGGGACTACAGGCGCCTGCCACCACGCCCGGCTAAGTTTTTGTATTTTTAGTAGAGATGGGGTTTCACCATGTTAGCCAGGATGGTCTCGATCTCCTGACCTCGTGACCTGCCCGCCTCGGCCTCCCAAAGTGCTGGGATTATGGGCGTGAGCCACGGCTGCCGGCCTGTTCCACTTCTTAAAACTGGTCACTGGAAGTACATCGTCTTGGGAAGAACTGGATATTTCTTGAAACCCCTTTCATATAGCCATATTCTCAAACATAGAACCTTCTTTTATGTTTTTCAAAGATTTTTTCCATTACTGTAGAAAATTCAGAGGGTGTTTATGGATAGTGCAGTACTCTGTTCAAATATAGGGAATGAAAGTTACATTAAAATGATAATTTTTTGCTGAAAAGTATTATGATATTTAATGTAAGCAAACAAATTACTCAGATGATAGTGTTTTGTTTTAACTTTTTAAATGTCTTATTTCAATAGCTTTTGAAACACAAGTGGTTTAGGTAACGTGGATAATTTGTATAGTGGTGAAGTCTGAGATTTTATTGCACCTGTCACCTGAGTAGTGTGCATTGTACCAAACATGTAGCTTTTTTATCCCTCACCCGCCTGCCAACTTCCCCCTTACGAATCTCCAGAGCCCATTATACCACTCAGTGGAGAGTCTTCAACATTCACGGTGGAATCTTCAGGATGTGGCCCTCTATCCATTGCTTTCCACCGTTTGTACTCTCTGCTTTGTAAATAGAGGTCCGTTCTCCCTGTCTGCCTTGTTCACGTACCTTTGCCGTTTTCCTTGCTGGGATGACATCCTTTGCCCTGAAGTTCTCATTAACCATACCATAGATGTCCTCTTCTTACCTCAATACATCCAAGGCTACCTCAAGTTATAACTTCTCCTTTAGTTTTTCCCTAGTGTCTGAGTCCAAATGGACTTCTCTATATCCAGAATATCTACTACTTGTCTTATTTTTCCTCACACTTGGCACGTGCAGTTCCTTCCAGCTACTTTCATAATGTTGTATTTTAACGGTTCAGTTGTGTTTATATTTCACTATTCTGTCAGGCAAACAAGGGTATTCGCATGGCTGAAATCTATGGTATTTTTTAAATGTAATAAAGTGTAATGAATAAACATACAAATGAATGAGTTAATTAATATATTACATTCTTGGTTAAGTAATGAGCATTATGAGGACAAAAATTGAGTCTTACACCTTCTTATAATCCTAAAGACCTCGTACAGGACTTGGAATATAGCATGCACTTAAGACATCTTTGTGACTAATGAATTTAAATATTTTTATTAATTCTAAGTTGACATATGATTGTAATTTGGGGAAAGTAGTGAAATTTCAAATGGCTTTCACCACCTGTGAAATGACCCTTTTACATACCACATGATTTACCAGATCTTTGTTTAGGTGAACCTAGGTGAAAGCGGATTGTTTCCTCTACTTAGGAAATACTTTGCGTATTTTAGTTGCTTATAAATTTGATGATTTTAATTTGTACAGTTATAGTTTATGATATTGACTTGTACAGTTATATATATGTTTACATATTATATATTGCATATGGTTATACTATGTATAATTTTATTTTTCTAAAATAAAGAATATTATTACACATTAACAAAATAGATATAACTGTTTTCCTTCTACTATTTGTTATTGGTGTATACTGCCAAATCCCTGATGGATACTGAAATTCTTATCTCTAAGCCCCTCTATGCCTACAAAAAATGGGTTCAAGGTTATTTTAAAAATCAAAGAGTTTATTAATAATATTATTTTTTATCATGTCCAATTGATACTATCATTATTAAAAAGTTTAATCACTTATTTCTTGAAGGACTTAATTAGGAAATATATATAATGTGTGTGTATATATATATTCTCTCTCTATATATTCCATATATATATATACTCTCTCTATATATCCTATATATATATTCTCTCTATATGTATCCTATATATTCTCTCTATATATTCTATATATATATTCTCTATATATTCTATTTATGTATTCTCTATATATTCTATATATATTCTCTCTATATATTCTCTATGTATTCTCTATATATTCTCTCTATATATTCAATATATAATTCTATATATATTCTATATATGTATTCTATATATAATTCTATATATATTCTATATATGTATTCTATATCAATACACACACACACATATATAGTAGCCTAATATTTAAAAAATAAGATTGGGACTGCCTAAAATAAGCTGACCCAGACCACAGGGGTACAGACATAGGTATACTTCAGCAAGAACTGGTAACAAAGTGAGATATATGTTAACTCTTTGTAGCATATTGTTAAGTAGTATTAAAAAACAAGTAATTTTTGGTTGGGTCCATTGAGAGAATAACATTATTTTTAGAATGATCTAATGGCACGATAAGCATTTTAGCATTTTACCTGGAAAAACATTATAGCTGTGCCAGTTTCTGTTCCAAGAAAAAAATACATTGGTGTATTCTCTAAAGGAGGAAATTCTGACCTCAACTATGTTCAGATAGCTGTGGCAGATAATACTCTGATCAGGTACTAAGTCATATATCTTTCACATTTCCCTTTGCTAGTTATACTCAGCAAATGTGTGGTTGGAAATGGAATCAAAGCCCAGTCTGGAACTCCTGAAGTCAAAGTCAAAGGAACTGATCCTGTGATAAATCAGATTATTGATAAACTGAAGCATGTTATTCAGGTAAGTCCTGATCCTATATTTTTTGGTATAGCCAATAATAAATAATAAGTGGTTACTTTCTGTTATACTTGATAAATTTGTTAATCCTATCAGATAATCCTACCTAAAATATTGTAGCACATTATTTGCATCAGGACTTTTGGAAAGATTTAGTTTAATGATTTTTGTATGCAGTCAATATGCAGCGGTAATTTAATGTTGGACAATCTGTATATGTGAAAAGCAAGCCGCAGCCTCGGCCTTTCAATGATGAGAATCTCAGGACATGCGTTGTCCTCAGTGAATAACTTTGAACATGGGAATCACTGTGACCATTAAAGAAAACACATATAAGGCCATGGAAGATGCCAGAGTTATCTTTCAGGTAATTCTCTGAATGTTGCTCTAAGGTTTTTGCAGCATTTCAATACAAGTTAGGTCATAGATGAAGAATATGTGTTTCTAATATTGATTTACAATATCACCTTTCATATGTTATCTTATAATCTACCTAATGGTTGTTTATGAAATACTTCTGTCTTATCTTCAATAATATTTTTCATCAAGTGAATGTGTATTGCTGTTTTTAATACATGGCAAGTGAAGCATGAACATATTTATCAAAATAATATTTCATTGAAATAGTCTATTAATTAGAACCAAACATTATGTTGCATGTTGTAAATATTATCCTCCACTCTGCATCTATTGATGTTTGGGGAAAGGAAGGCTTTTCTTTTTAGTTAATGGTCATTTTATAAAAATTTATATTTGAATATACTTTCATTTTTCCTAAGCAAAACTTTGTATGGGTAGTTGATGCTTATTTCTAGTATCGTGGGTCAGAAACAACACCTAAATAGTACAGAGTTTTTATTGCATACAACATATTTCAGAGTCAGTGGTAGGCTTCTCATAATTGTCCTGCAAAGACGAAGCTTAAGTTTATGCAGAGCCAGTTCCTGGGTTTCCATTTTTCACAAGAGTCCCTATATCTCAAAGAGAGGATGTGTAAGAAGGACTTGGGGGTTGGTGTCGAATACCATAGACTTCTCCCTTCTGCGAGGTAACAATGCTTATTCTACCATTGATACCTATAGAGAACAGAGTTGTCACTCTGGCTGTCAAAACCAAAAATAAATTCTACTGGAAAAGTCTAAGAGAGAAGTGGTGTCATGACTACTGATGAGTCAAACCTCCCAGCCTCTGCTGAGCTGGTCCAGTTGGTACCTCAGAGTATCCTCCACTGTAGTATAGTATGTACAGCTAGATTATTTGAAAATTCAAGTGCATAATTGATAATAAAACCAAAAGAGCTTTAACATTAATCAGCTCCTCTCATTGAGGAGTGAGTACAATCTCACTGTGAGGACACGGTGAAATCTTAGGGGTTTCTTAAGTGGGGTAAGCACTCCACAGAGGGTGGAGGAAGAAAACCTATACCTTAAGTATATATTTATTCCATCTCATTCTTTTATATTTCTTTGGTTGTAGTAAGGTATATAAAATATGTAATATACTAGTGCAATAGCACATACATATAATTTATAAATACATAAATATACATATTAACTGGACATCTGTTCAGGTTGTTTTGCTAAGATATATACAAGATGAAAGCAGAACAGAAACCCTGTTGTGGATAATAAGGATGGAGCTGTTCCATAAGAAGTGCAGTTATAAGAAAACACATTCACAGAGGAACACGTAGATACCCAAGATAGAAAGGATTATAAAAACCCTTAGGAGGAGGGTTCACATATTTATTACCCATTCAGCAACTCCCCTCCCCATTTCTTGTTTTGTAGGTTTCAAAGCCTTTTCAAGGTGGCAGAGGGAAGTCATCCTGCCTTTCTTTTTTAGTTTCTGTGTGAACTTGAGTCCCATTCTTTCTTCTTTATGGAAGTGTGCAGATCTCCAATTATTCATGCTTAAGTTTCATTCTGGGGTTGCAAGAGAATATCAAATGCAACGCTGCCTTTGAGGTCTATCCTTTTAAGGTCTGCTAGAATTATATGATAGAAATTTAGATTTTTATAGAGGAGAGCAGAAAGTCCTATCTTGCACAGGTGTCACTGAAACATTCACCTTTAATGTGTAAGAGTATGCTCTTTCATAAACTGCTCTCCTGGAGATGAAGAGAAGTGTTTTACTTTGCCATTTTTTTTTTTTTTTTTTTTTTGAGATGGAGTTTCGCTCTTGTTGCCCAGGCTGGAGTGCAATGGCGCTATCTCAGCTCACTGCAACCTCTGCCTCCTGGATTCAAGCGATTCTCCTGCCTCAGCCTACAGAGCAGCTGGGATTACAGGCGTGTGCCACCATGGCCTGGCTAATTTTTTTTTTGTATTTTTAGTAGAGACGGGGTTTCTCCACATTCCTTAGGCTGGTCTCGAGCTCCCGACCTCAGGTGATCCACCTGCCTCGGCCTCCCCAAAATGCTGGGATTACAGGCGTGAGCCACCATGCCCGGCCTACTTTGCCAAACTTTTGACTACTGATAATGTACGCGTACCCTGGCAGGGATGGCCATTGTACTGTCAGTATCAAGGGATGGGTGACAGCACCCACCACAATGTCAGCTATGAAAGGATTCAGAAAATAGCCTTCTGTAAGTCAGAATTTATTAATTTAGGAGTAGGGCCATGGAAGATGTCAACATAGGAATAGGTTTCAGATTCTAAACTGTAGATTTAGATGATCACTTCTTAGTGTTTGTATAAAATTTACTTTATTTTTTATTATAATATTAAGTTCACTGTCCACCTTTATACTATGAAAAATGCCATCTCTCTCAATAGGGACATACCTGTATTGAAGTATATGGAAGGAAATCAGCCATAAAAGCAAAAATTGCCTGCATAGACTCACCCAAAAATGCCTTTCTCGGCCTGCCATTAATATGAACCTCATTTCTACCTAGAATTGTCGGCAATTAGAGTCATTAAGGAAGTAGAAAAAGATTTTTACTTGGAAAATGGCACTTTTTAATGTTTTAATAATTAATTCATTCAAAATACTCAACAAATGTTCATTGAGTTTCTAGTATGGTCCTGGTTCTGTACTGGCACTGAGGTTAAAGTTGTGAATAAAGCAGACACAACCCTGCTCTCATGGGCTTTCCATTGTAAGAAAAAGTAAATAAACAAACAAAACCAGTATTGTAGCTGACACCTGTTATAAACAAAACCAAACAGGATGAGGTAAGGAAAGATATTTAAGAAGAATGTCCTGGCGAAGGCCACTCAGGGGGAGATGTTTGGGTTGATGCTGAATAAGGAGAAGAAAAGAGTCATGGGAAAACCTGTGAGAACTGTTTCTGGGGCAGAAGGCAAAGTAGGTGTAAAGGTCCCGTTGCAGGAATAAGTTTGTTTTACTCAGAGAACAGAAGGTCAGTCGGCTAAAACAGAGTGAGCTAAAGGGAAGAGATAAACATACATCATGTTTTGGGAAGTCCAGTAGGCTCTGGTAAAGAGTTTATATTTTCTCCTAAGTAGACTAAGAAGTCATTTAAAAACTGTAAGCAGAGCTAGCTGGGCGCAGTGGCTCATGCCTATACTCTCCGCACTTTGGGAGGCTGAGGTGGGCAGATCACCTGAAGTCAGGGGTTTGAGACCAGCCTGGCCAACATGGTGAAACCTCGTCTCTACTAAAAATACAAAAATTAGCCGAGCTTGGTGGCACATGCCTGTAATCCCAGCTACTCGGGAGGCTGAGGAAGAAGAATCGCTTGAACCTAGGAGTCAGAGCTTGCAGTGAGCCAAGATCGCGCCACTGCACTCCAGCCTGGGTGACAGAGCAAGACTCTGTCTCAAAATAAATAAATAAATACAAATACATCACAAATTTAATAAATAAATGAAAACTGTAAGCAGAAGCTGATACAATTTAATCTATGTTTTATGAGGACTTCACTATGAAAAATGGTCCCTGCATGAAAGAATGAAAAAAGAAAGTAATACAGACAGAAGACCACATAATTGGAACTAGAATAATAAGAGTGGATAAGCTGAGAAGTGCATAGATTTAGACAAATATTGGAAGCAGGGTTATTGGGATTTGTTAATGGATTGGAAATTTGGGAGACAGAAGAAAGATGATAGCGAGGTTTGGTGGGATGATAGTGTCACTAAGTGAGAAAAGGAACTCTGAGAGAGGAGCAGGCCTGGCGGAGGGTCCCTGGGATTGATTAGAAATCAGTGGTTTTGTTAACTGTGAGATGCTTATTAGATACCCAAGAGGGATGGCAGAACTCAGGGAGACCACACAACTGAAAGTGTATGTTTGTAAGCACTAGCATGTGGATAGTACTTAAGCTCTGAGATTGTATAAGGCTGTCACCTTTCCTTTAGAGTATAAATTCACACCAAAACTATTAGTGGAGACTATAAGACAATGGAATCATAAAAAAAATTGTACTGCAAAAACCTATGAATGGATAAAACATTTTATTAACTGTATTTGGCACCTTGTATATACTTAGTTGATCTAGGACAGAGAAGATACTTAGTAACACTCATTTTTTCTTACTGTAAGAATAATGACCCAGGAGGCGGAGGCTGCAGTGAGCTGAGATCAGGTCACTGCACTCTAGCTCCAGGAGATAGAGCAAGACTCCGTCTCAAAAAATAAAAGAATAATGAATGCTCATCAGAGGGAATTGAATTTTATTATTCTAGGAAATCTGATGGAAAAAGTGAAAAGTAAATATTGATACATTTATAAAACAATGAAAAGACTTATAAGAGAAGCCATCTAGGCTCTTTTCTATACTTAATTATACATATAAATACATCAATACTTAAAAAAATGAGACCATAGGGCACGTTTGATTTTATGATCTGAACTGCTCACCTGACCACACAAAACAAATACTTTACCATGGCATTAAATATCCTGCTATCTGGTTGTTAGTGCTGGCATATTTTTCTATCATATGGAAAGATTACAGTTTTACTTCATCCAGTCACCTAAAGTTGGATATTTAGGTTGTGACCAGATTTTCATGATAATAAAGACTAATAGGAATATCAGCAGACATAAAATGTTTTTGGCATCTTTCTTTTTTCTTGTAATACATTCTACATATTGAAACTAATAATTGTATTTTGATACATATTGCCACGTTTTTCTCAAGGAAAATTATAGATAACAGAAAGTGTCAGCTTTCTCTGTGTTAAGGTTGTGGGTGGAAGCTTGGCAGTGACTCTCAGACATATTGGTATGGAACATCATTGGACTCTCTAGAGATCAAGGCAGCAGTCCTGTAGAAATGTTAGCCTGAGCTGTGTGTCACCTGGGAGTACTCCAAGGACGACCAAAAGAAATATTTTAGTAAGAAGACAATTTATAAGAAAAGTTTAGAGGCTTCCTAGAGAGGTCATAGCATATACAATTTTATTTCATCCTTTAGGACAAGCCCTATATGTATGTTCTGCGCACATCCCCTCCCGCACCCTCCTCAAAAAACAAACAACAACAACAAAAAAAAAGCTGAGATCTGATGTAAATAGATAACTGGATTATAGCTTTGTCCTTAAGGAATATCTCAGAAACTTCAATATTCCTTCACCCCCTCTGCAAATCCTTCTGAATTGAGAATGGGAACCTTGGCAACAGAGGGGAGTCATGCACCTCCCTTTTCCATCTGTGACTCTGACATCTTCCTCCGGGTCAGCCATTGTGCAAACTCTCACTTAATTTCTGGCAGTTTCCTGCATTCCAGACCTGTTTGTGAAATAGGCAATATTTGTCCCTTTGAAAATCACCTGTTTTAAATGTGGTATAGCCCATGGCCAGTGAAGATTTTCCTATGGGGAGACATATTCCTAAGTGTTAACATTAACGTTTCCAGATGTTTGAGTCAGACTCAATTGCCCTTTAATATTATAGATTGAAAACAACATTTGGTTGATCTTAGTATATTTGATTGAGGAAATATGAGACCCTTTTTAATTTAGATTTGCTCACCTAGCAAACTTACTTTGAAATTTCTTGGTCATATTATGTTTGCTTACGGCAAAGTTATCAGCAAAAAAGTCACAGTTATGCAGCAATTTATCTTTAAACACTAAATGACATCTGTCATTTTTCGAAGAAAATAATGTCAGCAGTTAAAATCCTAACTGCTTGAGCACTGTTAGTTGACAATTATATTGCCCCATTGCTTAGAAATTAATTGACCTACTTTCAATAAGAAACATAAAAAGTAATATCACAGCAATTTTCTGGATTTATTTTATTGCAAAACCAATAAATGTTACAGTGTCGTTAAAAGTAATAGATTTAAAAAACATTTTATTTTCTTAAACCTAACAATTCAAATAACAAAATAATATTACATTTCTATTAAGCATTCATTTTTATAGAGACCAAAACTTCTTTACAAAATGTCTTCATATATAATATAAATTAGATTTTTAGATGTGAGAAAAGCAATAATCATAATCATTGCCTAAATCCACAAAATAAGTAGATATTATATAATATGTATTTCAGTAATCACAATGTAGTGGATTCAGGCAGAGATGAGAGACACTCTGATTTTAGTAGAAAAAGACTGTGCTAAATTACCTCTTTGCCTTTTTTCACTCTGTTCCTAGGATACCAATATAATAAATAGTACCTTTAGAACTGTGATACACTGAGAAAAGTTCTAATTTAAATCTCAATAGATGATTACACAGGTAGTGTTTACACACACACACACACACACACACACAAATGACAGGAGTTTTTAAAGATATTAGTATCTCGGAATTTTTGTATTCTGAAAACTGTCCAAGCTTTTATCATTAAATCACTTGTTATGAAACACACTTTAGAAACACCCTTTCCTAGTTTTAATAGCCTATGATAGTCATACAGAATGAGTTAATCATAATTGATTGGTCAATTGCTAATTGCGAATTCTTTGACCATAGCACGTCAGCTGATTCTATGAACTTCTACAGACTCTTTCCTTTGGTCGGGGAATTGCCACAGCACTCTGACTCCTTTCCCCACAACTCCATTACATGACATTGTCACCTCCCCAGGCTTATGATACTAATATTCCAGAGAGATGAACAGTTCTTGATTTTGAATAGCAATGCAGTACTGACCAAAACAGATTTAGTTTTGGTTCAGAAGGAAGCGCTGGATATGCCCTCAATAACTTTCCATGGTCATCTAATTCAGCATTTAGTTTGTCTGAGTAAATTCAATGGAAGGCTGCTTTCTCGAATGGGTAGTGTAATGCACTGACTTCCCTATTAGACATTTCATTTAAAAACATCAATTGTCTGCATAAAACAACCATTTCCATCAGTGTACATTCAACTGGAAAGGAAAGCTTGAGGACTTTTTTTTGAAAGTAGTGGGATTGGGGTTGGCCATTGGTAATTTCTTTTTGATTAAAGCGTATGTAATTGTTTTGTGTTGGATACAAATTTATTTATGCGGATGCCTCTGATCTTATATGTTATCATTTCCCATTAAGACCTGAGCTGTTTATCTGCTGGGTTTTCTGGTCATAAAATGTTGAAAGGACGTTAAAATGTAGAACTTTTATATTTTTTATTTAGGTGACTAGGATAAAATCTGGTAATTTATAGGCTAAAACTTAAATGTATTTCTGCTTAAAATATTTTGAAATGTGGTTTATTTCACAAATGAGGTTCCAAACTATAACCAGCTCTCACTAAATTCATATTTATGTGTTTATGTATTTATTTATTTATTTTTGAGACAGAATCTCGCTCTGTCGCCCAGGCTGGAGTGCAGTGGCGTGATCTCAGCTCACTGCAAGCTCCGCCTCCCGTGTTCACGCCATTCTCCTGCCGCAGCCTCCCGAGTAGCTGGGACTACGGGCGCCGGCCACCACGCCCAGCTAATTTTTTGTATTTTTAGTAGAGATGGGGTTTCGCCATGTTAACCAGGATGGTTTCGATCTCCTGACCTCGTGATCCGCTCCCCTCGGCCTCCCAAAGTGCTGGGATTACAGGCTTGAGCCACGGCACTCGGCCAAAAGATCATTTTTAAATTATGCATCTGGGAATATATTATCAAACCAGGCCTGAAACTTATTAAAAAGATGGTAAAATCTAATTTAACTTCATTTAATACTCCTTTCCTCTTAGTCTTATCAAAGCAAATGAGCTTGGCTTTTAATTATGAAAATGTAATTTTAATTTATAAGACATATAACAAAGCAAGATAGCTGCTAAATTCACTTTATCCTAGTAACTTCCTATTGTATACATTCATTTTTAATGTAATAAGAAATCCTTCCAAAATTTTTAAAAGAATCACATTACCCAAGAAGAGGCTCAACATTTCTAGAAAATAAATATGTTCTTAAGACACTTAACAATTCTTGAAATGAAGACCTAACTCTCAGGGTTTTAAAATATTTGATGTGCACTCTTTACATATATAGTTTAAATTTAATAATTACCCTTCTCAAAAAATAAGTGAAACATACCACAAACATATCAAAGCAAGTTATTCATACTTCTCATTTAAGTAACTGTATTGTCATAGCAAAATTATTTTGTATCATCAAAAAGCACAAAAGCCTTATTAGAATACTAATTTCAACATCTGTTTCACAGATTTGCTCATAATAGATTTTTTTCATGCTTCTGCACTAATTCATTGAAGGACAATGTTTTACCGATTCTTGAAAAACTATCATTATCTGCCCCACAGTGGTGGCTCATGCCTGTAATCCTAACACTTTGGGTGGCCAAGGCTGCCGTTTTGCTTGAGCCCAGGAGTTCAAGACCAGCCTGGGCAACATGGTGAAAACTCATCTCTACCAAAAAAAAAAAAAAAAGTAAAAAGTTAGCCGGGCAAGGTGGCGGGCACCTTTAGTCCTAGCAACTCAGGAGGCTGAGGTAGGAGGATCACCTGGGCCTGGGAGGTTAAGGTTGTGGTGAGCCATGATTATGCCACTGCATTCCAGTGTGGGTGACACAGTGAGACCTTGTATCAAAAATAATAATAATATAAAATAGAAAATAAAAATATCATTATCTGACATTTTAAAAAGTATATTTCCTAACCTATAAATATACTTTGTAGATTAACAAGAGAAAAATTTCAAGATATTGTAAATTTAAAACAAATCTTTATGTATAATATCATTGTAATGTCTTTGACCAGTATCAATCTATCATGTGAGATAAAAAATATTAAACATTCATTTATTGAATAAATGAATGAAAATCATAATTACCTTGATCACTATATTTAAAATTTAAATGAAGCAGGAAAGTAAATCTTCCTAATTATCATATGCTTAGCTGTTTAAAATCACTCTAATGACAAGTAATATGCTTTCAATCTTGAATTATACTTTTAAAATGCCTGTATTGTTTCATTCACTCATGCTTCCATTAGTTCAGTGAACAAATATTGATTACTTACCCACTATGTGCCAGGTATTATGATAGATTCAGGGAGTACAAAAATGATTAAATGAGGGGATCAGTTGGAGTGACTGTTTTCTAGAAACAATGCCTATTTCAGTTATGAACTAGTCTGTTTTGAAGAAAATGGTGAGGGAAAGCTAAAATTAATATTTTCACTTTATTCAACAAATCTTATTGAGGTCTTATTATGAATCAGGGGCTCTCCTAGGTACGGGCATACAAAATTGATTAAGACCATGCTTGCTTGCAGAAAACAAACAGAAAAGCATCTCTATAATAAAAAGGAAAAAGAGGAATCCCCTTTGTAGGTTTCATAGTTTATACTGACATTTCTGATGTCGTCTCAGAGAATTAGTCACAATTATAGGAACTCAGAAGGCATTCCGTGGAGATGAACTAGAGACTAAACTAGCAGAGATTACTTAGTGAAATATTGTGATACCATTTATTTCAATTAGAAAATAGTTATAATTCATTTTAGAAGATATTATGGCTTACACATAGTAGATGTGATGACTGAATAACAGGATTGTTGAACGATGGCACCTTGGTAGCCATTAGCCATTGCCACCATGATTCTGCATTAAAAAATCTATGCAAAACGGCCGGGCATGGTGGCTCACGCCTGTAATTCCAGCACTTTGGGAGGCCGAGGCGGGCGGATCACGAGGTTGGGAGATTGAGACCATCCTGGCTAACACGGTGAGACCCCGTAACTACTAAAAATACAAAAAATTAGCTGGGCATGCTGGCACGCGCCTGTAGTCCCAGCTACTCCGGAGGCTGAGGCAGGAGAATCGCTTGAACCTGGCAGGCGGAGGTTGCAGTAAGCTGAGATCGCGCCACTGCACTCCGGCCTGGGCGACAGAGTGAGACTCCGTCTCAAAAAAAAAAAAAAAGAAAAACTTTGGAGTATATTAATAAACATTGTGTTTTTTTAAAAAAAATTTAAATCTTTAATTTCCGTTTTCACGATTTTTCTTCTTGCTTCCAAAAGGAAAGGAGTGTGTAGCTCTGTTGCCTGTACATCGTCCACGGCCCCTGGGTCGGGGCGGCGTCCCCCGGGCCGCCCGGGGGTCCACATGCAGTCCCTGGGGGGGCCGGCGCGGGGTGAGGTCCGGGGGCCGCCTTATTGCTGAGGTCCGGCCGGTTGGGGCCCCGGCGGCCGCTAGCCGCTCTGGCTGCGCAGCTCCTGGGAGATGAAGCGGCGCAGTCGCTCCAGGTACTGGCTGTAGAGCTGGATGTCTTTGTTACCGGCGCCCTCCACTCACAGCGGCTCCACGGCGTTGGGGCAGCGCTGGTAGAGCGCCAGCGCGTGCGAGAAGTCCATCACCTCGTCTTTCGTGTCCTGGATGATGAGCACGGGCGGCGTGATCTTGGACACCTTCTGGATTCTGCAGGAGAGGCGTGGGGCAGGTGAGACCTCGCCCGGCCCGGGCCCCGCCCCGCTCAGCCCCCGCCCCCGCCCCCGTCCCCGCCCCGGCCTGCTCACTTGGGGAAGGCGTCGAAGCAGTAGGTCTTGGTGTCGGGAAGGCGACGCTCAGGTCCAAGGTGAGCGGCGAGTGCAGCACCACCGTGGCGGACTCGTAGCGCGAGGCCAGGTCCACGGTGGGCACCGTGCCGATGCTCTGCCAGTACAGGATGATGCCGTCCGGGCTGATGCGGTACCTGGCGGCACCTGAGCAGGGTCAGCCTAGGCCTCCAACGCGCGCGCACCCCTCCTCCCAGCGGGCGTCCCCGGGCCCAGCTCCGGATGCGACTCTCCAGTCTCCCCGCTCAGCCAAGTCAGTTGGTCAGGCCCAGGCTCCACACCAGTCTCAAGGGCCACCCCCAGCCCCCCAACACCGCAGCGGTGGGCGGAGCCGGCGGCCTGGTCCTGTTCCCTGCCACTATGGTTCACTGGCGTTTCCTAGCCAGGATCTGCTGGATCCTGGCTAGGGAGTCCCCCTCGGGCTAGGGTAGGGGAAGCCCTGGCACCTCTCCTCCTCTTGGTCACCCCTAGGCGCACACTGGGAACTGTGTGCCCTCCCACATCCTGAATGCTTCACGCCTTCCTGCCCAGGTTAGAAAGCCGTTCCTGGTGCACTGGCCGGGACAGGGTACACTCTTCCTCCCTGCAGCCCTTGCCTACCCCCTTGGCCATGAGGAATTCAGGCAGCTGTGTCCCCAGATGTCTCCACCCAATTTTGGACTCTCAGCGTCCCATGCCCAATGAGGTGCCAGCCCAACCCAGGTCAACATCAAGGATGGTGGCTGCGGGGACAGCATCTCCTCCCACCAGCGCCTTCCCTTGGGAGTGGACAAGTCCTCTGCCACCTCAGCACCACCAGCTCCCACCCAGGGCCACCCCCACTCCCAGGTCACTGGTGTGCGGCTCCTGGCCCAGCTGATCCAGCACCAGTCCCAAGGCCTCCTCATGCCCAGTCCCAACCACGCGGGACCCACCTGCCACCCTGTCGACGCCAAGACCCCAGAACTCTCCTCCCACAAGCTCCAGGCTCTGATGCCAGGCAGATGCCCTCCTGCGAGGCAGGAGCATGGGCAGGTGTGCGTCCCGTCTGGCTGGCATTCGGACTCCACCAGCAGGGCTGTCTCCCTCCCTGGCCTGGAATCCCAGCCTCCTGGCAGCACTCCACAGCTCACTGCTCATCCATGCCCCAAAGGATGCTGCCTGGCTTGTGCCTGTGGCTGCAGCTCTGCCTCAGCCTCCCTGGCCTGCTCCCTGGCAGCCAAGGCCAGTAGTGTGCTGAGCCAGCCCAGCCCTGTCACCTGCTCCAGGCAGGAGCCCCCAGCTGCCACCTAGATGTCACCACTCAGACAATCAAACAAGACACATCCTCCATAGAGGCCCTGAGCACGATCTGGCCTCCCCCTCACGGCTCTGGGCCGAGGATCCTGCAGGACAAAGCGACAGCAGGACAGATGGCGGAGTAGACAGAGCTCAGAGCTGGCCATGGGTGGTGTGACTCTGCCAGTGCCCCGGGCAGTAGACACAGGAGGGGGCCCAGGAAGCTGCATGAAGTGGTGCTTGGTTTCGGCGCCCCACACTGCCGGGAGGCCCCCAGAGCCAGGGTGGTGCCAGGGGACCCAGCTCCCACGCCCACAGCAGGGACTGCCTGGGATATCGCCAAGGCAACGAGGACCCCACCTCCCCAGGGCCTCTGACTTCTCAGAGCTGCGCCTGGCCCCTGCAGGAGCGGGTCAGACCACTGGGCTGGGCAGGGCAGGGCCAGGACGAGACAGCCCCAGCGGGTGGCGAGCAGGAAAGGCCTCCAGAGGCCCACGCCGGTCTTCTGGTCCAGAGCAGCTCTGGCCCGGGCGGTGCTCAAACACCAGTGAAGGGCCCAGGCAAGCGCAGGGCTGGGGACCTGGATGGTTAGGAGGGCTGGATCTGGAATCGAAGCTGGCCGAGACCTCAGGTGTGTGCTGGGGGTCTGCACCTGACCCTGCAGTCCCTGCCCCGGGATGGCTGAGCTCCACAGCCACGGGGCCTCATGGGCCAGGCCTTGGGACCTCGATGCAGCAGCCTCGCCTCACCTGGCCCCAAGTGCGGCCTCGGCCCGTGGGCTCCCAGCCACACATGCACAGACCCCCTGACACCACCCACCCCCTCCCGCCGGGTGGCGTCCACGCCCCTGTGACAAGCTCAGCCCCTTCCTGTCCTCAGGCCAGGGGATCCCAGGGAGCCTGGCTCCACAGGCCAGGGTGTGGGCGGACCTCCTGGCCACACCTCAGCCATGTGGAGGCGGCACCCGCACGCCTGAGCTCACCTGTCCGGCTCTCTGGCAGCATGCGTCCACTGTGGCTCCCCTCCTGCAGGGCCGCCCACCTTCCTCCCAGGGAAGCCCGCCCCTCCCCCCGGCCCCTGGCCCCTGGCCTGGTCCCCTCTCGGGTGTGCCCAGGCTGAGCTGCCCCCGGAGTCGCCCTCACCTGGTGCGCAGGGCCTGCCAGGTGGCGTTGATGTCGGCGTAGAGGTTCGTCTCGGAGGGCCTGCCCGAGCTGGCACCGTAGCCGGAGTAGTGGTAGGAGAAAATGTTGCAGTGGAGGCGGGAACACAGGCCAATGTAGAAGCTGCTCATCTGGCCCAGGTCCACTGCGTTGCCTTCCTTGTTCATGCACCTCTGGTCAGACGCAGTTCAGCTGATCTAGGCTGGGCTTGGCTAGCATTGGCTTGAAGCTGCAGCTGGTGTCCAGATCTGTTCTATGTATTTGTGATTCTCCTCAGCCCTCCCGGGTACTTGAAGCATGTTATTGTTATGGCAAAAGTCAGGAGTGCAACCTGCCTGTGCAAAAACATGCCAGGCTTCTGTTGCCTGAAATCCTCTAAGATACCCCTTTGGCTTAAGCAAAATCACATAGCAAGGATCAAAGTCAAGGAGTGGGGAATTATATCTGTCCCTTAGAGATGGAGATAGGAGAGAGTGTGAACAAATGCAGGAAAATGATCTCATCTACCAGAGTGTCCTTAAATATTTTAACATAATAAATTCAGTATTGTTTTTGTTTGATTGAATGAAGCTTTGCATGGACACAGTACAGTACAAAAGTACTATTTGAACTCTTTCTCCACATTCATAAAATTGCTAGTTTCTACCATGATTATATTTTTATGATCCGTTTTTGTGTACAGATCTGAAAACTTTATACTAGAATTTATTAGCTGAGGAAAGGAACATCCACTGACATCATCATATACAAATATTTCTCAACATTTTAATGCTTGTGGTATTGTTAATGTTTCTGTGGAAAAAAATCACAGAAGTGATTTCTAAGTCAGTTATTGATTTATTCTAATGAATTATAAAAATCAGACTAAATTACTAATAGAGAAATTACATTTGAAATACTAGTCTGAGCTACAGATGAGATGGATTTTTGTGCTCATCATTTGTACTCTAGCTATGTTTGTTGAGATTGGGTTATTAAAACATAATTATAACATTATCAGCAGAAAAGCCTGTTGTGCTATAATTAAATCATCTAAACAATCATTTTTGTGGTCTTAATATCCTGGATTTCTCAATTCATTGTAGTAGATAAGATTTCTCTTTAAATACTACTTACTATCAGTAGCTTGCTTTTCTGTGAATGCTAGAAAATTTAGAATTCTGCATTAACATTTAACAAAATATATGCTATCCTAATATTGATGCATTATATTTATCTATACAACATGCAACAAGAGAGAAATACTGGATGAATCAGAATATTTGCAGCCTATAGCAATTATCTGTAGCAACATTTTTTTGTCTTCAGAAAAATATAGATGATTTTGGAAATGGATTAGTTCTAGTTTCAATCTAGGAAGAACTACTTATGGAAGTTTTGTGTACAGGATACTGATGTTTTCAAATATAATGCATTATTATTTTAGTTTAGTTTCTTTTACCACATACTTAGAAATTGTTCAAGTGAACAGGCTATTAAAACTAATGGTATAGATAAATGGTATAGATAGGCATTGTAAACATCCCACTTTTCCAAAGCCATGAATTTTAACACTGGATTAAGGAGATGAAAATAGAGCCATTGGGAATGTGAATTCTTTGCTAATAATTATTTTTCTTCCTTTAAAAAGATTCTTCAAAAGGCAAGAATGTGGAAGTATTTCAGGAGATACTCTTGAGGTATCTAAAATACATACTCTTCCTGTCAAAATCAGTAAATAGATTGATGTAAGTAAGATAAAGTCAGGGCAACTGATTTTGCATGTGAGTGTACACACAGACACATATCCATGTATTCTCCATCTGTTCTCAGTTACTGAATTATTAGACCCAACTGACCACTTGACTGTGTTTAACCTGATAAACAGACTCTTAACAAGAACAATATTTTAAAAACCGGATTGTTCCTCCTACTTCTCGGCATGCATCAGCCACTCTCTTTCCCCATCCTATCTCCTGCCAAATGGTTTCTAAATATCTGTTCCACTTGGAGACACTATTGGATGTTGTTGTAAATGACTTTAATGAATATTCACTCTACCTGCTTTCATATTAATTCAGTTTTCCTAGGATGGTCTCTATGGGATCAAGCAAAAGGACTTAGTGGAATATCTCTATCTGACTCCATAAAGTAAAGAATGTGGTGAGTTTAGCAGAGTGCCCCTTCCTTTACTAAATGTGAATGATGTTTCAGTATAGGAGGCCAGAGTGAAAAGTCCTAACGTATGTTTGTTTGGGCAGCCAACAATTGGTCACATTGTACATTTCATGTTACAAAGGAGCCTCATGGTAGTATAAATGAGGGTCGGGAAAAGACACTTAACTGCTCAGGGCTTTAAAATGGAGCCAGAGCAAGAATTGTAGAAGTTGACAATATCAGGAAGGAAACCTCTGTAAGCAGGCATGCAGGGGACTCCAGAAATCTCTTCTTTGCCCCTACAACTCTGGACTTTCAGAAATGCACACCCCATTCTCCTGTATTAATACAAAATTCATGTTCACAACAACATCAAAAATCAATTTTAAAATAGTAAACCTAAGGTAGACGGAAAGACATTATAGCCTCAGCATGCCTGAGATCTGAGGAGCAAATCAGAAAGATGTTGAGTGTGAAGAGAAAGGGATATCGTGATAACCAATCATTTAAAATTTTTACTCCAGAGAAATGGCAATATTTCACAGATTGTTTCTCATCACCAATCTCACAAGTATAAGTATTTTTTGAAAATTTTCCTCTCAATTTTTTCCTTGACAGTGAAGTCCAGAATAGGTTGGTTTAGATCTTGCTCTTTTCAGCCTCAATACTCCATAATCACCTTGGCTTTTTTGATTATGACTGGATGGCATGTACTATTATTTTAGTATTAAAGATTTAGTAAATAATTTTAAATGTTATCCTTAAATAACTGTGGGCTTTATTCATTTACTGTACATATTTTGAAAACATTCATAAGAACTTAAGGATTTTAATTCAAATGGTCTCTAAAGTAGAAAATGCACTCACAGATTATGCGTATGTCTTTTAAGAAACATTTGTTTTTAAATTGAGTAGACTTTGTATCCTTTAGAATTTGGGCAGAGTTTTCTTGCTATATTGTAGAGAACCTATCAACCATATCTTAATTTTCTTCTTCTTGAGGTTTTCAAAATTAACATTGGCATTGGTCCACTAATTCCTTGTTTTCTATTTTTGGATGAGTGTGCATAATTACCTCCATCTTAATTTTCAACATAAATGTTTAGCAGAATCTTTCATGTTTCATTGCCATGTAAGCAGATGTGATTTTTATTCTTTTTCCTTTTCGTTGAACAGTTACTTCATTTGAAATTTTTCACTTGATTTAACTTTTTTTTTTTGGTGGTAGATACATCTGTTGCCACCTGTGTCTGGTTGGCATTTTAATGTGTTGCCTCGAAGCTGTAACCACAATAGTGGCACATTTTCCTGCTGTTTCTTTATTCTTTGTTTCATGTGTATCTATTTTCAAGAAATTGCATTGGTATACTATCATAGTTTTTTTTGTCTCTCAGATTTTCTATTGTAATTATTTATATTTATGCATTTGGAAATATTTCATGATTGTTACATAAAACAGCAGAGCTCTTTTAGAAAGTTTTCATGGTTTCCCAAATGTACAGTCATATAGATTATTTAGTAGTTATTACATAATGATCTTTGGAGCAATAAATGCTGTTATATAAGAACAATTCCCAAATGTAATTTGAAAATTATAAGCTAGGCTTTGACGGCCTAGAATTAATGTACCTTTATAATTCTAATCTGCATGCAAATTTAAGAAGACCACGGATTGAGGACTGGGTGCATAATTTTCAGGGCCCAGTAAAAAGTGAAAATGTAGAACCCTTTGATAAAAAATTACAAAGAATTTCAAGATGACCATAATAGGCCATGCACAAGGCCTTTCTAAATGGGTAGAGTGATCATGAAGCCATGGGCATTGTTTTGCTTTGTTTAATCTTACTGTTTGGTTGTAAAGCAGATCTTTAAATCAAGAGAAAAAAGAACACCAAAGAACATCTCAATCAAAATGTTTTAAACATTATAGAAGATTAGAT
This sequence comes from Pan paniscus, assembly GCF_029289425.2. Lineage (NCBI taxonomy): Eukaryota > Metazoa > Chordata > Mammalia > Primates > Hominidae > Pan > Pan paniscus. The sequence continues at coordinate 38,530,825 of NC_073267.2, read as the reverse complement.
CCATATAAATGAAAGGGATAAAGAAAAAGCACATATCCAACCTCAAATATAAAGCATGGAATTCTTATATGAACTCCATTATAGCACTTGATATTTCAGCTCTATTTTCATTTTTGAACAACTCTAGATATATCTATATATTTTAGTCTAAAATTTAATTTTTATAAATTCTAAGTTCTTCCCCAAATTCTACCTTAGATAAACAATTCAGAGATACCTGTGTTTCCTATTCTATTAGGTGGAACCATATGAAATTGTCAGTGTTCAGCCTTTTCTGTCCTACAAAAAAATGACAGTTTTGTGTTTCCACCTAACACATGGCAGCCCAATAAATATGTGACAGTCAGGACCATAGAGGTACCACACTAAACAATACTAAATGCATACACATACCCTTTCCAAAACCCTGGCAGGTCTTCTTTTCCCCAAAAGAATCATTCTTTGACTCTTCACCCATTATTCATGTGAGAAATTTTCCAGGCCCGTCACCATGTCAGTTGAGTGACTGTAACAATTAGATCTATTGATTCTCCTCTCACAATTTGACATTCTTTATTGAAAAGCATGATCTAAATGTTGACTAATAGTCTGCATAGTGAAACATGTTTACTAGTTCCCATGACCTGCAACAGTGTAAACTATGATTCAAAAATTTCTTTTCTTAAAAACTTCTAAACAATATGTCTGCCGGGATAAACTGGTGCAATTTCTATGTGAAACCTAAAGAATTTCAATGACACATTTTCATCCTTATTGCTGTTAAATAATCCCTTCAATAGTGCCCCATCTTCTGTACTCCTTCATATGATTTTCTATCTTATTATTTTCCATCATTCTTTCTGTTAAAACTATAATAGTTTCTTTGGAGAAATTATAGATTTTCCCACTTCAGAGGCATTTCTGCATTGAGCTCTCATAAACCTCTCTAACATGGTGGGCAATAGACTCAATAACATTTGTGTATGAATTCAGTTGTGAATTACTTAAGGCTCATCTATAACATCAAAAAGCAACTTGGTAAAAACAATTCTATTGAAGATTATATGATCTAAATATATATAACTTTAGGATGGCTTCAACTGAGACAAAAATAGTATGGATACAGTGTGGAGCAATGAATTTCTAAAATTTTTATCTGCTTAACATTTTTCAACAGCACAATTTATACAGAAGCCCAACATGAGACATTCTTGTTCACATGGAATTTCTCTGCCCGCTTGAGCCCTGTAGAAATACCACAGTGTTGGTAAACAGCAACAGCAACAAGAAGATACTAAGCTTGAATTCTCAGTGGCTCAACCACACCAAAGTTTGTGGGTTGCTCCCATAAAGTTCAATGTCAGTCAGAATAAACTCCTCTATCATTAACCTATGACACACATTGCATGTAACCTTCAAAGTACTGGAAGTGGAAAAGGAGAGAACTTGGGAAGGAGGCAGGGGCTTTTTACTGCCTCAGCCCCAGAGTGATTCATGGCACTTCACCTCAGAGTCTCTTAGATCTTTCCACATGATCCCAACATAACTGGATGTCTCTGAAATATCTGGGAGTGCATGAATATTCATTACATGTCTTAGTATTCATTATATGTCTGTTTACAGACTCCATTTTGCTTTCTAAGATGCTCCCTGACTCTTCTCAGAAGCTTTACATAACATGCTATAAAACACTGATCTAATCAAAATATTACCCTATACCCTATAAATATGTACAATGATGTGTCAATTTAAAAATTAAAGCAAAAAATCCACTGATCTAAAGGTATGATTTCCTCATGCTTCAGGTAATTCTTCATGGAATATTAGTCTCCAATACCAAACTTTTCTTAAGAATTTGGCTGCAAAGAATCCAATAATGTATTTTCAGAAAGAGATTGGAATGCCACAATCTTGTGCATCAACAAAAGAGTGTGTCCCTTTTTGACATTTGGGTCTCTGCGTGACTTCTGACAGAAAGGACAGGCTCAGAGGACACATGGGCATGTCCAAAATTTAATTTCTAAAAGGCTTCTGGATCTGCCCTAATGAAGACATGAGTCTAGAAAGTTTCTGACCTCCAGAGCACAGACAGTGCTTCTTCAGAGAAATTATAGATTTTCCCACTTCAGAGGCATTTCTGCATTGAGCTCTCATAAACCTAACATGGTGGGCAAGTTCGTATTTCAGTCCTTCACATTTAGCTCTGAGTTTAGTACTTGCTGGATTTTAAATTAAGTTTCTTTGACATGAAATGAAATCTTCAGCTGCCTGTTAGTTCCAAAGCAGGCCCTCAAGCTCAACACATTAAAAAATTAGTCGTTTCCTCAGAATCTTGTTCTTCCTTCAGAGTTTCCAATTTTTGTTACAGATACCACCTATCAGACAGTCATTTGGGCTTAACATTTTAAAGTCTGTTCTGGGTCTTCCACATTCATTATTCTCTACAGTCAATCACATTCCAAGGATTGTTGCCTCCAATGCATGCCTTTTTCTCAGTTTTATTTTCTCCCATCAGAGTCATGCACAGATTAGCTCTCAAGTGAGCTATTATAATGGCCTCCTAGCATCTAAACTCTCTTTTTCCAATTGATAGTTCTGCCAGAGTTGTCTTCTTAAAGCAGAGGTTAGACCGCATTTCTCTAAGTAAATTCCAACGACACCAAAATAGTGATTCTTAATAAGTATTACAAGTAGGGAAATACAGATGGGAGAGTTTCCTTGGTAAATAAGTTCATAAAATCTAGGTTAAACAATGTTAAATGGGGTTTGCTTTTTGCTGTTGCTTTGTTAATGTGCATTTGAAATTTCTAAAGTGGCATTACATATCCATAATTTCCCTTATCTATTTGACAAAGGAATCTGGTTGTTTAGAAGCATTTTTTCAGAACTTCTATAGGTCAACCTTTCAGAAATTCCTCATTATCAACAGTCAAATACAGATGTATTTTCTTTGGCTCTCGCAACAGGCTTAGAGGAATTTCTAGTCTGTTCTTGTGACGTTTCATTATATGCATCTTTTGCTCAGGCCTGTTAAACCTACTCAACGTGTGTATCTTCTGCTCCATGTCTTTATTCTTACTGTTGTCTTAACATGAAATACTTGCAACCCAATTCATAGTTTTTGTTCTTTGGAAAAATCCAGATTATGTATCATCAATACATATTTTTTCTCTATTGAGATTTTCCTGTTTTTATGTATCACAGCCAGAAGTCATCACTGCATAGAGTATTTCTGTAGAAAGATAGAAGAGTTCTATTTTAACACAATATTTACTATACACCCAGCAAAGGTCTACGTATTTATGGATACTATTTTATATATTCATCCCATCAATGCTATGAAGAAATATTAATAAACCCATTATATATGCTAAAAGGTAGCAACACATATATGCCACATGTGCAGGTTTTCTCAGGTATTATTAGCTAGGGAAGCTGTGTTGTAACAATCTTCAAAAACTTCCTTCTTTTGTTTACATGCTATTCCACATCATTTTGTTTTCATTTCTTTTGTAGTATCTAATGTATTCTACTAAAAAAAGTACAGTAGTTGGAAAACTCTTGTGAAAAAACATATATTACATATATACTATTCTTCATGATGCTCAAAATTTTCATCATTAACATTTTGTATATATATGTGTGTGTGTGTGTGTGTGTGTGTATGTATGCGTGTTAGATATATAATTTAAAAGAAAACAATAAGTTGGTGGCTTATGGCAAATTGTTCCTTAAGTCCTGCATTTGAAACACACTGAGTGAATCAGCACATTTGATCATCTTTTAACTACAATAGATGATTATACATTAAAAATGCATTAACCATCCAAATACATCTTTTTAAATTATTTATTTATTTATTTTTATTTATTTATTTTGAGACGGAGTCTCATTCTGTTGCCCAGGCTGGAGTGCAGTGGCGTGATCTCGGCTCATTGCAAGCTCCGCCGTGACCTTGGACATATCCCTAATATTTTCAAGCCTCAGTTTCTCGTCTTTAAAATTAGAATAAAGATACCAAACTCCTGGGGTTTTGTGAGAGTAAAATGAGACGATGTTTGTAAGAGACTCAGCGCAGTGTCAGTATCTACCATGTGCTATGTACTCTGCGTTTTCTTTCTTTCTTTTTTTTTTTTTTGAGACGAAGTCTCGCTCTGTCACCCAGGCTGGAGTGCAGTGGTGCTATCTCCGGTCACTGTAAGCTCCGCTTCCCAGGTTCACGCTATTCTCCTGCTTCAGCCTCCTGAGTAGCTGGGGCTACAGGCACCCTCCACCACGCCCGGCTAATTTTTTTTTTTTTTTTTTTGTATTTTTAGTAGGGACGAGGTTTCGCCGCGTTAGCCAGGATGGTCTCGATCTCCTGACCTCATGATCCACCTGTCTCGGCCTCCCAAAGTGCTAGGATTACAGGCGTGTGCCACCGCGCCCGGCCCTGCGTTTTCTACTGTGGATGCTACTGAATGTTTTTAGTATTTGCTGTATGTCAAGAGCTCTTCTAATTAAACTCTATGCGTAATGACTCACTTAAAGGTTACTATTATTATCCCTATTGTAAGAAATGGACATTGGGGCACAAAGAGGCTTAGAAACTTGCTCAAGATCACATACCTGGCTGAGCGCGGTGGCTCACACCTGTAATCCCAGGACTTTGGGAGGCCGAGGCAGGCGGATCATGAGGTCAGGAGATCGACACCATCCTGGCTAACACAGTGAAACCCCGTCTCTGTCTGTCTGTCTTTCTCTCATCTCACTCTGTCACCCAGGCTGGAATGCAGTGGCACAATCTCAGCTCACTGTAATGTCTGCCTCCTGGGTTCAAGCGATTCTTCTGCCTCAGCCTCCGGAGTAGCTGGGAGTAGAGGCATGTGCCACCATGCCTGGCTAATTTTTGTATTTTTAGTAGAGATGGGGTTTCACCATGTTGGCCCAGCTGGTCTCAATCCCCTGACCTCTGGTGATCTGCCAGCGTTGGCCTCCCAAATTGCTAGGATTGCCGGTGTGAGCCACCACACCTGGCCTTTATTTCTTTATTTTCTATTGTTTGTTTGCAGTGATAGGATCCCTAATCCAGAAATCAAATAAAGGAAGTACGCCTCCAAGAGGTATTGGAGTAGATAAACTAGATATTACAAAGCCTACAGATTCAGTCTATTAATTTTTAAAAATAAATTATTAAGATAATTTATTTATAAACAATGTGTGTGTGTGTGTGTGTGTGATGGAGTCTCGCTCTGTCGCCCAGGCTTGAGGGCAGTGGTGCAGTGGCCCGATCTTGGTTCACTGCAACCTCCCCCTACCGGGTTCAAGTGATTCCCCTGCCTCAGCTTCCTAAGTAGCTGGGATTACAGGCACCTGCCACCAGGCCCGGTTAATTTTGTATGTTTAGTGGAGAGGGTTTCACCATATTAGCCAGGATGGTCTCGATCGCCTGACCTCGTGATTCACCCACCTTGGCCTCCCAAAGTGCTGGGATTATAGGTGTGAGCCACCACGCCCGGCCTATTTAAACAAGTTTTTAAAATAAATTATTTTATTTTAACTTATCATATTCCTTTATTCAGGGAGATAAGTTACTGAGACAACTGGTAGTAGGCAAAGAGAAGAAACAGGGTGAAGTCAGGTTTGTTGGTGGAGGAAAAATGATACTAAAGACTGCCCAACAAATATTCAGAATCCAGAAATGTTCATATTTCTCCATGGTTCAATTTCTCATGGGTCACTTTTCATTACAAGGATTCTGGAGAGCAAATAAGAAAGGATTCTCTCAGATATCAACCCAGTCTTTTTTTTTTTTTTTTTTGAGACAGAGTCTCGCTCTGTGGCCCAGGCTGGAGTGCAGTGGCGCCATCTTGGCTTACTGCAACCTCTGCCTCCCGGGTTCAAGAGATTGTCCTGCTTCAGCCTCCCGAGTAGCTGGGATTACAGGCCCACGCCACCATGCCTGGCTAATTTTTGTATTTTTGGTAAAGACAGCGTTTCACCATATTGGTCAGGCTGGTCTCGAACTCCTGACCTCAGGTGATCCACCCGCCTCGGCCTCCCAGAGTGCTGGGATTACAGGCGTGAGCTACCGTGCCCGGGCCAACCCATAGTCTTTTGGTCTTCTCTCAGCCAAGGCATCCAGTGAAAATACAATTTATTTTTCAGATTCCTCTGGAGAATTAAAAAGTCTCTTTTGCGGCTGGACACAGCGGCTCACACCTGTAATCTCAGCACTTTGGGAGGCTGAGGTGGGCAGATCACAAGGTCAGGAGATCGAGACCATCCTGGCCATAGCCAACATGGTGAAATCCTGTCTCTACTAAAAATACAAAAATTAGCTGGGTGTGGTGGCACACACCTGTAGTCCCAGCTATGTGGGAGGCTGAGGCAGAAGAATTGCTTGAACCCAGGAGGCGGAGGTTGCAATGAGCCAAGATCGAGCCACTGCACTTGCTCTGGTGACAGAGCAAGACTCCGTCTCAAAAAAAAAAAAAAAAAAAAAAAAGTCTCTTGCATCAAATTGCCATGGTCTCTGCTCTTGGTCCTCTTTTCCATGTACTCATTCTTCAAGGATTTATTTTCTCATTGCCTGATCAAGATCATTGCAATGACCAAAAAATTTTCGGATGCTGTGATTTTTGTAATATTCCTTTAAAAAGTTAATCATGATGTTGCATTCTTCAGTGTGCAAGTGTGGAGATGTCAGGATGCCTCTTTAAGACAAGATGATGGGTCACAGCAGTGCCATACCACTCACGGCCACACCAGGAGAGCTGAAGGGGCAGTCACCAACGAAGATGCCTGACCCAGAAGTTGGCTGCCAGGGAGCCAAAAGCCAGGTCACTCCACAGGTGGCCAATGCCTGGGGGAGCCCTCCACCGCCCAAGCTTATTATTATTATTATTATTTTGAGACAGAGTCTGGCTCTGTCTCCCAGGCTGGAGTGCAGTAGCACGATCTTGGTTCACTGCAACCTCCACCTCCCGGGTTCAAGCAATTCTCCTGCCTCAGCCTCCCGAGTAGCTGGGACCACAGGCACGTGCCACCTCACCTGGCTAATTTTATTTTTTGAACAGACAGGGTATTGTTATGTTGTCCAGGCTGGTCTTGAACTCCTGGGCTCAAACGATCCTCCCACTTCAGCCTCCTAAAGTGCTGGGACTACAGGTGTGAGCCACACCTGGCCAGGTTCTACTTTTTAATATTTAAAATATTTGAAATAGGCCGGGCACCGCGGCTCACACCTGTAATCCCAGAACTTTGGTAGGCTGAGGCGGGCGGATCACCAGAGGTCAGCAGTTTGTGACGAAACTCCGTTCCTACTGAAAATACAAAAATTAGCCGGGTGGGTGGCAGATGCCTGTAATCCCAGCTACTCGGAAAGCTGAGGCACCTAAACCCGGGAGGTGGAGGTTGCAGTGAGCCGATATCACGCCACTGCAGTCCAGCCTCCGCGACGCAATGAGACTGTCTCAAAAAAAAAAAAAAAAAAAAAAAAGATGGTGTCAGTGATTTCTACTACATCAGCTCTGGAGGCACTCCGTACCTGATTGCTCCACTTTTAGTGGTGCTAAGTTCAAATAATTCAGCTGCTGAGAAACTGACTCCCGTGGGAGTGCGGGCGGGCGTGCGTGCCGCGGAAATCCCGCCTTCCGGCGCCGGCGGTTGGCCCTGGCTGCAGTCGGTGAGCTCCAAGTAGGAAGATAAACGGGATTGCAGGAAGCGGGAGAGTCGGGAGGAGCAGAGAAGGGCTCCTCTTCCCCATTGGCTGCGCCCGCGGAGCCGCCTTGCGATTGGCGGTAAGCACGGGTCGGTGGAGGGGGCGGCAGTCCCGCGCGGGCACGCCCCTCGGGTAGCGAGAGGCGTCGGGATCGCGAGCGCCGCCTGAGTCAGCGGCTGCTGGGAGGCTGTGTCCGCACGCCTGCGGGGCGAGGAGGCCGGGCCCTGCGCCTCAGGTCCTGGCCTGGGGCACCGGGGCGGCCGGCGTCGGAGGCGGTGCGGGGTTGGCGGGCGGCACAAGGGGTGGGGGGGCGGGGGAGGGGGGGGTTGCTGCACGGACCGCCCGCTGCGCAGCCTCCTGCCTCTCTCTATCTCTAAGTGGTGGTGGCTGTGGGTTTTTCTGCAGGTGAGCCTTTTGAGTAATTTGTTTCACGCAGGCGCCCTGCTGTTGGGTAAAGCGGCAGATTCACGCTGCTGTCATTTGTGGTTCAAACGATGGGCTTCCTGGCAGGGCGCGGTGGTTCAAGCCCGTAATCCCAGCACTTTGGGAGGCCGAGGCGGGCGGATCACGAAGTCAGGAGATCGAGATCATCCTGGCTAACATGGTGAAACCCCGTCTCTACTGAAAATACAAAAAAAAAAAAAAAAAAATTAGTCGGGCTGGTGGCGGGCGCCGGTACTCCAGGCTACTCGGGAGGCTGAGGCAGGAGAATGGCATGAACCCGGGAGGCGGAGCTTGCAGTGAACTGAGATCCCGCCACTGTACTCCAGCCTGGGCGACAGAGGGAGACTCCATCTCAAAACAAAACAAAAAATGATGGGCTCCCTGTCATGTGTGTGTGTACCTTTTGGATTTGAGGGCAGGGGTATGACATTGTGATTTGGCCTCCTGTGACAGTCCATTCTCAAGGTCTCGCCAGCGTGGTGCAGAAACCCGGCATACCCTGCCTATCTAGGAAGGAGGCTTTCCCTTCCCCACCTCCCTCTCCCTCCATCTCTTCCCTCTATCTCTCTTTCCTCTTCACTCCCCTCCCCGAGCTCTTCTCTCCCATCTTTCTGTTCTTTTTTTTCTGCATTAAACTTTTCGGGAGTGTCTTTGTAAAATATTAAAAAGCGTTAGGTCTTCAACATGTATGTTTACTTGCAGTCCTGAGAACTGGGAGGAAGCTGGAGAAAAGATGCCCTCTGAATATTTGTGTTTGGCTGCCCAGGCTCGCCTTGACTCTAAATGGTTGAAAACAGATATACAGGTGGGGTTTGACATGTCTCTTTCTTGGTGCATTTCTGCTTCCATGTTTAAATTTCTCGTGTAAGTCTTTTCTTTTTTAGGGTATGTAAGGGGAAGTCAGTTGTTTCTTGCTATAGTAGAGGAGCAGGTTTGTTTCCTGTAACTTAAAATATAACAGTCTTTATGGCTGTTTTTGTAGATCGTGCTCGGCTGCCTTTTAATTAGTTTCTTGCAAGTGCACGAAACTTGAGATCTATGAATAGGCAAAATTTTTTTCCTATTTTTTATTACTGGTTAAGAAATCTGCCACACTCCTAACCATATGATGGTGACTGTTATTTGTTACTGATAGTTTTTGAACTGTTTAGTTAACTGTGCAGGGGAAAATTGGAGAAGTAAGTTGCAGTAATTATGGCCAATAGAAACTCACTCATTTTATGAGGTCTTGTGTTTGTGTTTTTGGAGAGACAAGAGTTAGTTCAGTCGAGGTGTTTGTTTTGTATTTGTATGCAATACAAGGCCAAGGACAATTGTGTTGAAACTGAGGTCATGATGTTGGAATCTTAAGGGCTGAAGGTTCCAAATAAATGGTATATATAGAATTCTCTCTGACTCGAAATTGTCCCTTTCTGGACCTCCGGATGCTGAGGCTAAGAATGTCCATATGATAGGGCCTTCCATGACAGGAGTCAGCAACCTTTTTTTTTTTTTTTCTTTCACGTATCTGTAATTCATTCTGTATATTTTAAAAAGTTTTAAGCTCTCTTCCTAGCCCTAGTATTTGTTAATAAATTAAAACATTTCCCAAAGTGTTTTTTTGTGAAACAATAATTCTAAAAGATGCTCTAAGAAAAGCTAAGAACATGGAAAAATCCAAAGTATATGTTTTATTTATTACATTTGATGAATTTGTTGTTTGCTTCTTTTTCCTCTCGAGAGGTAGCCTTGCTCTGTTGCTCAGGCTGGAGTGCAGTGGCATGATCTTGGCTCACTGCAACCTCCGCCTCCCGGGTTCAAGCAGTTCTCTGCCTTAGCCTCCTGAGTAGCTAGAATTACATGTACCCTCCACCACGCCCAGCTAATTTTTGTATTTTTAGTAGAGACGGAGTTTTGCCATATTGGCCAGGCTGGTCTTGAACTCATGACCTCGTGATCCACCTGCCATGGCCTCCCAAAATGTTAGGATTATAGGCGTGAGCCTCCGCACCCGGCCCACATTTGATGAATATTTTTGTCCTTTGTTCTTTTAAAAATTGTGGTTAGAAAGCAGAGCATAATTGTTCTTTATGTAGATCCCAACTGATTGGGGTTTTTAGGGAGATTTTTTGGCATTCAGTAAATGTTTTTATTTTCCATTATTAAGACTATGAATATTTTATTTTATTTTCTGAGACAGGGTCTTGCTCTGTTGCCCAGGCTGGAGTACTGTGGCATTATCTTGGCTCACTGCAACCTTTGCCTCCTGGGTTCAAGCAATTCTCCTGCCTCAGCCTCTCAAGCTGCTGGGATTACAGGTGGCTGCCACCATGCTGGGCCAATTTTTGTATTTTTAGTAGAGTTGGAGTTTCACCATGTTGGCCAAGCTTGTCTGAAACTCCTGACCTCAAGTGATCCGCCTACCTCAGCCTCCCAGCGTGCTGGGATTGTAGGTGAGAGCCACTGCACTGGCCCATTTTCACTTTTCATTAGCTGCTATTTTCCCCCATTTATTTCCTACCTTTCTGTGTATGATTTCTGAATTAAATGTATTTCATGTCTTAACCTTCTGAATTGTTTGTTCTCTCATTTTCCATGTTGTTAAGGAAAATAAGAGGCTAAGTGAGATGTATTAAATTTGCATATAGTTTCTCAGATCAGGATAAAGGCTCATCTGTTGCAGAACGGGACTCTGCTCTTGCTTCACCCAGGATGCATTTCCTAGTTCCTTCCTAGAGTGGGGCCACGCCCTGCTCCAGCCTTCCAGACCCGGCTCCCTGCTCTGACATGATTCCACCAGACTGTATTCCAGCTGTCCTACCCGGACCTAGATATTTTCTTTGTGTTTGTTTGTTTGTTTGTTTGTTTGTTTTTTGTTTTTGAGATGACGTTTTACTTGGCAGTCCAGGCTGGAGTGCAGTGGTGATCTTGGCTCACTGCAACCTCCGCCTTCCAGGTTTAAGCAATTCTCCTGCCTCAGGCTCCCAAGTAGCTGGGATTACAGGTGCATGCCACCACACCTGGCTAATTTTTGCATTTTTAGTAGAGACGGGGTTTCACCATGTTGGCCAGGCTGGTCTCGAAATCCTGACCTTGTGATCTGCTCGCCTCGGCCTCCCAAAGTGCTGGGATTATAGGTGTGAGCCACCGCACCCAGCCAACTTTTTTTTATTAAAAAAACTTATATGAAATTTATTTTATTGTGGTATCTAGTTCAGTAAATTTTGACCCCTTAGATTCATTTAACCCCCGCCATCATCAGGATGGAGAAGTTTCATCACCCCAAAAGCTCCCTTAAGGTGCTGCTTTTTATCACATATCCCCTGGCCTCATACCCTGGCAACCACTGATCTGTTCTCCATCAGTATAGGGTATTCTTTTTGAGAATGTCATGTAAGTGGAACCATATTTTAAGTAACGTTTTGAAACCATCTTCATTTACTCCTAGTTATATGTTTGAGATTTATTGTTGTTCTGTGTATTAATAGTTCTTTTTATTGATGAATGGTGTTTCATCATTTGGATGTACCACATTGTGTTTATCCATTCTGCTATTGTAGGACCTTGTGGTTTTTTCTGTTTTTCTTTCACAATTGTAATCCTGCTGTGAGCATTTCTGTACAGATTTTGTGTGAATATAGTTTCCATTTCCCTAGGATAAAGACCTAGTAGTGTGAAAATTGGGTCATGTGCTGAACTGTTTTCCGAAGTGGCTGTTTTAGTTTGCATTCCTGCTGGCAATCTGTCACGTTTCTGTTGCTCTGTGTCTTTGTTAGCACTTGGTGTTATCAGTGTTTTTTAGTTGAGCCATTCTAACACGTCTAGTGGGATCTCATTGTGGTTTAAATTTGCATTTCCATAATGGCTAACAATGCTGAATATCATGTTCTTCTTTGCCACTCTTGTATCCTTTGTGAAGTTTCTGTTCAGATCTTTTGCACAGAAAAAGCTGTATCATGGAACCAGTAAAATAACCAAGGAGAGGTTGATTAAAGTTCTGTTTATAATCCTAGAAGATTCCTGCCTTAGGGATATGGGATGGCTGAACATAAGACACCAACACTGGACAGATGAAATAGCAGTTTATTAGTCACGCATGCTCACAGCCCTGGGGGTGGGGGACACCGCATGTCACACGGGGGCTGCACTTGGGAACAGAGTGAACCACGAGGGGTTGTGGGAGGCACATTTTGTAGTAAGAAGAGGGTGATATGACCTTGCTTCCATGGGAAGATGTGATTGGCTTGTTGGAATAACTCTGGACCGGCAGGGATGAGCAGGCTGGGGTCGGGTCTCCACGATAAGGAGGGTTGTTTGGCTCTGGGATCTTATCCGTGGGAGCAGAGCTTGGAGGAGACCTTGTGGTTAGGCTATTTGAGGCCTTCTTGATTTTACTGACATCAAGGCAGCACATAATATTTAGTCTTAATTTCAGGCCACACAAGACATTCTTCTGTATCTACTTTCTGTGGCACTTTTCAAAAGGTTTTGTCCTTAGTGTTTAGCAGTTGATTATGATGTGCCTCATCATGGCTTCCTTTGGATTTATCTTGTTTGGGCTTTGCACAGATTCTTCAATCTGCCTAGGTTTATGTCATTTGCTGAACCTAGGAAGTTTTCAGCTATTAGTTCTTTAGATTTTTTTTTCAGCATTGTACCTTTTCTCTCCTGTTATTAACCTGTGGGGTCTGTGCTAATTCTAGGTAGTTAGTTTCAGAATTGAATTGCATTGTGGGACACATAGCTGGGTGTCGCAAAGAACTGGAGAATTGCTTGGTGCAAAAGTCCATACATTTGGCGTCGGAAGTGTTGTAAACAGAGGAACTGTTTCCTTAGGGATTTTTAGATACTCATTATTTATAATCTGGATGGGATATCATGTCTTTCACTGATTGAGATACATTTTTCTAATTATGTTGTTTAGACGTTTAGTCATAGCCTTCTGTGATGGAATGTGTTTACACTTCAAGGTTAAGGTTAGTTCTCTCTTCTCTTCGCTTACTATGTCAGGAGTTTTATGACAGTTGTTTTTGACTGAAACGTTACATTGTCAGTGGCCTAAAGTCATTTTTCCCAGCTTTTCCTTTGTGTCCCAGTGCTCTTGAATTATGCTATCAGTGACAGCGCCCCTGCATAGCAGTGCTTGCCAGTTGGCAGTAGTAGGGCCTTGGAAAGAGTTAAAAGATTTTTGAATCATACTCCTTTTCTACACCCTCCCTTTTCCCATGGGTACGCAAGCATTGGGACTCAATGGATGGAAGCAATTCGTGTGAAATTGAAGTAGGTAAATATCAAATACTACGTTTCTCAGTTGTGAAATCTACTAGGAAGTTAATGAAATATCATATTGGAAGATATGCTTTAAATAATTTGATATATTGGTTTCTTTTCTTTTCTTTTCTTTTCTTTTTTTTCAGATGGAGTCTTGCTCTGTTGCCCAGGCTAGAGTGCAGTGGTGCCATCTCGGCTTACTGCAAGCTCCACCTCCCGGGTTCACGCCATTGTCCTGCCTCAGCGTCCCAAGTACCTGGAACTATAGGTGTCCACCATCATACCTGGCCAATTTTTTGTATTTTCAGTAGAGACGGGGTTTCACTGTGTCAGCCAAGATGGTCTCCATCTTCTGACCTCGTGATCCACCGGCCTTGGCCTCTTAGAGTGCTGGGATTACAGGCATAAGCCACCACTCCCGGCCGATATATTGTTTGTTTATGAAAATTATACTGGATCTATTACAGGTATGATTGATATATTTTATTTTTGAGTTGTCAAACATTCAGTTAATGATGTGTGTTGTAACTTTTCGGGGAGGGACATTTGCAGAGACTGACTAATGGTATGGCATTCTGAAAAGCGGTTACAGATTTAAAAAATTTTAATTCTGCAGATGATAGTGTCAAACCAAGTGGAACAAAGAAAGAAGATCTGGATGACAAAGAGAAAAAAGATGCACCTGTATATAGGGCCAAGTCAATTCTGGAGAGCTGGGTATGGGAGTAAGCAACCAGGTAATCTTTGATCAGAGATAGAAATTAGTATAGACATTTTGCCTCCAGATCCTCAGGTGGTTTTAGAAATTGGTTCTCTAATTCTGTAGGAGAAGGTTGATACTGGTATAGGCTTACACGTCATTGAAACTGGAAAAGGTAGCTAGATATTCTTTTACTCATGTTTTGGATAATGAGATATTTTATGCTTCACACACTTGGAGTATGTCATCTACTGTAATACAGTATCTGAATGAATACTTTAAATAAAATACATTTCTGTAAGTTAATTGTATACTTTAAAAATCTCTGAAAAATTTGAGTAGCAAGTCTCAGAAACTTGGTTCTAAATATTAAGAATATATCCTTCCTTGGGAGGGAGCATGTAGTAAACATGTTAGTGTGATTGTAAGCATACTGTCTTTCTGGAGGTCGCTGTGTTCCTGCATCCACTGTTTTCATTTCAGGGATGTTGACAGAACGCCAGGCACCAAAAGGCTAGAAGCATGCCCCTGCAGGACCAGCACTTGGCCCTGGCCATCCTGCTGGAGCTGGATGTGCAGAGAGGAACGCTGAGGTGAGGGCTTGTGCAGACTGGGAACGCTTTGGGGAAGCGCCTCTGTATCCAAATACCTGTTGCATTGTGTGCATTTCACTGAATCGTGTTTGACTGCAGCAGATGTGGTACTCTGTAACCAGAGCACCATGTCCCAGAGCTCGCTCTCTCTTTACCTTTTCTTCACTTCCTTTTTTATGCTCAGTTTTCTAGCCTGAAAACTGTTCTTTTTTTTTTTCTTTCAGTTTTCCTCATTTAATTATTTTTATTCCATGAATTTAAGATCCTAGAACTTCCACGTGAATGTGCTCTTTGAGCTTCTTAACTGGTCTTTCCTATCAGCAGAAGGCGATGACTTGTGCTAAAATCTTAGTGTCAATTCAGTGATTTAATTACCATGGCTTTAACTTTCATTTCCTTTCATATCCCAAGTATTGCTTCATCTCTATCTAGCTGTTTGCTTTTATTTTTGGTCAACCATGAAAAAAAAAGTTAATCTGTTTTTACTAGGAATAAATGTGTTTTCTCCTTTAGCCAAATGTTGTCTGCCATCCTGTTGTTGCTTCAGCTGTGGGACAGCAGGGCACAGGAAACTGACAATGAGCGTTCTGCCCAGGGCACCAGCACCTTGCTTTTGCCCTTGCTGCAAAGGTTCCAGAGCATCATTTGCAGTAAGGATACGCCCCCCTCCGAGGGCGACATGCACGTGAGTGTCATGATGGAACTTTGTGTTTAGGTGGTACTCAAGTCTAGTTATTTTTTACGCAAGACCAGTGTGTGTGTCCATGGCAGTGTTTTTCTCTGGCGTGTGTGTGTTTGGTGGTAACAGCAGCGAGTCAGATGAGACAGGTGTGGGAGGCCACTTGTTTGTGGAGAAGACTTGGATCAGTGAGTACCAACTTCCTTGTCAGCACAGAACCAAACTTGAAACACGCACTTTTAAATCAATACTAGAAAAGAACAACGAAAATAGTGGCTTTCTTTGTTGGCCCTTCCTATGTACTGGGCTCTGTGCAGGGCATGTCATCTGAGCTGTCACTCTGTTTAGTACCAGCTCCCCGCTTAACAGGTGTGGACAGGAGCTGGGGGAGGAGCAGGCATGTGGGGCCCTGGGCGTAAACCTGCAGGACTGCTGGTCTTTACAGGTCAAGTACAAGTTGAATTTTGCATCTTTTTGGGAAAGTCTTAGGCATTTCAATATCATGCTTTGGTTTAATTTTTCTATTATTTGTTAGTCTTTAAATTAATGATAATAGGGCTCTTCTGCCTTTAGAAGAATTAGAACTATGATTTAATTTGCAAATTAAAGTAGGTGTTCTCCAGAGTGGGCAATGTTTAGATTAAAATAAAGGTTTTGGTTTTAGATTTCAAGGCCAGCTTGAGATGCTGTTCTGGGTTCCCACAGAGGTGGTTCTGCCTTTCTCCAGGGGTCCTAGGCCTGTAGGGTGGTTTGGTCATGTTAGTAATCTGTGTGGATTCAACTTACCTGTGGTGTCATAAATGTATACATGCACAGTCAATGTTGTGTACACGTGTACAGCACATTTAGACATTTGTACAGTTTGTATGCTACATAAATATATAGATGTATAGTATAACTGTATCATCGACATTGTCATTTGATGGGTCAAATGAGTCAATACCAAAATATAAAGAGTGGGTAAAGCCTAACTGTATTACTTTAATTTTTCCCACCATTTCTGAATGTTTGTTTACCTTTCCTTTCTAGCTTTTGTCTGGCCCTCTGAGCCCCAGTGAGAGTTTCCTGAGGTACCTCACCCTCCACAAGACAACGAGCTTGCCATTGATCTGCAACAAATGGCGGTTGTTGTCATGGCCCATTTAGACCATCTGGCTACACCCTGTAGATGCCTCCGCCGTGTAGCTGTCCGACGTCTCATAAGGTGTGTGTGCAAGAACCGTGTTCTCCATGGGTTTTGTAGCTAGTACCACTTGTAGGTTCTCATCCTGGGCCCGTGTGGAGACTTGCTTTTTCTGGTATTGGTAGGGGGAGCTGGCCTGTGGTTTTTAAACGTGTTTGCAGTTGAAGGAGTTATCCGTGTTGAGAGTGAATGATGAGCAAGCTGAGGCGCACAGGCCTGGGGACCCAACCTGGGGGCCCAGGTTCCAGGTTCAGGTGGCACAGCCCCAGAGAGCTCCCCTTTATCCACAGCCCCAGGCCCTCCCACCTTCTACAGAGGGTTCCACAGCCTTCTTTATACTCTGAACGTGGGCTGTCTTAGTATGTAATGCTGGTTATAGTAGTGACAGTATAATTATATATTATATCTGTTATGTAATAGTAATGGTAATAGTAGTGATTTGCATGTGTGGAGCACCTGTAGGGTGCAGGCCCACTGAGGACCTCATGCACGCTGTTGTATCTCATTATGTCAATGAGAAAACTGCCTTTGGGAATGTTAGTGAACTTTGCCAGTGTATAACAGTAATCCTAGTTTTGAATCCAGATTTTTCTAACATTTTATTTCTAGTATGAAGAGTATTTATTTTGTTTTACAGTCGTTAAAAAAAAAAAAAGGAATACAGTCACATGGTTCAAAAATCAAACCTAGGCAGAGACACACTGTCACTTCCCCTGCCCACCCCTTCCACCCATTTTCCTACCTGCTCTCTCTGGCTTTTCAGTCTCCTCTGTAACCTCCTTGTTCTCTGGAATGAGTATGCTAGTGGTAGCATGTTGCATTAGTTGTGTTGCTTGTTTTTTTTTTACTAACCATATATACTGGAGTACTTTATCAGAGTGTCGCTCTTTGTTTTTATAAAGCAGCTTAGTCTTCAGTGTGTAGATATGTCTTTTATGTATCTTTCTTCAGTGAGTCTCTTACTGGTGGACACTTGGGCTTATTGCCACAGTGTTGCTATACAAATAGTGCTGAGGGTCGGTTGTGGTGGCTCATGCCTGTAATCCCAGCACTTTGGGAGGCCAGGGTAGGTGGATCACCTGAGGTTTGGAGTTTGAGATCAGCCTGGCCAACTTGGAGAAACCCCGTCTCTACTAAAAAATACAAAAGTTAGTGGGGCATGGTGGCACATGCCTGTAATCCCAGCTACTTGGGAGGCTGAGGCAGGAGAATCGCTTAAACCTGGGAGGCAGAGGTTGCAGTGAGCCGAGATTGCGCCACTGCACCTTAGCCTGGGCAACAAGAGTGAAACTGTCTCAAAAAATAACAACAACAATAACAAAAAACACAAATAGTGCTGCAAGGCCTGACCTGGAACATGTGTCCTCCATGTGTGCACGCGTGTGTGCCTGTGCACATGCACAGGTGGGGATGCACCTAGTGTGGGCTGGTTGTCACCAGATCGCTCCTGTACATCTTGATTTCTCTCACCACCAATAGGGATGCTGGTCTCCCAGCCTTGTGTGTGGGCTTTTGGGATTTTGCCTGCTAAAGCACAAAATGGTGACCCTGATATAGTTTGAGCATTTTAAAATATATTAGTATTTAAGGGCCATTTATACTGCTTTTTAATGGGCTCTGTTGAAATGCAATGGAAATGGAAAAATAGCCTGTTCATCATACCTGTTAAATGCGGTAATACGGCGTGGTAGGAGATGGGGTTTCACCATGTTAGCCAGGATGGTCTTGATCTCCTGACTTCGTGATCTGCCTGCCTCGGCCTCCAAAAGTGCTGGGATTACAGGCATGAGCCACTGTGCCCGGCCAATTGGATTATTTTAAAGCATAACTCTGTTTTTAAAACATTTTAAGGCATTTTACCTCTTAATGATAAGGATTTAAGAAAAACCCTACAATATCATTATCCTGTCTATAAGATTAACAGTGATTCCTTAATCTAACATGTAGTCCATGTTACATTTTCCTGGACTATCTCAAAAATGCCTTTTTTAGGTGGTAATTTTGAATTAGGACCTGAATATGTTCTGTGTATTGGCATTGGTTGACATATGCTTCTAGTCTCTTTCCCCAAACAACATGGCTCCAGGCCCTCCTCTCCCTGTCTCTGATCATACCATTTTCTTTTTCAAAGAAGCAAGTTGGTTATTTTGGAGAACTTCACATTTTCTGAACTTGGTTGATTGCATTCTCTTATTCTAGACCAACATGTTCTTCTGTTAGTTACATTAATCTGCTGGTTAGATCTAGAGGTTTGGTTGGATTTGAATTCAGTCTCGTTGGGGTGGTGTTATGTCTGGAGTCATGCTGCATGCTTTCTGTTGGCTCAGGAGGCCTGTAATGCTCAGTGGCTCCCCGCTTTAGTTCTGTGAAGCTAGACCAGGGAATTCATGTGTTGCGTGTCCTCTATAAAATCCCCTACCAACCTTGCCCTCTGCTGTCTGGTTAGCAGGAGGTACAATTTGTACAGGAAGGACATAATCTAAGCTTGACTTCTTGAACTGCCACCTCCCTTTAACTATTTTTCATAATATTGAGTTGGTATCCTAGCACTTGCATAGGTGACCACCACTCAGGTTTTCTTTTTTTGAGTATTTTTATGAATTAATAGACTTCTATTGATTTGGTGTTTCTTTTCTTTTTTAGCTTTTTCCCCCTAATATACACATTTAAAGGCGTAAATGCCCTCAAGCATGCATTTAGTTGTATGTCACCAATTTTGATCTGCAGTATTTTGATTATTAATTGAACTCATTTTCTAATTTTCATAGTCATTTTTTCTTAGAATTTTGGGTTACTTATAAGTGTATTTTGTAATTTTCAAATATGTGGATGAATATTTTCATTTTCTGTATATACAGAGTCATTTTTATTTTATTTTGAATGAACTTTTGAAAACCTATTTCCAATTTAACTGCATTGTAGTCAGCACACATGCTGTGTAACTTTATTTCTTTGAAATCTGTTGAGATTTGCTCTATGGCCTGGCATGGCCTGATTTGATATTCATGCTGCCTAGATTTTTTTTAAAGCATTCTATATTTAATAGAATTTGTATGTGTGGTATTAGTTTCAGAGCTAGGTATGTATTTCTCCCATTGTGATTGTGGATTTGTTTATTTCTGCTTGTAGTTCTTTCACACAGTTTGTTCTTTTCATTTTACCTGTTGATTGATCGATGGACTGATTCTGGTTTCTGTATACACAGAGTCATTTTTTACAGGTCAGAACTGTAGAAATAATGAGGAAGTGACACTTATACACAAAGCTGATTTGGAGAACCATAATAAAGATGGAGGCTTCTGGACTGTGATTGATGAGAAAGTGTATGATATAAAGGACTTCCAGACACAGTCGTTAACAGGAAATAGTATTCTTGGTAAGATTACCCTTCTTATTTCCTGGTTAAAAGTTACAGCCTGTATCATTTTAAGCAGAGTATTTGGCTTATAAATGATTTCTTTAGTTTTGTGCCTGCCCCCGCATATTTTAATGTATCTGTGGCTTTGGTGTCTGTCTTATCAACAAACTCAGCACATTTGAAGAATTTCCTTTCATTGTGCATTTTTTGTTTTAATACTTGGAACTCATTTCAAGTTCTGAGTCGGCTCAGGCAACCCTGGGAGACAGTGGGAGGTCATTATACTCTGGTAACCCTCACTTTTGAGTTAAGCGCCTAACTTATTTCCTACTCACTGTTTCTCCTATAGCTCTTCAGGCAAGCTGAATTGAACTCCTGTTGCTTTTTCCCTTTTTCTTTCAGCTCAGTTTGCAGGGGAAAACCCAGTGGTAGCTTTGGAAGCTGCTTTCGAGTTTGAAGTCACCCGGGAATCCATGCACGCATTTTGTGTTGGCCAATATTTGGAGGTGAGGCTGTATGCCTTGAGTGATGCAGAGGATGGCAGGGGACACCCTCTGTGTGTTTGTGATAGGAATATTTGGATCTAGAAGTACTGATATCTGGGTCTTTTCGGGGGCATTAGGGATAATATAAAGATCCTTTAGAAGTTTTGTCATAAATGAATTTACATTTATTCGTGTTAGGATCTGTGATGTACTGGTCTTGAAAGATTGTTTTTTAAATGATCAATTTGTGAGAAATATAGACAGTGTTCCACAAGAAAAGAGGTTAAACTTTGGTCTTATGTAGAAATTTGGAATGGCTTATTATCTTGAGGTATGTATTTTTTGGGAAGAACTATGTAGAAGTATAATTCTTTACAATAGAAATATGTCTTTCCTATGTATTCACGAACACATAGAATTTATATACTGGGATTAGCTTTCCAGCTATCCACAAGTAATAAAATGTATTAAATGCCATTAGGGCAGGGCTTAAAGCATTTTATGAAGGGGAGAATTAACTTTGCTGTAAATATCTTCTGTGACTGGAAAAGTTGAACTCTTGCTTTTTTCAGAGTTTGATTTTTGTTAGAATAAATTTCATTTCCTCTACCTGTGTGGTCACAGTCCACTAATACTTGTCATCGAATACTTGTCATAGTTTTGTTGCCCAGTGGGTTCTTTATGCATGTAACAATTCATTATACTTTCTGAAGCATGGTGTACAGTCACTTTGGAAACTGATTCCTAAGGAATATTCTAGCCAAATCATGTATCTGTGCTTTAGTTTTTCTACGTGTACGGTTGCTGCCAGCTTTATAGGGCATGTGGGTTTATGTGGTATCTGCTGTTACTTGGGCACAGCAGCATCAACTCATTACAGGATGGAGGGGCAGAACACCCAGGGCACCCCTGGGCTCACATGGCGGTACAGCTGCAGGACAGAACTGTCCTTTCGGTTTTATGTTTTTAATTAATTCTGTTTCCTCAGATTGATGATGAAGTTTATTTTTCCAGCCTGACCAAGAAGTTGTCACCATACCAGATCTGGGAAGTCTCTCTTCACCTCTGATAGACACAGAGAGGAATCTGGGCCTGCTTCTCGGATTACACACTTCCTGTTTAGCAATGAGCACACCGCTGTCGCTGTCTCCTGTTGAGAATGAATGTGCCAGTAAGAAAATCTTTGCTTTTTGCTGATTAGCAGATTATTTTTTTTTGAACTGTAAGTGCCATTAAGAGTGGGAGAGGGCCAGGCACAGTGGTTCATGCCTGTGATCCCAGCACTTTGGGAGGTTGAGGCATGTGGATTGTTTGAGGTCAAGAGTTTGAGACCAGCCTGGGCAACATGGCAAAACCCCATCTCTACAAAAAACACAAAAATTAGCCAGGCATGGTGGCATGTACTTGTAGTCCCAGATACTCAGGAGCCTGAGGTAGGAGGATCACTTGAGCCTGGGAGGTTGAGGTTGCAGTGAGTTATGATCATACCACTGCACTCCAGCCTGGGTGACAGAGCAAGACTCTTTCTTTAAAAAAGTAGGAGATGGCCAGGCGGTGGCTCATGCCTGTAATCCCAGCACTTTGGGAGGCTGAGGCGGGTGGATTACCTGAGGTCAGGAGTTCGAGACCAGCCTGGCCAGTGTGGTGAAACCCCATGTCTACTAAAAATGCAAAAATTAGCTGGGCGTGGTGACAGGTGCTTGTAATCCCGGTTACTCGGGAGGCTGAGGTAGGAGAATTGCTTGAACCCAGGAGACAGAGGTTGCAGTGAGCCAAGATCGCACCACTGCGCTCCAGTCTGGGTGACAAGAGCGAGACTCCGTCTCAAAAAAAAAGAGGAGGATTCAACACAGTTGATGATGATACAAAAAATAATAATAAGGATAGTGAGACTCAATCAGGTAGAAACAGCTGTGAGTGGCTGTCATTTGCCCTCATGGTCTGTTGCTGCAGAGGAAGCTAAAAAGTGTGCAGGAGTGTCTACCCGTCTACCCTGTGGTGGTCTCACGTATTGCAGCCTCTGCCTGATGGGCCCAGCATGGCTTTTGTCTCCCTGCATGCCCAGAAATTGCACAGAATGTGGATCAGCTGTTCTCTCAGGAAACAGCGTTCTATTTGAGGACTGCGTTTTTACCAGACCAGGCTCAAGTCAGTTATATTTCAGGATGTCAGCCTTTGTAACCACCTAAAATAATAAGCTTTTTCCTGTCTCCTAAGATGGGTTTACATTTTCCTTCATGTAGTCGTGCATTTCCCATCTGTCTATCTGTCCGTCCGTGTGAGCAGCTTCTGTTGAGCACTTGCCTGGTGCCGTTACCATGCGAGGTATTCAGGATGCAGTGATGGATAGGACACGCCTCTGCTTTCAGCTGCTGCTTGTTGATGAGCCAGCATTCTAAGCAGGTCACGTTACAAGGTGGTGAATGGTGAAATGGAGACGTTCATACGTGGTTCTGGGAGAAGAAAGGCTTCACACTGGCAGCAGTCCTGAAATTGCGTGAGGGAGCATTCTGGGCAGAAAACACAGGAGTGTCAAGGGCAATGCTGAGAGGAGCAGGGCTTTCCTGCTGCTTGCGAGAGTGGGTGTGGGAGAGGCTTGCGGGAAAGGAGGATCTTGGCGTCCACACAGCCCCCCGTTGGGTGGACCTTTGTGCAGTGCTGGGTGCTGGACTGCCTGTGGTGCCCTCTGAGGTGTCTGCTTCCCTCCCTCCTCCTCAAGGCTCATTGCTTGCCAGAAGATGGGCTTTGTTTAAATTGACAAGGAGGGCAGGGCTGGCGAGCTCCAGAGCAGAGGGTGCCATGAGCCCTGGCAGGTGGGTCCGAGCCACAGGAGGATCAGAGGCTTATCTTGGTGCAGTAAGGAGGGGCTGCCCTGTGCTTAAAGAAAGGGGGCCAGAGAGAGTTGGCATTGGATTAGTGTTTCAGAAGAACGAATGTGGTGGGTTGGGGAATGCTCCTGAGTGCTCTAAAATCTAAATGTCCAGTAAAAGAACACTAAGTGCATCCCCGCTTTGATTGCTTGGATTTGGAGCAGTATTTGATAACACAGATCGTTAATAGAGATCTGTAGTGGTGCACATCCTAATTTTGTGTGTATGTGCCGCTCCCTCAAGTGACCATAAGCAGTTGTAATTAACATTTGCACTGGCTGATCCCATGCCTTGCACCATGCACAGGTCTCCTTTCCAGTCCATCAGCCCTCCTGTCTCCAAGGATCTATCCTTCATTAAAGATTGTG
This sequence comes from Pan paniscus, assembly GCF_029289425.2. NCBI lineage: Eukaryota > Metazoa > Chordata > Mammalia > Primates > Hominidae > Pan > Pan paniscus. Next base: position 38,507,214 of record NC_073267.2, on the reverse strand, counting down.
TGTTTGTTAAATATTTTCTCCTTTTCATTCCTTTATAAGTGCTCTAGGAATACATAGCCTACCCTGAGGATGTAATTCTTTGTAGAAACCCTTCAGATATGCTGTTCCCTGCCTGGATACTCAGCGTCTGGGTCTTATTCCTCATCTTAGCTCAGTTGTTGCTTCCACAAGTCCCTTACTGACCCTCAGAATAGCGGTGGTCTGTCTTCCAGTCTCCCTGGTACCCCCATAGTCATCCGTTGCACAGTTTTGGACTTGAAATCCTGTGATTAGTTGTGTCAGTGGTGCCCTTTGCTGCCTTCCTTGTTAGAATGTGCAACTCAGTCTTCACACGGTATCTGTGGAACCAGGCAGCTGCAGGCAGAGCACAGGTATCCAGAGAATGTTGGACTGGAACTACAATCCTGAGTTCTGATGCCGTGCCTGAGGTGTGTGGAATCACCAGAAAGTGTATTCACGTAGATAGAGGAATTACAAGTCAACCTGTGTAAACATGTTAGGTGGAGCTCTTTCATATGAATGATGCTGAATTTTACCTTCTAAATTGAGTGTTCAGTTGAGCGTCTTTTTTTTTTTTTAGTATTTATTTTGAGTTGTGCACTTGAGTTTCTCTTTCATGTTTGCGTGTGCATTTTCTAGAATGGCTTCAGTCATCCATCTTCTCTGGAGGCTGCAGACCAGCCAGATCCACTACAGCTACAACGAGGAGAAAGATGAGGACCACTGCGGCTCCCAGTGGGCACACCTGCCAGCAAATCGCGACTGCTCCCACAGACGGGCCCTGGGGGACCATTCTCAGGCATTTCTGCAAGCCATTGCAGACAGTAACATTCAGGATCACAACGTGAAGGTGAGCTAGGCCTGCCCCCACTGCCACCTCAGTGCTCTGTTTATCTGAGGACTTTGACATAGGAATACTTATGTGCTCTTTGGTTAACATAGCACAGACTTTGTTTCATGTATTATTTGGAGGGTTTTGAGGTGAGAACCTGATTGTGTTAACATGCTAGCAAGGCTTCAGAAGCATTACTGATTGCAAGTGCATCAGAAGCTGTGGCATGTTTAAGATTTGTGAAGACTCACTGGGCGGCCCTGAAGTTACCTCCAGCTGTTTCTGTTGCAGGACTTTTTGTGTCAAATAGAAAGGTACTGTAGGCAGTGCCATTTGACCACACCGATCATGTTTCCCCCCGAGCACCCCGTGGAAGAGGTCGGTCGCTTGCTGTTATGTTGCTTCTTAAAACATGAAGATTTAGGTAAGGAGCTCAATATCTGTGTACTTTAGCTAGACTGCAGATTCCTCGACTAACCTGTGGTACATATTCATCCCTTCCCTGTCCTTCTTTTAAATGTCTTTTTGCAGGTCATGTGGCATTATCTTTAGTTCATGCAGGTGCACTTGATACTGAGCAAATAAAGCACAGAACGTTGCCTAAGTCAGTGGTGGATGTTTGTAGAGTTGTCTACCAAGCAAAATGTTCGCTCATTAAGGTGATATATTTTAATTCTTTTTATTCTGTGCTTTGCAGACAGTTGCAGAAATATTTGTTGTTAAAGTTGTCTTTTCCTGGTTAACTTTGCAGACTCATCAAGAACAGGGCCGTTCTTACAAGGAGGTCTGCACTCCTGTCATCGAACGTTTGAGATTCCTCTTTAATGAATTGAGACCTGCTGTTTGTAATGACCTCTCTATAATCTCTAAGTTTAAATTGTTAAGTTCTTTGCCCCGTTGGAGGAGGATAGCTCAGAAGATAATTCGGGAACGGAGGAAAAAGAGAAGTAAGAATGTAAAAGGACAGAAGATACTATTAAAGCATGTGCTTCACCCTGCCTCGCTGGACCTGTGATTTCAGAGTGAAGTTTCTCTACTGTTGATTCCATGTGACATTTCTACCTGCTGCCATCATTTTTATGTATAGTTATGATTAAATACGGAAATCTCGCTTATTTTTTCAACCGATCAGACAATGAGGCAGTTTAGGAATTGAGTGTGGTATGATTTGATTACTAGTAAATTGATGTTGAAAATGTAAATAATCTTTGCTAAATTGATGGGAACAAGGTCGTATTTTTATTTTATTAGTTATCCTGGTAATGAGATATAATGGGAACATTTAAACTTATTGCCATTCTTCTAAAGAAATGTTTTTTGTTTGGAAATATTGAGTATTCTGATACATGGAGAATTATAAAGGGAAGCTGAAAGAGTTACTGACATTTTCCTGGAAGTAGCTGTGTAAGAGTACAGAAAAGTCTTTTTGCATTAAATCCAAATTTGAATAAAAATGCTTAGAAATTATAAAATAGTTTAGAATTTAGTCACTTGTGATTATAAATAAACTACAGAAATTTCTGATTATATCCTTTTTTTTTTCTTTGAGACGGGGTCTTGCTCTGTTGCCAGGCTGGAGTGCAGTGGTACAATCTCAGCTCACTGCAACCTCCGCCTCCCAGGTTCAAATGATTCCCCTGCCTCAGCCTTCCAAGTAGCTGGGATTACAGGCATGCGCCACCACGCCTGACTAATTTTTGTAATTTAGTAGAGACGGAGTTTCACCATGTTGGCCAGGATGATCTCCATCTCCTGACCTTGTTATCTGCCTGCCTCGGCCTCCCAAAGTGCTGGGATTACAGGCATGAGCCACCCCGCCTGGCCTCTGATCATGTTCTTATGACTTATACTGATTTACTCACAAACCTGCTTATTGAACAGTATTCATTACTCAGTTTCTGATGGGCATTTTGAACAATAAGCTTATGAAAGACTAAAGCGTTTTAGAAGCCATCCTAATTTGATTGTTCCTGAACAAACCCTACACCATAACAGCCTGTCGGAATCCGATGGGTGCTCTGGATCAGGAAGTCACAGCAGTCACACTGCTGCAATTCCTTTAACCCAGGCATGCAGGAACTCAGCCCGGGCCCAGGAGACAGGCCTGCCTCAGCATGAGGGAGAGAGACTCCACCACTTGCCATTTCATATCCGTGGGTTCTGAGCCCACACTGTCACTTTTAGAGTTTCTTGTGGGTTTATAGATTTATTGTGTGTTGTTTCAAGCTGGTTTTCTTTTTTTTTTGGAAATTAAGTAACTTAAAAAGATTAAGTGATTAATATTCCTGTTGCTGTGTCAGGGATCGCCAAGCCTTCTCTCAGGCTTGATGATTCACCAAAAGGACTCAGAAGAGCTGTTATACTCACAGCTGTGTTTTTTTTTTTGTTTTTTGTTTTTTTTTACCGCAAAAAGGATACAGATTAAAATCAGCAAAGGGAAGGGTGCATGGAGGGAAGTCCAGAGGAAACTAGGCACGAGCTTTGGTGTCTCTCCCTAGTGGCGTCACGTGGATGTGCTTAGCTCTCCCAGCAACAGTGGGTCACATCATGTGTGAAGAATTGTTAACCAGGCCAGCGCACCTGAACCTCGAGTCTAGAGATTTTGTTGGGGGCCAGTCACATACGCAGGCAGTGCCCATGTGACTGACCTCAATTACTTACACTCCAGTGCCCCAGTGCAAAAACAAGTGGTCCCTCGCAAGCCACATCATTAGCATAAACTGCCTGGCCAGACCACTGCCACAGGGTCCTGGGTGTCAGGTATACCAAAAAACTTATCAGGCAGGATGTTCCAAGGCCTCAGAGCTCAGCTCCTAGAAGAAGGACCAATCCTGAAGGGACAGACCTTCCTTGGGAATTTGCAGTGTTTGAGCAACCCCGGCCTGCTATGTTAGCTCTTTACTGCCCAGGTGTATTATCATGTTGCTTATTTTTTATATTACATGCTGAGGAGATTTAGACCAAAAATTTTAAAAGAAATAAAATATAGGGAGGAAATTCCACATATCACAATGAATTCAATTAATTCAGTTACACACTAACAGAACCACTGAACTGGACCATGGTGGACAAGCCAGGAACTGTGGGCCAAATTCCACCTCTTGCTTGCTTTGTGTTGCCCGTGGACTAAGACCTTTTTTTTTTTTTTTGCAGTTTGAAATTGTTTTTTAAAAATTAAAAGAAGTATATTATTTTTGACACATGAAAATTACATGAAGCTAAAATTGTAGCACCATAAAGTTTTACGGGAGCACAGCCACACCTGTTGCTTTATCTGTGGTTACTTTTTGTGCTACAGCAGCAGAGTTGAGTATTTCCAACAGACTGCGTGGCCTGAAAGACTCAAATGTTCACTCTCTGGCACTTGAGGAAGAGCTTGCTGGCTGCTGGGCTTCCCCTACTTCAGGGCTTCTCCCCTTGTCGCACTCTCACTTTGTCTTTTTGTTCTGCCATGGTGATCATTTCACTCTTGTTGTTTGAGCATTGCAATTTATAATGTTGTTCAGATGTTTATTTGAATGAAATATTTGTCTTTCATGTAAATCTAAGTATTTCTTAATTTAAAATTAATATTTAAGTGTATGATTTTTTATAGTGAATGATGTTTTAAAACACAGTTCATAAGAAGCCAGAATCTACGGCTGATGAAGAAAAAATTGGAAAGGAAGAGAGTGATTTAGAAGAAGCCTGCATTTTGCCTCATAGTCCAATAAATGTGGACAAGAGACCCATTGCAATTAAATCACCCAAGTTGCAGTGTTTTCTGTGATTCTGAGGTTAGCTGAATAGAATCATAGCATGTAGCAAAGGAATCCACAGTCTTGTACCTCTGTACCTGAGCATCCGGAGGGAGGGACGGGCGGTTGTTAGAAATACGGCCCCAGTGATGCTTCATGAACTTGACTTATGATGTCCTGGTCAGAGCTGTAGCTGGAGAAGGGTTTCCTTTTATTTTTGGTACTAGATTGTATCATTAATTATTCACCATTCGTTCCTTAAATATATTCTTTGTTCCAGAAACAGTGCTGGGCCCTGTGGCTATTAATATGAACCACAACTTAACTTCGTATGCCAAGCTAGCCTGTTCCAACATATATTAGTATAGAGATAAATTCACTTATATTTATAGCATAGTTTTAAAACCATGTATTAATTACTAAATTTAACATATTTTAACCAATTTAAACCTATGAGCATTATTTATATTTTACTTAAATAACTTTTAGAGCACAGTTTAATATTAAATAGGGTAGACTAATGATGAAAATTGTTTTCCTTTGTTAGGACAAATGGCAGCCGCTGTTGAGTACTGTTACAGGGGTTCACAAATACAAGTGGTTGAAGCAGAATGTTCAGGATCTTTATCCGCAGTCTCCACTCCTCAGTACAATTGCTGAATTTGCCCTTAAAGAAGAGCCAGTGGATGTGGAAAAAATGAGATAGTGCCTACTAAAACAGATAACATTTGATGAGAAATGCTTCTCTGCAGTGGGTAATATACATAACACTTAACTGTATATGCATTGATATTTTGCAGTTGGAGAGAGCAGAGGTTCACCTGGAAGGGATAGATACAATTTTAAAATTGTATCTGGCGAGCAAGAATTTCTTACTTCCATCTGTGCAGTAAGCGATGTTTTGTGGATGGCAAAGACTTATTCCTGAAGGAATCGATATAGGGTAAAACGTTAGCATATTTTTTTCTTAACTAAGGAAGCTATGGCAACAGAATGTTGTTCTGTAACAGTTAGAAGTCTGGCAGTGTCCCGAGTCAAATTCTTTATCTTTATTTGAAAGGGAACCTCTTACTGATTGTTTAAAGGATGTTGATTTGATCCCACCTTTTAATCGGATGCTGTTGGAAGTCACCTTTGGCAAGCTGTATGCTTGGACTGTTCAGAACATTCGAAATGTTCTGATGGATGCCAGTGCCAAATTTAAAGAACTTGGTGAGTCAACAATTGCATCAATGTTATTTTATAGTTTGCCTTTAATTATGTGTTGTGGAAACTTGCAAATGCCAATTTTTGCTTTTGAGAAGACTTTAATAAGTTTGTACTTTGTACTTGTATAATCTATGCTGCTGTCAGCTTTCTCAGATTTTAAACAAAACTTTAAAATTTAGCAGGAGATACAATGTTGAAGTACTCTAGTATAACATTTTTACATTTTGACATTTATATGTGTATCACCACATATCCTAAGTGTCTGTGTCCTATATTAATATTTATTTCCTGGATAGTTTGAGCATCTACAGAGAGTTGATTGGATTGGTTTTGTGGAGGAAAAGTGAGACATAACTTTTATATTTGAAATGGAAGGAATGGAATAGGGCACCAGTGTATTCAGAGAGCAACATGCTAAGTCCTGTAGACAGATGGAACGACCTGTGCATAGAATACAGGGGGTAGGCCCATCGTGCAGCATGACAGAGCTGCCCACTCTGTGGAAACCACTGAAAAATAGTCAGATGTTTAGAGTAATTGCCCGTGCTTTCTGTGTTACTTTTATTCTTGTATCCACGCACAACAAATGTCAGTGGGTGTCAATGCTTATTAGTCAGATGTTTAAAGTAATAGCCCGTGCTTTCTGCGTTATGTTTATTCTTGTATCCATCACAAGAAATGTAAGTGGGTATCAATGCTTATTAGGTATCCAGCCGGTTCCCCTGCAGACCATCACCAGTGAGAACCCATTGGGACCGAGCCTGGGGAGCATCCCGCAAGCCCGCTTCCTCCTGATGATGCTCAACATGCTCACCCTGCAGCACAGCGCAAACAACCTCGACCTCCTGCTCAATTCCGGCACGCTGGCCCTCACTCAGACGGCACTGCGCCTGATTGGTAGGTCTGCACCGGCTTGAGAGCCTTTGGGTAAACGTCAAGATTTTGCTTTGATTTCTTTTTTTTTTTTAAAGCTTTTTGTAAATTATGGTAAGACACAAATAGCAGAAAGTGTAGCATTTTAACGTCGCAATTCAGAGGTATTAAATACATTCACAATTTTCTAGAGTCATCACCACTGTCTAGTTGTAGAACTTTTTCATCACTATAAATGCACCCCATTTAGCCATCAGTCCTGACTCCCCTGCTCTCCAGCCCCTGGTAGTCACAAATCTGCTTTCTCTGTCTATGGATTTGCATATCCTGGATATTTCATATAAATGGAATCATACCATTTGTGGCCTTTGTGTCTGGGTTATTTCATTTGGTATATATCAGTACTTTATTTTTATGGCTGAAAAAGATTTCCATTGTATGAATATATAACATTTTGTTTATTCATTTATCTGTTGATGGACATGTGGGTTGGTTTTGCCTTTTGACTTTTGTGAATAGTGCTGCTAGCAACATTTATATACAAATACTTGTTTGAACACTTGTTTCTAGTTCTTTTGATTATACACCTAGGACTGGAATTACAGGGTCGTATGGTACAACTATGTGTAACTTACTAAGAAACTACCAAACTTTTCCACAGTGCCATATCATTTTTACATTCCCACCACCAGGGGGCAGGATTCCAGGGTTCCAGTTTCTCTACTTCCCTGCCAACACTATTTTTAGTGGTTTTCTTTTTTTTTTTTTTGGATTAAGGCCATCCTAGTGGGTGTGAAGTGCTATCTCATTGTGATTTTGATTTGCATTTCACTAATGATGAATGCCACTGAGCTTCTTTACATGTTTGTGCTTGTTGGCCATTTGTATATCTTCTTTGGAGAAATGTCTATTCAAGTCCCTTTCTCTTTATTTTTTATTTTATTTTTTTGAGACGGAATCTCACTCTGTCACTCAGGCTGGAGCGCAGTGGCACAATCTCGGCTCACTGCAACCTCCGCCTCCCGGGTTCAAGCGCTTCTCGTGCCTCAGCCTCCCGAGTAGCTGGGATTACAGTCACACACCACCACACCTGGCTAATTTTTGTATTTTTAGTAGAGATGGGGCTTCGCCATGTTGGCCAGGCTGGTCTGGAACTCGTGACCTCAGGTGATCTGCCTGCCTTGGCCTCCCAAAGTGCTGGGATAACAGGCGTGAGCCACTGCACCCAGCCCCTTTCTCCTTTTTAAATAGGGTTATTTGTCGTCATCTTGTTGTTGTACCGGTAAATGCACTATGTAAGTGTACCAAACATTTAAAGAATTAACACCAGTCCTCAGACTCTTTAAAAATTTCGTGTATACTAGACCTTCACAGATCTGTAGACCTTTATCAGATATATCATTTGTGGGTATTTTCTCCTGTTCTCTGGATTGTATTTCCTTTCATAGAGAAGTTTTTTATTTTGATGAAGTTCAGTTTATCTGTTTCTCTTTTGTCGTCTATGCTTTTGATATCATATCCAAAAAGCCATTTCCAAATACAAGACTGATGAAGATTATCCTCATCTCATGTTTTCTTCTGTAAGTTTTATAGTTTTAGCTCTTATATTTAGATCTTTGGTCCATTTTTAGGTAATTTCTTTTACACAGTGTGTGGTAAGAGTCCAGCCTTTTTCTTTTGATTATCTGATTGTTTCAATACCACTTGTTGAGGACTATTCTTTCCCTGAAGTTCTTGGTACCCTTGGCAAAGATCAGTTGGCTGTAGATATTTAGGTTTATTTCTGGACTCTCAATTACATTATTACATTCTATATGTTGATACACACTGTTTTGAACATTGTAGTTTTGTACTGTTTTAAAATTGAGAAGTGTGTCTTCTTTCTCAAGATTATTTTGGCTGCTTTGGTTCCGTTGAATTTTCATATGAACTTCAAGGCTGGCTTTTCCATATCTGCAAAAAAGACCATTGGGATTTTTGCTAGGGATTGAATCTGTAGATTGTTCTGGGGGAATAGTGCCATCTTAACAATGTTAACATCCATTCTCTGAATGTGGAATGTCTTTCCATTTATTTCCGTCCTCTTTCATTTCTTTCAGCAATATTTTATTGTTTTACAGTTATCAGGGTAATAATGGCCTCATAGAATGAACTAGGTAGTGTTCCCATATATTCTATTTTTAGAAGAGTTTGAGGATTGGTGTCAATTCTGCTTTAAATGTTTGGAAGAGTTAACCAGCTAAGCTTTTCTTTGTTGAAAGATTTTTTTTTTTTTGAGACGTAGTATCACTCTGTTGCCCAGGCTGGACTGCAGTGGCACGATCTCGGCTCACTACAAGCTCCGCCTCCCAGGTTCACGTCATTCTCCTGCCTCAGCCTCCCGAGTAGCTGGGACTATAGGTGCCTGCCACCACGCCTGGCTAATTATTTGTATTTTTAGTAGAGACAGGGTTTCACCATGTTGGCCAGGATGGTCTCGATCTCCTGACCTTGTGATCCACCCGCCTTGGCCTCCCAAAGTGCTGGGATTACAGGCGTGAGCCACCGCGCCCGGCCTGAAAGATTTTTAATTACCGATTCAATCTCTTTATTTGTTATGGGTCTATTCAGATTTTCTATTTCTTCTTTGAGTCAGGTTGGGTAATTTATGTTTCTAGGAATGTGTCCATTTTATCTAGGCTATTTTATTTGTTGGCATACAGTTGTTCACAGTGTTCTTTTATAATCTTTTTTATTTTTATGTTGCTAGTACTGTCTCCACTTACATTTCTGATGTTAGTTATTTGCATCTTTTCTCTTTTTTTCTTTTTTTTTTTTTTTGAGACAGAGTCTCACTCTGTTGCCAGGCTGGAGTGCAGTGGCACAGTCTCGGCTTACTGCAACCTCCGCCTCCCAGGTTCAAGTGATTCTCCTGCCTCAGCCTCCCGAGTAGCTGGAACTACAGGCGCCCGCGACCATGCCCGGCTAATCTTTTTGTATTTTTAGTGGAGATAGGGTTTCACCATGTTGACCAGGATGGTCTCGATCTCTTGACCTCGTGATCTGCCCACCTCAGCTTCCCAAAGTTCTGGGATTACAGGCGTGAGCCACCTTGCCTGGCCTCTTTTCTTCTTAATTTGCCAAAAGTTTATCAGATTTTTTGTTCTTGCCAGAAACCGAACTTTTGGTTTTGTAGATTATTTTTCTATTCCCTATTTAATTTATGGCTGCTCTAATCTCTATCGTTTCCTTCTTTCTGCTTTGTATTTTTTTGTTTTTGTTTTTGTCTTTGTTTTGAGACAGGGTCTTACTTTGTCCCTCAGGCCGAAGTACAGTGGAGCAGTCATGGCTTACTGCAGCCTCAACCTCCTTGGCTCAAGTTATCCACCTGCCTCAACCTCCCAAAGTGCTGGGATTACAGGTGTGAGGCACCACACCTGGCCTAACTTTGGTTTTTATTGTGTTCTTATTTTTTTAGTTCTTCCAGATGTAGAGTTATTGATTTGAGATCATCTTCTGTGAATGCAGACTTTTATAGTATAATTGCCCGTCTTAGCCCTGCTTTTGGCACAGCACAGAAGTTTTGGTATGTTGTGTTTTCATTCATCTCATAGTATTTTCTAATTTCCCTTGTGATTTCTTCTTTGACCCACTGATTGTTTACCGTGTGTTGTTTAATTTTCATATGCTTGTGAATTTTCCACTTTTCCTTTTGTTATTAATTTCTCATCATTTCATTTTGGTTGGAGAAGGTAATTTGTATGATTTTAGTCTGTTTAAATTTGAGACTTTGTGGCCTAACATATGGTCTGGTCAGTCTAAGAGAGTGTTCTGTGGTATACTTGAGAATAATGTTTATTCTGCTCTTTTTGGTGAAAAGTTCTGTATATGTCTATTAGATCTGATTGGTTTATGGTGGTGTTCTTTGGCTAAAACTGAGATGCTGCAGGGCCAGTTGTCAAAGTCACAGTGAAAAAGCAAGGTTTTCCCAAGCTCTTTTAATCACATCAGTCTTAGAGTTCACATTAATCCATTCAAAAATACGTATCAGGCCAGGCTGTAATCCTAGCACTTTGGGAGGCTGAGGCGGGTGGATTGCTTGAGCTCAGGAGTTTGAGACCAACTTGGGCAACATAGCGAAACCCTGTCTCTATAAAAAATATGAAAATTAGCTGGGCATAGTGTTGTGTGCCTGTGGTCCCAGCTACCTGGGAGGCTGAGGTGGGAGGATTGCTTGAGCCAGGGAGGCAGAGGTTGCAGTGAGCGGAGATCAAGCCACTGCACTCCAGCCTGGGCTCCAGCCTGGGTGACAGAGTGAAATCCTGTCTTGGGGGTGGGGGGAATCTTTCTATCTGTCTGTCTGTCAGTCTGTCTCTCTCTCTCTATATATATATGTATATAATTATTTTTTAATTAATATATTATATTTATATGTTGTATTATGTTAAATGTATATTTTAATATGTGTATTACAGCTGAAAAGAATCATCTAGTAAGAGTTATATCTGATTTCTTGAGGCCTCATGAGCAACCAAAAGTTGCATTTAAAAATTACAGAAGCATATCTCCATCGAGAAATGGCCTTTTTATGTTGTCTGCTTTTTCCCCAGAGGTTCCAATAAGTAAAAATCACAGCACAAATCATTAAGTATGGGGACTTGTTCTGTTGATAGTATTCATGTGTTTAAATTTCATCTGGCCCACTGGCTGCAAAAAGCAAGGTAGTTGTGTCTCATGAATATCCGTCTATATTTGCAGCTTGCCCTGATCAGGGTATCCTTCTTATCATTTAAGAAATTATAAGCATATAATATTTTATACCAGCTTAATGTATACATCCACATGTAACAGCCACAAAACATAAAGCTATGTAAAATAAAAAATTTCCCCCAGTTTTGGTTGCAAATTTATTCAAGCCCTTAGCAATAAATTCAGTCTTTACAGAGTTAACAGTATAGCTGCCCAGGGGATCCTGGGAGATCCACCTGGAATGCAACTCCTGTCCCTTCCTTGGGGCCCCTTCCTGGGAGCCCTAAAGTAGCGGCTAGGCTAAAGGAAAGGCTGTTTCCCCTGCTAGTTTATCTAAAGTTTTGCTCCAGCCCTGGGAATTGAATATCCTTTTTTGCTCTCTTGGAAGAGAGAGAAAGACAAACTTTTTACATTTTTTGGTTCACCCAAGCCCACCTTTGGGACCATTTGGATCTTTTTCCCTTCCACCTGGAGGAGAAAACTAAAATCAAGGGAGTTACCAGAACCGCACTCCTACCCGCTCTCAGTTTAGCAAGTGAGAAAAGGGGGGTTAAAAATCTAGCCTACTCTCCTAGGGTTAGCTCTCCTATTTTCAAATCCATTGGTAAGTTTTACCAGGTGTCTCTCAGGTGACAGCAGCTCAGCTTCTGTTTCATGCTATGGATGACTCTGTAGCCACCCAGGGCACCAATTGTCAGGGGTCTCCAGGTTTGATGGTTGGCCAGGAGGACTCACAAGACTCAGCATGTAGTTGTACTCAGGGCTATAGTTTATTACAGTGAAGGGACACAGAGCAAAATCATGAAAAAGGATGTGTGTAAAGTCCAGAGGAAAGCAGGTACAAGCTTCCACAGGATCCACACAGGACGAGCATAACTGCCCCGGCACCGAGCCATGTCAAGTGCTGTCTGCCGGGAAGCTGGGTAGAGACTCCAGGCCAGGGTTTCCATCAGGGCTGACCACATGGGCACCCCCTGCCTGGTGCATACCAAGTTCCAGAACAAGGAAAGCAGGTTTCAGCACAGACCACGTTGTTTGTACAGTCAATTCAGGCACAGCGAACCACAACTACCACCTAGGGAATTGGGGAGCCCTCCTGAAATCCAGACTCCAGCCGAGGGCTAGCCTGCAGCAATCCTGTCTGAGGTTGTATCTCGGGCCAGCTGTTGGCTGTCTTCTGCACAGAACCATGATTAAAGTTTGTCAGTTTCCCACTGTTAGATATTTAGGTAGTTATCTTTGTTTTTCTATTAATAAAAAATGTGATGAGTATCTTTCTAACTCAGTTATTTTGCTTTTTACGGGGGAGTAATTCCTAGAAGTAGAGAAAGTAGCTTTACTGAGCATTTTAATATCTTTTATATCTTCCTAGGATATTTATGTATTTTGTCCTTCCGTTTATCTTCTTTTTATTGTATATCAGTAAAATATTCATAGTATTATATTGATAAACATATAGTATGGATTCTTCAAAATTATGATCTTCATTTGTATTTTTTAAATGTTTTGTGTGTATTAAAGGGACATTGTAGCTACTTGTTGGCTCAGCTATTATTTTTGATGCTCTGTCAGGCCCCAGTTGTGACAATGTTGAGGAAGATATGAATGCTTCTGCTCAAGGTGCTTCTGCCACAGTTTTGGAAGCAACAAGGAAGGAAACGGCTCCTGTGCATCTCCCTGTTTCAGGGCCAGAACTGGCTGCCACGATGAAGATTGGAACGAGGGTCATGAGAGGTGTGGACTGGAAATGGGGCGATCAGGTACTCAGAGATTTGATGTGAACACATTAGCCACACATTAGTTATCTTCTGCACAGGTCTGTACGATATTGGTGGGTGGAAATTGGAATAATCCAGGATGTGTCGGTTGATAGATGACACAGGTGTTGGCTCCCGAGCTGCTGAAGGGAGTGAACACAAATAGGGAATCATAAGTAGGGCATCTGAGCAGAATCAAGTCTGGAAAGAGAGGCAGCTCTTTTCAGGAAACTCACTGGCATGAGGCTCAGTTTGATGGGTCACTGGAACAAGAGTGAAAGTGAGCAAGAGAGTAAATCTCATTCTGAAAGTTGGTGTAGTGAAGGCTCTGAGGCAGGAAGCCCAGATTCTGCCCCTGTGAGCTGATGGCCACGTGCTGCGAAGTGCCCTGAACCCAGTAGTTAGGGATATACTTCATGGGCCTGTGGCCATGTCTCCATTTTCCCTCATCGCAGGTCTCTTCTAAATCACTGCCAGGTGCCCCCAGGTGGAAGTCACTTACCACAGCCCTAGCTAAGTTAGGGCAGTGTTCACCTTCCCATGGTCTGTCTAGCTTTTCTCAGCCACGCTGGTAAGCCCCGGCTTTGTCACAGTCATCTTAGAAATAGCAGTGTCTGGAGACAGCAGCATCCATCCTAGAAACAGCTTTCTCCTACAGAAGTGAGAGCCAGAGCTTCCCCCTGGGGCCCGGAGGAAACTGAAGAAAAGGGAATGTGCAGGTGCTGGTACTTGTTTCAGGTTTCTGCTCTTGCAAGGCCAGTGAGGGATTGAGGGGTCAGGACTCGCTGCAAAGCCCTGTCTGTGCATGAACTCAGAGGATCCTCATTGAGATGAGATTTCCCCTACTTCCTTGGTAAAGCAGCATGAGCACGTTATTTTATGCCATTTAATTTAAAATGATGCAAGCACACATTTTGTAGGAGAGGTGAAATCTGTGTCTGGGGACAGCCCCTGACAGACAGGGTGGCATATGATGACATCTGTGTGGCAGGTCTGGTGGGAGCCATGGAAGGACCAGGGCAGGGCACGCACCCTCCTAACTGAGGTCTGGTGGGAGCCATGGAAGGACCAGGGCAGGGCACACACCCTCCTAACTGAGGTCTGCTGGGAGCCATGGAAGGACCAGGGCAAGGCACGCACCCTCCTAACTGATCTCTACTTTGGCTTTGTCAGCATGGGCCTCCTCCAGGCCTAGGCCGAGTGATTGGTGAGCTGGGAGAGGATGGGTGGATAAGAGTCCAGTGGGGCACGGGCAGCACCAACTCCTACAGGATGGGAAAAGAAGGAAAACACGACCTCAAGCTGGCAGAGCTGCTGGCCGCTGCACAGCCCTCAGCAGAGGATTCAGACACAGAGGACGACTCTGGTGGGTGACTCAGGAAGGCCTTTAGTCCAAGGCAGCCCACAAACTGTCCAGGTGCTGGCTGCCACCACTGCCATCTGGGCCTTAGAATGGGATGTCAGGACGCACCTGCGGCTGGCACTCTGTCCTCGGAACCTGCAATTTAAATAAGCTCCCAGGCACCTCCGATGCAGGTGCATGGAGTGGCTGTGGGATCCGGCGATCTGGCTGGAACTGACTTTCTGCATTTTCCTCTCACGTGTGCACCTGCCCCTCTTTGAGAATGTGGTGGCCAGGCTGGGGCAGCTGCACCACCAGTGAGTCTCATGTGGTTGGTGCTGAGCCTGCATCTGAGCGAGTGAGCCGAGGCCTGGTGGAATTGCCCTGCGGTCTCGGTCCATTGCCTCCTCCTCCAGTGAGAGCCCCCGCCTGAGCACACCCAACCTGCCACCTGCCTTTACCTTTCCTCTGCGGTCCCTGACTCTGAACTCTTCAAATAATGTGGAGTTAGTCAGCACTTTATTGCTTCTAGGGAAGCAGAGGTGAGGATTTAGGGGTGGACCAAGAAAGCTAGATCCTATCTGTGGAGATCCAGGTTGTGGGAGGAGGTTTCATGACATTTCTTAGCTGTTCCTAAAAGACATGTGAAGCTTCACATGGCTGGGCTTGGTAAGACCATCCAAGAGGCTGGGGCTGCCAATATAATTTGTTATTTTGATTATTTTTTTTAGAAGCTGAACAAACTGAAAGGAACATTCACCCCACTACAATGATGTTTACCAGCACTATTAACTTACTGCAGACTCTTTGTCTGCCTGCCAGAGTTCATGCTGAGATCATGCAGAGTGAAGCCACCAAGACTTTATGCGGACTGCTGCAAATATTAGTGGAAAGCAGAATGACGGAGAAGACACGCATGGAATGAGAGATTGAGGGCCCAGGGAGTCAGCGCTGGGGGCCGCACGCTTGTCGTGTCCGGGTGTGCATGTGGGTGGGTGTGGATGTGTGTGGATTCATTTCCTGTGGCTGCTGTAACAAAGTACTACAAACCTGGGGGCTTACGCAGTAGAAATTCTCATGATTCTGGTGGTTGGAAGACTGAGATCAAGGGTGGTTCCTTCTGGGGCTGTGAGGGAGAAGCTGCTTCAGGGCTCTGCCCCAGCTTCTGGAGTTTGCTGGTCTCTTTAGCGTTCCTCGGCTTGTAGAGGGGTCACCCTGATCTCTGCCATCATCTTCACATGGCATTCTCCCTGTGTGTGAGTCACCTCCAAATCTCCCCTTTTCATAAGGACATCATTCAAACTCATCAAACTGATTACATCTGCAGCGGCCCTATTTCCAAACAAGGTCACCTGCCGAGGTATGGTAGGGGTTAGGGCTTCAACATACGAATTTTGCAATTCTGAATTCAACCCATAACACTGGCTTCAAACAACAAATTTGTTCTCTCAGAGTTCTGGAGACCAGAAGTCCCAAATCCAGGTGCGGGCAGGGCCATGCTCCCTCCACAGGCTCTAGGGGAAGGTCCTTCCTTACCTTATCCAGCTTCTGGGAGCTCCAGGCTTCCCTGGTGTGGGGACGCATTGTGCCAGTCTCTGCCTGCGTCTTCACATGGCCCCTGCCCCTGTGTTCTGCATGTCTTTTTCTGTCTCTGAAAGGACTCTTTCATTGAGCTTCTTTGACTCTAATCCAACATGATGTCACCTAAATTCTTACCTTAAGGACGTCTACAGAGACCTCATTAAATAAGATCATATTCTGAGTTCCAAATGTATGTGAAGTTGGGGGACAGTCACAGTTTAATCCATAAAGTGTTTGTGTGTGTGGAGAATAAGTATGAGAAATGTGAGCTGAGGGAGTGGGGTGAGTGTGCATGCAACTGAGAGTGAGCACATGTGAGTGTGAGTGGGCATGTGGGTGTGCTCCAGTGTGTGTGAGAACATGCGTGTATTAGTGGTGTGCTGGAGCATCCGCACATATTGGTGAGAGTGTGTTAGCGGTCGATGGGCAAGTGGCTGAGCGTTTGTGTTGCAAGTGTGACAGTGTGTTTGTAGCATGTGGTTGTGTGGGTGTATGTATGCATGCATTTATGTGAGTGGTGTGTATGTCCATGAGAGCATGTGAGTGGGCAGGTGACTACAGTCAGGTGAAGTGGGAGTGAAAGCATCACTGCATTGAGCCAGTGTGTGTGTGAGGGTGAGCATGAGGGAGGCATGAGTGTGAGTGTGAGGGGATTACTGGGTGTGCCAATGAGATGAAGTGTAAGTCAGTGAGGCTTGAGTGTGAGGAAGTATGGGTGGCAGCACAAGTGTAAGTGTGCAATTGTGAGCATTTGTGTAAATGTGTATGAGTGCCTTGTATCATTGTGAGCACGAGTGACGTTATTGTGAAGGCGTGTCAGTGAATGTGAGCATTTTGCTTGTGTCAGTGGGAGGTAACAGTGTAGGTGTGAGTGTGAAGTGAGAAAGTGGGTAAAGGTGTGAGTGGGTGAGGAATCGGTTGTGACTAGTGTTGAGTGTGAGTGCATATGTGAGTTTTTGTATGCAGTGGGGGGGTAAGTGTATGTGAGAGTGCATAGGAGTGTGATTGCATCTTAGGTTGTGTGTGCATACGTGTGACTGGGATTGTGTGTGTGTTAGTGATTGCGACTGGTGTGAGTGCACCTGTGTGAGGGTGGGTGTGTGAGTGCCCATGAGTGTGTCTGAATAACTTAGTATGGGTGTGAGTGTGAGGATGCATATGAGGGTGTGAGAGTGTGTGTGTGTGAACGCATGTGAGTGTGCTGAAGGAAGGCAGGTGTCCTCAAAAGCTTGGATAGCTGAGGGCGGGGGAGGTGGGCGGGGGGGAGGTGGGAGGCGAAAGCAGGTCCTGTGGGGCTGTGGGCGGGGTCCCTTAGGGGGGCCCAGCCTCCAAGCCTCAGCCTCCATTCAGGGAGTAGTGGAGTCCTGGAGCCAGGCGGAGCAGAGGTGGGCCCACTGGTGCCAGAATCCAATGGTGTAAACCTAGTGAAAAACTCATTTTGTTAATGCAGATGTATTAAACTTGGATTGGAAACTGTCTCTACTAAAAATGCAAAAAAAGTATTTAAGTGGTGCAGATTAAATATAAGCAAGATTGTGGAGATATTTAAAACACGAAATTAAAAATATAGTAGATACACTGTTGCAAATTACTGCTATTTGAATTATAGATCATTTTCTTATTGCCTAGAAACAATACATAGCTAAAATTCCCTAACTACTTTTACTACACATACTTAGAATACTTAGAAGGTTTTAAAAATACCTGTAGTCTCAGCTATTTGGCAGGGCAAGGCAGGAGAATCACTTGAGTCCAGGAGTTTTAGACCAGCCTGGGCAACATAGTGAGGGCCCATCTCTGAAAAAAAAAAAAAAAAAAGAAAAAAGAAAAATGCGGAAATGTTTCTTGAACTACCTTAAAAGCCTTCTTGCACTTCTCACTTTGAATTAGTTTGAATTAATTTACAAACTGCAATGTATTTTAAAGGAGCTTATTGTAGAAAATAAAATAAGTTGATAAAAAAAATAAGGATTTATCTTTAGGGATTTGTCTTTAGAGACTTGTTACCAAGCATGTCTATTTTCCCTCCCGCAGCTTCTCCAAACAGGCTGGTGTACAGGGAGCAACACCGGAGCTGGTGCATGCTGGGTTTTTTGCGGAGCATCGCTCTCACGCCGCAGGTGTGCGGCGCCCTCAGCTCCCCGCAGTGGATCACGCTGCTCATGAAGGTCATGGAAGGGCACGCACCCTTCACTGCCGCCTCGCTGCAGAGGCAGGTAATGTGCTGCCAGGCAAAACCAGTTCCCTGAGAGAGGCATCCATGTACTGAAGTTCCCTGCCCTTAGAGTCAGGGGCCTTTATTCAGTAAGGAGTGCAGAAAGGGTCTAGAAGTAACAGGGTAGATTTTCTGGAGGCAAGGGGCAGTGGTCCTTGATAATTGGTAAGTTGCTAACCTTTAGTTTACCTGCTTTTAAGTGGTAAATCCTGCAACTACTCACTCATCTGCTTCACAGAATTTGTAGCATAATTGTCTTAAGAATTAAACTAAAAATAATTCTTTTTTAGTTAAACACGTGCATCTGTAATGTTGCTTTTTTCTAAAGTCTCTGACAATCCTAATCACTAATCAACTTGAGTGTAATTACCTGGCTGTAAAATAACGAATCTCAAAATTTTCACATGATTATTTGCATTATGAGAACAGAAAATAAAGAGAGGCTGGGCGCAGTGGCTCATGCCTGTAATCCCAGCACTTTGGGAGGCTGAGGCAGGTGGATCATGAGGTCAGGAGTTTGAGACCAGCCTGGCCAACATAGTGAAATCCTGTCTCTACTAAAAAATCCAAGAAAAATGAGCCGGGCTTGGTGGTGGGTGCCTGTAATCCCAGCTACTCAGGAAGCTAAGGCAAGGAGAATCGCTTGAACCTGGGAGGTGGAGGTTGTAGTGAGCCGAGACCGTGCCACTGCACTCCAGCCCGGGCGACAGTGCGAGACTCTGTCTCAAAAAAAAAAGAAAAGAGAAAATAACAATCTGTAGTTTCTTAATCAGATTTTTAATGCTTGTCGTTTTAAATTTTCTTTTATCAGATCTTAGCTGTGCATTTGTTGCAAGCAGTCCTTCCATCATGGGACAAGACCGAAAGGGCGAGGGACATGAAATGCCTGGTGGAGAAGCTGTTTGACTTCTTGGGGAGCTTGCTCACTACCTGCTCCTCTGACGTGCCGTTACTCAGAGGTGGGTGGCCGTCTCCCTTCCCTGTGCCCTGGTGAAGAGCGGCACAGTGCCATCACTCAGAGGTGGGTGGCCGTCTCCCTTCCCCATGCCCTGGTGAAGAGCGGCACAGTGCCATCACTCAGAGGTGGGTGGCTGTCTCCCTTCCCTGTGCCCTGGTGAATTGCAGCACAGTGCCATCACTCAGAGGTGGGTGGCCGTCTCCCTTCCCTGTGTCCTGGTGAAGAGCAGTGCAGCAGCTTCTCCCCTTGTTTCCTCCTCAGAGTCCATGCCGAGGTGGCGCAGGGTGCGCCCGCAGGCCTCGCTGACTGCCACCCATAGCAGCACACTGGTGGAGGAGGTGGTGGCACTGCTGTGCACGCTGCACTCCCTGACTCAGTGGAATGGGCTCATCAACAAGTACATCAACTCCCAGCTCCGCTCCATCACCCACAGCTTTGCGGGAAGGCTTTCTGAAGGGGTGAGTTTGTGTTCTCAGAATTAATTTAGTTGAACAGTAAACTTGTAGGGATTGGGCAGCTCCATGAGTGTCCCTGGTCGAGCTCACTGTTTGGTCTGCACTAGGCCTAGTTAGAGGACTACTTCCCCGACTCCGAGAACCCTGAAGTGGGGGGCCTCATGGCGGTCCTGGCTATGATTGGAGGCATCGATGGTCGCCTGTGCCTGGGCGGCCAAATTGCGCACGATGAGTTTGGAGAAGGCACCGTGACTGGCATCACCCCGAAGGGCAAAATCACCGTGCAGTTCTCTGACATGCGGACGTGTCACATTTGCCCATTGAATCAGCTGAAACCAGTAGGTGAACTTGTGCTCAGTTACTGTATGATAAGGGAAATTGGCTTTACACTAGGACCCAGCACCAACATTAGCACTTGAAAGAACTTGATTCTGGTACTTCAAGTTTGCCTTCCAGGAAGCTGTGTGAGCTTGCACTTCTGTGGTGAGCAGGGCCTGTCTCACAGGGCACCTAAAGCAGTGGTTCCTGTGTTTTTCAGCCTCAGAGACACGAAGAGGGCTTTAGCAACCTAGAAGGTACCGTGCGTCTGTGAGGTAGTTCTAATTATTTTAAAATGTGAATTTATGAAGTTTACTTTTTATTGAACAACTCAAGTTTTAAAAAAACTTTTTTTTTTAAGTTTTTTTTTTTCTTTTATTATTATACTTTAAGTTTTAGGGTACATGTGCACATTGTGCAGGTTAGTTACATATGTATACATGTGCCATGCTGGTGCGCTGCACCCACTAACTTGTCATCTAGCATTAGGTATATCTCCCAGCGCTATCCCTCCCCACTCCCCCCACCCCACAACAGTCCCCAGAGTGTGATGTTCCCCTCCCTGTGTCCATGTGATCTCATTGTTCAATTCCCACCTATGAGTGAGAATATGCGGTATTTGGTTTTTTGTTCTTGCGATAGTTTACTGAGAATGATGATTTCCAATTTCATCCATGTCCCTACAAAGGACATGAACTCATCATTTTTTATGGCTGCATAGTATTCCATGGTGTATATGTGCCACATTTTCTTAATCCAGTCTATCATTGTTGGACATTTGGGTTGGTGCCAAGTCTTTGCTATTGTGAATAGTGCCGCAATAAACATACGTGTGCATGTGTCTTTATAGCAGCATGATTTATAGTCCTTTGGGTATATACCCAGTAATGGGATGGCTGGGTCAAATGGTATTTCTAGTTCTAGATCCCTGAGGAATCGCCACACTGACTTCCACAATGGTTGAACTAGTTTACAGTCCCACCAACAGTGTAAAAGTGTTGCTATTTCTCCACATCCTCTCCAGCACCTGTTGTTTCCTGACTTTTTAATGATTGCCATTCTAACTGGTGTGAGATAGTATCTCATTGTGGTTTTGATTTGCATTTCTCTGATGGCCAGTGATGATGAGCATTTTTTCATGTGTTTTTTGGCTGCATAAATGTCTTCTTTTGAGAAGTGTCTGTTCATGTCCTTCGCCCACTTTTTGATGGGGTTGTTTGTTTTTTTCTTGTAAATGTGTTTGAGTTCACTGCCCTTTGTCAGATGAGTAGGTTGTGAAAATTTTCTCCCATTTTGTAGGTTGCCTGTTCACTGTGATGGTAGTTTCTTTTGCTGTGCAGAAGCTCTTTAGTTTAATTAGATCCCGTTTGTCAATTTTGTCTTTTGTTGCCATTGCTTTTGGTGTTTTAGACATGAAGTCCTTGCCCATGCCTATGTCCTGAATGGTAATGCCTAGGTTTTCTTCTAGGGTTTTTATGGTTTTAGGTCTAACATTTAAGTCTTTAATCCATCTTGAATTGATTTTTGTATAACGTGTAAGGAAGGGATCCAGTTTCAGCTTTCTACATATGGCTAGCCAGTTTTCCCACCACCATTTATTAAATAGGGAATCCTTTCCCCATTGCTTGTTTTTCTCAGGTTTGTCAAAGATCAGATAGTTGTAGATATGCAGCATTATTTCTGAGGGCTCTGTTCTGTTCCATTGATCTATATCTCTGTTTTGGTACCAGTACCATGCTGTTTTGGTTACTGTAGCCTTGTAGTATAGTTTGAAGTCAGGTAGTGTGATGCCTCCAGCTTTGTTCTTTTGGCTTAGGATTGACTTGGTGATGCGGGCTCTTTTTTGGTTCCATATGAACTTTAAAGTAGTTTTTTCCAATTCTGTGAAGAAAGGCATTGGTAGCTTGATGGGGATGGCATTGAATCTGTAAATTACCTTGGGCAGTATGGCCATTTTCACGACGTTGATTCTTCCTACCCATGAGCATGGAATGTTCTTCCATTTGTTTGTATCCTCTTTTATTTCCTTGAGCAGTGGTTTGTAGTTCTCCTTGAAGAGGTCCTTCACATTCCTTGTAAGTTGGATTCCTAGGTATTTTATTCTCTTTGAAGCAATTGTGAGTGGGAGTTCACTCATGATTTGGCTCTCTGTTTGTCTGTTGTTGGTGTATAAGAATGCTTGTGATTTTTGTACATTGATTTTGTATCCTGAGACTTTGCTGAAGTTGCTTATCAGCTTAAGGAGATTTTGGGCTGAGACAGTGGGGTTTTCTAGATATACAATCATGTCATCTGCAAACAGGGACAATTTGACTTCCTCTTTTCCTAATTGAATACCCTTTATTTCCTTCTCCTGCCTAATTGCCCTGGCCAGAACTTCCAACACTATGTTGAATAGGAGTGGTGAGAGAGGGCATCCCTGTCTTGTGCCAGTTTTCAAAGGGAACGCTTCCAGTTTTTGCCCATTCAGTGTGATATTGGCTGTGGGTTTGTCATAGATAGCTCTTATTATTTTGAAATACGTCCCATCAATACCTAATTTATTGAGAGTTTTTAGCATGAAGGGTTGTTGAATTTTGTCAAAGGCCTTTTCTGCATCTGTTGAGATAATCATGTGGTTTTTGTCTTTGGCTCTGTTTATATGCTGGATTACATTTATTGATTTGCATAGCGATTGCCCCACTGCACTCCAGCCTAGGCAACAAAGGAAGACCCCATCTCAAAAAATGTATATAATAAAAATAAAAATCAACTCTCATTGATTTCTATGTAAATATGCACAGGTGATGTCCATATAGACATAAAAAATAATATTTCTGACAATGGGTCCATATGATCTTCAAAATGTAAAATGCCTGTCTGTGTAATTGACTGGTTAGACTCATTAATGAATATAGATTCAATTCTACTTTCTTGTTGTAGATAAATTATATAATCTAGCTTTTCATTTCACTTTTTTACTGATAACAACAGGAAGAATGACAAGATATGTATTTTGGAAAATTACTCTGGTAGGAGTAAAGATGAAACAATGATAGAATTGCACGGACAACTAGAAAAAAGTATGGTCTTCTGATATTCTATCACATCACATACGAAAGGCCTCATAAAACTCAGATATTTTATCTAAAATTGTTATTTTCATCATAGGAATGATCAAACATGAGACTACAGTTGTATTAAAATGTGCTTGTATCACAAGCACAGGTGCTAAAAAGGAGGGGAAAACATCCTTACTGATATTTTCAACGTATGTTTTACTTTTCATCAACATGAACCTCAACTTGATATGATGCAGATTGAAGGAAATCACCCATAATTTCCAAAGGAAGAAGGCCTGTGATATTTTATGGGAAAATAAATAGAGAAAATGCTAACAGAAACTCTGTTAAGCATGAAGCTTTATGGAGCAAACACAAATCCAGTGGTGAAAGATACACACTCGAGTTCTGTTTGTTGTCTTGGAACAATACGGTTTAGAGGTGACTGGCGGGTGAGGAGAACATATGCGAGTTCACCAAAGAGAAAAGCTGAATGAGGCAATGCCTCTTCCTGACCATATCTCTTACTCAGATAACTATAGAATTTATTGTCCAGTAAAGGGTATATTAAAAAATCATATTAAAAGTCATGCAGTGAAGTTGTCCAGGGAAATCAAGACTTAACAGTCTCACTCTGACAATAATGAACAGGGGGATTCCCTCAAGATAGACTAGGACATGACCCCACACTGGCAGGTAGTAGTACCAGAAAAGAACGCATGGAAAATCTTTACCTTATGCTTGAGGTAGGGACCAGGCTAAAGTGAAAGCCAGACCTAAAATTCTATCTAAAATAAATCCACAATTGAAGAAAATATGTGGTGTACAGGCATAGAATGTCTTTACTGGATCATTGAAATAGTAAGATAAATTGAACTTTTTACATTGTTTTCTTTTCCTCCAGTTAGGGCTTGAGGTTTGTCTCTGGAGAGTGACTGACAATTGCAGCCCTCCCTTTCTGGGGTTCTGGT
Organism: Pan paniscus; assembly: GCF_029289425.2. Taxonomy (NCBI): domain Eukaryota; kingdom Metazoa; phylum Chordata; class Mammalia; order Primates; family Hominidae; genus Pan; species Pan paniscus. The sequence goes on along the minus strand of NC_073267.2, from coordinate 38,483,197 downwards.
CAGGGGGTTGTGGATGCTTAACATGTGCCTTTCACAGGACACTTCCTTACCCCAGCAGTGGCCAGGTGTGCATCCCACGACGGGGCCTCCCTCTCACAGAATATCTGTTGAGACTAGGAGATGCCTGGTGACTGTTGCCTGACCTGTGTCCTGTGTATTTCTGACAAGAGCCACTCTCAGAGACCCTGGCCAGGAGGAGAGTTAGGTTCCAGTGTAGGTCAGCTCAGACACATGGAGGCCACAGAACCAAACATGGGAAATCACAGAAGTAGGTTTATTACTCACAGATCCAGAGAGAAGAGGGTAGCTGAGAAGAGGGTTTAGCTGTGGCCCCAGCCAAATCTCATCTTGAATTCCCACATGTTGTGGGAGGGAACAGCTGGGAGGTAATTGAATCACGAGGGCAGGTCTTTCCCATGCTGTTCTTCTGATAGTGAATAAGTCTCACAAGATCTGATGGTTTTATAAAGGCGGGTTTCCTGCACAAGCTCTCTTGTCTTGTCTGCTGCCAGGTGAGACGTGCCTTTCGGCTTGTGCCATGATTGTGAGGCCTACCCAGCCATGTGGAACTGTACGTCTATTAAACCTCTTTCTTCTGGAAATTACCCAGTCTTGGGCATGTCTTTACCGGCGGTGTGAAAATGGACTAATACAGTAGCACACCTCATAGGGCTGAACAAAATGGGGAAGATGAGTCGGGAGCAGGAGAGAGAAAAGGGGTCTGTGGGACTCCAGCCTTTATTGGGCCCAGAACATTATCCAAATAAGTTTTCCACGGGGCACTAGTCGGTGGGGTGAGTGCCAGCAGGCACATTTCTTGACTCCTGCTGCAATCGAGCAGGTCACTCTGGCGTGTGGGGGCTGTCCATGTGCACTGTGAGGTCTGTGGGGTGAGTCAGGTAGGTTGTATCCAACGGTTCCATAGCTTGTAGTCACCAGGAGGAGGCAACTGTGTAGGGTCAATATCTGGGCCAGCCACACTGAGGAACTGTGAGGGTTAGAACTGGAAATTGTCAAGGGAATCCGAACCCAGCTACCATATGAGAGAGTTCAACTTATGTTCAATGTGAATGCCATGGCAATATTAAAAGGTACGAATTCGCTCCATACGTGCTTGAGGTAAATAGGAGAAACCTAGAATTTATGTAAACAGTGAGAAGATTGGATGCGTTTTATGTCACATATTTTAATACTAGCAGCTTATTATATATGTCAATCCATCAGGCATTCAGAAATACACGCTTATGAAAATTTTTTGCACCATCAGACAAAAGACCAAGGGTAGAAGATAACCTGCTCAAACTTTCTCACGCACAGAAATATTTGTTAAGTAATTAAAGTGTAGATGATGATATAAAGAGCTTGATTAAATAAGATGCCAAAGTACCCTTGTGATTCAGCATATGAATGGTACTTAATGCCTTTGAAATCAATAATTGCTGAGTGACATTAATTAATGCCAATATTTCAGAAGTTGTTCTGTACAACATGTAAAAATTTCCGAACTCTGAAGGGCAACATTATTCTATAATTAAGAATTTAGAATTAATTCACATTAATTATTGAGGAGGAATAATTTTAAGAATTAATGACTGAGAAAACTTTTTATTTTTTATTTAGAAAATTATTTTGTGCATGAGCATTACTGCCAGTTTTGCAAGAAACATAAATTTATAGAAACAATTATGTGCACAAGATGAATTTAATAACATCTTGATATTTTCCACTATTACAGTTGTATTTGGTAAATCTTTAAATGCCCATCATCTAAAGACCATAAATGAATCTTGGAAATCTTGTAGGTAAGGGTAAATATAAGGATGCCTCCAAATACATTTACACACACATACAATTACATTTACACAAACATACATGCACACACGCTCACTGATACAGGTATGCATATATATACATGAATTTACCAATTGATTTTAACTAATATTTATAAGAGCCTGTAGGATTGATATATATTGTTGAACCTGAAAAATATTTATTGTATACATGTTTAAAATACACAAAGAAATAAATAGTAATTGCACTAGGCATTTGAAACTGTACTTAAATATAAGCTGTGATCATTACAAATTCTTACACTGAATATTTTTATTTTTATAATAATATGTTTGATACATGTGTACATTTTTTAAAGTGTATTATTTTTGTCATAGAGTCATGTCATGCATAATAATATTTCAGTCAGAGATGGATTACATATACAAATGTGGTCCCATGAGATTATAATACATATTTTTACATACTTTTCTATGTTTAAGTATGTTTACATACATAAACTCTTACCACTGTGTTCTTATTGCCTGCAGTATTCAGTATAGTAATGTAGTACACAGGTTTGTAGCCTAGGAGAGAGAGGTTATACCATATAACCTAAACATGGTAGGCTGTACAAACTAGGTGTTTGTAATATTCTCTCTGACGTTTGCAAAATGATGAAATTGCCTATGGATGCATCTGTTAGAACGTATCCCTGTCATTCAGTGATGCGTGACTGTGCTAAAATGCTAAATCTAAGTTTCAATGACCTCCATAAAATTGTCATACTGTGAAATACAAATCTCGCACCTACGGCCTGAATATGTTTGCAAACTAAGCAGATCATGGGAAGGAGAATGTGCTGGCATCACTGGGATGATTTTCTCACACTACATGAATAATATCTCCAGACTTTGCGAATATGAGCCACTTGCGTAGAGTTAAAGTAAGCATCTCTTTGCTGGGAAGTTTATCAAATGGGAGTATGAAGTGTTTTTAAAAGATACTTGTTTGTTTGTAGACGGTAGGCCTACAGTGGCTCATGGCAATGGTTGAGGTTGCTAAGATTTAGTGGAAGAAGGCAAAATGAAATGGCCACTTATATGGTATATGGATCACTTGTTTCTGTTGAGTTACAGATTCAGCTGGCTATTTCTCCGAATGTTAGTTATTTGGAGAAAAGAAACATGATAGTAATTTTGGGGTAACAAATACAATATTTGATGAAAGCAAATTTATTGAGGGTTAGACAAAGTACAAGATAATTTAGGCTGCAAAGTCAACACGAGACTTCTGGCCCAAATTGTGCAGAGTTTGGGTCCAGCTGCAAAGTTCAAAGGAAGAGGCCATATAAGATGATTCGCACTTTTGTCACCAACTGCCAGTTCAGGGATTTCCCCAGAACACCCTCAGTTTCAAGAATTTACTAAAAAGACTCACAGAACTCATTGAATGCCATTGCACTCATGGTTTATAATAGAGAAAGGGTAGAAATTAGGACCAATCAAAGGAAGAGACATATCACATAAGGTGGAATCTAGGAGGATTTTGAATGTTAAGTTTCCATTGTCTTCAGGACATATTACCTGTCGTTGTTGTACAGCAATAAACATGGAGTACTACCAACCTGGGGAGCTCACCTGATGCTAAAAAGACACTATTTAGAAAATGAAAAGACAAAGGAAAGGAGGAGATAAGATGACCTTCCACATTAAGGCACTGGAAAGAATAGCAAACTAAACCTAAAGCAAGCAGAAGGAAGAAAATAAAAATTAGAGAAATTAATAATTTATATTAATCATATTTGTTAGTGTTTACTAGTTGATATTAATTCTTGACTGACTTTTTTTAAAAAAGAGAAATATTCACTTCCCAATTTATTCTGTGGGGCCAATGTTACCTTGATACAAAAATTAGTCCAAATAGCATAGAAAAATAAAACTACTGTAAGTATAAATGCAAAATTCCTTAAAAAATACTAACAAATCAGATCTAGCAACATATAAAAGAATTATACACTATGACAAAGTGAAATTTATACTAGTAATCTCAGGTTGGTTTAACAGCCCAAAATCCATTACGGTAATACATCTTATGCATAGAATAAGAAACAAGAATTGCATGATTATGTCGATAGATTCGGAAAAGACATTTAACAAAATCCAAATGCTTTAATGATTAAAAATAAAAATAAAAACTCAATGAACTAGGAATAGAGAACTTTCTACACCAGATACATGGCACCTGTGAAAAGCCAACAGCGAGCATGCAACTTAATGGTAAAGGATGCTTTCCTGCTATGGTCAGAGATAAGAATAGGATATATACTTTGACCTCTTCTAGTCAACACTGTACTAAAGATTTTATGCAGGGCAAATCGGCAACTAAAAAAAAAAGAGTCACCCATATTGAACAGGAAGAAATAAAACTTTATTTGAAAATAACATTCTTGTATATAGAAAATTTTAAGGAATCCATTGAATGATAGAACTAGTAAATTATATATTGCAGCAATATTACAGCATACAAGATAAATGTACAAAAATCAATTACACATATCTACAATGAAAACCCAAAAATGAAATTAAGAAAACACTTCAATTTAAAATAGCATCAAAAAAAGACATAATAATTAATTTGGAAAATGTGATACAAGATTTTACTCTGAAAATTAAAAATTATTGTTTAAAGAATGTCTAAATAATTAGCAAACATCTTCTACCCATGAATTGGAAGATTTAATATTGTACTGCTTTACAAGGTGAACTACAGATTTGACGTAATCCCTGCAAGTATCCCAACAGACTTCTGTCTAGAAACTGACAAGCTGATTCTAAAATACACATGGGATGGTAAGGGACCCAAAATAGCCAAAATAATCTTGATAAAAGAAAACATATTAGGATAATTCACACCCCCGTGCTCCAAACTTTACGGCAAAGCATCAGTAATCAAGACAACACAATACTGATGAAGGAAAATTACATAAATTGATGGAAGAGAATTGAGAGTCCATATATAAAACTATGTATCTATAGTCAATGGATTCTTAAAGTGGTGCCATGTGCAATTCAATGAGGAAGAGACAGTCTTTGAACACACTGGGTCAACAACGTACACGTGGATCGCCACTTGCAAAATAGTAAATTGGAACCCTTACCCCAAAGCGTACAAAAATATTAACTCAAATGAATTAAAGACATACATGCAAGAGCTAGAATAAAGCATATGCGAAAATCTTCAGGATTTTGGATCTAGCAAAGAAATAGCTGTAACACCAAAAACACGAGCAACAAAATAAAAATTAGATATTTAAAATTTCTTAAAAATTAAAGACATTGGTGTTTCAAAGGACAACCAAGCAAGTCAAAAGGCAGCTCAAAAATTGTGAGAAAATATTTGAGAAACACATATCTATATGTCTGCTTATATATGTTTCTTGAATATAGAAAAATTGTTTTAACTCAGTAACAAAAATCCCAACTCAAAACTGATAAATGATAGAAATAGTTGTGTATCCCAAGAAGATACATGAACGGTCAATAATCCCATAAAAAGATACTCAACAGCATCACTCATCAGGCAACTACAAATCAAAACCACAATTAGATACTCTATGGCTAGAACTGGCCACTTTGGAAAATAGGTCGATGGCTTCTAAATATATGAAACATAGAATTGTCATATGACCCAGAAATTTATTCCTAGGTATACCCCCAGAGTATTGGAAAGAGGTGTTCAAACACAAATTGTACACAAGTATTTTAACAGCAGTATTTAAAATAGCCAAAGGCTGAACACAACTCAAATGTCAACAAAATATTATTGGATAAACAAAATGTTATATCCATGAAATTGAATGTTATACAGTTATAAAAAGAAATAAAGTACCAATACGCATATGAACCTTGATAGCATTATGCCAACTGAAAGAAGCCAGGCAGAAAAGGCCACCTATTGTATGATTCTATTTAGATTAAAATAGAATAGGAAGATCTACAGAGACAAAAAAACAGATTTGTTGTTGCTTAGGATTGAGTAGGGAATGAGTGCATAGGAGGTTAACAGCTAGAGAAGGTGGGGTTTCTTTTTGAAGTAATGAAAATGCTCTAAAATTCATTGTGATGATGGCTCCACTTATCTGTGTATATACTAAAAGCCACTGACTTGTAGACATTACCATGTGCACTCTACAGTATGTAAATTATATCTCAATAAATCCTTTCAAAAATACACAGAAGACTAAGGGGTTTTGGACTGTTGCAGCTGGGAGGCAGTTTGAAATACTGAATAGGTCTCATCGAGAATGTGAGGTTTCAGTAAAGACTTGAGGAAGTTGAATGAGCTCATCAATGGATATATGGAGGGCTATCTTTCCAAGCTAAGAAATTAACTAGAGTCTTGGTCATAAGGCAGCAGCATGTTGGCATGTCCAGAGGACAGTGAGGTGGCCAGGACCACTGGTAAGTTCAAGGTTGAAGACATAAAAGAATTTTGGCGGTTAACATGCGGCAGATGATGATGGGCTTGCAGACCATTGTAAGAATTGTGTCTTTTAGTGTAAATGAAATGGGGAGACAAATCATTATCCCATTATCAATATTTTAATAAATTGGATCCATGAACCGAATCCAATGAGATTAAATCAATTAGTAATAATATGCAAATTTGTATTAAAATTACCAGAATTCCTTTCACGTTTGAGAACAGGAGAGTCATGATTCTTTATCAGCAATAATAAACTATTAATTTTAATTGTGATCAGCTAATTGAGATTAATTGCAATACATCATGCTTTATAATGTGACTGTCAAAAGGAAAATATGATTGTAATCTTATACTACATCTATCAATGTCTTTGATTCATAGGACTATAGACTAAGCCCCTAGTTTTCAAAGCCAACTGATGAGGCAGCGACATCTTATGCAAGTTTGCTGCTTTCTGCCACAGTCGTTCTTGGTCAGCGGGCACAAATTGTTTTACAACAACACTAGGTCTAAAAAAAGTTTGGATCACAATGAACACAGAATCAGCTTCATCCCTTCAGAAATACCTATCAATTACTTCCAATACAGAATGAAAAATTGACAACGGAAGTATGTTGATTGTAAAAATGCCAGTTAGCTTGCATCTACATGAAAGAAAAATGCCATTTTTATTACAATAGATCATTGTTTTACATGAGTTTTGTTATAGCACAATGTTGAACCAAGGGCAAAGAGAGATGAATTAATGAAGTCTTAAGATATCAAGAATTTGAAAGAAAAGGCAGGTTATTTTGAATGTTAGTGACATAGCATTCATCTTCTGTTGTCACCTTTTCCGTCATTCCCTGTATGCCTGATGGACAGCTTTCACTGAAGTTCAGAGAGCAGCATGCAAAGATTAGCTACCAACTAATTTTTATGAAGTGAGCTTAAATTCTAGCCAGACTGAGCTTACGTTTTAGCTGGAAGCATTTTTAGGAAATGTTTATGTTAGAGTTTGCCCTTCTTGACAAGGTGAGACATAAATGTCTACGTTATAGAAATGAATTAAGATGGGAAGATATTTGGGGGAAACATTTTCTCAAATGCAAAATAACAAAGGTACACAAAGGGGAAATTATACTAGATTTCTTTCCCACTTGTTTTCTATGTCTCATGCAATTCACCTTGATTCCCTTCCGTTTCTCTTTAATGTAGAAAGTGGCATTTTCATTATTTTAAGCTTCTAGCACAATGAAAGAATTTCTCGTTTTCATGAACTGCATCATAAATGAAAGGGAGGAAGAGTGTCCAATATCATATTTATTGTTCAACAAAACACTGCTCCACGGCTTAAATTCAGTTTAAAAAAGAGAATTTATTGAACATCTAACACATACATAAAAGGCAGTAAAGACACATGAGAAGAGGGCAGGATATTGAAGTATACAGACTTTAATGCTGAGTTTTGTATCTTAGTAAGTTACTGCACCTTACAGAGACTCAATTTCCCCTGATTTAGGAAGGCGATGCTAATGGGTATTGCATAGGTGTAAGTATAAAAATGTTGTATTTAAGAGAATCCCACAAGCTTGGTATAAGGCAGAAAATAAATAGATGTGACATTAATGAGTAGTTTATTACATTTGTATGCTACCTGCAGACTAGAGGAAGCAAGCAACACAGACACTATGCTTGATTAGCATTATATTCTAATTTGGAATATAAATAGAAAAGAGAAAAATAGAAAGCTATGCATAAACACATGCATTAAAATGAATTTTATGTGGACTCTTTCAGGAAAATATTCCTAAGGTATTTTATTTTTTTATTGTGGTAAAATACACATAACATAAAATGTACTCTGTTAACCATTTTAAGTGTACAGGTCAGTGGTACTAAATAGAGTCATAACATTGTGCAGCCATCCCTACCATCCATCTCCATAACTCGTTTCATCTTGTGAAACTGAAACTCTACAGCCATTAAATAATACTTCCCCATGTCTTCCTCCCCCTAGCTTCTGGCAACCATCATTGTACTATCTCTATGGTTCTGTCCACTTTCAGTCTCTTATACAAATGGAATTATACTGTATTTGTCCTTCACTGAGTAACTTATTTCACTTGGCATAATATCCTCAAGTTTCATCCAAGTTGCAACATATGTCAGAATATTTCCCTCATGTTTAAGCCTGAATAATTTTCCATTGTATGTATATCTCATGTTTTGCTTATCCATTCATCTGTGGTTGGACACTTCAATTGCTTCTACGTTTTAGCTATTGCCAATAATGCTGCTGCAAACATGGATGTGCAAATATTGTTTCAAGACTCTGCTTTCAATTCTTTTGCTATCTTGAGATGTGGGGCTGCCGAATCATAAGGCAATACCATTTGGATGTTTTGAGGAACTACCATACTCTTTTCCACAGCAAACATAGGGTTTGGCATTCCCTCCAATATTGCAAAAGGAATCGCCACATCCTTGCCTGTGGATTTTATTCACAAGTCCTGTGGCTCTCTCTACATCCCGGCCACCATGTGTTATTTCCTGTTTATATATATGACATCAAAGGTGCAGTAAGTAATGAACTAAATTGGAAGGATAAACATGTAGAAAAATAGAGGTAAATACTGACTACATAAAACCATCAGAATAAGAATTTTGGATGATCTATCTATTATATATCTATTTATCTAACATCTATCTGTTCCTCCATCTGTAATTAAAATATATTACAGTTAGAGAACAGAGAAAAAAGTAGGAATACATGAATTTAAATTTTAATTCTTAGATTGTCTCACAGCATCATTATATGAAAGAAAATTTATAGGTCAGTATCTGTTAACTATAAATGTAACATTTTTAAAGTATTCAAATACATTGAATTGCAGCATGAATAACATATTACAATCCATTCAAGTTTATTTTATTCCAGGAACACAAAAATACAAATTTCATTTGCAATTCAAGAAAAACAGAAATCGATACATATGATTGATGTATATACACATTTAATGTACTTTTAAATGTACATTTTTAAAAAATAAAATTTTTCTAGGACAACTACTTAAAATATCACTGAAAATAGTGTTATTAGATAATACCTTCCTAATAACTCTGGTATTACATAAGAAAACAAAATTAAAATTTCAGATAAGCTTAGAAACTAAAAATTTTTTAAATATTATCCTGTTCTCCATATGTTCATATTTAATATTATTTCTTGTTTTCATTCTTCTTCAGTGTTGCTCTACTACAATATAACATACAATAGTTACTTTTGATTTCTGTTCTTATTACTCAAAATTGTATACATTTTCTCATGCTCTTAATTTAGCTATGCTACTTTTCTTTACTCCTGGAATTTTCACATTTGTGTTCACTCTCTTTTGAGTTCCCATAGTATCAAATAAGCTTTTTGCCCTCTTTCTGATTTGAAGGTTCATCTTCTCATAATTATTTTGTCCACTCAGTTTCTTTTCATTCTCAGTTAAGTGCCTCTCATCTGGCTTCTTTTCTTTTGTAAGGTTTCCTTTCATCTTAAGCCAGTCTTTTATTTATATTTTGATTCTGTTTCTTGGAGGACATGCATCCTGGAATTTTAAGGAAGAGGCCAAAAGGTTTGTTCAAGTTTTTACCTGATACATTGGATTAAATTATCTAATGTACACACCCTTAATTTAAGTCTAGGGGCGACTGTCTACTCTCGATTTTGTATAGTATTATTTTTCTTAACATCCAAGTCCATCTTCATCTATTGGTATATGATCAATAAAAATATATTTGTCCAGAGCCCTGCTTTGGTGGAGTTACTTCTTTCTAAGTAGGAGAGGTAGCAGTTGAGACATGAGCTGGGTTCTAATGAATGCGGTTCTTGCTGTCTCGCTTCTCTCCTTAACACATTGAGCCATTGCAGCAGATGAGAAGGAATAATCCTGATCTGCCATTCAGGTGGAACACTTGTTCTCTCCAACCACATCCATAGGTTGTACTCACACTCGGCCAGAATGTATCCTGTCAATGATATGGAGATGTATCTAGCTATCCAGATAGATATCTACTTTGGTTTATGCTCTCTGGTTGCCCGTAAATTATCTCCTTAAAGTGAATATCAAAAGAGAGCTTGGTGATGGCAGTGTTATAAAATCCTCAAAATGCAGCACCCACACCCAGAGGAATTTGTAGATTCTGGGATTCTAATTCAGATACCAAACTATATAAAAGGGGCATTGGTCATTGAGGGTTGCTAGGCTCTTTGTGGAGCATATTTGCTCTTTTCATGACTTTGAAATTATTTTAAAAATCTAACCTTTTTCTCAGTGTGCTGCAAGATGATTTGATTTTAATGCACAAGCACTAATTCTCCCCTAAGATTTGTACAATATATTTGCTCTGACAAGCCATAGCCAGCAACTCACTTCACAGCAATATATAGCATTTCCACCACAATTTGAATTATTTTTAACTAGACTCTCTTTGCCTTAATAAAAATATGAAGAAGCAATATACTTGTTCTAGTTAGGTTCAAAAGTTGGCAGTCTCTCTCCTGGAAAGAATAAAACTTTTCAGCGGCCTAATATGCATCTATAGACACACACACATGCAAGCACTATTCATAATATTTAAAGCACATTCTGTTCTATGACTTCATTTGTCTAGCACAAAATAAAACGATCTCAGTATATGTCAAGTACCAATATTTTCGTATGGCCAATTATAGGTATTTTATTTTTTAAAGATTAGAGTGTTCTTGAAGCTCTTTCTATTTCTTTGTCAATGAACTAAACATTGGCAAATATGTAGGGTTTCCCACATAAGAACATTATTAACATCAAAATAGAAAGCTGGTGGTAGAAATAATGATTGGGAACACAGAGTCTCTACTCAGCGTTCTACTTCTGCCATACCATAACTTTGTGATCTCACGAAATATCTCTCCATGTTCTCATCCCTATGTATAGTTCTGTCATTTTTCAATAAGAGCTTTTTGCTTAATTATGAAATACTAGTTACTATAACCATTATTTTGAGCTTCATGTAAATCAAGAACACATGGACTCCACTTGCAAAACATTGAAAATGTAGTTAGGGATTGGGGGCACAAAGCAACATTTTAAAATGTGTAAAGACAATGAGTAAGCAACAAAGTGTCCAATTTTTTAGGCGAAAGTTGCATACGTCAGGAAAAGGCAGGATTAAGTAACAGAGAATTTGAATGATAACTGGCCAATTGGTGTCGTTTACAATTGCAAGTCATACAAATGAAGTTTGCTTTTTTAAAGAGAAAAGGAGTTAGAATGGGTCAACCTATTGGGGAAGCAATGTAGTTAGAGACAATGCCAAAACCATGTGAGCAAATGCTCTGTAGAGCGCACCCCTGCAATGCTGCCATTGTGAGGCCAAGTCTCTCCTTGTCTTGGTACTGAGCCCTCCATTCTGCCTCCATCATTGCCACTGTAGCTGCCACAAAATCATCCCTCAACCACCGCTGCCCAGGAACAAAGAAAGAATTCTGTCCTTCCGTGCTCTCAGATCAATTTCCAACATCAGGTGAGCCTTTGATGGGCACTATTCAGTTCCCATATCCCTGAAATAGATGCAGTAAAAACATAGAAATTGCCTATGTGTTTCCCAATAAGACACATATGGAAGCCTGTTTTCCCACAACAGGAAGGGGTTTCCACGATGGGTGCTCAAAGGAACAATATTCCCTGTAAACCATACTTTGCCCATATGAAGAAGAGCAATAAGGATTATTTAGTAAATAGACATGGAAACTCATCCAGGGTTGGCTGATGAGAAGCTGGTTAGCAAGGGGGTCTGCCTTCAGTTAGGACAAGGTCTGTGCTTCCCACGGGTTCTCTCCACAGCAGGAGGGATGCAAACTTCCCTTTCCTCCCCTGTACCTATCCTCAAATGGCCCAGAGGTCTTCAGGTGCTAGAATTTCTCAATGAATGCTGCACAAAATAACAGACAGCCTTCACTGTCACTGTCTGTTCTCATGAAGCTAGTCTCTGCTTACTACATAAAACAGAAGAGTAAGAACAAGGGTGTTAAACACTATCCTAGCTCAAACAAGTTTCTCTCTGTAGGATGCCAAGAACCTGGGAACCAGTGCATCTGCTGCTTTCCCTTCTTGGATTCTAGCCCAGACAAAAGAGACAAGGGGCATTTCTTCAGAGGCCTTGAGCTTCACTACACAATGCCCCAGGCTCTACAGGCACCCTTTATATATTTCTACCTTGAAAAAAATTTTTATATAATAACATATATTTTTATATAAGGAACACATATGTTTATTTTATAGATAGATATACATAGATAAAGATCTCTAGTTTGCCTTTTTTAAGGCTGAGCTGATCGCGGTGCCCCAAAACTATAATCCCAGCACTTTGGGAGGCCAAGGTGGCCAGATCTCTTGATTCCAGGAGATGGAGATCAGCCAGGGCAAGATGGTGAAACCCCATCTTTACAAAAATTAGCTAGTATGGTGTCATGCACTTGCAGTCCCTGCTACTCAGGAGACTGAGGTGGGAGAATCGCTTGAGCACAGTATGTGAAGGCTTCAGTGAGCTTTGATCACATGACTGCACTCCATCTTGGGTGACAAAGTGAGACACTCTCTCAAAATAAAATAAAATAAAAAGGCTACCACCATACTCACAGATAAGTGTGTCAGGTATATTTGCAGCTATCTTTCCTATATTCTATTTGGTAAAAAAAAAAAAAAAAATTGCAAAGAACTCTTCTCATTCTAGATTTTTGCATTAATTAGACATTTGAAGTTTATAGCAGAAGAGCTATAATCATGTTTGGTATGTGTACTCTATAGACCAGATAGTGCAAACATATATCAATGCTTTTTAAAAGTATATAAGGTTATTAGAAATATTTTAAACTACCTATAGGTATATATGTATCTAATTCAACTATCAAATCAAGTAAGATCATTTCCTTAGCGTGTGAAATGCACTCAATTTATTAAAATATTTTCTAATGTCTATTACAGTATTTCTTAATTAGCTAACATAAGAGGAGTTTTAAGACATTTATTTATATGTACTTACTAGATTCAAACTCGATTCCACTATTTTCAGAAATCATGCTCCGAGAGAAGTCCTTTTTTTATCTAACTCTGTTTCTACCTATATTAAAAGACAGATATGTCAATTTTTCTAATCATGCTGTTCCAAACCTCTCCATCCTATTTTTCGGTTTGTTCTACCAGTCATTCAGAGACTTACTTATATCCAAATTTCTCTCTAGGTTTAACATTTGTGTATGTCTTCTTGTGTTTTTGTCTATTTTTGCTGTATATAATTTAAGACATTTATTGACATATATCATACCTGCAGAAAAGTACAATGATTAAATATGGATAGCTTCATTAATGAAACATGTATTTGCTTATAACCATGTATGAAAATGGAACATTACTAAAAATAGAGATACTTCTCCTGCCCCTTTCCAAACACTAACCCTCATCCTCAATAGTAACAGATTTTTTTTTATCATAGAGTAATTTGGTCTATTTTCAAATTTTTATTAAATAAATCAGAGTATCTACTCTAAGTCTATGTTTCTTTCATTGTTGTTATTTTGCTTATAGTATTTATCTGCTAATGGACATGGTAGATTAAAGACGGCTACATACACATTTTTTAATTAATAGATTTTTTGAGCACTTTGTGGCTCATGCCTCTAATCCCACCACTTTGGGAGGCTGAGGTGCGTGGATCATGAGGTCAGGAGATCGAGACCATCCTGGCCAACGTGGTAAAACCCCTTCTCTACTAAAATACAAAAAATTAGCTGATACATAACATCAAGATAACATGTGGGTTCTTAGCTGCACTGAGTCAAGCCTACTTACATCTTTGTTTGTCTTCCTCTGCACTTTTCCTTCCACATCACACTCCAGGAATGCCAAGCTGTGCTGGCCTTCTACCCCATTTCCACTATTTTGCCCCCGCCGACGCGGCTTTTTGCCGTCGTGGATTTTTGACCCCGCCGCTGCGGGTTTTTGCGGCTTTCTGCCCCCGCTGCCGCGGCTTTCTGCCCCCCGGCCTCGCGGAATTTAGCCCCTGCCGCCGCGGCTTTTGGGGCTCTTTGCCCTCGCCGCCACGGGTTTTTGCCGCCGCAGCTTTTTGCGTCTTTCTCCCCACGCCGCCGCGGCTTTTTGCCCTAGCCGAAGCGGCTTTTTGCGGCTTTTTCCCCCTGCTGCCGCAGCTTTTTGCCCCCGCCACCGCGAATTTTTCCGCCGCGGCTTGTTATGGCTTTTGGCCCCAGGCGCCGCGGCTTTTTACTGCTTTTCGTCCCCGCCGCCGCAGGTTTTTCCTGCCGTGGCTTCTTGCCCTGCCGCCCCGGCTTTTTGCGGCTTTTTGCCGCCGCGGCTTTTGGCCCCCGCTACCGCGGCTTTTTACGCTTTTTCGCCCCCGCCGCCGCGGCTTTTTCCCCCTCCGCCGCAGGTTTTTCCAGCCGCGGCTTCTTGCCCCCACTGCGCGGGCTTTTTGTGTCGTTTTGCCCCCGCCGCCGCGGCTTTTTGCTGCTATTTGCCCCTGCCACCGCAGCTTTTTGCCCCCGCTGCCGCGGCTCCTTGCCCCCTACGCGGCTTCCTGCCCCCGCCGCCGCGGCTTTTTATCACCCCAGCCGCTTTTTGTCCCCGCCGCCACGGGTTTTTGCTCCTGCCGCCGAGGGTTTTTGCGCCTTCATGTCACCGCCGTCGTGGCTTTTTGCCGCCCCTGCTTTTTACCCCCTCTGTCGCGGCTTTTTGCGGCTTTTTACCCCCTCCGCCGCGGCTTTGTGGCTTTTGGCACCGGACGCCACGGCTTTTTGAGGCTTTTTGCCCCCGATGCCGCGGCTTTTTGCCGCCGCCACACCGTTTTGCCCCCGCCGCGCCTTTTTGCCACCGCCGCTGCATCTTTTTGCCGCCGAGGCTTCTTACCCCGCCACCGCGGTTTTTATCCCCGCCGTCGCGGCTTTCTGACCCCGATGCTGTGGCTTTTTACGGCTTTTTGCCCCCGCCACCGCAGCTTTTTGTCGCCGCGGCTGTTTGCCTCGGCCGCCCTGGCTTGTTGCCCCCGCCGCCGTGGCTTGTTACCCCCGTCACCCCGGCTTTTTCCCCCACCGCCCCGGCTTTTGGACCCCACCGTTGCGGCTTTTTGCGCCCGCCGCCGCGGCTTTTTGCGGCTTTTTGCCCCCGCCGCCGCGGCTTTTTGACCCCATCACCGCGGCTTTTTCCCCGCCGCCGCGGCTTTTTGCCGAGGCGGCTTTTTACTCCCACCGCCACAGGTTTTTACCCGTGCGGCTTTTTCACCCCGCCATCGCGTGTTTTTGCCCCCACCACCGTGACTTTTTACCCCCACCGCCGCGGGTCTGAGGGCAGGATCAGCAGACTCAGCTGCCAGATCTACCTGCGTCCTGGCTAAGGCAGCGCCGAGGGTCACTCCTGGTCCAGCTCTCCCGGTTTGGGGGTTCCTTGCCTAGACACCCGCGCCCCAGGCTCTGTTCCTGGGCAGCTGCAGCCAGCATAGAGCTGCGCTGCGCTCGGCCCCGATGGGAGAGAAGAAGGAGAGCGGTGGAGGGGGTGACGCGGCTATCGCGGAGGGAGGCGCAGGGGCCGCAGCCAGCCGGGTGCTGCAGCAGTGGGGGCAGCTTCAGAAGCTCATCGGCATCTCCCCTGGCAGCCTGCGCGGGCTGCGCACCAAGTGCGCTGTGTCCAAGGACCTCACCCAGCAGGAGATACGGACCGTGCAGGTAAGGGGATCAGGGACCAGGGCTGGGCTCCAGCACCAGACTGGACATCTCCCTTGGGGCCCCAGTTCACTCCTGGCCGAGTTGCATCCTTGAGCCCGCGTCACCCCCTTGGAGGCTTCTCCTCCCTCCTGCACTCGCTGATGCGGCAGCCGGAGGACCTGGGACCAGCCCTCACCTTGGGCAGGATTTGTGGGGCGGGTGCGTGTTGGGAACTGTGATGGAGGCTCAAGGGGCCCATGGGCGGGGTGGGCTGCGCGCGGACATCCCCTTACTCCCTGAATTTCCATCTGGTGCAGCCTTCTCATCTTGTAGGTGAGGAAACCGAAGGCCTGAGGGAGAAATGACTTGCCAGGAACCCCTGTTAAGGAAAATTAACAAAGTGTGGTTATCAAAGGAGAACTGAGTTCGGATTCAAACCTGGAGTCCCACACCCTTGGTTAAGACATTATACCACCTTGAGTCTGGCCTGTTGACTGAGGGTGAGGCACTCCATCCTCGTCTGATTGTGGGGTCTTGACCTCAAGTGGTTTCCTGCAGGAAGAAGCAAATGGGTTTGCTTTCCTACCTCTGTCCAGTACCTTAGGGACCCTGAGAACTGGAGAGATTCTTGGAGAGCCATCTGGTGTATGTCATGGGTGGGCCTTGTTTGAAGGTCAGTCTGCCCAGTGGGCTGGCTCAGCCCGAATGAGCTGTCTTGAATCTTTGGAGATGTCTGGGTACTTTTAAGGGCTTCTCATCCTTGCACCAAAAGATCCCCTGGAAATTAGGTGGGAAAACCTTAACTTTTGTGGAGCCTTGTATTTGTCTTAAAAGTTCATGCACATAGCCAGGTGTGGTGGCTCACGCCTGTTATCCTGTCCTGGATCCCTTGAGTCAAGGAGTTTGAGACCAACCTGGACAATATAGTGAGACCCCATCTCTACAAAAAATAAAATATTAGCCAGGAGTGGTTGTGCACATCTGTAGTCCTAGCTACTACTGTGGCTGAGGCAGGAGGAAAACTTGATCCTGCACTGAGCTGTGATCTCACCAGTGTATTCCAGCCTGGGCCACAGAGCAACACCTTGACTCAAAAAAAAAAAAAAAAAAAAACCCAACAAGAAAAATTCTTGAAGATTTTGCATTCTGTCCCACTATCCATTGGTTTTCATGTCAAGATAATGTTAGAAATTCTTTACAATTGCTTCCAGAAGGAGTAGCCTTTTGATCTAGTGCACAGGTGTCCAGTCTTTTGGCTTCTCAGGACCACATTGGAAGAAGAATGCTCCTGGGCCACAGATAAAATACACTACTGCTAATGATAGCTGATGAGCTTAAAAAAAAAAAAAGGTTTGTGCATAATTTTCATGATACCCACCACCACAGATAGGCGGAAAAGTCCTTGTAGTCAAAGGGTTGGACACGGCTGATCTAGTGTCTTGTCGTCCGTTTTGGCTTTCTCCCTGACTCCAGAATGCAGGTAGAGATGTAGAGACATGCTCTCAGGACAGCTGTTGAGATAAAAAAAAATTCGTTGTCATTTATTCCCAAGGACAGCTGTTTGCCATTTGCATTGAAAAAGTCTCCATTCAAACTGCTGTCACATATAAAATCTATTGATATGTCTGTATTTTTCTGTTGTCTTGGCCTTTGTGGGCAGTAGTGTGTTTTAACCGAGCAAACTGTCCTTCCAAATAATGAAGCCGAAGTCAGCCTACCTGCTTGCCATTTTTCTTCCCCTTCGATTTTTCTAACCTCAGGATAATTGTAAGAATGAATTAAGATTTGTGTTTAAGGCTGGGCACAGTGTCTCAGGCCTGTAATCCCAGCACTTTGGGAGGCGGAGACGGATGTATCGCTTGAGCTCAGGAGTTGAAGACCAGCCTGGGCAACATACTGAGACTCCTTCTTGTGTCATTAAATTAAAATTTTAAAAAAGAAGAGAAAAGGACTTGTGTTTAAAATTTTAAAAAAGGGGGGAAAGTGTAATGCAAAATGTGGACCATGCTAGCTATGACTGGGAAAAATAATTTTTCCTACAGCAGTATCTGTAGACTTGTATTAGCAGCATACTGGTCATAAGCGTTTTGCTTTCATCAAATATGATGAGGTAAGCTATTTTAAAGTGTGGTGGGACTTTCTTCCGCATGGCTCCTGGAGGTGTTGAGTCCCAATTTAGCCAATTAATTTGGGTTTAATTTTGATATGGATAAGGGAGACCAGCTTCATTCATGGTGCACACACAGTTTTGCCAGTAAGGAAAAAAAAAAAGCCACCTGAATGTTCCTACTCATTAGATGCTATCTGGAGAGCTCCTACACCACCCCCACCAAGGCCCGGGCCATTAAAAAGACTCAATGCAGCCTTTCTGTATCTCATACTGTATTCTGCAAGATACTCCTGTGAAAGAAAGTTGTGCTGCCTCAGCCATCTCCCTCCTGAAGATCCCTGCGGATGAGGATTTGTGTTTTGAAAGTTCTGAGAATTCCTGCAACAACAATTCTCAAACTTATTTGTCCAGGGGATCTTTTCTTCCACTGAATGTAGTTGAGGAGACACGGCCTTAAGCCTTGAGCAGAGAAAGAGACAGAGAGCAGCAGCTGGGTGCATGATCCAAGTGTACGGTTCTGCCTGTAGGTGGAGGGAGGAAGGTGCATTCCCAGAGCTAACACACTGTGGATTTTTATACAGAATACATGTTTTCACCTGATTTATTGGAAGGCATATGAAAAAACAGGCAGTCCACAAACAATTGTAATTTCCAGATTTACCACAATTGCATTATTTCTTCATTCTGCACGATGTCCTGGAACAGAGTTGCATTTTTCATGAGTATTGTTTCATGGATTGAGAACATGAATTTCACACCTGCATTTTTAGCCATGTGCAGAGACCTTGAGTAGAGCATGTCTGTACCTCATCTACACTATCTCTCATGCCCCAAGGGAAAGAGTGGAGACTTGACTGACAGCAAACTTTGGGGAATTAATGAACGTTAATATTTTCTTATAGACTAATAAACATATTGGGCTAGAAGATCTACTCAGTGGGAAAAGTAAGGTTTTAGTTATCCCTGTTGAAAGTTTTTTTTTTCATTTATTTTGCTGCATTTGAAAAGCTGGTGATCTTAACATTGCCTATATTTTTAATAATCTTAAGATTTTTTAGTTTTTATGTTTTCTTAGGGATCAGGCAATGGAAGATGCATATTTATAGATGAAACTTACAATATAAGGTAAATATTGACTTACTAATAGTTATGCGAGAATATTTATTTGATCCCAATTTTATATAGTTGAGTGTGTGAAGTTGCAGGTCAAGATAACTTGGAGTTTCAACACCAAGTTTTATTCATGTGTTCATTCATGAACAGGATGCCTCCAATGTGGAGAAATTTACAATGAATAAGCATGAATAGGACCTGGCCAGTGAGCTTTCAGTCTAGCAAGGAATGTAGAACAGGAACATAGCAACTCTAATCCAATGGAGAGAGAGAGACAATTTTAAATCCAATTGAAAAATAAATAGCTGTGTTAGACTGAGGCCATCAAATAAAGCTTCATGCAATAAGCAGCAATAGGTCTTCAAAGATGACAGTTTAGCAAAAGGCACAAAGATGAAAAGTGCAGAGCATTAAGTAATGTGTGGTTTAGTGTGCTGGAAATAACAGGTTGGACAAGAGTTGTGACTAGGATAAACAGCAAAAAGGATTTTTGAGAGCCTGATGGCCACTAGTGACTGGGTAAGATGTGTACACTTTATGTGCAGGAAAAGGGACAAAGCTTTTGAGCAGCAGAGAAACATGATCAGAGGGATGCATGAGGAAGGTCCTCAAAACCCTAATGAGTAATCTTGGTTAAACCATTTCACTATAACTCAAGTTTTGCATGTATATACTATAATAGAAACAACATTTGTGCTCTTCCCATATGTAGAGAGGTCAAAAGAAAATCTGTTCATATAATCTTCCAAGCCAGTCACAAAGACTAAGACAAAACACTTACATAAATAAAATTCATAAGATGAATTTAAAAAGATGAAAGATAGTCAATACATTTTATTTTATAACTTGGAAATTTAAACTCCTGAAAATATACCTTAATTTAAAATACGGAGGAAAGGAACAAAATCAATGTGCAAAAATCACAAGCATTCTTATACACCAATAACAGACAAACAGAGAGCCAAATCATGAGTGAACTCCCATTCACAATTGCTTCAAAGAGAATAAAATACCTAGGAATCCAACTTACAAGGGACGTGAAGGACCTCTTCAAAGAGAACTACAAACCACTGCTCAGTGAAATAAAAGAGGACACAAACAAATGGAAGAACATTCCATGCTCATGGGGAGGAAGAATCAATATCGTGAAAATGGCCATACTGCCCAAGGTAATTTATAGATTCAATGCCAACCCCATCAAGCTACCAATGACTTTCTTCACAGAATTGGAAAAAAATATTTTAAAGTTCATATGGAACAAAAAAGGGCCTGCATTGCCAAGTCACTCCTAAGCCAAAAGAACAAAGCTGGAGGCATCACGCTACCTGACTTCAAGCTATACTACAAGACTACAGTAACCAAAACAGCATGGTACTGGTACCAAAACAGAGATATAGACCAATAGAACAGAACAGAGTCCTCAGAAATAATGCCGCATATCTACAACCATCTGATCTTTGACAAATCTGACAAATACAAGAAATGGGGAAATGATTCCGTATTTAATAAATGGTGCTGGAAAAACTATTATAATTGATAAAAAATTCTGTAAATTTGCAGAATACAACACCTACATACAAAAATTGGTGGCATTGCTAAATGCAAACAGCAAAAAATCAATAAAGCATTTTGTTTATAATAGCTAAAAATTATATTTCATATTACCCAATAAGTGAAAGATTTCTAAAAGAAAACCAAAAATGATTGATAATAAAATATAAAGTGAACACACACAAATTGAAAATATATCTGAAATATTCCATGTTCATGGTTCAGAAAAATTAATAGTTATTTTTTGCTTTTTTTTATAATAATTTAAGTTCTAGGGTCCATGTGCACAACGTGTAGGTTTGTTACATATGTATACATGTGCTATGTTGGTGTGCTGTGCCCATTAACATTACATTAGGTGTATCTCCTAATGCTATCCCTCCCAGCTCCCACGACCCCACGACAGGCCCCGGTGTGTGTGTGATGTTCCCCACCCTTAGTCCAAATGTTCTCATTGTTCAATTCCCACCTATGAGTGAGAACATGCGGTGTTTGGTTTTCTGTCCTTGTGATAGTTTGCTCAGAATGATGGTTTCCATTTTCATCCATGTCCCTACAAAGGACATGAACTCATCCTTTTTAATGGCTGCATAGTATTCCATGGTGTATATGTGCCACATTTTCTTAATCCAGTCTATCACTGATGGACATTTGGGTTGGCTCCAAGTGTTTGCTATTGTCAATAGTGACACAATAAACATAAGTGTGCATGTGTCTTTATAGCAGCATGATTTATAATCCTTTGAGTATATACCAAGTAATGGGATTGCTGGGTCAAATGGTATTTCTAGTTCTAGATCCTTGAGGATCACCAAACTGTCTTCCACAATGGTTGAACTAGTTTACAGTCCCACCAACAGTGTAAAAGTGTTCCTATTTCTCCACATCCTCACCAGCGCCTGTTGTTCCCTGACTTTTTAATGATTGCCATTCCAACTGGTGTGAGATGGTATCTCATTGTGGTTTTGATTTGCATTTCTCTGATGGCAAGTGATGATGAGCATTTTTTCATGTGTCTGTTGGCTGCATAAATGTCTTCTTTTGAGAAGTGTCTGTTCATATCCTTCGCCCAATTTGTGATGGGGTTGTTTGTTTTTTTCTTGTAAATTTGTTTGAGTTCATTGTAGATTCTGGGTATTAGCCCTTTGTCAGATGAGTAGATTGCAAAAATTTTCTCCCATTCTGTTGGTTGCCTGTTCACTCTGATGGTAGTTTCTTTTGCTGTGCAGAAGCTCTGTAGTTTAATTAGATCCCATTTGTCAATTTTGGCTTTTGTTGCCATTGCTTTTGGTGTTTTAGACGTGAAGTCCTTGCCCATGCCTATGTTCTGAATGGTATTAACTAGGTTTTCTTCTAGGGTTTTTACGGTTTTAGGTCTAACATTTAAGTCTTTAATCCATCTTGAATTAAGTTTTGTGTAAGGTGTAAGGAAGGGCTCGAGTCTCAGCTTTCCACAAATGGCTAGCCAGTTTTCCCAGTACCATTTATAAATAGGTAATCCTTTCCCCATTTCTTGTTTTTGTCAGGTTTGTCAAAGATCAGATGGTAGTAGATGTGTGGTATTATTTCTGAGGGCTCTGTTCTGTTCCATTGGCCTATACCTCTGTTTTGGTGCCAGTACCATACTGTTTTGGTTACTATAGCCTTGTAGTATAGTTTGAAGTCAGGTATTGTGATGCCTCCATCTTTGTTCTTTTGGCTTAGGATTGACTTGGCAATGTGGGCCCTTTTTTGGTTCCATATGAACTTTTAAGTAGTTTTTTCCAATTCTGTGAAGAAAGTCATTGGTAGCTTGATGGGGATGGCATTGAATCTGTAAATTACCTTGGGCAGTATGGCCATTTTCACGATATTGATTCTTCGTATTCATGAGCATGGAATGTTCTTCCATTTGTTTGTATCTTCTTTTATTTCCTTGAGCAGTGGTTTGCAGTTATCCTTGAAGATCCCTTGTAAGTTGGATTCCTAGGTATTTTATTCTCTTTGAAGCAATTGTGAATGGGAGTTCACTCATGATTTGGCTCTCTGTTTGTCTGTTATTGGTGTATAAGAATGCTTGTGATTTTTGCACATTGATTTTGTATCCTGAGACTTTGCTGAAGTTGCTTATTAGCTTAAGGAGATTTTGGGCTGAGATGATGGGGATTTCTAAATATACAATCATGTCATCTGCAAAGAGGGACAATTTGACTTCCTCTTTTCCTAATTGAATACACTTTATTTCTTTCTTCTGCCTGATTGCCCTGGCCAGAACATCCGACACTATGTTGAATAGGAGTGGTGAGAGAAGTCATCCCTGTCTTGTGCCAGTTTTCAAAGGGAATGCTTCCAGTTTTTGCCCATTCAGTATGATATTGGCTGTGTGTTTGTCATAAATAGCTTTTATCATTTTGAGATACATACCATCTATACCTAATTTATTGAGAGTTTTTAGCATGAAAGGTTGTTGAATTTTGTCAATGGCCTTTTCTGCATCTGTTGAGATAATCATGTGGTTTTTGTCTTTGGTTCTGTTTATATGCTGGATTACGTTTATTGATTTGTGTATGTTGAATCAGCCTTGCATCCCAGGGATGAAGCCCACGTGATCATGGTGGATAAGCTTTTTGATGTGCTGCTGGATTCGGTTTACCAGTATTTTATTGAGGATTTTTGCATCTATGTTCATCAGAGATATTGGTCTAAAATTCTCTTTTTTTGTTCTGTCTCTGTCAGGCTTTGGTATCAGGATGATGCTGGCCTCATAAAATGAGTTAGGGAGGATTCCCTCTTTTTCTATGGATTGGAATAGTTTCAAAAGGAATGGTACCAGCTCCTCCTTATACCTCTGGTAGAATTCCGCTGTGAATCTGTCTGGTCCTGGACTTTTTTTGGTTGGAGTCTATTAATTATTGCCTCAATTTCAGAACCTGTTATTGGTGTATTCAGGGATTCAACTTCTTCCTGGTTTAGTCTTGGGAGGATGTATGCGTCCAGGAATTTATCCATTCCTTCTAGATTTTCTAGTTTATTTGCATAGAGGTGTTTATAGTATTCTCTGATGGTAGTTTGTATTTCTGTCGGATCGGTGGTGATATCCCCTTTACCATTTTTTATTGCATCTATTTGATTTTTCTCTCTTTTCTTCTTTATTAGTCTTGCTAGTGGTCTATCAATTTTGTTTATCTTTTCAAAAAACCAGCTCCTGGATTCATTGATTTTTTGAAGGGTTTTTTGTGTCTCTATCTCCTTCAGTTCTGCTCTGATCTTAGTTATTTCTTGCCTTCTGCTAGGTTTTGAATATGTTTGCTCTTGCTTCTCTAGTTCTTTTAATTGTGATGTTAGGGTGTCAATTTTAGATCTTTCCTGCTTTCTCTTGTGGGCATTTAGTGCTATAAATTTCCCTCTACACACTGCTTAAATGTGTCCCAGAGATTCTGGTATGTTGTGTCTTTGTCCTCATTGGTTTCAAAGAACATCTTTATTTCTGGCTTCATTTCATTATGTACCCAGTAGTCAGTCATTCAGGAGCAGGTTGTTCAGTTTCCATGTCGTTCTTTCCTTCCTTCCTTCCTTCTTTCCTTTCTTCCTTCTTTCCTTCCTTCCTTCTTTCCTTCCTTCCTTCCCTCCTTCTTTACTTCCTTCCTTCCTTCTTTCCTTCCTTCTTTTTTTCCTTCCTTCCTTCCTTCTTTTCTTCTTTCTTTTTTGACAGAGTTTCACTCTTGTCACCCAGGCTGGAGTGCAGAGGCACAATCTCAGCTCACTGCAACCTCCACCTCCTGGGTTCAAGCGATTTTCCTGCCTCAGCTTTGCGAGTAGCTGGGAATACAGCCACCTGCCATCATGCCTGGCTAATTTTTGTATTTTTAGTAGAGACAGGGTTTCGTCATGTTGGCCAAGCCCGTCTCGAACTCCTAACCTCAAACGATCCACCCAGCTCGGCCTCCCAAAGTGCTGGGATTACAGGTGTGAGCCACTGCACCCGGCCTTTTTTTTTTTTTTTTTTTGATAAAAGTCATCTTAACTGAGGTGAGATGGTACCTTCTACCATTCTGTAGGCTGTTTGTGCACCATGTTGATTATTTCTTTTTTCTGTGCAGAAGATCTTTAGTTCAGCTAAATCCTATTTAGCTGACAAATCCTATTTGTCTATTTTTGTTTTCATTGCATTTGCTTTTGCAGTCTTAGTCATATTTTATTTGCCTAGGGCAATGTCTCGAGAGTTTTCCTTACATTTTCTTCAAGTATTTTTATAGTTTCAGTTTATACTTATAAATATTGAATCTATATTCAGTTAATTTTTGCCTCTGGTGAGATAGAAGTCTGGTTTTATTCTTGTACGTAAGGCTGTCTAAGTCTCCCAGCACCACTTATTGAATAGAGGGTTGTTTCTCCAGTGAATATTTTTGTCAGTGTTGTCAAAGAAAAGTTGGTTGTAGATATTTGGCTTTATTTCTGGGCTCTCTATTCTCTTACATTAATTTTTTTTTTTTAGATAGGATTTTTCTGTCATTGTCCAGCCTGCAGAGTAATGGCACGATCTCGGCTCACTGCAACCTCTGCCTCCTGTGTTCAAGTGATTCTCCACATCTTTGGCACTGCCCTAGTAGAGGCTGTCCATGGTGGCTCCACTCCTGCATCAGGCTTCTTCCTGGGCACATAGTTCTCTATATACATCTTCTGATATCTAGATAGAAGCTGCCCAGCCTCCTTCACTCTTCCATTCTCTATATCTGCCATAATCCAGTTGTCCCAACACCACTTACTGAATACAGAGATTTTTCCTCATTGCTTGTTTTTGTCAGCCTTATCAAATATAAGACGGTTGTATATGTGCAGCTTTATTTCTTTATTTTTGTTTTCTATTTTGTCCCATTTTTCCTGCATGTCTTCTCATGTACCAGTACCAAGCTGTTTTTGTTACTGTGACTTTATGGTATAGTTTAAAGTCGGGTATCATGATGCCTCTGGCATTGCTCTTTCTGCTTAGGATTGCTTTGGCTATTCAGGCTGTTTTTGGTTCCATACAAATTTAGAATATATAAAATTTTTCTAATTCTGTGAAGAATGATGGTGATAGTTTTATGTAAATTGTATTGAATCTGTAAATTGCTTTGGACAGTATGACAATTTTTACAATACTGATTCTTCCAACCATGAGCATGAAATGTTTTCCCATTTATTTGTGTCATTTGTGATTTCTTTCTGCTGTGTTTTGTAGTTCTCCTTGTAGAGATCTTTCACCTTGTTTGTTACCTGTATTTCCAGGCATTTCATATTTTGTGTGTGTGAATATTGTAAGTGGGATAGGATTGTGTTCTTGATTTCAGTCTCAGCTTGGACGTAGTTGCGGTATAGAAATGCTAGATTTTTGTACATTGATTTTGTATCCCAACACTTTACCAAAGTTGTTTATCTATTCTAGAATTATTTTGGCAGGGTCTTTAGAATTTTGTAGGTATAGAATTATATCATCAGTTTGGAGAGATACATTGACTTCTTCTTTTCCTATTTGGATTCTGTATTAGTCCATTCGCACACTATAAAGAAACACCTAAGACTGTGTAATTTATAAAGATTTTTAATTGTTTCATGGTTCTTCAGGCTGTACAGGAAGCATGGCTGGGGAGGCCTCAGGATCCTGACAATCAGTACAGAAAGGGAAGCATCATGTCCTACATGGCTGGAGCAGGAGGAAGAGAGACAAGGGAGGTGCCACATACTTTGAAACCAGATCTCCTGAGGGCTCTATCATGGGATCAGCACAAGAGAGAGAGAGACTCATCCCCATGATCTAATCGCCTTTCACCAGGCCCCACCCTCAACACTGGGAATTACAATTTGACATTTAATTTGAGTGGGGACACAAATTCAAACCATATCAGCTGCCTTTTATTTTGATATTGCTCGGTTGCTCTGACTAGGATTTCTAGTACTATGTTCAATAGCAGTGGTGAGAGGGCATCTTGGTCTTCTTTCACTTCTAAAGGGTTTTGAGCTTTTGCTCACTCAGTATAATGTTGACTGTGGGTTGGTCATAGATGGCTCTTATTATTTCGAGGTATATTTTTTTGATGCCTAGTCTGTTAAGGGTTTTTATTATGAGTGGATGTTGGATCCTATCAAAAGCTTTCTCAGCATCTATTGAGATAATCATAGAGTTTTTGCTGTTATTCTGCTTACATGGTGAATCACAGTTACTGAATTGTCGATGTTGAATGAACCTCGCCTTCCAGGGGTAAAGCCTACTTGATCATGATGTATTACATTTTAAAGTGCTTCTGGATTCCATTTGCTAGTATTTTGTTGAGAACTTTTAGGTCCATATTCACCAGGAATATTCATCTGATGTTTTCTTTTTTAATTATGCATCTTCCTGATTTTGTATCCCAAGAACACACAGTGAAGGATGGACAGTCTCCTCAATATATGATGTAAAAACTGGACATCCATATGCAAAAGAAATAAAATTAGACCTTCTCTAACACCATATTCAAAAATAAACTAAAAATGAACATAACCTGAAGCCACAAACTCATAGACCACATGGAAAAAAACTTCCTGTCATTGATTCAGAAATGATTTCTTTGAATTTAATAGAAAAAAGCACAGGAAAAAAACTATGTGCAATTATATATCTGACATAAGTTCTATCCAAAAGTATAAATAACTCATGCAACTCAATAGTAAATAACAAATGATCTGATAAAAAGGGCAAAAACTGGATAGGTTTTTCTTCAGCAAACACACACATGGAAAACAGAGCCTAAAAGGGTTCTCAACATTACTAATTATCAGAGGAATTCAAATCAAAATCATGATGAGATATCACCTCCCACCACTTAAAATGGCTGTTATCAGCAAGACATATAACACATATTGGCAAGAATGTGCTGAAAAGGGAATCCTTTTAGGGTGTGGTAGGATTGGTTACTCAATAAATTGAAAAATAAAGCTATCATATCATCTGGTGATCCCACTTCTTGTTATTTATTCAAAGAAGTAAAATTACTATGTTAAACACATGCTGATTGTAAGATTATTTATAATAGTGTAGATTTGTAAAAGAATTTAATGACCATAGATTGATGAATGTATAAAGAAAATGTGTATACATAAAACTG
The DNA here is from genome assembly GCF_029289425.2 of Pan paniscus. Taxonomy (NCBI): domain Eukaryota; kingdom Metazoa; phylum Chordata; class Mammalia; order Primates; family Hominidae; genus Pan; species Pan paniscus. The sequence continues at coordinate 38,455,341 of NC_073267.2, read as the reverse complement.
AATTTTATTCAGCTTTGAAAAGAAGGAAATTCTGACATTTGCAACAACATGGATGGGCCTGGAGGACATGATGCTAAGTGGAATAAGCCAGATGCAGAAATACAAATGCTGCATGATCTCATTTACATGTGGGATCTAAAATACCCAAGCTCTTGAAAGCAGAGAGTAAAATAATGGGTCCCAGGATGCGGGAGGAGAGGGAAATTGGGTGATGTTTAAAGTGTACAGAATTTCAGGTGTGCAGGTTGAATGAGTTCTGGAGATCTAATGTACAGCAATGTTCCTGTATTTAATGCTGTGTTATAAAAGTGATTTTTGCTGAAAGGGTAGATCTTAGATATTCTCATCTCACACACACACACTCCATTTAAAAAAAATGTATGTGAGATGATAGATACACAAATTACCTTGATCATGATGAGCATTTTACAGTGTATATCTGATATGGTTTGCAACTTGTCCTGGCCTGAATCTCGTGTTGTATTATAATCCTCAATCCTGAAGCTGGGACCCAGTGGGAGAGGCTTGGGTCATGGGGTGGGTCTTTCATGAATGGTTTAGCACCGACTCTTCGTGCTGTTCTCATAATATTGTGTGAGTTATCATAAGATCTGTTTGTCTAACTGTGTAGACCTCCCTCTCTTCCTGTGGCCCCTGCTCTGGCCATGTGATGTGTCTACTACTATTTGTCTTCTGCTATGGTTCTAACTTTCCTGAATATCACCAGAAGGAGAAGCCACTACACTTCCTGTACAGTCTGCAGAAAAATAAGCCAATTAAGCATCTATTTTTTTGTTTCAAATTACTCAGTCTCAGGCATTTCTTTATAGCAGTGTGAGACTGGACTAACACAATATCAAAACATGAAGTGATGCACCTTAAACACGTACATTTAAAAATATTTCAGTTGTACCTCAGTAAAACTGAAAAAATTAAAGTTACTTTTATAATAAATAAATACCATGCTCATGGATAGGAAGAATCAATATTGTTAAAATGGCCATACTGCCCAAAGCAATTTATACAGTCAATGCTATTCCCATCAAGCTACCATTGACTTTCTTCACAGAGCTAGAAAAAACTACCTTAAACTTCATATGAAACTAAAAACAGCCCGTATAGCCAAGACAGTCCTAAGCAAAAAGAACAAAGCTGAAGGCATTATGCTACCTGACTTCAAATTATACTATAAGGCTACAGTAACAAAAACAGCATGGTACTGGTACCAAAACAGTTATATAGACCAATGGAACAGAACAGAGGCCTCAGAAATAACACCACACATCTACAACTGTCTGATCTTCAACAAACCTGACAAAAAGAAGCGATGGGGAAATGATCCCTATTTAATAAATGGTGCTGGGAAAACTGGGTAGCCATATGGAGAAAACTGAAACTGGATCCTTTCCTTACACCTTATACAAAAATTAACTCTAGATGCATTAAAGACTTAAATGTAAAACCTAAAACCACAAAAACCCTAGAAGAAAACACAGGCAGTATCATTCAGGACATAGGCATGGGCAAAGGCTTCATGACTAAAACACCAAAAGCAATTACAACAAAAGCCAAAATTGACAAGCAGGATCTAATTAAACTAAAGAGCTTCTGCTCAGCAAAAGAAACTATCATCAGAATGAACAGGCAACCTACAGAATGGGAGAAAATTTTTGCAATCTATCCATCTGACAAAGTTCTAATATCCAGAATCTACAAGGAACTTGAACAAATTTACAAGAAAAACAAACAACCCCATCAAAAAGTGGGTGAAGGACATGAACAGACACTTCTCAGAAAAAGACATTTATGCAGCTAACAAACATATGAAAAAAAAAAGCTCATTATCACTGGTCATTAGGGAAATGCAAATCAAAATCACAATGAGACACCATCTCATGCCAGTTAGAATGTTGATCATTAAAAAGTCTGGAAACAACAGATGCTGGTGAGAATGTGGAGAAATAGGAACACTTTTACACTGTTGGGGGGAGTGTAAATCAGTTCAACCATTGTGGAAGACAGTGTGGAAATTCCTCAAGGATCTAGAACGAGAAATACCATTTGACCCAGCAGTCCTATTACCGGGTATATACCCAAAGGGTTATAAATCATTCTACTATAAAGACACATGCACATGTATGTTTATTGCAGCACTATTTACAATAGCAAAGATGTGGAACCAACTCAAATGTCCATCAATGATAGAATGGATGAAAAAATGTGGCATATGTACACCATGAACTACTATGCAGCCATAAAAAAGAATGATTTCAGGTCCTTTGCAGGGACATGGATGAAGCTGGAAGCCATCATCCTCAGCAAACTAACACAGGAACAGAAAACCAAACACCACATGTTCTCACTCATAAGTGGGAGTTGAACAATGAGAACACATGGACACAAGGAGGGGAACATGACACACTGGGATGTGTCGGGGAGAAAAAGCATTAGGAAAGGGGAGGGAGAGCATTAGGACAAGTACCTAATGCACGAGGTGCTTCAAACCTAGATGACAGATAGATAGGTGCAGCAAACCACCATGGCACATGTATACTTATGTAAGAAACCTACATGTTCAGCACATGTATCCCAGAACTTAAAGTAAAATTTAAAATAGAAATAAATAGTAATCAAAAATAAAAAAAGAAATACATACTTCATATTTTCTTAACAAAAATGAAACAATATAGGAAAACCTACACTAATATATTTGAAACAGCTTTGCCTATAATATTCATAAAATGGAAACAAATTTAAAGTACATCAACAGGAAAATAAATCAAAATATTCTCATTTATTTACTTAATGGACTGACTCAGATATACAATCTTTCTCCTTCCTCTCTCTCTCTCCATACGTACATGAAAACTTTGAGGTTTCATATCAGAGTCAGTCTACGAATTGAATAAATGACAATATGTTGATCTAATTTTATACATTAAATAGTATGAATTAATCTCAAAAATATCAAAGCCCCTTTCAAAGAAAAGGTCTATAATGTTTGATTCCATTTATATAAAGTTCAAAACAGAAAAAAAATGGATCTGTAGTGTCAGAAATCAAACCATTTCCCCTTGCAGGAGTTGACCGCAAGAACAGGGAAAACCCGCGATGTGGGGATGGACTTGCTCTTCAGCTACCTTAGGTATTGAGAACAAGGGTATTCACATTTGCCAGAAACTCTCTAGTGATACATTTCAGATCTATGCATATTTTATTATATGTAAATTTTATCTCATAAAAACAAAAAAACTATAGAATAGTTTAAAATTCAGTAAATAATAAAATTAATATTAAAACCCTATCCAAAATATGAACATTATTATATGAATTAATAAAATGCATTCAAGTGTATGTACTAAAATTAAATCCCAGAAATCAAAAAGACAAAGGTAACATCTTAAACTTAATAATTAATATGCATGCATTTCATAGAGAAGAAAAAAAGTCAAGACATGAGGAACATATATTCTTTTTTTCCAATCAAATGTAATTAAATTATTTATACAATATTTTAACCTGTGTCATTAGTATAAATTACTAATATTTTGTGTGATATTACAACTGATAACAACTTTTAAAGAAAAAAAAGATGCTTGAGAGCACGTGAACTAAATTGAATGTATTCTCAAAGTTGGTCCAACTATTACACTTCAAAGTTCTAATAATACCCTGGTTTGAGTGGGACTTTGAAAAAATTAATTTTAAGAGATAAATTTAAAAAATAAACTGATAATCTGTAATAAAGAGAAATCAGCATTCCATATCAGAGAAAAATGAAAATTTGCAAATACATGTAAAGTCCTGAGAAGAAACCTTGAAGCACGGAAAGGGTCTCATGTATAGTAGGTTGTAATATGTCTATTGTTAAAATTATCACCTTTATGTTGTTTTGAAAAATTAAAGCTAAGCATAATGAAATTAATGTTTTTGTGCTCATCTGGTATAACAGCATGTTGAGAAAATGGAAGAGCCCTGTAACCCTGAGGAGGTGGCTTAATCCAAGGAGAGGCATCAGATTAAAAAATATATAATTAAAATTTCATTGAAAATTGAGAAATTTTGGTTGTATATATTTATGGGGCACAAAGCTATGTTATGGTTTGTGAATGCAATATGGAATAATTGAATCGAGTTAATTCACATATATATTACCTCAAATCATCAAATCCTTATCTTTTTTGTGACAAGAACATTTGTAATTTTTTCTTGACTATTTTAAAATGACGAATACACTATGTTAAAGCTTAGAAATAGACATCCATTTATGTAAACTATAGAGAACTGTTGAAATCAATTATAGATTACTCTAATTTATATTTAGCTCATCATTAAGTTTAATTCTTTAGAAAATATTTTAGAATTATTTTGTTATAATGTTAAATATAAATGACTACACATGTATGTATAGGCTTGTGTATTTACACATATGTCTGCAGATGTAAATTAATGTCCCCATAGGTATGTAGTTGCTGGTATGGACAGACATTAATAAAACTAGGCCGGGCGTGGTGGCTCATGCCTGTAATCCCAGCACTTTGGGAGGCCGAGGTGTGCAGATCACGGAGTCAGGAAATCGAGACCACACTGGCCAACATGGTGAAACCCCGTCGATACTAAAAATACAAAAATTAGCCAGGCATGATGGCACGCACCTGTAATCCCAGCTTCTCGGGAGGCTGAGGCAGGAGAATTGCTTGAACCTGGGAGGTGGAGGACGTTGCAGTGAGCTGAGATCGTGCCACTGCACTCTCCAGCCTGGCGACAGAGCAAGACTCCGTCTCAAAAAATATTTATAATATGAGCATGATTATATTGCCAAATATAAAATAAAATATCATAATGGCAACAATCAATTTTACCTGTCACCTTGACTAGACCGTAGTCTCATCTATTCAATCACACACTAGCCTAGGTATTGCTCCCATGGCATAATACAGGTGTTAGTGGAGCCTGCCATTATTTTTTCCTAAGTCATGAAGAGTGTTCCAGATAATCTAGTTGGGACTGATTCAAAGACAGCATAACAGAAGACGATGGGGCTCCGTGGTGGACGGCAGATGCAGATCTTCCCAGGAATTCCAGCCTGTCTTTCCCGAAGGCCAGTAGTATTGACCTTAAACTGCCTAGCCAGATTCTACAATTATTTTTACCCAGAGCTCACAGCACAATGGAATGCCCATCCCCAGCTCTTCTCAAAGTCACAGGTGAGAGTCCAAACTCAGATAGTGTGAGAAGCACAAGATCAGCTCTACATCAATATCCCATTGGAGAAAACTAGTATTATTCCCTTCATGGCTAATGTCCACTACATTTTCCAAATGCCTCCATGCACAGAAGACAACAGGAGTGTCCAGACAATGGTGAGTGAGAAAGTCCCCTCAGCCTACCCAGGTCCTGCAGACCCAAGCCCTGGAATTTTGACTACAGAAAACACATCGTCTGTTTTCAGGGAAGAGAAGAAGAAAGGGAACTGTGAGAATCAAGTCTACAGAGATGGAAAATGGATCAGCAGAAAGAGGGTCAGCTGAATCAGTCTGAGTCAGATGGGCACAGTTTTACAAGTTGAGAGGGGATAGCTGTGAAAACCATCAGGTTTTAAGGACCCTGACCCTGGGTGAGCCTCTCTCTTGGCTCCCATCAGAGCTCAAGGCCTGTTCTAATCAGAGATTCCCATGGAGGTCTCTGCTCTGAGTCTAATTGGAAAACACTCTCCAGGTTTCCCTGAGATTCCTCAGGACTCTCATCCTGACCATGAAAGGATTATTTCTGCCCCCAAAGTGACACCCTGGCTTCTGTGGAGGTGAGGGTGTTTCCTCTTGTTACAAAAACAAAGGAACAAAAAAAGAAAAAACGTTTTCCATTTAGAGACATCAAATGTTAGTATAGAATTGTAAATCTGGAGAAGTTCCCTGGGGAAATTTGACGATGAGGCTGCCCCAGGCCATGACAGAAAGCCAGCCCTCAGCAGCACCTGCACCTGCCCTGGAGACAGCCCTGTGCACAGTGTCCTGGTGCCCCCTGGTGGTCTCTGGGACCCCTTCAGGGAGGTTTGTGCCTGGGCTCTCACTGACTTCCCCTCACTGTGTTTCACACAGTAATACACAGCCGTGTCCTCGGCTCTCAGGCTGTTCATTTGCAGATACAGTGAGTTCTTGGCGTTGTCCCTGGAGATGGTGAATCGGCCCTTCACAGAGTCTGCATAGTTTGTGTAACCACGATCACCACTAATGTATGAAACCCACTCCAGTCCCTTCCCTGGAGCCTGGAGGACCCAGCTCGTGTAGTGGTTACTGAAGGTGAATCCAGAGGCTGCACAGGAGAGTCTCAGGGACCCCCCAGGCTGTACCAAGCCTCCCCCAGACTCCACCAGCTGCACCTCACACTGGGCACCTGCAAACACAGAGACAACCTGGTCAGAAACTGCCACATATATTCACTGCTTATCTCACTCAGGTCCTCTCAATGTCTCTAGTTCGCCATAAATCACCTTTTATAATAGCAACAAGGAAAACCTAGTTCAGCCCAAACTCCATGGTGACTCCTCTGTGTTCAGTGCTGATCACCAGATGGAAATTCCTGGGAATTCTGGGGCTGGGGCTCTTCTCCCAGAGCTGCAGGGTCAGGGCTGGGCTGGTTTTTATCAGCAGACGGAGGGCCCTATTTGCATGTCTCCTACTATATAGCAAGCTCTGTGGTGGGACAGCTGAGGAGAGGGCAGTGCCCAGAGCAGATGAGAGCATCCCAGAAAACACTGGAGGTAATCCTATCTCTCAGGAAAATATAACTTCAGATTATGTGATTGTGCCTTGATGATCAATTAGCAGTCATCATCTTATTTAATGTTTACACATTTGCAGAATATATTCAGTGCAAGTGTCAATGTTACATTTGTAGAGAAGATGAATTACATACATAACAGAGCAGTTGTGCAATGTGTCCAATATCACACATCTGGCCAGAGTTAGCCCTATTACCTGTGTCTGTGCCTCTAAACACTGGAGGAGACTGCTCCCCTGAGACAGCTCCAGGGCGATGTGGGACATGCCTAGTGAGGTTTTCAGGATGTCCCACCTGTCATAACAACTTTATGTGACTTTGCTTTTTCTAGTGTTTACCTGAAATATGCAATCAGTGTTCACATGTGTGTATTTTCAGGAGTCCGTGATTATTCAAGTGTCAATATTCATCTCTTTCTTCCTCTTCCTCAGCCAATATACTCATTTTTTGTTACTGCTTTGTTCAAAAATTCAATCCATAGTGAATTCAAATTTATAGTGTACAATTTGGAAAATGTTGGTATATGTGTGCAGCCTTTGAATCAGCACTTCAATCATGCTATTAGCAATTAAATTAACCTCTAATTTTTTTCTCTCACTTCTCTGTAATTTTATTTCACCATCTTGTTACTCTCACCACACTTTTCTCAGAAAAATTTAGATCTTCTCCATGTTAATTTAGAATAGTTGCATTTTCTACAATTTATACAAATGAAATCACAGGAGATTTACTGTGAATTCTTTAGCTTCCTACACTCAGCACAATTATTTGATAATGTCCTCACATTCTTATGTGACTGAGGCATGCCTTGATTTCAATTGTTCATTGTATTTCAGTATATGAATATTTCTCAAATTGTTTAACAATGCACCAAATAGTGGATATTTGATATTTTGTCTTCGTTTCTGAATTTTATTTAGAAAGCAAATACTAAGCATGGGAATGTAAAAAAAAAATGAGAAAATGATCTTCTTCTGGCCTCATTAATAAGAAACTTGAACAACTATGAAAAATGAACGCTTCAACATATCTGAGTTGATGTCACAGAGAAAAAAACCCTGAAATCTGAGAAATAGGGGCCTGCAGAGAGAACTAGGGTCCATTTATTAGAGTACCTGGAGCAGGTGCCACTCGTTGTATAGTATTGAAGATAGGAAAAAGCTAACCTGGAAATGTTTCATGAGTTGTTGAGGATGTATGTGCTAAGGGTGTGAGAGTGTGAAACTCCCGGCACTTGCAGGCTTTTCCTACAGAATTGGGGAAATCCCTAGACAAGTCACCCACCTGCTGTCCTGTGGTGTTGACTGGGGAGGAAGAATAGCAGCTGTGTTCAATGCTGAATCCCCTTTCACGATATGTGGGAGACATTTATTAAATCTTGTGTCCTTCAGGCACTGGTAGAATCAACTAGAACACAAGGAAACAGAGGACACCAAGGAAACTCTACCCAGAATCACCTCCCATCTCTTTCCTGAGGAATGAAGTCCTGAGTCTGTGGGGTAAGGACAGTGGGTCAGAAGCTGAGGACACTGACGAAAAACCACTGTGGCTGGGAAGAGACACTCTGACTTGGAGAAGGGAAGGAACAGGAACACTTGGAAGACCATGCTTCAGAGCCACTCTCACCACCCATAGCTAAGAAGGAGGCTCGGTCAGAAGGTTGGAGAACATCCCCCTGTGTCCAAGCCCCTTCACCCCACAAACAATCACCAAGTAAAAGTGTCAGCAGGATGCACCTGCCACAGATGAAAGAGACAGGCTCTCTCTGGGGAGAGAAATGGGAAGAGCCAAACCGGGGCACAAAAGTGGGTATCACTGGAGGAACCTGAACTTTTTGTGAACAGGAGAAGCTGACTTCAACTCTGATAGCCGTGGCAACCATACACTTGAAATCCAACCCTGACTAGATTCATAGAAATGTGGTTAATAAAGGCCCAGCAGAATGTAATGTGTGATCGTCTCCATGAATAAAATAATAAACACAAGAAAATAAATTACAAGTGAAATGCAAACTGGAATTCTACATGCATTGTCAGCACATTCATGCTTCAGTGCACATTTTAACAAACTTTCTCTGCTAGTAGCCATGTGATATACATTCAAAACATAAATCTATATGAAGAAATTAAGACTGTACAAAATGAGAAAATCAAGATGAAGTGCAGTTTTTATCTTTGTAATTGCTATATTATATAACTGTAAAAGGAATAAAAAATTACATATTATATTTTATAGCATATGTAAGTGCAAACTGGGAATAAACAAGAAAGAGTGGTGAGAAGGAGGAATTCAAAGCACACAGTTACACTGTCTCTGTTCTTCATATCAAGGCCATCACAGTATCTGCATTAGAATCTAATTATATACAATTCTTATAGAATCTAATTATATACACTTCTTATACAATCTAATTATATACAATTCTTATTGTAAACCTTATGGCAAACAATATAATATTTATAAAAGTGAATTAGATTATATGTTAATAGAGAAATAAACGTCATTGTGAAGTGCTAATTTAAACAAGATAACAGAAAAATAATATTAGTTTAAAAATAGAACTTACTATAGTTGATTTAAAAAAACAAGCCCCAACTAGAAGCTATGTATTAGAAAATTACAGTACATATTCACAAATGTAAAAACTAAAGATGAGAAAACATGGATTATGAAAATGTTAACCAAAATAAATCTATAGTAGCTGTGTAAAGTTAAGAAAAAATAGACATCAAAAAAGACTTTTAGGACTTAACAGGGATATTACATAGGATAAAGTTACCAGTTTTTTAAAAGATGCCAAAAATACTTAACAAGTATAGAATAGATGAAGAATGCACCATTCTTTGTGATTTACAAAACAAACATGATAAAAGAAGTAAAGATGTCAGTGAGACCGTGCACGTAAGGGTGCATGTAAAAACTTCCTCTTGAATTTCTCCCTGTTGCCACCCACACCAACCCCAGGCCTGGAGTCTGCTGGCCCAAGCTGATGCTGCAATCTGTGAAGGTGAATCCAGAGTCTTTGCAGGAGGGGCTCAGTGAACCGCTGGGCTGTACAATTATTCCCCCTCAGACTCCACCAGTGAACTTCACATAGGACTTCTGCAAACACAGAGAGAATGGACTGAGAACAGCCGCATGTGAAGCAGCCCCAGCTGGACCTGATTCACAAGGGCCACTAATACTGAGGGTGATGAGAAGGGAAGCCCAGATCAGTGCAGATCCCACGGTGTGGACACTGAGGAAGGGCACACACATGGGATGGCTCCTCACCAGGGCCTGAAGGAACAGGGGATGAGCTGCCTTTCATGAGGAGGGGAGGGGACACATTTCCATGTCTTTCTTTTTGTGGTCATGGGTGCACCGCTCGGAATTGCTCATCTGTCCTCTGTGTCTCCATTTCAGGGAGGGCAGGGTCAAAGGATTCCTGGGTCTGGAGGCACAGGGTTAATCTGCCAATTACTCTTTCTTATTCTCCAGTGTGGACACTATTCAGGTATCTTCATAGTAGAAAACATTATCATCAAATACATCCAGTAAGAACATAAAAATACATTTCCAGAGAAAACAGACATCTCTCTGTAATCAGTACACTTAGAGCTGGAAACCACTGTTCCCGACCATGTGGCAAAGTTGAGTTACAATGAAAATAATGCAGATCTACACCTTGTTAGGGAGGGGGTTTATAATTATCATTATCTTGAGATCACTTTTCGCAACATATTTCAACATCAGATATATGGACTTGTGTCAGGAAACAGTCAATGTGGACATATGTGTACTTATCTGAGTGAAGAGTTCACATGGGGACGTGTTTGCTTGTCTGAGACAAGAGTAAACGTGAGGAAATGTCTGTTTTCTGAGGAAAGAGTAAATGTAAGGACATATGTGGTAGTCTGAGGAAAGAGTCCATGTGGGGACATGTGTGTTTGTCTGATGGAAGAATCCACATGAGTAAAGGTGTGTTTGTCTGACAGAAGAGCTCACATGTTGACAGGTGTGTGTACCCATTTGAGGGTAAATGAGCATTCAGGGACAGGGTATGCCTGAACTCAGCTGACGTTTGGGAAAAATCTTTCTCAATCTAGGAAAGAAAAGGAATCCTCTGGGTTACTTGCTTGTCAGGAAGAGAAAACCTGGGTCAAGTAGAAAATTGATTTTTTTCAAAAAAATATCTTTAGTAAATGGAAACATCTTATATGTAAATGAGGAAAATTACTTCCTTCTTTGTTGCATGCATCTCATAATATCCCCACACTCCCAAATATGTTATTAGATAATTTTATACAGTCTGCATTTTATCCAGGGGTTAATGAATTCCTAAATATATTTTTAATTGTGTATATTTAGGTTTATATTGTCCATCACAAAATTATGAGCTGGGACAAATTAATTGTGTCTTGTCTCAACCATTGCATATCACTAAAATAGTCTTAACTCTTCTTAAACAAGGCCTGTTTTACTTATTTCACACCCACTCTCTAAATTCCTGGAATATCCTCTCTGTTTACCTGAGTATAGTTTTGACTGTTACAGAATTTCAAATAAATGAAACTATACAGTGCAATTGAAATGACTTCACAGAAGAAAGTGGAAAATGAGGTTCCTGAAGTAAGCAACTTTGAAAATGAGGTGGTTCTCTAAGTTTAAATTGTAAAGAAATCACACATAAGTACTCTATCTAGTAGATAAACATGTTTCCTACAAGGGTACAGCTTTACATTTCTGCAACCACTATGCATGTGTCCTGAAATCGTGCAACTAAGTAATCAAATGGCATATGGTTGGATGGGATTCCTCACTTTGTAGTGGATGGTTATGGACAGTCAAGAAAGGAAGGTTAGAGAGGTCCATGTGGCAGCATAGTTGGGTGGAGAGACCAGTGTGTGCTCATTTTTAATGTAATCAAGTTACAGAAGATTAGATACATAGTTTCAATGGGTCCATAAACATGATTCATATAAACATGCTCATTTACTAGAACAGAAGGTTGAGAGGTCCCAGAAGTACTTATACCACATTAACAACACACATACCCATTATCACAATATTTTATTTTAACACTATTCTTTAAAATCAGAAACAAGCAATCTTTATATAAATGGCTAATTCTATGTATGAAAAAGGTGATAAGGAAACAAGCTTAGAATCTATTTTAATATCAGGAAACAGGGAAGTGTTCAAAAACAAAAGGATCAGCTTTGCTGTAAGGATGCAGGATCCAAACTAAATGAGCTCCCAGCACCTAATAAAGCTGTGGAGATTTGAACAAGAAAATGAATAATGTAGCATGGATCTTCTTCAGAGTATGAAACAGACATCCATAAACCAATATGGATGTTAATAGATGATTAAACAAAGAAACGATGGGAAGAAGAACACGTCTTCTTGTAGAAGTATTCCAAATATCTCAGGCAGATATTCCTCCAGTCAATAGGTGAAGGCGAAACACTCATGAGTTGATTGTGTCCTGAGATTAGAGACATGGAATAAATAATCACTATTAGTGTATTTTATAATGAGACTTCAGATATAATGCCAAATACATGATCTATGAATGAATAATTTTTTATGTTTTTTGTCTAAATTTGTGCACACACACACACACACATATTTTTTGAAATACCCACTGATAAGAGAGAAAAAGGCAACCACAGACTGGGAGAAAATACTTCCAAGTCATATATTTGTTAAATCAATTCTTTTAATTTGTTAAATGACTTTTATAATCAATATGCAAGTAAACTTACAACTAATGAAAAGAAAACAATGGAGATAAAAATGAACCAAATATCAGGAAAGGCATCTCAGCAAAAATTATATAAAAATTGTTTAATATAAATTTTTTTATTTGGGACATGTGCATTTAAATAAATATTAGATGCCATTACTCACCTATCAGCATGGCTAAAACTCACAATACTCATGATGATAAATGGTAACATGAATGTGGAAAAACAAGAAATGTCATGCATTGATGGTGGGAATTCAAAATGTTACATCCACAAAATGAGATTTTTTGGCATTTTTTAAATAGAGATAAAAGTAGAATTAAAATGTGAACTTGTGCTTGTGTTCCGAAGTATTTACAACGTTGATTCAGAAATTGATGTTTACAAAGATTGATTCAGAGGAAGTTCTGTATCAGATTTGTTAACGTGATTCATTCTACAATCCCTGAAATTTGCTTGCAGAATAAATGTTGTATGAAAAATATCTCAAATAACTAAAATCCTGTCCACTCAAGCCCTTGTCCAGGGGCCCATCGCACCCAGTGCAAGTAGCAGTAGGTGAAGGTGTATCCAGAAGCCTTGCAGGAGACCTTCACTGAGGCCCCAGGCTTCTTCACCTCAGCCCCAGACTGCACCAGCTGCACCAGGAAGTGGGCACCTGTGGGGAGGACACAGGATGGATGAAAGCCCCCTTGACTGGACTCAATCCCCTCCTCATTACTGGGACCTGGGAACCCCTTACCTGTGGCTGCTGCCACCAAGAAGAGGATCTTGCAGGTCCAGCCCATGGTGAGATGTGCTCTCAGGGGATTCTCTCAGGTGATTCTCTCAGGGCACAGAACATATTTACCTCAGTGGATATCAGTATATTTGCATATTCATAAGACAAAGCCTTTCTTAACTCAAAGCCCAATCCGTGATAAGAAAAGGAAGATAAATGACACATCAGCCTTACAAGAGTGAGATGAAGATGGTCGAAGTCCTAATCCTGCTTGAGGAAATGCATGCCCTGCTCCATTTACAAACATTTGTGGACAGACCTCCTTTCACTGAAGAATAAGCCCATATAGAACAGGCTCCTCACTGTAAGCCTATATTTGGTTAGCATAGAGACCACCTGGATCATTTTTGGAACCATCACTCTCCATCACACTGAGCAGGTGCCTTGGTCTTTTCCTGGACCCATCAGGCACCAGCACAGCTCATTGGTGACTCTGGGAAAGTGATGCTTATGTCCCACATGAGTGTCCAGGAGGGACCTCTGAGATCTACTGGGTGCTCCTGAGACACTGTCTCCAGCACCTGACTCATGTCCTGATCCCCCAGGATCTTCAATTCTATTGAACACTGTTGGTTTACAGATTTGCCCTGTGATGCATAATTAGAGCTGATTTTCTCATCTCACAGACAATGGGAATCAGAAGAAGATAAAGCAGGAGTTTGGAGTCCATTATGAACTCTCTACTCCCAAAGTAATTGTCAAGGAATTTGTGTTTAGAACAATTTTGGGTTATTTTTGAACTCCATTTATTAGTATTTTGTCAAGTATTTACATACTTTCAGTTCATATCCACAGACCCTCACCTTTCCATATTGATTTCTGACTCACTTGGTCTGTGCACCTGCCACACTCTCAGATCCACTACTGCCCTGTCACTCATACAATGTAAGCAACATTACTTAACACTGAAATCTGAATTTCTTATTCATAGGAATGAAGTTTCTTCAACTAATCTGTACCCATAGAATTAGTAAAAACATGCCCATCCTTCATATTCTCACTACTAAGATATTATAGTTCTAGAAACCCACTTCAAAAAATAGTTCTCAGTGCCTTAAGTTATATGAATGGTTTTGATGTGATAGAATATTTAAAGCACGTCAGCGACTTTTTGAACAGTTATTTTAGATTGTTTTTTCCTGACAAAGGAAAACCCAGGCCCTGAGAGGAAACTTCCTCCCCAGCTGTGCACCTGCTCCAGGGCTGGAACCTGTGCTTGGTGGCTCCCAAGTGCCCCCTTTCACCCAGGCTCTTGCCTTGCAATGAGGTTTCTGTCGGGGCTCACAGATATTTTCCTTCAGAGTCTCTAGCCCAGCATGAAGTGGCTGTGTCCTGGTTTAGAATTCTCTGCCAGTGACACCATATGCTGCCGACACCATGTCTTTTAACAATTGATTAGCCTCACTAAACCTACTGAGGGATACCCACAGAAAAGATTCTATGACTCAGAAGGGAGTCCCTTTTCTGAAGCTTCACATTTCCTGAATCAGTGGACACATAATGAGTACAAAAACTTGTAGGATTTGGGGAATGCCTAGTTTCTTCGTTGGGCTCCTGCAGTTGAATGTTGCATCTGAGAATATCTGCAGGTACAGATACATTCAGAATAAAGACACCTTTGTATATGCTATTCCAATAACACATATTCTCCTTTCTTACTATTTTCTAGCCTATAAAAGCGCCTCCTACACAGACACTAGGCCTAGGTTTATGGCTTTTTTCTCTTAGCGATCTAAGGCAAACAGAATACAAGTGGAGACTTGGGAAGTGCATGAATTTTTTTTCTCAGCTAGGAACCCTGAAAATGCCCCATGATAAAAGAATCTGAGGTCAATGGATTTGCCAAGACCTTGTCTTCAAAAAATTTATGTCAGAGGCTTCAGATTTTCCTACTGTCCTTGTCTTTTTCTCTGCCATTGTCTTTCAGTTTCCCTATGTTCTCCTCCTCAGATAGAGTCTGTGCACTGCCACACTTTCATCTTTAACCCAGATTATACTGGTGAGAAAACAAAGTGTGCATCCTGGAAGTATTATATGTTCTTACAATTGATTCTTAATAATTCAATCATCCTTTTTTTCTCTGGGCTGTGACCTATATGCAGAGTCTCCAGAAATGAAACTGATGCTTTCCCTTTTCTGGCTATAATATTATAGGATTATTTCAGTATCGGCTAATTTTATCCACTTTCATGATAAAGGAAGGCTGCTGGGAGGGTCTGTAATGGAGATGGACTACCTTACCCAATACAGATAAGGTTCTAGATATGTCTTTCCCCTGGATGGTCTATCTGGAGAAATGTACGTGTGTATTTCTCAGAGATTAGGTCTTTGGATGATTTATCCAGGAAAGGATCTATGTCGATTTTCACTCGAAGAACCTGGAGGTTCCTGGAGCAAATAAGCACAAGAGTGTGAGGTGTGGGACCTCTAAGATCTCTCACCCTCACACTAGTTCAGACATGCCCTTTATGTTTACATAGTTCAGATTTACATATAACATACCACACAGCCAGGCGCATCTAAATTGCCACATGCTCATTTAAACTCATTGGAGCAGCAGCTGAGTGCAATCATCACATTGAACTCAGAGAAACCTGGGTCCAATACACTGTTTATTGTAGCTCAGAGAAGCATCACTGAGTCCCTTGAGTGGACGTTTCTTCCCTGAAAGAGCTTCACTACCAAGCATACTAAAGAGTTGCTATGGAGCCACTGTGGGGTTGGATTTCTTTCTGTCAGCCTGTCATGCAGGGTGTTTTGAGTGATGCAGACCTTTATACTTAGATGCTAATCATTCCCAGTATTGTTGAAATGGCTGGCCACCCCTAGTCCTGTTTCTCCCCTCCACTCACCTGAATGTCTCCAAAAACCCCATGAACCTAAGGATTCTCTTTTCCATGGATGACTCTGAGGATTCTCAATCTGGTCAGTGCCACAGTCAGAGGCAGCTAATGGAGGATTCTCAGTCCGCTAATATGTTGAGCCCATAATATAGGATACATATCCAAGAGTGGCCAATTCATGTCAGTGCCAATCCACATTTAATTCAAGGGGCATGATTTTCAGTGCATTGAAGTTTAAAAGCTTCATAATTCTTAATAGGGGCACAAACTGAAT
This sequence comes from Pan paniscus, assembly GCF_029289425.2. Lineage (NCBI taxonomy): Eukaryota > Metazoa > Chordata > Mammalia > Primates > Hominidae > Pan > Pan paniscus. The sequence goes on along the minus strand of NC_073267.2, from coordinate 38,438,931 downwards.
GGTTTGCTGAAGAAGTGAGTTCATGGTTAAAAGAAAGCTGGCTGCACCCAGGCAGAGTCTCTTTAAGTAAAACACCTGAAATGTGATGTCCTGAAACCTTGTGGAAATTCATTTCCTTGAGTAAAAAAACAGGAAAGCTATTCTCAAATCATTGGGAGAAAACTTATCAGAAATTTTATGAACACACCAGTTGAATTCCAGTAAGTCAATCCTTGGGTTTATGTTTCACAACTCAAGAAGCAATAAAGAAATCTACATAATTGGAAGGCTGCTCCAACAGAGAGAATTTTGAACTATTTAATTAATAGACCAGTATTCATTCAAAGACACTCTCCTATGGAATCTGCAACTTAAACAGATCTCTGCAACCTGGAAAAATTCTCTCACTTATTTTTCTCTAGACATCCATAAATGCAAAAACACATTTTGTGTGTATATGCATGAGTGATCTATAGAAATACTTTGCATATCAATGAAAGTTTGGAAAAATGATAACTTCATCACTTATTGTGAACTCACACTTCACTGGTTTCCAAAATTCTCCACCTGTGTCATGGGGCAATGGGTGCCTCTGAGAATATGCTGATTTTCAGACTGAACATGTTCTCTACTCCTCACTTGACTTCATGGTTTCTCACTCACACTGATGTCTCTGTGAATGAAAACCCAACACTGATATCCAGCAGATTTTCCTCTTACAAGATTCATATTCTCTCTATCTCTTTCTTTCTCTGCATGTCTCTAACTCCCTATTTTTCTGTGCCATTACTGTTTATTACTGAATCATCCTGAATCCTGCCAACAGACTCCATCTCACATTCTGCAAATATTCTGCCTTAAAGATAATTAGGGGCAAACTCATCCTTGCCCAAGGTGGGAAAACTTTCTGGACTTCCACTAGGTTTATTAGAGCCTCATATGAGAACCATGATCAAACACTATGTGATTTTGGATTATACCTCAAATCTAAAACTGTTCTTCATAGTGACTATGACATTCTACATTCCCATCACTACCATTATGCAAAACAGTGTGGTGGCTTCTGAATAAATTAAAACAGACATACCATATGACCAGCGATCCAGCTTATGGAAATATACCCAAATGGGATGAAATTACCACCTTGTGAAGATACCTGCTCTCCTGTGATTATTGTAGCATTATTCACAACAGCCAAGATATGGAAACTAAGTGTCTGTCGATGGACAAATGGATAAAGACAATGTGGTATGTGTACACAATATAACATGATTCTGCCTTATAAAATAAAGAGATGCTGCCATTTTCCACAAGATGGATGGATTCCCACCACCTCTAGCAATGCATTTTACCCATTTCAGCCCCTCCCTGGGAGCCGGCAGATCCAGGCCCAGTAGTAAGGACTGGTTGTGATGGAGTGTCCAGAAACAGTGCAGGTGATGCAGAGGGGCAGTGCAGGCTCTTCAGGTCCAGGGCTGACTCCTGCAGCTGCTCCTGGGACAGGGCATGTGAGTACATGGGGAATCAGTCCCTGTCAGTCACATGTACCTACACTCACCCCATAGACCCACATCTGAGACACTCACCCTGGGGGAGCCATCACCAGGCACAGGAGAAGACAGACATAATGCCATCTTCTTCGTGAACACAACTCTGCATTCCCCAGATACCTTAGCCCTGCCTGAGGGGAGAGCTGTTAGCTTCCACAGTCCAAAAGCATTTTATACCCTGGAGCCTAAAGGATAGTTTGGATGTGGCAAAGCCTTGTACTTATACGAGAGAAGGACATAGGTCTGACTCCCTGTGGGTTTGAATATGTTTTATTGTTGCCCGTCTGTTTTCAGGTTGACATGAAGCACTTCCTTGCCAAAAACTACAGTCATGACATTTAATAAAATTTGCTTTCTTTATTTTCCCACCTGTGACATTTGACCTTCTGTATCGAGTGAGCAATGTGCATACCTTACAGGAGAAATTACAAAATAATTCTCTAAGTCATCAGTATCACACGAATGCTACCCTGTCCTTACTGCCAAATATCTTCTGGAAAAATTTAAGTAAAAATAAATGACAAGTTGCATTCTTAAATTGAAAGTAGCATAACATTCAGAAACTCATGAAATCCCTTTGCCAAAGGTACTCCCACTAGAACTTAACAGCCCATGGTCTGCTTCCTCAAGGGCAAAGACAATATCACCCTATGACTTGATTCATCAAAAGCCCATGTATTTTCCATTTTACCTTCAGCATTATACTCTGATTTATCACATGCCAATACAGCGAAGTATTTTAGGGGATCGATGTGCTATGCAGAAATATTCAACAGGATGTTAAAAATGTCCTAAATAGCTTCTTTACTGCCATCAACTTGTAAATTATTTATTTTCCAAGAGACATTGGAGAAAAACAGTCACAAACATTGTAAAAGGGGCTAATTACAATTAACAAATGCAGCAGTGACTCCAGGATGTCAATCCATAGGTTTATGAGTGAAAATGAGGTGGGTTACATAAATTGTTTTGAGAGTATTTTCCTTGCTTGTAGAGTCAATACCAAGGTTGGCATCAATATAGGGTTAAACAGTGATTTTCTGGGAAGATGTCCTTGTAGAAGTGATTTTTATAAGGTCATGGTGGCTTCTAACAAAGGTTGTGGTTAAGCAGAATCCATTCATGGTCATTCTTGTTATCAGGAGTATGTGCATGGGAAACCTCCTTCATGGTCATTCCTAGTTCCATTTGTCAGGGTTTTAACGCAAGTGGATCTATTTTGATTCTGACAACTTTCACACCCTCTTTCTAACACTACTGGTGAGGAAGGTGACTCACTCTGTGGTACTTTGCACAGCACAGGATAAATTTCACATCCACATCCCATTTTGACCACACAAGCTCATCCTCTTCACTACTGTTGGCCACTTGCATTCCCAGGTGAGTCTCCACATGACACACTGGAGGGTGCTGAGCAATGGGAGAGAGGAAAGTCCTATCAGCCTCTCCCACGTGGCTGCAGGAGCCACAGCCTGAGCCCCACCTCAGCTGCAGAGAATGGGCTTGAGACCTCGAGCTTTGGCAGCAAGAACCACATCCCCACTTTACAGGAAGCACGAACAGCACAAGGAAGAGCAAGAACAACAACAACAAATAAAAAGAAATAGAGTGGGCTAAGAGCAAAAGGGGCCCCAGATCAGTGCTGATACTAAGTTGCATACTTTAGTGTCAGGAGAAAGGTCAGGCATGAAAACTGTGAGGTTCTACACGACACTGACCCTGGCCCAGACTCTATTGGCTGTGATCACAATTCCTAAAGACCGTCCTAGTCAGGGAATCTCACTGAGGTTTCTGTCCTGAGTCTGACTGGAGAAGACTCACCAGGTATCCCTGAGTTTCCTCAATACTCTGATCCTGGTGACAATGGTTGAGGGCTTTTCATCTCTGTAAGCATCAATCTGTGTTTTGTGCATAGGAGAATAGGTTTTCATATTAAAATAATCATTTAAAAAATATGTAGAGATGACATTGGTAAGCACAAAATTCTGAACTTAGAGAGATTCCCTAGAGAAACTCTAAAAAGATGAAGTCCCACATCCTGACAGGAAACCAGCCTCCATCTGCAACTTGCCTCTGGGGATGACTCTGATCAGTGGGTCCTGTGCGCCCCCGCAGCTGATTTCCCCCAAGCATTCTGCAGAGAGGTTTGTGTCTGGGCTCACACTGACTTCCCCTCACTGTGTCTCTTGCACAGTAATACACAGCCATGTCCTCGGCTCTCAGGCTGTTCATTTGAAGATACAAGGAGTTCTTGGCATTGTCTCTGGAGATGGTGAATCAGCCCTTCACGGAGTCTGCATAGTATGTGCCACCACCAGTACCAATAGCTGATACCCACTCCAGACCTTTTCCTGGAGCCTGGCGAACCCAGTGCATAGCATAGCTACTGAAGGTGAATCCAGAACCTGCACAGGAGAGTCTCAGGGACCCCCCAGGCTGTACCAAGCCTCCCCCAGACTGCACCAGCTGAACCTCACACTGGACACCTGCAAACAGAGAGACACAAAGGTCAGAAATTGCCACACATCACATACCCACTGTTTCTCTCATTCATGCCCATTCACACTCAATATCTCTAGTTCTCCATGAATCACCTTTTAATATAGCAACAAGGAAAACCCAGCTCAGCACAAACTCCATGGTGATTCCTGTGTGTTCAGTCCTGATCACTGAATGGAAACACCTGGGAATCCCAAGGCTGGGGCTCCACTCCCAGAGCTGCAGGGTCAGGGCTGGGCTGGTTTTCATCAGGAGAGGGAGGGCTCTATTTGCATGTCACCTACTATATAGCAAGCTATGTGGTGGGACTCCTGAGGAGAGGGCAGGGCCCAGAGTAGATGAGAGCGTCCTGGGGGATTTTGATGACAATGATTGTGTTTGGGAAAATGCTGTCTTAATGTGAAATTGTTGTGCGATAAACATTTAACAACTATCATATTTTAAATTATTTTTACCTATGTGTATAAATGATGTTATTTAGCAGTCAGTGGTTTCTTCATTTACAGATGTAAAAGTGAACCCACACATGGAGGGGCTATGTATGTGTCTAAGGGCTTATATCTGGCATGAGTGAGTCCTAGTACCTGGGCCTATGCTCCTCACAGCTGGCCTCAATTGCTCTCTTAACCAACTATTGGACAGAGCTAAATGGGCCTAGTGTGGTTTGCAGAATCCACTTCCTGCCACGAGAACCTGTGTGATTTTGCTGCATTTACCTAAAAATACGGAAACATCTAGGCATCAGGCAGATAAATTTTTGGTGTATCTGATATTTAATGTATTCATTTGTTCCTTCTTATCATCCCTTTTTTGTCTAAAATTTCACTTGTTTACTTGTAATAAATTTTATGAGTTTTAATTGACAGATGATAAAATTCACATATTTAACCTGCACAATAGTAAACTTTGATAAAGAAAATCTCTATTTTCAAGAAGGTGACAAGTCAACTCACCTCAGAATTCCTCTTGCTCTTTTACAGACATATTTTTGTTTTTCTCCTCTTTTCTTCTACCATTTCTTTATAAAAGTACTGATGTTTTCATATTTCTTTAGACTAGTTTTTATTCTCTAGAATTTATAAGAATGAAACAATATAGTATGTACTCTTATCTATTTGGCTTATTTTTCTCAGTAGAAATACTGAGAATTAAACCTTTTATGTTGTATTGTTTATTTTTTAATAAATAATAGGTAGCATTTCAGCAAACAAATGTAGCATAATTTGTTTTTCTAAGTTGCTAATTGGTATTCAAACTTTTCATTACTTTGGGTCTTACTAATAAATCTGCTACTCAATTTGGTAATGTACATAGATGATAAATTATATATGAAATATATTATTTTTGCAACAACAATAACACATAAACAAGAGAATGTGCTATTTGGCAAATTTTCTTTAGCATGTCAAATAATTGAAGTTATGAAACAAAAAACAAACCTGTAAACCAAAGAGTATCTGAGACTAATCTCAATAGATTTAGGAAGTTCATTTTCCAAGATTAAGGACATGCCTGTGACACCGCCTCAGGGAGTCCTGATGATGTGTGCCCAAGCTTGTGGGCACAGCTTGGTTTTATACAATTTAGGGAGGCATGAGACATTAATCAATATATGTATATAAGATGTACATTGATTTAGTTCAGAAAGGCAGGACAACTTGAAGTGGGGAGAGGGCTTCTAGATCATAGGTAGGTTTGAGAGAAATGGTTGCATTATTTGAGTTTCTGATTAGCCTTTAACTGAATGCACAATTTACAGGAATAGTCACATAGGCCTTAATCTGGCTTAGTGAAACAATAGAGCAAAGGGAGCAATCAGATATGCATTTGACTTACATGTGCAGAGAAATGACTCTGTCTGTCTTTGGCCCACAAGGATTTTACTTGTGGTCAAATTTTGAAGGAGGTCTGTAGCTTTTAAAAACCTTAGTAGCTATCATTTTAGTGAAATAATGGAGGTGGATTTGCCCCAAACAGTTTTCAGCTTGACTTCCCTTCGGCTTAGTGATTTGGTGGTCCCAAAGGTTTATTTTCCTTTCAGGAACATGGAAATCTTCAAAGAAATGAGTTCTTGTAGAGAGAAATGAAGCCATAGTGTTAGCTAAACTGAGGCCAAGGCTGCCACATGAAATATAGCCTATTACAAGACAAAGCTACAAACGTGTTGGATTGCTTAAATTCCAGTGTGGTAAACGTGTTGTCATGTAAAATTCTCAGGAACCACATACTGAAGGGCACTGATAAAGTGAATTAAATATGGCATGAGAAGGACTCCGTACTTCTGTGTTTGAGTCCTTCTGGACAAACTGTAACCTACCTGAATAGGTGGACAAGATTGAAAAGCCAACTTCAGAGCATGAGCCTGTAACAATAGCGGAGTCTTGGCCAATTCCAGCAGCCATACCTCAACCACTCATACACTCTTGAGTGTGCACATTTTGTTTAAATAAGACAAAAGCAACCTGTAACCAATCCAGCTGTTTCTGTACCTCACTTCTGATTTCTGTACATCATTTTTCTAATCTATAAACCTTCTTCCACCACGTGACTGCACTGAAGTCTCTTTGAATCTGCTGTGGTTCTGGGGGCTGCCCAATTCATGAAACATCCATTGCTCAATTAATCTCATTAACCTTAATTTGGCTGAAGGTTTTCTATTATCCTCATTCCTATACAATTGAATCCCTTTGTTCTAGAATGAGGACACTCAGATAAATCTTCCTTTCCCAAAGTGTCTGTCTGAGACAGAAGGAGAGCCCATACTACTGAAATGCGTTCAGACCCACCTCCCTCATCAGCACTACAGAATAAAGGGATTACCTACCATACAGGGGCAAGCCACTGAAACCATGATTCCAGAGGCACTGGTGGAGCCCCAGAGGAAATGGGATAAAAACCAAGGTTCTCACCAAGATTCCATCGAAATGTACCTCCTCTCTGTCATGGAATCAAATCCTTAATCTCCAGGGCATTGCAGAAGATCTAGAAGACGATGATAATAGTGGAGACTATTGGAGGTGTGGGAGGGAACACCTGGGAAAAACAGGAGAAAATATATGTATTTAACTCAGTAGACTTCAAGCTATTTACATGTTAATTAACTGGAATATTTCATAGCTAAATACCTGATCTAGCATGAGAAATAATAGAGATGACACATGGAGAATGCAACAGTGGGAAGCTGAGGTTCAAGTTCTGATGTTTGTTTACTGATATTTGTCCGCTGGCATGTCCAGAACTTCATGAGTACAGAACTCCTCTAATAGTGAAACAAACACTCACAGGACATGCATTTTTGTTTGAAATAAGTGTAATTCAGATGCTGGTAAAATTTTCTCCTCAGACTCCTTTGCACCAGCTCCAGGGCTGACGTCTGTGTTGAGTGGGTTCTGGGCCTGCCCTGCAGCTCTGCCCTCACCCTGCTGGGGAGGATGCTGTTTGGGCTCACAGAGCATATTCTCCCAATGTTGCTCTCCCAGAATGAAAGGGCTGTCCCCTGGTTCACAATCCTCTTTCAGCAGCATCTGATGCTTTTGAAATTGTCTCTTGAAACAGTGATTTGTCACTACTATACCCAGTAAACTGCAGGGAGAGCCCAAGCACAGATTCATGAAACCACCAGAGAGTCACTTCCCTGGGACTGTCAGATGCAATGACACAGTCAAGATCCATGGTGAGTCCAGAAACTTTCAGATAATTCATAGCAGCCTCTTATTTCTCTTACAATTCTCTATTCAAAGGTCATGCCAAAAAGTATCTTCACAGAGAGAACTACATGGCTTAAATCCCACAGAAATGAAAACATGCGTGTACACACACATATACACCAACCACCCCCCCCCACACACACACACGCAGAGTGGTATGGCTGATTTTTACAGTAATCGGCTCCTAATTTGGGATCTTTCCTAGTGTAAACCAAAGGTTTCTGAGACAGATCTCAATCAAATTAAAATTAATTTTCCCAAAGTTAGGACAGCCTGGAAGAAAAATAAAAGTAACCACAGAAACTGTGTGTGGTTAGTGCCATTCCTTAAAGACGATTTTTAGGGTTTTCAATATACACAGAGGAAAAGCTGGGTAGAGGGGAAATTTGGATGGTAAGAAAATTTACATGTGTAATGAAAAAGAAGCACATAGGGAAATATAAAATTACGTAGTTCTCCTGCAGTAAGTCAGCACTTTCCCATGCTGTTCTCATGATAGTGAATAAGTCCCATTAGATCTGATAGTTTTATCAAGGGGAGTTCCCCTGCACAAACTCTCTCTTGTCTGCCACCATGTAAGATGTCCCTTGCTTTCCTGACATGATTGTGAAGCATCCCCAGCCATGTGGAACTGTAAGTCCATTAAACCTCATTCCTTTACAAATTACCCAGGCTTGGTTATGTTTTTATCAGTAGCAGGAGAACAGACTAATACATTTATTTTGCCAAAGTTAAGAACCCACCCATGACAAGCCTCAGGAAGTCCTGAGACATGTGCCCAAGGTGATAGAAGTACAGCTTGCTTTTATACATTTTAGAGAGACATGAGACATCAATCAATATATGTAAAATGTACATTTTTTTTTCCTTCAAGACAGGACAAATTGAAAGGTGTTTTTGCAGTTTAGAAGTAGATAAGACACAGTAGATTGCATTGTTTTAAGTCCTTTATCAGCCTACCACTGAATCCACAATTTAGTCAGACTTAGTGAATCTTCATTTTTTCATAAATGATACTGAAGAGGAAGCAATCAGATATGTATCTGTCTCATGTGGGCCTCAGAGGAATGACTTTGAATAGAATGGGAGGCAGGTTTGCCCAAAGCCCTTTCCAGTAAAGCACGCTTGTTGTCTGGAATATCACCGAAGGTTCTTTGTGTCGTGGCTATGAAAATCAAGGACACAGACACACAAAAGGTGAGGTTGGAGCAGAAATTTAATATGTAAAAGGAAAAAAAAAAAGCTCTCTGTCACAGAAAGGGGTCCCAAATGGGTTGCTGTGCTGCAGTAAAATGTAAGGATTTTTATAAATGTGCTACTGGGGAGAGGGTATCTTATCAACATAGGGTGCAAAAACAGGACCAGGTGTGCCATCTGCATAGAGCGAAGTCTCTGGCAGCCCCATCTCATGCTTTTATTATGCAGGTGGGGACTTAGCTTGGTCTGCTCCACGTTCCTTATCTCCTTCCACCATGCATGTGCTGAAAAAGGAGGGAGGACTTTCCATGCCAGGTCCCAGGTACCTCCTTGCAGCTGGGGGCATCCCAAACCCCATACAAGCTAACAGCTTTCCTAGCTCAGTGTGACCCCAGAAAAGGAAAGGAATGTGCTCATTAAGGCCCAGTGTTTTTATTGGGACCCATCCTATGTATGTGAACTTTGGTGATTACAAACAGAAATACCCTCTCTGCCAGAGTTGTTAATCTATATTTTACAGCCCGATCTTTCAGGCTGCTCTTTGTTAGAAGTGATCTCTTTGAACTGTGTCTGATTAGAAAAGAAGTTATTTTTGAGCTGATTCTTGTTAGAAGAAAAGTTTTTGCCAGAGACTCTTTCATCCTAACTATCTACCTAAATAATTTCTTTCTATCTCCTATTACACCAGCTGGACTCTTCTCTTTAGCTTAGTGATTTTGGGGTCTCAAGATTTATTTTCTCTTCACAATAGGCAGGTACAAAAGGAGACTTCATATGTAATTAAGTTGCTTGTATTAGTCCATGTTCAGGTTGCTATAAGGACATACATGAGGCTGGGTAATTTATAAAGAAAAATAGGTTTAATTAACTCACAGTTCTTCATGGCTGGGGAGGCCACAAAAAACTTACAATCATGATGCAAGGGGTAGCAAACACATGCTATTTCACATGACTGCAGGAGAGAGAAGTGTTAAGTGAAGAGGGAAGCCCCTCATAAAATTATCAAACCTTGTGATAACCCACTCACTAACAGGAGAAAAGCAGGAAGAAAACAGCCCGTATGATTCAATTATTTCCACCTCATTCCACCCTTGCAATGTGTGAATTATTACAATAAAAGGTGAGATTTGGGTAGGGACACAGAGCCAAACCATATCATTGATTTTATTTTCTTTAGAATTTACATTGTCTAGCTGTAAGAAAGCACAGCTTAACTTCTGCTGGTTTCAAGTTAGGAAAAATATTTAAAAAGGGAAATAATTGAAAATGTTATTTTGGAGACTTGTGCAAAGATACGCTTTAAAATTCAGTCCAAATTGTAGAAAATAATATAAATTGAAAAGCAAGTGGACAAGGTTAAAATCTATTAACTGATGCACTATAGTTTATTTTGAAATAATATTTCTCTCTATAATTCCCCAATTTTATTCGAGACAAAATCATAGTAGGACCAATTTATTTGTAAAATCAGTTTTAGGCTTATGAGACTTGGCCTGGTTTTTTTGTATAAGAGGCAGCAAAATAATCATTTAACATATTAGCTCTCTTTTTTTGTTTTCTGTTTTTTGTTTGTACATAGGCAATTTTATTCATAAATTGACTTTGCTAGAAATTTTTTGTAAGGAGTCAAAGGGTAGAATCTTTAAAATCTTCAAGCCCAGTCAATATTTTATCTGTGCCACCAGATAGCTATGTGAATTGGGTTACTTTCTCTTTTTTCAAGTTTCCAAGAAAACTTGGGAGTCCTGGGTCTGTCAGAAATTAAATTGTTTACTTACTACAGTTCAGGGCCCTGTAAAAAAAAAAAAAAAGTACATGCCAGTTTTCCCAAGGGGCTTTATCAGCTCTCCAGGTTAGATTCATTTTATAAAGTAAATATGAAAATATATAATTCAAGTTAAAGACTTAGTAAAATGACCATTGTCTCCAATTGTGCCCTGTTATGGAAGAAAGCAGATTTTTATTGAACCTATGCAAATAACTATTTTGATATAAGAATACTCACAGTTTCCAAATTTTGGAGAAATTATGTATATAAGAAGATATTATGTTTTTATTTTTTTCTTAATAAAGTATACCATACTCAATTGTTAACAACTGTGAATAGCTTAAAAGACAAACTTTTCCTGATTCTGAAAAAACAGAACATAAGTAATTAGCAAATGCTTTGAAGAATAAGCCATAAAAATAATTTCAGTCTTCTGTCAATTCAGTTCATGCAATTAAGTCCTGTCCTGCTTAATATTAGATTAACAATCATCATAAATCAATCAGGTATCAATGAGAGTCTTGGAAGTTTTAATCTCTATACCAATGGCACAATTTATAAAATTGTCACAATCGTATATTTAAGAGTACTCCTCAAAATTCTATAGATTATTATAAGCCACTTGATAAAGAATCAAAGTAAAACACCAACTGTAGATGACTGAAGTTTTAGAATAGCCATGGTTAAAGACAGAATTGAGGGGAAAATTTGGTTATTTCTGCAATAAACAGAAATTTTACATAATAATCATAAACACTACCGATAAAATATACTAAGACATATCAAATCACTTGGATCTCATACAATTTTGTAAAATATGCTCTTTAATTTATATAAATATGGTCCAATTATATAGTCCACATTTATTTAAATATAGTCCAAAGTTAAACACTTTTGCAAATTTGACATTGCTTCCTGCATATTTTAATTATACCAAATAAGCTGAATATGTTTAATTTTGGCTTTGGGGACCTAATATCAGAAAAGAATAATGAGGTCAAATGACTGAATTTAGAATTTTATTTTGTGAAGTTTGTCAAATATCAAAAGTTTACAATGTTTGATATTACAAAATAGGATTACAGATTGTTGTAATGTAACTTATTTATTTAGTCCAGTGAGAACTCAGTGATTTTGAAAGAAAGCAAAAACTTTTATTTTTCAAAGAGAAGAATTAATTTTCTAAACAATAACCCCTTATAAGAACAGCATGAGAGAAGTTAAAACTGTCTCTCAATTCTGAAAAATAAATCTATTACATTATAATTACTTTTACCATAAAATTTAATTTCAAATGATCTCTTATAAACTTTTATAAGTTTTTCAAATTAAAAAGTGGATTAATTCTTCAAGAAACCCTTGTCAATTAATGTTTACTGTATAAAGAAACTTTCAAGTAATTTCATCTTTCAAAATTAGCTTTTACAATCTTACAAACCACTTCTTCTGTAACAGTCCCTGGGCCTGGAGTGGTTGAGTAGATTCAATTTCTGGCCTTGTGTCTTAAGTGTGTGATTAATTTTTATTGTCATTTTCTTCCACATCTCTAGATGGGGCTTCAATTGCTGTCAGAGTTTAAAATTTAGCAAGACTCGGTGTCTTTTTAATTTTTATTGTATTTATTTTTTTTTCCTGAGACAGAGTCTCACCCAGACTGGAGTGCAGTGGTGCAATCTCGGCTTACTGTAACCTCTGCCTCCCAGGTTCAAGCAATTCTCCCTGCCTCGGGCTCCCAAGCAGTTGGGATTACATGTGCCCGCCACCACGCCCAGCTAATTTTTGTATTTTTTATTAAAATGGGATTGTGCCGTTTTCGCCAGGCTCGTCTCTAACTCCTGCCCTCAGGAGATCCACCCTCCAAAGCCTCCCAAAGTGTTGTGTATCCTTTTTAGACCTAGGAATCAAAGATCAGTAATGTAGCAGCACAAGGCCTTTAAAAGTTACGCAGATAGTTACATTAACGTAATAACATTAATTTATATTTTCTCAAAATCTCAGTATTCCTAAGTAGTTGAAAAACTTAAAAACAGCTACAGAGGAAGTATTTCAAGAAAATATAAAATTTGTTTTATGCCATTTACCAAATGGGAAAAAAACACCTTCAGCAGTGTGACTGTGTTTCCCTGTGGGGAAATCCATGTAGATAACCTGCAAGTCAACTCTAATGAAACAAAGTATTTGATTAATTAGACATAGGAAGAATGTGTCTTGGATTACAAGTGAAGATTTTGGTTTCATAGACAAATATAGACATTTTAAAAAACCCAAGAGTGCAGAATACTATATTGAAATAAAACATTTTATTAAGAACTTTAATATAAAAGATTTTTAGCATCAGGCAATCATAGCAGTTAGAAGCTAACAACGTTAGAAGTTAACTCTGTTAGAGGCTAACTGCTGTAAGAAAAAAATTGTTAGATGAGCTCATGAAAAATTTGAGATCCTCTCAAGCCTTCTCAAAAGAGAATAAAACTGGCAAGACGCAGTAAGAGTTAAACTTTTGGGTTAAAAAATTAAAATATCTTATAATTTTATTGAGTAAATCAATACTTTAAGACAATTTTTCATTCTAACCAATCTTTAGTATATTTATATATTTTTATATGAAAGCCGGATCTCTACAAATCTATAAGGACTATTATAAATACTTCCCTTTTAATTATAGTCAACTTCATAATATGAAGTTATTTTAATAAATTAACTTTTTACAAACCTTAGTTTGACTTACAAAAAATGCTTATGGCATACTTGAACATATAGTTTTATTCTAAACATCACTCTTTCTTAAAGTCATTTTTATTTTAGGATAAAAAGTTGCAATACAAGATTCTTTCTCATATAAAATTATTTTTATTTTTTTATTTTAACCTTTCATACCAAAAGTACTCCTCTATGTCTAAAAATTTCTTTTTTTTTTTTGAGACAGAATCTTGCTCTGTCACCCAGGCTGGAGTGCAGTGGCATCTCTCTTATTTACTGGTTATGTTTAGGATGTTTTATAAGTAACCTCTGAATTAAATAAAATCTTTTTGTAAGAACAAATATTTTACAAAAATATTTTCTTATACTATACATTTTTTAAAATGATTAGCAATGACCTAAACATTTAGTCAATATCTATTATTTAATTAAACTTTAGATTTTTAAATTGTAGAACAAGTTTATTTAAAAGGTTTATTTTGTTACATTAACTTAATTTATTTTTTAAATAGCTTACCTAGATCATTTATGAAAACTATAATACTCATCCTTTAAAGTTTTTTCCCTGTTATCCATATTATAACCCATGAATTTCAGGCGTTTACCTAAGTAAAATTCTTATTAAATAAATGATTGTATTTCCAATAACTATTTACCTGTTTTTTATTAAAACAATAATATTAAACATCTTATTTGTCAAATTACAAAGATCATTCTGGTTTTAACTAGGTTAATAATTTTATAATCTTCATAGAAATGTTTCACACCATATAACATCCAGCTGCAATTTTAAATATAAAATCACTCGATCAATTGATATAAACCATAAGGTATTCTGATAATTGTTAAAATATTTCTAATTTTATTTTACCAATAATTTTGAAGCCAGCTTATTTATTACATATTTATTTAAGTTACATGTACTTCAGATGCATTAGGGCTCATTGACTTAATTTAAAATAGTTATTTATTTTAAAGTCAATTTTGTACCTTGTAGCCATAACACATAACAAAAATATATATATATATGTACAGAATACATACAAGCACACATTCACACTAATACAAAGATACTAGAGCTTTTACTTTAAAACTCTAGCTATGGAATATCAATACAAACTCAACAGATGTTCAACAAAAAAGGGTTAGATGTAAACAGTGGTTGTCATCTTAAAACCATTAGAAAGGCCCTGTAAACTGGAAAACAAAATATTTTTAAGCCAAAAACATATCCTCATCTTTCTTTATAAACTTCACCATAAATTGATTATACTCTCTTACTATTCTAATTTTTAGTAACCCTAATTCACAGTGAGAAGCCTAGGATTACTTAATTTAACATGACATGAGTTTAAGATTTTAAATTACTGAAGACAATTATGAGTCTAAATTTACCAAATTAATATTTGTAAAGCAATGTAAAATGTAAAGGTGACTCTAAAAAAATAGATGTACATTTTCTTTACAAAGCATTTCACTAAACAGACTTAACTTGATTGGAGGTCTTTGAAACACAGCTTGATTACATTACTGCCCTTAGAGTGGGACCATTTAAGAAAAAGGGCCAAGAAAACATGCAGTTTTTAATTCATAAAGTACAATTGCTTATGCAAATGTGCAAAGAAATGAGTAGCCTTCTATAGTGATGACCATTTCCTGTAAACTGCCCTCAGCCACACCTAACATAGCTTTCAAAGCCACCCCTAAAATTACCGCTTTCGTTCACTATTGCACACACCATGAATGAATCCTCTCAAAGTACAACGTAATTCTGGTAGCATCCAAAGCCAAAAACATGACACAATACAAGAAAGCAGAGCTTTATACTTGCTCTGCTTTATACCGAAGAATCTGCCAATGATTGAAACCACAAAGGAAGCAGAAAAACTCCCAACATGTTAGTGGCAAGATACAAGAGGAACCCTCCTCCCTGCTCCCACTCAGGGACCTGATTTGGAGCTGCCTCCTAAGGGAGCAGTGGTGTCCTCAGTGCCCCTTGGTGTCCTCACTGCTCCCTGGTTTCCTGAGCACCCCCTGGTGTCCTGAGTACCCCCTGGTGGTTGTGAGCAACCCCTGGTTTACTAAGCACATCGTTGTGTCCTGTGAGCCCCTTGTCCTCAACGCACCCTGGTGTTCTGATCGCCTCCTGTAGGTTCTGAGCTATCCCTTGCGTCCTGTGCGCCCCTGGAGGTCCTGAGCACCCCCCGGTGTCCTGAGCACGGCCTGGTGATTCTGAGATGCCCCTGGTGTCCTGAGCGCCCCCCTGGGGTTCTGAGCACCCCTGGTGGTTCTGAGCACACCCTAGTGGTTCTGAACCACCTGGTGTCCCGATCGTCCCTGGTGGTTCTGAATGCCTCCTCATGTCCTGAGTGCTCCCTAGTGGTTCTGAGTCCCCTGGTTTCCTGAGTACCCCCTGGTGGTTCTGAGCACCCCCTGGTGTCCTGAGCGCCCCCTGGTGTCCTCAAAACCCCCTAGTGGTTCTGAGCCCCCTGGGGTCCTAAGATCCCCCTAGTGGATCTGAGCATCCCCTGGGGTCCTGAGGGCCCCCTGGTGGTTCTGAGCACCCCTGCTATCCTGAGCTACCCCTCACCACTGTGTCTGGAGTGCCCCATGGTGGTTCTGAGTGACCCCCCCCACAACCCCCAGTGTCCTGAGCGCCCCCTGGTGGTTCTGAGCACCCCTGCTATCCTGAGCTACCCCTCACCACTGTGTCTGGAGTGCCCCATGGTGGTTCTGAGTGACCCCCCCCACAACCCCCAGTGTCCTGAGTGCCCCCTGGTGGTTCTGAGCACCCGCTGTTTTCCTGAGGCTCCGCACCCCCAGGTGGTTCTGAACATCCCTTCTTGTCATCAGTGCCCCATGGTGGTTCTGAGCACCCTCTGGTGGTTTTGAGTGCCCCCTTGTGTTCTGAGCGCCCCCTGGTGGTTTTGAGTAACCATGGTGTCCTGAGCACCCCCTGGTGTCCTGAGCATCCCCTGATGGTTCTTAGCGCCCCCTGATGTCCTGAGCACCCCCTGGTGGTTCTGAGAAGCATCTACCAGGCAGTCCCCTCCTGTCCCCCTGCAGGGAGGTTGGTGTCTGAGCTCCCTCAGATGTCCCCTCACTGTGTCCCTCAAAGTAATACACAGAGTTTTCCTGAGCTCTCAGGTTAATCATCTTAAAAGAGAATCTCCTGAACTGAGTGTATTTGAGGATTGTTAATCATCTTTTTACTCAAGGAGAGTCCCACTGAGAACTTCCATTTGAATTATTGTTATTACCCACACCCATCCCTGTCATGAAGCCTGCTGGATCAAGCTTATGCTGTTTTCAGTGAAAGTGAATCCAGAGGCTTTGCAGAAAAGGCAGAATTCCTGGTCTGTAGTATTTCTCTGTCTGACTCCGTTAGTTAACTTCACAGGGGCCTTCTGCAAACACAGAGGCAACAGACTGAGAACAGCCCCACCTTTGAGCAGCCACAGCAGGGCCTGATCCACGGGGAACCTGGATATTGAGAGTGATGACAAGAGAAGCCCAGATGAGCACAGACCCCATGGTGTGGACACTGAGGAAGGGCACAGATGTGGGGTGGCTCCTCACCAGGATCTACAGGAACAGGGGATGAGCTACTTTTCATTTGCAGAGGAGGGGCTTCATTTCCTTGTCTTTCTCCCTGGGGACATGAGTGCACTGCTCAGCAGGCCTCTTCCCATCTCTGTCTCTGGAATCCAGGGAGGGCAGGGTCAAAGGATTCCTGGGACTGGATGATCTGCCCATTACTCTTTTTTTTTCTCATATGTGGACCCCTATAGGGTATCTTTACAGTATCAACATTTATCAACAAATAAGTACAGTAAACAAATAAAAATAAACCTTGCCCAGAGGAAATGGACTCCTGCCTGTAGGCTGTGCAATTAGAGCTGTAAAGGACTGTCTTCTACAATAAAGGAAAGTCTTCAGTTAGAATTTTAAAAATGACAATTTCTACAAACTAGCAGAGCTGGAGTCCATAATTACCACTATCCTAAGCTCATCTTGCCACATAACTGTTCATTGTCAGCTATATGTGCTTGTCTGAGGAAAAAGTCAATGTGGGGACATGTGTGCTTATCTGAGGGAAGAGTTCACATGAAGACAGCGGTGCTTGTCTGAGGGAAGAGTCAACCTGAGGATGCGTTTGTCTGAGGGAAAGGTCCACGTGGGGACAGGTGTGGGCATTGTCTGATGGTAAATGCCCATTCAGAGACGGTGTGTGCCTGGACTGAGCTGAAGTTTGAGGGAAATCTTTCTCAGTCAAAGGAAGATGCGAATCATCTGGATTAATTGCTTGTCAGCAGGGAAACTTGGTTGCACATGAACCTGATAAAAGAAAAGTCTCTTGTGAATGGAAACATCTTATGTGCAAATGGGGAAAGTTACTTCATTCTTTGTTGCCTGCATCTCATGCAATTCCCTGCCCACACGGTGTAAATGTATTTGATATTTTATTTTTGTACACTTTGCATTTTATCCTGGGGTTCATGATGTGCTACATAATTTTATAAGTTGTATATATTTAGATTCATAGTTTACATCATAGAATTATGAGAATTAACAAATTGTGTCATGCGTTCACTACTGCAGATCATAAAAAAGTTTCACTGTTTGCAAACAGTACCTGTTTCTCCTAATGCATACCCTCTCTCTAAATTTCTAGAAAATCCTCATATATTTATGACATCTACAGTTTTGTCTTTTACAGAATGTCAAATAAAATGTATACAACATATTTCAAATAACCTCACTGAAGAAGGTGGCACATAAAGTTTCTCACCTATATAACTTAGAAGTCAGGGTGTTCTGTAAATCTAAAGTATAAAGAAACTGCACTTAAACACTTTTTTCTAGTCAATAAACATACTTCCAACAGGGGTACAAGTTAACAATTCTAATACCACGATGCATATATTCTAAATTGTACAACAAATTGAATGAATGGCAAATGATGGGAGGGGTTCCTCACTTTGCAGTAGGTGGTTATGGACAGGCAAGGAAGGAAAGCTTGAAACATTCATGTATCATCATAGTAGATTGTAGATACCAGTGTTCTAAAGTTTGATGCAATAAACATACAGAAGATTGGATACATAAATAGATTAGATGGGTCCATTAACATGGGTTAATATATACATACACATTTTCTAGGCCTGTTAGCTTAGAGGTTCTAGAAACACTGACAGTACATTAACAACACACACACCCAACATCATAATTTTGTGTTTTAATATAATTATTTAATATCAAGGACCAGCAATCCTTGGAGAAATAACTGATTCTATGTGTAGAAAAGATAATAGAGATAATGAGCTTAGTATTTCTTGTAACACCAGGAAATAGGGAAGTGATCAAAAACAAAAGGATGGGGCATGCTGTAAAAATACAGAATCCAAACTAAATGAGCTCACAGAACCTAAAAAAAAGCTGTGGTGATTTGAGTGATAAAATAAATAATGTAGCACCAGATCTTCTCCATAGTAAAAAATAAACATTCATGAGCCAACACCGATATTAACAGATTATTGAATAAAGAAAATTAGAAAAAAGGCACCTTCCATTCAGAAGAATTCTAAACATCTTAATAATCTTCTCATTAAATAGGAGAAATTCAAATAATTATGCTGTGATTGTGGCCTGACATTAGAGACAAGAGAAAAATCCTGTTAGTGGAATTCATAATTAGTTTTTAGATATCATGCCGAAAGTATGAGCTATGAAATAATTATTTTATGTAAGTTTACACACACACACACACACACACACTATATATATATGCACACACACACATATGTATATAAATATTTTTCTGCCACAGACACTGATATGGGAGTAAAACAACAACTACAATTTGGAGAATACACTTGTAAAACACATATTTGTTAATCAATTTTTTGTTAACTTCGTGAGTGACTTAAATAATGGGTATATAAGGAAACTTACAACTGATCAAAAAGAAACAATGCAATAAAAAATAATCCACATACCATACGAGACACTTCATCACAATTATATGAAATAATTAAATACAAAATTTTAATTAGAAATATGTGCGTTTAAACAACAATGAGATATCACTACTAATCTATTAGAATAGTTAAAATACGCAATACTCATAATGCCAAATGGCAATGAGGATGCGGAAGAACAAGATCTATCATGCATTGCTGGCATGAACACAAAATTATGATTGCACAAAATGGAAAACATTAAAACATTTTGATATTTTATATAATGGAGATAAGTGTAGAGTTAAAATGTGATCTAGCAGCTGTGCTCCGAAACATTAACAACACCCGTTCCAAAACTTATGCTCGCACTAATATTTTCAGAGGAATTCTATTATTGGTTTTATTAATTTGATTTGTTTTCCACTCCCTGAATTTTGCTTACAGAATAAAAGTTGTATGGAAAATTTCCCACATAATTAGAGTCCATACACATTTCTATTTTCCTTTTTTCAGCAATGACTTAAACTTGCTTTCTAAAAAAAGTCTTTAAAGCAAATAAAATCCCTGTCATCTCTCAAGCCCAGCACTGCTGCCACCTCCCTCAGGATTTCCGACTGCCTCAGGATGTGGGTTTTCACATTGTGTGTCTCGCACAGTAGTACACATCTATGTCCTCAGATCTCTGACTGCTCTGCTCCATGTAGGCTGTGCTCGTGGACATGTCCCTGGTCATGGTGACTCTGCCCTGAAACTTCTGTGCATAGCCTGTCTTACCATTGCCAGAGTAGATCCCTCCCATCCATTCAAACCCTTATCCAGGGGCCTGTCGCACACAGTGAATATCGTAGCTGGTGAAGGTGTATCCAGAGCTTTGCGGGACACCTTCACTGAGGCCCCAAGCTTCCTCCTTCAGCCCCAGACTGCACCAGCTGCACCTGGAATTGGGCACCTGTGGAGAGAATACAGGAGTGGATGAAATTCTTTTTGACTGAAAAGAGTCCTCTCATCCTTCGGAGTAGGTGGTCCTTTACCTGTAGCTGCTGCCACCAAAAAAATGATCCTTCAGGTCCAGTCCATGGTGAGGAGCTGTGTTCTCAGCAACTTCTCTAGAGGAGGGATGTGGTTGTTGGGTGATGCTCTCAGGGCACAGGAATAACCATATTTAATCTCAGTGGATCTCATGATATTTGCATATTCATGATTCAGAGAATTTCATAACTCAAGACCTGATTCAGGACAAGAAAGAGAGGATAAATGGCACATCAGCCATACAAAAGTGAGATGGTGATGGTCCAAGTCCTAATCCCACTTGAGGAAATGCATGCCCTGCTCCATTTCCAAACACTTTGTGGACAGAGGTCCTTTCACTGAAGAACCAGCACCCACAGGACGCGTTCCTCACAGTGAACCCATATTTGATTAGCATGGAGACAATCTGGATCATTTCTTGGACCATCACTATGACACTGAGCAGATGCCTTTGCCTCATTCTGGTCTCATCAGCCACCCGCACAGACCACTGGTGACTCTGAGAAAGAGACTGCTGAATGTCCCATGTGAGTGTCCAGCAGGGCCTATGGACAAGCTATGAGATCTGCCGGGTGCTCCTGAGACAGTGTCTTCAGCATCTGCCTGAGATCCTAAGATCTTTAACAGAAGACTTTTAGTTTACTGATTTGGCCTGTGATGTGTGATTGGCGCTGATTTTCTCATAAGACTGACAATAGCAATGAAGGGTTGGCATAGCAATTAGGAGTTCTTCATGAACTCCCAGCTCTCAAAATAATTTCCAAGGAATCTGTGTTTTGAATAAGCTTGGGTTTTATTTCTCACTCTATTGAAAATAATTTTGTGATGTATTTACATCAGGAAACAAGACACTCTAACAAGAAAGCTGTTTTTAGGTGAGGTGCAAAGTAGTGGAGAGATGGAGGTGTCCTTGAATTCTCAGAATTGCTGGAACTTGAATACCAAGTTCACCTCTGAAAGGCAGTAGTCTATCTGTGAGGATATCAATCAGCTCTGCCTTCAGGAATCTTTGGATGTGGAAAAGATCAAGAGTGTGATTTATTTTTATCCATCGTGGTTAGAGGGAAACTTCCGGTCCCAGGAAGTGGGTGATTTTAACAGAAGCACCTGAGACCTTTCCTTCTGAGTCGTTTTGAATCCTGAGATCTATTGGAGATCTTAGGAGAAAGCAATGGGGCAGATCTCCATTCTCCTTAATGTGTGATCCTGAGGATGTGGCCTGACCTCTGTACACTTCCGTGTTAAAAGATGTAGATTGGGGATTGCAGTGACAATTTCATATGCAAACTCTATAATAGGTCAGCACTGGAGAATAGTCTCATCACCAAGATTACTGCAATTACCTTTCCTGGGAACCAGAGAGAACCTCCGTGACCCCTCTCATCTGAGCACACAAGGAACTCTGCTTCTGCCCTGACAGATCACACCTGTGACATGGGGCAGGACAATGACAATCAAGTCTAGTGTCCTCATTCATATATTGACCAATCTAGCTCAATCCTTCTATCTCTGAAAGGCCCTCTCCTCCACTGAATTGCATGAACATACCTTTGGGTGTGGGGCATTACAGCTTTGTTATTTGATATTAGTTTAGTGAATTACATAATAAATAATCTGCCTCCATGGACGCTGGCAACAGGAGAATCATCAGAAGCTGGGTGAGTCATATAATCAGGACAAAACTGTGCTCTCTTCTTCGGACCTGGAAAGAGTGGGCTGACCTTGTGTGGGGCAACAGAGGGGAGGAGACAGACCAAACATCCAGAACCAGATGAGCACCTCACTTGCCAGGTAGTCTCTGGGCCTTTTGTTTGAACACATGCAGAAGGACCTGTGCTCACCTTCAGGAAAATGGTGAACTTGGAAAAAAGATCACAGTGACCAATAATTTTTTACTTATCGAGAAAAAAGTGTCATAGGTCTCTATGCATCAGTATGCATGTGTACAGGTTGCTACACAAAAAAGAGGAAATTATATTAGCTGGAAAGAAAACCAAAGAGCTTCTGAATGTGTAGATGTTGTTATTCTCAAATATGCTAGCTCCCATTTTAGGATGCTGCTCCCTAGGGGCCAGGACACTGGGGCCGACAGAACATGCTGCTGAGGCTCAGTTCTGGACAAGAGCTACTGAGAACCAGAGACTCACTTCTTCCACACAGCCTCACTGATGGATGAAGGCTCTGCCCTGGGTGCAGCAGCACTGAAGACGTTGGCCCCCTGGTTCCCAACCCTGCTTCTATGGAAGAAGGTCTACCCCAGCAAGAGCTGCATGCTGATAAAGTGGAAAGTTTCTCCCCAACCCTGCACTGAGCACTCAGCTCCTACATTGAAGAAGAAAAACACTCCTAATCTCCACCTGCAGAATCTTATCTTGGAGCTCTGTCTTAGGAGCAGGGGTGAGGCTGAAATTTGGTCATAAAATAGAGTCCTGAATCTGATCTTGAAGGACCTGACTTCATTTACAACAGAGTGTGGAGAATTACAAAGCCCAAGAGTTGCTTCAAAAACGGTGGAGGCTGTGGTAAAATGCACTTGGACGGAGATGGGTGAATGCATGGGAGATCCAGGCTAAACTGCAGGGCTGCTGGCCTGCAGGAGAGAACCAAGAAGAAAGAGAGCTGGGAAGAATTCTCCTGGGATCAGTACAAATGTCAGGCACTGTTTGTTCAAAGGCGCCCATGTTTGTTTGGTTCCATCTGTAGAGCAACTTAGACCTCAGTGCATTGTTGAAAATATAAACTTCCAACTGCAAGTAGTGGAGCTCAACATCTGGTCCTGGTCAGGGAAGAGACAGAGAGAGCCCAGCCCAAACCAATGACATGCGAGGGTGACAGTGAAATCCACAACTGTGTCTCTGGGGATCTTTCAGGCAGGCCTTCTGTCACTCAGAAGAAAGTCTGGAGTTCACCTGTAATGCTTTATGTCAAATTTTCAAAGACATTCATGTTGTTTTTAGTTTCTAACATACACACACCACACCCACACTCACACACAATGTTAAACATCTGAATACATGTGTGTGAACATATGATTTTAATCCTTTGTAGGACATACTTAGGAGTGAGAGTTCTAGGTCATGGATTAAGGACATGTTTAATTTTATAGGAAACTGTAAATGATTTTCCCAGAAACTGTTTCATTTTGCATTCCCACTAGCAATCTATTAGTCTCTAGGGTGCCTGACTTCTTCACCGACGCTGATATTGTCAGTATTTCTTCTTTATTTTTTGTCTTTCTAGAAAGTCTATGGTAGTGTCTCCTTTTGGTCTTGATTTGCAGTTCTCTAGTGGAAAATCACATTCATATGCTGGTGTGTCATCTGTACATCTTCGAGGTTTGCCGGTTCATATTATAATTACATTGGTAGATATATGACTTGCAAATATTTTCTCCTTTGCAGCTTGTCCTTAATTTTATTGATAGTCACTTGAGTAGAAAATGTTTTAAAATTTGAAGTTCAACTAACATTATTTTCATTTATTGGTCACAATTTTAATTTTCAGTATTGTTGATCAACTGTTAATAATCATATTTTAATTATATTTGTTTTTATTTTATATGTATAAATTTGTGGGGAGTGACTGCAATTTTGTTACATATATATATTGCATAGTAGTCTTGGCTTTAATGTATCCATGATCCAAATAATGTACATTGTACCCATTAAGTAATTTCTCACCATTCTCCCACCTTCTGCTCTCCCATCTTTCTGAGTCTCCAATGTCCATCATTCCTTTCTCTATGTCCCTGTGCACATATGGGTTAGCTCTCATTTATAAGTGAGAACATGTGGTGTGTGATGTTCTGTTTCTCATTTATTATACTTAAAATAATGATGAATTCCATCCATGTAGCTGCAAAAGATATGATTGCATTCCTTAATATGGCTGGATAGTATTTAAATGTATATATATGTAACATTTTCTTTATAAAATTATCTGTTGTTAGGCATAGGTTAATTCCTAAGTTTGATGACTGGGCTATTATGAATAGTTCTGCAAGAAAACAAAAGTCTGCTTATCATTCTGATATAATGATTTATTTTTCCTTTAGGTAGTTGTTTGTGGTTATTGAATCAAAGTAGTTCTACTTTTACTTCTCTGAAAAATCTCCATACTGTTTTCCATAGAGGCTGTGCTAATCTACATCCTCACCACAAGTGTCCGAGCATTCCTTTTGCCTTCAATCCTCACCAATACCTGTTATTTTTGGCTCTTTAATAGTAGCCATTCTGACTGGTTTAAGAAATATCATTGCAGTTTTAATTTGCATCTCCCTGATAATTAGTGCTGTTTAGCATTGTTTACTTATTTATCATCCAGCATTTTCCCATGTATATCAATACATCAACTGGTGTACCTTAAATACATACAATTTTATTTGTCAACTTTAGCTCCATAAAGCTGAAAATGTAACTCAGTCTTATAATAAAAAAATGCATACTTATATTTCTACGTATTTTATCAATATGTGAGAATATAAACAGAAAAACTTGTACGAAAATAGTTATAACAGTTTGTTTATAATATTTATGTTGGAAAGAAATTTAAATTTCATCAACAGGAAAACAAATATACATATTGTCATTATTTCACACAATAAACTGATTACTTAATAAACTGTCATTTACTGATGTTATGGATTGATTCAGATATGAAATATTCATATGTGTATTAGTACGTACATATGTATATATATGATGACAAAACCTTGAGACATGAAATTACATAAATAAACCTAAAAAATAGCAAAAATAAGTTCAAAACAGAAAAAATTAACCTATAGTGACAAAAATTAGAACATTTTTCTATTTGCATTTTTCTGATGGTTAGTGGTGATGAGAATCTTTTAAAATATTGCTGGCCACCTGTAAGTCTTCTTTTCAGAAGTGTCTGTTCTTGTTATTTGCCCATTTATTAATGGGGTTATTTGTCTTTTGATTCTTGATTTGTTTAAGTTTCCTATACATTCTTGATATGGTTTGATTGTGTCCCCACACAAATCTTATCATGAATTGTTGCTCCCATAATTACCATGTGTTGTGGGAGGGACCCCGTGGGAGATAATTGAATCATGGTGGGGGGGTCTTTCCCATGCTATTCTCATGATAGTGAATTAGTCTCATGAGATCTGGTGATTTGATAAAGGGGAGTTTCCCTGCATGAGTTCTCCTCTCTTGCTGATGATTTTATAAAGGGGAGTTTCCCTGCATGTCCTCTCTTCTCTTGTATGCCACCATGTGATATGTGCCTTTCACATTCTGCCATGATTTCGAGGCTTCCCCAGCAACGTGGAAGTGTGAGTCTATTAAACCTCTTTCTCTTGTAAATGCCCAGTCTCAGGTACGTCTTTATCAGCAGCATGAAAAGCAACTAATACAGTAAATTGGTATCAGTTGAGTGAAGTGCTACTGATAAGATACTCAAAAACATAAAAGCGAATTTGGAACTGGAAAACACGCTGAGGATGAAACAGTTTGGAGGGCTCAGAACAAGACAGAAAAAAATGTGTGAAAGTTTGAAACTCTCTAGAGATTTGTTGAATGGCTTTGGCCAAAATGCTGATAATGATGTGAACAATAAAATCCAGGCTGAGGTGGCCTCAGATGGAGATGAGGAACTTGCTGGGAACTGGAGCAAAGTTGACTCTAGTTAGGCTTTAGCAAAGATACTGGTGGCATTTTGCCTCTGCCTTAGAGATTTGTGGAACTTTGAGCTTGAGAGAGATGATACCAGGTATCTGGCAGTAAAAAATTCTAAGCAACAAAGTATTCAAGTGTGACTTGGGTGCTGTTAAACACACTCAGTTTTAAAAAGGAGGTAGAACATAAAAGTTCAGAAAATTTGCAGCCCGACAATGCAATAGAAAATAAAATCCCATTTTCTTAGGATAAATTCAAACCAGCTGCATAAATTTACATAAGTAATGAGGACCCAAATGTTGGTCACCAAGACAATGCAGAAAATGTTTCAGGGCATGTCAGAGACTTTTGTGGAAGGTTCTCCCATCGTAAGCCAGAGACCTAGGAGGAAAAAATGGTTTCATGGGCTGGGCTCAGGGTCCCTCTGCTGTGTGCAGTCTAGGGACCCAGTTCCTTGCATCGGAGCTGCTCCAGCCATGATTAAAAGGGGCCAAGGTACATACAACTCAGGCTGTGGCTTCAAGGGGTGAAAGCCCCAAGCCTTAGCATCTTCCATTTGGTGTTGAGCCTGCAGGTGCACAGAAGTCAAGAATTGAGGTTTAATAACCTCTGCCCAGATTTTGGAGGATGTATGTAAATGCCTGGATGTCCAGATAGAAGGTGGCTGCAGGGAGGGGCCCACATGGGAACCTCTGTTAGGGGCAGCGAGGAAAGAAAATGTGGGGTGTGTGCTTTCACACAGAGTCCCCACTGGTGCATTGCCTAGTGAAGCTATGATTAGAAGGCCGCAGTTATTCAGACCCCAGAATAGTAGATCCACCAACAGCTTGCACCATGCACCTAGAAAAGCCATGGACACTCAGAGCAAGCCAGTGAAAGCAACTGGGTGAAAGACTGTACCCTGCAAAGCCAGAGGCATATAGCTGCCCAAGACCATGGGAACCCAACACTTACATCAGCATGACCTGGATGTGAGACATGGAGTCAAAATAGATCTTTTTTGAGCTTTAAGATTTGACTGTCCCACTGGATTTTGGACTTGTACAGGGCCTTTAGCCCCTTTGTTTTGGCCAATTTCTGCCATTTGGAATTGCTCTATTTACCCAATACCTGTACTCCCATTGTGTCTAGGAAGTAACTAACTTACTTTTGATTTTACAGGCTCATAGGCAGAAGGGACTTGCCTTGTCTCAGATGAGGCCTTGGAATGTGGACATTTCAGTTAATGCTGAAATAAGTTAAGAATTTGGGACTGTTGGGAAGGCATGATCCATTTTGAAATGTGTGTACATGAGATTTAGGAGGAGCCAGGGGCAGAATGATATGATTTGACTGTGTCCCCACCCAATTCTCATCTTAATTGGAGCTTCAGTAATTTCCTAATATTGTGGAATAAACCCCCTGTGAGATAATTAAATCGTGGGGCCGGATCTTTCCCATGCTATTCTCTTGAGAGTGAATGTCTCATAATATCTGATAGTTTTATAAAGGGGGATTTTCCTGCACAAGTTCTCTTTTCTTGTCTGCTGCCATATGGGACGTGCCTTTCACATTCCACCATGACTGTGAGGCCTCTCTAGCCTTGTGGAACTGTGGATCAAACCTCTTCTTCTTCTTTTTTGATAAATTGCCTAATATCGGGTATGTCTTTATTAGCAGCATGAAAACCAACTAATACAATTCTGGATATTAGGGCATTGTTGGATGCAACATTTGTGAATAACTTCCCACAATCTGTAGGTTGTCTGCTTACTATGCTGATAGTTTTGTTTGTTTGTTTGGTTGGTTGGTTGGTTAGCTGGTTGGTTTGCTGCATAGTAACTCTTTAGCAAATTAGTCTCTCCTTATCTATTTTTGTTTTTGTTGCAATTGCTTTTGGATACTTAGCCAA
This sequence comes from Pan paniscus, assembly GCF_029289425.2. Taxonomy (NCBI): domain Eukaryota; kingdom Metazoa; phylum Chordata; class Mammalia; order Primates; family Hominidae; genus Pan; species Pan paniscus. The sequence continues at coordinate 38,411,006 of NC_073267.2, read as the reverse complement.
AAAGTATTTGTCAAAGCTGGTGTCGAGAAGAGTATTTTCATGTTGTCTTCAAGGATTTTTATAGTTTGATGTCTTACATTTAAATCTTTTATCAATTTTGAGTTAATTTTTATATATGTTGAAAGCAGACATCCAGTTTGAATCTTTGTCATATGGCTAGCTAGTTGTCCCAGTACCATTTATGGAACAGGGAATTCCTTTCTCATTTCTTGTTTTTTTTGTCAGCCTTATCAAATATCATATGGTTGTAGGTGTGCAGCCTCACACCACTCAAATTTTTATCACTAAAATGTCAAAAACCAATGGATACTGATGGGGCTGTGGTGAAAAGAAAACACTTACACACTGTTAATGGGAATATAAATTAGTCCACCCACTTTGGAAAGCAGACTGGAGATTTCTCAAAGAACTTAAAACGGAGATATTATATGAACCAGCTATCCTTCTACATGGTATACACTACAAGGTAAACAAATAATTCTACCAAAGAGACACATGTGTGTGTATGTTTATTGCTGTGTTATTCACCGTGGCAAAGACAAAGATCAGCCCAGATGCACATCAGTGGTAGAGTGGATATATAAAATGTGGTATATGTAAAATGTATAATACTACACAGCCATAAAAAAGAATGAAATCATGTCCTTTGCAGCAAAACAAATGGAGTTGGAGTTCTTAATCCTAAACAAATTAATTCAGGAAAAGAAAACTGAACACCATATATTCTCCTAAGTGGGACCTCAGCATTGAGCACACATGGATAAATATGGGAGCAACAGACACTGTGGACTGCTAGACAGTGGAGGGAGAGGGTGATGAAATCTGTATTCCAAACCTCAGCATCACCCAATAATCCCATGTAACAAATCCACACATGAACCCTCTGTTTCTAAATTATAAAGTTGAAATAAAAAAAAAAAATCCTTATGTGAGAACTAACTGGAAGCACTGAAGAGGACACTTTGTGGGGAGATGGACCTGTTCCTCACCCTCACTTAGCTGCTGTAGACAAGTATGTGCACATTTGCCTGAAACCCTCTAACTGTACCTGGAAAATCTGTGCATTTTGTATATGCTAATTTTATCTCACAAAAATGGAAAATAGACAATTGTAGAAAAATATTTTATATTAAAATTAAAATCTTAAAATAAATATGAAAATTCAAATACAAAATGAGAATGTGATTGTTACAATAATTATTAATGTGCATTCAGCTATATCTACTAGAATAAAATCACAGAAATAAGAAAGATAAATGTAAAATCTGAAAATAAAAAAATTAATGAACACACTGAAGACACCTGGGACCCACAGGTGGGGTGACTTGACCTTCAGTCATCCTCTTGGTGATTTGAGGGTTTTCCCAGGAAACGATGAGACATAGTTTTTCAATGGGGTTCTGGTGACCCTGGTGAGATGTCTGAAGGTCCCCGAGGCCTGACCATCCAGCCAGCGCCCCTGGCCTGTGGACGCCCTGCCTGCCCTGCAGAGGCGGTTGGCAGTGCCACCTGGCTTTTGGCCGGGTCCTGGGGAGGCAGAGAGAGGCCAATTTTGGTTCTCACTCCTGGCCCCCCAGAGGGCACAATGAGGAGCCAGTAGGGAGAGGATAGGAGAAGAGGAGGAGGAGGAGCGGTGTCCCCGGCAGCAGGATTCCCACTTGGAGCACAAAGTGAAGCAAGCACAGGGGAGGGGGACTAGAATCAGTCCCCCACAGCAAGCACAGAAAGGAGGAGCTGCGCAGAAGGCAGAGCCCCCCAGCCCCTGGGGCCTGGCTGGGGAAGGTCCGCACTTGGGGAGAGCTGGAAGCTGTTGAAGGTTTGGGGGGAGGGGAAACGGGTTGTGTTTCTTCATTTCTTTTTTTGTTTTTGACTTTGTTGGTTCATCCTTATTTTCTAGCTTTGGATCATTTTTGTACCAAGGCGAGCAAGCCTTTTTGAAAAATAACAAAAGAGGAAAAAAAATCCCTCCTGGAAAAAAAAAAAAAAACCTGGAAAATAGAAAAAAAAAAAGGACCTCATAAATGATGCAATTACTTTTAATTGCAGGCAACTCTTTACATTTAAGTGAAGTGTCTTAACATTTTATACGGTTTTAAAAATATATTTACATATTAGATATATAATATACGTAATATAAATATATATAAATATTTAAAAAAGAAAAAAGAAAACCACGGCACTCTTCCTGGCCACTGTTTTGGCGGGGGAGGGGGGCTGGGGGGGCGGGCACGTCGGCCTGGCTTCTGTGGTCCCAGTGAAATGGTCTGGTTTGATTTGGCCGTACAGAGATCCCCTGACTTGGGAGGGGAGGGGGGAGTGGTGCCCCCTCCTCCCTCCACTCCATTACTCTCTACTTGCTACTTCACTTGCCCCCAGCTCCCACCCTCAGCCCTGTGACTGGAATGTGTGCCCCACCGTCATTGTCCTGAGTTGAATGTCCCTTTGTGGGCGAGGTAGGGGGGCAGTGTCCATCCACGAAGGGGCAGAAGGAGGGAGCCACGGGCCCTGCCCCACCGGCTCGGGGGAAGCCCAGTGGGATTTGCATCTTTCTTTCCCTTTGGTTCCCGCACATTTATGAGCTGGGAGGCATCCGTGTGGAATTGCGTGCAGCCTGTGTGTGTGCTGGCACAAGCCCATGCACTGTGTGTGCAGACGCATGGCGCCTGCACCCACAGGCATGGCTGAGCACGTGTGGGGGAAGGCGTGGGCACATAGGTGCATGTAGCCTGTTTGCGCATTGGCACGTGCCTACCTGCATGTTAGCGTGAGAGGAGCTTTGTGTGTGAGAACATGTGTAATGTGTGTGCAGACATGCCAAGCGCCAGAGACTTGTGTGTGGGCCACGTACATGTGGACAGAGACACATACATGGAGGTGCATGTAATCTGTGTCTCCGAGTGTGTGTGTGCACGTATGTGTGCTGGTGCAGACCCAGGTGTGTGGGTGTGCCTCTGTGTGCGTGTGTTCCATCATCCCTGCACCACTGGCTCCAGATCCCTTCCTGAGCCCCCGTCCCCACTGGCCCTCTCACAGCCTGCAACACATCAGTGCCCCCAGCTGCATGCGCCTCGCTGCTCTGTCCATCAGTGTGTGCTTGACCAAGAGAAAACTAAGACGTCTCGGGGGACCCCTGTACCTGGTCCTCTCAGCCCCCGCCCACTGTGCTGTGTTACTCGCATGGGGGATTTCCTGCCCCTTCCACAATATCCTGTTTCCCCCAGGAGCCTCAGGCTTGGAGTGGGGTCCCCAGGGGGCCCCCTGGGGTGAGCCCCAGCTCCACACCCTGCCCCATCCACCCTGTAGGGCCCATGTTGGTGTAGCGGTGATGGCTTCTGTGGATATTCTGTGACCTCTGTCGGTGTAACTTGACAATTTCTAAATGGAAAAGGGTTGCTGTGTTTTCTCTGTCTCTTTTTTTTAATGTCCTTTTTTCTTCTCCCCACCTCCCTGCTCTCTTTCCTTTTCAGTTTTTCTAGCCAAGTGTTTGGGGCTTTAATAAAACTTGTTTCTTTTTCCTCTCCTGGATCTCCTTCCTATAGGCTGATGTCTCATTATTTCTCTGCTTCACTCTGGAGGATCTGGAAGGTGCTGGGATGGGTGGGGTGGCAGGTGGGGAATCCCTGGCAGCCACTGGCCTTCAGCTGGCAGAGCATGAAGGGGAGGACAGAACAGGGCCCCTGGGATTAGCCAGGTGGGCTGGTGTAACACCAGTAATCCCAGCTACTCAGGTGGCTGAGGCATGAGAATCGCTTGAACCCAGGAGGTGGAGGTTGCAGTGAGCCGAGATTGCACCACTGAGCTCCAGCCTGGGTGACAGAGCGAGGCCCTGTCTCAAAAAACAAAAACAAAACAAAACAAAAAAACAGTTCTCGGCTTGGCATTCCAGGAGGTGTCCTGCCTAACCCTCACAACCATCGGTGAGGTAGCTACCGGCACTACCTACTCAGGCAAGTGACAAAGCTCAGAGATGTTGGGCATCTTACCCAGAGTCATACAATTGGTAGGTTGTACACAAACCAGTAAGTTTGAATCCAGCTCTGCCTGACACCAAAGCCCATGGTTACCCTAAAACCAAGCAGGGCTGATGACCTCCAGCAGTCCCCTGAATTGGGTCTCAGCCTCCTGCCCTTTGAGTGAGATGACCCTTGGTGGGGGTCCACCAATCTTTTCTTTCTTTTCTTTTTTTTCTTTTTTTTAGACGGGGTCTCCCTCTGTCACCCAGGCTGGAGTGCATGATTACAGCTCACTATAGCCTCAACTTCCCTGGGCTCAGGTAATCGTCCCATCTCAGCCTCCCAAGTAGCTGGGACTACAGGTGCCTGCCACCACACCTGGCTACATTTTTTGTATTTTTTGTAGAGACGAGGTTTCGCCATGTTGCCCAGGCTGGTCTCGAACTCCTGAGCTCAAGTGATCTGCCCACCTCGGCCTTCCAAAGTGCTGGGATTACAGGCGTGAACCACCGAGCCTGGCCACACCCATCTTTTCTAGATGCAGCAGCTTTCAAACCCGTAAAGTGGTAACAATACAAAATGCATTTGACACCTCTGTGCTTTAGGTATGTACAGACATGTGCACAAACAGCCACAGCAAAGCAGCACCTGCTACACAGAGCACCATGGTGTATGCCACGGGTCCTGATTGGGTTTTACAGGCTTTCCCGGAATTCTGAAGGCTGTGCCACTGTTCCAGCATATTCTAAGAGTCCCCGAGGCTGCCTTCCAGCTGTTCTGCATGACTGAGGGCTGGCATGTTACCGAATCTCTTCTCCCCCCTCAGCATCACTTCACTTCCATCCCTGAAGGTAGTGACCGTGTCCTGGAGCCACAATCTTCCAGTCATCACAGGGGCCCCAGTTGCAGTTTCTTCTCCTAAAGACCTCTTTGGAGACAGAGGGCAGCAACCTGCCTACTGTCTGCAGGGAATGCCCCTCCATGAGTCACCCACCCACCAAAGCCCAGCAACCCTTGAGACTCACAGAAAGCCAGTCCCTAGCCTGCCCGTAGCCCATCCCTATGTCCTTTTTAGAATGTCAGCAGATCTTGCCTTCTCTCTGCCATCCTATTCCCCAAAAACTGGGAGAGGAGCCAAAAAAAACCCTCTCCCAGAATCACTGCACTCATGACAGTTCAAGATCAAGTAACAAACGGAACCATCCGCTGCACACCTGGAAGGAGGCCGGCACTCATTCAGCCACCAGATGCCTATCCAGGATGCACTCCCTGTGAGGCACTGCTCATCCACTCCTTGGGGCTGGGGCTCTGTCTGGCAGGGGAGCTGCCAGGACAGCCAGCAGACAGAACACAGACACCCGAGCTCAACCAAGGCAGGTGCTGGGAGCACACAGGAAAGAGGCCAGTGACAGGTGTGGCGGGGAGTAGCAGGGTTGGTCACATTTGAGAGGAGACCTTGTGGGTGGGTGAGGAGTGGGCTTTGGGGGTGCTGGTGGCTGAGGGTCCCAGGCACAAGGCCCTGGGTGGGACGTAACCAGTGGGTTCTGGAAAATGAAGGAAATCCAAGAAGAGTGAGGAGGGGAAAGTGCAGTGTGGTGGGCAGAAGACACCTCATGTGAGGCCTTATGGGCTGTGGTAAGGAAGGTGCCATGGAAAACAATAGGAGGTTTTAAAGTAAGAAAGTGTCATGAACTGACATGTTGTTTCAGAAGTTGTCTCAGAGTGGGCTGGGCGTGGTGGCTCATGCCTGTAATCCCAGCACTTAGGGAGGCCGAGGTGGGCAGATCACAAGGTCAGGAGTTCGAGACCAGCCTGGCCAACATGGTGAAACCCGGTCTCTACTAAAAATACAAAAATTAGCTGGGCGTGGTGGCAGGCACCTGTAATCCCAGCTACTAGGGAGGCTGAGGCAGGAGAATCACTTGAACCTGGGAGACAGAGGTTGCAGTGAGCCAAGACCATGGCATTTCACTCCAGCCTGGGTGACAAGAATGAGACTCCGTCTCCAAAAAAAAAAAAAAAAAAGTTAATCAGAGTGGCATGCACCTGCAGTTCCAGCTACTGGGGAGGCTGAGGTGGGAGGATTGCTTGAGGCCAGGAGTTCGAAGCTTCAGTGAGCTATGATGGCATCACTGCACTCCAGTGTGGGTGACCGAGGGACACCCTGTCTCAAATACAATACTGCCTACTGTCTGCAGGGAAGGCCCCTCCATGAGTCACCCACCCACCAAAGCCTAGCAACCCTTGAGACTTACAGAAAGCCAGTCCCCAGCCCTGTCTCAAAAATGAAAAATAGGCCTGGCGTGGTGGCTCACACCTGTAATCCCAGCACTTTGGGAGGCAGAGGCGGGCGGATCATGAGGTCAGGAGATCGAGACCATCCTGGCTAACACAGTGAAACCCTGTCTCTACTGAAAATACAAAAAAAATTATCTGGGCATGGTGGCGGGCGCCTGTAGTCCCAGCTACTCAGGAGGCTGAGGCAGGAGAATGGCGTGAACCCGGGAGGCGGAGCTTGCAGTGAGCCGAGATCGCGCCACTGCACTCCAGCCTGGGTGACAGAGTGAGACTCCGTCTCAAAAAAAAAAAAAAAGAAAAAAAGAAAAACCGGAACTTATCCCTCCCAATAGCCATGCTTTATTAATGTTTTATAATACTAATTGCTACAATTTATGAAGAGTCCGTTAATCTTCTAACAACCCAGACAATAGATATTATTACCTCTGTGCTATCAGTGGGGAAGGCTGACTCTGGCCAAGATTTGAGCGCGATCTGACTGCCTTCAGAGCTCAGGTTCCTGATGGAGAGGAGGCAGGCGCTACTTGACGTGTAGTGGTCGGGGAAGCCCTCAGCTTCTCTCCTTCACTGTCTGCACATCCTCTCTGGGCCCCCCTGGGCATTTTCTGACTGTTTGATCATTGAGTGGCTTAAGTGGTCCCTGAGCTCAGAGTGACAGAGCACCATCCACAGGATGGGGGCCTGGGGCTAGTGGCATCTGTGCCCCTTAACTGAGAACAGGCTTCCTCGAAGCTCACTGGTGCTGACTGGCTGATACCACTCATAATGGCACACCTGGCAGGGGGATCCCTCCATCCCCTCCCCTTTGTCATTGCTCCAGAAATCTTCACTCAAAATCTCAGCCTGTGCTTTAGTTCAGGGTGACAATCATGCTGCCTCTCCATGTCCATACTAGAAGGGCAGGAAAAAATCTCTGTTCCTTTCACCTAAGCCCTCATAGATTTGGAGTTTTCCCAAAGAAATGTTTCCTGCCGGGCGCGGTGGCTCACGCCTGTAATCCCAGCACTTTGGGAGGCCGAGGCAGGTGGATCACGAGGTCAGGGGTTCGAGACCAGCCTGACCAACATGGTGAAACCCCGTCTCTACTAATAATACAAAAATTAGCCGGGCGTGGTGGCAGTTGTCTGTAATCCCAGCTACTCAGGAGGCTGAGGCAGGAGAATTGCTTGAACCCGGGAGGCGGTGGTTGCAGTGAGCCAAGATTGCACCACTGCACTCCAGCCTGGGTGACAGAGCAAGACTCTGTCTAAAAAAAAGAAATGTTTCCTATGAAATATATCAAACCCCACTGGAGGCCGGGCGCAGTGCCTCATGCCTGTAATCCCAGCACTTTGGGAGGCCAAGGCGGGTGGATCACGAGGTCAAGAGATCGAGACTATCCTGGCCGACATGGTGAAACCCTGTCTCTACTACAAACACAAAAAATTAGCTGGGTGTGGTGGCAAATGCCTGTAGTACCAGCTACTCGGGAGGCTGAGGCAGGAGAATCGCTTGAAACTGGAAGGCGGAGGTTGCAGTGAGCTGAGATCGCGCAACTGCACTCCAATCTGGGCAACAAAAGTGAAACTCCATCTCAAAAAAAAAAAAAACCCACTGGATAGGCAGAGCAAGTTTTACTGTATTTTATTTACCCTATTTTATTTGTTTGAGACAAGGTCTTGCTTTGTCACCCACACTGGAGTGCAGTGGCGCCATCATAACTCACTGCAACCTCAAACTCCTGGGCACAAGCGATCCTCTGGCCTCAGCCTTTTGAGTAGCTGGGACTACAGGTGCAAGTCACAACCCCTGGCTAATTTTTCAATTTTTGCAGAGACAGAGTTACCAAGGCTTATTTTGAACTCCTAGACTCAAGTGATCCTCCTGCCTTGGTCTCCCAGAGTGTTGGGATTACAGGCGTGAGCCAGCAAGCCTGGCCTAGAGCAAGTTTTAGAGTACAGTTTGTTATTGTTTGTATGGCTGCTTTTTTTTTCTTTCTTTCTTTTTTTTTTTTTTTTTACAGAGTCTCACTCTGTTGCCCAGGCTGGAGTGCAGTGGCACAATCTCAGCTCACTGCAACCTCCGCCTCCTGGATTCAAGCAATTTTCCCACCTTAGCCTCCTGAGTAGCTGGCACTAGAGGCACGTACCACCATGCCCAGCTAATTTTTGTATTTTTAGTAGAGACGAGGTTTCACCATGTCGGCCAGGCTGGTCTTGAACTCCTGACCTCAAGTGATCTGCCCACCTCAGCCTCCCAAAGTGCTGGGATTACAGGCATGAGCTACCACGACTGACCTGTTATGGCTTTTTAAAATTATTTATTTATTTATTTATTTATTTATTTATTTATTTTATTTTTTCAAGACAGGGTCTTGTTCTGTCACCAAGGTTAGAATGCAGTGGTACTATCTCGGCTCACTGCAGCCTCGACCTCCTGGATTCAAGCAGACCTCCCACTTCAGCCTCCAGAGTAGCTAGGACTACAGGTATGTGCAACCATGCCTGGTCAATTTCAGTTTTTTGTACAGCCAAGGTCTCAGTATATTGCCCAGGCTGGTCTCAAACTACTGGGCTCAAGTGATCCTTCCACTTCCACCTTCCAAAGTGCTGGGATTACAGACGTGAGTCACCATGCTTGGCCTGTTACGGCTTTATTGAGATTTATTTCACATACCACAAAATGCACCCTTTTAAAGGCTACAGTTCAGTGATTTTTAGCATATTCACAGATATGTGTGACCATCACCACAATCTAACTTTAGATTATTTCAACTCCCTGAACCCTGACCACTTGACAGTCATTCCCCATTCCTGCACCCTCCTCCCTGCCACCTACCTCCTCACCCCGACCCACCGCCCTATGGAATTAGTAATTTACTTTCTATCTGTATGGATTTCCCATTGCAGACACTTCCCACAAATGGAATTATACAACATGTCATCTTTTGTGATAATCTTCTTTCTACATGTTTCCAAAATTCATCTATGTTGTAGCATGTATCAGTACTGATGCAGGGCAGGCAAGCCCCCAAATTGGGGTTTAACAGAGGAGGATTCTTGGTTTTGTCTGGGAAATAATTCAAGGGTGAGCCGGTGGTGTTAGACAGCAGCTTTTATTGAAGCGACAGTGCACAGCAGCAGAGGTGCTGTTCCTTGTGGAGCGGGGCTACCCCGCAGGCCGTGTGCTCAGAGTAGCAGCTCAGAGGTGGGTCTGCACTCATAGTTATACCCACTTTTAATTGTATGCAAATTAAGGGGTAGATTATGCAGAAATTTGTAGGAAAATTTTGGTAACTTTTGGGTCATTGGGTCGTTGCCATGGAAAGGGGTGGTAATTTCTGGCTATTGCCGTGGCAATGGTAAACTGAAATGCTGCACTGGTAGGCATGTCTTATGGAGAACTGCTTCCACTCCATCTTTGTTTTAGCTAGTTCTCAATTTGGTCCAGTGTCCAAGAGCTGACTCTGGAGTCAAGTCCCACCTCCTACCTCAGTATTTCATTCTTTTTTTTTTTTCCTTATTTCTTTCTTTCTTTATTTTTTTGAGACAAGAGTCTCTCTCTGTTGCCTAGGCTGGAGTGCAATGGCGTGATCTCGGCTCACTGCAACCTCTGCCTCCCAGGCTCAAGCGAGTCTCCTATCTCACCCTCCCGAGTAGCTGGGACTACAAGTGTGTGCCAGCATGCCCGGCTAAGTTTTGTATTTTTAGTGGAGAAGGGGTTTCACCATGTTGGTCAGGCTGGTCTTGAACTTTTGACCTCAAGTGATCCACCCACTTTGGCCTTCCAAAGTGCTGGGATTACAGGCATGAGTCACTGCGCCCAGACTGAATAATTTTTTCTTGTATGGATATATCATATTTTACTTATCCATTCATCGGTTGATGGATATTTAGGTTGTCAGTACATGAACATTTGTGTACAAGTTTTTTTGTGTGTTGACATATGTTTCAGCTCTCTTGAGTATATCCTAAGGAATAGAATTGCTGGGTTTTACAATAACTCTAGGTTTAACATTTTGAGGAACTGCCAAACTGTTTTCCAAAGTGGCTGCCCCACCAGCCACGTAATAAGCATTCTAATTTCTCCACATTCTTGTCAACACTTGTTATTGTCTGTCTTTTTACTGCAGCCACCCTAATATGTATGAAGACGTAGCTCATGGTTTTGATTTGTATTCCCCTGATGACTACTGATGTTGAAAATCTTGGCCAGGAGCAGTGGCTTATGTCTGTAATCCTAGCACTTTGGGAGGCTGAGGTGGGCGGATCATGAGGTCAGGAGATCGAGACCATCCTGGCTAATGGTGAAACCCCATCTCTACCAAAAATACAAAAAAATTAGCCGGGCATGTTGGCGGGCACCTGTAGTCCCAGCTACTCGGGAGGCTGAGGCAGGAGAATGGCATGAACCCGGGAGGCAGAGCTTGCAGTGAACCGAGATCGCACCACTGCACTCCAGCCTGGGTGACAGAGCGAGACTCCATCTCAAAAAAAAAAAAAAAAAAAGAAAATATTTTCATGTATATAATAGCTATTGGCGTATCTTCTTTGGATAAATGTCTTCAGATCCTTTGCTTATTTTTATTTAAATTGGGTTGTCTTTTTATTGTTGAAGTTTTATTGTTCTTTATATATTCTAGATATGAGTCCCTTGTCAAATATATGATTTGAAAATGTTTTCTCCCACCAGGTGTGGTGGTGCATGCCTATAATCCCAGCTCAGGAGGATCACTTGAACCCAGGAGGTCGAGGTTACAGTGAGCTATGATCATATCACTGCATTCCAACTGGAGCCACAGAGTGAGTCCCTGTCTCAGGAAAAAAAAAAAAAACCACACACACACACACACTTTTTTTCTTCCATCCAATGATTGGTTGTCTTTTCACTTTCCTAATAGTATCCTTTGACACACACAGTTTTTAATTTTTATGAAGTCCAATCTTTTATAGCTTGTGCTTTTGGTGTCGCAGCTAGAAGATCCTCACACCTCAGCCTCCCAAGTAGCTGGGACTACGGGCATACACCACCATACCTCACTAATTAAAAATTTTTTTTTGCCTGCGCATGGTGGCTCATGCCTATAATCCTAGCACTTTGGGAGGCTGAGGTGGGCAGACCACTTGAGGTCAGGAGTTTGAGACCAGCCTGGCCAACATGGTGAAACCTCGTCTCTATTAAAAATACAAAAATTAGCAAGGCGTGGTGGTGGGAGCCTGTAATCCCAGCTACTCGGGAGGCTGGGGCAGGAGAATCACTCTAGCCCAAGAGGTGAAGGTTGCAAGGAACTGAGATCGTGCCACTGCACTCCAGCCTAGGCAACAGGGTGAGACTCCATCTCAAAAAATAAAAAAAAAGAGAGAAAATAATTTTTTTGGTAGAGAGGGGGTCCTGCTATATTGCCCAGGGTGGTCTTGAACTCGGTGTCCAAAAGTGCTGGGATTACAGGACCTGCCACCACACCCGGCTAATTTTTGTATTTTTAGTAGAGATGGGGTTTCACCACGTTGGCCAGGCTGGTCTCGAACCCCCCGGGCTCAAGGGATCCGCCTAACTCAGCCTCCCAAAGTGCTGGGATTACAGGCGTGAGCCATCGGCCTGGCCTCTTCTCACATTCTTGATGATGTCTTGTGACGTACAGAAGTTTTAAATTTTTCTGTTTTTTCTTCCATTGTTCAAGCTTTTGGTGCCAAATCTAAGAATCCATTGTCATATTCAAGGCCATGAAGATTTACCTTATGTTTTTTTTCTAAGAGTTTTAGATTTTATTTTAGAGTCTATGATCTATTTTGAGTTAATTTTTGTAGACAGAGTGAGATAGTGGTCCAATTTCATTCCTCTGCATGTGGTTATCCAGTTGTCCCAGCACCATTTTTTTTTTTTTGAGATGGAGTCTTGCTCTATCGCCCAGGCTGGAGTGCAGTGGTGCAATCTCGGCTCACTAACCTCCGTCTCCTGGGTTCACACCATTCTCCTGCCTCAGCCTCCCAAGTATCTGGGACTACAGGCACCCGCCACCACGCCCGGCTAAGTTTTTATATTTTTAGTAGAGACGGGGTTTCACCATGTTAGCCAGGATGGTCTCGATCTCCTGACCTTGTGATCCGCCCACCTCGGCCTACCAGCGTGTTGGGATTACAGGCGTGAGCCACTGCACCCGGCCTCCAGCACCATTTTTTTAGAAAAGATTATCATTTGCCCCATCGAATGGTCTTGGTAACATTGTCAAATATCAAATTGACATCCAGTGTGTATCATGGATGTAAAAAATATATGTATCAGTTGACCATAAATGTTTGGGTTTATTTCTGGATCCCTAATTCTTTTCCATAGGTCTATTTATCTAGCCTTATGCCAGTACCACACTGTTTAGATTACTGCAGCTTTGTAGTAAGTTTTGATATTGGGAAATGTAAGTATTGCTACTTTGTTTTAAATTTTGTTTTCACTATTTGAGGCCCCTTGGAGTTTCCTATTTAGTGGATTCCTTAGAATTTTCTACATACAATCTCATGTCATCTGCAAATAGAGACAGTTTTACATCTCTATTTGTGGATGGCTTTTATTTCTTTTTCTTGCCTAATTGCCTGGGCTAAAACTCCCAGTAGAATGTTGACTAGAAGTGGTAAGAGTGGACATCTTTTCTGTTTCCTGATCTTAGAGGGAAAGCTCTCAGTCTATTAATTTAATAGCATGAAATACTATATTAGCTGTAGTTTTTTTTTTTTTTTAAGACAGTGTCTCCCTCTGTCACCCTGGCTGGAGTGCAGTAGCTCAATCATGGCTCACTGCAGCCTCGATCTCCTGTGCTCAAGCAATCCTCCTACTTCAGCCTCCCAAGTAGCTGGGACTACAGGGGTGAACCACAATGCCTGGCTAGTTTTTGTATTTTTTGTAGAGACGGGCTTTCACCATGTTGCCCAGGCTGGTCTTAAACTCCTGGGCTCAAGCAAGCCACCCACTTCAACCTCCCAAAGTGCCAGGATTATAGGCATGAGCCACCCTGCCTGGCCTAGCTACAGATTTTTCATAGGTATGTTTATCAGGTTGAGGAAGTTTCCTTCTATTCCTAGTTTATTGAATTTTATAATCATAAAAGAGTGTTGAATTTTGTCTTGCTTTTTCAGCATCTATGGAGATGATCATGTAATTTTTATTCTTTATTCTCTCAATTTTGTGTGTTTCATTGATTGATTTTCAAATATTAAACCAACCTTGTATTCCTGGGATAAATCCCACTTGGTCATAGTGTATAATCCTTTGTATACGTTTCTTGATTTGTTTTGCTGGTGTCTTTTTGTTGTTGTTGTTTTGAGACAGAGTCTCGCTCTCTCTTCCATGCTGGAGTGCAGTGGCGTGATCTCAGCTCACTGCAACCTCCGCCTCCTGGGTTCAGGCAATTCTTGTGCCTTAGCCACCAGAGTAGCTGGGATTACAGGTGTGTGCCACCACACCCAGCTAATTTTTGTATTTTTATTAATAGTAGAGATAGGGTTTTGCTATGTTGGCCAGGCTGGTCTCCAACTCCTGGCCACAAGTGATCCGCCTGCCTCAGCCTCCCAAAGTGCTGGGATTACAGGTGTGAGTCATCACACCCAACCGGTTTGCTTGTAGCTTGTGGAGGACTTTTGTTTCTATAGTCACAAGGGATATTAGTCTGAAGTTTTCTTGTGATATCTTTTTCTAGCTTTGGTATCAGGGTAATACTGGCCTCACGGTTCCTTCCTCTTCTTTTTTTGAAAGAGTTTGTGAGGGATTTGTACTAATTTTTCTTTAAATATTCGATAGAAATCACTAGTGAAGCCATCTGGGTCTGGAATTTTCTTTGTTGAAAGTTTTTAAATGACTAATTAAATCTTTTTCCATGTTGTAAGTCTGTCCAGATTATTTATGGGTTCTCCTTCTTATGTCAGTTTTGGTAATTTATGTCTTTCTAGGAATTTTTTCATTTCTTCTATTTATCTAACTTGCTGGCATGCAGTTGTTCACAGTGTTCCCTTATTATCCCTTTACTTGTGTGTGTGTGTGTGTGTGTGTGTGTGTGTGTGTGTGGAGATGGACTCTTGTTCTGTCTTCTAGGCGGAGTGCAGTTACACGATCCCAGCTCACTGCAACCTCTGCCTCCCAAGTTCAAGTGATTCTCCTGCCTCAGCCTACTGAGTAGGTGGGATTACAGGCACCCGCCACCACGCCTGGCTAATTTTTGTATTTTTAGTAGAGACAGGGTTCCACATGTTGGCCAGGCTGGTCTTGAACTCTTGACCTCAAATGATCCACCCGCCTCGGCCTCCCACAGTGCTGGAATTACAGGTGAGAACCACTGCACCCAGTCCCCCTTTACTTTTTATAAGTATTGATAGCTCCCTTTTCATGCCTGAGGTATTAATCTGAATCTTCTCTGTTTTTTGTTTTTTTTTTTTTTCTTGGTCAGTCTAGCTAAACAGTTGTCATTTTGTTGCTATTTTCCAAGAAAAAACTTTTGGTTTTACTGACTTTCTCTATTTTTTCTATTTTCTATTTCATTTATTTTTACTCCTACATTTATTATTTCCTTCCTTTGGCTTTCTTTTGGTTGAGTTTGCTCTTCTTTTTCTAGTTTCTTAAGGCAGAAGTTTAGGTTATTAATTAGAAATTTTTCTTCTTTTCTAATATTGACATAGTTACAAATGTCTCTCTAAGCACTGCTTTAGCTGCATCCAGTAAGTTATGTTATGTTGTGTGTTAGTTTCCATTCATCTCAAGATATTTTCTAATTTCCCTGTGATTTCATCTTTCACTCATTGATTATTTAGGAGTGTTTTTAAATTTCTACATATTTCTAGCTGGGCATGGTGCCTCACGCCTGTAATCCCAGCACTTTAGGAGGCCAAGGCAGGCAGATCACTGGAGGTCAGGAGTTCGAGACCAGCCTGGCCAACAAGGTGAAACCCCGTCTCTATTAAAAATACAAAAATTAGCCGGGTGTGGTGATACACTCCTGTGGTCCCAACTACTTGAGAGGCTGAGGCAGGAGAATCACTTGAACCCAGGAGGCAGAGGCTGCAGTGAGCTGAGATAGCACCACTGCACTCCAGCCTGGAGGACAGAGCAAGACCCGCCTCGAAAAAAAAAAAATTCTACATATTTGTTAATTTCCTCGGTTGTCATTTTCTAATTTAATTCCATTGCAGCTGGGGAACAGACTTTATATAATTTCAATCCTTTTCCATTTATTGAGGCTTGTTTTAAGGCCTAGTATAAGTCTATCCTGAAGAGTGCGTCATGCGTAGCTGAGAACAATGTGTGTTCTGCTGCTGTGTGGAGTGTTTCGATGTCTTTCAGGTCTTGGCTTACAGTGTTGTTCAAGGCTTCTACTTCCTTGTTGATCTTCTGCCTCGTTGTTTTATCCGTTATTGAAAGTGGGGGCTGGGAGCAGTGGCTCACGCTTGTAATCCCAGCAGTTTGGGAGGACGAGGTGGGTGGATCACGAGGTCAGGAGATCGAGACCATCCTGGCTAACACGGTGAAACCTCGTCTCTACTAAAAATACAAAAAATTAACCGGGCATGGTGGCGGGCACCTGTAGTCCCAGCTACTCGGGAGGCTGAGGCAGCAGAATGGTGTGAACCCGGGAGGCGGAGCTTGCAGTGAGCAGAGATCGTGCCACTGCACTCCAGACTGGGCAACAGAGTGAGACTCCGTCTCAAAAAAAAAAAAAAAAGGAAAAGAAAGTGGGGTATTGAAGTCTCCAACTACTATATTGAATGATCTAATTCAGTTCAGTTCCCTTCAGTTTTATTAGTTTTTGCTTCATGTATTTTGGGCTCTGTTGTTAGGAGTATATATGTTTACAATCATTTTATCTTCCTCATAAACTGCCTCTTTTATCATTATAAAAGATATTGTATCTTTAGTAACAATTTTTTTTTTTTTTTTGGAGACAGAGTCTTGTTCTGTCGCCTAGGCTGGAGTGCAGTGGTGCTATCTCGGCTCACTGCAACCTCCGCCTCCCAGGTTCAAGGAATTAGGAGCTCCTGTCTCAGCCTCCCGAGTAGCTGGGACTATAGTGCATGCCACCACGCCCAGCTAATTTTTGTAGTTTTAGTAGAGATGGGGTTTCACCATGTTGGTCAGGCTAGTCTTGAACTCCTGACGTCAGGTGATCCACACATCTTAGCCTCCCAAAGTGCTGGGATTACAGGCGTGAGCCACCTCACCCAGGCTTCAGTAAGAATTTTTGTCTTAAAGTCTAATTTGTCTCACGCTTGTGTAGCCACCCTAGCTCTCTTTTAATAACTCCTCACATGGTTTCTTTTTGCATCTTTCTACTTTCAACTCTTGTGTCTTTGACTCTAAAGTAAATCTCTCACAGATCATTTTATTTTATTTTATCCATTCTGGGCTGGGCCCGGTGGCTCACACCTGTAATCCCAGCCCTTTGGGAGGCCCAGGTGGGAGCATCACTTGAGCCCAGGAGGTTGAGATCAACCTGGTTAAGATAGCATGACCTCCTCTCTACAAAAATTTTGTTTTTAAAATTAGCCAAGCGTGGTGGCGTGGCCCCGTAGTCCCAGCTATTTGGGAGGCTGAGGTGGGAGGATTGTTTGAGCCAAGGATGTCAAGGCTGCAGTGATCTAGGATCACACCACTGCATTCCAGCCTGGGCAATTGAGCAAGACCCAGTCTTATAAAAAGAAAAAAATAATAATCCATTCTGCCAATTTCTGCCTTTTGATTGGGGTGTTAAATTCATTTACATTCAATGTATCACTAATAAGCTAGGATTTATGTCTGCCATTTTGCTAATTGTTTTCATATGTCTTGCCTTTTTTGTTCCTCTATTCCTTGATTCTGCCTTCTTTCTTTCCTTCCTTCTTCCTTCCTTCCTTCCTTCCTTCCTTCCTCCCTCCCTCCCTCCCTCCCTCCTTCCCTCCCTCTCTCCCTCTCTCTCTCTCTCTCTCTTTCTTTCTTTTTTTTTGGAGACACAGTTTCACTCTGTTGCCCAGGCTGGAGTGCAGTGGTGCCATCTTGGCTCACTGCAACCTCCGCCTCCCCAGTTCAAGCAATTCTCCTGCCTCAGCCACCCGAGTAGCTGGGATTACAGGCATGCACCACCACCCCCAGCTAATTTTGTATATTTAGTAGAGACGGGGTTTCACCATATTGGCCAGGCTGGTCTCAAATTCCTGGCCTCAAGTGTTCTCCCCACCCTGGCCTCCCAAAGTGCTGGGATTACAGGCATGAGCCACCATGCTTAGCCTCCTCTGATTCTTGAAGGGGCCTGAAGTAGATAGGGAATCCCTGCATTCCAATATCTGTTGTCAATGCAAAAATTTTCACGGCCAGTTCTCTGTCAGGGTCAGGGTCATGGGGAGGTTTCTTATGGGGCAAGGGTTGGGGTCAAGGAATTTGAGGAACTTGAATAGGGCAGGGAAATCAGAGCCTGGTCAGGAGCTAGACTTCTCCCTGTACCAGTGGGGGTGCTCGGGGATTATTGCAGGCCGTAAAGAAAGCTAAGCATTAGGCGAGGGACCACCAGAGAAGACAAAAGTGGTCCCCTTCCTCAAGAACTTAGAATTAAGATGATAAGGAGAGTGGGGTGCCATGGCTCATGCCTGTAATCTCAGCACTTTGGGAGGCTGAGGCAGCAGGATCCATTGAAGCCAGGAATTCAAGAACATCCTGCACAAAGAAGCAAGACCCCATTTCTACAAAAAAATACAAAAACATTAGGCAGGAGTGGTGGTGTGTGCCTGTAGTCCAGCTAACTCAGGAGGCTGAAGCAGGAGGATCACTTGAGCACAGCAGTTAGAGGCTGCAGTGAGCTGTGTTCAGGCCACTGCACTCCAGCATGGGTGACAGAGCGAGACCTGTCTCAAAAAAAAAAAAAGATGATAAGGGAGCCTTCTGAGTAAAGAACAGCTCCACTCCACCTGCCGTGGAGCTGAGAGACCGCCATGTGTGCCTGCCCACACTCCTACCCGGGACAGCCTAAACCATCCACACAGGGAGGCGGGATCAGAATGTGGCTGTAACCTGGGGCACCGACGCCTGGGTGTCCTGGACACAGCCTGGAGAAAGTCTACAGACAGGGCTGTCACATCTAGAACAATGGTTTCTGATGAGCTTGGGAGCACCCTGTCCAAATTGAATCCTCCCTAGAAACCCAGCAATGTGAGACAGAAACAAGAGTGGCTCAGATGGAGGCCGTGGGAGCTTGGATGCCTGCACGCTTGGTCCTCTCATATACCTGTTGGTGGTCACTACCCCATGGTGGCTCCAGGGAACACAGTTTGGCCATCACGGACCTGGGTTTTAGAGTCAGGCAAGAGAGACAGAGGCTGGCAGTCGTGAGTGTCCGGCACTTGCAGGATTTGTGCCCACCCTCAGGGCTCACAGCCTGGTGGGAGGCCAGGCCCTGGTGCCCAAGGCAGCCCCTTCCCTACAGCCGGGACAGGAGGCCACAGGCTCTCAGACACCTGGTGCCTCCTGCTTCCCTGACTCTGATTCCTGGTCTCCCCAGTAGATGAGACTGAGACCACTGCGGCAAACACAACTCAACGTCCCTGTCCCTGCAACAGTTATTCCTATCGCTGTACTTAATAGACTGGCAGCCTCATCCATGCCTCCGTTTCTTAGAGGCTTGGCCAGCTGGTTTCAGCTCAGGCTCAGGACAGAGCCAGTCCGTGTGCCAGAAAATCAAGAAACACTCAGAGCCTGAGAACAGAGGATCAGAACTCAGATACCAGAGCACCACCAAGGAAGGAGGCCACCTAACCAGCTCCCCTGCTTGAGGCCCAAGAATATGCCCAATCTTCTAGTTACTTAAGTTCTCTGAGCCTTGGTTCCCCCATCTGTAAAATGGGGATGGTACAAAATTCAAGGTCTTCCGTAAAAATGAAATGAAACCGATGTTTGTGAAAAGTTATCTGCATACTGGCTGGCACCTAGTAGGTGCTCAGTAAATGTGCATTCCCTCCTCTTTCATCTCATGCTAGTGATTGTGATGAACTCACTGGGTCACAGTGAAGTCTCTGAGTCAGTTTACAGTAAAGACGTACTCTCTGAAAAGCACGTTCTATTGTTCAAGGCCCTATAATTGAGAAGGCCTCCTGCAGGAGTCAGGCAGGCCCAGACTGGGAAGCGGTAACTGCTAGGGTCTCAGGAGGAAGGAATTTCAAGCCAGGAGGCTTCAGGGAGGCAGTGGCCTGTGAGCTCTGGGGAGGTCAGTGTTGAGTCCACTGGAGACACGGTGGGGTCCCAGGAAGCAAATGAGGACATCTTCTGGCCAGAAGGGACTCAGAAGGGGCTCTCCGGGGAGTGTGGAGAAGCCAGGCCCAAAGGGGCAGGGCATGGCTGCTGGGCAAGGTGCTGGCTCTCGAGAAGGGGCCGCAGCCTTCAGAGGCCTCAGCCTTCCCATGATGCTCCTCGGCCCCTTCAGGAAATCTGCCTTGCTTTATGGGACCCATTTCAGACTTCCTTCACTCTGCTCAGACTTTCCCTGCCACCTTCATGCCCAGCAGAGGTCCTCACCTTTCACTTCGCTGAGGAAAGAGCCATCAGCTGGGAGCAACCCCAATGACCTGCTGCCAACACTGCCTGCTAGTGTGCCCCTGCCACCTCCCTCTCTTCCTACTACACCTGGGGATGCATCTGCTAGGAGCACAGGCTACTGCTGCTTCATGGGCTCTGGGCCCAGCTCTTCCTCTCTCTCTGTCTCTCACCTGGATCATTGCCCTTAGCAAGTAAATATGTGCTTTCATCTTTTTTTGTTTGTTTGTTTGTTTTTGAGATAGGGTCTTGCTCTGGGTCTTGCCCAGGCTGGACTGCAGTGGCATGATCATGGCTCATCACTGCAGCCTCAACCTCCCAGGCTCAAATGATCTTCCTGCCTCAGCCTCCCAAGTAGCTGGGACTACAGGCATGCCCCACCATGCCTGGTTATTTTTGCATTTTTTGTAGAGTTGAGGTCTCACTATGTTGTCCAGGCTGGTCTCGGACTCCTTGGCTCAAGGGATCCTCCTGCCTCGGCCTCCAAATGTGTTGGGATTACAGGCATGAGCCACCATGCCTGGTTGCTTTCATCTTTTAATGAAAGTTTCCCTCAAGCCACATATTTTCCCATTTTTGTTCTGTAAATATCTCTTCACAATCGGACTTCTCACAAGAGTGGTCTATGTATGCGCTCTTCCCTCCCTCACTTTATTAGCTCATTCCATCTGGTTTCTGCCTCCACTGTGCCTCCAAACCTGCCAGACAGATAGTCTATTTCTTCATTAGCTTAGTGTCTGTCTCTCAGTAGAAGATAAGCTTTGTGAGGGCAGGAACCTATCTGTTTGGCTCATTATTTATATTTTCAGTACCCAGCACAGTACTGATATAAAGTAGACATTCAACAAGTATTTGTGGTATTATCATATGAATTAGCCCTATCTTTTTCAAAAGCATTGTTAGGTTTTGGTATCAGGGTAATGCTGGCCTCATAAATGAGTTGGAAAGTGTTTCTTCCTCTTCTATTTTCCTTTCTTTTTTTTTGAGACGGAGTCTCGCTCTGTTGCCCAGGCTGGAGTGCAGTGGCACGACCTCGGCTCACTGCAACCTCCTCTTCCCAGGTTCAAGCAATTATCCTGCCTCAGCCTCCTGAGTAGCTGGGATTACAGGTGCATGCCACCACACCCAGCTAATTTTTTTGTATTTTTAGTAGAGATGGGGTTTCACCACGTTGGCCAGGCTGGTCTTTAACTCCTGATCTCAAGATCCGACCTCAGCCTCCCAAAGTGCTAGGATTACAGGTGTGAGCCATGGTGCCCAGCCATCCTCTTTTATCTTCCAAAAGAGATAGTGGAGAATTGGTATTATTTCTTAAATAACTATTTAAATAACATTTAAATAATTCAAATATTTAAATAACTATTTAAATATATCAATATTTAAAATTATACTATTTTCTATTTAGAATATTTTAAAATTATTAAAGTAAATTGTTTAAAAATTTTAAAAATTCCTTAAATATTTGGTAGAATTTAACAGTGAAACCATCTGGTCCTGAAGTTTTCATTGTTGGGGGGTTTTAAATTACATATTCAATTTCTTTAGGAGGTATAGGACTATTCAGGTTATCTATTTTTTCTTAAGTGAGTTTTGGCAGTCTGAATCTTTCAAAGAATTGGTCTATTTCATCTAAGTTATTGAATTTATGGGCAACTTTATGCCCATAAATTCAATAACTTAGGGGTCTATAGCCAGGCGTGGTGACTCACGCCTGTAATCCCAGCACTTTGGGAGGCCAAGGGGGGCGGATCACGAGGTCAGGAGATCAAGACCATCCTGGCTAACCTGGTGAAACCCCATCTCCACTAAAAATACAAAAAATTAGCTGGACGTGATGGTGGGCACCTGCAGTCCTAGCTACTCAGGAGGCTGAGGCAGGAGAATGGTATGAACCCAGGAGGTGGAGCTTGCAGTGAGCCAAGATGGTGCCACTGCACTCCAGCCTGGGTGACAGAGCAAGACTCCATCTCAAAAATAAATAAATAAATAAATAAAAAATAAAAAATAACTTAGGGGTCTGTAGTGATGTCCCTCTTTCACCCCTGATACTGATAATCTGTGCCATCTTTCTTTTTATTCTGTTAGTCTGGCTAGAGGTTTATCAATTTCATTGATTTTTTTTTCAAAGAACCAGCTTTTGGTTTCATTGCTTTTCTTCAACTGTTTTCAATTTCATGGATTTCTGCTCCTCTCTTTGTTTCCTTCTGGTTGCTTTAGGCTCTCCAAAGACCTTAAAGGATATCTGTTTTATTTATTATAGCACCCCACAGATTTACTGATATTCCCATTTTATAGATGAGGAAGCTAAGGATCAGAAAGTGGTTAAGTAACTTGCCCAATGTCCCAAACTACTAAATGGTGGAGCCAGAACTCAAACCCAGGACTGTCTGACTCCAGAGTCTGTGCTTCTAACTACTGAGTGACATTGCCTCCTAGCCACATAACTCCCAGTCCAGGTCCTTCTACTATAGCAGATGCCTCACCAAACACTGCCAAGGTAAGCAACTTCTCAGCTTACCTTGGGCACTCGGTACCTCCTGCCTTCCCTCCCAGGGACCATCAACTTTCCCCACGGTCCAATTGCCATTCCCTCAATTCCCTTGAACAAAAACCAAAGTGGGCTGGCTTGTACAGGGATCAAGCCTTCAGAATTGCCTTCATACGTACCTTGGACTTGACTGAACTACAGGTGGTAGAATCTGTTGGTGAAAGACAGAAAAAAAATGAAAGTTGCATCAGGGAAAAAGAAAGTTGAGTCTTATGCACACAATTCCTCTCCTCAAAGGCTTCAGAAACCAGGGAATTCTGAAACATGAGATCTCCCCAGGCCCTAGGAGTATGATGGACCTCTGATGTCCATCTATGGGAAAGGGATGGAGCAGAAAATGATGTTAATTGCCACTTCCTCTAGAGGCAGGAAGTGACATCAGGCTGCCAGCCACTGGCCCCTCATTTACCAATGGCTAAGGGCAAGGGGGCATTGTCTTTGAGCCTAGTTCCTCTCCCCTTCCCCGCACGTCCCTGTTATTCTGAAGCACTGGAGAGAAAATGCCAAATATCAGGTGCAGTCCATAGAAACCACCACAGTGAAACACAGCAAATCACAGATGCTCTGGAGAAATGGAGACCACACAGTGCACAGAGAGGTGGGTGCCCTACATCCACCCCCGAGCACACAACAAAGAAGAGGGACCACATGAATAATGGATAAAAGGGCAGAAATGAAATGGGTGGGACGCAGGAGGTGGAGTGGGCTGGTGATTAGAGCCTTGATAGGTTCCACCTCCAGACCTGGGGTCACCCTGCCTCATGGGCAGGGTCCCCAGTTATCACCCAGTTATGAAGGAGACTAAAAGCATGATTTCTATGGGACTTGGGTCCCACTCCCTTAATATCACTGGGGTGGAGAAGGAACCAGAAACACGTCCTGGTGGGTCCTCTCCAAGGCTAGAGAGGGAGCAGGTTGGTCCAAGGGCCTCCTGGGGTCCCACAGGGTAGTGGGCAGGTGTGGTTAATCCACACTCTCTGGCAGGCAAGTTAGATGCCCCCCTCTCCGGACCCCTCCCCCTGCACAAGGTGAGAAAAGCAAGATGGGCAACCACACACGACACACGGGGCGCGGGGGACGGCAGGTGATTAGAAGAGACATGGGGTCCCTCTCTGCCGTCCCACCCCCATGTCTTCTGGCCCCTCCTGAGCCTGCCTCTGGTGACTAGGGAGCTCCTGTGTGCCTCTGTCAGAGACAAACAGAAATGCTAAAACTAAAGGGAGGGACAACAATGACGGGGGGAGGAGTCAGTGGCTGCAGCCACAAAGGGAGTGGCCCTCATCTGTCTCTGAGCATGTAAATCATCTGTCCTCTGCCATGAGAGGGCCACAGGCCCTGCAAACAGGACTTAGGGCCCCGGTTTCTCAAGCAGGAGGAGGCGGCCCATTGGGGTGACTGAGGCAGGAGTTAGAGATAAAGAGAAGCTTCTGGGCGTGGCATCGCTGGTCTCCAGAGAGTGTCAGTCCCCAGCCCGGATGACTAGCAGTGGTGAGACTCGGCAAAGAGAGGCCACAAGGTCTGTGGCACTGCAGAAGGGCAGCAATTCAATGCCCAGGTGTCCAGGCAACGGGGAGGGCCCTGGGCCCAGTGAGTGCCTCCTTCCTCCTGAGAAGGGGCTCTAGGATGGGAGGGGCATGGACTGCTGGGGCAAGTGGATAACAAGCAGGGGTAACTGGCATGTCAGTGTGGGGTCCTCACAGTCCGGGACATTCTGCCTGCCTCTGTGCCCACCCAGCCTTCTTATAATCACCCGCCACTGTTAGTGACCGAGGCCGCGACACTGCACTGTACCTTTTAAATCTCCAACAGGTCCGCTGGAGGAGGGGAGGGGGAGGAGAAGAGAAAGGGGTGGGAGGAGAGCACAGGGAGAGGAGGAGGGAGAGGTGGGGGTGCAAGGAGAAAAGGAAGAAAAATTAAAAAGAGGAACATGCCCAGAGGGACACAGCCAGCCCATGAGAAATTAAAGACTGAGGAAAGAAACCAGTGAGAGAGGGGGAACAAAGCTCAGACCCTGCCTGGGGCGGGGCAGCTGCACGGACAGGAGGTGGGCACGGGGCAAGCTGGACTTCCCCAGGGAGGGAGAAGGCCCCCAACAGCCCCATCTCCATGGTGGCTGGCAGGGGAGGGCCCCGCTGGGGTGGCACAGGGAAGCTGGGCATCTAGCCAGGCATCTGGGACCCTCAGGAATGCAGTGTCCACCCTCCCGCCTCCCCACTCCCAGGCCCCTGTGCTCACCTGACCCCGGGTCACCAGGGGGCACTGTCCTGCCAATGTTGGGCAGGAGGTACTCAATGTTGGGCACTGCCTGAGGCTCCTTGTTGCCCACAGGGGTCTGCGAACAGGAGGAGGGGTCAGCTGGCATGCCCTCAGATGCTGGGCTGCCGACCCCCCAGAGGGGGGTGCCCTGATGACAGAGCCCGTGTCTCCTCCATCAGACCGGGCTCACTGGGGCAGGGACCGTCTCCCTCATCAGCCGGGTGCTCTTGAGGATGATTCCTACATGTCCCCTGTTAGACAGCTTTGTGCCTTCCTCAACATCTCAGAACCACGAAGGCCAGAGCGGCCCCTTCAGCTAGGGGCAGGAGCTGTGTCTCCCGCACTAGACTGGAACTCCTCCAACCTAAGTCCTTCTCAGTAGCCTGGAGGGCAGGAGCTGCCTTTACTCCTGAATTGGGTTCCCTCTGAGCAAGGCCTGTATCTCCCCCATTTAGACTGGGGATTCCTGAAGGCAAGCTTTGTGCTTCTCTATCAGACTAGGGGCTCCTGAGGAGAGGGTCTGTGTTTCCTCCATCAGACTTGAGGGAAGCCTCAAGGACAGACACCTTCCCCAGCTTAAGTCTCGCTGCCTGCCCCACCCCCAAGGACTGGGGCTCACCCCAGACCAGCCCCCATGCCAGCCCAGCCCGCGGCATCACTTACTCTCTCTCTCCCTTGTCCTCTTCGTCACTGAAGAACCAGTCTGACTGCAGAGAAGACAAAAGGAAGGGATGAAATCAGCATGGGAAAGAAGAGTCTCTTCCACCCGCTCATTCCAGAGGACCCACTCAGGCGGCAAGGGGTGCCTCTCTCTCAACAAACCCCAGGCTGGCGGGGCTGCAAAAGAGGGCTCAGAGGGAGCTTGATGGACGCTAAAACCTGACTCCACAGACTATGAAAAACACTGGGGGAGAGAAAAGGTGGGACCCCAGTGTGGGAGGAGACATGGCAGTGAGTGGGAGCGGCCACCTCAGACGGGAGATAGGCTTAGGGAGAGCTTTGCTTTTACTTGCTTTTCTCTAAACACTGTCCTGGGCACACCCCTATGGTATACTCCCCACAGCGAGCCGGGGGGCAGGGAGGCACCAGTGCCCTTAGTGTTGGCCAGGTCCATGGCTGTGACAGCTAAGCATGCCCCAGGCCACCTGCCACCCATGGGTGCCACACTGACAACAGGGGTGTCACATACTCAGCCCAGAAAAGGAAAATGACAGGAGAAAGGTGTTGGAGGTTTCCTGAGGGGCAGGAGGCAAGAGCTTTCTCATAAAGGCCAAACAAGAGACAAAATAAAGACCCCCACAGTTTAATATGTTTTGTAAAATTTGAGAATCTTGAAGATAAAATTCTAAGTTTTCTGAAAAAAAAATCCAGATTGCTTATAAATGAACACATATCACAGGTGCTTGGAACCTTCAGCAGCAAGACACAAGAAGACAAGACAAGAAAGTAAGTTTTGATGTGTTGAAGGAACCTAGAATTTTATACCCTGCTAAACTCTCATTTAAAAAAATGAGAATGTAAAATAAAGCTATTCTTTTTTTTTTTTTCCAACAGAATCTCACTCTGTCACCCAGGCTGGAGTGCAGTGGTGCAATCTTGGCTCACTGCAACCTCTGCCTCCTGTGTTCAAGTGATTCTCTGGCTTCAGCCTCCCAAGTAGCTGGGATTACAGGTGCATGCCATCACGCCTGGATAATTTTTGTATTTTTAGTAGAGATGGGGTTTCGTCATGTTGGCCAGACTGGTCTCAACTCCTGACCTCAAATGATCCATCCACCTCCACCTCCCAAAGTGCTGGGATTACAGGCATACCACAGATTGTTTTAATCACCCCTTAAGTGAACCTCCTGCTCTCTGGAGCCACCACACCTGGCCTTGAAATAAAGCTATCCTGAGACAGCAGAAAATTTATTACACAAAGACTCTCTTAACTGAATACTTGAGCAAGTAAAGAGATGGACTTCGGCAAGCTCCAAGAAATAACTAAGGCACTTTTGGCTTTTATTGTATTTATTAATTTATTTTTGAGATAGGGTCTCTCGCTGTTATCCAGGTTGGAATGCTGTGGCATGATCCTAGCTCACTGTACCCTTGAACTCCTGGGCTCAAGAGATTCTCCCACCTCAGCCTCCTGAATAGCTGGGACTACAGGCATGTGCCACCTTGCACAGCTAATTTAAAAAAAAATTGTAGATTTTGGGATTACAAGCATGAGCCACTGCACCCACCACTTTTGGTTTTTAGATGTGGTGGAAGGAAGACACAGAAACTGATAAGCATTAGAAATTGACAGTGACAGGCTGGGTGCAGTGACTCACACCTGTAATCCCAGCACTTTGGGAGGCTGAGGTGGGTGGATCACCTGAGGTCAGGAGTTTGAGACCAACCTGGCCAACATGGTGAAACCCCATCTCTACTAAAAATATAAAAATTAGCTGGGCATGGTTGTGCACACCTGTAATCCCAGCTACTCGGGAGGGTGAGGTGGGGGAATCACTTGAACCCGGGAGGCAGAGGTTGCAGCGAGCTGAGGTCGCACCACTGTACTCCAGCCTGGACAACAAGAGTGAAACTCCATTTCAAAAAAAAAAATGAATAAAAATTAAGGCAATTACCCTTTACCCCCCTCAACACCTATGAAAGAACAGGAACAGGCAATTTATAATCTCATTATGTAGACTTAAAACACACAAAGAATATTATATATATTTAAGGATAGCCATGCATTTACAATAAGTGGAAGGTGTCCTGGAAGGACACATATTAGCCTATTAAGAGTGGGCACCTAGGGGAATAAAGAGGGGAAACAAGGGGACTTGCCTGAGCATGCGCCATGAGCCTCAGTTATTATTGCTCATGATCTGACATGTGATTAAATCAAACAGCACAGGAAGGCCAGAAGGGAAACAAGAAAGAGATAGAAGAGAAGAGAGCAAAGGAAGATAAGAAGAATGCAAGCTCTGGCCGGGCACAGTGGCTCACACCTGTAGTCCCAGCACTTTGGGAGGCTGAGGCAGGTGCATCAGCTGAGGTCAGGAGTTCAATACCAGCCTGGCCAACAGGGTGAAACCCCAGCTCTACTAAAAATACAAAAATTAGCCTGGCATGGTGGCATGCGCCCATAATCCCAGCTACTTGGGGGTGCTGAGGTGGATCACTTGAGCCCAGGAGCCCGAGGCTGCAGTGAGTGGAGACCGCGCCATTGCACTCCAGCCTGGGCGACAGAGTGAGACTCTGTCTCAAAAAAAAAAAGAAAGAAAAGAAAAAGAAAAATGGAAGCTCTGGAGTCAGTTATCTTGGTTCGAGTTCACCTTAGCCAAGTTACTTTCCCTCTGTAAGTCTATTTACTTATCTCTAAAACGGGCATGATGTGAGTACCTCCTTCTAGGCCTGAGGAGGATTGAGATGAAACACTGTATGGAAAACGTTGAGTGCAGCACGTTGTTAATGTATAATAGATGTCAGCTACCGTTATTCAAAAGTGCGGCTTCCAGAGACAGGCTGACCAGGGGGAGCCTGAGGATCGGCCCAAAGAAGCCAGCTGTTAACTCGAGTTGGAAGGTGCCCAGAAGTACTCTGCAAGCCACAGCGTCTACAGGAAGTGCCCAGGTGGCCACGGCTCTCAAGAGGAATCCACACTAGTTCCTGCCACCCTGTTTCTGCACATGCTGTTCTTTCCGCCTGGGATGCCCTTTCTCCCTGCTCTGCCTGGCTAAGTTCTCATCATGGTCCTCTAAGGCAGTTCAAGAACTCCATGACTACGACCCCAGCCCTGCACCCAGGGCCAGGGTGGGTCCTTCTGTGGGGCTTCCTTGGACATAGCCCAGAGCAAAAAGAGATGCAGCTCTTACTCTGATAAACATTATTAAATGAATAAATGAATGAGAAACATCATTTTATGGATTTTGTGTGTGTGTGTGTCAGGGTCTCACTCTGTCACCCAGGCTGGAGTGCAGTGTCGCAATCTCGGCTCACTGCAGCCTCCCACCTCAGCCCCCCAAGTAGTTGAGACCACAGACACGCACCACCACACCCGCTGGCAATATTCCTTCTGAGCAGGCTCCCATTCACCTCCGTGTTCCCAGCATGTCTCTGGATCTGTCTCTGGCGTGGAATAATGACCACAAGGAAGAGGATGACAGTCAGTTCTCACACAACACTTAGGACCTGCCAGGCACCGCCGTGAGTGCTTTAGCAGACATTCACAACAATGTGAGGTAAACAGTATTGTCATCTCTACTTTACAGGTGTGGAGACTGAGGCACAGCAGGTAAGGAACTTGTCCAAGGCCACAGAGCACATAGGAGCAGGCTGGCCCTAGAGCCACTGCCGTCAATCCCCCACCCCAGGGGGCACTTGGCAATGTCTGGAGACATTTTTGATTGTGACAACTAGAGTGATATTCCCAGCATCCAGCAGGTAGAAGCCAGCGATGCTGCTAAATGTCCTATAACACACAGAACAGCCTCCCACAATAAAGACTTATCTGGACCTCAGTGGTCACTAGTGCTGAAGCTGAGAAACATTAGGTATCACTGCCTTTGCTGAGTGAGTCCCTGAGCAAATGCCCTGGGTGATCTTTGTTTGGGTTCCACTTGACTTCGTAAACATAGGTAGAGGCTCCTGGCAACTTGCCCGCTGCAAGATCAGACATCCAGGTTTGCTCTCCTCTCTGCTCTGCCATTATCTTGCTGCGTGGCCCTGGGCAAGTCGCTGTTCCTCTTTACCCCTCAGTTGCCACCCTCTTTCCGACCTGAAGACTGGTCTGGGTGCCCCAAGTGACAGCAGCACTGCCCTGGCTATGGAGCCTCTGGGCTAGACAGAGCTGGCACGCTTGGGTGGGCAGGCTTTCAGGGCTTGCAGAGTGGGTGGCTCATTCCCTTGACAATCATCCAGGGCTGGTTACGTTCAAATGCCAAGGAGGCAGAGAAGGGAAGGACACTAGCTCAGTTAGCTCTCGGGAATGAAACTCTGAGTAGAAAAGCCCAGCCTGGCCGGGCGTGATGGCTCACACCTGTAATCCCAGCACTTTGGAAGGCCGAGATGGGAGGATCGCTTGAGTCCAGGAGTTCAAGACTAGCCCTGGCAACATAGTAAGACCTCATCTCTACAAAAGAATACAAAAATTAGCCAGTTGGTGTGGTGGTGGCATCTCTAGTCCCAGCTACTCAGAAGGCTATGGCAGGATCGCCTGAGCCTGGAAGTGGGCCATATTTACCCACTGCACTCCAGTGTGGGCGACAGACTGACTCTATCAAAAAAAACAAAAACAAAAACAAAAAACCCAGAAAGCGAAAAGAAAGAGAGAGAGAGAAAGAAAGAGAAAGAAAAGCCCAGCCTGATATAACCTCAATTGGCAATTTACTCATTCATTTATACTCCACAAACACTGAGTATCCACTGTGTGCCAGGCGCTAGTGTCAGTGCTAAATGAGACAAACTCCACCTTCTCCACCCTGCCCTGAGCAGGGACTCCCCCTTGGGGCTTTGGCCTCCTTCCTCCCTGAAGGCTGCAGTTCCTGACACCTCAGCTGACCTCAGACCTTGGGCTTCCAGGGGCTTCTCCAGGAGCACAGGGCCAGACACCCACTCTTCCCTGCTGCTGCCCCCAAAACACACCCTCTTGGGAGGTTCCGGGGCTCCCTGGTGCCCTGGAGAGCTAAGATTTCCCAAGGCCTCACCAGGATCCCCGACGCTGCAGGGCAGCCCTGGCCTCCCAGACAGCTCTGGAGTGGTGTTCCCAGTGTCCGGATGCAGCAGGCTGTGATGCTCCCTCCTGTGGCTCAGAGCCCTGAGCATGCAGTGAAGGAGGAGATGGGCAAGCAAGGCTGTTAACATGGCTCAGCTGCCCACCACCTCACGTCCTTACCCTGGCCCCCTCCCTCCGTCCCAAGCCAGCTCAAGGAGGGACCTAGGAGTCTGGCCTTTGGGTTGATAGCAGGAGGAAAACACAGGCTTTGGTCAGTCAGATCTGGCTTGAAATCTTGGGCTGCCACTTATTAGCTGTGTGACCATGAGCAAGTTGCTTTGCCTCTCTGAGCCTGTTTCCTCCTCTGTAAAATGGGGGTGATAGGGCCCAGCTTTCCTTCCTTAAAGTGTCTAGGGGGCTTGGGACTGAGGCTTCCCTTCCTCTGACCAGCTGCCAGTCTTATTTCCCCTGGCAGGAGGGGCTCTGTTCTCATCCTCTGTGGGCTGTAACAAGAATTGGAAATGGAAAATCTATGATTCATAATGACATCTGTGTGTGCCCCAGAAGGCGGCAGTGCTGCCTTAGGGTTGGGCTCTGGAAGACCAAGGCCTCCTGAGCCCTCTGCTGGCCACTCTGGGTTCTCCTCCGCCCATGCACAGTAACAAGAACCTACAGGACCAGGGCTGTTGGCATCCAGGAAGCCATGAGAAGGGAGGTGGCCAGCCCAGTACATGCCAAGCACTGGTGCAGGATCCTGCCTCAGGCCAAGGCCCTGTGCCTTGCCCCATCCACCCCTTGTTACCATGGACATCACCACTACCTCCCCAAAACCTCAGTGGGGCCAGCAGGGAAAGTCACTAGAGCCGGGGCCTCCTGATGTCAGGCCAGACCTTGGCCCCCATCTGCTCGTGTCTGCCAGGACACCTCTCCAGGGGTCACCATCTGAAGCTGCCCCTTCCGCCCTCCACCTGTAGCACCTTCCCTGCCCTTCCTCCTCTTCTGCTTTTCCCAGGCATCTTGGACGCTCGGGGGCCTCTTGACTCTCCTGCTGGGGACACAACATCCCAGGGCAGCAAGGATTCCAGGATCCATTCCTGCCTTGCCTTGAAATGCAGCCCATGGCTTTGGAGGAGTATATACCACCCTAGCAGCATGCTCTAAAGCTGCCGAGCCCTTCCTGGGGCACACCCCGCCAGGCTGAGCAAGAGTGAGGGGCTCAGAGGAACATGGCCTGGGCCCCAGGGGCTGCCGGGTGACCCCCGGAACAGGGGCTTACGTGCTGGATCAGTGTCTCCACGATCTTGTAGCGGTCAGGCATGTGGGTCACCATGTCTGTCATGTTGTCCTCAGACGTCCTCACCAGTGTCCGCCCAAAGACCAGGGCCAGGTTCCGGGGTTCCATCTGGGCAGCAGGGAAAGCAGGTCACTGTCAACATCCTGAACTCAGTCCTCCCTCACTCTGGCCCCTAAGGCCTCTGTCCCCAACTACATCCTCACCAGTCCCGAGCTTAGAGGGTGGACACCCCCTTGTATGGGCATGGAGATGCTTGATGAGTAGAGCACAGGCCAGATTTCAGCCCCTTTCATCCCCAGGCCCAGCAGCCATGAGCAGTGCCCAACCTGCACACCTATACAGGGCAGCCCTGAGTGGTCAGTGCCAGCAGTGGGAGACCCTGCAGTAGGAAACATGTTGGAGGTCCCAGGGGTTATTTTAGGCCTGGGAAAAAATCCGATCACTTCCAGGTGCCTGTAATCCCAGCTACTCGGGAGGCTGAGGCAGGAGAATTGCTTGAACCCGGGAGGTGAAGGTTGCAGTGAGCCGAGATCGTGCCAAGGCACTGCAGACTGAGTGGCAGAGTGAGACTTCGTCTCAAAAAAACAAACAAACAAAAAACACAAAAAATCCTATCACTCCCCTCATTTTCCCCACTGCAGAACCAGAAGGCATAAGGGGTTTGATGAGGAAAATGCAATGCGAGGGACTTGAGCTAAGTCGGGGGATGGCAATGCATCGGATACGGGGAGCCGGGGTTCCCTGCCTCTGGAAAGCCCTCAGAAACTCAGGAGATGGCTCTCTGGGGGAAAGCACTGACCAGCATGTAGGAGCGGGATGGGGACGGAGCAGTCATAGGAGGAGGGCGTGCCTAGAGGGGCCTGAGTTATTGGACCTGCAGGAGCTCAGTGCGTGCTGAGGGCCCCCACACAGTAAGTCCGTGCTTGCCTCCCCCAGACTCCATGCGGGACTCCTACCCACCTTGTTTTTCTCAGAGTGGTCAGCGATGGTCTTGAGATGGCCCACAAGGAATTTGAGCGTTTCAAAGTAGTGTCCTGGGAGATCCCGGATCTGAGCAGGAGAGAGGAGGGGCATGGGGACAGGCTGTAAGGGCCTGCCCCTGTCCCCCGTCACCACCATGCCCCAAAGATCTCCCACTACCATGCCTCAGGGAGTCTGGAACCTATCCTCTAACCCCCCGTTCTCTTGTGTGGATGGGGAAACTGAGGCCCTGAGTGGAGCAGGGCAAGGCCACAGGGGTCGTGGGCAACACCGGACTCCCTGCCTCCTGGGACAGAGGTGCTCAGGCAGCTGCCCCACCTCGTGCCTGGCAGCACCTCTCTCTCCTTACCAGCTTCCGCAGCGTCCTCATCCGCTCCCGCGCGTCCTCAATGCAGTTGGCCTCGATGAAGTCGTTGTATTTGTCTAGAACACAGCAGAGACTCTTTAGAGAGGTAGGGGCAGCACCTTCCCCTGTTCTCCAGGCCGAGGGCCTTGCTGGGAGGGCTGTGTTTTGAACTCCTCCAGTTCGGGGGCTCCAGCGTGGGCGACAGCCTCTTGTGTATGTGAACACACCCACCACAGCTGCACTTACCACAGCTGCACTCACCACAGCTGCACTCACCACAGCTACACTCGGGTGTGCACCTGACCTGGGGTAGCCCAGCTGTGTTCATTTGGGAGGCAATACGACCTGAGGTGCATGCTGATCACAGAAAAGGGGTCCATGCCCCCATCTCCAGGACATGGACACCAAGGTTCAGCAGGTCAGAAGAGAAGGGCACCTGGAGAGGAGGAGGGGCTTCAGACAGCCTCGACCAAGGATTCCCCCAACTCCCTTCAGAACAATTCCATGGGGACCTTTAAAAAATGGAACATGATAAGCCTATTCTGAAATTCATCTGGATGAGCTAATGCACAAAGACAGCCAGGAATAGTTTTTAAAGAAAGAGTAACGCGGGAGGATCTGCCCTACCAGGGACTGAAACATCCTGAATGGATGGCACAGCTGAAGCCGGCTGGCACGGCAGAAAAGGCAGAGCAATGTTAAGGCTAGAAAGGGGGGAAGCGGGCCATGTGGATATTTATTATATGATAAAGGCAGCACTTCCAATTGGGGGGAGGGATGGGGGCCTCAACAGATGTCCCCGGGACAAATGGCTACCATCGGGGGCGGGGGGGATCATTTCTAGCTCACAATACACAAATGCAATCACATGGCAGAGCCAATTGTGAAAATTATAAAAGCACTGGGGAAAAAATAAGAAAATATTTTTATAATCCTAAGGCCATCCTAAACATGAGATGCAGAATCCATGAAGAAAAGATGAACAGCTTTGGTCACATTTTAAACAATTGTTTTTGGCCAGGCACGGTGGCTCACGTCTGTCATCCCAGCACGTTGGAAGGCTGAGGCACATCAGCTGATCACTTGAGGTCAGGAGTTCAAGACCAGCCTGGCCAATGTGGCAAAACCTCATCTTTACTAAAAATATAAAAATTAACTGGACATGGTGGCAGGTGCCTGTAATCCCAGCTACTTGGGAGTCTGAGACAGGAGAATGGCTTGAACCCGGGAGGCCGAGGTTGCAATGAGCCGAGATCGTACCACTGCACTCCAGCCTGGGTGACAGAGTGAGACTCAGTCTCAAAAAAATAAATAAAATTAAACAAAAATAAAATTAAAAATTGTTAGGCAGGGCACGGTGGCTCACGCCTGTAATCCCAGCACTTTGGGAGGCCAAGGAGGGTGGATCATCTGAGGTCAGGAATTTGAGACCAGCCTGGCCAACATGGTGAAACCCCGTCTCTACCAAAAATACAAAAATTAGCTGGGCATGATGGTGGGCACCTGTAATCCCAGCTGTTCGGGAGACTGAGACAGAAGAATTGCTTGAACCCAGGAGGCAGAAGTTGCAGTGAGCCAAGATCGCACCATTGCACTCCAGCCTGGGTGACAAGAGTGAAACTCTGTCTCAAAAAACAAAACAAAACAACAACAACAAAAAATTTGTTTTCAGTTTCTATACTGCAAAGTGAAAAGGCAAATGGCAGGCCAAAGCAAATATTTGCAAAAACTAACAAAGGGTTAATATGTGTAAAACACAAAGAGCTTTTCTCCCACAAATCAACATAAGAAAAAGATAAACAACCCAACAGAAAAATGGGCACATGGTCTGATCAAGCAATTACAGAGAAAATAGAAACAGCCAATATGCTAATGAAAAAAGATTTAATCTCCCTAGTAATGAGGGCAATGAAAATAAAAACAATAATGAGATACCATTTCTCTTATCTGATTAGCAAAAGTTTAAAATATTAATAATATTTAATGCTGTCTGGGTGAGGTGGCTCAAGCCTAAAATCCCAGCACTTTGAAAGGCCGAG
Organism: Pan paniscus; assembly: GCF_029289425.2. Lineage (NCBI taxonomy): Eukaryota > Metazoa > Chordata > Mammalia > Primates > Hominidae > Pan > Pan paniscus. The sequence goes on along the minus strand of NC_073267.2, from coordinate 38,376,093 downwards.
GAGCGATGATCACTTTAGACCAGGAGTTGAAGACCAGCCTGAGCAACGTAGTGAGACCCTGCCTCTACCAAAAAAAAAATTTTTTTAATTAGATGGGTATGGTGGCACAAACCTGTAGTCCCAGCTACTCAGGAGGCTGAGATGGGAGGATCACTTGAGCCCAGGAGGTTGAGGCTGCAGTGAGCCATGATTGCGCCACTGCATTCCAGTCTGGGCAACAGAGCAAGATCCTGTGTCAAATAATAGTATTTTTATTTTTATTTTATTGTATTATTTACTTATTTATTTATTTTGAGATGGAGTCTTGCTCTGTCACCCAGGCTGAAGTGCAGTGGTGCGATCTTGGCTCACTGCAACCTCTGCCTCCTGGGATCAAGCAATTCTCCTGTCTCAGCCTCCCTAGCAGCTGGGACTACAGGCACCCGCCACCACACCCAGCTAATTTTTGTATTTTTAGTAGAGACGGGGTTTCACCACAGTCAGGCTGGTCTTGAACTCCTGACCTCAGGTGATCCACCCACCTCAGCCTTCCAAAGTGCTGGGATCACAGGCATAAGCCACCATGCCTGGCCTTCAAATAACAATAATAGTTGTAATATCCAATGCTGTTGGGTATGTGGAGAGACAGACTCCTACATTGTTAGTGGGAGTCTAAATCAGGGCCTCTTTCTCAGAGTGCAATTGATACTGGTCTCAGAAAGGTTCACCAGGACTTTGACCCAGCAATTCTACATCTAAGAATCCCCTTAGAGAGCACAGATCCAGGCGTGCAAGGACTTATTCAAGGAAAGCCATTGCAACAGGTTGTGTGATAGCAAACATTTGAAGACAAGCTAAATATCCATCAATAGAGGAGTACTTAAAGAAATTATAGTCTATTCAAACCATGAAATTCTATGTGGCTGATTTAAAAGAAGAATGAGGTAGAGCTCTCTGCACTGACACGAATGAATCTCAGAATTACAACTCTGCTTTTGTTAAAAACAACTCAACCAGCGGTGTGCTGGAGTCCGCTCAAACCAGCTCCTGAGAGCGACTGTGTGCCTCTCTTCCCAATTCCATGTTGGTGACATCATGTTGGTGGCTTGAAATAAACCATGGTAGGAGTATTTACACCATAGAAGCTGGAAAACGCTAGGCATTAGGGCTTTTTTCTCCCAGAAACAGATGTTAAACATCTGCCAGCACACCCCTGAACCCACCCAACTCCAAACCCCACGCAGGCACGTGTGTATCTCTGCCATGCATATAAGAGGGCCAGGAGAGAAACACAACAGATTGTGAATAAGCAGTTCAGCAAACGGCCAAAGCCCATCGGAGCCCGACGCCTGGGGTGGAATCCTGGCTCTGCCATTTACAACCTGTGTGACCTTGGGCAAGGCATTAAACCTCTCTGAGCCTTGGTTTCCTCATCTGTAGAGGGAAGACAATAGCACCTTCCTCATGGAGTTGCTGTAGGGAGTTGTGCTTGGCACACACTAATGCTCAGAAAGTGTTAGCCACAACCTCCCGTGAAAGGGAGGAGGAGATTCACAGGGTCCTGTGCTGTTTTTATTCACATCTGTACAATCTATGTTTTTTTTAATAAGCTTTTGTGTTAAAAAAAAAAAAAAAGCCAGCGTGGTGGCTCATGCCTGTAATCCCAGCATTTTGTGGGGCTGGGGCAGGCAGGAGGATTGCTTGAGCCCAAGAGTGCAACACCAGTCTGAGCGACATAGTGAGAAACTCCCCCCATCTCTGAAAAAAACTTTTAAATTAGCTGGGTGTGGTGGTGTTCACCTGCTGTCTCAGCTACTCAGGAGGCTGAGGTGGGAGGATCGCTTGAGCCCAGTAGCTTGAGGCTGCAATGAGCCGTGATTGCGCCACTGCACTCCAGCCTGGGCGACAGAGCAAGACTGTCTCCAAAAAAAAAAAAAAGAGTAAAACCAACAAACCAAATGCAAAAGTAGTGGTCAGGGTGCGGCACAGACTGGTGTCCCCTCCCCATCCCCACTTCCACCTCCTACTCACCATCAGGCTCGGGCAGCTTTCGGAAGAAGGACTTGAGCAGGCTGTTGATCACATTGAGGTCTTGCCAGTGCTGGGGGAGGAGTCAGATGTCAGGCCACAGGCAGGCCTAGCCCAATGCCCATGCCTCCATGATCATTCACCCCAGAGCCCAATCAAGCCCACCAGGCCCTCCCTGGGACCCACTTAGACTAAGCTCTCTACTCATCAGGATGGTGGCAGCAGAACTGAGTCCCCAGAGAGGTCCTGTGCCCACACTCACACTTGGCCCCAGCCCCTCCCTGCTCCTGCCAGCGCGTGGGCTCCAACACCTCCCCATTCACAGAAAGTCCCAGGCACTGTGGGGACACAGTGAATGGCAGCTGCTGCCTCCACTGGACACAGTTTAAGCATCCGTGACACAGCAGTCATTCATGCCAGCTCCTTCCTGTCTCAGGTCCTCTGCATGTGCTGGTTCCCTCAACCAGAACTTTCCTCCCCGCCTCCACACAACTGGCTCCTCATCCCCACCTAAAAGTCGCTCTTCAAAGAGGCCTTCTCTGACCCTCATAGCTAAAGCAGCCACCTTCACCACTGCCCTGTCACCTGCACCCCAGCCCTGACTTTGTTTCCTTCATGGCGCTTAGCCCAATTTGTCATTATTTTCTGCTTTTGTTTCTATGTTCATGCCTGTCTCCCTGCAGGACTGTAAGCTCCAGGAGGAGCCAGGATCCCGTCTGTCCCATTTCCCACTGTGCTCCTATCACCTAGCTAGGACAGTTAACCTGATACTTACATGGCCCTAAATCAGTAGTTCTAACAGAAGGAGGCAATTTTGTCCCCCAAACTCCCACTCCATCCCCAGAGGACATTTGACAATGTCTGGAGCCATTTTCATTTTCCCAACTGGGAGGTGACACTTGCATCTAGTGGATCGAGGCCAGGGATGATTCCAAATTTCCTCCAGTGCACAGGGCAACCCCACACAACAAATAATTGTTCTTCCCAAAATGTCCACTGAGGTTGAGAAACCCTACTCTAAAATAAATGGTTGTTGAGTACAAGAACTAACGGCCGGGTCGTTGTCCCTTCTGTCCTCCAGGGGGCACCATCACCCCACATTGCAACCAAGTCGGGCACAGCCGCCCCGCTGGGAATGGCTCAGAATAACTCAGGCCCAGAAAGCGACCTAATACCCCCAACAAAGAGACACAGCACAGCAGTACACACACTCATTACAATGGATCCACAGCTTAATGCCAGACAATCCCATAAACAGTACACTCCCCACAGGCTCACCAGGGGTTAGATTCATCCCCCACTACACTTACTCCCAGCACGACCCACAACAAATGACACAATGATATCCAAGACAAAACAACACACCCAATATACCTTGTATGCCCCCAGCTGGCCCTGGCTTGGACCAGTTGCCTGCCAGCATGGCCCCCTCATCTCACACACACCCAGTGCGGCTCCTGCCCACCCGACTCCGTTACCTCCTGGCCCTCAGGTGTGAGCTCCTCTCGTCTCCCAGCTGCCAAACCCAATGCCCTGGCCAGTGCTTCCTGGCTCCTCCAGAGTGAAGTGTCTGCCCTCACCCCAGCCTCACCGGCGGTCCTCTCCTTCTGTCCCACTCAGCGCGTGGCCCCTGCTGTTCTGCGGCCCACCCTTGGTCATCCCATGCCCCAGCTGCAGCAGGACCCATGCCACTCTCTAGTCCATGCTCAATCTAGCTCCTGTTTATGGCCTCGCCCCATGCAAGGGACTTTCCATACCCCAAATCCAATGGAGCCACTCCCTGAGACGGCCCCTCCCTTCCACCTCTCCTCACGCTGCCCTACTCCCTGGTTTCTGCCAGGGGAAGATACCACCAGCCCCAGCTCAAACATGCAGCTCTTCCTCGCCCCTCCTTCCTCCCTCTCATGCAGCCAACTCTTAGGGTTGCTCCCATCCTCCCCCTTCCCCCGGGACCACCAAGTCCTCCTGACACTTAGCGCTTCCATAGATCAGTGACTTCTCCCCAGACCCCTGCCCTCCGCATTCGTATCCAATGGACATGAGCAGGAGCATTACTCTTTCTTGAACTTTGTACTCACGATGCCTCCCCAGCTTAAGAACCATCAAAAGCTCCCTACTGTCCATCAGATCAAGGTCGAAGTTTTCAGTGAAGCCATCAAATGCCCTCTCTGTCCCCCTGGGGCCTCACCCTCCCCACCTCCAAGCCCAGGAGGTAGATCCACTCTCTGTCCTAACCCTCAAGCCCTCCCTGGCCCTTGCTGGGGTTTTGGAAAATGCCATCGTCTCACACCCCGAAAGGCTTCCTGTCCACCTGCCCCCTCCTATTCATTCCTCCAATACTCAAATCCTCCAGCCACCACCTGCTCCAGCCTGAGCACCCTGTCCTTCCTCATCACAGTGTGATCCCTGATGAGAGATCATCTTTTTCTCCTGTCCACAATTTCACACACACTTGTCTCAGCTCCTCATTCTCCAAGGACAGGAAGACTTGTGTATTCCATGAGCCTTCATGTGTGTGACTCATGGGACATCACTGCCCATGTTCATGGTTTTCCAAAATATCTTTTTTATCAGAGCCCCTTTGGGCAAATAAAATTGTACGTGAAAACCCAGTACAACAGACAGGGCAAAGCAGGGTTGCTCTAGCAAGGACACGGGGTCCTGACCTGACCCTGGCCTCCCAAGGCCCCTCTGGGGAACCCTAGGACTCTGGGGAACACCCTTTGAGAATCGCCAGCCCTGCTGGAAACACTTAAGTGTGATTGCAGATTCCTTCACAGGCTGGTCTCATCTCGCCTGATCAGCCACTTCTCTTTCCATGTTGCAGCCACCCAAATGGCTGGCCATTCTAGAAAACATCATATATTCCCCTTTTTCTAAGCCGGCAGTTTGTAAAACATGATCTGTAGGCAATATCTAGCCACAGCCTTCTTTTGGATGGCCCCTGAGCTAAGTATGGTTTTTACGTGGTTAAAGGATTAGGAAGAGAAGGAGGAGGAAGAGAAGAGGGGAATGCAACAGAGCAAACTACAGCAGAAAATATTTACTCTCTGCCTTCTACAGAGAAAGCTGGTTGACTCCTGGCACACTTTCCGCGTCTACACCATTGCGCAGGCCATTCTGCTGCCTGGAATGCCCTCACCTGGCTTTCACCGGCCTTTGGTGAACTCTACTCATCCTAAACACTCGGACAAAACTGCCGTTTGTGAGCCTCTGCCTCAGAGCTCCCCAGGACATGACTGCATTTACTTGGTCAGCTTCAGCCTGGAGTGATGCCCATCCCCGGGCTGGCCAGCGGGGGCAGGTCCCATCTTGCCCATCTTGGTGTTCTGGACCAATGCTGGGCATGTCATAGGGCACAATGCATGCAACACAATAGACCACAGAACTCTCCAAGCGGAGCACCACCCACACGCCATCTCAGCCCCCCTTCCACAGACCCCCCAGCTTCACCCACCTCATCCTGCTGGTTGATGTCACCAGGCCCACGGTTGAGCTGCTCCTGTAGGCTGGACACCACTGCATTGTTGCCGGGCACTCGGTAAAAGCCTGTGGACTCCAGCCCTCGTGCCTCCACAATGTGACAGCATGCAGCCACAATTAAGGGGACGTGCTGGGGACACAGGGGAGGGATGTTAGCGGGGACAGGGGCCAGAGTAGCTGGGGAGGCCAAGAAGGGGACAATGCAAGGCCCAGAGCTGCTGCTAGGAACCCTTGGGGGGAACAAAAGGCCCTTGCTGCCTCCAGTCTGGGAGCTACAAATGACACCAAAGCCTCGCCATGGTCTGAGAAGGAGCCGGGCTCAGCCTCAGCCCTGCTGCTCCCTCCCTGGGAGGCCCAGGGCAGGCGGGGACCTTCCCCTCTCTGGGCTGTTTTCCCAGCTGTGTTTGTACAATGAGGTGGAGAGCTTGTTCCATGTCCCTTGCTGCTCTGACCCTCTGTGCCTTGGTCTCCCCCTGCCGGGCCTGCTCTGGCGTGTGGCAGAGACCCACCTGGTTCTCCGTGGCTGGCTGGCACTCCTCCAGCCTGACCCCAAATGCCCTTGGGGCAGCCTTCTTATTTTTCTTGATGATGTTGATGCCCCAGGGGGTTTTGGGGGCTGCAGCAGTGTCATCTGAAGTGGGAGAGACAGAGCCAGAGTGAGCTGGAGTATCCAGGAGGGTCGCACACATTCACTGCCACATTCACACATTTGGACGTATGGGGATTCCATCAGAGAAGAAACCAGATGCCCAGGGCTGATGGGACATTGTATGGCAAGAGAGAAGGCCTGAAGGGGAGGATGCTTACCCCAAAGGAGAGGCCCAGAGCAATGCAAGGACTTCTGTGTGGCTCGTGGGCCAAAACTACAAGGCGGAAGCCATAGAACTTTGTTTCTTTAGAGACAGGGTCTCTGTCGCTCAGGCTGTAGTGCAGTGGTATGATCATAGCTCAATGCAGCCTCAAATTCCTGGGCTCAAGCAATCTTCCCTCCCCAGCCTCCTGAGTGGCTGGGACTATAAGCTCATACCACCACACCTGGCTAATTAAAAAAAATTTTTTTGCCAGGCACAGTGGCTTATGCTTGTAATCCCAGCACTTTGGGAAGCTGAGGCCGGCAGGACCACATGAGGCCAGGAGTTCGAGACCAGCTGGCCAACATGGCAAAACCCTGTCTCTACTAAACATACAAAAATTAGCGGGGCGTGGGCCGGGTGCGGTGGCTTATGCCTGTAATCCCAGCACTATGGGAGGCCGAAGTGGGTGGATCACAAGGTCAGGAGATCCAGACCATCCTGGCTAACACGGTGAAACCCCGTCTCTGCTAAAAATACAAAAAAATTAGCCAGGTGTGGTGTCGGGCACCTGTAGTCCCAGCTACTCAGGAGGCTGAGGCAGGAGAATGGCGCGAACCCAGGAGGCGGAGCTTTCAGTGAGCCGAGATCACACCACTGCACTCCAGCCTGGGCAACAGAGCAAGACTCCGTCTCAAAAAAAAAAAAAAAAAAAAAATTAGCCGGGCGGGGTGGTGCATGCCTGTAATCCCAGTTACTAGGGGGGCTGAGGCACAAGAATCGCTTTAACCCAAGAGGTGGAGGTTGCGATGAGCTGAGATCATGCCACTGCACTCCAGCCTGAGTGACAGAACAAGACTCTGTCTCTAAATGAATAAATAATATATAAAAAAATATTTTGTAGGGATAGGACCTTGCTATGTTACCCAGGCTGGTCTCAAACTCCTGGCCTCAAGCAATCCTCCAGCCTCAGCCTCCCAAAATGATGCTGGGATTATAGGTGTCAGCCACAATGCCTGCTGGCCCAAGGGAACAACTTTCTTTTTTTATTTATTTATTTATTTTTTTTTTTGAGACAGGGTCTCGCTCTGTCACCCAGGCTGGAGTGCAGTGGTGTGATCTCGGCTCACTGCAACCTCCACCTCCCAGGCTCAAGTGATTCTCGTGTCTCAGCCTCCCAAGTAGTTGGGATTACAGGCGCACACCACCACGCCCGGGTACTTTTATTGTATTTTTTTTTTTGAGACGGAGTCTTGCTCTGTCACCCAGGCTAGAGTGCAGTGGCGCGATCTTGGCTCAATGCAAGCTCCGCCTCCCAGGTTCATGCCATTCTCCTGCCTCAGCCTCCTGAGTAGCTGGGACTACAGGTGCCTGCCACCACGCCCAGCTAATTTTTTTGTGTTTTTTAGTAGAGATGGGGTTTCACCGTGTTAGCCAGGATGGTCTCGATCTCCTGACCTTGTGATCCACCCGCCTCAGCCTCCCAAAGTGCTGGGATTACAGGCATGAGCCACCGCGCCCGGCCTTTTGTATTTTTAGTAGAGTTGGGGTTTCGCCATGTTGGTCAGGCTGGTCTTGAACTCCTGACCTCAGGTGATCTGCCTGTCTTGGCCTCCCAAAGTGCTGGGATTACAGGTGTGAGCCACCTTGCCCAGCCAGGTAAGAACTTTCTAATAGCCAAAGGTGAGGGAAATGGGAAAGGTTGCTCTTGGAAAGGGTGGGCCTCTCATCCCTGCAGAGACACCAGCAAAGATTAGAGGACCACCCAGCAGGGATGTCAGGGAGGGGAATCAGGCTCCAGGCCCTTCCACCCCAAGACCCTGAGAGCCCCCAGACCCTCACAGGCATGCACACGCAGACAGACATACCGGTAACCCTGGCACACAGTCAGGCACACACGAGCAGACACAGCCCAACACACACACACATGCCCTCCCCTCTCCATGCTCTCTTCCCCAACACACCACCCTGTCTCAGTGGCCACCTTCCTACCCTTGCTCCCTGCGGGCAGGTCCTGAGTCCTGAGGCCACGTGCTGCACTCTGCTTGAGGAACTCAGACTTGAGGCCCCCCCAGGCCGCGAGAGCCTTTGGGGGAGCAATCAGCTTTGGGCCCAGAGCTATGGCTGTGTAGGAAAAAGGGGCAGAGGAGAGGTCTTCACTTGGGGTGGCCAAGCAGGCCACCCACCCTGGCCTCCTGCCCCTCGGGACATCCCCTCCACCCTGAGGCAATGCCTCCATGCCAAACTGCAGCCTGGAGACCCTGGATACCCTGGATACCCCTTCCCCCAGCAGAGGGCAGCCCTGGAGGTGGGCCAGGAAGACATCCTCTGCCTTCAGCCCCCTACCACCCCCACAGAGGAGACTGCTCCGTGAGGGCTACGCCTCACCTCACTTTGCGATAATCATTAAGCTTCTTGCTGATCAGAGCTTGGTTGGCACAGCCGGGGTCCTGAAGCAGGAGAGGAGAGAGCGGATCATGTCAGTGCCCACAGCCAGCCCACCCCTGGGTTCATCCCTAGCCCTGCTTCCCCTCTTGTCCACCTGCCAGGTGGACAGCCAAGACCCTGGAGTGAGAAAGACCAGGCCTGGACTCCCCAGCACCCTCTCACCAGCTGAGGCCTTGGGGAAGCCTCTTAGCCTCTCTGAGCCTCAGTCTCCTCGGTAATAAACATGGGGGGCTAAAAGGGAAGGCTCGGGGCTGGGTGCAGAATCATGCAGCACTTGCCACTTTCCTGGCAGATGCTGAGCAGGCATGGAGGAGGTGCCCCAGGAGGGACTGCTACTGCCATAGTGATGTGACTTGGAACCCCCCTGACTAAGCCTTGTTGGAGACAGCCAAGCCAGGCCCCCAGAGGAGGAGGCCCAAATTCCAGGTGCCTTCCTCCCTGCAGTGGGGAAAGCTGTTCCCGGGAGAGCAGAGCCTGGTCAGCGAGAGGATGTGTCCTCAGCAAGAGGCCATGCACTAGCACCCCCTCCCACGGCCAGAGCAGGCCCAGGCCCACTGCCCTCTTGGCAGAGACCCCAGGCCCGGGACGCCCACATGACTTTGTGTGGGTGTCTCAAGGCACTTCTGTGCAGGCTCCTGGCCAAAGAAGTAAACAGGGAGGAATCCCTACCTAGGCCCCTGGAGTGTAGCTACGGCTGACCGCAATGGGCGCCATTAAAAAAAAATTCTTCGGCTGGGCGCAGTGGCTCACACCTGTAATCCCAGCACTTTGGGAGGCTAAGGTGGGAGGATCATGAGGTCAGGAGATCAAGACCATCCTGGCTAACACAGTGAAACCCCGTCTCTATTAAAAAAAAATTAGCCAGGCATGGTGGCATGTGCCTATAGTCTCAGCTACTCAGGAGGCTAAGGCAGGAGAATCACTTGAACCTGGGAGGCGGAGGTTGCAGTGAGCTGAGATTGCGCCACTGCACTCCAGCCTGGGCAGCAGAGCGAGACTCTGTCTCAAAAAAAAAAAAAAATTATCCCAAAATCCCTGCCGAGGCCCTTGGCTCCAACCCTGCCCACCTGTGGCCAAAGGCCAAGACTCTCAGCCTCCTCACAAGGTCAATGTGTTCATCCTCCTGCAGACAGGCCAGCCCAGTGCAGTTCTGGTGCGGGGACACTCATGCCCTAACACACTCCATAGGAGGCCCCTGCTTTCCTCGCCTGCTGAGAAAAGCTGAGACTGGCCTGGAGCTGACCACTCCACATCAGAGCCTGCTCAAGGCGATCCTAACACAGTCACAATAATCCCTGTCATCATTAGGGTCAGGATGGTGACTGCCGGTCCCCGCACCCGAGGACGCCAGGTCCTCCGTGAGCCCTGCCCTTGCACCCTCGTCACCCCGAAACCTAGGGGGACACAATCACGAGGTGCACTCCTGTCAGCCCCCCTTTCTAGCAGAGGGAAGTGAGGCTCAGAGCGGACATCCCAGGTCCACAGCCGGTGAGAGGCCACCCCGCCCGCCCTCTGTGGCCGCCGGGCTGGCCGGGCCCTCACCTCGCCCTCGGCCCTGCTGTTCTCCCGGATCGCTCTGATCCAGCCCAGCATGTCATCCCGGTCCTCAGCCTGAAAGAGATATTCACAGAAGTCAGCGGTGGTCAGCCGGAACACGTGCCTCCTCTTGGTCTCGCTGTAGGAGATGTCCACGAGGCAGGAGCCGATGCAGACGGGCGCCGCCTCGTCCTCACCTGCGCCGGCCGCCGCAGCCCCCGCCGCTGCCGGCCCGGGCTCCCGCCGCTCCTTGCTCAGCGAGAGCGAGCGCGCCCGCAGCGCGGCGTACACTCGCTTCCACTGGCTCAGGCCGCTGCCCGCTTTCTGCAGGGAGACACGGGGTTGGGGGAAACAGGAGTGGTGAGAGGTCAGTTCTGCCCACTGCTCTCACAGTAGCAGACAGAGGACAGCCGGGGGATGGACCCCACGCTGCCTACCAGGAGCCCCCTGCTCCACCCGGCTAGACCTGGGCAGCCTCCTGCCCACAGCCCACCAATGCTTTCTCAGTCCCTCGCCTGCCTAGACACCCCTACCCATCACCCTAAAGCCCGCCAGCAGACCCCAACCCTCTCCCCCTCTAAACACTAGCATCAACACTCACCGAGCAGTGGCAATGCTCAGACACCCAGCATGGCCCTCCGCACATGAAATCCTCGGGAAGCCATTCCCAGCCCACGCCTCTCCCCAGGCTGCCCCTCATCCCAGCAAACCTGCTCAGAAGCTGTCCGCACTCTTAGAGGGTTGTTCTCCCCACTTTCCTGCCGCCCACCCAAGACTCCACTTGCCCAGAAGCTCCTCTCAGGGACACCCAGAACCGCCATGTGGCCAAAGCCAATGGCCGCTTCTCCCCAACTTGCCTTAACCCCTTGGCAGCATCTGACACAGCCAGCCCCTCCTTCCCTCTCCAGACCCCATCTCGGCACCTGAGACCCCACGTTCCCGGCTTTCTTCCTAATGCCACTGGCTCCTTCCTAGTCTTCTCTACTTCCCCTCCCCCACCCTCTACACCTGTAGTTAAACAGCCAGGAGACTCGTCCCCACGGGACATTTGTGTGGAGGGAGCTGGAGGGTGTGCTATGGCATCTGAGGGATGCGGCTAAACATTGCGCAATGCACAGGATAGCCTCCCCCAACAAGGAATTATCTGGCTAAAAATGTCAGCAGAGCGGAGGGTAACAGACCCCGCCCTAAAGGAGGCGGAGCTCCAGAACTTTGTCCTGACTCTCCCCTCCTCTCCTCTCCCTGCACACCTCCCTCAAGGATGTCACCTGTGCCGTGCCTTTAAACCAGGTCCATCTGCTGATGGCCATTCCTGAGCCCAGCATCTCCCCCAGCCACAGCCCGGCACCCCCACCCTGCTCAGTGTCTTCATTTGCAGGTCCCATGGGCACTTTGCACAATACTTGCCAGGCCATGTGATTTCTTACCATCAAACCTCTTCTCCACTCTCTACCCCCATCTTTTCCAGCTCAGTCAATCCATCCAGTTGTCCAGAAACCTGGGAGCTGCCCTTGACTCCTCCCTTTTCCTCGCCCTTGACATCCCATCCATCAGGAAGTCACAACTGTTCTGCCTCCAAAACATCCCCTGTCTCTGTCTTTCCTGCCAGAGGAAAGACATCTTTCCATGCCATCAACGCCTCTTGCTTGGAGGAGGCACAGACCTTCCCAGTCTCTACTCTTGCTCCTGCATCCATTCTCCAGCAGCAGCTGCAGCGATCATGTTAGAATGAAAAGGAGATCACATCTCTCCCCTGCTCAGCATCCTCTCAAGAGATCCCATCGCCCTCAGAATCAAATCTAAAGTCTCCTGTGGTCTGTCCCTGCCTTTCTCCAAATTCATCTTCACACCTTTCTCACTATGTCAAGCCAGGGGCCCTTGCAGGTGAGCGAGCCAAGCCTTTCTTTTCTCAGGGCCTCTCCGCTTGCTGTTCCTTCTGCCTAAGCCCCCCTCCCTCACTTCTATATGTGGCTGCTTCCTTCTTCCCCTTCAGATCTGAACTCCAGCATCACCAATGTCACCTCCTCAGCGAGGCCTTCTCTGGCCATATTTTTCCCTCAATGCAGCTCCCGCTTCTGATCAGCTTGATCCTTTCCAAGAACTTACTGCAGCCTCAGGCTGTCCTGGGGACAGGGAGCTTGTCCGTCCTCTCATTTCCATATCCCAGGGCCTACAGCAGCATGCAAGCGCTCATCAATATTTGCTGAATAAATGAATTAATGATCCTTGGAGCACCCTGAGGGCAGGAGCTCCATCTCCCATCAGACCAAGAGCTCCTCTCTGCTGGCTGGTGGCTCCACATCCAGCACAGGCCTCAGCTCTCCGAACAAACCAGACAAAGAGATCCCGTGGCTGGCAGATGGGCACAGCCCACATCTGGCCTCCCATCATGTGGATCCTGAGCTGTAAGCCCTGCTCATCACAGAACTGCTGGAGGGGGACAGGGACATTCAGAGTAGGAGACAGCAGAGCCCTCCAGGGAGAATTTTAATGTGACAGTGAGATGGTGACAAGGGCACCTCTCTGAGGCTAAACCAGCGGCATGACCTAGGACAAGTCAACCGCACTCCCAGGCCTCAGTGTCTCCGGCTGGTAAATGAGTGAGGGAGTTGGTCACCAAGGCTGCATGCAGCTCCTATGCTGGGGCTGAGGCTGCGGGGACAAGTCACTGTCCCTTTCCCTCCTCTGCCTGACAGTCCGTGTCTCTGAAAGAGGCTGGGGCTGGGAGGGAGCACAGAGAGGGTGCCCACGGCCTGGGTGGACCAAGGGCCTGAGGCTGACTTGAAGACTCTCCTCTAACGTCCAGGCCACGGCACCAAAGGAACAAGTGACATCGGGTTTTGGCCAGCAAGGGAGTGGAGGCCTGGTCCTCCAGAACTGGCCAGTGAGCAGGAAGGGGACAGCTCCTGTCCCTGAACTGGGCTCAGGGCCCCCAGGAGCTGAGGGTCAGGCTCCCCAGCAGGGGGAGCCAGCCACCCTCACAAGGACCCTTCATGTGGCTCACACGTTAGACTGGAAGGGCTGGCCCACTTGCGGCTCTCCTCGCACAGTGCACGTGGCTGGTCCCTCCTTGCCTCATGGCTCCCACCCCATGGGTCGCTGCCAACTTGCTGGCTCTTTTTGGTCTCTGTTGGCCTCCCCGGCCCCCCCACTTCTCTCAGGGCTCAGCCAGGTCTCTTGCCTTCTTCCTTCAAGCCCCTGCACAGAGGCATATGTAACTCGTGGGTGCTGACAGACAAAGGCCGTCCCCAGGTGGGCCTCCCTCTAGTAACACGCCCTCAGAGCCTCTGTCCCCAGCACATCTCCACTGGGGTCTGTCCCAGGGCCCTCAGACTCACATAGCCCCAGTGGAGCCACTTGGCTTCCTCTCCCCAAACCTGCTCCTCCAGTGTGCCATGGCCCAGGGAGGGTCCCACCACCCACCACCCTCCCTCAGCCCCACATAGCCCCAGTGGAGCCACTTGGCTTCCTCTCCCCAAACCTGCTCCTCCAGTGTGCCATGGCCCAGGGAGGGTCCCACCACCCACCACCCTCCCTCAGCCCAAGCCAGGAATCCAGGAACCTTATCGCCTCCTCCTCCTTCCATACCTCCCAGCAGCCGGCAAGCCCTGACCGTCCTTCCCATGGAATCTCTCTCTAAAGTGTCCACTCCACCCAGCCCCACACCACTGCCTTGGGTCGGGGCCCCCACCCTCACTCACCTGGACAAGGGCAATGGGATTGGCTCCTCCTGTCACAGACATAACCCCAGTCTCCTGCCAGCCCCAGCCCACATTTAAAACCCTGGACAGAGCCGGGCACGGTGGCTCACGCCTGTAATCCAAGTGCTTTGGGAGGCCAAGGCAGGCAGATCACTTGAGGTCAGGAGTTCGAGACCAGCCTGGCCAACATAGTGAAACCCAGTCTCTACTAAAACTACAAAAATTAGCTGGGTGTGGTAGCAGGCGCCTGTAGTCCTAGCTACCCAGGAGGCTGAGGCTTGAGAATTGCTTGAACCCGGGGGGTGGAGGTTGCAGTGAGCTGAGATCGTACTACTGCACTCCAGCCTGGGCAAACAGAGTGAAACTCCGTCTCAAAAATAGATAAAATCAAATAAAATAAAATAATAAAACCCTGGACAGGCTCTTCCTGGGTATGAAGGCCCCACACTCTGGGCAGGCGCCCAATTCCCCAACTCATCTTCCACCTCTCGCCCTGGCTCCCAGCACACCTCTCCCCACCTCTCCCCAGGACCCTCTAAAGAGACATCCTCCCTGTCAGGCCCCTCCACTGTCTCCCAGTTTTGTGGCTTCTCATCCTTTCATGTCTCAGCCTCTGGATACCTCCCTACCCACGCCCACCTGCCCCTGCACCCGGGCGTCACGGCAGTCTGTGCACTTGGAACCATGATGCCACATGCATTCTCTCTGCTCAACAGGAGCAACAGGAGCCCCAGGAGGGCAGGGCTGCCCTGGCTCCCTCACCACTAACTCCCCAGAACCTCCATGGAGGCTCCCGAGCAGGGAGGCCTTAGTCATTCTCCACGGAGGCGCATCAGTCCCGCCTCGACTTCACCCTCACGTAATCCACAGCAGCCCTTGGGGTAGAATAACATTGTTCCCATCGTACAGATCAGAAAGTGAGGCTCGGGGAAGGTAAGTGGGGTGCCCAAAGCCATGTGCTTGATATGTGGCTGGATAGGAACTCGAAGTCTGTCTGCTTCAAAGCTTATGTTCTTTCCAGGGACCCCCAAGACCCCAGAAGGCAGGGCAGAAAATTCAAATAGCAGTAAGTGGGCTGGGCACAGTGGCTCACGCCTGTAATCCCAGCACTTTGGGAGGCCAAGGCAGACAGATCATTTGAGGTCAGGAGTTCGAGACCAGCCTGACCAACATGGTGAAACTCCGTCTCTACTAAAAAAATACACACACACAAAAATTTAATTGGGTTTGGTGGTGAGTGCCTGTAGTCCCATCTACCCAGGAGGCTGAGGCTGGAGAATTGCTTGAACCCAGGAGGTAGAGGTTGTAGTGAGCCGAGATCGCACCACTGCCCTCCAGCCTGGGCAACAGAGCGAGACTCCATCTCAGAAAAAGAAAACAAATAGCAGTAAGCAGAAGTACAGCAGCTTCAAGTGCCGGGCACTGGGTAAACCCTTTACTTAGATCATCTCATTTAATCCTTAGCAATAGGCTTATGAGCTAGGGATTACTGTTAGCTCCATTTACAGACGAGGACACTGAGTCACGGCCAGGTGAGTCACCCAGGCTCTCAGAGCAATGGGTGATGTAGTCAAGAGTCAAACCCGGGTTCATCCTAATTGCCGGGAGGGAAGGCAGTGGTCTCTCCTCCCACTTCTCCAGCCCACAGAGCAGCCTGGGGCCAGGATTTGCACCCCATGGATCCAGGGGCTCTGCCCTTCTCCTCTCAGAGTCCTGCTGGTTCTCTCCCAGGCCCTCCCCAAGTACTCCCCGAAGCCCCCTTTGCCTCTCACCTAGATCTCCATGGTGGCTCTAACTGGTCTTCTTGCCTCCAGCGTGGCCCCTCCCTAACTCACTCCCAGGGAGCCAAATGAATATTTTAAAGCTGTAACTCCCTTGGCAAGAGCCCCCGAGAGCTTTTGGTTGCCCTTAGGATGAACACTAAGCCCTTTGCTGGCTTGCCTGCATCTTCTTGGGCCTTAACTCTCCTACAGAAATCACCCCGGCCTTGCTCCTTGTTTTCCATGAGCTCCAGCGGCCATCTTCAGGATGGCCTGTCAAGCCAGGGCCACTGTGGGATGGTTTTGCCGGAATTCCAAGCACAACTCGATCAGATCCATCCCACAGCAAAATCCACCTCTCTTGTTAACTTCTTTTACATAAGTTCTTTAAATCCCCCTGCCAGGAAGTTCTTCCTAGCATCTAACCTCCATCCTTCATGCAACAACCTACACTGGTTCTCTCTGGCTCCAGAGGCTGTCAGGGTAGGCCTAGGAGAGGCTGGAGGGTTCTGCTGGAGCCAGCTTCCACCTCATTCCTCCACCCATCTTACCTTCCCCTTCTTGGTGAGAATCTGCTTATAATACAACCAGCCTTCTCTCCTGATATCGCTGAAGGTCGCATCTGAGAGGTCAGAGGTTGAGTGTCGCTTAGAAGGAGCGTCAGCATCTTCAGAGGTGCCCCAGCTATCCAAGGACTGCAGGGGGACAACAGAGGACAATTTAGGTGGCTCCCACAATGCCAGCATCTCAGGAACCCCATGGACCACTTGTGGCCGCACAGTCCTGATATATGTCTGTGCTACACCCCGATGTGCCATGCGACCTCATGGGCGTTGCTTGTCCTCTCTGGACCACTTGTGTTGAGGTCATGAGACATACGTAAAGGAGAAGCCAGAAAGGAGGAAAGGCTATGACCTGTCAGCAGACCACACGCCTCACCACGCTAGAGGAGCCAATTCGGAGCCTCCCGTAACTTTATAGACTTAGAAGAATTAAGGAAATGGAGGAAGTGATCGTGTCAACGAGGAGTTAAATAAACAGGGGAAGTGGGAACATCAACAAAGGCTGAGTGAGTGGAGCAGGTAGTCATGTCCACGAGGCGTTAAACAGAGGAAGTGACAGTGTCAACAGGACTCCAGCAAGAGGGCGCAAGTCAAGGGAGAGTTAAGTAAGCAGAAGAAGTGATAAGAAATAAGCTAGGTGCCAATATCACCGCGGTGTTCAACCAACCAATGAGACAGAGCGCTTGACATCAAGATGGCTTTTCCAGTCCATCTATAATCAAAAACAGCCAGGGAAAGGTGGGGCGGGCACGGTGGCTCATGCCTGTAATCCCAGCACTTTGGGAGGCTGAGACAGGCAGATCACTTGAGGTCAGGAGTTCAAGATCAGCCTGGACAACATGGTGAAACCCCATCTCTACTAAAAACACAAAAATTAGTCAGGTGTGGTGGTGCATGCCTATAATCCCAGCTACTCGGGAGGCTAAGGCACGAGAATCAGTTGAACCCAGGAGATGGAGGTTGCAGTGAGCTGAGATCGTGCCACTGCACTCCAGCCTGGGCAATAGAGTGAGACTCCATCTCAAAAAAAAAAAAGAAAAATCTTGCATGAAAAATATATATATGATTTTAAAAACAACAATATGTCCAGGTGTGGTGGCTTATGCCTGTAATCCCAGCATTTTGGGAGGCCGAAGCAAGAAGATCACTTGAGGCCAGGTGTGGTGGCTCACGCCTGTAATCCCAGCACTTTGGGAGGCCGAGGTGGCTGGATCACCTGAGGTCAGGAGTTCAAGACCAGTCTGGCCAACATGGTGAAACCCAGTCTCTATTAAAAATACAAAAATTACCCAGGTGTGGTGGCACACGCCTGTAATCCCAGCTGCTCGGGAGGCTGAGGCAGGACAATAGCTTGAACCCAGGAGGTGGACGTTGCAGTGAGCCAAGATCATGCCACTGCACTCCAGACTGGGCAATAGAGTGAGACTCTGTCTCAAAACAAACAAACAGCCAGGGTTATCACAGGCCTGATCCTGCCTCCCCAGGTCCTGAGGCTGGGAACTCCACCTGTCCGCCAATCTCAACCCTGTGTCCAGGCCACACCTTTCCAGTGTCCACCCCGACCCCATCCCATGAAGACAAGACGCGATGCAAATACTGACTGAGGGTAGTGAAGGAAACAAATGAAGCCCCAAATATAAGCTTGGGGAGCTTCTATTCTAGCTGGGGAGCCAGGCAGGGAGGAAGGGAAACACCAATTGTGCATGAGGCGTGCTGAGGAGGTAAACAGAGTAGCGAAGGGAGGCATGAAATGTCAGGAGCGGAGGCTGGAATTTCAGGGAAGACCTAAAAAGCCGCGAAGACAGTGGAGAAGTGAGTCGTGTGGCTATGGGGGATGGGTCTGGAAAGAGGCAGTCCAGACGGGGGCCCCTGGGTGGGGCTGCATGGTGTCATTCAGGGATGTCGGGGCCCACAGCAGAGGGCCGGTCCCGCGGTGGACACAAGGGTCAGGGGTGCAGGGAGGAGGGGGAAGGCAGGAGCTGGAGCAGGAACCCCCATGCCGAGGCTGTGGCCCCACCTCCCTGACGCCCTCTCTCCCCACACCCTCACTCCTGCGCACGCACACACACTTGCAGCTCACCCCGTCTGTGAAGAAGCTCCGGAGCAACGGCAGGCTGGGTATGCGGTTTGGCAGGTGCCTGGGAAGCAAGGGTCGAGGGTGAGGGATGTGGGCAGCAAAGCTGGGACCTCACTATCTCGTCACCCACCAAACCCCAAGCCCAGAAGCCTTCCAGCGGGGGAGGCACACTGTCCCATGCATAGAGGACCCCCAGGGCCAAAAGCCCTGCCCCAGAGCAGCTGGCCAGGGTGGCTGTGGCCACCCCACCCCATGTCCAGACAGGGCCTCACCGCAGAACCCGGCCCTCGTCGCGGAAGGTGTTGAGTCCATCATCGCAGGACTTGGAGCGCTCCGTGGTGATGGCCAGCAGGTAGGAGGAGCGGCGGCCAGCCTTGATGCTGCCTGCAAAGCCGCCCGCATCAGGCCTCAGGGTCAGCGGGACAGCAGGTCAGGGGCTTCCCAGAGCCCTCCCTTCTAGGCAGGGGCAGGAGGTGACTCTCCCAAGGTGCCCCAGGAGAAGCGGAAACCAGAGGAAGAGGCCAGACATCAAGCAGCAGACCCAACAGAGACCCCTGGGACTGGGCAGCGAGGGAAAGGGTGGGGCTGGGGGTGTGGGGAGCGCTCACTGCAGTCCTGCGAGTAATGCCGTCCGAGGGTGAAGGTGAAGGTCGGGGAAGATGGGCTGGTGCCCAGGACAGCGGCTGAGTTCATGGCACTGGAGACCACAGCAAAGGCAGGGACATGCTTGGCTTGGAGGTCAGTGCTGGGGCTGGTGGGCTCATCTATGCATGTGGAAGGAGAAAGGTGTGAAGGTGGCAGACAGCGGAACCTGCTTGCCTCCACCCTAGCCTTGCCAGCCCCCGTGCCACTCACCTCCAGGCTCAGACACATCCCAAAGGGTCCTGCTGGCAACATGCCCACTGTCAAGCGTGACTGGCCCACTGTCCAGACTGTGGCCATGGAATCCTTACCCTCAGGAGTGGGGCTGAGACACCCTCCTTAGACCGGGCTCCTGAGGACAGAGCCAATATTCCCCCATCAGACTGGGAGCCTCCTGAGGGCAGGGACGGTGTCTCCCCCATCAGACTGAGGGCACTCAGAGAGAATGAATTATGTCTCCCCTCTCAGACCAAGAGCCTCCTGAGGGCAGGGACAGCGTCTTCCCCATCAGACTGAGAGCTTCCTAAGGGCAAAAGCTCCCCCATCAGCTGGGGCTCCTCAAGGGCAGAGATGACATCTCCCCCTCAAACAGAGTGTGCTCTGGAAGAAGAGACTGCCTCTCCTGGCCACAGCCTAGAGCCTTTCATCAGGGGTCAGTGGTGTGGATGGGGCCCTTGAGACAATCCAGTGAGATCTGGAAGTGAAGAAAAAGATTATAATCTGGGATAAATATAAAAAATTACAATAAAAATTTTATTGCAAATTTACAAATTATGATTGTTTATATGTACATGGTAAAGGGCAATGTTATGATTTGTGAATACAATATGAAATAACTAAGATAATTAAGAAATAACTGATATAATTATCATTCATTGTTTCAAATTTTTATCTTTTATTGTGACAACATTTAACATTTACTCTTAGCTCTTTAAAATGACCAATGTACTATTTTAAATGAACCAATAGAAACCAATTTATGTAAACAATTGAAAATCTGGGAAATCAATTATGAATTACTGTAATAATTTAATAATTAAAAGTTAATAATGTAGTTAATTAAGTTTGATATTTTTCAAACTTTTTTTTAATCATTTCATTGTAATGTTTAATACAAATGCCTACATATTTATGCATTGGTCTGTGTATTTATACATCTTTCTATGGGTATAAATTTTTGTCCCTATAGCTATGTAGTTGCTGATGTCAACAAATGTTAATAAAACTCTGGAAGAATCAGTGCAAACAATTAGGAATGTTTATTTCTTGAAAGTATATACTTAAAAATATAATAATATGTAGAATGTTAATAATTACTAAAATGTAAATATTAATGATAAAATTCATAATAAATATAAGTAACAAAATATCACAGCCTAGAAGACGCCAGAGTCCTGCGAAGATAAACGTGACTTTTCCAGCTGAGGAGAAAGGAAACCTCTCCCGGCACCTGCTCCTGGGACCTGTCCCGTCCTCAGTGGGTCCCGAGCGCCCCCTGGTTGCCCCGCGCGCCCCTGCAGGGAGGTTTGTGTCTGGGCTCACACTGACCTCCCCTCACTGTGTCTGTGGTACAGTAATATACGGCCGTGTCCTCGGTTTTCAGGCTGTTCATTTGCAGATGCAGCGTGTTTTTTGAATCATCTCTTGAGATGGTGAATCTGCCTTTCACAGGTGCAGCGTAGTCTGTTGTCCCACCATTAGCTTTGCTTTTAATATGGCCAACCCACTCCAGCCCCTTCCCTGGAGTCTGGCGGACCCAGCTCATCCAGGCGTTACTGAAAGTGAATCCAGAGGCTGCACAGGAGAGTCTAAGGGACCCCCCAGGCTGTACCAAGGCCTCCCGCAGACTCCACCAGCTGCACCTCACACTGGATACCTGCAAACACAGAGACACTAAGGTCAGAAACTGCCACACATATCCACTGTTTCTCTCACTCATGTCCACTCACATTCAATCTCTCTAGCTCTCCATAAATCATCTTTTAAAATAGCAGCAAGGAAAACCCAGCTCAGCACAAACTCCATGGTGATTCCTGTGTGTTCAGTCCTGATCACTGAATGAAAATACCTGGGAATCCCAAGGCTGGGGCTCCTCTCCCAGAGCTGCAGGGTCAGGACTGGGCTGGTTTTCATCAGGAGAGGGAGGGCCCTATTTGCATGTCACCTGCTATATAGCAAGCTCTGGGGTGGGACGCCTGAGCAGAGGGCAGTGCCCAGATAAGGTAATGATGACCTGCAAGAATCTGATGACAATGATGGTGTTTGGAAAACTTGCTGTCTTATTAGGAAATTGTGCTGTGATAAACACTTTGCACTAATCACTCTCTTACATTTTTACATATTTGTGTAAATCATATTTTTAGGGGTCAATGGTTTCTCTATTTACAGATGGCGAAGTAAACCCATACGTGGAGGGGCTTTGTATGTATCTAAGAGCTCATACCTGAGGTTAGTGAGCCCCAGTATCTGGGCCTGTGCTCCTCATCCACTGGCCCTATATTACTCCCTAACCCAACTCCAGGACAGAGCTGGGCATACCTAGTGTGGTTTGTGAAACCCACTTTCTGTATTGAGAACATGTGTAATTTTGCTGCATTCTAGCATTCACCTAAAAATATGGTGAGAACTAGGGTTCACGAAGGTAAATTATTAGGTGTTTCTGAAATTTAGTATTTTTTCTATCTTTATATCACTTACATCTTGTGCAAGTTTTCATTTGTTTGCTGGTAATAAATTTTATAAATTTCAGTTTACTGATAATAAACTTCACATATTTAAAGTGTACAATTGATAAACCTGATGTAACCATCCTAGTTATCAAGGTGAACCAGAAAATTCTCAAAATTTCCCTCTCATTCTTCCATATTACTCCTCCTTTCCTCTTCCCTTCTTCTACCATTTCCCCAAATGGTAAATTCTGATCTTCTTTATATTGCTGTAGAGTCAATTTAATTTATCAGAATTTATTAAAATGGAATAACATAGTACATATTCTTGTTTGCTTTATTTTCCTGAACATCAATACTTAGATATTTTACCTTGTTGTTATATTGCTTAAGTTCAGTTTTTATTTTCCAGAATTTATATAAATGAAATTATATGGTAAATCTTCTCATTTGTCTGGTTTATTTTACTCAGCAAAAATACCTAGATATTTTACCTTCTTGTTGCATGTATCAGACAATTATTTATTATAAATGTTGTGTAGTATTCCATTGAACAAATTTACCATAATTTGATTTTCTGTTAAGCAGCTTAACAATGTTCAAATTATTTTATTACTCTAGTAGTACTAAAAATCTACTACTCAACTTGAAAATGTACATAAATGAGGAATATATTTTCCTTTTTTCTTACAACTACATCAACAATAACAAACAGTCAAGATGAAATTTTGCAAATTTCTGAATGCTTAGGATAACTGAAGTTAAAAAGAATCTTAAATTTAACAAGAAGCAAATTCTTGTAGAGAGTAACAAAGCCAGCATATGAGATTACCTAAGGCAGAGTCTGGCGTATGAAATATAGGCTGTTAAAGATAAAAATACAAATATATATGGGATTGCTTGAAATTGAATATGGTTAGCTTGTTGTAGTTTGAAATTCTAAGGGACTGCATACTGAAGAGCTTTCCTATCCTCTTGAATCCCTTTCCCCAAAAAAGGGGCAGTCACAAAATCTTCCTTTCCCAAAGTGTCTGTCTGGGAGAGAACAAGAGCCCCCATTTTTGAAAGGCATTCAGACTCGACTCCCTTATATCCACTACAGAACTAAAAATTACTTTGCAGGGGAACCACCAAAACCAGTACCCTAGGGGCACTGGTGCAACTCCTCAGGAATTGAGATGGGAACAGAGGTCACTGCCACGAAGTTCTGTTGAGACATAACTCTCTTTCTTATGGAATCAGAGCTTTAGTCTGCAGGGTAGGGCAGCAGATCTGGGAGGTGATGACACTGATGGGGAACACTGGAGCTGTGGGAGGGAACACCTGGGGGAAACAGGGGGGCTGTACCCCAGTGGAAGGGACAAGAACACACAGATGAGCATCTCATCTGGAGGAGGGTCAGGAACACTCAGAAGGTCACACCCAGACTTACGGGCACAATGCCTTTCTAGGAATATGGACCGAGATGAGGTCAGAGACTCTTCCTTCAGTGTAAGGGCTTCCACTAATTTATCAATTGTCAGTTCCATATAACAGAGGAATGCACCTGTGGGAGCTGAAAGAGATTCTCTGGAGGATGGAACAAGGAGAAGAGACACAGTCACGCAGCAAAGAAAAACAAGATACCACTGGAGCATCTGTAGTCTCTGGTGGACATAGAAGAATAGACTTCAATTAGTTGTTGAAACCTTTATATCAGTCTTTACTAATTTATATGCTAAAATAGTTGGCCTCATCAATGGAGTCTTATTATCCCCATCAGGGATGAGTGTCCATGTGGGCACGTGGTGCAGTTCTAGTCATGGGGGCAGGGGAGGTGGTCTGTTCGAGTGTTCCTGGTCCTTCAGAGGAGAATTGCAGAACTGTCTCTGCCCCTTTTCCAGCCAATATATAAAATATGTTATGTGACCATGGGAATATTGTCACCATGTAACTGCATGATGGGAGTCACCTGAGGGGTGAAGCTGACTTTCTGGATGCATCAGTGTGGAAAATTGAGAAAAGAAACTTCTTGGGCACATGAGCTGTCAAATTATTCAATCCTGGAGCCACTCACTTCCAGAGGCTTCCTGTTTCATCAGGTTGTGATTTTCCTCATTGTGTAGTCAGCCTAGGTTGTCTTTCTTCACTCTCTGCTAAAATAGTCACACATAATATCTAGAAGCATTAAGATTAATAAGTAACTAATTTGAAAATTAGAACAAGTCCCAAGTGAAGTCAAAGTTACTGTGTGGTTGACAGGAAACATGGCTGGATACTAAGAGTGTGTTCACATCTGTTTTATGTAGATTAGCAACATATTTTGTATATCCCTTAAGTAATACTTTCATTGAGACTCCTGATTTAACACTATTTCTTGATGAATAACACCTAAATCATAAAGGTGGAGGTTATTACCTAATAATTCATATTACTGGTACAAACTTTCACCTAGGGTATATGCCTATACCTGATGTAAAATCAGCCCAGAATGGAGAAGTTACTTCTCTTATTAGAGCTTGTCAATTAACTAAAAACCAGGATTAAATACAGATGTTCTACATTAGTGTGTAATTTTGAAATGTGTTGCAAGCAGAGGAGGTTCTTATGTCTCCTAGAAGCCCCATCAAAATGGACAAAAAAAGACACTTTTAAATAAATTCCTACATTATAGAGACCTGACATATGAATTTGAAACCAAATGCCAACAAAGGAGAAAACAAACAAATAAAACAACTAGTATGGAAGCTAGAATAATGTGATGCACCATTACACCAAATATTCAGTCTTAACATGGTTTTTAATATTATGTAAACATGGAAGGTATTGCCATTGTTCATATGATACAGAATCAATGGCACTCACAATCATCTGAATATGTTGAAAAATGGCATCTTCAAATAAAAATTATGAAAACTTCAATAAAATATTGAACTCTATTCACCAAGGGTTATACCATTAGCACTATGGCATGATGGTTTCCTCCCTCAGCACACATCAGTTATTACCATATGACTTGGTAGCTGGAAGATTCACACTTTCGAGATTTTACCCTCATCACATACCTTTGTCCTATTGCATGCATGTGTTACAAAATATTGAAAATGATTTTTGTGTTATACACACTCCAATGACTAAAAATTTAAAGTTGCCTTTTTACCACATCTTTTAACAGCATTTTGTGATATCCAACCATGAAGTTATGTCTATTGTGTGTCTTTTATCACACAATGTGAATCTAGTTAGGAATCGCAGGAGCTTCCTCATTTGACACCAGTGGGTGTTTCACACTGTGCAATCCCCTTCCTGTGAGTGGGAAGCCTCACTCTGACCCACCACGAAACCATCACAAAAGCCCTGAGCCAGTCTGCTTTCTGGCTCTATCGAGCCATTTTGGGTATTCCTTAGAGACCAGCACTAATCTCAACAGACGCCTCAAGAGGTAATTAACTTTTCCATATTCACATCGAGGGAGTACGCAGCACCCACAGATGTGACATCCACATGACATTTTAGTTGAGATCCCTTCGCCTTTTTGAGGTGTCAGCTAGAACTGACGCTGTGAGCTTGTTGTCATGGCTGCTAAACACAGGACCCACCTGTTCCCTGAACCAACTCCAGGACAGAGCTGGACGTGCCTGGTGTGGTTTGATAAACTCCCATTTTTAATAAAATCATGACATTATTTTGCTGTATTCTAGTGTTTCCTTAAAAATACAGGTAGACCCAGCGTGTATTCATGTGTATATTCAGGAGTCACTGATTTCTCATATATATTTAATGGAATATGTAATCCTTTCTTTAAATTATACTTTACGTTCTGGGGTACATGTGCAGAATGTGCAGTTTTGTTACATAGGTATACACACGCCATGGTTGTTTGCTGCACCCATCAACCTGCCATCTACCTTAGGTATTTCTCCTAATGCTATCCCTCCCCTGGCCCTTTACCTCCTGACAGGCCTCAGTGTGTGATATTCCCCTCCCTGTGTCCATGTGGTCTCATGGTTCAACTACCACTTACGAGTGAAAACAGCGATGTCTGGTTTTCTGTTCTTCTGTTAGTTTGCTGAGAATGATGGTTGTCAGCTTCATCCATGTCCCTGCAAAGGACATGAACTCATCCTTTTTTATGGCTGCATATTATTCCATGGTGTATATGTGCCACATTTTCTTTATCCAGTCTATTATTGATGGACATTTGGGTTGGTTTCAAGTCTTTGCTATTGGGAATAGTGCCGCAATAAACACACGGGTGCATGTGTCTTTGTAGTAGAATGACTTATAATCCTTGGAGTACATACATACCAAGTAATGGGATTGCTGGGTCAAATGGTATTTCCAGTTCTAGATCCTTGAGGAATCGCCACACTGTCTTCCACAATGGATTAACTTATTTACACTCCCACCAACAGTGTAAAAATGTTACTATTTCTCCACATCCTCTCCAGCATCTGTTGTTTCCTATTTAATGGTCACCATTCTAACTGGTGTGAGATGGTATCTCATTGTGGTTTTGATTTGCATTTCTCTAATGACCAGTGATGAGGAGGATTTTTTCATGTTTTTTTGGCTGCATAAATGTCTTCTTTCGAGAAATGTCTGTTCGTATCCTTCACCTACTTTTTGATGGGTTTTTTTTTCTTGTAAATTTGTTGTAGATTCTGGATGTTAGCCCTTTGTCAGATGGATAGATTGCAAAAATTTTCTCCCATTCTGTAGGTTGCCTGTTCACTCTGATGATAGTTTATTTTGCTGTGCAGAAGCACTTTACTTTAATTATATCTCATTTATCAGTATTAGCTTTTGTTGCCATTGCTTTTGGTGTTTTAGACTTGAAGTCTTTGCCCATGCCTATGTCCTGAATGGCATTGCCTAGATTTTCTTCTAGGATTTTTTATGGTTCCAGGTCTTGATAAGTCTTTCAACCATCTTGAGTTAATTTTTGTATAAGCTGTAAGGAAGGGGGTCCAGTTTCAGTTTTCTGTATATGGCTTGCCAGTTTTCCCAACACCACTTATTAAATAGTTCCGGAATTCTTTCCCCATTGTTTGTTTGTGTCAAGATTGTCAAAGATCAGATGGTTGTAGATGTGTGGTGTTATTTGGGAGGCCTCTGCTCTGTTCCATTGGTGTATATATCTGTTTTTGTACCAGTACCATGCTGTTTCAGTTACTGTAGCCTTGTAGTATAGTTTGAAGTCAGGTAGCATGATGCCTCCAGCTTTGTTTTTTTTTTTTTTTTTTTTTTTTTTTTGCTTAGGATTGTCATGGCTATGCAGGATTTTTTTTTGGTTCCATATGAACTTTAAAATAGTTTTTTCCAATTCTGTGAAGAAAGTCATTGGTAGTTTGATGGGGACAGCATTCAATCTATAAATTGCTTTGGGCAGTATGGCCATTTTCATGATATTTATTCTTCTTATTCATGAGCATGGAATGTTTTTCCATTTGTTTGGGTCCTCTCTTATTTCCTTGAGCAGTGGTTTGTAGTTCTCCCTGAAGAGATCCTTCACATCCCTTGTAAGTTGTATTTCTAGGTATTTTATTTTCTTTGTAGCAATTTTGAGTGGGAGTTCACTCATGATTTGGCTCTCTGTTTTTCTGTTATTGGGTTATAGAAATGCTTGTGATTTTTGCACATTGATTTTGTATCCTGAGACTTTGCTGAAGTTGCTTATCAGCTTAAGGAGATTTTGGGCTGAGACGATGGGGTTTTCTAAATATACAATCGTGTCATCTGCACACAGAGACAATCTGACTTCCTCTTTTCCTATTTTTATACAATTTATTTCTTTCTCTTGCCTGATTACCCTGGCCAGATCTCTCAATACTATGTTGAATTGGAGTGGTGAGAGAGGCATCGTTGTCTTGTGCTGGTTTTCAAAGTAAATGCTTCCAGTTTTTGCCCATTCCATATGATATTGGCTGTGGGTTTGACATAAATAGCTTTTATTATTTTGAGATACATTCCATGGATACCTAGAGTATTGAGTTTTTAGCATGAAGGGGTGTTGAATTTTGTTGAAGTCCTTTTCTGCATCTATTGAGATAATCATGTGGTTTCTGTCATTGGTTCTGTTTATGTGATGGATTACATTTATTGATTTGCATATGTTGAAACAGCCTTGCATCGCAGGGATGAAGCCGACTTGATCGTGGTGGATAAGCTTTTGGATGTGCTGCTGGATTCGGTTTGCCAGTATTTTATTGAGAATTGGTGCATTGATGTTCATCAGGGATATTGGCCTGAACTTTTTTTTTTGTTATGTCTCTGCCAGGTTTTGGTATCAGGATGATGCTGGCTTCATAAAAAGAGTTAGAGAGGAGTCCCTCTTTTTCTATTGTTTGAAATAGTTTCAGAAGGAATGGTAACAGTTCCTCTTTGTACCTCTGGTAGAATTTGGCTGTGAATCCATCTGGTCCTGGACTTTTTTTGGTTGGTATGCTATTAATTACTGCCTCAATTTCAGAATTTGTTATTGTTCTATTCAGGGATTCGACTTCTTCCTGATTTAGACTTGGGACGGTGTATGTGTCCAGGCATTTATCCATTTCTTCTAGATTTTCTAGTGTATTTGCATAGAGGTTTTTATAGTATTCTCTGATGGTAGTTTGTATTTCGGTGGGATCAGTAGTGATATCCCCTATATTACATTTTATTGCATCTATTTGATTCTTCTCTCTTTTCTTCTTTATTAATATGGCTAACTGTCTATCTATTTTGTTGATGTGCTGTATTCAGGAGACCCATCTCATGTGCAAAGACACACATAGGCTCAAAATAAAGGGATGGAGGAATATTTACCAAGCAAATGGAAAGCAAAAAAAAAAAAAAAAAGAAAAAAGAAAAAAAACAAAAGCAGGAGTTGCAATCCTAATCTCTGATAAAACATTTTAAACCAAAAAAGATCAAAAGAGACAAAGAAAGGCACTGCATAATGGTAAAGGGATCAATGCAACAAGAAGAACTAAATATCCTAAATATATATGCACCAAATACAGGAGCACCCAGATTCATAAAGGAAGTCCTTAGAGACCTACAAAGAGACTTAGACTCCCACCCAACAAGAGTGGGAGACTTTAACTCCCCGCTGTCAATATTAGACAGATCAACGAGACAGAAAATTAACAAGGATATTTAGGACTTGAAGTCAGCTCTGGACCAAGCAGACCTAATAGATATCTACAGAACTCTCCACCCCAAGTCAACAGAATATACATTCTTCTCAGCACCTCATCGCACATATTCTAAAACTGACCACATAATTGGAAGTAATACACTCCTCGCCAAATGCAAAAGAACAGAAATCATAACAAACAGTCTCTCAGACCACAGTGCAATAATCAAATTAGAACTCAGGATGAAGAAATTCACTCAAAACTGCACAACTACATGGAAACTGAAAAACCTGTTCCTGAGTGTCTACTGGGTAAATAAAGAAATGAAGGCAGAAATAAAGATGATCTTTGAAACCAATGAGAACAAAGACACAACATATGAGAATCTCCGGGACACATTTAAAGCAGTGTGTAGAGGGAAATTTATAGCACTAGATGCCTACAAGAGAAAGCAGGAAAGATCTAAAACTGACACCCTAACATCAAAATTAAAAGAACTAGAGAAGCAAGAGCAAATTCAAAAGCTAGCAGAAGAGAAGAAATAACTAAGATCAGAGCAGAACTGAAGGAGATAAAGACATGAAAATCAACTCCAAAAAATCAATGATCCAGGAGCTGGTTTTATGACTCTTTAATTCTGTGTTAAGAAATTTAAAATTTCTTTAGTTTGATGATTGAAGTCCTTATGCCATCGTTCTGAGATTTTCTTTTTTATTTCTCATATATTTTATCCATCTCTAAATTCTTTTCTACCAAATTATATATGTTTAAATTTGTAGTACTTTAATAAGTTGAAATTAGAAAGTAACAATCTTCCCTTAATGTGTACAATTTAGCAAATAATGACATAACCATAACTTTTCTCAATACAGAAAAAATTATCCTCAAAATTTCCTCTCGTTGTCCTGTAATTTCCACTTCCTACACCTTCCCTTCTCATACCATGACCACGGCCAACTACTGGTTTTCATTACGTAACTTTAGATTAGTTTTCATTTTACAGAATTTATAAAAGTGGAACTGTATGTATGTACTTGTATTTCTTTGGTTTATGTTACTCGTCATAAGTACTTGTGAATTTACCCTTGTTGCGCATTTCCAGCAGTACTTGTTTGAACAGTGGGTATTATTCAAGTGAATGAATTTAGAACAAAGTGTTTACTGCTTAACCTGCTGATCAATATTTGGATTGCTTTCAGTATCTGGGTATTATAAAGAAAGGTGCTACTCAGCTTAGAGAACTACACAGTTGAGAAAGACAATGTTCTTATTCCTACATCAACGTGAACAGCAGTTAAACTGAAAAAGCTGCACTTCAATAAATTTTCTTCAACACATCAGGTAATTAAAGTTGTAGAACTCTTTGTGTGTGTCAGTTTGTGTGTGAGAGAGGAGGGAGGAAGGGACACAGAACAAGTGAGAGATCCTACATAATTGACCATAATTTATGAGGTGCTCAAATATATACAAGGACTTAGTCCTGAAGGACAAGGTCCACATTAGATGGAGAGGACAACTTGGTGCACCTACGTATGGCTATATATTTATATAAATATCATTGTCTAATAATACAATAATATACATTAGAATAAATATGGTGGAGAGTAAAATATGTCAGTGATGAAAAACCCCACCTCCAGCACCTTTTTTCCCCTCTTGCACCTGCCTTAATGTGTCCTGAGCGCCCCTTGGTGACCTGAGCACCCCCTGGTGTCCTGAGCTTCCCTGCAGGGAGGTTTGTGTCTGGCCTCACAATGACTTCCCCCTCTGTGTCTTTTGTATAAAAATCCATGGTGGTGTACTCATTGCACATGTAGCTCAGCTGTAGGAAAAACTGCTTTCTGAATGTGTATCTGGAGGTAGTGACTGGACTCTTGAGAAGCGGGTGGTACTGTGTGCTTCCTCATGACCTACACACCTGACCCACTTCAGCTCCTTCCCTGGGGGCTGGCAGATCCAGCTCCAGGAGGAAGTACTGGTTATGATCGGAAATCCAGAGGCAGCACAGGTGAAGGAGAGGGTCTCTGAGGGCTTTACTAGAACATGACTGCACTGAAAAACACAATTTTTGTCATACGCAGCATCTGAATGACATTTTGATGAGAACGATCCCAGGCTAGAAGCATCAATAACAAGGTTGACATCAGTGTGAGGTTGGACAGGCAGTTGCTGTGCAGATATTTTCACAGAAGTAATTCTTTTATTGTTGTGGTTGCCTTTGTGCAAGGTTGTGGCTTTTCTGAGTGTTATAAAACTAGCTCTTGTTGTTAGGGATATAAGTAATTATTTTGTTGTTGTGGTTGCCTTTGTGCACAGTTGTGGCTATTCTGAGTGTTATAAAGCTAGCTGTTGTTCTTAGGGATATGAGTAATTCTTTTATTGTTGTGGTTGCCTTTGTTCAATTTGTGGTTTTTTGGAGTGTTATAAAGCTAGGTCTTGTTCTCAGGGGTATATGCATGAGAAGCTTCCACAAATGGCTTTCCCCAGCTCCATTTGTCAGGGTTTGAACACAAGGGACTCCAGTTGGATTCCGACAACTTTTACAGGCTCTTCTAACACTACCGGTGAAGAAGGTGACTCTGTGACAGTTTACACAGCACAGGATCAATTCCACGTCCTCACCCCATTTTGACCAAAGAAGCTTATGCCCTCATTCCTAATGGCCACATGCATTCCCAGATGCGTCTCCAGAAAACAGAGTGGAGTGTCCTGAATAATGAGAGAGAAGAAAGTCTCAGCAGCCTCTCCCAGTGGCTGCAGGAGTCACAGCCTGAGCCCCACCTAAGCTCCAGGGAAAGGGCTTGAGCCCCAGGATTTAGACCACAGGGACAACACCCTTTTTTCCAGAAAGCAGGAAAAGCAAATGGAAAAGTGAGAACCACTAAAAATGAAGGTCAGAAAGCACCAGATCAGTGCTGATACTCATTTGAATATTTTCAGGAGAAATGTCATACTTAAAACCTGTGAGGTCCTACATGACACTGAACCTGGTCCAGCCTCTCTCTTGGCTGTAATCAAAATCCCTAAAAGCCATTCTAGTCAGGGAATCCCATTGAGGTTCCTGTCCTGAGTCTGACTGGAGAAGACTCACCGGGCACCCCTGAGCTTCCTCACAACTCTGATGCTGGTGCGCATGGTTGAGGAGTTCTCATTCCTGTAGGTGGCAATGTACATACTGTGCGTGTGAGAATGAGTCCTCATATTACAATGATTAAAAAAATATATGTAGAGATGACATTGGTGGGCACAGAAATCTAAAATTAAAGAGTTTCCCTAGAGAAACTGTCAGAAGCAGAGGAAGTCCCAAATCCTGACAGGAAACAAACCCCAGCCTCCATGTGAACCTGCTCTGGGGTTGACTCTGATGAATGGGTCCTGAGCGCCCCCTGCGGTGATTTCCCCCAACGTTCCTGCAGGAGGTTTGTGTCTGGGCTCACACTTGTGTCCCCTCACAGGATTTCTCACACAGTAATACACGGCCATGTCCTTGGCTCTCTGTTCTTTTGCAGATACAGGGACTTCCTGGAATTGTCTCTGGAGATGGTAAATTGGCCCTTCACGGAGTCCACATAGTGCGTCTTACCGCCATTCCAACTAATACCCGAGACCCACTCCAGCCCCTTTCCTGGAGCCTAGAGGACCCAGTTCATGTCACTGTTACTGAAAGTGAATCCAGAGGCTGCACAGGAGAGTCTCAGGGACCCCCCAGGCTGGACCAAGCCTCCCCCAGACTCCACCAGCTGCACCTCACACTGCACACCTGCAAACACAGAGACATCCTGGTCAGAAACTGCCACACATAGCCACTGTTCTGTCACTCATGTCCCCTCACACTCAATATCCTTAGTTCTCCATGAATTACCTTTTAAAATAGCAGCAAGAAAAACCCAGCTCAGCCCAAATTCCATGGTAATTTGTTTATTGCTGTTGACCCAATAGAAACACCTGAGAATCCCAGGGCTGGGGCTTCTCTCCCACAGCTGCAGGGTCAGGGCTGGGCTGCTTTTCATCAGAAAAGGGAGGGTCCTATTTGCATGTCTCCTATTACATAGCAAGCTCTGAAGTGGGACACCTGAGGAGAGGACTGAGCCCAGAGTAATGAGAGTGAAACAGCAAACCTGAACAACTACAGATAAAAAAAAACAAACCTCAGCATATCAGAGTTGATATCATGGAGCAAACATGAACTGAAAATTTGAGGATAGGGGTTGATAGGGAGACCCAGGATGCATATATGAGTGTACCTCGGGCAGGTGTCACTCCATGGCATTTAAGCTAACCTGGAAACATTTAGAGTTCCTTGAGGATGTGCGCATTAACAGTGTTGGAGTGTGAAGCTTCTAGAGCCATATATTGTTGCAGGCTTTCCTTACAAAGTATGAAATATCCCTCATAACCTCACACTCACACAGTGCGACCTTGCACATCCCCAAGGTCACCTCACATGTGCCCTGAGTGACCTCACACATCCCCAATGTCACCTTACACATCCCGCAGGTCACCTCAAACATTTCCCAGGTAACCTCACACAAGTCCCAATTCACCTCACACATCCCACAGGTAACCTCACACTCACCCAAGGTCACCTCGCACATCCTCCATGTCACCTCAGATGCGCCTTAGGTGACCTCACATGTGCTCAGGTCACCTCACACATCAGGCAGGTAACCTCACATATTCCCCATGTTACCTCACACACACTCCTTCTAAGCTCACACATCCCCCACGTCACCTCAAACGCACCCACATCACCTCACACATTCCCCAGGTCACCTCACAGGTCCCACGGGTCACCTCACACATTCCCCAGGTCACTTCACATGTCCCACAGGTCACCTCACACATTCCCCAGGTCACCTCACACGTCCCCCATGTCACCTCAGATGCGCCTTAGGTGACCTTACATGTGCTCAGGTCACCTCACACATCAGGCAGGTCACCTCACATATTCCCCATGTCACCTCACACACACTCCTGCTAAGCTCACACATCCCCCACGTCACCTCAAATGCACCCACATCACCTCACACATTCCCCAGGTCACCTCACATGTCCCACAGGTCACCTCACACATCCCCCAGGTCATCTCACACGTTCCCCAGGTCACCTCACACATTCCCCACGTCACGTCACACGTCCCCCAGGTCACCTCACACATTCCCCACGTCACCTCACACATCCCCCAGGTCACCTCACACGTTCCCCAGGTCACCTCACACATTCCCCAGGTCACCTCACACATTCCCCAGGTCACCTCACACGTCCCACAGGTCACCTCACACATCCCCCACGTCACCTCAAACGCACCCACATCACCTCACACGTCCCACAGGTCACCTCACACGTCCCACAGGTCACCTCACACATCCCCCAGGTCACCTCACACGTCCCACAGGTCACTTCACACATCCCCCAGGTCACCTCACACGTCCCACAGGTCACCTCACACGTCCCCCAGGTCACCTCACACATTCCCCACGTCACCTCACACGTCCCCCAGGTCACCTCACACATTCCCCACGTCACCTCACACATCCGCCACGTCACCTCACACGTCCCCCAGGTCACCTCACACGTCCCCCAGGTCACCTCACACATTCCCCACGTCACCTCACACGTCCCCCAGGTCACCTCACACATTCCCCACGTCACCTCACACGTCCCCCAGGTCACCTCACACATCCGCCACGTCACCTCACACGTCCCCCAGGTCACCTCACACGTCCCCCAGGTCACCTCACACATCCCCCAGGTCACCTCACACGTCCCACACGTCACCTCACAAGTCCCACAGGTCACCTCACACATTCCCACAGGTCACCTCACACATCCCCCAGGTCACCTCACACATCCCACAGGTCACCTCACACATGCCTTAGGTCACATCATACATGCCCAAGTCACCTCATGAGTTCCCCGTGTCACCTCATGCATGTCCAGGTAACCTCACACACACCCAGGCCACCACACATGCACCCTGGGTCACCTCACATGAGCCCAAGTTCACCTCACACATACCCCCAGGTAACCTTACACATCCCCCAGGTCACCTCACTGTCACGTGACCAGGTCACCTCACCTTCATACAGGTAGGTCGCTTCACACATGCTATGATACATGTATACATCATGGAATTGTTAATCAAGCTATTTAACATATCCATCACCTCACAAATGTGTAATTTCTTTTTTTTTTTTTTTGAGACTGAGTCTCACTCTGTTGCCCAGGCTGGAGTGCAGTGGTGCGATCTCGGTCACTGCAGCCTTTGCTTCCCAGGTTCAAACAGTTCTCCTGCCTCAGCCTCCCGAGTAGCTGGGATTACAGGCGCCCAACACCACGCCTGGCTAACTTTTGTGTTTTTAGTGGAGACAGGGTTTCACCATTTTGGCCAGTCTGGTCTTGAACTCCTGACCTTGTGATCCACCCACCTCGGCCTCCGAAAGTGCTGGGATTAGAGGTGTGAGCCCCCACTCCCGACCTGTATAATTTCTTAGTGGGAAAAATTTTAACATTTACATTTTTAGCCATTTTGAAATATACAATGCATTCATAGCCATATTTTCCATCTTGTGCATTAGAACACTGCAACTTACTCCTTCTGTCTAACTGGAACATTTTACACTTTGACCAAAATCTCTCCTTTTCCAGTCCACCCCTCCAGCCCCTGGTAACCAACATTCTATTCTACTTCTGTGAGTCTACCATTTTAATGCACTACAGTGAAATCATGAATTACTTGTCTTCTGCTCCTGCTTGTTGCATTTCACATGTGGTCCTCTAGAGTCATGATTGCTGTCACATTTCAAAACCAATCATGCCTGTTCAAGAGTCTGCCAAAGTCTTAACTCATTTGAGCCTTAACTCAAAAGCCCACAGTCCAAGGTCTCATCTGAGATGAGGCAAGTCTCTTCCATATGAGCCTGTAAAATAAAAATGAAGTCAGTTACTTCCTAGAAAGAATGGGAGTTCAGGCATTGTGTAAATACAGCCATTCCAAATGGAGAAATTGGTCCAAACTACAGGCCCCATGCAAGTCTGAAATCCAGCTGGGCAGTCAAATCTTCATGTTCCAAAATAATCTTCTTTGACTCCATGTCTCAAATCCAGGTTACCTGATGTAACAGGTGGGTTCCCATGGTCTTGGGCAGTTCTGCCCCTGTGGCAGAACTTTTTTAAAACTTTTCAAATGAAAAGTTTTAAAAAACTTTTGCAGGGCACAGTCTCCCTCCTGGCTGCTTTCACGAGCTGGCATTGAGTGTATGTGGTTTTTCCAGAAATATGGTGCAAGCTGTCAGTGGATCTACCATTCTGGGTTCTGGAGGGCAGTGGCTTTCTTCTTACAGCTCCACTAGGGGGTACACCAGTAGAAACTCTGTGTGGGATTTCTGACCCCACATTTCCCTGTCACACTGGGACTAAAGGCACTTGCCACAATACCTGGCTATTTTTTGTATTTTTAGTAGAGATGGGGTTTTACCATGTTGGCCAGGCTGGTCTTGAACCCTTGACCTCAGGTGATCTGCCTGCCTATGACTCCCAAAGTGCTGGGATTACAGGCCTGAGCCACCATGCCTGGCCAAGATTAATATGTCATTTAATGATGTATTTGAAAACTTCATGGTTCTACAAACACACATACATACACAACAGCCCAGCAAAGACACATACATATGCCCATGCAAAAGTGAATGTATATCTAAACACCAAAATAGCACACCTATTTGTTTCATATTTTTTAATTACTTAATTGAATTTAAACTGTGTTTGCAGTTTGAGGTTGTAGTAGAAAATAATGCTCTTCTACGTGTATGTCTGCCTATTCCAATACTAAAAAGACAAATATATTTAAATACATGTTTTGTTAAAGCTGAATGTAAATGCTGTTCTTGCCAAATATGTCACTCAAATGTGCAATAGTATTAACTTTAAATATCAGTCTGTTTTTAATAAATTGAATAACTAATAAGACAAACATTGTATTACATTATTTGTTAAATTTAGATTGTAGTTTTCAAACCAGGAAAGATAAAATTGTTTCATTTGAAAAATTAAAAAAAAACTTTTTTGGCATGAATATTCAATACAAACTCTAGTATTTATTTGTCAATATTCCTTTATGATAGAGAACATCCAGGATAATGAAACTGAACACAGCCCATGATTTTCAGGGCTCACTCACAATGGCATCTTCCTAGAGGGTGGCCTCAGAGGGTCCAAGCACATGGGGATTTGGACTTCATCATCAAAACACTAGTGAACCCCAGGGCTGAACACACAGAGGGCAGCAGGAGCTGCAGAGCCCACTCTGTGGTACTTAGGGAAATGAGGGGATGGTCTGCAGGACCCTGGAAAAGGGTGAGTAGGGCAGAGTCTGCAGGTAGATGAGCATATTCTAAGGAGAACCATTATCCTCTAAACTTGGTTGGCTTCAGTGATTATGAAGACAAGGGAACTGATTCACCAGACTTGGAGGTCAGAAAGTAAAGTGACTTTCTTTTTCCTTCATGGAGACTGAGGAAGGTAAAATACTTTCAAAGAAAAAGGGAAGATGGAGAAACAGTCTGAAAAACAGGACACCTGAAGCCAACCAAAATGGAGAACAAGAGCATTTAAAGTCGTGTTTAATTTCCAAAAACAGCAGATGAAAGAAAAAGAAACAAAATACCATGTATACGCTGAGTTAATGTTAAAAAACATGTACAATTGTTTGACTATTACAGCACAAAAATACAAAACTCTAATCATTGAAACAGTTTATATTGAGGACATACATTTTCTTTAAATAGGGTCTCACTCTGTCAACGAGACTGGAGTGCAGTGGCACAATCACAGCTCACTGCAGCATTAACCTCCCAGGCTTAAGGGATCCTCCCACCTCAGCCTTTCAAGTAGCTGCTACCACAGGTGGAACCATACCCAGGTATTTATTATTATTATTTTTGTATAGAAAAGACCTCACTGTGCTGCCAGGCTGTTCTAAAAGTCCTGAGCTCAAGTGATCTGCCTGCCTTAGCCTCCCAAAGTTCTGGGATTACAGGTGTGATTTTTATAATTTTACTATTTTAATAATAGTATTATTTTTAATCAAGAGAATATATAAATAACCTATTTTAAAAATTGTCCTGAGAGATCATTGCTAGTATTACTTGGAAAATATGCAGCATTAAAAGTTGAATTAAATTCCTGTTCTAAGTTAATGTTTTGTAGGTAAAAGTAATCATGGATTTACAAGGAAGAAATGGTGAGAGATCCTGGGGAAGACTTTTGCTTGACCAGGTCGGGAATCACCAAGGTTTAAAAGAAAACCACAGCTTCTCAGGCTCCTGATTTGGAGCTGCTTCCTGAGAACCCCCGTGTACTGAGCACCCCCTGGTGGTTCTGAGTGACCCTGGTGTCATGAGCGCCCCCTCGTGGTACTGAGGGCACTGTGATATCCTGAGCACCCCTGATGCTTCTGAGCGCCCCCAGGTGTCCTGAGCGCCCCCTGGTGGTTCTGAGCTCCCCCAGGTGTCCTGAGCGCCCCCTGGTGGTTTGATCGCCACCCCCGCCCCCCCCACCGGTGTCCTGAGCGCCCCCTGGTGGTCCTGAACACCCCCTGGTGACCTGAGTGCCTGCTGGTGGTCCTGGGCAAACCCTCGTGTCCTGAGTGCCCCCTTGTGATTCTGAGTGCCCCCTGGTGTCATGAGCACCCCCTCATGATCCTGAGCACCCCCTAATATCCTGAGCACCCCATGGTCCTAAGCACACCCTGGTGGTTCTGAGTGCCCCCAGGTTGTCCTCAAGGCGCCCTGGTGGTTCTGAGGAGCATCTACCATGCAGCTCC
Organism: Pan paniscus; assembly: GCF_029289425.2. Taxonomy (NCBI): domain Eukaryota; kingdom Metazoa; phylum Chordata; class Mammalia; order Primates; family Hominidae; genus Pan; species Pan paniscus. The sequence continues at coordinate 38,337,496 of NC_073267.2, read as the reverse complement.
CTCCTGTCTTCCTGCAGAGATTTTTCTGTTGGGGCTCACACAGATATTCCCTCTCCTGTGTCTCTCACAGTATTACAAGGCCTTGTCCTTGACTTTCAGTTTGGTCCCTTTAAGGTAGACTGCACATTAAAAGGTGTCGCTTGGGACTGTTAATTTATTTGTACTTATGGAGAGTAACTCTGAGAACTCCCACTTGATCACTCACTGTTTCCACCTACACAAATCCCTGTCGTGAAGCTGGCTGGACCAAGCTCATTGCTGTAGCCAGTAAAGGTGAAATCAGAGGCTTTGCATGAGAGTCTCAGTGAACCACTGGGTGTACAATTTTTCCCCCTCTGACTCCATCAATAAATTTCACACAGGACTTCTGCAAACACTGAGGAAATGGAAGAACGGCCCCATGTGGAGCAGCCGCACCTGGACCTGAATCACAAGGGACACTAATATTGAGGGTGATGAGAAGGGAAGCCCAAATCAGTGCAGATCTCACGGTGTGGACACTGAGGAAGGGAAGAGACATGGGTTGGCTCCTCGCCAGGGCCTGAAGGAATAGGGGATGAGCTGCCTTTCATGAGGAGGGGAGGGGACACATTTCCTTGTCTTTCTTTTTGTGGTCTTGGGTGCACCGCTCAGCATTGCTCATCCGTCCTCTGTGTCTCCATTTCAGGGGGGCAGGGTCAAAGGACTCGTGGGTCTGGATGCACAGGGTTAATCTGCTGATTAGTCTTTTTTATTTTCTAGTGTGGACCCTGTTCAGGTATCTTCACAGTAGCAAACATCAAAAAAATACATCCAGTAAGAACTTAAAAATACATTTCCAGAGAAAACGGACACCAATCTCTAATCGGTGCATTTAGAGCTACAAACTACTGTTCTTGACAATAAGGCAAAGTTAAGGTACAATAAAAAAATGCAGATCTACACCTTGTCAGGGAGGGATTTTATAATTATTATCTTGAGATCATTTTCCCATAAAACGGTTCAACATTGGATATATGTGCTTGTGTCAGGAAACAGTCACTGTGGAAATATGTGTACTTATCAGAGTGAAGAGTTCACATGCAGACATGTTTGTTTGTCTGAGACAAGAGTCCACATGAGGAAATGTCATTACCAGAGGAAAGAGTAAATGTAAGGACATACGTGGTGGTCTGAGGAAAGAGTCCATGTGGGGACATATGTGTTTGTCTGAGGGAAGAATCCACGTGAGTAAAGGTGTGTTTGTCTGATGAAAGAGTCCCCATGTTGACAGGTGTGTGTACCCATCTGCGGGTAAATGCCCATTCAGGGACAGTGTGTGCCTGAACTGAGCTGAAGTTTGGGGAAAATCTTTATCAACCAAGGAAAGAAAAGAATTATCTGGGTTATTTGCTTGTCAGGAAGAAAAAACCTGGGTCACGTTGAAAATTGATTTTTTTAAATTAAAGGTCTTTAGTGAATGGTAACATCTTATATGCAAATGAGGAAAATTACTTCATTCTTTTTTGCATGCATCTCATGATATCCCCACCCTCACCAAATAAGTTATTAGATAACTTTATACAGTCTGCATTTAATCCTGGGTTTAATGAACTGCTAAATACTTTTTACAAAAATTGTATATATTTAGGTTTATATTTTCCATCACACAATTATGAGCTTAGACAAATTAACTGCATCGTGTCTCAACCATTTTATAGCACTAAAAATAATTTTACTATTCTTAAACAGTGCCATTTTTACTTATTTAATACTCATTCTCTAAATTCCTTGAATATCCTCTATCTGTTTACTTGACTATAGTTTTGGTTTATACCGAATTTCAAATAAATGATATTATACGGTGTAATTGAAATGACTTCACTGAAGAAAGTAGAAAATGAAGTTGCTAGTCTAATTAACTTTGAAAATGAGGGAATTCTGTATGTTTAAAATGTAAAGAAACTACACATAGCACTCTATTCTAGTAGATAAACATATTTCCAATGAGCTTTACATTTCTGATACCGCTATGCATGTGTCCTAAAATTGTGCAACCAGGTAATAATAAGGCAATTGTTGGGATAGGATTCCTCACTTTAAAGTGGATGGTTATGGACAGTCAAGGAAGGAAGGCTAGAAAGGTCCACGTGGTAGCATAGTTGGGTCAGGAGACCAGTGTGTTCTCATTTTTAATATAATAAAGTTACAGAAGATTAGGTACATAAGTAGTTTTGATGTGTCCATAAACATGGGTTCATATAAACATGCACGTCTGCTAGGCCAGTAGGTTGAGAGGTCCTAGAAGTAATTATACACGGTATCACAATTTTTTTATTTTACTGCTATTCGTTAACGTCAGAAACAAGCAAGCTTTAGAAAAATGGCTAATTCTATGTACAAAAGAGGTAATATAGAAAATGAACTTAGAATTTGTTGTAATACAAGGAAACAGGGAAGTGTTCAAAAACAAAAGGATGAGGTGCACTGTAAGGATACAGGATCCAAACTAAATGAGCTCCCAGGACCTAATAAAGCTGTGGTGATTTGAACGATAAAATGAGTAATATAGCATGGATCTTCTTCAGAGTATGAAATATATATTCATAAACCAATACACATATTAATAGATGATTATGAAAATAAATATTGGGAAGACGAACACATCTCCTTACAGAAGTATTCCAAATATCTGAGGTGAATAGTCCTCCAATCAAGTAGGTGAAGTTTAAACACTCATGAGTTGATTGTGGCCTGAGCTTAGACACATGGAAAAAATAACAACTATTTGGTATTCTATAATGAGACTTCAGATATAATGCCAAAAACATCATCTATGAATGAATACAATTTTACATGTTTTTGAATCTAAATTTGTACAAACACACACATACACACACAGACACATGCACACACACACGTATGTTTCTGCAATACACACTGATAAGGGAGTAAAGACAGCCACAGACTTGGAAAAAATACTTCCAAGTCACATATTTGTTAAATGAATTCTTTTAATGTGTTAAATGACTTTTATAAACAATATGCAAGTAAACTTACGATGAATCAAAACAAAGCAATGCAGTTAAAATGAACCAAATATCAGGAGAGGCATCTCAACAAAAGTTATGGAAAATTGTTAAATATGAACTTTTTGAGGGACATGTGCATTTAAATAAAAATTAGATCCCATTACTCACCTACTAGATTGGTTAAAACACACAACTCTCATAAGGATACATGGCAATATGAATGTGGAAAACCAAGATCTATCATGCATTGACGGTGGGAATTCAAAATGCTACACGCACAAAAGGAGACTTTTTTGGCATTTTTAATAGATATAAATGCAGACTTAAAATGTGATTTTGTGTCTGTATTCCAAAATACTTACAGCACTGATTAAGAAATTAATGTTTACAGAGATACCTTCAGAGGAAATTCTATATTAGTTTCATTAATTTGATTCATTCTCTAATCATTGAAATTTGTTTACAGAATAAATGTTGTATGAAAAATCTCTCAAATAATTAAAATTTCTCAAATACACATTAATATTATTCCTTTTCTTTAATGACTTAATGTCATTTTCTAAGCAAATCTTTAATCTAATAATCTTTGTCATCTCCTCTGTGTCAGCACAGGTGTCTCCTTCCTGGGGTTTCTGACACTCTCAGGATGTGGGTTTTTGCACTGTGTCTCTCACACAGTAATACACGACCATGTCTTCAGATCTCAGGTTGCTCAGCTCCATGTAGGCTGTGCTCATGGACCTGTCACTGGTAATGGTGACTCTGCCCCAGAACGTCTGTGCATAGTGTGTGTTATCATTGTAAGGGTTGATTCATCCCATCCACTATGCCCTTGTCCAGGGCTTTGTCACACCCACCGTGTAAAGTATTTGGTGAAGGTGTATCTGGAAGCCTGGCAGGAGACCTTCACTGAGGACCCAGGCTTCTTCACCTCAGCCCCAGGCTGCAACAGCTGAACCTGGGAATGGACACCTGTGAGGAGAATGGAGGAGTTGATAAAAGCCCCCTTGACTGAACTCAATCCCCTCCTCATCACTGGTACTTGGGAGCCCCTTACCTGTGGCAGCTGCCACCAAGAAGCGGATCCCCCAGGTACAGTCCATGGTGAGGAGCTGTGTTCTCAGGGGCTTCTATAGAGGAGGGATGTGGTTGTTGGGTGATGCTCTCAGGGCACAGACATCCAAATTTACCTCAGTGGATCTCAGGTTATTTGCATATTCATGAGATAGCATTTCATAGCACAAAGCCTGGTTAATAATAAGAAAGGGAAGATAAATGACACATCAGATTTACAAGAGTGAGATGCTGATGGTCCAAGCCCTATTCCTGTTTGAGGAAATGCATGCCCTGCTCCATTTATGAACATTCATGAACAGAGGTCCTTTCACAGAAGAACAATCCCCCTCAGGACACACTCCTCACTGTGAACCTACATTTTATAAGCACAGAGACCACCTGGATAATTTCTGGAACCATCACTCTCCATGACACTGAGCAGGTGCCTTGGTTCTGTCCTGGATCCATCAGTCACCAGCACAGCTGACTGATGACTGAGGAAGTTACTGCTGATGTCCCACGTGAGTGATCAGCAGGTCCCTCTGAGATCTGCTGGGCACTCCTGAAACAGTGTCTCCAGCACCTGCCTGGTGTTCAGATCCCCCAGGATCTTCAATAGAAACACTCTTGTTTACAGATTTGCTCTGTGATGTGTGATTAGAGATGATTTTCTCATCTCAGGAACAATAAGAATCAGAAGCTGAAACGGTAGTTTCAAATTCTTTATGAACTCATTGCTCCCAAAATATTTGTCAAGGAATTTGTGTTTTGAATAATTTGGGGTTAATTTTGGACTCAGTTTATTGGAATTTTTTGAAGTATTTATGTATTTTCAATTAATGTCCATAGGTCCTCATCTTTAAATATTGATATCTAACTCACCTGGTCTGTGCCCCCAATAGCCCAGACCCTGCCTTGCAAAGAGGTTCCTGCTGGGACTTACAAATCATTTCCCCCAAGCTTCTCTAGCCCAGCATGAAATGGCTGTGTCCTGGTTTATCATACTCCTTCAGTGACACCATATGCTGCTGACACCATCTCTTGAAACAACTGATTAGCCTTACTAAACCTATTGAACTCTGCAAGGAGACCCAGAGCAAGGATTCAATGACACAGAAGGGAGCCCCTTCTCTGAAGCTCCAGATTCACTTCATTAGTGGAACCAAAATGAAGACAAAAACTTACAGGAGATTTGGGAGTGCCGTGTTTCTTCACTGGGCTCTTGCAGTTGAATGTTGCATCTGAGAATACCAGCAGGTGCAGATACATTCAGATGAAAGCCCACTCCATACCCACTATTCCAATAACACACATTTTCCCTTCTTCCTAATATGTAGCTTTTAGGAAGTGCCTCCTACACTGACACTAGGCCCAGTTATCTGACTTTCTTCTCCTAGAGATTTAAAGCAAACAGGATACAGGTGGAGACTTGGGAAGTGCATGCAGGTTGTTATTTTCACTTTCTCAGCTGGGAAACCAGCAAAGTCCCCATAATAAAAGAAGCTGAGATCTATGATGGCATTTACAAGATGTTGGTCTTAAAAATCATGATGTCAGAGGCTTCACATTGCTCTACTGCCTTTGTCTCACCCTCTGTCATTGTCTTAGTGTTTCTGTATTCTCCTCAGATAGAGTCTGTGCATTGCCACACTTTCATCTTTAATCCATAGTCATCATCCTAGTTAGAATGGATTGTGCAGTGCAGGTAAGCACTGCCTGTTCTTCCAATGGAAACCTAGAGATTCGATAGGCTTCCTCTTCTGGGCTGTGACCTTGAAAAAGCATCTCCAGGGGAAAAGCTCATTTTTGGCTGTTACTCCCTTTTGTGGTTTTGGCCTCCCTGGACTATTTACGTACATCTTACCCCTTTTGGCTAACTTTACTCATTCATATAATAATGGAAGAATGGGAGAGAATCTGGAATGGGAGATTTGTCTTCCTTCACATAGGATAAGGTTCTGGAAAAGTCATTCCCTTTAGAAGCTTTTGAAGTAGGCTCCTGGTATAGTTTTCTGTAATTAATCATCTTCATTTCATCTTCAATTCTGACCCACAGGAAATTTATTTGGATTGTATATTTTAGAATCTGGAGGTTTCTGGAGAGAAAGTCCAGAAACCTTAGAAGTATAAGACCCTCTGGAATGGTCACATTTACCGAGTCCACATTTGTCTTTCAGACGTCTATAGTGGTTACCATGTAAGTGCCCTCAACAGCTTGTGGCTTCTGCAGCTTCTGCAGTTTCTGCACCAGTTAAGCAAGTGCTAACTGCAATTCTGGACATGCCCATCTCTCCAGTTTTTGGAGTGGGTAATATTTCTTGCAATTTCAGTTATTTAGTAGATTCCAAAATGTATTGACATTCAGATTATGCAGATTTATTTTGACATAAAATATGACAGTGATGAAATTTATAATCAATATTTTGGAGCATAAACCAAAAGTACAATCAAAGGTCACCTTTGATGTGTTACTGGAGGCAGAATTCTGACCTTATTACATATAGGTGGCACATCTGACATAAATAAACAGGCAAGAAAACAGAGAAAGGACATGGCACAACACTGTGCCATGGCACAACTCTGGTTGCCCTTAAAACTTTCTCCTTCATTTCAACCTTGGTGAATCTGACAATTATGTGTCTTAGGGTTGCTCTTCTCAGCGAGCATCTTTGTGGTGTTCTCTGTATTTCCGGAATTTGAATGTTTACTTTCCTTGCTAGGTTGCAGAGGTTCTCCTGGATACTATCATGAAGAGTGTTTTCCAACTTGGTTGCATTCTCCCTATCACTTTCAGGTATACCAATCAAACTTAGATTTTTCTTTTCACATAGTACCATATTCCTTGGAGGCTTTGTTCGTTCTTCTTACTCTTTTTTTGTCTAAACTTGTCTTCTATTTTTATTTCATTAATTTGATCTTCAATCACTGATATCCTTTCTTCCACTTGATCAAATCAGCTGTTGAAGCTCATGCATGCATCACAAAATTATTGTGCCATAGTTTTCAGCTCCCTCAGGTCATTTAAAGTCTTCTCTACACTGTTTATTATAGTTAGCCATTCATCTAACCTTTTTTCAAGGTTTTAGCTTGCTCGTGATGGATTAGAACATGCTCCTTTAGCTTGGAGAAATTTGTTATTACTGACCTTCTGAAGCCTACTTCTATCAACTCGTCAAAGTCATTCCCATCCAGCTTTGTTCTGTTGCTGGTGAGGAGTTGTGATCCTTTGGAGGAGAAGAGATGCTCTGTTTTTTAGAATTTTCAGCATTTCTGCTCTGGTTTCTCCCCATCTTTGTGGTTTTATCTAAGCTTTGTCTTTGATGATGGTGACCTACAGATGGGGTTTTGGTATGGATGTCCTTTTTGTTGATGTTGATGCTATTCCTTTCTTTCTTTCTTTCTTTTTTTTTTTTTTTTTTTTTTGAGACAGAGTCTTGCTCTTGCCCAGGCTGGAGTGCAGTGGCGCGATCTTGGCTCACTGCAAGCTCCGCTTCCCAGGTTCACGCCATTCTCCTGCCTCAGCCTCCCGAGTAGCTGGGACTACAGGCACCCGCCACCACGCCTGGCTAATTGTTTTTTGTATTTTTAGTAGAGATGGGGTTTCACTGTGTTAGCCAGGATGATCTCGATCTCCTGACCTTGTGATCCGCTTGCCTCGGCCTCCCAAAGTGCTGGGATTACAGGCATGAGCCACCGTGCCTGGCCATGCTATTCCTTTGTATTTGTTCATTTTCCTTCTAACAGTCAGGTCCCTCAGCTGCAGGTCTGTTGGAGTTTGCTGGAGGTCCACTCCAGACCCTGTTTGCCTGGGTATCACCAGCAGAGGCTGCAGAACAGCAAATATTGCAGAACAGCAAATATTGTTGCCTGATCCTTCCTCTGGGAGCTTTGTCCCAGAGGGGCACCCGCCTGTATGAGGTGTCTGTTGGCCCCTACTGGGAGGTGTTTCCCAGTTAGGCTACACGGTGGTCAGGGACCCACTTGAGGAGGCAGTCTGTCCATTTTCAGAGCTCAAATGCCATGCTGGCAGAACCACTGCTCTGTTCAGAGTTGTTGGACAGGGACGTTTAAGTCTGCAGAAGTTTCTGCTGCCTTTTGTTCAGCTATGACCTGCCCACAGAGCTGGAGTCTGTAGAGAGAGTAGGCCTTGCTGAGCTGAGGTGGGCTCTGCCCAGTTCGAGCTTCCCAATGCAGTGGCTCATGCCTGTAATCCCAGCAATTTGGGAGGCCAAGGCCCGGGTAACAACAGTGAAACTCTGTCAAAAAAAAAAAAAAGCTGAGGGGATTGAGGGGATTTCTATGCAAAGTGTGGATGGTGTGTTTTAATTTCTCCTTGCTTAATATAGTATAATGTGAGAGGAGATTGATAAAGAGGAAACTATTGGAAAATGTGGAATCAGGTATTTTATAAATAAAGAAGGTTCTCCCATCTTCTGGAAACCCCATAATCTTTTTAAAAATGAAGGAATTTTAAGATTTATTTCTACATTCTAGATACATGCCTAATATAAACTTGGATTTAAGTGCAAACAGAGATACATAGAAGATGAAAATTCTGCAGCAGATCATTTGCCAAATAGGCAGTTTTATACCAGTTTGTAATTTTACCTAAGATTCAAAAGATAAATGACAGAGAGATCCAAATAATAAATGATAACATTTCAATGCTAGACAACTGGTTGAGAGGCACTTGAACTGACATTATTCTGATGAATCATACCTCAATAATAAAACTGTATTGAATGGTGCACTGGTTCAAGAGGCTGCTTGAGTAAATAGTTTCTACCTCCCCTACTTAGGAGTCCTGCCACAACCCAACATGCTCTAAAACCTGGGGGCCACTAAGAACAAAGACAGAAGTTTGAATATTATGAAGTTATTATGAAGTTTTTGAGAGATCCACAATCACTGATGGGGTGATTGGTGAGGGTTTTCTCTAAGGGCCTAGGCTTGGAAGAGTATGGCTCTTTGTTATGATGAACAAAGAGCTGTTTTTTTTGATGAGTAGATGGCAGCAAAGACCATCAAGGAATATGAAGAAATGGGGAAATATGGTCCAAATAGAGGGACAACATAAAGGTCCAGAAACTGGCATCAATGAATATAAAAGCATATGGATTTCTTGGCAGAAAATTTAAACATTACAATCTTGTTTAATAAGCTAGTGGCAGCATGCTAGAACACTGTGAGAATTTTAAGAGATAAAAAAATTTAAAAGAGAACTAAAAAAAATTGGTGTTGAAGAATACAATAAGTCAGCCAAAAATTTTTAGCCAGCACACTGTAGGAGAGGCTCAGGCTTTCCTTTCCCCTACAGGAGGTAGCCCTGCAATTTCCTTAGACGTGAATCACTGTTTCCTCCCACCCACCTTCTAGATTCTCCTCAGAGATTCTCCCGACTCCAGAGCTCATGTTCTCACATGTTGTGCGACTTTGGGTTAAAACACACCTGAAACATTTAATGGCTGTTGTCCTTGATCATTTGATCATCATCTGCATTTTAGTTGATGTGATTTTTTTTAAACCTCAGTTTGAAGGAAAGAAAAAAAAATCTATAGACTCTATCTAGGCCAGAATTACTTCTCTTTCCCTTGGTAGCTGCGAATGTAGCCCCAAATATGATAGGAATCAATAAACACTGCAGCTGTTAACAACACTTTCTTGGTCAGCTGTTCCAACAGTATGAGAACCACGGCAGCACAATTATTTTATGGGACTAATTCTGTTCCTACTGGAGACACATTTATTCTTATGTACCAAGACCTCCAGTCCATCGCAGCCTATGATTATGGAGAAGGAAAGAAACATTCTTCAAATTTTCATCATACATGTGGCAAGAGAAACCGATATTTCTGTCCACTGCTTTCTAGACCCAGGTATTGTAGCTCCTGGCCATGGGACACTGTAGTGCTCTCTGTCTGGGGGCATTTAAGCATCCTAGAGAATAGTATTATCCCCAAAATGGCCCTTCTTTATTAAATTTCCTACTATAAAACGGAAGCATAAACTACCTGCTGTTTATCTCACATCAGACTGTGGAGACCTAAGTCAATGTTTCCATTGTTCTGCTGGGGCCTTGTTTCTGGTCAACTGTGAGGGAGAAAGAACTGCTGGATCACAGACTCTTGTTCCCGTGATCACATCTCCTGTCCCTTAACTATATCTACAACCCCTCGTGTCAGAACACATTGTGCAGTGTCTCATTCTAGGAATAAGATATTCAGTAACTTGGACAGTGACTCTAGTAGCTTCTCTATGATTAAGAAAAATACATGTGAAGATAAGAGTTAATTCTTCTAAGTATAAATGACTACCTATCAGGTTTGGGCTTTGACTAAATTTTTTAAATTGTCTCCTTATGACTGGTGGGTATCCTTACAGGGTGTAATGATTTTGTTAGACAAATGTGATATCTATCACTATCAGCTCAGGCACTCGGTGAGAGGTGCTGGTCAGTCTGGTTGGCGGTATCTGTGCTCAGTCTTTATTGTACGTTAGGGAATGTGCTGATATAAAGAGAGAGGATGCTATCACTTGTGTGGCAATAATGATTAAACTGCAGAAAATCATCGTATTATGAGGTCTCCATACCCTCCTATGCAGCAGAAGAGATTTCCCTTGCTTTCAGCTGCTGGTTTCCTTACATTAAAATTTATTGCATTTCCTTTTACTGCACATTTTTTTTTAATTCTAAGATATTGTCTGCTTATTTAATTAAAGTAAGCACCAATAAATTTTAAAATTATCAATTACCTGTATAAGAAACATAAAATGGGTGTGGCGAAGATGCCGAGTAGAGATACCAGAAAACAAAACTAATAAAGAAACACATTGTGTAAGTTTAGAGTCATCACTGAGCACTGAAACCATGAGGAGCTTGTGTTGACTTTTATATTATTGAAAGTCTATTATATTTGACATCCAGAAGGCTGATCACACCAGTGAGAAAAATCTGTAGAGTGGTCCACACAGATCAGAAATTAGAAAGTGATAAAGTCACAAACTTGCACAACCTGCAGACATTCAGTGTATTCAGCATTCAGCTCTTCCCATTTCTTCAGTAAAATAGATGGGTTACATCTGCATGGAAAATGGGACAAGTATTTTGTAAGTTGATTCTCCTGGGAAGTTGCTAATGAAATCAGTCAAGTGATGCTCTGACACAGGATTGTGAAGAGGACGTTGACCCCTGGTGGTCGCTGTCATCAACACGGGATGCTCAACGCTGGTGGGTGTCTTTGTTACTGTTTTGTTCACAAGAGATTTTAAGCTGTCATGTGCTGCATGCAGGTGAGTTTTTAAGCCTCAGATGAGGAAAATAACATGACCACACAGTAGATGAGAAAATTGAAGACCTCACTTCATCAACCACATTCCACTGATGAGAACTGTTCACACAGAAAGCCAGGGATGAGCTGGGAAGAGGAAGGGGCTGGGGAAGATCATCCATAGATGGACCCATCCAGCCTGCTTGAACTCCCTGTGGAAGGAGGGTGTAAATGTTTGTCCTCAACTGATAGCGAGTATTTCAAGACCTTCACAAGCTTTCAGAAAAACAGTTTTCATGAACAAGTGCCCATACATTACTCAGAGATGTACTTGTCATCATTTATCCTTCCTCTCTAGGCAGCACCACAGTAGCATGTTCTCAGAATTCTCCCTGATCCTCTGTGAGTTCCTGGTGCAGCTCCTGGAGGAAAAGCCTGCATGAGGGAGGGAGCCCTCCTCAATTGCAGCCCTGAGGCTGTCCCCAAAGTGCCATCAGCTCTCCTACATCCCTCTCCAGCCTCTGCTCTCTCTCCCTTCCACCCCCACCCCTTGGACAAGCAACATCTGAAAGTCTTCCCTGCCCTCGGCTCCCAGAGCTCTCTGGCGGTGGCCTGCACTCTCCCTCAAAGCGGCCCTCCCCCAGGTCACTGTCCTCCCTTCGATGACATCACACGCCCACCCTGCGCTCCTGCTGGGCTGAGGCCCTCGGAGCCTACTTCACCGGGTCCTCTTCTCTCTTCTCTCAAAGGCCATGGGGTTTGCCTGCGGTCCAGCTGGGTTGGCCCTCTTCCCTCTGTCCTGGGTCCTTGAGTGGCCCCGCTTCTTTAGGCCATCTATGAGTCACTTCTCTAACGCCCCTGTCTCCAGACCAGCTTCAGTCAAAGGCTGGGCCAGAGAAGACCCTAGTGAGAAACTTCTGATGAGCAGTGTGACCTTGCCACCTCAAGGGTACCCGCCCACCGCCCCTGGTCTAAGCACAGGTGACACCGCCTGTCTCCCCCAACCACACACACCCCTTGGGGCTCCTCCTCCAAGCCTGGGTAGGGACACTGCCCCTCCCTCACCCAGGAAGCTCAGTCTGGCTTGGGCCAGAACTGCTTTTCTTCCTAAAGCTGGAGGGATGGCCGAGGGCTTAGCTTAACGGGATGAGCCATCTGGGGACTGCAGTGTCCACGATCAGATCAGGGAGCTTGAAGTTGAGGGGGGCACACTTTACCTCCCAGGCCAGGAGAATGACCACTTCCTTCCCCACCCCACCCCCAGGCTACTCTTGCCCTAGAAAATTCTAACCAAGCTGCTCAGCTGGTGGCGGAGAGGCAGCCCAACAAGCTGGCTCTTGCTGGGTAGGCCTGGGGGGTCCTGGGGAGAGGAACACGGGGTGGGTGGGGGGCGGGCAGCCAGGACCTCAGGCCTGAGGCCTTTGGGGAAGGGTCTGTGCACCCGCCAGGCACCAGGGGGCAGCCTTGCCTTATTCCCGCTCCAGTCCCCTCAAGTCCGAAGCCCCTACCCACTCTCATGCCAGGCAGGGGTGGGGGCCACCGGGGTCATTTACCCGGGCCCCTTCTCTGCCTTGGTGACAAAGTGGAGACTTGCTCATCAGTCAGGCAGGCTCCCCTCTGGCCACTGTGGTGACACAGAGGCCTGTCACCTGAAGAGCTGGTCCCAGCCTCCAGCTTCCAGGGTAGCCGGGAAGCTCTAGCCCCCAGTGGGCAGCGGTGGACAGAGCTCAAGGAAGGAGCGAGCACCGGGAGGAGACGGCTGCAGCCTGCCAGGAGCGGGGAGAAAGGGAGAGAAGGGGAGGCGGAGGGCTGAGGGGGCCCGGGGGACGTCTTCCTAAGGCTGGGAGGGGCAGGCCGGGAAGCCTGGGCCACACTAGGAGCGGGCGACCCTGGGGCGAGGGGCGGCCCGGAGCCCTGCGGGAGGAGCTGGCGGCCGCCCCAGGTAGCAACCATCCTGCCTCCCGCTGGAGCGGCGTCTCCTCCCCGGGAGGAGGGCAGGGACGAGGTGGGCGGACTGTGACGAGGAGGGCGGGAGGGAGAGGGGGGCCGGCCAGCCGTGGGGGTGGGGCGATAGTGACATCACCCGGGAGTCGGTTTTTAAGCGGCTGCCGGCCGGGAACCGGGAAGAGAGGGACGCCACCGGAGTCTCGGGTGAGCCGGGCAGCCGCCGCGGGCCCCGGCCGGGGCCGGGGGCGCGGGCCGCAGGCCCCTGCTCCAGCCGCCGCTTGCAGACTGCGGGCGCCGATATCGCCCGCGCCCCGCTAGGCTGAGCCTCGGGTCGGGTGAGGAGCCGTGGCAGCCGCCACCGCCGGAGCCGCGGGCAAGAGCCTCCAGAACCGCTGCCGCCGACGCCCGGCCGGGCCCCGCCGACGCCCGCGCGCCCCCGGGCCCCTGACACACAGGAGATTCTTCAGGCTCACTTTCAAGTGCTTCGTGGACTGCTTCTGACTGCGCCGCCTGTGACCCGCACCCTGCCGCCCGGCCCCCGGCCGGCCCGCGCCCGCGGGGCCCTCCCCGGTGCCGCCGGTGCCCCGCGCCTGACCGCAGCCCCCCGCAGGGTGCCGCGACCCCAGCCCGGCCGTGAGGCCCGCTGGGGCCATGGCGAAGAAGAGCGCCGAGAACGGCATCTATAGCGTGTCCAGCGACCAGAAGAAGGGCCCCCTCATCGCGCCCGGGCCCGACGGGGTCCCGGCCAAGGGCGACGGCCCCGCGGGCCTGGGGACACCCGGCGGCGGCCTGGCCGTGCCGCCGCGCGAGATAGACCTGGACGCGCCAGATGGACTTCATCATGTCGTGCGTGGGCTTCGCCGTGGGCCTGGGCAACGTGTGGCGCTTCCCCTACCTGTGCTACAAGAACGGCGGAGGTGAGCTCCCCCGCCCCCCGCGGCCCCCTCCCCCAGCAGGCCGCCGGCCCCCGACGCCCGACCCCCAACCCCTGGAGCCGCCGCGGAGGGGTGAAGTCCGGGCAGCGGTTGGCCCCTGGGCACGCGGGGTCGGGGCCGCCCCTGGTCCACCGCTGCTGCTCGGTGGCTGGGCCGGGCGCCTCCACCCCTCTCGCAGTCATGTGCCTGGCAGGGTGAGGGGCGGGGGCCGGCGATGCCCACGAGGCTGCCCCCCAGACTCCTGGGCTGGAAGGAGCGATTGGCCGCCGAGGTGGGAAAGCAGGCCTGCGCCTTGGGGTCTCCTCGAGGTAAGGAGCCCTGGCTGCCCCTGCGGGTCGGGCACACAAGCGGCACATTGTGTGGGCCCCCCACGTGTGCACACACACGAACACACACACACACACACACAATGGGCCACTCTGTCCCTCTCCCTGCCCTCCCCTCCCCTCGCGGCCCTCCCGCCCCTCCCGTCTGGCCCGGGCCTGGAACACTGGGTACCTGAGCCAGGCTTGGGAAGCCTGCGGCCTGGCCCGCCTGGTGCCGCCACGGACACACTGCATGCACGTCCCATACCTGCCCGCCTGCCCGGGCCCAGCTTAGCAAGAGCGATGGGCACGCGTGTGTCCTGTGACTACAAAACAGCACTGGGGTTTCTGGAAGCCGAAGTGACCCGGTGATGGGTGGGAAACAGAGGTCCAGAGCAAAGGCCTTTGCCCAAGGTTAGGAGAAGGATGCTGGGACCTGGAGTCAGGCAAGTTGTAGCCAAGCTCGGCCTCTGAGTAGTGGAGCGAGCCCAGCCAGGGCAAGGGTAGGAGGCCCAGAGAGGAGAAGGGGGTAGTGGCACCCAGCTCTCCCTGCCCTTTTGCCACCCCCACCCCAGCCTGCTGGCCAGGGCCTGTGTCATGCCCTGCCTATCTCCTGTAGAGCCTGACTCCCTGGGCTTGCTAAGGCCGGCCTGGCCCCTCTTCCCGCACCTGTATCCCTCTGTCCTTGCACGTGGCCATCCCACCAGCAGGGGACTGTGACCCACCCGCCCTCTGCCTTGGACCTCACACTTGCAGGCAAGCGTCCAAGTGCAGGACAGTCGCGCTCCCTGCCTTTGGATGAGGCCCTCAGGCCTGATCACCCAGCCTTGGCGCACATGCACACACGCACGTGCCCTCACTGTGCTGCCTGAAACAGGGAATTGCAGCACTAGGGACAGGCTGCATGTCTGAGTGTGCGTGTCCTCCATGGCCGTCACCCCAAGTGACCGTGGGGGTGGAAGCCCTGTGGGCCTAGCGCCTCTCTGCCACCCAGGGAATAGGGCTTCAATGGCCCAGGGGCTACCGTAGCACGTCTTCAACACACTGAACCCAGCCCCTCAAGACCCTACGTGGGGCCCGAGTCAGTGGCCACCCCTACACTGACTCACCCAGTGGGAAGTTGTGATGGGGCCTTTGGAGTCTGGGCTGGCCCGCTGGGCCTGGGCAGCCTGGCTGGGGGCCACCCTGAGTCTACCCTGTGCCTCCACCCCCAGGTGTGTTCCTTATTCCCTGCATCCTGATAGCCCTGGTCAGAGGAATCCCCATTTTCTTCTTGGAGATTTCGCTGGGCCAGTTCATGAAGGCCGGCAGCATCAATGTCTGGAACGTCTGTCCCCTGTTCAAAGGTGAGCAGCCGTTGGCCAGCCTCAGGGACTGCCCCCTTTTCCCAGCTGGCTCCCACTTGAGAAATCTTTTCCTGTCCTGAGCACCAGGCCTGGGGCCACGTGATGGCGTCCCAGTCTCGAGGGGGGAGCCTGGAGGAGATGTTCAGGCCACACAGTGAACTTGGGGAAGCAGGGACTAGAGGGGGCATAGGCAGCTCCACAAGGCAAGGACAGGACAGGCATAGCCGGGCTGGGGATGGGACCTGCCCAGCACACTTGGTTCTCTAGGTAGGTCCTACTATTACTGTCCCCAAGGACGCTGGGGCACAGACAGGTGGAGCGACGTACTGAGGTTGCCCACTACGGGGGCAACTGTCTCCAACATTACCTCAGGCTACTAGAAACTCCCCCCCTCCCCACCACCACCACCACCAGCTGCTGAGGACTGGAGCTACTGGGTGGCCAGGTGGAGGCTTGGACCTCCTGGAACCGCCATGGTGGCAGTGGGACCCACAGAAGGGGCCAGGTGTGTAAGGCTGGAGACTCAACAGCACTTGGTCAGATGGGGACAGGAGGAGAGGGGCTCGCTCTGCCTTGGGTCTAGGGGGCAGCTGGAGGAGAGGAGAGAGGCTGGGGAGTCAGCCCAGTGTTGGGGCTCACACAAGGGGAAGTCCAGGGGAGTCAGGAGCACCACAAACAAGGCTCCAGAAGGACAGATGGTGGGAGCACTGCCAGCCTGGGTGGGGAGATAAAGGGGTGGCGGGGAGGTGGCCAGGAAAGAATCTACATGGCAAGGACTTCCCGGCCCCAGGCCTGGGCTATGCCTCCATGGTGATCGTCTTCTACTGCAACACCTACTACATCATGGTGCTGGCCTGGGGCTTCTATTACCTGGTCAAGTCCTTTACCACCACGCTGCCCTGGGCCACATGTGGCCACACCTGGAACACTCCCGACTGTGTGGAGATCTTCCGCCATGAAGACTGTGCCAGTGCCAGCCTGGCCAACCTCACCTGTGACCAGCTTGCTGACCGCCGGTCCCGTGTCATCGAGTTCTGGGAGTGAGTCCAGCACCTCTGGGCCAAGCCCATCCCATCCCCCAGGTCTCCCTCATGTTGCCCGGCTCCAGGGGAATGTCCCTGAGAGGGGACCAGGGTGTTTCTTGGCAGTCCCTCCTGGACCCTGCCTGCCCTTGTCTGCCCTCGGAGAGTCCTGGGGCCAGCCCCAGGGGCTGCGCCAGGTCAGCCTTGCTCCTGGGTTCGGCAGCCTATCACTGTCCTGGTCACTCCCGCCTGATGGGGGAGCTGGGGCTGCATGTGGGGTGGGATGGGAGTGGCCTCCCAAAGGCCAGGGGCTCGTGGGCTCCAGGCCCAGCCCAGATGGACAAGAGGGCCCGCTGAACCCTGGGCTGTGGGAGAGAAGGGAGCCACGACTCCTGGGGGTGGACCCTGTGGCTCCATCCTCTGCTGGCACAGGCCTCATGGGACCTCCCTCCCTCCCCTAGGAACAAAGTCTTGAGGCTGTCTGGGGGACTGGAGGTGCCAGGGGCCCTCAACTGGGAGGTGACCCTTTGTCTGCTGGCCTGCTGGGTGCTGGTCTACTTCTGTGTCTGAAAGGGGGTCAAATCCATGGGAAAGGTACCACTAGAGGCATGCAGGGGGGAGGGTGGCTCAGCCCTGGGAGCTGGATGTCTGTGCCAGGCACACCCATGGCAACGGGAGGTGACCAGACAGAGTCTAGCCCTAGGGAAGGGGGAGGTACTGAAAGCCAAGCAACACTCCCCACCCTGCAAATCCAGGGCCCAGCAGCCTTTGCTCCTGTGGGGAGAGGCCCCGGCAGGCACTGTCCCTTCCCTGTGCCCATCACCCCCACCGGTGCCCTCCTGCCAGTCTCTGACTCTTGTGACAGTCTGCTGGACCTGGTCTGGCCATCTGTTACCTGCCTATCTTGCCTTGGGGACACAGAGTAGAGTCTGGCCACATCTCTTGGGGGCTCCTGGTCAGGCTGGGGAGTCACCTGAACAAAGAAGACAATGTCCAGAGCTGTGGGACATGGCCAGTTCCCTGGGGGACAAGGTCCCCAGAGCAGCATGTGGGAAGAGGGGGCAGACAGTGTGGCAGCCGCGTCTTGCCTGCCTCTGCCTGGCCCAGTTCCACTCTCCACCTGCTCAGCCCCGACCTCTCTCCAGAAGAGGAGGGGGACCCGGCCCTGATCCAATATCCCGCTCCCTGCCTGGGCCTCCCACGCGTGCACTGCCCACACACTCACACAACTCTCACTCTCCACATGCTCCACGCCTCCTGTCCCCACCGAGGAGAGCTCCCAGAGGCTCGCCTGCTCCCCACTGACATGCGTCCCTGCAGACAAACGAGGCGCCCAGAGAGCTTCCCCACTGCACTTGCCAGGGCTGCCGGGGCCCAGCCTTGCCCCTAGCTTCCTCTGGCAGGAGCCATGGCTCGGAGGAGAATGGGGACTTCTGAACATACCTGCCCGCAAGGGGGACCGGAGGTGCTTGGAGTGGGCTTGTGAGGGAGGTGGTGCCACAGCCCCCGCTGAGCAGCCTGGCCCCCCAGATCGTGTACTTCACTGCTACATTCC
Source organism: Pan paniscus (assembly GCF_029289425.2). NCBI lineage: Eukaryota > Metazoa > Chordata > Mammalia > Primates > Hominidae > Pan > Pan paniscus. The sequence goes on along the minus strand of NC_073267.2, from coordinate 38,319,072 downwards.
CCTACGTGGTCCTGGTCTTGCTGCTGGTGCTTGGAGTGCTGCTGCCTGGCGCCCTGGACAGCATCATTTACTATCTCAAGCCTGACTGGTCAAAGCTGGGGTCCCCTCAGGTGAGGTGGAGGTGGGGAGGCTGCAGCAGGGCGTTGTGGGGGAGCCCTGCAGGCCCCTCATGCCTGCGCTCTCTGGCCCTCCTCTAGGTATGGATAGATGTGGGGACCCAGATTTTCTTTTCTTATGCCGTTGGCCTGGGGGCCCTCACAGCCCTGGGCAGCTACAACCGCTTCAACAACAACTGCTACAAGTAAGCACTGCTGCCCTGCCACCCGTGCCCTGTCCCGCCCTGCCCTGCCCAGCAGCCTAACCCATCCACTCTGGCCCCTCCACCCCTCCGGGACGCCATCATCCTGGCTCTCATCAACAGTGGGACCAGCTTCTTTGCTGGCTTCGTGGGCTTCTCCATCCTGGGCTTCATGGCTGCAGAGCAGGGCATGCACATCTCCAAGGTGGCAGAGTCAGGTAGGGCCCTACCCCCAGCCCCGCCTCCAGAGCAGCAACTGCCACCCAGATGCATGATGTACAAGAACACACAATAGAAATGCTGAAAAGTGACGAGGATTCAAACAGAACTTGTCAGATTGTGGGCCTGTGGGGGCAGGTCCTGGGATTTTTCAGTGTTGACAGAGACAGGACCTCCCAGCCCCTGCTGCATGACCCAGGGTTGACAGCACCTCAGAGGCAGGCGTGGGCATGGGCGCGAGTGTTGCAGGCAGGGCTCAGGGTGCGCGCAGGGCAGGACATCGGCTGCAAGGTCTAGAGCCTGCACCTTTCCCACAGGGCCGGGCCTGGCCTTCATCGCCTACCCACAGGCTGTCACACTGATGCCAATGGCCCCACTCTGGGCTGCCCTGTTCTTCTTCATGCTGTTGCTGCTTGGTCTCGACAGCCAGATTTGCATGGGGCTCTGGGACAGGGAGCCAGGAGAGGGGCGGAGTGAGGGCTGCGGGCAAGGAAAGGGGTGGAGGGTGGTGCGGGGCTCGGCCTGAGCTGGCCTGGCCACAGTTTGTAGGTGTGGAGGGCTTCATCATCGGCCTCCTCGACCTCCTCCCAGCCTCCTACTACTTCTGTTTCCAAAGGGAGATCTCTGTGGCCCTCTGTTGTGCCCTCCGCTTTGTCATTGATCTCTCCATGGTGACTGATGTGAATGGGGTGGGGGGTCTGCCTGTGACCTCTGGTGGCCGTCCGCCATCCTCCCTGACTGGGCTCTGTCCCCCAGGGTGGGATGTATGTCTTCCAGCTGTTTGACTACTACTCAGCCAGCGGCACCACCCTGCTCTGGAAGGCCTTTTGGGAGTGCGTGGTGGTAGCCTGGGTGTATGGTAGGTCATGGCTGAGGGCTGGGCTGGGGCACGGTGGCGGGGAAGGCAGGTCTCCAGCTTGGCCCTCCCGCCTCGCCTTGCCACAGGAGCTGACCACTTCATGGACGACATTGCCTGTATGATCAGGTACTGACCTTGCCCCTGGATGAAATGGTGCTGGTCCTTCTTCACCCCGCTGGTCTGCATGGTAAGGGCTGGGGGAGGTGGGGCTGGGTAGCGGGGGAGGCGGGGCGGGGTGGGGGCCCCATTAACCACGGCATTCTGGTCTGTAGGGCATCTTCATCTTCAGCGTTGTGTACTACGAGCCGCTGGTCTACAACAACACCAACGTGTACCCGTGGTGGGGTGAGGCCATGGGCTGGGCCTTCGTGCTGTCCTCCATGCTGTGCATGCCACTGCACCTCCTGGGCTGCCTCCTCAGGGCCAAGGGCACCATGGCTGAGGTAAGGCTCCCTCCCGGCCTGCCCTCCCCTCCCCTGCTGTGAACATTCAACCCAGCCTGCTTCCTAGCCAAGGAGTGGCCCTGACTAGGGTGGCAGGGAGTGGGAGCTGGAGAGAGGCAGAGGAAGTCACCGTGGGGACGAGCAGGTGACCCTGGGGGCTTCAACATGTCCTCTCCTGCAGTGCTGGCAGCACCTGACCCAGCCCATCTGGGGCCTCCACCACTTGGAGTACCGAGCTCAGGATGCAGATGTCAGGGGCCTGACCACCCTGACCCCAGTGTCCGAGAGCAGCAAGGTCGTCATGGTGGAGAGTGTCATGGGACAGCTCAGCTCACATCACCAGCTCACCTCTGGTAGCCATAGCAGCCCCTGCTTCATCCCCACCCCACCCCTCCAGGGGGCCTGCCTTTCCCTGACACTTTTGGGGTCTGCCTGGGAGAGGAGGGGAGAAAGCACCATGAGTGCTCACTAAAACAACTTTTTCCATTTTTAATGAAATGCCAAAAATATCACAACCCACCAAAAATAGATGCCTCTCCCCCTCCAGTCCTAGCCCAGCTGGTCCTAGGCCCCGCCTAGTGCCCCACCCCCACCCACAGTGCTGCACTCCTCCTGCCCCTGCCACGCCCACTCCCTGCCCACCTCTCCAGGCTCTGCTCTGTAGCACACCCTTGGGTGACCCCTCACCCCAGAAGCAGCAGTGGCAGCTTGGGAAATGTGAGGAAGGGAAGGAGGGAGAGACGGGAGGGAGGAGAGAGAGGAGAAGGGAGGCAAGGGAGGGGCAGCAGAACCAAGACAAATATTTCAGCTGGGCTATACCCCTCTCCCCATCCCTGTTATAGAAGCTTAGAGAGCCAGCCAGCAGTGGAACCTTCTGGTTCCTGCGCCAATCACCACCAATATCAATTGTGTGAGCTTGGGTGCGAGTGCACACGTGCGTGAGCACGTAGAGTATATATAGATCTCTATCTCTTAGCAAAGGTGAATACCAGATGTAAATGGTGCCTCTGGGCAAAGGAGGCTTGTATTTTGCACATTTTATAAAAACTTGAGAGAATGAGATTTCTGCTTGTATATTTCTAAAAAGAGGAAGGAGCCCAAACCATCCTCTCCTTACCACTCCCATCCCTGTCAGCCCTACCTTACCCCTCTGCCCCTAGCCTAGGAGTGTGAATTTATAGATCTAACTTTCAGAGGCAAAACAAAAGCTTCGAGCTGTTGCGTGTGCGAGTCTGTTGTGTGGATGTGTGTGTGTGGTCCCCAGACCCAGAATGGATTGGAAAAGTGCATGGTGGGGGCCTCGGGGCTGTCCCCACGCTGTCCCTTTGCCCACAGGTCTGTGGGGCAAGAGGCTGCAATATTCCATCCTGGGTGTCTGGGCTGCTAACCTGGCCTGCTCAGGCTTCCCACCCTGTGCCCTGGGCTGGGCACACCCCCGGGAAGGGACCCCGGACACGGCTCCCATGTCCAGACTTAAGGCGGATGCACTTCCTGCACCTCCAGTCTTCTGTGTAGCGGCTTTAACCCATGTATGTCTGTCACGTCCAGTCCCGAGACGGCTGAATGACCCCAAGAAAGGCTTCTCTGACACCCGGACAGAGGCTGGAGGGCTGGGGCTGGGTGAGGGTGGTGGGCCTGCGGGGACATTCTTACTGTGCTAAAAAGCCACTGCAAACATAGCAATAAAAACCTGTCATTTTCCAAAGCAGGCCTCTGCTTCTGCCTCTGCTGCTCTAAGGGGTCGAGGTGCAGGAAATAGGGGGAACCTCCTCCAGCTGGAGCTGCTGCAGTGGGCAAGGCTCTACTCTGGAGGCCTCTGAAGCCGGCACCCTTCTGGGGACTGGGAAGGGAGCAGGGAAGGCAGCAGCCCAGGGAAAACCTTGTCACCCTGGAGCCGAGGCACCTGGGGAGAGCAGGATGAGAGAGCTGGAGAGCAGCCACACCCGCGGGGAAGGGTGGGTGTAAAACCATGGGTGCTGAAATTTTCAAAATGTTACCCCAAGAATTTGTCACTGAACAGGTGCCTTGTGTCACTTGGGCCAGGCTGATAGCAGCAGAGGGGATAACTCTTTGCATCAGGGATCAATTTTGAAGGTGGAGCCAGTAGGGGTTGTGCATGACCAGGATGCAGGGCTCAAAGAGGAGTTAAGGACAACAGATTTGGCCTGAGCAAGAGGAAGGATGGAGCTGCCAGGTCCTGCAATGGGGAGGCAAGGAGAGAATGGTCCAGAGTCAGCCTTGGGTGTGTCATGCAGGAAGTGTCATCCAAGTGGAGATGTCTAGTTGGCAGGTGGACACAGGAGTTCCAGAAAGTACTGGAGATGGAACTTTGCAAGTTCTTACCACATAGAGATGACACTGAAAGCCCTGAACCTGGGTGAGCTCACAGGGACGCTGCAAGTCCCGGGACACAATGAGAGGGGCAGAGGGAAGATGCGGCAGCAATGGGGGAGGATGCCTGAGAGCTCCTGGTGGGGTCCTGCAACCTGAGCCAGTGAGGACCCCTCACAGGTCAGGGAGGAGCAGTGGCTGGCTCCATCTGTCCAGTGCTGCTGCTGCTGCTGCTGCTGCTGCTGCTGCTGCTGGTGAAGGACAGTGACCTGCAAATGCTCACTGAGTCTGGCAAGGGTCACAGGGGCCTGGTGAGGGTGGCTTGCATGAGGGGTTGCGTGTGAAAGGCTGGTTGGTGTGCGATTGAGAAAAGGAGTGGCGGCAGCCCATTGTCATCTGCAGACGAAGGGAGAGACAACAACGTAGTTTACCCAGACAAGGAAATATGAGCCGGCCTGGAAAGGGAAGGCACTCCAACACATGACACAACATGGCTGACCCCTGGAGGGCATTTCTGTGAAATGAGCCATCATAAAGAGACACTTGCTATAGGGTTCTGCTCCTGTGAGAGAGACAGGGCCTTACATGAGAGGAGGGAGATCCACAGAGACAGAGGGCAAGGGTGGGTGCCAGGGGCTGGGGACAGGGTGGGGAGTATTGAGTGGGGACAGAGTGTCAGTTTGAGAAAATAAATTCTAGAGGTGGACGGAAGTGGTGGCTGCGCACACTGTGACTGCACTTAATGCAGTCACACTTAACGATGGTGAAAATGGCTCATTACATATGCATTGATGACACTATATATATGTGTGATATACATGTGTTTTACCATGAGAAGAGGCGGAGAGGAATTGAAGACAGTGAGTACAGACAGGTCCTTCAAGGGGCGGGACCCGTGCACAAGATGAGCATGTGGCACCCCACCCTGAAAGGGCTGGGCACCATGGCAGGGCACAGCAGGCAATGCAGTGGGTGGCTCAGGCAAGCACAGAGAGCATCAGGGATCGGAGCCTCTGAAGGGGGAGCAGGTGACCCCTCAGAGCAAAGTGACAGCTTGGGCTGCTCCCTTTGCGTCCTGCCCAGGACTGCTATCGTGCTATGGGAGAACCCCCAGAGGCCCTGCTCCTCAGCAGGCAGCACCCCTTATGGAGGGGCTTTACCCCTAAACTTCTGGAGCCAGGAGAGGGACCTGGCTTAGAATATGGCCAACCAAGAGCCTGGGTGAGAAATACATGGACCAGACAGGGAGCAGAGAAAGGAGTGGCAGCGCAGTCCCACCCTAGCTCAGCTGGGGGCTCTGGAGCCTGTCCTGCGGTCCCTGGCCCCCATCTCTTCGGCAACCACTGTTTCTAGTTTTCTTTTTCTCCCCGAGAAGCCTGTCCTCTCACCATGCCTGCACCTTCAAGAACCCCACCTGGCTGGCAGCTCCCAGATCTCCAGCCTGGCCCTCCTTAGCTGCAAAGGTGCTTCCCAATGTCGGCAAGACCTCTCCCCAGGGTGCCCCAGGCCTTCACACAGCCCCTGTCCCCAACCGACTCCAACTGTCCTGCAGCCCACGGTCACTCTCAGGACCCCTGAGCTCAGGCCAACTGCTTTATACACTGTCAGCCAGGTCTCTGCCTGGATGACAATCACCCTCTGCTAATTGTTCTCCACACCTCCAGGCCAAATGCCCTCCAAGCCACCTCATGCACCACAATGACACCAAACACACAGAAAAAAGACATTGAAAAAAGGAAACTTCACAGAAGCATGTCATTTAAAGTGGGTTCTGAAATGGAGACACCATTACCTCAGGACTTAGCTCCCGCATGAGGGGTTAGGACACAGAGATCAACAAGCAGCAGGCTTTGCCCTCAAGCAGCTCACAGTCTAGTGGAAGATGGGTAAGAAAACAGATCAGGATGCCCACGGGTGCAGATGCCCTGGAACAGAAGCTGATTCAGGAAAGCACGAGCCTGCAGGCCGCCCTCCAGTCTAGGCTGGGCAAGTGCCTCAATTTTCATCTCTAAGAGCCTGTGCCCACACCCCCTGCCCCAATGTTGTTCCATCACTCCACTAGAAAGGGCGCTCCAGAAGCTGGCCTTGTGCAGCTTTCTGTCTGCTGCTAGCCTAGGCAGAGCAGCGGAAGAAGCCATCAGGGCTGGTGAAGGAAGCACCCATTTGGACTTTAGCCTTTCAAAGCTCAGAGAAGGGTGAGCTCAGGGAGGCCCAAGGTAGCCGAGAACACTTCCTGGAGAAGTGGTATCAGCCTTCGGCCTTGACACAGCAACCAGAGGGTATTGCCCACGTGTCCCCTACTCCCTCAGACACCACCTCTCAGACCGCCTGGAAAGGGACAGAACTTGTCACGAGGCGGCTGTGCTCTGAGCACAAGGGAAGGGCGACAGGATGCTAGAGAAGGGAACCACTGGCCTGGGCCTGGGCAGGGCAGGCAGAAGCAAGCATGCACAGCAGGCCATCAGCTACCCTGCCAGCATCAACATCCTTCAGGGGTCCCCCCAGTTCCAGGAGACACACCTCTAACCTGCTCCCCTGACCCTTCCGCCCAGTCCTCATGCAGACACCAGGCATGGCAGAGGCCCTGCAGGGTGGGAGCACTGTGCTGCGGGCGGGGACTGCCTTCCTCATGTGCTACTGGAGAGCAGCACAGTGCAGGGGCCTGGGCACTGGCGCCAGGCAGGAAGCCTCGGTTCTGGCCTGGCTTGCTGTGGGCCTGGAAGACACAGCTTTGAGGGAGCCACGGGAGGGACGCCCTGGAGCCAGCACCAGCACAGCGCTCTGGTGGCAGTCACACACCCAGCACGTTCTCAGGGCCAAGGGCCCCAGCCCCTTTCTGCCTAGCTCTGCCCTGGGCCAGCTCCAGGTCACTGCCAAGGACAAGTCTCCTCTCCCAGCTGGCATTAGTCAGAGGTCATCCTGCAAACCTTCAGGATGGGGTGGGGCAGGGAGTGACTAGTGGCATTCTGCCACGTTCTGTCTGTCCCAAATGTGATGAACAGGAACCCAGAGAAGGCAAGCGAGTCCTCTACCCAGAAGCCCTGCCGGTTTACTGAGCCTCCCAAGCTGCCCACACCCAGGGAGGCAGACAGGACACACACTCGGTGGGTGGCCCTGAAGCGAGGCCTGGCCCAGCCCGGGGAGCAAGAGGACAGAGAGGGCAGGGCCTTCGAGAACAGGTGTGAGCCTGGCCTTCAGTGGGGGAAACAGGTTGAAGGCCTGTGGCCCCTTGGGGGCTCCAGGCAGGAGAGAAAGCAGAGCCCTCTCCATGGCCACAGTCACACACCGCACCACATACACACCATGACAACTTTTATTGCCCTCAAGAGAAACTCCAGTCCACCTGCTCCACCCACCCTCCTGCGGGACCAAAGAAAACACCCAGAGGGCAAAACAAAAAGGGGCTCAAACCAACAGGAAGTCAGCACCACCGCAAGCCAGACTACAACTAACTCGTGCCCTCCACGCTCAGGCGTGGAAGCCAGGGCCTTGCCAGGCCTGGCCAGGCCAAGCAGGATGACAGCAAACGCATTCTGAACGTGTAGCAATCAGGTACCCTGTAATGTGCTTGGAGAGTGTGGACAAGGGCCGAGATGACGAGCTATGAGCTGTGGAAGGGAATGGGGGAAGCGAAGGGCACAAACAGAAGTACTGGAGGGAGAGGCTGGGCTCTCAGGAAGCAGCAGGCACGTGCCGGGTGGAAGCCAGCTGCAGGCAGGAGAGGAAGGAGGCCCTTACTCTTTCTTCTTGTCCATGGGACCAACTACTGTAGCCTGGAAAGGGACAGAAATCCCACAGCAGTAGGTTGGCCAGGTCCACTCCTCCCCTGCCATCTCCAGCCCCATGCCCCAGAGGTCCAGCTCGGTTCCCCTCTCCCCTAATGAGAGCTATTCAAGTGAGCAAGGGGCCCCCTCCCCGGCTGCACCCAAAGGCCTGCCAGGGTGGGAGCATCAGCCCTGGCCCACGCTCTAAGGAAAGCCCTGGACCTAACGCCAGCCAGGGAGGACTGCCAGGACCTCACTGGGGGCTGAGTCCTGGCTGCAGGGAACAGCAAGGTATCCAGTACCCTTCAAGACCTGATCAGGCCCTTCCCAACTCTGCACACCTTTGACAGGTGCCCTCGAAGCCCAAGTCCCGTCTGCCAAGCCTGCCCTATACAGAGGGCATGGGTGCCCTCTTTGAGGCTGGACCCTTCCTCCCCACCTGCTGTGGTGCCCAAACTTGGGCCACCAAGCACTGAGGCCAGCTGTCCAAAGTTAGGAGTATTTATGTGGCCCTCACTCCCAACGTCAAGACCGCCTGGCTTCCAAATGCGGCCTGGTGCACCCAAGCTAGTCTGAGGACTCGGATCAGGCCTAGGGCATCAGGTGATGGCCACAACTAGTGCCTGCTAGGGGAGGTGCCTTTTTGACACCTTGTGCCCTTACTTGCCCAGGGATCTTTGCCCTATGTCACCCCCCAGCACTCTAGGAAAGAAGGCCAGCAGTGGGTCCCAGAGTTTCACCTGCTTCTTTGTTCTTGACTGGGCCCCAAACCATGGAATGAGCCTGAGCACGAAGGTAGGAAGGCTTAGAGCCTAGTGAGCCAGTGCCACTCCTGAGGGCTGCCTCGGCAAGTGCCTACATCTGCTGCCAGGCCACCCCTCTCCTGCCCGGTGAATGGTCCCACTCGGTAGGGCAGAGGTGGCCAGGGGGAGTGGGGGAGAGGGCAGCCGGCCCCTGGGCCCCTGGAAGGTTCCCTCCGCACCCGCAGGGGCTGCCTCATCCTGCTCTGCTTTCCTGCACTGGGCGCAGCGATACGTGAGGGCTGACCTGCAGCTTTGCGTGCTCCTCCAGCAAGCGGTCGTACTCCTTGGTGAGGCCCTCAGACTGCTTCTGCATGGCCAGAACCTGGTTTTCAGCTTTCTCTAGTTCTTGAAATGATGTAAATGACCAAGAAAACAGAAATGAAAAGACAGGAATCGGGGGTAAAAACCCAGCTTCTACAGACACCAGAAACTGGCCCAAATCTATCTCAAACGAGGTTATACAGGAGCCTACTTCTCAAAATAAAGACCCTCTGCTTTTGCAGGCCCCCAAAGTAGAGGGAAGGGCTGACAAAAAAGCTCAAGATAAAGCAAAAGAAATACAGAGGACATCCCCCAGTCCCTTTAATGGAGGGGAACTCTAGTGGCTCTCGGCAAGGGTAACCTCCAGGGAGGCTGAGAGTGGGAGACAGGGAACAAGATCCCAGCCTGAAAGCGAGACCCAATGACAACCATGCCTTGCAGACAGCAGCAGCAGGCAAGGCCTGTGGTATTGTGGGAAAACGCCCCAGACTTAAGTCTATGCATGGGAGACCAAAGACAGGCAGGCCGCCTGGGAGCTGCCCACTCCCCTCCTGAACACCACTCCCACACTCCCCTCATTCTAAGCCCCCAGGCAGGCTGGGGCTACCGTGCCACACTCTGGATGGGAAAGCCCCAGTGTGCACTGCTCTAGCGCAGGGCAATCGAGTCCCACCAACTGCAGCCTGGTTCCTCCTGAGCCCCATTCAAACCACTTAGCCTCACTGGCCTGCCGGCTAAGCATGGCTGCATTGGGGTTGGAGGCATAGGGTGCTATTTGTTTGTTTTCACGCAGCCCTCGAGCATGCGTGCAAGGCTTGTTACTAATACTTTGGCACAAAATGGGCAGCAGCAGGCAGAGGACGCTCCTCTGGACTTCCCTGCGGGGAAGGACATGAGGTCAAGCCTCACTTTGCTTAGTGCTGGCCAGCTCGTCCTTTAGCTTCCGCAGCTCAGCCTTCAGGCTCCTGTTCTCTTCCTCCAACTTCACCTCAGCATTCCCGACATCCAACTTGCCTCCGTCAACAGCAGCTCACTGGGAAAAGTGCCAAAGGTCAGGGTTACTCAGGAGGGAGGGAGGGAGAGGTTCCAGCCCCATCCTCCCCACCGAGCTGCGGTTCCTCAAGCTGCCCTGGCCACTCGCCCCTTCGGAAATGTCAATACGGAACAGAGCCACCACTTGCTCCCAGCTCCTAGGCAAAGGCCAGGGCGTGGCTGCCCGCCGAGGGGAAGAGAAGCGCCAGTGGGGCCACCCGCTGCAGCTCGCCGGGCACGCCTTGCCTGCCCTGGCCCCTGGCCCTGCCTCCTTCCCGAGCAGCAGGGCTCAGCAGCTCCATGGTGCTCACCAACCCCTCCGCGGATGGCGGTGCCTTGTGCTCTCTACACGGTGCCGCTCACTGCAGTCAGGAGCCCCCAGTCGGCCTGGCCAGCTCTATCCCACCTCTGCATCCACATCCCTCCGAGCTTGCCTTGCAGCTCACCTCCTGACAGGACTTCTAAGACTGGCCAACTACCCTGGCCCCACCTCCTCTCCAGCACTGAGGGATGCCACAGACCCCGAGTTCCAGAGGGGGTGCGGCAATCTTGCAGGGAACAAGGGCCTAGCTGAGGGCTTTCAGTTCACAGCAGAGGGCCTGGCCCACTGAGGGGCCATTTTTCTCAGGGAAGGGTCTGACTGGAAGCAATGGATGGAAACGTGAGCAGCAACACCCTCCTCCTCACCAGGACCCCCACACACAGGCGCCTCCATCAGGCATACTGTCCCCACTGAGCACTTCCCCTCTGTGCCTCCACCCAACTCTGGCTTTTCAGGCACATTTCCCAGGGTGATAGGCTAGCAGTGGCCACTGAGGCCCTAAAGAATATGGCTCCTGCAGTATAACACCAGGACGCCCCATGGTGGGTTGAGAAACTGGACTCACCTTCTTGAGCTGGTCATTCTCCATGTACTTCTTGGCCGCCTCACTAGCACTCTCCACCTGCTTTTTAAAGGCTTCATTGGAGGCCAGCAGTGTGGCCTGCTGCGAGATGAGAGTCACCAGGCATCTAAGCAGGCGTGATTATTTACAAAAAGGAGGGAAAAGTGAGAAAAAGTGCATGAAGGGCTGGCAGGAGCACCTCCTGGTTGCTCCCACTCAACACCTGGCTCCAGCCTGGACCTGCCCTCTTGCCAAGGCAGCTGAGCGAGAAGCCGCCAACCTGGTGCTGGCAGCGTGAGGGAAAAGGTGGAGCCCAGGAGCTGTCCTCTGCCGCTGTGCCCAATGGCCACCCTCAGCTCTGGGAGGGGCTGGAAGCAGGAGCCTGGGGGCTGGGAAGAGCCTCGATACAGCATGAGGTCCCGGAACGTGGCACTTTCCGGGTCGGGGCCTAGACGTGCCAGACAAGCCACAGCACCACCTTCCTCCCCTCTAGCCTGTGCTTGCCTTGGTAAGGTAACGAGAGAAGCTAATCAATCTGAGCACTTCCAACATGCCAGGCCGCATCCTCACATCTACCTGATGAGGAAGTTACTATCACTGCCCCAGCTTATAGAGAAGGAAACTGAAGTTCAGCAGCATAAATCAATGTACCCAAGGCCAAAACCAGAAACGGACATGGCTGGAATTCCAAATTATGTCTGCCTGACTCCAGAACCTGAGCTTGGAACCACTCTACTCTATAAACTAACAGGGAACGGCTCCCAGGTCCCAACGTAAGATAGAACTCTCTTCTCTGGCCAGCCTCCTTCCCAACCCATCATTCAGGCTGCACTGGAACACATCCGTTATGTAACAGCACCCCAAATGAGGTCTTCTTGGGCTGGAGGGTGTACAGGAATCAGGACACAGGCACACGCTGCCTATCTGAAGAAGCCAGGAGAGACAGGCAAACACGTGGCAGCTGGAGGCAGATGCTAGTCCCCAAACAGAGATTGGAATGGCCACTTCATTTCCCTTGGTTCACCCTTGCCCCGAGATGTTAGCTGGCAGGAAGAGAGGAGGGAAGTACTCGTTCAAACAGCCAAAACAAGGCAGAGGTTCCTTTCTCACACACCTCAGAAGGCAAGGGTCACACAGGGCCTGGGGGAAGGAAGAGACAAATCTGCTTAGTCTAGGGTGCTTCAACAACAGCTTACTCAGAAGAGTCGAAGTGGCCTCCTGCCCCAGCCAGGCCTTCATACTTCGCAGCCTCTGCTCATGGCCAGGGGCAGCCCGGAAGGGCTGGAGAAAGTAGAGAGCAGACAAAGTGAGCTACCTCCCTGGCCCAAGCCATGGCTGTCCAGGGCCTCGGAAGAGCCCCTTTCAAGATGTACTCAGGACAGAAAGTACCCACCCAGGCCAGGAGACATCCCTGAGGTTCCCGGTTTGGGGAGAGGCTCCCAGGGGCCCCTGGCAGCACCAGGAGAGCCAGGCCATTGATTCTTGGCAGAGGAGGAGAGTTTCCAGTGACATGTGCTTTCTAAAATTAGCGGCCCAGGACCTCGTGGCCTAGGGCTCAAGTTTCCCTGCCTCAGCCCCCAGCTGCCCACCAGCCTGCCCCCGACTGGGCTACAGCCTGAAGGTGGAGGAAGCTACTGAGCACCCTAGGAGCCAGAGAGAAACAACGCATCTGACTCACATCGGCGTGGCCAGAAGTCACTGGAGAGGCCTAGAAAGAAAGGCAAGTCTAAGACCCAACCCCTGGCAAGGAGCTGCCCAGCCCCAGAGCAGATCCCAGTGATGTAGAGAGGAAGAGGACCACTACTCCTAGCTGGAATTGAGGGGTGGGGGTCATGCCACCTGGTGGTAGAGAGAGGACCAAGCAAGACTGAAGGCTATACTCCCCGCCACCAGGCCAGGCAAGCGGCTGCTGGTGAGTGCCCATGGCTGTCACCCCAGTACCCAGGGAAATAGCTAACACAAATGCTTCCATGGCAGTGCAGCAGAGGCCCAGCTCTTTTCGGACTGTTCCAGGCCTTTCCCGGCTATTGAGAACCAGGGCTTCTAAGATAGGCCAGGGCATACACAAAGTCCAGCACAAGATCCACGCCGTGTCTGTCTGAAAGCCTGACCCTGCTCAGCCCCAGCCCAGGCCTTTAGTTCCCAGCCTTGAGACAGTCTGGGGCTCCCCTCTGCCAGGCCCTGGTTCCCCTTCCTCTTGCCAACCCTCACAGGCGCTCCCCACCCCCACAGCACCCTAGGCATACTCCTCCCACTGCACCCCCAGCCCGATAGTTCTTTTTCACACCTTCTAGGTCCTCTCTCTTCCTGCTGGATGACCCGGGATCATTCTCCCCCCAGGAACCTCACCTTCAACTGCTTCCTTCCTGGAAAGCCCTGCCCAAGCCCCTGGTCTTTTCCCTCACATGTATTCCTCAATCTAGGCTGGTCAAAGCCTGCCCTTCCAAGCCAGCAGCAGGGCCACCAGTGGCCTCCTAACCACCCAGGCAGGCGGTCACCCTGAGCTCCTTGCTCTGCTGCTAAGTTACCCTCCTGAGGTCCCCTCACAACACCCTCCTCCCGCTGTTATTCTGCTCCCTCTGGGATCTGCACTCTTCAGCTGACACCCTATACCTTCTTCCCAGCCACTCTTATCCCTGAAAGGGTTTTCTCTGCGGCCCAGACTCATACCTAACCTCCTGCTAAACATTGGCTCCTGGATGTCCCCAGAGACATTCTAGACTCAGCTTGTCCAAAATGGGCCTTCCCTTGTCCTGCCTGACCTGACCACCTCGTGTAGCCCCTGCTTTAGTCGTAGGCAGGCAAACCACCTTAGAGTCGGCCCTCTTGGCCCCCTAGCCCAGGCCGCAACCCAGCGCTTTCCATGTCAACTGCAAACATGCCCGCCATCATCCCCACTGCTGGTGCCTCCTCCCTATCTGCCACCATACGGCTTTCCCATCCACCTGCCAGAGCAAGGCAAATCCGACCACGTCAGCCCTCTGCTTAAGCCACCTGCTGCCAGCACGCATGCCCTCAGTGAGCTCTCCTCCCTCACTAACCACGTGGCCCCCTTCTCTAGTAACACCTAACCCCTCACCATTCCTGGAACACACCTGGCTCTGTGTGGCAGTCCTCCAGGCTGGAATGTCCTCTCGACCCAGCTCAATCCTCACCTCCCCCCCAGAAACCCTTTCGGATCTCCCACCCCATCAGAGGGATGCCTTCTGGGGGCTCCTGCAGCAGCCCCTTAGGCACCTGCATGTAACTACCTCATTCTCGGTTCTCTGCGTGGCTGCCATCCATTTATATGGCTGCCCTACCAGGCTATGAAGGTCTTTAGGCTGGGCACTGTGCCTTCATCTCTGCACTCCCATACCTGGCACACTGAAAAGGTGTCTTGCGCCCACTCCAGCAAGTATAGCTAAAAAAAGGGGGGTGGGGGGCGGGACTGGGCTTCCAGATGACCGGATCCCACTCCCAGGAGAGGAAGTGCTCCCTGATAGGTGAGGGGACAGATTTGAGGCTGCACGTAAGGCTGGACAGAATCTCCCTGGGCCTAGATTGCACCTGTGTTCACCTGGGAGCCTGGCACCAAGAGTGGCAGAGACAGACACAGAGCTGCTCAGTCTAGCAACAGAGGAGACAGAAGACAGGGGTGGGAAGGCGCCATCTCAGACCCGTGCTGATGGGCAAGCCAGGCTCATGGCTGCAGGGAGAAAAAACATTCAATGCCACGACCTGAAGGCACAACCCAGAGCTCCAGCCTCTGCATCCTCACACCCTCAGACCCCACCCAGGGCCCAAGCAATGCAGACCAGGTCCTCTCTGATCACTGGCATTTTTCAGCCTGGGAGCCAGCCTTCTAGAACATTTTCCTGCTCCCTCACATTGGGTCACTCAGGCACATTAACTTGCGCTTCTGTCTGTTCCCTTGCAGCTTCCCAGGCCCCCAGGACAGTGCACGGAACATGGTCTTTAGCTTCTGCCTCTGCTGGATCTCCCAAGTAATCTTACCCGAATCACTGTTCTTAGCTATTCATTTCCAGAAAACAGGAAAGAACCTAAGAGCCAAAGGCATCTCCTACAGATACAGGGTGGTCACCAATAGAATGGCCTGGGGTCCAAAAAAAGGCCAGTGAATGAAACTTAACAGAATCCAGATGTGGCCTTGGCAGACACACGGCAGCCCCAAATGCCTCAATCTGACTGGGCTTCCTTGATAGAATGTTGTTGGACACTGAGCAGGGCTGTCGTGCTTTTATAAAGGGTTGAGTAAACCAGAGAAGGCAGGAGAAACAGATCCTCTCCACAGACTCTAGAGAAACAGGGCCAACCATATCAAGTGGGGAAAGCCACGGCTCATAAGCACTTTTCGGCAGCCCTGTCTTCCCCCATGAGCAAGGGGAAGAGGACATGGGCTTAATAGGAAATGGGGAAGAAGCAAGTCCCGACCAAAAGATTCCATGCTGTGGCCACCCCCGGCCCGCCCTGCTGACCTGACGGGTTTCAGGTGAGTCAAGTCATTCAACCCCCAGCCCCTGTATATACATGGCATTCACACAAGCTCACTCCTCTGCCCCCAGCCAGCAGAAAGCTGGTGTCCAAGCACCACCTGCTGACTTTCCAGGCCTACCGCAGGGTGGCCAGTGGACTCTGTGTGAACATGCCCCAACTGTGGAAGAGAAAAATGAGGCAGCGCCCAGGCAAGGAAGCAAGTCAGGTGACGCCTCAGGAAGGCTTCAGTGAAGAATGACTAACACCAGGGCTTCCACTGCCCTGAGCGACTCTTACCCACCAGTCTGGAATCAGGAAAACAGGTTACAACTGGGAGAGTCACCTAGAGCAGACCCGAGAAGGCTGCCCCAAAGGGCTGCTCCAAGTCCATTTTGGTACAGCTGCGTTGCCTTCCTTGTAGCCTCCCAGCACACAGACACTGGAGAAGATGGGAAGAGGAGGGCTAGAGCTGGGGGAAATGGAGGCCGTTTCAAATGAGAACATGCCTTGTGGCAGCTCCAGCCCACGACCCAGATGGAGCTCGCCCATCCTGAGGACAGTGCAGTAAGCACAGGGCAAAGGGGCAGGTGTGGGTCTCACCTGTCCTCCCTTCTTCTTGAGAACAAGTGACATAGACCAGCTGGGTTTCTGGGGTTTTGCTGTGTATCTTTTTTAAAACCAGCTATCTGAGCAGTTTGGGGTAAGCTGGAGGGTAGAGAGCAACCGAGTGAGGTAAGACAACTTAGGCAAAGGTAGTCTGTGATTAGATGACTCCACCTAAAAAAGAAGAAAAAGCAGCTCAGCAGACAAGCACGGGCAGCTCCATCTGGGCTAATGACAGCGATGGGATTCTACCCTGGAGGGGTAAGGAGGAAACAAAAGATGCCTGTGGATCAAGTTCAGATCAGCAAAAATTCAGGGGGCTTCCACACAAACAGGGGCCCTCCTGTGACTGGCTGCTAACCAGCACTTTGGGCCTAACCTTGACCACCATTTAAGCTGAGTAAGGCAGAGAAGGCAGTGCAGGTCCTCTGAACACACAAACCCCAGCCCAGAGGGAGCTGCTGTCCCCAACACACTCCAAGACTCAAGAGGGCCTCTCGCTAGCTGTGCCCCTGAAGTGCAAGGTTGGCAGGAAGGGAAGAGGAGCGACTGCCAGAGTTTTCCACAAGCGGAAACCAGTGGCTCATCCAGTGTGGTCCCCTGGAGGTGGCCCCGATGCATCCATCTTCACAAACTCTCATAGCTCCTAAGACCTGAAAAGCTGGACTGCTTGTCTAAAAAGCCCGACAAGTTCAACCCAGACATGCACCTAAAGCTGTCGCCGTCAGCCTGGGACAGCCCATTCATCACCAAAGGTTTCAGCGGCCCTTCATATGTGCCAGGCCCTTGGCACTGAGCTTAACAGTCTAAAGGGGAAGAGCTCAGGTTTTCCATGATGGGCAACCCTGCCAAGTGCCACGCCTCAGAGCTGCATATGCAGGCTGCCCTGAGACCCAAGGACAGCACTATGG
Source organism: Pan paniscus (assembly GCF_029289425.2). Taxonomy (NCBI): domain Eukaryota; kingdom Metazoa; phylum Chordata; class Mammalia; order Primates; family Hominidae; genus Pan; species Pan paniscus. The sequence continues at coordinate 38,302,188 of NC_073267.2, read as the reverse complement.
GTCAGCCAGGGACATGGTGTGGGCCCCTCGGAACAGGCTCCACAGGGAAGCCTCAGAGATTCATGAAGAGGAGGTTCTGGCTGGGCCGGCAGCTGGAGGGGGTGTTCCGCACAGAGACCCCCAAAATGCTCAGAGAACTGAGTTGGGGGAGAGCATGTATTACGTGAGGCTCTCCCATGAGACCCACATGGCTGCTTCGTGACAGGGGGAGGCCGAAGCAGAGACTGTGGGGGAGCCGCGTCCTGGAGGATCCATGTGATAGCAAGCCACTGGAAGTGGGGTGCACAAGCCAAAGGGGGGAAGGCAGGTGGCAGGGAGCCCACTTGGTCTATATGGGATGGTGGTGGCCCCACCACAGCAGTGGTCCCAAGGGTTGTGAGAGAGAGGCTTAGGAGGTGACATCTACAGGCTGTTTCATGGGTGGAGTCCAGCTCTGCAGGCTGAAGACTTCTGGAGGTTGGCTACCTGAAAACGTGAAAGTGCCTCACCCTGCTAGGCCACACACTGAGAAATGGCCACGATGGTTGGGCAGTCACATGGGACAAGAAGAAAGGGCAGATCAGCCCCAGGCTTCTGGGTCAAGTGATAGGACTGAGATAGTAGTGGCAGAGGCAGGACAAAAGCTCAGAAGGCTTTGGCTGGGAAGCTGGGACTCTCCCACTGCTATGCCAGGCAGCAGCAGCAGATTATGGGGGCCAAGGGTACTGGCTTGCTTCTAGGTGTGATGTTTCCTTTCAGGCCAGGCCCCCTTTCCCAATTACAAGGGCTACTCAGGGGTTCTCAGGCTAACCTCCTATGTGTCCTAAGCCCAGTCCCGCTGAAAACTAGTGCTAAGCACCAGGCTTTCTCCGGAACATGCTCCCCTCCTTGGCCACTAACCTGCTCACATCCTCCTTCTTGATCTTGCTTCCCTCTTCCTTCTGCTCCCCGATCTTCTATCGCTCTGCTGGAGGCTGGAATCCATCCTGTCATCACATTCCCTCTGTCCCAGCCTCAATACCTCTGTGAAGCCAGCAACCCAAGCTCAACTGCCCGGAAGCACCCTATCCTGATCATCTGCCAGGCCTCCCCTGCTCAACCCTGCTCTCCCTGTCCCCTCCTTTCCTTGCTGTCCCCAGGCCTGGCCAGAAGTCCCACTCTGCAACCAGCCCTCACACCTAGCACGATAGTGTTACTCCATGGGCAGCCAGAGCTCCCTTTCCAGCAGGGGGCTGCGTCCTCGCATTCCGAAAGTCCAGAGCAGAACCAAGATCATCTCAGACTCCCAGAGACTGGAAAAGCCTGCTGATTCAACTCCACGTGGGCCTCTCAGCTCTGCCCCCTCAACCCCACTTCTGCTACCACTGCCCCAGTTCAGGTTCCCAGCAAGTCTCACTGACAACCTCCAACTTGGTCTCCCCACTTCAGGCTCTCCTGCTCCACTCCATCCCATACACCCTTGCAAAATATTAATCCACACAGGTGACTGCATCCCAGGAGTACTGGAATACCCACTAGGCAGGCTCTCTACCACTCAGAAAAGTTGCATACGAAGTCTGGAGCCCTTAACTCCTAACCATCTAACCTGCTCAGGCCATGAGTACCTGCTCACGCCATGAGTACCTGCTCGCGTTCAAGAACTGAGCCTCTCCGTGGGACATAAAGAACGTGGAAAGAAAGGGGGTGGGTGTGGTGGCTCATGCCTGTACTCTCAGCACTTTGGGAGGCTGAGGTGGGCGGATCACATGAGGACAGGAGTAGGAGACGACCAGCCTGGCCAACATGGCGAAACCCTCTCTCTACTAAAAATACAAAAATTAGCCAGGCGTGGTGGCATGTGACTGTAGTCCCAGCTACTTGGGAGGCTGAGACATGAGAACTGCTTGAACCCAGGAAGTGGAGGCTGCAGTAAGCCGAGATTGTGCCACTGCCCTCCGGCCTCGGCGACACAGAGAGACTGTGTCTCAAAAAAAAAAAAAAGAAAAAGAAAAAAGAAAAAAAATCAACAACAACGACAAAGAAACAGACAGATAATAGGAGTGGCACGGGTGCTCCAAGAGGATCAGGAGGCCCAAAGAAAATGGACTAGCTGAGGCCACTGTTTATGACGTCAGAAACAGAGCTGCAGTCTCGACGTCCACCATTGAGGAATTGGGTAGACACTCAGGAACACTCAAGAACGCTGGAGAGGCCAGGCACAGTGGCTCATGCCTGTAATCCTAGCACTTTGGGAGGATGAGGTGGGAGGATTTCTTGAGCCCAGCAGTTTGAGATCAGCTTGGGCAACAGAGCAAGACTCTGTCTCTACAAAAAATTTAAAAATTAGGACGTGGTGGCACGTGCCTATAGTCCCAGCTACTCGGGAGGCTGAGGCAAAAGGGCAGGGCTGCAGTGAGCCATGATCACACCAATGCACTCCAGCCTGGGTGATGGAGCGAGAACTTGTCTCGAAAATAAGTAAATAAATAAATAAATAAATATGCTGGAAACAGGTCAGTTGTCCCAGAAAAACATTCATGATAAACTGAGTAGAACATTCAAGTCACCAAGGCGCATTTAAAGCATGTGGTGCTTTAAAGCCCCATGGTTAACTTTTTTTAAACACGGGAATGTTTTTGAAAAGCATGTGGAGGCTGGGCGTGGTGGCTCAGGTGCCGCATCCTCCTGTGTTCCCATCCAGTAGCCTGATCCAAAAAAGCCATGAGGTTGGTCTTGCGTGACTTCTTAGAAAAGGAAATGGTGATCCCAGGGATCAGTGTGGATTCACCAGTTGCCCATAAGCGATCTAGTTAATAATTTCTGGAATTTTGCCAGAAATATATACTCCTTGCTAGTCTAAGAGTTAAGGCTAGAACCAAGACAGGGGCAGAGGCCGGGGCAGATCTAGGGCACAAGAAGGGCAGGCTAGGGCAGGGCAATGGCAAGACCAGGCCATGGCAGGGCCAGCCCAGGATAGAACAGGGCACAGGCAGGGCAGGGCCAGGGCCACGGCTGGGGCAGGACAAGGACCAGGATTGGGGTCCAGGCCAGGGCAAGGGTATGGCCAGGGCAGAGGTAGGGCCAGAACCAGGGTCTGGGCAGGACCAAGGCAGGTCCATTGCAGGGCCAGGGTTTAGACCAGGGCCAGAGCAGGGCTGGGACAAGGCCAGGGCCAGGACCAGGAAAGGGCAATGTCAGGACAAGGGCAATGGCAGGACCAGCAACGGGGCTAGGGCCAGGACAGGGACAGGGACAGGGTCAGGGCTAGGGCCAGAATAGCATGCCAGGGTAGAGCCAGGCCAAAGTAGGGCCAGGACAGGGTCAGGACCAGGGCTGGGACAGGGTATGGCCTTAAGTAGCAAAGGGCCAGGGCCAGGGTCCATGCCAGTGCCAGCGCCAGTCCAGGGCAGAGGCAGGGCCATGGCCAGGTCTAGGACAAGACTAGGGCAGGGCCAAGGTCTGGGTCAGGGTCAGCATGAGACCAGGACAGAGCCAAGGGAGGGACAGGGCCATGGTAGGGCCAGGTTAAATCAAGGACAACACACCTGCAAATCCACTTCAGGGCCAGGGTCAGGGCAGGGCCAGTTCAGGGCCAGGGCCAAGACAGGGCCAGGGCCAGAGCTGTCAGGGTCATTGGCAGGGCCAGAGCCATGGCAGGACCAGGGTCAGGAGCAGGGGTCAATGCCAGGCCAAGGCCACAGATAGGACCAGGCCTGTGCTAGGGCCAGTGTGAGGGCCAAGGCGGGGTCAGGGCAGGGCCAAAGGGAGGGCAGGGCCAGGGCAGGGTGGAGCAGGCCCAGGGTAGCACAGGGTTAAGGTAGGGCACGACCAACCAGGGCAGGTCTATGGCTGGGGCAGGGGCAGGGCCAGGGCCGGGGCAGGGCCAGAGCCAGGGCAGGGCCAAGACAGTGGCAGCTCCAGGGCAGGGCCAGGGTTACGACCATGGACATGTCCAAGGCCAGTGCCAGGGCAAGGGCAAGGGCAGGGGCAGGGCCAGGGTCATCTAAGAACCAGGGATAAAGCCAGGCCCAGAGTAGGGCCAGGACAGGTACCTGGCAGGGCTAGGGTCTGGGACAGGGTCATGGCAGGGCCAGGACCAAAACCAGGTCTGTGTTATGGCCAGGTCCAACACAGTGCCCAGGTAAGGCTAGGATGAAGGCCAAGGTAGGGCCAGGGCAGGGTCAAAACCAGCCTAGGGCCAAGGCAGGGCCAGGGCCGGCAAGGCAGGGCCAGGAAAGAATAGGGCCAAGGCAGGGCAGGGCCAGGCCAGTGCCAGGACCTGGGCAGGGCCAGGGAACAGCCAGGGCAGGGCCAGGGCCAGGGCCATGGCCATGGCCTGGGCAGGACCAGGTTCAGGGCAGGAGCAAAACAAGGGCAAGGACAGTGCAGGTTCTTGGCACAGCCAGGGTCCAGGACAGTGTCAGGGCATGGCCAAGGCAGGGTCTGGGCCATGGTAAGACCAGCAACAGGGCTGGGGCTAGGCCAGTGACAGGACCAGAGTCAGGGCAAGTGCCAGAGCAGTGCAAGGCCAGGGTAGAGCCAGGCATTTCAGGGTCAGGGCCAGAGGAGAAACAGGGCAAGGTCTCAAGCAGAGAAGGGCCAGGGCCAGGACAGGTCCAGGGCAGGGCCATGACAGGGCCAGGGGCTGCGTTAGGGCAAGGGCAGGGCCAGAGCAAGGTAAGGGTCATGGCCAAGGCCAGGGTAGGGACAAAGCAAGAAATATGGCAGGAACAGGGGCAATGCCAAGGCCAAGGCTGGGCCAGGGCTGAGTCAGGGCTGAGTCAGGGCAGGGCAGGAGAGGGCATGGTATGGCCATTGCAGGACAGGACAAGAGCCGGTCCACAGTGAGAGCAGGGCTGATGCCAAGAAAGAGCCAGGCTAGTGCCAAGGCTGAGGCAGTGTCAGAGCATGTCCAGGGCAGGGCTGGGGCCAGGGCCAGAACCAAGCCAGGGCACAGCCAAGGCAGGGTAGGGCAGGGAAATATTATGGCCGGGTCAGTACTGGGACAGGGCAGAGCAGGGCAAGGTGATGGTAGGGGCAGGGCAGGGACAGACCAATGCAGAGCCATGTTACACCGGGGCCAGGACACCTCCAAGTCCACTTCAGGCCCAGAGCTATGGCAGGACAAAGACCAGGGCCAGGGTCAGGGCCAGGTCTGTGCTAGGGCCAGCTCCAGAGCAGGGCCTAGCGAAGACTAGGGTGAGGGCCAAGGTAAGGCCAGGGCAGGGTCAAAGGCAGAGTAGGGCCAGGGCAGGGTCAAAGGCAGAGTAGGGCCAGGGCAGGGTGATGACACATCCAGAGCACAGCAGGGCAGGGTGATGGCAAGACCAGGGGCAGACCACTCTCAGCTCAGGGCCAGGGAAAGGCCAGTGCAGAGCCAGGAAAGGGACTGGGTCTGGGTCAGGGCCAGGAAAAAGGCAGAGGAGGGCCAGGGCCATGGCAGAGTCAGGGCAGGTCCTTGACAGGACCAGGTTCCAGGCCAGAGCCAGGGCAGCAGCAGGGGCAGGGCCTGGATAAGGGCAGGGCCAGGGATATGGCAGGACCAGGGCTAGGACCAGGGCCAGGCCATAGTGAGGGCAGGGCAAAAGCCAAGGCAGGGTCAGGGCAGGTCCAGGGAGCGGCCAGCACCAAGTGGGGCCAAGGCACAACCAGCGCAGGGTAAGGCAGGGCAATGGCACCACTGGGCCATGACAGGGCAAGGTCAGTGTCAGGAGAGGGCAGAACAGGAAGGCCCATGGTGGGGCCAGGGCAGGGACGGGCCAAAGCAGGGCCAGGACATGTCCAAGACCAGGTCAGGGCCAGAACAGGAGCAGGACCATGACCATTGGCAGGGCCAGCGCCATGACAGGACCAGGGTCAGGACAAGGGGCAGGGCCAGAGCCAGGGCCAGAGCCAAGGTCAGGCCAGTGCAGGTTCAGGGCAGGGCCAGTGCCAGGGCAAGACCAGGGCAGGGACAGGGTAGCACAGGGTCAAGACAGGGTCAGGATGGGACCAGAGCAGGACAGGGCCTAGAGTCCAGGTAACAGTAGGGCAGGTACAGGGCAAGGCAGGGCAGTACAGGGCCAGATCCACGGCAGGGGCAGGGCAAAGACAGGCCCATTGCCAATGCACCAGCCTTCCCTACAAAGCTCCTACCGCCTGGCCACTGCTGCAGCCCATCCATCGCTGTAAGGCTGACCCCCAACCCTGGCTGCAGCCGCCTGCCCTCCTAGCGCGGCCACTCTCCTACCGCTCTGGCGCACTGCAGTCTCCGTCGCTGCCACCCACCCGCAGTGAGGCAAGTCGTGGTGTCGCAGGCTCTAGGTGTCTCCTCCTCCTCCTGGCACGGAGCAGCTGGGCAGGCAAAGCCAGAAAAGCCTAGAGGAAGATGTGAGGGGTGGGAGGGTTAGAGCCTCAACTTGTCATGCTGGCCACTGGGTGGCAGGGGCCAGTTTCAGCAAAGGCACTCACATCCACCCTCCAAAGTCCAGCCTCTCCTTTTGGCCCAAGCTGGCTGGGAACGGGGGTCTGGGGTGGGTGCTGGAGACACCACAGCACCCAGCTCCCCACTCCACAGAAACCAATGGGCCCACCGGGTCTGCACTCCTTGGGGAGCAGGAGAAGCAGAAAAATTCAGACCCAGCCAGCCCTCCACACGCAGGTGCCAATTCCTGTTCTGGACGCCTCCACACACAGGGCCCTGTCTCCTGTGGTGTCCCCAGGGGTGCCTGGCAGCCTCTGAGGCACAGACCCAGAGTGCACAGGCCCAGGAACCACGGTGGGTGTGGGGGCTCTGCTGTGCTCAGGATTCCCATGCAAACGCTGTGTGCCTGCCGCACTCCAGTATGACCAAGTGTGGGTCACCCTCTGGAGTGTGGAGTCAGGGAGAGGAGAACCACTCCTTCCTTGGATGCCAACTCTGCTGACCTCTGCCAGCAGTACAGCCCCTGATAGCACCAAGCTCACCCCCCCACAGCTAGTCCTGCCCTCAGTAGCACCCCCCACCTCCGTCCCCCAATGCCACCAGTAGCGTATATCAAATAGTGCCCTAACCTGTCCTCCTCCACGGGCATTGCAGCCCCAGAAAACACCCATAACCCACCCTCTCTGCCGTGGGCAGTGCAGCCCTGTACAGTGCTACCAACCAGTACCCCTAATGCAGGCAATGACACCCTGGATAGCGTGCCCAACCCACCCCACACTGTGACCTAAGGTGCAGCCCTGGATAGCCCCTGTCCTGCCACTCTGGTCGTGCTGCACATCAGCCATCCAAGAGTGAGATGCTAATGCTCCAAGTCCTAATCTCACTTGAGGAAATGCATGCCCTGCTCCACTTCCAAACACTTTGTAGACAGAGGTCCTTTCACTGAAGAACAAGCACCCACAGGACATGCTCCTCACAGTGAACCCACATTTGATTAGCATGGAGACAATTGGGATCATTTCTGGGACCATTACTGTCTATGACACTGAGCAGATGCCTTTGCCTCATCCTGGTTTCATCAGGCACTAGCACAGCCCACTGGGGGCTCTGATGAAGTGACCGCTGGATGTCCCCTGTGAGTATCCAGCAGGCCCCATGGACAAGCTCTGAGATCTGCAGGGTGCTACTGAGACAGTGTCTTCAGCATCTGCCTGAGATCCTAAGATCTTCAATAGAAGACTCTTGGTTTACTGATTTGGCTTGTGATGTGTGATTGGTGCTGATTTTCTCATAGACTGACAATGGCAATGAGGTGTTGGAATAATAATTTGGAGTTCTTCATGAACTCCCAGCTCTCAAAATAATTTCCAAGGAATTGGTGTTTTGAGTAAGTTTGGGTTTTATTTCTCATTCTATTTAAAATAATTTTGTGACATATTTATATCAGGAAACACAAGACACTCCAATGAGAAAGCTGTTTTTATGTGAGGTACAAAGCACTGGAGAGATGGAGGTGTCCTTGAATTCTCAGAATTGCTAGAACTTGAATACCAAGGTCACCTCTGAAAGGCAGTAGTCTGTCTGTGAGGACATCAATCAGCTCTGCCTTTAGGAATTTTTGAATGTGTGGACAAGATCAAGAGTGTGATTTATTTTTATCCATCCTGGTTAGAGGGAAACTTCCAGTCCCAGGAAGTGGGTGATTTTAACTGAAGCACCTGAGAGCTGCCATTCTGAGCAGTTTTGAACCCTGAGATCTATTGAAGATCTTCAGAGAAAGCAGTGGGGCCTATCTGCATTCTCCTCAACGTGTGATCCTGAGGATGTGGCCTAATTTCTGTACACTTTCATGTTAAAAGATGTAGATGGCAGACTGAAGTGACAATTTCATATGTAAACTCTATAATAGGTCATAACTGGAGAATAGTCTCATCACCAAGATTACTTCACTTACTTTCCTGGGAACCAGGGAGAACCTCCGTGAGCCCTCCCATCTGAGCACACAAAGAACTCTGCTCCTGCCCTGACAGATCACACCTGTGACACGGGTACTTGAGGACAACAAGAATCAAGTCTATTGTCCTCATTCATATATTGACCAATCTAGCTTGATCCTTCTGTCTCTGAAAGGCCTCTCCTCCACTGAATTGCATGAACATACCTTCTGGTGAGGGGCATTGCAACTTTGGTATTTGATATTAGTTTAGTGAATTACATAATAAATATGCATCCATGGATTTTGGTAACAGGATAGTCATCAGAAGCTGGGTGAGTCATATAATCAGGACAAACCTGGGCTCTCTTCTTAGTACCTGGAAAGAGTGGGCTGACCTTCTGTGGGGCAACAGAGGGGAAGAGACAGACCAAACATCCAGAACCAGGTGAGCTCCTCACTTTCCAGGTGGTCTCTGAGCCTTTTGTTTGAACCCATGCAGAAGGACCTGTCCTCACCTTCAGTGAAATGGCAAAGTTGCAGAAAAGATCACAGTGACCAATAATTTTTATTTACAGAGATAAAAGTGTCATAGACCTGTAAACATCAATGTGGGTGTGTATACGGTTTGCTAGGGTGTTCTCATACACCCACAAAAAATGAAATTATATTTTCTGGAAAGAAAACCAAAGGGCTTCTGAATTTGTAGGTTTTGTTATTCTCATATATGCCAGCTCCCATTTTAGGATGCTGCTCCCTAGGAACCAGGACATTGGCCCTCTGACCCTGCTGAGAGAACGAGCTGCTGAGGCTCAGTTTTGGACAAGAGCTACTGATAAGAGACTCACTTCCTCCACACAGCCCCACTCATGGCTGGAGGCTCTTCCCTGGGTGCAGCACCACGGAGGACATTGGGTCCCTGGTTCACAGCCCTGCTCCTGTGGCAGAGTCCACCCCAGCAAGAACTGCTTGCTGATAAAGTGGGAAACTTCTCCCCAACCCTCCGCTGAGCAGTCAGAGCGTATGCTGAGGGAGGAAAAAGCTCATCTGTCTCCATCTGCAGAAACTTACTTAGGAGCTCTGTCCCAGGAAAGAGGGGCTGCTGTAATTTAGCCACAATATAGAATCTTGAATCTGGTCTTTACCTACATTCATTTACAATAGAATGTGGAAAAGTTCAAAGCTTGAGTGTGCTCTCCAAAATATTGGAGGCTGTGGTGAAAGGAAGGTCCTTGGAAAGAAACAGGTGGATGCATGGGAGACAATGGCTAAACTGCAGGCCTGCTGGCTGGCTGGCTGGAGAAAACCAAGGAGGGAGAGACCTGGAGTTCTTCTGGGGTCAGAACAAATATCAGACACTCTTCAAACGAGCCCAGTTTTGTCTGTATTAGTCTGTGATGCAATTCAAACCTTAGTGCTTTGTTGAAAAGAACAGAATTTTCAATCTGCAAGTAGTGGAATTCAACATCTGGGCCTGGTCAGGAAAGAGACAGAGAAAGCTCAGCCCATACAACTGATATCTGAGAATGGCAGTGTTTCTTACAACTATGTCCCTTTGGTCGTTGAGACTGGCTTCTCTCAATTAGCGTAATGTCTGGAGTTCACTTGTAATAGTTTGTGTATCGGTCATTTGTTAGTTTTTATGCTGATGGTATTCAATGTATAGATGGTGCCTACCTTCTTTGCCCATTCGAATTTTCATACATTCATGTTATTTTTAGTTTCTAACACACACACACACACACACACACACACACACACACTATGTTGAATATTTGCGTAGAGGTTTTGTTTGAATATAAAATTATATTTCTCTGAAGCAAATATTCAGGAGGGGGATTTTTAGGTAATGTGTTAAGGGCATATATAATTTTCAAGAAACTAAAACTTATTTTCCTGTGTAGCTGTTTCTATTTCCATTCCCATTAGCAATGTTTTAGACTCTAGAAACCTGGTATGCTCACCAGCATTGGTGTGATCCATCTTTCTTCTTAATTTCAGCCATTCTAAAAAGGGTGTTTGGGTATCTTATAGTGGTCTTGATTTGAATTTCTCTGATGAAAAATCCTGTTGAGATCCTGTTTATATGCCTATGTGTAATCTGTACATCTTCTTTAATGAAATGCCTGCACAAAACTTTGCCTATTTTATCCATGGGTTGCCTCTTCTTTTATTCACTGTTGAGTTTTGAAGTTTCTTACTATAATTACACAGGTGGTGATATGATTTGCAAATCTTCTCATCTAAAACTTGACATTCATTCTCTTAAAATCACTTGAGTACAAAAGGATTTTAAGTTAAATAAAGTTCAACTGATATTAATTTCATTTGTTGATCATGATTTAAACTTTAATTTTCAAGATCTTTGGTCAACTATTTTTTATTTATTTATTTATTTATTTATTTTTATTATTATACTTTAAGTTTTAGGGTACATGTGCACATTGTGCAGGTTAGTTACATACGTATACATGTGCCATGCTGGTGCGCTGCACCATCTTGTCATCTAGCATTAGGTATATCTCCCAATGCTTAATAATTTTATATTTTCAATTGTAATTGCTTTTATCTTTATTTGTATAAATTTAAGGGCTACGGGTGCAACTTTGTTACATGGAAATATTACAGTGGTATTGGCTTTAGTGTACCCAACACCCAAGTAACGTACATTGTACCCATTAGGTGATTTTTCATCATGCTCCCAACTCCTACCCTCCCATTCTGCTAAGTCTCCAATGTCCATAATCCCTCTCTCCATATCCTTGTGTACACACTGTTTTCCTCCCACTTATAAGTAATAATGTGTGATATGTGGCTTTCTGTTTGTGAGTTAGTTCACTAATTATAATGTCCCCCAGTTCTAGGCATCTTGCTGCAAAAGACACAGTTTCATTCCTTATTGTGGCTGACTAGTATTAAATTGTGCATATATGCTATATTCTTTTATAAAATCATCTGTCGGTGGACACTCAGGTTGTCATATATGCTATTGAGAATAGATTTGTGGTAAACATAGAAGTGTGGGTATCTTTTTGAAATAATGATTTCTTTGTCTTTGGGTAGTTACCCAGTAGTGGGATTGGTAGAATAAAGGCCCGTACTGTTTCTCATTTTTTGGAAAGTCTCCATACTGTTTCCTCTCTCTCTCTCTCTCTTTTTTCTTTTTTTAACTATACTTTAAGTTCTGGGATACATGTGCAGAATGTGCAGGTTTGTCACATAGGTATACATAGGCCATAGTGGTTTGCTGCACCCACCAACCCATCATCTACAATAGGTATTTCTCCTAATGCTAACCCCTCCAGCCCCCCACTCCCCAACAGTCTCCGGTGTGTGATGTTTGTTCCCCTCCCTGTGTCCTTGTGTTCTCATTGTTCAACTCCCACTTGTGAGTGAGAACATGTGGTGTTTGGTTTTATGTTCCTGAGATAGTTTGCTGAGAATGATGGTTTCCAGCTTCATCCATGTCCATGCAAAGCACATGAACTCATCCTTTTTATGGCTGCATAGTATTCCATGGTGTATATGTGCCACATTTTCTTTATCCAGTCTATCATTGATGGGCATTTAGGTTGGTTCCAAGTCTTTGCTATTGTTAACAGTGCTGCAATAAAAATATGTGTGCATGTGTCTTTATAGCAGAATGATTTATAATCCTTTGGTATATACCAAATAATGAGATTGCTGGGACAAATGGTATTTCTAGTTCTATCTAGATCCTTGAATAATCACCACACTGTCTTCCACAATGGTTGAAGTAATTTACACTACCAACCACAGTGTAAAAACGTTCCTATTTCTCCACATCCTCTCCAGCAGCTTTTGTTTCCTGACTTTTTGGTCATCACCATTCTAACTGGCATGGGATGGCATCTCTTTGTGGTTTTGATTTGCATTTCTCGAATGACCAATGATGATGAACTTTATTTTATATGTTTGTTGGCTGAATAAACATCTTCTTTTGAGATGTGTCTGTTCATAACCTTCCCTCAATTTTTGATGGGGTTGTTTGTTTTTTTATTGTAAGTTTGTTTAAGTTCCTTGTAGATTCTAGATATTGGCCTTTTGTCAGATGGATAGATTGCAAACAATTGCTCCCATTCTGTAGGCTGCCCATTCACTCTGAAGATAGTTTCTTTTGCTGTGCAGAAGGTCTTTAGTTTACTTAGATCTCATTTGTCAATTTTGACTTTTGTTGCAATTGCTTTTGGTGTTTTAGTCATGAAGTCCTTGCACATGCCTATGTACTGAATGGTATTGCCTAGGTTTTCTTCTAGGGCTTTTATGGTTTTAGGTCTCACATTTAAGTCTTTAACCCACCATGAGTTAATTTTTGTATAAGGTGTAAGGAAGGGATCTAGTTTCAGTTTTCTGAATATGGTTAGCTAGTTTTCCCAACACCATTTATTAAATAGGGGATCATTTTCCCCATTGCTTCTGTCAGGTTTTTCAAAGATCAGATGAGTGTAGATGTGTGGCATTATTTCTGGGACCTCTATTCTGTTCCATTGGTCTATATATCTGTTTTGGTACCAGTACCATGCTGTTTTGGTTACTGTAGCCTTGTAGTATAGTTTGAAGTCAGGTAGCATGATGCCTCCAGCTTTGTTCTTTTTCCTTAGGATTGTCTAGGCTATATGGGCTCTTTTTTGGTTCCATATGAAATTTAAGGTAGTTTTTTTCTAATTCTGTGAAGGAAGTCACTGGTAGCTTGATGGGGATAGCATTGAATCTATAAATTACTTCGGGCAATATGGCCATTTTCATGATATTAATTCTTCCTATCTATGAACATGGAATGTTTTTCCATTTGTTTGTGCCCTCTCTTATTTCCTTGGGCAGTGGTTTGTAGTTCTCTTGAAGAGGTCCTTCACATCCTTTGTAAGTTGTATTCCTAGGTATTTTATTTTCTTTGTAGCAATTGTAAATGAGAGTTCACTCATGATTTGGCTCTCTGTCTTTCTATTATTGGTGTATAGGAATGTTTGTGATTTTTCCACATTGATTTTGTATCCTTAGACTTTGCTGAAGTTGCTTATCAGCTTAAGGAGATTTGGGGCTGAGATGATGGGGTTTTCTAAATATATAATCATGTCATCTACAAACAGAGACAGTTTGACTTCCTCTTTTCCTATTTGAATACCCTTTATTTATTTCTCTTGCCTGATTTCCCTGGCCAGAACTTCCAATACTATGTTGAATGGGAGTGGTGAGACAGGGCATCCTTGTCTTGTGCCGGTTTCCAAATCCACCATGAACAAGTTGGCTTCATACCTGGGATGCAAGGCTGGTTCAACATATGCAAATCAATAAACATAATCCATCACATAAACAGAACCAATGGAAAAAAAACACATGATTATCTCAATAGATGCAGAAAAGGCCTTCAATAGAATTCAACACCCATTCATACTAAAAACGCTCATTAACTAGGTATTGATGGAATGTATCTCAAAATAATAAGAGCTGTTTATGAGAAATGCATAGTCAATATCATACTGAATCCATACTGTTTTCTATAGAGGTCGTACTCATCCACATTCTCATCAACAGTGTCTAAGAGTTCACTTTACATTTCATCCTCTCCAACATCTGTTATTTTTGACTTTTTAATAATAGCCATTGTGAATGGTATGATATCTCACTACAGTTTTAATTTGCATTTCCCTGATGATTAGTGATGCTGAGCATTTTTTATGTATCTATTGTCCATTTTTATGTGTTATTTGCAAAAATGTCTACTCAAGTTGTTTGCTCATTTTAATGGGGTTATTTGGTTCTTGTTTTCTTTCGTAGTTGTTTGAGTTTCTTGTTAATTCTGCATATTAGTACTCCGTCAGAGGCACAGTGTGCAAATATTTTGTATCATTCTGCACTTTGTCTGTTCACTCTGTTGCTGTGAAGAAACTTGTTAGATTCATTAAGTCCCATTTGTCTATTATTTGCTTTTTGCCTTTTGGTTTTTGGCTTGTGCTTTTGAGTTCTTAGTCATAAATTATTTACCTAGGCCAGTGTCCAGAAGAGTTGTCCTGGTGTTTTATTTGAATACGTTTACAGTTTGAGGTCTTACATTTAAACCTTTAATCTATTTTGTGTTAATTATTTACATGTTGAGGGTGGGTGTCCAGTTTAATTCATGTGCATATAGCTATCCAATTTCCCCAGCACCCTTTATTGAATGGGGTGTCCTTTCCCTGGTGTATACGTTGGTTAATTTTTGTTAACTTTGTCAAAGATCACTTGGCCATAGATTATGTGGCTCAATTCTGGGTTCTGTAAAATGTACCCAAGAGCCTTGATTTTCCTGGGGCCTCAATACTGATCTGCTCACTGCTTGAACTCCGTTGACTCAGTGATGCTCCTATCATTGTAGTGGTTTGTTGTCATGCAATGGCTTTCCTAAAATTGTGGACAATTTTGTTTTCTTTTTTTTTTAATTATTATACTTTAAGTTTTAGGGTACATGTGTACAATGTGCAGGTTAGTTACATATGTATCCATGTGCCATGTTGGTGTGCTGCACCCATTAACTCATCATTTAGCATTAGGTATATCTCCTAATGCTGTCCCTCCCCCCTGCCCCCACCCCACAACAGTCCCCAGAGTGTGATCCCCTTCCTGTGTCCATGTGTTCTCATTGTTCAATTCCCACCTATGAGTGAGAACATGTGGTGTTCGGTTTTTTGTCCTTGTGATAGTTTACTTAGAATGATGGTTTCCAGTTTCATCCATGTCTCTACAAAGGACATGAACTCATCATTTTTTATGGCTGCATAGTATTCCATGGTGTATATGTGCCACATTTTCTTAATCCAGTCTATTGTGGTTGGACATTTGGGTTGGTTCCAAGTCTTTGGTATTGTGAATAGTGCCGCAATAAACATATGTGTGCATGTGTCTTTATAGCAGCATGATTTATAGTCCGGTTCAAACATGAGCTAGGAATTTCATAAGAAAAGTGTTGTCGAATTTTTCATTTCTTTTCCACATTGCTCCTCAGACTTACTGAGATGGGTTTCTGATGTCAAGCTGAGGCATTTTACTTTCCAAGTGTTGGATTTTATACTTACCTGGGTATTTAATCACCCCCTGTGTGGAAATCAGCCTCATCTATCACACCTTCCCTATAAAATTTCTAGAAATTTATTTGTGCACTGCAAGTGTGACACTCCATGATGACACATTCCATCTTTCTTGTTGTTTCATAAAATTACTTTATTAGTGTAAATTTGTCTCTGCAAGAAAAGATGGTATCTGGATTTTAATTAATCATCCTGCTCTTTTATCTCCACATTCTTCTCCAACACTATTTCCTGCAGTTTAAGAATGTCATATGTTATAGATATTTGTATTCAGCCCCTTGGAAGGATATGAGCTCAAGAAATAAGTGGCCACATATCAGTGATGCATGTGGCCGAGGTAATGGGACTCTTAGATGCTCAATCTTTGTCAAACAGGATACAGCCTCTGCTTACATGGATCACTAACAGGGAGCATGCCATTTAATAATACAGAATAGGAAAACAGACAGGGCTCTGAGTCTGGTTGGTATAGGAAACACAAGCCCTGGCAGGAAATGGCATCTCAGTCACACTTTCCTGTTCTGCAGAGGTAGGGAGGGAGCACCACTGAGACGCAGCCTGGGTTCTTGTACAGGAGGCATCCTGGGCTGTGTCTCTGTGCTCTCCATGCACAGTAATACGTGGCTGTGTCCACAGGGTCCATGTTGGTCATGGTAAGGACCACCTGGCTTTTGGAGGTGTCCTTGGAGATGATGAGCCTGTTCTTCAGAGACGTGCTGTAGGATTTTTTGTCATTCGAAAAAATGTGAGCAAGCCACTCCAGGGCCTTCCCTGGGGGCTGACGGATCCAGCTCATACCCATTCCAGAAGTGCTGAGTGAGAACCCAGAGAGAGTGCAGGTCAGCGTGAGGGTCTCTGTGGGTTTCACCAGCGCAGGACCAGACTCCTTCAAGGTGACCTGGGACAAGACCCCTGTGGAGAAGACATAAGAAGATGAAGCCCACAAAGGAGAGAACTGATGTTTCACTTCTGAGGAAGTCCCTGACCACAACACTCACAGGAAGGGGTGGTCAGCAGCAGGAGTGTGGAGCAAAACGTGTCCATAGTGGGGCACAGGAGTCACTGAGCGAGGCCCCATTCTCGGCTTTTGAACCCAGAGGAGGGTGGAGCTGGTGGAGATTTGCATCCCCTCATCTGAGTCCTACTCTATGGGGTGCACTCAGGTCTCAGGACTCAGTAGGGGAGTGCATCTGTGGTGAGGAGCAGTGAGCCCTCAGGTGTGGACTTCCACGTGTGCTCTCCATGGGGGACTCCATCTCATTTCAGGACCATGCCTCTCAGCCAAGGCTCTGAGATTCCTGCTCCTACAGACAGGGTCTTCTCTAAGTCTCACCCAGGCAGCATGCAGCTTTCTGGTTTTAGTCCTAGAGGATGAGAGGAGAAATCAATAGAGATGGTTTTCTTTCTTCCTTCAGGAGAAATGAGAGTGGGAATCTGGTAGAGCAAGGGGCTTCCCATAAGTTTCTGATAAAAATCCTCTTTGTTTAGGGGGAAAGTGATGATTTTTTTAAATGATAGAGAATACATCAACAAAACATTTAAAAATGTGTAAAGAAGTGTAAATAGCATCTCAGCCATTTACACACTGCAAGACACACTGCTTATTAGTGTGTCTGCACATAGGTGCATTCCTGTAGGAATGTTCCATGGATAATCAATCTTGTCTTTATGCCCTGTCAGCCCTTTAGGAAGAGTAGACTGCATCTCTGACATCCCTCTTCCAGCGCATGAGTGAGCAGAGGCTTTAAACAGGGTAATTGGAGGAATCCCAGGGGAGCAGCGGGCTTTTTAATCCCGACTCCACGGCTTTTTGTGGCTTTTGGCCGCCGCCGCAGGTTTTTGCCGCCGCCGCCGCAGGTTTCTCCCGCCGCGGCTTTCTGCCCCCCGCCGACGAAGCTTTTTGCCGCTGCGGCTTTTTGCCCCCGCCGCCGCGGCTTTCTCTGCCGCGGCTTTTTGACCTCGTCGCCGCGGCTCTTTGCCCCTGCCGCCGAGGCTTTCGGCCTCGTCGCCGCGGCTTTCTGCCCCCGCCACCGTTGCTTTTTGCTCCCGCCGGCACGGCTTTTTGCCTCCGCCACCGCGGCTTTTTGCCCCCGAAGCCACGGCTTTTTGCGGCTTTTTGCCCCCGCCGCCACGACTTTTTGCCCCCGCCGCTGCGACTTTTTGCCCTGCCACAGCGGCTTTTTGTGGCTTTTGGCCCCCGCCGCCGCGGCTTTTTGCCCCCGCCGCCACAGGTTGTTCCCACCGCGGCTTTTTGCCTCCGCCGCCTCGGCTTTCTACACCCGCCGCCGCAGCATTTTGCCTTTGCGGCTTTTTGCACCCGCCCCCCCATGCCACTTTTTTGCCCCCGCCGCCGCGGCTCTGACTGCGGGATCCGCCAACTAGGCTGCCAGCTCTACCGGCGTCCTGGCTTGGGCAGCGCCGAGGGGCGCTCCTCGTCCAGCTCTCCCGGCTCAGGGGTTCCTTGCCTAGACGCCCGCGCCCCTAGCTCCCCGCCTTGACCGCTGCAGCCTGCATAGAATGGCGCTGCGCCTGGCTGCGATGGGAGAGAAGAAGGAGGGCGGTGGCGGGGGTGATGCGGTGGCGCAGAGGGAGGCGCAGGGGCCGCCGCTAGCCGGGTGCTGCAGTAGTGCGGGCAGCTCCAGAAGTTCATAGGCATCTCCATCGGCAGCCTGCTCGGGCTGCGCACCCAGTGCGCTGTGTCCAACGACCTCACCCAGCAGGAAATACGGACGATGGAGGTAAGGGGGTCCGGGATCCCGGCTGGGCTCGAGGAGCGGCCTGGACACCTCCCTTGGGGCCCCTGTTCACTCCTGGCCGAGTTGCATCCTTGAGCCCGCGTGGCCCCTTTGGAGGCTTCTCCTCCCTCCTGCACTAGGTGATGCGGCAGCCAGAGGACCCCGGACCAGCCCTCACCTTGGGCAGGATTTGTGGGGCGGGTGCGTGGTGGGAATTTGGATGGAGGCTCGAGGGGCCCGTGGGCAGGGTGGGCTGCACACAGACATCCCCTTACAACCCGAATTTCCATCTGGTCCAGCCCTCTCGTCTTGTAGGTGAGGAAACCGAAGGCCTGAGGGAGAACTGACTTGCCAGGAACCTCTCTTAAAGAGAATTAACAAAGTGTGGTTATTAAAGGAGAACTGAGTTGGGAGTCAGACCTGGAAGACCACACCCTTGGTTAAGACATTATACCACCTTGAGTCTGGCCTGTTGACTGAGGGTGAGCCACTCCATCCTCGTCTGATTGTGGGGTCTTGACCTCAAGGGGTTTCCTGCAGGAAGAAGCAGATGGGTTTGCTTTCCTAGCTCTGTCCACTACCTTAGGGACCCTGAGGACTGGAGAGATTCTTGGAGAGCTATCTAGTGTATGTTATGGGTGGGCCTTTTTTGAAGGTCAGTCTGCCCAGTGGGCTGGCTCAGCCCGAATGAACTGTCTTGAATCTTTGGAGTTGTCTGTGTACTTTTAAGGGCTTCTCATCCTTGCACCAAAAGATCCCCTGGAAATTAGGTGGGAAAACCTTAACTTTCATGGGGCCATTTTCATGCACATGGCCAGATGTGGTGGCTCACACCTGTTATCCTGTCCTGGATCCCTTGAGTCAAGGAGTTTGAGACCAACCTGGACAATATAGTGAGACCATGTCTCTACAAAAAATAAAATGTTAGCCAGGAGTGGTTGTGCGCATCTGTAGTCCCAGCTACCACTGTGGCTGAGGCAGGCGGAGCACTTGAGCCTGCACTGAGCTGTGATCTCACCAGTGTACTCCAGCCTGGGCCACTGAGCAAGACCTTGACTCAAAAAAAAAACAAAAAAACAAAAAAACAAAAAATATTCTTGAAGATTTTGCATTCTGTCCCACTATCCATTGGTTTTCATGTCTAGATAATGTCAGAAATTCTTTACAATTGCTTCCAGAAGGAGTAGCCTTTTGATCTAGTCCACAGGTGTCCAGTCTTTTGGCTTCTCAGGGCCACATTGGAAGAAGAATTCTCCTGGACCACACATAAAATACACTATTGCTAACGATAGCTGATGAGCTTATAAAAAAAAAAAAAGGTTTGTGCATAATTTTCATGATACCCAACACCACAGATAGGCGGAAAAGTCCTTTTAGTCAAAGGGTTGGACACGGCTGATCTAGTGTCTTGTCATCTGTTTTGGCTTTCTCCCTGAATCTAGAATGCAGGTAGAGATGTAGAGACGTGCTCTCAGGACAGCTGTTGAGATAAAAAAATTCGTTGTCATTTATTCCCAAGCACACCTGTTTGTCATTTGCATTAAAAAAGTCTCCATTCAAACTGCTGTCACATATAAAACCTGTTTATATAAGTCTGTATTTTTCTGTTGTCTTGACATTTGTGGGCAGTAGTGTGTTTTAACCGAGCAAACTGTCCTTCAAATAATGAAGCCGAAGTCAGCTTACCTGCTTGCCATGTTTCTTCCCCTTCCATTTTTCTAACCTCAGGATAATTGTAAGAATGAATTAAGATTTGTGTTTAAGGCCAGGCACAGTGTCTCAGGCCTGTAGTCTTAGCACTTTGGGAGGGGGAGACAGATGTATCGCTTGAGCTCAGGAGTTGAAGACCAGCCTGGGCAACATGCTAAGACTCCGTTTTGTCCAATTAAATTAAAATTTAAAAAAAGAAGAGGAAAAGACTTGTGTTTCAAATTTTAAAAAAGTGGGGGGAAGTGTAATGCAAAATGTGGACTATGCCAGCTATGATTAGGAAAAATAATTTTTCCTACAGCATTATCTGTAGACTTGTATTAGCAGCATACTGGTCATAAGCGTTTTGCTTTCCTCAAATATGATGAGGTAAGCTACTTTAAAGTGTGGTGGGGCTTTCTTCTGCGTGGCTCCTGGAGGTGTTCAGTCCCAATTTAGCCAATTAATTTGGGTTTAGTTTTGATATGGATAAGGGAGACGAGCTTCATTCGTGGTGCACACACAGTTTTGCCAATAAGGAAAAAAAAAGCAACCTGAATGTTCCTACTCATTAGATGCTATCTGGAGAGCTCCTACCCCACCCCCACCAAGGCCTGGGCCCTTAAAAAGACTCAATGCAGCCTTTCTGTATCTCATACTGTATTCTGCAAGATGCTCCTGTGAAAGAAAGTTGTGCTGCATCAGCCATCTCCCTCCTGAAGATCCCTGCGGATGAGGATCTGCGTTTAAAAGGTTCTGAGAACTTCTGCAACAACAGTTCTCAAACTTATTTGTCCAGGGGATCTTTTCTTCCACTGAACATAGTTGGGGAGACATGGCCTTAAGCCTTGAGCAGAGAAAGAGACAAGAAACAGTTGGCTCACTTACAACCAAGTGTTGTGTTTATGTTTTAGGTTTTTATGAAACTGAGGTGCTGTTTGAAGTTCTAAATGAAATTGGGTGGTTGAAGAGAGGCTGGTATCCCTGTAGACTTAGCCAGCCATGTGAGGTTGCCTTTTGTTGAAGGAGGTGTTTTACAAAGGGAAATAGGGTGTCTCCTGGGCATCACATTAGCACTTAAATGCATGTATCACTGAAATGAAATGAAATGATTAAATGATTAAATGAAATGAAATGATGAAATGAAATGATGAAACGAAATGAAGAAATGAAACGATGAAATGATGAAATGATAAAATGATGAAATGAAATGATGAGATGAAATGAAATGGTGAAATGTTGAAATGAAATGATGACATGAAATTAAATGATGAAATGATGCAATGAAGTGATGCAATGATGAAATGGAATGATGAAATGAAATGATGAAATGATGAAATGAAATGAGGAAATGAAATGATGAAATGAAATGATGAAGTGAAATGATGAAATGAAATGATGAAATGAAAAGATGAAATGATGAAATGAACAAATGGGATGAAATGATGAGATGAAATGAAATGATGAAATGAAGTGAAATGATGAAATGATGAAATGATGAAATAATGAAATGAGGGGTGGAGCCAAGATGGCTGAACAGGAACAGCTCTGGTCTACAGCTCCCAGCGTGAGCAACTCAGAAGACAGGCGATTTCTGCATTTCCATCTGAGGTACCGCGTTCATCTCACTAGGGAGTGCCCAACAGTGGGTGCAGGACAGTGGGTGCAGCACACCGTGTGCAAGCTGAAGTACAGCGAGGCATTGCCTCACTCAGGAAGTGCAAAGGGTCAGGGAGTTCTCTTTCCTAGTCAAAGAAAGGGGTGACAGACGGCACCTGGAAAATCAGGTCACTCTGACCCTAATACTGTGCTTTTCCAATGGGCTTGGAAAACAGCACACCAGGAGATTGTGTTCCACACCTGGCTCAGAGGGTCCTACGCCCACAGAGTCTCTCAGATTGCTAGCACAGCAGTCTAATATCAAACTGCAAGGCAGCAGTGAGGCTGGGGGAGGGGTGCCCACCATTGCCCAGGCTTGCTTAGGTAAACAAAGCAGTCAGGCAGCTGGAACTGGGTGGAGCCCACCACAGCTCCAGGAGGTCTGCCTGCCTCTGTAGGCTCCACCTCTGGGGGCAGGGCACAGACAAACAAAAAGTCAGCAGAAACCTCTGCAGACTTAAATGTCCCTGTCTGACAGCTTTGAAGAGAGTAGTGGTTCTCCCAGCACGCAGCTGGAGATCTGAGAATGGGCAGACTGCCTCCTATAGTGGGTCAGTGACCCCCGAGCAGCCTAACTGGGAGGCACCCCTCAGTAGGGAGAGACTGACACCTCACTCGGCCGGGTAGTCCTCTGAGACCAAACTTCCAGAGGAACGATCAGACAGCTGAATTTGTGGTTCACGAAAATCTGCTGTTCTGCAGCCACCGCTGCTGATACCCAGGCAAACAGGGTCTGGAGTGGACCTCTAGGAAACTCCAACAGATCTGCAGCTAAGGGTCCTGTCTTTTAGAAGGAAAACTAACAAACAGAAGGACACCCACACCAAAAGCCCATCTGTACATCACCATCATCAAAGACCAAAAGTTGATAAAACCACAAAGATAGGGAGAAAACAGAGCAGAAAAACTGGAAACTCTAAAAAGCAGAGCGCCTCTCCTTCTCCAAAGGAACACAGTTCCTCACCAGCAATGGAACCAAGCTGGATGGAGAATGACTTTGACGAGCTGAGAGAAGAAGGCTTCAGACGATCAAACTACTCCGAGCTACAGGAGGAAATTCAAACCAATAGCAAAGAAGTTATAAACTTTGAAAAACAATTAGATGAATGTATAACTGGAATAATCAATGCAGAGAAGTGCTTAAAGGAGCTGATGGAGCTGAAAGCCAAGGCTCAAGAACTACATGAAGAATGCAGAAGCCTCAGGAGCAGATGCAATCAACTGGAAGAAAGAGTACCAGCAATGGAAGATGAAATGAATGAAATGAAGCAAGAAGGGAAGTTTAGAGAAAAAAGAAAAGAAATGAACGAAGCCTCCAAGAAATATGGGACTATGTGAAAAGACCAAATCTATGTCTGATTGGTGTACCTGAAAGTGACGGGGAGAATGGAACCAAGTTGGAAAACACTCTGCAAGATATTATCCAGGAGAACTTCCCCAATCTAGCAAGGCAGGCCAACATTCAGATTCAGAAAATATAGAGAATGCCACAAAGATACTCCTCAAGAAGAGCAACTCCAAGACGCATAATAGTCAGATTCACCAAAGTTGAAATGAAGGAAAAAATGTTAAGGGCAGCCAGAGAGAAAGGTCGGGTTACCCACAAAGGGAAGCCCATCAGACTAAGAGCTGATCTCTCAGCAGAAACTCTACAAGCCAGAAGAGAGTGGGGGCCAATATTCAACATTCTTAAAGAAAAGAATTTTCAACCCAGAATTTCATATCCAGCCAAACTAAGCTTCATAAGTGAAGGAGAAATAAAATACTTTACAGACAAACAAATGCTGAGAGATTTTGTCACCACCAGGCCTGCCCTAAAAGAGCTCTTGAAGGAAGCACTAAACATGGAAAGGAACAACCAGTACCAGCCACTGCAAAACATGCCAAATTGTAAAGACCATCGAGGCTAGGAAGAAACTGCATCAACTAACGAGCAAAATAACCAGCAAACATCATAATGACAGGATCAAATTCACACATAACAATATTAACTTTCAATGTAAATGGACTAAATGCTCCAATTAAAAGACACAGACTGGCAAATTGGATAAGGATTCAAGACCCATCATTGTGCTGTATTCGGGAAACCCATCTCATGTGCAGAGACACACATAGACTCAAAATAAAGGGATGGAGGAAGATCTACCAAGCAAATGGAAAACAAAAAAAGGCAAGGGTTGCAATCCTAGTCTCTGATAAAATAGACGTTAAACCAACAAAGATCAAAAGAGACAAAGAAGGCCATTACATAATGGTAAAGGGATCAATTCAACAAGAAGAGATAACTATCCTAAATATATATGTACCCAATACAGGAGCACCCAGATTCATAACGCAAGTCCTGGGTAACATACAAAGAGACTTATACTCCCACACAATAATAATGGGAGATTTTAACACCCCACTGTCAACATTAGACAGATCAACGAGACAGAAAGTTAACAAGGAACCCCAGGAATTGAACTCAGCTCTGCACCAAGTGGACCTAATAGACATCTACAGAACTCTCCACCACAAATCAAAAGAATATACATTTTTTTCAGCGCCACACCACACCCATTCCAAAATTGATCACATAGTTGGAAGTAAAGGTCTCCTCAGCAAATGTAAAACAACAGAAATGATAACAAACTGTCTCTCAGACCAGAGTGCAATCAAACTAGAACTCAGGATTAAGAAACTCACTCAAAACCGCTCAACTACATGGAAAATGAACAACCTCCTCTGGAATGACTACTGGGTACATAATGAAATGAAGGCAGAATTAAAGATGTTCTTTGAAACCAACGAGAACAAAGACATGACATACCAGAATCTCTGCGACACATTCAAAGCAGTGTATAGAGGGAAATTTATAGCACTAAATGCCCACAAGAGAAAGCAGGAAAGATCCAAAATTGACACCCTAACACCACAATTAAAATAACTAGAAAAGCAAGAGCAAACATATTCAAAAGCTAGCAGAAAGTAAGAAATAACTAAAATCACAGCATAACTGAAGGAAATAGAGACACAAAAAGCCCTTCAAAAAATTAATGAATCCAGGAGCTGGTTTTTTGAAAATATCAACAAAATTGATAGACCGCTAGCAAGACTAATAAAGAAGAAAAGAGAGAAGAATCAAATAGATGCAATAAAAAATGATAAAGGGGATGTCACCACCGATCCCACAGAAATACAATCTGCCATCAGAGAATACTACAATCGCCTCTATGCAAATAAACTTGGAAATTTAGAAGAAATGGATAAATTCCGCAACACATACACTCTCCCAAGACTAAACCAGGAAGAAGTTGAATCTCTGAATAGACCAATAACAGGCTCTGAAATTGTGGCAATAATCAATAGCTTACCAACCAAAAAGAGTCCAGGACCAGATGGATTCACAGCTGAATTCTACCAGAGGTACAAGGAGGAATGGTACCATTCCTTCTGAAACTATTCCAATCAATAGAAAAAGAGGGGATCCTCCCTAACTCATTTTATGAGGCCAGCATCATCCTGATACCAAAGCCTGGCAGAGACACAACCAAAAAAGAGAATTTTAGACCAATATCCTTGATGAACATTGATGCAAAAATCCTCAATAAAATACTGGCAAACCGAATCCAGCAGCATAGCAAAAAGCTTATCCACCATGATCAAGTGGGCTTCATCCCTTGGATGCAAGGCTGGTTCAGCATACGCAAATCAATAAATGTAATCCAGCATTTAAACCTAACCAAAGACAAAAACCACATGATTATCCGAATAGATGCAGAACAGGCCTTTGACAAAATTCAACAACGCTTCATGCTAAAAAATCTCAATAAATTAGGTATTGATGGGACGTATCTCAAAATAATAAGAGCTTGTATGACAAACCCACAGCCAATATCATACTGAATGAGCAAAAACTGGAAGCATTCCCTTGGAAAACTGGCACAAGACAGGGATGCCCTCCCTCACCACTCCTATTCAACATAGTGTTGGAAGTTCTGGCCAGGGCAATCAGTGAGGAGAAGGAAACAAATGATATTCAATTAGGAAAACAGGAAGTCAAATTGTCCCTGTTTGCAGATGACATGATTGTATATCTAGAAAAACCCATTTTCTCAGCCCAAAATCTCCTTAAGCTGATAAGCAACTTCAGCAAAGTCTCAGGATACAAAATCAATGTACAAAAATCACAAGCCTTCTTGTACACAAATAACAGACAGAGAGCCAAATCATGAATGAATTCCCATTCACAATTTCTTCAAAGAGAATAAAATACCTAGGAATCCAACTTACAGGGGATGTGAAGGATCTCTTCAAGGAGAACTAGATTCAATGCCATCCCCATCAAGCTACCAATGACTTTGTTCACAGAATTGGAAAAAACGACTTTAAAGTAAGTATGGAACCAAAAAAGAGCCTGCATCGCCAAGTCAATCCTAAGCCAAAAGAACAAAGCTGGAGGCATCGCACTACCTGACTTCAAACTATACTACAAGGCTACAGTAAGCAAAACAGCATGATGCTAGTACCAAAACAGAGATATAGATCAATGGAACAGAACAGAGCCCTCAGAAATAATGCCGCATATCTACAGCTATCTGATCTTTGACAAACCTGAGAAAAACAAGCAATGGGGAAAGGATTCCCTATTTAATAAATGGTGCTGGGATAACTGGCTAGCCATATGTAGAAAGCTGAAACTGGATCCCTTCCTTACAGCTTATACAAAAATCAATTCAAGATGGATTAAATACTTAAACGTTAGACCTAAAGCCATAAAAACCCTAGAAGAAAACCTAGGCTTTACCATTCAGGACATAGGCATGGGCAAGGACTTCATGTCTAAAACACGAAAAGCAATGGCAACAAAAGCCAAAATTGACAAATGGGATCTAATTAAACTAAGGAGCTTCTGCACAGCAAAAGAAATTACCATCAGAGTGAACAGGCAACCTAACCTACTCATCTGACAAAGGGCTAATATCCAGAATCTACAATGAACTCAAACAAATTTACAAGAAAAAAACAAACAACCCCATCAAAAAGTGGGCAAAGGACATGAACAGACACTTCTCAAAAGAAGACATTTATGCAGCCAAAAAACACATGAAAAAATGCTCATCATCACTGGTCATCAGAGAAATGCAAATCAAAAGCACAATGAGATACCATCTCACACCAGTTAGAATGGCGATCATTAAAAAGTCAGGAAACAACAGGTGCTGGAGAGGATGTGGAGAAATAGGAACACTTTTACACTGTTGGTGGGACTGTAAACTAGTTCAACCATTGTGGAAGTCAGTGTGGCGATTCCTCAGGGATCTAGAACTAGAAATACCATTTGACCCAGCCATCCCATTACTGGGTATATACCCAAAGGACTATAAATCATGCTGCTATAAAGACACATGGACACGTATGTTTATTGCGGCACTATTCACAATAGCAAAGACTTGGAACTAACCTAAATGTCCAAAAACGATAGACTGGATTAAGAAAATGTGGCACATATACACCATGGAATATATGCAGCCACAAAAAATGATGAGTTCATGTCCTTTGTAGGGACATGGATGAAACTGGAAATCATCATTCTCAGTAAACTATCGCAAGGACAAAAAACCAAACAACGCATGTTCTCATTCACAGGTGGCAATTGAACAATGAGAACACATGGACACAGGAAGGGGAACATCACACTTTGGGGACTGTTGTGGGGTGGGGGAGGGGGGAGGGATAGCATTAGGAGATATACCTAATGCTAAATGACGAGTTAATGGGTGCAACACACCTACATGGCACATGAATACTTATGTTACAAACCTGCATATTGTGCACATGTATCCTAAAACTTAAAGAATAATAATAAAATAAAATAAAATAAAATAAAATAAATATATACACTAATACAGATTAACGAACTAAAAAAAAAGTAGAGAAAGGTCATTTAAAAATATAAAGGATACAGTAGTAATCTAACACGTTGAAATCTAAGAGGGAGAAAAAACTGGTCTGAACAGCATTTTAAGTGGCAATGTTAGAGGTTTTATCAAAATCGATCAATAATATTCAACCACAGGTTCAGGAGGCTTTGCAAACCAAAGGAAAACACACACAGAGGACACACCTAGAAACATAGTGGGACAATTTCTAAAAAGTAAAAGAAAAATGTAAGGAGCACTTGATAAAAAAATTGGGCTAACTACAAACAGAAAGAGTTGACTGATAACCTCAAATGAAACAATGAAAGCCAACAAGTGAGGTATTGATATCTTTCAAGTCCTGAAATAAAATAAGTGCCAACCTAGAACTGTCTACTTGGTGGACATATCCATCAAAAGCGAAGATACAATAAAGAATTTCTCCCAAGCAGACCCACAGGAAAGGAAATACTAAAGATTATTCTTCAGGTAGAAGAGTCATGATCCTTGATGAAAGTTTGCAGTTAGAAGAACGATTTTTTTAATGAAAGAAATAAACATAGAGAGAAATTTAATTGGATATCGGCTGTATAACAGAATGCTATCTCATAAAGTTTAAAATGTATCTTCCATACAATAGCAGAAGCACATAAGTTGTGAGTTGGATAAATTAATTTTAAAATATTAAGTATTTTTTTTGCAAATAGACAAGTGTACCAATTATATTAGACCCTGAAGTCAAGAATGCACTTTGTAATAAACCAGTTAAAACATAATCAGACCAGATTTTTTTAAATGGACTCTCTTAAAGTTTTTATAATTTATATTTATATTTTACATATGTTGAAAGTAAATAATGGAAAAGCACGCAATGCGAATATTAACCAAAATATAGTTTTCGTTGTACTTATATTCACATTTCAAAAGTTGGACACAGTTAAGTCTCAGTGATTTTTTTACACAACGGAGGCAAGCTGTGCAGTTATAACTAGTATTATATTATGCTCTTGGCCTGATTACAGAAGGGAAAGAGGCGATCATACCAGACAATGGCAGAATGAAGCAACAAGGAGTAGAGTTACAGAACATGATGCTGTAACTGGGACTGGAGTTACTCTTTTAGAGTTAAAGAATAGTAAACTGGACAAAATATATGAAACTTTTTTTGAAGTACTGAACATCAGGCAGCACAGGACTGTGCTCTGCAAGAGAAGAGAAGGAGCCAGAATGAGTCCTGCTTTATTCCCAGGTTCTGCATGACAGCAGTAGAGAGGAATCACAGAGAGAGCAGACATTGTCATTGCACTGAGGAACCAGATAAAAATCAAAAAAGGTTGAGCAGCTGGAATGTGTAGTAGAAGAGAAAGTTTACAGAAAAAGGAACCAAGAATAAGCCTAAGGTTTCTCCCAAGTCCCTAAGCGAAATGTACACAGGATGAAATTCTAAGGAGCTCAGCAAAGGACTCTACCAAGGAGTTGGAAGAAGAACAGTTCCCTGGCATCACATGACAGGAAGACATGTTAGCTCTGACCAGCCAGAGAAGGGAATCCCCTCTGTATATCCAGGGTATTCAGTAAAGACCACTGGAGGTTCATGCCCTAGTGACAGTGCTCATTTAGCTTCAAATTACAGATGGCTCTAGACTAACTCAACAAAGTTTAAAGAGAAGATTTAAAACAACAACAGAAAATCAATCATCCTGAAGTTACTGAACTGCCTGCCACAACATTGTTCAAAGGTAGCCAATAAAATCTAGATATTCAATAGCATAACATCAAAATACCCCCCCAAAAAAACTCTGACATGCAAAGAAGCCGGAAGATATATATTATTAAGATATATGTTAACAGGATAAATATAAGTCATTTATAAATGACAGAGAAGAAGGAATTTTCAAGGTCCTTAAAGTAATATATTTTATAAATACATATAGATAAATACATATATATGTCAAATTACTTAAATGAAAATTGAACATAGGAGAAAATAGAAGTTATAAAATGAAAAATGTGACATGTATAGATGAAAAATAAATATTTGAAATAAAAATTCCACGAGATAGAATAAGTAATTGATTTTACCCTAACATCAGAAAATTTATAGAAAAAAATAGAAGCTTTACAAACTAAAGGACAAAGGGTAAACTAAAATAAGAAAGCCAGAATCTCACTGATACATGAGACAATATGCAGCAGTGTAACATACATGTAATTAATATCTCAAAAAGGATGGGTGGGGCAATTATAGTTGAATAAAGAATGGTACACTCATTCCTGAGGGCACCAAGGAGGGAGGATAGCTTGAGATTCCTAAGGGAGGGTATTATCCATTCATGAAAGTCCATCCCCATGACCCAACACCTCCCAGTAAGCCCCACCTGCAACATTGGGGATCAAATTTTAACATGAGATTTGGAAGGGGCAAGCATTCAAACCATAGCAAGAGTTAAATTTCCTTTTAAAAAAATCACTGATATGATTCCATTTCACCGTAGATAAAAAGTAGTATTTCAGCCTACCATTGAGTGTACTTATAGGTCACCAAAAGGGCACTCTGTCTCGGAAATACAGATTTGCCTAGAGGTATCCTATTGCAGTCAAAGAAACAGCAATGAGGGATAGAAAAGGTTAGTGATGGAGACACCAACGCTGCATTTTACAACAAACAATGTAAAAACTTTACGGATTGCTTCTGCTAACTTACTACAGTTTACATTCCTCTCAGGTGGGAGAATTGTTGAGTTTTTTCTTAAGATAGAAAAGCAATTCAGATAATCTGAAATCTCCACAAGAAGGATAAGAAGAACAGCAGAAACTATTCTAGGCAGGAAGTCAATCCTTTCAACTGTCTGTGATCCATAGAAACCATTGTCTGCACTGGGAGTCATATGAGGTACAGACAACAGCCAGACCTCTGATCCTCTCATTAGTGATTTCAGAAGAAATTACCAGTCAACTGAGTAATTCACTGAGTAAAGTAAACATTTGGCACTGAAAGAGATTAGACGGATAACTATTTGTATCACCATGTCCATGAAGCTGGAATATTTTCCATTACTGGTATCACATCCGAATGGAAGTTGTTAAAAGGTCTCTCATCTTGTAAGATGGATATGAAATAACATTTTCTGTGAAATGAAATTATTAACACACCTACGAGGTGGATGGAAAAGAAAAATAGAATAATCAGCTTGAGTTCTTCTTCTTGATAAGACAACTTACTAAAAACATAAAGAGAAAAATACAAGTTTAAAATAATTAACCAGAAGAAGAAAACTCTAGATTTTTTAAATTGCTGATAAGATTTTAATTTGCTCTAAGTTGAAAATAACTATATTGCTTGTGTTTTAGGGCACATAATGAGCAATTATATCACACATGATAGATTCAGCATTAAAATATTATCCGTTAACAGCTGGAACTCATAAAAGCATAGCACAATGTGAAGATGGAATTTGCTAAAATAAACCATCTGCTGAAAAATACTATTGTGCAAATTTAAAAATAAAGTTTAAATTTTATTTGTCTTATTTAATAGGTCTGTGAAAAAAATGCAATATTTGAAAAGTAGATGCTACCTTAATTGGTTCTTTATGTTAGACAGCTGGTTACAGTAATGCACAGTAAGGCGCTACATACAAATATTGCTAAATTTTCTGCATATACCATGCATTTAGCTTAAATTATTTGAAATTTTATAGTTAAAGTAACAAATGTATATTTAAATGTTTTGACACAAATTGCAAATATATCTTTAAAAAGCATCTTACACACTACATATTATTTGTCACATATATATTTTTCTTTTCTCTATAGGAAAGTTTAAATTTTTCCCTTGAAGCTTTAATTTTATGAGTCTATAAAACAAACTGATAATGTACAAATTAACAGGAAAAAAGGTTTACAGATATAATTATGTGCACAAGTATGCACTTGGACTTTACATAATATATAAATATATATACAAATATTTGTATATTATAAATAGATATACAAATATATACTATATATATAAAAACTCCAGGAAAAGCAAGGTAGTCAACATGCCTATGCTGTCTTGAGATTACAGAAAACACAGAGCTCTAGGTTGGTAAATCAGGCTTTGCGGAAGAGAGGTGATGACAAGGAAGAAAGAGGAGCCTGGCAGCAGAGGTGGTCTTGTTACATAGATGAAACCTCACAGGGAGCAGCCCTCCTCTTGGGAAGTATAGATAGGAAATGGTTTTTACAAATGTAAACGTGCCAGACTCAGTTAATCTTTCCTAAACCCAGACAAGGGAGTATCTCAGGGAAAGCCTGTCTATATCAATGCAGATTTTCTGTACAAATGCAAATCTCCCCAACAAACGCAGCTTTTCAGCTATTCTTGTAGAAGAAGCTATTTCCAGTCTTCTGAGTAGCCATCTTGAAATATGTCAAAAAGTTGGCCAGGCGCATGCCTGTAATCCCAGCACTTTGGGAGGCTGAAGTGTGTAGATCACCTGAAGTCAGGAGTTCGAGACCAGCCTGACCAACATGGTGAAACCCCGTCTCTACTAAATACAAAAAATTAGCCAGTGTGGTGGCGCATGCCTGTAATCTCAGCTACTTGGGAGGCTGAGCTAGGAGAATAACTTGACCCTGGGAGGCTGAAGTTGCAGTGAGCCAAAATTGTGCCATTGCACTCCAGCCTGGGCAATAAAAGCAAAACTCCATCTCGAAAAAAAAAATGTATTTTAGGATAATATTTTGAGTATCTTTACCTCCATATGTACAATAAATATTATTGTGATTTTTAATCTTTAGTCTCTGTGAAGAAAACACAGGTGTGATTTCTAGTGTAGCTGAACATCACGTTTATTTGACAATATTGCATTTGTGTGTGGGTGTATGTGTGTGTAGCTACTCTTTACCTTTGTTCTCACTTAATGATTAGATATTAACAATTAATTCAGTAAAATGTATGTTTTGCAATATTTCTCCGTGTTATTATGCTTTAAATTAGTTTAATCATGACCCTATAATGTGTACATTTTAACCTTTTACTATAGGTCTCAATCTTACTTTGGTTCCTGTATTTGAATTTATGCTAATAAAGTCCTACAGCTAAAAAGGATTATATAAACATCTACATTTTTACTAGTATTCTGGTGTCATTTTAAATTATGTAATTAAATCAAATTTTAATTTGTATTATTATCTGAGTTCAGGATTTAATTTTTAATTTTCTTATAAATATTACGTAATTATTTCTGAACCATATATTGACTAATCTGCCCTTTATATGATGTGCATTATAGGAGCTTGGGATTGATTCATTTGCAAAGATGAATGCTTGAGAAGTAGATATTTAATCATAACATTTCAAAATCTACTGGATAACCTAGAATTGAGAAATAGCCTATAGGTTGAAAAACTCCTGTAGTGAAGAAAGAAGATAACTAATATACATTGACAATATAAATATTATAAGTATTTATTTTATTATCACCCTGAAATTTGATAATACAAACATGTAATATCTACGTATCATCCATATATCAGCTCATAAAAAATCAATACATTCTTCAAAAATTTAGCATAACAGAGAATGCACTCTCTCTCCTTGAGGGAATTAAGTTACAAATAAAAGTAAAACTAAGTAGATAAGTACATGGAAGTAGATGTTTAAAAACAGAGAAAAATATTTCTTTTGGATAACATAAAAACTCAATTGACAATTCCAATATTTCAAGAAGTTTGGCTGTGAACTGGGTTAGAGTTTTCCCCAGGAGACATTTGTCAATGTCTAGGGTTATTTTGGAGGTGTCAAGACTAGTGGAGGTGTGAAATTTAGAGGTCAAACGAAACACCTAGCATTGCTAGGGCAGCCTCCCACAACAAAGAATTCTCCGGTCCTAAAGGTAAGTTGCACCAAGGTTGAGAAACCATAATCTTTAAAGTAAACACTATGTAGCTATTCCAAGTGCTCAGGAAAACACATCAATGCTCTCGTAGGGAAAAGTGCAAACAGTTTAATTGCTGTACATGGTGACACAAATCCATGTTGTTAATCTAAGTGGAAGAGGCTGAAGCACAAAACGTAATTCAAAGAGTTTACTTGAGCCACAATGAGGACAGCTGCCTGGAAGAAACAGACCCAAGTATCCTTGGATATGAACTCCCTTTGGAGCTTTCCAACAAGCAGTTTCTTAAAGGCAAAAAAGGGACAAGAAGTGGGATGATGCAAAGAGGTTTGTCACAAATTCTCATTGTCTTATGGAAATAACATTTATTAGTGACTGGCTATACACTGTTAACACTATTATTGGGCGTGGATTATAGTGTCTGGTGTGGCATTATTGGTTAATTTATAGCTACTGTGGCAACAGCAAGCGGCCTAGATGAACACACAGCTCAAAGAGGAGCAGGACAGAACTGCTGTCTCATTTGAATATCTCTCTGGGCCTGATTATTTAAAAGGACTTGCGTTTCTCACATGAAAGTTATTTTCTTTTCTCAATGTCAATAAATGAGAATAAATAGACATAAAACACATCTTTTCGAGGATGAAGTAAATGGAATAAAAAACAAAACCCAAGCTGAGCAGAAATCATAGAGGGAAGAAAAGGTTATAAATGTATGGATTTTTCAAAGTGATTTTAGGCTATTAGGAATCAGTTAAATGTTGCGGGATTTTGTCTGGGTATGGGCTAAAAGAGAATGTCCCTTTTGCCTTCTGAAGTTTCCCTGAAAATCACTAATAGGAGGCAGATAAATAGTAGAAAAGTCATACAGGTTTCTGCAATGTGTGTACACTGGAGCCCTTAGAATGAAGACCCAGACACACGATGGGTGCAGAAGCTTATCTACCACATGAAGTTTACAGAAAGAATGGGGTCTTGGATCACAGGGGGGGAAAAAAAAGAAAAGTTATGTGAGAAAAGGACCCTGGCTAGCAGCAGTGGACTTATTACGTAGGTGAAACCTCACTGGGAGCAGTCCTCAGAGAGACGAGACAGAAAATGTTTCTTTCAGAGACCTCAGACTCTCAGTTAACGTTTCCTAGATCCAGACAAGGGGACAGACTTCAGAGAAAGTCTGGCTGCCTCAAGGCAGATTCTCTACCAATGCAAATCTCCTCAAGACAGCTTTGCAGCTATGTTTGCATTTCCAGCCCTTCTGAATAGCCATTTTGAAATATATCAAGGAAATATATTTTGGGGTAAAATATATTAGTTTCCTTCATACAGGTATAAAACGTACAGGAATAATTTTTGTCAATGTCTACTACAAATCCAATATAGCTGTAATTATAAAACCCACAAAATATTGAAGAAAAAATATGTAGAGTACATCACTTACAAATATTGATACTAAAATGCCAAATAAAAATAATATCCAACAACATTTGAAACAGTAAGACAAGAAATTGGCAAAAAATAAAACAAATATCCACCTTGGGGATGAAAGTGTGATTCCAAATTTGGTAATCCAATAATATTAATAATCATATTGATTAGCCCAAATAAAAAATAAATAGGGGATTCTCAGTACATGCTAAAGTATATTTGTTAAAAGGTAATATTCATGTCTTTAAAGATTTTAAATGCTATAAAGAGTCTGATATTCTATATGCAAACATGTGTATGTCCATTAGAAGAAGAGAGGCCTGATTTTAATGTTACTACATAGAGATAGAGAAGTGGATAGATTAATTTGCATATGCATAGAGAAAGCATAAAATAGAAATTTACTACCATACTTAAAGGAATTTAAATTCAACAATAAAATAATTCAAAGGTAAAATTTTATATATTTTTCACAGGTACATTAATATTAGATAATATTTATAATAATTGTGAAAATATTCAATGCTAAAATAAGATAGAATGTCTAAACCTCAGTGTTAAAACTAGTATAAATATTTGCTTGTTTATACAAAGG
Organism: Pan paniscus; assembly: GCF_029289425.2. Lineage (NCBI taxonomy): Eukaryota > Metazoa > Chordata > Mammalia > Primates > Hominidae > Pan > Pan paniscus. The sequence goes on along the minus strand of NC_073267.2, from coordinate 38,266,924 downwards.
AAATTCAAGCTCGACCTAAAATTATATAGGAAATAAAATAAAAATTTTAAGGGAGCTCTTTAATAACACAAACATATATATATACACACACACATATAACATGTATATATGTTATATGGGATAGATATAGATTTAACATATTATATCTATGTTTGTATCCATCTGTAACTACAGCTGTATGTATGTACATTTCTATATATTTACTCAGTGATATAAATATAGACTGGAAGAAATATAAAGGCACATATGATTCTTGGATTAAAAGGATTTAGTATCATAAAGACAAATTCTTTCCAAATTCACCTATGAATTCACAACAATATACAGTTTCATTTGTATAATTTAAACTTTTTAAATAAATTCCAAGACTCATTTAAAGGAATATACATGTAAACCAGCAGTAAAGAAAGAAGCAAGAGTGCACTAAACTAACTTGCTATTAAAATACATTTTTAAACTTAGTAACTAAAACTGAGCAGTACTGACTTGGAGTACTGGAATTTAGGTATATGGGATCTCAAAAGCATAGAGCTCAAAGGAGACCCCTGTATGCACGAGAGCTTAGGATGTGCTTTAGAAGGCATTACCAAACTACGGGCAAAGTTACTTTAGTGTCTCAGTCTTACTAGGTTTGAAAAGCCAGAGAAAAGACTCAAGGCCACCATATAAGAGCAAAACAAAAGGACAGGGAGAGAATGTGAAGACACTGAAACATTTTACATAAAGTTGTATAAAACATACTTTAAAGAAAATGTAAAGTTTAGGATATACATCAAAATTAGCAGAACCACTAAATAAATAAATAGGCATTGTAAAATAGCAAGAGAAAATTTAAATGGATTTCTAAAAAATATTTACACCAATGATTTTTAAAATATGTTTAAGAAATTCCGTATTTCACAGGGCAGCCTTTCACAACACAGATATGTTAAGACATAAAGGTCCTTCTGTTTTGAATTTACTAGTGTTTTTAGGGTTATAAATTCTTCTACCCTTGTCTTTTGTCTGATGGTGCAAAAAATTTTCATGAGCATGTAATTCTGAATGCCTGATGGATTGACATATATAATATGCTGCTAGTATTAAAATATGTGACGGAAAACGCATCCAATCTTCTCACTGTTTACATAAATTCTAGGTTTCTCCTATTTACCTCAAGCACGTATGGAGCAACTTCTTACCTTTTAATATTGCCATGGCATTCACATTGAACGTAAGTTGAACTCTCTCATATGGTAGCTGGGTTCAGATTCCCTTGACAATTTCCAGTTCTAACCCTCACTGTTCCTCAGTGTGGCTGGCCCAGATATTGACCCTACACAGTTGCCTCCTCCTGGTGACTACCCGCTATGGAACCGTTGGATACAACCTACATGACTCACCCCACAGACCTCACAGCCCACATGGACAGTCCTCACATGCCAGAGTGACCTGCTCAGTTGCAGCGGGAGCCAAGAAATGTGCCTGCTAGCACTCACCCCACCGACTAGAGCCCCGTGGAAAGCTTATTTGGGTAAAGTTCTGGGCCAAATAAAGGCTGGAGTCCCACAGACCCCTTTTCTCTCTCTTGCTCACCACTCATCTTCCCCATTTTGTTCAGCCCTATGAGGTGTGCTACTGTATTAGTCCATTTTCACACCGCCGGTAAAGACATGCCCAAGACTGGGTAATTTCCAGAAGAAAGAGGTTTAATAGACACACAGTTCCACATGGGTGGGTAGGCCTCACAATCATGGCACAAGGTGAAAGGCACGTCTCACATGGCAGCAGACAAGACAATAGAGCTTGTGCAGGGAAACTCCCCTTTATAAAACCATCAGATCATGTGAGACTTATTCACTATCAGAAGAACAGCATGGGAAGGACCTGCCTCCATGATTCAAATACCTCCCACCTGTTCCCTCCCACAACATGTGGGAATTCAAGATGAGATTTGGCTGGGGACGCAGCTAAACCCTCTTCTCAGCTACCCTCTTCTCAGCTACCCTCTTCTCTCTGGATCTGTGAGTAATAAACCTACTTCTGTGATTTCCCATGTTTGGTTCTGTGGCCTCCATGTGTCTGAGCTGACCTACACTGGAACCTAACTCTCCTCCTGGCCAGGGTCTCTCGGAGTGGCTCTTGTCAGAAATACACAGGACACAGGTCAGGCAACAGTGACCAGGCAACTCCTAGTCTCAACAGATGTTCTGTGAGAGGGAGGCCTGGTCTTGGGATGCACACCTGGCCACTGCTGGGCTAAGGAAGTGTCCTGTGAAAGGCACATGTTAAGCATCCACAACCCACTGCCTAGAACCCCAGAAAGGCAGGGCTCCAATTGACAGTCACTCTCCAGAGACAAACCTCAAGCCCTAACTGGAGGAAAATAAAACAATGTAAAAATTTGAATTTATCTTACTACTTCAATGATCCAGTAAGACATTCTATGCCTGTACACCACATATTTTCTTCGATTGTGGATATATTTTAGATAGAATTTTATGTCTGGCTTTCACTTTAGCCTGGTCCCTACCTCAAGCATAAGGTAAAGATTTTCCATGTGTTCTTTTCTGGTACTACTACCGGCCAGTGTGGGGTCATGTCCTAGTCTATCTTGAGGGAACCCCCCTATTCATTATTGTCAGAGTGAGACTGTTAAGTCTTGATTTCCCTGGACAACTTCACTGCATGACTTTTAATATGATTTTTAAATATACCCTTTACTGGACAATAAATTATATCCTTATATGAGTAAGAGATATGGTCAGGAAGAGGCATTGCCTTATTGAGCTTTTCTGTTTGGTGAACTCTCATATGTTCTCCTCACCCACCCGTCACCTCTAAACCGTATTGTTCCAAGACAACAAACAACTCGAGTGTGTATCTTTCACCACTGGATTTGTCTTTGCTCCATAAAGCTTAATGCTTAATAGGGTTTCTGTTAGCATTTTCTCTATTTATTTTCCCATAAAATATCACAGGCCTTCTTAATATGGAATTATGGGTGATTTCCTTCAATCTGCATCATATCAAGTTGAGGTTCATGTTGATGGAAAGTAAAACATACGTTTAAATTATCAGTAATGATGTTTTCCCCTCCTTTTTAGCACATGTGCCTGTGATACAAGCACATTGTAATACAATTCTAGTCTCATGCTTTGATCATTCCTAAGATGAAAATAACATTTTTAGATGAAATATCTGAGTTTTATGAGGCCTTTAGTATGTGATGTGATAGAATATCAGAAGACCATACTTTTTTCTAGTTTTCCATGGAATTCTATCATTGTTTCATCTTTACTCCTACCAGAGTAATTTTCCAAAATAGATATCTTGTCATTCTTCTTGTTGTTATCAGTAAATAAGTTAAATGAAAAGCTAGATTATATAATTTATCTGGAACAAGAAAGTAGAATTGAATCTATAATCATTAATGAGACTAACCAGTCAATTACACAGATAGGCATTTTACATTTTGAAGGTCATATGGACCCATTGTCAGATATATAATTATTTATGTCTGCATGGACATCACCTGTGCATATTTATGTAGCAATCAATGAGTGCCGATTTTTATTTTTATTATATATATTTTTTGAGATAGGTTCCTGCTTTGTTGCCCAGGCTGGAGTGCAGTGGTGCAATCACTGCTCACTGCAGCCTCAACCTCCCAAGCTCAAGCAATCTTTCCACCTTGGCCTCCCAAATAGCTAGGACAACAGGTGCACATCACCATGCCCAAGTTTTTTTTTTTTTTTAACTTTTGATAGAGACTGGGTCTTGCTATGTTGCCCAGGTTGCTCTTGAACTACTGGGCTCCAAGAATCCTCTCATTTCAGCCTCTTCAACTGCTGGTATTACAATCATGAGCCATCATATGGGCTGGAAGCTGATTTTTAAAATACTGAGATCATATAGATCACAGCACCTGAAAAAATAGACAACACCAAGCTTTATGTTAAAAGGTGTGAGGGTATCAATATTGTTGTGGCTATTGGGGAGGAAAGCATTAGTAAAACCAGTGAGTTAAAGCTGTTGCTTTAAACTTTGGCTTTAATTTAACAATTGTTCTCTGGGGTGACAGTATGTATGTAACCATGCTATGCCCATTCACAGATGCACTAGAGGGAAGAATTTCTCAAAGACAACTGTTCTAAGATTGAAATTAAACCATACTGGGTTTGAAAAGAGAAAGTCCAGGAATTACCAAATATTTTAGATATCAAATAAAAGAGAATGCCAGGTATGCGATGATAATCAGCAATGCTTGTTCACACAATACATCAAATCAGTATTTGAATGAGCTTTTGAATTACAAGGGCAAATGGATCAAGTCTTGACTCTTTGGTAGATAAATCTTATTAGGCTGAGATGTGTTTTCCTGTGTTTTTCCACAAGGAGATTACAAATTTGCAAACCTCAGCTGCTCTCATTTTATGCTGTCACCAAGCCAAAAGCTGAAGTTCATCAATCAATGTGTCTAAGTGTTCACTAGTTATATACCATTTTGTAGTTTAAGCTATCTTTCCAACTTCCTAAATCATCACCTTCATTTGATCTTTTTCCACTATCACTTCTTTATTGACCATATAAAGAATATACATAAGTTCTTATTTTGTTATTGTTCATTTTAGTCTAATTTCATCAAAATATCATAATCTTTTAATTTCATTTTAATTTCAAAGATTAAATCAAACCTACATAGAAATGAGTGTAAGATTTTCATTTGCAAGATTGTTATTTTGGCATGAATTTGCTATCCTCCCTCCTGCACATAGAGATCATTTCCATATGCGTGATTTCAAACATCCAAGTGCAGTATTAAAAGCAGTTGTAAATTATGGTTCTCCTTTTCATGATACAATTACTATATAAATTTCCTCTTGCCACTGTAACCAATTACCACAATCTTCATATCTTACAATAAAGTGACGGTTAATCCTACAGTTCTGGAGTTCAGAAGCCTTAAATGAGACTCACAGGGCTAACATCAAGTTTTGGGCAAGGCTGCAGTCTTTCTGAGGGCTATGTGGCAGAATCTATGTACTTGATTTTTTTCAGTATCCAGAGGCCACCTTTATTCTTTGGAACGTGACCGCATTCTTATATCCATTTTTTTTTTTGAGATGGAGTCTCCTTCTGTTGCCTAGGCTGGAGTGCAGTGGCACGATTTCAGCTCACTGCAACCTCTGCCTCCCGGGTTCAAGCGATTCTCCTGCCTCAGCTTCCTGAGTAGCTTGGACTACAAGCACGTGGCACCATGCCCACTTAATTTTTTGTATTTTTAGTAGGGATGGGGTTTCACCATGTTAGCCAGGATGTTCTTGATCTCCTGACCTCGTGATCCACCCACCTCAGCCTCCCAAAGTGCTGGGATTAGGCGTGAGCCACCGTGCTGGGTCCTCATTCTTGTATCTTAAAAGTCAGTGATGTTGGGTAATTTCGCATGCCACCACCTCCATGGTTGCCTTTCTTCTGCCTTCTTCTTTCACTTATAAGGAAGCTTGTGATTTCATTGATCCCACCCATTTAAGATAATCTCTCCATCATTTTATCGCAACCTTAATTTCACTTGAAATCTAATTTCCCACTGCCATGCAACCTAACATATTTTTATGTTAGACTCTGGGTATTAGGACGTGAACATTTTTGGGAAGCCATTCTTTTGTCTACAGCAGACATAATCTATTTACCTGCAGATTAAAGTTTTCTTTATTTTTCTGCCTCCCTCTCTTAATTTTTTTAGATAATATGAATTGTAGTAAAAAGAAAGAAAGAAAAGAAAGAAAGAAAAAAGAGGAAGGAAAGAAGGAAGGAAGGAAAGAAAGAAGAAAGAAAAGAAGGAGGAAATGAGAGAAGGAAGGAAGGGAGGGAGGGAGGGAGAAAGGGAGGAAGCGAGAAAAAAGAAAGCAAGAACACAAGAAAGAAAGAAAGAGAAAGAAAGAAAGGAGGAAGGGAGGAAGGAAAGGAGGAAGAGAGAATGATAAAAGGGAGGAAAGTGAAGAAACAAAGAAAATAAAGAGAAGGTAGGAAGGAAGGAAGGAAGGAAGGAAAAAGGAGGGAAGGGAGGAAGAAAAGGAGGGAGGGAGGAAGGGAGAAAAAAGGAAAGAAAGCAAGAAAGTGAGAAAGAAAAAATAAGAGAAAAGAAGGAAGAAAAGAAGGGAGGGAGAAAGGAAGGGAGGGAGGAGGGAAGGAAGAATAAGAGGAAAGAAAGAAGAAAGGAGAAAAAAGAAAGAAAGGAAAAATAAAAGAAAGAGGAAAAGAAGAAAGGAAGGAAGAAGGCAAGGGAAGGGAAGAGAAGAGAAAGGAAGATGGAAAGAAGGAAGGAAGACCGCAAGTATTAGAAATTCTGGGTTTATTAGAGAATATGCCATACTGTTTTTCTTTTCACTTGAAAGGAAAGAGTATCTGCCATTGAAGATTTGATGTCTTGTTGGTGATATTGTTGTTCTTATCTTCCATATGATTAGTGAGTTTGTGCCTAGTCTGTCCATTACTAAGACAAAAGTATTGAAGTCTGCAAATGTAACTTTGAATTTTTCTAGTTCACCTTTGATTTCTTTTGTGATTTGCCTCATGTATTTGGAGGTTCTGTTGTTAACTGCATATCCTAATTAGTAGGATGTTTACATCTTCTTGAGAATTGATTATTATATTATCTATTATCTCTCATCTCTGATACTATTTCTTGTTCTGAACTCTGTTGTGTCTAATATCAATGTGGTCCTTCCACAGCCTTATTTTAGTGTTTCCATGATATGGCTTTCTCCATATCTTGATGATAACCTATTTATATCTCTATATATTTGGAGCAAGATATAAAATTTAGAGTTGATTTTTTAAAGATTTTTCAAGATGTAATTCTTATTTGTTTTTGTTCTATTTGACATTCTCCGAGTTTCCTATATCTGAAGTTTGATTTTCTGTCACTTCTTTTAGAATATTTTTGGCAGTTATTTTGAAAAATATTTCTTTTGGCTGCATAAATGTCTTCTTTTGAGAAGTGTCTGTTCATGTCCTTCACCCACTTTTTGATGGGGTTGTTTGTTTTTTTCTTGTAAATTTGTTTGAGTTCATTGTAGATTCTGGATATTAGCCCTTTGTCAGATGAGTAGGTTGTGAAAATTTTCTCCCATTTTGTAGGTTGCCTGTTCACTCTGATGGTAGTTTCTTTTGCTGTGCAGAAGCTCTTTAGTTTAATTAGATCCCATTTGTCAATTTTGGCTTTGGTTGCCATTGCTTTTGGTGTTTTAGACATGAAGTCCTTGCCCATGCCTATGTCCTGAATGGTAATGCCTAGGTTTTCTTCTAGGGTTTTTATGGTTTTAGGTCTAACGTTTAAGTCTTTAATCCATCTTGAATAGATTTTTGTATAAGCTGTAAGGAAGGGATCCAGTTTCAGCTTTCTACATATGGCTAGCCAGTTTTCCCAGCACCATTTATTAAATAGGAAATCCTTTCCCCATTGCTTGTTTTTCTCAGGTTTGTCAAAGATCAGATAGTTGTAGATATGCGGCGTTATTTCTGAAAACACATGAAAAAATGCTCACCATCACTGACCATCAGAGAAATGCAAATCAAAACCACAATGAGATACCATCTCACACCAGTTAGAATGGCAATCATTAAAAAGTCAGGAAGCAACAGGTGCTGTAGAGGTTGTGGAGAAATAGGAACACTTTTACAATGTTGGTGGGACTGTAAACTAGTTAAACCACTGTGGAAGTCAGTGTGGCAATGCCTCAGGGATCTAGAACTAGAAATACCATTTGACCCAGCCATCCCATTAGTGGGTATATACCCAAAGGACTATAAATCATGCTGCTATAAAGACACATGCACACGTATGTTTATTGTGGTATTATTCACAATAGCAAAGACTTGGAACCAACCCAAATGTCCAATGATAGACTGGATTAAGAAAATGTGGCACATATACACCATGGAATACTATGCAGCCATAAAAAATGATGAGTTCATGTCATTTGTAGGGACATGGATGAAATTGGAAATCATCATTCTCAGTAAACTATCGTAAGAACAAAAAACCAAACACCACATGTTCTCACTCATAGGTGGGAACTGAACAATGAGAACACTTGGACACAGGAAGGGGAACATCACACTCTGGGGACTGTTGTGGGTTGAGGGGAGTGGGGAGGGATAGCATTGGGAGATATACCTAATGCTAGATGACGAGTTAGTGGGTGCAGCACACCAGCATGGCACATGTATACATATGTAACTAACCTGCACAATGTGCACATGTACTTAAAGTATAATAAAAAAATAAATAAAAATAAAATAAAAAAAGAAAAAGTCTCCATTCAAACTGCTGTCACATATAAAATCTATTTTATAAGTCTGTATTTTTCTGTTATCTTGGCCTTTGTGGGCAGTAGTGTGTTTTAACCGAGCAAACTGTCCTTCAAATAATGAAGCCGAAGTCAGCTTACCTGCTTGCCATGTTTCTTCCCCTTCCATTTTTCTAACCTCAGGATAATTGTAAGAATGAATTAAGATTTGTGTTTAAGGCTGGGCACAGTGTCTCAGGCCTGTAATCTCAGCACTCTGGGAGGCAGAGACGGATGTATCGCTTGAGCTCAGGAGTTCAAGACCAGCCTGGGCAACATACAGAGACTGTCTTGTATAATTAAATTAAAATTTAAAAAAAGAAGAGGAAAAGACCTGTGTTTCAAATTTTAAAAAAGGGGGGAAGCGTAATGCAAAATGCGGACAATGCCAGCTATGATTGGGAAAAATAATTTTTCCTACAGCATTATCTGTAGACTTGTATTAGCAGCATACTGATCATAAGCGTTTTGCTTTCCTCAAATATGATGAGGTAAGCTACTTTAAAGTGTGGTGGGGCTTTCTTCTGCGTGGCTCCTGGAGGTGTTGAGTGCCAATTTAGCCAAATAATTAGGGTTTAGTTTTGATATGGATAAGGGAGACCAGCTTCATTCATGGTGCACACACAGTTTTGCCAGTAAGAAAAAAAAAAAGCAACCTGAATGTTCCTACTCATTAGATGCTATCTGGAGAGCTCCTACCCCACCCCCACCAAGGCCCGGGCCCTTAAAAAGACTCAATGCAGCCTTTCTGTATCTCATACTGTATTCTGCAAGATGCTCCTGTGAAAGAAAGTTGTGCTGCATCAGCCATCTCCCTCCTGAAGATCCCTCCGGATGAGGATTTGTGTTTTGAAGGTTCTGAGAAGTCCTGCAACAACAGTTCTCAAATTTATTTGTTCAGGGGATCTTTTCTTCCACTGAAAGTAGTTGGGGAGACACGGCCTTAAGCCTTGAGCAGAGAAAGAGACAAGAAACTGTTGCCTCACTTACAACCAAGTGTTGTGTTTATGTTTTAGGTTTTTATGAAACTGAGGTGCTGTTTGAGGTTCTAAATGAAATTGGGTGGTTGAAGAGAGGCTGGTATTCCTGTAGACTTAGCCAGCCATGGGAGGTTGCTTTTTGTTGAAGGAGTTGTTTTACAAAGGGAAATAGGGTGTCTCCTGGGCATCGCATTAGCACTTAAATACATGTATCACTGAAATGTAATGAAATGATGAAAAGACGAAATGAAATGAAATGATGAAACGACATGATGAAATGAAGAAATGAAATGATGAAATGATGAAATGATGAAATGGTGAAATGAAATGATGAAATGAAATGAAATGATGAAATGAAATGAAGTGAAATGATGAAATGAAATGATGAAATGATGAAATGAAATGGTGAAATGAAGAAATGATATGAAATGATGGAATGAAATGATGAAGTGAAATAATGAAATGATGAAATGACGAAATGAAATGATGAATTGATGAAATGAAATGATGAAATGAAATGAATGACGACATGAAAAGATGAAATGAAATGAAATAATGAAATGAGATGAAAGGTTGAATTGATGAGATGAAATGAAGTCATGAGGTGAAATGATGAGATGAAATGAAATCATGAGATGAAATGATGAAATGATGAGATGAAGTGAAATGATGAAATGATGAGATGAAGTGAAATGAAATAAGTAAATGAAAGGATGAAATGATGAGATGAAATGATGAAATGGAATGATGAAATGAAATGATGAAATGGTGAAATGAAATGAGGAAATGAAATGAAATGATGAAATGAAATGAAGTAAAGTGATGAAAGGAAATGAAATGAAACAAAAAAAGAAATGAAAAGTTCAAATGATAAAATGAAAAAATGATATGAAATGATGAAATGAAATCAAATGATGAAATGAAGTGAAATGATTAAATGATGAAATAATGAAATGAAATGATGAAATGATGGAGATGAAATGAAATGATCAAATGAAATGAAATGACGAGATAAAAGATGAAATGAAATGAAATGATGAAACGAAATGACGAGATTAAAAGATGAAATGAAATGAGATGAAATGAAATGATGAGATGAAATGAAATCATGAGATGAAATAATGAAAAGATGAGATGAAGTGAAATGATGAAATGAGATGAAATGATGAAATGATATAATGAAATGAAAGGATGAAATGATGAGATGAAATGATGAAAGGATGAAATGAAATGAAATGATGAAATGAGGAAATGAAATGATGAAGTGAAATGATGAAATGATTAAATGAAAAGATGAAATGATGAAATGATATGAAATGATGAAATGAAGTCAAATGATGAAATGATGAAATAAATGAAATGAAATGATGAATTGATGAAATGAAATGACGAGATGAAAAGATGAAATGAAATGATGAGAGGAAGTGAAATGATGAGATGAAATGAAATCATGAGATGAAATGATGAAATGAGATGAAGTGAAATGATGAAATGAAATGTTGATATGAAATGATGCAACGGAATGATGAAATGAAGTGATGAGATGAAATGATGAGGTGAAATGATGAAATGAAATGATGAAATGAAAAGATGAAATGAAATGAAATGATGAAATGAAATGAAATGAAATGATGAAATGAAATGAAATGATGAAATAGATGAACCAAAAATACTTATTCATTTTTTTCTTGGCATCCTTCTAAGAGTATTTTAGTGAGGTTAATTTCTAAGAATAAATTGCTATTCAATGGCTATACAGGTGGCCTTTGCACCACAGGGGTTTGAAATGTGCAGGTCCACTTTGCAAAACCAACAATTCTACATCCTTCTCCACACCCTGCCCATGAAAAGGATGAGGATGAAGACCTGTTTGATCATCTACTTCCATTTAATAACTAGTAAATATATTTTCCTTCTGATTTTCTTTTTCTTTTCTCTGACATGTTTGTTAAGAATACAGTATATAAGACATATAACATATTAAATATGGGTTAATTGAGTGCGTGTGTTATTTGTAAGGCTTACAGTAGGCTATTAGTAGTTAAGTTTTGGGGGAGTCAAAGTTATAGTGGATTTTCTACTGTGCAGTGGGGCCAGCACCCCAACCTCCATGTTGCTTAAGGGTCAACTGTACATGTTATTTCCTTTCCTGTAAGAGAAAAATGAGGAGAAGGTCTTTTCTCCAATAAGTGTATTCAAAATGTAGCAGACCTGAAATGTGTTGGCGCCACCATTTTGCGTCTCACTTTGAAAACTTATTATTAAAAATCGTACTAAAGCCTACCTTACTTTTCCAAGCTTAGAAAAAATGTTACAAAGAAAAGGGGTGAAACCATGCTAGTTTGCACTGAAATTTGAAATTATCTTTTAAAAATATATTTTTACTTTAATTACTTCCAAAATAGAGATCAGTTGCAAACAAATGGCAGGTCACTCTAATCCACCCTATGACTGCACTTAGATTCATGAGGAATTGTGCCATCTAGAAAGGTCAGAGAAGAGGAATGGAGTGCTCTGCGTCTTGAAATATAAACATGCACATAGCCACATGCTTTGATTCTCTTATCACTGTGTACTTAATGATAGGAAGAGGACATGTTTGTGTATTTTTATGCTAATTATTATCCAAGTTGTTAATGATTTAGGCTTTCAGAACCATATAAAGATTTTTTCTTTCTTATATAAACTATCTTGCATTGTTCTTCTGATCATATGAGGGATAAATTTGCCTAAATATTCTTCAGACCATAATATGATGTCCATATAAATGCCAGTAGCCAGAGTAGAATCAACCACAACTGCCTTTGTAATTATTTAAAGCATGTGTGCCTATAAGTAATTGGCATTTTATATAATCAAGAATCTTTGAAATAATACTCTCTCAACTATTTGAAATATGGGTCACATATATTAATTTTATATGCAAATATATATATAATATCATTGTATATGAAACTAAATTTTGGACTTAAAACAGCTTCTTAGGATCTTGATTTAAATGTTCACAGTAATATTTGACTTAAAAAAATTCAGCACACTGTCACTATGATGATAAAAATTACTATAAAATTATTTAAAAATTTTTTCCACACTAACATTTAGAACATTCTCACATTTGTGGTTAAAACCTATTGTGATTGTTCTTAGAATTTAGATAAAAAATGTTCCAGAAAGTTTGAAGAGAAGCACTTTAGTCAATTTTTATTTGTTCAAGCATGAAGAAACGGCATTTCATTGACATTTTAAAAGCTATTCAGATTCCCTCTTTGAATTGAAGTGTTTCAAAGATATCTTATTTTAAAATACCAAAATAGGAATAGAATATGAAGGGCTGGTTATGAGTAATATGATACACTTTTATGAGAGGATGAGATTACAATAACAATACCTCCTCTCATAGAATAGCCAGCAAGTCTCCACTAAATAACAATGCCTTGATTTTATAGATGTTTAATCATGGATATTGAGTTAATGTGAACCATTGATAGACACAGGAGTTTATTAAAGAATTATGTAATATCTTTCAAGTATTTAGAATAGTGTTCAAATTAAGCCTGCATCCCCATGATTTTCAGAGTTGCTGATGCCTAATAAACTCAACCCCTTGTATGCCAAAATTGGCTTAAAGCCCACCCGTTACCCAAGCTACACTTCAAGTATCAAAGTTCAAAAATGTAATTTTTAATATGCAAGAGTTTGAAGAATTCACTACTCACACTTTCTTGAACAGTCTATCCAAGTGCATCAAGCAAAATGTGAGTAAAGAAATTTTGACCAAAGGATTGATAGTAATGTTGAATACATTTAATAGTAGATCTAAGATTAAAAGGTGAGAGTGAGGGTGAGAAGAGTGTATGAATGCTTTGTGTTCTGACAAAGAGAATGTAGCACCCATGCCCTACCTGCTTGGTTGCATTGCCAGTGCCCACGGTAGGCTATTTTATCCAGGTTTTTAGTTTTTGTTTTGTTTTGTTTTGTTTTTTTCTTTTCAGGAGAGTTAGTCCAAGACCAATAACTCCATAACTGGTAGAATTGGAAGACTTTAATAGTGCTTAACATTTTGTACATAACTTTATAACAGTTTTCTTTTTCTTTTTTTCTGACAGATTCTTTTCAATATACCCTATCATGGTTGAACTCAAAGTCATTGCTTATTTAAAATCTACAACTGCTGACGTTTTGTAACCTTCGCGTTCCAAGTAATTGGTTTTTTGTTCATTTTCTGTATTTTTCTCCATCACTCTACCTAGATATTTGTTAGATTTAATATTTTAATTTGAGATGGAGTCTTGCTCTGTCGCCCAAGGTGGAGTGCAGTGGCGTGATCTCAACTCACTGCAACCTCCAACCCCCACGTTCAAGCAATTCTCCCACCTCAGCCTCCCAAGTAGCTGGGATTACAGGTGCATGCCACCATGCCAGGCTAATTTTTGTATATTTAGTAGAGAGTGGGTTTCACCATGTTGGACCAGGCTGTTGTCGAACTCCTGACCTCAGGTGATCCACCTGACTCGGCCTCCCTAAGTGCTGGGATTACAGGTGTGAACCATGGCGCCTGGCTATTTCCTTCATTCTTTATGTTTATTTTACTGGTTTTATCTCTCTCTCTCTCTCTCTCACTGTTTCTCTCCTTCTCACATTCACTTTGCAGTTGTCAAATAGCCCAGGTGATGTTACAGATTTACTCCTTATAAAAGGAGGCATTACACATTACACATGCATCTTAGTGGCCTTACAAAAGTGTTTGGTTCATTTGTATTGACTTTAAAATATTTCAATATTCATTAAAATAGCTTTGAACCAATATTATTAGACCTACATTTCTAGCTTTCTTTTTTGTATTGTTATCTACCTTCATTGCTGTCTGTTTAAGAAATATATTCTATGTCACGTTATTTCCGTGAAAATTGTTTGAATTTGTGGTATGGTCTAGAAAATGTTAATTTTTGTAGGTATTCTGTATGAACATGAAAATAACATGAATTATAATATTCATGTTTCTTATATAACATTTGCCCTTTCTAAAATCCACTAGCTTTTTTTAAAACTTACTCTTTTAATTTTTTCTTTTATGTATTACTGAAAGATGTGTGTTTGAAATGTCTATAATGATTTGAGAGCTTATCCATTTCTACTTACTTTCTGATATTTTTGCTTTATATAATTTGACTCTCTCTCTAAATACATGTGTGCGTGTGTGTGAGAGAGTGTGTGGTGTCTGTGTATATATGTATATATGTATCAGGCTAATGCACATTTAAGTCATCACATCTTCTTAATAACTTAAAACTTTTGTCACACTGGTTAGACTAACTTATTTTAATACATATTTCTAACTTACATTCTATTTTGTCTATATAGCAAGTTTTAAAAAATTATATTCATGTAGTATGTTTGTATGTATATTATATATACACAGTATCTGTATTGTATGAACTTCAAAGTTTCTGTAAATTTATATATTAGTTGCCTCTCTTGTAATTATGATAGAGATGTTTTTTTTTAATTTTGCCAATCATTGTATTTTAACAAAAACATTGTCTACTTAGGTTTAAGTTAATCTTTGATCATTTATACTTAATTCGTTTTATTAATTTGTTGCATATGTATATATGTAATGTCTCATTTTCTCCTATCAGTTTCTGTCTTCTTGTTTTTAAATTATGACTTTTATTTTTATTGTTTTCAAAAATAACAACAGAGAAATGCATAATGTCCAGTGAATTTATTAAAGTTCCAAAGTCGGTCGCCCGCATGGCTCATGCCTGTAATCTCAACACTTCGAGAGGCTGAGGCATGTGGATCACGATGTCAGGAGTTGGAGACTAGCCTGACCAACATGGTGAAACCCAGTCTCTACTAAAAATACAGAAATTAGCCAGGCATTGTGGCATGTGGCTGTAATCCCCGCTACTCAGGAGGCTGAGGCAGGAGAATTGCTTGAACCTGGAAGGCAGAGGTTGCAGTGAGCCTAGATGGCACCACTGCACTCCAGCCTGGGCAAAAGAGTGAGTGAGACTCCTTCTTAAAATAAATAAATAAATAAATAAAGAGTTGCAACGTCATACTCACCTTTCTGCTCTTATCAGACAATTAAGGGGTCTTTGAATACTTCAGCCCTAATAATTTGCTTCCTAACATACATATTGCAGTGCTTATCTAATTTTAAATATCTTTTGGTTTCAACACCTAATTTTTTCTTTAGATCTGTCTGTATGTTTACAATATATTTTGCTCTGTGTTCATACTTTGATTTCAGAACTTTAACCTTTCTGAAGCATGTTTTCAGAGTTTCTTTTTAGTTTCTTTAGTGGAATTCTGCTGGAGGCGTTTTGTTTTTTGTCTCTAAATATGTTATTTAGCCATAGGTTGATGAATATTTTTCTTGGTTAAGAATTTCAGAATGGCATTATTATTCTTAACAAATAATATCGTTTATTTTACCTTTCATTCTTTCAGATTTCAATTTGATTAAAAGTAATTTGATTTTTCTAGTGCTAATTGAGACATTTTTCAGTTCCTGATTATTTACTATTTCTCTAGGAGATAGGTAGGTGTGGGATTACCTCCATTGTAGCTTGCTTAGAATGCATGGAATTTTTGAATATGCAGATTAGTGTCTTACAAAAGTCTAGAGAACTTTCAGCCAAAATACCATCACATATTGTCCCTTCCCAGTTCCCTTCTTCTATGAGAACACTCACTAAACACATGCTACATTTTCTCACTGTGTCTTCCATGTCTCTTAATGATTCTGTCCACATTTTGCATTTTTTTAAATTTTCTGTAATGCATTCTGAAATATTTATGAACTCTCACCATGGCCATGTCTAATCTGATGAGTTCATTTTTGAGTTTTTAATTTAAAATACTATATTTTTATACAAACTACTTTTCAAATTTGCTACATCAATTTTTTAGTCTCCTAAAATATATTCTTTTTATTTTAAATTTTTTTAAAGCAAATGCGCTTTATAATCTAACAGTGATATTTCTACTAATGAACCTTTGTGGATCTGTTTGTACTCTTTTTCTGCTTTCCTTTCAAATGGTGGAATATCATTTCCTTGTGTACTTAGATGCCTTTGAATGACAAATATTTATTTTTCTCTGAAAATTATTTTTGTGCACTTTTGAGTATTAGTAAGAAGAAAACTTGCCAAAGACAATTTGAATTTTTTTGTGAGTCTACTAAAGGCACCACCATTCTGGGACCTCATTACATTAATTCTTGGCCTAAAGGTGTTTGGACGTATGTTTGGACGGCATATCTAAACTATTTTTAAATTAATTGCTGTAAATCATTAATGATTGGGTTTCTTCAAATCTGTTCAATCTCAAGACATTTTTCTTTGCCATTTCCAGGGAATGTGAAATGGGATTAATTTACCTCTGATTCTTCTTTATACTGAGGATAGAAATTTTGGTCCTAGCTTTAGGGAGGAGCTCCTGTGTGATGCCCTATCTTGGGAAAAACTATGTATTTCTTTACTGTCCTATGTGATGTATGACAGTAGGAATCTGCACTCATTCATTTTGGTACATGTCCGTAGGGCAAAATCAGTTTCGGTGTTTAGGTATATTTTGTCTGCTCACTGCATTCCCATGGTTTTGATATTATATTTTACTATTTTTTGTGAACATATCAATGCTTCAGTTTTTTTTCCAGTAATATAATCAACTATATTATGAGAAAGAGAAAAATTTTGATAAAACACAAATTTCATGTTTTCCTACTCTAATTGGCTTTTACGTAAAAATACAGGTAAAGTTTATTTGT
Source organism: Pan paniscus (assembly GCF_029289425.2). Classification (NCBI taxonomy): domain Eukaryota; kingdom Metazoa; phylum Chordata; class Mammalia; order Primates; family Hominidae; genus Pan; species Pan paniscus. The sequence goes on along the minus strand of NC_073267.2, from coordinate 38,249,831 downwards.
GCTTTTTTGCTATTTCTGTTTTGCTATTCTCTGTTTGTCTATGTCTTCTCCACATAGACACAATTAGGGAATTTTGTACACTCTTGTGAGAACTGCTTTGATATTAACAAAATGTATTTCTCGAACTCCTAGGTATAAAACTCAAGTATCTACAATTTAAATTCTTTTTCGCTCACTTCTATTATGTTTCCAGTCTCAATAGAAATCTTTGCCCAACCAGGAATTCAAGCATTATTCTAATATTTCTCACACATCACAGATACAGATTAAATTTTCTAGATCTTCCTAAATACTATCATTTTTCACTACTTGAATCTTAACTGTTAAGTTCAAGGCTGGGTGACAGAGTGAGATATTCTCAAAACAAAAAAATGGAATGGAATGCAGTGGAATGGAATGGAATGGAATGGAGTGGACTGGAGTGGAATGGATTGGAGTGAAGTGGAGTGGAGTGGAATGGAGAGGAATGAAATGTGATGGAATGGAATGGAATGAAGTGGAGTGGAGTGGGGTGGACTGGAGTGTAGTGGAAAGGAGCGGAAAGGAATGGGACAGAGTGGAATGGAGTGGAGTGGAGGTCAGTGGAGTGCAGAGGAGGGGAATGGAGTGGAATGGAATCGGATGTAATGGAATGTAGTGGAGTGCAGCAGAGTGGAACGGAGTGGAATGGAATGGAATGGAATGGAATGGAATGGAATGGAATGGAATGGAATGCAATGGAATAGAATGTAATGCAAAGGAAAGTTGACATGTAATGTGAGCTGAGATTGTGCCACTGCACTCCAGCCTGGGTGACACAGTGATATCCTGTTGAAAGAAAGGAAAGAAATGCAGTGGAGTGAAATGGAATGGAATGGAATGGGATATAGTGGAATGGAGAGGAATGGGGTGGAGTGGAGTGGAGTGGAATGGAGTGGAGTGGAATGGAATGGGGTGGAGTGGAGTGGAGTGGAATCGGATGGAATGGAAAGGAGTGGAGTAGACTGGAATGGAGTGGAGTGGAGTGAAATGGATTGGAGTGGAGTGGAGTGGAGTGGATTGGAATGGAATGGAATGGAATGGTGAAATGAAATGTGAGCTGAGGTTGTGCCACTGTGCTACAAGCTGGGTGACAGAGTGAGATACTCTCGAAAGAAAGAAATGGAATGGAATGCAGTGGAATGGAATGGAATGTACTGGAGTGGACTGGAGTGGAGTGGAGTGGAGTGGAATGGAGAGGGATGGAATGGGATGGAATGAAGTGGAGTGGAGTGGGGTGGAGTGGAGTTCAGTGGAGTGGAGAGGAGTGGAATGGAGTGGAATGGAATAGGATGTAATGGAACATACTGGAGTGGAGTGGAGTGGAACGGAGTGGAATTGAATGTAAAGGTATGGAATGGAATGGAATGGAATGCAATGGAACGCAATGGAATAGAATGCAATGCAATGGAAAGTTGACATGTAATGTGAGCTGAGAATGTGCCACTGCACTCCAGCCTCAGTGACACAGTGATATCCTGTTGAAAGAAAGGAATGGAATGCAATGGAGTGAAATGGAATGGAATGGAATGGAGTGGAGTGGAGTGGAGTGGAATGAAGTGGAGTGGAGTGGAATGGACTGGAGTGGAGCAGAATGGAATGGAATGGAATGGAATGGAGAAAAGAAATGTGTGCTGAGATTGTGCCACTGCGCTACAGCCTGTGTGACAGAGGGAGATCCTGTCAAAAGAAAGGAGTGGAATGGAAGGGATTGGAATGAAATGGAATGGAATGGATTGGAGTTGAGTGGAGTGGAATTGAGTGGAGTGGAGTGCAGTGGAATGGAATGGAATGGAATGAAATGGTGAAATGAAATGTGAGCTGAGATTGTGCCACTGCACACGAGCCTGGATGACAGAGTGAGATCCTGTCCAAAGAAAGGAATGGAATGGAATGGAGTGGAATGGAATGGAATGGAGTGGAGTGGAGAGGAATGGAGTGGAATGGAATGGGATGGAATGGCAAGGAGTGAAGTGGACTGGAATGGAGTGGAGTGGAGTGGAATGGAGTGGAATGGAATGGCATGGAATGGAAAGGAGTGGAGTGGACTGGAATGGAGTGGAGTGGAGTGGAGTGGAATGGAATGGAATGGTGAAATGAAATGTGAGCTGAGATTGTGCCACTGTGCTCCAGGCTGAGTGACAGAGAGAGATACTCTCGAAAGAAAGGAATGGAATGGAATGCAGTGGAATGGAATGAAATGCAGTGGAATGGAATGAAATGGAGTGGACTGGAGTGGAGTGGAGTGGAGTGGAGTGGAATGGAGAGGAATGGAATGGGATGGAATGGAATGGAATGAAGTGGAGTGGAGTGGGGTGGACTGGAGTGCAGTGGAAAGGAGCGGAAAGGAATGGGACAGAGTGAAATGGAGTGGAGTGGAGGTCAGTGGAGTGCAGAGGAGGGGAATGGAGTGGAATGGAATCGGATGTAATGGAATGTAGTGGAGTGGAGTGGAACGGAACAGAGAGGAATGGAATGGAATTGAATGGAATGGAATAGAATGGAATGCAACGGAATGCAATGGAATAGAATGCAATGCAAACGAAAGTTGACATGTAATGTGAGCTGAGATTGTGCCACTGCACTCCAGCCTGGGTGACATAGTGATATCCTGTCGAAAGAAAGTAAAAGAATGCAATGGAGTGAAATGGAATGGAATGGAATGGGACATAGTGGAATGGAGTGGAATGGAATGGAATGGAATGGAATGGAATGGAATGGAATGGAGAAAAGAAATGTGTGCTGAGATTGTGACACTGTGCTACAACCTGTGTGAAAGAGGGAAATCCTGTCAAAAGAAAGGAGTGGAATTGAAGGGATCTGAATGGAATGAAATGGAATGGATTGGAGTGGAATTGAGTGGAGTGGAGTGGAGTGCAGTGGAAGGGAATGGAATGGAATGTAATGGTGAAAGGAAATGTGAGCTGAGATTGTGCCACTGCACACCAGCCTGGGAGACAGAGTGAGATCCTGTGAAAAAAAAGGGATGGAATGGAATGGATTTAGAAGGGAATGTAATGGAGTGGAGTGGAATGGAGTGGAGTGCAGTGGAAAGGAGTGGAATGGACTGGAATGGATTGGAGGGGAGTGGAGTGGAATGAATTGGAGTGGAGTGGAGTGGAGAGGAGTGGAATGGAATGGAATGGTGAAATGAAATGTGAGCTGAGATTGTGCCACTGCGCTCCAGGCTGGGTGACAGAGTCATATAATCTCGAAAGAAAGGAATGGAATGGAATGCAGTGGAATGGAATGGAATGGAGTGGACTGGAGTGGAGTGAAGTGGGGTGGAGTGGAATGGACAGGAATGGAATGGGAAGGAATGAAGTGGAGTGGCATGGGGTGGAGTGGAGTGCAGTGGAATGGAGCGGAATGCAATGGGATGGAGTGAAACGGAGTGGAGTGGAATGCAGTGGAGTGGAGAGGAGTGGAATGGAGTGGAATGGAATCGGATGTAATGGAATATAGTGGAGTGGAGTTGAGTGGAGTGGAACGGAGTGGAATAGAATGGAATTGAATGGAGTGGAATGGAATGGAATGCAAAGGAATGCAATGGAATGCAATGGAATAGAATGCAATGCAATGGAAAGTTGACATGTAATGTGAGCTGAGATTGTGCCACTGCACTTCAGCGTGGGTGACACAGTGATATCCTGTCGAAAGAAAGGAATGGAATGCAATGGAGTGAAATGGAATGGAATGGAGTGGAGTGGAGTGGATTGGAGTGAAGTGGAATGGAGTCGAATGGAATGGGATGAAGAGGAATGGAATGGAGTGGAGTGGAGTCTAGTGGAGTGAAATAAATAGAGTGGAATGGAATGGGATGGAATGGAATGCAATGAAATGGTGAAAGGAAATGTGAGCAGAGATTGTGCCACTGTACTCCAGCCTTTGTGACAGAGTGAGATCCTGTGGAAAGAAAGGAATGGAATGGAATGGAGTGGAATGTAATGGAATGGAGTGGAATGGAATCGAGTGGAGTGGAGTGGAGAGGGGTGGAGTGGAATTGAGTGGAGTGGAATAGAGTGGAGTGGAATGGAGTGGAGTGGAATGGAGTGGAGTGGAATGGAGTGGAGTGGAGTGGAATGGAATGGAGTGGAGTGGAATGGAATGGAGTGGAATGGTGTAGAGTGGAGTGGAATGGAAAGGGGTGGAGTGGAGTGGAGGGGAGTGGAGTGGAATGGAATGGAGTGGAGTGGAATGGAATGGAGTGGAATGGTGTAGAGTGGAGTGGAGTGGAATGGAAAGGGGTGGAGTGGAGTGGAGGGAAGTGGAGTGGAATGGAGTGGAGTTGAGTGGAATGGAGGGGAGGGGAGTGGAGTGGAATGGAATGGAGTTGAGTGGAATGGAATGGAATGGAGTGGAGTGGAGTGGAGTGGAGTGGAATGGAATGGAATGGAATGGAAGTGAATGGAATGGAATCGAATGGCATCAAATGGAATTGAATGGAATGCGGTGAAGTGGAGTGGAGTGGAATCGAGTGGAATAGAATGGGGTGGAATGGAATTGAATGGAGTGGAGTGGAGTGGAATGGAGTGGAGTGGAATGGAATGGGAAGGAATGGAGTTGAATGGAGTGGAGGGGAGTGGAGTGGAGTGGAATGGAATGCAATAGAATGGAATTGTGAAATGAAATGTGAGCTGAGATTGTGCACTGCACTCCAGCCAGGGTAACAGAGTTAGAACCTGTTGAAAGAAAAGAAGGGAATTGAATGGATTTAAAATGGAGTGTAATGGAATGGACTTAGATTGGAATGTAATGGAAAGGAGTGGAGTGGAGTGGAATGGACTGGAATGGAATGGAGTGGAGTGGAATGGAATGGAATGGAATGGAGTGGAATGGAGTGGAGTGGCATGGAATGGAATGTAGTGCAGTGGAGTGGAATGTAGTGGAGTGGAGTGGAATGGAATGGAGTCGAATGGATGGAATGGAGTGGAATGGAATGGAATGGAGTTGAATGGAGCGGAGTGGAGTAGAGTGGAATGGAGTGGAGTGGAATGGAGTGGAGTGGAGTGGAGTGGAGTGGAGTGGAATGGAATTGAATAGAATGGAATGGAATGGAATGGAATCCAATGGAATGGAATGGAATCAAATGGAATCGAATGGAATGCGGTGAAGTGGAGTGGAGTGGAATGGAGTGGAATGGAATGGGGTGGAATGGAATTGAAAGGAGTGGAGTGCAGTGGAGTGTAATGGAGTGGAGTGGAGTGGAATGGAATGGGAAGGAATGTAATTGAACAGAGTGGAGTGGAGTGGAGTGGAATGGAATGCAATGGAATGGAATGGAATGGAATGGAAGTGAATGGAATGGAATCGAATGGCATCAAATGGAATTGAATGGAATGCGGTGAAGTGGAGTGGAGTGGAATCGAGTGGAATGGAATGGGGTGGAATGGAATTGAATGGAGTGGAGTGGAGTGGAGGGGAGTGGAGTGGAATGGAATGGGAAGGAATGGAATTGAATGGAGTGGAGGGGAGTGGAGTGGAATGGACTGGAATGGAATGGAGTGGAGTGGAATGGAATGGAATGGAATGGAGTGGAATGGAGTGGAGTGGAATGGAATGGAATGTAGTGCAGTGGAGTGGAATGGAGTGGAGTCGAATGGATGGAATGGAGTGGAATGGAATGGAATGGAGTTGAATGGAGCGGAGTGGAGTAGAGTGGAATGGAGTGGAGTGGAATGGAGTGGAGTGGAGTGGAATGGAGTGGAATGGAATGGAGTGGAATGGAATTGAATAGAATGGAATGGAATGGAATGGAATCCAATGGAATGGAATGGAATCAAATGGAATGGAATAGAATGGCATGGAAGGGAATCGAATGGAATGCGGTGAAGTGGAGTGGAGTGGAATGGAGTGGAATGGAATGTGGTGGAATGGAATTGAAAGGAGTGGAGTGGAGTAGAGTGTAATGGAGTGGAGTGGAGTGGAGTGTAATGGAGTGGAGTGGAGTGGAATGGAATGGGAAGGAATGTAATTGAACAGAGTGGAGTGGAGTGGAGTGGAATGGAATGCAATGGAATGCAATGGAATGGAATGGAATGGTGAAATGAAATGTGAGCTGAGAATGTGCACTGCACTCCAGTCTCAGTGACAGAGTGAGATCCTGTCGAAAGAAAGGAATGGAATGGAATGCATTTAGAATGGAATATAATGCAAAGGAGTGGAATGTAGTGGAGTGGCGTGGAGTGTAATGGAGTGGTATGGATTGTTATGGAATGGAATGGAATGTAGTGCGGTGGAGTGGAGTGGAGTGGAATGGATGGAATGGAATGGGATGGAATGGAATGGAGTGGAGCGGAGTGGAGTGGAGTGGAGAGGAGTGGATTGGAGTGCAGTGGAATGGAGGGGAATGGAGTGGAGTGGAATGGAGTGGAGTGGAATGGAATGGAATGGAATGGAATGGAGTGGAAATGAATGGAATGGAATAGAATGCAATGGAATGGAATGCAATGGAATGGAATGGAACGATATGGAATGGAAAGGAATGGAATGGAATGGAATCAAAAGGAATGTAATCGAAACGAATCAAATGAAATGGAATGGAATTGAATGGAATGAAATGGAATCGAATGGAATTGGATTGAATGGCATCAAATGGAATTGAATGGAATGCGGTGAAATGGAGTGGCGTGGAGTGGAATGGAGTGGAAGGGAATGGAGTGGAATGGAATTGAATGGAGTGGAGTGGAGTGGAGTGGAATAGAGTGGAGTGGAATGGAATGGGAAGGAAAGGAATTGAATGGAGTGGAGAGGAGTGGAGTGGAATAGAAAACAATGGAATGGAATGGTGAAATGAAAAGTGAGCTGAGAATGTGCACTGCACTCCACTCTCAGTGACAGTGTGAGATCCTGTCGAAAGAAAGGAATGGAATGGAATGCATTTAGAATGGAATATAATGCAAAGGAGTGGAATGTAGTGGAGTGGCATGGAGTGTAATGGAGTGGTATGGATTATTATGGAATGGAATGGAATGTAGTGTGGTGGAGTGGAGTGGAATGGATGGAATGGAATGGAGTGGAGTGGAGTGGAGTAAAAAGGCATAGAATGCAATGGAATGGAATGGAGTGGAGTGGAGAGGAGTGGATTGGAGTGCAGTGGAATGGAGTGGAGTGGAATGGAGTGGAGTGGAATGGAGTGGAAATGAATGGAATGGAATAGAATGCAATGGAATGGAATGCAATGGAATGGAATGGAATGATATGGAATGGAAAGGAATGGAATGGAATGGAATCTAATTGAAAGGAATGTAATCGAAAGGAATCGAATGAAATGGAATGGAATTGAATGGAATGAAATGGAATCGAATGGAATTGAATTGAATGGCATCGAATGGAATTGAATGGAATACAGTGAAATGGAGTGGAATGGAGTGGAAGGGAATGGAGTGGAATGGAATTGAATGGAGTGGAGTGGAATGGAATAGAGTGGAGTGGAATGGAATGGAATGGGAAGGAAAGGAATTGAACAGAGTGGAGAGGAGTGGAGTGGAATAGAAAACAATGGAATGGAATGGTGAAATGAAATGTGAGCTGAGATTGTGCACTGCCCTCCAGCCTGGGTGACAGAGTGAGATCCTGTTGAAAGAAAGGAAGGGAATTGAATGGATTTAGAATGGAATGTAATGGAATAGATTTAGAATGGAACGTAATGGAATGGAGTGGGGTGGAGTGGAGTGGGGTTTAGTGGATTGGAGTGGAATGGAATGGAGTGGAGGGAAATGCAACAGAATGGAGTGGAGTGGAATGGAATGGAATGTAGTGGAGAGGAGTGGAGTGGAATGGAGTGGAGTGGAGTGGAATGGAATGGAGTGGAATTGAAAGGAATGAAGTCGAATGGAATGGAATGGAATGGAATGGAATGGAATGGAGTGGAATGGAGTGGAGTGGAGGGGAATGAATTGGAGTGGAGTGGAGTGGAATGGAATGGAGTGGAGTGGAGTGGAATGGAATGGAGTGGAGTGGAGTGAAGTGGAATGGAGTGGAATGGAGTGGAGTGGAATGGAGTGGAATGGAGTGGAATGGAATAAAGTGGAGTGGAGTGGAGTGGAATGGAATGCAATGGAATGGAACGGTGAAATGAAATGTGAGCTGAGATTGTGCACTGCACTCCGGCCTCGGTGAGAGAGTGAGATCCTGTCAAAAGAGAGGAATGGAATGGAATGGATTTAGAATGGAATGTTATGTAATGGAATAGAATGGACTGGAAAGGAGTGGAGTGGTATGGAATGGAGTTGAGTGGAGTGGAGTGGACTGGAGTGGAGTGGAGTGGAATGGAATGGAATGAAATGGAGTGGAGTGGAGTAGAATGGAGTGAAGTGGAGGGCAGTGGAGGGGAGTGGAGTGGAATGGAATGCAATGGAATGGAATGGAATGGAATGGAATCAAATGGAATCGAATGGAATGGAATCACATGGAATTGAATGGAATAGAAGGGAGTTGAATGGAATCGAATGGAATCGAATCAAATGGAATTGAATGGCATCAAATGGAATCGAATGGAATGTGGTGAAGTGGATTGGAGTGGAGTGGAATGGAATGGGGTGGAATGGAACTGAATGAAGTAGAATGGCATGGAGAGAAATGGAGTGGAATGGAGTGGAATGGGAAGGAATGGAATCAAACTGAGTGGATTGGAGTGAAGTGGGGTGGAATGGAATGCAATGGAATGGAATGGTGAAATGAAATGTGAGCTGAGATTGTGCACTGCACTCCAGCCTGGGTGACAGAGTGAGATCCTGTTGAAAGAAAAGAATGGAATGGAATGGATTTAGAATGGAATGTAATGGAATAGAGTGGAGTGGAGTGGAATGGAGTGGTATGGATTGTTATGGAATGGAATGGAATGGAAGTGAGTGGAGTGGAGTGGGGTGGAGTGGAGTGGAATGGAATGGAATGGAATGGGATGGAATGGAATGGGATGGAATGGAATGGAGTGGAGTGGAGTGGAAAGGTGTAGAATGGAATGGAATGGAATGGAATGGAGTGGAGTGGAGTTGGGTGAAGTGGAGTGGAATGGAATGGAGTGGAGTGGAATGGACTGGAGTGGAGTGGAATGGAGTGGGTGGGAGTGGTATGGAGTGGAATGGAATGGAGTGGAGTGGAATGGAATGGAGTGGAGTGGAATGGAATGGAGTGGAGTGGAATGGACTGGAGTGGAGTGAAATTGACTGGAGTGGAATGGAATGGACTGGAGTGGAATGGAATGTAGTGGAGTGGAATGGAATGGAGTGGAGTGGAGTGGAATGGAGTGGAGTGGAATGGAGTGGGTCGGAGTGGTATGGAGTGGAATGGAATGGAGTGGAGTGGAGTGGGATGGAGTGGGTGGGAGTGGTATGGAGTGGAATGGAATGGAATGGAGTGGAGTGGACAAGAGTGGAGTGGAGCGGAGTGCAGGGAGTGTAGTGGAATGGAGTGTAGTGGAATGGAATGGAGTGGAGTGGAGTGGAGTGCAGGAAGTGTAGAGGAATGGAGTGTAGTGGAATGGAATGGAGTGGAGTGCAGTGGAGTGGAATGGAGTGGAGTGGAGTGCAGTGGAGTGGAGTGGAATGGAATGGAGTGGAGTGGAATGGAATGGATTGGAATGTAGTGGAGTGGAGTGGATTGAAGTGGAGTGGAGTGGAATGGAGTGGAGTGGAGTGGAATGGAATGGAATGAAATGGAGAAAAGAAATGTGTACTGAGATTGTGCCACGGCGCACAATGGAATCAAATGGAACCATCGAATGGAATCAAAAAGAATCATCATCGAATGGAATCAAATGGAATCATCATCGAATGGAATGCAATGGAATGGAATGGAACGGGAGCTGAGATTGTGCCACTGCACTCCAGGCTGGGTGACAGAGTGAGATACTCTCGAAAGAAAGCAATATAATGGAATGCAGTGGAATGGAATGGAATGGAATGGAATGGAGTGACTGGAATGGAGTGGAGTGGAGTGAAGTGGCGTGGAGTGGAATGGAGAGGAATGGAATGGGATGGAATGAAATGGAATGAAGTGGAGTGGAGTGGGGTGGGGTGGAGTGCAGTGGAATGGAGTGGAGTGGAATGGGATGGAATGGAAAGGAGTGGAGTGCAGTGGAGTGGAGAGGAGTGAAAAGGAGTGGAATGGAATCGGATGTAATGGAATGTAGTGGAGTGGAGTGGAGTGGAACGCAGTCAAATGGAATGGAATGGAATAGAATGAAATGCAACGAATATTTTACATGCAATGTGAGCTGAGATTGTGCCACTACACTCCAGCCTGGGTGACACAGTGAAATCCTGTCAAAAGGAAGGAATGGTATGCAATGGAGTGAAATGGAATGGAATGGAGTGGAGTGGAGTGAAGTGGAGTGGAGTGGAGTGGAATGGAATGGAATGGAATGGAATGGAACAGAATAGAATAGAATAGAATGGAATCAAATGGATTGGAATTGAATGAATCAAATCAAATGGAATCGAATGGAATCAAATGGCATGGCATGGAATGGAATGGAATGGAATGGGAGCTGAGATTATGCCACTGTGCTCCAGGCTGGGTGACAGAGTGAGATACTCTTGAAATAAAGGAATGGAATGGAATGCATTGGAATGGAATGCATTGGAATGGAATGGAATGGAGTGGAATGGAATGGAATGGAGTGGAATGGAATGGAATGGAGTGGACTGGAGTGGAGTGGAGTGGAGTGGAGTGGAGAGGAGTGGAATGGAGTGGAATGGAACTGGATTAAATGGAATGGAATGGAATGGACTCGAATGGAATGGACTCGAATGGAATGGAAGGGACTTGAATGGAATCATCATCGAACGGACTCGAATGGAATCATCATCGAATGGACTCGAATGGAATCATCATCGAATGGACTCAAATGGAATCATCATCGAATGGAACCGAATGGAATCATCATCGAATGGAATCAAATGGAATCATCATTGAATGGAATCGAATGGAATCATCATCGAATGGAATCGAATGGAATCATCATCGAACAGAGTTGAATGGAATCATCATCGAACGGAATCGAATGGAATCATCATTGAATGGAATCAAAAGGAATCATCATCGAATGGAATCGAATGGAGTCATCATCTAATGGAATCGAATGGAATCATCATCAAATGGAATCGAATGGAATCATCGAATGGAATCGAATGGAGTCATCAAATGAAATTGAATGGAATCATAGAATGGAATTGAATTGAATGGAATCGCATGGAATCAAATGGAATGGAATTGAGTGGGAGCTGAGACTGTGCCACTGAGCTCCAGGCAGGGTGACAGAGTGAGATACACTCGAAAGAAAGGAATGAAATTGAATTCAGTTGAATGGAATGAAATGGAATGGAGCGGACTGGAGTGGAGTGGAGTGAAATGTAATGGAGTGGAATGGAGAGGAATGGAATGGGATGGAATGAAATGAAATGAAGTGGAGTGGAGTGGGGTGGAGTGGAGTGCAGTGGAATGGAGTGGAATTTAATGAGATGGAATGGAAAGGAGTGTAGTGGACTGCAGTGGAGTGGAGAGGAGTGGAATGGAGTGGCATGGAATCGGATGTAATGGAATGTAGTGGAGTGGAATAGAGTGGAAAGGAACATAGAGGAATGGAATGGAATGGAATGGAAAGGAATGGAATTGAATGGAATGCAATGCAATGCAATGGAATAGAATGCAATGCAATGGAAAGTTGACGTGTAATGTGAGCTGAGATTGTGCCACTGCACTCCAGCCTGGGTGACACAGTGATATCCTGTAGAAAGAAAGGAATGGAATACAATGGAGTGAAATGGAATGAAATGGAATGGAGTGGAGTGGAGTGGAGTGGAATGGAATGGAATGGAATGGAATTGAAATGAATCGAATCAAATCGAACAGAATGGAATCAAATCGAATGGAATTGCATGGAATGGAAAGGAATGGAATGGGAGCTGAGATTGTGCCACTGCACTCCAGCCTGGGTGACAGAGTGAGATACTCTCGAAAGAAAGTAATGGAATGGAATGCAGTGGAATGGAATGGAATGGAATGGAATGGAGTGGACCTGAGTGGAGTGGAGTGGAGCAGAGTGGAATGGAGTGGAATGGAATCGGATGTTATGGAATGGAATGGAATGGAATAGAATGGACTGGAGTGGACTGGAATGGAATGGAATCAAATGGAATGGAATCGAATGGAATGGACTCGAATGGATTGGAATGGACTTGAATGGAATGAAATGGACACGAATGGAATCATCCTCGAATAGACTCAAATGGAAACATCATTGAATGGACTCGAATGGAATCATCATCAAATGTACACCAAAGAAATCATCATCGAATGAACTCGAATGGAAGTGTTATCAAATGGACTCAAATGGAATCATCATCGAACGGATTCGAATGGAGTAATCAAATGGACTCGAATTGAATCGTGATCACATGGACTCGAATGGAATCATCATTGAATGGACTCGAATAGAATCGTCCTCGAATGGAGTCGAAAGGAATCATCATTGAATGGAATTGAATGGAATCGTCATTGAATGGACTCGAATGGATTCATCATCGAATGGACTCTGATGGAATCGTCATCAAATGGAATCAAATGGAATCATCTCCGAATGGAATCAAATGGAATCGTCTTCAAATGGAATTGAATGGAATCATCATCGAACGTAATTGAATGGAATCATCAAATGGAATCATCGAATGGAATCGAATGGAATCATCATTGAATGGAATCAAATGGAATCATTATAAAATGCAATCAAATGGAATCATCATCAAATGGAATTGAAAGGAATCATCAAATGGAATCGAATGGAATCATTGAATGGAATATAATGGAACAGAAAGGAATCATCGAATGGAATCTAATGGAACAATCGTCAAATGGAATCAAATGGAATCATCGAATGGAATCAAATGGAATCAGCGAATGGAATTGAATGGAATCATTATCAAATGCAATCAGATGGAATCATCATTGAATGGAATTGAACAGAATCATCGAGTGGAATCGAGTGGAATCGAATGGAATCATTGAATGGAATCGAATGGAATCATGATCGAATGGAATTATAGAATGAAATTGAATGGAATCATTGAATGGAATCTAATGCAATCATTGATGGACTCGAATGGATTCATCAACGAATGGACATGAATGGAATCATCATCAAATGGACTCGAATGGAGTCATCATCTAATGGAATTGAATGGAATCAACATCGAATGAACTCCAATGGAACCATTGAAAGGAATCGAATGGAATCATCAAATTTAATCAAATGGAATCATTATCGAATGGAATCATCATCAAATGGAATCGAATGGAATCATCGAATGGAATCATCTAATGGAATCATCATCGAATGGAATCAAATGGAATCATCAAATGGAATCGAATGGAATCATCAAATGGAATTGAATGGAATAATCATAGAATGGAATCGAATGGAATCATCAAAAGGAGTCGAATGGAATCATCATCAAATGGAATTGAATGGAATTATCGAATGGAATCGAATGGAATCATTGAATGGAATTGAATGCAATCATTGAATGGACTCTAATGGAATCATCATCGAATGGACACGAAAGGAATCATCATCAAATGGACTCAAATGGAATCATCATCGAATGGACTCGAATGGAATCATTATCGAATGGACTCGAATGGAGTCATTATCGAATGGAATAGAATGGAATCAACATCAAATGGTCTCAAATGGAATCATCGAATGGAATCGAATGGAATCATCGAATTTAATCGAACAGAATGATTATCAAATGCAATCGAATGGAACCATCATCGAATGGACTCGAATGGAGTCATCATCAAATGGAATCGAATGGAATCAACATTGAATGGACTCGAATGGAATCATCGAATGGAATCAAATGGAATCATCAAATTTAATCGAATGGAATCATTATCGAATGCAATTGAATGGAACCATCATCGAATGGAATCAAATGGAATCGAATGGAATCATCGAATGGAATGGAATGGAATCATCATCAAACGGAATCAAATGGAATTATCGAATGGAATGGAATTGAATCATCATCGAACGGAATTAAATGGAATTATCGAATGGAATCGAATGGAATCATCAAATGGAATTGAATGGAATCATCATCGAAAGGAATCGAATGGAATCATCGAATGGAATTGAATGGAATCGAATGGAATTATTGAATGGAATTGAATGGAATCATTGAATGGAATCCACTGCAATCATTGAATGGACTTGAATGGAATCATCATGGAATGGACATGAATGGAATCATCATTGAATGGAATTGAGTGGAATCATCATCCAATGGACTCGAATGGAATCATCATCGAATGGACTCGAATAGAATAATCATCTAATGGACTCGAATGGAATCGTCATCCAATGGACTCGAATGGAATCATCATCGAATGGAATCGAATGGAATCATTGAATGGACTCGAATGGAATCATCATCAAATGGACTCAAATGGAATCATCATCAAATGGACTCGAATGGAATCATCATCGAATGGACTCAAATGGAATCATCATCAAATGGACTCGAATGGAATCATCATTGAATGGACTCGAATGGAATCATCATTGAATGGACTCGAATGGAATCATCATCGAATGGACCCAAAAGGAATCATCATGGAATGGACTCGAATGGAATCATCATCGAATGGACTCAAACGGAGTCATCATGGAATGGACTTGAATGGAATCATCATCGAATGAACTCGAATGGAATCATCATTGAATGGACTCAAATGGAGTCATCATCGAATGTACTCGAATGGAGTCATCATCAAAAGGACTCAAATGGAATCATCATCAAATGGACTCGAACGGAATCATCATCGAATGGACACGAATGGAATCATCACCGAATGGATTCGAATGGAATCATCATTGAATGGAATCAAATGGAATCATCATCAAAAGGAATCGAATGGAATCATCATCGAATTGAATCGAATGGAATCATCATCGAATGGAATCAAATGGAATCTTCGAATGGAATCGACTCAAATGGAATCCAATGGCATCAAATAGAATCGAATGGAATGGGAGCTGAGATTCTGTCACTGCGCTGCAGTCTGGGTGACAGACTGAGATACTCTCAAAAGAAGGGAATGGAATGGAAAGCAGTGGAAAGGAATGGAATGGAATGGAGTGGAGTGGAGTGAAGTGCAATGCAGTGGAATGGAGTGGAATGGAATGGGATGGAATGGAATAGAATGAAGTGGAGTGGAGTGGGGTGGATTGGAGTGCAGTGGAATGGAGCAGAATGGAATGGGATGGAATGGAAAGGAGTGGATTGGAGTGCAGTAGAGTGGAGAGGAGTGGAATGGATTTGAATGGAATCGGTGTAATGAAATGTAGTGGAGTGGAGTGGAGTGGAGTGGAACAGAGTGGAATGGAATGGAATTAAATGGAATGGAACGGAACGGAATAGAATGGAATGGAATGGAATGCAATGGAATGCCATGGAATAGAATGCAATGCAATGGGAAGTTGACACGTAATCTGAGCTGAGATGGTGCCAGTGTACTCCAGCCTGGGTGACACAGTGATATCCTGCCAAAAGAAAGGAATGGAATGCAATAGAGTGAAATGGAATGGAATGGAATGGAGTTAAGTGGAGTGGAGTGGAGTAGAATGGAATGGAATGGAATGGAATTGAAACGAATCAAATTGAATGAAATCAAATGGAATGGAATAGAATGGAATGGAATGGAATGGAATGGGAGCTGAGATTGTGCCACTGTGCTCCAGGCTGGGTTTCAGAGTGAGATATTCTCGAAAGAAAGGAATGGAATGGAATTCAGTGGAATAGAATGGAATGGAATTGAATGGAGTGGGCTGGAGTGGAGGGGAGTGGAGTGGATAGAAGAGGAATTGAGTGGAATGGAATCAGATGTAATGGAATGCAGTGGAATGGAATGGAATGGAATGGAATGGAATGGAATGGAATGGAATGGAATCATCAACAAATGGACTTGAACGGTGTCATCATCGATTGGACCCGAATGGAATCATCATCGAATGGACGTGAATGGAATCATCATCGTGTGGTCTCGAATGGAATCATCATTGAATTGACTCAAATGGATTCATCATTGAATGGACTCGAATGGAATCATCATCGAATGGAACCGAATGGAATCATCATCGAATGGAATCATCATCAAATGGAATCAAATGGAATCATCATCAAATGGAATCAAATGGAATCATTATCGAAAGGAATTGAATGGAATCATCATCAAATGGAATCAAATGTAATCATTGAATGGAATCGAATGGAATCATCGAATGGAATCGAATGGAATCATCGAATGGAATCATCATCAAATGGAATCAAATGGAATCATCGAATGGAATCGAATGGAATCGTCATTGAATGGAATCTAAAGGAATCATCGAATGAAATTGAATGGAATCGTCATCGAATGGAATGGAATGGAATCATCATCAAATGGAATCGAATGGAATCATCAAATGGAAACTAATGAAATCATCATCGAATAGAATCCAATGGAATCATCGAATGGAATGAAATGGAACCATCATCGAAAGGAATCAAATGGAATCATCATTGAATGGAATGGAATGGTATCATTGAATGGAATCGGATGGAATCATCATCGAATGGAATAAAAAGGAATCATCAAAAGTAGTCGAATGGAATCATCATCAAGTGGAATCCAATGGAATCATCGAATGGAATTGAATGGAATCATCATCAAATGGATTCGAATGAAATCATCATAGAACTGAATCGAATGCAATCATCGAATAGAAATGAATGGAATCATCATCAAATGAAATCAAATGGAATCATCGATTGGAATCAAATGGAAGCAATGAATGGAATCGAATGGAATCATTGAATGGAAGTGAATGGAATCGAATGGAATCATCGAATGGAATGGAATGGAATCATCATTGAATGGAATCAAAAGGAATCATCATTGATGGGAATCGAATGGAATCATCATCGAATGGAATTGAATGGACTCATCATCGAATGGAATGGAATGGAATGGAATCATCATCAAATGGACTCGAGTGGAAACATCATCAAATGGAAACATCATCGAAAAAAATCCAATGGAATCATCATCAAATCCAATCAAATGGAATCATCATCAAAAGGACTCAAATGGAAACATCATTAAATGTAATCATTATCGAATGGAATCATCATCAAATGGACTCAAATGGAATCATCATCAAATGGACTCGAATAGAATCATCATCGATTGGACCCGAAAGGAATCACCATCGAATGGACTCAAAAGGAATCATCATCGAATGGACTTGAGTGGAATCATCACTGAATGGACTCGAATGGAATCATCACCGAATAGACTCGAATGGAAACATCATAGAATGGAATCGAATGGAATCATCAACTAGAATATAATGGAATCATCAACTAGAATCGAATGGAATCATGGAATGGAATCGAATGGAAACATCATCGAATTGAATCGAATGAAATCATCCAATTGAATCGACCGGAAGTATCATTGAATGAAGTCGAATGGCATCATCAAATGGAACCTAATGGAATCATTATCGAGTGGAATCAAATGGAATCATCGTATGGAATCGAATGGAATCATCATCGAATGGACATGAAAGGAATCATCATAGAATGGAGTCTAATGGAATCGTCATCAAAAGGAATTGAAAGAAAACATCATTGAATGTAATCAAATGGAATCATCATCGAAAGGAATTGAATGTAATTATCATCAAATGGAATCGAAAGGAATCATTATCCAATTGAATTGAAAGGGATCATCATCAAATGGAATCGAATGGATTCATCATTGAATGGAATAGAATGGAATCTTTGAATGAAATCAAATGGAATCATCGAATGGAAGCGAATGGAATCCAATGGAATCATCGAATGGAATCTAATGGTATCATCATCGAATGGAATTGATTGGAACCATCATCGAAAGGAATCGAATGGAATCATCATGAAATGGAATCGAATGGTATCACTGAATGGAATCGAATGGAATCATCATCGAATGGAATCGAATGGAAACATCAAAAGGAATAAAATGGAAATATCATCAAATGGAATCTAAAGGAATCATCGAATGGAATCAAATGGAATCATCATTGAATGGAATTGAATGAAATCATCATTGAATGAAATCGAATGGAATCATCAAATGGAATCAAATGAAATCATCATCGAATGGAATCGAATGGAAACATCATCGAATGGCATCGAATGGAATTATCATCTAATGGAATTGAATGGAAATATCATCGAATTGAATCGAATGGAATCATCATGAAATGGAATCAAACAGAATCATCATATATTGGAATCGTATAAAATCATTGAGTGGAATCGAATGGAATTATCATCGAATGGAATCGAAAGTGACCATCATTGAATGGAATCGAATGGAATCATCATCAAATGGAATTGAATGGAATCATCGAATAGAATCAAATGGAATCATCGAATGGAAGCGAATGGAATCATTGAATGAAATCATTGAATGGAATTAAATGGAATCATCATAGAATGGAATCGAATGGAATCTTCTAATGGAATCGAATGGAATCATCAAATTGACTCAAATTGAATCATTGTCGAATGGAATTGAAAGCATTCATCGAATGGATTCAAACGGAATTATCAAATGGACTCGAATGGAATTATCGAATGCACTCCAATGGAATCATCATCAAACGGACTCTAACGGAATGATCGAATGGACTCTAATGGAATCATTGAATGGAAATGAATGGAATCATTGATAGGACTCAAATGGAATTATCAAATGGGCTCAAATGGAACAATCGAATGGACTTGAATGTAATCATTATCGAATGGAATCGAATGGAATCATCGAATGGAATTGATCGGAATCATCATTGAATGAAATCAAATAAAATCATCAAATGGAATCGAATGCAATCATCATCGAATGGAATCGAATGGAATCATCATCAAATAGAATAGAATGGAATCATCGAATGGAATCGAATGGAATCATCATTGACTGGAATCGAATGGAATCATCAAATGGAATCCAATGGAATCATCATCGAATGGAATCAAATGGAATCATTATCGAATAGAATCCAATGGAATCATTGAATGGAATCATCATCAAATGGAGTCCAATGGAATCATTGAATTGACTCGAATGGAATAATCATTGAATGGAATAGAAGAGAATCATCGAATGGAATCAAATGGAATCATCATCAAATGGAATCAAATGGTATCATCAAATGCACTCGAATGGAATCATCAACAAATGGAATCGAATGGTGTCATTGAATGGAATAGAATGGAATCATCTTCGAGTGGAATCTAAAGGATTCACTAAGTGGACTCCAATGGAATAATCATCAAATGGAATTGGGTGGAATCATCGAATGTACTCGAATGGTATCATCGAATGGAATCAAATGGAATCATTGAATGGATTCGAATGGAATAGTCATCAAATGGAATCAAGTGGAATGATTGAATGGACTCGAATGGAATCATCATTGAATGGAAATGAATGGAATCATCAAATGGACATGAATGGAAACATTGTTGAATGGAATCATATGGAATCATCAAATGGACTCGAATGCAATCATCGAATGGACTCGAATGGGATCATCATCGAATGGAATGAAATAGAATCATCGAATGGACTCGAATGGAGTGATCAAAAGGACTCGAAAGGAATTATCAAATGGACTCGAATGGAATCATCGAATGGACCCTAATGGAGTCATCATCGAATGGAAAAGAATGGAATCATCAAATGGACTCGAATGCAATCACCCAATGGACTCAAATGGAATCATCGAATGGAGTCTAATGGATCGTCATTCAATGGAATCGAATGGAATCATCAAATGTACTCGAACGGAGTCATCACTGAATGGAATCAAATGGATTCATCAAATGTACTCGAATGGAATCATCATCGAATGGAATCAAATGGAATCATCGAATTGACTCGAATGGAGTCATCATCAAATGGCATTGAATGGAATCATCAAATGGACTCGAGTGGAATCATCAACGAATGGAATTGAAAGGAATCATCAAATGGACTTGAATGGAATCATTGTATGGACTCGAATGGAATCATCATTGAATGAAATCGAATGGAATCACCAAATGGACACAAATGGAATCATCATTTAATAGCATCGAATGGAATTATCAAATGGACTCAAATGGAATATCATTAAATGGAATTAAAAACAATCATCGAATGGACTCCAATGGAATTATCGAATGGACTCGAAAGGAATCATTTTCGAATGTACTCAAATGGAATGATCGAATGGTCTCGAATGGAATCATCGATTGGACTCAAATTGAATTATCAAATATCCTTGAATGGAATGATCGAATTTACTCAAATGGAATCATTATCGAATGGAATCAAATGGAATCATCAAATGGAATTGAATGGACTCATCGAATGCAATTGATTGGAATCATCATCAAACGGAATCAAATGGAATCATCAAATAGAATCAAATGCAGTTATCATTGAATGGAATCGAGTGGAATCATCTTCAAATAGAATCGAATGGAATCATTGTCGAATGTAATTGAATGGAATCATTGAATGGAATCAAATGGAATCATTGAATGGAATTGAATGGAATCAGCATCAAACGAAATCGAATGGAATCATCATAGAATAGAATCGAATGTATTCATAGAATGGAATCATCATCAAATGGAGCCCAATGGAATCATCAAATGGACTCGAATGGAATCATCATAGAATGGAATTGAATGGAATCATGGAATGGAATCGAATGGAATTATCATCAAATGGAACCGAATGGTATCATCGAATGCACTCTAATGGAATCATCAATGAATGGTATCGAATGGTACCATCAAATGGAATCGAATGGAATAATCTTCAATTGGCATCGAAAGGAATCACCGAATGGACTCGAATGGAATAACCATCGAAAGGAATCGAATGGAATCATCACTGAATGGACTAGAATGGAATCATCGAATGGACTAGAATGGAATCATGGAATGGAATCGAATGGAATTATCATCAAATGGAACCGAATGGTATCATCGAATGCACTCTAATGGAATCATCAATGAATGGTATCGAATGGTACCATCAAATGGAATCGAATGGAATAATCTTCAATTGGCATCGAAAGGAATCACCGAATGGACTCGAATGGAATAACCATCGAAAGGAATCGAATGGAATCATCACTGAATGGACTAGAATGGAATCATCGAATGGACTAGAATGGAATCATCATCATATGGAATTGAATGGAATCATCGAATGGAATTGAATGGAATCATCATCGAATGTAATCAAATGGAATCATCATTGAATGTAATCAAATGGAATCACCATCAAATGGAATCAAATGGAATCATCATCGAATGGAATCAAAATGAATTAACATCAAATGTAGTGGAATGGAATCATTATAGAATGGAATCCAAAGGAATCATCATCGAATGGAACCGAATGGAATTGTCATCAAATGGAACCGAAAGGGGTCATTATCGAATGGAATTGCATGGAATCATCATCGAATGAAATTGAGTGGAATCATCATCGAATGGAATCTAGTGGAATCATCGAATTGAATTGAATGGAACCATCATTGAATGAATTGAATGGAATCATTGAATGGTCTCAAATGGAATTATTATCAAATGGAATTGAAAGTATTCACTGAATAGAATCAAATGGAATAATCATCGAATGGACTAGAATGGAATCATCATCAAATGGAATCAAAAGGAATTATTGAATGGAATCGAATAGAATCATTGAATGGACTCGCATGGAATCATCGAATGTAATGGAATGGAATAATCAATGAACACGAAAGGAATCATCATTGAATGGAATTGAATGGATTCATCGAAAGGAATCAAATGGAATCATCATCGAATGGAATAAAATGGAATCATCATCGAATGGAATCGAATGGAATCCTCGAATAGAATCAGATGGAATCATCAAATGGAATTGAAAGGAATCATCATTGAACGGAATCGAATGGAATGACCGAATGGAATCAAAGGCAATCATCATCGACTGAAATCAAATGGAATCATTGAATGGAATCGAATGGAATCATTCTCAAGTGGAATCTAGTGGAATCATCGAAAGAAATCAAATGGAATCATTGTCGAATGGAATGGAATCAAATAATGGAATTGAATGGAATCACCAATGAATTGAATCGAATGGAATCATCATCGAATGGATTCGAAGGGAATCATTGAATGGACTCGAATAGTATCATCATGGAATGGAATTGTGTGGAATCATCTAATGCGCATGAATAGAATAATCATCGAATGGAATCATCTAATGTACTCGAATGGAATCATCATTGAATGGAATAGAATGGAATCATCGAATGGAATCGAACGGAATCATCATTGTATGGAATCGAGTGGAATCATCGAATGAACTCGAATGTAATCATCGGAGAATGGAATCAAATGGAATCATCAAATGGACTCGAATGGAATCATCATCGAAAGGAATCAAATGGAATCATTGAATGGACTCGAATGGAATCATCACCGAATATAATCAAAAGCAATCATCAAGTGGATTCGAATAGAATCATTGAATGGACTCGAATGGAATCATCATCAAATGGAATCAAATGGAATCATTGAATGGACTCGAATGAAATCATCATCGAACGGAATCAAATGGAATCAACGAATGGAATGGAATGCAATGGAATCTTCATCAAATGGAATCAAATGGAATCATCTAATGAACTTGAAAGGAATCATCATTGAATGAAATTGAAAGGAATCACCGAATCGAAATGAATGGAATCATCATTGAATAGAATCGAATGGAATGATTGAATGGACTCGAATGGAATATCATGGAATGGAATCAAAAGCCATCATCAAATGGACTGAAAAGGAATTATTGAATGGACTCGAGTGGAATCACTGAATGGACTCGAATGGAATCATCATTGAATGGACTCAAATGGAATGATCGAATGGACTCGAATGGAATCAAGGATTGGACTCAAATGGAACTATGGAATGGGCTCGAATGGAATCATCGAATGGACTTGAATGGAATCATTATCAAATGGAATTAAATGGAATCATAGAATGGAATAAAAAGGAATCATCGAATGGAATTGATTGGAATCTTCATCGAATGGAATCAGATGGAATCATTGAATGGAATTGAATGCAGTCATCATCGAATTGACTCGAATGGAATCATGATCAAATGGAATCGAATGGAATCATCGAATGGTATCGAATGGAATCATCATCGAATGGAATCTAATGGAATAATCGAATAAACTCGAATGGAATCATCGAATGGAGTTGAATGGAATCATCATTGAATGAAATCGAATGGAATCATCGAATAGCATCGAATGAAATCATCGTCGAATGGACTCGAATGGAATCATCAAATGGACTCGAACGGAATCGTCACGGAATGTAATCGAATGGAATCTTCGAATGGACGCCAGTGGAATCATCATCGAATGCAATCAAATGGAATCATCATCTAACTTAATCGAATAGAGTCATCATCGTATGGAATAGAGTGGAAGCATTGAATGGGCTAGAAAGAAATCATCGGAGAATGGAATCGAATGGAATCATCGAAAGGACTCAAATGGAATCAACATCGAATGGAATCGAATGGAATCATTGAATGGACTAGAATGGAATCATCATCGAATGGAATCAAATGGAATAATCGAATGGACACGAATGCAATCATCATTGAATGGAATCAAATGGAATCATCAAATGGCATCAAATGGAATCATCATTGAAAGGAATCTAATGGAATAATCGAATGGACTCGAATGGAATCATCGAATGGAGATTAATGGAATCATCATCAAATGGAATAGATGGGAAACATCGAATAGCATTGAATGGAATCATCCTCGAATGGAGTCAAATGGAATCATCGAATGGACACAAATGGTATCGTTATGGAATGTAATCAAATGGAATCTTTGAATGGACTCGAATCAAATCATCATCGAATGCAATCGAGTGGAATCATCTTCGAATGGAATCGAATGGAATTATCATCGAATGGAATCGAATGGAATCATTGAATGGAATAGAATTGAATCTTCATCGAATGGAATCGAATAGAATCATTGAATGAAATGGAATGGAATCATCATCGAATGTAATTGAATGGAATCATCATTGAATGGAATCTAAAGTAATCATCTAATGGAATTGACCGGAAGTATCATCCAATGAAATCGAATGGAATCATTGAATGGAATTGAATGGAATCATTATCGAGTGGAATCAAATGGAATCGTGGTATGGAATCGAAAGGAATCATCATCAAATGGACTCTAATGGAATCATCATCGAATGGACTGGAATCGAATCATTGAATGGACTCGAATGGAATCATCATCAAAAGGAATTGAATGGAATCATCATTGAATGGAATCGAATGGAAACATCATTGAATGGAATCAAATGGAATTATCATCAAATGGAATCGAAAGAAATCATTATCCAATTGAATTGAATGGGATCATCACCGAATGGAATCGAATGGATTCATCATCGAATGGAATCAAATGGAATCATTGAATGGAATTGAATGGAATCATCGAATGGACTGGAATTAAAGTATCATCGAGTGGAATCGAATGGAATCATCGAATGCACTCGAATGGAATCACAATCGAATGGAATTGAATGGAATCATCGAATGGAATCGAGTGGAATCATCATTGAATGGAATTAAATGGAATCGTCATTGAATGGAATCGAATGGAATCATCATCAAATGGAATCTAATAGAATCATCATCTAATGGAAACAAATGGAATCATCAACAAATGGAATCAAATGAAGAAATAGAA
Organism: Pan paniscus; assembly: GCF_029289425.2. Lineage (NCBI taxonomy): Eukaryota > Metazoa > Chordata > Mammalia > Primates > Hominidae > Pan > Pan paniscus. The sequence goes on along the minus strand of NC_073267.2, from coordinate 38,224,921 downwards.
TGGATTCCGTTGGAATCATCATCAAATGGAACTGAATGCAGTCATCGTGGAATGGAATTGAATGGAATCATCAAATGGATAAGAATGAAATCATCAACGAATGGAATCAAATGGAATAATCAGAAAATGGAATCAAAAGGAATCATTATGGAATAGAATCGAATGGAATCATCAAATGGAATGGAATGGAATCATCAAGGAAAGGAATCGAAGGGAATCATCGAATGGAATCGAATGGAATCATTTAACGGAATCAAATGGAATCATCATCAAATGGAATCAGATGGAATCAACAAAGGGACTCAAAAAGAATCATCGAATGGACACGAATGGAATCATCATTGAATGGAATCAAATGGAATCATCGAATGGACTCTACTGGAATCATCATTGAATGGAATCAAATGTGATCATCATCAAAAGAAATCCAATGGAATCACTGAATGGACTCGAATATAATGATCAAATGGACGTGAATGGAATCATCAAATGGAATCGAATGGAATCACCGAATGGACTCAAATGGAGTCATTGAACGGACTCTAGTGGAATCATCATCAAATGGAATTGAATGGAATCATCAAATGGATTCGAATGGAATCATTGAATGGACTCAAATGAAATCATCGAATGGACTCGAATAGAATCATAATCGGATGGAATCGTATGGAATCCTCGAATAGAATCAAATGAAATCATCAAATGGAATCGAACAGTATCATCAACGAATGGAATCGAATGGAATCATCGAATGGAATCGAAGGCAATCATCATCTAATGGAATCAAGCGGAATCATCGAATGGAATCAAAGGGAATCATCATCAAGTGGAATCAAGTGGAATCTTCGAATGGAATCAAATGGAATCATTGTCGAATGGAATCAAATGGAATCAGTGAATTGAATTGAATGGAATCACCAATGAATGGAATCGAATGGAATCATCATCGAATGGAATCGAATGGAATCTTCGAATGCACTCGAACTGAATCATCATCAAATGGAATCCTGTGGAATAATCTAATGTGCACGAATAGAACCATCATCGAATGGAATCATCTAATGTACTCAAATGGAATCATCATTGAATGGAATAGAATGGAATCATCAAATGGAATCGAACGGAATCATCATCGTATGGAGTCGAGTAGAATCATCGAAAGGACTCGAATGTAACCATCAGAGAATGGAATCAAATGGAATTGAATTGAACCATTGAATAGAATCAAATGGAATCATCATCGAATGGACTCGAATGGAATCATCATGCAATGAAATAGAATGGAATCATTGAAAGGACTCAAATGGAATCATCGAATGGACTTGATTGAAATCATCAAATGGAATCGAATGGAATCATGGAATGGACTCCAATGGAACAATGATCAAATGGAATTGAATGGAATCATCATCAAAAGGAATGAATGGAATCATCATCGAATGTAAACGAATGGAATCATTGAATGGAATAGAATGGAATCATCATTGAATAGAATCATCGAATGAAATCGAATGGAATCATCATTGAATGGAATCAAATGGAATCATCATCGAATAGAATCAAATGGAATCATCATCAAACTGAATCGAAGGCAATCATCAAATGGAATGGAAAGGAATCATCGAATGGAATCAAATGGAATCATCAAATGGACTCGAATGGAATCATCATCCAATGAAATTGAATAGAATCTTCCAATGGACTCGAATGGAATCATCATCGAATGGAATCACATGGAATCATCTAATGGACTCGAACAGAAACAACATCAAAAGAAATCTAATAGAATCATTTAAAGGAATCGAATGGAATCCACATCTAATGGAATCATCTAATGGACTGGAATGGAATCCTCATCAGATGGAATCAAATGGAATCATCGAATGGACTCAAATAGAAACATCATCGAATGGAATCGAATGGAATCATCAAATTGAATCGAATGGAATCATCATTGAATTGACTCGAATGGAATCATCAGGGAATGGAATCGAATGTAATCACAGAACGGATTCGAATGGGATCATCGAACGGATTCGAATGGAATCTTTGAATGGAATCAAATGGAATCATCGAATTGCCTCGAATGGAATCATCATCGAATGGAATTGAATGGAATCATCAAATGGACTCGAATGGAATCATCACCGAATGGAATGAAATGGAATCGTCGAATGGAATCAAAAGGAATCATCATCGAATAAAAACGAATGGAATCATCAAATGAAATCGAATGGAATCATCATCAAACGGAATTGAATGGAATCATCATCGAATGGAATCGAATGGAATCATTGAATGGAATAGAATTGAATCTTCATCGAATGGAATCGAATAGAATCATTGAATGAAATGGAATGGAATCATCATTGAATGTAATTGAATGGAATCATCATTGAATGGAATCTAAAGTAATCATCTAATGGAATCGACCGGAAGAATCATAGAATGAAATCGAATGGAATCATCGAATGGAATTGAATGGAATCATTATTGAGTGGAATCAAATGGAATCGTGGTATGGAATCGAAAGGAATCATCATCAAATGGACTCTAATGGAATCATCATCGAATGGACTGGAATCGAATCATCGAATGGACTAGAATGGAGTCATCATCAAAAGGAATCAAATGGAATCATCATTGAATGTAATCGAATGGAAACATCATTGAATGGAATCGAATGGAATCATCATCGAATGGAATCGAATGGAATCTTCGAATGCACTTGAACTGAATCATCATCGAATGGAATCCTGTGGAATAATCTAATGGGCACGAATAGAATCATCATCGAATGGAATCGAATGGAATCGTCTAATGTACTCGAATGGAATCATCATTGAATGGAATAGAATGGAATCATTGAATGGAATCAGACGGAATCATCATCGTATGGAATCGAGTAGAATCATCGAAAGGACTCGAATGTAACCATTGGAGAATGGAATCAAATGGAATCGAATTGAATCATTGAATAGAATCAAATGAAATCATCATCGAATGGACTCGAATGGAATCATCATGCAATGAAATAGAATGGAATCATTGAAAGGACTCAAATGGAATCATCGAATGGACTTGATTGAAATCATCAAATGAAATTGAATGGAATCATGGAATGGACTCCAATGGAACAATGATCAAATGGAATTGAATGGAATCACCATCGAAAGGAATGAATGGAATCATCATCGAATGTAAACGAATGGAATCATTGAAAGGAATAGAATGGAATCATCATTGAATAGAATCATCAAATGAAATCGAATGGAATCATCATTGAATGGAATCAAATGGAATCATCATTGAATAGAATCAAATGGAATCATCATCAAACTGAATCGAAGGCAATCATCAAATGGAATGGAAAGGAATCATCGAATGGAATCAAATGGAATCATCAAATGGACTCGAATGGAATCATCATCCAATGAAATTGAATAGAATCTTCCAATGGACTCGAATGGAATCATCATTGAATGGAATCACATGGAATCATCTAATGGACTCGAACAGAAACAACATCAAAAGAAATCTAATAGAATCATTTAAAGGAATCGAATGGAATCCACATCTAATGGAATCATCTAATGGACTGGAATGGAATCCTCATCAGATGGAATCAAATGGAATCATTGAATGGACTCAAATAGAAGCATCGTCGAATGGAGTGGAATGGAATCATCAAATAGAATCGAATGGAATCATCATTGAATTGACTCGAATGGAATCATCAGGGAATGGAATCGAATGTAATCACAGAACGGATTTGAATGGGATCATCGAATGGATTCGAATGGAATCTTTGAATGGAATCAAATAGAATCATCGAATTGCCTCGAATGGAATCATCATCGAATGGAATTGAATGGAATCATCAAATGGACTCGAATGGAATCATCACCGAATGGAATGAAACGGAATCATCGAATGGAATCAAAAGGAATCATCATTGAATAAAAACGAATGGAATCAAATGAAATCAAATGGAATCATCATCGAATGGAATCAAATGGAATCATCGAATGGACTCTAATGGAATCATCATCGAATGGAATTGAATGGAATCATCGAATGGACTCTAATGGAATCATCATTTAATGGAATCGAATGAAATCATTGAATGAACACGGAGGGAGTCATCGAATGGAATTGAATGAAATAATACCCAAATGGAATCGAATGGAAACATCATGGAATTGAACCAAAAGGACTCACCATTGAATGGAATCGAATGGAATCATCGAATAGACTCAAATGCAATCATCAGTGAATGGAATTGAATGGAATCATTGAATGGGCTCGAATGGAATCATCGTCGAATGGAATCGAATGGAATCATCATCGAATGGAATCGAATGGAATCATTGAATGGAGTCGAATGGAATCATAATCGAATATAATCAAAAGCAATCATCAAATGGATTCAAATAGAATCATCGAATGGCTCGAATGGAATTATCATCGAATGGAATCAAATGGAATCTTCTAATGGACTTGAATGGAATCGTCATCAAATGGAATCAAATGGAATCATCAAATGGACTCGAATGTAATCATCATCGAATGTAAACAAATGGAATCAGTGAAAGGACTCGAATGGAATCATCATTGAATGGAATCAAAGGGAATCTGTAAATGAACTCGAATGGAATCATCATCAAATGGAATTGAATGGAATCATCCAATGGATTCAAAAGGAAGCATCATCGAATGAAATTGATTGGAATCACTGAATGGACACGAATGGAATCATCATCAAAAGGAATTGAATGGAATCATTGAATTGACTCGAATGGAATCATCGTTGAATGGAATTGAAAGCAATCATCAAATGGATTCAAATGGAATTATCAAATGGACTCGAATGGAATTATCGAATGCACTCCAATGGAATCATCATCGAACGGACTCTAACGGAATGATCAAATGGACTCTAATGGAATCATTGAATGGAAATGAATGGAATCATTGATAGGACTCAAATGGAATTATCGAACGGGCTCAAATGGAATCATCGAATGGACTCGAATGTAATCATTATCGAATGGAATCAAATGGAATCATCAAATGGAATTGATCGGAATCATCATCGAATGGAATCAAATAAAATCATCGAATGGACATGAATGGAATCATCATCGAATGGAATCGAATGGAATCATCGAATTGACTTGAATTGAATCATTGTCGAATGGAATTGAAAGCATTCATCGAATGGATTCAAACGGAATTATCAAATGGACTCAAATGGAAATATCGAATGCACTCCAATGGAATCATCATCAAACGGACTCTAACGGAATGATCGAATGGACTCTAATGGAATCATTGAATGGAAATGAATGGAATCATTGATAGGACTCAAATGGAATTATCGAATGGGCTCAAATGGAACAATCGAATGGACTTGAATGTAATCATTATCGAATGGAATCAAATGGAGTCATCGAGTGAGTTCGAATGGAATATTCATCAAATGGAGTCAAATGGAATCATCATCGAGTGGAAATGAATGGAATCATCGATTGGACTCGAATGGAATCATCATCAAATGGAATGGTATGGAATCATCGAATCGACGCTAATGGAATCATGATAGAATGGAATTGAATGGAATCATCAAATGGAATTGAATGGAATCTTCATCGAATGGAATTGAATGCAAACGTCATCGAATGGAATCAAATGGAATCATCATTGAGTGGAATCGAATGGAATCATTGAGTGGACCCGAATGAAATCATCATCAAATGGACTCGAATGGAATCAATATAAGGAATTGAGTGGAATCATCATCGAATGGTATTGAATGGAATCATGTTCGAATGGACTCCAGTGGAATCATTATCCAATGGAATTGAATGGAATCATCATCGAATGGAATCAAATAGAATCATTGTTGAATGGACTGGAATGGAATCATCGAATGGACTTGAATGCCATCATCAACAGTGGAATCGAATGGAATCATCATCAAATGGAATCGAAAGGAATCATCATCGAAAAGAATCGAATGGAATCATCATCGAATGGAATCGAATGGAATCATCGAATGGAATTGAATGGAATCATCCTCAAAAGGAATCGAAATGAATCATTGAATGGAATCGAATGGAATCATCCAATGGTATCGAATGAAATGATCATTGAATGAAATCAAATGGAATCATCAAATGGAATCGTACAGTATCATCACATGGAATTGAAAGGAATCATCGAATGGACTTGAATGGACTCATCATGAAATGGAATCATCATCGAATGAAATCAAATAGAATAATCATCGAATGGAATCTAATGGAATCATCGAATGGAATCGAATGGAATCATGATCGAATGGAATCAAATGGAATCATTACCTAATGAAATCGCGTGGAATCATAATCGAATGGAATCGAATGGAATCATCAAATGGAGTTGAATGGAATCATTGAATGGACTCGAATGGAATCATCATCGAATGGAATCGAATGAAATCATCGAATAGACTCTGATGGAGTCATCATCGAATGGAATCTAATGGAATCATCATCGAATGAAATCGAAAGGAATCGTCAAATGGCATTGAATGGAATCATCATTGAATGCAATCAAATGGAATCATCGAATGGACGAGAATGGAATCATCATTGAACAGAATCGAATGGGAATATCTAATGGACACAAATGGAATCATCATCGAATGGAATCGAATGCAATCATCACCAAATGGAATCGAATGGAATCATCATCAAATGCAATTGAATGGAAACATTGAATGGACACGAATCGAATCCTCATCAAATGGAATCAAATGGAATCATCGAATGGATTCAAGTGGAATCATCATCGAATGGAATCAAATGGAATCATCGTCAAATGCACTCAAATGGAATCATCGAATGGACTAGAATGGAGTCATCGAATGGACTTGAATGCACTCATTATCAATGGAATCGAATGGAATCATCCACAAATGGAATCGAAAGGAATCATTATCGAATGGAATCAACTGGAATCATCATCAAATGTACTCGAATGGAATAATCATCAAATGGAATTGAATGGAGTCATCTAATGGACTCGAATGGAATCATCATGGAATGGAACTGAAATGAATAATAGAATGGACATGAATGGAATCATCATTGAATGGAATCGAATGGAATCATCATCGAACAGAATTGACTGGAATCATCATCAAATGGAATCGAATGGAATCATCAAATGGAATGGAATGGAATCATCATCGACTGGAATCGAAAAGAATCTTCGAATGAAATCGAATGTAATCATCATCGAATGGAATCAAATGGAATCATTATCAAATGGAATCGAATAGAATCATCTCATGGACACAAATGGAATCATCGTCAAATGGACTCTAATGGAATCATTGAATGCAATCAAATGGAATCATAATGAAAAGGAATCGAAGTGAATTATCGAATGGAATCGAACGGAATCATTGAATGGTATCAAATGGAATCATCATCGAATGGTCTCGAATGGAATCATCATCCAATGGAACAGAATGGGATCATCAAATGCAGTCGAATGGAATCATCAAATGGACTCGAATAGAATCACCAAATGGAATTGAGTGGAATCATTGAATGGACTTGAATGGAATCATCGAATGGAATCAAATGGAATCATCGAATGGACTCGAATGGAAATATCATTGATTTGAATAAAATGGAATCATCAAGGAATTGAATCGAATGGACTCAGCATCTAATGGAATAGTATGGAATCATCAACAAATGGAATTGAATGGAATAATCATTGAATGGAATCGAATGGAATCATCAATGAATGGAATTGAATGGAATCATCCAATGGAATCTAATTAAATCATCATCAAATGGAACCGAATTGAATCATCATCAAATGGAAACTAATGGAGTCCTCATCAAATGGAATTGAATGGAATCATCATCAAATGGAATCGAATGGAATCACCATCGAATGGAATTGAATGGAATCATCGAAGGGAATGAAAAGGAATGATCATCGAATGGAATCCAAGGGAGTCATCAAATGGAATCAAAGGGTATCATTGAATGGATTCAAATGGAATCATTGAATGGACTCGAATGGAATCATGACATAATGGAATCAAATAGAATCTTTGAACTTGCATGTAATTATAATTGAATGGAATCGAATGGAATCATTGAATGCAGTCGAATAGAAACGTCATCGAATGGAATCGAACGGAATCATCAAATAGATTCGAATGGAATCATCATCGAATGGACCCAAATGGAATCATCATTGAATGGAATCAAATGGAACCATTGAATGGACTCTAATGGAATCATCGAATGGACTTGAATAGAATCATCGAATTGAATTGAATGGAATCATCGAATGGACTCAAATGGAATCATCATCGAATGGAATCGAATGGAGTCATCATCGAATGGAATCGAATGGAATCATCATCAAATGGAATGAAATGGAATCACTGAATGGACATGAATCAAATCCTCATCGAACGGAATCATATGGAAACATTGAATGGATTCGAATGGAATCATCATCGAATGGAATCAAATGGATTCATCGTTGAACAGACATGTATGGAATCATCAAATGGAATTGAATGGAATCATTGAATGGACTCGAATGCAATCATAATCAATGGAATTGAATAGAATCATCATCAAGTGGAGTTGAAAGGAATCGAATGGAATCATCATCGAATGGAATCAAATGGAATCATCGAATGGACTTGTATGTAATGATCATCGAATTGAATCAAATGGAATCAGCATCAAATGGAATTGAACGGAATGATCGAATTGAATCAGATAGAGTCATCATCAAATGAAATCACATGGAATCATCAAACGGATACTAAAGTTATCATCATCCAATGGAATCAAGTGAAATCAATCAATGGAATAGAATGGAATCATCATCAAATTGAATCAAATGGAATCATCAAATGGACTCAAATGGAATCATCATCGAATTGAATCAAATGGAAACATCATCAAATGGAATCGAATGGAATCATCGAATGGACTCGAATGGAATCATCATCGAATTGAATCGAATGGAATCATCATTGAATGGAATCAAATGGAATCATCATAGAATGGAGTTGAATGGAATAATCATCAAAAGGAATCGAATGGAATAATCATAGAATGGAGTTGAATGGAATCATCATCAAAAGGAATCCAATGGAATTATCACGGAATAGAATCAAATGGAATGATCATGGAATAGAATCAAATGGAAACATCAAATGAAATCAAATGCAATCATCATCAAAAGGAATCAAAGTGAATCATCGAATGGAATTGAACGGAATCATCGAATGGAATCGAATGGAATCATCATCAAATTTACTTGATGGAATCATCATAGAATGGAATCAAATGGAATCATTGAATGGACTAGAATGGAATCATCATTGAATGGAATCAAATGGAATCATCGAATGCAATCAAATGGAATCATCATCAAATGGAATCGAATGGAATCATCAAATGGAATCGTGTGGAATCATCATCAAATTGAATCGAAGTGAATTATCGAATGGAATCAAACAGAATCATCAAATGGTATCAAATGGAATCTCATCAAATGTTATCAAATGGAATCATCATCAATGGACCCGAATGGAATCATCATTGAATGGAACAGAATGGGTTCATTGAATGCACTTGAATGGAATCATCGAATGGACTCGAATGGAATCATCAAATGGAATCGAATGGAATCATCGAATGGACTAGAATGGAAACATCATTGAATGGAATCAAATGAAATCATCGGATGGACACAAATGGAAATATCATGGAATTGAATCAAATGGAATCATCAAGGAATTGAATGGAATGGACTCTTCATCAAATGGAATGGTATGGAATCATCAACAAATGGAATAGAATGGAATCATCATCGAATGGAATCGAATGGAATCATCATCGAATGGAATCGAATGGAATTATCAACTGGAATTGAATGGAATAATCATCGAATGGAATCGAATGGAATCATCAATGAATGGAATCGAATGGGATCATCCAATGGAATCTAATTCAATCATCATCAAATGGAACCGAATTGGATCATCATCAATTGGAACCTAATGGAGTCCTCATCGAATCGAATCGAATGGAATCATCATCGAATGGAATTGAATGGAATCATCATCAAATGGAATCAAATGGAATCATCATCAAATGGAATCGAATGGAATAATCGAATGGAATCAAAAGGAATGATCATCGAATGGAATCAAAGGGCACCATCGAATGGAATCAAAAGGTAACATCAAATGGAATCAAAAGGAATCGCTGAATGAACTCGAATGGAATCATGACATAATGGAATGGAATGGAAGCTTCGAATGAACTCGAATGTAATTATAATTGAATGGAATCAAATGGAATCATCCAATGGACTCGAATAGAAACATCATCTAATGGAATCAAATGGAATCATCGAATAGAGTTGAATAGAATCATCATCGAATGGACTCAAATGGAATAATCATTGAATGGAATCGAATGGAATCATCGAATGGCATTGAATGGAATCATCATTGAATGGAATCGAATGGAATCATCGAATGGCATTGAATGGAATCATCATTGAATGGAATCGAATGGAATCATCATCGAATGGAATCGAATGGAATCATCAATGAATGGAATCGAATGGAATCATCTAATGGAATCTAATTCAATCATCATCTAATGGAACCGAATGGAATCATCATCAAATGGAACCTCATGGAGTCCTCATCAAATGGAATCAAATGGAATCATCATCAAATGGAATCAAATGGAATAATCATTGAATGGAATCAAAAGCAATCATCAAATGTATTCTAATAGAATCATCGATTGGAGATGAATGGAATCATCATAGAATGGAATCGGATGGAATTAACGAATGGAATCAAATGGTATCTTCATCGAAATGAATCAAATGGAATCATCTGATGGACTGGATTGGAATGCTAATCAAATGGAACTGAATGGAATCTTCGAATGGACACGAATGGAGTCCTCATGGAATGGAATTGAATGGAATCACGGAATGGAGTCAAATGGAATCATCATCAAATAGAATCGAATGGAATGATAGAATTGAATCAAATAGAGTCACCATCGAATGAAATCACATGGAATGATTGAAAGGATTCAGAATCATCATCCAATGAAATCGAATGGAATCAACGAATGGAATAGAATAGAATCATCATCAAATGGAATCGAATGGTATCATCGAATGGACTCGAATGGAATCATCATTGAATTGCATTGAATGGAATCATCGGATGGAATCCAATGGAATAGTCATCGAATGGTATCCAATGGAATTATCATCAAATAGAATCAAATGGAATGATCATTGAAAAGAATCGAATGAAATCATCAAATGGAATCGAATGGAATCATCATCAAAAGGAATCAAAGTGAATCATCGCATGGAATAGAACAGAATCTTCAAATGGAATCCAATGGAATCATCATAGAATGGACTCAATGGAATGACCATCGAATGGAATCGAATGGAATAATCGAATGGACTCAAATGGAATCATCATCGAATGGAGTCAAATGGAATCATCGAATGAAATTGAATGGAATCATCATTGAATGGAATTGAATGGAATCATTGAATGGCATCGAATGGAATCCCTTTTGAATGGAATCGAATGTAATCATCAAATGGACTAGAATGGAATCATCATCAAATGGTATCAAACAGAATCATCATCAAATGGAATTGAATAGAATAATAGAATGGACATGATGGAATCATCATGGAATGGAATCGAATGGAATAATCATCGAATGGAATCAATTGGAATCATCATCAAATGGAATCGAATGGAATCATCAAATGGAATGGAATGGAATCATCATCGAATGGAATCAAATAGAATCTTCGAGTGAAAATGAAAGGAATCATCATCGAATGGAACCAAATGGAATCATCATCTAATGGAATCAAATGGAATAATCAATGAATGGAATCGAAAGGAATCATCATGGAATGGAATCTAATGGAATCGTCGAATGGAATCAAATGGAATCATCATTGAATGGACTCGAATGGAATCATCATTGAATGGAATCGAATGGAATCATTGAATGGACTCGAATGGAATCATCAAATGGACTCGAATGGAATCATCGAATGGAATCTAATAGAATTAACGGATGGAATCGAATGGAATTATCATCAAATGGAATCTAAAGGAATCATCAATGAATGGAATCGATTGGAATCATCATTGAATGGAATTGAATGGAATCATCAGTGAATGGAATCCAATGGAATCATCATCAAATGGAGCCGAATGGAATCATTGAATGTACTTGAATGGAATCGTCGAATAGACTCGAATGGAATCATCATCGAATGGAATCAAATGGGAACATCAGATGGAATCGAATGGCATAGTCATGGGATGGAATCAAATGGAATAATCAAATGGACTCGAATGGAATCATTGAATGGATTAGAACAGAATAATCAAATGGAATCGAATGGCATCATCGAATGGCCTCAAATGGAATCATCATTGAATGGAATTATATGGAATCAACGAATGGAATCAAATGGTATCATCATCGAAATGAATCGAATGGAGTCATCTAATGGACTGGAATGGAATCCTAATCAAAAGGAATCAAACGGAAACATCGTATGGAATCGAATCAAATCATTATCAAATGGAATCGAATGGAATCATCAAATGGAATTGAATGGAATCACCATTGAATGGAATCGAACGGAATCATCATCAAATGGAATTGAATGGAATCATCGAATGGACTCTAATGGAATCATCTTTGAATGGAATTGAGTGGAATCATCGAATGTACTCGAATGGAAATATCATCTAATCGAATCAAATGGAATCATCAAATGGACTCTGATGGAATCATCATCAAATCAAACAGAATGAAATCATTGAATGGACTCAAATGGAATCATCACCAAATGGAATCGAATGGAATCATCGAATGGAATTGAATGGAATCTTCATCAAATGGAATCAAGTGGAATCATCATTGAATGGAGTTTAATAGAATCATCGAATGGAATCAAATGGAATAATTATCGAATGGATCTGAATGGTATCATCAACGAATGGAATAGAATGGAATCATCATAGAATGGAATTGAATGGAATCAACACAGAGTGGAATCGAATGGAATCATCATCGAATGAAATCGAATGGAATCATCAAATGGAATTGAATGGTATCATCATCAAATGGAATCAAATGAAATCATCATTAAATGTTGTCGACTAGAATCATCGAATGGAAACAACTCTAATAATTATTGAATGGATTCGAATGGAATCATCATTGAATGGAATCTCATAATCATCTTGGGATGGAATTGAATAGAATCATTGAATGGACTCGAATGGAATCTTCATTGAATGGAATCTAATGGAATCATCAAATGGACTCGAAAGGAATCATCATCGAATGGATTCCAATGGAAGCATCGAATGGAATTGAATGGAATCATCATCGACTGGAATAGAATGGAATCATCCAACGGACTCGAATGGAATCATTGCAGAATGGTATCAAATGGAATTATCGAATGGACTCAAATGGAATCAACTTTGAATGGAATCGAAGGGAATCATCAAAAGGAATTGAATGCAATCATCATCGAATGGAATTAGATGGAATCATCGAATGGAATCGAATGGAATCACCATTGAATGGACTCGAATTGAATCATCATCGAATGGAATTGAATGGAATCATCGAATGGACATGAATGGAATCATTGATGGACTCGAATGGAATAATCGAATGGACTTGAATGGAATCATCATCGAATGGAATCAAATGGAATCATTGAATGGAATCAACTGGAATCATCAAATGGAATCAAATGGAATCATCACCAAATGGAATCAAATGGAATCATCGAATGGAATCAAAGGAAATCATCATCGAATGGAATCAAATGGAATCATCATCGAATAGAATCCAATGGAATCATCGAATGAAATTGAAGGGAATCATCACTGAATGGAATCATCATCAAATGGAATCGAATGGAATCATCGAAAGGAATCAAATGGAATAATCATGTAATGGAATCTAATGGAATCCTTGAATAGAGTCAAATGGAGTAATCGAATGGAATTGAATGGAATCATCATTGAATGGAATACAGTGGAATAATGGAATGGAATCCAATAGAATCATCATCACATGGAATCCAATGTAATCATCGAATGGAATCTAATGGAATAATCATTGAATGGAATTGAATGGAATCATCGAATGGAATCGAATGGAATCATGGAGTGGATTCAACGAATGGAACCGAATGGAATCATCATTGAATATAATCGAATGGAATCATCATTGAATGGATTCAAATGGAACCATCTTCGAATTCAATTGAATGGAATCATCGAATGCAGTCGAACGGAATCATCACCGAATGGAATTGAATGGAATCATCGAATGGAATTGAATGCAATCATCATAGAATGGAATCAAATGCTATCATCATCGAATGGAATCGAATGGAATAATCATCGAATGGAGTCGAATGGAATCATCATCGAATGAAATCGAATGGACTCATTGAATGGAATCGAATGCAGTCATCATCAAATGGAATAGAATGGAATCATCATCGAATGAAATCGAATGGACTCATCAAATGGAATCAAATGCAATTATCATCGAATGGAATAGAATGGAATCATCATCAAATGTAATCAAATGGAATCATCGAAAGGAATCAAATGGAATCTTCATTGAATGGAATCGAATGGAATCCTAGAAAGAAATCGATTGTAATCATCTTCGAAGGGAATCAAATGATATCATTGAACGGAATCATCATCAAATGAAATTGAAAAGAATCATTGAATGGAATCAAATTCAATCATCTTTGAATGGAATAAAATGGAATCATCATCGAATGGAATCAAACAGAAACATCAAATGGAGTCGAATGGAATCATCATCAAATGGAATCGAATGAAATCCTAGAATGGTACCGAATGGAATCATCAAATGGAATAGAATAGAATCATCGAATGGAATCTAATGGAAATATCATCAAATGGAATCGAATGGAATCATCGAATGCAATCGAACGGAATAATCATCGAATGGAATCATCGAATGGAATCAAATGGCATCATCAAATGGAATCAAATGGAATCATAGAATTGAATCGAATGGAATCATCATCGAATGGAATCGAATGGAATCTTTGAATGGACTCGAATGGAATCATCATTGAATGGAATCGAATGGAATCATCAAATGGACTCGAATGGAATCATCATCGAATGGAATCAAATGGAATCATGGATCAGAGTCGAATGGAATCATCATCGAATGGAATCAAATGTAATCATTGAATGCACTCGAATGCAATCACATTGAATGGAATCGAATGGAATCATCGAATGGAATCGAATGGAATCATCATCGAATGGAATCGAATTGAATCATTGAATGGAATCGAATGGAAACATCATTGAATGGAATCAAATGGAATCATTGAATGGGCTCTAACGGAATCATCATGGAATGGAATCGAATGGAATCATCGTAGAGTGGAATTGAATGGAATCATCATCGAATGGAATGGAATCGAATGGAATCATCAAATGGAATCTAATGGAATCATCATCGAATGCAATGGAATGGAAACGTCATCGAATGGACACGAATGGAATCATCATCGAATGGAATGGAATGGAAATGTCATCGAATGTCCTTGAATGGAATCATCATTGAATCGACTCGAAAGGAATAATCACCGAATGTAATTGAGTGTAATCATGATCAAAAGGAACTGAATGGAATCATCATCAAATGGACTCTAATGGAATCATCATCAAATGGAATCAAATTGAATCATCATCGAATGGAAATGAAAAGGAACATCATCGAATGGAATCGAATAATCATTGAATGGACTCGAATGGAATCACCATAGAATGGAATCTAATGGAATCATCGAATGGACTTGAATGGAATCATCATCAAATGGAATTGAGTGGAATCATCGAATGGACTCGAGTGTCTGTTCTGACATGTCTGGGGGATATCTAAAGGACTCATGAAAGGCTTTATTTTCTGTGTTGCTAGAATACAGAACAGATAAGGAATGGACATTTTTAAGAAACTGCAAGGAGTCCTAACAAACCACAGATGCTTAGGGCAAAAATTAGAGTTTACACATATAGTAGATCACCTTGAGCACAGGAAGAAAAGTTGGAGAAGAGTATTTGGAAAACTAAGACATTCAAAATCATTCACATACATGGGAGGGTCTGGAAAGTCACATGTATGCATAGGTTAAGCCACATGCTGACAAATGTCATAAGAAGACCCTACACTTTTACCTTGGCTGATCCCTCTCTTCAGTGCAAGCTCTGTGCAAGAGTGAACTTGAACTTCACTCAGAGCAAGAGTGAACACACACTTTGTGCTGGCTTTAAAGAACCCGGCACAAAGCCAGTCTGCATGGCCTAGAGACATATTTTGCTGGATAATGATTACTTGTTTTTCTTTTTCTTTTTGTTGTATTTTCCTGTTTGCTTAGTTCCTGACATACAAGAAAATCACTGTCAAAACATTAGCTTAACATTTATTAAGGAAACAAAAAGACTTCGGTGACCACACCTTATAAAGCAAAGAGTTTTGTAAATCACTTTGGAAAATTTCACTAAAAAATATCCTTAACAATATAATAAGTAAAGAAAAATTAAAACCACAAAACATTACTGTGTTTGTGGGGGGGGTCTGATTTACAGAGCAACCATATAGTAATTATAATTATTATAATGTCCAGTTTTCAAAAAAAGTTACAAGGCATACAAATAACGGGAAAGTATGGCTCATTATATGTAACTAACCTGCACAATGTGCACATGTACCCTAAAACTTAAAGTATAATAAAAAATAAAAAAATAAAAAAAAAAAGGAACAAAACAAAATGACAGAGAATATCTCTAAGGGAACACAGACATCAAACTTACTAGACAAAGACTTTAAAACAACTCTCTTAATTATACTCAAATGTCAAAAGGAAAACATAAACAAAGAAATCAAGGAATCAGAAAAAATATTAAAAAGTAGGAATATCAACAGAGATAGCAGAAATTCTGGAGTGGAAAACTACAATGATAAAAATTTAAAAATCACCAGAGGGATTTAAGAGTATATTTGCACACACAGAAGAAGTCATGAGCTTGAAGATAAGAAAATGGAAAATATTGACTCTGAGAAACAGATAAAAAATGAGCAGAGACTAAGGAATCTGTGGGACATCATCAAATAGACCAACATTCATATTCTAGAAGGATAAATTATGTTGTTGAAAACTTTAGCATTCTTTCTTTTCACCTTTTTTTCTCCCTCCCCCTCCTCCTCCTTTTTACTTTTCTATCTCTTCCTTTATCTTCTTCCGTCTCTCCTTCATTATCCCTTTCACTCTGTTTCTCTTTCTCCATTTCTCTTTTTTCTTTTCTTTCAATTATCTCAATTACTAAGAGATGTTTAAATACCCTTACCATGTGAGTTGATATGGTTATTTCTCCCTTTAGTTCTCTTTTGAGTCACTCTAAGTAAAGAGATAACCCAAACATAAGCCTCACAAACAGGCTTCCATACCATTCTTAATTTAGTCCTGTAATTCTTCATTGCTGTATTAACTTTCTGATGCTTTTAAGGATGTTTTATAACAAATTGTTTAGTTTTTTCCAATGGAATGTTTATTCTGAATTATCTAATTCATATTGTAAGTATATAGGGAGTTTAATATAAAATTATTAAACTAATATTTGTGAAAGAATGTATTTGTGCATTTAACAAATATGTTAATCCTCAGACTGTTACTGGGCAGCTGAGCATACAGCAATAAAAATAACACAATTTTTATGTGTACAATATTTATGGAATACGTTACTGGAACAAACAAATAATTTAGTTAATAACACGTCAAAGAACAGAAATTGTATAGACTATAGAGCATAGTAATGGAATAATGAATGATTAAAGTTATTAATATTAGGTAGAAAATGAAGGGTATCTTTGAGAGCAGAACTCAAGGAAGCAAGCAATTAGCCTTATGAGGAAAGAGTTACCTGTGGATAAAGGAGAAACTGAAAAATTTACAAGTCAAGACTTTTTGAGCAAAAACAAAAATATGACTATTAGTCACCAATTCAGTACAGTGAAAAAAAAGTTGAAGAGTTATCTTGGAAGTAAACCATGTTGTGGAAGAGCATGTAGGGTTTTGATAATCATGGGATGATTCTGAATTAATTTTAAATGCGATAGGAATATATGAGATAATTTCACCAGAGAATAACATGATTGTGTTTGCATTTCAAAGGGGTGTATCTGGTGCACTGTGTAGAATAAATAGGTTATGTGAGCAAATAAACTGGGAGGCTACCGTAATCCCGAGAAAAAAGGTAGTGACTTAGGTGAGAATGCTGTCAGGATGAGTGGTAGTAGTGGTGAGGAGTCGTTAGGCCATGGATGTATTTCATAGGACTGGCCAAGAGAACTGCAGCTAAATTGGAGTGTAGGGAGTGAAATGGAGAACTCAAAGATGACTCTCAGCAGTGGAAGGTGACAGCTGTCACTGAAGCATGCTGATGCCTCTCACTAAGAGAGTTACTTGGGAATGGCAAGATCAAAACTTCTCACTTTCAAATTTATGAAAAATATTGTTTTCAGAACGAATGACTTTGGGATCAGAAAGCCACCATTCTAATTGATGGTTCCATGACTACACAGGCTCACACTCCCAAGAGCAAAAGTAAATCATCACAAAGGTGTTTCCTGATAATTCTAGAGAATGGAGAATTACTGTAACATCTTTCTGATTTTAGGAGAGGTAGCAGTTCCCTTTTTAGCCTAAACGCTATTTTTTTTTAAAGCTCAGCCAAGAGACTCCATTATAATTTTCAAATGTGTGTAACTTAAATTCTCATATGAAACACCACTATGCTTAAATTACTCAAAACATTTTCCCCATCTACAACTCTATCTTGTCATTGCAATCATTTTCACAAAAGTGACTGCAGCTCACAGACCCTAAAAGGAGAAAATCCAGGGTAGGTTATCTGATCTAGTTAGTTTCGAAGACAGGATCTAGAGATTATTTAATATGAAATAGGTCACCTGAAATGAAGCGTTTACTGAAAACAGCTTGGATCAGCCCAGTTTTCTACCACTGAACCATGCATTTGGTTTAAAAAACACAACAACTCTGGGGAATATCGGCTGCTTCCAACTGTGTTGAAGGTGTTAAAGTAAAGAGCATAAAATTAAAAATGATCATCTGAGGCTTTTATAGTCTCTGCTCAAGAGACTAGAGTCTTCCATTCTTAATGAAACACCCAAATATCTTAATAATTGGGCAAAATCTAAGTATCAGAGATAATTTTATCTTGAAGATTGTTAAATCATAATGGCGATTCACTACCTTGTCACGTCTCTCAGTCAAAAATTAGGTCTTTGTTTAGGAATCAATGGTACTCTGCAACTTGGAAATAGGAAGATTTTAGAAGACTCAAACATGGACTTTCTTGTGGGCAAAAAAAAAGACGTATTGAGATAAGACAAGCCTTTCCTTGCAAGGATACCTCTAATGCTCATACACCACCTCCCCTAACATTAATAGAGCTTCCAGGTCACTAACCAGTGTCAGAGAGCAGCCCATGCAACTAGAAATTCAAAAGATGTCGAACACAGGGTCAAGCCTAGAATAAGAAGTCTTAGCTAATTAAGTATGCTTTTTTCCCCAAATTCATATTAACAAAAACTTGGATATGTCAGAGAATGCATTCTAAGTTCACTCAACCTAGGAGGGAGAAGCATAATTTTAAATTAAGAGCTGAAGCATTCTTGTCCTAACAGAAAGCAAGGAAAATGAAATATCACACCACAGGAGGGATTTCACAAATTTGTGTCAACATCAAAACCTTAAAATAGGCAAGGAGAATGCAGATTCACAATGAACTCTTGTACTTGTTTTGTTCAGAGAAGAGATGGTTCTGAGAGAATGACAGTGAACTAACCCCAGCTGGTTTAGTTGGTGCTTTCAACTGCTGCTTCTAATCAACTCCTTTAGCTAGAATAAATTGATGAGGATTTTGGCATGTGGTATTAGAGATGGTTATTAATTTTTTCCTCTTATTTGCATTGTTCAATGTAGTAAATACTAGCTGTATATGGCTACTTCAATTCAAATTAATTACAATGAAATATACTTAAATATTGAATTTTTTAGTCACTGTTGGTTCATTATTGAATATCTTCAGCTAAGATTTCCCGTTAAATACACTAAGAGGTGGCTTAGTTAACTGGTCGTCCACAAATATTGAAGCTGTTGTTAACTCCTGATATATTCTCTGCAAAGAGAATATTCATGAGCCTCCTCCTGAAACCAGCAGCCTAGAGATAGTTTTATAAATTGGATACAAGTTGGAAACCTATACTCTTTAAGTGTTTGAAATATTAGCTTCCCAGGGAAGAAAATCAAATTCATAAGATATGTTAGGACAATTTAACTCAAGATGTTCAAAACTGAAATGACATATTCTACAATATGTGATAAAACCACCCCTTAACACCTTAAAGCAAAACAGGGATTCACCTTAAAGACCTGCATTTTCCTCATCCCCCAGCCAATCAGTTTTCAAATCTTGCATTTTATTTTGAAAGGTCCTTATCCCCCTGGTCTCTTGTTTCTAGACTTGGCACATATTTAAGTTTGTTACCTCTATCTACTGAATTTTCTCTCTTCAAACAGTATCTATGCCTGCCAAATGTGAACATACAAACAACAAATCAGAATGTGCCATTCTGATTTAAACTGCTTATTAGTTAATACCCTCAAGATAACATCTGGGTTCTTAGCTGCAATGAGTCAAGCCTACTTACATCTTTTTTTGTCTTTGGCTGCACATTTCCTATCACATCACACTCCAGCAATGCCAAGCTGTGCTGGTCTTCTACCCCATCTCCACTATTTTGCCCTCCGCTGCCGTGGCTTTTTGCCCGCCCTGGCTTTTTGCCCCTACCC
This sequence comes from Pan paniscus, assembly GCF_029289425.2. NCBI lineage: Eukaryota > Metazoa > Chordata > Mammalia > Primates > Hominidae > Pan > Pan paniscus. Next base: position 38,203,843 of record NC_073267.2, on the reverse strand, counting down.
GCTGCCACGGCTTTTGGCCCCCCACGCCGCCGAGGCTTTTTACCCGCTGCGGCTTTTTGCCTCCACCCCGTCTCAGCTTTTTGCCCGCCAAGGCTTTTCGCCTCGCCGCAGCTTTTTGCCCCCCCACCCCGCCGACGCGGCTTTTTGCCACCATGGCTTTTTGCCCGCCACAGCTTTTTGCCCCCGCCGCCGCGGATTTTTGCTGCTGCGGCTTTTTGCTCCCGCCATGTTTGCAACCTTAATTTCACTTGAAATCTAATTTCCCACTGCCATGCCATCTAACATATTTGTATGTTAGACTCTGGGAATTAGGACATGAACATTTTTGGGGGGCCATTATTTTGTCTACAGCAGACAGAATCTACACTGCCTGGGAGGTGCAGAGTATCTTGGGGGAGGCAGGGCTGGCCCTTCCCTCCGTGGACACCCAGCTTTCCCACAGGCCCTACATGTCTGTGGGTTCCCTGCGTGACCAGGTGACCTACCCAGACTCAGTGGAGGACATGCAAAGGAAGGGCTACTCAGAGCAGGACCTGGAAGCCATCCTGGACATCATGCACCTGCACCACATCCTGCAGCGGGAGGGAGGTAGGAGGCCTGGGGCTGGCAGCCGCCCTTTGTCCCACACTGGCCTCTCCCTTGGCCTCCAGGCAGTGAAGATTATCTCAACATCCAGGAGTCTAAAGTGCCAGGTGCCACAGGGGCAGGGCAGAGGGTGCTACCTCTGAGGCCCGCCTACCAGGGAGGACCAACACCACACAGATGGCCCCAGCTGGCATGGGTGCTCTAGGGAAGGGGGAACCTAGCAGGGATGCGCACCTCATTGGGGGACCCAGGATACCCTCTCCCAGAGAAAAGGGGTCTGAGCTGAGCCCTGCAGAATGCTGAGTGGTTACCCCGTCCAGGAGCCAGGGGCAGCAGGGCAGAGTGTGGCCCGCAGGCTTGGTGGTGTGAGAGGCTGGCTCACAGAGGGCCCTCCGGACCAGGCGGGAGCCTAGGCTTTCCCTGAGCGGGATCAGACACTCTTGGAAAGACCATGGGGCGGTGGGCAGGGGCAGCTTGGGAGGGGCAGGCACATGTGTGCAGTGATGGCTACCGTCAGGAGGTCTGTGCAGAAGCTTGGAGGGGGCTGGGGCCAGCAGAGTCGGGTGGATTCAGAGATGAGTTCACTGAAAAGGAGGCCAGACTGAGCTGTTTTCTTGTCCTGGGCTTATCAAGGAATACTGCTTGTCCACAGTGTCTGTCGGGCCGGGAGAGCGGCGGAGGAGAGGGGGGTGCAGCTACAGGGACACAGTAGATGGAGCGTTCAGTTCTGTCTTTGAATTCTGAGCCTCTGGGTTCTGCTTCCAGCCCCCACTGCTGGGTGCGAGATGGCCCTGGGCAAGGACCTCGCCTTGCTGGGGCTCCCCTTCATGGTTCAAGGGAATGGGCACCAAGCCCTCCCTCGGTGGCAACATGAGAAGTGGCTCCTGCAGGAAATGACCAGGGTGTTGTCACCTGCCTGTGGAGGAAGCGGGAACACAGGTGGCGAAGGTGGTGGAACAGCCCCTGGCCCGGCCCTGCCTCTTGCTCCTGCTGCCCTCAGCCTGGGAGCACATGGCCCCTCCCGCCTCTGTGGCAGCCTGAATGCCCAGGGCCTGTGGCCGGCCAGCATGAGCCGTTAGGATGGAGTTGAGCTGCGAGGAACAGAACCGGCCTCCCCGCAGTAGTGGCTAAGATCATCTGTGAGTTTATCCTACTGAGCTGTTAGGTCCCAAGAGAGCCAGGCCACAGTTGCCAGGGCTGGCCCTGCTCTGTGAAGGCCCCAAGGCTCTAGGATTTTCTACCATGTCACTCTGCTGTGTGTGGCCTCCATTCCCAAAGTCACCTCATGATCCAGGAGGGCTGCTGCAGCCCTCACATCATGTCCCAGGCTATAGGATGGAGGAAGTAGAAGGGAAGGGGCAAAAGGTACGTGCCTTCTATATTTTAAGGAAGGTTCCAGAAGCCGCCATATTGAATACTTACGGTTATATCTCATTGGCCACAACTTAGTCTCATGCTTACACCTCACCACAAGGCCACCTGGGAAGTGTAATCTCTACTCTGGGTGGCCATATACCCTGTCGCCACTTCTAGCCCTGGGCCGCTGGGGAAGGCAGCATGGGTGAGAAGACAGGAGGGGCCACTTCTGCCACAGCACCCCGGCCTAATGGAGCAGCCAGCTCACCTGCTCGTTCAAGCAGCCCACTCAAGCCTTGCCAAAGTGCTGGCACGAGGCAGTGACAGGAGGCCCAACCCCTGTGGGTGACAAGCCCCCGGTCTGGGGAGAGCACTCAGGCCGCTCTGGAGCTCTGTGCCAAGGAACTGTATGGGTGTCCTGGGGCTGCCATAAACCACAGGGGTGGATCATCTCCTGGATCCAGCAGTCCGAGATCCTGGTACTAGCAGGGTGGGTTCCTTCCAGGTGCCATGACAGAAGGATGTGTTCCAGGCCCCTGTCCTTGGCTCGCAGATGGTCCACTTCTCCCTGTATATCTTCACCTCATGTTCCCCTGTGCACGTCCTCTGCCTGCACACCCCCTTTTTATGAGGACACAGTCATATTGAATTAGGGTCCGCTCTGATGACCTCATCTTAGTGTGATCACCTCTGCAAAGGCCCTGTCTCCAAATAAGGTCACACTAAAGTGTTGGGGCTTGGACTCCACCATATCTCTTCTAGGGGAAGGCACGATTCCAGTCCCCACTCCTCCATGATTAATGTCTGTCAGACAGACAAGGATGCAGAGGCACAGGGGCCCTGTCGTCACAGCTAGCTCATTCCCACAGCTGCCCCAGCTCCCCGGCTGGCCCCCAGGTCTGGGTACTGGTGGAACTGAGCCAAGACCATTGCCCCTGCCTAGGTTGGGAGGCTATGTGTGACTGGAAGGACGTCCTGCCGGGTGGCGAGAAGCAGAGAATCGGCATGGCCCGCATGTTCTACCACAGGTGAGCACTCCAGGCCGGCAGGCTCCCTGGGGTCCCCTGGAAAGAGAAGTAGCAGCTGTGGGGAGGCCTGGGCTCAGTGGAGCCTGAGCCAGGCTGGGGTGTTGGGCCGTGGAGGGTGCACAGACTCTCCTCTCGGCCCGGAACCCCAGGCCCAAGTACGCCCTCCTGGATGAATGCACCAGTGCCGCCATGAGAATCGACATGGAAGGCAAGATCTTCCAGGCGGCCAAGGACGCAGGCATTGCCCTGCTCTCCATCACCCACCGGCCCTCCCTGTGGTAGGTGCCCTGTCTCCCTGCCTGGGGTCAGTGGGAGTGGCTGCCTGAGGGGAGGAGGTGGCCTGTTGGGCCCGGCGGCAGCAGCAGGCGGCTGTCATCAGCAGCCCTCGTGCCATGCACCTGACCCTGTCCCTCTCCTGGCCAGGAAGTACCGCACACACTTGCTACAGTTCGATGGGGAGGGCGGCTGGTAGTTCGAGAAGCTGGGCTCGGCTGCCCGCCTGAGCCTGACAGAGGAGAAGCAGCGGCTGGAGCAGCAGCTGGCGGGCATTCCCAAGATGCAGCGGCACCTCCAGGAGCTCTGCCAAATCCTGGGTGAGGCCGCGGCCCCAGCGCACGTGCCCGCACCTAGCCCACAAGGCCCTGGTGGCCTCCAGGGTGCCTCCACCTGACATCACTCTCCCCAGCCCCTGCCCCGCCCCCAAGCTCGGATCACATGAAGGAGACAGCAGCACCCACCTGCGCAAGCACCCCGACCCTGCATGCCTGGCCCCTCCTCCTAGAAGACCCTTCCCGACCTCAGGAAAGTAGATGAGGCGGGTGGCGCCCTGCGTAACCCTCGCCCTGTCCCTCCCACTCCCTGGGAGGGGCTGTTCCACAGTTACTGGGCCCTGTCCAGGGCAGTGAGTCCTCTACTTTGCTCCGTGGAGGAAGCTGGAGTACAAGGAGCCCAGTGCTGGCCGCACAGCAGCGCAGCCGAGCCTCAGGAGCCCCTCAGGCCACAGCCCCTGGCGCTGCAGGTGGCATCCCTCCTCGTCAGTCTCTCAAAGACCCCACGATCCATCCCCTGAGGGTGGCCAGCCAAGGCTCCCATCCCATGCGATGCCATAAAAGCCACCCAGTGGTACCCACGGTCACACAGAGCGCCTCACCTGCATCCTCTCCCCCACAAGAGCCCCAAAGATACCACGGGAGAGGGACGCACAGCACTGCCTGCCGAGCGAGAATGTAGGCCCCGCCCCCTCGGCCCCTCACCTCCTCTTTCTACAGCCTAATTTATTGGATTCCCTATTCGTAGCCATCTCCGTGGCCAATGTGACTACCCTGCCAGCAGCGGGGGCTGCCCAGCCTCTGAGTCCCCTGGGGCCCCGGCTCCCACTGGTGCCAAACCCAGCCCCTGTGGCCGTCACCCCACCAGCCTACACTGCCAGCCACCACCTGGCCACACAGGCCTCTGCTTGCTAGCCGGGAGTGCGGACACCATGTTCCCAGCTCAGTGCCAAAGAGGGGTCACCAGGGGGAGCTGTCTGCAGAGCCAGCGCCTGCCTGAGAGAGACCCCACTGCCACCGTGTGCCTTTCCCGGGCCCTCAGCCCTCAGGCCGGGCGCCATCCCGAGTCCCCCCCAGTAAAAGCCTCCATTGGCAAATGCAGTCCTTCCTCCCTTCCTCAGAGTCTGGTGGTGTCTGCTGCGGGTCTTGGGGAGAGATGGAGGAGAGGGAGTGGGTTGCCTGTGGGGGAAAGAGTGAGTTTGGGAAAGGAGTGGGCCTGATCCCCAAGCCCCTCCGTGGGGGAAAGTCACCAGAAGACATGGCCCAACATGCCCTCCACCGAGCCTCACGCCAATGTTCTTAGGATTCCTGTGACGGTGGTGGGGCAGAACCTGCAACAACATTGCACAGAAATACTGGCTGAGCCCAAATAAGACTAGGGGACGGGATCATGCTGGTCCCTGTGGGAGGAGCACGAAGGCAAGAGAAGGGATGTCTAAGCTGCCACACAGGGTGCTGCTGGCCCTTCTAGGGAGAGGAGGCCACTTGTGCAGGGGCCTGGGGGGAACTGGGAGCACATTGCAGGGTGTTCGTGCTGCATGCAGGGGAAGGGAGGGCAGGGGAAGGGTGGGCAGGGGAAGGGAGGGCTGTGGCTGGTGGGCCCTGGAGGCCACACTACAGAGACAGGACTTAGCCCAGAGGCCACCGAGGAGCTTTCAGCAACAGGGAAGCAGTGTCGAGTACTGCAGGCCACTTGGCTGCATGTGAGGGTGGCTGGTGGGAATAGGGTGCGGCAGCCCATCTGGCCTCAGAGGCATGAGAACTGAGAACAGCTGTGCGGCCATACCTTTATGCGTGGATGGCCATAGCCTCCCAAAAGTGGGACAGCCTGAGTGTTCATCAACAGACAAATGGACAAACAGCCTGTCCATAAGGCACGGTGCCATTCCACCATAACACGACAGATAGACCTCAAAGAGTTCGTGCTGGGTGAAAGAAGCCAGACACAAATGTCCAGAATAGGCTCATCGGGACAGAAAGCAGATGAGTGGGTGTCAGGGGCTGGGGCAGGGGAAGGAAAATGGGGCAGGGGCAGTCCTTTTTAAAATTTTTTGTATTTATTTTTTATTTTTTAATGAGACAGACAGGGCCTCACCCTGTCACCCAGGCTGGAATGCAGCGGTGCAGTCATAACTCACTGCAGCCTTGATCTCCCGGGCTCAAGCAATCCTGCCCCAGCCTCCTGAGTAGCTGGAACCACAGGCGTGTACCACCATACCCTGCTAATTTTGTGATTTTATTTTTTGTAGACAGGATCTCACTATGTTGCCCAGGCTGGTCTCAAACTGCTGAGCTCAAGCGATCGTCCTGCCTCAGCCTCCCACAGTGCTGGATTACAGGCATGAGCCACCACACTCAGCCTCGCATTTCTTTTTATTTTGAAGAAAATGTTCTGGAACTATAGAGCATACTAAATGCCACTGAATTGTGCACTTCAAAGGGATTGATTGTAATTTTGTGAATATCACCTCAAAAACAGACAGATAGATGATTGATGGATAAATTGATACATAGATATATAGATATATAGACATGATATAGATGATTGATAGATGATGGATGATTCATAGGTGTTAAGTGACAGATAAAATACATGATAGATACATGGATAGATAGATGAATAGAGAGCGATGATAGATGATTTAAAAATTTTTTTTAGAGATGAGATCTGACTATCTTGCCCAGTCTGGACTTGATCTGCTAGCATCAAGAAGTCCTCCTGCCTCAGCCTCCTGAGTTACTAGGACTACAGGCACATGCTACTGTGCCTGGTGATAGATAAATTATTGAAAGATAGACATGATAGAGGCATAAATGATAGATAGATGGATAGACATGATAAAGGGTAGATAGGAAGATACATGGGATAGATCAATGATTGATTATAGAAGTAAATGATATAGATTAATAGATTATTGATTATAGATTAATAGGTGGATAGCTGATTGATAGATGACTGATCGATTGATTGGTTGACTGATTGATGGAGAGAGACAGAGAAGCAAGCTTAGCCATTGCAGCCACCCAGACAAGACATGCTGAGGCCTGGAGTTCCAGAAGGTTTGAGCAGTTGGAAGAACTTGACAGGCATGGGGGCAGCTTCTTCAGGGAGTGGAGGGGGCAGCAAGGTACCACTGGGTTCTGGTTGGAAGGTAAGGTGAGCGACAGCACCCTTGGTGGACAGAGGCAGCTCCAAAGGAGGGGCAGGCCTGGGGAGCAGGTGCAGCCCGAGGGGATGGTGCATAGGCAGTTGGTTCAGAGCTTGGGGCTCCTCAGTGGGACATGGGTCAGCAGGGAGGCCAGTGGTCATTGAAGTTTGGATGGAGACAGCCTGGCTGAGGGGAGGGGCATGCTTGGCATCTCATTTAGGGGACAGGAGGTAGACTGCTTACCTGTATTTTGAGATTAGGATTTATTCCTGATCCCAGGAGGTGGCCGATTCGGAGGGCTGGGAGTTGTTCCTCCATTTCTTTTGACGATTGTGTAAGTTGCCCATGCTTGGTCATAAGCCCCTTTTGTTTATTTTTGACACATAGTTGGAATGGCTCTAATTACTACAGATAGAAGGAGACACATCTGGCAAAGACCATCCAAAAGGAAGCTAGTGGAGAGAAGCTCATATCGCACAAAGTAGGCTCCAGGGCAAAATCATTAGTAGGATTAAAAGTGGTTGCAGCATACTGATGAGTATTCATTCCAAAGCATTCACTGGTGGGGGAGGGGTGGGGGAAAAAGAATAAATACATAAATAATTTAATTATTTTAAAAGAAGTATTAGCGGCCAGGCATGGTGGCTCACGCCTGTAATCCCAGCATTTTGGGAGGCCAAGGCAGGCAGATCACCTGAGGTCAGGAGTTCGAGACCAGCCTGAACAACATGGTGAAACCCCATCTCTACTGAAGTACAAAATTAGCCAGGCATGGTGGCTCATGCCTGTAGTCCCAGCTACTAGAGAGGCTGAGGCAGAACTGCTTGAACCTGGGAGGCGAAGGTTGCAGTGAGCCAGGATCATGCCATTACACTCCAGCCTGGGCGACAGGAAAAAAAAAAAATGGAAGCATTAGCCATTCTGATCTTGTGTGCGCCTGCATAACAATAGAGCCTCAAATGACTACAAAACAAAAAAAGTGTCAAGAAAAGGAAAAATTAATAAATGAGCACATTCTCTACGCAGGAAATTATACCACTTCTCACTGGAACTGCTCGTTTAAGCAGACTCAATTAGGAAGAATATAGAAAAATTGGGCCAGGCATAGTGTTTCATGCTTGTAATCCCAACACTTTGGGAGGCGAAGGCAGGCAGATTACTTGAGGTCAGGAGTTTGAGACCAGCTTGGCCAACATGCTGAAACTAAAATAAAAAATATAAAAATGAGCCAGATGTGGTGGCTCATGCCTGTAATCCCAGCTACTTGGGTGGCTGAGGCAGGAGAATCACTTGAACTTGAGGTTTCAGTGAGCTGAGATCGTGCCCCTGCACTCCAGCCTGGGCAACAGAGTGAGACTCTGTCAAAAAATTAAAAAAAAAAAAGAATATGGAAAAGTTGAACAAACTTGATTTAGTGGACATCCAAAAACTACAGACTACACATTGTTTTCAAGTTCACCTTGGACATTTACTAACACTCACCATGTCCTAGGCTGCAAAACAAGACTCAACAAATAGCAAAAGAACTTGCATCACACCAGCCATGTTCTTGATGCAACAGAATAAAGGCATAAATTGGCAACCAAACTAAAATTAAGGGCTCCCCTAGGTTTGGAAATTTAAAGATACACTACTGGCCAGGCACGGTGGCTCACACCTATAATCCCAGAGCTTCAGGAGGCCAAGGCAGGAGGATCCCTTGAGCCCAGGAGTTCAAGACCAGCCTGGGCAACATAGTGAGACACCCCATCTCTATAAAACTAAATTAAATTATTTTTTAAATTAAAAAAAATAATGCACTGGTCCGAGAAGAATTAGAATGAAAATCTAAAAGCATTTAGAACCAAACAATGAAAACTATGTACAAAAGCTTAAGCCATGTAGCCCAAGCAGTACTACAAGGAAACTAAAAAAAAAAAAAAAGTGTGGCCAGGTGCAGTGCCTCACGCCTGTAATCCCAGCACCTCGGGAGGCTAAGGCTAGCGGATCACCTGAGGTCAGGAGCTAGAGACAATCCTGGCCAACATGATGAAACCCTATCTCTACTAAAAATACAAAAATTAGCTGGGTGTGGTGGTGAGCACCTGTAATCCCAGCTACCTGGGAGGCCGAGGAAGGAGAATTGCTTGAAACTGGAAGGTGGAGGTCGCATTGAGCCGAGATCATACTGCTGCACTCCAGCCTGGGTGAGAAGAGTGAAAATCCATCTCAAAAAAAAAAAGTGTAAAAAATAGAAATAATATTATGAAGTACAGAGGGATCTCCCTGCAGGCATCACTGGGAGCTGAAACATCAGGGGCACCTGGGGAGCGAAAGACATGAGTGGGAACAACTTCAGCCCTTGCTTCTCCTCCAAACACCACTAAAAGGAATGCAAAGGGATTGCAGATGTAAAAGGGAAGAGTTCACAGCAGAGAGTGAGAGGAGCGCCTGCCAGGAACATCACAGAAGCTGGAAAACAAGAGGGGGAGTGATAACTGATTCAAGGGATCAGCGTGAACTTGGAAAAAAGTGGTGGGAAGCACCAAGGGCATGTGCCCACAGAGAAAAGGCCACGTGAGGCCACCACCCAGAAGAGAGGCCTTGGAAGAAACCAACCTTGCTGGCACCGTGATCCTGGGCTTCCAGCCTGCAGGACTGTCAGACCATTATGGTGTTAGACCGACACTGTAAAGAAAGTAGTGATAACACACATGGTTGTCTCACTCCAGTTCTAAAAGGGGGAAGGATGCCGGGTGTGGTGTTCTCCAGAAGGCCCTTCCATGTTTCTCTGTGGCACCCGCAGTGCCTGGATGTCAGCACTGGGAGAAACCGCCTCCAGATTCATCTGTAAAATCCGAGCATCAGTGAGCTCAACTCTCCTGCTTTCTCAGCTCTCTGTTTCCATTAGGTTTGGTTGATCTGGGTCAGGGCCAGCATCAGAGGTAAACCCAAAGCTGTTCTCTGTGGACTGACCTCTTCTCCCTTCTCTTACATGTCTGCCATGTCCACTAGCCTGTGAGCTTCAGGAGACAAAGGAGCATGTTTCTTCTTCCTGATACCCCCGAAACTTGCATAGTACATGCTATAAAATGCAGATTCAATGAGGGCTCTTTGCATTACAATTTTGAGAAAGAATCATGAAGCATGATTTAGCGTCTCTGCCCATCAAACCCCAGGCCCATAGAGCAATTGCCTTTACCTGTGATGCACACCTCCTACCTGTCCTCCCCGCAGCCTGGCATCTCTGTCCTGCAGACCAAACACAAAACTCATTGCCATCCCTCTTCAACCTGGCTTCCTTTCTGACTTCCCTTCAGGTGCCCCAGGCAGAACCATGGGGATCATCTGACCCTCTGTCTCCCTCATCCTTCCCTATCCCACCAGCCCATGTCCTACTGACTCAGTCCTTAAAGTCCCTCTCGCTCCCCACCGGATCCTCAGTGTCTGGTAGTACAGTGCCTGACGTGGGAGGTACACAGCGACCACTAGGTGAATACAAGAATGATGTGATTGGCCAGGCACGGTGGCTCATGCCTGTAATCCCAGCACTTTGGGAGGCTGAGGCAGGCGGATCACGAGGTCAGGAGATCGAGACTATCCTGGCTAACAGGGTGAAACCCCGTATCTACTAAAAATACAATTCTGGTCATGCGCAGGTACTATTCATCAATAAAGGTATTACAACTTCAGAAATGTGTTCAAAATGTATCCATACTTTGACATATTAATGAAGTAATCACTTTCTACACAAAACTACTCCATGTGGAATATTGGGGAGGGCGTGTTCCAAATAAAGAGACAGGATTTCTCATGAGAACTCAGTGTCCGCTAGAAAATATCTAAGTAAAATATTTTACTTATGCAGAAAGTGTGGATGTTTGTGCATCAAAAATTTCAAGAATCCCTAAAATGAACAATGGAGATGAGGAGAAAATATCAGAATTTCCCAGCATCAGAAATGAGGCAAGAAAAAATTCAGAGGAGTTGTAAATGTGAAAAGCCAATGGCTGGTCACACAGCAACATTGATAACCTTGTGCCAGGACAACTAGAATAAATACATAAACATACAGATTGAAAATATTTCCAATATTAGATCTCCCTCATGTGAGAACTAAATTATAAAGATTGAAGATATAAGAAAATAAGCTACCAGAATTTAGGCTACCAGAATAAATTTGATTATACATCAATTTCTGATATTGAAATTGTCACAAATGTTTAAGTTGGTAGTGGAAGACAAAGGACATATAATCTTGGGAGTCCTAGGTACCTGCCTACTGCCAGTACCTCCACACTACTACAGCTGATGCTTTCTGGAAAGCACCACCTCCTAGCAGTAGGCCAACCAGCACAAATATAGAGCATTAAACCACTAAAGCTAATGACCCTCACAGAATCTACTGCACCCTTCACCACATCCACTGGAACAGGCGCTGGTGTCCATGGCTGAGAGACCCATAGATGGTTCACATCACAGGGCTCTATGCAGACAACCCCTAGTACCAGCCGAAAGCCAGGTAGACCTGCTGGGTGGCTAGACCCAGAAGAGAGACAACAATCAATGCACTTCGGCTCACAGGAAGCCATGCCCATAGGAAAAGGGGGAGAGTACTACATCAAGAGAACACTCCATGCGACAAAAGAGTCTGAACAACAGTCTTCAGCCCTAGACCTTTCCTCTGACAGAGTCTACCAAAATGAGAAGGAACCAGAAAACCAACCCTGGTAATCTGACAAAACAAGACTCTTCAACACCTCCCAAAGAATCACACCAGTTCATCACCAATGGATCCAAACAAAGAAGAAATCACTGATTTATCTGAAAAAGAATTCAGGTTAGTTATTAAACTAATCAGGGAGGGGCCAGAGAAAAGTGAAGCCCAATGCAAGAAAATCCAAAAAATAATACAATAAGTGAAGGGAGAAACATTCAAGGAAATAGATAACTTAAATAAAAAAAATCAGGAAACTTTGGACGCACTTTTAGAAATATGAAATGCTCTGGAAAGTCTCAGCAATAGAATTGAACAAGTAGAAGAAAGAAATTCAGAATTCGAAGACAAGGTCTTTGATTTAACACAATCCAATAAAGACAAAGAAAAAAGAATAAGAAAATATGAGCAAAGCCTCCAAGGAGTCTGGCATTCTGTTAAACGATGAAACCTAAGACTAATTGGTGTACCTGAGGAATAAGTGAATTCTAAAAACCAGGAAAACATATTTGGGGGAATAATCAATGAAAATTTCCATGGCCTTGTGAGAGACCTAGACATCCAAATACAAGAAGCACAAATAACACCTGGGAAATTCATCACAAAAAGATCTTAGCCTAGGCACATTGTCATTAGGTTATCCAAAGTTAAGACAAAGGAAAGAATCTTAAGAGCTGTGAGACAGAAGCACTAGGTAACCTATAAAGGAAGACCTATCAAACTAACAGCAGATTTTGCAGCAGAAACCTTACAAGCTAGATGAGATTGGGGTCCTTTCTTCAGCCTCCTCAAACAAAACAATTATCAGCCAAGAATTTTGAATCCAGCAAAACTAAACATCATATATGAAGGAAAGATACAGTCATTTTCAGACAAACAAATGCTGACAGAATTTGCCATTACCAAACCAGCACTGTAAAAACTGCTAAAAGGAGCTCTAAATCATGAAACAAATCCTGGAAACACATCAAAACAGAACTTCATTAAAGCATAAATCACACAAGACCTATAAAACAAAAATACAAGTGAAAAAACAAAAACAGAAAACAAAAACAATGTACAGAGGCAACAAACAGCATGATGAAAGCAACGGTACCCCACTTTTTAATAGTAATGTTGGTTGTAAATGGCTTAAATGCTCCACTTACAAGATACAGAACCACAGAATGGATAAGAACTCACCAACTAAGTATCTGCTGCCTTCAGGAGACTCACCTAACACATAACAACTTACATAAACTTAAGGAAAGTGGTAGAAAAAGGCATTTCATGCAAATGGACACCAAAAGTGAACAGCGGTAGCTATTCTCATATGAGAAAAAACAAACTTTAAAGCAACAGTAGCTACAAGAGACAAAGACAGACAGTATATAATGGTAAAGGCCTCATCCAACAGAAAAATATGACAATCCTAAACATACATGAACCTAACACTGGAGCTCCCAAATTTATAAAACAATTACTAGTAGACATAAGAAATGAGATAGACAGCAACACAATAATAGTGGGGGCCTTCAATACTCCACTGACAGCACTAGACAGTTCATCAAGACAGAAAGTCAACAAAGAAACACTGGATTTAAACTATACTTTGGAACAAATGGACTTAACAGATACATACAGAACATTTCGTTCAACAACCACAGAATACACATTCTGTTCCACAGCACATGGAATTTTCTCCAAGATAGACCATATGATAGGCCATAAAACAAGTCTCAATAAATTTAAGAAAACTGAAATTGTATCACGCACTCTCTGAGATCACAGTGGAATAAAACTGAAAATCAACTCCAAAAGGAATCTTCAAAACCATGCAAATACATGGAAATTAAATAACCTGCTCCTGAATGAGCATTGGGTGAAAAATGAAATCAAGATGGAAATGTAAAAAATTTCTTCGAACTGGATGACAAAACCTATCAAGACCTCTGGGATACAGCAAAGGCAGTGCTAAGAGGAAAGTTTGTAGCCCTAAACACCTATGTCAAAAAGTCTGAAAGAGCACAAACAGACAATCTAAGTTCACATCTCAGGGAACTAGAGAAGCAGGAACAAGCCAAACCCAATCCCAGCAAACAAAGGAAATAACCAAGATCAGAGCAGAACTAAATGAAATTGACACAACAACAACAACAAAAAAAATACAAAACATAAATAAAACAAAAAGTTGGTTATTTGAAAAGATAAATAAAATTGATAGACCATTAGCAAGATTAACCAAGAAAAGAAGAGAAAAAATCCAAATAACCTCACTAAGAAATGAAACAGGGGCTATTACAACTGACACCACTGAAATATTAAAGATTATTCAAGGGTACTATGAACACCTTTGGCACATAAACTAGAAAACCTAGAAGAGTTGGACAAATTCCTGGAAAAATACAACCCTCCTAGCTTAAATCAGGAAGAATTAGATACCCCAAGCAGACCAATAAAGCAAGCAGCAAGATCGAAATGGTAATATTAAAATTACCAACAAAAAAGCCGAGGACTAGACAGATTCACAGCAGAATTCTACCAGAAATTCAAAGAAGAAATGATACCAATCCTTTCACACTATTTCACAAGACAGAGAAAGAAGAAACCCTCCCTGATTCATTCTATGAAGCCAGCATTACCCTAATACCAAAACCATGAAAGGACATAACCAAAAAAGAAAACTACACACCAACATCCTTGATGAACACAGATGCCAAAATCCTTAACAAAATGCTATCTAACTGAATCCAACAACATATCAAAAAGATAATCCACCATGATCAAGTGGGTTTCATACCAGTGATACAGGAATGGTTTAACATACGCAAGTCAATAAATGTGATACACCCAATAAACAGAATTAAAAAAAAAACTCACATGATTATATCAACAGATGCAGAAAAAGCATTCGACAAAATCTAGCATTGCCTTATGATTAAAGCTCTCAGCAAAATAGGCATACAAGGGACATACTTTAATGTAATAAAAGCCATCTGTGACAAACCCACAGCCAACATAATACTGAATGGGGAAAAGGTGAAAGCATTGCCTTGAGAACTAGAACAAGACGAGGAGCCTACTCTCATCACTCCTCTTCAACATAGTACTGGAAGTCCTAGCCAGAGCAATCAGACAAAAGAAGGAAATAGAGGAAATCCAAATCGGTAAAGAGGAAGTCAAACTGTCACTGGTTGCTGATGATATGATCTTTTGCCTTGAAAACCCTATGGACTCTTCTAGAAAGCTCCTAGAACTGATAAAAGAATTCCGCAAAGTTTCCAGATACAAGATTAATGTACACAAATCAGTAGCTCTTCTATACATCAACAGCTACCAAGCAGAGAATCACACCAAGAACTCAACCCCTTTTACAATAGCTGCAAAAAACAAAAAAACAAACAAAAAAAACTTAGGAATATACCTAACAAAGGAATCAAAAGACCTCTACAATGAAAATTACAAAACACTGCTGAAAGAAATCACAGATGGAGCCAAGCATGGTGGCGCATGCCTATAATCCCAGCTACTCGGGAAGCTGAGGCAGGAGAATCGCTTGAACCCGGGAGGCAGAAGTTGTAGTGAGCTGAGATCACACCATTGCACTCCCACCTCAGCGACAAGAGCGAAACTCCCTCTGAAAAAAAAAAAAAGACCAAGAAAGAAAAGAAATCATAGATGACAGAAACAAATGGAAATACATCCCCATGCTCAAGGATGGGTAGAACCAATATTGTGAAAATTACCATTCTGTTAAAGGCAATCTACAAATTCAATGCAATCCCCATCTGAATACCATCATCATTCTTCAGAGAATTACAAAAACAATTCTAAAATTAATATGGAACCAAAAGAGAGCCATGTAGCCAAACCAAGGCTAAGCAAAAAGAACAAACCTGGAGGCATCACACTACTTGATTTCAAACTGTACAATAAGGCCATAGTTACCAAAACAGCATGGTACTGGTTTAAAAATAGGCACATAGACCAATGGAACAGAAAAGAGAACCCAGAAATTAACCCAAATACTTACAGCCAACTGATCTTCGATAAAGTAAACAAAAACATAAAGTGGGGAAAGGACACCCTTTTCAACACATGATGTTGGGATAATTGGCGAGCCGCATGTAGGGGAATAAAACTGGATTCTCATCTCTCACCTTACACAAAAATCTACTCAAGATGATTAAGAACTTAAACCTAATTCATGAACTATAAAAATTCTAGAAGGTAACACTGGATAAACCCTTCTAGACACTGGCATAGGCAAGGATTTCATGACCAAGAACCCAAATGCAAATGCAATAAAAACAAAGCTAAATAGCTGTGACTTAATTAAACTAAATAGCTTTTGCATGGCAAAGGGAACAGTCAGCAGAGTAAACAGACAACTAACAGAGTGGGAAACCTGACCCTGACCCCTGACCCCTAACCACTGACCCTGACCCCTAACCCCTGACCATAACCCTAATCCCTAACCCTAACCCTTAACCCTAACCCTAACCCCTAATCCCAACCCTCACCCTCACCCTAACCCAACCCTAACCCCAAATACCTAACCCCTAACCTCTCTTAACCCCTAACTCTAAACGTTGACTCCTAACCCCTAACTCTGACCCCAACTCCTATCTCCAAACCCTAACCCTAAACTTAACCCCTAACCCCTAACCCTAACACCAACCTTAACCCTAGGTTCGTTACTACGTTTGTATTGACTATGACTATGTTGATTATTATGATCGCTGTCTTAGGGCTGCACAGCAGAGAGGGGATTGTGGATCTTATATTAATGTTTTTGTATTGAGGCAGTGCATTAGCACTACAGGTGCTGGTTACATAAGCAATGAGGGTGTCATATTTTGCGTGTCATGTCTGCATTAGGAATGCTGCATTTGTCTTCCGAGACTGCGGTGTGGATCTCGCACTGCCGCCGCCTCGCCTTGGCAGGGGAGAACCTCGGTGGGCAGGATTCAGAAGGGCTTTTGGTTTCCGGTTTTCCACACTGAACCCTTCTAACTGGTCTCTGACCCTGATTTTTCAGCGCTGCAAACAGGAAGGATTTTATTCACCGTCGATGTGGCCCCGAGTTGTCCCAAAGCGAGGCAGTGCCCCCAAGGTCTGTGCTGAGGAGAACGCTGCTCTGCCTTCGCAGTGGCTCCCCGGGTCTGTGCTGAGCAGAACACACCTCATCCTGTGCTGAAGAGAAAGCAGCTCCACCCTCGCAAAGGCACACAGCGCCGGCGCAGGGCACCGAGAGGCGCACCCGAACCCGAATCCTAAGCCTAACGCCGTCCTAAGAGCCCTGGAGAGACCTTAGGGGACAAGCATTAAACTGACACTCGAGTCCGTAGCCGGCTCTGCCAAAAGACTTGGGGTTGAGGTGATATGAGGGCAGGGGTCAGGGAAGAAAGCGTTCTGGTTTTAGACCCACAGGAAGATCTGTGAAGCGCAACTGGGTAGAGCACATGTTGCCTGGTGTGCGCTTGAAAAAAGCCTAAGAAGAGGGGGCGTCTGGAAGGAACCGCGACGCCAAGGGAGGGTGTCCAGCCTTCCCGCTTCAACACCTGGAAACATTCTGGAAAGTTTCCTCAGAAAGCCAGAAAAATAATAATAAAAAAAAAAATCCAGAGGGCGGGGAGTGGGGGGTGTGGCTAATGGGGCTTTACCGGGACTATCTGTCTTAATCCTCCAAACAACCCTGCCATAGCAGCCCATCAGTCCTCTGAGACAGGTGAGGAACCTGAGGTCACAGGAGGACACCCAGAAGGTCCAAGCAGAGCCCCCTAGGCCCCCCACACCTCCCCCCGTGCCAGCTCCAACCCCAGCTTTTTCACTAGTAAGGCACGCCTGCTGCTGGGCCACGCCACTCCCCCAAGCGGGAGTTTGATAAACAAACTGTTAATTATTATTACCTATATCTGGATGGGTTATGAGTGAATTTTTTAAAATTTATTTTTATTTATTCTTTATTTATTTTTGCGGGGACAGAGTCTTGCTCTGTCACTCAGGCTAGAGTGCGATGGCATGATCTCAGCTTACTGCAACCTCCACCTCCTGGGTTCAAGGAATTCTCCCACCTCAGCCTCCCAAGTACCCGAGACACAGGCGTATACCACCACGCCCAGCTAACTTTTGTATTTTTAGTTAGAGATGCGGTTTTGCCATGTTGGCCAGACTAGTCTTGAACTCCTGATGTCAAGTGATTTGTCCATCTCTGCCTCCGAAAGTGTTGGGATTACAGGCATAAACTACCACACACAGCCTAAAATATATTTTTATTTTCAAAAATTGTGTGGTATGCATGAGTTTTATAGCAAGAAAAAATTATAATTTATTTTGAATTAAATTCCATTGTTTTAAAATTAAGCAATAGGTGAGCTGGAATTTTAAGCTCCACAAATGACCAATAACTTATTTGATTCCCTTTTAAATCTGTTGTCTGTTTTAATCACTCATATGGAATCATTCATATGTTTTTACTTAAAATCTAAACCAAATAATGAAGTAACTGTTTAAATTGTTAGATTTTGAATATGGTTCAGTTGGATGTAAAATGTAACTATTACTCAGGAAAACGATCTGATTTTTTTTAGCATATTCTTTCTTTCTGAGAGCATTTCACAAACGTTTCTACCTAATGAATCATATTTTAAAATTAACACTTGTAATTCTTTTTTCTTTTTAGTTTCCTGCCTGCGATGGTTCACATAATAAACACAATGAATTGACAGGACATAATGTGGGTCCACTAATACTGAAAAAGAAAGAAGTATAATAATAATATTATAACAATATTTTCTCATTCTTTGTGTATAGAAAATTTTAAAATGGTGGTCTTAATTATTACTACTGGTTGAACAAATATTTCTTCCAATTTATTTTCTTCCTGCACTACTGTTTGTATTTGATCCTTTGTCTATTCAGTCTCTTAATTAGAAATTAAATTGTCAAGCCTCTTATTCTGATTTCAAAGAATTAATGTATCTTCCAACAATAAAATCACTTCTGATTTTAATCTAGGAAAACCTAAATTGTGGCTATGGATCCAAAGCTGTTTGTTTCTTTGAATATCAATATTTTCAACAGGATCTTGTATTTAAAATTCCCACCTACATTGTTAAATATGTTATTTTTTCATATCTCTTTTGGTTTTGATAATCTGAAGTGTTTTTTTCTCCTTTTGGCCTTCCAAACTGCATTTGTTTAGGTGAATTAAGAAAAATATTGCCATCAAGAATTACTTGTGTTTTCACAGAGATAGACTCTTTGCTTTATAGAGGTTGTTGGGTATTTAATATGAATATCCCAGCTTTAGAAAAGAGTAAACTGGATACAAAAAGTTCCATTGAGGAACAGTTATTTACAGTAAAAAAGATTTGTTTACTTTACAAAAGGCTTGTGTCTGCTTCTGTGTGTGTATATTTTAAACTGTTTGACTCAGTGAGAGCTGGGGTGGCATGGCAAGAACACTTACAACCTAACTCATGGGCTGCTGCAATTTGAAGATCAATTGGTAATAAATATAAGACATATCAATTCATATTAAAATAGTTCAGTGTTCAAAATTGTGGTTACGTGGACATTTTTCTCTTTTTAACACTATAAACCATTAAAATACAGTCATCCCTTGTATACACTGGGGACTAGTTCCAGGGTCACACATATACCAAAATCTGCCCATACTCAAGTCTCACAGAAAGTCTTGCAGAACCCATATGTAGAAAAGTTGGCCCTCCAATTGACCCTCTGTACACATGAGTTTCACATCCCATGCACAAATGCTGATCTGTGTGACCTCACCTGCATTTGATTGAAAAAAGTATGCGCATAAGTGTACCCACCCAGTTCAAACCCATGTGAAAGGGTCAACTGTACAAAAAAGTTTGTGAAATAAATGTACCGGAGAATCTTTAAAATTTTTGTGCTTTTTAATCCTACTATTATGAGTCTTTTTAGTTTCATCTTACATTACTACTCTCATAATAGCTATCCTTAGCCAGGTGCCATGGCACAGGCCTGTAGTCCCAACTGCTGGGAAGATTGAGGTGGGAGGATGGCTGCAGTGCCGGAGCCCAGGAGTTCAAGGCCAGGCTGGGCAAAATAGTGCTCTGCCTCTGCTGGACTCTGTAGGGAATCCTTTCTGTTCTGAAAGAGTTACCATTTAACCCTCTTCACTGAGTACATTTCTGAGACCTTGCTAGGCACTATGGAAACTGCTTAGTTGAGAAAAGGCAAATACAAAAGCTTTTCTTTAGTCTATTTAAGATACAATTTATTCAGTTCATTTTGCTTTCTTTTTATAAGAATGTACAAGAGGCAGAGGTAATCCTTCTAGAAATAAAACTAATTGTTATTGAGAACTTGTATGTACCAGGCAGTACACTAAGCATGGTACTTGTGTTTTTAATTTATTACATGTAATGTCAGTAGGTTCAATTATATGATCAGAACATCTTCATGACCAGCAGCATGTATTTTAGAGTTAGAAATGTAGTCTGGTTTCTGAGAAGTTTTACAAGGTGTATGCCCAAAATTATTGTTCTTTCCTCACATGTCAGTGGGGGTTAAATACAGCATTGCTCTCACTTCTTTGACTCTGGGCACTTTTTTGGATACATTTTCTTCAACACTGTTAAGGGGCCTCACTGTCAGATTAACCAATTATTTTTCCACAGTTGGTCACCAGACTTTGGAAAAAATCCAGCTCACCAAAATTTTGGATATCCTGGTCTGTGGTCATGAAATGCTTTTCTTTTTGTAAAATCTGTCACTTCGTCTCACAGCAACTTGTTTTCACACATGCTCTAGTCGTTCCCATAACTTAGATTTTACAGGAGGCAAATTTACTAAAAATGAGGAGACTAAAATGAATGACCAACTTTGAATTTTGTCAAATAACATTGAAAATGAATTATCTCATAAAAGGTAATTTTAATACCCCAAAAGTAAGATGGTTATACTCTCAGAATAAAGACTTTTTCCCTGCCACATTTTCAGTTGTTAAAATATGCTAAGAACTATGCCCATATCTTTTCCCACCTGTGCAAATTTTTCAGAAGCCTACAGTTGGTAGTAAGCTGTTGCTTTAATAACTCTTTTAAATAAGCATTATTAGCAGTTTCCATTACTTCTTGTAAATTTACACAATTTTATCTTGTCCATCTTTAAAAAATAGATATCTAATAACCAAATGTATTTGAATTGATACAGTATAAGTAACTTGTAGAACTTGAGGATAAGTGGTAAAGGAAAAAAAAGTAACTTGACTCTTGAAATACGTCTTGGGTTTCTAGAGCCTTCAAAATACAGCCCTGTTGTTACTGTGTCACATTATGACTGTTTTGAGGGCTACTTCTGCTTACCTAGGAAACTACTCATGCCTTACTCAGCAAATGAGCACCACCATTACATAAACATCAGGTATCCAAAAGTGTTAGCAGGCTTGAGGTATGAATGATTCATTCATATGGGTAATTAAGCAAGTTGAATTATGGAAAGCATCTCACAATTCACACAATTCAGCTTTGAGTTCAATGCCAAATATGATGATTCATTAAGTTGCCTTTGTATTTTGTAACCTAATTTGTTAATAAGTTACAGGAAGCCAATTAAGCCAGCTGCTGATCTATATAGTACTACCTTCCTCATTGTGATTCCATAGTCTTCCAATAGAAATGTGCTATCAGAATCTGTATAAAGAGTTTGTAAATTGTACTATTTAACAAGGTTCTTAAGAATTTAGGTGGATGTTTTATTTGATACCTACCAAAGAAACTTAACTAATTGTATAACACTTAACCCATTTAGAATTCAGTTGTGGCAGCATAACCAATCTGGAGAGACCAGGGGAGATGTTACTAGTGCTTGTACTTTATTCAGAAGTGATTGCCTCATTGGCTTGGTGCAGTGACTACACACCTGTAATCTCAGCACTTTGGGAGGCTGAGGTGGGTGGAGTACTTGATCTCAGGAGTTCCATACCAGCCTGGGCAACATGGGGAGATCTCATCTCTACAAAAAAATACAAAAATTAACCGGGCACCAGTGGCACACCCGTAGTCCCAGTTACTCGGGAGGCTGAGGCACAAGAATCTCTTGAGTTGAGGAGGCCAAGGTTGCAGTGAGCCAAGATTGTGCCACTGCACTCCAGCCTGGGCAACAGGAGTGAAACCCTATCTTAAAAAAAAAAGTATTTTTTTCTTCATCTAATCAAATTTATTGGGGCAGAAATCAGTACAAAGTTCACAGGACAGGAGGAAACCAATATAAACATCTCAGCATTGTAGGAAATTTAACCCATGGAAAGCAGGGCTGAATTAAAGACCACTTTGAAGGCCAGGAAAAGCAGATAATTTAGATATAGTCAAAGTATGAAATCATTGATAGATCCAGAACAAGGGAATGATGTATGTGTTTACATATTAGACCTACTTTATTAACAATTTTCCCTCTGTTAAACTAATATCGACTAATAGTAGTCTAGGTAAGTCAAGTTCAAATTGAGTGGTAATTGAAAAGTCTTCCTTTTTAAAAATTTTTAATGGTAGAGGCAGCAGCTACCCAGAGTCTACTTATTCTCACTTCACATAGAATTCTAACAAGTTAGGTTATCTGATTTCTGCTTCCTAACAAATCACAAGTATCAAAAGGGTCTTGCAGAAGGGGTGAACTATAAAATGTGACAGCTGACAGCAAGGCATGGGAACAAAAATAAACTTAAGGTGAACATTAAAAGCATAGCAGCTTGAGACAATTTATAGGATTCTGCATACAACCATCTCTGAGGACATCACTGTGATCAAATTATACAAGTGATGTTTAGTGATGAATTGGAATCAAGATAAGTAGTATGTGTTATTTAAAAAGGCAGTATATGTGTTGCATTCGGTGGCAACAATTTCCCCTTAGCTATTTAGTTAAAAGCTTAGTGCTTAACATGTTGGAAAATTTATGCGTAAAATATATTGACTTATTCCTTGATGATTGGAGGCTTTATCACAGGAAGTTTTCCCATTCAATTGAAACATTTTTCAAGCTTAATGACTATAATTTACCATATAATTTATTTTGTTAAAGTTTGAGGAAAACTAAATAAAGAAGTAGCAATTTAAGTCATAATAAATTTTGTTAGATGACTTCTTCCACTTTAGGGGGAATTATAGGCCGGGCGCGGTGGCTCATGCCTGTAATCCCAGCACTTTGGGAGGCCGAGGCGGGCGGATCACGAGGTCAGGAGATCGAGACCATCCTGGCTAACACGGTGAAACCCCGTCTCTACTAAAAATACAAAAAAATTAGCCGGGCGTGGTAGCGGGCACCTGTAGTCCCAGCTACTCGGGAGGCTGAGGCAGGAGAATGGCGTGAACCCGGGAGGCGGAGCTTGCAGTGAGCCGAGATCGCGCCACTGCACTCCAGCCTGGGCGACAGAGCGAGACTCCGTCAAAAAAAAAAAAAAAAAAAAAAAAAACCACATGTGCAGCAGTTCTGTGACCGCCTCAACACCTAGTTGGCCATATAATCCCTTTGCACCACAGAGGTTGGAGTATAGAATATGCCCAAAGCTGTTTTGTTTTGTTTTAACTATGCTGCATCACCTGAGGTTGTGTTAACATAGTTTGTCCTAATAGTCTTTTACTGGAAAGTTGCTATATTTGATTATGTTCAGCAAGTAAACTAATTTTATCTACTTTCATATATTTTGAGACAAAGTCTGGCCCTGTCATCCAGGCTGGAGTGCGGGGGCGTAATTGTACCTCACCACAGCCTCAGCCTCTTGTGCTGAAGTGATCCTCCCACCTCAGCCTCCCAAGTAGCTGAGACTACAGTCATGCTTCATCATGCCCGGCTGATTTTTTACTTTCCTAAGAGACAGAGTCTCACTACGTTACCCAGGCTGGTCTCGAAGTCCTGGACTCAAGTGATCCTCCCTGCCTCAGCACTCCCAAAGTGCTGGGATTGCAGGTGTGAGCAACCATGCCTGGTGTTTTATCTTTTGCAGAAATCCAATTTAGTTAAGTCATGTTGTAGCAAGCATCATTTTCATATAAAAAGTGTACAGTTCATATTATTAGCAAATGTATTCTGTAATTTTATATTAGTTATGGTCTTGAAGGACATTGAAAATCTGTTCAGAAAGACTGTGTTTTTCAACCAGAGATGACATCACTCTAACTTTCCTTTGGTTTAAATGCTTGATTCTTTGCTTACAAAATTTCTGTTTTGAACAATTATGGTGAGAAAGTATATTTGTGATACTGTTTTCTTAGAACACTGTTGTCAGATAGATCAGCCATAATGTTAACACATTTCTGATCTCTATTATAAGGCTGTAATTTTCCAAAATAAGATAGAAAAGGAGAAAAGGGTAGTACATTTCATAATTACTGAGATGAACCCTGTACTAGTGAGAAAATAAAAATGCCAACAATTCATTAAACTTTCAGATTTCCTGTAATTTTCCATCACTATCTCTCATACATTTCTCTGCATGATCACACTAAAGATATAAATCAATCACATCCATTCAACAAATCAAGAAACTCAAAACTCACAAGTACAATCTTCAACTCTGTAGAATGCTACCAAGAAGTAAAATAAGATGAAGGTAGAAAGATTCTCTTTGAGGGCCAGGTGTGGTGGCTCACACCTGTGATTAATTCCAGCACTTTGAGAGGCCAAGGTGGGCAGATTGCCTAAGGTCAGGAGTTCAAGACCAGCCTGGCCAACATTGTGAAAACTCGCTCTACAAAAATACAAAAATTAACTGGGCATGATGGCAGATGTCTGTAATCCCAGCTACTCGGGAGGCTGAGGTGGAAGAATCACTTGAATCCAGGAGGCAGAGGTTGCAGTGTGCCAAGGTCATGCCACTGCATTCCAGCCTGGGCCAGAGAGCAAGACTCCATCTCAAAAACAAAAAGAAAAGAAAAGAAAAAGGAAAGATTCACTTTGAAATGCTGCATGCAACTATATGGCCACACATTGGAAAATTTAGAGAAAATGGGTAATTTTCTGGAAAATATAAATGACCAAAACTAATCCAAGAAGAAATTGAAAATGTTAGTAGACCAGTTACAAAGAAGAGAATGTAAAGTGATTTTTTAAATCCATAATTTAAAAAGTACTAGGGTTGCAAGAAGGATAATTCCAATGTTATTTAAAGTATCCCAAATTTTTTTAAAAAAGAAAAACCAATTCATTTCACATAGGCAGTGCAGCATTAATATGAAAACCTGATAAACATAAGACAAAACTATAGGCCAGGTGCCATGGCTTACACCTGTAATCCCAGCACTTTGGGAAGCCAAGGCAGGTGGATCACTTAAGGTCAGGAGTTCAAGACCAGCCTGAACAATATGGTGAAACCCCGTCTCTACTAAAAATACAAAAATTAGCCCAGCATGGTGGTGCATGTCTGTAATCCCAGCTTGAACCCAGGAGGCAGAGGTTGCAGTGAGCCAAGATCACGCCACTGCACTCCAGCCTGGGTGACAGAGCAAGTCTCCATCTCAAAACAAAAAAAACAAACAAACAAAACAAAACTATAGACCAATCTGACTTATACATGTGAATGAATATTCTAAATAAAAACCCAGCATTGTTATCAACAATTGCAACAACATAAAAGAGTAATACAGTATGCAAAGAGCATTGTATTTCAGGAATTCATGGGTATTTCAATATCAGTTAAGTATATTAACACAATTACATAATTGACATCAAAGAAGAGGAAAATGTGATTATATCAATAGATGCTGAGAGGGCTATTGTTAAGATTAAACATCCACTCCTAATGAAGATTCTTGAGTAAAATAGAAATTGAAAGAAAGTGTCTAAACATAGCCGTTATTTATGAAATGCCTACAAAACAAGTATTTTAAATCATAAAGGAACATTTCAATTAAAACAAGGAACAAGTAGGAATAGCTGCTGTCATTATTTGTTATTAAAGATTATCTTGGAGGATCCATGAATGTAACAAGATTTTTAAATGAAATAATCAGTATAAACATATAGAAAACTTTTTGTGGATATGATTATATGCCTAGCAAATCATAGAGATTAGGACAAACAGAACTTTCAAATATTTTAAAGAGGAATATTGGTAAGGTATTTGGAAATAAGATCATAATACAAAATACATTAGCAATAAGCACCTTGAAATGCTAATGGTAAAAATATTCACAATAACAAAAATAATAAAGGTAAAATAAATTTACCAAGAAAGAAGATCTATAAGAAAAAAACTGTAAAAATGTTAACAAAAGCTATTAAATAAGAAACACATGGGGCTAGGTGCAGTGGCTCATACCTGTAATCCCAGCACTTTGGGAGGCTGAGGCAGGAGGACTGCTTGAGCCCAGGAGTTCAAGACTAGCTTTGGCAAATTGTGAAATGCTATATCTAAACAAAACAAAACAAAACAAAAAACTAGTTGGGCTTGGCGCATGCTTATAGAACCAGGTACTTGGGAGGCTGAGGTGGGAGGTTGGGGCTTCAGTGAGCTGAGATACCACAACTGCACTCCTGCCTGGGTGACAAAGTGAGACCCTGTCTCAAAAAAACAAACAAAACTCTTGTAAAAACATAAATCTCCTAAAATTATATATAAATTCAATTAAATTCACATTAGAATCACAAAAGCATTTTAAAATTGGATTAAATTATCTTAAAGTTCATGTAGAAGAATAGTCAGAAAATTGTACCCAAAAAAAGGCTATTGAGAGGAACTTTTCTCACCAGATATCAGCACCTACTATAGAACTATTGGAATCGATCAATTAAGAAAAACAATTGTATTAATTAAGAATAAGCAAGAGTAGTAAAAAATTGAGAATCTACATGTAGATGAAAAATTAATATATGAAAATAAACAATTCAAAGAAAACAAAATTGGACCCTCAATTTACACTGAAGGCTTTGAAGTGATACATAAAATGATTTTTAAAATGATTTAAATACGTACATAAATGGAGAGAGGAAGGGTGGGAGAGAAGCGGGAGAGAGAGAAAATAGAAGACTAAAGACAGGAACACCTATGTGGAAAAAGATAACACTTAATGACAAAATATGTTTTATGTGAATATCAGTTATACATAATAAATGTTGGGGACATTGCATTGTGGGTTACAGTAAAGCATTAAAAAACAGAGTAAGTGAACAAAAAAAGGAAAGAAAACTACCAAATTCCATGTATGATACCCCGTTTTGAAATTACATAAATTAAACATGTGTACACATAAGAAAATTTTAAACATTAAAATTTTGTTAACAAAATGGATTTGATAACATGAAGGCCATTGATGACCTTACCCACAGCAGCTTTGTTTAAATGGGGATTAAGGATGGAGCAAAATTTTTATTAGAACACTTTGAATAATGAATTAGCAAACTACAATAAACTGAAATCTTACCTACCAAATAATCTCAGTAAAGTAAACAAATCTAAAAGAAATGAATAAAACAATTGTGAGCAAAAAAGGATAGAGTCACTGCATATAATGTAAATGAGACAAGGATGGCCTCTGTGTATTGGCGCCTAGGTTATTTCTTCACAGCAAGCTGAAACCCATTAGCTCAAAAACCAACTGGCACCAAACTCAAATTTTTAAACATCCAATTGTGTTAAACATAGCCCAGACATGCAGATTTGTAGGCATTTAGAGCCTGCCTGATTTACATGCCCTGGGAAACTACGTCCAAAATCTGCTTGCCACAGATAAACTCTAGGCTGTAAAGACCCCAAGCTGCTTCTCCTCTTTGGAACTCTGTGAACTACAGACTCCATGCCATGCTGCTGAGTGATATCACTGAGACATGAAAGCCTCCTCTCTGATACTTTCCTCCCTCAGGAGTTCCTTTGCCCTCCTCCCCTTCTGAGTGGTGGCCCCCTTGTCTCAATCCTCTGGTCCATCTCTTGCTGTGAAGGCCTTCCCGAGGATACACACCTGACAAGAGATCATCCAGATAAAGCCCATGTGTGCTTCTGTCACATCATTTTCTATATTTTTCTAATTTTTTTCTAAACTTTTCTAATTTTTTCTTAATTTTTATAAAATTGTGGATACCTAATAATGTAGTCTCAAAATAAATAAAGCCAAAATTAGAATTGGAAAGAGCAATAAAAAAATCTACACAGTGAGAGATTTTAACCTTTCATTTTTAGTAATTGAATAAATAAACGTAAAATTAGTAAGGCTAATCAACAGTTAAAGAATTTCTATTCTTTTCAAGCACACTTGGAATATTTACAAAAATTGACCAGATATTAGGCCTAAAGGTAGTATCAAATGTTTACATTGGTATAACAAATGTGTAATAGCACTATTAAAAATCAATAACAAAAACTTATCCAAAAGTAATCCATGAATTTTAGAAACTACAAACAGCTTCCAAATGATTCATGGAAGCAAGAAGAAATTATAATAAAAATTAGAACATGCTTAAAATTGAATTAAAATGAAAAGATTACCAATCATTATATATGTAAAATAACTGAAGCAGTACTTAGAGTGAAATTTACCAGAAGTAATTCACATTCATGGGAAGGACAACAGCATGCATTTAGAGACTTGTCCAAGATGTATATTAGTTCTTTGACTCTCTGTCCTAATGTAGTCCAGAGACGTGAGCTGTCTGGACATTCTGTAGCATGTTACATTTGTCCATTTTATTTACCAGTTAAAATAGACTGGGTAAGAAATAGCATGTTGGATGGCCTAGTGAGACACATGCATCCCTGAGAGAGAAAATCATCTGAAGATTTAAGGACCTGTGACACCAGTCGCAGAAGATTTTAGGGGGCCCATTGGTCCCCCTATACTAAGGAATACTGTTCTGACACATTTGCTGAGTGACACAGAAGGCTTCCACCTTTGACAAAAGCTTAGGGCAGAAAAGGCCTCTGCAGCAGGTCCAGGATACAGGGCAAGCAGCCCTACTGTTTGAGCCATACAATCTAGTAGGCTCTATGGTATTAGAAGTATATGCAGTTGGAAAAAGCACCATGTAGAGTTTATAGCAAACCCTAATAGATGATTCACACATAGTCTTGTGGGGTTCACTAGCATGGTCATGCTATCTGCAAGTAATTGTATATTGTATAAATATATAGCATAATTGTGTACTTTAATAGCTCCTAGCATGCTACTGCACCTAGGTAGAGATGGATTATCTGACAACAAATATTAAGTGACCATGTGGCTAAAAGTTCCCACCATGAGTTTGGTTTTGTTAGATCTACCAGATCATAAGGACAGGCTGGCCCAGCAACAAATCATAATAAAATAGAAGTAGCACATTGAATTAGTCCATTTTCACATTGCTATAAAGAACTACCCAAGACTGGGTAATTAATAAACAAAAGAGGTTTATTGACTCACAGTTCCGTATGGCTGGAGAGGTCTCAGGAAACTTACACTTATGACTAAAGGCAAAGGTGAAGCAGGCACCTTCTTCAGAAGGCAGCAGGAGAGACAGAGAGCAAGAGGGGATGTGCCAAACACTTTTAAACTATCCACTCTCATGAGAACTCACTCAATATCATGAGAACAGCATGAGGGAAACTGCCCCCATGATCCAGTCACCTCCCACCAGGTCCCTCTCTCTACATGTGGGGATTATAATTTGAGATGAGATTTTGTAGGGACACAGAGCCAAACCATATCACATCAAGGATTGGGCATGAGAAAGACTAGAGGACACAAGTAAGCAGTATGATCAGGTGATCCAGGTCCCCACATTATCCAAATTGTGACAATAGATTCTCTCCCTCAGCTGGCAACTCTGCCTATGTGGGAGTTCCAATATTGCTAAAGGAGGAAAAAAGCTAAGCTTGTTCACTGGAAGATCAACTCAGGATGCGGATGTAAGTAAAAAATGATAGCAATCTACTTCAGCTATGGAAAGATAGCAGTAGATTAAATCCTCCCAAGGACGGTTCAACATATATGAATCAATAAATGTGATATACACATTAACAGAATGAAGGACAAAAACTATATGAATATCTCCATGGATGCAGAGAAAGCATTTGACAAAATTCAACATCTTTCTGTAATAAAAACTTTCAACAAATTAGGTATCAATGTCCACATAACACAATAAAGGCATATATGATAGGCCCACAGCTAACATCATACTCAATGGTAAAAAGTTGAAAGCTTTTTCTCTAAGATCAGAAACAAGATGGATGCCCATTTTCACCACTTCTATTCAAGTTCTAGCAATTAGTCAAGAAGAAGAAATAAAGGCATTAAAGTCAGAAAGGAAGAAGTGAAATTGTCTCTGCAGACAACATGATCTTAAATGTAGAAAACCCTAAAGAGTCCACCAAAAAAAACTGTTGGAACTAGTAAATTAATTCAGTAAAGTTGCAGGATGCAAAATCAACATAAAAAAACGAGTAGCATCTGTATACACTAACAATGAACTATCTGAAAAAGAAATCAAGAAAGCAATTTCATTTATAATGGCTACACAAATACTTAGGAATTAATTTAACGAAGGAGGTGAAAGACCCGTACACTGAAAACTATAAAACATTGGTGAAAGAAATTGAAGAAGACACAAATAAATGGAAATATATCCCATCTTCATGGATTAGAAGAATTCATGCTGTTAAAATGTTCTTAGTACCCAAAGTGATCTACAGATTCAATGTAATCTCTATCAAAATTCCAATGATATTTTTTATGTAAACAGAAAAAAGTCCCCAAATTCATGTGAAACCACAAAAAACTCCAAATAGCAAATTGTGAGCAAAAAGAACAAAGTAGGAGGCATCACATTATCCGGTTTCAAAATATACTATGATGCTATAGTAATCAAAAATATAACATGATACTGGCATACAAACAGACTGGTAGACCAATGGAATAGAATAGAGAGCCTCAAAATACATCCACGTTTAAGGCCAATTGATTTTCAGTAAATATGCCAAGAATACACAATGGGGAAAGGACAATCTTTTCAATAAATGGTGTTGGGAGAACTCCACATGCAGAGAAATGAAATTAGACCCTTATCTCATACCATATACAAAAAAAAATAACACAAATGGACTAAAGACTTAAATATAAAACCTGAAACCATAAATCTACTAGAAGAAAACATTCAGGAAAAGCTCCATGAGACTGGTCTGGGCAATGATTTTCTGGATATGACCCCCAAAGCATAGACAACAAAAGCAAAAATAGACAAGCGGGATTATATCAAACTAAAAAGCTTTGCAAGCAAAGGGAGCAATCAATAGAGTAAAGAGATAGCCTACAAAAAGGGAGAAAATATTTGCAAGCCATACATCTGATAAAGGATTAATATCCAGAATATATAAAGTATTCATACAACTCAATAGCATGAAAACATATAACCTGATTAATGAAAGGGAGGCAAAGTACCTGAATAAACATTTTTCCAAAGAAGACATACAAACGGCCAACAGGAATATGAAAAAATAACCAACATCACCAGTCATCAGAGAAATGCAAATCAAAACCACAATGAGACATCCCTTTTAGAATGGCTACTATGAAAAAGACAAAAGATAACATGTGTTGGCGAGGATGTGGAGAAAAGGGAGCCTTTGTATACTGTTGGCAGGAATGCAAATTAGTACAGCCATTATGAAAAATAATATAGAGGTTTCTCAGAAAGTTAAAAATAAAACTACCATATGATCCAGCAATCCTAGTACTATTTATATACCCAAAGAAAATGATTCAATATGTCAAAGAAAAATCTGTACCT
Organism: Pan paniscus; assembly: GCF_029289425.2. Classification (NCBI taxonomy): domain Eukaryota; kingdom Metazoa; phylum Chordata; class Mammalia; order Primates; family Hominidae; genus Pan; species Pan paniscus. The sequence continues at coordinate 38,172,756 of NC_073267.2, read as the reverse complement.
CATGTTCATTGCAACATTATTCACAATAGACAAGATATGAAATCAATCTAAGTATCCTTTAACAGATGAATGATTAAAGAAAATGTGGTGTATATATACATAATGAAATATTGTTCAGCCTTAAAGAAGGAAATCCTGTCTTTTGTAATAACATGGATGAAGCTGGAGGACATTATTTTAAGTGAAATAAGCCAGGCACAGAGAGATAAATGCCATGTAATCTCGCTTATATGTGGAATCTAAAAAAGTCAAACACATAGAAGCAGAAAATAGAATAATGGTTATTAGGGGAGGGGAAGGAGGGTAGAACTGGGGAGATGTTGGTCAAAGGATACAAAAATTAAGATAAGCAGGAAGAACAAGTTCAAGAGACCTATTGTACAACATGGTGACTACAGTTAATAACAATGTATTGCATACTTGAAAATTGCTAGGACAGTAGATTTTAAGTGTTTTCACCACAAAAGAAATGATAAGTATGTGAGGTAACACATGTATTAATTAGCTTGAGTTAGCCATTTCACAGTGTATCCATATTTCAAAACATCAGGTTGTACACTACAAATATATACAATTTTTGTTTGTATATTTAAAATTTTTTAATATTTAAAAATTCAACTCAAAAATAAATTCTTGGCCAGGCACAGTGGCTCACACCTGTAATCTCAGCACTTTGGGAGGCCAAGGTGGTGGATCATGAGGTCAGGAGATCGAGACCATTCTGGCTAACATGGTGAAAACCCATCTCTACTAAAAAAATACAAAAAAAAAATTAGCTGGGCATGGTGGCGGGCGCCTGTAGTCCCAGCTACTTGGGAGGCTGAGGCAGGAGAATGGCGTGAACCCAGGAGGCAGAGCTTATAGTGAGCTGAGATCACGCCACTGTACTCCAGCCTGGTGACAGTGCAAGACTCTGTCTCAAAAAATAAAAAAATTAAAAAAAAAATTCAGTAGGCAGAACTTTGCACTACGCACCTTGTCATTCACTTTGCATGGAAAGAGAAGAGACTCAAAGTAAGAATGTACTGACTCGTGGTCAAATGGCTTGGCTACAGGTCAGGGGGATGGAAGGAGAAAATTTGGAAGACTGGAGAAAAAGACATCTGAGAAAAGGACATATGGGTGGACTTATGGGGATGTACAAAAAGTATGAAGATCTTTGTTTCACATGTTAACACCTACAAGAGGTATCTATCAACAACCAAGGAGAAAAGTGACTCAGCCAGATGATGTTAGCCAACCTCTTCCATTGGCCAGCTCAGTACTGGCACAATTGGTGAATAAATATAGTGACAAGGATGGAGGCTATGCAGAGGCCCAAACAGCAGAAGTCTCCACTGTCTAAGTCTTATCTAGCTACTGCTGCTTCTGAATGTCAAAGTTGTCATCAAGACAGAGCAACACTGAGGCCTCAAGATAGCATCATCCCTCAAGGACACCAAGTAGCCACATGGTGGCAAGCTGAATGCTCTGGATTCTTTCCATCACAGGAAGGGTAATGATTCATCTTGGCTGGAACTGATACTTATTCTGAGTATGGATTTATCTTTCCTACTTACATGGCCTCAACCAGCACCACTATCCAAGGGTTGACAGAATGTTTAATCCTCCAATATGGAATCCTACACATCCTTGCATTGTACTTTATAGCACTGTATAAAGGGAATGTACTTTGTAGCACTGCAGTTGCAGTGGTGGACACATGAAAATGCATTTCAGTGATCCTAGTACAAATCACGAAATCACAACAACTAGAAGCTGTCAAACTGATGGAGTGATGGAACAGCCTCCAGTAGCCCTTTGAAGCTGCAGGGATGGGATACAAGCATATATCCTAGATCAGTAACCATTATATGGTCCCATGTCGCTAATAGAAAGAGGACCATGGATTGAAGAAAGAGTAGCACTATTTACCGTCACCCCCAGGGATTCACTTGGGAAATTTCTGCTTCTTATCTCTGCAATTCAATGCTGTTACACAACGGAAGTAGACAGGAATGTGTTTGGCAGCCAAGGGATGTTTAAGTAGTCCCTTACTAAATTTTGATTGCTCAATTTAAAAGGACAAGTCTAGGAGCCATGGCTACTACACCCCCCTCTCCTATCACCAGGTAAGTGACCTAGACCAGTGGAGGTGCTAGCTGAGGGTAAGAATGTAAACCTGATAGTACCTGTATAGTAGGAAAGGCAGATGATCAGTTTAGGGTGAAAGACCAGTTGAAGAGCCAAGGAGCTATTTTTCCCTCCATGAATGTTACTTCCACATTTCCCCAGCAAAAGAAACCAACCAAAATCCTGGAGGAGCTATTCCTAGATGGAGAGAAGTTATATGAAGTCATGGATCCAAATGACACGAGGGATGGACAGAGTAGTGTCTTCTGTGGTGTGTAGTCCAGGCCTCCCTGCAGAATGGAGACCCTCATTCCCCAGCTTCCTTAGAGTGCTGTCTGTTGAGGGCACATGACTAAGTTCATGCCCTAGGAATTGCCCTCAGGCCAAAAGAAACTGTGTAGTAGAAGTCACATCCTTGGGGCAAGAACTTAATTTGAATTCATATTGATTGTTGTCAACAGAATTTTAAGTACTGTATGGTATGTGCGTGAAAGGAAAAGAACATTTGAAATGAGCTAATGTAGAGTGGATCTATTGGGGAACTATTGGTGAATAATGGTGATGCGGTCAGTGAGGTTCACTGAAGTTCACAGGGTTATTTGAACAGAAAACAACTGGGAGAGGTGGATTTGACACTCAGATTGGGGGACTGCACAAATAATAAGGTATCTGGGCTTCAGTTTTCTCATCTAGAACATGAGGGACTAAATGACTGCCAAGTATCTTCCAGCTTCTATATTCTGTAATGCTTAAGTACTCTGCAGAATATTAAAATGAACAGCACTGGGAGATAGCCCATGGGCTTGAAAAGTGAGGAAAAACAGAAACTGCCAGAGAGAGTTTGTTAAAAACCTGCACACGGCTGTTTATAACAGTTGTATTCATAACTGCCAAAACTTGGAAGCAACCAAGATATCCTTCAGTAGGTTAATGGCTACACAAACTGTGGTACATCCAGACAAGGGAATATTATACAGCACTAAAAAGAAATCAGATATTAAGCTAAGAAAAGACATGGAGAAGACTTAAATGTATATTGCTAAGTAAAAGAAGCCAGCATGAGAAGGCTATATATTGTATGGTTCTAAGTGTATGACTATCTGGAAAAGGCAATACTATAATGTAGAAACATCAGTGGTTTTCAGCAATTTGAGGAAAGTAAGAGAGGGATACATAGGTGGAACACAGAGGATTTTTATGGTGATGAAACTATTCTGTATGATACTGGTGGATATCTGTCATTATAGAGTTGTCAAAATTCACAGAACTTTAAAACACAAAGAGTGAACGCTAATGTAAACTATGGACTTCAGTTATAATAATGTATCAATATGTATCAATTGTAACCAATATACCACATTAATACATGGTGTTAATAATAGGGTAAATTGTGTACAGAGGTAGGGATTGGGTGGAGAGTGGGATAGGAAGGTAGTGTTACACGGGAACTCTGTGTACTTTCTGCTCATTGGTTTCTGTAAACCTAAAATTGCTCTAAAAAACAAAGTCTACTAATTTTGAGAAATTTGATGAAAAATGAATATTCATGTAGTACCAAGGTATAAACTCAGAGATCACTGGCTAATTACAGAGGAAAATATACCATTACAATATAGACATCTGGCAATCACCACCTTAATTTAGGAATGAAAATTAGCATCACTGGCAGTGGGACAACCAGACATAAACTTCGTAATGTGCCACTATTGGAAGTATACGACATCACCTTTGAATGATTCTGGCCAAAAAATTTAACCTGAATGTAACCAAGTCTTTAAATTTAACTTCAAACTTCAGAAAATTGAGGGGATAGACAAACAAACTAAATGAAACCATGAACAGTCCCACAAATCCAGAATGTGAGATATTCTACGTGACAACTAGCATGGTTAATACCGGCTGGGCACGGTGGCTCGCACCTGTAATCCTAGCACTTTGGGAGGCTGAGGAGGGTGCATCATGAGGTCAGGAGATTGAGACCATCCTGGCTAACATGGTGAAACCCTGTCTCTAGTAAAAATACAAAAAATTATCCAGCCGTGGTGGCAGGCACCTGTAATCCCAGCTACTCAGGAGGGTGAGGCAAGAGTATCTCTTGAACCAAGGAGGCAGAGGTTGCAGTGAGCCAAGATCATGCCACTGCACTCCAGCCTGGTGACAAAGCAAGATGCTGTCTCAAAAAAAAAAAAAAAAGTCTATGCCATTTAGCAAGGGATTAAGTGTGGAGAAATCTACTGGATTACAAAATAAGAGACAAAAACAAAATGTAGTGTCCAGTTCTCGATTGGATCCTGGCTTTTAAAAACTGCTATAATTGGGAAACAATTAAGAAAATGTGAATCATAGGGTGTAATTATGCAAACCTAGATGCTGTATATACGTATATTTTTGAGACAGAGTCTCACTGTGTCACCCAGGCTGGAGTGCTGGTGCGATCTCAGCTCACTGCAACCTCAGCCTCCCAGGTTCAAGCAATTCTCGTGCCTCAGCCTCCTGAGTAGCTGGGATTACAGGCACCTGCCACTGCACCAGGCTAATTATATTTTCAGTAGAGATGGGGTTTCACCATGTTGGCCAGGCTGGTCTCAAACTCCTGACCTCAGATGATCTGCCCACCTTGGCCTCCCAAAGCACTGGGATTACAGGCATGAACCACTACATCCGGCCCTATATATTTTCACTTATTTATTTTTTATAAGGAAAATCAAATGTTCCAGCACCACTACTGAGCATCAGTCATTTCCTCTACTTGAGCTGCAATGCCAATATCAAGGGCTATATACTGTTTATCAAGTTTCTATATATGTTCCAGTTTAATCTTATGAGACCACCACAGTGTAGATGGTCGACTAGTTGACTGAAATGTGTTACATGGGGCATGACTGTTTATATTTGAAAATATTTGGGAGTTGAATAATTTTAAGGAATTACTGATAACTTGGTGTGAAAGGATAAGGGAATTGTGGTTATGCAAGAAAATGGCTTTAGTTTTTGAATATGCAGGCTTAAGTATACAGAGGCAAATTAGCATGATGCCTATAATTTACTTTTAATTCAAATTGAAAAATTACATAAGGAAAACTTGACAAAATATTAACAATTAATGGGATTTAGGTGGTGGTTATGTGGGTGCCCATTTTTTCTACCTTTCTGTAGGCTCCAATGTTCCATAATTAAAAGGGAAAAAATGGGGCCACAAGAGAAGGTACAATTAAACATTAATGGGTCCCTTCTCCCAAGCGGTTAGTGCTGAGAGTGTGGAGTGTGTTCTCCAGGATCAGCACATATTTATTATCTTGAAAAATCTATTCCCCCGAAAAAAATCCCATGAAAAAAACTTAAAAAAAAAAAAGGTTTCTGTTTTAACACCGGTCACCCCTGCAAAACACTTTACAAAAAAATCCTTGTCTTCACTGCCACAGACATTTTCCTTTTCTTGTATAAGATTACCCGGTGAGGCAGCCGAGAGCGACCCACCCGCCCCCTCGCAGCTCTGAAGCAGCTTCAAGAAGGAACAGGATCCCGAGGCCTGGACGCTGGACCCTACACCGCCACCCTCGTCCCAGGCCTCTGCGGGTCGCAGTTCCTTGGCCGTGGAGTAGTTTTGGATTCCAGGTGATTTTGTCTTTGTGCGCTGGCCCAGGCTTCCGCCCCAGCCCTTACTCTCCTTTCACGGAAAGGTCGCAGCCTGTGGCCCTACCGGCAGACAGGTGCAGAGGTGAGCCCAGCGTCCCAGCCATCCCCTGTCCTCGCACCGCACATGACCAGGCCTGCTGGCCGGTCCTCTCTATCCCAGGCTACAGGAACCAGATCACCGGCGCTCCTTGGGAAACGCAGGATGTGGAATGTGGTTAAGACCCCATGAATTTTGATGTTATAAAAGACTAGCCAATACACACTAAGTGGTCTCGGTGTGATCCATCACTCCGCAAAAATGGAGTGGGCAACATGTTCATAAAAAAATTGGACAAATCTATTGATTATAAAGCATTGCATGATACATCTGCTTTTGGTAACATCTTTTTGTTGCAGAAAAAACCAGGTTCTTGTCATACCACCAGGAAAAGGCACGCAAACACTTGAAGGGTGAGGGGGAACGGAGTTTATTGGGTGGAAAGGAAAAAGCAAAAATAACTCTCAGCAAAGAGAGAAAGAGTCCTGCTAGCAGGTTTCCCGCCTCATAGATTAAATCCTAGGTCACTACATGGGAACAGGCCAGACTCCTCTCCACTGCACACCGCACAAACTTCCCAAGGCTCCACCCCGTAATCCCAGTGCACAGGTGGGCATTATTCAGAATCAGTGAGGAAAGGGCGGCTTCAACCAGGACCTGCAGTCCAGTTTATCAGCCTTCAGGCTGTTTTAGTCTTGAAGGTGGTGTTTTACCAGAGGACCCTTGGCTGCCTCCTGTCTCTATCACTTTCACATTAGGTGCTTTGTGGTGAAAATGGTTTCAAGGGTGATGGCATTGTACATTTTGAGACACAGAAGCAGCTGAAAGATCTATTCAAAAATGAAATGGATGCTTCTAAATGATAGCAAAGTCTTTGTTGGATTAAGTCTTGTAAACAACGAGAAGCAGAACTCAGAGTTAAAAAGTTCACCAATGTTTACAGGAAGATTTTTGGAGAAGACATGGATGGTAGGTGCCTTAAAGATCTCTTTGGCAAGTTGGGATCTGTCTTAAGTGTGATAGTAGTGGTTAATGAAAGTGGAAAACCCAAAGGTTTTGGATTTGTCAGCTTTGAAAGGCATAAAGATGCACAGATGAGATGAACAGAAAGAAGCTCAATGGAAAACAAATTGATGTTGGTCAAGCTCAGAAAAAAGTAGAATGGCAGATGGAACTTGTGTGCAAATTTGAAAAGATCAAGCAGTATAGGATCACCAGATAACAAAGTGTTAACATTTATGCAAAAAATCTTGATGGTATTGATGAATGTCTCTGGAAAGAACTTTCTCCACTTGGTACAATCACCAATGCAAAGGTTATGAAGGATGGTTGTCACAACAAAGGGTTTGATTTGTGTATGTTTCTCCTCTCCAGAGGAAGCAACTAAAGGACTTTCAGAAATGAATGGTAGAATTGAGGGCACTGAGCCATTGTATTTAGTGTTAACTCCATGGGAAGAAAAGCAATGAAGAGCACCAGGCTCAGCTCATTAACCAGTGCAGTATGTGCAAAGAATAGCAAGTGTAAAAACTATGCTCAACCTGGGAATCAGTCCCTATCAGCCAGCACCTTCTTCAATTGACTTCATGGCAGTTATCCCACAGACTGAGAGCCATGCTGCAAAGTATTCTCCTAGCCAAACTGCTCAACTAAGTTCAAATCCTCCCTAAATTGCTCAGGGTGCCAGACCTCATCCATTGAAAAATATGCCTAAGCCACTCCTAGCTCACTACATTTAGTAGTAAGAGACCAGCTTCTTCACAGCTTCCATGAGTCATGTCAACACAGCTGTTGTAACACATCGAAACAGACAATAGGAGCACATCCTGCAGTTGCCGCTACTGCTACTACAGATACTCCTGCTTTTTGTACCATTTCACAGTATAAATATGCTATGGAAGCTCACAATCCTCAATGGCATTTTCATGCACAGCCCCAGGTTACCTTGAAGCAGCCTGCTGTTCATGTAGAAGGTCAAGAACCTTTGACTTCCATGATGGCATCTGCTCCTCCTCAAAAGCAAAAGGAAACGAGTGAATGGCTGTTTCCTCTTCTTCAAGCCATGCCCTAGTCATGCTGGTAAAATCATTGGTATGTTGTTGGAGATTGGTAATTCGGAACTCCTTCATATGCTTGAATCTCCAGACCCTCTCTATACTAAGGTTGACAAAGGTATAGCTGTACTACAAGACCACCAAGCTAAAGAGGCTGCCCAGAAAGCAGTTAATGGTGCCACTGGTGTTCCAATTGTTTAAAACTGATCAGGGACCACAGAAAGAAACTTGAGCATCACTGAAGAAAAATATCTCAATATCAAAAACCTTAAATACTATGGAAAAAATTTATAAAGTATAAAATAAATTTAAAAAGGAAACTTTGAACTTTACATACCAAGCAGATGTCAGATCTAACAAATGCAATGATAGTCCTAGATTACTTATTGATTTGAAAAGAAAAAAATCCTCCCAAAATAATAAAATATAGAAACACTGTAATGCTTTTCAGACTCTGTGATAAATAATTTTCAGCAAAGTATAAAAATTTAAAGCATTCCTTTAATTTTGTAATTCAGTAGTGTGGAATAGCTAAGAATGTCACTTCTGTTTTAAGTAACAGAATTGATAACTGAGCAAGGAAAGGTAATTTGGATTATAAAATTTTGCTTTAATAAAAATTCCTTAAACAGTGAAAAAAATAGGCAAAGATACAAAAAAAGTTTATAAGAAACAACAATCTTGTATTTATTTGTTTTTTATTTTATTTTATTTTATTTTTTTGAGATGGAGTCTCGCTCTGTCACCCAGGGTGGAGTGCAGTGGTGTGATCTTGGCTCACTGCAACCTCTGCCTCCCAGGTTCAAATGATTCTTCTGCCTCAGCCTCCCAAGTAGCCGGGACTACAGACACCTGCCACCATGCCTGGCTAGTTTTTTGTATTTTTAGTAGAGACAGAGTTTCACCATGTTAGCCAGGATGGTCTCCTTCTCCTGACCTCCTGATCCATCCGCCTTGGCCTCCCAAAGTGCTGGGATGGTGTGAGCCACTGTACCCAGCCTTATTTGTTTAAATACTATAAACACTAATATCATACACATGGTTAACTGGTTGTAATTTTTAAATTATATTAATAAATTTTTATAAAAACTTTTTATAAATAAAAAACTTAAAATTTCAAATAAATAACAACATCTGCCACACTACCTTAAAACGGCGACTATTTCAGTATTATAAACATATATCACAGACACTTAGAGAAAGTTCAATAAATAAAGAATAAAAAGAATAGGTACAACAATTTTCCTCCTAATCAAAAACACAATTCCTCATTTTGAAAATTATTTCTTATCTCTTTTATTAAAATAAACTTTCTACTTTGAAATCTAATCCTCTTGTGAATGTAAAATACTATCTTGTAAATATATATATATATATACACATATATTTTATTATTATTATTTTTGAGACAGAGTCTTGCTCTGTCTCCCAGGCTGGAGTGCAGTGGTGTGATGTCAGCTCACTGCAACCTCTGCCTCCTGGGTTCAAGCAATTCTCCTGCCTCAGCCTCTCCAGTAGTTGGGACTACAGGCACGCAGCACCACACCCAGCTAATTTTTTGTATTTTTAGTAGAGATGGGGTTTCACCATGTCGGCCAGGATTGTCTCGATCTCTTGACCTCATGATCTGCCCACATTGGCCTCCCAAAGTGCTGGGATTACAGGCATGAGCCACAACATCCTGCCTATATTTTTATTTTTTTATAAGTGACAATGAGATGTCCTCATGATTTAAATAGTAGTCAAAACACTGGCACAGTTTAAATTTTTAGAATTTGAGTACTAGAATTACAATATTTGAAAATGGAGTCTGCACTTTGTTGTAAAACTATAAAGAGAAAATGTCACTAAAACAGTAGCTATTTTATCTTTTCCCAGAGTTATTCTCCCAGAGTGTATTTTCTAAGAGTTATTTCCCAGACGGTTTTAGAACTTTTGGCAGTTTCGGTGATATATTCTGTAAAAGCCCTTAGTCTTAATAGGAATAACACATAGTTTTGATTGCCTTAAATTTTAATTGCTTCACTTGGCAAATTTATGTGTAAATTTCATATTCTGTGGTATTTTAATATCTTGCTTGTGAGAAGAGGAAAAAGAGGAATGAAAGTAATATTCAGTCCTTGCATTGAGCTTTTGCCAAAGAAGTCTAAAGAATTTCTAAAATGCCATTCAATAAGGCCATTTTAGAAGTGTTTATATGACTCTTATAACTTTAAAATAAAGAGTCTTGAAGTTAACTAAAACTCACTTTGCTTGTGATGGGTTCTACATTAACATGGCAGATTTAATCAGCCAGAATTAAAAGGTAATTCTATATTACTAAGGAGAAGAAACTGCCACATGACAGTAGTCTTCAAATCTTTCATTTTTGGAGGCTGCCTTTTACGTCTAGATTTTTAAATACTAATTGAAAAAAATATAGTTTACTTCCATTTGTGATTTAATTTTATTTCTATAAATAAAAATATAGATAGTGTTTCATCTAAAAACTGCTAAACCAGACTTTCATTTTAAGGGCATGGCAGAAATAAGGAAAGACTAACTTGGTTCTATTACTTAACATATTATTCATTCAGGTAGTCACCAAAACCAGAATTTAAAATCTATTCGGTTAACCCATTTAAAGTTGATGTGTTTTACTCCCTTTTTTTTCTTTTTGTAGTGATCTTTTTAACTGAATTACTGGACATCATAGGGAGTTCTACTCCTCCTATTTGGAAACTTAGGCTATCTTACCAAGTTCAATATTCGAAGTTTTTCTTTCTGCCGTTAAGTTTGTTTAATTTTATATTAAGCTCAGTTTGTATTATGATATCAAATTCAGCCTGAGGGATTACTTTAAACTTTCCTAGGGTATTTACAGATTTAATTTGTTCTTACAGTATGTAAATACCAAGACAGCATTCCATTTAATATTATTTTTATTAAATTAACTTTGGAGTAAAAAGTCCAAGAAAAGCCCTGTACTGAAATCACATGTTTACTAAATCCTGGATTTTCTGTACAGTCCCTACATATTTCTACTTTAAAATTCTTCTGTCATGTGAAATAATTCATTAAAAGAAGCAGGCAGATGATGACAGGTAAACTTTTTAATGACGTTCTAATGTTGGCAATTGCAGTTTTATTTTGCTTAGATCATAATGGCGTGTAAGCATTTTAGGCCCCAGAATGCCCATAAGTAGAACTCCATTTGGAGCTGTGATCAAGATGGCTAAAAATGCTACTGTCATCACATCCTTTGCATATGGTTCCAAGTGGGGTGCGGAGACTGTTGCTGTTTCTAGAGCCAGAGGACCTAACACAGCCTACATTTAGGGGTAAAAATGGGGCATAAAGAAAAATATTAAACTGAGTTAATATATAATGTAAATGGCTCTGTTAAAATAAACAAAATCTAGTACTAGACTATTAGAAAAAAAAAGTACTCAGTAATTTTCATAAGTTACTCATCAGTTCCATGTTCTTCCTAGCAAATATAAGTGGAGGAAGAGTACAATAGTGACAAATCAGCATGCAAACATTTTTCGGCTGATTTTGCACTCTTGTCCTCTCAGTGTTCCTCTATTCAAATATCTCTTTTGAGTGTTGCCCTCATAACACCAGGAGTTCTAACGAAACCAGTTTTGCTTAGTTGCCTTTATCGTGTTCCAGTGGTTTTTGACTACAAGAAGACAAAATAAAATATTAAGTTTTCTTATGGTTCTCTAGGATTTGTTGCCCTTCTTCTCATTGTTCTCCTTATTAGGGGGCACTGGGTTATAGCAGAACTGACAGCAGGCTTGGAATCTAGCAAACTGGGTTTGAATTCTATTTTTGCTGCAACCAGGCTAGTGACCTTGTACAAATGACTCACACTCTCTAACCTTCTACTTACTTACGTGTAAAACGAAGAACAAAATACTTATCTTACTGGACGGTTGTGAAAATTAAATATTAGGATGTGAAGAATACCTGGCACAGAGTAGGTATTCAGATAGTAGTAAGTTTCTTTCTCCTTCACTCCTCATCCCCTGCCAGGTCAGAGATTGAGTTCCTTTGAAGTTTTTGTTTTAGAATGACTCTACTGGGTCACAGGTTTTTTTCCCTAGTTACCTTCTACCACATTATTTTTAATAACATAAAGCAAATTTCTTGCTAACTCTCTTTCCTTGTGTTTAATAACTAGGCATCACATTGCCTTAAAATTTGGGGGAATTAAATACCAATATATAACATATTTTCTATGGAGTTGCAAAGTAACAACATAATAGTAGAAACATTACCTCTGATATGGAACATTATGGCAAAAGAACCCCTCAATTTAAGATCAATTTCTATATCCTAAATCAATAATTTAAAATGGTATTATTTTTATATCATAACTTTTAATGTACTGAACATGATCCAGTATGCTGGAGGATGCTAGGGAGAAAAAAATAATCATGCAGAAAACCACCTTGAAAGAATCTTACAGTTTAGAAGAGGATTTGAACATAAAAGAACTGCCAACAGAAAAAACAAAAACAAAAACCAAACCCATTGACTTTTAAGAGATGATGACGATAATGGTGAAACTAGAAATAATATTTTTATAGTTATATGGCATTCATCATATGTCAGGTATCATTCTTAAAGCTTTCCATTTATCAATTCATTTAATTCTTATGACAACCTTATTATGTGAGGACTTTTATTAGATGATAAATGATTTCCTCCTAGTGACTGAGATTTAATATTATTTCTTTAAAAAAATCCAATTGCCAAGCTGATCTTACATTTGTAAATTAAATTATTTATTTACTCTCCTAATAGCTTCTATTTTTCCAGTCTAATTTTTATCAGTAACTCAAAACTAAGGAACAAGAGAAAGCTGATCCTTAGCCAATTTTATTTTAGCAGCAGAGAACGGCGGAAGAGGATAAAGGTGAAAATAATTTAAAATTGAAATTTAAATATTTGTTGATCGTATTTACTTGTGACATTATTGTTATCTATTATTGCTGTTGTGACTCTACTTGTATAAATAATTAATTTTTTATGTCTTGCCAGTTCCTGGAACCAGCTTGATATTCTTTTTGTAGAAGCTAGCCTGGAGCCAGCAGACAGGAATAGGCAGAAGCAGAATAATACTGCAGGACTTGAGTGAGTGGTCTCTTTCCTCATACCTGCTTTTCTTTTTTCCCTGCTTTATGAAAATTATGAAATAATGAAACAAAATTGCAAGAGTATTGTTGGAAGGAGAGAGAACAGATACTCCTTTTGCAGATTTATTATTCCCTACAGTAGACATTAAAAATAAAAAGTTATTATTTATATTTCTTGAAGGTAAGATAAAATAACAGCATTGTTTTTTAACTGAGCACCACCATATGCCAGAGAGAGTGCTAAGCACTTTACATGGATTATCTCATTGAATCCTGACAACACTGCTAAGAAACAGATACAGTCATAGACTTCATTGTAAGATGAGAACACTGAAGGACTGAGAGACTAGAAAATAATTTTCCTGAGGTTATAGGCAAGTAACATGGTATTCAAAACAGGTAGTCTGGCCCTATGAACCTGCTTTTCTAACATGATAATAGAGGTTTTTTTGCATGAAAATTTAGGAGCTTCTATTTTGGAATAACAACTAAGAAAAGAGTCACAGGAAATTAAGGTATATTATGCTGCCAAGTTAAACAGTCTAACAAGAAGTAGCAATATATTTTAGTAGGAGGAGAATATCCTTGAATAACAGGGCAAAATTACAAGGTTTCCCTTTCCGTTCATTCATCCTTGCAGGCATGCAATACATATTTGCCTCCTGCATGTCAGGTACTGTGTTAAGTGCCAGGGAGAAATAATGAAAAACAACAGCAACAACCAGACACTGTCCCTGTCCTTACGTAGTCTATCAAGGGGGCGGGGGCAGGGATTTAGCCATTAACCAAATAGTATACAAATAAATGTGTAATTAAAAAAATGTATGTGCATTTGTGTGATGGAGTGAGTGGCAGGGTAGGAAAAGTATTTTTTAAAAAATCAATGTGTCTCTATTTTACTTTACTTTTTTTTGCAACAGGGTCTCACTTTGTCACCCAAGCTGGAGTGAAGTGGCGTGACCTCAGCTCACTGCAGCCTCAACCTCCTGAGTTCAAGCAATCCTCCTTCCTCAGCCCCCAAGTAGCTGTGACTACAGGTGCGTGCCACCACACCTGACTAATTTTTTTGTATTTTTTGTAGAGACAGGGGTTTTACCACGTTGCCCAGGCTGGTCTTGAACTCCTGAGCTCAAGTGATCTGCCTGCCTCAGCCTCCCGAAGTGCTAGGATTACAGGCATGAGCCACCATGCCTGGCCTGTGTCTCTACTTTTTAAAATCATAACATTTAGCTTTGTTATATTCAGCAAAATATAAAAACTCCAATTTTCAGATATATTCTTATTATATATTTTAGGAAAATAAAAAACATATTTTCATAAACTTAGGAAGTACTTATTGAAAGAATACTTTTTGATTTCAAAATAATTGCTTTTAAAACTGAGATTTCAAAAGGTAACATTGGCTGGGCCCAGTGGGTTATGCTTGTAATCCCAGAACTTTAGGAGGCTGAGGCAGGAAGATCACTTGAACCTAGGAGTTCAAGATCAGCCTGGGCAACATAGCAAGACCTCCTCTTTACAAAAAAATCAGAAAGAAAAGGCCAGGTGCAGTGGCTCATGCCTGTAATCCCAGCACTTTGGGAGGCTGAGGTGGGTGGATCACTTGAGGTCAGGAGTTTGAGACTAGCCTGGCCAACATGGTGAGACCCCATATCTACTAAAAATACAAAAATTAGCTGGGTGTGGTGGTGTGTACCTGTAATCCCAGCTACTGAGGAGGTTGAGGCAGGAGAATCGCTTGAACCTGGGAGGTGGAGGTTGCATTGAGCTGAGATCATGCCACTGCACTCCAGCCTGGGCAACAGAGTAAGACTGTCTCAAAAAAAAAAAACAAAAAAAAAACTGAAAAAAAGCAGTTGGGTGTGGTGGCAGGTGACTGTGATCCTAGCTACTCAGGAGGCTGATGTGAGAGGATTGTTTGAGCCCAGGAGGTTGAGGCTGCAGTGAGCCGTGATCATGCCACTGCACTCCAGTTTGGGTGACAGAGTGAGACCTGGTCTCAAAATGAAAATAAAAATAAAAATAGAAAAAGGTTACATTGAGTTTCTTTGTTTTTGTTTATTTATTTATTTTTTTGAGATTGAATCTTGCTCTGTCACCCAGACTGGAGTACAGTGGTGCCATCTCAGCTTACTGCAACCTCCGCCTCCTGGGTTCAAGTGATTCTCCCATCTCAGCCTCCTGAGTAGCTGGGACTGGTTACGTTAATTTTAATGAATAGTTATGATCAATCAAACATTTAAAAAGTAAGGATAATAGCTCATATTTTGTGATTGGAGTAACATTTTTCATTTTAAATTTTAAAAGCATCAAAACAAAAGCATTAAGCAATAGGCTTAATATGTTCTTACCTGTACTGTAGCTTTGGGCATCCATGCTACAGCAATAAATATTTTCTCCTTAAAACTAAAACCAGCAAAGCACATCAATAGATATGTGGTTAAAATTTGAACACATAATGCCAAACTCAAGAGTGGCAACAGATATGCCTACAACAGATGAAAAAAACATAAATAACAAAATATTTGTGAAGAAGTGTTCTTTATGCCCAGGAATATGATTTCTAAAACTTTTGAAAGCATTTTAAGGCTATCGTCTCTTCATGTGTTTAATTTTTACATAAAACAATGATAATAAAAAATGAATATGATGGAGGATTCTCTGTAAAGTGCAAGATAGTATCTGATGGTGGAGGTTCCATGAAAAATAAGACAGATGACATTTATACAATTCTGAACTAATAGACTTTTTCTGAATACTTTTATTATTATTAATAATAATTTACTTTTTGAGAAGGATTCTTGCTCTGTTGCCCAGGCTGGAGTGCAGTGGTACAATCTCAGCTCACTGCAACTTCCGACTCCCGGGTTCACGTGATTCTCCTGCCTCAGCCTCCTGAGTAGCTGGGATTATAGGCGCGCACTATCACACCTGGCTAATTTTTGTATTTCTAGGAGAGATGGGGTTCCCCATGTTAGCCAGGCAGGTCTTGAACTCCTAACTTCAAGAAGTGTGCCCGCTTCGGCCTCCCAAAGTGCTAAGTTTACAGGCATGAGCCACCATACCCAGCCAATAGTTTTAAATGAAAGTACTCAAAAAGTGCTGATCGTATCAAATATGTTCCCTCAGGAAAGAAATCTTATATTTATTTCCTTAGATAACTCAGGGAAAATATTCAGGGCTGTCCTTGGTTTAAAAAAGAAAGAGCACACAGTGTAAAGGAAGAGCAATATGAAAATATGACACTGTATCAACATGTGTTTCTGAAGAAGGTCCTTGTAGCCAAAGATATATTGTAAATAAAAATAAATGCATTTATAATTTTCTTAAATATTTTTGAATTTCATATTTTTTGTGCTCTATTTATTCTTACCAACAATATTTGATTCAAGCAATTAAACAGATACTTCTGCTCCAACTAAACCAAAAAGAAGTGGTTGAAAAATATCCCATACATTTGTAATAATCTTTTTGACTTTCATCTATAGAAAAGAGAAATATATTTATAATTATTTTGGCACATAAATATATTTCAGAAAGTTAAGTTCTCCCTCACCTTTTTTTTTTCACATTTAAGTATTTTAGAGATGGGGTCTTGCTCTGTTGCCCAGGCTGGAGTGTAGTGGCATAATCTTAGCTCACTGTAGCCTTGAACTCCTGGGCTCAAGTGATCCTCTCGCAGTCTCCCAAGTAGAACTACAGGTGTGTACCACCATGCTGGGCTAATTTTTAAATTGTTTATAGAGACGGGGTCTCGCTATATTGCCCAGGATGGTCTAGAACTCCTGTCTTCAAGTGGTCTCTGGCTGTGGCCTCCCAAAGCACTGGCATTATAGGCATGAGCCACCATGCCTGGCCTAAAGTCACTTAACATTTAATAAATTTAAGACACTTTATTTTAATAAAAATGTTAAACTTAATTAATAAAAACTGAGCACTTCAATAGTTTTACTTAAACACTTAGGTAGAATTTGATTAAAAGAAACTCACAAAGCAATAAAATAATACTATTTGGCCATTTTGTCACAGAATAAGTGATGTCCTTAGGGTTCTAGCCATGTTTCGTATGAGTTCCAGATTTTGTCTCTAAGTTAACTGAACAGAGATAGAACTACATCATGCCTGATGAGAACATACCCAGTTCATGCAAACATTTGGGATCTCAGAAGGAGGTTGGGAAGCCTTCCACTAACAACCATCCTGGAACTCAATCCCATTAAAGTGAATCCTGATATATATAGCATATACTACTAGGAAAAACAATTTGGAAGTCTACTAGGCCTGCTTCCAAAGAACCCATGTTGAATACTTTAAAGTTACTTTTTCCTTAAAACAAAACAAAACATATATTAGATTCTCATTTAGCTGCCTATCCAGCTTCCCTTTCTGGAAACGAATGCCTCCCAGTACTACTTCCCCAATTAAAAGGTTACAGGAAAGGCCCCCTATTGGCCTACATTACTCTGGCTCTTCTCCAGGAATTTGGATGAAGAGATTTCAGTCTCAGTCTGGGTTTAATTTTTTTTTTAAACAGAAGATACATAAGAACTTTGATGTCTCTTCCTTGAGGCATAAACTATCTTCATAACTATTCCCCTTATGGCTGTGTTTTCTGATCCCCACTTATTATAGTTTAAAAAGAGAAAAACAAAGAAAAACGATGTTACTACTCTTTACAGCATAATTATCCTGTTTGTTACTTTTAATCTTTAAAACTTGTTTTAGTTCTGTGTCTTTTACCATTTAAAAAAATTCTAGCAGTTTTAATTTTATTTATTGATTTGCATTTCATTCATTTCTTTTATAATTATGATTATATAAGAATACTAAGCAAAATGCCACTATGATTTTTGATTAGGGAACTTCTCAAGCTGATTCTAAAATGTATCTAAGAAAGAATATGTGTAGGAACAGCCAAAAAATACTTTAAAAAGAAGTATAATCTATATTAGATTTTGACACATAAAAGTGCAGTGATTTAAAACAGTGGTGTTGGCATAGAAATAGAGAAGTAGGATTAAATAGACTTCAGAATTAATATATATGGGAGAATTTAGTTCATGTTAAAAAACTGAATTATTAATGAATTGGTCAATAAATAAACAATTTGGCAAAAAATGACTGTCTAGTTTATGTGCATATATATGTATGTACATATTCATCACATGCAAGTATATGTGTGTGTCTGAATATGTATGTATATTTATGTGTGTGTATATATATATATACACACACACACATCAGGCATGATGTAGTTCTATCTCTGTTCAGTTAACTTACAAACTGTATGTGTGTGTGTGTGTATATATATATAGTTTGTAAGATACACATATGTATATATGTATAACCTTACCTCACAGCATTCACAAAGATAAATTCCAGATAGATTAAAAGACTAAATGAAAAAACAAATTAA
This sequence comes from Pan paniscus, assembly GCF_029289425.2. Lineage (NCBI taxonomy): Eukaryota > Metazoa > Chordata > Mammalia > Primates > Hominidae > Pan > Pan paniscus. The sequence continues at coordinate 38,154,375 of NC_073267.2, read as the reverse complement.
ACAAACAAAAACTACCAAAATATTAAATGATAATACACAAAATAGTATATCTTTGTAATGTTTATATGTTATAATCTTCAGTGAGAAAGTCCTTCTTAAATGAGATGCAGAATCCAAAATCAAAAAAGGAAAACCCAATAGGTTTGGTCATAGGAAATTTTACTTTCATACACCAGACACCATAAACAAAGTTGAAGATAAGCAAAAATTATATGCAATATATACATAACAAAGGATCAGTAGCCCTAACACTAAGAGAAACTATAAATTAGAAACAAAAAAATAAATAACCCAATAAAAATGGTCAAAGAAGATCATAGGTATTTTAAAAAGAATATATGAAGAGAAGCTTACTATACTACTAATCAGAGAAATGTAAATAAAGAATAACAACATCACATAATTGTAAGAAACTATAAGAATTGGATGGTGAGGTCATTTAATAGTAAAAAGAATAGAACTAGTGATAATATCAAGTGCTGTTGATGAGTTAAGGTATTAGATATTGTTGTGCACTGTTGGCAGAGTGTAAATAACCAAAATTTTTGAAGGGATAATTTAGCAGTGTCCATCAAAATACAACACAGATCGTTTCCAGCCAGGTGTGGTAGCTCATGCTTGTAATCCTAGCACTTTGCAATGTCAAGTTGGGAGGATCCCTTGAGCTCAGGATTTTGAGACCAGCCTGGGCAACATAGATAGAGACACTGTCTCAAAAAAAAAAATCATTTCTAGGACTCTATTCCTACAGATGTACCTGTAATCCCAACACTTTGGGAGGCCGAGGCAGGAGTATCACCTGAGGTCAGGAGTTCAAGACCTGCCTGGCCAACATGGTGAAATTCCGTCTCTACTAAAAACACAAAAATTTGCTGGGCGTGGTGGTGTGCGCCTGTAATCCCAGTTACTAGGGAGGCTGAAATAGAAGAATCACTTGAATCCATGAGGTGGAGGTTGCAGTGAGCCAAGGCTATGCTACTGCACTCCAGCCTGGGTGACAAGAATGAAAGTGTGTCTCAAAAAAAAAAAAAAAAGACATGAACAACACTGTTTATGACAGCACTGTTTGTAAATAACAAAAAGTGGAAACGATCTTAATGTCTATAAATAGAATACTGGTTACTTAAAAAAATGTAAAGGGGTTCGATATTTGACAGTGGTGGGGGATAAAGAAATCTTTTACATTTTATTCTATATGTTTTATTCTTTTACAAGCATTTCTATTTTTATTATTTATTTGTTTATTATTATTTTGTGTGTGTGTGATGGAGTTTTGCACTTGTTGCCCAGGCTGGAGTGCAATGGCATGATCTCAGCTCACTGCAGCCTCTGCCTCCTGGGTTCAAGCAATGCTCCTGCCTCAGCCTCCTGAGTAGCTGGAATTACAGGTGCCCACCACCACGCCACCATGCCTAGCTAATTTTTGTATTTTTAGTAGAGATGGGGTTTCACCATGTTTTGGCCACGCTGGTCTCAAACTCCTGACCCCAGGTGATCTGTCCACCTCGACCTCCCAAAGTTCTGGGATTACAGGCATGAGCCACCGTGCCTGGCCTTTTACAAACATTCTTCATGGATTAATTGTATAATTAAAATTTCAATGAATAAAATAATTAGATTGATATAAGTAATATAATAATATTATATGAAACTTGGGGAAAAGAGAAGCCTGATGTGATTAACTCAACTTCTGATTCCATATTAGTATATATCCAGCTGCTTTTCCTAAATATTTTATTTCCTCGATTGATTCATACACTTTCTTGAGGATATCAAATCTTTTGGAATATTTTCCAACCAGAATGAGGGGATTTCCTAAATATATGTAAAAAATTCAGTTGTCTTAGCTTTTAAAATATAGCATATTAAAAATATTCACCTTTTCTTGGGACCATTTTGTCCCTGCAATGAAACTCAACACTAGTGTGCATAATCCTCCAGATCCATGTAAACCAATACGTTGGCTGCCTAAGACAGCAGAAACACACGTAGTCAAAACAAGGAATCCTCTCTTCAATGTAAGTTTTTTCTAGAATTAGATAGATATTTAGAAATTAGTTTATATTAAATATATAATACAATATTTGACATTATCTATTATATATGTTTGACCCTTTGATATTATGTCTTTAAATGTTATATTAAATGTCTAAAATTTTGATTTTCTTTCTCACCATACATTTTAGTAGACTTACTACCAAGTAACAAAATTTCCAATTAGTAACGTTTCATCTTCTGCCACATCTCTGATACTAGTATCAGTAAAATGGTTTAAGTATTACTTTAAGTGAAGAAGAAAAGAGACCCATAAAATCTCCAGTTTCATATAACATATCCAATGAATTCTTAAAAAATATTTGAATTACTCTTTGGTCAATATGTTACAGCTAAATTTGGACGGAAATTACAGAAATACAAAAGTAATGGCATGTTTTCCTTTAAGGCAGGAAATGGCTAAGTTTGAGTGTTGCCTTTGTCAAAGGATAGCAGGAGTGAATTTCAGTCAGAAAATATGCAGAAATAAATGGGAACCTATCTCCCCCTAAAATGTTTAAGGGGAAATTATCAAACCTCAATAGGCAATTTAGTAGAGAAAGGGAAAGTATAATTCAGAGGGATACTCTGCATTAAGTATATTTTTTGACATTCCTTATTTGCCAAATCAGGAAGCAGAGACTTTAATCAAAGCCATTGACCTGTATCAATCACTGCTGTGCTCAGTTTTAAATACAGAGTAGGCATTGGAGGCTAGTTTTAGAAAAATAGAGTTAAGTATTAAATTTCATGGATCTTACCAAAGTTTAATATTTTGAAAAAAATGTCTAATACTATACTTCTATAAAATAGATTTTGTATTTACCTGGTCTTCACTTGGAAAATATCGAACAAAAAATCCAAAAACAATTCCTGCCAGCAGACTAATACATACGTTCCTCATAGAGGCTATGGCATTATTAAGCATACCACCTGTAGGGGCACACAATAAAAAAAAATTCACAAAGAAATATTTTCACATACACTACATATCAGAAAAGCAAATCTAGGTGGTTCATGAAGAAAAGTAAGCATTTTATAGAACAAATATGTGCAAATGGTCTTTTTATAGTGACATGTATGAAAACACATAGATCTATTTAGTACATTAACTATATACTCTCAAATAATTTAATATATACACACAACTCAGAAATGTCCATTATATAAATAGGCCAGAAAACAAAGACTTAACAAGCACAAGATGCTCCCCTTACATAGCCAATTTAAAAGACAGATTGAGGTAGTCCAGGCGCAGTGGTTCATGTCTGTAATCCCAGCGCTTTGAGAGGCTGAGGAGGGTGGATTACATGAGGTCAGGAGTTCAAGACCAGCCTGGCCAACATAATGAAACCCCATCTCTACTAAAAATACAAAAATTAGGTCGGCATGGTGGCACACAACTGTGGTCCCAGGTACTCAGGAGGCTGAGGGAGGAGAATCACTTGAACCCGGGAGGCAGAGGTTGCAGCGAGCTGAGATCGTGCCACCACACTCCAGCCTGGGTGAAAGACTGAGGCTACACCTCCAAAAGAAAAAAAAAAAGACTAAGTGAGGTACAAGAATGGAGAGAGACCGAAACACTTGTGGCACTTAGCATATGGCTGGTAAGGGCTATATTAACAATTCTTCTTTGATGTACTATATGAAAAAAAAAACAAATGATTTTAACATGAAAAGAACAATGTAATAACAACATAAAAAATTTTGTTCCAGGGTCAGTCCTAGGAACATTCAAGGGTCATTTAAGATTTCCATATATTTAAGTTTCTGCTTTTGGTGAAGAAAAAAGAAAAAAAAAATACAAAAGATTCCAGTATATTTTATATTAATTAATATTAATATATCCATACTTGTAGTTCATTGTAATAAGTAAAAAGCAAAAAATAAAAAAACAGAATGAGTCACACAAATAGTTCAGTTAAGCTCTGGGTAGTGGATTCAATATAGTATGTAAGTATATTTTTAGATATATTTTCTACTAAATATAACAGGCAGTACATGGTGGGCTCACACCTTTAATCCTAGCACTTTGGGAGGCCAAGGCAGAAGGATTGCTTGAGCCCAAGAGTTGAGACCAACTTGGGCAAGAGAGTGAAACCCCATCTTCACAAGAAAATAAGAAATTAGCCTGGTATGTGGTGTGTGCCTATAGTCCAAGTACTCAGTAGCCTGAGGGAGGAGGTCCTTGAGCTCAGGAGTTCGAGGCTGCACTCTAGCCTGGCTGACAGAGCAAGATCCTGTCTCAAGAAAATAAAATATAATAAAAATAAAAAATAATATAAACAGAGTGATGTCAGCCAGATGGTGGAATGGGAAGCTCCAAACCTTGATTCTCCATAAAGATACCAACTGAAAAACAATATATGGTCTAAAAGCCTTTATGGAGTTCCATAAACCATTAAGAAGTTGTAGTAGTACAGACAAGTGCAAAGCCAAGAATAGTGGCATTGAACAAATAAGAAAAGCTGTTGCATTATACTGATGATACCCCTTCCCCAAGCTCGAACAGGTTGGTTTGGCTGGGAAGCACTCAACTTGCAGCTTCTCCGTTAGCAGGGAAAGAGACGACTGAAACGGAATAGTTTTATGAGGTTACCTGAAGCTCTCTCACTCTCTCTAACTTGACGCCCAACTGGCATACTTTGGATGCATGGGAGCCACTGGGAATAAAGGAGAGGTCAGAGATGATGCAGCACCAGGGAACCTGCAGTACCACAGACAGATACCAGAAGGAGCAATAGCTCCAGAAAAAGAAACTGGCAAACCTCTACTTGGGATGTTGCACTATATAAACCCAAAGAAGATGCATTCCCAGAAAAAGTTTGAGAGGCTGCTGGAACCTATAGCCATGTTGATTCAGGTATGAAGGTCTTCTGTATGAAGCCAGCTGATAAAAACTGGGAGAAGTGGCAGTTTTTTCAAACGCCCAAATATTGGCAAAAAGAAATAAAAAATAAAAAATAACAAGACATAAGAAGAAACAGACAAACCTGATGACTAAATTAAAGGAGCAAAATAAATCTCCAGAAACCAACCCTAAAGAAATAGGTAAATGAGTTACCTGACAAAGAATCCAAATTAACTCTCTTAATGAAGCCCAGTGACAACAGAAATAGACAACTAAGTGAAAGCAGGAAATAATTCATGAACAAAATGAAAATATTAACAGAGATAGAAACTAAAAAAAAAAAAGGAACCATACAGAAACTCTGGAGCTAAGGAATACAATAGCTCAATTGAAAAATTCACTATCGGAAATCACCAATAGACTGTGTAACTGCCCAATGGGTTCACCTCGTGCCCTGCTTAGACAGAGCTGATTTATCAAGACAGGGGAATTGCAATGGAGTAAGAGTAATTCAGGCAGAGCTGGCTGTGTGAGAGATCAGAGTTTTATTATTACTCAAATCAGTCTCCCTGAGCATTCGGGGATCAGAACTTTTAAAGATAATTTGGCAGGTAGGGGCTTGGGAAGTGGGAACCGCTTATTCATCAGGTTGGAGATGAAATCATACGGGGTTGAAGTGATGATGTTTTCTTGCTGTCTTCTGTTTGTGGGTGGGCTGGCAGAACTAGTTGAGCCATATTACCAGTCTGGGTGGTGTCAGCTGATTCATCCAGTGCAGGGTCTGCAAAATATCTCAAGCACTGATTTTAGGTTTTACAATAGTGATGTTATCCCCAGGAGCAATTTGGAGAGGTTCAGACTCTTGGAGCCAGAGGCTGCATAACCCCTCAACTGTAATTTCTAATGTTATAGCTAATTTGTTTATCCTGCAAAGGCAGACTGGTTCCAGGCAATAAGGGGATCTTTTTGGGAAATGGCTATTATCAACTTGGTTTGAGAGTCAAACCATGAACTGAATACCTTACCAAAATTAGTTCATCCTACTGCCAGGAATGAACAAGGACAGTTTAAATGCTAGAAGCAAGATGGAGTTGATTAAGTCTGATATCTTTTGCTGTCATAATTTCTTCAGTTATAATTTTTGCAAAGACAGTTTCAATAACATCAAGCAGAAGAAAGAATCAGTGAAACGGAAGACTAGTCATTTGAAATTATGGAGTCAGAGGAGCAAAAGGGAAAAGGAGTGAAGAGTGAAGACAGCCTAAGAGACTTACAGGATGCCATCAAGCAGACCAATGTATGCATTATGAAAGTGCCAGAAGGAGAAGAGAAAAATAAAGGGGCAGAGAGCCAGTTAAAAAAATAACGACCAAAAACTTCTCAAACTTAAAGAAGGAAATGGACATACAAATCGAAGAGGCTCAAAGAACTCCAAGTTGGATAATTTGCAGAAGACCTACAATGAGACACATTACAATCAAACTGTCAAAAGTCAAAGACAAAGAGAGAATTTTGAAAGGAACAGGATCAAAGCAACTTGTCACGTACAAGGGAGATGCCATATGGTTATCAATGGAATTCTCAGCAGAAACTCTACAGGCCAGAAGAGAATGGGATGATATATTAAAAGGGCTGAAAGAAAAAAAAAAACTGTCAACCAAGAACTGTATAGCCAGTAAAACTGTACTTCAAAAATGAAGGACAAACAAAGAGTTCCCCAGAGAAGTAAAAGGTGAGGGAGTTGATCACCACTAGACCTACCTTACAAAAAACATTAAAGGGAGTCCTCCAAGTGGAAATGAAAAGGCATTGGATAGAAATACAAAAGCATACAAAATATAAACTTCTTTGGTAAAGGTAAATATATGAGTGAACATAGAATCCTTTAATACTCTAATGGTGGTAAGCAAAACACTTTTTTTCCTTTACTTTTTTTTCTCTTTTTTTTTTTGAGACAAAGTCTTGCTCTGTTGCTCAGGCTGGAGTACAGTGGTTTGATCATGGCTCACTGCAGCCTTGCAGTCCTAGGCTAAAGCAATCCTCCCACCTCAGCCTCCCGAGTGGCTGGGACTACAGACATGCACCACCACACTCAGATAATATTTTTAAATTTTTAGCAGAGATAAGGCCTTGCTGGTCTCAAACTCCTAGGCTCAAGCGATGCTCACATTTTGGCCCCTCAAAGTGCTGGGACTACAGATGTGAGACACCACACCCAGCCTGTAATTCACTTTTAATTGAAGCATAGAATTTAAAAGGTAAAAGCATAATATTACTGTATTAAATTATGTGAATAAACAATATAAAATATATATTGTGTGACATTGATAACAAAATGAAAAGGAGGTGTAAAGAAGTAGAGTTTTTGTATGTTATTAAAGTTAAGTTGTTGTCAATTTAAAATAGATTATTATAACTATAAGATGTTTTCATGTAATTCTACAGTAACCACAAAGAAAAGACCTACAGAAGATACACAAATAAAAATGAGAAAGGAACCAAAGCACGTCCCTACCAAAAAAAGAAATCAGTGAAACATAAAGGGAGGCAGAAAGAGAGGAAAAGTGGAAAAAAATACCTGCAAGACATGTATAAAACAGTGAACAAAATGACAATAGTAAGCCCCTCCCTATCAGTAACTATTTTAAATGCAAGTAGGCTAATTTTCCAATCAAAAGACAAAGAATTGGCCGAATGGATTAAAAAAATCTAAATATATACTATATGCAAGAGACTTATGTTAGATCTAAACACACACAAAGGTTGAAAGTGAAAGGATGGAAAAAGATATTCAATGCATTTGGTAACCAAAAGAGAACAAGGATGGCCGTACTTAGACAAAATAGAGTTTAAGTCAAATAATAGCACAAGAGACAAGGATATTACATAATAATAAAAGGGCCAATTGACCAAGAAGATATAGCAATTATAAATGTATATGCAACTAACAGTACAGCATCTAAATATATGAAGCTAACATAGACAGAATTGAGGGGTAACATAGATAACAACATCATAATAACAGAAAACTTCAATATTCCACTTTCAATTATGGATACAATAACCAGACAGAAGATCAACTGGAAAACACAGAACTTGAACAACATTGTAGACCAATTGGACCTGTCTGACATATACAGAACACTTCACCCAATAATAGCAAAATATGCTTTCTTCTCAAGTACATACCAAGACTTTTCCAGGATAGATGGCATGCTAGTCCACAAACAAGTTTTTAAAAATTTAAGAAAACTGAACTCATACCAAATATCTTTTCTGACCACATTAAATGAAATTACAAATTCATAGCAGAAGGAAAAAGGAAAAGTAATAAATATGTGGAAATACAAAAATATACTCTCAACCAATTGGCCTGTGTGGTTAATATTAATTGTCAATTTGATTGAGGGATTCTCAGATGCCTGATGAAGCACTGTGTGTGGGTATATCTGTGAGGGTGCTGCCACAGGAGAATGATGGATAAGTTAGTGGACTGAGAGAGAAAAATCCATCCTCACTGTGGGTAGGCATCATGCAATTGGTTGCAAGTGTGACTAGAACAAAAAGGCAGAAGAATGGGAACATTCAGCTTGCTTGGATTTCTTTTTTATGCACCTTCTCTCTCTTCCAGAGCAGTATGCCTTTTTCTCCTCTTGCCCTTGCACATCAAACTCTAGGTTCTTTGGCCTTTGGACCCTGGGACTTGCATCAGCAGCCTTTTGGAAGCTCTCAGGCCTTGGGCCTCAGACTAGTGGCTGCACTGTCAGCTTCCCTGGTTTTGAGACTTTCAGATTTGGACTGAGCCATGTCACTGGCTTCCTTGGGAGCCATGCTGTAAGCTTCTCTCATTTTCCAGCTTATAGATGGCCTATTGTGGGACTTTGCCTGTGTAATTATGTGAGCCAATTCTCCTTAATAAATTATATTTCATATACATGTAAATATATTCTCTTTTAGATGCATGTATATGTATCTCTGTCTATTATCTATTATCTATATCTATATCTATATCTATATCTATCTATTTCTTATTGGATCTGACCCTCTGGAGAACTCTGATTAATACATAGTCAAAGAATAAGTCACAAGGAAAATTAGAAAATGTCTTGATACAAATAAAAATGGAAACACAACATTCCAAAGCTTGTGGGATGCACCAAAATGAATATGAAGAGGACAGTTTATATATCTACCTACCTACCTTAAAAAAGAAGAAAGATCTAAAATCAGCAACTTAACTTTACACCTCAAGAAACTGGAAAAAGAAGAACTCAACCCAATGTTAGCAAAAGGAAGGAAATAATAAAGTCTAGAGCAGAAGGCCGGGTGCAGTGGCTCACGACTGTAATCCCAGCACTTTGGGAAGCTGAGGCAGGTGGATCACCTGAGGTCGGGAGTTCGAGACCAGCCTCAGCAACATGGAGAAACCTGTCTCTACTAAAAAATACAAAATTAGCCGGGCATGGTGGTGCATGCCTGTAATCCCAGCTACTCTGGAGGCTGAGGCAGGAGAGTCACTTGAACTGGGAGGCGGAGGTTGCAGCAAGCGGAGATCACGCCATTGCACTACAGCCTGGGCAATAAGAGTGAAACTCCATCTCAAAAAAAAAAAAAAGGCTAGAGAATAGAAAAAACCCAATGAAACTAGTAGTCGCTTCAAAGTTCAACAAAATTGACAAATCATTAGCTAGAATATTTAAGAAAAAAAATAATGAAGACTCAACTTCTTTTAGGAACAAAAGAGAAGACACTGCAACAGATATTTACAGAAATAAAAATGATTCTAAGAGTCTACTATGAATTATTATATACTGACAAGTTGGATAACCTAGGAGAAATGAACAGATTCCTAGTAACATGCAAGTTACCAAGACTAAGTCACAAAATAAAAAATCTTAATAAACCTATAACTAGTAACTGAATCAGGAATCAAAAACCTCCCAGCAAACCAAATACCTGATAAGGGGTTAATATCTAAAATATATACAGAACAACAACTCAATAACAAAACAACCTAAATGAGAAATGGTCAGTTGACTTTGCTATGGTCCAAATGTTCTCCCAATATTCATATGCTGGAGCCTAATATTCAATGTGATAATATTAAGAGGTGGGGCATTTTGGAGATGATTAGTTCATGAAGTCATAGCCCTCAGAAATGGGACTAGGGCCTTTATAAAAGAGGCTTAAGGGAGTTTGTTTTCCCTTTTGAACATGTGAGGACACAGAGAAGGTGCTATGTATAGTGAACATAGTGACCTCACCAGTCACTGAGTCTGTTGTAGCCTAAATCTTGGACTTTTCACACTCCAGAATGCAAGAAATAAATTTCTGTTGTTTTTAAATTACCAGCCTAAGGTATTTTGTTATAGCAGCAGGAATGGACTAAGATAGACTTGAATAGACATTTTTTCCAAAAAAAATACAAATGGCCAACTAGCATATCAACCCAACACTACGTGGAAGCTGCCAAGCCTTGGGGATTGAACTCTGAAGCAATAGCCTGAGCTGTACGTTGGCTCCTTTTAGCCATGGCTGGGACACAGGGCACCAAGTCCCAAGACTGCACAGAGCAGCAAAGTTCTGGGCCTGGCACACAAAACTATTTTTTCCCTCCTAGGCCTCCAACCCTGTGACAGGAGGGGCTGTCGTGGAGAACTCTGACATGCCCTGGAGAAAATTTCCAAATTATCTTGTCAATTAACATTTGGCTCCCTGTTACTTCTGCAAATCTCTGCAGTAAGCTTGAATTTCTCCTCAGAAAATGGGTTTTCTTTTCTATCACATCATCAGGCTGCAAATCTTCCAAACTTTTATGCTCTGCTCCCTTTTAAACATAGGTTCTAATTCCAAACCATATTTTTGTGAACGCATAAAACTGAACACTTTTAAGAGCACTCAGGTCATAAATTGAACACTTTGCTGCTTACAAATTTCTTCTACCAGATGTCCTGGATGGGTTCCAAGATGGCCAAATAGGAAGAGTTCCGGTCTGCAGCTCCCAGCATGATCGACACAGAAGACGGGTGATTTCTGCACTTCCAACTGAGGTACCTGGTTCATCTCATTGGGACTGGTTGGAGAGTGGGTGCAAGCCCACAGAGGGTGAGCTGAAGCAGGGTGGGGCGTCGCCTCACCCGGGAAGCACAAGGGGTTGGGGGATTTCCCTTTCCCAGCCAAGGGAAGCTGTGACAGACTACTTGGAAAAACAGGGCACTCCCGCCCAAATACTGCACTTTTCCCAAGGTCTTAGCAACTAGCAGACAAGGTGATTCTCTCCTGTGCCTCGCTCAGTAGGTCCCACACCCATGGAGCCTTGCTCACTGCTAGCGAAACAGTCTGAAATCCATCTGCGAGGTGGCAGCCTGGCTGGGGGAGGGGCGTCAACCATTGCTGAGGCTTAAGTAGGTAAACAAAGCGGCCAGGGAAGCTTGAACTGGGTGGAGCCCACCGCAGCTCAACAAGGCCCATTGCCTCTAGACTCCACGTCTGTGGGCAGGGATAGCTGAGCAAAAGGCAGCAACTTCTGCAGACTTAAACATCCCTGTCTGACAGCTCTGAAGAGAGCAGTGGTTTTCCCAGCATGGCGTTTGAGTTCTGAGAATGGACAGACTGCCTCCTCAAGTGGGTCCCTGACCCCTGTGTAGCCTAACTGGGACACACCTCCCAGTAGAGGCTGACAGACACCTCATATAGGCAGCTGCCCCTCTTGGACGAAGCTTCCAGAGGAAGGATCAGGCAGCAATATTTGCTGTTCTGCAACATTTGCTGTTCTGCAGCCTCCACTGGTGATACCCAGGCAAACAGTGTCTGGAGTGGAACTCCAGCAAACTCCAACAGATCTGCAGCTGAGGGTCCTGACTGTTAGAAGGAAAACTAAAAAACAGAACGGAATAGTGTCAACATTAACAAAAGATCATCTACACCAAAACCCCATCTGTAGGTCAACAATATCAAAGACCAAAGGTAGATAAAACTAAAAGGATGGGGATAAACCAGAGCAGAAAAGCTGAAAATTCTAAAAATCAGAGCACCTCTTCTCCTCCAAAGGATCACCACTCCTTGTCAGCAATGGAACAAAGCTGGACAGAGAATGACTTTGACGAGTTGACAGAAGTAGGCTTCAAAAAGTTGGTAATAACAAACTTCTCCAAGCTAAAGGAGGATGTTGGAACCCATTGCAAGGAAGTTAAAAACCTTGAAAAAAGATTAGACGAATGGCTTACAAGAATAAACAGTGTAGAGAAGACCTTAAGTGACCCAATGGAGCTGAAAACCATGGCACGAGAACTTTATGACTCATGCATAAGCTTCAATAGCTGATTCAATCAAGTGGAAGAAAGGGTATCAGTGATTGAAGATCAAATAAATGAAATAAAGTGAGAAGACAAGGTTAGAGAAACAAGAGTAAAAAGAAATGAACAAAGCCTCCAAGAAATATGGGACTATGTGAAAAGACCAAATCTATGTTTGATTGGTGTACCGGAAAGTGATGAGGAGAATGGAACCAAGTTGGAAAACACTCTTCAGGATATTATCCAGGAGAATTTCCCCAACCTAGCAAGGCAGGCCAACATTCAACTTCAGGAAATACAGAGAACAACACAAAGATACTCTTTGAGAAGAGCGATTCCAAGACACATAATTGTCAGATTCACCAAGGTTGAAGTGTAGGAAAAAGTGTTAAGGGCAGCCAGAGAGAAAGGTCAGGTTAGCCACAAAGGGAAGCCCATCAGACTAACAGCTGATCTCTTGGCAGAAACCCTACAATCCAGAAGAGAGTGGGGGCCAATATTCAACATTCTTAAAGAAAATAATTTTCAATCCAGAGTTTCATATCCAGCCAAACTAAGCTTCATAAGTGAAGGAGAAAATAAAATTCTTTACTGACAAGCAAATGCTGAGAGATTTTGTCACCACCAGGCCTGCCTTACAAGAGCTCCTGAAGGAAGCACTAAACATGGAAAGAAACACCCAGTACCAGCCAGTGCAAAAACATGCCAAGTTGTAAAGACCATCAATGCTAGGAAGAAACTGCATCAATTAATGGGCAAATAACCAGCGAATATCATAATGACAGGATCAAATTCACACATAACAATGTTAACTGTAAACGTGAATGGGCTAAATGCCCCAATTAAAGGACACAGACTGGCAAATTGCATAAAGGGTCAAGACCCATCAGTGTGCTGTATTCAGGAGACCCATCTCATGCGCAAATTCACACATAGGCTCAAAATAAAGGGATGGAGGAAGATCTACCAAGAAAATGGAAAACAAAAAAAGGCAGGGGTTGCAATCCTTGTCTCTGATAAAACAGACTTTAAACCAACAAAGATCAAAAGAGACAAAGAAGGCCATTACATAATGGTAAAGGAATCAATGCAACAAGAAGAGCTAACTATCCTAAATATATATGCACCCAATACAAGAGCACCCAGATTCATAAAGCAAGTCCTTAGAGACCTACAAAGAGACTTAGACTCCCACACAATAATAATGGGAGACTTTAACACCCAACTGTCAATATTAGAAAGATCAACAAGACAGAAGGTTAACAAAGATATCCAGGACCTGAACTCAGCTCTGCAACAAACAGACCCAATAGACATCCACAGAACTCTCCACCCCAAATCAACAGAGTATACATTCTTCTCAGCACCACATCTCACTTATTCTAAATTTGACCACATAATTGGAAGTAAAGCACTCCTCACCAAATGTAAAAGAACAGAAATCACAACAAACTGTCTCTCAGACCACAGTGCAATCAAATTCAAACTTAGGATTAAGAAGCTCACTCAAAACTGAACAACTACATGGAAACTGAACAATTTGCTCCTGAATGACTACTGGGTAAATAACAAAATGAAGGCAGAAATAAAGACGTTCTTTGAAACCAATGAGAACAAAGACACAATGTACCAGAATCTCTGGGACACATTTAAAGCAGTGTGTAGGGGGAAATTTATAGCACTAAATGCCCACAAGAGAAAGCAGGAAAGATCCAAAATTGACCCCCTAACATCAAAATTAAAAGAACTAGAGAAGCAAGAGCAAACACATTCAAAAGCTAGCAGAAGGCAAAAAATAAGATCAGAGCAGAGCTGAAGGAGACAGAGATACAAAAAACCCTTCAAAAAAGCAATGAATCCAGGAGCTGGTTTTTTGAAAAGACCAACAAAATTGATAGACTGCTAGCAAGACTAATAAAGAAGAAAAGAGAGAGGAGTCAAATAGATGCAATAAAAATGACAAAGGGGATATCACCACTGAGCCCAGGGAAATAAAAACTACCATCAGAGAATACTATAAATACCTCTACACAAATAAACTTGAACATCTAGAAGAAATGGATAAATTCTTGGATACACACACCCTTTCAAGACTAAACCAGGAAGAAGTTGAATCTCTGAATAGACCAATAACAGGCTCTGAAATTGAGGCAATAATTAATAGCCTACCAACCAAAAAAAAGTCCAGGACCAGATGGATTCACAGCTGAGTTCTACCAGAGGTACAAAGAGGAGCTGGTACCATTCTTTCTGAAACTTTTCCAATCAATAGAAAAAGACAGAATCCTCCCTAATTCATTTTATGAGGCCAACATCATCCTGATACCAAAGCCTGACAGAGACACAACAACAAAAAAAGAGAATTTTAGACCTATATCCCTGATGAACATTGATGCAAATATCCTCAATAAGATAGTAACAAACTGAATCCAGCAACACATCAAAAAGCTTATCCACCATGATCAAGTTGGCATCCCTAGGATGCAAGACTGGTTCAACATACGCAAATCAATAAACGTAATCCATCATATAAACAGAACCAAAGACAAAAACCACATGATTATCTTAATAGATGCAGAAAAGGCCTCTGACAAAATTCAACAGCCCTTCATGCTAAGAACTCTCAATAAATTAGGTATTGATGGGACGTATCTCAAAATAATAAGAGCTATTTATGACAAACCCACAGCCAATATCATACTGAATGGACAATAACTGGAAGCATTCCCTTTGAAACCTGGCACAAGACAAGGATTCCCTCTCTCACCACTCCTATTCAACATAGTCTTGGAAGTTCTGGCCAGGGCAATCAGGCAAGAGAATGAAATAAAGTGTATTCAACCAGGAAAAGAGGAAGTCAAATTGTCCCTGTCTGCAGATGACATGATTGTATATTTACAAAACCCCATCATCTCAGCCCAAAATCTCCTTAAGCTGATAAGCAAATTCGGCAAAGTCTCAGGATACAAAATCAATGTGCAAAAATCACAAGCATTCTTATACACCAATAACAGACAAACAGAGAGCCAAATCATGAGTGAAATCCCATCCACAATTGCTTCAAAGAGAATAAAATACCTAGGAATCCAACTTACAGGGGACGTGAAGGGCCTCTTCAAGGAGAACAACAAACCACTGCTCAACAAAATAAGAGGACACAAACAAATGGAAGAACATTCCATGCTCATGGATAGGAAGAATCAATATCGTGAAAATGGCCATACAGCCAAAGGTAATTTATAGATTCAATGCTGTCCCCATCAAGCTACCAATAACTTTCTTCACAGAATTGGAAAAAAACAACTTTAAAGTTCATATGGAACCAAAAAAGAACCTGGATTGCCAAGTCAATCCTAAGCAAAAAGAACAAATCTGGAGGCATCACGCTACCTGACTTCAAACTACACTACAAGGCTACAGTAACCAAAACAGCATGGTACTGGTGCCAAAACAGAGATACAGACCAGTGGAACAGAATAGAGCCCTTGGAAATAATACCACACATCTACAACCATCTGATCTTTGACAAACCTGACATAAACAAGAAATGGGGAAAGGATTCCCTATTTAATAAATGGTGCTGGGAAAACTGGCTAGCCATATGTAGAAAGCTGAAACTGGATCCCTTCCTTACACCTTATATAAAAATTAATTCAAGATAGATTAAAGACTTAAATGTTAGACCTAAAACCATAAAAACCCTAGAAGAATACCTAGGCAATACCATTCAGGACATAGGCATGGGCAAGGACTTCATGACTAAAACACCAATAGCAATGGCAACAAAAGCCAAAATTGACAAATGAGATCTAATTAAATTCAAGAGCTTCTGCACAGCAAAAGAAACTACCATCAGAGTGAACAGACAACCTACAGAATGGGAGAAAATTTTTACAATCTACCCATCTGACAAAGGGCTAATATCCAGAATCTACAAAGAACTTAATCAAATTTATATGAAAAAATCAAACTACCCCATCAAAAATTGGGCAAAGTATATGAACAGACACTTCTCAAAAGAAGACATCTATGCAGCCAACAGACACATGAAAAAATGCTCATCATCACTTGCCATCAGAGAAATGCAAATCAAAACCACAGTGAGATACCATCTCACACCAATTAGAATGGCGATCATTAAAAAGTCAGGAAACAACAGGTGCTGGAGAGGATATGGAGAAATAGGAACGCTTTTACACTGTTGGTGGGAGCGTAAACTAGTTCAATCATTGTAGAAGACAGTGTGGCAATTCCTCAAGGATCTAGAACAAGAAATACCATTTCAACCAGCCATCCCATTACTGGGCATATACCCAAAGGATTGTGAATCATGCTGCTATAAAGACACATGCACACATATGTTTATTGCGGCACTATTCACAATAGCAAAGACTTGGAACCAACCTAAATGTCCATCAACGATAGACTGGATTAAGAAAATGTGGCACATATACACCAAGGAATACTATGCAGCCATAAAAAGGATGAGTTCATGTCCTTTGTAAGGACATGGATGAAGCTAGAAACCATCATTCTGAGAAAACTATCGCAAAGACAGAAAACTAAACACCACGTGTTCTTACTCATAGGTGGGAATTCAACAATGAGAACACTTGGACACAGGGTGGGGAACATCACACACTGGGGCCTGTCATGGAGTGGGGGGAGGGGGGGATAGCATTAGGAGACATATCTAATGTAAATGACGAGTTAATGGGTGCAGCACACCAACATGACACATGTATACATATGTAACAAACCGGCACATTGTGCATATGTACCCTAGAACTTAAAGTATAATAATAGAAAAACTATGACACTCTCCTACATACCATATCTGTACAAAAATTATAAATTTTAGATAACCATCCAGAGATATTTCTCTAATTCTTGGAAAAAATATCAACATTGAAAACGTCAAAAAAATTAAACAGTTCTTTCTTCATCCAAAAAAAAAAAAAAGAATGATAGGGAATCCTCCCTAACTCATTTTATGAGGCCAGCATCATCCTGGTACCAAAGCCTGGCAGAGACACAACAAAAAAAGAGAATTTTAGACCAATATCCCTGATGAACATCAATGCGAAAATCCTCAGTAAAATACTGGCAAACAGAATCCAGCAGCACATCAAAAAGCTTATCCACCACGATCAAGTGGGCTTCATCCCTGGGATGCAAGACTCGTTCAACATATGCAAATCAATAAACGTAATCCATTACATAAACAGAACCAAAGACAAAAGCCACATGATTATCTCAATAGATGCAGAAAAGGCCTTTGACAAAATTCAACACTCCTTCATGCTAAAAACTCTCAATAAACTAGGTATTGATGGGACGTATCTCAAAATAATAAGAGCTATTTATGACAAACCCACAGCCAATATCATACTGAATGGGCAAAAACTGGAAGCATTCCTTTTGAAAACCGGCACAAGACAAGGATGCCCTCTCTCACCACTCTTATTCAACACGGTGTTGGAAGTTCTGAAAAGTGGAATCAGGCAGGAGAAAGAAATAAATGGTATTCAGTTAGGAAAAGATGAAGTCAAATTTGTCCCTGTTTGCAGATGACATGATTGTATATTTAGAAAACCCCATCATCTCAGCCCAAAATCTCCTTAAGCTGATAAGCAACTTCAGCAAAGTCTCAGGATACAAAATCAACATGCAAAAATCACAAGCATTCCTATACACCATTAATAGACAAACAGAGAGCCAAATCATGAGTGAACTCCCATTCACAATTGCTACAAAGAGAATAAAATACCTAGGAATCCAACTCACAAGGATTGTGAAGGACCTCTTCAAGGAGAACTACAAACCACTGCTCAATGAATTAAAAGAGGACACAAACAAATAGAAGAATATTCCACGCTCATGGATAGGAAGAATCAATATCATGAAAAAGGCCATACTGCACAAAGTAATTTATAGATTCAATACCATCCCCATCAAGCTTCTAATGACTTTCTTCACAGAATTGGAAAAAGAAACTACTTTAAAGTTCATATGGAACCAAAAAAGAGCCTGCATTGCCAAGACAATCCTAAGCAAAAAGAACAAAGCTGGAGGCATCACACTACCTGACTTCAAACTATACTACAAGGCTACAGTAACCAAAACAGCATGGTACTGGTGCCAAAACAGATATATAGACCAATGGAACAGAACAGAGGCCTCAGAAATAAGACCACACGTCTACAGCCATCTGATCTTTGACAAACCTGACAAAAACAAGAAATGGGGGAAGGATTGCCTATTTAATAAATGATGCTGGGAAAACTGGCTAGCCATATGTAGAAAGCTGAAACTGGATCCCTTCCTTACATCTTATACAAAAATTAATTCAAGATGGATAAAAGACTTAAATGTTAGACCTAAAATCATAAAAACCCTAGAAGAAAACCTAGGCAATACCATTCAGGCCATAGGCATGAGCAAGGACTTCATGACTAAAACACCAAAAGCAATGGCAACAAAAGCCAAAATTGACAAATGGGATCTAATTAAACTAAAGAGCTTCTGTACTGCAAAAGAAACTGCCATCAGAGTGAACCAGGCAACATACAGAATGGGAGATAAATTGCAATCTACCCATTTGACAAAGAAAGAATTCAAACAAATTTACAAGAAAAAAACAACCCCATCAAAAAGTGGGCAAACATATGAATAGACGCTTCTCGAAAGAAGACATCTATGCAGCTAACAGACACAAGAAAAAAAGCTCATCATCACTGGTCATCAAAGAAATGCAAATCAAAACCACAATGAGATACCATCCCACCCCAGTTAGAATGTCAATCATTAAAAAGTCAGGAAACAACAGATGCTGGAGAGGATATGGAGAAATAGGAATGCTTTTACACTGTTGGTGGGAGTGTAAATTAGTTCAACCATTGTGAAAGACATTGTGGCAATTCCTCGAGGATCTAGAACTAGAATTACCATTTGACCCAGCAATCCCATTACTGGATATATATCCAAAGGATTATAAATCATGCTACTATAAAGACACATGCACATGTATGTTTATTGCGGCACTATTAACAATAGCAAAGACTTGGAACCAACCCAAATGTCCATTAATGATGGACTGGATTAAGACGTGTGACACATATACACCATGGAATACTATGCAGCCATAAAAAAGGATGAGTTCATGTCCTTTGCAGGGAGATAGATGAAGCTGGAAACCATCATTCTCAGCAAAACTATCACAAGGACAGAAAACCAAACACCGCATGTTCTCACTCATAGATGGGAATTGAACAATGAGATCACTTAGACACAGGGCTGGGAACATCACACACTGGGGCCTGTTTCGGGGTGGAGGGCTGGGGGAGGGAGAGCATTAGGAGAAATACTTAATGTGAATGATGAGTTGATGGGTGCAGCAAACCAACATGGCACATGTGTACCTATGTATCAAACCTGCACGTTGTGCACATGTACCCTAGAACTTAAGGTATAACAACAACAACAACAACAAACGTTTCTTCTACCAGATGTCCTCAGTCATCTCTCTCAATTTCAAAGTTCCATAAATCTGTAGGGCAGGGGCAAAATGCCACCATTCTCTTTGCTAAAGCATAGCAGGAGTGACCTTTACTTCAGTTCCCAACAAGTTGTTCATCTCCAACCCGGACCTCCTCAGCCTGGACTTCACCGTCCAAGTCACTATCAGCAGTTTGGTCAAAGCCATTCAACAAGTCTCTAGGCAGTTCCAAACTTTCCCACATCTTCTGGTCTTCTTCTGAGTCCTCCCAACTGTTCCAAACTCTGCACATTACACAGTTCCAAAGTCACTTCCACATTCTCAGGCATCTTATAGCAATACTCCATTACCTCAGTATCAAAATCTGTATTAGTCATGGTTCTCTAGAGGGATAGAACTAGTAGGAGATTGTATATATATATATATATATATATATGAAAGGGAGTTTATTAAGGAGAATTGAATCACACCATCACAAAGTGAAGTCCTGCAACAGGCCGTCTGCAAGTTGAGGAGCAAGGAATCTAGTATTGGCTCAGTCCGAGTCCCAACACCTCAAAAGTAGGGAAACCGACAGGCCAGCTTTGAGTCTCTGGATGAAGGCCTGAGAGCCCCTGGAAAACAACTGGAGTAAGTCCAAGAGTCCAAAAGCCAAAGAACCTGGAGTCTGATATTTGAGTGCAGGAAGCATCCAGCATGGGAGAAAGATGAGGGCCAGAAGGCTCAGCAAGTCAGCTTCTCCTAACCTTCTTCTGCCTGCTTTATTCGAGCCATGCTGGCAGCTGATTTTATGGTGCCCACCCACATTGAGGGTGGATCTGCCTTTCCCAGTCCACTAAATAAATGTTAATCTCCTTTGGCAACACCCTGACAGACACAACCGGGAACAATACTTTGGATCCTTCAATCCAATCAAGTTGACACTTACTTAATATTAACCTTCACAATGTAATATTCATCCCATTTGTAATTTTTCTTTAATATACAAGCTCCTTGAGAACATGCACCATTTTATCTTGTCTCTCTGTTGTGTTGGGAGGCAGTGGAGAAGAGAAGAGTTAAATGTGTGGGTGTGGAGTGAGACTGTCAGATTTGCATCTTGGCTCCCCTACTTATTGGATCTCTGTCCTTGAGTAAATTACTTAACATCTTTCTCAGTTTCCTTACCTGTAAATGAGTGGTGACATATATGGAACTTAGAACAAGAGCCAAGCAAGTATTCAATAAAAGCTAATGTTGTTGCCTACTGTTTATTCTCAGTGTTTGGCATAGTAGCCAGCAAAAGGAAGAGGAATTTTTTTTTCTTTTTTTCAGACAGTCTCCCTCTGTCACCCAGGCTGGAGTGCCATGGTGTGATCTTGGCTCACTGCAACCTCTGCCTCTTGGGTTCAAGTGATTCTTGTGCCTCAGCCCCCTGAGTAGCTGGGATTACAGGCCTGTGCCACCACACCCAGCTAACTTTTTGTATTTTTAGTGGAGATGGAGCTTTGCTATGTTGGCCAGGCTGGTCTTGAACTCATGTCCTCAAGTGATCCACCCGCTTTGGCCTCCCAAAGTGTTGGGATTATAGGCGTGAGCCATTGGGCCCAGCCTGGAAATATTTTTTTGAAACATGACTGATAACAATATTTTTTGAAAGAATGACAGATACCAATCATGAAGGAAAAGATTTTGACAATTGACAATAAAAAACTTTAACTTCTGAATGGTAAAAAGAGTGAGAAAATTAAAAGCCAAATTACAAATTGAAAAAACTAAAGTATATAAAACAAAGGTTTTCATTCTCAATTTAATGCAGAATCTTGACAAATCAAAAAGAACAAAAGGTGAACCCACCTAAAAGAAATAGGCAAAAAACTTTCAAGAAAAGCAGTTTACAAAATGCCAATGACTAATAAACATGGATATTTAACATCACTAGTATTCAAAGTACTTCATTTACAGAGATCCCTCCTTCACCTATCAAATTAGCAAAGATGAAAAAGGCTAGTAATACCAAGTTTTGAAGAGAGGTGAGAGGAAATGACAAGTTTATGTACCCTGGTAGGACATGACATTGTGGCAATATGTTTCAGAACACTCATAAATGTATACACCTTTTAGATCAACAATTACACTTTTAAGCTTAAGAAAATATGAAGATTAGGTACAAATATTTCTCTATATGTTCAACTAAGTATTATTTTTTTAAGTAAGAAAAACTTTTTGAGACAGAGTCTCACTCTGTTTCCCAGGCCGGATAGCTCACTACAGCCTCCACCTCCTGGGTTCAAGTGATTCTTTTGCTTCAGCCTCCTGAGTAGCTGGGATTACAGATGCCCACCACCATGCCCGGCTAAGTTTTGTACTTTTAATGGAGATGGGGTTTCACCATGTTGGTTGGCCAGGCTGGTCTTGAACTCCTGACCTCAAGTGATCCACCCTTCTTGGCCTCCCAAAATGCTGGGATTATAGGTGTGAGCCACCATGCCCGGCCAATTTTTTAATTTAAAAAAATATTTTTATAGCAGCACAACTAAGCATTATTTTAATAGCAAATATTGGAGTTAACTTTAATTTTGAACAGGATGAGTAATCATGATGCAGCACATTGAATACTCTTTCATTAAGCTAAACAACTATTTAAAATGATATACAAACACATTTACTGAAAAGAAACATGTTTGTGATATACAGTTAAGTGTAAAACAATTCAGGTTCTAAGAACATATTAGGCCGGGTGCGATGGCTCACGCCTGTAATCCCAGCACTTTGGGAGGCCGAGGCAGGCGGATCACGAGGTCAGGAGATCAAGACCATCCTGGCTAACACGGTGAAGCCCTGGATCTACTAAAAACACAAAAAAAATTAGCCGGGCGTGGTGGCGGATGCCTGTAGTCCCAACTACTTGGGAGGTTGAGGCAGGAGAATGACATGAACCCGGGAGGCAGAGCATGCAGTGAGCTGAGATTGTGCCACTGCACTCCAACCTGGGTGACAGAGCAAGACTCTGCCTCAAAAAAAATAAAAATAAAAGAACATACTGGTCAATATTCACTGATTTTTATAAGAATATTTGACAGAGAGAGAGGGGTAAGGGAAGGGAAGGGGGAGGAGAGGGGAAGGGAAGGGAAGGGAAGAAGGGAAGAAGGGAAGGGAAGGGAATATGGGTGGGTTTATATCAAAAGGTTCAGAAGGAAATGATTCTTTTCTTCTGGATGTGACTATTGCAGATTTTATTTTTAACTTTTCCTCTTTTTCTTATTTATTTATATTTTCTTATTTTAAGAGAAACTATAAAACTATATATATTACTTTTCAACTTAAAAATAGTTTAGTGCTTCAATAATACAGAAGACTCAAACATTGCAGATAATTAAAGCATTACTTAATGTGGAAATATTTAGTTTCACAATTTCTGTAGTGATATTCAAGACCAGATATCACCTTGGGAATCAGAACTGGTGCAGGATCTTGTCCTAACACTACCAAAAAGGCATATGGCTGTCCCAGCTCTGTATGTTTATGTCGTCTTATAATAGAGCAACCATTTGTTTATTAGGATGGCCAAAAAGGCACATTTCAAAAATGCCTATTAAAATATTAGTAGTACAAATAATACTGCTGCTTAATTTTTTCTAATGAGAACTGATAAAATTCAAAAGCAACATAAACAGATAAATAGTAATAATATGGTTAATCAAATTAATTGTCACATGATTATTAAAGTGAGATCATGTGTGTTAAGTAGTGGTATCTTAAGCCACTGAAATATCTTCCTTGGTTGGAATGAGCTTTCTATGGAGATTAAAAAGATGTTAAATTGAACAGTCTTGGTTAATAAATGAAGAAGCAAAGCCAGAAACCCTGTTTAAAGAACTAACAAAAAAGGTCATGAATGATCTGGTGGTTGTTATATTTTCTTGTTTACCCGAGGAGAAGACTATGCTCAAGCATGTATTGAATCCAGTGATAGCCAGAATGTCATCCATACTGCTAGCAGCCATTAGTAAGGTTGGAATGTCTTCCTCAACACCATATCCATTTTCTTGCAACACCATCGTGTAAAGGACAACAACAGCAAGAGAGACAGCACCTAGAACAAAACTGAAAGAAAGAATGAAAATTAATTTAAAAGCATCTTTTTAATCAAGTAGTGTTTTATAAGTACAAGTAGTTTATAATAAATGTATAACAAACATTGTTTAGAAGGATTTCAAATTTGAGTGAATGCAATTTAATGGTGATAAAACTTTTCATGCATTGTTTAGTGCTGGCTAAAATTTTATACAGACGTGGTTTAAAATGTTGGGCTGAGCACAGGTTGCAGCCTCTCCCTCTATTCCTAAATCCTTTGAAGTGAAGATGTAAAGGTCATAGAAAAATTCATAACCTAACTAGAAAGCAAAAGGTGAATCATCAATGGACAAGAAACTAAGTATATGCCAGAAAGATAAGAGACAGACAATTTAGCATTGAAAAAAGGAAACCATAAACCAAAATGTGTGTAAATAAGATTGCCTCAAAAGATACATGTGCTTCTAAAAGTGGTCCAAGCCCTGAAATGACAGATGCTGGGAGCAGGAGAGACCTCTGGGGAAACCAAATAGTTGATTATTTGGAGTAGCACTGTAAGAATGGTCAGACAAATCTACCTTCCACACATTTCCTACCTCTTGAGTAAATAAGTAAGGAAGGAAGGAAGGAACAGAGTTGTCTGCCCAAAAAAACAAGTGTGGCCACCTACGTTACAAAGGCAAATGAGAACATTTCTGGAGTGGTTGATGACACCCATGAGGAATGGGGAGGCTCCTGCTCAGAATACCTTCTATTGGCATATCTTATCCAGAATTTCACCTCATCTCTTCTACATTTACTTTATAAAGTGTGAAGTATATCCTGTGTAAAAATGCTTTTGGTGCTCCTGCCAGAATCCATTTACCAGGTCAATGAACACATCTCCCAGTGCTTCTTGTTGGCTGCTAATATCTGCAGGTTTCTAGAACCCTTGTCCTGCTGACAAGCACCTACCTGGGAATACTAGAGAGGTTGTGCACCCCTCTACTTTCCCTCCAGACAGCATCTGCCAATGACGGACTGATGTGAGATTTGCTTCCGGCTGTACAACTCTATGGCACAGTTTATGCTACAGATTTCCCTGTGGGCTCAAGAAGAGACTAGACTTCTCTAAGACCACATACTGGTCTAGTTCAGTGGTTCCTGAACTCTGCTGCACATTGTAATCACCTGTTGTATTATTTTTCTCATTTTGCTTAACAAGTCATCCCCAAACACAGCAGCTTAAAACAACAAATATTTATTGTCTTATGCTTCTGTGGGTCAGGAATCTGGGCATGGCTTAGCTGTATGCCTTGACTTAAGATTTCCCATGAGGTAGGGTGGGGTGGAGAAGATCTGCTTCCAAGTTTACTCATGTAGCCATTGCAGGCTTCAGCTTTTTCCAATGGGGTTTTCCCCACAGGGCTGCCTCAGGACATGGCAGCTGGCTTCCCCAGGAATAAGTGATCAAAGAGAATTTAATCCACAACATCAATTAAAAACACAAAGTATCTAAGAACAAAACTGTGAAGACAGTCTGTACTTTTATAAAAATTGTGAATAATATAATAAAGATAATACCTGAATACTTAGAGAGACATTTCACAAGTGTGAACTAAAAAGCCCCAATTTTACCATTGCCCAACACCACGCCTGGCTAGTTTTTGTGTTTTTAGTAGATACAGTGTTTCACCATTTTGGCCAGGCTGGTCTTGAACTCCTGACCTCAAGTGATATGCCTGCCTTGGCCTCCCAAAGTGCTGGGATTATAGGTGTGAGCCACCATGCCCAGCTAAAGCCTCAATAATATAAAGATGTAATCTCTCCCCCAAATGAATTAATCAGAGATACACCAATCAAAATCTTTGCAGGGACTTTTACTGAGCTTGACAAGCTGATTATAAAATTCATTTGGAAGAATAAGATCTTAGAATGAAAGATCAAGTAAACTTAAGAAAACCAGACATTGTTTCTGTAAAGGTGAAATAGTTAAAACTGAAAAATAGTGACATATAAATAGACAAAATAAATTGGAAGAAAAGAGAATACAAAGTGTGGAAACAAATCTATGGGATTTGTTACATCATAAATTGGTATTTTAAATCAGTGGGAGAAAGAAAGAAATCTTTCACAAATGGTGTTGAGATAACTATTTATGTGGAAAGGAATATAGATAGATCCTTACACATAATAAATGTTAAAAGCTCAAAAGGAAAAGTAGTAATAAGAAAATGTAGTGGGCTAGGCGTGATGGCTCACACCTGTAATCCCAGCACTTTGGGAGGCTGAGGCGGACAGATCAGGAATCTGAGACCAGCCTGGCCAACATGGCAAAACCAATAGCTGGGTGCAGTGGTGCATGCCTGTAGTCCCAGCTACTTGGGAGGTTGAGGCAGGAGAATCACTTGAACCTGGGAGGTGGAGGTTGCAGTGAGCTGAGATCATGCCACTGCACTACAGCCTGGATGACAGCAAGACTCTGAACAACAACAACAAAAAGATGTAGAATAATATATTTGTGACCATGAGGTAAAAAGGACCTTTTGAATGATACATACAAAGGCATTAGACATAAAAAGAGATTTTGATACATACAAAGGCATTAGACATAAAAAGAGATTTTGATACATTCAATTATATTAAAGTAGTACTTCAAAAGCAACTTCAAAAGTACTATAATAAAGTACTACTTCAAAAGCAATTCTGCTCTTTCTCCCCCTTTTTCTCTTTTTCATTTTCAAAGTCAAGTGAACGGTGTTGTGTATTGGCAATTCTGTCTGTTGAAAATAACAAAATACACTTCTTAGAGTGAAAAAAATCATCACAAACAAAATTAAATATCTACTGATATTTGCAGTACATATAATTTACAAATGCATATAACAGATATAATTAATAAAGAAGACCAACTCAACAAAAAAATGGACAAAGATATGAACAGGCTAGTTACAGATAAGGAAAAGCTGAAGGACAACACATATATAAAAGATATTCAAGCTTGTGAATAATCACAGAAATGCAAATTAAAATAACAAAAATATGCCATTTTTTCAATCATCAGACTGGAAAACATTATAAAATTTAATAATATCAAGGATTTGCAAGGATTTTCAAGAACAACAGGTATGCTCATAAGCTACTGGTATTAGGGCAAATTAAAGTGGCCATACCGAAAGGATTTTGGCTGTATATATCAAACTAAAAATGCATGTAACCCAGGTAACTATTCTAGGCAAACTTATATTTATGTAAAATGAGACAAATAAAATGCTATTTTTGTTATAACATTGTAAATAAAATCTGCTGTTGACATACAATGTAATCTTATACAATTGAAAGGAATAAATACATGTGTATCCATCTTGAGATGGATAAACCTCGAGACTATTGTTGAGTGAAAAGAACAAATTGTAAAGTAAAATTTTCTTGGGTATGATTACATAAAAATGCACAAAATAATACTCTTTTTTTCTCTGGGTTCACAAATACATTTGTTAGAAGTCCAGAACATTATTTTTAAAGCTCTAGAATGATAACATAAAACTCATGAAGATGCTGCCACTCTGTCTCCAGCGGCACATGAGTGCACCCCACAGCACCATTGCCCCGGCTGGCAAGTGCAAGTATGCAGAACACCCCCATCCCACTCCTGCCGGCACTGCACCCCTGCCAACACATGCATACCTGCTGTGTGCTGCTGCTGCTGGCACATATGTGTGAGTGGGGACCTTGCTACAATCACTACAGTGAAGCACTTTGGCTGGCATACCCCATCAGAGTGTTGTTGCCAGTGGACTGGGAACACCTTAGTGCTTAACATTGAAGGGCCAGACAACAAATCTGTGGGTATGGTACCAGCCTTACAAAGTTAGAGCATGCAGTTCAGGAGTGCTGAGCTGAGCCTTTGCCCCCTGAAATCTTCCAGAAATGAAGCCATTTGACTGAAACTACCTTGTGCCACAGTCAAAACCTCAAGAGCATTAAAGAATATAAAAAAGGAAAAAACTCCATCCAAAGGACAGCGAGTCAAAACATTAAAGGAACCTTAGCCCACACAGATGTGAAAGAACCAGTGCAAGAACTCTGGCAATGTAAAAAGCCAGAATGTCTTCCTGTCTTCAAGCAATCATACTAACTCTCCAACAATGGTTGTTAACCAGGACTAAATGACAGACATAGATTTCAGAATCTGGATAGAAACAAAGATCATTGAGATTCAGAAGAAAGTCAAAATCCAATCCAAATAATCTAAGGAATCCAATAAGATGACATAAGAGCTGAAAGATGAAATAGGCATTTTAAGAAAGAACCAAACTAAACTGATAGAGCTGAAAAATGCACCTCAAGAATTTCATAATGCAATAACAAGTACTAACAGTAGAACGGACCAAGCTGAGGAAAGAATCCCAGATCTCAAAGACCACTTCTTTGAATCAACTCAGTCATATGAAAATAAACAACAGAAAAGAATGAACAAAACCTCTGAGAAATCTGAGATTATGTAAAGAGACCAAACATATGACTCAAGGCATCACTCAAAGAAAGGGAGAAAGAACAAGCAAGTTGGAAAACATATTTGAGGATACTGCCCACAAAAATTTCCCAAATCTTGCTAGAGAAGTCACCATTTAAATCCAGGAAATGCAGAGAATCCTGTGAGATACTATACAAGATGACCATCCCCAAGACAGAGAGTCATCAGATTCCCCAAGGTCAACATGAAATAAAAAAATATGAAAGGCAGCTAAAGTGAAGGGGCAGGTCACATACAAAGGGAATCCCTTCAGGCTAACAGTGGAACTATAAGAACTATAAGATACTCTACAATCCAAAAGAAATTGGGGGCCTATATTCAGCATTCTTTTTTTTTTTTTTCGAGACGGAGTCTCACTCTGTTGCCCAGGCTGGAGTGCACTGGTGCTATCTCGGCTCACTGCAACCTCCACTTCCCGGGTTCAAGCAATTCTTCTCCCTCAGCCTCCCAAGTAGCTGGGACTACAGGTGCACACCACAACACCTGGCAATTTTTTGTAATTTTAGTAGAGACAGGATTTCACCATATTGGCCAAGGTGGTCTCAAATTCCTGACCTCGTGATCTGCCCACCTCGGCCTCTCAAAGTGCTGAGATTACAGGTGTGAGCCACCACGCCCGGCCTTCAGCATTCTTAAAAAAAAAAAAATACTTGGCCGGGTATGGTGGCTCATGCCTGTAATCCCAGCACTTTGGGAGGCTGAGGGGGGCAGAACACAAGGTCAAGAGATCAAGACCATCCTGGCCAACATGGTGAAACCTCATCTCTAATAAAAATACAAAAATTAGCTGGGCATGGTGGTGCGTGTCTGTAGTCCCAGCTACTCGGGAGGCTGAGGCAAGAGAATCACTTAACCCAAGAGGTGGAGGTTGCAGTGAGCCGAGATAGCACCACTGCACTCCAGCCTGGGGACAGAGCAAGACACTGTTGCAAAAAAAAAAAAAAAATTCAACCAAGAACTTAATATCCAGCCAAACTAAACTTCATATGTGAAGGAGAAGTAAGATCCTTTTCAGACAAACAAATGCTAACGGAATCTGTTACCACCAGGCATGCCTTACAAGAGGTCCTTAAGGGAGTGCTAAGCATGGAAGTGAAAGACTGTTAATGGCCACCACAAAAATACATTTAAGTACATAGACCATTGACGTTGTAAAGTAACTACACAATCAAGTCTGCATAATAACCAGCTAACAACATAATGGCAGGACCAAAGCTATAAATACAAATATTAACTGTGAATGTAAACAGTATAAATGCCCTGCTTAAAACTCACAGAATGGCAAGTTGGATAAAGAAGCAAAGCCCAACTGTATCTGTTGTCAAGAGACCCAGCTCATATGCAACAATACCCATTGGCTTGAAGTAAAAGGATGGAAAAAAATCTACCAAGCAAATGCAAAACAAAAAAGGGTAAGCATTGTTATTCTAATTCAGACAAAATAGACTTTAAACCAACAACAATCAAAAAGACAAAGAAGGGCACTACGTAAGGATAAAGGGTTCAATTCAACAAGAAGACTTAACTGTCTGAAAGATAAATGTGCTCAAAACTGGAGCATTCACATTTGTAAAACAAGTTCATAGAGACCTACAGAGAGACTTAGATAACCACAGAATAATAGTGGGAGACTTCAACATCTCACTGATGGTACTAGACAGATCATAGAGACAGAAAATGCACAAAGATATTCAGGACTTGAAGTCAACATTTGGCTAAATGGACCTAACAGCCATCTACAGAACACTCCACCCAAAAACAACAGAATATATCTTCCTCTCATCTGTACATGGCATATATTGTAAAATTGATCACACTATCAGTCTAAAATTATTTTCAATAAATTAAAAGAAGCCCCTGAAATCATGCCAACCACACTCTTGGACCGCTCAGTGTAGCAAAAATAGAAGTCAACACTAAGAACAACTCTCAAAACCATACAATTACATGGAAATTAAACAACCTGTGCCTGAATGACTTTTGGGTAAACAATGAAATTAAGGCAGAAACCAATATATTCTTTGAAACTAATTAAAACAAAGATACAATATTCTAGGCTCTCTAAGACACAGGCAAAGCAGTGTTAAGGGAAAAGTTTATCGTGCTAAATGCCCATATTGAAAAGTTAGAAGGATCTTAAATTAACAACCTAATATCATACCTAAAGGAAACAGAAAAACAAGAGGAAACCAACCCAAAGCCAGCAGAAGAAAATAAATAACCAAAATCAGAGCAGAATGGAATGAAATTGAGTCATGAAAAGCCATACAAAAGATAAATGAAACTAAAAGCTGGTTCTTCAAAAGAATAAATAAATTTGATAGGTCACTAGCTAGACCAATAAGGAAAAAAAAAGAGAAGATACAAAAAACACAATCAGAAATGGTAAAGTGGACATTACCGCCAACCACACAGAAATACAAAAAACTCTCAGAGACTAAGATGAACATGTTTATGCAAACAAAGTGGAACACCTACAAGAAATGGGTAAATTTCTGGAAACATACAACCTCCCAAGATTGAACTAGGAGGAAACTGAAATCCTAAACAAACCAAAAATGAGTTCTGAAACTGAATGAGTAATAAAAAGTCTCTGAGCCAAAAAAAAAAAAAAAAAAAGCAAGCCCAGGACCCAACAGATTCACAGACAAATTCTACCAGAAGTGTAAAGAAGAGCTGGTACCAATGCTACTGAAATTATTCTGAAAAAATGAGGAGGAAGGATCCCTCCCTAACTCATTTTATGAGGTCAGCATCATTCAGATATGAAAACCTGGCAGAGACACAACAAAAAAGAAAACTTCAGGACAGTTATCACTGATGATCATAGATGCAAAAATCCTCAACAAAATACAAGCCAACTGAATCCAGCAGCATATCAAAAAGCTAGTCCACTATGATCAAGTAAGCTTTGTTGCTGGGATGCAAGTTTGGTTCAAGATATACAAACCAATCAATGTGATTCATCATAAAATAGAACCAAAAATAAAAACATCCCTTCTTGATATAAACCCTCAACAAATGAGTTACTGAAGGAGCATACCTCAAAATAATTGAAGCCATTTATGACAAACCCACAGCCAACTTCATACTGAATGGGAAAAAGCTGGAATATTCCCTTTGAGAACTGGAACAAGACAAGGATGCCCACTCTCACTACTCCTATTCAACATAGTGCTGGATGTCCTAGCCAGTGCAATTAGGCAAGAGAAAGAAACACAGACATCTAAATAGGAAGAATGGAAGTCAAACTATGCCTCTTCATAGGTGAAACACTTTTATACCAAGAAAACCCCATAGTAGCCTCTCGAGAGCTCCCAGATCTGACAAATGACTTCAGCAAAGTTTCAGGATACAAAAATCAATGTACAAAAATCTGTAGCATTTCTATACACCAACAACATCCAAGCTGACAGCCAAATCAAGAATGCAATCCCATTCACAGTAGCCACAAAAAAACTACAAAATACCTTGGAATACAGCTAAGCAGGGAGCTGAAAAATCTCTAAAATGAAAATTACAAACGAGTGCTCAAAGAATCAGAGACAACAGAAACAAAAGGAAAACATTCCATGATCACAGATAGGAAGAAGCAATATTGTTAAAATGGCCATACTGTCTAAGGCTATTTACAGAGTCAATGCTATTCTTATCATATCACCAATGACATTTTTCACAGGATTAAAAAAAAGCATTCTAAAATTCATTTGGAGCCAAAAAAAAAAAAAAGCACAAATAGCCAAAGCAATCCTAAGCAAAAAGAACAAAGTCAAAAGCGTCACACTACCTGACTTCGAACGGTACTACAATGTAGCTACAGTAAGCAAAACAGCATGATTATGCTCAGCAAAATAAATAATCAGCAGAGTAAAAAGACAACCTATACAGTGGGAGAAAATCTTTACAAACTATGCATCCAGCAAAGTACTAATATCCAGAATCTATAAGGAACTCAAAAACAGACATAGACCAGTGGAACAGGTTACAGAACGCAGAAATAAAGCCACACACCTATAGCCATCTACTCTTCAACAAACGTGACAAAAACAAGCAATGGGGAAGGGAATCCCTACTTGGAAATTGTGCTGGGATAACTGGCTAGCCGTATGCAGAAAATTGAAACTGGACTCCATACGTTTCACCGTTTACAAAAATCAACTCAAGGTAGATTAAAGACTTAAGTGTAAAACCCAAAACTATAAAAACCCTGGAAGATAGCCTAAGAAATACCATTCTGGATACAGGCCATTCTGGACATATCCTAGGAAATTTCAATTCTGGAAAACACTTTATGACAAAGATGCCAAAAGCAATTACAACAAAAACAAAAATTGACAAATGGGACCTAATTAAACTAAAGGGCTTCTGCACAGCAAAAGAAATCATCAACAAACAACCTATGCAATGGGAGAAAATATTTGCAAACCATGCATTCGACAAAAGTCTAATATCCAGAATCCAAAAAGAACTTAGAAAAATCAACAAGCAAAAATCTAACAACCCCATTAAATGCGCAAAGGACAGGACAAGACACTTCTCAAAAGAAGACAAACACGTAGTCAACAAGTATACGAAAAAATATTCAACATCACTAATCATTGGAGAAATACAAAACAAAAGTGCAATGAGATACAACCTCACAGAAGGCAGAATGCTTATTATTAAAAAGTCAAAAAGTAATAGATGCTGGCGAGTTTGGGGAGCTACTCCCAGGTCTTTGGAAGGCTGAGGCATGAGAATTGCTTGAACCTGGGAGGCAGAGGTTGCAGTGAGCTGAGATTGGGCCATTGCACTCTAGCCTGGGCAACAGAGCAAGACTCCATCTCAAAAAAAAAAATACAGAAAGAGAAAGAAAGAAAAACCCACAGCCAACATTATACTGAATGGGGAAAAGTTGAAAGCATTCCCCTGAGAACTGGAACAAGACAAGGATGCCCACTTTCACCACTTCTATTCAACATAGTACTGGAGGTCCTAGCCAGAGCAATCAGACAAGACAAAGAAATAAAGAGCATCTAAATCAGTAAAGAGGAAGTCAAAGTGTTGCTGTTCCTGATGATATGATCATATAATGAGAAAACCCTAAAGACTCATCCAAAAAGCTCCTAGATCTGATAAATGAGTTCAGTAATGTTTCAGGATACAACATCAATGTACACAAATCAGTAGCACTGGTATACACCGACGGTGACTGAGCTGAGAATTAAATCAAGATCTCAACCCCTTTTAAAACAGCTACAAAAAAACCAAAACAAACAAACAAAACCAAAGAAAAAAACCCCAAGCAAACCAACTTAGGAATATACCTAACCAAGGAGGTGAAAGACCTCTACAGTGAAAACTACAAAGCACTGCAGAAAGAAATCATAGATGACACAAACAAATAAAAACACATCACATGCTCATGGATAGGTAGAATCAATATTGTGAAAATGACCATACTGCCAAAAGCAATCTACATCATCATTCTTCCCCGAGCTAGAAAAAGCAATCCTAAAATTCATGTGGAAGCCAAAAATAGTCTGCATAATGAAAGCAAGACTAAGCAAAAAGAACAAATGTGGATGCATCACATTGCTTGACTTCAAGCTATATTATAAGGCTATAGTCACCAAAGCAGCATAATACTGGTATAAAAATAGGCACATAGACTAATGGAACTGAATAGAGAACCGAGAAATCAAGCCAACTACTTAAGCCAACTGATCTTTAACAAAGGAAACAAAAACATAAAGTTGGGAAAGGACACCATATTCAACAAATGGTGCTGGGATAATTGGCAAGCCATATGTAGAAGAATGAAACTGCATCCTCATCTCTCACCTTATACAAAAATCAACTCAAGATGGATCAAAGACTTAAATCTAACACCTGAAACTATAAAAATTCTAGAAGGTAACATTGGAAATACCCTTCTAGACATTTGCTTAGGCAAAGACTTCATGACCAAGAACCCAAAAGCAAAGGCAACAAAAACAAAGATAAATAGATGGGACTTAATTAAACTAAGAAGCTTCTACACAGCAAAAGAAATAATCAGCAGAGTAAAAAGACAACCTATAGAGTGGGAGAAAATCTTTACAAACTATGCATCCAACAAAGTACTAATATCCAAAATCTATAAGGAACTCAAATCAGCAAGAAAAAACCAAATTATCCTATCAAAAAGTGTGCTAAGGACATGAATAGACACTTCCCAAAAGAAGATATAAATGGCCAAGAAACATGAAAAAATCCTC
Source organism: Pan paniscus (assembly GCF_029289425.2). NCBI lineage: Eukaryota > Metazoa > Chordata > Mammalia > Primates > Hominidae > Pan > Pan paniscus. The sequence continues at coordinate 38,119,886 of NC_073267.2, read as the reverse complement.
AATATCACTAATTATCAGGGAAATGCAAACAAAACCAAAATGCGATACCATCTCACTCCTCCAAGAAGAGCCATAATCAAAAAATTTAAAAAAAATTGATGTTGCCATGGGTGTGGTAAAAAGGGAACACTTTTACACTGCTGGGGGGAATGTAAACTAGTACAACCACTATGGAAAAGAGTACGAAGATTTCTTAAATAATTAAAAGTAGATCTACCATTTGATCTAGCAATCCCACTACTGGGTATCTACCCAGAGGAAAAGAAGTCATTATATGAGAAAAACACTTGCACACACGTTTTTTGCAGCACAATTTGCAATTGTGAAAGATATGGAACTAGCTCAAATGCCCATCAATCAATGAATGCATAGAGAAAATGTGGTGTATATATATGTGTGTATATACACACATATATGTGTATATATGTATATATGTGCATATACACATATATATGTGTGTATATATGTGTATGTGTGTATATATATACACACACAGACCATGGACGGAATACTACTCAGCTATAAAAAGGAATGAAATAATGGCATTCACAGCAGCCTGGAAGGAGTCGGACACCATTATTCTAAGTGAAGTAATTCAGGAATGAAAAAACCAAACATTGTATGTTCTGACTTATAAGTGGGAGTTATGCTATGAGGATGCAAAAGCATAAGAATGATACAATGGACTTTGGGGACTTAGGGGGAAGAGTAGGAGGAGGGTGAGGGATAAAAGACTACACCTTGGGTGCAGTGTACACTGCTCTGGTGATGGGTGCACCAAAATCTCAGAAATTACCACTACAAATATTTTCCATGTAAACAAACACCACCTGTTCCTTAAAAACTAATGAAAAAAATAAAAAAGACATGAGATCAACCTAAATGCCCATCAATGGTGAACTAGATAAAGAAAATGTGGCACATATACACCATAGAATAATACACAGCCATAAGAAAGAACGAGATCATGTCCTTTGGAGCAACGTGGATGGAGTTGAGGCCATTATGCAAAGTGAATTAACACAGGAACAGGAAACCAAATATCCCATATTCTCACTTATAAGTGGGAGCTAAACACTGAGTACACATGGACAGAAAGAAGGGAACAATCATCACTAGGTGAATTTGAGGGTGGAGGGTGGAAGGAGGGGGAGAATAGAAAAACTACCTATTGGGTATTATACTTACAACCTGGGTGACAAAATAATCTGCATACCAAACCCCTGTGACATGCAATTTAGCCATATAACAAGCCTGCTCATGTACCCCTTGAGCCAAAATAAAAATTGGAGAAGAAAAAAACTCCTAAGAGTTGTCACTTTGGGTAGAGTTATGGGCATTATGATTTGAAGGCATAGTTTAAGGTCATTCCTCCTTTATTTATAAAGTTCTAATTTTTAAAATAAAAGTGCATTTGAGTATTTAATCATAAACATTAAAAATTCACTGGATTTTGTAGTAACTATGTAATGGATGAACTTTGCTATGAGTGTCATTGGAATGGATAAGCAGAGACAAAAGTTGATGAATTAAGAAATGAAAAGGAGTTAGGATCTAGAGACAGTAGCTATAGACTTATTTTGAGGAATTCAAACATAAGATAAATGGATGGTAGATAAAGATGGATGGGGCATTGGATATACGGCAAGAGTTTTTGTTTGCTTGCTTTCTTTAAAATGGGAGAGTTTATATTTATACACCTATGTCTATATAAAATGTTTCTCAAATATATATATACACACACATACATATATATGAAATGTGCAACTGTATTTACATATAGCTATGAGGAAGAGGCCATTAGATAGACTAAAACATACAGATACGTTATAATACAGATGAAAAGGAATAAATTGATCACGTGAATTTTCTTTATGATAAACATTTAGGGGCTATGAATGTTTGTTAAAAAAATTTCGTGCAATTTGGGACATTCTCTGCTTTTAATCAACTGCTTTCCAAGGATTTTAACACTGTGAAATGAATTTTAATAGAGATTTTCTATACAATATTCTGAATGTTTTAACAGTTTTAAACAAGCATCCTTAATTGAATATTTTCATAAGAAAAAATGAGAAAGAAATTACCCTAATAGAATTGCCCATTGCCAGGGAAATTTCATAATGAAGTGGGAAAAAACAGCAGCAGCACTTGCCTCCATGAGGCATGGACCTACAGCCAATCTGAAACAAACCACCTTCAAATGTCTCAAAGCCTGAAACACAAAACAGTCACATTTGATGCATTTACAATGGCCAACAAGAAAATTATTTTAACAAATGTTGGACTATAAAGTCTTTTTTCATAAGAAGCTTTCACTAAACAAAATCTCATTTCAACAGATTGTCCCACTGGACTTTGAACTCTATTATATTTTATATGTCATCATAGGTTGGATTATAAACAATTTCATCTTTTATAAAATATTATTGTATTTTAATTATTAAAATATCAATTTTACTGTGATTAAATAGCTAATGCTACCTTCCTGAACTTTCCTAATACATAGTATAATAGTGTCCTAGTAGTGTTTTCCCATTAACTTTTTGATATGAACTCTTTGATTAACTTAATAAGTATAAATACAATACTAACATGCCAAAGAAAATAACTTAAAAACTGCATAATTCATTTTAAAAGGGAGAACTTTTCAATTTTCTCCTTGGTTCACAGTTTCTGCTGGAGAATATAATCTCATTGGCTATAATTATTTATGCTCTTGAGCTATTTCTATTAAACCACATTTGCCACATTTATTTGAGTGGCTGTCATATTCATGAATAGTCATCTTCTTATAGATGGGATTTATGACCCCTAGAATGTAATATTTTAAGAAATGCTTTAAAAGATTAGATTTTACAATAATGCAAAGATAATCAGGAACATAATCCTGTAGAAAAAACGTCATAAAAAATTACTGAAATCCTTAATCTCCCTAAAAAAAGAAAAAGAATTGTATAAGGTTTTTCTTATAAAACGTTTGTTTGTTTTGTTTTGTTTTGTTTTTTGAGACGGAGTCTCACTCTGTCCCCCAGGCTGGATTGCAGTGGCACTATCTCAGCTCACTGCAACCTCTGTCACTCAGGTTCAAGCGATTCTCTTGCCTCAGCCTCCCGAGTAGCTGGGATTACCAGGTAAATGCCACCATGCACGGCTAATTTTTGTAGATTACAGGCATGAGCCATCATGCCCGGCCTTTTTTTCTTTATCTTAGGTTTGTTTACAGACTCCACTTGGAACAGGTAAATAAAATTTTTGCTTCCTTTTCTTTCTCACCATCCTCTAATATTTGAAATAACCTTACTCGATTTGTAATTGTAAATCTACCTGTGGATCGAGTCCAAGCCCAGCTTGTATTAGAATAATGTTAAGAGCAATGCTTCTTAAAATTGAAGACCATGCGTTAGGAACATGGACATGTTCACTGATGAATGGAACATTCCTAATTGTAAATCCAGCCAGTAACATCCCTTAAAAGAAAGAAAATAAACATACATGACAGTTCATTTTTCTGAGAAAGAAAACAGAAATGTTTACTTTATTTTCTAATGCACTATGTCTCTCATTATTTTGGTAAAGGGCAGGTTACAAGCAAGTAGAGAAGGCAGCATGAATAAAGGAATGGCGATAAGAAACAATACACCTAAATGGGGTTCAACAAGTAATTTAGTGTTGCTGGAACACACAGGGCAAGGAAAGGAGGGAGGAGAATGAGCTTGGTGGGCCAGATCATAGAAAGGTCTCCTCCCACTTTGGCAAAGTAAGGCACCATGGGAAGGTTTTAGGCAGGAAGTAATATAATGAGTCTTGCGATTTTTATATGAGGGTCTTGGTGACTTAGTTAGGGATAAAACTGGAGACAGAGACCAAATTGAAGGCTCTGTCACAGTCCACGCAAAAGTTGGAAACAAATAGCCTAAGCTAGAGCAAAAGAGAAAGTTTGGAGTGGAGGAAAATGATTCAATAAATACTTAGAAGGTGCTGTAAGAAAACTGTGGATACAGAAGGGACAGCAGAGATAAGATGTAGAGATTATCTCTACTGACAGTGTACTGAATATATATTTATTTTTGGGGACAGGGTCTCATTCTGTTGCCCAAGGTGAGTGCAGTGATGCAAACATGGCTCACTGTAGGCTTAACCTCCTGAGCTCAAGTGATCCTCTTGCCTTAGCCTCCTGAGTAGCTGAGACCCAGAAAAATTTTTAATATTTTGTAAAGACAAGGTCTGCTATGTTGCCCAGGCTGGTTTTGAACTCCTGGGCTCAGGTGATCCTCCTGCCTTGGCCTCCCAAAGTGCTGGGATTATGGGCATGAGCCACCATGCCTGGCCCACTGTACTGAATATTTAGATATATTTGAATACAGTAAGTTCTCACTTAACATCGTCGATAGGTGATTGGAAATGGCAACTTTGAGTAAAATGGTATATAATAAAACCAATTTTAGCATAGGCTAAATGATATAAACAAGAGTCAATTTCCTACAGCATATTTCTGGTCACAAAACATCATCAAACTTCTCAATAAAGATCCAAAACACTTCTAGTATTAAACAATGAAATAAATGTGAGCTCTACATACATTTTACAAAGTTTTATAAAATAAATAAGATAATTCTTTACTTAATTTTTGATGAATCCACGAGTGATGGTGGTTATAGCAGTGATGGTTAAAATCAAAGAATAAATGTTTACAAAGTGAAAATTGTAAGGAGCACCTCCTCCCACTATACAGTTCAAAAACAAACACAAATATGGTAGGCTGGCTGAGAGTTTTCACATCACATTGTTTATTGTCTTGCATTTGTATGGTTATCATATACTTAACAAAATTTTATTTTGCAATAATTTATATTCATTCATTTATTCATTGTACAATCCACTAGTTCAGGGTCATTGTACAATCCACTAGAATACTAGTTCAGGGTCAAAGGTGACTGAAACTTAATCCAAAAAAATCAAGGAGGGACTCCCTCTCTAACACATTCTATGAATCTAGTATCACAATTATACCCAAATCAGGCAAAGCCATACACACACACACACACACACACACACACACACACACTACTGGTCAATATCCCTGATGAACATAGATGCAAAAATTCTCAACTAGCAAAATGAATTCAATAGTACATCAAAAAGATAATATAGTTAAGTGGGTTTTACTCCAGAAATACAAGGATGGTTCAACATGTGAATCATTCTTCCATAAAGACATATACACACATATGTTCATTGTGGCACTATTCACAATAAAAAGACATGGAATCAACTTAAATGACTAAATAAAGAAAATGTGTTACATATACACCATGGAATACTATGCAGTCATAAAAAAGAATGGCATCATGTCCTTTGTAGCAACATGGATAGAGCTGAACACCATTATCCTAAGTGAAATAACTCAGAAACAGAAAACTCCAATACCACATGTTCTCACTTATATGTGGTAGCTAAACAATGGGTACATATGGACATAAAGATGGAAATAATAGACACTGGGGAGTCCAAAAGGAGAGAGGGTTGGAGGGTTAAGGTTGAAAAATTTCCTATAGGGTATAGTATTCACTGTTTGGTGATGGGTTCACTAGAACCCAAATCTCACCATTATGCAATATATCCATGTACCAAACCTGCACATGTACTCCATGAATCTAAAATTTTTAAAGATTCTATTAAACAATAAAGCAACAGGAATAATGTACTAAGGATATTAAATTTATTTTAAAAATAAATTTTGGATAAAACTTGTGTGTGTATATATGTAGACAGAGAGAGAAATAAATGGCCCTATAAAAGAGCTATACACACACACACACACACACATACAGCAAATACACACATGAAGAAACTATATAAAACATACTACATTGAAATATTTCTGAATTATGACTAATTCAACAAGAAAATGTTCAAAATTTGCATATAGTCAATAATAAAGAAAAGAGAGTTAATTATATACTTACCAAGAAGAGGTGGAAGTGGAGGCACTAAAGGTATTCTAATGAGTTGTAAAATTTTTCCCCCAATAATGGCACTATAAAAAATAATTAACAATCCAAATAAATTTCCACCAGGGAGAGCTTCAGAGCCTAAGATTGACCAGGTCATACACCATATCACAAACAGTGTAACTCCTGAAATACAAAAAAGTGTACAGCTATATATCCACATACACATAGATGTATACAAACAAAGGATCAATTCTCTTTTATCGTATATACTAATAGCCAGTTCTATAAAATGATACATGGTATAGATCAACATTGCTTACTAGTTTGGTGAAAGAGATATCTGCTTAACATATATTCCAAATAACCTGTCAATTTATGAAGTAGGTTTTAAACAAAGTGTTTTCACTTTAAAAATATTTAAAAACTATATGTGGGCCAGGTGCAGTGGCTCACGCCTTAATCCCAGCACTTTGGGAGGCTGAGGTGGGCTGGATCACATGAGGTCAGGAGTTTGAGACCAACCTGGCCAACACAGTGAAATCCCGTCTCTACTAAAAACACAAAAATTAGCCACGCGTGGTGGTGCGTGCCTGTTATCCCAGCTACATGGGAGGCTGAGTCAGGAGAATTGCTTAAACCCAGGAGGTGGAGGTTGCAGTGAGCCAAGATTGTGCCACTGCACTCCAGCCTGGGTGACAGAGTGAGACTCAGTCTCAATAAAAAAATTAAAAAAATAAAAAAAAACCTATATGTGAACTCTTGAAAATGCTAACTTATAATATATGATAGTTAAAAACATCATGGCAATATGATGAGATTTACTTCGTTTTATATTTTAAAATAGCTTTTTCATCAGGATGAAAAATAAGAGGATGATTGGCTGTGATAAGAATTCACAACCTTATTGAAGATCACAGTGTCAAGGTGCCAAATCTTTTAACAGGAACCTGCTAAATCTTTTTATTGAAAGGATAATTCAACTGATATTTGGCATAAATGTATTATAGGAGGAAATGGCTGGAAGAAATGAACCTAGATTTTGTGGGAATAAATATAAAGTATCTTAGATTAGGTGTAGGAGGTAGAGGTAGATTAAGATGAGTAGATATAAGTTACTAGACATCTTGTTTCTGACAACTAGGTGCTACTCACTGAGGAATCCACAGGTTTCTGTAAAGGACAGACAATAACGTGGTAAATTTCCATTTGCTAATTAAATGGCTACCTTTATTTGCTATGAATCATAATTGCTAATGCTTTTAATATTCTTAAAACAGCTTACATGAATTTTTTAGCTATGACCCCTTTCTGGCTGTATAGAATTTGCCAGGGTAGAAGAGGAGGATTTTGACTCACTCCAGGCAGAAAGTTAGAACAAAGTTTTTTTCCTCCTCCCCTCTGATTATTGTCATCCTGCAAAACTGGAAGCCTTGGAGGGCTAAACTCTTACTAAAATAATGGACCAGGCTGGGCATGGTGGCTCGCGCCTGTAATCCCGGGACTTTGGGAGGCCGAGGTGGGTGGATCACCTGAGGTCAGGAATTCAAGATGAGCCTGACCAACACGGTGAAACGCCGTCTCTATTAAAAATACAGACAATTAGCCTGGCCTGTTGGTGCATGCCTGTAATCCCAGCTACTTGGGAGGCTGAGGTAGGAGAATTGCTTGAACCCAGGAGGCGGACATTGCAGGGAGCTGAGATGGCGCCACTTCACTCCAGCCTGGGTAACAAGAGCAAAACTCCATCTCAAGAAAACAAAACAAAACAAAAAACAAAAATAAAAAACACGGACCAGAAAATGTCATCCTACTGACAAATTGAGAAGACAAGGCAGTTTGTCTTAGCTGGTCTCTGGGTGGCAAAGTCTTTTTTGAGAATTCATATGTAAAACTGGACTCATCCAACTTATGCGTAGGGCTCAAATTACATTACGTGCACAGGTTAGGGATCCCAAAGTTCTAAACCTACCATAAAAGTGTCCCTGCATTGAAGTATCCCTAGAACACTTAGTAGATGCTAATTCAAAAAATCTCTAATAGACACTCCTGATCCCAGACTGCATAAAGTCTCAAAGGTAAAGCCAAGTGAATCTGAACTTAAAATAAGAAGAAATATCCCATGAGCAAAAGTTAACAGACAACAATAAAGAATGGGATTAGATGTCTAAAATCCTCAGCTAATAGAACCACTAGATAGACACTATAAAATATGTATTTTCAAAGGGACTAGAGACAATTTTTAAAAATTGGAGACATGAGAAGAAGAAATTACTTGAAAGTATTGTAAAATAATTAAATAGAACATCTAGAAAAAACTTTAAAATTTACTCAACTGAAAAAAACCCACTAAGTACCCAAATAGCAATCTAGACAAAGCTGAAGAGAGAACACAGCAAAGTAGTAGATATGAGGAAATTATTTAAGAGCATAGCACACACACAGAAAAACGAGGTGGAAAATGAGAGATTTAGATTATGGAAAAGATCTAAAACACAACTAATGGTAGTTTCAGAAACATCCATTGAAAGAATGAAGAAGATATAATATTTGAGAAGAAAACTGGCTTCAAATTTTACAGAATTGATTAGGGTTTTTATTGATTTGGACACAGGAAGTCAAATGAGTTCTAATCATGATTAAGTAAAAATAGATACTTAGATAAAATGTTGAGAAACTATAGACTACCAAAGGCAAAAATAAAATCTTAAATAATCTAGACAGAGAAAGAGAGATTAATCATAATTGAATAAACAATAGAGCAGATTCTCAATTCTTATCAGCAACAATAGAAGATGGAAGATAATTAAATAAAGTCTTCAAAGTACAGAGATAAATAAAACATTCAATCTTGAATTCTGTAGCCAGTTAACTGTCACTCGAACAAAAGACAAATGAAAGATATTGTCAAACCAATACATTTAAGAACATATGCCATTTTTTACCAGGGAAAAATCTACTGAAAGATATGCTTTAGAAATATGACATAGAACCAAAAAAGACAGGACAATGTGCAAAGAAATTGGTAAAATGTAGGTTAGTCTAAACAAGTATTTGTTGTGTAACACATTACTAATGAAAGTTGTTAATCAGAGGATATAAAGATAAGGTTGGGAGGTGACATGAAAAGGTTGGCAATTTATTTCCACACCACAACTCCCCCCAAAAATTGCAGAAATACCAAAAACAATCATTTCAGGACCCTGAAAACTCATCAAAGGCAGTTATCAAATTTAAGAAGCATTTATTCTTGAAAAAAGTGTTAGGGTTTTGGGTAGGATTGGTAAAAGTCTGAGCCCTTCCTGACTGGGGTTTCTCCCTGATATAGTTTGGCTTTGTGTCCCCATCCAAATCTCATCTTGAATTGTACTCCCATAATTCCTATGTGTTGTGGGAGGGACCTCGTGGGAGATAATTGAATCATGGGGGTGGTTCCCCCCCATACTGTTCTCGTGGTAGTGAATAAGTCTCACAAGATCTGATGGCTTTATCAGGGGTTTCCGCTTTTGCATCTTCCTCATTTTCTCTTGCCGCCACCATGTAAGAAGTGCCTTTCACCTCCTGCCATGATTCTGAGGTCTCCTCAGCCACCTGGAAATATAAGTCCAATTAAACCTCTTTTTCTTCCCAGTCTTGGGTATGTCTTTATTAGCAGAATGAAAACGGACTAATACACTCCCATCTCTCTTCTCACCCCCAAGCTCAGTTGGGAAAAACTGTAGTTTTACCAGTTTGAAGCTGGATGTAAAACCCAGCAGCTTTCCTGTTAGGGCTGGGGGCACCGGTGGATTTGGTATGGAGCAGAGGGAAGAAATCAATGGTTTTGCCAGTTAAATATAGCAGAGTGGTTTGGGAATGAACAGAGAGAATTGCAGATTTGCTAGTCTGAGGTTGCAGTTTCAACTGGGGAAGTGGAAGACAAGACAAAAATTTAAATGAGAGATCCTGAGGGTCAATAGGTGCAGCAAACCACCATGGCACATGTATACCTGTGTAACAAACCTGAATGTTCTGCACATGTATCCTGGAACTCAAAGTAAAAGAAAGAAAGAAGGAAGGAAGGAAGGAAGGAAGGAAGGAAGGAAGGAAGGAAGGAAGAAAGAAAGAAAGAAAGAAAGAAAGAAAGAAAGAAAGAAAGAAAGAAAGAGAGAGAGGGAAAGAAAGAAAGAGAGAAACAAAGAAAGAGGAAGAAAGAGAGAGAGAGAAAGAGAGAAAGAAAGAGAGAGAGAAAGAAAGAAAGAAAGAAAGAAAGAAAGAAAGAAAGAAAGAAAGAAAGAAAGAAAGAAAGAGAAAAGAAAGACCCACATGCTAGGCTAGAGTTTTCCAGTTCCAAGTTCCAATTCTCTCACTGAGAAGAGTGGCTCACTGTGCCTAAACTGTTTATACAAACAATGTGGTTTACTCTGAACAGCTGCTTTTCCTCTGAGAGTCTGGAATTCTGGTACATGTGAAGGAGAGTAACCTCCGTAAAATCCTGAGAACTGAGTCTCTAATGAGACTCTGGTCCTGGTAGATGACATTGCACATGTGCTGTCAAAATTTCATGCTGGGAAAGAGAAACACATCCTTGTAACTCCACAGGAGATGATTCCAGGAAGCTCGTGCCTGGTATCCTCCAGACTTTACCACATACAACTTTTTCCTTTGCTAATTTTGCTTTGTATCCATTCACTATAAAAAATTAAAAACCTGAGTATTACTAAAAAAAAAAAAAGAGAGAGAGAGAGAAATCCTGGAAAGGAGAGAATCATAAAAAGTTTGAGAAAAGTTCTCCACACATATTGCTGATTGGAAAAGTATGGAAGTGCAGGAAAGACTCAAGATAGTATGACAAAAAGTAAAAATGAAGTAAGACTTGAGTATTAATTGCAACTTTGAATGCATTCACCCACCCACCCACAGATTATTTGGCAGAGAGTGGAAGCCTTACTAGCTTTAATACAATGTCTCTCAAAAATCAAGCTATGCAACAGACACAAAGGAAATCCCTAGAAAGACAGGCTAAAACAACAGTAACAACAACAACACAATATAAAAGACATCAATGCTGAAAACCACTGGGCAGAAGGATTACACAGCACAAGTATAGGCCAGTTACCAAAACATAACAACAACAAAGACAATAACAAATAAAAACCAAATCCAGATTTGCTATAATGTGTAATTAAAGTGTTTAGTTTTCAATTAAAAATTATCAGACATGTAAGGAAACAGGAAAATATGGCTCATACTCTGGAAAAAAGAGCAGTGAATAGAAACTGTCTCAATTCAGATATTGGATTTAGAAAGAAAGTTTTCAAAGTATATATTATAAATGTGTTCAATTTAAAAATATGATAATGTGCTGTCTAATAGAGAATATGAATAAGGAGACAGAATATGTTTAAAAATAGAATCTAGAATTGAAAAGTACAACAGTTAAAGTGAAAAAATCACTAGCGAGGTTCAACAGCATATTTGACCTTGTGAAAGAAAGTATCAGTGAACTTGAAGATAGAACAATAGACGTTAATCAATCTGAAGAACCAAAAGAAAAAAGAATGAAGGATAATAAACAGATCCTCAGAAACTTATGGGATACCATCAAGAGCACTACCATATGCATAATGGGAATTCTAGGAGAAGAGAGAGATAAGAGGACAGAAAAATATTTGAAAACATAATGTCTGAAAACTTCAAAAATGCTATGAAAAATATTAATCTTCAGATATAAGAAGTCCAACAAATCTCAAGTAGGATAAACACAAAGAGATTCACACCTAGAGCCACCCTTGTCAAATTGGTGAAAACCAAGGATAATAAGAAAATCATGAAAGTAGCAAGGGATGACTTATCACATGCAGGGGAACAATAATATTATCAATACTGGCATTTTTATCTGAAAAAAATGGAGACCTTATGAAGCGACATTTCAAAAGTGGAGGGAAAAATAACTGTCAATTAAAAATTCTGTATCCATTTAAATGATCCTTCAAAAATGGAGCTGAAATAAAGACATTTCCAGATAAATAAAAATAAACTTATCCTTGCTAAAGAAACACTACAGAAAATGCTTTTAAGATAAAAGGATATGACACCAGATGGCAACTTGAACCTATAAGGAATAAATGGCACGGGAAATGGTAAATAAATTTGTAAGTATAAAAGATTGTATGTGTGTATGTGTGTGTGTGTGTGTGTGTATTCTGATTTCATCTCTTTTTTTAAAAAATCATCTGATTATTATAGGCAATAACTATAACAATACTGCTGAGTTCATAGCATATAAGACATACATTGATCAAAGTTGCTATATAACACTGGAATTAAGTAAAAATTATTAAACCAAAGTAGATTGTAAAAAGTGAAGATGATTGATTATTATAATCCCCAAAGGTACTTGGGAGGCTGAGATAGAAGTATTGCTTGAGGCTAGGAGTTTGAGACTAGCCCGAGCAACACAATGAAACTCTGTTGATATAGTTTGGATATGTGTCCCTGCCCAAATGTCATGTTGAATTGTAATCCCCAAAGTTGGAGATAGGTCCTGCTGGGAGGTGAATGGATCATGGGGGCAGGTTTCTCATGAATCGTTAGTACCGGCTAATTTGGTATTTTTAGTAGAGACAGGGTTTCTCCATGTTGGTCAGGCTGGTCTTGAACTCCTGACCTCAGGTGATCCACCCGCCTCAACCTCCCGAAGTGCTGGGATTACAGGCAGGAGCCATCGTGACTGGCCTAAGCTTTACTTTCTAAAAATTATATTAAAATTTATATTTCTCTATTATCTAATCATAAATTATATCAAATATGCTGTTTTGAATTTTATTTTTCCCTTTAAACATAAAGACACACATTCAGTTCATTGTGCTAGATAAATTACCAGTGTGATCACAAATTAAGAAATGCAATTCAAAGAGTTTTGCATACAAGGAGTCCTGAAAGTGTTAATAATTTTTGATGCAAAGATAATTTTATGAAAGTAATAGAAGACTAAAAAAAGGTACAAAACAATTATTATGTAAGTATCTTCCTTTTTCTGAATCACCCATGATTACTTTTTCCACTAAGCAAAAACTGACTACATACTTCAGACCTGTCTCAAATCTCCCCAGCCTCTTTTCCTAAACCTCCCCAGCCTCTCAGGACAGACAGGATGCTCCTGTACTTTGTGCATTCTGCTGTTTTTAGCAAGAGGCCTATTTTGTCGGTGTTGTCTGAATAGTATTTGCCAACTCTCAGACTTTCAGTCACTTATTTGTTTATTTATTTATTTATTTGTCTCCTTTTCTTGTATTTCCCTTTTCCTTTTCTTTCCTTTCTTTTTCCCTTTCCTCCTCCCTTCCTTTGCTTACTTATTTTTCTTCCCTTTAATTCCCATTCACTATTTCCATGACTGTCAAATAGTAGGTTGATCCTTTAAAATATTCCTTTTTTAAAATTTATTGTACTTTAAGTTCTGGGATACATGTGCAGAACGTGCAGGTTTGTTACATAGGTATACACGTGCCATGTGGTTTGCTGCACCCATCTACAATATATCTTAAAATGAATAAAAGTGGAAACACACAAGAGACAGGATGTATGGGGTGAGTGGGTTGCCAAGTGGATGGTGGCAGGGTGCTCCAGGGTGGCCAGTGGGGCTAAGTGTTGTGTATTCCAAGCATGGTGGGGTTCCTGCCTTCCTGTGTGGCAGACTGTGGCATCAGGTAAGAGCCACTCAGTGCCCACCCTGGCTCCTTGCTCTCAGCCCCTGACATCCAGCCCACACCTGGAGATTGAGTTGTACCTACTGCTCTGGGTCTCAGCCCTGTGATCACCTCAGTAGATATTCTGAGCTTGGCTATGCAGGCAACACTGAGCCATAGTTTACTATTCTTTCATGCATTTCTATCAGAGAGTCAGCAAAGGTAGTTGACAAAGCCCAAGGGAGAATGTTGAGGGGAGTTGATGACCTTGACTTTTTCATACAGGATGAAGCCATTGATAAATCTATGTATGCTACAAAGTGGTCAATATGACATGGAATCACTGAAGACTGGGATATTATGGAAAGGTTCATGGAGCAAGTGGTTTTTAAATATCTTTGAGCAGAATCTGAGGACCATTATTTTTTAATGACAGAACTTCCACTGAATACACTAGAAAATACAGAGCATTTTTGCAGAAATTATGTTTGAACTATTTAATGTACCAGGATTCTACATTGCAGTTCAGGAGGTACTAGCCTTGGAAGTATCTTGGATATCTCAACAAGTGGGTGAATATATGTTAATGAGTACAGTCATTGACAAAGGAGATGGAGTCACCCTCGTTCTCCCAGTTGTAGAAGGTTATGTAATTGAGAGATGCATCAATCACATCCTGATTGTAGGTGATACTGTGTATTTCATTCAATGACTACTAAGGGAGAGGGAGGTAGGAATCCCTCTTGAGCAGTCACTGGAGACCACAAAAGCCATTAAGGAGAAATACTGTTACATTTGCCCTGATATAGTCAAGGAATTTGCTAAGTATGATGTGGATCCCTGGAAGTGGATCAAACAGTACACAGGTATCAATGTGATCAACCAGGAGAAGTTCATAATAGACGTCGGTTACAAAAGGCTCCTGCAACCTGAAATATTTTTTTACCCAGAGTTTGCCAACCCAGACTTTATGGAATCCATCTTGAATATTGTTGATGAATACAAAACTGTCCCATTGATGTGCATTGTCCACTGTATAAGAATGTTGTTCTTTCAAGGGGTTTGGCCATATTCAGGGATATGAATCTCAACTACAGAGAGATTTGAAGAGTGGTACATGCCAGATTAAAACTCAGTAAGGAGCTCAGTGGCAGGATAATCAAACCTAAGCTTACAGAGGTTCGGGTGGTAATCCGTCACATGCAGCACTATGCCTTATGGTTTGGAAGCTTAATGCTAGCCTCAACTCTGGAGTTATTTCAGGTCTGTCACACCAAGAAGGACTATAAAGAATATGGCCCCAGCATCTGCCACCAGAGCCTTCTCTTTGGAGTAATGTCTTAGTGTCTGCCTTGAAAGCATCATTTAATAGTGTCATGTTGGGGAACAAGTGTCCTTCAGAACCCAGAGAAGACTACCATTTCTAAATGACATTTGGTGTTGATGTCTGAGCTGCATGCTTGCATCACCTAGTGCATGAGGCACAGGGCAGAGTCATTTCAGTAAAAGCCATTTCTTTATGTGTTGACTGTTGTATGCCCACTCCTTCTTCTCTCACTCCCTTTCTTCATGCTTCCCCAGTTTCCCTCTTCCTTTTCACTTGAACTTTTTTGTTGACAAATACCATTCTGAAGGAATTCAAATGTGACTCTGAAAATTGTTAAGAGGAAAAAAAATTTCAAAAATGGCCCAAAATAGTTCTCCCCCAGGAAAGAATGCAGTGGTATAAATCCTTTTCCCCCAGCCTATTTTAATAAATAAAATGTTATAAACTTAAAATACAAAAAACCAAAAACATAGCAATATTTACAGGATGCAATTAAAGCAGAGTATAGAGGAAAATGTATAGCTTTAAAAACAGAAAGAAAAAGTAATCTAAAATTGATAATTAAAACTTCCATCTTAAGACTCTAGAAAAAGATGAGTAAACCAAGCCGAAAGTAAGTAGGATGTATGAAATAAAAATGTCACAGTGGAAAATGAGAAATACAGAACAGGATAACATTAAAAACAACCAAAGAAACCCAAAATTGCTTATTTCAGAAAGTCAAGAAGATAAATAATATTTAGTTAAATTGACCAAGAAAAAAGAAAGAAGACACTAATCCCAAAATCAAGAATCAAAGAGAAATATCACCACAGACCCTACCCTTAAAAGGATGTTAAGAAAATAGCATAATAACTTTAAGGCAAAAAATTTGACAACTTAGATAAAATAGAACAATTCCTAGAAAGACACAAATTACCAAAACTGACTCAAGGAAAAAGAAAAAAAAAACAAATACCAATATCAAGTAAAGAAATTGCATCAGTAATTTCAAATCTTCCTATAGAGAAAAAATATACTTCACTGGTGAATTCTATCAAACTAGTAAGGGAGGAAATAATACCAATGTTACAAAAACTTTATTCAGCAAATAGAGGATGAAGGAAACTTCCCAACTAACTTTATTTCATTTGATATCAATATTACCCTGATATCAAAACAAGACAAAGACATTACAAGCAAACACAGCTATATACCAATATCCCTTGTGAACCTAGACATAAAAATTCTTAACCAAATATTAGCAAATGTAATTGAGCAACATATGAAAAGGATTTTATACCATAATCAAATGAAGTTTATCTCAGGAATGTGAGGTTGACTTAACATCCGAAAATCAATGTAATAAACTATATTAACAGAATAAAGGACAAAACCATATGATCACCTCAATAGATGCAGAAAAGCATTTGACAGAATTCAACAATCATACATTAAAAAAAAATCTCATCAACTTATGAATAGAAGGGAACTTCTTCAAATGATCAAGGCATCTACCAGAAGCCTATAGCCAACATACTTAATGGTAAGACTGTGCTTCCCTCTAGATTAGGAAACATGCAAAGATATCTGTGTTTACCACTTCTATTTAACAATGCACCACAGGTCTTAGTTTGTGCAATAGTCAAGGAAAAAAGGTATGGAAAATAGACAACTCTTTTTATTGTTAGCCTTGTATGCAGAAAATCCTAAGGAACACACCCACACACACACCCACATACCACACCCCCTCCCAGACTTACTACAACTAAGAGGGGGGCTTAGTAAGTTTGTAGAGTATATGATCAATATACAAAAATTGGTTATATATATAGTAGCAACAAACAATACAAAGATGAAATAAAGAAAACAATTCCAATCACAATAGCATCAAAAATAAATGTCTTAGTTTGTTTTATGTTGTTATAATAGAATACCTGAGACTGTACGAAGAGGTTTATTTAGCTCATGTTTCTCCAGACTGGGAAGTTCAAGAAGCATGGCACCAGTATCTGCTTAGCTTCTGGTGAGGGCTTTAGCAGTGCATCACAACATGGCAGAAGACCAAAGAGGAAGTGGGAATGTGCCAAGAGGCCAAACACAAGGTACAACCTTGTACAATGGGTTGCTTTATAACAATCCATTCTCAGGGCAACTAATCTATTTCCACAGGAACCAATCCAGTTTCATGAGAGCAAGAACTCACTCACTATATGAGGACTGCACCAAGCTGCTCAAAATGGCAGAGCCCGCATGACCCAAGCATCTCCCATTAGGCCCTACCTCTTAAAGGTTCCAACATGATTTTTGACAGAAACACAGAAACCATGGCATTTCACCCTTGGAACCCCAAACTCATGTCCCTCTTACACTACAAAATGTAATTATTCAATCTCAATGGTCCCCAAAGTGTTAATTTATTCCAGTAACAATTCAAAGGTCAAAGCCCAAAGTCTCATATAAGACTCAAGGCAAGTTCCTTCTAGCTATGAGCCTGTAAAATAAAAATAAAAATAAAAATAAAAAACAAGTTATTTACTTCCAAGATACAATGGTGGAATAGTCATATGGCAGACAGTCCCATTCCAAAAGGGAGAAATAAGCCAAAAGAAGAAAGAGGTGACAGGCCTCGAGCAAGTTCAAAACTCAGCAGGGCATACACTAAATCTTAAAGCTCCAGAATAATTCTCCACTCTATGTGCTACCTCCTGGGCACAGTGGGGAGTTTTTATCCCTAAAGCCTTGGGCAGCCCCACCTCCATTGCTTTGTTGGGCATAGCCACATGGCTACTCTCACTGGTTGGAGTTGGATACCTGTGGCCTTTCCAGGCTGAGGTTGCATGGTGGCAATGGCTCTATAGTTCTGGAGTCCCAGTGGTGGTCCACTTCGTGGATTCACTAGGCATTGCCCTGGTACAGACTCTTTGTGGCAGCTCCAACCCTACATTTCTCCTCAGCTTTGCCCTAGGGGAGGTACACTGCAGTGGCTCTGGCCCTGCAACAAGTCTCCACCTGAGCTCCCAGTCTTTTCAGTACATTCCTTAAAATCTAGGTGGCAGCCACCATGCCTCCACTTCTCTTGTATTCTGCACATCTGCAAAACTAGTACCACAAGGTTGTAAAAGCCATCAAGGCTTACCGCTTGCACCCTCCAGTGTGCTGTCATGAGCTGTATCTGAGGCTGCTTGATCCATGACTGCGTGTCACCAAGGTTTATGGTTTGTATCTTGTGGAATGGCAGCCTGAGCCACACCTGAGTATGATTGTGCCATGGGTTGGGTGGCTGCTGAGGGCTGTGCCAGAATTTGGGGAGCAGGATCTCAAAACAGCACAGGGCAGTGATGCATGGGTTCTGCCTCTTAAAACCATTCTGTCCTCCTAGACCTCTGGAGAGGCAACCTCAAAAATTTCTGAAATGTCTTCAGGGCCTTTAAAAAAATTGTCTCAATAATTGTCAACTGGCTTTCTTCTCTCAGTGCTAATCTCTTTAGTATTGGTTGTTCTGCTGCACCCTTGGATTCTTCACCTGAAAATGCTCTTTCATTCTCTTCCACATGGCCAGGCTATTAATTTTCAAATTTTTGTGTTTGCTTCCGTTGTCATTTTGCATTTCACTGAATGTAGTAAGGAGTAACTACATAGCTCCTCTGTATTTTGCTTAGAAATTTCTTCTGCCAGTTACCCTAGTTCATCACACTTAAGTTTGGCCTTCCACAAAACCTTAGGGCACAAAGCCTTAGAAACAACACAGCCAAATTTTTGCTATGGTCTAACAAGGATGACTTGGTCTCCAGTTCCTAATACCTTGTTCCTCATTTCTATCTGAGATCTCATTAGAATGGCCTTTGCTGTCCATATTTTTATCAGCATTGTGGTAATGACTACTTAACCAATCTCTGAGAAATTCTAAACTTTCTCTCATCTTTTTGTTGTCTTTTGAGCCCTCACTGAAATTATCCTTAATGCTCTGTTTATGGCAATACAGTCTTTTTCTAGTCTGCTCCTTCAAACTTTTCCAACTTCTGCCCATTACCCAGTTCCAATGATGCTTCTGCATTTTTGAGAATCTAAATAGCAACATCCCACTTTCACTACCAATTTTCTGTCTTAGTCTGTTTTGTGTTGCTAAAACAGAATACCGGAGACTGAGTAATTTATAAAGAGGTATATTTGGCTTGCAGTTCTGCAGGCTGGAAAGAATGACACTGGCATCTGCTTGGGTTCTGGTGAAAACTTTAGTGTTGTGTCACAACATGTTAGAATAAGGTCAAAGGGGAGTAGGCAAGTACCAGGAGGCCAAGCATGAAGCGTGACCTCACCGTATAGCAACTCATTCTCATGGTAACTAATCCATTCCTGAGAGAACTAATCTCACAAGAGTGAGAACTCACTCACCAGTGTAAGAATAGTACCAAGCTGCCCACAAAGGAAGAGCTCCCAAGACCCAAACACTTCCCAATAGGCCCCACCTCTTAAGCGTTCCAACATGAGTTTTGGTAGAGACACTCAAACTATAGCAATAATAATTAGGAATGAATTTAACAAAATAAGTGTGAAACCTTTGCACTGAAAACTAAGAAACATCACTCAGATAAATGCCTAAATAAATGGAGAGATATATCATGTTAATGGATTAGATGACTCAATATTGTTAGATGTCAATTGATCTACAAATTAACTGAAATTCCTGCCAAAAGTCTAGAAAGATTATTGGAAAAATTGACACGCTGATTTTAAAATTATATAGAAATACAAAAATACCTAGAATAGCCAAAACAATCTTGCTAAGTAAGAATGAAGTTAGAGTACTTAATACTACCTTATTTTAAAATTCAGTGTAAAGCAACAGTAGTTGAGACAGTGTAGAATCCACATTAAGAGAGAGAGATAGATCAATGGAACTAAGTGGAGTTCAGAATCCAACCCACATAAATAGTCAATTAATTTTCTTCAAAGATGCTAAGACAATTCAATAGGAAAAAGATGTTCTTTCAACAAATGATTCTATAAGAACTGGTTATTCATTTACAAAAACTAAACCTAGATCCTTAGGTCATATACGAAAATTAACTAAAATGGATCATAGACCTAATTGTATGAGCTAAAACTGTAAAACTTCTAGGAAAAAAAAATAGGAGAAAATATTTATGACCTCGGACTAAGAAAAGGTTTCTTAGATATAATATCAAAAACATGTTCCATAAAAGAAAAACAGATAAATTGGACTTCACCAAAATGATGAAATCTTTGCTTTTCAAATATTTCTTAAATAAATGAAAAAAGAGGATCGTTCCAAGATGGCCGAATAGGAACAGCTCCTGTCTGCAGCTCTCAGCATAATTGACATAGAAGACAGGTGATTTCTGTATTTCCAACTGAGGTACCTGGTTCATCTCACTGAGACGGGTCGGACAGTGGGTGCAGCCCACAGAGGGTGAGCCAAAGCAGGGCAGGGTGTTGCCTCATCTGGGAAGCAGCACAAGTGGTCAGGGGATTTCCCTTCCTAGCCAAGGGAAGCCGTGACAGACGGTACCTGGAAAATCTGGACACTCTCACCCTAATACTGTGCTTTTCCAGTGGTCTTAGCAAACGGCACACAGGAGATTATATCCCATGCATGGCTCGGTGGGTCCCATGCCCACACAGCCTTGTTTACTGCTAGTGCAGCAGTCCGAGATCGAACTGCAAGGTGGCAGCCTGGGCTGGGGGAGGGACGTCCACCATTGCTGAGGCTTGAGTAGGTAAACAAAGCAGCTGGGAAGCCTGAACTGGGTGGAGCTCACTGCAGCTCAATGAGGCCTGGCAGCCTCTGTAGACTCCACCTCTGGGGGCAGGGTATAGCTGAGTAAAAGGCAGCAGAAACTTCTGCAGACTTAAACATCCCTGCCTGACAGCTCTGAAGAGAACAGTGGTTCTCCAGCATGGAGTTTGAACTCTGAGAATGGACAGAGCTGCCAGTAGGGACTTACTGACACCTCATACAGCCAGGTGTCCCTCTGAGATGAAGCTTCCAGAAGAAGGATCAGGCAGCAATATTTGCTGTTCTGCAGCCTCCACTGGTGACACTCAGGAAAACAGGGTCTGGAGTGGACCTCCAGCAAACTCCAACAGACCTGCAGCTGAGGGTCCTGATTGTTAGAAGGAAAACTAGCAAACAGAAAGGAACAGCATCAACAAAAAGGACATCCACACCAAAACCACATCTGTAGGTCACCATCATTAAAGACCAAAGGTAGATCAAACCACAAAGATGGGGGAAACCAGAGCAGATGAGCTGAAAATTCAAAAAAACAGAGTGCCGCTTCTCCTCCAAAGGATTGCAGCTCCTTGCCAGCAATGGAACAAAGCTGGATGGAGAATGACTTTGATGAGTTGACAGAAGTATGCTTTAGAAGGTCAGTAATAACAAACTTCTCTGAGCTAAAGGAGGATGTTCGAACCCATTGCAAGGAAGCTAAAAACCTTGAACAAAGATTAGATGAATGGCTAACTAGAATAAACAGCATAGAGAAGACCTTAAATGACCTGATGGAGCTGAAAACCATGGCACAATAACTAAATGATGCATGCAAAAGCTTCTGTAGCCGATTCAATCAAGTGGAAGAAAGGGTATCAGTGATGGAAGATCAGATGAATGAAATGAAGTGAGAAGCGAAGTTTAGAGAAAAAGAGTAAAAAGAAATGAACAAAGCCTCCAAGAAATATGGGACTATGTGAAAAGACCAAATCTAAGTTTGATTGGTGTACTTGAAAGTGATGGGGAGAATGTTTTAGACATGAAATCCTTGCCCATGCCTATATCCTGAATGGTACTGCCTAGGTTTTCTTCTAGGGTTTTTATGGTTTTAGGTCTAACATGTAAGTCTTTAATCCATCTTGAATTAATTTTTGTATAAGGTGTAAGGAAGGGATCCAGTTTCAGCTTTCTACATATGGCTAGCCAGTTTTCCCAGCACCATTTATTAAATAGGGAATCGTTTCCCCATTGCTTGTTTTTGTCAGGTTTGTCAAAGATCAGATAGTTGTAAATATGCGGCATTATTTCTGAGGGCTCTGTTCTGTTCCATTGATCTATATCTCTGTTTTGGTACCAGTACCATGCTGTTTTGGTTACTGTAGCCTTGTAGTATAGTTTGAAGTCAGGTAGTGTGATGCCTCCAGCTTTGTTCTTTTGGCTTAGGATTGACTTGGCGATGTGGGCTCTTTTTTGGTTCCATATGAACTTTAAAGTAGTTTTTTTCCAATATTGATTCTTCCAACCCATGAGCATGGAATGTTCTTCCATTTGTTTGTATCTTCTTTTATTTCATTGAGCAGTGGTTTGTAGTTCTCCTTGAAGAGGTCCTTCATGTCCCTTGTAAGTTGGATTCCTAGGTATTGTATTCTCTTTGAAGCAATTGTGAATGGGGGTTCACCCATGATTTGCCTCTCTGTTGGTCTGTTATTGGTGTACAAGAATGCTTGTGATTTTTGTACATTGATTTTGTATCCTGAGACTTTGCTGAAGTTGCTTATCAGTTTAAGAAGATTTTGGGCTGAGACACTGGGGTTTTCTAGATATACAATTGTGTCATCTGCAAACAGGGACAATTTGACTTCCTCTTTTCCTAATCGAATACCCTTTATTTCCTTCTCCTGCCTAATTGCCCTGGCCAGAACTTTCAACACTATGTTGAATAGGAGTGGTGAGAGAGGGCATCCTTGTCTTGTGCCAGTTTTCAAAGGGAATGCTTCCAGTTTTTGCCCATTCAGTATGATATTGGCTGTGGGTTTGTAATAGATAGCTCTTATTATTTTGAGATATGTCCCATCAATACCTAATTTATTGAGAGTTTTTAGCAGGAAGGGTTGCTGAATTTTGTCAAAGGCCTTTTCTGCATCTATTGAGATAGTCATGTGGTTTTTGTCTTTGGTTCTGTTTATATGCTGGATTACATTTATTGATTTGCATATGTTGAACAAGCCTTACATCCTAGGAATGAAGCCTACTTGATCATGGTGGATAAGCTTTTTGCTATGCTGCTGGATTCTGTTTGCCAGTATTTTATTGAGGATTTTTGCATCAATGTTCATCAAGGATATTGGTCTAAAATTCTCTTTTTTAGTTGTGTCTCTACCAGGCTTTGGTATCAGGATGATGCTGGCCTCATAAGATGAGTTAGGGAGGATTCCCTCTTTTTCTATTCATTGGAATAGTTTCAGAAGGAATGGTACCAGTTCCTCCTTGTACCTCTGGTAGAATTCGGCTGTGAATCCATCTGGTCCTGGACTGTTTTTGGTTGATAAGCTATTGATTATTGCCACAATTTCAGAGCCTGATATTGGTCTATTCAGAGATTCAACTTCTTCCTGGTTTAGTCTTGGGAGGGTGTATGTGTCGAGGAATTTATCCATTTCTTCTAGATTTTCTAGTTTATTTGTGTACAGGTGTTTGTAGTATTCTCTGATGGTAGATTGTATTTCCGTGGCATCAGTGGTGATATCCCCTTTATCATTTTTTATTGTGTCTATTTGATTCTTCTCTCTTTTCTTCTTTATTAGTCTTGCCAGCAGTTTATCAATTTTGTTGATCTTTTCAAAAAACCAGCTCCTGGATTCATTAATTTTTTGAAGGGTTTTTTGTGTCTCTATCTCCTTCAGTTCTGCTCTGATCTCAGTTATTTCTTGCCTTCTGCTAGCTTTTGAATGTGTTTGCTATTGGTTTTCTAGTTCTTTTAATTGTGATGTTAGGGTCAGAAAACACCACAAAGATACTCCTCGAGAAGAGCAACACCAAGACACATAATTGTCAGACTCACCAAGGTTGAAATGAAAGGAAAAATGTTAAGGGCAACCAGAGGGAAAGGTCGGGTTAGCCACAGAGGGAAGCACATCAGACTAACAGCAGATCTCTTGGCAGAAACCCTACAAACCAGAAGAGAGTGGGGGCCAATATTCAACATTCTTAAAGAAAAGAATTTTCAACTCAGAATTTCATATCCAGCCAAACTAAGCTTCATAAGCGAAGGAGAAATAAAATACTTTATAGTCAAGCAAATGATGAGAGATTTTGTCACCACCAGGCCTGCCTTACAAGAGCTCCTGAAGGAAGCACTAAACATGGAAAGGAATAACCAGTACCAGCCACACAAAAACATGCCAAATTGTAAAGACCACCAATCCTAGGAAGAAACTGCATCAACTAATGAGCAAAATAACCAGCTAACATCATAATGACAGGATCAAATTCACACATAACAATATTAACCTTTAATGTAAATGGGCTAAATGCCCCAATTAAAAGACAAAGACTGGCAAACTGGATAAAGAGTCAAGACACATCAGTGTGCTGTATTCAGCAGACCCATCTAACGTGCAGAGACACACATAGGCTCAAAATAAAGGGATGGAAGAAGATCTACGAAGCAAATGGAAAGAAAAAAATAGCAGGGATTGCAATCCTAGTCTCTGATAAAACAGGCTTTAAACCAACAAAGATTAAAGAGACAAAGAAAGCCTTTATATAATGGTAAAGGGATCAATGCAACAAGAAGATCTAACTATCCTAACTATACATGCACCCAATACAGGAGCACCCAGATTCTTAAAGCAAGTCCTTAGAGACCTACAAAGAGACTTAGACATCCACACAGTAATAATGAGAGACTTTAACACCCCACTGTCAATGTTAGACAGATCAATGAGACAGAAGGTTAACAAGGATTTCCAGGACTTGAACTCAGCTCTGCAACAAGCAGACCTAATAGACATCTACAGAACCCTCCACCCCAAATCAACAGAATGTACATTCTTCTCAGCATCACATCTCACTTATTCCAAAATTGACCACATAGTTAGAAGTAAAACACTCCTCAGCAAATGTAAAAGAACAGAAATCACAACAAACTGTCTCCCAGACCACAGTGCCATCAAATTAGAACTCAGGATTAAGAAACTCACTCAAAACCACACAAATACATGGAAACTGAACAACCTGCTCCTGAATGACTATTGGGTGAATAACGAAATGAAGGCAGAAATAAAGATGTTCTTTGAAACCAACGAGAACAAAGACACAACATATCAGAATCTCTGGGACACATTTAAAGCAGTGTGTAGACGGAAATTTGTAGCACTAAATAACCACAAGAGAAAACGGGAAAGATCTAAAATCGACACCCTAACATCACAATTAAAAGAACTAGAGAAGCAAGAGCACACAAATTCGAAATCTAGCAGAAGGCAAGAAATAACTAAGATCAGAGCAGAACTGAAGGAGATAGAGACACAAAAAACCCTTCAAAAAATCAATGAACCCAGGAGCTGGTTTTTTGAAGAGATCAACAAAATTGATAGACCACTAGCAAGACTAATAAAGAAGAGAAGAGAGAAAAATCAAATGGATGCAATAAAAAATGATAAAGGGGATTTCACCACTGATCCCATGGAAATACAAACTACCATCAGAGAATACTACAAACCCCTCTACACAAATAAACTAGAAAATCTAGAAGAAATGGATAAATTCCTGGACAAATACACCATCCCATGACTAAACCAGGAAGAAGTCGAATCCCTGAATAGAACAATAACAGGCTCTGAAATTGAGGCAATAATTAATTAGCCTACCAACCAAAAAAATTCCAGGACCAGATGGATTCACAGCCGAATTCTACCAGAGGTACAAAGAGGAGCTGGTACCATTCCTTCTGAAACTATTCCAATGAATAGAAAAAGAGGGAATCCTCCCTAACACATTTTATGAGGCCAGCATCATCCTGATACCAAAGCCTGGCAGAGACACAACAAAAAAAAGAGAATTTTAGACCAATATCCCTGATGACCAATATCAATATCAATGCAAAAATCCTCAATAAAATACTGGCAAACCGAATCCAGCAGCACATCAAAAAGCTTATCCACCACTATCAAGTCAGCTTCATCCCTGGGATGCAAGCCTGGTTCAATATACGCAAATCAATAAACCTAATCCATCACACTTCAGCCTTCGAGTAGCTATCAGGTGCGCCACCATGCCCAGCTAATTTTTGTGTTTTTAGTAGAGATGGGGTTTCACCATGTTGCCTAGGTTAGTCTTGAACTCCTGGGCTCAGGTGATCTGCTCGCCTTGGCCTCCCAAAATGCTAGGATTACAGGCGTGAGCCACTGTGCCCAGCCAATCTATGTAACTTTTCATGGAAGGCAAATCTATAAAGAAAGCAGATCATTTGTTACTTGGGACTTGGGTAGGTGGGAGTGAGGATTTAATGCAAATAAGCATGAGGAAACTTTTTGAGATTATGTAAGTATTCAAAAACTGAATTTTTGTAATTGTTGTACAACTCTATAAATTTGCCAAAACTCATCGAAATGTGCATTTAAAATAAATAAATTTTGTGCACTGTGTATTATACCTCAAAAAAGCTGATAAAATATAAATTGGAACAAAAGTACTGGAAAACAGTAAGTTGGGGATGAATGAGGGTGATCAAAATTAATGCATCCTTCAAGATGAAACTAGTGATTTTAATTTTACAATTAGTTTTTTTAATTACTTGTTAATTCAAGTACACATATTACATTTCAAGGGTAATCGTGAATAGAACTAGAACATACAACTTTTAAACAAATAGAGAGGAAAAACCTTGATCAATCTAATAGAATGCATTGGGGAAAAGAATTGGAGAAATAATATGGTTAACAGAAAGCACAATATATGATGACAGAAGTAAATATAAATTTATCCATAACCACAATAAACTTAAATGGTCTAAATTAGTTAAAGACAGACACTTGAAGACTGGATAAAAATGTGAAAATCCAGGTATAACCCGTAATAGTTAAAAACATGAAGACACAAAATTCTGAAGGCATGAGATGAGTAAATGATAAATAAAACAAATATTAACCAATATATGGCTGATATAGCTATTTTCATATCAAAAACTATAATTTAAGACAAAAAAAATTCTGAGGAATAAAAGTCATTATGTAAAGACATGTATGCATGTAACAATTCAACCGTAAAATATATGAAGCACAAATTGGCAGA
Organism: Pan paniscus; assembly: GCF_029289425.2. Taxonomy (NCBI): domain Eukaryota; kingdom Metazoa; phylum Chordata; class Mammalia; order Primates; family Hominidae; genus Pan; species Pan paniscus. Next base: position 38,092,928 of record NC_073267.2, on the reverse strand, counting down.
ATTACAAAGAAAAATGGCTAAATCCTCAACCTTGAAGAAACTTAAACCTCTGAGTCAATGATAATCAAAATGTAGTAAGATTATCTCAGATTTTTACCACTGTATTTAAAAAGCTTAATTTAAAGGAAATATATAGACTTCTGTATGCTCAAATTAGAGAATATATATATACTTTGAAGCCTGATAAAGTCTTAGGAGAACTGAATCTATGCTAGCCTATGAATCAAATCACAACAAATAAACAAACATTATAACATGCGGCCTATACTCTGTAACCAAAATGCAATTTATTAGAGAAAAAAATGTAAATTTCTTTCATCTTCAAACTAAAGGCATACCTTAAATAATTTTTCAGTCAAAGAAGACATGAAAATGAAAATCAGAAGATATTTGGAAGTGAAATACTACATAACAAAACTTGTGAGATAGAGCTGAGGCAGTACTGAAAGGGTAATTTATATCTTTACATGTTTATATTGAAAAATAGGCTGAAAATTAGTTAAGTGTCCACCTTAGGAAGTTTAGAAAGAGAAAAAGAGATTGGGCATGGTGGCTCAGGCCTGTAATCCCAGCACTTTGGGAGGCGAAGGAGGGTGGATTACCTGAGGTCGGGAGTTCAAGACCAGCTTGGCCAACATGGTGAAACCCCTGTCTCTACTGAAAATACAAAAATTAGCTGGGTGTGGTGGTGGGTGGCTATAATCCCAGCTACTTGGGAGGCTGAGGCAGGAGAATCACTTGAACCTGGGGGGCAGAGGTTGCAGTGAGCTGAGATCGTGCCACTGCACTCCAGCCAGGGAGACAGAATGAGAACCTGTCTCAAAAAAAAAAAAAAAAAACAGGTTGTAACCCATCCGCCAAGATATTCCCCCAGTACATTAAAACAATTAAACAGATTCAACAAAGTAAATATGTTTCTGTCCTCTGTCTCATGTCTCTCAGGCAGCAGGGCTTCCCATGTATTTTATGCTAGCAGGCACTGTCCCACACCCACCTGAAACCATGGTGTCTTCAGGCTTCTTCTGTCGTAAAACGTGCCTTTGGATCCACTACCAACAACTTCTTGACAAGGTCCAGTGCTAAAGCAACAATTGGGCAAATCACAGTGAAAAGGATAAATATATTATCAGTAACAGTATGCCAGAATTAACAGGCCACCATCCAGAAAGAGCAGAGAGGGTCTGAGATCATCAGGGAGTCAGCAGACAGGGCCCCCTAATCTTCCTCATTCTCTGTATTCAGAGTACTGTGAGAAGACCAGGAATGACAATGACACTCCCTGTCTCCTGCTGCTGGGACATCAGTCACTACCTCTTCGTTGCCTGTTCCCTCTCTTGTTGCTAGACTCAAGGTCAAACTAATTAAAGCTAAACTTCTACCCAATTCTAAGATAACTGGGATGCACAGCAAACTCTCCCTGACATCTACAGATGGATGGGTGACAGTTACTCAGCCAGGGAGAGGCTCCCTGGAACTGCAGACTTGTCAGAAATAAAACTTGACTACTCCAGCAAGCAACAAATGCACGCTGGCCTGTATATTACAACATTATTATTCCTTAAATATTCTGACATTTAACACAATCACCTATGTTATGTTATTTGACATTTAATTTTCTACTTTCTCTTCAGGGAACTAAAGTTGCCAGGATAAATTATAAAATACAAAGTAACTAAAGACATCTAGTTTTTACACGCTTGCTTACTCAAAGGAAACCTTGTAACTAAAAAGTTACAAGTGCATTTATTTTGCTCATTAAAATAGGTACCAGGCACTTGTGTACATTATCCCTAACCCTCAAAAAACCTTTTAAGGTAGGGATTATTGAGGGTCCCTTTACACAGAAAGAAATTGGAGACAGAGGTTAAATAACTTGCCTAAGGCCACACAGCTAAGTAGTAGCAGACCCAGGACCTGAGTACATGCTCTTAATAATTTCCAGTGCCTCTCAAATGGTGTGAAACTAACGATAGAAAATAAGAACAGAATTGACAGGAGAAAACACCATGGAATTTGGAGAGAAACTCCCACCACAGGACACCCACATTTTAGAATATCACAAATTCTTAACCCTTTCATATTCATACCTTTCTCTGAGACTTCTGCCCAGACTTTAGGAATGAAGTTGTGTTTTCCACTGGAGATCTGATCCTTCAGTGACACTTGAGTCCTATGCTCAGAGAAAGGTGGATACCCACTAAGGCTTAATAATGGTAGAGAGAGAAAGGAAAAGAAATCAAGTGGCATTCTCAGTGGCATTCAGATATAAAGATTTCTTTTTCAGCATAATGAAAAGTCTGATTTTTCTTTAAATCAATGGTCAAAAAGTGAGCTAGGCTGGGCACAATGGCTCATGCTTGAAATCCCAGTACTTTGGGAGGCCGAGGCAAGAGGATCACTTGAGCCCAGGAGTTCAAGACCAGCCTGGGCAACATGGCAAAACCCCATCACTACAAAAAATAGAAAAATTAGCTGGGCATGGTGGTGTGCGCATGTAGTCCCAGCTACTCAGGAGGCTGAGGTGGGAGGATCACTTGACCCAGGAGGCAGAGGCTACAGTTAGCCAAGATCAAGCCACTGCATGCCAGCCTGGACAACAGAGCAAGACACATTTGTGACTTCATCTAATCACCTCCTACCAGTCTGTGAAGCAATGAAAATATTTCTTACCAGATAAAAAGAATAACTCCTAAAACCCAGCAGTCCAACAGAAACAAGAACTTCAGGAGCCAAGCAGGTGGGGGTTCCACATAAGGTTCTCACGAGAGAGGTCTCTCCCAAAATCTTGGAGTGCCCAAAATCAGTAATCTAAAATTCAGTACAAAAGGGAATAATGTTGAACTTGTCATAAAATAAAAAGATTAACATAGTCTGCCAGTCCAAGAAGACACGTAGGCTAGATCAGTTTCTATTGTACAATTCACACCTGCCATTAATCTGGAATCTACAGATTCATGTCTTTGCAAGTTAAGACATTTAACTGTGCTTAAATTAAAATTCCTGAGCCTAGGAATCTCAACACTCAGGCTTTCCAACTTAACCTATGTCCTCTGTAATCTTACAAAAAGCTTATTACCTTTATCACAGACACTTCAGGATTCTAATTAGTTCTACATGGTTCTTAGACCCCACTGTCTCAAACATGGCTGCGCTATGGAATACCTGGGGAGCTTGAAAAAACATGCTTATACCTGAGTGCCACGCTCAGCTTCTGAGGTAAAGCCTGGGTATCATAAATCCTAACAAGAGATTCTAAAGTGATGCCAGGCTTGATAAACAGGGAAAGGCAGGGCATGTGATTACACTCATTCATTCATTCACCTGTTCTGCTCAAAGGGAGGCAGTGTCCCCAAGGTCTGTGCTGAGGAGAAAGCTGCTCTGCCTTCGAGGTGTACCCCGGGTCTGTGCTGAGCAGAACGCAGCTCCGCCCTCGCGGTGCCCCCGGCCCGCCCGCCCGGGTCTGTGCTGAGGAAAACACTGCTCCGCCTTCGCTGTACCTCCGAAGTCTGTGCAGAGGAGAACTCAGCTCGCCCTCAAGATGCAATCTGGGTCTGTGCTGAGGGAACGCAGCTCCGCCCTCGCAAAGGCGCCCAGGGCGGGCGCAGGCGCAGAGAGGCGCCCAGGGCGGGCGCAGGCGCAGAGAGGCGCCCAGGGCGGGCGCAGGCGCAGAGAGGCGCCCAGGGCGGGCGCAGGCGCAGAGAGGCGCCCAGGGCGGGCGCAGGCGCAGAGAGGCGCCCAGGGCGGGCGCAGGCGCAGAGAGGCGCCCAGGGCGGGCGCAGGCGCAGAGAGGCGCCCAGGGCGGGCGCAGGCGCAGAGAGGCGCCCAGGGCGGGCGCAGGCGCAGAGAGGCGCCCAGGGCGGGCGCAGGCGCAGAGAGGCGCACATTTTATGAATAGCAAATCAATTTCTCCCTGCTCCTCTTACATCGAGGCTGGACACACGTTTACAGGGGATCAGTGTGAAGGGAAGCTGGTGAGGCTTCCTGGGAAGCCCCCTGCCTGCGTCTCCCAGTGGACTCCTTGGGAGCGCCCCCTCCCCCGCTCTGCCCAACAGCGCCTGAACTGTGGCCGCTTGCACTCCTGTTGCCTCCCCAGTGGCTTGAACTCCAGAACTTGCCACCCTTCAGTGGAATTCCTGGAGGAGTGAGGAGCTCTGTGCTATGCTTGGCCACCGAACATGGGCCATCTCTCCTATTATGGTTTGAAATGTACCGTAGTGTCTTGTTTGGTAATTGTATAATAATATGGGGAGACTGTGCGGGTGTCTGCTAGCTTGTCTGCTGGTTCTTACTCATGGTGCCTTCTTCCCTTTCAGACTCGGATATCTTTGTGTGCTTCTTGGGGCCCTTGGAAGGGTGTCTGTGGGGTTTCCATGAGGCCAGAGACAGAGGTTCCTTCTCACGAGGATGGTGTTTGCTTTCACATGGACAGCCCAGACCACCTGGAACCAAGTGCACAGAAGCCCCACCATCCCCGGGCCTCCCAGGTGTGATGGGTGAGCGGTCCAAGTCCGCAGGAGGCCAGAGGCTCTTTGTGGTTGAATCTGTGAGTTTCCTTTCCTTTTTTCCTCCCACTCCTTTTAATGCTAATGAATTCCATGTTTTGGGGCAGGGGCCAGGGTTATCTCTTCTTCTGTCTTCACCCAAGGTGAGGCCTTTCAGGCTCCCAGCTTGATATGGGGGTGAATCCCCTATCAGCCTCCTCATGCCTTGACCTCTGTCTACCCCCCTACTCCCTCCAAGGTCGAAGCCCAACTTGCCAGGTTGGCAAATGCTCACAGGCAACAATGGCCCCAGCGCTCCTCCCTAGGTTCTTGATTTTCCCCTGAAACTTGGCCTGGAGGTTTCCCACTAGCTTAGCAGCCCTTTGATGCTTTTAACGTAATTTTGTTATTGTTTTATCCAAAATTCTTGCTTGTTTTCAGAGGGAAAGCAGGTCGGCCATTACTGCACAGAGAATCTGGGACAGTTATTATAACCATAGAAATTTATTTTCCATGTGCTGTCCCATCTTCTTGATGAGACAGATGTTTAACAGCTGGAGAACTGGACCCCGTATTTGTCCCCATCTTGCCTAGCAACAGAAGGTAGTCACTAATCAGGGATTTTCGAGCCCATTGCTTAAGGCCTTCGTTGACCCAAAGGATAGTGGGTCCCTGCTCCTCTTCCTGCGGAGAGGCCCAGGTGCCCAGAGGGCCCTCCTGGCTTGGCTGCCTACAGAGTGGCTGATGAAGTGTCCGCTGTGCGCACAGGACACCCAGCCCCACTCCTCCCCAGGCAGCCCCTCAAACAGCTGTTCCTCTGCCTGCTTCGGCTGTGGACCTGAGGCTGAGAGGCTGAGCCATCGCCCTGAGCCGCATGCAGGGGAGTGGCAGGCCTGGACCCGGTGCCCAGACCTGGCTCACGTGACCTTACTTTTTCCACTGTGCCTGCTTCTCCCTCCCAGGCTCTGTGACCTTGGGCAGCCATGGCCATCCTGTGCCCATTCCCAGCTGTAAAATGAGAGGCTGGGCTGGCTGATCTCAAATGTCCCCTGCCAGCCTGAGATTCTGTGTTGTGTCCTGGGGTGTGACTGTGACATGCCTCCGAAGGCAGCTGCCAGTGCTCATGAGGGAGGCCTTTTTCCTGAGTTAAGGCAGGTGGGGGGACTGGGGGTGAGTTGAGGGACTGGGAGGTGGGGGAAGCACACAGACAGTCCTCCCCAGCTGAGCGCTCGTGGTGAATTACCTTCAGTCCCAGGCTCAGTGCTTTGGAAATGCTCTCAGGCCCAGCACCCAGGCCTGGAACCAGCCTCCAGGCCCCTGGCCCTCCCTTTCTCTACTGGAATCTTCCAGACCGAGGCAGGTCAGCTGAAAGTCACCGACTCTGCCTTCCACAAACTCATAGCTGACAGACCATTCCATGTCCCCTCCCAGCCCCGTCCCAGGAGCGGAACTCACTTTGCCTTCCCACCGTCCAGGCCGACTCACTGTCCGTCACTCTCTGGGTCCCACCCACTGTCCCACCGACTTCATTGGTCTAAAAATATGCTCTGGCATCTTCTTGGAAAGCAGCAGGAATGATGGGCCCTGCTGATAAGGTGAAGAAAGTGACCCGAGGGGGCAAACTTACGGACGGGACATACTTTGGCAAAATAACAAAACAGCGGGACCTGAAGGCTGGCTTCCCAAGCGTCCTCAAGGCCTTGTGCTAGGAAGAGGACCCTCGGGCTTAGGAAAGTGAAAACCAGGCTCAGGTCCCTCACCCAGACCCTTCTGCCCGCTTTGGGAGGGAGCCCAAGAAGTCAGCTAGGGAGGGACCTCCCGGTGGGACCTGAGTCCTGATTGGAACTTTCTGGGGGCTTTCTTGGCATTTTACGTGTGTTGTCACAACTCCTTGACGGGAGAATTAAGCATGGTCTGTGGGATTCCACTGGGAGAGGACCCCTAAAAGCCTGGGCCGGGCCTCCTCCCAATTTCACCCCATATGCCTTTCCCTTTGCTTATTACGCTTTGTGTCTTTTGCTGTAGTAAACCGTAGCCATGACTTTTGCAAGTCCTCCTAGATTAACACTGAACTTGGGGGTGGTTTTAGGGACCCTGACGTACCTTTGGATGTCAACTTGCTTTAGCACTATTTGTTGAAACAATAATCTTTTCCACATTGAATTGATTTGGCACTTTTGTTCAAAATCAATTGTAAAGATTTGCTACATGAATGTAAACATTTATTCCTGGACTCTTGTTTTTTTTTTCATGAGACGGAGTCTCGCTCTGTCACCCAGGCTGGAGTGCAGTGGTGCGATCTCAGCTCACTGCAAGCTCCGCCTCCTGGATTCACACCATTCTCCTGCCTCGGCCTCCTGAGTAGCTGGGACTACAGGTGCCCACCACCACACCCGCCACCACGCTCTACTAAAAATACAATTTTTTTTTTGTATTTTTAGTAGAGACGGGGTTTCACCATGTCAGCCAGGATGGTCTCGATCTCCTGACCTCGTGATCCATCCGTCTTGGCCTCCCAAAGTCCTGGGATTACAGGCATGAGCTACCACACCTGGCCTATTCCTGGACTCTTGTTCTGTTTAATTGCCTATCTTTATGTCAGTACCATGCTATCTTGATGACTATGGCTTCTTAGTAAGTTTATTTTTTATTTTTTATTCTTTTTGGGGATGGAGTTTCTCTCTTGTTGCCCAGGCTGGAGTGCAGTGGTGTGATCTTGGCTCACTGCAACCTCTGCCTTCCAGGTTCAAGTGATTCTCCTGCATCAGGCTCGCGAGTAGCTGGGATTATAGGCGTCTGCCACCACACCTGGCTAATTTTTTGTATTTTTAGTAGAGATGGAGTTTCACTGTGTTGACTAGGCTGGTCTCGAACTCCTGACCTCAGGTGATCTACCCGCCTCAGCCTCCCAAAGTGCTAGGATTACAGACGTGAGCCACCATGCCCAGCCCAGCTTCTTAGTAAATTTTAAAATCAATATGTTTTCCAACTCTGTTCTTATTTTTCAAAATTATTTTGCCTATTGTGGGTTTTTTTTTTTTGCATTTCCATTCAGCTTGCCGAGTTTTATTAAAAAGGTTACTGGGATTTTGATTGAGGTTGCATTGAATGAATGTGCCAACTGAGGAGGCTTGACATCTTGACAATAATGAGCCTTCCCATCCGTAAACATGGAATAGCTCTTCTTTTAATATATCTCAGCATTGTTTTGTAGTTTTCAGTTTACATGTCTTGTGATTCTTTTGTTTATTCCTGAGTATTTTATTCTTTTTGATGCTATTGTGAATGGAATGGTTTTCTCAGTTTCAAGATTGTTCATTGCTATTATATAGAAGTTGAATTGGCCAGGCACAGTGGCTCATGCCTGTAATCTCAGAACTTTGGGAGGCTGAAGCAGGAAGATTGCTTGAGCCCAGGATTTCTGGGCCAGCCTGGGCAACATAGTGAGACTCCATCTCTACAAAAAAAATACAAAAATCAGCCAGCGTGGTGGTGTGCACCTGTAGTTCCAGCTCCTTGGGAGGCTGAGGCTGGAGGATGGCTTCAGCCTGGGAAGTTGAGGCTGTAGTAAGCCATAATGGTGACATTGCACTCCAGCCTAGGTGACAGAGTGATACCCTGTCTAGAGAAAAAAAAAAGAATTGATTTTTGTATATTGATTATACCCTGTGACCTTGCTAAATTTATTAGTACCAATATTTATTTTATGGATGCCTTAGGATTTTCTATATATAAGATAATGCCATCTGTAAATAAAGACAGTTTTATTTTTTCCTTTCTAATCTGGATGCCTTTAATTTCTTTATTTGCCTCATTGATTAGAAATAGCAAAGGTGGGCATCTTTGCCTTGTTTGTGGTGAGAAGAGGAAAGCAGTCATTCACCACAAAGTGTGATGTTAACTGTGGGTTTTTATAGGTGTCTTTTATCAGATTTCATAAATTCTCTTTTATTCCTACTTTGTTGAGAATTTTTATTATGAATCTGTGATGGATTTTGTCATATAGTTTTTCCAATATCTGTTGAAGTCACCATGTGTTTTTTGTCCTTTATTCTGTTAATATAATATATTATATTGATTTTCAGATGTTAAACCAACCTTGCATTCCTGGGATAAATCCCACTTAGTTATGGTGTATAATCCTATTTATATGTTGCTAGGCTTGGGTTGCTATTACTAGTTTACAGAATGAATTGGGAAGCATTACCTCTCCCTTCATTTTCTCATTCATTCATTTTATTTTACTATCATATATATATATATATATATATATAATTTCATATTATCATATTTTAGTTTTTAGAGAGAGTGTCTTGCCCTGTCACCCAGGCTGGATTGCGGTGGTGTGATCATAGCTCACTGCAGTATCAACCTCCTGGACTCAAGCGATCCTCCTGCCTGGGACTATAGGCATGCACCACCATGCCCAGCTAATCATCCATTTCTTTCTTTTTTTAAAACAAATTTTATTTTTTTGAGAGGGAGCCTTGCTCTGTTGCCCAGGCTGGAGTGCAGTGGCACAATCTCAGCTCACTGCAACCCCTATCTTCCAGGTTCAAGCCTCAGCCTTCTGCATAGCTGGGACTACAAGTGTGCGCCACCACACCCAGCTAGTTTTTGTGTTTTTTATTAGAGACAGAGTTTCACTATATGTTGGCTAGGCTGGTCTCGAACTCCTGACCTCAGCTAATCCACCTGCTTCGGCCTCCCAAAGTGCTGGGATTACAGATGTGAACCACCATGCCTGACCAGAATCATTCATTTCTTTTCAAGTGGCTATCTTACGGTATTTTAGGGCATGGCTAGGAGCAGTTTTGTTTTCTCTTCTCAAGACAGAGTTTTTGTAGGATGTCATAGAGTTCATGTCTGCAGCTCACAGTGTCATTGTCTGTGTCCCCAGCTCCACGTACTGGCAGGTGTGCTGCAAGCTGGGCAGGTGCTCTGTGTCCGTGGGATACCTTACCCGACACTCCCGGCCCTCCTCTGCAAGCCGTGCCCTGATCCTCCCTGCAGGGACTGGGGATTGGGTCTGTTCACCCAGAAGCTGGGATACCTGGCTGAGGGCACTTCTCTCCCTCTTCTCTTTGAACAGAGTGGCCGCAAACCCAAAGGTGCGGGAGCAAGTGCGGCTGGAGCTGAGCTTCGTCAACTCAGACCTGCAGATGCTCAAGGAAGAGCTGGAGGGGCTGAACATCTCGGTGGGCGTCTATCAGAACACAGAGTAAGTGGGAGCAGCACACCTTCCAGAAGCCTCTGAGCCAGAGATCCTTCATACATCCAGGGTATGAAGAGGTACCTGGGTACGAACCTTATCTGCACAGAGGCTAGATAGGGTTCTAGACTGGGGTATGGCAGCCTCAACTTTGGGAAGTGAGAGAACCATCAGGTTTGGGGTTGAGTGAGGTGCTAGACTGGAAGGGATGAGCCCATTTGTTGGGAAATATCTGCAGTGTTGAACAAAAAGGCATTTGTGAGGCCGGGCACAGTGGCTCACTCCCATAATCCCAACACTTTGAGAGGCTGAGGCATGTGGATCACCTGAGGTCAGGAGTTCGAGACCAGTCTGGCCAACATGGTGAAACCCCGTCTCTACTAAAAATAAAAAAAAATAGCCGGACATGGTAGTGCACACTTATAATCCTGGCTTCTCAGAGGCTGAGGCAGAATTGCTTGAACCCGGGAGCTGGACGTTTCAGTGAGCCGAGATCACACTACTGTACTCCAGCCCGGCTGACAGAGCAAGACTCTGTCTCAAAACAAACAAACAGACAAAAAAAAAAATGAAGACAGTATAAAATCTAGTGTAAATATACGTGATGAACCAAGATAAGTTTAAAAGTTAGATGCCTTGGATTTTATAGTTAATTTTCAGTAATTCTGCATAGTCACATTTCATAGACATGCAAACATTAGCAAGATATGTTATTAAATTCAACTGAACAGACATTGAGCAAGGATATTTTAGTGAGTCACCATAATTTTCCTAAGAAACATTAAAGGGCCATTGTTAGGACAATACCTTTCCAATGTTGGCTAATTATTTTCTCATTTATTTGCCAAGGAACAAAAAGCATACGCAAATACTTCGGGATTAAGGCCAAAGGCCAAAATTGACCCTGTAAGGGGAGGCCACTATGCACACACAGAGATTCTGTGCACTGTATTTACGTTGGACTGCAGTCTGTTTCCTAGCTGGAGGTGACAAACTGAAACAGAAAAATCCAAATTAAAACAAAGTAACACACCAGTCTCCTTTTAAGGTTGTATTTCTTTTTTTTTTTTTTTGACACAGAGTCTCCCTCTCTCACCCAGGTTGGAGTGCAGTGGCGAGATCTCAGCTCACTGCAATCTCCACCTCCTGGGTTCAAGCGATTCTTGTGCCTCAGCCACCTGAGTAGCTGGGATTGCAGGTGTGTACCATCACACTTGGCTAATTATTATTATTATTATTATTATTATTATTTTTTGTAGAGACAGGGTTTCATCATGTTGGCCAGGCTGGTCTTGAACTCCTGGTCTCAAGTAATCTGCCTGCCTTGGCCTCCCAAAGTGCTGGGATTACAGATGTGAGCCACTGTGCCTGGCTCCTAGGTCAATTTTGAAGGCACTCTATCATATCATTCTCCATAACTCAATTTTGGAATCGATTTCTGCAAGGTGAAAGCCAACAACACCATCCCTCAGAATTGCAATACATCTCCAAAAATGGAGATCTAACTATGAAAGAAATGCCCCTCTTGCCTCATGCCTGTAATCCCAGCTCCTCAGGAGGCTGAGGTGGGAGATCGCTTGAGCCCAGGAGTTCAAGGCCAGCCTGGGCAACTTAGTGAAACCCCATCTCTACAAAAAATAGGAAAATTAGCCGGGCATGGTGGTGCACACCTGCAGTCCCAGCTACTCAGAAGGCTGAGGTGGGAAGATCACTTGAGCCAGGGAGGTCGAGACTGCAGTAATGGCAACAGAAAGAAGTCCTGTCTCAAAAAACACAAAAACAAAACCAAACCCTAAGTGAAATGCTTCTTTTTAAGGAGAAATAACTTTGAGACAGTTCAAAGAAGGGTTTACGTGCTTTTTCAGTGTGGGCATGAGACTTCTCAAAAAGTAGGTGGGCCCCAGGGGAAACTCAGTCGGAAAATAGCTCCCTGGATTTGGAAACCTTGAGTCACCTATGGAATGTGTGTTTCCTGGTGCTGGTCCTCCACAGGGCACCGGGGTGGTTTCAGAGCTGGAGGGGAAGCGTCATAAGTGTCTGTCGTGGATATTCTTTGAAATTTAAAACTTACATCCTCTTTTATTAATAGTGTATTTTTTTCTTAAATCATGTATCCAGTTTAGGTTATGTCTTTGGAAGAATAGCTAAAGTTTTTTCTCTAACATTTTATTATGAAACTTTCCAAACTTTTCAAAAAATTTTAAGAATTTTCTAGCAAACCCCTGTGTACTCACTTCTTCCAAGAACATACTGTCAGCATTGCTTCCTGACATATTTGTCCATCTGTGTATTCTTGTGTCTGTTAGGTTGGTTTGAAGGTAATTGCAGTTTTTGCCATTGAAAGTAATGGCTAAAGGCTGGGCACAGTGGCTCATGCCTGTAATCCCAGCACTTTGGGAGGCTGAAGCAGGCGGATCACTTGAGCTCGGGAGTTGAAGACTAGGCTGGCATGCAATAATGGGGTTCCCTGAAAACTTGGAAAAGCTACCCTCCCCTCTCTGCTGCACACAAAAACTTACTTGTCTCAGATCCATAAGATCTGTGATTTCATCTTCATATAAATAGCCATCTTCACTGTAATGTTCCAGGATAAAATCCTTAAAGAAAAATGAGGTTAGATACTATAAAATGTGATTGAAAACCATGTATGTGCATAACAGTAATATGTCAATTGTGAACCTGTTTCTAAAAAGGCAGAATAAAGAAAAACTTAGAGTGATTTTCAAAGTGGGGGGATTTATTTTCTTAATTTATGTAGTTTTTTTTATATGGAGTCTTGCTCTGTAGCCCAGGCTGGAGTGCAGTGGCACAATCTCGGCTCACTGCAACCTCTGCCTCCCAGGTTCACGCAATTCTCCTTCCTCAGCCTCTCAAGGAGCTGGGGTTACAGGCGCCCACCACAACGTCTGGCTAATTGTTGTACTTCTGACCTCAGGTGATCCACCCACCTCAACCTCCCAAAGTGCTGGGATTACAGATGTCAGCCACCGTGTCTGGCCATAGATTTTTTTTTTTTTTTAAACAGGGTTTCACTCCTGTTGCCCAGGCTAGAATGCAATGTTGCAATCTCGGGTCACTGCAACCTCCACCTCCCAGGCTCAAGTGATTCTCGTGCCTCAGCCTCCCAAGTAGCTGGGATTACAGGCATGTGCCACCATGCCCAGCTAATTTTTGTATTTTTAGTGGAGATGGAGTTTCACCACATTGCCCAGGCTGGTCTCAAACTCCTGGGCTCAAGCAGTCCATCTGCCTCAGCCTCCCAAAGTGCTGGGATTACAGGTGTGAGCACTGCACCCCATGCCTATGTTTTTAAATGCTGTGTTGCTTCAGTAAAAGTGAGAGTTGAAGTTAATTTTTTGCTTAAAAATGTCTTTGTGTCTGCGCATCATGGCTCACATCTGTAATCCCAGCACTTTGTGAAGACAGGGCAGGTAAATCACTTGAGCCCAGGAGTTTGAGACTAGTCTATGGACTATACATTCAACCATACTGCAAACACTGCAGATATTCAGGGGCTCAGACTTGCAATTCTGGGCCTCCCTCAGGACCCAGACAAGTTTCCCAGCACAGACCCTGAGGGTAGGACTGTCATAACAGTCCCCAGATACAGGTTTCCTTTGCCAAGAAGACCCTTAACCATGTTATAAAGGCATTTTATTTTATTTTATCTTTGAGGCAGGGTCTCACGTGGTTGCCTAGGCTGGAGTGCAGTGGTGCAATCGTGGCTCACCGCAGCCTCGACTTCTCTGGGCTCAAGTAATCCTCCTACTTTAGCCTCCCAAGTAGCTGGGACCACAGGCACGTGCCACAAGCTAATTTCATTTTTGTATTTTTTAATAGAGATGGGGTTTTGCCCCGTCACCCCACCGCTGCCTCTACAAGTGCTGGCTCCCCCAAGCTGCAAGAAAGGTGATCACATAGATCGCTCAATTATGTCTTCCCAAGTGACTGTGTAACCTCTTTACACAACTTCTACATTAAAGCTCCTCCTGTTTTTGTGTGTTCAATGTACAGACACACAGACAAACACTTGTCTTACAAAAATGGATTTGTACTAAATATACAACTTTGTTGTGCCTTCTTTTTCTTTTTCTAAGAGATGAGGGTCTCGCTCTGTCGTCCAGGGTGGAGTGCAATGGTGCAATCATAGCTCACTGCAGCCTTGAACTCCTGGGCTCAAGTCATCCTCCCACTTCAGCTTCTCCAGTAGAGGGGACTATAGGTGTGCACCATCACACTCAGCTAATATTGTTATTTTTCGTAAAGACAGAGTCTTCCTATGTTGCCTAGGCTGGTCTTGGACTCCTGGCCTCAGGTGATCCTCCCACCTCAGCTTCCCAAAGTGTTGGAATTACAGGTATGAGCCACTGCGCTCGGCTGACTATGCCTCTTTTCTTTAAACTTGGCCATGGGCTGGGTATGGTGGCTCACACCTGTAATCCCAGTGCTTTGGGAGGCTGAGGTAGGTAGATCACTTGAGGTCAGGTGTTCCAGACCAGCCTGGCCAACATGGTGAAACCCTGTCTCCATTAAAAATTAAAAAAATAAAAAAATAAAATAGCTGGGCATGGTGGTTAAAAGGGGTCAGGTGTAGTGACTCATGCCTGTGATCCCAGCACTTTGGGAGGCCAAGGTGGGAGAATCACTTGAGACCAGGAGTTTGAGACCAGCATGGACAACATAGTGAAACCCCATCTCTACAAATAATAAAAAAACTAGCCAGGCGTGCTGAGGCAGAAGGAGGATCACTTGAGCCCAGGAGGTTGAGGCTGCAGTGAGCCATGATCACGTCACTGCACTCCAATCTTATGTTCACCTCATAAAAGTCAAAGAGGATTTTGATTAAATTATATATGTGATCCTGAATTTGAAACTTAGTAAACTAGGGTAGATTAATGTACTTAGTGGGATAAAAAAAATTATCTAACTGGCCAGGCACGATGGCTCACCCCTGTAATCTCAGCACTTTGGGAGGCCGAGGCAGGTGGATCACTTGAGGCCAGGAGTTCGAGACCAGCCTGGCCAACTTGGTGAAACCCCATCTCTACTAAAAATCCAAAAATTAGCCAGGCATGCTGGCAGGTGCCTGTAATCCCAGCTACTCAGGAGGCTGAGGCAGGAGAATAGCTTGAGCCCAGGATGTGGAGGTTGCAGTGAGCTGAGATTGAGCCATTGTACTCCAGCTTGGATGACAGAGCGAGACTTCATCTAAAAAAAAAAAAATAATAATCCTAACTCACTGTAAACATTAGGGACAAAACGAGAATTTCTACCATCACTGTTATTACTTAGCCTAATTCCAAACATTCTCTAGCCCACACATTAAGAAAAATAAGAGACATAAAATCTTGGAAAGAAACAAAATAATTTTTTGCAACACAACAGCATGTTTATAAAACCCAATAGCGTCAACTGAAACATTACTAAATTAATAAGAATTCAATAAAGTGGCAAAGAAGTTAACACATGAAAGTCAATAGTAAAAAAGAAAAGTCAATATTTTTCCTTTCTTATACAAGCAATAACCAATTAGAAAAACTTAACAGACAGCCAGGTGTGGTGGCTCACATCTGTAATCCCAGCAGTTTTCAAGGCTGAGGTAGGCGGATCATTTGAGGTCAGGAGTTTGCGACCAGCCTGGCCAGCAAGGTGAAACCCTGTCTCTACTAAAAATACAAAAAATTAGGTGGGTATGGTGGCAGGTGCCTCTAATCCCAGCTACCCAGGAGGCTGAGGCAGGAGAATCACTTGGACCTGGGGGGCAGAGGTTGCAGTGAGCCAAGACTGCACCACTGTACTCCAGCCTGGGCGACACAGTGAGACTCTGTCTCAAAAACAAACAAACAAACAAACAAAACCTAACAGAGAAACAATACCTTTCACAATAGCAACAAAAATACATTTCTAGGGATACAATTAATACGATTAAGCAGAAAACTATTAAACTTTACTGAAGAACAGATGTGATTTCATTTTCTTTCATTGATTCGAATTTTTTTTTTTTTTTTATGAGACAAGCTATCATTCTGTTTTCCAGGATGGACTGCAGGGGCTCAATCACAGCTGACTGCAGCCTCGACCTCTTGGGCTCAAGCAAGCCACCTCAGCCTCCTAAGTAGCTGGGACTAAAGGTGTGAGCCACTGTCCCTGGCCCTATTTCCTCAAAATAAAACAAAATCAGCCAGCTGCAGTGGCTCACGCCTGTAATCCCAACACTTTGGGAAGCTGAGGCGGGTGGATCACTTGAGGTCAGGAGTTCGAGAACAGCCTGGCCAACATGGTGAAACCCTGTCTCTACTAAAAATATAAAAATTAGCTGGGTGTGGCGGTGGATGCCTGTAATCCCAGGTACTCAGGAGGCTGAAGCAGGATAATCGCTTGAACCCAGGAGACAGAGGTTGCAGTGAGCCAAGACTGTGCCACTGCACTCCGGCCTGGGCTTCAGAGCGAGACTCCCTCTCTAAATAAATAAATACATAAAATAAAACAAAATCACACTGTGAAGCTTCACTGATTATTAAAAAAATCACACGGACACACAAGTCACAGTTGAAATGGAATTGCCCTAATTCAGTCTGCTGAACCACTTCTGCAGTACCTGTGTTTCTCTCAAATATGGAAGGGAAAAAATACAACAGAAAGTCCCTCAAACGTTCTCATTTTCATATGACTGACATTTGTAGAGTCTCTTTTAGGCTAAAATGACATGGTTGGAAGCCTGTGCTGAATGGCAGTTGGCCATGTCCACAACATGTGAATATTTTCATTTGCTTTAATGTGGAATTCGGAACATGACCCAGTTGAATCCTTAAAAATGCCTATAAAATTCCTAAGTTTCTCCAAGAGACTCTTCCTTTGAAATGCTTGCATTCTTGGCCGGACGCGGTGGCTCACGCCTGTAATCCCAGCACTTTGGGAGGTTGAGGCAGGCGGATCATCTGAGGTCAGGAGTTCAAGACCAGCCTGGCCAACATGGTGAAACCCTGTCTTTGCTAATAAAAATTAGCTGGGTGTGGTGGCACATGCCTGTAATCCCAGCTACTTGTGAAACTGAAGCAGGAGAATCGCTTGAACCCAGGAGGCAGAGGTTGCAGTGAGCTGAGATCATGCCATTGGACTCCAGCTTGGGCAACAAGAGTGAAACTCCATCTCAAAAAATAATGCTTACATTCTTGTAGCCCAGCACCAAGCAACAGACAAATTAAATCGTAAAGAAACTTCTACAATAGCAGCAACAGACATTTCCAAACAGGTGGATTGTTTTGAGTCCCACAGGCCAGTGGCAAGTCACATCTATTTTTGCATTTATATATACACACGTATATTTTAAATAAAAATAGAGATGGGGCTGGGTGTGGTGGCTCACATCTATAATCTCAGCACTTTTGCTGGAGGTGGAAGCAGGAAGATCGCTTGCGGCCAGGAGCTGAAGACCAGCCTGGGCATCGTAGTGAGGAGACCCCATCTCTTAAAAAAGAAAAAGAAAAAGACAGAGAGAGAAAGAGATGACTGTGCATGATGGCTGACGCCTGTAATACCAGTACTTTGGAAGGCCAAGGTGGGCAGATCACCTGAGGTCAGGAGTTCAAGACCAGCCTGGCCAGGATGGTGAAACCCTGTCTCTACTAAAAATACAAAAATTAGCCTGGCGCAGTGGCTCACACCTCTAATCCCAGCACTCTGAGAGGCCGAGGCAGGTGGATCATGAGGTCAGGAGTTCAAGACCAGCCTGGCCAGGATGGTGAAACTCTGTCTCTACTAAAAATACAAAAATTAGCCGGCGTGGTGGTGGGTTCCTGAAAAACCCCAGCTACTCAGGAGGCTGAGGCAGAGAATTGCTTGAACCCGGGAGGTGGAGTTTACAGTGAGCCGAGATCACACCACTGTACTCCAGCCTGGGCGACAGAGCGAGGCTTCATCTCAAAAAATATACATATATACACACAAAAATTAGTTGGCCATGGTGGTGCATGCCTGTAGTCCCAGCTTCTCAGGAGGCTGAGGAAGGAGAATTGCTTGAACCCAGAAGGTGGAGGTTACAGTGAGCTGAGATTGCACCATTGCACTCCAGCCTGGGCAACACAGTGAGACTGTGTCTCAAAAAAAAAAAAAAAAAAAAAGAGAGAGAGAAGGCCTCATTCTGTTGCCCAGGCTGGTCTCCAACTCCTGGCCTCAAGCTGTCCTCTTGCCTCAGCCTCCCAAAGCGCTAAGATTATAGGTGTGAACCATTGCATCTGGGCATAAGTCTCACGTAAAAGTTCAGGCAGGCTGTGGCAGTGTGGCATAAAGCTGCAATTCTTGGATTGTTTTCATTGCTTTCTACCCAGAACATAAACTTTCCGGCAAACTTGAGTCCTGAAACACTCAGAATACCAACTTCCCTTCTCCAGTCCCAAAATAAACCCCAAACTCACAGGATTTAAACAAGGCAGCAGTCAAAAAGGCCTCTATTTATGTCAAACAACTCACTGTCTCTGAGAATGAAGGTCAAGTGCTTCCAAAGTATTAACCAATTGCTTTTAAAAGTAGTAGTTGGCCAGGAGCGGTGGCTCACACCTGTAATCCCAGCACTTTGGGAGGCCGAGGCGGGTGGATAGAGTACGAGACCAGCCTGGCCAACATAGTGAAACCCTATCTCTACTAAAAACACAAATTAGCCAGGCATGATGGCGGGTGCCTGTAATCCCACCTACTCAGGAGGCTGAGGCAGGAGAATCACTTGAACCCGGGAGGTGGAGGTTGCAGTGAGCTGAGATGGCCGTCACTGCCCTCCAGCCTGGGCAACAAGAGCGAAACTCCAGCTCAAAAAAAAAAAAAAAAAAAAAGAAAGAAAGAAAGAAAAAAAAAGTAATAGTCAAAATGTCATAAGATGTTTTCTTTTCTAAACTAAAAGTAGTCCAAGATGAGCCAACTAAGAGGATTATCATGGAAAGTAAAATAAGCCAGGCACAGTGGCTCATGCCTATAATCCCAGCACTTTGGGAGGCTGAGGCAGGAGGACTGCTTGAACCCAGGAGTTTGAGACCAGCCTGGGCAACAGTGGGAAACTCTGTCTCTACGAAAAATACAAAAATTGGCCGGGCTTGGTGGCTCACGCCTATAATCCCAGCACTTTGGAAGGCCAAGGCAGGTGGATCACCTGTGGTCAGGAGTTCGAGACCCACCTGACCAACATGGAGAAACCCCGTCTCTATTAAAAATACATAATTAGCCAGGCATGGTGGCACAGGCCTGTAATCCCAGCTACTCGGAAGGCTGAGGCAGGAGAATCGCTTGAACCCAGGAGGTGGAGGTTGTGGTGAGCCGAGATCATGCCATTGCACTCCAGCCTGGGCAACAAGAGCTAAACTCCATCTCAATAAAAAAGAAAGAAAAATGCAACAATTAGCCAGGCACGGTGGCACACGCCTGTATTACCAGCTACTCAGGAGGCTGAAGTGGGAGGATCAACTGAGCCCAGGAGGCAGGGGTTGCAGTGAGCCAAGATCATGCCACTGCATGCCAGCCTGGGTGAAACAGTGAGACTCTGTCTCAAAATAATAAAGAAAAAGAAAAAAAAAAGAACATAAAATATTTCTTCGAAGCAATTTTCGTGATGCTAGGATTAATTCCTATAACCAATGCCTGGGCTGCATGATGCAAACTTGGGCCACCCTGCATCTCATCCCTTTTCCCTTCCTTGATGGAATTTGGAGGTGACTGGTTAAAAACTCAAATTGATGGAGTTGAAGAGGGAAGGAAGAGGAGGGTATTCCAGGCACAGGACGGTCTCCCGGCCCCAGCCTCAGGGCACGGTCTCTCCTGTGTTCTCCATTGAAGCACCCCTTCCACTTCCCACTTGAATCCCCCACTGACCCAAGGGCCCCGCAGGCAGGGCTTGTGGCACCTCTGGCACCCAGCACAGTGCCAGGCACAGGTGGGCTTATGAGGATCTGCCAAATGGGAGAGGAGTCCAGATACGCAGGAACGTGGCAGGGGGACACACAAGCAAAGACTGGTTATTCAAATATTTAATGGGAGTGAATTGACATCTTTGATTTCCTTTGAAATTGCATCACAAATAAGACAGACTGATATTAGCCATTAATTTCATTCTCTTTTTTTTTTTTTTTTGAGACAGTTTCACTGTTGCCCAGGCTGGAGTGCAGTGGCACAATCTCAGCTCACTGCATCCTCTGCCTCCTGGGTTCAAGCGCCTCTCTCATGCCTCAGCCTCTCGAGTAACTGGGATTACAGGCAAATGCCACTATGCCCAGCTAATTTTTTTTTTTTGAGATGGGATCTCACTCTGTCGCCCAGGCTGGAGGGCAGTGGCATGATCTTGGCTCCCTGCAACCTCCACCTCTACCTCCCGGATTCGAACGATTCACCTGCCTCAGCCTCTCCAGTAACTGGGATTACAGGTGTGCACCACCACGTCCAGCTAATTTCTGTATGTTTGGTAGAGACCCCACTTTACTGGAAGTACATTGAGGAACTTTGATAATCTTAAAGAAGCCAGTGTTTTTCTTTTGAACATTTCTCCATTTTCCTTTATTTTCAGCCTTCTACTAGTCGAAAGCGGCCTCCTGAAGGGGAAGCCGAGGGTGCCGAGACCACAAAGCGCCCGGCTGTGTGTGCTGCTGTGTTGTGAACTCCGTGGTTTGAACATGAAAGAAATGTACCTTCTTTCACTCTGTCATCTTTCTTTTCTTTGAGTCTGTTTTTTTATAGTTTGTATATTAATTATGGAAATAATTGCTTTTTCACAGTCACTGATGTACAATTAAAAACCTGATGGAACCTGGGCTTTGTGCTTCTGCTTGATAATCGGTTCTTTAGTTGAATGGCTTTATTATTTATTTATTTGAGACGGAGTCTCACTCTGTTGCCCAGCCTGAAGTGTAGTGGTGCAAGCTTGGCTCACTGCAACCTCTGCTTCCCAGGTTCAAGCGATTCTCGTGCCTCAGCCTCCTGAGTAGCTGGGATTACAGGTATGCGCCACCATGCCAAGCTAATTTTTATATTTTTTTGTAGAGACAGGGTTTTGCCATGTTGGCCAGCCTGGTCTTGAACTTCTGACCTCAGGTGATCCGCCTGCCTCGGTCTCTTAAAGTGCTGGGATTACACACGTGAGCCACTATGCCTAGCCTGAATGGCTTTTTTATATTTAAAGTTGTTGTGTGCCTTTCATCTGGAGCTACACCTTGGCTATCACTAGGCAGGTTTCCCAGGACGTCACCCTGGTCTCAGCCTGTGAGAGCTGAATGCAAATTCTAAGGGCCCCTTGGAAAGTTCCAGGGAAAGGAGCATAGCGAGGTTGGGGGAGGAGTTTGTAGAGACTGGCTGGCTGGCTGCTGACATCTTCATGAGAACAGCAGGTACCTTGGTGCATAATAACAGGCCAGGTTATATTCTCATCCTTGCCCTCATAAAGATACAGGTCTACAGTCTCTGAAACCCTTGGGCTAGATAAGTTGTGAAATTTAATTACCCAATTTTAGGAAGGTGGTAAGGCAGATCTACTATGTGTATGTGTAGCACCCCAGTGGAGTCCTACACATGTGGAGTCCTACCCTAGTGGAGACCAAACATGTTAATATTTCCACAGCAAATATTCACAGTAAGAGGGATAGAGAAAGATTATAGGTAGTTGCATATTGATTCATATCAGTCTTTTCTTCCAAATGAGCTACAATGACTCATTTTTGAGAGCTGTTTGGGTTTTGGAAGTGGAGATAAGGCACGGTTATGTCTTGATGACCCAATAATGACCGGGGAGGCCCTGTGCAAAGACTTACCCTTGGCTGCTCTTGTCCTCACAGTGATTCTATGAGGTCCTCTAGCCACTGTCATGTCACAGGTGAGGAAACCAAAGTTGGAGGATGAAGGTAACTTTTCTGATGTCGCGCAGCTGGTAAATGGCAGAGCTGGGACCCAACCCAGGTCTTTTTGACTCTAAAACTAATGTTCCTTATTGTCCACTGAATCTGCTTTTATAACTTTGCTTGGTCGATGCTAGGACACTTTGTAGCTCACTGGCCATGCCATGAATTGAGTGCCGTGGTTCAAAGGCCACTGGTGATTCAGTCAAGGCAGGCTCGAGGGCACACAGCCATTTCCTTAGGAAATAGGGATGGTGGTTGAAAATTTCTATTAAAGGGTATATAAGCATTCTGAGACTTGGCTGGCCGGGTGTAGGGGGTTTGTTGGGAATTTAGGTGGTTTGCATGTTTAAAGGAATAAGACTGAGATTGCCAATTAGATGGGTTTTAGCTCATTTGAATATTTAATGTGGAGGCTGTGGTTTCCTGGGACATTTTTCCCACTGTGGAGAGTTAGCCACCTTTTCTCTGTTTCTTTTTTCTTTTTTTTTTTTTTAATCGAGATGAAGGTGACAATCATCTTACGCTTGTCACCCAGGCTGGAATGCAATGGTGCGACCTCAGCTCACTGCAACCTACGCCTCCTGGGTTCAAGCGATTCTCCTGACTCAGCCTCCTGAGTAGCTGGGATTACAGCCACCTGCCACCATGCCCAGCTAATTTTTGTATTTTTAGTAGAGATGGGGTTTCACCATGTTGGTCAGGCTGGTCTTGAACCCCTGACCTCAGGCAATCCGCCCGCCTCCCTCCCAAAGTACTGGGATTAGAGGCATGAGCTACCATGCCCAGCTGCCCTTCTCTGTTTCCAGAGCATTTTGTATTAACTCCCTCTCATGATATCTTCCATGGCAGGCTGAATAATGGCCCCTCCAAAGTGTCCTCAACTTAATCCCCGGAATCTGTGACTATGTTCCTTTCCATGACAAAAGGGACTTTGCAGATGTGATTAAGCATCTTGAGATGGGAACTTATCCTATGTTGCCTGTGGGCCCAGTGTCCCATCACAGTGCTTTTTTTTTTTTTTTTTTTGAGACGGAGTTTTTTGCTCTTGGTGCCCAGGCTGGAGTGCAATGATGCAATCTCAGATCACTGCAACTCCACCTCCCAAGGTTCAAGCGATTCTCTTGCCTCAGCCTTCTGAGCAGCTGGATTACAGGTGCTCGCCAACATGTCCAGCTAATTTTTGTTTTTCCAGTAGAGATGGGGTTTCACCATGTTGGCCAGGCTAGTCTCGAACTCCTGATCTCGTGATCTGCCCACCTTGGCATCCCAAAGTGCTGGGATTACAGGCGTGAGCCACCACATCCAGCCTACAGTGCTCTTTTAAGAGGGACTCAGCAGTCAGTGGAGATGGCAATGCGATGATGACTGAGTGTCTTAGTCTTTTTTGTATTGCTATGCAATATCTGAGGCTGGGTAATTTATAAAGAACAGGTTTATTTCTTAGAGTTCTGGAGGCTGGGAAGGTCAAGATCAAGGGGCCTGCTTCTGGTGAGGGTCTTCTTGCTGTGTCATCCCATGATGGAAGGTATCACATCAAGAGAGAAAGGGGGCTGAACTCACTCCTTTTATTAGGAACCCATCCCCATGATAATTAACCCTCTGCTGAGATAACATTATTACTCTATTAATGAGGGCAGATCTTTCATGACCTAATCTCCTCTTAAAGGTCCCACCTCTCAACACTGTTGCATTGGAGATTAAATTTCCAACACATGAACTTTGGGGAACACATTCAAACCATAGCACTGTGCAGAGATTGGAGTGATATGCTTTAAAAATGGAGGAAAGGGCCACAATCCAGGGTATATAGGTAACCACTAAAAGCAGAAAAAGGCAAGAAAACGGATTTTCCCTTCAGAACCTCCTGAAGGAATCAGTCCTTTACAACTTGACTTTAGCCAAGTGAAACTGATTTGAGGCTTCTGAACTATAGAACAATAAGATATTAAGTCTGTGTTGTTGTAAGCCAATCAGTTCGTGGTAATTTGTTACAGCAGCCATAGAAAACTAATTGACTCACCAATGGGAGAAATCAGCTGCTGATTGAAGGTTACCAAACATCTACTTCCTTTCCTAACGTCACTTTAATTTTATCTTGGAGGAATTCTTTTCCCTACCCCATTAAGTTATGGGAGATGGGGCCAGGCATGGTGGCTTAGCAATCCCAGCACTTTGGGAGGCTGAGGCGGGTGGATCACTTGAGGTCTGGAGTTTGAGACTAGCCTGGACAACATAGTGAAACCCCATCTTTACTAAAAATACAAAAATTAGCCAGGTGTGGTGGTGGGCACCTGTAATCCCAGCTACTCCAGAGGCTGTGGCATGAGAATTGCTTGAACCTAGGAGGCAGAGGTTGCAGTGAGCTGAGATTGCACCATTGCACTCCAGCTTGTGTGACAGAGTGAGACTCCATCTCAAAAAAAAAAAAAAAAAAAGTTATGGGAGAGGATGGTAAAGCTAAGTATCTTTTGCACCTACTCACCAGCCCCACCACTGCAGAAGCTGAAGGGGTTCCTAGAGGCTTCTTCTGCCATGGAGCTGTTCCCACTGGCCCCTAGCTAGAGGTGGGTGTAGGACTTTGAAACATGAACAAATGGAGCTGGGATGGCAATGGCGGGAACAATATTGTGCTAATCTGAACTCTGCACTTCCTAACTTTGGCTCTTGGTAAATTACCTCAAATTGCTGAGCCTTTGTTTCCATATTTATAAAATGGGTGCAGTAAGAGTACCAACCTCTTCTATGCTATTTGGAGGAGGCAGGTCCATAAGGTACCTGGCATGTGGTAGGGGATTCATGAATGTTGGCTTCTATCATTAAGGGTGGGGGAGCCACATAAGTAGCCAGAGGGAGTCATAGAAAGTTCTTGAGCCAGAGAAGTAAGATAATCTTTTCAGCTTTTTGTGCAGCATAAAAGGCGGGTAATTTTCTTGCCTTTGACCAAGGAAATTTGGGACGTGCCAGGCCTGGGGTGAATGGTGGGAACCCAAGTAGAGGGATATTTCTCATTGGCTGAATTCACTGTGATTCCATTTTGCGGAGCAGCCAGGTTGCTTCATGGTGGACCTGCTGCATGCCTACATGATGGTGCCGTGGATAGCTCTTGTTTGTGCCAGCCCTGTACCTGATACCTCCTGTGGTAATTGCATCCCTATTTTTCAGAAGGAAGCATCCCTCCTCCCACTTTCTGGTTTTCCCCATGTCCTTCTGGAGGGGATGACCCCAACCGCTTCCTGAAGTGGCTTCATGAAAGCCAGGTCTGGCCAGGCTGGATGTGGTGGTTGGCTCAGGCAGGGGCATGTGGCCCAAACGGGTCCAGTGAAAGTCAGTCCTGGGACTTTGGCTGGAACTATTGGGGAACAGGCTCTGCTTTCTTGCACAGATGTGAATTAGGAGCTGCTCAGGCCACTATGTGGAAAGAATTGCATGAGAATGAAGTAATCAAAGGGAAGCAAGCACTGAGAGATTAGAGAGACTTATCTTGTATAAGTGCCTGTATCCAGCTATGCCTGAGGTGAGGTACCACCCCAGGCCTTTTCAGTCATGCTATCAGTTTTGTTCCTTTTTTCTGTTTTACTCTTGGTGGAGTTATTTTTTTTTCCTTGTTACTTGAATAAGAAAAATACCAAACTAGAAGGCTGGGTGCAGTGGCTCACGCCTGTAATCCCAGTACTTTGGGAGGCCAAGGCAGCTGGATCATGAGGTGAGGAGTTTGAGATCAGCCTGACCAACATGGTGAAATCCTGTCTCTACTAAGAATACAAAAAAATTAGCCAGGCGTGGTGGTGCGTGCCTTTAATCCCAGCTACTCAGGAGGCTGAGGCAGGAGAATTGCTTGCATCTGGGAGGCAGAGGTTGCAGTGAGCCGAGATCGTGCCACTGCACTCCAGCCTAGGTGACAGAGCAAGACTCCATCTCAAAAAAAACAAAAACAAAAACAAAAAAAAAACCAGACTAGTAAATGCAACCATTTACAAATCCCAAGAGACTCTTGAAGATTCTTTTTGTTAGTAGGGAAAACATTCTCCATTTTTCTGCCCACTTTAGGGTTTTCAGAGAAGTTTGGGGGAGAGAAAGGAAAGCAAAGAGGTGGGAAGAAAGAGTCCTTGCAACCCCAAGTTGGGCGAACTCCTCCCAGCTACTTATACCACAGGGTTTTGGGAGCAGAGCCCCTTTCATTAAACTTTTAGGATTCTTGGATGGATAGGGTGGGAATTACACCAGTGAAACTCAGCTTTGTGTGTGCCAGGCATTGGGCCCTGGGATATGCAGTCATGTGTTGTATAATGACATTTTAGTCAATGACAAACCACATGTAAGTCAGTGGTACCATAAGACGATTATGGAGCTGAAAAATTCCTATTGCTTAGTGACATAGCCATTGTAATGTTAGGGTAATGCATTTCTGTGTTTCTGGTGATGCTGGTGTAAACAAATCTGTGCTGCCAGTTCTATAAAAGCATAGCATGTACAATTACATACAATGTATAATACTTGATAATGAACAACTACGTTACTGTTTATTTTATTTTTTTGAGACGGAGTCTTGCTCTGTCGCACAGGCTGGAGTGCAGTGGCGCGATCTTGGTTCACTGCAACTTCTGCCTCACAGGTTGAAGCGATTCTTCTGCCTCAGCCTCCTGAGTAGCAGGGAATACAGGCACCCACCTCCACGGCCAGCTAATCTTTGTATTTTTAGCAGAGATGGGGTTTCACCACACTGCCCAGGCTGGTCTCAAACTCCTGACCTCAAATGATCTGCCCACCTCAGCCACCTGAAGTGCTGGGATTACCCACATGAGACACTGTGCCCAGCCCTGGTGTATTTAGTGTTTTTCATAATTTTAGAATGTATGTCTTCTACTTACATTAAAAAATAGTTAACTATAAAACAGCCTCAGGCAGGTCCTTCAGGAAGCATTCTGGAAGAAGAAGGCATTGTTATCACAGGAGATGACATCTCCAGGCGTGTAATTGCCCAGGCGGGAGTGCAGTGGCACGATCTCGGCTCACTGCAACCTCCGCCTCCTAGGTTCAAGCGATTCTCCTGCGTCAGTCTCCTGAGTAGCTGGGATTACAGGTGCACACCACCATGCCTGGCTAAGTTTTGTATTTTTAGTAGAGATGAGGGTTTCACCACGTTGGCCAGGATGGTCTTGAACTCCTGACCTCAAATGATCTGCCTGCCTCAGCCTCCCAAAGTGCTGGGATTACAGGCGTGAGACACCACGACTGGCAAAATTTTTAAGATACATTTCAGTAAGCTAAGGTTAATTTATTGAAGAAAAGCTTTAAAAAATTTTGCTGTAGCCTAAGCATATGGTGTTTATAAAGTCTACAGTAGTGTACAGTAAGGTCCTATGCCTTCACACTCATTGACTCATCCACAGCATCTTCCAGTCCTGCAAGCTCCTTTCGTGGTAAGTGCCCTATACAGGAGTACCATTTTAAATTCTCTTATACTCTATTCTTACTGTACCTTCTCTATGTTCAGGTACACAAGTACTTACATTGTGTTACAACTGCTTATGGTACATTCAGTAAAGTATCAGGCGGTACAGGTGTGTAGCCTAGGAGCAATAGGCCATACAGCCTAGGTGTTTAGTAGGCTATACAAGGTTTGTGTAAATGCACTTTGCTGTTTGCACAATGCTGCAATCACCTAAGGAGGCATTTCTCAGAACCATCCCGTGATTAAGAGAGGCATGATCGTACAGTCATCATCTCCCTGAAAGCTCAGTCAACCCTGTGCAGTGCTACTGCCACACTCCCCTTTTGCACATGTAGAAATCAAGGATCTTTGGCTCCTCTGAGTGACTTGTTCAAGGTTTCTCAGTTTCCAAGAGATGGAGGTGGGACTTGAATTGAGATTTCCCTTTCTTGAGAACCTGTGGTCCTTAACCATTAAAACCACTTAAGAGGTCTTCTCTCTTGATCACTACCTACTAAGTGATAGGCGCGGTGCTGAGGCGTTCTCTTGATTATGATATTGAGTCTTTAGATTTCGGAGAAACAGGCCGAGCGCGCTGGCTCACGCCTGTAATCTCAGCACTTTGGGAGGCCAAGGCGGGAGGATCACGAGGTCAGGAGATGGAGACCATCCTGGCTAACACGGTGAAACCCCACCTCTACTAAAAATACAAAAATCAGCAGGTGGTGGCGGGCGCCTGTAGTCTCAGCTGCTTGGGAGGCTGAGGCAGGAGAATGGCATGAACCTGGGAGGTGGAGCTTGCAGTGAGCCGAGATCGCGCCACAGCACTCCAGCCTCGGTGACAGAGCGAGACTGTCTCAAAAAAAAAAAAAAAAAAAAAAAAGATTTAGGAGAAACAAGTCCCGAAGCCCTGATCCTAACACGCAAGGGTTAGTGGAGATGTGGGACTTCAACTCAGCTTCTCCGTTGAGTCTGGCTGTCTCCGGGACGCAGTCACCTGCTTGCACACCTCCACGGTGGCGATCCCGCCCCCTTAGTAGCGTCCTTAGCTCGGCACTTCTTGCAGGGAAGTTCCTCTTGGCCCAGACCCTCGTCCTAGGCCCCGCGTGGTGGGGGAAGCGAAAGGGGCAGTGTGGGGAAGTGGCCGAAGGGTCGGGTCCGGGGTGGTCTGCAGAGAGGCAGGCGGCGGTGCGGAGCCGGGAACCACGCGCTCACCCGCGGAGTCGGACGGGCCCGGCGGGGGTGGGCGAGACACTGGGAACAGCGGCCAGCTCCAGAGGGCGCGAGGCGGGGCGCGCGGGGAGGGAGGGGGGCGCGGCGAACGCGCGCGTGCGCAGTTCGTGTGTATGACCGCGGGAGCGCGCGCGGTTGGCGGGCAGTGAGGGTCGCCTCGGCGGCGAGCAGCACGGCGGGAACATGGCGCGCGGAACTGGCGCGCGCGCCTAGCTGGCGGGACCGTTAGCTCGAGGCGGACGCGGCCGGGACCCGGTGGATATGGAGCAGTCGCCGCTGCCGGCGCCCAAGCCGACCCAAGGGCCGACCGCCGCAAGGAGCTGAAGGAGGCGGGAGCCCCAGTCGCCGCGGGCGTCGGCGCCGGTGAGTACGTGAGGGGCTGGGGCCGGGAGACTTTCTTTGTGAAACTCCGGCGGTGGGAGCCGGGCCGGGCCTCAGCGGCTGAGGAGTGCCTGTGAGGCGGAAGGCGTCTCGCAGTCCGGGTTCCATCCCAGCCGCTAGCCGTCAGGCGGCGGGACCTGGTCCGCCGCCTGCCTGCCTCAGTTTCCACGGGAGTGTGTGCGGGTGTGTGAGGGTGTGTATGGGTGTTGGCCTGCGCACACCGGAGGGGGGGTCGGTATACTGTCAGCGCCTAATGTGCGCGGCCCCTCTCCCCTCCCCCCAGTCCCCGTGGGGCGGAACCTGGGGACTGGAGTCCCCCGGAGCAGTAGGCGGCACCCGCGGGGAGACAGGTGTCCGCGCAGCCCGGGAGGCTCAGGTGCTACCTTTCCCTGGTGGGGTTTGTGAGGAGTGAGCTCTTCGTTCCCGGAGGCGAGCAAGTCTGTCGGTGGCTCATCACAGAGCGCTGTTTTGGAAAGCGTTCCACCCACCTCAGCTTCGTGCTGTGTTTGGGCCACTAGTCAGGGGGAAGGATGCTGAGCGACATGGACTTTAGAGGTGGGGCTCCCGCTGGACGGGATGGGTCTGGGCTCTCGAGCTTACCCCCACCCTTTCCTCCCAAACCCGTTAGAGCGTAGGAATCATTGGGAGCGACTGATAAAAATGCCATGGATTGTGGCTCACCTAAGCAGGGAAGCCGATTTGGAACTTAAACAAGCTCCCAAGTTGTGATCAGTCGAGCTTGGCACGCACTGTTTTAGAGAGTAGGCTTCCCGCAAGCAGGAGCCGGTTTTGTGTATACCTCACCATGGCATCTTGGTACCTGGCACGGTGCCTGGCACACGGTAGATGATCAGAAAATATCTGTAGAAAGTCTAAATTATTAGGGAGAGTGCAGCATAGGAGTTCTTGAGACATTTTCAGGAGCTTCTTGAGATTAATATCTGTCAGATTTGTTTTACAGTATATTTTTCTCAGCTCCCAACTTTTGTGGTTGTTTTTAATGCCATGTTTTCAGTATGTTCTAGGCAAAAGCAGGGTATATGTTGCTTAGTATACACTATCGACTAGGCCGGTTGTGGTGGCTCACTCCTGTAATCTCAGCACTTTGGGAGGCAGATTGCTTGAGCCCAGGGGCTTGAGGCTGTAGTGAGCCAAGGAGTTAGAGACCAGTGTGGGAAACATAGCGAGGCTCGTCTCCGCAAAAATTAGCTGGGTGTGGTAACGTGCACTTGCAGTCCCAGCTACTCTGGAGGCTGAGGTGGGAGGATCGCTTGAGCTCAGGAAGTACAAGTTGTAGTGAGCCAAGGTTGTGCCACTGCATTCCATCCTGGATAACACAGCGAAACCCAGTCTCTGAAATAAGTAAATAAATACATAAATGATTATGTATACTCCAGCTAGGTTAAAATTAATTCTGAATCAAAATTCTAAATTAAAATATGCATGTTTCTTTGTCTTCATCATTTGAGAACACTAGGCTTTTAGGATTTCATTCCGTTGAGGCAGGTAAATATCTACATTTTTGACAAAGCAAATATGAATTACTGTTAATTCAAGAAAGGTGGGAATTTGCTTAAACCTGAGTATTTGTAGTCTTTGTGACTTTTTAAAATTTTAAATTTAAATTTTCTTTTTTTTTTCTTTTTTTTTTTGAGATGGAGTCTCACTCTGTCGTCCAGGCTGGAGTGCAGTAGCACAATCAACCTCCACCTCCCGAATTCAAACGATTCCCCTGCCTCAGCCTCTGGTGTAGCTGGCATTACAAGTGTGTGCCACCACGCCCAGCTAATTTATGTATTTTTAGTAGAGAGGAGGTTTCACTGTGTTGCCCAGGCTGGTCCCAAACTCCTTGACCTCAAGTGATCTGCCCACCTTGGCCTCCCAAAGTGCTGGGATTACAGGTGTGAGCCACAGCACCTGGCCTTATTTTTATTTTTTCGAGACAGACTCTCAGTCTGTCGCCCAGGTTGGAGTGCTGTGGCATGATCTCCACTCACTGCAACCTCCACCTCCCAGATTCCAGCGATTCTAATGCCTCAGCCTCCTGAGTATCTGGGGTTACTAGACCCGGGTAATTTTTGTTGTATTTTTTTAGTAGAGACTGGGTTTCCCTATGTTGGCCAGGCTGCTCTGGAACTCCTGGCCTCTAGTGATCCACCTGCCTCTTCCTCCCAAAGTGCTGGAATTACAGGCATGAGCCACTGCCCCCAGCCAATCTTTGTGATATTTTGAAATTGACGTTTATATTTTGTTCAGAGTCAAAGCTAAAATAGAATTGTTTGAAAATTAATATTTCAGGAACTATTTTTTAATTAAGTTGAATTTTATTTTATTAGTTTCATTTCAGTAGCGTTTTAACCTAAAAATATATATATATACATATATACATATATATGTGTGTGTGTGTGTGTATATATATATATATATATATATATGTTTTTTTTGTTTTTTTTTTTTTTTTCCTGAGACGGAGTCTTGCTCTGTCACCCAGGCTGGAGTGCAGTGGAATGATCTTGGCCTCACTGCAGCCTCCACCCTCCTGGCTCAAGCAATTCTCCTGCCTCAGCCTCCCAAGTAGCTGGAACTACAGGTGCCCACCACTACACCTGGCTAATTTTTATATTTTTAGTAGAGATGGGGTTTCACCATGTTGTCCAGGCTGGTTTTGAACTCCTGATCTCAAATGATCTGCCCTCCTTGGCCTCCCAAAGTGCTGGGATTACAGGCGTGAGCCCCCGTGCCTGGCCTAAAAAATATTTTTAAAGACAGGATCTAGCTATGTTGCCTCAGCTGGTCTTGAACTCCCAGTCTTGGCCTCAAGTGATCCTTCTTCCTCAGCCTTCTGAATAGCTGGAAGCACAGCTGTGAGCCAGCACACATGGCTTTTTTTTATTTCTAATAAAAAGGTTAATAGAGTTTCTTGTTTCACTGGACAAAATATGCATATATAGGAAGGAAAGACTTTTGGACTTGAGATTGCGCTGAAGAAGAAAAATGGAAAAATTAAGCATTTTAGTCTCTCAGTGTGTTATTTTTGTAGCTTATACAGATATGTCTTTTTAAAGTGTCTTTAAAAAGCTTTATTGAGATAAAGATAAATGAGATAAATTCACCTACCATGAAATCAACCCCTTGAGTGCAGAATTTTGTGGTTTATAATATGTTCACAGAATCGCACAAACAAGACAGGTATCTAGATACTTTCAGACTATTTTCATCAGTGCACAAGAAATCCCATACCCATTAGCAGTCATCCTTATTCCCTTTTCCCCTAGTCCCTGGCAATAACTAGCTTACTTTCTGTCTCTGAGTTTAGCTGTTCTGGAGGTTTCACAGAATGAAATCTTACTACATATGGTCTTTTGTGATTGACTTATTTCACTTGACACAGTGTTTTCAAGGTTTATCCATGCTGTAGCGTATATCAACACTTCATTCTTTTTTAATGCTGAGTAATCTTTTGAATGGATATATCATATTTTATCAGTTCCTCTGTTGATAGGCACTTGAGTTTTTTTTCCAATTTTTGGCTATTATGCACAATGCTGCTGTGAACATTTGTGTACAAATTTTAGTGTGGATGTATATTTTCATTTCCCTTGGGTATATCCCTAAGGAATACACTATCTGGGTCATATGATAATTGTTTAAGACTACAGGCACGTGCCACCACACCTGGCAAATATTTAAAAATTTTTTGTAGATAAAGGGTCTCGCTATTTTGCCCAGGCTGATCTTGAACTCCTGGCCTCAAGAGATCCTCTCACCTCAGCCTCCCAGAAAGTGTTAGCATTACAGATGTGAGTCACTGCACCTATAAAAGAGGCTCATACCTCTTTTTATGTATTTTTTTTTTTTTTGAGACAGGCTTTCGCTCTGTTGCCCAGGCTGGAGTGCAGTGGTGGGATCACAGCTCACTGCAGCCTGGACCTCTCTCCATATGATTCTAGCTGTGGGTGTCTTTCCTGTAGTTTTTATTATGTTGTGGTATGTTTCTTCTGTACCCGTTTCTTTGAGGATTAATAGCATGAAGGGATGTTGAATTTCATCAAATGCTTTTTCAGTTTCAGTTGACATGATCATACTGTTTTTGTCGTTTATTTGGTTGATATGATGTATCACATTGTATGTTGAGTGACCCTTGCATCCCAGGGATACATCCCACTTGATCATGATGAATTATCTTTTTAATGTTTTACTGAATTTGATTCACTGGTATTTCGTTGAGGATTTTTGCATCAATATTAGAGATACTGGCCTGTAGTTTCCTACTTTGATGCCTTTGTCTGATTTTGGTATCACAGTAATAATGGTCTCATAGAATAAGTTTGGAAGTATTCCCTCCTGTTTTTCAAAATAGTTTGAGTAGGATTTGTACTAGGTCATTAAATTGTTTGGTGTGAAGCCATCAGCAGTGAAGACATCAGTTCCTGGGCTTTTCTTTACTGGGAGACTTTTTCTGATGGCTTCAATCTCATTACTTGTTACCAATCTGTTCTGGTCTTGGATGTTTTCATTGTTCAACCTAGGTAGGTTGTATGCATCTAGGAATTTGCCAATTTCTACTAGGCTTTCCAATTTATTGGTATATAATAGCCAGTTATGATCCTTTGAATTTCTGAAGTATTAGTTGTAATGTCTCCCTTTTTTAATCTGTTGATTTTATTTATTTGAATCTTGTCTCTTTTTTCTTAGTTAGCCTGGTTAAAAGTTTGTCAATTTTGTTTTGCTTTCCAGAAAACCAACTTTTCATTTCATCTTGTGTGTTTTTCCTTTCAGTTTTATTTCTGCTACGATCTTATTTATTTTTCTTATTTTTGGTTTAGTTTGTTCTTACTTTACTAGTTATTTAAGATGTATTGTTTATTTGAAGTTTTTCTTTTGTTTGGATGGTAGGCACTTATAGCTGTAAATCTCTGCCTTTGTACTGCTTTCTGCATAACAAGTTTTGGTATCCTGTGTTTTCGTTACCCTTTGTTTCATGAAATTTTTGAATTTCTGTCTTAGTATCTTCATTGACGCGCTAGTCATTTATTCAGGAGGGTAGTGTTTAACTTCCATGTGATTGTATTGTTTCCAAAATTACTCTTCTTATTGATATCTAGTTTTATTCCTTTGTAGTCAAAGAAGATGGCCACGGAGACAGCAGTGTGGTCAGAGTGGTAGGAGCTGGCCATCGGCGAGAGCTGCTCCATGTCTGGCTGCTGGGTGCTAGAGCCTGTGGCCCACTGGCTTGCCTCACTGTGGTTGGTGGTGGCGGTGACAGAGACTGCAGCATGACCAGAGTGGTAGGACAGGGGCTATCCAGGGCTGCACCTTTCACAGTGTGGGGTGGGTTGGGGGTGCTATCCAGGGTGTCATTGCCTGCATTAGGGGTACTGGTTGGTAGCACTGTACAGGGCTGCACTTCCCATGGCAGGGAGAGTGGGTTATGGGCACTTTCTGGGGCTGCAATGCCCATGGAGGAGGACAGGTTAGGGCACTATCAGGTATACGCTACTGGCGGCATTGGGGGATGGAGGTGGGGGGCGCTATTGAGGGCAGGACTAGCCGTGGAGCGGGGGCGAGTTCGGTGCTATCAGGGGCTGCACTGCTGGCAGTGGTCAGCAGAGTTGGCATCCAAGGAAGGAGTGGTTCTCCTCTCCCTGACTCCACACTCCAGAGGGCAACCCACACTTGGTCATACTGGAATGCGGCAGGCACGCAGCGTTTGCATGGGAATCCTGAGCACGGCAGAGCCCCCACACCCACCATGGTTCCTGGGCCTGTGCACTCTGGGTCTGTGCCTCAGAGGCTGCCAGGCACCCCTGGGGACACCACGGGGGACAGGGCCCTGTGTGTGGAGGCGTCTGGAACAGGAATTGGCACCTGGGTGCGGAGGGCTGGCTGGGTCTGAATTTTTCTGCTTCTCCTGCTCCCCGAGGAGTGCAGCCCCGGTGGGCCCAATGGTTCCTGTGGAGTGGGGAGCTGGGTGCTGTGGTGTCTCCAGCACCCACCCCAGACCCCAGTTCCCGGCCAGCTTGGGCCAAAAGGAGAGGCTGGACTTTGGAGGGTGGGTGTGAGTGCCTTTGCTGAAACTGGCCCCTGCCACCCAGTGGCCAGCATGACAAGTTGAGGCTCTAACCCTTCCACCCCTCACATCTTCCTCTAGGCTTTTCTGGCTTTGCCCACCCAGCTGCTCCGTGCCAGGAGGAGGAGGAGACACCTAGAGCCTGCGACACCACGACTTGCCTCACTGCGGGTGGGTGGCAGCGACAGAGACTGCAGTATGCCAGAGCGGTAGGAGAGCGGCCGCGCTAGGAGGGCAGGCGGCTGCAGCCAGGGTTGGGGGTCAGGCTTACAGCGATGGACGGGCTGCAGCAGTGGCCAGGTGGTAGGAGCCTTGTAGGGCAGGCTGGTGCATTGGCAATGGGCCTGGCTTTGCCCTGCATTGCCCTGTACCTGCCCTACTGTTACATGGACTGTCTCGGCCCTGTCCTGCTCTGGTCCCATCCTGACCCTGTCTTGGCCCTGTGCTACCCTGTCCCTGCGCTGGTCTTGCCCTGGCACTGGCCCTGCCCTGAACCGGCACTGGCCCTGCCCTGAACCTGCACTGGCCTGACCTTGGCTCTGGCCCTGGCTCTGGCCCTACTCCTTGTCCTGACCCTGGTCATGTCATGGCACTGGCCCTGCCAGTGGTCATGGTCCTACTCCTGTTCTGGCCCTGACCTGGCCTTGGACATGTCCTGGTCTTGCTTTGGCCCATCCCTGCCCTGGCCCTACCATGGGCCTGCCTTTTCTGCCCTCTCCTGGCACTGACCTTGCCCTGTCATGGCCCAGTGGTGCCATTGCCCTGCCTTACCCTGCACTGGTTGTGCCTCGGCCCCGCTTGGTGCTGGCCACTCCCTGGACCTGCCCAGACCCTGCCTCGACTTTTGCCCTGCCCTCACTACGGCCTGGCCCTGGCCCTAGCCCTGGTCCTGCCATATCCCTGGCCCTGCCCTTATCCAGGCCCTGCCGCTGCTACTGCCCTGGCCCTGGCCTGGAACCTGGTCCTGTCAAGGACCTGCCCTGACTCTGCCATGGCCCTGGCCCTGCTCTGCCTTGTTCCTGGCCCTGACCCTTTCCTGGCTCTGCACTGGCCTTTCCCTGGCCCTGAGCTGGCAGTGGTCTGCCCCTGGTCTGGCCATCACCCTGCCCTGCTGTGCTCTGGATGTGTCATCACCCTGCCCTGGCCCTACTCTGCCTTTGACCCTGCCCTGGCCTTACCTTGGCCCTCACCCTAGTCTTCGCTAGGCCCTGCTCTGGAGCTGGCCCTAGCACAGACCTGGCCCTGACCCTGGCCCTGGTCTTTGTCCTGCCATAGCCCTGGCCCTGAAGTGGACTTGGAGGTGTCCTGGCCCCGGCGTAACATGGCTCTGCATTGGCCTGTCCCTGCCCTGCCCCTACCATTGCCTTGCCCTGCTCTGCCCTGTCCCAGTACTGACCCGGCCATGCTATTTCCCTGCCCTACCCTGCCTTGGCTGTGCCCTGGCTCAGTTCTGGCCCTGGCCCCGGCCCTGCCCTGGACATGTTCTGACACTGCCTCAGCCTTGGCACTAGCCTGGCTCTTTCTTGGCATCAGTCCTGCTCTCTCTGTGGACCGGCTCTTGTCCTGTCCTCTACTGGCCATACCATGCCCTGCCCTGCCCTGCCCTGACTCAGCCCTGGCTCAGCCCTGGCCCAGCCTTGGCCTTGGCATTGCCCCTGGTCCTGCCATATTTCTTGCCCTGTCCCTACCCTGGCCTTGGCCCTGACCCTTACCTTGCTCTGGCCCTGCCCTTGCCCTAACACAGCCCCTGGCCCTGCCCTGGACCTGTCCTGGCCCTGGCCCTTCCCTGCTTGAGACCTTGCCCTGGTTCTCCTCTGGCCCTGACCCTGAAATGCCTGGCCCTACCCTGGCCTTGCACTGCTCTGGCCCTTGCCCTGGCTCTGGTCCTGTCACTGGCCTAGCCCCAGCCCTGTTGCTGGTCTTACCATGGCCCAGACCCTGCCTTGGCCCTGCCCTGACACTGTCCTGGACCCTGGCTGTGCCAAGATCCTGCACTGTCCTTGCCCTTGTTTTGCTCCTGCCGCAAACCTGGTCCTGCCCAGGCCCTGGCCCTGGCCCTCCCCTGGCTGCTCCCTGGCCCTGCCCAGGTCTTGGCACTGGCCTGGCCCTGCCCTGCCTTGGCCCTATGCTTTCCTGGCCCTGCCTTGACGGCCCTGGTCCTGCCTTGGCCCTAGCCTGGCTTTGACCCTGCCCTGGCCCTACCTTGGCCTTCATCCTAGCCTTACCTGGGCACTGTGTTGTACCTGGTCATAGCACAGACCTGGCTGTGGCCCCGGCCCTGCCATGGCCCTGCCCCAGACCCTAGCCCTGCCAGGTACCTGTCCTGGCCCTGCTCTGGGCCTGGCTTTGTCCCTGGTTCTTAGATGACCCTGGCCCTGCCCCTGCCCTTGTCCTTGCCCTGGCACCGGCCTTGGACATGTCCGTGGTCCTAACCCTGGCCCTGCCCTGGAGCTGCCACTGTCTTGGCCCTGCCCTGTCTCTGGCCCTGCCCCGGCCCTGGCCCTGCCCCGGCCCCAGCCATAGACCTGCCCTGGTTGGTCGTGCCCTACCTTAACCCTGTGCTACCCTGGACCTACTCCACCCTGCCCTGGCCCTGCCCTCCCTTTGGCCCTGCCCTGACCCTGCCTTGGCCCTCACACTGGCCCTAGCACATACCTGGTCCTATCTGTGGCGTTGGCCTGGCATTGACCCCTGCTCCTGACCCTGCTCCTGCCATGGCCCTTGCCTTGCCAATGACCCTGACAGCCCTGGCCCTGTCTTGGCCCTGGCCCTGAACTGGCCCTGCCCTGACCCTGGCCCTGAATTGGATTTGCAGGTGTCTTGTCCCTGATTTAACCTGGCCCTACCATGGCCCTGTCCCTCTCCTGGCTCTGTCCTGGTCTTGTGCTGACCCTGACCCAGACCTTGGCCCTGCCCCAGCCTTGTCCTTGACCTGGCCATGGCCCTGCCTCTGCCCTGGACCAGTGCTGTCACTGGCATGGACCCTGGCCCTGGCCCTTTGCTACTTAAGGCCATACCCTGTCCCAGCCCTGGTCCTGACCCTGTCCTGGCCCTAATTTGGCCTGGCTCTACCCTGGCATGCTATTCTGGCCCTAGCCCTGACCCTGTCCCTGTCCCTGTCCTGGCCCTAGCCCCATTGCTGGTCCTGCCATGGCTCTTATCCTGACATTGCCCTTTCCTGGTCCTGGCCCTGACCCTGTCCCAGCCCTGTTCTGGCCCTGGTCTGAACCCTGGCCCTGCAATGGACCCTCCTTGGTCCTACCCAGACCCTGGTTCTGGCCCTACCTCTGCCCTGGCCATACCTTTGCCCTGGCCTGGACCCCGGTACTGGTCCTTGTCCTGCCCCAGCCGTGGCCCTGGCCCCGCCCTGCCTGTGCCCTGTTCTATCCTGGGCTGGCCCTGCCATGGCCTGGTCTTGCCATTGCCCTGCCCTAGCCTGCCCTGCTTGTGCCCTAGATCTGCCCCGGCCTTTGCCCCTGTCTTGGTTCCAGCCTTGACTCAGCCCTGGACCTTCCCTGACCTTGCCTCAGCCCTGGCACTACCCTGGCCTTGGCTTGGCATTTGCCCTACTCTCTCTATGGCCTGGCTCTGGTCCTGCCCTGCTCTGCTCTTATTCTGTCCTGGCACAGCCCTGGCCCTGCCGTATCACTGGCTCTGGTCCTGCCCTTATGCAGGCCTGACCCTGCCCCTGCCTTGGCTTTGGCCTGGACCTTGGCCATACAGTGACCCTGCCATGACCCTTTCCTGGCCCTGGCCTGGAACTTGGCCCTGCCAAGGACTCGCCCTGGCTCTGTCATGGCCCTGGCCCTTTCCTGGATTTGGATGTGTCCTGTCCCTTATTTGCCCCGGCCCTTCCCTGGCTCTGCCATACCCCTTCTCTGGGGTAGGGCCAGGGTCAGGACCAGGGTAGGGCCATGGTAAGGCCTGAAGATGGGAAGGGCTGGGGCAGCGGCAGGACCAGGGAAGGGTCAGGGCCAGTGATGTGGTAGGACTAGGGGCAGAGCCGGCACTAGGGCTGAGCCGGGGCAGAGCAGGAGAGATTACATTAGGCTATTACATAAAATTTTTATTTTAGATTTTTAAGATAACTATAGTAGTGGTAATAATGTCTATACTATGTTGTTTGTAATAGTAATAATGTTTGCAGTAAATAATCACTAAATTTTAACTAATACTATCTTTGCTTCCAGTAGTGTTCTATGAGTACAATTTTATCAATATGTAAATATGTGAGGCATTGATTCTCACAATAATTCTATGTGCTAGGTACTTAAAGCATTCCCATTTTCCAAATGTAGGAAACAGGCATAAAGAAGTTAAATACTTGGCCAGATTACTCCTGTAATCCCAGCACTTTGGGAGGCCAAGGCAGGCAAATGGCTTGAGCTCAGGAGTTTGGAACCAGCCTGGGCAACATTGTGAAACCCCATCTCTACTAAAAATGCACAAAAAGAGCTGATTTAAGTTTCTTGTAGGATTCTGGTTATAAAACACTGGTCAAACACACAGGGCATGGATAGGGCAGGGCCAGGGACAAGGTCAGGTCAGGAAGGGGCCAGGGCCAAGGCAGGGCCAGAGCTGGACTTGGAGGTGTCCTGGTCTGATTTGCCCTGTCCCAACGTTGGCCCAGCCCTGCTCTGGCACTTCCTGTCATGCCCTGTCCCTGGTCTGAGCATTGGCCCTGGCCCTGTCCTGCTTCTGGCCCTGGCCCTGTCCTGCTTCTGGCCCTGCCCCAGAGTTGACCAGGCACTGCCATGGCCCAGTCCTGCGTTGCCCTTCCCTCTTCTGCCCTGGTGCTGCCATGGCCCTGCTTGGGCCCTAGCTCTGCCTCGACTCTGGACCTGCCCTGACTCTGCTCAGCCCTGGATCTACCCTGACTCTGCCTTGGTGTTGCCCTCCCATCTCTATGGCCTGGCTCTGGCCCTGCCTTGCACAGGCCATGCTCTGCCCTGCATGTCCCAGCCTGGGCCCAGCCCTTGCCCTACCATATTTCTGACCCCAGCCGTACCCTTGTTCTGGCCTTGACCCTGCCGTGGCACTCTCCTGGCCCTTCCTTGGTCCTGCCCTGCCCTTCCATGCCCTGGCCATTCCCTCACCCTGCACTGGTCTTGCCCTGCCCTGGCAGTGCCTTGGCCCTGGCCCTGCCTTCTCCCTGGCCTTGCCCTTTCCCTGCCCTGGCCTGACCGCAGGCCTACCGAGTCCATGAAATGACCCTGGACCTGCCTTGCCATCATCTGTCCTGGCCCTGTATTGTCCCCACCATGCTCTGGTCCAGCGCTTACCCTGGCCCTGTTGCTAGTCCTGCCACTGCTATGGCCCTGCCCTGTTTTTGGCCATGACCTGTGCTACCCTAGCCCTGCCCCGCCTTGGCCTTGGCCCTACCGTGGCCTTTTCCTACCCTGGCCTGGCCATATACTGGCCATTTCTACCCTGGCCTTGCCCTTCCCTGGTCTTGCCCTGCCCTGGCCTTGCCCTGCCCTGGCCTTGGCTTTGCCTTATCCTGGTCCTGGTTCTGCCCTGGCCCTGCCCTTTCTCTGGATCGTCTCTGGTTCTGCCTTCTCCCTGGCCCTGCCCTTGCTCTGGCCCTGTTCCTGGCTCAGCCTTGACCCTGGCCCTGGCCCTGACAATCCCCAGGCCCCACACTGGCCATGCTTGGCCCTGGCCCCTCCTTTGGCCCTGCCCTGGCCCTGTGCTATCTTATTACAGGGCCTTGGCCTTGGCCCTGTGCTATCTTAGTCCTGCCCTGGCCCTGAACTTGCCCTGGCCCTACCCTCACCCTACACTGGCCCTGCCCTACCCTGGCC
This sequence comes from Pan paniscus, assembly GCF_029289425.2. Classification (NCBI taxonomy): domain Eukaryota; kingdom Metazoa; phylum Chordata; class Mammalia; order Primates; family Hominidae; genus Pan; species Pan paniscus. The sequence continues at coordinate 38,052,449 of NC_073267.2, read as the reverse complement.
TTGCCCTGACCTGGCCCTGCCTTTGGCCTGCCCTGGCTCTGGTTCTGCCCTGGCCTTGCCCTTGCCCTGGACCCTCCCTGGCCATGTTTTTACTGTGGTCCTTCTCTGGCCTTGCCCTTGCCCTTTCCCCTTTCTGGTCCTGCCATGTTTCTGGCCCTGCCCTGTCCATGTCCTGCACCAGACTCTGGCCCTGGACCTCCCCGTCCCTGCCCTGCCATACCCTGGCCCGTTCCTTGCTCTACACTGACCCTGCCCTGCCTTGGCCCTGTGCTACCCTAGCCCTGCCCTGGCCTTCTGCTGGCCCTGATCCTGCCATGGCCCTGGCCCTGCCATGTCCCTGCCCTGGCCCTGGTTCTGCCCTACTTCTGGCCCTGGCCTTGGTCCTCTTATGTCCCTGGCTGTGACCCTGCCCCTGGTTTTTCTCTGGCCATGACCCTGCCCCGGTTCTGTCCTATCCCTGGCCCTGTCTCAGTTCTGTCCTAGCCCTGGCCTTTCACAGTGCTTTATGCTTAGTAAGGGCTCCATAGTGTCTGTGAGTTGAATGTTGTGTTCATAGTATCTGCCAAAACAGAAAGAAAAAAAACCAAAATCTGAAGATGAGAAGTTAAAGCTTTGTATATAATATGCCTTGAATTGTAAGTGCTTGTTATTAGTTGTATTACATGTAGGTCATGGTTTTGTACACATAACTCCAAACCATTGATACTGTTAAAAAAAAATGAATATATGAAAGAATATATAAACATAAGAATGTATGAGTATCTAATGACCTCTCCAAATTAATTTTTATTTTTAGCTCTATGAGATTTTTCTCAGTGTAACAAATGTTTATTCCTATGTAATTAAGGGCATATTTCCTGTACAGAATATTCATATTACTTAATTGAAAATTATATAATGCAAAAATATAATACTATTTTTAGGCCAGGCATGGTGGCTCATATCTGTAATCCCAACATTTTGAGAGGCCAAGTTTGGAGAATCATTTGAGTCCAGGAGTTGACCAGCCTGGGCAACATATTGAGACCTTTTCTTTATTCAGTAAATAAATAGGATGGGCACTGTGGCTCATATCTGTAATCCCAGCATTTTGGGTTGCGAAGGCAGGAGGATTGCTTGAGCCCAGGAGTTTGAGACCAGCCTGGGCAGCATAGCAAGACTCCATCTCTACAAATAATAAAATATTAACCAGGTGTGGTGGTGCGCACCTGGGGTCCCAGCTAGCTGGGAGGCTAAGGTGGGAGGTTTGCTCGAGGCTGCAGTGAACTGTGAATGCACCACTGCATTCCAGCCTAGGCCACAGAACAGGACCTTGTCTACCAATAAATAAGTAAAAATATAAATTAAAATAAGTAAAAAGAAATATAAGTAAATATAAATATAAATACATATAAATATAAAAATGAATACATGAAAACAAACAATTTTTAAATTTAACATCACTGAGGGCATCCTATCCATTTCATTTCATGATTCCATTACATCATTTCACTTAGATGAAATGATAAGATTACTTGAGATGAGATGAAATGATGAGATGAAATGATGAAATAATGAGATGAAATTTTGAGATGAAATGGTGAGTAGAAATGATGAGATGAAATGATGAGATAAAATGACAAAATTGAAATTGAAAGGAGATGAGATGAGATGATGGATGAAATGATGAGATGAAACGAGATGAAATGATGAGAAGAAATGATGAGATGAAATGAAATGAAATAATGAAATGAAATGATATGAAATAATGAAATTGAGATGAGATGATATGAGATAAAATGATGAGATGAAATGAGATGAACGATAAGATGAAATGATGAAATGAGATGATAAGACGAAATGATGAGATGAAATGATGAGATGAAATGAGATGAAAAATGAGATGAAATAATGAAATGAGATGAAATGAAATGAAATAATGAAAGGAAATTATGAAATGTAATGATGAAATAATGAAATGGCAATGATGAGATGAGATGAAATGATGAAATGATGAGATGAGATGAAATGATGAGATGAAATGAGATTAAATGATGAGATTAAATGATGAGATGAGATGTGATGAAATGAGATGAAATGATGACATGATATGATGACATGAAATCAGATGAAATAATGAGATGAAATGAGATGAAATGATGAGATGAGATGAAACAAGATGAGATGAAATGTGATGAGATGAAATGACATAATGAAATGAAATAATGAAATGAAATGATGAAATTGAATAATGAAATGGAAATGATGAGATGAGATGCAATGAGTTGAAATGATGAGATGAAATGAGATGAAAAGATGAGATGAGATGTGATGAAATGATGACATGAAATGACATAAAATGAGATGAAATAAGATGTAATGATGAAATGAGATAAAATGATGAGATGAGATGAAATGAAATGGTGAGATAAAATGATGATATGCAATGATGAAATGAAATGATGAGATGAATGATGAGATGAAATGATGAGATAAGAGATGATGAGATGAAATGATGAGATGAAATGATGAGATGAACTGATGAGATGAAATGAAATGAAATGAAATAATGAAATAATGAGATGAAATGATATGAAATAATGAAATAAAATGAAATTGAAATAAAATTGAAATGAGATGAGATGAAATGATAAGATGAAATGATGAAATAAAATGATGAAATGATGAGATGTGATGAGATGAAATGATGAGATGACATGACATGAAATAATGAAATGAAATAATGAAATGAAACTGAAATGAGATGAGAGGATATGAGATGAGATGAAATGATGAGATGAAATGATAAGATGAAATGAGTTGATGAGATGATGAGATGAAATGATGAGATGAAACGATGGGATGAAATTAGATGAAATGAAATTAGATGAAATGTAATGAGATGAAATGAAATGACATAATGAAATGAAAAAATGAAATAATGAAATGAGGTGAAATTAAATGAGATGATGAAATTAAATGATGAAATGAAATAATGAAATGGAAATGAAATGGAAATGATGAGATGAGATGAAATGAGATGAATGATGAGATGCAATGATGAGATGAAATGATGAAATGATGAGATGAGATGAGATGTAATGACGAGATGTAATGAAATGAGATGAATGAGATGAAATAATGAAATTGAATTGAGATGAGATGAAATGAGATAAAATGAGATGAAATAAGAAATGATGAGATGATGAGATGAGATGAAATGAGATGAAATGAGATTAAATGATGAGATTAAATGATGAGATGAGATGTGATGAGATGAGATGAAATGAGATGAAATGAAATGACATAATGAAATGAAATAAATGAAATGATGAAATTGAATAATGAAATGGAAATGATGAGATGAGATGCAATGAGTTGACATGATGAGATGAAATGAGATGAAATGATGAGATGAAAAGATGAGATGAGACGAGATGTGATGAAATGATATGAAATGACATAAAATGAGATGAAATAAGATGCAATGATGAAATGAGATGAAATGAGATGAGATGAAATGAAATGGTGAGATAAAATGATATGGAATGATGATATGAAATGAGATGAATGATGAGATGAAATGATGAGATAGGAGATGATGAGATGAAATGATGAGATGAAATGAAATGAAATGAAATAATAAAATAATGAGATGAAATGATATGAAATAATGAAATAAAATGAAATTGAAATAAAATTGAAATGAGATGAAATGAAATGATAAGATGAAATGATGAAATAAAATGATGAAATGATGAGATGTGATGAGATGAAATGATGAGATGACATGACATGAAATAATGAAATGAAATAATGAAATGAAATTGAAATGAGATGAGAAGATACGAGATGAGATGAAATGATGAGATGAAATGATGAAATGATAAGATGAAATGAGTTGAGATGATGAGATGAAATGATGAGATGAAAAGATGAGATGAAATGATGAGATGAAATGATGAGATGAAATTAGATGAAATGAAATTAGATGAAATGTAATGAGATGAAATGAAATGACATAATGAAATGAAAAATGAAATGAAATAATGAAATGAGGTGAAATTAAATGAGATGATGAAATTAAATGAAATGAAATAATGAAATGGAAATGAAATGGAAATGAGATGAGATGAAATGATGAGATGCAATGATGAGATGAAATGAAATGATGAGATGAGATGAGATGTAATGAGATGTAATGAAAGATGAAATGAATGAGATGAAATGAAATAATCAAAGGAAATTGAATTGAGATGAGATGAGATGAAATGATGAGATAAAATGAGATGAAATAAGAAATGATGAGATGAAATGATGAAATGATGAGATGAGATGAAATGATGAGATGAAATGAGATTAAATGATGAGATGAGATGTGATGAAATGAGATGAAATGATGACATGATATGATGACATGAAATCAGATGAAATAATGAGATGAAATGAGATGAAATGATGAGATGAGATGAAATGAGATGAGATGAAATGTGATGAGATGAAATGACATAATGAAATGAAATAATGAAATGAAATGATGAAATGGAATAATGAAATGGAAATGATGAGATGAGATGCAATGAGTTGAAATGATGAGATGAAATGAGATGAAATGATGAGTTGAAAAGATGAGATGTGATGAAATGATGACATGAAATGACATAAAATGAGATGAAATAAGATGTAATGATGAAATGAGATAAAATGATGAGATGAGATGAAATGAAATGGTGAGATAAAATGATGATATGCAATGATGAAATGAAATGATGAGATGAATGATGAGATGAAATGATGAGATAAGAGATGATGAGATGAAATGATGAGATGAAATGATGAGATGAACTGATGAGATGAAATGAAATGAAATGAAATAATGAAATAATGAGATGAAATGATATGAAATAATGAAATAAAATGAAATTGAAATAAAATTGAAATGAGATGAGATGAAATGATAAGATGAAATGATGAAATAAAATGATGAAATGATGAGATGTGATGAGATGAAATGATGAGATGACATGACATGAAATAATGAAATGAAATAATGAAATTGAAATGAGATGAGAAGATACGAGGTGAGATGAAATGATGAGATAAAATGATGAAATGATAAGATGAGTTGATGAGATGATGAGATGAAATGATGAGATGAAACGATGGGATGAAATTAGATGAAATGAAATTAGATGAAATGTAATGAGATGAAATGAAATGACATAATGAAATGAAAAAATGAAATAATGAAATGAGGTGAAATTAAATGAGATGATGAAATTAAATGATGAAATGAAATAATGAAATGGAAATGAAATGGAAATGATGAGATGAGATGAAATGAGATGAATGATGAGATGCAATGATGAGATGAAATGATGAAATGATTAGATGAGATGAGATGTAATGATGAGATGTAATGAAATGAGATGAATGAGATGAAATAATGAAATTGAATTGAGATGAGATGAAATGAGATAAAATGAGATGAAATAAGAAATGATGAGATGAAATGATGAGATGAGATGAAATGAGATGAAATGAGATTAAATGATGAGATTAAATGATGAGATGAGATGTGATGAGATGAGATGAAATGAGATGAAATGAGATTAAATGATGAGATTAAATGATGAGATGAGATGTGATGAAATGAGATGAAATGATGACATGATATGATGACATGAAATCAGATGAAATAATGAGATGAAATGAGATGAAATGATGAGATGAAATGAGATGAGATGAAATGAGATGAGATGAAATGACATAATGAAATGAAATAAATGAAATGATGAAATTGAATAATGAAATGGAAATGATGAGATGAGATGCAATGAGTTGACATGATGAGATGAAATGAGATGAAATGATGAGATGAAAAGATGAGATGAGACGAGATGTGATGAAATGATATGAAATGACATAAAATGAGATGAAATAAGATGCAATGATGAAATGAGATGAAATGATGAGATGAGATGAAATGAAGTGGTGAGATAAAATGATATGGAATGATGATATGAAATGAGATGAATGATGAGATGAAATGATGAGATAGGAGATGATGAGATGAAATGATGAGATGAAATGATGAGATGAAATGAAATGAAATGAAATAATAAAATAATGAGATGAAATGATATGAAATAATGAAATAAAATGAAATTGAAATAAAATTGAAATGAGATGAAATGAAATGATAAGATGAAATGATGAAATAAAATGATGAAATGATGAGATGTGATGAGATGAAATGATGAGATGACATGACATGAAATAATGAAATGAAATAATGAAATGAAATTGAAATGAGATGAGAAGATACGAGATGAGATGAAATGATGAGATGAAATGATGAAATGATAAGATGAAATGAGTTGAGATGATGAGATGAAATGATGAGATGAAAAGATGAGATGAAATGATGAGATGAAATGATGAGATGAAATTAGATGAAATGAAATTAGATGAAATGTAATGAGATGAAATGAAATGACATAATGAAATGAAAAATGAAATGAAATAATGAAATGAGGTGAAATTAAATGAGATGATGAAATTAAATGAAATGAAATAATGAAATGGAAATGAAATGGAAATGAGATGAGATGAAATGATGAGATGCAATGATGAGATGAAATGAAATGATGAGATGAGATGAGATGTAATGAGATGTAATGAAAGATGAAATGAATGAGATGAAATGAAATAATCAAAGGAAATTGAATTGAGATGAGATGAAATGATGAGATAAAATGAGATGAAATAAGAAATGATGAGATGAAATGATGAAATGATGAGATGAGATGAAATGATGAGATGAAATGAGATTAAATGATGAGATGAGATGTGATGAAATGAGATGAAATGATGACATGATATGATGACATGAAATCAGATGAAATAATGAGATGAAATGAGATGAAATGGTGAGATGAGATGAAATGAGATGAGATGAAATGTGATGAGATGAAACGACATAATGAAATGAAATAATGAAATGAAATGATGAAATGGAATAATGAAATGGAAATGATGAGATGAGATGCAATGAGTTGAAATGATGAGATGAAATGAGATGAAATGATGAGTTGAAAAGATGAGATGAGATGTGATGAAATGATGACATGAAATGACATAAAATGAGATGAAGTAAGATGTAATGATGAAATGAGATGAAATGATGAGATGAGATGCAATGGTGAGATAAAATGATATGAAATGATGATATGAAATGATGAGATGAATGATGAGATGAAATGAGATAAGAGGAGATGATGAGCTGAAGTGATGAGATGAAATGATGAGATGAAATGATGAGATGAACTGATGAAATGAAATGAAATAATGAAATAATGAGATGAAATGATATGAAATAATGAAATAAAATGAAATTGAAATAAAATTGAAATGAGATGAGATGAAATGATAAGATGAAATGATGAAATAAAATGATGAAATGATGAGATGTGATGAGATGAAATGATGAGATGACATGACATGAAATAATGAAATGAAATAATGAAATTGAAATGAGATGAGAAGATACGAGGTGAGATGAAATGATGAGATAAAATGATGAAATGATAAGATGAAATGAGTTGATGAGATGAAATGATGAGATGAAAAGATGAGATGAAATGAGATGAAATGAAATGATGAGATGAAATTAGATGAAATTAGATGAAATGTAATGAGATGAAATGAAATGACATAATGAAATGAAAAAATGAAATGAAATAATGAAATGAGATGAAATTAAATGAGATGATGAAATTAAATGATGAAATAATGAAATGGAAATGAAATGGAAATGATGAGATGAGATGAAATGAGATGAATGATGAGATGTAATGATGAGATGAAATGATGAAATGATGAGATGAGTTGAGATGTAATGATGAGATGTAATGAAATGAGATGAAATAAGAAATGATGAGATGAAATGATGAAATGCTGAGGTGAGATGAGATGAAACGAGATGAAATGATGAGATGAAAGGATGAGATGAAATGATGAGATGAGATGAAATGAGATGAGGTGAGATGAGATGAAATGAGATGAAATGATGAAATGATGAGATGAGATGAGAAGAAATGATGAGATGAAATGAGGTAAGATGAGATGAAATGATGAGATGAGATTAAATGAAATAAAGTGAAATGAAATGAAATAATGAAATTGAGATGAGACGAAATGAGTTAAACTGATGAGATGAAATGAGAAGAAATGAGATGAAATGATGAAATGATGAGATGAGATGATGAGATGATGAGATGAAAAATGATGAGATAAAAAAGAGATGAAATGATGAGATGAATTGAAATGAGATGAAATGAAATAATGAAATAATGAAATGAGATGAAATGATGAAATGATATTGAAATGAAATTGAAAGATGAGATGAGATGAAACGATGAAATGTTGAAATGAAATGATGAAATGAAGAGATGTGGTGAGATGAAATGGTGAGCTGAAATGATGAGACAAAATGAAATGAAATGAGATTAAATGAGATGAAAAATGATGATATGAAAAATGATAAGATGAAATGAGATGAGATGAATTGAGATGAGATGAGATGAAATAATGAAATTAGGTGAAATAATGAAATGAGATGAAATGAAATAATGAAATGAAATTGAAATGAGATGAGAAGAAATGATGAGATGAAATGTTGAAATGAAAGGAGGAAATGATGAGATGAGAAGAAATGATGAGATGAAATGTTGAAATGAAAGGAGGAAATGATGAGATGAGATGAAATGATGAGATGAAATGAATTGAGATGAAATGATGACATGAAAAATGATATGAAAAATGATGAGATGAAATGAGATGATATGAAGTGACATAATGAAATAAATGAAATTAGATGAAATTAAATGAAATAGTGAAATGAAATAATGAAAATGAAATGGAAATGAGATGAGATTTGATGAAATGATGAGATGATATGATGAGATAAAATGAGATGAAATGATGAAATGAGATGAAATGATGAGATGAAATGATGAGGTGAAGTGATGCACTGTCACGTGTGTGTCTGTTCTTTTTCCCAACCAACAAAAATTATAATTCATTTTAATTTTATTATTTAATAATATTCTTAAGAGTTGAAGGAAAAGTAATATCTACATTATGGGTTACAATCTAAGTATAAATAATACATAAATATATTAAAACTTACAAAGAATATGTTTTGGAATCAAATATACCATGCTTCTGTGATGACAGTTATTTCATGCTGGTTGTCACAATTTTACATGAAAAACTAATGAAAAAATGTTTTTAACTGTTTCTAAAAATAAGTTTCCAAAAGAGTTTTACATTCGAAATATGAAAAAGATGTCTTTGCGTTCCTTAATCTGATGAGATTTTCACACTCTGCACATGATAATTGTTAGATTTTTATTGTGTTGATAAATTGTATATCAAATAAAAAATGTTATTACCTCTTAAATTAGGATTTTTAGGTGATATAGGCAGAAAGGAAGGCAAGTTTTTATAACTTTGTCTAAATGAACTTTCTAAATGCCTGAGTATTAAAAGATAACGTCTATAAATCACAATGTATATATTACTATATGACCTAGGACCAATCAAAACCGTTACCTCTGATAACATTATATTGTGCCCAATATAAAATAGATATAATAATACCTCAAACTTAAATCCAGGCATTGTCATTGAATATCTTAAGAATATGCAGCAAAGGTGCTTTTAAAAATACAAGCTAGTGATTGTACTAAATTTGTAAATCACATAGGATAGTGGGTCATTTTAAGAATATTAGTTATTTCAATCTATAAACGTGGATGTCTTTCCTTTTTTGTGTTTTCTTTAATTTCTTTCATTAATATTTGTCATTTTTGTTGTAGAAATCTTTTACTTCCTTGGTTAAATTTATTTCTAAGTACATTTTTGTAGCTATTGTAAAAGGAATTGCTTTCTTAATTTCTTGTTTCAGCTAGTTTACTATCAATATATAGAAATGCTACTGATGTTTGTATGTTGATTTACATCCTGCAACTTTATTAATTTCATGTATCAGCCTAAGAAGCTTTTGGTAGCATCTTATTTTTTTCCGTGTATAAGATCACATTGTCTTTAAACAAGGACAATTTGACTGTCTCCTTTCCAATTCAGATATCCTTTATTTCTTTCTCTCACCTAATTGTCCTGGCTAAGACTTTCACTATGTGAAATAGGATTGGTGAAAATAGGCATCCTTTTCTTGTTACAGTAAAATCTTTTTCTTGTTCACGGTAAAATCTTTCACCTTTTCCACACTCAGTATGATCTTAGCTGTAGATTTGTCCTTTATGTCCTTCTGTGTTAAGGCATATATTTTCTATACTAAATTGTTAAGAGGTTTTTTGTCATGTAAGAATATTTAATTTTGCCAAATGCTTTTATTGTGTTTATTAATTTGATCATATGGTTTTCAGTATATATCCAAAGGAAAGAAAATCAGTATATCGAAGAGTTACCTGCACCTGCATGTTTATTACAACACTATTCACAATAGCCAAGATATGGAATCAACAAAAGTGTCCATCAACAGATGAATGGATAAAGAAATGTGACATACATATATAATGGAATATTATTTAGTCATAATAAAGAACAAAATCCTGTTATTTGTGGCAACAAGAATGCAAGTGGAGGGCATTATGTTAGGTGAAATAAGCCTGGCATAGAAACATAAACACCACATAACTACGTGTTCTCACTTATGTATGGAAGCTAAAATTTTTAATCTCGTAGAAGTAGATAGTAGAGTTTTGGTTACCATATCCTGGAAAGAGTAGGAGAAAGAAGAGTATAAGAAAAATGTGGTTAATACATACAAAATTACAGCTGGAGAGAAGGAAGAAGTTCTAGTTCTCTACAGCACTGTTGGGTGACTGTAGTTAACGGGAATTTATTGTGTGTTTTCAAATAACTAAAATAAAAGATTTTGAATATTCTCACTGCAAAGAAATAATACATGATTTAGGTAATGGATATGATAATGACTGTGACTTGATCTTTATGCATTGCATAAATATATCAAAATATCACTCTGTACCCCATAACATGTACATTTATTATATGTCAAAGTAAATTTAAAAGAGAAAAAATGAGGTAAAGGTAAATGTACAGAATTTAATTACTTTTTCTTCTATAAAACCCAAGAGTCAGTACCAAGAAGAGTCAATTTATTAGTTTTCTAAAATAAAAAAAATCGAAGTCGCCAAAAAAGAGCAATATCCAAGAAAACATTGAAAATGAAACACAACATTTAGTAAGAATAGAAAACTTGGGCACTGTATCACCCTGTTCCTAGATACCGATTTACTGATAGCAATTTAAATAGAATTTTATTCTATCTAATTCGTTTATACTCCCAGAGTTCGAAATTACATTTTACCTACAATAAATGAGATAACACTTGCAAATTATATGGTACTCTGCCTAACACACGTTAATAACTCAATACATGTTAGCAATAAACTTTTAGTATAGTAGTCAAAGTATTAACTTCTCACATTGCAAAGTTCCTTCAAAGACATGAATACAACCTTTCTAATGACTCCTTGTTCATCAAGATACCTCTTCAAATTATTCTATTTGTTTCATTCAGTATATTATCTGTGTATACCGATATGATATTACACTCTTTTTTTTTTTTGAGATGGAATCTCATTCTGTTACTGATGCTGGAGTGAGGTGGCATGATCTCGATTCACTGCAACCTCCACCTCCCAGGTTCAAGCGATTCCCCTGTCTCAGCCCCCCAAGTAGCTAGGACTACAGGTGCACACCACCATGCCTGGCTAATTTTTGTATTTTTAGTACAGTCAGAGTTTCACCCTGTTGTCCAGGCTGGTCTCGAACTCCTGACCTCAGGTGATCCACCCACCATGGTCTCCCAAAGCGCTGGGATTACAGGCATAAGCCACCGCACCCAGCCTGATATTGCACTCTTGGATTTTGAACACTGAATATCTTTTTGAAAGATTACACCTCTTTACCTCTGTGCTTCAGAAATTCTTTTCCTTCAAGTGTTCTAAGAGTCTAATGAAGAATGAAGTCATGTTTTATCACTTTTGTCCTTAAAGATTTCAGACATGCTGAAACTGATTGAAGTATCGTTTGCTACCAGATAGATTAATTATCTCTAGTTGTAGGAGTGGATACATCTTTAATGGTATATTTTGGTTTATTTTCTTATTTTTGATGCAGTGTTCTATAAATAATTTATTAAACCTGGCATCCTTGGGTGAGCATGGATTTTTCAACTTTGGTGTTATATTGTGTTTGCTTTTAAAAACTGCTTTTGAGGCCGGGTATGGTGGCTCTTGCCCATACCCAGCACTTTGGGAGGCCAAGGTGGGCGGATTACCTCAGGTCAGGAGTTCAAGACCAGCCTGGTCAACATGGCAAAACCATGTCTCTACTGAAAACACAAAATTAGCCAGGCATGGTGGTACATGCTTGTAGTCCTAACCACTCAGGAGGCTGAGGCAAGAGAATCACCTGAACCTGGGAGGCAAAGGTTGCTAGGTTGCTGTGAGCCAAGTTCGCACCATTGCACTCCAGCCTGGGTGAAAAGAGCAAAACTCTGTCTCAAAAAAAAAAAAAAAAAACCCACCAAAAACTGCTTTTGAATGGAGTTGTACATACAATCTTTATGAAAAAAATTATCAAGTGCATAAGTTCATAATAGAAAGACCAATAATACTCCAGGCACAAGTTAGTACTAAAAAAGTTGTGTTGAATATTCTCTAATACAACATGCTTTTTCCCTTCATGAACGATTTGTGTTTTACTGAGAAGAGTCATTGTTTATGGTAGACATTAGACTACAGATGAATATTTACTTTAAACACTCTTAGTTGCTTTCTTAATTTTATATCTGCTGCTTTATGCTTCTGTTTATTTTCATTCTTTCCAATGTCCACATTCTAGTAAATTTGAATATTTTAATCCAAGTTTATATACTATTTAATATTGCTTGTATAGTTTAGTATTTTTAAGACTCAAAAAGGTTTACAGAAAGAAGAAAAAGATCAACATGTTATTAATCATTTAAAGATCATTTTAAAATCTTTGACCTTTATATTTTAATGAATAAAATGTTGGTAGTTATTAGTATTAAATAATTTATGTCTTTTGGACTTAGCATCCAGTATTTCTTTTTTAATAAAGAAAATAATTATTCTCTTGCAATATACTATGTTTATCTGGGTTTTGAAAAATGATGTTTCCTAATATGAGAAAGCCATTTACATTTTTAAATCTACAAAGGCAAATGGAATGGTACTAAATTATTTAGATAATAATGTTTAGATGGTGGCCCTTATAACATTCTTTCTATACTTCCTACAGAGTTGGGGATATGCAATCCTAGAATATTTCTGGGAGCTAATCCTTTAGCTTGATGAATGAAACAAGACTTTTAAATAAAATTAAACTTTCAAATTATCCAGGTAATGGGCCTGTCTTTTAATTCAATGGATATGGAGCATAATGAATTATCCCCTGTTCATTGGGTAATAAGTTCTCATTCTTAACTTCTAATACTCAAAATGTCCTTTAATTTTTAATTTTCAATAGTCATATCATTATCCCTAGGTATTTTAGCTTCTATCTTAAATTCTAAAATAATTTTGAAACAGGAGAAAGTATTCTTTATTACTATATGTATTAAACATCATGGTTTTCAAATTTAACTGCAAATGTACCTTTTCATTGCTTCTTGATGGCGCCCTTCACCCTATCCATATTGTCACTACCAAGTGGTGATTACTTTTCAGGTTCACATACTTGTTCTTTAGAAAAATCTTCTCTGTGCCTTATAAAGAATATGATTGTTGGCATTCAAAAGCCAGGGAAGTATACATTATTAGCCTGTTGCCTAACTCATTTCTTTAAGAAACTACACTAATTACCCACATACTTATGTTTTTATTTCCTCATTATTTCTGGAGAAAACAAATACTGCTAACATGATATTTGTAAGAGAGAAAAGTCTTTTCTTGAAAAGTGCTGTCATTGTAGTACTAACTTATAGTATCAACTTCTTTATCAACTCCTTACACACTTTTTATTCTGAGAGAAATAAAAAAGCTAAAAGTGAAATGACTTTTTTTACTCTCCATATTATAAGCACCCATCTTGGTAATTTAGGGTCTTTATAGTTAGGGTAAGTTGTGTCATACCGAGGTTACAAAATAATAAGTATTTTGTCTCTTTGGGCCTTTCCTTATTCAGTAATACTGTCAGTTTGGCTTTTTTTCTAGGTCAACTTATTGATCTCAGTATTCTGAAATAATATGTTTACTATCTTTTGATAAGCATTTAAAATATTAGATTTATTGTTACTCTTCTGCCTTCATTGGGCTGGAAGAATAATTGTTTCTCTCACTCCACAAAAGCCAAGTTGCAGAGAAAAACACATAGACATTCAACTGCAAAGCAGAGAAACTTGACTATTTCCTGCAATTTTAAAGTGTATATTGAATAAAACCATCTTTTTATTTTCTTTTTTGCTCACTGGCAAATATTAACAACATCAAGTGTGTTATTATAATGTTATCTAGTTAAAAATCTCAAAAAGTTTTCATAATTACCATTTAAAAATATATAAATAGGTGACCTAATGTTAATTTTTATTGTCTGAGACCATGTCTGTTATTTCACTCTTTAAATTCAGTTACTAATGCAGAACCTAGCACTTAGTGGATACTCAAAAGTTATTTGCTGGATAAAAAAAGGTTAAACATGTAATATATACAAAATGTACTAGAAAAAATGCACCAAACAATTTTGTTATAGCAGTTTAATGTTAGAATATTGCCTTTAAAAGATAATATAGTTTTCAGGTGTCTAAAGTGATTTTGTAATATTTGTGCACATATAAAATAATATTTCCAAAAATGTAATCCAGTGAGGCAATATACTTTCTAAATTCTAGATTTATAATTTAGGGTTTAAATTATAAAATCATTAAGACACAAGTGAAATATAGTCAAATATCCCCTTGGAAAAAAATTAAGTGGCCTCTAAAGTGAGGTATTCATATATGTAATTTTACAATCCTCTAGTGATAGAATTAATTAAATACACCACCAAATTGATTAATTCCTACAGTGTTAAAAGAGAAGCACTAATAATGCCAGTGACCATGTAACATGGATTAAGCTACAAGTCATAGAAATGTGATGAGAAGCCTCAGCGCTGTAAAACAGAGGGTGGAGGAAAGCTTTTCCTCTCTCAAATGAGATTTGCCAAGTATACTTCTTGAAGAATAGGAAGTTGAAGTGTTCAGGACTTTTATGTCTATTCTACTTTGGCTTAGTTTACATGATTCTTAGTTTATTAGCCTAGAAATGGCCAAGAAAACTTAAGGCTCAATAATTAGTTATAAATATGAAATATCCCCAATTTTTAAGATTAAAACAACTTATAAATGTATGTCTGTAAAAATTGTGTATATTTTTACAGAACATCTATTTCTTTTTTTATTTTTTTATTATACTTTGAATTCTAGGGTACACATGCACAATGTGCAGGTTTGTTTGCATGTGAATACATGTGCCATGTTGGTGTGCTGCACCCATTAACTCATCATTTATATTAGGCATATCTCCTAATGCTATCCCTCCCCCCTCCCCCCGCCCCACAACAGGCCCTGGTGTGTGATGTTCCCCTTCCTGTGTCCAAGTGTTCTCATTGTTCAATTCCCATCTATGAGTGAGAACATGCGGTGTTTGGTTTTTTGTCCTTGTGATAGTTTGCTAAGAATGATGGTTTCCAGCTTCATCCATGTCCCTACAAAGGATATGAACTCATCATTTTTTATGGCTGCATAGTATTCCATGGTGTATATGTGCCACATTTTCTTAATCCAGTCTATCGTTTTTGGACATTTGGGTTTGTTCCAAGTCTTTGCTATTGTGAGTAGTGCCACAATAAACATACGTGTGCATGTGTCTTTATAGCAGCATGATTTATAATCCTTTGGGTATATACCCAGTAGTGGGATGGCTGGGTCAAATGGTATTTCTAGTTCTAGATCCCTGAGGAATGGCCACACTGTCTTCCACAATGGTTGAACTAGTTTACAGTCCCAACAGTGTGAAAGTGTTCCTATTTCTCCACATCCTCGGCAGCACCTGTTGTTTCCTGACTTATTAATGATCGCCATTCTAACTGGTGTGAGATGGTATCTCATTGTGGTTTTGATTTGCATTTCTCTGATGGGTCTATTTATTTAAAACAAAGGGAGGGAAGTCTCATTTACATTAGTTTTTTTCATAGCCTTTTGAACTTTGCAATTTCTATGTTTCAGAACCTATTTCTTACAGTTTTTCTATGCTAAACTCTGTCCTGGTCAGTTCTAGCGTGTATGAAGAACCAAATGATGTAACTGTATGCGACCTGGCTGTAGTGGAACAAATTTGACTCTTAAGTATGCAGGCTCTAATTTTCCTGTCTGGTTTTGGTAAGTATTCCTTACACAGGTTTTTTCTTTGAAAATCTGGGATTGAGAGGTTGATGAATGAAAATTAATCCTTTCACTTTGTTGTGTATAGGTTTGCAATAATTAGGTCAGAGTGGAGTTTTAAGGTCATGGAGGGGGCTGATGACTTACAAATAATGGGCTCTGATTGGGCAACTACTCACCTGAGTTCCTTCCACTTGACCTAATTAAGCTTGTGAAATTTACACTAAGCCATGAGCTCATCTTTAAAAAGTTTTATTAAAAGATTTTCAGCTGTTCCAAATAGGACTTATTGGTGGAATGTGTTTTAAAGGATCATATCAGATGAATGAAAGGTATTTGATCCTTTGTTTCCTTAATAATAAAATGATGGTTTGGAAAAATAGGCTAGAGTCTAACCACAGTGCTATTATTAGGCTTTCTTGTTAAACATAGGTCTAAGCCTAAGTATGTCAATACAACAAATACTTACTGTTTCATTTCTAGTAATAAAAAAATAAAGTCTTTCTGGCATAAGGATGATTTTCATCTGGTTATTTTGAAACATTTTTGTAAAATAAATTTCCATCTCTAAAGAACATTTTTAATTTGTAAGGAGGGGTATGTCTCTGTGCACTGGAAGAGAGGGAGGACTAAATCACTGAGAAGTCTTATGATAAAGAAGCCATTGGCTTAAATCAGCAAAGCAAGCCATCCCTTGGGTTAAGGTGTTTTTCCTGGCCATCCTGTCTTGACTAGAACTTTACCTACACCTTCCTTTTTGGTTTAGGCAAATTATAATATCTAAACCTGAAGTCTCAGCTCTGTGTCTTTGAGATATAAATGTTCTACCACGTCTTCTCTGGAACCTGATAACTATCTATCTCTTTAAAATGCAAGTCTAGGGAGATGACTCATCAGAAAAAGAAGAAAAAAGAGGTATTTGGAAATTGTGCAAATTAAAGCAGCCCCTGATGCCAAAGTCTACACATTCCTGAGTGAGTCAGTTCTGGCCAGTTCTAGCTGGATCAAGAGAGCTCTGCTGGGCAAGCCTGAAGAGCACCTGGATGGCAGACACCTGAGGAGCCAGGTGCCTGAAACTTCCTCCACCTGCTTGAGGAGCGCTAAAGCCCAGGTGCTGGCTGGACAACCCCTTCTGGTTGCCTAAGCAGGTGGCAGAAGAAGGAAACAAGGTCAGAGGCAGAGTGTTGAACCCTGCCTCCCAGGTGGGTGGAAGATGCCTGTCGCCAAACTGGGGCCCAGCTTGCCGGCTGAGATGGGTGAACTGGTGATCCCCCGAGAGAGTGGATGTCAGAACTACATGGTCCTGGACCTCACCTCGGCCAGCGAAGGAGAGAGAGGGTTAATGTTAACTGCACGAGGCCCACTCTAGCCTTAAATTCTGAAATTCAAACCCTTTCCTTGGAGACAAAACAAACATGACAAGGAATTCTGACATCAGGGGACAAGAATCACAAGTTCCCTAGTGGGAGACTGAGGAGGCAGTGTCCTTCCTGCCCTTGGTCTACTGGCTAAGAACCTTCCTCAGCCTGACCTTTCCACATTGCACTTCCAGCTCTGTTTGCAATTTTCCTCCTTTAGTGCTGAGGGAATCCCAGTGTTCGATCCTGAAATCTATAGGTTCCTAATGGGTGGTTAAAAAAAACCTCAGTGAGAGAAGCAGAAAATGTTTCCTCTTCCTGAAAAACTGCAGAAAGGCAGGCACCATTCTGGGTGAGGACATGGTCCTTGCAAATGTCTTTGTGTTTTTTTTTTTTTTTTTCAGATGAAGTTTTGCTCTTGTTGCCCAGACTGGAGTGCAGTGGTGTGATCTCTGCTCATTGCAACCTCCGCCTCCTGGGTTCAAGCAATTCTCCTACCTCAGCCTCCTGAGTAGCTGGAATTACAGGCACCTGACACCACACCTGGCTAATTTTTTGTATTTTTAGTAGAGATGGGGTTTTGCCATGTTGGCCATGTTGGTCTCTAACTCCTGACCTCAAGTGAGCCACCCGCTTCTGCCTCCCAAAGTGCTGGGATTACAGGAGTGAGCCACCGCGTCCCACTGTGAGTGAGTGAGCCACTGCAAAAGTCTTTAAAGACAGCATGTTTCAGAGGCTGTGACGGTGCCCTGTGAACATGCCAAATCTCGCAGTCCCGGGAGCTCTGAGGAGCAGGCCCAGCTCCTTGCCAGGCTGATGGTACTGAAACTCTGCTCTCCAAGACATAACCTGATGGCCGTGCAAGATTTCTTAATTGACTGTGGACCGTGAGAGTCTGCATCTCATTTTAATTAAGACAGGAAAAGAAAGAACAGAAGAGCAACTCCCAGGTTATAGAGAGACTGGATTTTAGTATAATATTCAAGCGTAGCATTGCTAATAATAACAAACCTTTCCCCTCCCAAACAGTAAACACTTGCACTGCCTATTATACAAAAATTCAACCGTCTTCTCTGTTCCCCCGATATCTCCTCCCCAGTGACCCCCCTCTCATGCGGCCTCATGAGCCTGGCCAGTGGTGAATGGCACTTTCATGGGCATGAGACTCCACATGAGTGGGACTCAGCTGGGACCCCTCTCCACGTGGGAGCTGGAGAAGCCACCCTAGTACCAGCTTAAAGCGTCCGTGATGTCCCTGCTGCTGAGGTAGGGGCCGCCTCTGAGCTGGTCTCGGGGTGTGAGCTGCTGCTGGTAGTGGGCTCTGCCCTGAGGGCCTGGTGGCTGGTCGGAAGGGCAGGCACACATGGGTGACTCCCCAGGATCTCAGGCCACCTCCCCACCACAGTCCTGCACTGTGTGCTCCAGGCATGTGCTGAGTGCCTGGTCAATCACCAGTGCCCTATTGATCCCCGTCTCCAGAGAGATCATTTAGCGTCACTCCACAGAGGGGGAAACTGAGGCCCAGAGAAGTAAGGTGACTCTCCCCAGTCACAGGTCTGGTCAGCAGTAGGATGGGAGGCTAGTCCCTTGCTGTCTGACTCCCTGAGCCCACCCATATCCCAAGGCAGCCAACCTCTGCCTGCCCTGGCTCAGGCCCCGGCTGGCCCCTGTGGTGGGTGATGTCTATCTTCCTGGCCTTTGTGCTCCCAGCCAACTGGGATGGAGCCTCCAGCTGGCATGACAGGTTGTAGCTACGGACAGAAGAGTGGCTGTGAGGCTGCCAGGAATCTCACCAGGGCCCCCTCCCAGGGCCTGTCCAGAGTGAGGTCTGGGTACCCCAGGCATTGCCAGACCACAGGATCTGATGTTGGCCAAGAGGCTATGGCCACAGGCTTTCTGAGGCTGGCCCCCAGGGAGAGTTCAATCCTACTGTCCCAATTCCTGCCCTGGCCTTACCTCTCAGTCTCACCGAGCCGCTTCATGGTCCCAAACCAGGACCCAAAGTGCTGCTTGGGCTCAAGGTTGTAATTATTTGCAGCCAACTGGAGCAGCGGACCTCCTTGCTTACTTTGAATTCCTGGGTCCAGAGGGAAAAACTGGGTGGTGACAGGGACGGGACAGGGATGCCACAGGGGCCCTGTGGGGGTGTTAGATGGGGTGGTGGCCAGTCTTTGCTCATAGGGGACCCCCTCCTCCTCTCCAGTCCTGTCCCCACCTGTTCTCAGAGCTGGCTCAAGCAGCAGCTCCTCCAGGAAGGTGTCCTTGGTTTCAACCTGGTACTCCCACCTGCAGGTCTTCCTGGAGTGTCTCCTCTTTGTCTGTCTCCCCATAAATCTAAGACGAGGGGGATGGATTTGCCCACCGCTACTCACCGTATGACTCTTGTGAGGTTGATCTGTCTCCCCTGCAAGGCCAACAGCTGAAGTCCATCAGAAAGGGTCCTCTGGCCCAGAGCCAGCCCCTGCCCACCCCTGTCATTGCTGCACCCAGGGTGCAAGACCCAGATCAGGTCTGGGTGACAGGAGGGGTATAGAGGGGCTGAGGCTCAGGGGCCTTCTAGCCTAACTTGTCTGGAGACAGTTGGGGAAACTGAGACCCCAAGCAGGGAGGTATGGCTCCGAGAGATTATTCTCATTAACCTGGAACACTTTTGCAAGCTGTTAGGTATAGGAAGTCTGTCACAGGTAAGAGAAATGCTTTTTGAGAGCATGAGAGACAGCAGGGTTGTGACAATATTGAAACACCACTGTGCAGATTCACCAATTGCCACCACCAGGAGCCCCCTGAGAGTCATTGCAGATGCACAGCCCTCCCCTGCAACCCCTGGACCTCCCCGTGGTCTGGCACCTAAAGGGTTATGACTCATGGCAGGAATCAGGGCCCTCAGGATGCCCTGCCCACTCCAAGGTTTGCCTCTGCCCCGATTGGTCACTGACATTCAGATTGTCACCCAAATATAAGGACGTTAGCAGAAAGACTCATTCAATACAAGTGGACTCAGACATAGATAGGATTTGGGTTGCAAAAAGCCCCTTTTGTTCTTATATTTTATTTTGGAAAAAACTGTTATTGTGAAAATTCACACATATATATAGAAAAAAACTCAATCAATGCAAAAGGATAGACAATGAACAAATGAATTCCCCTTCCACTCCAGATCCGCACCTCAGATCCAGACCTCCTGAGTCCACTTCCCCCATCTCATCACAGATCCAGACCTCCTGAGCCCACTTTCGCCATCTCATCACCAGTGATTTCTTGGGCTCTGCATTAGTTTTCTGTTGCTGCTGCAACAAACAGCTACAGACTCAGTGGCTTCCATTTCTGTCTTATAGTTCTGGTTGCCAAAATTCTAAGAGGATCTCACTGGGCTAAAATCAAGGTGCTAGCGGGGCTATGTCCCTTCTGGAGGCTTAAGGGATGAATCGGCTCCCTGCCTTTTCTAGCTTCTAGGGGCTCCAGCTTCTAGGTTTGTGGCCTTCTTTCTCTATCCTCAAAGCCAGCAACAGCAGGTGAAGTCCTCGCCCATCGTGCATCACTCTCCCTTCTGCCTCCTTCAACTTCTTTTTTTTTTTTTTTTTTTTTGTATTTAGGGGGAACGAGTACAGGATTCTTACATAGTCAAAAAGCTCCTTATAGAGAAGCTCAGAACTTTCAATACAGCTTTGCCTTTTTTGCCATTTTAATTTTCCATTTAATTTAAATGTATTCTCTCATTTGACCTTCATACTCTGTGGAGAAATATTTCTATTTTGGCTTGTATTGACAAGCTGTTTTCACACAGCCCCCGCATCACCCAACCAACCAGCAGAGATCCTCATTCCCATGAAACAGATAAAGAAACTGAGGCCCAGGGAGGCTAAGTCCTGCCAGGATCATTCACCTTCCAAGGTAAGGAGCCAGTTCCAGACCTGGGTTTGTGCAGCTCCAAGCTCCCCCGTCTTTCTACAATGCTAGATTTAGACTATAGCCATCTAGCAAGTGTGGCCACACAATGGTCAAGTTGGATTTAGATGATGTTCTCTATAAATCCATTCTCCTCTCCCGTGTAAGCAAGGCAAAGCACTCTAGGCCATGGGGAGTCCCTGAAGACTCGATGAACTGCAGTGGCCACATCGGGAGGTTGCAGGTTGACCAGAACTCACCGACACAGCAGGAGAGCAGCTTGGAACCTGCAACTCAGCCAAGACCCAGTGCCTTGGATTGGGGGAGAAAACATGCAGCCATTCCTCTCTCTCTCTGTTGGCTAGAGGGGATTCTGGCTTTTCCTGCCAGAGCCACCCCTTTCCCTCCTCCTAAAGTTGATGGTGGTTCTTTAAGGAAAGGGAGAAGTGCACGGTGTGATAGGGCAGGAAGAGAAGAAAACGGAGGAGAGGAGGGGACTTTCCCATAAGCAGGCAGAAGAAAAGGCAGCTGTGGTGTGTGATGGACATGGAAGCAGTGGTGTCCAATGTGGGGTCAGCCCTAGAGGAGAGACAGAGAGAGAGACAGAGAAGTGAGAGAGTCCTGACCCTTACGATTAACATGGGATCTGCCTGCAAATGCTGTTTAGGGCCATCGCCTCTTCCTGTACTGCTATTTTTGAGAGTGATGCTCCTGAGCCCCATGACCCAGTCAAATTTGATGTCCCCTTGAGCCAGATTCAGTGCTGGGAGTCCAGTGTGATCTGCCTGGATCTTGCTGCATTGAGAACAGGCCAGATCTTGACACCAATACAGGGGCTGGATATGAACAGGCAACAGCTGGGTTTCTGAGTCAGAAAGACTTGGTTAATTGCTAATTGCTTAGGTGAGTAATTCAATTTTGTTCAGTCAGATTCCTCAGCTATAAAATGCAGATGACAGTACTTATTCCTCCAGGTTGTGGGGAAAATGGAGATTCTGAGCACGATGTCCATTTCACAGAAAGGTACCAATTTGGTGGCTTATTTTCCTTTCTACCTTCAGAAGTGGCTATCCCTGCCACCCAAACAGACCCTTGACTCTCAAGTGGATGGGGTCCCATTTGCACAGGGGGAGAGCTTACAGCCTACATTGAGTCTATACTTACCACTTAGTGAGCATGGTATCCGCTCAGAGGCCTCTGTGGGCATCCGTCTCCTCTGCGGCATCTTTCCTCCCCACCGCTGGGCCTGCACATGACCCCCTCCTTGGGTTAGGCCTCTGATCAGTGATGACCTTGGTATGGTGGTGATGGTCAGTCTTGGCACCAAATGAGCCAGTTTATATCATCAGCTATTCAATAAAACACTAATCTAGGTGTCACCATGAAAGTATTTTGTGACATTGTTATGTACGTGTTGTTACAAATGTGCATGACGCATTTACTACAGCATAGAATTTTGCCTGGGTGCCAGCCTGAAGTCTGTCCGACAGATCACAGCCACGTTAGTCCCACAGTCACAGGGGCCAATGGATTAAATTATTTTATCTCCCTTGAGAACTAAAAATAAAATCCTAAGTCCCCCACCCGACTTAGCAGACCCCCTTTTGGCCAACGGAACCTCAAATAAATCTTAAAATTCAGTTCTTGGCCATGACAGGACAGGAGGTCAGACATACCTCCCTGTACCTCATTCCCTCTTATGGTTTAGACCCAACGACTGAACAGCATTAATGTTAAAATAGAGATCATGAGACTGACAGAACAGACTCTTTGTGGCAATAAGACCCCAAATTATAAACAGGACCTAGGGCCATGCCAGGCGAGGGTTAAGTCTTGTACCCTACTCTTAAAGCATAAACTAGATTCTAACTACCACATGGTTTTTATTTTTCTCTAGCAGCCAAGCAAGCACTGGCTGTGACAGAAGCAAGATTAAAACAGTTACAACTCACCCAGTTCACAGAGGCTGAGTAACTGATCTCCTGCCCCACCAACCTTAATGACAGCTTTCACTGGACAAGGGACTGATTTCAGTAACTTTCTCCTGATAAGAGACCATCCTCCATGGACTGGTTCTGGCCAGTTTTAGAGGCTGTGCCTTTACAGAGGCTGAGTACCTTCATGTCCCTGCTTCACTTTCTGATGTGTAGGGCCTAATTATAATACACTTAAATGTCAAGTCTCCACCCCAGAATGAACATGCATGTTTATTGAATATGCATCTGTTACGTCCTCTCTAATGAGTATTCTCATAAAATGATATAGCTCCTCTGATATCCTATTGAGTATGTATATGTAGCCAACTCATTCAGCTCAAATTCCTGTCCTCTCCTTCCCTCCCTGGAAATGCCTGCCTCTGGCCTTGGCTGTAGGCCACACTTCCCAGCCTGTCATAAGGGCCACCTTGCAGGCTGCAAACCTTTATAAGAAATAAAGCTCTCTTTTCTAAGTTTATAAAATAGTGTGATTTTTCAGTCGATGCTCTCTTTCTACACACACACACACACAATTTATACAGAAAAAAATCTGGAGAATATATGTGGGAATGGATATTAAGTGTGTGGCACCATGGTGGAAGTAACATAAAGTTGTATTCAGCTAAATTTATTAATGTTGGCCCACTAAACAGAGATTCTGGATTCAGGGTTGTAGGTCAAAGCTTTAGAAAGGACTCCAAGGGTTGGTTTGATCAGTTACTTGGTTGGTTGCTTACTTGGTTGGTTGCTTGCTTGGTTGGTTGGTGCTTGCTTCCTTGCTTGGTTGTTTGGTTGGTTTGTTGCTTGCTTGCTTGTTGGTTGATTAGTTGGCTGTTTGCTTATTTGTTTGGTGTCTTGGTTGGTTGGCTGAAACAGAATCAGAGTTTACCTAAGGTACATAAAGTTGAGATGCCACAACTTCCTTGGTTTATGTGTACAGGAAGGTACGCAAAAACTCAGGGAGACTGGATTTATTATGTCAGACCTGCTCACTCACACTGGAGGGTCTACAGAACATACTTCTCACAACGATCGTGAGAAAGAATATTGTGAGAGCAGCCCAGTATCCTGGAAGAGCTTTGAGCTTGTGCTCTCAGTAGGCAAAATGTTAACAGCAGGAACTGCAGCCACTGGACTGGGATCTTTAAATAAAATGAGGATAATTGAATCCTGGGGTGGCAGGGAACATGGGCTGTCCTTAATCACCAAAGATGAGGTGGGTGTGGTCACCACAGTGGAAAGCAGTGTCAAAGCAGCAGTCAGAATGGTTTGACTCACAGAAACCCACGGCATTGTGTAGTCCATGGTATCCACAGGGAGAGCTAATGGGCTGTACCAAAGTCTTAGTTGTTCTTTAAAAAATGAAGAATTCTAGGTCAACTGAAGAAAAGACTAACTCAAATTAATGAAACACAGATCTAAAACCCTCAATCAATTCCCAGACTTGAGCCAGTTCACAGGCCACAACCCCTTAAGTGAAGGGGAGGCTGGGTGATCTTGGGGAAGTACGCTACTACATTGCCAAAAATTTACATTGTTAATCTTTTTCCCAGTCTTCCCCAAAGGGACCTACAGCCTTCTACCAGGATGACTGTGACTTAGAGAAAAGAAAATTCTCAGATATTTGGGGAATTACTGGACACGGGCTCTCATTTAACACTATTATCACTATGTTGCCTATGATGGATTCACGCCCCTGGGTTCAAGCAGTCCTCCTACCTCAGCCTCCCAAAGTGCTGGGATTACAGACATGAGCCACTGTGGCCAGCAGAGCTTTGAAACTAGAACATGGAGGTCCAGTGGTAAAGATTTGACAAGTCTGGGAAGAGATTGGGCCATGGCAATGTGGATGATTCTTTTTGTTTGTTTGTTTGTTTTTGCAACAGAATCTTGCTCTGTTGTCTAGGCTGGAGTGCAATGGCGCGATCTCGGCTCACTGCAACCTCTGCCTCCAGGGTCCAAGCAATTCTCCTGCCTCAGCCTCCTGAGTAGCTGGGATTACAGGTGCCCACCTGTAATTAGCCACACCAGGCTAATTTTTTTTTTTTTTTTTTTGAGACAGAGTCTCACTCTATATCGCCCAGGCTGGAGTGCAGTGGCGCGATCTGGGCTCACTGCAAACCCCGCCTCCCAGGTTAACGCCATTCTCCTGCCTCAGCCTCACGAGTAGCTGGGACTACAGGCGCCTGTCACCGTGCCTGGCTAATTTTTTGTGTTTTTAGTAGAGACGGGGTTTCACCGTGTTAGCCAGGATGATCTCGATCTCCTGACCTCATGATCCGCCCGCCTCGGCCTCCCAAAGTGCTGGGATTACAGGGATGAGCCACCATGCCCAGCCACACCAAGCTAATTTTTGTATTTTTTTTTTAGTTGAGACAGGGTTTCACCATATTGGCCAGGCTGGTCCCTGACCTTGTGATCCGCCCGCCTCGGCTTCCCAAAGTGCTGCGATGACAGGCGTGAGCCACCGCGCCTGGCCAATGTTGATGACTCTAAACAGCAGCTGCTAATGTGAAAACCATCCAACTGGAAGCCCTGGCCTTGCCCAGAGGACACAGTCTGGGTGGTGGGCAGAGACTTCAGCTGCCTTCCAAGGCAAGCAGCTCCCTGCTGCCTGCTTGCTGGGGATTTTACTTACAGGGCAGAAGCTGGCAGGTGATTTGGGGGCAGGAATTGCTTCCTGGATGGTGTAGGATGAACCACACTCCCCAGGAAGGCACTCATCCTGGTGGCCTAACAGAAGCAGCCCTCACCCCAAGAGGCAATGCTGCTCCACTAATTTTATGGGGTGACTCCTTCTTGTAGGTTCCTTCCAGCTTTACCAGAAAAACACAGAACATCTTTCCTGACAGGGCATTGGTTTTGTTTTTGAACAGAGAGATCCTTCTTTTAAAAAGTTAGTTTTTTCTTTTTCTTTTCTTTTATTTTTTGTAATGGAATCAACCTAGGTCCTAAGCCTAACAGGTTATTATTATTATTTTTATGATTATTTTTTGAGATGGAGTCCCACTCTGTGGCCCAGGCTGGAGGGCAGTGGCGTGATCTCGCCTCACTGCAATGTCCACCTCCTGGGTTCAAGGGATTCTCCTGCCTCAACCTACAGAGGAGCCGGGATTACAGGTGTGCACCACCATGCCCGGCTAATTTTTGTACTTTTGGTAGAGATAGGGTTTTGCCATGTTGGCCAGGCTGATCTCAAACTCCTGACCTCAGGTGATCCACCCACCTCGGCCTCCCAAAGTGCTGAGAACACAGGTGTGAGCTGTCACACCCAGCCACAGGTTATTTTTGCTGATCTTCTCCCTCCTCCCACCCTCCACCCTCAAAGAAAATGCAGTACATCTACACCATGGAATACTACGCAACCCTGAAAAGGAACAAAATCATGTTTTTTTGTTTTTTTGCAGCAACGCGGATGTAGCTCGAGGCCATTATCTTTTTAAATTATTTTTATTATTTTTTTATTTTTTCTATTCTACTTTAAGTTCTGGGGTATATGTGCAGAATATGCAGGGTTGTTACATAGATATACATGTGCCATAGCGGTTTGCTGCACCCATCAACCCGTCATCTACATTAGGTATTTCTCATAATGTTGCCCCTCCCCCAGTCCCACACCCCTGCAACAGGCCCCAGTGTGTGGTGTTCCCCTCTCTGGGTCGATGTGTTCTCATTGTTCACTTCCCACTTATGAATGAGAACATGCAGTGTTTGGTTTTCTGTTCCTGTGTCAATTTGCTGAACGTGAGGGTTTCCAGCTTCATCCATGTCCCTGCAAAGGACGTGAACTCATCCTTTTTCATGGCTGTATAGTATTCCACAGTGTCTATGTGCTTTGTTTGTTTGTTTTGTTTATTTGAGACCAAGTCTTACTCTGTTGCCCAGGCTGGAGTGCAGTGGCACGATCTTGGCTCACTGCAATCTCTGCCTCCTGGGTTGGAGCAATTCTCCTGCTTCAGCCTCCCGAGTAGCTGGGATTACAGCCATGCACCACCACGCCCGGCCAGTTTTTGTATTTTTAGTAGAGACGGGGTTTCACCATGCTGGTCAGGCTGGTCTTGAATTTCTGACCTCAGGTGATCCACCCACCTCGGTGCTGGGATTACAGGCGTGAGCCATCGCGCCCAGCCAACAGTGTCTATGTGCTACATTTTCTTTATCCAGTGTATCACTGATGAGCATTTGGGTTGGTTCCACATCTTTGCTATTGTGAACAGTGTGGAGGCCATTATCTTAAGTAAATTAACAGAATGCTGCGTGTTCTCACTTTTAAGTGGGAGCTAAATGTTGCGTATATGTAGACACAGAGAAGGGAACAGATACTGGGGTCTAGTTAGGGGGAGAGAGGAATGTAGAAGGACAAGAGTTGAAAAAACCAACTGTGGGGTATTATGCTCACTACCTGGGTGATGGGATCACTCATACCCTAGACCTCAGCATCACACATCGTACCCATGTAAGAAACCTGTACATGTACCTCCTGAATCTAAACTGCTCCACCATTTGCACCAGCAATTCCAAGACTGGGCATCTACCCAAAGGAAAAGAAGTCATTCTACCAAAAAGACACATGCATGGTAAAATTCCTTGTTTTTTTTTTTGTTTGTTTGTTTGTTTTTTGTTTTTTGTTTTTTGAGACGGAGTCTCGCTCTATTGCCCATGCTGGAGTGCAGTAGCAATCTCGGCTCACTGCAACCTCTGCCTCCTGGGTTCAAGTGATTCTCCTGCCTCAGCCTCCTGAGCAGCTGGGATTACAGACATGTGCCACCATGCCTGGCTAATTTTTGTATTTTTAGTAGAGATAGGGTTTCACCATGTTGATCAGGCTGGTCTCGAACTCCTGACCTCAGGTGATCTGCCCACCTCAGCCCTCCAGAGTGCTGGGATTACAGTGCCCGGCCCTGTAAGGCTCATCACAGCATGACTTACAATAGGAAAGTCATGGAATCAACCCAGTTGCCCATCAGTGGGGTAATGGATAAAGCAAAAGTGGTTCTTCTACAGCATCGAATACTACACAGCCATGAAAAAGAATAAAATCATGTCCTTTGCAGCCACATGGATGTAGCTGGAGGGCATTATGCTTAATGAATTAACACAAGAACAGAAAATCAAATACCATGTGTTCTTGACTGGATAAAGCAATTTTGGCCCTTCTACACCATGGAACACTGCACAGCCATGAAAAAGAATAAAATCATGTCTTTGCAGCCACATGGACGCAGCTGAAGGGAATTATGCTTAGTGACTCAATACGAGGAACAGAAAATCAAATACCACATGTTCTTCACTAGATAAAGCAAATGTGGTCCTTCCACATCATGGAATACTACATAGCCATGAAGAAGAATAAAATCATGCCCTTTGCAGCAACATGGATAAAGCTGAAGGGAATTATGCTTAGTGAATTGATGCCAGAAACAGAAAATCAAATACCACATGTTCTCAATTAGATAAAGCAAATGTGGTCCTTCCGCATCATGGAATACTACACAGCCATGAACAAGAATAAAATCATGCCCTTTGCAGTCACATGGATGAAGCTGAAGGGCGCTATGCTTAGTGAATTAACGCCAGGAACAGAAAATCAAACACCACATGTTCTCGCTTATAGGTGGGAGCTAAACATTGCCTGCACCTGGACAGAATGAAGGGGCACCACAGACCCTCAGGACTAATAGAGCAGGAAGCAGGGGTGGGGGTACAAGGGTTGAAAAGTTACCCTGAGATTCTTTGAATTTCAGGCAGAAGGCAGCAACTGGAGAGATCTTTGGGTCACGGATTTTTCTGTTGCATTTTCTTGCTTGTTTGTTTTTTCTCTCTCTCTCTCTTTTTATTTTTTTGAGATGGAGTCTCGCTCTGTGACCCAGGCTGGAGTGCAGTGGTGCAATCTCAGCTCCCTACAACTTCTGCCTCCTGGATTCAAGCAATTCTTCTACCTCAGCCTCCCAAGTAGCTGGGACTACAGGCACCCGCCACCACACCTGGCTAATTTTTGTATTTTTAGCAGAGACGGGGTTTCACCATGTTGGCCAGGCTGGTCTCGAACTCCTGACCTCAGGTGATCCACCTGCCTCGGCCTCCCAAAGTGCTGGGATTACAGGCATGAGCCACTGCGCCTGGCCTCTCTTCTTACATATTTCTAGAACTCCTCTAGAATTTGGGGTTTGTTTTTCTTAATTACAAGGAATCAAGTTGAATCATTAGTGCATATATAAATATACATTTTATTTTTAGTACACATTATATACCTCAGGAATGTACAATGCTCAGTGCCTGGGTGACGGGATTATTCATACCCCAAACCTCAGCATCGTACAATATCCCCAGGTCACAAAGCTGCCCGTGGATCCCCTGAATCTACAATAATAATAATAATAATAAATAAAAAGTGACTTTGTCATTCGCAGGGAAATGCGAATGACATTCACTCTGCCTCTCAGGCCCTTGGATTCCCAAAGTTTGTTTTCATCATGCCCAGGGGACACTCAGAATCTCGTTTTCAGAACGCGGGTTGTTTTTCTTAGAAGCGCTTTGCAAAACAAAATAGGAAGCAAAATCTTTCTCACTCCTTCTGCTCTGTTATAGACAAAATAAAATGAAGGGGCAGGAATCCAGAGACTTTGACCGCAGTTGGCAGATTTATTGTGGTACAGACACGAAGGCAAGCAGTGTTCTCTCTGATTCTACGAACCGTACAGCCCGGGCCGGCTGCCTTCTGCTTTCTGGATGGTGCGGGCATGAGCTCCAAGCTCAAATTTCACTGGAGCTCCAGGAATCAAGCCTGGCCCAGGCACTCACTGCACGGGGGCCAAGCGTGAAACCAGTGACCACTCCAGCAAGGTAACAGGACAGCTTGGTGATCCTTCTTGCTGGCCACAAAAGGTTATAGCCAGAATTCCACCGAATGTGGTCTTTCTGGGTCTCTCCTCAGAGAGCGAAGCTGGACAAATCTGGGGGCGGGGGGTGGGGGGTGCTGACCTCAGTAGGGTGTCCTGGAGAGGCAGAAACCAGGGTTTACAGGGTGCAGATCCTACTGAAGCAAATGGACATGGCATCCGCGGGCAGAGATGGCTCTAGCATCCCCCCTCTCCCTGCGGTGTCACCAAATGTACCCAGAGACCGCTTGTAAACCTGGAGGGTGTGCTGACCTCAGTGGGGTGTCCTGGAGAGGCAGGAACCTGGGTTTCCAAGGTGCAGATCCTACTGAAGCAAATGGACGTGGCATCCGCGGGCAGAGCTGGTTGTGGCGTCCCCACTTCTGCCTGGGGTGTCTCAAATTTCACTGAGAGACCCCTTCTAAACCTGGGGAGTGTGCTGACCTCAGTGGGGTGTCCTGGAGAGGCAGGAACCAGGGTTTACAGGATGCAGATCCTACTGAAGCAAATGGACGTGGCATCCTTGGGCAAGGCTGGCTGTGGCTGGCCTTCCATCCTGGACGTCTCCCCCACTGCCTGGGGTGTCACCAAATGCACCCAGAGACCTCTCATCCGAAAGCCTATTCATGGGAAGCCTTCAGGTCTCCTCGGCAGGCAGCATCACGTCTGATTTAACTGCATTATCAGGTAATGCAGGCCTGTTCTACCTGTGTGCATGAGCGCGTGGGTGCCGTGTGGGAGTGGGTGTGGGTGTGTGCTTGTGTGGCTGTGTGTGTGCCTGTTTATGTGATGATGAGTGTGTCTGTGAGTCTGTAAGACAATGTGTGTTTCCATGCGTGTTTCTGTGTGAGCGTGCATTCCTGTGTTTTATGGAAGTGTGTTTTTCTGATGGGGTTTGTGTGTACCCCTGCATTTATCGTACTTCTGTGTTTGTGAATATGAGTGTATGTGTGTGAATCTGTATGGCAATGTATAAATTCTTTTTTTTTTTCTTTTGAGACACAGTCTCCCTATGTCATCCACACTGGAGTGCAAAATATGGTGAAATCCCATCTCTACTAAAAGTACAAAAATCAGCCAGGTGAGGTTGCTCAGGCCTGTAATCCCAGCTACTTGGGAGGCTGAGGCAGGAGAATTGCTTGAACCTGGGAGGCAGAGGTTGCAGTGAGCCAAGATCACAACACTGCACTGCAGCCTGGGAGAGATAGCCAACCAGGCAAGCCAGCCAAGTCAGCCTGCAAGGCCGGCCAAGCCAGTCAGGCAGCCAAGCCAACCAAGCCAGCCAGGCAGCCAAGCCAGCCAGCCAGCCAAGCCAGCCAAGCCAGCCAGCCAGCCAAGCCAGACAAGCCAGTCAGCCAGCCAAGATAGACAAGCCGGCCGGCCTGCCAAGCCAGCCAAGACAACCAGCCGGCCAAGCCAGCCAAGACACCCAGCCAGCCAAGCCAGCCAAGCCAGCAGGCCGGGTAAGCCAGCCAGCCGGCCAAGTCAGCCAAGCCAGGCAGCCGGCGAAGCTAGCCAAGCCACACACCCAGCCAAGCCAGGCTAGCCACTCTGCCACCAAAGCTAGCCAAGTTGCCCAGCCAGTCAATCCAGCCAAGCCACCCAGCCAGCCAGCCAGCCAAGCCAGCCAGCCACCCAAGCCAGCCAAGCCACCCAGCCAGCCAGCCAGCCAAGCCAGCCAAGGGACCCAGGCAGCCAAGCCAACCAAGCCACCCAGCCAGGCAAGCCAGCCAATCGACCCAGCCAGCCAGCCAGCCAAGCCAGCCAAGGGACCCAGCCAGCCAAGCCAACCAAGCCACCCAGCCAGGCCATCCAGCCAGTCCACCCAGCCAGCCAGCCACCCAGCCCAGCCAGCCAAGCCAGCCAGCAAGCCAAGCCAGCCAAGACAGCCAGCCAAGTCAGCCAGCCAAGTCAGGCATCCAGCCAGCCAGCCAAGCCAGCCAGCCAGCCAAGCCAGCCAAGCTAGCCAGCCAGCCAAGCCAGCCAAGCCAGCCAGCCAGCCAAGCCACTCAAGCCACACAGCCAGCCAAGCCAGCCAAGCCACCCAGCCGGCCAAGCCAGCCAGCCAGCCGGCCAGCAAAGCCACCCAAGCCAGCCAGCCAGCCAAGACAGCCAAGCCACCCAGCTGGCAAAGCCAGCCAAGCCACACAGCCAGCCAAGCCAGGCTAGCCACCCTGCCACACAAGCCAGCCAAGCCTCCCAGCCAGTCAAGCCAGCCAAGCCACCCAGCCAGCAAAGCCAGCAAAGCCAGCCAGCAAGCCAAGAGAGCCAAGCCAGCAAAGCTGGCCAGCCAGCGAAGCCAGCCAAGCCAGCAAGCCAGCCAAGCCAGCCAAGACAGCCAGCCAAGCCAGCCAAGCCAGCCAAGCCAGCCAAGCCAGCCGGCCAGTGAAGCCGGCCGGCCAACCAAGCCAGCAAAGCCACCCGGCCAACCAAGCAAGCAAAGCCACCCGGCCAGCAAAGCCAGGCAAGACAGCCAAGCCAACCGGCCAGCCATGCCAGCCAAGTCAGTCAGCCAGGCAGGCCACCACCCAGCCAGCCGGCCAGCCAAACCAGCCAAGCCAGCCAATCAGCTAAGCCAGCCAGCCAGCCAAGCCCGCCAAGCCACCCAGCCAGCCAAGCCAGTCAAGCCAGCCAGCCACCCTAGGAACCCAAGCCAGCCAGCCAGCCAAGCGAGCCAAACCAGCCAAGCCAGCCAAGCCAGCGAGGCAGCCAAGCCAGCCAAGCCAGGCAGCCAAGCCAGCCAGCCAGCCAAGACAGCCAAGCCACCTGGCGGGCCAAGCCAGGGAAGCCACCTGGCCAGCCAGCCAGCCAAGCCAGCGAAGCAAGCCAAGCCAGCCAGCCGGCCAAGCCAGCCAGCCAGCCAAGACAGCCAAGCAACCCAGCCGGCAAAGCCAACCAAGCCACACAGCCAGCCAAGCCAGGCTAGCCACCCTGCCACCCAAGCCAGCCAAGCTGCCCAGCCAGTCAAGCCAGCCAAGCCACCCAGTCATCCAAGCCAGCCAAGCCACCCAGTCATCAAAGCCAGCCAAGCCAGCCAGCAAGCCAAGAGAGCCAAGCCAGCCAAGCCAGCCAAGCCAGCCAGCCAGCGAAGCCGGCGGGCCAACCAAGCCAGCCAAACCACCTGGCTGGCCAAGCCAGGCCGGCCACCCGGCCAGCAAGCCAGCCAAGCCAGCCAAGCCAGCCAAGCCACCCAGCCAGCAAAGCCAGCCAAGCCAGCCAACCAGCCAAGCCAGTCAGCCAGGCAAGCCGGCCAAGCCAGCTAGACAGCCAAGCGGGCCAGCTTGCCAGCCAGCCAAGCCGGCCGGCCGGCCAAACTAGCCTAGCCAGCCAAGTCAGCCAGCCAGCCAAGGCAGCCAAGCCACCCGGCCAGCGAACCCAGCCAAGCCACCAAGCCATCAAAGCCAGCCAGCCAGCGAAGATGGCCAGCCAGCCAAGGCAGCCAAGCCACCCAGCCGGCCAAGCCAGCCAAGCCACCCAGCCGTCCAAGCCAGCCAGACAGCCAGCCAGCAAAGCCAGCAAAGCCAGAGAGCTGGCCAAGACAGCCAGCCAGCCAAGACAGCCAAGCCACCCAGCTGGCAAAGCCAGACAAGCCACACAGCCAGCCAAGCCAAGCTAGCCACCCTGGCACACAAGCCAACCAAGCCTCCCAGCCAGCCAAGCCAGCCAGCCACCCAAGCCAGCCAAGCTGCCCAGCCAGCCAGCCAGCCAGCCAAGTGAGCCAAGGGACCCAGCCAGCCAAGCCAACCAAGCCACCCAGCCAGGCAAGCCAGCCAATCCACCCACCCAGCCAGCCAGCCAGCCAAGCCAGCCAGCCAGCCAAGCCAGCCAAGACAGCCAGCCAGGTCAGCCAGCCAAGTCAGCCATCCAGCCAGGCAGCCAAGCTAGCCAGCCAGCCAAGCCAGCCAAGCCAGCCAGCCAGCCAAGCCACTCAAGCCACACAGCCAGCAAAGCCAGCCAACCCACCCAGCCAGCCAAGCCAGCCAAGCCACCCAGCCGGCCAAGCCAGCCTGCCAACCAGCCAGCAAAGCCACCCGAGCCAGCCAGCTGGCCAAGCCAGCCAGCCAGCTAAGACAGCCAAGCCACCCAGCTGGCAAAGGCAGCCAAGCCACACAGCTGGCAAAGGCAACCAAGCCACAAAGCCAGCCAAGCCAGGCTAGCCACACTGCCACCCAAGCCAGCCAAGCCGCCCAGCCAGTCAAGCCAGCCAAGCCACCCAGTCATCAAAGCCAGCCAAGCCTGCCAGCAAGCCAAGAGAGCCAAGCCAGCCAAGCCAGCCAGCCAGCGAAGCCGGCCAGCCAACCAAGCCAGCCAAGCCACCTGGCTGGCCAAGCCAGGCCAGCCACCCGGCCAGCCAGCCAGCCAAGCTAGCCTAGCCAGCCAAGCAAGCGAGACAGCCAAGCAAGCCAAGCCAGGCAGCCAACCAAGCGAGCCAACCAGCCAAGCCAGCCAGACAGCCAAGCCAGCCAAGCAAGCCAGCCAGCCAAGCCAGACAAGCCACCCAGCCAGCCAAGCCAGCCAAGCCAGCCAAGCCAGCCAGCCAGCCAAGCCAGCCAAGCCAGCCAAGCCAGCCAGCCAAGCCACCCAAGCCAGGGAGCCAAGCCAGCCAATCAACCAAGCCAGTCAAGCCAGCCAGCCAGCCAAGTCAGCCAAGCCACCCAGCCAGCCAAGCCAGCCAGCCAAGCCACCCAGCCAGCCAAGTCAGCCAAGCCAGCCAAGACAGCCTGCCAGCCAAGCTAGCCAAACCAGCCAGGGACCCAAGACAGCCAAGCCAGCCAAGTCAGCCAGCGAGCCAAGCCAGCCATGCCTGCCAAGCCATCCAGCCAGCCAAGCCAGCCGGCCAGCCAAGCCAGAAAAGCCACCCAGCCACCCAACCAGCCAAGCCACCCAAGCCAGCCGGCCAGCCAGCCAGCCAAGCCAGCCAAGCCACCCAGCCAGCCAAGCCAGCCAAGCAACCAAGCCAGCCAAGCCAGCCAGCCACCCAGCCAGCAAAGCCAGCCAAGCCAGCCAGCCGGACAAGCCAGCCAAGCCAGGTAGCCGGCGAAGCTAGCCAAGCCACACAGACAGCCAAGCCAGGCTAGCCACCCTGCCACCAAAACCAGCCAAGCTGCCCAGCCAGTCAATCCAGCCAAGCCACACAGCCAGCCAGCCAGCCAAGCGAGCCAGCCACCCAAGCCAGCCAAGCCACCCAGCCAGCCAGCCAGCCAACCCAGCCAAGGAACCCAGCCAGCCAAGCCAACCAAGCCACCCAGCCAGGCAAGCCAGCCAATCCACCCAGCCAGCCAGCCAGCCAGCCCAGCCAGCCAAGTCAGCCAGCCAGACAAGCCAGCCAAGACAGCCAGCCAAGTCAGCCAGCCAAGTCAGCCATCCAGCCAGCCAGCCAAGCCAGCCAGCCAGCCAAGCCAGCCAAGCTAGCCAGCCAGCCAAGCCAGCCAAGCCAGCCAGCCAGCCAAGCCACTCAAGCCACCCAGCCAGCCAAGCCAGCCAAGCCAGCCAGCCAGCCAAGCCACTGAAGCCACCCAGCCAGCAAAGCCAGCCAAGCCACCCAGCCAGCCAAGCCAGCCAAGCCACCCAGCCGGCCAAGCCAGCCAGCCAGCCAGCCAGCAAATCCACCCAAGCCAGCCAGCCAGCCAAGACAGCCAAGCCACCCAGCTGGCAAAGCCAGCCAAGCCACACAGCCAGCCAAGCCAGGCTAGCCCCCCTGCCACACAAGCCAGCCAAGCCTCCCAGCCAGTCAAGCCAGCCAAGCCACCCAGCCAGCAAAGCCAGCAAAGCCAGCCAGCAAGCCAAGAGAGCCAAGCCAGCCAAGATGGCCAGCAAGCGAAGCCAGCCAAGCCAGCCAGCCAGCCAAGTCAGCCAAGCCACCCAGCCAGCCAAGCCAGCCAGCCAAGCCACCCAGCCAGCCAAGACAGCCTGCCAGCCAAGCTAGCCAAGCCAGCCAGGGACCCAAGACAGCCAAGCCAGCCAAGTCAGCCAGCGAGCCAAGCCAGCCATGCCTGCCAAGCCATCCAGCCAGCCAAGCCAGCCGGCCAGCCAAGCCAGAAAAGCCACCCAGTCACCCAACCAGCCAAGCCACCCAAGCCAGCCGGCCAGCCAGCCAGCCAAGCCAGCCAAGCCACCCAGCCAGCCAAGCCAGCCAAGCAACCAAGCCAGCCAAGCCAGCCAAGCCAGCCAGCCACCCAGCCAGCAAAGCCAGCCAAGCCAGCCAGCCGGGCAAGCCAGCCAAGCCAGGCAGCCGGCGAAGCTAGCCAAGCCACACAGCCAGCCAAGCCAGGCTAGCCACCCTGCTACCAAAGCCAGCCAAGCTGCCCAGCCAGGCAATCCAGCCAAGCCACCCAGCCAGCCAGCCAGCTAAGCCAGCCAGCCACCCAAGCCAGCCAAGCCACCCAGCCAGCCAGCCAAGCCAGCCAAGGGACCCAGCCAACCAAGCCAACCAAGCCACCCAGCCAGGCAAGCCAGCCAATCCACACAGCCAGCCAGCCAGCCAGCCCAGACAGCCAAGCCAGCCAGCCAGCCAAGCCAGCCAAGACAGCCAGCCAAGTCAGCCAGCCAAGTCAGCCATCCAGCCAGCCGGCCAAGCTAGCCAGCCAGCCAAGCCAGCCAAGCTAGCCAGCCAGCCAAGCCAGCCAAGCCAGCCAGCCAGCCAAGCCACTCAAGCCACCCAGCCAGCAAAGCCAGCCAAGCCACCCAGCCAGCCAAGCCAGCCAAGCCACCCAGCCGGCCAAGCCAGCCAGCCAGCCAGCCAGCAAATCCACCCAAGCCAGCCAGCCAGCCAAGACAGCCAAGCCAGCCAAGATGGCCAGCAAGCGAAGCCAGCCAAGCCAGCAAGCCAGCCAAGCCAGCCAAGACAGCCAGCCAAGCCAGCCAAGCCGGCCAAGCCAGCCAAGCCAGCCTGCCAGCGAAGCCGGCCGGCCAACCAAGCCAGCAAAGCCACCCGGCCAACCAAGCAATCCAAGCCACCCGGCCAGCAAAGCCAGGCAAGAGAGCCAAGCCACCCGGCCAGCCATGCCAGCCAAGCCAGTCACCCAGGCAGGCCAGCCAAGCCAGCCAGCCAGCCAAGCCATCCAAGCCAGCCAAGCCATCCAAGCCAGCCAACCAGCCAAGCCAGCCAGCCAGCCAAGCCAGCCAAGCCACCCAGCCAGTCAAGCCAGCCAGCCACCTAGCCAGCCAGGCCACCTAGCCAGCCAGCCAGCCAAGCCAGGCAAGCCAGCCAGGCCACCCAGCCAGCCGGCCAGCCAAACCAGCCAAGCCAGCCAACCAGCCAAGCCAGCCAGCCAGCCAAGCCAGCCAAGCCACCCAGCCAGCCAAGCCAGTCAAGCCAGCCAGCCAGCCTAGCAACCCAAGCCAGCCAGCCAGCCAAGCCAGCCAAGACAGCCAAGCCAGCCGGGCAGCCAAGCCAGCCAGACAATCCAGCCGGCTAGCCAAGACAGCCAAGCCACCTGGCGGGCCAATCCAGGCAAGCCACCCGGCCAGCCAGCCAGCCAAGCCAGCGAAGCAAGCCAAGCCAGCCAGCCGGCCAATCCAGCCAGCCAGCCAAGACAGCCAAGCCACCCAGCCGGCAAAGCCAACCAAGCCACACAGCCAGCCAAGCCAGGCTAGTCACACTGCCACCCAAGCCAGCCAAGCCGCCCAGCCAGTCAAGCCAGCCAAGCCACCCAGTCATCAAAGCCAGCCAAGCCAGCCAGCAAGCCAAGAGAGCCAAGCCAGCCAAGCCAGCCAAGCCAGCCAGCCAGCGAAGCCGGCCGGCCAACCAAGCCAGCCAAGCCACCTGGCTGGCCAAGCTAGGCCAGCCACCCGGCCAGCCAGCCAGCCAAGCCAGCGAGACAGCCAAGCAAGCCAAGCCAGTCAGCCAGCCAAGGGAGCCACCCAGCCAAGCCACCCTGCTACCCAAGCCAGCCAAGCAAGCCAGCCAGCCAAGCCAGACAAACCACCCAGCCAGCCAAGCCAGCCAAGCCAGCCAGCCAGCCAAGCCAGCCAAGCCAGCCAGCCAAGCCAGCCAAACAACCAGGCAAGCCAAGCCAGCCAAGCCAGCCAAGCCAGCCAGCCAGCCAAACCACACAGCCAGCTCAGCCAGCCAGCCAAGCCAGTCAGCCAGACAAGCCAGCCAATCCAGCCAGCCAGTCAAGCCACCCAAGCAACCAAGCAAGCCAAGACACCCGGCCAGCCAAGCTGGCCAAGCCACCCATCCAGCCAAGCCAGCCAGGCAGACCAACCTGCCAAGCCAGCCAGCCAGAAAAGCCAGCCAAGCCAGCCAGCCAGAAAAGCCAGCCAAGCCAGCGAAGCCAGCCAGCCAGCCAAGCCACCCAAGCCAGGCAGCCAGCCAAGCCAATCAAGCCACCCAGCCAGCCAAACCAGCCAAGCCACACAGCTGGCAAAGCCAGCCAAGCCACACAGCCAGCCAAGCCAGACTAGCCACCCTGCCACACAAGCCAGCCAAGCCTCCCAGCCAGTCAAGCCAGCCAAGCCACCCAGCCAGCAAAGCCAGCAAAGCCAGCCAGCAAGCCAAGAGAGCCAAGCCAGCAAAGCTGGCCGGCCAGCGAAGCCAGCCAAGCCAGCAAGCCAGCCAAGCCAGCCAAGACAGCCAGCCAAGCCAGCCAAGCCAGCCAAGCCAGCCGGCCAGAGAAGCCGGCTGGCCAACCAAGCCAGCAAAGCCACCCGGCCAACCAAGCAAGCCAAGCTACCCGGCCAGCAAAGCCAGGCAAGACAGCCAAGCCACCCGGCCAGCCATGCCAGCCAAGCCAGTCAGCCAGGCAGGCCGGCCAAGCCAGCCAGCCAGCCAAGCCAGCCAAGCCAGCCAACCAGCCAAGCCAGCCAGCCAAGCCCCCCAAGCCACCCAGACAGCCAAGGAAGCCAAGCTACCCAGCCAGCAAAGCCAGCAAAGCCACCCAGCCAGTCAAGCCAGCCAGCCACCCAGCCAGCCAGGCCACCTAGCCAGCCAGCCAGCCAAGCCAGGCAAGCCAGCCAGGCCACCCAGCCAGCCGGCCAGCCAAACCAGCCAAGCCAGCCAACCAGCAAAGCCAGCCAAGCCACCCAGCCAGCCAAGCCAGTCAAGCCCGTCAGCCAGCCTAGCAACCCAAGCCAGCCAAGCCAGACAAGCCAGCCAAGCCAGCCAGGCAGCCAAGCCAGCCAAGCCAGGCAGCCAAGCCAGCCAGCCAGCCAAGCCAGACAAGCCAGCCAGCCAGCCAAGCCAGCCAGCCACCCAAGCCAGCCAAGCCACCCAGCCAGCCAGCCAGCCAGCCCAGCCAGCCAGCCCAGCCAGCAAAGCCAGCCAGCCAGCCAAGCCAGCCAAGACAGCCAGCCAAGTCAGCCAGCCAAGTCAGCCAGCCAAGTCAGCCATCCAGCCAGCCAGCCAAGACAGCCTGCCAGCCAAGCTAGCCAAGCCAGCCAGGGACCCAAGACAGCCAAGCCAGCCATGTCAGCCAGCTAGCCAAGCCAGCCATGCCAGCCAAGCCATCCAGCCAGCCAAGCCAGCCGGCCAGCCAAGCCAGAAAAGCCACCCAGCCACCCAGCCAGCCAAGCCACCCAAGCCACCCGGCCAGCCAGCCAGCCAAGCCAGCCAAGCCACCCAGCCAGCAAAGCCAGCCAAGCCAGCCAACCAGCCAAGCCAGTCAGCCAGGCAAGCCGGCCAAGCCAGCTAGACATCTAAGCCGGCCAGCCTGCCAGCCGGCCAAACCAGCCAGCCAGCCAAGCCAGGTAAGCCAGCCAGCGAGCCAAGCCAGCCCAGCCAGCCAGCCAGCCAAGCCAGCCAAGCCAGCCAGCCAGCCAAGCCACCCAAGCCAGGCCGCCAGCCAAGCCAATCAAGCCACCCAGCCTGCCAAACCAGTCAAGCCACCCAGCCAGCCAAGCAAGCCAGGCAACCCAGCCAGCCAAGCCAGCCAGCCACCCAGCCAGCAAAGCCAGCCAAGCCAGCCAGCCGGGCAAGCCAGCCAAACCAGGCAGCCGGCGAAGCTAGCCAAGCCACACAGCCAGCCAAGCCAGGCTAGCCACCCTGCCACCAAAGCCAGCCAAGCTGCCCAGCCAGTCAATCCAGCCAAGCCACCCAGCCAGCCAGCCAGCCAAGCCAGCCAGCCACCCAAGCCAGCCAAGCCACCCAGCCATCCAGCCAGCCAAGCCAGCCAAGGGACCCAGCCAGCCAAGCCAACCAAGCCACCCAGCCAGGCAAGCCAGCCAATCCACCCAGCCAGCCAGCCAGCCAGCCCAGCCAGCCAAGCCAGCCAAGCCAGCCAGCCAGCCAAGACAGCCAGCCATGTCAGCCAGCCAAGTCAGCCATCCAGCCAGCCAGCCAAGCCAGCCAAGCCAGCCAAGCCAGCCAGCCAGCCAAGCCAGCCAAGCCAGCCAGCCAGCCAAGCCACTGAAGCCACCCAGCCAGCAAAGCCAGCCAAGCCACCCAGCCAGCCAAGCCAGCCAAACCACCCAGCCAGCCAAGCCAGCCAGCCAGCCAGCCAGTGGAGCCAGCCAAGCCAGCCAGCTGGCCAAGCCAGCCAGCCAGCCAATACAGCCAAGCCACCCAGCTGGCAAAGCCAGCCAAGCCACCAAGCCAGCCAAGCCAGGCTAGCCACCCAGCCAGCCAAGCCAGGCTAGCCACCCTGCCACACAAGCCAGCCAAGCCTCCCAGCCAGTCAAGCCAGCCAAGCCACCCAGCCAGCAAAGCCAGCAAAGCCAGCCAGCAATCCAAGAGAGCCAAGCCAGCCAAGCTGTCCAGCCAGCGAAGCCAGCCAAGCCAGCAAGCCAGCCAAGCCAGCCAAGCCAGCCAGCCAAGCCAGCCAAACAACCAGGCAAGCCAGGCCAGCCAAGCCAGCCAAGCCAGCCAGCCAGCCAAACCACACAGCCAGCTCAGCCAGCCAGCCAAGCCAGTCAGCCAGACAAGCCAGCCAATCCAGCCAGCCAGTCAAGCCACCCAAGCAACCAAGCAAGCCAAGACACCTGGCCAGCCAAGCTGGCCAAGCCACCCATCCAGCAAAGCCAGCCAGGCAGACCAGCCTGCCAAGCCAGCCAGCCAGAAAAGCCAGCCAAGCCAGCCAGCCAGAAAAGCCAGCCAAGCCAGCGAAGCCAGCCAGCCAGCCAAGCCACCCAAGCCAGGCAGCCAGCCAAGCCAATCAAGCCACCCAGCCAGCCAAACCAGCCAAGCCACACAGCTGGCAAAGCCAGCCAAGCCACACAGCCAGACAAGCCAGACTAGCCACCCTGCCACACAAGCCAGCCAAGCCTCCCAGCCAGTCAAGCCAGCCAAGCCACCCAGCCAGCGAAGCCAGCAAAGCCAGTCAGCAAGCCAAGAGAGCCAAGCCAGCAAAGCTGGCCGGCCAGCGAAGCCAGCCAAGCCAGCAAGCCAGCCAAGCCAGCCAAGACAGCCAGCCAAGCCAGTCAAGCCAGCCAAGCCAGCCGGCCAGAGAAGCCGGCTGACCAACCAAGCCAGCAAAGCCACCCGGCCAACCAAGCAAGCCAAGCCACCCGGCCAGCAAAGCCAGGCAAGACAGCCAAGCCACCCGGCCAGCCATGCCAGCCAAGCCAGTCAGCCAGGCAGGCCGGCCAAGCCAGCCAGCCAGCCAGCCAGCCAAGCCAGCCAACCAGCCAAGCCAGCCAGCCAAGCCCCCCAAGCCACCCAGACAGCCAAGGAAGCCAAGCGACCCAGCCAGCAAAGCCAGCAAAGCCACCCAGCCAGTCAAGCCAGCCAGCCACCCAGCCAGCCAGGCCACCTAGCCAGCCAGCCAGCCAAGCCAGGCAAGCCAGCCAGGCCACCCAGCCAGCCAGCCAGCCAAGCCAGCCAAGCCAGCCAAGCCAGCCAAGCCAGCCAGGCAGCCAAGCCAGCCAAGCCAGGCAGCCAAGCCAGCCAGCCAGCCAAGCCAGACAAGCCAGCCAGCCAGCCAAGCCAGCCAGCCACCCAAGCCAGCCAAGCCACCCAGCCAGCCAGCCAGCCAGCCCAGCCAGCCAGCCCAGCCAGCAAAGCCAGCCAGCCAGCCAAGCCAGCCAAGACAGCCAGCCAAGTCAGCCAGCCAAGTCAGCCATCCAGCCAGCCAGCCAAGACAGCCTGCCAGCCAAGCTAGCCAAGCCAGCCAGGGACCCAAGACAGCCAAGCCAGCCATGTCAGCCAGCTAGCCAAGCCAGCCATGCCAGCCAAGCCATCCAGCCAGCCAAGCAAGCCAGCCAGCCAAGCCAGAAAAGCCACCCAGCCACCCAGCCAGCCAAGCCACCCAAGCCACCCGGCCAGCCAGCCAGCCAAGCCAGCCAAGCCACCCAGCCAGCAAAGCCAGCCAAGCCAGCCAACCAGCCAAGCCAGTCAGCCAGGCAAGCCGGCCAAGCCAGCTAGACATCTAAGCCGGCCAGCCTGCCAGCCGGCCAAACCAGCCAGCCAGCCAAGCCAGGTAAGCCAGCCAGCGAGCCAAGCCAGCCCAGCCAGCCAGCCAGCCAAGCCAGCCAAGCCAGCCAGCCAGCCAAGCCACCCAAGCCAGGCCGCCAGCCAAGCCAATCAAGCCACCCAGCCTGCCAAACCAGTCAAGCCACCCAGCCAGCCAAGCAAGCCAGGCAACCCAGCCAGCCAAGCCAGCCAGCCACCCAGCCAGCAAAGCCAGCCAAGCCAGCCAGCCGGGCAAGCCAGCCAAACCAGGCAGCCGGCGAAGCTAGCCAAGCCACACAGCCAGCCAAGCCAGGCTAGCCACCCTGCCACCAAAGCCAGCCAAGCTGCCCAGCCAGTCAATCCAGCCAAGCCACCCAGCCAGCCAGCCAGCCAAGCCAGCCAAGCCAGCCAGCCAAGCCAGCCAAGCCAGCCAGCCAGCCAAGCCACCCAAGCCAGGCCGCCAGCCAAGCCAATCAAGCCACCCAGCCTGCCAAACCAGTCAAGCCACCCAGCCAGCCAAGCAAGCCAGGCAACCCAGCCAGCCAAGCCAGCCAGCCACCCAGCCAGCAAAGCCAGCCAAGCCAGCCAGCCGGGCAAGCCAGCCAAGCCAGGCAGCCGGCGAAGCTAGCCAAGCCACACAGCCAGCCAAGCCAGGCTAGCCACCCTGCCACCAAAGCCAGCCAAGCTGCCCAGCCAGTCAATCCAGCCAAGCCACCCAGCCAGCCAGCCAGCCAAGCCAGCCAGCCACCCAAGCCA
Source organism: Pan paniscus (assembly GCF_029289425.2). Taxonomy (NCBI): domain Eukaryota; kingdom Metazoa; phylum Chordata; class Mammalia; order Primates; family Hominidae; genus Pan; species Pan paniscus. The sequence continues at coordinate 38,008,788 of NC_073267.2, read as the reverse complement.
GCCAAGCCACCCAGCCATCCAGCCAGCCAAGCCAGCCAAGGGACCCAGCCAGCCAAGCCAACCAAGCCACCCAGCCAGGCAAGCCAGCCAATCCACCCAGCCAGCCAGCCAGCCAGCCCAGCCAGCCAAGCCAGCCAGCCAGCCAAGACAGCCAGCCACGTCAGCCAGCCAAGTCAGCCATCCAGCCAGCCAGCCAAGCCAGCCAAGCCAGCCAAGCCAGCCAGCCAGCCAAGCCAGCCAAGCCAGCCAGCCAGCCAAGCCACTGAAGCCACCTAGCCAGCAAAGCCAGCCAAGCCACCCAGCCAGCCAAGCCAGCCAAACCACCCAGCCAGCCAAGCCAGCCAGCCAGCCAGCCAGCCAGTGGAGCCAGCCAAGCCAGCCAGCTGGCCAAGCCAGCCAGCCAGCCAATACGGCCAAGCCACCCAGCTGGCAAAGCCAGCCAAGCCACCAAGCCAGCCAAGCCAGGCTAGCCACCCAGCCAGCCAAGCCAGGCTAGCCACCCTGCCACACAAGCCAGCCAAGCCTCCCAGCCAGTCAAGCCAGCCAAGCCACCCAGCCAGCAAAGCCAGCAAAGCCAGCCAGCAATCCAAGAGAGCCAAGCCAGCCAAGCTGTCCAGCTAGCGAAGCCAGCCAAGCCAGCAAGCCAGCCAAGCCAGCCAAGACAGCCAGCCAAGCCAGCCAAGCCAGCCAAGACAGCCATCCAAGCCAGTCAAGCCATCCAAGCCAGCAAGCCAGCCAAGCCATCCAAGACAGCCAGCCAAGCCAGCCAAGCCAGCCAAGACAGCCAGCCAAGCCAGCCATGCCAGCAAAGCCACCTGGCCAACCAAGCAAGCCAAGCCACCCGGCCAGCAAAGCCAGGCAAGACAGCCAAGCCACCCGGCCAGCCATGCCAGCCATGCCAGTCAGCCAGGCAGGCCAGCCAAGCCAGCCAGCCAGCCAAGCCAGCCAAGCCACCGAGACAGCCAAGGAAGCCAAGCCACCCAGCCAGCAAAGCCACCCAGCCAGTCAAGCCAGCCAGCCACCCAGCCAGCCAGGCCACCTAGCCAGCCAGCCAGCCAAGCCAGGCAAGCCAGCCAGGCCACCCAGCCAGCCAGCCAGCCAAGCCAGCCAAGCCACCCAGCCAGCCAAGCCAGTCAAGCCAGCCAGCCAGCCAAGCCACCCAGCCAGCCAAGCCAGTCAAGCCAGCCAGCCAGCCAAGCCAGTCAAACCAGCCAGCCAGCCTAGCAACCCAAGCCAGCCAGCCAGCCAAGCCAGCCAAGACAGCCAAGCCAGCCAAGCAGCCAAGCCAGCCAAGCCAGGCAGCCAAGCCAGCCAGGCAGCCAAGCCAGACAAGCCAGCCAGCCAGACAAGCCAGCCGGCCAGCCAAGACAGCCAAGCCACCTGGCGGGCCAAGCCAGGCAAGCCACCCGGCCAGCCAGCCAGCCAAGCCAGCGAAGCAAGCCAAGTCAGCCAGCCGGCCAAGCCAGCCAGCCAGCCAAGACAGTCAAGCCACCCAGCCGGCAAAGCCAACCAAGCCACACAGCCAGCCAAGCCACGCTAGCCACCCTGCCACCCAAGCCAGCCACGCCGCCCAGCCAGTCAAGCCAGCCAAGCCACCCAGTCATCAAAGCCAGCCAAGCCAGCCAGCAAGCCAAGAGAGCCAAGCCAGCCAAGCCAGCCAAGGCAGCCAACCAACCAAGCCAGCCAAGCCAGCCAGCCAGCCAAGTCAGCCAAGCCAGCCAGCCAGCCAAGTCAGCCAGCCAAGCCACCCAGCCAGCCAAGTCAGCCAAGGCAGCCAAGGCAGCCCGCCAGCCAAGCTAGCCAAGCCAGCCAGGGACCCAAGACAGCCAAGCCAGCCAAGTCAGCCAGCGAGCCAAGCCAGCCATGCCAGCCAAGTCATCCAGCCAGCCAAGCCAGCCGGCCAGCCAAGCCAGAAAAGCCACCCAGCCACCCAGCCAGCCAAGCCACCCAAGCCACCTGGCCAGCCAGCCAGGCAAGCCAGCCAAGCCTGGAGGCTGTGATTTCACTGGCCTTGGAATACCAGAGGAAATTGCAAAACATGTAGATAGAATGAAGCGATAGAGTGCAGATAGAGTGCGGACAGAATAGAGTGGTAAAGAGAACCCAGCTAAGGGTGGCTGCTTCCCTCTGAAGGGTGGGTCATTCTTGCTAAAGTGGGTTTCTTGGTGAATTACAGTGGCAGCTCAGAGCTGGGGTAGAGGAGAAAATGCCATCCAATAAGGCCGGAGACAATTTGAAAGATGAATAATATAACATGCAGTGATTTCAAACTTCACGCTTTCTTATTGAAAGTTTTTCTTCCAGTTTGGAAGACAAGTTTCAATCAATTCTTTTGTCTAATCCCTGCTTCCTGCCAGGCTGCACTGTTGCTGTTTTCAAGAAGAAACCTGGGTCTTGATTTGAATGCTTCAAACACTCAACGCTCAATTAGCCCTCTTTTGAATACTCTCTGACGGTTGGTTAAATATGGGTCAAAAGTGCTTTTTTAAAGTGGAACTGATCTTGGGTTGAGGTAACTTAATCTTCTGGTTGATAAGGTGCTGAAAAATAATGTTTTAATGGAACAATTACTAGAAGACATGGAAATTGCATTAGGCTCATCTGTCCAGTTCTGTTTTATAGACATGAACATTTCAAAGTACAAAGGGCTATTCTATAAAAAGGACACTTGACTATTCTTTATAAAGGTTCCCCTTGTACTTTTATAGAATCTTTACAAGGTTAATAAGTATGCTTTCTTTTTTATCACTATATATATTAAATGGCTCAATGACTGCTCCCACGTTGATTTGAGAATCATTGAAACTGCCTGAATGGAGCAGGGGTATCCGTTTTTTCCCATTGATTTGGAAACAAAAGACTCAGGGGGGGAAAAAAGTATAGTTTGCTTCTGAATGCCATATGCAGACGAACATTCTGCTGATAAAATACACCATATCACAAAGCAGTTTCTGAGAATGCTTCTGTCTAGTATTTATATGAAGATATTACCTTTTCTACCTTAGGCCTCAAATTGCTCCAAATATCCACTTGCAGATTCTGCAAAAAGAGTGTTTCAAAACTGCTCTATCAAAAGAAAGGTTCACCTCTGTGAGTTGAATGCACACATCACAAAGCAGTTTCTGAGAATGCTTCTTTCTAGTGTTTATATGGAGATATTTCCTTTTCTACCATAGGCTTCAAAGCACTCCAAATACCCACTTGTATATTCCATAAAAAGAGTGTTTCAAAACTGCTCTATCAAAAGGAAGGTTCAATCATCTGTGTTGAATGCACACATCACAAAGAAGTTTCTGAGAATGCTTCTGTCTAGTTTCTATGTGAAGATATTCCCGTTTCCGCCATAGGAATCAAAGAGCTCCAAATATCCACTTGCAGATTCTACGAAAAGAGGGTTTCAAAACTGCTCTATGAAAAGAAAGGTTCAACTCTGTGAGTTGAATGCACACATCACAAAGCAGTTTCTGAGAATGCTTCTGTCTAGTTTTCATATTAAGATATTTCCTTTTCTACCATAGGCCTCAAAGCACTCCAAATATCCACTTGCAAATTCAGCAAAAACAGTGTTTCAAAACTGCTCTATTAAAAGGAAGGTTCAGCTCTCTGTGTTGAATGCACACATCACAAAGATGTTTCTGAGAATGCTTCCGTCTAGTTTTTATGTGAAGATATCCCCGTTTCCAACAAAGTCCTCAGAGCGATCCAAATATCCACTTGCAGATTCTACAAAAAGAGTGATTCAAAACTGCTCTATCAAAAGAAATGTTCAACTCTTTGAGTTGAATGCACATATCACAAAGCAGTTTCTGAGAATGCTTCTGTCTAGTGTTTATGTGAAGATATGTCCTTTTCTACCACAGGCTTCAAATCACTCCAAATATCCACTTGCAAATTCTACAAAAGGAGTATTTCATAACTGCTCTATCAAAAGGAAGGTTCAACCCTCTGTGTTGAATGCACACATCACAAAGAAGTTTCTGAGAATGCTTCTGTCTAGTTTTTATGTGAAGATATTCCCGTTTCCACCGTAGGAATCAAAGAGCTCCAAAGATCCACTTGCAGATTCTACGAAAAGAGGGTTTCAAAACTGCTCTATCAAAATAAAGGTTCAACTCTGTGAGTTGAATGCACACATCACCAAGCAGTTTCTGAGAATGCTTCTGTCTAGTTTTTATATTAAGATATTTCCTTTTCTACCATAGGCCTCAAAGCGCTCCAAATATTCACTTGCAGATTCTACAAAAAGAGTGTTTCAAAACTGCTCTATGAAAAGCAAGTTTCAAACCTCTGTGTTGAATGCACACATCAAAAAGAAGTTTCTGAGAATGCTTCTGTCTAATTTTTATATGAAGATGTTCCCGTTTCCAACGAAGGCCTCAAAGCAGTCCAAATATCCACCTGCAGATTCAACAAAAAGAGTGTTTCAAAACTGCTCTATCAAAAGAAAGGTTCAACTCTGTGAGTTGAATGCACACATCACATAGCAGTTTCTGAGAATGCTTCTGTCTAGTTTTTATATGAAGATATTTCCATTTCTACCATAGGCCTCAAAGCGCTCCAAATATCCACTTGCAGATTCTACAAAAAGAGTGTTTCAAAACTGCTCTATCAAAAGATAGATTCAACTATGTGAGTTGAATGCACACATAACAAAGTTGTTTCTGAGAACACTTCTGTCTAGTTTTTATGTGAAGATATTCCCGTTTCCACCGAAGGCCTCAAAGCCGTCCCCTCCCGGGTTCAAGTGATTCTCCTGCCTCAGCCTCCCAAGTAGCTGGGATACAAGCACCCGCCGCCATGCCAGGCTAATGTTTGTATTAGTAGTAGAGATGGAGTTTCGCCATGTTGGCCAGGCTGGTCTCTAACTCCTGATCTCAGGCGATTTGACCTCCTCAGTCTCCCAAAGTGCTGGGATGACAGGTGTGAGCCAAGGCGCCTGGCCTCATTTCAGAGTTTGCTTTCCTATGTGCCATATAAAGATGTTCATCAGGTGCTCCGATACCATAGCGTGGAAGGCAGCAGTAACATGTAAATTATACTCACAGGATTTTCCCCACTTCAGCACATCCAGAAGTTGAAAGGAAGAGATAAATGGACATTTCAAAGCTGAATCTCAAACAACATCTAACACCTGTTCGGTGGGGCTTGATTTGGCAGGAGTAAATGAACTTGAATCAAATTCAATTACCCTGTGGCCGTACAGGAAGCAATGTGCATGTACATTAACCATAATGTGTGTTTAACATTTTACAAAAAGATCTGATTTTCTGGTACTTGTTTATTTTTAACCGCAATAAAAAGTCAAAATTTGGTGGAAAATATTTAACATGTGTTTTCTGTAGCACTCATGAACTGTGCTATGGTGCAGTTATTTAAAAAAAGGAAAAGAAAAACAGTGGCCTAGCGTGGTGACTCACGCCTGTAATCTCAGCAGTTTGGGAGGCCGAGGCGGGTGGATCATTTGAGGTCAGGGGTTCAAGACCAGCCTGGCCGACATGGTAAAACCCCGTCTCTACTAAAAATACAAAAACATTAGCTGTGTGTGGTGGCAGGCGCCTGCAACTGCAGCTACTCGGGAGGCTGAGGCAGGAGAATTGCTTGAACCTGGGAGGTGGAGGTTGCACTGAGCTGAGATCACGCCACTGCACTTCAGCCTGGGTGAGCGAGACTTCATCTCAAAACAAACAAACAAACAGAAAACACACACACACACACACACACAGGCCCTGTGACTCAGACCTTAATCCCAGCACTTTCAGAGGCCAAGGCTGAGGATGCTTGAGCCCAGGAGTTTGAGACCAGCCTGGGCAACATGGTGAAACCCTGTCTGTACCAAGAAAAAAAAAATTATCCAGATGTGGTATGTATGCCTATAGTCCCAGCTACTTGGGAGGCTGAGGAAGGAGGATGGCTTGAGCCCAGAAGGTGGAGGCTGCAGTGAGCTGAGATTGCACCACCGCACTCCATCCTGGGCAACAGAGCAAGATCTTGTCTCAAAAACAAAGCAAAACAAAACAAAACAAACAAAAACATTAAAAAAACAGATTGAGAATCCTTGGCCCCCACCTGTTACCAGATCAGTCACAATTGCAAACCAGAGGCCAGGCGCGGTGGCTCACGCCTGTAATACCAGCACTTTGGGAGGCTGAGGCAGGCGGATCACCTGAGGTCAGGAGTTTGAGACCAGCCTGACCATCATGGTGAAACCCCGTGTCTACTAAAATACAAAAATTAGCCAGGCATGGTGGCACGTACCTGTAATCCCAGCACTTTGGGAGGCCAAGGCAGGCAGATCACCTGAGGTCAGAAGTTGAGACCAGCCCGACCATCATGGTGAAAGCCCGTCTCTACTGAAATACAAAAATTAGCCAGGCATGGTGGCAGGTGCCTGTAATCTCAGCTACTTGGGAGGCTGAGGTAGGAGTATTGCTTGAACCAGGGAGGCGGAGGTTGCAGTGAGCTGAGATTGCACCGCTGCACTCCAGCCTGGGCGATGGAGCGAGACTGAGTCTCAAAAAGCAACGAAACAAAACAGTAAACCTAAAAAACTGGATTGAGATTCCTCAGCCCCCACCTCTTACCAAATCAGTCAAAATTGCAAACCAGAATGTATTCAACTGCCTTGAATACCGAGGATAGATGTCATTTCATCTATGACCCTCTCTGCAGCAGGAAAGCAATATTGCCCACCTGCATTGTCAAATTGGGCTCATTCGGCTAATTAAACCTATCAGCAACATATGCAAACTGGAGGCTGGGCACGGTGGCTCACACCTGTAATCTCAGCACTTTGGGAGGCCGAAGCAGGCAGATTACTTGAGGTCAGGAGTTCGAGACCAGCGTGGCCAACATGGTAAAATCCGGTCTGTACTTAAAAAAAAAAAAATACAAAAATTAGCCGGGTGTGGTGGTAGGCACCTGTAATGCCAGCTACTCAGGAGGCTGAAGCAGGAGAATCGTATTTATGAGGCAGAGCTTGCAGCAAGCCGAGATCAAGCCAGGGCGCTCCAGCCTGGGTGACAGAGTGAGACACGGTCTCAAAAAAACAAAAGATATGCAAACTGGGAAAACCAGACTATATTATTCAAGGGATACTTTGCTATTAGAATTTCTTAGCAGGAAAAATCATAATTTCTTGCCTTGTCTGAGGTATGAGTACTTGCATCTGATGTTCATGTGACTTAAGAATTTGGAGCAGTTATGTCGGGCGAGGTGGCTCACGCCAGTAATCCCAGCACTTTGAAAGGCCGACGCGGGTGAATCATCTGAGATCAGGAGTTCGAGACCAGCTTGGCCAACATGGCAAAACCTGGTATCGACCAAAAAAACAAAAATTAGCTGGGCGTGGTGGGTGGGCGCCTGTAATCCCATCTACTCGGGAGGCTAAGGCAGGAGAATCGCTTGAACCTAGGAGGCAGAGGTTGCAGTGAGCAGAGATCATGCCACTGCACTCCAGCCTGGGCAATGGAGCGAGACTTTGTCTCAAAAAAAAAAAAATTGGAGCAGTTTGAAAGCTAACGTGTGGGCTTTCCTCATCTTCTTCATCAAATGTTATTTCCATGTCTTTTTTTCTTTTTTTGAGACAGGGTCTCCCTCTGTTACCCAGGCTGGAGTGCAGTGGTGCAATCTCAGCTCACTGTAGCTTCAACTTCCTGGGCTCAAGCGATTCTCCCATCTCAGCCTCCCATGTAGCTGGGATTGCACACGTGCACCAAAACGCTATTTGCATCTTCTCAGCATTTAGGAGAGCTTCACATCACATACCCTGACCTCGAGAATGAATTCAAGAAATTCTTTTTTGGTTTTTTTTGAGACAGAATCTCATTCTGTCACCCAGGCTGGAGTGCACTGGCCCGATTTCAGCTCACTGCAAGCTCCACCTCCCGGGTTAAGGCTATCCTCATGCCTCAGTCTCCCAAGCAACTGGGATTACAGGCACCTGCCACCACACCTGTCTAATTTTTGTATTTTTAGTAGAGACGAGGTTTCACCATGTTGGCCAGGCTGGTCTCAAACTCCTGACCTCAGGTGATCCGTCTGTCTCAGCCTCACAAAGTGCTGGGATGACAGGTGTGAGCCACTGTGCACCTGGCCCAAGCAACTGATTTAGATAAAGGTTCCCCCGGCTCTCATTCTTTCTGACCCAGTTTTATTTCTTTATTTTTGTTTTATTGCCATCGTAGAGTGGGAAACGCTGAGGTAAGCACCCATCTTTGCAACTGTTACAGAATTGTCAGGTATTTAATGAAACAATGATCGGATCCCGTATTTGCCAATGAGAACATACTGTACAAATACAGACAAAGTGGCATAATTTACATCCATTGTTTCAAGTAGACAGACGATGAATTTTTCATATCCTCTCAGCTTTGAACTCCGTTATTACGGCTGGATACAATGATTTGTATTCTTCTCTGAAGTCTGTTTTCTGACAGCCGCAGTCAGATATTTAGAAGGCGGCTGGTTTTGACAATTTCATGGGGATCGTCCTAAAACGGTTTCTTTTTTAAATTTTTCTCTCCCACTGTGGGTGAGGTCGCGATGGGCGCTGTGTGACTACAAATTGTCTCATTTACATTGTGTTGATCATTTTTATTTTACCATATTTTATTTTATTTTATTTTATTTTATTTTATTTGATCATATATTTTAGAGATGGAGTTTTGCTCTTGTCGCCCAGGCTGGAGGGCAGTGGCACGAGCTCAGCTCACTGCAACCTCCACCTCCCGGGTTCCAGAAATTCTCCTGCCTCAGCCTCCTGGGTAGCTGGGATTACAGGGACCTGTCACCAAGCCCAGCTCACTGCAACCTCCGCTTCCTGGGTTCAAGTGATTCTCTTGCCTCAGCCTCCCCAGTAGCTGGGATTACAGGCGCCCACCACCACACCGGCTAATTTTTGTATTTTTAGTAGAGACAGGGTTTCACCATGTTGGTCAGGCTGGTCTCGAACTCCTGACCTCAGATGATCCACCTACCTCGGCCTCCCAAAGTGCTGGGATTACAGGCGTGAGCCACCGCACCCGACCGCTTTTTTTTTTTTTTAACGGAGTTTTCACTCTTGTCCCCAAGGCTGAAGTGCAGTGTCGCGATCTCGACTCACTGCAACCTCCGCCTCCTGGGTTCAAGCGATTCTCCTGCCTCAGCCTCCCAAGTAGCTGGGATTACAGGCGCCCACCACCACGCCCTGCTAATTTTTGTTTTTTTAGTAGAGATGGGGTTTCACCATGTTAGCCAGGCTGGTCTCAAACTCCTGACCTGAGGTGATCCACCTCAGAAGGAAAAGTTCTCTTTATTTATTTTTTTTTTTGAGAGGGAGTCTCTCTCTGTCACCCAGGCTGGAGTGCAATGGTGCAATCTCGGTTCACTGCAAGTTCCGCCTCCTGGGTTGACACCATTCTCCTGCCTCAGCCTCCTAAAGTGCTGGGATTATAGCCGTTAGCCACCACTCCCAGCCATGGATAATTTATTTTATAATTTTTTTTAAAGAGATGGGAGTCTCACTATGTTGCCCAGGCTGGTCTAGAACTCCTAGGATCAATAAATCCTTCTGACTTGGCTACAGAGACACGTGACCACAATGAGCTGTCAAATGGCAATCTGCTCACCAAGAGGAAACCACAGAAGGCAGACACAGTACCCTTTCCCTGTGACTAGAATAGAATCAGACGTTCCGGGAAAGTGAGGAAAGGTTTCCTGGAAGAATTTATGACAGGAGAAGAGAAAATCAAGGAAACCCACTAAAAAATAATAAATAAAGAGAACTTTTCCTTTTAAGGGCCGGGCACAGTGTCTCATGTCTGTCATCCCGGCACTTTGGGAGGCCGAGGTAGGTGGATCACTTGAGGTGAGGCATTCTAGACCAGCCTGACTAACATAGTGAAACCCTGTCTCCACTAAAAATACAAAAATCAGCTGGATGTGGTGGCACAGGCCTGTAATTCCAGCTACACGGGAGGCTGAGGCAGGAGAATCACTTGAACTCAGACAGCAGAGCTTGCAGTGAGCCAAGACTGCGCCATTGCACTCCAGCCCGGACGACAGACTCCCTCTCAAAATAAATAAATAAATAAATAAATAAATAAATAAACTTTTCCTTCTGAGGGCTGGGCGCGGTGGCTCACTCCTGTAATCCCTGCACTTTGGGAGGCCGAGGCGGGTGGATCACTTGAGGTCAGGAGTTCGAGACCAGCCTGACCACCATATTGAAACCCTGTCTCTAGTAAAAATACAAAAATTAACTGGGCATGGTGGCGGGTTCCTGTAGTCCCAGCTACTCGAGAGTCTGAGGTGGGAGAATGGTGTCAACCCAGGAGGCAGAGCTTGCAGTGAACTGAGATTGCACCACTGCACTCCAGCCTGGGTGACAGAGAGAGAAGCCCTCTCAAAAAAAAAAAAATAATAAATAAATAAAGAGAACTTTTCTTTCTGAGGTATGAAGACCTGCATGACCACAGCGTGCAAAGAATCACCAGTTCTACCTGGTTCTGTTGCATTGCAAACGTCACACCTGGTGTCTTGAACCACAAAAGGAAGGGACAGTGGATTCTTATTTTATTTTATTTTATTTTATTTTATTTTATTTTATTTTATTTTATTTTTTGAGACAGAGTCTCGTGCTATCACCCAGGATGGAGTGCAGTGGCATGATCTCAACTCACTGCAACCTCTGCCTCCCGGGTTCCAGTGATTCTCCTGCCTCAGCCTCCCAAGGAGCCATGATTACAGGCACCTGCCACTAAGCCCAACCAATTTTTTGTATTTTTAATAGAGATGGGGTTTCACCATGTTGGCCAGGCTGGTCTTGAACTCCTGACCTCAGGTGATCCACCCGCATCAGCCTCCCAAAGTGCTGGGATTACAGGTGTGAGCCACCATGGCTGGCTAAATTTTGTATTTTTAGTAGAGGTGAGGTTTTGCCATGTTGGCCAGGCTGGTCTTGAACTCCTGACCTCAGGTGATCCACCCGCCTTGGCCTCCCAAAGTGCTGGTATTATAAGCGCCCACCACTACGCCCAACCAATTTTTTGTATTTTTAGTAGAGATGGGTTTCACCATGTTGGCCAGGCTGGTCTCGAATTCCTGACCTCAGGTGATCCACCAGCCTCAGCTTCCCAAAGTGCTGGGATTACAGGTGTGAGGCATCGTGCCTGGCTAATTTTTGTATTTTTAGTAGAGACAGGGTTTCGCCATGTTGGCCAGGCTGGTCTCGAACTCCTCACTTCAGGTGATCTACCTGCTTCAGCCTCCCAAAGTGCTGGGATTACAGGCATGAGCCACACAGCCTGGCCAAAGCCTTCGTTCATTTGCTTCCTGAGTACCCTTCCTGAGCTTCCTGAGCAGGCAGGAAGAATCACTTGGACAGTTATGGCACAGGTGACAGCTCTGTCACCCAGGCTGGAGTACAGTGACAAGGTCTCGGCTCACTGCAACCTCCGCCTTTCTGATGGAAGCAATTCTCCTGCCTCAGCCTCCCGAGTAGCTGGGATGACAGGCGCCCACCACAACCAGCTAATTTTTGTATTTTTAGTAGAGACGGGGTTTCACCATATCTGAGACAGGTCTCAGTTCATTTAGAAAGTTTATTTTGCCAAAGTTGAGGACGTAGACCCACAACACAGTGTCAGGAGGTCCTAGTGACATGGGGCCAAGGTGGTTGGGGCACAGCTGGGCTTCATCTATTTTAGGGAGATATGAGGCCTCCATCAATATATATATAACAGGTACATTAGTTCTGTCCAGAAAGATGGAGACAACTGAAAGCAGAGAGGGGGCCTCCAGGTCACAGGTAGGTGAGACACAAATGATTGCATTGTTTTGAGTGTCTCATAAGCCTTTCCAAAGGGGGTTATGAGATATACATCTATGTCAATGAGCAGAGAGGTGACTTTGAATAGAACTGGAGGCAGCTTTACACTCCTCGGTTTCCAGCTTCAATTTTCCCTTGAGTTTTGTGATTTTGGGGACCTCAAGATGTTTTTCTTCTGCATTTCCCGCCTTCTGTACTTAAAGGATTCTTTCACGTGCCTGGAATGTCTGCAGTTGCTTCTCTAGTCACTCAGTGTGTTTATTATCAACTTTACTCCTGGGCATTTGATATTTCCTTGCAATGATCACAGCCATTCTTATATCGATATGTATTTATATTTACATGCATATGTATTTATATTTTATAAGATAATTAAAATATAATTAAAGTAAAATATAAATAACTTTAAAATTAAATTGTATTTATTATTATATGTTTACATTATATGTATATATGTATTTATATTTATATGTATTTATATTACTTGTATTTATTATATTTTATAAGATAATTAAAATATAACTAAAATAAAATACAAATAAAATTAAAAGTAAACTGTATTATTATATGTATTTACATTATGTTATATGTATACATGTATTTATATTTCTATGTATTTATATTATATGTATTTATTGTTTTATAAGATAATTAAAATATAATTAAAATAAAATATAAATAAAATTAAAATTATATTATATGTATTTACATTATATTATATGTATATGTGTATATTTCTATGTATTTATATATGTATTTATTATATTATGTATTATAAGGTTAACATATAATTAAAATAAAATATAAATTAAAGTATAATTAAATATATTTATATGTATTGTTATACATATTTATATTATTTGTATTTATATGTATTCATATATGGTTTATATTTCACATTTCCATTTTATGCTATTTTTTTAAATTTTCATTATTTCTTTTCCTTTTTTCTTTTTTTTGGGGGGACAGTCTTGCTCTGTCTCCCAGGCTGGAGTACAGTGACAAGATCTCGGCTCACTGCAACCTCCGCCTTCCTGATCCAAGCGATTCTCCTGCCTCAGCCTCCCAAGTAGCTGGGATGACAGGCGCCCACCACGACCAGCTAATTTTTGTATTTTTAGTAGAGACGGGGTTTCACCGTGTTGGCCAGGCTGGTCTCGAACTCCTGACCTCAGGTGATCCACCTACCTCAGCCTCCCAAAGTGCTGGGATTACAGGTGTGAGCCACCACCCCTGGCCCCTCTACTTTCTTCATTAACTTGCTCTCACTTTACTCTATGGTCTCGCCCTGAATTGTTTCTTGTGCAAGAACCAGGAACGCTGTCTTGGAGTCTGGATCAGGACTCCCTTTCCGGTAACAAAACTGCCTTTGAAAAACCCGTAATCTCTGAGCTTTGAGTAGGTACTCCGCCTCCCACATGGCATGGCTGGTCTTGTGTCTCTTGAATTCTTTGTCTACAGCAATGCTGTGAGTCTTTATTCAGCAGGCAGGAAGAACCACTTGGACAGTTATGGCACAGCTTAGAAGACATTCTTAGAGTCTGCTTGGAAAGTAGACTGGCCTCAGTGAAAATTCGCTCTGAAAGGGTAAGCCTGGCTCTAAGCTCTGAGCTCAGCAGGCTGGTGGTAAACATTGCAGCTGTAAATCCAGGGAGAGCTGTGTTACTGGTGGGAGGAGGGATTTTACAGCCCAGGGGAGGGAGGGAGATTTGAATTTGAAAGACTTTTGCACAAAGGCAGGACTCCATGCCCAGCTGCTGTCCGCGGGGTCCCCAGCCTCTCTGAGCTTCTCACAATGACTCTGGGCCCCTGAGGACAGCCACAGTGACTTCTGAATGTTCTAGTGAAACCTGCAAGGGTCAGTTGGATGCCAGGAATTGTTTCTTGGGTCCTGTTTTTCCTCCAATAGGGGGCCATGCAGCTTTAGCTCTGAGTGTATTTGTGATTGTGGTTAGTTCCGGCATTCTATTTGGGGGAACTGTAATAGTGAAAAATCAGAGAAAGTGGCAGGGAACGGACATTTTGTAGAGTTATCAAATCTACACGTGAGAGAAGGAAATGCTTGTCTATTTCAGGATCTCTCAGCCCAGGCTCTGCTGACATTTGGGGATGGAGGATTCTCTGTGGTGGGGCCGTCCTGGGCACTGTACGGTGTTGAGCAGAGACCCTGGGCTTCACCCACCAGGAGCCAGGACAACCCCTCCCCAGTTGTAACAACCAAAATTGTCACCAGATATTGCAAAATATCTCCTGGGGGTAAAATCTCTCTGGTTGCCATAGATAGGTAAGTACACAAGTAGATACACAGGGGGAGGGGGCAGGAGATGGGTGGACAGATCGATGATTGATAGATACATGATAAATAGAAAGATAGAGGAGATAAATAGATGGTAGATGATGGATAGATAGATAAATAGATATATACATACATACATACATACATGGATGGATAGATACATACATACATACATGAGTTGATGGATGGATGGATGGACAGACACATACATACATAGGTGGATACATACATACATGGATAGATGGATGGATGGATGGATGGACACATAAATAGATAGATACATACATAGATGGATGGATACATACATACATACATGGATAGATGGATAGATGGCTGGATGGATACATACATACATACATAGATGGATAGATGAATGGATACATACATACATAGATGGATGATAGATACATACATACATACATAGATGAATAAATGGATGGATGGATAGATGGATGGATACATACATACATGAAGAGATGGATAGATGGATAGACAGACACATACATACATACATACCTACATACATACATACATAGACGGATGGAGAGATAGATAAATGCATAAATACATACATAGATGGATGGATGGATGGATGGATGGATGGATGGATGGATAGTGGTGCAATTTCAGCTCATCGCAACCTCTGCCTCCTGAGTTCAAACGATTCTCCTGCCTCAGCCTCCCAAATAGCTGGGATTACAGGCACCCACCACCACACCTGGCTAATTTTTGTAATTTTAGTAGAGACGGGGTTTTGTGTCATGTTGGCCAGGCTGGTCTTGAACTCATGACCTGAAGTGATCCACCCGCCTCAGCCTCCCAAAGTGCTGGGATGACAGGCATGAGCCATAATGCCCAGCTTGCCCATGATCTTTTTTTTAATCGTATATATAAATGAATATTGTACCTAGGGTGGACGCGTTCCTCCTCTTACTTTTGGTAACCCCCTATTCTGTCTATGTAGTAGGATTAGTAAAAGAGGAAGGAAGTCTTCTTTGCAGTTGAGATAAGAGGAAGGCATCTGTCTCCTGCTCATCCCTGGGCAATGGAATGTCTTGGTGTAAAGCCCGATTGTATATTCCAGCTACTGAGATAGGGGAAAATTGCCTTAGGGCTGGAGGTGGGACGTGCTAGCAGCAACACTGTCCTTTAAGGCATTGAGATGTTTATGTATATGCACATCAAAGCATAGCACTTTTTCTTTACCTTGTTTATGATGCAGAGACATTTGTTCACATGTTTTCCTGCTGACCTTCTCTCCACTATTACCCTATTGTCCTGCCACATCCCCCTCTCTGGGAAACAACCGATAATGATCAATAAATACTAAGGGAACTTGGTCCTCTGTATGCTGAATGCCGGTCCCCTGGGCCCATTTTTCTTTCTCTATACTTTGTCTCTGTCTCTTTCTTTTCCAAGTCTCTCGTTCCACAGCAACCCATCCCTTCAGTACTTTCAGCACTTTGCTTTCTTAATAATCTTTTTTTTTTTTTGAGATGGAGTCTCACTCTGTTGCCCAGGCTGGAGTGCAGTGGCGCTATCTCTGCTCACTGCAAGCTCCACCTCCTGGGTTCACACCATTCTCCTGCCTCAGCCTCCTGAGTAGCTGGGATTACAGGCAACCACCCACGCCTGGCTAATTTTTGTATTTTTAGTAGATACGGGGTTTCACCATGTTGGCCCGGCTGGTCTCGAACTCCCGACCTCAGGTGATCCACTCGCCTCAGCGTCCCAAAGTGCTGGGATTACACGCGTGAGCCACCGTGCCCAGCCTCTGTGTAATTTCTTGTATCTAGTGGAATCTAAAAGCCCATCTGATGGGAGGGTGGTGACTGTTGAAAGGATCCCAGATTCTGCATTTCTTCTGGGCTTGCATCATTTATCCAGCCCAGTAGCTATTTTTTTTTCTTTTTTTCTTTCTTTCTTTCTTTCTTTTTTTTTTTTGACAGAGTTTTAGTCTTGTTGCCCAGGCTGCAGTGCAGTGGCGTGATCTCGGCTCACTGCAACCTCTGCCTCCCAGGTTCAAGCGAGTCTCCTGTCTCAGCCTCCTGAGTAGCTGAGACTACAGGCACCTGCCACCACACCCAGCTAATTTTTCTATTTTTAGTAGAGATGGAGTTTCACCATGTTGGTCAGGCTGGTCTCAAACTCCTCACCCTGTGATCCACCCGCCTCGGCCTCCCAAAGTGCTGGGATGACAGGTGTGAGCCACCGCACCTGGCCAGGGTTTGGCAGTTTTAAGGATAATTTGGTGGGTGGGGGCTCAGGAAGTAGAGAGTGCTGGTTGGTCAGGTTGAGGATGAAATCATGGGAGGCTGAAGTGAGTTCATGCTGCCTTCTGTTCCTGTGTGGGATGGCTGATATCTGGTTGAGTCAGATTACCGGTCTGTGTGGTGTCATCTGCTGCATTGGAATCCAGGGTCGGCAAAATATCTTAAACACTGATCTTAGGTTGTGCAACAATGATGTTATCCCCAGGAGCTATTTGGGGGAGGTTCAGACTCCTGGAGCCAGAGGCAGCATGATCCCTCAACCATAATTCCTAATCTTGCAGCTAATTTATTAGTCCTGCCAAGGCAGGCTGGTCCCCAAGCAAGAAGTTTCCCCGCGTCCCTGCCCTCCCAGAAAAGGGCTATTGTCAGTTTTGTTTCAGAGTTTAAACTATAAACTAAATTCTTTCTGAGGCTACTACGCCCAGGAATGAATAAAGACAGTTTCGAGGTTAGAAAGAAGATGGGGGGGTGGGTGGTTAGGTCTGATCTGTTTCACTGTCATAATTTCTTCAGATATAATTTTTGCTAAGGTGGTTTCAGGAGGATGGGGAGGAATGAGGGCGTCATGAGAGCCAATTCCTCCTTCCCAGCCCCAGGGGTGAGAATGTGGACACAGCCCCTCCTCCTCCTCCATCCCAGCCCTGGGGGGAGGCTGTGGACACCACCCCTCTTCTCCTCCATCCCAGCCCTAGGGCTGAGAATGTGGACATGGCCCCTCCTCCTCCTCCATCATCCCAGCACCAGTGGGGTGAGTGTGGACACGGCCCCTCCTCCTCCATCATCCCAGCTCTGGGGGGAGAGTGTGGACACTGCCCCTCCTCTTCCATCATCATCCCAGCCCCAGTGGGGAGAGTGTGGAAACGGCCTCTCCTCCTCGTCCATCATCTCAGCCCCAGAGGGGAGAGTGTGGGCACCGCCCCTCCTCCTCCTCCATCATCCCAGCATCAGGAGGTGAGGGTGTGGACAGGGCCCCTCCTCCTCCTCTATCATCTCAGCCCCAGAGGGGAGAGTGTGGACACCACCCTTCCTCTTCCTCCATCATCTCAGCCCCAGGAGGATAGTGTGGACACGGCCCCTCTTTCTCCATCCCAACCCCAGTGGGGAGAG
The DNA here is from genome assembly GCF_029289425.2 of Pan paniscus. Taxonomy (NCBI): domain Eukaryota; kingdom Metazoa; phylum Chordata; class Mammalia; order Primates; family Hominidae; genus Pan; species Pan paniscus. The sequence goes on along the minus strand of NC_073267.2, from coordinate 37,991,306 downwards.
TGTGGACACAGCCCTTCCTCCATCTCAATCCCAGGGAGTTCGGGTGTAGACATGACTCTTCCTCCATCCCAGCCCCGCCGGGTAGATATAGCCCCTCTTGCATCCCAAAACCAGTGGCTGAGCAGTTTGGTGACGTCCCCATTGTACCTGATCCATTTTGTTGCACTGGGTCCGCAGCATGAAATCTCTATGTCTTTATGGAACCCAGGATTAACCCCCCAAAAGCTGTTTAATCTTCAGCTGTCCCATATCTGGGGATGCATCTCCTGGTATGAAATCTCTGTTGTCAAAGTAGCCTTTTTCTTTCCAGAATCCCTATTGCACTGTTTCTTTGTTGTGACCTCTGTGTTTCTTGGTGGAGCTGGAATCCTCCGGGCTCCCTTCCCAGGGAGCCTGGCTTGGCCTCCCTCCTCCTCCCCCTTGCAGCCCGTGCCAAAGACCCTTCGGTTTGCGGCAGCCCCTTGTTTTTTATGATTTTAATTGGTGCTTGAGCCCTGCAGGTTTACGACCCCCGTGTTTACACTAACTGTACTTTAATAAGTCGCCTAAGAGGTAACAGGAGCGTAGGGCTCTATAAATGTTTTAATTCACACAAACCCACCCAGCTATTTCCGTCCACACCCAGTGTGGTTGGGACGTGAAAATCAACAGGACCAAGGTGCTGGATCAGGCCCCCAGCTCCCCCGGCCGCCTCTTCCCACTTCTTTAAACGTTTCCAGCAGCCTCTCACTTTATGTTTGCGCTTGTCTAAACGGCGCTCTGAGGCCGTTCACACCCCCCGGAGCCCCATAAGCCAGCGCTTAGGACAATCTCCTTTTACCAGCAGCCCTAGGAGACGGGCAAACCCCACCTATACAAACCCCACTGTCTCCAGAGCTCTCTTAGGTAAAGAAAAACGCATTTGGGGGGCTCAGGAAGACAGCTACACGCCCAGGAATCTGTGCCTGAAGCATTTCTTCTTGCAATGTGTTTGCGTTTTCTCTGTCCGTCCTCATATTTCTTATCCTAAGACAGATTTCTTATCCTAAGAAATTACCCATCCTAAGAAATCGGGCTTGGCTGTGGGATGTTGGAATTTTACAGGACAAGGGTATGGTGCCAACTGAGGGGACATTGAATGTATTTATTATTTATGTATTTATTTTGAGATGCAGTTTCGCTCTTGTTGCCCAGACAACAAGAAGTCGGGCTTGGCTGTGAGATGTTGGAGTTTTACAGGACAAGGGTATGGTGACAACTGAGGGGACCTTGAATGTATCTATGTATCTATCTATGTATCTATCATCCATGTATTTATTTTGAGACAGAGTTTTGCTCTTGTTGCCCAGGCTGGAGTGCAATGGCACGATCTCAGCGCACCACAACCTCCACTTCCCGAGTTCCAGTGATTCTCCTGCCTCAGCCTCCCAAGTAGCTGAGATTACAAGCCCATGCCACCACACCTGGCTAATTTTTGTATTTTCAGTGGAGATAGGGTTTCACCATGTTGGCCAGGCTGGTCTCGAACTCCTGACCTCAGGCCATCCACCCGACTTGGCCTCCTATAGTGCTGGGATTACAGGCGTGAGCCACCGCGCCCAGCCTCGTTGAATACACTTATAGGATGCCAGGGATTTGGGGGCCTAGGCATGGCACATTGTTGTGCAAAATGCCAAGAACCCAGCTTGGGAGATGATGGTGCCTTGGCATGAAGGGTAAGGAGACGTGTGCAGCTGGGGACTTCCTAAATGTTGGCTTGCACTTTAACAGCGGCATTAAACATGGGCTTGGAGAGAACGTTGAAAATTGACTCTTTTAGAGATTTCAAAATGTGAAATGTATATAAGCCTATGTCAAAACGTCACACTGCATCCCATAATATATACATTATAGATCCTAATTTCAATTCATTATATATATATAATAGGCTATATATGTGTGTGTGTATACATAATAGGGTATAATAATATATATTTATTTTATTATACATTTAATACATATAAATACATATAATAAATATGTACATGTAAATGCATATTTATATATTATATATTATATGATATATGATACATTACATGCTGTATTATTTTATTAATTATGATATATAACATGTATAATTATAATATATAATTGTAATATATTGTAATATATTATATTTTATATATAATAATATATTATGTTTTATAATGTTATATAATATATTATAATAAAACATAATATATAATAATATATTATATTTTATGATGTTATATAATGTTACAATACAACATAATGTATATTATATTGTTATATTTTACAATGTTATATAATATATTATAATAAAACAATATGTAATAGTATAATATATAACATGTATAATTACTATATAATATAGTACATAGTATATAGTATGTGTATAATTATAGAATATATAATTAATATAATATATAATATGTTATATATTATATATAATATATACGATTGTTATGTAATACAGTTAAATATATTACATATCTTTAAATATGTATATTTATACATATAACATACATAAATATACAATGGGTACAATGATATATATTTATTTTATTTTAATATAATAAATCAATACATATAAACATGTATTCATATGTAAATATATTTAAAATATATGTATTGATTATATGATACATATATTATGTGGTACAATAGTATATATATTTCATTTTACATATAGATATATAAATATATGTATTATATTATATATAATTTAAATTTATACATTTTATATATTCTATATGTCATATTATGGGGTACAATGATTGCATATTAAATACATGCAATTATTATTGGTCAGTGAAAAGTAAAATATGAAAAAAGAAAGGGAAAGAGACAGATGAAACCTGTGGTCAGCTCTCGTGGGAGTGCAGAAAGCAGGTCCAGATCTCAGAAGTGTCTCTTCTTTTCTGTGGCTTCACGATGCGGCACCGCTATGAGGAAGATATGAGGAATATCTCTTGGCTCAGAGGATAAAGACAGGCAGCTGTTGGCATGAAGACAGCAAAGGCCTTTGGGTCACATCTGCAGAAGAATACATGTGTTTCACATGAATGCATTGTTCTTCTTGGCCAAAATCTATCCACAGAAGATATGGTATGAGTTCTACTCTCTGCTTCTACGAGTTTGACTATTTTAGATTCCTCATATAAGGGAGATCATGAAGTATTTGTGTTTCTGTGCCTGGCTTATCTCACGAAATATAATGTCCTCCAGGTTCACCTATGTTCTTGCAAATGGCAAGATTTTCTTCTTTTTCAAGGCTGAGTAATATTCCCATGCATGTACATTATTGATGTCCCAATTTCTTTATCCATGCCTCCATTCATGGTCACTTGGTTTGGTCGCATGTCTTGGCTATTGTGGATAATTCTCCCAATATCTTGATCCATTCATCCATTCATCGTCTCTCAGTTTCCATTCATCCATTCATGGTCTCTCGGTTTGGTCCATGTCTTGGCTATTGTGGATAATTCTCCCAATTTGTTTATCCATTCATCCATTCATGGTCACTTGGTTTGGTCCATGTCTTGGCTATTGTGGATAATTCTCCCAATTTCTTTATGCATTCATCCATTCATGGTCACTTGGTTTGGTTGCATATCTTGGCCCTTGTGGGTAATTCTCCCAGTTTCTTTATCCATTCATCCATTCATGGTCACTTGGTTTGGTCCATGTCTTGGCTATTGTGGGTAATTCTCCCAGTTTCTTTATCCATTCATCCATTTATGGTCGCTTGGTTTGTCCGTGTCTTGCTTATTGTGGATAATTCTCTCAATTTCTTTATGCATTCATCCTTTCATGGTCACTTGCTTTGGTCCATATCTTGGCTATTGTGGATAATTCTCCCAGTTTCTTTATCCATTCATCCATTCATGGTCATTTGGTTTGGTTGCATGTCTTGGCTATTGTGGATAATTCTCCCAATTTGTTTATCCATTCATCCATTCATGGTCACTTGGTTTGGTCCATTTCTTGGCTATTGTGGATAATTCTCCCAGTTTCTTTACCCATTCATCCATTCATGGTCACTTGGTTTGGTTGTGTGTCTTGGCTATTGTGGATAATACTTGGTTTGGTCCGTGTCTCGGCTATTGTGGATAATTCTCTCAATTCCTTTATCCATTCATCCATTCATGGTCGCTCAGTTTAGTCCATGTCTTGGCTATTGTGGATAATTCTCCCAATATCTTTATCCATCCATCCATTCATGGTCACTTGGTTTGGTCCATGTCTTGGCTATTGTGGATAATTCTCCCAATTTCTTTATCCATTCATCGATTCGTGGTCGCTCGGTTTGGTCCATGTCTTGGCTATTGTGGATAATTCATCAATGAGTATGGGAATCCATGTATTTCTTCAAGATTCTCATGTCAGTTCTTTTGGGGCAAAAATAAAGCTGTTTGATATGGTTTGGCTGTGTCCCCCGACCCCAAAACCTCATCATGAATTGTGGTTTCCATCCTCCTTATGTGTCATGAGAGGGACCCAGTGGGAGGTAATTTAATCTTGGGGACAGTTACCCTCATGCTGTTCTTGTGATACTGAATGAGTTCTCACAAGATCTGATTAATTTTTTTTTTCTATTTAGACGGAGTCTCACTCCCTCGCCAGGCTGGAGCGCAGTGGCGTTATCTTGGCTCACTGCAACCTCCACCTCCCAGGTTCAACTGATTCTCCTGCCTCAGCCTCCCGAGTAGCTGGGACTACAGGTGTGCATCACCACGCCCGGCTAATTTTTGTATTTTTAGTAGAGATCGGGTTTCACCATGTTGCCCAGGATGGTCTCGATCTCTTGAGCTTGTGACGCTCCCACCTCAGCCTCCCAAAGTGCTGGGACTACAGGTGTGCACCACCACGGCTGGCTAGTTTTTGTATTTTTAGTAGAGACGGGGTTTCACCATGTTGCCCTGGATGGTGTCAATCTCTTGACCTTGTGATGCACCTGCCTCGGCCTCCTGAAGTGCTGGGATTACAGCTGTGAGCCACCTCACCCAGTCCAGACACAGTGTACTCATTTCCACTTGATTACAGTAGGATGAAGATACATGGAGGGGTTGGGACAAATGATGACTTCCTTCTCTCTCTGCCTCCTCTTAAACCTGCACACACCTGCTCTTCAGGATTATCATTTATTTGCTTGGTCTCAACCCGCTGGGATGATGCCCCAGAAGAATTGAGCAGAGAAATGGACACCGTTTCAGGACCAGCATTTCTGTAGCCTTCTCAGTTCCGGCAAGAATATGGTAACAAAACTTTTTTTTTTCTTTGAGACGGAATTTTGCTCTTGTTGCCCAGGCTGAAGTCCTTGTAAGAAGAGGAGATGAGGACACAGACACACACACAGAGGGAGGACCACATGAGGACTCAGGGAGAAGATAGTGTCTACAAGCCCAGGAGAGGGTCCTCAGAAGGAACCAGCCCTGCCCACACCCTGATCTCAGACTTCCAGCCTCCCAAGTAGCTGGGACTACAGGTGTACACCAGCACGCCCGGCTAATTTTTGTATTTTTAGTAGAGATGGGGTTTCACCATGTTGCCCAGGATGGTCTCAATCTCTTGACCTCGTGATGCACCCACCTCGGCCTCCTAAAGTGCTGGGATTACAGCCGTGAGCCACCGTGCCTGGCCCAGACACAGTGTAGTCATTTCCACTTGATGTAGGATGAAGACACATGGAGGGATTGGGACAAATGATGGCTCCCTTCTCTTTCTGCCTCCTCTTAAACCTGCGCACACCTGCTTTCCAGGATTATCATTTATTTGCTTGGTCTCAACCCACTGGGATGTGGGAGAATCAATGTCTGTTGTTTCTAAGCCACCCAGTCTAATGGTGATCTGTAATGGCAGCCTAAGATGGACTAAGACATCCCATAAGAAGAGGAGATGAGGACACAGATACAAACAGAGGGATGACCATGTGAAGACACAGGGAGACTATGGTGTCGGCAAGCCCAGGAGAGAGGCCCCAGGAGGAACCAACCCAGCCCACACATTAATCTCAGACTTCCAGCCTCCAAGACTGTGGGAGAATCAATGTCTGTTGTTTATAAGTCACCCAGTCTATGGTATTCTGTGATAGCAACCTGAAATGGACTAAGACATCTCATAAGAAGAGGAGATAGGACACAGACATATACAGAGGGACAACCCTGTGAGGACACAGGGAGAAGACGGCATCTCCAAGCCCAGGAGAGAGGCCTTAGGAAAAACCAGCCCTTCCCACACCTGGATCTCAGACTTCCAGCCTCCAGGACTGTGGGAGAATCAATGTCTGTTGTTTTTAAGCCACCGAGTCTATGGTGTTCTGGGATGGCAGTCTGAAATGGACTAAGACATCTCATAAGAAGAGGGGATGGGCTGGGCACAGTGGTTCATACCTGTAATCTCAGCATTTTGGGAGGCTGAGGCAGGTGGATCACAGGGTCAGGAGTTCAAGACCAGCCTTGCCAACAGAGTGAAACCCTGTCTCTACTAAAAATACAAACAAACAAAAAAATTAGCTGGGTTTGGTGGCACGGTCTCAGCTCACCGCAACCTCTGCCTCCTGAGTTCAAGTGATTATCCTGCCTCAGCCTCCCGAGTAGCTGAGATTACAGGCACCCACCACCAAACCCAGCTAATTTTTGTATTTTTAGTAGAGATGGGGTCAGGCTGTTCTCATGTTGGTCAGGCTGGTCTTGAACTCCTGACCTCAGGTGATCCACCCGCCTTGACCTCCCAAAGTGCTGGGATTATAGGCATGAGCCACTGTGCCCGGCCTGTCAACAAAATATTTTAAGGCTGGCCACAGTGGCTCAAGCCTGTAATTCCAGCTCTTCAGGAGGCCAAGACCTGCAGATGGCTTGAGCTCAAGAGTTAGAGACCAGCCCGGGCAACATGGTGAAACCCTGTCTCTACAAAAAACCTAAAAACTACTCAGATGTGGTTGCGTATGCGTATAGTTTCAGCTACTTGGGAGGCTGAGGTGGGAGGATGACCTGAGCCTAGGAAGTTGAGGCTTCAGTGAGTCATGATTGCTCCACTGCACTCCAACCTAGACAACAGAGCATGACTCCATTTAAAAAAATTTTTTTGGCTGGCCACGGTGGCTCACGTTTGTCATCCCAGCACTTTGGGAGGTGGAGGCAGGCGGATCACTTAAGGTCAGGAGTTCGAGACCAGCCTGGCCAACATGGTGAAACCCTGTTTCTACTAAAAATACAAAAATTAGCTGGACATGGTGGTGGGCACTTGTAATCCCAGCTCCTCGGGAGGCTGAGGCAGGAGAATCGCTCGAACCCAGGAGGCAGAGGTTGCAGTGAGCCGAGATCTCACCATTGCACTCCAGCCTGGGTGACAAAGCAAGACTCTGTTTAAAAAAAAAAAAAAAAAAAGAAGGAAAGTTTTCACATATATTTTATAATCAGGCAGCTACCTAGCTAGGTCGCCTCTTACTCCCTGATGTTTGAATTTTATGATGACCTGCAGGGACAACGGACAGAAGTTGGAAAAACCCCAACTTGAAATAATTCATTTGTTTTTATGTCTTTTTTTTTTTTTTTTTTAATGCTGGACCGTATGTATTACCATTTGTGTTCTGATTAGCAACCACCCTGCTAATGGAGTTAGCATCCGTGGTTCATAAGCAAACCCTCCCTTTTTACTGCAGCACTTTGGGAGATGGAGGCAGGCGGATCACCTAAGGTCAGGAGTTCGCGACCAGCCTGGCCAACCTGGTGAAACCCGTTTCTACTAAAGATACAAAAATTAGCTGGACATGGTGATGGGCACTTGTAATCCCAGCTCCTCGGGAGGCTGAGGCAGGAGAATCACTCGAACCCGGGAGGCGGAAGTTGCAGTGAGCCGAGATCTCACCATTGCACTCCAGCCTGGGCGACAAAGACAGACTCTGTTTTTTTGTTTTGTTTTGTTTTGTTTTGTTTTTAAAGAAAGCTTTCACATATATTTTATAATCAGGCAGCTACCTAGCTAGGTCACCTCTTACTCCCTGATGTTTAAATTTTCTGATGACCTGCAGGAACAACGGACAGAAGTTGGAAAAACCCCAACTTCAAATAATTCATGTGTTTTTCTGTCTTTTTTTTTTTTTTTTTTAATGTTGGACTGAACGTATTACCATTTGTGTTCTGATTAGCAAACGCCCCGCTAATGGAGTTAGCATCTGTGTTTCATAAGCAAACTCTCCCTTCTTACTGCAGAGCTAAACACATAGGAAATTAACAAAATCTGTGACCCCACAACTAGCAATTCATAAATTCATTAGATTAAAAAAAAAAACAGGCAAGCAACACAGCCATGCAGCCATCCTGTTAATAGGTTTTTCTTCTAATGTCTAATTTACATTTCTGCCTGCCCTGGTTAAGATATTACTTCATTACTTTTTTTTATTTTTTTCCTAAATTAGAGAAATTTTAATGACTTCTCTTATTCATTCTTTCCATATATAAGTAGTTATGTTTCTTACAAATGGAAATGAGACCTCAAAATTACCACAAATGGGGCCAAGCTGCACAGTCCATGTGTTCCTATTTGAAGACGGCCAAGCTGCCTCCTCAAATTACTGTTAACCCTCCTGTCCATTGAATAGATGGCCCTAATAGGTGGGCTTTGAAAGTGGCTCTTGTTAAATTTATTTGGGACCGCTGAGAACACGCCAGTCCAGCTTCAGCAAATGAGCTCTGATAATATTAACCACCTGGTAAGCCCTGGCCCCCAGGGAACCCTGCGTGGCTGCATCTGACCTCTGGCCCCTTGGCCTTCTGATCCCAGGGCTCAATTCAGACAAGAAGGCGATTCTGAGAAAAGACACCTGTTGGCGTCGCTGACCCCAGAGTCAGGGTTTGGAGGGAAGGGCCTCCGGGTCTTCAGCACAGGTGTTTCCTCCAGCAGGTCCAGGGAGTTTGGGAAGCCACTGGGATGAGGAGGGAGCCGGGCAGCACCGTGTCAGGCAGAGGACGGCACCTTCCACGTCCCAGAACTCTGGGGCACTCCATGGCGGGACAAGATGTGGAAAGGAGGGATTATTCCAGGCTCTACAGAATATCTCATGGACACAGCTTCATGGCTGTGCTTCTGCTAGGCAAAAAAGTGAGAGAAAACACAAGAATAAAACAGAACAACCTGCAGGTGGACACAAGGTTAAGACCAACCTTCCTTCCAAAAATACCTTAGATTAAGACCAACCTTCCTTCCAAAAATGCCTTAGATTAAGACCAACCTTCCTTCCAAAAATGCCTTAGATTAAGACCGACCTTCCTTCCAAAGATGCCTTAGATTAAGACCAACCTTCCTTCCAAAAATGCCTTAGATTAAGAGCAACCTTCCTTCCAGAAATGCATTAGATTAAGACCAACTTTCCTTCCAAAAATGCCTTAGATTAAAACCAACCTTCCTTCCAAAGATGCCTTAGATTAAGATCAACCTTCCTTCCAGAAATGCGTTAGATTCAGACCAACCTTCCTTCCAAAAATGCCTTAGATTAAGACCGACCTTCCTTCCAAACATGGCTTAGATTAAGAGCCAGCTTCCTTCCAAAAATACCTTAGATTAAGACCAACCTTCCTTCCAGAAATGCCTTAGATTAAGACCGACTTTCCTTCCAAACATGGCTTAGATTAAGAGCAAACTTCCTTCCAAAAATGACTTAGATTAAGACCAACCTTCCTTCCAAAGATGCCTTAGACTGAGACCAACTTTCCTTCCAGAAATGCCTTAGATTAAGACCAACTTTCCTTCCAGAAATGCCTTGGTTTAAGACCAACCGTCCTTCCAAAAATGCCTTAGATTAAGACCGACCTTCCTTCCAAAAATGCCTTAGATTAAGACCAACCTTCCTTCCAAAAATGCCTTAGGTTAAGACCAACCTTCCTTCCAAAAATACCTTAGATTCAAACCAACTGTCCTTCCAAAAATGCCTTCGATTAAGACCAACCTTCCTTCCAAAGATGCCTTAGATTAAGACCAACCTTCCTTCCAAAAATGCCTGAGCAACGACCCTCAGCTACTCAAGGACAGTGAACGATGAAAAGGTGTATGCCAGATTGCAGGGAGAAACCCCAGAAAGTCGATGATGTGCATATTAATTGCAGAGTGCAGGTAGGTTCCCAAAACAGGGGACACTGGAAATCTATATCTATTGTAGAGTGTAGGTGGGTGCCAAGATGGTGGTCACTGGGTTTCTCTATTGTACAGTGTAGGTGGATCCCCTGATGGAGGACGCTGAGTGTGTCTATTGTAGATTGTGGATCTACAATAGAGTGTGGGTGGATCCCCAGATGGGTGTGTCTATTGGAGAGTGTAGGTGGATCCCCAGATGGGTGTGTCTATTGGAGAGTGTAGGTGGATCCCCAGATGGGTGTGTCTATTGGAGAGTGTAGGTGGATACCCAGATGGGTGTGTCTATTGTAGAGTGTAGGTGGATCCCCAGATGGAGGACACCGAGTGTGTCTATTGTAGAGTGTAGGTGTATCCCCCAGATGGAGAATGGTGTGTCTCTTGTAGAGTGTAGATGGATCCCCCAGATGGAGGATGCTGAGTGTTTCTATTGTAGAGTGTAGGTGGATCCCCAGATGGAGGACGCTGAGTATTTCCATTGCAGAGTGTAGGTGGATCCCCAGATGGAGGACGCTGAGTGTTTCTATTGTAGAGTGTAGGTGGATCACCAGATGGGTGTGTCTATTGTAGAGTGTAGGTGGATCCCCAGATGGAAGATGGTGAGTGTGTCTATTGTAGAGTGTCGGTGTATCCCCCAGATGGAGGGCACTGAGTGTTTCTATGGTAGAGTGTAGGTGGATCCCCAGATGGAGGACACTGAGTGTGTCTATTGTAGAGTGTAGGTGGATCCCCAGATGGGTGTGTCTACTGTAGAGTGTAGGTGGATCCCCAGATGGAGTATGGTGAGTGTGTCTATTGTAGAGTGTAGGTGTATCCCCAGATGGAGGACACTGAGTATTTCCATTGCAGAGTGTAGGTGGATCCCCAGATGGAGGACACTAGGTGTGTCTATTGTAGAGTGTGGGTGGATCCCCAGATGGAGGATATTGAGTGTGTCTATTGCAGAGTGTAGGTGGATCCCAGATGGAGCACATTTGAGTTTGTTTATTGTAGTATGTAGGTGGATCCCTAGATGGAGGACATTGAGGGTATCTAGTGTAGAGTGTAGGTGGATCCGCAGATGGAGGACATTGAGTGTGTCTATTGTAAAATGTAGGTGGATCCGCAGATGGAGGACATTGACTGTATCTAGTGTAGAGTGTAGGTGGATCCCCAGATGGAGGACAGTGGGTGTATCTATTGTAAAGCGTAGGTGTATCCTCAGATGGAGGACATTGAGTGTGTCTATTGCAGAGTGTAGGTGGATCCCCAGATGGAGCACATTGAGTTGGTTTATTGTAGAGTGTAGATGCATCCGCCAGATAGAGCACATTGAGTTGGTTTATTGTAGAGAGTAGGTGGATCCCCAGATGGAGGACATTGAGTGTATATATTGTAGAGTGTAGGTGGATCCCCACATGGAGGACATTGAGTGTATCTATTGTGGAGTGTAGGAGGATCCCCAGATGGAGGACATTGAGTGTGCCTAGTGTAGAGTGTAGATGGATCCCCCCGATGGAGGACATTGAATGTATCTATTGCAGAGTGTAAGTGCATCCCCAGCTGGAGGACATTCAGTGTATCTACTGTAGAGTGTTGGTGTATCCCCCAGATGGAAGACATTGGGTGTGTCTAGTGTAGAGTGTAGGTGGATCCCCAGATGCAGGAGACTCGTTATTTCTATTTTACAGTGTAGGTTAGATGTCTCTTGTTGTGCTCACTGGATATTTCTTTGTAGAGTGTAGCTTGCTTCTCCAGGCAGTGAACATGGGCATTTTCTCAGGTAAAGGTTATGTTACAATGTCAGTGTGTACTGGGCTGTGGGACACTGGCTGATTCCATGACAGCCGTCTGTTTGGCCTTGATTGTGCTTAGGTGGCTGAATTTTGCCCTTTCTGAAGGTGTCTTCCATATCTGTCACAGGTGTCTCTTCTGAGCCTCGTCTGTGCTAGTTTGGCATCACCTGGAACAGCCCCTCTGTTTCCAGAGCAGCCTCCTAGGCTTTCCAGTGTGGCCATTGCAGCTGACATGGAGCTCCAAATCCCATTCCTCATTTTTGTTCACAGGCTGCATTGGGAAAGACACAGGTTTAATCTCTCTTTTATTTATGGAGGGTCTATGGTGAAACAGGGTCAGAGGGTGGGAACCTAACCTGCTTAAATCCTTCCTGTAATTCCTTCCTTCCTTCCTTCCTTCCTTCCTTCCTTCCTTCCCTCCCTCCCTTCCTCCATCCCACCCTTCCTTCCTTCCCTCCCTCATTCTTTCCTTCCCTTCCTTCTCTCCTTCCTTCCTTCTTTCCTTCCTTCCCTCCCTCTCTCATTCTTTCTTTCCCTCCCACCCTTCCTTCCTTCCCTCCCTCCTTCCCTCCTTCTCTTCCTCCCTCTTTCCCTTCCTTCCTTCCTTCCCTTCCTTCCTTTCCTTCCATCCTTCCCCCTTCCTTCCTCCCTCCCTCCCTTCTTTCCTTCCTTCCTTCCTTCCTTCCCCCACTTTTTTTTCTTTGACGGAGTCTCACTCTGTGGCCCAGGCTGGAATGCAGAGGCACAACCTTGGCTCACTGCAACTTCTGCCTCCCAGATTCCAGCAATTCTTCTGCCTCAGCCTCCCGAGTAGCTGGGACTACAGGCGCCCGCCACCACGCCTGGCTAATTTTTGTATTTTCAGTACAGATGGTGTTTGGCCATGTTGGCCAGGCTGGTCTTGAACTCCTGACCTCAAGTGATCCGCCCACCTCGGCCTCCCAAAGCGCTGGGATTACAGGCGTGAGCCACTGCACCTGGCTGAGAGACATTTTTAATCTCTTTTTTATTCATAGAGTATCTATGGTGAAACAGGGTAATGGGGTGGGAACCTAACCTGCTTAAAACCTTCCAGAAATTTCTATCTACACAGATCCCCAAGGTCACGCTCATACACTGGACAGGGCTGCTGCCTCCTTGTTCACTGGGGACTGGCATCACACTGCCTCACCTGGTAGGGACCTTCCTATGACCCCGGGCACAAACCTTCCATTTCTGGCATCCTCCAAGACTCTGGCATGCTCAGATATTAAACAGCCAATTTTGGACCATTAAAATAAAAAAAAAGAGCGGGGGGAGAGGAGAGGGGCGGGTGGCTGTGAATGTACTTAGGGAATTCAGCCTGGTCCTGTCAAAAATCATTTCTGATTTGGCCATCGAGAGCTTTCAGGGCCACATGGCTCCCCATCACTCTGGCTGAGACGGAGCTTCTGTGTTTTGTTCCAGATGTGAAAGATCATCTTAGCAGGGCGAAGATCCTCATTAAGGCAACCAGATTCTTGAAGCAAAATAAAAAAGAAAAAACAAGAGAGAGAGAGAGAGATTATTGGCAAGGCCAACAACGCTAGCAATTACCTTCATCTTTCATCCAGCATTTTGGCAAGCACAGGAACTCACATCTGAAATCCATCGCCACAGCCTATCATCTTATCAAAACCTGGTGCCATCAGGAGGCACATTCATGCCGCTGTGTTTTTAAGGTTTAAACAATTTGCAATGTATTTCAGAGATGACTGAGATGCAAACGGAGGGAACACAGGTTTTGTGAGTCAGTCCCTCACTTTTCTCTTGCTGTACATTGAGAACAAGTGAAATCCATTGCTTTCACCCTGCTGGAAGCAAATCCAACTCATCACTTCACATAATGCTGTGGGTATCATTCCTGCCACAGCTGATCAGCGGGTCCTGGGGTTGACGAGGCTCCATCAGCCCCAATTAGCAGTGAGGATGTCAACTTGTCAAGCATTTTTAAGGCTGGGAAGCTGCAGACAACCCTTACCAATTTCTCTGGGAAGCCAGGGGCTTGGATGCCCTCCCCTCTGCAACATCTGTACTTTATAGAGTAAGTTAATGTGAAGGCAAATGCTGGGCACTCAGGAAGCTGGGCAGGCAATTTTTTAAGACTATTCCCTGGGGAATCTAAAAGGACAACACCATCGCTGCTTTTCAGAGAAACTCCAGGCTTTTCTGCCGGCAAAATAACAATTAAATGGAAACAGGATAATGAATCATCCCATTTCAATGAGGTTGCCAGTGATGCCTGTTTTAGAGAAAGGCTCTCTGGCTGCCAGGCTACTGGGCTCTCTGTCTGTTCTGCAGGGTTAGAGCTGGGTACCTCCTTTCGGTAATTGTTCTTGCCAATGGAAGGCTAGCAAAGAGGCCCTCAAAGGGTGGAAACGACCCTAAAAGGCCCACATCTCCATGCAGGGGAGCTGGAGAATATGAAGGAGAACTGAGGGTGTTCAGACGTTCAAAGCCCATATACTCCCAAATCCCTGGACACCAGTGAGTTTTTGGGAGTGCAACCAGGACCTGTGTTCCACTCTCTGTGACACACATTCTGGAAATGGATGGTTCTCACCAGGGGAGAAAGTATACTGAATGGCTGGGCCACCCCACCCCGTTTTTTTTTTATTCTTATTTTTTGTGAGATGGAGTCTCGTTCTGTTGCCCAGCTGGAGTACAGTGACACGATCTCGGCTCACTGCAACCTCTGCCTCCTGGGTTCAAGCGATTCTCCTGCCTCAGCCTCCTGAGTAGCTGGGATGATAGGCACCTGCCACCATGCCCCGCTAATTTGTTGTATCTTTAGTAGAGATGGGGTTTCATCATGTTGGCCATACTGGTCTGGAACTCCTGACCTCAGGTGATCTGCCTGCCTCAGCCTCCCAAAGTGCTGGGATTACAGGCGTGAGCCACTGTGCCTGGCCTTTTTTTTTTTTTTTGGAGATAGAATCTTGCCCTGTCAACCAGCCTGGAGTGCAGGGGCGTAATCTTGGCTCACTGAAACCTCCGCCTCCTGGGTTCAAGCAATTCTCCTGCCTCAGCCTTCCAAGTAGCTGGGATTACAGGTGCATGCCACCATGCCTGGCTAATTATTTTTTTCTAATTTTAGTAGACAGGGGTTTTTCACCATGTTGGCCAGGCTAGTCTCGAACTCCTGATCTCAGGTGACCCTCCTGCTTCAGCCTCCCAAAGTGCTGGGATGACAGGCGTGAGGCACCTCTCCCAGCTTCTCATCCCGGTTTCTGTAAGGACATTCTGGAAACCACACAGAACTCAGTGTCATCCTGCAATTTCTTACTTACCTGAGTGGACTGCTTTGGACACTTGCTGTTTTCACAGTGTGGACCTGGAAGGGACTCCTGAGTCTAACACAGACTCCAGTCACCCGGGTCCCTCGGAGTCACCAGCACTGGCACAGGTCTGAGTTGAGCATCATTGCCCGCATCCCAGGTGAGTATCTGCACTGGGTGACAGGTTCTAATAATGTGTGGCTGGGCTCCACTCATTCCCTCTGGGCTCATTACTGCAAAGTATTATTCACCAGTTAGCAAATTGAAAGTAGAAAAGGCGGCCAGGTGTGGTGGATCATGCCTGTCACCCCAGCACTTTGGGAAGCTGAGGTGGGCAGATCACAAGGTCGCGAGTTTGAGACCAGCCTGGCCAACATGGTGAAACCCCATCTCTACTAAAAACACAAAAATTAGCCAGGTATGGTGGCAGGTGCCTGTAATCCCAGCTACTCGGGAGGCTGAGGCAGAAGAATTGCTTGGACCCGGGAGGTGGAGGTTGCAGTGAGCAGAGACCTTGTCACTGTACTCCAGCCTGGGTGACAGAGCTGTCACCTGGCCTCTTTAATATCCAAATGGGAAGCTGAAAACAATTTTCCATCCCACACATACTCCTCCTGCAGTATCTCCCCAGCTTTTGTGGGGTGGATGGGCAGTGGGGAGCCAGTCATATTTTAAGCAAAGGGGTCCAGAGCCATGTTTGTGACAGGAAAGCCCACCTCTGCAACTGCCCAGATGTTGCAACACTTCCCAGACATTGACCTCTACGGTGATGGAGCTGCCAAGCTGGCAAGCAGGATTCACACCTAGCAGCTTTGCAAAGTGCTGGGTTAATGTATTTTTCATGATATATTGTTTGTTTTTGTTTTGTTTTTTTTGAGACAGAGTCTTACTCTGTCGGTCAACCTGCAGAGTGCAGTGGTGCAATCTCAGCTCACTGAAGCCTCTACCCTCCAAGTTCCAGCGATTCTCCTGCCTCGCTGGGATTCTCCTGAATAGCTGGGATTACAGGCCTCCACCACCATGCCCAGCTAATTTTTGTATTTTTAGTAGAGATGGGGTTTCACCACGTTGGCCAGGCTGGTCTCGAACTCCTGACTTCAGGTGATCCGCCCGCCTCAGCCTCCCAAAGTGCTGGGATTACAGGTGTGAGCCACCACATCTGGCCCATGATATATGTGGTTTTTTTTGTTTCTTTGTTTGTTTGTTTTGAGACGGAGTCTCGCTCTGTCGCCCAGGCTGGAGTGCAGCGGCGCGATCTAGGCTCACTGTAAGCTCCTCCTCCTGGGTTCATGCCATTCTCCTGCCTCAGCCTCCTGAGTAGCTGGGACTACAGGCACCCGCCACCACGCCCAGCTAATTTTTTTTTATATTTTTAGTAGAGACGGGGTTTCACCGTGTTAGCCAGGCTGGTCTTGATCTCCTGACTTCACGATCTGCCCGCCGTGGCCTCCCAAAGTGCTGGGATTGCAGGCTTGGCCTCTGTGCCCGGCCTATGTGTTTTTAAGGAGGCCGGCCTGAGTGTAGTCTTCCTTGTTGAAATGTGTCTCTAAGCAGGTTGCTGGCTCCTGGACTTTCTGGGGCAGGATCTCCACCCTGTCCCTGGGCAGCCCAGGGGCTGACCCGGAAACTGTGAATTCAGCATGCTCAGCAAAGCCTGCAAAGCCATCCTCTTCCGAACAAAGTTCAGACTTCGATTCCCCTGTTCTTAGATGTCAGGCATAGAGCAGAGCCTTGTTAACCACAGTCACAGTTTCATACTGAATTGTTACAAATTAGTACTTATTCATCCTGCATAACTGCAACTTGGTATTTTTAACCAACACCTCTTCATTTCCTCCTGCTGACGATCAGCGTATATCCATAGAAAATCACCACATTGGCCGGGCGCGGTGGCTCACATGTGTAATCCCAGCACTTTGGGAGGCCGAGGCGGGTGGATCACGAGGTCAGGATGCAAGACCATCCTGGCTAAAACGGTGAAACCCTGTCTCTACTAAAAATACAAAAAATTAGCCGGGGGTGGTGGCGGGTGCCTGTAGTCCCAGCTACTGGGGAGGCTGAGGCAGGAGAATGGCATGAACCTGGGAAGTGGAGCTTACAGTGAGCCCAGATCATGCTACTGCACTCCAGCCTGGGTGACAGAACGAGACTCCATCTCAAAAAAAGTAAAAGAAAATCATCACATTCTGATATATGTGGTTTTTTTTTTTTTTTTTTTTTTTTTTTTGAGATGGAATCTTGCTCTGTCGCCAAGGCTGGAGTGCAGTGGCACGATCTCGGCTCACTGCAACCTCCACCTCCTGAATTCAACCGATTCTCCTGCCTCAGCTTCCCAAGTGGCTGGGACTAGAGGTGCACACTGCCACGCCCTGCTAATTTTTTGTATTTTAGTAGAGACCGGATTTCACCGTGTTGCCCAGGCTGTTCTTGAACTCCTGAACTCAGGCAATCCGCCTGCCTCGGCCTCCCAAAGTGCTGGAATTACAGGCTTGAGCCACCGCGCCGGGCCTATGTGTTTTTAAGGAGGCCAGCCTGAGTGTGGTTTTCCTTGTTGAAATGTGTTTCTAAGCAGGTTCCTGGCTCCTGGACTTTCTGGGGCAGGGTCTCCACCCTGTCCCTGGGCAGCCCAGGGGCTGACCCAGAAACCGTGAATTCAGCGTGCTCAGAAAAGACTGCAAAGCCATCCTCTTCTGAACAAAGTTCATATTTCAATTCCCCTTTCTCAGATATCAGGCATAGAGCAGAGCCTTGTTAACCATGGTGACACTGTTTCATACTGAATTGTTACAAATTAGTACTTGTTCATCCTGTGTAACTGCAACTTTGTATTTTTAACCAATACCTCTTCGTTTCCTCCTGCTGATTATCAGGGCATATCCATAGATAATCATCACATTGGCCGGGTGCAGTGGCTCACACATGTAATCCCAGCACTTTGGGAGGCCGAGGTGGGCAGATCACGAGGTCAGGATATGAGACCATCCTGGCTAAAACGGTGAAACCCTGTCTCTACTAAAAATACAAAAAATTAGGTGGACATGGTGGTGGGTGCCTGTAGTCCCAGCTACTGGGGAGGCTGAGGCAGGAGAATGGCGTGAACCCGGGAGGCAGAGCTTGCAGTGAGCCGAGATTGTGCCACTGGACTCCAGCCTGGGCGACAGAGCAAGACTCCATCTCAAAAAAAAAAAAAAAGAAAGAAAAAGAAAAAAGAAAATCATCACATTCTAATTTTTTTTTTTTTTATTGAGAGGGAGTTTCACTCTTGTCGCCAAGGCTGGAGTGCAGTGGCACAATCTCGGTTCACTGCAATCTCCACCTCCCAAATTCAAGCAATTCTCCTGCCTCAGCTTCCTGAGTAGCTGGGACTACAGGCGCACGCTGCCACGCCCAGTTAATTTTTTGTGTTTTTAGTAGAGACGGGGTTTCACCGTGTTGCCCAGGCTGTTCTGGAACTCCTAAACTCAGGCAATCAGCCTGTCTCAGCCCCCCAAAGTGCTAGGATGACAGGCGTGAGCTACCGTGCCCAGCAATATATGCAATTTTTAAACAGTCAATTAGACCTCAATAAAGCTGGGGGATGGTGGGGGGGAAGAAATACAGAAATACATTCCCCTTCCCCAGAACCAAGGACAAAGCCTTGCAGACCTAGGGCTGCAGGTTAGACCCTCGACTCATGGAGGGGCTACTTCAGAATTGCTCACAAAAAAAGGCTGTGGGACCGGGCATGGTGACTCACGCCTGTCATCCCAGCACTTTGGGAGGCTGAGGTGGGCACATCCCCTGAGGTCAGGAGGTCGAGACCAGCCTGGCCAACATGGTGAAACCCCCATCTCTACTAAAAATACAAAAAAAATAGCCTGGCGTGGTGGCGGGTGCCTGTCATCCCAGCTACTCAGGAGGCTGAGGCAGGAGAATCGCTTGAACCCAGGAGGTGGAGGTCACAGTAAGCCGAGATGGTGCCATTGCACTCCAGCCTGGGCTGCAGAGCGAGACTCCATCTCACATACACACAAAAAGGCTGTGGGGAGGCAGATAATTTGTAACAATTCAATCCTGCAGCTGTCCACCTGCAAAAGCATGGAATGGTATTTGATGAAGCCTTTTTTTTTTCTCTTCAGATGGTGTCTCGCTCTGTTACCCAGGCTGGAGTGCAATGGCACAGTTTTGGCTCAGTGCAACCTCCGCTTCCCGGGTTCAAGTGATTCTCCTGCCTCAGCCTCCTGAGTAGCTGGGATGACAGGCACCCACCACCACTCCTGGCTCATTTTTGTATTTTTAGTAGAGATAGGGTTTCACCATATTGGTCAGGCTGGTCATAATTAACATCTTGTTGGGTTTAACTCGAAATGCAAAAATGTTGAGTCTGTACAGCCTATATTTGTAGGTTTATTGCAGTTCACTTCCTTTGGCTGCTAGACCACACATAACTCATGGCAAACTCCAGAAAAAAAAAAAAAAAAGACAGCGAAAATAAACAAAAACAAAAACAGAGTTTCCACCATTCCATCATTCCCCTTCTTTATTCATTCTGTTTGGTGCCTTAAAAAAATCATTAAAGAAAACATATATAAAATGTAGATTAACCGTTGACGTTTTTAATTTGTACTCAAGACACTCATCTGCTCAGCGCACACTGTAGTGAAAGACACCGTCTGCTGTAACTTAAAAAAAGTGTGTCTGGGCTGGGTGCGGTGGCTCACGCCTGTATTTGCAGCACTTTGGGAGGCCGAGGCGGGCGGATCACAAGGTCAGGAGATAGAGACCAGCTTGGCTAATACGGTGAAACCCCGTCTCTACTAAAAACACAAAAAAATTAACTGGGCGTGGTGGCGGGCACCTGTAGTCCCAGCTATTCGGGAGGCTGAGGCAGGAGAATGGAATGGTGTGAACCCAGGAGGCGGAGGTTGCGGTGAGTCGAGATCACACCACTGTACTCCAGCCTGGGCAACAGAGTGACAGAGCGAGACTCTGTCTCAAAAAAAAAAAAAAAAAAAAAAAAAAAATTCTGCCAAGCAGTTTTGCTTCAGCCATGAAAGGAAGAAAATGGTCCAGGCAAAACGGCCATCGGGATGTAACAAAAAGTTGTCAAAGATCACACCCTATAGAGGTGGCTGATTCGATACAACAGCCAGTGAACTTTTTGACGACAAATATTGCAGACTGCAAGAGACACTTCTTGTTCACGGAAATAGAAATAAAGCATGGTGTCTGCGCCTGGCTTTCTGCTGTAAGCTGAAGTATTTCACGGCAGCAGGAATTCGGCAACCCACCGTTTACACTCCACCCTTTAAAACGGCTGAGTGGGGTGGGGACCTGCCTTTGGGGAGAAAAGCAAATTTTATTTAAGCCCCTGAAAGAGGAGCGGGTTGGCCAGGCGCGGTGGCTCACACCTGTAATCCCAGCACTTTGGGAGGCTGAGGTGGGTGGATCACTTGAGGTCAGGAGTTTGAGACCAGCCTGGCCAGCATGATGAAACCCCGTCTCTACTGAAAATACAAAATTAACCAAGCGTGGTGGCACATGCCTGTAATCCCAGCTACTGGGGAGGCTGAGGCAGGAGAATAGCTTGAACCCGGGAGGCGGAGTTTGCAGTGAGCCAAGATCATGCCATTGCACTCCAGCCTGGGTGACAAGAGCAAAACTCTGTCTCAAAAAAAAAAAAAAATAAAAATAAAGAGTTGATCTCCTAGGAATTAACACCACAGTGGTGATTACCAGAAGCTGGGGAAGGGAGGGAGAAAGAAGGGATGGAAAGAGGTTGGTCCACGTGTACAAAGTTACAATTAAATAGGACTAAATTACATAGTTTTATTTCTCTTCAGGGTGACAATATTTAACAAGAATATATTGAATATTACAAAATAGTCCAAAGAGAGGATTTTCTTGGAGGGAAGTGTGGGAATGGGGTGAAGGATAAAAGACAACAAATTTGATACAATGTATAGTGTTCGGGTGTTGGGCGCACCACGTTCTCACAAATCTCCATTGAATAACTTACTCATGTAACCAAATACCACCTGTGCTCCAATAACTTATGGAAAAATAAAGTTTTAAAAAAAGATACATATTGCAGAGCATGGTGGCTCACGCCTGTAATCCCAGCACTTTGTGAGGCTGAGGGAGGTGGATCACTTGAGGTCAGGAGTTCAAGACCAGCCTGACCAGCATGATGAAACCCCGTCTCTATTGAAAATACGAAATTAACCAGGTGTGGTGGCACACGCCTGTAATCCCAGCTACTCGGGAGGCTGAGGCAGGAGAATCGCTTGAACCTGGGAGGCGGAGGTTGCAATGAGCCAAGATCATGCCATTGCACTCCAGCCTGGGTGACAAGAGCGAAACTCTGTCTCAAAAAAAAAAAAATGCATATTCCTCAGCCACTGGAAAATGAGATTTCTGAGCAGCTGGATCTGATAATTACCATGAGGTGTCATTACATGATATACACGTGCTTGGAAACATTGTATGTCATAAATGTGTACAATCATTATGGAGTTTTTTTTCTTGAGACAGGGTCTTGTTGTGTTGCCTAAGCTGCAGTGTGCAGTGATGCAATCATGGCTCAGTGCAGCCTCAACCTCCTGGACTCAAACCATCCTTCCACCTCAGCCTCCCCAGTAGCTGGAAATACAGGTCTGCACCAGTGGGTCCAGCTATCTTTTGTACTTTTTTTTTAAGAGATGGGATCTTGCTATGTTGCCCAGGCTGGTCTTGAACTTCTGGCCTTGTGATTCTCCCACCTCAGCCTCCCAAAGCACTGGGATTACAAGCGTGAGCCACTGTGCCTGATCCGAACGATGATTCTTAAAAATAAAATAAAACTTTAGAAGAGAAGAAAATCTAATGGTGGTTTTTGTCTTTTCATTGGCTCTGTGTTACTTTGTAGCTGCAATTTTTCTTTCCTTCATTAAGTCAGCTCCAAATTTGCAAACTCAAGTGAAGGGTAAGTGAGTTTTCTGTGTATCTTCTTGGCATGGGGTGGTGAGTGTGTGTACGTGTGTGTGTGTGTGTGTATTTGTATGTCCAGGGTTCCTCCACATCCCTGAAGAGACTTGGGGCTCCTTAATATCCATATAATTTCTATTTTGAGCAGAAAGAGGAAAAGTCAACGTTTTGGAAACTCCAAACTCCACCAGGGGCTTGGCTGAAACAGGTGTGTGTCGTTTCTCCAACCAGCCAGCTCGCCTGTGAATCTCAGAACTTATGTTAATGAGAGTTGCCTGCCCACAGCTCTTCTACGAATAATGTTTTTGTATGTAAAGGAGAAGCAAAAACATTTTTTTGACCTCTTGGAGCACGAAAATCAATAAGAAGTTGATAAAGCAAAGTCTGTGCCTGCTGAAAATAAAACAAGTGTGGTTTATTTACCCACCGAATCCTTCACGTTGTCAGACCTGCATCGAGATGATTTATAGACCAACACCCCACGAAATCATTTAAAGCAGATTAGATTCCTAGGACAATCCTCTCTAATATGACAAGCTGATAGAGGCTGACAGGTAACTAGGTTGTTCAGGATGGCAAACCAGTCCCAGAAATTCTGATTAAATTAAAATGTTAATGGTACCACTGGGAGAGGAAGATTGAGTTGAGGTGGGCGAATTCTGTGAGGACCGAGGTGCAAACACCAAGTCACAGTCGCTGTGCTGGAAGCAGAAGCCTGGGGGTGCCAGAGGAAGTTACCTTTGCTAAATCCGAAAGCAGGGCCTGCATTGCGGTGCTGGGGGCAGGGCGGGGACAACGCACCTGCCAGGCTCAGAAGGGAACACGGAGCTTCCCTAATCACCTCCTCTCTCCTGCAGCTGCCAAGGTGATGGCCGGAGACCCTCGTCTCTGCAGCTCTTAATTCTCCAGTAGCCTCTCCCATGCCCTCTGCAAATGCCCGTTTGCAGGGCACTTTAACCCAATCTGAAATTGAGCCTCCAGCACCGTGACTGTGTACAGACTCTCTAGGAAACTGTCTTGGGCCGGCTGGATGAAAGCTTATTGCTGTGTGTGTGTAGTGTGTGTGTGTGGTTTTGTTTTTTCCCTGCAGAGAAAAATGCAAAGAATCTTGCCCCGGCCACAGGAAAAGGAGATTCCTGAGCAGTGTACCTTTCTTTCTTTCTTTCTTTCCTTCTTTCTTTCTTTCTGTTTCCTTCCTTCCTTGCTTCCTTCTTTCTTTCTTTCCTTCCTTCTTTCTTTCTCTGTCTCTCCTTCCTTCCACCCTTCTTTCTTCCTTTCTTTCTCTCTCTCCTTCCTTCTTTCTTTCTCTCCCCCTTTCTTTCTTCTCTCTTTCTCTCTCTCCTTCCTTCCTTCTTTCTTCCTTTCTTTCTCTCTCTCTCCTTCCTTCTTTCTTTCTCTCTCTCCTTCTTTAGTTCTTTCTCTCTCTTTCTTTCTGTCCTTCCTTCCTTCCTTTCTTCCTTCCTTCCTTCGCTTTCTTTCTTTCCTTCTCTCTCTCTTTCTTTCTCTTTCTTTCTCTCTCTCTCTCCCCTTCCTTCCTTCCTTCCTTCCTTCCTTCCTTCCTTCCTTCCTTCCTTCCTTCCTTCCTTTTCTCTCTCTCTCTTTCCGGCTGGCTGTGTGGCTTGGCTGTCTTGGCTGGCTTGGCTGGCTGGCTGGCTTGTCTGGCTGGCTGGCTGGCTTGGCTGGCTTGGCTGGCTTGGCTGGCTGGCTTGGCTAGCTGGCTGCCTTGCCTGGCTTGGCTGGCTGGGTGGATTGGCTGGCTGGCTTGGCTGGCATGGCTGGCTGTCTGGCTGGATTGGCAGGCTTGGCTGGATGGCTGGCTTGGCTGGCTTGGCTGGCTGTGTGGCTTGGCTGGGTGGCTTGGCTGGCTGGGTCACTTGGCTGGCTTGGCTGGCTGGCTGGCTTTGGCTGGGTGGCTTGGCTGGCTTGGCTGGCTGGGTGGCTTGGCTGGCTTGGCTGGCTTGGATGGCTTGGCTGGCTTGGCTGGCTTGACCGTCTGGGTGGCTTGGCTGGCTGGCTGGCTTGGCTGGCTTGGCTGGCTGGCTGGCTGGCTTGGCTGACTTGGCTGGCTTGGCTGGCTTGGCTGGTTGGCTGGCTTGGCTGGATGGCTGGCTTTGGCTGGGTGGCTTGGCTGGCTTGGCTGGCTGGGTGGCTAGGCTGGCTTGGATGGCTTGGGCGGCTTGGCTGGCTTGGCTGGCTTCGCTGGCTGGGTGACTGGGTGGCTTGCCTGGCTGGCTGGCTTGGCTGGCTTGGCTGGCTGTCTGGCTGGATTGGCAGGCTTGGCTGGATGGCTGGCTTGGCTGGCTTGGCTGGCTGTGTGGCTTGGCTGGCTTGGCTGGCTTTGTGGCTTGGCTGGCTTGGCTGGGTGGCTTGGCTGGCTGGGTCACTTGGCCGGCTTGGCTGGCTGGCTGGCTTTGGCTGGGTGGCTTGGCTGGCTTGGCTGGCTGGGTGGCTTGGCTGGCTTGGATGGCTTGGCTGGCTTCGCTGGCTGGATCACTTGGTCGGCTTGGCTGGCTGGCTGGCTGGCTTGGCTGGCTTGGTGGCTTGGCTGGCTTGGCTGGCTGGGTGGCTTGGCCGGCTGGGTGGCTTGGCTGGCTGGCTGGCTTGGCTGGTTTCGCTGGCTGGATGGCTTGGCCGGCTTGGCTGGCTGACCGGCTTGGCTGGCTGGGTGGCTTGGCTGGCTTGGCTGGCTGGCTGGCTGGCTGGCTGGGTGGCTTGGCTGGCTTGGCTCGCTGGGTGGCTTGGCTGGCTTGGGTGGCTCTGTGGCTTGGCTGGCTGGGCTGCCTGGGTGGCTTGGCTGGCTGGCTGGCTTCGCTGGCTGGGTGGCTGGCTGGCTTGTCTGGCTGGGTGGCTTGGCTGGCTTGGCTGGCTGGGTGGCTTGGGTGGCTTGGATGGCTTGGGTGGCTTTGCTGGTTGGCTGGCTTGGCTGGCTTGGCGGCTTGGGTGGCTTGGCTCGCTTGGGTGGCTTTGCTGGCTGGCTTGGCTGGCTTGGCTGGCTTGCCTGGCTGGCTGGCTTGGCCAGCTTAGCTGCCTGGCTGGCTTGGCTGGCTTGGCTGGCTGGCTTGGCTGGCCGTGTGGCTTGGCTGTCTTGGCTGGCTTGGCTGGCTGGCTGGCTTGTCTGGCTGGCTGGCTGGCTTGGGTGGCTTGGCTGGCTGGCTGGCTTGGCTGGGTGGCTTGGCTGGCTGGGTCGCTTGCCTGGCTTGGCTGGCTGGCTGGCTTGGATGGCTTGGCTGGCTGTCTGGCTTTGACTGGGTGGCTTGGCTGGCTTGACTGGCTGGGTTGGTTGGCTGGCTTGGATGGCTTGGCCGGCTGCGTGGCTTGGCTGGCTTGGCTTGGCTTGGCGTGTGCGGCAGCCGAGGCTGGGGCTGTGACTTCTACAGAGGTTGGCGTGACGGGGGGCATCCCTGCCCTCCCAGGGTCTGCCTGTGGGTCATGGGGAACATGGTTCGAGGCCCCTCCTGTAGCCACACAGCAGTGTGTTGCTGCGTGAGTGGTATTGTCTGCAGGCTTTAGACTCAGCTGGGTCGTTTGTGCCACGTGGGGTCTGTGCCGCCTCAGGGGCCGTATCTCTTTCAGCCACAGGATGTGCATCCTAGGGTTGCAGCAGACGGGGCTCCTGTGCCATGTGGGGTCCAACCCCTTGGCCTGAGCAAGGCGGCCAGTGGGCATTGTGCTGGTGACGACCTCCGGCCTCTGCTCCTTCCCCGGCTCTGAGTCATAAAGGCCTCCCAGTCCCACCTGGGAGCCGTGTCTCCTCTAGGAACTGCTGGGCATGGCTGGGTCCGGTTTGCCTCATTCCTGCATCTGATGCCCACCAGTTCTTCCCCAACTCCCCCGTTCTCTATCTCCCCCTTCTCCTCCATCTCCTCCGTCTCCCCCATCCCCTCCGTCTTGCCCGTCTCCATTTCCTCCAACTCCCCCTTCTCCATGTCATGGCTGTCCAGGCTCCATCCCTCCGCAGGCTCGGTCCCCCCTTGTTCTGGGCAGGGCTCTGGGTGCCGGTCTGGTGCCAGTGCTGGGAGCCTGTGGTGCCCGTCACCCCTGCTCCACCTTGAGGAGCTGTGTCCTGTCCCACAAGGAGGTGCCCCGGGACCTCAGGGCTGCAAGCCATGGCTGGGTCCAGCTCTGCCTCATTCCTGTATCTGATGCCCCCCAGTTCTCCCCCATTTCCCCCTTCTCCATCTCCTCTGTGTCTCCCGTCTCATGGCTGTCCAAGCCCCATCCCCCACCCAGGCTGGGTCCCCTCGTTCTGGGAAGCCCGTCTTGCCATGCCCATCCCTGCCGCCCCTCAGGACAGCACTCTGGATGCCAGTCTGGTGCCAGTGCTGGGAGCCTGTGGTGCCCATCACCCCTGCTGCACCTTGAGGAGCTGTGTCCTGTCCCACAAGGAGGTGCCCGGGGACCTCAGGGCCATGGCTGGCATCGTTGCTGTGGAGTGGCTGTCACCTTTCATGGTCATCCTGCAACAGAGCTCCTGCTGCTTCTGGGTGAACCTGGGGCTGCCCCCGTGAACACTCTTGGGTCTGACACGAAGGGACCCGTGAACACTCTTGGGTCTGACATGAAGGGAACCTGTGAGGGAGGGGTGGGGTGGGCTGGGTCACTGCGTGGGGATCGCCAAGGGGTGATGGCCACGAAATGCCAGGGACCCAAGATTGTCATTCACAGAGGGTGAGGTGGGGATGCCAGAGGCGCCTCTGCCTGGAACACCCTGGCTTCTGTCCTAGCAGGACGCTGGATGCTGGCCACGGTGAGGGTGATGCAGGTGCTTTTCTTGTGGGGTCCCTGGCCCACCTCACACGTGAGCTCTCAGGGAAATGGACCCCCAGAACACGTGGAGGGCACGACCGCTGGGCTCAGGGTCTCCCTGCAGCGCTGCCATCCACGAGGACCCCCCACTTCTCCAGCAAAGGCGTGGGTGTGCACGCCCGGCCCTGGCACAGCCCAGAGCATCTGGGGCCGTGGCTGGGGAAGGACGGGGTGCTTGAGAAATGCAGTGGGTATGGGGATGTTGGAGGACACTCGGGCTGTGCAGGAGCCTCACCAGGGATGTGGGTGGGGGACGCTGTCTTTCGTTTCACAGCCCCAGGGAGGCTTCTGATGTCTCAGCCTTGAACCCTAATTGGGGGGCTCCTAGTGTCAGTGTGGGAAGCTGAGGGTCCCAGTCAGAGGTGAACCCCTCACTTCTGGCCCCTCACTCCCATGACCATGGGCTCCAGCTCCTAGGTGTGTGTGAGGGGTGTCCTGAGGTGGTGTGGGGCAGACATGCTCTCCCAGCTGGGCTCCCCGGAGCTTGGGGCAGGGTGGGCCCTGCAGGCCGTGGCTCCCAGTGTCACTTCCCTGCAGCAGCCACAGTCAGACTGTCTGGCCCTGCACCTGTCCTGTTGTTGGGGACCCTGACTCTTCACAGACCCAGGTGGGGGTATCCGGGAATTCAGGGGAGCACCTGGTGACAGAGGACACCTTGGGGGCAGCAGCCATTTCCCTGGGAGGTGCGGCCAGTCTACCCACTGCCTGGAGCCTGCACCGTCTCTCCTCAGGGGTCATGGGACCACCCTGTGCGTCCATCTCCTTCACAGCCACAGCTGCCAGTAGATTAACGGGGTGTGTGTGCTGCTCTTGGGGTGGTCCCGGCCCGGCCCGGCCCTGCCCTCCCCACCAAGTGCCCAGGGCCGCCCTGCCCACCTGTGCCCTGCCCTGTAGATGCTGCCACCTCCCTTTCCTGGGGGAGCATTTTGTCTTGTGTGAGGACGGGGTCATTCCCATGGTCACCACCTGTGACCCTCCCCTGCCTGCAGAGGGAACAGAGCTGGGCTTGGGCTTATCCATGTCGGGTGCCCCTGGGGGACCTGGGGGCTCGTGGCCTCCCCTGCACACAGGGCTCCTCCTGGCGGGGCCTCCGAACCCCCTCATTTAGGTGTCGCTGCACGTGGCTCCCAGGTGTGGAAGTCCCCACTCTGGCGAGGGCTCCTTCCTTCTGGGGTCGTTTGTGGAATGTGGCCTGGGTCCATGGCTCTGGGAGGGAACAGCCCAAGGGTGGGGCCCCCCTGGCTGGGGAGGAGGCCCCGCAGAGAGGCCCAGCCTGCATGCCGATGCATCTGGTGTGGCCGCGGTCCCCCTCCAGCGCCGACGTTTGTAAATCCTGAAAGGAGCCATGCTGTGGCTGAGGGAGCCAAGCCCGTGACTGAAAAATCCTCCAAACATTCATTCAAAAATACAAGTGTGATCACCAGAAACGCTTTTGTACATTTACACAAAACATTCATATAGGCCGTGGCGGAGGCTCCTGTCTAGGACTGGCGAGGCGCCCGGGAGCCGCCGGTCCCCCTTGTGCCCACACAGACCCTTTCCAGAAAGATGCAGGCCCCGGAACTGAGGCCAGGTCAAGTCGGGAACGGCAAGTGCCGGAGGGTGTCAGTGTGGGAACCTGTCCTGTTCACGAGCGGCCCTACGTGTCCCCCGGGCACAGAGCTCTAGGCAGGTCCAGCCACAAACCCACAGCGGCAATCAACATGCTTCTGTGAATAAATAAAAATTTATCATTCCATGCAAACGCACTCATTTTCCACAAAAGACAACAGTTTTTACACAAGCGGCGGTGTCCCAGTGGTGGCCGTGGCACGTGTGGAGCGGCCCTGTGGCGACGTTCTCATGGGTGGCGTCACAGTGGCTCCAGGTCCTCATCCCCGCATGCATACTCGTACAGGTCCACGGCGCCCAGGGGTGAGGGCACCTCGAAGAAGGGCCTCTGGGCCAGCGGGGACCGCAGCGCACTCAGCTTCTGCTCCACAGGTCTGAGCTCGGCCTCGAACCTGCAACGAGGGGATGGTGAAGACATGGACAGCGGCGTGGAGCAGGCCCTGGGCCCTGTTTTCCGAGAAACGCAGGCTGCTCCGCAGCCAACCTCCAGCACGAGAAAGTCCCCTGAGCCGACCTTGAGCTCCAGCCGCTGACCCAGCAACAGGCTCCTGGCTGAGAAAGCCGGCTCCACCAACGCTCCCGGGGGAGGGGCCAGCGGTGCAGGTGAAAACCCACCCAGGACGGGACGGAGCCCCAGGCATGAGGTGCACAGAGAGGAACCGGGCGGGCTCGTCTTTTCCCCAAAGCGACACGATGGTGACTCTCAGAGGGCAGCCTCTGAGCTGCAAGGGGTCTGTGTTTACACAACTGGGTCATGGTGTCCACACAGGATTGGAGAACAAACGGGACCACGGTTTGGACAAATTCTCCCAAAGCACAGAAGCTCCTAGTGGAGGCCACCACTTCCATTCTGACCAGAACACACAGCAGTGCGAGGACTGGACGCGCACCTTCCGTTAAGGTCTCGGCAGTGACATCGGGCGCTACTCCGGGGAAACCAGCGCGGCCACCGACAACACAGAGTCTCATAGAGATCCTGCAGGGACACCTCTGCTTTCCAAGATGCCCCCCACAGCCTGGCACTGAGCTCCCACTGCCGGAGCAGGCATGGACACGGTGAAGGCAGTCAACCCCAGTGTGGTGCTGGCCACTGGTCAGGTGTGGAGCAGAGGTGACAGACGGTGGTGGGGACAGGTGCACACCCATCCAGGCTATGTCTGGGGGACACAGCTGCCTCAGGGTGTCTGGCAGGAGAAGGCAGACTGGGAAGTTCTGGGGGAGTGGGGACCCAGAGGTGGGCTGCCAGGTCAGAGCCACTGTGCAAATAACTGACCACAAGGAGGACAGACACACAGGACAGACGGCCCAGGGTAAGAAATTTCCTCAGGAAAGGCTCTGGTAAAGGAATCACAGTTAGATGAACCAAAGCTTCAAATTCTACATTTTCATATATATATATATATATATACACATATATATGTATGTATATATATGTATATATATATGTGTATATATATATGTATATATGTATATATATGTATATATATGTATATATATACACAACTTTAGCAATAAAAAACAAGTAGACTTTAATACTCGTATACTTTATAATTCATTTTGGAACTGCCTCATTCTCCCTTTAGCTGGTCACTGTGCACCTCGTGTTCTCAGTCTCTCCACCAAAAAAAAAATTTCCTCAGGAAAGGCTCTGAGAGAGGAATCGTAGTTAGATGAACTAAAGCTTCAAATTCTACATATATATATATATATATACATATATATATATTTAGCAGTAAAAACAAGTAGACTTTAATACTCTTATACTTTATAATTCATTTAGGAAAAGAAGGAACACCTTTGCAGCTACTCCTGCTAAGTTACCAAGAGTTTTTTCAATACTAATCTTCACAATTCATATTCAAATACTAAGAATCCCTAATCCCTTTAAAAATACATTTGGATTTCCAATAATTTGATATAGGCTCTCAAAAAGTCATTACATTTTGAGGGTAAAATCGAAACAACCTAAACATTAATGCCAAGTAATGAATATAATAGTTCACACATATTAAACAGTTAATTCATATGTGTAATACATTGTTATATATATATTTATACACAAAAACAAACATGTATGTGTATAAAATCTCAACAAATCCGATAAGAATTATTAGAACTAGTAATTAGACACTGTTGTTCTATTTCTGTAACCCATGATCTTAAACCATTATAGAATAAACCTTAAAAGCAATCATTATTTTCAAAGACAATTTTGAAACTTGCCTTGTGCGAGTTAGTAAATAACTGTGCTCCTTGGTTTCCTCATCTGTTACATGGGTAGAACCTACACTGTTACATAAAGATTAGAGCAGTTAATAGATAGAATATTTTAGTATTTATAGATCTAGAATATAAAAAGGAATTAATAAGTTTTAAGGAGAAAAAATAAGGGAAAAATAGTCTCATTTTCAAGCCTACTAAACATAAAATGTTTCTTACATTTAATTTATACATGCAGGGTAGGTCACTATACTAAAAATAAAGCACATTTAATTTGAAATTTTAGAAAGGGTAGATTGTTCTTATTTAGAGAATTGCAATACATTTTAATTTGTGAGCAGGAGGTCATGGTGTTATTTAGAAACGGTGACAAGAAACTTTTTTTGGCTATTATAAATGGAAATGGAAAAAAAGAAAGAAAAGCCAAGAGTAGTCATTTGACTCCAACAAGTAGTTTTTAAAAACGATTTCATTTGATTATCAGCTTCAATTTCAAAGGTTATATATCTGATAAACAAAACACAAAGGAAAAGCTTGATAATTGACAAAAAACTCTATAGTATTTCCTTTTTTTCATCTTTTTCCAGGTCAGATTCTTGCAAGCACTGGGAAATTAGTGTTTATTTAAGATTTAATGACAATGTTAATGCCACTGTCAATCTGTATTCTTTATCTAGAAAGGCAAATCTGATTTACATTAACCTGAACACCTTAATAACTAATTAAAATCTCAGCCTTCTGGCTAAGTTCTTAGACATTTATTCTGTTTAACTCAGCAACAAAATATTATTAGTCACTTTCTTTTGAGAAAGATGAGTCTAATTTATTGGTACTATTAGGGCATTTTATAATCTGCAACCTAATTAGCCTTAACAAAGTATTTTGTACTCAGCATGACTCAAATATTTTACTGAACTTACTGAAAAATAATGCTGCCATTGCATTTCCACTCTAATATACTGCAGTGATTTTGTGTTTGCACATATTTGTCCATGTCATATGTTTGCTTGAAAGAATGTAAAACAAAGAATGCATATAGATTATTAAAGAAATCCTCCCAAATTTGTTCACATATATTAGATCCTAAAACTAAATAGGTGTTTTTTTTCTGAATTGAAATAGATTAACAGAACATATTAACTGAAATAACTGTCATATTATTTATAATTCTTACCAGACACATGCAATTGAGCCTATGACCGAGGATGAAGACTCTATAAAGGACATCGCTCAAGTATACAATATGATTTTCTTTAATTTTGATCTGAAAGACTTGTTAATAGACAGACTGAAGTTCTGTCAAACAAATTGATTACATTTCTACTGGATTTCGGAAATATGTAGCATCTGTGATAAATTAAAGTACTTAATCATCACTTATTGTCTTTAGTGTACAATTTATTATATCTCTATTTTTATACCCCTCAAAGTATTTGCAAAATTAATAGAACTTTCTTAAGAATACAGTGACTGTCCTCAAAATCCACTTAAAATTGGTAGCCTCGAATTTATATTTCATCTACTCTTCCAAAATAATTATTGTATTGTTGGTTTTAAATCTAACATCTCACTATTTTCTATTTTATCATATGCTTTTCTGATGCATATTTTTTTCTGCTTTATGTTGATTTTTATGATTTTTTTTTCTTTATTAGGTTTTAGGTGTAACTCTTTTTATTTTCGTAGTTACTTCATAGTTCATAATATGCAGCTTTAACTTATCACAGTCTACCTTCAAATGATATTACATCACTCAGACTGATTTGTGAGTACAGAGAGACTGGGCAGGGACATATATGATGAATCAGAAGCACCTGACTCTTTTAAAAGGCTCACTAATCTTAGTAAAATAAACCCATACAGAAAATTATTTTATTTTAAGGTGAGTAAACATGCACACACATGGCCCTTCAAGGTCATTCTGTCAGTCAGCCTTAATCCAACCCATGAGATACCAATTTGCCAGTTTATGATCATTGCCATAGAACAGTTTTTTTATTTTAAATTCTAAGTTTAAACTGAAGATTCAATGGAGGTGGAACTAGCTTTCTTTTTGAGCAAGAAAATAACTCAATTAAATGTACTATGTCTCAAAATATGCAGTATACACACCATCATGAAAACAAGACAAGAGTAAATAAATTATGACATCTAGAAAATTAGGTAAGACACTGTTCAATAATGAGTCAAAATAGGATGTGAATGTCACCTATGCTATCAAATAGAGAGAAATGTGGGGTTTCATCGAATAAATCTGAGGTTGAATGTATAGAACATTATATCAAATATGTCTTGATTTGTATCTAAACTTATATCCTATAAAATCATGCAGAATATGAGGAGTCATTATCTAATTTTAAGTAGGAAAAATATGAATCAGTACTAATAATAAAAACTAATAATTTACTCAATGCCAGGCAATGTTTCTAGTGTTTTACATTTTCAGAAAACAATTATGAGATAACTGTGAAGAAAACAATTCTTCACTTTTCAAGAAAGAAAACCAAAGTAATGAGAAACTAAGTAAGTGGCCCACCCAAGGTCGTATAGTTAAGAAATGACTAAGTTGTAGACCTTATAGACCTTAACATGTTTTATTTGTTTGCTTGTTTTGAGATGGCATCTCGCTCTGTCGCCCAGGCTGGAGTGCAGTGGCACGATCTCGGCTCACTGCAAGCTCTGCCTCCTGGGTTCATGCCATTCTCCTGCCTCAGTCTCCCAAGTAGCTGGGACTACAGGCGTCCACCACCACTCTCGGCTAATTTTTTTGTGTTTTTAGTAGAGACAGGGTTTCATCATATTAGCCAGGATGGTCTCGATCTCCTGACCTCGTGATCCATCTGCCTCAGCCTCCCAAAGTGCTGGGATTACAGGCATGAGCCACCACACCCA
The DNA here is from genome assembly GCF_029289425.2 of Pan paniscus. Lineage (NCBI taxonomy): Eukaryota > Metazoa > Chordata > Mammalia > Primates > Hominidae > Pan > Pan paniscus. The sequence goes on along the minus strand of NC_073267.2, from coordinate 37,957,654 downwards.
GGAGACCTTAACATGTTTTTAAGTAAAATGTATTATTTTTCATGTGTAATGTTTGCTCTGTCTCTCATATATACATAAAAATATAAATATAATCATGAAGAGAATTATAATAGCCAACTTTATATTTCAGAGATATTGGCTTGGCATTGCTTTCAGCAGGTATTTCGACATTAGCCTCTGGAGTGGAGTTGGGGACAGGTTGATTTCAATGTTTCAAAATATATGAGAACTGTGAACCTATGTTAGTGGATTGCCTATTCGTGACTTCTAGTTGAACACTATCAAAATTGACAACTAAAAAAAAAATGAAATGAGAGAAAATGTTGATAGCACTTAAGAGGATAAATTAGTTTCTTTATGTCTAGATTTTATATTAAATAAAGAGCTTTCAGGAAAAGTAAATGACAGTTAATGATTTTGATTATAATCAGTCAGATTTTTTCCATATTTGAGCAAAAATTGTAATTGACTTATCCACTGCTTTCAGTGTAGATTAGCTGAATCATCTAACTTATGTCATCTCTTATAAAAATATTGATTGAGATGAAAAATGAATACATGATTTATTTATCTTAAAACAGTTCTATGTTGATAATATAAAAAATACTGACAGTTTCATCTAAAATATGTTTGGATAAGCTACATTATATATGATTCATATCTTATGTATAATTTTTATATGATATTTGATTTGGTTCATACACAAAGGAACAAATGTTTCTATGTAAGAAAGTTATTTTGCTTATTACAGAATTTAAAACTAAAATGATTCTTCCACGATGGCCATTTAACAATTTAAATTTAGGAAACATCTGGCATGTTCAATTGAGTATTTACTTTGCATAATTGTGTTCCATATCTTAATGCATTCCCTTTAGCAGTTTCTTTCAGCAAGCAACACATGTAAACTTGTTTCTCGCTAAATATTTTTTATTTTAGCAAAGTTCTAGACCTAGAGATTTAAAGAAAAATTGCAAAGATGTTACAAAGATGAACTCTTGACCCGAATCTTTTATTTTTAAGCATGCAAAACGGTGTGGTTTTTAAAACCCTGAAGACATAAATGTACAACTGAGAACCCAAAGAAAATTGGACTGTTTTGTTTTGTGATTTGATGTCTGAAAAATAAAATCCTTTAGTTTCCTTTCATTTTTCCTGAGAGAATATAAACTGTGTTGTGATGTCAAACTCATTCTGAGTTTAGATGCCCCATGGGCAAATCGTTTCGTCTAATTAAAACAAAATGAAGACAAATCTCTTACACATAAATCTTTGATGCTGGGAAATGTAGCTTCATGTTTTTAAAGCCTTCACAGAAGACAAAGTACCTCTCAATCTTGTAACTCTACTTTTTATAGCTACCTAAAATAGTTATTAAGGCATATTTGATATACTGTAATCAATTTATATTTGTGTTTTGTTTAATAATTGGGATCCTTTGGACCGTTTGCTGCAAATATCCTATATTTAAAAAAAAATCTTTGTCTAAATATATCATGCAGAAAAATATTTATACCTAAAAATATAAACTCCATTAACAAAAATTGTTCAGCAAAACTCTATTAATTCAATACACTGTATGGTTAATTTTTGTAGCCAATTTTTCCTTTTCTTCTCTCTAATGATGTGATGTTCTTCAATGTCTTCTGAAAACTTGAGCATAGGAAGTTGGAAGTGTATAAAGCAAAACAAATAGTAAGGAGAGAATTTAGAATGCTAATTTTTGAAGGGGAAATATAAATTTTACAACTCTTAGCTTGCATTTTAAATTTATATTATCTGTATTTAAGTATTTAAGTTGATTTTCACCAGTGTGTTAGTGTGTTTGTGTTGCTGTAAAACAAATAACTAAGACTGGGTCATTTATAAAGAAAATAGATTTATTTGGCCCTTGGTTCTGCAGATTGTACACAATGCATAGTGTCAGCATCTGCTTGTGGTGAGGGCCTCAGGAAGATTACAATCATGGCAGAATTTGAAGGGGAGCCAGCATGTCATAGGGCAAGAGAGGGAGCAAGAGAGAGAGAGAGGGAAGGTGCCACACTCTTAAACAACTAGATCTCCTGTAAACTCTTTACCACTCATTACCCAGGGGAGGGAACCAAACCATTGATGAGGGATTTGCCCCCATGACCTAATACCTCCCACTAGGCCCCATATCCAACAATACAGGTCACATTTTAATATGAGATTTGGAGGGGATAAAACATCCAAACCATATCAACTGTTCACTGCTAACTACTAAATCAAAAAATTAATTTTTTACAGGCAATGTATTTTTTTTTCTTCATTCAAAAGAAAAATACTTGACTGGACCTTATGAGGAGAAAATGTTAATCTCTTGCAGTTTTTAATTAAATAAAATAATTTGAGGCTATTTTTGCAAATTAAGGCCATTGAGAAGGACTCTAGACTATAAAAAGATTCCAGACATTTTCTATAAACATATTTCATTTTATATATATATATATATATACATATATATATATAGTTGTTATCATAGTAGATTTACACCATTGCCATCTGGAAGTAATTCCCTTATTCAACACAGAAGGATTTCTCATCCTTCTCCTAAATATTTTCTTCTAGCTCAGAGTGCCCGTGGCCAAAAACAAGAGATTTTAAAACAACAACAAAAACAAAAAATTCTGCTATCCCCATATGGGTTATCTTTCTTTTGTAGTCTTCTTTTTACTTGAGTTAAAATATTTCCTTTGAATTCAGACTGACAAAGATATTGAAGGACATCGAATGTCGTTTAGAGCACTGATCCTGCGCCTGTTTTCACTAGATCAATAGTGGAGGTGACTGGAGATATTGGAAGAAAGAAATAAACTAGGGTAGCTCATATCACCCATTCCATGTTTTTTGTCTTTAGGATGTCCCAGCCTGCAGTGAAAATGAATTCTGTTCTGCCTCTGCTATGCGGTAAATTTAGCAATAAAGTTTCTGCTCTGTGCCCTGTACTGGAGTGTAGTGTAGGAAAATCCCTGTTGCTAAGCACCACGCCAACAACACCATGAGCTACAGAGCTCACATGTTTATTTCATTATACTTTACTTCTGTTTTTGTTGTTGTTGTTGTTGTTGTTGTTGTTGTTGTTGTTTTGAGATGGAGTCTGGCTCTGTAGCCCAGGCTGGAGTGCCATGGAGCGATCTCAGCTCACTGCAAGCTCCGCCTACCTGGTTCACGCCATTCTCCTGCTTCAGCCTCTGAAGTAGCTGGGACTACAGGCGCCCACCACCACGCCCAGCTAATTTTGTATATTTTTATTAGAGACGGGGTTTCACCGTGTTAGCCAGAATGGTCTCGATCTCCTGAGCTCATGATCCACCTGCCTCGGCCTCCCAAAGTTCATTATGCTTTATTTCTATGTCTATCTTGAATTGTTTCATATTCGGAGAAAACAGGAAGGTAAGTTGTTAACATTCTTCATTGCAACAAATTTTTAGAACTAATTCTATATTGAGGAATGTCTTACATTTTAACCAAAACCTTTTGATAAATTACAAAGTTGGTGAATATATCTAGATCTAAATCTTAAACTATATCTATAGCTATTATATAGATGTATATGATTTATCAAGAGCTATTATCTGGAATATATACTTGATTCCTTTTACAATTTTCATAATGTAACCAGAAAATGACCCTTGAGATCCTTGAGAGTGATTATATAAACATACCCTTGATTTGCTATCTCCAGCCTAATTATCACAGTTAAGAATTTGGTATCAAAAATGGAGCAAAGATAATAAGACTTGTAAAGCAGCAGACCTTACAAAATGTTAAAAACAATTTTATTTACATAGTGCATCCACACAGACCTAATTATATGTATTAAACCTAATGTTTAACATTATTAGCAAGTCAGAGAATTTAGAAAAATCAGACATAATTTTAGATAAAATAAATATTAATACTAGTCATTAATATAATCCCTGTTTGATAAAATGACTATATGAAAATAACTTCCCTCAAATTATTTTCAGCTCACATATTTTTAATGAAGGGAGATGGTGGCTGGAGGCAGTGGCTCACGCCTGTAATGACAACACCTTGGGAGGCCAAGGCCGCGGATCACTTGAGATCAGGAGTTCAAGACCAACCTGGCCAACCTGGTGAAACTTTATCTGTACTAAAAATACAAAAGTTAGCTGGTTGTGGTGGTGGGCGTAATCCTAGCTACTCGGGAGGCTAAGGCAGGAGAATCACTTGAACACAGGAGGTGGAGGTTGTAGTGAGCCAAGATCGTGCTACTGCACTCCAACCTTTGTGAGAGATCAAAACTCTGTCTCAATGAATAAATAAATAAGGAGATGGTACGGAATCATTATTAATTTTGGGCCCCTCATGTTAGCTAATATGTTTAAACCTAGGTCAAGATAGAAACTGACCCAGATTATTACCATGTTTCAGTGCATAATATTTTAAAATAATTCAACACTGACACATAATACTATGCTATTCCACTTAGATATAAAAAAATGGTAAGAGAAGTCTCATGTTCTTGTCCCGGCATGGTCACTTACACCTGTAATCCTAGCACTTTGGGAAGCCAAGTGGGGAGGATCCCTTGAGGCCAGGAGTTTGAAACCAGACTAGGCAACACAGTGAGACCTATCTCTACAGAAAATTTAAAAACTAGCTGGGCATTGTGGCAAGCACCTGTAGTCCCAGCTACTGGGGAGGCTGAGGTGGGAGAATTGCTTTTCCCAGGAGTTCCAGGCTACAGTGAGCCATGATCACATCACTGCACCCCAGCCTGCGTAATACAGTGAGACCCTGTCTCTTAAACAAACAAAAAATAATCCCAGAACTCTAATGTTCTTATATGATATAGGACTTTTAAAAATTAGCCAGGCATGGTGGCGCATGCCTGTAGTCCCGGCTACTTGGAAGGCTGAGGCACAAGAATCACTTGAGCCTGGGAGGCGGAGGTTGCAGTGAGCCGAGATCACGCCACTATACTCCAGCCTGGATGACAGAGTGAAACTGTCTCAAAATAGATAAATAAATGAATGAAAGTACACCGAAAGTTTTAACTTAACAAATTTTATTTACGCCTCACATTGATGGAGTGATAAAAACAAATAAGTAATTCTAATGAACGTATAGGATATTTTACAATTTTTTTAAAAATTAGACCCTTATATATACAAAGTAATTTAATTTTTTTTTTGTTTTTTTGAGATGGAGTCTCGGTCTGTCACCAGGCTGGAGTGCAGTGGTGCGATCTCAGCTTGCTGCAACCTTTGCCTCCTGGGTTCAAGCAATTCTCCTGCCTCAGCCTCTCCAGTAGCTGGGACTACAGGCACGCAGCACCACACCCGGCTAATTTTTTGTATTTTTAGTAGAGATGGGGTTTCACCATGTTGGCCAGGATTGTCTCGATCTCTTGACCTCATGATCCACCCGCCTCGGCCTCCCAATGTGCTGAGATTACAGGTGTGAACCACCACGCTCGGCTGCAAAGTGATTTAAATTTATCAACAATTTTATCTTAATGCAAAATTTTTGTCATTTGTGATATTTTCCAATAGCTTATCTGAATTCCTTAGGATCAGATTTCAAAATAAGATTTCCAAGTCAGATTCTTTGAAATTACAATCCAAAAATATTTAGATTTTAGAAAGGTAATGTGGTAAATATTCTGCCTATTATGGAATAACTCTAGTGGCAAATCATATGAATAATCACATGAACTGGGATCAATAAGACTATAAATACCCCTGGTTGGGTGCGGTGGCTCACACCTGTAATCCTAGCAATTGGTGAGATTAAGGTGGGTGGATCACAAGGACAGAAGATCAAGACCATCCTGGCTAACACAGTGAAACTCCGTCTCTACTAAAAATACAAAAAATTAGCTGGGCATGGTGGCAGGCACATGTAGTCCCAGCTACTCGGGAGGCTGAGGCAGGAGAATGAATGGCGTGAACCCAGGAGGTGTAGCTTGCAGTGAGCCAAGATTGAGCCACTGCACTCCAGCCTGGGTGACAGAGCGAGACTCCGTCTCAAAAAAAAAAAAAAAATTAGCTGGGTGTGGGCAGGTGCCTGTCATCCCAGCTACACGGGAGGCTGAGGCAAGAGAATTACTTGAAACCAAGAATTGGAGGTTGCAGTGAGCCAAGATCATGCCATTGCACTCCAGCCTGGGCAAGAGCAAAAACTCTGTTTAAAAAAAAAAAAAAAAAAAAAAAAAACTATAAATACCCCTACATCAGCATAGATCAGATTTTCCAAAACTTAGGTTTAGGTATTCATAACTGTTGAATTTTGTAATTCCACATGAAGAATTATAGAGCTGCATATATTTTCAAATACTAATAGTTATAATTACAAAGTTTATAATTTATAAGTCCAATTTTTGGTTATTTTCATTATTAATACTTTTCCAGTCATCTACCCTTTCTAAAAGAGAATACAAAATGCTTCTTTTCCTTTTTTTTTTTTTTGTTTCAAGGCTAGAACCAAGATGGGGCAAAGGCCAGGGCAGATCTAGGGCACAAGCAGGGCAGGCTAGGGCAGGGCAATGGCAGGGCCAGCCATGGCAGGGCCAGCCCAGGATAGAACAGGGCACAGGTGGGGCAGGGTCAGGGCCACGGCTGGGGCAGGACAAGGACGAGGACTGGTGTCCAGGCCAGGGCAAGGGTATGGCCAGGGCAGAGGTAGGGCCAGAACCAGGGTCTGGGCAGGACCAAGGCAGGTCCATTGCAGGGCCAGGGTTCAGACCAGGGCCAGAGCAGGGCTGGGACAGGGCCAGGGCCAGGACCTGGAAAGGGCAATGTCAGGACAAGGGCCATGGCAGGACCAGCAATGGGGCTAGGGCCAGGACAGGGACAGGGACAGGGTCAGGGCGAGGGCCAGAATAGCATGCCAGGGTAGAGCCAGGCCAAATTAGGGCCAGGACAGGGTCAGGACCAGGGCTGGGACAGGGTATGGCCTTAAGTAGTGAAGGGCCAGGGCCAGGGTCCATGCCAGTGCCAGCACCGGTCCAGGGCAGAGGCAGGGCCATGTCCAGGTCTAGGACAAGGCTGGGGCAGGGCCAAGTTCTAGGTCAGGGTCAGCACAAGACCAGGACAGAGCCAGGGGAGGGAAAAGGCCGTGGTCAGGCCAGGTTAAATCACGGACAAGACACCTGCAAATCCACTTCAGGGCCAGGGTCAGGGCAGCACCAGTTCAGGGCCAGGGCCAAGACAGGGCCAGGGCCAGGGCTGTCAGGGTCATTGGCAGGGCAAGGGTCATGGCAGGACCAGGGTCAGGAGCAGGGGTCCATGGCAGGCCGAGGCCACAGATAGGACCAGGTCTGTGCTAGGGACAGTGTGAGAGGTAAGGAAGGGTCAGGGCAGGGCCAAAGGGAGGGCAGGGCCAGGGCAGGGTGGAGCAGGCCCAGGGTAGCACAGGGTTAAGGTAGGGCACGACCAACCAGGGCAGGTCTATGGCTGGGGCTGTGGCAGGGCCAGGTCCAGGGCAGGGCCAGAGCCAGGGCAGGGCCAAAACAGTGGCAGCTCCAGGGCAGGGCCAGGGTTAGGACCACAGACATTTCCAAGGCCAGTGCCAGGGCAAGGGCAAGGGCAGGGCAGGGCCAGGTTCATCTAAGAACCAGGGACAAAGCCAGGCCCACAGCAGGGCCAGGACAGGCACCTGGCAGGGCTAGCATCTGGGACAGGGCCATGGCAGGGCCAGGGCCACAAGCAGGTCTGTGCTATGGCCAGGTCCAACACAGTGCCCAGGTAAGGCTATGGGGAAGGCCAAGGTAGGGCCAGGGCAGGGTCAAAGCCAGGCTAGAGCCAAGGCAGGGGCAGGGCCGGCAAGACAGGGCCAGGAAAGCATAGGGCCAAGGCAGGGCAGGGCCAGGCCAGTGCCAAGACCTGGGCAGGGCCAGGGAACAGCCAGGGCAAGACCAGGGCCAGGGCCATGGCCATGGCCTGGGCAGGACCAGGTTTGGGGCAGGAGCAAAACAAGGGCAAGGACAGTGCAGGATCTTGGCACAGCCAGGGTCCAGGACAGTGTCAGGGCAGGGCCAAGTCAGGGTCTGGGCCATTGTAAGACCAGCAACAGGGCTGGGGCTAGGCCAGTGACAGGACCAGAGTCAGAGCAAGGGCCAGAGCCGTGCAAGGCCAGGGTAGGGCCAGGCATTTCAGGGTCAGGGCCAGGGGAGAACCAGGACAAGGTCTCAAGCAGGGCAGGGCCAGGACAGGTCCAGGGCAGGGCCATGACAGGGTCAGGGGCTGCATTAGGGCAAGGGCAGGGCCAGAGCAAGGTAAGGGTCAGGGCCAAGGCTAGGGTAGGGACAGGGCAAGAAATATGGCAGGACCAGGGGCAATGCCAAGGCCAAGGCTGGGCCAGGGCTGAGCCAGGCCTGAGTCAGGGCAGGGCAGGGCAGGGTATGGTATGACCAGTGCAGGACAGGACAAGAGCCGGTCCACAGAGAGAGCAGGGCTGATGCCAAGAAAAAGCCAGGCTAGTGTCAAGGCTGAGGCAGTGTCAGAGTATATCCAGGGCAGGGCCAGGTCCAGGGCCAGAACTGAGCCAGGGCACAGCCAAGGCAGGGTAGGGCAGGGAAATAGCAGCAGGACCTAGCAAAGACTAGGGTGAGGGCTAAGGTAAGGCCAGGGCAGGGTAAAAGGCAGAGTAGGGCCAGGGCAGCATGATGACACATCCAGAGCACAGCAGGGCAGGGTAATGACAAGACCAGGGGCAGACCACTGCGAGGTCAGGGCCAGGGAAAGGCCAGTGCAGGGCCAGGAAAGGGTCTGGGTCTGGGTCAGGGCCAGGAACAAGGCAGAGCAGGGCCAGGGCCATGGCAGAGTCAGGGCAGGTCCTTGACAGGACCAGGTTCCAGGCCAGGGCCAGGGCAGCAGCAGGGGAAGGGCCTGGATAAGGGCAGGGCCAGGGATATAGCAGGACCAGGGCTACGGCCAGGGCCAGGCCATAGTGAGGGCAGGGCAAAAGCCAAGGCAGGGTCAGGGCAGGTCCAGGGAGCGGCCAGCACCAAGCTGGGCCAAGGCACAACCATCACAGGGTAAGGCAGGGCAATGGCACCACTGGGCCATGACAGGGCAAGGTCAGTGCCAGGAGAGGGCAGAACAGGCAGGCCCATGGTGGGGCCAGGGCAGGGATGGGCCAAAGCAGGGCCAGGACATGTCCAAGGCCAGGTCAGGGCCAGAACAGGAGCAGGACCATGACCATTGGCAGTGCCAGTGCCAAGACAGGACAAGGGTCAGGACAAGGGGCAGGGCCAGAGCCAGGGCCAGAGCCAGGGCCAGAGCCAAGGTCAGGCCAGTGCAGGTTCAGGGCAGGGCCAGTGCCAGGGCAAGACCAGGGCAGGGACAGGGTATCACAGGGCCAAGACAGGGTCAGGATGGGACCAGAGCAGGACAGGGCCGAGACAGTCCATGTAACAGTAGGGCAGGTACAGGGCAAGTCAGGGCAATACAGGGCCAGATCCATGGCAGGGGCAGGACAAAGCCAGGCCCATTGCCCATGCACCAGTCCTCCCTACAGGGCTCCTACCACCTGGACACTGCTGCAGCCCGTCCATCACTGCAAGCCTGACTTCCAACCCTGGCTGCAGCCGCCTGCCCTCCTAGCACGGCTGCCCTCCTACCGCTCCGGCGCACTGCAGTCTCCGTTGCTGCCACCCACCCGCAGCGAGGCGAGCCATGGTGTCGCAGGCTCTAGGTGTCTCCTCCTCCTCCTGGCATGGAGCAGCTGGGCGGGCAAAGCCAGAAAAGCCTAGAGGAAGATGTGAGGGGTGGAAGGGTTAGAGCCTCAACTTGTCATGCTGGCCACTGGGTGGCAGGGGCCAGTTTCAGCAAAGGCACTCACACCCACCCTCCAAAGTCCAGCCTCTCCTTTTGGCCCAAGCTGGCCCAGAACTGGGGTCTGGGGTGGGTGCTGGAGATACCACAGCACCCAGCTCCCCACTCCACAGGAATCACTGGGCCCACTGGGGCTGCACTCCTCGGGGAGCAGGAGAAGCAGAAAAATTCAGACCCAGCCAACCCTCCACACCTAGGTGCCAATTCCTGTTCTGGATGCCTCCACGCACAGGGCCCTGTCCCCCGTGGTGTCCCCAGGGGTGTCTGGCAGCCTCTGAGGCACACACCCAGAGAGCACAGGCCCAGGAACCACGGTGGGTGTGGGGGCTCTGCCATGCTCAGGATTCCCACGCAAACGCTGCATGCCTGCTGCACTGTGGTTGGTGGTGGCGGTGACAGAGAGTGCAGCATGACCAGAGTGGTAGGACAGGGGCTATCCAGGGCTGCACCTTTCGCAGTGTGGGGTCGGTGGGGGGCGCTATGCAGGATGTAATTGCCTGCATTAGTGGTACTGGTTGGTAGCACTGTACAGGGCTGCACTTCCCATGGCAGGGAGGGTGGGTTATGGGCACTTTCTGGGGCTGCAATGCCCATGGAGGAGGACACGTTAGGGCACTATCGGGTATACGCTACTGGTGGCATTGGGGGACGGAGGTAGGGGTCGCTATTGAGGGCAGGACTAGCCATGGAGGGGGGGCGAGTTCGGTGCTATCAGGGGCTGCACTGCTGGCGGCGGTCAGCAGAGTTGGCATCCAAGGAAGGAGTGGTTCTCCTCTCCCTGACTCCACATTCCAGAGGGCAACCCACCCTTGGTCATACAAGGAGTGCAGCAGGCATGCAGCGTTTGCGTGGGAATCCTGAGCATGGCAGAGCCATGCCAGCCAGCCAGCCAAGCCAGCCAAGCTCGCCCAGCCAGCCAAGCCAGCCAAGTCACCCAAGCCACCCAGCCAGCCAAGCCACCCAGCCAAGCCAGCCAGTCAGCCAAGCCAGCCAAGCCAGCCAGCCAGCCAGCCAAGCCAGCCAAGCCACCCAGCCAGCCAAGCCAGCCAAGCCAGCCAAGCCACACAGTCAGTCAAGCCAGCCAAGCCACCCAGACAGCCAAGCCAGCCAAGCCACCCAGCCAAAGCCAGCCAGCCAGCCAAGCCAGCCTAGCCAGCCAAGCCAGCCAGCCAAGCCACCCAAGCCACCCAGCCAGCCGGAAAGAGAGAGAGAGAAAAGGAAGGAAGGAAGGAAGGAAGGAAGGAAGGAAGGAAGGAAGGAAGGAAGGAAGGAAGGAAGGGAGTGAGTGAGTAAGGAATGAAGGAAGGGGAGAGAAAGAGAAAGAAAGAAAGAGAAAGAAAGAGAGAGAGAAGGAAAGAAAGAAAGCGAAGGAAGGAAGGAAGAAAGGAAGGAAGGACAGAAAGAAAGAGAGAGAAAGAACTAAAGAAGGAGAGAGAGAAAGAAAGAAGGAGAGAGAGAGAAAGAAAGGAAGAAAGAAGGAAGGAAGGAGAGAGAGAGAAGAAAGAAAGGGAGAGAGAAAGAAAGAAGGAAGGAGAGAGAGAAAGAAAGGAAGAAAGAAGGGTGGAAGGAAGGAGAGACAGAGAAAGAAAGAAGGAAGGAAAGAAAGAAAGAAGGAAGCAAGGAAGGAAGGAAACAGAAAGAAAGAAGAAAGAAGGAAAGAAAGAAAGAAAGAAAGAAAGAAAGAAAGAAAGGTACACTGCTCAGGAATCTCCTTTTCCTGTGGCCAGGGCAAGATTCTTTGCATTTTTCTCTGCAGGGAAAAAACAAAACCACACACACACACACTACACACACACAGCAATAAGCTTTCATCCAGCCGGCCCAAGACAGTTTCCTAGAGAGTCTGTACACAGTCACAGTGCTGGAGGCTCAATTTCAGATTGGGTTAAAGTGCCCTGCAAATGGGCATTTGCAGAGGGCATGGGAGAGGATACTGGAGAATTAAGAGCTGCAGAGACGAGGGTCTCCGGCCATCACCTTGGCAGCTGCAGGAGAGAGGAGGTGATTAGGGAAGCTCCGTGTTCCCTTCTGAGCCTGGCAGGTGCGTTGTCCCCGCCCTGCCCCCAGCACCGCAATGCAGGCCCTGCTTTCGGATTTAGCAAAGGTAACTTCCTCTGGCACCCCCAGGCTTCTGCTTCCAGCACAGCGACTGTGACTTGGTGTTTGCACCTCGGTCCTCACAGAATTCGCCCACCTCAACTCAATCTTCCTCTCCCAGTGGTACCATTAATATTTTAATTTAATCAGAATTTCTGGGACTGGTTTGCCATCCTGAACAACCTAGTTACCTGTCAGCCTCTATCAGCTTGTCATATTAGAGAGGATTGTCCTAGGAATCTAATCTGCTTTAAATGATTTCGTGGGGTGTTGGTCTATAAATCATCTCGATGCAGGTCTGACAACGTGAAGGATTCGGTGGGTAAATAAACCACACTTGTTTTATTTTCAGCAGGCACAGACTTTGCTTTATCAACTTCTTATTGATTTTCGTGCTCCAAGAGGTCAAAAAAATGTTTTTGCTTCTCCTTTACATACAAAAACATTATTCGTAGAAGAGCTGTGGGCAGGCAACTCTCATTAACATAAGTTCTGAGATTCGCAGGCGAGCTGGCTGGTTGGAGAAACGACACACACCTGTTTCAGCCAAGCCCCTGGTGGAGTTTGGAGTTTCCAAAACGTTGACTTTTCCTCTTTCTGCTCAAAATAGAAATTATATGGATATTAAGGAGCCCCAAGTCTCTTCAGGGATGTGGAGGAACCCTGGACATACAAATACACACACACACACACACACACACACACACACGTACACACACTCACCACCCCATGCCAAGAAGATACACAGAAAACTCACTTACCCTTCACTTGAGTTTGCAAATTTGGAGCTGACTTAATGAAGGAAAGAAAAATTGCAGCTACAAAGTAACACAGAGCCAATGAAAAGACAAAAACCACCATTAGATTTTCTTCTCTTCTAAAGTTTTATTTTATTTTTAAGAATCATCGTTCGGATCAGGCACAGTGGCTCACGCTTGTAATCCCAGCGCTTTGGGAGGCTGAGGTGGGAGAATCACAAGGCCAGAAGTTCAAGACCAGCCTGGGCAACATAGCAAGATCCCATCTCTTAAAAAAAAAGTACAAAAGTTAGCTGGACCGACTGGTGCAGACCTGTATTTCCAGCTACTGGGGAGGCTGAGGTGGAAGGATGGTTTGAGTCCAGGAGGCTGAGGCTGCACTGAGCCATGATTGCATCACTGCACACTCCAGCTTAGGCAACAGAACAAGACCCTGTCTCAAGAAAAAAACTCCGTAATGATTGTACACATTTATGACATATGTTTCCAAGCACGTGTATATCATGTAATGACACCTCATGGTAATTATCAGATCCAGCTGCTCAGAAATCTCATTTTCCAGTGGCTGAGGAATACGCTTTTTTTTTTTTTTTTTTTTTGAGACAGAGTTTCGCTCTTGTCACCCAGGCTGGAGTGCAATGGCATGATCTTGGCTCATTGCAACCTCCGCCTCCCAGGTTCAAGCGATTCTCCTGCCTCAGCCTCCCAAGTAGCTGGGATTACAGGCGTGTGCCACCATGCCTGGTTAATTTTGTATTTTCAATAGAGACGGGGTTTCATCATGCTGGTCAGGCTGGTCTTGAACTCCTGACCTCAAGTGATCCACCTCCCTCAGCCTCACAAAGTGCTGGGATTACAGGCGTGAGCCACCATGCTCTGCAATATGTATCTTTTTTTAAAACTTTATTTTTCCATAAGTTATTGGAGTACAGGTGGTATTTGATTACATGAGTAAGTTATTCAATGGAGATTTGTGAGAACGTGGTGCGCCCAACACCCGAACACTATACATTGTATCAAATTTGTTGTCTTTTATCCTTCACCCCATTCCCACACTTCCCTCCAAGAAAATCCTCTCTTTGGACTATTTTGTAATATTCAATATATTCTTGTTAAATATTGTCACCCTGAAGAGAAATAAAACTATGTAATTTAGTCCTATTCAATTGTAACTTTGTACACGTGGACCAACCTCTTTCCATCCCTTCTTTCTCCCTCCCTTCCCCAGCTTCTGGTAATCACCACTGTGGTGTTAATTCCTAGGAGATCAACTCTTTATTTTTATTTTTATTTTTTTGAGACAGAGTCTCGCTCTGTCACTCTGTTGCCCAGGCTGCAGTGCAGTGGTGCGATCTCGACTCACTGCAACCTCCACCTCCTGGGTTCACGCCATTCCATTCTCCTTCCTCAGCCTCCCGAATAGCTGGGACTACAGGCGCCCGCCACCACGCCCAGTTAATTTTTTGTATTTTTAGTAGAGATGGGGTTTCACCATATTAGCCAAGCTGGTCTCTATCTCCTGACCTTGTGATCCGCCCGCCTCGGCCTCCCAAAGTGCTGCGAATACAGGCGTGAGCCACCGCACCCAGCCCAGACACACTTTTTTTAAGTTACAGCAGACGGTGTATTTCACTACAGTGTGCGCTGAGCAGATGAATGTCTTGAGTACAAATTAAAAACATCAACGGTAAATCTACATTTTATATATGTTTTCTTTAATGATTTTTTTTAAGGCACCAAACAGAATGAATAAAGAAGGGGAATGATGGAATGGTGGAAACTCTGTTTTTGTTTTTGTTTATTTTCTCTGTCTTTTTTTTTTTTCTGGAGTTTGCCATGAGATATGTGTGGTCTAGCAGCCAAAGGAAGTGAACTGCAATAAACCTACAAATATAGGCTGTACAGACTCAACATTTTTGCATTTCGAGTTAAACCCAACAAGAAGTTAATTATGACCAGCCTGACCAATATGGTGAAACCCTATCTCTACTAAAAATACAAAAATGAGCCAGGCGTGGTGGTGGGTGCCTGTCATCCCAGCTACTCAGGAGGCTGAGGCAGGAGAATTACTTGAACCCGGGAAGCGGAGGTTGCACTGAGCCAAAACTGTGCCATTGCACTCCAGCCTGGGTAACAGAGCGAGACACCATCTGAAGAGAAAACAAAAAAGGCTTCATCAAATACTATTCCATGCTTTTGCAGGTGGACAGCTGCAGGATTGAATTGTTACAAATTATCTGCCTCCCCACAGCCTTTTTGTGTGTATGTGAGATGGAGTCTCGCTCTGCAGCCCAGGCTGGAGTGCAATGGCACCATCTCGGCTTACTGCAACCTCCACCTCCTGGGTTCAAGCGATTCTCCTGCCTCAGCCTCCTGAGTAGCTGGGATGACAGGCACCCGCCACCACGCCAGGCTATTTTTTTTGTATTTTCAGTAGAGATGGGGGTTTCACCATGTTGGCCAGGCTGGTCTCGACCTCCTGACCTCAGGGGATGTGCCCACCTCAGCCTCCCAAAGTGCTGGGATGACAGGCGTGAGTCACCATGCCCGGTCCCACAGCCTTTTTTTGTGAGCAATTCTGAAGTAGCCCCTCCATGAGTCGAGGGTCTAACCTGCAGCCCTAGGTCTGCAAGGCTTTGTCCTTGGTTCTGGGGAAGGGGAATGTATTTCTGTATTTCTTCCCCCCCACCATCCCCCAGCTTTATTGAGGTCTAATTGACTGTTTAAAAATTGCATATATTGCTGGGCACGGTAGCTCACGCCTGTCATCCTAGCACTTTGGGGGGCTGAGACAGGCTGATTGCCTGAGTTTAGGAGTTCGAGAACAGCCTGGGCAACACGGTGAAACCCCGTCTCTACTAAAAACACAAAAAATTAGCCGGGCGTGGCAGCGTGCGCCTGTAGTCCCAGCTACTCAGGAAGCTGAGGCAGGAGAATTGCTTGAATTTGGGAGGTGGGGATTGCAGTGAGCCGAGATTGTGCCACTGCACTCCAGCCTTGGCGAAAAGAGTGAAACTCCCTCTCAATTTAAAAAAAAAAATTAGAATGTGATGATTTTCTTTTTTCTTTTTCTTTTTCTTTTTTTTTTTTTTTTGAGATGGAGTCTTGCTCTGTCGCCCAGGCTGGAGTCCAGTGGCACAATCTCGGCTCACTGCAAGCTCTGCCTCCCGGGTTCACGCCATTCTCCTGCTTCAGCCTCCCCAGTAGCTGGGACTACAGGCACCCACCACCATGTCCACCTAATTTTTTGTATTTTTAGTAGAGACAGGGTTTCACCGTTTTAGCCAGGATGGTCTCATATCCTGACCTCGTGATCTGCCCACCTCGGCCTCCCAAAGTGCTGGGATTACATGTGTGAGCCACTGCACCCGGCCAATGTGATGATTATCTATGGATATACCCTGATCATCAGCAGGAGGAAACGAAGAGGTATTGGTTAAAAATACAAAGTTGCAGTTACGCAGGATGAACAAGTACTAATTTGTAACAATTCAGTATGAAACAGTGTCACCATGGTTAATAAGGCTCTGCTCCATGCCTGACATCTGAGAACAGGGGAATTGAAATCTGAACTTTGTTCAGAAGAGGATGGCTTTGCAGGCTCTTCTGAGCATGCTGAATTCACGGTTTTTGGGTCAGCCCCTGGGCTGCCCAGGGACAGGGTGGAGACCCTGCCCCAGAAAGTTCAGGAGCCAGGAACCTGCTTAGAAACACATTTCAACAAGGAAAACCACACTCAGGCTGGCCTCCTTAAAAACACATAGGCCCGGCGCGGTGGCTCAAGCCTGTAATTCCAGCACTTTGGGAGGCCGAGGCAGGCGGATTGCCTGAGTTCAGGAGTTCAAGAACAGCCTGGGCAACACGGTGAAACCCGGTCTCTACTAAAAATACAAAAAATTAGCTGGGCGTGGCGGTGTGCACCTCTAGTCCCAGCCACTTGGGAAGCTGAGGCAGGTGAATCGGTTGAATTCGGGAGGTGGAGGTTTCAGTGAGCCGAGATCGTGCCACTGCACTCCAGACTTGGCGACAGAGCAAGACTCCATCTCAAAAAAAAAAAAAAACACATATATCAGAATGTGATGATTTTCTTTTACTTTTTTTTTGAGATGGAGTCCCGTTCTGTCACCCAGGCTGGAGTTCAGTGGCATGATCTGGGATCACTGTAAGCTCCACCTCCCAGGTTCACGCCATTCTCCTGCCTCAGCCTTCCCAGTAGCTGGGACTACAGGCACCCGCCACCACCCCCGGCTAATTTTTTGTATTTTTAGTAGAGACAGGGTTTCACCGTTTTAGCCAGGATGGTCTTGCATCCTGACCTCGTGATCCACCCGCCTCGGCCTCCCAAAGTGCTGGGATTACACATGTGAGCCACCGCGCCCGGCCAATGTGATGATTTTCTATGGATATACGCTGATTGTCAGCAGGAGGAAATGAAGAGGTGTTGGTTAAAAATACCAAGTTGCAGTTATGCAGGATGAATAAGTACTAATTTGTAACAGTTCAGTATGAAACTGTGACTGTGGTTAACAAGGCTCTGCTCTATGCCTGACATCTAAGAACAGGGGAATCGAAGTCTGAACTTTGTTCAGAAGAGGATGGCTTTGCAGGCTTTGCTGAGCATGCTGAATTCACAGTTTCCGGGTCAGCCCCTGGGCTGCCCAGGGACAGGGTGGAGATCCTGCCCCAGAAAGTCCAGGAGCCAGCAACCTGCTTAGAGACACATTTCAACAAGGAAGACTACACTCAGGCCGGCCTCCTTAAAAACACATAGGCTGGGCACAGAGGCCAAGCCTGCAATCCCAGCACTTTGGGAGGCCACGGTGGGCAGATCGTGAAGTCAGGAGATCGAGACCAGCCTGGCTAACACGGTGAAACCCCGTCTCTACTAAAAATACAAAAAAAAAATTAGCTGGGCATGGTGGCGGGTGCCTGTAGTCCCAGCTACTCAGGAGGCTGAGGCAGGAGAATGGCATGAACCCAGGAGGAGGAGCTTACAGTGAGCCTAGATCGCGCCCCTGCACTCCAGCCTGGGTGACAGAGCGAGACTCCATCTCAAAACAAACAAACAAAGAAACAAAAAAAACCACATATATCATGGGCCAGATGTGGTGGCTCACACCTGTAATCCCAGCACTTTGGGAGGCTGAGGCAGGCGGATCACCTGAAGTCAGGAGTTCGAGATCAGCCTGGCCAACGTGGTGAAACCCCATCTCTACTAAAAATACAAAAATTAGCTGGGCATGGTGGTGGAGGCCTGTAATCCCAGCTATTCAGGAGAATCCCAGCGAGGCAGGAGAATCGCTGGAACTTGGAGGGTAGAGGCTTCAGTGAGCCGAGATTGCACCACTGCACTCTGCAGGTTGACCGACAGAGTAAGACTCTGTCTCAAAAAAAACAAAACAAAAACAAACAATATATCATGAAAAATACATTAACCCAGCACTTTGCAAAGCTGCTAGGTGTGAATCCTGCTTGCCAGCTTGGCAGCTCCATCACCGTAGAGGTCAATGTCTGGGAAGTGTTGCAACATCTGGGCAGTTGCGGAGGTGGGCTTTCCTGTCACAAACATGGCTCTGGACCCCTTTGCTTAAAATATGACTGGCTCCCCACTGCCCATCCACCCCACAAAAGCTGGGGAGATACTGCAGGAGGAGTATGTGTGGGATGGAAAATTGTTTTCAGCTTCCTATTTGGATATTAAAGAGGCCAGGTGACAGCTCTGTCACCCAGGCTGGAGTACAGTGACAAGGTCTCTGCTCACTGCAACCTCCACCTCCCGGGTCCAAGCAATTCTTCTGCCTCAGCCTCCCGAGTAGCTGGGATTACAGGCACCTGCCACCATACCTGGCTAATTTTTGTGTTTTTAGTAGAGATGGGGTTTCACCATGTTGGCCAGGCTGGTCTCAAACTCGCGACCTTGTGATCTGCCCACCTCAGCTTCCCAAAGTGCTGGGGTGACAGGCATGATCCACCACACCTGGCCGCCTTTTCTACTTTCAATTTGCTAACTGGTGAATAATACTTTGCAGTAATGAGCCCAGAGGGAATGAGTGGAGCCCAGCCACACATTATTAGAACCTGTCACCCAGTGCAGATACTCACCTGGGATGCGGGCAATGATGCTCAACTCAGACCTGTGCCAGTGCTGGTGACTCCGAGGGACCCGGGTGGCTGGAGTCTGTGTTAGACTCAGGAGTCCCTTCCAGGTCCACACTGTGAAAACAGCAAGTGCCCAAAGCAGTCCACTCAGGTAAGTAAGAAATTGCAGGATGACACTGAGTTCTGTGTGGTTTCCAGAATGTCCTTACAGAAACCGGGATGAGAAGCTGGGAGAGGTGCCTCACGCCTGTCATCCCAGCACTTTGGGAGGCTGAAGCAGGAGGGTCACCTGAGATCAGGAGTTCGAGACTAGCCTGGCCAACATGGTGAAAACCCCATGTCTACTAAAATTAGAAAAAAATAATTAGCCAGGCATGGTGGCATGCACCTGTAATCCCAGCTACTTGGGAGGCTGAGGCAGGAGAATTGCTTGAACCAAGGAGGCGGAGGTTTCAGTGAGCCAAGATTACACCCCTGCACTCCAGGCTGGTTGACAGGGCAAGATTCTATCTCCAAAAAAAAAAAAAAAGGCCAGGCACAGTGGCTCACGCCTGTAATCCCAGCACTTTGGGAGGCTGAGGCAGGCAGATCACCTGAGGTCAGGGGTTCCAGACCAGTGTGGCCAACATGATGAAACCCCATCTCTACTAAAGATACAAAAAATTAGCGGGGCATGGTGGCAGGTGCCTATCATCCCAGCTACTCAGGAGGCTGAGGCAGGAGAATCGCTTGAACCCAGGAGGCAGAGGTTGCAGTGAGCCGAGATCGTGTCACTGTACTCCAGCTGGGCAACAGAACGAGACTCCATCTCACAAAAAATAAAAATAAAAAAAAACGGGGTGGGGTGGCCCAGCCATTCAGTATACTTTCTCCCCTGGTGAGAACCATCCATTTCCAGAATGTGTGTCACAGAGAGTGGAACACAGGTCCTGGATGCACTCCCAAAAACTCACTGGTGTCCAGGGATTTCGGAGTATATGGCCTTTGAACGTCTGAACACCCTCAGTTCTCCTTCATATTCTCCAGCTCCCCTGCATGGAGATGTGGGCCTTTTAGGGTCGTTTCCACCCTTTGAGGGCCTCTTTGCTAGCCTTCCATTGGCAAGAACAATTACCGAAAGGAGGTACCCAGCTCTAACCCTGCAGAACAGACAGAGAGCCCAGTAGCCTGGCAGCCAGAGAGCCTTTCTCTAAAACAGGCATCACTGGCAACCTCATTGAAATGGGATGATTCATTATCCTGTTTCCATTTAATTGTTATTTTGCCGGCAGAAAAGCCTGGAGTTTCTCTGAAAAGCAGCGATGGTGTTGTCCTTTTAGATTCCCCAGGGAATAGTCTTAAAAAATTGCCTGCCCAGCTTCCTGAGTGCCCAGCATTTGCCTTCACATTAACTTACTCTATAAAGTACAGATGTTGCAGAGGGGAGGGCATCCAAGCCCCTGGCTTCCCAGAGAAATTGGTAAGGGTTGTCTGCAGCTTCCCAGCCTTAAAAATACTTGACAAGTTGACATCCTCACTGCTAATTGGGGCTGATGGAGCCTCGTCAACCCCAGGACCCGCTGATCAGCTGTGGCAGGAATCATACCCACAGCGTTATGTGAAGTGATGAGTTGGATTTGCTTCCAGCAGGGTGAAAGCAATGGATTTCACTTGTTCTCAATGTACAGCAAGAGAAAAGTGAGGGACTGACTCACAAAACCTGTGTTCCCTCCGTTTGCATCTCAGTCATCTCTGAAATACATTGCAAATTGTTTAAACCTTAAAAACACAGCGGCATGAATGTGCCTCCTGATGGCACCAGGTTTTGATAAGATGATAGGCTGTGGCGATGGATTTCAGATGTGAGTTCCTGTGCTTGCCAAAATGCTGGATGAAAGATGAAGGTAATTGCTAGCGTTGTTGGCCTTGCCAATAATCTCTCTCTCTCTCTCTCTTGTTTTTTCTTTTTTATTTTGCTTCAAGAATCTGGTTGCCTTAATGAGGATCTTCGCCCTGCTAAGATGATCTTTCACATCTGGAACAAAACACAGAAGCTCCGTCTCAGCCAGAGTGATGGGGAGCCATGTGGCCCTGAAAGCTCTCGATGGCCAAACCAGAAATGATTTTTGACAGGACCAGGCTGAATTCCCTAAGTACATTCACAGCCACCCGCCCCTCTCCTCTCCCCCGCCTCTTTTTTTTTATTTTAATGGTCCAAAATTGGCTGTTTAATATCTGAGCATGCCAGAGTCTTGGAGGATGCCAGAAATGGAAGGTTTGTGCCCGGGGTCATAGGAAGGTCCCTACCAGGTGAGGCAGTGTGATGCCAGTCCCCAGTGAACAAGGAGGCAGCAGCCCTGTCCAGTGTATGAGCGTGACCTTGGGGAATCTGTGTAGATAGAAATTTCTGGAAGGTTTTAAGCAGGTTAGGTTCCCACCCCATCACCCTGTTTCACCATAGATACTCTATGAATAAAAAAGAGATTAAAAATGTCTCTCAGCCAGGTGCAGTGGCTCACGCCTGTAATCCCAGCGCTTTGGGAGGCCGAGGTGGGCGGATCACTTGAGGTCAGGAGTTCAAGACCAGCCTGGCCAACATGGCCAAACACCATCTGTACTGAAAATACAAAAATTAGCCAGGCGTGGTGGCGGGCGCCTGTAGTCCCAGCTACTCGGGAGGCTGAGGCAGAAGAATTGCTGGAACCTGGGAGGCAGAAGTTGCAGTGAGCCAAGGTTGTGCCACTGCATTCCAGCCTGGGCCACAGAGTGAGACTCCGTCAAAGAAAAAAAAGTGGGGGAAGGAAGGAAGGAAGGAAGGAAAGAAGGGAGGGAGGGAGGAAGGAAGGGGGAAGGATGGAAGGAAAGGAAGGAAGGGAAGGAAGGAAGGAAGGGAAAGAGGGAGGAAGAGAAGGAGGGAAGGAGGGAGGGAAGGAAGGAAGGGTGGGAGGGAAAGAAAGAATGAGAGAGGGAGGGAAGGAAGGAAAGAAGGAAGGAAGGAGAGAAGGAAGGGAAGGAAAGAATGAGGGAGGGAAGGAAGGAAGGGTGGGATGGAGGAAGGGAGGGAGGGAAGGAAGGAAGGAAGGAAGGAAGGAAGGAAGGAAGGAAGGAAGGAATTACAGGAAGGATTTAAGCAGGTTAGGTTCCCACCCTCTGACCCTGTTTCACCATAGACCCTCCATAAATAAAAGAGAGATTAAACCTGTGTCTTTCCCAATGCAGCCTGTGAACAAAAATGAGGAATGGGATTTGGAGCTCCATGTCAGCTGCAATGGCCACACTGGAAAGCCTAGGAGGCTGCTCTGGAAACAGAGGGGCTGTTCCAGGTGATGCCAAACTAGCACAGACGAGGCTCAGAAGAGACACCTGTGACAGATATGGAAGACACCTTCAGAAAGGGCAAAATTCAGCCACCTAAGCACAATCAAGGCCAAACAGACGGCTGTCATGGAATCAGCCAGTGTCCCACAGCCCAGTACACACTGACATTGTAACATAACCTTTACCTGAGAAAATGCCCATGTTCACTGCCTGGAGAAGCAAGCTACACTCTACAAAGAAATATCCAGTGAGCACAACA
The DNA here is from genome assembly GCF_029289425.2 of Pan paniscus. NCBI lineage: Eukaryota > Metazoa > Chordata > Mammalia > Primates > Hominidae > Pan > Pan paniscus. The sequence continues at coordinate 37,935,317 of NC_073267.2, read as the reverse complement.
AGAGACATCTAACCTACACTGTAAAATAGAAATAACGAGTCTCCTGCATCTGGGGATCCACCTACACTCTACACTAGACACACCCAATGTCTTCCATCTGGGGGATACACCAACACTCTACAGTAGATACACTGAATGTCCTCCAGCTGGGGATGCACTTACACTCTGCAATAGATACATTCAATGTCCTCCATCGGGGGGATCCATCTACACTCTACACTAGGCACACTCAATGTCCTCCATCTGGGGATCCTCCTACACTCCACAATAGATACACTCAATGTCCTCCATGTGGGGATCCACCTACACTCTACAATATATACACTCAATGTCCTCCATCTGGGGATCCACCTACTCTCTACAATAAACCAACTCAATGTGCTCTATCTGGCGGATGCATCTACACTCTACAATAAACCAACTCAATGTGCTCCATCTGGGGATCCACCTACACTCTGCAATAGACACACTCAATGTCCTCCATCTGAGGATACACCTACGCTTTACAATAGATACACCCACTGTCCTCCATCTGGGGATCCACCTACACTCTACACTAGATACAGTCAATGTCCTCCATCTGCGGATCCACCTACATTTTACAATAGACACACTCAATGTCCTCCATCTGCGGATCCACCTACACTCTACACTAGATACCCTCAATGTCCTCCATCTAGGGATCCACCTACATACTACAATAAACAAACTCAAATGTGCTCCATCTGGGATCCACCTACACTCTGCAATAGACACACTCAATATCCTCCATCTGGGGATCCACCCACACTCTACAATAGACACACCTAGTGTCCTCCATCTGGGGATCCACCTACACTCTGCAATGGAAATACTCAGTGTCCTCCATCTGGGGATACACCTACACTCTACAATAGACACACTCACCATACTCCATCTGGGGATCCACCTACACTCTACAGTAGACACACCCATCTGGGGATCCACCTACACTCTACAATAGACACACTCAGTGTCCTCCATCTGGGGATCCACCTACACTCTACCATAGAAACACTCAGTGCCCTCCATCTGGGGGATACACCGACACTCTACAATAGACACACTCACCATCTTCCATCTGGGGATCCACCTACACTCTACAATAGACACACCCATCTGGTGATCCACCTACACTCTACAATAGAAACACTCAGCGTCCTCCATCTGGGGATCCACCTACACTCTGCAATGGAAATACTCAGCGTCCTCCATCTGGGGATCCACCTACACTCTACAATAGAAACACTCAGCATCCTCCATCTGGGGGATCCATCTACACTCTACAAGAGACACACCATTCTCCATCTGGGGGATACACCTACACTCTACAATAGACACACTCGGTGTCCTCCATCTGGGGATCCACCTACACTCTACAATAGACACACCCATCTGGGTATCCACCTACACTCTCCAATAGACACACCCATCTGGGGATCCACCTACACTCTCCAATAGACACACCCATCTGGGGATCCACCTACACTCTCCAATAGACACACCCATCTGGGGATCCACCCACACTCTATTGTAGATCCACAATCTACAATAGACACACTCAGCGTCCTCCATCAGGGGATCCACCTACACTGTACAATAGAGAAACCCAGTGACCACCATCTTGGCACCCACCTACACTCTACAATAGATATAGATTTCCAGTGTCCCCTGTTTTGGGAACCTACCTGCACTCTGCAATTAATATGCACATCATCGACTTTCTGGGGTTTCTCCCTGCAATCTGGCATACACCTTTTCATCGTTCACTGTCCTTGAGTAGCTGAGGGTCGTTGCTCAGGCATTTTTGGAAGGAAGGTTGGTCTTAATCTAAGGCATCTTTGGAAGGAAGGTTGGTCTTAATCGAAGGCATTTTTGGAAGGACAGTTGGTTTGAATCTAAGGTATTTTTGGAAGGAAGGTTGGTCTTAACCTAAGGCATTTTTGGAAGGAAGGTTGGTCTTAATCTAAGGCATTTTTGGAAGGAAGGTCGGTCTTAATCTAAGGCATTTTTGGAAGGACGGTTGGTCTTAAACCAAGGCATTTCTGGAAGGAAAGTTGGTCTTAATCTAAGGCATTTCTGGAAGGAAAGTTGGTCTCAGTCTAAGGCATCTTTGGAAGGAAGGTTGGTCTTAATCTAAGTCATTTTTGGAAGGAAGTTTGCTCTTAATCTAAGCCATGTTTGGAAGGAAAGTCGGTCTTAATCTAAGGCATTTCTGGAAGGAAGGTTGGTCTTAATCTAAGGTATTTTTGGAAGGAAGCTGGCTCTTAATCTAAGCCATGTTTGGAAGGAAGGTCGGTCTTAATCTAAGGCATTTTTGGAAGGAAGGTTGGTCTGAATCTAACGCATTTCTGGAAGGAAGGTTGATCTTAATCTAAGGCATCTTTGGAAGGAAGGTTGGTTTTAATCTAAGGCATTTTTGGAAGGAAAGTTGGTCTTAATCTAATGCATTTCTGGAAGGAAGGTTGCTCTTAATCTAAGGCATTTTTGGAAGGAAGGTTGGTCTTAATCTAAGGCATCTTTGGAAGGAAGGTCGGTCTTAATCTAAGGCATTTTTGGAAGGAAGGTTGGTCTTAATCTAAGGCATTTTTGGAAGGAAGGTTGGTCTTAATCTAAGGTATTTTTGGAAGGAAGGTTGGTCTTAACCTTGTGTCCACCTGCAGGTTGTTCTGTTTTATTCTTGTGTTTTCTCTCACTTTTTTGCCTAGCAGAAGCACAGCCATGAAGCTGTGTCCATGAGATATTCTGTAGAGCCTGGAATAATCCCTCCTTTCCACATCTTGTCCCGCCATGGAGTGCCCCAGAGTTCTGGGACGTGGAAGGTGCCGTCCTCTGCCTGACACGGTGCTGCCCGGCTCCCTCCTCATCCCAGTGGCTTCCCAAACTCCCTGGACCTGCTGGAGGAAACACCTGTGCTGAAGACCCGGAGGCCCTTCCCTCCAAACCCTGACTCTGGGGTCAGCGACGCCAACAGGTGTCTTTTCTCAGAATCGCCTTCTTGTCTGAATTGAGCCCTGGGATCAGAAGGCCAAGGGGCCAGAGGTCAGATGCAGCCACGCAGGGTTCCCTGGGGGCCAGGGCTTACCAGGTGGTTAATATTATCAGAGCTCATTTGCTGAAGCTGGACTGGCGTGTTCTCAGCGGTCCCAAATAAATTTAACAAGAGCCACTTTCAAAGCCCACCTATTAGGGCCATCTATTCAATGGACAGGAGGGTTAACAGTAATTTGAGGAGGCAGCTTGGCCGTCTTCAAATAGGAACACATGGACTGTGCAGCTTGGCCCCATTTGTGGTAATTTTGAGGTCTCATTTCCATTTGTAAGAAACATAACTACTTATATATGGAAAGAATGAATAAGAGAAGTCATTAAAATTTCTCTAATTTAGGAAAAAAATAAAAAAAAGTAATGAAGTAATATCTTAACCAGGGCAGGCAGAAATGTAAATTAGACATTAGAAGAAAAACCTATTAACAGGATGGCTGCATGGCTGTGTTGCTTGCCTGTTTTTTTTTTTAATCTAATGAATTTATGAATTGCTAGTTGTGGGGTCACAGATTTTGTTAATTTCCTATGTGTTTAGCTCTGCAGTAAGAAGGGAGAGTTTGCTTATGAAACACAGATGCTAACTCCATTAGCGGGGCGTTTGCTAATCAGAACACAAATGGTAATACGTTCAGTCCAACATTAAAAAAAAAAAAAAAAAAGACAGAAAAACACATGAATTATTTGAAGTTGGGGTTTTTCCAACTTCTGTCCGTTGTTCCTGCAGGTCATCAGAAAATTTAAACATCAGGGAGTAAGAGGTGACCTAGCTAGGTAGCTGCCTGATTATAAAATATATGTGAAAGCTTTCTTTAAAAACAAAACAAAACAAAACAAAACAAAAAAACAGAGTCTGTCTTTGTCGCCCAGGCTGGAGTGCAATGGTGAGATCTCGGCTCACTGCAACTTCCGCCTCCCGGGTTCGAGTGATTCTCCTGCCTCAGCCTCCCGAGGAGCTGGGATTACAAGTGCCCATCACCATGTCCAGCTAATTTTTGTATTTTTAGTAGAAACGGGTTTCACCAGGTTGGCCAGGCTGGTCGCGAACTCCTGACCTTAGGTGATCCGCCTGCCTCCATCTCCCAAAGTGCTGCAGTAAAAAGGGAGGGTTTGCTTATGAACCACGGATGCTAACTCCATTAGCAGGGTGGTTGCTAATCAGAACACAAATGGTAATACATACGGTCCAGCATTAAAAAAAAAAAAAAAAAAGACATAAAAACAAATGAATTATTTCAAGTTGGGGTTTTTCCAACTTCTGTCCGTTGTCCCTGCAGGTCATCATAAAATTCAAACATCAGGGAGTAAGAGGCGACCTAGCTAGGTAGCTGCCTGATTATAAAATATATGTGAAAACTTTCCTTCTTTTTTTTTTTTTTTTTTTAAACAGAGTCTTGCTTTGTCACCCAGGCTGGAGTGCAATGGTGAGATCTCGGCTCACTGCAACCTCTGCCTCCTGGGTTCGAGCGATTCTCCTGCCTCAGCCTCCCGAGGAGCTGGGATTACAAGTGCCCACCACCATGTCCAGCTAATTTTTGTATTTTTAGTAGAAACAGGGTTTCACCATGTTGGCCAGGCTGGTCTCGAACTCCTGACCTTAAGTGATCCGCCTGCCTCCACCTCCCAAAGTGCTGGGATGACAAACGTGAGCCACCGTGGCCAGCCAAAAAAATTTTTTTAAATGGAGTCATGCTCTGTTGTCTAGGTTGGAGTGCAGTGGAGCAATCATGACTCACTGAAGCCTCAACTTCCTAGGCTCAGGTCATCCTCCCACCTCAGCCTCCCAAGTAGCTGAAACTATACGCATACGCAACCACATCTGAGTAGTTTTTAGGTTTTTTGTAGAGACAGGGTTTCACCATGTTGCCCGGGCTGGTCTCTAACTCTTGAGCTCAAGCCATCTGCAGGTCTTGGCCTCCTGAAGAGCTGGAATTACAGGCTTGAGCCACTGTGGCCAGCCTTAAAATATTTTGTTGACAGGCCGGGCACAGTGGCTCATGCCTATAATCCCAGCACTTTGGGAGGTCAAGGCGGGTGGATCACCTGAGGTCAGGAGTTCAAGACCAGCCTGACCAACATGAGAACAGCCTGACCCCATCTCTACTAAAAATACAAAAATTAGCTGGGTTTGGTGGTGGGTGCCTGTAATCTCAGCTACTCGGGAGGCTGAGGCAGGATAATCACTTGAACTCAGGAGGCAGAGGTTGCGGTGAGCTGAGACCGTGCCACCAAACCCAGCTAATTTTTTTGTTTGTTTGTATTTTTAGTAGAGACAGGGTTTCACTCTGTTGGCAAGGCTGGTCTTGAACTCCTGACCCTGTGATCCACCTGCCTCAGCCTCCCAAAATGCTGAGATTACAGGTATGAACCACTGTGCCCAGCCCATCCCCTCTTCTTATGAGATGTCTTAGTCCATTTCAGACTGCCATCCCAGAACACCATAGACTCGGTGGCTTAAAAACAACAGACATTGATTCTCCCACAGTCCTGGAGGCTGGAAGTCTGAGATCCAGGTGTGGGAAGGGCTGGTTTTTCCTAAGGCCTCTCTCCTGGGCTTGGAGATGCCGTCTTCTCCCTGTGTCCTCACAGGGTTGTCCCTCTGTATATGTCTGTGTCCTATCTCCTCTTCTTATGAGATGTCTTAGTCCATTTCAGGTTGCTATCACAGAATACCATAGACTGGGTGACTTATAAACAACAGACATTGATTCTCCCACAGTCTTGGAGGCTGGAAGTCTGAGATTAATGTGTGGGCTGGGTTGGTTCCTCCTGGGGCCTCTCTCCTGGGCTTGCCGACACCATAGTCTCCCTGTGTCTTCACATGGTCATCCCTCTGTTTGTATCTGTGTCCTCATCTCCTCTTCTTATGGGATGTCTTAGTCCATCTTAGGCTGCCATTACAGATCACCATTAGACTGGGTGGCTTAGAAACAACAGACATTGATTCTCCCACATCCCAGTGGGTTGAGACCAAGCAAATAAATGATAATCCTGGAAAGCAGGTGTGCGCAGGTTTAAGAGGAGGCAGAAAGAGAAGGGAGCCATCATTTGTCCCAATCCCTCCATGTGTCTTCATCCTACATCAAGTGGAAATGACTACACTGTGTCTGGGCCAGGCACGGTGGCTCACGGCTGTAATCCCAGCACTTTAGGAGGCCGAGGTGGGTGCATCACGAGGTCAAGAGATTGAGACCATCCTGGGCAACATGGTGAAACCCCATCTCTACTAAAAATACAAAAATTAGCCGGGCGTGCTGGTGTACACCTGTAGTCCCAGCTACTTGGGAGGCTGGAAGTCTGAGATCAGGGTGTGGGCAGGGCTGGTTCCTTCTGAGGACCCTCTCCTGGGCTTGTAGACACTATCTTCTCCCTGAGTCCTCATGTGGTCCTCCCTCTGTGTGTGTGTCTGTGTCCTCATCTCCTCTTCTTACAAGGACTTCAGCCTGGGCAACAAGAGCAAAATTCCGTCTCAAAGAAAAAAAAAAGTTTTGTTACCATATTCTTGCCGGAACTGAGAAGGCTACAGAAATGCTGGTCCTGAAACGGTGTCCATTTCTCTGCTCAATTCTTCTGGGGCATCATCCCAGCGGGTTGAGACCAAGCAAATAAATGATAATCCTGAAGAGCAGGTGTGTGCAGGTTTAAGAGGAGGCAGAGAGAGAAGGAAGTCATCATTTGTCCCAACCCCTCCATGTATCTTCATCCTACTGTAATCAAGTGGAAATGAGTACACTGTGTCTGGACTGGGTGAGGTGGCTCACAGCTGTAATCCCAGCACTTCAGGAGGCCGAGGCAGGTGCATCACAAGGTCAAGAGATTGACACCATCCAGGGCAACATGGTGAAACCCCGTCTCTACTAAAAATACAAAAACTAGCCAGCCGTGGTGGTGCACACCTGTAGTCCCAGCACTTTGGGAGGCTGAGGTGGGAGCGTCACAAGCTCAAGAGATCGAGACCATCCTGGGCAACATGGTGAAACCCGATCTCTACTAAAAATACAAAAATTAGCCGGGCGTGGTGATGCACACCTGTAGTCCCAGCTACTCGGGAGGCTGAGGCAGGAGAATCAGTTGAACCTGGGAGGTGGAGGTTGCAGTGAGCCAAGATAACGCCACTGCGCTCCAGCCTGGCGAGGGAGTGAGACTCCGTCTAAATAGAAAAAAAAAATTAATCAGATCTTGTGAGAACTCATTCAGTATCACAAGAACAGCATGAGGGTAACTGTCCCCAAGATTAAATTACCTCCCACTGGGTCCCTCTCATGACACATAAGGAGGATGGAAACCACAATTCATGATGAGGTTTTGGGGTCGGGGGACACAGCCAAACCATATCAAACAGCTTTATTTTTGCCCCAAAAGAACTGACATGAGAATCTTGAAGAAATACATGGATTCCCATACTCATTGATGAATTATCCACAATAGCCAAGACATGGACCAAACCGAGCGACCACGAATCGATGAATGGATAAAGAAATTGGGAGAATTATCCACAATAGCCAAGACATGGACCAAACCAAGTGACCATGAATGGATGGATGGATAAAGATATTGGGAGAATTATCCACAATAGCCAAGACATGGACTAAACTGAGCGACCATGAATGGATGAATGGATAAAGGAATTGAGAGAATTATCCACAATAGCCGAGACACGGACCAAACCAAGTATTATCCACAATAGCCAAGACACACAACCAAACCAAGTGACCATGAATGGATGAATGGGTAAAGAAACTGGGAGAATTATCCACAATAGCCAAGAAATGGACCAAACCAAGTGACCATGAATGGATGAATGGATAAACAAATTGGGAGAATTATCCACAATAGCCAAGACATGCAACCAAACCAAATGACCATGAATGGATGAATGGATAAAGAAACTGGGAGAATTATCCACAATAGCCAAGATATGGACCAAAGCAAGTGACCATGAAAGGATGAATGCATAAAGAAATTGAGAGAATTATCCACAATAAGCAAGACACGGACAAACCAAGCGACCATAAATGGATGAATGGATAAAGAAACTGGGAGAATTACCCACAATAGCCAAGACATGGACCAAACCAAGTGACCATGAATGGATGAATGGATAAAGAAACTGGGAGAATTACCCACAAGGGCCAAGATATGCAACCAAACCAAGTGACCATGAATGGATGAATGCATAAAGAAATTGGGAGAATTATCCACAATAGCCAAGACATGGACCAAACCAAGTGACCATGAATGGATGAATGGATAAACAAATTGGGAGAATTATCCACAATAGCCAAGACATGGACCAAACCGAGAGACCATGAATGGATGAATGGAAACTGAGAGACGATGAATGGATGAATGGATCAAGATATTGGGAGAATTATCCACAATAGCCAAGACATGCGACCAAACCAAGTGACCATGAATGGAGGCATGGATAAAGAAATTGGGACATCAATAATGTACATGCATGGGAATATTACTCAGCCTTGAAAAAGAAGAAAATCTTGCCATTTGCAAGAACATAGGTGAACCTGGAGGACATTATATTTCGTGAGATAAGCCAGGCACAGAAACACAAATACTTCATGATCTCCCTTATATGAGGAATCTAAAATAGTCAAACTCGTAGAAGCAGAGAGTAGAACTCATACCATATCTTCTGTGGATAGATTTTGGCCAAGAAGAACAATGCATTCATGTGAAACACATGTATTCTTCTGCAGATGTGACCCAAAGGCCTTTGCTGTCTTCATGCCAACAGCTGCCTGTCTTTATCCTCTGAGCCAAGAGATATTCCTCATATCTTCCTCATAGCGGTGCCGCATCGTGAAGCCACAGAAAAGAAGAGACACTTCTGAGATCTGGACCTGCTTTCTGCACTCCCACGAGAGCTGACCACAGGTTTCATCTGTCTCTTTCCCTTTCTTTTTTCATATTTTACTTTTCACTGACCAATAATAATTGCATGTATTTAATATGCAATCATTGTACCCCATAATATGACATATAGAATATATAAAATGTATAAATTTAAATTATATATAATATAATACATATATTTATATATCTATATGTAAAATGAAATATATATACTATTGTACCACATAATATATGTATCATATAATCAATACATATATTTTAAATATATTTACATATGAATACATGTTTATATGTATTGATTTATTATATTAAAATAAAATAAATATATATCATTGTACCCATTGTATATTTATGTATGTTATATGTATAAATATACATATTTAAAGATATGTAATATATTTAACTGTATTACATAACAATCGTATATATTATATATAATATATAACATATTATATATTATATTAATTATATATTCTATAATTATACACATACTATATACTATGTACTATATTATATAGTAATTATACATGTTATATATTATACTATTACATATTGTTTTATTATAATATATTATATAACATTGTAAAATATAACAATATAATATACATTATGTTGTATTGTAACATTATATAACATCATAAAATATAATATATTATTATATATTATGTTTTATTATAATATATTATATAACATTATAAAACATAATATATTATTATATATAAAATATAATATATTACAATATATTACAATTATATATTATAATTATACATGTTATATATCATAATTAATAAAATAATACAGCATGTAATGTATCATATATCATATAATATATAATATATAAATATGCATTTACATGTACATATTTATTATATGTATTTATATGTATTAAATGTATAATAAAATAAATATATATTATTATACCCTATTATGTATACACACACACATATATAGCCTATTATATATATATAATGAATTGAAATTAGGATCTATAATGTATATATTATGGGATGCAGTGTGACGTTTTGACATAGGCTTATATACATTTCACATTTTGAAATCTCTAAAAGAGTCAATTTTCAACGTTCTCTCCAAGCCCATGTTTAATGCCGCTGTTAAAGTGCAAGCCAACATTTAGGAAGTCCCCAGCTGCACACGTCTCCTTACCCTTCATGCCAAGGCACCATCATCTCCCAAGCTGGGTTCTTGGCATTTTGCACAACAATGTGCCATGCCTAGGCCCCCAAATCCCTGGCATCCTATAAGTGTATTCAACGAGGCTGGGCGCGGTGGCTCACGCCTGTAATCCCAGCACTATAGGAGGCCAAGTCGGGTGGATGGCCTGAGGTCAGGAGTTCGAGACCAGCCTGGCCAACATGGTGAAACCCTATCTCCACTGAAAATACAAAAATTAGCCAGGTGTGGTGGCATGGGCTTGTAATCTCAGCTACTTGGGAGGCTGAGGCAGGAGAATCACTGGAACTCGGGAAGTGGAGGTTGTGGTGCGCTGAGATCGTGCCATTGCACTCCAGCCTGGGCAACAAGAGCAAAACTCTGTCTCAAAATAAATACATGGATGATAGATACATAGATAGATACATAGATACATTCAAGGTCCCCTCAGTTGTCACCATACCCTTGTCCTGTAAAACTCCAACATCTCACAGCCAAGCCCGACTTCTTGTTGTCTGGGCAACAAGAGCGAAACTGCATCTCAAAATAAATACATAAATAATAAATACATTCAATGTCCCCTCAGTTGGCACCATACCCTTGTCCTGTAAAATTCCAACATCCCACAGCCAAGCCCGATTTCTTAGGATGGGTAATTTCTTAGGATAAGAAATCTGTCTTAGGATAAGAAATATGAGGACGGACAGAGAAAACGCAAACACATTGCAAGAAGAAATGCTTCAGGCACAGATTCCTGGGCGTGTAGCTGTCTTCCTGAGCCCCCCAAATGCGTTTTTCTTTACCTAAGAGAGCTCTGGAGACAGTGGGGTTTGTATAGGTGGGGTTTGCCCGTCTCCTAGGGCTGCTGGTAAAAGGAGATTGTCCTAAGCGCTGGCTTATGGGGCTCCGGGGGGTGTGAACGGCCTCAGAGCGCCGTTTAGACAAGCGCAAACATAAAGTGAGAGGCTGCTGGAAACGTTTAAAGAAGTGGGAAGAGGCGGCCGGGGGAGCTGGGGGCCTGATCCAGCACCTTGGTCCTGTTGATTTTCACGTCCCAACCACACTGGGTGTGGACGGAAATAGCTGGGTGGGTTTGTGTGAATTAAAACATTTATAGAGCCCTACGCTCCTGTTACCTCTTAGGCGACTTATTAAAGTACAGTTAGTGTAAACACGGGGGTCGTAAACCTGCAGGGCTCAAGCACCAATTAAAATCATAAAAAACAAGGGGCTGCCGCAAACCGAAGGGTCTTTGGCACGGGCTGCAAGGGGGAGGAGGAGGGAGGCCAAGCCAGGCTCCCTGGGAAGGGAGCCCGGAGGATTCCAGCTCCACCAAGAAACACAGAGGTCACAACAAAGAAACAGTGCAATAGGGATTCTGGAAAGAAAAAGGCTACTTTGACAACAGAGATTTCATACCAGGAGATGCATCCCCAGATATGGGACAGCTGAAGATTAAACAGCTTTTGGGGGGTTAATCCTGGGTTCCATAAAGACATAGAGATTTCATGCTGCGGACCCAGTGCAACAAAATGGATCAGGTACAATGGGGACGTCACCAAACTGCTCAGCCACTGGTTTTGGGATGCAAGAGGGGCTATATCTACCCGGCGGGGCTGGGATGGAGGAAGAGTCATGTCTACACCCGAACTCCCTGGGATTGAGATGGAGGAAGGGCTGTGTCCACACTCTCCCCACTGGGGTTGGGATGGAGAAAGAGGGGCCATGTCCACACTATCCTCCTGGGGCTGAGATGATGGAGGAAGAGGAAGGGTGGTGTCCACACTCTCCCCTCTGGGGCTGAGATGATAGAGGAGGAGGAGGGGCCCTGTCCACACCCTCACCTCCTGATGCTGGGATGATGGAGGAGGAGGAGGGGCGGTGCCCACACTCTCCCCTCTGGGGCTGAGATGATGGACGAGGAGGAGAGGCCGTTTCCACACTCTCCCCACTGGGGCTGGGATGATGATGGAAGAGGAGGGGCAGTGTCCACACTCTCCCCCCAGAGCTGGGATGATGGAGGAGGAGGGGCCGTGTCCACACTCACCCCACTGGTGCTGGGATGATGGAGGAGGAGGAGGGGCCATGTCCACATTCTCAGCCCTAGGGCTGGGATGGAGGAGAAGAGGGGTGGTGTCCACAGCCTCCCCCCAGGGCTGGGATGGAGGAGGAGGAGGGGCTGTGTCCACATTCTCACCCCTGGGGCTGGGAAGGAGGAATTGGCTCTCATGACGCCCTCATTCCTCCCCATCCTCCTGAAACCACCTTAGCAAAAATTATATCTGAAGAAATTATGACAGTGAAACAGATCAGACCTAACCACCCACCCCCCCATCTTCTTTCTAACCTCGAAACTGTCTTTATTCATTCCTGGGTGTAGTAGCCTCAGAAAGAATTTAGTTTATAGTTTAAACTCTGAAACAAAACTGACAATAGCCCTTTTCTGGGAGGGCAGGGACGCGGGGAAACTTCTTGCTTGGGGACCAGCCTGCCTTGGCAGGACTAATAAATTAGCTGCAAGATTAGGAATTATGGTTGAGGGATCATGCTGCCTCTGGCTCCAGGAGTCTGAACCTCCCCCAAATAGCTCCTGGGGATAACATCATTGTTGCACAACCTAAGATCAGTGTTTAAGATATTTTGCCGACCCTGGATTCCAATGCAGCAGATGACACCACACAGACCGGTAATCTGACTCAACCAGATATCAGCCATCCCACACAGGAACAGAAGGCAGCATGAACTCACTTCAGCCTCCCATGATTTCATCCTCAACCTGACCAACCAGCACTCTCTACTTCCTGAGCCCCCACCCACCAAATTATCCTTAAAACTGCCAAACCCTGGCCAGGTGCGGTGGCTCACACCTGTCATCCCAGCACTTTGGGAGGCCGAGGCGGGTGGATCACAGGGTGAGGAGTTTGAGACCAGCCTGACCAACATGGTGAAACTCCATCTCTACTAAAAATAGAAAAATTAGCTGGGTGTGGTGGCAGGTGCCTGTAGTCTCAGCTACTCAGGAGGCTGAGACAGGAGACTCGCTTGAACCTGGGAGGCAGAGGTTGCAGTGAGCCGAGATCACGCCACTGCACTGCAGCCTGGGCAACAAGACTAAAACTCTGTCAAAAAAAAAAAAAGAAAGAAAGAAAGAAAGAAAAAAAGAAAAAAAAATAGCTACTGGGCTGGATAAATGATGCAAGCCCAGAAGAAATGCAGAATCTGGGATCCTTTCAACAGTCACCACCCTCCTATCAGATGGGCTTTTAGATTCCACTAGATACAAGAAATTACACAGAGGCTGGGCACGGTGGCTCATGCGTGTAATCCCAGCACTTTGGGAGGCTGAGGCGAGTGGATCACCTGAGGTCGAGAGTTCGAGATCAGCCGGGCCAACATGGTGAAATGCCGTATCTACTAAAAATACAAAAATTAGCCAGGCGTGGGTGGTTGCCTGTAATCCCAGCTACTCAGGAGGCTGAGGCAGGAGAATGGTGTGAACCAGGAGGTGGAGCTTGCAGTGAGCAGAGATAGCGCCACTGCACTCCAGCCTGGGCAACAGAGTGAGACTCCATCTCAAAAAAAAAAAAAGATTATTAAGAAAGCAAAGTGCTGAAAGTACTGAAGGGATGGGTTGCTGTGGAACGAGAGACTTGGAAAAGAAAGAGACAGAGACAAAGTATAGAGAAAGAAAAATGGGCCCAGGGGACCGGCATTCAGCATACAGAGGACCAAGTTCCCTTAGTATTTATTGATCATTATCGGTTGTTTCCCAGAGAGGGGGATGTGGCAGGACAATAGGGTAATAGTGGAGAGAAGGTCAGCAGGAAAACATGTGAACAAATGTCTCTGCATCATTAACAAGGTAAAGAAAAAGTGCTATGCTTTGATGTGCATATACATAAACATCTCAATGCCTTAAAGGACAGTGTTGCTGCTAGCACGTCCCACTTCCAGCCCTAAGGCGGTTTTCCCCTATCTCAGTAGCTGGAATATACAATCGGGCTTTACACCGAGACATTCCATTGCCCAGGGACGAGCAGGAGACAGATGCCTTCCTCTTATCTCAACTGCAAAGAAGACTTCCTTCCTCTTTTACTAATCCTACTACATAGACAGAATAGGGGGTTACCAAAAGTAAGAGGAGGAACGCGTCCACCCTAGGTACAATATTCATTTATATATACGATTAAAAAAAAGATCATGGGCAAGCTGGGCATTATGGCTCATGCCTGTCATCCCAGCACTTTGGGAGGCTGAGGCGGGTGGATCACTTCAGGTCATGAGTTCAAGACCAGCCTGGCCAACATGACACAAAACCCCGTCTCTACTAAAATTACAAAAATTAGCCAGGTGTGGTGGTGGGTGCCTGTAATCCCAGCTATTTGGGAGGCTGAGGGAGGAGAATCGTTTGAACTCAGGAGGCAGAGGTTGCGATGAGCTGAAATTGCACCACTATCCATCCATCCATCCATCCATCCATCCATCCATCCATCTATGTATGTATTTATGCATTTATCTATCTATCCATCCATCTATGTATGTATGTATGTAGGTATGTATGTGTGTATGTATGTGTCTGTCTATCCATCTATCCATCTCTTCATGTATGTATGTATCCATCCATCTAACCATCCATCCATTTATTCATCTATGTATGTATGTATCTATCTATCCATCCATCTATGTATGTATGTATCCATTCATCTATCCATGTATGTATGTATGTATCCATCCAGCCATCTATCCATCTATCCATGTATGTATGTATGTATCCATCCATCTATGTATGTATCTATCTATTTATGTGTCCATCCATCCATCCATCCATCTATCCATGTATGTATGTATCCATCTATATATGTATGTGTCTGTCCATCCATCCATCCATCAACTCATGTATGTATGTATGTATCTATCCATCCATATATGTATGTATGTATGTATATATCTATTTATCTATCTATCCATCATCTACCATCTATTTATCTCCTCTATCTTTCTATTTATCATGTATCTATCAATCATCGATCTGTCCACCCATCTCCTGCCCCCTCCCCCTGTGTATCTACTTGTGTACTTACCTATCTATGGCAACCAGAGAGATTTTACCCCCAGGAGATATTTTGCAATATCTGGTGACAATTTTGGTTGTTACAACTGGGGAGGGGTTGTCCTGGCTCCTGGTGGGTGAAGCCCAGGGTCTCTGCTCAACACCGTACAGTGCCCAGGACGGCCCCACCACAGAGAATCCTCCATCCCCAAATGTCAGCAGAGCCTGGGCTGAGAGATCCTGAAATAGACAAGCATTTCTTTCTCTCGGGTGTAGATTTGGTAACTCTACAAAATGTCCGTTCCCTGCCACTTTCTCTGATTTTTCACTACTACAGTTCCCCCAAATAGAACGCCGGAACTAACCACAATCACAAATACACTCAGAGCTAAAGCTGCATGGCCCCCTATTGGAGGAAAAACAGGACCCAAGAAACAATTCCTGGCATCCAACTGACCCTTGCAGGTTTCACTAGAACATTCAGAAGTCACTGTGGCTGTCCCCAGGGGCCCAGAGTCATTGTGAGAAGCTCAGAGAGGCTGGGGACCCCGCGGACAGCAGCTGGGCATGGAGTCCTGCCTTTGTGCAAAAGTCTTTCAAATTCAAATCTCCCTCCCTCCCCTGGGCTGTAAAATCCCTCCTCCCACCAGTAACACAGCTCTCCCTGGATTTACAGCTGCAATGTTTACCACCAGCCTGCTGAGCTCAGAGCTTAGAGCCAGGCTTACCCTTTCAGAGCGAATTTTCACTGAGGCCAGTCTACTTTCCAAGCAGACTCTAGGAATGTCTTCTAAGCTGTGCCATAACTGTCCAAGTGGTTCTTCCTGCCTGCTGAATAAAGACTCACAGCATTGCTGTAGACAAAGAATTCAAGAGACACAAGACCAGCCATGCCATGTGGGAGGCGGAGTACCTACTCAAAGCTCAGAGATTACGGGTTTTTCAAAGGCAGTTTTGTTACCGGAAAGGGAGTCCTGATCCAGACTCCAAGACAGCGTTCCTGGTTCTTGCACAAGAAACAATTCAGGGCGAGACCATAGAGTAAAGTGAGAGCAAGTTAATGAAGAAAGTAGAGGGACCAGGGGTGGTGGCTCACACCTGTAATCCCAGCACTTTGGGAGGCTGAGGTAGGTGGATCACCTGAGGTCAGGAGTTCGAGACCAGCCTGGCCAACACGGTGAAACCCCGTCTCTACTAAAAATACAAAAATTAGCTGGTCGTGGTGGGCGCCTGTCATCCCAGCTACTTGGGAGGCTGAGGCAGGAGAATCGCTTGGATCAGGAAGGCGGAGGTTGCAGTGAGCCGAGATCTTGTCACTGTACTCCAGCCTGGGTGACAGAGCAAGACTGTCCCCCCAAAAAAAAGAAAAAAGGAAAAGAAATAATGAAAATTTAAAAAAATAGCATAAAATGGAAATGTGAAATATAAACCACATATGAATACATATAAATACAAATAATATAAATATGTATAACAATACATATAAATATATTTAATTATACTTTAATTTATATTTTATTTTAATTATATGTTAACCTTATAATACATAATATAATAAATACATATATAAATACATAGAAATATACATATATACATATAATATAATGTAAATACGTATAATATAATTTTAATTTTATTTATATTTTATTTTAATTATATTTTAATTATCTTATAAAACAATAAATACATATAATATAAATACATAGAAATATAAATACATGTATACATGTAACATAATGTAAATACATATAATAATACAGTTTACTTTTAATTTTATTTGTATTTTATTTTAGTTATATTTTAATTATCTTATAAAATATAATAAATACAAGTAATATAAATACATATAAATATAAATACATATATACATATAATGTAAACATATAATAATAAATACAATTTAATTTTAAAGTTATTTATATTTTACTTTAATTATATTTTAATTATCTTATAAAATATAAATACATATGCATGTAAATATAAATACATATCGATATAAAAATGGCTGTGATCATTGCAAGGAAATATCAAATGCCCAGGAGTAAAGTTGATAATAAACACACTGAGTGACTAGAGAAGCAACTGCAGACATTCCAGGCACGTGAAAGAATCCTTTAAGTACAGAAGGCGGGAAATGCAGAAGAAAAACATCTTGAGGTCCCCAAAATCACAAAACTCAAGGGAAAATTGAAGCTGGAAACCGAGGAGTGTAAAGCTGCCTCCAGTTCTATTCAAAGTCACCTCTCTGCTCATTGACATAGATGTATATCTCATAACCCCCTTTGGAAAGGCTTATGAGACACTCAAAACAATGCAACCATTTGTGTCTCACCTACCTGTGACCTGGAGGCCCCCTCTCTGCTTTCAGTTGTCTCCATCTTTCTGGACAGAACTAATGTACCTGTTATATATATATTGATGGAGGCCTCATATCTCCCTAAAATAGATGAAGCCCAGCTGTGCCCCAACCACCTTGGCCCCATGTCACTAGGACCTCCTGACACTGTGTTGTGGGTCTACGTCCTCAACTTTGGCAAAATAAACTTTCTAAATGAACTGAGACCTGTCTCGGATATGGTGAAACCCCGTCTCTACTAAAAATACAAAACTTAGCTGGTTGTGGTGGGCGCCTGTCATCCCAGCTACTCGGGGGGCTGAGGCAGGAGAATTGCTTCCATCAGAAAGGCGGAGGTTGCAGTGAGCCGAGACCTTGTCACTGTACTCCAGCCTGGGTGACAGAGCTGTCACCTGTGCCATAACTGTCCAAGTGATTCTTCCTGCCTGCTCAGGAAGCTCAGGAAGGGTACTCAGGAAGCAAATGAACGAAGGCTTTGGCCAGGTTGTGTGGCTCATGCCTGTAATCCCAGCACTTTGGGAGGCTGAAGCAGGTAGATCACCTGAGGTCAGGAATTCGAGACCAGCCTGGCCAACATGGTGAAACCCCATCTCTACTAAAAATACAAAAAATTGGTTGGGCGTAGTGGTGGGCGCTTATAATACCAGCACTTTGGGAGGCCAAGGCGGGTGGATCACCTGAGGTCAGGAGTTCAAGACCAGCCTGGCCAACATGGCAAAACCTCGCCTCTACTAAAAATACAAAATTTAGCCAGCCATGGTGGCTCACACCTGTAATCCCAGCACTTTGGGAGGCTGATGCGGGTGGATCACCTGAGGTCAGGAGTTCAAGACCAGCCTGGCCAACATGGTGAAACCCCATCTCTATTAAAAATACAAAAAATTGGTTGGGCTTAGTGGCAGGTGCCTGTAATCATGGCTCCTTGGGAGGCTGAGGCAGGAGAATCACTGGAACCCGGGAGGCAGAGGTTGCAGTGAGTTGAGATCATGCCACTGCACTCCATCCTGGGTGATAGCACGAGACTCTGTCTCAAAAAATAAAATAAAATAAAATAAAATAAAATAAAATAAAATAAAATGAGAATCCACTGTCTCTTCCTTTTGTGGTTCAAGACACCAGGTGTGACGTTTGCAATGCAACAGAACCAGGTAGAACTGGTGATTCTTTGCACGCTGTGGTCATGCAGGTCTTCATACCTCAGAAAGAAAAGTTCTCTTTATTTATTTATTATTATTATTTTTTTTTTGAGAGGGCTTCTCTCTCTGTCACCCAGGCTGGAGTGCAGTGGTGCAATCTCGGCTCACTGCAAGCTCTGCCTCCTGGGTTGACACCATTCTCCCACCTCAGCCTCCCGAGTACCTGGGACTACAGGAACCCGCCACCATGCCCAGTTAATTTTTGTATTTTTACTAGAGACAGGGTTTCAGTATGGTGGTCAGGCTGGTCTCGAACTCCTGACCTCAAGTGATCCGCCCGCCTCGGCCTCCCAAAGTGCAGGGATTACAGGAGTGAGCCACCGCGCCCAGCCCTCAGAAGGAAAAGTTCTATTTATTTATTTATTTATTTATTTTGAGAGGGAGTCTGTCGTCCGGGCTGGAGTGCAATGGCGCAGTCTTGGCTCACTGCAAGCTCTGCTGTCTGAGTTCAAGTGATTCTCCTGCCTCAGCCTCCCGTGTAGCTGGAATTACAGGCCTGTGCCACCACACCCAGCTAATTTTTGTATTTTTAGTGGAGACAGGGTTTCACTATGTTAGTCAGGCTGGTCTAGAATGCCTCACCTCAAGTGATCCACCTACCTCGGCCTCCCAAAGTGCCGGGATGACAGACATGAGACACTGTGCCCGGCCCTTAGAAGGAAAAGTTCTCTTTATTTATTATTTTTTAGTGGGTTTCCTTGATTTTCTCTTCTCCTGTCATAAATTCTTCCAGGAAACCTTTCCTCACTCTGAGTCCTTTCCCGGAACGTCTGATTCTATTCTAGTCACAGGGAAAGGGTACTGTGTCTGCCTTCTGTGGTTTCCTCTTGGTGAGCAGATTGCCATTTGACAGCTCATTGTGGTCACGTGTCTCTGTAGCCAAGTCAGAAGGATTTATTGAGCCTAGGAGTTCTAGACCAGCCTGGGCAACATAGTGAGACTCCCATCTCTTAAAAAAAAATTATAAAATAAATTATCCATGGCTGGGAGTGGTGGCTAACGGCTATAATCCCAGCACTTTAGGAGGCTGAGGCAGGAGAATGGCGTCAACCCAGGAGGCGGAACTTGCAGTGAACCGAGATTGCACCATTGCACTCCAGCCTGGGTGACAGAGAGAGGCTCCCTCTCAAAAAAAAAAAAATAAATAAAGAGAACTTTTCCTTCTGAGGTGGATCACCTCAGGTCAGGAGTTTGAGACCAGCCTGGCTAACATGGTGAAACCCCATCTCTACTAAAAAAACAAAAATTAGCAGGGCGTGGTGGTGGGCGCCTGTAATCCCAGCTACTTGGGAGGCTGAGGCAGGAGAATCGCTTGAACCCAGGAGGCGGAGGTTGCAGTGAGTCGAGATCGCGACACTGCACTTCAGCCTTGGGGACAAGAGTGAAAACTCCGTTAAAAAAAAAAAAAGCGGTCGGGTGCGGTGGCTCACGCCTGTAATCCCAGCACTTTGGGAGGCCGAGGTAGGTGGATCACCTGAGGTCAGGAGTTCGAGACCAGCCTGACCAACATGGTGAAACCCTGTCTCTACTAAAAATACAAAAATTAGCCGGTGTGGTGGTGGGCGCCTGTAATCCCAGCTACTGGGGAGGCTGAGGCAAGAGAATCACTTGAACCCAGGAGGCGGAGGTTGCAGTGAGCTGGGCTTGGTGACAGGTGCCTGTAATCCCAGCTACCCAGGAGGCTGAGGCAGGAGAATTTCTGGAACCCGGGAGGTGGAGGTTGCAGTGAGCTGAGCTCGTGCCACTGCCCTCCAGCCTGGGCGACAAGAGCAAAACTCCATCTCTGAAATATATGATCAAATAAAATAAAATAAAATAAAATAAAATAAAATATGGTAAAATAAAAATGATCAACACAATGTAAATGAGACAATTTATAGTCACACAGCGCCCATCGCGACCTCACCCACAGTGGGAGAGAAAAATTTAAAAAAGAAACCGTTTTAGGACGATCCCCATGAAATTGTCAAAACCAGCCGCCTTCTAAATATCTGACTGCGGCTGTCAGAAAACAGACTTCAGAGAAGAATACAAATCATTGTATCCAGCCGTAATAACGGAGTTCAAAGCTGAGAGGATATGAAAAATTCATCGTCTGTCTACTTGAAACAATGGATGTAAATTATGCCACTTTGTCTGTATTTGTACAGTATGTTCTCATTGGCAAATACGGGATCCGATCATTGTTTCATTAAATACCTGACAATTCTGTAACAGTTGCAAAGATGGGTGCTTACCTCAGCGTTTCCCACTCTAGGATGGCAATAAAACAAAAATAAAGAAATAAAACTGGGTCAGAAAGAATGAGAGCCGGGGGAACCTTTATCTAAATCAGTTGCTTGGGCCAGGTGCACAGTGGCTCACACCTGTCATCCCAGCACTTTGTGAGGCTGAGACAGACGGATCACCTGAGGTCAGGAGTTTGAGACCAGCCTGGCCAACATGGTGAAACCTCGTCTCTACTAAAAATACAAAAATTAGGCGGGTGTGGTGGCAGGTGCCTGTAATCCCAGTTGCTTGGGAGACTGAGGCATGAGGATAGCTTGAACCCGGGAGGTGGAGCTTGCAGTGAGCTGAAATCGGGCCAGTGCACTCCAGCCTGGGTGACAGAATGAGATTCTGTCTCAAAAAAAAACAAAAAAGAATTTCTTGAATTCATTCTCGAGGTCAGGGTATGTGATGTGAAGCTCTCCTAAATGCTGAGAAGATGCAAATAGCGTTTTGGTGCACGTGTGCAATCCCAGCTACATGGGAGGCTGAGATGGGAGAATCGCTTGAGCCCAGGAAGTTGAAGCTACAGTGAGCTGAGATTGCACCACTGCACTCCAGCCTGGGTAACAGAGGGAGACCCTGTCTCAAAAAAAGAAAAAAAGACATGGAAATAACATTTGATGAAGAAGATGAGGAAAGCCCACACGTTAGCTTTCAAACTGCTCCATTTTTTTTTTTTGAGACAAAGTCTCGCTCCATTGCCCAGGCTGGAGTGCCGTGGCATGATCTCTGCTCACTGCAACCTCTGCCTCCTAGGTTCAAGCGATTCTCCTGCCTTAGCCTCCCGAGTAGATGGGATTACAGGCGCCCACCCACCACGCCCAGCTAATTTTTGTTTTTTTGGTCGATACCAGGTTTTGCCATGTTGGCCAAGCTGGTCTCGAACTCCTGATCTCAGATGATTCACCCGCGTCGGCCTTTCAAAGTGCTGGGATTACTGGCGTGAGCCACCTCGCCCGACATAACTGCTCCAAATTCTTAAGTCACATGAACATCAGATGCAAGTACTCATACCTCAGACAAGGCAAGAAATTATGATTTTTCCTGCTAAGAAATTCTAATAGCAAAGTATCCCTTGAATAATATAGTCTGGTTTTCCCAGTTTGCATATCTTTTGTTTTTTTGAGACCGTGTCTCACTCTGTCACCCAGGCTGGAGCGCCCTGGCTTGATCTCGGCTTGCTGCAAGCTCTGCCTCATAAATACGATTCTCCTGCTTCAGCCTCCTGAGTAGCTGGCATTACAGGTGCCTACCACCACACCCGGCTAATTTTTGTATTTTTTTTTTTTTAAGTACAGACCGGATTTTACCATGTTGGCCACGCTGGTCTCGAACTCCTGACCTCAAGTAATCTGCCTGCTTCGGCCTCCCAAAGTGCTGAGATTACAGGTGTGAGCCACCGTGCCCAGCCTCCAGTTTGCATATGTTGCTGATAGGTTTAATTAGCCGAATGAGCCCAATTTGACAATGCAGGTGGGCAATATTGCTTTCCTGCTGCAGAGAGGGTCATAGATGAAATGACATCTATCCTCGGTATTCAAGGCAGTTGAATACATTCTGGTTTGCAATTTTGACTGATTTGGTAAGAGGTGGGGGCTGAGGAATCTCAATCCAGTTTTTTAGGTTTACTGTTTTGTTTCGTTGCTTTTTGAGACTCAGTCTCGCTCCATCGCCCAGGCTGGAGTGCAGCGGTGCAATCTCAGCTCACTGCAACCTCCGCCTCCCTGGTTCAAGCAATACTCCTACCTCAGCCTCCCAAGTAGCTGAGATTACAGGCACCTGCCACCATGCCTGGCTAATTTTTGTATTTCAGTAGAGACGGGCTTTCACCATGATGGTCGGGCTGGTCTCAACTTCTGACCTCAGGTGATCTGCCTGCCTTGGCCTCCCAAAGTGCTGGGATTACAGGTACGTGCCACCATGCCTGGCTAATTTTTGTATTTTAGTAGACACGGGGTTTCACCATGATGGTCAGGCTGGTCTCAAACTCCTGACCTCAGGTGATCCGCCTGCCTCAGCCTCCCAAAGTGCTGGTATTACAGGCGTGAGCCACCTCGCCTGGCCTCTGGTTTGCAATTGTGACTGATCTGGTAACAGGTGGGGGCCAAGGATTCTCAATCTGTTTTTTTAATGTTTTTGTTTGTTTTGTTTTGTTTTGCTTTGTTTTTGAGACAAGATCTTGCTCTGTTGCCCAGGATGGAGTGCGGTGGTGCAATCTCAGCTCACTGCAGCCTCCACCTTCTGGGCTCAAGCCATCCTCCTTCCTCAGCCTCCCAAGTAGCTGGGACTATAGGCATACATACCACATCTGGATAATTTTTTTTTTCTTGGTACAGACAGGGTTTCACCATGTTGCCCAGGCTGGTCTCAAACTCCTGGGCTCAAGCATCCTCAGCCTTGGCCTCTGAAAGTGCTGGGATTAAGGTCTGAGTCACAGGGCCTGTGTGTGTGTGTGTGTGTGTGTTTTCTGTTTGTTTGTTTGTTTTGAGATGAAGTCTCGCTCACCCAGGCTGAAGTGCAGTGGCGTGATCTCAGCTCAGTGCAACCTCCACCTCCCAGGTTCAAGCAATTCTCCTGCCTCAGCCTCCCGAGTAGCTGCAGTTGCAGGCGCCTGCCACCACACACAGCTAATGTTTTTGTATTTTTAGTAGAGACGGGGTTTTACCATGTCGGCCAGGCTGGTCTTGAACCCCTGACCTCAAATGATCCACCCGCCTCGGCCTCCCAAACTGCTGAGATTACAGGCGTGAGTCACCACGCTAGGCCACTGTTTTTCTTTTCCTTTTTTTAAATAACTGCACCATAGCACAGTTCATGAGTGCTACAGAAAACACATGTTAAATATTTTCCACCAAATTTTGACTTTTTATTGCGGTTAAAAATAAACAAGTACCAGAAAATCAGATCTTTTTGTAAAATGTTAAACACACATTATGGTTAATGTACATGCACATTGCTTCCTGTACGGCCACAGGGTAATTGAATTTGATTCAAGTTCATTTACTCCTGCCAAATCAAGCCCCACCGAACAGGTGTTAGATGTTGTTTGAGATTCAGCTTTGAAATGTCCATTTATCTCTTCCTTTCAACTTCTGGATGTGCTGAAGTGGGGAAAATCCTGTGAGTATAATTTACATGTTACTGCTGCCTTCCACGCTATGGTATCGGAGCACCTGATGAACATCTTTATATGGCACATAGGAAAGCAAACTCTGAAATGAGGCCAGGCGCCTTGGCTCACACCTGTCATCCCAGCACTTTGGGAGACTGAGGAGGTCAAATCGCCTGAGATCAGGAGTTAGAGACCAGCCTGGCCAACATGGCGAAACTCCATCTCTACTACTAATACAAACATTAGCCTGGCATGGCGGCGGGTGCTTGTATCCCAGCTACTTGGGAGGCTGAGGCAGGAGAATCACTTGAACCCGGGAGGGGACGGCTTTGAGGCCTTCGGTGGAAACGGGAATATCTTCACATAAAAACTAGACAGAAGTGTTCTCAGAAACAACTTTGTTATGTGTGCATTCAACTCACATAGTTGAATCTATCTTTTGATAGAGCAGTTTTGAAACACTCTTTTTGTAGAATCTGCAAGTGGATATTTGGAGCGCTTTGAGGCCTATGGTAGAAATGGAAATATCTTCATATAAAAACTAGACAGAAGCATTCTCAGAAACTGCTATGTGATGTGTGCATTCAACTCACAGAGTTGAACCTTTCTTTTGATAGAGCAGTTTTGAAACACTCTTTTTGTTGAATCTGCAGGTGGATATTTGGACTGCTTTGAGGCCTTCGTTGGAAACGGGAACATCTTCATATAAAAATTAGACAGAAGCATTCTCAGAAACTTCTTTTTGATGTGTGCATTCAACACAGAGGTTTGAAACTTGCTTTTCATAGAGCAGTTTTGAAACACTCTTTTTGTAGAATCTGCAAGTGAATATTTGGAGCGCTTTGAGGCCTATGGTAGAAAAGGAAATATCTTAATATAAAAACTAGACAGAAGCATTCTCAGAAACTGCTTGGTGATGTGTGCATTCAACTCACAGAGTTGAACCTTTATTTTGATAGAGCAGTTTTGAAACCCTCTTTTCGTAGAATCTGCAAGTGGATCTTTGGAGCTCTTTGATTCCTACGGTGGAAACGGGAATATCTTCACATAAAAACTAGACAGAAGCATTCTCAGAAACTTCTTTGTGATGTGTGCATTCAACACAGAGGGTTGAACCTTCCTTTTGATAGAGCAGTTATGAAATACTCCTTTTGTAGAATTTGCAAGTGGATATTTGGAGTGATTTGAAGCCTGTGGTAGAAAAGGACATATCTTCACATAAACACTAGACAGAAGCATTCTCAGAAACTGCTTTGTGATATGTGCATTCAACTCAAAGAGTTGAACATTTCTTTTGATAGAGCAGTTTTGAATCACTCTTTTTGTAGAATCTGCAAGTGGATATTTGGATCGCTCTGAGGACTTTGTTGGAAACGGGGATATCTTCACATAAAAACTAGACGGAAGCATTCTCAGAAACATCTTTGTGATGTGTGCATTCAACACAGAGAGCTGAACCTTCCTTTTAATAGAGCAGTTTTGAAACACTGTTTTTGCTGAATTTGCAAGTGGATATTTGGAGTGCTTTGAGGCCTATGGTAGAAAAGGAAATATCTTAATATGAAAACTAGACAGAAGCATTCTCAGAAACTGCTTTGTGATGTGTGCATTCAACTCACAGAGTTGAACCTTTCTTTTCATAGAGCAGTTTTGAAACCCTCTTTTCGTAGAATCTGCAAGTGGATATTTGGAGCTCTTTGATTCCTATGGCGGAAACGGGAATATCTTCACATAGAAACTAGACAGAAGCATTCTCAGAAACTTCTTTGTGATGTGTGCATTCAACACAGATGATTGAACCTTCCTTTTGATAGAGCAGTTTTGAAACACTCTTTTTATGGAATATACAAGTGGGTATTTGGAGTGCTTTGAAGCCTATGGTAGAAAAGGAAATATCTCCATATAAACACTAGAAAGAAGCATTCTCAGAAACTGCTTTGTGATGTGTGCATTCAACTCACAGAGGTGAACCTTTCTTTTGATAGAGCAGTTTTGAAACACTCTTTTTGCAGAATCTGCAAGTGGATATTTGGAGCAATTTGAGGCCTAAGGTAGAAAAGGTAATATCTTCATATAAATACTAGACAGAAGCATTCTCAGAAACTGCTTTGTGATATGGTGTATTTTATCAGCAGAATGTTCGTCTGCATATGGCATTCAGAAGCAAACTATACTTTTTTCCCCCCCTGAGTCTTTTGTTTCCAAATCAATGGGAAAAAACGGATACCCCTGCTCCATTCAGGCAGTTTCAATGATTCTCAAATCAACGTGGGAGCAGTCATTGAGCCATTTAATATATATAGTGATAAAAAAGAAAGCATACTTATTAACCTTGTAAAGATTCTATAAAAGTACAAGGGGAACCTTTATAAAGAATAGTCAAGTGTCCTTTTTATAGAATAGCCCTTTGTACTTTGAAATGTTCATGTCTATAAAACAGAACTGGACAGATGAGCCTAATGCAATTTCCATGTCTTCTAGTAATTGTTCCATTAAAACATTATTTTTCAGCACCTTATCAACCAGAAGATTAAGTTACCTCAACCCAAGATCAGTTCCACTTTAAAAAAGCACTTTTGACCCATATTTAACCAACCGTCAGAGAGTATTCAAAAGAGGGCTAATTGAGCGTTGAGTGTTTGAAGCATTCAAATCAAGACCCAGGTTTCTTCTTGAAAACAGCAACAGTGCAGCCTGGCAGGAAGCAGGGATTAGACAAAAGAATTGATTGAAACTTGTCTTCCAAACTGGAAGAAAAACTTTCAATAAGAAAGCGTGAAGTTTGAAATCACTGCATGTTATATTATTCATCTTTCAAATTGTCTCCGGCCTTATTGGATGGCATTTTCTCCTCTACCCCAGCTCTGAGCTGCCACTGTAATTCACCAAGAAACCCACTTTAGCAAGAATGACCCACCCTTCAGAGGGAAGCAGCCACCCTTAGCTGGGTTCTCTTTACCACTCTATTCTGTCCGCACTCTATCTGCACTCTATCGCTTCATTCTATCTACATGTTTTGCAATTTCCTCTGGTATTCCAAGGCCAGTGAAATCACAGCCTCCAGGCTTGGCTGGCTTGCCTGGCTGGCTGGCCAGGTGGCTTGGGTGGCTTGGCTGGCTGGGTGGCTGGGTGGCTTTTCTGGCTTGGCTGGCCGGCTGGCTTGGCTGGCTGGATGACTTGGCTGGCATGGCTGGCTTGGCTCGCTGGCTGACTTGGCTGGCTTGGCTGTCTTGGGTCCCTGGCTGGCTTGGCTAGCTTGGCTGGCGGGCTGCCTTGGCTGCCTTGGCTGACTTGGCTGGCTGGGTGGCTTGGCTGGCTGACTTGGCTGGCTGGCTGGCTTGGCTGACTTGGCTGGCTGGCTGGCTTGGCTGGCTTGGTTGGTTGGCTGCCTTGGCTGGCTTGGCTGGCTTGGCTCTCTTGGCTTGCTGGCTGGCTTGGCTGGCTTTGATGACTGGGTGGCTTGGCTGGCTTGACTGGCTGGGCGGCGTGGCTGGCTTGGGTGGCAGGGTGGCTAGCGTGGCTTGGCTGGCTGTGTGGCTTGGTTGGCTTTGCCGGCTGGGTGGCTTGACTGTCTTGGCTGGCTGGCTGGCTTGGCCGGCTGGCTGACTTGGCTTGCTTCGCTGGCTTGGCTGGCTGGCTGGCCGGGTGGCTTGCCTGGCTTGGCCCGCCAGGTGGCTTGGCTGTCTTGGCTGGCCGGCTGGCTTGTCTGGCTGGCTGGCTTGTCTGGCTTGGCTGCCTGGCTGGCTTGGCTGCCTGGCTTGGCTGGCTTGGCTGCTTGGCTGGCTTGGCTGTCTTGGCTGGCTTGGCTGGCTGGCTGGCTTGGGTTGCTAGGCTGGCTGGCTGGTTTGACTGGCTTGGCTGGCTGGCTGGCTTGACTGGCTTGGCTGGCTGGGTGGCTTGGCTGGCTGGCTGGCTTGACTGGCTTGGCTGGCTGGGTGGCTTGGCTGGCTTGGCTGGCTGGCTGGCTGGGTGGCCTGGCTGGCTTGCCTGGCTTGGCTGGCTGGCTGGCTAGGTGGCCTGGCTGGCTGGGTGGCTGGCTGGCTTGACTGGCTGGGTGGCTTTGCTGGCTGGGTGGCTTGGCTTCCTTGGCTGTCTCGGTGGCTTGGCTGGCTTGGCTGGCTGGCTGGCTTGGCTGGCCTGCCTGGCTGACTGGCATGGCTGGCATGGCTGGCCGGGTGGCTTGGCTGTCTTGCCTGGCTTTGCTGGCCGGGTGGCTTGGCTTGCTTGGTTGGCCAGGTGGCTTTGCTGGCATGGCTGGCTTGGCTGGCTGTCTTGGCTGGCTTGGCTGGCTTGGCTGGCTGTCTTGGATGGCTTGGCTGGCTTGCTGGCTTGGATGGCTTGACTGGCTTGGATGGCTGTCTTGGCTGGCTTGGCTGGCTTGGCTGGCTGTCTTGGCTGGCTTGGCTGGCTTGCTGGCTTGGCTGGCTTCGCTAGCTGGACAGCTTGGCTGGCTTGGCTCTCTTGGATTGCTGGCTGGCTTTGCTGGCTTTGCTGGCTGGGTGGCTTGGCTGGCTTGACTGGCTGGGAGGCTTGGCTGGCTTGTGTGGCAGGGTGGCTAGCCTGGCTTGGCTGGCTGGGTGGCTAGCCTGGCTTGGCTGGCTTGGTGGCTTGGCTGGCTTTGCCAGCTGGGTGGCTTGGCCGTATTGGCTGGCTGGCTGGCTTGGCCAGCTGGCTGGCTTGGCTGGCTCCACTGGCTGGCTGGCTGGCTGGCTGGCTTGGCTGGCTGGGTGGTTTGGCTGGCTTGGCTGGCTGGGTGGCTTGGCTGGCTTTGCTGGCTAGGTGGCTTCAGTGGCTTGGCTGGCTGGCTGGCTTGGCTGGCTTGGCTGGCTGGCTGGCTTGGCTGGCTTGGCTGGCTTGGCTGGCTGGCTGGATGGCTGACTTGGCTGGCTGACGTGGCTGGCTGTCTTGGCTGGCTGGCTGGCTTGGCTGGCTGGGCTGGCTGGCTGGCTGGCTGGGTGGATTGGCTGGCTTGCCTGGCTGGGTGGCTTGGTTGGCTTGGCTGGCTGGGTCCCTTGGCTGGCTTGGCTGGCTGGATGGCTGGGTGGCTTGGCTGGCTTGGGTGGCTGGCTGGCTTGGCTGGCTGGCTGGCTGGGTGGCTTGGCTGGATTGACTGGCTGGGCAGCTTGGCTGGCTTTGGTGGCAGGGTGGCTAGCCTGGCTTGGCTGGCTGTGTGGCTTGGCTAGCTTCGCCGGCTGCCTGGCTTGGCTGGCTTGCCCGGCTGGCTGGCTTGGCTGGCTTTGCTGGCTGGGTGGCTGGCTGGCTTGGCTGGCTGGGTTGCCTGGCTTGCTTGGCTGGCTGGGTGGCTTGACTGGTTTGGCAGGCTGGGTGGCTTGATTGGCTTGGCTGGCGGCCTGGCTTGGGTGGCTTGGCTGGCTGGCTGGCTTGGCTGGCTTGGCTGGCTGGCTTGGCTGGCTTGGCTGGCTGGCTGGCTGGGTGGCTTGGCTGGATTGACTGGCTGGGCAGCTTGGCTGGCTTTGGTGGCAGGGTGGCTAGCCTGGCTTGGCTGGCTGTGTGGCTTGGCTAGCTTCGCCGGCTGCCTGGTTTGGCTGGCTTGCCCGGCTGGCTGGCTTGGCTGGCTTTGCTGGCTGGGTGGCTGGCTGGCTTGGCTGGCTGGGTTGCCTGGCTTGCTTGGCTGGCTGGGTGGCTTGACTGGTTTGGCAGGCTGGGTGGCTTGATTGGCTTGGCTGGCGGCCTGGCTTGGGTGGCTTGGCTGGCTGGCTGGCTTGGCTGGCTTGGCTGGCTGGCTGGCTGGGCTGGCTTGGCTCGCTGGCTGGCTTACCTGGCTTGGCTGGCTGGCTGGTTTGGCCGGCTGGCAGGCTGGCCGGCTTAGATGTCTAGCTGGCTTGGCCGGCTTGCCTGGCTGACTGGCTTGGCTGGTTGGCTGGCTTGGCTGGCTTTGCTGGCTGGGTGGCTTGGCTGGCTTGGCTGGCTGGCTGGCCGGGTGGCTTGGGTGGCTTGGCTGGCTGGGTGGCTGGGTGGCTTTTCTGGCTTGGCTGGCTGGCTTGCTTGGCTGGCTGGATGGCTTGGCTGGCATGGCTGGCTTGGCTAGCTGGCTGACATGGCTGGCTTGGCTGTCTTGGGTCCCTGGCTGGCTTGGCTAGCTTGGCTGGCAGGCTGTCTTGGCTGGCTGGCTGGATGGCTGACTTGGCTGGCTGACTTGGCTGGCTGTCTTGGCTGGCTTGGCTGGCTGGCTGGCTTTGCTGGCTGGGCTGGCTGGCTGGGCTGGCTGGCTGGCTGGCTGGGTGGCTTGGCTGGCTTGGGTGGCTGGCTGGCTTGGCTGGCTGGCTGGCTTGTCTGGCTTGGCTGGCTGGCTGGCTTGGCTGCCTGGCTTGGCTGGCTTGGCTGCCTGGCTGGCTTGGCTGGCTTGGCTGGTTTGGCTGGCTTGGCTGGCTGGCTGGCTGGGTGGCCTGGCTGGCTTGCCTGGCTTGGCTGGCTGGCTGGCTAGGTGGCCTGGCTGGCTGGGTGGCTGGCTGGCTTGACTGGCTGGGTGGCTTTGCTGGCTTTGCTGGCTGGGTCGCTTGGCTTCCTTGGCTGTCTGGGTGGCTTGGGGGGCTTGGCTGGCTGGCTTGGCTGGTTGGCTGGCTTGGCTGGCTGGCTGGCTGGCTGGCTTGGCCGGCCTGCCTGGCTGACTGGCTTGGCTGGCATGGCTGGCCGGGTGGCTTGGCTGTCTTGCCTGGCTTTGCTGGCCGGGTGGCTTGGCTTGCTTGGTTGGCCGGGTGGCTTTGCTGGCTTGGTTGGTCAGCCGGCTTCTCTGGCCGGCTGGCTTGGCTGGCTTGACTGGCTTGGCTGGCTGTCTTGGCTGGCTTGGCTGGCTTGCTGGCTTGGCTGGCTTCGCTGGCCGGCCAGCTTTGCTGGCTTGGCTCTCTTGGCTTGCTGACTGGCTTTGCTGGCTTCGCTGGCTGGGTGGCTTGGCTGGCTTGACTGGCTGGGAGGCTTGGCTGGCTTGTGTGGCAGGGTGGCTAGTCTGGCTTGTCTGGCTGTGTGGCTTGGCTGGCTTTGCCAGCTGTGTGGCTTGGCTGGTTTGGCTGGCTGGGTGGCTTGATTGGCTTGGCTGGCTGCCTGGCTTGGGTGGCTTGGCTGGCTGGCTGGCTTCGCTGGCTTGGCTGGCTTTTCTGGCTGGCTGGCTTGGCTGGCTTTTCTGGCTGGCTGGCTTGGCAGGCTGGTCTGCCTGGCTGGCTTTGCTGGATGGGTGGCTTGGCCAGCTTGGCTGGCCAGGTGTCTTGGCTTGCTTGGTTGCTTGGGTGGCTTGACTGGCTGGCTGGATTGGCTGGCTTGTCTGGCTGACTGGCTTGGCTGGCTGGCTGAGCTGGCTGTGTGGTTTGGCTGGCTGGCTGGCTTGGCTGGCTTGGCTGGCCTGGCTTGCCTGGTTGTTTGGCTGGCTTGGCTGGCTGGCTTGGCTGGCTTGGCTGGCTTGCTGGCTTGGCTGGCTTCGCTGGCTGGACAGCTTGGCTGGCTTGGCTCTCTTGGATTGCTGGCTGGCTTTGCTGGCTTTGCTGGCTGGGTGGCTTGGCTGGCTTGACTGGCTGGGAGGCTTGGCTGGCTTGTGTGGCAGGGTGGCTAGCCTGGCTTGGCTGGCTGGGTGGCTAGCCTGGCTTGGCTGGCTTGGTGGCTTGGCTGGCTTTGCCAGCTGGGTGGCTTGGCCGTATTGGCTGGCTGGCTGGCTTGGCCAGCTGGCTGGCTTGGCTGGCTCCACTGGCTGGCTGGCTGGCTGGCTTGGCTGGCTGGGTGGTTTGGCTGGCTTGGCTGGCTGGGTGGCTTGGCTGGCTTTGCTGGCTGGGTGGCTTCAGTGGCTTGGCTGGCTGGCTGGCTTGGCTGGCTTGGCTGGCTGGCTGGCTTGGCTGGCTTGGCTGGCTTGGCTGGCTGGCTGGATGGCTGACTTGGCTGGCTGACGTGGCTGGCTGTCTTGGCTGGCTGGCTGGCTTGGCTGGCTTGGCTGGCTGGGCTGGCTGGCTGGCTGGCTGGGTGGATTGGCTGGCTTGCCTGGCTGGGTGGCTTGGTTGGCTTGGCTGGCTGGGTCCCTTGGCTGGCTTGGCTGGCTGGATGGCTGGGTGGCTTGGCTGGCTTGGGTGGCTGGCTGGCTTGGCTGGCTGGCTGGCTGGGTGGCTTGGCTGGATTGACTGGCTGGGCAGCTTGGCTGGCTTTGGTGGCAGGGTGGCTAGCCTGGCTTGGCTGGCTGTGTGGCTTGGCTAGCTTCGCCGGCTGCCTGGTTTGGCTGGCTTGCCCGGCTGGCTGGCTTGGCTGGCTTTGCTGGCTGGGTGGCTGGCTGGCTTGGCTGGCTGGGTTGCCTGGCTTGCTTGGCTGGCTGGGTGGCTTGACTGGTTTGGCAGGCTGGGTGGCTTGATTGGCTTGGCTGGCGGCCTGGCTTGGGTGGCTTGGCTGGCTGGCTGGCTTGGCTGGCTTGGCTGGCTGGCTGGCTGGGCTGGCTTGGCTCGCTGGCTGGCTTACCTGGCTTGGCTGGCTGGCTGGTTTGGCCGGCTGGCAGGCTGGCCGGCTTAGATGTCTAGCTGGCTTGGCCGGCTTGCCTGGCTGACTGGCTTGGCTGGTTGGCTGGCTTGGCTGGCTTTGCTGGCTGGGTGGCTTGGCTGGCTTGGCTGGCTGGCTGGCCGGGTGGCTTGGGTGGCTTGGCTGGCTGGGTGGCTGGGTGGCTTTTCTGGCTTGGCTGGCCGGCTGGCTTGGCTGGCTGGATGGCTTGGCTGGCATGGCTGGCTTGGCTAGCTGGCTGACATGGCTGGCTTGGCTGTCTTGGGTCCCTGGCTGGCTTGGCTAGCTTGGCTGGCAGGCTGTCTTGGCTGGCTGGCTGGATGGCTGACTTGGCTGGCTGACTTGGCTGGCTGACTTGGCTGGCTGTCTTGGCTGGCTTGGCTGGCTGGCTGGCTTTGCTGGCTGGGCTGGCTGGCTGGGCTGGCTGGCTGGCTGGCTGGGTGGCTTGGCTGGCTTGGGTGGCTGGCTGGCTTGGCTGGCTGGCTGGCTTGTCTGGCTTGGCTGGCTGGCTGGCTTGGCTGCCTGGCTTGGCTGGCTTGGCTGCCTGGCTGGCTTGGCTGGCTTGTCTGGCTTGGCTGGCTTGGGTTGCTAGGCTGGCTGACGGGCTTGACTGGCTTGGCTGGCTGGGTGGCTTGGCTGGCTTTGCTGGTTGGCTGGCTTGGCTGGTTTGGCTGGCCGGCTGGCTGGGTGGCCTGGCTGGCTTGCCTGGCTTGGCTGGCTGGCTGGCTAGGTGGCCTGGCTGGCTGGGTGGCTGGCTGGCTTGACTGGCTGGGTGGCTTTGCTGGCTTTGCTGGCTGGGTAGCTTGGCTTCCTTGGCTGTCTGGGTGGCTTGGGGGGCTTGGCTGGCTGGCTTGGCTGGTTGGCTGGCTTGGCTGGCTTGGCTGGCTGGCTGGCTTGGCCGGCCTGCCTGGCTGACTGGCTTGGCTGGCATGGCTGGCCGGGTGGCTTGGCTGTCTTGCCTGGCTTTGCTGGCCGGGTAGCTTGGCTTGCTTGGTTGGCCGGGTGGCTTTGCTGGCTTGGTTGGCCAGCCGGCTTCTCTGGCCGGCTGGCTTGGCTGGCTTGGCTGGCTTGGCTGGCTGTCTTGGCTGGCTTGGCTGGCTTGCTGGCTTGGCTGGCTTCGCTGGCCGGCCAGCTTTGCTGGCTTGGCTCTCTTGGCTTGCTGGCTGGCTTTGCTGGCTTTGCTGGCTGGGTGGCTTGGCTGGCTTGACTGGCTGGGAGGCTTGGCTGGCTTGTGTGGCAGGGTGGCTAGTCTGGCTTGGCTGGCTGTGTGGCTTGGCTGGCTTTGCCAGCTGTGTGGCTTGGCTGGTTTGGCTGGCTGGGTGGCTTGATTGGCTTGGCTGGCTGCCTGGCTTGGGTGGCTTGGCTGGCTGGCTGGCTTCGCTGGCTTGGCTGGCTTTTCTGGCTGGCTGGCTTGGCTGGCTTTTCTGGCTGGCTGGCTTGGCAGGTTGGTCTGCCTGGCTGGCTTGGCTGGATGGGTGGCTTGGCCAGCTTGGCTGGCCGGGTGTCTTGGCTTGCTTGGTTGCTTGGGTGGCTTGACTGGCTGGCTGGATTGGCTGGCTTGTCTGGCTGACTGGCTTGGCTGGCTGGCTGAGCTGGCTGTGTGGTTTGGCTGGCTGGCTGGCTTGGCTGGCTTGGCTGGCTTGGCTTGCCTGGTTGTTTGGCTGGCTTGGCTGGCTGGCTTGGCTGGCTTGGCTGGCTGGCTGGCTTGGCTGGCTTGGCTGGCTGGGTGGTTTGTCTGGCTTGGCTGGCTGGCTTGCTTGGCTGGCTTGGGTAGCAGGGTGGCTTGGCTGGGTGGCTCCCTTGGCTGGCTGACTGGCTTGGCTTGCTTGGCTGTCTCGCTGGCTTGGCTGGCTGGCTGGCCGGGTGGCTGGCCTAGCTTGGCCAGCCAGGTGGCTTGGCTGGCTTGGTTGGCCGGCCGGCTTCGCTGGCTGGCTGGCTTGGCTGGCTTGGCTGGCTTGGCTCTCTTGGCTTGCTGGCTGGCTTGGCTGGCTTTGATGACTGGGTGGCTTGGCTGGCTTGACTGGCTGGGCGGCTTGGCTGGCTTGGGTGGCAGTGTGACTAGCCTGGCTTGGCTGGCTGTGTGGCTTGGTTGGCTTTGCCGGCTGGGTGGCTTGGCTGTCTTGGCTGGCTGGCTGGATTGGCCGGCTGGCTGGCTTGGCTTGCTTCGCTGGCTTGGCTGGCTGGCTGGCCGGGTGGCTTGCCTGGATTGGCCCGCCAGGTGGCTTGGCTGTCTTGGCTAGCCGGCTGGATTGTCTGGCTGGCTTGGCTGCCCGGCTGGCTTGGCTGTCTTGGCTGGCTTGGCTGGCTGGCTGGCTTGGGTTGCTAGGCTGGCTGGCTGGCTTGACTGGCTTGGCTGGCTGGGTGGCTTGGCTGGCTTGGCTGGCTGGCTGGCTTGGCTGGTTGGCTGGCTTGGCTGGTTTGGCTGGCCGGCTGGCTGGGTGGCCTGGCTGGCTTGCCTGGCTTGGCTGGCTGGCTGGCTAGGTGGCCTGGCTGGCTAGGTGGCTGGCTGGCTTGACTGGCTGGGTGGCTTGGCTGGCTTGGCTGGCTGGCTGGCTTGGCTGGTTGGCTGGCTTGGATGGCTTGGCTGGCTTGGATGGCTTGGCTGGCTGGCTGGCTTGGCTGGCCTGCCTGGGTGACTGGCTTGGCTGGCATGGCTGGCCGGGTGGCTTGGCTCTCTTGCCTGGCTTTGCTGGCCGGGTGGCTTGGATTGCTTGGTTGGCCGGGTGGCTTTGCTGGCTTGGTTGGCCGGCCGGCTTCGCTGGCAGGCTGGCTTGGCTGGCTTGGCCGGCTTGGCTGGCTTGGCTGGCTGTCTTGGCTGGCTTGGCTGGCTTGCTGGCTTGGCTGGCTTCGCTTGCTGGCCATCTTGGCTGGCTTGGCTGTCTTGGCTGGCTGGCTGGCTTGGGTGGATTTGCTGGCTGGCTGGCTGGCTGGCTTGGCCGGCTGGGTGGCTTGGCTGGCTTGGCTGGCTGGGTGGCTTGGCTGGCTTTGCTGGCTGGGTGGCTTGAGTGGCTTGGCTGGCTGGCTGGCTTGGCTGGCTTGGCTGGCTGGCTAGCTTGGCTGGCTTGGCTGGCTGGCTAGCTTGGCCGGCTGGCTGGATGGCTGACTTGGCTGGCTGACTTGGCTGGCTGTCTTGGCTGGCTTGGCTGGCTGGCTGGCTTGGCTGTCTGGGCTGGCTGGCTGGCTGGCTGTGTGGATTGGCTGGCTTGCCTGGCTGGGTGGCTTGGTTGGCTTGGTTGGCTGGGTCCCTTGGCTGGCTTGGCTGGCTGGCTGGGTGGCTTGGCTGGCTTGGGTGGCTGGCTGGCTTAGCTGGCTGGCTGGCTGGGTGGCTTGGCTGGATTGCCTGGCTGGGCAGCTTGGCTGGCTTTGGTAGCAGGGTGGCTAGCCTGGCTTGGCTGGCTGTGTGGCTTGGCTAGCTTCGCCGGCTGCCTGGCTTGGCTGGCTTGCCCGGCTGGCTGGCTTGGCTGGCTTTGCTGGCTGGGTGGCTGGCTGGCTTGGCTGGCTTGGCTGGCTTGGTTGCTTGGCTGGCTTGGCTGGCTGGGTGGCTTGGCTGGCTTGGCTGGCTGGCTGGCCGGCTGGCTTGGGTGGCTTGGCTGGTTGGGTGACTGGGTGGCTTTTCTGGCTTGGCTGGCCGGCTGGCTTGGCTGGCTGGATGGCTTGGCAGGCATGGCTGGCTTGGCTCGCTGGCTGACTTGGCTGGCTTGGCTGTCTTGGGTCCCTGGCTGGCTTGGCTAGCTTGGCTGGCAGGCTGTCTTGGCTGGCTGGGTGGCTTGGCTGGCTGGCTTGGCTGGCTGGGTGGCTTGGCTGACTTGGCTGGCTGGCTGGCTTGGCTGGCTTCGCTTGCTGGCCATCTTGGCTGGCTTGGCTCTCTTGGCTTGCTGGCTGGCTTTGCTGGCTTTGCTGGCTGGGTGGCTTGGCTGGCTTGACTGGCTGGGAGGCTTGGCTGGCTTGTGTGGCAGGGGGGCTAGCCTGGCTTGGCTGGCTGTGTGGCTTGGCTGGCTTTGCCAGCTGGGTGGCTTGGCTGTCTTGGCTGGCTGGCTGGCTTGGGTGGATTTGCTGGCTGGCTGGCTGGCTGGCTTGGCCGGCTGGGTGGCTTGGCTGGCTTGGCTGGCTGGGTGGCTTGGCTGGCTTTGCTGGCTGGGTGGCTTGAGTGGCTTGGCTGGCTGGCTGGCTTGGCTGGCTTGGCTGGCTGGCTAGCTTGGCTGGCTTGGCTGGCTGGCTAGCTTGGCTGGCTGGCTGGATGGCTGACTTGGCTGGCTGACTTGGCTGGCTGTCTTGGCTGGCTTGGCTGGCTGGGCTGGCTGGCTGGCTGGCTGTGTGGATTGGCTGGCTTGCCTGGCTGGGTGGCTTGGTTGGCTTGGTTGGCTGGGTCCCTTGGCTGGCTTGGCTGGCTGGCTGGGTGGCTTGGCTGGCTTGGGTGGCTGACTGGCTTAGCTGGCTGGCTGGCTGGGTGGCTTGGCTGGATTGACTGGCTGGGCAGCTTGGCTGGCTTTGGTAGCAGGGTGGCTAGCCTGGCTTGGCTGGCTGTGTGGCTTGGCTAGCTTCGCCGGCTGGCTGGCTTGGCTGGCTTTGCTGGCTTGGTGGCTGGCTGGCTTGGCTGGCTTGGTTGCTTGGCTGGCTTGGCTGGCTGGGTGGCTTGGCTGGATTGACTGGCTGGGCAGCTTGGCTGGCTTTGGTAGCAGGGTGGCTAGCCTGGCTTGGCTGGCTGTGTGGCTTGGCTAGCTTCGCCGGCTGGCTGGCTTGGCTGGCTTTGCTGGCTTGGTGGCTGGCTGGCTTGGCTGGCTTGGTTGCTTGGCTGGCTTGGCTGGCTGGCTGTCTTGGCTGGCTTGGCTGGCTGGCTGGCTTGGCTGTCTGGGCTGGCTGGCTGGCTGGCTGTGTGGATTGGCTGGCTTGCCTGGCTGGGTGGCTTGGTTGGCTTGGTTGGCTGGGTCCCTTGGCTGGCTTGGCTGGCTGGCTGGGTGGCTTGGCTGGCTTGGGTGGCTGGCTGGCTTAGCTGGCTGGCTGGCTGGGTGGCTTGGCTGGATTGCCTGGCTGGGCAGCTTGGCTGGCTTTGGTAGCAGGGTGGCTAGCCTGGCTTGGCTGGCTGTGTGGCTTGGCTAGCTTCGCCGGCTGCCTGGCTTGGCTGGCTTGCCCGGCTGGCTGGCTTGGCTGGCTTTGCTGGCTGGGTGGCTGGCTGGCTTGGCTGGCTTGGTTGCTTGGCTGGCTTGGCTGGCTGGGTGGCTTGGCTGGCTTGGCTGGTTGGGTGACTGGGTGGCTTTTCTGGCTTGGCTGGCCGGCTGGCTTGGCTGGCTGGATGGCTTGGCAGGCATGGCTGGCTTGGCTCGCTGGCTGACTTGGCTGGCTTGGCTGTCTTGGGTCCCTGGCTGGCTTGGCTAGCTTGGCTGGCAGGCTGTCTTGGCTGGCTGGGTGGCTTGGCTGGCTGGCTTGGCTGGCTGGGTGGCTTGGCTGACTTGGCTGGCTGGCTGGCTTGGCTGGCTTGGTTGATTGGCTGGCTTGGCTGGCTGGCTTGGCTGGCTTGGCTGGCTGGCTTGGCTGGCTTGGCTGGCTGGCTGGCTTGGCTGGCTTGGCTGGCTGGGTGGCTTATCTGGCTTGGCTGGCTGGCTGGCTTGGCTTGCTTGGCTGTCTCGCTGGCTTGGCTGGCTAGGCTAGCTTGGCTGGCCGGCCGGCCGGGTGGCTGGCCTGGTTTGGCCAGCCAGGTGGCTTGGCTGGCTTGGTTGGCCGGCCGGCTTCGCTGGCTGGCTGGCTTGGCTGGCTTGGCTCTCTTGGCTTGCTGGCTGGCTTGGCTGGCTTTGATGACTGGGTGGCTTGGCTGGCTTGACTGGCTGGGCGGCTTGGCTGGCTTGGGTAGCAGGGTGGCTAGCCTGGCTTGGCTGGCTGTGTGGCTTGGTTGCCTTTGCCGGCTGGGTGGCTTGGCTGTCTTGGCTGGCTGGCTGGCTTGGCCGGCTGGCTGGCTTGGCTTGCTTTGATGGCTTGGCTGGCTAGCTGGCCGGGTGGCTTGCCTGGCTTGGCCCGCCAGGTGGCTTGGCTGTCTTGGCTGGCCGGCTGGCTTGTCTGGCTGGATGGCTTGGCTGTCTTGGCTGGCTGGCTGTCTTGTCTGGCTTGGCTGGCTGGCTGGCTTGGCTGCCTGTCTTGGCTGGCTTGGCTGCCTGGCTGGCTTGGCTGTCTTGGCTGTCTTGGCTGGCTGGCTGGCTTGGGTTGCTAGGCTGGCTGGCTGGCTTGACTGGCTTGGCTGGCTGGCTGGCTTGGCTGGCTTGGCTGGCTGGCTGGGTTGGCTGGTTGGCTGGCTTGGCTGGTTTGGCTGGCCTGCTGGCTGGGTGGCCTGGCTGGCTTGCCTGGCTTGGCTGGCTGGCTGGCTAGGTGGCCCGGCTGGCTGGATGGCTGGCTGGATGGCTTGGCTGGCTTGGCTGGCTGGCTGGCTTGTCTGGCTTGGCTGGCTGGCTGGCTTGGCTGCCTGGCTTGGCTGGCTTGGCTGCCTGGCTGGCTTGGCTGGCTTGGCTGGCTTGGCTGACTTGGCTGGCTGGCTGGCTTGGGTTTCTAGGCTGGCTGGCTGGCTTGACTGGCTTGGCTGGCTGGGTGGCTTGGCTGGCTTGGCTGGCTCGCTGGCTTGGCTGCTTGGCTGGCTTGGCTGGTTTGGCTGGCCGGCTGGCTGGGTGGCCTGGCTGGCTTGCCTGGCTTGGCTGGCTGGTTGGCTAGGTGGCCTGGCTGGCTGGGTGGCTGGCTGGCTTGACTGGCTGGGTGGCTTTGCTGGCTGGGTGGCTTGACTTCCTTGGCTGTCTGGGTGGCTTGGCTGGCTTGGCTGGCTGGCTGGCTTGGCTGGTTGGCTGGATGGCTGGCTTGGCTGACTGGGCTGGCTGGCTGGCTGGCTGGGTGGATTGGCTGGCTTGCCTGGCTGGCTGGCTTGGCTGGCTGGCTGGCTTCTCTGTCTTGGCTGGCTGGCTGGCTTGGCTGCCTGGCTTGGCTGGCTTGGCTTCCTGGCTCGCTTGGCTGGCTTGGCTGGCTTTGCTGGCTGGCTGGCTTGGGTTGCTAGGCTGGCTGGCTGGCTTGACTGGCTTGGCTGGCTGGGTGGCTTGCCTGGCTTGGCTGCTTGGCTGGCTTGGCTGGCTTGGCAGGCCGGCTGGCTGGGTGGCCTGGCCGGCTTGCCTGGCTTGCCTGGCTGGCTGGCTAGGTCGCCTCGCTGGCTGGGTGGCTGGCTGGCTTGACTGGCTGGGTGGCTTTGCTGGCTTTGCTGGCTGGGTGGCTTGGCTTCCTTGGCTGTCTCGGTGGCTTGGCTGGCTTGGCTGGCTGGCTGGCTTGGCTGGTTGGCTGGCTTCCCTGACATGGCTGGCCGGGTGGCTTGGCTCTCTTGCCTGGCTTCGCTGGCCATGTGGCTTGGATTGCTTGGTTGGCCGGGTGGCTTTGCTGGCTTGGTTGGCCGGCCGGCTTCGCTGGCAGGCTGGCTTGGCTGGGTTGGCTGGCTTGGCTGGCTGGCTTGGCTGGCTTGGCTGTCTTGCTGGCTTGGCTGGCTTCACTGGCTGGCCATCTTGGCTGGCTTGGCTCTCTTGGCTTGCTGGCTGGCTTTGCTGGCTTTGCTGGCTGGGTGGCTTGGCTGGCTTGACTGGCTGGGAGGCTTGGCTGGCTTTGCCAGCTGAGTGGCTTGGCTGTCTTGGCTGGCCGGCTGGCTGGCTTGGCCAGCTGGGTGGCTTGGCTGGCTTGGCTGGCTGGGTGGCTTGAGTGGCTTGGCTGGTTGGCTGGCTTGGCTGGCTTTGCTGGCTCGGTGGCTGGCTGGCTTGGCTGGCTGGGTTGCTTGGCTTGCTTGGCTGGCTGGGTGGCTTTGCTGGTTTGGCTGCCTGGGTGGCTTGATTGGCTTGGCTGGCTGCCTGGCTTGGGTGGCTTGGCTGGCTGGCTGGCCTGGCTGGCTTGGATGGCTGGCTGGCTTGGCTGGCTTTTCTGGCTGGCTGGCTTGGCAGGCTGGTCTGCCTGGCTGGCTTGGCTGGCTGGGTGGCTTGGCTGGTTTGGCTGGCTTGGCTGGCTTGGCTGGCTTGGCTGGCCGGGTGGCTTGGCCAGCTTGGCTGGTCGGGTGTCTTGGCTGGCTTGGTTGCTTGGGTGGCTTGACTGGCTGGCTGGATTGGCTGGCTTGTCTGGCTGACTGGCTTGGCTGGCTGGCTGAGCTGGCTGTGTGGCTTGGCTGGCTGGGTGTCTTGGCTGGCATGGCTGGCTTGGCTTGCTGGCTGACTTGGCTGGCTTGACTGTCTTGGGTCCCTGGCTGGCTTGGCTAGCTTGGCTGGCAGGCTGTCTTGGCTGGCTTGGCTGACTTGGCTGGCTGGGTGGCTTGGCTGGCTTGGCTGGCTGGCTGGCCGGGTGGCTTGGGTGGCTTGGCTGGCTGGGTGCCTGGGTGGCTTTTCTGGCTTGGCTGGCTGGCTGGCTTGACTGGCTGGATGGCTTGGCTGGCATGGCTGGCTTGGCTCGCTGGCTGACTTGGCTGGCTTGGCTCTCTTGGGTCCCTGGCTGGCTTGGCTAGCTTGGCTGGCAGGCTGTCTTGGCTGGCTGGCTGGATGGCTGACTTGGCTGGCTGACTTGGCTGGCTGTCTTGGCTGGCTTGGCTGGATGCCTGGCTTGGCTGGCTGTGCTGGCTGGCTGGCTGGCTGGGTGGATTTGCTGGCTTGCCTGGCTGGGTGGCTTGGTTGGCTTGGCTGGCTGGGTCCCTTGGCTGGCTTGGCTGGCTGGCTGGCTGGCTGGGTGGCTTGGCTGGCTTGGGTGGCTGGGTGGCTTGGCTGGCTGGCTGGCTTGTCTGGCTTGGCTGGCTGGCTGGCTTGGCTGCCTGGCTTGCCTGGCTTGGCTGCCTGGCTGGCTTGGCTGGCTTGGCTGGCTTGGCTGGCTGGCTGGCTTGGCTGGCTGGCTGGATGGCTGACTTGGCTGGCTGACTTGGTTGGCTGTCTTGCCTGGCTTGGCTGGCTGGCTGGCTTGGCTGGCTGGGCTGGCTGGCTGGCTGGCTGGGTGGATTGGCTGACTTGCCTGGCTGGGTGGCTTGGCTGGCTTGGCTGGCTGGGTCCCTTGGCTGGCTGGCTGGCTGGCTGGGTGGCTTGGCTGGCTTGGTTGGCCAGCCGGCTTCGCTGGCTGGCTGGCTTGGCTGGCTTGGCTGGCTTGGCTCTCTTGGCTTGCTGGCTGGCTTGGCTGGCTTTGATGACTGGGTGGCTTGGCTGGCTTGACTGGCTGGGCGGCTTGGCTGGCTTGGGTGGCAGTGTGGCTAGCCTGGCTTGGCTGACTGTGTGGCTTGGTTGCCTTTGCCGGCTGGGTGGCTTGGCTGTCTTGGCTGGCTGGCTGGCGTGGCCGGCTGGCTGGCTTGGCTTGCTTTGATGGCTTGCCTGGCTAGCTGGCCGGGTGGCTTGCCTGGCTTGGCCCACCAGGTGGCTTGGCTGTCTTGGCTGGCCGGCTGGCTTGTCTGGCTGGATGGCTTGGCTGGCTTGGCTGGCTGGCTGGCTTGTCTGGCTTGGCTGGCTGGCTGGCTTGGCTGCCTGTCTTGGCTGGCTTGGCTGCCTGGCTGGCTTGGCTGTCTTGGCTGTCTTGGCTGGCTGGCTGGCTTGGGTTGCTAGGCTGGCTGGCTGGCTTGACTGGCTTGGCTGGCTGGCTGGCTTGGCTGGCGTGGCTGGCTGGCTGGCTTGGCTGGTTGGCTGGCTTGCCTGGCTTGGCTGGCTGGCTGGCTAGGTGACCTGGCTGGATGGGTGGCTGGCTGGATGGCTTGGCTGGCTTGGCTGGCTGGCTGGCTTGGCTGCCTGGCTTGGCTGGCTTGGCTGCCTGGCTGGCTTGGCTGGCTTGGCTGACTTGGCTGGCTGGCTGGCTTGGGTTGCTAGGCTGGCTGGCTGGCTTGACTGGCTTGGCTGGCTTGGCTGACTTGGCTGGTTGGCTGGCTTGGCTGGTTTGGCTGGCCGGCTGGCTGGGTGGCCTGGCTGGCTTGCCTGGCTTGGCTGGCTGGCTGGCTAGGTGGCCTGGCTGGCTGGGTGGCTGGCTGGCTTGACTGGCTGGGTGGCTTTGCTGGCTGGGTGGCTTGGCTTCCTTGGCTGGCTGGCTGGCTGGGCTGGCTTGGCTGGCTGGCTGGCGTGGCTGGTTGGCTGGATGGCTGGCTTGGCTGACTGGGCTGGCTGGCTGGCTGGCTGGGTGGATTGGCTGGCTTGCCTGGCTGGGTGGCTTGGTTGGCTTGGCTGGCTGGGTCCCTGGGCTGGCTTGGCTGGCTGGCTGGCAGGGCGGCTTGGCTGGCTTGGTGGCTGGCTGGTTTGGCTGGCTGGCTGAGTGGGTGGCTTGGCCGGCTTGCCTGGCTGACTGGCTTGGCTGGTTGGCTGGCTTGGCTGGCTTTGCTGGCTGGGTGGCTTGGCTGGCTTGGCTGGCTGGCTGGCCGGGTGGCTTGGGTGGCTTGGCTGGCTGGGTGGCTGGGTGGCTTTTTTGGCTTGGCTGGCCGGCTGGCTTGACTGGCTGGATGGCTTGGCTGGCATGGCTGGCTTGGCTCGCTGGCTGACTTGGCTGGCTTGGCTGTCTTGGGTCCCTGGCTGGCTTGGCTAGCTTGGCTGGCAGGCTGTCTTGGCTGGCTTGGCTGGCTGTGCTGGCTGGCTGGCTGGCTGGGTGGATTGGCTGGCTTGCCTGGCTGGGTGGCTTGGTTGGCTTGGCTGGCTGGGTCCCTTGGCTGGCTTGGCTGGCTGGCTGACTTGGCTGGCTTGGCTGGCCGGCTGGCTTGGCTGGCTGGATGGCTTGGCTGGCATGGCTGGCTTGGCTCGCTGGCTGACTTGGCTGGCTTGGCTGTCTTGGGTCCCTGGCTGGCTTGGCTAGCTTGGCTGGCAGGCTGTCTTGGCTGGCTTGGCTGGCTGTGTTGGCTGGCTGGCTGGCTGGGTGGATTGGCTGGCTTGCCTGGCTGGGTGGCTTGGTTGGCTTGGCTGGCTGGGTCCCTTGGCTGGCTTGGCTGGCTGGCTGGCTGGGTAGCTTGGCTGGCTTGGGTGGCTGGCTGGCTTGGGTGCCTGGCTGGCTTGTCTGGCTTGGCAGGCTGGCTGGCTTGGCTGCCTGGCTTGGCTGGCTTGGCTGCCTGGCTGGCTTGGCTGGCTTGGCTGGCTTGGCTTGCTGGCTGGCTTGGGTTGCTAGGCTGGCTGGCTGGCTTGACTGGCTTGGCTGGCTGGGTCGCTTGCCTGCTTGGCTGGTTGGCTGGCTTGGCTGGTTTCGCTGGCCGTCTGGCTGGGTGGCCTGGCTGGCTTGCCTGGCTTGGCTGGCAGGCTGGCTAGGTCACCTGGCTGGCTGGGTGGCTGGCTGGCTTGACTGGCTGGGTGGCATTGCTGGCTTTGCTGGCTGGGTGGCTTGGCTTCCTTGGCTGTCTGGCTGGCTTGGCTGGCTTGGCTGGCTGGCTTGGCTGGTTGGCTGGCTTGGCTGGCTTGGCTGGCTGGCTGGCTTGGCTGGCTTGGCTGGCTTGGCTGGCTGGCTTGGCTGGTTGGCTGGCTTGGCTGGCTTGGCTGGCCTGCCTGGCTGACTGGCTTGGCTGGCATGGC
Organism: Pan paniscus; assembly: GCF_029289425.2. Lineage (NCBI taxonomy): Eukaryota > Metazoa > Chordata > Mammalia > Primates > Hominidae > Pan > Pan paniscus. Next base: position 37,891,249 of record NC_073267.2, on the reverse strand, counting down.
TGGCCGGGTGGCTTGGCTCTCTTGCCTGGCTTTGCTGGCCGGTTGGCTTGGATTGCTTGGTTGGCCGCGTGGCTTTGCTGGCTTGGTTGGCCGGCCGGCTTCGCTGGTCGGCTGGCTTGGCTGGCTTGGCTTGGTTGGCTGGCTTGGCTGGCTGTCTTGGCTGGCTTGGCTGGCTTGCTGGCTTGGCTGGCTTCGCTGGCTGGCCATCTTGGCTGGCTTGGCTCTGTTGGCTTGCTGGCTGGCTTTGCTGGCTTTGCTGGCTGGGTGGCTTGGCTGGCTTGACTGGCTGGGAGGCTTGGCTGGCTTGTGTGGCAGGGTGGCTAGCCTGGCTTGGCTGGCTGTGTGGCTTGACTGGCTTTGCCAGCTGGGTGGCTTGGCTGTCTTGGCTGGCTGACTGGCTGGCTTGCTTGGCCAGCTCGGTGGCTTGGCTGGCTTGGCTGGTTGGCTGGCTTGGCTGGCTTGGCTGGCTGGCTGGCTTGGCTGGCCTGCCTGGCTGACTGGCTTGGCTGACATGGCTGGCCGGGTGGCTTGGGTGTCTTGCCTGGCTTTGCTGGCCATGTGGCTTGGATTGCTTGGTTGGCCGGGTGGCTTTGCTGGCTTGGCTGTCTTGCTGGCTTGGCTGGCTTCGCTGGCTGGCCATCTTGGCTGGCTTGGCTCTCTTGGCTTGCTCGCTGGCTTTGCTGGCTTTGCTGGCTGGGTGGCTTGGCTGGCTTGACTGGCTGGGAGGCTTGGCTGGCTTTGCCAGCTGGGTGGCTTGGCTGTCTTGGCTGGCCGGCTGGCTAGCTTGGCCAGCTGGGTGGCTTGGCTGGCTTGGCTGGCTGGGTGGCTTGGCCGGCTTTGCTGGCTGGGTGGCTTGAGTGGCTTGGCTGGCTGGCTGGCTTGGCTGGCTTGGCTGGCTGGCTAGCTTGGCTGGCTTGCCCTGCTGGCTGGCTTGGGTGGCTTTGCTGGCTGGGTGGCTGGCTGGCTTGGCTGGCTGGGTTGCTTGGCTTGCTTTGCTGGCTGGGTGGCTTGGCTGGTTTGGCTGCCTGGGTGGCTTGATTGGCTTGGCTGGCTGCCTGGCTTGGGTGGCTTGGCTGGCTGGCTGGCTTGGCTCGCTTGGATGGCTGGCTGGCTTGGCTGGCTTTTCTGGCTGGCTGGCTTGGCAGGCTGGTCTGCCTGGCTGGCTTGGCAGGCTGTTCTGCCTGGCTGTCTTGGCTGGCTGGGTGGCTTGGCTGGTTTGGCTGGCTTGGCTGGCTTGGCTGGCTTGTCTGGCCGGGTGGCTTGGCCAGCTTGGCTGGTCGGGTGTCTTGGCTGGCTTGGTTGCTTGGGTGGCTTGACTGGCTGGCTGGATTGGCTGGCTTGTCTGGCTGACTGGCTTGGCTGGCTGGCTGGGCTGGCTGTGTGGCTTGGCTGGCTGGCTGGCTTGGCTGGCTTGGCTGGCTGGGTTTTTTGGCTGGCATGGCTGGCTTGGCTTGCTGGCTGACTTGGCTGGCTTGGCTGTCTTGGGTCCCTGGCTGGCTTGCCTAGCTTGGCTGGCAGGCTGTCTTGGCTGGCTTGGCTGACTTGGCTGGCTGGGTGGCTTGGGTGGCTTGGCTGTCTTGGCTGGCTGGCTGGCCGGGTGGCTTGGGTGGCTTGGCTGGCTGGGTGGCTGGGTGGCTTTTCTGGCTTGGCTGGCTGGCTGGCTTGACTGGCTGGATGGCTTGGCTGGCATGGCTGGCTTGGCTCGCTGGCTGACTTGGCTGGCTTGGCTGTCTTGGGTCCCTGGCTGGCTTGGCTAGCTTGGCTGGCAGGCTGTCTTGGCTGGCTGGGTGGCTTGGCTGGCTGGCTTGGCTGGCTGGGTGGCTTGGCTGACTTGGCTGGCTGGCTGGCTTGGCTGGCTTGGTTGATTGGCTGGCTTGGCAGGCTGGCTTGGCTGGCTTGGCTGGCTGGCTTGGCTGGCTTGGCTGGCTGGCTGGCTTGGCTGGCTTGGTTGGCTGGGTGGCTTGTCTGGCTTGGCTGGCTGGCTTGCTTGGCTGGCTTGGCTGGCTGGCTGGCTTGGCTAGCTTGGCCGGCTGTCCAGCCGGGTGGCTGGCCTGGTTTGGCCAGCCAGGTGGCTTGGCTGGCTTGGCTGGCTTGGTTGGCCGGCCGGCTTCGCTGGCTGGCTGGCTTGGCTGGCTTGGCCGGCTTGGCTCTCTTGGCTTGCTGGCTGGCTTGGCTGGCTTTGATGACTGGGTGGCTTGGCTGGCTTGACTGGCTGGGCGGCTTGGCTGGCTTGGGTGGCAGTGTGGCTAGCCTGGCTTGGCTGGCTGTGTGGCTTGTTTGCCTTTGCCGGCTGGGTGGCTTGGCTGTCTTGGCTGGCTGGCTGGCTTGGCCGGCTGGCTGGCTTGGCTTGCTTTGATGGCTTGCCTGGCTAGCTGGCTGGGTGACTTGCCTGGCTTGGCCCACCAGGTGGCTTGGCTGTCTTGCCTGGCCGGCTGGCTTGTCTGGCTGGATGGCTTGGCTGGCTTGGCTGGCTGGCTGGCTGGCTGGCTGGCTGGCTGGCTTGGCTGCCTGTCTTGGCTGGCTTGGCTGCCTGGCTGGCTTGGCTGGCTTGGCTGTCTTGGCTGTCTTGGCTGGCTGGCTGGCTTGGGTTGCTAGGCTGGCTGGCTGGCTTGACTGGCTTGGCTGGCTGCCTGGCTTGGCTGGCGTGGCTGGCTGGCTGGCTTGGCTGGTTGGCTAGCTTGGCTGGTTTGGCTGGCCGCCTGGCTGGGTGGCCTGGCTGGCTTGCCTGGCTTGGCTGGCTGGCTGGCTAGGTGACCTGGCTGGCTGGGTGGCTGGCTGGATGGCTTGGCTGGCTTGGCTGGCTGGCTGGCTTGTCTGGCTTGGCTGGCTGGCTGGCTTGGCTGCCTGGCTTGGCTGACTTGGCTGCCTGGCTGGCTTGGCTGGCTTGGCTGACTTGGCTGGCTGGCTGGCTTGGGTTGCTAGGCTGGCTGGCTGGCTTGACTGGCTTGGCTGGCTGGGTGGCTTGGCTGGCTTGGCTGGTTGGCTGGCTTGGCTGGTTTGGCTGGCCGGCTGGCTGGGTGGCCTGGCTGGCTTGCCTGGCTTGGCTGGCTGGCTGGCTAGGTGGCCTGGCTGGCTGGGTGGCTGGCTGGCTTGACTGGCTGGGTGGCTTTGCTGGCTGGGTGGCTTGGCTTCCTTGGCTGTCTGGGTGGCTTGGCTGACTTGGCTGGCTGGCTGGCTTGGCTGGTTGGCTGGATGGCTGGCTTGGCTGACTGGGCTGGCTGGCTGGCTGGCTGGGTGGATTGGCTGGCTTGCCTGGCTGGGTGGCTTGGTTGGCTTGGCTGGCTGGGTCCCTTGGCTGGCTTGGCTGGCTGGCTGGCTGGGCGGCTTGGCTGGCTTGGTGGCTGGCTGGCTTGGCTGGCTGGCTGAGTGGGTGGCTTGGCCGGCTTGCCTGGCTGACTGGCTTGGCTGGTTGGCTGGCTTGGCTGGCTTTGCCGGCTGGGTGGCTTGGCTGGCTTGGCTGGCTGGCTGGCCGGGTGGCTTGGGTGGCTTGGCTGCCTGGGTGGCTGGGTGGCTTTTCTGGCTTGGCTGGCCGGCTGGCTTGACTGGCTGGATGGCTTGGCTGGCATGGCTGGCTTGGCTTGCTGGCTGACTTGGCTGGCTTGGCTGGCCGGCTGGCTTGGCTGGCTGGCTGGATGGCTGACTTGGCTGGCTGACTTGGCTGGCTGTCTTGGCTGGCTTGGCTGGCTGTGCTGGCTGGCTGGCTGGCTGGGTGGATTGGCTGGCTTGCCTGGCTGGGTGGCTTGGTTGGCTTGGCTGGCTGGGTTCCTTGGCTGGCTTGGCTGTCTGGCTGGCTGGGTGGCTTGGCTGGCCGGGTGGCTTGGGTGTCTTGCCTGGCTTTGCTGGCCATGTGGCTTGGATTGCTTGGTTGGCCGGGTGGCTTTGCTGGCTTGGCTGGGTTGGCTGGCTTGGCTGGCTGTCTTGGCTAGCTTGGCTGTCTTCCTGGCTTGGCTGGCTTCGCTGGCTGGCCATCTTGGCTGGCTTGGCTCTCTTGGCTTGCTGGCTGGCTTTGCTGGCTTTGCTGGCTGGGTGGCTTGGCTGGCTTGACTGGCTGGGAGGCTTGGCTGGCTTTGCCAGCTGGGTGGCTTGGCTGTCTTGGCTGGCCGGCTGGCTGGCTTGGCCAGCTGGGTGGCTTGGCTGGCTTGGCTGGCTGGGTGGCTTGGCCGTCTTTGCTGGCTGGGTGGCTTGAGTGGCTTGGCTGGCTGGCTAGCTTGGCTGGCTTGGCTGGCTGGCTGGCTTGCCCGGCTGGCTGGCTTGGCTGGCTTTGCTGGCTGGCTTGGCTGGCTGGGTTGCTTGGCTTGCTTGGCTGGCTGGGTGGCTTGGCTGGTTTGGCTGGCTGGGTGGCTTGATTGGCTTGGCTGGCTGCCTGGCTTGGGTGGCTTGGCTGGCTGGCTGGCTTGGCTGGCTTTTCTGGCTGGCTGGCTTGGCAGGCTGGTCTGCCTGGCTGGCTTGGCTGGCTGGGTGGCTTGGCTGGTTTGGCTGGCTTGGCTGGCTTGGCTGGCTTGGCTGGCCGGGTGGCTTGGCCAGCTTGGCTGGTTGGGTGTCTTGGCTGGCTTGGTTGCTTGGGTGGCTTGAGTGGCTGGCTGGATTGGCTGGCTTGTCTGGCTGACTGGCTTGGCTGGCTGGCTAAGCTGGCTGTGTGGCTTGGCTGGCTGGCTGGCTTGGCTGGCTTGGCTGGCTTGGGTGGCTGGGTGTCTTGGCTGGCATGGCTGGCTTGGCTTGCTGGCTGACTTGGCTGGCTTGGCTGTCTTGGGTCCCTGGCTGGCTTGGCTAGCTTGGCTGGCAGGCTGTCTTGGCTGGCTTGGCTGACTTGGCTGGCTGGGTGGCTTGGCTGGCTGGCTTGGCTGGCTGGCTGGCTTGGCTGGCTTGGCTGGCTGGCTGGCTTGGCTGGCTGGCTGGATGGCTGACTTGGCTGGCTGACTTGGCTGGCTGTCTTGGCTGGCTTGTCTGGCTGGCTGACTTGGCTGGCTGGGCTGGCTGGCTGGCTGGGTGGATTGGCTGGCTTGCCTGGCTGGGTGGCTTGGTTGGCTTGGCTGGCTGGGTTCCTTGGCTGGGTTGGCTGGCTGGCTGGCTGGGTGGCTGGCTCGCTTGGCTGGCTTGCTGGCTGTGTGGCTTGGCTGGATTGACTGGCTGGGCAGCTTGGCTGGTTTTGGTGGCAGGGTGGCTAGCCTGGCTTGGCTGTCTGTGTGGCTTGGCTAGCTTCGCCGGCTACCTGGCTTGGCTGGCTTGTCCGGCTGGCTGGCTTGGCTGGCTTTGCTGTCTGGGTGGCTGGCTGGCTTGGCTGGCTTGGTTGCTTGGCTGGCTTGGCTGGCTGGGTGGCTTGGCTGGCTTGGCTGGCTGGCTGGCCGGCTGGCTTGGGTGGCTTGGCTGGTTGGGTGGCTGGGTGGCTTTTCTGGCTTGGCTGGCCGGCTGGCTTGGCTGGCTGGATGGCTTGGCAGGCATGGCTGGCTTGGCTCGCTGGCTGACTTGGCTGGCTTGGCTGTCTTGGGTCCCTGGCTGGTTTGGCTAGCTTGGCTGGCAGGCTGTCTTGGCTGGCTTGGCTGACTTGGCTGGCTGGGTGGCTTGGCGGGCTGGCTTGGCTGACTTGGCTGCCTGGCTGGCTTGGCTGGCTTGGCTGACTTGGCTGGCTGGCTGGCTTGGGTTGCTAGGCTGGCTGGCTGGCTTGACTGGCTTGGCTGGCTGGGTGGCTTGGCTGGCTTGGCTGGTTGGCTGGCTTGGCTGGTTTGGCTGGCCGGCTGGCTGGGTGGCCTGGCTGGCTTGCCTGGCTTGGCTGGCTGGCTGGCTAGGTGGCCTGGCTGGCTGGGTGGCTGGCTGGCTTGACTGGCTGGGTGGCTTTGCTGGCTGGGTGGCTTGGCTTCCTTGGCTGTCTGGGTGGCTTGGCTGACTTGGCTGGCTGGCTGGCTTGGCTGGTTGGCTGGATGGCTGGCTTGGCTGACTGGGCTGGCTGGCTGGCTGGCTGGGTGGATTGGCTGGCTTGCCTGGCTGGGTGGCTTGGTTGGCTTGGCTGGCTGGGTCCCTTGGCTGGCTTGGCTGGCTGGCTGGCTGGGCGGCTTGGCTGGCTTGGTGGCTGGCTGGCTTGGCTGGCTGGCTGAGTGGGTGGCTTGGCCGGCTTGCCTGGCTGACTGGCTTGGCTGGTTGGCTGGCTTGGCTGGCTTTGCCGGCTGGGTGGCTTGGCTGGCTTGGCTGGCTGGCTGGCCGGGTGGCTTGGGTGGCTTGGCTGCCTGGGTGGCTGGGTGGCTTTTCTGGCTTGGCTGGCCGGCTGGCTTGACTGGCTGGATGGCTTGGCTGGCATGGCTGGCTTGGCTTGCTGGCTGACTTGGCTGGCTTGGCTGGCCGGCTGGCTTGGCTGGCTGGCTGGATGGCTGACTTGGCTGGCTGACTTGGCTGGCTGTCTTGGCTGGCTTGGCTGGCTGTGCTGGCTGGCTGGCTGGCTGGGTGGATTGGCTGGCTTGCCTGGCTGGGTGGCTTGGTTGGCTTGGCTGGCTGGGTTCCTTGGCTGGCTTGGCTGTCTGGCTGGCTGGGTGGCTTGGCTGGCCGGGTGGCTTGGGTGTCTTGCCTGGCTTTGCTGGCCATGTGGCTTGGATTGCTTGGTTGGCCGGGTGGCTTTGCTGGCTTGGCTGGGTTGGCTGGCTTGGCTGGCTGTCTTGGCTAGCTTGGCTGTCTTCCTGGCTTGGCTGGCTTCGCTGGCTGGCCATCTTGGCTGGCTTGGCTCTCTTGGCTTGCTGGCTGGCTTTGCTGGCTTTGCTGGCTGGGTGGCTTGGCTGGCTTGACTGGCTGGGAGGCTTGGCTGGCTTTGCCAGCTGGGTGGCTTGGCTGTCTTGGCTGGCCGGCTGGCTGGCTTGGCCAGCTGGGTGGCTTGGCTGGCTTGGCTGGCTGGGTGGCTTGGCCGTCTTTGCTGGCTGGGTGGCTTGAGTGGCTTGGCTGGCTGGCTAGCTTGGCTGGCTTGGCTGGCTGGCTGGCTTGCCCGGCTGGCTGGCTTGGCTGGCTTTGCTGGCTGGCTTGGCTGGCTGGGTTGCTTGGCTTGCTTGGCTGGCTGGGTGGCTTGGCTGGTTTGGCTGGCTGGGTGGCTTGATTGGCTTGGCTGGCTGCCTGGCTTGGGTGGCTTGGCTGGCTGGCTGGCTTGGCTGGCTTTTCTGGCTGGCTGGCTTGGCAGGCTGGTCTGCCTGGCTGGCTTGGCTGGCTGGGTGGCTTGGCTGGTTTGGCTGGCTTGGCTGGCTTGGCTGGCTTGGCTGGCCGGGTGGCTTGGCCAGCTTGGCTGGTTGGGTGTCTTGGCTGGCTTGGTTGCTTGGGTGGCTTGAGTGGCTGGCTGGATTGGCTGGCTTGTCTGGCTGACTGGCTTGGCTGGCTGGCTAAGCTGGCTGTGTGGCTTGGCTGGCTGGCTGGCTTGGCTGGCTTGGCTGGCTTGGGTGGCTGGGTGTCTTGGCTGGCATGGCTGGCTTGGCTTGCTGGCTGACTTGGCTGGCTTGGCTGTCTTGGGTCCCTGGCTGGCTTGGCTAGCTTGGCTGGCAGGCTGTCTTGGCTGGCTTGGCTGACTTGGCTGGCTGGGTGGCTTGGCTGGCTGGCTTGGCTGGCTGGCTGGCTTGGCTGGCTTGGCTGGCTGGCTGGCTTGGCTGGCTGGCTGGATGGCTGACTTGGCTGGCTGACTTGGCTGGCTGTCTTGGCTGGCTTGTCTGGCTGGCTGACTTGGCTGGCTGGGCTGGCTGGCTGGCTGGGTGGATTGGCTGGCTTGCCTGGCTGGGTGGCTTGGTTGGCTTGGCTGGCTGGGTTCCTTGGCTGGGTTGGCTGGCTGGCTGGCTGGGTGGCTTGGCTGGCTTGGGTGGCTGGCTCGCTTGGCTGGCTGGCTGGCTGTGTGGCTTGGCTGGATTGACTGGCTGGGCAGCTTGGCTGGTTTTGGTGGCAGGTTGGCTAGCCTGGCTTGGCTGTCTGTGTGGCTTGGCTAGCTTCGCCGGCTACCTGGCTTGGCTGGCTTGTCCGGCTGGCTGGCTTGGCTGGCTTTGCTGTCTGGGTGGCTGGCTGGCTTGGCTGGCTTGGTTGCTTGGCTGGCTTGGCTGGCTGGGTGGCTTGGCTGGCTTGGCTGGCTGGCTGGCCGGCTGGCTTGGGTGGCTTGGCTGGTTGGGTGGCTGGGTGGCTTTTCTGGCTTGGCTGGCCGGCTGGCTTGGCTGGCTGGATGGCTTGGCAGGCATGGCTGGCTTGGCTCGCTGGCTGACTTGGCTGGCTTGGCTGTCTTGGGTCCCTGGCTGGTTTGGCTAGCTTGGCTGGCAGGCTGTCTTGGCTGGCTTGGCTGACTTGGCTGGCTGGGTGGCTTGGCTGGCTGGCTTGGCTGGCTGGGTGGCTTGGCTGACTTGGCTGGCTGGCTGGCTTGACTGGCTTGGTTGATTGGCTGGCTTGGCTCCCTGGCTTGGGTGGCTTGGCTGGCTGGCTTGGCTGGCTTGGCTGGCTTGGCTGGCTGGCTGGCTTGGCTGGCTTGGCTGGCTTGGCTGGCTGGGTGGCTTGTCTGGCTTGGCTGGCTGGCTTGCTTGGCTGGCTTGGCTGTCTGGCTGGCTTGGCTGGTTGGCTCGCTTGGTTGGCTGCCTGGCTTGGCTTGCTTGGCTGTCTCGCTTGCTTGGCTGGCTAGGCTAGCTTGGCTGGCTGGCTGGCCGGGTGGCTGGCCTGGCTTGGCCAGCCAGGTGGCTTGGCTGGCTTGGTTGGCTGGCCGGCTTCGCTGGCTGGCTGGCTTGGCTGGCTTGGCTCTCTTGGCTTGCTGGCAGGCTTGGCTGGCTTTGATGACTGGGTGGCTTGGCTGGCTTGACTGGCTGGGCGGCTTGGCTGGCTTGGGTGGCAGTGTGGCTAGCCTGGCTTGGCTGGCTTTGTGGCTTGGTTGCCTTTGCCAGCTGTGTGGCTTGGCTGCCTTTGCCAGCTGGGTGGCTTGGCTGTCTTAGCTGGCTGGCTGGCTTGGCCAGCTGGCTGGCTCGGGTGGCTTTGCTGGCTGGTTGGCAGGCTGGCTTGGCCGGCTGGGTGGCTTGGCTGGCTTGGCTGGCTGGGTGGGTTGGCTGGCTTTGCTGGCTGTGTGGCTTGAGTGGCTTGGCTGGCTGGCTGGCTTGGCTGGCTTGGCTGGCTGGCTAGCTTGGCTGCCTGGCTGGATGGCTGACTTGGCTGGCTGACCTGGCTGGCTGTCTTGGCTGGCTTGGCTGGCTGGCTGGCTTGGCTGGCTGGCTGGGTGGGTGGATTGGCTGGCTTGCCTGGCTGGGTGGCTTGGTTGGCTTGGCTGGCTGGGTCCCTTGGCTCACTTGGCTGGCTGGCTGGCTGGCTGGGCAGCTTGGCTGGCTTGGGTGGCTGGCTGGCTTGGCTGGCTGGGAGGCTTGGTTGGCTTGTGTGCCAGGGTGGCTAGCTTGGCTTGGCTGGCTGTGTGGCTTGTCTGGCTTTGCCAGCTGGGTGGCTTGGCTGTCTTGGCTGGCTGGCTGTCTTGGCCAGCTCTCTGGCTTTGCTGGCTTTGCTGGCTGGCTGTCTGGCTGGCTTGGACGGCTGGGTGGCTTGGCTGGCTTGGCCGGCTGGGTGGCTTGGCTGCCTTGGCTGGCTGGCCATCTTCGCTGGCTGGCTGGCTTGGATGGCTTGGTGGCTTGGCTGGGTTCGCTGGCCGGGTGGCTTGGCTGCCTTGGCTGGCTGGCTGACTTGGCTGGCTAGGCTAGTTTGGCCGGCCGGCCGGCTTGGCTGGCTGGCAAGCTGGCCCGCTTGGCTGTCTAGCTGGCTTGGCCGGCTTGCCTGGCTGACTGGCTTGGCTGGTTGGCTGGCTTGGCTGGCTTTGCTGGCTGGGTGGCTTGGCTGGCTTGGCTGGCTTGGCTGGCTTGCTGGCCGGGTGGCCGGCCTGGCTTGGCCAGCCAGGTGGTTTGGCTGGCTTGGTTGGCCCGCCGGCTTCGCTGGCTGGCTGGCTTGGCTGGCTTGGCTGGCTTGGCTCTCTTGGCTTGCTGGCTGGCTTGGCTGGCTTTGATGACTGGGTGGCTTGGCTGGCTTGGATGACTGGGTGGCTTGGCTGGCTTGACTGGCTGGGCAGCTTGGCTGGCTTGGGTGGCAGGGTGGCTAGCCTGGCTTGGCTGGCTGTGTGGCTTGGTTGGCTTTGCCGGCTGGGTTGCTTGGCTGTCTTGGCTGGCTGGCTGGCTTGGCCGGCTGGCTGGCTTGGCTTGCTTCGCTGGCTTGGCTGGCTGGCTGGCCAGGTGGCTTCCCTGGCTTGGCCCGCCAGGTGGCTTGGCTGTCTTGGCTGGCTGGCTGGCTTGGCTGCCTGGCTTGGCTGGCTTGGCTGCCTCGCTGGCTTGGCTGGCTTGGCTGGTTTGGCTCGCTTGGCTGGCTGGCTGGCTTGGGTTCCTAGGGTGGCTGGCTGGCTTGACTGGCTTGGCTGGCTGGGTGGCTTGGCGGGCTTGGCTGGCTGGCTGGCTTAGCTGATTGGCTGGCTTGGCTGGTTTGGCTGGCCGGCTGGCTGGGTGGTGGCCTGCCTGGCTGACTGACTTGGCTGGCATGGCTGGCCGGTTGGCTTGGCTGTCTTGCCTGGCTTTGCTGGCCGGGTGGCTTTGCTTGCTTGGTTGGCCGGGTGGCTTTGCTGGCTTGGTTGGCCGGCCGGCTTCACTGGCCGGCTGGCTTGGCTGGCTTGGCTGGCTTGGCTGGCTTGGCTGGCTGTCTTGGCTGGCTTGGCTGGCTTGCTGGCTTGGCTGGCTTCGCTGGCTGGCCAGCTTTGCTGGCTTGGCTCTCTTGGCTTGCTGGCTGGCTTTGCTGGCTTTGCTGGCTGGGTGGCTTGGCTGGCTTGACTGGCTGGGAGGCTTGGCTGGCTTGTGTGGCAGGGTGGCTAGCCTGGCTTGGCTGGCTGTGTGGCTTGGCTGGCTTTGCCAGCTGGGTGGCTTGGCTGTCTTGGCTGGCTGGCTGGCTTGGGTGGCTTTGCTGGCCGGCTGGCTGGCTGGCTTGGCCGGCTGGGTGGCTTGGCTGGCTTGGCTGGCTGTGTGGCTTGAGTGGCTTGGCTGGCTGGCTGGCTTGGCTGGCTTGGCTGGCTGGCTAGCTTGGCTGGCTTGGCTGGCTGGCTGGCTTGGCTGGCTGGCTGGATGCCTGACTTGGCTGGCTGACTTGGCTGGCTGTCTTGGCTGGCTTGGCTTGCTGGCTGGCTTGGCTGGCTGGGCTGGGTGGCTGGCTGGCTGGGTGGACTGGCTGGATGGCCTGGCTGGGTGGCTTGGTTGGCTTGGCTGGCTGGGTCCCTTGGCTGGCTTGGCTGGCTGGCTGGCTGGGTCGATTGGCTGGCTTGCCTGGCTGGGTGGCTTGGTTGGCTTGGCTGCCTGGGTCCCTTGGCTGGCTTGGCTGGCTGGCTGGCTGGGTGGCTTGGCTGGCTTGGGTGGCTGGCTGGCTTGGCTGGCTGGCTGGCTGGGTGGCTTGGCTGGATTGACTGGCTGGGCAACTTGGCTAGCTTTGGTGGCAGAGTGGCTAGCCTGGCTTGGCTGGGTGTGTGGCTTGGCTAGCTTCGCCGGCTGCCTGGCTTGGCTGACTTGGCCGGCTGGCTGGCTTACCCGGCCTGCTGGCTTGGCTGGCTTGGCTGGCTGGGTGTCTTGGCTGGCTTGGCCGGCTGGTTGTCTTGGCTGGCTTGGCAGGCCGGCCGGCTTGTCTATCTTGGCTGGCTGACTGGCTTGTCTGGCTTGGCTGGCTGGCTGGCTTGGCTGGCTTGGCTGGCTGGCTGGCTTGGCTGCCTGGCTGGCTTGGTTGGCTTGGCTGCCTGACTGGCTTGGCCGGCCTTGCAGGCTGACTTGGCTGGCTTGCCTGGTTGGCTATCTCTCCCAGGCTGCAGTGCAGTGTTGTGATCTTGGCTCACTGCAACCTCTGCCTCCCAGGTTCAAGCAATTCTCCTGCCTCAGCCTCCCAAGTAGCTGGGATTACAGGCCTGAGCAACCTCACCTGGCTGATTTTTGTACTTTTAGTAGAGATGGGATTTCACCATATTTTGCACTCCAGTGTGGATGACATAGGGAGACTGTGTCTCAAAAGAAAAAAAAAAAGAATTTATACATTGCCATACAGATTCACACACATACACTCATATTCACAAACACAGAAGTACGATAAATGCAGGGGTACACACAAACCCCATCAGAAAAACACACTTCCATAAAACACAGGAATGCACGCTCACACAGAAACACGCATGGAAACACACATTGTCTTACAGACTCACAGACACACTCATCATCACATAAACAGGCACACACACAGCCACACAAGCACACACCCACACCCACTCCCACACGGCACCCACGCGCTCATGCACACAGGTAGAACAGGCCTGCATTACCTGATAATGCAGTTAAATCAGACGTGATGCTGCCTGCCGAGGAGACCTGAAGGCTTCCCATGAATAGGCTTTCGGATGAGAGGTCTCTGGGTGCATTTGGTGACACCCCAGGCAGTGGGGGAGACGTCCAGGATGGAAGGCCAGCCACAGCCAGCCTTGCCCAAGGATGCCACGTCCATTTGCTTCAGTAGGATCTGCATCCTGTAAACCCTGGTTCCTGCCTCTCCAGGACACCCCACTGAGGTCAGCACACTCCCCAGGTTTAGAAGGGGTCTCTCAGTGAAATTTGAGACACCCCAGGCAGAAGTGGGGACGCCACAACCAGCTCTGCCCGCGGATGCCACGTCCATTTGCTTCAGTAGGATCTGCACCTTGGAAACCCAGGTTCCTGCCTCTCCAGGACACCCCACTGAGGTCAGCACACCCTCCAGGTTTACAAGCGGTCTCTGGGTACATTTGGTGACACCGCAGGGAGAGGGGGGATGCTAGAGCCATCTCTGCCCGCGGATGCCATGTCCATTTGCTTCAGTAGGATCTGCACCCTGTAAACCCTGGTTTCTGCCTCTCCAGGACACCCTACTGAGGTCAGCACCCCCCACCCCCCGCCCCCAGATTTGTCCAGCTTCGCTCTCTGAGGAGAGACCCAGAAAGACCACATTCGGTGGAATTCTGGCTATAACCTTTTGTGGCCAGCAAGAAGGATCACCAAGCTGTCCTGTTACCTTGCTGGAGTGGTCACTGGTTTCACGCTTGGCCCCCGTGCAGTGAGTGCCTGGGCCAGGCTTGATTCCTGGAGCTCCAGTGAAATTTGAGCTTGGAGCTCATGCCCGCACCATCCAGAAAGCAGAAGGCAGCCGGCCCGGGCTGTACGGTTCGTAGAATCAGAGAGAACACTGCTTGCCTTCGTGTCTGTACCACAATAAATCTGCCAACTGCGGTCAAAGTCTCTGGATTCCTGCCCCTTCATTTTATTTTGTCTATAACAGAGCAGAAGGAGTGAGAAAGATTTTGCTTCCTATTTTGTTTTGCAAAGCGCTTCTAAGAAAAACAACCCGCGTTCTGAAAACGAGATTCTGAGTGTCCCCTGGGCATGATGAAAACAAACTTTGGGAATCCAAGGGCCTGAGAGGCAGAGTGAATGTCATTCGCATTTCCCTGCGAATGACAAAGTCACTTTTTATTTATTATTATTATTATTATTGTAGATTCAGGGGATCCACGGGCAGCTTTGTGACCTGGGGATATTGTACGATGCTGAGGTTTGGGGTATGAATAATCCCGTCACCCAGGCACTGAGCATTGTACATTCCTGAGGTATATAATGTGTACTAAAAATAAAATGTATATTTATATATGCACTAATGATTCAACTTGATTCCTTGTAATTAAGAAAAACAAACCCCAAATTCTAGAGGAGTTCTAGAAATATGTAAGAAGAGAGGCCAGGCGCAGTGGCTCATGCCTGTAATCCCAGCACTTTGGGAGGCCGAGGCAGGTGGATCACCTGAGGTCAGGAGTTCGAGACCAGCCTGGCCAACATGGTGAAACCCCGTCTCTGCTAAAAATACAAAAATTAGCCAGGTGTGGTGGCGGGTGCCTGTAGTCCCAGCTACTTGGGAGGCTGAGGTAGAAGAATTGCTTGAATCCAGGAGGCAGAAGTTGTAGGGAGCTGAGATTGCACCACTGCACTCCAGCCTGGGTCACAGAGCGAGACTCCATCTCAAAAAAATAAAAAGAGAGAGAGAGAGAAAAAACAAACAAGCAAGAAAATGCAACAGAAAAATCCGTGACCCAAAGATCTCTCCAGTTGCTGCCTTCTGCCTGAAATTCAAAGAATCTCAGGGTAACTTTTCAACCCTTGTACCCCCACCCCTGCTTCCTGCTCTATTAGTCCTGAGGGTCTGTGGTGCCCCTTCATTCTGTCCAGGTGCAGGCAATGTTTAGCTCCCACCTATAAGCGAGAACATGTGGTGTTTGATTTTCTGTTCCTGGCGTTAATTCACTAAGCATAGCGCCCTTCAGCTTCATCCATGTGACTGCAAAGGGCATGATTTTATTCTTGTTCATGGCTGTGTAGTATTCCATGATGCGGAAGGACCACATTTGCTTTATCTAATTGAGAACATGTGGTATTTGATTTTCTGTTTCTGGCATCAATTCACTAAGCATAATTCCCTTCAGCTTTATCCATGTTGCTGCAAAGGGCATGATTTTATTCTTCTTCATGGCTATGTAGTATTCCATGATGTGGAAGGACCACATTTGCTTTATCTAGTGAAGAACATGTGGTATTTGATTTTCTGTTCCTCGTATTGAGTCACTAAGCATAATTCCCTTCAGCTGCGTCCATGTGGCTGCAAAGACATGATTTTATTCTTTTTCATGGCTGTGCAGTGTTCCATGGTGTAGAAGGGCCAAAATTGCTTTATCCAGTCAAGAACACATGGTATTTGATTTTCTGTTCTTGTGTTAATTCATTAAGCATAATGCCCTCCAGCTACATCCATGTGGCTGCAAAGGACATGATTTTATTCTTTTTCATGGCTGTGTAGTATTCGATGCTGTAGAAGAACCACTTTTGCTTTATCCATTACCCCACTGATGGGCAACTGGGTTGATTCCATGACTTTCCTATTGTAAGTCATGCTGTGATGAGCCTTACAGGGCCGGGCACTGTAATCCCAGCACTCTGGAGGGCTGAGGTGGGCAGATCACCTGAGGTCAGGAGTTCGAGACCAGCCTGATCAACATGGTGAAACCCTATCTCTACTAAAAATACAAAAATTAGCCAGGCATGGTGGCACATGTCTGTAATCCCAGCTGCTCAGGAGGCTGAGGCAGGAGAATCACTTGAACCCAGGAGGCAGAGGTTGCAGTGAGCCGAGATTGCTACTGCACTCCAGCATGGGCAATAGAGCGAGACTCCGTCTCAAAAAACAAAAAACAAAAAACAAACAAACAAACAAAAAAAAAAACAAGGAATTTTACCATGCATGTGTCTTTTTGGTAGAATGACTTCTTTTCCTTTGGGTAGATGCCCAGTCTTGGAATTGCTGGTGCAAATGGTGGAGCAGTTTAGATTCAGGAGGTACATGTACAGGTTTCTTACATGGGTACGATGTGTGATGCTGAGGTCTAGGGTATGAGTGATCCCATCACCCAGGTAGTGAGCATAATACCCCACAGTTGGTTTTTTCAACTCTTGTCCTTCTACATTCCTCTCTCCCCCTAACTAGACCCCAGTATCTGTTCCCTTCTCTGTGTCTACATATACGCAACATTTAGCTCCCACTTAAAAGTGAGAACACGCAGCATTCTGTTAATTTACTTAAGATAATGGCCTCCACACTGTTCACAATAGCAAAGATGTGGAACCAACCCAAATGCTCATCAGTGATACACTGGATAAAGAAAATGTAGCACATAGACACTGTTGGCTGGGCGCGATGGCTCACGCCTGTAATCCCAGCACCGAGGTGGGTGGATCACCTGAGGTCAGAAATTCAAGACCAGCCTGACCAGCATGGTGAAACCCCGTCTCTACTAAAAATACAAAAACTGGCCGGGCGTGGTGGTGCATGGCTGTAATCCCAGCTACTCGGGAGGCTGAAGCAGGAGAATTGCTCCAACCCAGGAGGCAGAGATTGCAGTGAGCCAAGATCGTGCCACTGCACTCCAGCCTGGGCAACAGAGTAAGACTTGGTCTCAAATAAACAAAACAAACAAACAAAGCACATAGACACTGTGGAATACTATACAGCCATGAAAAAGGATGAGTTCACGTCCTTTGCAGGGACATGGATGAAGCTGGAAACCCTCACGTTCAGCAAATTGACACAGGAACAGAAAACCAAACACTGCATGTTCTCATTCATAAGTGGGAAGTGAACAATGAGAACACATCGACCCAGAGAGGGGAACACCACACACTGGGGCCTGTTGCAGGGGTGTGGGACTGGGGGAGGGGCAACATTATGAGAAATACCTAATGTAGATGACGGGTTGATGGGTGCAGCAAACCGCTATGGCACATGTATATCTATGTAACAACCCTGCATATTCTGCACATATACCCCAGAACTTAAAGTAGAATAGAAAAAATAAAAAAATAATAAAAATAATTTAAAAAGATAATGGCCTCGAGCTACATCCGCGTTGCTGCAAAAAAACAAAAAAACATGATTTTGTTCCTTTTCAGGGTTGCGTAGTATTCCATGGTGTAGATGTACTGCATTTTCTTTGAGGGTGGAGGGTGGGAGGAGGGAGAAGATCAGCAAAAATAACCTGTGGCTGGGTGTGACAGCTCACACCTGTGTTCTCAGCACTTTGGGAGGCCGAGGTGGGTGGATCACCTGAGGTCAGGAGTTTGAGATCAGCCTGGCCAACATGGCAAAACCCTATCTCTACCAAAAGTACAAAAATTAGCCGGGCATGGTGGTGCACACCTGTAATCCCGGCTCCTCTGTAGGTTGAGGCAGGAGAATCCCTTGAACCCAGGAGGTGGACATTGCAGTGAGGCGAGATCACGCCACTGCCCTCCAGCCTGGGCCACAGAGTGGGACTCCATCTCAAAAAATAATCATAAAAATAATAATAATAACCTGTTAGGCTTAGGACCTAGGTTGATTCCATTACAAAAAATAAAAGAAAAGAAAAAGAAAAAACTAACTTTTTAAAAGAAGGATCTCTCTGTTCAAAAACAAAACCAATGCCCTGTCAGGAAAGATGTTCTGTGTTTTTCTGGTAAAGCTGGAAGGAACCTACAAGAAGGAGTCACCCCATAAAATTAGTGGAGCAGCATTGCCTCTTGGGGTGAGGGCTGCTTCTGTTAGGCCACCAGGATGAGTGCCTTCCTGGGGAGTGTGGTTCATCCTACACCATCCAGGAAGCAATTCCTGCCCCCAAATCACCTGCCAGCTTCTGCCCTGTAAGTAAAATCCCCAGCAAGCAGGCAGCAGGGAGCTGCTTGCCTTGGAAGGCAGCTGAAGTCTCTGCCCACCACCCAGACTGTGTCCTCTGGGCAAGGCCAGGGCTTCCAGTTGGATGGTTTTCACATTAGCGGCTGCTGTTTAGAGTCATCAACATTGGCCAGGCGCGGTGGCTCACGCCTGTCATCGCAGCACTTTGGGAAGCCGAGGCGGGCGGATCACAAGGTCAGGGACCAGCCTGGCCAATATGGTGAAACCCTGTCTCAACTAAAAAAAAAATACAAAAATTAGCTTGGTGTGGCTGGGCATGGTGGCTCATCCCTGTAATCCCAGCACTTTGGGAGGCCGAGGCGGGCGGATCATGAGGTCAGGAGATCGAGATCATCCTGGCTAACACGGTGAAACCCCGTCTCTACTAAAAACACAAAAAATTAGCCAGGCACGGTGACAGGCGCCTGTAGTCCCAGCTACTCGTGAGGCTGAGGCAGGAGAATGGCGTTAACCTGGGAGGCGGGGTTTGCAGTGAGCCCAGATCGCGCCACTGCACTCCAGCCTGGGCGATATAGAGTGAGACTCTGTCTCAAAAAAAAAAAAAAAAAAATTAGCCTGGTGTGGTGGTGGGCACCTGTAATCCCAGCTACTCAGGAGGCTGAGGCAGGAGAATTGCTTGGACCCTGGAGGCAGAGGTTGCAGTGAGCCGAGATCGCGCCATTGCACTCCAGCCTAGACAACAGAGCAAGATTCTGTTGCAAAAACAAACAAACAAACAAAAAGAATCATCCACATTGCCATGGCCCAATCTCTTCCCAGACTTGTCAAATCTTTACCACTGGACCTCCATGTTCTAGTTTCAAAGCTCTGCTGGCCACAGTGGCTCATGTCTGTAATCCCAGCACTTTGGGAGGCTGAGGTAGGAGGACTGCTTGAACCCAGGGGCGTGAATCCATCATAGGCAACATAGTGATAATAGTGTTAAATGAGAGCCCGTGTCCAGTAATTCCCCAAATATCTGAGAATTTTCTTTTCTCTAAGTCACAGTCATCCTGGTAGAAGGCTGTAGGTCCCTTTGGGGAAGACTGGGAAAAAGATTAACAATGTAAATTTTTGGCAATGTAGTAGCGTACTTCCCCAAGATCACCCAGCCTCCCCTTCACTTAAGGGGTTGTGGCCTGTGAACTGGCTCAAGTCTGGGAATTGATTGAGGGTTTTAGATCTGTGTTTCATTAATTTGAGTTAGTCTTTTCTTCAGTTGACCTAGAATTCTTCATTTTTTAAAGAACAACTAAGACTTTGGTACAGCCCATTAGCTCTCCCTGTGGATACCATGGACTACACAATGCCGTGGGTTTCTGTGAGTCAAACCATTCTGACTGCTGCTTTGACACTGCTTTCCACTGTGGTGACCACACCCACCTCATCTTTGGTGATTAAGGACAGCCCATGTTCCCTGCCACCCCAGGATTCAATTATCCTCATTTTATTTAAAGATCCCAGTCCAGTGGCTGCAGTTCCTGCTGTTAACATTTTGCCTACTGAGAGCACAAGCTCAAAGCTCTTCCAGGATACTGGGCTGCTCTCACAATATTCTTTCTCACGATCGTTGTGAGAAGTATGTTCTGTAGACCCTCCAGTGTGAGTGAGCAGGTCTGACATAATAAATCCAGTCTCCCTGAGTTTTTGCGTACCTTCCTGTACACATAAACCAAGGAAGTTGTGGCATCTCAACTTTATGTACCTTAGGTAAACTCTGATTCTGTTTCAGCCAACCAACCAAGACACCAAACAAATAAGCAAACAGCCAACTAATCAACCAACAAGCAAGCAAGCAACAAACCAACCAAACAACCAAGCAAGGAAGCAAGCACCAACCAACCAAGCAAGCAACCAACCAAGTAAGCAACCAACCAAGTAACTGATCAAACCAACCCTTGGAGTCCTTTCTAAAGCTTTGACCTACAACCCTGAATCCAGAATCTCTGTTTAGTGGGCCAACATTAATAAATTTAGCTGAATACAACTTTATGTTACTTCCACCATGGTGCCACACACTTAATATCCATTCCCACATATATTCTCCAGATTTTTTTCTGTATAAATTGTGTGTGTGTGTGTGTAGAAAGAGAGCATCGACTGAAAAATCACACTATTTTATAAACTTAGAAAAGAGAGCTTTATTTCTTATAAAGGTTTGCAGCCTGCAAGGTGGCCCTTATGACAGGCTGGGAAGTGTGGCCTACAGCCAAGGCCAGAGGCAGGCATTTCCAGGGAGGGAAGGAGAGGACAGGAATTTGAGCTGAATGAGTTGGCTACATATACATACTCAATAGGATATCAGAGGAGCTATATCATTTTATGAGAATACTCATTAGAGAGGACGTAACAGATGCATATTCAATAAACATGCATGTTCATTCTGGGGTGGAGACTTGACATTTAAGTGTATTATAATTAGGCCCTACACATCAGAAAGTGAAGCAGGGACATGAAGGTACTCAGCCTCTGTAAAGGCACAGCCTCTAAAACTGGCCAGAACCAGTCCATGGAGGATGGTCTCTTATCAGGAGAAAGTTACTGAAATCAGTCCCTTGTCCAGTGAAAGCTGTCATTAAGGTTGGTGGGGCAGGAGATCAGTTACTCAGCCTCTGTGAACTGGGTGAGTTGTAACTGTTTTAATCTTGCTTCTGTCACAGCCAGTGCTTGCTTGGCTGCTAGAGAAAAATAAAAACCATGTGGTAGTTAGAATCTAGTTTATGCTTTAAGAGTAGGGTACAAGACTTAACCCTCGCCTGGCATGGCCCTAGGTCCTGTTTATAATTTGGGGTCTTATTGCCACAAAGAGTCTGTTCTGTCAGTCTCATGATCTCTATTTTAACATTAATGCTGTTCAGTCGTTGGGTCTAAACCATAAGAGGGAATGAGGTACAGGGAGGTATGTCTGACCTCCTGTCCTGTCATGGCCAAGAACTGAATTTTAAGATTTATTTGAGGTTCCGTTGGCCAAAAGGGGGTCTGCTAAGTCGGGTGGGGGACTTAGGATTTTATTTTTAGTTCTCAAGGGAGATAAAATAATTTAATCCATTGGCCCCTGTGACTGTGGGACTAACGTGGCTGTGATCTGTCGGACAGACTTCAGGCTGGCACCCAGGCAAAATTCTATGCTGTAGTAAATGAGTCATGCACATTTGTAACAACACGTACATAACAATGTCACAAAATACTTTCATGGTGACACCTAGATTAGTGTTTTATTGAATAGCTGATGATATAAACTGGCTCATTTGGTGCCAAGACTGACCATCACCACCATACCAAGGTCATCACTGATCAGAGGCCTAACCCAAGGAGGGGGTCATGTGCAGGCCCAGCGGTGGGGAGGAAAGATGCCGCAGAGGAGACGGATGCCCACAGAGGCCTCTGAGCGGATACCATGCTCACTAAGTGGTAAGTATAGACTCAATGTAGGCTGTAAGCTCTCCCCCTGTGCAAATGGGACCCCATCCACTTGAGAGTCAAGGGTCTGTTTGGGTGGCAGGGATAGCCACTTCTGAAGGTAGAAAGGAAAATAAGCCACCAAATTGGTACCTTTCTGTGAAATGGACATCGTGCTCAGAATCTCCATTTTCCCCACAACCTGGAGGAATAAGTACTGTCATCTGCATTTTATAGCTGAGGAATCTGACTGAACAAAATTGAATTACTCACCTAAGCAATTAGCAATTAACCAAGTCTTTCTGACTCAGAAACCCAGCTGTTGCCTGTTCATATCCAGCCCCTGTATTGGTGTCAAGATCTGGCCTGTTCTCAATGCAGCAAGATCCAGGCAGATCACACTGGACTCCCAGCACTGAATCTGGCTCAAGGGGACATCAAATTTGACTGGGTCATGGGGCTCAGGAGCATCACTCTCAAAAATAGCAGTACAGGAAGAGGCGATGGCCCTAAACAGCATTTGCAGGCAGATCCCATGTTAATCGTAAGGGTCAGGACTCTCTCACTTCTCTGTCTCTCTCTCTGTCTCTCCTCTAGGGCTGACCCCACATTGGACACCACTGCTTCCATGTCCATCACACACCACAGCTGCCTTTTCTTCTGCCTGCTTATGGGAAAGTCCCCTCCTCTCCTCCGTTTTCTTCTCTTCCTGCCCTATCACACCGTGCACTTCTCCCTTTCCTTAAAGAACCACCATCAACTTTAGGAGGAGGGAAAGGGGTGGCTCTGGCAGGAAAAGCCAGAATCCCCTCTAGCCAACAGAGAGAGAGAGGAATGGCTGCATGTTTTCTCCCCCAATCCAAGGCACTGGGTCTTGGCTGAGTTGCAGGTTCCAAGCTGCTCTCCTGCTGTGTCGGTGAGTTCTGGTCAACCTGCAACCTCCCGATGTGGCCACTGCAGTTCATCGAGTCTTCAGGGACTCCCCATGGCCTAGAGTGCTTTGCCTTGCTTACACGGGAGAGGAGAATGGATTTATAGAGAACATCATCTAAATCCAACTTGACCATTGTGTGGCCACACTTGCTAGATGGCTATAGTCTAAATCTAGCATTGTAGAAAGACGGGGGAGCTTGGAGCTGCACAAACCCAGGTCTGGAACTGGCTCCTTACCTTGGAAGGTGAATGATCCTGGCAGGACTTAGCCTCCCTGGGCCTCAGTTTCTTTATCTGTTTCATGGGAATGAGGATCTCTGCTGGTTGGTTGGGTGATGCGGGGGCTGTGTGAAAACAGCTTGTCAATACAAGCCAAAATAGAAATATTTCTCCACAGAGTATGAAGGTCAAATGAGAGAATACATTTAAATTAAATGGAAAATTAAAATGGCAAAAAAGGCAAAGCTGTATTGAAAGTTCTGAGCTTCTCTATAAGGAGCTTTTTGACTATGTAAGAATCCTGTACTCGTTCCCCCTAAATACAAAAAAAAAAAAAAAAAAAAAAGAAGTTGAAGGAGGCAGAAGGGAGAGTGATGCACGATGGGCGAGGACTTCACCTGCTGTTGCTGGCTTTGAGGATAGAGAAAGAAGGCCACAAACCTAGAAGCTGGAGCCCCTAGAAGCTAGAAAAGGCAGGGAGCCGATTCATCCCTTAAGCCTCCAGAAGGGACATAGCCCCGCTAGCACCTTGATTTTAGCCCAGTGAGATCCTCTTAGAATTTTGGCAACCAGAACTATAAGACAGAAATGGAAGCCACTGAGTCTGTAGCTGTTTGTTGCAGCAGCAACAGAAAACTAATGCAGAGCCCAAGAAATCACTGGTGATGAGATGGCGAAAGTGGGCTCAGGAGGTCTGGATCTGTGATGAGATGGGGGAAGTGGACTCAGGAGGTCTGGATCTGAGGTGCGGATCTGGAGTGGAAGGGGAATTCATTTGTTCATTGTCTATCCTTTTGCATTGATTGAGTTTTTTTCTATATATATGTGTGAATTTTCACAATAACAGTTTTTTCCAAAATAAAATATAAGAACAAAAGGGGCTTTTTGCAACCCAAATCCTATCTATGTCTGAGTCCACTTGTATTGAATGAGTCTTTCTGCTAACGTCCTTATATTTGGGTGACAATCTGAATGTCAGTGACCAATCGGGGCAGAGGCAAACCTTGGAGTGGGCAGGGCATCCTGAGGGCCCTGATTCCTGCCATGAGTCATAACCCTTTAGGTGCCAGACCACGGGGAGGTCCAGGGGTTGCAGGGGAGGGCTGTGCATCTGCAATGACTCTCAGGGGGCTCCTGGTGGTGGCAATTGGTGAATCTGCACAGTGGTGTTTCAATATTGTCACAACCCTGCTGTCTCTCATGCTCTCAAAAAGCATTTCTCTTACCTGTGACAGACTTCCTATACCTAACAGCTTGCAAAAGTGTTCCAGGTTAATGAGAATAATCTCTCGGAGCCATACCTCCCTGCTTGGGGTCTCAGTTTCCCCAACTGTCTCCAGACAAGTTAGGCTAGAAGGCCCCTGAGCCTCAGCCCCTCTATACCCCTCCTGTCACCCAGACCTGATCTGGGTCTTGCACCCTGGGTGCAGCAATGACAGGGGTGGGCAGGGGCTGGCTCTGGGCCAGAGGACCCTTTCTGATGGACTTCAGCTGTTGGCCTTGCAGGGGAGACAGATCAACCTCACAAGAGTCATACGGTGAGTAGCGGTGGGCAAATCCATCCCCCTCGTCTTAGATTTATGGGGAGACAGACAAAGAGGAGACACTCCAGGAAGACCTGCAGGTGGGAGTACCAGGTTGAAACCAAGGACACCTTCCTGGAGGAGCTGCTGCTTGAGCCAGCTCTGAGAACAGGTGGGGACAGGACTGGAGAGGAGGAGGGGGTCCCCTATGAGCAAAGACTGGCCACCACCCCATCTAACACCCCCACAGGGCCCCTGTGGCATCCCTGTCCCGTCCCTGTCACCACCCAGTTTTTCCCTCTGGACCCAGGAATTCAAAGTAAGCAAGGAGGTCCGCTGCTCCAGTTGGCTGCAAATAATTACAACCTTGAGCCCAAGCAGCACTTTGGGTCCTGGTTTGGGACCATGAAGCGGCTCGGTGAGACTGAGAGGTAAGGCCAGGGCAGGAATTGGGACAGTAGGATTGAACTCTCCCTGGGGGCCAGCCTCAGAAAGCCTGTGGCCATAGCCTCTTGGCCAACATCAGATCCTGTGGTCTGGCAATGCCTGGGGTACCCAGACCTCACTCTGGACAGGCCCTGGGAGGGGGCCCTGGTGAGATTCCTGGCAGCCTCACAGCCACTCTTCTGTCCGTAGCTACAACCTGTCATGCCAGCTGGAGGCTCCATCCCAGTTGGCTGGGAGCACAAAGGCCAGGAAGATAGACATCACCCACCACAGGGGCCAGCCGGGGCCTGAGCCAGGGCAGGCAGAGGTTGGCTGCCTTGGGATATGGGTGGGCTCAGGGAGTCAGACAGCAAGGGACTAGCCTCCCATCCTACTGCTGACCAGACCTGTGACTGGGGAGAGTCACCTTACTTCTCTGGGCCTCAGTTTCCCCCTCTGTGGAGTGACGCTAAATGATCTCTCTGGAGACGGGGATCAATAGGGCACTGGTGATTGACCAGGCACTCAGCACATGCCTGGAGCACAGTGCAGGACTGTGGTGGGGAGGTGGCCTGAGATCCTGGGGAGTCACCCATGTGTGCCTGCCCTTCCGACCAGCCACCAGGCCCTCAGGGCAGAGCCCACTACCAGCAGCAGCTCACACCCCGAGACCAGCTCAGAGGCGGCCCCTACCTCAGCAGCAGGGACATCACGGACGCTTTAAGCTGGTACTAGGGTGGCTTCTCCAGCTCCCACGTGGAGAGGGGTCCCAGCTGAGTCCCACTCATGTGGAGTCTCATGCCCATGAAAGTGCCATTCACCACTGGCCAGGCTCATGAGGCCGCATGAGAGGGGGGTCACTGGGGAGGAGATATCGGGGGAACAGAGAAGACGGTTGAATTTTTGTATAATAGGCAGTGCAAGTGTTTACTGTTTGGGAGGGGAAAGGTTTGTTATTATTAGCAATGCTACGCTTGAATATTATACTAAAATCCAGTCTCTCTATAACCTGGGAGTTGCTCTTCTGTTCTTTCTTTTCCTGTCTTAATTAAAATGAGATGCAGACTCTCACGGTCCACAGTCAATTAAGAAATCTTGCACGGCCATCAGGTTATGTCTTGGAGAGCAGAGTTTCAGTACCATCAGCCTGGCAAGGAGCTGGGCCTGCTCCTCAGAGCTCCCGGGACTGCGAGATTTGGCATGTTCACAGGGCACCGTCACAGCCTCTGAAACATGCTGTCTTTAAAGACTTTTGCAGTGGCTCACTCACTCACAGTGGGACGCGGTGGCTCACTCCTGTAATCCCAGCACTTTGGGAGGCAGAAGCGGGTGGCTCACTTGAGGTCAGGAGTTAGAGACCAACATGGCCAACATGGCAAAACCCCATCTCTACTAAAAATACAAAAAATTAGCCAGGTGTGGTGTCAGGTGCCTGTAATTCCAGCTACTCAGGAGGCTGAGGTAGGAGAATTGCTTGAACCCAGGAGGCGGAGGTTGCAATGAGCAGAGATCACACCACTGCACTCCAGTCTGGGCAACAAGTGCAAAACTTCATCTGAAAAAAAAAAAAAAAAACACAAAGACATTTGCAAGGACCATGTCCTCACCCAGAATGGTGCCTGCCTTTCTGCAGTTTTTCAGGAAGAGGAAACATTTTCTGCTTCTCTCACTGAGGTTTTTTTTAACCACCCATTAGGAACCTATAGATTTCAGGATCGAACACTGGGATTCCCTCAGCACTAAAGGAGGAAAATTGCAAACAGAGCTGGAAGTGCAATGTGGAAAGGTCAGGCTGAGGAAGGTTCTTAGCCAGTAGACCAAGGGCAGGAAGGACACTGCCTCCTCAGTCTCCCACTAGGGAACTTGTGATTCTTGTCCCCTGATGTCAGAATTCCTTGTCATGTTTGTTTTGTCTCCAAGGAAAGGGTTTGAATTTCAGAATTTAAGGCTAGAGTGGGCCTCGTGCAGTTAACATTAACCCTCTCTCTCCTTCGCTGGCCGAGGTGAGGTCCAGGACCATGTAGTTCTGACATCCACTCTCTCGGGGGATCACCAGTTCACCCATCTCAGCCGGCAAGCTGGGCCCCAGTTTGGCGACAGGCATCTTCCACCCACCTGGGAGGCAGGGTTCAACACTCTGCCTCTGACCTTGTTTCCTTCTTCTGCCACCTGCTTAGGCAACCAGAAGGGGTTGTCCAGCCAGCACCTGGGCTTTAGCGCTCCTCAAGCAGGTGGAGGAAGTTTCAGGCACCTGGCTCCTCAGGTGTCTGCCATCCAGGTGCTCTTCAGGCTTGCCCAGCAGAGCTCTCTTGATCCAGCTAGAACTGGCCAGAACTGACTCACTCAGGAATGTGTAGACTTTGGCATCAGGGGCTGCTTTAATTTGCACAATTTCCAAATACCTCTTTTTTCTTCTTTTTCTGATGAGTCATCTCCCTAGACTTGCATTTTAAAGAGATAGATAGTTATCAGGTTCCAGAGAAGACGTGGTAGAACATTTATATCTCAAAGACACAGAGCTGAGACTTCAGGTTTAGATATTATAATTTGCCTAAACCAAAAAGGAAGGTGTAGGTAAAGTTCTAGTCAAGACAGGATGGCCAGGAAAAACACCTTAACCCAAGGGATGGCTTGCTTTGCTGATTTAAGCCAATGGCTTCTTTATCATAAGACTTCTCAGTGATTTAGTCCTCCCTCTCTTCCAGTGCACAGAGACATACCCCTCCTTACAAATTAAAAATGTTCTTTAGAGATGGAAATTTATTTTACAAAAATGTTTCAAAATAACCAGATGAAAATCATCCTTATGCCAGAAAGACTTTATTTTTTTATTACTAGAAATGAAACAGTAAGTATTTGTTGTATTGACATACTTAGGCTTAGACCTATGTTTAACAAGAAAGCCTAATAATAGCACTGTGGTTAGACTCTAGCCTATTTTTCCAAACCATCATTTTATTATTAAGGAAACAAAGGATCAAATACCTTTCATTCATCTGATATGATCCTTTAAAACACATTCCACCAATAAGTCCTATTTGGAACAGCTGAAAATCTTTTAATAAAACTTTTTAAAGATGAGCTCATGGCTTAGTGTAAATTTCACAAGCTTAATTAGGTCAAGTGGAAGGAACTCAGGTGAGTAGTTGCCCAATCAGAGCCCATTATTTGTAAGTCATCAGCCCCCTCCATGACCTTAAAACTCCACTCTGACCTAATTATTGCAAACCTATACACAACAAAGTGAAAGGATTAATTTTCATTCATCAACCTCTCAATCCCAGATTTTCAAAGAAAAAACCTGTGTAAGGAATACTTACCAAAACCAGACAGGAAAATTAGAGCCTGCATACTTAAGAGTCAAATTTGTTCCACTACAGCCAGGTCGCATACAGTTACATCATTTGGTTCTTCATACACGCTAGAACTGACCAGGACAGAGTTTAGCATAGAAAAACTGTAAGAAATAGGTTCTGAAACATAGAAATTGCAAAGTTCAAAAGGCTATGAAAAAAACTAATGTAAATGAGACTTCCCTCCCTTTGTTTTAAATAAATAGACCCATCAGAGAAATGCAAATCAAAACCACAATGAGATACCATCTCACACCAGTTAGAATGGCGATCATTAATAAGTCAGGAAACAACAGGTGCTGCCGAGGATGTGGAGAAATAGGAACACTTTCACACTGTTGGGACTGTAAACTAGTTCAACCATTGTGGAAGACAGTGTGGCCATTCCTCAGGGATCTAGAACTAGAAATACCATTTGACCCAGCCATCCCACTACTGGGTATATACCCAAAGGATTATAAATCATGCTGCTATAAAGACACATGCACACGTATGTTTATTGTGGCACTACTCACAATAGCAAAGACTTGGAACAAACCCAAATGTCCAAAAACGATAGACTGGATTAAGAAAATGTGGCACATATACACCATGGAATACTATGCAGCCATAAAAAATGATGAGTTCATATCCTTTGTAGGGACATGGATGAAGCTGGAAACCATCATTCTTAGCAAACTATCACAAGGACAAAAAACCAAACACCGCATGTTCTCACTCATAGATGGGAATTGAACAATGAGAACACTTGGACACAGGAAGGGGAACATCACACACCAGGGCCTGTTGTGGGGCGGGGGGAGGGGGGAGGGATAGCATTAGGAGATATGCCTAATATAAATGATGAGTTAATGGGTGCAGCACACCAACATGGCACATGTATTCACATGCAACAAACCTGCACATTGTGCATGTGTACCCTAGAATTCAAAGTATAATAAAAAAATAAAAAAAGAAATAGATGTTCTGTAAAAATATACACAATTTTTACAGACATACATTTATAAGTTGTTTTAATCTTAAAAATTGGGGATATTTCATATTTATAACTAATTATTGAGCCTTAAGTTTTCTTGGCCATTTCTAGGCTAATAAACTAAGAATCATGTAAACTAAGCCAAAGTAGAATAGACATAAAAGTCCTGAACACTTCAACTTCCTATTCTTCAAGAAGTATACTTGGCAAATCTCATTTGAGAGAGGAAAAGCTTTCCTCCACCCTCTGTTTTACAGCGCTGAGGCTTCTCATCACATTTCTATGACTTGTAGCTTAATCCATGTTACATGGTCACTGGCATTATTAGTGCTTCTCTTTTAACACTGTAGGAATTAATCAATTTGGTGGTGTATTTAATTAATTCTATCACTAGAGGATTGTAAAATTACATATATGAATACCTCACTTTAGAGGCCACTTAATTTTTTTCCAAGGGGATATTTGACTATATTTCACTTGTGTCTTAATGATTTTATAATTTAAACCCTAAATTATAAATCTAGAATTTAGAAAGTATATTGCCTCACTGGATTACATTTTTGGAAATATTATTTTATATGTGCACAAATATTACAAAATCACTTTAGACACCTGAAAACTATATTATCTTTTAAAGGCAATATTCTAACATTAAACTGCTATAACAAAATTGTTTGGTGCATTTTTTCTAGTACATTTTGTATATATTACATGTTTAACCTTTTTTTATCCAGCAAATAACTTTTGAGTATCCACTAAGTGCTAGGTTCTGCATTAGTAACTGAATTTAAAGAGTGAAATAACAGACATGGTCTCAGACAATAAAAATTAACATTAGGTCACCTATTTATATATTTTTAAATGGTAATTATGAAAACTTTTTGAGATTTTTAACTAGATAACATTATAATAACACACTTGATGTTGTTAATATTTGCCAGTGAGCAAAAAAGAAAATAAAAAGATGGTTTTATTCAATATACACTTTAAAATTGCAGGAAATAGTCAAGTTTCTCTGCTTTGCAGTTGAATGTCTATGTGTTTTTCTCTGCAACTTGGCTTTTGTGGAGTGAGAGAAACAATTATTCTTCCAGCCCAATGAAGGCAGAAGAGTAACAATAAATCTAATATTTTAAATGCTTATCAAAAGATAGTAAACATATTATTTCAGAATACTGAGATCAATAAGTTGACCTAGAAAAAAAGCCAAACTGACAGTATTACTGAATAAGGAAAGGCCCAAAGAGACAAAATACTTATTATTTTGTAACCTCGGTATGACACAACTTACCCTAACTATAAAGACCCTAAATTACCAAGATGGGTGCTTATAATATGGAGAGTAAAAAAAGTCATTTCACTTTTAGCTTTTTTATTTCTCTCAGAATAAAAAGTGTGTAAGGAGTTGATAAAGAAGTTGATACTATAAGTTAGTACTACAATGACAGCACTTTTCAAGAAAAGACTTTTCTCTCTTACAAATATCATGTTAGCAGTATTTGTTTTCTCCAGAAATAATGAGGAAATAAAAACATAAGTATGTGGGTAATTAGTGTAGTTTCTTAAAGAAATGAGTTAGGCAACAGGCTAATAATGTATACTTCCCTGGCTTTTGAATGCCAACAATCATATTCTTTATAAGGCACAGAGAAGATTTTTCTAAAGAACAAGTATGTGAACCTGAAAAGTAATCACCACTTGGTAGTGACAATATGGATAGGGTGAAGGGCGCCATCAAGAAGCAATGAAAAGGTACATTTGCAGTTAAATTTGAAAACCATGATGTTTAATACATATAGTAATAAAGAATACTTTCTCCTGTTTCAAAATTATTTTAGAATTTAAGATAGAAGCTAAAATACCTAGGGATAATGATATGACTATTGAAAATTAAAAATTAAAGGACATTTTGAGTATTAGAAGTTAAGAATGAGAACTTATTACCCAATGAACAGGGGATAATTCATTATGCTCCATATCCATTGAATTAAAAGACAGGCCCATTACCTGGATAATTTGAAAGTTTAATTTTATTTAAAAGTCTTGTTTCATTCATCAAGCTAAAGGATTAGCTCCCAGAAATATTCTAGGATTGCATATCCCCAACTCTGTAGGAAGTATAGAAAGAATGTTATAAGGGCCACCATCTAAACATTATTATCTAAATAATTTAGTACCATTCCATTTGCCTTTGTAGATTTAAAAATGTAAATGGCTTTCTCATATTAGGAAACATCATTTTTCAAAACCCAGATAAACATAGTATATTGCAAGAGAATAATTATTTTCTTTATTAAAAAAGAAATACTGGATGCTAAGTCCAAAAGACATAAATTATTTAATACTAATAACTACCAACATTTTATTCATTAAAATATAAAGGTCAAAGATTTTAAAATGATCTTTAAATGATTAATAACATGTTGATCTTTTTCTTCTTTCTGTAAACCTTTTTGAGTCTTAAAAATACTAAACTATACAAGCAATATTAAATAGTATATAAACTTGGATTAAAATATTCAAATTTACTAGAATGTGGACATTGGAAAGAATGAAAATAAACAGAAGCATAAAGCAGCAGATATAAAATTAAGAAAGCAACTAAGAGTGTTTAAAGTAAATATTCATCTGTAGTCTAATGTCTACCATAAACAATGACTCTTCTCAGTAAAACACAAATCGTTCATGAAGGGAAAAAGCATGTTGTATTAGAGAATATTCAACACAACTTTTTTAGTACTAACTTGTGCCTGGAGTATTATTGGTCTTTCTATTATGAACTTATGCACTTGATAATTTTTT
The DNA here is from genome assembly GCF_029289425.2 of Pan paniscus. Classification (NCBI taxonomy): domain Eukaryota; kingdom Metazoa; phylum Chordata; class Mammalia; order Primates; family Hominidae; genus Pan; species Pan paniscus. The sequence continues at coordinate 37,860,371 of NC_073267.2, read as the reverse complement.
TCATAAAGATTGTATGTACAACTCCATTCAAAAGCAGTTTTTGGTGGGTTTTTTTTTTTTTTTTTGAGACAGAGTTTTGCTCTTTTCACCCAGGCTGGAGTGCAATGGTGCGAACTTGGCTCACAGCAACCTAGCAACCTTTGCCTCCCAGGTTCAGGTGATTCTCTTGCCTCAGCCTCCTGAGTGGTTAGGACTACAAGCATGTACCACCATGCCTGGCTAATTTTGTGTTTTCAGTAGAGACATGGTTTTGCCATGTTGACCAGGCTGGTCTTGAACTCCTGACCTGAGGTAATCCGCCCACCTTGGCCTCCCAAAGTGCTGGGTATGGGCAAGAGCCACCATACCCGGCCTCAAAAGCAGTTTTTAAAAGCAAACACAATATAACACCAAAGTTGAAAAATCCATGCTCACCCAAGGATGCCAGGTTTAATAAATTATTTATAGAACACTGCATCAAAAATAAGAAAATAAACCAAAATATACCATTAAAGATGTATCCACTCCTACAACTAGAGATAATTAATCTATCTGGTAGCAAACGATACTTCAATCAGTTTCAGCATGTCTGAAATCTTTAAGGACAAAAGTGATAAAACATGACTTCATTCTTCATTAGACTCTTAGAACACTTGAAGGAAAAGAATTTCTGAAGCACAGAGGTAAAGAGGTGTAATCTTTCAAAAAGATATTCAGTGTTCAAAATCCAAGAGTGCAATATCAGGCTGGGTGCGGTGGCTTATGCCTGTAATCCCAGCGCTTTGGGAGACCATGGTGGGTGGATCACCTGAGGTCAGGAGTTCGAGACCAGCCTGGACAACAGGGTGAAACTCTGACTGTACTAAAAATACAAAAATTAGCCAGGCATGGTGGTGTGCACCTGTAGTCCTAGCTACTTGGGGGGCTGAGACAGGGGAATCGCTTGAACCTGGGAGGTGGAGGTTGCAGTGAATCGAGATCATGCCACCTCACTCCAGCATCAGTAACAGAATGAGATTCCATCTCAAAAAAAAAAAGAGTGTAATATCATATCGGTATACACAGATAATATACTGAATGAAACAAATAGAATAATTTGAAGAGGTATCTTGATGAACAAGGAGTCATTAGAAAGGTTGTATTCATGTCTTTGAAGGAACTTTGCAATGTGAGAAGTTAATACTTTGACTACTATACTAAAAGTTTATTGCTAACATGTATTGAGTTATTAACGTGTGTTAGGCAGAGTACCATATAATTTGCAAGTGTTATCTCATTTATTGTAGGTAAAATGTAATTTCGAACTCTGGGAGTATAAACGAATTAGATAGAATAAAATTCTATTTAAATTGCTATCAGTAAATCGGTATCTAGGAACAGGGTGATACAGTGCCCAAGTTTTCTATTCTTACTAAATGTTGTGTTTCATTTTCAATGTTTTCTTGGATATTGCTCTTTTTTGGCGACTTCGATTTTTTTTATTTTAGAAAACTAATAAATTGACTCTTCTTGGTACTGACTCTTGGGTTTTATAGAAGAAAAAGTAATTAAATTCTGTACATTTACCTTTACCTCATTTTTTCTCTTTTAAATTTACTTTGACATATAATAAATGTACATGTTATGGGGTACAGAGTGATATTTTGATATATTTATGCAATGCATAAAGATCAAGTCACAGTCATTATCATATCCATTACCTAAATCATGTATTATTTCTTTGCAGTGAGAATATTCAAAATCTTTTATTTTAGTTATTTGAAAACACACAATAAATTCCCGTTAACTACAGTCACCCAACAGTGCTGTAGAGAACTAGAACTTCTTCCTTCTCTCCAGCTGTAATTTTGTATGTATTAACCACATTTTTCTTATACTCTTCTTTCTCCTACTCTTTCCAGGATATGGTAACCAAAACTCTACTATCTACTTCTACGAGATTAAAAATTTTAGCTTCCATACATAAGTGAGAACACGTAGTTATGTGGTGTTTATGTTTCTATGCCAGGCTTATTTCACCTAACATAATGCCCTCCACTTGCATTCTTGTTGCCACAAATAACAGGATTTTGTTCTTTATTATGACTAAATAATATTCCATTATATATGTATGTCACATTTCTTTATCCATTCATCTGTTGATGGACACTTTTGTTGATTCCATATCTTGGCTATTGTGAATAGTGTTGTAATAAACATGCAGGTGCAGGTAACTCTTCGATATACTGATTTTCTTTCCTTTGGATATATACTGAAAACCATATGATCAAATTAATAAACACAATAAAAGCATTTGGCAAAATTAAATATTCTTACATGACAAAAAACCTCTTAACAATTTAGTATAGAAAATATATGCCTTAACACAGAAGGACATAAAGGACAAATCTACAGCTAAGATCATACTGAGTGTGGAAAAGGTGAAAGATTTTACCGTGAACAAGAAAAAGATTTTACTGTAACAAGAAAAGGATGCCTATTTTCACCAATCCTATTTCACATAGTGAAAGTCTTAGCCAGGACAATTAGGTGAGAGAAAGAAATAAAGGATATCTGAATTGGAAAGGAGACAGTCAAATTGTCCTTGTTTAAAGACAATGTGATCTTATACACGGAAAAAAATAAGATGCTACCAAAAGCTTCTTAGGCTGATACATGAAATTAATAAAGTTGCAGGATGTAAATCAACATACAAACATCAGTAGCATTTCTATATATTGATAGTAAACTAGCTGAAACAAGAAATTAAGAAAGCAATTCCTTTTACAATAGCTACAAAAATGTACTTAGAAATAAATTTAACCAAGGAAGTAAAAGATTTCTACAACAAAAATGACAAATATTAATGAAAGAAATTAAAGAAAACACAAAAAAGGAAAGACATCCACGTTTATAGATTGAAATAACTAATATTCTTAAAATGACCCACTATCCTATGTGATTTACAAATTTAGTACAATCACTAGCTTGTATTTTTAAAAGCACCTTTGCTGCATATTCTTAAGATATTCAATGACAATGCCTGGATTTAAGTTTGAGGTATTATTATATCTATTTTATATTGGGCACAATATAATGTTATCAGAGGTAACGGTTTTGATTGGTCCTAGGTCATATAGTAATATATACATTGTGATTTATAGACGTTATCTTTTAATACTCAGGCATTTAGAAAGTTCATTTAGACAAAGTTATAAAAACTTGCCTTCCTTTCTGCCTATATCACCTAAAAATCCTAATTTAAGAGGTAATAACATTTTTTATTTGATATACAATTTATCAACACAATAAAAATCTAACAATTATCATGTGCAGAGTGTGAAAATCTCATCAGATTAAGGAACGCAAAGACATCTTTTTCATATTTCGAATGTAAAACTCTTTTGGAAACTTATTTTTAGAAACAGTTAAAAACATTTTTTCATTAGTTTTTCATGTAAAATTGTGACAACCAGCATGAAATAACTGTCATCACAGAAGCATGGTATATTTGATTCCAAAACATATTCTTTGTAAGTTTTAATATATTTATGTATTATTTATACTTAGATTGTAACCCATAATGTAGATATTACTTTTCCTTCAACTCTTAAGAATATTATTAAATAATAAAATTAAAATGAATTATAATTTTTGTTGGTTGGGAAAAAGAACAGACACACACGTGACAGTGCATCACTTCACCTCATCATTTCATCTCATCATTTCATCTCATTTCATCATTTCATCTCATTTTATCTCATCTCATCATATCATCTCATCATTTCATCAAATCTCATCTCATTTCCATTTCATTTTCATTATTTCATTTCACTATTTCATTTAATTTCATCTAATTTCATTTATTTCATTATGTCACTTCATATCATCTCATTTCATCTCATCATTTTTCATATCATTTTTCATGTCATCATTTCATCTCAATTCATTTCATCTCATCATTTCATCTCATCTCATCATTTCCTCCTTTCATTTCAACATTTCATCTCATCATTTCTTCTCATCTCATCATTTCCTCCTTTCATTTCAACATTTCATCTCATCATTTCTTCTCATCTCATTTCAATTTCATTTCATTATTTCATTTCATCTCATTTCATTATTTCACCTAATTTCATTATTTCATCTCATCTCATCTCAATTCATCTCATCTCATTTCATCTTATCATTTTTCATATCATCATTTTTCATCTCATTTAATCTCATTTCATTTCATTTTGTCTCATCATTTCAGCTCACCATTTCATCTCACCACATCTCTTCATTTCATCATTTCATTTCAACATTTCATCGTTTCATCTCATCTCATCTTTCAATTTCATTTCAATATCATTTCATCATTTCATCTCATTTCATTATTTCATTATTTCATTTCATCTCATTTCAATTCATCTCATCATTTCATCTCTTTTTTATCTCATCATTTTTCATCTCATCATCTCATCATCTCATCTCATCATTTCATCATTTCATCTCATTTCTTCTCATTTCATCTCATCAGTTTAACTCATTTCGTCTCATCTCAATTTCATTATTTCATTTCATTTCACTTTATTTCATTTAATCTCATCTCATCATTTCATCTCATCTTACCTCATTTCATCTCATCATTTCTTCTCATCTCATCTCATCATTTCATCATTTCATCTCATTTCATCTCATCTCACCTCATCTCATTTCATCTCATCTCATCATTTCATCTCATCCTTTCATCTCATCATTTCATCTCGTTTCATCTCATCTCACCTCAGCATTTCATCATTTCATCTCATCATTTCTTATTTCATCTCATTTCATTACATCTCAACTCATCTCATCATTTCATCATTTCATCTCATCATTACATCTCATCATTCATCTCATTTCATCTCATCTCATCATTTCCATTTCATTTCCATTTCATTATTTCATCATTTAATTTCATCATCTCATTTAATTTCATCTCATTTCATTATTTCATTTCATTTTTTCATTTCATTATGTCATTTCATTTCATCTCATTACATTTCATCTAATTTCATCTAATTTCATCTCATCATTTCATTTCATCTCATTTCATCTCATCTTTTCATCTCATCATTTCATCTCATCAACTCATTTCATCTTATCATTTCATCATTTTATCTCATCATTTCATCTCACCTCGTATCTTCTCATCTCATTTCAATTTCATTATTTCATTTCATTATTTCATGTCATGTCATCTCATCATTTCATCTCATCACATCTCATCATTTCATCATTTTATTTCATCATTTCATCTTATCATTTCATCTCATCTCATTTCAATTTTATTTCAATTTCATTTTATTTCATTATTTCATATCATTTCATCTCATTATTTCATTATTTCATTTCATTTCATCAGTTCATCTCATCATTTCATCTCATCATTTCATCTCATCACTTCAGCTCATCATCTCCTCTTATCTCATTTCATCTCATCATTCATCTCATCATTTCATATCATCATTTCATATCATTTTATCTCACCATTGCATCTCATCTCATCATTTCATCTCATTTCATCATTACATCTTACTTCATCTCATTTTATGTCATTTCATGTCATCATTTCATCACATCTCATCTCATCTTTTCAACTCATCATTTCATCTCATTTCATCTCATCATTTCAACTCATTGCATCTCATCTCATCATTTCCATTTCATTATTCCATTTCATCATTTCATTTCATTATTTCATTTCATTATGTCGTTTCATCTCATCACATTTCATCTCATCTCATTTCATCTCATCTCATCATTTCATCTCATTTCATCTCATTATTTCATCTGATTTCATGTCATCATATCATGTCATCATTTCATCTCATTTCATCACATCTCATCTCATCATTTAATCTCATTTCATCTCATCATTTCATCTCATCTCATCATTTCATCATTTCATCTCATCATTTCTTATTTCATCTCATTTTATCTCATCATTTCATCTCATCTCAATTCAATTTCCTTTGATTATTTCATTTCATCTCATTCATTTCATCTTTCATTACATCTCATTACATCTCATCTCATCTCATCATTTCATTTCATCTCATCATTGCATCTCATCATTTCATCTCATCTCATTTCCATCTCATTTCCATTTCATTATTTCATTTCATTTAATTTCATCATCTCATTTAATTTCACCTCATTTCATTATTTCATTTCATTTTTCATTTCATTATGTCATTTCATTTCATCTCATTACATTTCATCTAATTTCATTTCATCTAATTTCATCTCATCATTTCATCTCATCATTTCATCTCATCTTTTCATCTCATCATTTCATCTCATCATCTCAACTCATTTCATCTTATCATTTCATCATTTCATCTCATCATTTCATCTCATCTCGTATCTTCTCATCTCATTTCAATTTCATTTCATTATTTCATTTCATTATTTCATGTCATGTCATCTCATCATTTCATCTCATCACATCTCATCATTTCATCATTTTATTTCATCATTTCATCTTATCATTTCATTTCATCTCATTTCAATTTTATTTCAATTTCATTTTATTTCATTATTTCATATCATTTCATCTCATTATTTTATTATTTCATTTCATTTCATTTCATCTCATCATTTCATCTCATCATTTCATCTCATCATCTCCTATCTCATCATTTCATCTCATCATTCATCTCATTTCATATCATCATTCCATATCATTTTATCTCACCATTTCATTTCATCTCATCTCATCATTTCATCTCATTTCATCATTGCATCTTATTTCATCTCATTTTATGTCATTTCATATCATTTCATCACATCTCGTCTCATCTCATCTTTTCATCTCATCATTTCATCTCATTTCATCTCATCATGTCAACTCATTGCATCTCATCTCATCATTTCCATTTCATTATTCAATTTCATCATTTCATTTATTTCATTTCATTATGTCATTTCATCTCATCTCATTTCATCTCATCTCATTTCATCTCATCATTTCATCTCATTTCATCTCATTATTTCATCTGATTTCATGTCATCATATCATGTCATCATTTCATCTCATTTCATCACATCTCATCTCATCATTTAATCTCATCATTTAATCTCATTTCATCTCATTTCATCTCATCTCATCACATCTCATCTCATCATTTAATCTCATCATTTAATCTCATTTCATCTCATTTCATCTCATCTCATCATTTCATCTCATCATTTCTTATTTCATCTCATTTTATCTCATTTCATCTCATCTCAATTCAATTTCATTATTTCATCTCATTCATCTCATTTCATTACATCTCATCATTACATCTCATCTCATCTAATCATTTCATCATTTCATCTCATCATTGCATCTCATCATTCATCTCATTTCATCTCATCTCATCATTTCCATTTCATTTCCATTTCATTATTTCATTTCATCATTTAATTTCATCATCTCATTTAATTTCACCTCATTTCATTATTTCATTTTTTCATTTCATTATGTCATTTCATTTCATCTCATTACATTTCATCTAATTTCATTTCATCTAATTTCATCCCATCGTTTCATCTCATCATTTCATCTCATCATCTCATCAACTCATCTTATCATTTCATCATTTTATCTCATCATTTCATCTCACCTCGTATCTTCTCATCTCATTTCAATTTCATTATTTCATTTCATTATTTCATGTCATGTCATCTCATCATTTCATCTCATCACATCTCATCATTTCATCATTTTATTTCATCATTTCATCTTATCATTTCATCTCATCTCATTTCAATTTTATTTCAATTTCATTTTATTTCATTATTTCATATCATTTCATCTCATTATTTCATTATTTCATTTCATTTCATTTCATCTCATCAGTTCATCTCATCATTTCATCTCATCATTTCATCTCATCATCTCTTATCTCATCATTTCATCTCATCATTCATCTCATCATTTCATTTCATCATTGCATATCATCATTTTATCTCACCATTTCATTTCATCTCATCTCATCATTTTATCTCATTTCATCATTACATCTTATTTCATCTCATTTTATGTCATTTCATGTCATCATTTCATCACATCTCATCTTTTCAACTCATCATTTCATCTCATTTCATCTCATCATTTCAACTCATTGCATCTCATCTCATCATTTCCATTTCATTATTCCATTTCATCATTTCATTTCATTATTTCATTTCATTATGTCATTTCATCTCATCACATTTCATCTCATCTCATTTCATCTCATCTCATCATTTCATCTCATTTCATCTCATTATTTCATCTGATTTCATGTCATCATATCATGTCATCATTTCATCTCATTTCATCACATCTCATCTCATCATTTAATCTCATTTCATCTCATCATTTCATCTCATCTCATCATTTCATCATTTCATCTCATCATTTCTTATTTCATCTCATTTTATCTCATCATTTCATCTCATCTCATCTCAATTCAATTTCCTTTGATTATTTCATTTCATCTCATTCATTTCATCTTTCATTACATCTCATTACATCTCATCTCATCTCATCATTTCATTTCATCTCATCATTGCATCTCATCATTTCATCTCATCTCATTTCCATTTCATTTCCATTTCATTATTTCATTTCATTTAATTTCATCATCTCATTTAATTTCACCTCATTTCATTATTTCATTTCATTTTTCATTTCATTATGTCATTTCATTTCATCTCATTACATTTCATCTAATTTCATTTCATCTAATTTCATCTCATCATTTCATCTCATCATTTCATCTCATCTTTTCATCTCATCATTTCATCTCATCATCTCAACTCATTTCATCTTATCATTTCATCATTTCATCTCATCATTTCATCTCATCTCGTATCTTCTCATCTCATTTCAATTTCATTTCATTATTTCATTTCATTATTTCATGTCATGTCATCTCATCATTTCATCTCATCACATCTCATCATTTCATCATTTTATTTCATCATTTCATCTTATCATTTCATTTCATCTCATTTCAATTTTATTTCAATTTCATTTTATTTCATTATTTCATATCATTTCATCTCATTATTTTATTATTTCATTTCATTTCATTTCATCTCATCATTTCATCTCATCATCTCCTATCTCATCATTTCATCTCATCATTCATCTCATTTCATATCATCATTCCATATCATTTTATCTCACCATTTCATTTCATCTCATCTCATCATTTCATCTCATTTCATCATTGCATCTTATTTCATCTCATTTTATGTCATTTCATATCATTTCATCACATCTCGTCTCATCTCATCTTTTCATCTCATCATTTCATCTCATTTCATCTCATCATGTCAACTCATTGCATCTCATCTCATCATTTCCATTTCATTATTCAATTTCATCATTTCATTTATTTCATTTCATTATGTCATTTCATCTCATTTCATCTCATCTCATTTCATCTCATCATTTCATCTCATTTCATCTCATTATTTCATCTGATTTCATGTCATCATATCATGTCATCATTTCATCTCATTTCATCACATCTCATCTCATCATTTAATCTCATCATTTAATCTCATTTCATCTCATTTCATCTCATCTCATCACATCTCATCTCATCATTTATTCTCATCATTTAATCTCATTTCATCTCATTTCATCTCATCTCATCATCTCATCATTTCTTATTTCATCTCATTTTATCTCATTTCATCTCATCTCAATTCAATTTCATTATTTCATCTCATTCATCTCATTTCATTACATCTCGTCATTACATCTCATCTCATCTCATCATTTCATCATTTCATCTCATCATTGCATCTCATCATTCATCTCATTTCATCTCATCTCATCATTTCCATTTCATTTCCATTTCATTATTTCATTTCATCATTTAATTTCATCATCTCATTTAATTTCACCTCATTTCATTATTTCATTTTTTCATTTCATTATGTCATTTCATTTCATCTCATTACATTTCATCTAATTTCATTTCATCTAATTTCATCCCATCGTTTCATCTCATCATTTCATCTCATCATCTCATCAACTCATTTCATCTTATCATTTCATCTCATCATTTCATCTCATCTCATATCCTCTCATCTCATTTCAGTTTCATTTCATTATTTCATTTCATTATTTCATGTCATGTCATCTCATCATTTCATCTCATCACATCTCATCATTTCATCATTTTATTTCATCATTTCATCTTATCATTTCATCTCATCTCATTTCAATTTTATTTCAATTTCATTTTATTTCATTATTTCATATCATTCCATCTCATTATTTCATTATTTCATTTCATTTCATTTCATCTCATCAGTTCATCTCATCATTTCATCTCATCATTTCATCTCATCATCTCTTATCTCATCATTTCATCTCATCATTCATCTCATCATTTCATTTCATCATTGCATATCATCATTTTATCTCACCATTTCATTTCATCTCATCTCATCATTTTATCTCATTTCATCATTACATCTTATTTCATCTCATTTTATGTCATTTCATGTCATCATTTCATCACATCTCATCTCATCTTTTCATCTCATTTCATCTCATCATTTCAACTCATTGCATCTCATCTCATCATTTCCATTTCATTATTCAATTTCATCATTTCATTTCATTATTTCATTTCATTATGTCATTTCATCTCATCACATTTCATCTCATCTTGTTTCATCTCATCTCATCATTTCATCTCATTTCATCTCATTATTTCATCTGATTTCATGTCATCATATCATGTCATCATTTCATCTCATTTCATCACATCTCATCTCATCATTTAATCTCATCATTTAATCTCATTTCATCTCATCATTTCATCTCATCTCATCATTTCATCATTTCATCTCATCTCATCATTGCCATTTCATTATTTCATCATTACATTTCATAATTTCCTTTCATTATTTCATTTCATTTCATCTCATTTCATTATTTCATCTCATTTTTCATCTCATTTCATCTCATCATTTCATCTCATCATTTCGTCTTATCATCTCATTTCATCATTTCATCTTATCGTTCATCTCATTTCATCTCATCATTTTATCTCATATCATCTCATCTCAATTTCATTATTTCATATCATTTCATTTCATTATTTCATTTCATTTCATCTCATCATTTCTTCTCATCATTTCATCTCGTTTCATCTCATCATTTCATCCATCATCTCATCTCATCTCATCTCCTTTCAATTTCAATTTTGTCATTTTATCTCATCATTTCATCTCATCATTTCTACTCACCATTTCATCTCAAAATTTCATCTCATTATTTCATCATTTCATCTCATCATTTCATCTCATCTCAAGTAATCTTATCATTTCATCTAAGTGAAATGATGTAATGGAATCATGAAATGAAATGGATAGGATGCCCTCAGTGATGTTAAATTTAAAAATTGTTTGTTTTCATGTATTCATTTTTATATTTATATGTATTTATATTTATATTTACTTATATTTCTTTTTACTTATTTTAATTTATATTTTTACTTATTTATTGGTAGACAAGGTCCTGTTCTGTGGCCTAGGCTGGAATGCAGTGGTGCATTCACAGTTCACTGCAGCCTCGAGCAAACCTCCCACCTTAGCCTCCCAGCTAGCTGGGACCCCAGGTGCGCACCACCACACCTGGTTAATATTTTATTATTTGTAGAGATGGAGTCTTGCTATGCTGCCCAGGCTGGTCTCAAACTCCTGGGCTCAAGCAATCCTCCTGCCTTCGCAACCCAAAATGCTGGGATTACAGATATGAGCCACAGTGCCCATCCTATTTATTTACTGAATAAAGAAAAGGTCTCAATATGTTGCCCAGGCTGGTCAACTCCTGGACTCAAATGATTCTCCAAACTTGGCCTCTCAAAATGTTGGGATTACAGATATGAGCCACCATGCCTGGCCTAAAAATAGTATTATATTTTTGCATTATATAATTTTCAATTAAGTAATATGAATATTCTGTACAGGAAATATGCCCTTAATTACATAGGAATAAACATTTGTTACACTGAGAAAAATCTCATAGAGCTAAAAATAAAAATTAATTTGGAGAGGTCATTAGATACTCATACATTCTTATGTTTATATATTCTTTCATATATTCATATTTTTTTAACAGTATCAATGGTTTGGAGTTATGTGTACAAAACCATGACCTACATGTAATACAACTAATAACAAGCACTTACAATTCAAGGCATATTATATACAAAGCTTTAACTTCTCATCTTCAGATTTTGGTTTTTTTTCTTTCTGTTTTGGCAGATACTATGAACACAACATTCAACTCACAGACACTATGGAGCCCTTACTAAGCATAAAGCACTGTGAAAGGCCAGGGCTAGGACAGAACTGAGACAGGGCCAGGGATAGGACAGAACCGGGGCAGGGTCATGGCCAGAGAAAAACCAGGGGCAGGGTCACAGCCAGGGACATAAGAGGACCAAGGCCAGGGCCAGAAGTAGGGCAGAACCAGGGCCAGGGCAGGGACATGGCAGGGCCAGGGCCATGGCAGGATCAGGGCCAGCAGAAGGCCAGGGCAGGGCTAGGGTAGCACAGGGCCAAGGCAGGGCAGGGTCAGTGTAGAGCAAGGAACGGGCCAGGGTATGGCAGGGCAGGGACGGGGAGGTCCAGGGCCAGAGTCTGGTGCAGGACATGGACAGGGCAGGGCCAGAAACATGGCAGGACCAGAAAGGGGAAAGGGCAAGGGCAAGGCCAGAGAAGGACCACAGTAAAAACATGGCCAGGGAGGGTCCAGGGCAAGGGCAAGGCCAGGGCAGAACCAGAGCCAGGGCAGGCCAAAGGCAGGGCCAGGTCAGGGCAAGGCCAGGGTAGGGCAGGGCCAGTGTAGGGTGAGGGTAGGGCCAGGGCAAGTTCAGGGCCAGGGCAGGACTAAGATAGCACAGGGCCAAGGCCAAGGCCCTGTAATAAGATAGCACAGGGCCAGGGCAGGGCCAAAGGAGGGGCCAGGGCCAAGCATGGCCAGTGTGGGGCCTGGGGATTGTCAGGGCCAGGGCCAGGGTCAAGGCTGAGCCAGGAACAGGGCCAGAGCAAGGGCAGGGCCAGGGAGAAGGCAGAACCAGAGACGATCCAGAGAAAGGGCAGGGCCAGGGCAGAACCAGGACCAGGATAAGGCAAAGCCAAGGCCAGGGCAGGGCAAGGCCAGGGCAGGGCAAGACCAGGGAAGGGCAAGGCCAGGGTAGAAATGGCCAGTATATGGCCAGGCCAGGGTAGGAAAAGGCCACGGTAGGGCCAAGGCCAAGGCGGGGCAGGGCTAGGGTAGCACAGGTCATGGCCAAAAACAGGGCAGGGCCATAGCAGTGGCAGGACTAGCAACAGGGCCAGGGTAAGCGCTGGACCAGAGCATGGTGGGGACAATACAGGGCCAGGACAGATGATGGCAAGGCAGGTCCAGGGTCATTTCATGGACTCGGTAGGCCTGCGGTCAGGCCAGGGCAGGGAAAGGGCAAGGCCAGGGAGAAGGCAGGGCCAGGGCCAAGGCACTGCCAGGGCAGGGCAAGACCAGTGCAGGGTGAGGGAATGGCCAGGGCATGGAAGGGCAGGGCAGGACCAAGGAAGGGCCAGGAGAGTGCCACGGCAGGGTCAAGGCCAGAACAAGGGTACGGCTGGGGTCAGAAATATGGTAGGGCAAGGGCTGGGCCCAGGCTGGGACATGCAGGGCAGAGCATGGCCTGTGCAAGGCAGGGCCAGAGCCAGGCCATAGAGATGGGAGGGCAACACCAAGGCAGAGTCAGGGTAGATCCAGGGCTGAGCAGAGTCAGGGCAGGTCCAGAGTCGAGGCAGAGCTAGGGCCCAAGCAGGGCCATGGCAGCACCAGGGCAGAAGAGGGAAGGGCAACGCAGGACTGGGCCATGGCAGTGCCTGGTCAACTCTGGGGCAGGGCCAGAAGCAGGACAGGGCCAGGGCCAGAAGCAGGACAGGGCCAGGGCCAATGCTCAGACCAGGGACAGGGCATGACAGGAAGTGCCAGAGCAGGGCTGGGCCAACGTTGGGACAGGGCAAATCAGACCAGGACACCTCCAAGTCCAGCTCTGGCCCTGCCTTGGCCCTGGCCCCTTCCTGACCTGACCTTGTCCCTGGCCCTGCCCTATCCATGCCCTGTGTGTTTGACCAGTGTTTTATAACCAGAATCCTACAAGAAACTTAAATCAGCTCTTTTTGTGCATTTTTAGTAGAGATGGGGTTTCACAATGTTGCCCAGGCTGGTTCCAAACTCCTGAGCTCAAGCCATTTGCCTGCCTTGGCCTCCCAAAGTGCTGGGATTACAGGAGTAATCTGGCCAAGTATTTAACTTCTTTATGCCTGTTTCCTACATTTGGAAAATGGGAATGCTTTAAGTACCTAGCACATAGAATTATTGTGAGAATCAATGCCTCACATATTTACATATTGATAAAATTGTACTCATAGAACACTACTGGAAGCAAAGATAGTATTAGTTAAAATTTAGTGATTATTTACTGCAAACATTATTACTATTACAAACAACATAGTATAGACATTATTACCACTACTATAGTTATCTTAAAAATCTAAAATAAAAATTTTATGTAATAGCCTAATGTAATCTCTCCTGCTCTGCCCCGGCTCAGCCCTAGTGCCGGCTCTGCCCCTAGTCCTACCACATCACTGGCCCTGACCCTTCCCTGGTCCTGCCGCTGCCCCAGCCCTTCCCATCTTCAGGCCTTACCATGGCCCTACCCTGGTCCTGACCCTGGCCCTACCCCAGAGAAGGGGTATGGCAGAGCCAGGGAAGGGCCGGGGCAAATAAGGGACAGGACACATCCAAATCCAGGAAAGGGCCAGGGCCATGACAGAGCCAGGGCGAGTCCTTGGCAGGGCCAAGTTCCAGGCCAGGGCCAGGAAAGGGTCATGGCAGGGTCACTGTATGGCCAAGGTCCAGGCCAAAGCCAAGGCAGGGGCAGGGTCAGGCCTGCATAAGGGCAGGACCAGAGCCAGTGATACGGCAGGGCCAGGGCTGTGCCAGGACAGAATAAGAGCAGAGCAGGGCAGGACCAGAGCCAGGCCATAGAGAGAGTAGGGCAAATGCCAAGCCAAGGCCAGGGTAGTGCCAGGGCTGAGGCAAGGTCAGGGAAGGTCCAGGGCTGAGTCAAGGCTGGAACCAAGACAGGGGCAAAGGCCGGGGCAGATCTAGGGCACAAGCAGGGCAGGCTAGGGCAGGGCAATGGCAAGACCAGGCCATGGCAGGGCCAGCCCAGGATAGAACAGGGCACAGGCAGGGCGGGGCCAGGGCCACGGCTGGGGCAGGACAAGGACCAGTACCGGGGTCCAGGCCAGGGCAAAGGTATGGCCAGGGCAGAGGTAGGGCCAGAACCAGGGTCTGGGTAGGACCAAGGAGGGTCCATTGCAGGGCCAGGGTTCAGACCAGGGCCAGAACAGGGCTGGGACAGGGTCAGGGCCAGGACCAGGAAAGGGCAATGTCAGGATAAGAGCCATGGCAGGACCAGCAATGGGGCTAGGGCCGGGACAGGGACAGGGACAGGGTCAGGGCTAGGGCCAGAATAGCATGCCAGGGTAGAGCCAGGCCAAATTAGGGCCAGGACAGGGTCAGGACCAGGGCTGGGACAGGGTATGGCCTTAAGTAGCAAAGGGCCAGGGCCAGGGTCCATGCCAGTGACAGCACTGGTCCAGGGCAGAGGCAGGGCCATGGCCAGGTCAAGGACAAGGCTGGGGCAGGGCCAAGGTCTGGGTCAGGGTCAGCACAAGACCAGGACAGAGCCAGGAGAGGGACAGGGCCATGGTAGGGCCAGGTTAAATCAGGGACAAGACACCTGCAAATCCAATTCAGGGCCAGGGTCAGGGCAGGGCCAGTTCAGGGCCAGGGCCAAGACAGGGCCAGGGCTGTCAGGGTCATTGGCAAGGCAAGGGCCATGGCAGGAGCAGGGTCAGGAGCAGGGGTCAATGCCAGGCCAACGCCACAGATAGGACCAGGTATGTGCTAGGGCCAGTGTGAGGGCCAAGGCAGGGTCAGGGCAGGGCCAAAGGGAGGGCAGGGCCAGGGCAGGGTGGAGTAGGTCCAGGGTAGCACAGGGTTAAGGTAGGGCACGACCAACCAGGGCAGGTCTATGGCTGGGGCCGGGGCAGGGCCAGGGCCGGGGCAGGGCCAGAGACAGGGCAGGGCCAAGACAGTGGCAGCTCCAGGGCAGGGCCAGGGTTAGGACCACGGACATGTCCAAGGCCGGTGCCAGGGCAAGGACAAGGGCAGGGGCAGGGCCAGGGTCATCTAAGAACCAGGGACAAAGCCAGGCCCAGAGCAGGGCCAGGACAGGTACCTGGCAGGGCTAGGGTCTGGGGCAGGGCCATGGCAGGGCCGGGGCCACAGCCAGGTCTGTGCTATGACCAGGTACAACACAGTGCCCAGGTAAGGCTAGGATGAAGGCCAAGGTAGGGCCAGGGCAGGGTCAAAGCCAGGCTAGGGCCAAGGCAGGACCAGGGCCGTCAAGGCAGGGCCAGGAAAGCATAGGGCCAAGGCAGGGCAGGGCCAGGCCAGTGCCAAGACCTGGGCAGGGCCAGGGAGCAGCCAGGGGAGGGCCAGGGCCAGGGCCTGGGCAGGACCAGGTTTGCGGCAGGAGCAAAACAAGGGCAAGGACAGTGCAGGATCTTGGCACAGCCAGGGTCCAGGACAGTGTCAGGGCAGGGCCAAGGCAGGGTCTGGGCCATGGTAAGACCAGCAACAGGGCTGGGGCTAGGCCAGTGACAGGACCAGAGCCAGGGCAAGGGCCAGAGCAGTGCAAGGCCAGGGTAGGGCCAGGCATTTCAGGGTCAGGGCCAGAGGAGAACCAGGGCAAGGTCTCAAGCAGGGAAGGGCCAGGGCCAGGACAGGTCCAGGGCAGGGCCAGGGGCTGTGTTAGGGCAAGGGCAGGGCCAGAGCAAGGTAAGGGTCAGGGCCAAGGCCAGGGTAGGGACAGGGCAAGAAATATGGCAGGACCAGGGGCAATGCCAAGGCCAAGGCTGGGCCAGGGCTGAGCCAGGGCTGAGTCAGGGCAGGGCAGGGCAGGGCATGGTATGGCCAGTAGAGGACAGGACAAGAGCCGGTCCACAGAGAGAGCAGGACTGATGCCAAGAAAGAGCCAGGCTAGTGCCAAGGCTGAGGCAGTGTCAGAACATGTCCAGGGCAGGGCCGGGGCCAGGGCCAGAACTGAGCCAGGGCACAGCCAAGGCAGGGTAGGGCAGGGAAATAGCATGGCCGGGTCAGTACTGGGACAGGGCAGAGCAGGGCAAGGCAATGGTAGGGGCAGGGCAGGGACAGGCCAATGCAGAGCCATGTTACGCCGGGGCCAGGACACCTCCAAGTCCACTTCAGGGCCAGGGCTATGGCAGGACAAAGACCAGGGCCAGGGTCAGGGCCAGGTCTGTGCTAGGGCCAGCTCCAGAGCAGGGCCTAGCGAAGACTAGGGTGAGGGCCAAGGTAAGGCCAGGGCAGGGTCAAAGGCAGAGTAGGGCCAGGGCAGGGTGATGACACATCCAGAGCACAGCAGGGCAGGGTGATGGCCAGACCAGGGGCAGACCACTGCCAGCTCAGGGCCAGGGAAAGGCCAGTGCAGAGCCAGGAAAGGGTCAGGGCCAGGAACAAGGCAGAGCAGGGCCAGGGCCATGGCAGAGTCAGGGCAGGTCCTTGACAGGACCAGGTTCCAGGCCAGGGCCAGGGCAGTAGCAGCGGCAGGGCCTGGATAAGGGCAGGGCCAGGGATATGGCAGGACCAGGGCTAGGGCCAGGGCCAGGCCGTAGTGAGGGCAGGGCAAAAGTCGAGGCAGGGTCTGGGCAGGTCCAGGGAGTGGCCAGCACCAAGCGGGGCCGAGGCACAACCAGTGCAGGGTAAGGCAGGGCAATGGCACCACTGGGCCATGACAGGGCAAGGTCAGTGCCAGGAGAGGGCAGAAAAGGCAGGCCCATGGTAGGGCCAGGGCAGGGATGGGCCAAAGCAAGACCAGGACATGTCCAAGGCCAGGTCAGGGCCAGAACAGGAGTAGGACCATGACCACTGGCAGGGCCAGTGCCATGACATGACCAGGGTCAGGACAAGGAGTAGGGCCAGAGCCAGGGCCAGAGCCAAGGTCAGGCCAGTGCAGGTTCAGGGCAGGGCCAGTGCCGGTTCAGGGCAGGGCCAGTGCCAGGGCAAGACCAGCGCAGGGACAGGGTAGCACAGGGCCAAGACAGGGTCAGGATGGGACCAGAGCAGGACAGGGCCGAGACAGTCCATGTAACAGTAGGGCAGGTACAGGGCAATGCAGGGCAAAGCCAGGCCCATTGCCAATGCACCAGCCTGCCCTACAAGGCTCCTACCACCTGGCCACTGCTGCAGCCCGTCCATCGCTGTAAGCCTGACCCCCAACCCTGGCTGCAGCCGCCTGCCCTCCTAGCGCGGCCGCTCTCCTACCGCTCTGGCATACTGCAGTCTCTGTCGCTGCCACCCACCCGCAGTGAGGCAAGTCGTGGTGTCGCAGGCTCTAGGTGTCTCCTCCTCCTCCTGGCACGGAGCAGCTGGGTGGGCAAAGCCAGAAAAGCCTAGAGGAAGATGTGAGGGGTGGAAGGGTTAGAGCCTCAACTTGTCATGCTGGCCACTGGGTGGCAGGGGCCAGTTTCAGCAAAGGCACTCACACCCACCCTCCAAAGTCCAGCCTCTCCTTTTGGCCCAAGCTGGCCGGGAACTGGGGTCTGGGGTGGGTGCTGGAGACACCACAGCACCCAGCTCCCCACTCCACAGGAACCATTGGGCCCACCGGGGCTGCACTCCTCGGGGAGCAGGAGAAGCAGAAAAATTCAGACCCAGCCAGCCCTCCGCACCCAGGTGCCAATTCCTGTTCCAGACGCCTCCACACACAGGGCCCTGTCCCCCGTGGTGTCCCCAGGGGTGCCTGGCAGCCTCTGAGGCACAGACCCAGAGTGCACAGGCCCAGGAACCATGGTGGGTGTGGGGGCTCTGCCGTGCTCAGGATTCCCATGCAAACGCTGCGTGCCTGCCGCATTCCAGTATGACCAAGTGTGGGTTGCCCTCTGGAGTGTGGAGTCAGGGAGAGGAGAACCACTCCTTCCTTGGATGCCAACTCTGCTGACCACTGCCAGCAGTGCAGCCCCTGATAGCACCGAACTCGCCCCCGCTCCACGGCTAGTCCTGCCCTCAATAGCGCCCCCCACCTCCATCCCCCAATGCCGCCAGTAGCGTATACCTGATAGTGCCCTAACCTGTCCTCCTCCATGGGCATTGCAGCCCCAGAAAGTGCCCATAACCCACTCTCCCTGCCATGGGAAGTGCAGCCCTGTACAGTGCTACCAACCAGTACCCCTAATGCAGGCAATGACACCCTGGATAGCACCCCCAACCCACCCCACACTGTGAAAGGTGCAGCCCTGGATAGCCCCTGTCCTACCACTCTGGTCATGCTGCAGTCTCTGTCACCGCCACCACCAACCACAGTGAGGCAAGCCAGTGGGCCACAGGCTCTAGCACCCAGCAGCCAGACATGGAGCAGCTCTCGCCGATGGCCAGCTCCTACCACTCTGACCACACTGCTGTCTCCGTGGCCATCTTCTTTGACTACAAAGGAATAAAACTAGATATCAATAAGAAGAGTAATTTTGGAAACAATACAATCACATGGAAGTTAAACACTACCCTCCTGAATAAATGACTAGCGCGTCAATGAAGATACTAAGACAGAAATTCAAAAATTTCATGAAACAAAGGGTAACGAAAACACAGGATACCAAAACTTGTTATGCAGAAAGCAGTACAAAGGCAGAGATTTACAGCTATAAGTGCCTACCATCCAAACAAAAGAAAAACTTCAAATAAACAATACATCTTAAATAACTAGTAAAGTAAGAACAAACTAAACCAAAAATAAGAAAAATAAATAAGATCGTAGCAGAAATAAAACTGAAAGGAAAAACACACAAGATGAAATGAAAAGTTGGTTTTCTGGAAAGCAAAACAAAATTGACAAACTTTTAACCAGGCTAACTAAGAAAAAAGAGACAAGATTCAAATAAATAAAATCAACAGATTAAAAAAGGGAGACATTACAACTAATACTTCAGAAATTCAAAGGATCATAACTGGCTATTATATACCAATAAATTGGAAAGCCTAGTAGAAATTGGCAAATTCCTAGATGCATACAACCTACCTAGGTTGAACAATGAAAACATCCAAGACCAGAACAGATTGGTAACAAGTAATGAGATTGAAGCCATCAGAAAAAGTCTCCCAGTAAAGAAAAGCCCAGGAACTGATGTCTTCACTGCTGATGGCTTCACACCAAACAATTTAATGACCTAGTACAAATCCTACTCAAACTATTTTGAAAAACAGGAGGGAATACTTCCAAACTTATTCTATGAGACCATTATTACTGTGATACCAAAATCAGACAAAGGCATCAAAGTAGGAAACTACAGGCCAGTATCTCTAATATTGATGCAAAAATCCTCAACGAAATACCAGTGAATCAAATTCAGTAAAACATTAAAAAGATAATTCATCATGATCAAGTGGGATGTATCCCTGGGATGCAAGGGTCACTCAACATACAATGTGATACATCATATCAACCAAATAAACGACAAAAACAGTATGATCATGTCAACTGAAACTGAAAAAGCATTTGATGAAATTCAACATCCCTTCATGCTATTAATCCTCAAAGAAACGGGTACAGAAGAAACATACCACAACATAATAAAAACTACAGGAAAGACACCCACAGCTAGAATCATATGGAGAGAGGTCCAGGCTGCAGTGAGCTGTGATCCCACCACTGCACTCCAGCCTGGGCAACAGAGCGAAAGCCTGTCTCAAAAAAAAAAAAAATACATAAAAAGAGGTATGAGCCTCTTTTATAGGTGCAGTGACTCACATCTGTAATGCTAACACTTTCTGGGAGGCTGAGGTGAGAGGATCTCTTGAGGCCAGGAGTTCAAGATCAGCCTGGGCAAAATAGCGAGACCCTTTATCTACAAAAAATTTTTAAATATTTGCCAGGTGTGGTGGCACGTGCCTGTAGTCTTAAACAATTATCATATGACCCAGATAGTGTATTCCTTAGGGATATACCCAAGGGAAATGAAAATATACATCCACACTAAAATTTGTACACAAATGTTCACAGCAGCATTGTGCATAATAGCCAAAAATTGGAAAAAAAACTCAAGTGCCTATCAACAGAGGAACTGATAAAATATGATATATCCATTCAAAAGATTACTCAGCATTAAAAAAGAATGAAGTGTTGATATACGCTACAGCATGGATAAACCTTGAAAACACTGTGTCAAGTGAAATAAGTCAATCACAAAAGACCATATGTAGTAAGATTTCATTCTGTGAAACCTCCAGAACAGCTAAACTCAGAGACAGAAAGTAAGCTAGTTATTGCCAGGGACTAGGGGAAAAGGGAATAAGGATGACTGCTAATGGGTATGGGATTTCTTGTGCACTGATGAAAATAGTCTGAAAGTATCTAGATACCTGTCTTGTTTGTGCGATTCTGTGAACATATTATAAACCACAAAATTCTGCACTCAAGGGGTTGATTTCATGGTAGGTGAATTTATCTCATTTATCTTTATCTCAATAAAGCTTTTTAAAGACACTTTAAAAAGACATATCTGTATAAGCTACAAAAATAACACACTGAGAGACTAAAATGCTTAATTTTTCCATTTTTCTTCTTCAGCGCAATCTCAAGTCCAAAAGTCTTTCCTTCCTATATATGCATATTTTGTCCAGTGAAACAAGAAACTCTATTAACCTTTTTATTAGAAATAAAAAAAAGCCATGTGTGCTGGCTCACAGCTGTGCTTCCAGCTATTCAGAAGGCTGAGGAAGAAGGATCACTTGAGGCCAAGACTGGGAGTTCAAGACCAGCTGAGGCAACATAGCTAGATCCTGTCTTTAAAAATATTTTTTAGGCCAGGCACGGGGGCTCACGCCTGTAATCCCAGCACTTTGGGAGGCCAAGGAGGGCAGATCATTTGAGATCAGGAGTTCAAAACCAGCCTGGACAACATGGTGAAACCCCATCTCTACTAAAAATATAAAAATTAGCCAGGTGTAGTGGTGGGCACCTGTAGTTCCAGCTACTTGGGAGGCTGAGGCAGGAGAATTGCTTGAGCCAGGAGGGTGGAGGCTGCAGTGAGGCCAAGATCATTCCACTGCACTCCAGCCTGGGTGACAGAGCAAGACTCCGTCTCAGGAAAAAAAAAAAAAAAACAAAAAAAACATATATATATATATATATATATATACACACACACACACACATATATATGTATATATGTATATATATATATTTTTAGGTTAAAACGCTACTGAAATGAAACTAATAAAATAAAATTCAACTTAATTAAAAAATAGTTCCTGAAATATTAATTTTCAAACAATTCTATTTTAGCTTTGACTCTGAACAAAATATAAACGTCAATTTCAAAATATCACAAAGATTGGCTGGGGGCAGTGGCTCATGCCTGTAATTCCAGCACTTTGGGAGGAAGAGGCAGGTGGATCACTAGAGGCCAGGAGTTCCAGAGCAGCCTGGCCAACATAGGGAAACCCAGTCTCTACTAAAAAAATACAACAAAAATTACCCGGGTCTAGTAACCCCAGATACTCAGGAGGCTGAGGCATTAGAATCGCTGGAATCTGGGAGGTGGAGGTTGCAGTGAGTGGAGATCATGCCACAGCACTCCAACCTGGGCGACAGACTGAGAGTCTGTCTCGAAAAAATAAAAATAAGGCCAGGTGCTGTGGCTCACACCTGTAATCCCAGCACTTTGGGAGGCCAAGGTGGGCAGATCACTTGAGGTCAAGGAGTTTGGGACCAGCCTGGGCAACACAGTGAAACCTCCTCTCTACTAAAAATACATAAATTAGCTGGGCGTGGTGGCACACACTTGTAATGCCAGCTACACCAGAGGCTGAGGCAGGGGAATCGTTTGAATTCGGGAGGTGGAGGTTGATTGTGCTACTGCACTCCAGCCTGGACGACAGAGTGAGACTCCATCTCAAAAAAAAAAAGAAAAAAAAAAGAAAATTTAAATTTAAAATTTTAAAAAGTCACAAAGACTACAAATACTCAGGTTTAAGCAAATTCCCACCTTTCTTGAATTAACAGTAATTCATATTTGCTTTGTCAAAAATGTAGATATTTACCTGCCTCAACGGAATGAAATCCTAAAAGCCTAGTGTTCTCAAATGATGAAGACAAAGAAACATGCATATTTTAATTTAGAATTTTGATTCAGAATTAATTTTAACCTAGCTGGAGTATACATAATCATTTATGTATTTATTTACTTATTTCAGAGACTGGGTTTCGCTGTGTTATCCAGGATGGAATGCAGTGGCACAACCTTGGCTCACTACAACTTGTACTTCCTGAGCTCAAGCGATCCTCCCACCTCAGCCTCCAGAGTAGCTGGGACTGCAAGTGCACGTTACCACACCCAGCTAATTTTTGCGGAGACGAGCCTCGCTATGTTTCCCACACTGGTCTCTAACTCCTTGGCTCACTACAGCCTCAAGCCCCTGGGCTCAAGCAATCTGCCTCCCAAAGTGCTGAGATTACAGGAGTGAGCCACCACAACCGGCCTAGTCGATAGTGTATACTAAGCAACATATACCCTGCTTTTGCCTAGAACATACTGAAAACATGGCATTAAAAACAACCACAAAAGTTGGGAGCTGAGAAAAATATACTGTAAAACAAATCTGACAGATATTAATCTCAAGAAGCTCCTGAAAATGTCTCAAGAACTCCTATGCTGCACTCTCCCTAATAATTTAGACTTTCTACAGATATTTTCTGATCATCTACCGTGTGCCAGGCACCGTGCCAGGTACCAAGATGCCATGGTGAGGTATACACAAAACCGGCTCCTGCTTGCGGGAAGCCTACTCTCTAAAACAGTGCGTGCCAAGCTCGACTGATCACAACTTGGGAGCTTGTTTAAGTTCCAAATCGGCTTCCCTGCTTAGGTGAGCCACAATCCATGGCATTTTTATCAGTCGCTCCCAATGATTCCTACGCTCTAACGGGTTTGGGAGGAAAGGGTGGGGGTAAGCTCGAGAGCCCAGACCCATCCCGTCCAGCGGGAGCCCCACCTCTAAAGTCCATGTCGCTCAGCATCCTTCCCCCTGACTAGTGGCCCAAACACAGCACGAAGCTGAGGTGGGTGGAACGCTTTCCAAAACAGCGCTCTGTGATGAGCCACCGACAGACTTGCTCGCCTCCGGGAACGAAGAGCTCACTCCTCACAAACCCCACCAGGGAAAGGTAGCACCTGAGCCTCCCGGGCTGCGCGGACACCTGTCTCCCCGCGGGTGCCGCCTACTGCTCCGGGGGACTCCAGTCCCCAGGTTCCGCCCCACGGGGACTGGGGGGAGGGGAGAGGGGCCGCGCACATTAGGCGCTGACAGTATACCGACCCCCCCTCCGGTGTGCGCAGGCCAACACCCATACACACCCTCACACACCCGCACACACTCCCGTGGAAACTGAGGCAGGCAGGCGGCGGACCAGGTCCCGCCGCCTGACGGCTAGCGGCTGGGATGGAACCCGGACTGCGAGACGCCTTCCGCCTCACAGGCACTCCTCAGCCGCTGAGGCCCGGCCCGGCTCCCACCGCCGGAGTTTCACAAAGAAAGTCTCCCGGCCCCAGCCCCTCACGTACTCACCGGCGCCGACGCCCGCGGCGACTGGGGCTCCCGCCTCCTTCAGCTCCTTGCGGCGGTCGGCCCTTGGGTCGGCTTGGGCGCCGGCAGCGGCGACTGCTCCATATCCACCGGGTCCCGGCCGCGTCCGCCTCGAGCTAACGGTCCCGCCAGCTAGGCGCGCGCGCCAGTTCCGCGCGCCATGTTCCCGCCGTGCTGCTCGCCGCCGAGGCGACCCTCACTGCCCGCCAACCGCGCGCGCTCCCGCGGTCATACACACGAACTGCGCACGCGCGCGTTCGCCGCGCCCCCCTCCCTCCCCGCGCGCCCCGCCTCGCGCCCTCTGGAGCTGGCCGCTGTTCCCAGTGTCTCGCCCACCCCCGCCGGGCCCGTCCGACTCCGCGGGTGAGCGCGTGGTTCCCGGCTCCGCACCGCCGCCTGCCTCTCTGCAGACCACCCCGGACCCGACCCTTCGGCCACTTCCCCACACTGCCCCTTTCGCTTCCCCCACCACGCGGGGCCTAGGACGAGGGTCTGGGCCAAGAGGAACTTCCCTGCAAGAAGTGCCGAGCTAAGGACGCTACTAAGGGGGCGGGATCGCCACCGTGGAGGTGTGCAAGCAGGTGACTGCGTCCCGGAGACAGCCAGACTCAACGGAGAAGCTGAGTTGAAGTCCCACATCTCCACTAACCCTTGCGTGTTAGGATCAGGGCTTCGGGACTTGTTTCTCCTAAATCTTTTTTTTTTTTTTTTTTTTTTTTGAGACAGTCTCGCTCTGTCACCGAGGCTGGAGTGCTGTGGCGCGATCTCGGCTCACTGCAAGCTCCACCTCCCAGGTTCATGCCATTCTCCTGCCTCAGCCTCCCAAGCAGCTGAGACTACAGGCGCCCGCCACCACCTGCTGATTTTTGTATTTTTAGTAGAGGTGGGGTTTCACCGTGTTAGCCAGGATGGTCTCCATCTCCTGACCTCGTGATCCTCCCGCCTTGGCCTCCCAAAGTGCTGAGATTACAGGCGTGAGCCAGCGCGCTCGGCCTGTTTCTCCGAAATCTAAAGACTCAATATCATAATCAAGAGAACGCCTCAGCACCGCGCCTATCACTTAGTAGGTAGTGATCAAGAGAGAAGACCTCTTAAGTGGTTTTAATGGTTAAGGACCACAGGTTCTCAAGAAAGGGAAATCTCAATTCAAGTCCCACCTCCATCTCTTGGAAACTGAGAAACCTTGAACAAGTCACTCAGAGGAGCCAAAGATCCTTGATTTCTACATGTGCAAAAGGGGAGTGTGGCAGTAGCACTGCACAGGGTTGACTGAGCTTTCAGGGAGATGATGACTGTACGATCATGCCTCTCTTAATCACGGGATGGTTCTGAGAAATGCCTCCTTAGGTGATTGCAGCATTGTGCAAACAGCAAAGTGCATTTACACAAACCTTGTATAGCCTACTAAACACCTAGGCTGTATGGCCTATTGCTCCTAGGCTACACACCTGTACCGCCTGATACTTTACTGAATGTACCATAAGCAGTTGTAACACAATGTAAGTACTTGTGTACCTGAACATAGAGAAGGTACAGTAAGAATAGAGTATAAGAGAATTTAAAATGGTACTCCTGTATAGGGCACTTACCACGAAAGGAGCTTGCAGGACTGGAAGATGCTGTGGATGAGTCAATGAGTGTGAAGGCATAGGACCTTACTGTACACTACTGTAGACTTTATAAACACCATATGCTTAGGCTACAGCAAAATTTTTTAAAGCTTTTCTTCAATAAATTAACCTTAGCTTACTGAAATGTATCTTAAAAATTTTGCCAGTCGTGGTGTCTCACGCCTGTAATCCCAGCACTTTGGGAGGCTGAGGCAGGCAGATCATTTGAGGTCAGGAGTTCAAGACCATCCTGGCCAACGTGGTGAAACCCTCATCTCTACTAAAAATACAAAACTTAGCCAGGCATGGTGGTGTGCACCTGTAATCCCAGCTACTCAGGAGACTGACGCAGGAGAATCGCTTGAACCTAGGAGGCGGAGGTTGCAGTGAGCCGAGATCGTGCCACTGCACTCCCGCCTGGGCAATTACACGCCTGGAGATGTCATCTCCTGTGATAACAATGCCTTCTTCTTCCAGAATGCTTCCTGAAGGACCTGCCTGAGGCTGTTTTATAGTTAACTATTTTTTAATGTAAGTAGAAGACATACATTCTAAAATTATGAAAAACACTAAATACACCAGGGCTGGGCACAGTGTCTCATGTGGGTAATCCCAGCACTTCAGGTGGCTGAGGTGGGCAGATCATTTGAGGTCAGGAGTTTGAGACCAGCCTGGGCAGTGTGGTGAAACCCCATCTCTGCTAAAAATACAAAGATTAGCTGGCCGTGGAGGTGGGTGCCTGTATTCCCTGCTACTCAGGAGGCTGAGGCAGAAGAATCGCTTCAACCTGTGAGGCAGAAGTTGCAGTGAACCAAGATCGCGCCACTGCACTCCAGCCTGTGCGACAGAGCAAGACTCCGTCTCAAAAAAATAAAATAAACAGTAACGTAGTTGTTCATTATCAAGTATTATACATTGTATGTAATTGTACATGCTATGCTTTTATAGAACTGGCAGCACAGATTTGTTTACACCAGCATCACCAGAAACACAGAAATGCATTACCCTAACATTACAATGGCTATGTCACTAAGCAATAGGAATTTTTCAGCTCCATAATCGTCTTATGGTACCACTGACTTACATGTGGTTTGTCATTGACTAAAATGTCATTATACAACACATGACTGCATATCCCAGGGCCCAATGCCTGGCACACACAAAGCTGAGTTTCACTGGTGTAATTCCCACCCTATCCATCCAAGAATCCTAAAAGTTTAATGAAAGGGGCTCTGCTCCCAAAACCCTGTGGTATAAGTAGCTGGGAGGAGTTCGCCCAACTTGGGGTTGCAAGGACTCTTTCTTCCCACCTCTTTGCTTTCCTTTCTCTCCCCCAAACTTCTCTGAAAACCCTAAAGTGGGCAGAAAAATGGAGAATGTTTTCCCTACTAACAAAAAGAATCTTCAAGAGTCTCTTGGGATTTGTAAATGGTTGCATTTACTAGTCTGGTTTTTTTTTTGTTTTTGTTTTTGTTTTTTTTGAGATGGAGTCTTGCTCTGTCACCTAGGCTGGAGTGCAGTGGCACGATCTCGGCTCACTGCAACCTCTGCCTCCCAGATGCAAGCAATTCTCCTGCCTCAGCCTCCTGAGTAGCTGGGATTAAAGGCACGCACCACCACGCCTGGCTAATTTTTTTGTATTCTTAGTAGAGACAGGATTTCACCATGTTGGTCAGGCTGATCTCAAACTCCTCACCTCATGATCCAGCTGCCTTGGCCTCCCAAAGTACTGGGATTACAGGCGTGAGCCACTGCACCCAGCCTTCTAGTTTGGTATTTTTCTTATTCAAGTAACAAGGAAAAAAAAATAACTCCACCAAGAGTAAAACAGAAAAAAGGAACAAAACTGATAGCATGACTGAAAAGGCCTGGGGTGGTACCTCACCTCAGGCATAGCTGGATACAGGCACTTATACAAGATAAGTCTCTCTAATCTCTCAGTGCTTGCTTCCCTTTGATTACTTCATTCTCATGCAATTCTTTCCACATAGTGGCCTGAGCAGCTCCTAATTCACATCTGTGCAAGAAAGCAGAGCCTGTTCCCCAATAGTTCCAGCCAAAGTCCCAGGACTGACTTTCACTGGACCCGTTTGGGCCACATGCCCCTGCCTGAGCCAACCACCACATCCAGCCTGGCCAGACCTGGCTTTCATGAAGCCACTTCAGGAAGCGGTTGGGGTCATCCCCTCCAGAAGGACATGGGGAAAACCAGAAAGTGGGAGGAGGGATGCTTCCTTCTGAAAAATAGGGATGCAATTACCACAGGAGGTATCAGGTACAGGGCTGGCACAAACAAGAGCTATCCACGGCACCATCATGTAGGCATGCAGCAGGTCCACCATGAAGCAACCTGGCTGCTCCGCAAAATGGAATCACAGTGAATTCAGCCAATGAGAAATATCCCTCTACTTGGGTTCCCACCATTCACCCCAGGCCTGGCACGTCCCAAATTTCCTTGGTCAAAGGCAAGAAAATTACCCGCCTTTTATGCTGCACAAAAAGCTGAAAAGATTATCTTACTTCTCTGGCTCAAGAACTTTCTATGACTCCCTCTGGCTACTTATGTGGCTCCCCCACCCTTAATGATAGAAGCCAACATTCATGAATCCCCTACCACATGCCAGGTACCTTATGGACCTGCCTCCTCCAAATAGCATAGAAGAGGTTGGTACTCTTACTGCACCCATTTTATAAATATGGAAACAAAGGCTCAGCAATTTGAGGTAATTTACCAAGAGCCAAAGTTAGGAAGTGCAGAGTTCAGATTAGCACAATATTGTTCCCGCCATTGCCATCCCAGCTCCATTTGTTCATGTTTCAAAGTCCTACACCCACCTCTAGCTAGGGGCCAGTGGGAACAGCTCCATGGCAGAAGAAGCCTCTAGGAACCCCTTCAGCTTCTGCAGTGGTGGGGCTGGTGAGTAGGTGCAAAAGATACTTAGCTTTACCATCCTCTCCCATAACTTTTTTTTTTTTTTTTTTTGAGATGGAGTCTCACTCTGTCACACAAGCTGGAGTGCAATGGTGCAATCTCAGCTCACTGCAACCTCTGCCTCCTAGGTTCAAGCAATTCTCATGCCACAGCCTCTGGAGTAGCTGGGATTACAGGTGCCCACCACCACACCTGGCTAATTTTTGTATTTTTAGTAAAGATGGGGTTTCACTATGTTGTCCAGGCTAGTCTCAAACTCCAGACCTCAAGTGATCCACCCGCCTCAGCCTCCCAAAGTGCTGGGATTGCTAAGCCACCATGCCTGGCCCCATCTCCCATAACTTAATGGGGTAGGGAAAAGAATTCCTCCAAGATAAAATTAAAGTGACGTTAGGAAAGGAAGTAGATGTTTGGTAACCTTCAATCAGCAGCTGATTTCTCCCATTGGTGAGTCAATTAGTTTTCTATGGCTGCTGTAACAAATTACCACGAACTGATTGGCTTACAACAACACAGACTTAATATCTTATTGTTCTATAGTTCAGAAGCCTCAAATCAGTTTCACTTGGCTAAAGTCAAGTTGTAAAGGACTGATTCCTTCAGGAGGTTCTGAAGGGAAAATCCGTTTTCTTGCCTTTTTCTGCTTTTAGTGGTTACCTATATACCCTGGATTGTGGCCCTTTCCTCCATTTTTAAAGCATATCACTCCAATCTCTGCACAGTGCTATGGTTTGAATGTGTTCCCCAAAGTTCATGTGTTGGAAATTTAATCTCCAATGCAACAGTGTTGAGAGGTGGGACCTTTAAGAGGAGATTAGGTCATGAAAGATCTGCCCTCATTAATAGAGTAATAATGTTATCTCAGCAGAGGGTTAATTATCATGGGGATGGGTTCCTAATAAAAGGAGTGAGTTCAGCCCCCTTTCTCTCTTGATGTGATACCTTCCATCATGGGATGACACAGCAAGAAGACCCTCACCAGAAGCAGGCCCCTTGATCTTGACCTTCCCAGCCTCCAGAACTCTAAGAAATAAACCTGTTCTTTATAAATTACCCAGCCTCAGATATTGCATAGCAATACAAAAAAGACTAAGACACTCAGTCATCATCGCATTGCCATCTCCACTGACTGCTGAGTCCCTCTTAAAAGAGCACTGTAGGCTGGATGTGGTGGCTCACGCCTGTAATCCCAGCACTTTGGGATGCCAAGGTGGGCAGATCACGAGATCAGGAGTTCGAGACTAGCCTGGCCAACATGGTGAAACCCCATCTCTACTGGAAAAACAAAAATTAGCTGGACATGTTGGCGAGCACCTGTAATCCAGCTGCTCAGAAGGCTGAGGCAAGAGAATCGCTTGAACCTTGGGAGGTGGAGTTGCAGTGATCTGAGATTGCATCATTGCACTCCAGCCTGGGCACCAAGAGCAAAAAACTCCGTCTCAAAAAAAAAAAAAAAAAAGCACTGTGATGGGACACTGGGCCCACAGGCAACATAGGATAAGTTCCCATCTCAAGATGCTTAATCACATCTGCAAAGTCCCTTTTGTCATGGAAAGGAACATAGTCACAGATTCCGGGGATTAAGTTGAGGACACTTTGGAGGGGCCATTATTCAGCCTGCCATGGAAGATATCATGAGAGGGAGTTAATACAAAATGCTCTGGAAACAGAGAAGGGCAGCTGGGCATGGTAGCTCATGCCTCTAATCCCAGTACTTTGGGAGGGAGGCGGGCGGATTGCCTGAGGTCAGGGGTTCAAGACCAGCCTGACCAACATGGTGAAACCCCATCTCTACTAAAAATACAAAAATTAGCTGGGCATGGTGGCAGGTGGCTGTAATCCCAGCTACTCAGGAGGCTGAGTCAGGAGAATCGCTTGAACCCAGGAGGCGTAGGTTGCAGTGAGCTGAGGTCGCACCATTGCATTCCAGCCTGGGTGACAAGCGTAAGATGATTGTCACCTTCATCTCGATTAAAAAAAAAAAAAAGAAAAAAGAAACAGAGAAAAGGTGGCTAACTCTCCACAGTGGGAAAAATGTCCCAGGAAACCACAGCCTCCACATTAAATATTCAAATGAGCTAAAACCCATCTAATTGGCAATCTCAGTCTTATTCCTTTAAACATGCAAACCACCTAAATTCCCAACAAACCCCCTACACCCGGCCAGCCAAGTCTCAGAATGCTTATATACCCTTTAATAGAAATTTTCAACCACCATCCCTATTTCCTAAGGAAATGGCTGTGTGCCCTCGAGCCTGCCTTGACTGAATCACCAGTGGCCTTTGAACCACGGCACTCAATTCATGGCATGGCCAGTGAGCTACAAAGTGTCCTAGCATCGACCAAGCAAAGTTATAAAAGCAGATTCAGTGGACAATAAGGAACATTAGTTTTAGAGTCAAAAAGACCTGGGTTGGGTCCCAGCTCTGCCATTTACCAGCTGCGCGACATCAGAAAAGTTACCTTCATCCTCCAACTTTGGTTTCCTCACCTGTGACATGACAGTGGCTAGAGGACCTCATAGAATCACTGTGAGGACAAGAGCAGCCAAGGGTAAGTCTTTGCACAGGGCCTCCCCGGTCATTATTGGGTCATCAAGACATAACCGTGCCTTATCTCCACTTCCAAAACCCAAACAGCTCTCAAAAATGAGTCATTGTAGCTCATTTGGAAGAAAAGACTGATATGAATCAATATGCAACTACCTATAATCTTTCTCTATCCCTCTTACTGTGAATATTTGCTGTGGAAATATTAACATGTTTGGTCTCCACTAGGGTAGGACTCCACATGTGTAGGACTCCACTGGGGTGCTACACATACACATAGTAGATCTGCCTTACCACCTTCCTAAAATTGGGTAATTAAATTTCACAACTTATCTAGCCCAAGGGTTTCAGAGACTGTAGACCTGTATCTTTATGAGGGCAAGGATGAGAATATAACCTGGCCTGTTATTATGCACCAAGGTACCTGCTGTTCTCATGAAGATGTCAGCAGCCAGCCAGCCAGTCTCTACAAACTCCTCCCCCAACCTCGCTATGCTCCTTTCCCTGGAACTTTCCAAGGGGCCCTTAGAATTTGCATTCAGCTCTCACAGGCTGAGACCAGGGTGACGTCCTGGGAAACCTGCCTAGTGATAGCCAAGGTGTAGCTCCAGATGAAAGGCACACAACAACTTTAAATATAAAAAAGCCATTCAGGCTAGGCATAGTGGCTCACGTGTGTAATCCCAGCACTTTAAGAGACCGAGGCAGGCGGATCACCTGAGGTCAGAAGTTCAAGACCAGGCTGGCCAACATGGCAAAACCCTGTCTCTACAAAAAAATATAAAAATTAGCTTGGCATGGTGGCGCATACCTGTAATCCCAGCTACTCAGGAGGCTGAGGCACGAGAATCGCTTGAACCTGGGAAGCAGAGGTTGCAGTGAGCCAAGCTTGCACCACTACACTTCAGGCTGGGCAACAGAGTGAGACTCCGTCTCAAATAAATAAATAATAAAGCCATTCAACTAAAGAACCGATTATCAAGCAGAAGCACAAAGCCCAGGTTCCATCAGGTTTTTAATTGTACATCAGTGACTGTGAAAAAGCAATTATTTCCATAATTAATATACAAACTATAAAAAAACAGACTCAAAGAAAAGAAAGATGACAGAGTGAAAGAAGGTACATTTCTTTCATGTTCAAACCACGGAGTTCACAACACAGCAGCACACACAGCCGGGCGCTTTGTGGTCTCGGCACCCTCGGCTTCCCCTTCAGGAGGCCGCTTTCGACTAGTAGAAGGCTGAAAATAAAGGAAAATGGAGAAATGTTCAAAAGAAAAACACTGGCTTCTTTAAGATTATCAAAGTTCCTCAATGTACTTCCAGTAAAGTGGGGTCTCTACCAAACATACAGAAATTAGCTGGACGTGGTGGTGCACACCTGTAATCCCAGTTACTGGAGAGGCTGAGGCAGGTGAATCGTTCGAATCCGGGAGGTAGAGGTGGAGGTTGCAGGGAGCCAAGATCATGCCACTGCCCTCCAGCCTGGGCGACAGAGTGAGATCCCATCTCAAAAAAAAAAAATTAGCTGGGCATAGTGGCATTTGCCTGTAATCCCAGTTACTCGAGAGGCTGAGGCATGAGAGAGGCGCTTGAACCCAGGAGGCAGAGGATGCAGTGAGCTGAGATTGTGCCACTGCACTCCAGCCTGGGCAACAGTGAAACTGTCTCAAAAAAAAAAAAAAAAGAGAATGAAATTAATGGCTAATATCAGTCTGTCTTATTTGTGATGCAATTTCAAAGGAAATCAAAGATGTCAATTCACTCCCATTAAATATTTGAATAACCAGTCTTTGCTTGTGTGTCCCCCTGCCACGTTCCTGCGTATCTGGACTCCTCTCCCATTTGGCAGATCCTCATAAGCCCACCTGTGCCTGGCACTGTGCTGGGTGCCAGAGGTGCCACAAGCCCTGCCTGCGGGGCCCTTGGGTCAGTGGGGGATTCAAGTGGGAAGTGGAAGGGGTGCTTCAATGGAGAACACAGGAGAGACCGTGCCCTGAGGCTGGGGCCGGGAGACCGTCCTGTGCCTGGAATACCCTCCTCTTCCTTCCCTCTTCAACTCCATCAATTTGAGTTTTTAACCAGTCACCTCCAAATTCCATCAAGGAAGGGAAAAGGGATGAGATGCAGGGTGGCCCAAGTTTGCATCATGCAGCCCAGGCATTGGTTATAGGAATTAATCCTAGCATCACGAAAATTGCTTCGAAGAAATATTTTATGTTCTTTTTTTTTTCTTTTTCTTTATTATTTTGAGACAGAGTCTCACTGTTTCACCCAGGCTGGCATGCAGTGGCATGATCTTGGCTCACTGCAACCCCTGCCTCCTGGGCTCAGTTGATCCTCCCACTTCAGCCTCCTGAGTAGCTGGTAATACAGGCGTGTGCCACCGTGCCTGGCTAATTGTTGCATTTTTCTTTCTTTTTTATTGAGATGGAGTTTAGCTCTTGTTGCCCAGGCTGGAGTGCAATGGCATGATCTCGGCTCACCACAACCTCCACCTCCTGGGTTCAAGCGATTCTCCTGCCTCAGCCTTCCGAGTAGCTGGGATTACAGGCCTGTGCCACCATGCCTGGCTAATTATGTATTTTTAATAGAGACGGGGTTTCTCCATGTTGGTCAGGTGGGTCTCGAACTCCTGACCACAGGTGATCCACCTGCCTTGGCCTTCCAAAGTGCTGGGATTATAGGCGTGAGCCACCAAGCCCGGCCAATTTTTGTATTTTTCGTAGAGACAGAGTTTCCCACTGTTGCCCAGGCTGGTCTCAAACTCCTGGGTTCAAGCAGTCCTCCTGCCTCAGCCTCCCAAAGTGCTGGGATTATAGGCATGAGCCACTGTGCCTGGCTTATTTTACTTTCCATGATAATCCTCTTAGTTGGCTCATCTTGGACTACTTTTAGTTTAGAAAAGAAAACATCTTATGACATTTTGACTATTACTTTTTTTTTCTTTCTTTCTTTCTTTTTTTTTTTTTTTTTTTTTGAGCTGGAGTTTCGCTCTTGTTGCCCAGGCTGGAGGGCAGTGACGGCCATCTCAGCTCACTGCAACCTCCACCTCCCGGGTTCAAGTGATTCTCCTGCCTCAGCCTCCTGAGTAGGTGGGATTACAGGCACCCGCCATCATGCCTGGCTAATTTGTGTTTTTAGTAGAGATAGGGTTTCACTATGTTGGCCAGGCTGGTCTCGTACTCTATCCACCCGCCTCGGCCTCCCAAAGTGCTGGGATTACAGGTGTGAGCCACCGCTCCTGGCCAACTACTACTTTTAAAAGCAATTGGTTAATACTTTGGAAGCACTTGACCTTCATTCTCAGAGACAGTGAGTTGTTTGACATAAATAGAGGCCTTTTTGACTGCTGCCTTGTTTAAATCCTGTGAGTTTGGGGTTTATTTTGGGACTGGAGAAGGGAAGTTGGTATTCTGAGTGTTTCAGGACTCAAGTTTGCCGGAAAGTTTATGTTCTGGGTAGAAAGCAATGAAAACAATCCAAGAATTGCAGCTTTATGCCACACTGCCACAGCCTGCCTGAACTTTTACGTGAGACTTATGCCCAGATGCAATGGTTCACACCTATAATCTTAGCGCTTTGGGAGGCTGAGGCAAGAGGACAGCTTGAGGCCAGGAGTTGGAGACCAGCCTGGGCAACAGAATGAGGCCTTCTCTCTCTCTTTTTTTTTTTTTTTTTTTTGAGACACAGTCTCACTGTGTTGCCCAGGCTGGAGTGCAATGGTGCAATCTCAGCTCACTGTAACCTCCACCTTCTGGGTTCAAGCAATTCTCCTTCCTCAGCCTCCTGAGAAGCTGGGACTACAGGCATGCACCACCATGGCCAACTAATTTTTGTGTGTATATATGTATATTTTTTGAGATGAAGCCTCGCTCTGTCGCCCAGGCTGGAGTACAGTGGTGTGATCTCGGCTCACTGTAAACTCCACCTCCCGGGTTCAAGCAATTCTCTGCCTCAGCCTCCTGAGTAGCTGGGGTTTTTCAGGAACCCACCACCACGCCGGCTAATTTTTGTATTTTTAGTAGAGACAGAGTTTCACCATCCTGGCCAGGCTGGTCTTGAACTCCTGACCTCATGATCCACCTGCCTCGGCCTCTCAGAGTGCTGGGATTAGAGGTGTGAGCCACTGCGCCAGGCTAATTTTTGTATTTTTAGTAGAGACAGGGTTTCACCATCCTGGCCAGGCTGGTCTTGAACTCCTGACCTCAGGTGATCTGCCCACCTTGGCCTTCCAAAGTACTGGTATTACAGGCGTCAGCCATCATGCACAGTCATCTCTTTCTCTCTCTGTCTTTTTCTTTTTCTTTTTTAAGAGATGGGGTCTCCTCACTACGATGCCCAGGCTGGTCTTCAGCTCCTGGCCGCAAGCGATCTTCCTGCTTCCACCTCCAGCAAAAGTGCTGAGATTATAGATGTGAGCCACCACACCCAGCCCCATCTCTATTTTTATTTAAAATATACGTGTGTATATATAAATGCAAAAATAGATGTGACTTGCCACTGGCCTGTGGGACTCAAAACAATCCACCTGTTTGGAAATGTCTGTTGCTGCTATTGTAGAAGTTTCTTTACGATTTAATTTGTCTGTTGCTTGGTGCTGGGCTACAAGAATGTAAGCATTATTTTTTGAGATGGAGTTTCACTCTTGTTGCCCAAGCTGGAGTCCAATGGCATGATCTCAGCTCACTGCAACCTCTGCCTCCTGGGTTCAAGCGATTCTCCTGCTTCAGTTTCACAAGTAGCTGGGATTACAGGCATGTGCCACCACACCCAGCTAATTTTTATTAGCAAAGACAGGGTTTCACCATGTTGGCCAGGCTGGTCTTGAACTCCTGACCTCAGATGATCCGCCTGCCTCAACCTCCCAAAGTGCTGGGATTACAGGCGTGAGCCACCGCGTCCGGCCAAGAATGCAAGCATTTCAAAGGAAGAGTCTCTTGGAGAAACTTAGGAATTTTATAGGCATTTTTAAGGATTCAACTGGGTCATGTTCCGAATTCCACATTAAAGCAAATGAAAATATTCACATGTTGTGGACATGGCCAACTGCCATTCAGCACAGGCTTCCAACCATGTCATTTTAGCCTAAAAGAGACTCTACAAATGTCAGTCATATGAAAATGAGAACGTTTGAGGGACTTTCTGTTGTATTTTTTCCCTTCCATATTTGAGAGAAACACAGGTACTGCAGAAGTGGTTCAGCAGACTGAATTAGGGCAATTCCATTTCAACTGTGACTTGTGTGTCCGTGTGATTTTTTTAATAATCAGTGAAGCTTCACAGTGTGATTTTGTTTTATTTTATGTATTTATTTATTTAGAGAGGGAGTCTCGCTCTGAAGCCCAGGCCGGAGTGCAGTGGCACAGTCTTGGCTCACTGCAACCTCTGTCTCCTGGGTTCAAGCGATTATCCTGCTTCAGCCTCCTGAGTACCTGGGATTACAGGCATCCACCGCCACACCCAGCTAATTTTTATATTTT
The DNA here is from genome assembly GCF_029289425.2 of Pan paniscus. NCBI lineage: Eukaryota > Metazoa > Chordata > Mammalia > Primates > Hominidae > Pan > Pan paniscus. The sequence goes on along the minus strand of NC_073267.2, from coordinate 37,823,076 downwards.
TAGTAGAGACAGGGTTTCACCATGTTGGCCAGGCTGTTCTCGAACTCCTGACCTCAAGTGATCCACCCGCCTCAGCTTCCCAAAGTGTTGGGATTACAGGCGTGAGCCACTGCAGCTGGCTGATTTTGTTTTATTTTGAGGAAATAGGGCCAGGGACAGTGGCTCACACCTTTAGTCCCAGCTACTTAGGAGGCTGAGGTGGCTTGCTTGAGCCCAAGAGGTCGAGGCTGCAGTCAGCTGTGATTGAGCCCCTGCAGTCCATCCTGGAAAACAGAATGATAGCTTGTCTCATAAAAAAAAAAAAAAAATTCGAATCAATGAAAGAAAATGAAATCACATCTGTTCTTCAGTAAAGTTTAATAGTTTTCTGCTTAATCGTATTAATTGTATCCCTAGAAATGTATTTTTGTTGCTATTGTGAAAGGTATTGTTTCTCTGTTAGGTTTTGTTTGTTTGTTTGTTTGTTTTTGAGACAGAGTCTCACTGTGTCGCCCAGGCTGGAGTACAGTGGTGCAGTCTTGGCTCACTGCAACCTCTGCCCCCCAGGTCCAAGTGATTCTCCTGCCTCAGCCTCCTGGGTAGCTGGGATTAGAGGCACCTGCCACCATACCCACCTAATTTTTTGTATTTTTAGTAGAGACAGGGTTTCACCTTGCTGGCCAGGCTGGTCGCAAACTCCTGACCTCAAATGATCCGCCTACCTCAGCCTTGAAAACTGCTGGGATTACAGATGTGAGCCACCACACCTGGCTGTCTGTTAAGTTTTTCTAATTGGTTATTGCTTGTATAAGAAAGGAAAAATATTGACTTTTCTTTTTTACTATTGACTTTCATGTGTTAACTTCTTTGCCACTTTATTGAATTCTTATTAATTTAGTAATGTTTCAGTTGACGCTATTGGGTTTTATAAACATGCTGTTGTGTTGCAAAAAATTATTTTGTTTCTTTCCAAGATTTTATGTCTCTTATTTTTCTTAATGTGTGGGCTAGAGAATGTTTGGAATTAGGCTAAGTAATAACAGTGATGGTAGAAATTCTCGTTTTGTCCCTAATGTTTACAGTGAGTTAGGATTATTATTTTTTTTTTTTTAGATGAAGTCTCGCTCTGTCATCCAAGCTGGAGTACAATGGCTCAATCTCAGCTCACTGCAACCTCCACATCCTGGGCTCAAGCTATTCTCCTGCCTCAGCCTCCTGAGTAGCTGGGATTACAGGCACCTGCCAGCATGCCTGGCTAATTTTTGGATTTTTAGTAGAGATGGGGTTTCACCAAGTTGGCCAGGCTGGTCTCGAACTCCTGGCCTCAAGTGATCCACCTGCCTCGGCCTCCCAAAGTGCTGAGATTACAGGGGTGAGCCATCGTGCCTGGCCAGTTAGATAATTTTTTTTATCCCACTAAGTACATTAATCTACCCTAGTTTACTAAGTTTCAAATTCAGGATCACATATATAATTTAATCAAAATCCTCTTTGACTTTTATGAGGTGAACATAAGATTGGAGTGCAGTGACGTGATCATGGCTCACTGCAGCCTCAACCTCCTGGGCTCAAGTGATCCTCCTTCTGCCTCAGCACGCCTGGCTAGTTTTTTTATTATTTGTAGAGATGGGGTTTCACTATGTTGTCCATGCTGGTCTCAAACTCCTGGTCTCAAGTGATTCTCCCACCTTGGCCTCCCAAAGTGCTGGGATCACAGGCATGAGTCACTACACCTGACCCCTTTTAACCACCATGCCCAGCTATTTTATTTTTTTATTTTTTTAATTTTTAATGGAGACAGGGTTTCACCATGTTGGCCAGGCTGGTCTGGAACACCTGACCTCAAGTGATCTACCTACCTCAGCCTCCCAAAGCACTGGGATTACAGGTGTGAGCCACCATACCCAGCCCATGGCCAAGTTTAAAGAAAAGAGGCATAGTCAGCCGAGCGCAGTGGCTCATACCTGTAATTCCAACACTTTGGGAAGCTGAGGTGGGAGGATCACCTGAGGCCAGGAGTCCAAGACCAGCCTAGGCAACATAGGAAGACTCTGTCTTTACGAAAAATAACAATATTAGCTGAGTGTGATGGTGCACACCTATAGTCCCCTCTACTGGAGAAGCTGAAGTGGGAGGATGACTTGAGCCCAGGAGTTCAAGGCTGCAGTGAGCTATGATTGCACCATTGCACTCCACCCTGGACGACAGAGCGAGACCCTCATCTCTTAGAAAAAGAAAAAGAAGGCACAACAAAGTTGTATATTTAGTACAAATCCATTTTTGTAAGACAAGTGTTTGTCTGTGTGTCTGTACATTGAACACACAAAAACAGGAGGAGCTTTAATGTAGAAGTTGTGTAAAGAGGTTACACAGTCACTTGGGAAGACATAATTGAGCGATCTATGTGATCACCTTTCTTGCAGCTTGGGGGAGCCAGCACTTGTAGAGGCAGCGGTGGGGTGACGGGGCAAAACCCCATCTCTATTAAAAAATACAAAAATGAAATTAGCTTGTGGCACGTGCCTGTGGTCCCAGCTACTTGGGAGGCTAAAGTAGGAGGATTACTTGAGCCCAGAGAAGTCGAGGCTGCGGTGAGCCACGATTGCACCACTGCACTCCAGCCTAGGCAACCACGTGAGACCCTGCCTCAAAGATAAAATAAAATAAAATGCCTTTATAACATGGTTAAGGGTCTTCTTGGCAAAGGAAACCTGTATCTGGGGACTGTTATGACAGTCCTACCCTCAGGGTCTGTGCTGGGAAACTTGTCTGGGTCCTGAGGGAGGCCCAGAATTGCAAGTCTGAGCCCCTGAATATCTGCAGTGTTTGCAGTATGGTTGAATGTATAGTCCATAGACTAGTCTCAAACTCCTGGGCTCAAGTGATTTACCTGCCCTGTCTTCACAAAGTGCTGGGATTACAGATGTGAGCCATGATGCGCAGACACAAAGACATTTTTAAGCAAAAAATTAACTTCAACTCTCACTTTTACTGAAGCAACACAGCATTTAAAAACATAGGCATGGGGTGCAGTGCTCACACCTGTAATCCCAGCACTTTGGGAGGCTGAGGCAGATGGACTGCTTGAGCCCAGGAGTTTGAGACCAGCCTGGGCAATGTGGTGAAACTCCATCTCCACTAAAAATACAAAAATTAGCTGGGCATGGTGGCACATGCCTGTAATCCCAGCTACTTGGGAGGCTGAGGCACGAGAATCACTTGAGCCTGGGAGGTGGAGGTTGCAGTGACCCGAGATTGCAACATTGCATTCTAGCCTGGGCAACAGGAGTGAAACCCTGTTTAAAAAAAAAAAAAAATCTATGGCCAGACACGGTGGCTGACATCTGTAATCCCAGCACTTTGGGAGGTTGAGGTGGGTGGATCACCTGAGGTCAGAAGTACAACAATTAGCCAGACGTTGTGGTGGGCGCCTGTAACCCCAGCTCCTTGAGAGGCTGAGGAAGGAGAATTGCGTGAACCTGGGAGGCAGAGGTTGCAGTGAGCCGAGATTGTGCCACTGCACTCCAGCCTGGGCTACAGAGCAAGACTCCATATAAAAAAAACTACATAAATTAAGAAAATAAATCCCCCCACTTTGAAAATCACTCTAAGTTTTTCTTTATTCTGCCTTTTTAGAAACAGGTTCACAATTGACATATTACTGTTATGCACATACATGGTTTTCAATCACATTTTATAGTATCTAACCTCATTTTTCTTTAAGGATTTTATCCTGGAACATTACAGTGAAGATGGCTATTTATATGAAGATGAAATCACAGATCTTATGGATCTGAGACAAGTAAGTTTTTGTGTGCAGCAGAGAGGGGAGGGTAGCTTTTCCAAGTTTTCAGGGAACCCCATTATTGCATGCCAGCCTAGTCTTCAACTCCCGAGCTCAAGTGATCCGCCTGCTTCAGCCTCCCAAAGTGCTGGGATTACAGGCATGAGCCACTGTGCCCAGCCTTTAGCCATTACTTTCAATGGCAAAAACTGCAATTACCTTCAAACCAACCTAACAGACACAAGAATACACAGATGGACAAATATGTCAGGAAGCAATGCTGACAGTATGTTCTTGGAAGAAGTGAGTACACAGGGGTTTGCTAGAAAATTCTTAAAATTTTTTGAAAAGTTTGGAAAGTTTCATAATAAAATGTTAGAGAAAAAACTTTAGCTATTCTTCCAAAGACATAACCTAAACTGGATACATGATTTAAGAAAAAAATACACTATTAATAAAAGAGGATGTAAGTTTTAAATTTCAAAGAATATCCACGACAGACACTTATGACGCTTCCCCTCCAGCTCTGAAACCACCCCGGTGCCCTGTGGAGGACCAGCACCAGGAAACACACATTCCATAGGTGACTCAAGGTTTCCAAATCCAGGGAGCTATTTTCCGACTGAGTTTCCCCTGGGGCCCACCTACTTTTTGAGAAGTCTCATGCCCACACTGAAAAAGCACGTAAACCCTTCTTTGAACTGTCTCAAAGTTATTTCTCCTTAAAAAGAAGCATTTCACTTAGGGTTTGGTTTTGTTTTTGTGTTTTTTGAGACAGGACTTCTTTCTGTTGCCATTACTGCAGTCTCGACCTCCCTGGCTCAAGTGATCTTCCCACCTCAGCCTTCTGAGTAGCTGGGACTGCAGGTGTGCACCACCATGCCCGGCTAATTTTCCTATTTTTTGTAGAGATGGGGTTTCACTAAGTTGCCCAGGCTGGCCTTGAACTCCTGGGCTCAAGCGATCTCCCACCTCAGCCTCCTGAGGAGCTGGGATTACAGGCATGAGGCAAGAGGGGCATTTCTTTCATAGTTAGATCTCCATTTTTGGAGATGTATTGCAATTCTGAGGGATGGTGTTGTTGGCTTTCACCTTGCAGAAATCGATTCCAAAATTGAGTTATGGAGAATGATATGATAGAGTGCCTTCAAAATTGACCTAGGAGCCAGGCACAGTGGCTCACATCTGTAATCCCAGCACTTTGGGAGGCCAAGGCAGGCAGATTACTTGAGACCAGGAGTTCAAGACCAGCCTGGCCAACATGATGAAACCCTGTCTCTACAAAAAATAATAATAATAATAATAATAATAATAATTAGCCAAGTGTGATGGTACACACCTGCAATCCCAGCTACTCAGGTGGCTGAGGCACAAGAATCGCTTGAACCCAGGAGGTGGAGATTGCAGTGAGCTGAGATCTCGCCACTGCACTCCAACCTGGGTGAGAGAGGGAGACTCTGTGTCAAAAAAAAAAAAAAAGAAATACAACCTTAAAAGGAGACTGGTGTGTTACTTTGTTTTAATTTGGATTTTTCTGTTTCAGTTTGTCACCTCCAGCTAGGAAACAGACTGCAGTCCAACGTAAATACAGTGCACAGAATCTCTGTGTGTGCATAGTGGCCTCCCCTTACAGGGTCAATTTTGGCCTTTGGCCTTAATCCCGAAGTATTTGCGTATGCTTTTTGTTCCTTGGCAAATAAATGAGAAAATAATTAGCCAACATTGGAAAGGTATTGTCCTAACAATGGCCCTTTAATGTTTCTTAGGAAAATTATGGTGACTCACTAAAATATCCTTGCTCAATGTCTGTTCAGTTGAATTTAATAACATATCTTGCTAATGTTTGCATGTCTATGAAATGTGACTATGCAGAATTACTGAAAATTAACTATAAAATCCAAGGCATCTAACTTTTAAACTTATCTTGGTTCATCACGTATATTTACACTAGATTTTATACTGTCTTCATTTTTTTTTTTGTCTGTTTGTTTGTTTTGAGACAGAGTCTTGCTCTGTCAGCCGGGCTGGAGTACAGTAGTGTGATCTCGGCTCACTGAAACGTCCAGCTCCCGGGTTCAAGCAATTCTGCCTCAGCCTCTGAGAAGCCAGGATTATAAGTGTGCACTACCATGTCCGGCTATTTTTTTTTATTTTTAGTAGAGACGGGGTTTCACCATGTTGGCCAGACTGGTCTCGAACTCCTGACCTCAGGTGATCCACATGCCTCAGCCTCTCAAAGTGTTGGGATTATGGGAGTGAGCCACTGTGCCCGGCCTCACAAATGCCTTTTTGTTCAACACTGCAGATATTTCCCAACAAATGGGCTCATCCCTTCCAGTCTAGCACCTCACTCAACCCCAAACCTGATGGTTCTCTCACTTCCCAAAGTTGAGGCTGCCATACCCCAGTCTAGAACCCTATCTAGCCTCTGTGCAGATAAGGTTCGTACCCAGGTACCTCTTCATACCCTGGATGTATGAAGGATCTCTGGCTCAGAGGCTTCTGGAAGGTGTGCTGCTCCCACTTACTCTGTGTTCTGATAGACGCCCACCGAGATGTTCAGCCCCTCCAGCTCTTCCTTGAGCATCTGCAGGTCTGAGTTGACGAAGCTCAGCTCCAGCCGCACTTGCTCCCGCACCTTTGGGTTTGCGGCCACTCTGTTCAAAGAGAAGAGGGAGAGAAGTGCCCTCAGCCAGGTATCCCAGCTTCTGGGTGAACAGACCCAATCCCCAGTCCCTGCAGGGAGGATCAGGGCACGGCTTGCAGAGGAGGGCCGGGAGTGTCGGGTAAGGTATCCCACGGACACAGAGCACCTGCCCAGCTTGCAGCACACCTGCCAGTACGTGGAGCTGGGGACACAGACAATGACACTGTGAGCTGCAGACATGAACTCTATGACATCCTACAAAAACTCTGTCTTGAGAAGAGAAAACAAAACTGCTCCTAGCCATGCCCTAAAATACCGTAAGATAGCCACTTGAAAAGAAATGAATGATTCTGGTCAGGCATGGTGGTTCACATCTGTAATCCCAGCACTTTGGGAGGCCGAAGCAGGTGGATTAGCTGAGGTCAGGAGTTCGAGACCAGCCTAGCCAACATATAGTGAAACTCTGTCTCTAATAAAAAACACAAAAACTAGCTGGGTGTGGTGGCGCACACTTGTAGTCCCAGCTATGCAGAAGGCTGAGGCTTGAACCTGGAAGATAGGGGTTGCAGTGAGCTGAGATTGTGCCACTGCACTCCAGCCTGGGCAACAGAGCAAGGCTCCCTCTCAAAAAAATAAAATTTGTTTTAAAAAAAGAAAGAAATGGATGATTAGCTGGGCATGGTGGTGCATGCCTATAGTCCCAGGCAGGAGGATCGCTTGAGTCCAGGAGGTTGATACTGCAGTGAGCTATGATCACACCACCGCAATCCAGCCTGGGTGACAGGGCAAGACACTCTCTCTAAAAACTAAAATATGATAATATGAAATTATATATATATATATATATATATGATAGTAAAATAAAATGAATGAATGAGAAAATGAAGGGAGAGGTAATGCTTCCCAATTCATTCTGTAAACTAGTAATAGCAACCCAAGCCTAGCAACATATAAATAGGATTATACACCATAACTAAGTGGGATTTATCCCAGGAATGCAAGGTTGGTTTAACATCTGAAAATCAATATAATATATTATATTAACAGAATAAAGGACAAAAAACACATGGTGACTTCAACAGATATTGGAAAAACTATATGACAAAATCCATCACAGATTCATAATAAAAATTCTCAACAAAGTAGGAATAAAAGAGAATTTATGAAATCTGATAAAAGACACCTATAAAAACCCACAGTTAACATCACACTTTGTGGTGAATGACTGCTTTCCTCTTCTCACCACAAACAAGGCAAAGATGCCCACCTTTGCTATTTCTAATCAATGAGGCAAATAAAGAAATTAAAGGCATCCAGATTAGAAAGGAAAAAATAAAACTGTCTTTATTTACAGATGGCATTATCTTATATATAGAAAATCCTAAGGCATCCATAAAATAAATATTGGTACTAATAAATTTAGCAAGGTCACAGGGTATAATCAATATACAAAAATCAATTCTTTTTTTTTTCTCTAGACAGGGTATCACTCTGTCACCTAGGCTGGAGTGCAATGTCACCATTATGGCTTACTACAGCCTCAACTTCCCAGGCTGAAGCCATCCTCCAGCCTCAGCCTCCCAAGGAGCTGGAACTACAGGTGCACACCACCACGCTGGCTGATTTTTGTATTTTTTTTGTAGAGATGGAGTCTCACTATGTTGCCCAGGCTGGCCCAGAAATCCTGGGCTCAAGCAATCTTCCTGCTTCAGCCTCCCAAAGTTCTGAGATTACAGGCATGAGCCACTGTGCCTGGCCAATTCAACTTCTATATAATAGCAATGAACAATCTTGAAACTGAGAAAACCATTCCATTCACAATAGCATCAAAAAGAATAAAATACTCAGGAATAAACAAAAGAATCACAAGACATGTAAACTGAAAACTACAAAACAATGCTGAGATATATTAAAAGAAGAGCTATTCCATGTTTACGGATGGGAAGGCTCATTATTGTCAAGATGTCAAGCCTCCTCAGTTGGCACATTCATTCAATGCAACCTCAATCAAAATCCCAGTAACCTTTTTAATAAAACTCGGCAAGCTGAATGGAAATGCAAAAAAAAAAAAACCCACAATAGGCAAAATAATTTTGAAAAATAAGAACAGAGTTGGAAAACATATTGATTTTAAAATTTACTAAGAAGCTGGGCTGGGCATGGTGGCTCACGTCTGTAATCCTAGCACTTTGGGAGGCTGAGGCGGGTAGATCACCTGAGGTCAGGAGTTCGAGACCAGCCTAGTCAACACAGTGAAACTCCATCTCTACTAAAAATACAAAAAATTAGCCAGGTGTGGTGGCAGACGCCTATAATCCCAGCTACTCGCGAGCCTGATGCAGGAGAATCACTTGAACCTGGAAGGCAGAGGTTGCAGTGAGCCAAGATCACACCACTGCACTCCAGCCTGGGCAACAAGAGAGAAACTCCATCCCCAAAAAGAATAAAAAATAAAAAATAAACTTACTAAGAAGCCATAGTCATCAAGATAGCATGGTACTGACATAAAGATAGGCAATTAAACAGAACAAGAGTCCAGGAATAGGCCAGGTGTGGTAGCTCATGCCTGTAATCCCAGGACTTTGGGAGGCCAAGACGGATGGATCACGAGGTCAGGAGATCGAGACCATCCTGGCTGACATGGTGAAACCCCGTCTCTACTAAAAATACAAAAAAAAAATTGTATTTTTAGTAGAGCGTGGTGGCGGGTGTGGTGGTGGGCACCTGTAGTCCCAGCTACTCAGGAGGCCGAGGCAGGAGAATGGTGTGAATCCAGGAGGCGGAGCTTGCAGTGAGCTGAGATCGCACCACTGCACTCCAGCCTGGGTGACAGAGCGAGACTCCGTCTCATGAAAAAAAAAACAAGAGTCCAGGAATAAATGTTTACATTCATGTAGCAAATCTTTACAATTGATTTTGAACAAAAGTGCCAAATCAATTCAATGTGGAAAAGATTATTGTTTCAACAAATAGTGCTAAAGCAAGTTGACATCCAAAGGTACGTCAGGGTCCCTAAAACCACCCCCAAGTTCAGTGTTAATCTAGGAGGACTTGCAAAAGTCATGGCTACGGTTTACTACAGCAAAAGACACAAAGCGTAATAAGCAAAGGGAAAGGCATATGGGGTGAAATTGGGAGGAGGCCCGGCCCAGGCTTTTAGGGGTCCTCTCCCAGTGGAATCCCACAGACCATGCTTAATTCTCCCGTCAAGGAGTTGTGACAACACACGTAAAATGCCAAGAAAGCCCCCAGAAAGTTCCAATCAGGACTCAGGTCCCACCGGGAGGTCCCTCCCTAGCTGACTTCTTGGGCTCCCTCCCAAAGCGGGCAGAAGGGTCTGGGTGAGGGACCTGAGCCTGGTTTTCACTTTCCTAAGCCCGAGGGTCCTCTTCCTAGCACAAGGCCTTGAGGACGCTTGGGAAGCCAGCCTTCAGGTCCCGCTGTTTTGTTATTTTGCCAAAGTATGTCCCGTCCGTAAGTTTGCCCCCTCGGGTCACTTTCTTCACCTTATCAGCAGGGCCCATCATTCCTGCTGCTTTCCAAGAAGATGCCAGAGCATATTTTTAGACCAATGAAGTCGGTGGGACAGTGGGTGGGACCCAGAGAGTGACGGACAGTGAGTCGGCCTGGACGGTGGGAAGGCAAAGTGAGTTCCGCTCCTGGGACGGGGCTGGGAGGGGACATGGAATGGTCTGTCAGCTATGAGTTTGTGGAAGGCAGAGTCGGTGACTTTCAGCTGACCTGCCTCGGTCTGGAAGATTCCAGTAGAGAAAGGGAGGGCCAGGGGCCTGGAGGCTGGTTCCAGGCCTGGGTGCTGGGCCTGAGAGCATTTCCAAAGCACTGAGCCTGGGACTGAAGGTAATTCACCACGAGCGCTCAGCTGGGGAGGACTGTCTGTGTGCTTCCCCCACCTCCCAGTCCCTCAACTCACCCCCAGTCCCCCCACCTGCCTTAACTCAGGAAAAAGGCCTCCCTCATGAGCACTGGCAGCTGCCTTCGGAGGCATGTCACAGTCACACCCCAGGACACAACACAGAATCTCAGGCTGGCAGGGGACATTTGAGATCAGCCAGCCCAGCCTCTCATTTTACAGCTGGGAATGGGCACAGGATGGCCATGGCTGCCCAAGGTCACAGAGCCTGGGAGGGAGAAGCAGGCACAGTGGAAAAAGTAAGGTCACGTGAGCCAGGTCTGGGCACCGGGTCCAGGCCTGCCACTCCCCTGCATGCGGCTCAGGGCGATGGCTCAGCCTCTCAGCCTCAGGTCCACAGCCGAAGCAGGCAGAGGAACAGCTGTTTGAGGGGCTGCCTGGGGAGGAGTGGGGCTGGGTGTCCTGTGCGCACAGCGGACACTTCATCAGCCACTCTGTAGGCAGCCAAGCCAGGAGGGCCCTCTGGGCACCTGGGCCTCTCCGCAGGAAGAGGAGCAGGGACCCACTATCCTTTGGGTCAACGAAGGCCTTAAGCAATGGGCTCGAAAATCCCTGATTAGTGACTACCTTCTGTTGCTAGGCAAGATGGGGACAAATACGGGGTCCAGTTCTCCAGCTGTTAAACATCTGTCTCATCAAGAAGATGGGACAGCACATGGAAAATAAATTTCTATGGTTATAATAACTGTCCCAGATTCTCTGTGCAGTAATGGCCGACCTGCTTTCCCTCTGAAAACAAGCAAGAATTTTGGATAAAACAATAACAAAATTACGTTAAAAGCATCAAAGGGCTGCTAAGCTAGTGGGAAACCTCCAGGCCAAGTTTCAGGGGAAAATCAAGAACCTAGGGAGGAGCGCTGGGGCCATTGTTGCCTGTGAGCATTTGCCAACCTGGCAAGTTGGGCTTCGACCTTGGAGGGAGTAGGGGGGTAGACAGAGGTCAAGGCATGAGGAGGCTGATAGGGGATTCACCCCCATATCAAGCTGGGAGCCTGAAAGGCCTCACCTTGGGTGAAGACAGAAGAAGAGATAACCCTGGCCCCTGCCCCAAAACATGGAATTCATTAGCATTAAAAGGAGTGGGAGGAAAAAAGGAAAGGAAACTCACAGATTCAACCACAAAGAGCCTCTGGCCTCCTGCGGACTTGGACCGCTCACCCATCACACCTGGGAGGCCCGGGGATGGTGGGGCTTCTGTGCACTTGGTTCCAGGTGGTCTGGGCTGTCCATGTGAAAGCAAACACCATCCTCGTGAGAAGGAACCTCTGTCTCTGGCCTCACGGAAACCCCACAGACACCCTTCCAAGGGCCCCAAGAAGCACACAAAGATATCCGAGTCTGAAAGGGAAGAAGGCACCATGAGTAAGAACCAGCAGACAAGCTAGCAGACACCCGCACAGTCTCCCCATATTATTATACAATTACCAAACAAGACACTACGGTACATTTCAAACCATAATAGGAGAGATGGCCCATGTTCGGTGGCCAAGCATAGCACAGAGCTCCTCACTCCTCCAGGAATTCCACTGAAGGGTGGCAAGTTCTGGAGTTCAAGCCACTGGGGAGGCAACAGGAGTGCAAGCGGCCACAGTTCAGGCGCTGTTGGGCAGAGCGGGGGAGGGGGCGCTCCCAAGGAGTCCACTGGGAGACGCAGGCAGGGGGCTTCCCAGGAAGCCTCACCAGCTTCCCTTCACACTGATCCCCTGTAAACGTGTGTCCAGCCTCGATGTAAGAGGAGCAGGGAGAAATTGATTTGCTATTCATAAAATGTGCGCCTCTCTGCGCCTGCGCCCGCCCTGGGCGCCTCTCTGCGCCTGCGCCCGCCCTGGGCGCCTCTCTGCGCCTGCGCCCGCCCTGGGCGCCTCTCTGCGCCTGCGCCCGCCCTGGGCGCCTCTCTGCGCCTGCGCCCGCCCTGGGCGCCTCTCTGCGCCTGCGCCCGCCCTGGGCGCCTCTCTGCGCCTGCGCCCGCCCTGGGCGCCTCTCTGCGCCTGCGCCCGCCCTGGGCGCCTCTCTGCGCCTGCGCCCGCCCTGGGCGCCTTTGCGAGGGTGGAGCTGCGTTCCCTCAGCACAGACCCAGATTGCATCTTGAGGGCGAGCTGAGTTCTCCTCTGCACAGACTTCGGAGGTACAGCGAAGGCGGAGCAGTGTTTTCCTCAGCACAGACCCGGGCGGGCGGGCCGGGGGCACCGCGAGGGCGGAGCTGCGTTCTGCTCAGCACAGACCCGGGGTACACCTCGAAGGCAGAGCAGCTTTCTCCTCAGCACAGACCTTGGGGACACTGCCTCCCTTTGAGCAGAACAGGTGAATGAATGAATGAGTGTAATCACATGCCCTGCCTTTCCCTGTTTATCAAGCCTGGCATCACTTTAGAATCTCTTGTTAGGATTTATGATACCCAGGCTTTACCTCAGAAGCTGAGCGTGGCACTCAGGTATAAGCATGTTTTTTCAAGCTCCCCAGGTATTCCATAGCGCAGCCATGTTTGAGACAGTGGGGTCTAAGAACCATGTAGAACTAATTAGAATCCTGAAGTGTCTGTGATAAAGGTAATAAGCTTTTTGTAAGATTACAGAGGACATAGGTTAAGTTGGAAAGCCTGAGTGTTGAGATTCCTAGGCTCAGGAATTTTAATTTAAGCACAGTTAAATGTCTTAACTTGCAAAGACATGAATCTGTAGATTCCAGATTAATGGCAGGTGTGAATTGTACAATAGAAACTGATCTAGCCTACGTGTCTTCTTGGACTGGCAGACTATGTTAATCTTTTTATTTTATGACAAGTTCAACATTATTCCCTTTTGTACTGAATTTTAGATTACTGATTTTGGGCACTCCAAGATTTTGGGAGAGACCTCTCTCGTGAGAACCTTATGTGGAACCCCCACCTGCTTGGCTCCTGAAGTTCTTGTTTCTGTTGGACTGCTGGGTTTTAGGAGTTATTCTTTTTATCTGGTAAGAAATATTTTCATTGCTTCGCAGACTGGTAGGAGGTGATTAGATGAAGTCACAAATGTGTCTTGCTCTGTTGTCCAGGCTGGCATGCAGTGGCTTGATCTTGGCTAACTGTAGCCTCTGCCTCCTGGGTCAAGTGATCCTCCCACCTCAGCCTCCTGAGTAGCTGGGACTACATGCGCACACCACCATGCCCAGCTAATTTTTCTATTTTTTGTAGTGATGGGGTTTTGCCATGTTGCCCAGGCTGGTCTTGAACTCCTGGGCTCAAGTGATCCTCTTGCCTCGGCCTCCCAAAGTACTGGGATTTCAAGCATGAGCCATTGTGCCCAGCCTAGCTCACTTTTTGACCATTGATTTAAAGAAAAATCAGACTTTTCATTATGCTGAAAAAGAAATCTTTATATCTGAATGCCACTGAGAATGCCACTTGATTTCTTTTCCTTTCTCTCTCTACCATTATTAAGCCTTAGTGGGTATCCACCTTTCTCTGAGCATAGGACTCAAGTGTCACTGAAGGATCAGATCTCCAGTGGAAAACACAACTTCATTCCTAAAGTCTGGGCAGAAGTCTCAGAGAAAGGTATGAATATGAAAGGGTTAAGAATTTGTGATATTCTAAAATGTGTGTGTCCTGTGGTGGGAGTTTCTCTCCAAATTCCATGGTGTTTTCTCCTGTCAATTCTGTTCTTATTTTCTATCGTTAGTTTCACACCATTTGAGAGGCACTGGAAATTATTAAGAGCATGTACTCAGGTCCTGGGTCTGCTACTACTTAGCTGTGTGGCCTTAGGCAAGTTATTTAACCTCTGTCTCCAATTTCTTTCTGTGTAAAGGGACCCTCAATAATCCCTACCTTAAAAGGTTTTTTGAGGGTTAGGGATAATGTACACAAGTGCCTGGTACCTATTTTAATGAGCAAAATAAATGCACTTGTAACTTTTTAGTTACAAGGTTTCCTTTGAGTAAGCAAGCGTGTAAAAACTAGATGTCTTTAGTTACTTTGTATTTTATAATTTATCCTGGCAACTTTAGTTCCCTGAAGAGAAAGTAGAAAATTAAATGTCAAATAACATAACATAGGTGATTGTGTTAAATGTCAGAATATTTAAGGAATAATAATGTTGTAATATACAGGCCAGCGTGCATTTGTTGCTTGCTGGAGTAGTCAAGTTTTATTTCTGACAAGTCTGCAGTTCCAGGGAGCCTCTCCCTGGCTGAGTAACTGTCACCCATCCATCTGTAGATGTCAGGGAGAGTTTGCTGTGCATCCCAGTTATCTTAGAATTGGGTAGAAGTTTAGCTTTAATTAGTTTGACCTTGAGTCTAGCAACAAGAGAGGGAACAGGCAACGAAGAGGTAGTGACTGATGTCCCAGCAGCAGGAGACAGGGAGTGTCATTGTCATTCCTGGTCTTCTCACAGTACTCTGAATACAGAGAATGAGGAAGATTAGGGGGCCCTGTCTGCTGACTCCCTGATGATCTCAGACCCTCTCTGCTCTTTCTGGATGGTGGCCTGTTAATTCTGGCATACTGTTACTGATAATATATTTATCCTTTTCACTGTGATTTGCCCAATTGTTGCTTTAGCACTGGACCTTGTCAAGAAGTTGTTGGTAGTGGATCCAAAGGCACGTTTTACGACAGAAGAAGCCTGAAGACACCATGGTTTCAGGTGGGTGTGGGACAGTGCCTGCTAGCATAAAATACATGGGAAGCCCTGCTGCCTGAGAGACATGAGACAGAGGACAGAAACATATTTACTTTGTTGAATCTGTTTAATTGTTTTAATGTACTGGGGGAATATCTTGGCGGATGGGTTACAACCTGTTTTTGTTTTTTTTTTTTTTGAGACAGGTTCTCATTCTGTCTCCCTGGCTGGAGTGCAGTGGCACGATCTCAGCTCACTGCAACCTCTGCCCCCCAGGTTCAAGTGATTCTCCTGCCTCAGCCTCCCAAGTAGCTGGGATTATAGCCACCCACCACCACACCCAGCTAATTTTTGTATTTTCAGTAGAGACAGGGGTTTCACCATGTTGGCCAAGCTGGTCTTGAACTCCCGACCTCAGGTAATCCACCCTCCTTCGCCTCCCAAAGTGCTGGGATTACAGGCCTGAGCCACCATGCCCAATCTCTTTTTCTCTTTCTAAACTTCCTAAGGTGGACACTTAACTAATTTTCAGCCTATTTTTCAATATAAACATGTAAAGATATAAATTACCCTTTCAGTACTGCCTCAGCTCTATCTCACAAGTTTTGTTATGTAGTATTTCACTTCCAAATATCTTCTGATTTTCATTTTCATGTCTTCTTTGACTGAAAAATTATTTAAGGTATGCCTTTAGTTTGAAGATGAAAGAAATTTACATTTTTTTCTCTAATAAATTGCATTTTGGTTACAGAGTATAGGCCGCATGTTATAATGTTTGTTTATTTGTTGTGATTTGATTCATAGGCTAGCATAGATTCAGTTCTCCTAAGACTTTATCAGGCTTCAAAGTATATATATATTCTCTAATTTGAGCATACAGAAGTCTATATATTTCCTTTAAATTAAGCTTTTTAAATACAGTGGTAAAAATCTGAGATAATCTTACTACATTTTGATTATCATTGACTCAGAGGTTTAAGTTTCTTCAAGGTTGAGGATTTAGCCATTTTTCTTTGTAATTCTGCCAATTTGTGCTTCATATATTTTACGGTTGAATTGTTACATGCATACATGTCTTTACATAATGACTTTTATTCCTCAGAATTTTTTTTGTCTTAAATTATAGTTTTTGATATGAAAATAGCTATATCAGCCATATATTGGTTAATATTTGTTTTATTTATCATTTACTCATCTCATGCCTTCAGAATTTTGTGTCTTCATGTTTTTAACTATTACGGGTTATACCTGGATTTTCACATTTTTATCCAGTCTTCAAGTGTCTGTCTTTAACTAATTTAGACCATTTAAGTTTATTGTGGTTATGGATAAATTTATATTTACTTCTGTCATCATATATTGTGCTTTCTGTTAACCATATTATTTCTCCAATTCTTTTCCCCAATGCATTCTATTAGATTGATCAAGGTTTTTCCTCTCTATTTGTTTAAAAGTTGTATGTTCTAGTTCTATTCACGATTACCCTTGAAATGTAATATGTGTACTTGAATTAACAAGTAATTAAAAAAACTAATTGTAAAATTAAAATCACTAGTTTCATCTTGAAGGATGCATTAATTTTGATCACCCTCATTCATCCCCAACTTACTGTTTTCCAGTACTTTTTTTCCAATTTATATTTTATCAGCTTTTTTGAGGTATAATACACAGTGCACAAAATTTATTTATTTTAAATGCACATTTCGATGAGTTTTGGCAAATTTATAGAGTTGTACAACAATTACAAAAATTCAGTTTTTGAATACTTACATAATCTCAAAAAGTTTCCTCATGCTTATTTGCATTAAATCCTCACTCCCACCTACCCAAGTCCCAAGTAACAAATGATCTGCTTTCTTTATAGATTTGCCTTCCATGAAAAGTTACATAGATTGGCTGGGCACAGTGGCTCACGCCTGTAATCCTAGCATTTTGGGAGGCCAAGGCGAGCAGATCACCTGAGCCCAGGAGTTCAAGACTAACCTAGGCAACATGGTGAAACCCCATCTCTACTAAAAACACAAAAATTAGCTGGGCATGGTGGCGCACCTGATAGCTACTCGAAGGCTGAAGTGTGATGGATTAGGTTTATTGATTTGCGTATATTGAACCAGGCTTGCATCCCAGGGATGAAGCTGACTTGATAGTGGTGGATAAGCTTTTTGATGTGCTGCTGGATTCGGTTTGCCAGTATTTTATTGAGGATTTTTGCATTGATATTGATATTGGTCATCAGGGATATTGGTCTAAAATTCTCTTTTTTTTGTTGTGTCTCTGCCAGGCTTTGGTATCAGGATGATGCTGGCCTCATAAAATGTGTTAGGGAGGATTCCCTCTTTTTCTATTCATTGGAATAGTTTCAGAAGGAATGGTACCAGCTCCTCTTTGTACCTCTGGTAGAATTCGGCTGTGAATCCATCTGGTCCTGGAATTTTTTTGGTTGGTAGGCTAATTAATTATTGCCTCAATTTCAGAGCCTGTTATTGTTCTATTCAGGGATTCGACTTCTTCCTGGTTTAGTCATGGGATGGTGTATTTGTCCAGGAATTTATCCATTTCTTCTAGATTTTCTAGTTTATTTGTGTAGAGGGGTTTGTAGTATTCTCTGATGGTAGTTTGTATTTCCATGGGATCAGTGGTGAAATCCCCTTTATCATTTTTTATTGCATCCATTTGATTTTTCTCTCTTCTCTTCTTTATTAGTCTTGCTAGTGGTCTATCAATTTTGTTGATCTCTTCAAAAAACCAGCTCCTGGGTTCATTGATTTTTTGAAGGGTTTTTTGTGTCTCTATCTCCTTCAGTTCTGCTCTGATCTTAGTTATTTCTTGCCTTCTGCTAGATTTCGAATTTGTGTGCTCTTGCTTCTCTAGTTCTTTTAATTGTGATGTTAGGGTGTCGATTTTAGATCTTTCCCGTTTTCTCTTGTGGTTATTTAGTGCTACAAATTTCCGTCTACACACTGCTTTAAATGTGTCCCAGAGATTCTGATATGTTGTGTCTTTGTTCTCGTTGGTTTCAAAGAACATCTTTATTTCTGCCTTCATTTCGTTATTCACCCAATAGTCATTCAGGAGCAGGTTGTTCAGTTTCCATGTATTTGTGTGGTTTTGAGTGAGTTTCTTAATCCTGAGTTCTAATTTGATGGCACTGTGGTCTGGGAGACAGTTTGTTGTGATTTCTGTTCTTTTACATTTGCTGAGGAGTGTTTTACTTCTAACTATGTGGTCAATTTTGGAATAAGTGAGATGTGATGCTGAGAAGAATGTACATTCTGTTGATTTGGGGTGGAGGGTTCTGTAGATGTCTATTAGGTCTGCTTGTTGCAGAGCTGAGTTCAAGTCCTGGAAATCCTTGTTAACCTTCTGTCTCATTGATCTGTCTAACATTGACAGTGGGGTGTTAAAGTCTCTCATTATTACTGTGTGGATGTCTAAGTCTCTTTGTAGGTCTCTAAGGACTTGCTTTAAGAATCTGGGTGCTCCTGTATTGGGTGCATGTATAGTTAGGATAGTTAGATCTTCTTGTTGCATTGATCCCTTTACCATTATATAAAGGCTTTCTTTGTCTCTTTAATCTTTGTTGGTTTAAAGCCTGTTTTATCAGAGACTAGGATTGCAATCCCTGCTATTTTTTTCTTTCCATTTGCTTCGTAGATCTTCTTCCATCCCTTTATTTTGAGCCTATGTGTGTCTCTGCACGTTAGATGGGTCTGCTGAATACAGCACACTGATGTGTCTTGACTCTTTATCCAGTTTGCCAGTCTTTGTCTTTTAATTGGGGCATTTAGCCCATTTACATTAAAGGTTAATATTGTTATGTGTGAATTTGATCCTGTCATTATGATGTTAGCTGGTTATTTTGCTCATTAGTTGATGCAGTTTCTTCCTAGGATTGGTGGTCTTTACAATTTGGCATGTTTTTGTGTGGCTGGTACTGGTTATTCCTTTCCATGTTTAGTGCTTCCTTCAGGAGCTCTTGTAAGGCAGGCCTGGTGGTGACAAAATCTCTCATCATTTGCTTGACTATAAAGTATTTTATTTCTCCTTCGCTTATGAAGCTTAGTTTGGCTGGATATGAAATTCTGAGTTGAAAATTCTTTTCTTTAAGAATGTTGAATATTGGCCCCCACTCTCTTCTGGTTTGTAGGGTTTCTGCCAAGAGATCTGCTGTTAGTCTGATGTGCTTCCCTCTGTGGCTAACCCGACCTTTCCCTCTGGTTGCCCTTAACATTTTTCCTTTCATTTCAACCTTGGTGAGTCTGACAATTATGTGTCTTGGTGTTGCTCTTCTCGAGGAGTATCTTTGTGGTGTTTTCTGACCCTAACATCACAATTAAAAGAACTAGAAAACCAATAGCAAACACATTCAAAAGCTAGCAGAAGGCAAGAAATAACTGAGATCAGAGCAGAACTGAAGGAGATAGAGACACAAAAAACCCTTCAAAAAATTAATGAATCCAGGAGCTGGTTTTTTGAAAAGATCAACAAAATTGATAAACTGCTGGCAAGACTAATAAAGAAGAAAAGAGAGAAGAATCAAATAGACACAATAAAAAATGATAAAGGGGATATCACCACTGATGCCACGGAAATACAATCTACCATCAGAGAATACTACAAACACCTGTACACAAATAAACTAGAAAATCTAGAAGAAATGGATAAATTCCTCGACACATACACCCTCCCAAGACTAAACCAGGAAGAAGTTGAATCTCTGAATAGACCAATATCAGGCTCTGAAATTGTGGCAATAATCAATAGCTTATCAACCAAAAACAGTCCAGGACCAGATGGATTCACAGCCGAATTCTACCAGAGGTACAAGGAGGAACTGGTACCATTCCTTCTGAAACTATTCCAATGAATAGAAAAAGAGGGAATCCTCCCTAACTCATCTTATGAGGCCAGCATCATCCTGATACCAAAGCCTGGTAGAGACACAACTAAAAAAGAGAATTTTAGACCAATATCCTTGATGAACATTGATGCAAAAATCCTCAATAAAATACTGGCAAACAGAATCCAGCAGCATAGCAAAAAGCTTATCCACCATGATCAAGTAGGCTTCATTCCTAGGATGTAAGGCTTGTTCAACATATGCAAATCAATAAATGTAATCCAGCATATAAACAGAACCAAAGACAAAAACCACATGACTATCTCAATAGATGCAGAAAAGGCCTTTGACAAAATTCAGCAACCCTTCCTGCTAAAAACTCTCAATAAATTAGGTATTGATGGGACATATCTCAAAATAATAAGAGCTATCTATTACAAACCCACAGCCAATATCATACTGAATGGGCAAAAACTGGAAGCATTCCCTTTGAAAACTGGCACAAGACAAGGATGCCCTCTCTCACCACTCCTATTCAACATAGTGTTGAAAGTTCTGGCCAGGGCAATTAGGCAGGAGAAGGAAATAAAGGGTATTCGATTAGGAAAAGAGGAAGTCAAATTGTCCCTGTTTGCAGATGACACAATTGTATATCTAGAAAACCCCAGTGTCTCAGCCCAAAATCTTCTTAAACTGATAAGCAACTTCAGCAAAGTCTCAGGATACAAAATCAATGTACAAAAATCACAAGCATTCTTGTACACCAATAACAGACCAACAGAGAGGCAAATCATGGGTGAACCCCCATTCACAATTGCTTCAAAGAGAATACAATACCTAGGAATCCAACTTACAAGGGACATGAAGGACCTCTTCAAGGAGAACTACAAACCACTGCTCAATGAAATAAAAGAAGATACAAACAAATGGAAGAACATTCCATGCTCATGGGTTGGAAGAATCAATATTGGAAAAAAACTACTTTAAAGTTCATATGGAACCAAAAAAGAGCCCACATCGCCAAGTCAATCCTAAGCCAAAAGAACAAAGCTGGAGGCATCACACTACCTGACTTCAAACTATACTACAAGGCTACAGTAACCAAAACAGCATGGTACTGGTACCAAAACAGAGATATAGATCAATGGAACAGAACAGAGCCCTCAGAAATAATGCCGCATATTTACAACTATCTGATCTTTGACAAACCTGACAAAAACAAGCAATGGGGAAACGATTCCCTATTTAATAAATGGTGCTGGGAAAACTGGCTAGCCATATGTAGAAAGCTGAAACTGGATCCCTTCCTTACACCTTATACAAAAATTAATTCAAGATGGATTAAAGACTTACATGTTAGACCTAAAACCATAAAAACCCTAGAAGAAAACCTAGGCAGTACCATTCAGGATATAGGCATGGGCAAGGATTTCATGTCTAAAACATTCTCCCCATCACTTTCAAGTACACCAATCAAACTTAGATTTGGTCTTTTCACATAGTCCCATATTTCTTGGAGGCTTTGTTCATTTCTTTTTACTCTTTTTCTCTAAACTTCGCTTCTCACTTCATTTCATTCATCTGATCTTCCATCACTGATACCCTTTCTTCCACTTGATTGAATCGGCTACAGAAGCTTTTGCATGCATCATTTAGTTATTGTGCCATGGTTTTCAGCTCCATCAGGTCATTTAAGGTCTTCTCTATGCTGTTTATTCTAGTTAGCCATTCATCTAATCTTTGTTCAAGGTTTTTAGCTTCCTTGCAATGGGTTCGAACATCCTCCTTTAGCTCAGAGAAGTTTGTTATTACTGACCTTCTAAAGCATACTTCTGTCAACTCATCAAAGTCATTCTCCATCCAGCTTTGTTCCATTGCTGGCAAGGAGCTGCAATCCTTTGGAGGAGAAGCGGCACTCTGTTTTTTTGAATTTTCAGCTCATCTGCTCTGGTTTCCCCCATCTTTGTGGTTTGATCTACCTTTGGTCTTTAATGATGGTGACCTACAGATGTGGTTTTGGTGTGGATGTCCTTTTTGTTGATGCTGTTCCTTTCTGTTTGCTAGTTTTCCTTCTAACAATCAGGACCCTCAGCTGCAGGTCTGTTGGAGTTTGCTGGAGGTCCACTCCAGACCCTGTTTTCCTGAGTGTCACCAGTGGAGGCTGCAGAACAGCAAATATTGCTGCCTGATCCTTCTTCTGGAAGCTTCATCTCAGAGGGACACCTGGCTGTATGAGGTGTCAGTAAGTCCCTACTGGCAGCTCTGTCCATTCTCAGAGTTCAAACTCCATGCTGGAGAACCACTGTTCTCTTCAGAGCTGTCAGGCAGGGATGTTTAAGTCTGCAGAAGTTTCTGCTGCCTTTTACTCAGCTATACCCTGCCCCCAGAGGTGGAGTCTACAGAGGCTGCCAGGCCTCATTGAGCTGCAGTGAGCTCCACCCAGTTCAGGCTTCCCAGCTGCTTTGTTTACCTACTCAAGCCTCAGCAATGGTGGACGTCCCTCCCCCAGCCCAGGCTGCCACCTTGCAGTTCGATCTCGGACTGCTGCACTAGCAGTAAACAAGGCTGTGTGGGCATGGGACCCACCGAGCCATGCATGGGATATAATCTCCTGTGTGCCGTTTGCTAAGACCACTGGAAAAGCACAGTATTAGGGTGAGAGTGTCCAGATTTTCCAGGTACCGTCTGTCACGGCTTCCCTTGGCTAGGAAGGGAAATCCCCTGACCACTTGTGCTGCTTCCCAGATGAGGCAACACCCTGCCCTGCTTTGGCTCACCCTCTGTGGGCTGCACCCACTGTCCGACCCGTCTCAGTGAGATGAACCAGGTACCTCAGTTGGAAATACAGAAATCACCTGTCTTCTATGTCAATTATGCTGAGAGCTGCAGACAGGAGCTGTTCCTATTCGGCCATCTTGGAACGATCCTCTTTTTTCATTTATTTAAGAAATATTTGAAAAGCAAAGATTTCATCATTTTGGTGAAGTCCAATTTATCTGTTTTTCTTTTATGGAACATGTTTTTGATATTATATCTAAGAAACCTTTTCTTAGTCCGAGGTCATAAATATTTTCTCCTATTTTTTTTTCCTAGAAGTTTTACAGTTTTAGCTCATACAATTAGGTCTATGATCCATTTTAGTTAATTTTCGTATATGACCTAAGGATCTAGGTTTAGTTTTTGTAAATGAATAACCAGTTCTTATAGAATCATTTGTTGAAAGAACATCTTTTTCCTATTGAATTGTCTTAGCATCTTTGAAGAAAATTAATTGACTATTTATGTGGGTTGGATTCTGAACTCCACTTAGTTCCATTGATCTATCTCTCTCTCTTAATGTGGATTCTACACTGTCTCAACTACTGTTGCTTTACACTGAATTTTAAAATAAGGTAGTATTAAGTACTCTAACTTCATTCTTACTTAGCAAGATTGTTTTGGCTATTCTAGGTATTTTTGTATTTCTATATAATTTTAAAATCAGCGTGTCAATTTTTCCAATAATCTTTCTAGACTTTTGGCAGGAATTTCAGTTAATTTGTAGATCAATTGACATCTAACAATATTGAGTCATCTAATCCATTAACATGATATATCTCTCCATTTATTTAGGCATTTATCTGAGTGATGTTTCTTAGTTTTCAGTGCAAAGGTTTCACACTTATTTTGTTAAATTCATTCCTAATTATTATTGCTATAGTTTGAGTGTCTCTACCAAAACTCATGTTGGAACGCTTAAGAGGTGGGGCCTATTGGGAAGTGTTTGGGTCTTGGGAGCTCTTCCTTTGTGGGCAGCTTGGTACTATTCTTACACTGGTGAGTGAGTTCTCACTCTTGTGAGATTAGTTCTCTCAGGAATGGATTAGTTACCATGAGAATGAGTTGCTATACGGTGAGGTCACGCTTCATGCTTGGCCTCCTGGTACTTGCCTACTCCCCTTTGACCTTATTCTAACATGTTGTGACACAACACTAAAGTTTTCACCAGAACCCAAGCAGATGCCAGTGTCATTCTTTCCAGCCTGCAGAACTGCAAGCCAAATATACCTCTTTATAAATTACTCAGTCTCCGGTATTCTGTTTTAGCAACACAAAACAGACTAAGACAGAAAATTGGTAGTGAAAGTGGGATGTTGCTATTTAGATTCTCAAAAATGCAGAAGCATCATTGGAACTGGGTAATGGGCAGAAGTTGGAAAAGTTTGAAGGAGCAGACTAGAAAAAGACTGTATTGCCATAAACAGAGCATTAAGGATAATTTCAGTGAGGGCTCAAAAGACAACAAAAAGATGAGAGAAAGTTTAGAATTTCTCAGAGATTGGTTAAGTAGTCATTACCACAATGCTGATAAAAATATGGACAGCAAAGGCCATTCTAATGAGATCTCAGATAGAAATGAGGAACAAGGTATTAGGAACTGGAGACCAAGTCATCCTTGTTAGACCATAGCAAAAATTTGGCTGTGTTGTTTCTAAGGCTTTGTGCCCTAAGGTTTTGTGGAAGGCCAAACTTAAGTGTGATGAACTAGGGTAACTGGCAGAAGAAATTTCTAAGCAAAATACAGAGGAGCTATGTAGTTACTCCTTACTACATTCAGTGAAATGCAAAATGACAACGGAAGCAAACACAAAAATTTGAAAATTAATAGCCTGGCCATGTGGAAGAGAATGAAAGAGCATTTTCAGGTGAAGAATCCAAGGGTGCAGCAGAACAACCAATACTAAAGAGATTAGCACTGAGAGAAGAAAGCCAGTTGACAATTATTGAGACAATTTTTTTAAAGGCCCTGAAGACATTTCAGAAATTTTTGAGGTTGCCTCTCCAGAGGTCTAGGAGGACAGAATGGTTTTAAGAGGCAGAACCCATGCATCACTGCCCTGTGCTGTTTTGAGATCCTGCTCCCCAAATTCTGGCACAGCCCTCAGCAGCCACCCAACCCATGGCACAATCATACTCAGGTGTGGCTCAGGCTGCCATTCCACAAGATACAAACCATAAACCTTGGTGACACGCAGTCATGGATCAAGCAGCCTCAGATACAGCTCATGACAGCACACTGGAGGGTGCAAGCGGTAAGCCTTGATGGCTTTTACAACCTTGTGGTACTAGTTTTGCAGATGTGCAGAATACAAGAGAAGTGGAGGCATGGTGGCTGCCACCTAGATTTTAAGGAATGTACTGAAAAGACTGGGAGCTCAGGTGGAGACTTGTTGCAGGGCCAGAGCCACTGCAGTGTACCTCCCCTAGGGCAAAGCTGAGGAGAAATGTAGGGTTGGAGCTGCCACAAAGAGTCTGTACCAGGGCAATGCCTAGTGAATCCACGAAGTGGACCACCACTGGGACTCCAGAACTATAGAGCCATTGCCACCATGCAACCTCAGCCTGGAAAGGCCACAGGTATCCAACTCCAACCAGTGAGAGTAGCCATGTGGCTATGCCCAACAAAGCAATGGAGGTGGGGCTGCCCAAGGCTTTAGGGATAAAAACTCCCCACTGTGCCCAGGAGGTAGCACATAGAGTGGAGAATTATTCTGGAGCTTTAAGATTTAGTGTATGCCCTGCTGAGTTTTGAACTTGCTCGAGGCCTGTCACCTCTTTCTTCTTTTGGCTTATTTCTCCCTTTTGGAATGGGACTGTCTGCCATATGACTATTCCACCATTGTATCTTGGAAGTAAATAACTTGTTTTTTATTTTTATTTTTATTTTTATTTTACAGGCTCATAGCTAGAAGGAACTTGCCTTGAGTCTTATATGAGACTTTGGGCTTTGACCTTTGAATTGTTACTGGAATAAATTAACACTTTGGGGACCATTGAGATTGAATAATTACATTTTGTAGTGTAAGAGGGACATGAGTTTGGGGTTCCAAGGGTGAAATGCCATGGTTTCTGTGTTTCTGTCAAAAATCATGTTGGAACCTTTAAGAGGTAGGGCCTAATGGGAGATGCTTGGGTCATGCGGGCTCTGCCATTTTGAGCAGCTTGGTGCAGTCCTCATATAGTGAGTGAGTTCTTGCTCTCATGAAACTGGATTGGTTCCTGTGGAAATAGATTAGTTGCCCTGAGAATGGATTGTTATAAAGCAACCCATTGTACAAGGTTGTACCTTGTGTTTGGCCTCTTGGCACATTCCCACTTCCTCTTTGGTCTTCTGCCATGTTGTGATGCACTGCTAAAGCCCTCACCAGAAGCTAAGCAGATACTGGTGCCATGCTTCTTGAACTTCCCAGTCTGGAGAAACATGAGCTAAATAAACCTCTTCGTACAGTCTCAGGTATTCTATTATAACAACATAAAACAAACTAAGACATTTATTTTTGATGCTATTGTGATTGGAATTGTTTTCTTTATTTCATCTTTGTATTGTTTGTTGCTACTATATATATAACCAATTTTTGTATATTGATCATATACTCTACAAACTTACTAAGCCCCCCTCTTAGTTGTAGTAAGTCTGGGAGGGGGTGTGGTATGTGGGTGTGTGTGTGGGTGTGTTCCTTAGGATTTTCTGCATACAAGGCTAACAATAAAAAGAGTTGTCTATTTTCCATACCTTTTTTCCTTGACTATTGCACAAACTAAGACCTGTGGTGCATTGTTAAATAGAAGTGGTAAACACAGATATCTTTGCATGTTTCCTAATCTAGAGGGAAGCACAGTCTTACCATTAAGTATGTTGGCTATAGGCTTCTGGTAGATGCCTTGATCATTTGAAGAAGTTCCCTTCTATTCATAAGTTGATGAGATTTTTTTTTAATGTATGATTGTTGAATTCTGTCAAATGCTTTTCTGCATCTATTGAGGTGATCATATGGTTTTGTCCTTTATTCTGTTAATATAGTTTATTACATTGATTTTCGGATGTTAAGTCAACCTCACATTCCTGAGATAAACTTCATTTGATTATGGTATAAAATCCTTTTCATATGTTGCTCAATTACATTTGCTAATATTTGGTTAAGAATTTTTATGTCTAGGTTCACAAGGGATATTGGTATATAGCTGTGTTTGCTTGTAATGTCTTTGTCTTGTTTTGATATCAGGGTAATATTGATATCAAATGAAATAAAGTTAGTTGGGAAGTTTCCTTCATCCTCTATTTGCTGAATAAAGTTTTTGTAACATTGGTATTATTTCCTCCCTTACTAGTTTGATAGAATTCACCAGTGAAGTATATTTTTTCTCTATAGGAAGATTTGAAATTACTGATGCAATTTCTTTACTTGATATTGGTATTTGTTTTTTTTTTCTTTTTCCTTGAGTCAGTTTTGGTAATTTGTGTCTTTCTAGGAATTGTTCTATTTTATCTAAGTTGTCAAATTTTTTGCCTTAAAGTTATTATGCTATTTTCTTAACATCCTTTTAAGGGTAGGGTCTGTGGTGATATTTCTCTTTGATTCTTGATTTTGGGATTAGTGTCTTCTTTCTTTTTTCTTGGTCAATTTAACTAAATATTATTTATCTTCTTGACTTTCTGAAATAAGCAATTTTGGGTTTCTTTGGTTGTTTTTAATGTTATCCTGTTCTGTATTTCTCATTTTCCACTGTGACATTTTTATTTCATACATCCTACTTACTTTCGGCTTGGTTTACTCATCTTTTTCTAGAGTCTTAAGATGGAAGTTTTAATTATCAATTTTAGATTACTTTTTCTTTCTGTTTTTAAAGCTATACATTTTCCTCTATACTCTGCTTTAATTGCATCCTGTAAATATTGCTATGTTTTTGGTTTTTTGTATTTTAAGTTTATAACATTTTATTTATTAAAATAGGCTGGGGGAAAAGGATTTATACCACTGCATTCTTTCCTGGGGGAGAACTATTTTGGGCCATTTTTGAAATTTTTTTTCCTCTTAACAATTTTCAGAGTCACATTTGAATTCCTTCAGAATGGTATTTGTCAACAAAAAAGTTCAAGTGAAAAGGAAGAGGGAAACTGGGGAAGCATGAAGAAAGGGAGTGAGAGAAGAAGGAGTGGGCATACAACAGTCAACACATAAAGAAATGGCTTTTACTGAAATGACTCTGCCCTGTGCCTCATGCACTAGGTGATGCAAGCATGCAGCTCAGACATCAACACCAAATGTCATTTAGAAATGGTAGTCTTCTCTGGGTTCTGAAGGACACTTGTTCCCCAACATGACACTATTAAATGATGCTTTCAAGGCAGACACTAAGACATTACTCCAAAGAGAAGGCTCTGGTGGCAGATGCTGGGGCCATATTCTTTATAGTCCTTCTTGGTGTGACAGACCTGAAATAACTCCAGAGTTGAGGCTAGCATTAAGCTTCCAAACCATAAGGCATAGTGCTGCATGTGACGGATTACCACCCGAACCTCTGTAAGCTTAGGTTTGATTATCCTGCCACTGAGCTCCTTACTGAGTTTTAATCTGGCATGTACCACTCTTCAAATCTCTCTGTAGTTGAGATTCATATCCCTGAATATGGCCAAACCCCTTGAAAGAACAACATTCTTATACAGTGGACAATGCACATCAATGGGACAGTTTTGTATTCATCAACAATATTCAAGATGGATTCCATAAAGTCTGGGTTGGCAAACTCTGGGTAAAAAAATATTTCAGGTTGCAGGAGCCTTTTGTAACCGACGTCTATTATGAACTTCTCCTGGTTGATCACATTGATACCTGTGTACTGTTTGATCCACTTCCAGGGATCCACATCATACTTAGCAAATTCCTTGACTATATCAGGGCAAATGTAACAGTATTTCTCCTTAATGGCTTTTGTGGTCTCCAGTGACTGCTCAAGAGGGATTCCTACCTCCCTCTCCCTTAGTAGTCATTGAATGAAATACACAGTATCACCTACAATCAGGATGTGATTGATGCATCTCTCAATTACATAACCTTCTACAACTGGGAGAACGAGGGTGACTCCATCTCCTTTGTCAATGACTGTACTCATTAACATATATTCACCCACTTGTTGAGATATCCAAGATACTTCCAAGGCTAGTACCTCCTGAACTGCAATGTAGAATCCTGGTACATTAAATAGTTCAAACATAATTTCTGCAAAAATGCTCTGTATTTTCTAGTGTATTCAGTGGAAGTTCTGTCATTAAAAAATAATGGTCCTCAGATTCTGCTCAAAGATATTTAAAAACCACTTGCTCCATGAACCTTTCCATAATATCCCAGTCTTCAGTGATTCCATGTCATATTGACCACTTTGTAGCATACATAGATTTATCAATGGCTTCATCCTGTATGAAAAAGTCAAGGTCATCAACTCCCCTCAACATTCTCCCTTGGGCTTTGTCAACTACCTTTGCTGACTCTCTGATAGAAATGCATGAAAGAATAGTAAACTATGGCTCAGTGTTGCCTGCATAGCCAAGCTCAGAATATCTACTGAGGTGATCACAGGGCTGAGACCCAGAGCAGTAGGTACAACTCAATCTCCAGGTGTGGGCTGGATGTCAGGGGCTGAGAGCAAGGAGCCAGGGTGGGCACTGAGTGGCTCTTACCTGATGCCACAGTCTGCCACACAGGAAGGCAGGAACCCCACCATGCTTGGAATACACAACACTTAGCCCCACTGGCCACCCTGGAGCACCCTGCCACCATCCACTTGGCAACCCACTCACCCCATACATCCTGTCTCTTGTGTGTTTCCACTTTTATTCATTTTAAGATATATTGTAGATGGGTGCAGCAAACCACATGGCACGTGTATACCTATGTAACAAACCTGCACGTTCTGCACATGTATCCCAGAACTTAAAGTACAATAAATTTTAAAAAAGGAATATTTTAAAGGATCAACCTACTATTTGACAGTCATGGAAATAGTGAATGGGAATTAAAGGGAAGAAAAATAAGTAAGCAAAGGAAGGGAGGAGGAAAGGGAAAAAGAAAGGAAAGAAAAGGAAAAGGGAAATACAAGAAAAGGAGACAAATAAATAAATAAATAAACAAATAAGTGACTGAAAGTCTGAGAGTTGGCAAATACTATTCAGACAACACCGACAAAATAGGCCTCTTGCTAAAAACAGCAGAATGCACAAAGTACAGGAGCATCCTGTCTGTCCTGAGAGGCTGGGGAGGTTTAGGAAAAGAGGCTGGGGAGATTTGAGACAGGTCTGAAGTATGTAGTCAGTTTTTGCTTAGTGGAAAAAGTAATCATGGGTGATTCAGAAAAAGGAAGATACTTACATAATAATTGTTTTGTACCTTTTTTTAGTCTTCTATTACTTTCATAAAATTATCTTTGCATCAAAAATTATTAACACTTTCAGGACTCCTTGTATGCAAAACTCTTTGAATTGCATTTCTTAATTTGTGATCACACTGGTAATTTATCTAGCACAATGAACTGAATGTGTGTCTTTATGTTTAAAGGGAAAAATAAAATTCAAAACAGCATATTTGATATAATTTATGATTAGATAATAGAGAAATATAAATTTTAATATAATTTTTAGAAAGTAAAGCTTAGGCCAGTCACGATGGCTCCTGCCTGTAATCCCAGCACTTCGGGAGGTTGAGGCGGGTGGATCACCTGAGGTCAGGAGTTCAAGACCAGCCTGACCAACATGGAGAAACCCTGTCTCTACTAAAAATACCAAATTAGCCGGTACTAACGATTCATGAGAAACCTGCCCCCATGATCCATTCACCTCCCAGCAGGACCTATCTCCAACTTTGGGGATTACAATTCAACATGACATTTGGGCAGGGACACATATCCAAACTATATCAACAGAGTTTCATTGTGTTGCTCGGGCTAGTCTCAAACTCCTAGCCTCAAGCAATACTTCTATCTCAGCCTCCCAAGTACCTTTGGGGATTATAATAATCAATCATCTTCACTTTTTACAATCTACTTTGGTTTAATAATTTTTACTTAATTCCAGTGTTATATAGCAACTTTGATCAATGTATGTCTTATATGCTATGAACTCAGCAGTATTGTTATAGTTATTGCCTATAATAATCAGATGATTTTTTAAAAAAAGAGATGAAATCAGAATACACACACACACACACACACATACACACATACAATCTTTTATACTTACAAATTTATTTACCATTTCCCGTGCCATTTATTCCTTATAGGTTCAAGTTGCCATCTGGTGTCATATCCTTTTATCTTAAAAGCATTTTCTGTAGTGTTTCTTTAGCAAGGATAAGTTTATTTTTATTTATCTGGAAATGTCTTTATTTCAGCTCCATTTTTGAAGGATCATTTAAATGGATACAGAATTTTTAATTGACAGTTATTTTTCCCTCCACTTTTGAAATGTCGCTTCATAAGGTCTCCATTTTTTTCAGATAAAAATGCCAGTATTGATAATATTATTGTTCCCCTGTATGTGATAAGTCATCCCTTGCTACTTTCATGATTTTCTTATTATCCTTGGTTTTCACCAATTTGACAAGGGTGGCTCTAGGTGTAAATCTCTTTGTGTTTATCCTACTTGAGATTTGTTGGACTTCTTATATCTGAAGATTAATATTTTTCATAGCATTTTTGAAGTTTTCAGACATTATGTTTTCAAATATTTTTCTGTCCTCTTATCTCTCTCTTCTCCTAGAATTCCCATTATGCATATGGTAGTGCTCTTGATGGTATCCCATAAGTTTCTGAGGATCTGTTTATTATCCTTCATTCTTTTTTCTTTTGGTTCTTCAGATTGATTAACGTCTATTGTTCTATCTTCAAGTTCACTGATACTTTCTTTCACAAGGTCAAATATGCTGTTGAACCTCGCTAGTGATTTTTTCACTTTAACTGTTGTACTTTTCAATTCTAGATTCTATTTTTAAACATATTCTGTCTCCTTATTCATATTCTCTATTAGACAGCACATTATCATATTTTTAAATTGAACACATTTATAATATATACTTTGAAAACTTTCTTTCTAAATCCAATATCTGAATTGAGACAGTTTCTATTCACTGCTCTTTTTTCCAGAGTATGAGCCATATTTTCCTGTTTCCTTACATGTCTGATAATTTTTAATTGAAAACTAAACACTTTAATTACACATTATAGCAAATCTGGATTTGGTTTTTATTTGTTATTGTCTTTGTTGTTGTTATGTTTTGGTAACTGGCCTATACTTGTGCTGTGTAATCCTTCTGCCCAGTGGTTTTCAGCATTGATGTCTTTTATATTGTGTTGTTGTTGTTACTGTTGTTTTAGCCTGTCTTTCTAGGGATTTCCTTTGTGTCTGTTGCATAGCTTGATTTTTGAGAGACATTGTATTAAAGCTAGTAAGGCTTCCACTCTCTGCCAAATAATCTGTGGGTGGGTGGGTGAATGCATTCAAAGTTGCAATTAATACTCAAGTCTTACTTCATTTTTACTTTTTGTCATACTATCTTGAGTCTTTCCTGCACTTCCATACTTTTCCAATCGGCAATATGTGTGGAGAACTTTTCTCAAACTTTTTATGATTCTCTCCTTTCCAGGATTTCTCTCTCTCTCTCTTTTTTTTTTTTTAGTAATACTCAGGTTTTTAATTTTTTATAGTGAATGGATACAAAGCAAAATTAGCAAAGGAAAAAGTTGTATGTGGTAAAGTCTGGAGGATACCAGGCATGAGCTTCCTGGAATCATCTCCTGTGGAGTTACAAGGATGTGTTTCTCTTTCCCAGCATGAAATTTTGACAGCACATGTGCAATGTCATCTACCAGGACCAGAGTCTCATTAGAGACTCAGTTCTCAGGATTTTACGGAGGTTACTCTCCTTCACATGTACCAGAATTCCAGACTCTCAGAGGAAAAGCAGCTGTTCAGAGTAAACCACATTGTTTGTATAAACAGTTTAGGCACAGTGAGCCACTCTTCTCAGTGAGAGAATTGGAACTTGGAACTGGAAAACTCTAGCCTAGCATGTGGGTCTTTCTTTTCTCTTTCTTTCTTTCTTTCTTTCTTTCTTTCTTTCTTTCTTTCTTTCTTTCTTTCTTTCTTTCTTTCTTTCTCTCTCTCTTTCTTTCTCTCTTTCTCTCTCTCTCTTTCTTCCTCTTTCTTTCTTTCTTTGTTTCTCTCTTTCTTTCTTTCCCTCTCTTTCTTTCTTTCTTTCTTTCTTTCTTTCTTTCTTCTTTCTTTCTTTTACTTTGAGTTCCAGGATACATGTGCAGAACATTCAGGTTTGTTACACAGGTATACATGTGCCATGGTGGTTTGCTGCACCTATTGACCCTCAGGATCTCTCATTTAAATTTTTGTCTTGTCTTCCACTTCCCCAGTTGAAACTGCAACCTCAGACTAGCAAATCTGCAATTCTCTCTGTTCATTCCCAAACCACTCTGCTATATTTAACTGGCAAAACCATTGATTTCTTCCCTCTGCTCCATACCAAATCCACCGGTGCCCCCAGCCCTAACAGGAAAGCTGCTGGGTTTTACATCCAGCTTCAAACTGGTAAAACTACAGTTTTTCCCAACTGAGCTTGGGGGTGAGAAGAGAGATGGGAGTGTATTAGTCCGTTTTCATTCTGCTAATAAAGACATACCCAAGACTGGGAAGAAAAAGAGGTTTAATTGGACTTATATTTCCAGGTGGCTGAGGAGACCTCAGAATCATGGCAGGAGGTGAAAGGCACTTCTTACATGGTGGCGGCAAGAGAAAATGAGGAAGATGCAAAAGCGGAAACCCCTGATAAAGCCATCAGATCTTGTGAGACTTATTCACTACCACGAGAACAGTATGGGGGGGAACCACCCCCATGATTCAATTATCTCCCACGAGGTCCCTCCCACAACACATAGGAATTATGGGAGTACAATTCAAGATGAGATTTGGATGGGGACACAAAGCCAAACTATATCAGGGAGAAACCCCAGTCAGGAAGGGCTCAGACTTTTACCAATCCTACCCAAAACCCTAACACTTTTTTCAAGAATAAATGCTTCTTAAATTTGATAACTGCCTTTGATGAGTTTTCAGGGTCCTGAAATGATTGTTTTTGGTATTTCTGCAATTTTTGGGGGGAGTTGTGGTGTGGAAATAAATTGCCAACCTTTTCATGTCACCTCCCAACCTTATCTTTATATCCTCTGATTAACAATTTTCATTAGTAATGTGTTACACAACAAATACTTGTTTAGACTAACCTACATTTTACCAATTTCTTTGCACATTGTCCTGTCTTTTTTGGTTCTATGTCATATTTCTAAAGCATATCTTTCAGTAGATTTTTCCCTGGTAAAAAATGGCATATGTTCTTAAATGTATTGGTTTGACAATATCTTTCATTTGTCTTTTGTTCGAGTGACAGTTAACTGGCTACAGAATTCAAGATTGAATGTTTTATTTATCTCTGTACTTTGAAGACTTTATTTAATTATCTTCCATCTTCTATTGTTGCTGATAAGAATTGAGAATCTGCTCTATTGTTTATTCAATTATGATTAATCTCTCTTTCTCTGTCTAGATTATTTAAGATTTTATTTTTGCCTTTGGTAGTCTATAGTTTCTCAACATTTTATCTAAGTATCTATTTTTACTTAATCATGATTAGAACTCATTTGACTTCCTGTGTCCAAATCAATAAAAACCCTAATCAATTCTGTAAAATTTGAAGCCAGTTTTCTTCTCAAATATTATATCTTCTTCATTCTTTCAATGGATGTTTCTGAAACTACCATTAGTTGTGTTTTAGATCTTTTCCATAATCTAAATCTCTCATTTTCCACCTCGTTTTTCTGTGTGTGTGCTATGCTCTTAAATAATTTCCTCATATCTACTACTTTGCTGTGTTCTCTCTTCAGCTTTGTCTAGATTGCTATTTGGGTACTTAGTGGGTTTTTTTCAGTTGAGTAAATTTTAAAGTTTTTTCTAGATGTTCTATTTAATTATTTTACAATACTTTCAAGTAATTTCTTCTTCTCATGTCTCCAATTTTTAAAAATTGTCTCTAGTCCCTTTGAAAATACATATTTTATAGTGTCTATCTAGTGGTTCTATTAGCTGAGGATTTTAGACATCTAATCCCATTCTTTATTGTTGTCTGTTAACTTTTGCTCATGGGATATTTCTTCTTATTTTAAGTTCAGATTCACTTGGCTTTACCTTTGAGACTTTATGCAGTCTGGGATCAGGAGTGTCTATTAGAGATTTTTTGAATTAGCATCTACTAAGTGTTCTAGGGATACTTCAATGCAGGGACACTTTTATGGTAGGTTTAGAACTTTGGGATCCCTAACCTGTGCACGTAATGTAATTTGAGCCCTACGCATAAGTTGGATGAGTCCAGTTTTACATATGAATTCTCAAAAAAGACTTTGCCACCCAGAGACCAGCTAAGACAAACTGCCTTGTCTTCTCAATTTGTCAGTAGGATGACATTTTCTGGTCCGTGTTTTTTATTTTTGTTTTTTGTTTTGTTTTGTTTTCTTGAGATGGAGTTTTGCTCTTGTTACCCAGGCTGGAGTGAAGTGGCGCCATCTCAGCTCCCTGCAATGTCCGCCTCCTGGGTTCAAGCAATTCTCCTACCTCAGCCTCCCAAGTAGCTGGGATTACAGGCATGCACCAACAGGCCAGGCTAATTGTCTGTATTTTTAATAGAGACGGCGTTTCACCGTGTTGGTCAGGCTCATCTTGAATTCCTGACCTCAGGTGATCCACCCACCTCGGCCTCCCAAAGTCCCGGGATTACAGGCGCGAGCCACCATGCCCAGCCTGGTCCATTATTTTAGTAAGAGTTTAGCCCTCCAAGGCTTCCAGTTTTGCAGGATGACAATAATCAGAGGGGAGGAGGAAAAAAACTTTGTTCTAACTTTCTGCCTGGAGTGAGTCAAAATCCTCCTCTTCTACCCTGGCAAATTCTATACAGCCAGAAAGGGGTCATAGCTAAAAAATTCATGTAAGCTGTTTTAAGAATATTAAAAGCATTAGCAATTATGATTCATAGCAAATAAAGGTAGCCATTTAATTAGCAAATGGAAATTTACCACGTTATTGTCTGTCCTTTACAGAAACCTGTGGATTCCTCAGTGAGTAGCACCTAGTTGTCAGAAACAAGATGTCTAGTAACTTATATCTACTCATCTTAATCTACCTCTACCTCCTACACCTAATCTAAGATACTTTATATTTATTCCCACAAAATCTAGGTTCATTTCTTCCAGCCATTTCCTCCTATAATACATTTATGCCAAATATCAGTTGAATTATCCTTTCAATAAAAAGATTTAGCAGGTTCCTGTTAAAAGATTTGGCACCTTGACACTGTGATCTTCAATAAGGTTGTGAATTCTTATCACAGCCAATCATCCTCTTATTTTCCATCCTGATGAAAAAGCTATTTTAAAATATAAAACGAAGTAAATCTCATCATATTGCCATGATGTTTTTAACTATCATATATTATAAGTTAGCATTTTCAAGAGTTCACATATAGGTTTTTTTTTATTTTTTTAATTTTTTTATTGAGACTGAGTCTCACTCTGTCACCCAGGCTGGAGTGCAGTGGCACAATCTTGGCTCACTGCAACCTCCACCTCCTGGGTTTAAGCAATTCTCCTGACTCAGCCTCCCATGTAGCTGGGATAACAGGCACGCACCACCACGCGTGGCTAATTTTTGTGTTTTTAGTAGAGACGGGATTTCACTGTGTTGGCCAGGTTGGTCTCAAACTCCTGACCTCATGTGATCCAGCCCACCTCAGCCTCCCAAAGTGCTGGGATTAAGGCGTGAGCCACTGCACCTGGCCCACATATAGTTTTTAAATATTTTTAAAGTGAAAACACTTTGTTTAAAACCTACTTCATAAATTGACAGGTTATTTGGAATATATGTTAAGCAGATATCTCTTTCACCAAACTAGTAAGCAATGTTGATCTATACCATGTATCATTTTATAGAACTGGCTATTAGTATATACGATAAAAGAGAATTGATCCTTTGTTTGTATACATCTATGTGTATGTGGATATATAGCTGTACACTTTTTTGTATTTCAGGAGTTACACTGTTTGTGATATGGTGTATGACCTGGTCAATCTTAGGCTCTGAAGCTCTCCCTGGTGGAAATTTATTTGGATTGTTAATTATTTTTTATAGTGCCATTATTGGGGGAAAAATTTTACAACTCATTAGAATACCTTTAGTGCCTCCACTTCCACCTCTTCTTGGTAAGTATATAATTAACTCTCTTTTCTTTATTATTGACTATATGCAAATTTTGAACATTTTCTTGTTGAATTAGTCATAATTCAGAAATATTTCAATGTAGTATGTTTTATATAGTTTCTTCATGTGTGTATTTGCTGTATGTGTGTGTGTGTGTGTGTGTATAGCTCTTTTATAGGGCCATTTATTTCTCTCTCTGTCTACATATATACACACACAAGTTTTATCCAAAATTTATTTTTAAAATAAATTTAATATCCTTAGTACATTATTCCTGTTGCTTTATTGTTTAATAGAATCTTTAAAAATTTTAGATTCATGGAGTACATGTGCAGGTTTGGTACATGGATATATTGCATAATGGTGAGATTTGGGTTCTAGTGAACCCATCACCAAACAGTGAATACTATACCCTATAGGAAATTTTTCAACCTTAACCCTCCAACCCTCTCTCCTTTTGGACTCCCCAGTGTCTATTATTTCCATCTTTATGTCC
This sequence comes from Pan paniscus, assembly GCF_029289425.2. Classification (NCBI taxonomy): domain Eukaryota; kingdom Metazoa; phylum Chordata; class Mammalia; order Primates; family Hominidae; genus Pan; species Pan paniscus. Next base: position 37,785,676 of record NC_073267.2, on the reverse strand, counting down.
ATATGTACCCATTGTTTAGCTACCACATATAAGTGAGAACATGTGGTATTGGAGTTTTCTGTTTCTGAGTTATTTCACTTAGGATAATGGTGTTCAGCTCTATCCATGTTGCTACAAAGGACATGATGCCATTCTTTTTTATGACTGCATAGTATTCCATGGTGTATATGTAACACATTTTCTTTATTTAGTCATTTAAGTTGATTCCATGTCTTTTTATTGTGAATAGTGCCACAATGAACATATGTGTGTATATGTCTTTATGGAAGAATGATTCACATGTTGAACCATCCTTGTATTTCTGGAGTAAAACCCACTTAACTATATTATCTTTTTGATGTACTATTGAATTCATTTTGCTAGTTGAGAATTTTTGCATCTATGTTCATCAGGGATATTGACCAGTAGTGTGTGTGTGTGTGTGTGTGTGTGTGTGTGTGTGTGTGTGTATGGCTTTGCCTGATTTGGGTATAATTGTGATACTAGATTCATAGAATGTGTTAGAGAGGGAGTCCCTCCTTGATTTTTTTGGATTAAGTTTCAGTCACCTTTGACCCTGAACTAGTATTCTAGTGGATTGTACAATGACCCTGAACTAGTGGATTGTACAATGAATAAATGAATGAATATAAATTATTGCAAAATAAAATTTTGTTAAGTATATGATAACCATACAAATGCAAGACAATAAACAATGTGATGTGAAAACTCTCAGCCAGCCTACCATATTTGTGTTTGTTTTTGAACTGTATAGTGGGAGGAGGTGCTCCTTACAATTTTCACTTTGTAAACATTTATTCTTTGATTTTAACCATCACTGCTATAACCACCATCACTCGTGGATTCATCAAAAATTAAGTAAAGAATTATCTTATTTATTTTATAAAACTTTGTAAAATGTATGTAGAGCTCACATTTATTTCATTGTTTAATACTAGAAGTGTTTTGGATCTTTATTGAGAAGTTTGATGATGTTTTGTGACCAGAAATATGCTGTAGGAAATTGACTCTTGTTTATATCATTTAGCCTATGCTAAAATTGGTTTTATTATATACCATTTTACTCAAAGTTGCCATTTCCAATCACCTATCGACGATGTTAAGTGAGAACTTACTGTATTCAAATATATCTAAATATTCAGTACAGTGGGCCAGGCATGGTGGCTCATGCCCATAATCCCAGCACTTTGGGAGGCCAAGGCAGGAGGATCACCTGAGCCCAGGAGTTCAAAACCAGCCTGGGCAACATAGCAGACCTTGTCTTTACAAAATATTAAAAATTTTTCTGGGTCTCAGCTACTCAGAAGGCTAAGGCAAGAGGATCACTTGAGCTCAGGAGGTTAAGCCTACAGTGAGCCATGTTTGCATCACTGCACTCACCTTGGGCAACAGAATGAGACCCTGTCCCCAAAAATAAATATATATTCAGTACACTGTCAGTAGAGATAATCTCTACATCTTATCTCTGCTGTCCCTTCTGTATCCACAGTTTTCTTACAGCACCTTCTAAGTATTTATTGAATCATTTTCCTCCACTCCAAACTTTCTCTTTTGCTCTAGCTTAGGCTATTTGTTTCCAACTTTTGCGTGGACTGTGACAGAGCCTTCAATTTGGTCTCTGTCTCCAGTTTTATCCCTAACTAAGTCACCAAGACCCTCATATAAAAATCGCAAGACTCATTATATTACTTCCTGCCTAAAACCTTCCCATGGTGCCTTACTTTGCCAAAGTGGGAGGAGACCTTTCTATGATCTGGCCCACCAAGCTCATTCTCCTCCCTCCTTTCCTTGCCCTGTGTGTTCCAGCAACACTAAATTACTTGTTGAACCCCATTTAGGTGTATTGTTTCTTATCGCCATTCCTTTATTCATGCTGCCTTCTCTACTTGCTTGTAACCTGCCCTTTACCAAAATAATGAGAGACATAGTGCATTAGAAAATAAAGTAAACATTTCTGTTTTCTTTCTCAGAAAAATGAACTGTCATGTATGTTTATTTTCTTTCTTTTAAGGGATGTTACTGGCTGGATTTACAATTAGGAATGTTCCATTCATCAGTGAACATGTCCATGTTCCTAACGCATGGTCTTCAATTTTAAGAAGCATTGCTCTTAACATTATTCTAATACAAGCTGGGCTTGGACTCGATCCACAGGTAGATTTACAATTACAAATCGAGTAAGGTTATTTCAAATATTAGAGGATGGTGAGAAAGAAAAGGAAGCAAAAATTTTATTTACCTGTTCCAAGTGGAGTCTGTAAACAAACCTAAGATAAAGAAAAAAAGGCCGGGCATGATGGCTCATGCCTGTAATCTACAAAAATTAGCCGTGCATGGTGGCATTTACCTGGTAATCCCAGCTACTCGGGAGGCTGAGGCAAGAGAATCGCTTGAACCTGAGTGACAGAGGTTGCAGTGAGCTGAGATAGTGCCACTGCAATCCAGCCTGGGGGACAGAGTGAGACTCCGTCTCAAAAAACAAAACAAAACAAAACAAACAAACGTTTTATAAGAAAAACCTTATACAATTCTTTTTCTTTTTTTAGGGAGATTAAGGATTTCAGTAATTTTTTATGACGTTTTTTCTACAGGATTATGTTCCTGATTATCTTTGCATTATTGTAAAATCTAATCTTTTAAAGCATTTCTTAAAATATTACATTCTAGGGGTCATAAATCCCATCTATAAGAAGATGACTATTCATGAATATGACAGCCACTCAAATAAATGTGGCAAATGTGGTTTAATAGAAATAGCTCAAGAGCATAAATAATTATAGCCAATGAGATTATATTCTCCAGCAGAAACTGTGAACCAAGGAGAAAATTGAAAAGTTCTCCCTTTTAAAATGAATTATGCAGTTTTTAAGTTATTTTCTTTGGCATGTTAGTATTGTATTTATACTTATTAAGTTAATCAAAGAGTTCATATCAAAAAGTTAATGGGAAAACACTACTAGGACACTATTATACTATGTATTAGGAAAGTTCAGGAAGGTAGCATTAGCTATTTAATCACAGTAAAATTGATATTTTAATAATTAAAATACAATAATATTTTATAAAAGATGAAATTGTTTATAATCCAACCTATGATGACATATAAAATATAATAGAGTTCAAAGTCCAGTGGGACAATCTGTTGAAATGAGATTTTGTTTAGTGAAAGCTTCTTATGAAAAAAGACTTTATAGTCCAACATTTGTTAAAATAATTTTCTTGTTGGCCATTGTAAATGCATCAAATGTGACTGTTTTGTGTTTCAGGCTTTGAGACATTTGAAGGTGGTTTGTTTCAGATTGGCTGTAGGTCCATGCCTCATGGAGGCAAGTGCTGCTGCTGTTTTTTCCCACTTCATTATGAAATTTCCCTGGCAATGGGCAATTCTATTAGGGTAATTTCTTTCTCATTTTTTCTTATGAAAATATTCAATTAAGGATGCTTGTTTAAAACTGTTAAAACATTCAGAATATTGTATAGAAAATCTCTATTAAAATTCATTTCACAGTGTTAAAATCCTTGGAAAGCAGTTGATTAAAAGCAGAGAATGTCCCAAATTGCACGAAATTTTTTTAACAAACATTCATAGCCCCTAAATGTTTATCATAAAGAAAATTCACGTGATCAATTTATTCCTTTTCATCTGTATTATAACGTATCTGTATGTTTTAGTCTATCTAATGGCCTCTTCCTCATAGCTATATGTAAATACAGTTGCACATTTCATATATATGTGTGTGTGTGTATATATATATTTGAGAAACATTTTATATAGACATAGGTGTATAAATATAAACTCTCCCATTTTAAAGAAAGCAAGCAAACAAAAACTCTTGCCGTATATCCAATGCCCCATCCATCTTTATCTACCATCCATTTATCTTATGTTTGAATTCCTCAAAATAAGTCTATAGCTACTGTCTCTAGATCCTAACTCCTTTTCATTTCTTAATTCATCAACTTTTGTCTCTGCTTATCCATTCCAATGACACTCATAGCAAAGTTCATCCATTACATAGTTACTACAAAATCCAGTGAATTTTTAATGTTTATGATTAAATACTCAAATGCACTTTTATTTTAAAAATTAGAACTTTATAAATAAAGGAGGAATGACCTTAAACTATGCCTTCAAATCATAATGCCCATAACTCTACCCAAAGTGACAACTCTTAGGAGTTTTTTTCTTCTCCAATTTTTATTTTGGCTCAAGGGGTACATGAGCAGGCTTGTTATATGGCTAAATTGCATGTCACAGGGGTTTGGTATGCAGATTATTTTGTCACCCAGGTTGTAAGTATAATACCCAATAGGTAGTTTTTCTATTCTCCCCCTCCTTCCACCCTCCACCCTCAAATTCACCTAGTGATGATTGTTCCCTTCTTTCTGTCCATGTGTACTCAGTGTTTAGCTCCCACTTATAAGTGAGAATATGGGATATTTGGTTTCCTGTTCCTGTGTTAATTCACTTTGCATAATGGCCTCAACTCCATCCACGTTGCTCCAAAGGACATGATCTCGTTCTTTCTTATGGCTGTGTATTATTATATGGTGTATATGTGCCACATTTTCTTTATCTAGTTCACCATTGATGGGCATTTAGGTTGATCTCATGTCTTTTTTATTTTTTTCATTAGTTTTTAAGGAACAAGTGGTGTTTGTTTACATGGAAAATATTTGTAGTGGTAATTTCTGAGATTTTGGTGCACCCATCACCAGAGCAGTGTACACTGCACCCAAGGTGTAGTCTTTTATCCCTCACCCTCCTCCTACTCTTCCCCCTAAGTCCCCAAAGTCCATTGTATCATTCTTATGCTTTTGCATCCTCATAGCATAACTCCCACTTATAAGTCAGAACATACAATGTTTGGTTTTTTCATTCCTGAATTACTTCACTTAGAATAATGGTGTCCGACTCCTTCCAGGCTGCTGTGAATGCCATTATTTCATTCCTTTTTATAGCTGAGTAGTATTCCGTCCATGGTCTGTGTGTGTATATATATACACACATACACATATATACACACATATATATGTGTATATGCACATATACACATATATACACATATATGTGTGTATATACACACATATATATACACCACATTTTCTCTATGCATTCATTGATTGATGGGCATTTGAGCTAGTTCCATATCTTTCACAATTGCAAATTGTGCTGCAAAAAACGTGTGTGCAAGTGTTTTTCTCATATAATGACTTCTTTTCCTCTGGGTAGATACCCAGTAGTGGGATTGCTAGATCAAATGGTAGATCTACTTTTAATTATTTAAGAAATCTTCATACTCTTTTCCATAGTGGTTGTACTAGTTTACATTCCCCCCAGCAGTGTAAAAGTGTTCCCTTTTTACCACACCCATGGCAACATCAATTTTTTTTAATTTTTTGATTATGGCTCTTCTTGGAGGAGTGAGATGGTATCGCATTTTGGTTTTGTTTGCATTTCCCTGATAATTAGTGATATTGAGGATTTTTTCATGTTTCTTGGCCATTTATATCTTCTTTTGGGAAGTGTCTATTCATGTCCTTAGCACACTTTTTGATAGGATAATTTGGTTTTTTCTTGCTGATTTGAGTTCCTTATAGATTTTGGATATTAGTACTTTGTTGGATGCATAGTTTGTAAAGATTTTCTCCCACTCTATAGGTTGTCTTTTTACTCTGCTGATTATTTCTTTTGCTGTGTAGAAGCTTCTTAGTTTAATTAAGTCCCATCTATTTATCTTTGTTTTTGTTGCCTTTGCTTTTGGGTTCTTGGTCATGAAGTCTTTGCCTAAGCAAATGTCTAGAAGGGTATTTCCAATGTTACCTTCTAGAATTTTTATAGTTTTAGGTGTTAGATTTAAGTCTTTGATCCATCTTGAGTTGATTTTTGTATAAGGTGAGAGATGAGGATGCAGTTTCATTCTTCTGCATATGGCTTGCCAATTATCCCAGCACCATTTGTTGAATATGGTGTCCTTTCCCAACTTTATGTTTTTGTTTCCTTTGTTAAAGATCAGTTGGCTTAAGTATTTGGCTTTATTTCTCGGTTCTCTATTCAGTTCCATTAGTCTATGTGCCTATTTTTATACCCGTATTATGCTGCTTTGGTGACTATACCCTTATAATATAGCTTGAAGTCAAGCAATGTGATGCATCCACATTTGTTCTTTTTGCTTAGTCTTGCTTTCATTATGCAGACTATTTTTGGCTTCCACATGAATTTTAGGATTGCTTTTTCTAGCTCGGGGAAGAATGATGATGTAGATTGCTTTTGGCAGTATGGTCATTTTCACAATATTGATTCTACCTATCCATGAGCATGTGATGTGTTTTTATTTGTTTGTGTCATCTATGATTTCTTTCTGCAGTGCTTTGTAGTTTTCACTGTAGAGGTCTTTCACCTCCTTGGTTAGGTATATTCCTAAGTTGGTTTGCTTGGGGTTTTTTTCTTTGGTTTTGTTTGTTTGTTTTGGTTTTTTTGTAGCTGTTTTAAAAGGGGTTGAGATCTTGATTTAATTCTCAGCTCAGTCACCGTCGGTGTATACCAGTGCTACTGATTTGTGTACATTGATGTTGTATCCTGAAACATTACTGAACTCACTTATCAGATCTAGGAGCTTTTTGGATGAGTCTTTAGGGTTTTCTCATTATATGATCATATCATCAGGAACAGCAACACTTTGACTTCCTCTTTACTGATTTAGATGCCCTTTATTTCTTTGTCTTGTCTGATTGCTCTGGCTAGGACTTCCAGTACTATGTTGAATAGAAGTGGTGAAAGTGGGCATCCTTGTCTTGTTCCAGTTCTCAGGGGAATGCTTTCAACTTTTCCCCATTCAGTATAATGTTGGCTGTGGGTTTTTCTTTCTTTCTCTTTCTGTATTTTTTTTTTTTGAGATGGAGTCTTGCTCTGTTGCCCAGGCTAGAGTGCAATGGCCCAATCTCAGCTCACTGCAACCTCTGCCTCCCAGGTTCAAGCAATTCTCATGCCTCAGCCTTCCAAAGAGCTGGGAGTAGCTCCCCAAACTTGCCAGCATCTATTACTTTTTGACTTTTTAATAATAGGCATTCTGCCTTCTGTGAGGTTGTATCTCATTGCACTTTTGTTTTGCATTTCTCCAATGATTAGTGATGTTGAATATTTTTTTGTATGCTTGTTGACTACGTGTTTGTCTTCTTTTGAGAAGTGTCTTGTCCTGTCCTTTGCGCATTTAATGGGGTTGTTAGATTTTTGCTTGTTGATTTTTCTAAGTTCTTTTTGGATTCTGGATATTAGACTTTTGTCGAATGCATGGTTTGCAAATATTTTCTCCCATTGCATAGGTTGTTTGTTGATGATTTCTTTTGCTGTGCAGAAGCCCTTTAGTTTAATTAGGTCCCATTTGTCAATTTTTGTTTTTGTTGCAATTGCTTTTGGCATCTTTGTCATAAAGTGTTTTCCAGAATTGAAATTTCCTAGGATATGTCCAGAATGGCCTGTATCCAGAATGGTATTTCTTAGGCTATCTTCCAGGGTTTTTATAGTTTTGGGTTTTACACTTAAGTCTTTAATCTACCTTGAGTTGATTTTTGTAAACGGTGAAACGTATGGAGTCCAGTTTCAATTTTCTGCATACGGCTAGCCAGTTATCCCAGCACAATTTCCAAGTAGGGATTCCCTTCCCCATTGCTTGTTTTTGTCAAGTTTGTTGAAGAGTAGATGGCTATAGGTGTGCGGCTTTATTTCTGCGTTCTGTAACCTGTTCCACTGGTCTATGTCTGTTTTTGAGTTCCTTATAGATTCTGGATATTAGTACTTTGCTGGATGCATAGTTTGTAAAGATTTTCTCCCACTGTATAGGTTGTCTTTTTACTCTGCTGATTATTTATTTTGCTGAGCATAACCATGCTGTTTTGCTTACTGTAGCATTGTAGTACCATTCGAAGTCAGGTAGTGTGACGCTTTTGACTTTGTTCTTTTTGCTTAGGATTGCTTTGGCTATTTGGGCTTTTTTTTTTTTGGCTCCAAATGAATTTTAGAATGCTTTTTTTTAATCCTGTGAAAAATGTCATTGGTGATATGATAGGATTAGCATTGTCTCTGTAAATAGCCTTAGACAGTATGGCCATTTTAACAATATTGCTTCTTCCTATCTGTGATCATGGAATGTTTTCCTTTTGTTTCTGTTGTCTCTGATTCTTTGAGCACTCGTTTGTAATTTTCATTTTAGAGATTTTTCAGCTCCCTGCTTAGCTGTATTCCAAGGTATTTTGTAGTTTTTTTGTGGCTACTGTGAATGGGATTGCATTCTTGATTTGGCTGTCAGCTTGGATGTTGTTGGTGTATAGAAATGCTACAGATTTTTGTACATTGATTTTTGTATCCTGAAACTTTGCTGAAGTCATTTGTCAGATCTGGGAGCTCTCGAGAGGCTACTATGGGGTTTTCTTGGTATAAAAGTGTTTCACCTATGAAGAGGCATAGTTTGACTTCCATTCTTCCTATTTAGATGTCTGTGTTTCTTTCTCTTGCCTAATTGCACTGGCTAGGACATCCAGCACTATGTTGAATAGGAGTAGTGAGAGTGGGCATCCTTGTCTTGTTCCAGTTCTCAAAGGGAATATTCCAGCTTTTTCCCATTCAGTATGAAGTTGGCTGTGGGTTTGTCATAAATGGCTTCAATTATTTTGAGGTATGCTCCTTCAGTAACTCATTTGTTGAGGGTTTATATCAAGAAGGGATGTTTTTATTTTTAGTTCTATTTTATGATGAATCACATTTATTGGTTTGTATATCTTGAACCAAACTTGCATCCCAGCAACAAAGCTTACTTGATCATAGTGGACTAGCTTTTTGATATGCTGCTGGATTCAGTTGGCTTGTATTTTGTTGAGGATTTTTGCATCTATGATCATCAGTGATAACTGTCCTGAAGTTTTCTTTTTTGTTGTGTCTCTGCCAGGTTTTCATATCTGAATGATGCTGACCTCATAAAATGAGTTAGGGAGGGATCCTTCCTCCTCATTTTTTCAGAATAATTTCAGTAGCATTGGTACCAGCTCTTCTTTACACTTCTGGTAGAATTTGTCTGTGAATCTGTTGGGTCCTGGGCTTGCTTTTTTTTTTTTTGGCTCAGAGACTTTTTATTACTCATTCAGTTTCAGAACTCATTTTTGGTTTGTTTAGGATTTCAGTTTCTTCCTAGTTCAATCTTGGGAGGTTGTATGTTTCCAGAAATTTACCCATTTCTTGTAGGTGTTCTACTTTGTTTGCATAAACATGTTCATCTTAGTCTCTGAGAGTTTTTTGTATTTCTGTGTGGTTGGCGGTAATGTCCACTTTACCATTTCTGATTGTGTTTTTTGTATCTTCTCTTTTTTTTTCCTTATTGGTCTAGCTAGTGACCTATCAAATTTATTTATTCTTTTGAAGAACCAGCTTTTAGTTTCATTTATCTTTTGTATGGCTTTTCATGACTCAATTTCATTCCATTCTGCTCTGATTTTGGTTATTTATTTTCTTCTGCTAGCTTTGGGTTGGTTTCCTCTTGTTTTTCTGGTTCCTTTAGGTATGATATTAGGTTGTTAATTTAAGATCCTTCTAACTTTTCAATATGGGCATTTAGCACGATAAACTTTTCCCTTAACACTGCTTTGCCTGTGTCTTAGAGAGCCTAGAATATTTTATCTTTGTTTTAATTAGTTTCAAAGAATATATTGGTTTCTGCCTTAATTTCACTGTTTATCCAAAAGTCATTCAGGCACAGGTTGTTTAATTTCCATGTAATTGTATGGTTTTGAGAGTTCTTCTTGGTGTTGACTTCTATTTTTGCTACACTGAGCGGTCCAAGAGTGTGGTTGGCATGATTTCAGGGGCTTTTTTTAATTTATTGAAAATAATTTTAGACTGATAGTGTGATCAATTTTACAATATATGCCATGTACAGATGAGAGGAAGATATATTCTGTTGTTGTTGGATGGAGTGTTCTGTAGATGGCTGTTAGGTCCATTTAGCCAAATGTTGACTTCAAGTCCTGAATATCTTTGTGCATTTTCTGTCTCTATGATCTGTCTAGTACCATCAGTGAGATGTTGAAGTCTCCCACTATTATTCTGTGGTTATCTAAGTCTCTCTATAGGTCTCTATGAACTTGTTTTACAAATGTGAATGCTCCAGTTTTGAGCACATTTATCTTTCAGACAGTTGTCTTCTTGTTGAATTGAACCCTTTATCGTTACGTAGTGCCCTTCTTTGTCTTTTTGATTGTTGTTGGTTTAAAGTCTATTTTGTCTGAATTAGAATAACAATGCTTACCCTTTTTTGTTTTGCATTTGCTTGGTAGATTTTTTTCCATCCTTTTACTTCAAGCCAATGGGTATTGTTGCATATGAGCTGGGTCTCTTGACAACAGATACAGTTGGGCTTTGCTTCTTTATCCAACTTGCCATTCTGTGAGTTTTAAGCAGGGCATTTATACTGTTTACATTCACAGTTAATATTGGTATTTATAGCTTTGGTCCTGCCATTATGTTGTTAGCTGGTTATTATGCAGACTTGATTGTGTAGTTACTTTACAACGTCAATGGTCTATGTACTTAAATGTATTTTTGTGGTGGCCATTAACAGTCTTTCACTTCCACGCTTAGCACTCCCTTAAGGACCTCTTGTAGGGCATGTCTGGTGGTAACAGATTCCGTTAGCATTTGTTTGTCTGAAAAGGATCTTACTTCTCCTTCACATATGAAGTTTAGTTTGGCTGGATATTAAGTTCTTGGTTGAATTTTTTTTTTTTTTTTTGCAACAGAGTCTTGCTCTGTCCCCAGGCTGGAGTGCAGTGGTGCTATCTCAGCTCACTGCAACCTCCACCTCCTGGGTTAAGTGATTCTCTTGCCTCAGCCTCCCGAGTAGCTGGGACTACAGACATGCACCACCATGCCCAGCTAATTTTTGTATTTTTATTAGAGATGAGATTTCACCATGTTGGCCAGGATGGTCTTGATCTCTTGACCTTGTGTTCTGCCCCCCTCAGCCTCCCAAAGTGCTGGGATTACAGGCATGAGCCACCATACCCAGCCAAGTTTTTTTTTTTTTTTTTTTTAAGAATGCTGAAGGCCGGGCGTGGTGGCTCACACCTGTAATCCCAGCACTTTGAGAGGCCGAGGTGGGCAGATCACGAGGTCAGGAATTTGAGACCACCTTGGCCAATATGGTGAAATCCTGTCTCTACTAAAATTACAAAAAATTGCCAGGTGTTGTGGTGTGCACCTGTAGTCCCAGCTACTTGGGAGGCTGAGGGAGAAGAATTGCTTGAACCCGGGAAGTGGAGGTTGCAGTGAGCCGAGATAGCACCAGTGCACTCCAGCCTGGGCAACAGAGTGAGACTCCGTCTCGAAAAAAAAAAAAAAGAATGCTGAATATAGGCCCCCAATTTCTTTTGGATTGTAGAGTATCTTATAGTTCTTATAGTTCCACTGTTAGCCTGATGGGATTCCCTTTGTATGTGACCTGCCCCTTCACTTTAGCTGCCTTTCATATTTTTTTATTTCATGTTGACCTTGGGGAATCTGATGACTCTCTGTCTTGGGGATGGTCATCTTGTATAGTATCTCACAGGATTCTCTGCATTTCCTGGATTTAAATGGTGACTTCTCTAGCAAGATTTGGGAAATTTTTGTGGGCAGTATCCTCAAATATGTTTTCCAACTTGCTTGTTCTTTCTCCCTTTCTTTGAGTGATGCCTTGAGTCATATGTTTGGTCTCTTTACATAATCTCAGATTTCTCAGAGGTTTTGTTCATTCTTTTTTGTTGTTTATTTTCATATGACTGAGTTGATTCAAAGAAGTGGTCTTTGAGATCTGGGATTCTTTCCTCAGCTTGGTCTGTTCTACTGTTAGTACTTGTTACTGCATTATGAAATTCTTGAGGTGCATTTTTCAGCTCTATCAGTTTAGTTTGGTTCTTTCTTAAAATGCCTATTTCATCTTTCAGCTTTTATGTCATCTTATTGGATTCCTTAGATTATTTGGATTGGATTTTGACTTTCTTCTGAATCTCAATGATCTTTGTTTCTATCCAGATTCTGAAATCTATGTCTGTCATTTAGTCCTGGTTAACAACCATTTTTGGAGAGTTAGTATGATTGCTTGAAGACAGGAAGACATTCTGGCTTTTTACATTGCCAGAGTTCTTGCACTGGTTCTTTCACATCTGTGTGGGCTAAGGTTCCTTTAATGTTTTGACTCACTGTCCTTTGGATGGAGTTTTTTCCTTTTTTATATTCTTTAATGCCCTTGAGGGTTTGACTGTGGCACAAGGTAGTTTCAGTCAAATGGCTTCATTTCTGGAAGATTTCAGGGGGCAAAGGCTCAGCTCAGCACTCCTGAACTGCATGCTCTAACTTTGCAAGTCTGGTACCATACCCACAGATTTGTTGTCTGGCCCTTCAATGTTAAGCACTAAGGTGTTCCCAGTCCACTGGCAACAACACTCTGATGGGGTGTGCCAGCCAAAGTGCTTCACTGTAGTGATTGTAGCAAGGTCCCCACTCACACATATGTGCCAGCAGCAGCAGCACACAGCAGTTATGCATGTGTTGGCAGGGGTGCAGTGCCGGCAGGAGTGGGATGGGGGTGTTCTGCATACTTGCACGTGCCAGCCGGGGCAATGGTGCTGTGGGGTGCACTCATGTGCCGCTGGAGACAGAGTGGCAGCATCTTCATGAATTTTATGTTATCATTCTAGAGCTTTAAAAATAATGTTCTGGACTTCTAACAAATGTATTTGTGAACCCAGAGAAAAAAAGAGTATTATTTTGTGCATTTTTATGTAATCATACCCAAGAAAATTTTACTTTACAATTTGTTCTTTTCACTCAACAATAGTCTCGAGGTTTATCCATCTCAAGATGGATACACATGTAGTTTATTCCTTTTAATTGTATAAGATTACATTGTATGTCAACAGCAGATTTTATTTACAATGTTATAACAAAAATAGCATTTTATTTGTCTCATTTTACATAAATATAAGTTTGTCTAGAATAGTTACCTGGGTTACATGCATTTTTAGTTTGATATATACAGCCAAAATCCTTTCGGTATGGCCACTTTAATTTGCCCTAATACCAGTAGCTTATGAGCATACCTGTTGTTCTTGAAAATCCTTGCAAATCCTTGATATTATTAAATTTTATAATGTTTTCCAGTCTGATAATTGAAAAAATGGCATATTTTTGTTATTTTAATTTGCATTTCTGTGATTATTCACAAGCTTGAATATCTTTTATATATGTGTTGTCCTTCAGCTTTTCCTTATCTGTAACTAGCCTGTTCATATCTTTGTCCATTTTTTTGTTGAGTTGGTCTTCTTTATTAATTATATCTGTTATATGCATTTGTAAATTATATGTACTGCAAATATCAGTAGATATTTAATTTTGTTTGTGATGATTTTTTTCACTCTAAGAAGTGTATTTTGTTATTTTCAACAGACAGAATTGCCAATACACAACACCGTTCACTTGACTTTGAAAATGAAAAAGAGAAAAAGGGGGAGAAAGAGCAGAATTGCTTTTGAAGTAGTACTTTATTATAGTACTTTTGAAGTTGCTTTTGAAGTACTACTTTAATATAATTGAATGTATCAAAATCTCTTTTTATGTCTAATGCCTTTGTATGTATCAAAATCTCTTTTTATGTCTAATGCCTTTGTATGTATCATTCAAAAGGTCCTTTTTACCTCATGATCACAAATATATTATTCTACATCTTTTTGTTGTTGTTGTTCAGAGCCTTGCTGTCACCCAGGCTGTAGTGCAGTGGCATGATCTCAGCTCACTGCAACCTCCACCTCCCAGGTTCAAGTGATTCTCCTGCCTCAACCTCCCAAGTAGCTGGGACTACAGGCATGCACCACTGCACCCAGCTATTGGTTTTGCCATGTTGGCCAGGCTGGTCTCAGATTCCTGATCTGTCCGCCTCAGCCTCCCAAAGTGCTGGGATTACAGGTGTGAGCCATCACGCCTAGCCCACTGCATTTTCTTATTACTACTTTTCCTTTTGAGCGTTTAACATTTATTATGTGTAAGGATCTATCTATATTCCTTTCCACATAAATAGTTATCTCAACACCATTTGTGAAAGATTTCTTTCTTTCTCCCACTGATTTAAAATACCAATTTATGATGTAACAAATCCCATAGATTTGTTTCCACACTTTGTATTCTCTTTTCTCCCAATTTATTTTGTCTATTTATATGTCACTATTATTCAGTTTTAACTATTTCACCTTTACAAAAACAGTGTCTGGTTTTCTTAAGTTTACTTGATCTTTCATTCTAAGATCTTATTCTTCCAAATGAATTTTATAATCAGCTTGTCAAGCTCAGTAAAAGTCCCTGCAAAGATTTTGATTGGTGTATCTCTGATTAATTCATTTGGGGGAGAGATTACATCTTTATATTATTGAGGCTTTGGCTGGGCATGGTGGCTCACACCTATAATCCCAGCACTTTGGGAGGCCAAGGCAGGCATATCACTTGAGGTCAGGAGTTCAAGACCAGCCTGGCCAAAATGGTGAAACACTGTATCTACTGAAAACACAAAAACTAGCCAGGCGTGGTGTTGGGCAATGGTAAAATTGGGGCTTTTTAGTTCACACTTGTGAAATGTCTCTCTAAGTATTCAGGTATTATCTTAATTATTATATTATTATATTCACAATTTTTATAAAAGTATAGACTGTCTTCACAGTTTTGTTCTTAGATACTTTGTGTTTTAAAATTAAAATTTTAAAAATTAATTTTTTTAAAAAATTAATTTCTTTTTAATTTTTTAATTTAATTTTTAATTTTTGCCAAATTAAAAGAGGCAAAATGAGAAAAAGTTCTGGGGTTATGGATTGGCACAGACCTACTGAGAAGGAGAAAGCCTAGCACTTGATATATAGTAGGCACACAATAGAAGATTGTAAGATGAATTTGTTGAATGAAAGAAAATTGGAATTTGGGAGCTCAGAGGTTATGGGCAAAAGTTGACATACCCTATCTCTGAAGGAAACATTTCCACCTAGAAAATGAGATGGCACAGAGCTGTTAGGTCCAGCGTGAGAAGTTCAAGATGTCAGAGGTAATGTGGATTCAATAAGTGTTGCATAGACATCCCTGGAGGTAGAGAAGGGAAGTTGCTCTCTGCACAGGAGTATCCCAGTATCCCAAATCACCTTGAAGAGGCTAAAGGATGCTCTGAGCTGTGTGAGACATGGCTGGAACCTTCTTAATAATGATAGTGGCAGATGATAAGGAAAACAAAATGAGTTCTTCCTGGCCGGGCACAGTGGCACATGCCTGTAATCCCAGCACTGTGGGAGGTCGAGGTGGGCAGATCACTTGCAGCCAGGAGTTCGAGGCCAGCCTGGCCAACATGGCAAAACCCTGTCTCCACTAAAAATACAAAAATTAGCCCAAACATAGTGGCCTGCCCCTGCACCTGTAGTCCCAGCTACTTGGGAGGCTGAAGCAGGAGAATCACTTGAACCCTGGAGGTGGAGGTTGCAAAGAACTGGGATCGTGCCACAGCACTCCAGCCTGGGTGGCAGAGCAAGACTCTGTCTCAAAAAAAAAAAAAAAAAAGATTCTTCCTTTATGCCAGGCTCTGTTTTAAGCTCTTTAAATGTAAGACAACCCTTTGACCCAGGCACCACTATCGGTCCTATGTTTCAGATGGCATATTTTATGGCAGGTAGGATTCCAAGACAACCCCAGTGACCTCCGCTTTCTAGTGTTATGTCTTGGTGATCCCCTCTCATTCCATGTGGTAGGAACTGTGACTTCCTCTTGCCAACAGAATACAGCAAAGGTGATGGATAGGATGTCACTGGCTTGATTGAATTATATTGTATGGCAAAGGTGATGGGATATCATGGCCCTCACTATCTTACTACATATATGACTCTGAGAACACTCATTTTCATTATCCTGTTGTCCTCGAAGAAGCAAGCCACCGTGAGTTCTACAGCCACAAGAAAATGAATTCTGCCAGCAATCCGAATGAACCTGGAGGCTGATTTTTCTCTACTCAAACCTCTAGATGAGAACACAGCCCAACTGATGCCTCATTGACAG
Organism: Pan paniscus; assembly: GCF_029289425.2. Lineage (NCBI taxonomy): Eukaryota > Metazoa > Chordata > Mammalia > Primates > Hominidae > Pan > Pan paniscus. The sequence continues at coordinate 37,769,574 of NC_073267.2, read as the reverse complement.
CCTCATAGGACTCTGAGCAGAAGAGGCAGCTAAGCCTGTCTAGACTCCTGATCCGTGAAAACCTGAGATAATAAATATATGTCGTTTTAAGCTGCTAAGTGTATGATAACTTGTAACATGGCAATGAAAAACAAATTCATCTTTTGTCAAAGAATTAGAGCAATGTACTAGGTTCTGTAATTTAGATAATTCAGTGCTCTCCCAAGAGGATCAGTCTAGGGCAGGAGAGGTGAAAGTATGATTTGAGGTCCCCCTCCTGGCATGGAACTGCCCGTGTCCAAAAAGTCTCTACTTTCTAATTTCCCCACGATGCCTTTGATAGGGTTGGAGCTCCTTACCCTATTTGATTGTCCTGAAAGTAAGATACTTACTTATTTATCTGTTATTTCCTCTGAAATGTAAGCTCAGGGAGGGCAGGGACAAAATCTAGCACCTCCAGTATCTAGCCCAGTGCATGGGTTCAATAAATATTTGTTAAATGAATATATGAATGTATGAATAGCTGACTGCATACCATCAATCAAGGTAAAAGATTAAGTGACTAAGAGCAAGCAAACTGAGAAGTTAAATGACTTGCTCAAGTTATCACAACTACAAAATGGTAGGAAAAGGCAGGATCTAAATCTTGGAAGGGTCAATACTTTAGATCAGGGGTCTGCAAACTACAGCCTGCAGGCAAAATCCACCCCATCACCCATTTTTGTATGGACCATGTGATAATGATAGTTTTCACATTTTCAAATACTTGAAAAAAAAACCCAAAGTAATATTTTAAGACATGTGAAAATTACATGAAATTCAAATTCAGTGCCCGTAAATAGAGTTTTATTGACACACAGTCCCAACCACATTTACTTGTTTACCTACTGTCCGTGGCTGCTTTCATGCCACAGTGGTAGAGCTGAGTGCTTTCCTCAAAGACCATTTGACTCACAAAGCCTAAAACATTTACTTACGTGGCCCTTTACTGAAGAAGTTGCCTCTGGAGTGAGACCATCTGGATTCAACCCTATCTCCCTCACTTCTCTCCTCTATAATCTTGGCAGGTCAGTTAAATGTTTTGTTTTCTCATCTGTAAAATGAAGATTAAAAAGTTCACCTAACTCGTACGTGGTAGTGAGGATCACCTACCACACATGTAAAAGTCCCAACAAATGTTCGTCACCACAATAGTCACATCAGTGTGCCATATCACATCCAAGTCACGTTGTGAAAATGTAACTTGTAAGAGAAATGTTACAGTTGAATATCTGATGTTTATTGATGCTTTTTGATTATTACAGTTAAGATGCTGGTAACCAGAGTAGGCCGGGAGCGGTGGCTCACGCCTGTAATCCCAGCACTTTGGGAGGCTGAGATGGGTGGTCACTTGAGGTCAGGAGTTTGAGACCAGCGTGGCCAACATAATGAAACCCTGTCTGTACTAAAAATACAAAAATTAGCTGGGTGTGGTGGTGCACACCTGTAATCTCAGCTACTCAGGAGGCTGAGGCAGGAGAATTACTTGAACCGGGGAGGCGGAGGTTGCAGTGAGCTGAGATCACACCAATGCACTCCAGCCTGGAAAACAGAGTGAGACTCCATCTCAAAAAAAAAGAAAAAAAAAAAAGAGAGAGAGAGAAGGAAGGAAGGAAGGAAGGGACAGAGGGAGGGAGGGAGAAAGGAAGGAAGGAAGAAAGGAAGGAAGGAAGGAAGAAAGGAAGGAAGATAGATAGATTCTGGTGACTGGAATGTATAAACTTTGTGTTCATTGAACCACTATTCTCTGCCAATTCCTGCCAAACAGAATAGTACCTTTCCCAGGCTTATTTGTGTATACATGTGTATGCATGCTTGCACGTAGCACTTGTTGCACTTGGTGGTCAGTTCACCCCGTGGCAAAATGCCACACTCTGAAATTCTCATTACTGGATAACTTTGGAAATTTGGACTCACATATGGGACGAATTTCCAGACCCTAATACATGTCCTAGGAGCCAAACTTCATATGATTCTCCTCTGGGGGAGAGTCAGAGAGAGGATAGATAGTTCTGCCTATAAATACAGTAAAATTATTTTTCTTCCACCAACCTCGTGATACCTGAAATGCTTCTATTGTATATTCATTACTGAGTTCTCAAGTTATTTTCATTTCTAAAAATATTCTAACAACCTGAAGAGTGCCAAGTATTTTGTAGACACGTATTTCACCTCAAAGCTGAGCATGATTGTACAGAAATGTTATGCTAGTGGGTGGTCCAGTGAAAGGCAAATATCTCAGAGAGATGAACTCTCCTCAGGAATTTCATCTTCCTTTCTCTCCATGGGGCCCTGAGGATGAGTTACATTTTCAGAAGAAAATAACGAAAGGCAGAGAGATGCTTACTGGTGGCACCTGAGGTCTCCACCCAGAGTAGGTGACTTGTCCTTCCAGGTTGGGTTGCATGCATTACAACAAAGCTTGAGTTTCCCAAAATTTAGAGTGCATGAGAATAATCTATAGAGCATGTTAAGAATGGAGATTCCGACTGGGGGTGGTGGCTCACATCTGTAATCCCAGCACTTTGGGAAGCCAAGGAGGGAGGATCGCTTGAGTCCAGGAGTTTGAGACCAGCCTGGGCAACACAGCAAGACCCCACCTCTATAAATAATATTTTAAAAAAGAATGGAGTATCCTAACTCCAAACTCCACAGATTCTGATTAAGTAGGTTTGGTATAGAGGGTTTTTCTTCCTTTGAAAGCACCCCGGGTGATTCCGATGGTCTCTGATCCATACTTTGGGAAAATGTGACCTGGATGTGATTGGCACTCAAACTTGGCCAGTTCAACCCTACGTAGATAATGATTGGCTCATGTTTCTTTGCTGGTACTGGTGATCACGAAGGTGACCCAGCTGCACCACTGGTGAGAATCCAACTCTAGAACCATGGAACCAATTAGTCCTAGAGTTATTTCACGTCAGACTATTAAAAGTCTGGTCCTTGGGCTTTTTGATCAGATGAATATGCAATGCAGGGTCTGTACATCCGGCAATTTGTTGAAGTAGTAGGTGCCTATCTTTGGAAGTGACAGTCGTTGCCTTCTGGTCACTGTACTGTTCTCCAAAAAGACTGTCAGAAGGAAAGATTTGCTGAACTGATGAATACTGGCTTCCAAAAAGAATCCCATCCAAATGCCAGACTCTCACATCTGGAGCTAAAACAATAACTGATAGAGGCTATAAACTTCAAAATAAAAGATTCCTTGCCCTCAGGCAGGAAGGCATTGTAAATCTCACCGAGAAGTTGAGAAGCTGGTTAAACTCATTATTTGCTGTTCAAGACTCTCCTCTTGCAGTTTTCATCCTTTGTTAAATTTATAATCTCTAAATACTTAGCCAAGATCCAAGCCTTTTGGGAGGTAGCAGCCGGAAGATTTAGAAGTTATCCAGTCCCCAGGGGTGTTAATGGTGAAATAGACTTTGGTAATACGTTCTTAATTGTCACCATAAATCAACATTGTACAATATGTTAAGTCGGCCCATGTAACTTGCTGATTGGAGAGGCTTTTCCATGCTTTGGAGACAGCTGTAACTTTGAAGAGACAAGTGGTTTGTCTCGGGGGATATGACACAATAAACATACTAATTCATTTTTGGAATATCTGCCATGCTCTTTACCCTCAGAGGAGGTACCTGATTGGTTGAGGGAAGAAGCTCCCAAGTGTTTGGGGTTGAAGTTTTAACACAGAGAGTGAAGGACATTTTTTGCCCCTGGACTGTAGTTTTTTTCTGAAATCTTTTGTACCTTAGGGATTTTTTTTCTTTAAATGTGTCCTCTGGAATCTGTCAGCCCACTTATGCAGTCTTTTAGAGTTTCTCCAAGGATACCCCAATTATTTTTTCTTTGCATACATTGCATGCATTTTCTTTCCAATCTATTCATTAAACGTTTACTGCACACCTACTAGGTGTCAGGCAGCATTCTCAGCACTGAGGCTATAGTAGAAGAAAACTCTGTACTCATGGAGGTTATATTCCAGAGGAGAACAGCAGACAACTTATTCTTGTAAATAAGAATATCAGGTTATTTAATGAAAATAATAAATGCTCTTTGATCTGAAAGAGGCTTCTCTGGATTGGGAGGTTAAATAAGTTGCATGCAAAGAGGTCAGATTTAAGGTGAGACCTTCATGAAATGGAGAAACTAGCCGTGATCTAGGGGAAGAGTGATCCAGGCAGAGGGGACAGTGAAGACAGGGGCACTAGAGTAGGAGGTAGTTTGGCATATTTGATAAACAGTATAAAAGCAAAGGTGCCTGAAGCCTATGTGAAAGGGACATTTGAAAGAGGATCAGAGAGGTGAGGAAGGTTCAAATCATAGCAGTCCAGGCAACGAGTGGTACTTGAAGCATGAAAGGAAGAAGGGTAGGGCTTTAGTGGCATGATGCAATTTTAATTTAAAACACCAGCTCATTCTGCAGAAAATGACCCATAGCAGGGCAAGTGTGGAAGCTGGGATGTCAAAGACAAGGCTCTTGCACTTTTCCAGGTAGAAGATGGGGATCAGGATGAGAGGGATAAAGATGGAGAGACGATGATGGATTTGATGGGGGTGGTTGAGCTGGCAATGGGGAGGTGAGGGAATGGAGGAATCAAGAGTGATATTCAGTTTTTGGCTTGAGCACCTGGATGAATGTTGGTGCCATTTACTGACATGGGAAAGAAAAATTGCTTTAATTTGGAGTTTTTTTGTTTGAAGTTTTATGTAGGGGGCAGGAACTCAATAGTTCTGTTTAGGCCATGTTGAGTTTGAGGTGACTAGTAGACATTGACATGGGGCTGTTGAGCCAGGGGCTCAAGGGAAAGGTCAGGTGAAAACCATGACCAACAGGCTGGGCGGTGGTTCACGCCTGTAATCCCAGCACTTTGGGAGGCTGAGGCAGGGGGATCATGAGGTCAAGAGATTGAGACCATCCTGGCTAAACATGGTGAAACCCCGTCTCTACTAAAAATACAAAAAATTAGCCGGGCGTGGTGGCAGGCGCTTGTAATCCCAGCTACTGGGGAGGCTGAGACAGGAGAATCACTTCAACCCAGGAGGCAGAGGTTGCAGTGAGTCAAGATTGCACCTCTTCACTCTAGCCTGGGTGACGGAGCAAGACTCTGTCTCGAAAAAAAAAAAAAAGAAAGTCTTCCAGCTGAAGGACAGAAAAATGACAGCTTCCATTGGCACTGACTTTATATTAGCGTAGGTGATTAGTCAAGCTCCCAGCTGGCAGGGGCATTGAGCAATTAAGCAAATAGAGTATTACAGGCCAAAAATTCAAGCTATTCCTGTAGAACTTTCCAGACGCTATGCTAAGCACTTGGAAGAGGAATAGATATACACACATACGTAGTGTATGTATGTATGTGTGTGTGTATGTGTGCGTGTGTATATACGTATAATATGTATATGTATGTATCAGTATCCTTGCCATCTTGAAACATGTTGTCAACGGAGTTATAGTTGCTTTTAGGGAGTTGTCTTACAGGGTTCAAGTGACCAAGATTTGAATGCCAATCCTCAAAATTGCTAGTTCTGTGTTTTAAGTTAATTTTATTTTTTAACATTATCATACAGTAAAACTGATTTTTTCATGTACGGTTCTATGACTGTATAGGCATATATTTATATAATCACCATAATCAGAATACAGAACAGTTCCATCACCCCAGAAACCTCCGTCCTGCTATCCCAGTATTAGTCATGCTCTAATCCCCATGCCAATCCCTGTGGTCTGTTCTCTGTCACCATGGTCTTGTCTTTTCAAGAATGTCATATAAACGAAATCACACAGTAGGTAACATTTTGAGACTGGTTTCTTTCACTCAAAATGATGCCTTCGAGATTCATCTACACTGTTGTGTATATCAGTAGTTCATTCTTTTTCATTGTCGAATAGCATTTCATTGTATCGGTGTGCCACAGTTTGCTAAAGTTTTTTACCCATTGAAGGGCATTTAGGGGCAATTTGGGGCAATTATGAATAAAGTTTCCATTTTGGGGCAACTGCAAGTAAAGCTGCTATCAACATGTGTGTACAGGTGTTTGTATGAACATAAGTTTATATTTCTTTTTTTTTTTTTTCTTTTGAGACAGAGTCTCACTCTGTCACCCAGGCTGGAGTGTAGTGGCGTGATCTCAGCTCACTGAAACCTCCGCCTCCCGGCTTCAAGCAATTCTCCTGCCTCAGCCTCCCGAGTACCTGAGATTACAGGCATGTGTCACCATACCCGGCTAATTTTTGTATTGTTAGTAGAGACGGGGTTTCACCATGTTGCCCAGGCTGGTCTCGAACTCCTGACCTCAAGTGAGCCACCCGCCTCGGCCTCCCAAAGTGCTGGGATTACAGCTGTGGGCCACTGTGCCCAGCCTAGTTTGCATTTCTTGAGGGGAAATAACCGAGGGTGGCATTAGTAGGTCATATAGTATGTACACATTTATCAGTTAGTTTTCAACTTTCTGAACCCCAATTTATATTTCACAGGGTTGTTCTGTGGACTAGCTGAAGTAACGTGTATTAAATGTCTGGCACATAATTTTTTTGGGTCAGAGTATCTCTCCCCATATCCCAAATACTAAGGTATATTGGGATAGTGAAATTAGCACAAATATAATATCCCATTATTGAGTCTTTGGAGTTTATTAAAACATAGAATTCCCCATGGGAATCAGGTAACGCTGTAGTCTAAAAATACCTCATAAAAATAGGCTTCTATAAAAATGTTACACTCTCTCAAATCTAAGTCTTTTCTAATTCTTCCTCTTTCAAAATAAACCTTAACCCGTTCTGTAAGTGGTACGATTTCAGGCGATGGATTCCTTAGCCTGTGGAGGCCACCTCTATTTCTTCTCAGGGAGATCCCTGACTATATGTACAGTGGTCTTGTTTCATCTCTTCATAATCCAAATAAGCTCTTACCAGACACTGCCAGACAGACTACTAAATTACCTATGTTTTATATGCCAAATAGGGAAAATGGTATTATTTGAAGGGTTGCCAGATTTAGAAACAAAACAAAGCAAAACCAAGTATCAAAATAACAGATGCTCATGCAGTATTTGAGACATACTAAAATAATTCTCTTATCTATTTGAAATTCGCATTTAGTTGTGCTTCCTTTATTTTGTCTGGCAACCCTAATTCTTCACTTTCCGACTTTCATTTTTTGTTTGTAGAGGGCTGTAGTTACTCCAGGCAAACACATCTTCAGGCCTTAACAGAGGTATACCAAATCCTTTAGGCTGGGAAGGAGAAGAATAAAGAAGAACAGTTACTGCAGATGTTTGGCCATCCAAAGAGGAAATTTGTCTGGTCTGTGAGCCCTCTTTGTAGTTATTTCTGTCACTGTTAATAGTATATTGAAACTCAAAGTTGATTATAACATTTTGCAGACTTTTTTTTCTAGTTATACCCCCATGTTATTTTCATTCATTCATTGAGTATTTCATATTTCAATGTTTATTTATGGCCTAGCATTTTCCCAGCAGGAAAGAAAAGCTAACAAGGGCATCATTTCCCACCATGCAGAGGAAGGAAGTGCTATTTTGCCAATTACCCTTTACATAAATATCTGGCAATGAATGAATGGAAGAATTCTTCCAGCGGTACTGCTGTTTTACAGAATGATTCAAGCATCAAAGTATAGCAGAGGTCTCCAAACAATAAGTGATAAGATGATGATGATGATGGTAATGATGATTTAATGATAACTAACGTCTATTAAGCATTACTCTACATCAAAAACTATACTGGCCAGGCGCGGTGGCTCACGCCTGTAATCCCAGCACTTTGGGAGGCCTAGGCCGGAGGATCACGAGGTCAGGAGATAGAGACCATCTTGGCTAATATGGTGAAACCCCATCTCTACTAAAAATACAAAAAAAAAAAAATTAGGCGGGCGTGGTGGCGGGTGCCTGTAGTCCCAAGTACTCAGGAGGCTGAGGCAGGAGAATGGTGTGAACCTGGGAGGCGGAGCTTGCAATGAGCCAAGATTGCGCCACTGCACTTCAGCCTGGGCGACAGAGTGAGACTCCATCTCAAAAACAAAAACAAACAAATAAACAAAAAACTATACTGCTTTATCTTTATTATATCATTTAATCCTTGTGAGAATACTGTTATTTTCTTCATTTTACAGATAAGAACATTGAGGCAGGGAACAGCCCCCTGCCCAAAGACAGTGGTTACGTTAGTTATGCGCGTCTCTGAAGAATTTCAGGTTTTCCATCAGAGAAAAAGCTGCATTTGAACACAATACCTCATCCTCTATGCAGCTCAGACATGTCACAGTTGACGCGCCCCACCTCTCAACCTCAGATGTTAGGAAAATTGGAACTATTTATTCCTAGCGAGGGGGGATTAGTTGGCTGCTGGGATACCCTGGCGTCTAGTCCCAATTCTGGCCCAAACATGTCCCTGAACCTCAGTTTCTTTACCTGTGGGAGTTTCTTTACCAGCTGAGAGTTCTATTAAGTTATCTCAGAGTTCTCGCCCGTGTTTTCAGCTCTCTTACCTATAATCTCTGGTATTTGATTCATGTGGAAAAGGTCACAAAGGATGCATAACTGGAATGAGAGGAGAAATACAAGGAGAAGCTAAATGTAGACAGAAAATATATTGAATGAGACACTGCCGGCAATAGAAACAGCTCCAGCGAGAAGAGCAAAAAGAAGATGATTGAATCCAGACACTGCTCACCTAGAATACATGCTTGTTCTGATAGGGAGGTTGCATTTTATTCCTATACCCTCACCCAGAAAGGCAAGCACTGGAAACAGGTTGATGAATGCGTGGAGAGTTGAAACCAAGCATGCTTAGAGGCAACCGCAGCAGGAGGGGGACCTCAAAGTTATTGAGAGCAAGCTCCTATCTTCCATTTAAAATAAAATCTGGTAATAAAGTACATCCGGTTTTAGAAAAATGATTGTATTTCTTTTTTCCTTCTTTTTATTTGAGACAGAATCTTGCTCTGTCATCAGGCTGCAGTGCAGTGGCACAATCTCGGCTCACTGCACTCTCTGCCTCCTGGGTTCAAGTGATTCTCCTGCCTCAGCTTCCCAAGTAGCTGGGATTACAGGTATGGACCACCATGCCCGGCTAATTTTTGTGTTTTTAGCAGAGATGGGGTTTCACCATGTTGGCCAGGCTGGTCTCAAACTCCTGACCTCAGGTGATCCACCCACCTCACCCTCCCACAGTGCTGGGATTATAGGAGTGAGCCACTGTGCCTGGCCAATAATTACATTTCTTGCCCATTCTTCTTGGACTCTGATTTTTTTTTTTTTACCCAAGGTGAAGAATAACTGCAGGGAAAACAATACTTCTTGTTGATTATGAATGTGCTGAGGCAGGAAGTGGAAATATACATCGTTGCTAGGTTGTAAAATAAACTTTTGAGGGCAATTGCTGCACAACATTTCCAGAAGCGTCTTTCCGTCTTTTTCCTTCCCAATCTCCTTCCCCTGAATTGTATGGCACATTAAACGCTTAAACAATAACAGCTTTCCAGACCCAGAGGTGTCATTAAATAAGTTAAGGATCTAATTAAAGGGCTGTGTGTGTGTGGGGGGGGTACCATCTCCCTGCTTGCTTTGTATTGAATCACTTGTGTCCCATTTCAGTGTTTCCAAGCCAGGAATTTGCCTGTAAATTGATCTCGCACTACCATCGTGTATTGGATTTCATTTCCTCTTATGCAATTATCTATTAGTAACTGGAGAAGGCAAAACAGCAGAATAAATAATTAAATGTAAATTAAGCAATTTTGGAGTTACACTTTGGCTGAAGACAGGAGCATGTGTTATGAATTTAAACTTTCTAAGAGTGCAAAGAAAGCGTCCCCACTCTGTAATGGGTTTGTTCTATCCCGGTGGTATGGAATTCCAATTGTTGCATATCCTCTTTTTATAGAAGAGGAAATGGAGACTCTGAAAAGGTCAGACCGTCTGTTAGAATATAAAAGCAGTTGGCAGTAAAGTCAGGGAGGAATCAGCAGAATTTTAACTGTCTCACAAGAAACCCCATATAGTGGCCTTTATTTTGGGAATGGATTTATCGAGGTCCAGGATCTTACAGGTCAAGAAACTTTCTACATCAGCACAGAAACACAGAACATCTTCTGAGGTACTGGGGAGAGAGCTTGATCCAATTAAGCTTGCAGAGATGAAGAAAACCCAAATGCCATTGTAATCATTGAAAATGAGGAAATATGGCATGCTGGAGGCAGGGTCTCTGCATTAACCTGCACTGGTAGTGCCCTACATAACTCCAGCAGCTGCCATTCATATTGAAGTTCCTGCAAAGGACACCCTTTTGTCTCCTGGACAGTCTTCCAACTTAGAAGGCAAGCTATCAATCTTATAGATGAAGGAATGAAGGCCAAGATAAATTTGATGATATATCCAAGAAATAGATTCATCGTGTAGGAGAACCTGGACTCAAATCCAGGTTTTCTGGCACCCAATCTAGTCTTACCTCTTACGACATTTAAAAAAATTTGTGGCTCCATAGTATTCCATGTTGTATATGTGCCACATTTTCTTTATCCAGTCTGTCATTGATGGGCATTTGGGCTGGTTCCAAGTCTTCGGTATTGTGAACAGTGCTGCAACAAACATGTGTGCATGTGTCTTTATAGTAGAACAATTTATAATCCTTTGGGTATATTCCCAGGATGAGTTCATGTCCTTTGCAGGGACATGGATGAAGCTGGAAACCATCATTCTCAGCAAAATAACACAAGAACAGAAAACTAAACACTGCATGTTCTCACTCATAAGTGGGAGTTGAACAATGAGAACACGTGGACACAGGGAGGGGAACATCACACACCAGGGCCTGTCAGAGGGTCTGGGGGCTAGGGGAGGGATAGCATTAGGGGAAATACCTAATGCAGATGACAGGTTGATGGGTGCAGCAAACCACCGTGGCACCTGTATGCCTATGTAACAACCTTGTACGTTCTGCACACATATTCTGCATAGAACTTAAAGTATAATAAAAGAAAATAAATAAATTTGTATAAATTTAAAGGGTACAAATGCAGTTTTATTTCATGGATATATTGCATAGTGATGAAGTCTGGGCTTTTAGTGTAACTGTCACCCAAGGGATATACATTGTACTCATGAAGTAACTTCTCTTCCTTCACCTACCTCCCACCCTTCCACCCTTCCAAGTCTCCAATGTTTATTATTTCACTCTCTACATTCATGTGTACACATTATTTAGCTTCCACTTATAAGTGAGAACACAACAGTATTTGACTTTCTGTTTCTAAGTTGTTTCTAAGTTGTTTCACTTAAGATAAAGGCCTCCAGTTCTATCCATGTTGCTGCAAAAGACATGATTTTAGTCTTTATAATGGCTTAATAGTAATCCATGGTGTATATATACCGTATATAGTATATATACTGTATGTATGTGTGTGCATGCATATATATATATATGTGCGTCATATATATATGCACACACACACACATATATATGATGCAAAAATATGGGACTAAGTTGATTGCAAGAAGGACATTTATTTGTAGTAGGAGAGCTGAAGCAAGAAGGCAGAGTGTTGCTTTAACCTCTACTGGGAATGTGTATGTTGAGTGCCTCAAACTTTTTTATTCTTCTTCATTTATCTGCAAAGACCTCAAAAGCATTTAAAGATCATAAATAAATTATAGTAGGCAGGTGATGCTATGGTTTGAATATTTACCCCCTTCCCCAACTCCTGTCAAAATTGAATTACCATTGTAACAGTATTAAGAGGTGAGACCTTTAAGAGATTATTAGGCCATGAGGGCTCTGCCCTCATAAATGGATTAATGCTCTTATCACAGGAGTACGTTTGTTATTTTGGGAGTTGGTTCTTTATAAAAGGATGAGTTTGGTTCCCTTTTGTCTCTCTGTCCTCCTCTCTTTGCCCTTCCATTGTGGGATGAAGCAGTAAGTAGTCCCTTGCTAGATGCCAGCTGCTTCAATCTCGGACTTCCCAGCCTCCAGAGCCATGAGCCAATACATTTCTGTTCATTGTAAATTGCCTAGTCTGTGGTATTCTATTATAGCAGCACAAAATAGACCAAGACAGGTAATCCCTCAAATTTGGAATCTGTGGGTAGTGAGGACTGACTGTACTTAACAGTGTTTGAGAAATAAATGATTGAACAACAACTGAGTGAGTGAATGGCCTGTGAACAAATTTGAGGGAGGGAATCCGAGTTGGTGCATCTGCTTATACCAAGTTCACCTCCATTGCCATCTTCCTAACTCTCTACTCAAGGAAGGAGGAGGTGCTATTCCTTGGTTGGCACCTATAATATTAATTGAGTGCTGTTTTACTAGATGCAGTGGATATTGTGTACTTTAGGCAGAATCCTAGTCTCTACTCTCTCCTCTTGTGATTCTTGTTACAGACCTAATGTCAGGCCACCCTTTATCTCCATCTTTTTTTTTTTTAATACCTCTTCTGAGCTTAAAGTTTGTTAGTCAAGTTAGACCAGAATTTGCCCTTCAGGCCAGTCTTCTTTCTCCTTTATCTCTCTTCTGCTTACCTCTAAGTTGTTCCAAGATTTAGATTATAGAGGGGGAGGAGAAGCCCTTGCTTGGGTAAAATGCTTAAGCTACATGATTCAAACTTTTCACAGATAATTATTACACTGAGATATTGGGTGTTTGCTTTGATCTTAATACAGTGGTATTCTTATTTTTATTCTTCTATTGTCCTTTGTATATAAAGGTCGCTGGTGCTGATTGGCAGGAAAGGGTTTGGGCATTCCTGGGTTTCTGTGTAGAATACTGACAAACAGCACTAAGAACCACATTTCGACATCTAACATGGGTGTCTGATGGACAGCTGGGAGTTGTTATAAATGTACATAGATAATAGGTCAGAGAGCCAAGTTCAAGCTTAGCAGGTGCTCTATAGACAGTCTTTACATGCTGGGATGAGGGCATAAAATACAACCATTTTCAGATGTTTTGTAAGAATTGATGTTTTTTGTCTTGTGGGAGGACTCAATATTATTGTTATGCAAATTTACTCCCCCCTCGCAATAATAAATTTTATCCATCAAAATCCAAACCATGATTGTGGTGGTGTTTGGTAAACCAATTCTGAAAACCATACAGAGGAATAATGGGCAAAGAGAAGGGAAGATAATTTAGAAATAGAACAGAGCTGGGGCTCTTTCTACCTGATATCAAAACCTCTTCAAAACATATATCCATTAACAAACTGTGGTATTGGCACAGGCATAGACAATAAACTAATGAAGTGAACAGAACAGAGTCTAGAACCCCATAACACACACACATTCTCTCTCACACACATACAGGCACACACACACACACACACACACAGAGAGAGAGAGAGAGAGAGAAAGAGTGGGAGAGAGAGAGAGAAACTGGTTGTATGGCAAAGACGGCATTTAAGATCAGCAGGAAAAAAGTAAAATCAGTGGGAAAAAGTATTAAATGAATAGGATTATTGATTATCAAATCAGAAAAGCCTTCATAATACATCCTTAGGTCACATCATATTCTAAACTCCAGGTGGATCAAAGATCTAAATGTAACAAAAGCAAAGCCTTACAGCTTTTAGAAGGAACTAAAGTGGAATATCTTTACATCTTGGGAAAATACATGTTGCTTAATTAAGATGAAGAAAGTAGAACCCTGAAGTGTAGCAATTGATAAATTTGGCTACACTAAATTTAAAACTTCTGTATGTTGAATACAATATAAGCAAAGTGTAACAACAAACCAGTGACTAGCAGAATACATTTGCAATACAGAGAATTAGTTTCCTAAAGACATAAGGAACTCCTACAAGTCAATTCCAAAAACTACACACAACTGTTAAAAACTTTCAACAAAAATAAATCTAGCAGAGTTTTTTTGGGCAAAGAATGACAGGAATCACACAGCATGCAGAACCAGGAGAAGTTTGGAGAGCTCATCTCTGAGTGGGCAGTGAGTATTCATAGACAGAAAATGGAAGTAAAATACAGAAATAGCTTGATAGGTTACAGCTGGGCTTTGCCTTATTTGGACGTGGTCTGATCGGTTGGCCACCTGTGATTGGTGAGGCTTGGCTGTTTGTGATTGGTGGAGACCTGGCTCTCTGTTACAAAAAAATAGTCTCCTAAATTATATTTTGGTTTGTTTACACGCTAAATTAGGTTGCAGTTCATGACATACGAACTCAAAGTACAGAGACAGCCTCAGGCCAATGGCCTCCTGCTTATTTAATTTAACAATTTAACACAACCAAAGGGAAAAGGGGAAAATGATGAGAACAGGCAATCTGCAGAAGAAGAAACCCCAAAGACCGATAAATATGAACTGAGATCTTCTTTATTAATTAGGGTAATTAAATTTGAAAATTAAGTGGCCAGGCACAGTGGCTCCTATGTGTAAGCCCAGCTTTTTTCCAGGCCAAGGCGGGAGGATCACTTGAGCCCAGCGACTTGAGAGCAGCCTAGGCAACATAGCAAAACCCTGTCTCCCTAAAAAAAATGAACAAAATTAGCCAGGCATGGTGCTGTGCACCTTTCCGCCCAGGTACTTGAGAGGATGAGGTGGGAGGATCACTTGAGTCTCGAAGTTTTGAGGCCACAGTGAGCAATGATTGTGCCACTGCACTCCTGCCTGGACAACAGAGCAAGACCCTATCTCAAAAATTTTTTTGAGAAATATGATGCCATTCCACACTCATCAATATGGCAGTACCAAAAGTTGAGTAGAATGTGGCGAAACGGGGATACCTTTTTTTGGGAATGTTTCAACTACTGTAGACAACAGTTTGGTAAAATCTAGTAAAATTTTGCATTTGATATTCCATAGTGAATAAATAAATTTCACTACCAGGCATACACCCCAAGAAACTATTCCATATGTGCTCAAGTACATCTCTACAAGAATCCGCATTGCTTCACTGTTTATAATAATAAAAAATGGAAACATCTTAAATGGCCATAAATAAGACGTATTGTGTGTATTAGCTGCATAGCAAATTATGCCAACACTTAGAAGCTTAAAATTAGACAATTTATTTTCTTACTGTTTCTTTGGGATGGGAACTGGCTGGGTACCCCTGGTTCAGTCCTTCTCACAGGCTGTGATCACGGTGGTGGCTGGGCTACCACCATCATCTCAAGGCTTGACTGGGTAGGATCCACTTCCAAGCCCATTCACCTGGTTATTGGCAGCCTCAGATCCTCTCTGGCTATTGGCTGGAGACATCAGTTCCTTACCACCTGGGATTCTCCATTGAGCAGCTCACAACTTGGCAGCTGTGTTCTCTTAGAGTGAACCAGCGAGAGAGTGAGAGAAGGTAAGCAAGACAGATGTCACAGTTTTTTTTTTTTTAACAGCCTAACCTCAATTATCTCATCACTTTAGTGATATTCTATTTGTTAGCAGGAAGTCACTTGATCTGGCCCACACGTTGTGGTATAGTCACATAGTGGATTACTATAGAACAGTGAACAATCCATGAGCTTAAATTGGATCTCATCAAAACTAAAAACTTTTGCTCTGAGAAAGCTCATGTGAAGACACATGATAGACTGGGAAATAATATTTACAAACCACATATCTGACAAGGTGTTAGGATCTAAATATACAAGGAACTCCCAAGATTCAACAGTAAAAACAAAACAAACATAGTCCAATTAGGAAATGGGAAAGCCTGAACAGGCATTTCACAGAGCAGGATATACAGATGGCAGATAAGGACAGGAAAAGATGCTCAGGATCTTTAGCCATCAGGGGAAGGCAAATTAAGACAATGAGAAATCACTACACATCTATCAGAAGGCTAAAATAAAAAGTAGTCACAACAGCAAATGCTGACAGGGTTGTGGGAAACCTGGATCCCTGGCACAATGCTGGTGGGGAATGTAAAATGATACAGCCACTTTGGAAAACAGTTTGGCAGTTTTTAAAAATAAAATGAATCATACAGTTAGCATATGACCCAGCAATTATACTCCTGAACATTTCTGCCAGAGAAATGAAAATGTATGCTCAAACCTGTATACAAATATTTATAACAGCTTTATTTGTAATAGCCCCCAAACTGGAGTCAGCCCAGACATCCTTCAACAGGTGAATGGTTTAGCAAACCGTGATAGGGAGATTTCATGGAACAGGACTCAACAAGAGAAAGGGCTACACTTTTGATGCATGCAATAACTCAAATAACTATCCGGGGAATTATGCCAACTAAGAAAAGCTGATCACTAAAGGCTACATGCTATATGATTCCATTTATAGAACATTTTTGAAATGACAAAAATTTTAAAAGTAGGGGAGCCAGACTTTAGAGATGGGGAGGGGTGAAGAAGGGGAGATGGGCGTGGTTTTAAAAGGAACATGAGGGATCCTTGGAGTGATGGAACTTTTCAGTATCGTGACAGGCATTTACATGCGTGATAAAATTGTATACAATTCACTATGCACATAGATACCAATGAGTACAAGTAAAACAAGGGAATTTGGAAGAAGATTAGATTCAATCAATGTCAATATCCTGGTTATGATATTATACCCTAGTTTTGCAAAATGTTGCCACTGGGTAAAGTATACATGGAAACTCTATTATTTCTCACAGCTACATGTGAATCTATAATTATCCCAATAAAATTTTCAATAAAAAATAAATGAACTAGGGTTCAATACAACAACATAAATAAATCCCAATTGTGCTGTCTACTTTTTTTGATATTTGAAAAATATATTTTAAAAGTTCCTTAAAAACATTATAAAATTTTTATTATGGAACTTTTCAAACATATAAAAAGTAGAGAAAACAGTATAATGAATATAGCTACCACATAGCATTTGTTAGCATTTTGCCAGATTTTACTCAATTATTTTACCTTAAATGCAGACATCATAACATTTCCCCTCTACACATATGAACTTGCATCTCCAAAATAATGAGATTGGCTGGGTGTGTTGGCCCACGCCTGTAATCCCAGAACTTTGGGAGGCTGAGGCAGGTGGATCACCTGAGGTCAGGAGTTTCAGACCAGCTTGGCCAACATGGCGAAACCCCGTCTCTACTAAAAATACAAAAATTAGCCAGGCGTGGTGGTGGGCACCTGTAGTCCCAGCTACACAGGAGCCTGAGGCAGGAGAATCACTTAAACCTGGGAGGTGGAGGTTGCAGTGAGCCAAGATCACACCACTGCACTCCAGCCTGGGTGACAGAGCAAGACTGCATTTAAAAAAAAAAAGAGATCACTTTCCTACAAAACCATAGTACCATATACCATATTGCACCTAACAAAATAAATACAAATTCCTTAATATCACCTAATATGTTGCTCCATGTTCAAATTTCTCCGTTTGTTTCAAATATATATTTATAACTGTTTTTTTTAAGCCAGGATCCAAACAAAGATCATGAGTTCCATTTGATATTTATGTTTCTTACAACCCCTGAAATCTCATATCCATTTTCATACATTGGTTACAATATCTTTAGTAACCCAGGATACCCTGGGTTACTTTGGGCTGTATTTTTGCCATCCTTATGGAGTTCTTATCAACAATACCTTATCTTTTGTAGGATGCTGTCTTTGTCAGCTAGAACTGCTGTAACAAAATACCAGAGACTGAGTGGCTTAAACAACAGATTGTATTTTTCATGATTCTGGTAGCTGGGAAGTCCAAGATCAAGTCGTCTGCAGATTCATTGTCTTCTGAAGGTCCTCTTCCTGGCTTCTAGACAGTTTCCTTCTTGCTGTGTCCTCACATGGCCTTTCCATGGTGTGTGTTCTTGGAGAGAGTTATTCTGTCTCTTCCTCTTCTTAGAAGGATGCTAATCCCATTGTGAGAGCACCACCCTCATGACCTCATGTAAAACTACATGCTAAAGGCCCCACCTCCAAATACCATCACATGGAAGATTAGAATTTCAACCTACAAATTTTGGGGAAACACAAACATTTAGTTCATAACAGAGCCTGATGAGTACATTATCTCATTTGACTCAGCAACACAGGACACCCTAGCTTTCTTAATTATAGATGAGATCTATTAGCTTTCATTCAGGGTAAGTACTAATGAGATCACATCTTAGATAGTTTCATCGATCTATCTATCTGTCAATCAATCAATCACAGATAGAAGAAACTGAGTTTCAGAGAGGTCAAGTGACTTTCCTAAGGTAACCACTAGTGGCAGAACCAGTCCTACTGGCTCATCATCTTTCTACTGTGTCACTACCTAGGACCACACAAAGAGAGGCAGCATGCTGACTTCCAGCCAGCAGGTTCCTGGAGCTGGACTAACCCACCACACTTTTGAAATCATGCCAGGTGTCTATGGCCATACAACCCTGAACGTGCCCGATCTTGCCTGAAATCATGCCAGGTGTTCTCTTGATGCTAAAGGCAGAAGCGCGATTTATCCAACATGGCCACAGGGCTGGAGGGCTGGGCTGCACCCCCATCTCTGCCCTGGTGCACTGATTTGCATGTACTTCTGGTGGCCAGCCATCTCCTATCAGCTCTCACAATTTCCCTGGAAGTTGGCCTAATTTGCAACTGCCAGCGCCTGTGTCTCTTTGCTTGAAGGCTCTCTTTGATCATTGGAGTCCACTCTGCCCATGGACAGAGGCTAGAAGGGGAGGCCAGGAGGGTTGGGAAATTAACACCCCCCAGGAGTAGCTGCCAACCTGTGACAATTGAAAGATGAGGAATGAAGACCCAGCTCCCAATCTCCCTGGTGGATGACTCCGAGGTGTGCATTCTGTATTGGATCCAGAGTATGCCAGTGTAGATAAGCCCCAGTTACCCATACTAATAACTACCCCCTTTATATGATAACTTATCTGATTATACCCCGTTTGTATGAATTACCTGATAACACCCCCTTTATATGAATTTCCATCGCTTCCCGGTCTTACTTCTCCCTGCTCATGTGGCCTTGGAGCACTTCCTAATAAGGTACTTGCAACTTGAATCCTTATTTCAGGGTTTACTTCTGGAATAACCCAAATAAAGACATTTCCCTAAATCTGTGGCCAGAATGGCCAGGAGACATGGCATTTGTTTTCTTGTGCACACAATTCATGTTGACTTACCAGGACAAGGTTTGGGAGGAAGAAAAGGTTGAGAACCTAAGATGAAAGGTCTTCTCCCACACATGAAAGCTAAATGACCTGGGCTATAGAGAGTTACCTGTGACCAGATCTTGTGTGGAAGAAGAATGAAGTCCCTAAGGGTAGGATAGCCTTAAAAGATATTTCATGATGTCCATTAAAAGAGGCCCATAAATCCAGAGACTTCTGTTCTGTTAAGAATCTGTGAAGTACAATATTCCTTTTTCTTCTTTAGTAGGGGAAAGAGATTCTGCATAAAATTCCACTTTTAATTAATAACATGTAGTTAAACTAATATTGGTTCATTAGGTAGAGCGAGAACTTCTACCGAGGACAACTTTCAAAGGAATAAGGTA
Source organism: Pan paniscus (assembly GCF_029289425.2). Lineage (NCBI taxonomy): Eukaryota > Metazoa > Chordata > Mammalia > Primates > Hominidae > Pan > Pan paniscus. The sequence goes on along the minus strand of NC_073267.2, from coordinate 37,750,103 downwards.
CCAATCTGATCTATGTTGACTATAAAACATTTCTCAAGCAGCTTAGCAGAGGCAAGACAGGGCCGATTTATTTGGATCGTTAACCTCGGGAAATAAAACTACAGAGCAGGGTGCAGGGTTTGTAAAATGGCAGCCTCACCCACTCTGGGGTGCTTTGCTTTCCAGTGAAAAGGGGAAAATAATGGAAAAGCCAGGTTATTAGAGGCCATAATGCTACCCAAAGAACTTTGGAGGGTATGTGCCCCCACAGCTTTCTCTTCCTCTTCCTGGAGCTACCTGGAATTGAATGTGAACACGTCTCTGCTTTGTTCAAAGGAGTGTCTCTCCCTCCTTGGGTTGGGGCAGTTTATCACCCAACCTGTGGGAAAGGCCACGGGAAGGATTTCTGGCTGTATTAACAATGCAGTGATGTAACAATCACAAATCCCAAGAAGATCTGGACAAAGAGCAAAGAAAAAATAAACCGGAAGTGCAAACAGATGAGAGGTCATTCACCTTTCTCAGAAAATGCAGGTGTAGGGGCAGCAGAGCAGGCTTAGACTCAACGGCCACAGCTCAGGGTTATTGCTTTATTGGCCATCATGGGCTGAGACTGTTACAGCTTGACATTTTTTAAATTAATTTTTTATTTTGGAATAATTTTATGTTTGCAGAAAAGTTGCAAAAATAGTACAGACAGTTCCCTTACCTAGTTTCCTCTTTTGTAACCTCTTATATCAACATGGAATGTACATTTGTCAAAACCAAGAAACCAACACTGGTACATTACTCTCCACCAAACTCTGGACTTTATGCAGATTTACCAGTTTTTCCATTAATGTCATTTTTTGTGTTGTTGGTCTAAGACCCCATTTAGGATATTGCTTTATACTTCGTGGTCATGTCTCCTTCCTGTCCTTTGGTCTGTGACAGTTTCTCAGTCTTTCCTGTTTTTTCTTGACCTTGACAGGTTTCAAGAGTACTGGCCAGGTGTTATGTCACCTGTCAATTTGGGTTTCTCATGATTAATCAACCTGGTGTTGCAGTCTTGGTGAAGAATACTATGGAGAAAAGTGCCCATCTTGTGACATCGTGTCAGGGAATGCATGCCGTCACCATGACTTTTCATTGGTTGATGTTAACCTGATTACCAAAGTCTGATTTTTAAATATCTGTTTTCTATTTTTAGGGCAGCGGCACGCCTGGTAGAAATGCTTCTCTGGGAGAGGAGGGTCTTAGGGTTGAGCCAAACAGCGCATCCTGGAATAGGATGAGGACAGCAGGTCTGGGTGTGGCAGGGGGGCCAATTTGTTGATAATAACTAAAGATTATCTTGCTGCTGGCCAATGGTACGTTCCCACCATGAGACGTTAGCCAGCTGGACAAGATATATGAAAGAACTATTTTTCGCACATTGAACAAAGGCAGTGCAGGACTTTGAATGTTTATAGCTACTTCATTTGTACTACTCAAAAACTGGAAAAACCCAAATATCTTTCAATATGTGGATGGATACATGAATGTGTATATTCATACAAATAAATACTTTTCAGCCACAAAAAGAATAAACGAGGGCTGGGTGCAGTGGCTCACACCTGTAATCCCAGCACTTTGGGAGGCTGAGACGGGTGGATCAAGGCTGAGGTCAGGAGTTCAAGACCAGCCTGGCCAACATGGTGAAACCTGGTCTCTACTAAAAATACAAAAATTAGCCAGGCATGGTGGCGGGCAACTCTAATCCCAGCTACTCAGGAGGCTGAGGCAGGAGAATCACTTGAACCCAGGAGGTGGAGGTTGCAGTGAGCTGAGATCACGCCACTGCACTCTAGCCTGGGTGACAGAGCAAGACTCCACCAAAAAAAAAATAAAATAAAAAAAAAATAAACGACTGGCATGTACAACAATGTGGATGAATTTTAGAGACATCACGCTGAATAAGAGCAGTCAGACACAAAACACAAAAGAGCACACGCTGTATGATTCCATTCTTAATGAATTCTAGAACAGGAACATTAATCTATAGTCACAGAAAGGGCCGACTACAGAGGAGAATGAGGGCACCGATTTGGGTTTTGTATTTTGATTGGGATGCTGGTTATGTGAATAACCATTTGTTGAAACTCATCAAGCTGTGCTCTTAAGATGGATACATTTTATTATCTAGAAATTATACCTCCAGGACGCTGATGTAAAATGTAAAAAGAGAAAAATATCAGTAGGGATCAAGTCAGGGAAGTAGTTTTAAGCCTAAGGTTTATAGAGGGAAGAGGGTAGGATAATAGGAGAGCACAGAGCAAGGTTGATACCTAGGAGTGTCAAAGGCAGGGTGGGAAAAATGGAAAGCTATATGAAAGATATATCAGCCCCCCAAAGTGCTAAGATTACAGGTATAAGCCACCATGGCTGGCCTAAAATTTACGTTTTTAAATTCTAACCCCCGATGTGATGGTATTAGGATGTGGAGCCTTTGGGAGGGGAAGTTCAGACTAGGAATCAGAACAGCTCTGAGAGTGCTGAGTGCCCCTTGTAGGTGGTGCCTGAGGATGGGACAGTGGCTTGAAGACCTGACTTCCTCAACACAGCTTCCTACTCCTAATCAGGATTTTCTCTGATCTTCTCTCACAGCACTCAATATTAAATTCTTCTGAAACTGATAACTCTCATTATTTTAGTGAGATGGTTAAATGCTTTTCTAAAAACCCAAGTTGAATATGTAAACTTCTAGAGATGCAGATGAGAAAGTCAAGGTCTAGTTAAATTTATTTGTTCATATACCAATTTTAATTATGTGTATATTGGACTTTGTATTGAATTAAATGTTTGTGTCTACTCAAAATTTATATTTATGTATATTGTTTGTTTGTTTGAGACAGGGTCTCCCTCTGTTGCCCAGACTGGAGTGCAGTGGCATGTGATCTCGGCTCACTGCAACCTCCACCTCCCAGGTTCAAGGGATCCTCCTGCCTCAGCCTCCTGAGTAGCTGGGATTACAGGTACACACCACTGTGCCCAGCTAAATTTTGTATTTTTCTAGAGATAGGGTTTCACCATATTGGCCAGGCTGGTCTCAAACTCCTAACCCCAAGTATTCTGCCTGCCTCAGCCCCAACAAAGTGCTGGGATTACAGGTTTGAACCACCATGGCCGGCCTAAAGTTTACATTTTTAAATTCTAACCCCCAGTGTGATGGTATTAGGATGTGGAGCCTTTGGGAGCTAATTAATGAGGTTGTGAGGGTGGAGCATCATGAATGGGATTAGTGCCCTTTTTTAAGGGACCTACAGCGCTCTCCCATCCTCTTTCTACCAAGTGAGGATAGGACACGTAGTCAGCTGTCCATAACCTGGAAGAGAGCTCTCACCAGAATCTGATCATCCTAACACCCTAATCTCAGACTTCTAGCCTCCAGAGCTGTGAAAAAGGAATTTCTGGTGTTAAAGCCACCCAGTCTATGATAATTTGTTGTAGTAGCCTGGACCAATGAAGATGGCCTCTTTATATGTGTTGTGGCACCTGTGTCTTCATCAGGCCCTCGGTCACCCAGAAGAGGGATTCTAGAAGTGAACATTACTGTATGCTTGCCTTTGTGGTGGGGGCGGGGCACAATTGTTTCAAGGTTAACTGCTTCTGGGACAGCTGACATGTGGACGTGGCTCAAGTGGCTCATTAGCCAGTTGGCTATGGTGTGGATTCAGCAAGGGGGAGCTGGAAAGAATATCCACCCCAGTGGAAGGTACCCAGGAGGTACCCGCTCCTCTGAATCATATGTAGTGTATTTTAAAAGGGTCCTTTAAGGAAGTTCTCTCTGGCCAGTACATTTGGCCAGATTTCTCTCCGTTTTGGTTACCCAGAGGAAGTTCACTCACATGGTCTGTGAAGCTCAAAGCTCTTGACAGCTGCCCCTAAATTAGCTTCTGAATGTCTGCTAAAAAGACAAATGCCAAGGGAAGAGCCCAGGGCTGTGCCCTAAACAATGTTGTTATGAGCTGGGGTGGATATGACTGTCTCATACCCACTCATATCACCGCTTATTTATAAATGGGTTTCAAGATCTCGGGTTACATCAGAGTAGTTCATACTGTTGTACCTTTGAACCCACTGCCCCTCACACTTCTGCTGGAATATTCCCCTTCACATTTCCTCATCTATCTGCCTGGAAACCTCTTATCCATCCTTCAAAAGCCCAGCTTGGCCAGGTGCGGTGGCTCACACCTGCACTCCCAGCACTTTGGGAGGCTGAGGCAGGCAGATAACTTGAGGTCAGGAGTTCGAGACCAGCCTGGCCAACATGGTGAAACCCCGTCTCTACTAAAAATACAAAAATTAGCCGGACGTGGTGGTGTGTACCTATAGTCTCAGCTACTCAGGAGGCTGAGGCAGAAGAATTGCTCGAACCTGGGAGGCAGCGGTTGCAGTGAACCGAGATCACACCACTGCACTCCAGCCTGGGCAACAGAGCCAGACTTCACTTCAAACAAACAAACAAACAAACAAACAAACAAAACCCCAAATCCCAGCTGAAGCATTCTCCTTTTTCTTTGGTTTTTCCCTACCATCTCCAGTGGCTCTTCTTCTGCCCAGCCACTGACAAAATTAACTCCTGTTTGCTCTATGCTGTGCTATACTTTGTAAGTGCCTCTATTGTTTATTATGTCAAGTTGAAACCTTTCTTTCTCCCAATAGACTAGAAGCATCTTTGGGAAAAAAAAAAAAAACTCTAATTTTTTTTTCTACATCTGTATCACAATGCCTGGCACATAGTAGGTGTGCAGAAACTGCTGGAGTGTGGCATTCTAAACAAATTCAACCTCTAGTTGCTTATCTTGAAGGCCATTTCTAGGAGCTGAAGGATCACCTGGGTGACTAGAGCTCCACCTGTTTTTCGACTTCCTGTATCCCTATGGCGTCTTTAGAGGTCTCTTAAGCCATTGTCCTTTGCAACTCTTGATAAAGGTATTGGTCAAACCAATCACCTCTTCTCTTCATTGACTTACCCTTTGCACATTTCTCGAGAATCTGCTGCTTTGTCAACTCCTTGTGGTTGCAGAGTTGTCTCATTTTCCTTTTCCTGGAAATCCAGTGAACTAGACAGGGATTATCATCCCCATCTGGGGCTCAGAGAAATTGAGCCACTTGCCCAAATTGCATACTTAGCAAGTAGAAAGCAGGAATTGAAAGCGGGTCTTCTGATTCCAAATCAAAACCTCATGTTCTTTTCAGAATGTTAGAGTTCCCTCGCCGATGTGCCTAGCACTGTGCCATGTGTTATAAAGGACGTTGAAAAGATGAACTTCATCACCTTGTGGAAGAAGCAGACATATTTTAGAAGCAAAGAAACAACACAGAGTTAATGTGGAGAACAGAGGATGAGATAGGGGAAAGAAAAAGGCAGCTGCTGACAGGCGGGAGCTGGCCTGGCATGTCCAGCTACTCTCTCCCGCTGTCCTCCTGAACAGGAACAATTTCACAAATGATAAACGTCAGATAAGGACCACTCTGCAGCTAATGATGGAGAAAGACAAACACAAGACTGGCCCATAATTGTGTCTGAGCACAAACAAAAGCAAGAACATTGGCCAAAGCATAAGAATCATAAAATATCTTTATGTCCTGCCTTATGCCTGCTTCTTTATCAATAATAACAATAATAATAATAATAAATAAAGTAGAGTTTTAGGTCAACTTCATTCCTCTTGACCCCTAGATAAGCCCTAGTCATGGAACTGGCCTCCCTTCCTGACATATCCAATCCCTGCTTCCTTGAAACCTCCTCCACAGTGTACGGCACAAGCCCAAATCCTGCAAGAAGCTCTGCTCAGTCTCTTACACTGATGCCTCATGGTTCTCCACGGTGCACCATTTCCTCCAATGCATTGGATCAATAAACCCAACTTCGTTTGATGAAAGTGTGTTCCTAGTGGTCGTTGACTAATGGACACCCACAAATGGAAAAAGACATGGTGGGACGTGTACGAGAAACACCAGACAAGTGGTCTGGATATTTATGACTCCAGGGATTCCACCAGAGATGTTTGGAAGTCTTTTAAATTCAGTTTTCTCCATTTCTCTTGCCTCTTCCATTGTGAAAGGAAATTGACACCCTCTTATTTCTTTTTTCTGTTAGCCATAAGGCCATGGTGTAGAGTAGTAGATTTCAACCTTGGTTGCACATTAGAATCACTTGGGTACGTTATTTTTTTTGGTAGAATTTTATTTTGTTTATTTTTTTTTTACAGTTCCCTGAGTTTTTTTTTTTTTTTTTTAAGTTTTTATTTCCATAGGCTTTTGGGAAGCAGGCGGTATTTGGTTACATAAGTAAGTTCTTCAGTGGTGATTTGTGAGATCTTGGTGCACCCACCATCCGAGCAGTACACACTGAACCCACTTTGTAGTATTTTATCCCTTACTCCCTCCCCGCTTTCCCTCTGAGTCCCCAAAGTCCATCGTATCATTCTTGTGCCTTTGCATCCTCATAGCTTAGCTCCCACTTATGAGTGAGAACATATGATGTTTGGTTTTCCATTCCTGAGTTACTTCACTTAGAATAATTATCTCCAGTCCCATCCAGGTTGCTGTGAATACCATTAATTCATTCATTTTTATGGCTGAGTAGTATTCCACCATATGTACAATGAACTCAAATTAGCAAGAAAAAACAAATAATCCCATCAAAAAGTGGGCTAAGGACATGAATACACAATTCTCAATAGAAGATATACAAATGGCCACAAACATATGAAAAAATGTTCAACATCACTAATGATCGGGGAAATGCAAATCAAAACCACAATGTGATACCACCTTATTCCTGCAAGAATGGCCATAATCAAGAAAATAAAAAAAAATAGATGTTGGCGTGGATGAAGTGAAAAGGGAACACTTCTACTCTGCTAGTTGGAATGTAAACTAGTACAACCACTATGGAAAACATTGTGAATATTCCTTGAAGAACTGAAAATAAAACTACCATTTGATCCAGCAATCCCACTGCTGGGTACCTACCCAGAGGACAAGAAGTCATAATACAAAAAAGATACTTGTACAGACATGTTTATAGCAGCACAATTCACAATTGCAAAAATGTGGAAGTAGCCCAAATGGTCATCAGTCAGTAAGTGGATAAAGAAACTGTGATAAATATATACATTGGATAGATTTAAAGCCAGATATGTACCTGGCTTTCAGCTCCAGAGATACTGACTTAACTGGTGTGAGCTGTGGCCTGAGCATCAGAATTTTTTAAAGCTCCCAGGTAAGGCCAATGTTTAGATACATTTGAGAATCACTGGTCCCGTGATATTGTGTGTGCATGTATGTGTGTGTCTCTGTGTAGAACAGAGTAAGAGGATGTGAATGTACGTGTAACTGAATATGTGATTGTGTGTTTGTGACATTACATGTGTGATAGAGTAGGGATGTGTTTGTGTGTGTTGTGTAAAATGAGGTTCTGGGTGTGTGTGTGCCACAGCGGGTCATGCCTTGGTGGATGAATGTGCACCCTTTCTGTGCAGCCCTATGGGAGACCAAGACCTCAGATAGTTGTGGGGGGACCATCATATCTCAGTTTATGATGGGGAGGTCAACTGGAGGATGTCTAGTCTGCAGGCCTCAGCAGCTGGGAAGGATTATGCTAATCGGGGAACTGAGTGGGGAGAGGAGCCTAGGTAAGTGGGGCAGCGTCCTGAGTGGCTGGAGAGAGCTGCTGAAACCCCAGTGCGGCTGTCAGGTACCAACCTGGGGAGGCTTCTCTTGGGATGCCTCTCCAGGTTTAGTGACTTGGCAGAAGCACATTGGGAAAAGATGCAGAGGAGGATTCCTCTGGCTCATAAAACTCATCTCCCTAGGTAATTTTGCTTAGAGCAATGGTTCTCAAATCTAAGCACATAAAATCCCATAGAGATCTTGTGAAAACACAACTTGCTGGGTCCCACTCACGGGGTTTCTGATTCTATACATCTGGGGAGAGGCCTGAGAATTTGCATTTCTTTCTTTCTTTTTTTTTTTGAGATGGAGTCTCGCTCTGTCGCCCAGACTGGAGTGCAGTGGCGCGATCTCTGCTCACTGCAAGTTCCGCCTCCTGGGTTCACGCCATTCTCCTGCCTCAGCCTTCCGAGCAGCTGGGACTACAGGTGCCCACCACCACACCCGGCTAATTTTTTTTTTTGTTTTTGTATTTTTAGTAGAGATGGGGTTTCATCGTGTCAGCCAGGATGGTCTCGATCTCCTGACCTCGTGATCCACCCGCCTCGGTCTCTCAAAGTGCTGGGATTACAGGCTTGAGCCACCGTGCCCAGCTGAGAATTTGCATTTCTACAAGTTTTCAGGTGATGCCACTACTGCTGGTCCAGGAACCACACTTTGAGAACCATTGTTTTACAACAGTGGTTCCCAGGCTCCCAGGCCACTGTACCCTGACTCTCCTGGGAAACTTCCTAACAACATATCCCTATTCCCCATCTTGAACTATAGAGTTTCAGAATTTCTCTGAGCTGTGTCCCAAGAAATGAGATTTTTCAGAACTTCCCTGCTGATTCTAATATCCAGCCGGAGCTGAAAACCAGCCTGGCGTGTAAGTTTCATGAAGGCAGACATTTTTGTTGATTTCTGTTTTGTTCACAGGTCTATTCCAAATGCCTAAAATAATTCCTAACACCCAGTTAGTGCCCAATAAACACTTGTTGAATGAATCTGCGACTGTTTCTTACCAACTACCATCTGACCAAGACAAAGACTTACCTGTTTTTGTTTTTGTTTTCTTTTGTAATTTCCTTTTTTAAATTAAATTTTTACTTTAATTTAAAGTTTCGGGGTACATGTGCAGGTTTGTTACATAGGTAAACATGTGCCATGGTGGTGTGCTGCACCCATCAACCTATCACCTGGGTATTAAGCCCAGCATTCCTAATCCTCTCCCTCCCCCCACCTTAACCCCCAGCAGGCCCCAGTGTGTGTTGTTCCCCTTCCTGTGTCCATGTGTTCTCATTGTTCAACTCCCACTTATAAGCGAGAACATGCAGTGTTTAGTTTTCTGTTCCTGCGTTAGCTTGCTGAGGATAATGGCCTGCAGCTCCATCCATGTCCCTGTGAAGGACCTGATCTCATTCCTTATTATGGCTGCAGACTTATCTGTTAATTCAACATTTATCTGAGCCCCTCCTGTAGGTAAGAAAGTGTGTTACAGAACAATTTCATGCAGCTCCACATTGAGGTTCTTGAATTATTGGCTTTTTCTTTGGGCAGAGGAGACAGAGAGACGTTGAATGGGATGGGTCTTTGAGAGCCTTAAGGTTCAGAACCCTCATATCCACGTACACGGCCACGAATGCAACCCTTTTGTCTTTTAGCTGTCAGGGAAAAAAAAATGTCATTGATAAGAGACTAGGCTGGCCACCATCAGCTCCTCAGTGAGCTCTGTCTTGCCAAGCGCTCCAGTCCCTGTGACAGGGTCATGCTGCTTCCAGGTCAGATGTGGTCCTGAGAAGTTGGATCTGCTATGATTTATGTCATCACAGACACCCTCACGGTCAGGATCAATCCTGCCTGTTTGAATGCCTACTCAGAGCTCAGAATTCTATCATCATTATTTATTGTGTTTATTCCCTACCAAATACGTTCATGAGATCTTAATGGTGCCGGTTATTTGAAAAAGGAACATATCTGAGGGGCGTGTGTGTGTGTGTGTGTGTGTGTGTGTGTGTGTGTGTTTCCTCTTCCTGTACTGAGGACCTCCTTTTTATAAAGTCATCTCCACAGATATGCTGAAGGAAGGAATATATATTAAATATATATATTTGTATAAATATATATTAAATATATATATTTGTATAAATATATGTTTTATCAATATATGTTATTAATATATGTTAATATTAATATATTTTATTAATATATATTAATATTAATATGTTTCATTAATATATATTAATATTATTAATATTCCTTATATATTTATATATTTTTTTTCTTTTTTGAGATGGAGTCTTACTTTGTCACCCAGGCTGGATTGCAGTGGTGCAATCTCAGCTCACTGCAACCTCCGCCTCCCAGGTTCAAGTGATTCTCCTGCTTCAGCCTCCTGAGTAGCTGGAATTAGTGGCTCACACCACCACACCCAGCTAATTTTTGTATTTTTAGTAGAAACAAAATTTCACTATGCTGGCCAAGCTGGTCTCAAACTCCTTACTTCAAATGATCCACCTGCCTCAGCCTCCCAAAGTGCTGGGATTACAGGCATGAGCCACTGCAGCTGGCCCCTTCAGCATATATTTTTATTGAATGCCTGTAATATGCCAGATATTTGTGCTAGGAACTAGGAATAGCATGTGAGCGAGACCTCATAACATTGCAGTCTGGGACAGCACTGTTCAATAAAACTGCCCTGAGGAACACGTTTTGTATCTGTCTTGTCCATGATGATGGCCACTTGCCACGTGTGGCTATTGTGTGCTGGAAATGTGGCCAGTGTGAGCGAGAAATGCATTTTTAAGTTTTGCTTTATTTGACTTAAATTTAAATAGAAATAGCCACATGCTCTGTATAGTGGCTACCATATTCAACAATGCAGAACTGAGTGAGAATCACATCTCATCTAAATAGACAATGATAATATCTCTTATGTGCTTGGAAGGAGAAACACAAAAACTTTGAGAGCATAGATCGGGGCATGTGACCTCGTCACTGGGGGAATGGAAAGGCTTCGTTGAAGAGTGACATTTAATGTCTTTCAAATTCTGCCTAGAACTTCTCAATGGGAACCTCAAAAGTATCATAGTGAGGGATCAGACATCATCACATTATTACATACCTTTAATAGTCCTTGTTTTCTCCTCCCTCTAGGAACCCTCCTACCTCCTTGATTCTTCTGTAGCCCCAAACATCCCCATGCAAATAAGCCCATAAAAGGAGCCCTGAGTCCTTCAACTCAAACATGTCATCACTGTACCCGGGTAAATAAAAATAAAAACTCATGCCATATATTGATTTACTGGTGATCATATTATATATGCAATTTGTATGCTGCCTTGTCGCCTACCATAGTGTGGATATTTTCTTATGTGATTAAAAACTCTTCTTAATCATACTCTTGATGGCTGCCATAATTTTCTATCTTATGGCTACGTATCATAATATTTTTCATTAATTTCCTAACTTTGACATTTGTACACTTTCTTTTATTGCTATTATACTTAATGCTGTGATGAACATCTTTGTGCAGAAATCTTTGTTTGCATTTCTGATATGTGCTCAGGATCAATTCTTACAGGGGTGAAGGATGACGACTGCATCAAATGTCTTGAGATTTTTTATTTTAAAGGTGTTTGATACCTATTGTCAAATTGCTTTCTAGAGAGTTTGCACCGGTTCACAATCTCTTCAGGAATGTATGAGAATCCCAGTGCATTCTGCTATTCTCTTTTAAAAATCATACCACACATGTCTGTGTGTTTCTACAGAGGCTCGATAACTGTTACGTGTAGTGGCTGCATGAAGCTTGATTGCAGTGGTGTGCTGTAATCATCCTCTCTCAAAAGAGGTTGCTAATTGATGCTGTTCATGCTGGGCTCTCCCTGGTCTTGCCAAATGGGGGGCCTCCATCAAGTCACAGCTGTCTGGAATCCATCTGGCCCTTCAGGGCTGTTCTGTCAACTTTTCTCATCCGCGGGCAGCATTTCCTAGGCACACGCTTTCCTTTAATGACACTCCAACAAGCAGGAATGTTTTGGAGCAAACTCTAGGTTCACATTGGCAAGACTGATGTTTGGCTACAAAAGATATCTCAACTAGGGCATTCTTTTCTATCTGCTGCTGGCTGAGATGAAAGAGCACTGGAATGGGAATCAGAAGATTTGTAATGAGACCTGATTATTTTTTTCTGTTAGCCTGTGTGTATTGTATACCAAGAAGGACTTTTTTTGTTGCAATGGACAGAAACCTAACTCACACTACTTAAACAATAACAATAAAAGGAGAGGATTTATTGTTTCACGTAAATGAGGATACCAGAGAAAGTTAGTTTCAGGTATGGCTGGATTCGGGATTTCTAATAATGTTATAGCCTTGGTCTTGCTTTCTAATGTCCTCATTCTGCATATTTCTATATTGGTTTAATTCTTAGGAGACTGTTCTTTTTGGGGGTTCACAAAACAAGCTCTCCAAATACCCTAGTACAAGGGTCAACAAACCTTGGTCCACAGGCCAAATCTGGCTTGCTGTCTATTTTCCTTAAAAAAGTTTTATTGGAACACAGCCACAGTCATCACATATGTCTCATCTATGGCTGCTTTTGTTCTAGAGCAAGAGTTGAGTAGTTGTGACAGAGGCTGAATATAGCCTACAAAGCCTAAAATAGCATTGCTATCTGGCCCTTTACAGAACCGTTTTGCTGAACCAAGCTCTATTATAAAGGTCCATAGTCTCAAAAATTTCTCCAGGTTCACTTACCATGCCTGATCAATTATTAGTTCTCCTCCCAACCCACATTCTTGGCTTCATGAAATGGTTTTTGCCTAACCTCTCAGATCCAGAATCCTGTTCTTTGGCCTTTCTACCTGGCTAAGACTATAGCCATTCTTAAATATTTTCCTTATTTCCATTTACTGCAAAAGATGGTAAGCATGGCCCTGTTCCCATTTTTGGTCATATTCCCTGGATCCTGCCAGTCAAGAAGGAAAGTTATACAGAGCATGCACTTGCCCAAGGGGTCTGCAAGTGGATAATCCATATCCCTGCCCCAAACCCTGTGTCATGGGGCAGCTTCTGCCAAATCTGAGACAGCTTTAGCTCTGTAAGTGGGGTGTCATCTGCAGAAGTCTAAATGCTTTTTATTCATGAGACTACCGAGTTCCTGAAAAATGGACTGTGGTGTCAGTCATTGACTCTGACACATGGCTTGGGAGTTTCTCTAGTTCTGTGAGTTTCAAACCCTGTCTATGAATCAGAGAAGAGTAGATTCCTCTTATTATTATTTCAAGTGAAACTAAACAGAAAAGAAATAGGGAAACAATGAGTTTGGGGTGCAGTGTGTACATATGAGTGGCTGGAATCTTAGCTGCCCTCCAATCTCATTCTCTTTTCTCCAGAAGTTTCCCTGATCTTATCCCTAACCTTAACTCTAATCTAGCCCTACCCTTATCTTTATTCTTAACTCTAACGTTTATCCTAATCGAATCTATCAAACGTAACCTTAACATTAACCATGACCCTAACCCTGAACGCTAAACTCTAATCCTAAGCCCTAACTTGAACACTTAAAATAGTCTAGGACTTTGAGTTTGGTCATCACTATCTTAGAATAACTTCACTAATCACACTGCTAAGCAGGATTTTCTGGGTATTCGTCACTGAATGAGGTTAGGTCAGACATTTCAACAAAGAGGAGGGATGAGAAGAGTTACATCTTCCATTTAAAAATAAGTGTTTTGATCATTGGAAAAGGTCAGTGTTGCCACCGTCACTCTCAGACAAATAATTAGTTTAAGCAAGTGATGAACGTGTTCCCTTTATATCAAGATAACGTACTATTTCTGCCTCATTTCAGACCATTTTTAGAGGACTCATGTTGGGGAGAAGTGGTCATTAGTGCTCCGGGTCATCAGAATGAAATTTTATCCCCTTGAATCCTGACTGATGCTGGGAGTCCTGCCTGGCTTAATTCATGGTCCTCTAACATCTGGGGTCAACAAAATCCATGTAAAGGCAAACTGTAGAAAGGATATATTTTAGAAGACAGAGGAAGAAGATAGAAGAAAGGAGAGAAAAGGATGGGAGGGTGGGAAGAAAGAATAGGAAAATATCAAAGAGTGTTAACAGGATCATTAATCTCATGCTTCTGCCTGATCTGATCAGTGCTCTACTTTAAATTCTTCAATGATTGCTTAATCTTTACAGGATAAAGACAAGGTATCTTGTTGGCACACATAGCCCAACACTATCTCTTATTTCCTTACTCTGGAATATTGCAGTGCTGCGTGAATATATGAAGTTGCCCCAAAGGTGCCATGCTTGGTTAGACCTCTGTGCTTTGCCCATGCTGTTCTCTCTTTCTGTATTGCCATTGCTTTAAAAAACACCTGCCTGGGTAAATCTTGCCTGTTCCTAAAGATCCTGCTCAGGTATCATCCTCCATCAATCTCCCTCTGATTCCCCTACCACACCCCTTCTCTGTGCCCCATGCTAACATCAATCACACTACTCCTACCTTCATTCAGCAAACATTTATTGGGCTTTGCTCTGTGCCAGGTACTATGCTAGACGGCGAGGAAGAACCATTAATATACCATCTCAGTCCCAAGTAGTTGAGGAAACAGATAAACCACCAGGAAATCATTCAACTACACTGTGATGGGGGAGGCTCAAAGGGCTGTGGGCTCGTGGAGGAAGGCAGTTCCCCCAGCCTGGGGGCTGAGTGTGCTAGGCGGGCCAACAGTGGGATGGAAGAGTGCAAACACAGAAGTAACTTGAAACCCGAAAGGTGTGAGAGCAGTTTAGGAGGGTTTAGTCTGTAGTGAGAGTTAAGCAGAAGCCAGGTCATAAAGAGCTTTGCTAGCTATGTTAAGGCATTTGGATTCCGTCCTTAGCACTGGGAGGAAATCACTGGGAGTTTGAAGCAGGGGGTTCACATAATCAGATATGTATTTTGGGTATATTTTAAAATTTTCTTTTTGTCTCCTACATAATAGTAATAATATTATCAGCTAATATTTCTGAAAGACACTATAGGAAAGATACTATGTTAAACTCTGTAAATTATCTTAGTTAAGGCTCGCTTCTAACTTATAAGGTTGGTACTACTACATAAAGTTATTATTTCATCAAGGAGACATGCAGAGAGATTAAATGACTCATTAAAAGTCATGCTTTTAATCATGAGGATAATTCTACATTTCATCATAATAAAAAATTAAGATATTCATGGTCACTACTTGAAAGAACGAACTCGGAGCACATTTGCTTGTATGATCTTAGTCATCTACTTCATGTCCTCATAATTACTGAAAATGCTTCATTTTGGTTTCATAAATGATAACACTGAGGAAGTGGTTTAGCCAGCTCCTCCCAGGCATGGTCTCAGTCCACCCAGAAAACTAGGATCTTGAGGATTGATGCTGTGTTTTGTTAGCCTTGATGGTGCTGGCTCCGCTGCACAGAAGCATCTGGCTATGGGGTTATGATGAGTTTACAGATGCATTATCCTCCCCACACAGAGAATAAAAAAAAAAATCCCTTTTTCATCCTTGATGGGAAGAGAGAACCAGGTGGTGAATGGGGTTAGAGGGATCCCAGAGACCATGTCTATTGATGTGGTTCGCATTGCGCCTCTAATCAGGAAAAGGATATCTGTTCTGGTTGGAGAATCAGAACACCTTAGGTTTGGGCATGTGAAACCCAGTTACCTATGAGTTGCACTTGATGTTTTATGGAGATCCTCTTCTTTCTTCTTTTAATCCTGTATTAGTCTGTTCTGACGCTGCTAAGAAAGACATACCTGAGGCTGGGTAATTTATAAAGGAAAGAGGTTTAATGGACTCACAGTTCCACACGGCTGGGGAGGCCTCACATCATGGTAGAAGATGAAGGAAGAGCAAAGGGATGTCTTACATGGCGGCAGGCAAGACAGTGTGTGCAGGGGAACTGCCCTTTATAAAACCATCAGATCTCATGAGACTTATTCACTATCATGAGAATAGCATGGGAAAGACCCACCCCCATGATTCAACCACCTCCCACCGGGTCCCTCCCATGACATGTGGAGATTATTACAATTCAAGGTAAGATTTGGGTTGGGACACAGAGTCAAACCATATCAAATCCTTTTTTTATGTTTCCCTTCCTCCTTCCTTCTTGTTTCTTCTTCTCTGTATTGTTTACCACTACAACATCAGCAGCAGCAACAAACAGAACATCAGCAGCAGCAACAAACAGTGTATCATGATGATTGCTCATTGCTCATCATGGTCTTATCATTGCACTGTTGTCTTTGTCATCATCATCATCATCATCATCATCATCATCCACTATTACCACCATCACTGCCACATCAACATCAACATATTGTCTTATCTTGGTCTTATCGTTGCATCATTGTTTTTGTCATTGCCATCATCATCCCAATCCTCATCACTCCCTCTTACTGAGTGCTTGCTTTGTGCCAGGCACTGTGCTCAGAACTTTACATGCATTATCTCACATCATCTACAAAATTAACTGTCATATGTGATTATCCCCATTTTACAGATGACAGACCAGAGGCTCAGAGACGTGAAGTCATTTGCTCAAGGTCACAAAACAGTCACCAATATCAACAGAGTCTCCTCCACAAAATTAAGATTCATCCCACAGGCACCAGAGGTTTCAGTTTATTTCTAGGAATTAAGAAAATTGCAAGATTAAGCTCTTATGGTCTGTTAACTGAGGGCTGCTGTGAATTCAATGAAAAAGATTTAGAGTTATTATTCTCTAATGACGGTTGTTCCCTGATTCAGAAGAGCAGCTCTTCTTTTGACTAATTGTTAAATTTATGTTTATGATTATTATTTCTAAAGGGAAATTTAGAGTTGAACTGTTTTAGATAATAAATCAGAACCATGATTCAAATGAGGATTTGCCTGATTCCAAAGCCTACATTCCCGCAATACTGTCTGACTTCCTTTGGTAATTATGCCAAAATTAAGTCCTGCAATTCACAAGTCCGTGGTTATCCATCTCACCAGTGGCACCTTTTTGGTTGACTAGAGGATTAAAGTACTTTATGGCAACAACAGTTACCTTCAGGAAAATCCTCCTGAATTTTGGTGGCATCATCTCCCACCGCCACCCCACATCAGTGTAAATATGTTTCCCTCCATCTTCCTTAGCAACCACCCAGCCCTTTTTTAAGAGATAGCGTAATATGGTGGAAAGA
This sequence comes from Pan paniscus, assembly GCF_029289425.2. Taxonomy (NCBI): domain Eukaryota; kingdom Metazoa; phylum Chordata; class Mammalia; order Primates; family Hominidae; genus Pan; species Pan paniscus. Next base: position 37,733,224 of record NC_073267.2, on the reverse strand, counting down.
CAGATGGGGATTCAAATCCAGGCTCTAAAATTTACTGGCTCTACAACTTGGGACAATTTACCTCCTTGGGCCTGACTTTCCATTCTTCATCTACATAATAAAAATAACACCAACCACCTCATAGAGATGCTGTGAAATTTAAATGAGATAATCCATGTAAATTGTTTGACATGTATTAGATGTCAATAAATGTTGAAAACAACTCATCAGAATAAACTCACCCTTCCTTCCCTTTTCCCTGCAGTACCCTGCTAACTGGCTAATTGAAATCTTTAAGGTATAGGAGAGAGAGAGAGAGATGAAACTGATGGATTTGAAATGGCTCAGTCTGTGACTAGCCGAGGGTTCCTTAGCAAATGAGCACAGCTAGGAATCCTGCCCCCATTCCTTTGACACCTAGCTGTCAGCTGTTCACTTGTCCTTCTCTTTGAGGCCCCTCTTACCCCTGCTGCACATAAAGACCCACTCACAGAAGAGCATTTAATGAGTTAAGCGTTAATTTACTAAAGACAATGTAGAGGAGACATAAAAGCGAGTTTATATCACATTGCCCAGATCAAGCAACTGGAAAAATCCTCATGTCTCTTATTGTTACTTCACTCCTGTGTCTTTCTCCCCCAACACCCAAAGGAATGCCCTGGCTCCTCTCTTCTCTATTATCAGAACAATTCTTCCTCACTTCAAACTTACAAATTCTGTTCATGATAGTGCTTGGTGAAGAAAACAACCCAAGGTTCACTGTGATCGCCTTTATTCAAGGCACTTTGGTGACTGGCACATGACTTTCGGGGTCTTGTGTTCTATTCCAAACAGTAAGTCAAAGTGTCTCCGAAACAAATGCAATCCTCTCTCTAATGATGTTATTACACCATCTGGGGAGTGAGGACCATCTTGCTCCGCCTCATTACATGTAAAATGAAGGTGTTGGTGGATTCTGGACAGCTTTATCATGTAAGTCTGTTTATCCTCAGTAAATTATGGGCTTTGGGTTCTATTGGGCAAGAGAAATCCCATGCCAGTTTCAATATTTGTTTAAAGGTAAGTCTTAGAATCAGACCTTCCCAGGCTTGGATATAAGTTTATCAGAAGTAGAACTCAATATCCATTATTTCTATGTGGCGTTCCTGTCTATCCTTGTGCCATGGAGACACATACAAATGAACTTTGGAATTTAGCCCCATTTATGAGCTTATGTCTACTTTTTTCTCTCTTATCCATTATATGTCTGCTTATTAATTTATAAACTAATTAATTACATAAATATAAGGTACCATCTATGTGCTAGGTACTGAAGATATAGAAAAGAAGGGAGACACAATCTCTTCCTTTACAGTTGTGTGTGTGTCCATTAATTAGATGATCACACAAATATAATAAAAATACAACTGTGGTATGTGCAATAAAAGAAAAGCCTGTACCAGGAATCCTATCTAGTTGGATATGTTACTTAGGAGTTTCCTAACTTTCTTGCCTCTGTTCTTTGTTTTATACTCTGACCTCTCTCTCCAGGCTTAAATGTTCTGTTTTTTGTTTTTGTTTTTTTTCTTTTGGAAGGTCACAGTAGTCTCATTACATATTCTGAAGGTGGGATAGAAAGACACATAAGTAGGGTCGGACACAGTGGCTCATGCCTGTAACCCAGCACTTTGGGAGGCCGAGGAGGATGGATCACCTGAGGTCAGGAGTTCGAGACCAGGCTGGCCAACATGGTGAAACCCCATCTCTACTAAAAACACAAAAATTAGCCAGGCATGGTGGCAGGCGCCTGTATTCTCAGCTACTCGGGAGTCTGAGGCAGGAGAGTCACTTGAACCTGGGAGGTGGAGGTTGCAGTGAGCCAAGATCATACCATTACACTCCAGCCTGGCCAACAGAGTGAGATTCTGTCTCAAAAGAAAAGAAAAAAGACATATAAGTAGATTGATGCAAGTAATAAGAGTGACAAATTCAGGAGGCTGATACTAAAGAAAGTACACATCTGGCCTGGAGGTGATCAAGAAAAGTTTCCTAGAGGAAGAGATATCTGGGCTAGGTATTCAAGGGCAAGTTAGGAGCCAGACAGGCAAAACAGAGGTGGGAGGAAGGGTGGTCCGGGCAGATAACACCACATGAGCAAAGGTTTAGGAAAAAGAAACAATTGTGTGTGGGGCGTGTGGGGAGTGTGTGTGTGTGTGTGTGTGTGTGTACCACAGGTGGTTCATGTAGCGGGAGCACCAACTGATGGTCAGTGAGGCTGAGATAGCATCATGACCCTCCAATCAGAGCTGAGTTTGCATACAGATTATATTGATATAATTCTATAGAGGAAGTGCAACCAGTAGCCTGGAACACCCAAGACACTCCTCTGCTTCTCATTCCAGACACCTCTTTAAACACACACACACACACACACACACACACACACGACTGCAAGGCAGGGATTATCGACTTTTCTTTCCCATATATTTTCAGTCTCATATTTCCAGACACCTCTTTGAACTCTTATTTGTTGAAACCCATTTTCTAATGGCTCTCTGTCTGAACACCTCTTGCTGCTTAGCCAGGTAATATGCCCCTTCTCTGACAGGAACAAGGGTGTGCATTTTGGGAGAGACTTCCGAGTGGCCAGAGTGACTCCAGGGGGTGAGACAATGGCAGAAGTGTAAATCACACAAGAAATATTGAACTTTGGGAGCCAGCGAACAATAATATGCCACTTTATTCCACTCCTGCCGGAGGTTTATATATGTCATTGTCACTTTTATACTGTTCTCCACCACTGGTAATTTTCTCTCAATCTAATTTTTATTTCCCAAGGGTCTACCAAGGTTAAAAGTGCTGGAAATCCAATGACTATTCTTTTGCCAAGGGATAGTAAATTAAATTAACCATTGCTGGTGGCCAGCTCTGGTCAGAACTATTTATATGTAAACAGGCAAAAATCCCTGAAGGCATTGCTGCAATTATTAGTTGTTCATTCCAGATGTTGACCATAATACAATAGGTTTGAACAAAACTCTAGGAATTGGGGCAGGAATTAGCTTCTGTTCAGCCTGATCTTTGCTCGCACAGGCTGACTTTCTGTAGCTCAAGTATCAGCTAGTTCATGGTGAAACCTTCCCTCCCAGCTTATTGAGTGGGAGGGTGAAGACATTTTTAGTCCCAGATGAACAGTGAAAATAGGAATGGGAGGATTAAAACCTATTGCACAGGCATTGGTTGGCATTTTGTCCTGGTTTCCAGGTTCTGTCCATTCAGTGCAGTCATAATTTGCATACTGCTTCCTGGATGGCCAGCATTAATTATATCAACAAAGACTCCTCCCTTGTAACTGCCTTAGGATTTGGTATATTCCTAAGGACTTTTCCAGAGGGCGGATCTTTTTTGGGGGAACTTTTATAGGAACAAGGAACCTTCCCACTGAGTGATACCACGTTTTTGGAAAATAGTTCAATATTCCAACTTGGTGTCTCTGGTTGGATTTTCAGTGTCAGAGGATTATGGAGGGTTGCTTCAAATAAGCAAGTTCCAGGGCTTGAACGAGTTCTCCCTGTTCTCGTTCTCTTTTTTTCCGCCAATGCCAAAGGAAGTCAACTCTGTCATTGCTCTTTAAGCAGCTACAACTCATGTTATCCTTCACTCCATACAACCAAATGATTTCTAGGATACCTTGATAATTTATAACCTGTTTCTATGCTCTTGGGTTCGCTCGAGTGGCTCTTTAAATCAAGCCCCTCAAGCTAGGGAACATGAGGGAAAAGGGGCTTATTTATGAAAATAAAAGAGAGAAGGTAGAATTTGTTCCAATATCTCAGGCCTCCAGTCTTCCATTCTTGCCCCTGGGTAGAAATCTCTCAGAGGGCCGGGCACGGTGGCTCATGCCTGTAATCCCAGCACTTTGGGAGGCTGAGGCGGGCAGATCACGAGGTCAGGAGTTCGACACCAGCCTGGCCAATATGGTGAAACCCCATCTCTACTAAAAATACAAAAATTAGCCAGGCGTGGTGGCGTGTGCCTGTAATCTCAGCTACTCGGGAGGCTGAGGCAAAAGAATCGCTTGAACCTGGAGGCGGAGAGTGCAGTGAGCTGAGATCGTGCCATTGCACTCCAGCCCGGGTGATAATGTGAGACTTGGTCTCAAAAAAACAAAAAAAAAAAAAACAAAGAAAAGAAAAGAAGAAAGGAAAAGAAAAGAAAACTCTCATAGGTCCTGGTAGATCTGCTCCTGGGCCAGACGTTGATCTATTAATGGTTCCTCTTGCACCATGGCTTTGCTGAACGGTTTCCCAGCATCTGTGATCTATCCTGAAGTATTATGAACTTGCTGAGAGTAGTAGAACTAGGAAGACTGGGTGAAGCACCCTCAGCTCATCTACCATATTAGATAGCCTTGAACTAGCCCACCAGGGATTTTAGGACCACATTATCTTGGCCTCTGTAGAACTGTTTTCTCCTAGACATGTATCTTGGCTTCCACCAAGGACTGAAACACTCCCTCAGGGAATCTAATATTGTTCTCATTGTTGAAAACTATGTCCATCCCATCTCTCTGTGGTTCCATTCATTCAAGATTTGCATGACAAAGTTTTAGAATTAAATCCGAGTCCTTGCGCACCATCCAGCCAAAGGAGTACACAGAGGCTGAGATCAAGCCAGGATTTGTTTGCCAAGCTGTTTTCTCTGGCTGTGTCCTCTAGGGGAAGAGATGTCTTCTTCCTTGTGTGAAGGCACCATTTGTTTAGTAATAAATAAATTTATTACTGAATTGCATAGAGACAGTGCGAGCTCAAGGGGAACCTGCCCATGGAGTGTGTGTGTATGTGTGTGTGTGTATGTGTGTGTGTGTGTGTGTGTGTATATGTGTGTGTGGGTGTGTGGGTGTGTGTGTGTGGCAGAGTAGGGGCAGGGAGAGTAGTTACTAGGTCCCTGACCTGCACTTTATAGCTTAGTGGCAATATGTGCTCAGGGCCAGGCAATGTCTGCTTTGCCTGGGGAACCCATATAATGGATGCAGTGTCCCTTTGTATCTTGACTGCCAGGGGGCTGAGTCAAAAACCTTCACTGGAATAAATGTGTAGGGTCTAGAGAAGTAAATCTCCGCATTACATTTTACCCAGTCTTGCCCTAATATTTACTGGGGCCTGAGTTTTAATTTTTCATTTCAGTTTTACCAAATTGGTATCATATATACACTTTGCAATAATTTTTTTTTTCTTTTGAGACAGAATCTCCCTCTGTCGCCCAGGCTGTAGTGCAGTGATGCAATCTCGGCTCACTGCAAACTGCCTCCCGGGTTCAAATAATTCTCCTGCCTCAGCCTCCTGAGTAGCTGGCATTACGAGTTCCTGCCACCATGCCCGGCTAATTTTTGTATTTTTAGTAGAGATAGGGTTTCATCATGTTGGCCAGCCTGGTCTCAAACTCCTGACCTCAAGTCATCCACCCTCCTTGGCCCCCCAAAGTGCTGGGATTACAGGCGTGAGCCACCGTGCCTGGCCAATCATTTTTTTTTTTAAATTAGGCTGTGGCAAAAGTCAATAACCCAGAGAATGAATGGACCAGGACCTCTCCAGGCCAGAGTATTTCACAGCACATGAGAAACGTGTTCCTTATTCTTCCTCACAGTGTCATCGATGTGTCCTTCCAGGCTGGCTGGACACGTGGAAAGACACAAAGCAGTTCTCATTATACCTGATGGCTTGGGCATTCCATGGTAAACATAATAAAAGATAGTAAAGCTCATAACAAATAAAGGGATAAGGATTTGTTAAACTTGTATTAAAACTGAGTTTATTAGGGGAAAATATTTTCCCACAAGAGGTCATGAAATTATTGCAGAAAGAGAATTACAGCTAGGGAGGAGGCCCCATTTTTTCAGTCTGCCCTGAGTAAGGTCCCTTGTCTGACCACTTTTTTTTTTTTTTCACTAGAACAGCAAGAAAGGAACTTAAGAGAACATTCCCCAATGCAAAATTTCTGCCAAAGTTGCTTTACACACGGAGTCAATATCATTTAATTATATATCTCTCCACAGAAATCACACATCCCAGCCTATAATAAAGTTACAGTCACATAACTTTATTCATATAGGCAGTTTAGGAGTGTTTATCTCTGTACTGGAGAAATTGGTATAAATGAACTCTGGTCATATTCCTTTTTTAAATGGCACGAATGTGTTAGGCTGCAGGGTTCATAAATTAGCTTTTCAGAGAGTTCAATCATAATCGAATATGCTTAATATTCACACATTGTAATTTGAGCATTAAAGATCTTGAACAAAGATCACGGTCTTGGAAGGTATTAAATAAAAAAAAAATACTCCCCTGGAATTGCATTTATTAGCTCCTGATTTCTGATTTCTGTTTCATTAGCCTGTGGTAATAAGTATGGAACCGTATAAAAGAAAAGCACAAATCCCCATTTTGGAACATTAAATCCAGATTTTTGACGATAACCTATTTTTGTGCTGCTATTAGGGGAGCGCCAGCTTGTACCCACATCTAGTTATTAATCTGTGAAATGTTTTCTCTCTGGTGCACTTAACCGTCACTGACTAAGTGGGTTATTAAATGGGAGTGAGAAATGAATCAATCAAATATATTCAAATGCTCAGGCTCCAGCATTGTTCTTCGACTTCATTATTTAGGCATTAAATTCCGTGCAACACCGGATGTAATTGTCAATACAGAGGGGTTTGATTTGTGGGAGACGAGTTCTCTTTGGCAATTACAGTTTTAGGTTTACACGCACACCAGAAATCCTTGCAACATGTTAACACCATTAGCATGGCTTCCGTAATCACATTTTTCAATGGAATCACAGCTGGCTGTGTTGGGGAGCTGACATTTTCATTAGAGAAGAGGGCTGGTCTTTGCAGTAATACATGGAACCATTTGCATGCCCGGCCACTGGTAACACACAGAGCTTTGGTGTAGACAGTTTTTCCTTGGCACCATAAGGTAACTCTTCTCCTCCATTTACCCAGCTCAGTCAGAAAGAAAAATGCTTATAAGTAGGAGACAAACATTGAGCACACATGGACTTAAGCATGGGTGCAATAGACACTGAAAACTACCAGAGAGGGGAAAGAGGGAAGGGGGCATGGCTTGTGAAGTGACCTATTGAGTACTGTGCTTGTTATCCGGGTATAATATACCCATGTAAAAAACCTGCACATGTACCTCCTGTGGCTAAAATAAAAGTTGAATTTTTTAAAAATGTAATCACTATGCATAATGTTAAGGGTCAGACTGCCTGAGTTTGAATCCTGACTTCACTGCTTCCCAGCTGTGTGACCTTGGGTAAGTTAATTAACCTCTTTGTGCTACACTTTGCTTATTTGAAAATGGGGATAATGATGATGATAACACTGCCTTCATTTGGATTTCTTCAGAAGCAGACACTGAGACAAGGATTTGGGGGCAAGTAATTTATTTGGAAGGTTCAGAGAACATGGGTAGAGGAGCGGGGACACGTAGGGAGAAGGCAGGCACGAAGGATGTGCTATGAAGCCAGCCCCCACAGAGGAAACACAGGCAGGAATTTCTCTGGGCAGCTCTGGTAGCTATTGTGTAACTCACAACTCATAGTTCTTCAGGAGAGACGAGTGACCTGGGGCACTGGTCATCTGTTGAAGGATGTCCCCGGAGCAGGGGTGGCACAGCTTGTCACATGAGGATAAAGCAAGTTTCACCAGCCCGAGAGAGCCCTGGCAAAGAAATGCAGGTGCTGGAGACTGGAAGTTGAACCTGTGTGCCCTGCAGTGACACGGGTGAGGACACCTGTGGCGACACCTGTGGCATCTGCTCCAAGCACCTGCCTCCTAAGGTCATTTTGAGGGCTCAATGAGTGAATTTTACAAAGCACTCAAACAGAGCCTGGCTTGAGTAAGTCAATGTAAGAACTTGCCTCTAGCTACATCATGGGGTTGGCGTGGAAACTGAACAGGATTGTATGAGAAAAGTCAGGATCGCCGGGTGCTGTGGCTCACGCCTGTAATCCAAGCACTTTGGGAAGCCGAGGCGGGTGGATCACAAAGTCAGGAGATCAAGACCAACCTGGCTAACATAGTGAAACCCCGTCTCTACTAAAAAATACAAAAAAAAAAAAAAAAAAAAAAAATTAGCTGGGCGTGGTGGCAGGCGCCTGTAGTCCCAGCTACTGGAGAGGCTGAGGCAGGAGAATGGCGTGAACCCGGGAGGTGGAGCTTGCAGTGAGCCGAGATCGCGCCACTGCACTCCAGTCTTGGCGAAAGAGCGAGACTCCGTCTCAAAAAGAAAAGAAAAGAAAAGAAAAGAAAAGTCAGGATCAGCACAAAGCTTGGCTCAGATAAAGTGCTTGGCAAATGTTTGTTAAACAAAATACCTACCCTTTACTGATTTCTGACTATGGGCCACTATTTTATTCACTTACTTCATCCTCTGCACTAGCCCTTGAAGACCAGTGTTAGCATCTCTGTTTCACGGTTGGTTGAGGTCAAAGGAATTACACCAGTGGTCAGAGTATAGCTTCAGAGTCACAGAACCAGAGGCGTTGTGGCTGGAATCTGGCCTTTTCTGCTTATAGAGGTAGCTCTGAGATGTCTGGTGAGTTGCTGAATTCCCCTAATCTTTAGTTTCCTTATTCATGCTCTGGGGATAGTCAAAGGACTTTCTCAAGGGGATGCTTTGGGGGGGTCAAATGAAATGACACTTGTGAAGATGTGCACAGTACCTAACAAGGAATAGCAGGAGTGGTTGTTGTTATTATGAACAGTAGTGGTACTAGTAAGTAGCAGGGTCAAGATTTGAACCCAGGTGTGGCTGACCACATCATATCCCATACTTCCGAGGATTACCTGACAGCTAAGATTTGAAGGTGCAGTGGACATCTTTTAGAAGAGCTCCTGGCCGGGTGCGGTGGCTCACGCCTGTAATCCCAGCACTTTGGGAGGCCGAGGTGGGTGGATCGTGAGGCCAGGAGATCGAGACCATCCTGGCCAACATGGTGAAACCCCGCCTCTACTAAAATACAAAAACTTAGCTGGGCATGGTGGTGCACGCCTGTAGTCCCAGCTCCTGGGGAGGCTGAGGCAGGGAAATTTGCTTGAACCCGGGAGGCAGAGATTGCAGTGAGCAGAGATTGGGCCACTGTACTCCAGCCAGGCACCAGAGCAAGACTCCGTCTCAAAGAAAAAAAAAGAAGAGCTCCCACTGGTCCCCTGGTATTCATGTCTATATACGATTTCCTCCCCTCGAGTATGGGCTGGGCCTAGCGTCTTGCCTCTGATGAACTCAACACAGCAAAGGGGACGGTACGTCACTTCCAAGATTAGGTTTCCAAAAGACCTTGACTTCCATCTTGCCCGCGCTCTTTTCTTGCTTGCCTCCTCTAATGGCAGCCAGATGCTACGTCATGAGCTGCTCAGTGGAGAGATGTGCGTGTCAAGGAACCGAGGGCAGCCTCTGGCCAACAGCGAGAGAAGATCTGAGGCCCTCAGTCCCACAACCCCAAAGAAACTAATTCCTGCCGACGGCCACAAGAGTGATCCAGGAAGTGAGTTCTTCCCAGTTGAGCCTGCAACCTCGGCAGATACCTTGGCTACCGCCTTGTTGGAAACTGTGAAAGGACCCAGCAAATCTGTGCCTCACTTGTGGAAACTGTGAGATAATAAACATTGATGTTTGTAGGTATTAACTTTTGGGGTAATTTGTTATGCAGCAATAGATTTTTTTGTTTTTATTTTTTTGGGATAGGGTCTCATTCAGTCACCCACGGTGGAGTACAGTAGTGCAATCTGGGCTCATTGCAGTCTCCACCTCCCCAGCTCAAGCAATCCTCCCACCTCAGCCTCCCGAGTAGCTGGGACCACAGGTGAGCACTACCATATCCGGCTAATTTTTTTTATTTTTTATTTTTATTGTTTTTGGTAGAGACGGGGTTTTGCCATGTTGCCCAGGCTGATCTCAAACTACTGAGCTCAGGCGATCCACCCACCTCAGCCTCCCAAAATTCTGGGATAACAGGCATGATCTTCCACGCCCGGCCAGCAATAGATTATTAACGCAAGAATTATTAAGGTTGTTCAATCACCTCTGTGTAAACAGGAACTCCAGTACTTAGTTCACTGTCCTAAAAGGCAATTCCTTCTTGTTCTAATGGCACCTTGAGAAAGAAAGGTCGAAATATGGCCCATTGGCTCAAAAATGATGCTTTAGACTAGCAGTTTTCAGCCTTCTTGATCCTTGGCACCCGTTTTAAAAAAAAAAAATCAAATGTTGCAGAGGGAGGTCTAACTATGAAACCTAGAAAAACAAGATGCTGCCCTATCATCTTGAGAAGAGTGGAGCCCGGGAGCCTGCTTGGTTCATAATGGTTGAAAATCGCTGCCCAGACCATCTTCCATCTCATGGAACATGCATCATGAGACACAGTAAACACACACTTTGATCTCCCCCATTTCCTAGGTTGGTACACTCAGTGGATGGGCAGGTATTTATTATTGATTTTGCTGTTTGAAATGGCCCCCAAGCATAGCACTGGTGTTCCTAAGAAAATACATGTTTTGGGCCCGGCGCGGTGAATAGTGCCTCTGTCGACGTGTGTATGTGCATCTATGTGAGTGCATGTTTTCATTTATTTTGTGAATATTCTAGCAGTAGAATTGCTGAGATATATGGTAATTCTGTGTTTAACTTTTTGACGAATCATTAAACAGTTTTTCTCAGCAGCTGAACCATTTTGCATTTCCACCAGCAATGCATGAGTGTTCCAATATCTCCACATTCCTGCTAGCATTTGTTATTTTCTGCATATTTACTTATTTATTTATTTATTTATTTATGTAGTTTAGAGATAGGATCTCACCCTATTGCTCTGGCTAGAATGCAGTGGCATGATCATAGCTCACTACAACCTCAAACTCCTGGGTTCAATCCTCCCGACTCAGTTTCCCAAGTAGCTAGAACCACAGGGGTGTGCCACCACTCCCAGCTAATTTTTTAATTTTTTGGAGAGATGGCAGTCTTGCTATGTCGCCCAGGCTGGTCTCAAACTCCCAGACTTAAGTGATCCTCCTGCCTTGGCATCCCAGAGTGCTGGCATGAGTCACTGTTCCCAGCTGCACCCTCCAACACACACACTTTTTTAAAAAATTGTAGCTGTCCTAGTGTGTGTGAATTGAGACCTCACTGTGGTTTTTGTCTGTGTTTCTCTAAAGACTAATGATGTTGAACATCTTTTTATGCACCTGTTGGTGATTTACGTATCTTCTAGGAATGCCTATTCAAGTCCTTTGTTCATATTTGTTTCCCTTTTTTATTGCTGCCACACAAATTAACTTTGTTCATGTTTTAATTACATTAAAACATAGACTTTTATCAGATACATGGTGTGCACATATTTTTTCCCATTCTGTACATCGTCTTTTTACTTTCTTAATAATATCCTTCAATGCACAAAAGTTTTTAATTTGATGAAGTCTAATTTGTCTATTTTTCTTTTTTGGCTTGTACTTTTGGTGTCATATCTAAGAATTCATTGCCAAGTCCAAGATCATGAAAATTCATCCTTGTGTTTTCTTCTAAGAGTTTTATAGTTTTAGTTCTTATATTTATAATAATTTTTAAGGTAATTGCAAGGTTAGGGTCCAACTTCATCCTTTTGTACATGTTTATCCAGTGGTCCTAGGACAATTTTTTTAAAAGGCTATTCTTTCTCCCATTGAATTGTCTTAGCACACCTGTCAAAAATCAATTGACCATAATTGTATAGGTTTATTTGTGGACTCTCAATTCTATTTCATTGGTTTATATGTCTGTTCTTAAGATAATACCACACTGTTTTGATTACTGTAGCTTTGTAGTAAGCTTTAAAATCAAGAAATATGAGTCCTCCAACTTTGTTCTTCTTTTTCAAGAATGTTGTGGCTATTTGGAGTCTTTTACGATTCCATATGAATTTGAGAATCAGCCTTTCCATTTCTGCAGAAAAGACCACTGAAATTGCATTAAATCTGTTGATTGCTTTGGGTAGTATTGACATCTTAACAATATTGAGTCTTCTAATCCATGAACATGGGATGTTTTTCTATTTGTTTAGGTCTTCCTTAATGTCTTTCAGCAATGTTTCATGGCTTTCAGTGTACAAATTTTGAACATCTTTTGTTAAATTTATTACCAAGTATTTTTATTGTTTTTGGTGCTGTTGCAAGTGGATTGTCTTAATTTTCTTTTCTTAGTTTAATTTTCAGGTTGTTCGTTTACAGGTTGTTCACAGAATAATTGTTCAATTATTCTCTGAATAATTCTAACCAGGCCAGGCATGTGGGCCCATGCCTGTAATCCCAGCACTTTGGGAGGCCAAGGCAGGTGGATAACTGAGATGAGGAGTCCAAGACAAGCCTGGCCAACATAGTGAAGCCCCATTTCTACTAAAAGTACAAAAAATTAACTGGGCATGATGGTACATACCTGTAATCCCAGCTACTTGGGAGGCCGAGACAGAAGAATCACTTGATCCACGGAGGCAGAGGCTGCAGTGAGCCGAGATCATAACACTGCACTCCAGCCTGGGCAACAGAGTGAGACTCTGTCTCCAATAATAATAATAATTCTAACCAATGAAGTATGATTGGCAAAGATGTGTGTCATTTTCAATCATACCTCATTGGTTAGAATTTTTTTATTTTTATTTCATTTTCTTTTTGAGATGGAATTTCACTTTTGTTGCCCAGTCTGGAGTGCAATGGCATGATCTCGGCTCCGGGTTCAAGCGATTCGCCTCCCTCAGCCTCCCAAGTAGCTGGGATTACAGGCATGCACTGCCATGCCCAGCTAATTTTCATATTTTTAGTAGAAATGGGGTTTTGCCATGTTGGCCAGGCTGGTCTCAAACTCCTGACTTCAGGTGATCCACCTGCCTCAGCATCCAAAGTGCTGGGGTTACAGGCATAAGCTACCATGCCCAGCCTTGGTTAGAATTATTCACAGGGTCAGGTATGACTACCACAACCTTCAATGAGGAGATTGCAGAATTCTTCTCTGAAATTCCTGGCTTCAAATGATCCTCCTACTGGCTTCCCAAAGTGCTGGTATTACGGGTGTAAGCCACTGCACCCGACCAGTATATCTTTTAAAAGAAACATTCAGGGAACAAAAAGGAGCTCTCAGAAATTAAGAAAGCAAGAAGTAAAAAAAGAAAAGGGAAGAAAAAATTGCTGAAATCTTGCAGAGATCAGAGAAAATGGAGAACATTAGAAGGTCACACAAAAAGATCCCACATCTAAATAATAAGCATTTCAGAAAAATAAAACTGACAAAACACGGGAAAAAAAACTGTAGATGAAATAATAAGAGAAAAAATTTCAGAACTTACAGGTGTGATAATTTTGCACTCCAGCCTGGGTGACAGAGTGAGACTCTGTCAAGAAAACAAAACAAAACAAAACAATTGACCATAGATGTATGGGTTATTTCCAGACTCTCAATTCTGTTCCACTAATCTATATGCCTATCTTCCTAACAATACCAAACTTTTTGATTATTGTTGCTTTGTAGTAAATTCTGAAGTCACTAAGTGTGAGTCTTCCAACTCTGCTCATTTTTCAAGATTGGCTGTTGGGTGCAATACCATGTGAATTTTAGGTTTGAATTTTCCAGGTCTGCAAACAAGGACATTGGGATTTTCATAGAGATTACATCAAGTCTATAGATCACTTTGGAGTAGTATTGCCATCTTAACAATATTGAGTCTTCTAATACATAAACGTGTATTTTTAGAGATATATAGCATGGCATTTAAAGTAATCTATCATGATCTGTGTAACTTCCTTTAAAGTATTTCAACAGACCACAATAAGATATTACTCTAATTGTGCTAGAATGGCTATAATGGAAAAGTAAACAACAGCGTCAAAAAGGAATGTGGGTTCTGGTTTGTCTTCCTCTCCCTAACTTCATGTCTAGCTTTTTTTTTTTCTTTGAGATGGAGTCTCGCTCTGTTGCCAGGTTGGAGTGAAGTGGCACAATCTCGACTCACTGCAACGATTGCCTCCTGGGTTCAAGCGATTCTCTTCCCTCAGCCTCCCAAGTAGCTGGGACTACAGGCACCCACCACCATGCCCAGCTGATTTTTGTATTTTTATTAGAGACGGGGTTTCACCATGTTGGCCAGGCTGGTCTCAAACTCCTGATCTCAGATGATCCACCTGCCTCGGCCTCCCAAAGTGTTGAGATTACAGGCGTGAGCCACTGTGCCCAGCCCACAGTTCATTTTTGGTTTTGTTTCTTCCTCCCAAGAGTGTCTTGGGTACTTTGACTCCCTTTTATTCCCCTATCAGTTTTGGAATCAGATTGTCAAGTTCTACAAAAAAAAAAAAAAAAATAGCTGAGCTTTTCATTGGGATTACATTTGATCTATGAATCAATACAAGAGTTGGCGCCTTCAAATCTAGGCTCTTCCAATCAATGAACATGTATATCTCTCCATTTATTTAGGTCTTCTTTACTGTCTCTCAACAAAATTTTTTAATAGTTTTTATAGAGGTTCTGTAAGTCCTGTATGAGATGTTATATCTTACCAGGTACTCCCTGGGTACAAGAGGGAGAGTTGCTTTTCACCCTTTTGAACTGTTTGAAGTTTTTTCTAACCGCATGCATATATTTTTCAAAATAAAAATTATTAAGATTTTTGGCCCTTCTGTCTGGCGGCAGCAATCAGGTAAGCCAAGATGGGTGCATACAAGTACATCCACGAGCTGTGGAGGAAGAAGCAGTCTGATGTCATGAGCTTTCTTCTGAGGGTCCGCTGCTGGCAGTACCGCCAGCTCTCTGCTCTCCACAGGGCTCCCCGCCCCACCCGGCCCGATAAAGTGCACCAACTGGGCTACAAGATCAAGCAAGATTATGTTATATACGGGATTCGTATTCTCCGTGATGGCCGAAAATGCTCAGTTCCTAAGGGTGCAACTTACGGCAATCCTGTCCATCATGGTATTAACTGAAGCCTACAGTTGATTGCAGAGGAGTGAGTTGGACGCCACTGTGGGGCTCTAAGAGTCCTGAATTCTTACTGGATGGGTGAAGATTCCACACACAAATTTTTTGAGGTTATCCTCGTTGATCCATTCCATAAAGCTATCGGAAGAAATCCTGACACCCAGTGGATCACCAAACCAGTCCACAAGCACAAGGAGATGCGTGGCCTGGCATGTGCAGGCCAAAAGAGCCATGACCTTGGAAAGGGCCGTAAGTTCCACCACACTATTGGTGGTTCTTGCTGGGCAGCTTGGAGAAGGCGCAATACTCTCAATCTCCACTGTTACCACTAATATAAGTAAAGTTTGTAAAACTCATACCTAATAAACAATTTAGGACAGTCAAAAAAATTACTAAGATTTTTGAGCCAGGTGCAGTGGCTCAAGCCTGTAATCCCAGCACTTTGGGAGGCCGAGGCTGGCAGATCACCTGAGGTCAGGATTTCGAGACCAGCCTGGCCAACATGGCGAAACCCTGTCTCTACTAAAAATACAAAAATTAGCTGGGTGTGGTGGTGCACAAGTGTTATTCCAGCTACTCAGGAGGTGGAGGCAGGAGAACCGCTTGAACCCGGGAGGCAGATGTTGAAGTGAGCTGAGATTGCGCCACTGCACTCCAGCCTGGGTGATAGAGTCAGACTCCATCACAAAAAAAAAAAGAAAAAACGAAAATAAATTATTAACATTTTTGAATCAGCATTCTATTATCATTCTTTATACATCAAAACTGTAAGTAGGCATGCAGTGGAAAGTCTCTCTCCCACTCCTGGACCTATTCACAATATTCCCAATCCTTCCTTCTCAATAGGTAATGGCTATAAATTAATATCTTCTTTATCCTTCCAGAATTCTTCACGCACATGTCCTTAAATGTATACTTTCTCTCGTCTGAAGATAAATGCCATAGACTGTGTGTCTTTTTGCAGAATCTCTTGCAAGACTCTGTGAACACAGTGAGAAAACATGGACCCAGGAACTGTGTTCCTTACATTCAGCTGGAGCTGAGTCTGCAAGTCCCAATGCATGCCAATAAAGAAAGTTCTGCAGGCCAGGTGTGGCGGCCCATGCCTGTAATCCCACCACTTTGGGAGGTCAAGGTGGGCAGATCAACTGAGGTCAGGAGTTCAAGACCAGCCTGGCCAATATGGTGAAACCATGTCTCTACTAAAAATACAAAAAATTAGCTGGGAGTGGTGGCATGCACCTGTAATCCCAGCTACTCAGGAGGCTGAGGCAGGAGAATCACTTGAACCCGGGAGGCGGAGGTTTCAGTGAGTCGAGATTGTGCTAGCCTAGGCGACAGAGCAAGACTCCGTCTCAAAAAAAAAAAAAAAAAAGGAAAGCTCTGCAGAGTTCTCCAAGGTTACACTCTGTTCTCTGCACTACACCCCCAACTTTTTTTTTTTTGGTTTTTGAGACGGAGTTTCACTCTTGTTGCCCAGGCTGGAATGCAATGGTGTGATCTCGGCTCACCGCAACCTCCACCTCCCAGGTTCAAGCAATTCTCCTGCCTCAGCCTCCCGAGTAGCTGGGATTACAGGTGTGTGCCACCACGCCTGGTTAATTTTGTGTTTTTTAGTACAGACAGGGTTTCACCATGTTGGCCAGGCTGGTCTCAAACTCCTGACCTCATGATCCGCACGCCTCGCCTCCCAAAGTGCTGGGATTACAAGCGTGAGCCACTGCACCCGGCCTGCATTGCCCTTTTTAATTTTTGATCACCATTTATTAAGTTACAAAGAGCCAGGCCCAGTGCTGCGCTAAGCACTTTACATATTTGGCATGTTTTCTCTTTTTTACTCCTTCCAGCAGCCAGGGCCTATGAACTTACAGAAGGCATGGTGCCCAAGGCCCACAATACTTTTAGGGCCCCATGAAAATGTTTTACTTCTTTTAAAATCAGAAGAAAAAATAAACATAACCCTGCCTTTATTACATATATATATTATCTTTAGTTTTTAGTTTTTGGTATTTTTGAGCAGGAGCTCTGGCGCCCAGGCTGGAGTACAGTGGCACAATCATGGTTCACTGCAGCCTTGACCCCCTGGGCTCAGGCAGTCTTCCCACCTCAGCCTCCCGAGGAGCTGGGACCACAGGTACATGCCACCACTTCTGGCTAATTTTTATTTTTTTTATTTTTTGTAGAGAAAGGGTCTTGCCATGTTGCCCAGGCTGTTCTTGAACTCTTGGGATGAAGTAATTCTCCCACCTTGGCCTCCCAAAGTGCTGGGATTTCAGGCATGATCCACTGCACCAGGCCTTGTTATATTCATCCTTGTACTAACACGGTCATAAAATATGATTTAAAACACTTTTTTCTTATGGAGGAAGGAACCCACCAAAAAAATCCATGTGACTGAGTGTGGTGCCGGGTGCCTGTAGTCCCAGCTACCAGGAGGCTGAGGCAGGAGAATCACTTGAACCTGGGAAGCGGAGGTTGCAGTGAGCCAAGATCATGCCACTGCACTTCAGCCTGGGTGACAGAGTAAGACTCTGTCTCAAAAAAAAAAAAAAAAAAAAAAGGCCAGCAGTGGCTCACACTTGTAATCCCAGCACTTTGGGAGACCAAGACGGGTGGACCACCTGAGGTCAGGAGTTCGAGACCAGCCTGGCCAACATGGTGAAACCCTGACTCTACTAAAAATACAAAAAATTAGCTGGGCATGGTGGCGGGTGCCTGTAATCCCAGCTACTCGGGAGGCTGAAGCAGGAAAAATCATTTGAACCCAGGAGGCGGAGGTTGTAGTGAACCAAGACTGTGCCACTGTACTCCAGCCTGGGCAATAAGAGCAAAACTCTGTCTCAAAAAGAAAAAAAAAAAGAAACAAAAAATCATAATGTGGCCAAACCAGCAACCCTATGACATGGGTACTATTGCTATGCAGTTTATCCAAGGGAGGAAACTAAAGTCTGAGAAGTGATTTAGCCCAGGTCAGGTGGCTGGAAGGGGTGGGAACACGGACTTGAACCCAAGCCTAGTGACTCTAAAGCTCTTATGCTGGGCCACTCAGCTGAAGAGACTCCAGTCAGCACTTTCCTATGGAAGGGACGTGTTTGGTCACAACTGGGAAGTTGTACCCCACAAAAAGAAGGCTCTGGGGAAATGTGATACAGTCTTCACATATTTTAAGGGCTGTCATGTGGAAAAGGATTAGCTCTTTTGTGTTACTTCCCAGGGCTGAGCTAGGATAGGTGGGGTGTGTTGCAGGAAAGGTAGGGTGTGTGTGTGTGTGTGTGTGTGTGTGTGTGCGCGCGTGTGCGTGTGCGTGTGCGTGTGTCTCGCTCTGTTACCCAGACTGGAGTGCAGTGCAGTGATCACCACTCACTGCAACCTCCGCCTCCTGGGTTCAAGTGATTCTCCTGCCTCAGCCTCCCGAGTAGCTGGGACTACAGGCAGGCACTACCACACCCAGCTAGTTTTTGTATTTATAGTAGAGATGGGGTTTCGCAATGCTGGCCAGGCTGGTCTCTGGCTCCTGACCTTAGGCGATCCGCCCTACTCAGCCTCCCAAAGTCCTGGGATCACAGGCGTGAGCCACCGGGCCCCACCAGGAAAGTAGATTTTGGCCCAGTGATATAACAAACTTACTGGATGTGATAAGCCCACTGTCAGTGGTGGTTTATTCTTAAGATCAAAGATGTGGAGTTTGACCCCAGTCACAGACAAGAGCATTGTAAACAAGGCTGTATTGCAGGGGATTGCTCCCTTGGGAGGGGAGCTGGACAAGAATTTGATGAATTTTTATGTCCCTTTCAACTCTAAGATTCTATGTTTGCAGGGCCCAGCACGGTGGCTCACGCCTGTAATCCCAGCACTTTGGGAAGCCAAGGCGGGCAGATCACCTGAGGTCAGGAATTCGAGACCATCTTGGCCAACATGGTGAAACCCCGTCTCTACTAAAAATACAAAATTAGCTGGGCATGGTGGCGTACTCCTGTAATCCCAGCTAGTCGGGAAGCTGAGGCAGGAGGATCACTTAAAGCCGGGAGGCAAGGGTTGCAGTGAGCCTGGATAGCGCCATTGCACTCCAGTCTGGGTGACAAAGCGAGACTCTCTCTCAGAAAAAAAAAAAAAAAAAAAAAAAAACTATGGTTGCAAATAGCAGCAGCTCAGCAGTGTAGAGTTGAATTCCCCACCAAACCAATTTTACCAATTGTTATTGAGCCTTTTTATGTACCATTGGTGGGAGTATGAATGGATACTCTTTTGAAAGTGTTATTTGGCAGTATTTATTAAAATTTAGACTGTTTGGGCCGGGCACAGTGGCTCACGCCTGTGATCCCAGTACTTTGGGAGGCTGAGGCGGGCAGATCAACTAAGGTCAGGAGTTCGAGACCAGCCTGACCAACATGGTGAAACTCTGTCTCTACTAAAAACTACAAAAAGTAGAGCCAGGCGTGGTGGCTCACACCTGTAATTCCAGCACTTTGGGAGGCTGAGGCGGGCAGATCACCTGAGGTCGGTTGTTCGAGACCAGCCTGGCCAACATGGAGAAACCCCGTCTCTACTAAAAATACAAAATTAGCTGGGCGTGGTGGCACATACCTGTAATCCCAGCTATTCGGGAGGCTGAGGCAGGAGGATTACCTGAATCTGGGAAGCGGAGGTTGTGGTGAGCAGAGATGGCGCCATTGTACTACAGCCTGGGAAGCAAGAGCAAAACTCCGTCTCAAAAAGAAAAGAAAAAAAAAAAAAACTACAAAATGTAGCCAGGCATGGTGGTGGGTGCCTATAATCCCAGCTACTTGGGAGGCTGAGGCAGGAGAATGGCTACAACCTGGGAGGCGGAGGTTGTAGTGGGCTGAGAATGTGCCATTGCATTTCAGCCTGGGCGACAGAGTGAAACTGTTTAAAAAAAAAAAAATGTCGACTCTTCAGGCAGGGCACGGTGGTTCTTGCCTGTAGTCCCAGCACTTTGGGAGGCCAAGGCGGGCGGATCACGAGGTCAGAAGTTCGAGACCAGCCTGGCCAATATGGTGAAACCCTATCTATACTAAAAATACAAAAAGTTAGCTGGGCATGGTGGTATATGCCTGTAATCCCAGCTACTCGGGAGGCTGAGGCAGGAGAATCGCTTGAACCCAGGAGGCAGAGGTTGCAGTGAGCCGAAACCGTGCCATTGCCCTCTAGCATGGGCAACAGAGCAAGACTTTGTCTCAAAAAAAAAAAAATTTAAACTGTTTATACTTTTTGACTTAGCAATACTTTTTTTTTTTTTTTGAAACGGAGTCTTGCTCTACCGCCCAGGCTGGAGTACGATGGTGCAATCTCAGCTCACTACAACCTTCCCTCCCAGGTTCAAGCAAATCCCCTGCCTCAGCCTCCTGAGTAGCTGGGACTACAGGCATGCACCACCACACCTGGCTAACTTTTTTGTATTTTTGTAAAGATGGGGTTTCGCCACGTTGGCCAGGCTGGTCTTGAACTCCTGACCTCAGGTGATCCACCTGCTTCAGCCTCCCAAAGTGCTGGGATTATAGGCATGAGCCACTGCACACGGCCTAACAAACATACTTAATAAGTAAATCATGGAGTGTGTAGCAGGTGAGAAAGGCAGTGACGAGAACTTGCGATGCGGGGTGGAGGTGAAGGAGGGTTGCAATTTTAAGCAGAGTGGTCAGGGTAGGCCTCATGGAGAAGGTGATATTTGAGCAAAGCATTAAAGATCATGAATAGGACACCTCCCACTCTTGTTCTAAGTTGGAAATTCACCAGGAGTTACTTTTTCCTTTTTCTTTGTTCTAGAGGCAGAGTTCTCACTATGTTGCCCAGGCTGGTCTTGATCTCCTGAGCTCAAGCGATCCACCCACCTCAGCCTCCCAAAGTGCTGGGATTACAGGTGTGAATCACTGCACCCAGCACTGGGAGACACTTGTGAGGGGCCTGGCATCCAGCAGGCTCTGAAGGACGGTCGCTATTATTGTTCATTTTAGTTCTGAAATGAACAGGAGCTCTCAAAGCGCTTACCTAAGGAAGATGTCTAAGAGCATTGCAGTTTGCAAATGAAGAGTGGGCAGGGTTTGGGTTATGGTAACTGTTTTATGTGCCTCCCCAGAAAGGAAACAAAGTATCTGGTCAGCGGGGAAGGTTTCCACCTGTGCATCCTGTTTGCCAGCCAGCCTGCCGGCCCCTGTGGCAACCCACCCATTGTGTTTCCATCAGCGTAACTGCATGTGGGAGGCTCCTCTGCACTCTCAGTCCTTGAAAAATCCCCCACAGGGCCTCCCCGATTAGGCAATGATAAAGCCATTGGTGTGGTTAGATCCCTCCTGGGACAGGATGTTAACAGCAGCTCCTGAACCATGGGAGCTGGTCCCTGTCAATGTCACGGAAACAGAACAAGAGGAGGCTTCAAAGAAATCAGTTGCCCGCACTCCCTGATTGCAACCAGGCCTTATCTAGTGCCTTTTAAAAATGGCCCTGACCCTTTCTTCTTATTTATTAAATTATTATTTATTTATTTATTTATTTATTTATTTTTGAGACAGGGTCTTGCTCTGTGGCCCAGGCTGGAGTGCAGTGACTCGATCTCTGCTCATTGCAACCTCCGCCTCCCAGATTCAAGCGATTCTCCTGCCTCAGCTTCCCAGTAGCTGCGATTACAGGTGCCTGCCACCACACCCGGCTAATTTCTGTATTTTTAGTAGAGACAGGGTTTTGCCATATTGGCCAGGCTGGTCTCCAACTCTCTGGCCTCAAGTGATCTGGCCGCCTCAGCCTCCAAAAGTGCTGGGATTACAGGCCTGAGTTCCCGTGCTCGGTCTCTTATTACTTTTTAAAATGAGACAAGGCCCCACTCTGGTTTTGCCACGTTGCACAGGCTGGAGTGCAGTGGTGCGATCACGGCTCTCTGCAGCCTCAACTTCCTGGGCTCAGCTGATTCTCCCAACTCAGCCTTTCAAGTAGCTGGTACTACAGGCACTCACCACCACACCTGGCTAATTTTTGTATTTTTTGTAGAGTCGGGGGGCGGTGTCTTGCCATATTGCCCAAGCTGGGCTCGAACTCCTGGGCTCAAGCGATCCGCCCACCTCGACCTCCCCAAATGCTGGGATTACAGGCATGAGCCACCATGCCTGGGCCCTGACCTCTTCTTCAGGGTAACAGATATCGGCTAGGATCTGCTGTGGCTTCTACGTTCCCTTAAGCAAAGAGACGTGCTTCTTCAAGGGGAGAGGAGAAAAAATAGATTTCAACCCAAAGCCAGTATAAGCACCCCAAGAGAGGTCAATAAAGTCTCAATTTGGAGGTGAGGAAAGCCTTTATTGGCGCCCAGGACATTGGTGTTGGGATTAGAGGACAGACTAGTGGGGTTTTGACACACACAAACGAAGGATGGTGTCTTAGGCACATGGCACAGCAAAGAAAAAGGCTTGCAGGCTGTAACTATGGGACATATTCAAGCTGTCCTAAGCAGTTCCTTTTGTCTGAAGTATCATGATAAAGAAAATAATACATAATAGTAATAACAAACATTCTTTATATGCCTGAGACCACTTTTATAAAAATCATAGTAATAAGGGTAATTTAACACAATTGGCTGGGCACAGTGGCTCACGCCTGTAATCTCAACACTTTGGGAGGCTGAGGCGGGCGGATCACTTGAGGTCAGGGGTTCAAGACCAACCTGGCCAACATGGTGAAACCCTGTCTCTACTAAAAATAGAAAAATAAGCCAAGCATGGTGGTGCACGCCTGTAGTTCCAGCTACTCCGGAGGCTGAGGCACTAGAATTGCTTGAACCATGGGGGCAGAGGCTGCAGTGAGCTGAGATCAAGCCACTGCACTCAAGCCTGGGCAACAGAGCGAGACTCTGTCTCAAAAATACAAATTTAATATTATTGACTCTATCTTGTTTTCACTATGCTAAATTGTTTTTCTTTATTTTTGTATAGAGGCCACAGTACTCTTTTTTTTTAGAAAATGAATTTTTTTGTTATTGTTTAATAATTAAAACCAGCCAGATGTGGTGGCTTAAGCCTGTAATTCCAACACTTTGGGAGGCTGAGGTATGAGGATCACTTGAGGCCAGGAGTTCGAGTCCTGCCTGGGCAACAAAGTGAGACACCATCTCTATAAAAAATTTTTAAAATTAGCTGGGCATGGTGGTGCATGCCTGTAGTCCCAGCAACTCAGGAGGCTGAAGCGAGAGGATCAGTTAAGCTCAGGAATTTGAGGCTACAGTGAGCTATGATTATACCATTGCATTCCAGTCTGGGTGACAGAGTGAGACCTTGTCTCTAATAAATTAATTAATTAATAAAAATTTTAAAATTGAAAGAAAGTCTTACAAGTCTATAAGATCTACTGTCTGTTATGTCTATGTTTATATGTGCCATGAATATATAATATTTCACTATTGAAATATATTTTTAAAAGCTCTAATCAGTTGACTTAACCACTTAAATTGAATATTTTATCAAAAAATAAAAACTTTAATTTAAATATCTTTTAGTTCACATGACTTTAATAATCTTTAGTAAATAAAGACAGTTTTTCAATTATTAGTAAAATAAAAACATCTTCAGAATGTGAACATTTGGTGTAAATTAGACAAGTCTGGTATTGTCTTTACTAAGACCTTTCAGGTCCTAAACTACTTTTATAAATTTTTTTCTTAGACTGGGACTCACTCTGTTGCCCAGGCTGGAGTACAGTGGCATGCTCACTGCAGCCTCAACCTCCCTGGGCTCAGGTGATCCTTCCACCTCAGCCTTCCAAGCAGTTGGGACTATAAGCACGTACCACCATGTCTGGCTCATTTGTGTATTTTTAGTGGAGATCGGGTTTTACCATGTTGGCCAGGCTGGTCTCTAACTCCTAGGTTCAAGGCATCCACCAGCCTCTGCTCCCAAAGTGCTAGAATTATAAGCATGAGCCACCGTGCCTGGCCCTTCTATAATATTTTAAATAATTGTTGGACTTGTCTATTTTAAAGCCCTTAGATTGTAGATAAGGCCTGGGGATGTGTAGAATTAACCATGTCCCCTGCCTATCCTAAAAAGCATCATATATTATTGACATATATTATTACTGTCCTAGACTCTGTACCTGGTACATAATTAAAATTGCCTACCTCCTTAGTTTTTCATTAAAAATAAAAGTTAGTAATGGCTGGGTGCAGTGGGTCACACCTGTAATCCCAGCATTTTGGGAGGCCAAGGCGGACAGATCACCTGAGGTCAGCAGTTTGAGACCAGCCCGGCCAACATGGCGAAACCCTGTCTCTACAAAAAATACAAAAATTAGCTGGGCATGCATGGTGGTGCACACCTGTAGTCTGAGGTACTCGGGAGGCTGAGGCAAGAGAATTGCTTGAACCCGAGAGGCAGAGACTGCCTAAGAGTTAACATTATAATATATGTAATTAAAACTACTAAAGGAACAATTTTACATACAAAGGTAAAATTTAGTTTTTTAAACAAAATTTTCATGTAATATTAAAAAATAGTAAAAAAATTTTTCTTTGCAGGAGAGACAGATTCAGTTAGCCTCATACTGTCTTTATTGGGTCTTGTTTAAAACACTGAGTCTCACATCTGTTGAAAAATAAGTCTTTGCCTCTTGAAAATTTTTGAGTTATCGGCTAGGCGCAGTGGCTCACGCCTGTAATCCCAACACTTTGGGAGGCCAAGGCAGGTGGGTCCCTTGAGGTCGGGAGTTCGAGACCACCCTGGCCAACATAGTGAAACCCCATCTCTACTAAAAGTACAATAATTTGCTGGGCATGGTTGTGGGCACCTGTAATTCCAGCTACTCAGGAGGCTGAGGCAGGAGGATTGCTTGAACCCAGGAGGTGGAGGTTGCAGTGAGCCACGATCACGCCACTGTACTCCAGACTGAGCGACAGAGAGAGACCCTGTCTCAAAAAAAAAAAAAAAAAAGTTGAAATTATACAAAGTACTTTTGGCCGGGTGCGGTGGCTCACGCCTGTAATCCCAGCACTTTGGGAGGCCGAGGCAGGCGGATCACCTGAGGTCAGGAGTTTGAGACCAGCCTGGCCAACATGGTGAAACCCCATCTCTACTAAAAATACAAAAAGTAGCTGGGTGTGGTGGCGGCTGTCTATAATCCCAGCTACTTGGGAGACTGAGGCAGGAGAATTGCTTGAACCCGGGAGGCGGAGGTTGCAGTGAGCTGAGATCACACCATTGCACTCCAGCCTGGGCGACAGAGAGAGACCCCGCAAAAAAAAAAAAAAAAAAAAAAAGGGAATTTCTTCAACCACAACGGAATAAAACTAGAAATCAACAAGAGAAAGAAAATTTTTAGATTCACAAATATACGATTATGTAGAAATTAACATAAACAATGAGTAAAATAAGACATCATAAAAAATTTTTTTAATATTTTGAGATGAATGAAAAAGCAGTACGACTTACCAAAACTTATGAGATGCAGCAAAGACAATGCTCAGAGGGAAATTTATAGCTGTAAACACCTACATCAAAAATGAAAGAGGGCGGGCGCGGTGGCTCACGCCTGTAATTCCAGCATTTTGGGAGGCTGTGGCGGGTGGATCACCTGAGGTTGGGAGTTCAAGACCAGCCTGACCAACATGGAGAAACCCCATCTCCACTAAAAAGACAAAATTAGCTGGGCATGGTGGCACATGCCTGTAGTCCTTGCTACTTAGGAGGCTGAGGCAGGTGGATCACTCGAACCTGTGAGGCGAAGGTTGTGGTGAGCTGAGATCGTGCCATTGCACTCCAGCCTAGGCAACAAGAGTGAAACTCCATCTCAAAAAAAAAAAAAATGAACACTTGAGGCCAGGAGTTTGAGACCAGCCTCAGTAATATAGCGAGACCTATCTGTATGAAAAATACAAATAAAAAATCTAGCCAGGCATCATGGCACATGCCTGTGATCTCAGCTACTTGGGAGGCTGAGGCAGGAGGATCACTTGAGCCCAGGAGTTTGAGGCTACAGTGAGCCATGATTGCACCACTACACTCCAGGTTGGACAACAGACCAAGACCTTGTCTCAAGCAAAAAAAAGAAAGACAGATCTCAAATAAATAATACATTCTTCCAACTTATATGATTAGAAAAAGATCAAACTATGCTGAAAGCAAGCAGCAGCAAAAAAACAATAAAAACTACAGTGAAGATAAATAAAATATAGTATTCTATAAAAGCAATAGAGTCATCAAAACCAAAAACTGGTTCTTTTACAAATCAGCAAAATTGCTAAACTTTTGGAAATACCGATCCCCCCAAAAGAAGAATGGAGATGACCCAAACCACTAAAATCAGGAACCAAAGATTACTACAACCCTTACAAAAATTAAAGATTATAAGAGAATACTATAAACAATGACATGTCAATTAATTGAATACACCTGGATGAAATGTACAAATTTCTAGAAACACACAAATTATCAAGACTAACCCAAGAAAAACTAGGAAGTCAGAATAGATCTATAACAAGGAAAGAGATGGAATTGGTAACAATTTTTTAAAGTTCTGTAAGGAAAAGCTCAGGACCCGATGGCTCCATTGGTGAATTCTACCAGGTATTTGAATAATTAAGGCCAATTCTTATTAAAATCTTCCCAAAACTAGAAGAGGAGGCAACATTTCTGACCCACTCTATGAGGCCAGCATTACCCTGATACCAAAGCCACACAATGACATTACAGGAAAAGGAAACTATAGACCAATGTCCCTTATAAATATAGATGCAGAAATCCTAAAGAAAATACTAGCAAATCAAATCCAGCACCATAGAAACATATTATACATATGTGTTAACAGATGAGACTTATCCCAAGAATGTAAGGGTGATTCATTATAAGAAAATCAGGGCAGGGCGCAGTGGCTCACAACTGTAGTCCCAGCTACTTGGCATGCTGAGGTGAGAGAATCGCTTGAGCTGGGGAGGTTGAGGCTGCGGTGAACCATGTTTGTGCCACTGCACCCCACCCTGGGTGACAAAGTGAGACCCTGTCTCAAAAAAGAAAAAACTCAGCCAGGCACGGTGGTGCACGCCTGTATTCCCAGCACTTTTGGCAGGCTGAGGCAGGTGGACCATTTGAGGTAAAGAGTTCAAGATCAGCCTGGCCAACACGGTGAAACCCCATCTCTACTAAAAATACAAAAAATAAAAATAAATTAGCTGGGCGTGGTGACACACGCCTGTAATGCCAGGTGTTAAGGAGGCTGAGGTAGGAAAATTGCTTGAACCCAGGAGATGGAGGTTGCAGTGAGCCACTGCCTGGGAGACTGAGTCTCCATCTCAAAATAAATAAATAAATAAATAAATAAATAAATAAATAAATAAATAAATATTATTCACAACATTAATAGAATTAAGGGATAATGTAGAAAACAGCCTTTGACAAAACCCAACACCTTTTCAGGATTTAAAAACAAAAAAAACAAAACAAAACAAAACAACAACAACAACAACAAAGAATACTGAAATAATAAAGACCAGAAGAGAACTTCTTCAACAGGATAAAGGGCATATATAAAAAACTTACACCAGGCCAGGCATGGTGACTCACTCCTGTAACCCCAGTACTTTGGGAAGATTCCTTGAGCCTAGAAGTTTGAGACCAGCCTGGGCAACATAGTGGGATGCTGGCTCTATTTATTTATTTTTATTTATTTATTTTTTGAGACAGAGTCTCACTCTGTCGCTCAGGCTGGAGTGCGGTGGCATGATCTCCTCTCACTGCAAGCTCTGCCTCCTGGGTTCAGGCCATTCTCCTGCCTCAGCCTCCCGAGTATCTGGGACTACAGGCGCCCGCCACCACGCCTGGCTAATTTTTTTTTTGTATTTTAGTAGAGATGGGATTTCACTGTGTTAACCAGGATGGTCTCTATCTCCTTGACCTCGTGATCCGCCTGCCTCGGCCTCCCAAAGTGCTGGGATTACAGGCTGAGCCAGCGTGCCCGGCCTGCTGTTTCTATTTATAGAAAGAAAGAAAAAGAAGAAAGAGAGAAAGAAGGAAGGAAGGAAGGAAAGAAAGAAGGAAGGAAGGAGAAAGAAAGAAAGGAAGAGACTTACACCATATGCAACAGTGAAAGGCTTACAAATTTAAAGATTTCCCCACAAAGACGAGGAACAACACAAGGATGCCTGCTTTTACCACCTCTTGTCAACATTGCACTTTAATGTTTTATTGATTGATTGATCTATTTTTATTGATATATGAATGGATTTTTTTTCTTTTTTTATTATACTTTAACTTCTACGATACATGTGCACGACGTGCAGGTTTGTTACATAGGTATACATGTGCTATGTTGGTTTGCTGCACCCATCAACTCGACATTTACATTAGGTATTTGTCCTAATGCTCTCCCTCCCCACCCCCACTACCCCCAACAGGCCCCAGTATGTGAAGTTCCCTGCCCTGTGTCCATGTGTTTTCATTGTTCAGTTCCCACCTATGAGTGAAACATGTGGTGGTTGGTTTTCTGACCTTGTGATAGTTTGCTAAGAATGACGGTTTCCAGCTGCATCCATGTCCTTGCAAAGGACATGAACTCATCCTTTTTTATGGCTGCATAGTATTCCGTGGTGTAGATGTGCCACATTCTCTTAATCCAGTCTATCATTAATGGACATTTGGGTGGCTCCAAGTCTTTGCTATTGTGAATAGTGGCACAATAAACATATGTGTGCATGTGTCCTTATAGTAGCATGATTTATAATCCTTTGGGTATATACCCAGTGCAGGGATTGCTGGGTCAAATGGTATTTCTGGTTCTAGATCCTTGAGGAATAGCCACACAGTGTGTGGCTATTGAGCAGAATGGTTGAACTAATTTACACTCCCACCAACAGTGTAAAAGCATCCTATTTCTCCACACCCTCTCCAGCATCTGTCGTTTCCTCACTTTTTAATGATCGCCGTTCGAACTGGCGTGAGATGGTATCTCATTGTGGTTTTGATATGCATTTCTCTGATGACCAGTGATGATGAGTATTTTTTCATGTGTCTGTTGGCTGCATAAATGTCTTCTTTTGAGAAGTGTCTGTTCATATCCTTTGCCCACTTTTTGATGGGGTTGTTTGTTTTTTTCTTGTAAATTTGTTTAAGTTCTTTGTAGATTCTGAATACTAGCCCTTTGTCAGATGGGCAGATTGCAAAAGTTTTCTCCCAATCTGTAGATTGCCTGTTCAGTCTGATGATAGTTGCTGACCAGGATGCAGCATCACAGGTTGATCTTGGACTGCTTCGCTAGCAGTGACCAAGGCTCTGTGGGCGTGCGACCTGCCGAGCCAGGAACGGGAGAGAATCTCCTGGTCTGCCAGTTGCTAAGACTGTGGGAAAAGCACAGTATTTGGATGGAAGTGTACCATTCCTCCAGGTGCAGTCTGTCACTGCTTCCCTTGCCTAGGAAAGGGAAATCCCCTGAACCCTTGCACTTCCTGGGAGAGGCGACACCCTGCCCTGCTTCAGCTCACCTCTGTGGGCTGCACCCACTGTCCAACCAGTCCCAATGAGATGAACCAGGTACCTCAGCTGGAAATGCAGAAATCACCTGTCTTCTGTGTGGATCTCGCTGGGAGCTACAGACCGGAGCTGCTCCTATTTAGCCATCTTGGAAGTGACTCATCTATTTTTATTTATTTATTTTTGGAGACCGCTTCTCTTTCTGTCACCCAAGCTAGAATGCAGTGGCACGATCTTGGCTCACTGTGGCCTCTGCCTCCTGGGTTCAAGCAATTCTCCTGCCTCAGCCTCCCAAATAGCTGGGACTACAGGTGTCGGCCACCATGCCCAGGTAATTTTTGTATTTTTAGTAGACACAGGGTTTCACCATTTTGGCCAGGCTGGTCTCGAACTCCTCACCTCAGGTGATCTGTCCACCTCAGCTTCCCAAAGTGCTGAAATTACAGGCGTGAGCCACTGTGCCTGGCTGAACATTGCCCTTTAATGTTTTAAATTGTAGGTTTTATTATTATCTACCTATGCTGAGGCCAACAAATTAGGAGACAACTGTCATTGAAAAGGTAGTTTGCAGCTGAGCGTGGTTGCTCATGCCTGTAATCCCAGCACCTTGGGAGGCCGAGGTGGGTGGATCACTTGAGGTCATGAGTTCTAGACCAGCCTGGCCAACATGGTGAAAGCCCATCTCTAGTAAAAAATACAAAAATTAGCTGGGCGTGGTGGGGGCACCTGTAGTTCCAGGTACTTGGGAGGCTGAGGCAGGAGAATCACTTGAACCCAGGAGGTAGAGGTTGCTGTGAGCCAAGAGCATGCCACTGCACTCCAGCCTGGGCGACAGCAAGACTCCATCTCAAAAAAAAAAAAAAAAAAAAAAGAAGATCAACGCACAAACATCAGCCACATTTCCATAAGCTAGCAATAAACAATCAGAAAGTAAAATTAAGAAAACAATTTCACTTCCAATAGAATAAAAATAAATAAATTTAACCAAGTAGGAGTAACACTAGTGCCCTGAAAACTACAAAACGTGGCTGAAAGCAATTACGAAGACCTAAATAAATAGAAAGACGACGTCACATGTTGATATGGTTTGGCTCTTTGTCCCCACCCAAATCTCATCTTGAATTGTACTCCCATGATTCCCACGTGTTGTGGAAGGGACCCAGTGGGAGATAGTTGAATCACGGGGGCAGTTTTTCCCGTACTGTTCTTGTGGTAGTGAATAAGTCTGACAAGATCTGATGGTTTTATAAGGAGAAACCCGTTTCACTTGGCTCTCATTCTCTCTCTTGCCACCACCATGTAGGAAATGCCTTTCGCCTTCCACCATGATTGTGAGGCCTCCCTAGCCACGTGGAACTGTAAGACCATTAAACCGCTTTCTTTTGTAAACTCCCCAGTCTTGGTTATGTCTTTATCAGCAGCATGAAAACAGACTAATACACGTGTTTATGAATTAGAAGACTTAATATTGTTAAGATGATAATACTATCCCAAAGTGATCTATGGACTTGATATAATCCCTGTGAAAATCCCAACGTCCTTGTTTGCAGACCTGGAAAATTCAAACCTAATATTCACATGGTATTGCACCCAAGAGCCAATCTTGAAAAATGAGCAGAGTTGGAAGACTCACACTTGGTGATTTCAGAATTTACTACAAAGCCACAATAATCAAAAGGTGTGATACTGGTATGAGGATAGGCATATAGATTAGTGGAATAGAATTGAAAGTCTGGAAATGACCCATACATCTATAGTCAATTGATTTTTTCTTTTGAGACAGCATTTTCTCTGTTGCCCTGGCTGGAGTGCAGTGGCGCAATCACAGTTCATTGTAACCACTACCTCCTGGGCTCAAGCAATCCTCCCACCTCAGCCTCCCACATAGCTAGTAGCTGGGAGTATAGGCACGTGCCACCACACCTGGCTAATGTTTTTTGTTTTTAGTAGAGATGAAGACTCGCCATGTTGCTGAGGCTGGTCTCAAACTCCTGGGCTCAAGCAATCCTCTCACCTTGACCTCCCAAAGTGCTGGGATTACAGTTGTGACCCACTGCACCCAGTGTGGTCAGTTGGCTTTTTGTTGTTGTTTGTTCGTTTGTTTTCGAGATGGAGTCTTGCTCTGTCACCTAGGCTGGAGTGCAGTGTCGAATTCTTGGCTCACTGCAACCTCCACTTCCTGGATTCAAGCAATTCTCCTGCTTCAGCCTCTCAAGTAGCTGGAACTACAGGCACCCACCACCACGCCTGGTTAAGTTTTGTATTTTTAGTACAGATGGGCTTTCACCCTGTTGGCCAGTCTGATCTTGAACTCCTGACCTCAGGTGATCCACCCACCTCGGCCTCTCAAAGTGCTGGGATTACAGGTGTGAGCCACCATGCCCAGCCAGTGAATTGGCTTTTGACAAGCGTGCCACGGCCATTCAATAGGCGAAAGAACAGTTTCCCTCTCTCTCTTTTTTTTTAAATTTCAATAGATTTTGGGGTACAAGTGGGTTTTGGTTACATAGATGAATTATATAGTGGTAAATTTTGAGATTTTAATGCACCCATCATCACCCAAGTAGTTACACATGTACCCAACATGTAGTCTTCATCCATACCCTCCTCTCATCCCCCCCCTTCTGAGACTCCAAAGTCCTTTATATCACTCTGTATGCCTTTGGGTACTCATAGCTTAGCTCCTACTTATAAGTGAGGACATACAATATTTGGTTTTCCATTCCTGAGTTACTTCACTTAGATTAATGGCCTCCAGCTCCATCCAAGTTGCTGAAAAAGACATATTTTTTTTTCTTTTTTTTGAGATGGAGTCTTGTTCTGTCATCCAGGCTGGAGTGCAGTGGCATAATCTCAGCGCACGCAACCTCCACCTCCCGGGTTCAGGCAATTCTCCTGTCTTGGCCTCCCAAGTAGCTGGGACTACAGGTGCACACCACCATGCCTGGCTAATTTTTACACTTTTAATAGAGACAGGGTCTCGCCATGTTGGCCAGGCTGGTCTTGAACTCCTGACTTCTGGTGATCCACCCACCTTGGCCTCCCAAAGTGCTAGGATTACAGGCATGAGCCATCGTGCCCAGCCTAAAAGACATAATTTCATAGAACAGTCTCTTCAACAAATGACCCTGGGACCATGAGATATCCACATGCAAAAGAATGAAATTGGACTTTGAACTCATGCCATAATATTAACATCTAAATTATAAAAGTTAAAACTATAAAATACTTAAAAGAGAGCCTAGAGGGAAATCTTCATTATCTTTGGCTTGGCAATGGTTTCTTAAATATGACACCAAAAACACAAGTGACAACAGCAAAGGTTGAGAAACTAGACTTCATCAAAATTAAAACCTTTTATACATCAAAGAACAGTATCGAAGGACAGAAAAGGCAGTTCACAGAATGAGAGAAAATATTTGCAAATCACATATTTGATAAGGCTCTACTATCTGGAATATGTAAAGAACTTTACAACTCAACAACAAAAAAAACAAAGCACCCAGTTTTTAAAAATGGGCCCCAGATTTGAAGACATTTCTCCAAAGAAGATATACAAATGGCCAACAAGCACGTGAATAGATGCTCAACGTCATTCGTTATTAGGGAAATGCAAATAAAAACCACAAAGAGATGCCACTTCACACACAATAGAATGGTTATAATTTTTAAAAATGGAAAATTACAGCCAGGCGCCATGGCTCACGAGGTCAGGAGTTCAAGACAAGCCTGGCCAAGATGGTGAAACCCCATCTCTACTACAAATACAAAAAAATCATCCAGGCACAGTGGCAGGCCCCTGTAATCCCAGCTACTCAGGAGGCTGAGGCAGGAGAATCGCTTGAACCCGGGGGGCAGAGGTTGCAATGAGCCGAGATCACACCACTGCACTCCAGCGTGGGCGACAGAGTGAGACTCTGTGTCAAAAAAAAAAAAAAAAAAAAGGAAAATTACAAGCCTGATGGGGATATGGAGAAACTGGAAGCCTTGTACATTGCTGCTAGGAATGTAAAATGGTACAGCCTCTATGGAAAACAGTTTGGCAGTTCCTCAAAAAGTTGAACATAGAATTACAATATGACCCAGCAATTTAATGCCTGGGTGTATACTAGTATACAGGTGTTCAAACATTAACTGGCACACAAATGCTCATAGCAGCACTATTCGTAACGGTCCATAAAGTGGAAACAAATCAAATGCCCATCAATTAACGACTGGATAAATAATATTTAGTTTATCTATGCAATGGAATATCATTCAGACATGAAAAGGAAGAAAATACTGATGCATGCTACAACTGGGATGAACCTTGAAAACATCATGCTACAAAAAAGAACCCCAGTCAGGCGCAGTGGCTCATACCGGTAATCCTAGCACTTTGGGAGGCCGAGTTGGGCAGATTGCTTGAGCTCAGGAGTTCCAGACCAGCCCAGGCACCATGGCAACAGCACGTTTCTACAAAAAGAATACAAAAATTAGCCAGGGGTGCTGGTGCACACCTGTAGTCCCAGCTACTTGGGAGGCTGAGGTGGCAGGATCTCTTCAACCTGGGAGGTCAAGGCTGTAGTGAGCCATGATATGAAAGAAAAGAGGAAAGAAAAAGAAAAAGAAAGGAAGAAAGAAAAGAAAGTAGAAAGAAAGAAAGAAAAAGAAAGAAAGAAAGAAAGAAAGAAAGAAAGAAAGAAAGAAAGAAAGAAAGAAAGAAAGGGAGAGGAAGGAAACAGACACAGACACAAAAGACCACATATTTTATGAATATATTTATATGTGATGAAACACACGGAATAAGCAAAGCCGGAGAGACAGGAAGTAGATTGTGGTTCTCAGGGCCTAGGAGGAGGGGCGGAATGGAGAATGTTTGCTTAATGGTTATGGTTTTTTGTTTTTTGTTTTGCTTTTTGTTTTTTTCTTTTGTTTTGCTGTGGTAAAAATGTTCTAGATAGTGATGATAGCTGTGGAACATTGTGAATGTGACAAAAAACAGTGAACTATTCATTTTAAATGGTGATTTTTTTTTTTTGAGACAGGGTATCACTCTGTCACCCACGCTGAAGTACAGTGATCATAGCGCACTTCAGCCTCCTGGGCCCAAGTGATCCTCCTGCCTCAGCCTCCCTAGTGGCTGGAACTACAGGCACACACCACCATGCCTGGCCCCAAAGGGTGATTTTTAAAAATGTTTTGTGAATCTTACCTCAAAAAAAGAAAGAAGGCCGGGCGCGGTGGCTCACGCCTGTAATCCCAACACTTTCGGAGGCCGAGGTAGGTGGATCGCCTAAGGTCAGGGGTTCAAGACCAGCCTGGCCAAAATGGTAAAACCCCATCTCTACTAAAAAATACAAAAATCAGCCAGGCGTGGTGATGGGTGCCTGTAATCCCAGCTACTTAGGAGGCTGAGGCAGGGAAAATTGCTTGAACCCAGAGGCGGAGGTTGCAGTGAGCCAAGATTGTGCCACTGCACTCCAGCCTGAACGACAAAGCTAGACCCTGTCTCAAAAAAAAAGAAAAGAAAAAAGAAGGAAGGAAAGAAAAAAGAGAGAGAGAGAGAAAGAAAGAAAGAAAGAAAGAGAAAAAAGAAAGAAAAGAAAGGAAATGTAACTCAAATCAGGCTAATGAGATACGAGGAGAGTTTTGTTAAATGTTTCCGAGGAAGTTCTTCCTGGCGCTCTGGCAGAGATCCTGGAAGTCATTCTATTTTCTCCTCTGAACATTGTAATCCTTGAATATAAGGCCTCAAACAGTGGTGATCATCCCACCAACCCTTAAAAAAATGGTGCCTGTCTGTGGTCCTCATGAAATGGGCACTTGCCCAAAATTGTGCCCTGTGCTATGGAAGTGCCGAGTAGATGATTGGGGGCTGACATTCAGCCCGTATGTGTGGTTGTATCTTCCCGAAAAAGGAGATTTTTTTTGTTTGTTTTTAAGGAAATTGTCTGCTGCCCAGAGGAATCTCTCTCTCTCTCTCATCCATCTGTCCGTTCATCCGTCCATGGCCCATCCATCTGACCATCTATCCTTCCACCCATCACCCATCCACTTGTCAATCTATTCATTCATTCATTCATTCAGTTGTCCATCCATTCATCCACCACCCATCCATCCATTCATCCACCTGTCCATCCATCCATCCTTCCATCACCCATTCAACTCATCCATCTATCAATTCATTCATCTGTCCATCCATCCATCCACCCATCCATCTCTTTATTCCTCATTCATTCAATACTAGAATATTCAAAGTCCCATGTCAGGTTTTTTGTTTTTTGTTTTTTAAGACAGGTTGGCTCTGTTGCCCAGGCTGGGGTGCAGTGGTCCCATCTTGGCTCACTACAACCTCTGCCTTCTGGGATCCACCTCAGCCTCTTGGGTAGCTGTGACTACAGGCATGCACAATCATGCCCAGCTAATTTTTGTATTTTTTGTAGAGACGAGGTCTTGTTATGTTGCCCAGGCTGATCTCAAACTCCTGGGCTCAAGAGACCTACCCACCTTGGTCTCCCAAAGTGCTGGGACTACAGGCGTGAGCCACCACATCAACTGGAATACCTTTTTCTAATTTGGTTAAGATGACCATATATTACAAGTGGCCAGCCTGGGGTAAGCCATGAGAATATAAAGAAAGATAGCCACAGTCACAGGCATAAGTCAACCCTTAAACCTGCCAAACTGACCAGGCATGGTGGCCAACGCCTGTAATCCCAGAACTTTAGGAGGCCAGGTGCTGGATCACACAATCTGGGCCACTGCGCCCGGCCCATCTTATTATTATTATCATTATTATTATTATATAATAATATAATATATAATTATATTGAGATGGAGTCTAGCTCTGTCACTCAGGCTGGAGTGCAGTGGCACAATCTCAGCTCACTGCAACCTCCACCTCCTGGGTTCAAGCGATTCTCTTGCCCCAGACTCCCGAGTAGCTGGGACTACAGGTGCAAGCCACCACACCTGGCTAATTTTTGTATTTTTAGTAGAGATGGGCTTTCGCCATGTTGGCCAGGCTGATCTCGAACTCCTGACCTCAGGTAATCCACCCGCCTCGGCCTCCGAAAGTACTGGGATTACAGATGTGAGCCACCGCACTTGGCCCATTAGTTCATTTTAGCCACGATAATATCCCAGGAGTTAGGTACTATTATGGCCTCCTTTTAATAGCTGTAGAAATGGAGGCTCAAGGACGTGTGTGGTGGCTCACACCTGTAATCCCAGCACTTTGGGAGGCCAAAATGGGCGTATTACTTGAGGTCAGAAATTTGAGACCAGCCTGGCCAACATGGCAAAACCCCATCTCTACAAAAATACAAACATTAGCTGGCATGGTGGTGCATGCCTGTAATCCCAGCTGGTCGGGGGGCCAAGGCAGGAGAATCACTTGAAACCAGGAGGCAGAGGTTGTAGCAAGCCAAGATTGCACCACTGCACTCCAGCCTGCACAACAGACGGAGACTCCAACAAAGAAAGAGAGAGAGAGAGAGAGAGAGAGGGAGAGAGAGAGAGAGAGAGAGAGAGAGAGAGAGAAGGGGAGGGGAGGAGAGGGGAAAGGGAAAGAAAGAATGAAAGAAATGGAAGCTCAGAGAGGTGCTTTTTTTTTTTTTTTTTTTGCCCAAGGCCACACAGGTACCCAGGATTCACCATCCAGTTCAGTGTAACAACAGAGCTTGCGCAGATAACCAGGATGCTGCAGTGGGGCTCTAGGTGGAAAATCAAAGCTTCAAGATCAGGGACATGTGTGTAAGAATCTTCTCACGAACCAGTGCAGCAGGGAGGGTCCAGTCATGGAACCAGGTGCCACCTCACCTGGCTGAGTTCAAGATTGGCTCTAACCCAAATCACCTGCAAGACCTTGAGCAACATACTTAACCCTTCTCTGCTTCAATTTTATTTTTGTTACATTGATCAAAAGTCAGAAAGGAAAGGAAGTCCTCATTGGTACAGAGGTTAGGAAAATTGGAAGAGATTTTGGAGAGGGTATCAGGTTTATCCTACATTCTTTATCAGTATGAAAAAGTCCTCCTTTGGGCTTTTTGTTTGTTTTGATTTTTGTTTTTTGTTTTTGGGGTTTTTTTGAGACAGAGTCTTGCTCTGTCGTCCAGGCTGGAGTGCAGTGGTGTGATCTCGGCTCACTGCAGCCTCCGCCTCCCAGGTTCCAGCAATTCTCCTGCCTCAGCCTCCTGAGTAGCTCGGACTACAGGCGCCCACCACCATGCCCAGCTAATTTTTGTATTTTTAGTAGAGACAGGGTTTTGCCATGTTGGCCGTGCTGGTGTCGAACTCCTGACCTCAGGTGATCCACCCACCTCGGCCTCCCAAAGTGCTGGAATTACAGCGTTGAGCTAGCCAAAAAAGTCTTCACTTGGTTAAGCACAGTGGCTCACACCTGTAATCTCAGAACTTTGGGAGGACAAGGTGGGAGGATCACTTGAGGCCAGGAGTTCAATACCACCTTGGGTAACATAACAACAATTTGTCTCTACAAAACATTAAAAAATAAAAAAAAATTAGCCAGGTGTTGTAATGGTATGCACCTGTAGTCCCAGCCACTCAGGGAGGTTGAGGTGGGAGAATCGCTTGAGCCCAGGAATTCAAGGCTACAGTGAGCTATGATTGTACCACTGCACTCTAGCCTGGGCGACAGAGCAAGACCCTGTCTAAAAAAAAAAAAAAAAAAGGCCAGGCACAGTGGCTCACGCCTGTAATCCCAGCACTTTGAGAGGCTGAGGCGGGTGGATCACTTGAGGTCAGGAGTTTGAGACCAGCCTGGCCAACATAGTGAAACCCCATCTCTACTAAAAATACAAAAAATTAGCCGGGCGTGGTGGTGGGTGCCTGTAGTCCCAGCTACACAGGAGGCTGAGGCAGGAGAATCACTTGTACCCGGAAGGTGGAGGTTGCAGTGAGCCAAGATCACGCCATTGCACTCCAGCCTAGGCAAGAAGAGCGAAACTGCATCTAAAAAAAACAAAACAAAACAAAACAAAAAACTCTTCACGCTAGGATCTGTGAGTTCATAGAACAACTACACATCATAGATTTGTCTAGTCCAGCCCAAGTATCAAATACTCTGTCTACTTGCTGGACAGATGAAACTAAAGGACCTTGAACCGGGCATCAGACTGTTTTTGCATCTGGCCAAGTCTCTTTCCAGCTGTTTGACCTTGGGCAGTTCCCTTTAACTCCCTAAGGCTTGCTTTCTTCATCTTAAAATCAGGATGACAGTAGCGTCTACCTCTTGAGATCGCATGAGAAATAAATGCAATGATGCATGAATAATGTTTCATACTGTATCTAGTATAGGGTGAGTACTTCTTCAAAAATAACAGCCACACCTTTTCCTAGGATTGCATGCAATGCAATAATATTGCAAATAAAGGCGGTTGTTGTTTTCTTCCTTAATAAATCAGGAGAGAATTAGGATTCTTTTGGGATTCAGACTAATCTCTTTGAACCAGCAGTTTGGATTTGGTTGCCATAGTGTCCTGGGCCATGAATGGCTGATAGAGAGACATGTCATATTTTCAACAGTTGCCTTGACTTGTCTGATGAGATGCCGTTTCTATTAAGTAGCTGTCTCCAATTTGTCAAATTCCATCTGTGGCTTTCCCCAACCCTTATTTTCCAACAGCCTCTCACTCCAGATCCTAAGAAAAGGCATATCTACCTGGAAGAAAAGAACTAAATCTTGGTAAAAGACATTTACCTTTTCTGAACTCAACCTTTAGTTTTTGTTCAACTGAGTTCCCCTGACAAAATGCATTTCAGCAAGATTTACTTCCAGAATTTCTTTATTTCTAATGCTTTTAGTAAAGAAGGCATTGAATGAATTTATTGCTCATCCCTCTGAAAGTGACCTGAGAATGTCAATGTACCTGTAGGATTTATTTTACTTCCTCTAAAGGACTGACAGTAATATCCAGCACCTTCCCCCCACTAAAAACATTCCACTTTGAGGCCAGGTGCAGTGGCTCATGCCTGTAAGCCCAGCAATTTGGGATGCCAAGGCGGGAGGATCGCTTGAGCTCAGGAGTTTGAGACCAGTCTGGGCAACATAGCGAGACCCCATCTCGATTAAAGAAAAAAAGTCCACTTTGAAACCTCTGGGCAGAGTACAGTGGTTCACACCTACAATCCCAACAATTTGGTAGGCTGAGGCAGGAGGATCGCTTGAGGTCAGGAGCTTGAGACCAGCCTGGACAACATAGTGAGACCTTGTCTCTACAAAAAAAAAAAAAAAAAAAAAATTTAATGAAACTTCTCACGTGACAATTTTAATCATGAGAACTATGTACATGCCACAGTCTGGAACTTGGGATCTCAAATGGTCATGGATTCCGTGTTCTCAGTCCCCATACAGAAGGGAGGAGGGCTGGCCTTTGGACTCCCCCAAATCTGGGTTTGAATCCCAGCTCCACCACTTTAAGTCTGGTTGCTCTGGGCCAGTTATTTAATGTTCTCTAAACATCAGTTTCGTCTGTGAGATGAGCTACCTTGCAGGACTTCATTCGGTCCTTCTACAAATATTTGTTCTACCGGAGCAGAGCGGGATAACAAGGCATCTGTCCTGTAAAGCAGTCCATTGGGCACCCATTGTGAAACAGAGCCTCAGCCCCACATAGGCTGCAATGCCACAGTGTGGTCCAGGGTCAGGGAATTCTGGGGAGCTCTGAGGGTGCCTACATTCCTGCTGTGCTCCTGGCACACATTGAGGAGAACACCCTCTGCTCTGAACTTACTGAGTGATGAGTCACCCTTGAGCACCTGAGGAAGTGGAGCAAGTAGACCACAGGCAGCCCGGACCTGCCCCTGGTTTCTACAATTGAGTCACAGCCTCCCTGGAAGACTTGAAAGAGAGATCAATTCGATCAAGGCTCCTGGGCTGGATCAAAGCCTAGGAAGTGGGGGAAAGGGAGGAGGAAGTTGGGCTTCTCCACGGTCCCAGCAAAGGCCTCAGCCTACAAA
The DNA here is from genome assembly GCF_029289425.2 of Pan paniscus. Classification (NCBI taxonomy): domain Eukaryota; kingdom Metazoa; phylum Chordata; class Mammalia; order Primates; family Hominidae; genus Pan; species Pan paniscus. Next base: position 37,692,858 of record NC_073267.2, on the reverse strand, counting down.
TATTCTACAGATATTTGAAGAAGGACTGAATGAAGTCCCGCGAGGTAGCTTATCTCACGGATGTAACTGACATTTAGAGAACGTTAAGTAACTGGTCCAGAGCAACCAGACCTGCAGTGGTGGAGCTGGGATTCGAACCCAGATTTGGGGGAGTCCAAAGGCCAGCCCTCCTCCCTTCTGTATGGGGACTGAGAACAAGGAATCCAAGATTATGTGAGATCCCAAGTTCCAGGCTGTGGCATGTACATAGTTCTCATGTTTAAAATTGTCATGGGGAAGCCGGGCGCTGTGGCTCATGGCTGTAATCCCAGCACTTTGGGAGGCAGAGATGAGCGGATCACTTGAAGTCAGGAGTTCAAGACCAGCCTGGCCAACATGGCGAGACCCCATCTCTACTAAAATATATAAAAATTAGCCAGGCGTGGTGGTGGGCACCTGTAATCTCAGCTACTCGAGAGGCTGAGATGAGAATCACTTGAACCTGGGAGGCGGAAGTGGCAGTGAGCTGAGATCGCACCATTGCACTCCAGCCTGGGTGACAGAGTGAGACTCCGTCTCAAAAAAAAAAAATTGTCATGTGGGAAGTTTCATTTTTTAAAAAAATGTTTTCATAGAAACAAGGTCCTACTATGATGCTCAGGCTGGTCTCAAACTTGCGGCCTACAAAGGCCTCAGCTTAATCCCTCAGCAAGCTCTGCCATTGAGGCGATCCTACAGAATTGTCCCAAACTGGGGTGAGAGGGCTGGAACTTGATACCCCAGCATGGACCAGGCATCGGAAGCGGCCTCCCCTCGAGCCAGGGGTATGACCTTGGACCTGGGAGAAGGGCATTGATGATGCACCTCTGTTGGAAGCTTCCTTTATCTCTATGCCCCTCCCTCTTCTCAGACCTTCCACCCCCCAAGATATATTTGAGAAGAAGAATCGAATTAGCCAGGAAAGCTTTAGGAAGAAATGACATTTAAACAGACCTGGAGACCAGGCACGGTGGCTCATGCCTGTAATCCCAGCACTTTGGGAGGCTGAGGCAAGTGGATCGCTTGAGCCCAGGAGTTTGAGACCAGCCTGGCCAACATGGTGAAACCGCATCTCTACTAAAAATACGAAAAATTAGCCAGGTGCAGTGGCGCACACCTGTAGTCCCAGCTACTCGGGAGGCTGAGGCAGGAGAATGGCGTGAACCTGGGAGGCGGGGCTTGCGGTGAGCCGAGATCGCACCACTGCACTCCAGCCTGGGCAACAGAGCGAGACTCCGTCTCAGCAACAACAACAACGACAACAAAAAGGTAGACTGAGACCTGGAGAATGAGCAGAAATTAACCAGAACAGGAGGAAGTTTCCAGGCTGGGGGATGGGCACATGCAAAGGCCCAGTAGAGAGGGGGCTGGGGGAGAGAAAAGAAGAGAGGAGGGCGAGGGAGAAGAAAGAGGAGGAGGGGGAGGAGATAGAAGGGGAGGAGGTTGAGGAGGAGGAGGAGGAGGGCTGGGAGGAGGAGGAGGGCTGGGTGGAGGAAGGAGGAGGAGGAAGAAGATGAAAGAGGAGGAGGGGGATTGGGGAGCAGAAGAAGAGAAAGGAGGAGAAGGAAGGGAGAGAGTTTGGGGGAGAGAAGGAGGGCAGGGGGAGAACAGAGAAGTGTCTGCAGTGAAACTGAAACAACCGAAAACGGCTGAGCAACGTTGGGTGAGTGGAGCAGAACTGGGGTCAAGTTGCACTGACTCAGCCATTTACTCAGAAGCAACTTCAACCCTCCAAACCTCAGTTTCCATCTGTAAAACAGGCATGATCACATCTGTCTCTCAGCTGTCTTCAGGATGCCATGAAACGACACACACACAATAAGGGCACCATCAATGTGAGTTGCTCTTTTTTATTATTATTGGCTATAGCTGAAAAAAAATAATGGTTAATCTGTTAATAATATACCTGTGGCCTAGAAAAAGTATGAAAAAGAACTCAAGAGTGGACAAATGTTTTCTTCAAGTGCCGGGTAAAATATTTTAAGTGAGTTCTGTTGCAGCTTCTCAATTCCTCTGTTGCCGTGTAAAAGCGCCCATAGACAATGCATTAAGAAACAGGCAGGCGGCCAGATGCGGTGGCTCACGCCTGTAATTAATCCCAGCACTTTGGGAGGCTGAGGTGGGCAGAATGCTTGAATCTAGGAGTTCAAGACCAGTCTGAGCAACATGGCGAAACCCTATCTCTACAAAAAATACAAAAAATTAGCTGGGCATGGTGGCATGCACAAGTAGTCCCAGCTACTTGGGAGGATGAGATGGGAGGATTGCCTGAGCCAGGGGAGGTTGAAGCTGCAGTGACCCCTTATCATGCCACTGCACTCCAGCCTGGGTGAGAGTGAGAACCTGTCTCAAAAATAAAAAAAAAAAAGTGGGGGGCATGGCTGTATTCTAATAAGATTACAGGCTGGGCATAGTGGCTCATGCCTGTAATCCCAGCATTTGAGAGGCTGAGGTGGGAGAATTTGTTTGAGACCAGGAGTTCAAGACTAGCCTGGGCAACATAGCGAGACTCTGCTTCTACAGAAAATAAAAGAAGTAGCCAGGTGTGATGACACACACCTGTAGTCCCAGCTACTCAGGAGGCTGAGGTGGGAGGATCCCTTAGACTGGGATGTTGAGGCTGCAGTGAGCTGTGACTGCACCACTGCAGCCCAACTTGGGCGACAGAGTTAACCCCTGTCTGGAAAAATAAAAAAAAAGAAAAACAAAAGATTTTACATTTCTACAAACATTTTATATTTCTACGGAAAAAAAAAGAGAGAGGAAAAAAATGTGCACCTCTCGCATGTCACACATGGATTACCACTCGCTCCCACTATTTGTTGGTCCAGCCACATTTCCAGAATTGTGTGGGTGCCTGAAGGGTCAAAAGGACTCCTATAGGCAGCCTATGGGGCATGGTGCTAGACGGGCCCTCAACAACGAGCAAGAGATACTCAAGACAGTGAAGAGGAGGGGCTATTGGGCTGTACTTGCCCACAGCTGGTTGTGCACAGTAATGCATGTACATAGTTAAAATTTAAAATTAGGCTGGGCATGGTGGCTCACACCTGTAATCCCAGCACTTTGGGAGGCCGAGACAGGAGGATCACTTGAGGTCAGGAGTTCAAAACCAGCCTGGCCAACATGGTGAAACCCTGTCTCTACTAAAAATACAAAAATTAGCCAGGCATGATGGTGTGCACCTGTAATCCCAGCTGCTCAGGAGGCTGAGGCACTAGAATTGCTTGAACCTGGGAGGCAGAGGTTGCAATGAGCCCAGATTGTGCCACTGCACTCCAGCCTGGGCAATAGAGCAAGACTCAGTCTCAAATAAATTAATTAATTAATAAATTAAAATAAGTCTATGGACAAAAGTAAGGCTGGGTGTGGTGTTTTATGCCCGCAACCCCAGCCCTTTGGGAGTTCGAGGCAGGAGGATTGCTTGAGCCCAAGAATTTGAGATCAGCTTGAGCAACATGGTGAGACCCCATCTCTACAAAAAATAAAAATAGCTGGGCGTGGCGGCATGTGCCTGTGGTCCCAGCTACTCGGGAGGCTGAAGGATCAGTTGAGCCTGGAGGTCGAGGCTGTAGTGAGCTATGATGGTGCTATTGCATTCCAGCCTGGGCAACAGAGACTGTCTCAAAAAGAAAAAAAAAAGTAAGTCTCCATTGAACACTGACCCTCAATCACCAAGTCCTCACCAGAGGACATTTTTTATTTTTTTGAAACACAGTTTCACTATGTTGCCCAGACTGGAGTGCAGTGGTGTGATCACTACTCACTGCAACCTGGACCTCCCAGGCTCTGCAGGTCTTCTCACCTTAGCCTCTGGAGTAGATGGGACTACATGTTCACTCCTACATGCCTGTCTAATTTTTGTAATTTTTTTTTTTGTAGAGATGGGGTTTCACCATGTTGCCCAGGCCGGTCTCAAACTTCTGGGTTCAAGCGTTCATCCCGCTTTGGCCTCATAAACTGTGGGGATTATAGGCATAAGCCATTGTGCCTGGCTACAAGTTCTTTTTTTGTGTGTGTGTGAGATGGACTTTAGCTCTTGTTGCCCAGGCTGGAGTGCAGTGAAACGATCTCGGCTCACTGCAACCTCTGCTGCCCGGGTTCAAGTGATTCTCCTGCCTCAGCCTCCTGGGTAGCTGGGATTACAGGCATGTGCCACCACACCTGGCTAATTTTCCTGGGTAGCTGGGATTATAGGCATGCTCCATCATGCCTGGCTAATTTTTATATTTTTAGTAGAGACGGGGTTTCACCATGTTGCTCAGGCTGATCTCAAACTCCTGACCTCAAATGATCCACGCTCCTCGGCCCCCCAAAGTGCTGGGATTACAGACGTGAGCCACCGCGCCCGGTCTACAAGTTTTTACTTCACTTGGGCAAACACCTAGTTTTGGGATTACTGGGCCAAGTGTACCTATGACTTAATAAGCAATTGCCAAACTGCTTTCCAAAGTGACTATACCACTTTGTCTTCCCACCAGCAGTACATGTGTGTTTGCCAACAGTATTGTCAGTAGTCTTTATTTTAGCCTTTCTGAAAGGTGTGCATAGTTTTTTCTACTATCAACAGTGAATGAATATTCTTATACTTATATCCTTTGTAAGTAGGTGTGATTATATCTGTAAGATACATTCTTAGAAGTAGATTTGATGAGTCAAAGGGTGTGAAAATCTGATTAGATATTGACAAACTGCCTTCTGGATGGTGGTGTTGATTGCCTACCTACCAATTATGTATGGCAGTGCCTGTTTCGACATATCCCCAGCAATTCAGTGTGTTACTCAATGTCAGTGCATGTTTTTAATGTATGTATAAAGGTATTTATTTTTTCAGAGATGGGGTCTTGCTCTGCTGCCCAGGCTGGAGTCCACTGGTGCAGTCATAGCTCACTACAGCCTTGAACTCCTGGACTCCAGCAATCCACCTGCCTCAGCCTCCTGAGCAGCTAGGAACACAGGCGTGTGCCACCATGCCCAGCTACTTTTTTTTTTTTTTAAAGACATGGGTTCTTGATTTGTTGGTTTGGCTGGTCTCAAACTCCTGGCTTCAACTGATCCTGTCGCTTCAGCCTCTCAAAGTGCTGGGGTTACAGGCATGAAGTGCTGTGCCTGGTCATTAGTACATGTTTTTTGTTTGTTTGTGAGACAGAGTCTTTCTCTGTCGCCCAGGTTGGAGTGCAGTGGCGCATTCTCAGCTCACTGAAACCTCTGCCTCCCAGGTTCAAGTGTTTCTCATGCCACAGCCTCCCAAGTAGCTGGGATTACAGGTGTGTGCCACCACACCCAAATAATTTTTTGTATTTTTAGTAGAGACAGGGTTTCACTATGTTGACCAAGCTGGTCTTGAACTCCTCCTGGCCTCAAGCAATCCGCCTGTCTCAGCCTCCCAAAGTGCTGGGATGACAGCCATGAGCCACCACACCTGGCCAGTATGTTTTTAAATACAATTTTACTTGAGACAATTGCATGTAAGTATCCATCTCATAGGGTTGTTAGTGAATACTTAATGTAAAGCTTTTACAGCAGTCGTTGCCATACAGAGAGTATAATGAATGTTAGCTACCGTATGATTACCACTGCCAATCAGTCAATCACATTATTATTTGCCTCTCTCTCTGAGTTCCTCATCAACATATTCAGGAGTTTTTTGGATATAAACTTTCTCAAACCGTGTTTTTGCTCTGCTCGCACATCAACACACCAATAATCAACACAGAATACTTCTGTGGACCCCAGAAATGTGTGGGGAAATCCCCCCACCAGCAAGCACACAATTTTTTTTTTTAGGTTTAGCCTCACTCTGTCACCCATAGCATGATCTCTGCTCACTGCAACCTCTGCTTCCCAGGTTCAAGCGATTCTCCTGGCTCAGCCTCTTGAGTAGCTGGGATTATAGGTGCATGCCACCACACCCAGCTATTTTTTGTATTTTTAGTGGAGACAAGGTTTCACCATGTCACCAGGCTAGTGTGGAACTCTTGACCTCAAGTGATCCACCCACCTTTGCCTCCCAAAATGCTGGGATTACAGACTTGAGCCATTGCGCCTGGCCAGCAAACAATCATTTCTGCAGCTGATGCCAGCTGGGTGTCCTTCAATTTAAGTCTGACATCTTCGACCTGAAAATAGTGTCATTTCCCACAGGGTGAGAGCTCAGTCCCCAAGACTGCCCTCCTTCAGACACCAGTCGCAAGTCTGTCTGGGCCTCTGAAACTTCTGATGGACCGCCTTCAAGTTGGAGCTTCCACAACCCCCATTTTGGGTTCCATTAATTTGCTGGAGTGGCTCGAAGAATTCAGGGAAACTTAATTTTGTCTATACAGATGAAGTGACACATAGGGCAAAGTATAGGGGAAGGGGTGTGGAGCTTCCATGCTTTCCCTGAATGCAACACCCTTCAAGAACCTCCATGTGTTCTGCTATCCAGAAGTTCTCCCAACCCAGTTCTCTTGGGTTTTTATGGGACACTTTATTACATAGGTGTGATTGAACACCGTATAGAAATGTGATTGGACAGGCCAGGCGTGGTGGCTCACGCCTGTATTCCCAGCACTTTGGGAGGCCAAGGTGGGCGGATCACCTGAGGTCGGGAGTTCAACACCAGCCTGACCAACATGGAGAAACCCCATCTCTACTAAAAATACAAAATTAGCTGGGTGTGGTTGTACATGCCTGTAATCCCAGCTACTTGGGAGGCTGAGGCAGGAGAATTGCTTGAGCCCAGGAGGCAGAGGTTGCGGTGAACCGAGATCGTGCCATTGCACTCCAACCTGGGCAACAAGAGTGGAACTCTGAAAAAAATTAGCCAGGCATGGTGGTGCACACCTGTAATCCCAGCTACTTGGGTGGTTGAGACGGGAGAATCGCTTGAACCCAGGAGGGAGAGGTTGCAGTGAACGGAGATTGTACCACTGCACTCCAGCCTGGGCGACAGAGCAAGACTCCGTTTAAAAAAAAAAAAAAAAGAAATCTGATTGGACAGAAAGTGCATGATCTAAACCCATCAAAGGCTGTCTGCTCAGACTTTTCTTGGCCTCTCTGTGCAGCATTTCTTCCGTGAGGGTACCGGGCAGAACCCTTTCTGGAATGAGGGTCTTTTGACCCACAGTCAGATTAGAGTCCTGCTTGAGGCAGGTCAGAGGTGGACAGGAGAAGATCAGAGAGGGAGATTCTGTTTCCTGAGGGCTAAATGCCTCAACATTATAATGAGGAGAATGGGAGTTAGATGCCAGGCTCTCAACTGCCTCAGTCCCCGCCCTCCCTGCCGTCTCACTCAACTGGGCCTTCCGAGAGCGCTCGCTGATTGGTGGAGTCTCTGGTCGACATTCACCACCCACTCAACCGCAGAGCTCATAAACTGAGAGGGGCGGAAGTAGGCGGGGCGAGAGCTGTGCGCCTATTGGCTACAGACCACGCCGCAGGGTGAGTGGGGCGGAGCTGCGCGTGCAGAAACTCTATGGGGAGGACTAGCAAACAATCCGTTTAAACAAGTCTTGGAGGTGATGAGGATTCATGCTCAAGTTTGAGAACCGCAGGGTTAATAGGTGGTAACTACTAGCAGTTGGTACTTGAGGCTGCAGAGACAACGAAAAACTCAGCTGGCTAAAGTTAAGCACTAAGGTGCCAGCAGCACCCCACTGTCAGAATCCTACTGTTCTAAGGAATTAACTCATAGTTGTCTTTAAAACAACGAGGCCAGTGGGCGCAGTGGCTCATGCCTGTAATCCCAGTACTTTGGGAGGCTGAGGCGGGTGGATCATGAGGTCAGGAGATGGAGACCATCCTGGCCAACATAGTGAAACCCTGTCTCTACTAAAAATACAAAAATTAGCCAGTCGTGGTGTCGCACACCTGTAATCCCAGCTATTCGGGAGGCTGAGGCAGGAGAATTGCTTGAACCAGGGAGCCTGGAGATTGCAGTGAGCCGAGATCGTGCCACTGCACTCCAACCTGGCGACAGAGCGAGATTGTTTCAAAATAACAACAACGAAAAACCCAACACCTTTTCACTCCCTAAAGGGTTGTGGATTATCAAAGGTTTGTGTTTTTTTTTTTGGTTGGTTGGTTGGTTGGTTGTTTTAAACAGAGTCTCACTCTTTCGCCCAGGCTAGAGTGCAGTGGCACCATCTCAGCTCACTGCACCCTCCACCTCCCAGGTTCAAGTAATTCTTGTGCCTCAGCCTCCCAAGTTGCTGGGACTACAGGTGCGTGCCACCACACCCGGCTAATTTTTTGTATTTTTTTAGTAGAGAGGGGGATTTCACCTTGTTAGCCAGGATGGTCTCGATCTGCTGATCTCGTGATCCGCCCGCCTCAGCCTCCCAAAGTGCTGGGTTACAGGCATGAGCCACCATGCCCTGCCATCAAGGTTTTTACACAGTAACCCAACAGACTTTTTTTATGGAATGTAGTTGTTTTCTTTAATCATCTTTCTAGACCAGAGGTTGTTAGTGACAAGCAGAACCTGTGTGCAGTGGCAGACACTCTTGAAAATATATGAGAGACTGGGGCTTAAGTTCAGGTCTCAGTAAGCAACTATAATCCTATCCCCTGCCTTTTCCCCTCACTAAAGAATTATGTATTGGCCAGGCACGGTGGCTGACACCTGTAATCCCAACACTTTGGGAGGCTGAGGTGGGTGGATCACGAGGTCAGGAGATTGAGACCATCCTGGCCAACACAGTGAAACCCCGTCTCTACTAAAAATACAAAAAAGAATTAGTTGGGCGTGGTGGCACGTGCCTGTAGTCCCAACTACCCTGGAGGCTGAGGCAGGAGAATTGCTTGAACCTGGGAGGCAGAGGTTGCAGTGAGCTGAGATCGTGCCACTGCACTCCATCCTGGGTGAAAGAACGAGACTGTGTCTCAAAAAAATAAATAAATAAATAAAATAAAAAAGAATATGTATTAGACTACAGCCCCTGACAGTGATGATGATGTAGGAATAAACTTGAATTTGCTCAAATATATTAAGACTAAATCACTGCAACATGAGAACTATATGTTTTAGTATAAACATGGCTGGTGGTAGTGTAATTGTTTAATAATTTGTCACAATGTTTAGATTAAGAGCTGCTTGAGAGCTGTTTTTGTACCATTTATCTTTTCAACATTTCTTTTCAAAGTATGCCTAAGAATGACAAATTTACTCTGTAACTGAAGCCTTAATATTTTATATCGAACAGTTTTAAAGGACACCTTGGAAAAAAAGGGGGTATTAGGGCATTTAAAAGCAAGGATCCGAGCTGAAGTTTTCAATGCCCTAGATGATGACCGTGAACCCCGACCATCATTGTCTCATGAAAACCTTCTAATTAATGAATTAATTCGAGAGTATTTAGAATTCAACAAATATAAGTATACAGCATCTGTCCTCATAGCAGGTAAGTGGTTATTATTTATCACATAAAATCTGTTTCTCCCCTTTCCCCAATTCTCAGAAACTGTTTATCCTAGAAATCTAATTCCCTTACCAGATAGTGCCATCTGGGTGACTGGGACACAAAAATCACATGGGTTCTTTCTGTAGCTTAAACAGATTCTTACAAGAGAAAATACATAACTAAATAATGACTTAAACTAGGCATATACTTGGAAAAATCATCTATAATTCCTGTAACCGAGAATAAACAATTGTTGACGTTTTGTCCTGTTTGCCACCAGTTTTTTCCTGTGTATTAAGCTTTAAAAATATACGCTGATTAAGTATATTATTTGTTAAAAAATAGGCTGGGTAGGTGGCTCACACCTGTAATCTCAGTGCTTTGGGAGGCCGAGGCAAGATTACTTGAGCCCAGGAGTTCGCGACCAGCCTGGGCAACACAGGGAGACCCCATCTCTTGAAAAGAGTTTTTAAAATTAGCCATGCATGGTGGCACGTGTCTGTTGTCCTAGCTGAGGCTGAGCAGGGGTCGGGGAGGGGGTGATCATGTGAGCCCATTGCTCTGGGCTTTAGTGAGCCATGATCGCATCACTGCACTCCAGTCTGGGCAACAGAGAGAGACCCTGTCTCTTTTTTCTTTTTCCAGAGACAGAATCTCGCTCTGTTGCAAAGGCTGGACTGCAGTGGTGCGATCATGGCTTATTGCAACTTTCACCTCCTGGGCTCAAGCAGTCTTCCTGCGTCAGTCTCCCGAGTAGCTGGGACCACAGGTGCATGCCTCCATGCCCAGCTAAATTTTTTAATTATTTATAGAGATGAGCTCTCACTATGTTGCCCAGCCTGGTATTGAACTCCTGGGCTCAGGTGATCCACCTATCTCACACTCCCCAAATGCTGGGATTACAGGCATGAGCCACTGCACCCAACCCCTGTCTCTTTCTTTTTCTTTCTTTTTTTTTGAGACGGAGTCTCACTCTATTGTGATCTCAGCTCACTGCATCCTCCGCCTCCCGGGTTCAAGCAGTTCTCCTGCCTCAGCCTCCCGAGTACCTGGAACTACAGGTGTGTGCTACCAGGCCCGGAGAATTTTTGTATTTTTTAGTAGAGACGGGGTTTCACCATATTGGACAGGCTGGTCCAACTCCTGTCTCTTAAAAAAAAAAACCTGTCCCTGTCTATATATAGATATGTAGATATATGTCTATTTGTGTGTGTGTGTGTGTGTATCTATATAGATAGATAGATAGATAGATAGATAGATAGATAGATAGAGATAAAACTTTGAAATATTACTACTATGTAGTGCTTAGGTACATTTACAAATGTATGTATCTAAAAGCATGGTATTTATAAAGGACTAGGCTGGTATATTAGGTTGTTTTTGGATTGCTATAAATAAACACCTGAGACTGGGTAATTTATGAAGAAAAGAGGGTTTTTTGTTTGTTTGTTTGTTTGTTTGTTTTGAGACAGAGTCTTGCTCTGTCACCCAGGCTGGAGTGTGGATTGATCTCGGCTCACTGCAACATCTACCTCCTGGGTTCAAGTGATTCTCCTGCCTCAGCCTCCCAAGTAGCTGGGACTACAGGCCATGCCCGGCTAATTTTTTGTATTTTTAGTAGAGACAGGGTTTCACCGTTAGCCAGGATGGTCTCAGTCTCCTGACCTCGTGATCCGCCCGCCTCGGCCTCCCAAAATGTTGGGATTACAGGCGTGAGCCACCGCACCCGGTTGAAGAAAAGAGGTTTACTTGGCTCACGGTTCTGCAGATTGTACAAGCATGGCACTGGCATCTGCTTAGCTTCTGGGAGGCCTCAGGGAGCTTTTGCTCACTGCGGCAAGCACGTTACATGGTGAAAGCAGGGGCCAAGGGTGGGGAAGGTTAGTGCCACACACTTATACATGACCAGTTCTCATGAGAACCCACTCACTGTGGTAAGGACAGCACCAGGCCATGAGGGATCCACCCCCATGACCCAAACAACTCCCGCCAGGTCCCACTTCCAACACTGGGGAGTGCATTGCAACATGAGATTTGGGCGGAGACAAATATCCAGACTCTAGCAGCGGGAAACTCCAAACTCATCCTAGTGATAGGAGGCAGAGAATGATATTGGGGGTTGGGGGTGGGGAGATAAAGATAAATTCCCTTTATCTGTTGAATTTTATTTCTTGAGAAATAAATTTGCTCTTCAAGTGTAACAGTTATTGAGTGGTGAGAATATTTTTAATATCTTCTGCTGACTTTTTAAATGTCTTCTTTCAAAAAAGTGAGGAGAGACTGGATGGATATAAATAAGTCAGAATCCTGGTTACCCCTGGACTTGGTGGGGTGGGGGATGCAGCTGGGGGTTGGTCTGAGGCACCTTGAATGTGTGTCATCGGATTCCCTCATTTCAGGTTCCATCTCTGCTTTGACTACTTCATGCCTCAGCAAAGAAGCGAGGCCAGGAAGTAGATTTTGCAAGAGAGAATGAATTCTTTGTGAAGTTAGAATTTTTCATTACAGATCCTTTATTTAATATTAAACATACGTCTGAACTACATAAAGACTCATGATTTTTATGGTTTAAGGATCTTTGATATCAGCATCTCTGCTTTCCTTTGTTTGTTATAGATGGCTGTATGATACCAGTTACACCCAGAAAAGAAGAAATTATGAAAATAGCGGGGACTTGGGCTTCACCAGAATGAAATATAGTGACAGTTAGTCAAGTTTTCATATTAAATGGTTTGGCTTTTTTAAAAAAACTGGGATATAATTTACATACAATAAAATTTACCTTTTAAACTGTACAGTTCTATACTTTAGTCAAATGCCTGCAGTTGTGTAATGACTACCAGATCACAATCAAGATATCACCAGCCTTTTTGGCACCAGGGACTGGTTTCGTGGAAGACAATTTTTCCATGGACCTGGGAGGATGGTTCGGGATGATTCAAGCATACTCCATTTATTGTGCATTTTATTTCTATGATTATGTTGTAATATATAATGAAATAATTATAACTCACCATAATGTAGAATCAGTGGGAGCCCTAAGCCTGTTTTCCTGCAACTAGATGGTCCCATCTGGGGGTGATGGGAGGCAGTGAGAGATCATCAGGCCTTAGATTCTCATAAGGAGTGCACAGCCCAGATCCCTCGCATGCGCAGTTCACAATAGGGTTCACACTTCTATGAGAATCTAATTCTGCCAACAGGAGGCAGAGCTCAGGCAGTGATGCTAGTGATGGGCAGCAGCTGTAAACACAGATCAAGCTTCCCTCACTTGCTTGCCCACTCCTCACCTCCTGCTGTGTGGCCCAGTTTCTAATCTGTGGCCCGGGGGTTGGGGACCCCTGCTGTAGATGGAACCGTACATGATGTAGCCTTTTGAGTCTGCCTTTTTTCACTTAGTGTAATACGTTCAAGATTCAGCCATGTTTGTTTTTCCTTTGAACACTGTTCTATTGTGTGGCTGTGCTAGTTTGCTCATCTATGACCAGTTGATGGGCACTGAGTTGTTTCTAGTTTTAGCAGTTAGGAATCAAGCTGCCATAAACATTTACATACAGGTTTTTGTGAGAACATAAGTTTTCATTAATCTTGGGTAGAAAGCTAAGAGTGAGATTGCTGGGTTGTGTGGTTAAGTGCACGCTCACCTTTATAAGAAAACTGCTCAACTGTTTTCCAAAGTGCCTGTACCATTGTGCTTTCCCACCAGCAAAGTGTGAAAGTTCCAGCTGCCCCACACTTCAGGTTAACTTTAATTTTTATTTATAAGTATTGTCACCAAGTGGATATTCTTTTCAAAAATAAGTTATTGATAAACAGACTTCCAAAATTTAGTATTATAATTTGGATATAGAAATGGTATTTTTCCAACCAAACACTGGGGAATTTAAAAAGTGAATTTATGTTAAACTGTATTAAGACATGCATTTAACAAAAGAGATATTTTGAAAGTCATAAAATCACAGGCAATTTGATCTGTCTTGGTGTGTGTTGTCATCATTCTTCCAAAATCTAAAAAGTGTATGTCTGGTAAATGTGATTCTTTTCAAAATCTTATTTGCTTTTTAGTTTAATAGACTCAGTGTTCTCATGAATTTATTTCTCCCAGAATCTGGTCAACCTGTAGTTCCATTGGACAGACAGTTTCTCATCCATGAACTAAATGCATTTGAAGAATCAAAGGATAATACAATGTAAGAATTTTTTTTAAAGAAGTTTCCACATATTGTATTGAGTCATAATTGCACCATGGTGGTTTTACTTCATTTTAATTCAAGTATTTATTCAGATCTAGTGTGTGTCAAGCATTGTCCTAAATCCAGGGTGTGCAGCAGTGAATAAGTCAGATGAGATCTGTGTTTGCTGAAGCTAAAATTACATGGCTTCAGAGTGACAAAGCATCTTCTTTCTGGAGTTAGCTCCTTTTGACTTCTTGATCCTTTGTCCTTCTAAGGCTTTGTTTGTTTGTTTTTAAATTCATAATTTCAACTTTTATTTGTATTTTCAAATTATTTTTGTAGAGGCAAGGCCTTGCTTTGTTGCCCAGGCTGGTCTCGAACTCTTGACCTCAAGTGATCTTCCTGCCTTGGCCTCCCAAAGTGCTAGGGTTGCAGGCGTGAGCCCCCCATGCCTGGCCTCTGAGACTTTGCCTTGTCAGTTGTTTTCTTCATATTTAACTCTTCCTTCACTCCAACTTAGGAATGTACTCAGATCTCTCCTCTCCTAAAAAAAAACAAAAACAAAAACAAAAACTATGAACTTCCAACCCCAAGCTTCTGCTTGAATACCTTTTTCTACCAAGATTACTGAATCAGCCCACTGCTTTCGTTACTATTACTCTGTCCTTTGCCCTCTGTGTACCTCCTCTCACCAACTATGCTCTTGAAAAGGAGGATGACCACTTTCTAGTTTTCTTAGTTTTTTTCTATTTCAGTGTTTCTTAAACTTTTTCTGGAGAGTCCCTGTATAGCCAAAAAAAAAAAAAAAAAAAAAAAGTACATAGGAGACCTGAGAACATAGCTTAAAGCAGCCTTTTTTTAAATCTAGAACTTTCTTTGAAGCCTTACGTTTTCTCATCTTAAAAGTTCTTAAGGCCAAGTGAGGTATCTCGTGCCTGTAATGCCAGCACTTTGGAAGGCTGAAGTGGATGGATCACTTGAGCTCAGGAGTTCAAGACCAGCCTGGACAACATGGGGAAACCCCATCTCTAGCCAGACGCGGTGGTTCATGCCTGTAGTCCCAGCACTTCAGAGGCTGAGGCAAGCGGATCACCTGAGGTCAGGAGTTTGAGACCAGCCTGGTCAACATGGCGAAACTCCATCTCTACTAAAAATAACAAAAAGATTAGCAAGGCATGGTGGCGTGTGCCTGTAGTCCCAGCTGCTAGGGAGGCTCAGGCATGATAATCGCTTTAACCTGGGCAGCAGAGGTTGCAGTGAGCCAAGATCACACCACTGCACTCTAGCCTAGGTGACAGAATCAGACCCTGTCTCAAAAAAAAAAAAAAAGTTCTGAAAGTTGTTTGCTTTACTATATAAATGTTTTAAATGACATTCCAGTTAAATCTAACTCTCCCACAAATCCTTGTGTAAAATTAATGTTCCAGGATCATATACTACCTTTGTCATTGTGTGTATAGTGAAGTCCCTATTGCTTAGCGTAGCACTTTACACCTCTTTCTACCCGTCTGTTGTTGTATCTGCTCACACCTGATTTCTGATTGTGTCTGGAAGACACTTTGCAACTTTATGCTGCTTTGCCTTGTAAACCATTCCCTTATCCTAGAAACCCTACATCACCTTTCTCCCTCTTAACTTCTATTGGAGCATCTTAACTTCTATTGGAGCATCTTTCCTTTCTTTTGGCCCTGTTCAGATAGTAACTCCTTTATGGCATTTTCCTCTTTCTCTTCCTCTCATCTTCCCGTGTTTCTTTTTTTTTCTTTTTTCCTTTTTGTGAGATAGGGTCTCGCTCTGTCGCCCATGCTGGAGTGCAGTGGCCCCATCTCAGCTCACCGCAATCTCCTCCTGGGTTCAACCGATTCTGCCTCAGCCTCCTGAGTAGCTGGGATTACAGGTGTGCACCACCATGCCCAGCTAATTTTTTTTCATATTTTTTTGTAGAGATGGGGTTTCACCATGTTGGCCAGGCCGGTCTCGAACTCCTGGCCTCAAGTGATCTGCCCACCTCCACCTCCCAAAGTGCTGTGAGGTTTTTTTGTTTGTTTTTTCAAGGCAGGGTTTCACTCTGTTGCCCAGGTCTCTAGAGTGCAGCGGCTTGATCATGGCTCACTGCAGCCTCGAACTCCTGGGCTCAAGCGATTCTCCCACCTCAGCCTCCCATGTAGCTGGAATTACAGGCATACGCTGGCATGCACCATCATGCCTGGCCAATTTTTGTATTTTTTTTACCATGTTAGCCAGGCTGGTCTCCAATTCCTCAGCTCAAGTTATCCACCTACCTTGGCCTTCCAAAGTGTTGGGATTACAGGCATGAGCCACTGCACCTGGTAACAAGTGTTTTGAAAAGTATAAAAATTGTATAATTGAGAACAGTGGGAAAAAAAATTGGGGGAATCTAAGCGTGACTTAGGATGAGCAGTGAGTTATTACATCATTTAATACAAGACATCATTTTACATTTAGCAGTTGATGGAAATAAGCAATGACTATACTCCTACTGGCTTCTTGGTAGCTTTTGAGATACCTACTTCAGATGAAAGTATTAAGAAGTTTGTGCTCACTTTAACAGCACATAAACTAAAATTGGAGCGGTACAGAGATTAGCATGGCACCGGCAAAGGGATGACACGCAAATTCGTGAAATGTTTCATATTTTTTTAAAAAAGAAGGCCGGGTGCATTGGCTCACACCTGTAATCTCAGCACTTTGGGAGGCCGAGGCGGGCGGATCACGAGGTCAGGAAATGGAGACCATCCTGGCTAACACGGTGAAACCCCGTCTCTGCTAAACATACAAAAAATTAGCCGGGCAAGGTGGCGGATGCCTGTAGTCCCAGCTACTTGGGAGGCCGAGGCAGGAGAATGGGCATCAAACGGGGAGGTGGAGCTTGCAGTGAGCCGAGATCGTGCCACTGCACTCAGCCTGGGCGACAGAAGCGAGACTCCGTTTCAAAAAAAAAAAGAAGTAAGTTTGAGAGAGGATGAGGAAGCAAAAAAAAAAAAAAGGTGCTAAAACGGCTTTATTTTTTAAAAGTTAGGTAACTTCTTTAAGCCCTTGTTTCTCACACTTCAGTGATTGGCATTCACAGAGTTTGCCATAGTCACATATTACTCATATTATTTACTTACAGATCTGCAGTGCTGCATCTGAAACCACTGAGGCCAGATACATGTTTGAAAATCCAAATGCTTTCGGGTTTTAAAATGACATGCCTGTAGTCCTAGCTACTTAGGAGGGTGAGGCAAGAAGATTACTTAAATCCAGGAGATTGAGGCTGCAGTGAGCCATGATCTTGCTGCTGCACTCCAGTGTGGGCCACACAGCGAGAGTTCTTTTTTTTTTTTTTTTTTTGAGACAGAGTCTCGCTCTGTCGTCCAGGCTGGAGTGCAGTGGCGTGATCTCGGCTCACGGCAAGTGCCGCCTCCCAGGTTCAAGCGATTCTCCTGCCTCAGCCTCCCAAGTAGCTGGGACTATAGACGCATGCCACCACGCCTGGCTAATTTTTTGTATTTTTAGTAGAGACAGGGTTTCACCGTGTTAGCCAGGATGGTCTCGATCTCCTGACCTCATGATCCTCCTGCCTCGGCCTCCCAAAGTGCTAGGATTACAGGTGTGAGCCATCAGCCCGAGACTTCAATTCTTTAAAAAAAAAAAAAAAAAGTAATATGGTACATCTACCAAATACTACATGTATGTGCCAGGGAGTCCTAAAGTAGTATTCCACAATCACATTAATATTTTCTTTCTCTTTTTTTTTTTGAGTGCAATGACATGATCTCAGCTCACTGCAACCTCTGCCTCTTGGGTTCAAGTGACTCTTCTGCCTCAGCCTCCTGAGTAGCTGGGATTACAGGAGCATGCCACCACACCCGGCTAATTTTGTATTTTTAGTAGATATGGGGTTTCTCCATGTTGGTCAGGCTGGTCTTGAACTCCCGACCTCAGGTGATCCTCCTGCCTTGGCCTCCCAAAGTGCTGGGATTACAGGCTTGAGCCACCACACCCAGCACATTAATGTTTTCACACAAAGTAAGATAAAGTCTGTAATAGCCTTGTTAGGTCAACCCTTGCCATCTGATGATTTTTTGCCAGATATATGAAGAGAATCCAGTTTTCAGAATTTTGCATTTCAGAATTACAGGCAAGTTATTGTGAGGCCGCACTTTTCTTTATCTTTTTGAAACTTATTTTAAAAGATAAACCTTAATCCATGAATTTGCAAGTTGCCTCTCCCTTCTGCACTCAAGCGATCCTCTCACCTCAGCCTCCCAAGTAGCTGGGACCACAGGTGCATATTACCTTCTGTGGCTAATTTAAAATAAAATTGCTGTAGAGCTAGGGGACTCGCTATGTTGTTCAGGCTGTCTCAAACTCCTGTTTGAGGCCAGGCTGGCCCCCCAAAGTCCTGGGATTACAGGCCTGAGCCCCCATGTCCAACCCAAAATTTTAATCACAAGTAAATTTTTTTGAATATTTATTTAAAAAATAAAACTTTTAACATTTAAAAATCATCTTGAACCAGTTAACACTTTGGAGAAGATTAAAGTAAACAAAGAGACCTGTTTTATATTACTAGGTGACGCTTTCATAAGAGTTGCGGCATCTTATTAAATTAAAAAACTTACTTTCCTGGTTTCCCTGTGGCATGGAAAAATTAGTGTGATATTATTCCAGAATTTGGTAGCTTAAAACAACAACATAGATTATTTGTGGAATATTCAGGGATTTGGGATTGGCTTAGTCACGTAAGTCTAGCTCAGGCTCCCCCTTGAGGTTGGAGTCAAGATGCCAGCCAGGGTTGTAGTCGGAAGCCTTGAATGTGGCTGAACTATCTGCTTCCAAACTCATAATGATATTGACAGGCGGCCTCAATTCCTTAGTGCATGTAATTTTCCAGGGCTGCTGAAGTGTCCTGAGGCATCTGACTTCTCCCAAAGGCAGCAATCCAAGAGAGAAAGCAAGGAGGAAGCTGCAGGGCCATTACCACGTGGCCTCTGAAGTCAGCTTTGTGCCAGTTAGAAGTGAGTTCAGCTCACACTCAGAGGGCAATGAGATTCCATCTTTGGAAGGGAGTGTCGTACTGTAAACCATTATACCAGCTAGTAAATAGATACATATCTCAAAAAATAAATCCTCCCCACAAATATATACACCTACTATGTACCCACAAAAATTAAAAATAAAGATTAAATCCTTTTAATTGTGTTTTCAAACTTGAGATTGGAAACAAAGGAAAACATTTCCATTGTACCACTCTTGATTGTCAGCAGAGCAGCTTTCCTTGATGCAGGAGTACTAATATAAATTCCCAGGCAGCACACTGTAAGGAAAACAATATGGGATTTGGGGTTCAAGTGTAAACTTTGTTTACTATCTGGGGGAATCTCTAGCAAATCTCCTGGCTGTGGTTTTCTCCTTTATAAATTGCGGTTGATGATCTTGACATTACACGATGAGGATTAGATGAGAAGAGGTATATGTTCTGTAAACTATAAAGAAGATTTTAAAATATTAGGTAATATAAATATTAATCTAAATAAATGTTAGCTACCCAGGAGCTAACATTTATATACCATTTCATATGTGCCAGGCACAGTAAAAAACACTTGACATTTATTAACTCATTTAGTGCATAACAGCCCTATAAGGGAGGGACGGTGCTTATCCTAATTTATAAAGGAAGAAACATTTATGAGGCTGGAGAGGTTAAGAATCTTACACAGAGTCCCACAGCTAGCAAATGGCAAAGCCAGGATTTGAACTCAGGTCACCTGGCTCTCAGGACCTAAGACTTTTTCAGGGCAAGGACTTATTAATCAAGAGGTGTTTATTGAATACCTGTTGTGTATTAGATGGGGTTAGGTATTGGGAAATACTCTACTGGACTTTGGAGTTTAAAAGATAGATTCCTGTGGATTGATAGAAATGATATTTCAGTGTAGATGAGGTTTAAGTTGTTAACATGTTTTCTCTGGGTTTTAAAATTGTCGTGAAATTAAGTGGTACTCTTAAATTTAAAAGTATGAACAATTTGCATTTTGGATAATCATGCAGCTTTTTAAAGTCTAGTGAATCACTTGGTCTTTTTGATGTCAGAGGTTACCTTTTAAAGAATAAATGTTTTAAGCTTTTCCCGTTTATGCAGATTTATTAGCTTTTGGTTTTGTTTTGTTTTCTTCCTGCTATAGACCTCTTTTATATGGGATTTTAGCCCATTTCTTGCGTGGAACTAAGGATGGCATCCAGAATGCATTTCTGAAAGGGCCTTCACTTCAGCCTTCAGACCCAAGTCTTGGCAGACAACCTAGTAGAAGAAAGCCAATGGGTATGAGTTTTCCAAGATTCATCATTTAGCTGTCAGCAAATATGTTTTCTTCCTATATATTTTTCTTTTGGAGTCTTTACTGAGCTTTTGAGTCATAGTTTAATTCTGCTTATATCTAATATGGCTAGCCTATGTTACTCCAAGAAACAGAATGCTTTTTGTAAAGAATCTTGGACAGGGAAGGGTGGGAGGCATAACTGGGCAGAATTCTTAGATGTCATTTCTTTATAGAAGTATTTAAAACTCTGGGCCAGGCACAGTGGCTCATGCCTGTAATTCCAGCAGTTTGGGAGGCCGAGGCAGGTGGATCGCTTGAGGCCAGGAGTTTGAGACTAGCCTAAGTGACATGGTGAAACCCCATCTCTATTTTTTTTAATTAAAAAATTATATTAATTAAATTTTAAAAAAATAAAAAAATACTGAAAACTCCAATTTTCATGTAAATTGTAAGTATTTGGAGCAGCTTAGATCCTTGGTATACTGAATAAATAGCTTTTTATCAAGTGATTATTTTTTTTCCTCTCCATGACTGCAAAATAAAAGGTAAGATTGCTAAATACAGATAGAGAAGTCATTTGCATTTTTAGGATACTGTTTATGTTACAGTGGAAGTTACCTACAAGTTACAGATTGTTAGGAGAATCGCCCACATTTCTTTCAGATTGCCTGTTTTTTAAATGAGCTTTTGGTAGCTTTTAAATTTTTATGTATTTTTTTGAGACATAAAAATACATAAATTTTTATGTATTTTTTCTAGTCACTCTGTCGCCTGACTAGAGTGCAGTGGTGCTATTATAGCTCACCGTAACCTTGAACTGCCGGGCTCAAGCAATCCTCTCACCTTCTTGCCTCAGCTTCCCAAGTAGCTAGGACTTCAGGCACCACACCCAGCTAATTTTTTAATTTTTGTGGACATGGAAGTCTCAACCGTGTTCAGTAGGCTGGTCTTGAACTCGGTCTTAAGTGATTTCCCACCTCGGCCTCTCAGAGTGTGGGGGTTACAGGCACGAGCCTGTACCTGGCCCTGACTTATTTTGATTATCCCAGCAATGGGATCCCATTTTCACCATTTGAATTGAGTGGGTTATAGCTCAGTGTTTGCAGTTGTGGTAGAGAGCTGATCAATTTTTTTTTTTTTTTTTTGAGACAGAGTCTCGCTCTGTCGCCCAGGCTAGAGTGTAGTGGTGTGATCTCGTCTCACTGTAAGCTCTGCCTCCTGGGTTCATGCCATTCCCCTGCCTCAGCCTCCCAAGTAGCTGGGACTACAGGGGCCCATCACCACACTCGGCTAATTTTTTGTATCTTTAGTGGAGACAGGGTTTCCCTGTGTTAGCCAGGATAGTCTTGATCTCCTGACCTCATGATCCACCCACCTTGGCCTCCCAAAGTGCTGGGATTACAGGCTTGAGCCACCGCGCCCAGCCAAGAGCTGGTCAATTTTTAAGGACAGTTAAAGGTGGGGTTTAGGCTGCCAATTATCAGAACAAATGTAAATCTTGAATGTTGACACGAACTTTTAGGAAACGCCTAAAATGTGGATTGCCTTTGTAGTTTCCTAAACTGCTATGACCAGTAGTGACCATGTTAGATGCTTGGTGTCTCTTGAGGTCTGAAAGTAAACAGTGAATCAGGATAACCTATTTTGGAGGTGGTTTCTGACTGCACTAGGAGATATCTTTCTATATATGTTAGAATGCTGAACTGGATGGAATGTTGGAAAATAAGTCATTCCCACCTACTTATTTCATAGTTGAGAAAACTTTAAGAAGGTTCCAATACTAAGAGGTTAAGTAACTCATCTAAGGCCTGTAGCAGATAATTAGTAGCAGAATCAGCACATTTGATTGCTGTTCCCGTATACCTTTCCACATATAGATTATGGAGAAGTTTTCCAAATTCTCTTTTTAGGGATTGGTAAGGAACTGACATTACTGCCTACTAATTGGCAAGTACTTAACGAGCAAAATAAAACATTAATAGTGCAAGTACATGAGTAAATCTCTAAATTTTTTAAATAGTAAAAAGTTCCCTTTAACTTTCCTTTCTTCCTTCTTGCCTCTCCCTAACTCCTCAATTCTTCTCCCTTTTTATAGAAGGTGTCCCTGTTAGCAGTTTGCAGGGTATTCTTTGGGACTCATTTCTATTTTATTTTATTTATTTTATTTTATTTTATTATTATTATTTAAATTTTAGATGGACTGTCACTCTGTCACCCAGGCTGGAGTGCAATGGCACAATCTCACCTCACTGCAACCTCCGCCTCCCAGGTTCAAGTGATTCTCCTGCCTCCCAAGTAGCTGGGGCTGCAGGCATGTGCTACCACACCCGCCTAATTTTTGTATTTTTAGTAGAGATGAGGTTTCACTGTGTTGGCCAGGCTGGTCTCCAACTCATGACCTCAGGCAATCCACCCCCCTTGGCCTCCCAAAGTGCTGGGATTACAGGCATGAGCCACTGCATCTGGCCATGCCCAGCCCCTTCGGGACTCATTTCTGTGTATTTAAATATATATACATTGTTATGGTGCACGTTATCCTGCAATTTGCTTTTTTTCACTTGTTGATACGTGTAGATCTCGTTTTTAACTTTGTTTCATATTCCAGAGTATTATTACAATCATCCTTTTTTTAATTTTAGAGATGAGGTCTTACTCTGTCATCCAGGTTGGAGTGCAGTGGCACAATCATAGCTCACTGTAGCCTCAAACTCCTGGGGTCAGTCTTTCCACATCAGCATCCCAAGTAGCCGGGACTATAGGGGTGCACCACTGCACCTCGCTTATTTTTTAATTTTTTGCAGTCAGGGTCTTGTCCTGTTGCCCAGGCTAGTCTCCCATCTTATAATCACTCTTATTTAGTTTTAAATATTTTGCTTTTACGGTATTGTGATGTAACATTGTATCTTTGTCCACACATTACAGTATTGTGATGTAACATTGTATCTTTGTCTACACGTTTCTCTTGTGTGGATGCCTAAAGTAGAGTTGTTGGTTCACAGGATATGCATATTTAAAAATGTAGTAGATATTGTCTAATTCCCCTCCAAAAAGGCTTTATCAGTCTATACACTTACCAAGAATATATGACAATATGGGTTTCTGAGTTCAGTTGTCACCAGTGGATATTGTACACCTTAACACTTCTTAACACAGCAACCCCAAGTCATTGATACTATCAGTCCCATAAAGAAAAATAACCGCTTGAGAAATAACTTTCTGGTTTGTAAGTTTCATAATCAGCCTTGTTAATACTCACGGCTCATGACTAGTAAGAAAGTTATAAGGAACACTATTTCCTAACCAATTTCTGTTCTTCTGAGATGAAAGCGGTAGATTACGCATACACCATAGAGAGAAAGGTATTTATGGAGGGAGGGAGGGAAAGAGACACCTAGACACACGACCTGTACACCACTAAAGTGCCAGGAACATCAGAATCGAGTTCAAGTCAGTAAAGCCACCTTGGGTGCCTGTTCTGTGGAAAGCTCTGCAGACAGCTCAGAAATGAGGATGACTGCTGAATGAATCGGGGAAGAACAGTGATTTTGCAAATTATTTTCTTGGTCATCAAAAATTTTATTGACACAACCTCTTTGTGTAGTGCCTTGAAAGTTGTCAGCCAGAATTGCATCATGTTTCAGTAACACACTTAAGCTTTCCATTTACTTCCTCAACTCTAGCTCACTGTCTCCGTAACTCTTATTTGACAGCATTGAAAAGGTTATGAAGATACTAAAATCCTTATTCTCTACATCACAGCACCTTGTCTCCACAGAAGCTCATTCAACAGAAATATCAAACCCTGAAACTAAATTGGCTTTTACTTGAAAATAAGTTCAGGCCAGGCCACGGCAGCTCACCCCTGTAATCCCAGCACCTTGGGAGGCCTAGGTGGGCAGATCACCTGAGGTCAGGAGTTCGAGACCAGCCTAGCCAACATGGTGAAACCCTGTCTCTACTGAAAATACAAAAATTAGCTGGGCGTGGTGGTGTACACCTGTAGTCCCAGCTACTCGGGAGGCCGAGGCAGGAAAATCGCTTGAACCCAGGAGGTGGAGGTTGCAGTGAGCCGAGATTGCGCCACTACACTCCAGCCTGGGCGACAGAGCGAGACTCTGTCTCAAAAAAAAAAAAAAAAAAAGGAAAGAAAGAAGTAAGTCCAAAGCATGCCAAGATGAAAAAGTGCTTCTCTCATCCAAGTTTTCAGTGCTGAAAAAAAATGAAGAGGGTTTATGTAGGCACACCCACCTTTGAAATGACAGCCAGTGCATTTGTACTGCTGCTGTTAGTGCTTGTAATCTTGAAGGCAAAGTAGTTTTTGCTATTCAACTTTATATATACATACACACACACACATTTTTTTCTTTTTTTTTTTTTTTAAGAGATGGGGTCTCACTCTGTCTCCCAGGCTGGAGTGCAGTGACACAATCATGGCTCTCTGCAGCCTTGACCTCACAGGCCCAGGTGATCCTCCCACCTCAGCCTCCCAAGTAGCTGGGACTACATTCCTGGCGAAGATTTTTATTGTAAATGAAAGACCAGATTTTTATAATAGGGACAGTCATCAGCTTAACTTTATTGCACATCTATCAAGCATACTAGACTTCATTTTTTATAACACTTTTCTAGAAGACCTAAAATTGTTGCCTTCTGAGGAAATTGTTAATTTTTTTCTGTCCAGCAAAGTTACCTAAAATAAAGGGAGAGAGATTTCCATCTGTTTGCCAGACCCTTAAAGTAGTATTGGCACTGAGAATAAGCAGCTGAGAACTAATAAAGCGTGTGTATAATCACATTGTAGAATTAGAAAACCCAGTGATAAAATTGCATTTTCTAGCAGCTTATCTAAATTTATGTATATATTTTTTTCCTATTATCAAAATTGTTGCAAGAAAGATGTTTTGTCAGTTGTAGAAAGTGTTTGGGGTTCATATATTCTCAAGAATCTAGTTTTTGCATTACATTTTTGTTGCATTAGGATATTAAGTCTCTAGGTTCTTTTTTTTTCTTCTCGAGACAAGAGTCTTGCTCTGTCGCCCAGGCTGGAGTGCAGTGGCACGATCTCGGCTCACTGCAACCTCCACTTCTGAGTTCAAGCGATTCTCCTGCCCTCAGCCTCCCAAGTAGCTGGGATTGTAGGTGCCCGCCACCACGCCTGGCTAATTTTTATATTTTTAGTAGAGACAGGGTCTCTATCTCCTGACCTCAGGTGATCCTATTTGAAGTGGTTTTCATTGTGTTGTAATTGAAGAGCTTTGGCAACCCTCAAAATGCTGATTGAACACCTTGTCCTTTGTTGCAAATTTCATTCCTTACATGTAAGAGAGAGGTTTGTAACTACTTATGCATGGGTTTACTGCAGGTTGTACTCTACTCAAAAAAAAAAGTCAAGAAACTCTTTTGAATAATTAGAGTCCCTAATGCCAGACATTTCTGATTTCTTTCTTTCTTTTTTTTTTTTTTTTTTGAGACCGAGTTTCACTCTTGTTGCCCAGGCTGGAGTGAAATGGCACGATCTTGGCTCACTGCAACTTCTGCCTCCCGGGTTCAAGCAATTCTCCTGCCTCAGCCTCCCGAGTAGCTGGGATTACAGGCGCCTGCCACCATGCCCGGCTAATTTTTGTATTTTGAGGAGACACGGGGTTTCACCATGTTGGCCAGACTAGTCTATAACTCTTGACCTCAGGTGATCCACCCACCTCGGCCTCCCAAAGTACTGGGATTACAGGCGTGAGCCACAACACTTGGCCTCTGATTTCTTCAACAGTGTTTAAAAAATAATGGGTTTTTTTCATTGTCCTAAACCATCTAAAGTACTCATAGAATATTAAATATCTAACATCCTAAGATATTTGTAGCTATGTCTACCTATCTGTGTGTTTTGACTTGGGATAAGTATTAACATTGGTTTCTGTGCATTTCAGATGACCACCTAAGAAAGGAGGAGCAGAAAAGTACTAACATTGAAGATCTTCATGTTTCTCAGGCAGTCAACAGATAATGCTTTGTTTGGGGTATCTTTCGTCTTAAAATTGCATTATTAATTAAATAACTTATTTATTGTCCCAATGTTACCAAAATGCACCACTAATGTTTGTAGAAATTTGAGTTTCTACAAAACACCCCTCATGTTTAACTACATTGGTGAATAAAAGCTAACTCTTGTCATCTAGCTTATTGGATTTGACTTGGAAAAAAAAAGTATTGTTTTTACGAAGTATTTTTTGTTTTTTTGAGATGGAGTCTCGCTCTGTCACCCAGACTGGAGTGCAGTGGCACGATCTCGGCTCACTGCAATCTCCGCCTCCTGGATTCAAGTGATTCTCCTGCCTCAGCCTCCCAAGTAGCTGGGAAAACAGGCCTGTGCCACCACACCGGAGTAGTTTTTGTATTTTTAGTAGAGATGGGGTTTCACCATGCTGGCCAGGCTGGTCTTGAACTCCTGACCTCAGGTGATCTGTGTGCCCCAGCCTCCCAAAGCGCTGGGATTACAGGTGTGAGCCACTGAGCCCAGCCATTTAGGAAGTATTATAAAGGCCCTTAAAGTTTGTAAGGAAATGAAAGGGCTTTGTATTACCTTTTCAATAGGCAACAATGTACTTTTTCTTTCCTTAGACTTTGGCTTACTGGAAGATTTAATTAAAAGGTAGAGAAGAAGTAAATTTGCTGTAGTAATTTTGCTGTAAATAAAACAAAGAGTTTATTTTATTAGATAAAGAATGTGAAGTAAGCATGAAGAGACAGGCTTTGGAAGAAATACCAGAAAGGGATTTTTCAAAGATGGCATTGTTTAATCTCCGTGTGGCCCTCGGTTGTGCAATCACAGATGAGCCAGAAGAGGGCCAGCCCCCTACTTGTTTGGGCTCCGAAACTCTTATCAAACATCAATTTTTATTCTTGGGATAGAAAAATAGTATGTGCTATCTCTAATACGCTACTTCGATATTTATTAAAGAAGTATTTTTAATGTAGTGTCCACAGGCTCATTTCATTGAAAACAACTGACTATGATGATAGACAGCTCCTGATTGGCAAAAGTTCGATGGTATATTCAGAATTAAATTTTGCCTGCGCACCTAAACACTGACAACATTCAGCTTAAAGGTTTTCCATGGAGAAGAGTGGTAAGAGCTGTAGTTAGCAAAATTGGCATCCTCTTTAGGGTGTCAATTCTGTGCTGCTTTGCAAATTGTTGAAACTTTTGATTTTCTATTCGGCAATGCTAGTCAGTGTTCACTTCTTACAGATTAGCCAAGAATTTTTATCTAAATGCAGAAACTTATTAATGAAATCCATTTAAACTATACTTACACAACATTTCGGGAGGCCCTGCTGGTAAAATTATATATGGATGCAGAAGTATTGCAAGAGTCCATTTTCCATTTTTAAATCTGCAATATCTGATTACATTGATGAATTCCGTTGTATTGTATGTGTGAATATAAATATCTGAATTCTCCCGGGGGACTTGGTTTTCGTCCAAGGATGTTGGCAGCGGACACTTAGTTTACCTCAGGAATTGCAATCATGTAAGACTATATTGGGAAAAAATGCTGGTGTATATAATTTTGGATACTGATATAAAATCATCAAGATGGAAGTTAAACAGAATTGTCACGTGTAGTCCATAGCACTTTTATATGCATTATTCTGTAATTTGTTTGTACTGCGGCAACTTTTTATACTTTCAATGTATCATTTAATAAAAAAAATAAGCAAGTCACTTTGGTGCAAAGGGTGTTCATATCACTGTTCTCTCATCAAAAGCCACACATCAAAAACAGAAGAATGATTGGAGATGGCTGCCAGGCCTTCCGTCGGGATCTTCAGAAGCTTCGCTGTCGAGGGGTGGAGGCGGGGGTATTTTCCTGCCATCTGTACATGTTTATAGGAAGGAAGGAAAAGCACAGAGGACAAGCCAACCCTTCTCATAAACGTGTTATGTTAAGTACCTTACTCGTGGGTTTCTTGGAATTGTTGGGAGAACTTATCTTCTAGAGATGCTACAGAAGTTTTAGGAGAAAACTTGGATTTACACAAAAACAGGATGGGAATGGGAACTGAAGAGGGATTTAGGAAATGTACAACTTGGGTGATCTAAAACCTCATAGCAGGAGCAGAGGTGGCTTTTGAAGAAGATAAATGGAAGCTTAGCGTATATGCTTGCACAGAACAAACTAATAGCCTTATGATGATGTGCAAGAACACATTTGTGTATCACTCACATACCTTTATGATGATGTAAAATTTGATGTGTTCTTTTAAAGCCAAGTGTACATGAAAGATGAACATTTGTGAGAATATGCCTTTAAAGGCATTTGGGACAATGCTTCCCAGCCACTTGGTACTTGATTTTTTGGTAACAACCACGATTCGAGGATTGTGTGGTGTTCAGGAATCTTATTAAAATAAAAGTGAAATAAAACTGCTGGCCGGGCTTGGTGACTCAGGCCTGTAATCCCAGCACTTTGGGAGGCCGAAGCGGGCGGATCACCTGAGGTCAGGAGTTTGAGACCAGCCTGACCAATATGATGAAACCCCATCTCTACTAAAAATTAAAAAATTAGCCAGGCGCGGTGGCATGTGCCTGTAATCCCAGTTACTCAGGAGGCTGAGACAGGAGAATCACTTGAACCGTGGAGGCGGGGGTTGCAGTGAGCCAAGATCGAGCCATCGCACTCCAGCCTGGGCAACGAGTGAAATTCCGTCTCAAAAAATAAAAAATAAAAGCTACCTTTAGGCGGGGCATGGTGGCTCACGCCTGTAATCCTGGCAATTTGGGAGGCCAAGGCGGGCGTATCACCTGAGGTCAGGAGATCGAGAGCAGCCTGGCAAACATCGCAAAACCCTATTTCTACAAAAAATACAAAAATTAGCCAGGCGTGGTGGCATGTGCCTGTAATCCCAGCTACTGGGGAGGCTGAGGCAGGAGAATCGCTTGAACCCAGGAGGCGGAGGTTGCAGTGAGCTGAGATCACGCCATTGCACTCCAGCCTGGGCGACAGAGTGAGACTATTCTCTGGAAAAACAAAACAAAACAAAACTACTTTTATAAAAGTAGACTCTCGTTTTTTAGAGCAGTTTTAGGTTCATGGCTAAATGGACTGGAAGCACAGAGCTCCTGACTGCCCCCTGCACCCATGCATGTCTAGCTTCTCCCACTGTCAAGATCCGGCATTGAGTGGCACATGTATTCCAATGGGTGGATCTATTTTGACACATTATTATCACAAAAAGTCCATAGTTACATTAGGGTTCACTCTTGGTATTGTACAGATGCTCTTTGACTCATGGGATTACATCTCAAAACTATCACAAGTTGAAAATAAGTCAAAATGCATTTATTTATTTATTGGATAGGGTCTCACTCTAGCACCCAGGCTACAGTGCAGTTGTGCGATCTGGGCTCACTGCAACCTCCGCCTCCAAGGCTCAAGTGATCCTTCACCTCAGTCTCCTGAATAGCTGGGACTATAGGCACATGCCACCACACCTGGTGAATTTTTGTATTTTTTGTAGAGACAGGATCTCACTATGTTGCCCAGGCTGGTCTCGAACTCCTGAATCCAAGTGATCTGCCCATCTTAGCCTCACGAAGTACTGGGATTACAGATGTGAGCCACCATGCCCAGCCCAAAATGTATTTAATACACCTCACCTACCGAGCATCATAGCTTAGCCTAGCCTACTTAACATGTTCAGGTCACTTAGATTAGCCTACCGTTGGGCAAAATTATCAAACACAAATCCTATTTTATAATAAAGTGTTGACCATCTCATGTAATTTATTGAATGCTGTATTGAAAGTGAAAAAACATGGTTTTGTTGGTATTCAAAGTACGGTTTCACTGAATGCACCATTTTCCCACCTTCATAAAGTTGAAAAATCGTTAAGTTTAACCATTATAAGTTGGGGACTGCCTGCACATTCCATGGTTTTGGACAGATGTCTAGTGACATGTATTCACCATTTTAGTATCATGCAGAGGAGTGTCACTGCCCTAAAAAATCCTCTCTACTCCACCTATTCCTGTCTTTTCCAGAATGTTGTATAGTTGGAATTGTACAGTACATGGCCTTTTCAGATTAGCATCTTTCATTTAGTAACAAGCATTTAAGTTTTCTTCCTGTCTTTTTTTTTTTTTTTTTTTTTTTTTTTTAGACAGAGTCTCGCTCTGTCACCCAGGCTGGAGTGCAGTGGTATGATCTCGGCTCACAGCAACCTCCATCTCCCTGATTCAAGTGATTCTCCTGCCTCAGCCTCCTGAGTAGCTCAGATTACAGGTGCCCACCACCACACCTGGTTAATTTTTGTATTTTTAGCAGAGACAGGGTTTCACCATGTTGGCCAGGCTGAACTCGAACCCCTGACCTCAGCTGATCCATCTGCCTTGACCTCCCAAAGTGCTGGGATTACAGGCGTGAGCCACAATGCCCAGCTGTAATTTTCCTTCGTCTTTTCATGCCTTGATAGCTCATTTGTTTTTAGCACTGAATAATATTCCATTGTTATGTATCCATTCACCTACTGAGGGACATCTTGGCTGCTTCCAAGTTTTGGCGATAGTGAGTAAAGCCGTTATAAACTTCATGTGTGTGCAGGGTTTTGTATGGACAAAAGTTTTCAACTCTTTTGGGCAAATCCTAAGAAGAATTTTCTGGATTATATGGTAAGAGCGTGTTTGTTTTTGTTTCTGTTTGTTTGTTTGTTTTTGTTTTTTTATTGAGACGGAGTTTCACTTTTGTCGCCCAGGCTAGAGTGCAATGGCGTGATCTTGGCTCACTGTGACCTCTGCCTCTCAGGTTCAAGCGATTCTCCCGCCTCAGCCTCCTGAGTAGCTGGGATCAGGCGCCCGCCACCATGCCTGGCTAATTTTTGTACTTTTAGTACAGATGGGGTTTCACCATGTTGGCCAGGCTGGTCTCAAACTCCTGACCTCAGGAGATCCACCTGCCTCAGCCTCCCAAAGTGCTGGGATTACAGGCGTGAGCAACCGTGCCCGGTGTGTTTCATTTTTAAAAAACTGTAGAACTACTTTTATTGAGAGTTTTAGGACCCTTCCTGATAGACATAGAGAATCTATCAGGAATGTCATGAACCAAATTGTGACATCAGAATGGGAAACTGATGATGAAGGAAAGAGCATTGCAGGTTACTATGCAATGCAGTCTAGTATCGGGAGAAGTGTGAGGTCCATCATGGGGGCCACCATGAGTGAAACAAAAGTGCTTTTGTGCAAGAGTTGGAGCATGGCCCTGCTTGTGGTCAGGAACGATGTTCCTTTATTCACAGATCTTGGGCCAGATCTACCTGATTCTATATGAGTCAAGTAGATCAAGGCTGATAACACTTTAAAATTATTAAATCTTTTTTTTTTTTTTGAGATGGAGCCTCTCTCTCTAGCCTAGGCTAGAGTGCAATGGTGTGATCTTGGCTCACTGCAACCTCCACCTCCCTTCAAGTGATTCTCCTGTCTCAGCCTCCCAAGTAGCTGGGACTACAGGCGTGCACAATCACACCCGATTAGTTTTTGTATTTTTAGTAGTGACAGGGTTTTACCATGTTGGCCAGGCTGGTCTCAAACTCCTGACCTCAAGTGTTCCCTCCACCTTGGCCTCCCAAAGTGCTGGGATTACAGGTGTGAGCCACTGTGCCCGGCCAAAAAATATTAAATCTTGAGGCACATGCAGGAGTAAACCATGCTCAGACCCAATCTTCGATGTTACTAAAAATTGGAGGGGATCACACTTCATGGTTTTGTTTTGTTTTGTTTTTTTGAGACAGGGTCTTGCTCTGTTGCCCAGGCTGGAGTGCACTGGTACGATCACAGTTCACTGCAGCCTTAAACTCTGGGGCTCAAACAATCCTCCTACTTCACTCTCTAGTTGGGACTACAGGCACACACTGCTGTGCTCGAGTAATTATTATTATTATTATTATTATTATTATTATTATTATTATTATTTTGTAGAGACAGGCATCTTGCTATGTTGCCTAGGCTGTTCTTGAACTCCTGGGCTCAAGCGATCCTTCCGCTGCAGCCTCTCAAAGTGCTAGGATTACAGGCATGCCCAGCCACTTTGGGGCTTTTTTAAGCCAACAGCAAAAAAAGACTATAAGAGAGAAATTTCCCCTTGGCCGTCTTGTTTCATGGATTCATGGAAACTCCCATTAAACAGCCTGTCACAAAAAGAGATATGCCAAGGAAAATTACTTGACAGCACTCAGTCAAAGTGACATTTTAAAAAGAGACTATTGCCTCCTCCATCTTAAAAGAACTGACCTTTTGAGCCATGAGAAATGAAACAGAGGCATCTGATCGAATCATAACAATGCACTTCTGAAGATTCAAACATCGGAACTTCATGCATTGGACACATATCTATTGAATGACTCTTAAGTGAACATACTGTCCCTGCCTGCTTCCAGAGGGTACTAGAGAGGTCGGAGATGGTTCATAAAGGCCTTCACATGTGCTGTCATATTTAACAATCAGAAAGGTACTTGAGGCAAAGAATCTGATCATCTTTGTTTTTCCTGGAGAAAATGAGCTCAGAGAGGTTTACTGACA
This sequence comes from Pan paniscus, assembly GCF_029289425.2. Lineage (NCBI taxonomy): Eukaryota > Metazoa > Chordata > Mammalia > Primates > Hominidae > Pan > Pan paniscus. Next base: position 37,660,384 of record NC_073267.2, on the reverse strand, counting down.
ATCCCAAAGGTGCTTGGTTGGTGCTTAAGAGATCTGGGTTTAAAACCTCAGACTTCTGTCTACTATGGCCTGTGTCAGAAAGACTGGGGTTGGAATTCCTGTTCCACCACTGCTGTGTTATTTAACCTCTCCAAACCTAGATTCTCAATAATAAAATGGGGGTAGGGAGGGAATTAAAGTACATACCTTATTTTTTACAGACAACATCTTGCTCTGTCGCCCAGGCTAGAGTACACTGGTGCAATCATAGTTCACTGCAGTCTCAACCTTCCAAGCTCAAGAGATCCTCCTACCTCAGCCTCCCTAGTAGCTGGAACTTCAGGCTACACTATGCCCAGCTGGTATTTATTTATTTATTTATTTATTTATTTATTTAGATTGGATCTCACCATGTTGCCCAGGCTGGCTACTTAAAAAAAATTTTTTTTTCAAGACAGGGTCTCACTCTGCCACCCAGGCTGGAGTACAGTGACACAGTCTCAGCTCACTGCAACCTCTGCCTCCCAGGCTCAAGTGATCTTCCCACCTCAGCCTCCCAAGGAGCTGGGATTACAGGTACCCACCACCACACATGGCTAACTTTTTATTTTTTGTAGAGACAGGGTCTTGCTATGTTGCCCAGGCTGGTCTCAAACTCCTGAGCTCAAGCAATCCTCCTGCTTTGGCCTCCCAAAGTGCTAGGATTACAGGTGTGAGCCACCATGCCTGGCCTTGGCCACTTTAGTTTTGCTTTTTTTTTTTTTTTTTTTTGAGTTGGAGTCTTGCTCTGTCATCCAGGCTCCCAGGCTGGAGTGCAGTGACACAATCTCAGCTCACTGCAACCTCTGCCTCCTGGGTTCAAGCAATTATCCTGCCTCAGCCTCCCAAGTAGCTGGGACCACAGGTGTGCACCACCATGCCCAGCTAATTTTTATATTTTTAGTAGAAATGGGGGTTTCACCATGTTGGCTAGGCTGGTCTTGAACTTCTGACTTCAAGTGATCCACCTACTTTGGCCTCCCAAAGTGCTGGGATTACGGGCAAGAGCCACCGTGCCCGGCTGCCTACTTTAATTTTTAATAAAGGGTTGTTATATAAGGGGTAGGTGAGAGAATGAAGTAAAATTGAGTGTTACAGTCTCCAGTTGTTAATCACATTATAATTATTCTCTTTTAAAAGTTACCAACAAGTTATTTAAAGAATCGAATGGAACCCTTTGGAAATACAGTGTTCATGCCTCTAGTATTAATGCCAGTTTTTCCTTCGAGGCCAGCAAGCTAGATTCCGATGGCCTTCCCTTTCCAGGATGGGAAGGGGATGATTGACTTCAATTTTCCCCCTTCCGTTACTTCTCTGCTCCACATCATTTCTGTGCTAATGCAGGGACGATTTCCACTCCTTTTACAGCATAGATGTTAAAAGCTGCGGAGCAGCTCATTCATCATTTTCCGCAGAGCTTTACCCCTCACTTCCCCAGCCAGCTAAATGCAGGCTGTTCTTGACTCTCTGACCTAGGCCCATTGCAGGGCGAGGGCCAGGCTCAGGAGTTTCCAGGGTGAAAACCAGGTAAGCTTGATGTTGGAAGGATGAAAAAGGACCCAAGAGGGTCTGAGATGCAGAGCTCTCCAGAGGGGCCTGGGAGCCTGCAGGGAAAGAGGACTCTCTTTATATCCTGGAGGCCTGGTGCAACTCTAGTTGGTTTCATGTTTGTTGCCAGTAACAGCAGCTCACATGAAGCGGTGCACCATGTTCATTTTACATGGATCATCTCAAGGACTGCTTACAAAAAGGCGAGGAAGTAGCTGATGTTCTTCCCATCTTACAGGTAGGGAAATTGAGGCATGGAGAGGCAAAGTTACTTGCCCATGGTCAAACAGGTAGAAAGCAGCACTGGCAGATTCAAAGCCAGACATCTACTCTCAGATACACGCCCTGGGCCTCAAGGCCAGTTTGCCTGGGCATTTCCCTTTAATGTCTCCTCTCTGGAAGCGAATGGTGTCATCAGAAAGGTTCCAGTGCCAGCACCAATCAATGACTGTCCCAGTGAGAGCTTGGGCAAATCCCTTTACCCCTGCAGGGACTCAATTTTCTCACCTGCAACATGGGGGTATTAATAAAGCCACCCCCCGCACCCCTGGCCCCCAGCCCCTCCACCTGGTTGCAAGAGGAGTGGTTGTAGACTAAGGGCCTGCGTCAAGTACAGAACCCAGGAGGGGTCTGCCCAACTTTAACCCTCTCTCCAAATCCTCTGGCCTGAAGCAGCAGAAACCCACGTGGGACTGGGGGCTGCCCCCTTCCGGGCCTGCCCCAAGCAGAGGGGTCCCCGTCTAGCCCAGCGGGGCGACGGCGGCCGGTGGCTGCGTGAAGGGCCCCCTCCCCCGACGCCAGGGAGCAGGAAGGCCACTGGGCACCATATTTAGTCAGGGGGAGCCGGCAGCCCAGAGCTGGTATGCGGCGCTGGGAATTCCTGCAGGAAGGAGTCCGCGCCTGCCCTTTTTGGGTTGTCTCCCGCCCGCCGCTCCCGCCGCGCCCAGGGAGGGGGACCGGCCCGGCCCGGGAACCTCGGAGGAGCTGGTGCCGCGCGGGGAGCGGAGAGCCCGGGCTGCCCGCGGGTCCCCGGCCTGGCGCGGGGCCAGCCCACCGCCTCGACTTCCTTTTATGGCCTGTGTGTGCGTGCGTGGACAGGAGCGGGGAGGGAGGAACGGGGAGAAGACGGAGAGCCTGGGGAAAAGAGAGAGAGAAAGCGCAGAGATAGGAGTGAGACATGCGGGAGAGATGGAGAGCAAGAGACGTAGAGACCAGAGACAAAGTGAGACACGAGGGAGAGACAGATACATCGACAGATCTAGAGAAGCGAGAGGGACAGAGACAAAAGATGGAGCGAGAGACAGCAATGATCAGAGTGACAGACATGCAGAGACAGTGGCAGAGACAGAGCGAGAGAGCCTGTGATGGAGAGAGACAGGGAATGCAATTTTAGGCGAGGAATCCTTGGGGAAGGGAAGTTGTTGAAGGGAACTCGCAGACTCTGGGGGCACACCCACTTTCTCCTTGGATCTTGACACTTGCATCTTGTAAATTACGTAATTATCACCGCCACCGCCTTCCCCCATTTTGCAGCTGTGGACACCAAAGCTCAGAGAAGTGAAGTGACTTGCCCAAGGTCACGCAGCTGGCGAGTGGCGCACAGGGGAGGGGGACAGCTGAAATAATCACAATGGGCTTATTTTTAATTTTTATTTGTATTTTGGTCGTGGTGATGTGGGTGGAGGTGGAGATGGCAAGTTGGGAAAAGTAAAAACTTCCCCTTCCTGCACGGTTCCCAGCAAGGGTGGGGGCCTCCTGTCTTGCACTTTGCAAAGTTCAAGAAATCCCCTTTCCCTACCCTTCACGCTGCACAGCCGGCCCTCTTTCCAGACAGTGCGATGCCAATAAAATGGGAAGTGGGGTGGGAGATGTCAAGTCAGATCCACCACAGCCCCAACACGGGGAGGAAGAGGTTAAAGCCTGTGCGGCTGGAACCGACTCAGGGAAGACGTTCTCAAGCATCCCGCACAGACACTGCCTGCTCGACCCCCTTTCTCTAGGGATCCGGAGCGTCTGCGACCGCCTCTGGCCGGGGGTGAGACTCCGGTCCCTGTGCGCACCTGTTCCGTGCGCCCTTGTGCGATGCGCACCTGTTCGGTGCGCCCTTGTCCCGGGTGCCCCAGCTCCTTGCGCTCCCGCCGGGGGTGCGCCCTGCAGGGGGCGCGGCGAGGGGGCCGCGAGGGACCCTCCCCAACTCCACCCCTTCGGCCTCCTCCCCTTTCCCAGCCGCGGGCAGCTCCGGGTCTATAAAGAGAGGCGTCCGAGACGCGCAGGGAGATTTGGACGCTCCGGCCTGGGAGGTGTGTCAGATCCGAGCTCGCCATCCAGTTTCCTCTCCACTAGTCCCCCCAGTTGGAGATCTGTAAGTAGTAGTTGTCCTTCTGGGGGCAGATTGCAGGGGAGGGGGGTGTTAAAAGTCCTATAGGGTATTCTATAGGGGCTGGGGTGCACTTAGGGGTCCCTGTTGTCAACCTCGTAAGGGCCATGGTGGGGGCAGAGTTGTGATTTGGATTTCTCTCTGCCCTATCGTCTTAGATTATCCTAGACTTTCCCCAAACAGCATTTCTCAAGATTGCCAGTGAGAAGTACCATTTTGGGGGTGCTTATTAACGATATCAATGCCTGGACCCAACTCCATTTCCCAACTCTAGAATCCCCAGAAAAACTGCCTTAAAAAAAAAATTAGTCCCGAGTGATTCTTGTTAAGAGGCTAATCCAGGAGATATGCTCCCTTGGAAATCTCAGAGGTCCGGTGCAGACAATCAGGCATCTCACTTTTATTCTAGGCACCAAAAAATGTACAGCTGAACTTCACTGAAAAGTCACTTGCTATCACACAGACAGGCAAAGTGAGGCTCCTTGTGGATTTGACCGTATTGCACGGTTGTGTTGATAATGCATTAAATCAGTTAAAAACACATGGGCATAGGCTTAGCAGAAAGGAGAGTGTTTTTTTTTTTTTTTAAATCAGTTTAGGGGAGGTTCTTCTATGTTGAGAACCCCTGGGAGATAAGGCTGGTTGTGATCTAGTTTGTTACAGCCCACTTTTTCCTCTTCTCCAAATTAAAAAAAAAAAAAAACCTCACCCAGGTTGACCCCAAAGGGCCCCCAGATACCCAGGTGGGCTCCAAAGTCTCCATTTGCTTCCACAATCTGCAGGTGCATTAGGTAACATTACACTAGAATTTCCCGCAGAGCCACCTGTGTCAATGCCACTCTCGTGCCCAACCAAATGGGTTAAACGAGAGAAAGTGTGGCTACTGCCTGTTGTAAGTTTTCTTCCAGCACAGGGTCTGGTAGAGATTTTGCCACTTGAGAAAAGGTACCATCCAAAGCCATGCTTGTCAAGAAGTAAAAGAAAATATTTCGAAACCCAAGGCGGGAGTGTTTAGTTGCAGTATGAAGAACTGAGAGATTAAATGGTGAACTGTCCGGGGTTTGGCAAAAAGAAGGCAGGCTATTAATAAACTGCTTTGCATAGTTTTTTGTTTCTTTGATTAACGATACTATTTTAGAATTGTTCAGAGAGGGAACTTGACGCTGAACTGAAAGTCATTAGGTGGCAGGGTGTGAAATAAGATAGGGAATTTTGTTTGAAGGAAATTGATGTTTTCCCTTTGAGATAGCTACCTTTGGTGGAACACTTCAGTGCCACATGCTGTTGCAACATTTAACTTAATTTATCTCATTTAATCTTTGCAACAACTTCATAAGAAAGGCGTTATGATGCCTGTTTAGTATACAAGGCAGCTGAGGCTCAGAGAGGTAAAGTGTCACACAGCCAGCAAGTGGTAGAACCCATTCCCGGGTCAGTTTGAGTCCAAGTTCATACCCTTGACCCCACTATCTTTCTTCTTTACCGTGGACACAAACTTGCTGGGGTCAGGTTTCTGGTGGGACTAAATGCTTCCAACAAAGTAAATGTTTATCACCGTGTCCTTTGAAGAAAACATAAACTGACTTTTTGCACATTTAAAATAAAAGGCACTGTTTGTCCCCTGATTGAGGGGGTGACCTAGCTGAAACCAGTGACCCTAGGTGGGCTGCCATGCCGAGAGTCCAGAACGTGAACTAGCTGGGTCTTTTCCGAGAAGCCGCCAGGCTTGCCTTGTAAACACCATGTTTTTTAATGATCATGTCCGAAATAGATGTGTTATTCCATACAAGGTATCTGTTATGGATTTGTTATCATTACTTTTCCGTGGGAGGGCAGAGATTGAGGCAAACATGCCCATTTATGGAAGCATTTTCCATGAGGCCATCCCCGGCCCCCTCGTCAGTTACCCAGCCTTGCACTGCAGCCCGGTTGGTCCTGGCCCTGGGGATTTGTCTACCATGTCCCTCACCCATTGAAGAACTAGTGGAGAAACCCTAAGGAGAAGAGATTTGGGAGGAAAGTGGGATTCTTTTTTCCTACCCCCTCTTACTCAGAGGTTTGATTTTTTTGGGTAGGGGGTGGGAGGGAATTGTCTCCTTTCCACAGGGCTTGAATCCAAACAGGTGGGTCTTCCACGTTAGGCACAAGCGTGTAATTCCAAGAGCAGATATATAGTAGATTTTTCTTGAAAACCAAGTTCAATTTTCAATCCAGTAGAATCATAGAAGGTCATAAGCAAATTTAAAAATCATCTCCAGCACCTCCCCAAACCTCACTTTCTCATCCGGGAAATGGGGCTAATGAGAATAACTCATGTTTTTTGGGCACTTTTGCCTGGCGAGATGCTAAACCCTTTGTGGACATTATCTTAAGTCTTCATAACAACCCTTTAGAGTAGATACTGTTATTATAACTGGCTTTATTTTACACATATGGAGTCTGAATAACTTGCTTAAGATAGCTCAGCTAACCAGTAAGGAAAACAAGATTCTACAAATCTAGGTCTTTCTAACTCCAGAGTTTCACAGATTACCCTCATGGGAGGATTTGATGAGCTAATGTGTATGAAGGGTTTCGCACAGTGCCTGGCCCCTGGTAAGCTTTAGTGATGGTTATTTATAGCAAACACAACCAGAGAGTTCAAGATGTTTGCTCAGTATGGCATGGCTCATCTTTGGCAGAACCGGGAAGCCTAAACTATGTGGCCGTTAAAGGAGAAGCTTCTCTTAATTTTCTTCCCTTTGATCTCATAAACCTCGTTTCTATTTGGGCTGAAAGTGGTGATTAGAATCTTTAATATATGAAGCTACCATTCCTTACCTGGATTGGGAATGTTACAAATTCCAATTGCATTTGTTTAGGGTTTTGTTTGTTTGTTTTTGAGACAGAGTCTTGCTCTGTCGCCCAGGCTGGAGTGCAGTGGTGCGATCTTGGCTCACTGCAACTTCCGCCTCCTAGGTTCAAGCACTTCTCCAGCCTCAGCCTCCTGAGTAGAGAGTAGCTGGGTTTATAGGCGCCCACCACCATGCCTGGCTAATTTTTTGTATTTTTAGTAGAGATGGGGTTTCACCATATTGGCCAGGCTGGTCTCGAACTGCTGACCTCAAGTGATTCGCCTGGCTTGGTCTCCCAAAGTGCTCAGATTACAGGCGTGAGCCACCGCGCCTGGCTTATTTAGGGTCTTGATGGCATACTTTAAGGGATGGTCTTTTTGCTCTCTAGGTCTTCTCCTTCCACCCCTGACCTTTCAACTTTTAACCCTGGCCACACAATGGAGGAAAGACTGAGTTTAGAGAAAGGCAGGCAAGAATTTGAAAGAAACCTTGTATGTGATCCAAGGACAGAGGAAGAAGCTGCTCACAGTGTCACAGTGGCTGAAAGGGGAGGTCGGACATCTGTGACTTGTATCAGGGTTTCAGGGGCTAAGGAGGAACAACCTCATCAAAGTTGCTAGGAAAGGGCCATAGAGGCCAGGTATGGCAGGTCATACCTGTAATCCCAGCAATTTGGGAGGCTGAGGTTGGGGGATGGCTTGAAGTCAGGAGTTGGAGACCAGAGTGGGCAACATAGCGAGGCACCATCTCTACAAAAAAATTTTTAAAATGAGCTGGGCATGGTGGCATGCATCTGTAGTCCTAGTTATTCAGGAGGCTGAGTGAGGCAGGAGGATTGCTTGAGCCCAGGAGTTCAAGGCTGCCGTGGGCCCTGATTGCATCACTGTTCTCTAGCCTGGGCAACAGAGTGAGACTCTGTCTCAAAAAAAAGGTGAGGGGCATAGAACTTTATTGTACCAGGCTGAAAAATACAAGGCCCAGAGAGGGCAAGTGACTTGCCTAGCATCACCCAGGGAGTTTTGGGCAGAGCTGAGACTTGTAACTCGAAGACCTAAGGATCTTCCACAGGCTAATGAATAGCTTGTTTGTGCTCAAGGGGTGAAGCAGTGAGTTGTTAGGACAGGACTGTGAATAGGGCTGACATATTCAGATGTGTCAAACATCGCTAATGCCATCTCTGAGTAAATTAGGCTTCAAACAGATAGGGATTCTAATCCTGGCTCCCCAACTTTTGCAAGGGAGGGCCTTGCATTTACCTGTCAAGACCCCAATAGGCTTAGCAGGAAAATGGGAATAATAGATAATGCCACTCTTTCATCCTTGGACTTTTTGTCTAATTATATGAATTTATCTGTAGGATAAATTCCCAGAAATGCGCTTGCTGAGTTAAAGGGCATGCGTGTCTAAAATTAATAGATATTGCAAATGACCGGCTAAAGACATTGCAGACCAGGCGCAGTGGCTCACGCCTGTAATCCCAGCACTTTGGGAGGCCGCAGCAGGTGGGTCACCTGAGGTCAGGAGTTCAGGACCAGCCTGGCCAACATGGTCTCTGCTAAACCCTATCTCTACTAAAAACACAAAAATTATCTGGGCATGGTGGTGGGCACCTGTAATCCCAGCTACTCGGGAGGCTGAGGCACGAGAATCGCTTGAGCCTCAGAGGCAGAGGTTGCAGTGAGCCGAGATCACACCACTGCACTCCAGCCTGGGCAACAGAGTGAGACTCGGTCTCAAAAAAAAAAAAAAAAAAAAGGCATTGCAAATTGCAACTTGTTGCAGTCACATATGACAGCAGTCCCCATCCTCTTGGCACCAGAGACTGGTTTCGTGGAAGACAATTTTTTCCAGGGTGGAGTGGGGAGGATGGTTTTGGGATGAAACTGTCCCACCTCAGATCATCAGGCATTGGTTAGATTCTCATAAGGAACGTACAACCTAGATCCCTTGCAGGTGGAGTTGACAATAGGGTTTGTGCTTCTGTGAAAATCTAATGCTGCTTATCTGACAGGAGGCGGAGCTTAGGCAGTGATGGTCACTCACCCACCGTCCCCTCCTGCTATGTGGCCTGGTTCCTAACAGGCCATTGACTGATACTGCAGCACAAGGGTTGGGGACCCCTGACATAGGAGACTATACATGTATTTTAAGCTGTGGTATGCCAGAATTGTAAAATATAAAACACAGTGGGGCTTTTAGGGCCAGAAATAATCAGTTCTTGCTCGCTTCCAGAAGCATCCTTCACAGGGGCTACCGTAACTCTTACCAACCAAGTTCTCTTGGTTGGGAGGAAAAAATAGTGTTATGCATTCAGAGAACTTCTTTCTGGAGTTACTTGAAACCACTGGTATTCAGATGATTAGGCAGATGTCACAAGGCAATAAGAATGTGACAGGTTCACCATTCACTTTTTTTCCTGTGAAAGTGAAGTAGGGCTTTCTTGGGAACAAGCCCTTGGGAACAAGCCCTTGGGAGGTGGGGGGATGTGAATGGTGAGGGGAGGGTAGAAGTGGTGGAGTAGGGTCAGGGGCAAGAAAGGGACTTTCTGCTAAGGATTAATCGGGTGTCCATTTACTCTTAGCAGAAAACTAGGATTAGATTCTGGATTGTACTCCTGACTCCAAATTTTACAAGTGGGAGTCTTGCATTTACCTTCCAGGACCTCGGTCATCTTAGCAGGAAAATAGCAATAGCAGGTGATGCCACCTTACAGAGCGCTTAGGAGACAGTGAGATGGTCTATATAGGAAGCTGTCTGGCCTGATACCTGATGAATACAAGGGGCCCAATAAATACAGTGGCTGTTATGAATAATAGATCTAAACTGCCTTTTTGGTACTACTGGGGACCTGCCAAGCAGGTGCATTTAGAGTACACAGTCCCTCTCCCTGCGACACATTTGATGCCTCCCTACACCTGGACCAGGCCTTGAGCGAGGATTTCCACCGCAGAGGTCCTTCCAGCTGGCGAATTGTGTTGCAGATCAGGTTCAGAGAACTTCTGTTTTGCCTGTGTGACATTCATTCATTCGTTTATTTGAAATAGAGATGGGATCTCACTGTGTTGCCCAGGCTAGTCTAGAGCTCCTAATTCAAGCAATCCTCTTGGCTTGGCCTCCCATAGTGCTTGGATTACAGGTGTGAACCACTGTATCCAGCCCTTTAAGACATTTAGAATATGAGCAATTTTTCTTTTTTCTTTTTTTTCTTTTTGAGATGGAGTCTCACTCTGTCACCCAGGCTAGAGTGCAGTGGCATGATCTTGGCTCACTGCAACCTCTACCTCCCAGGCTCAAGCGATCTTCCCACCTCAGCCTCCCGAGTAGCTGGGACTACCGGCATGTGCTGCCATGCCTGGCTAATTTTTGTATTTTCTGTAGAGATGGGGTTTCACCATGTTGCGCAGGCTGGTCTCAAACTCCTAAGCTCAAGCGAACTGCCTGCCTTGGCCTCCCAGTGTTGGAATTACAGACATGAGCCACAGTGCTGAACCCTGCATGGTATTTAGAATATAAGCAATACTCTAACATCTGGTCTGGGTCACTCTGTATTACTTACCTGATCTCCAAAAACATTTGGGTTTGTGTCTCTGGTCCAAAATCTTTAGCCAATGGCTTGGCAGTAAAATCCTGAGGGAAGCTGTTGACCAGGTGAGGTGATGTGCAAATCCTATACTCTATGGGCTCTGGGATATTTAATTTACTATGTATTTATTTATTTTCAAGACAGAGTTTTGCTCTTGTCGCCCAGGCTGGAGTGCAGTGATGGGATCTCAGCTCATTGCACCCTCCACCTCCTGGGTTCAAGCGATTCTCCTTCCTCAGCCTCCTGAGTAGCTGGTATTACAGGCGCCCACCACCACACCTGGCTAATTTTTGTATTTTTAGTAGAGACGGGGTTTCACCATGTTGGCCAGGCTGGTCTTGAACTACTGACCTCAGGTTATCCGCCTGCCTCGGCCTCCCGAAGTACTGGGATTACAGGCATCAGCCACCATGCCCGGCCTAATTTACTTTTTATTAATGCTGAAGCAGAGAGGGCAAGATCTTTTGCCCCTGAGTTCTTCTGGGAAAAATGAAACTGATAGCAAAACAAACTAAAGCAACCTGACATTCTCAGTTGGTCCAGTTTCAGCCCTTTGACCGGGAGTCACAGACGGGTCCCATAAAATGGTAGAGCTGGGCCAGCCTACCATTGATTTATTTTCCCTAAATGAAAAATACAAGGCCCAGAGAGGGCAAGTGACTTGTCCAGAGTCACCCAGCGGGTTTGGGGCAAAGCTGAGACTTGTTACTTGACATCCTAAGGTCTTGCAGAGGCTAATGATTAGCTTGTTTGTGCTCAAAAAATGAAGCAGCCTGGGCGTGGTGGCTCATGCTTGTAATCCTAGCACTTTGGGAGGCTGAGGCAGGCAGATCGCTTGAGCTCAGGAGTTCGAGACCAGCCTGGGCCACAAAGTGAGACCCCTGTCTCTACAAAAAAATGCAAGAATTAAAAAATTAGCTGGGTGTTCTGGTGCGTGCCTGTGATCCCAGCTACTTGGGAGGCTGAGGTGGGAGAATGGCTTGAGCCTGGGAGGCAGAGTTTGCAGAAAGCAGAGATCGCGCCACTTCACTCTAGCCTGGGCAACAGAGCCAGTCCCTGTCTCAAAAAAAAAAAAAAAAAAAGAATGAAGCAGTTGTTGGTCAGGACAGGACTGTAAACAGGGCTGACACACTCAGATGTGTCAAACATCGCTAATGCCAAAGGTGACAGAGTCATTTGTTTTCATCCAAACATTTGAGAAAGTTGGACGAGGTGACTCACGCCTGTCATCCTAGAGCTTTGGGAAGCCAAGGCAGGAGGATCATTTGTGATCAGGAGTTTGAAACCAGCCTAGGCAAAATAGCAAGACCCCCATCTCTACAAAAAATAAGCCGGGCATAGTGGCCCACACCTGAGGTGGGAGGATCCCTTGAGCCCATGAGTTTGAGCCTGCAGTAAGCTATGATTGCACCACTGCACTCCACCCTGGGCATACAGTGAGACCCTTCCCCCAACCAAAAACATTGAGAGCAGCTCTTGATGAGTGAACTGTACTTCGTGGTCAGCAGTTCTGGGTAGTAATTTCAGAGCTGTCCTTTCAGCCCTTGGAGCTGATGCAGGACCTTAAACATGAGCGCTGGTGGAGGAGGGAGGGTTGGGAAGGTGCATCAAGGTAGATGAAGAGTGTCCCTGGGGTTGGGCCAACTGGCGGTCCGTCTCTGGTCCAGTGTGTTCACCTTGCCCCCGTCTGACCTTCTGCAGTTGGTATTCCGAGTTGAGTTTGACTACGTGAGAGCTGCTCTCAGCTTTAACTGCCTTTCCCAAGACAGCCCTTGTTTTTATTCTAAAGCTGTGGTTCTCAACTGGAAGCAGTTTTGCCACCCCAGGGGACATCTAGCAGTGTCTGGAGACATTTTTGATTGTCATGAGTGGAGGAAGGGGTGCTACTGGCATCAGGTGGGCAGAGACCAGGGATGCTGCGGAACATCCCACGATACACAGAAGAGCTCCCCTCACGACACAGAATGACGCAGCCCAAGAGTCACAGTGCAGAGTTTGTGGCCAGCTGCGGTGGCTCACGCCTGTAATCCCAGCACTTTGGGAGGCCAAGGTGGGAGGATCGCTTGAGGCCTGGAGTTCAAGACCAGCCTGGCCAATATGGTGAAACCTCATCTCTACTAAAAATACAAAAATTAGCCAGGCATGGTAGCGCATGCCTGTAGTCCCAGCTACTTGGGAGGCTGAGGCACGAGAATCACTTGAACCCAGAAGGTGGAGGTTGCAGTGAGCTGAGATTGCGTCACTGCACTCCAGCCTGGGTAACAGAGCGAGACTGTGTCAAAAAAAAAAAAAAAAAAAAAAAGACTTAGCAACTATTATTACTAGTATTAGTATTATTAATTTGTCAGGCTCACTGAATTTTCTCAAAAATTTGGCAAATTTTTGAGAAAACATTCTCAAAACATTTGGCAAATCTGTGGCCAAATGTTGTTTTGGGGACCCAAGGCTCATAGGAGCAAAACAGCTTTCAGGTTTCTGGATCTGCCAGAGACTCAAGTGTCCTGTTGTGTGTTTTGTGTCTCAGTGAGGGAAAGGGAATATGTAGCACCTTCCAAATGGATTTGACCTTGACTGCCCCACTGTTTGAAGAGCTTCTCAACCTCCGCAGCTCCACCCCAGCCCAGATATTTCAGGGAATTAGGGTTCCAAGGGGCATGCTATGGAAAACACCATTCTAGCATGAGTCAAAGCTTCTCATCCCCCATCTTGCTGTCTTTTGACCAAAGCAGATTTTGCACGTCGTAACTGTCAGAGACATCAAAGCCAGAGGGAATCCAGCCTGCTCCAAGCTCTCCTTTTTTGGACAGAGACTGAATCTTTGCACTTGATCTTGTTTGTGTTTTTAAGTCTGAGGTTAGACAGGGTTCCAGGCAATGGAGGCGTGCGTGTCCTTTTATTTTTCTGTTGTAGCTTTTGCTATTTTTTCTGACTTTTAAGGCAACTCATCCACATGGCAATTAGAAAGAGCCCACTTAGGTCTGGGCGCAGCGGCTCATGCCTGTAATCCCAGCACTTTGGGAGACCGAGGCAGGCAGATCACTTGAGGTCAGGAGTTCAAGACCTCAGCCTGGGCAACATGGTGAAACCCCGTCTCTACAAAGAATACAGGAAAATAGCTGGGCATGGTGGCAGGTGCCTGTGGTCCCAACTATTTGGGAGGCTGGGGTGGGAGGATCACTTGAGCCTGGGAGGTGGAGGTTGCCGTGAGCTGAGGTCATGCCACTGCACTCCAGCCTGGGCGACAGAGCAAGACCCTGTCTCAGAAAAAAAAAAAAAGAAAAAAAAAGAAGTCCACTTTACTTGTCATAGTGCTTAGAACAAATGAAACACTCTCCTAGTCCTCTTGGGATGTAATTGGCTACCATCTGCACAAACTCTTCATTATTGCACAATAATATCAATATACTTAATGCTACTGAACTGTGTTTAAGTGGCCGAGGTGGTGAATGTTAGCTGTATTTTACCACAGTGAAAGATAAGAGGGAAGGAAAATGAAGTGTACTTTACAACCAAAAAAGTATGCACACCATGAGTGTGCAGCTTGATGAATTTTCGAGAGGATATATTTTTTATAGATGGGGGTCTCACTCTGTCACCCAGGCTGCAGTGCAGTGGCATGATCACGGCTCACTGCATCCCTGACCTCCTGAGCTTAAGTGATCCTCCCACCTCAGCCTCCTGAGTAGCTGGGACTGCAGGTGCACACTATCACAACCGGTTAATTTTTGTATTTTTGCTAGAGACAAGGTTTCACCATGTTGACCAGGCCGGTCTCAGCCTCCTGGGCTCAGGTTATCCTCCTACCTCAGTCTTCCACACAGGTAATTAAAAAAATTTTTTCTTAGAGATGGGTCTTGCTGTGTTGGCCAGGCTGGTCTCAAACTCCTGGGCTCAAGTGGTCCTCCCATCTTGGCTTCTCAAAGTGCTGGGATTACAGGCATGAGCCATGTCACCCGGCCCAACAGTTTGATGAATTTTCAGAAAGTGAACACTCAGAGGGCTGGCATTCAGATGAAGATCTAGAGGTCAACCCTCACAAGCCCCCCTCACGTTCTGTCCTTGCAATCATTGCACACCCGAGGCTCATTCATTCCTTATCTGAGTTCTATCACCGTAGATTAATTCTGCCTGGTTTTGGACCTCAGTTCAATAGTCACAGAACCTGTGCCTTTTGTGACCACCTTCTTTTGCTCAAGGATGTGTTGTGAGATGTCCTTTTTTGTGGTGTGGAGCTGTAGTTTACTTCACCTGATTCGAGTCCTATTTTGGGTGTTCGTAATGCGTCAGGTACTGTGCCAGGTGCCTTACAGGATTGATTCCTTTATGGGCATCTGACAAGCCCACCCACCTTATGTGAAAGGCAGAACCAAATAGACTCCAGAATGAGACCCAGGTTTGGGTCCCGGCTCTGACACTTCTTTTTTTTTGAGATGGAGTCTGACTCTGTCACCGAGGCTGGAGTGCAGTGGTATGATCTCAGCTCACTGCAACCTCCACCTCCCGAGTTCAAGTGATTCTCCTGACTCAGCATCCCAAGTAGCTGGGGCTACAGGCACATACCACCAATCCTGGCTAATTTTTAATTTTTGTATTTTTAGTAGAGACAGGGTTTCACAATGTTGGCCAAGCTGGTCTCAAACTCCTAACCTCAAGTTATCCCCCCACCTCAGCCTCCCAAAGTTCTGGGATTATAGGCATGAGCCATCACACTCGGCCTACTTGTGATCAATCTTACTTCATCTTCACACCCTCCCATTTCTCTTACGCATCCTCCAGTTTCTCTCTCTCTCTCTCTCTCTCTCTCTCACACACACACACGATCTGCTGCGACACCTTAAGAAACAAGAGATTATCAAGGAATGATTGAATATTTTGCCGCATTTCCTATTTTGCTGCCTGTTTAAACTAACCTCAGTTATACTATTAAAAGAAGACGCATCGTATCAAGCCACTTCTGTGACTATGGCTGTCCAGAAATAAACGTAATTAAAACAACCAACAGTAGTAAATGCTATTGGTTAGGAATGAGCGAAATGGCTTAGAGTCACCGGAAGTGAGAAAGGGTATAGAAACAGAAGGTACTTGGTGTAGACCAGGGGTGTCCTATCTTTTGGCTTCCCTGGTCCACCCCAGAAAAAGAAGAATTGTCTTGGGCCACACGTAAAATACACTAGCACTAATGATAGCTGATGAGCTAAAAAAAAAAAAAATCGTGAAAAAATATCATACTGTTTTAAGAAAGTTTATGAATTTGTATCGGGCCACATTCAAAGCCGTCCTGGGCCCCATGCAGCCTGTGGGCTGCAGGTTAGACAAGCTTGGTGTAGAGAGTTTCATCTAAACCTCATGGCAGCTCTGTAGGGCACCCATTAGGTCCCCAGTATTAATATACAGTAAATCTGAGTCTCAGAGATCTACGTAAGTCACCCAGAAGCACGCATTCTGCAGTGGCAGAGTCACGTTTGAATTAGCATCTGATTGCAAAGTCTGGGTGTCTTTTCATGACTGCAGGTTATCTTACCTCTCAAGAGGAGGCAACCAATCAAATGTTGCCAGCACCAATGAACTTGTACTTTCTTTAGGCTCAGAAAGATCTTTTAGGCTAATGAAAATGCCCTCTGTTTATGAAATGTTCTTGTTCTCTGTGGCTTTCTCTTTTTTGAGACAGGGTCTCACCCTGACACCCAGGCTGGAGTGCAGTGATGTAATCATAGCTCACTGCAGCCTCAAACTCCTGGGCTCAAGCAACCCTCCTGCCTCAGCCTCCTAGTAGCTGGGACTACAAGCACGCATCATCATGCCTGGCTGATTTTTTTTTAAGGGATGGGGTCTTGCTATAGTGCCCAGTCTGGTCTCGAACTCCTGGGCTCAAGCAATCCTCCTGCCTTGGCCTCCCAAAATATGGGATTATACATGTGGGCTACTGCCAGCCTCTTTTCTTTCAATTATTTTTTAATCTATAGGTTCCCCTCCTTTTTGTTTGTATTTTATTTGTTAAAGAAAGAGAGTCCTGGCCGAGCGTGGTGGCTCACACCTGTAATCTCAGCACTTTGAGAGGCCAAGGCGGGTAGATCACCTGAGGTCAGGAGTTTGAGACCAGCCTGGACAATATGGTGAAAGCCCGTCTCTACTAAAAATACAAAATTAGCCACGCATGGTGGCATGCACCTGTAATCCAACTCCTCGGGAGGCTGAGGCAGGAGAATCACTTGAACCTAGGAGGTGGAGGTTGCAGTGAGCCAAGATCCCGCCGTTGCACTCTAGCTGGGCGACAGAGCATAGTCTCTCACCTTTGGGATTTTAATGCATTGGTTAGCATGCTCTCCTGTGCCTTGCATTTTCCACAGACAGGCGTCAGATCTGGAGGCTTCATCACTTTCATCCCCCATCTCCATCCCCTTTTCTTTTTAGCAAGAATATGTCATTAGTGGTAACGGCACTTCCTGTAGTGGCCCATCTGCAGGCATGTAATGTTTATAATGTCTAGTCAGCTCTCTCTTTTTGTGATGTTAGGGTTAATTAGTGGATTTAGGTGATGGCAGGCGGACCCATCCCTTAAAAATTCCACAAGAGCTCTTCATCTGATATAGTCAGTCTTGTGGTGGGGACCCTAGACCAGCATCATCATCATCACCACCCGGAAGCTGGTTAGGAATGCATATTCTTGGGCCCCATCCCAGTCCTACTGACTCAGAAGCTAATGCACCAGGAAATGTGAGCCCTATTGGCCTAATGGTTTTAGCAATTACTGGTAGAACTTGCCAACTTGCCAAGACCCTTTCTTTCTTCCTTTCTTTTTTTTTTTTTTTTTTTTTTTTTTTTGAGACGGAGTCTCACTCTGTCGCCCAGGCTGGAGTGCAGTGGCGCATCTCCACTCACCCACTCACTGCAAGCTCCGCCTCCCAGGTTCACACCACTCTCCTGCCTCAGCCTCCCGAGTAGCTGGGACTACACACGCCCGCCACCACGCCAGGCTAATTTTTTTTTCTTTTCTTTTTTTTTTTTTTTAAGTAGAGACAGGGTTTTGCCGTGTTAGCCAGGATGGTCTCGATCTCTTGACCTCGTGATCTGCCCGCCTCAGCCTCCCAAAGTGCTGGGATTACAGGCGTGAGCCACCGTGCCCGGCCTCTTCCTTCCTTTCTTTCTTCTTTCTTTCCTTCCTTCCTTCCTTGGCAAAGTCTTGCTCTGTTGTCCAGGCTGGAGTACAGTGGCATGATCTTGGCTCATTGCAACCTCCACCTTTGGAGTTCAAGTAATTCTCCTGCCTCAGCCTCCTGAGTAGCTGGAATTACAGGCACATGCCACTATGCCCAGCTAATTTTTGTATTTTTTAGTAGAGACAGGGTTTTCCCATGTTGACCAGGCTGGCCTCAAACTCGACCTCAGGTGGTCTGCCCGCCTGGGCTTCTCAAAGTGCTGGGATTACAGGTGTGAACCACCGTGCCCAGCTTGAGACCCACTATTTTATTAGCTTTATAAACAGTTACATCCTAGTTTTATTGTTCTGCATGTATTCGCTGGAATTCTTCCATGTAGAAGGGAGTCTTTTTTAAGATAGGGTAACTGGAGTCAGGGGCAGGACACTGTTGGTCTTACTATGAGCTAAGCCAAATTCAATAACAATTTTAAAATGCAGAAAGGAGGATTGTTAAACTTAGGACAATACATGTTGTCTACCAGATCTTTATTTCTCTTTCTGGATATCTGAAGTGATTATTCAGATTTAGATGGGATTTCCTCATTTCTCTGCCTTTTTTTTTTTTTTTTTTGCATGAAGTCTTGCTCTGTTGCCTGGGCCGGAGTGCAGTGGCACCATCTCAGCTCACTGCAACCTCTGCTTCCTGGGTTCAAGCGATTCTCGTGCCTCAGCCTCCCGAGTAGCTAGGATTACAGGTGCCTGCCACCAAGCCCAGCTAATATTTTTGTGTTTTTAGTAGAGATCAGGTTTCGCCATGTTGGCCAGCTGGTCTTGAACTCTGGACCTCAAGCAATCCTCCTACCTCAGCCCCAACAAAGTGCTAGGATTACAGGTGTGAGCCACTGCACCTAGCCGCCACTTCTTTTTCATCAGCTACGCTATCAGGTCTCCCAGCAGAAAATCTCTGAGCAAATCAACTTCCAGGTTTGTTTTTTGTTTTTTTGAGACCGAGTTTCGCTCTTACTGCCCAGGCTGGAGTTCGGTGAGAGGCACAATCTTGGCTCACTGCAACCTCCACCTCCCGGGTTCAAGTGATTCTCCTGCCTCAGCCTCCCGAGTAGCTGGGATTATAGGCGCATGCTACCACGCCCAGCAACTTTTTGTATTTTTAGTAGAGATAGGGTTTCACATGTTGGCCAGGCTGGTCTCGAACTCCTGACCTCAGGTGTTCCATTGGCCTTGGCCTCCCAAAGTGCTGGGATTATAGGCATGAACCACTGCAACCAGCAGCAGGTTCTTAAAATTCGTTTTTAAATTATTATTTTCAGCCCTGAAAGGAAAAAAATAGGTATTGGAATATCTGCCACTCCCATTCTGTCTTGCAAAATCTGCATCACCCAAAAGGTTGGGTTTCAGGAGTTGGCTGCTCAGCTCTAGGGATCCAGGAGTGGGACATGGGTCTTTATTCTGTCGCTGTGGGATCTGGGGCCCAAGCGTGGGGATTATCAGTGAATTCAAAGGAGTTGTGAATTCCCTGCTGAAGGAGGGATGTCAACCACGCATAGATCCTGGTGGCCATATGTCGTCACTTAGCCAGCAACTCAGTTCTTTGGAGCCCAGCAGCAAGAGGTAGAAGGGGCTGTAAGCCAGTGTTTCCAGGACAGCCCCTGCAGCTATGGTCAGAGAGTCAGGAACAGGGGGCCGGACAGGCCTATAGAGTGTGTTGTCTCTGTCCCTCTCCTCATAAACACATCGGATAACAGGACAGATAACGTGAATCTACCATCCATGGGCTTCCCATGTAGACAGGACATTTAATGACCTAATCTTCCATCAAGAGAGACTTCCCCTTCTTAATTTAGTTACCCTAAGGAACAATTTGTATAGAAAAGGCAGAATCAAGATTTTCACATTTCCACCCCACTTTCTGTACCCATTTAAAAAATAATGCATTTGGGGCTGGGCACAGTGGCTCACCCCTGTAATCCCATCACTTTGAGAGCCCGAGGCTGGTGGATCACTTGAGGTCAGGAGTTTGAGACCAGCCTGGCCAACTTGGCGAAGCCCCGTCTCTACTAAAAATACAAAAATTAGCTGGATGTGATGGTGCACGCCTGTAACCCTGGTTACTCAGGAAGCTAAGGCAGGAGAATCGCTTGAACCCAGAGTGCAGTGAGCCAAGATTGCACCACTGCACTCCAGCGTAGACAACAGAGCAAGACTCCATCTCAAACAACAACAACAAAAATCATTTTGAACAAATGCATTTAAATATATTTGTCTTTCAACACTTTTTGGGGTGTTAGGGTGATGGACATATAATTATTTTTCTTATTGATATTCACACTGTCTCGTATTTGACCAGATAGAACCCTAGTATAATATTTTGGTATGCAGTTTTCTAGACTTTTAGAAATGTACACACAAACATATAAAATGAAGACAAATACTTTATGACAAATATTTTAATCAGCTTTATTGAGGTATAATCTATATAAAGTAAAACTCACCGATTTAAAACAAATTCAAGTTTTTTTAAGTGTACAGCTTGAGTGAGTTTTTTCAACTTAAAAAATTTATTTCTTAATTGACAAATAATCATACATGTTCATGGAGTCCATAATGATTTTTTTAGTTGTTTGGTTGGTTGGTTTTGAGACAGGGTCTCGCTCTGTGGCCCAGGCTGGAGTGCAGTGGCATGACTACAACTCACTGCAGCCTTGACCTCCTGGGCTCTAGCTGTCTTCCCGTCTTAGCCTCCTGAGTAGCTGGAACCATAGGCATGCACCACCGTGCCAGGCTAATTTTTAATTTTTTTACAGAGACAGGGGCTTCTTATGTTGCCCAGGTTGGTCTTGAACTCCTGGCCTCAAGGGATCCTCCTGTCTCAGCTTCCCACAGTGCTGGGATTACAGGTGTGAGCCACTGAGTCCAGCTCTTAGTAATGTTTTGACATTAATACATATAATGTGTGGGGAGATAAGATCAGGATAATTAGCATATCCATCATCTCAAGCATTTACCTTTACTTTTATTTTGCTACTTCCTATATAATGACATTTATCATCTCTTTGTGTTGGGAACATTCAATGTCCTTCTTCTAGCTCTTGGAAACGATGTAATATTTTATTGTTCACTTTACTCATCCTATAGTGGATAGAACATTCTTAATGAGTTTTGACAAATGTATACAGTCTTGTAAGCACCACCATGACCACAGGGAATACTTTTATCACCCCGAAAGGTGGTGCCTCTTACCTCTTATGTACCTCTTCTGTGCCTCTTACTAATCCATTCCTTTCCTTGCCACTGGCAACTCTTTTTTTTAATTTTTTTGAGACAGCGTCTCACTCTGTCACTCAGGCTGGAGTGCAATCGTGCAGTCTCGGGCCCACGGCACGCAGGTAGGCCAGGTGCACTGTGGCCTTCACCTGTAGCACACATGAGGGAGAGGGAGGCAGAGAGAGCCCCCAGCGGGAGGGGTGAGTTGAGGCAAGGCCAGGCGAGGCTCCCAGAAAACATGCCCATGGCAGATGGAACCACCACGCAGACCTCACCGGTTCTCCCGCCGTGCCTCCCACCAGGAGCACCATTTCCCTGACAGGCCCCAGCCAGCCTTAGAACCCCCATCTCCTATACAATCCCCAGGGAGCTAGTATTAATATTTTTTCTTTTCTTTTTTTTTTTTTTTTGAGGACAGGGTCTTGCTTTGTCGCCCATGTCACCCAGGCTGGAGTACACTGGCATGATCATGGCTCACTGCAGCCTTGAACTCCTAGGCTCAAGTAATCCCCCCGCCTCAGCCTCCCGAGTAGTCAGGACTATAGGTTTGTACCACCATGTTTTGTTAATTTTCATAGTTTTAAAGAGATGGAGTCTCGCTATGTTGTCCAGGCTAGTCTCAGACTCCTGGCCTCAAGCGATCCTCCCTCCTCGGCCTTCCAAAGTGCTTGGATTACAGGTGTGAGCCACCACACCCAGCTAGAAGGGTTTTCTTGAACACCCACCATAGGTCAGGCATGTGTCTCTCCTTATAACAACCTCCATTTCACAGATAAGGAAACTGAGGCACAGAGAGGTTCAGCCACTGGCTTAAGGTCCTGCTCCTACAAATCTGAAGTTCTCTGCACAGCTGCAGCCAGACGGGACTGTTGAAAACATTAATCTAATTATATCTTGTCGTTGGCCTGTCCATGGCTATCTCTTGCTCTTAGAAGAAATCCCAGCCAGGAGAGGTGGCTCATACCTGTAAGCACTTTGGGAAGCCAAGGCGGGTGTGTCACCTGAGCTCAGGAGTTTGAGACCAGCCTGGACCAACGTAGTGAAACCCCATCTCTACTAAAAATACAAAAATTAGCCAGGTGTGGTGGCAGGCACCTGTAGTCCCAGCTACTCGAGAGGCTAAGGCAAGAGAATCGTTTGAAGCCAGGAGGTGGAGGTTGCAGTGAGCTGAGATTGCGCCATTACACTCTTCTCTGGGCGACAAGAGCGAAACTCTGTCTCAAAAAAAAAAAAAAAAAAGAAAGAAAGAACGAAAGAAAGAAATTCCAAGCTTTTTATCTCACCCCCACTCACTGCCTGCCAGCCTCATGGGACCCCTTTCTCTGGCACCCTAAGCTACTTCCCACCTCGGAGCCATTGCACCTGCTGCTCTCTCTGCCTGGAGCGCTCTTTCTCCTGCCCTTTGTATGATTGGTTCCTTCACACATTCTTTGGGGAAGCTCAAATGTCACTTCTCAGAGCATCCTGTCCATACCAACCATGGTATGGTTTCTCAGTGGTCTCTATTTCATCATTATTTCTTTTAAGAGGCAGGGTCTCACTCTGTCACCCAGGCTGGATTGCAGTGATGTGATCATAGCTCACTGCAGCCTCGAACTCCTGGCCTCAAGCAATCCTCCTGCCTCAGCCTCTGAAAGTGTTGGGATTACAGGCATGAGCCACTGCGCCTGATCATTCTTATTTTCTTTATAGCACTTATTGTTATTGGACATAGCTTACTTATTAGCATAATTATTTACTCTCTGTCTATCCTCACTAGTGTCTAATCTCTACCAGACTTAGCCTGGCACATAGTGGGTATCGTGTACATGTTTGCTGGATGGTCGAGAGGGTAGGTGGGTGAATAATTGAGCGGGTGGGTAGGTAGGTAGGTGTGTGAATGACTGGATGAATGGATGGAAAGATCAATGAATGGATGAACAGCTGAACAGACAGATGTATAGGTGAGGGAATGGTTGGATGTATTGTTAGGTGGGATAGATGGATGGATAAGTGAATGGGATGGATAAATGAGTAGGTGGGTGAGTGGACAGGTTGGACAGATAAATGTGTGGGTGGGATGGATAGATAAATGAGTGGATGGGATGGACAGATAAATGAGTTGGTGGGATGGATGGATAAATGAGTGGGTGGGATGGATAAATGAGTTGGTGGGAGGGATGGATAAATGAGTAGGTGGGATGGATGGATAAATGAATGGGTGGGTGGGTGGGATGGATAAATGGGTGGGTGGGACGGATAAATGAGTGGTTGGGATGGATAAATGAGTGGTTGGGTGGGTGAGATGGATAAATGAGTGGGTGGGATGGATAAATGAGTGGGTGGGTGGGTGGGATGGATGAGTGGATAGGATGGATAAATGAGTGGATGGGATGGATAAATGAGTGGGTGGGATGGATAAATGAGTGGGTGGGATGGATAAATGAGTGAGTGGGATGGATAAATGAGTGGGTGGGATGCATAAATGAGTGGGATGGACAAATGAGTGGGTGGGATGGATAAATGAGTGGGTGGGATGGATAAATGAGTGGGTGGGATGCATAAATGAGTGGGTGAGATGGATAAATGAGGGGGTGGGATGGATAAATGAGTGGGTGGGATGCATAAATGAGTGGGATGGAGGGATAAATGAGTGGGTGGGATGGATAAATGAGTGGGTGGGATGGCTAAATGAGTGGATGGGATGACTAAATGAGGGGGTGGGATGGATGGATAAATGAGTGGGTGGGATGGATAAATGAGTGGGTGGGATGCATAAATGAGTGGGTGGGATGGATAAATGAGTGGGTGGGATGGATAAATGAGTGGGTGGGATGGATAAATGAGGGGGTGGGATGGATAAATGAGTGGGTGGGATGGATAAATGAGGGGGTGGGATGGTGGATAAATGAGTGGGTGGGATGGATAAATAAGGGGGTGGGATGGATAAATGAGTGGGTGGGATGGATAAATGAGGGGGTGGGATGGATGGATAAATGAGTGGGTGGGATGGATAAATGAGGGGGTGGGATGGATGGATAAATGAGTGGGTGGGATGGATAAATGAGGGGGTGGGATGGATGGATAAATGAGTGGGTGGGATGGATAAATGAGGGGGTGGGATGGATGGATAAATGAGTGGGTGGGATGGATAAATGAGGGGGTGGGATGGATGGATAAATGAGTGGGTGGGATGGATAAATGAGTGGGTGGGATGGATAAATGAGTGAGTGGGATGGATAAATGAGTGGGTGGGATGCATAAATGAGTGGGATGGATAAATGAGTGGGTGGGATGGATAAATGAGTGGGTGGGATGGATAAATGAGTGGGTGGGATGCATAAATGAGTGGGATGGACAAATGAGTGGGTGGGATGGATAAATGAGTGGGTGGGATGGATAAATGAGTGGGTGGGATGCATAAATGAGTGGGTGAGATGGATAAATGAGGGGGTGGGATGGATAAATGAGGGGGTGGGATGGATAAATGAGTGGGTGGGATGCATAAATGAGTGGGTGGGATGGATAAATGAGTGGGTGGGATGGATAAATGAGTGGGTGGGATGGATAAATGAGGGGGTGGGATGGATAAATCAGTGGGTGGGATGGATAAATGAGGGGGTGGGATGGGTGGATAAATGAGTGGGTGGGATGGATAAATAAGGGGGTGGGATGGATAAATGAGTGGGTGGGATGGATAAATGAGGGGGTGGGATGGATGGATAAATGAGTGGGTGGGATGGATAAATGAGGGGGTGGGATGGATGGATAAATGAGTGGGTGGGATGGATAAATGAGGAGGTGGGATGGATGGATAAATGAGTGGGTGGGATGGATAAATGAGGGGGTGGGATGGATGGATAAATGAGTGGGTGGGGTGGATAAATGAGGGGGTGGGATGGATGGATAAATGAGTGGGTGGGGTGGATAAATGAGGGGGTGGGATGGATAAATGAGTGGGTAGGATGGATAAATGGGTGGGTGGGATGGATGGATAAATGGGTGGATGGGATGGATAAATCAGTGGGTAGGTGAATGGATGGGATGGATAAAAGAGTGGGTGGGATGGATAGGTGGGTGGGTGGATGAGCATCTAGGTGGATGATGGAATGGGTAAGTAGGTAGGTGGAGATACATAGCAGTATAGAAGATGAGAAACAGTGTAAGCTTCAGACTCAGACTGGCCTAGATTTGAGTCCCAGATTTGAGTCCCAGGTTGTGTCCCAGGCTAGCTATGAAAACGCAAACAAGTCTCTTAACTCTTTAAGACTTCGGTTTCTTGGCTGGGCACAGTGGCTCACACCTGTAACCCCTGCACTTTGGGAGGCAGAGGCCAGAGGATCACTTGAGCCCAGGAGTTCCAGACCAACCTGGGCAACATGGCAAAACCCATCTCTACTGAAAATACAAACATTAGCTGGGCATGGTGGCACACGCCTGTAGTCCCAGCTACTTGAGAGACTGAGGTAGGAGGATTGCTTGAGCCCAGGAGGTCGAGGCTGCAGTGAGCTATGATTACATCACTGTGGTCCAGCCTGGGTGAGTGAGCGAGCCACTTTCTCAAAATCAAAATAAAATAAATTTTAAAAGAATTCAGTTTCTTTATGTCTGAAATAGAGCTATCATATCTATTTTTTAGGGTGGTTGTGAGGATTAAGAAAATGAACATCTAGAATGCTACTGGCACATAGTAGGTGCTCAAGAAAGGTGAGTATCACTGCCAAGTGCTACATTTGGTGGGAGGACTTGGGCCCCTGGAGGTGGCAGCGGTGGGTGGGGAGGGGTGGGTGAAGCTGGTGGTTACCCTGCCGTATTGGATGCTGTCCTTTCCTGCTGGCCATCCTGCCCTGTCAGGGTCATCCAGAGGAACCTCTGTCTGGGCTTCTGAAGTGGTACGGTCCTTCTCAGGGACTGACTTGATGGACCTGTCATTTAGAGGAAATGAAGACAGAGTCAGCATCTCTCCCAATGGTGGGGTGTATGTGCCTAACCCTCAGGCCCACTGACAGCCACTGAGCTCTGGGTACACTCTGTACTCTTTCATTCATTCATTTATCTAACAGAATACTGACCAGATATCACACTTCCCTTCTTCCCATATGGTACCCAGCTAAATGCCATCTATTACCCCAGGGTCAAGCAAGCCCATTCTTCTGATGCCAATTCACAGGATGAACTTAACTTGCCCACCATTGGAACTCTGTTCTCAGAATTTTCTTTTTTTTTTTTTGAGATGGGGTCTTGCTACATTGCCCAGGTTGGTCTCAAACTCCTGAGCTCAAGCAATCCACCTGCCTCAGCCTCCCAAAGTGCTGGGATTACAGGCATGAGCCACCACGCCCAGCCTGTTCTCAGAATTTTTATTTTGGCTTAAGCTTTCGTGCAGTTGTTTTGTTCCTACTGTATACCATCAGATTTGTCAGTCCAACTGGCAGAATATAAATTATGCACAATTCAGATGCTAAAGACTCTTTGAATGTTTTATCTGTGGATGAGTGGGCTGACTTAACCTCTGTGCCTCAGTTTCCTCAGCTGTAAAAATAGGAATATTATCTATCTATCCATCCATCCATTTATCCATTCATCTACATACCTGTATATCTACATATACATGTCTACCTACCTCCTATTAAATTAAGGTTAGCCCAAAGCTGCCTCCTTACATATTTTAAGTTTGGCCTAAAGGTTTTCCCCGTACATAGTGAACTGTAACCTAATTGGACTCAAACAGACTGCAACCTACTCCTGTGTCAATCAGTGAGTTTCAGCCAATCAAAGGCAACCAACCGTTCAAACCATGTTCCAATAAAGCAAAGCTGAGCTGTAACCAATCCGGCTGTTTCTGTACCTCACTTCTGTTTTCTGTCCTTCACCTTCCTTTTTCTGTCTATTAATCTTTGACCCCATGGCTGTACCAGAGCCTCTCTGGACGTATTCTGGTTCAGGGACTGCCCGATGTGCGGATCATTCTTTGCTTAGTTAACCTCTGTTAGCCAGGTGCAGTGGCTCACGCGTGTAATCCCAGCACTTTGGGAGGCTGAGGCAGGTGGAACACCTGAGGTCAGGAGTTTGAGACCATCCTGGACAACATGGCAAAACCCTGTCTCTACTAAAAATACAAAAATTAGCCGGGCCTGGTCACATGTGCCTGTAGTCCCAGCTACTCAAGAGACTGAGGCATGAGAATCGCTTGAACCTGGGAGACAGGGATTGCAGTGAGCCGAGATTGTGCCATTGCACTCCAGCCTGGGTGACAGAGCAAGATTCTGTCTCAAAAAACCCCCCCCAAAAAACAAAAAACCTCAGACACATTAAATTTGCTAGAGGTTAATTTGGCACAATCTCGGCTCACTGCAACCTCCGCCTCCGAGGTTCAAGCGATTCTCGTGCCTCAGCCTCCCGAGTAGCTGGGACTACAGGCACATGCCACCACGCCGGCTTTTTAAAAAAAATTTGCTTATTTTTTATTTTTAGTAGAGACGTGTTCACCATGTAGGCCAGGCTGGTCTCGAACTCCTGACCTCTAGCTAGTGATCCACCCGCTTCAGTTTCCCAAAGTGCTGGGATTACAGGTGTGAGCCACCGTGCCCAGCCTTAATGTGTCTACTGGTTTTCTTTTAACATGACTACCTATCCATCTGATCTTACTTCAGATTCTTGTGCGCTGTGAAGGTGGTGGGATTTCTCAGTGTGTGTGTGATTGAGAAGTGTCCTCAGGTTGGCTAGCTGGGATGGGGGTCAGCCCCAATGGTCCCCGGGGACTGAGGCCCCTCAAGATCGCTGCCGCCCACCACCCCTGTATAGCAGGCACTTAAGCTCAGGCCATCTGGTATCAGTGGCCTGTTGTTCTGCTTCCCAAGACCCCTCTCATTAAGAGGGGAGAGTATCAGGCAGCAGGTCCTTGTGCTGCAGACAGCTCCACAGTGAGCCCAGCTGTGTCCTGGCTGGAGGGAGCTGAGAAAAGAGGGGACCGGAGGCCTCCTCCTGGCCCCTTGCCCACGTGTTCTGGCCAGCGTCAAGTGATGCTGTGCATACAGACCCAAGCCCTGTGCATAGCCAGCCTGTCAAAGCATAAGTGGCCGGGCCTGGCATGGTGGTTTACAGCTATGGGGAGGAACCAGTCCTGCCCTACTGCAGCATTCAGACAACTCCAGCAAGCTGGCCTCGGCCCACTTGAAGACATCCATCAATTGGAAGGCATATTGTTCATTCCATGAACTGACCTTATGGGGGCCTAATCATCTTGGCTAACTGGACCAATTTTGGTAAATTATCCCTCAGCAGGGCACCATGGGGGGACTTCAGCAGGTTCTCTATCCATAATGGTTTTGGTTGCCCGCCTAACTGCCCGAGATGCGGGTGGTCCCTTCAGCCACTTCAGCTTGAGCCTGTGCCCTTCTGAGTGTGGCGCCACGGTGGACTCACCTCTGGTGTCTAAGCTCGGGCCTCCTGCCTGCAGAGGTGCCTCTGGGGTCCTTGGTGCTGGTCGCAGGTTCTGTTTCTGCAAGGTCAAGAGAGTCCTGTCACACAACATGGCCCAGATACCCACTTTGACACCCACTGACTATGTGGCCTTAACCGCTCTGACCATCCATTTCCCCTGATCTGGCTCCTGCCACGTCTCCAGCAACCTCTCTCAACACCCCACTCTGAGTTCTTCCAGGAACATCCTTCAGGCATTCACTCACTCATTCATTTCTTCAATCAGTGATAACTGAGCACCTACTATGAACTTGAGGTTGGAAAAACAGCATTTAACACTGTACAAAGTCAAGTTACCTCTGTTTCCCCCAACAGCCTTGCTCAAGCAGTTCCTTGTGTCTGGAATGCTCTTTTCTGGCTAACTCTCACCTACCCTCAGGTACCATCTCCCCTAGGAAGGACACCTCCCCACCACTATCCCCCAGGTGTGGCCAGTAACTGAAAGCAGATCTGTAGTAGTTTAACCACAGACCTGTAAGCAACAAATAACTGCTACTGTAAGCTGCTAAGATTTGGGGGCTATTTTGTTACACAGCATCATCACAGCAAAAGCTGACCAATACAAACAGGCAAGTTCTATCTTCAAGCTTCAGGACTGTGACATTGTAAATCAACACTTAAGGTTTTAACCAGGGTGGGCCAGTGCTAAGCAGATGTTCTCAAAAGAAGCAAAGCCTGAGATTGAGAGAGACCTGGATGTGAATCCTTGCTTTGTCATGAAGGGATAGTATAGAGGGTAGCGATTAAAAAACACATTCTCTGGAATCAAGTTGCTTGGGTTCAAATCTCAGTGCTGCCACTTACAAGCCATGTAACCTGGGACTAGTTCCTTAACTTCTGGGCCTCAGTTTCCTCATCTGTGAAATGGAAATGATTCTAGTACCAGCCTCACAGGGGCATTATGTTGATTAAATGAGCTAACCTCTGTGATGTGCTGTTAGTTGCTACTTTTCAGTCATTGTGGGTGAGCTTGGCTTGGCAACTTTACTTCCAGAACCTTGCCATGTATCCAGCACACTGTTTTTTTGGATTATTAGAAACCCTAGCTAGCATGGTGTAGCTTTCTAGGCATCAAAGTCCTTCTTGGGCTGTCTCCATAGCAACTCCAAGCATAGACTCTGGAGCTGGACATACTCAAGTTCTAATCTTGTGACCTTGGGCAAGTGATTTAACTCTCTTTGCCTCAGTTTGCTCTTCTGTAAAATGACAGCAATAACTTCACATGCCGCTGGGGGTACTGTGAGAATCAAATGAAATAGTGTATTTTTTACAGAAGCACTTAGCACAGCCCCTGGCTCATAGATGGTGTTACTGGCTATTCTTGGAGAAAGGTGACCTATTAAGAGAGCTGTCTGCTTCCAGGCCTAGGCCTGCAGACAGGGTGTGACCAGAGCACTCCATTCATGCCAGTAGGACCCTTTGAGCCTTTTCCCCCAAGGGTGGCAGGAGCCAGGCATGGAGAATCAGCAAAGCCCACCTAGTACCTCCTTCTCCTGTATCTCCTGGCTGTCTGGCTTGATCCAGAAGACACATGAGGGCCCCCTTCCTCTGCAGAAGCTCCTGGTAGGAACCCATCTCTGCGATGGCCCCATTTGCCAGCACTATGATCCAATCAGCCTGGGGCAGGATGTGGAGTGCGTGCGTCACGAGAATCCGTGTCTGGGCAGGGAAGGGGTAGAAGTTACACACATGTGGCCGGGTGCAGTGGCTCATGCCTGTAATCCCAACACTTTGGGAAGCCAAAGCATGTGGATCACTTGAGGCCAGAAGTTCGAGACCAGCCTGGCTGACACGGCTAAGCCCTGTCTCTACTAAAAATACAAAAATTAGCTAGGTAAGGTGGTGCACACCTGTAGTCTCAGCTACTTTGGAGGCTAAGGCAAGAGAATCACTTGAACCTGGGAGGTGGAGCTTGCAGTGAGGCGAGATTGGACCACAGCACTCCATCCTGGGTGACAGAGCAAGACTCTGTCAAGAAAGGAAAGAAAGAAAAGAAAAGAAAGAAGAAAAGAAAAGAAACAAAGGAAGGAAGGAAAGAGAGAGAGAGAGAAAGAAAGAAAAAAAAATGTACGGCCGGGCGCAGTGGCTCATGCCTATAATCCCAGCACTTTGGGAGGCCGAGGCGGGTGGATCACCTGAGGTCAGGAGTTCGAGACCAGCCTGGCCAACAGGGTGAAACCCTGTCTCTACTAAAAATACAAAAAATTAGCCGGGCGTGGTGGCGGGCACCTGTAGTCCCAGCTACTTGGGAGGCTGAGGCAGGAGAATGGCGTGAACCCAGGAGCCGGAGCTTCCAGTGAGCGGAGATCGCACCACTGCCCTCCAGACTGAAAGACAGAGCGAGACTCCATCTCAAAAAAAAAAAAAAAAGAAAAAAGTTACACATATGTGCTTGGCCAGCCTCCTGAGCTGGGGGTTGGGGTGGCGGTATTGTCCCTGGACTCAGAGTGGGGACAGCTCCCCTTCTTGTGCTCCTGCCACCTTTCTTGTAAACAGCATATCCAAATAGAGAAACAGAGGGGACTCCCCTAGCCTGTGTCTCAAAACAAGAAGACAAGGAGTACATCTGACCCTGGCCAATCATCCACGGCAAAGCTGTAGTAGTTAAATCACAGATCCATAAGGAAGAAACACCTGCTGTTGTAAGCTGCTGGGATCTGGGGGTTGTTTGTTACATAGCATTGTCACAGCAAAAGCTGACCAATACAAAGAGGAAATTGGACTCAAGTGGAAGGGGGAGGTGAGATAAACTTGGGTTAGGACTGGATGCTAAGTGCTTCCTCTGCCTTTGCCCTGTACTGTCTGACACATGTTCCCAAACTTACTGTTCCCTGGAGTAGCCCACCAGGCCCAATGACCTGGTTGAAGACATGCTGGCCAACGTGGGCATCCAGGGCCGCCAGGGGGTCATCCAGCAGGTACACAGCTGCCTTTCTGTATACAGCCCGGGCCAGGCTCAGCCGCTGCTTCTGGCCTCCGGAGAGATTCATGCCCTGTGGCCACAAAAGGAACAGTGGCCTGAGTCAGCATCTACAGGGTGAAACTGGGGTGCCCAGGCTGCGGCAGGTCAGGGCACACCTGCCCATCAGGGTGAGGTACAGCTCAACATGCCTATTCCCTGGAGACAGGCCCAGCTTCCAAGGCACTCGCTCTCGAGCCAACAATGCCTCCATCCTTACCCGACCTCACTTCTCCACTCCCCAAGCACGCTTCCTGGAGGAGTTACCCACACTTCCCAATCCACTCTGTCTCCTCCTGCTCACTCTCTGTATCTCTTTGAGTCCAACTCCTGTTTCCCTTTCTCCACTGAGACCACCATCCATTTCCCTATTCCCTCATCCAGTGGCAGCTTTTCAGTCCTACTTTTTTATTTTAATTTTAATTTTTTTCTTTTAGTTTTTATTGATATGTAATAGTTGTAACTATTTGAGGGGCACAAGTGGTATTTGGATACCTGTAGGGCAGTGGTCCCCAGCCTTTTTGGCACCAGGGACCAGTTTTGTAGAAGACGATTTTTCCATGGACCTGGGGGCAGGGGGATGGTCCGGGGGATGGTTTCAGGATGATTCAAGCACATTACGTTTATTGTGCACTTCTAGTATTATTATTACTGTTGTTGTCATTGTTATTATTGAGATGGAGTTTTGCTCTTGTCACCCAGGCTGGAGTGCAATGGCATGATCTTGACTCACTGCAACCTCTGCCTCCTGGGTCCAAGCAATTCTCCTGCCTCAGCCTCCTGAGTAGCTGGAATTACAGGCACCCACTACCACGCCTGGCTAGTTTCTGTATTTTTAGTAGAGATGGGGTTTCACCATGTTGGCCAGGCTGGTCTTGAACTCCTGCCCTCAGGTGATCCACCCACCTTGGCCTCCCAAAGTGCTGGGATTACAGGCGTGAGCCACTGTGCCCGGCCTACTTGTATTATTATTACATTGTAATATATAATGACTCACCATCATGCAGTATCAGTGGGAGCCCTGAGCTTGTTTTCCTGAAACTAGATAGTCCCTTCTGGGGATGATGGGAGGCAGTGACAGATCATCAGGCATTAGATTCTCATAAGATCCCTCACATGTGCAGTTTACAGTAGGGTTTGTGCTCCTATGAGAATCTAATGCTGCCACTGATCTGACGGGAGGTGGAGCTCAGGCGATGATGGGAACAATAAGGAATGGCTGTAAATACAGATGAAACCTCACTCGCCTGCCCTCTGCCCACCTCCTGCTGTGCTGCCTGCCCAGTTCCTAACAGGCCACAGACTGGTGCTGATCCATGGCCCGGGGGTTGGGGACCCCTGCTGTAGACAATATGTAATGATCAAATCAGGGTAACTGAAATAGTCATCACCTCAAATATTTATCTTTTGTATTGGGAACACAACAATCCTTCTCTTCTAGCTATCTTGAAATATACAAGTAAATGATCATTAACTATAATTTCCCTTGTGCACTATTGATTACTTTAACTTATTCCTTCTATCTAGGCCTTCTTGTCTTTCATTCATTCTTTTAAAACTTATTTTTATTTATTTTTGAGATGGAGTTCCACTCTGTCACCCAGGCTGGAGTGCAATGGCTTGATCTCGGCTCACTGCAACCTCTGCCTACTGGGTTCAAGCGATTCTCCTGCCTCAGCCTCCCAAGTAGCTGGGATTACAGGAACGCCACCATGCCTGGCTAATTTTTGTATTTTTAGTAGAGATGGGGCTTCACCATGTTGGCCAGGCTGGTCTCAAACTCCTGACCTCAAGCAACCCTCCCGCCTTGGCTTCCCAAAGTGCTGGGATTACAGGCATGAGCCACCGTACCCAGCCATTCATTCATTCTTACATTCAGTCATTCCACTAATAACTACTGCCTCGTTATCATAAACCAGGCATGGTTCTAGGTAGGCTCTGGGGAAACAGCAATAAGCAAAACAAAGTTGCTGCTCTCTTAATGGATCCATCATTCTCATGAAGGGGACAGAGACAGGCAATCCATAAACAAGTAACGCAGACAGCACACCAGGTGGAAAGTGCTATGAAGAATAAACAGTAAAGCAGGGGGAGCCAGGTGCAGGGGCTCACGCCTGTAATCCCAGCACTTTGGGAGGCGGAGCTGGGTGGATCACTTGAGGTTAGCAGTTTGAGACCAGCCTGGCCAACATGGTGAAACCCCATCTCTACTAAAAGTACAAAAAGAAATTATCCAGTTGTGGTGGCACATGGCTGTAATTCTAGCTACTCATGAGGCTGAGGTGGGAGGAATGCTTGAACTCAGGAGGTGGAGGTTACAGTGAGCCAAGATTGTGCCACTGCACTCCAGCCTGGGCAACAGAGCGAGACTCCGTCTCAGAAAAAGAAAAAAAAAAAAAAGAGAAAAAGCAGGTGCAGGTGTAGGGTGCACTAACATTAGCAGGGTGGCTGTGGTGGTAGATAAGGTGGTCAGGAAAGGCCTCTCTGTGAAGGTGATAGAAGTGAGGGATGAGCCCTGGGGACTCCTGGGGAGAGCTTTCCAGCAGAGGGAACAGCAGTGCAAAGGCCCTGGGGCCAGAGTGTGCTGTGGGGGATCAGGGAATATCACAGAGACTAAGGTGGCTGCAGTAAAGCTGAGAGATGATGATGGGAGATGGGGCTAATGGATACCAGAGCCAGGTCACAGGGACCTTGCCAGGGATTGTCATGACTTGGGCTTTGTCTCTGAGGTAAATGGGGAGATCACCTGAGGTCCGGAGTTTGAGACCAGCCTGGCCAACATGGTGAAACCCTGTCTCTACTAAAAATATAAAAATTAGCCAGGTGTGGTGGTATGTGCCTGTAATTCCAGCTACTCAGGAGGCTGAGGTATGAGAATTGCTTGAACGTGGGAGGCGGAGGTTGCAGTGAGCCGAGATTGCATCACTGCATGCCAGCCTGTGCAACAGAGCAAGACTCTGTCTCCAAAACAAAACAAAAAACAAAACCACAAGTGGTGGGCTGGATTTGGCTTGGGGTCACAGTTTGCCAACCCCTGCCCAATCCATAGCTCCAGATGCATATATCCTGTTTCTTGGACATCTCTGTCCAGACCCCTTGGTGAGGCCCAGAGAGGGGAAGCAATTACACCAACATTACTCAGCAAGGCAGGGCAGAGTAAGACAGGAGTCTAGGTCTTCTCACTCTCAGTTGTCAGAGAGCTCCTCACTGCCAATCCCTGCCACAACTCCCTGCCTCTCTCTTTGTGTCTATTTCTGCTTATCAATTAGTGATTACGTATTGAGCACCTAGCATGTGCTTGACGCTGAGCTGAGCCCTTTTTCTCCGCTACTTCCCTAACCATTCCTCTCATTTCTCCATCATACTGCCCATGATGAGTCGGGGACCCAAATGACTCCCAACTGCAATGTCTCCCTGTCCCAAAAAGACCCCCAAACTCTCACCTGCTCCCCAGCTGAAGTGTGGACTCCCTCAGGGAAGCTGTCCACATCTGGCTGCAGGGCACAGGCTTCTAGAACTCTCTCCAGCCAGGGTGGGTCCAGCTCCTGCCCGAAGCACACATTCTCTACCACAGAGGTGTTCTGCACCCAGGCCTCCTGGGGCATGTAGGCCACAGCACCCTAAAACACAACTTACTTTGGTCACAGGAGGATGATAGGGACAGAGGTGGGATAGGTTTTGAGGAGCAGTGGGAGCTGGGCTCTCAGTGGTGGGTGAGAGGTGGAGAGAATGAGTGAAAGTGAACTTGGCTGGGATGGGGAGGGTGGGAAGGCAGCGAGGAAGTGGGGCTTTCAGGATGGGGACATCCTAGCAGACAGGCTGGGGGTGGCCTCACCTCGATGCTCACGAACCCCTCCACCTTTGACAGCTCCCCAAGGAGGGCGGACAGCAGGGAGGACTTCCCTGCCCCCACTGGACCGACAACAGCCAGCAGACAGCCCTGGGGCACCGTGAGGTTTATTCTGGACACGCAAGAGGGGAGACTTGACCTTGGTTAGGGTTCAGCCCGCCTCTGTGAGGAAGGATGAGCCCCAGACGGAGCTGAGCTTTCCTGCTCTGGGAGTCTCCAAGAGGACCTGTGGGGCTGTTCTTTTTCCCAGTCCTTGTCTAGCTATTTGAGGAACTATCCTGTGCACATCTGTGCATGTACACATGCACACAAAGCGTGCACACATGCATGCACATTTGCACACTCATACAAGCATGCTAGCATGCACAGCAACACAATGTGGGCACGCATCCACACACACACAAGTGCATGCACATATCCAATCCATGCTCACACGCATACATGTGTGCACACATGCACACCACGCACACACACACACAGAGTTGACTATAGCCTGAGGGTTTCACCAGCCTGGCCTCCTGCCTTGGCTCTTGCGATAAATAGGCTCTTTCCTCCCTCCCTCCCCCTACTCTTGGTCCCGCCCCACTCCTGTCCGCGTCCCACAGCCCATCCTCCACCCAGTGACCAGAGGGATCTGTTAAAACCCAAGTCAGATCATGACACTTCCCAGCTAAACCCGCCAGCACTCCCATTTCACTCAGGGTCAGAGCTAAAGTCCTGACCATCAGGAATGACATCTCCCGCCTCCTTCCGCTCTGTGCCTCAGCTGCTCGGCCCTGGCCTTGCTGACCTCCTTGCTGTTTCTTGAACACAAAAGGCCAGTGATTCTCACCTGGGGGTGACTGCATCCCCCAGGAGTCATTTGGCAAGACCTAGAGATATTTTTGGATGTCACAACCAGTAGGGGGTGCTGCTGGCATCTAGTGGGTAGAGATTGGGTCTGCTAAACATCCCACAATGCACACGACAGCCCCCAACAAAGAAGTTTCAGCCCAAAATATCAACCGTGCTGAGGTTGAGAAACCCAGGTCCAGGCACTCTCCTGCCCCAGGACCTTTGCTGATGCCATTCCCACCGCCTAGAAGGTTCTTCTCCCAGGCCGGGCACGGTGGCTCATGCCTGTAATCCTAGTCCTTTGGGAACTGAGGCAGGTGGATCTCTTGAGGTCAAGAGTTGGAGACCAGCCTGACGAACATGGTAAAACCCATCTCTACTAAAAATACAAAAATTAGCTGGGTGTGGTAGCATGCGCCTGTAATCCCAGCTACTCGGGAGGCTGAGGCAGGAGAATTGCTTGAATCCGGAAGGTGGAGGTTGCAGTGAGCCAAGATCATGCCATTGCACTCCAGCCTGCGTGACAGAGCAAGACTCCGTTTCAAAAAAAAAAAAAAAAAAAAAAGACAGCTCTTCTCCCAGACACTCCTTCCTTATGATCTCGGCTTGAATGCAAAGCCTTCCCTCGCTAGACATGCCATCGTACTCTGTTCCCTTGCTTTGGTTTTCTGTTTGGGCCTCACCTCTATCAGCATGTCACCCCAAGAGAGCAGGGCCCTTGTCTGTTTCCTTCGCCCTATCCCCAATACCTAGAACAGAGCGTGGCCCACACCTAGTGCTCTATCGATGAAGTGAGTGAATGACAACCAATACAAATACTACCTGGGGCATATTCCTTCTCTTCTTAGGGAGTTTCAGGGCTGTCTGAGATTTTTGGCCACAAAGATCAAGCGATAGAGTTGGAGACTATAGATGATCATGACCTCGGACTGATACAGGAGGCACAGAAGTGAGTACAGCTGATAGGGCTGAACCTTGGGGCTCCTCTCAGCCAGCCCTCCCTTGGCATCGTCTTGGCCAGCCTGGGAGCACAGGGGTGTCTCCCCCTAATGGGGGAGGCTCAGATGCCCTGGTCCCCATCTGCAGGAGATACTGGTCTATGCTGTGCAGGTCCCCACCTTCAGGAGGTAGAGATGTATCCTGAGAACCTCCCCGGCAGAGCCCCAGCCCAGCCTAACCCACCCTCCAGTCCCAGGCTGGAAACCTACACCACCTCTCAGGTGGGAGGCAGCAGGAGCCCCACGCATCTTCTCCCTAAAAACATGAGGCTGGTTACTACGGGTGTCGTTCTGTACCTGTGGAGGCAGGGAGGGCTTTCCTGGGACCAGGCGAAGGTGGCACTGTGTATGGTGATGCAATCCTTCCCGGCAGCTGCAGGGCACAAGAGGCCATTTACAGGAGACCCCTGACCTGGCCGGCCTCTGCATCGGAGAGGCCCCCAGGCACCATCCGCTGCCCCCCCAGGGGCAGAGGCTGCAGGAAGAAATCTCTCCCACTGAACAAATTGCCCTGCTACTCACTGGCTTGTGGGTGACCCCGCAGGGTTCTTGTTCTGTCCGTGTCCCATGGCTACATAATCCAGGGGGAGGCAAACTGTGGCCCAGAGACCAAATCCTGCCTGCTGCCTTTTCTTATAAATAAAGTTTTATTGGAACACGGCCACATCCATTCATTTCTATATGTCATGCTTTGAGCAGTTGTGACAGAGACTGTGTGGCCCACAGGCCTAAAATATGCACAATCTGGTCATTTATGGAAAAAGTTAGTGAATTTCTGAAATAAATTATCATCAAATCCCAGCCTTCCCAGAGTTAAGGGGGTGTTATTAATTTCACTGTGGCCGGCACAGTGTCTCATGCCTGTAATCCCAGCACTTTAGGAAGCAGAGGTGGTAGGATCACTTGAGGTCAGGAGTTTGAGACCAGCCTGGCCAACATGGCAAAACCCTGCCTCTACCAAAAAATACAAAAATTAGCCAGGCGTGGTGGTGGGCGCCTGTAATCACAGCTACTCGAGAGGCTAAGGCAGGAGAATTGCTTGAACCCAGGAGGCG
Source organism: Pan paniscus (assembly GCF_029289425.2). NCBI lineage: Eukaryota > Metazoa > Chordata > Mammalia > Primates > Hominidae > Pan > Pan paniscus. Next base: position 37,622,447 of record NC_073267.2, on the reverse strand, counting down.
GAGGTTGCAGTGAACCAAGATTGCACCACTGCACTCCAGCCTGGATGACGGAGTAAGACTGTGTCTCAAAAATAATACTAATTATTACTATTATTATTTCACTGTGATAACAAGTATAATTAGATTAGTGGTTCTTGATCCTTAAGACGTAGTTAGAATCGCCTGAAAGATTTTCTAAAAATCAAAGCTCTCATGGCTTAGCCCAGATCAACTAAATTCATCCTCACAATTAGCTGCTATAATGATTAACATGCCCATTTTGGAGATGGGAACACGGAGGCTCAGAGAGATGATCTACTTGTCAGGATCACCCAGCTAGTCAGTGCTGGGGCTGGGATTTGGACCTGGGCAGTTGAATGCCACAGGCTCGGCTTACCACTATGTGGGTGTTTTCCAGGTACACAGATTGCCCAGATTCTTCATTGCAACAAGGGAGAGGGTGTCTTGGCCCGTGGCGTAAAAGAAGGATGGGGTGGAGGGGGAAGCCCAGGTAACTTGAGCTTGGTAAGTCTCATCGTGCAATGGTGCTTGAAATGTTGCTATTTTCCAGCTTGATCAAAATGCTGTCATGCTTATTACCTGGGACTTTCTGCATGAGGACAAGGACCTGGTCTGTTAGAGCAGGAGTCCTCAACCCCCAGGCCACAGACTGGTACCAGTCTGCAGCCTCTTAGGAACTGGGCCATACAGCAGGAGGTGAGCGCAGGGCAGGTGAGCAGAGTGTCATCTGTGTTTACAGCCATTCCCCATCACTCCCATCACCGCCTGAGCTCCACCTCCTGCCAAATCAGCAGCAGCAATAGATTCTCATAGGAGCATGAACACTTGTGAACTGTGCATGTGAGGAATCTGGGTTGCATGTTCCTTTTAAGAATCTAATGCCTGATGATCTCTGTCTCCCATCACCCGCTTTGGGGCCATCTAGTTGACGGAAAGCAAGCTCAGGGCTCCCACTGGTTCTACGTTATGGTGAGTTGTATAATTATTTCATTATATAGTACAATGTAATAATAATAAAGGGCACAATAAATGGAATGTGTTTGAATCATCCCAAAACCACGCGCCTCGCCCCGGTCCGTGGGAAAACTGTCTTCCACAAAACCAGTCCCTGGTGCCAAAAAGCTTGGGGACCACTGTGTTAGAGTGTTCCCTGTTGTACACCCAGGATGGTACAAAGTGGGCACTCAGTGAGTGGTCGCTGAATGGCTAGCAGAAAGAAGAGCAGCACAGTGCCAGTTTCCAAGTGACACGCAGATGGCGTGATCTGCACGTGTCATCCATTGCCCGCAGCCCCCATCTCCCCCCAGTGCTGATGCTGGCTTGCCATTATGGGCCGGGGTGGCCCCCACATCCCCCATCCCCCATCCCTCCCACACCCCTCCTGCCAGACTCAGCACTCACCGCTTCCAGAGGAACTTGAGTCTACGGCACCAGGGTCAACTTCTTCCAGGCAGAGGAAGGTGACCAGACGGTCAAAGGACACCCGGGCCTAGGAAAACCGAAGCCGCAGGTCACCCAGCAAGAAGAGCAAAGAACTCGGGTTTTGGGTGTCGGTGTCTCAAGATGTGTGGCAACAGCTTCCTGTCTACCAAGCTCTGTGCATAGGAGGCGTGAGGACAAAGCTTTCTAGTTCATGGGAAACGATGCAACCCAAGTGGTGACCTTGATGGTGGTGATCTCCCACCTCTGCGATCCTACAAATCAGTGACACCGAAGCAAGCCAGCTGCCATTCTGCAGACAAGATCTGGGAAGAGGTGGTGGCTTTTCCAATAAGGTTATCAAGCCATTATGTGGAACAATTTCAAATGTTGTCCACCTGGGGGCGCTCTCTCCCAGTCACAAACCCATCTTTGGGGAAGAAAGAGACCAGTCGTTAAAATAGAGATTAGGCCAGGTGCAGCGGCTCATGCCGGTAATCCCAGCACTTTGGGAAGCCAAGTGCAGGAGGATCACTTGAGGCCAGGAGTTGGAGACCTGGGGAACATAGCAAGACTCTTTGTTTCTACAAAAAATTTAAAAAATTAGCCGGATGTGGTGGCCCATGCCTGTAGTCCCAGCTACTCAGGAGGCTGGGAGGTAGAAGCATCACTTGAGTCCAGGAGTTTGAGCATGCAGTGAGCTGAGATCGTGCCACTGCACTCCAGCCTGGGTGACAGAGTGAGACACTGTCTCGATAAATAAATAAAATAAATAAATAAATAAATAAGGCGGCCAGGCGCGGTGGCTCATGCCTGTAATCCTAGCACTTTGGGAGGCTGAGGCGGGCTTATTACATGAGGTCGGGAGTTCAAGACCAGCCTGGCCTGGCCAACATGGTGAAACCCTGTCTCTACTAAAAACACAATAAATAAATAAATAAGACTGGGTGCAGTGGCTCATGTCTGTAATCAGCACTTTGGGAGGCCAAGGTGGGCAGATCACCTGAGGTCAGTGGTTCAAGACCTGCCTGGCCAACATGGTGAAATCTCATCTCTGCTAAAAATACAAAAAAAAAAAAAAAAAAATTAGCTGGGCATGGTTGTGCATGCCTGTGGTCCCAGCTACTTGGCAGGCTGGGGCAGGAGAATCACTTGAATCTGCAAGGTAGATCTTGCAGTGAGCCGAGATTGCACCACTGCACTCCAGCCTGGGTGACAGAGTGAGACTCCATCTCAAATAAATAAATAAATAAAAATAAAAAATAAAAAACATGGAGATGGCTCAGGTATGCCGCCGTTTCTTGTTTTCATCATGCTGAAAGGACTAGAGATAGCAAAGGAAGAGAAACAAAATCGCTTTGTATAAAAAAGGGAACTGACATGATTGCTTGTATGTGGAATTGCTGGGCAGATGGACAAGTATGCATGTCCTGAGGGTGTGTGTGGAAAGGTCTGCACATTGCCCTCCAAAGGCTGACCCCTTCCAGATGTATTTGCTGTACTCTCTGCCCGCCTCTGTTCTTGCCCCTACCTGCCTCTTTTCCAGCTCCACACCATCCCTCTCCCTCCCACTCTGTCTTCCCTCTCCTCTGCAAATGGCAGGGGTAGGGAAGCTGGAGCCAGGTGTAGCCCACACACTCTCCCAGGATGGCTCCAGCCCTTGCACCCACCTCACCTGGACTAGGGAGTGGATGGAGAAGGGCAGGAAAGCCTGGGCCTTGTTGAGGATGTTGAGAACTGTGAGAGTCACAAAGGCTTTCTCTGCATCCATAGCATTCTCGGCCACCAGAGTGTGGACAGCAAACACCACCAGTGCGACCTGGGGGGACACGTGGGGCAACAGTGAGACACGCAAGCATGGATAGGGCAGCCTGGGCAAGCTGTGGTGACTGCACGGTCCATGTGGCCCACCCGCCATGTCCGCATGTGCTTCCCTCTGTAGATCCCACTCCCAGTCCTGCTAACACATGTCCTCTCCGCAGTCATAAGCTACATAAGGCTCTCTCTAAAGACACAGCGCATTGCTAATGGTGATGAGTGTGCAGCCCCACGGCTCTAGGCGTCACTAGAACCTAGGGGAGAACCTAATGCCTCTAGGTTCCAGGCATCGGGGGACAGCAGAGTTTTTGATCTTGGTAGCCCTGTTGTTCTAGACGTGGTGGAACTTGTGATTCTAGAGTCCCTTGGAAGATGACTCTAAAGTTGCAGGCAGGAGCAGCACTTGAGGGCTCTAGGTGTTGGTGCCATTTGTGGTGCTTTTTTTTTTTTTTTTTGAGATGAAGTCTTGCTCTGTCGCCCAGGCTGGAGTACAGTGGCATGATCTCGGCTCACTGCAACCTCTGCCTCCTGGGTTCAAGTGATTCTCCTGCCTCAGACTCCCAAGTAGCTGGGATTACAGGCGCCCGCCACTGCAACCAGCTAATTTTTATATTTTTAGTAGAGACAGGGTTTCGCCATGTTGGCCAGGCTGGTCTTGAACTCCTGACCTCAGGTGATCCACCCATCTCGGCCTCCCAAAGTATTGGGACGACAGGCATGAGCCACCACACCCAGCCTATGTATCCAATTTTTTAAAACTGTGGTTTAGGAAGGTTGTTCTGACAGCAATATGAAATAAATTACAGAATGGCAGGACAAGGATCACGTCCAGTGACAGGGTGGCTATGGACATCTGCTGGCCAGGATCAGGGAAGTCACTCTGACCCAGGATTCTACCTCTGCCACCCCCCTGCATCTGTACCCTCCTCCCCACATTGGTAGAAGCCTGGAACTCTCTCTGAGAGTTCAGCAGACTTTATCAGCCACTGCCACCTTTGCTAGAATAATATGATTAATTAGTTCTTGTAGAAGACAGCAGGGACCCAGAGAGAACAGGATCCAGAATGAGTGGGTTTTGATGGACAGGGTGGTAGGATCTGGGGGGCTCCACCTACCTCACCCTGCCCCCACCCACCTCACCCTGCCCCCACCCCTGCACTCCTTCCCCAATGCTGCTCAGCATAGAGACTAGAGTGACGTCACCAGAAATGTAGACACTTGGAAGGACACCAGCAACACAGAGAAGAGGAGGCCGGAGGTCCGCAAGGCGCCCAGCTCCTGGCCTCGGATGCCCAGGACTCTGTCGAGAAAGGCTCCCTCCCAGCCATGGAACTTGATGGTCTTCGAGTTCCTGAGGATAGAGCTGGTGAGCCGTGCCCGTGAGTCCTTCTGCCTCATTTGCTCCTCCTGGGATCGGAGGGGAGAAGAGAGATGAAGACAGGGACAGTTGAGAATTCTTCCCTGCACCCTGACAGCCACCCTTCAGCAAATCCCATTCATCTCACCAAACTGCGTCCCAAACCTGTCTGCCTCTCAGCATCTCTGACCCTCACTCCTGGTCCAACCACCATCATCCTGTACCTGGACTTCTGCAGGAGTGCCCCTGGGACAGTGTGCCCCACGGAGGAAGCCTCTGATGCCTGGAGAACAGAGGCAGCCTGAGCCCACCTGGGTATGGCACCATCAGGAAGGCTACCTGGAGGTGGTTGATGCCTGAGCTATGTCTTTTTTTTTTTTTTTTACCTTTTACATTTTTTGTGGAGTTGGGGTCTCGCTATGTCGCCCAGGTTGGCCTCGAGCTCCTGGGCTCAAGTGATCCTCTGCCCTCAGCCTCCTAAAATGCTGGGATTACAGCCTGAGCTAAATCTTAAATGACCAGGAAGTGGGTGCTGAGCAGGCAGAGGATGGGGGGATGGAGCTGGAGAAGAGGGAGGGGAGGGGCTTGAGATGGGGGTGGGGGGTGGGGGCTGGGGGGTAGGGGGGTGGCGGGGGCAGCTAAAACCCAGGCACAGGGAATAGCATGACTCAGAGGACACTCGGTGTGACCAGAGGAGCATGTGGGCAGGGTCACTTGGCACTTTAAAGTCAGGCAGAGGAATTCAGGGTCTCCTGTGCTTCACCATGGGGCGGGGGGCATCATCAGAGGGGCAGCTGCCTGGAGAAGGTTTTACTTTTTGAGACCGAGTCTTGCTCTGTCGCCCAGGCTGGAGTGCAGTGGTGCGGTCTCGGCTCACTATAACCTCCGCCTCCTGGGTTCAAGCGATTCTCCTGCCTGAGCCTCCCGAGTAGCTGGGATTGTAGGCGCCCGCCACCATGCCTGGCTAAATTTTGTATTTTTTGTGGAGGCAGGGTTATGCCATGTTGGCCAGGCTGGTTTTGAACTCCTGACCTCAGGTGATCTGCCCGCCTCGGCCTCCCAAAGTGCTGGGATTACAGGTGTCAGCCACTGTGGCCGGCCTAGAATGTTTTAGAGGAGGCCACACAGGAGGCTGGAGAAACAGCCCAGGTGACAGACGGACACTGGGACAGCTGGGCCAAGAGAGGAAATAAGCTCCTTCCTTCCATCCCCCATCCCTCCCTCTCTCTTTCCCGCCTTTTCTTTCCTTCCTTCCCTATCTCCTTTCTTCCTCTTTCCTTCGCTTTCTTCCTTCCCTCTTTCCTTTTCTTTCCTTCCCTCCCTCCCCGCTTTCTTTCTTCTCTCCCTCATTCCTTCTCTTCCTCCCTCAATTCTTTCCTTCCCTCCTTCCCTCTGTCCTTCTTCCCTTTTCTTGTCTTTCCTTCCCTCCCTCCTTTTCTCTCCTTCCCCTCCCTCCTTCCTCTCCTCCTTTCCTTCTTCCCTTCCTCTCTCCTTCCCTTCTTCCCTCCCTCCTTCTTCCATAGTTCACAAACACTTACTGAGAACCTTCTGCCTGCCAAGCACTAACTAGATGCCGAGTTGGCCACAGTCAGTGGCCTGTGCTGTTGCAAACTTCCAGTTAAGGAGAACAAGGCAATCAACCCCTGTCGGGTGCTTCCTGCAGGGCCCTGTAGGATGTGGGAAGTGCTGTGGGGGGAAAAAAGCAAAAACAAACCCAGGGCAGGCAAAGGAGAGGCTGCTGCTGGGAGGAGAGGGATGGACGTGCTGTTTCCTTGCTGGAGGGTGATGAGGGAAGCCGCCCTGACTACAGGGAGGTGACGGAGGGTCTTCGGGAGTGAGGGTGATCCAGGCGGAGGGAACAGCTAAAGTGAAGGCCTGCAGGGATGTGTGAGATCTGGCAGGTTTGAGGATGGGAGATGTGCGGGGAAAGGCAGGGAAGGAGGGGAGACGGGTAGAAGGTGAGGTTGGAAGCAATGAGGCCAGCTCAGGGCGGGCCTGGTGGGCCACTGTGGGGTCTTTGGCTCAGTCTGAGGAAAATGGGGCCGCTGTGGGTCTGAGTAGAGGAGGGGTACAACGTATTTGGTTTGCATAGGTCTCCTCTGGCTGGGAGTGGAGAGAGGCTGAGGGCAGAAGCGGGGAGTGAGCCAGGGGCTTGCTGCTGTGACCTGGGTTACAGATCATGGGGTTTGGAGAGCCTATGCTGGGAAGGGTGACATTTTGGATGCATTTTGAAGGTGATGCCAAGCAAATCTGCTGACAGATGGGATGTGAGAGAAAAAGGCATTCAACTGACCCAGGGCCTGTGGCCTGAACACTGGAGGGACGGAGCCACTGTCCATTGAGACGGTAGTGGGAGGGGGTGCAGGTCTGAGTGATGGGCAGCTCACAGACGACAAGAACAAAGCCAGACCCGTGGGCTCGCACTCAGCTCTCCCCTCCCCATCTCCCACACCAGGACCTGTGGCTTCCTCCCTACTTCCTGCCTGGTCCGTCCCTTTCCCAAAAGCCAGACCTGATGGTGGTTCCTTTTCTTGGTGATGAAGAAATTCAGAGGGAGGAGGCTCAGGAAGACAGCGATGGCAGTGAGGGCGGAGGGCCCCAGGAGCTGGGGACAGAAGGGGCAGGATGTCAGGAGATCCCGAGGAGCCCAGCTCTCAGAGGCACGTGAACCAGAGCAACTCCATCTTGAATAGGGGCTGGGTAAAATGAGGCTGAGACCTACTGGGCTGCATTCCCAGACGGTTAAGGTATTGTAAGTCACAGGATGAGATAGGAGGTCGGCACAAGATACAGGTCACAAAGACCTTCCTGATAAAACAGGTTGCAGTAAAGAAGGCGGCCAAATCCCACCAAAACCAAGATGGCTACGAGAGTGACCTCCCGTCATCCTCACTGCTACACTCCACCAGCACCATGACAGTTTACAAATGCCATGGCAACATCAGGAAGTTACCCTATATGGTCTAAGAAGGAAAGGCATGAATAATCCACCACTTGTTTAGCACATCATCAAGAAATAACCATAAAAATGGGCAACCAGCAGCCCTCTGGGTTGCTCTCTCTATGGAGTAGCCATTCTTTTAGATCTTTACTTTACTAAAAAACTTGCTTTTGGCCGGGCACGGTGGATCATGCCTGTAATCCCAGCACTTTGGGAGGCCGGAGGCGGGCGGATCACCTGAGGTCAGGAGTTCGAGACCAGCCTGGCCAACATAGTGAAACACAGTCTCTACTAAAAATATAAAAACTAGCCAGGTGTGGTGGTGGGCACCTGTGATCTCAGCTACTCGAGAGGCTGAGGCAGGAGAATAGCTTGAACCCGGGAGGCGGAGCTTACAGTGAGCCACACTCGCACCACTGCACTCCAGCCTGGGCGGCAGAGTGAGACTCCATCTCAAAAAACAAACAAACAAACACTTGCTTTCACTTTATGGACTCGCCCTGAATTCTTTCTTGCATGAGATCCAAGAACCCTCTCTTGGGATCTGGATCAGGACCCCTTTTCTGTAACATAGCTGCAGATCCTGAAGGTGGTCAGACTTGGGTCCTAAAATGGGGATGTCAGGGAATCTGATAAGGGCAGCCACCAGGTCCCAGGGATCTGTGCTCATGGGGTCTGCTGTGTCAGGAGATGCCTGCTGAAGGTGGGGTCCTTCAATGTCAGGGAGGGAAACAGCCCTCTTACACAATAGGGAGAGAGTTATATTCAAGACAGATTGTGCACACACACGAGTGGGACTGGGGGGTGTTCCCAGCCACAACAGTAAAGTTGAGACCTATGGAATCAGGACCTGGTTCAAATCCTGACCCTGAGAGTTTTGAGTGTGGCCTTGGGGCAAGTCACCTCCCTCAGGTGCAATTCTCTTGTCTGCAAAATGGGAATAGAGTTGTTCTCATTGGGCATTTTCTCTTATTGCGTTTAATTATTTTCCTAATCTTCATTTCATCCCTCGCAAGGGTTGTCAGATTTAGTAAATCATCATACAGAATGCCCAGTTACATTTGAAGATAAAGAGTGAATAAGGTTTTAGTCTAAGTCTCGTGAAATATTTGGGACATACACTGAGAAATTCTTCCGTTTGTCTGAAACTCACACTTCATTGAATGTCCTGTGTTTCTCTGGCAACCCTGCTCCCCCACCAACGTGGTGATTTTGGGATAGTTATCTTCCCCCTCTCAGCTTTGGTTTCTAGATCTGGAAAATGTGGAAGTCGGGGGTAGAATAAATGATTTTTAAGTTGCTGTGACTTTCTGAGATTTCTGCACAGGTTATTTGGATCCATTCTCTTGACAAGCCCCACCCCAACTCCAGTCTGTGTGCCTCAGTTTCCCGTCTCAGTCCTTAGGAACACTATGTTTATTTATTTATTTATTTATTTAGAGATGGATTCCTGTTCTGTGACCCAGGCTGGAGTGGAGTCTCATGATCTTGGCTCACTGCAACCTCTGCTTCCCAAGCGATTCTCCTGTCTCAGCCTCCTGAGTAGCTGGGATTACAGGCGTGTGTCACTCGGCTAATTTTTGTATTTTTAGTAGAGATGGGGTTTCACCACGTTGCCCAGGCTGGTCGCGAACTCCTGGCCTCAAGTGATCCACCCACCTCAGCCTCCCAAAGTGCTGATATTACAGGTTTGAGCCACCCCACCTGGCCTGGGAACACTATTTTCTAACCTTGGGCCAGTTTGTTTCATTTATGCGGCAATGGCGCTACCTACTGGCTCAATGGAGAAGTGCGCAGAGGGTAAACACCAGCCCACAACAGGGCTTAGAAAAACACTCAAGGAATGTGAGCAGAAGATGAACATCTCTGTCTGGGGGGAAAATGGTATCATTAAACTGTAGCAACCTCAGTGTCCACTCCTCCTTCACCAAGACCTCACGGTGATGTTAGGAACTGTCTACCAAGAGGCAGGAAAAGTACACAAGCGAAGTAACATGGTGCATTATCTATGGATATCTTGTTGGTCTCATCTAATTTTTTTTTTTTTTTTTTTTTTTTTTTTTAGAAGGAGTCTCACTCTGTCGTCCAGGCTGCGGTGCAGTGATGTGATCTCAGCTCACTGCAACCTCCACCTCCCGGGTTCAAGTGATTCTCCTGCCTCAGCCTCCCTAGTAGCTGGGATTACAGGCACATGCCACCATGCCCAGCTAATTTTTATATTTTCAGTAGAGACGGGGTTTTGCCATGTTGGCCAGGCTGGTCTTGAACTCCTGACCTCAAGTGTTCTGCCGGCCTTGACCTCCCAAAGTGCTGGGATTACAGGCGTGAGCCACTGTGCCCCGCCTGGTCTCATCTGATTTTTAGCAACGGTGGGGTCAACCTGATTAATTGCCCTGAATTTTCCCGTGTTCTTCCTCTCTCCCTCTCTTTCTTCCTAATGATGACATTTATGTACTGCACATGAAGCCCTGTCTGAGTGCCTTATGTTGTAATTGCTAAGCACCTGCCTATTGTTTGCAAGGCCCTGGAATACAAGGTGAAGACACTGGAAAAAGTCCTGGCCCCTAGCCCTAGCAAAAACAATCATATGCATGAGCATTCGAGTTTTTTTTGGAATATTCAGCAATTACAATCAAAATGCCATTAACAGTTTTTACAAGGCCAGGCACAGTGGCTCATGCCCGTAATCCCAGCACTTTGGGAGGCTGAGGTGGGCAGATCACCTGAGGTCAGGAGTTCAGGACCAGCCCAGCCAACATGGTGAAACCCAGTTTCTACTAAAAATACAAAAATTAGCCAGATGTCTTGGTGCACGCCTGTAATCCCAGCTACTCAGGAGGCTGAGGCTGGATAATTGCTTGAACCTGGGAGGTGGAGGTTGCAGTGAGCCGAAGTTGTGCCATTGCACCAAAGCCTGGGCAACACAGTGAGACTCTGTCTCAAAAAAAAAAAAATCAAAAGGATACTATTTCATGACATATGAAAATGATATGCACTTCAAATGTCAGCATCCATAAATAGAGTTTTATTGGAGGAATACCATGCCTGTTTGCTTAGTAAGGTCTACAGCCACTTCTGCACTCCAAGGGCAGAGATGAATATTTGCAGAAGAGATGGTGTGGCCTCCAGTGTAAAAAGCATCTACTGTCTTATCCTTTATGGAAAAGTAACTAATGATAATATTACAAATACCTACAGGGTGCAGTTGTGTGCCCGGCACCCTTTTAAGTGCTTTCTACATATGGGCTGGTTTTATGCCTCAGCCCCTCTGGGGCAGGAGTGCTACTGTTAATTATGATCCTCACGTTGGAGACAAGAACAGGAGGCACAGAGAGAGTAGGTTCCTTGCACACGGATTCACAACTGGTAAGTGGTCAGAAGCAGGATTTGAGCCTAGGCAGTTCCCGATACAGAGTCTAATTTTATTTTTATTTTTATTTATTTGTTGGAGACAGAGTCTCACTCTGTCACCCAGGCTGGAGTGCAGTGGCATTATCTCAGCTCACTGCAACTTCCACCTCCAAGGCTCAAGCGATTCTCCTGCCTCAGCCTCCTGAGTGGATGGGGTTATAGGCACCCACCACTATGCCCGGCTAATTTTTGTATCTTTCAGCAGAGACGGGGTTGGCCAGGCTGGTCTGGAACTCCTGGCCTCAAGTGATCCACCCATCTCAGCCCCCCAATTGCTGAGATTATAGGCATGAGCCACTGTGCCTGGCCCAGAGTCTGATTTTAATTTAAAAAAAGAAAATCCTATACCACAACGTTAAAGGAATGAAGTTGGAAAGTAAATGTTTTGTTTGTTTTGTTTGGTTGTTTCCTGATGGCTACTTTGTGTTTTTTGAACACTAAGTAGCAATTTTTCCCCCTAAAATGTTCTCCTCTTGTGTTTTGTGGACAGTGGCTATGGTGGTGCCCCAGGGTTACTGGTAACTTCAAAACATGGTTAACTTGCCTACTGGGTACCCTAATAGCACATGGGGAAGTATCAACGTCATCGTCATCATCATCATCATCTTTCTACAGAGGAAACTGAGGCCCAGAGACGGTGAACTTCCTGCCCAAGGTCAAGTGAAGGTCATCCTTATTGAGGGCTTTTCCCATCATATCAGACAATAGTAGGCAAATTGAGACAGGATTGGAGGAGGAGGAGAAGGAGGAGATGGGGGTGGAAGGGGAGGAGAAAAAGGAGGAGAGGAAGAAGAAAGGGAAGAGAAGGAGAGGGAAGAGGAGAGGGAAGAGGAGAGGGAAGAGGAGAGGGAAGAGGAGAGGGAAGAGGAGAGGGAAGAGGAGAGGGAAGAGGAGAGGGAAGAGGAGAGGGAAGAGGAGAGGGAAGAGGAGAGGGAAGAGGAGAGGGAAGAGGAGAGGGAAGAGAGGGAGGATGGTAGAGGAGAAGAGGGGAGAAGGGAAGAAGTGGGAGGGAAGATGACAGGGAGCAGAAAGGAAGAAGAAGGTGGAACAGGAGAGAGGAAGAGGAGGAGGAGGGGGAAGGAGGAAAAGGAAGGGGTGCAGGAAGAGGAGGGGGTGCGTGGGCAGAAGGTGGGAGAGATGCAGGAGGAGGGAGGGTGCAGGGAGGGGTGCAAGAGGAGGGGGGCAGGAGGAGGAGGCTGGGGCAGGGGGAGAGGGGAGGAAGCCTTATAAGCTTCTACACCAGGAATGGAATCCAGGGTGATGAGGGCAGAACAAGGGTAAAACCTTTCATGTGCCTCTCTGACACCAACCTGGTTCTCCCACAGCCTCAGACTTGCCCTAACCCTGGGGTCACAGTGGACCTCTTCCAGCCTCTTGAATGCTAAGTCAGGAGGGGGAAGGGTGGGAGAGGGGAGGAGGAGGGGGAGAAGGAGGGGTGGGGGACTCCATTCAAATCCCGTCTTCCTCCTCTCGCATACCTGCCAGAGATAGACGAAGCAGACCACGATCCAGACGAGAGGCAGCCACAGCCCGTTGAGGTAGAGGATGCTCTCGGTCAGCCGCTGCACGTCCACGGACACCAGGTTGACCACATCACCCACCGCACTGGCCTTTCTGGAGCCACTGGACAGAGCCAGGACTTGGCGGGTGGGCAGAAGAAGAGAAGTAAAGTGGGGAGGCCGGGGCAGAGGGATGCCCCAGGTGGCTTCTCCACCCACTGAGCCCCACTTCACGCGTCTGCGAGGTGGGTGAGTAAAGTCTCTTAGGCCAACCTCTCAGGGCTCTTTGAGGATCCACAGAGATGACAAAAATGAAAATCCCCCAAGATCCCTAAAGCACGGGAGGCATAATAATGAATAACATGCACGAAAACACCAGATTAACACAGATAACGGTGGTCATCTGCCCAGTGCTCACCATGTCGCAGGCACTGTGCTAAATGAACAGCCTTATCCTTCCCCGGGGTGCTCACAGCCATGAATGGTACCAAGCAGGCACTACCATATTCATTCCCTCTAATGCCAGGCCAGGTGCAGTGGCCTCTGCCTGTAATCCCACCACTCTGGGAGGCTGAGGTGGGAGGATTGCTTGATCCCAGGAGTTCGAAACCGGCCCGGGCAACATAGTAAGACCCAAGCTCTACAAAATACTTTAAAAAATTAGCCAGGGGGCCGGGTGCGGTGCCTCACGCCTGTAATCCCAGCACTCTGGGAGGCCGAGGTGGACAGATCACCTGAGGTCAGGAGGTGGAGACCAGCCTGGCCAACATGGTGAAACCCTGTCTCTACCAAAAATACAAAAATTAGCCAGGCATGGTGGCAGGCACCTGTAATCCCAGCTACTTGGGAGGCTGAGGCAAGAGAATCGCTTAAACCCAGGAGGCAGAGGTTGCAGTGAGCCCAGATCAAGCCATTGCATTCCAGTCTGGGCAACAAGAGCAAAATCCATTTCAGGGGGGGAAAAAAAGAAAAAATTAGCCAGGCATGGTTGTGGTGTGCCTGTGGTCCCAGCTAGCTACTGGGGAGGCTGAGGTGGGAGGATTAATTGAGTACAGGAGGTTGAGGCTGCAGTGAGCCATGTTGGTGCCACTGCACTCTAGCCTGGGCAACAGAGCAAGACCCTGTCTTTAAAAAAAATTCTATGGATAAATTGCTCTCTATTATTCTCTCACCAAGGAAAATACCACTTCCAGTTAAATTAAGACATGTAAGAGACATCTCGATTTTGGAAGTATTAGAGTGAAAAAAAAATGTGAGACTAGAATCAATGAAATGAACATTTACTAACCCCATTCTATGGCTAAAGAAACCGAGGCAGAGAGAAGTTGAGCAACTTGCCCAAAGTCACAGCCCTTGTAAGCGCCTACACAAGGAATGGAATTCAGGGTGACGAAGGCATGACAAGGGTGAGACCTTTCACATGCTTCTGTGACACCAACCTGGTTCTCTGGCAGCCTCACATCTGCCTTAACCCTGGGGTCACAGTGGACCTCTTCCAGCCTGTTGAATGCTAAATTCCACATGCAGCCCTCCCTTTGTGACTGCGTGAGGGAGTGAAGAAGTGATCCAGGAATGACTGGACATAGAAATTCTCCACTTAGCAAGTCTTTGAAGAGTGCCCACTGTGTGACTCACACTGAGCTGGGAACTGAAAATACAGCTGTGAACAACAGAGATGAGGCTTGCTCTCCCGGGACTGGAGTTTGAGGTGGGGAACAAGGCTCTATAATAAAGATTTATATAACTGGCCGGGCACAGTGGCTCACACCTGTAATCCCAGCACTTTGGGAGGCTGAGGCGGGTGGATTGCTTGAGGCCGGGAGTTCGAGATCAGCCTGGCCAATATGGCAAAACCCCATCTCTAGTAAAAATACAAAAATTAACTGGGCATGCTGGTGGGCGCCTGTAATCCCAGCTACTTGGGAGGGTGAGGCAGGACAATTGCTGGAACCCAGGAGGCAGAGGTTGCAGTGAGCCAAGATTGCACCACTGCACTACAGCCTGGGTGACAGAGTGAGACTCTGTCTCAAAAAAAATAAGACAAAACAAAAACATTTCTATAACTCATGCTTTAATGGCAGTTATGATGAGTAACATAAAAAAGTAGCCCAGGCTGAGCGCGTTGGCTCATGTCTGTAATCCCAGCACTTTGGGAGGCTGAGGTGGGTGGATCACCTGAGGTCAGGAGTTCGATACCAGCTTGGCCAACATGGTGAAACCCTGTCTACTAAAAATACAAAATTAGCCGGGCATGGTGGCGCACACCTGTAATCCCAGCTACTCAGGAAGCTGAGACAGGAGAATCACTTGAACCCAGGGGGCGGAGGTTGTAGTGAGCCGAGACTGTGCCACTGCACTCCAGCCTGGGCAACAAGAGGGAAACTCTGTCAGAAAAAAAAAAAAAAGCCCAGAGGTTAGAGAGGAGGGATCTGATCTCATCAGGAGATCAAAGAAGGCCTCCTGGCGGGTGGGTGGGGAATAGGAAGATCAATGCCTGCTCACCAGGCGGCCTTCCTCTTAGGCTCAAGGAAATGTGGACTCTCAAGACAGGATAGGGCACACCCAGCTCTGGCATGCTCAGGGGAACAGGAGCCTGGGACGCAGCACTCTGGCAGGACAGCATCAAGAGCTGCCTTCTCGGCCACCTAGGAGCTGTCCCCTCTGTCCCCTCCTCCCCTAGGTGACAGCTCAGGTGTCAGGGAATGACACTTACATGGGACGGGACCTGCCCTGGCTCAGATGCTCCATACCCCACAGGAGCCAATAGCTCTTGGGGCAGCAGTCCAGGGACTTAGCTCCCAGAGTCCCGGGAAGGGACAAGAGCCACTGCACAGAGAGAAGTCTAAAGCTATGGCCTCCAACCAGGTATTCACAGTCAATGGACAGAACTTCCAGCCCAGATGCAATTTGGGTTTTTTTGTTTTGTTTTGTTTTTCTTCTGAGACGAGGTCTCGCTCTCTTACCCAGGCTGCGCTGTAGTGGCATGATCTCAGTTCACTGCAACCTCCACCTCCCGGGTTCAAGCGATTCTCCTGTGTCAGCTTCCCGAGTAGCTGGAATTACAGGCACACGCCACCATGCCTGGCTAATTTTTGTATTTTTAGTAGAGATGGGGTTTCGCCATGTTGGCCAGGCTGGTCTTGAACTCCTGACCTCAAGTGATCCGCCTGTCTCAGCCTCCCAAATTGCTGGAATTACAGGCGTGCACCACTGTGCCCAGCCTAGGGGTCATTTTTACCTCAAGCAGTATTGTCTGGGAACACAGCTGACAGGCCACCTTATCAGAAGGTTAATCCTTTATCCTCAAGGGGGAATGAGTGGAAGTTAAAATCAGGCTCAAAAATTAAAATTAGATTAGGGGGAGTAGAAGTGGTGCCTAGGCAGTGAGAACAGCTGCAAAGGCCCCAGGGTGGGTGGGGGCCTGGAGTGTTTGAGGAACTGAAAGGAGACCTGTGTGGCTGGAGGAGAGTGAGCATGGGAGGAGGTGACGGGATGAGGTCAGAGACACCCTAGGGACAGATCACACAAGACCTTACAGGAATAACTAAGGAGCTGAGACAGATCACTTGAGGCTAGGAGTTCGAGACCAGCCTGACCAACATGGCAAAACCTTGTCTCTACCAAAAATATAAAAATTAGCTGGGCGTGGTGACACGTGTCTATAGTCCCAGTTACTCAGGAGGCTGAGGCAGGAGAATCACTTGAACCCGGGAGGCGGAGGTTGCAGTGAGCCGAGATCGCACCACTGCACTCCAGCCTGGGTGACAGAGCAAGACTCCGTCTCAAAAAAATAAATACATATAATACAGAGAAATAACTAAGGAAGTGAGAATGTATGGTGAGTGACTCTAATAAGCAAGGACTGAATGCGTTCTCAGCTGCTGATAACATTACTGCCTGCTCAGTGATACTGCTTTTCCTGGCTGGGAAGACCTGCCCTTGTCCCCCAGGGCTCACCTTTCTGTACACCAGGCCAGTGATGGCCGACCGCAGCCTCATCTGCAGCACCTTGAGCCTGTACATGTTCTGCTGCTCAAACAGCGTTTGCAGGCAGGCCGAGAGGAACATCAGCACGGCGAGGAGGTAGCCCTTCCAGGCTGGAGGCTTGGGATCACCAATAAACTCCAGGAAAAGGCTTGCAGGGGAAGGAGGGAGAAGGTACAGCTGGTGAGAGGAGGTGCCTAAGGGTGTTGCCTTTGCCCAAACCAGTCCAGATGTGGAGGATCAGTCGGCCCAAACTAGTCCAGGTGTGGAGGATCAGTCAGGTTTTTTTTGCAATAATGGTCTCCGTTATTTCCCCCACTGTCCATACTCCTTTTCAATCTGACTGCAGCTCCTCAAGATCAAGAGGTGGAGTTTTTGTTCCCACTTGTTATAGGCTAAATTGTGTCCTCACAAACTTTATATGTTGAAGCCCCGACCCCCAGTACCTCTGAATGTGACTGTATTTGGAAATAGGGCCTTTAAAGAGGCAATGAAGTTAAAATGAGGTCATTAGGCTGGGCCCTAATCCAATCTGACTGGGGTCCTTTTAAGAAGAGGAAATGTAGACACACAAGGAGACACCAGGGGGCGCAAACAGAGGAAAGACCATATGGGGACACAGGGAGGAGGTGGCCAACTGCAAGCCAAGGACAGAGGCCTCAGATGGAACCACCTTGCAGATACTAATCTCGAACTTCCAGCTTCGAGAATCATGATAAAATACATTTCTGTTGTTCAAGCCACTCAGTCTCAGTCTGTGATGCTTTGTTATGTCAGCTGAGCAGACACCACCTGAATCTGGGCTGGCTACAAAACCAGCTTTGGCCAACAGAGTACAGTGGAGGTAAAGCCATGCTGGCTCTGAGCCTAGGCCTCAAGAGAAAATGTGGTTTTTGGTCTATTTCTTAGAACCCTCCCAAGCAGCCACATGAACAAGTCTGAGCTAGCCTTTTGGAGGATGGGGACCCACATGGAGCAGAGACAGCCATCCCAGTCTCAGATACACAACTGCAGGCACATGAGAAAACCCAGCCAAGAAAAGAAGAACCACCCAGCTGAGCCCAGCCCACATTACTGACCCACATTACCATGAACTAAATAAAAGAATGTTTGTCATTTTAAGCCACTCACTTTTGGGGCATTTTACAGCAAAAACTAATTGATGCAGTCAGGTAAGAGCTTGCTTATTTGCCCTTCTGGGGGTCAGTCACTTTCTCACTAATCCATTTCCCTTCCTCAGTATCCTTCTCACCCACCATCCAGTGTCCCGGGCACCAGATGTATAGGCAAAGGTGGGAGAGCTGAAGCCCCCTGGCCCTGGAAGGATGCCACTAAGAGACCACCCACCTTAGCAGGGCACTTGAGGTCTGGGACTCACCTGAGCAGCTTGGGGACAGTGAACCTGAAGACATCACTGATGACGAGGCTGAGGGTCTCCAGGAGGAAGGTAGAATGGAACACCTGCCAGATGGCCTTCAGCAGTGGGCCCCACTGGCTCCCTTCTTGCCGTAGGAAGGGCTCGGTCTCTGGAGCCTCCATGCCACTGCCGCCTTTCCTTTTAAATGCTATTGCCTTGTTGTGCCTGAGGGGAAGGGAGAGATTAGCTCTGGGTCCCATTTTATACTCTCAGCCGCCAGCGGCAGGGCCAGGCATTAAAGGGTTGTTTTCCCAACAGTGGAGATGGGTGGGTGTGGATCTAGCCTGGCTCCCTCACCTGTTCCTCCTTATCACCCTGAGTACCCACTTAAGAGACAATCATGGGAGTTGGGGGGCAGGGCAGGAGGGCACTCTGAGGCCTCTTAGATGGCCATGGGAAAGCACACCTGTTGAGCACCTACTATGTGCCAGGCACTCCCCAGTCATCCTAAGACCGCCTGAGAAGCCAGGTGTTGTTCCCATTTCACAGATGAGAAAACTGGGGCTCAGAGAAGCGAACTTGCCCAAGGGCACACAGCTGAGAAGTAAAAGAACTGGAATTTGATTCCAGCTCTCTGCCTCCAGAGCCCATGCACTTTTCTTTTTTCTTTTTCTTTTTCTTTTTTTTTTTTGAGACAAAGTCTTGCTCTGTCGCCCAGGCTGGAGTGCAGTGGTGTGATCTCAGCTCACTGCAACCTCCACCTCCCAGTTCAAGTGATTCTCCCACCTCAGCCTCTCGAGTAGCTGGGATTACAGGCAAGTGCCACCATACCCAGCTAATTTTTGTATTTTCAGTAGAGAAGGGGTTATGCCATGTTGGCCAGGTTGGTTTTGAACTCCTGACCTGAGGTGATCTGCTCACCTCGGCCTCCCAAAGTGCTGGGATTACAGATGTGAGCCACCACACCTGGCCTCTCATGTACTTTTCAACCTATCATGTTGTCAACCTGGAGGAAGAACAGCACCCCGTCCCCAACACACACAATCAGCCAGCCCTTAGGTGGTTTTGAACTGGTGGAGAATCACGGCTGATGGGCATGGGGCATGGGGCATGGGGCCTGGTGCTCTAGCTCTGGGTGAAAGTGCAGACAGAAGCTCAGGCTGCCTCAAACTAATAAGATCCCCAGCCTTTGGCTATAACCGGGGGCCACAGAGAAGAGCTAAGGTGAGGGAGGGAGAGGAGGAGATGGGGGAGGCCCGAGGGCCCCTGTGAGGCAGGTCAGAAGCCCTGGGCCAGAAAGGAGAGGCTGGGGCGATGCAGCTGCTGACAGTCCGGTTGCTGTGTGGTCCTGGGCGGGGACACTGCTCCTCTCTCTGTGTGTGAGAGGATGGGTGTGGTCCCCCGCTGAGTCCCCTGTGGCTCTGACAACCTATAAGGTTATCAGTAATTTCTTTTTCTTTTTTTTCTTTTTTTTTGAGACGGAGTTTCGCTCTTGTCGCCCAGGCTGGAGTGCAGTGTAGCAATCTCGGCTCACCGCAACCTCCGCCTCCTGGGTTCAAGCAATTCTCCTGCCTCAGCCTCCCAAGTAGCTGGGATTATAGGCACACACCACCATGCCTGGCTAATTTTTGTATTTTTGGTAGAGACAGGGTTTCACAACGTTAGCCAGGCTGGTCTTAAACTCCTGACCTAGGTGATCCACCTGCCTCGGCCTCCCAAAGTGCTGGGATTACAGGTGTGAGCCACAATGCCTGGCCACTTATCAGTAATTTCAATCCCCATTACAGATCTGTGACCCGGGGCCACGTGCTGGGATCAGCTCTTTACACGAAGGAGCTCACTGACTCCCCTGGATCCCCTTGCCAGGTGAGCATTATTAGGTTCTCCATTTTACAGAAGGGGAAGCTGAGGCTCTGAGAGATGGCGACAGCCACCCGAGGTCACACAGCAAGGGCAGAGCAGGGATTTGAGCCTAGATCTTGATTTATGGTTCGTAGAGGGTTTCTTGTGCACTAAGGACCCCCAACCTCACCATAATAAAATAATAATAAAAAAAGAAGCATAAGAAAAAACCTCTGGTGAGCTCAGGTGGCCAGACCCTTCAAGGCCAAGGTCTCTGTCCCACATTATTGGTCTGATCTGGTGTTTGGTTTGGCATCTATGGAGGGTTGTGGTTCAGCTCTGTTACTGAGTGGGTGTGGCCTGCTGCTCACAACTATTTTGGCATTTGGATCTCAAAGCCAAGAAGATGCCCCTTCCATACAGAGAGCATCCCTGCCCACCCTTTCCTGTTTGATCCTGCCATTTAATTCATTGCCTTCACAGCCATGCCCATGGCTCCAACCCTCTCTTTGTCTCGTTAGAACCCCAGGTGGGTAGACTTTGTCTGTGTTTTCCACCAAGATGTACCTAGTATAGAGTCCAGCTCCTGCACACAGTGGGAGCTCAATAAACACTTGTCAAATGAATGGGAAAAACAGATTGAGGGATGTGTGCAAAGGGCCTAATAAGAATGCCCCCCGCACATGCTGTTATAAAAATTTATAGAAGGAAGGAAGGAGCTTGGCTGGGTGGACAGAACTTGGCTTTGGAGCCAGGAGACTGTGGTTCCAATGCCTGCTCTGTCTCCTCTCCTCTGAGCCTTAGTGTTTCCATCTGCAAAATGGGGTCGGGGAAGAGTTGACTGGAAAGTTTTCTTTCTGGCTGAGGTTTTGCTCAGTTCTATTTGAGCTGTTTGCCCCAGAGAGTCAGTGTGTTCAGCCTGCAGGCTCCATAGCAAGTGTTTTCCTCTCCTGCAGGTCTCACCTCCCATCAAGGAAGATGTCCAGATTGCTGTCTGACGTCTGGTCTCTGGACTGAAGGCCATTTAGTGCAGATCTCACAAATGATGGTGGGGCAAGGCAGGGGGTATGCATGAGTGGCATGGGCAAGGTGTGAGTTGGGGGATACAAAAGGGAGTGGTGGAGGCCGGGCACGGTGGCTCACACCTGTAATCCCAGTACTTTGGGAGGCCAAGGCGGGCGAATCACCTGAGGTCAGGAGTTCAGGGCCAGTCTGATAGCCTGAGCAACATGGAGAAACCCCGCCTCTAATAAAAAATACAAAAATTAGTGAAGCCGACTTGACCAGCAGGTGGCTGTTGTGTGGCCTCTCAGGAGGATGCCCTCTCCCTTCCCCCAGTGGTTGCAAAATACTTCAGAAAGAAAACCAAAGTTCTCTGTGGGTGCAGTCGGTTGTTTCAGAAGCTGACGGAGCCTGGTCTTTGTATAACCCCATCTTTCCCCTTTCTTTCTGTCAACTGTTTATGGGAGGATTCGCAAACTGTTCTGGAGAATGTTTCTACCCTTTAGTTCTAGTGTTGGGTGACCTGTAATTTTCATGTTGGCTGGGGATGCCAGGAGTTGGCAGAGGCTCCTTCCAGAGCCCCTGTGGACTGGATTCTGCCACTTCCATAAAATCATTTAAAAGTAGAGGGTGAGTCAGGTGCAGTAGCTCACATCTGTAATCCCAGCACCTTGAGAGGCCAAGGCAGGCAGATCCCCTGAGGTCAGGAGTTCAAGATCACCCTGGCCAACATGGTGAGACCCTGTCTCTACTAAAAAATTTAAAAATGAGCTAGATGTGGTGGCACATGCCTGTGGTCCCAGCTACTCAGAAGGCTGAGGCAGGAGAATCGCTTGAATCCAGGAGGTGGAGGTTGCAGTGAGCCGAGATCATACCACTGCACTCTAGCCTGGGTGACAGAGCGAGACTCTTGTCTCAAAAAACAAACCAACCAACCAACCCAGTGAAGGGGGTCCAGCAAGCCATGCCTGGGGTGAGAGAGAACTGATGTTTTGGTTCTCTCACACTACTTATTCTGTTTGGAAAAACACATGCCCTTCCTTTGTGGGAACAGCCCCTACCCACTTCTGTGGCTCTGAAGGGACCACCAGTCATGGCACCAGCCCCCTGGGCATGGGATTGGCCCCTGACAGGCACATAACTTGAGCCGGGCCAATTAGAGGCCTTCCTTGGGATTTACTATATGGACGTTAGGAGAGAGATGCTCTCTCATTCTGCTGGAGTTTGCTGAACTTGCATGGGAAGGGATAGGCCTTATGGAGAGACCAACACATAGATAATAGTTGGGATGGGAGATGAAAGGAGAGAATCCTGACATCATTTGAGTCCCCTGATCCAGCAACACCTGAGGCTAGATCCTCTTAGCTGTGTGAACCTATAGTATCAATCTCTCTCTCCTCTGTCTCTCTTAATGTGTGGGATTCAGCCATCTGCAACAACTACCACAAAATCCCGGAGTATGCAGGGAACTTCCCACAGAGCTAACTTCCTTTTTTGTTCTGTCTCCTGAAACACCAAGGTCTGGTGAGATTAAGCAACGTGTCCAAGGTCATCGCTATTTGAAGGCAGGGCAGCATTTAACCCAATTTTATCTAATCCTATGCAGGCTCATTTATCTAGACCAGAGTTTCTCAAATGAGGCATCCCAGGCTCTAAGGGCTGCAGAGAAGTTTCCAGAGATGCCACTGAGGGCAGGAGTGGACAGAGTGGATAACTCCAAAGATCTTAACACCCTCTGGATGACTAACAGTGCTTGAGCACTTCCCATTTGCAAGACATTTGCAAGTTCTTTTCCATAAATCATTTTTTTTTTTCATCCCCATAAGCTATGAGCTGGGGCTAATGACATCCCCACTGAACAGATGAGAAAACTGAGGCCCAGGAAAGGAATTGCTCAGGTTATATAGTAAGTGAGCAGCTGCTTGTTTGTTGAGTCACCTCCCAACCCTCCACCCCGGCCTTAAAATACCTCTTCTGTTTGCTGCCTGTCATTCTGCCATTTCTCCATTCCCCATTTGTAGGAACCTGTGATGCGTTCTGGGAGGAACCATATCTTAGCCTGATACTACTTAGTGGGATCAGCTAGAAGGCAAGGTGGGGAGGCGGCAGTGCAGCCAGAGTAGCGTTGGGGGCTGGACTGGGGGTCAAATGATGAGGTTTTTTTTGTTTTTGTTTTTGTTTTTGTCTTGTTTGTTTTTTTTTGATACGGAGTCTGGCCCTGTCACTCAGGCTGGAGTGCAATGGTTACATCTCCACTCACTGCAACCTCTGCCTCCTGGGTTCAAACGATTCTCCTGCCTCAGCCTCCTGCGTAGCTGGGATTATAGGTGCCTACCACCACGCCCAGCTAATTTTTGTATTTTTAGCAGAGATGGGGTTTCACTATGTTGGCCAGATTGGTCTTGAACTCCTGACCTTGTGATCCGCCTGCCTCGGCCTCCCACAATGCCGGGATTACAGGCGTGAGCCACCGCACCCGGCCAATGATGAGCTTTTCTGAAGGAGCATCAGGTGAGTTCTTGACCTCCACCCACTTACCTCCGGGCTGCACTGCGGTTCCTCATCCACTCCTTTTCAAGCCGGGAAACAAGTTCTTCTGAGGAGTTTTCTCTCACAAGCGACCAGAAGTCTTTTGGTCTCAGTGGCCTCCTGTATCCCCTCCAGACCAGGCTGCAAAAGAGGGGCACCAGGGAAAGCTTTTCCTGCCATTCACCCCTGCAGGATCCTGGCCAGGCAAGTAGCTGTGTGACCCTGGGTAAGTCACTTTACCTCTCTGTACCTCTACTGGCCCCTGGGTAAAAAGAAAGCAATTCACTAACCCCACCTAATGTCTGCAGGGCATTTCTCGTTTCACAAAGATTGTCTCATTAATTCTTACATGAACCCATAAGGTAGGTTATTATTGTTTGTTTGAGATGGAGTCTTGTTCTGTCTCCCAGGCTGGAGTGCAGTGGTGCAATCTCGGCTCACTGCAACCTCCACCTCCCAGGTTCAAGCGATTCTCCCACCTCAGCCTCCTGAGTAGCTGGGATTACAGGCACCCACCACCATACCCAGCTAATTTTTGTATTTTTTGTAGAGATGGAGTTTCACCATGTTGGCCAGGCTGGTCTTGAACTCCTGACCTCAGGTGATCCACCTGCCTCAGCCTCCCAAAGTGCTGGGATTACAGGCATAAGCCACCACACCCAGCCTGTAAATTAATAGTTTATAATTGTATAAATGTATGAGTATATTATTATAGATCTATTTTACAGATGGGGAAGGAAATAGAAGTGCAGAGAGATTCAGAGGCTAAACCAAGGGATAGCCCTTGGCAAGGGAAAGAGACATTTCCCTGGGAATCAGAAGTCCGTTGACCAAAACTATCATTGTAGAAGAAGCTTGAACTCCTCCCTCAGCTTTTTTTTTTAATTATTATTATTATTTTTTGAGACGGAGTCTCACTCTGTTGCCTAGGCTGGAGTGCACTGACGTGATCTGGGCTCACTGCAACCTCCGCCTCCCTGGCTCAAGCGATTCTTACGCCTCAGCCTTCTGAGTAGTTGAAATTACAAGCCACCATCACACCTGGCTAATTTTTGTGTTTTTAGGTGGTGTATCACCATGTTGGCCAGGCTGGTCTCGACCTACTGGCCTCAAGCAATCCTCCCACCTCAGCCTCCCAAAGTGCTAGGACTACAGGCGTAAGCTACCACCCCTGGCTAATTTTTTTGTTTATAGTAGAGATGGGATTTCGCCATGTTGGCCAGGCTGGTCTCGAACTCCCGGCCTCAAGTGATCTGTCGGGGTTGGCCTTCCAAAGTGTTTGGATTATGGGTGTGAGCCACTGTGCCTGGCCTCAGGTCTCTTTAATCTTTCTGATGACACCAGCCAGAAGGTCTTGCCTGGTTCTGGTCTCTGACTCTTCTCTAAGCCTTACCAAGTTCCCTTTTCTTTTTTATTTCTATTCTTTTTATTTTTTTGAGATGGAATCTCACTCTGTTGCCCAGGCTGGAGTGCACTGGTGTGATCTCGGCTCACCACAACCTCCACCTCCTGGGTTCAAGTGATTCTCCTGCCTCAGCCTCCTGAGTGACTGGGATTGCAGGCTCCCACCACCACACCTGGCTAATTTTTATATTTTTAGTAGAGATGGGGTTTCACCATGTTGGTCAGGCTGGTCTCGAACTCCTGACCTCAGGTGATCCACCTGCCTCAGCCTCCCAAGGTGTTGGGATTATAGGCGTGAGCCACTGCGCCAGGCCACCAAGTTCCCTTTTCTAATGCAGAGCCAACTTGGGGAAGCAACCGTTCTGACATAGAAATTATTAATGTGGCTTGATTTTCCCTGAAATTGTTTTTGGAGTTCTCCTATATGGAAAGTGATGCTATAGATTTTTCCTATTTTAGCAGTGATAGAGAGTTTCTTTTTAAAAATAGTTTATTCAAGTAAAAAAAGTGACTCAATTTAGTTTTTGCCCCAGGAGGACAAAAAAGCATCAAGAGTGGTCCATAAATGCTTAAGTTTGGGAAGCAGGGGCTGGACCCCCCAGTAGAGCTGTTTAGAAAATCTCTAAGCTCTTTCTACCAGTTCCACACATTCAAAGCCTGATATTTTTCATTTATTTAATAGCCATTTAGGCCGGGTGTGGTGGCTTATGCCTGTAATCCCAGCATTTTGGGAGGTCGAGGGGGGTAGATCACTTGAGGTCAGGAGTTTCAGACCAGCCTGGCCAACATGGTGAAACCCGGTCTCTACAAAAAACTACAAAAATTAGCTGGGCATGATGGCAGGCGCCTCTAATCCCAGCTACTCGGGAGGCTGAGGCAGGAGAATTGCTTGAACCTGGGAGGTGGAGGTTGCAGTGAGCTGAGATTGTACCATTGCACTGCAGCCTGGGCAACAAGAGTGATACTCTGTCTCAAAAAAAAAAAAAAAAAAAAGAGAAAATGAATAGCCCAGGCACAGTGGGTCACGCCTGTAATCCCCAGCACTTTGGGAAGCCGAGGCAGGCAGATCACCTGAGGTCGGGAGTTTGAGATCAGCCTGACCAACATGGAGAAACACTGTCTCTACTAAAAATACAAAATCAGCCGAGCATAGTGGTGCATGCCTGTAATCTCAGCTACTTGGGAGGCTGAGGCAGGAGAATCGCTTGAACCCAGGAGGCGGAGGTTGCAGTGAGCCAAGATAGTGCCATTGTACTCCAGCCTGGGCAACAAGAGTGGAACTCCATCTCAAAAGAAAAAAAAATAATTACCACTTACACTCATTATTTGCCAGGCCCTGCTCTAAGTGCTTTACAGATCTTATCTTATTTAAGCTTCACAACCCTATGAGCTAAGTGCTATTATTAATCCCATTTTGAAGGAGTGGAGACTGAGGCACAGAGAGGTTAAGTAACTTGTCCAAAGCAACACAGCTACGAAGTGGTAGGGCCAGGATTCAAATCCACATGTCATGTGCTACTGAGGTCTGAATGCCGTGTGGTTGGGAGGGAGCACATCCTCAAGTGCCTTGTGAGCTGGCCCTGGAGAAGCAGCTATTTTCTCAATCTGCCTGGAACCCTCTAGAAAGTAGACACTTGCTCCTTTATCTCCTCACCCCTGGGGCTTAGCACATAGTAGGTGCCTATTAAATGTTGGTGGAATGACTGAAATCAAGTATTGGAGACAATTCTATTACTATTAAGCACCTGCTGTGTGCAAGCACTAAGCACTTTCCATCTCATGCAGGTTGAGTCATCCCCATTTTACAGAGGGAAAACTGAGACTCTGGAGGTTTGCGACATGGCCTGCTAACAGGCAGAGCCGGGATTCAAATCAAGATCTCACTCCAGTGAGTGAATGGGAACAGGATGCAGATGGTGGACACTGAACACGAAGAAGAAAGCACTGAGGCTGGGATGGAGAAAGACTTGCTGGCCTTTGGAAGCACAGGGGAAGGGCCATGGCTGGGAATCAGAGCAGCAAATGCAGGCGGGTGAGGCACCACCCCAACCCTTCCGTTCGACTTTACTTACCCAGAAATCCACCAGAACGTGGCTTTGGAGGGGAAGGCTGCCCCAGTCTCTGGACAGGGGTTCTGCAACAGACAAAAATGGAGAAGGGAAGTATGTGGCAAGGGTAGGAAGACAGGACGAACTGTGTATTTTTTTTTTTTTTTTCGAGACAGGGTTTCGCTCTGTTGCCCAGGCCAGAGTACAGTGGTGTGATCTTGGCTCACTACTACCTCTGCCTCCTGGGTTCAAGCGATTCTCCTGCCTCAGCCTTCCAAAGAGCTGGGATGACAGGTGTGCGCCACCACACACAGCTAATTTTTTGTGTTTTTAGTAGAGACAGGGTTTCACCATGTTGGCCAGGCTGGTCTCAAACTCCTAACCTCAAGTGATCTGCCTATCTCGGCCTCCCAAAGTGCTGGGATTACAGGCGTCAGCCACTGTGCCCGGCCTCTTTGGTGTGTATTTTGATGTGCTGACTGGTAGTTAAATTCAGTGTACATATGAATTCACTCTTGGGACAAAATATGCTGGATTTGAGCTTGTTTTCAGGCAAATCATGTTTCATCTTGCAGAGCTAATTCAAAGTATACTGACTGCATGCACTTCTTCCTTAGGGGAAGAAAACTCATCATAATTTGTTTCTAGGCATATGTTATTAGAGCTAGGATTAAAATAAATCCTACATACTTTCTTTAATATGCTAACATTAACACGTTTCGCTTAAAAAAGTATCGATCATTTATCATGGAAAAATACACCAGCTTACACAAATTCCTAAAGCGTTTTTCGTGTGTGTGTGTGTGTGTGTGTGTGTGTGTGTGTAGAGACGGGGTTTCGCCATATTGCCCAGGCTGGTCTCGAACTCCTGGGCTCAAGCGATCCACCCACCTCAGCCTCCCAAAGTGCTGGGATTACAGGCGTGAGCCACACACCCGGCCCCAAAGCTTTTTGTGAGATTATATATTTTACCTGCGAAATGTATGGGTCAGAAAGATTTGAGAAAGTTGTTAGATAATTCCACCAACAAACTCTCCCGTCCTTTCCAGCTGTGATGGTGAATTCTAAAGTAGAATTCATCTTTGGAGCTTCTCCCTGTAGGCATGCACCTTGCGTTGCACCAGCAAGATGTTGCGCGGAGTCCTCCAGGCCTCTAGAAGGCAGAGATGGTCTCGTTTCCTTGCCGAGCATGCGCCTTAGTTCTCTCCTTTGGGGCTGTGAACGTGGGGTCGAAGCGCGCGTGCGCGGCGGCGGGCGGCGGGCGGCGGGCGGCGGGCGGCGGCGGGCGGCGGCGGGCGGCGGCGGGCGGCGGGCGGCGGCGGGCGGCGGCGGGCGGCGGGCGGCGGCGGGCGGCGGCGGGCGGCGGGCGGCGGCGGGCGGCGGGCGGCGGCGGGCGGCGGGCGGCGGGCGGCGGCGGGCGGCGGGCGGCGGGCGGCGGCGGGCGGCGGGCGGCGGCGGGCGGCGGCGGGCGGCGGGCGGCGGCGGGCGGCGGGCGGCGGGGGGCGGCGGGCGGCGGGCGGCGGCGGGCGGCGGGCGGCGGGCGGCGGCGGGCGGCGGGCGGCGGCGGGCGGCGGGCGGCGGCGGGCGGCGGCGGGCGGCGGGCGGCGGCGGGCGGCGGGGGGCGGCGGCGGGCGGCGGCGGGCGGCGGCGGGCGGCGGCGGGCGGCGGCGGGCGGCGGCGGGCGGCGGCGGGCGGCGGCGGCGGCGCGGGGCCTGGGCTGTCAGCCGGCCTAGGAGGAGGAAGGAGCCTGCAGCGTGCAGTGTGAGGGGCGGGACCCGGCTGCCGGCGGTTGGTCTAGCTGGGGGAGGTCGGGCCATGCTGATGGGCCAGGGCGCGGGGCCGCTGGGGCCCGCGGTGGTCACCGCCGCGGTGGTGCTGCTGCTGAGCGGCGTGGGGCCGGCGCACGGCTCGGAGGACATCGTGGTGGGCTGCGGTGGCTTCGTCAAGTCGGACGTGGAGGTCAACTGCTCGCTCATCGAGGTGAGCGCCCGCCCCGCCGCCCGGCGCCGAGTCGCCAGGCCGGTGGTTCAGCCTCTCTGGGCCGCGCTGGCCTCGTCTCTGACACCGGGCGGTGTGGAGTCCTTGGAGCCCTTACCTCTTCCGAGGCTATGCTGTCCGCGGGCTCCCTGCAGCCCCTCCCCAGTCGCGCTGGAGGGGAGGTTCTTATCATGGGGTCGTCTAAGGACTGAGGGGTGCCAGACCTCAGGTTCTTCAAAACCCGGACTCCAGATCCCCGGAACACAGACCCCAGATCCTCAAAACCCAGACCCTAAATTCCCTGGAGCCCAGACTCCATTTCTTTAAAATTTAGACCTGAGATCTCCTCGAATCAGACCCCCTGAAACTCAGATTTCCCCAAACCCACATTCCAGATCCTAGAGACCACATGTCTTATCCCCCAAACTCCACAGCCCAGAACCCCCCGAAGTTCTAATCCACTGCTCCTCCAAACCCCGCGGCATGATTTTAAAGAGCATCAATTCCCATCCCATAGATTCTGACCTAGTAGATCAGTATTGGCAACCCTGGGGCCGGAAAGGTATTTTTTATTTCTCCGGCTCCCCTGCACTTCTGAAAATGGAGAGTTGCCAGCTGCCCTGATTGCCTTAATGAGTAGTTAATGGAATTACCCTAGAGATTTGTGCTGAAGGTTTTGTGTGTGTGTGTGTGTGTGTGTGTGTGTGTGTGTGTTTTAATTAAGTTGTAAAGTCCTGTTAAATGTTTATCAGCCCGGTGGGATTATGACCCAGAAAGTTTCCCGTAAAGAGGAAAGGGATGGATGGAGGTAGGGGCAGAATGTCATTTGTCCTGGTAGATGGGAGGGGACCAGAGCAAGGCCTGGGCCTCATTTTTGGGAGGGGATTTATGGTGGGGTAGGACAAGGAAGAGGAAAAGAGCGGGTGCCTCGGAGGTAATTTAGGAGAAAACGAAGGAAGAGGCTGGGAAATGCCAAAGAGAGGGATTGGGGAATAAGACCCCAAAGATCGTCTGAAAGCACCTTTGAGCTGTTCCAGGGCTGGCAGTGAAGGGTGAAGCTCTGTGTTCTGCAAAGCGGGCTGCTGAGGATTGGGGGAGGGGTAGGGAGTCAGTTCCACACCCCACCAGCTCTGCGACCTGCCCTTGCTCTAGGTTTCAGTTTTTGTACCTATAGGATGGTGTTGGGAGAGAAACAGTGGAACCCAGCAGATACATTTCTTTAACAAGCGGATCCGTGATCTTCTTCAAGGCCCCCTTGTTTGCTGCTTTTTCAGTCTGAAGAGGTCAGAGGTCAGGCATTGAATGAATCTACCCACTGGCAGCGGCAAGGCTCCTAGGATTTCCTGGGTACATGTTTCTGGGTGCCTATGCCACCTCCTAGGTCTGCACTGGGGACAGGACACGTTCAGGGTGGTATGGCTGTAGACGGCACAGGGCATTTCAGAAGCTGAAATGCAAGAGGCCGGTAAGGCCTCTTGCAACTTGTAGTTTCCAGGGGTTCTGGAAGGAAGGAAAAGACAGGCACCCCCCTCCACCCTCACCCTCATACTAATAGTGACCTTGAGAGCAGAGGACAGGTTTTGTGACCCATTTCGAAGTGTGTTCCTTAAGCCCAAGAGCTGCCTGTCCAGATGGTGTGGGACACTCATTCTTTCGTAAGTAATTCAGATTCTGAAATCAGACATTTCATACTGGCCATCTTGACGTAGATTACATTGCCATCCTGTGTCCTGATTGTACTTTATGAAAGATGTAGAAATAATCATGATATTTCACGGTTATTTCTTGATTGTGTTTTTTTGCGTTCCTATGCAACTGCTGCCATTCTTCTCTAGCTTTCTCCCATCCTGGGTGTTTTTACATCGTGTTCATTGAGTCAACAACTATTTACTGAGCCCCGGCACATACTGAAGCCTTGTCCCCAGTGTGGATATAGCAGTACAGTGAACAGAACAGACAAAACTCCATACTCTCATGAGACTGACATTTTGTTCTCTAACAGGGACCTTACTGTTAAAAAAAAAAATTATACTGGTTGCTAATACTTAACAATCAGCAGGTTTCACATTAAAAACTGGGTTCTTTATTTCTCTGGAAAACCAGCCGATCTTTAGGCTGCCACACTTGGCTTGGGTTTTGTAGTGATCTGAATCCTTTTGGATGAATGCCCCTTGATGTTGCCTCCCTAAGCGGTCTAGGCTGGTGAATTTCCAGTCCCTGCCTTAAATGCATGCATCTGAATCTCTTTGTCACCTGTAGCAAATTCACTGAGTACCTAGAGTAAGCAAGACACTGTCTCAGGCACTGGGGAATGAAGCTGTGGTCACTGACCTCTGAGAACTTTACATACAGGCTTAACCTTATTTCACACGAGTCCTTTCCCAAATGTTCAAATGTTCATTTTATGAGTTAGTCACTTTGTACATCTTCTTAGCTGGTAAGATTCGACTGTTGCATTGCAGCTCGTGTCATGGTTTGTTTCATGGTCATAGAGCATTAACATTTTGGAGGTGAGGCTTTTAGGTGCATCAGACCCAACTGCTTCCTTTTACAGACATGGAAACTGAGCCTCAGAGTGGTTGAGCTGTGCGGGTACATTTAGGAAATTTTCCTTGAGCCCGGTATGTTCCCTACGTATTACACTGTGTTGCCTTTTTCTTCAGAGAGAGATATTAAATAGTAATACAAACTGCTTTTTCCATTTTACTTATTTTATTTTGTTTTATTTTGAGGCAGGGTCTCACACTGTTGCTCAGGCTGGAGTACAGTGGCACCATCATAGCTCACCAAAGCCTCTGACTGCTGGCCTCAAACACTCCTCCTGCCTCGGCCTCCTGAGTAGCTGAGGCTACAGGCACGTGCCATCATGCCTAGCTAATTTTTTTTCTAGTAGGGATGAGGTGTGGCTGTGTTGTCCAGGCTGGTCTCCTGGGCTCAAGTGATCCTCCTCCTTTGGCCTCCCAAAGTGCTGGGATTGCAGGCATGAGCCACCATGCCTGGCCGCAAACTGATTTTTCTTTGAATCCATATTCTATAGTAGGTGCTTAATATGCGTTGATGTGAATCTGTACAACCACATGAAAAGGAGTGGCTCTGTGTCTACACCTGAAGAAACCGAACACGAGCTTGCCCAAGGCCACGCAACACGTGGAAGACTCAGATGGCATTTGGGCATCTTACTGGGTTAACACTTCGTGTCTGGTAATGCTCAGAATGTAAGAGTTTTAGAGAGTCCTTGAAGAGAGGACAGATATTAAATGTCTTTTTAGTCTCTTTTTCTTCTGAGAATGAAAGTAATGAGAAAATTAAGTTTCTAGATGAATGTTGCTCCAAGTATTTGAAATTATTCAGAGTTAGTAAGGAAGATTTCTGGCCCTCGTTCCAGACCTTTAGTTGAGAAATAGAGGTGGGCCCCAGGAATTTGCAATTTATTTTACTTTATTTTTTTTTTATTATTATTTTTGAGATGGAGTCTTGCTCTGTCTCCCAGGCTGGAGTGCTGTGGCATGATCTTGGCTCACTGCAACCTCTGCCTCCTGAGTTCAAACAATTTTCCTGCCTCAGCCTCCCAAGTACCTGGGACTACCGGTGCCTGCCACCATGCCTGGGTAACTTTTTTTGTATTTTTAGTAGGGACAGGGTTTCACCTTGTTGGCCAGGCTGGTCTCAAATTCCTGACCTTAAGTGATCTGCCCACCTCAGCCTCCTGAAGTGCTGGGAGTACTGGCATGAGCCACCGTGCCCAGCCAGGAATTTGCATGTTAATAAGCACCTTACTAATGGCAAAGTTTGCAAATTTGTTTTAGACCCAGAAACTTACACGAGCTACCTAGAGACAGCCACTAAAATACACAGAAAAGCATTGAAAAATAAGGCATTGTAATAGGCTGTAGGTGGTTTCTAATCTGAAAAACATTGAGTCACATGATTTGGGAGAGAGTTTGTTGATTTCCCTCTGTCCCCAGTAATGCCCCGTGTTAAAAGCTGGCATATAATAGGTCCTCAGTGAATGTATACTGACTGAGTGCATTCAGGTGTAATATGTGTAGTTAATTCCCAAAGGCAATGTTATGATTTCTGTTTTCCTTCCTTCCTTTCCAGATAAAGCTGTACACCAAGCATGGGACTTTGAAATACCAGACAGACTGTGCCCCTAATAATGGTTACTTTATGATCCCATTGTATGATAAGGTAAGAGGGGACTGCTTGTCACTTATGATGGGAAGTCACTAGTGTGCCTCACCAGGCTGCACTAACCATGCCCTTTCCTACACTAGCAAATGCTCATCTGTTTTGTAAATTATTAGTGGAATATGGTAATCCTAGCCACATTTGGAGGGAGACAACTTACAAACTGCCTTGACGAATACAGTGGCTCTCTCTGTGTTTAGGGCCATTTGGCAATGTCTAGAGACGTTTTTGTTGTGACATCTGTGGCTGTGCGCTACAGTCACCCAGTGAGTAGTGGCCAGGCATGGAGCTAAATGCGCTACAGTGCTGCCTACGACAGCCCAGATGTCAGTAGTGCCAGGGCTGAGAAACTCTGATTTCATGGAACCCGTTACTTGCAGGCAGCTTAAAGTATTGTTAAAACAATTGTATAAGTAATACATGAATTCATGAACTTTGTGAAAAAAAAAAGTCAAGGTCTTTAGAAGTATGTGAAATAAATTTGTACCCTTTTCCCTCCAATTTTACCTCCCTCTGTAGTGATGACCTCTGATAATCTGATAAAGGTTTTTTTGTTTTGTTTTGTTTTGTTTTCTTCTTTTGAGATGGAGTCTCGCTGGGTCACCCAGGCTGGAGTGCAGTGGCGTGATCTTGGCTCACTCCAACCTCCACCCCCTAGGTTCAAGCCATTTTCCTTCCTCGGCCTCCCGAATAGCTGGGATTACAGGCACCTGCCACTACACCCAGCTAATGTTTTGTATTTTTAGTAGTGACGGGGTTTTGCCATGTTGGCCAGACTGGTCTCGAACTCATGACCTCAAGTGAACCACGTGCCTCAGCCTCCCAAAGTGCTGGGATTACAGGTGTCAGCCAATGTTTCCGGCCCTCTTATAAAATTTTGATGTGCATCCTAACAGATTGCTTTCTATTTATAGTTATTCAGATATCCACGGGTACACATGCATATGTATATATGCAAATACACACAAGCACACATGCACATAGATATGTATCCACAAACACCTCTATACAATCCCATCCTCCCACATATAAACCTTTTATTTGGAAATACAGATTCATAGGAAGTTGCAAAAATAGTCAATATACATAGTTTTGATTTTGATATATTTTTTAATACAAATGAAATCAAACAATAGGATTTATTCTGCAGTTTCATTTTTTCCCCTGTGTTAATGCTTTCAATACCAGAGGGACATTTGGTTTTTTCCTCTTGCGTGCTTTCAACATTAGCATAGATAGATCTACTGACTTTTTTTTTTTTTTTTTTTTTTGAGACAGAGTCTCACTCTGTCAGCCAGGCTGGAGTGCAGTGGCGCGATCTCGGCTCACTGCAACCTCTGCCTCCTGGGTTCCAGTGATTCTTCTGCCTCAGCCTCCCAAGTAGCTGGGATTACAGGCACCCACCACCATGCCCAGCTAATTTTTTTTGTATTTTTAGTAGAGATGGTGTTTCACCATGTTGGCCAGGCTGGTTTTGAACTCCTGACCTCAGGTGATCCGCCCACCTCAGCCTCCCAGAGTGCTGGGATTACAGGCATGAGCCACCATGCTCGGCCTACTGACTTCTTTTTAATCGCTGCATAGTGTGTCAGAGTCAAACCCAAACTGTAATTTATTTAACTACTTGGACATATAGACTTTCCCCAATTTTAAAATAGTAATTTTAACATAACACACCAGGAAATATTCTTGAACTTAACTCTTCATCCAGAATGCATAGGATTGATTTCTAGAGATGGACTAGCTGGGTCTGTCCTGAAATCTATTTAATTAATTTTTAAATAGTATCAGTATCAGTCTCAAGAAACCAGGAGGCTGGATGTGGTAGCTCATGCCTGTAATCCTAGCACTTTGGGAGGTTGAGGCAGGTGGATCACCTGAGCTCAGGAGTGTGAGACCAGCCTGGGCAACATGGTGCAACCCCGTCTCTACTAAAATACAAAAAAATTAGCCGAGTGTCATGTGGATGCCTGTAGTCCCAGCTACTTGGGAGGCTGAGGCAGGAGAATCGCTTGAACCTAGGAGACGGAGGTTGCAGTGAGCCAAGATCGCACCACTTCACTCCAGCCTGGGCAACACAGCAAAGCTCCATCTCAAAAAAAACAAAAACAAAAACAAAGAAACCAGGGTTGATAAGTAAAATCTAGTTTTATTTATTGAATTAATGAGTTAATGTATTGTTTAGAGACAGGATCTCCCTCCGCTGCCCATGCTGGAGTGCAGTGGCACAATTATGGTTCACTGCAGCACTGACCTCCTGGGCTCAAGTGATCCTCCTGCCTCTTCCACCTAAGTAGCTAAGACTGTAGGCGCCTGCCACCACACCCAGCTAATTTTTTAAGAACATTTTTTGTACAGATGGGGTCTTGCTATGTTGCTTAGGCTGGTCTTGAACTCCTGGCCTCAAGTGACCCTCCTGCCTTGGCCTCCCACAGTGTTGGGATTATAGGTATGAGGTACTGTGCCTGGCCAAATCTAGTTTTAAGAGGTGACTTTAGTTCCTGAAGATACATGCTAACTTGTGCAACTGTAGGCACGTGAGGGCTTAATGGGAGACTCAATTAATAGAATTATAGTATGTTTAGTATTAAAAGACAGTGAGTGGCTGAACCTAGTGTCTTTAGAACTCATGAATGGGCTTCAGCACTGTCTTCTGATTGTTTAGATGAAAACTTCTGGTGTTCAGCTTCAGCTTGTAGCTTCTGAAGAGAATCAGTGCTCAGTACCATGTAGAAGAACAAGGCTTACTCTTAGAATTTCATTTCCGGTGTAAAAAAATTTCAGATTAAATGATAACACTAAACTAAATTAAGCCAGAGTCACAATTCTCATTTCTTGAAATTACATTTTCTTTTTTTCCTTTTAGGGGGATTTCATTCTGAAGATTGAGCCTTCCCTGGGGTGGAGTTTTGGTAAGTTAACTGAATCACTAGACATTCTTTGTAAAAGATTAGATGATATGCCGAATATTAATTTAGGCTAGCAGAGTGCATAAACTATTAAAATATTAAGGATCATTTCCAGTATGGAAGAGGGTTTGTATTCCTCCCTTCCTTGCCCCCATCACTCTGGTTTCATTCGGATTTACCTTAATCTACCTTAAGACTTTCTGTCACCTTTGAAAAATGGACATCTTTTCTTCTACCTTTCTGGAAACTCCTCCCTTGCAGTTTCACTCATTACGTAGCCGTAGAACAGTATAGAAATCAAGAGTGGGGACTTGGTTCCCGTCCCAGGATGGCTTCTTTTTTAGCCCCCTCAGTTTTTTAATTTTTTATGGAATTAATTGAAACATTTAAAGATTGTGAGATTTGTCATAAAAATCCAGATTTATGTCCCATGAGATGAGAAGACTGTCAGCCTTAAACCTTACCAGTTAAATAACTTTGGGCAAGTTACTTCCCCCGTGTCAGCCTGGCTCCTCACTGTCGAGCAAGGGTAGTTATAGTCCCTGCCCCACTGGGTACTTGGAGGATTAATAAACCAATACTGAGTGTTCAGAGTGGCTGGCACGTAATTAGCAAGTACTCAGTATTCGAAAACAGCCCTTCTGCACACATCCCAATAAAAGCTCCAAACTTTCCTCATATAACTGTCTTCAGGCATAGCTGGGGAGTTGGGGATGGGGTTGAGATCAGAAGAGAGGGTCTGTTTTGGTGTAGTTTACATTTTTGAAGAGGAGAGACTCTTGATGTTTCAGCAGAACAGGTGTGGGTGACCCCAGTCCATGGCTTGGGGAGAGGAGTAGGGATCACCGTTGTTGATATCAGGCTTGCTCGTGCATTAGACAAGGAAGAATTTAGCACCTGCCATCGCCAAGGCTAAAATGAGGCTCAGGCAGCTGACAGCTAATTTGGCTCTGTGAGAGCAGCTCTTTTATCAGTTTGTAGTCAGGGATAGGGCGGGGGGTGCCTGGCTGGTACGTTCCAGAAAGCTGGAGAGGAATGTAGCCCTGCTCATGGCCAAAGCAGAAGTCCAGATTGGTGGCCTGGAGGAGTGTTGTGTTTGCCACCCCCCACCCTACCCCCAACTGGTGCTGTTGATAAGCTTTTTAATTGAATTATGCTTTCAGAAAAGTGCCTTGGATGAATTTTCACTAAGTGAACACACCCATGTATCCACCATCCAGATGATAAGATAGCACTTCACCAGCACCCCAGAAGTCCCCATCCTGGGTGCTCATTAGCCATCCCACCGCACCCTCCAGGTGACCACCACCCTGACCTTCTACAAATGAGAGATCCATTTGGTCGTTTTGAACTTTATACAAATGCTATCATGCAGGGAACTTTTTAATATCTGGTTTCTTTCACTCAACATTATGAACTTTATCTGTATCATTTGTAGCTTTAGTTCATTCTCTTTGCTGTTCAGAATTCTGATGCATAAATATAAAATTATTTATATTTTATAAAATATTTATATTTTATTTTCTTATTTTCTTTTTTTTGAGACTGAGTCTCGCTCTGCTGCCCAGGCTGGAGTGTGATCTCGGTTCACTGCAACTTCTGCCCGGGTTCAAGCAATTCTTGTGCCTCAGCCTCCTCAGTAGATGAGATTACAGGTGTGCACCACCACACCCAGCTAATTTTTGTATTTTTAGTAGAGATGGGGTTTCATCATGTTGACCCAGGCTGGTCTCGAACTCCTGACCTGAAGTGATCTGCCCGCTTTGGCCTCCCAAAGTGTTGGGATTATAGGCAAGAGCCACCACGCCTGGCCTATATTTATATTTTATATTCATATTTTGTATCAGTGATCTCTTCTACTGTTGATGGCCATTTGAGTTGCTTACCGATTTTGGCCACTAAGAGTAGTGCTCCTGTGAACATTCTTGCATGTATATTTTGATACATGTGTGTCTGCATTTTTGCTGAGTATATCACAGGAGTAAAGTTGCTGAGCCATAGAGCTGATACATGCTCAGCTTTAGGTGTTTGCAAACATCCAAAGTGGATGCACCAGTTTGTGTTCTCCCAGCAGTGTACAAGGGTTTCCATTGCTCCACATCCTAACCTACACTTGGTATCGTCAGTTTTTTTTAATTTTAGCCCTTCTGGTAGGGGTGTGGTATTATCTCACTGTGGCCTTGATTTACATTCCACTGATGGCCAATGAGGTTGCACACTTTTTCGTATGTTTATGTTTATTTGCCATGGGTTGGCTATTTTTGTAAGATTCCTGTTCAAGTCTTTTGCCCATTTTTTATTGGAGTCTTTGTGTGTGTGTGTGTGTGCGCGCGTGCATGTACGCGTGCAAGCACGTGTGTAATTCATCTTAACTGAAAATCTCATCTCATGGTTTTCCATTTTTTTCTCTACTCATTACTCCATATTCTTCCTAACCTTTCAAAAACTCAACCTTAACCCCTATTATGATGAACTCTTCAGTTAAAAAATGGAGTTAATTGCTGATATTGAAAAATCAAGAGATGGTATATAAAATCCAGATTTCCAGTTTTTCGGAGAAGTTGGAAGCTCTGGCAAAGCATGGTAGTGGTTGGCAGACTTGAGTGGCAGTTGTCTCCTTTCAATTTGCCACAGTCCCCCTGAGGATGCTCCGCTTACTTCGAACCCATGAAGCCCCTGTGGCCCTGGAGTTTGTGTTCCTGGTTTAACATGGCTGAGCTCATGTCCTTGGTCAGAGAACAGATCCAGAGCCAGACTTTTAGGGTCGAATTGGGGCTCTGTCACTCAGAAGCTCTGTGATCTTGGGAGCTCCTTTAACCTTTCTGTGCCTTAATTTACCCCTCAGTAAATTGCAGCTATTACTGCCTGTCTCTTAAGATAATTGTGAGGATTAAAGGCACTCAGCTCAGTGCCTGGTCGGTGATGAGCATTCAGGAAATAAAATTATTTGGTGCTCACTGAATTTTCACTGGAACTCTGAGATATAACTTAGCTGAAAGGCGTTGTAAAATTATTTTATACTCTAAACACGAATTCCCTCTGGGGCAGGAAACCAGGAGGCTAGGGGGATAGGGGTGAGAGGGAGACTTTTCCCAGAATACTTTTTTGTACCTTTGGATTTGGAAACACACGAGTGTATTAAGTGTTCAAAAGTAAAATGAAATCTGAATAATAAAAATACGTTCTACTTAGGTTCACTGTACCCCAAAACTAAGCTTGCCTTTGTGTCTTGTGCCCCCGTTTCCTCCCCTGCTTCGTTCCTCAGAGCCGACGACCGTGGAACTCCATGTGGATGGAGTCAGTGACATCTGCACAAAGGGCGGAGACATCAACTTTGTCTTCACTGGGTTCTCTGTGAATGGCAAGGTTTGTCTTTGGAACTTGATTATTTTTCCTGTTCACTCTATAATGTATACTAAATCCTTTTTTAAAAAAATGCAGGATACTTTAACCTGGGGACTTTGATCCCACAGGGGACCTATGGATAAGTGGCAAGGGAGCCTGTGAACTCTGTACTTCATCCTGTGTAGAACGCAGCAGGTGTATTTAGGAGTGAGATTGAGGTTGCTGGTCATCCCCTCTGCTCCCAGAGCATAGGCTGTTGGTGTTTTTATTTTTTTATTTTTTATTTTGAGACAGGGTCTTGCTCTATTGCCCAGGCTGGAGTGCAGTGGTGCAATCTTGACTCACTGCAGCCTCCACCTCCCAGGTTCAAGTGATTCTCCTGCCTCACCCTCCCGCTCCTTCACCCTCCCGAGTAGCTAGGATTACAAGTGTGTGCCCCCATGCCTGGCTAATTTTTGTATTTTCAGTAGAGATGGGCTTTTGCTGTGTTGGCCAGGCTGGTCTCAAACTCCTGACCTCAGGTGATCTGCCTGCCTCCACCTCCCATAGTGCTGGGATTACAGGTGTACGCTGTGCACCCAGCCGCTGTTAGTGTTTATGTCAGGGATGGCCTTTTACAGGGATGCCGAATTGGAAGGACGCGCTCTCTAAGCCTTGTGGCATCTTGCTGTCCCTGTGGGTGAATTGAAGTCAGCTTCTCCCAGAGAGAGCGTGCATCTGCTTCTGACACTTACCTAGGAGGATTCCCATCATTTAAGTCCTGAGATTTTTTTGGACCGCCATGGTGGTGTGAATTTAGAGTCCTAACGGGTGTGTGCTCCAGCTCCCGTGATTCAGATTCTCAGGGGAGAGTCGTTTTTCCTCCACCCACCCTGTGCCTGAGGTTGAGATGTGCTTCCTTCCTTCCTGTCCTTCTCTTCATGATGGGCTTCTTTCTCCTCTACCTTTGCGGTGAGGGGGAGGCCCTGCCATCCCAGCTGTATGTGTGGGCTTCTTGTTAGAGATGGGGATCTTGGGTAGTTTTTTCTTTATCGATGGTTTGCAAAATAATGGTGAATCTTTTTTTATTTTTATTTTTATTTATTTATTTTTTTGAGACAGAGTCTCGCTCTGTGGCCTAAGGTGGAGTGCAGTAGCGCAGTCTCTCTCACCACAACCTCCACCTCCTGGGTTTGAGCAATTCTCCTGCCTCAGCCTCCCCAGTAGCTGGGATTACAGGTGTGTGCCACCTGACCCAGCTAATTTTTATATTTTTATTTTTATGTATATTTACTTTTTTTTTTTTTTTTTTTTGAGATGGAGTCTCCCTCTGTCACCCAGGCTGGAGTGCAGTGGCACGATTGCAGCTTACTGCAACCTCCGCCTCCTGGGTTCAAGTGATTCTCCTGCCTCAGCCTCAGGAGTAGCTGGGATTACAAGCATGTGCCGTGACGTTCAGCTAATTTTTGTATTTTTAGTAGAGACAGGGTTTCACCATGTTGGCCAGGCTGGTCTCAAACTCCTGGCCTCAAGTGGTCTGCCTGCCTCAGCCTCCCAAAGTGCTGGGATTACAGTCGTGAGCCACCACACCCACCCAGACCAATAATGGTGAATCTATAACTGATGATGTCTTAGATTCATTGAAATCGAGTCTTATTTTACTATTACTGTTCCCTCTCCTACCTCATCCCCAGGAAACATATCCATGATTTATATCATCTTTTCAATGGGATTCTTGACCCAAAGAGGGTTCCTGGCTCCACCTGGGAGTTGTAAGCAGGGCTGCCAGTGCTTTGAGAGGAGGGTGCTTTGCTGGGTGGGCCCTAACTTTCTTCTCCATGGCAGGTCCTCAGCAAAGGGCAGCCCCTGGGTCCTGCGGGAGTTCAGGTGTCTCTGAGAAACACTGGGACCGAAGCAAAGATCCAGTCCACAGTTACACAGCCTGGCGGAAAGTGAGTAGCGTCCTATCTCTTAGTGTTGCCTTAGAGCCGGGCTCTGACAGGGGTCATGGAGCTGGGTTTGGGAGTTTGGATTCAGGGAGTTCTGGGTTCAGATCCTGATTCAGCCTCTTAACTTTGGGTGAGTTCATGCCCGTCAGAGTGCTGAGTTCTCCACATGTGAAATGGAATCCATTTGACCCATCTTGCCTAGCACTGATGGGATGATTAAATATGAGTTCATACTGGCCAGGCATATTGGCTTGCGCCTATAATGCCAGCACTTTGGGAGGCCAGGATGGGAGGATCACTTGAGTTCAGGAGTTCGAGACCAGCCTGGACAACATAGGGAGACTCAATCTCCACAAATAATTTAAAAAAT
Organism: Pan paniscus; assembly: GCF_029289425.2. NCBI lineage: Eukaryota > Metazoa > Chordata > Mammalia > Primates > Hominidae > Pan > Pan paniscus. The sequence continues at coordinate 37,581,116 of NC_073267.2, read as the reverse complement.
TATATCAAGTAGAGTCCCACGGGGGAAAACAATTAGCTGGGTGTGGTGGCATGCTCCTGTGGTCGCAGCTACTCGGGAGGCTGAGGCGGGAGGATTGCTTGAGCCTGGAAGGTTGAGGCTGCAGTGAGCCGTGATCATGTGCCACTGTGCTCCAGCCTCGGCAGCAGAGCAAGACCCTGTCTGAAACAAACAAAAAAAGAGTTAATACCCATAAAGCACCTGCTTCAAGGCCTGGGGCTTAGTGGGTCTTCATTTAGCAGCTCAGCCTGGCTCTGGAGCCTGCCAGCCTGGGCTTGAATCCCAGCTCCCCCATTTGCTGGCTGGTTGACCTAGGGCAAGTTCCTTAACCCCTCTGTGCCTCAGTTTCCTCTTTTGTAAATGAAGATAATTGTGGAACCTATCTCCTAAGGTACTGGAAAGATGAAATTAATATTATTACTTCAAGCTGCCTGGCATATTAGCTCAAATAGGTTAGCTCAGTTATGATTAGAAAAAATCATTATCATTATTATAGCAAAACTGCTTTGTAGTTGGAACAGATGCCTAGCTGACCTTGCTGAGTCAGATTTAAAGCATTTATTTAATGGATGTATATAGTTGAGTTGTAAATGTTAACAGATATGCCAAGATTAATACCAGAATAGTTCAAACTGATAATTCCGAAAGCGTTCAAATCATTACTAACTCCGTTAACATACAAACTGAGTAAATTGCAAAATAGAAGTTTATAATGAGTCTGTCAGTAAGTTATTCAATTTTAAAGTTATTATTGTTGAAACTAGTTTTCATTTTTGAAATAACATTTACTTCTGCTTGACTGGTGCCTCTCCAGCCCTGGTGTGTAGCAGGAATATGGAGCTGTAATTTTTTTTCTGGGCTAGTAATTTGGTGTTGACCTTACTAGAAAAAAATAGTGTCTTGAGCCTTCTGAATACCTTCATCTGCACTAACTGAAACAATGAAACATGTAGCACTGGGCTATTATGAAAATGAAATAGAAGCTCAATCTTACCAGTACTTGTAGTAATGTGATTTCCAAGCCCTATCCAGTTATTGCAGGCAAGATTTGATACAATAAAATACCACAGAAGAAATCAAATGCGTTTTCTAGTTCATTTCACTGGACTTAGCCTTCTCATTTGTCAGTTGCCTTACAAATTTGAAGGGATAAACATGTTAGTATACTGGCAGCAGCATTTCCAGCTTTAGCTCGGCTCACTCTGGTGTTAGTCTGTCTATGGCTAGTAGAGTAATTTTCATCAGCTGCTGGTTTCTTATCTCAGTTGCTTTGTGCAAAAACCCAGAATGATTTATCTGTGTTTCTCTAAAGCCTTTTTTCTGGGATTCAAAGCTTGTCATAGTTTACCCTGCCCTGTGTCATTTGCATCGTCTTGGGTCAGCGTCCCCCTCAGCCTGTGCATCTGTTCTGTTCTTTTTCACCCCACTTCTCCCTTCCCATGTGTTTCCTTGGACACTTCTGTCCCCTTCTCCTTGTCAGTTCATGCCTGTCACCTCTGTCAAACCCAGTCGAATGTTCTGTGACTGGTCCCTGCTGTGCTATAAGGATTGGTTTTATGCCAGAAATCCTTGAGATTAAGGGAGACGTAAGCACTCCTCTTTCCGATCAGCACATGGAGCACCCCTCTTGGCACACAGTAAGTCCTCAATAAGCGCTCTTTTATGCAGATTTGTACAGTGAAGGATTGAATTTCATTCATGCTCATTTAACAAGCTAATGGAAGTTTGCGATAATTCCAACATTGTTTTCTTGTGCTGCCAACATTAGTCATAGAATTAGAAATACTTGGGTTGTTTGGAGAAAGTTAAATGGTTATTTTTTATGTCTTAGGTTTGCATTTTTTAAAGTTCTGCCTGGAGATTATGAAATCCTCGCAACTCATCCAACCTGGGCGTTGAAAGAGGTGAGTGTGACAGCTACGTCTATAGCCATGCCAATAATATGCTGGTCTTGGGACAGATGTAGGGCTTTTCAATTTAGGATATGAAAAGAATTTATGGTTTCTCCAGGACTAGATGAAGAACCAATGGTGCTGTTGTTTAGTTTGGTAGTTATTTATAAGCTGTAACTCCTCACTGTAGCAGACGTTGCTTGTGTTAGTTTCAGTTTTAGGTGACAGTGTTGTCTTCCTGCTGTGAAATAGATCTGTTTTATTAACTATAGCTATTTTAAACTAAATCAACAACAGAAGGCCCTGACGAGATTTATTTGTTGTTCTTTTTTCAGCCTGAAACAGAAATCTGTAAATATACTAAACATTCTAGAAACTGTGGTACGCGTGACCAAGGAGAATGTATGAGAATGTTTATTGCAGCTTTGTTTGTAATAGCAAAATATTGTAAACAACATAAGTGCCTTTTAAGAGAAGAATGGATTGGGGTTCCATCATACAATAGGCTGCTGTATGTCAGCAGTAATGAATGAACCAGAGCTACATATATTAATGTAACTACATTTAAAAACAGAGTTGAAGGAAATATGATTTTAAATACTTGTAATAATCATTTATGGATACAGTCTTTTTTTTTTTTTTTTTTTTTTAAAAGACGGAGTCTCGCTCTGTTGTCAAGACTGGAGTGCAGTGGCGTGATCTTGGCTTATTGCAACCTTGGCCTTCTGTGTCCAAGCGAGTCTCCGGCTTCAGTCTCCTGAGCAGCTGAATTACAGGGATGTGCCACCACGCCCAGCTAATTTTTGTATTTTTAGTATATATGGGATTTTGCCATGTTGGCGAGGCTGGTCTCGAACTCCTAGCCTCAAATGATCCACCAGCCCTGGGCTCTCAAAGTGGTGGGATTACAGGTATAAACCAGTGCACTCGGCCAGATACAGTCTTTTTTTTTTTTTTTGCAACAGGGTCTTGCTCTGTTGCCCAGGCTAGAGTACAGTGACATATTCATGGCTCATTGCAGCCTCTGGTTCCTGGCCTTAAGCGATCCTTCCACCTTGGCCTCCCAGGGATCTGGAACTGCAGGCATGTGCCACTGCCCCTAGCTAAGGATACAGTCTTTTTTTTTTGAGATGAAGTCTTGCTCTTGTTGCCCAGGCTGGAGTGCAATGGCACAATCTCAGCTCATTGCAACCTCCGCCTCTTGGGTTCAAGCGATTCTCCTGCCTCAGCCTCCTGAGTAGCTGGGGTTACAGGCACCTGCCACCATGCCCAGTTAATTTTTGTATTTTTAGTAGGGACAGGGAAGATACGGTCTTATGTAGAAAAATTACGAAGACATGTATGGGAATAGCAGACGCTGTTCAAAATGATACTGACTTCTAGAGAAAGAGGGAGGAGGGGGACTTTGGGGTATGCCAGCATCTTGAATTGTATTTTTTTAAATTTGTTTAGCTGGTTAGAAGGTATGTAAGTGTTCTTTAGCATATCTTTTTTTGTTTGACTGAAATAGTTTATAGTCAAAGATCAAAAAAGGAACTCCACCTAGTAGGTGAGGTTCTGTAATAGCCGTGAAAGACCAAATTAAAATAAGACTTAAGGGACATCTTGACATGTTAGCTTCTGTGTTAGTATTGAAGCTGTATCTCATTTTTGCTAAAGAAGCATTGGAATCAGTATTTCAGCTTCTACTCTATATGTTTTATTATTATTTTTACTCTGTAGGTTTTACGCACTTATAATTGATGATAGTTTCACACCTAGATGTCTCTTCTTACTGTTTATGACTTTTGGTTTTGGGGGTTTTTCTCTTCTGCAGCAACATTTAAAAATATTTTATTCGAGGCTGGGTGCAGTTGCTCATGCTGTAATTCCAGCATTTTGGGAGGCTGAGGTGGGTGGATCACTTGAGGTCAGGAGTTCGAGACCAACCTGGCCAACATGGTGAAACCGCATCTCTACTAAAAATAGAAAAAAATTAGCCAGGAATGGTGGCATACACCTGTAATCCCAGCTACTCGGGAGGCTGAGGCAGGAGAATCGCTTGAACCTGGGAGGTGGAGGTAGCAGTGAGCCAAGATTGCACCACTGCACTTCAGCTTGGGTGACAGAGTGAGACTCCATCTCAAAAAAAAAAAAAAAAAATTTATTCGAAATGAAAGAGCTTACACATTTATAAATAGAAGAGATTTTAAGGTTTACATTGTATGTTAATTGTCTGCATAGAAGAATCTGAGTTTATTAATATGAGATTGGGATTTTCAAGTAAAGCATGTTGTTAGAAGTCAGGATAATGTTTATCCTCCTGGGGTGTTAGTGACTGGAAGCAAGTGTGAGGGCACTTCTGGCTTGCTGGTGCTATTCTGTTGGGTAACCAGTGCCCAATTTGTGACAAGCCCTGTGCTGTGTGCTTAGAATCTGTACATTTTTCTCTGTGTTTATTGTACCTTAACAAAAATGTTTAAAAATATACACGTATTGTGAAAAGAACAACTTAAGGCAAATTAAACAGAGTTTAATTGAGCATAGAACAATTTGTCAATTGGGCAGCCCCCTGAGCCAGAATAGGTTTACAGCGACTGTGGCACTGTTGCGTGATTGGAAAGGGTTTATGGACAGAAAAAGAAAGTGACGGACAGAAAGTGGAAGTGAGGTACAGAAACAGTTGGATTGGTTACAGCTGGACGTTTGTCTTATTTGCACATGGTTTGAACAGTTGGCTGCCTGTGAGTAGTTGAAGGGTGGCTGCTTGAATTGGCTGAGACTTGGCAACACGTACAGAGAAACCTTTAGGCCAAACTTAAAATATGTAAGGAGGCAGCTTTAGGCTAATCTTCAGTTAACACTATATATCATTAAAAATAGAAAAAAAGGCAAAATGTGCTCATTAAAAAAATTGGAACATATAGAGGAATATAAAGCAGTGGAAACAAATTTTGGAAGCTGGAAAAGTATACAAGTAAAATAGCACCATATAGACAAAATCATTATTGTTTACATTTTGCCACATTTCCTTTCACTTCATTTTGGGCATTAAAAAATAATGATAAGCCAGGCACGGTGGCTCACACCTGTAATCCCAGCACTTTGGGAGGCTGAGGCGGGTGGATCACCTGAGGTCAGGAGTTCGAGACCAGCCTGGCCAACATGGTGAAACCCTGTCTCTACTAAAAATACAAAAATTAGCCGGGCGTGGTGGCAAGCGCTTGTAATCCCCGCTACTTGGGAGGCTGAGGCAGGAGAATCTTTTGAACCCAGGAGGCAGAGGTTGCAGTGAGCCGAGGTTGCGCCATGGCACTCAAGCCTGTGCGACATACTGAGACTCCGTCTCAAAAAAAGAAGTGATCATACTGAATAAGCAATTTTATAGATTATGTTTCCCAGTTAATATTTTAGCTTCAGCGTGTCCTCATGTTGTTAGGCACTTTGCAAGTGTTTATTTTTTTACAGGTTAAAATCTTTTTCTGTTATAGGCAAGCACCACAGTGCGTGTAACCAACTCCAATGCCAATGCGGCCAGTCCCCTCATAGTTGCTGGCTACAATGTGTCTGGCTCTGTCCGAAGTGATGGGGAGCCCATGAAAGGGGTGAAGTTTCTTCTCTTTTCTTCTTTAGTAACTAAAGAGGTAAGCAAAGAAAAGAACAAAAGAGATGGTGTGAGGGGTAGGAGGGTGGGGGAGTATAGCCCAGAACGTACTGTTGTAAGAAATGCAGGTCTGAGTTGATTTATCATTTTAACACTTAAGAATATCGTCTGTCTCAGGCCGGGTGTGGTAGCTCATGCCTGCAATCCCAGCACTTTGGGAGGCCAAGGTGGGTGGATCACTTGAGGTCAGGAGTTTTAGACCAGCCTGGCCAACATTATGAAACCCCATCTCTACTAAAAATACAAAAACATTAGCCGGGCATGTTGGCACGTGCCTGTAGTCCCAGCTGCGTGGGAGGCTGAGGCAGTAGAATCGCTTGAACCCAGGAGGTGGAGGTTGCAGTGAGCCGAGATCACGCCACTGCACTCCAGCCTGGGTGACAGAGTGAGACTGTCTCAAAAAAAAAAAAAAAAAAAAATTCAAGAATATCATGTGTCTCTGTTGACTCACAAGACATTGCACATCTACACTGGGAGGCAGTGGTATGTGATGGAAAGTACACAGGCTTTGAAATCAGACCTGGGTTTAAACAAATCTCAGGTTTAAACAAATTCCTCTTCCTAGCTGTGCGACCCTGGGCAGGTCACATTACCTTCCTGAGCCTCCGTTCCCTTATTTGGAGAATGGTGACCCATCATAAGGAAGGACAGTCATGTCATCTTTCCCAGGAAGACTGTGCCAGTTTTTAACTTTGCAACTTGAATGTCAAGATTTTTGTTCCTTTTTTCTGTATTAATTGTCTTAGATTTCAGAAATACATATGTTGACATGAAACTTAAAAAAATTTTCCTATAATGTGGCTAATTGATGGTATTCAGAACATGTAAATGGAAAAGGAAGTTTTGTCTTTTTTACCCCCTGGCATAGGATGTCCTGGGCTGCAACGTCTCACCAGTGCCTGGGTTCCAGCCCCAAGATGAGAGTCTGGTGTATTTGTGCTACACGGTCTCCAGAGAAGATGGCTCGTTCTCTTTCTATTCCTTGCCAAGTGGGGGCTACACTGTGGTGAGTGAAGCAGATTTCCGTTCTGTTTATGTCTGGGACTCTCATGACACAGTAAAAGCCAATGCTGTTCGGGTGTTAAAGGAAAAGATGGTTGGCCTGCAGTTCTCTGAACATGCTGTTAAGCAGTAACTTACTTAAGATGAGACACTCACCCCTTCGTAATAGCTACAAAAAGGGCAAGGCTTCCTCTTTTCGAATCTGCAACAGTTATGATGAATGTTTCTCTTGGTCTGTCTGAACCCCTTGTCATTTGTGGGCTGCTAGATCGATTATTAATATTGCTGATTGATCATGTTAGTGGTTCTTAGTGATTAAGAGACTCTTCCTTCCAGATTCCGTTCTATCGAGGGGAGAGGATTACCTTTGATGTGGCGCCTTCCAGACTTGACTTCACAGTGGAGCATGACAGCTTGAAAATCGAGGTAAGGCTTTTCTGTCTTCTGGAGGGACAGGTGTTTGAGTTCCCATCCCTAGGCACAGGTATTGCAAACATGTTTTTAAAAAAAATCAATTATTTTATCTGGAAGGGCTGTTGGAAAAAATGCCATCTGGTATTATATTCTTACACATGGTGTCCTTATCGTAGAGAGCTGGATTCCTAGTTAAATCTACTCATTCAGTGAAATATATTTATTGATTGCCAGTGACATACGTTTCAGGCACCATCCAGGACTGGGGATACAGCAGTGACCAAAAGAGGCAAAAATTCTTGTCCCTGTGGACCTCTTTTTTTTTTTTTTTTTTTTTTTTTTTAAGATAGGGTCTCACTGTGTGGCTCAAGCTGGAGTGCAGTGGTACGATCTCGTCTCACTGCAGCCATTGCCTCCAGGGCTCAAGTGATCCTCCCACCTCAGCCTGTTGAGTAGCTGGGACCACAGGTGCGTGCCACCATGCCCAGCTAATTTTTGTATTTTTGTTAGAGATGGGGTTTCACCATGTTGCCCAGGCTGTTCTCTAACTCCTGGGTTCAAGTGATCTGCCTGCCTCGGCTTCCCAAAGTGTTGGGATTACAGGTGTGAGCCATCGCACCTGGCTAGACCTCACGTTCTAATGACAGGAAGGGTCAATACATGTATAGATGTATAAGTTAGAAAGTAAAGTAGAAGGTGATAAGTGTTCTCTAGAAAAATAAAGGAAGAAAGGAGGTCGTACAGTATCAGGGTGGAGACAGGGGTTGCAGTTGTACATAGGGTGTTTTTGGGAAGTCCTCCCTGTGAAGGTGACATTTGAGCAACAACCTGAAGGGAAAGAACAAGAGAACCATACTTCACTCCTGCAGGAAGAGTGTAAGACTGAGGGAACGGCACGTGCAAAGGTCCTGAGGCAGGAGTGTGCTGAAGGGTTTGGGGCATCCCAAGGAGGCTAGGGTGGCTGGAGTGGAGGGAATGAGCAAGGAAGGAGGAGGCGGAAAGAGGGTCAGGGAGGTGACAGGGCAGATTGTGCAGGGCTTGGTGGGCCACTTTGCCTATAACTCTGGGTGAGAATTGGTGCCACTGGAAGGTTCCTAGCAGAGGAGTGGCGTGATCCTTCTGGCAGCTGCGTTGAGGAGAGTTTGCAGGGTGTCAGGGTGGAAGTGGGAGACCAGTTGGGATGCCATGGCCGTAAACCAGGTGAGAACTGGCAGAGCTTGGACCGTGATGGTAGGAATGGGCAGTGTGATACATGGCTTGATAAACTGCCTAGACCCTCACATAAATGGTAAATGTATTTTTAATCTCACTTACGTCTCCTTTAATTACAGAAGTAGAAAATGCTTACTGTAGAAAATTGGCTAGCTAGAACAAATCCCAAAAGAAAATAACAGCCTCTCCTAAGTGGACCACCCAATGTTAGAGTTATCGAAGCAATTATATTTTAATCATTTTCTTTTAATATTACATTTGAAAGTACTGTGTTAAAATCGCTTAAACTGGCAGAAGCGGGCTTTTAGGTCATATGCACAGTGGGGTGCAGACTCTGCATTTTAAGGTTCAGTGGAGTGTTTGACCGTTCTGCTGTACACTGGAGGGGAAAGAGAAGGGTAAGAAGATGAAGCCTTTACTTTGCTTCTCGTAGCTTGCAGAGAAGGATGGGGGCAGGTGAGCAGAGACAGCTATTCCCAGATTACAGCCAAATACATATTTTGAAAATGATGAATGGAATTTCAGGGAATGGGGCCCTGTAAGTTCCCTGAGGTCAGGTATCGTGTCTTATTCTTTACTGTTTTCCTAACATGTGATTTAGTGCCTGGCACATAGTAGGTGCCCAGCAAAAATATTTGTTGAGTACATATGTGAATTAATAAGTAGGTAATGCATGGAATGAAACATGTCTTTTTGGAAGGATCAAGAAGGACTACCTGTCATGTGAGACCATCACTAAGAAACCATTTGCTGAAAAAAAAAATAAAAAAATAAAAAAGAAGGGCTACCTGCATAAAAAGGAAGTCATTTAATTATTCAAAGCTTCATCTCAAATGCTGTTGCACACGTGCGTGCACACATTCATTCATTCAGGAGTCAGTTATTGAGTGCCTGCTGTGTACCAGGTGACTAAGACAGAAAAAGTCCCTGTCTCCATGAGGTAACATGCTAGTGGGAGGGAGACAACTAAGAAATCGAACGAGGACATTTCAGATACTGGTAAGTTTGATGAAGATATTAAAATAGGTTAGCAGTGGTGACCTTGGGGATACACAGATCAGGGCTGGAACTCAGTAACTGCAGAGAAAGCACAGGTGTGCTGCTCACAGGCGAGTGGGGCACAGACACAGACAGAGACACATGGAGCATGGGACCACGTGTGAGCCAGTGATGGTGGTGGAGGAGGGTGGTCTAGGTGGATTTCTTTTTTTTTCTTTGAGACAGAGTCTTGCTGCTTCACACAGGCTGGCACTATCTTGGCTCACTGCAACCTCCGCATCCCGAGTTGAAGCGATTCTCCTGCCTCAGCCTCCCGAGTAGCTGGGATTACAGGTGCCTGCCACCACATCTGGCTAATTTTTGTATTTTTAGTGGAGACAGGGCTTCACCATGTTGGCCAGGCTGGTCTTGGACTCCTGACCTCAAGTGATCTGCCTGCCTCGGCCTCCCAAAGTGCTGGGATTACAGGCATGAACCACTGCGCCTGGCCTAGGTGGATTTCATAAGGACCTGTGTTCAGGTCGTGGTGGAAAGACAGGAGGGGGCACGTGAGACCTTGCAGAGGTGGAATCCACAGGACTGATCGATGCTGGAGGAGCGGGGCGGGGCATCTCAAGTGATGCCGGGGTGTGCATGGGAGACTGGAGGAAGATGTGGTTCACCAAAATGGGGGCATCTGGAGGGGAGGAGATGGCACAGGGGTAAGGGTGGGGGGCTTCTAGAAGCTTGAGTCAGTGACCTTTTAACGAGGGAAGTAAGTCTCTAGACTTTTCTGTTGTTTGACACTCAGCAGTGTGTTGGGAACACAACAGAGAAGACAGATGTGGGTAAAGTGAGAGGGAGCCCGGCTGGCACACAGGACCGGGGCACTGAGTGTTGGGAGGTGGGCGGCAGGAGCAGACATGGTAGGTGGTGGCCGGCGCAGCAGAAGGAGGCTTTGTGGCTCTGGCACAGGAGCACCTTTGAGCACCTTCTTCTTCTTCTTTGTTTTCTAGCCCGTGTTCCACGTCATGGGATTCTCCGTCACCGGGAGGGTCTTGAACGGACCCGAAGGAGATGGTGTTCCAGAAGCAGTAGTCACCCTGAATAACCAAATCAAAGGTGGGCTGACACAGCAGCCCCAGGCTGATGGCCAGCGCTGTTTTTGGATCACAGAGAGAAATGGAGAGGAACTGATGACTATATGAGAACATGGCAGCTTTTGGTCTCAAGTATTCTGGTGTACATGTAAGGATACACTGTTGTTTTTGGCTTATCTTCTGTTTGTGTGTTTTTGTTTTACAGTTAAAACAAAAGCTGATGGCTCATTCCGCCTTGAGAACATAACCACAGGGACATACACCATCCATGCTCAGAAAGAGCACCTCTACTTTGAAACGGTCACCATCAAAATTGCACTGAACACACCTCAGCTGGCTGACATTATTGCAACAGGGTAAGCTTATCGTGTGGATTTGGAAGCGCCAGTAAATATGCTGGCAGCCAGTGTAGAACAAAATGACCTGTGATCTGTGTGTCTTTGCCGAGCTTAAGAACTTAAGAAAGATTAGTACTTTTTTTTGTTTGTTTGTTTTTAGAGTCAGAGTCTTGCCCTGTTGCCCAGGCTGTAGTGCAGTGGTGCCATCTCGATTCACTGCAACCTCTGCCTCCCAGGTTCAAGTGATTCTCCTGCCTCAGCTTCCCAAGTAGCTGGGACTACAGGCGTGCCCCACCACACCCAGCTAATTTTTGTATTTTTAAGTAGAGACAGGGTTTCACTATATGTTGTGCAGGCTAGTCTCAAAACTCCTAACCTCAGGCTGTCTGCCTGCTTTGGCCTCCCAAAGTGCTGGGATTATAGGTGTGAGACACTGCACCCGGCCAAGAAAGATTAGTTCTAAATCTTACAAACTGAAGGTACTGACATGTCGGATGCTTAATGAAAAGTCCCTTGCTTCAAATTAAAATGGGCTTGTGAAATTAAAAAATCTTTCATGTCTGACTTTCACGATCTTTCACAGGACCCCTCTTTGCTTAATCTTTGAGGATTTTTGGAAGATGGTATTGTTGTTTGAGAAAGCTTATTGGAAGCTGCTTCAGGTCATTGGTGTAGTTCTTCCTGCTTGTAGTTACTCATTATACTATAAGTACAGGCAGGGACATCTTGTGGTTGAATTCATGTGGTTTTACCATCATCTGAAGCAAGATTGTGTAGTGCCAAGAACTTGGGCTTTGGAGTGAGATCCCAGATCCACCTGCATGTAACCTGCAGAACAGCTTTAGACATAACAGGTGCTCACAAAACAGTAGCTTAGAAGGAGAGTGCAGGGTCTGCTTGGGAGAAGCGTGGCATGAGCAAAGTCAGGCAGTCTCACAGCAGCATGAGGTGGCTGCGGGTGTAAAGCTGGGTGCTACTGGAGCAGAATATACTGGCAGGTGAAGGTGATGATGAGGCCAACCCCATAGCACCTCCTCACACCCCACCGGGGCATAGGGGCTTTCTCCCACTGGGGCCAACGGGCCGTGAGTGGTTTTGAGCATTAATTTAACAAGCTTTGATCATTGTTTTCAATAGGGCATTCTGAAAACAATGGCATGGAGTAGAGTGGCTTTGAAGGGGACAGGACTTGGGCACAGGAGGTCTGAAAGCAGAGATGACAAGGGCTTGCCTTGTAGGGAAGTCAGGGACAGACTGGTGAGATATTTAGGGTGCCCAGCTTGAGAGGTGTGATGGCTGGGGACAGAAAGAGAAGCCAGTTAGGTGATGAGGGTTCAGATTTGGCCACATTGGTCTGTAGGACCACTAGGTGGAGCTCTTCAATAGGCGCTTGGATGGATGGTCAATCCTGAAGATTCGGCTGCAGGTGGCAGCCAGGACCTCAAATATGTATGTGCAGGTAGAATTAGAAGAACAGTAGGCCAAAAACAGAGTGCCAGGTGGCCCAGGGGGGACCTAGGGAGCATGAGGTCATAGGAGCTAAGAAAGTAAGTTTGGGGTAGGAGGTAGTGCCCAATAGGGAGGTGCAGGGAGCTGAGCCCTGGTGAACACAGTCCCCTGGCTTGATCACTGAGGAGGCCACAGTGACTCTTTTCTGTAGATAGATGGAGGTCGAGGTCAAGGAGTCCAGTGGTGAATGGAAGACAGGGAAGCAAACTACCCTCAGAAAGTAATTCTTGGATTGAAGTCTTTCCCACCTTCCATAAACACTTTGTGCAATTACTGTAGATGAGGCACTGAAAAATACTTCGTACCTAATAATTAATCAAACTAGTGTTCCAGAGATGGGGCTTTCACCCTATCAGGGAGACAGACTGAAGACAAATACATCTGTGGCCAGGCTTAATGCCTCACACCTGTAATCCATCCCAGCACCTTGGGAGGCGGAGGCGGAGGCGGAGGTGGGCAGATCGCTTGAGCCCAGGAGTTTGAGACCAGCCTGGGCAACTTGGCAAAACACCATCTCTACCAAAAATGCAAAAATTAGCTAGTTTCATAACCTGGTCTAAAAATAAATAAATAAAGAGATAAAAATTAAAAGATAACAAGATTTTAAAAAAAGACAAGACAAATACATTTATGCTGCTAAATTATGGCAAGTGTCGTGCAGGGAAGAGATCAGGGTGCTGCAAGAAGAGCTAATTTAGAGTGGGAGCTCTGCAAGGCTCTCTGGGTTGCAGAGACCTTAGTAAAGACTAAAAGTTAGCTAAAGAAAATCTTCCCTAGTAGAGAAGCAGCATGCTCAGAGGCCTGCATAGGATAGGAAGGACCTGAAAGGCAGTCTGCGCAGCTGGAGGAGGTGGGTGAGGTCAGGGAGCTCTGGGGCCTTGTAGCCTTGCTTTGGGATTGGGCTTTGCTCCCTAATGCAGTGGAAACCCGTTAGGAGTTGTCTGTTGGTTGGCCGGGCACGGTGGCTCACGCCTATGATCTCAGCACTTTGGGAGGCTGAGGTGGGTGGATCATGAGGTCAGGAGTTCAAGCCCAGCCTGGCCAGCATGGTGAAACCCGGTCTGTACTAAAGATACAAAAGGTTGGCAGGGCATGGTGATGCGTGCCTATAATCCCAGCAACTCAGGAGGCTGAGGCAGGAGAATCGCTTGAACCCGGGAGGCAGGGGTTGCAGTGAGCTGAGATTGCACCATTGCACTCCAGCCTGGCCGACAGGGTGAGATTCCGTCTCAAAAAAAAAAAAAGAGTTATCAGTTGGCAAGGGAGTGATAGGGATCATGGTACTTTAAAAAGTTTGTTTTTCTTCCTGGCTGCTGTGTGGAGAATGGATTGGAGGAAAGCCATGGTGTGAATGGAGGGGCCAGATATGAGGCAGTGGTGGTTGTCTGGAGGAGATATGGTAGTGGCCGGGCCCAGGCGGCTGGCAGGCGAGGGAGGGAGGAGTAGATGGATTTGGTAGGTCACATGGAGAACACACCCACAGGCCTGTGCTGTTGAGGTTACAGGTTTCTTATTTGAGCCACTGGGTAGATGGAGGAGGCGCTGTTCGCAGAGATGGAGGAAATATATTTATTTTCTCCTTTAAAGTAGAGTATTTGAGTCAAAGAAAGAAAAATAGCATTTGTTGAACATTTTTGGAAAATCTCTTTTTTTAATTGGCCGACGTAGTACATTTGCCTTTTTAGCACACTGATACTTCTTACTATTTCTTTTCCTTTTTATTTTTTTTGAGACAGGGTCTTACTCCGTTGCCCAGGCTGGAGTACAGTGGCGCCATCTCGGCTCACTGCAGCCTCCCCCTCTCGGGTTCAAGTGATTCTCCTGCCCCAGCCTCCTGAGTAGCTGGGATTACAGGCTAATTTTTATATTTTTTAGTAGAGATGTGGTTTTGCCGTGTTGGCTAGGCTGGTCTCGAACTCCTGACCTCAAGTGACCCACCCGCCTCGGCTTCCCAAAGTGCTGGGATTACAGGCTGAGCCATGGTGCCTAGTCTTCCTTTAAAGTAAAATTAAAAAATTACTCAATTTATTGTAAAAACAAACTCTTTGGCTTCTGTCCAAATGACTGTGAAAATAGATTTCTCTCAATATCCACCAATATTACCTGTTTCTGTCCATATATGTATTTAAACCCTGTTGAAAGAATTTATTGATACAAATCAATTTTTAAGGGCTTCAGTATAACGGAACCTTTTTCTCTACCACCCTTTTGGTTTATTTTTCCAAACTAAGCCAGTATAGATTTGAGGTTTAGGGAGAATAGGCACTTCTTTTTAATAAGAATATGGGCTAAAACAGATCTTATGGTTCAAATATTTACAACTTAAGGAGGCAAAGAGATTTGATAGGAAATAGACAAGGTGATGTGTCCCCTGACAGGTACACAAATCAAGAGAATATGACAGGTCCTTGGGAATGATTGTGTCAGTGTTCGCTTCCCATCCTTTTATTCTGAAAGTTCACAGTAGGGGAATGTGAGAACCAAAATGCATATGCTAGGTCAGGGATTGGGACACTTTCTCTGTGGAGAGCCAGAGAATAACTATTTTAGGCTGCGTGAGCCATACGGTCTCTAGGACCACAGCTGAGATAGACAATTTGTAAATGAATGGGCAGAGCGCAACACAACTACATTTTTGGACACCACAGTTTGCATTTCATGTAATTTTTACATGTGAAACATTATCTTTCTTTCTTTCTTTCTTTTTTTAACTTTAACCACTTAAGAGTGTACAGTTCTTTTTCTCGGCTTGCAGTTCATCACAAACGGGAGGGGGGCCCTGACTTGGTCCTTGGGTGGTAGTTTGCTGACCCATGCTGGAGATAGTGAGCTCATATGGCTGGGCAGTCCCTTCACTCTGAAGAAATGGCTGTGTTTTTCATGATTCCTAGATTTCACATACACAATCTTCCACCATTTCCTTGTGTTTTCCACTGTTTTTTTATTTGAGGCGGAGTGGCGGTTCCAACATTTAATGTACCCCTAATTGTCAGAATCCAACATTCTTGATTATGTCAAAAGTAACTAATTTTTATCTAAAATGATTCTTGAAGATTCTTTAAAATGAACAGTTGAAAAGACAACTGTGACCCCCAGCTAGGATGTACTATTACACTTTAACACACCAGCTGCTTCAGAAATGAAGACCAGCACTCCAAGGATGATGGTCGTTGTAGGGGGGCCTCTCATGTGTTATTCGAGGGATGCCTTGCAACACCTTACTCCTTATTTAGAATCTCAAATCTGAATCATTACCTTAATAGGGCTTTTCAGTTATAAGTTACATTTGTGGCTCCTACCTCCCAAGGAGTTCAATTTTAGCTTTGCATTTTTTAACTTAATTACCTTTTCTGTTCCAATCTCCCAGTTTGCTTTCATCCATGTATTATATATAATCACAAGCAAGGAAGACGTCTTTGATAATCCTGACTTATTTGATGGCCTGGTAATGCCACAGTTTCTTAGGCAGCTTAGAGCTCTTGCTTTTAAGGGCTAGCCCACATTCTCAGTCCAAGGCCGCTCCGCTGTCAACGATCCAATTACCTGAAACGTTTTTATTATCTGCAGGTTTTCTTAAAATTGCCTCTGCAGTGGGGGATTGCCAGATGTCACCTGGAACACACAAACAGCCCCACTATGGGCCCCTGTTCTGTAGAAAGATGCCCAGTCTTGCTTCTGAAGGTTGCTTTTTAAAACCAGAATGAAGGTTGCTTTTTAAAACCAGAATCATCTGGACTGCATTCTGTCTCTTCATTAAGATTAGACTATTCTCAGGAACAAGGGCTGGGAGAGGGCTGCATCTTTTTTGGTCGATAAGAGCCTTTCCTCTTATAATTGAGTCCTCGTGCTGGAATGAATGGTCTTCTCTTTGCAGGTTCAGTGTCTGTGGTCAGATATCAATCATTCGCTTCCCCGACACCGTCAAGCAGATGAATAAATACAAAGTTGTCCTGTCATCTCAAGACAAGGACAAGTCTTTGGTCACCGTGGAGACAGATGCTCATGGATCATTTTGTTTTAAAGCAAAACCAGGGACTTACAAAGTGCAGGTGCGTTGCATTGTTTTAAATTTAAAATGTTTTAAGAAAAAGCAGTGATTTTTAGAAGGGTTATTAGGTTGAATGGGGTTAGAGAAGGAGCATTCCAGTTTCCAACTTCTTGTTTCTAAGTCTTTACAATCCTGCACCAGTAGAGGAGAGTCAGATAGGCATCCAGCTAAAAAATAATGCCATCTGCCTCTCTTTTTTCCAGTCTTGATGTTTATTAGTATCAGGCTGCCAGTCACTCCTCTACCTTCAGGCTTCTGGCTGCTGTAGAATGTCGATGAGTCCAAGAGGACACCAAAAATGAACTCTACTAATGGCAGCTCAAAAATGGCCATAGTGCGTGGCTTCTGGGACCCCAGGCCAAAATGGAGCTTCCCATTTCCTGCTTTGCCTTCACTTCAAGATGGCTAGGCAGGGACCACGCGACTTATCCATTCAAGCAGGCCGAGAACGGGGAGACGGTCTGGCCTGTGGTCTCATCACCATGGTGAAGGCCTAAGCCACAGCTGGCCCAAGCAAGCAAGAGACAGGACAGAGCAGAGGTCAGCCCACCATGCCTTTCAGTGCAGTGGCCCTGCCCTTGGGGAGAGACTGTTTCCGTGGGCTCTCACCCATCAAATCAGCAGCTGCCCTTCCTCCCTGTGGAAGAGCAAATAACACAAAGGGAGAGGGCTGAGAAGGTTCCCTGTTAGACTCTGCTCTCCTCTAGGGCAAAGTGGGGTCCCTCCCTCTGTGGGAAACAGGGCAGGAGATTGCGTTCTCCCTGCTTCCACAGAACAGCGTGGTGTGTGGGTTGACAGCTGCCTTTATTAGATGGTAGCTGGCTTCTTGCGAAGACGTCCACATTGACAAGTCTTTGGAAGCCCTTTCGGAAGCATGATGGACTTCTCCAAGGAAGGGCAGTGTCGTCTTTACTAGGGATGAAAGAGTTGACCGCTGCTACCTTCACCTGTTCCTCCTCTTAGCCCATGAAAGGCACACAGAACAATAGGAGGAAGAAAATGACTTAATTCCACCAAAGTGTCATCCACATAGTGTTGACAGGTTCAGAGCTTATGCTACAAGTGATCCGAAGCCTGGAAAAGTGACTGGGATGTAGTATGGTTTCTAGTATGTAAGTGAGGCGTGTCCGCTTTGCGTGCCTGTGGGGAATTAGGCCAGATAGACTTTTGTTCATACACATCGGTCTGTTGAGGCTAATTTTTCATCTAGGTAGAACTGTGCTTACTTCACACAAGTTATTCGTGGATTTGTTGTGATTGTAAAATCGGCCTGGAAATGAACCTTTGGCCTTCAAAATCTCTTTAGCCTTGGTCCCAGATGAATGTTCTAGCGCCCTGTAGGTCAGGGGGAAGATCTCCCCGAATGCAGCCTCTAACGTTCCATCCACGTTTCCGCAGGTGATGGTTCCTGAGGCAGAAACCAGAGCAGGGCTGACGTTGAAACCCCAGACATTTCCTCTTACTGTGACCGACAGGCCCGTGATGGATATGGCCTTTGTACAGTTCTTGGCATCAGTTTCTGGGAAAGTCTCTTGTTTGGGTAAGATATCACTGGAAAGTAAGAACACATAGTTTCAAAGAAGTCAGCCGGTAGGAGTGGGATTTGGGAAACTTTTCCTTTTGCCTTTGTTGTTTGCTACTGATCACCTGCGTGCGAGGGAGGCTTCTTGGAGTCAAGTGGGTGCATGTTAGCTTGAAAGAAGCACCCCGTCCGCCTCCGGCCACTGCCTCTTAGGAGCTCAGCAGTAGCAAGAAGCTATTACATAGGGTTAGGATTCGAACCTGTGCTGAAGCCTTATGAGGGGTCACATGGGGCCCTCCCTTCTTTTCCCTGCAGACACCTGTGGTGACTTGCTGGTGACTCTACAGTCCCTGAGCCGCCAGGGTGAGAAGCAGAGCCTCCAGCTCTCCGGCAAGGTCAACGCCATGACTTTCACCTTTGACAACGTGCTCCCTGGAAAACACAAAAGTAAGAATTGGAATGCAACATCCTGTGGCCCTCACACACTTCTTGTCTTTGTAAACTTTCTAAAACTCAGGTCTCAAATTGTATCACGACCATGTACCTTTCCTTGCTTTAAGTCGTCTTTGCCTCGTGACCTTGACTGCATTATTTAGCGTTGGACAAGCATGGAGGAGTCCAGGCCCTGAGCTGACCGCCACCTTGTCTGCACAGCCCACTGGCTGCTTCTGTTAAGGGAGGGTGCCCCGACGTATGGCATTTTATTTCTAAAGGCCAGAAAAAGGAGTGTGAAATAGTTCCACTGATGTGTTCTACTAACTTAGCAGTACTGGTGCTGAGTACTGGCCATGGCAAGGTACTTGACCTCCCCGAAACTCAGTTTTCCCATCTGTAAAATAGACGTAATAGAACCTTTCTGCAGAATATAAGACTAAAAGAAGTAAAGTTTATAAAGCCCGTTGTGCAGAGAGCCAGCTAAGTAGCTGGTGCCCACAAATGTTACTTCCCTTTTCCTTGCCCTTCTTAAGAAGCCACTTCTTGCCTGTATTTCTGCTTTTTCAGAAATCAGCTTGGGGCTGCTGGCAGTGGATAGCTTATAAAACAGACTGCTTTTTCTGGAATTATATTAATATTTTCTGTTATGGCAGGGCTTGGCAGACTACAAAAACTGCCTTTTTTATAAGCATAGTTTCCTTAGAATACAGCCTTGCCCATTTGTTTATGGATTCTCTATGGCTGCTCATGTGTAACAGTGGCCAAGTCGAGTGGTTGAGGCTGACAAAGCATGTGGCCTGCAAAACTGAAAAGAGTTGCAGAAAAAGTTTGTGGATCCCTGAATACCTTACTTGCAGCCTGATCTTACAGGCCCCATTAGATTTCTTTCTTGATGTAATGGACATTGGTTCGAGTTTTTCTTTCTTTTTTTTTGAAATTTAGCCTCGCTCTGTCACCCAGGCTGGAGTGTGGTGGCGCGACCTTGGCTCACTGCAACCTCTCCGCCTTCTGGGTGCAGGAGATTCTCTTGCCTCAGCTTCCCGAGTAGCTGGGATTACAGGCATGCACCACCATGCCTGGATAACTTTTGTATTTTTAGTAGAGATGGGGTTTTGCTATGTTGGTCAGACTGGTCTTGAACTCCTGGCTTCAAGCCATCCAACTGCCTCGGCCTCCCAGAGTGCTGGGATTATAGGCGTGAGCCACCACGCTCGACTCCAGGTTTTCTTTAGCAGTAATTTATTCCAAATACTGCTAGTTATAAATATATGTATGTGTATATTTCTATCTTTATGTCTACATACACACCTGCTTTTTAAAATTAGTTAATTCATGATCATTGTTTCTGGTGGCGTGCAGGGAGGTGGTGTGCTCCACGCCCACGTGTCCGTTTTTGGTGTTTGCTTTTGCAGTAAGCATCATGCATGAGGATTGGTGCTGGAAGAACAAGAGCCTGGAGGTGGAAGTGCTGGAGGATGACGTGTCTGCAGTTGAGTTCAGGCAGACGGGCTACATGCTGAGATGTTCCCTGTCTCACGCCATCACTCTGGTATGTACGGCTTATGGAGTCTCTTATTTGGAAAAATGCTCGCCTTGTGGATGTCAAGAAAGACTAACATCCCAGGCATATTGTAAACGTAGGCAAGTCAGATTTCCTTTTCTGCCTCTCCACTCGCCCACCTGTTATGCAACGCATAATCAGGAAGCATTTATACTCTCTCAGTGGAAGGACCCCTGTATTTAGGAGGTTTCCTTGTCCTGGCCGTACGCTAAATCTGACTGGTGATTCGGGTGGCCTTTGGTACAGTGCAGAGCACACTGGCTTTATATTATTAGGAATAATAGCTTTGGGTAAATTCATTTGCTGCTTCTCAGCCTCAGTTTTCACCGAAAATTGAGATCTTAATACCTACTTCTCAGGGTTATGGCAGGGCTTAAGTGAACCCTCTTAGGTATCAAAGTGTCCTTGGTGTACACCACTCTGTACTGCCAAGTGAGTTTCTCTGATATATATATATATATATATATATATATACACACACATATATATACATATATATATATATATATATATATATATTTTTTTTTTTTTTTGAGATGGAGTCTTGCTCTGTTGCCCAGGCTGGAGTGCAGTGGCGCAATCTCGGCTCACTGAAACCTCCGCCTCCCGGGTTCAAGCGATTCTCCTGCCTCAGCCTCCCAAGTAGCTGGGACTAGAGGTGCGTGCCACCATGCCCAACTAATTTTTTTTTTTTTTTTTTTTTGTATTTTTGTTAGAGACAGAGTTCCACCATGTTGGCCAGACTGGTCTTAAAACTCCTGACCTCAGGGGATCCACCCGTGTTGGCCTAGCAGAGTGCTAGGATTACAGGTGTGAGCCATTGTGCCCCACCTTCTCTGGTGTATTTGTTCCAGCGCAGGGGAAGAAGCTGTAAACAGGATCTTAGCTTCTTGTTGACTGTGGTCTCTGTGGCCTGAAAGGCAGTGTGAAATGGGTTTCAGGAGCACCTCTGTAGATCCCTTCATGAATTTCTATAATGTTTTGATGTCGAGCGGCGGCAGATGTCATCGTCAGGTCTTAGTTTCTCTGTAGAGAAACTAGAAGAATTGGAACTGGTGTTTCATGTGCCAGCTTACTCCCCTAACTGCTTAATTACAAAAACTCGACAGGTCGATTTGTTATAGGAGATCGATTAATATCCGGTTCATAATAAGTGATAGATATTTAGGAAACCTTTCCCTTCCAGCAGTGGAGTGGATTTCCAGCTCTCTTGTAATAAGATCCTTTTTTTTTTTTTTTTTTTTGACACTTAACCCCTTCTTTATCTCCTCCCACTGTCCCCTCACTCGCCGGGCCCCAGCCACAGTGGTCCTCTGCCGTCCCACACCAAGTTCACTCCCTCCTCGGGGCCTTTGCACATACTCTCCCCTCTGCCTGGAGTGCTGTGTCTTCTCCAGAAACACTTCTCCCTCTCCTCTTCCCCTCCCCTCCTCTTCCCCTCCCCTCCTCTTCCCTTCCCCTCCTCTTCCCTCCCCTCTTCCCCTCTCCTCCTCTCCTCCTCTTCCCTCCCCTCTTCCCCTTTCCTATTCCCCTCCCCTCCTCATCCCTCCCCTGTTTCCCCTCTTCCCCTCCCCTCCTTCCCCTCTTCCCCTCCTCTTCCCTCTCCTTTCTCCCCCTTCTCTCCCCTCCCCTCTCCCCCCTTCTCTCCCCTCCCCCCTTCTCTCCCCTCCCCTCTCTCCCCCTTCTCTCCCCTCCCCTCTCTCCCCCTTCTCTCTGCCTTCTCTCCCCTCCCATCTCCCCTCCCCTCTCCCCCTTCTCTCCCCCCTTCTCTCCCCTCCCCTCTCCCCTTCTCTCCCCCTTCTCTCCCCTCCCCTCCTCCCCTCTCCCCCCTTTTCTCCCCTTCCCTCTCCCCTCCCCCTCCCCCTTCTCTCCTCTCCCCCTTCTCTCCCCTCCCCTCTCCTCTCCCCCTTCTCTCCCCTCCCCTCTCCTCTCCCCGTTCTCTCCCCTCTCCTCTCCCCGTTCTTTCCCCTCCCCTCTCCTCTCCCCCTTCTCTCCCCTCCCCTCTCCTCTCCCCCCTTCTCTCCCCTGCCTTCTCCTCTCCCCCTTCCCTCTCCCCCTTCTCTCCCCTTCCCTCTCCTCTCCCCCTTCTCTCCCCTCCCCTCTCCTCTCCCCGTTCTCTCCCCTCCCCTCTCCCTGTTCTCTCCCCTCCCCTCTCCTTTCCCCCTTCTCTCCCCTCCCCTCTCCCCCCTTCTCTCCCCTCCCCTCTCCTCTCCCCCTTCCCTCTCCTCCTTCTCTCCCCCTTCCCTCTCCTCTCCCCCTTCTCTCCCCTCTCCTCTCCCCCCTTTTCTCCACTCCCCTTTCCTCTCTCCCCTCCTCCTCTCTCATGTGAAGAGGTGCCTTGTGTGGTCGGTGCGCTGCATCACGTGGTCCCCAGGTGGAGGCCCTGGGTCATGCAGAGCCACAGAAAATGCTTAGTGAGGAGGCTGTGGGGGTCCAGTCAAGTGGGCTCTCCAGCTGCAGGGCTGGGGGTGTGAGCCAGGTGAGGACCTGTGTAGAGAGGAGGGCATGTGCAAGGAGTGGGGCCAGGAGCGGGACTGGACACTGCTGGCTCCACACAGGGGCCCAGCAGGGAGCTCGTATGCCGCTCATGCCTGAAGCAGACGCTGCACAAGCTGGAGGCCATGATGCGCATCCTGCAGGCAGAGACCACCGCGGGCACCGTGACGCCCACCGCCATCGGAGACAGCATCCTCAACATCACAGGTGCCGCGGCCTGTGCCCCACGCCACCCGTCCGCCCCACGTGGCCCGTCCGCCCCATGCCGCCCTTTCGTCTGCCTCCCTCCTCCCCACAACCGCCTCGCCTTTGCCCCATCCCATCTTCGTCCCCCTTCCCTCCCCCCAATTCCCATCCTCATCCCCCTCCCCCAATTCCCATCCTTATCCCCCTCCAATTCCCATTCTCCTCCCCCTCCCCCTTCCCTATTACCATCCCTTTTCTCCATCTCTCTCCCCTTTTCTCCATTTCCCCCCCATCCTCCCCGTCCTTTTGTCCATTCCCCTCATCTTTCTTATCCCCCTTATTCTCCTTCCCCTCCCTTATTCCCCTTCCCCTCCCTTATCCCCCTTCCCCTCCCTTTCCTCCTGCTCCTCTTCTTCTCCCCTTTCTCTTTTCTCTACCCTTTTCCTTCCTTTTTCCTCCCTCTCCCCATCATCCCCCTCATCTTCATCCTCATCCCCATCCCCTTCCCCCTCCCCCTCCACCACTCTCTCTCCAGCTTCCCCCTTCCTTCTGCCTGCGCCTCGCTCTCTGCCCCCTCAGGTTCCCCCTTTCTCTCAGCCCCCACCCTCCGGCTCCCCCTTTTTGCCTGCCCCCACCCTCCCTCTGCCTCCCTGTCTCTGCACTGACCTCACGCCTGTCTGCAGGAGACCTCATCCACCTGGCCAGCTCAGACGTGCGGGCACCACAGCCCTCAGAGCTGGGAGCCGAGTCACCATCGCGGATGGTGGCGTCCCAGGCCTACAACCTGACCTCTGCCCTCATGCGCATCCTCACGCGCTCCCGCGTGCTCAATGAGGAGCACCTGATGCTGGCGGGTGAGGAGATCGTGGCCCAGGGCAAGCGATCGGACCCGCAGAGCCTGCTGTGCTATGGCGGCGCCCCAGGGCCTGGCTGCCACTTCTCCATCCCCTAGGCTTTCAGCAGGGCCCTGGCCAACCTCAGTGACGTGGTGCAGCTCATCTTTCTGGTGGACTCCAATCCCTTTCCCTTTGGCTATATCAGCAACTACACCGTCTCCACCAAGGTGGCCTCGATGGCGTTCCAGACACGGGCCGGCGCCCAGATCCCCATCGAGCGGCTGGCCTCAGAGCATGCCATCACCGTGAAGGTGCCCAACAACTCAGACTGGGCTGCCCGGGGCCACCGCAGCTCCGCCAACTCCGTTGTGGTCCAGCCCCAGGCCTCCGTCGGTGCTGTGGTCACCCTGGACAGCAGCAACCCTGCGGCCGTGCTGCATCTGCAGCTCAACTATACGCTGCTGGACGGTGCGTGCAGTGGGTGGGGCACACGCGGCCCCCTGGCCTTGTTCTTGGGGGGAAGGCCTTTCTCGTAGGGCTTCCATGGGTGTCTCTGGTGAAATTTGCTTTCTGTTTCATGGGCTGCTGGGGGCCTGGCCGGAGAGGAGCTGGGGGCCACGGAGAAGCAGGTGCCAGCTCTGGTGCAGAGGCTCCTATGGCCTTTCAGGCCCGTGGCAGAGGGTGGGCTCAGGAGGGCCATCGTGGGTGTCCCCCGGGTGGTTGAGCTTCCCGGCAGGCGTGTGACATGCGCGTTCTGCCCCAGGCCGCTACCTGTCTGAGGAATCCGAGCCCTACCTGGCAGTCTGTTTGCACTCGGAGCCCCGGCCCAATGAGCACAACTGCTCGGCTAGCAGGAGGATCCGCCCAGAGTCACTCCAGGGTGCCGACCACCGGCCCTACACCTTCTTCATTTCCCCGGGGTGAGCTCTGCGGGCTGGCCTGGCAGGGCAGGGCAGGGCATCATGGGTCAGCATTGCCCGGGTTACTGGCCCTATGGGGACGGCAGGCAGCGAGGGGACTGGACCGGGTATGGGGGGACTCTGACATCCAACCTGGCGGAGCCTGGGCTCACATCCACTGCCCCTTCCCTGCCCAGGAGCAGAGACCCAGCAGGGAGTTACCATCTGAACCTCTCCAGCCACTTCCGCTGGTCGGCGCTGGAGGTGTCCGTGGGCCTGTACACGTCCCTGTGCCAGTACTTCAGCGAGGAGGACATGGTGTGGCGGACAGAGGGGCTGCTGCCCCTGGAGGAGACCTCGCCCCGCCAGGCCGTCTGCCTCACCTGCCACCTCACCGCCTTCGGCGCCAGCCTCTTCGTGCCCCCAAGCCATGTCCGCTTTGTCTTTCCTGTGAGTGACCCTGTGCTCCTGGGAGCCTCTGCAGAGTTGAGGAGGGCCTGGGTGGGCTCGGCTCTATCCTGAGAAGGCACAGCTTGCACGTGACCTCCTGGGCCTGGCGGCTGTGTCCTCACAGGAGCCGACAGCGGATGTAAACTACATCGTCATGCTGACATGTGCTGTGTGCCTGGTGACCTACATGGTCATGGCCGCCATCCTGCACAAGCTGGACCAGTTGGATGCCAGCCGGGGCCGCGCCATCCCCTTCTGTGGGCAGCGGGGCCGCTTCAAGTACGAGATCCTCGTCAAGACAGGCTGGGGCCGGGGCTCAGGTGAGGGGCGCAGCGGGGTGGCAGGGCCTCCCCTGCTCTCACCGGCTGTGCTGGTTGCACCCTCTGGGAGTGAGTCTCGTTGCAGGCGTCAGAACAAGGCAGTTTTTGCAGTGCTGTGTGAAGGGCTCGTGTGTTCATCCTGGGAATGACCTCGTGAGCACTCACTGTCCCTGAGGACTAGGACAGCTCCCAGCTGGAAGTAGGTGCCAGTCAGTCAGGGTGGGCAGCCCACGTTCTGCACAGTAGCGTGGCCCCACAAGTGACGTGAGCATCGCTACCACTGTGGGAGACCGTGCATCCACCCGCAATCCTGACTGCATAGCTCGTCTCTCAGACGGAGGCGCCAGCACCCTCCCCGTGGCTGTTTCTTCAATACCTCCATTTTCCTTTCATTGGAATTGCCCTTCTGGCATTCCCTTTTTGTTTTCATTTTTCTTTTTTTGGAGACGGAGTCTCGCTCTGTTGCCCAGGCTGGAGTGCAATGGCGTGATCTTGGCTCACAGCAACTTCCAGCTCCTGGGTTTAAGCCATTCCCCTTAAGCGATTCTCCTGAGTAGCTGGGAGTACAGGTGCACGCCACCACACCCAGTTAATTTTTCACCATGTCGGCCAGGCGAACTCCTGACCTCAGGTGATCCGCCTGCCTCGGCCTGCCAGAGTGCTGGGATGACAGGTGTGAGCCATCACACCTGGCCGTGTTCCCATTTTTTATTTCCGTGCTGCTTTCATCTTCATTTCCCAGTTCTTTCTTTTGATTACCTACTTTTAAAAACTGTCGGCTAGGCGCGGTGGCTCACACCTGTAATCCGAGCACTTTGGGAGGCCGAGGCAGGCAAATCACGGGGTCAGGAGATCGAGACCATCCTGGCTAACGGTGAAACCCTGTCTCTACTAAAAAATACAAAAAAATTAGCCCGGCGTGGTGGCAGGCGCCTGTAGTCCCAGCTCCTCGGGAGACTGAGGTAGGAGAATGGCGTGAACCCAGGAGGCGGAGCTTGCAGTGAGCTGAGATTGCGCCACTGCACTCCAGCCTGGGTGACACAGCAAGACTCCATCTCAAAAAAAAAAAAAAAGAGAAAAAATACTGTCACCTGGGTCTGTCACTGGGAGAGGAGGTGACACAGCTTCACGCTTTGCAGTCTGTGCATGAACTGAGGGACGGGTGTGTGGTGCGGGTCACCGGTTGTGGCTTGACTGAGGCGTGGACAGGTGTGCAGTGCGGGTCACTGGTTGTGGTGTGGACTGAGGCGTGTGCAGCCATGTTTGCATGTCACAAGTTACAGTTCTTTCCATGTAACTTAATCATGTCCTTGAGGTCCTGCTGTTTATTGGACAAATTGCAGTAACCGCAGCTCCTCGTGTATGGCAGAGCCGTGCAAAGCCGGGACTGCCTGTGTGGCTCCTTGAGTGCGCGGAGGCCAAAGCTGAGATGACTTGCCTGGGATGCCACACGTGTTGGGCAGCAGACCGAGCCTCCCACCCCTCCCTCTTGCCCTCCAGGTACCACGGCCCACGTGGGCATCATGCTGTATGGGGTGGACAGCCGGAGCAGCCACTGGCACCTGGACGGCGACAGAGCCTTCCACCGCAACAGCCTGGACATCTTCCGGATCGCCACCCGCACAGCCTGGGTAGCGTGTGGAAGATCCGAGTGTGGCACGACAACAAAGGTCTGTGCGGACCCTGCCAAGCTCTGCCCCTCTGCCCCCGCATTGGGGTGCCCTGCGAGCCTGACCTCCCTCCCACGCCTCTGCAGGGCTCAGCCCTGCCTGGTTCCTGCAGCACATCATCGTCAGGGACCTGCAGACGGCACGCAGCCCCTTCTTCCTGGTCAATGACTGGCTTTCGGTGGAGACGGAGGCCAACGGGGGCCTGGTGGAGAAGGAGTTGCTGGCCGCGAGTAAGGCCTCGTTCCATGTTCCCACTCCGTGGGAGGTTGGGCAGGGTGGTCCTGCCCCGTGGCCTCCTGCAGTGCGGCCCTCCCTGCCTTCTAGGCGACGCAGCCCTGTTGCGCTTCCGGCGCCTGCTGGTGGCTGAGCTGCAGCGCGGCTTCTTTGACAAGCACATCTGGCTCTCCATATGGGACCGGCTGCCTCGTAGCTGTTTCACTCGCATCCAGAGGGCCACCTGCTGCGTTCTCCTCATCTGCCTCTTCCTGGGCGCCAACGCCGTGTGGTACGGGGCTGTTGGTGACTCTGCCTACAGGTGGGTGCCGTAGGGGTCGGGACAGCCTCTTCCTGCCCAGCCCTTCCTGCCCCTCAGCCTCACCTGTGTGGCCTCCTCTCCTCCACACAGCACGGGGCGTGTGTCCAGGCTGAGCCCGCTGAGCGTCGACACAGTCGCTGTTGGCCTGGTGTCCAGCGTGGTTGTCTATCCCGTCTACCTGGCCATCCTCTTTCTCTTCCGGATGTCCCGGAGCAAGGTGGGCTGGGGCTGGGGACCCGGGAGTACTGGGAATGGAGCCTGGGCCTCGGCACCATGCCCAGGGCCGCCACTTTCCAGTGCTGCAGCCAGAGGGAAAGGCGTCCACCAAAGGCTGCTCGGGAAGGGTCAACACACTTGAGCAGCCTTAGCTAGACTGACCAGGGAGAAAGAGAGAAGACTCAGAAGCCAGAATCGTGAAAGAACGAGGGCACTTTGCTAAGCAGATGCCACGGACAACTGCACAGCAGCACGCCAGATAACTCAGAAGAAGCAAGCACGCGGCTGTGCACGCTTCCGAAATGCACTCCAGAAGAAAATCTCAGTACGTCTATAGCAAGTGAAGAGGCCGAGTTGGTCCCTTAGAAACCTCCCAGTGGCCGGGCCGGGTGTGGTGGCTCACGCCTGTAATCCCAACACTTCAGGAGGCCGAGGTGGGCGGATCTGAGTCCAGGAGTCTGAGACCAGCCTGGGCAACATAGCAAGACCCCATCTATATAAAACATTAAAAAGGGCCAGGCACGGTGGCTCACGCCTGTAATCCCAACACTTTGGGAGGCCGAGGCGGGCAGATCACTTGAGGTCAGGAGTTCGAGACCAGCCTGGCCAACACAATGAAACCCCGTCTCTACTACAAATACAAAAACTTAGCTGGGCATGGTGGCGGGTGCCTGTAGTCCCAGCTACTCGAGAGGCTGAGGCAGGAGAATGGCATGAACCCAGGAGGCGGAGCTTGCAGTGAGCCGAGATTGCGCCACTGCACTCCATCCTGGGCAACGGAGCAAGACTCTGTCTCCAAAAAAAAAAAAATCCCACAAAAGCCCAGGCTCAGAGCCTTCACGATAGAATTTTTCTAAGCAGTTAAGGACGAATTAACACCAATCCTTCACAGCCTCTTTCCAAGAATACAGCAGGTGGGAACTCTTCCCATTCATACGGAAACGGTAGGCCGCACCCCTTAGGAATACACATGTGGGGTCCTCAAGAGGTTACATGCAAACTAACCCCAGCAGCACACAGAGAAGGCGCATAAGCCGCGACCAGGAGGTGTTGCTCCCGAGTCCGTGGCAGGAACCAGAGGCCCCATGTGGCTGCTCGTATTTAAGTTAATTAAAATGGAACGATGGCCGGGCGTGGTGGCTCACACCTGTAATCCCAGCACTTTGGGAGGCCGAGGCGGGCAGATCACTTGAGGTCAGGAGTTCCAAGACCAGCCTGGCCAACACAGTGAAACCCCGTCTCTACTAAAAATACAAAAAATTAGCTGGGCATCGTGGCAGGCACCTGTAATCCCAGCTACTCAGGAGGCTGAGCCAGGACAATCGCCTGAACGCAGGAGGTGGAGGTTGCAGTGAGCTGAGATTGCGCCAGTGCACTCCAGCCTGGGTGACAGAGCGAGACTCCATCTAAAAAAAAAAAAAAAATGAAATTTAAAACTCTGTTCCTTAGCTGCACCAGTCTGCTGTCAAGTGTTCAGTGGCACACGTCGCGAGCGGCTGCCATCACGGACGGTGCAGATGTCCCATATATCCAGCATTCTAGAACATTCTGTCAGATGGCACCGGGCTCTGCCCTGTCTGCTGAGGAGGTGGCTTCTCATCCCTGTCCTGAGCAGGTCTGAGCTGCCGCCCGCTGACCACTGCCCTCGTCCTGCAGGTGGCTGGGAGCCCGAGCCCCACACCTGCCGGGCAGCAGGTGCTGGATATTGAAAGCTGCCTGGACTCGTCCATGCTGGACAGCTCCTTCCTCACGTTCTCAGGCCTCCACGCTGAGGTGAGGGCTCTACTGGGGGTCCTGGGCTGGGCTGGGGGTCCTGCCGCCTTGGCGCAGCTTGGACTCAAGACACTGTGCACCTCTTAGCAGGCCTTTGCTGGACAGATGAAGAGTGACTTGTTTCTGGATGATTCTAAGAGGTGGGTTCCCTAGAGAAACCTCGAGCCCTGGTGCAGGTCACTGTGTCTGGGGTGCCGGGGGTGTGAGGGCTGCATGTCCTTGCTGGGTGTCTGTGGCTCCATGTGGTCACACCACCTGGGAGCAGGTTTGCTCGGAAGCCCAGGGTGTCCGTGCGTGACTGGACGGGGGTGGGGTGTGTGTGTGACACATCCCCTGGTACCTTGCTGACCCCGCGCCACCTGCAGTCTGGTGTGCTGGCCCTCCAGCGAGGGAACCCAGTTGGCCGGACCTGCTCAGTGACCCGTCCATTGTGGGTAGCAATCTGCGGCACAACCCCCACTTACTGGGTCTCTCCTTTTACAACCAACACAACCGAAATCTAGGGCTTCTTTTTTTTTTTTTTTTTTTTTTGAGACAGAGTCTCATTCCATTCTGTCACCCAGGCTGGAGTGCAATGGTACGATCTCGGCTCACTGCAGCCTCCGCCTCCCGGGTTCAAGGGATTGTCCCCCCTCAGCCTCCTGAGTAGCTGGGATTACAGGCGTGTGCCACCATGCCTGGCTAATTTTTGTATTTTTAGTAGAGACGGGGTTTCACCATGTTGGTCAGGCTGGTCTCGAACTCCTACCCTCGTGATCTGCCTGCCTCAGCCTCCCAAAGTGCTGGGATTACAGGCGTGAGCCACCATGCCCAGCCAAATCTAGGGCTGGAACATGGCTGCAGCATATAAATAGAATTGAATTCCATAGTTTTGTTAACCCTGTTTTTTGTTTGTTTGTAGTTGTTGCTGTTTTTGAGACAGAGTCTCGCTCTGTCGCCTAGGCTGGAGTGCAGTGGTGCAATCTCGGCTCACGGCAGACTCTGCCTCCCGGGTTCAAACTATTCTCCTGCCTCAGCCTCCCAAGTAGGTGGGACTACAGGCGCCTACCACCACACCCGGCTAATTTTTGTATTTTATTAGAGACAGGGTTTCACCATATTGGCCAGGCTGGTCTGCAACTCCTGACCTTGTGATCCGCCCACCTCGGCCTCCCAAAGTGCTGGGATTACAGGCGTGAGCCACCACACCCAGCCCCTGTTTTGTTTTTGTTTTGCTTGTTTCTTAGGGTTGTTTTTCTATTTATGGTAAAGGCATTGGCTTTCCATTTGTAGCATCAATAGAATATTTCCTGTTAACAATAACCTTATGTCATAGTAAATGGTAAAGGGATTTAAAGCAGTGGTTTTCAGCTGCCAGAGGCCTGAGTGAGTTTGGGCACACTCTGTGTGATCGGGCAGAAGGCCTGTAGGAAGTTTAGCCGAGGACAGGGCCAGGAAAGGTGATGGACAGTGGGGGTCTGTCCTGGTCACCAGGCCCCTGGGTCCTGCCCACCTGCTTGGAGCTCCCCACCCATCACACATGATGCTGCCAAGCCCTCTGGGTATTGTGGGCAAATACCTTAGGAGAGAAGCTGATGAACTTTGTTTCTTGAGATGCACAGATTCCTTGGACATCCCTGAGAGATCAATCATGAAAGTCAACTTGGTTTTCTCCCCCTCATTTGGGTTCAGAATTTAAAGTTCACACACACAGGCAGTAAGATGATATAGATAAGGACATCATCACTTGGTTTCGGATGTTAAAATGTCTAGGTGGGTTAGGGGTGATTTGAGATCACACAACCTTGTGCCACAAAGAGGAATTCCCAGGCCAGAGGGAGACATTTTATTGCCATGTTATGATCTTATCATTGAGTTGAAAGGCAATCTTGTTTCATTTTGGATTCTTTCTTATGTTTATGTCTTATAAGGGCACTTTGAATTTCCAAGCAAATAATAATTTTGAATTAGCTTTTAATCATTGACTTCTAGCACAGTTATATGATCAGAAACATGCTGTGTGATTTGATTGCTCTCAAACATATTGAGATTTGCTGGAACAAAATAAGTCAGGTTAATTTTTGTAAATGTACCATGCATGCTTAAAATGAATGTATCTACATTTGTTCCTGAGATACAGGTTGATGGGCGGATGGCTACATGGATGTGATGGAGATGGTTTACTATCGGGACCTTCCGCATCCTGCTGATGTTTTGTTGCTTAAGATATGAATGGCTGAGCGGAGGCTGTAAAACCTGGCACTCTGCTTGGGTATGAGGTTCTTCCTGCCATCCTGCCATCATTTGTTTTTTATGTTTTGTCGCCAAAAGTGACCTTGAGGAACCCTGGGAGCTCAGGAAGGAAGGAGCGCCCAGAAGCAGGGACAGGGAGCTGGTTGGGGAGGGCCAGAAATCAGGTTTGTGAAGGTTCCAGAGAGGACCTGGCCTTGGGAGGAGCGTGGGGGACTGAGATGGGGGAGGGGTCATTGGAATGATGCGGGCGCTACTTGGAATGTCCATTGTGAGGCACCACCGGGGTCATCAGGGATTGGTGGAGAGGGAGTATGAAGCCCCAGGGTTGCTAAGGGAGGGCCCAGACCGAAGAAGGTTTGGTGGAAAGCAGAACCTTAGTCTCCCTCTAATTGCTCCTAAGCCTCACGCTCCCTTGCCCTGCATGTCCTGTTGCTTCCCTGATCTTCTCCGTGACCTGTAGCTAAGCCTTCCACCAGTGCTTGAGAACTTAATTTGAACCGGATCCTTTCCCAGACCCTTTCTTCTTCTCCTCCTCCTCCACCTCCTCCAGGTGCCCAACAGCCCCCTTCTCCTCCTTTCCCTTCCCTTACTTCCCCCCTTCCCCTCCCCTTCCCCTTCCCCTCCCCTCCCCCTCCCCAACGCAGATCCGGCCCCCGGTCCCGTCCCCTTCCCTCCCCCCTGCCCTAAGCCACCTCCACCTCTGTCCTGGCCGCCTCAGGGCGCCTGAAAGGACCAGGACATGCGGGTGCGGTGGCTGCTCTTTTGGCTCCTCTTTTGGCTCCTGCTGGCATTTATCAGCCATCAGTCCACCTGTGTGAGTGGACGGGTGCTGTGGCTGCTCTTTCGGCTTCTCCTTTGGCTCCTGCTGGGATTTATCAGCCATCAGTCCACCTGTGTGAGTAGACGCTGGACCCGCGGGGTTTCTTCCTTTTTACTGGGCTGTGTCACGCGGCATGAAATGACACAGCTCAGGCCTGTAATCCCAGCACTTTAGGGGGCCGAGGTGGGCAGATCACTTGGGTCCAGGAGTTGAAGGCTAGCCAGGGCATCATAGCGAAACCCCATCTCTACAAAAAATTCCAAAAAAGATTAGTCGGGCCTGGTGGTGCGTACCTGTTATCCCAGTTACTGGAGAGGCTGAGGTGGGAGGATCGCTTGGGCCCAGGAGCTGGCCGTTGCAGTGAGCCGAGATGGCCCCACTGCACTCTTGTCTCTAACAAACAAAACGGACCAAAACAAAGTGAAATGTCATTTGGTTTGTGTCATCTGGTTTGGTGACTTTTTTTTTTTTTTTTTTTTAGACAGTCTCACTGTCGCCCAGGCTGGAGTGCAGTGGCAAGATCTCGGCTCACTGCAACCTCCGCTTCCGGGGTTCGAGCAATTGTCCTGCCTCAGCCTCCTGAGTAGCTCAGATTACAACGCCTGGCTAATTTTTGTATTTTTAGTAGAGACGGGGTTTCACCATGTTCGCCAGGATACTCTCCATCTCTTGACCTCGTGATCCGCCTGCCTCGGCCTCCCAGTGCTGGGATTACAGGCGTGAACCACCGCACCTGGCCAAAATATATAACCTTAAGTGTAAGTTTACTAACTTTGGAAAGTACATACACCAGCATAAACCAACCCCCTTTCAAGATCTACATTATTTTATTTATTTATTTTTTTGAGACAGTTTCTTCCTTGTTGCCCAGGCTGGAGTGCAATGGGGCAATAACAGCTCACCGCAACCTCTGCTTCCCAGGTTCGAGCGATTCTCCTGCCTCAGCCTCCCGAGTGGCTGGGATTACAGATATGTGCCACCACTCCCAGCTAATTTTGTATTTTTAGTAGAGATAGGGTTTCTCCATGTGGGTCAGGCTGGTTTTGAACTCCCGACCTCAGGTGATCCACCCGCCTCGGCCTCCCAAAGCGTTGGGATTACAGGCGTGAACCACCGTGCCCAGCCAAGATCTACACGATTATGTCACCCCAGAAAGTGAACGCTCACTCTTCCCAGCCAGTCTCTTTCTTATCATAGGTTAGCTTGCTTATTCTGGAATTTCGCGTATACAGATGCATGCCATGCCATAGGTACTCTTTTGTGTCTGCTTTATTCTGCTCAACACCATGTTTCTGAAATCGTTACCATTGTTGTATGGTTCTCTAACTCCATCATTTCCATTTCAGACTCAGCATATGCTGAGTTCAACCTGTTGAAGGGCTATCTCTGTTTAATTCACCATCTTGAAAGAAACATTTAAAATTGAGATGTTTTCAAGAATATATAGTTAAATCCTGAGGAATCAATGTAGAAATGTTATCACAAGCTGTCTGAACTTACTCAGGGGAAGTCTTCGTCTTCACTCACATAAGAGTCTAATGGAATTAATGTCAACAATCTTAGAGAAATCCCACACTATTCATGCCATTTTCATGATCTCCACCTTGGTAATTTTTTTTCTTTTTTTTTGAGACCGAGTCTCGCTCTGTCACCCAGGTTGAAGTGCAGTGGTGCGATCTCGGCTCACTGCAACCTCTGCCTCCCGGGTTCAAGTGATTCTTCTGCCTCAGCCTCCCAAGTAGCTGGAACTATAGGCGCGTGCCACCATGCCCTGCTAATTTTTTGTACTTTTAGTAGAGATGGGTTTCACCGTGTTAGCTAGGATGGTCTCAATCTCCTGATCTCGCGGTCCACCCACCTCGGCTTCCCAAAGTGCTGGGATTGCAGGCGTGAGCCACCACGCCCGGCCCACCTTGTTAATTTTTAAGCACTAAAATTGGATTCTTATTTGTGAATGAAGTAATCTCTTCATTGTATTTTTTTTTTTTTTTTACTTATGCTGAGCTTTAAATGACAAAGATTCATATAATCCAAGAGGGAAGTATTATTTAGAGGGATTCTTTTACCATGTGATATATAATAAATGCATCCAATGTTATACATCAATTTAAAAAGCAAATAACTAAAGAAAAGATAACTACTGGCCAGGTGCAGTGGCTCACACCTGTATTCCCAGCACTTTGGGAGGCCGAGGCAGGTGGATCATGAGGTCAGGAGTTGGAGACCAGCCTGGCCAAGATGGTGAAACCCTGTTTCTACTAAAAATACAAAAATTAGCCGAGCGTGGTGGCAGGCGCCTGTAATCCCAGTTACTCAGTAGCTGAGGCAGGAGAATCGCTTGAACCTGGGAGGCGGAGGTTGCAGTGAGCTGAGATCATGCCACTGCAATCTAGCCTGGGTGACAGAGCAAGACTTTGTCTCAAAACAAAAAGAAAAGATAATTACTTTATACTTAGCTTGTCTTAGCCATGAGTGACGGGCTGCATGTGGCCCAGGACAGTTTTGAATGCAGTTCAACACAAATTTGTAAACTTTCTTAAAACGTTAGGAGATTTTGGCCAGGTACAGTGGCTCATGCCTGTAATCCCAGCACTTTGGGAGGCTGAGGCGGGCAGATTACCTGAGGTCAGGAGTTCGAGACCACCCTGGCCAACATGGCAAAACCCCATCTCCACAAAAAATACAAAAATTTGCTGAGTGCACTGTCAGGCACCTGTACTCCCAGCTACTCAGGAGGCTGAGGCAGGAGAATCACTTGAACCTGAGAGGCAGAGGTTGCAGTGAGCCGAGAGCACACCACTGCACTCCAGCCTGGGTGACAGAGTGAGACCCCATCTCAAAAACAAAAACAAAAACAAAATGGCCGGGCACGGTGGCTCACACCTGTAATCCCAGCACTTTGGGAGGCCGAGGCAGGCAGATCGCCTGTCGGGAGTTCAAGGCCAGACTGGCCAACATGGTGAAACCTCATCTCTACTAAAAATACAAAAATTAGTCGGGCATGGTGGCAGAGACCTGTAATCTCAGCTGCTCGGGAGGCTGAGGGAGGAGAATGGCTTGAGCCCAGGAGCTGGAGGTTGCAGTGAGCCGAGATTGCACCACTGCACTCCAGCCTGGGCGACTGAGTGGTGCGGAACTCTGTCTCAAAAAAAAAAAAAAAAGAGGTTTTTTTTTAGATCATCAGCTGTTGTTAGTGTTAGTGTATGTTATGTGTGGCTCAAGACAACTTTGCTTCTTTTAATATAGGCAGGGAAGTCAAAAGATTGGATATCCCTGCTTTATACCAAGAAAGACAACACCCCACATTTGCAATGCCTAAAAACACTACCAGCCGTCTGAAAAACATGAGACTTCTAACTTCTGTTCTTTTTTGTAGCAGTGGAATCCCACGGTGATATCTGAGGGATGTGGTTACCTTTTGGAGGAGGTTGACGGTTTCTAAGGATGATTCTTTCTGAGTGAAATATTGTCAGTGTCATTGACCTTTTCATTATTTCAACTATTATTATTCCAGGTTATCAATACTCTGGCTGACCTTCGTCATCGTGGGACTGACTTTGGTGGAAGTCTTTGGTTACTTATCAGTACTGTGTTTCTGAGAAGTTATAAATTTGCCATCTCCCTCTGCACAAGTTACCTTTCTGTGAGTATACTAACTTTCTGTAGAGGTATACTTGTAATCACAAATAAGAATAAATTATATGAAACAATTCACGTTTCTGGACTTCATTATGAATATGTGGTTTTACCCCAAAAATCAGGGAAATGATTTATTAGCATAAGAATTATGAAAATACCTGCCATTTACATTATGAAAATTAAATAGGTCGGTGTTTGTTTAATAGAATGTCAACAGAGCTTTTGGTCAAAAATAAGTTTTTTTAACCTTTGTGCTATTTGTCACAGATGGAGTATGAGGTTTCGTCACTGAAATAGGAAAGTCTTCCTAAACTCTTCTGCTTTATAGTTCTATCGTATGGGTGGAA
Source organism: Pan paniscus (assembly GCF_029289425.2). NCBI lineage: Eukaryota > Metazoa > Chordata > Mammalia > Primates > Hominidae > Pan > Pan paniscus. The sequence continues at coordinate 37,545,025 of NC_073267.2, read as the reverse complement.
GGAAAGCTTCCAATCTCCTCTCTGAAGATTCCCTGCAGAAATGAGCTGACAACAGACAGCTTAACAGGAAAAGAAAAACATAGAACAGGCATAAACATGGGAACCAGCTGAAAAATGAGACTGCTAGAAAGGCTGGATGGTTGATGCTTAAAGAGCACCCTCTTCTGAGGGGAGAGGGAGATAGATGGAGATGTAGGCCATTTAGAGGAGCAGCAAATGATTTTTAGGGGAAATGAAAGAGCCCAAGGAACAAACAGTTGGCCTGAGACAAAGTTCCTCTGAGGTCATAGGGACGAGGTGACAAACTGCCGGAAGGTGAAGGGCAGAACTGCACTGCGTCTCATGATGCAGAGAAAGCCCCAGAGAATCTCTTAGAACTGCCCTCCAAGAGAATCAATGAAAAGTGTGTCTGGGCAGGGTAATTTTGAATGACATCATTCAAAGTGCATGTTCCCACTTGCAACCGGAGAGAGATCAGTATGTCAAAAGTCTGTACTTGGTAAGAATTTGGCTGCTAAGTTGTGCCATAATTTGTCTTTTGAGCCTTTTTTCCTTTGGGTAAGTTGAGCTCTACATTTTGTCTTGCCATTCATGACAGTAAAAATGTGGTCGTCTGGGGGCTGAACCTCCTTCTGAACAATGATCCAAGATAAAAGTACTAATACCACAATGCTTTTTTATATTCAAGGGAAGAGGAAGTATGTTTCAGTTTCACCACCTAGATAATTACACGTCATTTGGCACTGCCTTTCAAGATATGTAGAAAACAGAAAATATATGAGTTACGAAGATATCTAGGCACATTTAACATTCTCTATGCCACTTAGTCCTGAACAGAGAATTTTCGGTATAAATTGGAGGAAGCTTTTTTTTTTTTTTTTTTTTTTTTTTCTTTTCTCACCCCCAAGATGAGTCTCCCTCTGTTGCCCAGGCTGGAGTATAATGGTGTGAGCTCGGCTCACTGCAACCTCCACCTCCTGGCTTCAAGTGATTCCCCTGCCTCAGCCTCTCAAGTAGCTGGGATTACAGGTGCCCACCACCATGCCCAGCTAATTTTTGTATTTTTAGTAGAGTCGGGGTTTTACCATGTTGGCCAGGCTAGTCTCAAAACGACCTCAAATGATCCACCCGCCTCAGCCTCCCAAAGTGCTGGGATTACAAGCGTGAGCCACCACGTGAGCCAGGGGAAGTTTTTAAATTTACCACTTTTTAACAATTCCATTTAGGAAAGTTCAGTTGAGCTATTGGACTTGGACAACTTCGCACCTCTCATCTTTGTCCTTGTCATCTAGTCATCTATACCATTACCTCCTAAGCAGGGACATCATGGGTGCCATGAAGCATTCATGCGTGATGGCATTTCTTTGCTTCTCATTTCTTCGTGTGTTTGACATTTCTCCTAGCTCCAAACTGGGCCAGCTACCTTTCCTATGAAATCTAGCAGTAGCTGTGGGATAGACGTGGTTGCTCTTTTCATCTTTAGATTACCCGTTGCTTCTCTCGAAATCCTAGTACATGATTTTTTTTTTTATCCTATGTGCAGAAATCAGGAAAAAACAAATTCTACAAAGAATTTGAAAGATATTATTTCAGGCCAGGTGTGGTGGCTCATGCCTGTAATCCCAGCACTTTGGGAGGCTGAGGCAGGTGGATCACTTGAGGTCAGGAGTTCAAGACCAGATGGGCCAACATGGTGAAACCCCATCTCTACTAAAAAGACAAAAATTAGCCAGGCATGGTAGCGGGCACCTGTAATCCCAGCTACTTGGGAGGCCGAGGCACAAGAATCGCTTGAATCTGGGAGGTGGAGGTTGCCGTGCGCCAAGGTAGCGCCACTGCACTTCAGCATGGTTGAGTGACACTCCGTCTCAAGAAAAAAGTCATTTCAATGACTACCTCAGGAGATTCATAGGTATCTGACCCACATCTGAGATGGGATTTGCATTGCATTTTAGCTATGATGAGAACAAATATTTAATATCTTCGAAGATTAAAAGCATACTGTGATAATATGGAAATCTTGGTGGGAATTCAGTCATTAGTGAGAATGTTTTGCGTTAAGTTCAAACCAGCCTCAACGAAGCTGATGTGAGGGAAGGGAAAGTGAACTCTGAGTAGAGCAGGGACAGAAGGAAGATGCTCCAGTGCAGATCAGGAAGGAGCAGGTGGTGAAATGTTACAAATTCTAGAACTCAGAGAGCTGAAGGTAATTACTTCCTTTTCAGGTTGTGAAACATGTTAACCTGTGGTAAAATACTTACAAGATGATAATTACCATCTAACCGTGTTGAAGTGTGCAGTTCAGTTGTGTGAAGTATATTCATGTCATTTTTTTTTTTTTTTTTTTTTTGAGACGGAGTCTCACTCTGTCACCAGGCTGGAGTGCAGTGGTGGGATCTTGGCTCACTGCAACCTCTGCCTCCTGGGTTCAAGCAGTTCTCCTGCCTCAGCCTCCCGAGTAGCTGGGACTACTGGCGTGCATCACCATGCTCAGCTAATTTTTGTATTTTTAGTAGAGATGGGGTTTCACCATGTTGCCCAGGATGGTCTCCATCTCTTGACCTTGTGATTCACCCGCCTCAGCCTCCGAAAGTGCTGGGATTACATGCGTGAGCTACCGCACCTGGCCTATTTTTTTTTTTTTTTTGAGACAGAGTTTCAATTTTGTTGCCCAGGTTGGAGTGCGATGGCACAATCTCAGCTCACCACAACCTTTTCCTGCTGGGTTCAAGTGATTCTCCTGCCTCAGCCTCCCGACTAGCTGGGATTACAGGCATGCACCACCATGCCTGGCTAATTTTGTATTTTTAGCAGAGACAGCGTTTCTCTATGTTGGTGAGGCTGGTCTCAAACTCCCGACCTCAGGTGATCCGCCTGCCTCGGCCTCCCAAAGTGCTGGGATTACAGGAGTGAGCCACCGTGCCAGCCTCATGTCATTCTTGTGTGTGTGTGTGTGTGTGTGTGTGTGTGTGTGTGTGTGTGTGTGTGTGTGTGTGACAGAGTCTCATTCTGTCGCTCAGGCTGGAGTGCAGTGGTGTGATCTCGGCTCACTGCAACCTCCGCCTCCCAGCTTCAAACGGTTTTGTGCCTCAGCCTCCCGAGTAGCTCGGATTACAGGCACCCGCTGCCATGCCCGGCTAATTTTTGCAGTTTTAGTAGCGACAGGGTTTCACCATCTTGTCCAGGCTGGTCTTGAACTCCTGACCCCGTGATCCACCTGCCTCGGCCTCCCAAAGTACTGGGATTATACGCATGAGCCACCGTGCCCAGCCGTCATTCTTATATTATTATTTCCTAGGTGTGTTTCCTGAAGACTCTCTTCCCGTCTCAAAATGGACATGATGGATCCACGGATGTACAGCAGAGAGCCAGGAGGTCCAACCACCGTAGACAGGAAGGTATGGCTCTGTTGGAGTCCCCATAGTGTGGAAATGAGTTTGCCCTGGAAAGGGAAAGAACAGCTTCTTGCCCTCAGGTTTCTCACCTTCTCCTCTCCTCACTCTGACCAAGGGCTGAGGTCCATTTGTATGCACACAAAGAAAAGAGTTTCTTCCTTTCTAGGAATTAAAATTGTCCTGGAAGCCATCTTTACTTTATGGAGACAGGTGAAAACCAAAGTTCGAGCTAAAATCCATAAGATGAAGGTGACAACAAAAGTCAACCGTCATGACAAAATCAATGGAAAGAGGAAGACCACCAAAGAACAGTAAGATGTGCCTTGATACAAATATTGTTGTATGAACCATGTGCCAATCAAAGTAGACAACTGTAAAGTCCTTGAGAATATTTTCTACAATATTTGTGGCAAATTCAGTGGGTTCATAATTGAGTTTGTCCTTTCTGCTTCATTAGTTTAAGATGTATAATTCCTTTCCCTTCCTACATTCTTGTTTGTAATTTTTTTGGGGGAAGAGGAGTTGCTAGTACTGGCATTGGTTTTCCTTTCTCTCTCTCTCTCTTTTTTTTTTTTTCCTGAGATGGAGCTTTGCTCTTGTTGCCCAGGCTGTAGTGCAATGGCACAATCTCAGCTCACTGCCTTTTGGGTTCAAGCAATTCTCCTGCCTCAGCCTCCCAAGTAGCTGGGATTACTGGTGCCCACCACCACGCCCAGCTAATTTTTGTATTTTTCCTAGAGATGGGGTTTCACCATGTTGTCCAGGCTGGTCTCGAACTTCTGACCTCAGGTAATCCACCCGCCTCAGCCTCCCAAAGTGCTGGGATTAGAGGCGTGAGCCACCACACCCAGCCTTTTTTTTTTTTTTTTTAATTTTGAGATAGAGTCTCGCTCTGTCGCCCAGGCTGGAGTGCTATGGTGCAATCTTGGCTCACTGCAACCTCTGCCTCCCAGTTTGAAGCAACTCTGCCTCAGCTTCCCGAGTAGCTTGGATTACAGGTGTGTGCCGCCACATTCGGCCAATTTTTTTTTTTTTTTTTTTTTTTTTTTTGAGACAGAGTCTCACTCTGTCACCCAGGCTAGAGTGCAGTGGCATGATCTTGGCTCACTGCAACCTCCGCCTCCCAGGTTCAAACGATTCTTATCCCTCAGCCTCTTGAGTAGCTGGGACACCATGCCCGGATAATTTTTGTATTTTTAGTAGAGGCGGTGTTTCACCATATTGGCCAAGCTGGTCTAGAACTCCTGACATCATTATCCACACACCTCGGCCTCCCAATGTGCTGGGATTACAGGTGTGAGCCACCGTGCCCAGCCCAATTTTTGTATTTTTAGTAGAGACAGGGGTTCACCATGTTGGCCAGGCTAGTCTTGAACTCCTGACCTCAGGTGATCTGCCTACCTCAGCCTCCCAGTGTGAGCCACCGCACCCAGCCTGGATTGTTGAATTCAATGCTTGGGTCACCTCCAGATTCATTTTCACAGTCTTTCATGTTTTGGTCGTATTACATTGTATTTTGCTGCCATATGACTGATCTTTTTTGTTAAATGTGAGATACTTGTTAAAAAATAGTTAGCAATGAATTGAGGCCTAGTAGCATGTTATCTTGCTGCAGAAGAGATGGGAGTCTACTTCTGGGGGATGGTCAGGGGTCCTCCATAGAGGCTGCAATTGAGGTCGTCGGTGCAGGCTCAGTCCCTACAAAGGCCAGGGTATTTCCTGTCCACCTCTATTCTGTTGCATGACCCTTCTGGGTCTCAACCAGAGCCAGTGGACTTCAGTATGGGTCGCTTTCATTGGCAGACGCTCAATCCACTTGTTTTCCATCTAACCCCACGCATGTGTGCAAAAGCTGCTCTGCTTCTTTGCATCTCAGTAGTTCCTTCTGGAATTCAGCAATGAAACTCAGGGAAATGGGTTCCAAATGCGAGGCTGACTTTCGTCCTGGGTTTCCTTCTTCTCCGTCTTCACCTCGTGTCTGTTTACTGCCATGTTAGCAATTTGATGTATTCAATCATGGGTTTTATATTCTGTTTGGTGTCCCCCATTGTTCTCATCGGAGATCAGAAGCTTCAGATGCACTTATGTCAACTCAAGAGTAGAATGCTTCCTTAGCTTCCCTCCAGAGTCAGGTTTTGTGTTTCTAGTTCCCAAGTGCACAGCAGGAGTAGTGATGTCCTCACTGGCTTCTCATTTGCATTAAACTGTGAGCTTCTTTAGCGTGGGGACAGGACCCTGCTCCCATTGCATTCTCAGCACCTCACCACACACTCCTTGTTGGAGGCCACTCCAGACAGCATGTGCTGAAGGATACCCTGTGGTCAGAAACAAGTTCATTAACTTTCTCTTTGAAGTGTTTTCGTCCCTGTTTCCTAGCGTTCTGGGAATTTTACACATCCTTCCTATAAAACCAAGTATAAGGTGAGATCCTTAGGATCAGGACCATGAATCAAGTGGTGTGAGGGCAACACAGCAAACTTACCCTTTTTAGGCCGTTTCCTTTTTCTGCCCTCAATCTCTGTGAACTGAACCTTGTTAAAGTCAGTCAACACCAGGGTGGATGGTTTGCAGTTGTCACCTATTTTCAGGACATAACACCCTGACTTAGGAGCCATTCCGATCATTTCTAATTCAATAGATGCGCCCAGCATTCAGATTGCCTTTTCAGGATCTTTAAAGTCGATGACAAGAGTTCCAGTCCTGAATCATGGCAAAGTGCAGTAGTGAACTGCGGGGTTAATGACACCATATTCTGGAAGGATCTCTCTATGGCTGATGGTCTCAGTTCCGGCATGAGCCTCTGGGTCTCACACAGGAGGAGTCAGATGAGGAGCAATGCTCTGCTTCCGATGGAGTTAGTTGTGATGAATTGGTGAGGTCTGGTTTTTCACACTGAACTAAAATGAGCTTTTGCTGTGTCAAGCACAAGACTGACCCCAGAGACACACATAGTGCACCTCATAGAAGCTTTTAATAGTCTTTATATTTACTAAAGAATAGGACTAACTATGGAACTATGAAGATGAGCTGGAAATGACAGGTGACTTGCCAGCAGGCCAGAGTGTGATTTTTTTTTTGTCCCTCAATGGGAGGTGTCCATTCTTCCTTCAGTTGTGAGAATCAGTTGGTTCATTTATGGGAAGGTTGCAGGGGGGGATCTTTGAATCACAGCCTTCAGATGCCAGAAGGGCAGAGGGAATCCCACACGGGCTGGTGGATCATGTGTGTGCATTTCTCTCCCTTCTAGTCTGAGGAAACTAAGTATGAAAGGACGTGAGCATGCAGCAAAGGAGAGGCAGCTATCAGAGGCAGAGGAAAATGGGAAATTGGATATGAAAGAAATACAAACCTACAAGTGAGTTCAGAAACTGAACCCCACCCTCTTGGGAAACGCCCATTGGAGTGTTGTTTTTAACCTTTGTACAATGTTTAGACCCAGTAAATGCATAAATAGAAACAAATGGTCAGAAGACATATCGTGAGAGAGAGAGAGAGTTCACAAAACAGAAAACAAAGTACCTTAATATTTACCAGTGACCAAAAGATGTGAAGCAGCAAAACGTCTCCTGACCCCATTGCCAGCTAGACTGTGTGGAAACTCAGTTCATACCAGCCATTCTAGGGGTGGGGTGAGTTGTTGTCATCCTTAGGAAAGTGTGTTGTAGGATCAACCACATCCTTCAAAAGGACTATGCCTGTTTATAAGCCCAGCTGTTTCTGCCCTGTGAAACACGGTAAGGATATTAATACAAAGAGAATACAGCTTTACGATAAAAGATGCTCAATGAAGGATGAATTAGGGATATACTGAGAATGGGGAAGGAAACTGTCATCTCAGAAGTCAGCAGGTAGTAAGCAAGAGGAGGAATCAATATAGCAACAGTTTGGATCAGACTGTACAGTTTTTTGTTTTTGTTTTTGTTTTTGTTTTTCTGAGATGGAGTCTCGCTGTGTCACCCAGGCTGGAGTGCAATGACGTGATCTTGGCTCACTGCAACCTCCGCCTCCCAGGTTCAAGTGATTCCCTTGCCTCAGCCTCCCGAGTAGCTGGGATTACAGGTGCCTGCCACCACGCCCGGCTAATGTTTTGTATTTTTAGTAGAGACGGGGTTTCACTGTATTAGCCAGGATGGTCTCAATCTCCTGACCTCGTGATCCATCCGCCTCGCCCTCCCAGAGTGCTGGGATTACAGGCATCAGCCACCGTGACCGGCTCAGACTGTACTCTTACAGCCATCTGAAATAAGTTTTCTAGGTAGAGATAGATTGTGTAAGGGTACAGTTGTGAGGATAACAGAAACGTGGCAGATTATTTAAAATCATCCTGAAAGTGGTGCTTTATCTGATGAAAGTGATTGTAATCCATAGGGAACTGTTTGAACGTGCGCAAGCGTTGCGGCGGCGGGCAGAGGACTACCACAAATGCAAAGTAAGGAGCTTCCTCCCCGCAGCTGCAGGATAGTTCAGTGCTGATGCAGATGATGCCACGGCCCTTAGACTCTCTCAACATTCAATTTCTCATGTGTTGGCTTTTTCAGATCCCCCCTTCTGCAAGAAAGCCTCTTTGCAACTGGGTAAGTTTGCTTGTTTTCCTTGCTTTTGGACATAGTCTGCCAGGTCAGGACATGGATACATTTTTCTCCCTACGGCTCTGTGCTCAAGCCCTGCAGAGGGAGATGGCAGAGAGGAAGGCTGCCTACAAGCATCACAGTCCCATCCCTCTTGGTAACCGTGTTGTGCAAAAACACCTTCATCCCCACCCAGTGGGGCCCCGATCTAATATTCTAAGTGTCAGAGGTTCCGTATTTGTAATAGCAAATGGGCCCTGACTGTAAATTAGTGAAGAGTGAATGTAACTTATTACCCCAGGGACAATTCCAAGTGAAGGCCTTAAATGATGCTCAGCTAAGCTGGTTCTTGTGTGGCCTCTGTACCTTCAAAAGCTGTCGAGTCCTATGATTACACGTGATGGGACTTGTACACTTGAAGTGAAACACAGTTTTAAAACTTGCTTTGTTTAGAATTCCCACCTCATTTTTGCATGGACAAAAGTATTCTTTATGTCCTAGTGCACTTACAATTTGGTATTACCTGGGAGTGAAAAGAAATATTACAGCCATGCCTAACTGACTTCTTGAGGTAAGATTGTTCTGTCAGAAAACCCTCTCCCAGTTCCCCTGCAGCTCTTCAGGAATCCACATCTCTCCAGAGCTCTTTGTTCTCATGGGTGGCACCTCCAGAGTGAAGAAGATTCTTTGTCAAGAAGGGAAACAGAGGGGAAATGAGAGGGTCCTGCAGGCAGAGCTGGAATCAACTTCCACTCTGCCTCTTGCAAGCTGTGTGACCCTGGGCACAATTTCTCCTTCCTCTGGAAACCTCTGTTTTCTTGGATTTGGAGCAGGGTGGTCACACTGACCTTGCAGAGTTCTGAGAATCAGAGACAGAACATAAAAGGCCTGGAAAACATTCTCCAAAAAGAAGCTGCAACATGTGTGGACAATGGGCTTTTCATGCCTCTCTTACTGTCTCTTACTGTCTGTTGACCTGGTGCAAGAAACATGCTCTGGTGATGGCTGTGAGGGAGGAATGAGGATAGACATAGACACTCCTGTGTCTCAAACATGCTTCTGTATTACTCTGTTATGACTCTGTCTTCCCTGGGGCAGGACCCCAGCCTGCCTACATTTGCAGACAGACACAGTGGCATGTGGAGACAACAGTGTGTCCCAATGACTTTTCTTTACCCCCCAGCTGTCGGCAGTACTCAGTGGAAGGGTGATATTATGACACTGATACTGCTATTCTGAAACCTGGAGGATGGAAAGGTGCAAAAATCTATCACCAGCAACAGAAGGTGCAGACTGTGTTGGTGGCGGTAATTTTGTCCATCAAATGAATATGTGTGAAAACATTCCCTCCTTTGTCCCTACAGGTCAGAATGGCGGCAGCGGAGCATCGTCATTCTTCAGGATTGCCCTACCGGCCCTACCTCACAGCTGAAACTTTAAAAACCAGGATGGGCCGCCAGCCACCTCCTCCAACTCAACAACGTTCTATAAAGGATAACTCCCTGAGCCTCAAGACACCTCCCGAGTGTCCGCTCCATCCCCTTCCACCCTCAGCGGATGATAATCTCAAGATACCTCCCGAGTGTCTCCTCACTCCTCTTCCACCCTCAGCGGATAATCTCAAGACACCTCCCGCATGTGCGCTCTATCCCCCTCCACCCTCAGCGGATGATAATCTCAAGACACCTCCCGCGTGGGCGCTCTATCCCCCTCCACCCTCAGCGGATGATAATCTCAAGACACCTCCCGAGTGTCTGATCACTCCGCTTCCACCCTGAGCGGATGATAATCTCAAGAAACTAACAAAGAATAAATAAATAATATAAAAATAAAATGAATACTGCAGTCCTTATGTTATTGCTTTGTTTCAATATCTGGTATGATTGCCTGAGGGACCTGAGGTTTTTAATCGTAGGGTTTTTTTTTAATCTTTAGAAGTGGTTGGTTATGTAAAATATTATTATTTGTTTTTTTTTTTTTGAGGCTGGATTTTGCTCTGTCACCCAGGCTGGAGTGCAGTGGCTCGATCACAGCTCACTGCAGCCTCAACCTCCTGGGCTTCAAGCAATCCTCCTGCCCCAGCCTCCCAAGTAGCTGGGATCACAGATGTGTGCCACCACGCCTGGCCAATGTTAAAAAATCCTTTAACTTTTTTGTAGAGATGCACTCCTGGACTCAAGCGATCCTCCTACTTGTCCCGACCACCAGCCTCTTTCTGATAAACATTTACACTGTTTATTATCTGATGCCATTTCTATCTTCTTCCTTGTCGTCCAGACATCAAAGAATTAGGTTTCTTCAGGGTTTTCTTTTTCAAGTGCTCAGTGTTAAAGATCACTCACATTAGGGCCACACACCACAGCTCATGCCTGTAATCCCAGCACTTTGGGAGCCCGAGGCGGGCAGAGCACTTGAGGTGGGGAGTTTGAGACCAGCCCAGCCAACTTGGTGAAACCCCACCTCTACTGAAAAAAATACAAAAATTAGCTGGGCGTGATGGTGCATGCCTGTAGTCCCAGCCACTTGGGAGGCTGAGGCATGAGAATCGCTTGAACCCAGGAGGCAGAGGTTGTAGTGAGCCGAGATCACATCAGCACACTCTAGCCTGGGTGACAGAGCGAGACTGACTCAAAAAATAAATAAAATAAATATCACTTACATTAGATATACCCAAGGGGTGGTCTATAGAGAGTTGGAAGCAGTGGTTATTGCAACAGGGGCATGGAAGTCATCTGGCTATGCCAGGATGCCCAGGGGATACTCGGGGTGGGTGGCATGGTGGAGCTGGGACTCACTGCACAGGACGCTCTGATTGACGCACTGCCAGGAGTAGCGCTCTGTCTTGGGGCTGCAGCCGGCCTCCTCAGCTCGAGTGTAACAACAGTCGTGGCCATGGCAGCACCTGCGGATGTCACATGGGCAGGACACCAGGTGGGTGAAGCTCTCTCCTGGCCCTCCTCTCTTGCCAGGACCATGGGTGACTGAAGACCCCCAGGGAGGCACAGCATCCTCTTATCTAAGATTTTTTTTTTTTTTTTTTTAAGAGACAGGGTCTTTCTCTGTCGCCCAGGCTGGACGGCAGAGGCACAATCATAGCTCACGGCAGCCTTGAACTCCTGGGCTCAAGCGATCCTCCCACTTCAGTGTCCCAAGTAGCTGAGACTACAGGCACACGCCAGCATGCCCGGCTGGTTTTTTAATTTGTATTTCCTTTGAGACAGCGTATCTCTCTGTTGCTCAGGCTGGAGTGCAATGGCTAAATCAGCTCACTTTAGCCTTGAATTCCCGGGCTCAAGTGATACTGCCAGCTCAACCTCCCAAGTATGCTACTACAGGAACACAAACTCCTTTCAAATGCTGGGATTACAGGTGGGAGCTACTGTACACCTGGCCTCATCTAAGCTGTTTCCCTGAAAATCCCCGACTTGGGTAATGATTCCATTGGCCCCACCATGCCCTGTCCTGCCTTCCTGGCTGTGCCCAAGCTTGGTCCCTGCCTGCCTGCCTGCCTCCCTCTCTGGGTCTCGAGCTCCTGTGACACATGACTCCTCTCTCTTCCTGGAGTGATCCAAGCCCTGCCACTTCCTGACTTTGCCCACACTGTACCCTCTGCCTGGGGCAACTTCATGTCTGCCCATTGTCCCTTAGGCCTCAGCCCAGGCACAAGCCCCTGCCTCCGGAGGTCATCCAGGCCTCACCAGGCTACACCCTCTCGTAAAATTGGATTCCCTCCCTTCAGGGCAGGTTTACAATGAAATCCTCCTCAGAGGCCAGGTGCGGTGACACCCATCTGTAATCCCAGCACTTTGGGAGGCTGAGGTGGGAGGATCACTTGAGGCCAGGGGGTCGAGACCAGCCTGGGCAACATAAGAGAGACTCTTGTCTCTATAACAAATTTAAAAATTAGCTCACCAGGCCAGGCTCAGTGGCTCATGCCTGTAATCCCAACACTTTGAGAGGCCGAGGCAGGTGGATCACAAGGTCAGGAGTTCGAGAGCAGCCTGACCAACATGGTGAAACCCTGTCTCTACTAAAAATACAAGATTAGCCAGGCATGGTGGCACGCACCTGTAATCCCAGCTACTCGGGAGGCTGAAGTAGGAGAATTGCTTGAACCCAGGAGGTGGAGGTTGCGGTGAGCCAAGATCATGCCATTGCAGTCCAGCCTGAGCGACAGAGCAAGACTCTGTCTCGAGACAATAAAAACACACAAAAAATTAACTCGCCATGATGGCACATGCCTATAGTCCTAGCTACTTGGGAGGCTGAGGTGGGAGGATTCCCTTCAGCCCAGTAGTTTGAGGCTGCAGTGAGCCACTATGATTGTGCCACTGCACTCTAACCTGGGCAAAAGCGAGACCCCAGGCTAGAGTGCATGATTTTGGGTCACTGCAACCTCCACCTCCCAGGTTCAAGTGATTCTCCTGCCTCAGCCTCTTGAGTAGCTGGGACTACAGGCATGTGCCACCACGCCTGGGTAATTTTTGTATTTTTAGTAGAGACAGGGTTTAGTAGAGACCATGGTGAAACCCCGTCTCTATTAAACAAATCTCTACTAACCCCATCTCTACAAAAAACAGCTGGGTGTGGTAGTGCACACCTGTAATTCCAGCTACTTGGGAGGCTGAGGCACGAGAATCATTTGCATCTTGGAGGCAGAGTTTGCAGTGAGCTGAGATCGCACCACTGCACTCCAGCCGGGATGACAGAGCAAGACCCTGTCTCAAAAAAAAAGAAAAAGGAACAAACAACAGCAACGACAACAAAAAAACCTCTGTGTCAATCACAGCCTTCAAGCTAGGGGAGAGGCGGCCGAATTCTGCCCTCTGCTAACTGACTATAGCTTTGTGGAAATGGGTGAGTGGCGTGCCCTTGTGAGCCTCAGGGCCCCATCTGTAAAATGGGCATAACTGTCATGCCCGTCTTTAAGAACAGCCTTGGGGGTAAATGAGTGGAAGTCATGGAAAGATCTCAGCCCACAACCTTGCACAGAACAGACGCTTCTCACACAGTAAGTAGCAGGAGTGCAGAGACTGCAGGCATGAATCCAGCCAGACTGCCTGGGTTCAAGTCCCAGCTCCCACGTCTTGGTAACTATGTGGCCTCAGACAAGTTACTTAATATTTCTTTTTTTTTTTTTTCAGACGGAGTTTTGCTCTCTCACCCAGGTTGGAGTGCAGTGGTGTGATCTCGGCTCATTGCAACCTCTGCCTCCCGGGTTCAAGCAATTCTCCTGCCTCAGCTTCCTGAGTAGCTGGAATTACAGGCACCTGCCACCACACACAGCTAATTTTTGTATTTTTAGTAGAGACGGGGTTTCACCATGTTGGCCAGGATGGTCTCGAACTCCTGACCTCGTGATCTGCCTGCCTCAGCCTCCCAAAGTACTGGGATTACAGGCGTGAGCCACCGCACCTGGACACGTTACTGAATATTTCTGTGCCTAGGTTTCTTCATGTGAAATGGGATTGTTGTGAGAACACAAAGGGATTCCCAGGGCAGTTCCTAGTGCATAGTCTGGCTGCCTTTGTATGTGTGTGTGTGTGTGTGTGTGCACGCACGCGTGTGTGTGTTTAATATAGAGACAGGGTCTCACTCTGTTGCCTAGGCTCGTTTGAAACTCCTGGGCTCCAGTGATCCTCCTGCCTCGACCCAAAGTGGTGGGATTACAGGCATGAGTCAACACACCTGGTCACTTTATATTATTATTATTTTTTTCTTTTGAGACAGGGTTTGGCACTGTTGTCCAGGTTGGAATACAGCGGTGCAATCTCAACTCACTGCAAACTCCGCCTCCCGGGTTCAAGCAATTCTCCTGCCTCAGTCTCCCGAGTAGCTGAGATTACAGACGCCTGCCACCACACACAGCTAATTTTTGCATTTTTAGTAGAGATGGGGTTTCACCATATTGGCCAGGCTGGTCTTGAACTCCTGACCTCAAGTGATTTGCCCGCCTCAGCCTCCCAAAGTGCTGGGATTACAGGAGTGAGCCACCGCTCCTGGCCAATTTTTTAAGGCAACGTTTTCAGCCCATGGCCAGGGTAAGGCGCAGCTAGTACCAAGATCTGGCTTCACTGGCCATGTTATCCAAGAGGCCTCTGCCTGCCTGCAAAGTAGTACTGCACACTGGGATCTCCCTGGACCAAACCCCAGCTTCAGTTTTGGGTACTTCCTCATAAGCCTTGACTACCCCAGAGTGTGAGGGATTTTGTAGCCTGGTCCCAGGCATGCACTCACCAGTCAATGGCATCGCGGGGCTGGCCATGGCCTCCCAAGCCACAAAAGGAACCATATTTCATATAGGCGATGGGAGTTCAGGGACCAACACAACCCACAATTCCTGCCAGTTCCAGGATCCCACGCCGGTGCACACATAATATCCTGGAGGCTGGGGGGTAAACAAAGGTGACAGGCTGCAGGTCAGGGCTTCCCAGACCCCTGGGAAGGGCATGAGCCTGAGAAGAGCGTAGGTGTTACAGCCTGGCTGTCTGGGTTTGAGTCCTACTTCCTGGCTGTGTGACCTTGGACAAATTCCTAACCTCTCTGGGCCTTGGTTTCCTCATCTGTGAAATGGGGGATAAGCTGACTTCAACTCATATGAATGAAATGAGATATTGAGTATAAAGCCCCTGGTGCATGAAAAGGCTATTATAATCCAGCTGGGCTCAGTGGCTCACACCTGTAATCCCAAGATTTTGGGAGGCCCAGGCGGGCAGATCACCTGAGGTCAGCAGTTCAAGATCAGCCTGGCCAACATGGTGAAACCCCATCTGTAGTAAAAATACAAAAATTAGCCGAGCATAGTGGTGCACGCCTGTAATCCCAGCTACTAGGGAGGCTGAGGAAGGAGAGTCACTTGAACCTGAGAGGCGAAGATTGCAGTGAGCCAAGATTTTGCCACTGCATTCCAACCTGGGCGACAGAGCAAGAGTCTCAAAAAAAGAAAGAAAGAAAAAAGGCTAACTATTATAATCAAGGTCCTCAAGGTAGCCAAGGAGGGAAAAGAGTCGTGCATGAAATCTTTGTCCAGTTCCCTGTATTGGGCACTCGGCATCATATGAGCCTACAGGTGTCTGTCACCAAGGTGGGCTCCTCTGTGGCAGCTCCCAGGCCCTGGCACTGCCCTGTGCTCATGACTTTTCCTCCAGACTCAGGCTCAGGGCCTTTGGTATCTCCTCTTATTTTCACTGCCAGATAGGAAGGCCCCTTGGCCTGAGCCCAGCCATTTTTCTAGATCCTGGCACAGCTTGGACATGTAATGGTGCCCAATGCATGTGACTGGAACCCCTGCATTGGACATGCAGGAAACGAGGCCAGCCGGGAAAGGTAACCCCACATTCCCACAGCCAGCAGGAACTCAAGCAGAGGCTTCAACCCAGGCTTCTGACTTGCAAACCAGTGCTCCTTCCTCCTTACACAGTAACAACAGGGGAAGGTGGCCTTCTGGGTTGCCAGAGCCGAGTGGTACCAGCAATAGAGTGGAAACTCACACACAGGCTTGCCTGCTTCCTGGTTTAGGTTTAGGGTTTATACGGCTCCGGGAGGTTGATGCATTGTGTTTGATCATCCCTTTTTTTTTTTTTTTTTGAGACAGAGTCTCATTCCTGTTGCCCAGGCTGGAGCACAGTGGTGTAATCTTGCTCACAGCAACTTCTGCCTCCCAGGTTCAAGCAATTGTCCAGCCTCAGTCTCCCGAGTAGCTGGGATCACAGGCGTGCCCCACCACACCCAGCTGATTTTTGTATTTCTAGTAGAAACGGGGTTTCACCATCTAGGCTGGGCCGGTCTCAAACTCCTGACCTCATGTGATCCACCTGCTTTGGCCTCCCAAAGTGCTGGGATTATAGGTGTGAGCCACTGCGCTCATCCTGATCATCTTGTCTCTCTTTTTTTAAATAGAGACAGGGTCTCACTCTGTCACCCACACTGGAGTGCAGTGGCACAATCATAGCTCACTGCAGCCTCCAAATCCTGGGCTCAAGTGATCCTCCTGCCTCAGCCTCCAGAACCTGGGCTCAAGCGATCCTCCTGCCTCAGCCTCCAGACATACGGGCATGCACCACCATGCCCAGCTAATTTTTAAATTTTTAGTAGATCTGCGGTCTCACTATGTTGCCCAGGCTGGTCACAAACTCCTGGCCTCAAGTGATTCTCCTTCCTTGGCCTCCCAAGGCGCTGGGATTCCAGGCATGAGCCACCATGTCCAGTCTCATTTCTGTTTTATCTAGAACATGTTTTCATCACACTGACTTTTTTGAGAAGTCCAGGCCAATTTTAAATTCCATTTTGTCTTTTTATCAGTGGAAAAGTAGCATATTTATGTTGCACGACAAAGATGAATCAAATAGGAAGAAAATGTAAAACACATTTGGGGCCGGGCACAGTGGCTCATGCCTGTAATCCCAGCACTTTGGGAGGCCAAGGCGGGCGGATCACCTGAAGTCAGGAGTTCCAGACCAGCCTGACCAACACGGAGAAACCCTGTTTCTACTAAAAATATAAAATTAGCCACGCATGGTGGCTCATGCCTGTAATCCCAGCTACTTGGGAGGGTGAGGCAGGAGAATCGCTTGAACCCGGGAGGCAGAGGTTGCAGTGAGCCGAGCTCGTGCTATCACACTCCAGCCTGGGCAATAAGAGTGAAACTCCATATCAAAAAAAAAAAAAAACACACACACAAAAATAAAACGGCATTTAGAGTTGAAAGCTTCACCTTCCTCTCTGGATGGTGAGTCCTCACTCTCCCAGCAGCCCACGCCTCTGCCTCAAACCTCCATGGCTCCCATGAGTCTGGATAAAGCTAAGGAGTCTCACTGCACCTCAAGTCCTGGGGGTAGTCAGCCCCTCTCACCCCTCCCTCATCCTCTCACCCAAGAGTCATTTACTGTCCCTCCAGTTATGCCCGGTCACGCAGACACTCTGCTGCTCAAATGCCCTCACCCCATCCTCAGCCTGCTCCCAGGCCACCTCCCTCCAGAATCCACTTTGCCTGCCAGGTGGCCATAGGGACCCTCGCCATACTGTCTGCTTGTGGTAGTGCCCTCCAGCCTGGGGGGTCTTCCAGAGCAGATATCTGGCCAAGCGCAGTGGCTCATGCCTGTAATCTCAGCACTTTCAGAGGCCAAGGCAGGTGGATCACCTGAGGTCAGGAGTTCGAGACCAGCCTTGCTAACATGGTGAAACCCCGTCTCTACTAAAAATACAAAAATTAGCCAGGTGTGGTGGTAGTGCATGCCTGTAGTCCCAGCTACTCAGGAGGCTGAGGCAGGAGAATCTCTTGGACCCGGGAGGTGGAGGTTGCAGTGAGCCGAAATGGTGCCACTGCACTCCAGCCTGGGCAACAGTGAGACTCTGTCTTAAAAAAAAAAAAAAGAAAAGAAAAAGAGCAGAGCTCTGATATAAGCTGCCCTGGCACACAGTGAGCTTCCAGAAATGGTCCCTTGACCTCTAAATCCGCCAAGACCCAGGGAACATGCCCTCTCTGAGCACTCTGACAATGATTTGCATTTCTCTAATGACCAGTGATGATGAGCTTTTCTTCACATGTTTGTTGGCCACATAAATGTCTTCTTTTGAGAAGTGTCTGTTCATATCCTCCGGCCACTTTTGGATGGGGTTGTTTTTTTCTTGTAAATATGTTTAAGTTCCTTGTGGATTCTGGATATTAGCCCGATGGATAGATTGCAAAACTTTTCTCCCATTCTGTAAGTTGCCTGTTCACTCTGATGATAGTTTGTTTTGCTGTGCAGAAGCTCTTTAGTTTAATTAGATCCCATTTGTCAATTTTGGCTTTTGTTGCCATTGCTTTTGGTGTTTCAGTCATGAAGCCTTTGCCCATGCCTATGTCCTGAATGGTATTGCCTAGGTTTTCTTCTTGGGTTTTTATGGTTTTAGGTCTAACATTTAAGACTTTAATCAATCTTGAGTTAATTTTTGTATCAGGTGTAAGGAAGGGGCCCAGTTTCAGTTTTCTGCATATGGCTAGCCAGTTTTCCCAACACCATTTTAAATAGGGAATCCTCTCCCATTCTTGTTTTTTATTACAACTTTTTACCTAAACATTCAATAGTTTTCACTAACTTTTTGGCAATGAGGCAGCTGAGTCTAAGTAGGTTAAATCACTTATCTGAGGTCACACGGCAGGACAGTGCTTGTTCTGCAAAGTTACGTGTGTTTCTTTTTGTGGACCATGAGAACATCTCCAACTGCCCTTTTTGACTTGGCCACCAGGGAACTCAGCGCCATGTTCTCAAATCCAGTTTAGTAACTGGCCTCCTGGCCTGTATATCTTTATTCTACCTTCCATCCTGCTCTGTTCTGCTTTTACCTCTTATTCTAGATTATCTTTCTTTAGTCCTAATTTTAAATTTATATCTATAATCTTGTTATATATATTTCTTGGCATCTACTATAAGTGGGTAGTGAACAAATAAACAAAATGTGATGAATTTTAGAGGACTAAGAAAGGCCTAAGTCACACCAAGCTTCATGCTGGATAATTTGTCATCCACCCAGACTGTGGTTCTGCACTCGCCAGTAACCAGTTTTGTTTTTTTTTTTTTTTTTTTTTTTTTTTTTTTTTGCTTTTTGCCAACCATACATTTTGCTTTCATGGTATCGAAGTGGTTTAAGCTTATGGCTTCCAGCCTGCAGTGGCCATGAGGGGTCAGTCTCTCGTCAGGAGGGGTTGGCAGACTCTGTTCTCAGATAGGCAGCAAGGATGGAGGTGGGGCAGGAGCAATTTCACTACCTGCCTGGCGTCTGGGTCTTGCTTAGAGAAATAATTCCAGGCTCTGCTGCTTTCGACTCTGTCTCTCATGGTTCCACTGATTCCTGCAGAGATCTAGAGAGAAAATTTCCAGCTAGGAGTTTCTGGCTCGTTTGATTTTGAACATGTTTTGAGTATTCCACCCCTTACCCCCCCGCCCCCACTCACTACTCTATAGGTTTTTTTTTGTTTGTTTGTTTTAAGAAAACAGTTTGAAAGCAAAAATAAATAAATAATTCAAAACAGAGGGGCCATTTTTATTTACTTTGGTTGTTTCAGGATAGGGAAGGGAGCTTACACTTTTTTTGAACTCTTATTCTATGCCAGCCGATGCACCACATTCTTAGCTTAAAAGCCTGCTTCTCTTTGATTTCAGAATAACTTGGAAATAAATTATCAGACCCTGCATGCTCTGATCCTGGCTGTGTGCTCTAACTAAATCTCCCCTTCCTTGCTTCCTCCAGCGAGTTGTTCTCCCTTCACCTCCCAGCACAAGCTTTGCACATGTTGCCATCTGTCCTACAAATGTCCGTCCCTTCCCAGTCTCCGTGTGACTCCCTCCTTCACACCCATGGTTCTCCACTGAAATGTCCTTTGAGCGCGTCTCAGATGCCTCAGTCTAAAGTAGATGATTCCGGGCTGGGTGCAGTGGCTCACGCCTGTAATCCCAGCACTTTGCGAGGCTGAGGCAGGCAGATCACCTGACATCAGGAGTTCAAGACCAGCCTGGCCAACATAGTAAAACCCCGTGTCTACTAAAAATACAAAAATAAGCCAGGCATGGTGGCGGGTGCCTGTAATCCCAGCTACTTGGGAGGCTGAGGCAGGAGAATCGCTTGAACCTGGGAGGCGGAGGTTGCAGTGAGCCGAGATCACGCCACTGCACTCCAGCCTGGGTGACAGAGCAAAAATCTGTCTCAAAATAAATAAATAAATAAATAAAGTAGATGATTCACAGAAACCTCTGTTCTTTTAGAGCACTCTTCAACACTTTTTATGCTTTTTATGTTTGATTTCTAATAAATATGTTTCTTTCACTATACCATAAGTATATTCCTTCTTCTAAGTTTCATTAAGGTAGAATCACGTATGTCTTATTTCCTGTTATATCCCTAAGTACCTAGCATGTAGTAGGCATTCAATAAAAATTGATTGAATGATTGAACACTCAATCCCATGATTTGAGTGTTTTTTTTGTTTTTGTTTGTTTGTTTTGAGACAAAGTCTTGCTCTATCACCCAGGCTGGAGTGCAGTGGTACTATCTTGGCTCACTGCAATCTCTGCATCCTGGGTTCAAGCGATTTTCTTGCCTCAGCCTCTCAAGAAGCTGAGACTAACTACAGGCCTGTGCCACCATGCCCAGTGATTTGTTTTGCGTGTGTGTGTATTTTTAGCAGAGATGGGGTTTCACTGTGTTGGCCATGCTGGTCTTAAACTCCTGACCTCAGGCCATCCACCCTCCTTGGCCTCTGAAAGTGTTGGGATTACAGGTGTGAGCCACCACGCCTGGCCTTTTGTAATTATTCTAACAGCTACTACTTATTAGGTGCTGACTGTATGCCAGCACTGTGCCAATTGATTTATTTATTTTCAGGGATTGGGTCTTGTTCTGTCACCATGGCTGGAGTTCAGTGGCACAATCATAGCTCGCTGAAGCTTCAAACTCCTGGGGTTAAGCAGTCCTCCTGCTTCAGCTTCCCAAGTAGCTGGGAATACAGAGATATACCATTACACTCAGCTAATTTTAAAAAATGGCTGATTTTTTTTTAGAGATGGAAAAAAAAAAAACCAAAAAACGGCTACTACTTATTAGGTGCTGACTGTATGCCAGGCACTGTGCTGATTTTTTTTTTTAATGTTTTTTATTTTTTTAGAGTTGGGGTCTAGTTCTGTCACCATGGCTGGAGTTCAGTGGCATGATCATAGCTCACTACAGCTTTGAACTCCTGGGCTTAAGCAATCTTCCTGTCTCAGCTTCCCAAGTAGCTGGGATTACAGGCATGGGCTATCACACCCAGCTAATTAAAAAGACATTTTATTGTATAGATAGGGGTCTGGCTATGTTGCCCAGGTTAGTCTCAAACTCCTGGCTTCAAGCGATTCTCCTGCCTCCACCTCCCAATGTGCTGGTGTTACAGGAGTGAGTCATGGCACCTGGCCCTGTGTTGATGTTTTACATACAGCATCTCATTTAATCCCCACCAGGATCCTGTGGGGATGGATTGGATTATCCCCCACTCCTTGGAAGAGCTTAAGGATACCCAACCAGTTGGTGATTGAACTGGGATTTGAACTCAGGCATTCTAATGGCAAAGCTGTGCCCCTTCCACTCTACCATCGTGTTCCTCTCCAGGGGAGGTGTCCCTGCAGTGCTGTGACTTTGTCGTCGAACATGTGCTGAGGTACGTGAATCCTCTGGAAAAGAAGGGCAAAGGAACAGGCTTTCCAGGCAGGAAGCCCCTGCAGGCGAGGGAGGAAGGCTGCAAGGGACATGGTAGGAGGTATCTTGCTCCCCATAGCTGGGCTGGGAGGATGAGATGGCTGAGAGCCAGGAGCTGGGCTGGGGTTAGGCTCATATCAGCCTGCAGAGGGCTTTGGGGAACCCAGGCTTTGGGGCCAGACAAACATAGCTTCTCACCCGCCTGATCATTTCCTCTCTGTTGTATCCTATGTTTCTGGGTCTCAGTTTCCTTATCTATGAAATGGGGATACCATGACCTGTTCTGCCTGCTTCATAGAGTGCTAAGGAGCAGATGACATAAGCTGTTCTTATTTCTATTACTTATTTTCATTATTGCTATTCTCAAGCAGGCAGACTGTAATTTTTTACCTCTTTCTTTTTTTTCACCCTTGAGTTGTTTGGAAGTTATTTTTAAAAGTCTTTGAAGTGTCCTTTTCTGTATTTGGCAAAAGCAAAATGGAAATTGATAGCATTGTCACCATCGGCATCCCCTCACTCCGGCCGCCTGGCTGGGGGACAGCTCTGGGAAAATGTGGAGATGTCTGTTGTGGGCGGCAGGTTTGTTATTGCGTGAACTTTTCTGGTGAGACCTGACCAGCTCCCTTTTAAGGCAATTGCTCGTGTTCTTGTTCCTCCTCTTTTCTTTTCCTGCCAATATCAGGTCCTTTGTGCCATCTCCAGGCTCAGAAATCCGTACAGCCAGAGTCGGTCCCCAGTTTGGCCACTTCCAGCTGAAAAGCTTTCCCATGCCTTCCCTTTAACTTAGAATAGCATCCAAATCCTTCATTGTGACCAAGGCCCTGTGCAGTCTGCTCCTGTCACTTTCCTCTCCATTACTCAGCTCCAAAAGTGTCACCTCCCTTGACTCCTCCAATGCCCCGCATGGTTTCCAGCCCCAGGGTCCTTGTGGGGTCTTTGCCAGGAATCCTGCTCCCCATTTTTTTGTTATGGGTAGCTCTTTCTCATCTTTGACATCTCTGCTCCAGAGTCAACTTCACACATGGCTCTTCCCTAACCCACACTAAAAAATAAGCCTCCTTAAAGAAAAAAAAGAGGCAGGACGTGGTGGCTCATGCCTGTAATTCCAGTGCTTTGGGAGACTGAGGTAGGAGGATCACTTGAGACCAGAAGTTTGAGATCAGCCTGGGCAACACATTGAGACCCCATCTCTACAAAAAAAAAAAAATAGCGAGGCGTGGTGCTGTATACCCGTAGTTCTAGCTACTCTGGTGGCTGAGGCAAGAGGATTGCTTGAGCCCAGGAGTTCGAGGCTGCAGTGAGCCGTGATTGCACCACTGAACACCAGACGCAGTGTCATGTACTTGTAGTCCCGGCTGCTTGGGAGGCTGAGGTGGGACCATCTCTTAAGCCTGGGAGTTTGAGGCTGCAGTGAGCCCTGATCATCCTTGTGAATAGCCATTGCACTGCAGCCTGAGTTACACAGATACGTCTCTTAAAAAATAAATGAAAAGAAAAGCCTTTTAAATTCAGTGTCTTCGCATAGTTAGTCCAACGTTAAGGAGTGTTACCAGATACAAACAGGATGCCCAGTTACATTTTTTTTTTTTTTTTTTTTTTTTGAGACAGAGTCTCACTCTATCCCCCAGGCTGGAGTGCAGTGGCGTGATCTTGGCTCACTGCAACTTCTGCCTCCCGGGTTCAAGTGATTTCCCTGCCTCAGCCTTCCAAGTAGCTGGGAATATAAGCACGTGCCACTGCACCCAAATTTGAACCTTAGATAAACATTGAATAATTTTCCAGTATTACATCAGATACATAACTTGTATTTTAAAAATCATTCCTTATTTCACTGGATTGAAAATTGAATTGGGTGTCGTATATTTTTACTTGTTAAGTCTGGCAACCCTACCCTCTAGAGACAGGTGTTGAATGAATGAGTGTGAAGTCCTTAGCTTAGGGCCTGGAGCTCAGTAGGTGCTAAGTAAATGTCAGCTGTCAGCATCTTCCTCCTCCTCCTCTTCCTCCTCTAGTTGCTTCTCGGAGCTAAGGTCTCCCTGCTCCTTTTTTCCTCTATGGAAATGGATGAGAAAAGGTTTTCTAACAAGGGGCCATCACCTGGATTTTTAGAATAGCATAAAATATTCTCTGCTGCAGCTTCGGAATCCGATTGTGCTGGTGTTTGGCAGGAAAATGCAGTGAGTTATCACAGAGCGTTCCCTCCAGCACTGGGTCATGCAAATATTTATTGCGAGCATTAAATAATAAATGGAGCAGCCTGCCCAGTGGTAAATCTGTCATGTTTGGTTTCAGCCAGGAGTTGTGATGGCTCTGGAATCGCTGCCCGTTTCACCGCATCCACCTGCCCTCTAGAGGAGCAAGGCCAACAGCCGAGTTCTCTGGGGTGGCATCAGTGGGCTGGTGTGGAAGCCAGAGGGGCGGTGGGGGGAGTCAGCCAGGCACGGAAACTGGCAGGTAAGGCAGCCCTGTGGCCCAGGAACCCGAGCCGCAGCCACGCTGAGCAGGCCTGGACCTTTGAGTCCTGCTACCACCACAGTTCTGAGGGGACACGGCCTCATTGTCCACATCTGGATTTATCTTTCCGTATTTCCCTCCTTGCTCTTGTCAGCTTCATTCTGGCTGACTGGCTGGAGCTGGCAAGCTTCTGAAAGTGGAGTCAACCTTCCGACCCTTTTTCTAGGCTGAGTGGTGGGGGAGGAATGAGACCGTGTGTTGGACTCAAACTCGATGCAATAATGTTTCCCAGCCCCTGTGGTGTGCTGGGGCTCCTAGCACACATCCTCTTGTTTAACCTCAGCATTGCAACCTGAAACACAGACACGTGGGTTCTTGAGCCAGATGCCTCTGAGTTGGAATCCTATCTCTGCACTTAACAAGCGGTATGACCTCGAGTGAGCCACAGTTTTTCAGAGCCCCTGTTTCCTGTCTGTAAGGTGGGGGAGATGGTGGCACTCACCTTATGGGGCTGTTATGTATTAGTCCATTGAGGTGTCTTAGCCTGTTTTGCGTTGCCATAAAGGAATACTTGAGGGTGGGTAATTTATAAGAAAAGAGGTTTGTTTAGCTCACGGTTCTGCAGACTGTACAAGAAGCATGATGCCAGCATCTGCTTCTGGTGAGACCTCAGGAAGCTTTTCTTCACTGTGGAGGGTGAAAGGGGAGCAGGTGTGTCACATGGTGAGAAGAGGGGTGAGAGAGAGACAGGAAGGGTGCCAAACACTTTTTTAACAATCAGACCTCGCCGTGAACTAAAAGAGTGAGAACTCACTCATTACTCAGGGAGGGCACCAAGCTATTCATGAGGGATCTGCTCCCACCACCCAAATACCTCTCGCCAAGCCCCGCCTCCAACATTGGGGATCACATTTCAACATGAGGTTTGGAGGGGACACACATCCAAACTATCTTATGAGGTAGTAGGATAATGTAGGTGAAGACTTGCACAGTGCCCGGGACCTGGGGACAAATGCTAGCTCTGATGGTTAATAATGGTCCAGAGAAGAAAATAACTGCTCAGATGCACAGACATGACTGCACTAGTCAACCATGCAGGTATAAGTCCCCATCCTAGATTATGGGGTGCATAGAGCTCTAGCCCACCATTATCGAGTTGTAGAACTAAGGCTCCAATCTGGGGCTTTATGGATCCCTAAATCATGCCCTTTCACCTTCCCCATATCTGCTTTATTCCTCATAGGGTGGCAGGGAGGGTGGAGCTCATGCCTGGCCTTAATCATCATGGCCTAAGTTTGGTAGTGTCCAAACAGTGGTGAGGGGTGAAGTGGTAGGGTTGCCACGTAGGTTGTGTTTGGCTTCAAATCACTGAGAACCCAACTGGAAGTGGTGTAGATGCTAATGGAAGTTATTGTTTCTCTGCAGGGGGCCACGTGGTTAATTGATTCAGTGGCTCCATTGTGGAATGGTGGGCCTTGTTTCCTTCCACTTTTCCACTATTCCATTCTTAGCAGCTGGCTCTTGCCCTCAGCCACACCCCATCATGGTCTCCAGATAATATGGACAAGAGAGAAGAGAGCCTTCTTCCACTTGTTCCCCGCTTGTTTTTGAGACAGGGTCTCGCTCTGTCACCCAGACTGGAGTGTAGTGGTGCAATCATAGCTCGCTGCAGCCTTGAACTTCTAGGCTCAAGTGATCCTCCTTCAGTTTCCTGAGTAGCTGGGACTATAGGTGCATGCTACCATACCCAGCTAACTTTAGAGTTTTTTCTAGAGATGAGGTCTCCCTCTGTTGCCCAGGCTGGTCTCGAACTCTGGGCCTCAAGTGATCCTCTTGCCTCAACCTCCCAAAGCACTAGGGTTACAGATGTGAGCCACCACGCCCAGCCCATCTGTCCCTTTTTATGATCATTTTCTCATTTTCTCAGAAGCTGCCAGCTGACTTCTCCTTCATCTCATTGGTCAGAAATGTATCACGTGCCCTTTTCTAAGCCAGTTGCTGGCAAGGGGAATGGAATTACCAAGGTTGCCTTAGACCAGTGGTTCTTAAAGTGAGATCCCCAGTCCAGCAGCATCTGCCATGTCCAGGCAATTTTAAGAACTGCAAATTCTCAGACCCCGGCTCAGACCTACTAAATCAGAAACTCTGGGGTGGGATCTATGTTTTTATTTATTTATTTACTAGAATCGGGGTCTCTGTTGCCCAGGCAGGAGTACAGTGACACTATCATAGCGCATTGCAGCCTCCAACTCCTGGGCTCGAGCGATCCTCCTGCCTCAGCCTCCCATGTAGCCAGGACTACAGGTGTGCACCCCCACACCCAGCTATTTTTTTCATTTTTTGTAGAGACAGGGTCTTGCTATGTTGTCCAGTCTGGTCTCAAACTCTTGGCTTAAACAATGCTCTGGTCTCAAACTCTCGGCCTCCCAAAGTGTTAGAATTACAGGCGTGAGCCACTGCGCCCGGCCCATAGTGTATGTTTAAACGTGCCCTCCGGGGGTTTCTGATGGACACTGAGTTTGAGAACCTCTGGCTTCCTAAGATCTTTTCCTCTGAAGAGCCAGAGAATAAATATTTCAGGCTTGTGGCCACACAGTTTCTGTAGCAACCACTCTGTTCTGCTGTTGCAGTGTGAAAGCAGCTATAGATGATAATAAATAAGTGAATGGGTTTATTTATGGAGACTGAGATTTGAATTTCTTCTAATTTTTATGTGTTAGGAGATATTATTACACTTTTGATCTTTTCTAACTACTTAAAAATGTAAAAGCCATTTCCAGCTCCTGAGCCGTACAAAAGCAGGTGGTGGGCCGGGTTTAGGCAATGGTTTGCCAGCCCTCCATCAGACTGCTCAAGATTCATCCCCTGAAACTGGGGAGAGCCTAATAGTCTTAAAACACAGAGAGCCCCAGATTCTTTAGAAAATTGGAATTTGGGCTGGGTGTGGTGGCTCACATCTGTAATCCCAGCACTTTGGGAGGCTGAGGTGGGAGGATGGCTTGAGCCCAGGAATTTGAGGCCAGCCTGGGCAACATAATGAGACCCCATCTTTACAAAAAATAAAAATAGTAGTCGGACGTGGTGGCATGTACCTGTAGTCCCAGCTACTCAGGAGGCTGAGGCAGGAGGATCTCTTGAGCCCAGGAGTTTGAGGCTGCAGTGAGCTATGATCACGCCACTGATTGCAGCCTGGGTGACAGAGCAAGACACTGTCTCTGTCTAAAAAAAAAAAAAATGAAATTTGGGCCAGGCGCAGTGGCTCATGTCTCTAATCCCAGCACTTTGGGAGGCCAAAGTGGGTGGATCACCTGAAGTCAGGAGTTCAAGACCAGCCTGGCCAACATGGCGAAATCCCATCTCTACTAAAAATACAAAAATTAGCCGACGTGCTGGTGGGTGCCTATAATCCCAGCTGCTCGGGAGGCTGAGGCAGGAGAATGGCTTGAACCCGGGAGGCAGAGGTTGCAGTGAGCCGAGATCGTGCCACTGCACTCCAGCCTGGGCAACAGAGCGAGACTCTGTCTCAAAAATAATTTTTTAAAAAAAGGAATTTGATGTATAAGGAAGAAGGGTCAAATTGCTGCTGTTTGTTCACCTGCAGCACTTACCATGATAGGCCTGTGTCCAGGTCAGCTAAGAGTCAACTTCCTTAATGTCTCACTTTTAAAGTCTTGATTTAGTTTTATTCTTTGGGTAGATTTTTTTTTCCCATAAGTTATTGGGGTACAAGTGGTATTTGGTTACATGAGTAAGTTCTTTAGTGGTGATTTGTGAGATATTGGTGCAGCCATCATCTGAGCACTATACACTGCCCCATATTTGTAGCCTTTTATCCCTCGACCCCCTTCCACTCTTCCCCCCAAGTCCCCAAAGTCCATTGTATCATTCTTATGACTTAGGCAGATTGTTCATCTTCCCACTGAAAGGCAGTCTTCATTGTCCTGAAAAGCCTGGTTATAAGCTGTTCTCTTACCCGAAACACCAGCTCAAATTCCCAGGTGGCATCAGAGCATAGGAAGGTAACAGGACTGGTTTCAAGCTTCCTGCACGTGATTTGTGACTCTTTAAGAACAAAAATTCTAAATGCCATTTGTAGATGGAGCAACAGAATATCAAAAAGGTTAGAGGTGTGATGTCTAGAGCTACCTCTTAGCTTCCCAATTCTGTAATTTTATGCCACTTCCCTGGGTAACACGCTCCCTGGAAGGCCAGCAATCTTAGGGCCTGGCCAAGGGCCTCCCTCTTTCCTTAGTAAAAGTTAATAATAATAATACTGATAAAGGGCCGTGCGTGGTGGCTTACGCCTGTAATTCCAGCACTTTGGGAGGCCGAGGCGGGAAGATCACCTGAGGTCAGGAGTTCGAGACCAGCCTGGCCAACATGGGGAAACCCCATCTCTACTAAAAATGCAAAAATTAGCTGGGCGTGGTGGCACGTGCCTGTACTCCCAGCTACTCGAGAGGCTGAGGCAGGAGAATTGCTTGAACCTGGGAGGTGGAGGTTGCAGTGAGCCAAGATTGCACCACTGCACTCCAGCCTGAGTGACAGAGCGAGACCCTGTTTCAAAAAAAAAAAAAACAAAAAGGGCTGGGCGTGGTGGCTCACGCCTGTAATCCCAGCACTTTGGGAGGCCGAGGCGGGCGGATCACAAGGTCAGGAGTTTGAGACCAGCCTGGCCAATATGGTGAAACCCTGTCTCTACTAAAAATACAAAAATTATCCGGGCGTGGTGGCAGGCGCCTGTACTCCCAGCTACTTGGGAGGCTGAGGCAGGAGAATTGCTTGAACCTGGGAGGCGGAGGTTGCAGTGAGCCGAGAGTGCACCACTGTACTCCAGCCTGGGTGACAGAGTGAGACTCCGTCAAAAAAAAAAAAAAAATACTGATAATGACAGTGCTAACAGCAATAATGGATAGCTAACAAGTGTGGAGTGCTTATCCATCTTCTAGTCCCCACCTTCTTTTAGCCCAGGAGTTCGAGGCTGCAGTGAGCTATGATTGTGGCACTGTACTCTAGCCTGGGCAACAGAGCAAGGTCCTGTCTCTAAAAAAATAAAAGCATAAAAATAAAATAACCAAACTTTTTATTAACCTTCTACCCCCAGAGGGCCCCCTCCCTCAAATAGCTCATTAACTAGACCTGGTTTGCATGCCCACCCCCTCTAGGGACTGAGCCCAACTTCTGAGATAGGGACCCTTGAAAGAACTGGGGTTCTGTTAGCAAGAAGAATTAAGACAAGAGGATGACTTTTGGTGTTGACAGTGTCTGCCCCTGTTGTTTGTTTGTTTGTTTGTTTGTTTGAGATGGTGTCTCGCTCTGTCACCCAGGCTGGAGTGCAATGGCAGGATCTCAGCTCACCCCAACCTCTGCCTCCCAGGTTCAAGCAATTGTCCTGCCTCAGCCTCCTGAGTAGCTGGGACTACAGGCATGCACCACCACACCCAGCTAATTTTGTATATTTAGTAGAGATGGGGTTTCTCCATGTTGGTCAGGCTGGTCTTGAACTCCTGACCTCAGGTGATCTGCCCACCTCAGCATCCCAAAGTGCTGAGATTACAGCCATGCCTAGCCTTCTTTTTTTCTTTTTTTGAGACAGAGTCTCACTCTGTCGCCCAGGCTGGAGTGCAGTGGCGCATTCTTGGCTCACTGCAACCTCCACCTCCCGGGTTCAAGTGATTCTCCCACCTCAGCCTCCTGAGTAGCTAGGATTATAGGTGTGCACCACAATACCTGGCTAATTTTTTGTATTTTAGTAGAGATGAGGTTTCACCATGTTGCCCAGGCTGGTCTCAAACTCCTGAGCTCAGGCAATCTGCCCACCTCGGCCTCCCAAGGTGTTAGGATTACAGGTGTGAGACACCACACCCAGCCTTGGGTATGTTTTTATTAGCAGTGTGAGAAATGAGTAATACACGGATGGATCCAGGTAGAATCTGTGCCTGCAGTGGATTTGCATCACACCTGAGGAACCCTAAGTTTAGGAATCTTGGTCTTTTCAACCTTTACCCTGGATGGATGGAGACATTGTCATTATAATCCTTTCTTTTTCCTTTTCTTCTTCTTCTTTTTTTTTTTTTTTTTTTTTTTTTGTTTTTTTGAGGTAGAGTCTTGCTCTGTCACACCCATGTTGGAGTGCAGTGGAATGATCTTAGCTCATTGCAACCCCTGCCTCTTGGGTTCAAGCAATTCTCCCACCTGTCTCCCAAGTAGCTGGGATTACAGGCGCCCACCACCACACCCAGCTAATTTTTTAAGTGTTTGTAGTAGAGATGGCAGTTTCACCATATTGGCCAGGCTGGTCTCGAACTCCCAACCTCAGGTCATCTGCCTGCCTCAGCCTCACAAATTGGTGGGATTACAGGCATGAGCCACTGTGCCTGGTCCGGAGATATTATCGTTATAATCCTAATCAGCAAATAAATCTGTCTTCTACTATGTTAGCCCTATCTTCCAATGCTATTAGCTATACAAACATCCTTATAAAGACGGTCTAGAACAAAAGCTGACACAAGATGTGCAGAAATGTAAGAGACACATGGGGAATTGTTGCACAGCATAGAGAATCTTTCCTAAGGAAACTACATCTGAAACACACACAGAAAATGTATTCTTAAAGCAACAATAGTTCAGCATTAGGGGAAGAGGTTAAACAGACTGTTGTTGGGATATTCTTCTGTTTCTAAACATGTTTCTGAAGATCTTGGAATGGGAAGTGTAAACGTTCAACTTAAAATGTAAACTGGAACAAAAAGCTGCAAAAATTGAATATATGTTTTTATTAACTATGTAGAAACATCTAGGAAAACTTGGAAGGGAGACTTGCTAAAATGTTCATAGTCTTTCTCTGGGCAATGAGTCTAGGATCAACTGTTTTTCTTCATTTGGAATTTTTTTTTCCAGTTTTTCTATAATGAACATGTATTACTTTTATAATAGAAAATAACAAGATAAATTATTTCTGAAAGCAGTGCCCAGCATCCAGAATTTGGCAAAAACAGGAGAAGAAAGCATAAAATAAGCAGGGAAAAAGGTTTTCAGTTAAATTAGATGTCCAATTAAGAGATTAGCTTGGCTGCAAAATATCTTTTTGACAGACAATTAGTTCTGGGCAAGTCAAATGTTTCAACAGTGCGTTCTTCTGGGGCAATTAAAATAATTCATACTTGATGTGCGGAAATGTGATAATTGGGAAAGTTCCCCAAATGGCAGTTGAAACTGGGCTGGTTGTGTTTGGAGAAGTTAAGTCATGCCCTTGACAAGCCATCTATCTGAGTCTACTGAAGAGGGGTTGGGCTGGGGGATTTTAAGATGGAATTTTCCACTGGGCGTAGGAAGTGATGTTGGGAATGGAATAGAAGGGTCAACAGTGACAACATTAACAGCATTTATTGTAATATAAATACAGTTGGCCCTTGAACAACATGGATTTGAACCGCATGGGTCCACTTATACATGGATTTTTTTCTGTTTTTGCCACCTCTGAGATGGCGAAACCAATTCCTCCTCTTCCTCCTCTTCCTCAGTCTCCTCAATGTGAAGACAATGAGGATGAAGACGTTTATGATGATCCACTTCCACTTAATGAATAATAAATACATTTTCCCTTCCTTATGATTTTCTTAATCATATATTGTTTTCTCTAGCTTATTTTATTGTAAGAATACAGTGTATAATCATATAAAATACAACATATGTGTATATTGTTTGTGTTATTGGTAAGACTTCTGGTCAACAATAGGCTATTAGTAGCTATGTTTTGGGGGAGTCAAAAGTTATAGGTGGATTTCCAACTGTGAGGGGGTTGGCATCACAATCATTCATGGGTCAACCATTGTGTCAATAACAATCATACCACACATATTTTGAGTGCCACATGTTGCACTAAGCACTTATGTATCTATTAATTTCTACAACTATCCCGTGCAATAGATATGATTGGAGTTTCCTTCCGTCTTACTGATAAGGAAACTGAGGGCCAGAGAGGTCAATTGAGTTGTCCAAGGTCACACAGCCAGTTAGTAATGGAGCTGGAATCTGAATCCATGCAATCTGACCCTTGTTCAATGCTCCTAGACTTATGTGCTGGATTTTTTTTTTTTTTGAAATAACAATGTTTTATACCTCTATCTTTACTTTCCTAGATAAGGGCATCTGATTTCCCTCCATGGCAAGCAAGTTATGTTGTATTTGCTACATTTGAGAGGGAAAAAAGCTGAAGTTCAGAACAGATTAGAAATTTCCCAAGGCCACACAGTGAAAGAATAAGAAAGTTTCCTTTTTTAAATGGCGGAGCTTTTATATCAATGCTGTTTGTAAATTTTAGTTGGCAATGTCTGTTATATTCCATGAAACTGAATGAGAGGTGAGGTGGTATATTAGCCAAAACTCTCTCAGCTACATCTTGCTATTGTTCCATGCAACTTCAAAGCCCACAGATAGACTGGACTTCAAGTATGGCTGGATCCAGATGCTTAAATGATATGCTTTGAAATCTGTCTGATCTCTACTTCTCAGCTCTCTTTTCATCCATGTTGGCTTCATTATCAGGCCCTTTTCTTATGCCATCAGCAGCTGCTGACTTACCTCCTACCAGCTTAGTAATCCCAGGGGAAAATGAACTTACCTTTGCCAAAAGCACTGGCATAAGAAGCTGACTCTCATTGCATTGTAAGAGTCAGGTGCCCATCTCTGAATGAATTATTGTGGCTAAGGAAGTAGAAGAGGGTGATTAGTCAGTCCTGATCATGTGCTCAGCCCTAGCTTTAGAAGATGGTCCTATCCGAACTCCATGAATGAACAGTGAAGGAAGGACCATTGTTCAAAAGTAAGTGGAAATGCTGTTTCCAGGAAAGCAGAATGGGAAGAGGAAGCAGGGGGAGGGGGGAAGGGATTCAAGGGGTGGGAGCTGGAATGGAATTAGCCCTAAATAGTTGGAGTTTGGAGGGTGTAAGTAAGTGTGAGCTGAATGCCAAAAGCAGAGTTTGCAAGATGGTGTGTCAGCCCAGTTCTGAGAAACAAACTCCCATACAGGATTGCACATATGTGATTTTTATTAAGGGAAATGCCCTTGAGAGAAAGCAAAGAAGGTGCCACATAAAGCTGGGAGAACCTGAGACAGTAATGCAAGTCTGACTCTGAGTAAAAGAGAGAGGAGAAAAAAGTTAGGGTGCAAACACCATAGGGAAGTCCCTAAGCCAAAGCCAGGGACAGGGGAATCCTGTGTCTCCCGGGGAGGGGTCTGCTTTAGTGTCCCTGCCATGCTCAGTCATTAGCCAGGAGCACCTCATGGAAGGAAGCATATGGATTCCCCAGCGCAGCAGCTGGGGCCCTGGTTAATTATACTCCCAGTAGAGAGAGGTCGATGAGGCCCATTCTCAGGGCCAGCACGTGGTGAGCCATGCAGCACTGGCCTGGCAGAACATTTGTCTGGGTTCATACAGTATTTACATTAAAAAAATCAGGGCTGGGTGCTGTGGCTCACACCTGTAACCCCAGCATTCTGGGAGGCCAAGGCAGGCAGATCACTTGCGATTAGGAGCTGGAGACCAGTGTGGCCAACAAGGGGGAAACCTCATCTCTACTAAAAATACAAAAATTAGCTGGGTATGGTGGTGCACCCCTGTAATCCCAGCTACTTAGGAGGCTGAGGCAGGAGAATTTCTTGAATGTGGGAGGAGGAGGCTGCAGTGAGCTGAGATCATGCCACTGCACTCCAGCCTGGGCAACAGAGTGAGACTCTTGTCTCAAAAAAAAAAAAAAAAAAAAAAAAATCAGTTGCCAGCATTCAACAAACTGTGTATTTTACATCTTTAAAAACCCCTGGATTTCCTGCTTCTCTTTAAAAAATAGTGGCAGTCTGGCAACACTGGGAGTCCATTCCACAAATCTTGCAAAATTGAGTCCTCGCTGCCTCCTTAGATAGGGTGTGTGCTCTCTAGTTTGCCACAGTCTCCACCAGACCCAGTTGCCCTAATCTGTACTCTTCACTCATTTGTGTTACTTGTCTGCCCATGTGTGCATTTAAGTTTGCAACCCTTGCCTTAAATTCATCTGAGAAACAAACTATGGCAGTCAGGTTCAGCCATAGAATCTAATGGGAAGGAGCAAAGCTGGAGATTGAGCGACTAAGCTAGAGGTTGATAAAGCAGGAATGGAGCAGGTAGCTGGAGTCTGAGCAGACAGACTTCAGGGCTTGTCTGCCTTCCTAAGAGCTCCTTTGCTGGCTGGGTGAAGTCACTGAGAACCTAAGCAGAGGGTGTCAGTTCTAGCCTTCCTGGAGAAATCTTAGTTGAGATGGATGTTTAGAGCTGGTGGACACTGCCTTTGTGTCCAGCCAGTCTAGGAGTCACAGCAATATTTGGACACTGGTTGAAAGTTGTTTCATCCCATCCCACTTGCTCAGCAATTTGGACAAGTGTGGGTTTAGGTTATTTTAATTGGTTAATACCCTTTTGTTTAGGTGCTCTCCTTTCCTCTTCCACATGGTTCAGTAAGGCTGCCAATTCTAGAGCTCTTTCTTCTCCTATGAAAGTCATGGATGCCTTAGGCTGGGTTTTCCCAGAGGCAGATCCTGTAATGAGGATTTCCATGTAATGGTTTATTTGTAGGGTGACTCTGGGAAGCACCAGTAGGAGAATGGGAGTGTATTAGTCAGGGTTCTTTAGAGAAGTAGAACCAATAGAATAGCACACACACACACACACACACATATGCATATACATATATACACACACACACACACACACATATGTAAGCATATGGGGAATCCATATGCTTCCTTCCATGAGGTGCTCCTGGCTAATGACTGAGCATGGTAGGGACACTAAAGCAGACCCCTCCCCAGGAGACACAGGATTCCCCTGTCCCCAGCTTTGGCTTAGAGACTTCCCTATGGTCTTTATATGTATATGTATATATATATGTGTATATATATATACACATATATATATACACACACACACATACATATATATACACACACACACCCACACACATATATGTGTGTATGTGTGTATATATACATACACATACATATATGTATCTATATGCACTTATATATATATATATGTGTGTGTGTGTGTGTGTGTATGCAATTATGGAGGCTGACAAGTCCTAAGATCTGCAGGATGAGTCAGTAAGCTGGAGACCCAGGAGACCCAATGGTGTAGTTCCAGTCTGAAAACCAGTAGGCTTGAGATTCAGAAAGAGCCGTGTTTCAGTTTGAGTCTAAAGGCAGGAAAATTTTGACGTTTCAGTTTGAAGGCCCTCAGGCAGGGGGAGATCTCTCTGACTCAGGCAAGGGTTGGCCTTTTGTTCTATTTAGACCTTCAACTGATTGGATGAGGACCACACACATCTGGAGTGCAACCTGCTTTCCTCAGTCTACCCATTTAAATGTTAATCTCGTCTGAAAACACCTTCACGGGAACACCCAGAATAATGTTTTACCAATTATCTGGGCACTCAGCGTCCCAGTCAGGTTGACACATAAAATTAACCATCACAGGGCAAAATGAGACAAGGAAATCTAAACCAGAATAGAGCAAGGTAATGAGTAAGTTACTTCTATGGGCAGCCGGGGCTTGGTCCTTTTGGTGGGCTTTGGTTGATGGCATGGAACACACCTCAAAGTGTCCCACCTGAGTGTTGAGAAAACTGAGATATTTATCTTTCATCACTCATCTGACATTGACCAAGGGATGCTCTCAGGGACTTTGACACCCTTGAACTTCTGGCCTGTCTCGCTGAGGCCGAGAAAAGGCCTTCAGGTGGGGAGTTGCAGGTGCTTGCAGAGGGATGCCTTCAGCTTGTATGGGATGGGGAGGGTCCAAGGGACATGGGTGGCCATTGCCAGTGTCTGCTATGGTTGGTAAGTGGCACATATCTGGTCAAACATCAGGCTCTATCCACCCAGCAGTGTTGGACCTTGGAGTGGCACAGGCATCCGAATCTTCCCTGGGGATTAATTTATTGTGGTTCTTGAACAGAGAGGATATATATCTGGAGGTGCCAGCCTCTACTTGCCCTCCCACATGGAGAGAGATGGAGAATAAGGCTGAGCAAAGACAAACAGTGAAGAGAAATGGAGAGAGAGAGAGAGAGAGAGAGAGAGAGAGAGAGTATACATGTACTTTGAGGCAGTGAGTCCTGTTTCTAGTCCCTGGGGCTCTGGTTCTTTTCTCTTCCTGTCTTAGTCTGTTTTTGCTGCTGTAACAAAATAGCCAAGACTAGATAACTTATAAAGGACAGAAACTTATTTCTCACCGTTCTGGAGGCTGAGGAGTCCAGGATCAAGGCACAGGCACATTTTGTGTCTGGTAAGGGGCTCTGTTCCTTGCTTCTAAGGTGGTGCCTTGTGTCCTCTGGAGGGCATGAATGCTGTATCCTCATATGTGGAAGGTGGAAGGGCAAAAGGGCCTAAGTTAGTTCCCTCTACCCCTTTATAAGGCATGAATTCATTCCTTAAGGGCCAAGCCCTCCTGACTGAATCACTTCCTAAAAAGCCCCACCTCTTAATACCACTGCAATGAGGATTAAGTTTCAACATGAATTTTGGAGGAGACACATTCAAACCTTAGCATTCCCTTTCCGTAAATGACCTCAGCTGGATAAACCAGTATATTCGTTTCTTGATTAATTTAGCTAGAGTTAGATTTCTGGGCATGCAACCAAAAGCTCTTACTAACAGTTATTGTGGTGGGATGGGGATGGGGGGAAGGGAGATTGGGATTGAGAGAGAGATTGCCCTGGGCCTAAGAGCTTTCTCTCCTTATTACATCCCAGTGCCTGAGATTTAAGTTGCTAGAAGGAAGATGAGTTTATGGTGGAAATTTGTAACCGACCATTAACTAGAATGGCACAGCTAAGCCCCTGTGCCTGACCAATTGTTAGGACTTAAAGAAATAGCAATAAAGAAAGAGCTTTTAGTTTCGGAGCTTAATTAGCCATTCTTTTCCTTCCTGACTTTTAGTTTTATGACTCTAGCTTCCAGGATAGAATTTTATTGTAGTCAAATACAAATTAAACCCAAACAAGGACTCTCCCGTGTTTCTGTTTCTTCAATTTAAATTTATTCTTTGTAGGGTGACACTAA
Source organism: Pan paniscus (assembly GCF_029289425.2). Classification (NCBI taxonomy): domain Eukaryota; kingdom Metazoa; phylum Chordata; class Mammalia; order Primates; family Hominidae; genus Pan; species Pan paniscus. The sequence continues at coordinate 37,508,306 of NC_073267.2, read as the reverse complement.
GTACCACAGTATATGTCACAGGTAAGAACAGTAAATTTTTAAAAAAGAGAGACAGGGCAAGCATTTATCATTGTGATCTCTTCTCTAAACATAATGGGAACTTAGGTTAATTAAAAAAAAGTTAATGCCGTTGTTTTTTGCCTTAAGAAGGGTAGGGGTTTTATCTGAAGTGCTCTGAGAATTGGCACTGTAAAATCTGCAATGATGAGAAATAACAGTAGCTACCATTTGTTGAAAATCTATTAGTAGTATGCTAGGTCCTTAACCTTCAGTATCTCTAATTACCCCAAGACACTTGAAGGATGGGTGGCCTAAAGTTTCCATGTGTGCAAAATGATAGCTCTGAGAAGACTTAACCAATGTTTCAAAGATTAAAAAATAAAAAGGAATTGGAGCCAGTTTGCATTAAGACCTTTTGAACTCCAAAAAATCTATCTATGTGCTTCTGACTTGAAAAGGGTATGTTTTGCATGCTGGATATGGGTTTGGTGGAGGTGCTGGTGTATACACTGTATGTTTCAATGCTAGACATCGTGCTGGGTACTGCACTTAGTAGGCACCTGATCGCGTTTCTGTTCAGCAAATTCAGAATATGTGAGCGACTGAAACTTCATTAGGTTGAAGGGGAATTTATCTTTTCACTACGTCTGAGCAAAGGGTTTATTCAGTAAGGTATATTTATATTATATTATATTATATTATATTATATTATATTATATTAATTTGTGCCCCGTGGAAATTATATTTGTTTCTCTACAGATAACAAAGATTCTTATTTCTCTCTTAAAATTCAAAATAAAGAGTCTTACTGACATCTACCATAAATCCTCTGCTGTAACCAGGTAGAGTATAAATAACTCCATAAAAAGAGAGTAATGCTGTCTTGCGTTTGCACAGCACTTTACAGTTTAGAAAGTATTTGCTTGCCATGTCCCTTTTGATCCTCCTGATAGGCTTGCGGGGTAGGAAGGAGAGGTACTGTCATTTCCATCTTCCTGGTGGGAAACAAACATCTGGAGAAGTTGGGTGACTTGCCCCAAGGTGACACAATAGTGAAGGGTTCAAACCAGGAGTTAGTTTGGGTGTCAGAATGGGTCAGAGTGGGTTTGTCTTAGTTAGTTTGGGCTGTGTATTAGTCTCTTCTTGCATTGTTATAAAGAAATACCTGAGACTGGGTAATTTATAAAGAAAAGAGGTTTTGCAGGCTGTACAGGAAGCATAGCTGGGGAAGCCTCAGGAAACTTACAATCATGGCAGAAGGTGAAAGGGAAGCTGGCATGTCCTACATGGCTGGAGTAGGAGGAAGAGAGCAAAGGGGAAAGTGCTACACACTTTTAAACAACCAGATCTTGTGAGAACTCACTCACTGTCATGAGAACAGCAAGGGGGAAGTCTGTCCCCATGATCCAATCCCCTTCCCCCAGGCCCCTCCTCCAACACTGGGGATTACGATTCGACACGAGATTTGGGTCGGGACACAAATCCGAACCATATCAGGCTGCAATAACAAAATAGTATAAATTGGATGGCTTAAGCAACAGAAATCTATTTCTCACAGTTTTGGAGGCTGAGAAGTGCCACAATCTGGCTGATGTAGCTCCCAGCGGACCCTCCTCCTGGCTTGCAGAAAGCTGCTTTCTCTCTGCATTCTCACATGAGGGAGGAAGTGGGGGGTGGGGGGAGCGGAGGGAGAGAGGGAGAGAGAGAGGGAGGGAGGGAAGAGGAGAGACAGAGCAAGAGAGCAAGCCCTCTGGTGTCTTTTCTTGTAAGGATGCTAATTCCATCACGAAGACCTCATCCTCATGATCTCATCTAAACTAATAGTCTTCCAAAAAAGCCCCCCTCCTAATACCATCATAATGGAAGTTAAGGCTTCAACATATCAATTTTGAGGGGACACAGTTCAGTCCATTGGACTTAGAGTTCACACTTTCTGGACAAGATTTTGGAATGTTGTAAAGCTTTCTTCAGAAAAACAACTGATTTATTTTCCCCCAAGCATTTATAGCCCACTTTAGCAGCACTCAACTGCATGCCTCTGATCTATATGCTAATTTTGGATCCGCCTTATCTCTTAAGTAATCCAAGAGTTTGTGTGTGTGTGGATGCTCCTTGATTTGAAATCCTTATGTGCTTAGAACTAATGGGGTTGTAAAACACACTCCAGAATGTACCCTTCTCTAATTCAGCCTGCTTTTCTCCCATCACTCCACGTTAGCAGGGCTCCCATGCCCCGTTTTTGATCACGATTGATTGTCCAGCTCCAAAGCATCATCTGAACGACTTATGGTCTTTCTCCCGAGTGTTGGAGCCCAGGGTAGGCAGATGGGAGAGGGTAGGGGATTTGAACCGGGGAAAGACATTTAAATTTCCTCCTGTTCATCTTAGCTTAGGAAGTTACCTGCTGTCTGAAGGGTGTATCCCTATTTTATTATTTATTTATTTTTACAAAACCAAGGGAAACCAGCAATGAAACGCAAGAGGAGCTCCTCTGCCTCTGATTCCAGTAGCTGTGCTCTCAGTTTGGAGCAGCCAACCCAGAAATTGGTGGCCAGTGGCTAGGGTCAGGATGAGCAGAGTGAACGCGAGTTCTATGTCTGATTATAAAAATTGTACTTGCTCCTTATGGAGAATTTGAAATCTAGGGAAATTATAAAAATGTAAAGTGTTATCAGTCCTTTGTCAGCCATTGGGCTGGTTGGTCAGAAGTCATCATTGTTATAGACCCTCATTGCTTAATGAAAATTAATTTGTCAAATGATTTCCTTGATGATGCTAATATTTATTGAAAGGTTACCCTAGGCTGAGTTCTGGCTAACAGCTGTATATATGTATACTTTTATTTTCCAAGTGAAGAAACAGGCTCAGAGAGGGTAAGAACTTACTCACAGTCACACAGCAACTGAGTGGGGCGGCTAGAATTTGGGTTCAGATAGTCAGATATTAGAGTTCAGGTTTTTCATCCCTTCAACATCTACACATTTTTCAAGAAATAACAAGATTCACTTTTGGTTTGAAGGGGAGTGCATGGGAGAGAAAGAAAAGTACCAAATGGGAAAAAGAGAGAGCAAGGAAACCAAACTCCATTTGTGGTCATGAGCTACATTAAAAAAAAAAAAAAAAAAAAAAGCCAGGCCAGGGACAATGGCTGGATTATGCCTGTAATCCTGCCACTTTGGGAGGCCAAGGCAGGAGGATCACTTGAGGTCAGAAGTTTGAGACCAGCCTGGGCAATATAGCGAGACCCCATCTCTACAATTCTTTTCTTTTTTTTTCTTTCTTTGAATTAGCAAGGCGTGCTGGTGTGCACCTGTAGCCACAGCTACTGGGGAGGCTGAAGCAGGAGGATCGCTTGAGCCCAGGAGTTCAAGGCTGCAGTGAGCTATGATCCCACCACTGCACTCCAGCCTGAGCAACAGAGTGAGACTCTCTCTGAAAAAACAACAACAACAAAAACAAAGCAAAGCTGGTGGTTTCACATGAGTGTTGCTCCTTCTGGAACGGCATCACTGGAGTGGGTGCCATATTTTGATGCTGCTGCTGCCAATGATGAGAACATGGGCAACCTCTTTTGCCTGTAATTTTTTTTTTTTTTTGAGACAGTCTTGCTCTGTCGCCCAGGCTGGAGTGCAGTAGTGCATTCTCAACTCACTGCAACCTCCGCCTCCTGGGTTCAAGCGATTCTCCTGCCTCAGCCTCCCGAGTAGCTGGGATTACAGCCGCCTGCCTCCACACCCAGCTAATTTTTGTATTTTTAGTAGAGATGGGATTTTGCCATGTTGGCGAGGCTGGTCTCGAACTCCTGACCTCGTGATCCGCCCGCCTCGGCCTTCCAAAGTGCTGGGATTACAGGCGTGAGCCACCATGCCCGGCCAAGAGAGACTTTTCTACACTTTTTAATTATGTTATTTTAAAACAGAAAACTATATTTCCTATTTCTTAGTGTTAGAAAGAAAGAGAAATCCGTAAGAACAATCAGCAGCCTGGAGCATAGTTTGAGACTCCCACTAACAGAGCCAAGAGTCTCAAACTAGGCCAACAGGTACCCTTGGGGAACCCTGCTGTATCCCTGGGACATAAAAAACTACAGTACAAACATCATCATCTTCCTGGAGGATGAATAAACTTTAGTAGAGTAATAGTAATTTAAAACACATGTGGCACAAAATAGAACGCAGAGTTCACAAATACCTAAGGTAAAATAAGACTTCAAAGAAAATTTCACCCTTGCAGAGGTTATTTTGGGCTACACTCCACGGAGTATGAATTCATTCTCTTTTCCTCTCAGGGATAGTTTGTTAAGAGTTTGAAAACCACTGCTCTGGGCAAACTGCCCTCCGGAGTCACACACAAAAAATCAATCTCGTTACTAAAGATAAATTTTATTTCAATAAAAATTGTAATGAGCTTGATCACCTACCCTTTTCACCTGACTTGGCTACAAATGACTGCCAACTGTTTAAAAAAAAAAATCCAACCGACACTCAGAGCTAATATGCTATTACTTTTAAAGATTACAGACAGGCCAGGTGCGGTGGCTCACGCCTGTAATCCCAGCACTCTGGGAGGCCAAGTTCCTATTTCTTAGTGTTAGAAAGAAAGAGAGAGAAATCCCTCAGAACAATCAGCAGCCTGGAGCATAGTTTGAGACTCCCACTAACAGAGCCAAGAGTCTCAAACTAGGCCAACAGGTACCCTTGGGGAACCCTGCTGAGGCTGAGGCAGGAGAATTCCTGGAACCCGGGAGGCGGAGGTTGCAGTGAGCTGAGATCGCGCCATTGCACTTCAGCCTGGGCAACGAGAGCGAGACTCGGTCTCAAAAAAATAAAAAAATAAAAAAGCCTCTCTTGTGTCCTTGTCCCCAGCCTTCCAGCTCTCCTCTGAGGGAACCAGTTTTCAAGATGGCCCGCAACAATCCCTGCCTGCTGCCATTCACACCCTTGTTTAGTCCCCTCCCACGCTGGAAAGATCCATGTTGGGGCTTGTGTGTGACCAATGCCGCAGAAGTGATGTTATGTCACTTCCGCGATTACGTCATGAAAGACTGCAGCTTCCATTGTTGGCTCTTTCTCTTTCTTTCTTGGATCAATCGCTTTGGAGGAAGCCAGCTGCCATGTTTTGAGGACACTAAGGCACTTTACGGAGAGGCCTACGTGGTGAGGAATTGAGGTTTCTGTCTAAGAGCCAGTAAGGAATAGAGACAACCACACAGTGAGCCTGGAAGCCTAGTCTTCAGCCCCAGAAACGCTCAGATGACTGCAGTCCTGGCTGACATCTTACCTGCAGCCTCATGGGAGACCCTAAGCCAGAGCACTTAGCTGAGTTGGCTTGTGGATTCCAAATCCAGACAATTAGATGATAAATGCTTGTTGTTTTATATTTAGTTTTAGTTTTTGTGACTACATCGTAGGTGTATATATTTATGGGTTACGTGAGATATTATAGGCATGCAATGTGTAATTATCACATCAGGCTAAATGGGGTATCCATCATCTCAAGCGTTTTCCTTTGTGTTACAATCTAATTATTCTCTTTTAGTTCTTCTAAAATGTACGATTAAATTGTTTTTGATTATAGTCACCCCACTGTGCTAGCAAATAGTAGGTCTTATTCATTCTTTTTTTTATTTGAGATGGAGTCTTGCTCTGTCACCCAGGCTGGAGTGCAGTGGTGCGACCTTGGCTCACTGCAACCTCTGCCTCCCAGGTTCCAGGAATTCTCCTGCCTCAGCCTCCTGGGTAGCTGGGACTACAGGCGCCTGTCACCACGCCCGGCTAACTTTTGTATTTTTTAGTAGAGATGGGGTTTCACCATATTGACCAGGCTGGTCTCGAAGTCCTGACCTCGTGATCCACCCACCTTGGCCTCCCAAAGTGTTGGGATTACAGGAGTAAGCCACCGCGCCCGGCCTTATTCATTCTTTCTAACTATTTTGTTGTACTATCATGGCTCACTGCAGCCTCATTTTGACCTCCTGGGCTCAATTGATCCTCCCACCCCAGCCTCCTGAGTAGCTGGGACTGTATGCACATGCCACCATACCTAGATAATTTTTAAAGATTCTTTTATAGAGATGGGGTCTTCTTATGTTGCCCAGGCTTGTCTCAAACTCCTGGGCTCAAGTGATCCTCTCGCCTCTGCTTCCCAAAGTGCTGGGATAACAGGCGTGAGCCACTGCACCCAGTCAATGGCGTATATTAAAAGGAATGATGATCTAAATACTGATGACTAACATTTATTGAGTGTTTTTCCATGTCAGGCATTATATCAAGCACTTTACATGCATATCTCATCAGTAAAACATTTGCATTTTTGTTTCTTATCACTAGTAAATCCTTCTCCTCCCAGAAGCATTTAAAAATCCACAAACCATGGTTAACTTCCTGTGAAATGGCTTAGTGGGCAAAAATTCAGAATAAGGGGAGTGTGAGTCCATGTCTCCTGCCCAGAGATGAAGAAGTTTCTCTTTTCTGTGCATGAAGAAGACAATGGGATATGGATGACACTAAACCTTTGAAAGTTCCTGCTAACCTCCAGGTGGAAGGAAAGGGCCCACGGTGATCAATAAATGTGTTTGCTATTTTTTGGGTGAAAGGAAGAGAGCCTGCCCCTCTGTTGGGGTAGGTTATCCACGCTGTCTGCCTGGGGTCCAGATTCCTGGCATTGATATGACTTCTTGGCTCTCTTAAGCCCTGAATCTGCTTCAAATTCAGAAAGCCCCAAGACTTCTGGGCTCTATAATTACTCTGGGCTTTGGAGAATGGTTTCTCTTATGAGCAAAACAATGGTGGAAACTTGTAGCAATGAAGGAAACACACAAGCATGTAGAGGAACATTGCTGTTTGCTGATGATGCTGGTGGCTGCTTGGGTGAGATAAACTCTCCAAAGAGCATTGGCCCTTTTGTGGCTGCAGGATCTGGGTGAAAGAGATTCTTGTAGTCTATCCTATCACTAGACACTATCTGTCTTAGTCCATTTTGTGCTGCTATAACAGAATACCACAGACCAGGTAATTTACAATGAATAGAAATTTACTTGGCTCACAGTTCTGGAGGCTGGGAAGTCCGAGGTTGAGAGCTTACATCTGGTGAAGGCCTTCTTGCTGCATCATGGTGTGACCCAAGGCATCACATGGGTGAGAGAGAGGGTGAGAGAGAGCACCTACTCCTGTGAAAACCAACCCGCTCCCATGATAAAGGCATTAATCCATTCAGAAAGATGATGTCCCCATGATCCAAACACCTCTTGAAGGCCTCACCTCTCAACATGGTTGCATCAGGGATTAAGTTTCCAGCACTTGAACTTTGGGGAACACATGCAAACCATAGCAATATCTGTGCCGGATATTTTGTATTTGCTCCTTTACATCCACTGTCCACCCCCATTTCCTGCTTTGTACCCCAGGAGGCTGACTTCTATGGACTACATCACATGGGGTCTCCCATCCTCTTTTGGCTGCTTGGGTTTGGCCAATGGGGTGGGGATCATAGAATACTAGAAGGTGGGAGGAGAGAGGGATTCAGATATTTATTTCTGTGGCTCCTTCCTGTTGGGTTGCCATAGGTTGGAAGCTCCTGCCAGGCAGCTGTCTTTCCCTGAAGACTGTGGCTACTCTCCTTGGGTTCCATAACTATTTCCCCTCCAGGTCTAGGGGTAGAAATGGCTCCTCACTGCTGCTAGTTAGGGCTACTGCAACCTTCCTTTTTGTTTTTGTTTTTTTTTAATCCCACTTATACAGCTATATATAGCCCTTTGCTAAACTCTTTTTAGTTACCCCATTTGAGTTTACTATGTATTTCCTGCCACAACCTTGATTGATACAGCAGCCCAGAGAAGGGAAGCAATTAACTTTCTCACTCCTTTATTCATTCATCCAACCTCCCATCAACACTTACTCTATGCCAGGACTTGTGCTGAGGCTTTTAAGAATGAGACATGATTTCTTGTCTATGTCCCTGAGTTCTCAGTTGTTCACCCCAGAAACTGACTCTTACCAAAGAAAGAGAACACGCCGAAGGCATTGCTGAAGGCCCAGCCTTGGAAAACACCCCATACAAGGTAACTCCAGATAGCTTTATAGTGGCAACTCCTCCAAGGGCATGCGTTAGGGATAGGCTGGTCTGGGGACCCCTGCTCTCCCTGCAGAGAATTCATGGAAACCCAATAGGGCCTGTGTTCTTGCATCATGAGTCAAGGTGCCAAGAGAGATCACCTGATTGGCTGATCCAGAGTCACACGGTTGGGGGAGGGTATACAAAGTGGAGGGCTCACCACAGCGGTCAGAGATAAGGCTGCTCCTTGCAGCTCTGTTTTTTGCAATTCCTCCTGGACCCTCCCCAGTTCGGCCACCACCCTTGAGGCTAGCAAGGGTGAATTGTGTCAGAAGCATTCCATGCAAGGAAATAACAACTTGAAATCCAAATATATTCATTAGTAAGTAATGGAAACCTGAAATTGCTTAAACAAGATGGGACATTATTCTCTCACATTAAAAGGAATTTGGGGGTAGGTGAGTCTAGGGTTGGTTTATTCAGTAGTTCAGTTGTATCATCAAAGACCTGGGCTCTTGCCATCTTTCTGCTCTGACTTACAGAGCAACGGCTTAATTCCAGTCTTTTCCTCTAATGATCACAAAATGGGTGCCACAGCGCCATACATCACATCCTAACACAATAACGTTCAATGTCCAAAGGTCAGAGGAGAAAATGTGTCTTCCTTGTGTCCATTGTTGACAGCAAGGAGGAAATTTCCATCAACTCTCATTGGTCACAATGGGTCACATGCCTATTTGTAAGCAATCACTAGACAGGGGGTCAGTATTACTATGATTAGTTTAGGTCAGTCAAGATTCACTCCTTGAGGCTCAGAAGGGCAACTTCTCCTAAAGCATGTGACTGTTCAATACTTTAAAAATTATGGTTCTCGGCCGGGCGCGGTGGCTCACGCCTGTAATCCCAGCACTTTGGGAGGCCGAGGCGGGCGGATCACGAGGTCAGGAGATCGAGACCATCCTAGCTAACACGGTGAAACCCCGTCTCTACTAAAAATAGAAAAAATTAGCCGGGCGTGGTGGCGGGCGCCTGTAGTCCCAGCTACTCGGGAGGCTGAGGCAGGAGAATGGCGTGAACCCAGGAGGCGGAGCTTGCAGTGAGCTGAGATCAGGCCACTGCACTCCAGCCTGGGCGAAAGAGCAAGACTCCGTCTCAAAAAAAAAAAAAAAAAAAAAAAAAAAAAAAAAAAAATTATGGTTCTCTTAGCAAAGGAGAAGAGAGGCTCTTTTTTTGACAAGCAATGGTAGCATCTATCAAAGCATAAGAAAAGCTTGTGAGTGATGAGGTTGGAGACTGAGAAGGTTCCAGAACATGACATTCTGGTGAAGTAGGCAGGACCCAGGAATCTCAAAAGTGACCCAATGTCACAGAGTCTGTTGGTGGCAGAGGAATTGAGGCATCTAGAGGCATCTAGGCAGAGTGATTGAGGCATCTCACTTTCTACTCAGAAAAGGAGGCGTTTGCTCCACAAAAGCCTCCTGCTAATTCCAGGGACCTTTCGCTGTAGAGACAACTTTATGGCATCAGTGACAACTTTGGCCTCATTGTCCTGACAGAGCCTAGAATGGTGCTATCTTTGGGCTTCATATCTGTGAGGCACTCAGAAATGTATGAAGCATTTCCAAGTCCATGGTCTCATTTGCTCTCCACTTTGCAGTGGGGAAACTGAGGTTCAGACACGTGAAGAGACCCGATCAAGATCACATAGCTGGAGAGCAGGAAACACTGAGCTCAACCCCAGATATTTTAACCAAAGGTCTTAGTTCTCTGCCTTCGTGCCTTCTAGATAACTCCATACTGTCTGCAGGGTAGATCCTCAATCATGATGTATGAAAAGCATGAATGAATGCAAAAAAAAAAAAAGGTTTAAAAAAGCTGTGCAAGCTGGGCACAGTGGCTCACACCTGTAATCTCAGCAATTTGGGAGGCCAAGGTGGGAGAATGTCTTGAGGCCAGGAGTTTGAGACTAGCCTGGGCAACATAGTGAGACTCCTTTTCTATAAAAAATTTAAAAATTAGCTGGGTATGGTGGTGTGCATCTGTAGTCCCAGCTACTTGGAAGGCCTAGGTGGGAGGAGCACTTGAGCCCAGGAGTTCAAGACCAGCCTGAACAACCTAGGGAGAGCCCGTCTCTACAAAAATTAATATAAATTAGCAAGGTGTGGAAGTGCATTTCTGTAATCCCATCTACTTGGGAGGCTGAGGTGGGAGGGTTGCTTGGGCACAGGAGGTCGAGGCTGCAGTGAGCTGTGATCACACCACTGCACTTCCAGGCTGGGTGACAGAGTGAGACCCTGTCTCAAAAAATAAAGTAAAAAAGTTGTGCAAAGATAAAAGCCAGTTATGACTCTCATTGTGGACCCATAAATAAAGCAAAGTTATCAAATAGAGACGTGTGAGCTGCTGAATGGAACAGAACTCACTGGGTTTATGGGGCTGTGTCAGGCACCTCTGATAATGCCAGATATTTACTTTGCAGATGAATGACTTCATTTCTTGCCCCAAATGCATCACTGGTGGGTAATATTTATGCAGATTGGAAGCATTCTCCTTCCTTTATTTGGTCCTGGGCTGTTTGTAACCATTGGATATTTTTACCTTTTGACTTGACATTGTTCTTCACGGGACCGTGGTATGGGATGCATTTCAATAAACAATACCAAAGTGACAGATTTCGGCTTTAAATAAAATTGTGTTCCGTAAAGTGGGAGACAAAGGCTTATAACTCACTGTCGGCTGCAGACATTTTGGCAAAAATTATCTTTCAGGCTTTGATCTCCACTGTATCATTTTACTGAGTGGCCTCATGTGCTCTATCAATCAAACCCACTGAAGATGCAGGAGAATCACATTTAAAATCAAATACAAATCGTAGATTCATCTGCCCAGGAGGAAGAGAAATGTGTCATGAATCCTGCCTTCAGTCTTCTATGATTACAACGGAATTAGTTTTTGAAAACTCCAGAGGATGGTTTTCCACTTCCCAACTTTCATATTATTATTATTATTTTTGAAGGGGGTAACATTAGATGGGTAGAGAGGTAGATAAAGTGATTCAGCTGTGAGATCGGAGTCTCGCCTTCCATCTAACTGTAGGTTAGGGCCTTTTAATATTCCTCTGATGGAGATTCTTTATGTAGGAAGGAATGTTAAGAAGAAAGATGTTCTCTAACAAGAAAACATTTAGACAAAGAAGATATGACCTCCCTCACTCAATCTCGCCTGCTTTCTTGGCATACGTGGGAAGAGAGGATGAACTAGAAAGGAAATATTATTTGTTGATCTCCTTTCTTTGTCTGAGGCACATGCACAGGATGTCTCATTTGATAGTCACATGCCCATGCGAGGTGAACAATCCACACCATGCTTTACAGAAGGGGAAACTGAGGTCAAGAAACATGCTCATGGGCCGGGCACGGTGGCTCACACTTGTAATCCCAGCACTTTGGGAGGCCGAGGTGGGCAGATCACGAGGTCCAGCATTCGAGACCAGCCTGGCCAACATGGTGAAACCCTGTCTCTACTAAAAATACAAACATTAGGCCAGGTGTGGTGGCGTGCGCCTGTAATCCCAGCTACTCGGGAAGCTGAGACAGGAGAATCGCTTGAACCCGGAAGGCAGGAGGTTGCAGTGAGCTGAGATTGCACCACTGCACTCCAGCCTGGGCAAAAAGAGCGAAACTCCATCTCAAAAAAAAAAAAAAAAAAAGAAAAGAAAAACAAATATTAGCCGAGCATTGTGGCACATGCCTGTAATCCCAGCTACTCAGGAAGCTGAGGTAGGAGAATTGCTTGACCTCACGAGGTGGAGGTTGCAGTCAGCCAAGATCGTGCCACTGCACTCCAACCTGGGTGACAGAGCGAGGCTCTGTCTCAACAAAAAAAAAAAAAAGAAAAAAAGAAAAGAAACATGCTTATGGCTGCAGAGCTGAGCCCAAGTCTATGTGATTCTGAATAACATGCTTTTAATTTAATTAATTAATTTATTTATTTATTTATTTGAGACAGGGTCTCACTCTGTCTCCCAGGCTGCAGTGCCGTTGCACCATCATGGCTTGGCTCACTGCAGCCTTGACCTCCTGGGCTCAAGTGATCCTCCCACCTCAGCCTCCCAACTACCTGGGACTACAGGCACACACTGCCATGCTCAACTAATTTTTTTTTTTTTTGCATTTTTTGAGGAGATGGGGTCTTACTATGTTGCCTAGGCTGGTCTTGGACTCCTGCATTCAATTGACCCTCCTGCCGCGACCTCCCAAAGTACTGGGATTATAGGCTTGAGCCACTGTGCCCAGCCTAAAACTTTTGAGAAAGAATGCTTCTTGTTGATTGTCTCCCCTCTCTATTACCTTAGTGTCTGGCATATAGTAGGTGCTTGAAAGCACTTGTTTAGTGCCTAAGCCAGGGGCTGACAACCTTACTGTAAAGGCCCAGATAGTGGATTATTTGAGGCTTTGGGAGCCATGTGCTCTCTTGCAACCATGCAACCCTGCCGTTGTAGTGCAAAAGCAGCCACAGACAACACTTTATTTATAAACTCTGAAATTGGAATTTCATACAATTTTCATGTAATGACATATTATTCCTTTTGTCTTTTTCCCACTAACTATTTAAAATGTAAGAACTAGCTGGGCGCAGTGGCTCATGCCTGTAATCCCAGTACTTTGGGAGGCCAAGGTGGGTGGATGACCTGAGGTCAGGAGTTCGAGACCAGCCTGGACAACATGGTAATAAAGCCCTGTCTCTACTAAAAATACAAAAATTAGCCGAGTGTGGTGGCAGTTGCCTGTAATTCCAGCTACTCAGGAGGCTGAGGCAGTAGAATCGCTTGAACCTGGCAGGCAGATGTTGCAGTGAGCTGAGATGGTGCCACTGCACTTCAGCCTGGGCGACAGAGCGAGACTCCATCTCAAAATAATAATAATAATAATAATAATAATAATAATAATAATAATAAAATAAAATGTAAGAACCATTCTTAGCTTTCAGGCCATAGGAAAACAGGCAGCTCAGATTTGGCCTTCAGGCTGTATTTTGCAGATTCCTGGTCTAAATAATTACCTTAATTATCACACTAGCAGATACTAGCAGATACTAAGAACTAGTGTATCTCCAAAGTCTAGTTTGGTGCCTGGTACAAACATTCTTTCCCCAGGGTGGAGTCCTCTTGACCAGAGTGGAGAGTTACAGTGCTGGGGAAGAGGTGGAAGACATCTCTGCCTGGGGGTGGGGGGAAGGGCAGAGAAATCTCTTGGGGTTTGTTCTGGGGAAACTGGGAATTGTGGGAGAACTGAGGAGGCGGGAAAGGGGACTTTAAGAATATTATTGTGGGCCAGGCATGGTGGCTCACACCTGTAATCCCAGCACTTTGGAGGCTGAGGCGGGCGGATCACGAGGTCAGGAGATCGAGACCATCCTGGCTAACACAGTGAAACCCTGTCTCTGCTAACAATACAAAAAAGTAGCCGGCCATGGTTGCGGATGCCTGTAGTCCCAGCTACTCGGGAGGCTGAGGCAGGAGAATGGCGTGAACCTGGGAGGCGGAGCTTGCAGTGAGCTGAGGTCGCACCACTGCACTCCAGCCTGGGCGACAGCGAGACTCTGTCTCAAAAAAAAAAAAAAAAAGAATATTATTGCGGGTTAGGAATTGGACCTTTTATTACAGAGGTTCTCACTGGGGACTGAATTGTCCCGTGTGTGTGTGTTTGTGTGTGTGTGTGTGTTTGTGTGTGTGTGTTTTAAATCTGCAGAGAGCTTTTGGTTGCCCTAATGATAGGGATGGGGGAGTCATTACGGTGTGGGGCAGTTTTTTGAATATATATATGTGTAGATCCCAAATTCATATGGGTTAGAAGAACCATGATTATCAGAGTCTATAACCTTGTTCTATTTTTTTTTTTTTTTTTTTGAAACAGAGTCTCACTCTGTCACCCAGGCTGGAGTGCAGTGGTGCCATCTCGGCTCACTGCAACCTCTGCCTCCCCGGTTCCAGCGATTCTCCTGCCTCAGCCTCCCGAGTAGCTGGGACTACAGGCGGGTACTACCACGTCCAGCTAATTTTTGTATTTTTAGTAGAGACGGGGTTTCACCCTGTTGGCCAGGATGGTCTTGCTCTCTTGATCTTGTGATCGGCCCACCTCGGCCTCCCAAAGTGCTAGGATTACAGGTGTGAGCCACCACGCCCGGTCCAACCTTCTTCTATTTTATCTGCCTATTCTATTTTATATGTTTACATGTTCTATTTTACATGTAAGTGTTGAATGAACACTGATGTTTCCAAGAATGCAGCAGCTATGGTGTAAATCAAGAGAAGATTTGACTCTGTTTGGTATGGGAATTTATCAAGAAAGAGCCACTCTTTTGAAGAACATGGCACTCTCAGTAAAGCCGATGCGACAACACACCACTCTGTCTGCGTTTGTGACTGTCACTGGTTATTCTACACACACATGTGTGAGCACTTGTCTGCTTCACTCCGTCTTTCCTGGTGGAAACCCATATCATTTCTCTATATATTATTTCATTAGAAATCCTCATCATTTCATTTCTCCTTTTTATTATAATTAGGACACAATTGTGATTGGTTAGAAGAGTAGATGGGTTATAGGATCAGCACATTTTTTTTTTTTTTTCAGGATAGAAAAGAGAGCTTTTCAGCTGGGCATGGTGGCTCACGCCTATAATCCCAGCACTTTGGGAGGCTGAGGCTGGTGGATCATTTGAGGTCAGGAGTTCGAGACCAGCCTGGCCAACATGGTGAAACCCTGTCTCTACCAAAAATACACACAAAAAATGTACCGGGCGTGGTGGCACGCATCTGTAATCCCAGCTACTCGGGAGGCTGAGGCACGAGAATTGCTTGAACTCAGGAGGTGGAGGTTGCAATGAGCCAAGATCCCACCACTGCCCTCCAGCCTGGACTGTAGAGTGAGACCCCGTCTCAAAAAAAATAAGAGGGCTTTTCAGTTGTTGGTTAAAACATGGGACATTGGATCTGATGGCACCAAGAATGCCTGCCCTGTAACACTGTTTGAGCTGATGTGTGGGGAACTGCTTTTCGATTACTTATGGGTTGCTGAAATATACTTCTTTGAATGCAGAGATTGGGCCCCTGATTATATTTGGGAGGCAAAACCATCACCTTGTAGGCACCTGGCAGGGTAAAATAAATGGATGCTTCTTAGAGGCCAACTGCTTTCTCACTTCCTGTTTCCCTTTTGTTTGCAGCGTAAATCCAGATGCCTTTTACCTCTTGTATCACTGCTGGTTGTCTGAGAATTTTTTTTTTTTTTTTGGATGGAGTCTTGCTCTGTCACCCAGGCTGGAGTGCAGTGGTGCAGTCTTGGCTCACCACAACCTCTGCCTCTTGGGTTCAAGTGATTCTCCTGCCACAGCCTCCCAAGTAGCTGGGATTATAGGTGTCCACCACCATGTTCAGCTAATTTTTGTGTTTTTAGTAGAGATGGGATTTCACCATGTTGGCCTGGCTGGTCTCAAACTCCCGACCTCAGGTGATTCACTTGTCTTGGCCTCCCAAAGAGCTGGGATTACAGGTGTGCACAACTACACCCAGCTAATTTTTGTATTTTTAGTAGAGATGAGGTTTCACCATGTTGTCCAGGCTGGTCTTGAACTCCTGATCTCAAATGATCTGCCCGCCTCAGCTTCCCAAAGTGCTGAGATTACAGGCATGAGCCACCACGCCTGGCCTGGGCAGAGTTTTTAAAAATGCTTCAAACTCTCCTTTAGCTCAGTTTTGGTAGAGTCATTCCTTTCCAGTATGGTTACAATGGAGCTGCCAATCAGCTCAGGCCACACCCAGCCCACAGTCTCAGAGGGGCTGGGTCCCTGCTCTTTCTCTCTCCCTGAAAAGTGGCTGTTAATTTTCTCCTTTAGTCTCCTTTCTCCAGAAAGATATTTCCCTTTACCTTATGGGAGTTTGATAAAACTGGCATCTCCAGCCTTCTTTTCCTTATGTTGGTTTTTCTGCCACAAAAGGCCCAGAGACATTGTCTATGGAACGTTTGGCTGCGGCTGGGCAGGCATTTTATTCTATTGGAAAATTCCACTAGGATTTTCTATGACTACAATAGAGCATGGGTCCTCAGTCAAACCCTCCACCACTTATAAGAAGCTCTGTGACTTTGGGGAAGTGACTTAACCTCTCTGAGCCTCACTTTTTCTATTTGGAAAGAGTGATGGGATGGTAGGTTTTATGTGTTAACTCTTAGGGATACAGGGTGCACAGCTATTTGCCTAAACATCATTTTGGATGTGTTGGTGAGGGCATTTTGGGATGATTGTCATTTAAATTGGCAGATTGAGGAAAGCAGTTGCCCCTCCTAATGTGGGTGGACTTCATCCAATCCACGGAAGACCTGAATAGAATAAAAGTCGGTCCTTTCCGAAGTAAGAGAGAATTCCTCCTGCCTGAAGGTTTTTAAACTGCACCATTGGCTTTTTTCTGCCTTTGTACTCAGACTGAAACACTGCTCTTTCCGGGTTTCGAGCCTGCTGGCCTTAGGACTGGAACTAACACCATCAGTTCTCTGGGGTCTCCAGTTTGCTGCCTCACCCTGCAGATGACAGCACTTGTTAGCCTCCATAATTGCGTGAAATCTCTCTCTCTGTTTAGACATTGGTTCTGTTTCTCTGGAAAACCCCAATCAATACAGGCGGTGATCATATTTTGAGGATTAAATGATACAATGAATAGAATATGCTTAACACACAGTGAGTGCTTGGCACATATGATCTCCTCAATACACATCAGCTTTAACATGGAAATTATTATGTATCATTATACAAAATATAATAAGATTTCAAACTTGTGTTCTCTTAGATGTCCTCTAAATGATTCAATGGAACAAAAAACTCTTCACTCATTTTTGTGTGTATGCAAACTTAATGTCTTTCAATAAAATTTTCCAAGTTATTGTATGTTCACAAGGACATAATTCTGTTTGACTTCCCATCTTTCCAATACTAGTAGTGAGCCTCATTAGCACATGAATGCTGGTGTCTGTGAGATGTGCTTGCCTTCACTGTCCTGTTTGCCTTGCCCAAGGTGGGCGATGGAAAGGACAAGCCATCTATTATTGGTTGGAGGAAGGACCAACCATCTACTGTCTCAGTCTGCTCAGGCTGCCATACAAAATACCACATACTATGTGGCTTAAACAGGAGACATTTATTGTTCACTATTCTGGGGGCTGGGAATTCGAAGATCAAGATGCTGGGTGATTTGGTTCTCCAGTGAGGGCCCTCTTTGTGGCTTTCAGTTGGAAGCCTTCTTGTATCCTCACAGGGGAGAGAGAGAGAGCACGCAAGCATGAGAGAGAGTGCAAGAGAGAGAGGGAGAGATCAAGCAAGAGTGAGAGAGAGAGAAAGGTATCTCTGGTGTCTCTTCTAATATGGACACATCGCATCACCAGGACCTTACGCTTATGATCTCATCTAAACATAATCACCAAAGCCCCATCTTCAAATACCCAAATACCGTAACACTGGAGATTAGGGTGTCGGCTTCGACATATCAGTTTGGGGGTGGAGGCACAAATGTTCATTTCATAGCACTTCCTTTTCCAAAAATGCTCCTTAATCCCTCCCTGCCATCTTTGCTATTCTCATTTGACAGATGAGGAAATTAAGACTCCACGATGTGCCTTAGGTTGCCCATAGCTGTACATCTTATAAGTGCGAGCTCCCCAGAAAATTGCATTCATCCACAAGAGCAGAGTTAACCGCAGCATCATAGCCATCCAGGGAGAGTAATGCCCCGTTAAAAATAACAAAGCGTAGAGACCCAGCCTGAACTGAAGATGTGTCTGTGGTTGGGGTTCAGGGTTCTTTGATTTCCAGATCTACCACCCAGATATTTGACAAGTTACATCTACCTCTGGTGCTCATTTCCACATCTCTAAAACAGAAATAATAATAGTGCCTTTTTGTTGCTGAGAGGATTTTGTGGCGTCATGCAGATGAATTGGCTCTCAAGAGCCTGACTTAGTAAATGTTGGCTGCGTGTTGGGCATTATTAGCTAAGATGTACAAACAGCAGAGGTTTGGTTTGTATGAGTAGATCATATTCCTGCCTGTTGTCACTGAGGGAGAGCAGAGTCCTAAGGGGAGGGGACACAGGTCAGGAGAATTCTAGGGGGTGGGGGATGTTTCTGTCTGAGTTCTCAACAATGGGTAAATCTGGGAATCTCATGAGAGCTTCAGTGGGTAAATCTTGGAATCTCATGAGCAAAATGTGGACGTGAAGAAGGAAGAAAAGCTGCTTGGAGGATTGGTGAAGGAGGAGGGAAAGGAAAAAAAAAGGAAAAAAACATTTAGAGGGTGCTAAGTGCCACGCATTTTCCATTTTTGCATCAGTGAATTGTAAAATCACACTGCAAGGCTGGGGATATTATCCCCATTTTACAGATGAGAGAGAGGAGGCTGGGCAAGTTAATGAACTGGTTCAAAGTATCACAGCTAGAGAGTTGGAGCCAAAGTGAGATCGCACAGCTATGCAGACTCTAAAGCCCTTGTCTGTATATTGAATCAAATTTCCCCTTTTGCTGGCTTAGGTAAACTGAGGCAGGAAGTGATGAGAAAGGGTTAAGAGACATCGGCTGCTCCTTAAACATCTCCCTTCCCAGTGTCATTTGCCATCCATAAACTCTTTCCAAATGTGATAACGGTTTTGATTTTCCTGTCATCTCGATTTGATATGAGAAATTTGGGATTTCCAAATTGATGGAAAACTCGATTTTAAAGATGCTCAAAGGCAAACATCTGTGAAAAATCACAGGAACAATGTCAACATCTGTCCCTGTGAAAGGAAATTGCTGAGGTTCTCAATTTACAGCCAATCAATCAATCTTGGAGGCCAGGGTGCTTGCAAATTGAAATGCATGTTGAAGCTATAGGGATGGCTAATTAATTTAGTTTGTATGCCTATAAGATTTTTCATTGTTTCCAGTTAAAAAAAATTCTCTTTTGAATAGGAAATGTGTGCATATGGTAAAAAAAAAAAAAAAAATTAAACAGTACCAGAAAAAGTATACAGTGAAAATTAAGTTTGTTTTCCATCCCAACCACCAGTTCTTCTTCTCCAAGGTCACAAGTGTTGCTGGCTTCTCTTGAAACTTTCCAGAGATACAATCTTTATATAGAAAAACATATGTATATATGTCTCCTCCCAGTTTTATAAATGATAGCCCATTGTACATATTACACTGCATCTTGACTTCATTCAACAATATGTCTTTGAGGTTTTTGCATAGCAGTCCATATAGACATTCCTTATTCTTTTTATCAGCTGTGTAGTATTCCAGTATACAGATGTGTATAAATTAATCAGTTCCCTCATGGTGGACATTCAGGATATTTTCTGTCATTCTCCACAATTTATGCTTGTATGTCCATCTTGGTGTGTGTTCATCAGTAGGATGCAAATCTAGAGGTGAGCCTCCTGGGCAGATAGGGTGTGCATTTAAAGTATGATGCCTTCATGTAAAAGGAAGGTTTTCTTTTCTTTTTTCTTATTTTATTAAGAGACGGGGGTCTCACTATGTTGCCCAGGCTGGTCTTGAACTCCTGGGCTCTAGCAATCCTCCTGCCTCAGCCTTCCAAAATGCTGGGATTACAGACATGAGCCACCGTGCCTGGCCAGGTTTTCTTTGTTATCTTGGAGGGAGCATCACCCCCCTCAAGGAGATCAGATTGGTGAAGGTGGGATGCTGTGTCTGAGAGCTTAATGACTGTTCACAGATATTGTGGCTGCCCTTCTCTAATGTACCTGCTTCTTCAGGCCCAAAAGGTGGAAATGATGTTTGTTTCTTACTTCTTTGGGGCTTTGACTGTGCCATTGAGATTTTGTGCTCAGGGATAAACTACCGTGTATTTACAGTTACCTCAACCTGTGAGGTTTGATGCCTCTTTCTTTCTTTCTTTCTTTCTTTCTTTCTTTCTTTCTTTCTTTCTTTCTTTCTCTCTCTCTCTTTCTTTTCTTTCTTTCTTTCTTTCTTTTTCTTTCTTTCTTCCTTCTTCTTCTTTCTTTTTCTTTCTTTCCTCTTTCTCTCTCTCTTTCCCTCCCTCCCTCCCTTCCTTCCTTCCTCCATCCCTCCCTTCATTTCGCTTTTTTTTTTTTCTTGCTTTGTTACCCAGGCTGGAGTGCAGTGGCATGATCATAGCTCACTGCAGCCTTGAACTTCTGGGCTCAAGCAATCTTCCTGCCTTGGCCACCCTGGGATTACAGGTGTGAACTGTGGAACCCAGCCTTGGCCACTTTCTTTATTCTAAACTTCTTTGTTCCATACTTTGCTTCTTTTCCCTGATCCATCCCCACCAGCCTCCCTTGTCACTCCAGTGATAGGACACTCAGTCTTGCCAAGTCAATGTAAACCCAGATCCTTCTCATTTAAAACCTAGTGTTTTTGGTAAACAGTCAATTCAGGATTCTCACATCAATCTGAGTTTTAAATCTTGATTAGTTGAAAGATTTTCAAATCTTTGTCTTTCCACTTTGGTCACTGGCTTCACTGTGGGTGCTGTACCACTCAGACCTCTGTGCAGGACCACTGAGGCCCTCTCTCCCCCCAGCTACTGGGAGACCTGGCTGCTAACAGCTCATAGCAAAGTCCTGCCTCTGGCAAGAAGGCACCTATAGGAAGCCACCTAGTGCTGGGAAATCCTCCTCCCCTCCTAGGCATCCCATAATCCTGGAGGGTTACAAAGGCTCTGTCCCTTGCCCCTCCATATGGGAGTGTATTAGTCAGCATTCTCTAGAGGGACAGAACTAATAGGACAGATGTATATGAAAAGGGGAGTTGATTAAGGAGTATTGACTCACACGATCACCAGGTGAGGTCTCACAATAGGCCATCTGCAAGCTGAGGAGCAAGGAAGCCAGTCCAAATCCCAAAGCCTCAAAAGTAGGGACGCTAACAGTGCAGCCTTCAGTCTGTGGTCAAAGGTCCAAGAGTCCCAAAGCTGAAGAACTCAGAGTCCGACGTTCGAGGGCAGGAAGCATCCAGCACGAGAGAAAGATGAAGGCTGGAAGACTCAGCCAGTCAAGCCCTTCCATGCTGCTCTGCCTGCTTATATTCTAGCTATGCTGGCAGCTGATTAGATGGTGCCCACCCAGATTGAGGGTGGGTCTGCTTTTCCTAGTCCGCTGACTCAAATATTAATCTTTTTTGGCAACACCCTCACAGACACATCCAGAAACAATACTTTGTATCCTTCAATCCAATTAAGTTGACACTCAGTATTAACCATCACAGGGGGTGTCTCAGGGGTCCTGGCGACTGTTCCCCAGTGCCACTCCCCTCTCTGCCCAATGCTGCTTCCTTGCTTTCCAGCAGGTGCTCCTCCCAGTAAACCCCCTGCACCCAGATCTCCATCCCGCAGCTTGTCTCTCTAGAAACCTGACCTATGACAGGCTTATAAACACCACAACAGGGCATGGGTATGGGCCAGGAGAGCTACTCCTCTCATCTGCTGAGGGTCCTACCCCAGGACCCCTGGGGAGGGATGAGGTCCCTGTTGTTCATCTGGGTGATCATCTAACTCCTGATGAGCCCAGGAGTTAGAGACCGGCCTGGGCAACAAAGTGAGACCCCATCTCTCCAAAAAAAAAAAAAAAAGTCAAAAAATTAGCCAGATGTGGTGCATGCCCCCAGCTACTTGGGAGGCTGAGATGGGAGGATAGCATTAGCCCGGGAGGTTGAGGCTGCAGTGAGCTATGATTGCACCACTGCTCTTCATCCTGGGTGGCAGACTGAGACCCTGTCTCAAAAAAGTTGTCATGGTCCTATGACATTTTTTTAGGTCCTATTCAGGGGTGCAGGTGGAGGTGGTTTCTGGTTCTACCTGACTGTCTTCGTTCAGCCTGGTCCATTTGTTGACTCTGCTACCCAGAAGTGAAAGAATATGGCATCTTTCTCATCTCTATATGGTCCCCATGCAGTAAGGAGTTGACTTAGCCGGTCTGGGGAGTTCAAATCCTGCACATTCCAAAGAAAGCTCTGGCCCTTGACTGGCTCCTGGGAGATAACTGCCAAGTCTTTGGAACATTCTGCCTGATAAGAGTGTCTTTGTTTACCTATGGCCTCAGGCTGAGCTAGCTAGTCCATGCTAACAAAGCAATTTATGGTGAGTGCCTGTTTTTGTATGTGTCAGTTTGACCTCTAGAGGGGCTGGAGACTGAGTAACAAAAGTCACCCATGCAGGTGCTCCATGCCTGGGTGATGAAATGCTGATAAAACCCCTGGACACCAAGGCTTGGGGGAGCTGCTGTGGCTGGCAGTACTTTGTATACATTGCTAATTGTCTCTTATAGCTTGGCTGTGTCCCCACCCAAACCTCATCTTGAATTGTAGCCCTCACAATTCCTATGTGTTGTGAGAGGGACCCGGTGGGAAGTAATTGAATCACAGTAGTGGTTTCCCCATACTGTTTTCATGGCAGTGAATAAGTCTCACAAGATCTGATGGTTTTATAAGGAGAAACCCTTTCACTTGGCTCTCATTCTCTCTTTGCCAGCCGCCATGTAAGACATCCCTTTGCTCTCCCTTGCTCTTCTGCCATGATTGTGAGGCCTCCCTAGTCACATGGAACTGCGAGTCCATTAAACCTCTTTCTTTTCATAAATTACCCAGTCTCAGGTGTGTCTTTATCAGCAGCATGAAAACAGACTAATACAGAGCATTAGGAGCTATCCTTCTAACTCCACTGGGAGAAAACTACTGGAAACTTACCCCTGGTCTCTCTTGGAGAGACCTATGCATCTTGTGCCTTGGTTGATTTTAATCTGTATCCTTTTAGTGCAATAAACAATGTTCATGAGGACAATGGCTCTCCTGATTCTGTGGGTCCTTCTGGCAAATCAATGGGCCTGAGGGCGGTCTTGGAGATCCCTGACAAAAGTCACTGTAGCCAGGGACCATCTTCTGTTGAGCTTATTTCAGAGGAAGATGTCATAGGTAACGGGCGTTGGGGGCACCCTGGTTCCATTTGTTGACTCTGCTACCCAGAAGTGAAAGAATGTCGCATCTTTCTCATCTCTGTATGGTCGCCTGCAGTAAAGAGTTGACTCAGCAGGTCTGGGGAGTTCAAATCCTGCACATTCCTAAGAAAGGTCTGGCCCTTCACTGGCTCCTGGAAGATAACCACTAAGTCTTTGTAACATTGTGCCTGATAAGGGTGTCTTTATTTACCTTTGTTCTAGTTCTTGTTCTAGGTGCTGGTGATAGAACTGTGAACCAAAGGTCATTGCCTTCAAGGAGTTTATATTCAAGTGGAGAAGATGGACAACCTCCCCTCACAAACAGACTCTGAAACCTGATAAATAAATATTAGCATTCAGTGAAGTGTTAATGAGTTTCTGTGAGCACATACAATCCTTACCAGAGTTTATCTCATCCTGCCTGAGCTAGCCCCTGCCTCCCTCCCCAGCCCACATATTTTGCCACACCCTTTTCATTCCTCCCAACATTCCAATTCCTTCAACACATGGAACTCCTTCTCACCCCAGGGCCTTTGCACATGTTACTATCTCTGTATAAATGCATTCCTCTCACTTGACACCTGGATAACTCCTCATTGTCCTAGTCTTAGCTTAAATGTCATCATCTGGCCAGGCATGATGGCTGACACCTGTAATCCCAGCACTTTGGGAGGCTGAGGTGGGAGGTTCGCTTGAGCCCAGGAGTTAGAGACCAGCCTGGGCAACAAAGTGAGACCCCATCTCTACCAAAAGAAAAAAAACATCAAAAAATTAGCTGCATGTGGTGCTGCATGCCTGTAGTCCCAGCTACTTAGGATGTTGAGGTGGGAGGATCATGTGAGCCTGGAAGGTCGAGGCTGCAGTGAACTGTAATTGCACCATTGCACCTTATCCTGGGTGACAGAGTGAGACTGTCTCAAAAAAAAAAAAAAAATTCATGACCTTGGGGAAGCCCAGTTGGATACTCTCCTCTTTCCCCAGACCAGCTGGATCTACCATCATAGGCTGTTATAGCATGCATCCAATTCTCTCTCTCTTTCTCTCGCTCTTTTTTTTTTTTTTTTTGTAGAGATGCAGTCTCACTATGTTGCCAGGGCTGCTCTTGAATTCCTGGGCTCAAGCAATCCTCCCACCTCGGCCTCCTAAAGTGCTGGGATTACAGGTGTGAGCCACCATGCCCGGCCTGTTATCTTTCATTTTTATTTCAGTCATCATTCTGAGTGGCTGAGCATATGGATGTGTTGATTGTTGAAATAAATCATTTAGGCAAATTGTTACGGGCCCCATCTAAATTCAGAATCCAGCCCTGGATCTGGTCTGTAATTCTTCCCAGCCACACTCTTCCCTGTTGGAGTCCGAGTTCTCCACTCCAGACCTGCAGCAGGAAGCTTTCCAGGGACCAGCCAGTTCCACCGCCTCCAGAGCCACCCCTCACCTGCTGACCTCTTCCTATGTTAGCTGCCCCTCTCGCTGCCTGCTGCCCTTCCCCGGGCCAGCTGATACGAGAGTTGGTGATTACTTGAAATGCTCCCCGCAGAAGATAAATGAGAAGGGAATCTCAGCAGGCATTGAGCTCTGTACCTAACGACTGGCAGTTGGGGCTTCTAATTTTAGGCCTGGGGAGGAAGCTGATTTCTGTGATGAAGGTGGCCGCACGCTTTATCAAGGGCCAATTTAGCAAAAATCTAAAATGTATATGAAGCTGTGGTAAGTCTGGATTTTCTTGGTATTTATGCTGGGAGGTTACTTATGAGCGTTTGCTGTGTGACCACATTGCGGTATTAATCATAGGTGGCATTATAATTCTCTAAAATAACAGCCATAAGGCATCAGGGCAATTGAGGTTTGTATTAAGGGAATGGTCCTTTTTTTTTCTTGCTGAAGTTAGGCAGCATGAGGCTGGTGTGTTTTTCCTTAAGGCACCAAGGCATCTAAGGGTTTGCACTGGGAATCCCTGGGCTCTCTGAGCCCTCTGGGTCCCTAGGATCTTCTACTTGCCAACACAGCCTTGGGTTCTCTGCTTCCTGTTGGGGTGACAGGAACACATTGGTGGTCTCTGATGGATATACCAGGCGCTCTGCATAATTTTTCTGCTTGCTTCCAGGGGTAACTCCAGCCCCATCCCTTGAAGGTGAATTTTATGTTATATATATATTTTTTTGCTTAGGCAAGTTTGATTTGGGTTATATTTTCCTCATAAAGAATCATGACTATTGCAAATCATTATATAGAAAAGTGATTTTATTCTTGAGCCTGAGATATTCACAGTGAAAATGACAACACATTATTTCTGAGACACCTGCTGGGGGCATCCACCACTTTCCCCCAACCCATTCTCTCTATTCACCTCCAACCAATTTTATCCAAAAGCCAGCTCGGCTGACTGTACAACCACAAGGGATTTAGAGTGAGATGGATATGGCATTTATCAGCTGAATGATCTTGGGCATAATACTCAAACCTTCTGTGCCTCTGTTTTCTCATCTTTAAACGGGGATAGCACAGGGTTGGTGTGAGGAAAAAATGAGTTATTATTGTCATAGTAATATACTAATATATAGTTAAATATAATTCTATCTGTCAGATGTAGACAGGGGTGGAGAATGCCTTGGAAGTCATTTCTTCCTACAGAATAAGTGATATGGTTTTGCTGTGTCCCCACCCAAAACTCATCTTGAATTCTAGCTCCCATAATTCCCATGTGTCATGGGAGGGACCCAGTGGCAGATAATTGAATCATGGGGGCAGTTCCCCCATACTGTTCTCATGGTAGTAAATAAGTCTGATAAGAGCTGATGGTTTTATAAGGGGTTTCCCCTTCTGCTTGGCTCTCATTCTCTCTTGCCTGCTGCCATGTAAGACATGCCTTTTGTCTTCCACTATGATTGTAAGGCTTCCCCAGCCATGTGGAACTGTGAATCCATTAAACCTATTTTTCCTTATAAATTACTCAGTCTGGGGTATGGGGGTATGTCTTTATCAGCGTGTGAAAATGGTACAATAAGGAAGTACCTTAAGGTTAGACAATAAGTACAATAAGGAAGGAAGACCGCAATCCAGTTTTGTCTCCCAGAGGCTTGGCACAGAAAGATGGTAACCAACGCTTTGTCTTGGACAATCCCTCCTACTTGCTGGGGAGACAATGGAGCAAATCCAGCAGAAGATGGAGGGGAAGTGCTGGTTGAGTTGCTTGGCACCCCTTGCCTTTTTTCACCCTCTTCCTCAGCTCCCTGATCACCATACTCTCCCTGTGTCTTTTGGCTCCTGAGATCAGTTGTTGATGAAATGCTGGGCTGGGCTCACTCCCAGAGTGGGAGGAAATGGATGTGGGAACCCTCTTGGGGAGATGGGCAGTTACCAGGGCCCAGAGAACCAATGAGGGCTTTATCCTGCAGTCAGAGTTCAACACCAGCCCTTCCCAGAATCAATCACACCCTCCTTTCCACTATTTCACTGTCTGCCGTGGACTAACAGACAGTGCTTGTGTTGCCCTCAGATTCATAGGCTGAAGTCTAACCCCCAATGTGATGGTATCAGGAGGTGAGGCCTTTGGAAAGTAATGAGGTCATGAGGGTGGAGCCCTCATGAACAGGATTAGTGCCCTTGTAAGAAGAGATATGAGAGAGATGATACCTGTCTCTCAACCACATGAGGACACAGTGAGAAGGCAGCCATCTGCAAGCCAGGAGAGAGTCCTCACCAGACCCTGACCATGCCAGCACCCTGATCTCAGACTTCCCAGCCCCCAGAACTGTGAGAAATAAATTGCTGTTGTTTAAGCTTCACAGTCTATTATAATTTGTTATAGAAGCTCAAGCTAACTAAGACACTACCCTGACACTCTATTTCAGAAATGACAAGGTTTGGGCTGGGTGTGGTGGCTCATTCCTGTAATCCCAGCACTTTGGGAGGTCAAGGTGGGTGGATCACCTGAGGCCAGGAGTTCAAGACCAGCCTGGCCAACATGGTGAAACCCTGTCTTTACTAAAAATATAAAAATTAGCAAGCTGTGGTGGTGCACACCTGTAATCCCAGTACTCTGGAGGTTGAGGCAGGAGAATCACTTGAACCTTGGAGACGGAAGTTGCAGTGAGCCGAGATCATACCACTTGTACTCCAGCCTGGGTGACAGAGTGAGACTCTGTCTCAAAAAAAAAAAAAAAAAAAAGATGAGATTTGACTTCACAAACTAAAACTTTTGTTCAGAGAGAAGAGGAAAATGGAGGGTGGGGAATACCACCCATGCTCCCAAAGATATGAGACATAGAATTGATCTAAGTGCCACAAAACAGAATTTTTCTGACTCCATTCTGTTTCTCCTGTGATAATTCAGCGCTTTCAAATTCCTCTCAGATGGTCCTGAGAATCCAGTGGGAGTTTTCTTTGTGCTCCAGAACATAGTGGCCTCTTGCATTCATCCCCTACCAGAAATAATGTCTCATTCACCAGCTATTTTCTCAGCCAATAATTTTTGTCCACCCCCATTCCTCCTTCAGAAACTTGCCCTTCCCAGGGCCCTAGGAGATCCAGAACCCCATAGGATTCTTTTGGCTCTGGCCATGGCTGTGTACCAAGGGGTTGGATATGGGATTACAGCCAGGCCATGTGGACTCTCTCCCAGAAATTTGGAGTTGAAAATCTCTGAGCTTATCTCTGGAAGGTGCTTGAAACTAGAGGGGGATAGAAAGTTGGTGACAATATAGTCATGTTTGGCCTGTGGACAATTGCAATAGAAAAAACTGATATGCAGGGTGATATGGTTTGGCTGTGTCCCCACCTAAATCTCAAATTGTAGCTCCTGTAATTTCCACATGTCATCGGAGGGACATGGTGGGAGGTAATTGAATCATGGGGTGGGTTTTTCCCATGCTATTCTCGTGATAGTGAATAAGTCTCACGAGATCTGATGGCTTTAAAAAGGGGAGTTCCCCTGCACACACTCTCTTGCCTGCCACCATGTAAGACGTGACTTTGCTCCTCATTCATCTTCTGCCATAATTGTGAGATCTCCAAAGCCGTGTGGAACTGGGAGTCCGTGACAACTCTTTTTCTTTATAAATTACTCAGTCTTGGGTATGTCTTTATTAGCATTGTGAAAACAGACTAATACATGGGGGGGTGGAGAGAGAGAGAGGGAGAGAGGGAGAGGGGGAGCGAGAAGATGGGGGAGAGAGAGTGAGAGAGAGAGAGAGAGAGAAAGAAAGAAGAGATTGAGAACACAATACAGACTTAGGAAGGACAGACCGGGAGCTCCCAGAAAGACAGAGACAGGCTGTGTTGACTCCTGCTATCTTTCTATCCCAAAACCCTGCTGTGCTTTCTGACTTTGGTTTTGTGGGATGCTTTATTTAATAGGTTGAACTGTGTTCTCCGAAGAGATATGTTGAAAGCCCTAACACCTCAGTACCCCAGAATGTGACCTGTGTTGGAAACAGGGTCATTGCAGATGTAATTACGAAGATGTGATACTGGAGTAGGGTGGGCCCTTAATCTAATACGAGATTGTCCTTAGAAGAAGTAGGAAATTTGGACACAGACCCACAGGGAAGACCCCCTTGTGACAATGGGGATAGCGATTGAAGTTCCATTTTAATGTACGTGCTGCTGAAGCGAGCACAAGGTAGAGATTGAAGTGAAGCTGCTACAAGCCCAGGAATGCCTATGGTTACCAGAAGCCAGGAAAGGAAAGGTTGGGATCTTCCCCAGAGGCTCGGGGTACAGCTCTGTGAACCCCTTGATTTTGGACTTCTTCCCTCAAGAATTGTGAGAGAATAAATTTCTCTTGTTTCAAGCCACCTCGTTTGTGCTGTTTTGTTAATCATCCTTAGGAAATCAATATGACCCTTATCCTTCTTGAATGAGCTCTGTACCTTATAATGAGATTATTGCAGTCTAAAAATCTACAACTAGTTGCAGGAACATCACAGACAAGGGAAAGTTTGAACCACACCATGGGTGAATGACAAGATTGGAAAAGAAGGGCACTTCACCTCTGTGGTATTCTTTGCAAAAACTCATGACCTGAGTCTAATCATGAAAAAAGAAAAAAATCAGACAAACTCAAATGGAGGCTAATACGGCTTGGCTCTGTGTTCCAAATCTCATCTTGTGGCTCCCATAATTCCCACGTGTTGTGGGAGGGACCTGGTGGGAGATGATTGAATCATGGGGACAGGTTTTTCCCGTGCTGGTCTCGTGATAGTGAATTAGTCTCATGAGATCTGATGGTTTTTAAAAATGGGAATTTCCCTGCACAAGCTCTTTTTGCCTGCTGCCATCCACATCAGATGTGACTTGCTCCTCCTTGCCTTCCACCATGATTGTGAGGCCTCCACAGCCACGTGGAACTGTAAGTCCAATAAACCTCTTTCTTTTGTAAATTGCCCAGTCTCAGGTATGTCTTTATCAGCAGCATGAAAATGGACTAATACAGAGACATATCCTGCAAAATCCGTCCCCAGTACTCCTGAAAACTGCCAAGATCTGTAGAGTTAGAGTTAGAATACCTTTTGTTGTTGAAGATGTGAAGGAAGTATGCATGTGAATTGACGGCTGAATTCACTTTTGTGCCATTTTTGTAAATACGATAGTTTTGTACAACCTTAGAAAAATAAGGAAAGGCTGAAGAAGCTACACATTTGGTTTGTGTGGTTTCTAATGTAGTTTTATTTTACATTAAAAGGTTTAGACAATGGGTCCTCATGGCAGTTGCTGGTGACTTACCTTGTAGTTGTAAAGCTGGGTTCTTGTTTTCTTTTTCTTCTAAATGAAATTATTATTATTAATTATTATTAATTATTATTATTATTATTATTTTGAGACAGCCTCTTGTTCTGTTACCTGGGCTGGAGTGCAGTGGTAAGTCGTAGCTCACTGCAGCCTTTAACTCCTAGATTCAAGGGATCCTCCCATCTCTGCCTCCCAAGTAGCTGGGACCACAGGCAGGTGCCTTCACACCCGGCTAATTTTTAAATTGTTGGTAGAGATGAGGTTTCCGTATGTTGCCCAGGCTGGTCTCTAACTCCTGCGCTCAATCGATCCTCCTGCCTCAGCCTCCCAAAGTCCTGGGATGATAGGCGTGAGCCACTGCACCTGGCTGAGGCCTTGTTTTCTTGCTGGCTGTCAGCTGGGGACCTCTATCAGTTCTAGAGGCCACCTGCATTCTTTGACATGGCCCTGTCACAACATGGTAGCTTACTTCCTCCTAGCCAGCAAGGGAGTCCCTAAGTCTCCTAAGGGGAAATCTTATTTGATGAAACACGATCAAGGGAGTGACATTCGGCACCTTTGCCATATTCTATTGATTAGAAGCAGGTCACAAGTTCCATCGTCTCTCAAGCGGGGAGGCTTGTACAAGGGAGTCACCTTAGCTGTGTGCAATCAGGAATACAGCCCAGGGGCCGTGCCTGACAGTTAAGAGGACTCAGGGTGATCACGCTGATCAATATGAAGTGGGTTAGGCAGCTGCCAGTGCTAACTTCTGTTTGGGAGTTTTCCAAGAACCAGCCCTACCCATGCGTATCTCTCTGGGTAAACCTCCTGAGACTTGGGAGTCACCTTAGCTGTTAGAACCATTTTTGGAACTTACCAGCAAAAATGACAGCCCAGGGTATTCCAGGCAGCTGCTTCTCCAGCTCCAGGCAGATGATTTTGGCCCTGCCTTGCAACAGAAATGGAATCGTTTCGAGGGGATGGTCTCCTCGCTCTGGATCCAGCAGCAGCAGATGCTCCAGCCAAAGACGTGTGTCCACTCTGAGCAAGGTTGAGAGAATCAAATTAATTTCTTTTATGACCCGAGGCAAGCTTGAAATTGGCTCTTCCGAGATGAAAAGGGAGAGGCAGGAGTGGCTTGCCCGGCTCCCTACTCTCATTCTCCTCCCGCCTCCACCTCCTTCCCAGCAGGGCTCCAGCAATTTAATCGGGGTGGGATTCCTTCCACCAAGCAAGGCAGTCTGTCACGCGCCGCTGCAGTAGGGGCCATGCCAGAGACAGCTTTTCGAAGCGGCATCTGTGGGCAGACATTTGGGCAACCCCACTAGGCTGGCAAGCCCTGGTCAATTTTTAGTGACCTCTTAGAAGTAGATGGCAGGGACTGTCAGCCGTGCCGGAAGTGGGAGAGAGCAGAAGGGGTCAAAGACAAGCCTCGGCTGGGAAGAGCATCTTTGTGGTCCTGTAATTGATGACTGGGGTGGGGAGCATTGAAACGTTTCCCCTGAATCACAGCCTTCAGTGAGAATGGCTTTGCCTTCTGTTTGGACGGTGTGTTGAGAGTAGGGTAACCATATGTCCTCATTTGCTGCAACAGTCCCTGTTACGACTGCTTTCCTGGTTTTGCCTGTCTCGAAAGCATTCTGGTTTGGGCGATAACTTATAAGGTCATCCTAATTCTGGGTTTCACAGTCTCAGCACTGTGGACATTTTGGGCTGGATAATCCTTTGGGTGAGGGTTGTCCTGTGCACTGTAAGGTGTTTAGCAGCATCCCTAGGCTCTGCCCACTAGGTGCCAGTAGCACAACCCCCTGCCCCATTGTCATTGCCAAATGTCCCCTGAGGGGAGGAGGAGGAATCACCCCTGGTTGAGAACCATGGCCCTTTTTTAAGGGCACTGTTGAATCCTTCCTTCTGATACCATCTGGGGGTAACTTGAGTACTTGGTTCATGTTCTGGAAGGAAAAACTCCACATAGTGCTTCTGGGTTCATTTAGCCTATGTAAGCTTCATTTTTCTGTTTCTTAGACCAGTATCTCACTTTTTGGGGGGAGAGGTGGGACCTCTCCTCCATTCTCAGCCCATGTGTTTTGGGTGACTCAAGAGACTGGGTTTGGCAGATGGGAGAATGCCATTCTGGCTGTTGTGATTGATTCAGAAACCTGCCTTTAAGGTGGTTCAAAGAGCATCAGTGGCAGGACTTCTGTTAGGTGGATAGGGAAAGAGGGGTTCTCTTTTTGCTGGGGTTGCAAACCTGGTAGGGTGGAAACCGGGAGCTGCTGGTGGTCATCTCCACACCCTGGGGGAGAGCCTGCCTGAGAAGGAAATCACAGGAGAGCCGAGCTGAGAGAGGAGAAGGAAAGCCGATCACACTGCCTAACAGCCTGTATCCCCTCCAACCTGATGACAGATCTCACCTAGAGTGAATTTCTCAGTGAAGCCAGTTTGACTTGAGTTTCTGTCAACTTGCAACTCAAAAAGGCCATGTGTTGCCGTGAGGTATTTCTCTGTTCCCTTTCCTAATCTAGAGATTAGGTAACTTTAATTCTGCTAATGCTGAGTTTTGTCTCATCAAATGGAAACATCACAGAAGTCTCTGATCTTGCCCCATCAACCCTTCCCATTACCTCTAGGGCTCAGCCAATGCTGCTGGTATCTTTTGCTTCATTTTTTCTTTTCTTTTCTTTTGTTTGTTTGTTTCTTTTTTTTTGTCTGAGGCAGGGACTTGCTCTGTCACCCAGGCTGAAGTGCAGTGGTGTGATCATGGCTTACTGCGCCTCAACCTTCTGGGCTCAAGTGATCCTCCCACCTCAGCCTCCTGAGCATAGGTGCACACCACCATGCCTGGCTAGTTTTTTAAATTTTGTTTGTAGAGAGGGGAGTCTTACTCGATCATTCAGGCTGGTCTCAAACTCCTGGGCTCCAGCAATCCTCCCACCTTGATCTCCTGAAGTGTTAGGATTACAGTTGTGAGCCACTGCATCTGGCTGCCTCATTTTTCTTAATCTTTCAAGACTCTGTAGAAATAATACCTACTCCTTTTCATTCCTCCTTATCTCCTGTCTTCCTTTCCAACACTATAGCCCTCTTTTCATTATTACCCACATTTACAAAAGGTCCTTGTAACTTAATGGTATACCCAGACAGAAATAATGTTCTCTGGGTTAATTATCTAGTTTGCCACAATCTCCTGTACCAGATTCTACCCAGCCTGCTCTGATTATAAACGGGACTATTGAGGAATAGCTGCAAAAATGCACAAAACCATAAGAATTCCCATTCCAAGACCCAGAGCAGATGGCTTTTGGATTATTCCCTTCTCTTTTTCTGTCATATGTTTACATAATTGAGTTCATCATCTATATGAAGTCTTACATACATTTATTTTTATAAAGATATAAAATTATACAATCACCCCAATTAAAAGGCATGAACATTATTTTAATAATTGGAAGAAGATTTCATTGTACGAACATAGTGTAATTTCAAAACCATTTTTCTGTTGGCTGACACTTCATTTTTTACCATTTGCAATCATGCGATGGCTTCCTTGGGCACACATCTTTGTCCTCAGCTGGATGTACTCCCCTCAAATAAATTTCTAGGAGCGGACCTTCTGGGTCAAAATGGGTGAGTATTTGTCAGCCTCTTGATACATATTGCCAAATGACCTTCCAGAAAAATTGTGCCTGTTTACATGCCTACCAGTGGCATGGAAGGGTCAGATGTCAGAATCATGATTGCAATTATTGATAAAGATCCAGCTAGTTCCAGTTTTGCCAACAATATTAACACCACCAGCACGTCCACCAATAATAATAATAACAATAATGGTATGATAAATAAAATAGGTGATATGGTTTGGCTGTGTGTCTCCACCCAAATCTCATCTTGAATTATAATCGCCAGGTGTCGCGTCGAGGGAGGGAGCTGTAAGCCCCACGTGTCGAAGGAGGGATGTGATTGGCTCATGGGGGTGGCTTCTCCCATGCTGGTCTCATGATAGTGAGTGAGTTCTCATGAGATCTGATGGTTTTAAACGTGGCAGTTTTTTCCCGTGCTCTCACTTCTCCCTCCTATCGCCTTGTGAAGATGTCTGCTTCTCCTTCTGTCATGATTGTAAGTTTCCTGAGGCCTCCCCAGCCATGCAGACCTGTTGTGAGTCAATTAAACCCCTTTTCTTTATCAATTACCCATTCTTGGCCAGTTGTTTATAGCAGTGTGAGAATGGACTAATACAATCGACTTCTTGGGAGCTTGCAATATTCTAGCTATGTTACTAAAAATTTCACACATTATTTCATTTAGTCCATCCAGTAACCTAGAGATTAGGTATTATTATAATTCCCCCATTTACAAAATAGGATAATAAGGTACAAGACGTTAAGCATCTTGCCTAATGACCACAGCCAATAAATGGTGGATCTTAGATTTGATGCCAGGCATCTGACTTCTTCAGGCATTGTTTACTGTTTTAGTATGGCGGAGATGACTAGTTGGATGTAATTCCACCTGAATGGCTAGCTTTACTGTGTACAGCTCACCAAAGATCTACCTTGAGGAAAAACATTGCTATACATTGCAAATAATAGCCAGGGCTCTGGTATTAATGTTTCCCAGTCTCTCCCTCCTAAGGACATTGTCACCCTCCCAGCCAGGTGTGTGGTAGAAGGAAACGACTCTCTCCAGATGCTATGAATTCCAAAGAATTCCCATTAACCATATTTCTAAGCCAGTTTGCTTTCTTTCAATGTGCACTTTCTGCAAAATGCCATCTGCACTTGTTTCCTGGGGAAACCATCTCTCTGAGGTGGGTAAGTTCTCATTGTGAAGATGGGGACTTGCCTAATGTTTGGCATTGCCTTTTTGGGGACACATACAGTGATTTCTGAACTGACTTGAAAGGCCATTAACTTGGTTTTTACTGCCTTTTCTGGCTTGCAAATTTAATGCCTGGCTCCCAACATGTGTGAATGGACAAACAGCATCAGCATCATCTGGGAACTTGCTAGAAATAAAAATTCTCAGTCTTTACCCTAGACTTACAGAACCAGCAACTCTGAGGGTAGGTTCCAGAAGTCTGTGAGTTTAAAAATCTTCCAGGTGATTCTGATCCGTGCTAAAGTTGGATCTACTGCTCTAAACCTTAGTTTCTTCCTTTATAAAATAATAGTAGTAGTAGCTGTAGCAGTAATAATAATATTGGCTTCATGGTTACAGGGGGAATTCCATGAGTAATTTGACTCCTTGGCACTGTGCTTGGCATACAGTAGGTGCTTAATAAGTGGTAGTTGGCATCACTATCTCTGAACTGTGAAGGTCGCTGTGCTTAACCTATGTAGTATTTATCAGCCCCGCATCCCACTCCATTCAGGGATGGCCCTTCTCCTGCCTGTGGGTCTGGTGGGACCGCTCTGCAGAATTTCTTATGCCCAGATCTTCTGTCATGGTGTGACAAAAGCATGGCCCATCAAATGCTTGCCTTCTGGGAATTTGCATCTTAAGGAGAGATCATCAAGGATGTAGAGTGATTAGAGTCCAGTCATTCCACGACCCTGCAGCCTAGTGCTTCTCAACCTTTAATCTGCTTAACGCTAACTGGAGGATCTTGTTTGAGGGCTGATTCTGACTCGGAAGGTCTGGGGTGGTTCTGAGAGAGAGTCTGCATTTCTGACGAGCTCTACTGGAGATGGTGATGCCAGTACTGCTGGTTTCTGGACTCACGGTGCAGTTGCATCCCGAGAGTAGTGAATCTCATTTTTCAACCTCACCTTAGAATCACCTAGGGGAGGTGTGAAACAAGACAGACCTGAGCCAGTTAAATCTTAGTTTCTTTCCTTTTTGCCTTGCCTTGCTTTGCCTTGCCCTGCTTTGCCCTGCCTTGCCCTGCCAGGGTCTCACTCTGTCATCTAGGCTGGAGTGCAGTGGTACAATCTCGGCTCACTGCAATCTCCACCTCCTGGGCTCAAGCTATCCTTTTGCCTCAGTCTCCTGAGTAGCTGGGACTACAGGCATGCGCCACCACACGCAGCTAATTTTTGTATTTTTAGTACAGACGAGGTTTTGCCATGTTTCCCAGGCTGGTCTTGAACTCGCGGGCTCAAGTGATCTGCCTGCCTTGGCCTCCCACAGTGTTGGAATTACAGGCATAAGCCACCGTGCCCAGCTTAAATCTCAATTTCTGAGGGTGAGGGCCCAGCATCAGTGGTTTCTAAAAGTATCTTTGGTTGACTGTTGGCTGCAGTGAGGATTGAGATCCACCACCATACAAAGATGGTCCAACTGGAACCCCCTCAAGTCTGGGAACTCTATTCTTTCTCTGATCCTGTAAGCTCCCCGCTTTTTAATGTAAAGATTTGGTTCTGTTGGCTGGGCATGATGGCTCATGCCTGTAATCCCAGCACTTTGGGAGGCCAAGGTGGGCAGATCACGAGGTCAGGAGTTCGAGACCAGCCTGGCCAATATGGTGAAACTCTGTGTCTACTAAAAATACAAAAATTAGCTGGGCATGGTGGCGTGCGCCTGTACTCCCAGCTACTCAGGAGGCTGAGGGAGAGGAATTGCTTGAACCCAGGAGGCAGAGCTTGCAGTGAGCTGAGATCGTGCACTACACTCCAGCCTGGGTGACAGAGTGAGACTTTGTCTCAAAAAAAAAAAAAAAAAAAAAAAAAGATTTGGTTCTGTTGCTTGCAAACTAAGAACCTTAACTGATAGAGCCTCAGAAATGAGAAGAGAGTCAAGGTGAGTGTTCATTGCCTCTGGGCTCTCCAGTTGCAGATCCTCTTGCTTCTCTGTGCTTCTCTTTGGAATGACACCACAGAGACATTAAACCTTTTGGA
This sequence comes from Pan paniscus, assembly GCF_029289425.2. Taxonomy (NCBI): domain Eukaryota; kingdom Metazoa; phylum Chordata; class Mammalia; order Primates; family Hominidae; genus Pan; species Pan paniscus. The sequence goes on along the minus strand of NC_073267.2, from coordinate 37,471,709 downwards.
GGGCCCGTACTGTAATTTCTGAACCAACTTGAAAAGCCATAAACTTGGTTTTTCCTGCCTTTTCTGGCTTGCAAATTTAATGCCTGGCTCCCAACATGTGTGAACGGACAAATAAAAGAGGAACTGTCCCTTCCTCTCTTTGCCCCCATCAAGGGCCACCTGAGAGACTGTATCTCTCTAGGATTGCTTAGCTCTTTCCTCAGTCCCAGGTCTGGATTTTGCGGGTGACAGCTTCACCAGTATGTGACAAGCCATGCCAGGTGACCAGAGTGTGAACCAGCCTGCTCACCTGTCAGGTGGTGGTAATGAAAACCGATGGACCTGGTGCGGTGGCTCAACACCTGTAATCCTAACACTTTGGGAGTCTGAGGTGGGAGGATCACGAGGTCAGGAGTTCAAGACCAGCCTGGCCAATATGGTGAGGGCCTGAAGTAGTGGGAACAGAGGGTGACTGAGGCAGAGTCAGCCTTAAAAGATCAGTCACTAAAAAGGACTTCAACTGCCTGCCTTTGGGGAGAGGGATTTGATGGGAGAAGGGCTGGGGTAAGACAGCTTTGTTTTCCATTTCAAGTCATTTGTATCATTTGCTTGTACTGCTTTGATAAAGAGAAATCTGAAATTCTAGAAAAAATTAGAAGTGAAGAAAAATTCCTTTATAGCCATGAGCAGAACCATTAACAATAGCAGCCGGGTATGGTGGCTCACGCCTGTAATCTCAGCACTTTGGGAGGCCAAGGTGGGTGGATCACCTGAGGTCAGGAGTTCAAGACCAGCCTGGCCAACATGGCAAAACCCCGTCTCTACTAAAAATGCAAAAATTGCCGGGCGTGGTGGTGGGTGCCTGTAATGCCAGCTACTCAGGAGACTGAGTATGGAGAAACACTTGAATCCAGGAGGCGGAGGTTGCAGTGAGCCGAGAGCGCTCCATTGTACTCCAGCCTGGGTGACAGGAGTGAAACTCTATCTCTAAACAAACAAACAAAAAGCAATAGCAATAGCAATAGTAATGATACTAACTTATATTGATGTGCTAGATTTTATCCATGTCACCTCATTCACCTTTAGTTCTCACTACAACCTTGGGTGACAAACTTGTGTTGGCTTTAGCACTTTACTGGATTTGACACTGAGCGTTCCCTATACCTGGAACCACTTTGGTCCTAGATAAACCAAAGAGGATGGCTGGTCACCCTACTACAGCCCCAGAGGCAGCTGCTATTAACCAATGCATGCTGCAGGGGAGGAAACTGAGACCCTGAGAACTTCTGTAACTCACATCATGGTCACATAGCTAGTTAGTGGTAGAAACAAGTTACATACCGACTCGGTGGTGGACACAATTAAGGGTCCCACAGCCAGTTAGTTGTAGAAACAGTTAAGAGTCACACAGCTAGTCAGTGGTTGACATAGTTAAGGGTTGTGCAGCTAGTCAGTGGTAGATACTGTTAGTTAAGGGTCACATAGGTAGTCAGTGGTGGACACAGTTAAGGGTCACACAGTTAGTGATAGATTTAAGGGTTACACAGCTAGTTAGTGGTAGATACAGTTAGTTAAGGGTTACACAGCTAGTTAGTGGTAGATACAGTTAAGGGTCACACAGCTAGTCAATGGTAGACAGTTAAAAGACACACGGATAGTTTAAGACACATGGATAGTTTAGTGGTAGATACAGTTAGTTAAGGGCCACACATCTAGTCAGTGGCAGGTATATTTAGTTAAAGGTCACAAAGCTAGTCAGTGGTAGGTACAGTTAGTTAAGGGTCACAAAGCTAGTCAGTGGTAGGTACAGTTAGTTAGGGGTTACACAGCTAGTCAGTGGCAGACAGTTAAGGGTCACAAGACTAGTCAATGGTAGACACAATTAAAAGACACATGGATAGTTTAGTGGTTGATACAGTTAGTGAAGGGTCACACGGCTAGTCAGTGGTAGGTATAGTTAGTTAAGGGTCACACGGCTAGTCAGTGGTAGGTGTAGTTAGTTAAGGGTCACACAGCTAGTCAGTGGTAGGTATAGTTAGTTAAGGGTCACACGGCTAGTCAGTGGTAGGTACAGTTAGTTAAGGGTCACACGGCTAGTCAGTGGTAGGTATAGTTAGTTAAGGGTCACACGGCTAGTCAGTGGTAGGTGTAGTTAGTTAAGGGTCACACGGCTAGTCAGTGGTAGGTATAGTTAGTGAAGGGTCACACGGCTAGTCAGTGGTAGGTGTAGTTAGTTAAGGGTCACACAGCTAGTCAGTGGTAGGTATAGTTAGTTAAGGGTCACACGGCTAGTCAGTGGTAGGTATAGTTAGTTAAGGGTCACACGGCTAGTCAGTGGTAGGTATAGTTAGTTAAGGGTCACACGGCTAGTCAGTGGTAGGTACAGTTAGTTAAGGGTCACACGGCTAGTCAGTGGTAGGTATAGTTAGTTAAGGGTCACACGGCTAGTCAGTGGTAGGTACAGTTAGTTAAGGGTCACACAGCTAGTCAGTGGTAGATACAGTTGGTGAGCCATCTCATCACTCGTTTAGTAGTAGAGCTTGGATTGGAACCAGGTAGGGCTCTGTCTGTTACATCACGTCACATGGAGTCTCAGAGCTGAAAGGACTTTAGGGTCGCAGTGTCTGATCCCCTTGTTTGTAGATGGGGAAACTTGCCTGAGTGGCGGAATGCCCTACCCAAGGTCACATGGTGAGTTTTGGGCTTCTAAGAGACCACTGGAGGAAGTCAGGGAGACATGCCCTGGCAGGGACCCGTCGGGAGGCCTGCCAATTGGCTTTGAGAGGAGCACGTCTTGCATCTCCCAGGAAGGATTGGCAGAGGGAGGGCGGGCGTCTCGGGCCAGGGGCTGGTGCCCAGGGCTGGGGCTGAGGGGAGGGGGAGGCTGCTTCTCTTTGTAATTTACATACACAGCAGCAACAGCCTGGGGGAAAACAACCCAAACAAACTCTCAAAGGATGTTTTGGACTTAATCCCGGGATCGGAAGCAGCTCGGTAAGATAAATAAGATAAAGTTGGTGTGCCTCTTAAGGTTGAACATCATATCACTTTTGCATTTGAAATATTCATGAGGGGAAGGGAGGTATGAGAAACAGCTACAGAAACATATTCTGCTTTGAAAAGGCAGAATTCAAAGGCATGAAAAATGAATCAGGGGAAATTAATGTCGAGGTTGGGAGGGGGGTGGGCTGGTGGGGGGACAATTATTGCCCAGAAGGAATAAGGAAAGAGATGTGGAGGAGATGTTTCAGACTGGGCTGTGATCAGAATTCTGTATCCTGCCTGGAATATTTGAAATGTCAATTGTCTCATATATCATTTGAAATCAACACTTGGTCGCAAAATGGATGATTCTAGCAAGGATTAAAAAGCAGGGTGGGCTGGGGGATATGGGATGGGGAGGGTGGATTGGGGTGGGGCAGGGAGATGGAAAAAGATGGGTAAAGTGAACTAAGTCCTATAAATTGTGGACAAATTACTGATCACTCAAAGAGGGCTCTGGAGGAGTAAGATGCAAAGAAACGGGAATTTCTTGTGATTTCTTGCAAGTCTGTCAGTCTTGGTTTCTCCCTTTATAAAGCCAGGAGGTTGGGCTGGATGTTCTCCTAGATTGTCTCACTTTGCATTGTGGAGGGGGTGGGGCTCTGATTTGGAGATGTACTTGGAAATTGAGGGTTCCTTAAGGCAAGATGGTCAAGGGTATTGACGAACAGTAGGAATACAGACATGATGCTTGTGGTTAATGGTGGCTCTCAGCAGAGCCCTGCAAGTCTACACCGTGTTAGGGAGGCCAGTGGGGTTTGGCCCCCTTTAAAAGCAAGCCCTTAGACTGTGGACTGGTGCGGTCATTCTAGAGAGATCTGATACTAAAGCAAATGAAGGCTGCATATTCTCTGTGGTCCCAGACCAGCAGGATCAGCATCACCTGGGAGCTTGTTAGAAATGGAAATTCTCGAGTCTCCTTCCAGACTTCTTGAGTCAAAATCTGCCTTTTAACAAGATCCCTGGGTGAGTCATGTGCATATTAAAGACTGAGCAGCAGCAATTCCCCTCCTGGATTTATACCCCAGAGAAAGTTTCACCCAAGGATGTTCAAGGAGGTGGGTTTGTGGTAGCGGGGTATTGGAAGCCACTGCTGTGCGCATCAGAAGGGGATAGATAAGCAAAGCAGGACAGATACTCACTGTGGGATATGACTGCGGTAGTTAGAAAAACAGGTCTGATCTTCACATGCCAGTATGGACGGATCTTTTATTGATTTTATTTATTTACTTATTTTGAGATGGAGTCTCACTCTGTTGCCCAGGCTGGGGTGCAATGGTGCAATCTCGGCTCACTGCAACCTCCGCCTCCTGGGTTCCAGCAATTCTCCTGCCTCAGCCTCCCGAGTAGCTGGGATTACAGGCGCCCGCCACCATACCTGGCTAATGTTGTATTTTTAGTAGAGACAGGGTTTCACCATATTGGCCAGGCTGGTCTCGAACTCCTGACCACAGGTGATCCGCCCACCTTAGCCTCCCAAAGTGCTGGGATTACATGCGTGAGCCACTGTGCCCAGCCTGGATGGATCTTAAAAACAAAGCACAAGGGGAAAAAACGTGAGCAACAGAATCAATTTATAGCAAGTGTCTTTGTTTGTGCTGCTATAAAGGAACACCTGAGGCTGGATAATTTACAAAGAAAAAAAGTTTATTTGGCTCATGATTCTGCAAGAATCATGGCACCAACATCTGCTTCTGATGAGGGCTTCAGGAAGCTTCCACACATGGCAGAAGTGAAGAGGAACTGGTGTGTGTAGATCACATGGTAAGATAGAGAGAGAGAGAGAGAGGGAGAGAAGAGGGGTAGGAGGAAGGAGGATGAGAGAAGGAAGAAGGAGACAGGGAAGAATAGGAGACAGAGGAGGGTTCCAGGTTATTTTTAACTATCAGTTCTCAGCCGGATGCAGTGGCTTATGCCTGTAATCCCAGCACTTTGGGAGGCCGAAGTGGGTGGATCACTTGAGGTCAGGAGTTCGAGAGCAGCCTGGCCAACATGTCGAAACCCTCTCTGTACTAAAAATACAAACATTAGCTGGGCATGGTGGCTCTTGCCTGTAACTCCAGCTACTTGGGAGGCTGAGGTGGGAGAATTACTTGAACCCAGGAGGTGGAGGTTGCAATGAGCCGAGATCTTGCCATTGCACTCCAGCCTGGCCGACAGAGCGAGACTGTGTCCCAAAATAAATAAATAAATAAATAGAAAAAAATAAAAACACAAAAATTAGCTGGATGTAGTGGCAGGTGCCTGTAATCCCAGCTACTCGGGAGGCTGAGGCAGGAGAACCTCTTGAATCCAGGAGACAGAGGTTGCAGTGAGCTGAGATCGTGCCACTGCACTCCAGTCTGGGCAACAGAGCAAGATTCCATCTTGAAACACACACACATGCACACACAATCAGTTCTTGCAGGAACTAAGAGTGGGAAATCACTCACTCTTGAGAGAATGGCACCCAGCCATTCCTGAGGCATCTGCCCCCACGACCAAAACACCTCCCACCAGGCCCCACCTCCAACACTGGGGATCACATTTCAACATGAGACTTGGCAGGGGCCAAAACAAACCATATCTAGACCATAGTATGACACAATTTTTATTGGTTAAAAATGTATTTGTACACAAGACAGTATGCTTAAAACTACAAGAGGGCAGGGATTTCTGTCTATTTTGTTCACCGCTGTCTTCATGCCACATTCTGAACACTCAATATTTGATGAGCAAATGCACTTCACAAGAATGCGTACACTTTCAAGAGAAGAGGAATACCTCAGCTGAGGGGGTTTTGCACTGCACCGTGGTGCCATGCCAGAAACTCAGGAGTAATTCACTCCACTTTCAGCACCTGGGGTGAAATAGAAGCCCAATCTTGTGTGAGAGGTGAGGAGGATGGTGGCCGGGCTGGCCTCCGTTTGCAGAGCTTGTTCCACTTCACAGTGGCTTGGCTGCCCTGCCCTTGGTCACTCCAAGGTCCTGCTTGCTCAGCTCTTGGCTTGCCACCTTCCTGCTCCATCTCTAAGGCTTTATTGGCTGTTCCTGTAGAAACAGACTCTCCAAGTCATGGCTTTTTCTCAGCATTTTGCATGTACCACCTCCCTTATCCTCACAACACTGCCTACAACACTGGTTCTCAACTGGGGACACTTCTATCCCCATAAGGGACATTTGGCAATGTCTGGAGACATTTTTAATTGTCACAACTAGGGTATACTGTGCTACTGTCATCCAGTATGTAGAGGCCATGGATGCTGCTAAACATCCTACAAGGCACAGGGCTGTCCCCAGGCTCCCCTGTAAAGAATGATCAAGTCCAAAATGTCAGTGGTGTTGAGGCTGACCTAGGGTAGGGGGCTCTAATATCTCTATTTTATATGTGAGGAAACGGAAGCATGGTGAGGTTGGGTAATCCTGTGTGAGGTCCTGCAGCTGGTAGGCAATGGAGGTGGGGTATAGACCAAGTGAGTCTGGCTCTAGAGTCCTTGCTTTTAACCACCATACATGATTGCTTCTCAGAAGTGGAAAATGCTGAGACAGGCACAGCTTTTTATACCTTCACTCACTCATGTTACGGCGAGGGTGACCAGCTATCTTGGTTTGCCCAGGCCTGAGTGGATTCCCAGAGTGTGGGACTTGCAGTGCTCAAGCCAGGATGGATAGTCACCCTAGTAACCTCCAGACTCTGTACACATCTGTGTCTGTGATCTGATTGTTACATTCAGTCTGTTGAGTTCATATTACTGATGTAAGAGTTAAGAAGAAATTATTTAGGCAGATAGTGAGGGTAAGGAAGTCCTCAGTAAGGTTTTCCTTTTAATGAAAAGCAGTCCCCAAATCATTTTTCTTTTCTAACAGAGAGCATCCTGTAAAATCAAGCTGCAGACATAGGCAAGCAAGCTGGAAGCTTGCACGGGTGAATGCCGGCAGCTCCGCCCATAAGAAAAGGCTAGCTGGGGCTAGGCACATCCAACACGGCAGCTCCATCTTCCCTTGTCTTTGCCAGCCATGTGTACAGTAAGGAGCAGGCAACAAGGAGCCAGCCAGGCAAAGACGCCATTTGCATAATAACACTAGGGTGGGGCGGCCAACTTCCCCATGCGCTATGTAAATGTCACACCTGGTGCAACCAATCTTTGGGCCCTAGTAAATCAGGCACCGCCTCCTCAACCCTGTAAAATCTGGTGCACTCTGACTTGGGCCAGAAGTCCCACTGGGTGCCTCCCTCTCTTGGAAGAGAGACAGTGTTCTCCTTTCTCATTCTTTTGCCTATTAAACCTCTGCTTTTAAACTCACTCCTTGTGTGTGTCTGTGTCCTTAATGTTTTTGGTATGAGGCAACGAATCTCGGGTATTACCCCCGAGAGAATGACGCTGCTTCACTCTGTGCTAATCACAATCGACACAGGGGCCGAATCCCAGTCTCAAGTTCACCTACGATGACTTTATCATCCACATGGCTCAAAGCTGTGGTCAAGTTTCCTCCTGTTTTGAAAATATGTGCTATGCTCCAGTTAAGTCAGCACAGCTCTAGGTAGATCAAAATTCATCTTTGGAGGATTTCTGAAATTCACTTGAGGAGTAGATCAGTTGGGGATGGTGTGATGGAGGAAAAAGAAAATCCCAAGGTTTGATGGCAAGGTTAGAGTGACCTTCTGACCTTGAGCAAATGGCTTAAGCTGTCTGGGCCTTGATGTCCTTGTTCATAAAATGAGTCCGTAATAAAAGCCATGATGATGAGCATCAGGCACTGTGCTGAGTGCTGAGTGTCTGCCATCTAAGGGGTTTTCTGGTTATCTCATTTAATCATCACAACCACAGGAGGGGAAGCTCCTGGGGTTAAGTGTCTCGCCCAGGGTTGCAGCTGGTGGGGGATAGTCTGGTTGCAAACCCAGAGACCACACTTTTAACTGCTATGGAATGTTGTCTCCCATGGCTGTTTCTGAGGAGACAGAAAAACATGCCAATTAGGGCCAAAAAACAGGAGGTGGCCTCAAGGGCAGTGCATTAAGAGTGTTTGCAAAGGCGTGGGTGTTTCTCCACCCCCGAGTCGCTGCTGACTTCCCGACACCTACACGCAGGGTCACCCTGCAGCTTCTGAGCACCTGGCCGGCTCCCCTCAGCAATGTGTGTTTGATGTTATCAGTGGGTTTGAGGCACGGCTGAGGCCCCAGGAATCTTTCTCTTTCATGGAGAAGCCAAGCTCACATCTCCCAGTGGCAGCTGGTGCTGGCGTCTGGCTGGAGTTGCAGGGACTGTGTCAGCTATAGCAGTTCCTGCGACTGTATTCACCTACTGAAGGTCCTTGATCTATTGCTGGGGTTTGCCAAGGGTCTCAGGGGTCTGCTGCAGAGCAGAGAGACTGATTATTATTTTTTAAATCTCCAGCTGACACATTATTATTTTTTAAATCTCCAGCTGACACCCTTGTTCTCACGTTAATCACTTTGAGAATAAAAATGGCTACCAATAATTGAGCACTTACTACGTGCCAGGCACAGGCACATCCTCTGCCTCTCCTCTGGGGCTGCTGGCTCTCCTTATCCTTTTTATTTTTGCTTTTTTCCCCACAGCTAGTAACTGTGTTCTAAACACCAAGAAGAGGGCCTGGCAAATGTGGTTACTCAATAAACATTTATTGAATGAATGGGTGTGAGCGAGTGTGTGTTAGGCTCCCTGCTAAGCCCATTACGTGTATTATTTTACTCAACACTCACAGTAATCCTATGAGATAAGCGTCATCTTTATCTCCATGTTACAAAGGAGAAAATGTGCTCAGAGATGTCAAGTAATTTCCCCCAAAATGCACAGCTTGTGTCAGTGCAAGAATGCAAATTTAGCAGTCTCCAAATTCTACCCCATTTACTACCTCCCAAATAGATATGTATAAATATCCCACATATGGAGATACATTTTAAGGATTTATACATATCTATTTCTATGTCACACGGCCACACATATGTATCCTATATAACATGCACATGTATAGTATGTGCACATATTCACGTGTAAATGTATCAGTTACCTGTAGCTGTGTAACAAGTAACACCACCCTCGTGGTTATAAAAATAAGCACTTATTTCTTGCTCACAGGTCTGTGGTTTAGCTGGAGAGATTCTGCTTTAGGCTGTGGGTTGAGTTCAAGTCTGATTCTTACATTTATTTCTGAGGTCCAGATTGGAGAAGCAGTGGTACCTGGTGAAGGTTGGCAGCTTCCAGAGAGGAGTGAGCAGAAATACTCAATGCCTTTTAAGGCCTAAGCTGGGAACTGGTGCACCGTCAACTCTGCTCATGTTCCATTGGCCAAAACAAACCCATCACTAACAGGGCAGAGGATTCTGTTCTTCCCATGGTGAAGGGAATGAGAGGGAAGTAAATATTTGTTAAACAGGAAAACATACCACTATCATATTTTAATTATATATGGATGTATTTGTATTTTATCTTTTTTTTTTTTGAGATGGAGTTTCACACTTGTCACCCAGGCTGGAGTGCAATGGCACGTTCACGGCTCACTGCAACCTCTGTCTCCTGGGTTCAAGCAATTCTCCTGCCTCAGCCTCCAGAGTAGCTGGGATTACAGGCACCTGCCACCATACCCAGCTTTTTTTTTTTTTTTTTGTATTTTTTTTTTACTAGAGATGAGGTTTCACCATGTTGGCCAGGCTGGTCTTGAACTCTGACCTCAGGTGATCCACCTGCCTCTGCCTCCCAAAGTGCTGGGATTACAGGCATAAGCCACGGCGCCCAGCCTATATTTATCTTTTTCACCCATGACCCCAGCTTCAGTGAGGAGTTCTGTTACTTTGTACTTTTACTGGGCATTCGTTTCCTTGTTTGGAAAATATTGACTATAATTAATAAAAGTGTTTGTATTCTTGCAAATTGCTAAGAGAGTAAATTTGAAGCGTCCCCACCACTTGTTAATTAGCTTGATTTCACCAGTCCGCAATGTATACATATTTCAAAACATCAGGTTGTACACAATAATTATAGACAATTTTTGTTTGTCAATTCAAAAAATAATAAGTAAAGGAAAAGAAAAATGTAAGATACTTTAAAAAATGACTGGCTTGTGTTGAGAAGTAACTTTTACTATTTATTTGTTTTTTTGTTTGTTTGTTGGTTGGTTTTTTTTTTTTTTTGAGACGGAGTTTCGCTCTTGTTGCCCAGGCTGGAGTGCAGTGGCATGATCTTGGCTTACTGCAATTTCTGTCTCCCGGGGTTCAAGCAATTCTCCTGTCTCAGCCTCCTGAGTAGCTGGCATTACAGATGCCCACCACCATACCTGGCTAATTTTTTGTATTTTTAGTAGAGACAGGGTTTTGCCACTTTGGCCAGACTGGTCTCAGACTCCTGGCCTCAGGTGATCCACCTGCCTTGGCCTCCCAAAGTGCTGGGATTACAGGCATGAGCCACCGTGCCCAGCCTAACTTTTACTATTTATTTGAGTTAAGCCAACACACACTTGAGTTCCCCACATGTCATAGAGTGATGTGGACAAGCCCTTGAAATCTGGCTTTCCTGATTACCTGGTTGACCTTGTAGATGCCTCTCTGAGCCTCAGATATGTTCTCTGTGAAACGGGCATGAAACCAGTACCCACTTTGTAGAGCACTGTGAGGATTAAGTGAGAGGATACACGCAAAAGTTTACCACAGTGCCTGGCTCCAGAAGCCACTCAATATGTATTAGCTGTTGTTATTAATATTGATACTATTCTTACAACAAAAACAGCACAAATGTTCTAATGATCAATTATCCTAGCCTGTCGTCTGCTGTTCCCCAGCCCATGTTTCTCGGACCCTGTCTGTGTGTGACTTGTGATCCGACTCTCTCTACACTTTGTGTTGGGGTTTGATTTTTCCTGCTTTGGCTCAAGACCCCCTTCCTACAGAAATGTTTGGACCCATCTTACAGACTTGTGCCTCCTTGGCTGTCCTGCCTGGTCAGCCCCTTGGAACACAGGGCTGGCCCTAAGTTTGTCCTCCCATCCCAGCAAAATGGTTCACGGGCATTGCAGGTTGATTGTGGAATTTCAACAATAGCATGGGTGGTGGGAGAACCTTCGGACATCCACAGACAGCAGCCTGGATGTATATGAGATGGGGGTGGTGTTCTTTCCATCTGGAGTCCTCCGGGAGCTGTCAAGCCTGGAATCTTTGCAATTTAGGCAGTCTGTTTGTAATGGTTTCAAGAAAACCCATTCTGCCTACAAATGCGGTGACCTTTAATTTTTTTTTCTCAGATTTTTCCAAGATGCACATTGACTCTTCCTGTCAACGTGGAAGGCTCTAATGCCGCCTGGGGCATTTAGATTGCATTTGCCAATCGCTGACTGCTGTAGCCAATTTGTTCCTGATCTCAAGGTCGATTTTGAATAACTTTAGCTGGGCTAAGTCTCTTGCATTGAATAACTGGGAAATAACCTATTAAGGTAGCGGGTGGGCGGGGGCAGGAGGGGGCAGGGGGCTGTTTCTATTTTGTAGAAGTTCTTTGATTTTGGATAAATGAGAAGGCTTCTAGCTCTGCCAGTCATGGACTATGTGGCCTTGAACAAGGGAGGGAAAGAAAGAAACACATACCAAGTACCTAGCATATGCTAGACACAGTGCTGGGCACTTCACACATGCCAGCTGCTTAATCTACTCTGCGAGGTGAACATCGTGATCTCCATGTTACAGATAAAGAAACGGAGTCCCGGCAACTTGCAGGGTTGAGCTTGGATCTGTCTAAAGCCCCTCCTCTCCCCTTTTTTTTTGTTTGTTTGAGACGGAGTCTTGCTATGTTGCCCAGGCTGGTGTGCAACAGCACAATGATCTTGGCTCACTGCAACCTCCGCCTGCCAGGTTCAAGCAATTCTCCTGCCTCAGCCTCCCGAGCAGTTTGGGATTACAGGCACGTGCCACCATGCCCAGCTAATTTTTTATATTTTTTGTATAGACGAGGTTTCACCATGCTGGCCAGGCTGGTCTCCAACTCCTGACCTCGTGATCCGCCCGCCTCGGCCTCCCAAAGTGCTGGGATTACAGGCGTGAGCCACGCGTCCGGCCTAAAGCCCATGTTTTTTTCACTCTCTCTTTCTCCCGAAGGCCAAGGCTGGAAAGCCTGTCTCCTTGATGATGCTCTTTTTAAACTACCCTTATGAGTGTATTTCAGCAACCTCCCCCGACCCGAATTACAGTACCACAGGCTGCGTCCTAATGCTGTGCCCTCTCCTGATATGGTCTGGCTGTATCCCCATCCAAACTCACCTTGAATTGTAATAATCCCCACGTGTCAAGGGCGGGGCCATGTGGAGATAATTAAAACATGGGGGCAGTTTCCGCATCCTGTTCTCATGGTAGTGAGTAAGTCTCACGAGATCTGATGGTTTTATAAATGGGAGTTCCCCTGCGCAAGCTCTCTTACCTGCCGCTGTGTAGCGTGTGACGTCGCTGTTCTTTGGCCTTCCACCATGATTGTGAGACCTCCTCAGCCATGTGGAACTGTGAGTCCATTCAACGTCTTTCTTTTGTAAATTACTCAGTCTTGGGTAGGTCTTTATTAGCAGCGTGAGAACAAATACACCTCCTGTCATCTTCTCTCCTTGGATTCACTCCTGTAGTCTGAGATGTCTGGTTCACCTTGTTGCCCCAGCAGTGGGCTCATGCCGGCAGGGGTTGGCATCAGCAACTGTTCTTTGATCCCATGACTCTGATTTTGAGATGAGCCTGGTGCAGCTTGGTGGTTTCACGTGGGGCCCTTTGGAAGGAGAAAACCTGGTCCGAATCCCTGCAAGTTGTGTGACGGGTTGGGTTCCTTGGAAGCCCGAGAATGAGATTTGGGTAGGTGCGGTTTATTCAAGGTGGGGGTTCTCAGGAGAAGGAAAGTGAGGGAAGGAGGATGATGGGGGAGGGGACAGAGCCAAGCAAGAATGGGCTCTCAGGCTAAGGCTAGCCTTGATCTCACGTGGATCTCTGGAGTGTATTCTGCCTTGAAGCAGGAGGACTGGACTTTTGTGTGACTCCTCTCGCCTCATATCGCTTAGTCATTGGCCAGTTCAACATGTGAGAGCATAACTCCCTGGGTGAAATGGCTTTTGCTAGCTAAGGAATTCTCCGGAGAAAGGATTGGTATAAGCCATTAGGCACAGATCAGCAAAGGCTGAATGATGAATGGTTTACTGGCAATGAGGATCTGGGTGAAGCACCAGGAACAGCTGTGACGTTGTGCAACTGCTCTGCCTCAGTTTTCCTCATCTGTAAAATGGGGATGTTGATAAAATCCATCTCTGAACGTTGATGCAAGGGTTAGATGAGATACTTGCATTTATGTTACTGATAATGTGCCTGTCACTGGCCAGGTGCAAAGCGAGGGCTCAACGAAAGCATAAGCTATTATTATTATTATTATTGTTATTACTGGCAGTTTTGGATCCATAGCAACAAGCACATATAAACAATGGTCACTTCTTCTCTAGTTTAATTCTTATAACTCTTCTGAGATAAGTTCTACTTCTACCCTGTTTTACAGACATGGAAACTGAGGCACAGTGAGGTGAAGCACTTTGAGCTCACATGATGGGGCTGAGATTCCAATTTAGGGAGTCCAGTCCCAGAGCCCCCAAGTGAGTGCTGGTTTGGGACTGTCTCTTCTGATCATGACAAATCTTTTTTTTGAGATCACTCTCAGTTCCTTGAATGTATCCATCTTCTCTGTTGTTTCTGGGTCTTTGTATATTCTATTCTCTGTGCTGGCAACAGCTTTCCCCCTTTAACCTGATTTGCCCTGGTTCATCCCTTGAGACTGAGCTCAGCTCATATTTGGCCTTTTTTTTTTTTTTGAGACAAGGTCTCACTCTGTCACCCAGGCTGGAGTGCAGTGGTGCAATCGTGACTCACTGCAGCCTCAACCTCCCAGGCTCAAGTGATCCTCCCACCTCAGCCTCCTGAGTAGCTGGGACTACAGTTGCATGCTACCATGCCCAGCTAACTTTTGTACTTTTTGTAGAGATGAGGTTTCGCCATATTACCCAGGCTGGCCTCGAACTCTCAGGATCAAGTGATCTGCCTGCCTCAACCTCCCAAAGTGCTGGGATTACAGGTATGAGCCACGGCGCTTGGCCCATGTTTGGCCTTTTCCAGGAAGCCCTCCAGGTTGCCTCCTTCCACAGCCCCTTGTCTGTTCCCCAAAGTGTCTGTTAGGATGTATTACACTTGCCTAGTCACTTGTCTGCCTCTCCCACTAGTCTATGGCTCCAAAGAATTGAATATTTTGCCCGTCTCTATCATTGTCACCCCTGCAAGTAGCATTTGTCTGGCACATAGTAGGTACTCAATAAATGTTTATTTTGTGGCTGAATGAGCATTCCAGATTCAGAACCGGAAACATTGGAGGCTTACAAAAGTTCCTGTTGAGTTGAATTAATTCATTTTGAAATGACATGGACTAAGTTCTTTCTGGGAAGGTTTCCTAACTAAATCCGTGGGCATGGTGGACTGGAGCATTCCAGAACCAGTGCAAAGAGTCCCCTGTCCATAGGTATGAGATGAAGGCTCAGGGACTTAAAATACACTTCTACTGTGGAAAGTTCTTCAGAGACCCTTCTGGCATTTTCTTTAATTGATGCTCGGCTAATTTATTTTATTATTTTATTTTTATTTTTAATTAAAAAAATTTTTTTTTTGAGACGGAGTCTTGCTGTGTCACTCAGGCTGGAGTGCAGTGGCGTGATCTCGGCTCACTGCAACCTCTGCCTCCCAGGTTCAAGCAATTCTCTGCCTCAGCCTCCCAAGTAGCTGGGATTATAGGCAAGTGCCACCATGCCCAGCTAATTTTTGTATTTTTAGTAGAGATGGGGTTTCACCATCTTGGCCAGGCTGGTCTTGAACTCCTGACCTCGTGATCTGCCTGTCTTGACCTCCCAAAGTGCTGGGATTACAGGCGTGAGCCATGGCGCCCAGCCATTTTTATTTTTATTTTTTTGAGATGAAATGTCACTGTCACCTAGGCTGGAGTACAGTTGCGCAATTTCGGCTCACTGCAGCCCCCACCTCCTCGGTTCAAACGATTCTCCTGCCTCAGCCTCCCAAATAGCTGGAACTACAGGCACACAGCCACACACCACCACACCTGGCTAATTTTTGTATTTTTGGTAGAGACGGGGTTTCACCATGTTGCCCAGGCTAGTTTTGAACTCCTGACCTCAGGTGATCTGCCCGCCTTGGCCTCTCAAAGTGCTGGGATTACAGGCATGAGCCACCACGCCCAGCCCAGTTAATTTATTTTATGTAATGAATGTATTTCTTTTCATTAGGAAAGTATGAGAATCACATTGCTGAAAATGTGGGAAACCTAGAAAAGTAGAGAAACCCACCCACTATCATTTGGTAGGTAAATTTCTTCAGATTTTTCTCCTCCCATATATGTTTTTCTCTTTCTTTATTAAACATACTTATGACCATACTATTAATATAGTTTAGTATCCTGCTACTTTTTTTCCGTTTAGCAAAATGAGATTTTTCCAGGTTTAATTACATAGTTTTGAAAATAACCATCATCATTTTGTTCTTATTTTTTTCCCTTTTGAATTTAAAAAAAAATCAAAGTAATATGAACACATCGTACAAAGTTAAAGTACAGAGGAGCTGCTAATGAAAGCAGCGGTTCCTGGCCCCTTCTCTCCTCTCTCCCCTCCTTAAGTCTTATTTCCCGGAGGCAAGTGCTTGAAATGTTGTTTCCATTTTTAGGTCTTCGGGTATTTATCTCTGTAACTCCAAATAAGATGCTTATGCGGCTCTTTCTTGATTTATCAATTTAAGACATTTTCTATTGACTCTGTGCCGTAGGAGATGAGGATTCAGCTTATTGACATGGTTCCTTCCCACTTTTTGTCCTTCCCCAGTTTTTATTTGAAAAAAAGTCAGACATGCACATGGAAAATGATGACCAGAGGATGAAGGAGCCCCTCCTACTCTAATGCTTCAGTCTTCCGCCCACCCCTTCTCCCAGTTTCTTGTGTATCTGTGGCAGGTCAAAGATGAGTGCAAACTGTTTGATACCCCATGCATTCAGAAATGGGGTCTATTTCCCTTTTCCTGAGCCTGGGCTGGCCTGTGACTGCTTTGATGAATAGATTGCCATAGAAGTGACACCATGATGGTGCTGGTCCTGGCATTTAAGGGATCATGCAGTTTCTGCCTTACACCTCTTGGAAGTCTTGGTTTTAAACCCCTGAGCCACTGTGTAAGAAATCTGAGGGCTTTTGCTGGAGGGAAACCTGGAGAGACTCTGAGATGACATGGAAAGGGAGAGAAGTTGCTCTGAGCCCAGCTTCCATCCTGTCCCACTGATATGGTTTGGCTGTGTCCCCATCCAAATCTCATCTTGAATTCTCACATGTTGTGAGAGGGACCCGGTGGGAGGTAATTGAATCATGGGGGTGGGTCTTTCTCATGCTATTCTCATGAGAGTAAGTCTCATGAGATCTGATGGTTTTATAACAGGGAGTTTCCCTGCACAAGCTCTCTTTTTGCCCGCTGCCATCCATGTAAGATGTGACTTGCTCCTCCTTGCCTTCCACCATGATTGCGAGGCTCCCCAGCCATGTGGAACTCTGAGTCCATTAAACCTCTTTCCTGTAAAAATGACCCAGTCTCAGGTATGTCTTTATTAAGAGCATGAAAATGGACTAATACACCCACCAAGGTGCCTGGCACATCACTAAAACTGCATTAGACCCTTCAGAGCAGCCCCGAAGCCCTCTGAATACTCCTGAGTGACCTTAGATGATACTGTGTGAGCAGAAGAACTGCCCAGCTGGGTCCTGCTTGAATTCCTGACCCTCAAAATCATGATCTGTAATAAAAACAGTTGCAGCTTTAAGCCATAATGTTTGGGGATTAACTTGAATGGCATCCTTCAGGAGATAGCCCATGTGTCATAGGTTTTGGGGATGGAGGTTATCTTAGCCTACCAACAGTGCCTGATACAAATATGCAAATGTTTCATTGGGTCATGCAATCTCAAGAAAGCAGGGATAAGGGAAAGAGAGAAAGAGGAAGAGCAAAACCAAAGAAGTGCATATTGCCTAGTGGAGTTGCAGTTTCCCAGAAACACAAGCATGGGATAACTCTGGAGTCAATCATCTACCAGCTCCTGCTGTTTCTTGTCTCTTATTGGTCAAAGCTTGCTCCACTCTGCACTTCTGAGTAATGGCCCTCAGCCCCTCCTAGCAGCTTCTGGGGGATCCAGGACCTCTGGGAGCTGATAGGTGTGATAGAGGCCAGCCCTTACCCCCACCCAGGGTAGGCTGAGTCACTTTTATTTTATTGTAAAATTGATATTTATTTACTTATTATTTTAAGGTAATTTTTTTTGAGACAGGATCTTGCTCTGTTGCCCAGGCTGGAGTACAGTGGCACAGTCATAGCTCACTGCAACCTCAAACTACTGGGCTCATGTGATCCTCCTGCCTCAGCCTCCTGAGTACCTTCTTCCACCTTCTTCTGACTGCTTTTTCCAGCCAAGCTGGCAGCCAATTGGATGGTGCCTACCCAGATTGTGGGCGGGTCTTCCTGACAGTAGGTCCTCCTTTTCCAGGGCACTGACTCAAATGTTAATTTCTTCTGGCAACACTCAGAGATACCCAGAATCAATACTTTGCATCCTTCAATCCAATCAAGTTGACAATTAATATTAACCATCACACAGCCCAAATGGACTAAGACAATATTAACTACCAATAGTTAAATTCAGGTCTATGATGACAAAGATTTTGAGTGTAGATAGCTATGTGACATATTGATTTCAGATCCTTTGGATATATACCTAGATGTGGGGTTGCTGGATCATATGATAATTTTATTTTTAGGTTTTTGAGAAACCTCCATGTGGCTTTCCATAATGCCTGTAAAGTTTACATGCCCACCAACAGTATATTATGTATATTTCAAAATTGCAAGAGAGTACCTTTCCTATGCTGTCACCACAAAAAATGGTATTTGATGTAATGCCTATGTTATTTAGTTTGATTTTAAGCATTCTACATTTTATACATATAGCATAATGTCACTCTTTACCCCGTAAATATATACAATTATAATTAGCTAATCAATAATAAAATAAATTTTTAAATAAGATTTCTTTAAAATTAAAGAAGGATTTCTTTTAAAAAGAAAGATTTTGAGGAATTTTCTCCTCTAGGTACATCAGAATATGCAAGAAGCATTAGTGTTACTTAAGATTATCAATTCAAGTTTTCGTCCATGTTCAGTTAAATTTGCATGTTTACTTAAATCTTATTTGTGGAAAGAAATAGATCAATATAGAAAAATTAAACTGTTTATTTTGTTAAATATATCTCTTAGTATGTAAGACTTGTATCATATCTGTACAATTTGATTCAGATTACCCGAATAGAACATGGGTTGTGATGAAAATTTATAAAATGGACTTATTACCCTTGGTTTCTTATAGAAATGAGGTTTCCTACCAACAAGCTTAAAAACTGAACAGGAAAACCCCATGCATTATGTAACAAAAGCACCTAGATAGTTATGCTAAGGCCAACAGAGCTTGAGAGTAAAATAAAATTTTACTCTATAATAACATAAATTTTTAATAGCACTTTTTCATATTTTAGGTGAAAATATGATGCATTTTTAAAAAGAAGTTGCTATAAGGAAATATCAATGATAGGCTATGACACAATAAAATGCTAGCAATATCCGAAATGGGTATAAAATTAACACAATGCATTTTACTGCAGACATGGGCTATGTAAGACATGATGTTCTATTTCCCACTTTACTGTGTTGGGCAAGGCACAGTGTTTCAATTCAGTTGAATCTGACCTTTACTCGTTATGTAGATATGTTTCTTTTTTTTTGTTTGAGTCAGGGTCTCACTCTGTCACCCAGGCTGGAGTGCAGTGGTGCCATCTCAGCTCACTGCAACCTCTGCCTCCTGGGTTCAAGTGATTCTCCTGCCTCAGCCTCCTGAGTAGCTGGGACTACAGGCACCCGCCACCACACTCGGCTAACTTTTTGTATTTTTAGTAGAGACGGGGTTTCACCATATTGGCCAGGCTGGTCTCGAACTCCTGACCTCGTGATCTGCCTGCCTCGGCCTCTCAAAGTGCTGGGATTACAGGCGTGAGCCACCACGCCCGGCCTGTAGATATGTTTCTTAATCTCCTTGAACCTGCTTTCTCATATGTAAAAGAGAAATATGCTAAATTGGATAGACATACATTGTAGAGCTCAGTTACAAGGCTCATACGTGGTCAAAGAGTGAGAAGAGCAAGATGGAAAAGATATGCGCTGCATGGAAAATGGGTCCTTGTGAATAATCCAACCTTCCAGGTAGTGAGGAGACTCCATTTTTATTTGAAGTCTATCACATGAAGACAGGTTGTAGAAAACACTTAGAAAACTAATTGGGCATACCAAAGAGGTGACTGAGTCTCCTTTTTTAGGGGAGAAGGAGGTTAAATAGAAGTTGGAGACAAGATTGCCCCAGTTATTGACTGCAAACCTGAATTTTTTCGTTATGGGGGTAGAGCAGAATCATTTTATATATCATGGATTACACTTAGGTCAGAGTGAAAGATAGATAGATAGATAGATAGATAGATAGATAGATAGATAGATTAGATACATAGAAGGTAGATTAGATAGGTGGATGTATAGATGGACAGGTGGATGGATGGATAGATAGATGACTGATAAATAGTAGATAAATAGATGATAGATTAGATAGATGAATATCTAGATGGATGGATAGATTGATGGATAGATATGATGGATAGATGATAGATAGATAGATAATGGATAAATGATGAATGGATAGATATGTAGATAAATAAATATATGGATGTATGATAGATAATGGATGAATAAGATAGACACATAGTTATATAAACACATAGAGACATACATACATAATGAATGCATGACAGATAGATACATAGATGGATCATGGGTATATTATAGAGTAGATAGATACATAGAGAGATAAAGAGATAGACATAGACAGATAGTAAAAGACATAGACACATAGTAAAAGAGATAGACATAGACAGATAGTAAATGGGTGAATGATGGATAGATACATAGATAAATGGATGGATGGTAGATAGATAAATAGATGACAGATAAATAGATGATGGATACAAGATAGCTAGCTAAATAGCATAAAGAGATAATGGATGAATAGAGAGAGAGACACATAGGTACATAAACACATAATAAATGGGTGGATGATGGATAGATAGTGGATCATGGATGTATGATAGATAATTTAGATAGATGATAGGCTGATATAGATAGATAGATAGATAGATAGATAGATAGATAGATAGATAGATTAGATGGATGGTTAGGTAGATAGCGAGATTTAGATAAAGTGGGTGGATGGATAAACAAATACATAATTAAAATGCACAAAGTTAAACATGAAAGTTTCATGTAAAATGTACACTTTTCAGCTTTATTGTACAGTTTCCAGCTTTACTGAGGCATAATTTTCATAAAACACTTTTTAAAGTGTAAATTTTATGAGTTCTGTTAATTTTATTATTCTGTGTAACTGCTGCCAAACAAGGCAAACCAGTTGGAGCGTCCTACCACGTTGCTTTATTCTCCTTGCAGTCAATCCTTTTTCATAACTCCCTGCCCCAGACAAGCACAGATCCATTTCCCATTCCTCCAGTTTTGCCTTTTCTAGAATTACATATATATGGCATCTTGCACATATGCGTACTTTTGTGTCTGATTTCTTTCACTTAGCATAGTGTTTTTTTAAGATTTATCTATGTTGTCGCATTTATTAATTTTTTTTGCCTTTGATACGCTGAAGAGTTTTCGTTGCATGAAATGGATAAATGTTTATTCATTCACTAGTTGATGAATCTATGGTTTGTTTTTAGTGTTTTTTTTAATATTGTGAATAAAGCTGCTTTGAATTCATGTACAAGTTTTTGTAGGCATATGTTTTCATGTTTCTTTGATAGACACTTAGAAATGGGATTTTAGGATTGTGTGATTAGTGCATGATGCAATCTCACTGCCTTTCAAATAGATTAAACATATTTATAAACAGTTGACTTCTTGCAGATTGTCTTTCTTATATTGTCTCCAAAATGTTAGCAAACAGTGATGTTACTATTAAGGATTTGATAACTTAGGAAGATGTTTTGTTGTTGTTGTTGTTTTGAGACAGAGTCTCACTCTGTCGCCCAGCCTGGAGTGCGGTGGCACGATCTCCGCTCACTGCAACCTCTGCCTCCCGGGTTCAAGCGACTTTATATTAACTCCATATGGTCAGTCAAATATTTATCTAAGAATAAGAGTACACCAGCAGTTAATTTCTCCAAGCACCATAGAAGTTTTTAGATTAAGTTGGCATCAACAGACTAGTATTGCAAACATACATCTCCAGTCAATGGTATGTCCTAAATGTCCACCTATTATCTGTAAAATTTCAACGTATATTGAATGTGTATTTTCAAGACAGCCAGTTCCTTAAAAACATCCTATTTCATTCTAGATCACAGAGTGTATGCAAAAAGGATGCAAACTCAATATGAACATCTTTGAAGTATTTTCCTCTGTTCTATCCCTTTAGGGTATATAGTGAATAATTTTGGAGAATGGGTGACTAATTTTTCATGTACCAGTTTCTTTTTCTCCAATTTTTCCTACGTGACACTGATTATTTTCATTTAACATGATAATGAATAATACTTTGAATCCCCAATAGAAGCCAATGAGCAGATACATAGTTTGTTGATTAGATTTTTTTTTTTTTTTTGAGAGAAGGTTTTGCTCTATTGTCCAGGCTGGAGTGCGGTGGTGCAATCATAGCTCACTCCAGCCTCCACCTCCCAGGCTCAAGCGATCCTCCCACCTCAGCCTCCCAAAGAGCTGGGACTGCAGGCCTATGCCACCAAAACAGCTAATTTTTGTATTTTTTGTAGAGATGAGGTTTTGCCATGTTGCCTAGGCTTGTTTCAAACTCCTGAACTCAAGCAATCCTCCCATCTTGGCCTCCCAAAGTGAAGATCTGTTTTTTAAAGATATCAATCCCTTCTGCAAGCCAATGGAATGAAGAACATTTGAAATTATAAATATGGCTTTGAAATTGGCAGAGTTCGTCGTTCTTCAAAGTGACTCACTTATTAGGTACATTACTGGCTTCGTAGCATTACGTCTTCCCAAAATGCTAATTTTATTGTGGGTGTGGTTATTGATTTACAATTGCCTAATTAGAAACAATGAAAAAATATTGAGTTCAACTTCTCTATGTTGTAAATATTTGTTGATTGTGAATAGATTATCATGTCATTTCTTGAGTTCAGAAGTGGCCAAAAGTATCCATGTGAAAAATTACATTTTTAAGTAAAACAATTATGCTATACTTGCACGTTGATCTTTTCCCTCAACTGTAATTCATTAGGATATTTTATAACACCACCAAAAGTCACCATAATGATGCCTTTCCTTTTGTAAGGCAAATTATAATCTGTTTATCATCCCTGATTGAACAAATTAAATCTAATTGACTCTTCTTTAGTCAGGGAAAGATTATGTTGTACTTTCTATGGGAGAATGATTTTCTTGGAAAAGGAAGGTCAATATAAACAATTAAAAGAATTAGTGGTTGTACTGTTTGAATATGTAATTTCAAGCACCATTTATAGAATTCTCAATTTAAGGGGTTCCCAATGGCTAATTGTTGAAGAATATTCATGAGAACATCAAGCTTCAAGGACAGGGCTTATTTCTTCATTAAACTGGGGCAGGAGAGAAATAAAGGTTTAGAAAATAATTACCCCTTAAAGTATCCTTAAATGCATAACTCTCTTTTTCATTTCAAAAAATCTCCTGAGCATATGAATACATGAGCTCTTTCGATTTTAAATGAGTTTTTGTTTATCTTTTCAATGTTTACTAAGATGTTACAGGATTTGGCATTGAAACCAGAAGTTGGCCTATCATCAGAAAATCACATGCCACTAAAGAAAATATAAACTTATTGAATAAATCCACTGACATATATTGTGTAGATTCTAAAAGCTGATCTATATTTATTTCATTATATTTTCTTTAAAATCTAGTACTCATGACTTCAGGAAAAAATTTCCAGTTTTTTTTTCCAACCTTGTTTTCTTCTACTGAGATTGATAAATAATTTATTTACCGTGACTAATCTATCATGGCATGGCACATATTGCAAAAGTATTTCACATTTTGAGAATAATATTGATATATGGATACTTGGAGGCCATATGGCTATTAGGAAAACTCAATGATCTGCTCAAATACTTCAGTAAAAAAATGTTGCTTTGTTTTAGAATATATTTCTGTTTTAATGTTGAGTTTGACAGTATCTTAAGTTCTGGGAATTTACTCAAAATTATTGAAATCAATATAAAAGGACCCAGGACATTGCTGCATTTTTCAAACATGTAGAAGAGAACTGTATGAAGTTGGAGTAAATAGCAGCTGCATTTATTTATACGCTGCAAATTCTGAGTGGCTTTGTACAACGAAGGTATATATTTCACATCATGGTGGCTATCATCATTTGCCTTGGACAGAACCCAGGTCTCTGGCCCCATCTCTTTCTTTCTCTTTCTCTCTCTCTCTCTTTCTCTCTTATATGTATGTGTATTTATATGTATATATGTGCATGTAGGATACACATGTTATATATCACATATATGTAGGATATCTCTTTCTATATATCTATTATCTATCTATATATATATTATTCACCCATTTCTATCTATGACTTTTCTAGGCATTTGGATATATACTTACTTCCAATTGTAAATTATTCTACAGTTCTATGTAAGTCCAAAAACTAAAACATACCATATTTATTATAATCTTATGAAACCATATCTATGTATACACACACACACACATATATATATTATATATATAGTTTTTGTTTTGTTTTTGTTTGTTATTTTTTGAGACAGAGTTTTACTCTGTCACCCAGGCTGGAGTGCAGTGGCACGATCTCAGCTCACTGCAACCTCTGCCTCCTGGGCTCAAATGTGTTTCATGCCTCAGCCTCCTAAGTAGCTGGAATTACAGGCCTGTGTCACCACATCCAGCTAATATTTTTTGTATTTTTAGTAGAAATGGAGTTTTTCCATGTTCCCTAGGCTGGTCTCAAACTCCTGGCCTCAAGTATATTTTGTTTTTAAATCTTCCATTAGTAATATCAGCCCATACATATCTTTACATAACTTGCTTTTTTAACTTAACATTAGGTTTTCCAGGTATATTCATGTTGAGATGTGAGTGTGTGTTTTTGAGTGTGTGTGTGCTTATACACACACACAGTTTCTCCAAATTACGGTGTTTTGACGTTATGATGGTGTAAAAATGATTCTATTCAGGGGAAACCGTACTTAAAATTTTCAGTGCTGATCTTTTCTGGGGCTAGCAGTATTCAGTAGGACATTCTCTCTGGATGCTGGACAACAGCAGGGAGCCAGAGCTCCCAGTCAGCCCTGAGATCATGAGGGTAAGCGACCTTACTCCACAGTGAACTGTGTTGCCAGATGGTTTTGCTCAACTGTAGACTAATGTGATTGCTCTGAGCACATTTTAAGGTAGGCTGGCGTAAGCCATGATGTTCGGTAGGTTAGATGTATGCAATGCATTTTCAATACAATATTTTCCACTTATGATGGGTTTACCAGAACATAGCCCCATCATAAATCAAAGAGCATATGTATTTACATAAAGGCATACATTGCTTAATAAGGGGGATACACTCTGAAAAATGTATCAGTAAGCAGTTTTACCATTGTACTGACATCATAGAGAGTATTTACAGAAACCTAAGTGACATGCATATTTTCACTTATTTATGTTTTTATGTGAAAAACTAAATTTCTCAGCACCATTACTTAATATAGACCTTTTCCCCTACTTGATATGCAATGCCAGTATCAAGTGTGATATATTAGTTTTCTCTCTATGCTTCATTATAACCTTTGGGACTATATATATGATATATATCCACATATATGCATATATATACACATGCATATATATACACACATATATATATCAGCCATTGCTTGATAAGTCTCTATATTATTAAACAATAAGTACTTTATTTATTCTTCCATTTTGTTTTCTGAGACAGGTCCTTGCTCTGTTGCCCAGGCTGGAGTGCAGTGGCATTGTCATAGCTCACTGCAGCCTCGACCTCTTGAGATAGGGTGATCCTCCAGCCTCAGCCTCCCAAGTAGCTGAGACTACAACTACATATCACCACATCTGGCTGTTTTTTTTGTTTTTGTTTTTAGAGACAGAATCTCTCTCTGTCCAGGCTGGAGTTCCGTGGTGCAATCTTGGCTCACTGCAACCTCTGCCTCCCAGGTTCAAGTGATTCTCATGCCTCAGCCTTCCAAGCAGCTGGGACTATAGGAACCCACCACTACACCTGGCTAATTTTTTTTGTATTTTAGTAGAGACGAGGTTTCACCATGTTGCCCAGGGTGGTCTCAAACTCCTGAGCTCAGGTAACTTGCCTGCCTTGGCCTCCTAAAGTGCTAGGATTACAGGTGTGAGCCACCACACCCAGCCCTGGCTAATATTTGTAGAGAGAGGATCTCTTGGTCACACAGACTATTGGTTCCTCTATTGATCAATAATAAGATCACTTCCTGCTTACCTCTCAGAATATTCAAACTGTTCAATATAATCTCCAGATGTTTCTCAATGCAGAGACTGATGTCGGGTGCTTGAGTTTGACAGCTTTCATTTCACTGGAGCATGTAGTATGTCAACAAGAAACAGAGCCTAACTTGCTTTTCTTTATGACAATTCTGGAATTCAAACCTGTGCTCCATATATGATCAATGTGTAATACCTGATAATTAAGTACACAAACTCATGTATGATTTTTCCTGAACTACAAAGGCCAACAAATGTCTGCAGAAGCCTTGTTCCTTGGGAAAACACTGTTGCCTTCACTCTCTGGGATTTATGCAGAGGAATAAGGTCATCCTTCTGCAATTGTGCGTCAGCTTTGGGGTAACTTAGGAAGAGATATATCAGTTTTCTCTTTCATCTCTCATTCTATGAGGCTGAATGAGTGTGTCTTCTTTGTTTATTTGAGATGCTACCTATCCATTTTCCACTCTGTACTTGAAAGCACCCAATTTTCATTCTCTAGCCCAAATACTCTTGCTATAATTGTCTATCTCAACCCAGCTCTTTGTACCAAATGTTTGGATGATTCAATTCTTTGCTTATTATCATTACAACTAGCATGGCCCTTGTCTTTATTTTTGGCAATACCCCTGAGTTCCTATGCTTCTTCTCCTTAGGAAGCTTGCTTTCATCCTTCCTCCATCTCTCCCTGCTATGGCCAAACCAAGAATCTCCATTACGAAAGTTGTATTGCCTTCTTCTTTTCTGTTCCTAATATGCCAGTCTCTGAAAATCACCTTCTGTCATTCAGCTAATATTTTCTAGTATTCCAAGTCCTGCACAACTTCAATATAATCTACACTGGAATATAAAATCCACTCACCTGACCTTTGTTCATTGTCTCTCCTCTCCCATGTTTGGAGGTAGGAACTGTGTTGGACAGCCCTATGTAACAAATAGCGTCAGCATTTCCTTAGTGCCTTTAGGAAATCTTTTGTGATTAACTATAATCCCTCTTCCACATTGTTTTGGAGTTTTAGGTAGCACCCTGGATAATCAGGTAATTTTATTTGATTGATTGGCTATTTGATGAATGTTCTATTTCTCTGTAACAGCTCCACTAATAAAACAAAATGAACTCCAAGGGGCTTTAAAATTCTCTCCACCATCACAGAAAATGTTCCTCTTTTGCTATTATTTCTTTAAGAGTGCATGAGATCTATATTGATATATCCATTTTTACTATCTTTATATGGCAATTATAAATAAATACTGAACAGTAAATATATGTTGCTTTGAGTGAGTGAATGGGTATTTTCAGTCAAATTTGTAATATGCCTATTCTCAATCTATTTTATATTGTTACCATTTCTTTTTCTGTATTCCTATTCTAATCTGTGCAAAACAAAGATTGTTTCTTCCCCAAATTGCTAATTCTTGCCAGTTAAACCCACTTGCTGGAATCACAAGCCTATTATTTTTTTTAAATGCAGTCACTTTTGTACTTTTGATAAAACCTTTTTCTTCTTAAATTGCTGTAGATTCTGCTATTGATTTTTTCCCCTTGATGGAATTTATCTTCTCATTGCAAATTAAATAGCAGTAGAATTTTGCAGGACCAATCTTATTTGAAAATGTGCCTTGTTTCATCATGTCTATATATTTCTTAAAAGCCACAAGGCTATAACATCCTTCAGTTTTATTTGATAATGTATCTGTAAGAATTATTACACATTCTCATAAATATTTAATAAATTTTGCTATGGATGAAGGTTTCTGTTTCTTCAAAATATG
This sequence comes from Pan paniscus, assembly GCF_029289425.2. Lineage (NCBI taxonomy): Eukaryota > Metazoa > Chordata > Mammalia > Primates > Hominidae > Pan > Pan paniscus. The sequence continues at coordinate 37,444,240 of NC_073267.2, read as the reverse complement.
TGTTGAAGCCCTAATCTCTAATGGGATGGTACTAGGAGGTGGGGTTTTTGGGAGGTAATTATGTTTAGATTAAGTCATGAAAATGGAACACCATATTGGGATTAATGCTTTTATAAGAAGAGGAAGAGACACCAGAACTTCTTTTCACCGCCATGTGAGGGCACAGCAAGAAGGAGGCCATCTGCAAACCAGAAAACGAGCTCTCACCAAACATTGAATCTGCTGGTTCCTTAATCTTGAATTTACAGCCTCCAGAACTGTGAGAAATACAAGTCTGTTCTTTAAGCTGCCAAGTCTATGGTATCCTGTTACAGCAGCCTGAACTAAGACATATATTATTAGGATTTACATATATTCCTCATAGAACACAGTTGAAATTCACACCCATTGTGATTAATATTTAACAGGTTCTTACTGAAGTTAACTTTTTTTTCTCTTGTATGTATTGTTGAATTTCCTTATGGGAATGTTTTTATGAAATACTGTGTCTTTCCATGTCACTTCAGCCCTGTGAAGTCTGCATGTATACTAGAAGGTGATCACTAAACACTGTATTTTCCCCCATTTTTACTTGAGTTAGGATCTTGGTTGTGGTTAAGTGATGTCAGACAGCTACATCAGAGTGAGATCTGAGTGATGACAGTTGTCATTGGCCAGGGGTTCTGTGACTTGCGTCTCTTAGTAGGGGTTTTTATGGGGACAGTTCTGCATTTGGCTTGGATATTTCTCCTGCCTGGGTCACTTCTGGTTTTGAAACATCCATATTAACTTTTAAAGTGCTCACAAATTCCATTAACTAACAACCACAAGGTAATAAATTCATTTCTGCTTAACCTAGTTGGAAGACCTGCTATTATAAAGGCTAACTCATGGAAACATGAGTTTAATCATCCTAGGTTTAATTATTGGTGCAGTTAATGCTTTTATAGGGGAGCGCTAGGATTCCCACATACCCAAGAATTTCCAGGACACTTCAAGGACACAAGGCTAATCTTTTCCAAACTTCTCATTCTTCTGCAGTTCCAATTTCATTCTTTCTTGTATCATATCTATTTTTTGCATTATTCATAAACTGGCCCTTGAATTTTAAGAGACACATTGTTAAGCAAAATCTTGAAATGTTACAATTAGTTCAAAGAAAGGTATATTTACCTCAAGGACATTAATTCAAGCCAGTATGTTTTCAAAACCTATTTTGCTGTGTATTCCCTGATTTTTAAATTACATTTTCAAAGAGTTTACTCCCAAGGATTTGAGATCAAACCTCAACCTTCACATGATTCTGATTTTATGAGTAATGTTGGAATATATAAGGGTATGTCCATATTAAATGTGCTCATGTCTTTTTGGGTAGTTTTCATTTTATATTTTTCATTATTGCTCTGGGTTAAGAATCTCTAAGTTATTACTAAAATTTCCCTGAGATGATACTTCCTGATCATTTATGACTCTACATGTTTCTCTGGAAATAAATATGATCATGTATTTCAGCATGTGGTGCCAAGCTCCAAATGAAATCCTATAGGTTTACCAGGACTTGGGGCATATCTGTACTCTCTGTGAGAGGTGTGAACCGAATGCAGTCTTATTGGATTTGCTTTTCCAGCAGTCAATATTTCTCATCCACAAGGAGCTCCAGTTCAATTCAAACTTCTGTATTCATAACCCGAATATCTACCAAGTCAAGAAAATTTTTTTAACAAAACAAAACATTCATGAACTTAACACTTTAAAATAATCACTTTTAATGTCTGGAAGCATTGCTCTCTTGTCTAATTTTCTTCTTTGAACAGAGAGGAATGATTTACATATTTGGTATCAGATATTATATGCTACCTTATTTGTCTTCTGTTGATTTAACACTGTTTATGACACTCTCTCCCTGTGTGTGTGTATGTATATACACGTATATATACACATATACACATAGGTGTGTATGTATATATGTGCATATATACACATATACACATACATGTGTATGTATATATCTAATATACATATATATCTATATATACTATATATCTATATATACTACATAGCTATAGTACTATATATACTATATATCTATATATAGATAATGTATACATATATCTATATATACTATATATCTAATACTATATATTAGATATATTATATTATTTATATATTATATATTTATATTGTATAATATATATCATTTTTATATAAAGTAGACATAATATAGATATAATATATCTGTGTTATATTGCTGAAATGTATTTTAAAAATATTTAAGTGTGTGTGTATCTTTGTCTTTCATTGCAATAAAATACACATAACACACAATTTATCATTTTAACCATTTTAAAGTATATAATTCAGTGGCATTTAGTACATTCACAATATCCTGCAAGCAGCTCCTCTATCTAGGCCCAGAACATTTTTATCAACATCAACATTTTCAAAAAATATATATTTATTTTAAAAATATATATATTTAAATATATTTTTATACATATATTTATAAAATATATATTTATATATATTTAAAACAGTTATTATATATTATAAAATATGTATTTAAATATATATAATATATATTTAAATATATACATTTAAAAATATATCTATTTTAAAATGTGTATGTTTAAAATATATTTATTTTTAAAATATATGTATTTATTTTTTTAATATACATACTTATCTTTTAAATATATAATTATTTTCAAAATATATACACATTTATTTTAAAAATATATGTATTTATTTTTAAATATATGTTTTATGCCATGAAATATCACAAGGGTATATAAGGATAGGTCTTTAAAAACCTGCAGCAAGCATTGCAATAGGCATGTAGACATTTGAGGAATTCTCATTCAATACAGGAAGAAGAGAGATCAAACTAGGCTGTGATTTGTATTAAAAGTGTGACGTGAAGGAGGGCTTAGCTTCAACAATGAGATAAGAAGCATCAGGCCTGGTGTGGTGGCTCATGCCTGTAATCCCAGCACTTTGGGAGGCCGAGCCAGGTGGATCATGAGGTCAAGAGATTGAGACCATCCTGGCCAACATGATGAAACCACGTCTCTACTAAAAATACAAAAATTAGCTGGGTGTGCTGGTGCGCGCCTGTAGTCCCAGCTACTTGGGAGGCTGAGGCAGGAGAATTGCTTGAACCCAGGAGGCAGAGCTTGCAGTGAGCCGAGATCGTGCCACTGCACTCCAGCCTGGTGACAGAGCCAGACTCAGTCGCAAAAAAAGAAAAGAAACATCGGCAACATTTTGGAAATTGTGATGTATATGGGGTGAGAATTGCCCTATGACAGCATGACATGGCCTATCTTGATTTTAGATCTCTACACTCACTGATCAACAAAATGCCTGTTATTTTTTGAATTTTTGCAACCATAGGATGAGCACAGTTGGAAAGCTTTGGCTACATCCTTTGTGGAGAATTTCTGACAGTTAGCAATGTGATTTTTTTTTTTTTTTGCATAATTCAGTGGGTGCATTGGCATTGGTGTTTGCTTTGCATTCCCTAGAAGCATATTCAGAACAGAGGTTCATAGAAAATTTGTTAGAAAGTGTTCCTAGGAAAAACATATAGTAAAACAGGAATGTTTCTGGGGTCATACAGTAATTCTGTGTTTGTCCCTTTGAGGGATCTTCAAGTTGTCTTCCACAGCACCTGTACCATGTCACTTTCCATGCTCATGAGCGATAGATAAGGTTTCCCTGGTGTGGTAGGACCTTGAAAGCATCATGGTCAGTGAAAGAAGAAACACACAAAGGCCACATATCACATTATTCTAGTTATATGAAATGCCCAAAATAAGGACATTCTCAGAGACAGAGACAGATGACCAAGGAGAACATAGAGTGTCACTTTGCCATACCCTCCACTGCACTTTTCTGACCAAGAGCTACTTTGAGTTTCATGCTGTTAGGATAAGGGTCAGTCTTTGGCTTATCAATAAATTTTAGTCTCTGTTAGCCTTACTGGCTTTAAGAAAATAACTTCTTGTGTGTTCATAGCTGTATTTATTCCCCAGTTTGCAGAATTGTATAAATAAAGGATAAAAGGATTATTTTAATGTTACTGCACTGAAAAATGTATACGGATTAGTGTGCAAGTTTACTTAGCCGAAACTTTACAAGTTTCTGTTGACCTTGCTGATTGAGCATGACTACAAAATATTACATAATAAAAAGCATTTACCATAAAAAATATAAATATATATATGTATGTGTGTGTATATATATATACACACACTCACACACACACACACACACACATACATGTTTTACATTGCCCTCTATGCCTTTGTTTCATTTTCTTTTTTTAGAAGGAGTCTGGCTCTGTTGCCGAGGCTGGAGTGCAGTGGTGCAATCTCTGCTCATCTCAACCTCCACCTCCGCCTCTGCCTCCTGGGTTTCAAGCGATTCTCCTGCCTCAGCCTTCCAAGTAGCTGGGATTACAGGCACACACCACCAGGCCCAGCTAATTTTTTGTATTCTTTTTTTAGTAGAGATGGGGTTTCACCATGTTGGTCAGGCTGGTCTTGAACTCCTGACCTCAAGAGCTCCACCCACCTCAGCATCTCAAAGTGCTGGGATCACAGGTGTGAGACACCATGCCCAGCTCTACGCCTTATTTTCTTATTTTTCATTGCCTTCTATGCCTGTAACTATGTAAAAGAAACTACTTAAGAAGCTCAAAGCCTTGGGAAATAAATTCCTCATTGGCTTACACAGAACTCACACTTGGGTTTTGGTTTGTGTCTTGGTTTTCATTTTTTGATGTGAACAGAAAGCAGACTGGAGGTTGCCAGGGGTTGGGAAGGGGGACAGGGGAGTGGGTCCTTTTTGGGTAATGAAAGTATTCTGGGACTAGATAGAGGTGGTAGTTGAGCGATTTTGTGAATATCCTTAATGCCACTGAACTATATACTTTAAAATGGTTAAAATGTTAAGTTGTATATTATATGTGCTTTATTGCAATGAAAGAGAAACTTTTATTGCAATAAATTCATTGGAATAAAAGAGATATATAAAATATATACTTACATTTATATAATAAATATATACTTATATTTATATATAATTATATATATTTATATAAATATCTAAAACAAATACATTCATATTAACATATATTAATATATATTTATATCACATAAATTTTACCTAAATATTAATATATCTATATTTTTTTTCCTATATAAATATATAATATAATTAATACATATATTTTAATATATTATACATTATATATTACATAAAAATATTTATATATTTATAAATATACTGTATTTTTTATATATGTGTGCTATCAATGTGTTATAAGAATGACAGGAATAAAACCAGTTTATCCAGTCCTATTGATTGGTAATGGGACAAACAGAAAAACATTCTTGTTAGATTAACATTGGACTAAAAATAAGTTCAGGTTTGATATATGCCCTTCTATAAGATTTTATGTACCTGCAATGAGGTTTTTGGTAATTTTTTTTCCTATGTGATTAGTCTTCATGGCAAAATCCTAAAATTATTTTATAGGTCTTCAAATATGTTCCACCCCCCTTCAATACTGTTTCAACTTTTTACCAATGATCAGGTTTTCACAAAACTCTTACAATATTTTTGCAAGGTATAATATTGTTGTGTAACTCACAGCAAACTAGACTTCTATTTGATAGACCCCATAGAGAGTGGTGGTCCCAGAAGACTATAATTACCTTATTTTTAACATACTGTGTTTCTGTTTAGATATATTTAGGTGTGGAAATACCTACCACTGTGTTAAATTGTCTACAATATTCAGTACAGTCACCTGCTGTACAGGTATGTAGCCCAAGTGTGTAGTAATCTAGACCATTTAGGTTTGTGTAAGTGCACTCTTTGATGTTCGCACACTGATGAGATCACCTCATGATACATTGTCAGAATGTAACTCTGTAGTTAAATGATGCATGACTGTATTTTAGATGTTTGTACTTGTCAGCTGATATTGGAGGGGAAAACACTGAAGGATATTCTGATCTTTGAGGATGTTGGCAGGTGAAACGGATACTGTTTCTTATTTGCCCCCAAGTTGCACAACTCCCTGAATAAGACCCATAAGTCTATATTTGCCAGTCTTCTTGCAAGGTTTTCAAAAACTGACCATCCTAATTTAAAGTTGACTGAGCTGCAAGCCTTTTCAAAGGTGTGTCTTCTCCAATATTGACTATGATGAAAACTGCCACCCTATTCATTCATTTATTATTATCATGTCTCCTTTTTGGTTTTTGCCTCTTTTAGGAGTCTGTCTCTTCTTTGCGATCAGTCCTTTGAGAGTAGGAATCTGCCTCACATATTTTGATTTCCCCATGACCTTTCACTTAATAGATGTTCAATAAATTGCTTCACAATTAAATGAACAGAGGAGGGAAAGAATAAGGGAATAGGAAACTACCTGAGGAAAAAGTGGAACAAATTTATTGAAAGTTCTTTAGCTTTCTACACAACTATATAACAATTATTCATACACTTAATCTCTCCTGATTTCAGAGATATTCTCATGAATGAAAAATGCAATTTGATCAATGCTTACCCAGGGAAATTAAAAAAGAAAGATTGTTCTTTCCTTACCTAACCTTGGCTATAAATAGATTACTGTTACTTTGTCACAGGATTTGGGCTATTTCTACTGTTGGGGAAAAATTCGATGCAATTCCTTTCACATGCAGCAGAGTCATGATAAAGTATCCCTTTAAGGCAATCATTTCTTTTCTCTTGAGCAACCCAAAATGTCTGCTCAAAAAAGAGACTTTGGAAAAACCTAAAATGCGAGTTCCACATTTCCAGCTATTCACAGTTGAATTAATAAGCTTGGTCCAGTGAACTACAGTGCAGTAGATGGAAATCATTTACATTAACTTTGTTACTCTCTGGTAGAGAATAATGTGCCTCAATCCACATCACTAGAAAAGGAGCCAGATCAGCTTCGCTGTTCACATAAAAAGCTAAAAACCAAGACACAAGCCATAACACTAGTGTGTATATTCTGAGTAAGCAAATCACGACCTAATCTCACAATGCTTTGAGCTTCTTAGTAGTTCCTTTTGCATAGCTGTAGGTATACAGGGCTATGAACAATAAGAGGTTATTTGCTGATTAGCTGACCTCTGTGATTTACCCAGAAGGCAGTCTCTGTTTTTGTTTTCAAAGTTAACGTGTCAATGTCCTCTAGCCAAAGCACACCAAGAACACACATGTAGTTGAACAAGTTGGGTTATTACTTGGTTCAGCAAGAGAGAACAATCATCTTGGGTGTAGTTAGGCTAAATAAAGGCATCTTCAAACATGTCATCTGATCGGAATCCCCAGAACCTAGAGGTATGTGACTGCATGGGGAAAGGCACTGTGCAGATAAGATGTAGAAAGGATCTTGAGATGGGCGATCACCCTGCGTTATCTGGGTGTGCCCAATGTAATCACAAGAATCCTTATGAAAGGGAGATAAAGAGAGGTTTGGACACACATGGACAGGAGGAGGCAATGTCAACATGGAGCAGAGAGAGTTAAAGATGCCGGCCTTGAAGACTGGAGTGATGGAGCCACAAATTGTCCTCCCCTAGAGCCTCCAGAGGTCAAACACCCTGTGAGCCTATTCTGACCACACTTGCAGTAGGCTGGAAATACTGTTAAAATGTATATATATACATATATTTATAGCTGGGACTACAGGTATGCACCACCATGCATGGCTAGTTTTTAAAAAGTTTTTTTGGAGGGATGGGGTTTTGCTTTGTTTCCCAGGCCAGTCTCAAACTCTTGACCTCAAGAGATCCTCCTGCTTCAGCCTCTCAAATTGCTGAGATTATAGGCATGAGCCACTATGCCTGGCCTCTATTACTATTATTTTGAGACAGAGTCTCACTCTGTTGCCCAGGCTGGAGTACATTGGTGCAGTCTCGGCTCACTGCAACCTCCGACTCCTGGGTTCAAACAATTCTTGTGCCTCAGCCTCCATGTAGCTGGGACTACAGGTGTGTGCCATCATGACTGGCTAATTTTTGTGTTTTTAGTAGAGATGGGGTTTCACCATGTTGGCCAGGTTGGTCTTGAACTCCTGACCTCAAGTATCCACCTGCCTCGGCCTCCTGAAGTGCTAGGATAACAGGCGTCGGTCACAGCTCCTGGCCACTGGCTTCTTTTTTTTTTATTTTTTGAGATGGAGTCTAGCTCTTGTTGCCCAGGCTGGGGTTCAGTGGCGCGATCTCGGCTCACTGCAACCTCTCAAGTTCAAGCGATTCTCCAGCCTCAGCCTCCCGAGTAGCTGGGATTACAGGCACGCGCCGCCATGCCCAGCTAATTTTTGTATTTTCAGTAGAGATGGGTTTCACCATGTTGGCAGGATGGTCCCGATCTCCTGACCTCATGATCCACCCACCTTGGCCTCCCAAAGTGCTGGGATTACAGGCGTGGGCCACGGCACCTGGCCCAGCCTCTATTTTTAAAGTAACTTTTATGGGATGTCAGACATTGTAAATTTTACCTTGGTGGGTGCTGGATGTTTTTGTGCCTGGCACAGTCCTAGGTGCTGAGGACCTAGCATTGAACAAAAACAAAGATCCCTGCTCTTGCTGAACTTCCATGCTACTGTGGGGAGACAATCAGTGAACAACAAGCATAATTTAGGTTTGCTCTTATTATACTGTTGCACACATACCTTTTGTATATGTACTCTTAAACGGCCATTGTTTTTAGTGATTTGATTGAACAGATATATTTGATTGAACAGATATATCCTTGCTGAATGAGCCATTTCTCTATTGATGGGTAATTATATTACTTTCTCTAATAGGAGTCATCAGAAGCTTAGAGGCTTAAGAATCTAAGCTCAACAAACAGAGGTTGGAGAGGTTATTATAAAGTCCATTGTGAGAGCAGCCACTCCTAACCTTGGGACCAAAGATTGGTATTGCCTGACCTGTGAGCCAGAATTACCCTGGATTGGACTGTCCTACCAGGTGGGCCCCTGGCCAGCAAAAGAGATGATGGGGGTTGTTAGAATGTCAGAGAGGGCCTTAGACACCCCTCTTCCATATAGTCTCCAGCTGTTTGACTAAAACCTGTAGCCCAGTATATAATCAGTCACCCAGGCCTAGAGTCAAGGTCTTTTATATCATGTAAATTTATTTTTTATTTTTAAAATTTTTTATTTCCATAGGGTTTTGGGGAACAGGTGGTATTTGGTTATGTGAGTAAGTTCTTTAATAGTGATTTGTGAGATTTTGGTGCATCCATTATCTGAGCAGTACACACTGAACCCAATTTGTAGTCTTTTATCCTTCACCCCCTCCCACCCTTTCCCCCGAGTCCCCAGAGTCCATTGCATCATGCTTATGCCTTTGCATCCTCATAGCTTAGCTCCCACTTGTGAGTGAGAACATACGACATTTGGTTTTCCATTCCTGAGTTACTTCACCTAGAATAATAATCTCCAGTTCCATCCAGGTTGCTGTGAATGCCATTAATTCATTCCTTATTATGGCTGAGTAGTATAATGTAGCATATATATACCACAGTTTCTTTATCCACTCGTTGATTGATAGCATTTGAGCTGGTTTCATATTTTTGCAGTTGTGAATTGTGCTGCTATAAACATGCATGTGCAAGTATCTTTCTCATATAATGATTTCTTTTCCTCAGGGTAGATACCCAGTAGTGGGATTGCCAGATCAAATGGTGGTGCTACTTTTCTTTAAGGAATCTCCACACTGTCTTCCAAGGTGGTTGTACTAGTTTACGTTCCCGCCAGCAGTGTAGAAGTGTTCCCTTTTCACCACCTCCATGCCAACATCTATTATTTTTTGATTTTTTGATTCTGGTCATTCTTGCAGGAGTAAGGTGGTATCGCATTGTGGTTTCGATTTGCATTTCCCTGATCATTAGTGATGTTGAGCATTTTTTCACATGTTTGTTGGCCATTTGTTTATCTTCTTTTGAAAATTGTCTATTCATGTGAATTTATACCTTCCCCGTATTCCCATGCCTTTGTCTTCAATGGGACTATTACTTTTCGTCTAATGGCTTTGAATTAAATCTTCTGTCTTCTATTCCACTGATCTCCAGTCTCCAGCAATAATTATGCTGTTTGCATTGGGGGAGGTGGCAGATGCAGTTGTTGCCTTGCCTATGTCCTCTGGGTACTCACCATTCCTACTGCAAGCATCTGCAATACTGCCTGGGGCTTTGTCTCACTGCCATAACCTAGACTCTTGTGGGGCAGGCTGGAAGTGCAGAGAAACCAACACAGGCACATCTCCCCCAACCAACTGCTGAGGGCAGTTGCCCTGCCTTCCATACCTTAGGGTGAGGCAGGCGCTATGCTGTCTCCCAGATGTCCCCAGTGGGATTGAACCCCAGTTGCTCATAGTAGCAGCCTGCTTATAAACGTGACCTGGATTAGCTCCTTTCCCTTCTCTGTCTCATTTCCCTATTGTCATCCCAGTGTTTCCTGGGCTCACTTTCCAAATCAACCCACTTATCTTCAAATCCTTCTGTATTAGTCTGTTCTCATGCTGCTAATAAAGACATACCTGAGACTGGGTCGTTTATAAAGGAAAGAGGTTTAATGGAGTCACAGTTCCGCATGGCTGGAAAGGCCTCACAATCATGGTGGAAGACAAGAAGGAGCAAAGCCACATCTTACACGGCAGCAGGCAAGAGGCTTGTGCAGGGGAACTCCCATTTATAAAACCATCAGATCTCATGAGACTTACTCACTATCAGGAGAACAGTATGGGGGAAACCACCCCCATGATTCAATTATCTCCACCTGCCCCCGCCCTTGACACATGGAGATTGTTACAATTCAAGGTGAGATCTGGGTAGGGACGCAGCCAAACCATCTCACCTTCTCTTAGGATTTGCTTCTGGGGAAACCTAACCTATCTAAGATGATGAAAAATACAAAGAACCAGGAAAATCCATAAATTTAACAAGAAAATTTTACCTAGTCTTGATGAGTGGCAAAGCTTGACTGCCCTGAGGAAGTGACTTTGCTGAGCTGAGACCTGACGATGAGTAGGAGTTAGCTAAGCAAAGCAGCACTGGAAGAACAGCAGGGGAAGAACATTCCAAGCATAGGGAAGAGCATGCGCGAAGGTCCTGGGGCAGGAATGCTAGTGTGGATGGGGTGCAGAAAGAGAGGCAGAGAATGGTGGTTATCTTTGGAGGATATATGGCCTGAAAGTGAATTTGGGTCCCTGACTTTACGTCTCTTTCCTCTGCAGTTTAGTTATGTCTATACGCTTTTTTTTGAACCCCATTATGGTCTGGCTTCATTTAAATGCATCTGAAATGAAATCTCTAATGTTAACAGTGTTGTCAGATGTGAAGGCTTCATTTCTCTTTGGTTCTTTTTCACCGAATGCTATCTGTGAGTTTCTGGGGAGGATATGAGGATTTTGATTGTTTTGATTGTTTTTTTTTTTTTTTGTATGACCACATTATGTTAATTTCCCCATTGTCTTAGAGTATGAGAACATAAAAGCAATAACTCATTTATATGAAGACTGAATGTGCTGAGAGGTTGTCATGGAAACCTCTCATGTTGGCTTGAGTAAATTGAATAACCCCTGTTAAAAGATTGAACACAGATAACTGGCAGGCTTTGTTTCAGGGCAAGAGTTCACAAACTGGGGTCCACAGATGCTCAAACATTCTATCATGAATAGAATTCGGGGATCCCATGATCTTGGACAGTTAAAAATACATCTTATATTCTTTTATCTCTACCTGAAGTTTAGTCTTTCTTTCCATTGTGAATGAATAAAGCAATAAACAAACAAAAAAACAAAAGATTGAACACAGAACTTATTTACCCAATTGCATGGCATTCACAAGAGGTGAGAAATTCAACACGATAAATGAGATTTTTCCCCCCTGCAGGGGCAGGGAGGAGGATGAAGAGGGTGAATGAATGCTAGGAATGTATTATTTTTATTTAAGACAGTGATTTCTATTCTTCTTCCAAAGATTATATTTTTGTTTCCAAATGGGAGAGGTGTTATGGGGAGATGGAGAAAGGATCCAGGGAAAATGGCATGGTAAAATTGCTCCTGGGAAAGACCAGCTTAGGGTATCCATGATTCTCGCTTCTGTAGCCCTGAGCATGTTTCTCCCCTTGGAGCATCTTCTGAAGTCTTGGTCAGAGTCGTTGAAGAGACATGAACCTTTTCAGCATTTTCTGCTTTTCTTTGGCAGGATTGTTAACTGCCTATCAAGCTGACTTACAAAAAATACTAGTTCTGTTGTTTTTCATTTTTAAAAGCAAATTGCTTCAGCTCTTCGTAAATAACTCCTTAAAAGAAAAGCCGTGGATGACAGATGAGGAAGCATAGTTGGGAACAGAGCGCGGCACTCGCTCACGATCATAGTGTCAGGTCACAGGAAGCCCTCTGAGCCCCGGGGGTGGGGGCAGCCTCTTTAAAGTGATTATGGAGCAAGAGGAGCTTGAACAGTGGCACTCTGAGGGTTGTCTTGGGCCAGCTTGGAGATCAGGTCCTGGGCTCCAGAAGACATCAAGGCTGGTTCTACCTGGATGTTGCATCCGTAGGTATCAAAGTAGGAGATGCTTTCGAGGGGTGAGTTTTTCATCAGCGGCCTCCACCCCAAAGCACCATAGTCCTACCTCCTTGTTGTATGTCTGTCTTCTCACAGGCTGCTTGTCAGACTTCAGAATTTCATGGGCATGATGGACAAATAAGCTTGATTAATGCTTCATGCTTGCTATCCACTAAATGTGTTCCCACCATGTGTTGAAACCTAATCCCCAGTGTGATGGATGGTATTAGGGGGTGGGGCCTTTGGGAGGTGATCAGGACATGATGGTGGGGACTCCACAAGTGGGATTCATGCCTATTTATTTATTTATTTATTTATTTATTTGAGACAAGAGTCTCACCCTGTTCCGAGGCTAGAGTGCAGTAGTACCATCTAGGCTCACTGCAACCTCTGCCTCTGGGTTTAAGTGATTCTCCTGCCTCATCCTCTGAGTAGCTGAGACTACTGGATAATTACCTACCACACCTGGATAATTTTTTTTTTTTTTGTATTCTTAGAGCGACGAGGTTCCACCACGTTGGCCAGGCTGTCTCGAACTCCTGATCCAAGTGATCTGCCCATCTTGGCCTCCCAAAGTGCTAGGTTTACAGGCGTGAGCCACTGCGCCTGGCCAATGCCCTTTTAAAAGGGGTCCCAGAGAGCCCCTTTGCCCTTCCATGATGGGAAGACACAGTGAAAAGAGGGCTGTCTATGAACTAGGAAGAAGGCCTTCCCCAGACACTGAATCTGCCTGTGCCTTGATCTGGGACTTCCCAGATCTTCTGGAGAGAACCGTGAGAAATAAATGTCTGCTGTTTGTAAGCCACACAACCTATGGCATTCTCTTATAGCAGTCTGAATAGACTAAGATAATACCATAAGGATCTACCTTTGGGACTGTGTGCTGTTATAATAAAGGCTCTGATAAGTCCTGCTAATGCCGTTTAGACCAGGGGTTTCTAAACTTTTTGACCACACAAGTTGTTATTTTTCCCTTTGCAAGCACCTTACATGGAAATCTTTTGGGAGGCTGAGGCATGAGAATTGCTTGAACCCATGAAGCGAAGGTTGCAGTGAACTGAGATCATGCCACTGCACTCCAGCCTGGGTGATGGAGTGAGACTCTGTGTCAAAAAAAAAAAAAAAAAAAAGGAAAGAAAAAAGAAAATATTTTCAAAATGATGCCATGGATTAAATCTGATAGTCACAAAGGATCCTTGTCTGGTGTTACCTCCATTTGATGGGTGAGGAAACAGGAGTCCTGAGAAACCAAGTAACTTGCTCAGGGTCATGCTGTTAGGATGTAGCAGAATCAGAACCAAAACCCTAAGTCCCAGACAACTAAAATCCACCACTCCAATGGAGAGGCCCTTACTGCAATGACCTGTTCTGAAGGAGCGAAACAAGGCATTTATTGCAGCATCATTTAATTAGGAAAAAAATCTGGAAAGACCCTGAATGTCCAACTAAAGGGAAATAGTTGATATTTATGCTACTTCCATACAATGGAATGTTATGGGGCATCAATAATAGACATGAAGCACAGTAACATGAGGTGGCACATATTATAATGTAAAATGGGGAAATAAAGCAAAATGATAATCATGCAAATTAAATGCATGAAACTAAAAAAGAAATACAAAATAGTAGCTGTCTCTAGATGGTAGGTGAGTCAGTTCAGGTCCTCTGAGTAGCAGAAGGCAAAACAGAATTAATTGTACAAGGTCCCAGTCTCCACTGATTTCAAATCCACTTCTCAACTTCTGTATGAAGTTCTCATTCTCTTACTATTTTTTTTTTTTTTGAGGCGGAGTCTCACTCTGTTGCCAGGCTCGAGTGTAGTGGCGCGATCTCGGCTCACTGTAACCTCCGCCTCCCGGGTTCAAGTGATTTCCTGCCTCAGCCTCCCAAGTAGCTGGGATTACAGGCGCATGCCACCATGTCCAGCTAATTTTTGTATTTTTAGTAGAGACGGGGTTTCACCGTGTTAGCCAGGATGGTCTCGATCTCTTGATCTTGTGATCCACCCGCCTCAGCCTCCCAAAGTGCTGGGATTATAGGCATGAGCCACTGTGCCCGGCCCTCTTACTAATTTTAAATAACGTGTCTCCTGCAGCTTCTGTATTGCAAATATAGGAAGTGATTTTGGCGAGCATTTGAATTATGGTAGCTGATCTGATCTGTTGTGTCTCCTTACTTTCTAATTCTTTCTTTACTTTCTCCTCTTTTCCTCCCTCTGCTTATTTGCTTCCTCTTGCTCTCTTCCTTTATCTCCTCTTTTCCTACATATTTCTAAAATGATAGCTGATGAGAAGGAAGATCACTCTTACATAATTTGATTCCTCAGTTTCCATTTTCTTCTTTTTACAAGTATAACATTCTATATTTCTTTTTTAAAAAGAATTATTTTTTAATTGAAAAATAATGGTACCTATTGATGGAGTACGTAGTGATGTTTTGGTATATATAATGTATAGTGATTTGATCAGGGTAATTAGCATATCCATCATCTCAAACGTTTCTCATTTCTTTGTGATGGTAACATTCAGTATCTTCCTTCTAGCTATTTGAAACTGCATTATTATTACTATTATCATTTTATTTTATTTAGACAGAATCTTGCTCTGTCACCCAGACTGATTTGTAGTAGCATGATCTCTGCTCAATGCAACCTCTGCCTCCCAGGTTCAAGCGATTCTCCTGCCTCAGCCTGCCGAGTAGCTGGGATTACAGGCACGCACCACCACGCCCGACTAATATTTTTTTAGTAGAGATGGGGTTTCACCATGTTTGCCAGGCTGGTTTTGAACTCCTGACCTCAAGTGGTCTGCTCGCTTCAGAGTCCCAAAGTGCTGGGATCACAGGCACGAGCCACTGTGCCTGGCCAAAACTACATATTGTTAACTGTAGTCATCCTACAGTGGTTTACAACATGAAAGAAAACCAAGTATTAATTGTGCAGGAAATTCATTGAAGAAAATACCTGTGAAGGGAAATGGGGAGGGAGCAGGGAGAGATTTCAGACCATAATGCAGGTCTGACACCTCTGAAAGCAGAGTGGGAAGGAAGAGAGAGAGTTAGAAAGAGAAAGGCTTCAGCACAACTCTGAGAATGTATCAGCCAGCGTAATAGTTCCTAAGGCAACTCTCTCTGTTGGACAACTCCCAGTTGGGTTAGAATCACCTAATTCCATTACTTCCGCTGTACCCAGTCACTGGCTGGGAAAATCCCCGGGGAAGTGCAGCCTAGCATGAACACCTCGGTGGGTCAAAAGGTACAGCAGCTAGAGGTTGTCAGTTAGCTCTGCTTCCAGGGCAGTTCACCTTGAAGGAAGATTTGAGCACAGAACTTCCATGACTGAGAGCTTCTGGTGCACTTTACAGCAGAGGAATTTGTGAGGCAGGTTCACTGTTCACTGGCTACCAACTTGTCCAGTGAGACAGAACACTCCCACACAACAAGTTACATGAGGTAGGTTTATTACTTACAGATAGGCAGCAAGAGATGGTAGAAGCCTAGGACTCATTGTGAGCTATTCCTCCAAGTCCCCGGAAACCTGCTGAGGGTAAGTAGAGTCATATCTGTGCATGCCTCACTTACACAGAAGCTCAGATACCCCAGAAAGCAGCTGGTTCTGTGTTTTATACCCCAGGATGTGTGATTTGCTGGGCTAAAGTGTTTAAGACATTTTGTTTCTAGGGGTGGACTGGAACAGAGGTTGGGTCGTTCTGGCCAGTCCCTCTCTATCTCAAGATGTTGCATTTCTAGCACATTCTTCAGTTATTCTTAAGAACCATGAGTTGGGGAAAGAGGGAAGAACTGGGTAGGCCCAAGGCCACCCAGTGAACTGTCTAGCAGCATTTTGTAAAAGCACATTAACAATGGTTTTGAGAAGCTGAAGTCTGTGGACTGATTCTCCCTGTAAATACAGGCCTGCTTTACTAGCACCTGCACTTTCCGGTTCTTATGCCCCCTCAAAAGTGTGCTGAGTCATTTGAACAGAAGGAGACTGCCCCTCCAGCTCCCCACAATGGGAAATTGTCATCACTGCCACAAAATGAATAGAAGGACTTGGCCAAGTTCATCTTCCCTGGTTTACTGCCTGCACTTCATCCCATTTGGAAGAGAGAAGGAATAGCATTGAATGGTCTGGCTTTTTTTTTTTTTTTTGTAATCATGGCTATACAGCAGGGTAATGAAGGTCAGAGATGGGGGCTTGAACCACCTGCCTGTGGTTTTGAGGTTTCCCCAAATACTCTATGGTTGTTAAGTTCCATAAGAAAGGGACTTGTTTTTCATTTTTATTTTCTTTCCAACTTTTATTTTAGGTTTGGGGGGTACGTGCGCAGATTTGTTTCATGGGTAAATTGCATGTTATGGGGCTTGGTGTCCAGATTATTTCATCACCCAGGTAATGAATGTAGTACCTGGTAAGTAGTTTTTCAATCCTCACCCTCCTCCCATCCTCTACCTTCAAGTAGGACCCAGTGTCTATGGTTCCCTTCTTTGTGTTCATGTGAAGTCAGTGTTTACCTCCTAAGTGAGAACGTGCAATATTTGGTTTTCTGTTCCTGTGTTAATTTGCTTAAGATAATGGCCTCCAGCTCCATCCATGTTGCTGCAAAGGTCATGATTTCATTCTTTTTTATGGCTGCATAGTATATTCCATGGTGTATATGTACCATATTTTCTTTATCTAGTCTGCAGTTGATGGGCATCTAGGTTGATTCCCTGTCTTTGCTATTGTAAATAGTGCTGCAATGAACATATGTGTGCATGCATCTTTAAGGTAGAATGATTATTCTTTTGGGATTTATACCCATGAATGGGATTGCTGGATTCAACCTTAGTTCTATTTTAAGTTATTTGAGAAATCTCTAAACTGCTCTCCACAGTGACTGGACTAATATACATTCCCATCAACAGTGTATAAGCATTAAAGGGACTTAACTGCTGAATAGTCTTCACCCAACTCAAAGCCTGGCTCTCAGTAGATACTCAATATATTGCTTATACAATTAAAGGAATGGTTAAAAGGAAGGAAGATGTATGCAGAATCTGTGTACTGCAAAGTCAGCAAACATTTGCTGAGGGTCTGTTGAATTTGGTCCTGCTCAACATTGAACTTGCCCACTTGTCACCACCATTAAGGCTCCAGAAAATTTGTTTATCCACAGCCTTCTTCTACCTTATTACCTTGTCATTTCTTTGAGACCTAATATCCATTCCTCCTGATCTCCAGCTCAACTCCCTAGAATCCATAGCTTCTAGAGTTTTGTTTATTTATTCCATTTTTATTTATTTGATTTATTCCACTTTCATTGAATATCAAGACCTCCAGGCATAGTTCCAGGCACCTGGTATGCAGCAACAAATATGATGTTCAGATAATCTCTTGCTGCATAAAAAAGAGCCTGATCCCACAGTGGCTGGAAACAAATATTTGGTATTATTGCTCATGACTCTGTGTTGATTGGGCTCACCTAGGTGGTTCTCATTTCAAGTCCTATGCAGTTGTAGTCAGATAATGACTGGGGCTGGAGTCATCTGAAGGCTTGACTAGGCTGGCCATCCAAGATGGCTGAGACACATGGCTGGCATGATATTGGCTACTGGTTAGGAGCTCAGTTGGTGCTGTTGCCTGGAGCACTTTCATGTGGCCTTTCTATGTGGTTTGGGCTTCTCGTAGCATAGTGGTGTCTGAGTTCCAAAAGTGAGTATTCCAAGATATAGGAAGTAGCGCTTGATAGTCTTTTAAAACATGGACTGGAAAAGGGCACAGTATGATTTCCACCATATTCAATACGTCAAAGCAATCATGGAGGTCATTAAAGTCAAGGGAGAGGGTGTAGATCCCAAGAGATTGTTGTGTGTTTTTGTTTGTTTGTTTTTTGTATTTTTTTTGAGACGGAGTCTCCCTCTGTCACCCAGGCTGGAGTGCAGTGGTGTGATCTCGGCTGGCTGCAACCTCTGCCTCCTGGGTTCAAGTGATTCTCATGCCTCAGCCTCCAGAGCAGCTGGGACTACAGGTGCCCACCACCACATCAGCTAATTTTTGTATTTTTAGTGGAGACGGGGTTTCACTGTGTTGGCCAGGTGGGTCTGGAACTCCTGACCTCAGGTGATCTGCCCGCCTTGGCCTCCCAAATTGCTGAGATTACCGATGTGAGGCACCGTGCCTGGCCCTAAGGGATTGCTTTGATGTAAAAAATGTACAGCCATTTGAAAATGGCCACAGGTGGTCTCTGCTGTTAAGGACTTCAGAGTTGATAAAGAGATAGTGATGAAACCTATAGTAGGCTGAATCATGGCCACTCAAAGATATCAGGTTCTAGTCCGCGGAACCTGTATATGTTAAATTATAAGGAAAAGGAGTCTTTGCAGGTATGATTAAATTAAGGATGTTGAGATGAGGAGATTATCCTGGATTATCTAGGTGGGCCCTAAATTTGATTGCAAGTGTCTTAGAAAGGCAGAGAGATATTACACCCAGAAGACAAGAAGGTGATATCCAGACGGAGGCAGAGATTGGGGTGATGCCACTCCAAGCAAGGTAATGCTGGCAGCCACCAGAAGCTGGAAGAGGCAAGGAACAGACTGTCCCCTAGCACTTCTATAGGGAACGAGCCCTACTGACACCTTGATTTCAGTTTATTGCAACCGATTTCAGTCTTCTGACCTCCAGACCTGGGAGAGAAGAAATTCCTGTTGTTTGAAGCCATTTAGTTTGAGATCATTGTTACAAAAGTCTCAGGAAATGAATTCAAACCCAGACAATGACAAGCAAGGGTGGAGGTGATATGGAGGAAGCATATAGGAGGCACCTGAAGCCCAGCCCAGCGGGGAGAGAAGAGAGCAGGAATGCTTCTTTAAGCTCTGATGTTCAAATGAGAACACATGGACACACGGAGGGAAATGACACACACTGGGGACAGTTGGAGAGTGGGGGGTGAGGGGTGGGAGAGCATTAGGACAAATAGCTAATGCTTGTGGTGCTTAAAACCTAGATGATGGGTTGATAGGTGCAGCAAACCACCATGACACATGTATACCTACGTAAGAAACCTACACATTCTGCACTTGTATCCCAGAACTTAAAAAAAAAAATTCTGACGTTGATTCATCCCTAGGAAGTGTGGCATCATGGTGGTGTTCATTCATCCCTAAGAAGTGTGGCATATGACAACATGTGGAACTTGAATCCATTAAACCTCTTTTTCTTTACAAATTACCCAGTCTCAGGCATGTCTTTATTAGCAGTGTGAGAATGGACTAATACAAATATTATGATGAATGAGGACATTCTCATATCTTCCACAAAACCATCATGGAAGACATTATCCATCATTTGGTTACATTTCCCGTATGTAAGGATCCAAGGGGATCTGGAGTCCTGCTTTTCTGATTGCGTCTCAACTCTGCCACATACTAGCTGGGTTTATAGGCTGCTATGAGGTTTCAATGAGTAAATCAAAACCTGTAAACACTTGGTGCATGCATAGTAAGTACTTAAAACTGGTGTTGTTATAATTTTCGGGATTTGGTGAAGGATATTGTTTTTCTGGGGAAAGGCACTAGGCCCATCATGGGGGTAATACCCTTGTGACCTCGTCTAAACCAAATTACCTCCTCCAAATGCCATTGCACTGGGGGCTAGGGCTTCAACGTGTGAATTTGGTGGAGAAAGACAAAGACATTCAGTCCATAACAATTTTCCTTGGATTTGTATGTACGCGATCAAGTCACCTAGGAATGATGAATGTTTCATTTCTTCCTTTCTGGACATTTCCCCCCTGGCTAACTGTACAAGCTAGGATATCCAGGACAATGTGGAATGTAAGTGAGGCTTGTGGGTATCAATGCTATGATACCATCCACAGGGAGAAACCTTTGGCTTTGTATGAAAAGCTGATGGTTAGGGATATTGATATGGTTTGTCTGTGTCCCCACCCAAATCTCAACTTGAATTGTAGCTCCCATAATTCCCATGTGTTGTGGGAGGGACCCAGTGGGAGGTAATTGAATCAAGATGGGGGGTCTTTTCCATGCTATTCTTGGCCAGTTGTCAGCCTGCCCAACATATTGTGAAACCGTGTCTCTACTAAAAATAATAGGCCCTCTCTTGCCTGCTGCCATGTAAGATGTGACTTTGCTACTCCTTTGCCTTCTGCCGTGATTGTGAGGCCTCCCTAGACATGTGGAATTGTGAGTCCATTTGTGAGTCCACCTCTTTTTCTTTATAAATTACCAAGTTTCAGGTATGTCTTTATTAGCAGTGTGAGAATGGACTAATTCAAATGTCATGATGAATGAGGACTTTCTCATATCTTCTGCAAAACCATCATGGGAGACATTATCCATCATTCAGTTACATTTGCCTTATGTAAGGATCCAAATGGAATTTTTTTTTGAATTCTATTCTAAGAAAAATCATTTCCTTTCCTGTGAACAGCTATACTTCCCTTTGTTAAGTGATGATATTCATGTGTCCTTTATGTTTTCTTTTTCTTTTGCTCTGGCTATTAGGGAGCTAAAACCCAAGAGCACACACAATCAAAATAACCATATTAAATGAGTTTTCTTATGTATTTGATAAATAAATAATTTTTCTTTTGGTTTCCCTTTGGGTGTACCTTTTATTGCAAGCTGTCTCAAGTTTTTTTTCACAGTAAATGGGGATAAAATTATTTTAAAAGAATAATACCTGACCTGATTATTACCTGGGTTTATTTCATTGACTGAATGGTGAGACTAATGAATGGACAAGAGCTTTATGAACTGTAAAATGCCGTGTCTGTAATTAACTAGGGGAAGAACATGATTGTCCTTGACTTTAACCAATGTACCCTGTGTCTTCCTTAGTTGGCACTGATGGTTCTGAGTTAGGTAACCATGCTCCCTAAAGCCTCTGAGATTTCCCCTGAGCATCCTGGCCACTCACTGCTTATTTTGCACCACTCTTGTGTGTCCAGGATGACTCCTTCAACTTTATCTTTCTTCTAGAAAGTTGCTATCCATTGTTTACATCCAGTGGCTCATGCATTCATAGAATGCAGCAGCATTTTCTAAGCACCAACTGCTGTGTATGTATTGGTTACCTGCCCAGCAACCCTTTTCTCTTCTTCTTTGCTGAGACCATCCCATTTTCATTCATGCATCAGTTGGCAATATGCCCAGAGAAATGGAGCCCCTTCCTTCCTCATTCTCTTAGGCATGGAACTCAGTTGGCCCAAGCCAGGCATGCTCATCTTGTTTCTCTCACTGCTGACTGGTTTAGTCTTGGGCACATGACCTGGTTCTCAGTAGTGAGCTAGTAAGGATCAGAAAAACCACAAAGCCATGACATTATTGAATTAACCTGTCTGGACCACCTACGCCTGGATTTTGTGTGGGAGATACAATAAATCTGGATTATAGGTTGGTGCAAAATTAATATTTAAATCACCTGTAGTTCAACTCTGTGTTGCTTGCAGTCAAAAGTATCCTTATCAGGCTGGGCACAGTGGCTCACACCTGTAATCCCAGCATTTTGGGAGGCAGATACAGGCGGATCACCTGAGGTCAGGAGTTTGAGACTAGCTTGGCCAACATATAGTGAAACCCTGTCTCTACTAAAAATAAAAAATTAGCTAGGCATGGTGACATGTACCTGTAATCCCAGCTACTCAGGAGGCTGAGGCAGGAGAATCGCTTGAACCTGGGAAGCGGAGGTTGCAGTGAACTAAGATCGCGCCACTGCACTCTAGCCTGGGTGACAGGGCGAGACTCCATCTCTTGCAAAAAAACAAAAAAAGTCCTAATCAACTGTTTTAGTTTGGATGCTCACTGAAGTAGACTCTGAGGCAAGGATTTGAGTGCCAATAGTTTATTAAGCTTGAGGAGGTGGGGGAAAGGGGACAGGCAAGGGAGGGAAGTGGCAAGAAAGATGCATTATCATGTCAGTTACCAGTGTGGGGAATCACAGTTTAATCTCTCTGGGGAACTCTGGAAAATGACACAGAGCAGGGATTTGCAAACTATTGGCCCATGGCAAACCTGTTCTGCCACCTGTTATTTCAATAAAATGTTCCTGGAATACAGTCACACCCATTCATTTATGTATAGCCCATGGCAGCTTTTATACAACAGCAGCAGAGTTGAGCATCTGTAAGAGACAATATGACCTGCAAAACATAAAATATTTACTATATGACCCTTTTTCAAGAAGTTTGCCAACCCTAGTGTTGAGCATGTAGCTCAGAATCACCCCCTGGAGGAGTGAAGGAGCTGGGATATTTATACATCCCTCCAGTTAGTCACTGGTGAAGACCTAATGCAGGAGGCATGTTAATTCTCCAGGACTTCCGACCTGTCCTGTGCACAGGCACTGTGGGCCCTGGCCAAGCAAAGAGATGCAAATACCGATTGTTGGGATTTGTGCAAGTATGGACCCTACTGGTCCATACCAGTACACTAACAGAGATGGCCACATCAGTGCATCCAGAGATGGCTGAGAAGTGCACCTGTCCTCCAGGAACCCATAGTCTGAAGGCAAGGTTGGAAATGGCCAAACATTTTTATTTTTATTTTTTTTGAGATGGAATCTCACTCTGTCACCCAGGCTGGAGTGCAATGGAACGATCTCGGCTCCCTGCAACCTCCGCCTCCCGGGTTCAAGTGATTTTTCCTCCTCAGCCTCCCAAGTAGCTGGGATTACAGGGACCTGCCATCATGCCGGCTGATTTTTTGCATTTTTATAGAGATGGGGTTTCACCATGTTGGCCAGGCTGATTTTGAACTCCTGATCTCAAGTGATCCACCCACTTCAGCCTCCCGAAGTGCTGGGATTACAGGTGTGAGCAATCGCACCTGGCCTTTATTTTTATTTTTTGAGACAGGGTCTCACTCTGTTGCCCAGGCTGGAGTACAGTGGCATAGTCATAGCTCACTGCAGCCCCAAAATCCTGGGCTCAAGTGATCCTCCCACCTCAGCCTCCCATGTAGCTGGAACCACAGGCCTGTAGCATCCTACCTGGCTAATTTAAAAAAACAAAAAAAACAAAAAAAATAAAGTGTGTAGAGACAGAGTCTCACTGTGTTGCCCAGGCTGGTCTCAAACTCTTGGGCTGAAGCATTCCTCCTGTCCCCGCCTCTCAAAGTGCTTGGGATTACAGGTGTGAGTCACTGTGCCCTGCTCAAACATTTTATAATTAAGTAGAATAACCCACATGTCAGCTGGGGTCCCCTGAATCCTCAAAGATCTAGGTAAGATCTTCTATGCAGGCTACTTCCTGCTAATAGGGGGAGGGCGACCTTCTCAAGGTTGTATCTGCCTCTGGCCCTGGTGCCCCCAACCCACGCTGGCTCTGCTTTTTCCCCTACAGGAGCTTAAGTGCAGAACTTTGCATCTCCCATTGCCTGCAGGAAACCTACTCAGCTAGTGAGTTCATAGGGCTTCACTGAAGACTGGGGGATTCTGGAGGGGTTGATTTTCTGGCACATTCAGGCTTCTAGAACCCTCTATTCTTTCCCCACCTCTGCTTCTCGTTTTTTTTCTTGTCTGGCTCCAAAACCTTTCTCCTTTTATTGAGCACATTATTTCTCTCCAGTTCCCACCTCTGCATTTCCTTTCCTGAATGCTTCTAGGGCCTCAGCAGAACAAGGAACGCCTCATTGATGATGGTAAAAAACAACAACAACAAAACAACCCAAGACACAAGACACAAACAAAACTTCCTCTTTTTTTTTGGTATTCTCCAGACAAAACGTTTGCAGCATGATATGAGGCCCCCTTTGGAAACATCTCCCCACATTCTGTGATTCTGGCAAGTCCTCTAAATTTTGTCTCCTCCTTCATCCACCAGGTGGATTTCAGGACTCCTACTGTCAGAGGCTTGGAATAAACCTCTGGCATGCTTTGCTTCTGTTTTGCTTTCTTTGTTTCTTTCTTTTTTTTTTTTTTTCTGAGATGGAGTTTTGTTCTTGTTGCCCAGGCTGGAGTGCAATGGCGTGATCTCGGCTCACCACAACCTCCACCTCCCAGGTTCAAGTGATTCTCCTGCTTCAGCCTCCAGAGTAGCTGGGAAGCTGGGATTACAGGCATGCGTCACCACGCCCATCTAATTCTGTATTTTTAGTAGAGATGGGGTTTCTCCATGTTGGTCAGGCTGGTCTCAAACTCCTGACTTCAGGTAATCTACCCGCCTAGGTCTCCCAAAGTGCTGGGGATTACAGGCATGATCTATTGCACCCGGCCCTATTTGCCTTTCTGAAATAGACTGTGTGTCTCACCCAGCATGATGTTAGATCTGTATAGCATGACAGCATTCCATTGAGTCAACTCCTTGGACATACTATATGTTTTGTTTCCCTGGTAGCTAATTAAATAAGACAACTAAGTGCAGTCTAGAAAGTTCCTCTCATAACAAAGTTCCCAAGAATTTACGTCTTTGCTTTGCTTACTTACTTTTTCGTGGTAGTTGAAGTGCAAGTGGAAACTGATTATAAAGGAGAAACCTAAATCGGGTTAGGTGAATTCTGCAGTATGAACTGTGCTTGGAAAATCTAACTGGTAACGTATCCACATTGGGAACTTGGTCCTTCCTCTCACAAAGAAAATTCCAGGTCAATTTCATCCCCTATGCTAAGCATTTGAGTGTTCAGGAATGTGATTTTAGTTTTATAAAAATTGTTCTTTTTAAAATTCCTGTCAAATAATCAGATTTTTTTCTCAGCACATTTAGAAGTAAAAATGGAAAGTTTAGAGCATTTTGATATTTTAGTATTTATTTCCATGAAGTCACTTAACCCTCCCAGACTAGTTTCAGAATTTTGTCTTCCAACCCATCTTTGTGTCTCACTGTACATTTTCTGCATGTACAATGAGAGGTGATTTTTAATTGGAATCCCTTAGATTTTTAGAGAGAAATCTCTCCTCCTCTATTCTTCTTCCTCTCTTCTCACTGTCTCTCATTTTAATCCAGAGAATCAAAGTGTCTCTTACAGGCTTGGATATCAAGCTGAACTGTTGAAAACAGTGGGGTCCAGGAACCTGAGTTTAAAACAAGCACCTCTGATTGTCTAAGTGGACTTAGAGAAAGACAAATTCTGTGTGATCTCACTTATTTGTGGAATTTAAAAACGTTGAACTCATACAAAAAGAGTAGAATTAGCTAAGTGAACTAATTCAGACAGAGAAAGACAAATGCTGTGTGATCTCACTTATCTGTGGAATCTGAAAATGTTGAACTCAGAGAAAAAGAGAGTCGAATTAGAATGGTTGCCAGGGGCTAGGAGGAAATGTTGCTCAAAGGGTACAAAGTTTCGGTGATAAGATGAATAAGTTCTGGGCATCTCATATTTGGCACGGTAACTATGGTTAACAATACCATATTGTTTACTTGAAATTTGTTCAGAGAGCAGCTCTTAAAATTTTTTTTTTACCTTTTGTGGGTATATAATAAATGTATATATTTACGGGTACATGAGATGTTCTGATACAGGTATGTGGTGTGTAATAATCACATCATGAAGAATGGGGTATCTATACCCTCAAATATTTATCCTTTGTGTTACAAGCAATCCAAATACACTCTTTCAGTTATTTTAAAATGTACAATTAGGCCGGGCATGGTGGCTCACGCCTGTAATCCCCGCACTTTGGGAGGCCGAAGCAGGTGGATCACGAGGTCTAGAGTTTGAGACCGTCCTGGCCAACATGATGAAACCCCGTCTCTACTAAAAATACAAAAAATAAGCCAGGCATGGTGGCATATGCCTGTAGTCCCAGCTACTCGGGAGGCTGAGGCAGGAGAATTGCTTGAACCCAGGAGGCAGAGGTTGCAGTGAGCCCAGATCGCGCCACTGTACTCCAGCCTGGTGACAGAGCAAGACTCTGTCTCAAAAAAAAAAAAAAAAATGCAATTAAATTATTGACTATAGTCACTCTGTTGTGCTATCAAGTAGTAGGTCTTTTTTTTTTTTTGGAGTGAAGATCTCATTTCTGTTACCCAGGCTAGAGTGCAGTGGCATGATGACAGCTCACTGCAGCCTCAACTTCCTGGGCTCAAGTGATCCTCCCACTTCAGCCTCCTGAGTAGCTGGGACTACAGGTGTGCCCCACAATGCCTGGCTATTTTTTGTATTTTTAGTAGAGATGGGGTATTGCCATGTTGCCCGGCTAGTCTTGAAATCCTGGCCTTAAGCGATCTGTCCGCCTTGGCCTCCTACTGCTGGGCTTACAGGTGTGAGCCACCACACCTGACCGAGTAGTAAGTGTTACTCATTCTTTGTAACTATTTTTATTGTACCCATTAACCATCCCTACATTCCCCAGCCCACTACCCTTCCCAGCCTCTGGTAATCACCATCCTTTCACTAAGACAGCAGATCTTAGGTGTTCTCATCACATAAACATCCAAAGACAACTATGTGAGGTAATGAATAGGGTAATTAGCTGGTTCATGGTGATCATTTCACAATTTGTGTATACATATATCTCCAAAGATCACATTGTACACTGTAAATGTATTCCATTTTTATTTGTCAATTTTACCCCTCTAAAGCTAGGAAAATGAAATAAAATAAGCATCCTGGGCAGGACTGGCTGCATAGTTTTCAGGGCCCAGCAGAAAACGAAAATGTGGGGATTCTTGTTATGAAAATTATAGGAATTCTGGCTGGGTGCAGGGGCTCACACCTGTAATCCCAATACTTTTGGAGGCTGAGGCTGGGGAGTTGCTTTGAGTCCAGGAGTTTGAGACCAGCCTGGGCAACATGGCAAAACTGCATCTCTACAAAAAAATAAATAAATAAATAAATAAATAAATCAGCCAGGAATGGTGGTATGCATCTGCGGTCCCAGTTACTCGGGAGGCTAAGGCAGGAGGACCCCTTGAGCCTAGGAGGTTGAGGCTGCAGTGAGCCATGTTCATGCCACTGCATTGCAGCCTGGGTGACAGAGAAAGACCTTGTCCCCCCCCAAAAAAAATTATAGGAATTTCAAAATGCCAGCGTCAGAGTGGGGTCGTCTAATTATGGGGCCTTGTGCAGTTACCCCAGGCAGCATAGCAGGAAGCCTGGAAGAGCTTTGCTGCAGGATTCAGATCCCAGACCATGGTGCCCATGAGTTTCAAGATCTTGTAACATGAAGGCGTGTCTTCAACAGACTCTCTCCAAAGAAATCCTCTCTTGCTCTTGGCCCTTCTTTGTGCCTGAAAAGCGTGAGAAGAGGGTGTAAGCAGGACAGAACCACTTTTATTTTTATTTATAGATATTTTTTGAGATGGAGTCTTGCTCTGTCGCCCAGGCTAGAGTGCAGTGGCGCCATCTCGGCTCACTGCAAGCTCCGCCTCCCGGGTTCACGCCATTCTCCTGCCTCAGCCTCCCGAGTACCTGGGACTACAGGTGCCCGCCACCACGTCCCACTGATTTTTTTTTTTTGTATTTTTACTAGAGACGGGGTTTCACCGTGTTAGCCAGGGTGGTCTCCATCTCCTGACCTCGTGATCCGCCCGCTTGGCTTCCCAAAGTGCTGGGATTATAGTCGTGAGCCACTGTGCCCGGCCAGAACCACTTTTCAAAGATTTTGTTTGAAAATCTGCCTTTTGATTTTGTACTTGATTTTGGAATTCTTTATTATTATTATTATTATTTTTTGAAACGAAGTCTGGCTCTGTCACCCAGGCTGGAGTGCAGTGGCGTGATCTCTGCGCACTGCGCCTCCCGGGTTCTTGCCATCCTCCTGCCTCAGCCTCCCAAGTAGCTGGGACTACAGGCGCCAGCTACCACGCCCGGCTAATTTTTTGTATATTTAGTAGAGACGGGGTTTCACCGTGTTAACCAGAATGGTCTCGATCTCTTGACCTCGTGATCCGCCCGCCTAGGCCTCCCAAAGTGCTGGAATTACAGTCGTGAGCCACCGCGCCGGGCCTGGAATTCTTGATGCTTTAAACAAAACTTAACATCTTGCCTGACATGTTTTTGTAGCCCAACAGGATAACTAAAACGCCAGCATTAAAACTCAATCCCTGGCAATATGTTGTCTGTGATCTCCTTCATCTTCACGACAAGATCATCTAGGGTTGTATGCTAAGGTTAGCAGCAGAGTCTCAATGGAGTCGACCCTGCAGGTGGGAAGCCACACTTGGAATTCCTCCATCATGCTTAGTTCACCTTGAGGACTAGGTAGCTATCTAATGGCAGAATGGTTTCAAAACCCAAGTATCTGTGAAGAGCTTTCTCTTTTGTTAATTCTTCGGTCCAGCTCAGTGACTTCCAACTGTTCGAGGGGCATAGTTATTACTTAAAATGATTACATACACAAGTACATGCGCACTCTATAAATTATGGTTGATTTAAAGGAATCTCAGGAGTAATTTTGACCACAAATAATTTTTCCTCTTCTGTACTAACTATGGAAATGAAATGTTTGCGTAATATATGATTTCATGTTGCCAGAATATATGAATACTTCTGTGAAAGTGTCCTGAAATAAATGAAATGCTGTCTCTGCAAAAAAAAAACAAAAACAAAAAAAAACAAAAAAAACTAGTTCTTTGGCTGTGACATGGACATGAATAAAAAGGTTATAACTAGCATCAAATTCAAGCATTTGGTTTTATCGCTTATGTGAACACAGCATGGAACATCTTTTGATTCACGTTTTCCCCATTCTTAGTCGTGTTATCTGTTCATGACTATGCAAGTGGTTTTATCTCTCAGGGACATTTGGTCATGTCTGGAGACATTTTCAGTTGTCACAACTGGGGATGAGGAAATGGTGCTACTGGCATCTGGTGCGTAGACTTCAGGGATGCCAGTAAACATCCTGCAGTGGGCGGAATAGCCCTGCACGGTAGGGAATGATCCACTCTAGATGGTGTCAGTGCCCTCTAAACATTACGTCCTGGGCTGTACCCACTCTCTGGATGTGAAAATGGAGGCCTAGGGAGGCTAAGCACTTATTTATTATTTCTTTGTAGTTAAAAAAAAGTCCATCTTGTTCCAGGAAGGAACAATTTAATTTCTAAACATGCGGCATAAAACAGAAATAACTAGGAAATCGGTGGAAATGTGTTTTCAGGGGGACCGTGTAGACTGAGGACAAATTTTCAGGCTTCTATTTGTCCGGTGAGGTTAGTGCCTGTGCGCTGGGCCAAGTCAACATCCTCTTAGTGTTGTCTTGTCTCCTTCCTGATTTAGAAAAGGCAAACCCATCTGCTGTCATGAAAAATACCTTCTAGAAGCTACCGGGTAATTGGGTGATATTTCTGGATTTGTCTCCCTGTCTAATGTACATCAGTTAAACTTTTGACTCTTCAGCGCCTTCTGGAGAAAGTAATAATCGGAAACTAAATTGATTTGGTTTTTTCTCTCCTCCTTTGCCCCGTATTTGTAAAGATTAATCTTCAGTATCTATGAGTGCTGGGTGATTTGCGGAAACTGCAGCTGCTTTATCAATATCAGCTTGGCCTCCATTGATCAAACCCTCATTTAGGCGTTCACTGCCGTCTGCTGGAAACAGCCCAGGGATGAGGAGGGAAGGGAAAAGGCCACTTCGGGAGGCCACCTTGCCTTGGAGTTTCCGTCGTTTTCCGAGGTGAGCTTGGATGTCACTGCTCAGCACAGTTGATTAAAGAGGGTCCTTGAGATTGGTGCTGTGAGTGAGTCACTGTGTGGGAATAAATCCCGATGGTGGCAAATATGAATAAAGCGTCAGTGTAACTGTCCTGGCTGGATTGTTTTTCTTCATCTCACCATACTGTTTTCCCTCTGCATGTGTCTGTGACCTCTGGCGGGCTTGCAGATAAAAGTGATGCATCTTCATTTTGTCGGAGGAGTTAATTTTGTGTGTATTCCAAGGTAAGATGATACTCACGGTGCTTATATCTTGGGCACCCACTGTGCGTTGGACACTTTCCATAAATTAACTCAAATTTTTCTTAGCAGCTTGCTATGGCTCTTCACTGTTTCTCCAATTCCATTTACAAAACCTTGATTTCAATGGGATCCCTGTTTGCTCTTGCAAACTCTTCACTCAACACCTGCTTTTCGCCCACTCCACTTCAGCTGCCCTGAACTTTCTGTTGCTGGAATTGACTTTGCTCACTCACACCTCTGGTCCTTTGCACATGCTGTGCCCTGGGCTTAGTACATTTCACTTTCATCCTCTTAACCTCGTTAATATCTTGCTTGGGACAACAGATACGGCTTTAAGTATCAGAAAACTCTATTATCATGGCTTGAAGGTGCAAGGGTTTATTTGGCTTACACAATAAGCTAAACAGTAGGCAATCCATGTTGGTAGAGTGAATCAAAGAGACCATCAGAAACCCCCACTTTTTTCATTTTCTTGCTCTGCTGTGCAATTTCTATCCTCATGGTTACAAAATAGCTGCTTCATCTCCAGGCATCACATCAGCAGGCATAGAAGCCAAGGGAGGGCAGCAAGCCAGAAAACTGAAGGTGCGCTCTCCCTTCTTTTCACTGGTCACAACTAGGTCAGATGGCCAGCCCTAGCTGCAAGAGATGCTAGTGAAAGATGATTTTTAGCTGGATACATTGTCGCCCTCAGCAAAATAAAGATACAGTTTTCTTATTAGCAGAATCCTAACAATTAAGATTCAGTGCTCAGTTTTGATGCCACTCAGCTGAGTGGTCCTCCCTGAATCCCTGTGACAGAGTTGGGACACACAGGTATTAGGCAATCTCATAGACGGCATTGGAGTTACATGAAATTGTGGTCTTGTTTCCCTATCTGGATTGAAAGCTCCATGAGGAGGACTTGGTCTACCTTTCACACAGTTGTATCTCTACTACCTACATAGTTCCAGATATATAGTAGATGCTCAATAAGTAATAAATGAAGGAGTTACATGAAATTGTGGTCATGTTTCCCTATCTGGATTGAAAGCTCCATGAGAAGGAGGACTTGGTCTGTCTTTCACACAGTTGTATCTCTAGTACCTACATATATAGTAGTTCTAGATATATAGTAGATGCTCAATAAATACTTAATAAATGAAAAATAGCTACTATTTTGCCCCTTTGTAGTTGACACCTAGAGCTTTAGGGAGATAAGATAACTTGCCCTAAGTAACACATGTACTCCTTAATTCCTCCATTCAGTAATGTTTATAGTGCACC
Organism: Pan paniscus; assembly: GCF_029289425.2. Taxonomy (NCBI): domain Eukaryota; kingdom Metazoa; phylum Chordata; class Mammalia; order Primates; family Hominidae; genus Pan; species Pan paniscus. The sequence goes on along the minus strand of NC_073267.2, from coordinate 37,412,557 downwards.
TTCTATGAGCCAGGTCTTGTTTCAGACACTTGGGATACATCAGTGAACAAAGCAGATAGAACGACTGCCTTTGAGACCATTACCCCCAATATTTTATTACAAAAAATTTCACACATACAGCAGAGTTAAACCAATTTCACAGGGAACACGTGTTCAGTTACTACCTAGGTTCTACCAGTCACTGGGGCACATTGATTCCAGTGGGGGAAGGCACACAGTAAACCAGAAACAAAACAAGTAAATTACATGGCATTGTAGAAGGTGGCAACTGCTATGAGAAATACAGAGAAGGTAACAGGGTGTAGGGCGTGCAGTTGGGGGTGGTGGTGGTGGCCAGGCTTGGCCTCATTGAGATGGTGACAGTTATGCAAAGACTTGAAGGACGTGAGGGAGCAGTGTCGATATTGGAGGGCAAAGCAGTTCTAGGTAGAGGCAACAGCCAGGGCAAAGGTCCTGAGGTGGGAATCTCTGTTCCATGAGGGGCAAGGTGGAATGTGTGGTTGGAGGAGGAGCGTTGATGGTGGCTGGGTTAGTAGAGGAGGAGGAGTTTGGGGAAAAAGATCAAGGGAACTCAGCTTTGGACAGGCTATGCTTGAGCAACTCAGGGGCAGAGCTGGGATTTAGATCCCAGACCTCACAACCTTCCTGTATTAGGGTTCTCTAGAGAAATAGAACCAGGAGGATATATATGTCTATTTATTATACGGATTGGTGTATGCAGTTATGGAGGCTAGGTTCCATGCTCTGCCATCTGCAAGGTGGGGTACGAGGAAAGCCAATGACATTAAGTCCCAGGGTAAGTCTGAAGGCCCAAGAACCAGGAGCTCTGATCTCCAAGGTCAGGAGCAGGTGAATGTCCCAGCTCAAACAGAAAATGTACACTTCCTTTGCTTTTCGTTCTGTTTGGGCTCTCAACAGATGGGATGATGTCTGCCCACATGGGTGAGGGTGGTCTTCTTTTTTTCTTTTTTTGAGACAGAGTCTTGCAGTGTTGCCCAGGCCCGAGTGCAGTGGCATGATCTCGGCTCACTGCAAGCTCCGCCTCCCAGGTTCACGCCATTCTCCTGCCTCAGCCTCCCGAGTAGCTGGGACTACAGGTGCCTGCCACCACGCCCGGCTAATTTTTTGTATTTTTAGTAGAGATGGGGTTTCGCCATGTTAGCCAGGATGGTCTCGATCTCCTGACCTCGTGGTCGGCCCACCTTGGCCTCCCAAAGTGCTGGGATTACAGGTGTGAGCCACTGCACCTGGCTGAGGGTAGTCTTCTTTACTCAGTCTACAGATTCTAATGCTAATCTCTTCCAGAAATGCCCTCATAGACACACACACCCGGATGTAATGTTTTACCAGCTATCTGGGCATCCTTTAGCTCAGTCAAGTTGACACATGAAATTAACCATCACACTTTACCATTTTGCCACATCTGTCCCCCAGTCATTCAAAGACACTGTGACCAGCTGGCCAGGTGGCAAGAAGTCCTAGGGCACAAGCCTGAAGCCTTCGGGAGAAACTTCAGCTTTACAGGGGGCAGAATGTTTGGTAACTATTTAGATTTAAAGCAGAAGCACTTTGGATTGAGCAATTTCATATGTGACAACTGTCTTTGCCACAAGCAACAGCAGAGACCTGCAGATGAGAACACCTTTATGAAGAGCAAGACCATGCTTTGAAGTTGGGCAGAGATCTTGGTTCAAATCCTGGCTCTGCTGCTTGTTAGCTAAGTCACTTCAGGTAAGCGATTTAACTTCTTTGAGCCTTGCTTTCTTGATCTGTCAAGTGGAGGTTAATAATAGTATCACCCCTTGAGGGCAGATAAACTGATGTATGTTTATGCATACATAAACTGATGTATGTGATGTAATTTAGCACGGTGCTGGTCCACAGGTGAATGGAGATGATTTTTGACTTTCTGTCTCGCAGAAAGTCTGTACCTCCCCAAGGACATCTCATGCCCACAGCAGCCCAGCAGTGAGTCCTCACCAACCCAGACTGACTTTCCAGCCTCATATCCTCAAAGGATCTGACATTTTCCAGCCACCAACCTTGGTTTGCACCATGCCCTTCATCAAAAATGTCTTTGCTTCTCTTTGATGCCTGGGTATCTATTCCTTTAGAACCCATTTCAAATTTCTCCTCCTTAAAGATGCCGTTGGTCACTGTTCCAATCTGTAGGATACTCTGTTTTGCCCAGATCCCTTTTGCATTGCCTTCTGGGACTCAGATACAGAGGGGGCAAAACATCCCGGAAGGGGTGGGGCCCATGGACTGCTCTTGGAGTGGGGACAGAGATCACCACGAGATGGCGCTATTGAGCCATCACTGTCAATTGGTTTTTCTGTTTTCATTTTCTTACTTGATGAGAAATGTGTAATTTCCAAATAGTCCCAGAAGGAATAGAACTGTGACTGTGTCCCACCACTAAAAAGGTGGTTTTGCATATCTCTGATCATCCTATCACATCGCCCACTGTTTAAAATTCCATCCCCACACCCAGGGGATTTAGAAGGAAAATATCACACACTTGCCACCACCCCCAATCCATGCAAATACCTTGGTACTTGCTATAGACACTTGGTACACAAATACTGCCTCAGCCTTTTATTAAATTATATTTTATATATTGCATCAGAGTATTAAGCCCTTAAGGGTAGGACCTGGGGTCCATGCCAACTTACTAGAACGGTGTCGACTTCTCTAGGATATGGAATCCACACAGCTCCTTAGAAAGCTGGAAAATGCAGTTTTGAAGCAACCCTGCTTCATTTCCACACCAATGGAAAGGAAAGTGATAAATCCTTTATGGCCAAGAGTCCGTTCTGTTTATTTCTTCCTGGAAATGCTATTGATGGTGGCTGGGGAAGTTGTTTGTTTTTTAATCTTTCCCTTGGCAAGGTCTCCTTACTCATAGCCCTTCCTTATGTTCCCCAAATGGTGCAGGGGGCAGTGTTCAGAAGCCCAGTATGCAGGACTTGCACAGAGGAGAATTATGGCTTAAAGAAACTTGGCTAAGCTCGGTGGCTCACACCTGTAATCCCAGCACTTTGGGTAGGCCAAGGCAGGCAGATCGCTTGAGTCCAGGAGTTTGAGACCAGCCTGGGCAACCTGATGAGACCCCATCTCTACAAAAAATTAGCCAGGGATGGTGGTGCATGCCTGTAGTCCCAGCTACTTGGGAGGCTGAAATGGGAAAATTGCCTGAGTCCGAAAGGTGGATACTAAAGTGAGCCGAGATTGTGCCACTGTACTCCAGTCTAGGTGATAGGGTGAGACCCTGTCTCAAAAAAACAAAACAAAATAAAAACCAACAACAGAAAAAGAAACTTGGGTGGGATCATGTGTCCAGGCCTCAGCACTGTTGTCCCTTACTCTAACTCCTGCAGAGAGGTCCTTGAACAGATGTAAGCGGACACACCTTGAAGTCAAGGTGCTCTTTGCAAAGCAACACAATGTTACTGACATATTCCATTTGAATAACCAAATTTTGTAGTTGATTGTGCGCTAAGGTGGATACGCATTACATTATGTTCTTATGTAGGGAAGTAGAAGTTAGTGCCGAGATTTAAAGAAAAATCAGTGGGGAAAATAACAGTTGAACCTTATTTGTTTAAAAACTTAGGACTTATTTATTCTTCTGTCCACCCATTCATATATACATTTAACAAAAGTATTTGAAATTAGTTTTATATTGCTATTTATTTTAAAAATAGGCATTATACACATATGGCTCAAAATTGGAAAGGTACAAAAGAGTGTATAGTAAAAGGTAGTTTCCACTCCCATCCTTGTCCTAACCAGTTTGTTTCTTCACAGAAATGGCAACCACTATTGATAGTTTTCTGTGTTCCCCTTGAGAAATATTCTATATTGTAAATGTATATTCATCTATTCATTTATTCACCCATCTATCCATTTATTCATCTACCCATCCATTTATTATCTAGCCACCTATCCATAGATGGATCCATTTATGCATCCATCAATTTATTCATCTATTTACCCATCCATCCATTCATCCATTTATCCATCCGTCTATTTACTTTCCATTAATCTATCCATCCATTCATCCATTTATCCATCCGTCTATTTACTTTCCATTAATCTATCCATTCTTTCATCCACTTATCCATCCATCTATCCATCCATTTTGCATTCATCTATCCATTCATTCATCCATCCATTTATCCATTCGTTCACCCATTTATCCATCTATTCATTTACTTATCCATTTATCCATCCATCTATCAATCCACACACACATCCATTTATCCATCCATCCATCTATTCACTCATCCATCCATTTATCCATCTAATCCATTCATTAATCCATTTACCCATCTATGTCATTTTTTTCCAGGAAGAGGAAAAGGGCAGCCATTATTTGGTTTTAGATGGTAGACCAAATTTGTGCTACTGTTCCACTGGAAAAGAGATTTGGAACCACTCCTTGGCGTTAAGCCAGCCACTCCAAAGCTGTAGTGTTGCAATGTCATACATCTGTCAGGGAAGACTGAACATTTTAAAAACAATTGGGTATGGCTATTCAGATTTTATTTTGGCCCAGCATAATGAGTTTGTGTTTGATTCTGAAGGAGAGGGAGATTTGTAATAAATCAGCAAGTGAAATTAAAAGTGAGCCAGTGAGGTGCCATAAAAGGGTGGTTGGAATCAGACATTCTCAAATCCATATCCTATCCCCACCCACGTTAAAAGCTATATAGGAGGTTATTTAACTTCTTGGGAGTCTCAATTTTCCTCTTATGTTCTGAGATGGGGATAATTGTATTTTTCTTTGCAGGTTAAAGGCTAACACAATGCTTGGATATAGTCAGTGCTCATGTGGTAACTGCCCTTAACATTATTAAGCCCACATAATTCTCTTCTTTTTTGTAAGCAGTTGAGATCTTTAGGTTGAAGATTCAATATACAATGTAACAGAGTCAGAGGGTGGGTGGCAAAAGGTACATACATACTGCAGGGCAGGGACTTGGAGTATGGAATGGAGAAATAGCAGAGGACATCTTCCAGCTGCAGTTGGGATGGGTGCTGAGCTACAAAGCTACTAGAGAAATAGGAAACTCAGGTCTCATCATTGCAGGGACCCTTGTTTCCTGCAAAGAATCCTTGGAGAAATCTCTTCCACTGTCTCTGGGCATTGTATTCAGAAATGTCTGGCCTGGATGATAGTCTTCCTGCTTTTGGCCTCACCCTCTATCCACTGTCCTCTGCTGAATCTTTCTAAAATGCTTGCTTAAAACTCCTTATCTCCTTCAGGAGAAAGTTAAATCCTTTACCACGCAAGGCCATTACCTGGGGGCCCTTTCTAACTCCTCCCACCTCAATTTTGTCCTCTTTCTGCAGGTATCTAAGTGTCATGATTTAGATGTCCTGGCATGCACTGTGCTCTTTTTCTGGAAGCCTCTTTTCTTTCTTCATCCAACTACCTCCTCTTCTTCCTTCAAGATTCAGCTGAGACTCTCTTGAGCAAATTTTCCAAGACTCCTTAAGGGGAAGGACCTGGTCCAAGTTGACTTGGTGTCTCTGTCATCAAGCACAATGCCTGGTTCACAATGGACTCTTCATGCATCTCTTTCTACAAGATGAGAAGGATCAGAGGGTGAGGATTGGAGCTGGGTGTCTTAAAAATCTGTGAGAGTGGAAGCTAAGCCAGTGATGTTTGCTTTGTAGCTATTCTTGTGATATTACAATCCTTCAGAGTGGTGAGGTTGGTGGGAATGGTAAAAACAAACAAACAAACAAACAAAACCTAGTTTCTTTGTCTTGGATTTTCCTGTCTCAGTTTATAGAGAGAGACTATCCATCATATTTTATGTTAGCTTAACCAAAGTTTTACTTTTTGTTGTTTCTTTTTTTCTTTGCTGGGATCTTAAAAGAGATTGAATAAAAATTCAGTTGTAGGAATGGCTTTACCTTCCTCTCTAGTCTTGGTGTTTTGTTTTTAGACTATGATATCACATGTCAAGACTATGATATCATATCAGGACTAGGATATCAAGTTTATAATAGAACAATAATTATGTATTATTTAAACTTATTTTCATCAAACTATAACTAATACACAATGGATTTTTTAATGGTATATACAGATATTTAAAATTTGAAATAATTTTAGATTTATAGAAAAGTTACAATGATACTATAGCAAGTTCCAGGAAATCCCTTCTCAGTTTCAGTTTTTCTTAAATTTTGTTGTTGTTGAGACGGAATCTCATTCGGTCACCAGGCTGGAGTGTGGTGGCACGATCTCGACTCACTACAACCTCCACCTCCTTGGTTCTAGCAATTCTCCTGCCTCAGCCCCCTAAGTAGCTGGCACTACAGGCACGCGTCACCTCACAGCTAATTTTTTTATTTTTAGTAGAGACGAGGTTTCACCATGTTGGTGGTCAAGACCACCAGGCTGGTCTTGAACTTCCGACCTCGTGATCTGCCCACCTCGGCCTCCCAAAGTGCTGGGATTACAGGTGTCAGCCATTGTGCCCGGCTTCTTCAAAGTTAAAAACATGTTAATGTCTTTGTCACAACTTTGGAAACTATTAAGTGCATTCCAAATTTTATTTGAATTTCACCAGTTTTTCTACTAATGTCTTTTTCCTGTCCAGGATTCAATCCAGAGTTTCAGGTTGCATTTATTCTCACGTCTCTGTAGTCTCTTCTGGTATGGAACAATTTCTCCATCTTTCCTTATTTTTCATGATCTTGATAGTTTTGAGGGGTACTGGTTAGGGATTTTGTAGAATTGGACTTGGTGATTAGAACCTAGGTCTGGCCTCCTACCCATCACAGTATCAGTAAAAGCCTCCCTTGAAATTTACCAATGGCATGAACATTTCAGATGAGTCTGCCATCTTTGGTGCTCCTGGGACACGAGAGAGACCTGTCTTGGAGACAGAGACCTCACAGACTCAGAGATTCAGGTGCTTTTTCTGGTAATGATTTTGTCTGTGGGCTGATCACAAAGGTGGATGAGACTTTGGCCAAAGCTAAGGCTGCAGGGTCTGGGCTAAAAAATTCCAGAAAAACTACCTTGCCATGGGAGGCTGAGTTCTAAATCGCAGCCCGTGTGCAGCCTGCTTTACCAAATAATGAGGCACTGGGTGCTTTTTAAGGCAGCTGACCTTTGGAGCAAATTATCCAAGGAAATCTGATTAGCTAGTTCACTGGGTTCCTGCAAAATGGAGCTTGGTGTATTTCTGCAGCAGAAATGTCAGCATAATTGGAGTTTCTGGAGCTCAAAGAGCTTCTTTCTTATTGTTTCCATCCTTTGGAGGAAAAAAAAAACCCAAACAAACAAAACCCAAACCCCCAAAGAATTGTTCTTTGACTTATATTCTTTGCTTTTGCACATGGTTCAGAAGCTGCTCCTGACTGTGTTTACGACTTTATTAATCAGGGGAACAGCCCGAACATCATTTAAACAAACAAGGCCAAAAAAAAAAAAAAATCCATCCCCAAACAGATGATGTGAGCTTAATAGAGATGGCCAAGCCAAAGACCTTAAATAAATAAACTGACTTTAATTTGTAGGAAGGAGCATGGGGTGGTCATTACTTGAGGCTGTGTGCCATGCGATGTAACCAAATTCGAAACTCGCTAATTTCATTATTTTAATGGAAGTCTGCCTCCCATTCATTAGGCTGACTTATGACTAGCCATTAGTAACAGTCCATTTCCAAAGCTATGGTGGATAAAGGGTGATTGGAAATGAGCGAGGGCCAGGCCTGGTGGAGGCTGGCAATTTCAGAAGGGAACTGGTGGGTGGGATTTATGCAAGAGGCAGGGAACACAACTAGGAAAATTGTCAATGTGGATGGAGGCAGCAAACCATTGAGTCCAAATACAGGCTTGAGAGACCTGGGTTTGAATTCTGGTTCTGCCACATACTGGCTGTGTGACCTTGGGCAAGTTATACCCCCACACTGAGCTTCAGTTTGCTCATCTGTGAGATGGGAGTAATCATAGTTCCTATCTCGTAGGGTTGCTTGCGATGACTCAATGAGGCAAATTCTTAGGAGGCTCTAGTATAGGGCTTGGCAAAAGTAACCACTTAATAAATGGTAGCTATGATGATGATAACGTTGGCCAAAGTCCCCAGTATTTAGGGACTTGGAGATTTTGCTAATGAAGAAATGAAGGCTGACAGAAATAAAGTAAGGTATCCAAGTTTGCCCCGAACTTGGACTCAAATTTCTGATTCTTAATCCTATACTCTTAAAACCCGTATTTTTAAAATTGTTTCATTTCTTGAACAGGCCCGTCATTCATATGATTGAAAAATTTAAAAACAAGAGTATGCTAGAATAGTCAGTGAAAATTGTCCCTTCTGCCTGGAACATTTCCTTTTCACAGACGGCCATTGTTACGTGTTTCTTCTTTATCTTTGCAGAATTTCAGGTACGTACAAGCAAATACAAATGTATATGCACTTCTTTTTTTTTTTATTACACAGTTCTGTATCCTGCCTTTTAAAACTTATATCCTGCTTATTTTTCTGTATCAGGGTATAGTGAGTTCTTTCATTCTTACTTATATGTTTTTCTATTATAATGGCTATATTATGTCTTATTTAATTATTTCTCTCTTGATGAACAGTTGGGAAAGTTCTCATCTTTTGCTATTACAAACCACAGTGCGATGAATAACATTGCATGTATGTCATTGTGTACAGGTGTGCGTATATTCTAGGATAAATTTCCAGAAGTAGAATTGCTGAGTTACAGGGTGAATGCATTTCTGATGTTGATAGTGCTCAAAGGTCTGGGGGCATATAGAGATGGTGCTTTAGCAGTGAGCTTAGGCTGACAGCGGTTAAGAGAGACATGCCTCAGGTTGCCAGTTAAAAAAAAAATCTGCATAATGTGTTGCTTAAAGAATGTGGTAAGGTGAAAGCTTGGAAATACTGGTGTCATTGGAAAGACAGAAATAAGACAGATTGTGTTGGGAAGAGAACATGGAATTTCAAGTAATTTCTGCCTGGGTTTGCATCTTGACCCTGCCACTCCTGGCTGTATGACCTTGGGCAGGTTGCTTCACATCTCTGAGCTCAGTATCCTCACCTGTAAAATAAAGACTGTGATAACTTCCATTATAGGCTGCTGGAGGAAGTAAAGAAGAAAATATAAACAGCAGTTAGCATGATGCCTGGCACATGGTGTGCATTCAGGATATAACTGGGGCCTTTGGGTGAGTAACTAAGTTCATAATGACTCATAACTAGCTAACATTATTATATATACTATATTGTATTAGTGGGAAATAGCTAACATTTATTGAGTGTTTACTATGTGGCACGCACTGTGCTTACTGCCTCCCATGAAACATTCCACTTACCTCTCATAACAACTCTGTGAAGTATTCTTGCTCACCTCAGCTTACAGATGGGGAAACTGAGGCAGGACACTCAAGTACTTTGTCTGGTGAAACACTGTGAACAAACGACAGAGCTTATATTTGAACTGAAGCCACTTGTCTTGGAGGGCTCCTCTGATCCCACATCCTGTTCTTTTTTTTTTTTTTTTTTTTTTGGAGATGGAGTTTTGCTCTTGTTACCCAGTCTGGAGTACAGTGGCGCAATCTTGGCTCACTGCAACCTCCCTCTCCCAGGTTCAAGCAGTTCTCCTGCCTCAGCCTCCGGAGTGGCCGGGATTACAGGCACCCACCACCACTCCTGGCTAATTTTTTGTATTTTTAGTAGAGATGGGGTTTCACCATGTTGGCCAGGTTGGTCTCAAATTCCTGACCACAGGTCATCCACCCACCTCAGCCTCCCAAAGTGCTGGGATTACAGGCGTGAGCCATGCACCCAGCCCATCCTGTTCTTTTGATCCACATATTATAGCATAAGAGGCTGACTTATTCTGAGACAAGGACATCATGGGTGGAGCCCCCTTCTCATCTCAGTGTGACCTAGTTCAGCTTCCCCATCTCTTAGGCAGATACCATTGGGTTCAGAAAGGTTCAAGGGCACTTTTTCTTCTCTTAGCTTAGTGCTTCCTCAAATGATCCATGACTTATGACCCTATGACGATGCTGTGTGGTGAGTCTGAAATCAGATGAAGATTTTTATCCCGACATGATGAACACAAGCATTGCATAACCTGACTCGGGTTACCCAGGATCTATCCTCTGCTTGTGGTCACCACTGCTAGGATTTTGGAAGAACCCTTTAAAAACTAAGCTCTCTGAGGACAGGCATTTTTGTTTGGTTCACTATTGTGATGCCAATGATTAGAAAAATGCCTGGGCCCATAGGAGGGACTCATGTTCAATGCAGAGGTGGATAAATGAGAAAGAGACTGCCGCAGAATACTAAGAGATTTTATTGTTCTTGTCATAGGAACCAGGCAGTATTCCAGACACACATGACATCAGTAACATCCATATGTCTGTGATGGGGTAGGAGAGAAGACTACTTTTCAGGTGGGACATTTTGATTGGAGAGGGTCTCTGATTCAGAGAGTGAGGTGAGCTATTTTCTTCTTGGGAGTTCTTGGCATTTGATAATCCTTGGTGTTTATTTAAAAATATGGAAGAATTTGAGATTTACTTAGACATCTTGGCATGCAGTGCTAAAGCTCAGACTTCCTGAATTTATTTACCAGCTAGGGGAAGCATATTCCCAACTTTAATTTTATTTACAAAGGGCTCTAATCTTGTGTGAAGTCTGAAGGCATATTTGTTGTAGGAGTTACTCAATTAGCCAGTGAGAAAAGAACAAAGGAAAAGTCATTATGCAGATGTATGCCCATTCAAAGCTATTCCGCCTCTAGATGCTTTCTTCGTAGTGAATGGAAGAACTCCAGTCTGCAAGTCTCTCGTCTCTGCTGTGTTTTCTGCTAATTCTCTTGTAATATTAGGCCATGAATGATTAATAATATTGCATTTTGACACTGTTAGATTTTGTCAATTTTTTTCAATATAAAAGCAGATAATTACAGATTACTTTAACATCCAGGAAGTGAAATCAACCATGAATTACACTCAGACTCATCCACAACCCCTTGAATATATTTCTTTTTTTTTCAATAGGAGATTGAAATTTCTTTAGTCATTTACACAAGTCATGTCTGACAATTGAGAAAATGCTGTTCACATAAAACATCATAAATTAAAAACATACAGTGTTTGTATTTTAATACAATAGGGTCCCAAGATTCAAACAAAGAATTTTGATCTCAGAGGTTGCATTATGTAATTATGTGTTCTGCTTTAAAGAACTATACTGGAGGTAAACTTGAAACTGCCTTTGCAGAAATTATAACTGAGGAAATTATGACAGTGAAAGAGATCAGACCTAACCAACTACACCTTGCATCTAATCTTAAAGCTATCCTTATTCATTCCTGGGCATAGGCCGAAATAACCTAGGGAAGGAATTTAGTTTACAGTTTGACTCTGAAACAAAATTGATAATAGCCCTTTCCTGAAAAGACCCCCTTCTTGCCTGGTGACTAGTCTGCCTTTGTAGGACTAACAAATTGGCTACAAGATTGGAAATTATGGTTTAGGGGTCATGCAGCCCCTGACTCCAAGAGTCTGAACCTCCCCAGATTGCTCCTAGGGATAGCATCATTATTGTAAAACTTAAGATCAGTGCTTGAGATATTTTGCAAACCCTGCACTCAGTGGATCAGCTGACACCACCCAGACTGGTAACTTGGCTCCCAGTTCTGCCATCCCACCCAGGAACAGAAGACCGCAAGAAAACCTCACTTCGACCCCCTATGATACCATCTCCAACCTGACCAATCAGCACCACTTCCTGAGCCGCTACCTACCAAATTATCTCTAAAAACTCTGATCCCCAAATGCTCCAGGAAGGCTGATTTGAATAATAATAAAACTCAGGTCTCCCGCACACGTGGCTCCGTGTGAATTACTGTTTTTCCACTGCAATTCCTCCATCTTGCTAAATTGGCTCTGTCTAGGCAGGGGGCCAGGTGAACCCATTGGATGGTATATTTCTCAAGAGTCAAATATTAATAGGTTTAACATGTAAGACTTACATATGTGTGTGTGTGTGTGTTTACATATACATATATTTCAATAGCTTTTGCGGTTCAAGTGGTTTTTGGTTACATGGATGAATTATAAATTATATAGTGATAAAGTCTAAGATTTTAGTACCTGTCACCTGAGTAGTGTACACTGTACCCAATATGTAGTTTTTGTATCCTTCATTCCCTTTTCATCCTCTCCTCTTCTGAGTCTCCAGTGTCCATTATATCACTCTGTATGCCTTTATGTACCTATGGCTTTGTTCCCACTTATAAGTGAGCATATATGGTATTTGGTTTTCCATTCCTGAGTTATTTCACTTAGAATAATGGCCTCCAGCTCCATCCAAGTTGCTGCAATGACATTATTATATCATTATTTTTTCATGGCTGAGTAGTATTCCATGGTGTATATGTACCACACATTTTCTTTATCCACTCATTGGTCGATGGGCACTTAGGTTGGTTTCATATCTCGACAATTGTGAATCCTAAATTTTACATGCAAGGTTTTGCATCTGTAGAGGAAGACAGGATTCTCAGTGCATGTGCCAATTTTTGGGTTTTCCACTTGAGAATCTTCACCAGTTTCCTCTTCAGAATCAAATTCTTGACTATCTGGTGCTTCAGAGTTATCCAGAGGTTCATCATTCAGTCTCTGGGTTGCCTCTGTCATATACTGTACTCTGCCGCTTTTGCCAGTTGTTTACTCTCCTTTTCCAAGTGGTCAATTTCATTGTTCTTTCTTCAATTTCTCTGTGAAGCTTCTCATTTTCCTTAAGTGGTTTCATAGAGGGTGTTCCTTTGTTCTGCTACTTCTCTCCAATAGTGAGGGGATAAATTTCATTTAATCCTAAGATCAAATGCTTCTTGGGTGACTCCTCCAAGATTTTCATTGTCACTCTATTCTGGGACAATGACAACCCTAGAGTGGGAAGTCCTGGCTGTCAACTGGTCATTCCAATGCTTCCTCTTGGATATGCTTTGGGCCAGTCACTTTTTTTTTTTTTTTTCCAACAAGAGATCTGGCTGTGGAAGGATGAATCATCTTCAGAGTTCTTCTTGGGGAGAAACTGTTCTTTACATTCTCTTTGATTCCTCCTTGTTTCTACTTTATCCTAGGATTCATTATACAGCTGGTAAAGCACAAAAGATGGGAGGAGAGGATTAATGATCATAGTGAATTCAGGTGGCTGTGGCACAGCCAACCTACATTGATCCCCACTGTCGCTGGAGTGGCTGGGGCACACTGCTGAAAAGATTTACTCCTCTTGAATATACCCCTTTGAGTAGTTTTTGTATATGTAATTTTGCATATTTTTTTCATTTTTTTTATTATTATACTTTAAGTTTTAGGGTACACGTGCACAACGTGCAGGTTAGTTACGTATGTATACATGTGCCATGTTGGTGTGCTGCACCCATTAACTCGTCATTTAGCATTAAGTATACTTTTAATCGTAGTGCCATACAATTGTATTGCATTTTCCATTTATAGCAAATTATAATTATTTTGACTTTTATTATGAAACTTTCAAACAGAAAAGTAGATAGTATAATAAAATAAAATAAAAAGTATATATATAACAAGTATGTCGGCTGGGTGTGGTGGCTCATGCCTTGAATTCCAGCACTTTGGGAGGCTGAGGCAGGCAGATCACTTGAAGCCAGGAGTTCGAGACCAGCCTGGCCAACATGGTGAAACGCTATCTCTACTAAAAATAAAAAAAAATTAGCTGGGTTTGGTGGTGGGTGCCTGTAATCCCATCTACTCAAGAGGCTGAGGCAGGGGAATCACTTGAACCTGGGAGGTGGAGGTTACAGTGAGCCAAGATCATGCCACTGCACTCCAGCCTGGGCAACAACAGAGCAAGACTCCATCTAAAAAAAATTATATATATAACAAGTATGTAAACAAAATACCTAAGTAAAAGGTAGAATAAAAAAAGATAGCATAATACACACCCATGTATTTATCGCTTAGAATTAACACTAATATTATATTTTCTTTGTGCATTTTTTTTCTTAAGTGGTTCAAAAGAAAGTACAGACATCATGATATTAAACCCTAAATCAGTGGCCCTCAACTGAGGGTGATTTTGACCCTTGTCCTCTGCAAGAGGACTTTTGGCACTGTCTGGAGACAATGTTGGTTGTCACAAAAGAAAGCATGCCTGCATCCCTGGTAGAGATCAGGGATGTTACTAAACATGCTACAATGCACAGGACTGTCCCCTCCAAAACAAAGAATTATCTGGTTCTAAATGCCGGTAGTGCTAAGGTTGAAAGCCTTTGGTCTAAATGATTAAGAATGCGTTTCTTAAAATGCAAAATTTCACATAACCACATAGCACCATCACTTCTAACAAAGTGAAAAATAACTCTTTAAAATTGTCTAATAACCAGTCCATGTTTCCCCACCATTCCACTAAAATGTTTTTTACAGCTGGTTTTAGCAAACACTTTCCATTTTATTAGCACTGTTAATAGAATCTCATTCTAAATGACTACAGAATAGTCTGTTGAATGGATTCCCTGAAATTTATTCAAAGGATCTATTTTTGGATATTAGTTTTGCTTCCAGGTTTTAGAAAAATTATATTTTTGTAAATAATGACAGTTTACTTCTTTTCTTACTTTGTGCCTTTTCTTTCTTTTATTTGCCTTATGTTCTGGCTAAAAACTTCAGTAAATACTGAACACAGCATATGAGAGTGGGCATCCTTTTGTTGTTCCAGATCTTAGGAGAAAAAGATTTAATATTTTATTAATTATGATATTAACTGTAGGTTTTTAAAGATGAACCTTATCATATTGGAGATGTTCCCATTTATTCCTAGTTTCACTGAGCATTTTTATCATAAAGAACTAATGATTTCTGTCAAATTTTTTTCTGTGTATTTTGAAACGATCAAATGGTTTTCCCTCTTACTCTGTTATAGTATGATGAATTATATTGATTGATTTTCATTAAACCAACCTTGCTTTCTTGGAATAAACCTTGCTTGGTCATGATGTAGTATTCTTTATATGTATGTATACATATATATCTATAGATACATATACATATATACATATATCTATAGATATATATATATATAGATATGTATACATATATATAGAGAGCGAGCTGGATTCTGTTTGCAAATATTTGGTTTAGAATTTTTGTGCCTATGGGCTGGGCGCAGTGGCTCACACCTGTAATCCCAGCACTTTGGGAGGCCAAAGAGGGCAGATCACGAGGTCAGGAGTTTGAGACCAACCTGACCAACATGGTGAAACCCCATTTATACTAAAAATACAAAATTTAGCTGGGCGTGTTGGTGGGCGCCTGTAATCCCAGCTACTTGGGAGGCTGAGTCAGGAGAGTCGCTTGAAACCGGAAGGCGGAGGTTACAGTGAGCCAAGATTGTGCCACTGTGCTCCCGCCTGAGCAACAAGAGTGAAATTCCGTCTCAAAAAAAAAAAAAAAAAAAAAAAAAAAAAGAATTTTTGTGCCTATGTTCGTGAGGGATTAGGCTGTTTTTTTTTTACTTGTAATAGCTTTGTTATATTTTGGGGTCAGGGTGATGCTGGCCTTCTATATTCAATTGGGAAGTGATACCTCTTCCTCTATGTTCCGAATTTGTGCAATATTGATATTTCTCCCTTACATGTTTTGTAGAATTTACTAATGAACCATATATGTGGAAAATTTTCTCTTTAGAAAGGTTTTCCAAATTTAATTTCTTTAATAGCTATGGGGTTATTTATTTTCTGTGTCTTCAGTTGTTAGTAATTTGTGATTTGGATTAATTAATATAAGTTGTTGAATTGTTAGAATGTTTTAATATTTATCCCTTTTAACATTTTTAGAATATGTAGTGATGTTTCATTTTTATTTATGTGGGCAATTTGTGCTTTCCCTCTTTTTTTTGTCCATTGTTGTTAAGACTTTGTACTGCCACTTTACTATTAGTATTTCCTTTCTTTTACTTGCTTTAGATTTACCTTATTCTTCTTTTTCTGGCTTCTTAAGATGGAAGGTTGTATATACCTTTCTTCTCCAGTGTAAGTATTTAAAGTCATAAATTTTCTTCTAAGCACTGTGTTAGCTTTATTTCACAAATTTTGATATGTTTTCATATTATTCAGTTCAAAATGTTTTACAGTTTCCTTTATGATTTCTTTTTTGATCTATGGGTTATTTAGGAGAGGGTTGTTTTATTGCCCAATACTTAGGGGATTTGCTAGATATCTTATTGTGAATGATTTTATTCTATCGTGTTACTCTGTATGATTTCATTCTTTGATATTCATTAATATTTCTATATGATCCAGAATATGGTCTATTTTGCTGAATGTTCCATGACAACTTTAAAAGAATGAGTTTTCTGCAGCTGTTGGATGTAGTAGTTTAAAATATTATGTCAGTTTGGTTTACAGAATTGTTCAAATAGTGTTTACTGAATCTTTGATCTGCTTGTTCTATCAGTTATAAGTTGAGCATCCCTAACTTGAAAACCTGAAATCTGGAATGCTCCAAAATCTAAAACTTTTTGAGTGCTCAGAGTAAATGCTCATTGGATTTGGAGTTTCATATTAGGAATGCTCAACCAGTAAGTATAATGCAAATATTCCAAAATCCAGAAAAATAAAAAATTCTTCTGGTCTCAAGCATTCTGGATAAGGGATGTTCAACCTGCACCAAGAGGGTTTACATTCTCCAACTATGATTGTGATTTTTTTTTTTTATTTCTCCTTTCAGTTCTGTCAGTTTTTCCTTCGTGAGTTTTGGAAATGTGTTGTTAGGTACATCTATATTCATGAGTGTTTTCTTCTCAATTATCCTTTTTTATTATTTTGAGGTATTCTTCTTAATATCCAGTCATACTCTTTGTTTAAATGCTACATTGTCTGATATTAACATAGTCATACCAGACTTCTTATTTTTGGTGTTTTCATACTATATCTTTTTCTATCCTTCTACTTTCTGTTGGCCTGTATCTTTATGATAAAATTGTGTTTCTCAAAAACAACCTATAGTTGGGTGTTGCCTTTCATATCCAATTTACTAAGCTCTGACTTTTTATTAGAGGAGTTAGTCCATTTACATTTAAGGTAAGTATTGATATGATTCGACTTATGTCTCCCATCTTGGTATTTGTTTTATATTTATGGTATTTATTCTTTATTCCTTTGTTCATTTTTGTCTTTTCAGGGGAAAATTAAGTATTCTTAATATTACTTTTATATCCTCTGTGGATAGTTAGATTATATTTCCTTCTTAAAAAATTTAGTGGTTACTATAGAAACTACATGTAAATGTTCACAGTATACCTTCAAACAATGTTTAACCTAATTCACAGTATAAAAATCATGCTGCAGTATAATTCCACTTATGTCCAATCCTGCCTTTTGTGCTCTTGTTATATTCTGTGTTACAGTGACACATATGGTATTAATCCTATCATACGTTGTTCTTATTTCCAGTCTGCACTGTAAATAGTCACTTAAATATTTGAGAAATTATAAATGTAAAAATAAAAGTCAAAAAAAGGTCTTTTCCATTTATACAAATATTTACCTTTTCTGGTGTTTTTAATTCCTTTCTGCACATCTGGGGTTCCATCTGATATAATTTCCCTCAGCCTGAAGTATCAGCAAGTATCTCAGATTTTGTCTCTCTAAGGATATCTTTATTTCATCTTCATTTTGAAGGATATTTTTTGCTAGACATAGAATTCTCTGCTTCCATTTCTTTTTTCTTGTCGTACTCAGTGATGTCATTTAATTGTTTTCTGGCTTTATTCTAGATTCTGATGAAAAGTTAGCCATCATAAATTTTTTTCTAATGTATTTAATGTGTCATTTTATTCCTATTGCTTTTTAGATATGCTGTTTATTGTTTTATGTGATTTTTGATTGTTACATAGCTAGGTAAGGTTTTCTTTATATTTATCTTGCTTAGGGTTCACTGAGCTTCTTGGCTCTACAGGTTTATGTCTTTCATCCATTTTGGAATGTTCTCAGATGGTTATTATTATATCAAATATATTATCTATGCAGTTTTTCTCTTCTCTTTCTGGAACTTACATCACTTGATATCATGTTAGATTCATTTATACTGTCCAACAGCTCTTGAATATTCTGTTGTATTTTTTCCACTATTTTTGCATTTTGTGTTTCAGTTTGGATACTTTCTATTGATCTGCCTTTTGTCCCTGATGCTTTCATCTGTTTTTTTTTCCAGTGTGCTGTTAAGCACATCTGATGTTATTGATTTCTAATATTGTATTTTTCATTGCTACTTATCCCATTTGATTTTCTTCTAACATTTCCTGGTGAGCATGTCTTTAGGAAATTTTCCATTTCTTCATGCATGTTATCTATATTTTTTGTTAGGCTTTTGGCATTTTTATTATAGTTATTTTAAATTCCCTGTCTAATAATTCCAACATCTGAGTCATTTGTGGATCTGTTTTTCTTGATTGTTTCTACTCTTAACTATAGGCCACTTTTTTGTTGTTCTTTAAAAAATATTAATATGTCTTCTAATGTTTGATTGTATACTGAAAATTCTGTATAAAAGAACAGTAGAGACTAAAGTAAAAAATATTTACATCCAAAAGAGCATGCTTTTGATAAGACCTGTAGTAAATCTCTCCTCTCCTCTAAAATGATCTTCACTTTGTGGAATTTAGTTCATTTGGATTTTTCTGTGTCCTTAGTTCACTGAAGGTTTTTTTTTTTTTTCCAAATAGCTTCATAGCTCATCTAATTTGTTTTGATTATTTGCATGAGAATGGCATTTTCTGGTGACTTTCTATTTCTGAATTCAAAGTAGTATGAAACCAAATATGCTTCAACAAAGATGTGCATTCACAAAATATTTTTTTAAAAATTTACAATAATTTCCTTAACATAAATTCTAGAAGGTAGACATTAATCAAAATATCTAAAGATTTTTTATGGTTCTTAATAAAATATGGTCATATTACATCTCAAAAAAACAAGGAAGTTATACCTATTTTTAATGAGTGCAAACAACCATTTTGCTTCATAAGCTTTAAGTGTTATAATTAATTTGACTTTGCTAATTTATTCAAAAAATGTTATTTCATATTACATACCTTTAACTTCAAGCACCGTACAGGATCAAAATCTTATGTTCATTTTTTAGCAGGACTGACTTTACCTGGAGAATAAGTGAACCCATTAAACATCAGAATTGTTTGAGTAGATAGATGGTAATGACTGATATTTATTGAGTGCTTTTTACGAAAAAAGTGGTGTTTTAATTCTCACAGTGACCTGTGAAGAAGGTTATCATTTCATCACTCCAGAAGGAGGGTTTATTCCCTACAGAGGAGAAAAGAGAGGCTCTGATATAATGGGACAGGATTAAATTCAGGAGAATCTGAGCCCCAAACCTCAGTCTTGCAACTTTGATGTGATTTAAATCATATCTGAATGCAACCAATATTGCTATCTGTATTAGTCAGCTGTTGCTACAATAATGCCATATAACAAACAACCCCTAAACTCACACTTAAAACAATAGTTTTGTATTCTCATTGAGCTGCAGTTTGGCAGTAGAAGTTCTGCTTTAAAACTCCCCTCTTAGTCATTTATTGAAGAAAAACATAATGAATACCTCTTATTTTCCAAGCACTCTTCTGGGCTCTGGAGAAACGACAATGAATAAAATACACATAAATGCTGCCCTTAGGAAACTTCCTTTCTTGAGGGAAGAGACATACAGTAAATAAGTAGACTATATAGTAAGTAAGATGCTGATAATTTCTTTATTTTGTTTATTTTTCTTTTTCTAAATTGGTTTCCTCAGATTGAAGATAATTTATTTCTTTTTTTTTTTTTTTGAGACAGAGTCTCGCTCCGTCGCTAGACTGGAGTGCAGTAGCGCAATCTCGGCTCACTGCGACCTCTGCCTCTTGGGTTCAAGCGATTCTCCTGCCTCAGCCTCCCGAGTAGCTGGGACTACAGGTGCACACACCACTACACCCAGCTAATTTTTCTATTTTTAGTAGAGACAAGATTTCATCATGTTGGCCAGGATGGTCTTGATCTCTTGACCTTGTCATCTGCCCGCCTTGGTCTCCCAAAGTGCTGGGACTACAGGTGAGAGCCACAGTGCTCGGCCAGATTAATTTCTAATGACAGCTATAAAGCAGTGGAAGAGGAGAGGACGGGCTGTCAGGTGAAGAACAGCAACAGGGATTGCTGTTGCAATGTGCTTTCTCTTATCACTGCGCTTCCTAGCATACCGCCAAACCCTGGCATCTCTGTTCATTTTTACAACGCAGAGCTATTTCACTACTTCTTTGTTTCACTGTCTTCTAAACTGTGCCCTGGGGGGCCTCACATTTCATAACCAAAGCTGCCTATCAAAGTATTTTGCAAAAGAAAATATATTTAGTCTGGAGAGAAATAATGTCTCTCCCTTAGGGACAGAAGCAGCTGCAGTCAGTAGTAGTTTTAGATAGCATTTTTCTCCTCTGTCACGCAGCATTGCAATCTCTGCTTTATTTAAAAGTTGAAGGTCAGAGGTGAAGATGTGTGGAAACTTACTGAGGAAAGGAGACTTTGCAGAGCACCCACTATGTGCTAGATCTGGTGCAAGCAGATGTCTTCAAATAATCCTTGAATTAGACATAATGATTCCCATTTTCCTAATGCAAAAACTGAGCTGTATGCAGGCAAAATAATCCACTCTCGGACACAAAACCAGCAGTTGCAGATCTAAGTTTTAATTCTTGAGTGTGTCCTTCCAGCCTCCTCCCAACCACCTTCTTGTTGCTTTGGATTGGATGTAGAGAGATGCTTATTTTATAATCTTTGCGGCTAGACCTGGAATGCTGGCTTTGTGTTTCTGGGCCTCTCTCCCGCTTCATGGCTAGTCTGTGTGCCATAGCCCAACTGCTGCCCCAGTAATAGGAGGAGGCAGTCAGGCCTGGGGGGAAATGAAAGAATTCCCAGGGCACCCGGCAAATGAATGAATTCCACTGATCTTGTTTGTTTCCTTATGGGATCATCCATCATGATTTAACAACTTGCAGCCCAGGGTAACTACAGGCATGCTTCTTGCCCAAAGCCACAGACACAGTGTAATTCATGGCTGAAAAACAGATTTGTTTTTCTGTTATTATTACCTGTATCATGCCCATTATACTATATTATATGCTGTGTTATCATGTAATTTAGTCCTCTGTCTGCCGCGTTGACGTTTGCTTTTGAGAAGACTCGGCTTTTCTCATTCTTTTGTAATGCACTAAAGTAAACAAATTCCCTGGCTGTAATGTAAGCAGATATTTGTTGAGGGCCCACTGTGTGTACAATAGATGGGATACAGAAAAGCTCTGGTTTTGCTCTTGTCCTCAGGAAACTTACCCTCCTATTGTTTTCTGCATTTAATTTTATTTTTAATTTTTTTTGAGGCAGAGTCTCACTTGTTGCCCAGGCTGGAGTGCTCTGGCGTGATCTCGGCTCACTGCAACCTCTGCTGCCTGGGTTCAGGCCATTCTCCTGCCTCAGCCTCCTGAGGAGCTGGGATTACGGGCACCGGCCATCACACCTGGCTAATTTTTTTTTTTTTGTATTTTTAGTAAAGACAGAGTTTCACCATGTTGGCCAGCCTGGTCTTGAACTCCTGACCTCAGGCCATCTACCTGCCTCGGCCTCCCAAAGTACTGGGATTACAGGCGTGAGCCACCATGCCTGGCCTATTTTTAAATATTTTTAATGCAATATTTGAAACACACAAATAATATATATATAACATGTAAGTTATCAAACATATCAACAAAATGAAGACCCATAAAATCATTGCTGTCTTAGTCCATTTGTGTTGCTATAAAGGAATACTTGAGACTGGGCACTTTATTTTAAAAAGAGGTTTATTTGGTGTATGGTTCTGCAGTCTGTACAAGAAGCCTGACACTGCATCTGCTTCTGGTGGGGCCTTAAGCTGTTTCCACTTAGGGCAGAAGGGGAAGTGGAGGGACTGTGCACAGATGACGTGGTGAGAGAGGAAGCGAGAGAGAGAGGAGGAGATGCCAGGCTCTTTTCAGCAACTAGTTCTCCTGGGACTAAGAATGAGAATTTTTTTTGAGACAGGATATCCCTTTGTTGCCCAGGCTGGAGGGCAGTGGCATGATCTTGGCTCACTGCAGTCTCCACCTCCCAGGTTCAAGTGATTCTTGTGCCTCAGTCTCCTGAGTAGCTGGGACTATAGGCGCCTACCACCACGCCCTGCTAATTTTTGTATTTTTAGTGGAGGCAGAGGTTCTTCATGTTGGCCAGGCTGGTCTGGAACTCCTGGTCTCATGTGATCCTCCCGCCTCTGCCTGCCAAAGTGCTGGGATTACAAGCATGATCCACTGCACCCAGCCCAAAATGAGAACTCACTTCTTTGAGAATGGCATCAAGTCATTCATGAGCAATCAACTCCCATGCCCCAAACACCTCCCAATAGGTCCCACCTCCAACATGGGGAGAGATTTCAACACGATGTTTGGAGGATCAAATATCCAAACTACATTAACTGCCTAACTGATTGACTAAAATGACCAGTTCTGCTGGATCCATCTGGGTGGAAAGTGCCTCTTGCATCCCCCATCCTATCCCCATGTGGAAATCTACAATCCTGTTTTGTGTTTATCATCCCCTTTCTTTGCTTTATTAGCTTTACCACAAAGCTTTACCAGTTTTGCTTGCTTTTGAGCTTTATAAAGATGGTCTCATACCTTAAATAATTTTTTTTTTTTTGATACAGAGTCTTGTTCTGTTGCCCAGGCTGGAGTGCAGTGGCACGATCTTGGCTCACCGCAACCTCCACCTCCCAAGTCCAAGTGATTCTCCTGCCTCAGCCTCCTGAGTAGCTGGGATTATAGGCATGTGCCACCATGCCTGGCTGATTTTTGTATTTTTAGTAGAGACGAGGTTTCACCATGTTGGTCAGGCTGGTCTCGAACTCCTGACCTTGTGATCTGCCTGCCTTGGCCACCCAAAGTGCTGGGATTATAGGTGCGAGTCACTGTGCCTGGCCTTAAATAATATTTTAAGACTTGCTTTGTTCACATCATATGGTTTCTAAGATTTATTCCATTTTTCTTCATGCTTCTTTTCTTTCTTTTCTTTAAATTGATTTTTTTTGTTTGTTTTTGTTTTGTTTTCAAACTCTGCTTTTCCCTTTACTTGTTGGAATTTTAAAATTCCAAATTCAAATATTAAGATTCTAAAAATTCTAAAATTCCAAAAATTTAAAACCTCTTTTCTATCATCTCTCCCTTGAAATTTTATTGTGTGTATCAAGTAAAATTGAAAGCCCATAAGTATCTTAACTTCCCCTTCCAAATACTATAAGGACTTTATGATACTTTAGTGTCAATGACTTCCCCATTACTTAAATGTCAATGTTGTCAGTAGTTTCAATCTCATCTTAAATTCTCACAAATCAGATTGTTACTATTAATATTTTATACAGATAATGTTTTAGATTTATCTCTCAGTTTGTAAGCTTACTTGCTAACTATTCTTCTTACACTTGAAATTTTTTTTTCTGGGCTTTTTTTTTTTTTTTTTTGAGTATTCTTTTAGTGGGAATTTATCAGTGGTAAAAATCTCTCAGTTTTTGTTTATATGGAAGTGTCATCATTTCACACTCATTCTTAAAAGACACATTTGCCTGAAGCGCAATTCTAGAATGATGGTTGTTTTCTTTTAGAATTTTGGAGATATTATTCCAGAGTCTTTTGGCTTCTATTGCTTTGCCTGAAAACTCAGGTGATGATCTAAATGTAGTGTTTTTGAAGGTTATCTGCCCCTTTCCCCTGTGAGCTTTTAAGTCTTCTCTGTCTTTGATGTTCTGTGGTTTCACTGCAATATGTCTAGCTATGAATTTCTTTGCATTCATCTTGCTTATATATGCTGTGCTTGGACCTGAAGATTTTATGTGTGTGTTTGTGTATATGATGATCTATCTATCTATCTATCTATCTCACCATGCCTCACTTAACAATTGGGATATGTTCTGAGAAATGAGTCATTAGGTGATTTCATCATTGTGTGCATATCATAGTGTCCTTACACAAACCTAGATAGTGTAGCCTCCTACACACCTAGGCTATATGGTATAGCCTATGGCTCCTAGGCTACATGACTGTACAGCATGTTACTCTACTGAATACTATAGGCAGTTGGAACACAATGGTAAACCTTTGTCTGCCTAAACATATCTAAACATAGAAAAGGTCCAATAAAAATACAGTATTACAATTTTGTGGAGCCACTGATGTATGCAGTCTGTTGACCAAAATGTTATGTGGTACGTGACTGTATTTTACCATTTTTACAACATTTCTTTCCCCCTCCCCTTCCATCCCCTCCCCTCCTCTCCTCTCTCTCTCGGACAGAGTCTTACTCTGTCATCCAGGCTGGAGTGCAATGGCACAGTCTTGGCTCACTGCAACCTCCGCCTCCTGGGTTCAAGCGATTTTCCTGCCTCAGCCTCCTGAGTAGCTGGGACTACAGGCATGTGCCACCGTGGCCGGCTAATTTTTGTATTTTTAGTAGAGATAGGGTTTCACCATGTTGGCCAGACTGGTCTCAAACTTCTGACCTCAGGTGATCCACCCACTTCTGCCTCCCAAAGTGCTGGGATTACAGGCATGAGCCACCCTGCCCAGGCTTTGCAAAATTTCTATCTATTATCACTTTTAATATTGCCTCTTATCCAGTCTCTCTATTCTCTCCCAATATTATGTCTGATATATTAGACATACATTAGTCTGTTTCTTTCTGTCCTCTGTATCTCCTAACTTCTCTTTAATAGTTTTAATCACCTAATCTATTTGTGTTGTTGCACCCTAGATAATTTCTTTGGACATATCTTCAAGTTCTAATTCTCTTTCCTGCTATTTTTAATCTGAATTGAGTTTTTATTTTTCATTTTTTTGTTATATATATATTTTTGAGACAGATTCTCACTCTGTCACCCAAGCTAGAGTGCAGTGGCATAATCTTGGCTCACTGCAACCTCCACCTCCTGGGTTCAAGCGATTCCTGTGCCTCAGCCTCCTCAGTAGCTGGGATTATAGGCCTGCATCACCAGGCCCGGCTAATTGAATTGAGTTTTTTACTTCAACAGTTATATATTTGATTTCCAAAATTTTTATTTGATCATTTTTCAACTATACCTCATAATTTTTTTATAAACGTTGATTATTTTCCCATTTTTCTAATTCCATCTTTTATTCGTTTAAATATTTTAATCAGAATTATTTTATATTATGTATCTGATTATTTCAGTGGTTCCAATATCTGAAGTTTGTGGGAGTAAAAATTTGTTGTTTATTAATTCTGCTGATTCTCCCTCATGGTGGCTTATTTCCTAATGAGTTTGGTGGCCTTTGATTATAAGGTCACAGAGGCTTGATCTTAATCTATGGAAATTCTTATGACCCAAATAGAGAATGCTTTCACACACAGAGAATTTTCATTTGCCTCCATTAGGAGCCTGGGACACCACCAGCATTGTCTTCCTTCAAAATAACTAGCCTTACATGGGAGTCTCAGATTCCCCAACCTTGTCACAGTCAGTGACTAGCTGTTAATTTAATCATAATCACTTGATTTATTTTTTTAATGTCATACACTGTCCTGTGTGTTCCACAAACATTATTTCTAACTTGCAAAATAATCTTGTAACCCACTTCACTGTTGAGGAGATAAAAGCTGGGGGAGGCCTTCCACACAATCTACTTCCCACAATTCTGCTACACTTCTACACCGTCTCTGCCCATCAAAATCCTTCCCCTCCTTCTACACCCTCCTCAAATGCTGCCTCCTCAAATGCTGCCTCCTCAGGGACACTATTCTTGAGCCACAAAGCTGAGCTTAGGCTTTTGCTCCTGTTTATTTGTTTGTTTTTTGAGACAGAGTCTCACTCTGTCACCCAGGCTGGAGTGCAGTGGCATGATCTCAGGTCACTGCAACCTCTGCCTCCCAGGTTCAAGTGATTCTCCTACCTCAACCTCCCTTCCAAGTAGCTGGGATTACAGGTGCCTGCCACCACACCTGGCTAACTTTTTTTGTATTTTCAGTAGAGATGGGGTTTCACTATGTTGGCCAGGCTGGTCTCAAACCCCTGACCTCAGGTGATCCGTCTGCCTTGGCCTCCCAAAGTGCTGGGATTACAGGCGTGAGCCACCGTTTGTTCCTAGAACACATAATTTATATCAGTGATTCAAGTAATCATCCCATTTCACAGATGAAGCATTTGAGGCCCTGGAGTTTCATTTGTAGGCATTTGTGCGGATCTACCTAAAATGTCATCTGGCTGCAAGGCCATCGCTTCAGTGTTATTTTTGCATTTATCCTTCTCCATCCCTCCTAGGCAACCCCTAGTTCCTCACCTTCCTCATATACATACAGAATGCAAGACTAAGAGGAAGGATTCCAAAAAGTTGGATACATTAAATTTAGGTGGAGAGATGAGGAACATATGGAGAACAGGCCATCAGCTTAGTGATTGTCAGGCGATTCCTGTCATCACTATGTACCCCCGTGGCCCATGTTAAGTCCCTTACTCATTGGGACTGCCCTGGTCCTCCACTGACCTCAGGTAAACAATCATTTAAGTGGGATTTTATTCAAAAATTGCACTTAGAGTGGTTTTAGTGGGTCACATTGGCTCTTCCATGAATTCTTTGCATCTTTTTAAGCCAGATCTTTGGCATTTTATCAATCTTTGCTTTGGCATCACGTTTGAGGATATATTCAGGGGATTTTTTTATGTTTAAAAAAATCTCTTTTGTTTATTGACAGAAATAGCATTTCTACTAATACCTCAAGAGCAAGTACTATCATGAGTTTAAATTATTTTTCCCCAAATTTAATCAAGAGTACTTGAGTTACCAGCTTCCAGGTTGGCCAGAAGTCCTGAATTACCTTATTGAGACTTTCTGCTCCAGTTCCAGGGTTCTTGTATAATTAGGAGTCCTCACAACTTGTACTCCCAATTAGGGAAAAGCGCTGGTATTTGTCATCCTGTTTGTGTTTCCTTCTGAGAGAAGATGGCACTGTTGAACACGGAGCCAGCGCTGCTGGGCTACAATGCAATGCAGGCTGGTAACTCTCATGGTAACCCCTCTTAGAGGTCCTGTTCTGGATGAGGTTTGTTTATCCACTCACCATGGTCACCACAACTCCAATGCCTTTTCTAATGATAGCAGGTGAATGAGACCTACCCAGGATCAGGCCATTTTTACTTTCAGCCCCTGAGAGAGAAAATAAATTAATTTGGTTCTCTTTTCTGAACAACAGAGATTTATTTGTTCTAAAAATTCTACAAACCATATCCAGCGGGCAAAGAATGCCTGGACTTTAGATAAACCAAAAGGGCAGCCATCCTTTGTGGCAGAGTGCTAATTTTTCTCCAGTATTTATTTTCTCTTTCATTTTGTTAGCAGTAGAACTTCTCAAGCTTTCACTCTGTATGTGACCATCTAGGTAGAGACTACATTTCTTAGCTTCTCTTGCAACTGTGTGTGGACACGCAACTAAATTACTGCCTCCAGGGTGTGAGCAGAACGGATGCATGCAGCTTCAAGTCACAGCACTGGAAAGGAAAATACTTGCCTTTCATTCTCTATTTCCTCTTTCTACACGTTGGAATTTGATGGAGTTCTGGCAAGTCTACTTCAACCATGTGGATGAGGACAATACTTCAGAGGAAAGAAGAACATTAAAATGCAAGGAACCAGATCCCTAGATGACTGATTGCAAGGGGCAAAGAAACTATGGCAGCCCTAGACTATGTACCTCTGGACCAATCTGTGAAAGAGAAGTAGATTCCTACTTGGCCTGAGTCACTGTGTTTTTGGATCTCTTGTACCAGCAACTCAGCCAGTGTCCTAAATAACATGCATCCTCCCTAGTGGGACTGGAGAGCTTATAGGTTCAGTCTCACTGATGATCCAACCTCTTTAGAGCAGGCAAGAGGAATTTCATGTACCTCTTGATAAAGCCGTAAGCAAAACACAAATTCAGTGGGACACTCCACTGCAGGTGATTTTGAGGTTCTGCAGTCTATCAAGTTAAATGAGAAAAAAGAAGATAGAGGATCCTGGCTGCATAATCACACATTCATGAAAGGCAAAATCATTTGGACAGGAGCCTTGAGTGGTGGAGAAAGCAAGGGCTCTGAGCCAGATATTTCAGAATTCACATCAGTGTGTCTTTATAATTTAGTTGTTTAAGTCACTACTTTCTCATCTGCAGTATGGGAATTGCAATGCATGTTTCATGTACTTGTTCCAGCAACTACATGAGATAATCTATTTAAAGGTCCTGGCACAGGGTCTGGTAAAAATTAGGTGCTAAGTGAAAGTAAGTTCCCTTCCAATGTCTGGGCTTTTGATCGTTGCACCAAGCTGCCTCTGCAAGGCACACAAGACTCCAGGTGATCTGATTTCTCCCTTTTTCACCCCTTCAGCTTCATCTGGGACCACTTTTCCCTTGCCCATGACTCTCTGACTCCTAAGCCCATGACTAGTTTCCCTTCAGTACCAAAGCCATTCTAAATTCTCTCCTGCCTCTGGATCTTCATACTTCCTTTTCCTTCTGCTTGCCACCTTTCTCATGATCACATTTCAGAGAAGCCCTCCTGAGGACCACTCTATCTAAAGTAGTTTCTTGTCCACTGTGTTCAGCAGAATAATGACACCCCGCAAAGATGTGGTTTTTATGAAGACAGAAACATCTGTCTTATTTACCAGCTCACCTGCTACAGTATGGATTATGTAGCACATACTCAATATTTATTGAATGCATATATGAATGAAAAATTGAATGGGAACTTTGAAATTCATCCTCATCCCTGGAACCCATGAGTATGTTAAGTGACATGGCAAAGGGCAATTAAGGCAGCAGGTGAAATTAAGTTTACTAATCAGCCGACCTTAGGGAGATTTTCCTGGAATATCTGGTTGGACCCAATGGAATCATAAAGATCTTTAAAAGTGGAAGGGGGAGGCAGAATCGAAGAGTCAAAGGTAGGAGTGTGATGATGGAAACAGGTATGCTACTGCCTTTGAAGATGGAGGAAGGGGCCACAAGCCAAAGAAAGCAGGCAGCCTTTAGAAGCTGGAAAAAGCAAGAAAATGGATTTTCTCCTAGGGCCTCCAGAAGGAACAGCCCTGCTGACATCTTGATCTTTGCCCAGTGCCTTGATTTTAGCTCAGTAATTTTAGCCCATGTTGGACTTCTGAAGTACAGAACTGTAAGATAATACATTTATATTGTTTTAAGCCACTAAATTTGTGGTAACTTGTTCCAGCAACAATAAGAAACTAATATACCTATATGCCAGCCCAGTATCTAATATATATATCACCCTCTTTATTTGCTGCCTAACACTCAGCACGATCTGCAATTATCTTATCCATTTATGTGTCCTCTTGACTTAGTCAAATGGGGCTTTTATGAAGACACAAATGTCTATCTTATTTACCAGCTCACCTGCTAGAGTACGGGTTATGTAGCACATACTCCTCCTTTATTCATTTATTAATTATACTTTAAGTTCTGGGGTACGTGTGCAGAACGTGCAGGTTTGTTACGTAGGTATATACATGCCATGGTGGTTTGCTGCACCCATCAACCACACTAAGTATTTCTCCTAATGCTCTCCCTCCCCTAGCCCTCCACCCCACCAACAGGCCCTGGTGTGTGATGTTCCCCTCCCTGTGTCCATGTGTTCTCATTGTTCAGTTCCCACTTGTGAGTGAGAACATGTGGTATTTGGTCTTCTGTTCTTGTGTTAGTTTGTTGAGAATGATGGTTTCCAGCTTCATCCATGTCCCTGCAAAGGACATGAATTCCTCCATTTTTATAGCTGCATAGTATTCCATAGTGTATATGTGTCACATTTCTTTATCCAGTCTATCACTGATGGGCATTTGGGTTGGTTCCAAGTCTTTACTGTTGTGAACAGTGCCGCAATAAACATACGTGGGCGTGTGTCTTTATAGTAGAATGACTCCATATTTTTTTAATGCATGCATGAATGAAAAATTGAATGGAAACTTTGACATTCATTTTCTTCATCTGCAGGGCTTCTTGTTTCTGAGAGTGTGCACAGAGATTGAAGGGCAGGGGCTCATGTGACAGTGTGAAGCAGGAATTCTGACCGTTGGCCAAACCAAGCCCTGAAACTCAAGTTCTGTTTGGGAGTGAGAGGCAGGTTAGAGGAGATAAACACCCAGCCTTTTAATTTTTTTTTTCCAGCCTACTTTAAATCACCTGTAAATCTTTAGTGGCCACCAGGAGGTGAATGACTCATGCTACCTTTTCTCAGCAAAGGCTCTTCAGGATGGGACACTCCAAGTTTTTAACTCCCAGCAACAGTTCGGCTCACAGCGAGACCCGGCCCTCTGCTGTCACTGAAGTGTGTGTTTGTTTAATTAGGGCGCCGAGTAGAGCCTCATCCTGGTGGCAGATGTTGCCATGTGTAGTATAATAAATAAAAGTCTTTATAGGACCCAGCAGGCAGTAGAGCCTTCAGTTAGCAGATGGTGAAATATTAAACTGGCAGAGCAATAACTTAACTGCCTGAATCAGCTGGTCCCTGCCCGGATTTGCTCCAACATGAATCAACTTCATATAGGAGGTGTCGCTCAGCCTCAGATGTGTACCCTCACCTGCCCTCGCTCCTGGTCCCTGCTAGGACCATGTTTGCCTTGGCATACCACTATTAAAGTCAGATTACTGGGTTTAATACCATTATTAAAGTCAGATACCTAAGTTTTTTTATAACCTCATTAGCTGGTCAAAGAGAGGTGCTTGCTGGGCTGGACCGTAGGGTTCTTTCACAGGGGAAGGAAATGCAGTAAGCCTGTGGATGTCCTCCGTGCCAGTTTCTGCTTGGCTCCAGATTAGCCAGACGGTATGTTACCCGGCCCCTGGGCCCTCGTGGTGCAGGAGAAGGATCCCACTTGGCTCCAGGAATCCTCCTGTTTAAGACCAGGAGGATGGTTCAGTTAGCCCAGGGAGACCCCACTGGAGGAGAGAACAGGGCTTTTTGTTCTGAAAAGACCCAAAAAAGGGATTGACTGACATCTATTACATTGCTCAGGGGATGGAGTGAGGGGCATTGGACTTGTTTACTAAATTCCAGATTATACGACTGATATTTACAGAGGGCTTGCTACGTGTTGGGACTTTGGATAAGGGCTTTGCAGACAAACAAAAACCCACCCCATCTTTACCATAACCCTGTGAGGCAGTAACAACGAACCCTTCTAGCGCTGTGTGCCAGGCCCCGTTCCAAGAGCTTAATGTACATTGACTCACTCAACTCCCCAACATGAAACATTAAACCCATTTCTCACATGGGGAAGCTGAGGCTCTGAGAGGTGTGATGATTTGTTCAAAAACACACAGCTAGAAGATACCAGAGCTAAGATGCAACCCAATTGTGTCTAAACTCAGAGGCGGCAGTTGCCTTTGACTCCAGGAGGCATAAAAGTAAAGTTGGACAGAAGATGGTGAACCCGTAGGCAAAATGCCACCTAGAAAATGAAGTGGGGAACTGATACTAGGAAAGAGGATATAAAATTTATATTTGTTGCCATTTATTGCCATAAATTCAGCTACTTTTTAACAGATATCTGAAATAATTTTCTCCTTTAATTCTTACAGCAAGCCTTGGAGGCAGCTTCAATTAGAAGCTAATTTTACTAATTAGAAAATTGGTATCAGAAGGACGATTGAACTTGTCCAAGGTCACACAGCCAGTAAGGAGAGGGGCCTGGACTGGAGCAGACCCTGTCTGATCCAAGCCCTTGCTTTATTCACTCAATAGTTTTTTCCAAAGGCTTTTTAAGAAGAGGACTTTGGAGTTGTAAAGAATTTAGATACGTGGAAATGAGAGAAAGGACTTCCAGGCAGAGGAAACAGGATGAACAAAGTCTTGGCAGGTATGGACAACTCTGTGTGTGTGTGTGTGTGTGTGTGTGTGTGTGTGTGTGTGTGTGTAGGTAGGTAGGTAGGTAGGTAGGTTGTTGGAGACAGACCCAGGGAAGCCTTGAATGGCATGCTGAAAGAATTGGGTCTTTCTGCCCAGGCTTGGTGGCTCATGCCTGTAATCCCAGCACTTTGGGAGGCCGAGGCAGGCAGATCACTTGAGGTCAGGAGTTCGAGACCAGCCTGGCCAACATGATGAAATCCTGTCTGTACTAAAATTACAAAAAAATTAGCCCGGCGTGGTGGTGCATGGTTGCATTCTCAGCTACTTGTGAGGCTGAGGCAGGAGAATTGCTTGAACCCCAGAGGCAGAGGTTGCAGTGAGCAGAGATCATGCCACTGCACTCCAGCCTGGGCAATAGAGGGAGACTCCATTTCAAAAAAAAAAAAAAAAAAAAAAAGGTGTTTCTTTCTCTGGCAAAGGAGGATGCTCAAGTTTTCTAAGTCAATAATTAAGCTCATGCAAACAAAGGGCCCTGTCTGATCACCATGGTGGGTTTCCACTGCCTGCTTCTCCGCTAACTTCTATAACGAAAATGATACTCAAGACTTTTCTTGCCATCATGGTCAATAATGTGAGGGTTTGAGCACATCCTCAGAGTTAGGCTTTGGAATTTCTTGAATTCCTGCTGTGTAGCGCGTGTTGGGGAGTCTTTGGTCTGAGGGCTGGCTGCTGCTCGCTTTGGCCCTTTGATCTCCCAGTGCCCGGGATCTTTCAGTCTAGCTTTTTCTGTGTCCTGCATTGCCAGTCCCCCCACCCTCTGGATCTGTCCCCTTTTTGTTGTCTCTGAGCTAATGGGACAGATTCCATGGATGCTGGCCTGGACCTCTCTTTCCTCAGCCTGTCTCATGACCTCTAAGGCCTGGCCTGAGGAGGAGGCATAACTCTAGGAGGTCGAGGTGAGCCTGGCGCTGCAAGTATGCCCCTAATTTGTGAAACCACAGTCGTAGATATCACAGTTGGTTAATACACTCGTCCTTGGATTCTTTCAAATTCATTGCTCCTCTTCAAAAAACATTTCTCTTTTTTTCTTATTGCAGTAGTAATACATGCTTATTGTATGTTATGAAGAAGATGCAGAAAAATATAAGTGATGAAACGATAGCCCATAATAATCCCACAACCCCAAGACAATCATTATTAACCTTGGGTATATTTTCTTACAGTCATTCATACAGACGTATACAAAACACACGTCTGTCTATATGAAATACTTACGTGCTTAAACTCATGCCAGATATATGATTTTGCATTCCATGTTTCCACTCTTATAAAATCAGTGCAGTTTTTTTACATTGCTAAACTTCTTTGTAAAAATTTATATAGAAAAACACTGTAGGCCAGGCACGGTGGCTCATGCCTGTAATCCTAGCACTTTGGGAGGCGGAGGCGGGTGGATCACCTGAGGTCAGGAGATCGAGACCATCTTGGCCAACATGGTGAAAACCTGTCTCTACTAAAATATGAAAAATTAGCCGGGCGTGGTGGCACTTGTCTATAATTCTAGCTACTTGGGAGGCTGAGGCAGGGGAATTGCTAGAACCCGGGAGGTGAAGGTTGCAGTGAGCTGAGATCACACCACTGCACTCCAGTCTGGTGACAGAGCAAGACTCCATCTCAAAACAAACAAAACACCATAAAACAATGTTAAAGGGAAAAAAGCAGAATTTGAATTCATATGTTTAATATAATTTCAATTATGTTAGCTAAAAACACATGGGTACACAATGCCCATGCACTACAAAAGTACCACACAGGATGGAAGCAGAGACTACAAAATATTAATAGAGGTTATCTCTAGGGGATGTGTTTTATTTTATTCTTGCATCTTTCCATGTTTTCCACGTTTTTCCCACATATTAATCATGAATTTTTCTAATGAGAAAATTTTGCATAGCTACATAATAGTCCAAGATATGAATATACCATTGTTTATTTAATTATTGGCCTACTAAAGGCCTTTGGGTAGTTTCAAAGCTTTTACATTTATAAATAATGTTGTGTTAAATGTTCCTTTATCTGTTCAACAGATATTTGAGAGTCTATGGCATGCCTTGTATCTTGGTGCATATATCTGCATATGTTATATAAATAATATTTTATTTTTGTGGAAACTGAAGAGCAAAGAAATCACCGAGTTAGTTGGGGACACGGATGGGTCTGTGCTTTTAGGTCTTTCAATTCTGAGGATTTATCTTTGCCAGAATGCTTTCCTCAAACCTCTGGTCTCCCTTTGGCTGAATGGCGGCAAATTGGAGGTTCTCTTGGGTATACTGAGTCACAGATCTCCTTGAATAGTGTGTGACACTACTCAAGAAGTACCTACTTGGCCCCCAGCCTATTGCCTGGTGGCCTCCTTCTTGCAGATGCACCCATTTTGCAGATGGGTCAAAGCATGTAGTCTTACAGCACAAATACTTGTCTTTGTGGAAAGTCATCCTCCCTCTGCTTGGCTGCTAGACTTTCCTGTGTGTCCATCATAGGTGTGGCTTTGTGGCACCCAGTCAATCTGATTAAGATGGTTCTTGCTTATCAGCTTGGTGCTATTTGAGATGACACATTGGAAGTCCACCTCAAATATCACCTCCTCCCTGAAATTATCCAGATACTCTCAGACAAAGTTCACAGCTCTTTTTTGGAATTTTTTTTTTTTTTTTTTTTTTTAGTATTTTGTGTATGGCCTTATTTTAAAAACATATCTCTCCAAACCATGGCTGTGTCTGTACATCTTTTTCTCATCAAGTAGATTATTAGCTCTTTAAGGTCAGGGACCACATGTTATCCACTTTGGTACCCTGTCCATTTGCTTCTGTTTCTCAGTCTAGCGCTTGCCTTCATCTCCATTGCCACTATTCAAGTGCACACCTTTTATCACCACCCACCTAGAACACTGAACCAGTGTCCGACCTGCTGGGACTCCCTGCATCTGCTCTCGTGCCACTTACAATCCAGTTTTCCCATAGCAGTGAAAGGGATTATTTGAAATCACAAATCAAATGTGCCATTTCTTTCCATAGCTCAGCAAGATCTGGCCCTCGCCTGCCTCTCTGACATCATCCCAGTGAACTCATCCCCATTCCTCACAGCACTTCTCTCTGATCCCTTTTATCACATCATTCTGCATAACAGTTTGGATTATTGCCCAGCAAGTGTTGATGGCCTCCCCGCTCCAATTGTGGATGGTATTTACTTCCCTACCACATGATTTTGGGCTTGGCCATATGACTTGTTTTGGCCAACAGGATATTAGTGGGTAGAAGTGAACAGAGATTTGAAATGTGATAGAGTGGTTGGGCTCACCTACTTTAGTTCTTCCATGGCCATGAGGGTAACATGCCCTGGGTAACCTGTTGGTCCCAGAAGAGTGAGAGATGCAAGGAACAGACATGAACTAAACATATGGCCTGGAGCCAAGCCCAGCCTAGATCAGCCAAACCCAGGACAAACCATAGTTGCATAAATGAGGTACAAATGCTTGCTGTTGTGAGTTACTGGCTGTATGCTACCCAGCACTGCTGTGGCATAGTTGACTAACACACCCTATTTTATGCACTTCATAATTATTATTTTGAACTTTCCATCTTTTCTAATCAGGACATAGTTTCTATGATAAAAGAGACATTGCCTATTTTGCTCTATAATTCCAGCTATATATATGAAATCACCAATAAATATGCATGTATGTATGTATGTATGTATGTATGTATGTATTTTTGAGACGGAGTCTTGCTCTGTCGCCCAGTAATGCGATCTCGGCTCACTGCAACCTCTGCCTCCTGAGTTCAAGTGATTCTCCTGCTTCAGCCTCCCAAGTAGCTGGGACTATAGGCACGTGCACCTTTTTGTATTTTTGTATGCCCGGCTACTTTTTGTATTTTTAGTAGAAATGGGGTTTCACCGTGTTAGCCAGGTTGGTCTTGATCTCCTGACCACGTGATCTGCCAGCCTTGGCCTCCCAAAGTGCTGGGATTACAGGTGTGAGCCACTGTGCCTGGCCTGCCAATAAATATTTATTAAATGACTGAATACCCCCGGCATGCCTAGCACAATACCTGTGCCCGATCAATATTTGCTAAATGCAGTTGGTGAACCATCCAAAGCAGCCTGTATTGTGTCCTAACATGTATATCTTTAAACTCAACTTGGCACGTGGGTGACACCTCTATCCCCTCTCTTCCTCTCTCTGATCACATAAAAGATCCTCCTTGTAAGAATACACACACTGAAAACAGATGATGTGTCAATGCCGTAATTTAAACCATGAATCTGTACTTGCTTAAAGATGAACTTGTTTGGAAGGAAAATGAGGAAAATGCTTGTGCCCGTCCAACAGAGTCCCCGGATAAGTACATCAATTTTGCTTCTTAGCGGATCCAGCACATAATAAAAGAAAACTGCTGAGGTCAGCAGCAGCAGAGAAGCCACACTTCTTATTTTCACAAACACAGTTTTGGGGATGGTAATCATATCTATTAGCAAGGGTGACACCACTGTGGGCCTGGCAGAAAAATGAGCTCTCCCGCATTGCAAAATGAGCAAAGTGGAGATCGATAAATCATAAAATTAGTTGAGACATCATCTATCTTTCATGGCTTTCCCTTTATTCCTGCCACGGTCCCTCAGGACACTCATTCATTTACTGCATTTTATCATTGGGAAAACACGTCAAGGTTTGGAGGCTGCATTCAGTTAGGGGAGCAGGGGCCATAATGTGTGTCATTAATTAGGCAGGTTTGGGAGGTTCAATCCAAAGTCTGGTCTCAACTGACTTCCATAAATTGAGTTTTAGGACTGCTTCTGCGTCTTGTGTGACTTCATCAAAAAGAGAATGTTATTGAAATATGCCCTGAGAGGGAGAGAGAGAGAAAGAGGGACATGTCTGCTCACTCTGTAGAAACGATAAATTTAGGGACAAACCAGGTGATAAGCCAGATGCAATCTGAGTTGTCTAAAGATTCTTGCTGTTATCTACATGTGATTGAAATAAATGTGAGACACAGAGCTTGGAGTGCATAGATACGTCATCTGGTACCTATATTCTTCATGTCAAGGCATATAGTAAACAGATTTTTTTTCAAAAAATTATTGTGATAACACTTAACATGAGATGTACCCTCTTAACAAATTTTAAGTGCACAATACCTTGTTGACTCTAGGTACAGAATGTGCAGCAGAGCTCTAGAACGCATTCATCTTGCCTGACTGAAACTTCATGCCCATTGATGAGTAACTCCTCATTTTCTCCTCCCCACAGCCCTGGCAACCACCATTACACTCTTTTGTTCTAGGCATTTGACTATTTCACATGACCCCTGTAAGTGGAAATAAGAAATATTTGTCTTTGTTTGACAGATATTTAATTTACCATAAAGTCCTCAAGATTTAATTCTTGTTCTCACATCTTGCAGAATTTTC
The DNA here is from genome assembly GCF_029289425.2 of Pan paniscus. Lineage (NCBI taxonomy): Eukaryota > Metazoa > Chordata > Mammalia > Primates > Hominidae > Pan > Pan paniscus. The sequence goes on along the minus strand of NC_073267.2, from coordinate 37,375,102 downwards.
TCCTCCTGCTCCTCCTCCCCCTCCCACCTCCCCCCTCCCCCCTTCCCCCCCACTTCTCCTCCTCCTCCTCCTCCTCCTTCTCCTTCTTCCTCTTGTTCTGATGGAGTTTCACTCTTGTTGCCCAGGCTGTAGGGCAACGGTGCGATCTCTGCTCACTGCAACCTCCGCCTCCTGCGTTCAAGCATTTCTCCTGCCTCAGCCTCCCGAGTAGCTGGGATTACAGGCATGTGCCACCATGCCTGGCTAATTTTGTATTTTTAGTAGAGATGGGATTTCTCCATGTTGATCAGGCTGGTCTTGAACTCCTGACCTCAGGTGATCCACCCGCCTTGGCCTCCCAAAGTGCTGGGATTACAGGTGTGAGCCACTGTGCCCATCCCAAATTTTCTTCTTTTTGAAGGCTGAATAATATTCCATTGCGTGTATGTACCACATTTTCTTTACCCATTAATCTGTCATTTAGGTTTTTTCCCCATTTTGGCTGTTGTGAACAGTGCTGCAATGAACATGTTAGTGCTAATATTTCTTCCACATTCTGATTTTAATTTTTATGGGTAAAAATCCAGAAGTAGGATTGCTGGATCATATGCTAGTTCTATTTTCAATTTTTTGAGAAACCTCCATACTGTTTTTCTTAGTGGTTGTACCATTTTGCATTGCCAATAATAGTGTGCAAAGGTTTCAATTTTTCTACATCTTCACCAACATTTGTTGTCTTTTGTCTTTTTGACACTAGCCAATCTGACAGGTGTGAGGTGATTTCTCATTGTGGTTTTGATTTGCAATTAGTGATACTGATTATTTGTGGTATTGGACATTTTTTCATAAACTTGTTGGCTTAACTAAGGAGGTGAAAGACTTGTATACTAAAAATTATAAAACCTTGAAAGAAATGAAAGAAGGTGGCCGGGCATGGTGGCTCATGCCTGTAATCCCAGCACTTTGGGAGGCTGAGGTGGGTGGATCATGAGGTCAGGAGTTTGAGACCATTCTGGCTAACATGGTGAAAACCCATCTGTACTAAAATAAAAAAAAAAAATTAGCCAGGCGTCGTGGTGCGTGCATGTAGTCCTAGCAGCTACTCGGGAGGCTGAGGCAGAGGAATCGCTTGAATCTGGGAGGCGGAGGTTGCAGTGAGCCGAGATCACACCACTGTATTCCAGCCTGGTGACAGAGCGAGCCTTTGTCTCAAAAGAAAAAAAAAAAAGAAATGAAAGAAGATATAAACAAATGGAAAGACAATCCAAGTTCATGGATTGGAAGACTTCATATTGTTCAAGTGTCCATACTATGCAAAGCAATATACAGATTCAATGCAATCCCTATTAAAATCCCAAAGGCGTTTTTCACAGAAATAGAAAAAATGAGTCTAAAATTTGTATAGAACCACAAAAGGCCACAAATAGCCAAATCAACCTTGAGAAAGAAGAACAGTGTTGGAAGCATCACACTTCCTGATTTCAAAATATATTACAAGGCCACAGTAATTAAAACTGGTATGAAATAAAATATGGTACTGGCATAAAGACAGACATATAGGCCAAAGGAATACAATAGAAAGTCCAGAAGTAAATCTACACATATGTGATCAAATGATCTTCAACAATGGTGCCAAGAATATGTAATAGGGGAATGATTGTCTCTTTAATAAGTGATGCTGGGAAAACTGGATAACCACATGCAAAAGAATGAAATAGGATCCTTATCTAACACCATACATGAAAATCAACTAAAAAAGGATTAAAGACTTACAAGTAAAACCTGAAACTGTAAAACTCCTAGAAGAAAACATAGGGGAAACACATCATGATGTTGGTCTTGCCAGTGATTTCGTGAATATGACACCAAAAGCACAGACAACAACAACAAAAATAAATGATGAGAACTATGTAAAACGAAAAAGTGTCTGCACAGCAAATGAAACAATTGAGTTAAAAGACAACCCACAGAATGGGAAAAATTATTTGTAGACCATCTATGTAATGAGTTAATTTCTAAAATATATAAGGAATTTCTACAACTCAATAGCCAAAAAAAAAAACTCTAACAATCTGATTAAAAAGTGGGCTAAGGACTTTAATAGACGTTTCTCTAAAGAAGATATTAAGTAGGTTTCTAAGATCGTGATGTGTTTTTCATTTGATGTGTGCATTTAATTGACACTCATTACTCCATCAAAAGCATCCTGAAATCAAGGAAACAGTACTTATTAGACAGAATGTTTCAGTGATCGATTTCTGCCTATTAAACCACCCCAAAACTTAATGCATTAAGACTAATTTATTATTGCTGTGATTCTGGGACAAAACTAACTTTTTATTCCCCTTTCAAGGTGTATTTTCTGCAGAACCCCCATCTCGGTAAATGCCACTATCATCCACTCCCTTGCTCAGCTCCTTAAACTTGGAGTCATCCTTGACATTTTTCTTTCTCTCATGCCCCTCATCTAGTTTATCCACAAATTACCAAGAAACACCCACAATCCTCCTCTCTTCAGCACTACCCCCGTAATCCAAGCCACCATCCCATCTCCCTTGGGCTATTCTGGTAGCCTTTATAATCGGTCCCCTGCTTTACCTCTTGCCTTATTCAGTCTATTCTTCATATAGAAACCAGAATGATCTTTAAAATAAATATAATCAGAGGATGTCAACCTCCCCACCACCCGGACCCCACAGCTTATGACTATCCAGCAGCTACCTGTTGTATTCAGAATAAGACCCTTATTGTATTCAGAATAAGACCCTTATAAAACCACTTGCGGTAGTCTACAAAGGCCCTGCCCTCCTCTCCTCCCTTAGCTCATCTCTAGCCACACTGGCCACATTGGCCTTCCTTCTCCCCTTTAGCATGCATGGACGTTTACACCTCAGGGCCTTTGCACCTAATGTATGTATGTATGTGTGTATGTGTGTATATATATATATATATATATATATATATATATATATATTTGTTGTTGAGAGGAAGTCTCGCTCTGTCACCCAGGCTGGTGTGCAGTGGCGGGATCTCGGCTCACTGCATGCTCCGCCACCCGGGTTCACACCATTCTCCTGCCTCAGCCTCCGGAGTAGCTGGGACTACGGGCTCCCGCCACCATGCACGGCTAATTTTTTGGTATTTTTTTAGTAGAGATGGGGTTTCACCGTGTTAGCCAAGATCGTCTCGATCTCCTGACCTCGTGATCCGCCCACCTCAGCCTCCCAAAGTGCTGGGATTACAGGCGTGAGCCACACCCCCATCCGCACCTAGGGTTTACACCGAAAAAAAATAGTAGGCTCTGGAGATGCAACAGACCGTGCTTTCATGGAGCTTTCAGAGAGGGAAGACAAGTCAACACATGAATAAATGTTAAGAGGTAGTGAGCATTAAGGAGATAAAGTAGGTATAGAGAATGGAGAGAGATGGGAGGTGTGACCCCGTTTCAATAGGGTGGTGAGTGAAGGCCTCTCTGAAAAGGTGGCTTTGAGCAGATGCCCAAATAAACGGAGGGGCTGAGCCGTGCAGATATCTGGAAGCAAATGGGGCAGGGGAAGGAGCTGTTTCAAAGGTTCCAAGATGGGCAAATACCTGCAGGGCTTAGAAATGGTGGCTATAATCAGAAAGCATGTAGCAATAGAAGACTTGCAGCTAAATACATGCATTTGAGGCAGCAATGACTTCTTTCTAGGGGGTTTATGTGAGGAGGGATTTTTCTTTTTGGGAAGAACCCTGAGGTACACGTACTCAAAGGAAATATTTGTTGACTAGGATGGAAAGGGCCTGTCTTCAGCTTTCGTTCTGCTCTGCCCGGCTGCCTCTCAGTGTTAGGTTCAATGCTTGAGGCTGTGCCAAGTTGATTTCCCTGTGAGAGCAGACGCCTGATAGAAGGGCACAGTGCCAGTCCCGTTGATAATGAAATCTTTGCATCCCTGTTGACACTTCTATAAAGGACAGAAGAGGAACTGCAAGTTCCCATTCTGATCTTTTATTTCTGTTTTGTCACCCTCAAGAAGATCTGTCAGAAAGCTTTTGGGATCTGGACTCAGATGGACCTGAATTTGAAGCCCACTGTGAATTTTACTGCAGTGGGATTTTGGTGAGAGCTGCTCAAACCTGAACTTGAGGCCAGGCCTGGTGGTTCATGCCTGTAATCTCAGCACTTTGGGAGGCCGAGACAGGAGGATCATTTGAACTCAGGAGTTCAAGGCTAGGCTGGGCAACATAGGGAGATCTTGTCTCTAATAAAGAATAAAAAATTAAAACCCTGAATTTGAGAGGAGCACGTGGTGACAGTGCTCAGATTTGGGTTATTCATGCCCAATATTGTGGCTCTTTCTGTTTTTGTTTTCAAATTTTGTTTTATATTTGTCTTTACAGAACATTAACATTGTTCCAAACTAATAACTAAATAAAAAAGCCATCCTCAGAGTAGGTACAGAGTGGTTAGTTGCCCTGGTTGGAAGAGTGGGAGAGTTCTATCACCAATATTGTTTAGAATTGCCAGTAATAATAAAAATGGATGACCTTTAATTGCTTTTTGTTCATGTCATAATACTCGTGTATGAAATTCATATATTTTTAGAAATAACCACGTTGTTTTGGAATAATTTTAGATTTGCAGAAGTTGCAAAAATAGCACAGATAATTCTTGTAGTTACCCTTCATCCAGTTCCCCCTAATGTTAGCATCTTACATCACCATGGTACATTTGTCAAAAGAAATTAATATTAATATAATGCTATTAACTATAGACTTTACTCAAATTTCATCAGTTTTTCCACCAATGTCCTTTTTTCCTGGATCCAAAATTTGATTTAGATACCAAATTGCATTTAATAGTTGATTGTATTACTGTTTTTTAAATTCTCTACAGACAGGGCACCTATTGACTGCACCTGGCAGAACAAAGCACTCCCACACTCCTCTTTCTTGGTTCTCCCCTCTTCTCAGCCTTAGAGAAGTCCCATTTTCATTCCTATTACCCTTCTTCTTCTCTCTCCACCAAAGGAAACTTTTTTTGTGTGGTTTTGGCCTTCTATTATTTTATTTTGCGAACATAAGCAAATATATATTCTAATCCCTTTCACTTCCTTATACGAAACAACATACTCTTTTCTGAAACCTTGCTAATTTCATTTGAATGAACTGGAAACTCCTCCATACTGGGGACGTAGAGGTCCTTCTCATTCTTTTAGTATGTTTCATAGTACTCTGCTGGGTGGCTATATCATGCTTTATTCAACCATTCCCCTATTGATGGACATTTGGGTTGTTTCTACTCATTGGGTGTTATAATACTGCAACAAATCAGTCGTGGTTTTCTTAGGGAGAAAGATGAGGGTGGGAGGGAGAAAAGTGACATTAATCTGTAAATTATGAATAGTTCCATAAAGAATAGAATGGAACTGGAGTGCCTTTTCTTTTTCTTTCTTTCTTTTCTTTTTTTCTTTTGAGATAGGGTCTCACTCTGCCCAGGCTGGAGTGCCATGGCGTGATCTCAGTTCACTGCAGCCTCAGCTTTCCTGGCTCAAGTTATCCTCCCACCTCAGTCTCCTGAATAGGTGAGATTACAGGTGTGTGCCACTATGCTTACGAATTTTTTTTTTGTATTATTTGCAGAGATGGGATCTCACCATATTGCCCACACTGGTCTCGAACTCCCACGTTCAAACCATCCTCCTGACTCAGCCTCCCAAAGTGCTGCGACTATAGGCGTGAGTCATGGCACCTGGCCTGGAGTGCCTTTTCTATGGAAACCGGGGGACCCCTAAAACTCATCTTTCTTTTTGCCTGAGGGATTATCCCTTTGTGATGACCTTGACTTTGAAGGTAGGTAGGCTTGGAAGCCCATATACTTGGTGATAATCAAGAGATTCTACAGTTGAGGCTTCAAGACTTGCACTTGCTTTATAACAATTGCTGGAGAAAAAAAATTATGCCAACTCAGGAAATGGACTCCAGTCAATAAGGCCTTCAGTGCAAATATTCTCTTGGAATAATTTATTAACTCCCTGCAGACCTTGTGGTCAGGCACAATTAGAGTCTTCTCCCACAGAGGCTGCATGCCATTTAGCAGCCTGGGGCTACGGCCTGCAACATGGTATTGAGGAGGCCCAGGGGACATCTGAGAATTGGGGCTGGTGACGATGAAATTGAGGAGACAGCTCAATAAGGCAAACAAGCAAGGGATGTGCAGGTGGACAGGCCTGGGTTCAAATCCCTACTCTGCTAAATGTTTTAGCTGGGGTTCTTTGGGTGAGTTTCTTTACCTCTTTGAGTCTCCATTTCCACCTCTGTTAGATGGGGATAAGGATTGCTGTGAGGTTTACATGAGCTGAATTTCTGCCCTTACGGGGAATACAAGTTGGCAAAGCCTCAAGCATTGAACTTAACACTGACAGACAGCAGGACAGGGCAAAACAAAAGCTGAGGATGGGCCTTTTCCATCCAAGTCAACAAATATTTCCCCTGAGCCCATGTATCTCAGAGTTTTCCCTAAAAGGAAAATATGTAAAGCACTCAGCACCAAGTGTCTATTAAACGACAGTAATTAGTTTGGGGAGAAGTTTCAACTCCATGGGGTACAAGCATGAACTAGTTTTGTTTTTTTCTTAAATCTTATTATCAGTTGTGTGTTCAGTCTTTCTACCCCAGTGGGTGCTAGGTCCCTTAACTTTCTGGCCACTTTCAGCTATTAAAAAACTTAGTTCAGTCTGACTTAAATCTCCAATTTCAGATCCAATGAAAAGTTCTCTTCTGGCCAGATGCGGTGGCTCATGCTTGTAATTCCAGCATTTTGGGAGGCTGAGGCAGGCGGATCATCTGAGGTCAGGAGTTCAAGACCAGCCTGGCCAACATAGTGAAACCCCGTCTCTACTAAAAATACAAAATTAGCCAGGCGTGGTGGCGGGCACCTGTAATCCCAGCTACTTGGGAGGCTGAGGCAGGAGAATCACTTGAACCTAGGAGGCAGAGGTTGCAGTGAGCCAAGATCAGGCCATTGCACTCCAGCCTGGGCAAAAAGAACGAAACTGCATCTAAAAAACAAACAAACAAACAAACAAACGTTATCTCTCTTCCCCATGGCAGGGACCTGAAGAGGCGCATGCGAGGGGCATGTTTAGCTCTTTATGCATCTCCCATTCCTCTCTTTGTGTGTGGAGATGGGGAGGAAAGTGGGTCGGGGAGTTTAGGCTTATTTCTACTTAACTTGGCAAGGTCGTAGTTATGGGTGGCATTTCTGATCTTGTTCTGTGTAACACTTGTTTTGCTCCTCAAAACCTTTGCAAATGAGATGGTTCTGGTGTAGATCGTGTGCTTGGTTTCAATGTCATATGTGCCCCATCTGTCACTGAGACCCTTAGGGGAAGGCCAGCCCTGCCTCCCTTTGGCCCCTTTCAATCATCTGTGGCCCCAAGCCCCTCACTTAGTGGCTCCTTGGATAGCCTCTCATCTATATCTCTGGCTTCCTCTTCTACCATGAAATCACAGGCATCTGTGACGCACTCTTAGGGCACAGGGAATGAGAGGGAGATGCCTGCCCCTGTCCTTTTCCTACATTAAGCTTTGCTTAGAGTCAGCTTTTCCAAGAGTGTCCTCACTCCATCTTACTCAGATGATCGCACTAGAGGGGCTCATGGCTCTGCAGCTCAGGGATAGAGATGCTAGCCCCTCCTTCTTGCAATCAGCCCCTATGGCTCCATGGCAGGTGACCATATAATTGGCTGGTGACCATGACAGGTGACCATATAATTTGTTGCTCAGATTTGGACTGTTCTGAGTATGAAAGGGAATGAGAAGTTATTAATAGATATGTTAAGACAACAGGTATAAATTGGGGTCATGCAGGGCAAACTGGGGATGTGTGATCACCCTCTTTTGGAACAATTTCTCTTGGGGATCTCTCACCCTGAGCTAGATACCAACTGTCTGCTGTAGTCATTGATCCAGAACAACTGGAGAATTCCTACTTGATGTCCTGTTACAGAAGCAATGGTGACAAAGTAGATGGTGGTGAGGATTAAATGAGAGAGTGTATTTAAAGTGCTTAGCACAGCTGCTAGCACACACAGCTGCTAGGTGCTCATAGTGGGTCCTGTTACCTCCGTTACCTCCCCTTTCCACCCCACTGTAGCTCTGCTGTGATGGGTCTACTCTCTGAATTCAAAATCAAGTGATAAGAGCATTAATTAAGCACCAACTACGTGCCAGGGGCCGTGCTAAGTACTTTATAGGCCTTACCTTTCTCAGTCCTAAGAACAGTCTTAAAGTAGGTAAATATTATGTCCATTGTATAGTTAGAACAACCGAGGCTCAGAGAGGCTAAGTGCTTTCCCAAGGTCACACAGCATATAAGTGGCAGAGCTGTGATAGAAACCAGGACTGCTTGACTCCATGGTTCACTCCTGACATGGTTTGGATTTGTGTCCCTGCCTAAATCTCATGTCGAATTGTAATTCCCAGTGTTGAAAGAGGGGCCAGGTGGGAGGTGATTGGATCATGGGGGCAGATTTCCCCTTGCTGTTCTTGTGATAGTGAGTGAGTTCTCATGAGATCTGGTTGTTTAAAAGTGTGTAGCACCTTCCTCTTCTCTCTTTTCCTTCTGCTCTGGTGATGTAAGACATGCCTGCTTCTCCTTTGCCTTCTGCCATGATTGTAAGTTTCCTGAGGCCTCCCCAGCCATGCTTCCTGTACAGCCTGTGGAATCGTGAGCCTATTAAACCTCTTTTCTTTGTAAATTTCCCAGCTTCAGATATTTCTTCATAGCAGTGAAAGAACTAATACAACACCTTTAGCAACTCAGCCACATGAGGAGTTGAGAGTATGCAACTCTCAACTCTAACTCAAGTGTAGATGGGGCTGAGTCTTTTTTATTTCTGAGCAGAGAAGGTAGGGATCCCAGGCTTGTAATTTCATAAAAGGAAGTATGGGAAGGGTTTCTTCGAATTGAAGTTGAGCCTTGTGCAAGCATGAGAGATAAAAAAAATCCATTCTGGAGGGGTCTAAGATGACCAGAAAGAACTCAACCATCTGGGGGAGAGTGGATGCTGCGTGGGAGATGAGACCAGGAAATTTGCCACTGCATCATTGGTTTTTGGACCTTTGGCAGATCTGATATAATGGAAGGCATTTAGAGCATCTGAATCTATTGACTGTCCAATTCAATCGATTGATTGTGCAGTGTTGCCAACATTTTGACTTTAGTTCACAGCATTTCTCTTGAAATGGGTTGGCTATATTCCCAATCAAATACTGATTGACACATTGACATCAAGCATTCTTATGTGCCCAGCTCGGTGGTGGTCACTTGGTGGAAGAATATGATCTATCACCAAGGAGTTACTACTTAGTTTGGGAGGAATCTTAAGTAACATGGAATAATTTGGTCTATCTTAGCCCCCCAAAAGATTGCTTTCATTTATTTATTTAGCCAACGCTTTGGCGTAATTCTTTAACTTGCTATTGGGAGATATTTTGGTTACCCATTGTCAATAATGGGGCATAGCAAATCTTCCCCAAACTCTGTGGCATGCAACAGTGAACATATATTTAGCTCATGCATCTGCGATTGGGGGGTAGCTGAACCCAGCTGGGCTTGCTTATGCAACTGCAGGTCAGCAGGGGATGTGCTGAGCTAGGCTGGGCTCAGCTGTGTGGTTCTGCTGTAGGCTACAGGTCTGTGGGTTAAGTTGGGTGAGCTTGACTTCAGATATTTTTTTACCCTCTTTGAACCAGAGGGCTAGCCAGGGCATGCTCTTCTCATGGTGATGGGAGAGATTCAGGAATTCACATCCAGCTGCACAAACACATCTAAAGCTCCTACTTGTATCATGTCTATCATCATTTCATTCACCAAAACAAGTCATGTGGCCAAGCTCAAACTTAAGAGGTAGAAAGAAACTATCAAGTTACATGGGAAAGAGAAACAGAATGAATTCTGGAAGAGGAAAAGAACTCAGAGGAAGTTATAACAACTAGTTGTGAAAGACTCCTGGTGTATTGGTGCTGTTAAAAGGGTTGTCCAGATGGGTGCCGTGGTTCATGCCTGTAATCCCAGCACTTTGGGAAGCTGAGGCGGGTGGATCATTTGAGGTCAGGAGTTCAAGACTAGCCTGACCAACATGGTGAAACCCCTTCTCTACTAAAAATATAAAAATTAGCCGGGCGTGGTGGCACACGCCTGTGGTCCCAGCTACTTGGGAGGCTGAGGCAGGAGAATCACTTGAACCAGGGAGGTGGAGGTTGCAGTGAGCCGAGATTGCACCACTGCACTCCAGACTGGGCAAGAGAGTGAGACTCCATCTCAAAAAGGAGAAAAAAAAACAAAAAAAAAAAGAAAGAAAGGGTTGTCCACTTCACTCTCACTATGGCCCAGTGCCCCACACCTCTCAACTTTAGAGAGAGCTGTGCTTCCCTTGAGCAACTGGGACATTTTTATTGCATGGATGCCAACCAGAAGCCCAGAGTCAAATTTCAGCTAATCTCTACCTTGTGGCTATAAAAATAATCCTAATACCTGCTCTCAACCCACCTATAGCTTCATCATAGCTGCTGCTTCTACGATACCTTCACTGATTTTATCCTGTTGCATTGCATACTTTTTTTTAGTATCTACATGTCTTTTCTGGAATAAAGTAGGGCAGAAATGAACACACCTGAATGCCGGATGCAAGGTACAGATAATTCATTCCACTAATATTTACCAAATACTGTGTGTCAGGCTCTGTATGTGGTATCTGAGGTTATGCAGGTGAGTCTTACACATTCCCTGCCTTTGAGGAACTCACATGACAATAGACTATAGCAGAGTTTTTCAAGTTCAGTTACATTGATATTTTGGGCCAGATAGTTCTTGTTGGGGGGCGGTGGGGGCTGTCTTGCGCATTGTAGGATGTTTAAGCATTCCTAGCCTCCACCCAGTAGGAGGCAGTAGTGACCCCCCAATATGACAATTAAAATCCCCAGAATTGCCACATGTCCCTTGAAAAGCACAATCGTCCCTGGTTAAGTGCAACTGTAGGAGGCTTGGGAGCTCAGAATAGACACGTAACCCAGAAAAGCTTGCCACTTTGATACCTGAGTGAAGGTTGGGAGGCTGGTTGCAGAAGCCAAGAGAAGGAGTAGGGAAAGGCCATTTCTGTTATGTGGAGTAGCCGGGGTTGGTGGACCTGCACAGGGTGGGGGCATGAATGTTGAGAGATGAAGCCAGAGATGCAGGCAGAGCCAGGCCTTGTGCCACAGACCTTGCATGAATCTGACTCTGTAGATCCCTACCTTCAGCGTGTCTGAGAAAGGACACTTGTTCAACACGCGAATTCTTGGGACCCCTTCCAGGGGATTAAATCCAGGAATCTCAATTTAATTTCCTGGAGGGAGTCCCGAGAATCTGCATGTGGAATGAACCTGAATTCATTAATTCCCTGGAAGGGGTCTGCAAGAATCTGAATGTCTCCAACGGGGTCCAGGAATCTGATTTTTTGAGGCATCTGTGACGATTCTGATACAGAAAGTCCCAGACTCACCTGAGTCCTTCATCTGGGTTATTTAACTTGAATTTAGAATGTCTGTAGAGGTAATGGTGAGCTACTGAAGCCTCATCTGCAGGGGTGACACAGGGTTAGGGTTATAGATGACACCTGCCGTGGATCAGGGCTCTCCGTCTTGGTTTGTACAATGGTATCACCCGAGGAGTCTTGAGCCAGACCTATGTCAGGCTCTCCCTCAGATCAACTGTGTCTGAATCTCTGGGGGGTGGGGCCCTGGAAACAGTATTTTATTTTTGCTGATTCTTACAGGTACTCATATATTGACACACTGGCACTTACTTATTCAGTAGCCTTTTGTGCCATGCTCAAAGCACTGGGGATATAGAAGTGAATGAGCCACAGGCTCTGCTCTCATTGAAATTACCTTTACTGTTGCGGTAGACAATAAGCGAATAAACATGTATTAAATCAATATATTTATTTATGAAGAAATATATGAAGCCATATTGAACAGTGAGGAAGTGATAGGAATGGGAGGTTTATTTTTTAAAAAATATAACAGTTCTATTCAGATACATAATTCACATTCCATACAATTCACCCATTTAAAGTACACAATTTAATAGTTTGTCGTATATTCACAGAATTGTGCAACCATCACCACAATCGACTTTTTTTATTTTTTAGAGACAGGGTCTCACATTGTCACCCAGGCTGGAGTGCAGTGATGAGATCATGGCTCACTGCCACTTCGAATTCCTAGGCTCAAAGGATCCTCCTGCCTCAGCCTCCTGAGTAGTTGGGACCACAGGCATGCACCATCACACCCAGCTAATTAAAAAAAATTTTGTTTGTAGAAATGGGATCTAGCTACATTGCCCAGGCTGGTCTTGAACTCCTGGGCTCAAGTGACCCTCCCACCTAAGCCTCCCAAAGTGCTGAGATTACAGGCATGAGCCACCACACTCAGCCTACAGTCTGAACATTTTCATTTCCTCGAAAAGAAACCCTGTAGTCACTACCAGAAACTCCCCATTTCCTCCCATTTCCCATCCCCCAACCCCTGGCAACCATTAATCTACTTTACGTGTCTATGGATTTGCCTAGTCTGGACATTTCATATAAATGGAATGAAATAACACATGGTTCTTTGTGACTGGCTTCTTTCACTTACATAGCTTTTAAAGACCCATCTGTGTTGCAGTGTGGATCAGCATGTCATTCCTAGACCACATTTTGTTCATCCATTCATCAGTTGATGGACACTTCCGTGGTTTCCACTTTTCGGATATCCATGAATACTGCTATTATGAACATTTGTATATAAGTTTTTTGTGTGGATACAGAAACTATCAATTCTCTTACATATATATACCTAGGAGTGGAGTTGCTGGGTCATACGATAACTCTGTCTAACCCTTTGAGGAACTAACTGCCAGCCTTGTTTCCCAAGTGACTGTACCATTTTACATTTCTACCAGTGGTATTATAAGGTTCCAATTTCTCCATATTTTCATCAACACTTGTTGTTTTTCATCTTTTTAATTATAGCTATCCTTGTGGGTGTGGAGTGGTCTCTCATTGTTGATTGAATTTGCATTTCCCTGATGGCTAATGACATCGAGCATCTTTTTGTGTGCTTGTTGGTGAACAGTGTGGTATGAAGCTTCTTCAGGTTATTCTAACAGGTAGTCAGAGTTGTGAATTCTACTTGTGTTTGGGGAAAGCAGAGATTCTTGTGGGTCAGTGGTTGTTGGGAGAAGCTTCCCGAAGGAAGGTATGTCACCTAGAGGGGTTATACTTGTAGGTGGACCTGCTGAAAGGGTGAGATCCCTCAGGGGCTCATGCAGGGCAGATTGAAGGGAGCAGAGCTGGTCAGTGGAGAGCACAGTTAGAAGGCTTCTTCAGGCATCCAGGGGTCATAACTGGAGAGAGGAGAGTGGAATTGAAGAGGGCTGGATGGGACAGACATGAAGTTGGGATCAAGCCGACTTCAGGAGGATGAAGTACTGGGGGAGGGGGTGGGCAGAGGGGAGACAGGGAAAGGAAAAATCAGATGTTGAATTTGTTCAACTTCAGTGGCAGAAATGAGAAAACCATTTTGGGAAAAAAAAGATGAGGATGGACTAGGATCCGAGAAGAAGCAGGGTCACAAACAGCGTAAGCCCAAAGGACATTCCCTGCTGTTTCTGAACCCGCCTTGGCTGGCCTGTAAATTGGGCAGGGGTGACAATCCTGTGTTGTAAAGGGCGTAGAGGGCTTAAGCGAGGTAATTGATATAGCCTGGAAGCTACACTGATTTGAACTTTGTTCATACATCTAATTAATTACCTGATATTATTATTTACATTTGGCTCTCTTGTCTTACTTATCTTTATAACTGTCTCTCTATTTGCTTAACCTCAGGACCTATAACAGAGCCAGATTTACAGTTTCTTTTCCTTCCTTTTATTAACAGCTGAGCACTCACTGTGTGCCAGTTGTTGTATATATGGGTTATGCAATGTCGGCTTCCAGCAGCCCTGTTTTACAGATGAGCCAAACAAACCCCCTCCCCGAGTTACTCGTCTGCAGACTGAGTCAACTTATGGCGCTGTGACGGAAGGGGATAAGTTTACTGACTGCATGCTATAAGCCCGTTTATGTCATTTTTCTTTTTTAATCTTCCAGTCTCCCAGTAAGGTGGGTGTGATTGTCCTCATGTTGCAGAAAGGCAATGAATTGCCCAAGACCCCACAGCTAGTGAAGTGTCAGGGTCTGACTGCAAAACCCATAACTCCCCATTGTAGCACATCCCCTCTTCTGAGACCTTGGGGCAACGGGAGAAGAGATGGATCATGAAGGGGAAAGTCTGCAAGGACCTGGAGGCGAAGCTCCAGGGCGGGAGACTGCAGTGCCGCCCTCTGCTCCCAGATGGCGCTCAAGGCTCAGCTTCCAGAACACACCTAAGGCTCCAGGCTGCCTTTGGTAGACAGGCTACTGGTTTAACGCAAAATGTATTTTAAGGAAAGGAAGAGGTGCTTTGTTTTACTTTGTTGGTTTTGCGGGGTTTTTTTTGGTCATTGTTTTGTTTTTGTTTCTGCTTGCAAAGCCAATCACTACCCCTAAGCTTGCAGTTCGTCCCTGTACCTTACATCCGGCTAACATCCTAGCAAAACCCTAGAGAGGAAAGGGATAGGTAAGGGGCGAGGGAGGGGACCAGTCGGGTAAGCATTTCAAGAAGAAATTAGAGTGAAATGGCCCCATTATGGAGACCCCCTCTTTCTTGACCATTTAAGCCAAGTTGGCATGGTTCGTAGATACCAGCAAAATCCCCTACCCTGGAAAGTGGGACCTCCGTCAGTCAAAAGAAAGAACATTGTCAGAGGTGCAAAGAATCGTCATTCAGTGTCTGGCCCCTCATTTGGTGGATTCAGAAAATGGACGGCCAAGTCATGGGTCCAAATTCAGGTCTTTTGGTGCCATTTTACTCACCCCGTTCATGTTTTCTCTCCGTTAAAAAAATTGAAAAGTTAGGCCAGGGGTGGTGGCTCACGCCTGTCATCCCAGCACTTTTGGAAGCCTACGTGGGAGGATGGCTTGAGGTGAGGAGTTCGAGATCAGCTTGGCTAATATGGCGAAACCCCGTTTCTACTAAAAAAAAACCAAAAAACAAAAAAGTTTAAGTATTTGTTGCCTAGCTGGGGTTTGCATGGGCATGAGTCAGGAAAGTGGGCTGGGTGCACAAAATGGGAGGTACCTTTTCTCCTCCAAGGAGGCCCCAGCTCCAGCTATGGGGAGATGTTATGTTGCCTATTTTTATTTTCCACTTTTTTTTTTTAAAAAGTGAGAGATCGGATTTTTTATGTACAATTTCCCAATGTTTAACAGTTGCCAACTAAGTTTTTTTGTTTTTGTTTTTTTTTAAGAAGGTCACTATGAGCCTTAGTCCTGTGGGAGCATCTTGGCGCCTGCTTTTTGTCTGGTTTGGGCAGCACCCTGAGGAGGGGGAAGTGGGTGGGGTGCCAAGGTTGGGTATGGCGGGGTGTCAGGTCAGTTTGGAAGAGTCTTGGCCTGCTGGTTGGAGAGGGGGCCTGGCTGGATTTTATGCTGTTCAAATGAGAAACAGACCCATTCTGAGAAATTGAAAGTTGTGCCATCTTTATTTCCTATTTTCCACTCTGCGATTTTTTTTTTTTTTTTTTTTTTTTTAAGACAGAGTCTCACTCTTGTTGCCCAGGCTGGAGTGCAGTGGTGCGATCTCAGCTCACTGCAACCTCGGCTTCCCAGGTTCAAGTGATTCTCCTGCCACAGTCTCCCAAGTAGCTGGGATTACAGGCATGCACCACCATGCCTGGCTAATTTTTTTTAATTTAGTAGAGACAGGGTTTCATCATGTTGGTCAGGCTGGTCTCAAACTCCTGACCTCAGGTGATTCACCCGCCTCAGCCTCCCAAAGTGTTGGGATTACAGGCGTGAGCCTCCATGCCCAGGCTCTGTGATTAAAGTCAAAATGTGGGAATTATTTTCATGCACATTGTAGATTTGGATACTAAATGTAATTCCATCTCCCGAACCTTCTACCCCGCCTTTTTTTGTTTCTGTTGTTGGAGTCCAAATGCCTAAAAATTGTGCAGAACTTAATGTCTCACATAGGTTTCTTTCTCCTCAGTCTTTCTTTCTTTCTTCTTCTTCTTTTTTTTTTTTTAACTTTTATTTTTAGTTCAGGAGTGCATGTGAAGGTTTGTTCCATAGGTAGACTTGTGTCATGGGGGTTTGTTGTACAGATTATTTCATCATCCAGGTATTAAACGTAGTACCCGTTAGTTATTTTTCCTGAGTCTTCCTCCTCCCATCTCCTTCCTTTGATAGGCCCCAGTGTGTGTTGTTCCCCTCTATGTATTCTCCTCGTTTAGCTCCCGCTTCTAAGTGAGAACATGCAGTATTTGGTTTTCTGTTCCTGTGTTAGTTTGCTAAGGATAATGGTCTCCAGCTCCATCTATGTCCCCGCAAAGGATGTGAGCTCGTTCTTTCTTATGGCTGCACAGTATTCCATGGTGTATATGTAACACTTTTTTTTTTTAAATCCAGTCTATCATTGGTAGGCATTTAGGTTGGGTCTTTATATCTTGTCTCATATATATTTTTCATTTTTCTTACTTTGTCTGTTAATTGCACTTTCCAATTTTGTTATGTTGTGTGCATTTTTGGAAGCTGCCTCAAGAACATCCTGGAATGAATAAAAATGCTTGTGTAGCAGGACATTCTGGCTGACTGATCTGGAGGTCGAGATGCTTTGACTGTGGACAATACTTCCCTCTCTTCTGCCTGCTTGCATGCTCCGAGGCTTTTATTTTTAATGGAAACAGGGAGATAAAGGGAATGGAATAGGATCTGCTTTCTATTTGGCTCTCTGTGCTGGGTTTGAGGTCCTATGATTAGAGGGATAGACTGACAGCTGTTTTTCAGGGGACACTTGGTGACATCCTAAGCAAGGCATGATGGCCAGGAGTTCACATTGCCCTAGAGACAAGCAGAGTGGCTTCAAGATCTGGGTGGCAATTGATGGCCAAACTCTGACTCCAGGTCTCTGCAGGGAAGTTGCTGCTTGCCATTTTCAGGTAGCTCAACAGACTGGAAGCTTTGCGGGGATCTGGAATAATCTGCTTTTTAGAAGCAGCAGTGAAGCTTCCCTCAGCTTCTTTGTGAACGAATGTGTGCCAAGCAGACTGGAAAGTGCTCTGTGAACTCTGATTGCTAAATGCAGGTGGGCACATCACAGAGACCCGTCGTGTTGACCAGAGACCACTTTGAGGGGGCTCATTTCTGCAAACCATCCAGATAAATGGGGGCACATGTCACCATCATTTTTGTATGAGAGAAAGTAGGAATAGTTTGTCAAGATCTGCCAAAATTAAAAACACACAACAATTCCACTTCTTGGAATCCATCCTATGGAAATATTCACATATGTGCAGAATAATATATGTTCAAGGTGTTCATTGCAGCATGTTTTGTGATAGAGAAAATGTGGGATAACCTAAATATTCATCAACTAGGGCGTGGCTAAATTATGGTATATCTGTACTACTGGGCGCCATGTAGCTGTTAAAAAGATAAGATAAATTGACAAGTGGCAACATGGAAATATCTCCCAAACACACCAACTTTACATAAACTATGTGTGTGCATCTATATACATGTGTGTATCTATCTATCTATCTATCTATCTACCTATCTATATTTGACTCTTGAACCATACAGGTTTGAACTGCTTCAAAACCCCTGTGTAGATGAAGGGTGACTTTTCCTATCCTCGAGTTCTGCAAGGTTGACTGCAGGTCTTGGGTAGGCACAGATTTTGGTACACCTGGGGGTCCTGGAACCAGTCCCCTGTGTATACCGAGGGATGGCTGTGTATAGTATATATATATAGTTTATATTCTATATATACTCTATATAACTACATATATACTATGTACTATATGTAACTATATATTTATATATTTAATATATACATTTATATATTTACATGTGTTTACATATAGTACATGTTCATTTATATATTTACTAAATATATAAATACAGTATATATTTAGTACTAAATATGTACTATATGTAACTATAAATATTTATATATGCTAAATATACTAAATATGTATTTAGTAAGTGTAGTATATACTAAATATATATTTAGTAAATTTAGTATATACTAAATACAGTATCTATAGTATATATAGTATTATTATATATAGTATATAATATATACACACATATAGTATATATTATATATACACATACTATCTATACATATATAGTATATTTAGTGCCAAATATATATTATATGTAACTATATCAATATTTATATATTTAGTATATATCAATATTTATATATTTAGTATATATAAATATTTATATATTTAGTATATATAAATATTTATATATGGTATATATAGTATTTATGTATACTAGATATGTAAATACTTAGTATATATAGTATATTTAGTACTAAATATGTACTATATGTAACTATAGTTACATACATATAGTACATATTTAGTTTTAGTCCTAAATGTTTAGTACGTTAAATATTAAGTGTATAAAACTATATATAGTATATATACATATTTAATATATAGTTAATGGAATATAATATGAAATATAAATATTTCCGTATTTTATATGGTTATATATAACTGTATATATACATAACTACATACATATACATGCAGTTGTGTATTTATATAGTGTGTGTATGTGTGTGTGACATTGTGTATGTACAATTAACATCCCCCTCCCCACAGGAAGGCATCTGGGTTTGTAGACTGGCTGGTGACTAACGGATTATGGAAAGTTATTGCCTGTGGTCAGGGTCGTACTCAAAATGTTTGAGCACCGGGAGGGCATGAGCACAGATTCATCAGAGTGGATGCTGGAGCGGGCCCCGCAGGCCCTTGCTCGGCCAGGTGTTAAGCCTGGATAATGAGAGGGAGGGGCATGTGAGGTAGCAGGGGAGGTTGCTGAGCGACTGGCGTGGGAGAGTGTCCCCGTTTTGAACAACTGGTGTGGCCGTACTGAAAGCCCTAGTGAAATATGCGTCTTGCCGTTGGCAGTCATATTTTAAAATTCCAATAAAAATGTGGTGGGCTGTCTATACCCTGATTTGCAAGTGGCAAACTGGGAAGTGGGCTCCATAAATAAAAGGTCTTTGGGAGTTTATCCTGAACCTTGGACTTCCTGCTCCAGGGGTTGGATCCCAGACCCGGGTCCGACAGTGCCAACCAGTTCTGCTGTATCGTAATCTTGAAGGGAACTAACCCATTTCGGCAGAAAACTTGGTATAATTAGCGGTTAATAAGCAGGGCCCAGGTTCCCCACAGCCCAAATGGTTTCTGTATTGATCTCCGCCTGTGCACTGTCAGCACTCTGGAAGGATTGAACTTTAAGTGCTTAATTCAGCCCCATTCAACCGATAATTTTGGTTTTGTCCTCCAAACAAAAGCACCCTTGTTTATTCTTTTTTTCCACCCACAAATAATAAAGTCAATCCATTTCTCCCCCTTCTCCCGCCCAAAGCTACTCTGCCCCTGTAATCAATACATCTGGAAATGTCAATGTATTCCTGAGTGAGGAGCTGGGGGTGCGTGAGGACGGGAAAGGGGGGCTTGATGGGGAAGGTGGCTCCAGAATCTCCTGGAAAACAGATGGCTGCTTAAATGCTATCACGGCAAATTCCCGCCTACGTCAAGTCTCTGAGCTTCCGCACCTGGGCACGTGGTGTTGCACATGGCCTTTCAGGTGTGGTTGACAGAAATACACATCGAACACTTTCACATTTGCATTACAACCTCAAAACCAAACTGCTAAGCTTTCAGCTTTTTCGAAGTTAACAAGCAAACTGCATGGCAGTCATGCTCATTCTAACCTCGTCCCAGGTCACACTCCCTGAGCCTCACCTTATCCATGAGGCTAGAGTTGTGTGGGTGGGAGACATGGATGGAGACAGACTCAGAGCTAGTCTATTAGGTAAGCTGGAGCCAAGTGATAATGACATGCCTGAATCTCAGCCAGTCAGCAGACTAGTTACCCGGTTTAAGACATTAATACTATTCCTGAAGCATACAGGTCTGGGTAAGTGTTTGGAGAAAGAGACAATATCACTGAGTACCTACTATGTGTCAATTTAATTTTGTTTTTTTAAACTTTATTTTTTTTATGAGACAGTTTCATGATGTTGCTCAGGCAGGATTCAAACTCCTGGGCTCAGGCAATCCTCCTGCCTTAGCCTCCAGAGTAGCTGGGACTACAAGTGCATGCCACTGCTCCTGGTTCAATACTTTTGTAAATGGTCTTTTTAAATTACCACAACAAGTCCTTTCTTATTCCAGAGATGAGGAAACAAATGGAGATAAGTGAATTGCCTTCAGGTCACATAGATGATAAATGACAGAGCCACTTTAGGAACTGTGCCTTTCTGAATCCCAAACCCATTTTGTGTGTGTGTGTGTGAGAGAGAGAGAGAGAGAGAGATCTGTGCTTCATTTACCCCATCCAAAAAACAAGAGAGCAAAAATAATACTTCTTCCTGGGGTGGTTAAAAGGATTAAATGAGCTATGCCTATAAAATGTTTAGTCATATTTAGCACTTAAAACAGTTGATATTGTTATTATTGTTATAATTATCCCCATGGTATGCATTAAACAGTCATTTTCAGAAATTTCTGGCTTTAGCACAGTTGCCAAAACTTTATTTTTTCTTGATTTTTATCCTTAAAACCTGCATGGCATTGAAAATAAATAAGACAGGAGCTCTCTATTCTCAAAGGAATGACCATCTGGATATGCGGAGGAGGGACAGAGAAAGAGGGAAAGAACAAGTTACAATAGACTGTGTCATATTTATTATAGTGGGAATATATTGGAACAGAGAGGAAAGTAGTAGCCTTATACAGCCTGGGAAGGGGGCTCAGTAATGGCCCATGGGGGGATTTGAACCTATGAAAGATGAGAATAAAGTGTAGGATCAGCAGTCAAGGAATGGAGAGGGGGTTGGAGCAGAAGGAACAGCACCTGCAAAGGCGTGGAGGTTTGAAAGCACCTGGACCATTTGGGGATGTTGCAATTGGGTTGAGGAATGTAAAGTGAAGGGGGCTTGTTGAGAAATGGCTGGGCAGGGGCCAGGGCTCAGTTATGGTAGGATTTCCCAGCTGAGGAGCAGAGACTATATCCTGGAGGTTTTGTGAATTCTTGAAGGTTTTTAAGCAGAAAAGGGGCAGATTCAGGATTGTGTTTCAGAAGATGGCTTTTCGGCAGGGACTCTACTGGGGAAGAGTGAAAAGTAATAAGACCGCCTTGAAGACTGCTGGAGGATTTAGAGGAGACACCATGAGCCCTGAGGATGAGTAGAAATCAGCCATGAATGGAGAAAAAGTTCTGTTTATAAAGATGGAAGAGCTTCTTATTTTTATTTTTTTTCAAATCTAGAACCCACAAATAAGAGTTGGGGACTGACTGGATATGAGAGTGAGGGAGGGAAAGTCTCAAATGATTTCAATTTGGGTTGGTCAGTGGAGCCGGTAACCAAGAAAGGAGACAGGGGAGAAGCATGTTTTAAGATAAAGTTGGAAACCAAGTGTTTTAGTTCTGGCTGCTTTAACAAAATACCATGGATCAAATGGCTTAAACAGCAAGCATTTATTTCTCACAGTTCTAGAAACTGGGAAGTCTGAGATCATGGTGCCAGCTGATTCGGTTCTTGGGGAGGGTGCTCTTCCTGGATTGCAGATGATAGTTTTCTCCTGTGTCCTCACGTGGTGAAGAGAGAGTGAGCAAGCTGTCTAGTGCCTTCTTATAAGGGTACTAATCCCGTCATAAGGATCCCATCCTGATGGCCTCATCTTAAACCTACGTACCTCCCAAAAGCCCCGTCTCCAAATACCATCACATTCTCCAATGTGTTAGTGCTTCAACATATGAATTTTTAGAGATACAGTTTAGCCCATGGCATCAAGCTTTGGACATTTTGAGTTTCCAGTATCTTGGCCACCAAAGTGGAGATGAGCTGGATATGCAGTGCCCAGCTCTGTGTACAGAGCACAGTAATTGGTGATCAATAGATGATTAATACTATTTATTGAGGGAATGATTTGATGGCTAAAACCATGATGTGGATGAGATTTTCCAGGCTCATCCTGATTATATTTCTAGAAGGAACATAAGCGGGGTGCAATGCAGATAGTCTTGGGAGAACATTAACCATCCCAAGGGACTCCCCAGTAAGGACTTAAGAGAAGCTTAAAATTCAGAAATTACAAGCGCACAGATCAAGAGAAGATTCAGAGTATGGTGAAGAGTCATTTTCAGTACTGATGTTGACCTATAAAATTTATAGACTAGCTAACTTTTTTCCTTTTTAGAATAAATAACCAACATTTATTGAGTACTTGCTGTGTGCTGAGCCCCATGTCAAAGGCTTTACCTGTAATTTCTTCACTCCACAGCCACAACCTAATGAAAGGGAGATACTATGTTTGTATTCCCTTTCTAGAGATGAAGAAACCGAGGCTTAGAGATATCACTAATTGCTCAAGGTTTTGCAGCTGTTGTGCTGTGGCTCTGGGATTCAAACCCAGGTCCAGCTGACTTTTGAGCTAAGACTATCGCTCTTTTGCCTCCTGAATTTCTAGCCATTTAAAAATCAAGGCTGAGGCTATCAAGCTGTGCAAAAGCTGTTTTGGCTTATAAGACAATCAGGTTGGGAGATTGAGACTACTTGGGAGGAAAAAGGGGGAAATACAAGTCACAAGTGTGCAAGTTGCTACACTGGCCCTGTGTATCTTTGAGTTTTTGCAGGTACTCTATTCACCATCTGTCTCTCCTCATCTCTTGTGAAATAGTTGGTGGCCTTTAAAAAGCTGCCAGCTTTGAGAAAGGGGGGCTCAGTTTCCCAATCTTGGCCCAGAGGACTTCTCTCCATCTGGATGAGCATTGAGATCAAGGGTGAGCTAGTCCCAAGGTTAATTGGATGAACCGATCTTTTCTTTTGTTGGCTTGTGGAGGCCAATTAGAAATGTGGATGATTGGATTCAGTTAAATGCCTTCAATGAACTTGGTCTATAGGGGACAGTGATTGGTTCCCAAATGGGGTGAGAGACCCATTTGGACTAAACGTATCACCTTGCCCTGGCTTTGGTGGCTCCAAAACCAAATGAATGGCTCCTTTAAGCCGTTAAGCAGTCGCAAAGAAGCAGGTCTATCAGCACTCCTGTTCATTGGTGTGTTTTTATTCATTTATTCATTTGAGTGGTTTATTTTCCCCAATTTCATCCCTTGTAGTGGAAAAAGCACAGTCTAGAGTCAGGAAGACAGCTATGACTTCTAACCCTGTGTTTTGCTATATGCATGGAGTTGGGCAATGATATTAGTGTTTCTAAACCTTAATTTTCTTGTCTGAAAAATGGGGCCTCTGGGCACAGTGACTCACACCTGTAATCTTAGCACTTTGGGAGGCCGAGGCGGGAGGACCGCTTGAGCCCAGTAGTTCGAGAGCAGACTGGGCAACATGGTGAAACCCTGTCTCTACAAAAAATACAAAGATTAGCCGGGTGCGGTGGCATGGACCTGTCATCCCAGCTACTCGGGAGGCTGAGAGGTGGGAGGATGGCTTGAGCCTGGGAGGTTGAGGCTGCGGTGAGTTGTGATTGCACTACTACATTCCAGCCTGGGCAATTAAAAATAAAACAGAGCCAGTAGAATTTACCTTGCTGTAGTGCTTATTGTGGATATGAAATGGAATAACATTAATATTTAAGGTGTTTATTGCTGGGCCTGGTACTAAGAATGTGAATCTCTTTTCCTGTAGAGAATGGAGGCTGTAACCTCTAGATAATTTGTAGCTGGTTTGTAGCTGGTTATTTATTTCATTGCCCTAGTGATCTGGTATTTTCAGACAAATAAGATCTGATATTGAAATGATGCCCATATTGTGTCTCTGTGTTCTAAAAGTAGTTGGAAGTTGTCCCAGGAATTCAGGTGTTATAACTACTTGCAAACCATTGCATCTTAACTGAGTCCAAGCAAATTTCGCTAGAGCTCCATACATGTACTTCCATATTCTTTATGATACAGAATCACATGAGCTGGGTCCTGGTTTTGATCTCAACCTCATTTCCCTGAAAACAAACAAACAAACAAACAAACAAACAAACCATAAGCAGTACAAAATGAGTACTGATGAGAGTGACATTCACAGCCACACCTTGATCCTGCAGTTGAGGAAATACAGTCGTTACAGGAGCTTATGCTGAGTCTTCTGTGAGTCTCAGATATTTTGGATGCTGGCGACTTCTCACAGGTTGATGTCCAAGCCACTGCAAGGCTCATGTAATGGGCAGCTCCAAGACTGAAGTAAGAACAAGTTTCAGTAAGATAGTATGGGAAGAGTAGGTTGCCCTTTCAGCATGAACCCTTCAGGATGTTTTGCTAGGAACTTGCAATGCCAGAGTAAAAGGTGTAGAAGGAGTATATAGAAATAAGACATGCCCTAGGCCCGGCATGGTGGCTCAAACCTGTAATCCCAGCACTTTGGGAGACCGAGGCAGGCAGATCATGATGTCAGGAGATCGAGACCATCCTGGCTAACACAGTGAAACCCCATCTCTACTAAAAATACAAAAAATTAGCCAGGAGTGGTGGCAGGCACCTGTAGTCCCAGCTACTCAGGAGGCTGAGGCAGGAGAATGGCTGAACCCGGGAGGCGGAGCTTGCAGTGAGCCGAGATTATACCACTGCACTCCAGCCTGGGCGACAGAGCAAGAGTCCGTCTCAAAAAACAAAACAAAACAAAACAAAAAAACAAAAAAAAAAACAAACAACAAAATAAAAAAAGCTCCACAAAGAAATAAGGCATTCCCTGTTGCTAAAATATAAAATTAAAATGTAATGGATCAGAGTAGAGAAATGCAGAGTTGCTCTAACAACGACAACAAAAACAATGCATAGTGATAAATGCATACTATGTGTCAGATGTTTTTCTTGGCTGGAGAATTCATCTAAGTTTCAGAATATATTCTAATGAAGGGGGGATAGACAATAAAAAAGTGTATATGATTTTGTATATTAGGAAATGATAATTGCCAATGTGAAAATATAGGAAGGAAAGAGGATAGAGAGTGTGAGGAGTGGAGTGGATGCTATAATTTCAAGTAGGTAATTATGGAAGGTTTCAATGAGTAAATATAATAGCACTTGAACAAGACATTCTCTCATTTTCTGAGAAGTGTTCTAGGAAGAGAGAACCCCAAAGTACCTAGGCACTAAGGTATGAGCATTCCTGGAATGATCAAATAAGAACAAAAAGGGTTGGCCGGGCGTGGTGGCTCACGCCTGTAATTCCAGCACTTTGGGAGGCCAAGGAGGGCGGATCACGAGGTCAGGAGATCGTGACCATCCTGGCTAACACGGTGAAACCCTGTCTCTACTAAAAAAATACAAAAAATTAGCCGGGCGTTGTGGCGGGCCCCTGTAGTCCCAGCTACTCGGGAGGCTGAGGCAGGAGAATGGCGTGAACCCGGGAGGCGGAACTTGCAGTGAGCCGAGATTGTGCCACTGCACTCCAGCCTGGGTGACAGAGTGACTCCGTCTCAAAAAAAAAAAAAAAAAAAGAACAAAAAAGATCAATGCAGCAAATTCAGGCAAGAATAGGGTGGTGGGAAATGCAGTCAGAGAGTTACAAGACAGATGGTTCCTGAGACAACCAACTTGAATTTATCCAATTGGAGAGTTTATTGTCATGCTCATCCTTCTTATGATTGTTTTCCTTGTTCTAACATCTTGCTGGGCACTTTGATGTGTATATTACCTGCAGGATCTTCTCAATCCTCACAACTACCTTTTGAGGCAGATAGTATATTATTCCCATTGCACATAGAAGCAAACCAAGGCTCAGAGAGGTTAAGTAACTTTATAAAGCCACAGAGGACAGTGGCAAAGACCCAGTGCCTTTTCTATCAGGCTATCTTGCTTCCATTTTCAAAGCAGTTTTGTGTCCCACCTTCTATCCTTTGCTCACAGCCTTGTCAATAAGAGCCTCCAGACAGCTCTTATTAGTCCTATTAATTGCTTCTTCCTAATTCCCGGGAATGGAATTGAATGGTAAAAATTGAATGGGTAGATACAATTTCTGAGACTCTTTTCTATGGAGCTATGTTTGTGTCCCCCACACAAATTCATGTGTTGAAACCCTAACCTCCAACAGGATGATATCTCATTGGGATGATATTAGGTAGGGCCTTTGGGAGGTAATTAAATCACGAGGGTGGAGCCCTTATGAATGGGATTAGCTTCCCTATAAGAAGAGAAAGAGGCTCGTGCTCTCTCCCTCTCTGCCAAGTGAGGACACAGCAAGGAAGTTGCTGTCTACGCACCGTAAAATGAACCCTCACTGGAACCAACCATGCTGGCACCCTGATCTTGGACTTCCAGCTTCCAAAGCTCCGAGAAAGAAACTTCTGTTGTTTAAGCCCCAGGCTATGGTATTTTGTTATAGGAGCCTGAACTGATGAAGGCACTCCAATCTATTTTGCACAATATTTCCTTCTTGGGTTGTGTCCGGGGACCTTGTTCATGGCACTGACCTTCCACATGTGCTTGGTGATTCTTGTGAAATCCGTTTCCATAACCCAGTTTTCCCATCAACATCACTCCCTTTGTCTCTCTCTTTTTGATCATTGCCATCTAGATATTAATTTTTGTTTTCATGTTTCTCCTCTCTCCCCTGGTAGTACACAGAGGCCGGGCTTGGCCAGTGTTCATTGCTGCATATGGAAGCTTTCTTTCTCATCTTTAAAAAAGCTACTGTGGTCGGAATTTTCGTTGCACAACCATTTCTGGCTTGTTTTCCTTCTGGGTGGAGAATTGCACTTCTCTGCCCCTTGGCCTTGAGTTGTGCCACAGGAGTGGAAGTGGCATATGTGACTTCTGGGTGGCAGCATTTAATTACTGGGGTGAGATCCTCCAGGGCTTTTTTTTTTTTCCCCCCTGAATGAGGCAAGCTCTGAAGCATCTGTTGAGATGGAGCCTCATGAGGTGGAAGCAAACTGGAGAACTGAGCCAGCACACAAAGGAGGGTGGCTGCCTGTCCTAGAAAGCTGTCAAGGTTGGAAGAAATAGCTTGATCGTGTCACATGACCGTGATTTGGATTTCAGTGTGTGTGTATATATATGTGTGTGTGTGTTTTGTTACTGTAGCATTACCTAGCCTATACAGATTGACGCTGCCTTATTCATCAACTCTAGGTTTGAAGTCAGACAATGCCTTGCTTTTTTTGCTCAGCAGCCTGGTGTGAGGTTAGAACTGGGGGTTTGCAGGCAGATAGACTTACCTTTTATGACCTTGGGCAAGTTACTTTCTCCATTTTCTGGCTTTCTTTTCTGTAATTGGAAGTGACTGAAACCCACCTCCCAGGGTTGTTGTGAGAATTAAATGTAGTAACACACGTAAAGTAGGTGGCACACTGTAGGTTTTTAATGGGTGCTTATTTTCTTTCTTCCTTTCTTGCACCATCATTAACTCTAGGATTATGTGCCCATTTTTTTTTTCTCCTAAGGATTCCACTTTTCTCATTAACCAGTGTTTCCTCGTTGCCAGGATTTAGTGGCAAGTAACCGTTTCCTCTGTCGCTTCCTCTGTCTTCTGAAAGATGAGATCGTCAGCAGGGCAAGGCGAGGATTTATCAGAAGAGACGCCCAACAGATGTCCAGAGAGCATAAATCCCCACTGCTGCTCCGTCTTGCCTCTGTGCCAGCTTTGTAATCTGTATTAGGGAAACATGGTCTGGTTGATTGCTCTGCAATAGACTCTTACAACATTAACACTTGTTTCCCTATATTCTAGTTCTCCAAGATATTTGTTTTCATTTTCAATTTTGATTCAATTCAATTCTATGCTTGTTTTGACTTGGGCACAGGGCTGGGCATAGAGGATACAAAGGTGGATTCAGGCATAGCCCCTGCCTATAGGAAAGCCAGTCAGGTGAGGGAGACTGATACATCAGCCAAACCAATCAACTAACCCAGAGACCCAAATCCCAGACGTTGCAATAATTATAAAAATGTAAGCATGTACATGCTATGGAGAGAAGACTAAGAGGAACGTGTGAATTCCATTGAGTCTAGAAGTGGGAGACGGATGAAGACAACTTCTTTTAAAAGGTTATGTTTCATCAAGGTTTTGATGGATGAACAGGAGTTTGCTAAGTGGATTGTGGAGGAACAGCATTTGGGAAAAAGGCACAGCATTTGGGAAAAAGGCACAGCATTTTGGAAAAAGGCACAGCATTGCAAAGGCACAGTTATATGGAACCTGAGACATAGTGAGAGGAACGCATGAATTCCATTGGGTCCAGAAGTGGGAGAGGGATGAAGAAGACTTCTTTTCTTTTCTTTTCTTTTCTTTCTTTCTTTTTTAAAAATTATTATTATACTTTAAGTTCTAGGGTACATGTGCACAACGTGCAGGTTTGTTACGTAGGTATACATGTGCCATGTTGGTGTGCTGCACCCGTTAACTCATCATTTACATGAGGTATATCTCCTAATGCTATCCCACCCCCCTTCCCCCACCCCACGACAGGCCCTGGTGTGTGATGTTCCCCACCCTGTGTCCAAGTGATCTCATTGTTCATTTCCCACCTATGAGTGAGAACATGCGGTGTTTGGTTTTCTGAGAAGACTTCTTTTAAAAGGTTATGTTTCATCAGGGTTTTGATGGATGAACAGGAGTTCACTAAGTGGATTGTGGAGGAACAGCATTTGGGAAAAAGGCGCAGCATTGCAGAGGCACAGTTACATGGAACCCGAGACATAGTTCTGGGCAACAGAAGCGGTTTGATGTTTAACAGAGCAGAAAATGCGAAGTGGGAAGCAGCAAGAGATAAAGAAGAAGGTTTTATCCAGGCAGGCAAGGGGGAAACGACAAATTCTATTTTTTAAAAAATAATAGAGTCGAGACCTCGCTGTGCTGCCCAGGCCAGTCTCGAACTCCTGGGCTCAAGTGATCCTCCTGCCTTGGCCTCCCAAAGTGCTAGGATTACGGGCATGAGGCACTGCTCCCAGCCAGAAAAGGACATATTCTTGAGGTTGTAGGTATTTCTTTGACCTACTTCTCTTTGAGATTTACTCTGTTTTGCTTTATACTAGCCACAAACTCCAGTTGACACGGGTATGTTTGTTGTCTTGCCTGATAATGTTGAGTGTTCAGCACTCCTAGATCTGGATGGGGTGAAGAACTCACTGGAAAGAGCATGGAGTCAGGATAAGGACACTTGGGCTTCAATCCTGACTTTCTGCTTTATTATCCCCATGTTTTTAAGCAAGTACCTGAGGGTCTCCATTACCTCCCCTACAGAATGAGGAATATCATTCCTGCCTCACTGAGCACTTATGAGGATTAATAATTAAATAAATATTTAAAGTACTCAGCCCGGAACTTGGCATCCGTTGGCTGCGCTTCGCATCTTCCAGTTGGAGAAATCAGTTATCAGTGTTTGGGGATTGCATTAAGCTCATAAAGTAATGGCTGGAAATTATTAAGATTGATTTTTAAAAATACAATCATGCTTTTATTTTCTTTTGGAAAACAGAACTTTATTGCTTCTCACAACAAAACTTTCAGTGCCCTCCAAGGAGAAAAATAAACTTACAAAAGAAAAAAAAAGAAACTTAAAAACAATATGTCACTTCTGTGGTATCAAGCCTCAAAGGTCTTACCTCGAGATTATTTTGGTAAATCCATTTACATTTTTTTAGTCCCCCCTCCCCTCCAATGTCATGTGTAAGAACACATAGATATTTTGACATCTCCATTGTGATATTTATTTTAAGCCATCAGTAGAGTTTTAAATATCTTAGAAGTGAACTCTGGCCTCTGTGGAAGGCAAACTAATTATTTCCCAAACTGTTCCATAAAGCCAGAACCTGGCATTTATTCCTGGCAGCTTAGAAAGGAAATGTGAAGCTGCTGGCTTTTTAAGGAAGGGGATGTGCAGTCAAACAAGAGCTCAGAAACTTGGGGGCCCAAAGCCATCTTGGCTGCTATATTTTGCAAGGAAGCCCTGGTGTCCCTGGAGAGCAGCTGGGACCAGAGTTTCACACAAGCGGTTTTGCAGATGACCCCAGCGAAACAAAAGCAGTGGCGATGAGTGGAACAAAGATTTATTGTTACAGATATGTCAAGGACTGACAAAGGTCTCGTATGATTATGTCACCATACAACATCTCCACGAAGTAGAGATTCCTTAGTCCCCTTTTATTAGGTGTGGAAACTGAGTCTTGGAGAAGTTAAGTCTCTTGTCCAAGGTCACATGGCCAGGTGGTTGAGAGCTGTAGGCCTGACACCAGAAAGTCTGATCTTAACCATTCTGCTGCCTTAGTGTCTTCATGCTGTGTGTCCTTGGGCAGCTCACCTAACCTCTCTGAGCATCTCAGTTTCTCCTTCCACTAAATGGGAATGATAATACCTACTACCAACCTCACAGTTGTGCTGATCAGAAATGCTTCCAGAGGTGGAAGCACTTAGAAAAAATAAGTGAAAGCAGAACATCGTAATTAACTTGGCTTTGAGTAATGATATCTTCTATTTCTTACTGTGACAATATCCCTAGCTCTATACAGTCCCTTACCTGGCTGTCAGTTTTCTGTTGTAGATGATACCACCTTGGGCCACATACACATTCCTTCCTCTCTTTTGTCTTTAGCCATTTCCCCATCTCAGGCTTTTGTTTTCTCCCCCGTCATCTCACTTACAGGGTTCCCTAACTTCTGAAGCTCTCACTGATTTTTTTTCCAGAGAGTTTTATGGCGGACAGGAGCACCAGGGTCCGTGGAATTCATAGAAGAAAGTCCACCAACTAGCCTGTGGGTTTAGAGGGGCTTTCTGGATGATCTAACCCTTGCGAGATGAAGACGATGTAGGTTGAAGCAGAGAGGAGAGAGGAAAGGGCATTGCAGACTTGTGCAAAGGCATGGCACGTTTTGGGATCCACAAGTATTTGTGTAAGATAGGGTGAATGTGGGTGGAGTGTTGGTATGGTTCGTTAAATATTGAATGAATGCTTTTCCCTTTGTTTCCTTAGCTAACTTAGTCTCAGGAGAACAAAGACTGTACCTTAATTTCATACCCCTCACAGTGCCCAATCTAGGGATAGACACAGAGCCAGCCCCAGGAAGTACTCAGATTATTGATTTATTAACACTCTCATTCTGATGGGTTGGACTTTATTGGGTGAAATAGGCAACACAACAATGCAGAAAGGCTATAGAACTTGGAGTCAGACAGATCTTATGCAAGCCACTTAGTCTCTCTGAGCCTCAGTTTCTTCATGAGATGGGGCTAATACATACATACCTCATAGAATTGTTGTGAAAGTGAAATGAGACATGATATATGTGAAAGGATGAATCAAGCAGACTCAACACATGCTAGTTCTTGTTTTTGCTGACTGCCTGCTGTCGTCTCAGTATTTGTCCCCCTAAAGCTCATGTTGAAGTTTGATCCCAATGTTGGAGCTGGCAGACTCATGGGAGGGGTTGGGGTCATGGAGGCAGATCCCTCATGAATGGCTTGGTGCCATCCTCATGTTTATAAGTGAGTTACTGCTGTATTAGTTCCTGTGAGAGCTGATTGTTAAAAAGGCTTGATACCTCCCCCTCTTTCTCTTGCTTCCCCTCTCGCCATGTGATCTCTGCATATGCGAGCTCCTCTTCACCTTCCACCATGAGTGGAAGCAGCCTGAGGCCCTCACCAGATGCAGATACTGGCACCGTGCTTCATGGACAGCCTGCAGAACCAGTAGCTAAATAAACCTTTGTTTGTTTATAAATTACCCAACCTCAGGTATTTGTTTATAGCAACGCAAGATGGACTAAGACACCGCCCTCTGATCATGAGGTCAGGAGATTGAGACCATCCTGGCTAACATGGTGAAACCCTGTCTCTACTAAAAAATACAACAAAAATTAGCCGGGCGTGGTGGTGTGCGCCTGTAGTCCCAGCTACTCGGGAGGCTGAGGCAGGAGAATGGCGTGAACCTAGGAGGCGGAGCTTGCAGTGAGCCGAGTTTGTGCCACTGCACTCCAGCCTGAGGGACAGAGCGAGACTCCGTCTCAAAAAAAAAAAAAAAAAAAGACCGTCATCTGTGTTAATATGTTAATCCTAACTGCTTCTTGGAGGCTCCAACTTTGTTGATGGCAGCCAGGAATAGGTGAATAGGTGAGTTATTTAAGTAGACAGTTGCCCACATTGGCTTCAGCTCAAGCTAACTCACCACAGCTACCACACCAGAAGTTGCTCTACGCTCTGCTGTCCTGGAGATGGAAGTTTGCTCCCATAACAAATAAAATAGAGGAGGGCATTTGAGTGCAGGAAACATTTTGTTTATTTACACTCACCTCTACCAAAGGCAGGAGGAGGCTTGTAGGACATGGGAAATGTCCAGGCTCAATGCAATCCCTTTCATCTGTAGTCACTGACCTTCCTCTGATATGTCACTCTTCACCTGTTACAGTGTATACCCCACAACTGCAGGGCTCTTTGCTTGTATTCGAAGCCTAGAACAGTACCAGACAAAGAGTAAGGGCTCTATAATTTCTGGAAAGAATAAATGCACTAATCCCACCAAGCCTCCGTCCTTTATTTGCCTTCTAGATGGAATTGGCTAGGTCATGTGTCATCCTATCATATCACTACTTTCTCCCTTTGCATTTGCTTGTTTTTGTGATAAAATTATCAGTGTGGAAGGTGGAATGTAGCTTAGGCAACAAGAGCGGAGTTCCTACAGGGAGGTCTTATGTACTGTCTGCTTTGGTCAAACTTGAAGTGGGTTCTTGGCTCATCTTGGTCTTGAGGGCTCAAGACCGTTCATGCTGGTTGATGTTTAGTCAGCTTGTTCCCAATGTGCCTTTGATTCCCTGACTTGGCACACTTTGAAGCTACTCTCCCAAATAAATAGATTTCTCTCCCTCTAATAAAGGATCAATATAGCTATACTGTTAATATTATTGATAGTCCCTTCCTCCTTTCCATGCCAAAAAACTGGGCCGAACTGAAACTGGCCCAATTGTCCCATAGAACTGATGTTTATGGTTTCTTTTAAATACACATAGAAATTGGCCATCCCAGGCTTGAAACTTGCAAAAGTTACATTTGTCTTATCTGAGTTCCTTTCTCAGGCCTCCAACCATCAGGCTTCCCAGATAGAATCAAGGAACTGAAACTCACCAGATCTCTGAATCTGGACAGTGAAAGCACCCGACCCTTCACCCATCATGACTGCCTAAGCAACCACCTGCTTCTTGTTGACAAACTCCTCTTCCTTTCCTCTCCCTAATTCCTGTTTTCTCATGAATGGTTACATTTCTTCCCTGCTATAAAAATACCGAATTTTAGTCAGCTAGAGGAATGGATTTGAGGCTGATCTCCCATCTTCTTGGCTGCAGGATCCAATTGAAGCCTTCTTCCCTGGCAATACTCATTGTCTCAGTGGTTGGCTTTCTGTGCAGCAAGCATTAGAACCTAGACTGAACCTCTGGTGTTTCAGTAACAAGATCACCAGGTGTTACGAAGCACCTGTATGCATTGGGAAGTCCTTGCTCATTTCCTTCCCTCTTAGGCATCATGGATGTCTTCAGATACATAAGTGCAATCTACGAAACAGATCCACATATCTAACTGTGCCTGCGTCTTGAAAGTTCACCCAGCTGATGTTTCAAAAGGCATTTGAAAAGATGGTAGCTAGACTCCTCTTGAAGCTTCATTTCCATTTTGATTTTCTTATTCAACAAAATGTGATATTTTCTTGAAAGGGAGACTCCAATTGAGGGGCCAAGAGGTGGGTCAGCTTCACCAAGATAAGAGTAATTACTGGCCAAAAAAAGAAAAAAAAAGAAAAAGAAAAGAATTTCAGATAGAATAAGTGGATACAGCCTGTCTGCTTGAGCTTTGCTGCTAATTACCAGACTGCTATCCCTCATTCAGAGGGAAGAACTCTATTCCAGCTGAGTTTCAATTTAAAATATGAGGTTGGTGATCAAACACAAGCTTCACCCAAAACAATGACATTGGAAGAGATGGCTCCGATGAGTGAAGGTAGCTGTGATGGAGCTTAATAAAATGAGGGTTTCAAGGATGTGGTATTTCTGTTTTCATTTCACAATAATAAAGTCATGAATGAGAGAAAAATATGCTGGTTACATTACTTTAAAATACCTTGGCAAAAATATAATTTCTTATTGATTAGTTTCCTGTCGAAGGGAAGGCCTGTAGATAAAAGAAAATTGACTGCTGAGAATTCTAAAATAAAGTAAATGAGGGAAGATGTTTAAATTTTTAAGAGGAAGAAAAAGTATAATCAATGTACCCAAATATGTCACTTGTACAAGTACTGCTGGGACTGAGAGCTAAGCTGTTCTTGATCTGATTGACTTATTTTCATTGACACCAATATTTAAGAAATGTAAAATCAACAGACTGGCTTTGGAAAGCAAAGCCCATAGAAAGATGTTCCCGGTACCATGGAAAGTAAAAGCATGTAGGAGTGAGAATTATTCCTGGAAATTGGGTAGGGAATTATTTGATAGGTTACTGTATGCTCGTGACTTTTGGTTGCAAGCAATAGAAACCTGAAAACTGGTTTAAACCAGTGGTTCTCAATAGGAGGTGATTTTGCCCCTTGGGACAGTTGGCAATGATTGCAGCTGTTTTTGGTGGCCATGACTCGGGGGAGAGAATGGCTCTAGAAGCCAGGAACATTGCTAAACATCCTGCAATGTACAAGCCAGCCCCCATCCAGCCAAACACTATCAATAGTGTTGAGGTTCAGGAACTCAAGCTTAAACAGAAAAAGTAGAATTTATTGACTCACAACTGAAAAGTCCAGGATGAATCTATTTGGATCCAGATGTTCAAACTGACATCAGAAGTGGCTTTTTCTCTCAGGCCTGCTACTTTCCTTGTAAGATTTATTTTTGGGGAGTTTTTTTCCCCTTGTAGTCCCAAGACAGGCTTCAGCAGCTCAGCTCAAGGCTGCTGCCAGGTTAGGGGTTCTAGTGACAGAAGAGCTTATCTTTCTCCTTGCTTCTCCCTAGGAATTCTGAGATATACTCTTATCTTTTTTTTTTTTCACCTTTTAAGTTCAGGGGTACACGTGCAGGATGTGTAGGTTTGTTACATAGGTAAACATGTGCCATGGTTGTTTGCTGCACAGGTCATCCCATCACCTAAGTATTAAGCCCAACATCCCTTAGCTATTCTTCTTGATGCTCTCTGTCCCCCACCACTCTGACTGACAGGCCCCAGTGTGCATTGTTCCCCCCAGGTATCCTTATGTTCTCATTTTTCAGCTCTTGCTTGTAAGTGAGAAAATGCAGTGTTTGATATTCTGTTCTTACATTAGTTTGCTGAGGATAGTGACTTTCAACTCCATTCATGTCCCTGCAAAGAACACGATCTCATCCATTTTTATGGCTGCATAGTACTCCATGGTGTATATGTACCACATTTTCTTTATCCAGTCTATCATTGATGGGCATTTAGATGGATTCCATGTCTTTGCTATTGTGAATAGTGCTGCAGTGAACATACAAGTGCCTGTATCTTTATAATAGAATGATTTATATTCCTTTGGGATATATACCCAGTAATGGGATTGCTGGGTCTAATGGCATTTCTGCCTCTAGGTCTTTGAGGAATCACTACACTGTCTTCCACAATAGTTGAACTAATTTACACTCCCAGATTGACTCTCATTTAACTAAACTGTCACATGATCATCCCTGAACCACTCCTTGTGAGGATGGAGTATTCTGATTGACTAGGCTTGGGACACACATCCATCCTTGACTCTGGGGACAGAGGTGTTGAATTGATACCAGTTACACCAGTGTGCTGGTGGGCTGAGAGGGCAGGAAGGTGCTTTTCCAAAAGGAAAAATGAAGTGCTATATTCAGAACTAGAGAGTAGATGCTGAGCAGCCAACAATCAGATGCTCACTACATTTGTTTTCTGCAAAAATTCTGAGGAGTGATGGTGTGGGGGCCACTAGGACCCTCTACTCCATCTCTCTCTCTTCCCCTGTCATCCAAGAAACCTTCAAAAATACACCTATTATAGTCTCTCTCTCTCCTAACACTCATGTTGTTACATTGTCATAAACGTATTTATCTACCTATCCACCTGTTCCCTTAGGCTTTTCAAGACCTAAACACAGGGATGATGTCTAATTCATCTTTGTGTTTCCAACACCTTGCATAGAGTAGAGCACCTAGTAGGTTAAAGTGAAACTCTTCTTTTTCAGTAGAATGTCAATTTGATCCTTTTAGACTATCCATCATGCATTAATCAAATGTTTATTGTGCAGCTACTATGTGTCCCCCACTCAAACCCTGGGGAATAAGCAAGAAACAGGATGCAAGTGTGGAATGTCACATATGGTGGGGTGGCAGCCATCTTACGAGTGATCCAAAGTGAGTTACACAATGCAAAGGGAAGTCCTGAGAGCTATGGAAACCACAGCAAGGGTCCACTTTGGAGTGGGAGTCTTTAGAAGTGATGCTGAAAGGGGGAAGCCTGGAAGATAAGTGAGATTTAGTTTTGCAAAAGGAGCGGGTGGAAGAGCTTTCTATGCAAAGGGAATAGCCTGTGTGAAGGCCTTGAGATGGTGGTGGGGTCCTCAGTTCCGGTATTATGTCCTGTTAGCAAGATAGGGTTACATTTTAGGTCTGATTTAAGGAAGGGTGGCCTCAGCTCTCCACTTCGATGGGCCTCTGAGACAGTGATAATTCAATTGCAAGGAATAGAAACCCATTCAAAGAGATTAAAGTGGATATGAAATTTTACTGTCTGGACACACAAGGCTCTCTCGAAATCCGACGTATGCAGCTGGACCTCATGGGACTTGGAATGTTTTTAATCAGCCGCTTTCTCCATTTCACTCTCTGGAGCTTACCTCTGCACATCTGCTCCATTCTCTTCTCTGCAGACTGGCGCCTGCCGTTGGAATCTCAGGTTTTGCTGTTTCCCAGTTTCTACTTGCCCAGGGCCCTGGGACTTCTTCTTCATGACCTTACAGCTCCAGCTTCTAATGCACTCTGATCAATTGCGCCTCTATCTGAATGTAAGAGTTTCCCAGGTGTAGGAATATGATAGGTCCGGGTAGTAGGAGGTGTACACTCTGGTCCAATCAGATGTGGCCAGGTGAAGGTGTCAGGTGGGTGCCTCTGCTGTGTGTGGGCTAGAGAGCATCTCAGAGAAGTCATGCAAGTAGGGAAGCACCTCTCTGGTTCTTGGTGGAGCTCTCTGGAGTGGTATGGCTAAACACTGAAGAAGATGATGAGGATGTCGCTGCTGTGCTCAAAAGGGCCCAGCCTTCTTGTCATAATCGTATACTTGTTATCCTATTTAACACTCATGATCATCCAGTGAAGGGTTAACACTATTCTACAGAGGAGACAACTGAGATACAGAAAGGTGGACAAACATTGCTTCAAAAGTTATTTTTATGAAATGTTAATTGTCTCACATATCTGGATTCCAACCTGAGGGAAAATGTCACCCCAGATAATAGCCTGGAGTTCCATAGCCAAAGTAATTATCACTTCTCTCTCCTTCTCACTTAACATACTCCAGCCACACAGGTATTCTTCTGGTTTCCTAAATACACAGCCTTTGCATGTGCTGTTTTCTCTGCCAGAAATTCTCTTCCCTCCCACTCTTTACTAGGTTAACTTTTCCTTATCCTTTAGGTTTTAGTGTAGACATTACTTCCTCAGGGAGATTTTTCCTGACTCCCTGAGTAGAATCAGTTTCACCCTCTTTATTCTGGCTTATGGCACTCTGATCTCTTCTCTTAATGTTTTATCAGAATTTTAATCTTACAAGTTTTGCACAATTACCCTGCCTAGACTGTTAACTCCTTGAAGGAGAGGAATCACATCTGCCAGGCAACTAGTAGGTGCCCAGTAAATAATGATTAGATTGGCCAGGTGCAGTGGCTCACACCTGTAATTTCAGGAGGCTGAGGTGCATGGATTGTTTGAGGTCAGGAGTTCGAGACCAGCCTGGGCAAATGGACAAACCCTGTCTCTACCAAAAATACAAAAAGTTAACCAAATGTGGTGTTGCATGCCTGTGGCCCCAGCTACTCAGGAGGCTGAGGCAGGAGGATTATTGGGGCCAGGGAGGTGGAGGCTGCAGTGAGCTGATATCACACTACTGCACTCCAGTTCCGGGCAACAGAACGAGACCCCATCTCAGAAAAAGAAAAATAGTGGTTAGATAAATAATGTTAATGTAATTATCCAGGGAGAGGATCTTTCGCCAATTTTGTTTGGATAGAGTAAAAGCTTAAACTACTGCTTAAAATGATTCATTCTTTCTGTGGAGGTAGGGGAATGCCTTAAATAGAGATAACTGATGTTTGATAAGGTTGCTAAATGAAAGATGCCCAAAAAACCCTCACATTTAAGTTAGGAAGGTCATTTGGCTGCTTCCAGGTTTTTTCTTCTGTTCTTTTAGGATGATTCAGAGGGCCAAGCTGCAGCAAAATTTTGGGAAAGTGAAGGAAAACTAGTGCTTATTGAGAAGCTACTAATGGTCAGGCAGCATATTAGGTGCTTTGTAAACACCATCTCATTTGATTCTCTTGACAGCCCTGAATCATGTGGGTGGTGCCCTTTGTGCATGGGCTCCTTCAGTTTCCATTCCAGCCTCTGTCAACTGTGTCATTCTATACTGCAGAGGCTGGGTTGCTAAAAGGTCAATATACTGGACTCCCTTGCAGCTAGGATTCTGACTATGACTCAGGTTCTGCAAATCAGATACTCTTTGCGTCTTGAATTTATAACTGAGTTAAGAGGGGAAAATGGCATAATGCCATTCACTTTACTCCTGTGGATCTCTGCAGAGTCTGGGTAGTTCTGCAGCCATTAGCTTCCTGATGTGGTGACTTCTCATAGTGCAGGTAGCGGTTTTCACCATCATAGCAGAGGCAGAGTGATTTGGGGGACCAGGGAATTGTTCTTGGAAGCTCCAACTCTTTGGGTCCTTCCAATGGTTTCCTAAGTCAGCTTACATCTGGTAATCACTTCCCTTCTGCGTAAGGTAGCTGGAGTGGTTTCCATTGTCTGCAACTGAACACTCATTTAAAAAGTAGGCTTTCAGGTGTATTTTCCCCTCACTTTGAGAAACTGAGGTGAGAGGATCAGAGAGTTCAAATCAACTTGACACAGGCTTCACAGCAGGGAAGTGATGGAGAATTTGAAATCAGAACGGACTTTTTCCATTTGTCTATCTTCAGCACTGCCACCAACTTCTCTTTTCTGTGGCCCCTTTCTCTCTTTCTTTCCTCCAAGATCCTTCCTCCATGACATATGTTGTTTCAAACAGTTAGGATCTGACAGTCAAATTCAATCCAAGGGCTCAGGGGCTTGGTGTAACCCTA
This sequence comes from Pan paniscus, assembly GCF_029289425.2. Classification (NCBI taxonomy): domain Eukaryota; kingdom Metazoa; phylum Chordata; class Mammalia; order Primates; family Hominidae; genus Pan; species Pan paniscus. The sequence continues at coordinate 37,335,663 of NC_073267.2, read as the reverse complement.
CCTGGGCATACGTCTTTAAGAGGACTGTGGTGAAGGGAAGATGGTGAGCTGTAAGGCATGAGTTCCAGGTACCGTGACATCTGCTTGAAGAGGAGGTTAAGAGGTTCATGGAGAAAGCTGAGATGGGATAGAGTGGAAGGAAGGTCAGGAAAAATGACTTGGGTTCTCAATTTGTAATTGTCCTGGCCTGATTTCTTGTGCTAATCTTGCCAATTTGCTAAGAGAGGCTTGCTCCAGGTGGTAAGCCTCCTAAAGCTTTGGATCCAGGTTTTTAAGCTGGTTGGAGCTCATTCCTCTTCTGACCCATCCCCAAGAGCTCTCCTGTCAGATTGTAGACATGCCAGCTAATTCCTTTCTATAGATTCGCCTGGCTTTATTAGGAGTAATGGTATCGAGGGTATTTTTCTTTATAGACGTTATAATTAGTAATTGTTTTGAAGGGCAATTGCTGTTAAACTACATATTTTTTCTTTTCCTGGAGGACAGGACAATTTCCAAGACTGATTATTTCACAATTGAAATTCCATGTCTCCCAGAGGTAAATTTTTATAGAAGTTGGTGGAAGTCAAATCCTCTCTTTTTATTTTTTTCCCCATTGCACATTCATATGCAGACACACAAAAAAAACATTTCTGGGAAAGGAAGCGGAAAGATGAAGCCTCCACTGAGTGTTCAACAGCTTTTATAGACAGTTCCCTGGCTCTCTGGCTAATGCGATAGATGATAAATGCTCCCGAGATGCCATTTCAGTCAATTAATTAGTTAATGTTTAAAGATGGAAAGTGTCATGTAGATAAAGAACATTATGACTCTCTTAATAAAAATGACTTAAACCAAGAAAAAATAGGGATGAGGAGATAGTATACGTTTTGCCTTTGAACTATAATTTCTCTCTTTGATTCTTGTAGCCACCCACGGGGTTGTAAGCACCTCCATATCGTTGGGTCACCTCCATAAAGCTTTTTCTTCTGGTTGGAAATTTTCAGCACAGTAAATGTGGTGAGCTAATAGATTATTTTCTTTTAAATAGAATGGGGGTAGTGTCTTAGTCCATTTGGACTGCTGTAACAAAATACCATAAACTTGGTAGCTTATAAACAACAGGAATTTATTTCTCACTGTTTTGAGGTCTGGGAAGTTCAAGATCAAGGTGTCTACAGATTCAGTGTCTGCTGAGGACCTGCTTCCTGGTTCTTACATGGCTGACTTTTCACTATAATCTGACCTGATAGGAGGGACAAAGATCTCTCTGGGATCTCTTATAAAGTCACTAATCCCATTCATGAGGGCTCCTGTCTTATGACCCAGTCACCTCCTAAAGGCCTCACCTCCTAATACCATCACCTTGGGGATTAGGATTTTAACAGATGAATTTTGGGGAGGGACACCAACTGAACTCAAACCATAGCAGGTAGGCATGTCCAGAGCTAGCTTGTTGTTTGGGGCTTTGAAACTGTGTTGAGCAATTCCCTACATCAGCCATGCTCAGAGATGACTGGAAGATGGGGAGTGGATATAGTAGGTATAGACTTTTTTAGGGGGATTCCCCAAGGATCAAGATCCAAAAAGTAAAACCCAGTTCTTTATGGTGAGGCTTTTGAGCTTTGAACTGAAGACAAGAATTACAGCAACGAATGAGATGCCTAACGGAAATGAAGATGGGAGTACTCCCAAAGGTATCAGTAAAAGAAGAGGGTCCCAGAAAAATGGCCACCAGCACAGTTGCAGGGCCCAGTTCTCACAATGTTGTAACACTGGCTTCCATGCTGGCGGGAGGTCACCTTGGTGAGGTTTGGGGTGAGGACAGACATCCCTCACCAAATATAGGGCTTATCAAATTCATGCATTCCAACCATCCTAATAGACAGATGCGTGCCTCACCCATTCTATTGCTGGGATCTTCTCTGCCCATTGAGAGGATCCCAAAGAAACAGCTGCATCAGAAATAGTGGCTTCCTAAAATTCAATTCTATTCTGATATTTGACAAACTGGCAATGTTTGATGCAGAAGATATATCCCTGCTCTGTCACACTCACAACTGTGGGCTGATAAAAGACTTTTTTCCTTGTCACAGCTGCCCAAACATTTTTCATGAACAGAAGTTAGAAAACAATTGATTAAGGTATAATCTCCTGTCTTCCCACACAGTGTCTAGGAATGATGGAGAATGCACGCACTGGAGTTAGACAGTTCCGTGGTTGTAAGATTTGCTCTAGCACCTTCTAGCTGTTCAAACTTGTGAGATTTCCTAATCTGCTTGGAACCTCAACTTCCTTATCTGCTAACAGGGATAATAACAATATTTATCTTGGCAGGATTCAGAGAGAAACTTATTTATTCATCCACTCCAGAAATGTTTTTAGATTCTATTACATGGCAGGCATGTGCTAGCATGTTGGTTTCACAACAGTGAGTAAGTCAGGAACACCCTTTGCTTTCATGAAGCTTATACATTCATGGGGAGGCAGGCAATAACTAAGTTAATTTAAAATGGTGATGTGTTATGGAAAAAATACAATAAAGGAACAAGATAAAGAATGACTTAGCATGGGAGGTGGACAGCTTAGTTCGGGATTACCTTTCGGAGGTGGCCTTGAATTAAGGAATAAGGAATGACAAGGAGTGAGCCACGCACATATCTGGGGAAAAGCATTCTCAGCAGAGAGACCAGCAAGTACAAAGGCCCTGGGGTAGGAAGAGCTTGGCATGCTCTAGAAAATAAAAAGGGCCAGTGTGGGTATAGCATATTAAGTGATGTGGGGGCATGGTCAGAGGTGTAGTCAAAAAGGCAGGCAGGGACCAGATCGTGCAGGGCCTCAGGCTATGATTAGGAGTAAAAAATGCATTCTCAATTCAGTGCCTGGCATAGTCAGTGCTCAATAATCGAATGTTTCCTTTCTTTGCAATTCCTTTCCCTTAAAACAGAGTTGAAACTTGGCTAAGTTATTGAGTGACCATTCTGGTGGCTCCTTCCTCCCCTGGAACTGAAAGGATCTGTTAGTTGCATAACAAGAAAGGTTTTTCTTTTTGCACAATGCCATAGACCTTGAAAAGGTTCCAAGTAGGAGTTTCATGTCTCAGAGGGAGGAGGAAGATGATGAGATGCTTAGGAGACTATGAGAACCCATTGAGTAGATAGAATAGGAAACTTCAGTTTAATAAGCTTGAACTTAGATGCCTGTGACAGTCTCTGTCATATAAATAAGAATATGCTACAATTTATATGAACTGGACTTTAGGAATCTGGAACACTTGAAAAATGAGAACACACATTTTTTATACTTTGCTTCTGGGAGAAGGGCAAAGACAGGAATATAAGTGATAGCAAATAGTGTTTTAAATAAAAATTCCACATGCCAAAGATCTCTGCTGATTCAGTCTAATTTCTAACACTATCTTTAGTCCCAGAATACACAATTCTTAGGCCTGCAAGAATGCTCATCTTTCCAAGAGAGACTCAATTTCTTTGGGGGAATTTATTGACAGTGGGTAGCAATGTGGGCTAACCTATTGATTCTTTTTTTCTGTTAATAAGGGAGGAAATAAATGGGATTTTCAGTTTCATCCCTCTGCTAACTGGGGGGAAAAAGCCCTCTGCCCATGTGCACTGAGTCCTGGTTAATCAAGTTTTTGCTGTGGTTGGCAGACAAAAGCTGAGCAGATTTTTTTCCAAGTGTGGTACAAAGTAGGGCTGGATTTTGCTGTAATTTTGTCATTAGACCCAAAAGAAGAAATGACATTAATCAGAGATAATTTTCCTAGGCTTCCCAGAGGGGTATGAAAGGCAGAGTGAACTCCCCATTGCTCTGAAGTGGCAGAGAGTGACCGTCCAACAGATGAATTGAACAGATGGGAGGAAGTGTCAATGTACAATTGATAAGCACCCTGGTGATGGAAAGGAAGAAACTGCTTAGAAAATGATGTGGGGGATGCATGGAGTAGAGATTTTGCTGAATATTGAAGGCCTCCCTTACCCTTGATTTGGCATCTGGAGAATAATGGTATATAGGGAGGCACTTGGCCAAAATCTCATGTGGAAAACAATTAACAAATCAATTACTTTAATAGACATTTATTAAGCATCTCCTATATGATACTATGCTTAGATGATGAATAAAGAAATATATCAGACCTTTTCTCTCTGAAAGCTCTGCCTTCAAGGTGATCAGTAGGGGAGAAAAAGATGGGGAGGCAGGGTATATTAATTATTAAATTCAGGATGATGAAGACCATGACAGAGGTGACAAAAACGCCCTGGTCTGGGAGCTCAGGAATGGCTTTCAGGAGGAGATATCTAGGATGGAATATTTTCTAATTATAGAAATATTACACATTGTCTTATGTTGGGATCTGGTATTAGTTATCTATTGCTACATACCAGGTGACCCCATGACTTAAGCAGCTTGACTGACCCACATTTATTATCTTATAGTTGTGGGCCAGGAATCTGGATGTGAGTTAGCTAGGTCCTCTGCTTCATGGTTTTGCACAAGGCTGTAATCAAATGTTGGTGCAAGGTTGTGGTCTCACGTGAAGGTCTGACTGGGGAAGTATCCATTTCCAAGCTCACTCAGTAGTTATTGACAGCATTGAGCTCTTTGTTGGCTGTTGACTAGAGATGACCTTCATTTCTTTGCCATGTGGGTCTCTTCAATGTGGCAGCTTGCATTATCAAAGCGCACAAGGAGAGAAGACAATCTAGAGAGTCTGGTGGCAAGATGGAAGTCAATCTCTTCTATCCCAATCATGGAAGTGACACTCATCACTTTTGGATTTAGAAACATGGCACACTCATGGTGAGGGGATTGTATAAGGGCATTAACAGAAGGTGCTGGAGATCATTGGAGAACATGTCAAAAGCTGTCTATCAAAGGTCCTAGAAGCAGATCCTGAAATGAGGGCTCATTTAAAACCAGTTTAATAGGAAGTGTTTCCAGGAAAAACCCAAGCAGGTGTGTGATAGCAAACAAAGTCTAGCAGAAGATAACTGTGGCTCAATCTGCAGGGGAGATCTGGAGGCAGCATATTTTGAAGTAATTCCCGTTAAGAAGCAAGGGAGGTGAAGTATTTAAACTCCTCCACCTGTCAATCATTGGCTAAGGGCTGCTCTTGGGCAACATAAATTCCCAGGTGCTTCTAGCTCTCTGTGCATTCAGAGAAAGTGGATTCCAATATTCTGAGGCTGTTGGGAGTGAAAGCACATGGGAAACTGGTGTGCACAAAATCATCAAGGGAGCTGAGGGGATGTGGGAGGGCACTGACAGCATCTGCTGCTCAGGTTCATTGTAAAGCATTGTGACAATATGGAAGAGTAAAAAGAAATAGGTAATTCTGCAGGAATGACTGCAACTAGAAGCTAGTCTTAAAGGTTGGGCTGGAATAAATCCAGGAAAGGAGACGGAGAGGAGTAACCTAGAGAGAGGAAACATCGGGGAGGGATATTTGAAGGGGTGCGAGCATAGCACCTTTTAGTAAATCTAAGTAATTAAAAAATAGAGTCTAAGTAAAGCATAGAGATCTGAGCCACAGATGGGCATTTTTCACAAAGTGTTTAAGCATTTTTAAGCTAACATTGAAAAATGGCAGGTTCTACAAAAAAAAATCTTAATTTCCTGATTCTTTTGAAAACTCAGAAGAGCTTGCAATGCTGAGTCTGCATTTCTGCTGGGCAAAGGGGCTGGACCTGTGAAGTTGCTCAGTTGTTGAGTTGGGGCATGCCCTTGTGGTTTTGTCCTGGCCCAGCACACTCCACTGAGTCCCTATATGCCCTTGAGATTGAAACCTCTGGTCTGAGTGTGTCTGGCGTTGTGTAAGGTACAGCTGGCAAGAGCTATATTATTAAAAGCCTCAAACATCAAGCTGAGGACTAGGAATGTGTTGTAGGGAAATGGGGAGCCATTGAAGGTTTTAAGTATCTGTATGACATCCGGAGATTTGCTCTCTAGGAAACCCATGTCATTTGGCCCCATTGATGCCCCAAATCAGATCTGGGGATGGGCGATTGTTTAAATCAAACTTTAAAAATGATTCTCAGCCAGACACAGTGGCTCACACCTGTAATCCCAGCACTTCGGGAATCTGGGGCAGGAGAATGGCCTGAGCCCAGGAGTTTGAGGCCAGTGTGGGCAACATGATGAGAGACCCCCATCTCTACAAAAAACAAAAAAAATCCTCGGATGTTTAGAATTAGGTTAGTTATAATCCTTGCTCATGACATACTGTCATTATTTCTCTGAGAATGGATCTTTTAGTTTAATTGATTAAAAATGTAATAATCTAATAAATACCCCTGATCTCATCATTCAACCAAGAGCAATCACATTGACAATAACACATCTTTTCCTATTTCACTGTGTAGTGGGTTTCTGCTGTCTTTGCTTACTTATCAACCATTCTCCATTGTAGTAACCTAGTGAAAATTAGATGAGCTTAGACATCATCTAGGACAGCCATTTTTAAAAGAATCTCCCTTTTAAAGAATTTCTCTAACCAGCGATGGGAAATTCACAGCTCCAGCAAGCAGCCAGTTTTATGATAGCTGTTAGAAAGCTGGGCCTGCCTGTAATGCCTGCCCACTGTTTCCAGCTGGGCTGTCTTTTAATTTCTTTCCATTTACCTGGAACCTGGTAAACATAATCTTCATTCAACCTGTATCAAGCACCTGCCTTGTATAAGGCGCTGCAGGGAATACAAAGGTGGTTAAGACAAGGTTTTTTCTGCCCCTGTGGAGTTCATAGTTTAGCAGAGGAGATAAGACAAATACACAAATAATTATAATACAATGTCAAGAGTGCTGTGTACTATAAGAGAGAAACAAGCAAAGTGTTATTGAAATTCAGAGAGAGAGAGAAAGAGACAGAGATTAATTCCAGGTAGGGGAAGTTGGAAAAGCTGCATGCAAGAAGTAGCACTGGGGCTGTGCCTTGATGGGAGGTGAAGGTGATGGTTTTACAGACTGGGGAGAGGGAACCAGAGAGTGCTATCCATACAGAGGAAAAAACATGGACAAAGATGTGGAGGTGGGAGAGTGCAGGGCTGATGACCCCCAGGGACTGTGGACATAGATCCTCATTGGCCAGGAGTCTCACTGTAGAAGTCAAAGTCTAAAGCAGATGCAAGGGTACTGGGGCCACAGCCTCTCACAGTATGAATTGTTTACCTGCCAGTATTCAACATTACTAATTCTTCCTCATCCTCCTCCTCCAGGAAGCCTTTGATACTTCCCCAGGTTGGCTTAGGCGCCTCCCTGTATACTCCTTAATTTCCCTGGGCTTATGTTTGTCATAGGCTTTAGCTCTGTCCTGTCCTGGTCATGGCTCTAATGTGATTGTGTCTTGGCCTCCTCCCTAAGACCATGAGCAATTGAGGGCTGGGATAATGACTTCTATACCACCGCCTCCCCAGTGCTTAGCACGGTGCCCGGCGTAAGGTAGGTCTTCATTATACAGTTACTAAGTGAATGAATGCTATTTTGGTCCTATTGCTGCCTACCTCTGTCCCTCATTATCCTGCCCATTAGACTTGGAATATGTATTTAGCTCTCTCTACTTTTTTCTCAGCTATCATTCAAGGTCTTGACTTTGCCTTTTTATAGTATATATTTTCATTTTATGCATTACCTATGGAATCAGATTCAAACTCTCATTCTGGTCCAACCTGCAAAGTCACAATCTGGATAAAGCCCATTTCTTCAGCCGACCTGGTCTGCTTTGAGCCCCAATATACCCCTCCTTAGGCATTTTTCAATTCAACAATTATTTATGGAGTGCCTACCCCATGCTGGGAACACACAATGAGGGCAGTGTTAGGATGTCCCTGGGTTAACTCACATTTGGCTGTATCTCTGAATCTCACTAGAAAAACTCAGAGGCTGGAGAAAATGGCAAGTTCCCACGGAGGAGAGAGGTCTAATATATCAGCCAGATTAATTCTTCCAGTGCCACTATTAGATGAGTGCTTGGGTCCATCAAGCAAGTCCTGATGGCAGCTACCTCTTCCGATACTCATCTGGGAATCTATCTGGGCTCTTTCAGGGGGAACAGGAGATTGTAATTCTGAAGTGGAACAGAAAGAAATGTAATTGGATCAATGGGCTGTTAATGATGCTATTGAAGAGTGCTCTGCCAGAGCTGTGTTGTGAATGGGGCTGGCCACAGAGAACCCGGCCACGGCCACGTGCGAGCTCGACTTCGACACAAAGCCTTCTGCACACTGTGAAGGTTTTTTTTTTTTGTATGTGTGATCTCATATAATTCTTTATAATTTTCCCTGGCCAGAAAGACTGTTTTAGTGGGGTCAGGTAAGGGCTGCTAGGCATTTGGCTATGTGTCTGGGGATGGGAAGAAAGATTCACATAGATATTTGTGCTGTATAGGGTGGTTGCAGGCATCAGATGACCTCCTGTTTGTGGCTGAGTTATTTCTGATGGGCAGAAATGGGAAGCAAAGTGAGTGCTCCTCCATGGGGGAATGGCTGACTAAGCAATGGTGCTTCCACCTATGGACTGGTACATGCCCAATAAGGACAGTGAAGGTGAGTGATATCAGGTGTATTGGGGGCTTTCTTTTCTTTTTCTTTTTTCTTTTAGTTTAATGGGGTACACCTGCAGGTTTTTTACATGGGTATCTTGCATGATGCTGAGGTTTGGGCTTCTGATGATCTCGTTGCCCAAGTAGCAAACTTGGTACTCAATAGGTAATATTTCAGCCCTTGCCCCCTCCTTCACTTCCCCCTTTTGGAATCCTCAGTGTCTCTTGTTCCCGTCTTTCTGTCTTTGTGTACCCAGTGTTTAGTTCCCGCATATAAGTGAGAATGTGCAGTATTTGGTTTTCTGTTTCTGCGTTAATTTGCTTAGGATAACAGCCTCCAGCTGCATCCATGGTGCTATAGAGAACATCATTTTATTCTTTTTTTGTGACTGTCTAGTATTCTGTGGTATATATGTACCATATTTTCTTTATCCAGTCCACCACTGGTGGACAGCTGGGTTGATTCCATGTCTTGGCGATTGTGACTAGCACTGCTATAAAGATATGAGCGCAAGTGTCTTTTTGGTAGAATGACTTATTTCCTTTGGGTACATATCAATGATGGGATTGCTGGGTCCAGTGAAACTTCCATTTTTAGTTCTTTGAGAAATCAACTTGGAGGGCTTACAACAAGGAATTGTTGAATACATGGGAACGGTTGGTAGAATATGATCCCATTTCTATAAAACAATGATTGCCCACACTCATGTGTGTCTGTATGTCTGTCTAGAATTAAATGAGGATGGACACTATATAGAAGACCACTGACTGGACTGTCAGTACAGGTTTTCTGGTGGGGCAGGTGTTGGAGCAGGTGGGGAGATGGCAATGGGGGTGAGACTAGAGGGACAGGGCAAATGAGCCAAAATTGGTAGCAAAAAAAGTTTGCCGTCTCTCTCTGCCTGTCTCCTCCTCTCTCTCTGTTTCTGCCTCTCTCTCTCTCTGCTTGTCTCTGTCTCTTTTTCTCATACACACACACACACACACACACACACACACACACACAAAGGAATGCTCACTTTTTCTGCATTTATGTAAAATTTATATATACATGGATATATATGTAAGGCTAAATAATTGGAAAAAGGTACAAACAAGAATCAAGGGACATATTAACATTTCATTTATAATTGACACATATAATTATACATGTTTATAAGTATAGTGTAATATTTTGATACATATATACATTGTATAATGATCAAACAGGGTAGCCAGTGTGTGTCCATCACTTCAAACCTTTACCGTTTCTTTGTGGTGATCATTTTCAAGCTCCTCTTCTCTGACTATCTTGAAATATGCAATGTATGGTCATTAGCTCCAGTCGCCCTACTGTGTAATAGAACACAGGAACTTATTCTTCCTGATTAACTTTGTACCCCTTGGCCGACCTATCCCCATTGCTCCTTCTATGTCCCTTCTCCTGCCTCTAGTAAGCATCAAGTGACATTATTTATTTTTATGCACAAAACATGTATCGGTGGCACACTCTGTGCCAGGCATTTTGCTTGGTACGAGCAATACAGTGATAAGGCCCAGGATCTATCCTTTAGAAAGTATTTTGTAATCTCTCTCTCTCTATATAAAACAACTAGCAGGGTGCAGTGGCTCATGCCTGTAATCCCAGCACTTTGGGAGGCCGAGGCAGGTGGATCCCTTGAGGCCAGGAGTTCGAGACCAGCCTGGCCAACATGGCTAAACCCCGTCTCTACTAAAAATGCAAAAAAATTAGCCAGGTGATGGGTGACAACAATGGGATTTGAGTAATTGTGCTTATTATGAAACTGTGCTGTGATAAAATCTTTGCACTGATCACCTTATTTCAGATTTACCTATGTGTGTAAATTATGTTCTGTAGGAGTCAATGTTATCTATTTACAGATGTAAAAGTAAACCCACACATGGATGGGCTCTCTGTGTATCTAAGAGCTCATGTCTGGGATGGGTGAGTGCTGGTGTCTGGGCCTGCACTTCTCACCACTGGCCCTGACTCCTCCCTTAGCCAACTCCAGGACAGAGCTGGCCATGCCTAGTGTGGTTTGCAGAAGTCACTGCCTAATCAGAATATGGGTGATTTTGCTGCACTGTCCTGTTTACCTTAAACTATGGAGAGAACTAGGGTTCAGGTAGATAACTTTCAGGTATTTCTGACATTTAACATACTTGTATCTATCTTTCTGTCACTCCTACATTGTCTAATTTTCAACTTGTTTCCTGATAATAAATTTTATAAGATTTGATTGACAGATTATAAACTTTACATATTTAAAGTGTAAAATTGACAATCATGACATAACTATTACCATTATAAAGAAGGTGGACAAGTGAAATTCCCTCAACTTCTTTTCTGTCCTTCTACTTCCTATTTCTATTTCCTTATCCTTTCTCCTCCCCTTCTGCCAACACATTCCCAGGCAACTACTAATCTTCTTTATATTACTTTAGATCAGTTTTCATTTTCCAGAATTTTTAAAAATAGAATCATATATACTCTTATCTGTTTGGCTTATTTTACTCTATTTAAATACTTGATAATTTAATCTTCTTATTGTGTATATCAGTAATTCCTTTATTATGAATGATAGGTAGCATTCCAGTAAACAAAGTTACCATAATTTGTTTTTCTATTAGGCAGCTGAAAAATATTTGGATTCTTTTATTATTTTTGGTGTTAATAAAAATTTTGTTATTCAGATTTGAAATGTATATAGATGAGAATTTCTTTTTTTACAACAAGAATAAAATCAACAATAACAATTAATCAGAGAAAATGGACTTTTGCAAATTGTCTTTAATACTTCAGATCATTGAAATTTTAAGACAATCAACAAACCTGAAATCTAGAGAGAGACAAGTTCTTGTAGGGAGAATCAAATTTAGTGTGTGAGCTGAACTGAGGCAGAGTTCACCAAATGCAATATAGGCTAGTACAAGATAAAATACACTGATATACATTGAACTGTTTTGAGTCGAGTGTGATAAGCATGTTTTTAGTGAGAAATTCTCAGGAACCACATACTGAAGAGTTTTTCTATTCTTTTGAATGTCTTTCCCTTATAACGAGAATAGTCACAAAAATCTTCCCTTCCCAAAGTGTCTGTCTGGGGTGTATCAGAGCCCACAGCTGAAATGCTTCCAGAGCCAAGTCTCTTACACCCACTACAGAACTAAGAAATTACTCAACAGCGGCAAACCACCAAAACCAGTATCCTAAATGCACTGGTTTAACCCCTCAGGAATTGAGATGGGAACAGAGCTCCCCACCAAGGTTCTACTAGGAAGCAGCTCCCCTCTCTTATGGAATCACAGCCTTAGTCTGCAGAGCAGGGCAGCAGATCTGGAAGGTGATGACACCGATGAAGAACACTGCAGCTGTGGAAGGGATCACCCGGGAAAACGGGGGGCTCTACTCCGGGGGAAGGGGAGCTGAAGAGCAAGGCAGAAAGGAGCCCCCATGTCAAACTTCGGGGTTCCAGGGAGGGAAGTGGAAGTGGCACCGCCTTGAAAACCCGGGCAGTGGAGCAGCCGCTGTACCCACCCCGCCAAGGGTGCGGGGTTCCTGGGCCTTGGGAGGTTCTGTGCAGGCTGCTCAGGCCGCGTCTCCAGGGTTCGGCCGCATGTCAGGGTGACCACGGAGGCCGCCATTCCCGACTACCGGCCGGGGTCGTGATCAGCTCTGCCCGGACCTCCCTGAGCACCAGGGCAATGCGGGGAGCTTGTGGAGATGTCGCCCCTGCCCTGGACACCGGTCAGGGCCCAGAGAGGATCAGGCTGCAAAGGGCAGCGCAAGGAGGGGCAGCGAGGGCTGATGCTCCACGGAGCCGGTGGGAGCCAGGAGCAGGCAGCAGCTCTGATCTCTCAGGCGGCTCCAGCTGCTCTAATCAGGGCAGTGGGCTCGGACTCTGTGCTCTTGGAGGTCAAGGAACAGGAAGGAGCCCTGCCTCCCCGGGCGTGGCTGCAGCCACTCAAGCCGCGGCTGAAGACACGGGCCTCTCGCTCCATGAAGCCGGCAGAAGCCCTGCCCCGCAAACCGCGGGCTGCAGCCTCAGGCATCCCTGCACTCTTGGGGTCCCCAGGAAAAGCCCTCTGCTCTTGCATGCTCCGAAGTGCCTGCTCCCACTTCTTGGCTTCTTCCTGCTTTTGGCGCCTGCTCTGATCTTGGAGCAAAGTCTGGGCGGAGCCCTAGGGACCATGAACTGCAAAAGGAGGCAGGAAGATTCCTGTGCAGAGGGGGAGGGTCCCCAGGAAGGGCCTGAAGGCTGGGCCCGGGCTCCCAGATACTCAGACGACAGTGGGGACTTGTGGTGCTGTCTACGGCCCACCCATGACCACCCATGGACCAATGGGCACGCACTTCCTTCCCTCGGAGGTCCATAAAAACCCCTGGGCTCAGCCAGAGCAGGACAGAAGATGGAGAGACGACAGGAAGACCAGCTGCAGGGAGGAGCTACCCTCTCTCCTGAGAACTGGGAAGACGACAGGATGACCAGCTGCAGAGAGGAGCTACCATTTCTCCTGAGAACTGGGAAGACGACAGGATGACCAGCTGCAGAGAGGAGCTACCCTCTCTGCTGAGAACTGGGAAGACAACAGGACGACCAGCTGCAGGGAGGAGCTACCTTCTCTGCTTGGAGCTGAACACTCAACCAGTCAACCTGCCTACAGAGAGGAGCTACTCACTGGGGGTCTCCTCTGAGATGCTCAAATGCTTCATGAAGCTAGTCTTTGCCTTGCTCACCCACCACATGGCTGCATACCTCATTCTTTCCAGATGTAGGACACCAACTTGGGCAAAGTCGCCGCTGGCCACAGAGGGTTCTGGCCAGAAAAAGCAACACCCCAGTGATCCCGAAACAACTATGGTAAATACTGTAGGCCATGGTAACACAGTAGTATTTGTGTATCTAAACATAAAAAAGGTATAGATAAATAGGGAAGCATATTATTGTGGAACCACCATTGTTTGTGTCATCTGTTAGTGGCAGAAACTTTGTTATGCAGAGCATAACTGTATTTAAATTTCTGGGGGAAAAATACAGCCACCCAAGAACATAAAATTGATAAAACACTTCTTATGAAATGGAAGATAGAGAAATACTTTCCCAGGCAAAGAAAAACTGAAGAAATTCATCACCACTAGAACTACCTCACAAGAAATGTCAAAGGGTCTCCACTAGGTACCCAATAGAATGAGCTCCTGTTTCAGCCCCACTCTGGCATCTGTCCTGTGATTGTTCTGTGTAGATCTGCTTTCTGCTCTCTTAGGGTTTTTCCTCTCTTGCGTCATGTCTCCCTTCCCCTCCTTATTTTCAGTCTATCACCACAATTCATATTTAGCTGGGAACACTGGAGGCTTTGGAAGAGATTTTTATCTATTCTTCACCAGGTCTAATGAGTTCTCTCCATGGGTGTCCATGTCTGTTTTGTTTTCTTGCATTCCCGTGGGAGGATGTCCTTGTTCCTTGCGTACTTTCAGTACTGTGTTGAATAAGTGCTAAGAGTTCTCATCCTTGTCTTCCAGTTTTCAAAAGAAAAGAATTACTTTCTCTTAAGTATGATGTTAGCTGTGGACTTGTCATGTGGCCTTTATTGTGTTGTACTTTATTTCTGTACACAATTGAGAGTTGTTTTCCATGAAGAGATGTTGAATTTTCATCTTCTGCATCTATTAACATAGAAATATAGTTTTTATCCTTCATTCTATAGATGTGATATATCATTTTTTTGACTTGTGTATGTTGAAGGGTAATTGAATCCCTGGGTTGAATCCCACTTGGTCATGGTGTATTATGATTATTATTATTTGAAATGCTGTTTGATTTGGTGTGCTAGTATTTTTAGATTTTTAAATTTATGTTCAACAGGATATAGATCTTTTACCGGAGTCCATCTGATTGCTTTTTATGGGTTTGTTCAGGCTTTCTACTCCTTCTTTTTTAATCTTGTTAGGTAGTATGTGTCCATGAATTTATCCAATTCCTCTAGGTTTTCAAATTTTTCACATAGACATGTTTATTATAGTGCTTCATAATTTATTTTAGTTCTGGTATATCAGTTGAGGCATCTTCTGCTTCTATTTTATTTATTTGGGTCATGGCTCTCTCTCTCTCTCTCTCTATATATATATATATATATTCTTTTTGTTAGCCAGCTACTAATGGCTTTCAACTTTGCTTATCTTTTTTTGTTATTTTAATATTTTCTGGTATTTTTAGTCTTAATTCTGTTTATGTCTAATCTGTTCTTTGTTGTTTTTTAAAATAATTTTGAGTTTAGCCTTTTCTTGTTCTTAAAGTTCTCTGAGATGCATTCTTATGTTGGTTATTTAAAATATTTCTGCTTCTTTGATGTGGGCATTTATTGCTATAAATTTGCCTCATAATACTGGTTTGGATAAGTGCCATAAGATTTGGTATGTTTCGCTTCTATTGTATTTGTTTCATACATTTTTATATTTTCTTCTTAATGTCTTCTTTCACCCATTGGCCATGTAAGAGTGTTTTGTTTAATTTTTGTGTTTATATAGTTTTGAATTTTTCTCTAGGCTGGGCAGTGGCTCATGCCTGTAATCCCAGCACTTTTGGAGGCCAAGGCTGGTGGATGACTTTAGGTCCGGAGGTCAAGACCAGCCTGGCCAACATGGTGAAACCCTGTCGCTACTAAGAGCACAAAAATCAGCTGGGCATGGTGGCAAGCACCTGTAATTTCAGCTACTTGGGAGGCTGAGGCACGAAAATCATTTGAACTTGGAAGGCAGAAGTTGCAGTGAGCTGAGTTTGTGCCACTGCACTCCAGCCTGGGCAATAGAGCAACAGTTCATCTCAAAAAACAAACACAAAAAAGAATTTCCTCCAATTACTGATGTTTAGTTTCATTTCATCTTTAATCAGATAAACAGTTGGCATCATTTTATATAAAAATTTTGACACATGTACTGTATTAACATATGGTCAATCCTGAAGAATATTGCATGTGCTGAAGAAAAGAATATGTGCTCTGAAGTTGTTTGGCTCAATGTTCTGTAAATGTCAGGTCCATTTGGAATATAGTGCAGTTTAAATCCAATGTTTATCTGTTAATTATTGGCTAGATAATCTATCCAATGCTGAGTAATGTGTTAAATTATCCAAGTATAATTGTATAAAGTTAGAATCTGTCCCTTACTATGTAACATATTTGCCTTATATATTTGAGTTCTCAGGTGTGGGTACATATATATATATATATATTTACAATTGTTATCTATTCTTGCTCCATTGATCATTTTTTTGTTATATAATGTCCATTTTGGTCTCTCTTTATAGGATTTGACTTGAAATTTGTTTTGTCTGATGTAAGTGCTCATTATTGGTTTCTATTTTTGTAGCATATCTTTTTTTCCCCCATTCACTTTTAGTCCTTGTGTAGATTTTCAGATGATGTCACTCTTTTGTAAACAGCAGAGAGTTGGGACTTAAAAAAAATCTATGTGAACAGTATATTTTTAATTGAGGAGTTTTATTTATTTACATATAAGGTTATTTTGAATCTCTGTTTCTATGCCTTCCATGTAGAACTGTGAGTCAGTTAAACCTCTTTTCTTTGTAAGTTACCCAGTCTTGCGTATTTCTTCATAGCAGTATGAGAAGAAAAAAATGCACTCTTTTGGTACCACCGAGAGTAAGGCACTGCTATAAAGATACCTGAAAATATGGAAGCAACATTGGAACTAGGTAAGAGATAGAGGCTGGAACAGTTGGCAGGGCTCAGAAGAAGACAGGAAGATATTGAAAAGTTTGTAATTTCCTAGAGACTTGTTGAATGACCTTGAACAAAATGCTGATAGTAATATGGACAATAAAATCCAGGATGAGGGGGTCCCAGATGAAGATTAGGAACTTTTGGGGAACTGGAGCAAAGGTGACTTCTGCTATGCTTTAGCATGAAGACTGGGAGCATTTTATCTCTGCCCTAGAGATCTGTGGAACTTTGAACTTGAGAGAGGTGGTTTAGAGTATCTGGCAGAAGAAATTTCTAACCAGCAAAGCATTCAGGACAAACAAGAGCATAAAAGTATGGAACATTTTCAGCTGACGATGCCATAGAAAAGAAAAACCAATTTTCTGGGTAAAAACTCAAGCATGCTGCAAAAATTTGCATAAGTAACAAGCCAAGTGCCAATCACCAAGAAAGTGGGGAAAAATGTCTTCAGAACATGTCAGAGGTCTTCACGACAGTACCTCCAATCACAGGCCAAGAGCCCCAAAAGGAAAATAATGGTTTCATGTGCCTGGTCCAGGGCTTTCCTGCTCTGTGCAGTTTTGGGAAATGGTGCCTTGAGTCCCAGCTACTTCAGCTCCAGCTGTAGCTAAAGGGGGCCAAGGCACAGCTCAGGCCACTGCTTCAGATGGTGCAAATCCCAAACCTTGGCAGCTTCCCTGTCATGTCTGCACAGAAGTTAAGAATAGAGATTTGGGAACCTCCACCTAGATTTCAGAAAAATGTATGGAAATGTCTTCATGTCCAGGCAGAAGTTTGCTGGTTGGGGGGTGATGTAGCCATCATATAAAACCTCTGTTAGGGTAGTGCTGAAGAGAAATGTGGGGTTGAAGCCACCATACAGAGTCCTCACTGGGCCTCTGCCTAGTGGAGCTGAGAGAAGAGGGCCACTGTCCTCCAGAACCCAGAATGGGAGATCAACTCACATCTTCCACTCTGAGCCTGGAAAAGCTGAAGACACTCAACACCAGTCCATGAAAGCAGCTGGGAATGGGGCTGTACTTTGCAAAGCCATGGTGGCAGAACTGTCAGAAACCATTAGAGTCCACCTCTTCCATCAGCCTGACCTGGAAGTGAGACGTGGAGCCAAATGAGATTATTTTGGAACTTTAAGGTTTAATGACTGCCCTATTGGATTTTGATCTTGCATGGGCCTGTAGCTCCTCATTTCAGCCAATTTCTCCCATTTGGAATGGGTGTTTTTCCTCAATATCTATACTTATATTGTATCTAGGAAGTAACTAACTTGCTTTTGATTTTACAGGCTCATAGGTGGAAGGGACTTACCTTGTCTCTGATGAGATTTTGGACTTGGACTTTTGAGTCAGTGCTGGATTGAGTTAAGACTTTAGGGGACTGCTCCACTCCAGATTGTTGACAGAACAAGACTCCGTCTCAACAACAAAAAACAAAAAAAAGAAAAAAAAGACTTTAAGGGACTGTTGAAAAGGCATGATTGTGTTTTGAAATGTGAGGACATGAGATTTGGAAGGGGCCAGGAGAAGAATGATATGGTTTCTCTGTGTCCCCACCCAAAATCTCATCTTGAATTATCGTCCCCATAATCTCACATACGAATAGTGGGACCCGATGGAGGTAATTTAATCGCAGGAGTAGGTTCCCCCAGGCTGTTCGTGTGATAATGAGTGTGTCTCACAACATGTGATGGTTGTATAAGCATTTGGCATTTCCCCAGCTTGCAATTTTCCATCCTGCTGCCTTGTGAAGAAGATGCCTCGCTTCCCTTTTCCCTTCTGCCATAATTAAAAGTTTCCAGAGGCCTCCCCAGCAAAGCATAATTTTGAATCGATTAAGCCTCTTTTCTAAATAACTTACTCAGTCTTGGATATTACTTCGTAACAGTGTGAAAACTGACTAATACAGAGTTTTCTTCTAATATTTTAACATGATACATTTAGATTAATGTAACTATGTATTTATTTCTAAGATGGAGTGTGACTCTGTCACCCAAACTGGAGTGCAGTGGCATAATCTCAGCTCACTTCACCTCTGCCTCCCAGGATCAAGCGATTCTCCTGCCTTAACTGCTGAGTACCTGGGAATAAAGACACGTGCCACAACGCCCAGCTAATTTTTGTATTTTTAGTAGAGATGGGGTTTTACCATGTTGGCCATGCCAGTCTTGAACTCTTGACCTCAGGTGATTTGCCTGCCTCCACCTCCCAAAGTGCCAGGATTACAGGCCTCAGCCACCATGCCTGGCCAAGATTAATATAAATATGTAATTTAATGATGTATTTGAAAAGTTCATGGTCATACAAACACAATACATACACAACAGCCCAGCAAAGACACATACATGTGCCCATGCCAAAATGCATGTATATTTAAACATCACACCAACACACCCATTTGTTTCATATTATTCTAATTATTTAATTGAATTTAAATTGTGTTTGCAGTTTGAGGTTGTAGTACAAAATAATATTTTTCTATGTGTCTGTCTGCCTATTCCAATATTAAAATACAAATATATTTCAATTCGTGTTTTGGCAAAACCGAATGTAAATGCAATTATTGGCATATATGGTATTTAAATGTATAATAGTATTTAATTTTAAATATCAGTCTGTTATTAATGAATAGAATAATAAGACAAACTTCACTTTTTAAATTGTATTACATTATTTGTTGAATTAACATTATGGTTTTAAACTAGGCAGGATAAATTTTTTTTATTTGAAAAGTTGTGAAAAAACATTTTATGGCATGAATATTTAATACAAACTCTAGTCCTTATTTGCCAATATCCTTTATAATAGAGAACATCCAGCAATATGAAACTGAACCCAGCTCATGCTTTCCAGGAGTCACTCACAATGGCAGCTTCCTAGAGGGTGGTCAGAGAGTGTGCAAACACATGGGGATTTGGGCTTCATCATCAAAGCACTAGTGAGCCCCAGGGCTGAGCACACAGAGGGCAGCAGTAGCTGTGGAGCCCACTCTGTGGTACTTAGGGAAAGGAGGGGATTGGATGGGGGTGATGTCTGCAGGACCCTAGAAAAGGGTGAGGAGGGCAGATAATCTGCAGGTAGATGAGTATATTCTAAGAATGGTCATCCTCCTAAACTTGGTTGGCTTCAATGATTATGAAGAGAAGAGAAGTGATTCACCACACATGGAGGACAGAAAGTAAAGGGACTTTCTGTTTCCTCCCTGGAGACTTAGGAAGATAAAAGGCTTTCAAAGAAGAAAGGAAGGTGAAGAAACAGTCTGCAAAACAGGACATTAGAAGCCAACCAAAGTGGAGAACAAGAGTCTTTAAAGTGCTGTTTAATTTCCACGAACAGTAGATAAAACAAAAAGAAACAAAACACCATGCATATGCTGAGTTAAAGTAAGAAAACCTATGCGATTGTTTGACTCTTACAGCACATGAACACAAAACTCTTTTATTCGGGGAAACAGAGTTTGTATTGAGGATTCGCATTTTTTAAGACTGGGTCTCACTTTGTCACCCTGGCTGGAGTGCAGTGGCACAATCACAACTCACTGCGGCCTCAACCTCCCAGGCTCAGGAGACCCTCAAGCCTCAACCTTCCAAGTAGTTGGGACCACAGGTAGCACTACACCCAGCTATTTTTTTTGATAGAAAGGATCTCACTATGTTGCCAGGCTGTTGTAAAATTCCTGAGCTCAAGTGATCTGCCTGCCTCAGCCTCCCAAAGTGCTGGGATTACAGGTGTGGTTTTTTAAATTTTACTCTTTTAATGATAGTATTATTTCAAATGAATATAATATATAAAGAATCTATTTTAAAAATTGTACTGAGAGATCATTGCTAGTGTTATTCAGAAAATATGCAACATTAAAAGTTGAATTAAATCCCTGTTCTAAGTTAATGTTTTGTAGGTAAAAGAATCCATGGAGTTAAAAGGAAGAAATGGTGAGAGATCCTGGGAAAGCCTTTTGCTTGACCAGGTCAAGAATCACCAAAGTTTAAAAGGAAACCACAGCCTCCCAGCCTCCTGATGTGGAGCTGCTTCCTAAGAGAACCCTCGTGAACTGAGCACCCCCGGTGTCCTGAGCGTCCCCTGGTGGTTCTGAGTGCCCCTTTGTGTCCTCAGGGCCACCTGGTGTTTCTGAGCACCGTTTGGTGTCCTGAGCGCCCCCTAATGGTCCTGGGCACTCCTTGGTGATCCTGAATGCCCCCTGGTGTCCTCAGCGCCCCCTGGTGGTTCTGAGGGACCCTGGTGTCCGGAGCGCCTCCTTGTTTCCTGAGCGCATCCTGGTGTCCTGAACACCCCCTGGTGTCTGGAGCACCCCCTGGTGTCCTGAGCACCTCCTGGTGGTTCTCAATGCTCCCGGCTGTCCTGAGCATCTCCTGCGCTCCCGAGTTTGCCTTTGTTGTCCTGACCGCCCCCTCGTGTCCTGAGCGCCCCCTGGTGGTTGTGAGCAACACCTACCATGCAGTTCACTCCTCTCTCCCTGCAGAGATTTTTGTGTCTGGGCTCACACGGATGTTCCCTCTCCTGTGTCCCTCACTGTAATATACAGCCTTGTCCTTGGCTTTCAGATTGGTCATTTTAAGGTAGACTGCACTTGAAAGGGTGTTGTTTGGGACTGTTAATTTACTTATACTCATGGAGAGTAACCCTGAGAACTCCCACTTGTTCACTCACTGTTGCCACCCACACCAATCCCTGTCATGAAATCTGCTGGACCAAGCTCATGCTTTAGTCAGTAAAGGTGAATCCAGAGGCTTTGCAGGAGAGTCTCAGAGAAACCCTGGGCAAACCATTTTCCCTCTGACTCCACCAGTGAACTTCACTCAGGACTTCTGCAAACACAGAGGAAGCCAACTGAGAAGAGCCCATGAGGAGCAGCCACAGCTGGACCTGATTCACAAGGGACCGTAATATTGAGGATGATGAGAAGGGAATCCCAGATCAGTGCAGACCCCATGGTGTGGACACTGAGGAAGGGAACATACATGGGGTGGCTCCTCACCAGGCCTGAAAGAACGGGGATGAGCTGCGTTTCATGAGGAGGGGAGGAGACACATTTCCACGTCTTTTTGTGGTCATGTGTGCACAACTCAGCATTGCTCATCCATCCTCTGGTCTGCATTTTAGGGAGGCCAAGGTCAAAGTATGCCCGGGTCTGGATGCACAGGGTTAATCTGCCCATTACTCTTTCTTATTCTCTAATGTGGGCACTGCTGAGGAATCTTCATAGTTGCAAACATTATCAACAAATAAGTCCAGTAAGAACATGAGGAATACATTTCCAGAGAAAATGGACATCTGTCAGTAATCGGTGCTTTTGGAGCTGCAAACCCCTGTTCTTGACAATAAGGCAAAGTTAAATTACAATGCAAAATTATAATTACAATGCAAAAAATGCATTTCAGGGCTGGGGTTTATAATTATCATTATCTTGAGATCATTTTGCAACAAACAGTTCAACATTAGATATATGTACTTGTGTAAGGAAAAAATGTGGAAATGCGTGTACGTATCTGAGTGAAGAGTTCTCATGGAGACATATCTGATTGTTTGAGACAGGAGTCCACATGAGAAAATGTCTTTTTTCTGAGGAAAGAGTAAATGTAAGGACATATGTGGTAGTCTGAGGAAAGAGTTCATGTGAGGACATGTGTGTTTGTCTGAGGGAAGAATCCACATGAGTAAAGGTGTGTTTGTCTGAGAGAAGGGTCCGTATGTTGACAGATGTGTGTACCCATCTGAGGGTAAATGCTCATTCAGGGACAGCATATGCCTGAACTGAGCTGAAGTTTGGGGAAAATCTTTCTCAACCAAGGAAAGAAAATAATCTTCTGGGTTATTTGCTTGTCATTAATAAAAAACCTGGCTAATGTAGAAAATTGATTTTTTAAAATAAAAGATCTTTAGTGAATGGAAGCATCTTATATGAAAATGAGGAAAATTATTTCATTCTTAGTTTCATGCATCTCCTGACATCCCCACACTCACAAATATGTTGTTAGATAATTTTATACAGTCTGCATTTAATCCAAGGTTTAATGAACAGCTAAATATTTTTTTAAATTGTATATATTTGGTTTTGTATTTTTATCACAAAATTATGATCTTAGACAAATTAATTGTGTCATATCTCAACCATGGCATATGACTAAATACAGTTTTACTCTTCTTAAACGGTACATTTTTTGCTTATTTTATACCCACTTCTCTAAATTCCTGGAATATCCTCTATCTGTTTACTTGGCTATAGTTTGGGCTTTTACTGAATTTCAAATAAATGAAATTATACAGTGTAATTGAAATGACTTTACTGAAGAAAGTTGAAAATGAAATTGCTGACCTAAGTAACTTTGCAAATGAGGAAATTATGTATTGCGGGATCTGGCCAGCAGCCCACAATGCAATGGGGCTCTCTCTTTGTTCCCAGGCAGATTGGCAGGTTGAGAAATAATAGACACACACAAGACAGTGAAAGCTGGGTCCAGGGGGGTCACCACCTACTGGTCCCACAGTGCCAACAATGCACTGGATGTACCAGCATTTATTATTAAGTTTAGTGAGGGTGGGGGTAGGTCAGTGAGGGATTTAGGGTCATTTGATTATGAGGTGAGATGGTGACATGGGGATGAAGTAATTCTTTAACATAACATTTGTATGTAGAAGTACAGTACACAGAGATAAGAATTTACAATATAGTGTGTGCGCCAGTAATTTCTAACAGAGCCTTAAAACAGAAACACAATCTTTCCATAACCTATGATTAGCAAGGTATTAATCAACAGTAACAACTGCAACAAAAGCTGGTTACAAACAATCCACGGAAACAGGACGTGAAGCTAGACAACCAGTTAGACCAGAAATTCTCAGAAGGGAGTATGCCTTAACCCTAAAGAGGCCTAGAAGAGCCGTGGCAAGATGAGGGTGTTTATAGCCCTATCTTATCCATATGGACAGGTGCCCCCTATGCATCCGTTTATAGGCTCTCCACAAGGGTCGCATTCCATTCCCAGAGCTATGAATATCTGCTTTTCTGGGATAGGAATCTTGGTGATGTGAAACCTCCCTGATTGCACGTCCATTCATAGGCTCTCTACAGGGGAAAGCACATCACGTGCTGTTGGCTCATTCTGGCAGTCCAACCTGGCATTGTCTTTACACAATCCTGCATGCAATTTTGTATTTACAATAATCAGGAGCATTTCATCTTTTATTCCGTAGCAATAGTTTCAGGGGGTCTCCCTACAATTATGTAAGTTTAAAGTGTAAAGAAATTGCACATAAGCACTCTATTCTAGTAGATAAGCATGTTTCAAACAAGGGTACCACTTTACATCTCTGATATTGCTATGCATGTTTCCTGAAATTGTGCAGCTAAATAATAAAATGGCATACGGTGGTATGGGGTTCCTCACTTTGCAGTGGGTATTATGGACACTCAAGGAAGGAAGGGTAGAAAGGTCCATGTAGTAACATTGTTGGCTGGAGACACCAGTGTATTCTCATTTTCAAGTTAATAAAGTTACAGAAGATTAGATATATAAATAGTTTCAATGAGTCCATAAACATGGGTTCATATAAACATGCACATTTACTAGGCCAGTTGGTGGAGATGTCCTAGAAGTACTTATACCACATTAACAACACACAGAGCCAGTATCACAATTTTTTATTTAATACCATTCTTTAACATCAGAAACAAGCAATATTTAACAATATCAGTGATTATATATATATATATATGAAAAAGGTAATATGGAAAACGAGCTTAGAATTTATTGTAACATCAGGAAACAGGGAAGTGTTCAAAAACAAAAGAATGAGGTGTGCTGTAAGGATGCAGCATCCAAACTAAATGAGCTCCCAGCACCTAATAAAGTTGTGGTGATTTGAACAATAAAATGAATAATGTAGCATGGATCTTCTTCAGAGTATGAAATAGACATCCATAAACCAATATGGATATTAATAGATGATTAAATAAAGAAATAATGGGAAGAAGAACACATCTCCTTACAGAAGTACTCCAAATATCTCAGGTGGATAGTCCTCCAATCAAGTAGGTGAAGTTTAAACACTCATGAGTTGATTGTGGGCTGAGATTAGAGACATGCAAAAAAATCACTATTAGTGTATTTTATAATGATATTTCAGATATAATGTCAAAGACATGATCTTTAAGGAATAAAATTATACATTTTTTACCTAAATTTTTAAACACACACATACATACACACACACACATTTTTCCACAATACACACTGATAAGGGAGACAAAGGCAACTAGAGACTTGGAGAAAATACTTCCAAATCACATATTTGTTAAGTTATTTTAATTTGTTAAAAGATTTTTATAATAAATATGCAAGTATACTTACAACTAATCAAAAGAAAGCAATGCAGTTAAAAATGAACCAAATATCAAGAGAGGGATCTCACCAAAAATTATATGAAAATTGTTAAGTATGAATTTTTTATTAGGAGCATGTGCATTTAAACAGAAATTAGATGCCATTACTCACCTATTAGAATGGTTAAAACACACAATTCTCATAATGATAAATAGCAATATGAATGTGGAAAACCAAGAACTATAATGCATTGATAGTGGGAATTCAAAACGCTACATTCACGAAATGAGATATTTTTGGTTCTTTTTTTTTTTTTTTGAGACCGAGTCTGGCTCTGTTGCCCAGGTTGGAGTGCAGTGGCGTGATCTCGGCTCACTGCAAGCTCCGCCTCCTGGGTTCATGCCATTCTTCTGCCTCGGCCTTCCAAGTAGCTGGGACTACAGGCGCCCACCACCACGCCCGGCTAATTTTTTGTATTTTTTACTGGAGACGGGGTTTCACCATGTTAGCCAGGGTGGTCTTGATCTCCTGACTTTGCGATCTGCCCGCCTCAACCTCCCAAAGTCCTGGGATTACAAGCATGAGCCACCGCGCCCAGCCTATTTTTGGTGTTTTTTAATAGATAAAAAGGTGGAGTTAAAATGTGAACTTGTGTCTGTGTTCCAAAATATTTACAACACTGACTCAGAAATTGATGTTTACAAAGATACCTTCAGAGGAAATTCTATATCAGCTTTATTCATTTGATTCATTCTCCAATCCCTGAAATTTGCTTACAGACTAAAGGTATGAAAAATCTTCCAAATAACTAAAATTTCTCAAATACACATTTATATTGTTCCTTCTCGTTAATGACTTAATATCATTTTCTAAGAAAGTCTTCAATCTAATAATCTTTGTCATCTCCTCCATGCCAGCACAGCTGCCTCCTTCCTGGGGTTTTTGACACTCTCAGGATGTGGGTTTTCACACTGTGTCTCTCACACAGCAATACACGGCCATGTCCTCAGATCTCAGGCTGCTCAGCTCCATGTAGGCTGTGCTCGTAGGCATGTATGTGGTCATGTTGACTCTGGCCTGGATGTTCTGTGCATAGCCTGTGTTACCATTGCCCGCGATGATCCATCTAATCCACTCAAGGCCTTGTCCATGGGCTTGTTGCACTCACTGCATAGCAGAGCTTGTAAAGCCTTGTAGGAGACCTTCACTGAGGACCAGGCTTCTTCACCTCAGCCCCAGACTGCACTAGCCGCACCTGGGAGTGAGCACCTGTGGGGAGGACACAGAAGTGGATGAAAGCCCCTTTGACTGGACTTAATCCCCTTCTCATCACTGGGACCTGGGAGCCCCTTACCTGTGGCTGCTGCCACCAAGAAGACGATCCTCCAGGTCCAGTCCATGGTGAGGAGCCGTGCTCTCAGAGGATTCTCTAGAGGAGGGATACGGTTGTTGGGTGATGCTTTCAGAGCACAGACATACCCATATTTACCTCAGTGGATCTCAGGTTATTTGCATATTCATGAGATAGAGCATTTCATAGCTCAAAGTTTGATCCATGATGAGAAAGGGAAGCTAAATGACATATCAGCCATACAAGAGTGTGATACTGATGTTCCATGCCCTAATCCTGCTTCTGGACATGCATGCCTTGCTCTATTGATGAACGTTTGTGGACAGAGGTTCTTGCACTGAGGAATATGCCCCCCTCAGAACATGTTTCTCACACATTTCTCCCATCTGAAATGGGAGCATTTATCTAATGCCTGTACCCCCATTGTTTCTTGGAAGTAACTGACTTGTTTTTCATTTTACAGGTTCCTAGATGGAAGCGACCTGCCTTGTCTCCAATGTGACTTTGGACTTGGGCATTTGAGTTAATGCTGACATGAGTTAAGATGTTGGGGTACTATTGGGAAGGCATGATTGGTTTTGAAATGCAAAGAGGACATAAGATTTGGGAGGGGCTGGGGTGGCATGATCTGGTTTGGCTCTGTGTCTCTTGGATTATATTGGACCTCTTCCATCCTGGAAAAGGCAGAGGTTTGTCCTCACTGAAACAGACACTTACTCCACATATGGGTTTACCTATCCTGCATGTAATGCTTCTGCCAAGACTGCCATCTGTGGACTCATGGAATGCCTTATCCACTGTCACAGTATTCCACATAGCATTGCCTCTGACCAAGGCACTCCTTTTACGGCTAAAGACGTGTGCCAGTGGGCTCATGCTCATGGGATACACTTGTCTTACCATGTTCCCCATCAACCTGAAGCAGCTGGATTGACAGAAAAATTGAATGGCCTTTCACAGTCACAGTTACAATGCCAACTAGGCTGCAATACTTTGCAGGGCTGGGGCAAAGCTCTCCAGAAGGCCGTGTATGCTCTGAACCAGCATCCAATATATGGTACTGTTTCTCCCATAGCCATAATTCATGGATCTCGGAATCAAGGGGTGGAAGTGGAAGTGGCACCACTTACCATCACCCCTGGTGATTCACTAGCACAATTTTTGCTTCTTGTTCCCATGACATTACATTCTGTTGGCCTAGAGGTCTTAGTTCCAGTGGGAATAATGCTGCCATCAGGAGACACAACAACAATTCCATTACACTGGAAGTTAAGATTGCCACCTGGACACTTTGGGCTCCTCCTACCTTTAAGTCCACAGGCTAAGAAGGGAGTTACAGTGTTAGCTGGGTGGCTGACCTGGACTATCAAGAAGCAATCAGTCTATTTCTCCACAATGGAGGTAAGGAAGAGTATGTATGGAATACAGGAGATCCATTGGGGTGTCTCTTAACATTACCATGCCCTGTCATTAAGATCAATGGGAAACTACAACAGCCCAATCCAGGCAGGACTACAAATGACCCAGACCCTTCAGGAATGAAGGTTTGTGTCACTCCACTAGGAAAAAAAGCATGACCTGCTGTGATGCTTGCTGAAGGCAAAGGGAACACAGAATGGGTAGTAGAAGAAGGTAGTCATCAATACCAGCTACAACCACGTGATCAGTTGCAGAAATGAGGACTGTAATTGTCATCAGTATTTCCTTATTCTTTTGTTAAAAATATGTTTGTCCAGGTATATGCTTGTACTAAGAAAATTCCTTCATTTTATTTCTTTTTCCTTTATCATGTGATATAAAATTTATTGACTTCATATCAGCATTTAAGTGTTCTTAACTTTACCTAATAGCATTTGGGTTGGGGATTGGTGCATTTCTTGTTGTACAAAAGATAGTTGTATTACATTAGGTGTAATTATGACCTTATTATTGTCTTTATTTGAAGATTATGTATGATCTCAGGAGATTCATATGGGTTCAAGTTGACAAGGGGTGGACTTGTGATGGTTAATACTGAATGTCAACTTGATTGGATTGAAGCATGCAAAGTATTGATCCTGGGTGTGTCTGTGAGGGTGTTGCCAAAGGAGATTAACATTTGAGCCAGTGAGCTGGGAAAGGCAGACCCGCCCTTAATCTAGGTGGGCACCATCTAATCAGCTGCCAGTGTGGCCAGGATATAAAGCAGGCAGAAAACGGGAAAAGACTAGACTGGCTTAGCCTCCCAGCCTACATCTTTCTCCTGTGCTGGATGCTTTCTGCCCTTGAACATCGGACTTTAAGTTCTTCAGCTTTGGGACTCCGACTGGATTCCTTGCTCCTCAGCTTGCAGGTGGCCTACTGTGGGACCTTGTGATTGTGTGAGTTTAATACTCCTCAATAAACTCCAATATATACATAATATATAATATAGATAATATATATGCTATATATATTATCTATATATAGTATATATACTATATATAATATAATATATATGTATTATATACATTATATTATAATATTATATATGTATTATATACATATATACATATATAATATTATATATGTATTATATACATATATACATATATAATATTATATATGTATTATATACATATATACATATATAATATTATATATGTATTATATACATATATACATATATAATATTATATATGTATTATATAATATATACATATATAATATTATATATGTATTATATAATATATAATATAATATATAATAATAAAATATATATTATATATTATAGTATATAGATAATATATAGTATATATTATCTATATTATATATATTATATTATATATATATATTTATATATATATATATATACTGTTGTAGTTTCCCATTGATCTTAATGACAGGGCATGTTATATATATTATATATACATATTAGGGTTCTCTAGAGGGACAGCACTATATATATGTATAGTTTCCATAGTCTGTGGTGTAGACTAGGTGAAATGGACTTTACAACCTCCTGAAGGGTAACACCCAGACTGTCACCTGAACTTCCTGAAATCCTGTGCCCTGGGGATTGGACAAACCTTAAAACCAAAGCCACTGTTAAGTTAGCTCAGTCTTTGATTGAGCATGGCAATCTGCCTCTACTTGACTTCCAGGGGTGGGTGAGGGAGAATTCCTGCCTGGAACAATGTCACATTACAAAGAATTTTCACAATGCTCATGAGACATCTCGGACCTTCCATCAGAAGCGTTCAGGATGGCAGGAGACTGGACATGATGAGCAAACATGGGGATAGGAGGAAGGAAACAGAGAATGGCAGGAGGTGACAGCTGACAAGGCCTTGTTTTCTCAGATGCTGAGCATGAAATGAAGCATTTATGATGAAGGAAACAGAACAGATGTATGCTACAATATTAAATATAAAACAGTAAATTACAGCAGGTGGCTTCACAGCAGCTTAGACACAGCAGAGGAGAAGAGGATGGAATTGGAAGATCGATGCTCAGGATGGATGCAGAGTGAAGCCGAGGACCCGTCAAAGAGGATTTGGGAGTTGCAGGCTCTGGGAGTGGACCCACCCCAGAAAGAGAGAAGGAGAGGGATGGGAGGAAGAAGGAATGTTTGAAATTACTCCTTAGAGAACCAGGACAGCCCCTTGGGCCAAGCAGCCCATGACCCTTGCAGCCTCAGAGGTCCAGACTCCCGCCTGGCCTCACGTGCTGGTTGGTCTTGTCCCTGCCAGGCCAGAACCCTCCTCAGAACCCAGAGCCCCCACAGCTCTCCCTCACCCTATGCCCAGGACATGTCTCCTGTGCTCTCTTCTCTGACCCACAGGTGGGAGTTTACACCTGCTCGAGTGGCCTCGGCATCCACACAAACAACCTGGTAACAGTTGTCCTGCTCCCTCCACCTGGCACAGCTTGGATCTCCCACAGTGCAGGCCCCGTGTTTAGGAGTGATTAGAACACACAGAAGGACAGTTCAAGACAACAGGTGCTGAGGCAGGCAGATTTGGAGGATTTAAGTGCTGATGTTCTTGAAAGACCATTTCCATGGGGTTAATGGTGGTTTCTCTTGGTGAACTGTTGGCTTGTGTTTTTGATATTGTTGTTGCTCTAAATAGTGTTTACCTGACTTCAATATGAACTCTATTGGTCGCAATCTTTGTTAAAATATGTATCATTCTAAAAGTTCACATGGCATTAGATTTTTTGCTCAAACTACCTATAATATTTCTCCAACAGAGTGCACATTTGCCTTCCTTCTGCACATACCTCCGCCCCCTGCCCTGAGCAGTGTCCCAGCGGGTCCCATCTGTTTAGGGGGTGGGGCAGGAGACACAGGCCCTGACACAAGGTGGGGCTGTGCCAAGCACGGTGGTCTTGCATGGGCACTGAGTGGGTGGGCCCTGGAGAGAGGGGAGGTCATTCCCCCAGGGAAGCCCCCAGGCCACAGGGGAGAGGTCAGCTGGAGCATGAGGTGGCGGGCAGAGATGCATAAAGGGTGGGACGGGGCCTGCTGCTCTATCAGCAAAACCCCTCACACCCGAAGGACACACAGGTGGAGGGCATTGTATTCACTGACCTCACACTCACTGTCCATTAGCGTTCACCCACAAAATAATAGAATACACTGAGAGAGGCACAGGAATGGATTGCTCACATCTTTATGACAGCTGAATGGAGGAAATTTCTAAGCAGGTTCAGAGAAAGGATATCAAGCTGTGTTTGGAGAAAGCGGTGGGAATTCTAAACAATATCTATGGAAGCAGAACATCTAGAACCACAGATGTATTCAGAAAAATGCTAGATCTCAGTACTACCCTAGAATATCAGCGGTTTTCTGTGGATGGTATGGGAAGGGTGATTTCTTCCGTTGGGTGGGCTTTGCCTTTGAAATTCTCTGTGACATATCTACACTGCATTTTAAAAGTCAATATTATTGTGAATTTTAATTTAAAATAAAATGTTATCTCATTCGGTTATTTATACATTTAACTTCCATTTTCCTTTACAATAACTCAGCGACACACCTAGCCCTGTTTTACACCTGGACCAGCCTGTGCTGCTACAAGCCTGGTTTCTCTTCCTCATCACGACTTACTCAGCTTTCCTTCCCATTTCAGTTCAAGGAATTGTGGGGGCAGGAAGGAAGGGGGCAGCTGCCACTCACGGAGCTCACACTAAATGCCAGAGAGCTTGCCCCGCACATCTACCTATTTTTCTAGTTGAATTTGCAGCAATCAACCTCAGGGATTCATTTTCCCACATATGGGAAGCTTGGCCCCAGGTAGGGGGATTTGCTTGGTGGGGTATTTGAACCCAAGTTCCTCTCACTGCAAAGCCCACAGCACCCCCGTGAGGAACAGACAGGGAACAGGGAGTAGCCCTGGATCACCCTAAACTGACTTCGGGTTTAGAGAAGGACAGACTACCTGGGGAATGAGGAAGCTCATTGCTCTGGAGTTCTCTTCTGGAGAAATGTCATGAATGTGCCCTGTAAGGAGCTGGTGGCAACTTCCGTTAATTCCGGGACCAGCAACCTCAGGTCAAGAGCCAGATGCTCACTCAGGTCTCTCCAGGCCAGAGGTTCTGGCCAAGTTTGGGATCCCAGCGGAGTCTAAGAAAATGTGGAAGGCACCAAAATGTGTTTTTGAAGATTTATTTCAGAGCGAGCATCAGTGACCTACAAGAACCTGGACAGAAGCGAAGCCAGTGCCTCCCGTTTCCCCCATGATGTGAGACAGGACCCTGTGCCTCCTGTGGACTTCAAGAAATGTGGACTTGAGCTTTGCCATCTCTTCCCTTGATGCTGTTCCATAGATTTTGCTGTTATAGTCTCTGTATCTTTACAGGGATCAGGAGGCTGAATTAGTCTTATTCAGGGTTAGTAACTGTCCATTCCTTAACAGTGGTGGTCCTGATAGTTCACACATTTGTGGCCATCCCAAAGAGCAGTGCAATTATGAAGGTGTAAATACGACCAAAGACCACTCTCAGATACATCACTGATTGTTGGCTTTGTTTGACCGAACGTGTTCTTTTTGGAGGTGGCCCGCTGTTGACACTCCCACCAGCACCTCTTCTTAGGCACAGTGGAGGATCCCAGCCTATATGGCAATGGCAGTTCCTTCTGTTGTTGCACACCCCTCTATGACTGCACTTCTCAGGGCGACAGTCGTAGCCCAGTGAAGTGATAGTCGCATTGCACCTGGTGTTATTACAGAAGTTTCCATGAACACAAGGAGTGCCATCTATCACATACCCAACATCAGTTGTGTCTGTTGCACGGTGTTCATCCAGTCCAAAACACTGAAATCCTCCTCTCACTGAGTGATGGAATGAAACATGTTCCTGCAGCCGGGGAAGATGGGTCACATTGGTACACTGCAGTCTTCCACAAAACTTATCTATTCCTGCAAAAGCCTGGTTGTTGAGAGCTGTTTGTTGTCGAGTACAATGTCCAAATCGGTAACTTTCAAGATTTATGTCATAGCAGACCTCAGGAGCCTCCTCAGCACTGACACCAAAGAACACCTTGCAGCGCACATTGCGGTCAGTGCAGTTCCCATGATAGCAGTAGCCTTCTTCAGTGCACGGGGTTCCATCTTGCGTATAAAAGTTTGCGGGGCATGTCACGGTGGTCCCGTGACAGTACTCTGGAAGGTCACATATATTTTGGATAGGTCTGCAGAGAGTCCCTGGTGGGGAGTAGCTGCAGTTTGTACAGCACTCTCCTATATGACAGATGCTCCCCGGTGTTAAGCGACAGTCACTTCGGCAGCAATAACTGGCATAACACTACTTGAAGGAGCCACAGTCACATTCCTCCCTCCCATCCGCTATGAGGTTTCCACAGCGAACCATTGTCATGGTTTCATTATACACAGGAGCAAGTGCTTCGAAAACACACCGGGCTGAATGTACAAAACAATTTTGTGCATGTCCATAAGAACAGTTACTGAACGCATCTGTCATCCCAGGATATTGCTGCATAATGCAGAAGGCCCTTTTCTGACATGTGCAGTAGTTATCATCACCAGTACTTCTCACCAGTACTTCTCATCAGTGTCTGGGCTGTTACGACGGCTACTAATAAATAATGTCTGCCTAGAGTACCAATGTGTAATAGGCCTAAATGTGTACAGAAGCTATACCTTTGTGGTTCATAGTTACATTCATGTGGCGCCTCTTTAATAAGTAGTGTGGGTGAATGAACACGAAAAGTATCAAAAAAGGTTGTTCTAAAATAGGTAAACATTGCACTCTGAACTCAATAGTCATTCACAGGGGCTGGGTCACAATTATTATATATGGTCAAAAGATAAATATAGTACCGCAGATCAATATTTTGAACAATGCTGTCAATGAGACTGAACATCTGGACCATCTCCTTGGAACAAGTTGTAATATTGTCATCTACACGACAATATGAATTGGAACATTGAACGTGGCCTTTTATATTGCCTCTATGAGAACTATACAGCAAATTAGATATCCTGGGATTCATGCTGTCATTTGCTTCAGAGAACAGGGGGTCTGTCTCCTCATTGTCACCATCTCTAAATGTGGGCCCCGTTGCGTTGGGCTCGGCCACTATCTGAGAAACAACATGTTCAAGCCTGCGGGAATCCTGGAGGGGTTTGATTTCATAGGCAAGGTCGTCCAGCTTCATGATGCCTCTGAGGCCCCCACAGCACATGTCGACGGTGACCATGGACAGAGGAACCTCCTCCAGGTAGCTGAGATAGTAGCAGTCTGGAGGGATGTAGGGGTCATCCATCTGCAAGGCTCCTTGGTCATCCTGAGTTGTCACCAGCAGATGTCTGGGCCAAAGAAGGTGTTTCCTCCGCATGTGAATGATGTGTCTTTGACCCCCAAAATGCAGGCTGTAGGACAGCCAGCCAAGAAACTGAAGGTCTTTGCCATGGTGCGTCTCCTTCCTGGGAATCACCACCTCGGAGGATGCGTAGTGCCACGAGGGATGGCCTTGAGAACACCGGACTGGAGTCAGGAGCACCCAGAGCCCCAGCAGCAAGAGGGGGGCCCTAAGGGTGACCCGCGCCTCTGCCTGCCTCATGTCCCAGCCCAGGGATAGTCATCCAAAGACAATGGGAAAGGAAAGGACTGTCCTCGGCAAAGCCAGGCCCCAACCAGCTGCGGTGGCTGCGTCCCTCCCAGGGAGACCCTGACAGAGAACAAAGGGCCTCCCCAGGCTCCCACACCACACGCCGGGGCACCTGGACTCCGGGAGAGAATAAGGTAACAGTCCCAGGGCGGGGCAGGGGGTGGGCCTGGACAGGATGGCAGCTGCTGCACTGCAGGATGAGGCTGAGGGTCACGGCTGTGAGGGCTCATCGGGAAGGGAAAAGGGAGAGGGAAGCAGGGCTCTGTCTCTTTTACCACTGTCAATCTTTTCTGTTGCTTTCTGAATCTACAAAGTACAATGATGTGTGTTCAATGCCCTCGCATCACCCATGTTATTCTCGGTCACTCTGTGGGTTAATAGTGCTCCTTTCTGTGGCTCACATTGCTTACTCCTTCGTCATGTGGAGGTAGATACTGCCAATATTTTCCTTGGGGTTTGAATATTTTTCTACTCTTAATAAGTACCCATGTCTTATCCTTTTTGTTGTTGTTTCATTTTGTTGTGGCTTTGAAGTTTTGTTTGAAGTTACCATATTGTGAAAGGAAAATATCTTGGGCCCCGTCAAGCTGGGAACCACTCAGGGCAAATCTGCCTCCCAGTCTATTAAAAGTTGTCCCTCTGGTCACAGAGATAGATGCATATTCTCATGGCCTCCTTTGCAAACACTTATCAGAAACTGAAAAGAATGCAACCATCTGTCTCTCACCTACCTGTGACCTGGAAGCCCTGAGTGGGGAGGACTTGTTTTGAGTTGTCTCAGCCTTTCTGGATGGAACTAATGTCCTTCTTACTTATATTGATTGATGTCTCATGTCTCCCTGAAATGTGCAAATCCAGCTGTGCCCAACCACCTGGGGCACATGTCATCAGGACTTCCTGAGGCTGTGTCACAGGTGTGTCCTCAACCCTGGCAAAGAAAACTTTCCAAATTAACTGAGATCTGTCTCAGACTTCCTGGGTTCACAAGATCAACAGTTGGTATAGGGTAACTTTTTCTTCTGTGCTATGTTAAACCCTTGTGAATTATGATACTTTTTACTTAGTCCATCTATTGGGAACAGACACTATTCCTGACCCCATGAGAGCCCCAGGTGCTGTCCCTCCGATGCTTCTGTATGGTTCTCTCCTGGTCTTTGGTCATTTCTTCAGATGCAAGAGCTGATCAGTTCTCAGGGAAGGACACAGGGGGCCCTCTGTGGGTGTCTCATGTCTGAGAACAAATATTTCGTGTATTTCTCCCATACTGAGTCTTCTGTGTTCAGTCCTGATTACCAGATGGAAACCCCTGGGAATCCCAGGGCTGTGGGTCTTCTCTCAGAGCTGCAGGGTCAGGTCTGCGCTTGTTTTCACTCGGAGAGAGAGGGCCCTGTTTTCCTGCCTTCTCCTCTGTAGCAAGCTGTGATGTGGGATGCCTGAGGAGAGGGCAGAGCCCAGAGCAGATGTGAGACACCTGGAGGAGTTCATTGGCAACAGTAGCACTTGGGAAAATATGATTACTTATAATGTGACTGTACCATGAAACTCACTTAGCAATTATTATTTTTCACACATGTGTACAAATTCAAATACAACTGCATTAAGCAAACTTTAAGAGATATAAAGAGAGAAATAGAAAACAATATCAACATAAGAGAAGACCTTAATACCTCACTTACAATAATGTTTAGCAAATCCAGAAAGAAAATTCTTAAGCCTCTGAATTTGAACAACACTATTGGACAAATTCACCTGAAAGACAGTTATAGAACCTTCGAACCAAGAGCCATGTAATACACATTCTTCTCGAGCACACATTGAACATTCTCCATGATAGGTTATATGTTACATCATAAAATGAGCATTAACATTTAAAGAAGTAATGCTAACCATTCTCTCTTTCAAAAACTTGTGAAAAGTCAACCTTCCAAACTATTTCTGAGGCTACCATTACACTATTACCAGTAATATTACCATTAATAGACAAAGGCACCACAAGAAAATAAAATTATAGATCAATATCATTGGTAGACAAAAATTAACCACTCCAAATTTAGTAAACTAAGTTCTAAAGTTTTTTTAAAAACCATACACCATGATTAACTCAAATTTATTCTGAGTTGCACAGATGATTCAGTCTCCTCAAATCAATCAATTTGGTACACCACATTAAAAAACTAAAGAAAAAATATCTCAATAGCATTTCAACAGACATAAAAAAAAATTTGAAAAAATTCAGGGTTTCATTATAAAAACTCTGAACAAAGTAGGAAGACAGCAAAACAACTTGTACATAATAAAAGCCATTAAGAAAAGTCACAGCTATTGTTATACTCAATAGTAAAAGGTTAGAATATTTTGGTCTAATATCTGAAACAAGGCAAGAATAAAGCTTGAGGTATTACACTTCCAGGCCTCAAAATTTATTATAAACATAGAGTAATAAATCAGAATGGTATTGGCATAAATGCATACAGAGAGCTTAGATATAAACCCACATATTGATGGCCAGCTGATTTTCAGCATGAGAACCGGTGATATACAATGTCTAAATTATAGTGTCTTCCAAAGAGCATGTTATGAAAACTGGATTTTCACATGCAAAGAATTAAGAATTTTAGGATAGAATAAACACAAAAATTAACTCTAAATGCATTAAATATTTAAATCTAATATGTGTAATTGTAAAACTCCCACCCCTGAAAAAATTAGCAATCTTTTTCTGGATTTTACATTCAAAGCACGTACAAAAAATGCAGAATTGAACAAGTGGGACCAGATTTTACAAAAGATTCTGCAAAGCAACGAAATAATTCCAACTTACAGAATTGGATAATATACCATGTATCTGAAAAAGTGTTTATATCCAATATATAAATAAAACTTCTGTAACTCAATAGCAAAAATAAAAATAGCCTGATTTTAAAATAATTGGTTTTACACCTTTAACAGTATAAGAACCTAGAACTCAGGTTAAATGTTTTTCTCCATGGCTAATGATCTGTCATATGGTGTACTTAGCTGGACAATAATTTGTATTGATTTGACAAAACACTAATCCGGGTGGTGGTGTGAATTTTTTAATAGACATTATTAAAACTGTAACCAGTTGACTCTATGTTAGGTAGATTATCATGGATAACCAGCTTAGCCCTGAATCCAACAGAGCAGATCTGGAGAAGGTAAAACTCCAGGGTGATTAAGCAGCTTCAGCTCTTTCTGAGACTTCCAGCCTGCACTTACTGATGGCCAGCCCTGAGGATATTGGAGGTTTCCAGCCATCCCCCAAAATTGTCATCCCCTACATCGCACAGGAAAGTGGCATGTCCCTCTGCACTTTGTCACACCTGAATATCAGAGAGAAAGAGATTCTCCAAAATCAAATAATATTTATTTGAAAATGAGCATTGTAATGGGAATATGCATGGGCACATTTAGGTGGATAGAGGAAGACAAGTGTTTTAAAGGATAAATGAGGAGGCTTACATGAGCTGTTTTGAGACAACTATCCGGGGGTAGAAGAATCAATAACAAGGGTAGAATAAGTTTAAGGTTGGACAGGGAGTGGCAGGGCAGATATCCCCACAGTATTAATTCTCTTATTGTTGTGGTAGCCTTAGCCTTTGTTCAAGGTAGTTGTGCAGATAATTTGTGTGTGTGTGTGTGTGTGCGTGCATGTGTGTGAGAGTGTCACTCTGTCACTCAGGCTGGAGTGCAGTGGCACAATCTTGGCTCACTGCAACCTCTGCCTCCGGGGTTCAAGCGACTCTCCTGCCTCAGCCTCCCAAGTAGCTGGGACTACAGGCATACACCACCATGCCAGGCTATTTTTTGTTTTTTGTATTTTTTAGTAGAGACGGGGTTTCACCGTCTTGGCCAGACTGGTCTCCAACTCCTGACCTCAGGTGATCTGCCCACCTTGGCCTCCCAAAGTGCTGGGATTACAGGTGTGAGCCACCACGCCCGGCTGTGTAGAGTATTTTTATGGTAGTTCTTGTTATCAAGGATGTGTGCATGAGAACCCTCTATTCATGACCTTCTCGAGCTTCACCTGTAAAGTTTCTAACTCAAGTTGTTCTATTTTGATTCTGACAACTTTCACACCCTCTCCCTCACACCGCTAGTGAAGAAAGTTACTCTGTGAAGGTTTCTGAGAACAGGATTAGCTCCACATCCACATCCCACATTAACCAAACAAGCTTGGCCCCTTCAGTTCCCACTGGCAACTTGCATTTCCAGATAAGTCTCCATGCAACACATTGGAGGGTCCTGAGTGACGAGGAGTGAAGAAAGTCCCACCAGCCTCTCCCGCGTGACTGCAGCAGCCACAGCCTGAGACCCACCTGAGCGCCAGGAAAGGGCTTGAGGCCTGGAATTTTGACCACAGGGAAACATCTTCCTTTTCCAGAAAGCAGGAAAAGCAAACGGAAAAATGAGAACAACGACTGAAAAAGGAAGTAAATGGATTAGGAACAAAAGAAGCACCAGATCAGTGTTGATGCTGATTTGCATATTTAGTGTCAGAAGAAGGATCAGACGTGAAACCTGTGAGGTTCTACATGACACTGACCCTGGCCCAGCCTCTATCGTCTGTGATCAGGATCCGTAAAGACTGTTCCAGTCATGGAGGCTCACTGAGGTCCCTGTCCTGGGTCTGATTGGAGAAGACTCATCAGGAAACCCTGAGCTTACTCAGGGCTCTGATCGTGGTGACCATGTTTGAGGACTTTATATATATATATATATATATATATATATATATATATATATTTTTTTTTTTTTTTTTATTATACTTTAAGTTCTAGTGTACATGTGCACAACGTGCAGGTTTGTTACATATGTATACATGTGCCATGTTGGTGTGCTGCACCCATTAACTCATCATTTACATTAGGTATATCTCCTAACGCTATCCCTCCCCTCTCCCCACACCCCACAACAGGCCCTGGTGTGTGATGTTCCCCTTCCTGTGTCCATGTGTTCTCACTGTTCAATTCCCACCTGTGAGTGAGAACATGTGGTGTTTGGTTTTTTGTCCTTGTGATAGTTTGCTGAGAATGATAGTTTCCAGCTTCATCCATTTCCCTACAAAGGACACGCACTCATCAATTTTTATGACTGCATAGTATTCCATTGTGTATATGTGCCACATTTTCTTAATCCAGTCTATCATTGATGGACTTTTCATCCCTGTAAGCATCAATCTGCATTTTGTGCATGTGAGAATAGCTCTTCATATTAAAATAATCTCTTTCAAATACTTAGCGAAGACATTGTTAGGCAAAGAATTCTAAACTTAGAGAGGTTCCCTGGCGAAACTAAGACGTAGAGAAAGTCCTACATCCTGACAGGAAATCAGCCTCCATCTGCACCTGCCTCCGGGGCTGACTCCGATCAGTGGCTCCTGAGCGCCCCCTGCAGCTGATTCCACCCTGTGTTCCTGCAGGGAGATTTGTGTCTGGGCGCACAATGACCTCCCCTCACTGTGTCTCTTGCACAGTAATACACGGCCGTGTCCTCCACTCTCAGGCTGTTCATTTGCAGGTAGAGTGTGTTCTTTGAGTTGTCTCTGGAGATGGTGAATCTGCCCTTCACAGAGTCTGTGTAGTTTGTGCTACAACCACTACTACTAATGTATGAGACCCACTCCAGACCCTTCCCTGGAGCCTGGTGGATCCAGCTCATGTACCAGCTACCGACGGTGAATCCAGAGGCTGCACCGGAGAGTTTTAGGTACCCCCCAGGCTGGGCCAAGCCTCTCCCAGACTCTACCAGCTGCACCTCACAGTGGACACCTGCAAACACAGAGACACTGGTCAGAAACTCCCACACATATCCAGTGTTTCTCTCACTCATGTTCACTCACACTCAATCTCTTTAGTTCTCCATGAATCACCTTGTAAAATAGCAACAAGGAAAACCCAGCTGAGCTCAAACTCCATGGTGAGTCCTCTGTGTTCAGTGCTGATCACCGAATGGAAAGCCTCGGAATCCCAGTGCTGGGGCTCCTCTCCCAGAGCTGCAGGGTCAGGGCTAGGCTGGTTTTCATCAGCAGAGGGAGGCCCCTATTTCCATGTCCCCCACTATATAGCAAGCTCTGGGGTGGGACATCTGAAGAGAGGGCCGGGTTCCGTGCAGATGAAGTGTCCTGGGGGAGATTGGTAGTAATTCCATCATTCAGGAAAATATAAATTTATATTATGTGATTGTGCCTTGATTAACATTTAGCTCTCATAATCTGATTTTATTTTTACATATTTACACAATATATTTAATGCAGCTTTCAATGTTATATTTTACAGAATATAATTTACATAGAGAATACAGCAGTTGTGCAGTGCATCTAAGTTTACACGTCTAAACAAATTTAGTCCTATTATCTGGGCCTGTGCGCTAAACACTGGAGGAGGCAGCTCCCCTGAGACAACTCCAGGGCAGCGTGGCCCATGCCTAGTGAAGTCTGCAGGATTCCCCATCTGTTATGACAACTTTCTGTAATTTACCCAAATATGCAGAGGGAACCACGGTTCATGTGTGTGTATTTTCAGAAGTTAGTCATGTTTCTTCTGCCAATATCAGTCTTTTTATTGCTCCATTTTAACAAAAATATTCATTTATTTGTTATTGATTTATTCAAGTATAATAAATAAATAGTTAATTCAAATTTATAGTGAATGATTTGAAAAATGTAGACCTATGTTTGCAACAATTCACTCAGCACTTCAATTGTCTTGAATAATTAATCCCTAAATCTTTTCTTATTCCT
This sequence comes from Pan paniscus, assembly GCF_029289425.2. Taxonomy (NCBI): domain Eukaryota; kingdom Metazoa; phylum Chordata; class Mammalia; order Primates; family Hominidae; genus Pan; species Pan paniscus. The sequence continues at coordinate 37,294,850 of NC_073267.2, read as the reverse complement.
CTCAAATTTAACTCACATCCTCATTATTCACAAAACCATATTCTCAGAAAAATTTAAATGTTATTCATGTTAATTTTTAATAGTGGCATCTTGTAAAGTTTCTACATATGAATTATATAAAATTTACTCTTAATTCCTTAGCTTCTTTCACTCTGCACAATAACTTGAGAATTTATCCACACTTTTTTATGAGTGAGGCATGCCTTGATTTCAAGCTGCATTATATTCCAGTACATAAATATATGCCAAACTAATTGTTCACCAGTAACAAAAGGTGATTTGTTATCTCAGTTAATGGATTTTATGGAGAAAAGCAGGTACTCGGCAAGGGAATGCAAAAAATGAGTAAACTGTGATACTATCCTGACCTCGAGATCGAGACCATCCTGTGAATGGTGAAACCCCATCTCCACTAAAAATACAAAAAATTCACCGGACGTGGTGGCAGTCGCCTGTAGTCCCAGCTACTCAGGAGACTGAGGCGGGAGAATGGCGTGAACCCAGGAGGCGGGGCTTGCAGTGAGCCGAGATTGCGCCACTGCACTCCAGCCTGGGTGACAGAGTGAGACTCCGTCTCAAAAAAAAAAAAAAAAAGATATTATCCTGACCCCATTAACAACAAACGTACAAAACTGCAAATAAAGAAAAAACATTCAACATATCTGAGTTGATATCATAGAGGAAAAAAACCCCTGAAATCTCAGGAGAGAGGAGCCTGCAGAGAGAACCATATATTAGTGTACCTGAGGCAGATATTACTGGATGGTATTCAAGATAGGAGCAGGCTGACTTGGAAATATTGAGTAAGTTGCTGGAGGATGCATGTGCTCATACTGTTAGACTGTGAAGCTCCTAGTGCTTGCAGGCTTTTCCTACAGAATTATTATTAATTATTCTTTCTGAACTTTATGCTAATGATCAGGCCATGAGACCAAAGTTTATTTTGCAAACAATTCAGACGTATAATGATTACATTCTGACAAAAATCAGAACTGGAGAGAGAAAAATTATGTTTCAAAACATATCATACACTTGTCTTTAAATTCTAATCTCTTCAATTGTTTTAAGTATTTGCCTCCATTTTAGACTAACTCTGCTTATTCCTGTGAACCAACCAATGATCTCTGGCTGCAGCTCAGAAGAAACAAAGGGAGGGGGAATATAGACATCTGCATCAACATTTTAGTTCTGAGCAATTATCCTGCAAATCATGCCAGGTGACTGGAATAAATAGGGTGCCCCTAATCCAGAGTTTTCTTTGTTTGAGAAAATAAGTCCATGGGAGCTACAAAAGCCAAGCCCCATGCACCCAAATCTTAGCAGGCATAACTACAGCCACAGTTATCTGGGCATGTCAGCAGCCTTGGAATTTGTTTTCAAGCTGTCCTCGCCACCTTGTTTGGTTTTGATACATGTCTTCTAATAACCCGGTTTGTCTCTTCTCACCTTCAGGCCATCAAACTCCAAATGGTCATGCTGTGCAGGAAGCATGATGCCAGCATCTGCTCTTGGTGAGGACCTCAGAAAGCTTACAATCATGGAAGAAGGCAAAGGGGCAGCAGACACATTACATAATTAGAGCAGGTACAAGAGAAGAGATGAGGAAAGTCCTAGAGTATTTTAAAGAACTAGATTTCACTTGAAGTAAGTTAGCACAAACTCAATTGTCACCAAGTGTGTTGCATAAAGTCATTCATGACTTCACATACCCAATACCTCTCACCAGACACCACCTTCTGCATTGGCAATTACATTTGTAATGATTCATAAGCAGAGCCATTTCTGGGAGTCATGGGTTTCCTCTGAGAGGTAGCACTGACTTGCACAAAACTCAATTATATTTTGCAGATTCCTTGCACAGCACAGAAATATAGGAACCTTCCACCCAATCCACCCTCCCTCTCTCTTTCACTTAGGGACATGCTTCCATCATATACGATCAGCTTCCCAGCCTCATTCTACTCTCTGTGCACTTTCTCTCAAAGGGGTGGATGTACTTCTTATAAAAATTCAGGGAAACTTCATACCGTCTTGGAGTTTTCTGCTTAGAAAACGAATAATAACACAAATGTTACTGGAAAGGGGTCCCAATTTGGGATGAATCCACAGAGTAAAATGAAAGCAAGTTTATTAGGAAAGTAAAAGAATAAAGAATGGCTACTCCACAGGCACAGCAGCAATATGGGCTGCTGGTTGTCCATTTTCATGGTTATTTCTTGATTATATGTTAAACAAGGGATGGATTATTCATGAATCCCCCAGAAGTTACCAAAGCTGAGTATTTCTCCCCTTTTTTAGACCAACTAGGGAAACTTCCTGATGTTGCCATGGCATTTGTAAACTGTCATGGCGCTGGGGGGAGTGTCTTTTAGCATATTATTATAATTAGCATAAAATTAGCAGTGAGGACAAACAGAGGTCACTTTTGTCACTGTCTTGGTTTTGGCGGGCTTTGGCCGCATCTTTACTGTAAACTTCATCAGCAAGGTCTTTATGACCTGGATGTTGTGCAGACCTCCTTTCTCATCCTGTGACTAAGAACGCCTTAGCTTACTGGTAATGTAGCCCAGCAGGTCTCAGTCTTATTTTTCTTAGCCTTTATTCAAGATGAAGTTGTTCTGGTTCCAAAGCCTCTGACACAAATAATGTAGTGAAATATTTATAATATGAACATCATTATATTGCCAAATATCATAATATTGCCAAAATAAAATATCGTAATGGCAACAATCAATTTTATTTGTCACCTTGACTAGACCACTGTCTCATCTACTAAATCACACACTAACCTAGGTGTTGCTCCCATGGCATAATACAGGCATTAGTAGAGCCTGCCATTATTTTTTCCTAAGTCACGAAGATTGTTCTAAATAATCGAGGTGGGGCTGATTCAATCAGAGCATAACAGAAGACGATGGGACTCCAAGCTGTACGGCAGATGCAGGTCTTCCCAGGAATTCCAGCCTGTCTTTCCTGAAGGCCAGCAGTATTGATCTTAGGCTGCCTAGCCAGACCCTACAATTACTACTATCCAGAGCTCACAGCACGATGGAGTGTCCATCATCAGCTCTCCTCAAAGTCACAGGTGACAGTCCAAACTCTGTGACAGTGTGAAAAGCATAAGATCAGCTCTACATCAATATCCCATTGGAGAAAACTAGGATTATTCCCTTTGTGATTAAGGTCCGTTTTGTTTTCCAAACATCTCCGTTGACAGAAGACAGCAGGAGAGTCCAGGCAAGGGTGAGTGAGAAAGTCCCCTCAGACTACCCAGGTCCTGCAGACCTGAGCCCTGGGATTTTGACTACAGATAACACATACTCAGTTTTCAGGGCAGAGAAGAAGAAAGGGAATTGTGAGAATCAAGTCTACAGGGAAGGAAAATGGATTAGCAGAAAGAGGGTCAACTGAATCAGTCTGAGTCAGACGTGCCCAGTTTTACAAGACGAGGGGGGATAGCTGTGAAAACCATGTGGTTTTAAGGACCCTGACCCTGGGTGAGCCTCTCTCTCAGCTCCTATCAGAACTCAAAGCCTGTTCTAATCAGAGATTCCCATGGAGGTCTCTGCCCTGAGTCTAACTGGAAAACACTCTCCAGGTTCCCCTGAGCATCCTCAGGACTTTCATCCTGTTGACCACAAAATAATTATTTCTGCCCCCAAAGTGACACTGTGGGTTCTGTGGAGGTGAGGATGTGTCCTACTGTAAACAAACAAACAAACAAACAAACAAAAAAACTGAAACAAAAAGGAAGAAAAGGTTTGCATTTAGAGACATCAAATGTTAGTACAGAATTGAAAACTCTTAGCAGCACCTGCACCTGCCCTGGAGGGCCCTATTTGCATGTCTCCTACTATATAACAAGATCTAGGGTGGGACCCTTGAGGAGTAGGCTGTACCCAGATAAGGCAATGGTGCCCTGCAGAAGTTTGCTGAGAATGATGGTATTTGGAAAATACGCTGTCTTATGAAATTGTGCTGTGATAAACACTTTGCCAGGATCACCCTATTTCATTTTTAAATATTCGTGTAAGCTATGTTCTGTAGGAGTCAATATTTTCTCATTTGTGGATGCAGAAGTAAACCCACATGTGAAGGGGGCTCTGCGTACATCTAGGAGCTCATGTCTGGGATGAGTGAACCCCAGTAACTCGCCCTGTGTTCCTCATCACAGGTCCTGATTGCTCCCTAAACCAACTCCAGGACAAAGCTGGATGTGTCTAGTGTTTTTATTAGAACCCGCTTTCCGTAATAAGAGCACATGTGGTTTTGCTGCACTCCAGCACTCGCCTGAAAATATGGAGAGAACTAGGGTCCAGACACATTAATTTTCAGGTACTTCTGACATTTAACTTATTTTTTCTATCTTTCTTGTCAAAGTTTTACTCCTTCCTTGTCTAAGTTTCTGTTTGTTTGCTTGTAATACATTTTATGAGGCTTAATTGAAAGGTAATATACTTCACACATTTAAAATGTACAATTAATAAACATGACGTAACTCTCATCATTATCAAGAAAGTGGACTAGTGAATTCTTCTCAACATTTCCTCCTGTTCTGCTATATTCCTCCTCCTCTCCCCTTCCCTTCTTCTACCATTTCCCCAGGCAAGTACTGATCTTCATTATATTACTTTAGATGCATTTTTATCAAAATTTATAAAAATGAAATAACAGAGTATATATTTTTATTTGGCTTATTTTACTCAACATAAATACTTAGATTTTTTACCTTCTTGTTCTGTGTATCAGGCATTAATTTATTATAAATGATGGATAGTATTCCACTGAACACATTTACCGTAATTTGTTATTCTGTTGAACAGCTTAACAATATTTGCTTTCTTTTATTACTCTGGGTCTTACTAAAAAATCTTCTGCACAGCTTGGAAATGGACATAGATGAGTAATATATTTTACTTATTTTTTTCAACAACAATATCAACAATAACACATAAAGAAGCTGGAATTTTGCAATTTTTTTTGAGACTGAGTCTCACTCTGTCTCCCAGGCTGGAGTACAATGGCACGACTTGCAAACTCTGCCTCCTGGGTTCAAGTGATTCTCCAGTCTCAGCCTCCTTAGTAGCTGGGATTACAGGTTCCCGCCACCATGCTTGGCTAATATTTTTGTATTTTTAGTAGAGAAAGGTTTTACCATGTTGGCCAGGCTGGTCTCAAACTCATGACCTCAGGTGATCCACTCACCTCGGCCTCCCAAAGCTTTGGGATTACAGGTGTGAACCACTGCAACTGGCCAATTTATTCTTATAAAACTTTAGATACTTGAAGTTTTAAGGTAAACATCAAATGTGAAATCTAGGGACAGGCAAGTTTTTGTTGAGAATAACAAAGCTGGGGTATGAGTTGAACTGAGGCAGCATATGTCATAAAATGTAGGCTGTTATAAGATAAAAACACACTTATATATTGGATTGCTTTGAAGTCAAGTGTGGTAAATGTGTTGTAGTGTGAATTTCCAAGAGACCACATACTGAAGAGCTTTCCTATCCTGTTGAATGCCTTTTCCCCAGAATGGGGACAGTCACAAAAATCTTTCAGTCCCAATGTGTCTGTCTAGGAGAGAAAAAGTGCCCACACTTCTGAAAAGCATTCAGATCCACCTTCTGTATCCCCATTGGAGAATTAAGAAATTACTCTGCAGGGAAAGCCACTAAAACCAGTATCATAGAGGCACCAGGGCAACCTCTTAGGAACTGAGATGGGAAAAGAGGTCCTCTTCCAAGTTCCATTGAGAACTACCTCCCCTCTCTTTCTTATTTAATCACAGCCTTAATCTGCAGTTCAAGTCAGCAAATCTGCAAGGTGATAACACCAAAAGAGAACATTGGAGCTGTGGGAGGGAACAACTGGGGAAAACAAGAGGACTCCACAGCAGGGAAAAGAGCAAGAACACACAGACCAACATCTCATTTGGAGGAAGTTCAGAAACATTGGAAAGGTCACACCCAGACTCATGTTCACAATATGAACCCAGGGAAGGTCAGATAATCTCCCTTTATTCTATTGCTTTCCACCAATTTCAGAATTTTCAGTTAAATAACATTTTAATCCACCTGAGGGAGCTGAACATGATTCTCTGGAGGAGGGAACAGGTGAAGAGACAAAGCCAAGCAGGAAAGAAAAACAAGGTATCACTGGAGGATCTGAAGTCTCTGGTGGACACAGAAGAACAGACTTCAACTATGAAGTCCACTGCAAAAGTAAATGTCAAATGTAGCTTTGAGAAGATTCACAGACACTTCCACAATAAAGGCCTGGCAAAGGTAAAGTATGATCAAATACAGGCAGAAAATGCATAAAATGAAATAATAGGCCGGGCGCAGTGGCTCACGTCTGTAATCCCAGCACACTGGGAGGCCGAGGCGGGTGGATCACGAGGTCAGGAGATTGAGACCATCTTGGCTAACATGGTGAAACCCCGTCTCTACTAAAAATACAACAACTTAGCTGGGCATGGTGGCAGGCACCTGTAGTCCCAGCTACTCGGGAGGCTGCGGCAGGAGAATGGCGTGAACCTGGGATGCGGAGCTTGCAGTGAGCTGAGATCGCACCACTGCACTCCAGCCTGGGCGACAGAGCGAGACTCCGTTTCAAAAAAAAAAAAAAAGAAAGAAATAATAAACCAATACCAACTGTCCCTCCCAACATGTGTGACTATCCACAATTATTACATAAATTAATGAGAAATATCAAAGTCATAATAAAAAAGATCAGCATGAGATTTGTAAATGATACAGATATTATAACTATCTAATTAAACAAGATATGTAAAGTAACTCTAATTCATATGCAACAATCTCTTGAAGCAACTGTGGACATAATGCAGGACTAAATAGGTAACTGAAATATGAAAATACTAAGAAGAAATCAAATGGAAACGCATAAGAAATCAAAAGCAATGCAGTATAAACATTGATCAAGCTTTGGGCACACCCCTCAGTAGAGCTGGCTCAGCTTTTAAATGAAACCATGTGCGTAAAATGTCACTAGAAATTTCACAAAGTAAATTGCAAAGAAAAGGAAGTGAAGAAAGAAATTAAACATTAATATCAAAATTATAGTATATTTATATTTTAAATCTGAGGAGAAATTATAAATACAGGGAAAGTAATTGAAAAAATAATGGCTAAGAATTTTCCCCATTTTGTGAAAGACACTGAAGTCCAGATCCTAGAATCACAGAGAACCCCAAGCAGAGTAAACACAAACAGACACAGACACACACCACACATCCACCGTGGACACAGTGGTGCACAAGAAAAAGCTCACACATCACACACACATTTCCTCAACTTTATTATTTTTACTTAGCTGCTTTAAAATTATTTACATTTATAGTAATAAGTACTAGTCTAAAATTAAAACATATTATTCTATGCATAATTCTGTCCACCGTGGACACAGTGGTGCACAAGAAAAAGCTCACACATCACACACACATTTCCTCAACTTTATTATTTTTACTTAGCTGCTTTAAAATTATTTACATTTATAGTAATAAGTACTAGTCTAAAATTAAAACATATTATTCTATGCATAATTCTGTCTATGCTTACCATGATCAAATACACAGTTTGGTGCAAATGAATGTAACTACATTGTTAGTTAATTCACTATTTCAAAGAAAAATGGTATTTATTCCTGTCTCTGTGTTGAATCATTTGTAATGTACACAAATATAATTCTTTGTAATTAAAGGATTTTTTAAAGTTGGCACATAATAACTGTTTATACTTATGGAGTACATTGTGACATTTCAATACATGTGTGCCGTGAGGTATGACCAAAATCAGAACAGTGAGCAAATTAATCAGCTCAGACACTAACATTAACTTGTTAGTAGCATACAAACTTCTCTCTTCTGGTTACTTGTAAACAGAAAATGTACAATATATTGTTAACTGTAGTCACCCTACTGCACTGTAGGACACTACAGCACATCCCTCCTGTCTACTTGTAATTGTGCATTGTTAACAAACCTCTTCTTATCTCTCAGTCTCCCCCCATTCCCAGCCTCTCATAACCACTACTCTACTATTTACTTCTGGAAGATCAACTTTTTAAAAATTTCCATAGAACACTGAGAAATGCCGTATTTATTTGTCTGTGTCTGGCTTGTTTCACTCAACAAAATGGTGTCCAGTTCCATGCATGTGGCTTCAAGTGACAGAATTTCATTGATAAATCTGAATAATATTCCATTGTGTAAATATGCCACATTTTATTTATCCATTCAACTGTTGATGGACGCATACGTTGATTTCATATCTTAGCTATTGTGATTAGTGCTGCAGTAAACATGGGTGTATATGTATCTCTTCAATATTAGTTTTTTCTTTTAATTATTTACATAGATATATACTCAGCAGTTGGATTGCTGGATTATATGGTAGTTCCATTTTTTTTCCCTTGATGGCTGTACTAATTCACATTTCCTCCAGTGGTCTATAGGAGTTTTCCTTTCTAGGCATCCTGGCCAGCTTTTGATATTTATTTATTTATTTACTTGTCTTTCAGACAACAGCCTTTCTAGCAGAGATGAAGGGTGAAAAGACACCTCATTGTGAATTCGCATTTTCCTGAATATTAGTGATTTCTAGCAATATGTGTATGTATATACTCATATAGCTATCTATCTATCTATGTATGATCTATTGCCCTTCACATGTCTCTTTTTTTTTTTTTTTTTTTTGACGGGAGTCTTGCTCTGTCACCCGGGCTGCAGTGCAAAGACGCAATCTCGGCTCACTTCTACCACCGCCTCCCGGGTTCAAGCGATTCTCCTGCCTCAGCCTCCCAAGTAGCTGGGAACACAGTCGCCCACCACCACGTCCAGCTAATTTTTTGTAATTTCTTTTTTTTCTCTTTCTTTTTTTTTTTTTTTTTTTTTTTTTTTGAGACGGAGTCTCGCTCTGTCACCCAGGCTGGAGTGCAGTGGCGCCATCTCCACTCACTGCAAACTCCGCCTCCCGGGTTCGCGCCATTTTCCTGCCTCAGCCTCCCGAGTAGCTGGGACTACAGGCGCTGCCACCACGCCTGGGTAATTTTTGTATTTTTAGTAGAGACGGGGTTTCTCTATGTTGGTCAGGCTGGTGTCAAACTCCCCACCTCAGGTGATCCGCCCCGCTCGGCCTCCCAAAGTGCTGGGACGACAGGCGTGAGCCACCGCGCCCAGGTCTGTCCAGGCTGTTTTGGTCCTTCAGAGGAGAATTGCAGAGTCGTCTCATCCCCTGCTCCCACCAATTTTCATATCTGTGTGTGACCCTTGAGAATGTCCTTGCCATGTCTCTACATAATTGGAGTCAAATGCGGCATGAAGCTGACATGCTGGGTGTGTCAGTGTAGAACTGGGTGAAGAAACTGCCTGCATACATGAACTGTTGCATTATCGGCCTGGAGCCTCTGACGTCCAGGCTTTGCATTTTATCAGTGATTTTCTGTGTTGGTTAGTCAGTTCAAATGTTATTTTTAACTTTCTACTGAAATAGCCTCACATAATCATCTAGAGGCATAAAGATTAAAAAATAACTTATTTGGAAATTAACCCAGGTTCCAGGTGAGGTCATAGTTAGTTTGTGGTGATAGGGAGACAGGGAGAAGCATGGCTGGAAACTATGACCGTGCTCATAAATGCTTCATGTTAGTAGGGAAGACCCTGTACACCCAAGAGGTTTAGACACTGCCACTGAGAACCTCAGCCTAATATAATTTTGTGAATCACGCCTCAATAATAAAACTCTAGGTTTTTGACTAAAATTGCTGTTACTAATGTGTTTCCTTAGAATACAGTCTTCTACCTGATGTAAAATCAGCCCAGATGGCAGAAGTGATTGCATTTATTAGAAATTCCAATTTGTCAAACCAGGAAATAAACATGTTTTAGAGCAGTGCATGGCTCTGGGATGCTTTGTAAACAATAGAGCATCTCACATATTCTGGAACAGCCCCCCAACATGGGCAAGGTAGGGAGTTCTTAGAAGCACTCCTTTATCTCAGATTCCTGGCAAATATAAAGGTGGAATTCAATGCAAAAAGAGGTAAGTAACACTGAAGCTAAGAAAACTGCCACACCAGGTTTTATCCTCAGAAGAGAAAACTGCTGAGAGAGTCACAGATGTTATTTAAAAATATCAATGGTTAGCCCCTGGTTTTAAATAAAAATGAATGAAAAATATCTAGTTATCGACTTTGCTTAGATAATTTGTGCCAGATTATTACAAATGAATTTTTTTATTTCAACTCTACAATTTATAGACAAATTGGTTATCCAATTAAATAAACACCTTGAGGAATCAGCAGAGGTTAATTATTGATGAGGTGTGACAAGCTAGCCACAAAATCCTGGGAGAATCCTTACATTGGGACCTAGACAGAATTGAGCCACAGGGCCCTTTGGACATATTTAGGTAAACTTTCCTCAGTTCCCACCCTTAAGGGGATGTGAATATATTTTATTTATCATCTATCTGTGATCTCTGTGTCTTGAAATAATTCTTTGACAAAAGGCTACAGCCCTTTCAGTTGATTAAAAGCTTCTGCATTTTGTGTTTTTAGCCTGTGACCTGCCAGGTTTTGCATGAACTGAGTGAAGCACACCCATGAAAGGAACTATTATAAAATGACTCTGTAAGACACGGCTGATACTAAAGTACGACACTGTTATAACCTCCTACAATCTTCCACATAAGTTTATGGGTATGCACATGCAGAAGAAAATAAATGGACCAGCTGGACACGGTGTCTCATGCCTGTAATCTCAGCACTTTGGGAGGCTGAGGCAGGCGGTTCATGTTGTCAGGAGTTTGAGACCAGCCTGACCAACATGTTGAAACCCTGTCTCTACTAATGTATACTTATATCAAAATTGTCACAATATTAAGGAACCCTTGAACTCCCTTGGCCACATGTACTCCTACTAGCACTGTGGCATTATGGTCCTCTGCCTTAAGGATGAATCTGTTATTGCCTCATGACTTGATTGCTGGAAAAAATACATTTAGAGATTTTACCCCCAATACTCCTTTGCCATACTGTATTTGGATGAGGCAGAACTCTCAAAGAGATTCATGTATTATGCTCACTCCTATCACCAACAGATTAAAGTTGCCATTCCAGTATGTCTTTTTAACAACAGCCTCTTATAACCTTTAGCCAGGAAAATTTATATATTGGAAAAAAAATTAGAGAAAAACTTTCCTTGAAACACTGGAAGGAATCTTATTAAATATTTTTATCATCACAGAAGTAAAACTCCATGGAGTCAATCCTTGGGATTTTTTTTTTACAACTCAATAAGGAATTAAAAATTCCACACAATTGGAACACTACCCCCATAGAGGGGATTTGTACCTACTTAATAAATAGACCAGCCTTTACTAAAAGGTGCTCTCCTATGGGAACCCCAAACTTAACAGATCTCTGAAACCTGCTGAAGTCTCAATGCACTTTGTCTCTAGATAACCATAAATGCAAAGGCAAATTTTGTGTTTTTGCATGAGTGATCTGGACACACCCTTGGCATTTTAACTGAATTTCATGGAAACATGATTACTTCCTGGGAGCTCATGTTTAATGGCATCCAAATATTCATCACCCTTGTGATGTGGTGGCAATTAGGTGCCTCGGAGAAATATGCTGATGCTTCAAGTGAACAAGTTCTAGACTCCTCCCTTGACTTCATGGTTCCTCACTCAGTACAGATGTGTCTGTGACCAAAACCCAACACTGATATCCAGCAGTTTCTCCTCTTGTGAAATTTATTTTTTTCTTTGTTTGCCTGACTTTCCCTCATTCTCTCTCTTGCCTTCTCATTATGATTTCTGCTGTACCATTCTGAAACCTGCCAAGAGTATGCATCTTGAATCATGCCAATTTCCAGCCTCAAAAAGAAAAAAGGTGCAAACTCATAATTTTCTTAACAAGGTTAGAAAACTTCCTACATTTCCACCAGATTCATTAGAGACTCCCAATGAGAATCATGAGGAAACATTATTTGGTTTTGGATCATACCTCAAAACTGAAACTGCTTTTTATAATGGTTATTCCATTTGTATTTCCACTATTGTGCAAAGTAGTACGAAGACTCCGAAATAAAAGAAAAATAGAAATACCTGATGATGTGGCAAATCCTCTTCTGGGTATGTTCTAAAGAAGATAAAATCACCACCTCATAAAGGCATGTGCACTCCATGTTCTTTGCAGCTCTATTCACAATAGCCCAGATATGAAAGCACCTCAGGGTCTGCAGGTGGACAAATGGATAAAAAAAATATGATCTAGGTATGCAATAGAATATTATTCAGCCATCAATGTTGATATCTTGTCATTTGCAACAATATGAATGGAAGTGGAAGCCCTAATGTTAAGTTAAATAAACCAAGCACAGAAAGACAAATACTGCATCTTCTTACTTTTATGTCAAAACTAAAAAATTGGATTTCCTGAAGGCAGAGAGTAGATTGGTTTTTACCAGAAGCCTGGATGGATACAAGAGAGAAGAGAATAAAGAGAGGTTGATTACTGAATACAGATATATAGTTATATAGAAGAAATAAAATCTAAATATTTCATAGATGAGTAAGGTGACTATAGTTAACCATAATCTAATGTACACATTAAAATAGCTAGAAGAGTTGTTCAAATGTGCCTAGCATAAAGAAAATATACATGTTTAATGTGATAGATATACCAATCAGATATACCAATCCTGATCTGCTCTTTACACATTTATAAATGTATCAATATATTACATGTTCCCATAAAATATGTATATCTATTATATGCCAATAAAATAAATAAATAATCTCCATGGCCTGTTTTTACAAAAATATTAAAAAGTTCTCCAGTTATATCAAATACAAAGGGCTTTAAATAGCCAAAGTAATTTTGGGCAAAATTTAACAAAGCTGAATATATCATATTCTATAATTTCAAAATCAAATCAATATAAATCAAAACAGTATAATGCTGACATGTAAACAGACATAGAATCCAATGGAACATTATAGACAACCTGGGAATCAACCCATTCCTTCCCAATAAACTGATCTTTGACAAATTGCCAAGGACAGACAATAGAGAGAGGAGAGTCTCTTCAAGAAGTGGTGTGAAAACTGGGCATCCATATGCAGAAGAAAAAAAATGAACCTTACCTCACATGATACACAGAAATCAGCTAAAAATGGATTCAAGACTTAAACAAATACCTGAATATGTGGTACAAAGTTATCCATGTATGGTTTGGAACAAAATGTAAATTAGTACAGCCATTATGAAAAACGACATGGAGATTACTCAGTGAATTGAACATAGAGTATACCCACTTCTGAGCATACATCTAGAGAAAATAAAGTGAGTGTGTCAACTATATGTTCATTGTGAGATTATTCCTAATAGCCTAGACATGGGAAAGAAGTCCATATCCATCTATGAATGAACAGATAAAATGTGGCTTATACCTACATAAAAGTGGAATTATTCAGCCTTTAAAAACAAGGAAATTCTTACATTTGCAACAACACATAGAGAACATTATTCTAAGTGGAATAAGCCAGACGAAGAAAGACAAATGTTGCGTGATCTCATTTATGTGTAGAATCATCAATCTATATATTTTTCCTTCATCGGTATTGTGTTGTCTTGATTATTGATGCTTTGCAGTAAAGTTTGGAGAATGGGGGTGTGAATTATCCTAATATGTTTTCTTTTTTCAAGATTATTTTGGCTATTTTGAGTCCCTGACAATTCCATGTGTATTTTAGAATCAGCTTGTCAGTTTCTAGACAGAAGTCTGTTGGGATACTTGCAGGGATGTCATCAGATCTGTAGTTCAAATTGTAAAGTACTACAATATTAAGTCTTCCAATTCATGGGTGTAAGATATTTGCTAATTATTTAGATCTTCTTTAGACAATAATTTTTAATTTTCAGAGTAAAATATTGTATCACACTTTCCAAATTAATTATTATTTCTTTTTTTGATGCTATTGTAAATTGAAGTGTTTCTTAATTTCATTTTGGGGTTTTCATTGCAGATGTGTGCAATTGATTTTTGTATATTTATCTTGTATGCTGTAATATTGCTGAAATAATTTACTAGTTCTATCATTCAGTGGATTCCTTAAAATTTTCTATATACAAGAATGTTATTTGCAAATAAAGTTATATTTCCTCCTGTTCAATATGGGTGACTCTTATTTCTTTACTTGCCGATTTGCCGTGCATAAAATCTTTAGCACAGTGTTGACTAGAAGAGGTCAAAGTATATATCTTATTCTTATCTCTGACCATAGCGGGAAATTATCCTTTCTTTCACCACTAAGTTGAATGTTTGCTGTTGGCTTTTCACAGGTGCCATGTATCTGGTGTAGAAAGTTCTCTATTCCTGGTTCATTGAGTTTTTATTTTTATTTTTAATCATTAAAGCATTTGGATTTTGTTAAATGTCTTTTCTGAATCTATTGAGATGATCATGCGATTCTTGTTTCTTATTCTATGGATAAGATGTATTACCTTAACGGATTTTGGGCTGTTAAACTAACCTGGGATTACTAGTATAAATTTCACTTTGTCATAGTGTATAATTCTTTTATATGTTGCTAGATTTGATTTGTTAGTATTTTTTAAGGGATTTTGCATTTATACTTATAGTAGTTTTATTTTTCTATGCTATTTGGACTAACTTTTGTATCAAGGTAACACTGGCCCCACAGAATAAATTGGGAAGTGAATATTTCTCTTTTTAAAAAAAGTCAAGAATTAATATCAATTATGATACTAACAAATATTATAAATTATTAATTTCTCTAATTTTTATTTTCTTCCTTCTGCTTGCTTTAGGTTTAGTTTGCTATTTTTTCCAGTGCCTTAATGTGGAAGGTCATCTTATCTCATCCTTTCCTTTGTCTTTTCATTATCTAAATAGTGTCTTTTTAGCATCAGGTGAGCTCCCCAGGTTGGTAGTACGCCATGTTTATTGCTGTACAATGACAGGTAATATGTCCTGAAGACAATGGAAACTTAACATTCAAAATCCTCCTAGATTCCACCTTATATGATATGTCTCTTCCATTGATTGGTCCTAATTTCTACCCTTTCTCTATTATAAACCATGAGTACAATAGCATTCAATGAGTTCTGTGTCTTTCTAGTAAATTCTTGAAACTGAGGGTATTCTGGGGAAACCCCTGAACTGGCAGTTGGTGTCAGAAGTGAGAATAGTCTTACGTGGCCTCTTCCTTTGAACTTGGCAGCTGGACCCAAACTCCACACAATTTGGGCCAGAAGTCTCGTGTTGACTTTGCAGCCTAAATTATCTTGTAGTTTGTCTAACCCTCAATAAATTTGCTTTCATCAAATATTGTATTTGTGACCCCAAAATTACCATCATGTTTTTTTTTTCTCCGAATAACTAACATTGGGAGAAAGAGTCAGCTGAATCTGTAACTCAACAGAAACAAGTGATCCATATACCATATAAGTGGCCATTTCATTTTGCCTTCTTCCACCAAATCTTAGCAACCTCAACCATTGCCATGAGCCACTGTAGGCCTACCGGCTACAAACAAACAAGTATCTTTTAAAAACCCTTCATACTGCCATTTGATAAATTTCCCAGCAAAGAGATGCCTACTTTAACTCTATGCAAGTGGCTCATATTCGCAAAGTCTGGAGATATTATTCATGTAGTGTGAGAAAATCATCCCAGCGATGCCAGCACATTCTCCTTCCCATGATCTGCTTAGTTTGCAAACATATTCAGGCCATGGGTGAGAGATTTGTATTTCACAGTACAACAATTTTATGGAGGGCATTGAAACTTAGATTGAGCATTTTAGTAGAGTCACACATCACTGAATGATAGGGATACGTTCTAAGAGATGCATCCATAGGCAATTTCATCATTTTGCAAACATCACAGAGAATATTACAAACACCTAGATTGTACAGCCTACCACGTCTAGGTTAAATGGTATAGCCTCTCTCTCCTAGGCTACAAACCTGTGTACTACATTACTGTACTGAATACTGCAGGCAATAAGAACACAGTGGTAAGAGTTTATGTATCTAAACATACTTAAACATAGAAAAGTATGTAAAAATATGTATTATAATCTCATGGGACCACTTTTGTATATGTAATCCATCTTTGACTGAAATGTTATTATGCATGACATGACTCTATGACAAAAATAAAATAATACATTGTAAAAAATGTACACATGTATCCAACATATTAATAGTATAAAAATAATTTATTCAGTGTAAGAATTTGTAATGATCACAAAATGTTCACAGCTTATATTTTAGTACAGTTTCAAATGCCTAGTTTAATTACTATTTATTTCTTTGTGTATTTTAAACATGTATATAATAAATATTTTTCAGGTTCAACAATATATATCAATCCTACTGGCTCTTATAATAATTAGTTAAAACCAATTAGTAAATTCATGTATATATATATATACACACACGTGTATCAGTGAGTGTGTGCATGTTTGTGTGTGAAAATGTAATTGTATGTGTGTGTAAATGTAATTGGATGCATCCTAATATTTACCCTTACCTACAAGATTTCCAAGATTCATTTATTATCTTTAGATGATGTGCATTTAAAGATTTACCAAATAAAACTCTAATCATGGAAAATATCAGATGTTATTAAATTCACCTTGTGGACATAATTGTTTCTTTAAATTTGTTTCTTGCAAAACTTGCAGTAATGCTCATGCACAAAATAATTTTCTAAATAAAGAAACATTTTCTCAGTCATTAATTCTTAATAATTTCTCCCCAATAATTAATGTGAATTCTTAATTATAGAATAATGTTGCCCTTCAGAGTTCTGAAACTTTTGCATGTTGTATACATTTCACTAACTAGAACAACTTCTGAAATACTGGCATTAATTAATGTCACTCAGCAATTATTGATTTCAAAGAAATTAAATACCATTCATATTGTGAATCACAAGGGTACTTTGACATCTAATTTAATCAAGCTCTTTGTATCATCATCTACACTTTAATTACTTAACAAACATTTCTCTGTGTGAAAAAGAATGAGGAGGTTATTGTGCTTTTTTAAGATGCAACTCCCTATAAGGGACAAAGAGAAAATGAATGAGCAATAGAGATGTGACAGGCATGGAAAAAGACAATACATTTATAAAACAAATAGGGCCACAGATGATGATAATGGGGATCAAATCTTGAGATACTGACTCAGTTTATAAACGCAATGTATAATAGAGCAAATCATTTGTTAATTTTTTTACAAAATGGAATTTAATTTAATTAAGATTGTTTTAAACAAGGCAGGTCATCTTAAAATAAAATAGTGGAATAAAGTGATAAAACCAATGTAAAAATCATAAACATTTTATTAAAAACTTTGTCATGTAATTTAATATTTTTATTTAAAATCACCCAAATCAAAATAATTATATCTTCATTAACAAATAATCATCAGAAGTTAACTAATTTTTACTTTATAAAACTAGGTTTAAAAATTATTAACTATATTTTTAATCATATATGCTTATATATAACATAGACATAGGATATATATTTACATGTTCACAATATTATATTGTAATTGTTGCTATGGATGTGGTTTTTCAATAGAATTAATAAGTACTTTTAAAAATTTTCAATTTCAATGATATATATGTTTGACTTTTCTTTGACAAAGCATACATATATTGATAGGTAATAATATGAAAATCTTCTAAAGACATTACAGGAACATGAAAATGTAATTAAATCCTCACTAATTTGTAATGTTTTATGTAAGTGGAACACATTTCACTGAAAATTGCTTTTATATAATACTCAAACGAGACTAAAAACATATTAACTAGCGGAGTAAGTCTCCAAATTGATAATCTGAACTATATAAGAGGAGAAACTTCAGGCACTAAAATATTTGAAATGCTACAAAATATTTATATAAACTATTATTTAACAATTTCTGTTTGTAGAGTGCTATACAGTAATCAATATAAATCACATCTCAAGTCTTTCTATAGCTTTGACCACATTTACCTCCTAATTTTAATTATTAATATGTTGGAGCAGTGCATACAACTAGATTCCGATCTTCCTTTTTAATAAGTAAAAATGTGTCCTTTGAGACAGCATTAAAGAAAGAGCACCTTGTATAAATTCAATGCCAAGAGACAAGATATTCTTGATTCTGAAGTCTTGTTCTTTTATACAGCACTGTAATTAATAAGAAAAAGAAAAGCAGGACATAGATGTGGAGTCTATTTTAATCAAAAATTGTCTATAGATTTTGATGATAAAATTTAAAAATCTACTATATTTAGTTAGTTACAAAAAACTAGGTTGTGGGAACATATTTGGTCAATAAAACACCCCTACCAAATGCTGACAAGAAAAAAAGTTAGGTACCATGTTTCTTTTCTGCAGATGGCCTGAGATGGGTTAGTTTGAAAGAATGCTTCCAAACCTGAGGTGACCCCTGAGAACAGCATAATCCACTGCTGTCTCCTACATTCAGTTTCTCAGTTTGTGCTCTTTTAATTTTGGGGGTAGGGAAGGGAGTCCTTTCAACCGATCTTCAGCATGATGGCAGAGCCAAGGAGTGTGGACAGGTGGCACAGTGTCTGACTTTGTTCCAGCAGCCACTTGGGCTTTCTCTGGGTCTTCTCTGCCCTAGGGATAGCACCACTATTGAAAACATGTCTTTGTGACATTCTCTATGCCAGGAACTCCCAACACATTTTCCTTGACACTGATGAAATGAATAAAAATAAACCAAGAGGTGTGCTGTTTGTTTCTGTTTCCTCCTTTCTGCAGCCCTTCTTGATCATCTAGTATTTTTAAATACATTGTCGATCACCAAAAGGAGCATAAGGGGTATATTGATTTGTAGCAGGTGTATTAATAGCCCAGCCCCTTTTCCTCACCTGTAGCTGCTGGGAAGAAAATCATTCTTAACACTCTACAAGGCCTCATCTCCAGAATTTGCACCTGTTTCTAGCTGAGGACTTTCTCTAGCAGCACGGGAGCTTGTTACTGCGCATGAAGTGGGAAGAAAAGGTGAGGGTAACTAAGAAGAATCTCCCTGGATTCAGTGATGTAATTCTGAGGCATGTTCCACATAGCTTCCCAGAGAATTAAGCCCAGATATCTAACACAGGAACTTGCCTCTTAACACGTGTGGAATTGGCTTTTCTATCTTTCCTGTTTTATTTTGTTCTTTCTTGTCTCACTTTCGCTGTGTCCTCACTCCTGCTTTAAGAATACCCAAACAAATACATTCATTTATTTTTTTAGACTCTCAGAACACAGTTGATAGTTGAACTTGTAATCTATGATAATCAACTTGGATGCTATACTGACAGGAAGATGGTGAACTCACAATGTCTAATTAAGATAAAATTTAAAAATATATTGATTCATGTCCAAAGATTTAAAAAACCTAAGCGGCAGTGTCACAATTTCTTTTTTTTAGTTTACAAGGTTTCTTAAACGCCTACAATTATTTTAAAGGAAGCCTTGTGTCTAGGAAAAATCGAGACATATGGAATAAATTACTAACCCATTTCTCCTTGAAATCCATTAGATGCTTGATGATTTTTCACATATATTTCTGAATTGAAAAGCTAGTTGCGAATTATTTTTATAAGCATATCCTTATGTAATATTTTGTTTTTAACAGTGAATTGAAGGTTTAAAGTATTCTATCCAGAGAATAAAAAGCAATTATTTCACAAGGAGAACATGTATATATTGACACGACATTTTAAAATCTATATTTCTGAGTCAATTAGAATATGTTTATATCAGTCTGTCTACAGTTTTACACCTGTCAAAATGTACTTGAACTACAACAAGTACCTTGAACAATTTTGAAATTTATTATTCCTCTGAAACTGATTAAAAGAATTATGGTATAGTGAAATTCTGATTGGTATAATTTGGGAGAGGAATTATTCCTTGGAGATCAACCTCTGCCAAGATAGTTTATAATGACATTGAGACTTTTTGATTTACAAAATTTGTTATATAAAAAATACTAAGACGATGACAGGTAATACACAGACTTTAATTAAAATCGTACTAAAATTAAATGTCTAAATAAATTAGAGGGGTACATGGTACATCTAATTGTATGTTTACATATTTTATTTGTGCATTTTATTCCTAGGGTTGCTTTTGCTTTCGTTTGTAAAACGTTCTTATTTTTATGATAATGTAGTATATACTAAATAAAGAAAAATCAGGAAATAGAAAATGAAGAAGAAAACATTAGCTATTATCAACCAAATAAAAATTGTGCAATCTCTAAGCACACGAACTATGTATTATTTGTACAGCATGTACAATGTTTGTGCTTCACAGGGTGAGGTAGAGACTGCAAAACATTGAACCTGGGACAAATAAGAAAGTAAGGAAATTTTCACAATATATTAATATTATAGAAAATGTTGAACTTAACAGTTAAGATAAAAGTAGTGAAAAATGATAGTATTTAAGGAGATCTAGAAAATTTAATCTATCTCTGTAATGTGTGAGAAGTATTAGAATAATGCTTGTATTTCTGGATTGGCATCGATTTCTATTGAGACTGGAAACATAATAGAAGTGAGGGAAAAAGAATTTAAATTGCGGATACTTGAGTTTTATACCTAGGAGTTCGAGAAATACATTTTGTTACTATCAAAGCAGTTGGCAGAAGAGTGTACAAAATTCCCTAATTGTGCCTATGTGGAGAAGACATAGACAAACAGAGAATAGCAAAACAGACATAGCAAAAAAGCACAAATAAATTTTACCTGTATTTTTACGTAAAAGCCAACTAGAGCAGGAAAACATGAAATTTGTGTTTTCTCAAAATTTTTCTCTTTCTCATAATATAGTTGATTACATTACTGGAAAAAAATTGAAGCATTGGTATGTTCACAAAAAAAAGTAAAATATAAGTTCAAAACCATGGGAATGCAGGGAGCTGAGAAAATATACCTACACACCGAAACTGATTTTGCCCTACGGACATGTAGCAAAATGAATGAGTGCAGATTCCTACTGTCATACATCACATAGGACAGTAAAGAAATACATAGCTTTTCCCAAGATAGGGCATCACACAGGAGCTCCTCCCTAAAGCTAGGACCAAAATTTCTATCCTCAGTATAAAGAAGAATCAGAGGTAAATTAGTCCCATTTCACATTCCCTGGAAAGGGCAAATAAAAATGACTTGAGATTGGACAGATTTAAAGAAACTCAATCACTAATGATTTACAGCAATTAATTTAAAAATTGTTTAAATGTGCAGTCCGAACATACGTCCAAACACCTTTAGACCAAGAATTAACATAATGTGGTCCCAGAATGGTGATGCCTTTAGTAGACTCACAAAAAAATTCAAATTCTCTTTGGCAAGTTTTCTTCTTACTAATACTCAAAAGTGCACAAAATAATTTTCAGAGAAAAATAAATATTTGTCATTCAAAGGCATCTAAGTACACAAGGAAATGATATTCCACCATTTGAAAGGAAAGCAGAAAAAGAGTACAAACAGATCCACAAAGGTTCATTAGTAGAAATATCACTGTTACATTATAAAGCACATTTGCTTTAAAAAAATTTAAAATAAAAAGAATATATTTTTAGGAGACTAAAAAATTGATGTAGCAAATTTGAAAAGTAGTTTGCATAAAAATTTGTATTTTAAATTAAAAACTCAAAAATGAACTCATCAGATTAGACATGGCCATGGTGAGAGTTCATAAATATTTCAGAATGCATTACAGAAAATTTTTAAAAATGCAAAATGTGGACAGAATCATTAAGAGACATGGAAGATATAGTGAGAAAATGTAGCATGTGTTTAGTGAGTGTTCTCATAGAAGAAGGGAACTGGGAAGGGACAATATGTGATGGTATTTTGGCTGAAAGTTCTCTAGACTTTTGTAAGACACTAATCTGCATATTCAGAAGTTCCATGCACGCTAAGCAAGCTACAATGGAGATAAACCTACACCTACGTATCTCCTAGAGAAATAGTAAACAATCAGGAAGGGAAAAATATTTCAATTAGCACTAGAAAAATCAAATTACCGTTAATCATATTGAAATCAGAAAGAATGAAAGGTAAAATAAACAATATTATTTGTTAAGACTAATAATGCCATTCTGAAATTCTCAACCAAGAAAAATATTCATCAACCTATGGCTAAATAACATATTTAGAGACAAAAAACAAAACGCCTCCAGCAGAATTCCACTAAGGAAACTAAAAAGAAACTGAAAACATGCTTCAGAAAGGTTGAAGTTCTGAAATCAAAGAATGAACACAGAGCAAAATATATTGTAAACATACAGATAGATCTAAATTAAAAATTAGGTGTTGAAACAAAAATATATTTAAAATTAGATAAGCACTGCAATATGTATGTTAGGAAGCAAATTATTAGGGCTGAAGTATTCAAAGACCCCTTAATTGTCTGACAAGAGCAGAAAGGTGAGTATGACTTTGCAACTCTTTTTTTTTTTTTTTTTTTTTTTTTGAGAAGGAGTCTCACTCATTCTTTCGCCCAGGCTGGAGTGCAGTGGCGCCATCTCGGCTCACTGCAACCTCTGCCTCCCAGGTTCAAGCAATTCTCCTGCCTCAGCCTCCTGAGTAGTGGGGATTACAGCCGCGTGCCACCATGCCTGGCTAATTTCTGTATTTTTAGTAGAGACGGGGTTTCACCATGTTAGTCAGGCTAGTCTCCAACTCCTGACCTCATGATCCACACGCCTCGGCCTCCCGAAGTGTTGAGATTACCGGCGTGAGCCACTGCACGTGACCGACTTTGGAACTTTAATAAATTCACTGGACATTATGCATTTCTCTGTTGTTATCTATGAAAACAATAAAAATAAAAGTCATAATTTAAAAACAAGAAGACAGAAACTAATAGGAGAAAATGAGACATTATATATATATACAACAAATTAATAAAACAAATTAAGTATAAATGATCAAAGATTAACTTAAACCTAAGTAGACAATGTTTTTGTTAAAATACAAATATTGGCAAAATTTAAAAAGTCCATCTCTATCATAGTTACAAGAGAGGCAACTAATATATAAATTTACAGAAACTTTGAAGTTCAAACAATACAGATACTGTGTATATATGATATACATACAAACATACTACATGAATATAATTTTTTAAAAACTTGCTATGTAGACAAAATAGAATGTAAGTTAGAAACATTTATTAAAATAAGTTAGTCTAACCAGTGTGATAAAAGTTTTAAGTTATTAAGACGATGTGATGACTTAAATGTGCATTAGCCTGATACATACATACATATATACACACACACCACACACTCACACACATACGTATTTAGAGAGAGAGTCAAATTATATAAAGCAAAAATATCAGAAAGTAAGTAGAAATGGATAAGCCCCCAAATCATTATAGACTTTTGAAACACACATCTTTCAGTAATAGATAAAAGAAAACATTAAAAGAATAAGTTTTAAAAGAAGCTAGTGGATTTTAAAAAGGGCAAACGTTATATAAGGAACATGAATATTATAATTCATGTTATTTTCATGTTCATACAGAATACTTACAAAAATTAACATTTTCTAGACCATACCACAAATTCAAACAATTTTCACGGAAATAACGTGACACAGAATATATTTCCTAAACAAACAGCAATGAAGGTAGATATCAATACAAAAAAGAAAGCTAGAAACATAAGTCTAATAATATTGGCTGGAAGCTATTTTAATGAATATTGAAATATTTTAAAGGTGAATAGTCAATACAAATGAACCAAACACTTTTGTAAGGCCACTAAGATGCATGTGTAATGTGTAATGCCTCCTTTTATAAGGAGTAAATCTGTAACATCACCTGGGCTATTTGACAACTGCAAAGTGAATATGAGAAGGAGAGAAACAGTGAGAGAGAGAGAGATAAAACCAGTAAAATAAACATAAAGAATGAAGGAAATAGCCAGGTGCCATGGTTCACGCCTGTAATCCCAGCACTTTGGGAGGCCGAGGCAGGTGGATCACCTGAGGTCAGGAGTTCGAGACCAGCCTGGTCCAACATGGTGAAACCCATTCTCTACTAAATATACAAAAATTAGCCTGGCATGGTGGCATGCACCTGTAATCCCAGCTACTAGGGAGGCTGAGGTGGGAGAATTACTTGAACGTGGAGGGTGGAGGTTGCAGTGAGTAGAGATCATGCCACTGCACTCCAGCTTGGGTGACAGAGCAAGACTCCATCTCAAAAAAAAAAAAAAAAAAAAAGGAGGAACCAGTACATGAAAAAGCAGTATTAAAGCAACTGAGTATATATTTAAAAATGCAAAAGCTCACTTTTTCAGAAAAATATTAAAATATTAAATCTAACAAATATCTAGGTAGACTGATGGAGAAAAATACAGAAAATGCACAAAAAACCAATTACCTGGAATGCGAAGGTTACAAAACGTCAGCAGTTGTAAATTTCAAATAAGCAATGACTTTGAGTTCAACCATGATGGGGTATATTGAAAAGAATCTCTCAGAAAAAAAGAAAAAGAAAACTGTTATAAAGCTATGTACAAAATGTTAAGCACTATTAAAATCTTCCAATTCTACCAGTTATGGAGTTATTGGTTTTGGACTAACTCTCCTGAAAAAAAAAAAAAACAAAAGAAAACAAACAAACAAAAAAACTAAAAACCTGGATAAAATAGCCTACCGTGGGCACTGGCAATGCAATCAAGCAGGTAGGACATGGGTGCTACATTCTCTTTGTCAGAACACAAAGCATTCATACACTCTTCTCACCCTCACTCTCACCTTTTAATCTTAGATCTACTATTAAATGTATTCAACACTACTATCAATCCTTTGGTCAAAATTTCTTTACTCACAGTTTGCTTGATGCACTTGGATAGACTGTTCAAGAAAGTGTGAGTAGTGAATTCCTCAAACTCTTGCATATTTAAAATTACATTTTTGAACCTTGATGCTTGAAGTGTAGCTTGGGTAACGGGTGGGCTTTAAGCCAATTTTGGCTTGCAAGGGGTTGAGTTTATTAGGCATCAGCACCTCTGAAAATTGTGGGGATGCAGGCTTAATTTCAACACTATTCTAAATACTTGAAAGATATTATATAATTCTTTAATAAACTCCTGTGTCTACAAATGGTTCACATTAGCTCAATATCCATGATTAAACATCTATAAAATCAAGGCACTCTTATTTAGTGGAGACTTGCTGGCTATTCTATGAGAGGAGGTATTGTTATTGTGATCTCATCCTCTCATAAAAGTGTATCCTATTACTCATAACCAGCCCTTCATATTCGATTCCTATTTTGGTATTTTAAAATAAGATATCTTTGAAACACTTCAATTCAAAGAGGGAATCTGAATAGTTTTTAAAATGTCAATGAAATGCCATTTCTTCATGCTTGAACAAATAAAAATCGGCTAAAGTGCTTCTCTTCAAACTTTCTGGAACATTTTTAATCTAAATTCTAAGAACAATCACAATAGGTTTTAACCACAAATGTGAGAATGTTCTAAATGTTAGGGTGGAAAAAATTTTTTAATAATTTTATAGTAATTTTTTTCATCATAGTGACAGTGTGCTAAATTTTTTTAAGTCAAATATTACTGTAGACATTTAAGTCAAGATTCTAAGAAGCTGTTCTAAAGTCCAAAATTTAGTTTCATATACAGTGATGTTATATATATATTTGCATATAAAATTAATATATGTGAGCCATGTTTCAAATAGTTGAGAGATTATTATATCAAAGATTCTTGATTATATAAAATGCCAATTACTTATAGGCACACATGCTTTAAATAATTACAAAGGCAGTTGTGGTTGATTCTACTCTTGCTACTGGCATTTATATGGACATCATATTATGGTCTGAAGAATGTTTAGGCAAATTTATCCCTCATATGATCAGAAGAACAATGCAAGATAGTTTATATCTGAAAGGAAAAAAAATCTTTATATGGTTCTGAAAGCCTAAATCATTAACAACTTGGATAATAATTAGCATAAAAATACACAAACGTGCCCTCTTCCTAGCAGTAAGTACCCAGTGATAACAGAATCAAAGCATGTGGCTGTGTGCATGTTTATATTTCAAGACGCAGAGCACTCTATTCCTCTTCTCTGCCCTTTCTAGTTGGCACAATTCCTCGTGAATCTAAGTGCAGTCATAGGGTGGATTAGAGTGACCTGCCATTTGTATGCAACTGATCTCTATTTTGGAAGTAATTAAAGTAAAAATATATTTTTAAAAGATAATTTCAAATTTCAGTGCAAACTAGCATGGATTCACCCCTTTTCTTTGTAACATTTTTTCTAAGGTTGGAAAAGTAAGGTAGGCTTTAGTACGATTTTTAATAATAAGTTTTCAAAGTGAGATGCAAAATGGTGGCGCCAACACATTTCAAGTCTGCTACATTTTGAAGACACTTATTGGAGAAAAGACCTTCTCATCATTTTTCTCTTACAGGAAAGGAAATAATATGTACAGTTGACCCTTAAGCAACACGGAGGTTGGGGTGCTGGCCCCACTGCACAATAGAAAATCCACTATAACTTTGACTCCCCCAAAACTTAACTACTAATAGCCTACTGTAAGCCTTACAAATAACACAAGCAGTCAATTAACACATATTTAATATGTTATATGTCTTATATACTGTATTCTTAACAAACATGCCAGAGAAAAGAAAAAGAAAATCATAAGGAAAATATATTTACTAGTTATTAAATGGAAGTAGATGATCAGACAGGTCTTCATCCTCATCCTTTTCATGGGCAGGCTGTGGAGAAGGATGTAGAATTGTTGGTTTTGCTAAGTGGACCTGCACAGTTCAAACCCCTGTGGTGTAAAGGCCACCTGTATAGCCATTGAATAGCAATTTATTTTTAGAAATTAACCTCACTAAAATACTCTTAGAAGGATGCCAAGAAAAAAAATGAATAAGTATTTTTGGTTCATCTATTTCATCATTTCATTTCATTTCCTCATTTCCTCATTTCATCTCATTTCATGTCATCATTTCATCATTTCATCACATTTCATTTCATCATTTCACTTCATCTCATTTATTCATTTCATCTCATGATTTCATTTCATCTCATCATTTCATCTTTTCATCTCATCAGTTCATCTTTTCATCTCATTGCATTTCATTTCATCATTTCATCAATTCATTTTATTTCATTTATTTCATCATTTCATTTCACCATTTCATCATTTCATCATTTGACTTCATTTCATCATTTCATTTCATCATTTCATATCATCATTTCATCACTTCATCTTTTCATCATTTCACTTCATAATTTCATCATTTCATTTCCTCATTTCATCCTTTCATCATTTCATCTCATCATTTCATCCTTTCATTTCATTATTTCATTTCATCATTTCATCTCATCATTTGCATTTCGTCACTTCATCATTTCATCATTTCACTTCATCTCATCATTTCATCATTTCATCTCATGATTTCATTTCATCTCATTTCATCTTTTCATCTCGTCATTTCATTTCATTTGATCATTTCATTTCATCTATTCAACATTTCATCATTTCATTTCATTATTTCATCATTTAATCATTTCACTTCATTTCATCATTTGATTTCATTTCATCATTTCATATCATTTCATTTCATCATTTGATCTTTTCATCATTTCATTTCATCATTTCATTTCACCATTTCACTTCATCATTTCATCATTTCGTCATTTCCTTATTTCATTTCATCATTTCATCTCATCATTTCATCATTTCACTTCATCTCATCATTTCATCATTTCACTTCATCTCATCATTTCATCATTTCATCTTGATTTCATTTCATCTCATCATTTCATCTCATGATTTCATCTCATCAATTCATTTCACCTTTTCATCTCCTCATTTCATTATTTCATTTCATCTTTTCATCTCGTCATTCATTTCATTTCATCATTTCAATTCATTTCATTTCCTCATTTCATTTCATCATTTCATCATTTCACTTCATCATTTCATTCCATCATTTCATATCATTTCTTCATTTCACCATTCCATCATTTCATCATTTCACTTCATTTCATTTCCTCATTTCATTCCATTTCATCATTTCATTTCATTTCTTCATTTCATCATTTCATTTCATCATTTAATTTCATTTCATCATTTCATTTCATTTCAGTGATACATGTATTTAAGTGCTAATGCGATGCCCAGGAGACAGCCTATTTCCTTGTAAAACACCTCTTTCAACAAAAGGCAACCTCTCATGGCTGGCTAAGTCTACAGGGATACCAGCCTCTCTTCAACCACTCAATTTCATTTAGAACCTCAAACAGCACCTCAGTTTCATAAAAACCTAAAACATAAACACAACACTTGGTTGTAAGTGAGGCAACAGTTTCTTGTCTCTTTCTCTGCTCAAGGCTTAAGGCCATGTCTCCCCAACTACGTTCAGTGGAAGAAAAGATCCCCTGGACAAGTAAGTTTGAGAACTGTTGTTGCAGGACTTCTCAGAACCTTTAAAACACAAATCCTCATCTGCAGGGATCTTCAGGAGGGAGATGGCTGATGCAGCACAACTTTCTTTCACAGGAGCATCTTGCAGAATACAGTATGAGATACAGAAAGGCTGCATTGAGTCTTTTTAAGGGCCCGGGCCTTGGTGGGGGTGGGGTAGGAGCTCTCCAGATAGCATCTAATGAGTAGGAACATTCAGGTTGCTTTTTTTCCCCCTTATTGGCAAAACTGTGTGTGCACCATGAACGAAGCTGGTCTCCCTTATCCATATCAAAACTAAACCCAAATTAATTGGCTAAATTGGGACTCAACACCTCCAGGAGCCACGCAGAAGAAAGCCCCACCACACTTTAAAGTAGCTTACCTCATCATATTTGACGAAAGCAAAACGCTTATGACCAGTATGCTGCTAATACAAGTCTACAGATAATACTGTAGGAAAAATTATTTTTCCCAATCATAGCTGGCATAGTCAACATTTTGCATTACACTTTCCCCCCTCTTTTTAAATTTGAAACACAGGTCTTTTCCTCTTCTTTTATTAAATTTTAATTTAATTATACAAGACAGAGTCTCAGTATGTTGCCCAGGCTGGTCTTCAACTCCTGAGCTCAAGCGATACATCTGTCTCTGCCTCCCAAAGTGCTGAGATTACAGGCCTGAGACACTGTGCCCGGCCTTAAACACAAATCTTATTTCATTCTTACAATTATCCTGAGGTTAGAAAAATGGAAGGGGAAGAAAAATGGCAAGCAGGTAGGCTGACTTCGGCTTCATTATTTGGAAGGACTGTTTGCTCGGTTAAAACACACTACTGCCCACAAAAGCCAAGACAACAGAAAAATACAGACTTATATAAATAGATTTTATATGTGACAGCAGTTTAAATGGAGACTTTTTCAATGAAAATGACAAACAGCTGTGCTTGGGAATAAATGACAACGAATTTTTTATCTCAATAGCTGTCCTGAAAGCACGTCTCTACATCTCTACCTGCATTCTGGAATCAGGGAGAAAGCCAAAATGGACGACAAGACCCTAGATCAGCCGTGTCCAACCCTTTGAGTACAAGGACTTTTCCGCCTATCTGTGGTGGTGGGTATCATGAAAATTATGCACAAACCTTCTTTTTTTTTTTTTTTAAGCTCATCAGCTATCGTTAGCATTAGTGTATTTTATGTGCGGCCCAGGAGCATTCTTCTTCCAATGTGGCCCTGAGAAGCCAAAAGACTGGACACCTGTGCACTAGATCAAAAGGCTACTCCTTCTGGAAGCAATTGTAAAGAATTTCTGACATTATCTTGACATGAAAACCAATGGATAGTGAGACAGAATGCAAAATCTTCAAGAATTTTTCTTGTTGGTTTTTTTTTTTTTTTGCGTCAAGGTCTTGCTCTGTGGCCCAGACTGGAGTACACTGGTGAGATCACAGCTCAGTGCAGGCTCAAGTGCTCCTCCCGCCTCAGCCACAGTAGTACCTGGAACTACAGACGCGCACAACCACCCCTGGATAATATTTCATTTTTTGTAGAGACGGGGTCTCACTATATTGTCCAGGTTGTTCTCAAACTCCTTGACTCAAGGGATCCAGGACAAGATAACAGGTGTGAGCCACCCCACCTGGCCATGTGCATGAACTTTTAAGACAAACACAAGGCCCCACAAAAGTTAAGGTTTTCCCACCTAATTTCCAGGGGATCTTTTGGTGCAAGGATGAGAAGCCCTTAAAAGTACACAGACAACTCCAAAGATTCAAGACAGTTCATTCGGGCTGAGCCAGCCCACTGGGCAGACTGACCTTCAAAAAAGGCCCACCCATGACATACACCAGATGGCTCTCCAAGAATCTCTCCAGTCCTCAGGGTCCCTAAGGTACTGGACAGAGTTAGGAAAGCAAGCCTATTTGCTTTTTCCTGCAAGAAACCCCTTGAGGTCAAGACCCCACAATCAGACGAGGATGGAGTGGCTCACCCTCAGTCAACATGCCGGATTCAAGGTGGTATAATGTCTTAACCAAGCGTGTGGGCCTCCAGGTCTGACTCCCAACTCAGTGCTTCTTTAATAACCACTCTTTGTTAATTCTCCTTAACAGGGGTTCCTGGCAAGTCAGTTCTCCCTCAGGCCTTTGGTTTCCTCACCTACAAGATGAGAGGGCTGGACCAGATGGAAATCCTGGGGGGGGGGGTAAGGGGATGTCCGCGCGCAGCCCACCCCACCCACGGGCCCCTCGAGCCTCTATCCCAGTTCCCACCACGCACCCGCCCCAGAAATCCTGCCCAAGGTGAGGGCAGGACCGGGGTCCTCCGGCTGCTGCATCAGCGAGTGCAGGAGGGAGAAGCCTCCAACCGGGCGACTCGAGCTCAAGGATGCAACTCCGCCAGAAGTGAACTAGGGCCCGGAGGGAGGTGTCCGGGCCGCTCCTCGAGCCCAGCCGGGGTCCACGAACCCCTTACCTCCAGGGTCCGTATCTCCTGCTGGGTGAGGTCGTTGGACACAGCGCACTTGGTGCGCAGCCCGCGCAGGCTGCCGATGGAGATGCCGATGAGGTTCTGGAGCTGCCCGCACTGCTGCAGCGCCCGGCTGGCCGCCGCCCCTGCGCCTCCCACCGCGGCCGCCGCATCACCCCCGCCACCGCCCTCCTTCTTCTCTCCCATCGCGGCCGCGCGGAGCGCCGCTCTATGCAGGCCGCAGCGGCCAAGGCGGGGAGCCCTGGGCGCGGGCCCGTAGGCAAGGGACCCCCGAGCCGGGAGAGCTGGACCAGGAGCGCCCCTCAACGCTGCCCGAGCCAGGACGCCGGTAGAGCTGGCAGCCGAGTGTGCCGCTCCCGCCCTCAGAGCCACGGCGGGCAAAAAGCTGCGGCGTCGGGGGCAAAAAGGCGCGGCGTCGGGGGCAAAGAGCCGCGACGGCAAAAACCCGCGGCGGCGGGGGCAAAAAGCCGCGGGGGCAAAAGCCACAAAAAGCCACGGCGGCGGGGGCAAAAAGGCGCGGCGTCGGGGGCAAAGAGCCGCGGCGGCGGGGGCAAAAAGCCGCGCCGGCAAAAAACCGCGGCGGCGGGGGCAAAAAACCGCGGCGGCGACAAAAAACCGCGGCGGCGACGGGGGCAAAAAGCCGCGGCGACAAAAAACCGCGGCGGCGGCGGGGGCGGCGGCAAAAGCGGCGGCGGCGGGGACGGAGGCAAAAAGCCGCGGCGGCGGCGACGGCGGCAAAAAGCGGCGGAGGCGGCGGCGGCGGCGGCGGCGGCGGCAGAAAGCTGCGGCAAAAAGGGGCGGCGGCAAAAGGCGGCGGCAAAAAGGGGCGGCGGCAAAAGGCGGCGGCAGAAAGCGGCGGCAAAAAGCCGCGGCTGCGGGAGCAAAAATGTATACACATATATATTTTATATGCAGTCTTGCTTTGTCACCCAGGCTGGAGTGCAGTGGCGCGATCTCAGCTCACTGCAACTTCCACCTCCTGGGTTCATGCAATTCTCCTGTGTAGCTGGGATTACAGGCATGCGCCATCATGCCTGGCTAATATTTGTGTTTTTATAGAGACGGGGTTTCGCCATGTTGGCCAGGCTGGTCTCGAACTCCTGACCTCCAGTGATCTGCCCGCCTCACCCTCTCAAAGTGCTGGGATTACAGGCGTGGGCCACTGCGCCTGGCCCCATATTTGGCTTTTTAAAAACCTGTGTCTGTATTGTCTGCAGCCTGGGCAGATCTGTCAGGGAGGTGTTGGCTGGGAGATGGAAACGATGCAAGAGAGAGGGAGAGGCTGACACAGCCAGCTGGACGGGCGGGCAGGGGAGGGGAGCCGTGGGAGCCGGCTGGGAGCCTGCCACACTCCCCTCTTCCTGAAGCCTTTTGGGGTTGCTGCCCTGCCTGTGGCCACGGGTTTAAGGACCCCTCTGGTCATGTTTCTTTGTCCCAGATCTGTTGCTACCAACGGTGAGGTATTCCTAATGTTCCCCTTGGCTGTGTCCTGTGCATGGAGCA
Source organism: Pan paniscus (assembly GCF_029289425.2). Classification (NCBI taxonomy): domain Eukaryota; kingdom Metazoa; phylum Chordata; class Mammalia; order Primates; family Hominidae; genus Pan; species Pan paniscus. The sequence continues at coordinate 37,262,299 of NC_073267.2, read as the reverse complement.
AGGACCTCTCCCCTTTATCCTGCATGACAGGGCTCTGTGCCACCTATTTTCTCAGGCCCTCCCACCCCCAGGCCCCATCCCGGGGCAGTACTCACCGGTGACCAGGATGAAGTGGCAGGGGCTGGTCATGGTGACAAAGGCGGGGGTCATGTAGCGTGCCTTCACCCCGTCTCGGGCCATGGCGTCCAGGTTGGGGGTGTCCACGTCCTGCTTGTAGTTCCAGCGGAAGCTGTCGAAGGACACCAGGAGCAGCTTGTTCTGGGAGCCCTGACTTTGTACCGGTGCCCCGGCCCCGGGAGCTAGGAGCGTGGGCAGAGCCACAGTGAGGAGGACGGTCGGGCCTCTCATGCTGGGCCTTCCAGATGGACAGGCACACAGGGTGCACGGGGCTGGCTCCTGCTGAAGAGGGCAAAGTCCCAGGGTCACCTGGGCTGATCTCATCCCGTGTGTCTTTGGAATGTGGCTGTGCACATCCCCGGGTCATACCTCGGGAGTGGGCTCCCCAGCCATGTCAGTGCCACCCCTGGACCCAGCCTCAAGTGCGTGGGACAGCATCAACTTGAGCATCTGCCTTTATTGCCAGCCACGCCCTTGGGGCTCCAGGCTCCTCTCCTCCCTCCCCAGAGTGCGGACAGTGACCCAGGGCTCAGAGCACAGCAGGAGCCCATTCTACTGGGAAAGTTGTGCCTTCTCCCTCTCCCATAGCAACCGGTGGTCCCTTTGTCCCAGCTTACCCTGACCCCAGGGGACCCAGGTGAGGCTGCGGTGGGACCCCCTCTCCAGGCCTTTAGTGGTGCATGGGCCTCAGGCCTGCCTGGGCGAGGGCCTGTGGGGTGGGCTTCCCACGGTCAGGGCCAGGACCAAGCCTGGGTCACAGCATGGCCTTGTCCAGGGGGAACCCCAGGCTGGGTGTCTTTTCTCCTCCTGCTCCTGTTAAAGGGCTCCTTGAGCGTGGTGAGCAGACCGGGAACCCGATGGCTCCAGAGCAGCGTCCTGCGCGCCTTCCTTCTTGGGGTGCTTCCTTCTTGGGAATTTCAGAGGGGGCCTGGGGCTCGGGCGTTCTTGCTTGATGGACTTTTTGACAACAAGGGGTCAGAAGAGGGGGACTCCTTTGTTACCATGGGCACATGAGGGGTGGGAGAGGAACCCCTGGATTCAGCGTGCGGTTCTCCCTCCCTCTCCGCCATCTCTCCTTCCCCTTCTCTTATTTTCTCTCTCTTTCTCTGTCTCTCTCCCTCTTTCCTTCTCTGTATGTCTCTGTCTCAGTACCTATCAAGCACGTTCTGTGTGCCAGGCATGGTTCTAGGTTCCGGGGACACAGAAGTGAATGAGACAGACAGTGTTCCGCGTGGCCTCCATTCGAGTTGGGGACACAGAAAATAAAATGAACAAACAAGAAGAAAAGAGTTTCCCAAAAGAAGGGAAGGAGGAATACATGATGGAGAGGCTGGCGGGGTGGGTGGGTGGCACGCAGTGGTGGCTGGTGGGGTTTGGCTGAGAGGATGGTGGAGGCCAGTGACTCTGGGGGACCATGAGCTAGGGGAGCGGGCATGGGGCAGGTGGCAGGGCCAGTCCCGTGGGGCAGGCAGTGGTGATTCTCATGCCAGGCAGTGGAAGCCAGGGGCGGGTTTTAAGGGAGAGAGCGACATGAACTGATCTAATGCTAAAATACACTCTCCATTTGTGGGTGAAGGACAGACCAGAACGAGGGCAGAAGGGACACTGGGTGCTCCCTGGAGAGGTGACAGCCTGTGTCCGAGCAAGAGCTATTGGTGGCCCGGACCAGGGTGGTGGCTGTGGGATGGGGCTGGGTTTGAGGTGGATCCTGGAGGTTTTGCTGAGAGGTGGTGCTCTGGATTGCATGGTGGGAGGTGGTGCACTGATTGCACGGTGGGAAGATGGAAGGGCATGGCTGGGGGTATTGTCACAATTTCAATCTGGAGCCACACACCTGTCGACAGTGGCCTTGGCCTTCCTTAAGACCTTTGCCTGGCTGCAGCAAGCAGACGCCGTCTCAAAGTGATGGCCGTGGCACTCAGATGACACCGCAGACGTCGTCCACAGCCTCCCCAGGCCAGTCAGCCTTTCCTAACCCAGGTGGGCAGGGACCACTGGTACGGATCCCCGGCCGGACTCTCAAGGAGGACTCCGTGCCAGTGACCCCCGCTTCTTCACGCTTCTGTGCACTAAAGGCTGAAAACCAGGATGGAGCGACTGCCGGGTGCCTGAAACCACCGCATGGGGTGCCTGCCCTGCAGGGCTGGGGCTCAGGGCGCCCAGAGGTGCGGCTCCTCCCTGGGGAGCACAGACCCTGGGGAGGGTAAGGATCCCTGTGTGTCAGGGACAGAGGTTGCGATGCACGCACAGGGGGAGTGCAGGCGGCCTCGAGAGAGGAGATCGGGCTTTGCTGGCACCAGCGCTGGGGGAAGCCCACAGGATGCTTGGAGCCAGGAGAGAGGGCAGGAAGGCTTCAGGCAGAGGGACCAGGCGTGGAGGAAGGGAGGCACCCGGGCTCCCGAGGGGGTCGGCCAGGAGGAGCCTGTAGGCCATGGCGGAATCTGGATTTTCAGCTGTGGCAGAGCTGGTTAGTTGTCCCCTAGTATCCGTTCTCCCCTGTTTCCATGATAAGACGGCTGCAAAGAAGAAAGACTACATTTCCCAGCATTCCTTGCAGTAAAGCATGGCCACGTGACCACATTTTGGCCACTGGGGCAAAAGGAGAATGTCACGTACCAGTCCCAGCCTCTTGCCAGAAGCTAGCGTTGCTTCTCTTCTTTTCTGATTTTTCCTCCATCTGATGCCTCTGGCTGGCAAGCCACCCTAAGCCGCCTGATGAGGGGCTCCCTGGGGATGGCCATGGTGCGCAGAAGGGGCCTGCTTCCCAGCGTCCTGTGTAGCTCAGCTCCAGGCTGCATCCTCCCGGGGAGAATTCAACACACTCTGCCTGGTTGCAATTTCCATTATTTGGGTTTCCTGTCACTCTCAGCGGGACCTAGTTCAAGCTGATAATAGAATTGCAGGCCTGGGGGGCATTGCTAGGTTTAAGTAGGAGCTGGCTGTGGGGTAGGGCTCGAGAGGGCCGCCAGGGAGGCAGGGCCTGAGTGAGGAGCCGAGGCAGTGGTCCAGGGGCCTGGCCAGGCCCCTGTTGAGGTGCATTTGGGGTGTGCTTGGGGCCGGCGCAGATCTTGGTGTCTTGCAGGTCTGGGGTCCATGGTTCTGCAGGTTCTCCTGTCGGCCCCCCGGGGTCGTGCGAATTCCTGGTCCTGTTCACCCTCTTACCTGCCTGGGCCTGGTCTGGAGATGGCATGAAAGGTCTGCTCCTGCTCCTCTCAGGACATCCCAGCCATGCTTGGGTAACTCTTCCTCTGGTTTTTGGCTCTGTACTTCAATCCCGCTTTGCTGGGGAGCTCCTTGGGTCACCCCATATAGGTTTCCATTTTCTCCCCGATCTCATAGAGCGCTTGGATGGAAAGGGTGTGCAGTGGTTGATTGTAGCTCATGGCTACAGGACATTTCCCACAGTCCGTGGGCACTGGGCAATAGCCACGATCTCACTGAAGCTTGGAGGTAGTTCTTGAGGTAGGAGTTAGTACAATCTTTAGTTTACAGGTTAGAAACTGAGGCAGAGAGATGTTAAAGTCACTTGGTGACTGGAGGAGCTGAGCTGGAACCCAAGCGTTCTGGCTCCCAAGCCCCAGCGTTCAGCTTCAGCTGCTTCAAGAGGCAGCAATTTACCAGCCTTTGTTCACTTGGGATTCTATTGTCAGGCTTTGGGGCTATTGACAACATTTTATTTAAAAAATGGTGCAGTTCAGCCTGGCCAATGTGGCAAAAACCCATTTATACGAAAAATACAAAAATTAGCTGGGCATGGTGGTGCGCACCTGTAATCCCAGCTACTTGGGAGGCTGAGGCATGGGAATTGCTTGAACCTGGGAGGTGGAGATTGCAGTGAGGCAAGTGCACACTACTGCACTCTAGCCTGGGCAACAGAGCGAGACTCTGTCTCAAAAAAACAGAACAAAACAAAACAAACAAAAATAGTGCAGCTGTGAGTATCTTGACACCACTGACTTTTTCCTTTTCTTTCTTCGATTTTTAACATTTGCCTTCTTTCCTTGGGGTACAGTGCTTAGAGAAAGGTTATTGGACAAAAGATAGATAAGCTACTTCGTTCTTATGATCAGATGGCTGTCAGGTGACAGACCCTCTCCTAGACCTAACTCTACTCCACTAAGCCTTCAAGGCGCTGACCTTGGGCTCTGTCCTCGGCTTGTTTAGTTCAGGTTTAGCAAGAGTCCTGCTGGGTCAGTTTAGTGAAAATCCTATGGGATCACCCTCAATATTTGATCAAATTCCTCATCCTCCACTCTCGATATCTTGTTACCCTGGCCTGCTTTCAGGAAGATTCCTGCTGAGTTGGCCGAGCAAGCATGCCCTCTCCTCAATGTCTCCTCTTTGTCATTTTCCACCCACCCGGCACCCTTGCTCCTGGACTGTACATCCTACTCATCCTTTGTAGAGTGAGACTGAGCCCAATCTCGCTCTCCTACAGCAAAACCCCATTGTGGTAGCCCCCCTGGAATAATGTCTTCCTACCTGTCTTTAACAAGAGTCATGAATACTTTTTTCTTTATTTTAAAAATTATTATTATTACTATTATTATTTTTTGAGACAGAGTCTCATTCTTTTGCTGAGGCTGGAGTGCAGACTCCGTCTCAGATAGATAGAGAGATAGATAGATAGATAGATAAATAAATAAATGAATGATGCAAATAATTTAGTGGCTTTCATTATGCTATAAATAATTCATATAGGTCATTATTAGAGCTTTAATTGATAAGCCACTGTATTTTTATTTCTGATTTATATTTTACCTAAAATAAAAAAGTTAAGTAAGAATTAATATGGAAACTAGAATACAAATAAATTTTTAAAGGAATTATGTACCAGGGTTCTAAGATTATAATTACATAAATATTTGCATCAGGGTCCTAAGATTGTAATTGAGAATAATATTTCATACAGAGCTTTCTGACAGCTAAGATAAAAATATTACTAGAGAAAACCCATGGACTATTTAATAATAAGCAGTGAAAGTTCATTTGAAACCTATCTCTATTAATTCAGAGCCTGGCTCTCCAAATTAAAAAGAGATAGGCTTCAAATGAACTGTCGATCGTGTCAGAATCTCAGACGACAACATTAGGTGCTCGCACCTGACGTTGTCATCTGAGATTCTGACACCATGGTTAGAAGAGAATGAGGCAAGTGTGTATCACCCAGAGGAAACCTCCACCTTTACTGGTAAGCTCTCACAACTGTATCCGTGAAACTCATTTCTCAAATGTTAACGTTCTCCAAAATAAGTATTTACAAATAGGGATTAGGTGAAGTTCAAAAGATTTCTCAAATACTAGACACATAATGCACAGTTTTGTAACATTTTTCAAACATGGGTGATCATGAAGTCTTTCTTTTGGGGTATAATGTTGAACTTCTGGTAAAGTAAATATCCTTTGGAATATATTAATAGTTTAAGAAACACCGCTCTATAGATAATAATTTAGATCATTTATAAAAATACCTGAAACATTTATTACTGTGTCTTAGAGTTTGAGGACATAGAGAAAAAAATACAGCTGCTGCCCTCAAGAAGCTCTTGGTTCAGGTGGGAAACAATAAAATCCTTGAAACATGCCATGCTAAATGCTGTGACAGAAGCAAAGATTCTTGGAACTGGGAAATGTTTGAAGTGAGTTTTGGAGATGACCAGAGTTCTTGTGGTGAGGCAGAGGAGGCTGTTTCCAGCGGAAGGAGCAGAACGTAGAAAAGCACCGAGGAGTGAAAAGAAAGGGACTACCTCTTATGTCCTTTCAATTGTATATATTTAAGCTCACAGGATCTTACATAAGGTTTTCAGTTCAGTTGATAAATATGTAATTATGTGATTATAAATTGTTGCTGTTGTTTTACAGATTGAATGTCAACCACTTTTACTGGCTGCGCATCTAGGAAAACTGATAATGGTGGAATTTTTATTAAAGAAAAATGCAAATATAAATGCAGTTAATTGTCTTAACAGGTACAGACCTTAGTTCTTATTGTGTTGTTTTTAAACCTGAGTGTCATTGTAGAGTGGTAGCGGTCACTCAAGTCACAAATATTATATTAATAAGAAGACTAACTTTTAATTATTGGGATATAGTGAGAAATATCAACACAGATCATCACAGGTAGAAAAACAATTATTTGGACTGAGTAACATAAAGAACAGTATATAGCAGGATTTGTCTCTCTATATAGACATACACATAAAAGGCTTCTATATATAGAAAGCTTTGTATATTGATAGATGTTTGTTATTTGTAATATGATGTGGTGTTATTTATAATATAATAATGTGATGCTTTTGATTGTATGATCTTATGTTAGCTAAAGAGGTTTCATGTTTTTCATTTCTACTGTGTTTTGGTGTTGTTTTTAATTGATATGGGGAGAGGGAGAAAAGATAGCTTTAAATGGATAAAACTTTACTTTAATGAAAACAAGCTTTAGGTTCACACAGGACTGGATTTAATCCCTAGTTTTCCCACTTGCTAGATGTGTGACCTTGGTAACATTACTTATCACCAAGTATGTTTTCTTCTGTGAAAAGGAGGGTAATAATATATCCTTCAAGGGTGGTTGGGTGTAAGTAACATTATATATATATATATACACACGTACATATATATACACACACATATATACATATATACACATATATATATATATATATATATATAATGTTAGAATGTCCAGCTTACAGAGCAAGGTGCTGATGTTTTGGAAACAATGGCTGAGCATATAAGTATGTGCATATATATAATATATATATACCCAAACATATGTATGTAAGAAGATATGTAAGTAACATCATATATAATATATACAATATATATTTTATAGATAATAATCTATAATGTATATTATATATTTTGTAGATAATATATAATATACAATATTTATATTTTATATATATATATGATGTTACTTATGTTACTTATACACAAACACCCTTGAAGGACATATTATTATCCTCCATATACATATATTTATATATAGTGTTTAATTAAATGCCTAGCACATGCTTATGAGCATCATTAACTGAAGCTACGACTACTACTATTAGCATTCCTATTAATATTATTGTTTTAAGCCTGCAGATAGCTCTTATCTGACCCTTTAGTTGATTTTGCATTATAATGTATAGTATCAGACTAGGGAAGAAATGAATAATTTTTCACTTAAATTTGCCTACTGTAGATAGGTGGCCTGAGCATAGTTTCTTGCCCATCAAAAAACTTTAAGTTAGCAACTTTATGTCATACCACAGTGGGACAAGAGGCTTCCTTTTTGTTCCTTGCTTTTAACCTTTGTGGTAACTTGCAAAGATAAACCCTTGAGCACCCAAGATGCTTGTTTCTTAGTACATGTAATTGGGTTAATTCTACATGGACAGACAACATATTAAGTTGATAAAGTATATAAACTTAGCTTTTAAAATGTCATTAAAGTTTTTAATTACCTCTCTGTTATTTTAGATCGGCCCTCACACTTGCTGTTATTCGTGAACACAAAGATATAGTCATTCTTCTTCTGCAGCACAATATTGATATGTTTTCTCGAGATGTGTGTGGAAAGACTGCAGAAGATTATGCCTCTGAGGCTGGGAATTCAGTGTAAGTCTTTACATAAAAAGGCTAGTGAACACTAAATTGAAGTTTAAAATAATTGTAACAATTGCATCTTATATATCAGGTGAGATTTCATAGTTTGGTTCAAGTAGTTTTCAAGTGACAAATTTTCAAGTTTTTAAGTTTTCAAGAGTTGTGCAACTTCATCAGCCAGAAATCAAGCAAAAGGCTAGATAAGTAGCAGCAGGTGCAGGATTCTTGATATTGAAACTTTTAGGACTTTTCTCCTTAGGGATTCCAATGTTGTACATTTTATTTCCAGTATAACCCCTATGCATAGGATAAAGTAGTTTCACATGTTTGATTTTTCTAATTAGTTATTTGGGTCTCAAAATGTCCAGTTTATCAAAAAATCTTGTGCTGTGTACTGTGGACCATCTACTATAGCCTGATCATTGAATTTTTCAAGAACCTAAGGGGTTCCCTAAGTCCAAGGAAGACAATCAGTGTCTACAAGTCAGAAGGAGAAGGGGAAAGGGTATTCTAATTTTTGCTTTGTTTTCATTGATTCTGTTGCTGCTTTCTTGCCATTGAAAGTACTCTTGCAGTCTGGTAATGATTAACCTTTGCCACCAGGATGCCCTTTCTGTTTGAGGTCCCTCAATCTTCGTGTTGATCCATAAAAAGGCTTCAAAGTTACAACTATTTTTTTAGTTCACTTGCACATACTTATATGCTCAGCCAATGTTTCCAAAACAGCAGAACCTTGCTCTGTTAGCTGGATATTCTAACTTTATCAACATACATACTGAGCAAATTGACACTTTCACCCACACTCAAAACCTGCTGTAGAGCCCGCATTTTAACCTGGGCTTCTAGACCTTCATGGTGAGTTACTTTTTGAGTCCCTTTTTTTCTCTTCAAATATTAGTTGGGATAGTTCTAAACTGTCAGAGATATTCAAATAATGTTGTAGAAAGAGATCACAGTTTTTTCTTTATTGCTACCAGATCTGTACCCTGAGACTTTTTAAATAAACTGTGTAAGAGCTTTTCTCAGGTAGTGGAAGCTTCTATGCCATCCTTCCTTAGAGTAGGAGGCATCAACTTGTGGTTGGCCCCTCAAGTGATTTGTTTTCTATAATAATGAAGATCTCCCAACCTGCTTGCATCACTGTCTCAAGTTTGTAAAATATTTTCAGATTCTACCTTATAGGAAGCCATTCATTGGAATTATCTGAGTCTCAAGTTGGTTAGTTAGATTTAACAGAGCTAACCCTCATCCATGACTTATCAGCATTTATATGTAAAAGTAAGGCTTTGTACTTGCTTTGGCAGCACAAATACTAAAATTGGAACAATACAGAGAAAATTAGCATCGTGAGACATTTCATATTTTGCAGTCAGGGGAAGGTCATTTGACTGTTTGCTGGCTAGCTAAGTCACAGTTTGAATCAAAACAAAATGGGTGGCCCCTTATATTTGAATTGTGATTTTGCACTACAAAAACATTTGTGTAAGGTGATCTATAAACTGAGAATGGAGATAAGTAACACATGGGGTGTTGTGTAAATATTTTGTTAGTATGTATCTTGGAAATGAGAAAATGTCAACTTTCATCTACTTCATGGAACTTAAAAAAAATGAAAGTAGGGTTTTGTCTTCCATGTCAGTTGGAGATAACATCACTGATGGAGATTAACCATCATTCTAGCAAACATCTGCTGGTTCAGTTAGAGTCTGCAGAGAAGTAATAGTGGTAGCCCAAGCCAGATCTTGACATCTGTTAGTTTTCTGCCCTTGGAATTGATGAGCTCAATAATACTGAACAATCATGTTACCTATTTTAATGAAATAATGTATTCATAAATTAATTTATTTATGAATTATGAAATAGTTGAGATGCCCTGAATTATAAGCCACAAATAATAGAACAATAAGCAAAATTAGGACTTAACATTTTTCTTAAACTGAAGCATTTGAATATTAGAACCTATGAAAAAATACACGTTGGGTTTGATTTGGGATTTCAAAATAGTTTCAGCAATAAAGTTCAAGAACAAATTCCACTGCTTTACTATTTCTCTGTGAATGTTAAAAATGCTACTTCATTAAACCTATATAACAACCTAGTGAAAGAAGATAGTAAAATCTAGAAGAAGACATTGTGCATAAGAGAAGCAACTTGTTTAAGAGCAAATACCTGTTGGCTATAGAGCCAGGACCTTCCAGTAAGAGCCAGGAAGGTGACTTTCCATTATGTCAAGCTGATGTGAGATAGTTTGCTGAGCTATACTGCCTTCACTTCATGAGTACTTCACCTGTTTTTATTATTTAATTAGAAAGGTACTAAGAAGTTTGTAGAGCTTACAGAAGAGAAGTGTATAGGATAATTAACATCCTGATATTGTTCAAGATACTCTAATAATTTAGTATATTTGGTAAATGTTTTTGATAATGGTATTAAAATATTAATTTCATTTATTTTTATACATAGCATTGCCGAACTAATTTCTGAATACAAAAGAAAGAAATATGAAGAGCTTTCTATAAATAGCAATCCAGGTAAGATTTCTGAGAGTGAATTACTCTTGATGGTACTACCATAGATAAAAAAGAATAAAGATGTTTTGATTACAAAAAAACAGTTTAAAAAAATCAGTTTAAATTGCACACATTTAAAAAATACTTAGTAGTCTAGATTTTCTAATTATTTAAAAAGTTAATTGTAGGTAGTTTATAATCTCAGTATTGTTTGAAAAAATTATTATTTTATTATGGTTCCTAATATTCTAGATGATCTTTTTGTGTAAATAAGAAAACAAATTTTTAAGTTATTACATTGCATGTTTTTTAATAGTCACATAATAATGAATTAGACTTTTTATATAATTAGAACTTCTATTTAACTTGTAAAATAAATTCTTTGCAGTTAGTAAATGAATCAGTAATTACAGTTGGCCCTTGAACGACATGGGATTTAGTGCTGCCAATGCCCATGCTGATGAAAATACATATTTGGTATGTTATATATCTTATATATTGTATTCTGAGTACAAGAAAGTAAGCTAGAGAAAGGAAGTTTTGCAGTAGTTAAAGCTGTAGTTTCCTTGTAGTTCGATGCTCGAACTACTGTCAATCTAGTGTAAGGTGTTCACCCATCCATGATAAAATAAAGTAAATTTACTCCATTTACTCATTTTAAAATGTTGGTCTTTTTCTTGCCCTTATGGCTTCTTCATTTGTTTTACTTAATTTTTTATTTATAAAAAAAATAATAGTTGGTAGGGACTTTTTTTCCTGTGAAAACCATCAATGAAGAGGCCATGTTGATCTAGGAAATATAAACATATTTATTTGGTAGCAGTAGAAATATAAAGCAGAAGCAGAAAAGAGGTACAGTTAATATGATTTAGTGAACATTCAATATAAAACATTAGTGGGGAGAGAGAAATCTTGGATCATTCATAGGTTTCCAGGTTGTGTACTGGCCTTTATACTGCACAGGAGAAAGGAGTAGGATGTGTTCACTGAATGGAGAAGTACAGCTGGTCAACAGAGAAGAGTAACTTCCCTTCCCTCCAACTCTGAGGTTGGAGATGCGGACGTAGAATGATGTTGTTATAATTATTAGGCAAAGTCATCGATCTCAACTGTCCATGATGCAGATGTAGAATGAGAAGGCATCCAGTGACAAAACCCTGGGAATGTCAACATTCCCTCCTGCCCCCAGGAGAAAAAGAATTGGTAAAGGAGAATGAGCAGTGGCTAGAGAAAAGTAGGAGAGGAGTCAGAGGAAGTGATGTGGCAAAAATAAAAATGTGAGAATTTTAAGGAGGGAGTATCAATTCTAACAAGTAAGATTACTAAAAAGCCAATTAGATTTAACTTTTAAAAGCTCTTTGGCAGTACCCTTTTCAAAAGAACCATTTTTGAGGTGTAATGTGAGCTGTTGATGTGATTGGTATATCTGGTGTCCAAATATGGAGGAACAAATCTACCAAGATCCTATGTAACTCTTTTGTAACTGCAGAAGCTACGTGTACAGGGTCAGGGAAAATGGTCTTGACTTCTGACTACATGTGCCCACACTTTTACAGAATTGTCAAAACCTAAGGGTAATGTGTGAGAAAAACTGTGGTCTTGTTATCTGCTCCTTGTGGAAATACTTAGTTTGTACTGAAATCCCTGATAAGTTCTTCTGGATGCATTCTGAAACAAAAGTCTGGCAGCAGTAACTGGAACCAGCTTGTCCAAAGCACATACATCCCAACTCCCTCCAACATGGAATCATAACACAGCCACATTTCGAGAGTTTCAAGTTTCAATTGGAAGTAGTCTACAGACGAGCAGTTTGGAGAAGCTGACATCTTTTATATAATGTTATGGAGAAAAATATAAGGTGATATGCTAAGTATACCAAGTCTCTGTGTTCTGGGACACTTTGATTTAGTGCAATTCCCTTTTCATGACCTCTTCTAATATCTCTACTTTTACTGTTTTCTTTTGAATTTCATCCCTAAAGAAAATATTATTAGAACACATTTCTAACATAGGTATTTTTGACAACTATATATGATTTTCTTTTAAGAGAATTAGCTACCTATTCTAAAGTATGTCTGGTATTCTATTAATCTTTAATGCTAAACTTATTTATATCTTTAGCACAGTGACAGTGTAAGTGATGCTGGTCCTTTAAGATTTTAAGTTTCTTTTAAGTTTTCAAACTTTAAGTGTCTTTTAAATTTTCAAATTAAGTTAAGACACTTAAGGTGTCTTTTAAATTTTCAAACTTGACATAGTTTTAATGTAAAACACTTTTCTGGTGTTATATTTCTTCGAATATTGGTAATCTGTTACTTAGCTGGAATATTTGGTCGGTTGGATTACCACACCTTTAACCATCTATATATAACTTTCTTGAATTTTTTTTTTTTTTGAGATTGAGTCTTTTGCTGTTTCCCAGGCTGGAGTGCAATAGTGTGATCATAGCTCACTGCAGCCTCAAACTTCTGGGTTCAAGTGGTCCTCTTACTTCAGCCTCCTAAGTCGCTGAGACTGCTACAAGCCTATGCCACCACACCAAGCTAACTTTTTTATTTTTTATTTTTTAGAGACAAGGGTCTCTCTCTGTTGCCCAGGCCAGTCTCAAACTTTTGGCTTCAAGTGATCCTCCTGCCTCAGCCTCCCAAAGTGCTGGAATTATAGTCATGAGCCATCGTGCTGGTCCATAACTTCCTTTATTCCCCAAAATGAGTTTAAAGTCCTATTGGACCTTAATAATAAAAACCCACTGTTTGGGAGGAGAAGTGGATAACTCGTCTTACATTTTAAATGCGGTTTTTGACTTTTTGACCTGTTCTGTGAAGAACTGCCTTTAACAGATGATTTTTAGTTTTAATAGATATTTTTAGTTTTATAAGAACTTAAGAAAAAAGATTAGAAACAAATTAAATGAGCTCTATGATCGATAGTACAGTATTATAACCAATGGCTACATATATTTCTATAATTATCACAATGACCTGAATGATGCAAATTATTTTACGTATGTTTTTATTAATATATATATATATATTTTGAGACTGTGTCTCGCTCTGTTGCCCAGGCTGGAGTGCAGTGGCATGATCTCGGCTCACTGCAACCTCTGCCTCCTGGGTTGAAGTGCTTCTCCTGCCTCAGCCTCCCGAGTAGCTGGGACTACAGGCGTGCACCACCACGCCCAGCTAATTTTTATATTTTTAGTAGAGATGGGGTTTCACCATGTTAGCCAGGATGGTCTCCATCTCCTGACCTTGTGATCCGCCCACCCCAGCCTCCAAAATTGTTTGGATTACAGGCATGAGCCACCGCCCCCAGCCTACTAATACATTTTAGAGACAGGGTCTCACTCTGTTTCCCAGGCTGGAGTGCAATGGTTATTCACAGGCACAATCTCCACTGCAACCTCGAACTTTTGATCTCAAGCAATCTTCCTGCCTCAGCCGTTGGAGTAGTTGGGACTACAGGTGCGTGTCATTGCGCCTGGCCTGATCCCCAATTATTATAAAAGAAACCTTGGAGAGTTGAAGACAATTGGCTGTGATCTTTTTGTTTCTCTTCTAGAAGCTTTCATACTATGGGGTGTATTTTTAATCATCCATATTCTCAATTTTTTATTCTGGTTAAAATAGGATTGCTGCTTGTTTTTCATTTTTTTTGGCATAATTATTTCTATTCCTTTATGGATTTATTCATGCGGAAATACAGGAATCTCAAAGGCAACTGTTAAGGAAAACAGATTAGGGAAAGGTATTCTATAAACAGCCTTCTGATGGTAGTCACAGGTCACATCACCTTAAAGAAAACTAATTTCATGTAATGCCACTGTGTCAGAGTTTCCCAAGACCACCTCTGTGTTTGGTGATTCACTTGTAAGGACTCAGCAAACAGTCCTACTCTGGGCTTTGATTTGTTACTGTGAAAGAATACAAAGTAAAATTGGCTCAGGGCAAAAGGGCATGTGGCAAGTCTTGGGGAAGCCAGGCACAAGCTTCCAGGAGCCCTGTCCTGTGAAGTTACCAGGATGTGCTGAATTTCTGTAGCTTTGAATTTTGACAGCACATGGGCAGTATTGTCTACCAATATGAGTCTGACAAGACAGTATCCAAGGTTTTTATGGAAGCTAGTTACATAAGCATTCTCTCTCACACATATACAAAAAATCCACACTTCCAGAAGAAAAGCAGCTGTTCAGAGTCAACCACATTGTTTATGCAAACAGTTTAGGTACAGTGAGCTGCTTTTCTCAGGAAATGGTGACAAACCTTTAAAATGCAAATTTCCAAACACCAGCGAAGGGCCAGTTTTGCATGTAGGCATTTCTAAGAATGACAGTCTTATGACTGTTATATGAATTATTTTCTTCACAGCAGTTACAGCCCCAACTTAATTTTGGTGTCTTAAAAATTCTATTTAATAGTGAATAACATGGTGATATAACATAGCATGGTGCTTATTTCATTTGCGTCAGTTGCAACTTAATATGAAATACTAAGTTTCTGTGCTGTTAGATTTTGGAATTTTGGTGAATATTTAACAGGTTTCTATACAGAAGTTACTATGGTAATATTAGGTAATTATAATCTGTTCTTATTCAATTAACCTTTCAGTAAAATAGTTAGATAAAATAAATAATGATTTCTGATTTAAAATTAAAATAAAAAATTTGTTTCATTTTAATTATATAGGTTTCAGTTTTGTTTTATATTTTGTTAAATTTCTGTTTATAATTATGAAATTTAAAAAATCAATCATGTATCCGTTATTTTCTTGCCTGTTAATATAGTTATTTGCTTTATGTACTTTTATATACTATAATTCTGGAGAGAATATTCATATTGTGTTTCAAATTGAGTACATCTTGCTATAATATATGGCAATATATTATAGTAATATATTAGTAATAGAAGATGCAGTGAAAATCTTTTAAAAAAATTAATAACTTTATTTTAAGAGAAGTTTTATATTCCCAGCAATATTGAAAAGAACCTAAAGAGATTTTTCATATATGCCATCCCCCCTCACATGCATAGCTCCCCCCATTATCAATATCTCCCACCTGAGTGGTACATTTGTTACAACTGAGAAGCTTACATTGCTGGATCATAATAATCACCCAAAGTCCATAGTTTATATCTTAGTTCCCTCTTGGTATTGTACCTTCTATATAGTTGGACAAATGTATAATAATTGTACATGCCATTAGAATACTTTCGCTGCCCTGAAATTCATCTCTCTTTTTTTATTCCTCCCTCCCAACTAACCCCTGTCAACTACTAATATTTTTGCTGTCTCCATAGTTTTGATATGTCCAGCATTGTCATATATTAAGGATAATATAGTGGATATCTTTTTCAATATTACAAAACATAAATTTCCAAGATAATTGAATGTATTCAATTAAGCTATCCATTGTGCTTTTTTGCTTTTAGTTTATTAATGTAGGATTTAATGGCATATGCTTTACATGTTGAAAAAGCAGAATTTATATAGACATTTGCCACATAATGAGGAGGGTTGAGGAAAATGACTTCATGCTGTGTACTACACAGCACTAACTGGATCATCCTTCTCTGTGAGATGGGTCCAGATAGACTAGAATTGGAAAGGGACAACCTCAAGAGGCTGTACTTTATAAAACTGGAGTCAGAAAGTCTTTCCTATTTACCTTGCAGTTGGAAATAAGACCAGCTAGTGAATACTATAGGCATACAAATATGTTTCTTATTGACCTTCTTTCTTTGAGGGATCAGTTTGAAAACAGTCTATATTATTATAACATGACTCACTTATAACTAGGTTCTCTATCATGAAAAATGCCAAGAGAGTCATACTATTTTTGTTTACCTAAAGTGACAAAGATTTGTTGTTGTTGTTGTTGTTTTTCCCACTAGGTAGTGGGACAACTGTTGGCACATCTTGGTAGCTCCAGTGAGTTTATGGTTCCTTTATATATATTTTATATATTAGAAAGTCCTCCCTGGCAACTTGCCATACCTCCCCGGCGTTTCTTTATAAGCTTCTCTCTGACAAGGAGACAAGACTCAGATTGGTTAAGCTTTTAAGGGAGAGCTATTTCCTCTGTGTGTGTTTTTTTGAAGGAGCTAAAATGAAAGCTGAATTTAAGCATTGTTTGTGCCCTACATAGGGTGAATGAATAGCTAGAACTAAGCAAACTTACCAGAATCTTCCCTAGGAGAGGATTAGTGAAGGTAAGGACACTGATCTCTCTTAGGCTCTTCTGCACTGGCAGCTGAAAAGTCTTTGCAGGGATCCTTGACCCTGGTCTGTATGCTGTGTTTTGCCATAGAATAGAGTACAGTTTTCCTAGACCTAGATTTTTTGTATTAGATTGCTTTATCCTGAATAGTTTAAACTGAAGAAGTGGAGAAACTTGTGTTTCAACAAAATAAGTACAGTAATTTCCTCTTATACATGGGGGATACATTTCAAGACCCTTAGTGAATGCCTGAAAACATGAATAGTGCTGAACTCTATGCATACAATAATTTTTAAAAATACATATATATCTATAATAAAATTTAATGCATAAATTAGGCACAATAAGAGATTAATAATATCTAATGGTAAAGTGGATCAATTGTAACAATATACTGTAATAAAAGTTAAGTGAATGTGAGCTCACAAAATATCATGTACTATAATCACCCTACTTTCTGCACTGATGTGAGATGATAAAATGGCTATGTGATAAGTGAGGCAAATGCAGTAGGCATTGCCATGTAGTCTTGGGCTATTATTGACCTTCTATTTGACTATATGTCAGAAAGAAGATCATCTGCTTCACGTGATCTTGGATCCGTGAGCCATGATGATATTGTTGGTTGGATGTTAGGTACAGATTATGTCAATGACTAGTGAGCAGATATCATATATAATGTGCATGCACTTGACAAAGGGATGATTCACATCTTGGGCAGACTGGGATGTAATGGCTCAAATTTTATCATACTACTCAGAATCTTATGCAATTTAAACCTTATGATGTATATACATCTGGAATTTTATTTATGGACCATGGTTGACCATGGGTAACTGAATCTGCAGTCAATAAAACCACCAATGTCATATTATGAAATATATATTTGGTCTTCAACCCCATTTTCTGTCATACAACTCCTAAAATCCTCAGAACTTCCAACATGATATCATTTGTATGCTAATGATTGACTTATGGCAGGCAGCCTCCAGATGGCTTCAGGGTGGGGCTCATCATCAGAGTGATCAGGGTGTGATTAGAGGGTTGGGGCTTCCAGCCCCACCCCTCACCACCTGGGATGTGAGAGGGGCTGAATGTTCAATTAATCAGTCATGCCTATGTAAGGAAGCTTTCATAAAATCCCAAAAGGATTGGATTTGGAGAGCATCCAGGTAGCTGTATTCAGCTACCTGGATGCTCTCATTCAATACATGAAGGCATATGGAGAATACATGGATGTTCCCAGAGGGTGAGTGCCCTGGGAGGACATGGAAGCATGTTACTTTCCCCCCATATCTTACACTATGCATCTCTTTATCTGTATCCTTTAATATTCTTTATAAGAAACTGGTAAATGTGTTTCCATGAGTTCTCTGAGCCACTCTAGTAAATTAATCAAACCAAAGAGGGGGTCCTGGGAAACCCAACTTGAAGTCCAACTGGAAGTTGATTAGAAGTTCTGGAGGCCCAGACTTGTAACTGCTGTGGGAGAATAGCCTTGTGGTACTGAGCCCTCAACCTGTGGGATCTGACATAATCCCCAAGTACATAGTGTCAGAATTAGAGGGCACCCATCGGAACTGATTGTTTGCTTGTTGCTGGGGAAAAATACATATTTGGTCACAGAAATCTTTTGTGTTGATGATTGTTGTTGTGGTGTGAGAGAAGGGGAACATCATGTTGAATATGTGTTTTCTACACATACAGCAGATAAGGGGGACTGCTGTTCTAGCTGCACCTGGTTCAATTGCTCAGAAATCATGTTCTTTGACAATGCCTGCTCATTATATTGATTCTACTAATGATGCCATTTTCTGTCAGTCTGATATGATTCTGTTAGAATTATGACTATTTTATACCGCAATTCACATGTAAGGTAACAAATTTTGATAATATATTCTTCTTTGCATTTGATAAGTATATGCTAAGCATGTAAGAAAGGAAATAAGAGTTCTTAATTCATTAATTGCCTACAAATAGTATAAATAATAATTTTAGTATAGCCTCCAAGTATGTTTCTAAAGCACTGCTTTGTAACAAATCATGAGAGTCTCTGTAATAAAGCATCCAAGTCTTATAATTTTTTTCCTACAAGGTCTAAGGCATGTACAAAAGTTCATGATTTTTTTTTTCTTTTGAGATGAAGTCTCACTCTGTCACCCAGGCTGGAGTGGAATGGCACAATCTCGGCTCACTGCAACCTCTGCCTCCTGAGTTCAAGTGATTCTCCTGTCTCAGCCTCCCGAGTAGCTGGGATTACATATGTGTGCCACCACACTCGGCTAATTTTTTTTTGTATTTTTGTTGAGATGGGGTTTCACCATGTTTGGCCAGGCTGGTCTCAAACTTTTGACCTCACGTGATCCACCCACCTTGGCCTCCCAAAATGCTGAGATCACAGGCATGAGCCACTGTGCCCAGCCTGCATGATTTTGTTTTAGTAAAGAGTCTTGCTATGTTGCCCAGGCTGTTCTTAAACTCCTGGGCTTCTCAAGTGATACTTCTGCCTCAGCCTTCTGAGTAGCTGAGATTATAGGGACAAACCACTGTATATATATATATATATATATATATATATATATATATATATATATATACACACACACACACACACACACACACACACACACACACACCAAGTATATGCCCAGTAATGGGATGACTGGCTCAAATGGTATTTCCGGTTCTAGATCCTTGAGGAATCACCACACTGCCTTCCACAATGGTTGAACTAATTGACACTCCCACCAACAGTGTAAAAGCATTCCTATTTCTCCACATCTGCTCCAGCATCTGTTGTTTCCTGACCTTTTAACGATTGCCATTCTAAATGGCGTGAGATGGTATCTCATTGTGGTTTTGATTTGCATTTCTCTAATGATCAGTGATGATGAGTTTTTTTTCAGATGTTTGTTGGCTGCGTAAATGTATTCTTTTGAGAAGTGTCTGTTCATATCCTTTGCCCACTTTTTGATGAGATTGTTTGTTCTTTTCTTGTAAATTTGTTTAAGTTCCTTGTAGATTCTAGATATTAGGCCTTTGTCAGATGGACAGATTGCAAACATTTCCTCCCATTCTGTAGGTTGCCTGTTCACTCTGATCATAGTATTGGAAGTTCTGGCCAGGGTAATCAGGCAAGAGAAAGAAATAAACGGTATTCAAATAGGAAGAAAGGAAGTCAAATTGTCTCTGTTTGCAGATGACATGATTGTATATTTAGAAAACCAAATTGTCTCAGCCCCAAATCTCCTTCAGCTGATAAGCAACTTCCTCATAGTCTCAGGATACAAAGTCAATGTGCAAAATTCACAAGCGTTCCTATACACCAGTAATAGAGCACTAAATCATGAGTGAACTCCCATACACAATTGCTACAAAGAGAATAAAATAACAAGGAATACAACTCACAAGGGATTTGAAGGACCTCTTTAAGGAGAACTACAAACCACCACTCAAGGAAATAAGAGGACACAAACAAATGGAAAAACATTCCATGCTCATGGATAGGAAGAATCAATATCTTGAAAATGGCCATACTTCCCAAAGTAATTTGTAAGTTCAATGCTATACCCATCAAGCTACCATTGACTTTCTTCACAGACTTAGAAAAAACTACTTTAAATTTCATATGGAACCAAAAAAAGAGCCCATATAGCCAAGACAATCCTAAGCAAAAAGAACAAAGCTAGAGGCATCATGCTACCTGACTTCAAACTATACTACAAGGCTACAGTAATGAAAACAGCATGGTAGTGGTACCAAAAGAGATATATAGACCAATGGAACAGAACAGAGGCCTCAGAAATAATGCCATACATCTACACCATCTGATCTTTGACAAACCTGACAAAAGCAATGGGGAAAGGATTCCCTATTTAATAAATGGTGTTGGGAAAACTGGCTAGCCTTATGCAGGAAACTGAAACTGGACCCCTTCCTTACACTTTATACAAAAATTAATTCAAGATGCATTAAAGACTTAAAAGTAAGTTCTAAATGTGTAAAAACCCTGGATGAAAACCTAGGCAGTACCATTCAGGACATAGGCATGGGCAAATACTTCATGACTAAAACACCAAAAGCAATGGCAACAAAAGCCAAAATTGAAAAATGGGATCTAATTAAACTAAAGAACTTGTGTGCAGCTTTATTTGGGAGTGTGCGTGGGGTACCTCTGAGTTTTAAAAATGAACAAAGTAAGTAGTCGTGCTTTCCTGACTCTTTGGTAGACATAGCCTTTTAAGACAGTCATTCTGAGCTGTTATGGTCTTAGGGTTTTCTATACTACTAAAACTTATTGACGACATGTAACCAAGAACTTAATTTTTTTTTAAAAAAAGAAAAAGAAATCACCCAAATACACATTAAAAACCTCTTATAACATATGTGCACATTCATAGATAACATGTAGAACTTGATTTTGTGTATTAAAACCTTGTAGAAAAGTTCAGACAGTGCACACAATCACTGCAACTTGGTCTTTGTAAAATCAGTGATATATATTTCAGATCTATCCACGTTGACCCAGTGAGGTATTCGATTTATTGTATGATCTAATGATATGCCATGTGATGACTGCAGCATATTTAATTATACTCTCTTCATGCTGATACCATATGGACATAAATATGATGAGATACCAGCATGGATATGCTTATGTGGTTGCTTTTAATGATTTGTACTATATTAGAAATGAAACAGAAGTATTGGAAATCCTAGCAAGCATAGCTGTATCTCTCCCATGGCTGTGTTGATTGCAACTGATTCCCCCTTAAAGCATGTCTTTTTGACATGTCGTGATCCTGAGAAAATCCAGTGTGTGCTTTTCAGAGAATGACAGTAAGGAGAGGAAATGGCCAATGGTCAAAGTGTTACTTGTCCTCTCGACTCCCCCTCATGAATGTTAAACTCTAAACTACTCAGGTCACAATTTAGAACCCCTTTGTTGATCCCTATAGAGTGTTCCCGGATGTCAAATGACAAATAGGCTTTTGAAGAAAAAACACCCTGTAAAGCCGTATTGCTCTGGTTTTTGTGTGTGAATGTGTGTGTGTGTGTGTGTATTTTTTTCTCTTCTGAAAACTGTAAATAGAATAATTTTCATTACGAATGAAAATATTTCTGTTCCATATTTATTTCCTGTCTCATGGCACTCTTCTCTTCTTGAATCTAGTAAAGATCTCAGCGTGTCTTATTTATACCTGCAAAAAATTACATCATTCTTCATTTTTCATGTCAATTACTGACATGTTTTCAAGTCTTCACAAGTTATTTCTGAAGATGTTGGTGCATTGAGGAGAGGCAGTGTCATTGTAGTTAAAGAAGTTTTTAAATAGGTTATGTTCAATAACATTTCAGAGCCCGTTTCTCCGGAAGGCATAGACATAGTGGTTTTATGCGTAGTTAAACATAAAATAGCTCCACAAAGTCTTGTGTACGTGAAAGTGTTCATATCCTGGAAGATTCTAATTTACTACTCAGTACTGTCTCCTGGAGAGGAAAATAGGTAAGATAGGCTGCTGAGCCTATGATAATAACTCATGATATGAGGTGAAAGCATAGAGACAAAATGAGAGATGATAGATACTCAAACCGATGTGAGTGAAGAACAGCTGTGAAAGAGTGTCTATGGGAGAGAGAAGGCCATGGGGCTGCTTTTGTGAAGAAGGAATTTGTACACGTTAGTCAAGTGTCTGATACATTAAACATTTTAATAAAGCAAAACCTTATCTTCACATGTGTCAGAATGGGATTGTACAGATGTCACAATACAGTAGTGGTGAGAATAATGAAGAAATGAATGTGGAGGGCAAAGAATGAAGTCCACCAATATGGATATTAGATTTATGAATGAAAAGGAGTGTATCTCAAATTGGGCAGAACAAAGAAAGTGGCTAGCTAGGTAATTTGGGGGTTTCTGATGAGGAGACTTGTGGGGAGTCGCTTAATGGAAAGCGGAAGTTAGAAGGATAAGGGTGACCCTCAGGGTTTCATTTCTCCTCCCTAGAAGTTTTGCACATCAATGATATGTGCTTCGTTCACATCAGTTAGCATATTGGGATGCAGCTTAATCTAGAAAAAGTGGTTTTTTTTTCTTTAGGAAAGGTGTGTTTGCTGAGGTAGTTATTTCATAAAAGGACCTGAGAGACCCCTATGGTATATTATTTCAAACTAGCTTTAGAAACAAAGTAATAAAAGAATGTATATCTTGAGTACTAAAAAAAACTACCAATATTCTTGGCAATCATGTCACACACACACACACACACACACACACATATATATGTATATATGTACGTATGTATATATTTGGTTGGTTACTAATAAGAAAAGAAGTCTCTTGTAATTTAGAGATTTTGTTTACCTTATTTACATGGGAATCTGATTATGCATGATTTCTTTGACATGTATGTTTTTGCAAAAGTGGAAAAAGAGATGGCAAAAGAGCTGAATTGCTGAATCTGGGAAATGTAGGAATCTTAGGAGCCTTCATGAGTACAAAGAAAATGATTTTTTAAATTATGACTCTAAGTATAACTGAACTCACTTCAGATGCATTTAGAATATTTGCATAAAAGATGATTTGATTTTGGCTGCTCCAGAAACTACTGGAAGAAGGAAAGAGTACTAGAATTCAGATAAACCACAGTGACTCGTTACTTCTCTTTGTTACTATTGGGAATCAGAGACATAGATTTTGTTGATATTAGTCATTCAAATGAAATAAACATGAATGTGCATACATTGGCTTTGTTTTTCAAGGAGCTAACTTTTGGATACAATAGCAATTTAATGAAAATTCCTTAGAGAATAACATGATACTTCAAACCAGACTATTTTAGAAACAAGAATAATGTTGAATTCATTAATTGATTCATAAAATGGTTATTTTCAATGAATATTGGAGTCATTTCCAAATGTGAAAGCTTATTAATATCTAATGCTTGTAGCAGTTTTATTTTGTAGAAGTATGTCAATATTGATAAATGATGATACTTTTTATTGAGGTTTACATATTATACCTTATTGCCGTGAGTAGATGAAAAAACTTTCAGAAGGCTGAACTACAGAACACAAGAAACTTGGGCAATAATTACACCACATGGGTCTGAGAAATAATGAATACTGTCTACTAGGATTCACCAAACATATATCCAAGCTGATTAATTTAGAACGCTTCCACTGAGGAGATGTGAAGTGTACATTCAGCTGAAGTGTCATCATAATTGTGTACCTTCTCAGTTATTGGGCAAGTTAAAGAGCATGATGAATGGTTGTAGTATAATGGTGTATTTCCTTCTCATCTCTTGCACTAAAGACATGTGAGAGCACGTACCACCTGCTTTGACATTGATTCCCAGGTGCATGAGTTGCTCCTCTGTTTTTAGACCACATTTGTTTTTATCCCTCCGCATATCCACATTGATACTGACACTGTTTCATTCTAGTTTTAGACATGTGACAAATCGTATCACATTTGAAATTGTAAGTGTATATTTCATGAAGCCTGTATTGGTGTTTTCTTCAGTGTATTTCTGTCATGTTCCAGTCCCAAGACATAAAGTATAAAACTTAAAAACCTAAACTAATAGGGGCAGGAGGATACAGCTTGATGGTAACAGTGCATGAATGTATGGATAATTTTATCATATTTACATATGACTGATTATGTATCCCTTTTGCTTTTCAGTGTGTTCTCAGAAACAACCAGCCTTGAAGGTAATTACACATTCATTTCTGTTTTGAACTATTAACTATATAGTCTGTGAAATATACTTTATATATTGATTATTGTCTCAAATTCCATTCAGGCTACAAGTGACAAGGAAGATTCTGTTTCGAATATAGCCACAGAAATAAATGATGGACAAAAATCTGGGACAGGTAATTTTGCAATACACATTTAATGTCATGTTCACTCAGGATAGAAGAGAACTTCTCTTCCCTGAATAAATCGCAGGGGGCTCATTGAATCTGCACATTCTGATTAAGCAGGCCTGAGATTCTGCTTTTGTAATAAGTTCTCGGGTGACACTGATGTTACTGTTCCTTGGCCATGATCTGAGTAGCAGCACGGCGGGAACATGGCGCGCGGAACTGGCGCGCGCGCCTAGCTGGCGGGACCGTTAGCTCGAGGCGGACGCGGCCCGGACCCGGTGGATATGGAGCAGTCGCCGCTGCCGGCGCCCAAGCTGACCCAAGGGCCGACCGCCGCAAGGAGCTGAAGGAGGCGGGAGCCCCAGTCGCCGCGGGCGTCGGCGCCGGTGAGTACGTGAGGGGCTGGGGCCGGGAGACTTTCTTTGTGAAACTCCGGCGGTGGGAGCCGGGCCGGGCCTCAGCGGCTGAGGAGTGCCTGTGAGGCGGAAGGCGTCTCGCAGTCCGGGTTCCATCCCAGCCGCTAGCCGTCAGGCGGCGGGACCTGGTCCGCCGCCTGCCTGCCTCAGTTTCCACGGGAGTGTGTGCGGGTGTGTGAGGGTGTGTATGGGTGTTGGCCTGCGCACACCGGAGGGGGGGTCGGTATACTGTCAGCGCCTAATGCGCGCGGCGCCTCCCCCCTCCCCCCAGTCCCCGTGGGGCGGAACCTGGGGACTGGAGTCCACCGGAGCAGTAGGCGGCACCCGCGGGGAGACAGGTGTCCGCGCAGCCCGGGAGGCTCAGGTGCTACCTTTCCCTGGTGGGGTTTGTGAGGAGTGAGCTCTTCGTTCCCGGAGGCGAGCAAGTCTGTCGGTGGCTCATCACAGAGCGCTGTTTTGGAAAGCGTTCCACCCACCTCAGCTTCGTGCTGTGTTTGGGCCACTAGTCAGGGGGAAGGATGCTGAGCGACATGGACTTTAGAGGTGGGGCTCCCGCTGGACGGGATGGGTCTGGGCTCTCGAGCTTACCCCCACCCTTTCCTCCCAAACCCGTTAGAGCGTAGGAATCATTGGGAGCACCTGATAAAAATGCCACGGATTGTGGCTCACCTAAGCAGGGAAGCCGATTTGGAACTTAAACAAGCTCCCAAGTTGTGATCAGTCGAGCTTGGCAAGCACTGTTTTAGAGAGTAGGCTTCCCGCAAGCAGGAGCCGGTTTTGTGTATACCTCACCATGGCATCTTGGTACCTGGCATGGTGCCTGGCACACGGTAGATGATCAGAAAATATCTGTAGAAAGTCTAAATTATTAGGGAGAGTGCAGCATAGGAGTTCTTGAGACATTTTCAGGAGCTTCTTGAGATTAATATCTGTCAGATTTGTTTTACAGTATATTTTTCTCAGCTCCCAACTTTTGTGGTTGTTTTTAATGCCATGTTTTCAGTATGTTCTAGGCAAAAGCAGGGTATATGTTGCTTAGTATACACTATCGACTAGGCCGGTTGTGGTGGCTCACTCCTGTAATCTCAGCACTTTGGGAGGCAGATTGCTTGAGCCCAGGGGCTTGAGGCTGTAGTGAGCCAAGGAGTTAGAGACCAGTGTGGGAAACATAGCGAGGCTCGTCTCCCCAAAAATTAGCTGGGTGTGGTAACGTGCACTTGCAGTCCCAGCTACTCTGGAGGCTGAGGTGGGAGGATCGCTTGAGCTCAGGAAGTACAAGTTGCAGTGAGCCAAGGTTGTGCCACTGCATTCCATCCTGGATAACACAGCGAAACCCAGTCTCTGAAATAAGTAAATAAATACATAAATGATTATGTATACTCCAGCTAGGTTAAAATTAATTCTGAATCAAAATTCTAAATTAAAATATGCATGTTTCTTTGTCTTCATCATTTGAGAACACTAGGCTTTTAGGATTTCATTCCGTTGAGGCAGGTAAATATCTACATTTTTGACAAAGCAAATATGAATTACTGTTAATTCAAGAAAGGTGGGAATTTGCTTAAACCTGAGTATTTGTAGTCTTTGTGACTTTTTTAAATTTTAAATTTAAATTTTCTTTTTTTTTTCTTTTTTTTTTGAGATGGAGTCTCACTCTGTCGTCCAGGCTGGAGTGCAGTAGCACAATCTCAGGTCACTACAACCTCCACCTCCCGAGTTCAAACGATTCCCCTGCCTCAGCCTCTGGTGTAGCTGGCATTACAAGTGTGTGCCACCACGCCCAGCTAATTTATGTATTTTTAGTAGAGAGGAGGTTTCACTGTGTTGCCCAGGCTGGTCCCAAACTCCTTGACCTCAAGTGATCTGCCCACCTTGGCCTCCCAAAGTGCTGGGATTACAGGTGTGAGCCACAGCACCTGGCCTTATTTTTATTTTTTCGAGACAGACTCTCAGTCCGTCGCCCAGGTTGGAGTGCTGTGGCATGATCTCCACTCACTGCAACCTCCACCTCCCAGATTCCAGCGATTCTAATGCCTCAGCCTCCTGAGTAGCTGGGGTTACTAGACCCGGGTAATTTTTGTTGTATTTTTTTAGTAGAGACTGGGTTTCCCTATGTTGGCCAGGCTGCTCTGGAACTCCTGGCCTCTAGTGATCCACCTGCCTCGTCCTCCCAAAGTGCTGGAATTACAGGCATGAGCCACTGCCCCCAGCCAATCTTTGTGATATTTTGAAATTGACGTTTATATTTTGTTCAGAGTCAAAGCTAAAATAGAATTGTTTGAAAATTAATATTTCAGGAACTATTTTTTAATTAAGTTGAATTTTATTTTATTAGTTTCATTTCAGTAGCATTTTAACCTAAAAATATATATATACATATATACATATATATGTGTGTGTATATATATATATATATATATATATATTTTTTTTTTTTTTTTTTCCTGAGACGGAGTCTTGCTCTGTCACCCAGGCTGGAGTGCAGTGGAATGATCTTGGCCTCACTGCAGCCTCCACCCTCCCGGCTCAAGCAATTCTCCTGCCTCAGCCTCCCAAGTAGCTGGAACTACAGGTGCCCACCACTACACCTGGCTAATTTTTATATTTTTAGTAGAGATGGGGTTTCACCATGTTGTCCAGGCTGGTTTTGAACTCCTGATCTCAAATGATCTGCCCTCCTTGGCCTCCCAAAGTGCTGGGATTACAGGCGTGAGCCCCCGTGCCTGGCCTAAAAAATATTTTTAAAGACAGGATCTAGCTATGTTGCCTCAGCTGGTCTTGAACTCCCAGTCTTGGCCTCAAGTGATCCTTCTTCCTCAGCCTTCTGAATAGCTGGAAGCACAGCTGTGAGCCAGCACACATGGCGTTTTTTTATTTCTAATAAAAAAGTTAATAGAGTTTCTTGTTTCACTGGACAAAATATGCATATATAGGAAGGAAAGACTTTTGGACTTGAGATTGCGCTGAAGAAGAAAAATGGAAAAATTAAGCATTTTAGTCTCTCAGTGTGTTATTTTTGTAGCTTATACAGATATGTCTTTTTAAAGTGTCTTTAAAAAGCTTTATTGAGATAAAGATAAATGAGATAAATTCACCTACCATGAAATCAACCCCTTGAGTGCAGAATTTTGTGGTTTATAATATGTTCACAGAATCGCACAAACAAGACAGGTATCTAGATACTTTCAGACCATTTTCATCAGTCCACAAGAAATCCCATACCCATTAGCAGTCATCCTTATTCCCTTTTCCCCTAGTCCCTGGCAATAACTAGCTTACTTTCTGTCTCTGAGTTTAGCTGTTCTGGAGGTTTCACAGAATGAAATCTTACTACATATGGTCTTTTGTGATTGACTTATTTCACTTGACACAGTGTTTTCAAGGTTTATCCATGCTGTAGCGTATATCAACACTTCATTCTTTTTTAATGCTGAGTAATCTTTTGAATGGATATACCATATTTTATCAGTTCCTCTGTTGATAGGCACTTGAGTTTTTTTTCCAATTTTTGGCTATTATGCACAATGCTGCTGTGAACATTTGTGTACACATTTTAGTGTGGATGTATATTTTCATTTCCCTTGGGTATATCCCTAAGGAATACACTATCTGGGTCATATGATAATTGTTTAAGACTACAGGCACGTGCCACCACACCTGGCAAATATTTAAAAATTTTTTGTAGATAAAGGGTCTCGCTATTTTGCCCAGGCTGATCTTGAACTCCTGGCCTCAAGAGATCCTCTCACCTCAGCCTCCCAGAAAGTGTTAGCATTATAGATGTGAGTCACTGCACCTATAAAAGAGGCTCATACCTCTTTTTATGTTTTTTTTTTTTTTTTGAGACAGGCTTTCACTCTGTTGCCCAGGCTGGAGTGCAGTGGTGGGATCACAGCTCACTGCAGCCTGGACCTCTCTCCATATGATTCTAGCTGTGGGTGTCTTTCCTGTAGTTTTTATTATGTTGTGGTATGTTTCTTCTGTACCCGTTTCTTTGAGGATTAATAGCATGAAGGGATGTTGAATTTCATCAAATGCTTTTTCAGTTTCAGTTGACATGATCATACTGTTTTTGTCATTTATTTGGTTGATATGATGTATCACATTGTATGTTGAGTGACCCTTGCATCCCAGGGATACATCCCACTTGATCATGATGAATTATCTTTTTAATGTTTTACTGAATTTGATTCACTGGTATTTCATTGAGGATTTTTGCATCAATATTAGAGATACTGGCCTGTAGTTTCCTTCTTTGATGCCTTTGTCTGATTTTGGTATCACAGTAATAATGGTCTCATAGAATAAGTTTGGAAGTATTCCCTCCTGTTTTTCAAAATAGTTTGAGTAGGATTTGTACTAGGTCATTAAATTGTTTGGTGTGAAGCCATCAGCAGTGAAGACATCAGTTCCTGGGCTTTTCTTTACTGGGAGACTTTTTCTGATGGCTTCAATCTCATTAATTGTTACCAATCTGTTCTGGTCTTGGATGTTTTCATTGTTCAACCTAAGTAGGTTGTATGCATCTAGGAATTTGCCAATTTCTACTAGGCTTTCCAATTTATTGGCATATAATAGCCAGTTATGATCCTGTGAATTTCTGAAGTATTAGTTGTAATGTCTCCCTTTTTTAATCTGTTGATTTTTATTTGAATCTTGTCTCTTTTTTCTTAGTTAGCCTGGTTGAAAGTTTGTCAATTTTGTTTTGCTTTCCAGAAAACCAACTTTTCATTTCATCTTGTGTGTTTTTCCTTTCAATTTTATTTCTGCTACGATCTTATTTATTTTTCTTATTTTTGGTTTAGTTTGTTCTTACTTTACTAGTTATTTAAGATGTATTGTTTATTTGAAGTTTTTCTTTTGTTTGGATGGTAGGCACTTATAGCTGTAAATCTCTGCCTTTGTACTGCTTTCTGCATAACAAGTTTTGGTATCCTGTGTTTTCGTTACCCTTTGTTTCATGAAATTTTTGAATTTCTGTCTTAGTATCTTCATTGACCCGCTAGTCATTTATTCAGGAGGGTAGTGTTTAACTTCCATGTGATTGTATTGTTTCCAAAATTACTCTTCTTATTGATATCTAATTTTATTCCTTTGTAGTCAAAGAAGATGGCCACGGAGACAGCAGTGTGGTCAGAGTGGTAGGAGCTGGCCATCGGCAAGAGCTGCTCCATGTCTGGCTGCTGGGTGCTAGAGCCTGTGGCCCACTGGCTTGCCTCACTGTGGTTGGTGGTGGCGGTGACAGAGACTGCAGCATGACCAGAGTGGTAGGACAGGAGCTATCCAGGGCTGCACCTTTCACAGTGTGGGGTGGGTTGGGGGTGCTATCCAGGGTGTAATTGCCTGCATTAGGGGTACTGGTTGGTAGCACTGTACAGGGCTGCACTTCCCATGGCAGGGAGGGTGGGTTATGGGCACTTTCTGGGGCTGCAATGCCCATGGAGGAGGACAGGTTAGGGCACTATCAGGTATACGCTACTGGCGGCATTGGGGGATGGAGGTGGGGGGCGCTATTGAGGGCAGGACTAGCCGTGGAGCGGGGGCGAGTTCGGTGCTATCAGGGGCTGCACTGCTGGCAGTGGTCAGCAGAGTTGGCATCCAAGGAAGGAGTGGTTCTCCTCTCCCTGACTCCACACTCCAGAGAGCGACCCACTCTTGGTCATACTGGAATGCGGCAGGCACGCAGCGTTTGCGTGGGAATCCTGAGCACGGCAGAGCCCCCACACCCACCATGGTTCCTGGGCCTGTGCACTCTGGGTCTGTGCCTCAGAGGCTGCCAGGCACCCCTGGGGACACCACGGGGGACAGGGCCCTGTGTGTGGAAGCGTCTGGAACAGGAATTGGCACCTGGGTGCGGAGGGCTGGCTGGGTCTGAATTTTTCTGCTTCTCCTGCTCCCCGAGGAGTGCAGCCCCGGTGGGCCCAATGGTTCCTGTGGAGTGGGGAGCTGGGTGCTGTGGTGTCTCCAGCACCCACCCCAGACCCCAGTTCCCGGCCAGCTTGGGCCAAAAGGAGAGGCTGGACTTTGGAGGGTGGGTGTGAGTGCCTTTGCTGAAACTGGCCCCTGCCACCCAGTGGCCAGCATGACAAGTTGAGGCTCTAACCCTTCCACCCCTCACATCTTCCTCTAGGCTTTTCTGGCTTTGCCCACCCAGCTGCTCCGTGCCAGGAGGAGGAGGAGACACCTAGAGCCTGCGACACCACGACTTGCCTCACTGCGGGTGGGTGGCAGCGACAGAGACTGCAGTGCGCCAGAGCGGTAGGAGAGCGGCCGCGCTAGGAGGGCAGGCGGCTGCAGCCAGGGTTGGGGGTCAGGCTTACAGCGATGGACGGGCTGCAGCAGTGTCCAGGTGGTAGGAGCCTTGTAGGGCAGGCTGGTGCATTGGCAATGGGCCTGGCTTTGCCCTGCATTGCCCTGTACCTGCCCTACTGTTACATGGACTGTCTCGGCCCTGTCCTGCTCTGGTCCCATCCTGACCCTGTCTTGGCCCTGTGCTACCCTGTCCCTGCCCTGGTCTTGCCCTGGCACTGGCCCTGCCCTGAACCGGCACTGGCCCTGCCCTGAACCTGCACTGGCCTGACCTTGGCTCTGGCCCTGGCTCTGGCCCTACCCCTTGTCCTGACCCTGGTCATGTCATGGCACTGGCCCTGCCAGTGGTCATGGTCCTACTCCTGTTCTGGCCCTGACCTGGCCTTGGACATGTCCTGGTCTTGCTTTGACCCATCCCTGCCCTGGCCCTACCATGGGCCTGCCTTTTCTGCCCTCTCGTGGCACTGACCTTGCCCTGTCATGGCCCAGTGGTGCCGTTGCCCTGCCTTACCCTGCACTGGTTGTGCCTCGGCCCCGCTTGGTGCTGGCCACTCCCTGGACCTGCCCAGACCCTGCCTCGACTTTTGCCCTGCCCTCACTACGGCCTGGCCCTGGCCCTAGCCCTGGTCCTGCCATATCCCTGGCCCTGCCCTTATCCAGGCCCTGCCCCTGCTGCTGCCCTGGCCCTGGCCTGGAACCTGGTCCTGTCAAGGACCTGCCCTGACTCTGCCATGGCCCTGGCCCTGCTCTGCCTTGTTCCTGGCCCTGACCCTTTCCTGGCTCTGCACTGGCCTTTCCCTGGCCCTGAGCTGGCAGTGGTCTGCCCCTGGTCTGGCCATCACCCTGCCCTGCTGTGCTCTGGATGTGTCATCACCCTGCCCTGGCCCTACTCTGCCTTTGACCCTGCCCTGGCCTTACCTTGGCCCTCACCCTAGTCTTCGCTAGGCCCTGCTCTGGAGCTGGCCCTAGCACAGACCTGTCCCTGACCCTGGCCCTGGTCTTTGTCCTGCCATAGCCCTGGCCCTGAAGTGGACTTGGAGGTGTCCTGGCCCCGGCGTAACATGGCTCTGCATTGGCCTGTCCCTGCCCTGCCCCTACCATTGCCTTGCCCTGCTCTGCCCTTTCCCAGTACTGACCTGGCCATGCTATTTCCCTGCCCTACCCTGCCTTGGCTGTGCCCTGGCTCAGTTCTGGCCCTGGCCCCGGCCCTGCCCTGGACATGTTCTGACACTGCCTCAGCCTTGGCACTAGCCTGGCTCTTTCTTGGCATCAGTCCTGCTCTCTCTGTGGACCGGCTGTTGTCCTGTCCTCTGCTGGCCATACCATGCCCTGCCCTGCCCTGCCCTGACTCAGCCCTGGCTCAGCCCTGGCCCAGCCTTGGCCTTGGCATTGCCCCTGGTCCTGCCATATTTCTTGCCCTGTCCCTACCCTGGCCTTGGCCCTGACCCTTACCTTGCTCTGGCCCTGCCCTTGCCCTAACACAGCCCCTGGCCCTGCCCTGGACCTGTCCTGGCCCTGGCCCTTCCCTGCTTGAGACCTTGCCCTGGTTCTCCTCTGGCCCTGACCCTGAAATGCCTGGCCCTACCCTGGCCTTGCACTGCTCTGGCCCTTGCCCTGACTCTGGTCCTGTCACTGGCCTAGCCCCAGCCCTGTTGCTGGTCTTACCATGGCCCAGACCCTGCCTTGGCCCTGCCCTGACACTGTCCTGGACCCTGGCTGTGCCAAGATCCTGCACTGTCCTTGCCCTTGTTTTGCTCCTGCCCCAAACCTGGTCCTGCCCAGGCCCTGGCCCTGGCCCTCCCCTGGCTGTTCCCTGGCCCTGCCCAGGTCTTGGCACTGGCCTGGCCCTGCCCTGCCTTGGCCCTATGCATTCCTGGCCCTGCCTTGACGGCCCTGGTCCTGCCTTGGCCCTAGCCTGGCTTTGACCCTGCCCTGGCCCTACCTTGGCCTTCATCCTAGCCTTACCTGGGCACTGTGTTGTACCTGGCCATAGCACAGACCTGGCTGTGGCCCTGGCCCTGCCATGGCCCTGCCCCAGACCTTAGCCCTGCCAGGTACCTGTCCTGGCCCTGCTCTGGGCCTGGCTTTGTCCCTGGTTCTTAGATGACCCTGGCCCTGCCCCTGCCCTTGTCCTTGCCCTGGTACTGGCCTTGGACATGTCCATGGTCCTAACCCTGGTCCTGCCCTGGAGCTGCCACTGTCTTGGCCCTGCCCTGTCTCTGGCCCTGCCCCGGCCCCAGCCATAGACCTGCCCTGGTTGGTCGTGCCCTACCTTAACCCTGTGCTACCCTGGGCCTACTCCACCCTGCCCTGGTCCTGCCCTCCCTTTGTCCCTGCCCTGACCCCGCCTTGGCCCTCACACTGGCCCTAGCACTTACTTGGTCCTATCTGTGGCGTTGGCCTAGCATTGACCCCTGCTCCTGACCCTGCTCCTGCCATGGCCCTGGCCCTGCCAATGACCCTGACAGCCCTGGCCCTAGCCCTGTCTTGGCCCTGGCCCTGAACTGGCCCTGCCCTGACCCTGGCCCTGAATTGGATTTGCAGGTGTCTTGTCCCTGATTTAATCTGGCCCTACCATGGCCCTGTCCCTCTCCTGGCTCTGTCCTGGTCTTGTGCTGACCCTGACCCAGACCTTGGCCCTGCCCCAGCCTTGTCCTTGACCTGGCCATGGCCCTGCCTCTGCCCTGGACCAGCGCTGTCACTGGCACGGACCCTGGCCCTGGCCCTTTGCTACTTAAGGCCATACCCTGTCCCAGCCCTGGTCCTGACCCTGTCCTGGCCCTAATTTGGCCTGGCTCTACCCTGGCATGCTATTCTGGCCCTAGCCCTGACCCTGTCCCTGTCCCTGTCCTGGCCCTAGCCCCATTGCTGGTCCTGCCATGGCTCTTATCCTGACGTTGCCCTTTCCTGGTCCTGGCCCTGGCCCTGTCCCAGCCCTGTTCTGGCCCTGGTCTGAACCCTGGCCCTGCAATGGACCCTCCTTGGTCCTACCCAGACCCTGGTTCTGGCCCTACCTCTGCCCTGGCCATACCTTTGCCCTGGCCTGGACCCCGGTACTGGTCCTTGTCCTGCCCCAGCCGTGGCCCTGGCCCCGCCCTGCCTGTGCCCTGTTCTATCCTGGGCTGGCCCTGCCATGGCCTGGTCTTGCCATTGCCCTGCCCTAGCCTGCCCTGCTTGTGCCCTAGATCTGCCCCGGCCTTTGCCCCTGTCTTGGTTCCAGCCTTGACACAGCCCTGGACCTTCCCTGACCTTGCCTCAGCCCTGGCACTACCCTGGCCTTGGCTTGGCATTTGCCCTACTCTCTCTATGGCCTGGCTCTGGTCCTGCCCTGCTCTGCTCTTGTTCTGTCCTGGCACAGCCCTGGCCCTGCCGTATCACTGGCTCTGGTCCCGCCCTTATGCAGGCCTGACCCTGCCCCTGCCTTGGCTTTGGCCTGGACCTTGGCCGTACAGTGACCCTGCCATGACCCTTTCCTGGCCCTGGCCTGGAACTTGGCCCTGCCAAGGACTCGCCCTGGCTCTGTCATGGCCCTGGCCCTTTCCTGGATTTGGATGTGTCCTGTCCCTTATTTGCCCCGGCCCTTCCCTGGCTCTGCCATACCCCTTCTCTGGGGTAGGGCCAGGGTCAGGACCAGGGTAGGGCCATGGTAAGGCCTGAAGATGGGAAGGGCTGGGGCAGCGGCAGGACCAGGGAAGGGTCAGGGCCAGTGATGTGGTAGGACTAGGGGCAGAGCCGGCACTAGGGCTGAGCCGGGGCAGAGCAGGAGAGATTACATTAGGCTATTACATAAAATTTTTATTTTAGATTTTTAAGATAACTATAGTAGTGGTAATAATGTCTATACTATGTTGTTTGTAATAGTAATAATGTTTGCAGTAAATAATCACTAAATTTTAACTAATACTATCTTTGCTTCCAGTAGTGTTCTATGAGTACAATTTTATCAATATGTAAATATGTGAGGCATTGATTCTCACAATAATTCTATGTGCTAGGTACTTAAAGCATCCCCATTTTCCAAATGTAGGAAACAGGCATAAAGAAGTTAAATACTTGGCCAGATTACTCCTGTAATCCCAGCACTTTGGGAGGCCAAGGCAGGCAAATGGCTTGAACTCAGGAGTTTGGAACCAGCCTGGGCAACATTGTGAAACCCCATCTCTACTAAAAATGCACAAAAAGAGCTGATTTAAGTTTCTTGTAGGATTCTGGTTATAAAACACTGGTCAAACACACAGGGCATGGATAGGGCAGGGCCAGGGACAAGTTCAGGTCAGGAAGGGGCCAGGGCCAAGGCAGGGCCAGATCTGGACTTGGAGGTGTCCTGGTCTGATTTGCCCTGTCCCAACGTTGGCCCAGCCCTGCTCTGGCACTTCCTGTCATGCCCTGTCCTTGGTCTGAGCATTGGCCCTGGCCCTGTCCTGCTTCTGGCCCTGCCCCAGAGTTGACCAGGCACTGCCATGGCCCAGTCCTGCATTGCCCTGCCGTCTTCTGCCCTGGTGCTGCCATGGCCCTGCTTGGGCCCTAGCTCTGCCTCGACTCTGGACCTGCCCTGACTCTGCTCAGCCCTGGATCTACCCTGACTCTGCCTTGGTGTTGCCCTCCCATCTCTATGGCCTGGCTCTGGCCCTGCCTTGCACAGGCCATGCTCTGCCCTGCATGTCCCAGCCTGGGCCCAGCCCTTGCCCTACCATATTTCTGACCCCAGCCATACCCTTGTTCTGGCCTTGACCCTGCCGTGGCACTCTCCTGGCCCTTCCTTGGTCCTGCCCTGCCCTTCCATGCCCTGGCCTTTCCCTCGCCCTGCACTGGTCCTGCCCTGCCCTGGCAGTGCCTTGGCCCTGGCCCTGCCTTCTCCCTGGCCTTGCCCTTTCCCTGCCCTGGCCTGACCCCAGGCCTACCGAGTCCATGAAATGACCCTGGACCTGCCTTGCCATCATCTGTCCTGGCCCTGTATTGTCCCCACCATGCTCTGGTCCAGCGCTTACCCTGGCCCTGTTGCTAGTCCTGCCACTGCTATGGTCCTGCCCTGTTTTTGGCCATGACCTGTGCTACCCTAGCCCTGCCCCGCCTTGGCCTTGGCCCTACCGTGGCCTTTTCCTACCCTGGCCTGGCCGTACACTGGCCATTTCTACCCTGGCCTTGCCCTTCCCTGGTCTTGCCCTGCCCTGGCCTTGCCCTGCCCTGGCCTTGGCTTTGCCTTATCCTGGTCCTGGTTCTGCCCTGGCCCTGCCCTTTCTCTGGATCCTCTCTGGTTCTGCCTTCTCCCTGGCCCTGCCCTTGCTCTGGCCCTGTTCCTGGCTCAGCCTTGACCCTGGCCCTGGCCCTGGCCCTGACAATCCCCAGGCCCCACACTGGCCATGCTTGGCCCT
This sequence comes from Pan paniscus, assembly GCF_029289425.2. Lineage (NCBI taxonomy): Eukaryota > Metazoa > Chordata > Mammalia > Primates > Hominidae > Pan > Pan paniscus. The sequence goes on along the minus strand of NC_073267.2, from coordinate 37,225,884 downwards.
GGACCCTCCTTTGGCCCTGCCCTGGCCCTGTGCTATCTTAGTACAGGGCCTTGGCCTTGGCCCTGTGCTATCTTAGTCCTGCCCTGGCCCTGAACTTGCCCTGGCCCTACCCTCACCCTACACTGGCCCTGCCCTACCCTGGCCTTGCCCTGACCTGGCCCTGCCTTTGGCCTGCCCTGGCTCTGGTTCTGCCCTGGCCTTGCCCTTGCCCTGGACCCTCCCTGGCCATGTTTTTACTGTGGTCCTTCTCTGGCCTTGCCCTTGCCCTTTCCCCTTTCTGGTCCTGCCATGTTTCTGGCCCTGCCCTGTCCATGTCCTGGACCTGACTCTGGCCCTGGACCTCCCTGTCCCTGCCCTGCCATACCCTGGCCCGTTCCTTGCTCTACACTGACCCTGCCCTGCCTTGGCCCTGTGCTACCCTAGCCCTGCCCTGGCCTTCTGCTGGCCCTGATCCTGCCATGGCCCTGGCCCTGCCATGTCCCTGCCCTGGCCCTGGTTCTGCCCTACTTCTGGCCCTGGCCTTGGTCCTCTTATGTCCCTGGCTGTGACCCTGCCCCTGGTTTTTCTCTGGCCATGACCCTGCCCCGGTTCTGTCCTATCCCTGGCCCTGTCTCAGTTCTGTCCTAGCCCTGGCCTTTCACAGTACTTTATGCTTAGTAAGGGCTCCATAGTGTCTGTGAGTTGAGTGTTGTGTTCATAGTATCTGCCAAAACAGAAAGAAAAAAAACAAAATCTGAAGATGAGAAGTTAAAGCTTTGTATATAATATGCCTTGAATTGTAAGTGCTTGTTATTAGTTGTATTACATGTAGGTCATGGTTTTGTACACATAACTCCAAACCATTGATACTGTTAAAAGAATATATGAATATATGAAAGAATATATAAACATAAGAATGTATGAGTATCTAATGACCTCTCCAAATTAATTTTTATTTTTAGCTCTATTAGATTTTTCTCAGTGTAACAAATGTTTATTCCTGTGTAATTAAGGGCATATTTCCTGTACAGAATATTGATATTACTTAATTGAAAATTATATAATGCAAAAATATAATACTATTTTTAGGCCAGGCATGGTGGCTCATACCTGTAATCCCAACATTTTGAGAGGCCAAGTTTGGAGAATCATTTGAGTCCAGGAGTTGACCAGCCTGGGCAACATATTGAGACCTTTTCTTTATTAAATAAATAAATAAGTAAATAAATAGGATGGGCACTGTGGCTCATATCTGTAATCCCAGCATTTTGGGTTGCGAAGGCAGGAGGATTGCTTGAGCCCAGGAGTTTGAGACCAGCCTGGGCAGCATAGCAAGACTCCATCTCTACAAATAATAAAATATTAACCAGGTGTGGTGGTGCGCACCTGGGGTCCCAGCTACCTGGGAGGCTAAGGTGGGAGGTTTGCTCGAGGCTGCAGTGAACTGTGAATGCACCACTGCATTCCAGCCTAGGCCACAGAACAGGACCTTGTCTACCAATAAATAAGTAAAAATATAAATAAAAATAAGTAAAAAGAAATATAAGTAAATATAAATATAAATACATATAAATATAAAAATGAATACATGAAAACAAACAATTTTTAAATTTAAAATCACTGAGGGCATCCTATCCATTTCATTTCATGATTCCATTACATCATTTCACTTAGATGAAATGATAAGATTACTTGAGATGAGATGAAATGATGAAATGATGAGATGAAATGATGAGATGAAATTTTGAGATGAAATGGTGAGTAGAAATGATGAGATGAAATGATGAGATAAAATGACAAAATTGAAAATAAATTGAAAGGAGATGAGATGAGATGAAATGAGATGATGGATGAAATGATGAGATGAAACGAGATGAAATGATGAGAAGAAATGAGATGAAATGAAATGAAATAATGAAATGATATGAAATAATGAAATTGAGATGAGATGAGATGATATAATGAGATAAAATGATGAGATGAAATGAGATGAACGATAAGATGAAATGATGAAATAAGATGAGATGATAAGACGAAATGATGAGATGAAATGATGAGATGAAATGAGATGAAAAATGATGAGATGAAAAATGAGATGAAATAATGAAATGAGATGAAATGAAATGAAATAATGAAAGGAAATTATGAAATGTAATGATGAAATAATGAAATGGCAATGATGAGATGAGAAGAAATGATGAGATGAAATGATGAAATGATGAGATGAGATGAGATTAAATGATGAGATTAAATGATGAGATGAGATGTGATGAGATGAAATGATGACATGATATGATGACATGAAATCAGGTGAAATAATGAGATGAAATGAGATGAAATGATGAGATGAAATGATGAGATGAGATGAAATGAGATGAGATGAAATGTGATGAGATGAAATGACATAATGAAATGAAATAATGAAATGAAATGATGAAATGGAATAATGAAATGGAAATGATGAGATGAGATGCAATGAGTTGAAATGATGAGATGAAATGAGATGAAATGATGAGATGACATGACATGAAATAATGAAATGAAATAATGAAATGAAATTGAGATGAGAAGATACAAGACGAGATGAAACGATGAAATGATAAGATGAAATGAGTTGATGAGATGATGAGATGAAATGATGAGATGAAAAGATGAGATGAAATGATGAGATGAAATGAAATGATGAGATGAAATTAGATGAAATGAAATTAGATGAAATGTAATGAGATGAAATGAAATGACATAATGAAATGAAAAAATGAAATGAAATAATGAAATGAGGTGAAATTAAATGAGATGATGAACTTAAATGATGAAATGAAATAATGAAATGGAAATGAAATGGAAATTATGAGATGAGATGAAATGATAAGATAAGAGTAGATGATGAGATGAAATGAGATGAAATGATGAGATGAACTGATGAGATGAAATGAAATGAAATGAAATAATGAGATGAAATGATATGAAATAATGAAATAAAATGAAATTGAAATGAAATTGAAATAAGATGAGATGAAATGATAAGATGAAATGATGAAATAAAATGATGAAATGATGAGATGTGATGAGATGAAATGATGAGATGACATGACATGAAATAATGAAATGAAATAATGAAATGAAATTGAGATGAGAAGAGATGAGATGAAACAATGAAATGATAAGATGAAATGAGTTGATGATGAGATGAAATGATGAGATGAAAAGATGAGATGAAATGATGAGATGAAATTAGATGAAATGAAATTAGATGAAATGTAATGAGATGAAATGAAATGACATAATGAAATGAAAAAATGAAATGAAATAATGAAATGAGGTGAAATTAAATGAGATGATGAAATTAAATGATGAAATGAAATAATGAAATGGAAATGAAATGGAAATTATGAGATGAGATGAAATGATGAGATGATGAGATGCAATGATGAGATGAAATGATGAAATGATGAGATGAGATGTAATGAAATGAGATGAAATGAATGAGATGAAATGAAATAATGAAAGGAAATTGAATTGAGATGAGATGAGATGAAATGACGAGATAAAATGAGATGAAAAAAGAAATGAGATGAAATGATGAGATGAAATGAGATTAAATGATGAGATTAAATGATGAGATGAGATGTGATGAAATGAGATGAAATGATGACATGATATGACATGAAATCAGATGAAATGATGAGATGAAATGTTGAGATGAAATGAGATTAAATGATGAGATTAAATGATGAGATGAGATGTGATGAAATGAAATGAAATGATGACATGATATGACATGAAATCAGATGAAATAATGAGATGAAATGATGAGATGAAATGATGAGATGAAATGAGATGAGATGAAATGTGATGAGATGAAATGACATAATGAAATGAAGTAATGAAATGAAATGATGAAATGGAATAATGAAATGGAAATGATGAGATGAGATGCAATGAGTTGAAATGATGAGATGAAATGATGAGATGAAAAGATGAGATGAGACGAGATGTGATGAAATGATGACATGAAATGACATAAAATGAGATGAAATAAGATGTAATGATGAAATGAGATGAAATGATGAGATGAGATGAAATGAAATGGTGAGATAAAATGATATGAAATGATGATATGAAATGATGAGATGAATGATGAGATAAGAGGAGATGATGAGATGAAATGATGAGATGAAATGATGAGATGAACTGATGAGATGAAATGAAATGAAATAATGAAATAATGAGATGAAATGATATGAAATAATGAAATAAAATGAAATTGAAATAAAATTGAAATGAGATGAGATGAAATGATAAGATGAAATGATGAAATAAAATGATGAAATGATGAGATGTGATGAGATGAAATGAGATGACATGACATGAAATAATGAAATGAAATAATGAAATGAAATTGAAATGAGATGAGAGGATACGAGATGAGATGAAATGATGAGATGAAATGATGAAATGATAAGATGAAATGAGTTGATGAGATGATGAGATGAAATGATGAGATGAAAAGATGAGATGAAATGATGAGATGAAATTAGATGAAATGTAATGAGATGAAATGAAATTACATAATGAAATGAAAAAATGAGATTAAATAATGAGGTGAAATCAAATCAGATGATGAACTTCAATGATGAAATGAAATAATGAAATGGAAATGAAATGGAAATGATGAGATGAGATGAAATGATGAGATGAATGATGAGATGCAATGATGAGAGGAAATGATGAGATGAGATGTAATGATGAGATGTAATGAAATGAGATGAAATGAAATAATGAAAGGAAATTGAGGTGAGATGAGATGAAATGATGAGATAAAGTGAGATGAAATAAGAAATGAGATGAAATGATGAAATGAGATGAGATGAAATGATGAGATGAAATGAGATTAAATGATGAGATTAAATGATGAGATGAGATGTGATGAAATGAGATGAAATGATGACATGATATGATGACATGAAATCAGATGAAATGATGAGATGAGATGAAATGAGATGAGATGAAATGTGATGAGATGAAATGACATAATGAAATGAACGAAATGATGAAATGGACTAATGAAATGGAAATGATGAGATGAGATGCAATGAGTTGAAATGATGAGATGAAATGAGATGAAATGATGAGATGAAAAGATGAGATGAGATGTGATGAAATGATGACATGAAATGACATAAAATGAGATGAAATAAGACGTAATGATGAGATGAAATGATGAGATGAGATGAAATGAAATGCTGAGATAAAATGATATGAAATGATGATATGAAATGATGAGATGAATGATGAGATGAAATGATGAGATAAGAGGAGATGATGAGATGAAATGATGAGATGAAATGATGAGATGAACTGATGAGATGAAATGAAATGAAATGAAATAATGAAATAATGAGATGAAATGATATGAAATAATGAAATAAAATGAAATTGAAATGAAATTGAAATGAGATGAGATGAAATGATAAGATGAAATGATGAAATAAAATGATGAAATGATGAGATGTGATGAGATGAAATGATGAGATGACATGACATGAAATAATGAAATGAAATAATGAAATGAAATTGAAATGAGATGAGAAGATATGAGATGAGATGAAATGAGATGAAATGATGAAATGATAAGATGAAATGAGATGATGAGATGAAAAGATGAGATGAAATGATGAGATGAAATGAAATGGTGAGATGAAATTAGATGAAATGTAATGAGATGAAATGAAATGACATAATGAAATGAAAAAATGAAATAATGAAGTGAGGTGAAATTAAATGAGATGATGAAATTAAATGATGAAATGAAATAATGAAATGGAAATGAAATGGAAATGATGAGATGAAATGATGAGATGCAATGATGAGATGAAATGAAATGATGAGATGAGATGTAATGAAATGAGATGAAATGAATGAGATGAAATGAAATAATGAAACGAAATTGAATTGAGATGAGATGAGATGAAATGATGAGATAAAATGAGATGAAATAAGAAATGATGAGATGAAATGATGAGATGAGATGAAATGATGAGATAAAATGAGATGAAATAAGAAATGATGAGATGAAATGATGAAATGATGAGATGAGATGAAATGATGAGATGAGATGAAATGATGAGATTAAATGATGAGATGAGATGTGATGAAATGAGATGAAATGATGACATGATATGATGACATGAAATCAGATGAAATAATGAGATGAAATGATGAGATGAAATGATGAGATGAGATGAAATGAGATGAGATGAAATGTGATGAGATGAAATGAAATAATGAAATGAAATGATGAAATGGAATAATGAAATGGAAATGATGAGATGAGATGCAATGAGTTGAAATGATGAGATGAAATGAGATGAAATGATGAGTTGAAAAGATGAGATGTGATGAAATGATGACATGAAATGACATAAAATGAGATGAAATAAGATGTAATGATGAAATGAGATGAAATGATGAGATGAGATGAAATGGTGAGATAAAATGATATGAAATGATGATATGAAATGAGATGAATGATGAGATGAAATGAGATGAGATGAGATGAAATGATGAGATGAAATGATGAGATGAAATGATGAGATGAAATGATGAGATGAACTGATGAAATGATATGAAATGAAATAATGAAATAATGAGATGAAATGATATGAAATAATGAAATAAAATGAAATTGAAATAAAATTGAAATGAGATGAGATGAAATGATAAGATGAAATGATGAAATAAAATGATGAAATGATGAGATGTGATGAGATGAAATGATGAGATGACATGACATGAAATAATGAAATGAAATAATGAAATTGAAATGAGATGAGAAGATATGAGATGAGATGAAATGATGAGATGAAATGATGAAATAAGATGAAATGAGTTGATGAGATGATGAGATGAAATGATGAGATGAAAAGATGAGATGAAATGAGATGAAATGAAATTAGATGAAATGTAATGAGATGAAATGAAATGATGTAATGAAATGAAAAAATGAAATGAAAGAATGAAATGAGGTGAAATTAAATGAGATGATGAAATTAAATGATGAAATGAAATGGAAATGATGAGATGAGATGAGATGAATGATGAGATGCAATGATGAGATGAAATGATGAAATGATGAGATGAGTTGAGATGTAATGATGAGATGTAATGAAATGAGATGAAATAAGAAATGATGAGATGAAATGATGAAATGCTGAGGTGAGATGAGATGAAAGGAGATGAAATGAGATGAAATGAAAGGATGAGATGAAATGATGAGATGAGATGAAATGAGAGGTGAGATGAGATGAAATGAGATGAAATGATGAGATGAGATGAGAAGAAATGATAAGATGAAATGAGGTAAGATGAGATGAAATGATGAGATGAGATGAAATGAAATAAAGTGAAATGAAATGAAATAATGAAATTGAGATGAGACGAAATGAGTTAAACTGATGAGATGAAATGATGAGAAGAAATGAGATGAAATGATGAGATGAGATGATGAGATGAAATGATGAGATGAAAAATGATGAGATAAAAATGATGAGATGAAATGATGAGATGAATTGAAATGAGATGAAATGAAATAATGAAATAATGAAATGAGATGAAATGATATTGAAATGAAATTGAAAGATGAGATGAGATGAAACGATGAAATGTTGAAATGATGAAATGAAGAGATGTGGTGAGATGAAATGATGAGCTGAAATGATGAGACAAAATGAAATGAGATTAAATGAGATGAAAAATGATGAGATGAAAAATGATGAGATGAAATGATGAGATGAAATGAGATGAATTGAGATGAGATGAAATAATGAAATTAGGTGAAATAATGAAATGAGATGAAATGAAATAATGAAATGAAATTGAAATGAGATGAGAAGAAATGATGAGATGAAATGTTGAAATGAAAGGAGGAAATGATGAGATGAGGAGATGAAATGATGAGATGAAATGAATTGAGATGAAATGATGAGATGAAAAATGATATGAAAAATGAGATGAAATGAGATGATATGAAGTGACATAATGAAATAAATGAAATTAGATGAAATTAAATGAAATAGTGAAATGAAATAATGAAAATGAAATGGAAATGAGATGAGATTTGATGAAATGATGAGATGATATGATGAGATGAGATAAAATGAGATGAAATGATGAGATGAAATGATGAAATGAGATGAAATGATGAGATGAAATGATGAGGTGAAGTGATGCACTGTCACGTGTGTGTCTATTCTTTTTCCCAACCAACAAAAATTATAATTCATTTTAATTTTATTATTTAAGAATATTCTTAAGAGTTGAAGGAAAAATAATATCTACATTATGGGTTACAATCTAAGTATAAATAATACATAAATATATTAAAACTTACAAAGAATATGTTTTGGAATCAAATATACCATGCTTCTGTGATGACAGTTATTTCATGCTGGTTGTCACAATTTTACATGAAAAACTAATGAAAAAATGTTTTTAACTGTTTCTAAAAATAAGTTTCCAAAAGAGTTTTACATTCGAAATATGAAAAAGATGTCTTTGCGTTCCTTAATCTGATGAGATTTTCACACTCTGCACATGATAATTGTTAGATTTTTATTGTGTTGATAAATTGTATATCAAATAAAAAATGTTATTACCTCTTAAATTAGGATTTTTAGGTGATATAGGCAGAAAGGAAGGCAAGTTTTTATAACTTTGTCTAAATGAACTTTCTAAATGCCTGAGTATTAAAAGATAACGTCTATAAATCACAATGTATATATTACTGTATGACCTAGGACCAATCAAAACCATTACCTCTGATAACATTATATTGTGCCCAATGTAAAATAGATATAATAATATCTCAAACTTAAATCCAGGCATTGTCATTGAATATCTTAAGAATATGCAGCAAAGGTGCTTTTAAAAATACAAGCTAGTGATTGTACTGAATTTGTAAATCACATAGGATAGTGGGTCATTTTAAGAATATTAGTTATTTCAATCTATAAACGTGGATGTCTTTCCTTTTTTGTGTTTTCTTTAATTTCTTTCATTAATATTTGTCATTTTTGTTGTAGAAATCTTTTACTTCCTTGGTTAAATTTATTTCTAAGTACATTTTTGTAGCTATTGTAAAAGGAATTGCTTTCTTAATTTCTTGTTTCAGCTAGTTTACTATCAATATATAGAAATGCTACTGATGTTTGTATGTTGATTTATATCCTGCAACTTTATTAATTTCATGTATCAGCCTAAGAAGTTTTGGTAGCATCTTATTTTTTTCCGTGTATAAGATCACATTGTCTTTAAACAAGGACAATTTGACTGTCTCCTTTCCAATTCAGATATCCTTTATTTCTTTCTCTCACCTAATTGTCCTGGCTAAGACTTTCACTATGTGAAATAGGATTGGTGAAAATAGGCATCCTTTTCTTGTTACAGTAAAATCTTTTTCTTGTTCACGGTAAAATCTTTCACCTTTTCCACACTCAGTATGATCTTAGCTGTAGATTTGTCCTTTATGTCCTTCTGTGTTAAGGCATATATTTTCTATACTAAATTGTTAAGAGGTTTTTTGTCATGTAAGAATATTTAATTTTGCCAAATGCTTTTATTGTGTTTATTAATTTGATCATATGGTTTTCAGTATATATCCAAAGGAAAGAAAATCAGTATATCGAAGAGTTACCTGCACCTGCATGTTTATTACAACACTATTCACAATAGCCAAGATATGGAATCAACAAAAGTGTCCATCAACAGATGAATGGATAAAGAAATGTGACATACATACATAATGGAATATTATTTAGTCATAATAAAGAACAAAATCCTGTTATTTGTGGCAACAAGAATGCAAGTGGAGGGCATTATGTTAGGTGAAATAAGCCTGGCATAGAAACATAAACACCACATAACTACGTGTTCTCACTTATGTATGGAAGCTAAAATTTTTAATCTCGTAGAAGTAGATAGTAGAGTTTTGGTTACCATATCCTGGAAAGAGTAGGAGAAAGAAGAGTATAAGAAAAATGTGGTTAATACATACAAAATTACAGCTGGAGAGAAGGAAGAAGTTCTAGTTCTCTACAGCACTGTTGGGTGACTGTAGTTAACGGGAATTTATTGTGTGTTTTCAACTAACTAAAATAAAAGATTTTGAATATTCTCACTGCAAAGAAATAATACATGATTTAGGTAATGGATATGATAATGACTGTGACTTGATCTTTATGCATTGCATAAATATATCAAAATATCACTCTGTACCCCATAACATGTACATTTATTATATGTCAAAGTAAATTTAAAAGAGAAAAAATGAGGTAAAGGTAAATGTACAGAATTTAATTACTTTTTCTTCTATAAAACGCAAGAGTCAGTACCAAGAAGAGTCAATTTATTAGTTTTCTAAAATAAAAAAAATCAAAGTCGCCAAAAAAGAGCAATATCCAAGAAAACATTGAAAATGAAATACAACATTTAGTAAGAATAGAAAACTTGGGCACTGTATCACCCTGTTCCTAGATACCGACTTACTGATAGCAATTTAAATAGAATTTTATTCTATCTAATTCGTTTATACTCCCAGAGTTCGAAATTACATTTTACCTACAATAAATGAGATAACACTTGCAAATTATATGGTACTCTGCCTAACACACGTTAATAACTCAATACATGTTAGCAATAAACTTTTAGTATAGTAGTCAAAGTATTAATTTCTCACATTGCAAAGTTCCTTCAAAGACATGAATACAACCTTTCTAATGACTCCTTGTTCATCAAGATACCTCTTCAAATTATTCTATTTGTTTCACTCAGTATATTATCTGTGTATACCGATATGATATTACACTCTTTTTTTTTTTTTTTTTTTGAGATGGAATCTCATTCTATTACTGATGCTGGAGTGAGGTGGCATGATCTCGATTCACTGCAACCTCCACCTCCCAGGTTCAAGCGATTCTCCTGTCTCAGCCCCCCAAGTAGCTAGGACTACAGGTGCACACCACCATGCCTGGCTAATTTTTGTATTTTTAGTACAGTCAGAGTTTCACCCTGTTGTCCAGGCTGGTCTCGAACTCCTGACCTCAGGTGATCCACCCACCATGGTCTCCCAAAGCGCTGGGATTACAGGCATAAGCCACCGCACCCAGCCTGATATTGCACTCTTGGGTTTTGAACACTGAATATCTTTTTGAAAGATTACACCTCTTTACCTCTTTGTGCTTCAGAAATTCTTTTCCTTCAAGTGTTCTAAGAGTCTAATGAAGAATGAAGTCATGTTTTATCACTTTTGTCCTTAAAGATTTCAGACATGCTGAAACTGATTGAAGTATCATTTGCTACCAGATAGATTAATTATCTCTAGTTGTAGGAGTGGATACATCTTTAATGGTATATTTTGGGTTATTGTCTTATTTTTGATGCAGTGTTCTATAAATAATTTATTAAACCTGGCATCCTTGGGTGAGCATGGATTTTTCAACTTTGGTGTTATATTGTGTTTGCTTTTAAAAACTGCTTTTGAGGCCGGGTATGGTGGCTCTTGCCCATACCCAGCACTTTGGGAGGCCAAGGTGGGCGGATTACCTCAGGTCAGGAGTTCAAGACCAGCCTGGTCAACATGGCAAAACCATGTCTCTACTGAAAACACAAAATTAGCCAGGCATGGTGGTACATGCTTGTAGTCCTAACCACTCAGGAGGCTGAGGCAAGAGAATCACCTGAACCTGGGAGGCAAAGGTTGCTAGGTTGCTGTGAGCCAAGTTCGCACCATTGCACTCCAGCCTGGGTGAAAAGAGCAAAACTCTGTCTCAAAAAAAAAAAAACCCACCAAAATCTGCTTTTGAATGGAGTTGTACATACAATCTTTATGAAAAAAATTATCAAGTGCATAAGTTCATAATAGAAAAACCAATAATACTCCAGGCACAAGTTAGTACTAAAAAAGTTATGTTGAATATTCTCTAATACAACATGCTTTTTCCCTTCATGAACGATTTGTGTTTTACTGAGAAGAGTCATTGTTTATGGTAGACATTAGACTACAGATGAATATGTACTTTAAACACTCTTAGTTGCTTTCTTAATTTTATATCTGCTGCTTTATGCTTCTGTTTATTTTCATTCTTTCCAATGTCCACATTCTAGTAAATCTGAATATTTTAATCCAAGTTTATATACTATTTAATATTGCTTGTATAGTTTAGTATTTTTAAGACTCAAAAAGGTTTACAGAAAGAAGAAAAAGATCAACATGTTATTAATCATTTAAAGATCCTTTTAAAATCTTTGACCTTTATATTTTAATGAATAAAATGTTGGTAGTTATTAGTATAAAATAATTTATGTCTTTTGGACTTAGCATCCAGTATTTCTTTTTTAATAAAGAAAATAATTATTCTCTTGCAATATACTATGTTTATCTGGGTTTTGAAAAATGATGTTTCCTAATATGAGAAAGCCATTTACATTTTTAAATCTACAAAGGCGAATGGAATGGTACTAAATTATTTACATAATAATGTTTAGATGGTGGCCCTTATAACTTTCTTTCTATACTTCCTACAGAGTTGGGGATATGCAATCCTAGAATATTTCTGGGAGCTAATCCTTTAGCTTGATGAATGAAACAAGACTTTTAAATAAAATTAAACTTTCAAATTATCCACGTAATGGGCCTGTCTTTTAATTCAATGGATATGGAGCATAATGAATTATCCCCTGTTCATTGGGTAATAAGTTCTCATTCTTAACTTCTAATACTCAAAATGTCCTTTAATTTTTAATTTTCAATAGTCATATCATTATCCCTAGGTATTTTAGCTTCTATCTTAAATTCTAAAATAATTTTGAAACAGGAGAAAGTATTCTTTATTACTATATGTATTAAACATCATGGTTTTCAAATTTAACTGCAAATGTACCTTTTCATTGCTTCTTGGTGGCGCCCTTCACCCTATCCATATTGTCACTACCAAGTGGTGATTACTTTTCAGGTTCACATACTTGTTCTTTAGAAAAATCTTCTCTGTGCCTTATAAAGAATATGATTGTTGGCATTCAAAAGCCAGCGAAGTATACATTATTAGCCTGTTGCCTAACTCATTTCTTTAAGAAACTACACTAATTACCCACATACTTATGTTTTTATTTCCTCATTATTTCTGGAGAAAACAAATACTGCTAACATGATATTTGTAAGAGAGAAAAAAGTCTTTTCTTGAAAAGTGCTGTCATTGTAGTACTAACTTATAGTATCAACTTCTTTATCAACTCCTTATACACTTTTTATTCTGAGAGAAATAAAAAAGCTAAAAGTGAAATGACTTTTTTTACTCTCCATATTATAAGCACCCATCTTGGTAATTTAGGGTCTTTATAGTTAGGGTAAGTTGTGTCATACCGAGGTTACAAAATAATAAGTATTTTGTCTCTTTGGGCCTTTCCTTATTCAGTAATACTGTCAGTTTGGCTTTTTTTCTAGGTCAACTTATTGATCTCAGTATTCTGAAATAATATGTTTACTATCTTTTGATAAGCATTTAAAATATTAGATTTATTGTTACTCTTCTGCCTTCATTGGGCTGGAAGAATAATTGTTTCTCTCACTCCACAAAAGCCAAGTTGCAGAGAAAAACACATAGACATTCAACTGCAAAGCAGAGAAACTTGACTATTTCCTGCAATTTTAAAGTGTATATTGAATAAAACCATCTTTTTATTTTCTTTTTTGCTCACTGGCAAATATTAACAACATCAAGTGTGTTATTATAATGTTATCTAGTTAAAAATCTCAAAAAGTTTTCATAATTACCATTTAAAAATACATAAATAGGTGACCTAATGTTAATTTTTATTGTCTGAGACCATGTCTGTTATTTCACTCTTTAAATTCAGTTAGTAATGCAGAACCTAGCACTTAGTGGATACTCAAAAATTATTTGCTGGATAAAAAAAGGTTAAACATGTAATATATACAAAATGTACTAGAAAAAATGCACCAAACAATTTTGTTATAGCAGTTTAATGTAGAATATTGCCTTTAAACGATAATATAGTTTTCAGGTGTCTACAGTGATTTTGTAATATTTGTGCACATATAAAATAATATTTCCAAAAATGTAATCCAGTGAGGCAATATACTTTCTAAATTCTAGATTTATAATTTAGGGTTTAAATTATAAAATCACTAAGACACAAGTGAAATATAGTCAAATATCCCCTTGGAAAAAAATGAAGTGGCCTCTAAAGTGAGGTATTCATATATGTAATTTTACAATCCTCTAGTGATAGAATTAATTAAATACACCACCAAATTGATTAATTCCTACAGTGTTAAAAGAGAAGCACTAATAATGCCAGTGACCATGTAACATGGGTTAAGCTACAAGTCATAGAAATGTGATGAGAAGCCTCAGCGCTGTAAAACAGAGGGTGGAGGAAAGCTTTTCCTCTCTCAAATGAGATTTGCCAAGTATACTTCTTGAAGAATAGGAAGTTGAAGTGTTCAGGACTTTTATGTCTATTCTACTTTGGCTTAGTTTACGTGATTCTTAGTTTATTAGCCTAGAAATGGCCAAGAAAACTTAAGGCTCAATAATTAGTTATAAATATGAAATATCCCCAATTTTTAAGATAAAAACAACTTATAAATGTATTTGTCTGTAAAAATTGTGTATATTTTTACAGAACATCTATTTCTTTCTTTTTTTATTTTTTTAATTATACTTTAAATTCTAGGGTACACATGCACAATGTGCAGGTTTGTTGCATATGAATACATGTGCCATGTTGGTGTGCTGCACCCATTAACTCATCATTTATATTAGGCATATCTCCTAATGCTATCCCTCCCCCCTCCCCCCACCCCACAACAGGCCCTGGTGTGTGATGTTCCCCTTCCTGTGTCCAAGTGTTCTCATTGTTCAATTCCCATCTATGAGTGAGAACATGCGGTGTTTGGTTTTTTGTCCTTGTGATAGTTTGCTAAGAATGATGGTTTCCAGCTTCATCCATGTCCCTACAAAGGATATGAACTCATCATTTTTTATGGCTGCATAGTATTCCATGGTGTATATGTGCCACATTTTCTTAATCCAGTCTATCGTTTTTGGACATTTGGGTTTGTTCCAAGTCTTTGCTATTGTGAGTAGTGCCACAATAAACATACGTGTGCATGTGTCTTTATAGCAGCATGATTTATAATCCTTTGGGTATATACCCAGTAGTGGGATGGCTGGGTCAAATGGTATTTCTAGTTCTAGATCCCTGAGGAATGGCCACACTGACTTCCACAATGGTTGAACTAGTTTACAGTCCCACCAACAGTGTGAAAGTGTTCCTATTTCTCCACATCCTCGGCAGCACCTGTTGTTTCCTGACTTATTAATGATCGCCATTCTAACTGGCGTGAGATGGTATCTCATTGTGGTTTTGATTTGCATTTCTCTGATGGGTCTATTTATTTAAAACAAAGGGAGGGAAGTCTCATTTACATTAGTTTTTTTCATAGCCTTTTGAACTTTGCAATTTCTATGTTTCAGAACCTATTTCTTACAGTTTTTCTATGCTAAACTCTGTCCTGGTCAGTTCTAGCGTGTATGAAGAACCAAATGATGTAACTGTATGCGACCTGGCTGTAGTGGAACAAATTTGACTCTTAAGTATGCAGGCTCTAATTTTCCTGTCTGGTTTTGGTAAGTATTCCTTACACAGGTTTTTTCTTTGAAAATCTGGGATTGAGAGGTTGATGAATGAAAATTAATCCTTTCACTTTGTTGTGTATAGGTTTGCAATAATTAGGTCAGAGTGGAGTTTTAAGGTCATGGAGGGGGCTGATGACTTACAAATAATGGGCTCTGATTGGGCAACTACTCACCTGAGTTCCTTCCACTTGACCTAATTAAGCTTGTGAAATTTACACTAAGCCATGAGCTCATCTTTAAAAAGTTTTATTAAAAGATTTTCAGCTGTTCCAAATAGGACTTATTGGTGGAATGTGTTTTAAAGGATCATATCAGATGAATGAAAGGTATTTGATCCTTTGTTTCCTTAATAATAAAATGATGGTTTGGAAAAATAGGCTAGAGTCTAACCGCAGTGCTATTATTAGGCTTTCTTGTTAAACATAGGTCTAAGCCTAAGTATGTCAATACAACAAATACTTACCGTTTCATTTCTAGTAATAAAAAAATAAAGTCTTTCTGGCATAAGGATGATTTTCATCTGGTTATTTTGAAACATTTTTGTAAAATAAATTTCCATCTCTAAAGAACATTTTTAATTTGTAAGGAGGGGTATGTCTCTGTGCACTGGAAGAGAGGGAGGACTAAATCACTGAGAAGTCTTATGATAAAGAAGCCATTGGCTTAAATCAGCAAAGCAAGCCATCCCTTGGGTTAAGGTGTTTTTCCTGGCCATCCTGTCTTGACTAGAACTTTACCTACACCTTCCTTTTTGGTTTAGGCAAATTATAATATCTAAACCTGAAGTCTCAGCTCTGTGTCTTTGAGATATAAATGTTCTACCACGTCTTCTCTGGAACCTGATAACTATCTATCTCTTTAAAATGCAAGTCTAGGGAGATGACTCATCAGAAAAAGAAGAAAAAAGAGGTATTTGGAAATTGTGCAAATTAAAGCAGCCCCTGATGCCAAAGTCTACACATTCCGGAGTGAGTCAGTTCTGGCCAGTTCTAGCTGGATCAAGAGAGCTCTGCTGGGCAAGCCTGAAGAGCACCTGGATGGCAGACACCTGAGGAGCCAGGTGCCTGAAACTTCCTCCACCTGCTTGAGGAGCGCTAAAGCCCAGGTGCTGGCTGGACAACCCCTTCCGGTTGCCTAAGCAGGTGGCAGAAGAAGGAAACAAGGTCAGAGGCAGAGTGTTGAACCCTGCCTCCCAGGTGGGTGGAAGATGCCTGTCACCAAACTAGGGCCCAGCTTGCCAGGTGAGATGGGTGAACTGGTGATCCCCCGAGAGAGTGGACGTCAGAACTACATGGTCCTGGACCTCACCTCGGCCAGCGAAGGAGAGAGAGGGTTAATGTTAACTGCACGAGGCCCACTCTAGCCTTAAATTCTGAAATTCAAACCCTTCCCTTGGAGACAAAACAAACATGACAAGGAATTCTGACATCAGGGGACAAGAATCACAAGTTCCCTAGTGGGAGACTGAGGAGGCAGTGTCCTTCCTGCCCTTGGTCTACTGGCTAAGAACCTTCCTCAGCCTGACCTTTCCACATTGCACTTCCAGCTCTGTTTGCAATTTTCCTCCTTTAGTGCTGAGGGAATCCCAGTGTTCGATCCTGAAATCTATAGGTTCCTAATGGGTGGTTAAAAAAAACCTCAGCGAGAGAAGCAGAAAATGTTTCCTCTTCCTGAAAAACTGTAGAAAGGCAGGCACCATTCTGGGTGAGGACATGGTCCTTGCAAATGTCTTTGTGTTTTGTTTTTTTTTTTTTATTTTGAGATGAAGTTTTGCTCTTGTTGCCCAGACTGGAGTGCAGTGGTGTGATCTCTGCTCATTGCAACCTCCGCCTCCTGGGTTCAAGCAATTCTCCTACCTCAGCCTCCTGAGTAGCTGGAATTACAGGCACCTGACATCACACCTGGCTAATTTTTTGTATTTTTAGTAGAGATGGGGTTTTGCCATGTTGGCCATGTTGGTCTGTAACTCCTGACCTCAAGTGAGCCACCCGCTTCTGCCTCCCAAAGTGCTGGGATTACAGGAGTGAGCCACCGCGTCCCACTGTGAGTGAGTGAGCCACTGCAAAAGTCTTTAAAGACAGCATGTTTCAGAGGCTGTGACGGTGCCCTGTGAACATGCCAAATCTCGCAGTCCCGGGAGCTCTGAGGAGCAGGCCCAGCTCCTTGCCAGGCTGATGGTACTGAAACTCTGCTCTCCAAGACATAACCTGATGGCCGTGCAAGATTTCTTAATTGACTGTGGACCGTGAGAGTCTGCATCTCATTTTAATTAAGACAGGAAAAGAAAGAACAAAAGAGCAACTCCCAGGTTATAGAGAGACTGGATTTTAGTATAATATTCAAGTGTAGCATTGCTAGTAATAACAAACCTTTCCCCTCCCAAACGGTAAACACTTGCACTGCCTATTATACAAAAATTCAACCATCCTCTCTGTTCCCCCGATATCTCCTCCCCAGTGACCCCCCTCTCATGCGGCCTCATGAGCCTGGCCAGTGGTGAATGGCACTTTCATGGGCATGAGACTCCACGTGAGTGGGACTCAGCTGGGACCCCTCTCCACGTGGGAGCTGGAGAAGCCACCCTAGTACCAGCTTAAAGTGTCTGTGATGTCCCTGCTGCTGAGGTAGGGGCGCCTCTGAGCTGGTCTCGGGGTGTGAGCTGCTGCTGGTAGTGGGCTCTGCCCTGAGGGCCTGGTGGCTGGTCGGAAGGGCAGGCACACATGGGTGACTCCCCAGGATCTCAGGCCACCTCCCCACCACAGTCCTGCACTGTGTGCTCCAGGCATGTGCTGAGTGCCTGGTCAATCACCAGTGCCCTATTGATCCCCGTCTCCAGAGAGATCATTTAGCGTCACTCCACAGAGGGGGAAACTGAGGCCCAGAGAAGTAAGGTGACTCTCCCCAGTCACAGGTCTGGTCAGCAGTAGGATGGGAGGCTAGTCCCTTGCTGTCTGACTCCCTGAGCCCACCCATATCCCAAGGCAGCCAACCTCTGCCCGCCCTGGCTCAGGCCCCGGCTGGCCCCTGTGGTGGGTGATGTCTATCTTCCTGGCCTTTGTGCTCCCAGCCAACTGGGATGGAGCCTCCAGCTGGCATGACAGGTTGTAGCTACGGACAGAAGAGTGGCTGTGAGGCTGCCAGGAATCTCACCAGGGCCCCCTCCCAGGGCCTGTCCAGAGTGAGGTCTGGGTACCCCAGGCATTGCCAGACCACAGGATCTGATGTTGGCCAAGAGGCTATGGCCACAGGCTTTCTGAGGCTGGCCCCCAGGGAGAGTTCAATCCTACTGTCCCAATTCCTGCCCTGGCCTTACCTCTCAGTCTCACCAAGCCGCTTCATGGTCCCAAACCAGGACCCAAAGTGCTGCTTGGGCTCAAGGTTGTAATTATTTGCAGCCAACTGGAGCAGCAGACCTCCTTGCTTACTTTGAATTCCTGGGTCCAGAGGGAAAAACTGGGTGGTGACAGGGACGGGACAGGGATGCCACAGGGGCCCTGTGGGGGTGTTAGATGGGGTGGTGGCCAGTCTTTGCTCATAGGGGACCCCCTCCTCCTCTCCAGTCCTGTCCCCACCTGTTCTCAGAGCTGGCTCAAGCAGCAGCTCCTCTAGGAAGGTATCCTTGGTTTCAACCTGGTACTCCCACCTGCAGGTCTTCCTGGAGTGTCTCCTCTTTGTCTCCCCATAAATCTAAGATGAGGGGGATGGATTTGCCCACCGCTACTCACCGTATGACTCTTGTGAGGCTGATCTGTCTCCCCTGCAAGGCCAACAGCTGAAGTCCATCAGAAAGGGTCCTCTGGCCCAGAGCCAGCCCCTGCACACCCCTGTCATGCTGCACCCAGGGTGCAAGACCCAGATCAGGTCTGGGTGACAGGAAGGGTATAGAGGGGCTGAGGCTCAGGGGCCTTCTAGCCTAACTTGTCTGGAGACAGTTGGGGAAACTGAGACCCCAAGCAGGGAGGTATGGCTCCGAGAGATTATTCTCATTAACCTGGAACACTTTTGCAAGCTGTTAGGTATAGGAAGTCTGTCACAGGTAAGAGAAATGCTTTTTGAGAGCATGAGAGACAGCAGGGTTGTGACAATATTGAAACACCACTGTGCAGATTCACCAATTTCCACCACCAGGAGCCCCCTGAGAGTCATTGCAGATGCGCAGCCCTCCCCTGCAACCCCTGGACCTCCCCGTGGTCTGGCACCTAAAGGGTTATGACTCATGGCAGGAATCAGGGCCCTCAGGATGCCCTGCCCACTCCAAAGTTTGCCTCTGCTCTGATTGGTCACTGACATTCAGATTGTCACCCAAATATAAGGACGTTAGCAGAAAGACTCATTCAATACAAGTGGACTCAGACATAGATAGGATTTGGGTTGCAAAAAGCCCCTTTTGTTCTTTTATTTTATTTTGGAAAAAACTGTTATTGTGAAAATTCACACATATATATAGAAAAAAACTCAATCAATGCAAAAGGATAGACAATGAACAAATGAATTCCCCTTCCACTCCAGATCCGCACCTCAGATCCAGACCTCCTGAGCCCACTTCCCCCATCTCATCACAGATCCAGACCTCCTGAGCCCACTTTCCCCATCTCATCACAGATCCAGACCTCCTGAGCCCACTTTCCCCATCTCATCACCAGTGATTTCTTGGGCTCTGCATTAGTTTTCTATTGCTGCTGCAACAAACAGCTACAGACTCAGTGGCTTCCATTTCTGTCTTATAGTTCTGGTTGCCAAAATTCCTAAGAGGATCTCACTGGGCTAAAATCAAGGTGCTAGCGGGGCTATGTCCCTTCTGGAGGCTTAAGGGATGAATCGGCTCCCTGCCTTTTCTAGCTTCTAGGGGCTCCACCTTCTAGGTTTGTGGCCTTCTTTCTCTATCCTCAAAGCCAGCAACAGCAGGTGAAGTCCTCGCCCATCGTGCATCACTCTCCCTTCTGCCTCCTTCAACTTTTTTTTTTTTTTTCTTTTTTGTATTTAGGGGGAACGAGTACAGGATTCTTACATAGTCAAAAAGCTCCTTATAGAGAAGCTCGGAACTTTCAATACAGCTTTGCCTTTTTTGCCATTTTAATTTTCCATTTAATTTAACTGTATTCTCTCATTTGACCTTCATACTCTGTGGAGAAATATTTCTATTTCGGCTTGTATTGACAAGCTGTTTTCACACAGCCCCCGCATCACCCAACCAACCAGCAGAGATCCTCATTCCCATGAAACAGATAAAGAAACTGAGGCCCAGGGAGGCTAAGTCCTGCCAGGATCATTCACCTTCCAAGGTAAGGAGCCAGTTCCAGACCTGGGTTTGTGCAGCTCCAAGCTCCCCCGTCTTTCTACAATGCTAGATTTAGACTATAGCCATCTAGCAAGTGTGGCCACACAATGGTCAAGTTGGATTTAGATGATGTTCTCTATAAATCCATTCTCCTCTCCCGTGTAAGCAAGGCAAAGCACTCTAGGCCATGGGGAGTCCCTGAAGACTCGATGAACTGCAGTGGCCACATCGGGAGGTTGCAGGTTGACCAGAACTCACCGACACAGCAGGAGAGCAGCTTGGAACCTGCAACTCAGCCAAGACCCAGTGCCTTGGATTGGGGGAGAAAACATGCAGCCATTCCTCTCTCTCTGTTGGCTAGAGGGGATTCTGGCTTTTCCTGCCAGAGCCACCCCTTTCCCTCCTCCTAAAATTGATGGTGGTTCTTTAAGGAAAGGGAGAAGTGCACGGTGTGATGGGGCAGGAAGAGAAGAAAACGGAGGAGAGGAGGGGACTTTCCCATAAGCAGGCAGAAGAAAAGGCAGCTGTGGTGTGTGATGGACATGGAAGCAGTGGTGTCCAATGTGGGGTCAGCCCTAGAGGAGAGACAGAGAGAGAGACAGAGAAGTGAGAGAGTCCTGACCCTTACGATTAACATGGGATCTGCCTGCAAATGCTGTTTAGGGCCATCGCCTCTTCCTGTACTGCTATTTTTGAGAGTGATGCTCCTGAGCCCCATGACCCAGTCAAATTTGATGTCCCCTTGAGCCAGATTCAGTGCTGGGAGTCCAGTGTGATCTGCCTGGATCTTGCTGCATTGAGAACAGGCCAGATCTTGACACCAATACAGGGGCTGGATATGAACAGGCAACAGCTGGGTTTCTGAGTCAGAAAGACTTGGTTAATTGCTAATTGCTTAGGTGAGTAATTCAATTTTGTTCAGTCAGATTCCTCAGCTATAAAATGCAGATGACAGTACTTATTCCTCCAGGTTGTGGGGAAAATGGAGATTCTGAGCACGATGTCCATTTCACAGAAAGGTACCAATTTGGTGGCTTATTTTCCTTTCTACCTTCAGAAGTGGCTATCCCTGCCACCCAAACAGACCCTTGACTCTCAAGTGGATGGGGTCCCATTTGCACAGGGGGAGAGCTTACAGCCTATGTTGAGTCTATAGTTACCACTTAGTGAGCATGGTATCCGCTCAGGGGCCTCTGTGGACATCCGTCTCCTCTGCGGCATCTTTCCTCCCCACCGCTGGGCCTGCACATGACCCCCTCCTTGGGTTAGGCCTCTGATCAGTGATGACCTTGGTATGGTGGTGATGGTCAGTCTTGGCACCAAATGAGCCAGTTTATATCATCAGCTATTCAATAAAACACTACTCTAGGGGTCACCATGAAAGTATTTTGTGACATTGTTATGTATGTGTTGTTACAAATGTGCATGATGCATTTACTACAGCATAGAATTTTGCCTGGGTGCCAGCCTGAAGTCTGTCCGACAGATCATAGCCATGTTAGTCCCACAGTCACAGGGGCCAATGGATTAAATTATTTTATCTCCCTTGAGAACTAAAAATAAAATCCTAAGCCCCCCACCCGACTTAGAAGACCCCCTTTTGGCCAACGGAACCTCAAATAAATCTTAAAATTCAGTTCTTGGCCATGACAGGACAGGAGGTCAGACATACCTCCCTGTACCTCATTCCCTCTTATGGTTTAGACCCAACGACTGAACAGCATTAATGTTAAAATAGAGATCATGAGACTGACAGAACAGACTCTTTGTGGCAATAAGACCCCAAATTATAAACAGGACCTAGGGCCATGCCAGGCGAGGGTTAAGTCTTGTACCCTACTCTTAAAGCATAAACTAGATTCTAACTACCACATGGTTTTTATTTTTCTCTAGCAGCCAAGCAAGCACTGGCTGTGACAGAAGCAAGATTAAAACAGTTACAACTCACCCAGTTCACA
Source organism: Pan paniscus (assembly GCF_029289425.2). NCBI lineage: Eukaryota > Metazoa > Chordata > Mammalia > Primates > Hominidae > Pan > Pan paniscus. The sequence goes on along the minus strand of NC_073267.2, from coordinate 37,202,950 downwards.
GACGCTGAGTAACTGATCTCCTGCCCCACCAACCTTAATGACAGCTTTCACTGGACAAGGGACTGATTTTAGTAACTTTCTCCTGATAAGAGACCATCCTCCACGGACTGGTTCTGGCCAGTTTTAGAGTCTGTGCCTTTACAGAGGCTGAGTACCTTCATGTCCCTGCTTCACTTTCTGATGTGTAGGGCCTAATTATAATACATTTAAATGTCAAGTCTCCACCCCAGAATGAACATGCATGTTTATTGAATATGCATCTGTTACGTCCTCTCTAATGAGTATTCTCATAAAATGATATAGCTCCTCTGATATCCTATTGAGTATGTATATGTAGCCAACTCATTCAGCTCAAATTCCTGTCCTCTCCTTCCCTCCCTGGAAATGCCTGCCTCTGGCCTTGGCTGTAGGCCACACTTCCCAGCCTGTCATAAGGGCCACCTTGCAGGCTGCAAACCTTTATAAGAAATAAAGCTCTCTTTTCTAAGTTTATAAAATAGTGTGATTTTTCAGTTGATGCTCTCTTTCTAAACACACACACACACACACACACACACAATTTATACAGAAAGAAATCTGGAGAATATATGTGGGAATGGATATTAAGTGTGTGGCACCATGGTGGAAGTAACATAAAGTTGGATTCAGCTAAATTTATTAATGTTGGCCCACTAAACAGAGATTCTGGATTCAGGGTTGTAGGTCAAAGCTTTAGAAAGGGCTCCAAGGGTTGGTTTGATCAGTTACTTGGTTGGTTGCTTGCTTGGTTGGTTGGTGCTTGCTTCCTTGCTTGGTTGTTTGGTTGGTTTGTTGCTTGCTTGCTTGTTGGTTGATTAGTTGGCTGTTTGCTCATTTGTTTGGTGTCTTGGTTGGTTGGCCGAAACAGAATCAGAGTTTACCTAAGGTACATAAAGTTGAGATGCCACAACTTCCTTGGTTTATGTGTACAGGAAGGTAGGCAAAAACTCAGGGAGACTGGATTTATTATGTCAGACCTGCTCACTCACACTGGAGGGTCTACAGAACATACTTCTCACAATGATCGTGAGAAAGAATATTGTGAGAGCAGCCCAGTATCCTGGAAGAGCTTTGAGCTTGTGCTCTCAGTAGGCAAAATGTTAACAGCAGGAACTGCAGCCACTGGACTGGGATCTTTAAATAAAATGAGGATAATTGAATCCTGGGGTGGCAGGGAACATGGGCTGTCCTTAATCACCAAAGATGAGGTGGGTGTGGTCACCACAGTGGAAAGCAGTGTCAAAGCAGCAGTCAGAATGGTTTGACTCACAGAAACCCACGGCATTGTGTAATCCATGGTATCCACAGGGAGAGCTAATGGGCTGTACCAAAGTCTTAGTTGTTCTTTAAAAAATGAAGAATTCTAGGTCAACTGAATAAAAGACTAACTCAAATTAATGAAACACAGATCTAAAACCCTCAATCAATTCCCAGACTTGAGCCAGTTCACAGGCCACAACCCCTTAAGTGAAGGGGAGGCTGGGTGATCTTGGGGAAGTACGCTACTACATTGCCAAAAATTTACATTGTTAATCTTTTTCCCAGTCTTCCCCAAAGGGACCTACAGCCTTCTACCAGGATGACTGTGACTTAGAGAAAAGAAAATTCTCAGATATTTGGGGAATTACTGGACACGGGCTCTCATTTAACACTATTATCACTATGTTGCCTATGATGGATTCACGCCCCTGGGTTCAAGCAGTCCTCCTACCTCAGCCTCCCAAAGTGCTGGGATTACAGACATGAGCCACTGTGGCCAGCAGAGCTTTGAAACTAGAACGTGGAGGTCCAGTGGTAAAGATTTGACAAGTCTGGGAAGAGATTGGGCCATGGCAATGTGGATGATTCTTTTTGTTTGTTTGTTTGTTTTTGCAACAGAATCTTGCTCTGTTGTCTAGGCTGGAGTGCAATGGCGCGATCTCGGCTCACTGCAACCTCTGCCTCCAGGGTCCAAGCAATTCTCCTGCCTCAGCCTCCTGAGTAGCTGGGATTACAGGTGCCCACCTGTAATTAGCCACACCAGGCTAATTTTTTTTTTTTTTTTTGAGACAGAGTCTCACTCTATATCGCCCAGGCTGGAGTGCAGTGGCGCAATCTGGGCTCACTGCAAACCCCGCCTCCCAGGTTAACGCCATTCTCCTGCCTCAGCCTCACGAGTAGCTGGGACTACAGGCGCCTGCCACCGTGCCTGGCTAATTTTTTGTGTTTTCAGTAGAGATGGGGTTTCACCGTGTTAGCCAGGATGATCTCGATCTCCTGACCTCATGATCCGCCCGCCTCGGCCTCCCAAAGTGCTGGGATTACAGGGATGAGCCACCATGCCCAGCCACACCAAGCTAATTTTTGTATTTTTTTTTTAGTTCAGACAGGGTTTCACCATATTGGCCAGGCTGGTCCCTGACCTTGTGATCCGCCCGCCTCGGCTTCCCAAAGTGCTGCGATGACAGGCGTGAGCCACCGCGCCTGGCCAATGTTGATGACTCTAAACAGCAGCCGCTAATGTGAAAACCATCCAACTGGAAGCCCTGGCCTTGCCCAGAGGACACAGTCTGGGTGGTGGGCAGAGACTTCAGCTGCCTTCCAAGGCAAGCAGCTCCCTGCTGCCTGCTTGCTGGGGATTTTACTTACAGGGCAGAAGCTGGCAGGTGATTTGGGGGCAGGAATTGCTTCCTGGATGGTGTAGGATGAACCACACTCCCCAGGAAGGCACTCATCCTGGTGGCCTAACAGAAGCAGCCCTCACCCCAAAAGGCAATGCTGCTCCACTAATTTTATGGGGTGATTCCTTCTTGTAGGTTCCTTCCAGCTTTACCAGAAAAACACAGAACATCTTTCCTGACAGGGCATTGGTTTTGTTTTTGAACAGAGAGATCCTTCTTTTAAAAAGTTAGTTTTTTCTTTTTTTCTTTTTCTTTTTTTTTGTAATGGAATGAACCTAGGTCCTAAGCCTAACAGGTTATTATTATTATTTTTATGATTATTTTTTGAGATGGAGTCCCACTCTGTGGCCCAGGCTGGAGGGCAGTGGCGCGATCTCGCCTCACTGCAATGTCCACCTCCTGGGTTCAAGGGATTCTCCTGCCTCAACCTACAGAGGAGCCGGGATTACAGGCGTGCACCACCATGCCCGGCTAATTTTTGTACTTTTAGTAGAGATAGGGTTTTGCCATGTTGGCCAGGCTGATCTCAAACTCCTGACCTCAGGTGATCCACCCACCTCGGCCTCCCAAAGTGCTGAGAACACAGGTGTGAGCTGTCACACCCAGCCACAGGTTATTTTTGCTGATCTTCTCCCTCCTCCCACCCTCCACCCTCAAAGAAAAGGCAGTACATCTACACCATGGAATACTACGCAACCCTGAAAAGGAACAAAATCATGTTTTTTTGTTTTTTTGCAGCAACACGGATGTAGCTGGAGGCCATTATCTTTTTAACTTTTTTTTTTTTTTATTTTTTCTATTCTACTTTAAGTTCTGGGGTATATGTGTAGAATGTGCAGGGTTGTTACATAGATTTACATGTGCCATAGCGGTTTAGTGCACCCATCAACCCGTCATCTACATTAGGTATTTCTCATAATGTTGTCCCTCCCCCAGTCCCCCACCCCTGCAACAGGCCCCAGTGTGTGGTGTTCCCCTCTCTGGGTCGATGTGTTCTCATTGTTCACTTCCCACTTATGAATGAGAACATGCAGTGTTTGGTTTTCTGTTCCTGTGTCAATTTGCTGAACATGAGGGTTTCCAGCTTCATCCATGTCCCTGCAAAGGACATGAACTCATCCTTTTTCATGGCTGTATAGTATTCCACAGTGTCTATGTGCTTTGTTTGTTTGTTTTGTTTATTTGAGACCAAGTCTTACTCTGTTGCCCAGGCTGGAGTGCAGTGGCACGATCTTGGCTCACTGCAATCTCTGCCTCCTGGGTTGGAGCAATTCTCCTGCTTCAGCCTCCCGAGTAGCTGGGATTACAGCCATGCACCACCATGCCCGGCCAGTTTTTGTATTTTTAGTAGAGACGGGGTTTCGCCATGCTGGTCAGGCTGGTCTTGAATTTCTGATCTCAGGTGATCCACCCACCTCGGCCTCCTAGAGTGCTGGGATTACAGGCGTGAGCCATCGCGCCCAGCCAACAGTGTCTATGTGCTACATTTTCTTTATCCAGTCTATCACTGATGAGCATTTGGGTTGGTTCCACATCTTTGCTATTGTGAACAGTGTGGAGGCCATTATCTTAAGTAAATTAACAGAATGCTGCGTGTTCTCACTTATAAGTGGGAGCTAAATGTTGTGTATATGTAGACACAGAGAAGGGAACAGATACTGGGGAGAGAGGAATGTAGAAGGACAAGAGTTGAAAAAACCAACTGTGGGGTATTATGCTCACTACCTGGGTGATGGGATCACTCATACCCTAGACCTCAGCATCACACATCGTACCCATGTAAGAAACCTGTACATGTACCTCCTGAATCTAAACTGCTCCACCATTTGCACCAGCAATTCCAAGACTGGGCATCTACCCAAAGGAAAAGAAGTCATTCTACCAAAAAGACACATGCATGGTAAAATTCCTTGTTTTTTTTTTGTTTGTTTGTTTTTTGTTTTTTGTTTTTTGAGACGGAGTCTCGCTCTATTGCCCATGCTGGAGTGCAGTAGCAATCTCGGCTCACTGCAACCTCTGCCTCCTGGGTTCAAGTGATTCTCCTGCCTCAGCCTCCTGAGCAGCTGGGATTACAGACATGTGCCAACATGCCTGGCTAATTTTTGTATTTTTAGTAGAGATAGGGTTTCACCATGTTGATCAGGCTGGTCTCGAACTCCTGACCTCAGGTGATCTGCCCACCTCAGCCCTCCAGAGTGCTGGGATTACAGTGCCCGGCCCTGTAAGGCTCATCACAGCATGACTTACAATAGGAAAGTCATGGAATCAACCCAGTTGCCCATCAGTGGGGTAATGGATAAAGCAAAAGTGGTTCTTCTACAGCATCGAATACTACACAGCCATGAAAAAGAATAAAATCATGTCCTTTGCAGCCACATGGATGTAGCTGGAGGGCATTATGCTTAATGAATTAACACAAGAACAGAAAATCAAATACCACATGTTCTTGACTGGATAAAGCAATTTTGGCCCTTCTACACCATGGAACACTGCACAGCCATGAAAAAGAATAAAATCATGTCTTTGCAGCCACATGGATGCAGCTGAAGGGAATTATGCTTAGTGACTCAATACGAGGAACAGAAAATCAAATACCACATGTTCTTCACTAGATAAAGCAAATGTGGTCCTTCCACATCATGGAATACTACATAGCCATGAAGAAGAATAAAATCATGCCCTTTGCAGCAACATGGATAAAGCTGAAGGGCATTATGCTTAGTGAATTGATGCCAGAAACAGAAAATCAAATACCACATGTTCTCAATTAGATAAAGCAAATGTGGTCCTTCCGCATCATGGAATACTACACAGCCATGAACAAGAATAAAATCATGCCCTTTGCAGTCACATGGATGAAGCTGAAGGGCACTATGCTTAGTGAATTAACGCCAGGAACAGAAAATCAAACACCACATGTTCTCGCTTATAGGTGGGAGCTAAACATTGCCTGCACCTGGACAGAATGAAGGGGCACCACAGACCCTCAGGACTAATAGAGCAGGAAGCAGGGGCGGGGGTACAAGGGTTGAAAAGTTACCCTGAGATTCTTTGAATTTCAGGCAGAAGGCAGCAACTGGAGAGATCTTTGGGTCACGGATTTTTCTGTTGCATTTTCTTGCTTGTTTGTTTTCTCTCTCTCTCTCTCTCTTTTTATTTTTTTGAGATGGAGTCTCGCTCTGTGACCCAGGCTGGAGTGCAGTGGTGCAATCTCAGCTCCCTACAACTTCTGCCTCCTGGATTCAAGCAATTCTTCTACCTCAGCCTCCCAAGTAGCTGGGACTACAGGCACCCGCCACCACACCTGGCTAATTTTTGTATTTTTAGCAGAGACGGGGTTTCACCATGTTGGCCAGGCTGGTCTCGAACTCCTGACCTCAGGTGATCCACCTGCCTCGGCCTCCCAAAGTGCTGGGATTACAGGCATGAGCCACTGCACCTGGCCTCTCTTCTTACATATTTCTAGAACTCCTCTAGAATTTGGGGTTTGTTTTTCTTAATTACAAGGAATCAAGTTGAATCATTAGTGCATATATAAATATACATTTTATTTTTAGTACACATTATATACCTCAGGAATGTACAATGCTCAGTGCCTGGGTGATGGGATTATTCATACCCCAAACCTCAGCATCGTACAAAATCCCAAGGTCACAAAGCTGCCCGTGGATCCCCTGAATCTACAATAATAATAATAATAATAATAATAAATAAAAAGTGACTTTGTCATTCGCAGGGAAATGCAAATGACATTCACTCTGCCTCTCAGGCCCTTGGATTCCCAAAGTTTGTTTTCATCACGCCCAGGGGACACTCAGAATCTCGTTTTCAGAACGCGGGTTGTTTTTCTTAGAAGCGCTTTGCAAAACAAAATAGGAAGCAAAATCTTTCTCACTCCTTCCGCTCTGTAATAGACAAAATAAAATGAAGGGGCAGGAATCCAGAGACTTTGACCGCAGTTGGCAGATTTATTGTGGTACAGACACAAAGGCAAGCAGTGTTCTCTCTGATTCTACGAACCGTACAGCCCGGGCCGGCTGCCTTCTGCTTTCTGGATGGTGCGGGCATGAGCTCCAAGCTCAAATTTCACTGGAGCTCCAGGAATCAAGCCTGGCCCAGGCACTCACTGCACGGGGGCCAAGCGTGAAACCAGTGACCGCTCCAGCAAGGTAACAGGACAGCTTGGTGATCCTTCTTGCTGGCCACAAAAGGTTATAGCCAGAATTCCACCGAATGTGGTCTTTCTGGGTCTCTCCTCAGAGAGCGAAGCTGGACAAATCTGGGGGTGGGGGGTGGGGGGTGCTGACCTCAGTGGGGTGTCCTGGAGAGGCAGAAACCAGGGTTTACAGGGTGCAGATCCTACTGAAGCAAATGGACATGGCATCCGCGGGCAGAGATGGCTCTAGCATCCCCCCTCTCCCTGCGGTGTCACCAAATGTACCCAGAGACCGCTTGTAAACCTGGAGGGTGTGCTGACCTCAGTGGGGTGTCCTGGAGAGGCAGGAACCTGGGTTTCCAAAGTGCAGATCCTACTGAAGCAAATGGACGTGGCATCCGCGGGCAGAGCTGGCTGTGGCGTTCTCCTTCTGCCTGGGGTGTCTCCAAATTTCACTGAGAGACCCCTTCTAAACCTGGGGAGTGTGCTGACCTCAGTGGGGTGTCCTGGAGAGGCAGGAACCAGGGTTTACAGGACGCAGATGCTACTGAAGCAAATGGACGTGGCATCCTTGGGCAAGGCTGGCTGTGGCTGGCCTTCCATCCTGGACGTCTCCACCACTGCCTGGGGTGTCACCAAATGCACCCAGAGACCTCTCGTCCGAAAGCCCATTCATGGGAAGCCTCCAGGTCTCCTCGGCAGGCAGCATCACGTCTGATTTAACTGCATTATCAGGTAATGCAGGCCTGTTCTACCTGTGTGCATGAGCGCGTGGGTGCCGTGTGGGAGTGTGTGTGTTGATGTGGGTGTGGGTGTGTGCTTGTGTGGCTGTGTGTGTGCCTGTTTATGTGATGATGAGTGTGTCTGTGAGTCTGTAAGACAATGTGTGTTTCCATGCGTGTTTCTGTGTGAGCGTGCATTCCTGTGTTTTATGGAAGTGTGTTTTTCTGATGGGGTTTGTGTGTACCCCTGCATTTATCGTAATTGTGTGTTTGTGAATATGAGTGTATGTGTGTGAATCTGTATGGCAATGTATAAATTCTTTTTTTTTTTTTTTGAGACAGAGTCTCCCTATGTCACCCACACTGGAGTGCAAAATATGGTGAAATCCCATCTCTACTAAAAGTACAAAAATGAGCCAGGTGAGGTTGCTCAGGCCTGTAATCCCAGCTACTTGGGAGGCTGAGGCAGGAGAATTGCTTGAACCTGGGAGGCAGAGGTTGCAGTGAGCCAAGATCACACCACTGCACTGCAGCCTGGGAGAGATAGCCAACCAGCCAAGCCAGCCAAGTCAGCCTGCAAAGCCGGCCAAGCCGGTCAGGCAGCCAAGCCAACCAAGCCAGCCAGGCAGCCAAGCCAGCCAGCCAGCCAAGCCAGCCAAGCCAGCCAGCCAGCCAAGCCAGACAAGCCAGTCAGCCAGCCAAGATAGACAAGCCGGCCGGCCAGCCAAGCCAGCCAAGACAACCAGCCGGCCAAGCCAGCCAAGACACCCAGACAGCCAAGCCAGCCAAGCCAGCAGGCCGGGTAAGCCAGCCAGCCGGCCAAGCCAGCCAAGCCAGGCAGCCGGCGAAGCTAGCCAAGTCACACAGCCAGCCAAGCCAGGCTAGCCACTCTGCCACCTAAGCTAGCCAAGCTGCCCAGCCAGTCAATCCAGCCAAGCCACCCAGCCAGCTAGCCAGCCAAGCCAGCCAGCCACCCAAGCCAGCCAAGCCGCCCAGCCAGCCAGCCAGCCAAGCCAGCCAAGGGACCCAGGCAGCCAAGCCAACCAAGCCACCCAGCCAGGCAAGCCAGCCAATCCACCCAGCCAGGCAGCCAGCCAAGCCAGCCAAGGGACCCAGGCAGCCAAGCCAACCAAGCCACCCAGCCAGGCAAGCCAGCCAATCCACCCAGCCAGCCAGCCATCCAGCCCAGCCAGCCAAGCCAGCCAGCCAGCCAAGCCAGCCAAGACAGCCAGCCAAGTCAGCCAGCCAAGTCAGCCATCCAGCCAGCCAGCCAAGCCAGCCAGCCAGCCAAGCCAGCCAAGCTAGCCAGGCAGCCAAGCCAGCCAAGCAAGCCAGCCAGCCAAGCCACTCAAGCCACACAGCCAGCAAAGCCAGCCAAGCCACCCAGCCGGCCAAGCCAGCCAAGCCACCCAGCTGGCCAAGCCAGCCAGCCAGCCAGCCAAGACAGCCAAGCCACCCAGCTGGCAAAGCCAGCCAAGCCACACAGCCAGCCAAGCCAGGCTAGCCACCCTGGCACACAAGCCAGCCAAGCCTCCCAGCCAGTCAAGCCAGCCAAGCCACCCAGCCAGCAAAGCCAGCAAAGCCAGCCAGCAAGCCAAGAGAGCCAAGCCAGCAAAGCTGGCCAGCCAGCGAAGCCAGCCAAGCCAGCAAGCCAGCCAAGCCAGCCAAGCCAGCCGGCCAATGAAGCCGCCCGGCCAACCAAGCCAGCAAAGCCACCCGGCCAACCAAGCAAGCAAAGCCACCCGGCCAGCAAAGCCAGGCAAGACAGCCAAGCCAACCGGCCAGCCATGCCAGCCAAGCCAGTCAGCCAGGCAGGCCAGCCAAGCCAGCCAGCCAGCCAAGCCAGCCAAGCCAGCCAACCAGCCAAGCCAGCCAGCCAGCCAAGCCAGCCAAGCCACCCAGACAGCCAAGGAAGCCAAGCACCCCAGCCAGCAAAGCCAGCAAAGCCAGCAAAGCCACCCAGCCAGTCAAGCCAGCCAGCCACCCAGCCAGCCAGGCCACCTAGCCAGCCTGCCAGCCAAGCCAGGCAAGCCAGCCAGGCCACCCAGCCAGCCGGCCAGCCAAACCAGCCAAGCCAGCCAATCAGCTAAGCCAGCCAGCCAGCCAAGCCAGCCAAGCCAGCCAAGCAGCGAAGCCAGCCAAGACAGGCAGCCAAGCCAGCCAGCCAGCCAAGCCAGACAAGCCAGCCAGCCAGCCAAGCCAGCCAAGACAGCCAGCCGGCCAAGCCAGCCAGCCAGCCAAGACAGCCAAGCCACCCAGCCGGCAAAGCCAACCAAGCCACACAGCCAGCCAAGCCAGGCTAGCCACCCTGCCACCCAAGCCAGCCAAGCTGCCCAGCCAGTCAAGCCAGCCAAGCCACCCAGTCATCAAAGCCAGCCAAGCCAGCCAGCAAGCCAAGAGAGCCAAGCCAGCCAAGCCAGCCAAGCCAGCCAGCCAGTGAAGCCGGCCGGCCAACCAAGCCAGCCAAGTCAGCCAGCCAGTGAAGCCGGCCGGCCAACCAAGCCAGCCAAGCCACCTGGCTGGCCAAGCAAGGCCAGCCACCCGGCCAGCCAGCCAGCCAAGCCAGCCTAGCCAGCCAAGCCAGCGAGACAGCCAAGCAAGCCAAGCCAGGCAGCCAGCCAAGCGAGCCAGCCAGCCAAGCGAGCCAGCCAGCCAAGCCAGCCAAGCAAGCCAGCCAGCCAAGCCAGACAAGCCACCCAGCCAGCCAAGCCGGCCAAGCCAGCCAAGCCAGCCAGCCAGCCAAGCCAACCAAGCCAGCCAGCCAAGCCAGCCAAGCCAGCCAAGCCAGCGAGCCAAGCCAGCCAATCAACCAAGCCAGCCAAGCCAGCGAGCCAGCCAAGTCAGCCAAGCCACCCAGCCAGCCAAGAGAGCCAGCCAAGCCGCCCAGCCAGCCAAGTCAGCCAAGCCAGCCAAGACAGCCTGCCAGCCAAGCTAGCCAAGCCAGCCAGGGACCCAAGACAGCCAAGCCAGCCAAGTCAGCCAGCGAGCCAAGCCAGCCATGCCTGCCAAGCCATCCAGCCAGCCAAGCCAGCCGGCCAGCCAAGCCAGAAAAGCCACCCAGCCACCCAACCAGCCAAGCCACCCAAGCCAGCCGGCCAGCCAGCCAGCCAAGCCAGCCAAGCCACCCAGCCAGCCAAGCCAGCCAAGCAACCAAGCCAGCCAAGCCAGCCAAGCCAGCCAAGCCAGCCAGCCACCCAGCCAGCAAAGCCAGCCAAGCCAGCCAGCTGGGCAAGCCAGCCAAGCCAGGCCGCCAGCGAAGCTAGCCAAGCCACACAGCCAGCCAAGCCAGGCTAGCCACCCTGCCACCAAAGCCAGCCAAGCTGCCCAGCCAGTCAATCCAGCCAAGCCACCCAGCCAGCCAGCCAGCCAAGCCAGCCAGCCACCCAAGCCAGCCAAGCTACCCAGCCAGCCAGCCAGCCAAGCCAGCCAAGGGACCCAGCCAGCCAAGCCAACCAAGCCACCCAGCCAGGCAAGCCAGCCAATCCACCCAGCCAGCCAGCCAGCCAGCCCAGCCAGCCAAGCCAGCCAGCCAGACAAGCCAGCCAAGACAGCCAGCCAAGTCAGCCAGCCAAGTCAGCCATCCAGCCAGCCAGCCAAGCCAGCCAGCCAGCCAAGCCAGCCAAGCTAGCCAGCCAGCCAAGCCACACAGCCAGCTCAGCCAGCCAGCCAATCCAGTCAGCCAGACAAGCCAGCCAATCCAGCCAGGCAGTCAAGCCACCCAAGCAACCAAGCCAGCCAAGACACCCGACCACCCAAGCTGGCCAAGCCACCCGGCCAGCCAAGCCAGCCAAGCCAGCCAAACCAGCCAAGCCACACAGCCAGCCAAGCCAGCCAGGCAGACCAGCCTGCCAAGCCAGCCAGCCAGAAAAGCCAGCCAAGCCAGCCAGCCATCCAAGCCATCCAAGCCAGCCAGCCAGCCAAGCCACCCAAGCCAGGCAGCCAGCCAAGCCAATCAAGCCACCCAGCCAGCCAAACCAGCCAAGCCACCCAGCCAGCCAAGCAAGCCAAGCAACCCAGCCAGCCAAGCCAGCCAGCCACCCAGCCAGCAAAGCCAGCCAAGCCAGCCAGCCGGGCAAGCCAGCCAGCCAGCCAAGCCAGCCAAGCCAGGCAGCCAGCCAAGCCAGCCAAGCCAGCCAAGCCGGCCAGCCAGCCAAGCCACTCAAGCCACCCAGCCAGCCAAGCCAGCCAAGCCAGCCAGCCACCCAACCAGCAAAGCCAGCCAAGCCAGCCAGCCGGGCAAGCCAGCCAAGCCAGGCAGCTGGCGAAGCTAGCCAAGCCACACAGCCAGCCAAGCCAGGCCAGCCACCCTGCCACCAAAGCCAGCCAAGCTGCCCAGCCAGTCAATCCAGCCAAGCCACCCAGCCAGCCAGCCAGCCAGCCCAGCCAGCCAAGCCAGCCAGCCAGACAAGCCAGCCAAGACAGCCAGCCAAGTCAGCCAGCCAAGTCAGCCATCCAGCCAGCCAGCCAAGCCAGCCAAGCTAGCCAGCCAGCCAGCCAAGCCAGCCAAGCTAGCCAGCCAGCCAAGCCAGCCAAGCCAGCCAGCCAGCCAAGCCACCCAGCCAGCCAAGTCAGCCAAGCCAGCCAAGACAGCCTGCCAGCCAAGCTAGCCAAGCCAGCCAGGGACCCAAGACAGCCAAGCCAGCCAAGTCAGCCAGCAAGCCAAGCCAGCCATGCCAGCCAAGACACCCAGCCAGCCAAGCCAGCCAAGCCAGCCAAGCCAGCCAGCCAGCCAAGCCACACAGCCAGCTCAGCCAGCCAGCCAAGCCAGTCAGCCAGACAAGCCAGCCAATCCAGCCAGCCAGTCAAGCCACCCAAGCAACCAAGCCAGCCAAGACACCCGACCAGCCAAGCTGGCCAAGCCACCCGGCCAGCCAAGCCAGTCAAGCCGGCCAAGCCAGCCAAACCAGCCAAGCCACCCAGCCAGCCAAGCCAGCCAGGCAGACCAGCCTGCCAAGCCAGCCAGCCAGAAAAGCCAGCCAAGCCAGCCAGCCATCCCAGCCAGCCAAGCCAGCCAGCCAGCCAAGCCACCCAAGCCAGGCAGCCAGCCAAGCCAATCAAGCCACCCAGCCAGCCAAACCAGCCAAGCCACCCAGCCAGCCAAGCAAGCCAAGCAACCCAGCCAGCCAATCCAGCCAGCCACCCAGCCAGCAAAGCCAGACAAGCCAGCCAGCCGGGCAAGCCAGCCAGCCAGCCAAGCCAGCCAAGCTAGCCAGCCAGCCAAGCCAGCCAAGCCAGCCAGCCAGCCAAGCCACTCAAGCCACCCAGCCAGCAAAGCCAGCCAAGCCACCCAGCCGGCCAAGCCAGCCAAGCCACCCAGCTGGCCAAGCCAGCCAGCCGGCCAGCCAAGTCAGCCAAGCCACCCAGCTGGCAAAGCCAGCCAAGCCACACAGCCAGCCAAGCCAGGCTAGCCACCCTGCCACACAAGCCAGCCAAGCCTCCCAGCCAGTCAAGCCAGCCAAGCCACCCAGCCAGCAAAGCCAGCAAAGCCAGCCAGCAAGCCAAGAGAGCCAAGCCAGCCAAGATGGCCAGCCAGCGAAGCCAGCCAAGCCAGCAAGCCAGCCAAGCCAGCCAAGCCAGCCAAGCCAGCCAAGCCAGCCAAGCCAGCCGGCCAGCGAATCCGGCCGGCCAACCAAGCCAGCAAAGCCACCCGGCCAACAAAGCAATCCAAGCCACACGAACAGCAAAGCCAGGCAAGACAGCCAAGCCACCCGGCCAGCCATGACAGCCAAGCCACCCGGCCAGCCATGCCGGCCAAGCCAGTCAGCCAGGTAGGCCAGCCAAGCCAGCCAGCCAGCCAAGTAAGCCAAGCCAGCCAAGCAAGCCAAGCCAGCCAACCAGCCAAGCCAGCCAGCCAGCCAAGCCAGCCAAGCCACCCAGACAGCCAAGGAAGCCAAGCCACCCAGCCAGCAAAGCCAGCAAAGCCACCCAGCCAGTCAAGCCAGCCAGCCACCCAGCCAGCCAGGCGACCTCCCAGCCAACCAGCCAAGCCAGGCAAGCCAGCCAGGCCACCCAGCCAGCCGGCCAGCCAAGCCAGCCAAGCCAGCCAACCAGCCAAGCCAGGCAAGCCAGCCAGGCCACCCAGCCAGCCGGCCAGCCAAACCAGCCAAGCCAGCCAAGCCAGCCAACCAGCCAAGCCAGGCAAGCCACCCAGCCAGCCAAGCCAGTCAAGCCAGCCAGCCAGCCTAGCAACCCAAGCCAGCCAGCCAGCCAAGCCAGCCAAGCCAGCCAAGCCAGCCAGGCAGCCAAGCCAGCCAAGCCAGGCAGCCAAGCCAGCCAGTCAGCCAAGCCAGACAAGCCAGCCAGCCAGCCAAGCCAGACAGCCACCCAAGCCAGCCAAGCCACACAGCCAGCCAGCCAAGCCAGCCAAGGGACCCAGCCAGCCAAGCCAACCAAGCCACCCAGCCAGGCAAGCCAGCCAATCCACCCAGCCAGCCAGCCAGCCAGCCCAGCCAGCCAAGCCAGCCATCCAGCCAAGCCAGCCAAGACAGCCAGCCAAGTCAGCCAGCCAAGTCAGCCATCCAGCCAGCCAGCCAAGACAGCCTGCCAGCCAAGCTAGCCAAGCCAGCCAGGGACCAAAGACAGCCACGCCAGCCAAGTCAGCCAGCGAGCCAAGCCAGCCATGCCAGCCAAGCCAGCCAAGTCAGCCAGCAAGCCAAGCCAGCCATGCCAGCCAAGCCATCCAGCCAGTCAAGCCAGCCGGCCAGCCAAGCCAGAAAAGCCACCCAGCCACCCAGCCAGCCAAGCCACCCAAGCCACCCGGCCAGCCAGCCAGCCAAGCCAGCCAAGCCACCAAGCCAGCAAAGCCAACCAAGCCAGCCAACCAGCCAAGCCAGTCAGCCAGGCAAGCCGGACAAGCCACCCAGCCAGCCAGCCAGCCAAGCCAGCCAGCCACCCAAGCCAGCCAAGCCGCCCAGCCAGCCAGCTGGCCAAGCCAGCCAAGGGACCCAGCCAGCCAAGCCAATCAAGCCACGCAGCCAGGCAACCCAGCCAATCCACCCAGCCAGCCAGCCAGCCAGCCAGCCAGCCCAGTCAGCCAAGCCAGCCATCCAGCCAACCAGCCAAGCCAGCCAGCCCGCCAAGCCAGCCAAGCCACCCAGACAGCCAAGGAAGCCAAGCCACCCAGCCAGCAAAGCCACCCAGCCAGTCAAGCCAGCCAGCCACCCAGCCAGCCAGGCCACCTAGCCAGCCAGCCAGCCAAGCCAGGCAAGCCAGCCAGGCCACCCAGCCAGCCGGCCAGCCAAACCAGCCAAGCTAGCCAACCAGCCAAGCCACCCAGCCAGCCAAGCCAGCCAAGCCACCCAGCCAGCCAAGCCAGTCAAGCCAGCCAGCCAGCCTAGCAACCCAAGCCAGCCAGCCAGCCAAGTCAGCCATGCCAGCCAAGCCATCCAGCCAGCCAAGCCAGCCAGCCAGCCAAGCCAGCCAAGCCACCCAGCCAGCCAAGCCAGCCAAGCAACCAAGCCAGCCAAGCCAGCCAGCCACCCAGCCAGCAAAGCCAGCCAAGCCAGCCAGCCGGGCAAGCCAGCCAAGCCAGGCAGCCGGCAAAGCTAGCCAAGCCACACAGCCAGCCAAGCCAGGCTAGCCACCCTGCCACCAAAGCCAGCCAAGCTGCCCAGCCAGTCAATCCAGCCAAGCCACCCAGCCAGCCAGCCAGCCAAGCCAGCCAGCCACCCAAGCCAGCCAAGCCACCCAGCCAGCCAGCCAGCCAAGCCAGCCAAGGGACCCAGCCAGCCAAGCCAACCAAGCCACCCAGCCAGGCAAGCCAGCCAATCCACCCAGCCAGCCAGCCAAGCCAGCCAAGACAGCCAGCCAAGTCAGCCAGCCAAGTCAGATATCCAGCCACCCGCCAAGCCAGCCAGCCAGCCAAGCCAGCCAAGCCAGCCAGCCAGCCAAGCCAGCCAAGCCAGCCAGCCAGCCAAGCCACTCAAGCCACCCAGCCAGCAAAGCCAGCCAAGCCACCCAGCCAGCCAAGCCAGCCAAGCCACCCAGCCGGCCAAGCCAGCCAGCCAGCCAGCCAGCAAAGCCACCCAAGCCAGCCAGCCAGCCAAGACAGCCAAGCCACCCAGCTGGCAAAGCCAGCCAAGCCACACAGCCAGCCAAGCCAGGCTAGCCACCCTGCCACACAAGCCAGCCAAGCCTCCCAGCCAGTCAAGCCAGCCAAGCCACCCAGCCAGCAAAGCCAGCAAAGCCAGCCAGCAAGCCAAGAGAGCCAAGCCAGCCAAGCTGGCCAGCAAGCAAAGCCATCCAAGCCAGCAAGCCAGCCAAGCCAGCCAAGACAGCCAGCCAAGCCAGCCAAGCCGGCCAAGCCAGCCAAGCCAGCCTGCCAGCGAAGCCGGCCGGCCAACCAAGCCAGCAAAGCCACCCGGCCAACCAAGCAAGCCAAGCCACCCGGCCAGCAAAGCCAGGCAAGACAGCCAAGCCACCCGGCCAGCCATGCCAGCCAAGCCAGTCAGCCAGGCAGGCCAGCCAAGCCAGCCAGACAGCCAAGCCAGCTAACCAGCCAAGCCAGCCAGCCAGCCAAGCCAGCCAAGCCACCCAGACAGCCAAGGAAGCCAAGCCAGCAAAGCCACCCAGCCAGTCAAGCCAGCCAGCCACCCAGCCAGCCAGGCCACCTAGCCAGCCAGCCAGCCAAGCCAGGCAAGCCAGCCAGGCCACCCAGCCAGCCAGCCAGCCAAACCAGCCAAGCCAGCCAACCAGCCAAGCCAGCCAGCCAGCCAAGCCAGTCAAGCCAGCCAGCCAGCCTAGCAACCCAAGCCAGCCAGCCAGCCAAGCCAGCCAAGACAGCCAAGCCAGCCAGGCAGCCAAGACAGCCAGACAATCCAGCCGGCTAGCCACGACAGCCAAGCCACCTGGCGGGCCAATCCAGGCAAGCCACCCGGCCAGCCAGCCAGCCAAGCCAGCGAAGCAAGCCAAGCCAGCCAGCCGGCCAATCCAGCCAGCCAGCCAAGACAGCCAAGCCACCCAGCCGGCAAAGCCAACCAAGCCACACTGCCACCCAAGCCAGCCAAGCCGCCCAGCCAGTCAAGCCAGCCAAGCCACCCAGTCATCAAAGCCAGCCAAGCCAGCCAGCAAGCCAAGAGAGCCAAGCCAGCCAAGCCAGCCAAGCCAGCCAGCCAGCCAAGCTGGCCGGCCAACCAAGCCAGCCAAGCCACCTGGCTGGCCAAGCCAGGCCAGCCACCCGGCCAGCCAGCCAGCCAAGCCAGCGAGACAGCCAAGCAAGCCAAGCCAGGCAGCCAGCCAAGCGAGCCAGCCAGCCAAGCCACCCTGCTACCCAAGCCAGCCAAGCAAGCCAGCCTGCCAAGCCAGACAAAACAGCCAGCCAGCCAAGCCAGACAAGCCAGCCAGCCAGCCAAGCCAGCCAACCAACCAAGCAAGCCAAGCCAGCCAAGCCAGCCAAGCCAGCCAGCCAGCCAAGCCACACAGCCAGCTCAGCCAGCCAGCCAAGCCAGTCAGCCAGACAAGCCAGCCAATCCAGCCAGCCAGTCAAGCCACCCAAGCAACCAAGCAAGCCAAGACACCCGGCCAGCCAAGCTGGCTAAGCCACCCAGCCAGCCAAGCCAGCCAGGCAGACCAGCCTGCCAAGCCAGCCAGCCAGAAAAGCCAGCCAAGCCAGCCAGCCAGAAAAGCCAGCCAAGCCAGCGAAGCCGGCCAGCCAGCCAAGCCACCCAAGCCAGGCAGCCAGCCAAGCCAATCAAGCCACCCAGCCAGCCAAACCAGCCAAGCCACCCAGCTGGCAAAGCCAGCCAAGCCACACAGCCAGCCAAGCCAGGCTAGCCACCCTGCCACACAAGCCAGCCAAGCCTCCCAGCCAGTCAAGCCAGCCAAGCCACCCAGCCAGCAAAGCCAGCAAAGCCAGCCAGCAAGCCAAGAGAGCCAAGCCAGCCAAGCCGGCTGGCCAGCGAAGCCAGCCAAGCCAGCAAGCCAGCCAAGCCAGCCAAGCCAGCCAAGCCAGCCAGCCAAGCCAGCCAAGCCAGCCAAGCCAGCCAAGCCAGCCGGCCAGAGAAGCCGGCCGGCGAACCAAGCCAGCAAAGCCACCTGGCCAACCAAGCAAGCCAAGCCACCCGGCCAGCAAAGCCAGGCAAGACAGCCAAGCCACCCGGCCAGCCATGCCAGCCAAGCCAGTCAGCCAGGCAGGCCAGCCAAGCCAGCCAGCCAGCCAAGCCAGCCAAGCCAGCCAACCAGCCAAGCCAGCCAGCCAAGCCCCCCAAGCTGCCCAGACAGCCAAGGAAGCCAAACCACCCAGCCAGCAAAGCCAGCAAAGCCACCCAGCCAGTCAAGCCAGCCAGCCACCCAGCCAGCCAGGCCACCTAGCCAGCCAGCCTGCCAAGCCAGGCAAGCCAGCCAGGCCACCCAGCCAGCCGGCCAGCCAAACCAGCCAAGCCAGCCAAGCCAGCCAAGCCAGCCAGGCAGCCAAGCCAGCCAAGCCAGGCAGCCAAGCCAGCCAGCCAGCCAAGCCAGACCAGCCAGCCAGCCAGCCAAGCCAGACCAGCCAGCCAGCCAGCCAAGCCAGCCAGCCACCCAAGCCAGCCAAGCCACCCAGCCAGCCAGCCAGCCAGCCCAGCCAGCCAAGCCAGCCAAGCCAGCCAGCCAGCCAAGCCAGCCAAGACAGCCAGTCAAGTCAGCCAGCCAAGTCAGCCATCCAGCCAGCCAGCCAAGACAGCCTGCCAGCCAAGCTAGCCAAGCCAGCCAGGGACCCAAGACAGCCAAGCCAGCCAAGTCAGCCAGCGAGCCAAGCCGGCCATGACAGCCAAGCCATCCAGCCAGCCAAGCAAGCCGGCCAGCCAAGCCAGAAAAGCCACCCAGCCACCCAGCCAGCCAAGCCACCCAAGCCACCCAGCCAGCCAGCCAGCCAAGCCAGCCAAGCCACCCAGCCAGCAAAGCCGGCCAGCCAGCCAAGCCAGGTAAGCCAGCCAGCGAGCCAAGCCAGCCCAGCCAGCCAGCCAGCCAAGCCAGCCAAGCCAGCCAGCCAGCCAAGCCACCCAAGCCAGGCCGCCAGCCAAGCCAATCAAGCCACCCAGCCAGCCAAACCAGTAAAGCCACCCAGCCAGCCAAGCAAACCAAGCAACCCAGCCAGCCAAGCCAGCCAGCCACCAAGCCAGCAAAGCCAGCCAAGCCAGCCAGCCGGGCAAGCCAGCCAAGCCAGGCAGCCGGCGAAGCTAGCCAAGCCACACAGCCAGCCAAGCCAGGCTAGCCACCCTGCCACCAAAGCCAGCCAAGCTGCCCAGCAGTCAATCCAGCCAAGCCACCCAGCCAGCCAGCCAGCCAAGCCAGCCAGCCACCCAAGCCAGCCAAGCCACCCAGCCAGACAGCCAGCCAAGCCAGCCAAGGGACCCAGCCAGCCAAGCCAACCAAGCCACCCAGCCAGGCAAGCCAGCCAATCCACCCAGCCAGCCAGCCAGCCAGCCCAGCCAGCCAAGCCAGCCCAGCCAGCCAAGCCAGCCAGCCAGCCAAGACAGCCAGCCACGTCAGCCAGCCAAGTCAGACATCCAGCCAGCCAGCCAAGCCAGCCAGCCAGCCAAGTCAGCCAAGCTAGCCAGCCAGCCAAGCCAGCCAAGCCAGCCAGCCAGCCAAGCCACTCAAGCCACCCAGCCAGCAAAGCCACCCAAGCCACCCAGCCAGCCAAGCCAGCCAAGCCACCCAGCCAGCCAAGCCAGCCAAGCCACCCAGCCAGCCAAGCCAGCCAGCCAGCCAGCCAGCCAGCGGAGCCAGCCAAGCCAGCCAAGCCACCAAGCCAGCCAAGCCAGGCTAGCCACCCAGCCAGCCAAGCCAGGCTAGCCACCCTGCCACACAAGCCAGCCAAGCCTCCCAGCCAGTCAAGCCAGCCAAGCCACCCAGCCAGCAAAGCCAGAAAAGCCAGCCAGCAATCCAAGAGAGCCAAGCCAGCCAAGCTGGCCAGCCAGCGAAGCCAGCCAAGCCAGCAAGCCAGCCAAGCCAGCCAAGACAGCCAGCCAAGCCAGCCAAGCCAGCCAAGACAGCCATCCAAGCCAGCCAAGCCATCCAAGCCAGCAAGCCAGCCAAGCCAGCCAAGCCAGCCAAGACAGCCAGCCAAGCCAGCCAAGCCAGTCAAGACAGCCAGCCAAGCCAGCCATGCCAGCAAAGCCACCTGGCCAACCAAGCAAGCCAAGCCACCCGGCCAGCAAAGCCAGGCAAGACAGCCAAGCCACCCGGCCAGCCATGCCAGCTAAGCCAGCCAGCCGGCCAAGCCACTCAAGCCACCCAGCCAGCATAGGCAGCCAAGCCACCCAGCCGGCCAAGCCAGCCAAGCCACCCAGCTGGCCAAGCCAGCCGGCCAAGCCAGCCAAGCCACCCAGCTGGCCAAGCCAGCCAGCCAACAAAGACAGCCAAGCCAGCCAGCCAACAAAGACAGCCAAGCCACCCAGCTGGCAAAGCCAGCCAAGCCACACAGCCGGCAAAGCCAGCCAAGCCACCCGGCCGGCCAAGCCAGCCAAGCCACCCGGCTGGCCAAGCCAGCCAGCCAGCCGGCTGGCCAAGCCAGCCAGCCAGCCAAGACAGCCAAGCCACCCAGCTGGGAAAGCCAGCCAAGCCACACAGCCAGCCAAGCCAGGCTAGCCACCCTGGCACACAAGCCAGCCAAGCCTCCCAGCCAGTCAAGCCCGCCAAGCCACCCAGCCAGCAAAGCCAGCAAAGCCAGCCAGCAAGCCAAGAGAGCCAAGCCAGCAAAGCTGGCCAGCCAGCGAAGCCAGCCAAGCCAGCAAGCCAGCCAAGCCAGCCAAGACAACCAGCCAAGCCAGCCAAGCCAGCCAAGCCAGCCGGCCAATGAAGCCGGCCGGCCAACCAAGCCAGCAAAGCCACCCGGCCAACCAAGCAAGCAAAGCCACCCGGCCAGCAAAGCCAGGCAAGACAGCCAAGCCAACCGGCCTGCCATGCCAGCCAAGCCAGTCAGCCAGGCAGGCCGGCCAAGCCAGCCAGCCAGCCAAGCCAGCCAAGCCAGCCAACCAGCCAAGCCAGCCAGCCAGCCAAGCCAGCCAAGCCACCCAGACAGCCAAGGAAGCTAAGCCCCCCAGCCAGCATAGCCAGCAAAGCCAGCAAAGCCAGGAAATCCACCCAGCCAGTCAAGCCAGCCAGCCACCCAGCCAGCCAGGCCACCTAGCCAGCCAGCCAGCCAAGCCAGGCAAGCCAGCCAGGCCACCCAGCCAGCCGGCCAGCCAAACCAGCCAAGCCAGCCAATCAGCTAAGCCAGCCAAGCCCGCCAAGCCACCCAGCCAGCCAAGCCAGTCAAGCCAGCCAGCCACCCTAGGAACCCAAGCCAGCCAGCCAGCCAAGCCAGCCAAGCCAGCCAAGCCAGCCAAGCCAGCCAAGCCAGCCAGGCAGCCAAGCCAGCCAAGCCAGGCAGCCAAGCCAGCCAGCCAAGCCAGACAAGCCAGCCAGCCAGCCAAGCCAGCCAAGCCATCCAGCGAGACAAGCCAGCCGGCCAGCCAAGACAGCCAAGCCACCTGGCGGGTCAAGCCAGGCAAGCCACCCGGCGGGTCAAGCCAGGCAAGCCACCCGGCCAGCCAGCCAGCCAAGCCAGCGAAGCAAGCCAAGCCAGCCAGCCGGCCAAGCCAGCCAGCCAGCCAAGACAGCCAAGCCACCCAGCCGGCAAAGCCAACCAAGCCACACGGCCAGCCAAGCCAGGCTAGCCACACTGCCACCCAAGCCAGCCAAGCTGCCCAGCCAGTCAAGCCAGCCAAGCCACCCAGTCATCAAAGCCAGCCAAGCCAGCCAGCAAGCCAAGAGAGCCAAGCCAGCCAAGCCAGCCAAGCCAGCCAGCCAGCGAAGCCGGCGGGCCAACCAAGCCAGCCAAACCACCTGGCTGGCCAAGCCAGGCCAGCCACCGGGCCAGCCAGCCAGCCAAGCCAGCCTAGCCAGCCAAGCCAGCAAGACAGCCAAGCAAGCTAAGCCAGGCAGCCAGCCAAGCGAGCCATCCAGCCAAGCCAGCCACCCAAGCCAGCCACCCAAGCCAGCCAACCAACCAAGCCAGCCAAGCCAGCCAGCCAGCCAAGTCAGCCAAGCCACCCAGCCAGCCAAGCCAGCCAGCCAAGCCACCCAGCCAGCCAAGTTAGCCAAGCCAGCCAAGACAGCCTGCCAGCCAAGCTAGCCAAGCCAGCCAGGGACCCAAGACAGCCAAGCCAGCCAAGTCAGCCAGCGAGCCAAGCCAGCCATGCCAGCCAAGCCATCCAGCCAGCCAAGCCAGCTGGCCAGCCAAGCCAGAAAAGCCTCCCAGCCACCCAGCCAGCCAAGCAACCCAAGCCACCCGGCCAGCCAGCCAGCCAAGCCAGCCAAGCCACCCAGCCAGCAAAGCCAGCCAAGCCAGCCAACCAGCCAAGCCAGTCAGCCAGGCAAGCCGGCCAAGCCAGCTAGACAGCCAAGCCGGCCAGCGTGCCAGCCAGCCAAGCCGGCCGGACGGCCAAACTAGCCTAGCCAGCCAAGTCAGCCAGCCAGCCAAGGCAGCGGAGCCACCCGGCCGGCGAACCCAGCCAAGCCACCAAGCCATCCAAGCCAGCCAGCCAGCGAAGATGGCCAGCCAGCCAAGGCAGCCAAGCCACCCAGCCAGCCAAGGCAGCCAAGCCACCCAGCCAGCCAAGACAGCCAAGCCACCCAGCTGGCAAAGCCAGCCAAGCCACACAGCCAGCCAAGCCAAGCTAGCCACCCTGGCACACAAGCCAGCCAAGCCTCCCAGCCAGTCAAGCCAGCCAAGCCACCCAGCCAGCCAGCCAGCCAAGCCAGCCAGCCACCCAAACCAGCCAAGCTGCCCAGCCAGCCAGCCAGCCAAGCCAGCCAAGGGACCCAGCCAGCCAAGCCAACCAAGCCACCCAGCCAGGCAAGCCAGCCAATCCACCCACCCAGCCAGCCAGCCAGCCAAGCCAGCCAAGACAGCCAGCCAAGTCAGCCAGCCAAGTCAGCCATCCAGCCAGGCAGCCAAGCCAACCAGCCAGCCAAGCCAGCCAAGCCACCCAGCCAGCCAAGCCAGCCAAGCCACCCAGCCAGCCAAGCCAGCCAGCCAGCCAGCCAGCCAGCGGAGCCAGCCAAGCCAGCCAAGCCACCAAGCCAGCCAAGCCAGGCTAGCCACCCAGCCAGCCAAGCCAGGCTAGCCACCCTGCCACACAAGCCAGCCAAGCCTCCCAGCCAGTCAAGCCAGCCAAGCCACCCAGCCAGCAAAGCCAGAAAAGCCAGCCAGCAATCCAAGAGAGCCAAGCCAGCCAAGCTGGCCAGCCAGCGAAGCCAGCCAAGCCAGCAAGCCAGCCAAGCCAGCCAAGACAGCCAGCCAAGCCAGCCAAGCCAGCCAAGACAGCCATCCAAGCCAGCCAAGCCATCCAAGCCAGCAAGCCAGCCAAGCCAGCCAAGCCAGCCAAGACAGCCAGCCAAGCCAGCCAAGCCAGTCAAGACAGCCAGCCAAGCCAGCCATGCCAGCAAAGCCACCTGGCCAACCAAGCAAGCCAAGCCACCCGGCCAGCAAAGCCAGGCAAGACAGCCAAGCCACCCGGCCAGCCATGCCAGCTAAGCCAGCCAGCCGGCCAAGCCACTCAAGCCACCCAGCCAGCATAGGCAGCCAAGCCACCCAGCCGGCCAAGCCAGCCAAGCCACCCAGCTGGCCAAGCCAGCCGGCCAAGCCAGCCAAGCCACCCAGCTGGCCAAGCCAGCCAGCCAACAAAGACAGCCAAGCCAGCCAGCCAACAAAGACAGCCAAGCCACCCAGCTGGCAAAGCCAGCCAAGCCACACAGCCGGCAAAGCCAGCCAAGCCACCCGGCCGGCCAAGCCAGCCAAGCCACCCGGCTGGCCAAGCCAGCCAGCCAGCCAGCTGGCCAAGCCAGCCAGCCAGCCAAGACAGCCAAGCCACCCAGCTGGGAAAGCCAGCCAAGCCACACAGCCAGCCAAGCCAGGCTAGCCACCCTGGCACACAAGCCAGCCAAGCCTCCCAGCCAGTCAAGCCCGCCAAGCCACCCAGCCAGCAAAGCCAGCAAAGCCAGCCAGCAAGCCAAGAGAGCCAAGCCAGCAAAGCTGGCCAGCCAGCGAAGCCAGCCAAGCCAGCAAGCCAGCCAAGCCAGCCAAGACAACCAGCCAAGCCAGCCAAGCCAGCCAAGCCAGCCGGCCAATGAAGCCGGCCGGCCAACCAAGCCAGCAAAGCCACCCGGCCAACCAAGCAAGCAAAGCCACCCGGCCAGCAAAGCCAGGCAAGACAGCCAAGCCAACCGGCCTGCCATGCCAGCCAAGCCAGTCAGCCAGGCAGGCCGGCCAAGCCAGCCAGCCAGCCAAGCCAGCCAAGCCAGCCAACCAGCCAAGCCAGCCAGCCAGCCAAGCCAGCCAAGCCACCCAGACAGCCAAGGAAGCTAAGCCCCCCAGCCAGCATAGCCAGCAAAGCCAGCAAAGCCAGGAAATCCACCCAGCCAGTCAAGCCAGCCAGCCACCCAGCCAGCCAGGCCACCTAGCCAGCCAGCCAGCCAAGCCAGGCAAGCCAGCCAGGCCACCCAGCCAGCCGGCCAGCCAAACCAGCCAAGCCAGCCAATCAGCTAAGCCAGCCAAGCCCGCCAAGCCACCCAGCCAGCCAAGCCAGTCAAGCCAGCCAGCCACCCTAGGAACCCAAGCCAGCCAGCCAGCCAAGCCAGCCAAGCCAGCCAAGCCAGCCAGGCAGCCAAGCCAGCCAAGCCAGGCAGCCAAGCCAGCCAGCCAAGCCAGACAAGCCAGCCAGCCAGCCAAGCCAGCCAAGCCATCCAGCGAGACAAGCCAGCCGGCCAGCCAAGACAGCCAAGCCACCTGGCGGGTCAAGCCAGGCAAGCCACCCGGCGGGTCAAGCCAGGCAAGCCACCCGGCCAGCCAGCCAGCCAAGCCAGCGAAGCAAGCCAAGCCAGCCAGCCGGCCAAGCCAGCCAGCCAGCCAAGACAGCCAAGCCACCCAGCCGGCAAAGCCAACCAAGCCACACGGCCAGCCAAGCCAGGCTAGCCACACTGCCACCCAAGCCAGCCAAGCTGCCCAGCCAGTCAAGCCAGCCAAGCCACCCAGTCATCAAAGCCAGCCAAGCCAGCCAGCAAGCCAAGAGAGCCAAGCCAGCCAAGCCAGCCAAGCCAGCCAGCCAGCGAAGCCGGCGGGCCAACCAAGCCAGCCAAACCACCTGGCTGGCCAAGCCAGGCCAGCCACCGGGCCAGCCAGCCAGCCAAGCCAGCCTAGCCAGCCAAGCCAGCAAGACAGCCAAGCAAGCTAAGCCAGGCAGCCAGCCAAGCGAGCCATCCAGCCAAGCCAGCCACCCAAGCCAGCCACCCAAGCCAGCCAACCAACCAAGCCAGCCAAGCCAGCCAGCCAGCCAAGTCAGCCAAGCCACCCAGCCAGCCAAGCCAGCCAGCCAAGCCACCCAGCCAGCCAAGTTAGCCAAGCCAGCCAAGACAGCCTGCCAGCCAAGCTAGCCAAGCCAGCCAGGGACCCAAGACAGCCAAGCCAGCCAAGTCAGCCAGCGAGCCAAGCCAGCCATGCCAGCCAAGCCATCCAGCCAGCCAAGCCAGCTGGCCAGCCAAGCCAGAAAAGCCTCCCAGCCACCCAGCCAGCCAAGCAACCCAAGCCACCCGGCCAGCCAGCCAGCCAAGCCAGCCAAGCCACCCAGCCAGCAAAG
The DNA here is from genome assembly GCF_029289425.2 of Pan paniscus. Taxonomy (NCBI): domain Eukaryota; kingdom Metazoa; phylum Chordata; class Mammalia; order Primates; family Hominidae; genus Pan; species Pan paniscus. The sequence goes on along the minus strand of NC_073267.2, from coordinate 37,177,797 downwards.
CCAGCCAAGCCAGCCAACCAGCCAAGCCAGTCAGCCAGGCAAGCCGGCCAAGCCAGCTAGACAGCCAAGCCGGCCAGCGTGCCAGCCAGCCAAGCCGGCCGGACGGCCAAACTAGCCTAGCCAGCCAAGTCAGCCAGCCAGCCAAGGCAGCGGAGCCACCCGGCCGGCGAACCCAGCCAAGCCACCAAGCCATCCAAGCCAGCCAGCCAGCGAAGATGGCCAGCCAGCCAAGGCAGCCAAGCCACCCAGCCAGCCAAGGCAGCCAAGCCACCCAGCCAGCCAAGACAGCCAAGCCACCCAGCTGGCAAAGCCAGCCAAGCCACACAGCCAGCCAAGCCAAGCTAGCCACCCTGGCACACAAGCCAGCCAAGCCTCCCAGCCAGTCAAGCCAGCCAAGCCACCCAGCCAGCCAGCCAGCCAAGCCAGCCAGCCACCCAAACCAGCCAAGCTGCCCAGCCAGCCAGCCAGCCAAGCCAGCCAAGGGACCCAGCCAGCCAAGCCAACCAAGCCACCCAGCCAGGCAAGCCAGCCAATCCACCCACCCAGCCAGCCAGCCAGCCAAGCCAGCCAAGACAGCCAGCCAAGTCAGCCAGCCAAGTCAGCCATCCAGCCAGGCAGCCAAGCCAACCAGCCAGCCAAGCCAGCCAAGCTAGCCAGCCAGCCAAGCCAGCCAAGCCAGCCAGCCAACCAAGCCACTCAAGCCACCCAGCCAGCAAAGCCAGCCAAGCCACCCAGCCAGCCAAGCCAGCCAAGTCACCCAGCTGGCCAAGCCAGCCTGCCAACCAGCCAGCAAAGCCAGCCGAGCCAGCCACCTGGCCAAGCCAGCCAGCCAGCCAAGACAGTCAAGCCACCCAGCTGGCAAAGGCAGCCAAGCCACACAACCAGCCAAGCCAAGCTAGCCACCCTGCCACACAAGCCAGCCAAGCTGGCCAGCCAGTGAAGCCAGCCAAGCCAGTAAGCCAGCAAGCCAGCCAAGCCAGCCAAGACAGCCATCCAAGACGGCCGACCAGCGAAGCCGGCCGGCCAACCAAGCCAGCAAAGCCACCCGGCCAAACAAGCAAGCCAAGCCACCCGGCCAGCAAAGCCAGGCAAGACAGCCAAGCCACCCGGCCAGCCATGCCAGCCAAGCCAGTCAGCCAGGCAGGCCAGCCAAGCCAGCCAGCCAGCCAAGCCCGCCAAGCCACCCAGACAGCCAAGGAAGCCAAGCCACCCAGCCAGCAAAGCCACCCAGCCAGTCAAGCCAGCCAGCCACCCAGCCAGCCAGGCCACCTAGCCAGCCAGCCAGCCAAGCCAGGCAAGCCAGCCAGGCCACCCAGCCAGCCGGCCAGCCAAACCAGCCAAGCCAGCCAACCAGCCAAGCCAGCCAGCCAGCCAAGCCAGCCAAGCCACCCAGCCAGCCAAGCCACTCAAGCCAGCCAGCCAGCCTAGCAACCCAAGCCAGCCAGCCAGCCAAGTCAGCCAAGCCAGCCAAGCCAGGCAGCCAAGCCAGCCAGCCAGCCAAGCCAGCCAAGCCATCCAGCCAGCCACCCAGCCAGCCAGGCCACCTAGCCAGCCAGCCAGCCAAGCCAGGCAAGCCAGCCAGGCCACCCAGCCAGCCGGCCAGCCAAACCAGCCAAGCCAGCCAACCAGCCAAGCCAGCCAGCCAGCCAAGCCAGCCAAGCCACCCAGCCAGCCAAGCCAGTCAAGCCAGCCAGCCAGCCTAGCAACCCAAGCAAGCCAGCCAGCCAAGACAGCCAAGACAGCCAAGCCAGCCAGGCAGCCAAGCCAGCCAAGACAGGCAGCCAAGCCAGCCAGCCAGCCAAGCCAGACAAGCCAGCCAGCCAGCCAAGCCAGCCAAGCCATCCAGCCAGACAAGCCAGCTGGCCAGCCAAGACAGCCAAGCCAACTGGCGGGCCAAGCCAGGCCAGCCACCCGGCCAGCTAGCCAGCCAAGCCATCGAAGCAAGCCAAGCCAGCCAGCCGGCCAAGCCAGCCAGCCAGCCAAGACAGCCAAGCCACCCAGCCGGCAAAGCCAACCAAGCCACACGGCCAGCCAAGCCAGGCTAGCCACACTGCCACCCAAGCCAGCCAAGCCGCCCAGCCAGTCAAGCCAGCCAAGCCACCCAGTCATCAAAGCCAGCCAAGCCAGCCAGCAAGCCAAGAGAGCCAAGCCAGCCAAGCCAGCCAAGCCAGCCAGCCAGCCAAGCCGGCCGGCCAACCAAGCCAGCCAAGCCACCTGGCTGGCCAAGCCAGGCCAGCCACCCGGCCAGCCAGCCAGCCAAGCTAGCCTAGCCAGCCAAGCCAGCGAGATAGCCAAGCAAGCCAAGCCAGGCAGCCAGCCAAGCGAGGCAGCCAGCCAAGCCAGCCAGCCAGCCAAGCCAGCCAAGCAAGCCAGCCAGCCAAGCCAGACAAGCCACCCAGCCAGCCAAGCCAGCCAAGCCAGCCAGCCAGCCAAGCCAGCCAAGCCAGCCAGCCAAGCTAGCCAAGCCAGCGAGCCAAGCCAGCCAATCAACCAAGCCAGCCAAGCCAGCCAGCCAGCCAAGTCAGCCAAGCCACCCAGCCAGCCAAGACAGCCAGCCAAGCCACCCAGCCAGCCAAGTCAGCCAAGCCAGCCAAGACAGCCTGCCAGCCAAGCTAGCCAAGCCAGCCAGGGAACCAAGACAGCCAAGCCAGCCAAGTCAGCCAGCGAGCCAAGCCAGCCATGCCTGCCAAGCCATCCAGCCAGCCAAGCCAGCCGGCCAGCCAAGCCAGACAAGCCACCCAGCCAGCCAAGCCAGCCAAGCCAGCCAGCCAGCCAAGCCAGCCAAGCAAGCCAGCCAGCCAAGCCAGACAAGCCACCCAGCCAGCCAAGCCAGCCAAGCCAGCCAGCCAGCCAAGCCAGCCAAGCCAGCCAGCCAAGCCAGCCAAGCCAGCGAGCCAAGCCAGCCAATCAACCAAGCCAGCCAAGCCAGCCAGCCAGCCAAGTCAGCCAAGCCACCCAGCCAGCCAAGACAGCCAGCCAAGCCACCCAGCCAGCCAAGTCAGCCAAGCCAGCCAAGACAGCCTGCCAGCCAAGCTAGCCAAGCCAGCCAGGGACCCAAGACAGCCAAGCCAGCCAAGTCAGCCAGCGAGCCAAGCCAGCCATGCCTGCCAAGCCATCCAGCCAGCCAAGCCAGCCGGCCAGCCAAGCCAGAAAAGCCACCCGGCCACCCAACCAGCCAAGCCACCCAAGCCAGCCGGCCAGCCAGCCAGCCAAGCCAGCCAAGCCACCCAGCCAGCCAAGCCAGCCAAGCAACACAGCCAGCCAAGCCAGCCAGCCACCCAACCAGCAAAGCCAGCCAAGCCAGCCAGCCGGGCAAGCCAGCCAAGCCAGGCAGCTGGCGAAGCTAGCCAAGCCACACAGCCAGCCAAGCCAGGCTAGCCACCCTGCCACCAAAGCCAGCCAAGCTGCCCAGCCAGTCAATCCAGCCAAGCCACCCAGCCAGCCAGCCAGCCAAGCCACCCAGCCAGGCAAGCCAGCCAATCCACCCAGCCAGCCAGCCAGCCAGCCCAGCCAGCCAAGCCAGCCAGCCAGACAAGCCAGCCAAGACAGCCAGCCAAGTCAGCCAGCCAAGTCAGCCATCCAGCCAGCCAGCCAAGCCAGCCAAGCTAGCCAGCCAGCCAGCCAAGCCAGCCAAGCTAGCCAGCCAGCCAAGCCAGCCAAGCCAGCCAGCCAGCCAAGCCACCCAGCCAGCCAAGTCAGCCAAGCCAGCCAAGACAGCCTGCCAGCCAAGCTAGCCAAGCCAGCCAGGGACCCAAGACAGCCAAGCCAGCCAAGTCAGCCAGCAAGCCAAGCCAGCCATGCCAGCCAAGACACCCAGCCAGCCAAGCCAGCCAAGCCAGCCAAGCCAGCCAGCCAGCCAAGCCACACAGCCAGCTCAGCCAGCCAGCCAAGCCAGTCAGCCAGACAAGCCAGCCAATCCAGCCAGCCAGTCAAGCCACCCAAGCAACCAAGCCAGCCAAGACACCCGACCAGCCAAGCTGGCCAAGCCACCCGGCCAGCCAAGCCAGCCAAGCCGGCCAAGCCAGCCAAACCAGCCAAGCCACCCAGCCAGCCAAGCCAGCCAGGCAGACCAGCCTGCCAAGCCAGCCAGCCAGAAAAGCCAGCCAAGCCAGCCAGCCATCCCAGCCAGCCAAGCCAGCCAGCCAGCCATGCCACCCAAGCCAGGCAGCCAGCCAAGCCAATCAAGCCACCCAGCCAGCCAAACCAGCCAAGCCACCCAGCCAGCCAAGCAAGCCAAGCAACCCAGCCAGCCAATCCAGCCAGCCACCCAGCCAGCAAAGCCAGACAAGCCAGCCAGCCGGGCAAGCCAGCCAGCCAGCCAAGCCAGCCAAGCTAGCCAGGCAGCCAAGCCAGCCAAGCCAGCCAGCCAGCCAAGCCACTCAAGCCACCCAGCCAGCAAAGCCAGCCAAGCCACCCAGCCGGCCAAGCTAGCCAAGCCACCCAGCTGGCCAAGCCAGCCAGCCGGCCAGCCAAGTCAGCCAAGCCACCCAGCTGGCAAAGCCAGCCAAGCCACACAGCCAGCCAAGCCAGGCTAGCCACCCTGCCACACAAGCCAGCCAAGCCTCCCAGCCAGTCAAGCCAGCCAAGCCACCCAGCCAGCAAAGCCAGCAAAGCCAGCCAGCAAGCCAAGAGAGCCAAGCCAGCCAAGATGGCCAGCCAGCGAAGCCAGCCAAGCCAGCAAGCCAGCCAAGCCAGCCAAGACAGCCAGCCAAGCCAGCCAAGCCAGCCAAGCCAGCCAAGCCAGCCGGCCAGCGAATCCGGCCGGCCAACCAAGCCAGCAAAGCCACCCGGCCAACCAAGAAATCCAAGCCACAAGGCCAGCAAAGCCAGGCAAGACAGCCAAGCCACCCGGCCAGCCATGCCAGCCAAGCCAGTCAGCCAGGCAGGCCAGCCAAGCCAGCCAGCCAGCCAAGCCACACAGCCAGCTCAGCCAGCCAGCCAAGCCAGTCAGCCAGACAAGCCAGCCAATCCAGCCAGCCAGTCAAGCCACCCAAGCAACCAAGCAAGCCAAGACACCCGGCCAGCCAAGCTGGCTAAGCCACCCAGCCAGCCAAGCCAGCCAGGCAGACCAACCTGCCAAGCCAGCCAGCCAGAAAAGCCAGCCAAGCCAGCCAGCCAGAAAAGCCAGCCAAGCCAGCGAAGCCAGCCAGCCAGCCAAGCCACCCAGGCCAGGCAGCCAGCCAAGCCAATCAAGCCACCCAGCCAGCCAAACCAGCCAAGCCACCCAGCTGGCAAAGCCAGCCAAGCCACACAGCCAGCTAAGCCAGGCTAGCCACCCTGCCACACAAGCCAGCCAAGCCTCCCAGCCAGTCAAGCCAGCCAAGCCACCCAGCCAGCGAAGCCAGCAAAGCCAGCTAGCAAGCCAAGAGAGCCAAGCCAGCGAAGCTGGCCAGCCAGCGAAGCCAGCCAAGCCAGCAAGCCAGCCAAGCCAGCCAAGACAGCCAGCCCAGCCAGCCAGCCCAGCCAGCCAAGCCAGCCATCCAGCCAAGCCAGCCAAGACACCCAGCCAAGTCAGCCAGCCAAGTCAGCCATCCAGCCAGCCAGCCTGACAGCCAAGCTAGCCAAGCCAGCCAGGGACCCAAGACAGCCAAGCCAGCCAAGCCACCCAGCTGGCCAAGCCAGCCAGCCAGCCAGCCAGCCAAGACAGCCAAGCCACCCAGCTGGCAAAGCCAGCCAAGCCACACAGCCAGCCAAGCCAGGCTAGCCACCCTGCCACACAAGCCAGCCAAGCCTCCCAGCCAGTCAAGCCAGCCAAGCCACCCAGCCAGCAAAGCCAGCAAAACCAGCCAGCAATCCAAGAGAGCCAAGCCAGCCAAGCTGGCCAGCCAGCGAAGCCAACCAAGCCAGCAAGCCAGCCAAGCCAGCCAAGCCAGCCAAGACAGCCAGCCAAGCCAGCCAAGCCAGCCAAGACAGCCATCCAAGCCAGCCAAGCCATCCAAGCCAGCAAGCCAGCCAAGCCAGCCAAGACAGCCAGCCAAGCCAGCCAGGCCAGCCAAGACAGCCAGCCAAGCCAGCCATGCCAGCAAAGCCACCTGGCCAACCAAGCAAGCCAAGCCACCCGGCCAGCAAAGCCAGGCAAGACAGCCAAGCCACCTGGCCAGCCATGCCAGCCAAGCCAGTCAGCCAGGCAGGCCAGCCAAGCCAGCCAGCCAGCCAAGCCATCCAAGCCAGCCAACCAGCCAAGCCAGCCAGCCAGCCAAGCCAGCCAAGCCACCCAGACAGCCAAGGAAGCCAAGCCACCCAGCCAGCAAAGCCAGCAAAGCCACCCAGCCAGTCAAGCCAGCCAGCCACCCAGCCAGCCAGGCCACCTAGCCAGCCAGCCAGCCAAGCCAGGCAAGCCAGCCAGGCCACCCAGCCAGCCAGCCAGCCAAGCCAGCCAAGCCACCCAGCCAGCCAAGCCAGTCCAGCCAGCCAGCCAGCCAAGCCACCGAGCCAGCCAAGCCAGTCAAGCCAGCCAGCCAGCCTAGCAACCCAAGCCAGCCAGCCAGCCAAGCCAGCCAAGACAGCCAAGCCAGCCAGGCAGCCAAGCCAGCCAAGCCAGGCAGCCAAGCCAGCCAGGCAGCCAAGCCAGACAAGCCAGCCAGCCAGACAAGCCAGCCGGCCAGCCAAGACAGCCAAGCCACCTGGCAGGCCAAGCCAGGCAAGCCACCCGGCCAGCCAGCCAGCCAAGCCAGCGAAGCAAGCCAAGTCAGCCAGCCGGCCAAGCCAGCCAGCCAGCCAAGACAGTCAAGCCACCCAGCCGGCAAAGCCAACCAAGCCACACAGCCAGCCAAGCCAGGCTAGCCACCCTGCCACCCAAGCCAGCCAAGCCGCCCAGACAGTCAAGCCAGCCAAGCCACCCAGTCATCAAAGCCAGCCAAGCCAGCCAGCAAGCCAAGAGAGCCAAGCCAGCCAAGCCAGCCAAGCCAGCCAACCAACCAAGCCAGCCAAGCCAGCCAGCCAGCCAAGTCAGCCAAGCCAGCCAGCCAGCCAAGTCAGCCAGCCAAGCCACCCAGCCAGCCAAGTCAGCCAAGCCAGCCAAGGCAGCCCGCCAGCCAAGCTAGCCAAGCCAGCCAGGGACCCAAGACAGCCAAGCCAGCCAAGTCAGCCAGCGAGCCAAGCCAGCCATGCCAGCCAAGTCATCCAGCCAGCCAAGCCAGCTGGCCAGCCAAGCCAGAAAAGCCACCCAGCCACCCAGCCAGCCAAGCCACCCAAGCCACCTGGCCAGCCAGCCAGGCAAGCCAGCCAAGCCTGGAGGCTGTGATTTCACTGGCCTTGGAATACCAGAGGAAATTGCAAAACATGTAGATAGAATGAAGCGATAGAGTGCAGATAGAGTGCGGACAGAATAGAGTGGTAAAGAGAACCCGGCTGAGGGTGGCTGCTTCCCTCTGAAGGGTGGGTCATTCTTGCTAAAGTGGGTTTCTTGGTGAATTACAGTGGCAGCTCAGAGCTGGGGTAGAGGAGAAAATGCCATCCAATAAGGCCGGAGACAATTTGAAAGATGAATAATATAACATGCAGTGATTTCAAACTTCACGCTTTCTTATTGAAAGTTTTTCTTCCAGTTTGGAAGGCAAGTTTCAATCGATTCTTTTGTCTAATCCCTGCTTCCTGCCAGGCTGCACTGTTGCTGTTTTCAAGAAGAAACCTGGGTCTTGATTTGAATGCTTCAAACACTCAACGCTCAATTAGCCCTCTTTTGAATACTCTCTGACGGTTGGTTAAATATGGGTCAAAAGTGCTTTTTTAAAGTGGAACTGATCTTGGGTTGAGGTAACTTAATCTTCTGGTTGATAAGGTGCTGAAAAATAATGTTTTAATGGAACAATTACTAGAAGACATGGAAATTGCATTAGGCTCATCTGTCCAGTTCTGTTTTATAGACATGAACATTTCAAAGTACAAAGGGCTATTCTATAAAAAGGACACTTGACTATTCTTTATAAAGGTTCCCCTTGTACTTTTATAGAATCTTTACAAGGTTAATAAGTATGCTTTCTTTTTTTATCACTATATATATTAAATGGCTCAATGACTGCTCCCACGTTGATTTGAGAATCATTGAAACTGCCTGAATGGAGCAGGGGTATCCGTTTTTTCCCATTGATTTGGAAACAAAAGACTCAGGGGGGGGAAAAAGTATAGTTTGCTTCTGAATGCCATATGCAGACGAACATTCTGCTGATAAAATACACCATATCACAAAGCAGTTTCTGAGAATGCTTCTGTCTAGTATTTATATGAAGATATTACCTTTTCTACCTTAGGCCTCAAATTGCTCCAAATATCCACTTGCAGATTCTGCAAAAAGAGTGTTTCAAAACTGCTCTATCAAAAGAAAGGTTCACCTCTGTGAGTTGAATGCACACATCACAAAGCAGTTTCTGAGAATGCTTCTTTCTAGTGTTTATATGGAGATATTTCCTTTTCTACCATAGGCTTCAAAGCACTCCAAATACCCACTTGTATATTCCATAAAAAGAGTGTTTCAAAACTGCTCTATCAAAAGGAAGGTTCAATCATCTGTGTTGAATGCACACATCACAAAGTAGTTTCTGAGAATGCTTCTGTCTAGTTTCTATGTGAAGATATTCCCGTTTCCGCCGTAGGAATCAAAGAGCTCCAAATATCCACTTGCAGATTCTACGAAAAGAGGGTTTCAAAACTGCTCTATGAAAAGAAAGGTTCAACTCTGTGAGTTGAATGCACACATCACAAAGCAGTTTCTGAGAATGCTTCTGTCTAGTTTTCATATTAAGATATTTCCTTTTCTACCATAGGCCTCAAAGCACTCCAAATATCCACTTGCAGATTCAGCAAAAACAGTGTTTCAAAACTGCTCTATTAAAAGGAAGGTTCAGCTCTCTGTGTTGAATGCACACATCACAAAGATGTTTCTGAGAATGCTTCCGTCTACTTTTTATGTGAAGATATCCCCGTTTCCAACGAAGTCCTCAGAGCGATCCAAATATCCACTTGCAGATTCTACAAAAAGAGTGATTCAAAACTGCTCTATCAAAAGAAATGTTCAACTCTTTGAGTTGAATGCACATATCACAAAGCAGTTTCTGAGAATGCTTCTGTCTAGTGTTTATGTGAAGATATTTCCTTTTCTACCACAGGCTTCAAATCACTCCAAATATCCACTTGCAAATTCTACAAAAGGAGTGTTTCATAACTGCTCTATCAAAAGGAAGGTTCAACCCTCTGTGTTGAATGCACACGTCACAAAGAAGTTTCTGAGAATGCTTCTGTCTAGTTTTTATGTGAAGATATTCCCGTTTCCACCGTAGGAATCAAAGAGCTCCAAAGATCCACTTGCAGATTCTACAAAAAGAGGGTTTCAAAACTGCTCTATCAAAAGAAAGGTTCAACTCTGTGAGTTGAATGCACACATCACCAAGCAGTTTCTGAGAATGCTTCTGTCTAGTTTTTATATTAAGATATTTCCTTTTCTACCATAGGCCTCAAAGCGCTCCAAATATTCACTTGCAGATTCTACAAAAAGAGTGTTTCAAAACTGCTCTATGAAAAGGAAGTTTCAAATCTCTGTGTTGAATGCACACATCAAAAAGAAGTTTCGGAGAATGCTTCTGTCTAATTTTTATATGAAGATGTTCCCGTTTCCAACGAAGGCCTCAAAGCAGTCCAAATATCCAACTGCAGATTCAACAAAAAGAGTGTTTCAAAACTGCTCTATCAAAAGAAAGGTTCAACTCTGTGAGTTGAATGCACACATCACATAGCAGTTTCTGAGAATGCTTCTGTCTAGTTTTTATATGAAGATATTTCCATTTCTACCATAGGCCTCAAAGCGCTCCAAATATCCACTTGCAGATTCTACAAAAAGAGTGTTTCAAAACTGCTCTATCAAAAGATAGATTCAACTATGTGAGTTGAATGCACACATAACAAAGTTGTTTCTGAGAACACTTCTGTCTAGTTTTTATGTGAAGATATTCCCGTTTCCACCGAAGGCCTCAAAGCCGTCCCCTCCCGGGTTCAAGCGATTCTCCTGCCTCAGCCTCCCAAGTAGCTGGGATACAAGCACCCGCCGCCATGCCAGGCTAATGTTTGTATTAGTAGTAGAGATGGAGTTTCACCATGTTGGCCAGGCTGGTCTCTAACTCCTGATCTCAGGCGATTTGACCTCCTCGGTCTCCCAAAGTGCTGGGATGACAGGTGTGAGCCAAGGCGCCCGGCCTCATTTCAGAGTTTGCTTTCCTATGTGCCATATAAAGATGTTCATCAGGTGCTCCGATACCGTAGCGTGGAAGGCAGCAGTAACATGTAAATTATACTCACAGGATTTTCCCCTCTTCAGCACATCCAGAAGTTGAAAGGAAGAGATAAATGGACATTTCAAAGCTGAATCTCAAACAACATCTAACACCTGTTCGGTGGGGCTTGATTTGGCAGGAGTAAATGAACTTGAATCAAATTCAATTACCCTGTGGCCGTACAGGAAGCAATGTGCATGTACATTAACCATAATGTGTGTTTAACATTTTACAAAAAGATCTGATTTTCTGGTACTTGTTTATTTTTAACCGCAATAAAAAGTCAAAATTTGGTGGAAAATATTTAACATGTGTTTTCTGTAGCACTCATGAGCTGTGCTATGGTGCAGTTATTTAAAAAAAGGAAAAGAAAAACAGTGGCCTAGCGTGGTGACTCACGCCTGTAATCTCAGCAGTTTGGGAGGCCGAGGCGGGTGGATCATTTGAGGTCAGCGGTTCAAGACCAGCCTGGCCGACATGGTAAAACCCCGTCTCTACTAAAAATACAAAAACATTAGCTGTGTGTGGTGGCAGGCGCCTGCAACTGCAGCTACTCGGGAGGCTGAGGCAGGAGAATTGCTTGAACCTGGGAGGTGGAGGTTGCACTGAGCTGAGATCACGCCACTGCACTTCAGCCTGGGTGAGCGAGACTTCATCTCAAAACAAACAAACAAACAGAAAAAAAAAAAACACACACACACAGGCCCTGTGACTCAGACCTTAATCCCAGCACTTTCAGAGGCCAAGGCTGAGGATGCTTGAGCCCAGGAGTTTGAGACCAGCCTGGGCAACATGGTGAAACCCTGTCTGTACCAAGAAAAAAAAAATTATCCAGATGTGGTATGTATGCCTATAGTCCCAGCTACTTGGGAGGCTGAGGAAGGAGGATGGCTTGAGCCCAGAAGGTGGAGGCTGCAGTGAGCTGAGATTGCACCACCGCACTCCATCCTGGGCAACAGAGCAAGATCTTGTCTCAAAAACAAAGCAAAACAAAACAAAACAAACAAAAACATTAAAAAAACAGATTGAGAATCCTTGGCCCCCACCTGTTACCAGATCAGTCACAATTGCAAACCAGAGGCCAGGCGCGGTGGCTCATGCCTGTAATACCAGCACTTTGGGAGGCTGAGGCAGGCGGATCACCTGAGGTCAGGAGTTTGAGACCAGCCTGACCATCATGGTGAAACCCCGTGTCTACTAAAATACAAAAATTAGCCAGGCATGGTGGCACGTACCTGTAATCCCAGCACTTTGGGAGGCCAAGGCAGGCAGATCACCTGAGGTCAGAAGTTGAGACCAGCCCGACCATCATGGTGAAAGCCCGTCTCTACTAAAATACAAAAATTAGCCAGGCATGGTGGCAGGTGCCTGTAATCTCAGCTACTTGGGAGGCTGAGGTAGGAGTATTGCTTGAACCAGGGAGGCGGAGGTTGCAGTGAGCTGAGATTGCACCGCTGCACTCCAGCCTGGGCGATGGAGCGAGACTGAGTCTCAAAAAGCAACGAAACAAAACAGTAAACCTAAAAAACTGGATTGAGATTCCTCAGCCCCCACCTCTTACCAAATCAGTCAAAATTGCAAACCAGAATGTATTCAACTGCCTTGAATATCGAGGATAGATGTCATTTCATCTATGACCCTCTCTGCAGCAGGAAAGCAATATTGCCCACCTGCATTGTCAAATTGGGCTCATTCGGCTAATTAAACCTATCAGCAACATATGCAAACTGGAGGCTGGGCACGGTGGCTCACACCTGTAATCTCAGCACTTTGGGAGGCCGAAGCAGGCAGATTACTTGAGGTCAGGAGTTCGAGACCAGCGTGGCCAACATGGTAAAATCCGGTCTGTACTTAAAAAAAAAAAAAATACGAAAATTAGCCGGGTGTGGTGGTAGGCACCTGTAATGCCAGCTACTCAGGAGGCTGAAGCAGGAGAATCGTATTTATGAGGCAGAGCTTGCAGCAAGCCGAGATCAAGCCAGGGTGCTCCAGCCTGGGTGACAGAGTGAGACACGGTCTCAAAAAAACAAAAGATATGCAAACTTGGAAAACCAGACTATATTATTCAAGGGATACTTTGCTATTAGAATTTCTTAGCAGGAAAAATCATAATTTCTTGCCTTGTCTGAGGTATGAGTACTTGCATCTGATGTTCATGTGACTTAAGAATTTGGAGCAGTTATGTCGGGCGAGGTGGCTCACGCCAGTAATCCCAGCACTTTGAAAGGCCAACGCGGGTGAATCATCTGAGATCAGGAGTTCGAGACCAGCTTGGCCAACATGGCAAAACCTGGTATCGACCAAAAAAACAAAAATTAGCTGGGCGTGGTGGGTGGGCGCCTGTAATCCCATCTACTCGGGAGGCTAAGGCAGGAGAATCGCTTGAACCTAGGAGGCAGAGGTTGCAGTGAGCAGAGATCATGCCACTGCACTCCAGCCTGGGCAATGGAGCGAGACTTTGTCTCAAAAAAAAAAAATTGGAGCAGTTTGAAAGCTAACGTGTGGGCTTTCCTCATCTTCTTCATCAAATGTTATTTCCATGTCTTTTTTTCTTTTTTTGAGACAGGGTCTCCCTCTGTTACCCAGGCTGGAGTGCAGTGGTGCAATCTCAGCTCACTGTAGCTTCAACTTCCTGGGCTCAAGCGATTCTCCCATCTCAGCCTCCCGTGTAGCTGGGATTGCACACGTGCACCAAAACGCTATTTGCATCTTCTCAGCATTTAGGAGAGCTTCACATCACATACCCTGACCTCGAGAATGAATTCAAGAAATTCTTTTTTGTTTTTTTTTGAGACAGAATCTCATTCTGTCACCCAGGCTGGAGTGCACTGGCCCGATTTCAGCTCACTGCAAGCTCCACCTCCCGGGTTCAAGCTATCCTCATGCCTCAGTCTCCCAAGCAACTGGGATTACAGGCACCTGCCACCACACCCGCCTAATTTTTGTATTTTTAGTAGAGACGAGGTTTCACCATGTTGGCCAGGCTGGTCTCAAACTCCTGACCTCAGGTGATCCGTCTGTCTCAGCCTCACAAAGTGCTGGGATGACAGGTGTGAGCCACTGTGCACCTGGCCCAAGCAACTGATTTAGATAAAGGTTCCCCCGGCTCTCATTCTTTCTGACCCAGTTTTATTTCTTTATTTTTGTTTTATTGCCATCCTAGAGTGGGAAACGCTGAGGTAAGCACCCATCTTTGCAACTGTTACAGAATTGTCAGGTATTTAATGAAACAATGATCGGATCCCGTATTTGCCAATGAGAACATACTGTACAAATACAGACAAAGTGGCATAATTTACATCCATTGTTTAAAGTAGACAGACGATGAATTTTTCATATCCTCTCAGCTTTGAACTCCGTTATTACGGCTGGATACAATGATTTGTATTCTTCTCTGAAGTCTGTTTTCTGACAGCCGCAGTCAGATATTTAGAAGGCGGCTGGTTTTGACAATTTCATGGGGATCGTCCTAAAACGGTTTCTTTTTTAAATTTTTCTCTCCCACTGTGGGTGAGGTCGCGATGGGCGCTGTGTGACTATAAATTGTCTCATTTACATTGTGTTGATCATTTTTATTTTACCATATTTTATTTTATTTTATTTTATTTGATCATATATTTTAGAGATGGAGTTTTGCTCTTGTCGCCCAGGCTGGAGGGCAGTGGCACGAGCTCAGCTCACTGCAACCTCCACCTCCCGGGTTCCAGAAATTCTCCTGCCTCAGCCTCCTGGGTAGCTGGGATTACAGGCACCTGTCACCAAGCCCAGCTCACTGCAACCTCCGCCTCCTGGGTTCAAGTGATTCTCTTGCCTCAGCCTCCCCAGTAGCTGGGATTACAGGCGCCCACCACCACACCGGCTAATTTTTGTATTTTTAGTAGAGACAGGGTTTCACCATGTTGGTCAGGCTGGTCTCGAACTCCTGACCTCAGGTGATCCACCTACCTCGGCCTCCCAAAGTGCTGGGATTACAGGCGTGAGCCACCGCACCCAACCGCTTTTTTTTTTTTTTAACGGAGTTTTCACTCTTGTCCCCAAGGCTGAAGTGCAGTGTCGCGATCTCGACTCACTGCAACCTCCGCCTCCTGGGTTCAAGCGATTCTCCTGCCTGAGCCTCCCAAGTAGCTGGGATTACAGGCGCCCACCACCACGCCCTGCTAATTTTTGTTTTTTTAGTAGAGATGGGGTTTCACCATGTTAGCCAGGCTGGTCTCAAACTCCTGACCTGAGGTGATCCACCTCAGAAGGAAAAGTTCTCTTTATTTATTTTTTTTTTGAGAGGGAGTCTCTCTCTGTCACCCAGGCTGGAGTGCAATGGTGCAATCTCGGTTCACTGCAAGTTCCACCTCCTGGGTTGACGCCATTCTCCTGCCTCAGCCTCCTAAAGTGCTGGGATTATAGGCATTAGCCACCACTCCCAGCCATGGATAATTTATTTTATAATTTTTTTTTAAGTGATGGGAGTCTCACTATGTTGCCCAGGCTGGTCTAGAACTCCTAGGCTCAATAAATCCTTCTGACTTGGCTACAGAGACACGTGACCACAATGAGCTGTCAAATGGCAATCTGCTCACCAAGAGGAAACCACAGAAGGCAGACACAGTACCCTTTCCCTGTGACTAGAATAGAATCAGACGTTCCGGGAAAGGACTCAGAGTGAGGAAAGGTTTCCTGGAAGAATTTATGACAGGAGAAGAGAAAATCAAGGAAACCCACTAAAAAATAATAAATAAAGAGAACTTTTCCTTCTAAAGGCCGGGCACAGTGTCTCATGTCTGTCATCCCGGCACTTTGGGAGGCCGAGGCAGGTGGATCACTTGAGGTCAGGCATTCTAGACCAGCCTGACTAACATAGTGAAACCCTGTCTCCACTAAAAATACAAAAATTAGCTGGGTGTGGTGGCACAGGCCTGTAATTCCAGCTACACGGGAGGCTGAGGCAGGAGAATCACTTGAACTCAGACAGCAGAGCTTACAGTGAGCCAAGACTGCGCCATTGCACTCCAGCCCGGACGACAGACTCCCTCTCAAAATAAATAAATAAATAAATAAATAGAACTTTTCCTTCTGAGGGCTGGGCGCGGTGGCTCACTCCTGTAATCCCTGCACTTTGGGAGGCTGAGGCGGGCGGATCACTTGAGGTCAGGAGTTCGAGACCAGCCTGACCACCATATTGAAACCCTGTCTCTAGTAAAAATACAAAAATTAACTGGGCATGGTGGCGGGTTCCTGTAGTCCCAGGTACTCGGGAGGCTGAGGTGGGAGAATGGTGTCAACCCAGGAGGCAGAGCTTGCAGTGAGCCGAGATTGCACCACTGCACTCCAGCCTGGGTGACAGAGAGAGAAGCCCTCTCAAAAAAAAATAATAATAATAAATAAATAAAGAGAACTTTTCTTTCTGAGGTATGAAGACCTGCATGACCACAGCGTGCAAAGAATCACCAGTTCTACCTGGTTCTGCTGCATTGCAAACGTCACACCTGGTGTCTTGAACCACAAAAGGAAGAGACAGTGGATTCTCATTTTATTTTATTTTATTTTATTTTATTTTATTTTATTTTATTTTATTTTTTGAGACAGAGTCTCGTGTTATCACCCAGGATGGAGTGCAGTGGCATGATCTCAACTCACTGCAACCTCTGCCTCCCGGGTTCCAGTGATTCTCCTGCCTCAGCCTCCCAAGGAGCCATGATTACAGGCACCTGCCACTAAGCCCAACCAATTTTTTGTATTTTTAATAGAGATGGGGTTTCACCATGTTGGCCAGGCTGGTCTTGAACTCCTGACCTCAGGTGATCCACCCGCATCAGCCTCCCAAAGTGCTGGGATTACAGGTGTGAGCCACCATGGCTGGCTAAATTTTGTATTTTTAGTAGAGGTGAGGTTTTGCCATGTTGGCCAGGCTGGTCTTGAACTCCTGACCTCAGGTGATCCACCCACCTTGGCCTCCCAAAGTGCTGGGATTATAAGCGCCCACCACTATGCCCAACCAATTTTTTGTATTTTTAGTAGAGATGGGGTTTCACCATGTTGGCCAGGCTGGTCTCGAATTCCTGACCTCAGGTGATCCACCAGCCTCAGCTTCCCAAAGTGCTGGGATTACAGGTGTGAGGCATCGTGCCTGGCTAATTTTTGTATTTTTAGTAGAGACAGGGTTTCGCCATGTTGGCCAGGCTGGTCTTGAACTCCTCACTTCAGGTGATCTAACCGCTTCAGCCTCCCAAAGTGCTGGGATTACAGGTATGAGCCACACAACCTGGCCAAAGCCTTCGTTCATTTGCTTCCTGAGTACCCTTCCTGAGCTTCCTGAGCAGGCAGGAAGAATCACTTGGACAGTTATGGCACAGGTGACAGCTCTGTCACCCAGGCTGGAGTACAGTGACAAGGTCTCGGCTCACTGCAACCTCCGCCTTTCTGATGGAAGCAATTCTCCTGCCTCAGCCCCCCGAGTAGCTGGGATGACAGGCGCCCACCACAACCAGCTAAGTTTTGTATTTTTAGTAGAGACGGGGTTTCACCATATCCGAGACAGGTCTCGGTTCATTTAGAAAGTTTATTTTGCCAAAGTTGAGGACGTAGACCCACAACACAGTGTCAGGAGGTCCTAGTGACATGGGGCCAAGGTGGTTGGGGCACAGCTGGGCTTCATCTATTTTAGGGAGATATGAGGCCTCCATCAATATATATATAACAGGTACATTAGTTCTGTCCAGAAAGATGGAGACAACTGAAAGCAGAGAGGGGGCCTCCAGGTCACAGGTAGGTGAGACACAAATGGTTGCGTTGTTTTGAGTGTCTCATAAGCCTTTCCAAAGGGGGTTATGAGATATACATCTATCTCAATGAGCAGAGAGGTGACTTTGAATAGAACTGGAGGCAGCTTTACACTCCTCGGTTTCCAGCTTCAATTTTCCCTTGAGTTTTGTGATTTTGGGGACCTCAAGATGTTTTTCTTCTGCATTTCCCGCCTTCTGTACTTAAAGGATTCTTTCATGTGCCTGGAATGTCTGCAGTTGCTTCTCTAGTCACTCAGTGTGTTTATTATCAACTTTACTCCTGGGCATTTGATATTTCCTTGCAATGATCACAGCCATTTTTATATCGATATGTATTTATATTTACATGCATATGTATTTATATTTTATAAGATAATTAAAATATAATTAAAGTAAAATATAAATAACTTTAAAATTAAATTGTATTTATTATTATATGTTTACATTATATGTATATATGTATTTATATTTATATGTATTTATATTACTTGTATTTATTATATTTTATAAGATAATTAAAATATAACTAAAATAAAATACAAATAAAATTAAAAGTAAACTGTATTATTATATGTATTTACATTATGTTATATGTATACATGTATTTATATTTCTATGTATTTATATTATATGTATTTATTGTTTTATAAGATAATTAAAATATAATTAAAATAAAATATAAATAAAATTAAAATTATATGTATTTACATTATATTATATGTATATATGTATATTTCTATGTATTTATATATGTATTTATTATATTATGTATTATAAGGTTAACATATAATTAAAATAAAATATAAATTAAAGTATAATTAAATATATTTATATGTATTGTTATACATATTTATATTATTTGTATTTATATGTATTCATATATGGTTTATATTTCACATTTCCATTTTATGCTATTTTTTTAAATTTTCATTATTTCTTTTCCTTTTTTCTTTTTTTTGGTGGGACAGTCTTGCTCTGTCACCCAGGCTGGAGTACAGTGACAAGATCTCGGCTCACTGCAACCTCCGCCTTCCTGATCCAAGCGATTCTCCTGCCTCAGCCTCCCAAGTAGCTGGGATGACAGGCGCCCACCACGACCAGCTAATTTTTGTATTTTTAGTAGAGACGGGGTTTCACCGTGTTGGCCAGGCTGGTCTCGAACTCCTGACCTCAGGTGATCCACCTACCTCAGCCTCCCAAAGTGCTGGGATTACAGGTGTGAGCCACCACCCCTGGCCCCTCTACTTTCTTCATTAACTTGCTCTCACTTTACTCTATGGTCTCGCCCTGAATTGTTTCTTGTGCAAGAACCAGGAACACTGTCTTGGAGTCTGGATCAGGACTCCCTTTCCGGTAACAAAACTGCCTTTGAAAAACCCGTAATCTCTGAGCTTTGAGTAGGTACTCCGCCTCCCACATGGCATGGCTGGCCTTGTGTCTCTTAAATTCTTTGTCTACAGCAATGCTGTGAGTCTTTATTCAGCAGGCAGGAAGAACCACTTGGACAGTTATGGCACAGCTTAGAAGACATTCTTAGAGTCTGCTTGGAAAGTAGACTGGCCTCAGTGAAAATTCGCTCTGAAAGGGTAAGCCTGGCTCTAAGCTCTGAGCTCAGCAGGCTGGTGGTAAACATTGCAGCTGTAAATCCAGGGAGAGCTGTGTTACTGGTGGGAGGAGGGATTTTACAGCCCAGGGGAGGGAGGGAGATTTGAATTTGAAAGACTTTTGCACAAAGGCAGGACTCCATGCCCAGCTGCTGTCCGCGGGGTCCCCAGCCTCTCTGAGCTTCTCACAATGACTCTGGGCCCCTGGGGACAGCCACAGTGACTTCTGAATGTTCTAGTGAAACCTGCAAGGGTCAGTTGGATGCCAGGAATTGTTTCTTGGGTCCTGTTTTTCCTCCAATAGGGGGCCATGCAGCTTTAGCTCTGAGTGTATTTGTGATTGTGGTTAGTTCCGGTGTTCTATTTGGGGGAACTGTAGTAGTGAAAAATCAGAGAAAGTGGCAGGGAACGGACATTTTGTAGAGTTACCAAATCTACACCCGAGAGAAGGAAATGCTTGTCTATTTCAGGATCTCTCAGCCCAGGCTCTGCTGACATTTGGGGATGGAGGATTCTCTGTGGTGGGGCCGTCCTGGGCACTGTACGGTGTTGAGTAGAGACCCTGGGCTTCACCCACCAGGAGCCAGGACAACCCCTCCCCAGTTGTAACAACCAAAATTGTCACCAGATATTGCAAAATATCTCCTGGGGGTAAAATCTCTCTGGTTGCCATAGATAGGTAAGTACACAAGTAGATACACAGGGGGAGGGGGCAGGAGATGGGTGGACAGATCGATGATTGATAGATACATGATAAATAGAAAGATAGAGGAGATAAATAGATGGTAGATGATGGATAGATAGATAAATAGATATATACATACATACATACATACATGGATGGATAGATACATACATACATACATGAGTTGATGGATGGATGGATGGACAGACACATACATACATAGATGGATACATACATACATGGATAGATGGATGGATGGATGGATGGACACATAAATAGATAGATACATACATAGATGGATGGATACATACATACATACATGGATAGATGGATAGATGGCTGGATGGATACATACATACATACATGGATAGATGAATGGATACATACATACATAGATGGATGGATAGATAGATACATACATACATAGATGAATAAATGGATGGATGGTTAGATGGATGGATACATACATACATGAAGAGATGGATAGATGGATAGACAGACACATACATACACACATACATACCTACATACATACATACATACATGGATGGATAGATAGATAAATGCATAAATACATACATAGATGGATGGATGGATGGATGGATGGATGGATGGATGGATGGATGGATGGATAGTGGTGCAATTTCAGCTCATCGCAACCTCTGCCTCCTGAGTTCAAACGATTCTCCTGCCTCAGCCTCCCAAATAGCTGGGATTACAGGCACCCACCACCACACCTGGCTAATTTTTGTAATTTTAGTAGAGACGGGGTTTTGTGTCATGTTGGCCAGGCTGGTCTTGAACTCATGACCTGAAGTGATCCACCCGCCTCAGCCTCCCAAAGTGCTGGGATGACAGGCATGAGCCATAATGCCCAGCTTGCCCATGATCTTTTTTTTAATCGTATATATAAATGAATATTGTACCTAGGGTGGACGCGTTCCTCCTCTTACTTTTGGTAACCCCCTATTCTGTCTATGTAGTAGGATTAGTAAAAGAGGAAGGAAGTCTTCTTTGCAGTTGAGATAAGAGGAAGGCATCTGTCTCCTGCTCGTCCCTGGGCAATGGAATGTCTCGGTGTAAAGCCCGATTGTATATTCCAGCTACTGAGATAGGGGAAAACCGCCTTAGGGCTGGAAGTGGGACGTGCTAGCAGCAACACTGTCCTTTAAGGCATTGAGATGTTTATGTATATGCACATCAAAGCATAGCACTTTTTCTTTACCTTGTTTATGATGCAGAGACATTTGTTCACATGTTTTCCTGCTGACCTTCTCTCCACTATTACCCTATTGTCCTGCCACATCCCCCTCTCTGGGAAACAACCGATAATGATCAATAAATACTAAGGGAACTTGGTCCTCTGTATGCTGAATGCCGGTCCCCTGGGCCCATTTTTCTTTCTCTATACTTTGTCTCTGTCTCTTTCTTTTCCAAGTCTCTCGTTCCACAGCAACCCATCCCTTCAGTACTTTCAGCACTTTGCTTTCTTAATAATCTTTTTTTTTTTTTTTGAGATGGAGTCTCACTCTGTTGCCCAGGCTGGAGTGCAGTGGCGCTATCTCTGCTCATTGCAAGCTCCACCTCCTGGGTTCACACCATTCTCCTGCCTCAGCCTCCTGAGTAGCTGGGATTACAGGCAACCACCCACGCCTGGCTAATTTTTGTATTTTTAGTAGATACGGGGTTTCACCATGTTGGCCCGGCTGGTCTCGAACTCCCGACCTCAGGTGATCCACTCGCCTCAGCGTCCCAAAGTGCTGGGATTACACGCGTGAGCCACCGTGCCCAGCCTCTGTGTAATTTCTTGTATCTAGTGGAATCTAAAAGCCCATCTGATGGGAGGGTGGTGACTGTTGAAAGGATCCCAGATTCTGCATTTCTTCTGGGCTTGCATCATTTATCCAGCCCAGTAGCTATTTTTTTTTCTTTTTTTCTTTCTTTCTTTCTTTTTTTTTTTTTTTTTTTTGACAGAGTTTTAGTCTTGTTGCCCAGGCTGCAGTGCAGTGGCGTGATCTCGGCTCACTGCAACCTCTGCCTCCCAGGTTCAAGCGAGTCTCCTGTCTCAGCCTCCTGAGTAGCTGAGACTACAGGCACCTGCCACCACACCCAGCTAATTTTTCTATTTTTAGTAGAGATGGAGTTTCACCATGTTGGTCAGGCTGGTCTCAAACTCCTCACCCTGTGATCCACCCGCCTCGGCCTCCCAAAGTGCTGGGATGACAGGTGTGAGCCACCGCACCTGGCCAGGGTTTGGCAGTTTTAAGGATAATTTGGTGGGTGGGGGCTCAGGAAGTAGAGAGTGCTGGTTGGTCAGGTTGAGGATGAAATCATGGGAGGCTGAAGTGAGTTCATGCTGCCTTCTGTTCCTGTGTGGGATGGCTGATATCTGGTTGAGTCAGATTACCGGTCTGTGTGGTGTCATCTGCTGCATTGGAATCCAGGGTCTGCAAAATATCTTAAACACTGATCTTAGGTTGTGCAACAATGATGTTATCCCCAGGAGCTATTTGGGGGAGGTTCAGACTCCTGGAGCCAGAGGCAGCATGATCCCTCAACCATAATTCCTAATCTTGTAGCTAATTTATTAGTCCTGCCAAGGCAGGCTGGTCCCCAAGCAAGAAGTTTCCCCGCGTCCCTGCCCTCCCAGAAAAGGGCTATTGTCAGTTTTGTTTCAGAGTTTAAACTATAAACTAAATTCTTTCTGAGGCTACTACGCCCAGGAATGAATAAAGACAGTTTCGAGGTTAGAAAGAAGATGGGGGGGGTGGGTGGTTAGGTCTGATCTCTTTCACTGTCATAATTTCTTCAGATATAATTTTTGCTAAGGTGGTTTCAGGAGGATGGGGAGGAATGAGGGCGTCATGAGAGCCAATTCCTCCTTCCCAGCCCCAGGGGTGAGAATGTGGACACAGCCCCTCCTCCTCCTCCATCCCAGCCCTGGGGGGAGGCTGTGGACACCACCCCTCTTCTCCTCCATCCCAGCCCTAGGGCTGAGAATGTGGACATGGCCCCTCCTCCTCCTCCATCCCAGCCCCAGGGGGGAAAGTGTGGACATGGCCCCTCCTCCTCCTCCATCATCCCAGCACCAGTGGGGTGAGTGTGGACACGGCCCCTCCTCCTCCATCATCCCAGCTCCGGGGGGAGAGTGTGGACACTGCCCCTCCTCTTCCATCATCATCCCAGCCCCAGTGGGGAGAGTGTGGAAACGGCCTCTCCTCCTCCTCCATCATCTCAGCCCCAGAGGGGAGAGTGTGGGCACCGCCCCTCCTCCTCCTCCATCATCCCAGCATCAGGAGGTGAGGGTGTGGACAGGGCCCCTCCTCCTCCTCTATCATCTCAGCCCCAGAGGGGAGAGTGTGGACACCACCCTTCCTCCTCCTCCATCATCTCAGCCCCAGGAGGATAGTGTGGACACGGCCCCTCTTTCTCCATCCCAACCCCAGTGGGGAGAGTGTGGACACAGCCCTTCCTCCATCTCAATCCCAGGGAGTTCGGGTGTAGACATGACTCTTCCTCCATCCCAGCCCCGCCGGGTAGATATAGCCCCTCTTGCATCCCAAAACCAGTGGCTGAGCAGTTTGGTGACGTCCCCATTGTACCTGATCCATTTTGTTGCACTGGGTCCGCAGCATGAAATCTCTATGTCTTTATGGAACCCAGGATTAACCCCCCAAAAGCTGTTTAATCTTCAGCTGTCCCATATCTGGGGATGCATCTCCTGGTATGAAATCTCTGTTGTCAAAGTAGCCTTTTTCTTTCCAGAATCCTTATTGCACTGTTTCTTTGTTGTGACCTCTGTGTTTCTTGGTGGAGCTGGAATCCTCCGGGCTCCCCTCCCAGGGAGCCTGGCTTGGCCTCCCTCCTCCTCCCCCTTGCAGCCCGTGCCAAAGACCCTTCGGTTTGCGGCAGCCCCTTGTTTTTTATTATTTTAATTGGTGCTTGAGCCCTGCAGGTTTACGACCCCCGTGTTTACACTAACTGTACTTTAATAAGTCGCCTAAGAGGTAACAGGAGCGTAGGGCTCTATAAATGTTTTAATTCACACAAACCCACCCAGCTATTTCCGTCCACACCCAGTGTGGTTGGGACGTGAAAATCAACAGGACCAAGGTGCTGGATCAGGCCCCCAGCTCCCCCGGCCGCCTCTTCCCACTTCTTTAAACGTTTCCAGCAGCCTCTCACTTTATGTTTGCGCTTGTCTAAACGGCGCTCTGAGGCCGTTCACACCCCCCGGAGCCCCATAAGCCAGCGCTTAGGACAATCTCCTTTTACCAGCAGCCCTAGGAGACGGGCAAACCCCACATATACAAACCCCACTGTCTCCAGAGCTCTCTTAGGTAAAGAAAAACGCATTTGGGGGTTCAGGAAGACAGCTACACGCCCAGGAATCTGTGCCTGAAGCATTTCTTCTTGCAATGTGTTTGCGTTTTCTCTGTCCGTCCTCATATTTCTTATCCTAAGACAGATTTC
This sequence comes from Pan paniscus, assembly GCF_029289425.2. Classification (NCBI taxonomy): domain Eukaryota; kingdom Metazoa; phylum Chordata; class Mammalia; order Primates; family Hominidae; genus Pan; species Pan paniscus. The sequence continues at coordinate 37,153,997 of NC_073267.2, read as the reverse complement.
TTATCCTAAGAAATTACCCATCCTAAGAAATCGGGCTTGGCTGTGGGATGTTGGAATTTTACAGGACAAGGGTATGGTGCCAACTGAGGGGACATTGAATGTATTTATTATTTATGTATTTATTTTGAGATGCAGTTTCGCTCTTGTTGCCCAGACAACAAGAAGTCGGGCTTGGCTGTGAGATGTTGGAGTTTTACAGGACAAGGGTATGGTGACAACTGAGGGGACCTTGAATGTATCTATGTATCTATCTATGTATCTATCATCTATGTATTTATTTTGAGACAGAGTTTTGCTCTTGTTGCCCAGGCTGGAGTGCAATGGCACGATCTCAGCGCACCACAACCTCCACCTCCCGAGTTCCAGTGATTCTCCTGCCTCAGCCTCCCAAGTAGCTGAGATTACAAGCCCATGCCACCACACCTGGCTAATTTTTGTATTTTCAGTGGAGATAGGGTTTCACCATGTTGGCCAGGCTGGTCTCGAACTCCTGACCTCAGGCCATCCACCCAACTTGGCCTCCTATAGTGCTGGGATTACAGGCGTGAGCCACCGCGCCCAGCCTCGTTGAATACACTTATAGGATGCCAGGGATTTGGGGGCCTAGGCATGGCACATTGTTGTGCAAAATGCCAAGAACCCAGCTTGGGAGATGATGGTGCCTTGGCATGAAGGGTAAGGAGACGTGTGCAGCTGGGGACTTCCTAAATGTTGGCTTGCACTTTAACAGCGGCATTAAACATGGGCTTGGAGAGAACGTTGAAAATTGACTCTTTTAGAGATTTCAAAATGTGAAATGTATATAAGCCTATGTCAAAACGTCACACTGCATCCCATAATATATACATTATAGATCCTAATTTCAATTCATTATATATATATATATAATAGGCTATATATGTGTGTGTGTATACATAATAGGGTATAATAATATATATTTATTTTATTATACATTTAATACATATAAATACATATAATAAATATGTACATGTAAATGCATATTTATATATTATATATTATATGATATATGATACATTACATGCTGTATTATTTTATTAATTATGATATATAACATGTATAATTATATAATATATAATTGTAATATATTGTAATATATTATATTTTATATATAAGAATATATTATGTTTTATAATGTTATATAATATATTATAATAAAACATAATATATAATAATATATTATATTTTATGATGTTATATAATGTTACAATACAACATAATGTATAATAATATATTGTTATATTTTACAATGTTATATAATATATTATAATAAAACAATATGTAATAGTATAATATATAACATGTATAATTACTATATAATATAGTACATAGTATATAGTATGTGTATAATTATAGAATATATAATTAATATAATATATAATATGTTATATATTATATATAATATATACGATTGTTATGTAATACAGTTAAATATATTACATATCTTTAAATATGTATATTTATACATATAACATACATAAATATACAATGGGTACAATGATATATATTTATTTTATTTTAATATAATAAATCAATACATATAAACATGTATTCATATGTAAATATATTTCAAATATATGTATTGATTATATGATACATATATTATGTGGTACAATAGTATATATATTTCATTTTACATATAGATATATAAATATATGTATTATATTATATATAATTTAAATTTATACATTTTATATATTCCATATGTCATATTATGGGGTACAATGATTGCATATTAAATACATGCAATTATTATTGGTCAGTGAAAAGTAAAATATGAAAAAAGAAAGGGAAAGAGACAGATGAAACCTGTGGTCAGCTCTCGTGGGAGTGCAGAAAGCAGGTCCAGATCTCAGAAGTGTCTCTTCTTTTCTGTGGCTTCACGATGCGGCACCGCTATGAGGAAGATATGAGGAATATCTCTTGGCTCAGAGGATAAAGACAGGCAGCTGTTGGCATGAAGACAGCAAAGGCCTTTGGGTCACATCTGCAGAAGAATACATGTGTTTCACATGAATGCATTGTTCTTCTTGGCCAAAATCTATCCACAGAAGATATGGTATGAGTTCTACTCTCTGCTTCTACGAGTTTGACTATTTTAGATTCCTCATATAAGGGAGATCATGAAGTATTTGTGTTTCTGTGCCTGGCTTATCTCACGAAATATAATGCCCTCCAGGTTCACCTGTGTTCTTGCAAATGGCAAGATTTTCTTCTTTTTCAAGGCTGAGTAATATTCCCATGCATGTACATTATTGATGTCCCAATTTCTTTATCCATGCCTCCATTCATGGTCACTTGGTTTGGTCGCATGTCTTGGCTATTGTGGATAATTCTCCCAATATCTTGATCCATTCATCCATTCATCGTCTCTCAGTTTCCATTCATCCATTCATGGTCTCTCGGTTTGGTCCATGTCTTGGCTATTGTGGATTATTCTCCCAATTTGTTTATCCATTCATCCATTCATGGTCACTTGGTTTGGTCCATGTCTTGGCTATTGTGGATAATTCTCCCAATTTCTTTATGCATTCATCCATTCATGGTCACTTGGTTTGGTTGCATATCTTGGCCCTTGTGGGTAATTCTCCCAGTTTCTTTATCCATTCATCCATTCATGGTCACTTGGTTTGGTCCATGTCTTGGCTATTGTGGGTAATTCTCCCAGTTTCTTTATCCATTCATCCATTTATGGTCGCTTGGTTTGTCCGTGTCTTGCTTATTGTGGATAATTCTCTCAATTTCTTTATGCATTCATCCTTTCATGGTCACTTGCTTTGGTCCATATCTTGGCTATTGTGGATAATTCTCCCAGTTTCTTTATCCATTCATCCATTCATGGTCATTTGGTTTGGTTGCATGTCTTGGCTATTGTGGATAATTCTCCCAATTTGTTTATCCATTCATCCATTCATGGTCACTTGGTTTGGTCCATTTCTTGGCTATTGTGGATAATTCTCCCAGTTTCTTTACCCATTCATCCATTCATGGTCACTTGGTTTGGTTGTGTGTCTTGGCTATTGTGGATAATACTTGGTTTGGTCCATGTCTCGGCTATTGTGGATAATTCTCTCAATTCCTTTATCCATTCATCCATTCATGGTCGCTCGGTTTAGTCCATGTCTTGGCTATTGTGGATAATTCTCCCAATATCTTTATCCATCCATCCATTCATGGTCACTTGGTTTGGTCCATGTCTTGGCTATTGTGGATAATTCTCCCAATTTCTTTATCCATTCATCGATTCGTGGTCGCTCGGTTTGGTCCATGTCTTGGCTATTGTGGATAATTCATCAATGAGTATGGGAATCCATGTATTTCTTCAAGATTCTCATGTCAGTTCTTTTGGGGCAAAAATAAAGCTGTTTGATATGGTTTGGCTGTGTCCCCCGACCCCAAAACCTCATCATGAATTGTGGTTTCCATCCTCCTTATGTGTCATGAGAGGGACCCAGTGGGAGGTAATTTAATCTTGGGGACAGTTACCCTCATGCTGTTCTTGTGATACTGAATGAGTTCTCACAAGATCTGATTAATTTTTTTTTTCTATTTAGACGGAGTCTCACTCTCTCGCCAGGCTGGAGCACAGTGGCGTTATCTTGGCTCACTGCAACCTCCACCTCCCGGGTTCAACTGATTCTCCTGCCTCAGCCTCCCGAGTAGCTGGGACTACAGGTGTGCATCACCACGCCCGGCTAATTTTTGTATTTTTAGTAGAGATCGGGTTTCACCATGTTGCCCAGGATGGTCTCGATCTCTTGAGCTTGTGACGCTCCCACCTCAGCCTCCTAAAGTGCTGGGACTACAGGTGTGCACCACCACGGCTGGCTAGTTTTTGTATCTTTAGTAGAGACGGGGTTTCACCATGTTGCCCTGGATGGTGTCAATCTCTTGACCTTGTGATGCACCTGCCTCGGCCTCCTGAAGTGCTGGGATTACAGCTGTGAGCCACCTCACCCAGTCCAGACACAGTGTACTCATTTCCACTTGATTACAGTAGGATGAAGATACATGGAGGGGTTGGGACAAATGATGACTTCCTTCTCTCTCTACCTCCTCTTAAATCTGCACACACCTGCTCTTCAGGATTATCATTTATTTGCTTGGTCTCAACCCGCTGGGATGATGCCCCAGAAGAATTGAGCAGAGAAATGGACACCGTTTCAGGACCAGCATTTCTGTAGCCTTCTCAGTTCCAGCAAGAATATGGTAACAAAACTTTTTTTTTCTTTGAGACGGAGTTTTGCTCTTGTTGCCCAGGCTGAAGTCCTTGTAAGAAGAGGAGATGAGGACACAGACACACACACAGAGGGAGGACCACATGAGGACTCAGGGAGAAGATAGTGTCTACAAGCCCAGGAGAGGGTCCTCAGAAGGAACCAGCCCTGCCCACACCCTGATCTCAGACTTCCAGCCTCCTGAGTAGCTGGGACTACAGGTGTACACCAGCACGCCCGGCTAATTTTTGTATTTTTAGTAGAGATGGGGTTTCACCATGTTGCCCAGGATGGTCTCGATCTCTTGACCTCGTGATGCACCCACCTTGGCCTCCTAAAGTGCTGGGATTACAGCCGTGAGCCACCGTGCCTGGCCCAGACACAGTGTAGTCATTTCCACTTGATGTAGGATGAAGACACATGGAGGGATTGGGACAAATGATGGCTCCCTTCTCTTTCTGCCTCCTCTTAAACCTGCACACACCTGCTTTCCAGGATTATCATTTATTTGCTTGGTCTCAACCCACTGAGATGTGGGAGAATCAATGTCTGTTGTTTCTAAGCCACCCAGTCTAATGGTGATCTGTAATGGCAGCCTAAGATGGACTAAGACATCCCATAAGAAGAGGAGATGAGGACACAGACACAAACAGAGGGATGACCATATGAGGACACAGGGAGACTATGGTGTCGGCAAGCCCAGGAGAGAGGCCCCAGGAGGAACCAACCCAGCCCACACATTAATCTCAGACTTCCAGCCTCCAAGACTGTGGGAGAATCAATGTCTGTTGTTTATAAGTCACCCAGTCTATGGTATTCTGTGATAGCAACCTGAAATGGACTAAGACATCTCATAAGAAGAGGAGATAGGACACAGACATATACAGAGGGACAACCCTGTGAGGACACAGGGAGAAGACGGCATCTCCAAGCCCAGGAGAGAGGCCTTAGGAAAAACCAGCCCTTCCCACACCTGGATCTCAGACTTCCAGCCTCCAGGACTGTGGGAGAATCAATGTCTGTTGTTTTTAAGCCACCGAGTCTATGGTGTTCTGGGATGGCAGTCTGAAATGGACTAAGACATCTCATAAGAAGAGGGGATGGGCTGGGCACAGTGGTTCATACCTGTAATCTCAGCACTTTGGGAGGCTGAGGCAGGTGGATCACAGGGTCAGGAGTTCAAGACCAGCCTTGCCAACAGAGTGAAACCCTGTCTCTACTAAAAATACAAACAAACAAAAAAATTAGCTGGGTTTGGTGGCACGGTCTCAGCTCACCGCAACCTCTGCCTCCTGAGTCCAAGTGATTATCCTGCCTCAGCCTCCCGAGTAGCTGAGATTACAGGCACCCACCACCAAACCCAGCTAATTTTTGTATTTTTAGTAGAGATGGGGTCAGGCTGTTCTCATGTTGGTCAGGCTGGTCTTGAACTCCTGACCTCAGGTGATCCACCCGCCTTGACCTCCCAAAGTGCTGGGATTATAGGCATGAGCCACTGTGCCCGGCCTGTCAACAAAATATTTTAAGGCTGGCCACAGTGGCTCAAGCCTGTAATTCCAGCTCTTCAGGAGGCCAAGACCTGCAGATGGCTTGAGCTCAAGAGTTAGAGACCAGCCCGGGCAACATGGTGAAACCTTGTCTCTACAAAAAACCTAAAAACTACTCAGATGTGGTTGCGTATGCGTATAGTTTCAGCTACTTGGGAGGCTGAGGTGGGAGGATGACCTGAGCCTAGGAAGTTGAGGCTTCAGTGAGTCATGATTGCTCCACTGCACTCCAACCTAGACAACAGAGCATGACTCCATTTAAAAAAAATTTTTTGGCTGGCCACGGTGGCTCACGTTTGTCATCCCAGCACTTTGGGAGGTGGAGGCAGGCGGATCACTTAAGGTCAGGAGTTCGAGACCAGCCTGGCCAACATGGTGAAACCCTGTTTCTACTAAAAATACAAAAATTAGCTGGACATGGTGGTGGGCACTTGTAATCCCAGCTCCTCGGGAGGCTGAGGCAGGAGAATCGCTCGAACCCAGGAGGTGGAGGTTGCAGTGAGCCGAGATCTCACCATTGCACTCCAGCCTAGGTGACAAAGCAAGACTCTGTTTAAAAAAAAAAAAAAAAGAAAGAAAGTTTTCACATATATTTTATAATCAGGCAGCTACCTAGCTAGGTCGCCTCTTACTCCCTGATGTTTGAATTTTATGATGACCTGCAGGGACAACGGACAGAAGTTGGAAAAACCCCAACTTGAAATAATTCATTTGTTTTTATGTCTTTTTTTTTTTTTTTTTTTTAATGCCGGACCGTATGTATTACCATTTGTGTTCTGATTAGCAACCACCCCACTAATGGAGTTAGCATCCGTGGTTCATAAGCAAACCCTCCCTTTTTACTGCAGCACTTTGGGGGATGGAGGCAGGCGGATCACCTAAGGTCAGGAGTTCGCGACCAGCCTGGCCAACCTGGTGAAACCCGTTTCTACTAAAAATACAAAAATTAGCTGGACATGGTGATGGGCACTTGTAATCCCAGCTCCTCGGGAGGCTGAGGCAGGAGAATCACTCGAACCCGGGAGGCGGAAGTTGCAGTGAGCCGAGATCTCACCATTGCACTCCAGCCTGGGCGACAAAGCCAGACTCTGTTTTTTTTTTTTTCTTTGTTTTGTTTTTAAAGAAAGCTTTCACATATATTTTATAATCAGGCAGCTACCTAGCTAGGTCACCTCTTACTCCCTGATGTTTAAATTTTCTGATGACCTGCAGGAACAACGGACAGAAGTTGGAAAAACCCCAACTTCAAATAATTCATGTGTTTTTCTGTCTTTTTTTTTTTTTTTTTTTTTTTAATGCTGGACCGAACGTATTACCATTTGTGTTCTGATTAGCAAACGCCCCGCTAATGGAGTTAGCATCTGTGTTTCATAAGCAAACCCTCCCTTCTTACTGCAGAGCTAAACACATAGGAAATTAACAAAATCTGTGACCCCACAACTAGCAATTCATAAATTCATTAGATTAAAAAAAAAACAGGCAAGCAACACAGCCATCCAGCCATCCTGTTAATAGGTTTTTCTTCTAATGTCTAATTTACATTTCTGCCTGCCCTGGTTAAGATATTACTTCATTACTTTTTTTAATTTTTTTCCTAAATTAGAGAAATTTTAATGACTTCTCTTATTCATTCTTTCCATATGTAAGTAGTTATGTTTCTTACAAATGGAAATGAGACCTCGAAATTACCACAAATGGGGCCAAGCTGCACAGTCCATGTGTTCCTATTTGAAGACGGCCAAGCTGCCCCCTCAAATTACTGTTAACCCTCCTGTCCATTGAATAGATGGCCCTAATAGGTGGGCTTTGAAAGTGGCTCTTGTTAAATTTATTTGGGACCGCTGAGAACACGCCAGTCCAGCTTCAGCAAATGAGCTCTGATAATATTAACCACCTGGTAAGCCCTGGCCCCCAGGGAACCCTGCGTGGCTGCATCTGACCTCTGGCCCCTTGGCCTTCTGATCCCAGGGCTCAATTCAGACAAGAAGGCGATTCTGAGAAAAAACACCTGTTGGCGTCGCTGACCCCAGAGTCAGGGTTTGGAGGGAAGGGCCTCCGGGTCTTCAGCACAGGTGTTTCCTCCAGCAGGTCCAGGGAGTTTGGGAAGCCACTGGGATGAGGAGGGAGCCGGGCAGCACCGTGTCAGGCAGAGGACGGCACCTTCCACGTCCCAGAACTCTGGGGCACTCCATGGCGGGACAAGATGTGGAAAGGAGGGATTATTCCAGGCTCTACAGAATATCTCATGGACACAGCTTCATGGCTGTGCTTCTGCTAGGCAAAAAAGTGAGAGAAAACACAAGAATAAAACAGAACAACCTGCAGGTGGACACAAGGTTAAGACCAACCTTCCTTCCAAAAATGCCTTAGATTAAGACCAACCTTCCTTCCAAAAATGCCTTAGATTAAGACCAACCTTCCTTCCAAAAATGCCTTAGATTAAGACCGACCTTCCTTCCAAAGATGCCTTAGATTAAGACAAACCTTCCTTCCAAAAATGCCTTAGATTAAGAGCAACCTTCCTTCCAGAAATGCGTTAGATTAAGACCAACTTTCCTTCCAAAAATGCCTTAGATTAAAACCAACCAACCTTCCTTCCAAAGATGCCTTAGATTAAGATCAACCTTCCTTCCAGAAATGCGTTAGATTCAGACCAACCTTCCTTCCAAAAATGCCTTAGATTAAGACCGACCTTCCTTCCAAACATGGCTTAGATTAAGAGCCAGCTTCCTTCCAAAAATACCTTAGATTAAGACCAACCTTCCTTCCAGAAATGCCTTAGATTAAGACCGACTTTCCTTCCAAACATGGCTTAGATTAAGAGCAAACTTCCTTCCAAAAATGACTTAGATTAAGACCAACCTTCCTTCCAAAGATGCCTTAGATTGAGACCAACTTTCCTTCCAGAAATGCCTTAGATTAAGACCAACTTTCCTTCCAGAAATGCCTTGGTTTAAGACCAACCGTCCTTCCAAAAATGCCTTAGATTAAGACCGATCTTCCTTCCAAAAATGCCTTAGATTAAGACCAACCTTCCTTCCAAAAATGCCTTAGGTTAAGACCAACCTTCCTTCCAAAAATACCTTAGATTCAAACCAACTGTCCTTCCAAAAATGCCTTCGATTAAGACCAACCTTCCTTCCAAAGATGCCTTAGATTAAGACCAACCTTCCTTCCAAAAATGCCTGAGCAACGACCCTCAGCTACTCAAGGACAGTGAACGATGAAAAGGTGTATGCCAGATTGCAGGGAGAAACCCCAGAAAGTCGATGATGTGCATATTAATTGCAGAGTGCAGGTAGGTTCCCAAAACAGGGGACACTGGAAATCTATATCTATTGTAGAGTGTAGGTGGGTGCCAAGATGGTGGTCACTGGGTTTCTCTATTGTACAGTGTAGGTGGATCCCCTGATGGAGGACGCTGAGTGTGTCTATTGTAGATTGTGGATCTACAATAGAGTGTGGGTGGATCCCCAGATGGGTGTGTCTATTGTAGAGTGTAGGTGGATCCCCAGATGGGTGTGTCCATTGGAGAGTGTAGGTGGATATCCAGATGGGTGTGTCTATTGTAGAGTGTAGGTGGATCCCCAGATGGAGGACACTGAGTGTGTCTATTGTAGAGTGTAGGTGGATCCCCCAGATGGAGGACGCTGAGTGTTTCTATTGTAGAGTGTAGGTGGATCCCCAGATGGGTGTGTCTATTGTAGAGTGTAGGTGGATCCCCAGATGGAAGATGGTGAGTGTGTCTATTGTAGAGTGTAGGTGTATCCCCCAGATGGAGAATGGTGAGTGTGTCTCTTGTAGAGTGTAGGTGGATCCCCCAGATGGAGGATGCTGAGTGTTTCTATTGTAGAGTGTAGGTGGATCCCCAGATGGAGGACGCTGAGTATTTCCATTGCAGAGTGTAGGTGGATCCCCAGATGGAGGACGCTGAGTGTTTCTATTGTAGAGTGTAGGTGGATCACCAGATGGGTGTGTCTATTGTAGAGTGTAGGTGGATCCCCAGATGGAAGATGGCGAGTGTGTCTATTGTAGAGTGTAGGTGTATCCCCCAGATGGAGGGCACTGAGTGTTTCTATGGTAGAGTGTAGGTGGATCCCCAGATGGAGGACACTGAGTGTGTCTATTGTAGAGTGTAGGTGGATCCCCAGATGGGTGTGTCTACTGTAGAGTGTAGGTGGATCCCCAGATGGAGTATGGTGAGTGTGTCTATTGTAGAGTGTAGGTGTATCCCCAGATGGAGGACACTGAGTATTTCCATTGCAGAGTGTAGGTGGATCCCCAGATGGAGGACACTAGGTGTGTCTATTGTAGAGTGTGGGTGGATCCCCAGATGGAGGATATTGAGTGTGTCTATTGCAGAGTGTAGGTGGATCCCAGATGGAGCACATTTGAGTTTGTTTATTGTAGTATGTAGGTGGATCCCTAGATGGAGGACATTGAGGGTATCTAGTGTAGAGTGTAGGTGGATCCGCAGATGGAGGACATTGAGTGTGTCTATTGTAAAATGTAGGTGGATCCGCAGATGGAGGACATTGACTGTATCTAGTGTAGAGTGTAGGTGGATCCCCAGATGGAGGACAGTGGGTGTATCTATTGTAAAGCGTAGGTGTATCCTCAGATGGAGGACATTGAGTGTGTCTATTGCAGAGTGTAGGTGGATCCCCAGATGGAGCACATTGAGTTGGTTTATTGTAGAGTGTAGATGCATCCGCCAGATAGAGCACATTGAGTTGGTTTATTGTAGAGAGTAGGTGGATCCCCAGATGGAGGACATTGAGTGTATATATTGTAGAGTGTAGGTGGATCCCCACATGGAGGACATTGAGTGTATCTATTGTGGAGTGTAGGAGGATCCCCAGATGGAGGACATTGAGTGTGCCTAGTGTAGAGTGTAGATGGATCCCCCCGATGGAGGACATTGAATGTATCTATTGCAGAGTGTAAGTGCATCCCCAGCTGGAGGACATTCAGTGTATCTACTGTAGAGTGTTGGTGTATCCCCCAGATGGAAGACATTGGGTGTGTCTAGTGTAGAGTGTAGGTGGATCCCCAGATGCAGGAGACTCGTTATTTCTATTTTACAGTGTAGGTTAGATGTCTCTTGTTGTGCTCACTGGATATTTCTTTGTAGAGTGTAGCTTGCTTCTCCAGGCAGTGAACATGGGCATTTTCTCAGGTAAAGGTTATGTTACAATGTCAGTGTGTACTGGGCTGTGGGACACTGGCTGATTCCATGACAGCCGTCTGTTTGGCCTTGATTGTGCTTAGGTGGCTGAATTTTGCCCTTTCTGAAGGTGTCTTCCATATCTGTCACAGGTGTCTCTTCTGAGCCTCGTCTGTGCTAGTTTGGCATCACCTGGAACAGCCCCTCTGTTTCCAGAGCAGCCTCCTAGGCTTTCCAGTGTGGCCATTGCAGCTGACATGGAGCTCCAAATCCCATTCCTCATTTTTGTTCACAGGCTGCATTGTGAAAGACACAGGTTTAATCTCTCTTTTATTTATGGAGGGTCTATGGTGAAACAGGGTCAGAGGGTGGGAACCTAACCTGCTTAAATCCTTCCTGTAATTCCTTCCTTCCTTCCTTCCTTCCTTCCTTCCCTCCCTCCCTTCCTCCATCCCACCCTTCCTTCCTTCCCTCCCTCATTCTTTCCTTCCCTTCCTTCTCTCTTTCCTTCCTTCTTTCCTTCCTTCCCTCCCTCTCTCATTCTTTCTTTCCCTCCCACCCTTCCTTCCTTCCCTCCCTCCTTCCCTCCTTCTCTTCCTCCCTCTTTCCCTTCCTTCCTTCCCTTCCTTCCTTCCTTTCCTTCCATCCTTCCCCCTTCCTTCCTCCCTCCCTCCCTTCTTTCCTTCCTTCCTTCCTTCCCCCACTTTTTTTTCTTTGACGGAGTCTCACTCTGTGGCCCAGGCTGGAATGCAGTGGCACAACCTTGGCTCACTGCAACTTCTGCCTCCCAGGTTCCAGCAATTCTTCTGCCTCAGCCTCCCGAGTAGCTGGGACTACAGGCGCCCGCCACCACGCCTGGCTAATTTTTGTATTTTCAGTACAGATGGTGTTTGGCCATGTTGGCCAGGCTGGTCTTGAACTCCTGACCTCAAGTGATCCGCCCGCCTCGGCCTCCCAAAGCGCTGGGATTACAGGCGTGAGCCACTGCACCTGGCTGAGAGACATTTTTAATCTCTTTTTTATTCATAGAGTATCTATGGTGAAACAGGGTGATGGGGTGGGAACCTAACCTGCTTAAAACCTTCCAGAAATTTCTATCTACACAGATTCCCCAAGGTCACGCTCATACACTGGACAGGGCTGCTGCCTCCTTGTTCACTGGGGACTGGCATCACACTGCCTCACCTGGTAGGGACCTTCCTATGACCCCGGGCACAAACCTTCCATTTCTGGCATCCTCCAAGACTCTGGCATGCTCAGATATTAAACAGCCAATTTTGGACCATTAAAATAAAAAAAAAGAGGGAGGGGAGAGGAGAGGGGCGGGTGGCTGTGAATGTACTTAGGGAATTCAGCCTGGTCCTGTCAAAAATCATTTCTGATTTGGCCATCGAGAGCTTTCAGGGCCACATGGCTCCCCATCACTCTGGCTGAGACGGAGCTTCTGTGTTTTGTTCCAGATGTGAAAGATCATCTTAGCAGGGCGAAGATCCTCATTAAGGCAACCAGATTCTTGAAGCAAAATAAAAAAGAAAAAACAAGAGAGAGAGAGAGATTATTGGCAACGCCAACAACGCTAGCAATTACCTTCATCTTTCATCCAGCATTTTGGCAAGCACAGGAACTCACATCTGAAATCCATCGCCACAGCCTATCATCTTATCAAAACCTGGTGCCATCAGGAGGCACATTCATGCTGCTGTGTTTTTAAGGTTTAAACAATTTGCAATGTATTTCAGAGATGACTGAGATGCAAACGGAGGGAACACAGGTTTTGTGAGTCAGTCCCTCACTTTTCTCTTGCTGTACATTGAGAACAAGTGAAATCCATTGCTTTCACCCTGCTGGAAGCAAATCCAACTCATCACTTCACATAACGCTGTGGGTATGATTCCTGCCACAGCTGATCAGCGGGTCCTGGGGTTGACGAGGCTCCATCAGCCCCAATTAGCAGTGAGGATGTCAACTTGTCAAGTATTTTTAAGGCTAGGAAGCTGCAGACAACCCTTACCAATTTCTCTGGGAAGCCAGGGGCTTGGATGCCCTCCCCTCTGCAACATCTGTACTTTATAGAGTAAGTTAATGTGAAGGCAAATGCTGGGCACTCAGGAAGCTGGGCAGGCAATTTTTTAAGATTATTCCCTGGGGAATCTAAAAGGACAACACCATCGCTGCTTTTCAGAGAAACTCCAGGCTTTTCTGCTGGCAAAATAACAATTAAATGGAAACAGGATAATGAATCATCCCATTTCAATGAGGTTGCCAGTGATGCCTGTTTTAGAGAAAGGCTCTCTGGCTGCCAGGCTACTGGGCTCTCTGTCTGTTCTGCAGGGTTAGAGCTGGGTACCTCCTTTCGGTAATTGTTCTTGCCAATGGAAGGCTAGCAAAGAGGCCCTCAAAGGGTGGAAACGACCCTAAAAGGCCCACATCTCCATGCAGGGGAGCTGGAGAATATGAAGGAGAACTGAGGGTGTTCAGACGTTCAAAGGCCATATACTCCCAAATCCCTGGACACCAGTGAGTTTTTGGGAGTGCATCCAGGACCTGTGTTCCACTCTCTGTGACACACATTCTGGAAATGGATGGTTCTCACCAGGGGAGAAAGTATACTGAATGGCTGGGCCACCCCACCCCGTTTTTTTTTATTTTTATTTTTTGTGGATGGAGTCTCATTCTGTTGCCCAGCTGGAGTACAGTGACACGATCTCGGCTCACTGCAACCTCTGCCTCCTGGGTTCAAGCGATTCTCCTGCCTCAGCCTCCTGAGTAGCTGGGATGATAGGCACCTGCCACCATGCCCCGCTAATTTTTTGTATCTTTAGTAGAGATGGGGTTTCATCATGTTGGCCACACTGGTCTGGAACTCCTGACCTCAGGTGATCTGCCTGCCTCAGCCTCCCAAAGTGCTGGGATTACAGGCATGAGCCACTGTGCCTGGCCTTTTTTTTTTTTTTTTTTTTTTTTTTTTTTTTTTTTTTGGAGATAGAATCTTGCCCTGTCAACCAGCCTGGAGTGCAGGGGCGTAATCTTGGCTCACTGAAACCTCCGCCTCCTGGGTTCAAGCAATTCTCCTGCCTCAGCCTCCCAAGTAGCTGGGATTACAGGTGCATGCCACCATGCCTGGCTAATTATTTTTTTCTAATTTTAGTAGACAGGGGGTTTTCACCATGTTGGCCAGGCTAGTCTCGAACTCCTGATCTCAGGTGACCCTCCTGCTTCAGCCTCCCAAAGTGCTGGGATGACAGGCGTGAGGCACCTCTCCCAGCTTCTCATCCCAGTTTCTGTAAGGACATTCTGGAAACCACACAGAACTCAGTGTCATCCTGCAATTTCTTACTTACCTGAGTGGACTGCTTTGGACACTTGCTGTTTTCACAGTGTGGACCTGGAAGGGACTCCTGAGTCTAACACAGACTCCAGCCACCCGGGTCCCTCGGAGTCACCAGCGCTGGCACAGGTCTGAGTTGAGCATCATTGCCCGCATCCCAGGTGAGTATCTGCACTGGGTGACAGGTTCTAATAATGTGTGGCTGGGCTCCACTCATTCCCTCTGGGCTCATTACTGCAAAGTATTATTCACCAGTTAGCAAATTGAAAGTAGAAAAGGTGGCCAGGTGTGGTGGATCATGCCTGTCACCCCAGCACTTTGGGAAGCTGAGGCGGGCAGATCACAAGGTCGCGAGTTTGAGACCAGCCTGGCCAACATGGTGAAACCCCATCTCTACTAAAAACACAAAAATTAGCCAGGTATGGTGGCAGGTGCCTGTAATCCCAGCTACTCGGGAGGCTGAGGCAGAAGAATTGCTTGGACCCGGGAGGTGGAGGTTGCAGTGAGCAGAGACCTTGTCACTGTACTCCAGCCTGGGTGACAGAGCTGTCACCTGGCCTCCTTAATATCCAAATGGGAAGCTGAAAACAATTTTCCATCCCACACATACTCCTCCTGCAGTATCTCCCCAGCTTTTGTGGGGTGGATGGGCAGTGGGGAGCCAGTCATATTTTAAGCAAAGGGGTCCAGAGCCATGTTTGTGACAGGAAAGCCCACCTCTGCAACTGCCCAGATGTTGCAACACTTCCCAGACATTGACCTCTACGGTGATGGAGCTGCCAAGCTGGCAAGCAGGATTCACACCTAGCAGCTTTGCAAAGTGCTGGGTTAATGTATTTTTCATGATATATTGTTTGTTTTTGTTTTGTTTTTTTTGAGACAGAGTCTTACTCTGTCGGTCAACCTGCAGAGTGCAGTGGTGCAATCTCAGCTCACTGCAGCCTCTACCCTCCAAGTTCCAGCGATTCTCCTGCCTCGCTGGGATTCTCCTGAATAGCTGGGATTACAGGCCTCCACCACCATGCCCAGCTAATTTTTGTATTTTTAGTAGAGATGGGGTTTCACCACGTTGGCCAGGCTGATCTCGAACTCCTGACTTCAGGTGATCCGCCCGCCTCAGCCTCCCAAAGTGCTGGGATTACAGGTGTGAGCCACCACATCTGGCCCATGATATATGTGGTTTTTTTGTTTCTTTGTTTGTTTGTTTTGAGACGGAGTCTCACTCTGTCGCCCAGGCTGGAGTGCAGGGGCGCGATCTAGGCTCACTGTAAGCTCCTCCTCCTGGGTTCATGCCATTCTCCTGCCTCAGCCTCCTGAGTAGCTGGGACTACAGGCACCCGCCACCACGCCCAGCTAATTTTTTTTTTTTGTATTTTTAGTAGAGACGGGGTTTCACCGTGTTAGCCAGGCTGGTCTCGATCTCCTGACTTCACGATCTGCCCACCGTGGCCTCCCAAAGTGCTGGGATTGCAGGCTTGGCCTCTGTGCCCGGCCTATGTGTTTTTAAGGAGGCCGGCCTGAGTGTAGTCTTCCTTGTTGAAATGTGTCTCTAAGCAGGTTCCTGGCTCCTGGACTTTCTGGGGCAGGATCTCCACCCTGTCCCTGGGCAGCCCAGGGGCTGACCCGGAAACTGTGAATTCAGCATGCTCAGCAAAGCCTGCAAAGCCATCCTCTTCTGAACAAAGTTCAGACTTCGATTCCCCTGTTCTTAGATGTCAGGCATAGAGCACAGCCTTGTTAACCACAGTCACAGTTTCATACTGAATTGTTACAAATTAGTACTTATTCATCCTGCATAACTGCAACTTGGTATTTTTAACCAACACCTCTTCATTTCCTCCTGCTGACGATCAGCGTATATCCATAGAAAATCATCACATTGGCCGGGCGCGGTGGCTCACATGTGTAATCCCAGCACTTTGGGAGGCCGAGGCGGGTGGATCACGAGGTCAGGATGCAAGACCATCCTGGCTAAAATGGTGAAACCCTGTCTCTACTAAAAATACAAAAAATTAGCCAGGGGTGGTGGCGGGTGCCTGTAGTCCCAGCTACTGGGGAGGCTGAGGCAGGAGAATGGCGTGAACCTGGGAGGTGGAGCTTACAGTGAGCCCAGATCATGCCACTGCACTCCAGCCTGGGTGACAGAACGGGACTCCATCTCAAAAGAAAGTAAAAGAAAATCATCACATTCTGATATATGTGTTTTTTTTTTTTTTTTTTTTGAGATGGAGTCTTGCTCTGTCGCCAAGTCTGGAGTGCAGTGGCACGATCTCGGCTCACTGAAACCTCCACCTCCCGAATTCAACCGATTCTCCTGCCTCAGCTTCCCAAGTGGCTGGGACTAGAGGTGCACACCGCCACGCCCAGCTAATTTTTTGTATTTTTAGTAGAGACCGGGTTTCACCGTGTTGCCCAGGCTGTTCTTGAACTCCTGAACTCAGGCAATCCGCCTGCCTCGGCCTCCCAAAGTGCTGGAATTACAGGCTTGAGCCACCGCGCCGGGCCTATGTGTTTTTAAGGAGGCCAGCCTGAGTGTGGTTTTCCTTGTTGAAATGTGTTTCTAAGCAGGTTCCTGGCTCCTGAACTTTCTGGGGCAGGGTCTCCACCCTGTCCCTGGGCAGCCCAGGGGCTGACCCAGAAACCGTGAATTCAGCATGCTCAGAAAAGCCTGCAAAGCCATCCTCTTCTGAACAAAGTTCAGATTTCAATTCCCCTGTTCTCAGATGTCAGGCATGGAGCAGAGCCTTATTAACCATGGTGACACTGTTTCATACTGAATTGTTACAAATTAGTACTTGTTCATCCTGCGTAACTGCAACTTTGTATTTTTAACCAATACCTCTTCGTTTCCTCCTGCTGATGATCAGGGTATATCCATAGATAATCATCACATTGGCCGGGTGCAGTGGCTCACACATGTAATCCCAGCACTTTGGGAGGCCAAGGTGGGCAGATCACGAGGTCAGGATATGAGACCATCCTGGCTAAAACGGTGAAACCCTGTCTCTACTAAAAATACAAAAAATTAGGTGGACATGGTGGTGGGTGCCTGTAGTCCCAGCTACTGGGGAGGCTGAAGCAGGAGAATGGCGTGAACCCGGGAGGCAGAGCTTGCAGTGAGCCGAGATTGTGCCACTGGACTCCAGCCTGGGCGACAGAGCAAGACTCCATCTCAAAAAAAAAAAAAAAAGAAAAAGAAAAAGAAAAAAGAAAATCATCACATTCTAATTTTTTTTTTTTTAATTGAGAAGGAGTTTCACTCTTGTCGCCAAGGCTGGAGTGCAGTGGCACAATCTCGGCTCACTGCAATCCCCACCTCCCAAATTCAAGCAATTCTCCTGCCTCAGCTTCCTGAGTAGCTGGGACTACAGGCGCACGCTGCCACGCCCGGCTAATTTTTTGTGTTTTTAGTAGAGACGGGGTTTCACCGTGTTGCCCAGGCTGTTCTCGAACTCCTAAACTCAGGCAATCAGCCTGTCTCAGCCCCCCAAAGTGCTAGGATGACAGGCGTGAGCTACCGTGCCCAGCAAAATATGCAATTTTTAAACAGTCAATTAGACCTCAATAAAGCTGGGGGATGGTGGGGGGGAAGAAATACAGAAATACATTCCCCTTCCCCAGAACCAAGGACAAAGCCTTGCAGACCTAAGGCTGCAGGTTAGACCCTCGACTCATGGAGGGGCTACTTCAGAATTGCTCACAAAAAAAGGCTGTGGGACCGGGCATGGTGACTCAGGCCTGTCATCCCAGCACTTTGGGAGGCTGAGGTGGGCACATCCCCTGAGGTCAGGAGGTCGAGACCAGCCTGGCCAACATGGTGAAACCCCCATCTCTATTAAAAATACAAAAAAAATAGCCTGGCGTGGTGGCGGGTGCCTGTCATCCCAGCTACTCAGGAGGCTGAGGCAGGAGAATCGCTTGAACCCAGGAGGTGGAGGTTGCAGTAAGCCGAGATGGTGCCATTGCACTCCAGCCTGGGCTGCAGAGCGAGACTCCATCTCACATACACACAAAAAGGCTGTGGGGAGGCAGATAATTTGTAACAATTCAATCCTGCAGCTGTCCACCTGCAAAAGCATGGAATGGTATTTGATGAAGCCTTTTTTTTTTTCTCTTCAGATGGTGTCTCGCTCTGTTACCCAGGCTGGAGTGCAATGGCACAGTTTTGGCTCAGTGCAACCTCCGCTTCCCGGGTTCAAGTGATTCTCCTGCCTCAGCCTCCTGAGTAGCTGGGATGACAGGCACCCACCACCACGCCTGGCTCATTTTTGTATTTTTAGTAGAGATAGGGTTTCACCATATTGGTCAGGCTGGTCATAATTAACGTCTTGTTGGGTTTAACTCGAAATGCAAAAATGTTGAGTCTGTACAGCCTATATTTGTAGGTTTATTGCAGTTCACTTCCTTTGGCTGCTAGACCACACATATCTCATGGCAAACTCCAGAAAAAAAAAAAAGACAGAGAAAATAAACAAAAACAAAAACAGAGTTTCCACCATTCCATCATTCCCCTTCTTTATTCATTCTGTTTGGTGCCTTAAAAAAAATCATTAAAGAAAACATATATAAAATGTAGATTTACCGTTGACGTTTTTAATTTGTACTCAAGACACTCATCTGCTCAGCGCACACTGTAGTGAAAGACACCGTCTGCTGTAACTTAAAAAAAGTGTGTCTGGGCTGGGTGCGGTGGCTCATGCCTGTATTCGCAGCACTTTGGGAGGCCGAGGCGGGCGGATCACAAGGTCAGGAGATAGAGACCAGCTTGGCTAATACGGTGAAACCCCGTCTCTACTAAAAATACAAAAAATTAACTGGGCGTGGTGGCGGGCGCCTGTAGTCCCAGCTATTCAGGAGGCTGAGGCAGGAGAATGGAATGGCGTGAACCCAGGAGGTGGAGGTTGCAGTGAGTCGAGATCGCACCACTGCCCTGCAGCCTGGGCAACAGAGTGACAGAGCGAGACTCTGTCTCAAAAAAAAAAAAAAAAAAAAGTCTGCCAAGGAGTTTTGCTTCACCCATGAAAGGAAGAAAATGGTCCAGGTAAAACGGCCATCGGGATGTAACAAAAAATTGTCAAAGATCACACCCTATAGAGGTGGCTGATTCGATACAACAGCCAGTGAACTTTTTGATGACAAATATTGCAGACTGCAAGGGACACTTCTTGTTCACGGAAATAGAAATAAAGCATGGTGTCTGCGCCCGGCTTTCTGCTGTAAGCTGAAGTATTTCACGGCAGCAGGAATTCGGCAACCCACCGTTTACACTCCACCCTTTAAAACGGCTGAGTGGGGTGGGGACCTGCCTTTGGGGAGAAAAGCAAATTTTATTTAAGCCCCTGAAAGAGGAGTGGGTTGGCCAGGCGCGGTGGCTCACACCTCTAATCCCAGCACTTTGGGAGGCTGAGGTGGGTGGATCACTTGAGGTCAGGAGTTTGAGACCAGTCTGGCCAGCATGATGAAACCCCGTCTCTACTGAAAATACAAAATTAACCAAGCATGGTGGCACATGCCTGTAATCCCAGCTACTGGGGAGGCTGAGGCAGGAGAATAGCTTGAACCCGGGAGGCGGAGTTTGCAGTGAGCCAAGATCATGCCATTGCACTCCAGCCTGGGTGACAAGAGCAAAACTCTGTCTCAAAAAAAAAAATAAAAATAAAAATAAAGAGTTGATCTCCTAGGAATTAACACCACAGTGGTGATTACCAGAAGCTGGGGAAGGGAGGGAGAAAGAAGGGATGGAAAGAGGTTGGTCCACGTGTACAAAGTTACAATTAAATAGGACTAAATTACATAGTTTTATTTCTCCTCAGGGTGACAATATTTAACAAGAATATATTGAATATTACAAAATAGTCCAAAGAGAGGATTTTCTTGGAGGGAAGTGTGGGAATGGGGTGAAGGATAAAGGACAACAAATTTGATACAATGTATAGTGTTCGGGTGTTGGGCGCACCACGTTCTCACAAATCTCCATTGAATAACTTACTCATGTAATCAAATACCACCTGTACTCCAATAACTTATGGAAAAATAAAGTTTTTTTAAAAAGATACATATTGCAGAGCATGGTGGCTCATGCCTGTAATCCCAGCACTTTGTGAGGCTGAGGGAGGTGGATCACTTGAGGTCAGGAGTTCAAGACCAGCCTGACCAGCATGATGAAACCCCGTCTCTATTGAAAATACAAAATTAACCAGGCATGGTGGCACACGCCTGTAATCCCAGCTACTTGGGAGGCTGAGGCAGGAGAATCGCTTGAACCTGGGAGGCGGAGGTTGCAATGAGCCAAGATCATGCCATTGCACTCCAGCCTGGGTGACAAGAGCGAAACTCTGTCTCAAAAAAAAAAAAAAGGCGTATTCCTCAGCCACTGGAAAATGAGATTTCTGAGCAGCTGGATCTGATAATTACCATGAGGTGTCATTACATGATATACACGTGCTTGGAAACATTATATGTCATAAATGTGTACAATCATTATGGAGTTTTTTTCTTGAGACAGGGTCTTGTTCTGTTGCCTAAGCTGGAGTGTGCAGTGATGCAATCATGGCTCAGTGCAGCCTCAGCCTCCTGGACTCAAACCATCCTTCCACCTCAGCCTCCCCAGTAGCTGGAAATACAGGTCTGCACCAGTCGGTCCAGCTAACTTTTGTACTTTTTTTTTTTAAGAGATGGGCTCTTGCTATGTTGCCCAGGCTGGTCTTGAACTTCTGGCCTTGTGATTCTCCCACCTCAGCCTCCCAAAGCGCTGGGATTACAAGCGTGAGCCACTGTGCCTGATCCGAACGATGATTCTTAAAAATAAAATAAAACTTTAGAAGAGAAGAAAATCTAATGGTGGTTTTTGTCTTTTCATTGGCTCTGTGTTACTTTGTAGCTGCAATTTTTCTTTCCTTCATTAAGTCAGCTCCAAATTTGCAAACTCAAGTGAAGGGTAAGTGAGTTTTCTGTGTATCTTCTTGGCATGGGGTGGTGAGTGTGTGTACGTGTGTGTGTGTGTGTGTGTGTGTGTGTGTATTTGTATGTCCAGGGTTCCTCCACATCCCTGAAGAGACTTGGGGCTCCTTAATATTCATATAATTTCTATTTTGAGCAGAAAGAGGAAAAGTCAACGTTTTGGAAACTCCAAACTCCACCAGGGGCTTGGCTGAAACAGGTGTGTGTCGTTTCTCCGACCAGCCAGCTCGCCTGCGAATCTCAGAACTTATGTTAATGAGAGTTGCCTGCCCACAGCTCTTCTACGAATAATGTTTTTGTATGTAAAGGAGAAGCAAAAACATTTTTTTGACCTCTTGGAGCACGAAAATCAATAAGAAGTTGATAAAGCAAAGTCTGTGCCTGCTGAAAATAAAACAAGTGTGGTTTATTTACCCACCGAATCCTTCATGTTGTCAGACCTGCATCGAGATGATTTATAGACCAACACCCCACAAAATCATTTAAAGCAGATTAGATTCCTAGGACAATCCTCTCTAATATGACAAGCTGATAGAAGCTGACAGGTAACTAGGTTGTTCAGGATGGCAAGCCAGTCCCAGAAATTCTGATTAAATTAAAATATTAATGGTACCACTGGGAGAGGAAGATTGAGTTGAGGTGGGCGAATTCTGTGAGGACCGAGGTGCAAACACCAAGTCACAGTCGCTGTGCTGGAAGCAGAAGCCTGGGGGTGCCAGAGGAAGTTACCTTTGCTAAATCCGAAAGCAGGGCCTGCATTGCGGTGCTGGGGGCAGGGCGGGGACAACGCACCTGCCAGGCTCAGAAGGGAACACGGAGCTTCCCTAATCACCTCCTCTCTCCTGCAGCTGCCAAGGTGATGGCCGGAGACCCTCATCTCTGCAGCTCTTAATTCTCCAGTATCCTCTCCCATGCCCTCTGCAAATGCCCATTTGCAGGGCACTTTAACCCAATCTGAAATTGAGCCTCCAGCACCATGACTGTGTACAGACTCTCTAGGAAACTGTCTTGGGCCGGCTGGATGAAAGCTTATTGCTGTGTGTGTGTAGTGTGTGTGTGTGGTTTTGTTTTTTCCCTGCAGAGAAAAATGCAAAGAATCTTGCCCCGGCCACAGGAAAAGGAGATTCCTGAGCAGTGTACCTTTCTTTCTTTCTTTCTTTCTTTCTTTCTTTCTTTCTTTCTTTTTTCTTTCTTTCTCTTTCCTTCCTTCCTTGCTTCCTTCCTTGCTTCCTTCCTTCTTTCTTTCTTTCTTTCCTTCCTTCTTTCTTTCTCTATCTCTCCTTCCTTCCACCCTTCTTTCTTCCTTTCTTTCTCTCTCTCCTTCCTTCTTTCTTTCTCTCTCTCCTTCTTTAGTTCTTTCTCTCTCTTTCTTTCTGTCCTTCCTTCCTTTCTTCCTTCCTTCGCTTTCTTTCTTTCCTTCTCTCTCTCTTTCTTTCTCTTTCTTTCTCTCTCTCTCCCCTTCCTTCCTCCCTCCCTCCCTCCCTCCCTCCTTTCCTTCCTTCCTTCCTTCCTTCCTTCCTTCCTTCCTTCCTTCCTTCCTTCCTTCCTTCCTTCCTTCCTTCCTTTTCTCTCTCTCTCTTTCCGGCTGGCTGGGTGGCTTGGCTGGCTTGGCTGGCTGGGTGGATTGGCTGGCTGGCTGGCTGGTTTGGCTAGCTGGCTGCCTTGCCTGGCTTGGCTGGCTGGGTGGATTGGCTGGCTGGCTTGGCTGGCATGGCTGGCTGGGTGGCTTGGCTGGCTTGGCTGGCTGGCTTGGCTGGCTAGGCTGGCTTGGCTGGCTGGCTGGCTTTGGCTGGGTGGCTTAGCTGGCTTGGCTGTCTGGGTGGCTTGGCTGGCTTGACTGACTGTGTGGCCTGGCTGGCTTGGCTGGCTTGGCTGGCTGACTGGCTGGCTTGGCTGGCTTGGCTGACTGGCTGGCTTGGCTGGGTGGCTTGGCTGGCTGGGTGGCTTGGGTGACTTGGCTGGCTTGGCTGGCCGGGCGAGCTTGGCTGGCTTGGCTGGCTGGCTGGCTTTGGCTGGGTGGTTTGGCTGGCTTGGCGGGCTGGGTGGCTTGGCTGGCTTGGCTGGCTGGGTGTCTTGGCTGGCTTGGTTAGCTTGTCTGGCTGGGTGGCTTGGCTGCCTTGGCTGGCTGGGTTTCTTGGCTGGCTTGACTGGCCGGCTGGCTTGGCTGGCATGGCTGGCATGGCTGGCTGGCTGGCTAGGCTGGCTTGTATCGCTGGCTGGCTTTGGCTGGGAGGTTTGGTTGCCTTGGCTGGCTGGGTGGCTTGGCTGGCTTGGCTGGCCTGGGTGGCGGGGTGGCTTGGCTTGCCTGGCTGTCTGGCTGGCTTGGCTGGCTGGCTGGCTTTGGCTGGGTGGCTTGGCTGGCTTGGCTGGCCTGGGTGGCGGGGTGGCTTGGCTTGCCTGGCTGTCTGGCTGGCTTGGCTGGCTGGCTGGCTTTGGCTGGGTGGCTTGGCTGGCTTGGCTGGCTGGCAGGATTGGCTGGCTAGCTGGCTTGGCTGGCTTCGCTGGCTGGGTGGCTGGCTGGCTTGTCTGGCTGGGTGGCTTGGCTGGCTTGGCTGGCTGGGTGGCTTGGGTGGCTTGGATGGCTTGGGTGGCTTTGCTGGTTGGCTGGCTTGGCTGGCTTGGCGGCTTGGGTGGCTTGGCTCGCTTGGGTGGCTTGGCTGGCTGGCTGGCTTGGCTGGCCGGCTGGCTGGCTTGGGTGGCTTGGCTGGCTGGCTGGCTTGGCTGGGTGGCTTGGCTGGCTGGGTCGCTTGCCTGGCTTGGCTGGCTGGCTGGCTTGGCTGGCTTGGCTGGCTGGCTGGCTTTGACTGGGTGGCTTGGCTGGCTTGACTGGCTGGGTTGGTTGGCTGGCTTGGATGGCTTGGCCGGCTGCGTGGCTTGGCTGGCTTGGCTGGCTGGGCCGGCCTGGCTGGCTTGGCCGGCTGGCTGGCTTGGTTGGCTTGGCTTGGCTTGGCGTGTGCGGCAGCCGAGGCTGGGGCTGTGACTTCTACAGAGTTTGGCGCGACGGGGTCATCCCTGCCCTCCCAGGGTCTGCCTGTGGGTCATGGGGAACATGGTTTGAGGCCCCTCCTGTAGCCACACAGCAGTGTGTTGCCGCGTGAGTGGTCTTGTCTGCAGGCTTTAGACTCAGCCGGGTCGTTTGTGCCACATGGGGTCTGCGCCGCCCCAGGGGCCGCATCTCTTTCAGCCACAGGATGTGCATCTTAGGGTTGCAGCAGACGGGGCTCCTGTGCCATGTGGGGTCCAACCCCTTGGCCTGAGCAAGGCGGCCAGTGGGCATTGTGCTGGTGACAACCTCCGGCCTCTGCTCCTTCCCCGGCTCTGAGTCATAAAGGCCTCCCAGTCCCACCTGGGAGCCGTGTCTCCTCTAGGAACTGCTGGGCATGGCTGGGTCCGGTCTGCCTCATTCCTGCATCTGATGCCCACCAGTTCTTCCCCAACTCCCCTGTTCTCTATCTCCCCCTTCTCCTCCATCTCCTCCGTCTCCCCCGTCCCCTCCGTCTTGCCCGTCTCCATTTCCTCCAACTCCCCCTTCTCCATGTCATGGCTGTCCAGGCTCCATCCCTCCACAGGCTCGGTCCCCCCCTTGTTCTGGGCAGGGCTCTGGGTGCCAGTCTGGTGCCAGTGCTGGGAGCCTGTGGTGCCCGTCACCCCTGCTCCACCTTGAGGAGCTGTGTCCTGTCCCACAAGGAGGTGCCCCGGGACCTCAGGGCTGCAAGCCATGGCTGGGTCCGGCTCTGCTTCATTCCTATCTGATGCCCCCTAGTTCTCCCCCATTTCCCCCTTCTCCATCTCCTCTGTGTCTCCCATCTCATGGCTGTCCAAGCCCCATCCCCTACCCAGGCTGGGTCCCCTCGTTCTGGGAAGCCTGTCTTGCCATGCCTATCCCTGCCACCCCTCAGGACAGCACTCTGGATGCTGGTCTGGTGCCAGTGCTGGGAGCCTGTGGTGCCCGTCACCCCTGCTGCACTTTGAGGAGCTGTGTCCTGTCCCACAGGGAGGTGCCCGGCGACCTCAGGGCCATGGCTGGCGTCGTTGCTGTGGAGTGGCTGTCACCTTTCATGGTCGTCCTGCAACAAAGCTCCTGCTGCTTCTGGGTGAACCTGGGGCTGCCCCCGTGAACACTCTTGGGTCTGACACGAAGGGACCCGTGAACACTCTTGGGTCTGACATGAAGGGACCCTGTGAGAGAGGGGTGGGGTGGGCTGGGTCCCTGTGTGGGGATCGCCAAGGGGTGATGGCCACGAAATGCCGGGGACCCAAGATTGTCATTCACAGAGGGTGAGGTGGGGATGCCAGAGGCGCCTCTGCCTGGAACACCCTGGCTTCTGTCCTAGCAGGACGCTGGATGCTGGCCACGGTGAGGATGATGCAGGTGCTTTTCTTGTGGGGTCCCTGGCCCACCTCACACGTGAGCTCTCAGGGAAATGGACCCCCAGAACACGTGGAGGGCACGACCGCTGGGCTCTGGGTCTCCCTGCAGCGCTGCCGTCCACGAGGACCCCCCACTTCTCCAGCAAAGGCGTGGGTGTGCACGCCCGGCCCTGGCACAGCCCAGAGAATCTGGGGCCGTGGCTGGGGAAGGACGGGGTGCTTGGGGAATGCAGTGGGTATGGGGATGTCGGAGGACACTCGGGCTGTGCAGGAGCCTCACCAGGGATGTGCGTGGGGGATGCTGTCTTTCGTTTCACAGCCCCAGGGAGGCTTCTGATGTCTCAGCCTTGAACCCTAATTGGGGGGCTCCTAGTGTCAGTGTGGGAAGCTGAGGGTCCCAGTCAGAGGTGAACCCCTCACTTCTGGCCCCTCACTCCCATGACCATGGGCTCCAGCTCATAGGTGTGTGTGAGGGGTGTCCTGAGGTGGTGTGGGGCAGACATGCTCTCCCAGATGGGCTCCCCGGAGCTTGGGGCAGGGTGGGCCCTGCAGGCCGTGGCTCCCAGTGTCACTTCCCTGCAGCAGCCACAGTCAGACTCTCCGGCCCTGCACCTGTCCTGTTGTTGGGGACCCTGACCCTTCGCAGACCCAGGTGGGGGCATCCGGGAATTCAGGGGAGCACCTGGTGACAGAGGACACCTTGGGGGCAGCAGCCATTTCCCTGGGAGGTGCGGCCAGTCTACCCACTGCCTGGAGCCCGCACCGTCTCTCCTCAGGGGTCATGGGACCACCCTGTGCATCCACCTCCTTCACAGCCACAGCTGCCAGTAGATTAACGGGGTGTGTGTGCTGCTCTTGGGGTGGTCCCGGCCCGGCCCGGCCCTGCCCTCCCCACCAAGTGCCCAGGGCCGCCCTGACCGACTGTGCCCTGCCCTGTAGATGCTGCCACCTCCCTTTCCTGGGGGAGCATTTTGTCTTGTGTGAGGACGGGGTCATTCCCATGGTCACCACCTGTGACCCTCCCCTGCCTGCAGAGGGAACAGAGCTGGGCCTGGGCTTATCCATGTCGGGTGCCCCTGGGGGACCTGGGGGCTCGTGGCCTCCCCTGCACACAGGGCTCCTCCTGGCGGGGCCTCCGAACCCCCTCATTTAGGTGTCGCTGCACGTGGCTCCCAGGTGTGGACGTCCCCACTCTGGCGAGGGCTCCTTCCTTCTGGGGTCGTTTGTGGAATGTGGCCTGGGTCCGTGGCTCTGGGAGGGAACAGCCCAAGGGTGGGGCCCCCCTGGCTGGGGAGGAGGCCCCGCAGAGAGGCCCAGCCTGCATGCCGATGCATCTGGCGTGGCCGCGGTCCCCCTCCAGCGCCGACGTTTGTAAATCCTGAAAGGAGCCATGCTGTGGCTGAGGGAGCCAAGCCCGTGACTGAAAAATCCTCCAAACATTCATTCAAAAATACAAGTGTGATCGCCAGAAACGCTTTTGTACATTTACACAAAACATTCATACAGGCCGTGGCGGAGGCTCCTGTCTAGGACTGGCGAGGCGCCCGGGAGCCGCCGGTCACCCTTGTGCCCACACAGACCCTTTCCAGAAAGACGCAGGCCCCGGAACTGAGGCCGGGTCAAGTCGGGAACGGCAAGTGCCGGAGGGTGTCAGTGTGGGAACCTGTCCTGTTCACGAGCGGCCCTACGTGTCCCCCGGGCACAGAGCTCTAGGCAGGTCCAGCCACAAACCCACAGCGGCAATCAACACGCTTCTGTGAATAAATAAAAATTCGTCATTCCATGAAACGCACTCATTTTCCACAAAAGACAACAGTTTTTACACAAGCGGCGGTGTCCCAGTGGTGGCCGTGGCACGTGTGGAGCGGCCCTGCGGCGGCGTTCTCATGGGTGCCGTCACAGTGGCTCCAGGTCCTCATCCCCGCATGTGTACTCGTACAGGTCCACGGCGCCCAGGGGTGAGGGCACCTCGAAGAAGGGCCTCTGGGCCAGCGGGGACCGCAGCGCGCTCAGCTTCTGCTCCACAGGTCTGAGCTCGGCCTCGAACCTGCAACGAGGGGATGGTGAAGACGTGGACAGCGGCGTGGAGCAGGCCCTGGGCCCTGTTTTCCGAGAAACGCAGGCTGCTCCGCAGCCAACCTCCAGCACGAGAAAGTCCCCTGAGCCGACCTTGAGCTCCAGCCGCTGACCCAGCAACAGGCTCCTGGCTGAGAAAGCCGGCTCCACCAACGCTCGGGGGAAGGGGCCAGCGGTGCAGGTGAAAACCCACCCAGGACGGGACGGAGCCCCAGGCATGAGGTGCACAGAGAGGAACCGGGCGGGCTGGTCTTTTCCCCAAAGCGACTCGACGGTGACTCTCAGAGGGCAGCCTCTGAGCTGCAAGGGGCCTGTGTTTACACAACTGGGTCATGGTGTCCACACAGGATTGGAGAACAAACGGGACCATGGTTTGGACAAATTCTCCCAAAGCACAGAAGCTCCTAGTGGAGGCCACCACTTCCATTCTGACCAGAACACACAGCAGTGCGAGGACTGGACGCGCACCTTCCGTTAAGGTCTCGGCAGTGACATCGGGCGCTACTCCGGGGAAACCGGCACGGCCACCGACAACACAGAGTCTCATAGAGATCCTGCGGGGACACCTCTGCTTTCCAAGATGCCCCCCACAGCCTGGCACTGAGCTCCCACTGCCGGAGCAGGCATGGACACGGTGAAGGCAGTCAACCCCAGTGTGGTGCTGGCCACTGGTCAGGTGTGGAGCAGAGGTGACAGACGGTGGTGGGGACAGGTGCACACCCATCCAGGCTATGTCTGGGGGACACAGCTGCCTCAGGGTGTCTGGCAGGAGAAGGCAGACTGGGAAGTTCTGGGGGAGTGGGGACCCAGAGGTGGGCTGCCAGGTCAGAGCCACTGTGCAAATAACTGACCACAAGGAGGACAGACACACAGGACAGACGGCCCAGGGTAAGAAATTTCCTCAGGAAAGGCTCTGGTAGAGGAATCACAGTTAGATGAACCAAAGCTTCAAATTCTACATTTTCATACATATATATATACATATATATATATATATGTATATATATACACAACTTTAGCAATAAAAAACAAGTAGACTTTAATACTCGTATACTTTATAATTCATTTTGGAACTGCCTCATTCTCCCTTTAGCTGGTCACTGTGCACCTCGTGTTCTCAGTCTCTCCACCAAAAAAAAAAAAATTCCTCAGGAAAGGCTCTGAGAGAGGAATCGTAGTTAGATGAACTAAAGCTTCAAATTCTACATATATATATATATATATACATATATATTTAGCAGTAAAAACAAGTAGACTTTAATACTCTTATACTTTATAATTCATTTAGGAAAAGAAGGAACACCTTTGCAGCTACTCCTGCTAAGTTACCAAGAGTTTTTTCAATACTAATCTTCACAATTCATATTCAAATACTAAGAATCCCTAATCCCTTTAAAAATACATTTGTATTTCCAATAATTTGATATAGACTCTCAAAAAGTCATTACATTTTGAGGGTAAAATCGAAACAACCTAAA
Source organism: Pan paniscus (assembly GCF_029289425.2). Taxonomy (NCBI): domain Eukaryota; kingdom Metazoa; phylum Chordata; class Mammalia; order Primates; family Hominidae; genus Pan; species Pan paniscus. The sequence continues at coordinate 37,124,835 of NC_073267.2, read as the reverse complement.
CATTAATGCCAAGTAATGAATATAATAGTTCACACATATTAAACAGTTAATTCATATGTGTAATACATTGTTATATATATATTTATACACAAAAACAAACATATATGTGTATAAAATCTCAACAAATCCGATAAGAATTATTAGAACTAGTAATTAGACACTGTTGTTCTACTTCTGTAACCCATGATCTTAAACCATTATAGAATAAACCTTAAAAGCAATCATTATTTTCAAAGACAATTTTGAAACTTGCCTTGTGCGAGTTAGTAAATAACTGTGCTCCTTGGTTTCCTCATCAGTTACATGGGTAGAACCTACACTGTTACATAAAGATTAGAGCAGTTAATAGATAGAATATTTTAGTATTTATAGATCTAGAATATAAAAAGGAATTAATAAGTTTTAAGGAGAAAAAATAAGGGAAAAATAGTCTCATTTTCAAGCCTACTAAACATAAAATGTTTCTTACATTTAATTCATACATGCAGGGTAGGTCACTATACTAAAAATAAAGCACATTTAATTTGAAATTTTAGAAAGGGTAGATTGTTCTTATTTAGAGAATTGCAATACATTTTAATTTGTGAGCAGGAGGTCATGGTGTTATTTAGAAACGGTGACAAGAAACTTTTTTTGGCTATTATAAATGGAAATGGAAAAAAAGAAAGAAAAGCCAAGAGTAGTCATTTGACTCCAACAAGTAGTTTTTAAAAACGATTTCATTTGATTATCAGCTTCAATTTCAAAGGTTATATATCTGATAAACAAAACACAAAGGAAAAGCTTGATAATTGACAAAACTCTGTAGTATTTCCTTTTTTTCATCTTTTTCCAGGTCAGATTCTTGCAAGCACTGGGAAATTAGTGTTTATTTAAGATTTAATGACAATGTTAATGCCACTGTCAATCTGTATTCTTTATCTAGAAAGGCAAATCTGATTTACATTAACCTGAACACCTTAATAACTAATTAAAATCTCAGCCTTCTGGCTAGGTTCTTAGACATTTATTCTGTTTAACTCAGCAACAAAATATTATTAGTCACTTTCTTTTGAGAAAGATGAGTCTAATTTATTGGTACTATTAGGGCATTTTATAATCTGCAACCTAATTAGCCTTAACAAAGTATTTTGTACTCAGCATGACTCAAATATTTTACTGAACTTACTGAAAAATAATGCTGCCATTGCATTTCCACTCTAATATACTGCAGTGATTTTGTGTTTGCACATATTTGTCCATGTCATATGTTTGCTTGAAAGAATGTAAAACAAAGAATGCATATAGATTATTAAAGAAATCCTCCCAAATTTGTTCACATATATTAGATCCTAAAACTAAATAGGTGTTTTTTTTCTGAATTGAAATAGATTAACAGAACATATTAACTGAAATAACTGTCATATTATTTATAATTCTTACCAGACACATGCAATTGAGCCTATGACCGAGGATGAAGACTCTATAAAGGACATCGCTCAAGTATACAATATGATTTTCTTTAATTTTGATCTGAAAGACTTGTTAATAGACAGACTGAAGTTCTGTCAAACAAATTGATTACATTTCTACTGGATTTCGGAAATATGTAGCATCTGTGATAAATTAAAGTACTTAATCATCACTTATTGTCTTTAGTGTACAATTTATTATATCTCTATTTTTATACCCCTCAAAGTATTTGCAAAATTAATAGAACTTTCTTAAGAATACAGTGACTGTCCTCAAAATCCACTTAAAATTGGTAGCCTCGAATTTATATTTCATCTACTCTTCCAAAATAATTATTGTATTGTTGGTTTTAAATCTAACATCTCACTATTTTCTATTTTATCATATGCTTTTCTGATGCATATTTTTTTTCTGCTTTATGTTGATTTTTATGATCTTTTTTTTCTTTATTAGGTTTTAGGTGTAACTCTTTTTATTTTCGTAGTTACTTCATAGTTCATAATATGCAGCTTTAACTTATCACAGTCTACCTTCAAATGATATTACATCACTCAGACTGATTTGTGAGTACAGAGAGACTGGGCAGGGACATATATGATGAATCAGAAGCACCTGACTCTTTTAAAAGGCTCACTAATCTTAGTAAAATAAACCCATACAGAAAATTCTTTTATTTTAAGGTGAGTAAACATGCACACACATGGCCCTTCAAGGTCATTCTGTCAGTCAGCCTTAATCCAACCCATGAGATACCAATTTGCCAGTTTATGATCATTGCCATAGAACAGTTTTTTAATTTTAAATTCTAAGTTTAAACTGAAGATTCAAAGGAGGTGGAACTAGCTTTCTTTTTGAGCAAGAAAATAACTCAATTAAATGTACTATGTCTCAAAATATGCAGTATACACACCATCATGAAAACGAGACAAGAGTAAATAAATTATGACATCTAGAAAATTAGGTAAGACACTGTTCAATAATGAGGCAAAATAGGATGTGAATGTCACCTACGCTATCAAATAGAGAGAAATGTGGGGTTTCATCGAATAAATCTGAAGTTGAATGTATAGAACATTATTTCAAATATGTCTTGATTTGTATCTAAACTTATATCCTATAAAATCATGCAGAATATGAGGAGTCATTATCTAATTTTAAGTAGGAAAAATATGAATCAGTACTAATAATAAAAACTAATAATTTACTCAATGCCAGGCAATGTTTCTAGTGTTTTACATTTTCAGAAAACAATTATGAGATAACTGTGAAGAAAACAATTCTTCACTTTTCAAGAAAGAAAACCAAAGTAATGAGAAACTAAGTAAGTGGCCCACCCAAGGTCGTATAGTTAAGAAATGACTAAGTTGTAGACCTTATAGACCTTAACATGTTTTATTTGTTTGCTTGTTTTGAGATGGCATCTCGCTCTGTCGCCCAGGCTGGAGTGCAGTGGCACAATCTCGGCTCACTGCAAGCTCTGCCTCCTGGGTTCATGCCATTCTCCTGCCTCAGTCTCCCAAGTAGCTGGGACTACAGGCGTCCACCACCACTCTCGGCTAATTTTTTTGTGTTTTTAGTAGAGACAGGGTTTCATCATATTAGCCAGGATGGTCTCGATCTCCTGACCTCGTGATCCATCTGCCTCGGCCTCCCAAAGTGCTGGGATTACAGGCATGAGCCACCACACCCAGGAGACCTTAACATGTTTTTAAGTAAAATGTATTATTTTTCATGTGTAATGTTTGCTCTGTCTCTCATATATACATAAAAATATAAATATAATCATGAAGAGAATTATAATAGCCAACTTTATATTTCAGAGATATTGGCTTGGCATTGCTTTCAGCAGGTATTTCGACATTAGCCTCTGGAGTGGAGTTGGGGACAGGTTGATTTCAATGTTTCAAAAATATATGAGAACTGTGAACCTATGTTAGTGGATTGCCTATTCGTGACTTCTAGTTGAACACTATCAAAATTGACAACTAAAAAAAAAATGAGAGAAAATGTTTATAGCACTTAAGAGGATAAATTAGTTTCTTTATGTCTAGATTTTATATTAAATAAAGAGCTTTCAGGAAAAGTAAATGACAGTTAATGATTTTGATTATAATCAGTCAGATTTTTTCCATATTTGAGCAAAAATTGTAATTGACTTATCCAGTGCTTTCAGTGTAGATTAGCTGAATCATCTAACTTATGTCATCTCTTATAAAAATATTGATTGAGATGAAAAATGAATACATGATTTATTTATCTTAAAACAGTTCTATGTTGATAATATAAAAAATACTGACAGTTTCATCTAAAATATGTTTGGATAAGCTACATTATATATGATTCATATCTTATGTATAATTTTTATATGATATTTGATTTGGTTCATACACAAAGGAACAAATGTTTCTTTGTAAGAAAGTTATTTTGCTTATTACAGAATTTAAAACTAAAATGATTCTTCCACGATGGCCATTTAACAATTTAAATTTAGGAAACATCTGGCATGTTCAATTGAGTATTTACTTTGCATAATTGTGTTCCATATCTTAATGCATTCCCTTTAGCAGTTTCTTTCAGCAAGCAACACATGTAAACTTGTTTCTCGCTAAATATTTTTTATTTTAGCAAAGTTTTAGACCTAGAGATTTAAAGAAAAATTGCAAAGATGTTACAAAGATGAACTCTTGAACCGAATCTTTTATTTTTAAGCATGCAAAATGGTGTGGTTTTTTAAAACCCTGAAGACATAAATGTACAACTGAGAACCCAGAGAAAATTGGACTGTTTTGTTTTGTGATTTGATGTCTGAAAAATAAAATCCTTTAGTTTCCTTTCATTTTTCCTGAGAGAATATAAACTGTGTTGTGATGTCAAACTCATTCTGAATTTAGATGCCCCATGGGCAAATCGTTTCGTCTAATTAAATCAAAATGAAGACAAATCTCTTACACATAAATCTTTGATGGTGGGAAATGTAGCTTCATGTTTTTAAAGCCTTCACAGAAGACAAAGTACCTCTCAATCTTGTAACTCTACTTTTTATAGCTACCTAAAATAGTTATTAAGGCATATTTGATATACTGTAATCAATTTATATTTGTGTTTTAATAATTGGGATCCTTTGGACCGTTTGCTGCAAATATCCTATATTTAAAAAAAATATTTGTCTAAATATATCATGCAGAAAAATATTTATACCTAAAAATATAAACTCCATTAATAAAAATTGTTCAGCAAAACTCTATTAATTCAATACACTGTATGGTTAATTTTTGTAGCCAATTTTTCCTTTTCTTCTCTCTAATGATGTGATGTTCTTCAATGTCTTCTGAAAACTTGAGCATAGGAAGTTGGAAGTGTATAAAGCAAAACAAATAGTAAGGAGAGAATTTAGAATGCTAATTTTTGAAGGGGAAATATAAATTTTACAACTCTTAGTTTGCATTTTAAATTTATATTATCTGTATTTAAGTATTTAAGTTGATTTTCACCAGTGTGTTAGTGTGTTTGTGTTGCTGTAAAACAAATAACTAAGACTGGGTCATTTATAAAGAAAATAGATTTATTTGGCCCTTGGTTCTGCAGATTGTACACAATGCATAGTGTCAGCATCTGCTTGTGGTGAGGGCCTCAGGAAGATTACAATCATGGCAGAATTTGAAGGGGAGCCAGCATGTCATAGGGCAAGAGAGGAAGCAAGAGAGAGAGAGAGGGAAGGTGCCACACTCTTAAACAACTAGATCTCCTGTAAACTCTTTACCACTCATTACCCAGGGGAGGGAACCAAACCATTGATGAGGGATTTGCCCCCATGACCTAATACCTCCCACTAGGCCCCATATCCAACAATACAGGTCACATTTTAATATGAGATTTGGAGGGGATAAAACATCCAAACCATATCAACTGTTCACTGCTAACTACTAAATCAAAAAATTAATTTTTTACAGGCAATGTATTTTTTTTTCTTCATTCAAAAGAAAAATACTTGACTGGATCTTATGAGGAGAAAATGTTAATCTCTTGCAGTTTTTAATTAAATAAAATAATTTGAGGCTATTTTTGCAAATTAAGGCCATTGAGAAGGACTCTAGACTATAAAAAGATTCCAGACATTTTCTATAAACATATTTCATTATATATATATATATATATATATATATATATATATAGTTGTTATCATAGTAGATTTACACCATTGCCATCTGGAAGTAATTCCCTTATTCAACACAGAAGGATTTCTCATCCTTCTCCTAAATATTTTCTTCTAGCTCAGAGTGCCTGTGGCCAAAAACAAGAGATTTTAAAACAACAACAAAAACAAAAAATTCTGCTATCCCCATATGGGTTATCTTTCTTTTGTAGTCTTCTTTTTACTTGAGTTAAAATATTTCCTTTGAATTCAGACTGACAAAGATATTGAAGGACATCGAATGTCGTTTACAGCACTGAACCTGCGCCTGTTTTCACTAGATCAATAGTGGAGGTGACTGGAGATATTGGAAGAAAGAAATAAACTAGGGAAGCTCATATCACCCATTCCATGTTTTTTGTCTTTAGGATGTCCCAGCCTGCAGTGAAAATGAATTCTGTTCTGCCTCTGCTATGCGGTAAATTTAGCAATAAAGTTTCTGCTCTGTGCCCTGTACTGGAGTGTAGTGTAGGAAAATCCCTGTTGCTAAGCACCACACCAACAACACCATGAGCTACAGAGCTCACGTTTATTTCATTATGCTTTACTTCTGTTTTTTGTTGTTGTTGTTGTTGTTGTTGTTGTTGTTGTTTTGAGATGGAGTCTGGCTCTGTAGCCCAGGCTGGAGTGCCATGGAGCGATCTCAGCTCACTGCAAGCTCCGCCTACCTGGTTCACGCCATTCTCCTGCCTCAGCCTCTGAAGTAGCTGGGACTACAGGCACCCACCACCACGCCCAGCTAATTTTGTATATTTTTATTAGAGACGGGGTTTCACCGTGTTAGCCAGAATGGTCTCGATCTCCTGAGCTCATGATCCACCTGCCTCGGCCTCCCAAAGTTCATTATGCTTTATTTCTATGTCTATCTTGAATTGTTTCATATTCGGAGAAAACAGGAAGGTAAGTTGTTAACATTCTTCATTGCAACAAATTTTTAGAACTAATTCTATATTGAGGAATGTCTTACATTTTAACCAAAACCTTTTGATAAATTACAAAGTTGGTGAATATATCTAGATCTAAATCTTAAACTATATCTATAGCTATTATATAGATGTATATGATTTATCAAGAGCTATTATCTGGAATATATACTTGATTCCTTTTACAATTTTCATAATGTAACCAGAAAATGACCCTTGAGATCCTTGAGAGTGATTATATAAACATACCCTTGATTTGCTATCTCCAGCCTAATTATCACAGTTAAGAATTTGGTATCAAAAATGGAGCAAAGATAATAAGACTTGTAAAGCAGCAGACCTTACAAAATGTTAAAAACAATTTTATTTACATAGTGCATCCACACAGACCTAATTATATGTATTAAACCTAATGTTTAACATTATTAGCAAGTCAGAGAATTTAGAAAAATCAGACATAATTTTAGATAAAATAAATATTAATACTAGTCATTAATATAATCCCTGTTTGATAAAATGACTATATGAAAATAACTTCCCTCAAATTATTTTCAGCTCACATATTTTTAATGAAGGGAGATGGTGGCTGGAGGCAGTGGCTCACGCCTGTAATGACAACACCTTGGGAGGCCAAGGCCGCGGATCACTTGAGATCAGGAGTTCAAGACCAACCTGGCCAACCTGGTGAAACTTTATCTGTACTAAAAATACAAAAGTTAGCTGGTTGTGGTGGTGGGCGTAATCCTAGCTACTCGGGAGGCTAAGGCAGGAGAATCACTTGAACACAGGAGGTGGAGGTTGTAGTGAGCCAAGATCGTGCTACTGCACTCCAACCTTTGTGAGAGATCAAAACTCTGTCTCAATGAATAAATAAATAAGGAGATGGTATGGAATCATTATTAATTTTGGGCCCCTCATGTTAGCTAATATGTTTAAACCTAGGTCAAGATAGAAACTGACCCAGATTATTACCATGTTTCAGTGCATAATATTTTAAAATAATTCAACACTGACACATAATACTATGCTATTCCACTTAGATATAAAAAAATGGTAAGAGAAGTCTCATGTTCTTGTCCCGGCATGGTCACTTACACCTGTAATCCTAGCACTTTGGGAAGCCAAGTGGGGAGGATCCCTTGAGGCCAGGAGTTTGAAACCAGACTAGGCAACACAGTGAGACCTATCTCTACAGAAAATTTAAAAACTAGCTGGGCATTGTGGCAAGCACCTGTAGTCCCAGCTACTGGGGAGGCTGAGGTGGGAGAATTGCTTTTCCCAGGAGTTCCAGGCTACAGTGAGCCATGATCACATCACTGCTCCCCAGCCTGCGTAATACAGTGAGACCCTGTCTCTTAAACAAACAAAAAATAATCCCAGAACTCTAATGTTCTTATATGATATAGGACTTTTAAAAATTAGCCAGGCATGGTGGCGCATGCCTGTAGTCCCGGCTACTTGGAAGGCTGAGGCATGAGAATCACTTGAGCCTGGGAGGCGGAGGTTGCAGTGAGCCGAGATCACGCCACTATACTCCAGCCTGGATGACAGAGTGAAACTGTCTCAAAATAGATAAATAAATGAATGAAAGTACACTGAAAGTTTTAACTTAACAAATTTTATTTATGCCTCACATTGATGGAGTGATAAAAACAAATAAGTAATACTAATGAACGTATAGGATATTTTACAATTTTTTTAAAAATTAGACCCTTATATATACAAAGTAATTTAATTTTTTTTTTGTTTTTTTGAGATGGAGTCTCGGTCTGTCACCAGGCTGGAGTGCAGTGGTGCGATCTCAGCTTGCTGCAACCTTTGCCTCCTGGGTTCAAGCAATTCTCCTGCCTCAGCCTCTCCAGTAGCTGGGACTACAGGCACGCAGCACCGCACCCGGCTAATTTTTTGTATTTTTAGTAGAGATGGGGTTTCACCATGTTGGCCAGGATTGTCTCGATCTCTTGACCTCATGATCCACCCGCCTCGGCCTCCCAATGTGCTGAGATTACAGGTGTGAACCACCACGCTCGGCTGCAAAGTGATTTAAATTTATCAACAATTTTATCTTAATGCAAAATTTTTGTCATTTGTGATATTTTCCAATAGCTTATCCGAATTCCTTAGGATCAGATTTCAAAATAAGATTTCCAAGTCAGATTCTTTGAAATTACAATCCAAAAATATTTAGATTTTAGAAAGGTAATGTGGTAAATATTCTGCCTATTATGGAATAACTCTAGTGGCAAATCATATGAATAATCACATGAACTGGGATCAATAAGACTATAAATACCCCTGGTTGGGTGCGGTGGCTCACACCTGTAATCCTAGCAATTGGTGAGATTAAGGTGGGTGGATCACAAGGACAGAAGATCAAGACCATCCTGGCTAACACAGTGAAACTCCGTCTCTACTAAAAATACAAAAAATTAGCTGGGCATGGTGGCAGGCACATGTAGTCCCAGCTACTCGGGAGGCTGAGGCAGGAAAATGAATGGCGTGAACCCAGGAGGTGTAGCTTGCAGTGAGCCAAGATTGAGCCACTGCACTCCAGCCTGGGTGACAGAGCGAGACTCCGTCTCAAAAAAAAAAAAAAAATTAGCTGGGTGTGGGCAGGTGCCTGTCATCCCAGCTACACGGGAGGCTGAGGCAAGAGAATTACTTGAAACCAAGAATTGGAGGTTGCAGTGAGCCAAGATCATGCCATTGTACTCCAGCCTGGGCAAGAGCAAAAACTCTGTTTAAAAAAAAAAAAAAAAAAAAAACTATAAATACCCCTACATCAGCATAGATCAGATTTTCCAAAACTTAGGTTTAGGTATTCATAACTGTTGAATTTTGTAATTCCACATGAAGAATTATAGAGCTGCATATATTTTCAAATACTAATAGTTATAATTACAAAGTTTATAATTTATAAGTCCAATTTTTGGTTATTTTCATTATTAATACTTTTCCAGTCATCTACCCTTTCAAAAAGAGAATACAAAATGCTTCTTTTCCTCTTTTTTTGTTTTCAAGGCTAGAACCAAGATGGGGCAAAGGCCAGGGCAGATCTAGGGCACAAGCAGGGCAGGCTAGGGCAGGGCAATGGCAGGGCCAGCCATGGCAGGGCCAGCCCAGGATAGAACAGGGCACAGGTGGGGCAGGGTCATGGCCACGGCTGGGGCAGGACAAGGACGAGGACCGGTGTCCAGGCCAGGGCAAGGGTATGGCCAGGGCAGAGGTAGGGCCAGAACCAGGGTCTGGGCAGGACCAAGGCAGGTCCATTGCAGGGCCAGGGTTCAGACCAGGGCCAGAGCAGGGCTGGGACAGGGCCAGGGCCAGGACCTGGAAAGGGCAATGTCAGGACAAGGGCCATGGCAGGACCAGCAATGGGGCTAGGGCCAGGACAGGGACAGGGACAGGGACAGGGTCAGGGCGAGGGCCAGAATAGCATGCCAGGGTAGAGCCAGGCCAAATTAGGGCCAGGACAGGGTCAGGACCAGGGCTGGGACAGGGTATGGCCTTAAGTAGTGAAGGGCCAGGGCCAGGGTCCATGCCAGTGCCAGCACCGGTCCAGGGCAGAGGCAGGGCCATGTCCAGGTCTAGGACAAGGCTGGGGCAGGGCCAAGTTCTAGGTCAGGGTCAGCACAAGACCAGGACAGAGCCAGGGGAGGGACAAGGCCGGGGTCAGGCCAGGTTAAATCACGGACAAGACACCTGCAAATCCACTTCAGGGCCAGGGTCAGGGCAGCACCAGTTCAGGGCCAGGGCCAAGACAGGGCCAGGGCCAGGGCTGTCAGGGTCATTGGCAGGGCAAGGGTCATGGCAGGACCAGGGTCAGGAGCAGGGGTCCATGGCAGGCCGAGGCCACAGATAGGACCAGGTCTGTGCTAGGGACAGTGTGAGAGCTAAGGAAGGGTCAGGGCAGGGCCAAAGGGAGGGCAGGGCCAGGGCAGGGTGGAGCAGGCCCAGGGTAGCACAGGGTTAAGGTAGGGCATGACCAATCAGGGCAGGTCTATGGCTGGGGCTGTGGCAGGGCCAGGTCCAGGGCAGGGCCAGAGCCAGGGCAGGGCCAAAACAGTGGCAGCTCCAGGGCAGGGCCAGGATTAGGACCACAGACATTTCCAAGGCCAGTGCCAGGGCAAGGGCAAGGGCAGGGCAGGGCCAGGTTCATCTAAGAACCAGGGACAAAGCCAGGCCCACAGCAGGGCCAGGACAGTCACCTGGCAGGGCTAGCATCTGGGACAGGGCCATGGCAGGGCCAGGGCCACAAGCAGGTCTGTGCTATGGCCAGGTCCAACACAGTGCCCAGGTAAGGCTATGGTGAAGGCCAAGGTAGGGCCAGGGCAGGGTCAAAGCCAGGCTAGGGCCAAGGCAGGGGCAGGGCCGGCAAGACAGGGCCAGGAAAGCATAGGGCCAAGGCAGGGCAGGGCCAGGCCAGTGCCAAGACCTGGGCAGGGCCAGGGAACAGCCAGGGCAAGACCAGGGCCAGGGCCATGGCCATGGCCTGGGCAGGACCAGGTTTGGGGCAGGAGCAAAACAAGGGCAAGGACAGTGCAGGATCTTGGCACAGCCAGGGTCCAGGACAGTGTCAGGGCAGGGCCAAGGCAGGGTCTGGGCCATTGTAAGACCAGCAACAGGGCTGGGGCTAGGCCAGTGACAGGACCAGAGTCAGAGCAAGGGCCAGAGCCGTGCAAGGCCAGGGTAGGGCCAGGCATTTCAGGGTCAGGGCCAGGGGAGAACCAGGACAAGTTCTCAAGCAGGGCAGGGCCAGGGCCAGGACAGGTCCAGGGCAGGGCCATGACAGGGTCAGGGGCTGTGTTAGGGCAAGGGCAGGGCCAGAGCAAGGTAAGGGTCAGGGCCAAGGCTAGGGTAGGGACAGGGCAAGAAATATGGCAGGACCAGGGGCAATGCCAAGGCCAAGGCTGGGCCAGGGCTGAGCCAGGCCTGAGTCAGGGCAGGGCAGGGCAGGGCATGGTATGACCAGTGCAGGACAGGACAAGAGCCGGTACACAGAGAGAGCAGGGCTGATGCCAAGAAAAAGCCAGGCTAGTGTCAAGGCTGAGGCAGTGTCAGAGTATATCCAGGGCAGGGCTGGGTCCAGGGCCAGAATCGAGCCAGGGCACAGCCAAGGCAGGGTAGGGCAGGGAAATAGCAGCAGGGCCTAGCAAAGACTAGGGTGAGGGCTAAGGTAAGGCCAGGGCAGGGTAAAAGGCAGAGTAGGGCCAGGGCAGCATGATGACACATCCAGAGCACAGCACGGCAGGGTGATGACAAGACCAGGGGCAGACCACTGCGAGGTCAGGGCCAGGGAAAGGCCAGTGCAGGGCCAGGAAAGGGTCTGGGTCTGGGTCAGGGCCAGGAACAAGGCAGAGCAGGGCCAGGGCCATGGCAGAGTCAGGGCAGGTCCTTGACAGGACCAGGTTCCAGGCCAGGGCCAGGGCAGCAGCAGGGGCAGGGCCTGGATAAGGGCAGGGCCAGGGATATAGCAGGACCAGGGCTAGGGCCAGGGCCAGGCCATAGTGAGGGCAGGGCAAAAGCCAAGGCAGGGTCAGGGCAGGTCCAGGGAGCGGCCAGCACCAAGCGGGGCCAAGGCACAACCATCACAGGGTAAGGCAGGGCAATGGCACCACTGAGCCATGACAGGGCAAGGTCAGTGCCAGGAGAGGGCAGAACAGGCAGGCCCATGGTGGGGCCAGGGCAGGGATGGGCCAAAGCAGGGCCAGGACATGTCCAAGGCCAGGTCAGGGCCAGAACAGGAGCAGGACCATGACCATTGGCAGTGCCAGTGCCAAGACAGGACAAGGGTCAGGACAAGGGGCAGGGCCAGAGCCAGGGCCAGAGCCAAGGTCAGGCCAGTGCAGGTTCAGGGCAGGGCCAGTGCCAGGGCAAGACCAGGGCAGGGACAGGGTATCACAGGGCCAAGACAGGGTCAGGATGGGACCAGAGCAGGACAGGGCCGAGACAGTCCATGTAACAGTAGGGCAGGTACAGGGCAAGGCAGGGCAATACAGGGCCAGATCCATGGCAGGGGCAGGACAAAGCCAGGCCCATTGCCTATGCACCAGTCCTCCCTACAGGGCTCCTACCACCTGGACACTGCTGCAGCCCGTCCATCACTGCAAGCCTGACCTCCAACCCTGGCTGCAGCCGCCTGCCCTCCTAGCACGGCCGCCCTCCTACCGCTCCGGCGCACTGCAGTCTCCGTTGCTGCCACCCACCCGCAGCGAGGCGAGCCATGGTGTCGCAGGCTCTAGGTGTCTCCTCCTCCTCCTGGCATGGAGCAGCTGGGCAGGCAAAGCCAGAAAAGCCTAGAGGAAGATGTGAGGGGTGGAAGGGTTAGAGCCTCAACTTGTCATGCTGGCCACTGGGTGGCAGGGGCCAGTTTCAGCAAAGGCACTCACACCCACCCTCCAAAGTCCAGCCTCTCCTTTTGGCCCAAGCTGGCCCAGAACTGGGGTCTGGGGTGGGTGCTGGAGACACCACAGCACCCAGCTCCCCACTCCACAGGAATCATTGGGCCCACTGGGGCTGCACTCCTCGGGGAGCAGGAGAAGCAGAAAAATTCAGACCCAGCCAACCCTCCACACCTAGGTGCCAATTCCTGTTCCGGATGCCTCCACGCACAGGGCCTGTCCCCCGTGGTGTCCCCAGGGGTGTCTGGCAGCCTCTGAGGCACACACCCAGAGAGCACAGGCCCAGGAACCACGGTGGGTGTGGGGGCTCCGCCATGCTCAGGATTCCCACGCAAACGCTGCATGCCTGCTGCACTGTGGTTGGTGGTGGCGGTGACAGAGAGTGCAGCATGACCAGAGTGGTAGGACAGGGGCTATCCAGGGCTGCACCTTTCGCAGTGTGGGGTCGGTGGGGGGCGCTATGCAGGATGTAATTGCCTGCATTAGTGGTACTGGTTGGTAGCACTGTACAGGGCTGCACTTCCCATGGCAGGGAGGGTGGGTTATGGGCACTTTCTGGGGCTGCAATGCCCATGGAGGAGGACACGTTAGGGCACTATTGGGTATACGCTACTGGTGGCATTGGGGGACGGAGGTGGGGGTCGCTATTGAGGGCAGGATTAGCCATGGGGGGGGGCGAGTTCGGTGCTATCAGGGGCTGCACTGCTGGCGGCGGTCAGCAGAGTTGGCATCCAAGGAAGGAGTGGTTCTCCTCTCCCTGACTCCACATTCCAGAGGGCGACCCACCTTTGGTCATACAAGGAGTGCAGCAGGCATGCAGCGTTTGCGTGGGAATCCTGAGCATGGCAGAGCCATGCCAGGCAGCCAGCCAAGCCAGCCAAGCTCGCCCAGCCAGCCAAGCCAGCCAAGTCACCCAAGCCACCCAGCCAGCCAAGCCACCCAGCCAAGCCAGCCAGTCAGCCAAGGCAGCCAAGCCAGCCAGCCAGCCAGCCAAGACAGCCAAGCCACCAAGCCAGCCAAGCCAGCCAAGCCAGCCAAGCCACACAGTCAGTCAAGCCAGCCAAGCCACCCAGACAGCCAAGCCAGCCAAGCCACCCAGCCAAAGCCAGCCAGCCAGGCAAGCCAGCCTAGCCAGCCAAGCCAGCCAGCCAAGCCAGCCAAGCCACCCAGCCAGCCATGCCAGCCAAGCCAGCCAGCCAATCCACCCAGCCAGCCAAGCCAGGCAAGGCAGCCAGCTAGCCAAGCCAGCCAGCCAAGCCAGCCAAGCCAGCCAAGCCACCCAGCCAGCCGGAAAGAGAGAGAGAGGGAAGGAAGGAAGGAAGGAAGGAAGGAAGGAAGGAAGGAAGGAAGGAAGGAAGGAAGGAAGGAAGGAAGTGAGGGAGTAAGGAATGAAGGAAGGGGAGAGAGAGAGAAAGAAAGAAAGAGAAAGTAAGAGAGAGAGAAGGAAAGAAAGAAAGCGAAGGAAGGAAGGAAGAAAGGAAGGAAGGACAGAAAGAAAGAGAGAGAAAGAACTAAAGAAGGAGAGAGAGAAAGAAAGAAGGAGAGAGAGAGAAAGAAAGGAAGAAAGAAGGAAGGAAGGAGAGAGAGAAAGAGAGAAGAAAGAAAGGGAGAGAGAAAGAAAGAAGGAAGGAGAGAGAGAAATGAAGAAAGAAGGGTGGAAGGAAGGAGAGACAGAGAAAGAAAGAAGGAAGGAAAGAAAGAAAGAAAGAAGGAAGCAAGCAAGGAAGGAAACAGAAAGAAAGAAAAAAGAAAGAAAGAAAGAAAGAAAAGAAAGAAAGAAAGAAAGAAAGAAAGAAAGAAAGAAAGAAAGAAAGAAAGAAAGAAAGAAAGGAAGGAAGGAACACTGCTCAGGAATCTCCTTTTCCTGTGGCCGGGGCAAGATTCTTTGCATTTTTCTCTGCAGGGAAAAAACAAAACCACACACACACACTACACACACACAGCAATAAGCTTTCATCCAGCCGGCCCAAGACAGTTTCCTAGAGAGTCTGTACACAGTCACGGTGCTGGAGGCTCAATTTCAGATTGGGTTAAAGTGCCCTGCAAATGGGCATTTGCAGAGGGCATGGGAGAGGATACTGGAGAATTAAGAGCTGCAGAGACGAGGGTCTCCGGCCATCACCTTGGCAGCTGCAGGAGAGAGGAGGTGATTAGGGAAGCTCCGTGTTCCCTTCTGAGCCTGGCAGGTGCGTTGTCCCCGCCCTGCCCCCAGCACCGCAATGCAGGCCCTGCTTTCGGATTTAGCAAAGGTAACTTCCTCTGGCACCCCCAGGCTTCTGCTTCCAGCACAGCGACTGTGACTTGGTGTTTGCACCTCGGTCCTCACAGAATTCGCCCACCTCAACTCAATCTTCCTCTCCCAGTGGTACCATTAATATTTTAATTTAATCAGAATTTCTGGGACTGGCTTGCCATCCTGAACAACCTAGTTACCTGTCAGCTTCTATCAGCTTGTCATATTAGAGAGGATTGTCCTAGGAATCTAATCTGCTTTAAATGATTTTGTGGGGTGTTGGTCTATAAATCATCTCGATGCAGGTCTGACAACATGAAGGATTCGGTGGGTAAATAAACCACACTTGTTTTATTTTCAGCAGGCACAGACTTTGCTTTATCAACTTCTTATTGATTTTCGTGCTCCAAGAGGTCAAAAAAATGTTTTTGCTTCTCCTTTACATACAAAAACATTATTCGTAGAAGAGCTGTGGGCAGGCAACTCTCATTAACATAAGTTCTGAGATTCGCAGGCGAGCTGGCTGGTCGGAGAAACGACACACACCTGTTTCAGCCAAGCCCCTGGTGGAGTTTGGAGTTTCCAAAACGTTGACTTTTCCTCTTTCTGCTCAAAATAGAAATTATATGGATATTAAGGAGCCCCAAGTCTCTTCAGGGATGTGGAGGAACCCTGGACATACAAATACACACACACACACACACACACACACACACGTACACACACTCACCACCCCATGCCAAGAAGATACACAGAAAACTCACTTACCCTTCACTTGAGTTTGCAAATTTGGAGCTGACTTAATGAAGGAAAGAAAAATTGCAGCTACAAAGTAACACAGAGCCAATGAAAAGACAAAAACCACCATTAGATTTTCTTCTCTTCTAAAGTTTTATTTTATTTTTAAGAATCATCGTTCGGATCAGGCACAGTGGCTCACGCTTGTAATCCCAGCGCTTTGGGAGGCTGAGGTGGGAGAATCACAAGGCCAGAAGTTCAAGACCAGCCTGGGCAACATAGCAAGATCCCATCTCTTAAAAAAAAAAAGTACAAAAGTTAGCTGGACCGACTGGTGCAGACCTGTATTTCCAGCTACTGGGGAGGCTGAGGTGGAAGGATGGTTTGAGTCCAGGAGGCTGAGGCTGCACTGAGCCATGATTGCATCACTGCACACTCCAGCTTAGGCAACAGAACAAGACCCTGTCTCAAGAAAAAAACTCCATAATGATTGTACACATTTATGACATATAATGTTTCCAAGCACGTGTATATCATGTAATGACACCTCATGGTAATTATCAGATCCAGCTGCTCAGAAATCTCATTTTCCAGTGGCTGAGGAATACGCCTTTTTTTTTTTTTTGAGACAGAGTTTCGCTCTTGTCACCCAGGCTGGAGTGCAATGGCATGATCTTGGCTCATTGCAACCTCCGCCTCCCAGGTTCAAGCGATTCTCCTGCCTCAGCCTCCCAAGTAGCTGGGATTACAGGCGTGTGCCACCATGCCTGGTTAATTTTGTATTTTCAATAGAGACGGGGTTTCATCATGCTGGTCAGGCTGGTCTTGAACTCCTGACCTCAAGTGATCCACCTCCCTCAGCCTCACAAAGTGCTGGGATTACAGGCATGAGCCACCATGCTCTGCAATATGTATCTTTTTAAAAAAACTTTATTTTTCCATAAGTTATTGGAGTACAGGTGGTATTTGATTACATGAGTAAGTTATTCAATGGAGATTTGTGAGAACGTGGTGCGCCCAACACCCGAACACTATACATTGTATCAAATTTGTTGTCCTTTATCCTTCACCCCATTCCCACACTTCCCTCCAAGAAAATCCTCTCTTTGGACTATTTTGTAATATTCAATATATTCTTGTTAAATATTGTCACCCTGAGGAGAAATAAAACTATGTAATTTAGTCCTATTTAATTGTAACTTTGTACACGTGGACCAACCTCTTTCCATCCCTTCTTTCTCCCTCCCTTCCCCAGCTTCTGGTAATCACCACTGTGGTGTTAATTCCTAGGAGATCAACTCTTTATTTTTATTTTTATTTTTTTTTTTGAGACAGAGTTTTGCTCTTGTCACCCAGGCTGGAGTGCAATGGCATGATCTTGGCTCACTGCAAACTCCGCCTCCCGGGTTCAAGCTATTCTCCTGCCTCAGCCTCCCCAGTAGCTGGGATTACAGGCATGTGCCACCATGCTTGGTTAATTTTGTATTTTCAGTAGAGACGGGGTTTCATCATGCTGGCCAGACTGGTCTCAAACTCCTGACCTCAAGTGATCCACCCACCTCAGCCTCCCAAAGTGCTGGGATTAGAGGTGTGAGCCACCGCGCCTGGCCAACCCACTCCTCTTTCAGGGGCTTAAATAAAATTTGCTTTTCTCCCCAAAGGCAGGTCCCCACCCCACTCAGCCGTTTTAAAGGGTGGAGTGTAAACGGTGGGTTGCCGAATTCCTGCTGCCGTGAAATACTTCAGCTTACAGCAGAAAGCCGGGCGCAGACACCATGCTTTATTTCTATTTCCGTGAACAAGAAGTGTCCCTTGCAGTCTGCAATATTTGTCATCAAAAAGTTCACTGGCTGTTGTATCGAATCAGCCACCTCTATAGGGTGTGATCTTTGACAATTTTTTGTTACATCCCGATGGCCGTTTTACCTGGACCATTTTCTTCCTTTCATGGGTGAAGCAAAACTCCTTGGCAGACTTTTTTTTTTTTTTTTTTTTGAGACAGAGTCTCGCTCTGTCACTCTGTTGCCCAGGCTGCAGGGCAGTGGTGCGATCTCGACTCACTGCAACCTCCACCTCCTGGGTTCACGCCATTCCATTCTCCTGCCTCAGCCTCCTGAATAGCTGGGACTACAGGCGCCCGCCACCACGCCCAGTTAATTTTTTGTATTTTTAGTAGAGACGGGGTTTCACCGTATTAGCCAAGCTGGTCTCTATCTCCTGACCTTGTGATCCGCCCGCCTCGGCCTCCCAAAGTGCTGCGAATACAGGCATGAGCCACCGCACCCAGCCCAGACACACTTTTTTTAAGTTACAGCAGACGGTGTCTTTCACTACAGTGTGCGCTGAGCAGATGAGTGTCTTGAGTACAAATTAAAAACGTCAACGGTAAATCTACATTTTATATATGTTTTCTTTAATGATTTTTTTTAAGGCACCAAACAGAATGAATAAAGAAGGGGAATGATGGAATGGTGGAAACTCTGTTTTTGTTTTTGTTTATTTTCTCTGTCTTTTTTTTTTTTCTGGAGTTTGCCATGAGATATGTGTGGTCTAGCAGCCAAAGGAAGTGAACTGCAATAAACCTACAAATATAGGCTGTACAGACTCAACATTTTTGCATTTCGAGTTAAACCCAACAAGACGTTAATTATGACCAGCCTGACCAATATGGTGAAACCCTATCTCTACTAAAAATACAAAAATGAGCCAGGCGTGGTGGTGGGTGCCTGTCATCCCAGCTACTCAGGAGGCTGAGGCAGGAGAATCACTTGAACCCGGGAAGCGGAGGTTGCACTGAGCCAAAACTGTGCCATTGCACTCCAGCCTGGGTAACAGAGCGAGACACCATCTGAAGAGAAAAAAAAAAAGGCTTCATCAAATACCATTCCATGCTTTTGCAGGTGGACAGCTGCAGGATTGAATTGTTACAAATTATCTGCCTCCCCACAGCCTTTTTGTGTGTATGTGAGATGGAGTCTCGCTCTGCAGCCCAGGCTGGAGTGCAATGGCACCATCTCGGCTTACTGCAACCTCCACCTCCTGGGTTCAAGCGATTCTCCTGCCTCAGCCTCCTGAGTAGCTGGGATGACAGGCACCCGCCACCACGCCAGGCTATTTTTTTTGTATTTTTAATAGAGATGGGGGTTTCACCATGTTGGCCAGGCTGGTCTCGACCTCCTGACCTCAGGGGATGTGCCCACCTCAGCCTCCCAAAGTGCTGGGATGACAGGCCTGAGTCACCATGCCCGGTCCCACAGCCTTTTTTTGTGAGCAATTCTGAAGTAGCCCCTCCATGAGTCGAGGGTCTAACCTGCAGCCTTAGGTCTGCAAGGCTTTGTCCTTGGTTCTGGGGAAGGGGAATGTATTTCTGTATTTCTTCCCCCCCACCATCCCCCAGCTTTATTGAGGTCTAATTGACTGTTTAAAAATTGCATATATTGCTGGGCACGGTAGCTCACGCCTGTCATCCTAGCACTTTGGGGGGCTGAGACAGGCTGATTGCCTGAGTTTAGGAGTTCGAGAACAGCCTGGGCAACACGGTGAAACCCCGTCTCTACTAAAAACACAAAAAATTAGCCGGGCGTGGCAGCGTGCGCCTGTAGTCCCAGCTACTCAGGAAGCTGAGGCAGGAGAATTGCTTGAATTTGGGAGGTGGGGATTGCAGTGAGCCGAGATTGTGCCACTGCACTCCAGCCTTGGCGACAAGAGTGAAACTCCTTCTCAATTAAAAAAAAAAAAATTAGAATGTGATGATTTTCTTTTTTCTTTTTCTTTTTCTTTTTTTTTTTTTTTTGAGATGGAGTCTTGCTCTGTCGCCCAGGCTGGAGTCCAGTGGCACAATCTCGGCTCACTGCAAGCTCTGCCTCCCGGGTTCACGCCATTCTCCTGCTTCAGCCTCCCCAGTAGCTGGGACTACAGGCACCCACCACCATGTCCACCTAATTTTTTGTATTTTTAGTAGAGACAGGGTTTCACCGTTTTAGCCAGGATGGTCTCATATCCTGACCTCGTGATCTGCCCACCTTGGCCTCCCAAAGTGCTGGGATTACATGTGTGAGCCACTGCACCCGGCCAATGTGATGATTATCTATGGATATACCCTGATCATCAGCAGGAGGAAACGAAGAGGTATTGGTTAAAAATACAAAGTTGCAGTTACGCAGGATGAACAAGTACTAATTTGTAACAATTCAGTATGAAACAGTGTCACCATGGTTAATAAGGCTCTGCTCCATGCCTGACATCTGAGAACAGGGGAATTGAAATCTGAACTTTGTTCAGAAGAGGATGGCTTTGCAGGCTTTTCTGAGCATGCTGAATTCACGGTTTCTGGGTCAGCCCCTGGGCTGCCCAGGGACAGGGTGGAGACCCTGCCCCAGAAAGTTCAGGAGCCAGGAACCTGCTTAGAAACACATTTCAACAAGGAAAACCACACTCAGGCTGGCCTCCTTAAAAACACATAGGCCCGGCGCGGTGGCTCAAGCCTGTAATTCCAGCACTTTGGGAGGCCGAGGCAGGCGGATTGCCTGAGTTCAGGAGTTCAAGAACAGCCTGGGCAACACGGTGAAACCCGGTCTCTACTAAAAATACAAAAAATTAGCTGGGCGTGGCGGTGTGCACCTCTAGTCCCAGCCACTTGGGAAGCTGAGGCAGGAGAATCGGTTGAATTCGGGAGGTGGAGGTTTCAGTGAGCCGAGATCGTGCCACTGCACTCCAGACTTGGCGACAGAGCAAGACTCCATCTCAAAAAAAAAAAAAAAAAAAACACATATATCAGAATGTGATGATTTTCTTTTACTTTCTTTTGAGATGGAGTCCCGTTCTGTCACCCAGGCTGGAGTGCAGTGGCATGATCTGGGCTCACTGTAAGCTCCACCTCCCAGGTTCACGCCATTCTCCTGCCTCAGCCTCCCCAGTAGCTGGGACTACAGGCACCCGCCACCACCCCTGGCTAATTTTTTGTATTTTTAGTAGAGACAGGGTTTCACCATTTTAGCCAGGATGGTCTTGCATCCTGACCTCGTGATCCACCCGCCTCGGCCTCCCAAAGTGCTGGGATTACACATGTGAGCCACCGCGCCCGGCCAATGTGATGATTTTCTATGGATATACGCTGATCGTCAGCAGGAGGAAATGAAGAGGTGTTGGTTAAAAATACCAAGTTGCAGTTATGCAGGATGAATAAGTACTAATTTGTAACAATTCAGTATGAAACTGTGACTGTGGTTAACAAGGCTGTGCTCTATGCCTGACATCTAAGAACAGGGGAATCGAAGTCTGAACTTTGTTCAGAAGAGGATGGCTTTGCAGGCTTTGCTGAGCATGCTGAATTCACAGTTTCCGGGTCAGCCCCTGGGCTGCCCAGGGACAGGGTGGAGATCCTGCCCCAGAAAGTCCAGGAGCCAGGAACCTGCTTAGAGACACATTTCAACAAGGAAGACTACACTCAGGCCGGCCTCCTTAAAAACACATAGGCCGGGCACAGAGGCCAAGCCTGCAATCCCAGCACTTTGGGAGGCCACGGTGGGCAGATCGTGAAGTCAGGAGATCGAGACCAGCCTGGCTAACACGGTGAAACCCCGTCTCTACTAAAAATACAAAAAAAAAAAATTAGCTGGGCGTGGTGGCGGGTGCCTGTAGTCCCAGCTACTCAGGAGGCTGAGGCAGGAGAATGGCATGAACCCAGGAGGAGGAGCTTACAGTGAGCCTAGATCGCGCCCCTGCACTCCAGCCTGGGCGACAGAGTGAGACTCCGTCTCAAAACAAACAAACAAAGAAACAAAAAAACCACATATATCATGGGCCAGATGTGGTGGCTCACACCTGTAATCCCAGCACTTTGGGAGGCTGAGGCGGGCGGATCACCTGAAGTCAGGAGTTCGAGATCAGCCTGGCCAACGTGGTGAAACCCCATCTCTACTAAAAATACAAAAATTAGCTGGGCATGGTGGTGGAGGCCTGTAATCCCAGCTATTCAGGAGAATCCCAGCGAGGCAGGAGAATCGCTGGAACTTGGAGGGTAGAGGCTGCAGTGAGCTGAGATTGCACCACTGCACTCTGCAGGTTGACCGACAGAGTAAGACTCTGTCTCAAAAAAAACAAAACAAAAACAAACAATATATCATGAAAAATACATTAACCCAGCACTTTGCAAAGCTGCTAGGTGTGAATCCTGCTTGCCAGCTTGGCAGCTCCATCACCGTAGAGGTCAATGTCTGGGAAGTGTTGCAACATCTGGGCAGTTGCAGAGGTGGGCTTTCCTGTCACAAACATGGCTCTGGACCCCTTTGCTTAAAATATGACTGGCTCCCCACTGCCCATCCACCCCACAAAAGCTGGGGAGATACTGCAGGAGGAGTATGTGTGGGATGGAAAATTGTTTTCAGCTTCCCATTTGGATATTAAGGAGGCCAGGTGACAGCTCTGTCACCCAGGCTGGAGTACAGTGACAAGGTCTCTGCTCACTGCAACCTCCACCTCCCGGGTCCAAGCAATTCTTCTGCCTCAGCCTCCCGAGTAGCTGGGATTACAGGCACCTGCCACCATACCTGGCTAATTTTTGTGTTTTTAGTAGAGATGGGGTTTCACCATGTTGGCCAGGCTGGTCTCAAACTCGCGACCTTGTGATCTGCCCGCCTCAGCTTCCCAAAGTGCTGGGGTGACAGGCATGATCCACCACACCTGGCCACCTTTTCTACTTTCAATTTGCTAACTGGTGAATAATACTTTGCAGTAATGAGCCCAGAGGGAATGAGTGGAGCCCAGCCACACATTATTAGAACCTGTCACCCAGTGCAGATACTCACCTGGGATGCGGGCAATGATGCTCAACTCAGACCTGTGCCAGCGCTGGTGACTCCGAGGGACCCGGGTGGCTGGAGTCTGTGTTAGACTCAGGAGTCCCTTCCAGGTCCACACTGTGAAAACAGCAAGTGTCCAAAGCAGTCCACTCAGGTAAGTAAGAAATTGCAGGATGACACTGAGTTCTGTGTGGTTTCCAGAATGTCCTTACAGAAACTGGGATGAGAAGCTGGGAGAGGTGCCTCACGCCTGTCATCCCAGCACTTTGGGAGGCTGAAGCAGGAGGGTCACCTGAGATCAGGAGTTCGAGACTAGCCTGGCCAACATGGTGAAAACCCCCTGTCTACTAAAATTAGAAAAAAATAATTAGCCAGGCATGGTGGCATGCACCTGTAATCCCAGCTACTTGGGAGGCTGAGGCAGGAGAATTGCTTGAACCCAGGAGGCGGAGGTTTCAGTGAGCCAAGATTACGCCCCTGCACTCCAGGCTGGTTGACAGGGCAAGATTCTATCTCCAAAAAAAAAAAAAAAAAAAAAAAAAAAAAAAAAAAAGGCCAGGCACAGTGGCTCATGCCTGTAATCCCAGCACTTTGGGAGGCTGAGGCAGGCAGATCACCTGAGGTCAGGAGTTCCAGACCAGTGTGGCCAACATGATGAAACCCCATCTCTACTAAAGATACAAAAAATTAGCGGGGCATGGTGGCAGGTGCCTATCATCCCAGCTACTCAGGAGGCTGAGGCAGGAGAATCGCTTGAACCCAGGAGGCAGAGGTTGCAGTGAGCCGAGATCGTGTCACTGTACTCCAGCTGGGCAACAGAATGAGACTCCATCCACAAAAAATAAAAATAAAAAAAAACGGGGTGGGGTGGCCCAGCCATTCAGTATACTTTCTCCCCTGGTGAGAACCATCCATTTCCAGAATGTGTGTCACAGAGAGTGGAACACAGGTCCTGGATGCACTCCCAAAAACTCACTGGTGTCCAGGGATTTGGGAGTATATGGCCTTTGAACGTCTGAACACCCTCAGTTCTCCTTCATATTCTCCAGCTCCCCTGCATGGAGATGTGGGCCTTTTAGGGTCGTTTCCACCCTTTGAGGGCCTCTTTGCTAGCCTTCCATTGGCAAGAACAATTACCGAAAGGAGGTACCCAGCTCTAACCCTGCAGAACAGACAGAGAGCCCAGTAGCCTGGCAGCCAGAGAGCCTTTCTCTAAAACAGGCATCACTGGCAACCTCATTGAAATGGGATGATTCATTATCCTGTTTCCATTTAATTGTTATTTTGCCAGCAGAAAAGCCTGGAGTTTCTCTGAAAAGCAGCGATGGTGTTGTCCTTTTAGATTCCCCAGGGAATAATCTTAAAAAATTGCCTGCCCAGCTTCCTGAGTGCCCAGCATTTGCCTTCACATTAACTTACTCTATAAAGTACAGATGTTGCAGAGGGGAGGGCATCCAAGCCCCTGGCTTCCCAGAGAAATTGGTAAGGGTTGTCTGCAGCTTCCTAGCCTTAAAAATACTTGACAAGTTGACATCCTCACTGCTAATTGGGGCTGATGGAGCCTCGTCAACCCCAGGACCCGCTGATCAGCTGTGGCAGGAATCATACCCACAGCGTTATGTGAAGTGATGAGTTGGATTTGCTTCCAGCAGGGTGAAAGCAATGGATTTCACTTGTTCTCAATGTACAGCAAGAGAAAAGTGAGGGACTGACTCACAAAACCTGTGTTCCCTCCGTTTGCATCTCAGTCATCTCTGAAATACATTGCAAATTGTTTAAACCTTAAAAACACAGCAGCATGAATGTGCCTCCTGATGGCACCAGGTTTTGATAAGATGATAGGCTGTGGCGATGGATTTCAGATGTGAGTTCCTGTGCTTGCCAAAATGCTGGATGAAAGATGAAGGTAATTGCTAGCGTTGTTGGCGTTGCCAATAATCTCTCTCTCTCTCTTGTTTTTTCTTTTTTATTTTGCTTCAAGAATCTGGTTGCCTTAATGAGGATCTTCGCCCTGCTAAGATGATCTTTCACATCTGGAACAAAACACAGAAGCTCCGTCTCAGCCAGAGTGATGGGGAGCCATGTGGCCCTGAAAGCTCTCGATGGCCAAATCAGAAATGATTTTTGACAGGACCAGGCTGAATTCCCTAAGTACATTCACAGCCACCCGCCCCTCTCCTCTCCCCTCCCTCTTTTTTTTTATTTTAATGGTCCAAAATTGGCTGTTTAATATCTGAGCATGCCAGAGTCTTGGAGGATGCCAGAAATGGAAGGTTTGTGCCCGGGGTCATAGGAAGGTCCCTACCAGGTGAGGCAGTGTGATGCCAGTCCCCAGTGAACAAGGAGGCAGCAGCCCTGTCCAGTGTATGAGCGTGACCTTGGGGAATCTGTGTAGATAGAAATTTCTGGAAGGTTTTAAGCAGGTTAGGTTCCCACCCCATCACCCTGTTTCACCATAGATACTCTATGAATAAAAAAGAGATTAAAAATGTCTCTCAGCCAGGTGCAGTGGCTCACGCCTGTAATCCCAGCGCTTTGGGAGGCCGAGGCGGGCGGATCACTTGAGGTCAGGAGTTCAAGACCAGCCTGGCCAACATGGCCAAACACCATCTGTACTGAAAATACAAAAATTAGCCAGGCGTGGTGGCGGGCGCCTGTAGTCCCAGCTACTCGGGAGGCTGAGGCAGAAGAATTGCTGGAACCTGGGAGGCAGAAGTTGCAGTGAGCCAAGGTTGTGCCACTGCATTCCAGCCTGGGCCACAGAGTGAGACTCCGTCAAAGAAAAAAAAGTGGGGGAAGGAAGGAAGGAAGGAAAGAAGGGAGGGAGGGAGGAAGGAAGGGGGAAGGATGGAAGGAAAGGAAGGAAGGAAGGGAAGGAAGGAAGGGAAAGAGGGAGGAAGAGAAGGAGGGAAGGAGGGAGGGAAGGAAGGAAGGGTGGGAGGGAAAGAAAGAATGAGAGAGGGAGGGAAGGAAGGAAAGAAGGAAGGAAAGAGAGAAGGAAGGGAAGGAAAGAATGAGGGAGGGAAGGAAGGAAGGGTGGGATGGAGGAAGGGAGGGAGGGAAGGAAGGAAGGAAGGAAGGAAGGAAGGAATTACAGGAAGGATTTAAGCAGGTTAGGTTCCCACCCTCTGACCCTGTTTCACCATAGACCCTCCATAAATAAAAGAGAGATTAAACCTGTGTCTTTCACAATGCAGCCTGTGAACAAAAATGAGGAATGGGATTTGGAGCTCCATGTCAGCTGCAATGGCCACACTGGAAAGCCTAGGAGGCTGCTCTGGAAACAGAGGGGCTGTTCCAGGTGATGCCAAACTAGCACAGACGAGGCTCAGAAGAGACACCTGTGACAGATATGGAAGACACCTTCAGAAAGGGCAAAATTCAGCCACCTAAGCACAATCAAGGCCAAACAGACGGCTGTCATGGAATCAGCCAGTGTCCCACAGCCCAGTACACACTGACATTGTAACATAACCTTTACCTGAGAAAATGCCCATGTTCACTGCCTGGAGAAGCAAGCTACACTCTACAAAGAAATATCCAGTGAGCACAACAAGAGACATCTAACCTACACTGTAAAATAGAAATAACGAGTCTCCTGCATCTGGGGATCCACCTACACTCTACACTAGACACACCCAATGTCTTCCATCTGGGGGATACACCAACACTCTACAGTAGATACACTGAATGTCCTCCAGCTGGGGATGCACTTACACTCTGCAATAGATACATTCAATGTCCTCCATCGGGGGGATCCATCTACACTCTACACTAGGCACACTCAATGTCCTCCATCTGGGGATCCTCCTACACTCCACAATAGATACACTCAATGTCCTCCATGTGGGGATCCACCTACACTCTACAATATATACACTCAATGTCCTCCATCTGGGGATCCACCTACTCTCTACAATAAACCAACTCAATGTGCTCTATCTGGCGGATGCATCTACACTCTACAATAAACCAACTCAATGTGCTCCATCTGGGGATCCACCTACACTCTGCAATAGACACACTCAATGTCCTCCATCTGGGGATACACCTACGCTTTACAATAGATACACCCACTGTCCTCCATCTGGGGATCCACCTACACTCTACACTAGATACAGTCAATGTCCTCCATCTGCGGATCCACCTACATTTTACAATAGACACACTCAATGTCCTCCATCTGCGGATCCACCTACACTCTACACTAGATACCCTCAATGTCCTCCATCTAGGGATCCACCTACATTCTACAATAAACAAACTCAAATGTGCTCCATCTGGGATCCACCTACACTCTGCAATAGACACACTCAATATCCTCCATCTGGGGATCCACCCACACTCTACAATAGACACACCTAGTGTCCTCCATCTGGGGGATACACCTACACTCTACAATAGACACACTCACCATACTCCATCTGGGGATCCACCTACACTCTACAGTAGACACACCCATCTGGGGATCCACCTACACTCTACAATAGACACACTCAGTGTCCTCCATCTGGGGATCCACCTACACTCTACCATAGAAACACTCAGTGCCCTCCATCTGGGGGATACACCTACACTCTACAATAGACACACTCACCATCTTCCATCTGGGGATCCACCTACACTCTACAATAGACACACCCATCTGGTGATCCACCTACACTCTACAATAGAAACACTCAGCGTCCTCCATCTGGGGATCCACCTACACTCTGCAATGGAAATACTCAGTGTCCTCCATCTGGGGATCCACCTACACTCTACAATAGAAACACTCAGCATCCTCCATCTGGGGGATCCACCTACACTCTACAAGAGACACACTCACCATTCTCCATCTGGGGGATACACCTACACTCTACAATAGACACACTCACCATCTTCCATCTGGGGATCCACCTACACTCTACAATAGACACACCCATCTGGGGATCCACCTACACTCTACAATAGAAACACTCAGCGTCCTCCATCTGGGGGATCCACCTACACTCTACAATAGACACACTCAGTGTCCTCCATCTGGGGATCCACCTACACTCTACAATAGACACACCCATCTGGATATCCACCTACACTCTCCAATGGACACACCCATCTGGGGATCCACCTACACTCTACAATAGACACACCCATCTGGGGATCCACCCACACTCTATTGTAGATCCACAATCTACAATAGACACACTCAGCGTCCTCCATCAGGGGATCCACCTACACTGTACAATAGAGAAACCCAGTGACCACCATCTTGGCACCCACCTACACTCTACAATAGATATAGATTTCCAGTGTCCCCTGTTTTGGGAACCTACCTGCACTCTGCAATTAATATGCACATCATCGACTTTCTGGGGTTTCTCCCTGCAATCTGGCATACACCTTTTCATCGTTCACTGTCCTTGAGTAGCTGAGGGTCGTTGCTCAGGCATTTTTGGAAGGAAGGTTGGTCTTAATCTAAGGCATCTTTGGAAGGAAGGTTGGTCTTAATCGAAGGCATTTTTGGAAGGACAGTTGGTTTGAATCTAAGGTATTTTTGGAAGGAAGGTTGGTCTTAACCTAAGGCATTTTTGGAAGGAAGGTTGGTCTTAATCTAAGGCATTTTTGGAAGGAAGATCGGTCTTAATCTAAGGCATTTTTGGAAGGACGGTTGGTCTTAAACCAAGGCATTTCTGGAAGGAAAGTTGGTCTTAATCTAAGGCATTTCTGGAAGGAAAGTTGGTCTCAATCTAAGGCATCTTTGGAAGGAAGGTTGGTCTTAATCTAAGTCATTTTTGGAAGGAAGTTTGCTCTTAATCTAAGCCATGTTTGGAAGGAAAGTCGGTCTTAATCTAAGGCATTTCTGGAAGGAAGGTTGGTCTTAATCTAAGGTATTTTTGGAAGGAAGCTGGCTCTTAATCTAAGCCATGTTTGGAAGGAAGGTCGGTCTTAATCTAAGGCATTTTTGGAAGGAAGGTTGGTCTGAATCTAACGCATTTCTGGAAGGAAGGTTGATCTTAATCTAAGGCATCTTTGGAAGGAAGGTTGGTTGGTTTTAATCTAAGGCATTTTTGGAAGGAAAGTTGGTCTTAATCTAACGCATTTCTGGAAGGAAGGTTGCTCTTAATCTAAGGCATTTTTGGAAGGAAGGTTTGTCTTAATCTAAGGCATCTTTGGAAGGAAGGTCGGTCTTAATCTAAGGCATTTTTGGAAGGAAGGTTGGTCTTAATCTAAGGCATTTTTGGAAGGAAGGTTGGTCTTAATCTAAGGCATTTTTGGAAGGAAGGTTGGTCTTAACCTTGTGTCCACCTGCAGGTTGTTCTGTTTTATTCTTGTGTTTTCTCTCACTTTTTTGCCTAGCAGAAGCACAGCCATGAAGCTGTGTCCATGAGATATTCTGTAGAGCCTGGAATAATCCCTCCTTTCCACATCTTGTCCCGCCATGGAGTGCCCCAGAGTTCTGGGACGTGGAAGGTGCCGTCCTCTGCCTGACACGGTGCTGCCCGGCTCCCTCCTCATCCCAGTGGCTTCCCAAACTCCCTGGACCTGCTGGAGGAAACACCTGTGCTGAAGACCCGGAGGCCCTTCCCTCCAAACCCTGACTCTGGGGTCAGCGACGCCAACAGGTGTTTTTTCTCAGAATCGCCTTCTTGTCTGAATTGAGCCCTGGGATCAGAAGGCCAAGGGGCCAGAGGTCAGATGCAGCCACGCAGGGTTCCCTGGGGGCCAGGGCTTACCAGGTGGTTAATATTATCAGAGCTCATTTGCTGAAGCTGGACTGGCGTGTTCTCAGCGGTCCCAAATAAATTTAACAAGAGCCACTTTCAAAGCCCACCTATTAGGGCCATCTATTCAATGGACAGGAGGGTTAACAGTAATTTGAGGGGGCAGCTTGGCCGTCTTCAAATAGGAACACATGGACTGTGCAGCTTGGCCCCATTTGTGGTAATTTCGAGGTCTCATTTCCATTTGTAAGAAACATAACTACTTACATATGGAAAGAATGAATAAGAGAAGTCATTAAAATTTCTCTAATTTAGGAAAAAAATTAAAAAAAGTAATGAAGTAATATCTTAACCAGGGCAGGCAGAAATGTAAATTAGACATTAGAAGAAAAACCTATTAACAGGATGGCTGGATGGCTGTGTTGCTTGCCTGTTTTTTTTTTAATCTAATGAATTTATGAATTGCTAGTTGTGGGGTCACAGATTTTGTTAATTTCCTATGTGTTTAGCTCTGCAGTAAGAAGGGAGGGTTTGCTTATGAAACACAGATGCTAACTCCATTAGCGGGGCGTTTGCTAATCAGAACACAAATGGTAATACGTTCGGTCCAGCATTAAAAAAAAAAAAAAAAAAAAAAAGACAGAAAAACACATGAATTATTTGAAGTTGGGGTTTTTCCAACTTCTGTCCGTTGTTCCTGCAGGTCATCAGAAAATTTAAACATCAGGGAGTAAGAGGTGACCTAGCTAGGTAGCTGCCTGATTATAAAATATATGTGAAAGCTTTCTTTAAAAACAAAACAAAGAAAAAAAAAAAACAGAGTCTGGCTTTGTCGCCCAGGCTGGAGTGCAATGGTGAGATCTCGGCTCACTGCAACTTCCGCCTCCCGGGTTCGAGTGATTCTCCTGCCTCAGCCTCCCGAGGAGCTGGGATTACAAGTGCCCATCACCATGTCCAGCTAATTTTTGTATTTTTAGTAGAAACGGGTTTCACCAGGTTGGCCAGGCTGGTCGCGAACTCCTGACCTTAGGTGATCCGCCTGCCTCCATCTCCCAAAGTGCTGCAGTAAAAAGGGAGGGTTTGCTTATGAACCACGGATGCTAACTCCATTAGTGGGGTGGTTGCTAATCAGAACACAAATGGTAATACATACGGTCCGGCATTAAAAAAAAAAAAAAAAAAAGACATAAAAACAAATGAATTATTTCAAGTTGGGGTTTTTCCAACTTCTGTCCGTTGTCCCTGCAGGTCATCATAAAATTCAAACATCAGGGAGTAAGAGGCGACCTAGCTAGGTAGCTGCCTGATTATAAAATATATGTGAAAACTTTCTTTCTTTTTTTTTTTTTTTTAAACAGAGTCTTGCTTTGTCACCTAGGCTGGAGTGCAATGGTGAGATCTCGGCTCACTGCAACCTCCACCTCCTGGGTTCGAGCGATTCTCCTGCCTCAGCCTCCCGAGGAGCTGGGATTACAAGTGCCCACCACCATGTCCAGCTAATTTTTGTATTTTTAGTAGAAACAGGGTTTCACCATGTTGGCCAGGCTGGTCTCGAACTCCTGACCTTAAGTGATCCGCCTGCCTCCACCTCCCAAAGTGCTGGGATGACAAACGTGAGCCACCGTGGCCAGCCAAAAAATTTTTTTTAAATGGAGTCATGCTCTGTTGTCTAGGTTGGAGTGCAGTGGAGCAATCATGACTCACTGAAGCCTCAACTTCCTAGGCTCAGGTCATCCTCCCACCTCAGCCTCCCAAGTAGCTGAAACTATACGCATACGCAACCACATCTGAGTAGTTTTTAGGTTTTTTGTAGAGACAAGGTTTCACCATGTTGCCCGGGCTGGTCTCTAACTCTTGAGCTCAAGCCATCTGCAGGTCTTGGCCTCCTGAAGAGCTGGAATTACAGGCTTGAGCCACTGTGGCCAGCCTTAAAATATTTTGTTGACAGGCTGGGCACAGTGGCTCATGCCTATAATCCCAGCACTTTGGGAGGTCAAGGCGGGTGGATCACCTGAGGTCAGGAGTTCAAGACCAGCCTGACCAACATGAGAACAGCCTGACCCCATCTCTACTAAAAATACAAAAATTAGCTGGGTTTGGTGGTGGGTGCCTGTAATCTCAGCTACTCGGGAGGCTGAGGCAGGATAATCACTTGGACTCAGGAGGCAGAGGTTGCGGTGAGCTGAGACCGTGCCACCAAACCCAGCTAATTTTTTTGTTTGTTTGTATTTTTAGTAGAGACAGGGTTTCACTCTGTTGGCAAGGCTGGTCTTGAACTCCTGACCCTGTGATCCACCTGCCTCAGCCTCCCAAAGTGCTGAGATTACAGGTATGAACCACTGTGCCCAGCCCATCCCCTCTTCTTATGAGATGTCTTAGTCCATTTCAGACTGCCATCCCAGAACACCATAGACTCGGTGGCTTAAAAACAACAGACATTGATTCTCCCACAGTCCTGGAGGCTGGAAGTCTGAGATCCAGGTGTGGGAAGGGCTGGTTTTTCCTAAGGCCTCTCTCCTGGGCTTGGAGATGCCGTCTTCTCCCTGTGTCCTCACAGGGTTGTCCCTCTGTATATGTCTGTGTCCTATCTCCTCTTCTTATGAGATGTCTTAGTCCATTTCAGGTTGCTATCACAGAATACCATAGACTGGGTGACTTATAAACAACAGACATTGATTCTCCCACAGTCTTGGAGGCTGGAAGTCTGAGATTAATGTGTGGGCTGGGTTGGTTCCTCCTGGGGCCTCTCTCCTGGGCTTGCCGACACCATAGTCTCCCTGTGTCCTCATATGGTCATCCCTCTGTTTGTGTCTGTGTCCTCATCTCCTCTTCTTATGGGATGTCTTAGTCCATCTTAGGCTGCCATTACAGATCACCATTAGACTGGGTGGCTTAGAAACAACAGACATTGATTCTCCCACATCTCAGTGGGTTGAGACCAAGCAAATAAATGATAATCCTGGAAAGCAGGTGTGTGCAGGTTTAAGAGGAGGCAGAAAGAGAAGGGAGCCATCATTTGTCCCAATCCCTCCATGTGTCTTCATCCTACATCAAGTGGAAATGACTACACTGTGTCTGGGCCAGGCACGGTGGCTCACGGCTGTAATCCCAGCACTTTAGGAGGCCGAGGTGGGTGCATCACGAGGTCAAGAGATCGAGACCATCCTGGGCAACATGGTGAAACCCCATCTCTACTAAAAATACAAAAATTAGCCGGGCGTGCTGGTGTACACCTGTAGTCCCAGCTACTCAGGAGGCTGGAAGTCTGAGATCAGGGTGTGGGCAGGGCTGGTTCCTTCTGAGGACCCTCTCCTGGGCTTGTAGACACTATCTTCTCCCTGAGTCCTCATGTGGTCCTCCCTCTGTGTGTGTGTCTGTGTCCTCATCTCTTCTTCTTACAAGGACTTCAGCCTGGGCAACAAGAGCAAAACTCCGTCTCAAAGAAAAAAAAAGTTTTGTTACCATATTCTTGCTGGAACTGAGAAGGCTACAGAAATGCTGGTCCTGAAACGGTGTCCATTTCTCTGCTCAATTCTTCTGGGGCATCATCCCAGCGGGTTGAGACCAAGCAAATAAATGATAATCCTGAAGAGCAGGTGTGTGCAGATTTAAGAGGAGGTAGAGAGAGAAGGAAGTCATCATTTGTCCCAACCCCTCCATGTATCTTCATCCTACTGTAATCAAGTGGAAATGAGTACACTGTGTCTGGACTGGGTGAGGTGGCTCACAGCTGTAATCCCAGCACTTCAGGAGGCCGAGGCAGGTGCATCACAAGGTCAAGAGATTGACACCATCCAGGGCAACATGGTGAAACCCCGTCTCTACTAAAGATACAAAAACTAGCCAGCCGTGGTGGTGCACACCTGTAGTCCCAGCACTTTAGGAGGCTGAGGTGGGAGCGTCACAAGCTCAAGAGATCGAGACCATCCTGGGCAACATGGTGAAACCCGATCTCTACTAAAAATACAAAAATTAGCCGGGCGTGGTGATGCACACCTGTAGTCCCAGCTACTCGGGAGGCTGAGGCAGGAGAATCAGTTGAACCCGGGAGGTGGAGGTTGCAGTGAGCCAAGATAACGCCACTGCGCTCCAGCCTGGCGAGAGAGTGAGACTCCGTCTAAATAGAAAAAAAAAATTAATCAGATCTTGTGAGAACTCATTCAGTATCACAAGAACAGCATGAGGGTAACTGTCCCCAAGATTAAATTACCTCCCACTGGGTCCCTCTCATGACACATAAGGAGGATGGAAACCACAATTCATGATGAGGTTTTGGGGTCGGGGGACACAGCCAAACCATATCAAACAGCTTTATTTTTGCCCCAAAAGAACTGACATGAGAATCTTGAAGAAATACATGGATTCCCATACTCATTGATGAATTATCCACAATAGCCAAGACATGGACCAAACCGAGCGACCACGAATCGATGAATGGATAAAGAAATTGGGAGAATTATCCACAATAGCCAAGACATGGACCAAACCAAGTGACCATGAATGGATGGATGGATAAAGATATTGGGAGAATTATCCACAATAGCCAAGACATGGACTAAACCGAGCGACCATGAATGGATGAATGGATAAAGGAATTGAGAGAATTATCCACAATAGCCGAGACACGGACCAAACCAAGTATTATCCACAATAGCCAAGACACACAACCAAACCAAGTGACCATGAATGGATGAATGGGTAAAGAAACTGGGAGAATTATCCACAATAGCCAAGAAATGGACCAAACCAAGTGACCATGAATGGATGAATGGATAAACAAATTGGGAGAATTATCCACAATAGCCAAGACATGCAACCAAACCAAATGACCATGAATGGATGAATGGATAAAGAAACTGGGAGAATTATCCACAATAGCCAAGATATGGACCAAAGCAAGTGACCATGAAAGGATGAATGCATAAAGAAATTGAGAGAATTATCCACAATAAGCAAGACACGGACAAACCAAGCGACCATAAATGGATGAATGGATAAAGAAACTGGGAGAATTACCCACAATAGCCAAGACATGGACCAAACCAAGTGACCATGAATGGATGAATGGATAAAGAAACTGGGAGAATTACCCACAAGGGCCAAGATATGCAACCAAACCAAGTGACCATGAATGGATGAATGCATAAACAAATTGGGAGAATAATCCACAATAGCCAAGACATGGACCAAACCGAGAGACCATGAATGGATGAATGGAAACTGAGAGACGATGAATGGATGAATGGATCAAGATATTGGGAGAATTATCCACAATAGCCAAGACATGCGACCAAACCAAGTGACCATGAATGGAGGCATGGATAAAGAAATTGGGACATCAATAATGTACATGCATGGGAATATTACTCAGCCTTGAAAAAGAAGAAAATCTTGCCATTTGCAAGAACACAGGTGAACCTGGAGGACATTATATTTCGTGAGATAAGCCAGGCACAGAAACACAAATACTTCATGATCTCCCTTATATGAGGAATCTAAAATAGTCAAACTTGTAGAAGCAGAGAGTAGAACTCATACCATATCTTCTGTGGATAGATTTTGGCCAAGAACAATGCATTCATGTGAAACACATGTATTCTTCTGCAGATGTGACCCAAAGGCCTTTGCTGTCTTCATGCCAACAGCTGCCTGTCTTTATCCTCTGAGCCAAGAGATATTCCTCATATCTTCCTCATAGCGGTGCCGCATCGTGAAGCCACAGAAAAGAAGAGACACTTCTGAGATCTGGACCTGCTTTCTGCACTCCCACGAGAGCTGACCACAGGTTTCATCTGTCTCTTTCCCTTTCTTTTTTCATATTTTACTTTTCACTGACCAATAATAATTGCATGTATTTAATATGCAATCATTGTACCCCATAATATGACATATGGAATATATAAAATGTATAAATTTAAATTATATATAATATAATACATATATTTATATATCTATATGTAAAATGAAATATATATACTATTGTACCACATAATATATGTATCATATAATCAATACATATATTTGAAATATATTTACATATGAATACATGTTTATATGTATTGATTTATTATATTAAAATAAAATAAATATATATCATTGTACCCATTGTATATTTATGTATGTTATATGTATAAATATACATATTTAAAGATATGTAATATATTTAACTGTATTACATAACAATCGTATATATTATATATAATATATAACATATTATATATTATATTAATTATATATTCTATAATTATACACATACTATATACTATGTACTATATTATATAGTAATTATACATGTTATATATTATACTATTACATATTGTTTTATTATAATATATTATATAACATTGTAAAATATAACAATATATTATTATACATTATGTTGTATTGTAACATTATATAACATCATAAAATATAATATATTATTATATATTATGTTTTATTATAATATATTATATAACATTATAAAACATAATATATTCTTATATATAAAATATAATATATTACAATATATTACAATTATATATTATATAATTATACATGTTATATATCATAATTAATAAAATAATACAGCATGTAATGTATCATATATCATATAATATATAATATATAAATATGCATTTACATGTACATATTTATTATATGTATTTATATGTATTAAATGTATAATAAAATAAATATATATTATTATACCCTATTATGTATACACACACACATATATAGCCTATTATATATATATATATAATGAATTGAAATTAGGATCTATAATGTATATATTATGGGATGCAGTGTGACGTTTTGACATAGGCTTATATACATTTCACATTTTGAAATCTCTAAAAGAGTCAATTTTCAACGTTCTCTCCAAGCCCATGTTTAATGCCGCTGTTAAAGTGCAAGCCAACATTTAGGAAGTCCCCAGCTGCACACGTCTCCTTACCCTTCATGCCAAGGCACCATCATCTCCCAAGCTGGGTTCTTGGCATTTTGCACAACAATGTGCCATGCCTAGGCCCCCAAATCCCTGGCATCCTATAAGTGTATTCAACGAGGCTGGGCGCGGTGGCTCACGCCTGTAATCCCAGCACTATAGGAGGCCAAGTTGGGTGGATGGCCTGAGGTCAGGAGTTCGAGACCAGCCTGGCCAACATGGTGAAACCCTATCTCCACTGAAAATACAAAAATTAGCCAGGTGTGGTGGCATGGGCTTGTAATCTCAGCTACTTGGGAGGCTGAGGCAGGAGAATCACTGGAACTCGGGAGGTGGAGGTTGTGGTGCGCTGAGATCGTGCCATTGCACTCCAGCCTGGGCAACAAGAGCAAAACTCTGTCTCAAAATAAATACATAGATGATAGATACATAGATAGATACATAGATACATTCAAGGTCCCCTCAGTTGTCACCATACCCTTGTCCTGTAAAACTCCAACATCTCACAGCCAAGCCCGACTTCTTGTTGTCTGGGCAACAAGAGCGAAACTGCATCTCAAAATAAATACATAAATAATAAATACATTCAATGTCCCCTCAGTTGGCACCATACCCTTGTCCTGTAAAATTCCAACATCCCACAGCCAAGCCCGATTTCTTAGGATGGGTAATTTCTTAGGATAAGAAATCTGTCTTAGGATAAGAAATATGAGGACGGACAGAGAAAACGCAAACACATTGCAAGAAGAAATGCTTCAGGCACAGATTCCTGGGCGTGTAGCTGTCTTCCTGAACCCCCAAATGCGTTTTTCTTTACCTAAGAGAGCTCTGGAGACAGTGGGGTTTGTATATGTGGGGTTTGCCCGTCTCCTAGGGCTGCTGGTAAAAGGAGATTGTCCTAAGCGCTGGCTTATGGGGCTCCGGGGGGTGTGAACGGCCTCAGAGCGCCGTTTAGACAAGCGCAAACATAAAGTGAGAGGCTGCTGGAAACGTTTAAAGAAGTGGGAAGAGGCGGCCGGGGGAGCTGGGGGCCTGATCCAGCACCTTGGTCCTGTTGATTTTCACGTCCCAACCACACTGGGTGTGGACGGAAATAGCTGGGTGGGTTTGTGTGAATTAAAACATTTATAGAGCCCTACGCTCCTGTTACCTCTTAGGCGACTTATTAAAGTACAGTTAGTGTAAACACGGGGGTCGTAAACCTGCAGGGCTCAAGCACCAATTAAAATAATAAAAAACAAGGGGCTGCCGCAAACCGAAGGGTCTTTGGCACGGGCTGCAAGGGGGAGGAGGAGGGAGGCCAAGCCAGGCTCCCTGGGAGGGGAGCCCGGAGGATTCCAGCTCCACCAAGAAACACAGAGGTCACAACAAAGAAACAGTGCAATAAGGATTCTGGAAAGAAAAAGGCTACTTTGACAACAGAGATTTCATACCAGGAGATGCATCCCCAGATATGGGACAGCTGAAGATTAAACAGCTTTTGGGGGGTTAATCCTGGGTTCCATAAAGACATAGAGATTTCATGCTGCGGACCCAGTGCAACAAAATGGATCAGGTACAATGGGGACGTCACCAAACTGCTCAGCCACTGGTTTTGGGATGCAAGAGGGGCTATATCTACCCGGCGGGGCTGGGATGGAGGAAGAGTCATGTCTACACCCGAACTCCCTGGGATTGAGATGGAGGAAGGGCTGTGTCCACACTCTCCCCACTGGGGTTGGGATGGAGAAAGAGGGGCCGTGTCCACACTATCCTCCTGGGGCTGAGATG
Source organism: Pan paniscus (assembly GCF_029289425.2). NCBI lineage: Eukaryota > Metazoa > Chordata > Mammalia > Primates > Hominidae > Pan > Pan paniscus. The sequence goes on along the minus strand of NC_073267.2, from coordinate 37,086,694 downwards.
ATGGAGGAGGAGGAAGGGTGGTGTCCACACTCTCCCCTCTGGGGCTGAGATGATAGAGGAGGAGGAGGGGCCCTGTCCACACCCTCACCTCCTGATGCTGGGATGATGGAGGAGGAGGAGGGGCGGTGCCCACACTCTCCCCTCTGGGGCTGAGATGATGGAGGAGGAGGAGAGGCCGTTTCCACACTCTCCCCACTGGGGCTGGGATGATGATGGAAGAGGAGGGGCAGTGTCCACACTCTCCCCCCGGAGCTGGGATGATGGAGGAGGAGGGGCCGTGTCCACACTCACCCCACTGGTGCTGGGATGATGGAGGAGGAGGAGGGGCCATGTCCACACTTTCCCCCCTGGGGCTGGGATGGAGGAGGAGGAGGGGCCATGTCCACATTCTCAGCCCTAGGGCTGGGATGGAGGAGAAGAGGGGTGGTGTCCACAGCCTCCCCCCAGGGCTGGGATGGAGGAGGAGGAGGGGCTGTGTCCACATTCTCACCCCTGGGGCTGGGAAGGAGGAATTGGCTCTCATGACGCCCTCATTCCTCCCCATCCTCCTGAAACCACCTTAGCAAAAATTATATCTGAAGAAATTATGACAGTGAAAGAGATCAGACCTAACCACCCACCCCCCCCATCTTCTTTCTAACCTCGAAACTGTCTTTATTCATTCCTGGGCGTAGTAGCCTCAGAAAGAATTTAGTTTATAGTTTAAACTCTGAAACAAAACTGACAATAGCCCTTTTCTGGGAGGGCAGGGACGCGGGGAAACTTCTTGCTTGGGGACCAGCCTGCCTTGGCAGGACTAATAAATTAGCTACAAGATTAGGAATTATGGTTGAGGGATCATGCTGCCTCTGGCTCCAGGAGTCTGAACCTCCCCCAAATAGCTCCTGGGGATAACATCATTGTTGCACAACCTAAGATCAGTGTTTAAGATATTTTGCAGACCCTGGATTCCAATGCAGCAGATGACACCACACAGACCGGTAATCTGACTCAACCAGATATCAGCCATCCCACACAGGAACAGAAGGCAGCATGAACTCACTTCAGCCTCCCATGATTTCATCCTCAACCTGACCAACCAGCACTCTCTACTTCCTGAGCCCCCACCCACCAAATTATCCTTAAAACTGCCAAACCCTGGCCAGGTGCGGTGGCTCACACCTGTCATCCCAGCACTTTGGGAGGCCGAGGCGGGTGGATCACAGGGTGAGGAGTTTGAGACCAGCCTGACCAACATGGTGAAACTCCATCTCTACTAAAAATAGAAAAATTAGCTGGGTGTGGTGGCAGGTGCCTGTAGTCTCAGCTACTCAGGAGGCTGAGACAGGAGACTCGCTTGAACCTGGGAGGCAGAGGTTGCAGTGAGCCGAGATCACGCCACTGCACTGCAGCCTGGGCAACAAGACTAAAACTCTGTCAAAAAAAAAAAAAAAAAAAAGAAAGAAAGAAAGAAAAAAAGAAAAAAAAATAGCTACTGGGCTGGATAAATGATGCAAGCCCAGAAGAAATGCAGAATCTGGGATCCTTTCAACAGTCACCACCCTCCCATCAGATGGGCTTTTAGATTCCACTAGATACAAGAAATTACACAGAGGCTGGGCACGGTGGCTCACGCGTGTAATCCCAGCACTTTGGGACGCTGAGGCGAGTGGATCACCTGAGGTCGGGAGTTCGAGACCAGCCGGGCCAACATGGTGAAACCCCGTATCTACTAAAAATACAAAAATTAGCCAGGCGTGGGTGGTTGCCTGTAATCCCAGCTACTCAGGAGGCTGAGGCAGGAGAATGGTGTGAACCCAGGAGGTGGAGCTTGCAATGAGCAGAGATAGCGCCACTGCACTCCAGCCTGGGCAACAGAGTGAGACTCCATCTCAAAAAAAAAAAAAAGATTATTAAGAAAGCAAAGTGCTGAAAGTACTGAAGGGATGGGTTGCTGTGGAACGAGAGACTTGGAAAAGAAAGAGACAGAGACAAAGTATAGAGAAAGAAAAATGGGCCCAGGGGACCGGCATTCAGCATACAGAGGACCAAGTTCCCTTAGTATTTATTGATCATTATCGGTTGTTTCCCAGAGAGGGGGATGTGGCAGGACAATAGGGTAATAGTGGAGAGAAGGTCAGCAGGAAAACATGTGAACAAATGTCTCTGCATCATAAACAAGGTAAAGAAAAAGTGCTATGCTTTGATGTGCATATACATAAACATCTCAATGCCTTAAAGGACAGTGTTGCTGCTAGCACGTCCCACTTCCAGCCCTAAGGCGGTTTTCCCCTATCTCAGTAGCTGGAATATACAATCGGGCTTTACACCGAGACATTCCATTGCCCAGGGACGAGCAGGAGACAGATGCCTTCCTCTTATCTCAACTGCAAAGAAGACTTCCTTCCTCTTTTACTAATCCTACTACATAGACAGAATAGGGGGTTACCAAAAGTAAGAGGAGGAACGCGTCCACCCTAGGTACAATATTCATTTATATATACGATTAAAAAAAAGATCATGGGCAAGCTGGGCATTATGGCTCATGCCTGTCATCCCAGCACTTTGGGAGGCTGAGGCGGGTGGATCACTTCAGGTCATGAGTTCAAGACCAGCCTGGCCAACATGACACAAAACCCCGTCTCTACTAAAATTACAAAAATTAGCCAGGTGTGGTGGTGGGTGCCTGTAATCCCAGCTATTTGGGAGGCTGAGGCAGGAGAATCGTTTGAACTCAGGAGGCAGAGGTTGCGATGAGCTGAAATTGCACCACTATCCATCCATCCATCCATCCATCCATCCATCCATCCATCCATCCATCTATGTATGTATTTATGCATTTATCTATCTATCCATCCATGTATGTATGTATGTATGTAGGTATGTATGTGTGTATGTATGTGTCTGTCTATCCATCTATCCATCTCTTCATGTATGTATGTATCCATCCATCTAACCATCCATCCATTTATTCATCTATGTATGTATGTATCTATCTATCCATCCATCTATGTATGTATGTATCCATTCATCTATCCATGTATGTATGTATGTATCCATCCAGCCATCTATCCATCTATCCATGTATGTATGTATGTATCCATCCATCTATGTATGTATCTATCTATTTATGTGTCCATCCATCCATCCATCCATCTATCCATGTATGTATGTATCCATCTATGTATGTATGTGTCTGTCCATCCATCCATCCATCAACTCATGTATGTATGTATGTATCTATCCATCCATGTATGTATGTATGTATGTATATATCTATTTATCTATCTATCCATCATCTACCATCTATTTATCTCCTCTATCTTTCTATTTATCATGTATCTATCAATCATCGATCTGTCCACCCATCTCCTGCCCCCTCCCCCTGTGTATCTACTTGTGTACTTACCTATCTATGGCAACCAGAGAGATTTTACCCCCAGGAGATATTTTGCAATATCTGGTGACAATTTTGGTTGTTACAACTGGGGAGGGGTTGTCCTGGCTCCTGGTGGGTGAAGCCCAGGGTCTCTACTCAACACCGTACAGTGCCCAGGACGGCCCCACCACAGAGAATCCTCCATCCCCAAATGTCAGCAGAGCCTGGGCTGAGAGATCCTGAAATAGACAAGCATTTCCTTCTCTCGGGTGTAGATTTGGTAACTCTACAAAATGTCCGTTCCCTGCCACTTTCTCTGATTTTTCACTACTACAGTTCCCCCAAATAGAACACCGGAACTAACCACAATCACAAATACACTCAGAGCTAAAGCTGCATGGCCCCCTATTGGAGGAAAAACAGGACCCAAGAAACAATTCCTGGCATCCAACTGACCCTTGCAGGTTTCACTAGAACATTCAGAAGTCACTGTGGCTGTCCCCAGGGGCCCAGAGTCATTGTGAGAAGCTCAGAGAGGCTGGGGACCCCGCGGACAGCAGCTGGGCATGGAGTCCTGCCTTTGTGCAAAAGTCTTTCAAATTCAAATCTCCCTCCCTCCCCTGGGCTGTAAAATCCCTCCTCCCACCAGTAACACAGCTCTCCCTGGATTTACAGCTGCAATGTTTACCACCAGCCTGCTGAGCTCAGAGCTTAGAGCCAGGCTTACCCTTTCAGAGCGAATTTTCACTGAGGCCAGTCTACTTTCCAAGCAGACTCTAAGAATGTCTTCTAAGCTGTGCCATAACTGTCCAAGTGGTTCTTCCTGCCTGCTGAATAAAGACTCACAGCATTGCTGTAGACAAAGAATTTAAGAGACACAAGGCCAGCCATGCCATGTGGGAGGCGGAGTACCTACTCAAAGCTCAGAGATTACGGGTTTTTCAAAGGCAGTTTTGTTACCGGAAAGGGAGTCCTGATCCAGACTCCAAGACAGTGTTCCTGGTTCTTGCACAAGAAACAATTCAGGGCGAGACCATAGAGTAAAGTGAGAGCAAGTTAATGAAGAAAGTAGAGGGGCCAGGGGTGGTGGCTCACACCTGTAATCCCAGCACTTTGGGAGGCTGAGGTAGGTGGATCACCTGAGGTCAGGAGTTCGAGACCAGCCTGGCCAACACGGTGAAACCCCGTCTCTACTAAAAATACAAAAATTAGCTGGTCGTGGTGGGCGCCTGTCATCCCAGCTACTTGGGAGGCTGAGGCAGGAGAATCGCTTGGATCAGGAAGGCGGAGGTTGCAGTGAGCCGAGATCTTGTCACTGTACTCCAGCCTGGGTGACAGAGCAAGACTGTCCCACCAAAAAAAAGAAAAAAGGAAAAGAAATAATGAAAATTTAAAAAAATAGCATAAAATGGAAATGTGAAATATAAACCATATATGAATACATATAAATACAAATAATATAAATATGTATAACAATACATATAAATATATTTAATTATACTTTAATTTATATTTTATTTTAATTATATGTTAACCTTATAATACATAATATAATAAATACATATATAAATACATAGAAATATACATATATACATATAATATAATGTAAATACATATAATTTTAATTTTATTTATATTTTATTTTAATTATATTTTAATTATCTTATAAAACAATAAATACATATAATATAAATACATAGAAATATAAATACATGTATACATATAACATAATGTAAATACATATAATAATACAGTTTACTTTTAATTTTATTTGTATTTTATTTTAGTTATATTTTAATTATCTTATAAAATATAATAAATACAAGTAATATAAATACATATAAATATAAATACATATATACATATAATGTAAACATATAATAATAAATACAATTTAATTTTAAAGTTATTTATATTTTACTTTAATTATATTTTAATTATCTTATAAAATATAAATACATATGCATGTAAATATAAATACATATCGATATAAAAATGGCTGTGATCATTGCAAGGAAATATCAAATGCCCAGGAGTAAAGTTGATAATAAACACACTGAGTGACTAGAGAAGCAACTGCAGACATTCCAGGCACATGAAAGAATCCTTTAAGTACAGAAGGCGGGAAATGCAGAAGAAAAACATCTTGAGGTCCCCAAAATCACAAAACTCAAGGGAAAATTGAAGCTGGAAACCGAGGAGTGTAAAGCTGCCTCCAGTTCTATTCAAAGTCACCTCTCTGCTCATTGAGATAGATGTATATCTCATAACCCCCTTTGGAAAGGCTTATGAGACACTCAAAACAACGCAACCATTTGTGTCTCACCTACCTGTGACCTGGAGGCCCCCTCTCTGCTTTCAGTTGTCTCCATCTTTCTGGACAGAACTAATGTACCTGTTATATATATATTGATGGAGGCCTCATATCTCCCTAAAATAGATGAAGCCCAGCTGTGCCCCAACCACCTTGGCCCCATGTCACTAGGACCTCCTGACACTGTGTTGTGGGTCTACGTCCTCAACTTTGGCAAAATAAACTTTCTAAATGAACCGAGACCTGTCTCGGATATGGTGAAACCCCGTCTCTACTAAAAATACAAAACTTAGCTGGTTGTGGTGGGCGCCTGTCATCCCAGCTACTCGGGGGGCTGAGGCAGGAGAATTGCTTCCATCAGAAAGGCGGAGGTTGCAGTGAGCCGAGACCTTGTCACTGTACTCCAGCCTGGGTGACAGAGCTGTCACCTGTGCCATAACTGTCCAAGTGATTCTTCCTGCCTGCTCAGGAAGCTCAGGAAGGGTACTCAGGAAGCAAATGAACGAAGGCTTTGGCCAGGTTGTGTGGCTCATACCTGTAATCCCAGCACTTTGGGAGGCTGAAGCGGTTAGATCACCTGAAGTGAGGAGTTCAAGACCAGCCTGGCCAACATGGCGAAACCCTGTCTCTACTAAAAATACAAAAATTAGCCAGGCACGATGCCTCACACCTGTAATCCCAGCACTTTGGGAAGCTGAGGCTGGTGGATCACCTGAGGTCAGGAATTCGAGACCAGCCTGGCCAACATGGTGAAACCCCATCTCTACTAAAAATACAAAAAATTGGTTGGGCATAGTGGTGGGCGCTTATAATCCCAGCACTTTGGGAGGCCAAGGTGGGTGGATCACCTGAGGTCAGGAGTTCAAGACCAGCCTGGCCAACATGGCAAAACCTCACCTCTACTAAAAATACAAAATTTAGCCAGCCATGGTGGCTCACACCTGTAATCCCAGCACTTTGGGAGGCTGATGCGGGTGGATCACCTGAGGTCAGGAGTTCAAGACCAGCCTGGCCAACATGGTGAAACCCCATCTCTATTAAAAATACAAAAAATTGGTTGGGCTTAGTGGCAGGTGCCTGTAATCATGGCTCCTTGGGAGGCTGAGGCAGGAGAATCACTGGAACCCGGGAGGCAGAGGTTGCAGTGAGTTGAGATCATGCCACTGCACTCCATCCTGGGTGATAACACGAGACTCTGTCTCAAAAAATAAAATAAAATAAAATAAAATAAAATAAAATAAAATAAAATAAAATGAGAATCCACTGTCTCTTCCTTTTGTGGTTCAAGACACCAGGTGTGACGTTTGCAATGCAGCAGAACCAGGTAGAACTGGTGATTCTTTGCACGCTGTGGTCATGCAGGTCTTCATACCTCAGAAAGAAAAGTTCTCTTTATTTATTTATTATTATTATTTTTTTTTGAGAGGGCTTCTCTCTCTGTCACCCAGGCTGGAGTGCAGTGGTGCAATCTCGGCTCACTGCAAGCTCTGCCTCCTGGGTTGACACCATTCTCCCACCTCAGCCTCCCGAGTACCTGGGACTACAGGAACCCGCCACCATGCCCAGTTAATTTTTGTATTTTTACTAGAGACAGGGTTTCAATATGGTGGTCAGGCTGGTCTCGAACTCCTGACCTCAAGTGATCCGCCCGCCTCAGCCTCCCAAAGTGCAGGGATTACAGGAGTGAGCCACCGCGCCCAGCCCTCAGAAGGAAAAGTTCTATTTATTTATTTATTTATTTATTTTGAGAGGGAGTCTGTCGTCCGGGCTGGAGTGCAATGGCGCAGTCTTGGCTCACTGTAAGCTCTGCTGTCTGAGTTCAAGTGATTCTCCTGCCTCAGCCTCCCGTGTAGCTGGAATTACAGGCCTGTGCCACCACACCCAGCTAATTTTTGTATTTTTAGTGGAGACAGGGTTTCACTATGTTAGTCAGGCTGGTCTAGAATGCCTGACCTCAAGTGATCCACCTACCTCGGCCTCCCAAAGTGCCGGGATGACAGACATGAGACACTGTGCCCGGCCTTTAGAAGGAAAAGTTCTCTTTATTTATTATTTTTTAGTGGGTTTCCTTGATTTTCTCTTCTCCTGTCATAAATTCTTCCAGGAAACCTTTCCTCACTCTGAGTCCTTTCCCGGAACGTCTGATTCTATTCTAGTCACAGGGAAAGGGTACTGTGTCTGCCTTCTGTGGTTTCCTCTTGGTGAGCAGATTGCCATTTGACAGCTCATTGTGGTCACGTGTCTCTGTAGCCAAGTCAGAAGGATTTATTGAGCCTAGGAGTTCTAGACCAGCCTGGGCAACATAGTGAGACTCCCATCTCTTAAAAAAAAATTATAAAATAAATTATCCATGGCTGGGAGTGGTGGCTAATGCCTATAATCCCAGCACTTTAGGAGGCTGAGGCAGGAGAATGGCGTCAACCCAGGAGGTGGAACTTGCAGTGAACCGAGATTGCACCATTGCACTCCAGCCTGGGTGACAGAGAGAGACTCCCTCTCAAAAAAAAAATAAATAAAGAGAACTTTTCCTTCTGAGGTGGATCACCTCAGGTCAGGAGTTTGAGACCAGCCTGGCTAACATGGTGAAACCCCATCTCTACTAAAAAAACAAAAATTAGCAGGGCGTGGTGGTGGGCGCCTGTAATCCCAGCTACTTGGGAGGCTCAGGCAGGAGAATCGCTTGAACCCAGGAGGCGGAGGTTGCAGTGAGTCGAGATCGCGACACTGCACTTCAGCCTTGGGGACAAGAGTGAAAACTCCGTTAAAAAAAAAAAAAAGCGGTTGGGTGCGGTGGCTCACGCCTGTAATCCCAGCACTTTGGGAGGCCGAGGTAGGTGGATCACCTGAGGTCAGGAGTTCGAGACCAGCCTGACCAACATGGTGAAACCCTGTCTCTACTAAAAATACAAAAATTAGCCGGTGTGGTGGTGGGCGCCTGTAATCCCAGCTACTGGGGAGGCTGAGGCAAGAGAATCACTTGAACCCAGGAGGCGGAGGTTGCAGTGAGCTGGGCTTGGTGACAGGTGCCTGTAATCCCAGCTACCCAGGAGGCTGAGGCAGGAGAATTTCTGGAACCCGGGAGGTGGAGGTTGCAGTGAGCTGAGCTCGTGCCACTGCCCTCCAGCCTGGGCGACAAGAGCAAAACTCCATCTCTAAAATATATGATCAAATAAAATAAAATAAAATAAAATATGGTAAAATAAAAATGATCAACACAATGTAAATGAGACAATTTATAGTCACACAGCGCCCATCGCGACCTCACCCACAGTGGGAGAGAAAAATTTAAAAAAGAAACCGTTTTAGGACGATCCCCATGAAATTGTCAAAACCAGCCGCCTTCTAAATATCTGACTGCGGCTGTCAGAAAACAGACTTCAGAGAAGAATACAAATCATTGTATCCAGCCGTAATAACGGAGTTCAAAGCTGAGAGGATATGAAAAATTCATCGTCTGTCTACTTTAAACAATGGATGTAAATTATGCCACTTTGTCTGTATTTGTACAGTATGTTCTCATTGGCAAATACGGGATCCGATCATTGTTTCATTAAATACCTGACAATTCTGTAACAGTTGCAAAGATGGGTGCTTACCTCAGCGTTTCCCACTCTAGGATGGCAATAAAACAAAAATAAAGAAATAAAACTGGGTCAGAAAGAATGAGAGCCGGGGGAACCTTTATCTAAATCAGTTGCTTGGGCCAGGTGCACAGTGGCTCACACCTGTCATCCCAGCACTTTGTGAGGCTGAGACAGACGGATCACCTGAGGTCAGGAGTTTGAGACCAGCCTGGCCAACATGGTGAAACCTCGTCTCTACTAAAAATACAAAAATTAGGCGGGTGTGGTGGCAGGTGCCTGTAATCCCAGTTGCTTGGGAGACTGAGGCATGAGGATAGCTTGAACCCGGGAGGTGGAGCTTGCAGTGAGCTGAAATCGGGCCAGTGCACTCCAGCCTGGGTGACAGAATGAGATTCTGTCTCAAAAAAAAACAAAAAAGAATTTCTTGAATTCATTCTCGAGGTCAGGGTATGTGATGTGAAGCTCTCCTAAATGCTGAGAAGATGCAAATAGCGTTTTGGTGCACGTGTGCAATCCCAGCTACACGGGAGGCTGAGATGGGAGAATCGCTTGAGCCCAGGAAGTTGAAGCTACAGTGAGCTGAGATTGCACCACTGCACTCCAGCCTGGGTAACAGAGGGAGACCCTGTCTCAAAAAAAGAAAAAAAGACATGGAAATAACATTTGATGAAGAAGATGAGGAAAGCCCACACGTTAGCTTTCAAACTGCTCCAATTTTTTTTTTTTGAGACAAAGTCTCGCTCCATTGCCCAGGCTGGAGTGCAGTGGCATGATCTCTGCTCACTGCAACCTCTGCCTCCTAGGTTCAAGCGATTCTCCTGCCTTAGCCTCCCGAGTAGATGGGATTACAGGCGCCCACCCACCACGCCCAGCTAATTTTTGTTTTTTTGGTCGATACCAGGTTTTGCCATGTTGGCCAAGCTGGTCTCGAACTCCTGATCTCAGATGATTCACCCGCGTTGGCCTTTCAAAGTGCTGGGATTACTGGCGTGAGCCACCTCGCCCGACATAACTGCTCCAAATTCTTAAGTCACATGAACATCAGATGCAAGTACTCATACCTCAGACAAGGCAAGAAATTATGATTTTTCCTGCTAAGAAATTCTAATAGCAAAGTATCCCTTGAATAATATAGTCTGGTTTTCCAAGTTTGCATATCTTTTGTTTTTTTGAGACCGTGTCTCACTCTGTCACCCAGGCTGGAGCACCCTGGCTTGATCTCGGCTTGCTGCAAGCTCTGCCTCATAAATACGATTCTCCTGCTTCAGCCTCCTGAGTAGCTGGCATTACAGGTGCCTACCACCACACCCGGCTAATTTTCGTATTTTTTTTTTTTTTAAGTACAGACCGGATTTTACCATGTTGGCCACGCTGGTCTCGAACTCCTGACCTCAAGTAATCTGCCTGCTTCGGCCTCCCAAAGTGCTGAGATTACAGGTGTGAGCCACCGTGCCCAGCCTCCAGTTTGCATATGTTGCTGATAGGTTTAATTAGCCGAATGAGCCCAATTTGACAATGCAGGTGGGCAATATTGCTTTCCTGCTGCAGAGAGGGTCATAGATGAAATGACATCTATCCTCGATATTCAAGGCAGTTGAATACATTCTGGTTTGCAATTTTGACTGATTTGGTAAGAGGTGGGGGCTGAGGAATCTCAATCCAGTTTTTTAGGTTTACTGTTTTGTTTCGTTGCTTTTTGAGACTCAGTCTCGCTCCATCGCCCAGGCTGGAGTGCAGCGGTGCAATCTCAGCTCACTGCAACCTCCGCCTCCCTGGTTCAAGCAATACTCCTACCTCAGCCTCCCAAGTAGCTGAGATTACAGGCACCTGCCACCATGCCTGGCTAATTTTTGTATTTTAGTAGAGACGGGCTTTCACCATGATGGTCGGGCTGGTCTCAACTTCTGACCTCAGGTGATCTGCCTGCCTTGGCCTCCCAAAGTGCTGGGATTACAGGTACGTGCCACCATGCCTGGCTAATTTTTGTATTTTAGTAGACACGGGGTTTCACCATGATGGTCAGGCTGGTCTCAAACTCCTGACCTCAGGTGATCCGCCTGCCTCAGCCTCCCAAAGTGCTGGTATTACAGGCATGAGCCACCGCGCCTGGCCTCTGGTTTGCAATTGTGACTGATCTGGTAACAGGTGGGGGCCAAGGATTCTCAATCTGTTTTTTTAATGTTTTTGTTTGTTTTGTTTTGTTTTGCTTTGTTTTTGAGACAAGATCTTGCTCTGTTGCCCAGGATGGAGTGCGGTGGTGCAATCTCAGCTCACTGCAGCCTCCACCTTCTGGGCTCAAGCCATCCTCCTTCCTCAGCCTCCCAAGTAGCTGGGACTATAGGCATACGTACCACATCTGGATAATTTTTTTTTTCTTGGTACAGACAGGGTTTCACCATGTTGCCCAGGCTGGTCTCAAACTCCTGGGCTCAAGCATCCTCAGCCTTGGCCTCTGAAAGTGCTGGGATTAAGGTCTGAGTCACAGGGCCTGTGTGTGTGTGGTTTTTTTTTTTTCTGTTTGTTTGTTTGTTTTGAGATGAAGTCTCGCTCACCCAGGCTGAAGTGCAGTGGCGTGATCTCAGCTCAGTGCAACCTCCACCTCCCAGGTTCAAGCAATTCTCCTGCCTCAGCCTCCCGAGTAGCTGCAGTTGCAGGCGCCTGCCACCACACACAGCTAATGTTTTTGTATTTTTAGTAGAGACGGGGTTTTACCATGTCGGCCAGGCTGGTCTTGAACCCCTGACTTCAAATGATCCACCCGCCTCGGCCTCCCAAACTGCTGAGATTACAGGCGTGAGTCACCACGCTAGGCCACTGTTTTTCTTTTCCTTTTTTTAAATAACTGCACCATAGCACAGCTCATGAGTGCTACAGAAAACACATGTTAAATATTTTCCACCAAATTTTGACTTTTTATTGCGGTTAAAAATAAACAAGTACCAGAAAATCAGATCTTTTTGTAAAATGTTAAACACACATTATGGTTAATGTACATGCACATTGCTTCCTGTACGGCCACGGGGTAATTGAATTTGATTTAAGTTCATTTACTCCTGCCAAATCAAGCCCCACCGAACAGGTGTTAGATGTTGTTTGAGATTCAGCTTTGAAATGTCCATTTATCTCTTCCTTTCAACTTCTGGATGTGCTGAAGTGGGGAAAATCCTGTGAGTATAATTTACATGTTACTGCTGCCTTCCACGCTACGGTATCAGAGCACCTGATGAACATCTTTATATGGCATATAGGAAAGCAAACTCTGAAATGAGGCCGGGCGCCTTGGCTCACACCTGTCATCCCAGCACTTTGGGAGACCGAGGAGGTCAAATCGCCTGAGATCAGGAGTTAGAGACCAGCCTGGCCAACATGGTGAAACTCCATCTCTACTATTAATACAAACATTAGCCTGGCATGGCGGCGGGCGCTTGTATCCCAGCTACTTGGGAGGCTGAGGCAGGAGAATCGCTTGAACCCGGGAGGGGACGGCTTTGAGGCCTTCGGTGGAAACGGGAATATCTTCACATAAAAACTAGACAGAAGTGTTCTCAGAAACAACTTTGTTATGTGTGCATTCAACTCACATAGTTGAATCTATCTTTTGATGGAGCAGATTTGAAACACTCTTTCTGTAGAATCTGCAAGTGGATATTTGGAGCGCTTTGAGGCCTATGGTAGAAATGGAAATATCTTCATATAAAAACTAGACAGAAGCATTCTCAGAAACTGCTATGTGATGTGTGCATTCAACTCACAGAGTTGAACCTTTCTTTTGATAGAGCAGTTTTGAAACACTCTTTTTGTTGAATCTGCAGGTGGATATTTGGACTGCTTTGAGGCCTTCGTTGGAAACGGGAACATCTTCATATAAAAACTAGACAGAAGCATTCTCAGAAACTTCTTTTTGATGTGTGCATTCAACACAGAGATTTGAAACTTCCTTTTCATAGAGCAGTTTTGAAACACTCTTTTTGTAGAATCTGCAAGTGAATATTTGGAGCGCTTTGAGGCCTATGGTAGAAAAGGAAATATCTTAATATAAAAACTAGACAGAAGCATTCTCAGAAACTGCTTGGTGATGTGTGCATTCAACTCACAGAGTTGAACCTTTCTTTTGATAGAGCAGTTTTGAAACCCTCTTTTTGTAGAATCTGCAAGTGGATCTTTGGAGCTCTTTGATTCCTACGGTGGAAACGGGAATATCTTCACATAAAAACTAGACAGAAGCATTCTCAGAAACTTCTTTGTGATGTGTGCATTCAACACAGAGGGTTGAACCTTCCTTTTGATAGAGCAGTTATGAAACACTCCTTTTGTAGAATTTGCAAGTGGATATTGGGAGTGATTTGAAGCCTGTGGTAGAAAAGGAAATATCTTCACATAAACACTAGACAGAAGCATTCTCAGAAACTGCTTTGTGATATGTGCATTCAACTCAAAGAGTTGAACATTTCTTTTGATAGAGCAGTTTTGAATCACTCTTTTTGTAGAATCTGCAAGTGGATATTTGGATTGCTCTGAGGACTTCGTTGGAAACGGGGATATCTTCACATAAAAAGTAGATGGAAGCATTCTCAGAAACATATTTGTGATGTGTGCATTCAACACAGAGAGCTGAACCTTCCTTTTAATAGAGCAGTTTTGAAACACTGTTTTTGCTGAATCTGCAAGTGGATATTTGGAGTGCTTTGAGGCCTATGGTAGAAAAGGAAATATCTTAATATGAAAACTAGAGAGAAGCATTCTCAGAAACTGCTTTGTGATGTGTTCATTCAACTCACAGAGTTGAACCTTTCTTTTCATAGAGCAGTTTTGAAACCCTCTTTTCGTAGAATCTGCAAGTGGATATTTGGAGCTCTTTGATTCCTACGGCTGAAACGGGAATATCTTCACATAGAAACTAGACAGAAGCATTCTCAGAAACTTCTTTGTGATGTGTGCATTCAACACAGATGATTGAACCTTCCTTTTGATAGAGCAGTTTTGAAACACTCTTTTTATGGAATATACAAGTGGGTATTTGGAGTGCTTTGAAGCCTATGGTAGAAAAGGAAATATCTTCATATAAACACTAGAAAGAAGCATTCTCAGAAACTGCTTTGTGATGTGTGCATTCAACTCACAGAGGTGAACCTTTCTTTTGATAGAGCAGTTTTGAAACACTCTTTTTGCAGAATCTGCAAGTGGATATTTGGAGCAATTTGAGGCCTAAGGTAGAAAAGGTAATATCTTCATATAAATACTAGACAGAAGCATTCTCAGAAACTGCTTTGTGATATGGTGTATTTTATCAGCAGAACGTTCGTCTGCATATGGCATTCAGAAGCAAACTATACTCCCCCCCCCCCGAGTCTTTTGTTTCCAAATCAATGGGAAAAAACGGATACCCCTGCTCCATTCAGGCAGTTTCAGTGATTCTCAAATCAACGTGGGAGCAGTCATTGGGCCATTTAATATATATAGTGATAAAAAAAGAAAGCATACTTATTAACCTTGTAAAGATTCTATAAAAGTACAAGGGGAAACTTTATAAAGAATAGTCAAGTGTCCTTTTTATAGAATAGCCCTTTGTACTTTGAAATGTTCATGTCTATAAAATAGAACTGGACAGATGAGCCTAATGCAATTTCCATGTCTTCTAGTAATTGTTCCATTAAAACATTATTTTTCAGCACCTTATCAACCAGAAGATTAAGTTACCTCAACCCAAGATCAGTTCCACTTTAAAAAAGCACTTTTGACCCATATTTAACCAACCGTCAGAGAGTATTCAAAAGAGGGCTAATTGAGCATTGAGTGTTTGAAGCATTGAAATCAAGACCCAGGTTTCTTCTTGAAAACAGCAACAGTGCAGCCTGGCAGGAAGCAGGGATTAGACAAAAGAATTGATTGAAACTTGTCTTCCAAACTGGAAGAAAAACTTTCAATAAGAAAGCGTGAAGTTTGAAATCACTGCATGTTATATTATTCATCTTTCAAATTGTCTCCGGCCTTATTGGATGGCATTTTCTCCTCTACCCCAGCTCTGAGCTGCCACTGTAATTCACCAAGAAACCCACTTTAGCAAGAATGACCCACCCTTCAGAGGGAAGCAGCCACCCTTAGCCGGGTTCTCTTTACCACCCTATTCTGTCCGCACTCTATCTGCACTCTATCTCTTCATTCTATCTACATGTTTTGCAATTTCCTCTGGTATTCCAAGGCCAATGAAATCACAGCCTCCAGGCCTGGCTGGCTTGGCTGGCTGGCTGGCCGGGTGGCTTGGGTGGCTTGGCTGGCTGTGTGGCTGGGTGGCTTTTCTGGCTTGGCTGGCCGGCTGGCTTGGCTGGCTGGATGGCTTGGCTGGCATGGCTGGCTTGGCTCGCTGGCTGACTTGGCTGGCTTGGCTGTCTTGGGTCCCTGGCTGGCTTGGCTAGCTTGGCTGGCAGGCTGTCTTGGCTGGCTTGGCTGACTTGGCTGGCTGGGTGGCTTGGCTGGCTGGCTTGGCTGGATGGCTCGCTTGGCTGACTTGGCTGGCTGGCTGGCTTGGCTGGCTTGGTTGGTTGGCTGGCTTGGCTGGTTGGCTGGCTTGGCTGGCTGGCTTGGCTGGCTTGGCTGGCTTGGCTGGCTGGCTGGCTTGGCTGGCTTGGCTGGCTGGCTTGGCCGGCTTGTCTGGCTGGCTTGGCCGGCTTGTCTGGCTTGGCTGGCTGGCTTGCTTGGCTGGCTTGTCTTGCTGGCTGGCTTGGCTGGCTGGCTCGCTTGGCTGGCTGCCTGGCTTGGCTTGCTTGGCTGTCTCGCTGGCTTGGCTGGCTGGCTGGCCGGGTGGCTGGCCTGGCTTGGCCAGCCAGGTGGCTTGGCTGGCTTGGTTGGCCGGCCGGCTTCGCTGGCTGGCTGGCTTGGCTGGCTTGGCTCTCTTGGCTCTCTTGGCTTGCTGGCTGGCTTGGCTGGCTTTGATGACTGGGTGGCTTGGCTGGTTTGACTGGCTGGGCAGCCTGGCTGGCTTGGGTGGCAGGGTGGCTAGCCTGGCTTGGCTGGCTATGTGGCTTGGCTGGCTTTGCCAGCTGGGTGGCTTGGCTGTCTTGGCTGGCTGGCGGGCTTGGCTGGCTTCGCTGGCTGGCTGGCTGGCTGGCTGGCTTGGCTGGCTGGGTGGCTTGGCTGGCTTGGCTGGCTGGGTGGCTTGAGTGGCTTGGCTGGCTGGCTGGCTTGGCTGGCTGGCTGGATGGCTGGGTGGCTTGGCTGGCTTTGCTGGCTGGGTGGCTTGAGTGGCTTGGCTGGCTGGCTGGCTTGGCTGGCTGGCTGGTGGCTGACTTGGCTGGCTGACTTGGCTGGCTGTCTTGGCTGGCTTGGCTGGCTGGCTGGCTGGCTGGCTGAGTGGATTGGCTGGCGTGCCTGGCTGGGTGGCTTGGTTGGCTTGGCTGGCTGGGTCCTTTGGCTGGCTTGGCTGGCTGGGCGGCTTGGCTGGCTTGGGTGGCTGGCTTGCTTGGCTCGCTGGCTGGCTGGGTGGCTTGGCTGGATTGACTGGCTGGGCAGCTTGGCTGGCTTTGGTGGCAGGGTGGCTAGCCTGGCTTGGCTGGCTGTGTGGCTTGGCTAGCTTCGCCGGCTGCCTGGCTTGGCTGGCTTGCCCGGCTGGCTGGCTTAGCTGGCTTTGCTGGCTCGGTGGCTGGCTGGGTTGCTTGGCTGGCTTGGCTGGCTGGGTGGCTTGGCTGGTTTGGCTGGCTGGGTGGCTTGATTGGCTTGGCTGGCTGCCTGGCTTGGGTGGCTTGGCTGGCTGGCTGGCTTGGCTGGCTTGGCTGGCTGGCTGGCTTGGCTGGCTTGGCTCGCTGGCTGGCTTACCTGGCTTGGCTGGCTGGCTGGCTTGGCTGGCTTGGCTGGCTTGGCTGGCTTGGCTGGCTTCACTGGCCCAGTGGCTTCACTGGCTTGGCTGGCTCGGTGGCTTGGCTGCCTTGGCTGGCCGGCCATCTTCGCTGGCTGGCTGGCTTGGATGGCTTGGCGGCTTGGCTGGGTTCCCTGGCCTGGTGGCTTGGCTGCCTTGGCTGGCTGGCTGACTTGGCTGGCTAGGCTGGTTTGGCCATCCGGGCGGCTTGGCTGGCTGGCAGGCTGGCCGGCTTGGCTGTCTAGCTGCCTTGGCCGGCTTGCCTGGCTGACTGGCTTGGCTGGTTGGCTGGCTTGGCTGGCTTTGCTGGCTGGGTGGCTTGGCTGGCTTGGCTGGCTGGCTGGCCGGGTGGCTTGGGTGGCTTGGCCGGCTGGGTGGCTGGGTGGCTTTTCTGGCTTGGCTGGCCGGCTGGCTTGGCTGGCTGGATGGCTTGGCTGGCATGGCTTGCTTGGCTCGCTGGCTGACTTGGCTGGCTTGGCTGACTTGGGTCCCTGGCTGGCTTGGCTAGCTTGGCTGGCAGGCTGTCTTGGCTGGCTGGCTGGATGGCTGACTTGGCTGGCTGACTTGGCTGGCTGTCTTGGCTGGCTTGGCTGGCTGGCTGGCTTGGCTGGCTGGGCTGGCTGGCTGGCTGGCTGGCTGGGTGGATTGGCTGGCTTGGCTGGCTGGGTCCCTTGGCTGGCTTGGCTGGCTGGGTGGCTGGGTGGCTTGGCTGGCTGGCTGGCTTGTCTGGCTTGGCTGGCTGGCTGGCTTGGCTGCCTGGCTTGGCTGACTTGGCTGCCTGGCTGGCTTGGCTGTCTTGGCTGGCTTGGCTGGCTGGCTGGCTTGGGTTGCTAGGCTGGCTGGCTGGCTTGACTGGCTTGGCTGGCTGGGTGGCTTGGCTGGCTTGGCTGGCTGCTTGGCTTGGCTGGTTGGCTGGCTTGGCTGGTTTGGCTGGCCGGCTGGCTGGGTGGCCTGGCTGGCTTGCCTGGCTTGGCTGGCTGGCTGGCTAGGTGGCCTGGCTGGCTGGGTGGCTGGCTGGCTTTGCTGGCTTTGCTGACTGGGTGGCTTGGCTTCCTTGGCTGTCTCGGTGGCTTGGCTGGCTTGGCTGGCTGGCTGGCTTGGCTGGTTGGCTGGCTTGGCTGGCTTGGCTGGCCGGGTGGCTTTGCTGGCTTGGTTGGCCGGCCGGCTTCGCTGGCCGGCTGGCTTGGCTGGCTCGGCTGGCTTGGCTGGCTTGGCTGGCTGTCTTGGCTGGCTTGCCTGGCTTGCTGGCTTGGCTGGCTTGGCTGGCTTCGCTGGCTGGCCATCTTGGCTGGCTTGGCTCTCTTGGCTTGCTGGCTGGCTTTGCTGGCTTTGCTGGCTGGGTGGCTTGGCTGGCTTGACTGGCTGGGAGGCTTGGCTGGCTTGTGTGGCAGGGTGGCTAGCCTGGCTTGGCTGGCTGTGTGGCTTGGCTGGCTTTGCCAGCTGGGTGGCTTGGCTGGTTTGGCTGGCTGGGTGGCTTGATTGGCTTGGCTGGCTGCCTGGCTTGGGTGGCTTGGCTGGCTGGCTGGCTTGGCTGGCTTGGCTGGCTTTTCTGGCTGGCTGGCTTGGCTGGCTTTTCTGGCTGGCTGGGTTCGCAGGCTGGTCTGCCTGGCTGGCTTGGCTGGCTGGGTGGCTTGGCTGGTTTGGCTGGCTTGGCTGGCTGGGTGGCTTGGCCAGCTTGGCTGGCCCGGTGTCTTGGCTTGCTTGGTTGCTTGGGTGGCTTGACTGGCTGGCTGGATTGGCTGGCTTGTCTGGCTGACTGGCTTGGCTGGCTGGCTGAGCTGGCTGTGTGGCTTGGCTGGCTGGCTGGCTTGGCTGGCTTGGCTGGCTTGGTTGGGTGGCTGGCTTGGCTGGCTAGCTTGGCTGGCTTGGCTGGCTGGCTGGCTTGGCTGGCTTTGCTAGCTTGTCTGGCTGGGTGGCTTGTCTGTCTTGGCTGGCTGGCTTCCTTGGCTGGCTTGGGTAGCAGGTTGGCTTGGCTGGCTGGCTCGTTTGGCTGGCTGCCTGGCTTGGCTTGCTTGGCTGTCTCGCAGGCTTGGCTGGCTAGGCTGGCATGGCTGGCTGGCTGGCCGGGTGGCTGGCCTGGCTTGGCCAGCCAGGTGGCTTGGCTGGCTTGGTTGGCCGGCCGGCTTCGCTGGCTGGCTGGCTTGGCTGGCTTGGCTGGCTTGGCTCTCTTGGCTTGCTGGCTGGCTTGGCTGGCTTTGATGATTGGGTGGCTTGGCTGGCTTGACTGGCTGGGCGGCTTGGCTGGCTTGGGTGGCAGGGTGGCTAGCCTGGCTTGGCTGGCTGTGTGGCTTGGTTGGCGTTGACGGCTGGGTGGCTTGGCTGTCCTGGCTGGCTGGCTGGCTTGGCTGGCTGGCTGGCTTGGCTTGCTTCGCTGGCTTGGCTGGCCTGCTGGCCGGGTGGCTTGCCTGGCTTGGCCCGCCAGGTGGCTTGGCTGTCTTGGCTGGCCGACTGGCTTGTCTGGCTGGCTTGGCTGGCTTGACTGGCTTGGCTGGCTGGGTGGCTTGGCTGGCTTGGCTGGCTGCTTGGCTTGGCTGGTTGGCTGGCTTGGCTGGTTTGGCTGGCTGGCTGGCTGGGTGGCCTGGCTGGCTTGCCTGGCTTGGCTGGCTGGCTGGCTAGGTGGCCTGGCTGGCTGGGTGGCTGGCTGGCTTGACTGGCTGGCTGGCTTTGCTGGCTTTGCTGGCTGGGTGGCTTGGCTTCCTTGGCTGTCTGGGTGGCTTGGCGGGCTTGGCTGGCTGGCTGGCTTGGCTGGCTGGGCTGGCTTGGCTGGCTTGGCTGGCTGGCTGGCTTGGCTGGCCTGCCTGGCTGACTGGCTTGGCTGGCATGGCTGGCCGGGTGGCTTGGCTGTCTTGCCTGGCTTTGCTGGCCGGGTGGCTTGGCTTGCTTGGTTGGCCGGGTGGCTTTGCTGGCTTGGTTGGCTGGCCAGCTTCGCTGGCCGGCTGGCTTGGCTGGCTTGGCTGGCTGTCTTGGCTGGCTTGGCTGGCTTGCAGGCTTGGCTGGCTTCGCTGGCTGGCCAGCTTGGCTGGCTTGGCTCTCTTGGCTTGCTGGCTGGCTTTGCTGGCTTTGCTGGCTGGGTGGCTTGGCTGGCTTGACTGGCTGGGAGGCTTGGCTGGCTTGTGTGGCAGGGTGGCTAGCCTGGCTTGGCTGGCTGTGCGGCTTGGCTGGCGTTGCCAGCTGGGTGGCTTGGCTGTCTTGGCTGGCTGGCTGGCTTGGCTGGCTTTGCTGGCTGGCTGGCTGGCTGGCTTGGCTGGTTGGCTGGCTTGGTTGGCTTTGCTGGCTTTGCTGGCTGGCTGGCTTGGCTGGCTTCGCTGGCTGACTGGCTTGGCTGGCATGGCTGGCTGGTTGGCTTGGCTGTCTTGCCTGGCTTTGCTGGCCGGGTGGCTTGGCTTGCTTGGTTGGCCGGGTGGCTTTGCTGGCTTGGTTGGCCGGCTGGCTTCGCTGGCCGGCTGGCTTGGCTGGCTTGGCTGGCTTGGCTGGTTGTCTTGGCTGGCTTGGCTGGCTTGCTGGCTTGGCTGGCTTCGCTGGCTGGCCAGCTTGGCTGGCTTGGCTCTCTTGGCTTGCTGGCTGGCTTTGCTGGCTTTGCTGGCTGGGTGGCTTGGCTGGCTTGACTGGCTGGGAGGCTTGGCTGTATTGTGTGGCAGGGTGGTTAGCTTGGCTTGGCTGGCTTTGTGGCTTGGCTGGCTTTGCCAGCTGGGTTGCTTGGCTGTCTTGGCTGGCTGGCTGGCTTGGCCGGCTGGCTTGGCCGGCTGGGTGGCTTGGCTGGCTGGGTGGCTTGGCTGGCTTTGCTGGCTGGGTGGCTTGAGTGGCTTGGCTGGCTGGCTGGCTTGGCTGGCTTGGCTGGCTGGCTAGCTTGGCTGGCTGGCTAGCTCGGCTGGCTTGGCTGGCTGGCTGGATGGCTGACTCGGCTGGCTGACTTGGCTGGCTGTCTTGGCTGGCTTGGCTGGCTGGCTGGCTTGGCTGGCTGGGCTGGCTGGCTGGCTGGCTGGGTGGATTGGCTGGCTTGCCTGGCTGGGTGGCTTGGTTGGCTTGGCTGGCTGGGTCCCTTGGCTGGCTTGGCTGGCTGGCTGGCTGGGCGGCTTGGCTGGCTTGGGTGGCTGGCTGGCTTGGCTGGCTGGCTGGCTGGGTTGCTTGGCTGGATTGACTGGCTGGGCAGCTTGGCTGGCTTGGGTGGCAGGGTGGCTAGCCTGGCTTGGCTGGCTGTGTGGCTTGGCTAGCTTCGCCGGCTGCCTGGCTTGGCTGGCTTTGCTGACTGGGTGGCTGGCTGGGTTGTTTGGCTTGCTTGGCTGGCTGGGTGGCTTGGCTCGTTTGGCTGGCTGGGCGGCTTGATTGGCTTGGCTGGCTGCCTGGCTTGGGTGGCTTGGCTGGCTCGCTGGCTTGGCTGGCTTGGCTGGCTTGGCTGGCTGGCTGGCTTGTCTGGCTGGGTGGCTTGGCTGGTTTGGCCGGCTTGGCTGGCTTGGCTGGCCGGGTGGCTTAGCCAGCTTGGCTGTTCGGGTGTCTTGGCTGGCTTGGTTGCTTGGGTGGCTTGACTGGCTGGCTGGATTGGCTGGCTTGTCTGGCTGACTGGCTTGGCTGGCTGGCTGAGCTGGCTGTGTGCCTTGGCTGGCTGGCTGGCTTGGCTAGCTTGGCTGACTTGGCTGGCTGGGTGTCTTGGCTGGCTTGGCCGGCTGGTTGTCTTGGCTGGCTTGGCTGGCCGGCCGGCTTGTCTGTCTTGGCTGGCTGACTGGCTTGTCTGGCTTGCCTGGCTGGCTGGCTTGGCTGGCTTGGCTGGCTGGCTTGGCTGCCTGGCTGGCTGGCTTGGCTGCCTGACTGGCTTGGCCGGCTTTGCAGGCTGACTTGGCTGGCTTGGCTGGTTGGCTATCTCTCCCAGGCTGCAGTGCAGTGGTGTGATCTTGGCTCACTGCAACCTCTGCCTCCCAGGTTCAAGCAATTCTCCTGCCTCAGCCTCCCAAGTAGCTGGGATTACAGGCCTGAGCAACCTCACCTGGCTGATTTTTGTACTTTTAGTAGAGATGGGGTTTCACCAGGTTTTGCACTCCAGTATGGGTGACATAGGGAGACTCTGTCTCAAAAAAAAAAAAAGAATTTATACATTTCCATACAGATTAACACACATACACTCATATTCACAAACACACAAGTACGATAAATGCAGGGGTACACACAAACCCCATCAGAAAAACACACTTCCATAAAACACAGGAATGCACGCTCACACAGAAACACGCATGGAAACACACATTGTCTTACAGACTCACAGACACACTCATCATCACATAAACAGGCACACACACACAGCCACACAAGCACACACCCACACCCACATCAACACACACACTCCCACACGGCACCCACGCGCTCATGCACACAGGTAGAACAGGCCTGCATTACCTGATAATGCAGTTAAATCAGACGTGATGCTGCCTGCCGAGGAGACCTGGAGGCTTCCCATGAATGGGCTTTCGGACGAGAGGTCTCTGGGTGCATTTGGTGACACCCCAGGCAGTGGGGGAGACGTCCAGGATGGAAGGCCAGCCACAGCCAGCCTTGCCCAAGGATGCCATGTCCATTTGCTTCAGTAGGATCTGCATCCTGTAAACCCTGGTTCCTGCCTCTCCAGGACACCCCACTGAGGTCAGCACACTCCCCAGGTTTAGAAGGGGTCTCTCAGTGAAATTTGGAGACACCCCAGGCAGAAGGGGGGACGCCACAGCCAGCTCTGCCGGCGGATGCCACGTCCATTTGCTTCAGTAGGATCTGCACCTTGGAAACCCAGGTTCCTGCCTCTCCAGGACACCCCACTGAGGTCAGCACACCCTCCAGGTTTACAAGCAGTCTCTGGGTACATTTGGTGACACCGCAGGCAGAGGGGGGATGCTAGAGCAATCTCTGCCCGCGGATGTCACGTCCATTTGCTTCAGTAGGATCTGCACCCTGTAAACCCTGGTTTCTGCCTCTCCAGGACACCCCACTGAGGTCATCACCCCCCACCCCCCACCCCCAGATTTGTCCAGCTTCGCTCTCTGAGGAGAGACCCAGAAAGACCACATTCGGTGGAATTCTGGCTACAACCTTTTGTGGCCAGCAAGAAGGATCACCAAGCTGTCCTGTTACCTTGCTGGAGCGGTCACTGGTTTCACGCTTGGCCCCCGTGCAGTGAGTGCCTGGGCCAGGCTTGATTCCTGGAGCTCCAGTGAAATTTGGGCTTGGAGCTCATGCCCGCACCATCCAGAAAGCAGAAGGCAGCCGGCCTGGGCTGTACGGTTCGTAGAATGAGAGAGAACACTGCTTGCCTTCATGTCTGTACCACAATAAATCTGCCAACTGCGGTCAAAGTCTCTGGATTCCTGCCCCTTCATTTTATTTTGTCTATTACAGAGCGGAAGGAGTGAGAAAGATTTTGCTTCCTATTTTGTTTTGCAAAGCGCTTCTAAGAAAAACAACCCGCGTTCTGAAAACGAGATTCTGAGTGTCCCCTGGGCGTGATGAAAACAAACTTTGGGAATCCAAGGGCCTGAGAGGCAGAGTGAATGTCATTCGCATTTCCCTGCGAATGACAAAGTCACTTTTTATTTATTATTATTATTATTATTATTATTATTATTATTATTATTACTGTAGATTCAGGGGATCCACGGGCAGCTTTGTGACCTGGGGATATTGTACGATGCTGAGGTTTGGGGTATGAATAATCCCGTCACCCAGGCACTGAGCATTGTACATTCCTGAGGTATATAATGTGTACTAAAAATAAAATGTATATTTATATATGCACTAATGATTCAACTTGATTCCTTGTAATTAAGAAAAACAAACCCCAAATTCTAGAGGAGTTCTAGAAATATGTAAGAAGAGAGGCCAGGCGCAGTGGCTCACGCCTGTAATCCCAGCATTTTGGGAGGCCGAGGCAGGTGGATCACCTGAGGTCAGGAGTTCGAGACCAGCCTGGCCAACATGGTGAAACCCCGTCTCTGCTAAAAATACAAAAATTAGCCAGGTGTGGTGGCGGGTGCCTGTAGTCCCAGCTACTTGGGAGGCTGAGGTAGAAGAATTGCTTGAATCCAGGAGGCAGAAGTTGTAGGGAGACTGCACTCCAGCCTGGGTCACAGAGCGAGACTCCATCTCAAAAAAATAAAAAGAGAGAGAGAGAAAAAAAACAAACAAGCAAGAAAATGCAACAGAAAAATCCGTGACCCAAAGATCTCTCCAGTTGCTGCCTTCTGCCTGAAATTCAAAGAATCTCAGGGTAACTTTTCAACCCTTGTACCCCCGCCCCTGCTTCCTGCTCTATTAGTCCTGAGGGTCTGTGGTGCCCCTTCATTCTGTCCAGGTGCAGGCAATGTTTAGCTCCCACCTATAAGCGAGAACATGTGGTGTTTGATTTTCTGTTCCTGGCGTTAATTCACTAAGCATAGTGCCCTTCAGCTTCATCCATGTGACTGCAAAGGGCATGATTTTATTCTTGTTCATGGCTGTGTAGTATTCCATGATGCGGAAGGACCACATTTGCTTTATCTAATTGAGAACATGTGGTATTTGATTTTCTGTTTCTGGCATCAATTCACTAAGCATAATGTCCTTCAGCTTTATCCATGTTGCTGCAAAGGGCATGATTTTATTCTTCTTCATGGCTATGTAGTATTCCATGATGTGGAAGGACCACATTTGCTTTATCTAGTGAAGAACATGTGGTATTTGATTTTCTGTTCCTCGTATTGAGTCACTAAGCATAATTCCCTTCAGCTGTGTCCATGTGGCTGCAAAGACATGATTTTATTCTTTTTCATGGCTGTGCAGTGTTCCATGGTGTAGAAGGGCCAAAATTGCTTTATCCAGTCAAGAACACATGGTATTTGATTTTCTGTTCTTGTGTTAATTCATTAAGCATAATGCCCTCCAGCTACATCCATGTGGCTGCAAAGGACATGATTTTATTCTTTTTCATGGCTGTGTAGTATTCGATGCTGTAGAAGAACCACTTTTGCTTTATCCATTACCCCACTGATGGGCAACTGGGTTGATTCCATGACTTTCCTATTGTAAGTCATGCTGTGATGAGCCTTACAGGGCCAGGCACTGTAATCCCAGCACTCTGGAGGGCTGAGGTGGGCAGATCACCTGAG
Source organism: Pan paniscus (assembly GCF_029289425.2). NCBI lineage: Eukaryota > Metazoa > Chordata > Mammalia > Primates > Hominidae > Pan > Pan paniscus. The sequence continues at coordinate 37,061,472 of NC_073267.2, read as the reverse complement.
GTCAGGAGTTCGAGACCAGCCTGATCAACATGGTGAAACCCTATCTCTACTAAAAATACAAAAATTAGCCAGGCATGGTGGCACATGTCTGTAATCCCAGCTGCTCAGGAGGCTGAGGCAGGAGAATCACTTGAACCCAGGAGGCAGAGGTTGCAGTGAGCCGAGATTGCTACTGCACTCCAGCATGGGCAATAGAGCGAGACTCCGTCTCAAAAAACAAAAAACAAAAAACAAACAAACAAAAAAAAAACAAGGAATTTTACCATGCATGTGTCTTTTTGGTAGAATGACTTCTTTTCCTTTGGGTAGATGCCCAGTCTTGGAATTGCTGGTGCAAATGGTGGAGCAGTTTAGATTCAGGAGGTACATGTACAGGTTTCTTACATGGGTACGATGTGTGATGCTGAGGTCTAGGGTATGAGTGATCCCATCACCCAGGTAGTGAGCATAATACCCCACAGTTGGTTTTTTCAACTCTTGTCCTTCTACATTCCTCTCTCCCCCTAACTAGACCCCAGTATCTGTTCCCTTCTCTGTGTCTACATATACGCAACATTTAGCTCCCACTTAAAAGTGAGAACACGCAGCATTCTGTTAATTTACTTAAGATAATGGCCTCCACACTGTTCACAATAGCAAAGATGTGGAACCAACCCAAATGCTCATCAGTGATACACTGGATAAAGAAAATGTAGCACATAGACACTGTTGGCTGGGCGCGATGGCTCACGCCTGTAATCCCAGCACCGAGGTGGGTGGATCACCTGAGGTCAGAAATTCAAGACCAGCCTGACCAGCATGGTGAAACCCCGTCTCTACTAAAAATACAAAAACTGGCCGGGCGTGGTGGTGCATGGCTGTAATCCCAGCTACTCGGGAGGCTGAAGCAGGAGAATTGCTCCAACCCAGGAGGCAGAGATTGCAGTGAGCCAAGATCGTGCCACTGCACTCCAGCCTGGGCAACAGAGTAAGACTTGGTCTCAAATAAACAAAACAAACAAACAAAGCACATAGACACTGTGGAATACTATACAGCCATGAAAAAGGATGAGTTCATGTCCTTTGCAGGGACATGGATGAAGCTGGAAATCCTCACGTTCAGCAAATTGACACAGGAACAGAAAACCAAACACTGCATGTTCTCATTCATAAGTGGGAAGTGAACAATGAGAACACATCGACCCAGAGAGGGGAACACCACACACTGGGGCCTGTTGCAGGGGTGTGGGACTGGGGGAGGGGCAACATTATGAGAAATACCTAATGTAGATGACGGGTTGATGGGTGCAGCAAACCACTATGGCACATGTATATCTATGTAACAACCCTGCATATTCTGCACATATACCCCAGAACTTAAAGTAGAATAGAAAAAATAAAAAAATAATAAAAATAATTTAAAAAGATAATGACCTCGAGCTACATCCGCGTTGCTGCAAAAAAACAAAAAAACATGATTTTGTTCCTTTTCAGGGTTGCGTAGTATTCCATGGTGTAGATGTACTGCCTTTTCTTTGAGGGTGGAGGGTGGGAGGAGGGAGAAGATCAGCAAAAATAACCTGTGGCTGGGTGTGACAGCTCACACCTGTGTTCTCAGCACTTTGGGAGGCCGAGGTGGGTGGATCACCTGAGGTCAGGAGTTTGAGATCAGCCTGGCCAACATGGCAAAACCCTATCTCTACTAAAAGTACAAAAATTAGCCGGGCATGGTGGTGCATGCCTGTAATCCCGGCTCCTCTGTAGGTTGAGGCAGGAGAATCCCTTGGACCCAGGAGGTGGACATTGCAGTGAGGCAAGATCACGCCACTGCCCTCCAGCCGGGCCACAGAGTGGGACTCCATCTCAAAAAATAATCATAAAAATAATAATAATAACCTGTTAGGCTTAGGACCTAGGTTCATTCCATTACAAAAAAAAAGAAAAAGAAAAAAAGAAAAAACTAACTTTTTAAAAGAAGGATCTCTCTGTTCAAAAACAAAACCAATGCCCTGTCAGGAAAGATGTTCTGTGTTTTTCTGGTAAAGCTGGAAGGAACCTACAAGAAGGTGTCACCCCATAAAATTAGTGGAGCAGCATTGCCTTTTGGGGTGAGGGCTGCTTCTGTTAGGCCACCAGGATGAGTGCCTTCCTGGGGAGTGTGGTTCATCCTACACCATCCAGGAAGCAATTCCTGCCCCCAAATCACCTGCCAGCTTCTGCCCTGTAAGTAAAATCCCCAGCAAGCAGGAAGCAGGGAGCTGCTTGCCTTGGAAGGCAGCTGAAGTCTCTGCCCACCACCCAGACTGTGTCCTCTGGGCAAGGCCAGGGCTTCCAGTTGGATGGTTTTCACATTAGCGGCTGCTGTTTAGAGTCATCAACATTGGCCAGGCGCGGTGGCTCACGCCTGTCATCGCAGCACTTTGGGAAGCCGAGGCGGGCGGATCACAAGGTCAGGGACCAGCCTGGCCAATATGGTGAAACCCTGTCTGAACTAAAAAAAAAATACAAAAATTAGCTTGGTGTGGCTGGGCATGGTGGCTCATCCCTGTAATCCCAGCACTTTGGGAGGCCGAGGTGGGCGGATCATGAGGTCAGGAGATCGAGATCATCCTGGCTAACACGGTGAAACCCCGTCTCTACTAAAAACACAAAAAATTAGCCAGGCACGGTGACAGGCGCCTGTAGTCCCAGCTACTCGTGAGGCTGAGGCAGGAGAATGGCGTTAACCTGGGAGGCGGGGTTTGCAGTGAGCCCAGATCGCGCCACTGCACTCCAGCCTGGGCGATATAGAGTGAGACTCTGTCTCAAAAAAAAAAAAAAAATTAGCCTGGTGTGGCTAATTACAGGTGGGCACCTGTAATCCCAGCTACTCAGGAGGCTGAGGCAGGAGAATTGCTTGGACCCTGGAGGCAGAGGTTGCAGTGAGCCGAGATCGCGCCATTGCACTCCAGCCTAGACAACAGAGCAAGATTCTGTTGCAAAAACAAACAAACAAACAAAAAGAATCATCCACATTGCCATGGCCCAATCTCTTCCCAGACTTGTCAAATCTTTACCACTGGACCTCCACGTTCTAGTTTCAAAGCTCTGCTGGCCACAGTGGCTCATGTCTGTAATCCCAGCACTTTGGGAGGCTGAGGTAGGAGGACTGCTTGAACCCAGGGGCGTGAATCCATCATAGGCAACATAGTGATAATAGTGTTAAATGAGAGCCCGTGTCCAGTAATTCCCCAAATATCTGAGAATTTTCTTTTCTCTAAGTCACAGTCATCCTGGTAGAAGGCTGTAGGTCCCTTTGGGGAAGACTGGGAAAAAGATTAACAATGTAAATTTTTGGCAATGTAGTAGCGTACTTCCCCAAGATCACCCAGCCTCCCCTTCACTTAAGGGGTTGTGGCCTGTGAACTGGCTCAAGTCTGGGAATTGATTGAGGGTTTTAGATCTGTGTTTCATTAATTTGAGTTAGTCTTTTATTCAGTTGACCTAGAATTCTTCATTTTTTAAAGAACAACTAAGACTTTGGTACAGCCCATTAGCTCTCCCTGTGGATACCATGGATTACACAATGCCGTGGGTTTCTGTGAGTCAAACCATTCTGACTGCTGCTTTGACACTGCTTTCCACTGTGGTCACCACACCCACCTCATCTTTGGTGATTAAGGACAGCCCATGTTCCCTGCCACCCCAGGATTCAATTATCCTCATTTTATTTAAAGATCCCAGTCCAGTGGCTGCAGTTCCTGCTGTTAACATTTTGCCTACTGAGAGCACAAGCTCAAAGCTCTTCCAGGATACTGGGCTGCTCTCACAATATTCTTTCTCACGATCGTTGTGAGAAGTATGTTCTGTAGACCCTCCAGTGTGAGTGAGCAGGTCTGACATAATAAATCCAGTCTCCCTGAGTTTTTGCGTACCTTCCTGTACACATAAACCAAGGAAGTTGTGGCATCTCAACTTTATGTACCTTAGGTAAACTCTGATTCTGTTTCAGCCAACCAACCAAGACACCAAACAAATAAGCAAACAGCCAACTAATCAACCAACAAGCAAGCAAGCAACAAACCAACCAAACAACCAAGCAAGGAAGCAAGCACCAACCAACCAAGCAAGCAACCAACCAAGTAAGCAACCAACCAAGTAACTGATCAAACCAACCCTTGGAGTCCTTTCTAAAGCTTTGACCTACAACCCTGAATCCAGAATCTCTGTTTAGTGGGCCAACATTAATAAATTTAGCTGAATACAACTTTATGTTACTTCCACCATGGTGCCACACACTTAATATCCATTCCCACATATATTCTCCAGATTTTTTTCTGTATAAATTGTGTGTGTGTGTGTGTGTGTGTAGAAAGAGAGCATCGACTGAAAAATCACACTATTTTATAAACTTAGAAAAGAGAGCTTTATTTCTTATAAAGGTTTGCAGCCTGCAAGGTGGCCCTTATGACAGGCTGGGAAGTGTGGCCTACAGCCAAGGCCAGAGGCAGGCATTTCCAGGGAGGGAAGGAGAGGACAGGAATTTGAGCTGAATGAGTTGGCTACATATACATACTCAATAGGATATCAGAGGAGCTATATCATTTTATGAGAATACTCATTAGAGAGGATGTAACAGATGCATATTCAATAAACATGCATGTTCATTCTGGGGTGGAGACTTGACATTTAAGTGTATTATAATTAGGCCCTACACATCAGAAAGTGAAGCAGGGACATGAAGGTACTCAGCCTCTGTAAAGGCACAGCCTCTAAAACTGGCCAGAACCAGTCCATGGAGGATGGTCTCTTATCAGGAGAAAGTTACTGAAATCAGTCCCTTGTCCAGTGAAAGCTGTCATTAAGGTTGGTGGGGCAGGAGATCAGTTACTCAGCCTCTGTAAACTGGGTGAGTTGTAACTGTTTTAATCTTGCTTCTGTCACAGCCAGTGCTTGCTTGGCTGCTAGAGAAAAATAAAAACCATGTGGTAGTTAGAATCTAGTTTATGCTTTAAGAGTAGGGTACAAGACTTAACCCTCGCCTGGCATGGCCCTAGGTCCTGTTTATAATTTGGGGTCTTATTGCCACAAAGAGTCTGTTCTGTCAGTCTCATGATCTCTATTTTAACATTAATGCTGTTCAGTCGTTGGGTCTAAACCATAAGAGGGAATGAGGTACAGGGAGGTATGTCTGACCTCCTGTCCTGTCATGGCCAAGAACTGAATTTTAAGATTTATTTGAGGTTCCGTTGGCCAAAAGGGGGTCTTCTAAGTCGGGTGGGGGACTTAGGATTTTATTTTTAGTTCTCAAGGGAGATAAAATAATTTAATCCATTGGCCCCTGTGACTGTGGGACTAACATGGCTATGATCTGTCGGACAGACTTCAGGCTGGCACCCAGGCAAAATTCTATGCTGTAGTAAATGCATCATGCACATTTGTAACAACACATACATAACAATGTCACAAAATACTTTCATGGTGACCCCTAGAGTAGTGTTTTATTGAATAGCTGATGATATAAACTGGCTCATTTGGTGCCAAGACTGACCATCACCACCATACCAAGGTCATCACTGATCAGAGGCCTAACCCAAGGAGGGGGTCATGTGCAGGCCCAGCGGTGGGGAGGAAAGATGCCGCAGAGGAGACGGATGTCCACAGAGGCCCCTGAGCGGATACCATGCTCACTAAGTGGTAACTATAGACTCAACATAGGCTGTAAGCTCTCCCCCTGTGCAAATGGGACCCCATCCACTTGAGAGTCAAGGGTCTGTTTGGGTGGCAGGGATAGCCACTTCTGAAGGTAGAAAGGAAAATAAGCCACCAAATTGGTACCTTTCTGTGAAATGGACATCGTGCTCAGAATCTCCATTTTCCCCACAACCTGGAGGAATAAGTACTGTCATCTGCATTTTATAGCTGAGGAATCTGACTGAACAAAATTGAATTACTCACCTAAGCAATTAGCAATTAACCAAGTCTTTCTGACTCAGAAACCCAGCTGTTGCCTGTTCATATCCAGCCCCTGTATTGGTGTCAAGATCTGGCCTGTTCTCAATGCAGCAAGATCCAGGCAGATCACACTGGACTCCCAGCACTGAATCTGGCTCAAGGGGACATCAAATTTGACTGGGTCATGGGGCTCAGGAGCATCACTCTCAAAAATAGCAGTACAGGAAGAGGCGATGGCCCTAAACAGCATTTGCAGGCAGATCCCATGTTAATCGTAAGGGTCAGGACTCTCTCACTTCTCTGTCTCTCTCTCTGTCTCTCTCTCTGTCTCTCCTCTAGGGCTGACCCCACATTGGACACCACTGCTTCCATGTCCATGACACACCACAGCTGCCTTTTCTTCTGCCTGCTTATGGGAAAGTCCCCTCCTCTCCTCCGTTTTCTTCTCTTCCTGCCCTATCACACCGTGCACTTCTCCCTTTCCTTAAAGAACCACCATCAACTTTAGGAGGAGGGAAAGGGGTGGCTCTGACAGGAAAAGCCAGAATCCCCTCTAGCCAACAGAGAGAGAGGAATGGCAGCATGTTTTCTCCCCCAATCCAAGGCACTGGGTCTTGGCTGAGTTGCAGGTTCCAAGCTGCTCTCCTGCTGTGTCGGTGAGTTCTGGTCAACCTGCAACCTCCCGATGTGGCCACTGCAGTTCATCGAGTCTTCAGGGACTCCCCATGGCCTAGAGTACTTTGCCTTGCTTACACGGGAGAGGAGAATGGATTTATAGAGAACATCATCTAAATCCAACTTGACCATTGTGTGGCCACACTTGCTAGATGGCTATAGTCTAAATCTAGCATTGTAGAAAGACGGGGGAGCTTGGAGCTGCACAAACCCAGGTCTGGAACTGGCTCCTTACCTTGGAAGGTGAATGATCCTGGCAGGACTTAGCCTCCCTGGGCCTCAGTTTCTTTATCTGTTTCATGGGAATGAGGATCTCTGCTGGTTGGTTGGGTGATGCGGGGGCTGTGTGAAAACAGCTTGTCAATACAAGCCAAAATAGAAATATTTCTCCACAGAGTATGAAGGTCAAATGAGAGAATACAGTTAAATTAAATGGAAAATTAAAATGGCAAAAAAGGCAAAGCTGTATTGAAAGTTCCGAGCTTCTCTATAAGGAGCTTTTTGACTATGTAAGAATCCTGTACTCGTTCCCCCTAAATACAAAAAAAAAAAAAAAAAAAAAAAAAGTTGAAGGAGGCAGAAGGGAGAGTGATGCACGATGGGCGAGGACTTCACCTGCTGTTGCTGGCTTTGAGGATAGAGAAAGAAGGCCACAAACCTAGAAGGTGGAGCCCCTAGAAGCTAGAAAAGGCAGGGAGCCGATTCATCCCTTAAGCCTCCAGAAGGGACATAGCCCCGCTAGCACCTTGATTTTAGCCCAGTGAGATCCTCTTAGGAATTTTGGCAACCAGAACTATAAGACAGAAATGGAAGCCACTGAGTCTGTAGCTGTTTGTTGCAGCAGCAATAGAAAACTAATGCAGAGCCCAAGAAATCACTGGTGATGAGATGGGGAAAGTGGGCTCAGGAGGTCTGGATCTGTGATGAGATGGGGGAAGTGGGCTCAGGAGGTCTGGATCTGAGGTGCGGATCTGGAGTGGAAGGGGAATTCATTTGTTCATTGTCTATCCTTTTGCATTGATTGAGTTGTTTCTATACATATGTGTGAATTTTCACAATAACAGTTTTTTCCAAAATAAAATAAAAGAAAAAAAGGGGCTTTTTGCAACCCAAAATCCTATCTATGTCTGAGTCCACTTGTATTGAATGAGTCTTTCTGCTAACATCCTTATATTTGGGTGACAATCTGAATGTCAGTGACCAATCAGAGCAGAGGCAAACCTTGGAGTGGGCAGGGCATCCTGAGGGCCCTGATTCCTGCCATGAGTCATAACCCTTTAGGTGCCAGACCACGGGGAGGTCCAGGGGTTGCAGGGGAGGGCTGTGCATCTGCAATGACTCTCAGGGGGCTCCTGGTGGTGGCAATTGGTGAATCTGCACAGTGGTGTTTCAATATTGTCACAACCCTGCTGTCTCTCATGCTCTCAAAAAGCATTTCTCTTACCTGTGACAGACTTCCTATACCTAACAGCTTGCAAAAGTGTTCCAGGTTAATGAGAATAATCTCTCGGAGCCATACCTCCCTGCTTGGGGTCTCAGTTTCCCCAACTGTCTCCAGACAAGTTAGGCTAGAAGGCCCCTGAGCCTCAGCCCCTCTATACCCCTCCTGTCACCCAGACCTGATCTGGGTCTTGCACCCTGGGTGCAGCATGACAGGGGTGGGCAGGGGCTGGCTCTGGGCCAGAGGACCCTTTCTGATGGACTTCAGCTGTTGGCCTTGCAGGGGAGACAGATCAACCTCACAAGAGTCATATGGTGAGTAGCGGTGGGCAAATCCATCCCCCTCGTCTTAGATTTATGGGGAGACAGACAAAGAGGAGACACTCCAGAAGACCTGCAGGTGGGAGTACCAGGTTGAAACCAAGGACACCTTCCTGGAGGAGCTGCTGCTTGAGCCAGCTCTGAGAACAGGTGGGGACAGGACTGGGGAGGAGGAGGGGGTCCCCTATGAGCAAAGACTGGCCACCACCCCATCTAACACCCCCACAGGGCCCCTGTGGCATCCCTGTCCCGTCCCTGTCACCACCCAGTTTTTCCCTCTGGACCCAGGAATTCAAAGTAAGCAAGGAGGTCCGCTGCTCCAGTTGGCTGCAAATAATTACAACCTTGAGCCCAAGCAGCACTTTGGGTCCTGGTTTGGGACCATGAAGCGGCTCGGTGAGACTGAGAGGTAAGGCCAGGGCAGGAATTGGGACAGTAGGATTGAACTCTCCCTGGGGGCCAGCCTCAGAAAGCCTGTGGCCATAGCCTCTTGGCCAACATCAGATCCTGTGGTCTGGCAATGCCTGGGGTACCCAGACCTCACTCTGGACAGGCCCTGGGAGGGGGCCCTGGTGAGATTCCTGGCAGCCTCACAGCCACTCTTCTGTCTGTAGCTACAACCTGTCATGCCAGCTGGAGGCTCCATCCCAGTTGGCTGGGAGCACAAAGGCCAGGAAGATAGACATCACCCACCACAGGGGCCAGCCAGGGCCTGAGCCAGGGCGGGCAGAGGTTGGCTGCCTTGGGATATGGGTGGGCTCAGGGAGTCAGACAGCAAGGGACTAGCCTCCCATCCTACTGCTGACCAGACCTGTGACTGGGGAGAGTCACCTTACTTCTCTGGGCCTCAGTTTCCCCCTCTGTGGAGTGATGCTAAATGATCTCCCTGGAGACGGGGATCAATAGGGCACTGGTGATTGACCAGGCACTCAGCACATGCCTGGAGCACACAGTGCAGGACTGTGGTGGGGAGGTGGCCTGAGATCCTGGGGAGTCACCCATGTATGCCTGCCCTTCCGACCAGCCACCAGGCCCTCAGGGCAGAGCCCACTACCAGCAGCAGCTCACACCCCCAGACCAGCTCAGAGGCGGCCCCTACCTCAGCAGCAGGGACATCACGGACACTTTAAGCTGGTACTAGGGTGGCTTCTCCAGCTCCCACGTGGAGAGGGGTCCCAGCTGAGTCCCACTCACGTGGAGTCTCATGCCCATGAAAGTGCCATTCACCACTGGCCAGGCTCATGAGGCCGCATGAGAGGGGGGTCACTGGGGAGGAGATATCGGGGGAACAGAGAGGATGATTGAATTTCTGTATAATAGGCAGTGCAAGTGTTTACCGTTTGGGAGGGGAAAGGTTTGTTATTATTAGCAATGCTACACTTGAATATTATACTAAAATCCAGTCTCTCTATAACCTGGGAGTTGCTCTTCTGTTCTTTCTTTTCCTGTCTTAATTAAAATGAGATGCAGACTCTCACGGTCCACAGTCAATTAAGAAATCTTGCACAGCCATCAGGTTATGTCTTGGAGAGCAGAGTTTCAGTACCATCAGCCTGGCAAGGAGCTGGGCCTGCTCCTCAGAGCTCCCGGGACTGCGAGATTTGGCATGTTCACAGGGCACCGTCACAGCCTCTGAAACATGCTGTCTTTAAAGACTTTTGCAGTGGCTCACTCACTCACAGTGGGACGCGGTGGCTCACTCCTGTAATCCCAGCACTTTGGGAGGCAGAAGCGGGTGGCTCACTTGAGGTCAGGAGTTACAGACCAACATGGCCAACATGGCAAAACCCCATCTCTACTAAAAATACAAAAAATTAGCCAGGTGTGGTGTCAGGTGCCTGTAATTCCAGCTACTCAGGAGGCTGAGGTAGGAGAATTGCTTGAACCCAGGAGGCGGAGGTTGCAATGAGCAGAGATCACACCACTGCACTCCAGTCTGGGCAACAAGAGCAAAACTTCATCTCAAAAAAAAAAAACAAAAAAACAAAAACACAAAGACATTTGCAAGGACCATGTCCTCACCCAGAATGGTGCCTGCCTTTCTACAGTTTTTCAGGAAGAGGAAACATTTTCTGCTTCTCTCACTGAGGTTTTTTTTAACCACCCATTAGGAACCTATAGATTTCAGGATCGAACACTGGGATTCCCTCAGCACTAAAGGAGGAAAATTGCAAACAGAGCTGGAAGTGCAATGTGGAAAGGTCAGGCTGAGGAAGGTTCTTAGCCAGTAGACCAAGGGCAGGAAGGACACTGCCTCCTCAGTCTCCCACTAGGGAACTTGTGATTCTTGTCCCCTGATGTCAGAATTCCTTGTCATGTTTGTTTTGTCTCCAAGGAAAGGGTTTGAATTTCAGAATTTAAGGCTAGAGTGGGCCTCGTGCAGTTAACATTAACCCTCTCTCTCCTTCGCTGGCCGAGGTGAGGTCCAGGACCATGTAGTTCTGACATCCACTCTCTCGGGGGATCACCAGTTCACCCATCTCAGCCGGCAAGCTGGGCCCTAGTTTGGCGACAGGCATCTTCCACCCACCTGGGAGGCAGGGTTCAACACTCTGCCTCTGACCTTGTTTCCTTCTTCTGCCACCTGCTTAGGCAACCAGAAGGGGTTGTCCAGCCAGCACCTGGGCTTCAGCGCTCCTCAAGCAGGTGGAGGAAGTTTCAGGCACCTGGCTCCTCAGGTGTCTGCCATCCAGGTGCTCTTCAGGCTTGCCCAGCAGAGCTCTCTTGATCCAGCTAGAACTGGCCAGAACTGACTCACTCCGGAATGTGTAGACTTTGGCATCAGGGGCTGCTTTAATTTGCACAATTTCCAAATACCTCTTTTTTTCTTCTTTTTCTGATGAGTCATCTCCCTAGACTTGCATTTTAAAGAGATAGATAGTTATCAGGTTCCAGAGAAGACGTGGTAGAACATTTATATCTCAAAGACACAGAGCTGAGACTTCAGGTTTAGATATTATAATTTGCCTAAACCAAAAAGGAAGGTGTAGGTAAAGTTCTAGTCAAGACAGGATGGCCAGGAAAAACACCTTAACCCAAGGGATGGCTTGCTTTGCTGATTTAAGCCAATGGCTTCTTTATCATAAGACTTCTCAGTGATTTAGTCCTCCCTCTCTTCCAGTGCACAGAGACATACCCCTCCTTACAAATTAAAAATGTTCTTTAGAGATGGAAATTTATTTTACAAAAATGTTTCAAAATAACCAGATGAAAATCATCCTTATGCCAGAAAGACTTTATTTTTTTATTACTAGAAATGAAACGGTAAGTATTTGTTGTATTGACATACTTAGGCTTAGACCTATGTTTAACAAGAAAGCCTAATAATAGCACTGTGGTTAGACTCTAGCCTATTTTTCCAAACCATCATTTTATTATTAAGGAAACAAAGGATCAAATACCTTTCATTCATCTGATATGATCCTTTAAAACACATTCCACCAATAAGTCCTATTTGGAACAGCTGAAAATCTTTTAATAAAACTTTTTAAAGATGAGCTCATGGCTTAGTGTAAATTTCACAAGCTTAATTAGGTCAAGTGGAAGGAACTCAGGTGAGTAGTTGCCCAATCAGAGCCCATTATTTGTAAGTCATCAGCCCCCTCCATGACCTTAAAACTCCACTCTGACCTAATTATTGCAAACCTATACACAACAAAGTGAAAGGATTAATTTTCATTCATCAACCTCTCAATCCCAGATTTTCAAAGAAAAAACCTGTGTAAGGAATACTTACCAAAACCAGACAGGAAAATTAGAGCCTGCATACTTAAGAGTCAAATTTGTTCCACTACAGCCAGGTCACATACAGTTACATCATTTGGTTCTTCATACACTCTAGAACTGACCAGGACAGAGTTTAGCATAGAAAAACTGTAAGAAATAGGTTCTGAAACATAGAAATTGCAAAGTTCAAAAGGCTATGAAAAAAACTAATGTAAATGAGACTTCCCTCCCTTTGTTTTAAATAAATAGACCCATCAGAGAAATGCAAATCAAAACCACAATGAGATACCATCTCACACCAGTTAGAATGGCGATCATTAATAAGTCAGGAAACAACAGGTGCTGCCGAGGATGTGGAGAAATAGGAACACTTTCACACTGTTGGTGGGACTGTAAACTAGTTCAACCATTGTGGAAGACAGTGTGGCCATTCCTCAGGGATCTAGAACTAGAAATACCATTTGACCCAGCCATCCCACTACTGGGTATATACCCAAAGGATTATAAATCATGCTGCTATAAAGACACATGCACACGTATGTTTATTGTGGCACTACTCACAATAGCAAAGACTTGGAACAAACCCAAATGTCCAAAAACGATAGACTGGATTAAGAAAATGTGGCACATATACACCATGGAATACTATGCAGCCATAAAAAATGATGAGTTCATATCCTTTGTAGGGACATGGATGAAGCTGGAAACCATCATTCTTAGCAAACTATCACAAGGACAAAAAACCAAACACCGCATGTTCTCACTCATAGATGGGAATTGAACAATGAGAACACTTGGACACAGGAAGGGGAACATCACACACCAGGGCCTGTTGTGGGGTGGGGGGAGGGGGGAGGGATAGCATTAGGAGATATGCCTAATATAAATGATGAGTTAATGGGTGCAGCACACCAACATGGCACATGTATTCACATGCAACAAACCTGCACATTGTGCATGTGTACCCTAGAATTCAAAGTATAATAAAAAAATAAAAAAAGAAATAGATGTTCTGTAAAAATATACACAATTTTTACAGACATACATTTATAAGTTGTTTTTATCTTAAAAATTGGGGATATTTCATATTTATAACTAATTATTGAGCCTTAAGTTTTCTTGGCCATTTCTAGGCTAATAAACTAAGAATCATGTAAACTAAGCCAAAGTAGAATAGACATAAAAGTCCTGAACACTTCAACTTCCTATTCTTCAAGAAGTATACTTGGCAAATCTCATTTGAGAGAGGAAAAGCTTTCCTCCACCCTCTGTTTTACAGCGCTGAGGCTTCTCATCACATTTCTATGGCTTGTAGCTTAATCCATGTTACATGGTCACTGGCATTATTAGTGCTTCTCTTTTAACACTGTAGGAATTAATCAATTTGGTGGTGTATTTAATTAATTCTATCACTAGAGGATTGTAAAATTACATATATGAATACCTCACTTTAGAGGCCACTTCATTTTTTTCCAAGGGGATATTTGACTATATTTCACTTGTGTCTTAATGATTTTATAATTTAAACCCTAAATTATAAATCTAGAATTTAGAAAGTATATTGCCTCACTGGATTACATTTTTGGAAATATTATTTTATATGTGCACAAATATTACAAAATCACTGTAGACACCTGAAAACTATATTATCTTTTAAAGGCAATATTCTAACATTAAACTGCTATAACAAAATTGTTTGGTGCATTTTTTCTAGTACATTTTGTATATAATACATGTTTAACCTTTTTTTATCCAGCAAATAACTTTTGAGTATCCACTAAGTGCTAGGTTCTGCATTAGTAACTGAATTTAAACAGTGAAATAACAGACATGGTCTCAGACAATAAAAATTAACATTAGGTCACCTATTTATATATTTTTAAATGGTAATTATGAAAACTTTTTGAGATTTTTAACTAGATAACATTATAATAACACACTTGATGTTGTTAATATTTGCCAGTGAGCAAAAAAGAAAATAAAAAGATGGTTTTATTCAATATACACTTTAAAATTGCAGGAAATAGTCAAGTTTCTCTGCTTTGCAGTTGAATGTCTATGTGTTTTTCTCTGCAACTTGGCTTTTGTGGAGTGAGAGAAACAATTATTCTTCCAGCCCAATGAAGGCAGAAGAGTAACAATAAATCTAATATTTTAAATGCTTATCAAAAGATAGTAAACATATTATTTCAGAATACTGAGATCAATAAGTTGACCTAGAAAAAAAGCCAAACTGACAGTATTACTGAATAAGGAAAGGCCCAAAGAGACAAAATACTTATTATTTTGTAACCTCGGTATGACACAACTTACCCTAACTATAAAGACCCTAAATTACCAAGATGGGTGCTTATAATATGGAGAGTAAAAAAAGTCATTTCACTTTTAGCTTTTTTATTTCTCTCAGAATAAAAAGTGTGTAAGGAGTTGATAAAGAAGTTGATACTATAAGTTAGTACTACAATGACAGCACTTTTCAAGAAAAGACTTTTCTCTCTTACAAATATCATGTTAGCAGTATTTGTTTTCTCCAGAAATAATGAGGAAATAAAAACATAAGTATGTGGGTAATTAGTGTAGTTTCTTAAAGAAATGAGTTAGGCAACAGGCTAATAATGTATACTTCCCTGGCTTTTGAATGCCAACAATCATATTCTTTATAAGGCACAGAGAAGATTTTTCTAAAGAACAAGTATGTGAACCTGAAAAGTAATCACCACTTGGTAGTGACAATATGGATAGGGTGAAGGGCGCCATCAAGAAGCAATGAAAAGGTACATTTGCAGTTAAATTTGAAAACCATGATGTTTAATACACATAGTAATAAAGAATACTTTCTCCTGTTTCAAAATTATTTTAGAATTTAAGATAGAAGCTAAAATACCTAGGGATAATGATATGACTATTGAAAATTAAAAATTAAAGGACATTTTGAGTATTAGAAGTTAAGAATGAGAACTTATTACCCAATGAACAGGGGATAATTCATTATGCTCCATATCCATTGAATTAAAAGACAGGCCCATTACCTGGATAATTTGAAAGTTTAATTTTATTTAAAAGTCTTGTTTCATTCATCAAGCTAAAGGATTAGCTCCCAGAAATATTCTAGGATTGCATATCCCCAACTCTGTAGGAAGTATAGAAAGAATGTTATAAGGGCCACCATCTAAACATTATTATGTAAATAATTTAGTACCATTCCATTTGCCTTTGTAGATTTAAAAATGTAAATGGCTTTCTCATATTAGGAAACATCATTTTTCAAAACCCAGATAAACATAGTATATTGCAAGAGAATAATTATTTTCTTTATTAAAAAAGAAATACTGGATGCTAAGTCCAAAAGACATAAATTATTTTATACTAATAACTACCAACATTTTATTCATTAAAATATAAAGGTCAAAGATTTTAAAATGACCTTTAAATGATTAATAACATGTTGATCTTTTTCTTCTTTCTGTAAACCTTTTTGAGTCTTAAAAATACTAAACTATACAAGCAATATTAAATAGTATATAAACTTGGATTAAAATATTCAAATTTACTAGAATGTGGACATTGGAAAGAATGAAAATAAACAGAAGCATAAAGCAGCAGATATAAAATTAAGAAAGCAACTAAGAGTGTTTAAAGTAAATATTCATCTGTAGTCTAATGTCTACCATAAACAATGACTCTTCTCAGTAAAACACAAATCGTTCATGAAGGGAAAAAGCATGTTGTATTAGAGAATATTCAACACAACTTTTTTAGTACTAACTTGTGCCTGGAGTATTATTGGTCTTTCTATTATGAACTTATGCACTTGATAATTTTTTTCATAAAGATTGTATGTACAACTCCATTCAAAAGCAGTTTTTGGTGGGTTTTTTTTTTTTTTTTGAGACAGAGTTTTGCTCTTTTCACCCAGGCTGGAGTGCAATGGTGTGAACTTGGCTCACAGCAACCTAGCAACCTTTGCCTCCCAGGTTCAGGTGATTCTCTTGCCTCAGCCTCCTGAGTGGTTAGGACTACAAGCATGTACCACCATGCCTGGCTAATTTTGTGTTTTCAGTAGAGACATGGTTTTGCCATGTTGACCAGGCTGGTCTTGAACTCCTGACCTGAGGTAATCCGCCCACCTTGGCCTCCCAAAGTGCTGGGTATGGGCAAGAGCCACCATACCCGGCCTCAAAAGCAGTTTTTAAAAGCAAACACAATATAACACCAAAGTTGAAAAATCCATGCTCACCCAAGGATGCCAGGTTTAATAAATTATTTATAGAACACTGCATCAAAAATAAGACAATAAACCAAAATATACCATTAAAGATGTATCCACTCCTACAACTAGAGATAATTAATCTACCTGGTAGCAAACGATACTTCAATCAGTTTCAGCATGTCTGAAATCTTTAAGGACAAAAGTGATAAAACATGACTTCATTCTTCATTAGACTCTTAGAACACTTGAAGGAAAAGAATTTCTGAAGCACAGAGGTAAAGAGGTGTAATCTTTCAAAAAGATATTCAGTGTTCAAAATCCAAGAGTGCAATATCAGGCTGGGTGCGGTGGCTTATGCCTGTAATCCCAGTGCTTTGGGAGACCATGGTGGGTGGATCACCTGAGGTCAGGAGTTCGAGACCAGCCTGGACAACAGGGTGAAACTCTGACTGTACTAAAAATACAAAAATTAGCCAGGCATGGTGGTGTGCACCTGTAGTCCTAGCTACTTGGGGGGCTGAGACAGGGGAATCGCTTGAACCTGGGAGGTGGAGGTTGCAGTGAATCGAGATCATGCCACCTCACTCCAGCATCAGTAACAGAATGAGATTCCATCTCAAAAAAAAAAAAAAGAGTGTAATATCATATCGGTATACACAGATAATATACTGAATGAAACAAATAGAATAATTTGAAGAGGTATCTTGATGAACAAGGAGTCATTAGAAAGGTTGTATTCATGTCTTTGAAGGAACTTTGCAATGTGAGAAATTAATACTTTGACTACTATACTAAAAGTTTATTGCTAACATGTATTGAGTTATTAACGTGTGTTAGGCAGAGTACCATATAATTTGCAAGTGTTATCTCATTTATTGTAGGTAAAATGTAATTTCGAACTCTGGGAGTATAAACGAATTAGATAGAATAAAATTCTATTTAAATTGCTATCAGTAAATCGGTATCTAGGAACAGGGTGATACAGTGCCCAAGTTTTCTATTCTTACTAAATGTTGTGTTTCATTTTCAATGTTTTCTTGGATATTGCTCTTTTTTGGCGACTTCGATTTTTTTTATTTTAGAAAACTAATAAATTGACTCTTCTTGGTACTGACTCTTGGGTTTTATAGAAGAAAAAGTAATTAAATTCTGTACATTTACCTTTACCTCATTTTTTCTCTTTTAAATTTACTTTGACATATAATAAATGTACATGTTATGGGGTACAGAGTGATATTTTGATATATTTATGCAATGCATAAAGATCAAGTCACAGTCATTATCATATCCATTACCTAAATCATGTATTATTTCTTTGCAGTGAGAATATTCAAAATCTTTTATTTTAGTTAGTTGAAAACACACAATAAATTCCCGTTAACTACAGTCACCCAACAGTGCTGTAGAGAACTAGAACTTCTTCCTTCTCTCCAGCTGTAATTTTGTATGTATTAACCACATTTTTCTTATACTCTTCTTTCTCCTACTCTTTCCAGGATATGGTAACCAAAACTCTACTATCTACTTCTACGAGATTAAAAATTTTAGCTTCCGTACATAAGTGAGAACACGTAGTTATGTGGTGTTTATGTTTCTATGCCAGGCTTATTTCACCTAACATAATGCCCTCCACTTGCATTCTTGTTGCCACAAATAACAGGATTTTGTTCTTTATTATGACTAAATAATATTCCATTATATATGTATGTCACATTTCTTTATCCATTCATCTGTTGATGGACACTTTTGTTGATTCCATATCTTGGCTATTGTGAATAGTGTTGTAATAAACATGCAGGTGCAGGTAACTCTTTGATATACTGATTTTCTTTCCTTTGGATATATACTGAAAACCATATGATCAAATTAATAAACACAATAAAAGCATTTGGCAAAATTAAATATTCTTACATGACAAAAAACCTCTTAACAATTTAGTATAGAAAATATATGCCTTAACACAGAAGGACATAAAGGACAAATCTACAGCTAAGATCATACTGAGTGTGGAAAAGGTGAAAGATTTTACCGTGAACAAGAAAAAGATTTTACTGTAACAAGAAAAGGATGCCTATTTTCACCAATCCTATTTCACATAGTGAAAGTCTTAGCCAGGACAATTAGGTGAGAGAAAGAAATAAAGGATATCTGAATTGGAAAGGAGACAGTCAAATTGTCCTTGTTTAAAGACAATGTGATCTTATACACGGAAAAAAATAAGATGCTACCAAAACTTCTTAGGCTGATACATGAAATTAATAAAGTTGCAGGATATAAATCAACATACAAACATCAGTAGCATTTCTATATATTGATAGTAAACTAGCTGAAACAAGAAATTAAGAAAGCAATTCCTTTTACAATAGCTACAAAAATGTACTTAGAAATAAATTTAACCAAGGAAGTAAAAGATTTCTACAACAAAAATGACAAATATTAATGAAAGAAATTAAAGAAAACACAAAAAAGGAAAGACATCCACGTTTATAGATTGAAATAACTAATATTCTTAAAATGACCCACTATCCTATGTGATTTACAAATTCAGTACAATCACTAGCTTGTATTTTTAAAAGCACCTTTGCTGCATATTCTTAAGATATTCAATGACAATGCCTGGATTTAAGTTTGAGATATTATTATATCTATTTTACATTGGGCACAATATAATGTTATCAGAGGTAATGGTTTTGATTGGTCCTAGGTCATACAGTAATATATACATTGTGATTTATAGACGTTATCTTTTAATACTCAGGCATTTAGAAAGTTCATTTAGACAAAGTTATAAAAACTTGCCTTCCTTTCTGCCTATATCACCTAAAAATCCTAATTTAAGAGGTAATAACATTTTTTATTTGATATACAATTTATCAACACAATAAAAATCTAACAATTATCATGTGCAGAGTGTGAAAATCTCATCAGATTAAGGAACGCAAAGACATCTTTTTCATATTTCGAATGTAAAACTCTTTTGGAAACTTATTTTTAGAAACAGTTAAAAACATTTTTTCATTAGTTTTTCATGTAAAATTGTGACAACCAGCATGAAATAACTGTCATCACAGAAGCATGGTATATTTGATTCCAAAACATATTCTTTGTAAGTTTTAATATATTTATGTATTATTTATACTTAGATTGTAACCCATAATGTAGATATTATTTTTCCTTCAACTCTTAAGAATATTCTTAAATAATAAAATTAAAATGAATTATAATTTTTGTTGGTTGGGAAAAAGAATAGACACACACGTGACAGTGCATCACTTCACCTCATCATTTCATCTCATCATTTCATCTCATTTCATCATTTCATCTCATCATTTCATCTCATTTTATCTCATCTCATCATATCATCTCATCATTTCATCAAATCTCATCTCATTTCCATTTCATTTTCATTATTTCATTTCACTATTTCATTTAATTTCATCTAATTTCATTTATTTCATTATGTCACTTCATATCATCTCATTTCATCTCATTTTTCATATCATTTTTCATCTCATCATTTCATCTCAATTCATTTCATCTCATCATTTCATCTCCTCATCTCATCATTTCCTCCTTTCATTTCAACATTTCATCTCATCATTTCTTCTCATCTCATTTCAATTTCATTTCATTATTTCATTTCATCTCATTTCATTATTTCACCTAATTTCATTATTTCATCTCATCTCAATTCATCTCATTTCATCTCATCATTTCATCTCATCATTTTTCATCTCATCATTTTTCATCTCATTTAATCTCATTTCATTTTGTCTCATCATTTCAGCTCATCATTTCATCTCACCACATCTCTTCATTTCATCATTTCAACATTTCATCGTTTCATCTCATCTCATCTTTCAATTTCATTTCAATATCATTTCATCTCATTTCATTATTTCATTATTTCATTTCATCTCATTTCAATTCATCTCATCATTTCATCTCATCATTTTTATCTCATCATTTTTCATCTCATCATTTCATCTCATCATCTCATCTCATCATTTCATCTCATTTCTTCTCATCATTTCATCTCATCAGTTTAACTCATTTCGTCTCATCTCAATTTCATTATTTCATTTCATTTCACTTTATTTCATTTAATCTCGTCTCATCATTTCATCTCATCTTACCTCATTTCATCTCATCATTTCTTCTCATCTCATCTCATCATTTCATCATTTCATCTCATTTCATCTCATCTCACCTCATCTCATTTCATCTCATCTCATCATTTCATCTCATCCTTTCATCTCATCATTTCATCTCGTTTCATCTCATCTCACCTCAGCATTTCATCATTTCATCTCATCATTTCTTATTTCATCTCATTTCATTACATCTCATCATTACATCTCAACTCATCTCATCATTTCATCATTTCATCTCATCATTACATCTCATCATTCATCTCATTTCATCTCATCTCATCATTTCCATTTCATTTCCATTTCATTATTTCATCATTTAATTTCATCATCTCATTTAATTTCATCTCATTTCATTATTTCATTTCATTTTTTCATTTCATTATGTCATTTCATTTCATCTCATTACATTTCATCTAATTTCATCTCATCATTTCATTTCATCTCATTTCATCTCATCTTTTCATCTCATCATTTCATCTCATCTCATCAACTCATTTCATCTTATCATTTCATCATTTTATCTCATCATTTCATCTCACCTCGTATCTTCTCATCTCATTTCAATTTCATTATTTCATTTCATTATTTCATGTCATGTCATCTCATCATTTCATCTCATCACATCTCATCATTTCATCATTTTATTTCATCATTTCATCTTATCATTTCATCTCATCTCATTTCAATTTTATTTCAATTTCATTTTATTTCATTATTTCATATCATTTCATCTCATTATTTCATTATTTCATTTCATTTCATCAGTTCATCTCATCATTTCATCTCATAATTTCATCTCATCATTTCAGCTCATCATCTCCTCTTATCTCATTTCATCTCATCATTCATCTCATCATTTCATATCATCATTTCATATCATTTTATCTCACCATTGCATCTCATCTTATCATTTCATCTCATTTCATCATTACATCTTACTTCATCTCATTTTATGTCATTTCATGTCATCATTTCATCACATCTCATCTCATCTTTTCAACTCATCATTTCATCTCATTTCATCTCATCATTTCAACTCATTGCATCTCATCTCATCATTTCCATTTCATTATTCCATTTCATCATTTCATTTCATTATTTCATTTCATTATGTCATTTCATCTCATCACATTTCATCTCATCTCATTTCATCTCATCTCATCATTTCATCTCATTTCATCTCATTATTTCATCTGATTTCATGTCATCATATCATGTCATCATTTCATCTCATTTCATCACATCTCATCTCATCATTTAATCTCATCATTTAATCTCATTTCATCTCATCATTTCATCTCATCTCATCATTTCATCTCATCATTTCTTATTTCATCTCATTTTATCTCATCATTTCATCTCATCTCATCTCAATTCAATTTCCTTTGATTATTTCATTTCATCTCATTCATTTCATCTTTCATTACATCTCATTACATCTCATCTCATCATTTCATTTCATCTCATCATTGCATCTCATCATTTCATCTCATCTCATTTCCATTTCATTTCCATTTCATTATTTCATTTCATTTAATTTCATCATCTCATTTAATTTCACCTCATTTCATTATTTCATTTCATTTTTCATTTCATTATGTCATTTCATCTCATTACATTTCATCTAATTTCATTTCATCTAATTTCATCTCATCATTTCATTTCATCTCATCATTTCATCTCATCTTTTCATCTCATCATTTCATCTCATCATCTCAACTCATTTCATCTTATCATTTCATCATTTCATCTCATCATTTCATCTCATCTCGTATCTTCTCATCTCATTTCAATTTCATTTCATTATTTCATTTCATTATTTCATGTCATGTCATCTCATCATTTCATCTCATCACATCTCATCATTTCATCATTTTATTTCATCATTTCATCTTATCATTTCATTTCATCTCATTTCAATTTTATTTCAATTTCATTTTATTTCATTATTTCATATCATTTCATCTCATTATTTTATTATTTCATTTCATTTCATTTCATCTCATCATTTCATCTCATCATCTCCTATCTCATCATTTAATCTCATCATTCATCTCATTTCATATCATTCCATATCATTTTATCTCACCATTTCATTTCATCTCATCTCATCATTTCATCTCATTTCATCATTACATCTTATTTCATCTCATTTTATGTCATTTCATATCATTTCATCACATCTCGTCTCATCTCATCTTTTCATCTCATCATTTCATCTCATTTCATCTCATCATGTCAACTCATTGCATCTCATCTCATCATTTCCATTTCATTATTCAATTTCATCATTTCATTTATTTCATTTCATTATGTCATTTCATCTCATCACATTTCATCTCATCTCATTTCATCTCATTTCATCTCATTTCATCTCATTATTTCATCTGATTTCATGTCATCATATCATGTCATCATTTAATCTCATTTCATCTCATTTCATCTCATCTCATCACATCTCATCTCATCATTTAATCTCATTTCATCTCATTTCATCTCATCTCATCATTTCATCTCATCATTTCTTATTTCATCTCATTTTATCTCATTTCATCTCATCTCAATTCAATTTCATTATTTCATCTCATTCATCTCATTTCATTACATCTCATCATTACATCTCATCTCATCTCATCATTTCATCATTTCATCTCATCATTGCATCTCATCATTCATCTCATTTCATCTCACCTCATCATTTCCATTTCATTTCCATTTCATTATTTCATTTCATTTAATTTCATCATCTCATTTAATTTCACCTCATTTCATTATTTCATTTTTTCATTTCATTATGTCATTTCATTTCATCTCATTACATTTCATCTAATTTCATTTCATCTAATTTCATCCCATCATTTCATCTCATCATTTCATCTCATCATCTCATCAACTCATTTCATCTTATCATTTCATCTCATCATTTCATCTCATCTCATATCCTCTCATCTCATTTCAATTTCATTTCATTATTTCATTTCATTATTTCATGTCATGTCATCTCATCATTTCATCTCATCACATCTCATCATCATTTTATTTCATCATTTCATCTTATCATTTCATCTCATCTCATTTCAATTTTATTTCAATTTCATTTTATTTCATTATTTCATATCATTTCATCTCATTATTTCATTATTTCATTTCATTTCATCTCATCAGTTCATCTCATCATTTCATCTCATCGTTTCATCTCATCATCTCTTATCTCATCATTTCATCTCATCATTCATCTCATCATTTCATTTCATCATTGCATATCATCATTTTATCTCACCATTTCATTTCATCTCATCTCATCATTTTATCTCATTTCATCATTACATCTTATTTCATCTCATTTTATGTCATTTCATGTCATCATTTCATCACATCTCATCTCATCTTTTCATCTCATCATTTCATCTCATCATTTCAACTCATTGCATCTCATCTCATCATTTCCATTTCATTATTCAATTTCATCATTTCATTTCATTATTTCATTTCATTATGTCATTTCATCTCATCACATTTCATCTCATTTCATCTCATCTCATCATTTCATCTCATCATTTCATCTCATTTCATCTCATTATTTCATCTGATTTCATGTCATCATATCATGTCATCATTTCATCTCATTTCATCACATCTCATCTCATCATTTAATCTCATCATTTAATCTCATTTCATCTCATCATTTCATCTCATCTCATCATTTCATCATTTCATCTCATCTCATCATTGCCATTTCATTATTTCATCATTACATTTCATAATTTCCTTTCATTATTTCATTTCATTACATCTCATTTCATTATTTCATCTCATTTTTCATCTCATCATTTTTCATCTCATTTCATCTCATCATTTCATCTCATCATTTCGTCTTATCATCTCATTTCATCATTTCATCTTATCGTTCATCTCATTTCATCTCATCATTTTATCTCATATCATCTCATCTCATCTCAATTTCATTATTTCATATCATTTCATTTCATTATTTCATTTCATTTCATCTCATCATTTCTTCTCATCATTTCATCTCGTTTCATCTCATCATTTCATCCATCATCTCATCTCCTTTCAATTTCAATTTTGTCATTTTATCTCATCATTTCATCTCATCATTTCTACTCACCATTTCATCTCAAAATTTCATCTCATCATTTCATCATTTCATCTCATCTCAAGTAATCTTATCATTTCATCTAAGTGAAATGATGTAATGGAATCATGAAATGAAATGGATAGGATGCCCTCAGTGATGTTAAATTTAAAAATTGTTTGTTTTCATGTATTCATTTTTATATTTATATGTATTTATATTTATATTTACTTATATTTCTTTTTACTTATTTTAATTTATATTTTTACTTATTTATTGGTAGACAAGGTCCTGTTCTGTGGCCTAGGCTGGAATGCAGTGGTGCATTCACAGTTCACTGCAGCCTCGAGCAAACCTCCCACCTTAGCCTCCCAGGTAGCTGGGACCCCAGGTGCGCACCACCACACCTGGTTAATATTTTATTATTTGTAGAGATGGAGTCTTGCTATGCTGCCCAGGCTGGTCTCAAACTCCTGGGCTCAAGCAATCCTCCTGCCTTCGCAACCCAAAATGCTGGGATTACAGATATGAGCCACAGTGCCCATCCTATTTATTTACTGAATAAAGAAAAGGTCTCAATATGTTGCCCAGGCTGGTCAACTCCTGGACTCAAATGATTCTCCAAACTTGGCCTCTCAAAATGTTGGGATTACAGGTATGAGCCACCATGCCTGGCCTAAAAATAGTATTATATTTTTGCATTATATAATTTTCAATTAAGTAATATCAATATTCTGTACAGGAAATATGCCCTTAATTACATAGGAATAAACATTTGTTACACTGAGAAAAATCTCATAGAGCTAAAAATAAAAATTAATTTGGAGAGGTCATTAGATACTCATACATTCTTATGTTTATATATTCTTTCATATATTCATATTTTTTAACAGTATCAATGGTTTGGAGTTATGTGTACAAAACCATGACCTACATGTAATACAACTAATAACAAGCACTTACAATTCAAGGCATATTATATACAAAGCTTTAACTTCTCATCTTCAGATTTTGTTTTTTTTTCTTTCTGTTTTGGCAGATACTATGAACACAACATTCAACTCACAGACACTATGGAGCCCTTACTAAGCATAAAGTACTGTGAAAGGCCAGGGCTAGGACAGAACTGAGACAGGGCCAGGGATAGGACAGAACCGGGGCAGGGTCATGGCCAGAGAAAAACCAGGGGCAGGGTCACAGCCAGGGACATAAGAGGACCAAGGCCAGGGCCAGAAGTAGGGCAGAACCAGGGCCAGGGCAGGGACATGGCAGGGCCAGGGCCATGGCAGGATCAGGGCCAGCAGAAGGCCAGGGCAGGGCTAGGGTAGCACAGGGCCAAGGCAGGGCAGGGTCAGTGTAGAGCAAGGAACGGGCCAGGGTATGGCAGGGCAGGGACGGGGAGGTC
The DNA here is from genome assembly GCF_029289425.2 of Pan paniscus. Classification (NCBI taxonomy): domain Eukaryota; kingdom Metazoa; phylum Chordata; class Mammalia; order Primates; family Hominidae; genus Pan; species Pan paniscus. The sequence goes on along the minus strand of NC_073267.2, from coordinate 37,035,532 downwards.
CAGGGCCAGAGTCAGGTGCAGGACATGGACAGGGCAGGGCCAGAAACATGGCAGGACCAGAAAGGGGCAAGGGCAAGGCCAGAGAAGGACCACAGTAAAAACATGGCCAGGGAGGGTCCAGGGCAAGGGCAAGGCCAGGGCAGAACCAGAGCCAGGGCAGGCCAAAGGCAGGGCCAGGTCAGGGCAAGGCCAGGGTAGGGCAGGGCCAGTGTAGGGTGAGGGTAGGGCCAGGGCAAGTTCAGGGCCAGGGCAGGACTAAGATAGCACAGGACCAAGGCCAAGGCCCTGTACTAAGATAGCACAGGGCCAGGGCAGGGCCAAAGGAGGGGCCAGGGCCAAGCATGGCCAGTGTGGGGCCTGGGGATTGTCAGGGCCAGGGCCAGGGTCAAGGCTGAGCCAGGAACAGGGCCAGAGCAAGGGCAGGGCCAGGGAGAAGGCAGAACCAGAGAGGATCCAGAGAAAGGGCAGGGCCAGGGCAGAACCAGGACCAGGATAAGGCAAAGCCAAGGCCAGGGCAGGGCAAGGCCAGGGCAGGGCAAGACCAGGGAAGGGCAAGGCCAGGGTAGAAATGGCCAGTATACGGCCAGGACAGGGTAAGAAAAGGCCACGGTAGGGCCAAGGCCAAGGCGGGGCAGGGCTAGGGTAGCACAGGTCATGGCCAAAAACAGGGCAGGGCCATAGCAGTGGCAGGACTAGCAACAGGGCCAGGGTAAGCGCTGGACCAGAGCATGGTGGGGACAATACAGGGCCAGGACAGATGATGGCAAGGCAGGTCCAGGGTCATTTCATGGACTTGGTAGGCCTGGGGTCAGGCCAGGGCAGGGAAAGGGCAAGGCCAGGGAGAAGGCAGGGCCAGGGCCAAGGCACTGCCAGGGCAGGGCAAGACCAGTGCAGGGTGAGGGAATGGCCAGGGCATGGAAGGGCAGGGCAGGACCAAGGAAGGGCCAGGAGAGTGCCACGGCAGGGTCAAGGCCAGAACAAGGGTACGGCTGGGGTCAGAAATATGGTAGGGCAAGGGCTGGGCCCAGGCTGGGACATGCAGGGCAGAGCATGGCCTGTGCAAGGCAGGGCCAGAGCCAGGCCATAGAGATGGGAGGGCAACACCAAGGCAGAGTCAGGGTAGATCCAGGGCTGAGCAGAGTCAGGGCAGGTCCAGAGTCGAGGCAGAGCTAGGGCCCAAGCAGGGCCATGGCAGCACCAGGGCAGAAGAGGGAAGGGCAACGCAGGACTGGGCCATGGCAGTGCCTGGTCAACTCTGGGGCAGGGCCAGAAGCAGGACAGGGCCAGGGCCAATGCTCAGACCAGGGACAGGGCATGACAGGAAGTGCCAGAGCAGGGCTGGGCCAACGTTGGGACAGGGCAAATCAGACCAGGACACCTCCAAGTCCAGCTCTGGCCCTGCCTTGGCCCTGGCCGCTTCCTGACCTGACCTTGTCCCTGGCCCTGCCCTATCCATGCCCTGTGTGTTTGACCAGTGTTTTATAACCAGAATCCTACAAGAAACTTAAATCAGCTCTTTTTGTGCATTTTTAGTAGAGATGGGGTTTCACAATGTTGCCCAGGCTGGTTCCAAACTCCTGAGCTCAAGCCATTTGCCTGCCTTGGCCTCCCAAAGTGCTGGGATTACAGGAGTAATCTGGCCAAGTATTTAACTTCTTTATGCCTGTTTCCTACATTTGGAAAATGGGAATGCTTTAAGTACCTAGCACATAGAATTATTGTGAGAATCAATGCCTCACATATTTACATATTGATAAAATTGTACTCATAGAACACTACTGGAAGCAAAGATAGTATTAGTTAGAATTTAGTGATTATTTACTGCAAACATTATTACTATTACAAACAACATAGTATAGACATTATTACCACTACTATAGTTATCTTAAAAATCTAAAATAAAAATTTTATGTAATAGCCTAATGTAATCTCTCCTGCTCTGCCCCGGCTCAGCCCTAGTGCCGGCTCTGCCCCTAGTCCTACCACATCACTGGCCCTGACCCTCCCCTGGTCCTGCCGCTGCCCCAGCCCTTCCCATCTTCAGGCCTAACCATGGCCCTACCCTGGTCCTGACCCTGGCCCTACCCCAGAGAAGGGGTATGGCAGAGCCAGGGAAGGGCCGGGGCAAATAAGGGACAGGACACATCCAAATCCAGGAAAGGGCCAGGGCCATGACAGAGCCAGGGCGAGTCCTTGGCAGGGCCAAGTTCCAGGCCAGGGCCAGGAAAGGGTCATGGCAGGGTCACTGTACGGCCAAGGTCCAGGCCAAAGCCAAGGCAGGGGCAGGGTCAGGCCTGCATAAGGGCAGGACCAGAGCCAGTGATACGGCAGGGCCAGGGCTGTGCCAGGACAGAATAAGAGCAGAGCAGGGCAGGACCAGAGCCAGGCCATAGAGAGAGTAGGGCAAATGCCAAGCCAAGGCCAGGGTAGTGCCAGGGCTGAGGCAAGGTCAGGGAAGGTCCAGGGCTGAGTCAAGGCTGGAACCAAGACAGGGGCAAAGGCCGGGGCAGATCTAGGGCACAAGCAGGGCAGGCTAGGGCAGGGCAATGGCAAGACCAGGCCATGGCAGGGCCAGCCCAGGATAGAACAGGGCACAGGCAGGGCGGGGCCAGGGCCACGGCTGGGGCAGCACAAGGACCAGTACCGGGGTCCAGGCCAGGGCAAAGGTATGGCCAGGGCAGAGGTAGGGCCAGAACCAGGGTCTGGGTAGGACCAAGGAGGGTCCATTGCAGGGCCAGGGTTCAGACCAGGGCCAGAACAGGGCTGGGACAGGGTCAGGGCCAGGACCAGGAAAGGGCAATGTCAGGATAAGAGCCATGGCAGGACCAGCAATGGGGCTAGGGCCAGGACAGGGACAGGGACAGGGACAGGGTCAGGGCTAGGGCCAGAATAGCATGCCAGGGTAGAGCCAGGCCAAATTAGGGCCAGGACAGGGTCAGGACCAGGGCTGGGACAGGGTATGGCCTTAAGTAGCAAAGGGCCAGGGCCAGGGTCCATGCCAGTGACAGCGCTGGTCCAGGGCAGAGGCAGGGCCATGGCCAGGTCAAGGACAAGGCTGGGGCAGGGCCAAGGTCTGGGTCAGGGTCAGCACAAGACCAGGACAGAGCCAGGAGAGGGACAGGGCCATGGTAGGGCCAGGTTAAATCAGGGACAAGACACCTGCAAATCCAATTCAGGGCCAGGGTCAGGGCAGGGCCAGTTCAGGGCCAGGGCCAAGACAGGGCCAGGGCCAGGGCTGTCAGGGTCATTGGCAGGGCAAGGGCCATGGCAGGAGCAGGGTCAGGAGCAGGGGTCAATGCCAGGCCAACGCCACAGATAGGACCAGGTATGTGCTAGGGCCAGTGTGAGGGCCAAGGCAGGGTCAGGGCAGGGCCAAAGGGAGGGCCGGGCCAGGGCAGGGTGGAGTAGGTCCAGGGTAGCACAGGGTTAAGGTAGGGCATGACCAACCAGGGCAGGTCTATGGCTGGGGCCGGGGCAGGGCCAGGGCCAGGGCAGGGCCAGAGACAGGGCAGGGCCAAGACAGTGGCAGCTCCAGGGCAGGGCCAGGGTTAGGACCACGGACATGTCCAAGGCCGGTGCCAGGGCAAGGACAAGGGCAGGGGCAGGGCCAGGGTCATCTAAGAACCAGGGACAAAGCCAGGCCCAGAGCAGGGCCAGGACAGGTACCTGGCAGGGCTAGGGTCTGGGGCAGGGCCATGGCAGGGCCAGGGCCACAGCCAGGTCTGTGCTATGACCAGGTACAACACAGTGCCCAGGTAAGGCTAGGATGAAGGCCAAGGTAGGGCCAGGGCAGGGTCAAAGCCAGGCTAGGGCCAAGGCAGGAGCAGGGCCGTCAAGGCAGGGCCAGGAAAGCATAGGGCCAAGGCAGGGCAGGGGCAGGCCAGTGCCAAGACCTGGGCAGGGCCAGGGAGCAGCCAGGGGAGGGCCAGGGCCAGGGCCTGGGCAGGACCAGGTTTGCGGCAGGAGCAAAACAAGGGCAAGGACAGTGCAGGATCTTGGCACAGCCAGGATCCAGGACAGTGTCAGGGCAGGGCCAAGGCAGGGTCTGGGCCATGGTAAGACCAGCAACAGGGCTGGGGCTAGGCCAGTGACAGGACCAGAGCCAGGGCAAGGGCCAGAGCAGTGCAAGGCCAGGGTAGGGCCAGGCATTTCAGGGTCAGGGCCAGAGGAGAACCAGGGCAAGGTCTCAAGCAGGGAAGGGCCAGGGCCAGGACAGGTCCAGGGCAGGGCCAGGGGCTGTGTTAGGGCAAGGGCAGGGCCAGAGCAAGGTAAGGGTCAGGGCCAAGGCCAGGGTAGGGACAGGGCAAGAAATATGGCAGGACCAGGGGCAATGCCAAGGCCAAGGCTGGGCCAGGGCTGAGCCAGGGCTGAGTCAGGGCAGGGCAGGGCAGGGCATGGTATGGCCAGTAGAGGACAGGACAAGAGCCGGTCCACAGAGAGAGCAGGACTGATGCCAAGAAAGAGCCAGGCTAGTGCCAAGGCTGAGGCAGTGTCAGAACATGTCCAGGGCAGGGCCGGGGCCAGGGCCAGAACTGAGCCAGGGCACAGCCAAGGCAGGGTAGGGCAGGGAAATAGCATGGCCGGGTCAGTACTGGGACAGGGCAGAGCAGGGCAAGGCAATGGTAGGGGCAGGGAAGGGACAGGCCAATGCAGAGCCATGTTACACCGGGGCCAGGACACCTCCAAGTCCACTTCAGGGCCAGGGCTATGGCAGGACAAAGACCAGGGCCAGGGTCAGGGACAGGTCTGTGCTAGGGCCAGCTCCAGAGCAGGGCCTAGCGAAGACTAGGGTGAGGGCCAAGGTAAGGCCAGGGCAGGGTCAAAGGCAGAGTAGGGCCAGGGCAGGGTGATGACACATCCAGAGCACAGCAGGGCAGGGTGATGGCCAGACCAGGGGCAGACCACTGCCAGCTCAGGGCCAGGGAAAGGCCAGTGCAGAGCCAGGAAAGGGTCAGGGCCAGGAACAAGGCAGAGCAGGGCCAGGGCCATGGCAGAGTCAGGGCAGGTCCTTGACAGGACCAGGTTCCAGGCCAGGGCCAGGGCAGCAGCAGGGGCAGGGCCTGGATAAGGGCAGGGCCAGGGATATGGCAGGACCAGGGCTAGGGCCAGGGCCAGGCCGTAGTGAGGGCAGGGCAAAAGTCGAGGCAGGGTCTGGGCAGGTCCAGGGAGTGGCCAGCACCAAGCGGGGTCGAGGCACAACCAGTGCAGGGTAAGGCAGGGCAATGGCACCACTGGGCCATGACAGGGCAAGGTCAGTGCCAGGAGAGGGCAGAAAAGGCAGGCCCATGGTAGGGCCAGGGCAGGGATGGGCCAAAGCAAGACCAGGACATGTCCAAGGCCAGGTCAGGGCCAGAACAGGAGTAGGACCATGACCACTGGCAGGGCCAGTGCCATGACATGACCAGGGTCAGGACAAGGGGTAGGGCCAGAGCCAGGGCCAGAGCCAGGGCCAGAGCCAAGGTCAGGCCAGTGCAGGTTCACGGCAGGGCCAGTGCCGGTTCAGGGCAGGACCAGTGCCAGGGCAAGACCAGGGCAGGGACAGGGTAGCACAGGGCCAAGACAGGGTCAGGATGGGACCAGAGCAGGACAGGGCCGAGACAGTCCATGTAACAGTAGGGCAGGTACAGGGCAATGCAGGGCAAAGCCAGGCCCATTGCCAATGCACCAGCCTGCCCTACAAGGCTCCTACCACCTGGCCACTGCTGCAGCCCGTCCATCGCTGTAAGCCTGACCCCCCAACCCTGGCTGCAGCCGCCTGCCCTCCTAGCGCGGCCGCTCTCCTACCGCTCTGGCGCACTGCAGTCTCTGTCGCTGCCACCCACCCGCAGTGAGGCAAGTCGTGGTGTCGCAGGCTCTAGGTGTCTCCTCCTCCTCCTGGCACGGAGCAGCTGGGTGGGCAAAGCCAGAAAAGCCTAGAGGAAGATGTGAGGGGTGGAAGGGTTAGAGCCTCAACTTGTCATGCTGGCCACTGGGTGGCAGGGGCCAGTTTCAGCAAAGGCACTCACACCCACCCTCCAAAGTCCAGCCTCTCCTTTTGGCCCAAGCTGGCCAGGAACTGGGGTCTGGGGTGGGTGCTGGAGACACCACAGCACCCAGCTCCCCACTCCACAGGAACCATTGGGCCCACCGGGGCTGCACTCCTCGGGGAGCAGGAGAAGCAGAAAAATTCAGACCCAGCCAGCCCTCCGCACCCAGGTGCCAATTCCTGTTCCAGACGCCTCCACACACAGGGCCCTGTCCCCCGTGGTGTCCCCAGGGGTGCCTGGCAGCCTCTGAGGCACAGACCCAGAGTGCACAGGCCCAGGAACCATGGTGGGTGTGGGGGCTCTGCCGTGCTCAGGATTCCCATGCAAACGCTGCGTGCCTGCCGTATTCCAGTATGACCAAGAGTGGGTCGCCCTCTGGAGTGTGGAGTCAGGGAGAGGAGAACCACTCCTTCCTTGGATGCCAACTCTGCTGACCACTGCCAGCAGTGCAGCCCCTGATAGCACCGAACTCGCCCCCGCTCCACGGCTAGTCCTGCCCTCAATAGCGCCCCCCACCTCCATCCCCCAATGCCGCCAGTAGCGTATACCTGATAGTGCCCTAACCTGTCCTCCTCCATGGGCATTGCAGCCCCAGAAAGTGCCCATAACCCACTCTCCCTGCCATGGGAAGTGCAGCCCTGTACAGTGCTACCAACCAGTACCCCTAATGCAGGCAATGACACCCTGGATAGCACCCCCAACCCACCCCACACTGTGAAAGGTGCAGCCCTGGATAGCCCCTGTCCTACCACTCTGGACATGCTGCAGTCTCTGTCACCGCCACCACCAACCACAGTGAGGCAAGCCAGTGGGCCACAGGCTCTAGCACCCAGCAGCCAGACATGGAGCAGCTCTCGCCGATGGCCAGCTCCTACCACTCTGACCACACTGCTGTCTCCGTGGCCATCTTCTTTGACTACAAAGGAATAAAACTAGATATCAATAAGAAGAGTAATTTTGGAAACAATACAATCACATGGAAGTTAAACACTACCCTCCTGAATAACTGACTAGCGGGTCAATGAAGATACTAAGACAGAAATTCAAAAATTTCATGAAACAAAGGGTAACGAAAACACAGGATACCAAAATTTGTTATGCAGAAAGCAGTACAAAGGCAGAGATTTACAGCTATAAGTGCCTACCATCCAAACAAAAGAAAAACTTCAAATAAACAATACATCTTAAATAACTAGTAAAGTAAGAACAAACTAAACCAAAAATAAGAAAAATAAATAAGATCGTAGCAGAAATAAAACTGAAAGAAAAAACACACAAGATGAAATGAAAAGTTGGTTTTCTGGAAAGCAAAACAAAATTGACAAACTTTTAACCAGGCTAACTAAGAAAAAAGAGACAAGATTCAAATAAATAAAATCAACAGATTAAAAAAGGGAGACATTACAACTAATACTTCAGAAATTCAAAGGATCATAACTGGCTATTATATGCCAATAAATTGGAAAGCCTAGTAGAAATTGGCAAATTCCTAGATGCATACAACCTACCTGGGTTGAACAATGAAAACATCCAAGACCAGAACAGATTGGTAACAATTAATGAGATTGAAGCCATCAGAAAAAGTCTCCCAGTAAAGAAAAGCCCAGGAACTGATGTCTTCACTGCTGATGGCTTCACACCAAACAATTTAATGACCTAGTACAAATCCTACTCAAACTATTTTGAAAAACAGGAGGGAATACTTCCAAACTTATTCTATGAGACCATTATTACTGTGATACCAAAATCAGACAAAGGCATCAAAGTAGGAAACTACAGGCCAGTATCTCTAATATTGATGCAAAAATCCTCAACGAAATACCAGTGAATCAAATTCAGTAAAACATTAAAAAGATAATTCATCATGATCAAGTGGGATGTATCCCTGGGATGCAAGGGTCACTCAACATACAATGTGATACATCATATCAACCAAATAAACGACAAAAACAGTATGATCATGTCAACTGAAACTGAAAAAGCATTTGATGAAATTCAACATCCCTTCATGCTATTAATCCTCAAAGAAACGGGTACAGAAGAAACATACCACAACATAATAAAAACTACAGGAAAGACACCCACAGCTAGAATCATATGGAGAGAGGTCCAGGCTGCAGTGAGCTGTGATCCCACCACTGCACTCCAGCCTGGGCAACAGAGCGAAAGCCTGTCTCAAAAAAAAAAAAAACATAAAAAGAGGTATGAGCCTCTTTTATAGGTGCAGTGACTCACATCTGTAATGCTAACACTTTCTGGGAGGCTGAGGTGAGAGGATCTCTTGAGGCCAGGAGTTCAAGATCAGCCTGGGCAAAATAGCGAGACCCTTTATCTACAAAAAATTTTTAAATATTTGCCAGGTGTGGTGGCACGTGCCTGTAGTCTTAAACAATTATCATATGACCCAGATAGTGTATTCCTTAGGGATATACCCAAGGGAAATGAAAATATACATCCACACTAAAATGTGTACACAAATGTTCACAGCAGCATTGTGCATAATAGCCAAAAATTGGAAAAAAAACTCAAGTGCCTATCAACAGAGGAACTGATAAAATATGGTATATCCATTCAAAAGATTACTCAGCATTAAAAAAGAATGAAGTGTTGATATACGCTACAGCATGGATAAACCTTGAAAACACTGTGTCAAGTGAAATAAGTCAATCACAAAAGACCATATGTAGTAAGATTTCATTCTGTGAAACCTCCAGAACAGCTAAACTCAGAGACAGAAAGTAAGCTAGTTATTGCCAGGGACTAGGGGAAAAGGGAATAAGGATGACTGCTAATGGGTATGGGATTTCTTGTGCACTGATGAAAATAGTCTGAAAGTATCTAGATACCTGTCTTGTTTGTGCGATTCTGTGAACATATTATAAACCACAAAATTCTGCACTCAAGGGGTTGATTTCATGGTAGGTGAATTTATCTCATTTATCTTTATCTCAATAAAGCTTTTTAAAGACACTTTAAAAAGACATATCTGTATAAGCTACAAAAATAACACACTGAGAGACTAAAATGCTTAATTTTTCCATTTTTCTTCTTCAGCGCAATCTCAAGTCCAAAAGTCTTTCCTTCCTATATATGCATATTTTGTCCAGTGAAACAAGAAACTCTATTAACCTTTTTATTAGAAATAAAAAAAAAGCCATGTGTGCTGGCTCACAGCTGTGCTTCCAGCTATTCAGAAGGCTGAGGAAGAAGGATCACTTGAGGCCAAGACTGGGAGTTCAAGACCAGCTGAGGCAACATAGCTAGATCCTGTCTTTAAAAATATTTTTTAGGCCAGGCACGGGGGCTCACGCCTGTAATCCCAGCACTTTGGGAGGCCAAGGAGGGCAGATCATTTGAGATCAGGAGTTCAAAACCAGCCTGGACAACATGGTGAAACCCCATCTCTACTAAAAATATAAAAATTAGCCAGGTGTAGTGGTGGGCACCTGTAGTTCCAGCTACTTGGGAGGCTGAGGCAGGAGAATTGCTTGAGCCAGGAGGGTGGAGGCTGCAGTGAGGCCAAGATCATTCCACTGCACTCCAGCCTGGGTGACAGAGCAAGACTCCGTCTCAGGAAAAAAAAAAAAAATATATATATATATATATATATACACACACACACATATATGTATATATGTGTATATATATATTTTTAGGTTAAAACGCTACTGAAATGAAACTAATAAAATAAAATTCAACTTAATTAAAAAATAGTTCCTGAAATATTAATTTTCAAACAATTCTATTTTAGCTTTGACTCTGAACAAAATATAAACGTCAATTTCAAAATATCACAAAGATTGGCTGGGGGCAGTGGCTCATGCCTGTAATTCCAGCACTTTGGGAGGAAGAGGCAGGTGGATCACTAGAGGCCAGGAGTTCCAGAGCAGCCTGGCCAACATAGGGAAACCCAGTCTCTACTAAAAAAATACAACAAAAATTAGCCGGGTCTAGTAACCCCAGCTACTCAGGAGGCTGAGGCATTAGAATCGCTGGAATCTGGGAGGTGGAGGTTGCAGTGAGTGGAGATCATGCCACAGCACTCCAACCTGGGTGACAGACTGAGAGTCTGTCTCGAAAAAATAAAAATAAGGCCAGGTGCTGTGGCTCACACCTGTAATCCCAGCACTTTGGGAGGCCAAGGTGGGCAGATCACTTGAGGTCAAGGAGTTTGGGACCAGCCTGGGCAACACAGTGAAACCTCCTCTCTACTAAAAATACATAAATTAGCTGGGCGTGGTGGCACACACTTGTAATGCCAGCTACACCAGAGGCTGAGGCAGGGGAATCGTTTGAATTCGGGAGGTGGAGGTTGATTGTGCTACTGCACTCCAGCCTGGACGACAGAGTGAGACTCCATCTCAAAAAAAAAAAGAAAAAAAAAAGAAAATTTAAATTTAAAATTTTAAAAAGTCACAAAGACTACAAATACTCAGGTTTAAGCAAATTCCCACCTTTCTTGAATTAACAGTAATTCATATTTGCTTTGTCAAAAATGTAGATATTTACCTGCCTCAACGGAATGAAATCCTAAAAGCCTAGTGTTCTCAAATGATGAAGACAAAGAAACATGCATATTTTAATTTAGAATTTTGATTCAGAATTAATTTTAACCTAGCTGGAGTATACATAATCATTTATGTATTTATTTACTTATTTCAGAGACTGGGTTTCGCTGTGTTATCCAGGATGGAATGCAGTGGCACAACCTTGGCTCACTGCAACTTGTACTTCCTGAGCTCAAGCGATCCTCCCACCTCAGCCTCCAGAGTAGCTGGGACTGCAAGTGCACGTTACCACACCCAGCTAATTTTTGCGGAGACGAGCCTCGCTATGTTTCCCACACTGGTCTCTAACTCCTTGGCTCACTACAGCCTCAAGCCCCTGGGCTCAAGCAATCTGCCTCCCAAAGTGCTGAGATTACAGGAGTGAGCCACCACAACCGGCCTAGTCGATAGTGTATACTAAGCAACATATACCCTGCTTTTGCCTAGAACATACTGAAAACATGGCATTAAAAACAACCACAAAAGTTGGGAGCTGAGAAAAATATACTGTAAAACAAATCTGACAGATATTAATCTCAAGAAGCTCCTGAAAATGTCTCAAGAACTCCTATGCTGCACTCTCCCTAATAATTTAGACTTTCTACAGATATTTTCTGATCATCTACCGTGTGCCAGGCACCGTGCCAGGTACCAAGATGCCATGGTGAGGTATACACAAAACCGGCTCCTGCTTGCGGGAAGCCTACTCTCTAAAACAGTGCGTGCCAAGCTCGACTGATCACAACTTGGGAGCTTGTTTAAGTTCCAAATCGGCTTCCCTGCTTAGGTGAGCCACAATCCATGGCATTTTTATCAGGCGCTCCCTGATAGAGCGTAGAATCTACGCTCTAACGGGTTTGGGAGGAAAGGGTGGGGGTAAGCTCGAGAGCCCAGACCCATCCCGTCCAGCGGGAGCCCCACCTCTAAAGTCCATGTCGCTCAGCATCCTTCCCCCTGACTAGTGGCCCAAACACAGCACGAAGCTGAGGTGGGTGGAACGCTTTCCAAAACAGCGCTCTGTGATGAGCCACCGACAGACTTGCTCGCCTCCGGGAACGAAGAGCTCACTCCTCACAAACCCCACCAGGGAAAGGTAGCACCTGAGCCTCCCGGGCTGCGCGGACACCTGTCTCCCCGCGGGTGCCGCCTACTGCTCCGGTGGACTCCAGTCCCCAGGTTCCGCCCCACGGGGACTGGGGGGAGGGGGGAGGCGCCGCGCGCATTAGGCGCTGACAGTATACCGACCCCCCCTCCGGTGTGCGCAGGCCAACACCCATACACACCCTCACACACCCGCACACACTCCCGTGGAAACTGAGGCAGGCAGGCGGCGGACCAGGTCCCGCCGCCTGACGGCTAGCGGCTGGGATGGAACCCGGACTGCGAGACGCCTTCCGCCTCACAGGCACTCCTCAGCCGCTGAGGCCCGGCCCGGCTCCCACCGCCGGAGTTTCACAAAGAAAGTCTCCGGGGCCGAGCCCCTCACGTACTCACCGGCGCCGACACCCGCGGCGACTGGGGCTCCCGCCTCCTTCAGCTCCTTGCGGCGGTCGGCCCTTGGGTCGGCTTGGGCGCCGGCAGCGGCGACTGCTCCATATCCACCGGGTCCGGGCCGCGTCCGCCTCGAGCTAACGGTCCCGCCAGCTAGGCGCGCGCGCCAGTTCCGCGCGCCATGTTCCCGCCGTGCTGCTCGCCGCCGAGGCGACCCTCACAGCCCGCCAACCGCGCGCGCTCCCGCGGTCATACACATGAACTGCGCACGCGCGTGTTCGCCGCGCCCCCCTCCCTCCCCGCGCGCCCCGCCTCGTGCCCTCTGGAGCTGGCCGCTGTTCCCAGTGTCTCGCCCACCCCCGCCGGGCCCGTCCGACTCCGCGGGTGAGTGCGTGGTTCCCGGCTCCGCACCGCCGCCTGCCTCTCTGCAGACCACCCCGGACCCGACCCTTCGGCCACTTCCCCACACTGCCCCTTTCGCTTCCCCCACCACGCGGGGCCTAGTACGAGGGTCTGGGCCAAGAGGAACTTCCCTGCAAGAAGTGCCGAGCTAAGGACGCTACTAAGGGGGCGGGATCGCCACCGTGGAGGTGTGCAAGCAGGTGCCTGCGTCCCGGAGACAGCCAGACTCAACGGAGAAGCTGAGTTGAAGTCCCACATCTCCACTAACCCTTGCGTGTTACGATCAGGGCTTCGGGACTTGTTTCTCCTAAATCTTTTTTTTTTTTTTTTTTTGAGACAGTCTCGCTCTGTCACCGAGGCTGGAGTGCTGTGGCGCGATCTCGGCTCACTGCAAGCTCCACCTCCCAGGTTCATGCCATTCTCCTGCCTCAGCCTCCCAAGCAGCTGAGACTACAGGCGCCCGCCACCACCTGCTGATTTTTGTATTTTTAGTAGAGGTGGGGTTTCACCGTGTTAGCCAGGATGGTCTCCATCTCCTGACCTCGTGATCCTCCCGCCTTGGCCTCCCAAAGTGCTGAGATTACAGGCGTGAGCCAGCGCGCTCGGCCTGTTTCTCCGAAATCTAAAGACTCAATATCATAATCAAGAGAACGCCTCAGCACCGCGCCTAGCACTTAGTAGGTAGTGATCAAGAGAGAAGACCTCTTAAGTGGTTTTAATGGTTAAGGACCACAGGTTCTCAAGAAAGGGAAATCTCAATTCAAGTCCCACCTCCATCTCTTGGAAACTGAGAAACCTTGAACAAGTCACTCAGAGGAGCCAAAGATCCTTGATTTCTACATGTGCAAAAGGGGAGTGTGGCAGTAGCACTGCACAGGGTTGACTGAGCTTTCAGGGAGATGATGACTGTACGATCATGCCTCTCTTAATCACGGGATGGTTCTGAGAAATGCCTCCTTAGGTGATTGCAGCATTGTGCAAACAGCAAAGTGCATTTACACAAACCTTGTATAGCCTACTAAACACCTAGGCTGTATGGCCTATTGCTCCTAGGCTACACACCTGTACCACCTGATACTTTACTGAATGTACCATAAGCAGTTGTAACACAATGTAAGTACTTGTGTACCTGAACATAGAGAAGGTACAGTAAGAATAGAGTATAAGAGAATTTAAAATGGTACTCCTGTATAGGGCACTTACCACGAAAGGAGCTTGCAGGACTGGAAGATGCTGTGGATGAGTCAATGAGTGTGAAGGCATAGGACCTTACTGTACACTACTGTAGACTTTATAAACACCATATGCTTAGGCTACAGCAAAATTTTTTAAAGCTTTTCTTCAATAAATTAACCTTAGCTTACTGAAATGTATCTTAAAAATTTTGCCAGTCGTGGTGTCTCACGCCTGTAATCCCAGCACTTTGGGAGGCCGAGGCAGGCAGATCATTTGAGGTCAGGAGTTCAAGACAATCCTGGCCAACGTGGTGAAACCCTCATCTCTACTAAAAATACAAAACTTAGCCAGGCATGGTGGTGTGCACCTGTAATCCCAGCTACTCAGGAGACTGACGCAGGAGAATCGCTTGAACCTAGGAGGCGGAGGTTGCAGTAAGCCGAGATCGTGCCACTGCACTCCCGCCTGGGCAATTACACGCATGGAGATGTCATCTCCTGTGATAACAATGCCTTCTTCTTCCAGAATGCTTCCTGAAGGACCTGCCTGAGGCTGTTTTATAGTTAACTATTTTTTAATGTAAGTAGAAGACATACATTCTAAAATTATGAAAAACACTAAATACACCAGGGCTGGGCACAGTGTCTCATGTGGGTAATCCCAGCACTTCAGGTGGCTGAGGTGGGCAGATCATTTGAGGTCAGGAGTTTGAGACCAGCCTGGGCAGTGTGGTGAAACCCCATCTCTGCTAAAAATACAAAGATTAGCTGGCCGTGGAGGTGGGTGCCTGTATTCCCTGCTACTCAGGAGGCTGAGGCAGAAGAATCGCTTCAACCTGTGAGGCAGAAGTTGCAGTGAACCAAGATCGCGCCACTGCACTCCAGCCTGTGCGACAGAGCAAGACTCCGTCTCAAAAAAATAAAATAAACAGTAACGTAGTTGTTCATTATCAAGTATTATACATTGTATGTAATTGTACATGCTATGCTTTTATAGAACTGGCAGCACAGATTTGTTTACACCAGCATCACCAGAAACACAGAAATGTATTACCCTAACATTACAATGGCTATGTCACTAAGCAATAGGAATTTTTCAGCTCCATAATCGTCTTATGGTACCACTGACTTACATGTGGTTTGTCATTGACTAAAATGTCATTATACAACACATGACTGCATATCCCAGGGCCCAATGCCTGGCACACACAAAGCTGAGTTTCACTGGTGTAATTCCCACCCTATCCATCCAAGAATCCTAAAAGTTTAATGAAAGGGGCTCTGCTCCCAAAACCCTGTGGTATAAGTAGCTGGGAGGAGTTCGCCCAACTTGGGGTTGCAAGGACTCTTTCTTCCCACCTCTTTGCTTTCCTTTCTCTCCCCCAAACTTCTCTGAAAACCCTAAAGTGGGCAGAAAAATGGAGAATGTTTTCCCTACTAACAAAAAGAATCTTCAAGAGTCTCTTGGGATTTGTAAATGGTTGCATTTACTAGTCTGGTTTTGTTTTTGTTTTTGTTTTTGTTTTTTTTGAGATGGAGTCTTGCTCTGTCACCTAGGCTGGAGTGCAGTGGCACGATCTCGGCTCACTGCAACCTCTGCCTCCCAGATGCAAGCAATTCTCTTGCCTCAGCCTCCTGAGTAGCTGGGATTAAAGGCACGCACCACCACGCCTGGCTAATTTTTTTGTATTCTTAGTAGAGACAGGATTTCACCATGTTGGTCAGGCTGATCTCAAACTCCTCACCTCGTGATCCAGCTGCCTTGGCCTCCCAAAGTACTGGGATTACAGGCGTGAGCCACTGCACCCAGCCTTCTAGTTTGGTATTTTTCTTATTCAAGTAACAAGGAAAAAAAAATAACTCCACCAAGAGTAAAACAGAAAAAAGGAACAAAACTGATAGCATGACTGAAAAGGCCTGGGGTGGTACCTCACTTCAGGCATAGCTGGATACAGGCACTTATACAAGATAAGTCTCTCTAATCTCTCAGTGCTTGCTTCCCTTTGATTACTTCATTCTCATGCAATTCTTTCCACATAGTGGCCTGAGCAGCTCCTAACTCACATCTGCGCAAGAAAGCAGAGGCTGTTCCCCAATAGTTCCAGCCAAAGTCCCAGGACTGACTTTCACTGGACCCGTTTGGGCCACATGCCCCTGCCTGAGCCAACCACCACATCCAGCCTGGCCAGACCTGGCTTTCATGAAGCCCCTTCAGGAAGCGGTTGGGGTCATCCCCTCCAGAAGGACATGGGGAAAACCAGAAAGTGGGAGGAGGGATGCTTCCTTCTGAAAAAATAGGGATGCAATTACCACAGGAGGTATCAGATACAGGGCTGGCACAAACAAGAGCTATCCACGGCACCATCATGTAGGCATGCAGCAGGTCCACCATGAAGCAACCTGGCTGCTCCGCAAAATGGAATCACAGTTAATTCAGCCAATGAGAAATATCCCTCTACTTGGGTTCCCACCATTCACCCCAGGCCTGGCACGTCCCAAATTTCCTTGGTCAAAGGCAAGAAAATTACCCGCCTTTTATGCTGCACAAAAAGCTGAAAAGATCATCTTACTTCTCTGGCTCAAGAACTTTCTATGACTCCCTCTGGCTACTTATGTGGCTCCCCCACCCTTAATGATAGAAGCCAACATTCATGAATCCCCTACCACATGCCAGGTACCTTATGGACCTACCTCCTCCAAATAGCATAGAAGAGGTTGGTACTCTTACTGCACCCATTTTATAAATATGGAAACAAAGGCTCAGCAATTTGAGGTAATTTACCAAGAGCCAAAGTTAGGAAGTGCAGAGTTCAGATTAGCACAATATTGTTCCCGCCATTGCCATCCCAGCTCCATTTGTTCATGTTTCAAAGTCCTACACCCACCTCTAGCTAGGGGCCAGTGGGAACAGCTCCATGGCAGAAGTAGCCTCTAGGAACCCCTTCAGCTTCTGCAGTGGTGGGGCTGGTGAGTAGGTGCAAAAGATACTTAGCTTTACCATCCTCTCCGATAACTTTTTTTTTTTTTTTTTGAGATGGAGTCTCACTCTGTCACACAAGCTGGAGTGCAGTGGTGCAATCTCAGCTCACTGCAACCTCTGCCTCCTAGGTTCAAGCAATTCTCATGCCACAGCCTCTGGAGTAGCTAGGATTACAGGTGCCCACCACCACACCTGGCTAATTTTTGTATTTTTAGTAAAGATGGGGTTTCACTATGTTGTCCAGGCTAGTCTCAAACTCCAGACCTCAAGTGATCCACCCGCCTCAGCCTCCCAAAGTGCTGGGATTGCTAAGCCACCATGCCTGGCCCCATCTCCCATAACTTAATGGGGTAGGGAAAAGAATTCCTCCAAGATAAAATTAAAGTGACGTTAGGAAAGGAAGTAGATGTTTGGTAACCTTCAATCAGCAGCTGATTTCTCCCATTGGTGAGTCAATTAGTTTTCTATGGCTGCTGTAACAAATTACCACGAACTGATTGGCTTACAACAACACAGACTTAATATCTTATTGTTCTATAGTTCAGAAGCCTCAAATCAGTTTCACTTGGCTAAAGTCAAGTTGTAAAGGACTGATTCCTTCAGGAGGTTCTGAAGGGAAAATCCGTTTTCTTGCCTTTTTCTGCTTTTAGTGGTTACCTATATACCCTGGATTGTGACCCTTTCCTCCATTTTTAAAGCATATCACTCCAATCTCTGCACAGTGCTATGCTTTGAATGTGTTCCCCAAAGTTCATGTGTTGGAAATTTAATCTCCAATGCAACAGTGTTGAGAGGTGGGACCTTTAAGAGGAGATTAGGTCATGAAAGATCTGCCCTCATTAATAGAGTAATAATGTTATCTCAGCAGAGGGTTAATTATCATGGGGATGGGTTCCTAATAAAAGGAATGAGTTCAGCCCCCTTTCTCTCTTGATGTGATACCTTCCATCATGGGATGACACAGCAAGAAGACCCTCACCAGAAGCAGGCCCCTTGATCTTGACCTTCCCAGCCTCCAGAACTCTAAGAAATAAAACTGTTCTTTATAAATTACCCAGCCTCAGATATTGCATAGCAATACAAAAAAGACTAAGACACTCAGTCATCATCGCATTGCCATCTCCACTGACTGCTGAGTCCCTCTTAAAAGAGCACTGTAGGCTGGATGTGGTGGCTCATGCCTGTAATCCCAGCACTTTGGGA
This sequence comes from Pan paniscus, assembly GCF_029289425.2. Classification (NCBI taxonomy): domain Eukaryota; kingdom Metazoa; phylum Chordata; class Mammalia; order Primates; family Hominidae; genus Pan; species Pan paniscus. The sequence continues at coordinate 37,017,708 of NC_073267.2, read as the reverse complement.
TGCCAAGGTGGGCAGATCACGAGATCAGGAGTTCGAGACTAGCCTGGCCAACATGGTGAAACCCCATCTCTACTGGAAAAACAAAAATTAGCTGGACATGTTGGCGAGCACCTGTAATCCAGCTGCTCGGAAGGCTGAGGCAAGAGAATCGCTTGAACCTTGGGAGGTGGAGTTGCAGTGATCTGAGATTGCATCATTGCACTCCAGCCTGGGCACCAAGAGCAAAAAACTCCGTCTCAAAAAAAAAAAAAAAAAAAAAAAAAAAAAAAAAAAAAAAAGCACTGTGATGGGACACTGGGCCCACAGGCAACATAGGATAAGTTCCCATCTCAAGATGCTTAATCACATCTGAAAAGTCCCTTTTGTCATGGAAAGGAACATAGTCACAGATTCCGGGGATTAAGTTGAGGACACTTTGGAGGGGCCATTATTCAGCCTGCCATGGAAGATATCATGAGAGGGAGTTAATACAAAATGCTCTGGAAACAGAGAAGGGCGGCCGGGCATGGTAGCTCATGCCTCTAATCCCAGTACTTTGGGAGGGAGGCGGGCGGATTGCCTGAGGTCAGGGGTTCAAGACCAGCCTGACCAACATGGTGAAACCCCATCTCTACTAAAAATACAAAAATTAGCTGGGCATGGTGGCAGGTGGCTGTAATCCCAGCTACTCAGGAGGCTGAGTCAGGAGAATCGCTTGAACCCAGGAGGCGTAGGTTGCAGTGAGCTGAGGTCGCACCATTGCATTCCAGCCTGGGTGACAAGCGTAAGATGATTGTCACCTTCATCTCGATTAAAAAAAAAAAAAAGAAAAAAGAAACAGAGAAAAGGTGGCTAACTCTCCACAGTGGGAAAAATGTCCCAGGAAACCACAGCCTCCACATTAAATATTCAAATGAGCTAAAACCCATCTAATTGGCAATCTCAGTCTTATTCCTTTAAACATGCAAACCACCTGAATTCCCAACAAACCCCCTACACCCGGCCAGCCAAGTCTCAGAATGCTTACATACCCTTTAATAGAAATTTTCAACCACCATCCCTATTTCCTAAGGAAATGGCTGTGTGCCCTCGAGCCTGCCTTGACTGAATCACCAGTGGCCTTTGAACCACGGCACTCAATTCATGGCATGGCCAGTGAGCTACAAAGTGTCCTAGCATCGACCAAGCAAAGTTATAAAAGCAGATTCAGTGGACAATAAGGAACATTAGTTTTAGAGTCAAAAAGACCTGGGTTGGGTCCCAGCTCTGCCATTTACCAGCTGCGCGACATCAGAAAAGTTACCTTCATCCTCCAACTTTGGTTTCCTCACCTGTGACATGACAGTGGCTAGAGGACCTCATAGAATCACTGTGAGGACAAGAGCAGCCAAGGGTAAGTCTTTGCACAGGGCCTCCCCGGTCATTATTGGGTCATCAAGACATAACCGTGCCTTATCTCCACTTCCAAAACCCAAACAGCTCTCAAAAATGAGTCATTGTAGCTCATTTGGAAGAAAAGACTGATATGAATCAATATGCAACTACCTATAATCTTTCTCTATCCCTCTTACTGTGAATATTTGCTGTGGAAATATTAACATGTTTGGTCTCCACTAGGGTAGGACTCCACATGTGTAGGACTCCACTGGGGTGCTACACATACACATAGTAGATCTGCCTTACCACCTTCCTAAAATTGGGTAATTAAATTTCACAACTTATCTAGCCCAAGGGTTTCAGAGACTGTAGACCTGTATCTTTATGAGGGCAAGGATGAGAATATAACCTGGCCTGTTATTATGAACCAAGGTACCTGCTGTTCTCATGAAGATGTCAGCAGCCAGCCAGCCAGTCTCTACAAACTCCTCCCCCAACCTCGCTATGCTCCTTTCCCTGGAACTTTCCAAGGGGCCCTTAGAATTTGCATTCAGCTCTCACAGGCTGAGACCAGGGTGACGTCCTGGGAAACCTGCCTAGTGATAGCCAAGGTGTAGCTCCAGATGAAAGGCACACAACAACTTTAAATATAAAAAAGCCATTCAGGCTAGGCATAGTGGCTCACGTGTGTAATCCCAACACTTTAAGAGACCGAGGCAGGCGGATCACCTGAGGTCAGAAGTTCAAGACCAGGCTGGCCAACATGGCAAAACCCTGTCTCTACAAAAAAATATAAAAATTAGCTTGGCATGGTGGCGCATACCTGTAATCCCAGCTACTCAGGAGGCTGAGGCATGAGAATCACTTGAACCTGGGAAGCAGAGGTTGCAGTGAGCCAAGCTTGCACCACTACACTTCAGGCTGGGCAACAGAGTGAGACTCCGTCTCAAATAAATAAATAATAAAGCCATTCAACTAAAGAACCGATTATCAAGCAGAAGCACAAAGCCCAGGTTCCATCAGGTTTTTAATTGTACATCAGTGACTGTGAAAAAGCAATTATTTCCATAATTAATATACAAACTATAAAAAAACAGACTCAAAGAAAAGAAAGATGACAGAGTGAAAGAAGGTACATTTCTTTCATGTTCAAACCACGGAGTTCACAACACAGCAGCACACACAGCCGGGCGCTTTGTGGTCTCGGCACCCTCGGCTTCCCCTTTAGGAGGCCGCTTTCGACTAGTAGAAGGCTGAAAATAAAGGAAAATGGAGAAATGTTCAAAAGAAAATCACTGGCTTCTTTAAGATTATCAAAGTTCCTCAATGTACTTCCAGTAAAGTGGGGTCTCTACCAAACGTACAGAAATTAGCTGGACGTGGTGGTGCACACCTGTAATCCCAGTTACTGGAGAGGCTGAGGCAGGTGAATCGTTCGAATCCGGGAGGTAGAGGTGGAGGTTGCAGGGAGCCAAGATCATGCCACTGCCCTCCAGCCTGGGCGACAGAGTGAGATCCCATCTCAAAAAAAAAAAAAATTAGCTGGGCATAGTGGCATTTGCCTGTAATCCCAGTTACTCGAGAGGCTGAGGCATGAGAGAGGCGCTTGAACCCAGGAGGCAGAGGATGCAGTGAGCTGAGATTGTGCCACTGCACTCCAGCCTGGGCAACAGTGAAACTGTCTCAAAAAAAAAAAAAAAAGAGAATGAAATTAATGGCTAATATCAGTCTGTCTTATTTGTGATGCAATTTCAAAGGAAATCAAAGATGTCAATTCACTCCCATTAAATATTTGAATAACCAGTCTTTGCTTGTGTGTCCCCCTGCCACGTTCCTGCGTATCTGGACTCCTCTCCCATTTGGCAGATCCTCATAAGCCCACCTGTGCCTGGCACTGTGCTGGGTGCCAGAGGTGCCACAAGCCCTGCCTGCGGGGCCCTTGGGTCAGTGGGGGATTCAAGTGGGAAGTGGAAGGGGTGCTTCAATGGAGAACACAGGAGAGACCGTGCCCCGAGGCTGGGGCCGGGAGACCGTCCTGTGCCTGGAATACCCTCCTCTTCCTTCCCTCTTCAACTCCATCAATTTGAGTTTTTAACCAGTCACCTCCAAATTCCATCAAGGAAGGGAAAAGGGATGAGATGCAGGGTGGCCCAAGTTTGCATCATGCAGCCCAGGCATTGCTTATAGGAATTAATCCTAGCATCACGAAAATTGCTTCGAATAAATATTTTATGTTCTTTTTTTTTTCTTTTTCTTTATTATTTTGAGACAGAGTCTCACTGTTTCACCCAGGCTGGCATGCAGTGGCATGATCTTGGCTCACTGCAACCCCTGCCTCCTGGGCTCAGTTGATCCTCCCACTTCAGCCTCCTGAGTAGCTGGTAATACAGGCGTGTGCCACCGTGCCTGGCTAATTGTTGCGTTTTTCTTTCTTTTTTATTGAGATGGAGTTTAGCTCTTGTTGCCCAGGCTGGAGTGCAATGGCATGATCTCGGCTCACCGCAACCTCCACCTCCTGGGTTCAAGCGATTCTCCTGCCTCAGCCTTCCGAGTAGCTGGGATTACAGGCCTGTGCCACCATGCCTGGCTAATTATGTATTTTTAATAGAGACGGGGTTTCTCCATGTTGGTCAGGTGGGTCTCGAACTCCTGACCACAGGTGATCCACCTGCCTTGGCCTTCCAAAGTGCTGGGATTATAGGCGTGAGCCACCAAGCCCGGCCAATTTTTGTATTTTTCGTAGAGACAGAGTTTCCCACTGTTGCCCAGGCTGGTCTCAAACTCCTGGGTTCAAGCAGTCCTCCTGCCTCAGCCTCCCAAAGTGCTGGGATTATAGGCATGAGCCACTGTGCCTGGCTTATTTTACTTTCCATGATAATCCTCTTAGTTGGCTCATCTTGGACTACTTTTAGTTTAGAAAAGAAAACATCTTATGACATTTTGACTATTACTTTTTTTTTCTTTCTTTCTTTCTTTTTTTTTTTTTTTTGAGCTGGAGTTTCGCTCTTGTTGCCCAGGCTGGAGGGCAGTGACGGCCATCTCAGCTCACTGCAACCTCCACCTCCCGGGTTCAAGTGATTCTCCTGCCTCAGCCTCCTGAGTAGGTGGGATTACAGGCACCCGCCATCATGCCTGGCTAATTTGTGTTTTTAGTAGAGATAGGGTTTCACTATGTTGGCCAGGCTGGTCTCGTACTCTATCCACCCGCCTCGGCCTCCCAAAGTGCTGGGATTACAGGTGTGAGCCACCGCTCCTGGCCAACTACTACTTTTAAAAAGCAATTGGTTAATACTTTGGAAGCACTTGACCTTCATTCTCAGAGACAGTGAGTTGTTTGACATAAATAGAGGCCTTTTTGACTGCTGCCTTGTTTAAATCCTGTGAGTTTGGGGTTTATTTTGGGACTGGAGAAGGGAAGTTGGTATTCTGAGTGTTTCAGGACTCAAGTTTGCTGGAAAGTTTATGTTCTGGGTAGAAAGCAATGAAAACAATCCAAGAATTGCAGCTTTATGCCACACTGCCACAGCCTGCCTGAACTTTTACGTGAGACTTATGCCCAGATGCAATGGTTCACACCTATAATCTTAGCGCTTTGGGAGGCTGAGGCAAGAGGACAGCTTGAGGCCAGGAGTTGGAGACCAGCCTGGGCAACAGAATGAGGCCTTCTCTCTCTCTTTTTTTTTTTTTTTTTTTGAGACACAGTCTCACTGTGTTGCCCAGGCTGGAGTGCAATGGTGCAATCTCAGCTCACTGTAACCTCCACCTTCTGGGTTCAAGCAATTCTCCTTCCTCAGCCTCCTGAGAAGCTGGGACTACAGGCATGCACCACCATGGCCAACTAATTTTTGTGTGTATATATGTATATTTTTTGAGATGAAGCCTCGCTCTGTCGCCCAGGCTGGAGTACAGTGGTGTGATCTCGGCTCACTGTAAACTCCACCTCCCGGGTTCAAGCAATTCTCTGCCTCAGCCTCCTGAGTAGCTGGGGTTTTTCAGAAACCCACCACCACGCCGGCTAATTTTTGTATTTTTAGTAGAGACAGAGTTTCACCATCCTGGCCAGGCTGGTCTTGAACTCCTGACCTCATGATCCACCTGCCTCGGCCTCTCAGAGTGCTGGGATTAGAGGTGTGAGCCACTGCGCCAGGCTAATTTTTGTATTTTTAGTAGAGACAGGGTTTCACCATCCTGGCCAGGCTGGTCTTGAACTCCTGACCTCAGGTGATCTGCCCACCTTGGCCTTCCAAAGTACTGGGATTACAGGCATCAGCCATCATGCACAGTCATCTCTTTCTCTCTCTGTCTTTTTTTTTTCTTTTTTAAGAGATGGGGTCTCCTCACTACGATGCCCAGGCTGGTCTTCAGCTCCTGGCCGCAAGCGATCTTCCTGCTTCCACCTCCAGCAAAAGTGCTGAGATTATAGATGTGAGCCACCACACCCAGCCCCATCTCTATTTTTATTTAAAATATACGTGTGTATATATAAATGCAAAAATAGATGTGACTTGCCACTGGTCTGTGGGACTCAAAACAATCCACCTGTTTGGAAATGTCTGTTGCTGCTATTGTAGAAGTTTCTTTACGATTTAATTTGTCTGTTGCTTGGTGCTGGGCTACAAGAATGTAAGCATTATTTTTTGAGATGGAGTTTCACTCTTGTTGCCCAAGCTGGAGTCCAATGGCATGATCTCAGCTCACTGCAACCTCTGCCTCCTGGGTTCAAGCGATTCTCCTGCTTCAGTTTCACAAGTAGTTGGGATTACAGGCATGTGCCACCATACCCAGCTAATTTTTATTAGCAAAGACAGGGTTTCACCATGTTGGCCAGGCTGGTCTTGAACTCCTGACCTCAGATGATCCGCCTGCCTCAACCTCCCAAAGTGCTGGGATTACAGGCGTGAGCCACTGCGTCCGGCCAAGAATGCAAGCATTTCAAAGGAAGAGTCTCTTGGAGAAACTTAGGAATTTTATAGGCATTTTTAAGGATTCAACTGGGTCATGTTCCGAATTCCACATTAAAGCAAATGAAAATATTCACATGTTGTGGACATGGCCAGCTGCCATTAGGCACAGGCTTCCAACCATGTCATTTTAGCCTAAAAGAGACTCTACAAATGTCAGTCATATGAAAATGAGAACGTTTGAGGGACTTTCTGTTGTATTTTTTCCCTTCCATATTTGAGAGAAACACAGGTACTGCAGAAGTGGTTCAGCAGACTGAATTAGGGCAATTCCATTTCAACTGTGACTTGTGTGTCCGTGTGATTTTTTTAATAATCAGTGAAGCTTCACAGTGTGATTTTGTTTTATTTTATGTATTTATTTATTTAGAGAGGGAGTCTCGCTCTGAAGCCCAGGCCGGAGTGCAGTGGCACAGTCTTGGCTCACTGCAACCTCTGTCTCCTGGGTTCAAGCGATTCTCCTGCTTCAGCCTCCTGAGTACCTGGGATTACAGGCATCCACCGCCACACCCAGCTAATTTTTATATTTTTAGTAGAGACAGGGTTTCACCATGTTGGCCAGGCTGTTCTCGAACTCCTGACCTCAAGTGATCCACCCACTTCAGCTTCCCAAAGTGTTGGGATTACAGGCGTGAGCCACTGCAGCTGGCTGATTTTGTTTTATTTTGAGGAAATAGGGCCAGGGACAGTGGCTCACACCTTTAGTCCCAGCTACTTAGGAGGCTGAGGTGGCTTGCTTGAGCCCAAGAGGTCGAGGCTGCAGTCAGCTGTGATTGAGCCCCTGCAGTCCATCCTGGAAAACAGAATGATAGCTTGTCTCATAAAAAAAAAAAAAAAATTCGAATCAATGAAAGAAAATGAAATCACATCTGTTCTTCAGTAAAATTTAATAGTTTTCTGCTTAATCGTATTAATTTTATCCCTAGAAATGTATTTTTGTTGCTATTGTGAAAGGTATTGTTTCTCTGTTAGGTTTTGTTTGTTTGTTTGTTTGTTTTTGAGACAGAGTCTCACTGTGTCGCCCAGGCTGGAGTACAGTGGTGCAGTCTTGGCTCACTGCAACCTCTGCCCCCCAGGTCCAAGTGATTCTCCTGCCTCAGCCTCCTGGGTAGCTGGGATTAGAGGCACCTGCCACCATACCCACCTAATTTTTTGTATTTTTAGTAGATACAGGGTTTCACCTTGCTGGCCAGGCTGGTCGCAAACTCCTGACCTCAAATGATCCGCCTACCTCAGCCTTGAAAACTGCTGGGATTACAGATGTGAGCCACCACACCTGGCTGTCTGTTAAGTTTTTCTAATTGGTTATTGCTTGTATAAGAAAGGAAAAATATTGACTTTTATTTTTTACTATTGACTTTCATGTGTTAACTTCTTTGCCACTTTATTGAATTCTTATTAATTTAGTAATGTTTCAGTTGACGCTATTGGGTTTTATAAACATGCTGTTGTGTTGCAAAAAATTATTTTGTTTCTTTCCAAGATTTTATGTCTCTTATTTTTCTTAATGTGTGGGCTAGAGAATGTTTGGAATTAGGCTAAGTAATAACAGTGATGGTAGAAATTCTCGTTTTGTCCCTAATGTTTACAGTGAGTTAGGATTTTTTTTTTTTTTTTTTAGATGAAGTCTCGCTCTGTCATCCAAGCTGGAGTGCAATGGCTCAATCTCAGCTCACTGCAACCTCCACATCCTGGGCTCAAGCTATTCTCCTGCCTCAGCCTCCTGAGTAGCTGGGATTACAGGCACCTGCCAGCATGCCTGGCTAATTTTTGGATTTTTAGTAGAGATGGGGTTTCACCAAGTTGGCCAGGCTGGTCTCGAACTCCTGGCCTCAAGTGATCCACCTGCCTCGGCCTCCCAAAGTGCTGAGATTACAGGGGTGAGCCACCGTGCCTGGCCAGTTAGATAATTTTTTTTATCCCACTAAGTACATTAATTTACCCTAGTTTACTAAGTTTCAAATTCAGGATCACATATATAATTTAATCAAAATCCTCTTTGACTTTTATGAGGTGAACATAAGATTGGAGTGCAGTGACGTGATCATGGCTCACTGCAGCCTCAACCTCCTGGGCTCAAGTGATCCTCCTCCTGCCTCAGCACGCCTGGCTAATTTTTTTATTATTTGTAGAGATGGGGTTTCACTATGTTGTCCATGCTGGTCTCAAACTCCTGGTCTCAAGTGATTCTCCCACCTTGGCCTCCCAAAGTGCTGGGATCACAGGCATGAGTCACTACACCTGACCCCTTTTAACCACCATGCCCAGCTATTTTATTTTTTTATTTTTTTAATTTTTAATGGAGACAGGGTTTCACCATGTTGGCCAGGCTGGTCTGGAACACCTGACCTCAAGTGATCTACCTACCTCAGCCTCCCAAAGCACTGGGATTACAGGTGTGAGCCACCATACCCAGCCCATGGCCAAGTTTAAAGAAAAGAGGCATAGTCAGCCGAGCGCAGTGGCTCATACCTGTAATTCCAACACTTTGGGAAGCTGAGGTGGGAGGATCACCTGAGGCCAGGAGTCCAAGACCAGCCTAGGCAACATAGGAAGACTCTGTCTTTATGAAAAATAACAATATTAGCTGAGTGTGATGGTGCACACCTATAGTCCCCTCTACTGGAGAAGCTGAAGTGGGAGGATGACTTGAGCCCAGGAGTTCAAGGCTGCAGTGAGCTATGATTGCACCATTGCACTCCACCCTGGACGACAGAGCGACACCCTCAACTCTTAGAAAAAGAAAAAGAAGGCACAGCAAAGTTGTATATTTAGTACAAATCCATTTTTGTAAGACAAGTGTTTGTCTGTGTGTCTGTACATTGAACACACAAAAACAGGAGGAGCTTTAATGTAGAAGTTGTGTAAAGAGGTTACACAGTCACTTGGGAAGACATAATTGAGCGATCTATGTGATCACCTTTCTTGCAGCTTGGGGGAGCCAGCACTTGTAGGGGCAGCGGTGGGGTGACGGGGCAAAACCCCATCTCTATTAAAAAATACAAAAATGAAATTAGCTTGTGGCACGTGCCTGTGGTCCCAGCTACTTGGGAGGCTAAAGTAGGAGGATTACTTAAGCCCAGAGAAGTCGAGGCTGCGGTGAGCCACGATTGCACCACTGCACTCCAGCCTAGGCAACCACGTGAGACCCTGCCTCAAAGATAAAATAAAATAAAATGCCTTTATAACATGGTTAAGGGTCTTCTTGGCAAAGGAAACCTGTATCTGGGGACTGTTATGACAGTCCTACCCTCAGGGTCTGTGCTGGGAAACTTGTCTGGGTCCTGAGGGAGGCCCAGAATTGCAAGTCTGAGCCCCTGAATATCTGCAGTGTTTGCAGTATGGTTGAATGTATAGTCCATAGACTAGTCTCAAACTCCTGGGCTCAAGTGATTTACCTGCCCTGTCTTCACAAAGTGCTGGGATTACAGATGTGAGCCATGATGCGCAGACACAAAGACATTTTTAAGCAAAAAATTAACTTCAACTCTCACTTTTACTGAAGCAACACAGCATTTAAAAACATACGCATGGGGTGCAGTGCTCACACCTGTAATCCCAGCACTTTGGGAGGCTGAGGCAGATGGACTGCTTGAGCCCAGGAGTTTGAGACCAGCCTGGGCAATGTGGTGAAACTCCATCTCCACTAAAAATACAAAAATTAGCTGGGCATGGTGGCACATGCCTGTAATCCCAGCTACTTGGGAGGCTGAGGCACGAGAATCACTTGAGCCTGGGAGGTGGAGGTTGCAGTGACCCGAGATTGCAACATTGCATTCTAGCCTGGGCAACAGGAGTGAAACCCTGTTTAAAAAAAAAAAAAAAAAAAATCTATGGCCGGACACGGTGGCTGACATCTGTAATCCCAGCACTTTGGGAGGTTGAGGTGGGTGGATCACCTGAGGTCAGAAGTACAACAATTAGCCAGACGTTGTGGTGGGCGCCTGTAACCCCAGCTCCTTGAGAGGCTGAGGAAGGAGAATTGCGTGAACCTGGGAGGCAGAGGTTGCAGTGAGCCGAGATTGTGCCACTGCACTCCAGCCTGGGCTACAGAGCAAGACTCCATATAAAAAAAACTACATAAATTAAGAAAATAAATCCCCCCACTTTGAAAATCACTCTAAGGTTTTCTTTATTCTGCCTTTTTAGAAACAGGTTCACAATTGACATATTACTGTTATGCACATACATGGTTTTCAATCACATTTTATAGTATCTAACCTCATTTTTCTTTAAGGATTTTATCCTGGAACATTACAGTGAAGATGGCTATTTATATGAAGATGAAATCACAGATCTTATGGATCTGAGACAAGTAAGTTTTTGTGTGCAGCAGAGAGGGGAGGGTGGCTTTTCCAAGTTTTCAGGGAACCCCATTATTGCATGCCAGCCTAGTCTTCAACTCCCGAGCTCAAGTGATCCGCCTGCTTCAGCCTCCCAAAGTGCTGGGATTACAGGCATGAGCCACTGTGCCCAGCCTTTAGCCATTACTTTCAATGGCAAAAACTGCAATTACCTTCAAACCAACCTAACAGACACAAGAATACACAGATGGACAAATATGTCAGGAAGCAATGCTGACAGTATGTTCTTGGAAGAAGTGAGTACACAGGGGTTTGCTAGAAAATTCTTAAAATTTTTTGAAAAGTCTGGAAAGTTTCATAATAAAATGTTAGAGAAAAAACTTTAGCTATTCTTCCAAAGACATAACCTAAACTGGATACATGATTTAAGAAAAAAATACACTATTAATAAAAGAGGATGTAAGTTTTAAATTTCAAAGAATATCCACGACAGACACTTCTGACGCTTCCCCTCCAGCTCTGAAACCACCCCGGTGCCCTGTGGAGGACCAGCACCAGGAAACACACATTCCATAGGTGACTCAAGGTTTCCAAATCCAGGGAGCTATTTTCCGACTGAGTTTCCCCTGGGGCCCACCTACTTTTTGAGAAGTCTCATGCCCACACTGAAAAAGCACGTAAACCCTTCTTTGAACTGTCTCAAAGTTATTTCTCCTTAAAAAGAAGCATTTCACTTAGGGTTTGGTTTTGTTTTTGTGTTTTTTGAGACAGGACTTCTTTCTGTTGCCATTACTGCAGTCTCGACCTCCCTGGCTCAAGTGATCTTCCCACCTCAGCCTTCTGAGTAGCTGGGACTGCAGGTGTGCACCACCATGCCCGGCTAATTTTCCTATTTTTTGTAGAGATGGGGTTTCACTAAGTTGCCCAGGCTGGCCTTGAACTCCTGGGCTCAAGCGATCTCCCACCTCAGCCTCCTGAGGAGCTGGGATTACAGGCATGAGGCAAGAGGGGCATTTCTTTCATAGTTAGATCTCCATTTTTGGAGATGTATTGCAATTCTGAGGGATGGTGTTGTTGGCTTTCACCTTGCAGAAATCGATTCCAAAATTGAGTTATGGAGAATGATATGATAGAGTGCCTTCAAAATTGACCTAGGAGCCAGGCACAGTGGCTCACATCTGTAATCCCAGCACTTTGGGAGGCCAAGGCGGGCAGATTACTTGAGACCAGGAGTTCAAGACCAGCCTGGCCAACATGATGAAACCCTGTCTCTATAAAAAAAAAAAAAAATAATAATAATAATAATAATAATAATAATAATAATTAGCCAAGTGTGATGGTACACACCTGCAATCCCAGCTACTCAGGTGGCTGAGGCACAAGAATCGCTTGAACCCAGGAGGTGGAGATTGCAGTGAGCTGAGATCTCGCCACTGCACTCCAACCTGGGTGAGAGAGGGAGACTCTGTGTCAAAAAAAAAAAAAAAAGAAATACAACCTTAAAAGGAGACTGGTGTGTTACTTTGTTTTAATTTGGATTTTTCTGTTTCAGTTTGTCACCTCCAGCTAGGAAACAGACTGCAGTCCAACGTAAATACAGTGCACAGAATCTCTGTGTGTGCATAGTGGCCTCCCCTTACAGGGTCAATTTTGGCCTTTGGCCTTAATCCCGAAGTATTTGCGTATGCTTTTTGTTCCTTGGCAAATAAATGAGAAAATAATTAGCCAACATTGGAAAGTTATTGTCCTAACAATGGCCCTTTAATGTTTCTTAGGAAAATTATGGTGACTCACTAAAATATCCTTGCTCAATGTCCGTTCAGTTGAATTTAATAACATATCTTGCTAATGTTTGCATGTCTATGAAATGTGACTATGCAGAATTACTGAAAATTAACTATAAAATCCAAGGCATCTAACTTTTAAACTTATCTTGGTTCATCACGTATATTTACACTAGATTTTATACTGTCTTCATTTTTTTTTTTTGTCTGTTTGTTTGTTTTGAGACAGAGTCTTGCTCTGTCAGCCGGGCTGGAGTACAGTAGTGTGATCTCGGCTCACTGAAACGTCCAGCTCCCGGGTTCAAGCAATTCTGCCTCAGCCTCTGAGAAGCCAGGATTATAAGTGTGCACTACCATGTCCGGCTATTTTTTTTGATTTTTAGTAGAGACGGGGTTTCACCATGTTGGCCAGACTGGTCTCGAACTCCTGACCTCAGGTGATCCACATGCCTCAGCCTCTCAAAGTGTTGGGATTATGGGAGTGAGCCACTGTGCCCGGCCTCACAAATGCCTTTTTGTTCAACACTGCAGATATTTCCCAACAAATGGGCTCATCCCTTCCAGTCTAGCACCTCACTCAACCCCAAACCTGATGGTTCTCTCACTTCCCAAAGTTGAGGCTGCCATACCCCAGTCTAGAACCCTATCTAGCCTCTGTGCAGATAAGGTTCGTACCCAGGTACCTCTTCATACCCTGGATGTATGAAGGATCTCTGGCTCAGAGGCTTCTGGAAGGTGTGCTGCTCCCACTTACTCTGTGTTCTGATAGACGCCCACCGAGATGTTCAGCCCCTCCAGCTCTTCCTTGAGCATCTGCAGGTCTGAGTTGACGAAGCTCAGCTCCAGCCGCACTTGCTCCCGCACCTTTGGGTTTGCGGCCACTCTGTTCAAAGAGAAGAGGGAGACAAGTGCCCTCAGCCAGGTATCCCAGCTTCTGGGTGAACAGACCCAATCCCCAGTCCCTGCAGGGAGGATCAGGGCACGGCTTGCAGAGGAGGGCCGGGAGTGTCGGGTAAGGTATCCCACAGACACAGAGCACCTGCCCAGCTTGCAGCACACCTGCCAGTACGTGGAGCTGGGGACACAGACAATGACACTGTGAGCTGCAGACATGAACTCTATGACATCCTACAAAAACTCTGTCTTGAGAAGAGAAAACAAAACTGCTCCTAGCCATGCCCTAAAATACCATAAGATATCCACTTGAAAAGAAATGAATGATTCTGGTCAGGCATGGTGGTTCACATCTGTAATCCCAGCACTTTGGGAGGCCGAAGCAGGTGGATTAGCTGAGGTCAGGAGTTCGAGACCAGCCTAGCCAACATATAGTGAAACTCTGTCTCTAATAAAAAACACAAAAACTAGCTGGGTGTGGTGGCGCACACTTGTAGTCCCAGCTATGCAGAAGGCTGAGGCTTGAACCTGGGAGATAGGGGTTGGAGTGAGCTGAGATTGTGCCACTGCACTCCAGCCTGGGCAACAGAGCAAGGCTCCCTCTCAAAAAAAAAAAAAAAAAAAAAAAAAAGAATGATTCCTTTCAGTAGGAGAAATCCAAATAAATAAATAAATAAACATAAAATTTGTTTTAAAAAAAGAAAGAAATGGATGATTAGCTGGGCATGGTGGTGCATGCCTATAGTCCCAGGCAGGAGGATCGCTTGAGTCCAGGAGGTTGATACTGCAGTGAGCTATGATCACACCACCGCAATCCAGCCTGGGTGACAGGGCAAGACACTCTCTCTAAAAACTAAAATATGATAATATGAAATTATATATATATATATATATGATAGTAAAATAAAATGAATGAATGAGAAAATGAAGGGAGAGGTAATGCTTCCCAATTCATTCTGTAAACTAGTAATAGCAACCCAAGCCTAGCAACATATAAATAGGATTATACACCATAACTAAGTGGGATTTATCCCAGGAATGCAAGGTTGGTTTAACATCTGAAAATCAATATAATATATTATATTAACAGAATAAAGGACAAAAAATACATGGTGACTTCAACAGATATTGGAAAAACTATATGACAAAATCCATCACAGATTCATAATAAAAATTCTCAACAAAGTAGGAATAAAAGAGAATTTATGAAATCTGATAAAAGACACCTATAAAAACCCACAGTTAACATCACACTTTGTGGTGAATGACTGCTTTCCTCTTCTCACCACAAACAAGGCAAAGATGCCCACCTTTGCTATTTCTAATCAATGAGGCAAATAAAGAAATTAAAGGCATCCAGATTAGAAAGGAAAAAATAAAACTGTCTTTATTTACAGATGGCATTATCTTATATATAGAAAATCCTAAGGCATCCATAAAATAAATATTAGTACTAATAAATTTAGCAAGGTCACAGGGTATAATCAATATACAAAAATCAATTCTTTTTTTTTTCTCTAGACAGGGTATCACTCTGTCACCTAGGCTGGAGTGCAATGTCACCATTATGGCTTACTACAGCCTCAACTTCCCAGGCTGAAGCCATCCTCCAGCCTCAGCCTCCCAAGGAGCTGGAACTACAGGTGCACACCACCACGCTGGCTGATTTTTGTATTTTTTTTGTAGAGATGGAGTCTCACTATGTTGCCCAGGCTGGCCCAGAAATCCTGGGCTCAAGCAATCTTCCTGCTTCAGCCTCCCAAAGTTCTGAGATTACAGGCATGAGCCACTGTGCCTGGCCAATTCAACTTCTATATAATAGCAATGAACAATCTTGAAACTGAGAAAACCATTCCATTCACAATAGCATCAAAAAGAATAAAATACTCAGGAATAAACAAAAGAATCACAAGACATGTAAACTGAAAACTACAAAACAATGCTGAGATATATTAAAAGAAGAGCTATTCCATGTTTACGGATGGGAAGGCTCATTATTGTCAAGATGTCAAGCCTCCTCAGTTGGCACATTCATTCAATGCAACCTCAATCAAAATCCCAGTAACCTTTTTAATAAAACTCGGCAAGCTGAATGGAAATGCAAAAAAAAAAAACCCACAATAGGCAAAATAATTTTGAAAAATAAGAACAGAGTTGGAAAACATATTGATTTTAAAATTTACTAAGAAGCTGGGCTGGGCATGGTGGCTCACGTCTGTAATCCTAGCACTTTGGGAGGCTGAGGCGGGTAGATCACCTGAGGTCAGGAGTTCGAGACCAGCCTAGTCAACACAGTGAAACTCCATCTCTACTAAAAATACAAAAAATTAGCCAGGTGTGGTGGCAGACGCCTATAATCCCAGCTACTCGCGAGCCTGATGCAGGAGAATCACTTGAACCTGGAAGGCAGAGGTTGCAGTGAGCCAAGATCACACCACTGCACTCCAGCCTGGGCAACAAGAGAGAAACTCCATCCCCAAAAAGAATAAAAAATAAAAAATAAACTTACTAAGAAGCCATAGTCATCAAGATAGCATGGTACTGACATAAAGATAGGCAATTAAACAGAATAAGAGTCCAGGAATAGGCCAGGTGTGGTAGCTCATGCCTGTAATCCCAGGACTTTGGGAGGCCAAGACGGATGGATCACGAGGTCAGGAGATCGAGACCATCCTGGCTGACATGGTGAAACCCCGTCTCTACTAAAAATACAAAAAAAAATTGTATTTTTAGTAGAGCGTGGTGGCGGGTGTGGTGGTGGGCACCTGTAGTCCCAGCTACTCAGGAGGCTGAGGCAGGAGAATGGTGTGAATCCAGGAGGCGGAGCTTGCAGTGAGCTGAGATCGCACCACTGCACTCCAGCCTGGGTGACAGAGCGAGACTCCGTCTCATGAAAAAAAAAAACAAGAGTCCAGGAATAAATGTTTACATTCATGTAGCAAATCTTTACAATTGATTTTGAACAAAAGTGCCAAATCAATTCAATGTGGAAAAGATTATTGTTTCAACAAATAGTGCTAAAGCAAGTTGACATCCATAGGTACGTCAGGGTCCCTAAAACCACCCCCAAGTTCAGTGTTAATCTAGGAGGACTTGCAAAAGTCATGGCTACGGTTTACTACAGCAAAAGACACAAAGCGTAATAAGCAAAGGGAAAGGCATATGGGGTGAAATTGGGAGGAGGCCCGGCCCAGGCTTTTAGGGGTCCTCTCCCAGTGGAATCCCACAGACCATGCTTAATTCTCCCGTCAAGGAGTTGTGACAACACACGTAAAATGCCAAGAAAGCCCCCAGAAAGTTCCAATCAGGACTCAGGTCCCACCGGGAGGTCCCTCCCTAGCTGACTTCTTGGGCTCCCTCCCAAAGCGGGCAGAAGGGTCTGGGTGAGGGACCTGAGCCTGGTTTTCACTTTCCTAAGCCCGAGGGTCCTCTTCCTAGCACAAGGCCTTGAGGACGCTTGGGAAGCCAGCCTTCAGGTCCCGCTGTTTTGTTATTTTGCCAAAGTATGTCCCGTCCGTAAGTTTGCCCCCTCGGGTCACTTTCTTCACCTTATCAGCAGGGCCCATCATTCCTGCTGCTTTCCAACAAGATGCCAGAGCATATTTTTAGACCAATGAAGTCGGTGGGACAGTGGGTGGGACCCAGAGAGTGACGGACAGTGAGTCAGCCTGGACGGTGGGAAGGCAAAGTGAGTTCCGCTCCTGGGACGGGGCTGGGAGGGGACATGGAATGGTCTGTCAGCTATGAGTTTGTGGAAGGCAGAGTCGGTGACTTTCAGCTGACCTGCCTCGGTCTGGAAGATTCCAGTAGAGAAAGGGAGGGCCAGGGGCCTGGAGGCTGGTTCCAGGCCTGGGTGCTGGGCCTGAGAGCATTTCCAAAGCACTGAGCCTGGGACTGAAGGTAATTCACCACGAGCGCTCAGCTGGGGAGGACTGTCTGTGTGCTTCCCCCACCTCCCAGTCCCTCAACTCACCCCCAGTCCCCCCACCTGCCTTAACTCAGGAAAAAGGCCTCCCTCATGAGCACTGGCAGCTGCCTTCGGAGGCATGTCACAGTCACACCCCAGGACACAACACAGAATCTCAGGCTGGCAGGGGACATTTGAGATCAGCCAGCCCAGCCTCTCATTTTACAGCTGGGAATGGGCACAAGATGGCCATGGCTGCCCAAGGTCACAGAGCCTGGGAGGGAGAAGCAGGCACAGTGGAAAAAGTAAGGTCACGTGAGCCAGGTCTGGGCACCGGGTCCAGGCCTGCCACTCCCTTGCATGCGGCTCAGGGCGATGGCTCAGCCTCTCAGCCTCAGGTCCACAGCCGAAGCAGGCAGAGGAACAGCTGTTTGAGGGGCTGCCTGGGGAGGAGTGGGGCTGGGTGTCCTGTGCGCACAGCGGACACTTCATCAGCCACTCTGTAGGCAGCCAAGCCAGGAGGGCCCTCTGGGCACCTGGGCCTCTCCGCAGGAAGAGGAGCAGGGACCCACTATCCTTTGGGTCAACGAAGGCCTTAAGCAATGGGCTCGAAAATCCCTGATTAGTGACTACCTTCTGTTGCTAGGCAAGATGGGGACAAATACGGGGTCCAGTTCTCCAGCTGTTAAACATCTGTCTCATCAAGAAGATGGGACAGCACATGGAAAATAAATTTCTATGGTTATAATAACTGTCCCAGATTCTCTGTGCAGTAATGGCCGACCTGCTTTCCCTCTGAAAACAAGCAAGAATTTTGGATAAAACAATAACAAAATTACGTTAAAAGCATCAAAGGGCTGCTAAGCTAGTG
The DNA here is from genome assembly GCF_029289425.2 of Pan paniscus. Classification (NCBI taxonomy): domain Eukaryota; kingdom Metazoa; phylum Chordata; class Mammalia; order Primates; family Hominidae; genus Pan; species Pan paniscus. Next base: position 36,999,631 of record NC_073267.2, on the reverse strand, counting down.
GGAAACCTCCAGGCCAAGTTTCAGGGGAAAATCAAGAACCTAGGGAGGAGCGCTGGGGCCATTGTTGCCTGTGAGCATTTGCCAACCTGGCAAGTTGGGCTTCGACCTTGGAGGGAGTAGGGGGGTAGACAGAGGTCAAGGCATGAGGAGGCTGATAGGGGATTCACCCCCATATCAAGCTGGGAGCCTGAAAGGCCTCACCTTGGGTGAAGACAGAAGAAGAGATAACCCTGGCCCCTGCCCCAAAACATGGAATTCATTAGCATTAAAAGGAGTGGGAGGAAAAAAGGAAAGGAAACTCACAGATTCAACCACAAAGAGCCTCTGGCCTCCTGCGGACTTGGACCGCTCACCCATCACACCTGGGAGGCCCGGGGATGGTGGGGCTTCTGTGCACTTGGTTCCAGGTGGTCTGGGCTGTCCATGTGAAAGCAAACACCATCCTCGTGAGAAGGAACCTCTGTCTTTGGCCTCACGGAAACCCCACAGACACCCTTCCAAGGGCCCCAAGAAGCACACAAAGATATCCGAGTCTGAAAGGGAAGAAGGCACCATGAGTAAGAACCAGCAGACAAGCTAGCAGACACCCGCACAGTCTCCCCATATTATTATACAATTACCAAACAAGACACTACGGTACATTTCAAACCATAATAGGAGAGATGGCCCATGTTCGGTGGCCAAGCATAGCACAGAGCTCCTCACTCCTCCAGGAATTCCACTGAAGGGTGGCAAGTTCTGGAGTTCAAGCCACTGGGGAGGCAACAGGAGTGCAAGCGGCCACAGTTCAGGCGCTGTTGGGCAGAGCGGGGGAGGGGGCGCTCCCAAGGAGTCCACTGGGAGACGCAGGCAGGGGGCTTCCCAGGAAGCCTCACCAGCTTCCCTTCACACTGATCCCCTGTAAACGTGTGTCCAGCCTCGATGTAAGAGGAGCAGGGAGAAATTGATTTGCTATTCATAAAATGTGGCCTCTCTGCGCCCGCGCCCGCGCTGGGCGCCTCTCTGCGCCCGCGCCCGCGCTGGGCGCCTCTCTGCGCCCGCGCCCGCCCTGGGCGCCTCTCTGCGCCCGCGCCCGCCCTGGGCGCCTCTCTGCGCCCGCGCCCGCCCTGGGCGCCTCTCTGCGCCCGCGCCCGCGCTGGGCGCCTTTGCGAGGGCGGAGCTGCGTTCTCCTCAGCACAGATCCAGATTGCATCGTGAGAGAGAGCTGAGTTCTCCTCTGCACAGACTTCGGAGGTACAGCGAAGGCGGAGCAGTGTTTTCCTCAGCACAGACCCGGGCGGGCGGGCCGGGGGCACCGCGAGGGCGGAGCTGCGTTCTGCTCAGCACAGACCCGGGGTACACCTCGAAGGCAGAGCAGCTTTCTCCTCAGCACAGACCTTGGGGACACTGCCTCCCTTTGAGCAGAACAGGTGAATGAATGAATGAGTGTAATCACATGCCCTGCCTTTCCCTGTTTATCAAGCCTGGCATCACTTTAGAATCTCTTGTTAGGATTTATGATACCCAGGCTTTACCTCAGAAGCTGAGCGTGGCACTCAGGTATAAGCATGTTTTTCCAAGCTCCCCAGGTATTCCATAGCGCAGCCATGTTTGAGACAGTGGGGTCTAAGAACCATGTAGAACTAATTAGAATCCTGAAGTGTCTGTGATAAAGGTAATAAGCTTTTTGTAAGATTACAGAGGACATAGGTTAAGTTGGAAAGCCTGAGTGTTGAGATTCCTAGGCTCAGGAATTTTAATTTAAGCACAGTTAAATGTCTTAACTTGCAAAGACATGAATCTGTAGATTCCAGATTAATGGCAGGTGTGAATTGTACAATAGAAACTGATCTAGCCTACGTGTCTTCTTGGACTGGCAGACTATGTTAATCTTTTTATTTTATGACAAGTTCAACATTATTCCCTTTTGTACTGAATTTTAGATTACTGATTTTGGGCACTCCAAGATTTTGGGAGAGACCTCTCTCGTGAGAACCTTATGTGGAACCCCCACCTGCTTGGCTCCTGAAGTTCTTGTTTCTGTTGGACTGCTGGGTTTTAGGAGTTATTCTTTTTATCTGGTAAGAAATATTTTCATTGCTTCACAGACTGGTAGGAGGTGATTAGATGAAGTCACAAATGTGTCTTGCTCTGTTGTCCAGGCTGGCATGCAGTGGCTTGATCTTGGCTAACTGTAGCCTCTGCCTCCTGGGTCAAGTGATCCTCCCACCTCAGCCTCCCGAGTAGCTGGGACTACATGCGCACACCACCATGCCCAGCTAATTTTTCTATTTTTTGTAGTGATGGGGTTTTGCCATGTTGCCCAGGCTGGTCTTGAACTCCTGGGCTCAAGTGATCCTCTTGCCTCGGCCTCCCAAAGTACTGGGATTACAAGCATGAGCCATTGTGCCCAGCCTAGCTCACTTTTTGACCATTGATTTAAAGAAAAATCAGACTTTTCATTATGCTGAAAAAGAAATCTTTATATCTGAATGCCACTGAGAATGCCACTTGATTTCTTTTCCTTTCTCTCTCTACCATTATTAAGCCTTAGTGGGTATCCACCTTTCTCTGAGCATAGGACTCAAGTGTCACTGAAGGATCAGATCTCCAGTGGAAAACACAACTTCATTCCTAAAGTCTGGGCAGAAGTCTCAGAGAAAGGTATGAATATGAAAGGGTTAAGAATTTGTGATATTCTAAAATGTGTGTGTCCTGTGGTGGGAGTTTCTCTCCAAATTCCATGGTGTTTTCTCCTGTCAATTCTGTTCTTATTTTCTATCGTTAGTTTCACACCATTTGAGAGGCACTGGAAATTATTAAGAGCATGCACTCAGGTCCTGGGTCTGCTACTACTTAGCTGTGTGGCCTTAGGCAAGTTATTTAACCTCTGTCTCCAATTTCTTTCTGTGTAAAGGGACCCTCAATAATCCCTACCTTAAAAGGTTTTTTGAGGGTTAGGGATAATGTACACAAGTGCCTGGTACCTATTTTAATGAGCAAAATAAATGCACTTGTAACTTTTTAGTTACAAGGTTTCCTTTGAGTAAGCAAGCGTGTAAAAACTAGATGTCTTTAGTTACTTTGTATTTTATAATTTATCCTGGCAACTTTAGTTCCCTGAAGAGAAAGTAGAAAATTAAATGTCAAATAACATAACATAGGTGATTGTGTTAAATGTCAGAATATTTAAGGAATAATAATGTTGTAATATACAGGCCAGCGTGCATTTGTTGCTTGCTGGAGTAGTCAAGTTTTATTTCTGACAAGTCTGCAGTTCCAGGGAGCCTCTCCCTGGCTGAGTAACTGTCACCCATCCATCTGTAGATGTCAGGGAGAGTTTGCTGTGCATCCCAGTTATCTTAGAATTGGGTAGAAGTTTAGCTTTAATTAGTTTGACCTTGAGTCTAGCAACAAGAGAGGGAACAGGCAACGAAGAGGTAGTGACTGATGTCCCAGCAGCAGGAGACAGGGAGTGTCATTGTCATTCCTGGTCTTCTCACAGTACTCTGAATACAGAGAATGAGGAAGATTAGGGGGCCCTGTCTGCTGACTCCCTGATGATCTCAGACCCTCTCTGCTCTTTCTGGATGGTGGCCTGTTAATTCTGGCATACTGTTACTGATAATATATTTATCCTTTTCACTGTGATTTGCCCAATTGTTGCTTTAGCACTGGACCTTGTCAAGAAGTTGTTGGTAGTGGATCCAAAGGCACGTTTTACGACAGAAGAAGCCTGAAGACACCATGGTTTCAGGTGGGTGTGGGACAGTGCCTGCTAGCATAAAATACATGGGAAGCCCTGCTGCCTGAGAGACATGAGACAGAGGACAGAAACATATTTACTTTGTTGAATCTGTTTAATTGTTTTAATGTACTGGGGGAATATCTTGGCGGATGGGTTACAACCTGTTTTTTTTTTTTTTTTTTTGAGACAGGTTCTCATTCTGTCTCCCTGGCTGGAGTGCAGTGGCACAATCTCAGCTCACTGCAACCTCTGCCCCCCAGGTTCAAGTGATTCTCCTGCCTCAGCCTCCCAAGTAGCTGGGATTCAAGGTGCATGCTACCACGCCTAGCTACTTTTTGTATTTTTTGTAGAGATGGGGTTTCGCCGTGTTGGCCAGGCTACAACCTTTTTGATGTTACTCATGGCTGTTGGATGTACAAGCTCACTTTATGTCCTGTTCTGGTTCCACCTGGCTGCCCCGAGTCTCCAGTTTGGCCTGTGTTCTTTTGAGGGCTTGTTCCAAAACTAAAGATTAATCCAGCAAAGCCAAAACGTACTTCCAACTCTTGGCAGTTCCAAATGAGGTCAGCATTTAATAATGGCAGCCCCAACCCCTAGCAGGAGCACAGCAGTAACACAGATGAAAGGTGCGGGTGACGGCCTTCACTAAGGACACATTTACTCACCTGAATGAACAAGCAGTGGGACCCTTTATACCCAGTCACTTGGGCTTGAGAAATAGCTGGATTCTCCCCAGGGAGGCTGCCCTCCTCCCCCTCCCCCACTTCCCTGATTTAAGGTTGAAGATGGCTAGAATGCACCGCACCTATGAAGAGCAGTGGACATGGCTGGGGTTAGAGCCAGAACAAGCCCTCAAAAGAACACAGGCCCTACTGGAGACTTGGGACAGCCAGGTGGAACCAGAACAGGACATAAAGTGAGCTTGTACATCCAACAGCCATGAGTAACATCAAAAAGGTTGTAGCCTAGCCAACACGGCGAAACCCCATCTCTACAAAAAATACAAAAAGTAGTTGGGCTTGGTAGCATGCACCTTGAATCCTAGCTGCTTGGGAGGCTGAGGCAGAAGAATCATTTGAACCCAGGGGGCAGAGGTTGCAGTGAGCTGAGATCATGCCACTGCACTCCAGCCAGAGTGACAGAATGAGAACCTGTCTCAAAAAAGAAAAAAAAAGACAGGTTGCAACCCATCCTCCAAGATACCCCCCATACATCTAAAACAATTAGATTAAACAGACTAAACATGTTTCTGTCCTCTGTCTCATGTCTCTCAGGCAGCAGGGCTTCCCATGTATTTTATGCTAGCAGGCACTGTCCCACACCCACCTGAAGCCACGGTGTCTTAAGGCTTCTTCTGTCATAAAACATGCCTTTGGATCCACTACCAACAACTTCTTGACAAGGTCCAGTGCTAAAGTAACAACTGGGCAAATCACAGTGAAAAGGATAAATATATTATCAGTAATAGTATGCCAGAATTAACAGGTCACCATCCAGAAAGAGCAGAGAGGGTCTGAGATCATCAGGGAGTCAGCAGACAGGGCCCCCTAATCTTCCTCATTCTCTGTATTTAGAGTGCTGTGAGAAGACCAGGAATGATAATGACACTCCCTGTCTCCTGCTGCTGGGACATCATTCACGACCTCTTCGCTGCCTGTTCCCTCTCCTGTTGCTAGACTCAGGGTCAAACTAATTAAAGCTAAACTTCTACCCAATTCTAAGATACTTGGGATGCACAGCAAACTCTCCCTGACAGATGGATGGGTGAGAGTTACTCAGCCAGGGAGAGGCTCCCTGGAACTGCAGACTTGTCAGAAATAAAACTTGACTACTCCAGCAAGCAACAAATGCATGCTGGCCTGTATATTACAACATAATTATTCCTTAAATATTCTGACATTTAACACAATCACCTATGTTATGTTATTTGACATTCAAGACCTAGAATATTATATAGGCTAGTGAATATTATCCTTCATCTCTGTAGTATGAAAAGGAGCGTAACTGGTGAAATTGCTGGTTTTTTGTTATCTGACTAAGTGTATTAACCAAATCCAGTGAACGTTTCTGTCTGCATCGTATTCAAGATCTTTGCAGCTTTTGACGCCAATGATCACTCTCTTATTGAAACACTTGTCTTTTTTTTTTTCTAATTCTGAGGCACCACTTACTGGTTTTCTTCTTCCCTCACTGCTTCTTCCTTTCTTGTCTTCCATATTCCATTCTTCTTTTTCTAACTTCTAAATATGAAATATCACTCAGGACTTCGACCTGAGCCTTTTCCTCTTTTCCTTTTATATAGTTTGTCTATGTGGTCTCTTCAATATCCAAGATATCATATTTATGCATGCAACCTTCTAATTTAAACATTATCTGGCCAGGCACAGTAGTTCACGCCTGTAATCCCAGCACTTTGGGGGATGAGGCGGGCAGATCACCTGAGGTTGGGTGTTTAAACCAGCCTGGCCAACATGGTGAAACCCCATCTCTACTAAAAAATACAAAATTAACCAGACATCATGACATGCACGTGTAGTCCCAGTTACTCAAGAGGCTTAGGCAGGAGAATCGCTTGAACCCAGGAGGCAGAGGTCGCAGTGAGCCAAGATTGCACCACTGCACTCCAGCCTCAAAAAAATATATATATATATCTATCTATATAAAATCATTATAGATGTAGTTGAAGCTTCCTGTGTACTATTTTCCAACCTCATTCCTCTCCTTTTCCTGGAGGTACCAGCTATGCAGATAAAAGCAGAAATTAATGTCAGTAGCAGTGTGTTCATCATGTGTCTATGCCTTCATGACAAAGGAAGTTTAAAAACTTGTGTTCCTGGCTTCTGCATTGGGAAAGTAATATTAATAATGTTATAAATTCTCCAAACATGGGGTGACTTATTAAAACCTGCTCAGGCCAGGTGCCATGACTGATGCCTGTAATCCCAACACTTCGGGGCACCAAGGTGGAAGAATCATTTGAAGCCAAGAGTTTGAAGCTAGCTTGGGCAACATAGTGAGATTTCATCTCTACAAAATAAAAACATTTTAAAATTAGCTAGGCATTGTGGTGTGTGCCTGTAGTCCCAGCTACTCAGGAGGCTAAGGCAGAGGGTCCCTAGAACCCAGGAGGTCAAGGATGCTGTGAGATATATGATCGTGCCACTATTCCAACCCAGGCAACAGGGCAAGACCCTGTCTCCTTAAAAATAATAAAATAAAATAAAAGCTGCTTGGGCAAACTGTTAAACGTTTGCTTCTATTCCTGAGATACCCAACTGGTCCAGAATTTTTTTAGAATACATTACTAGATTTACTATTATTTTATTTTAGATGTTTGTATCTAAGCTTAGTTTGGCCTCCAATTTTCTTGGATTATAATGATCTTAAATATTTATATTGCATTTATGTTAGCCTCACAAAATGAATTGAAGGTGTTCCCTCTTTTTCCATACTCCGAAATTATTTTGATATGATAGTGCTTATTTATATGTTCTTTGAATGTTTGGTAGAACTTTCATATTAAAGTATCTCATACTAGTGGGTGTTTTCTATGAGAAAGTATTTACTGATTGAATTTTTAAAAATAGATACATGAATATTCATGTGTCCCATTTCTTCTTGACTAAGTGTTTATAAGTTATAGTAGCCAACGAAGTTGTTCATTTCACTTATGTTTTTAGACTGTTGTCATATAGTCATTTATAGTATTCACTTTATTATTTTTTCACTCATATTTTATCTTACACTTCATTTTTTATTCCTAATATTGCTTATTTATACCTTCTCTTTTTAATTAATCAATGTTACCAGAAGAGTGCCTATTTTATTATTCTTTTCAAAGAATCAGCATTTGGTTTTGTGAATCTTGCCTATTGTTTCTTTGTTTTATAGTTTATTAATGTCTATTTCTACTTTTAGCCTTATTTCCTTTAATTTATTTTATTTAGGTTTACTCCAATTTTTTTTTTTTTTTTTAAGACAGAGTCTTGCTCTGTTGCCCAGGCTGCAATGCAGTGGCCCAATCTCGGCTCACTGCAACCTCTGCCTCCCTGGCTCAAGCAATTCTTCTGCCTCAGCCTCCCAAGTAGCTGGGATTATAGCCACCCACCACCACACCCAGCTAATTTTTGTATTTTCAGTAGAGACAGGGGTTTCACCATGTTGGCCAAGCTGGTCTTGAACTCCCGACCTCAGGTAATCCACCCTCCTTCGCCTCCCAAAGTGCTGGGATTACAGGCCTGAGCCACCATGCCCAATCTCTTTTTCTCTTTCTAAACTTCCTAAGGTGGACACTTAACTAATTTTCAGCCTATTTTTCAATATAAACATGTAAAGATATAAATTACCCTTTCAGTACTGCCTCAGCTCTATCTCACAAGTTTTGTTATGTAGTATTTCACTTCCAAATATCTTCTGATTTTCATTTTCATGTCTTCTTTGACTGAAAAATTATTTAAGGTATGCCTTTAGTTTGAAGATGAAAGAAATTTACATTTTTTTCTCTAATAAATTGCATTTTGGTTACAGAGTATAGGCCGCATGTTATAATGTTTGTTTATGTGTTGTGATTTGATTCATAGGCTAGCATAGGTTCAGTTCTCCTAAGACTTTATCAGGCTTCAAAGTATATATATATTCTCTAATTTGAGCATACAGAAGTCTATATATTTCCTTTAAGTTAAGCTTTTTAAATACAGTGGTAAAAATCTGAGATAATCTTACTACATTTTGATTATCATTGACTCAGAGGTTTAAGTTTCTTCAAGGTTGAGGATTTAGCCATTTTTCTTTGTAATTCTGCCAATTTGTGCTTCATATATTTTACGGTTGAATAGTTACATGCATACATGTCTTTACATAATGACTTTTATTCCTCAGAATGTTTTTTTGTCTTAAATTATAGTTTTTGATATGAAAATAGCTATATCAGCCATATATTGGTTAATATTTGTTTTATTTATCATTTACTCATCTCATGCCTTCAGAATTTTGTGTCTTCATGTTTTTAACTATTACGGGTTATACCTGGATTTTCACATTTTTATCCAGTCTTCAAGTGTCTGTCTTTAACTAATTTAGACCATTTAAGTTTATTGTGGTTATGGATAAATTTATATTTACTTCTGTCATCATATATTGTGCTTTCTGTTAACCATATTATTTCTCCAATTCTTTTCCCCAATGCATTCTATTAGATTGATCAATTTTTTCCCCTCTATTTGTTTAAAAGTTGTGTGTTCTAGTTCTATTCACGATTACCCTTGAAATGTAATATGTGTACTTGAATTAACAAGTAATTTAGAAAACTAATTGTAAAATTAAAATCACTAGTTTCATCTTGAAGGATGCATTAATTTTGATCACCCTCATTCATCCCCAACTTACTGTTTTCCAGTACTTTTGTTCCAATTTATATTTTATCAGCTTTTTTGAGGTATAATACACAGTGCACAAAATTTATTTATTTTAAATGCACATTTCGATGAGTTTTGGCAAATTTATAGAGTTGTACAACAATTACAAAAATTCAGTTTTTGAATACTTACATAATCTCAAAAAGTTTCCTCATGCTTATTTGCATTAAATCCTCACTCCCACCTACCCAAGTCCCAAGTAACAAATGATCTGCTTTCTTTATAGATTTGCCTTCCATGAAAAGTTACATAGATTGGCTGGGCACAGTGGCTCACGCCTGTAATCCTAGCATTTTGGGAGGCCAAGGCGAGCAGATCACCTGAGCCCAGGAGTTCAAGACTAACCTAGGCAACATGGTGAAACCCCATCTCTACTAAAAACACAAAAATTAGCTGGGCATGGTGGCGCACCTGATAGCTACTCGAAGGCTGAAGTGTGATGGATTAGGTTTATTGATTTGCGTATATTGAACCAGGCTTGCATCCCAGGGATGAAGCTGACTTGATAGTGGTGGATAAGCTTTTTGATGTGCTGCTGGATTCGGTTTGCCAGTATTTTATTGAGGATTTTTGCATTGATATTGATATTGGTCATCAGGGATATTGGTCTAAAATTCTCTTTTTTTTGTTGTGTCTCTGCCAGGCTTTGGTATCAGGATGATGCTGGCCTCATAAAATGTGTTAGGGAGGATTCCCTCTTTTTCTATTCATTGGAATAGTTTCAGAAGGAATGGTACCAGCTCCTCTTTGTACCTCTGGTAGAATTCGGCTGTGAATCCATCTGGTCCTGGACTTTTTTTGGTTGGTAGGCTAATTAATTATTGCCTCAATTTCAGAGCCTGTTATTGTTCTATTCAGGGATTCGACTTCTTCCTGGTTTAGTCATGGGATGGTGTATTTGTCCAGGAATTTATCCATTTCTTCTAGATTTTCTAGTTTATTTGTGTAGAGGGGTTTGTAGTATTCTCTGATAGTAGTTTGTATTTCCATGGGATCAGTGGTGAAATCCCCTTTATCATTTTTTATTGCATCCATTTGATTTTTCTCTCTTCTCTTCTTTATTAGTCTTGCTAGTGGTCTATCAATTTTGTTGATCTCTTCAAAAAACCAGCTCCTGGGTTCATTGATTTTTTGAAGGGTTTTTTGTGTCTCTATCTCCTTCAGTTCTGCTCTGATCTTAGTTATTTCTTACCTTCTGCTAGATTTCGAATTTGTGTGCTCTTGCTTCTCTAGTTCTTTTAATTGTGATGTTAGGGTGTCGATTTTAGATCTTTCCCGTTTTCTCTTGTGGTTATTTAGTGCTACAAATTTCCGTCTACACACTGCTTTAAATGTGTCCCAGAGATTCTGATATGTTGTGTCTTTGTTCTCGTTGGTTTCAAAGAACATCTTTATTTCTGCCTTCATTTCGTTATTCACCCAATAGTCATTCAGGAGCAGGTTGTTCAGTTTCCATGTATTTGTGTGGTTTTGAGTGAGTTTCTTAATCCTGAGTTCTAATTTGATGGCACTGTGGTCTGGGAGACAGTTTGTTGTGATTTCTGTTCTTTTACATTTGCTGAGGAGTGTTTTACTTCTAACTATGTGGTCAATTTTGGAATAAGTGAGATGTGATGCTGAGAAGAATGTACATTCTGTTGATTTGGGGTGGAGGGTTCTGTAGATGTCTATTAGGTCTGCTTGTTGCAGAGCTGAGTTCAAGTCCTGGAAATCCTTGTTAACCTTCTGTCTCATTGATCTGTCTAACATTGACAGTGGGGTGTTAAAGTCTCTCATTATTACTGTGTGGATGTCTAAGTCTCTTTGTAGGTCTCTAAGGACTTGCTTTAAGAATCTGGGTGCTCCTGTATTGGGTGCATGTATAGTTAGGATAGTTAGATCTTCTTGTTGCATTGATCCCTTTACCATTATATAAAGGCTTTCTTTGTCTCTTTAATCTTTGTTGGTTTAAAGCCTGTTTTATCAGAGACTAGGATTGCAATCCCTGCTATTTTTTTCTTTCCATTTGCTTCGTAGATCTTCTTCCATCCCTTTATTTTGAGCCTATGTGTGTCTCTGCACGTTAGATGGGTCTGCTGAATACAGCACACTGATGTGTCTTGACTCTTTATCCAGTTTGCCAGTCTTTGTCTTTTAATTGGGGCATTTAGCCCATTTACATTAAAGGTTAATATTGTTATGTGTGAATTTGATCCTGTCATTATGATGTTAGCTGGTTATTTTGCTCATTAGTTGATGCAGTTTCTTCCTAGGATTGGTGGTCTTTACAATTTGGCATGTTTTTGTGTGGCTGGTACTGGTTATTCCTTTCCATGTTTAGTGCTTCCTTCAGGAGCTCTTGTAAGGCAGGCCTGGTGGTGACAAAATCTCTCATCATTTGCTTGACTATAAAGTATTTTATTTCTCCTTCGCTTATGAAGTTTGGTTTGGCTGGATATGAAATTCTGAGTTGAAAATTCTTTTCTTTAAGAATGTTGAATATTGGCCCCCACTCTCTTCTGGTTTGTAGAGTTTCTGCCAAGAGATCTGCTGTTAGTCTGATGTGCTTCCCTCTGTGGCTAACCCGACCTTTCTCTCTGGTTGCCCTTAACATTTTTCCTTTCATTTCAACCTTGGTGAGTCTGACAATTATGTGTCTTGGTGTTGCTCTTCTCGAGGAGTATCTTTGTGGTGTTTTCTGACCCTAACATCACAATTAAAAGAACTAGAAAACCAATAGCAAACACATTCAAAAGCTAGCAGAAGGCAAGAAATAACTAAGATCAGAGCAGAACTGAAGGAGATAGAGACACAAAAAACCCTTCAAAAAATTAATGAATCCAGGAGCTGGTTTTTTGAAAAGATCAACAAAATTGATAAACTGCTGGCAAGACTAATAAAGAAGAAAAGAGAGAAGAATCAAACAGACAGAATAAAAAATGATAAAGGGGATATCACCACTGATGCCACGGAAATACAATCTACCATCAGAGAATACTACAAACACCTGTACACAAATAAACTAGAAAATCTAGAGGAAATGGATAAATTCCTCGACACATACACCCTCCCAAGACTAAACCAGGAAGAAGTTGAATCTCTGAATAGACCAATATCAGGCTCTGAAATTGTGGCAATAATCAATAGCTTATCAACCAAAAACAGTCCAGGACCAGATGGATTCACAGCCGAATTCTACCAGAGGTACAAGGAGGAACTGGTACCATTCCTTCTGAAACTATTCCAATGAATAGAAAAAGAGGGAATCCTCCCTAACTCATCTTATGAGGCCAGCATCATCCTGATACCAAAGCCTGGTAGAGACACAACCAAAAAAGAGAATTTTAGACCAATATCCTTGATGAACATTGATGCAAAAATCCTCAATAAAATACTGGCAAACAGAATCCAGCAGCATAGCAAAAAGCTTATCCACCATGATCAAGTAGGCTTCATTCCTAGGATGTAAGGCTTGTTCAACATATGCAAATCAATAAATGTAATCCAGCATATAAACAGAACCAAAGACAAAAACCACATGACTATCTCAATAGATGCAGAAAAGGCCTTTGACAAAATTCAGCAACCCTTCATGCTAAAAACTCTCAATAAATTAGGTATTGATGGGACATATCTCAAAATAATAAGAGCTATCTATTACAAACCCACAGCCAATATCATACTGAATGGGCAAAAACTGGAAGCATTCCCTTTGAAAACTGGCACAAGACAAGGATGCCCTCTCTCACCACTCCTATTCAACATAGTGTTGAAAGTTCTGGCCAGGGCAATTAGGCAGGAGAAGGAAATAAAGGGTATTCGATTAGGAAAAGAGGAAGTCAAATTGTCCCTGTTTGCAGATGACACGATTGTATATCTAGAAAACCCCAGTGTCTCAGCCCAAAATCTTCTTAAACGGATAAGCAACTTCAGCAAAGTCTCAGGATACAAAATCAATGTACAAAAATCACAAGCATTCTTGTACACCAATAACAGACCAACAGAGAGGCAAATCATGGGTGAACCCCCATTCACAATTGCTTCAAAGAGAATACAATACCTAGGAATCCAACTTACAAGGGACATGAAGGACCTCTTCAAGGAGAACTACAAACCACTGCTCAATGAAATAAAAGAAGATACAAACAAATGGAAGAACATTCCATGCTCATGGGTTGGAAGAATCAATATTGGAAAAAAACTACTTTAAAGTTCATATGGAACCAAAAAAGAGCCCACATCGCCAAGTCAATCCTAAGCCAAAAGAACAAAGCTGGAGGCATCACACTACCTGACTTCAAACTATACTACAAGGCTACAGTAACCAAAACAGCATGGTACTGGTACCAAAACAGAGATATAGATCAATGGAACAGAACAGAGCCCTCAGAAATAATGCCGCATATTTACAACTATCTGATCTTTGACAAACCTGACAAAAACAAGCAATGGGGAAACGATTCCCTATTTAATAAATGGTGCTGGGAAAACTGGCTAGCCATATGTAGAAAGCTGAAACTGGATCCCTTCCTTACACCTTATACAAAAATTAATTCAAGATGGATTAAAGACTTAATGTTAGACCTAAAACCATAAAAACCCTAGAAGAAAACCTGGGCAGTACCATTCAGGATATAGGCATGGGCAAGGATTTCATGTCTAAAACATTCTCCCCATCACTTTCAAGTACACCAATCAAACTTAGATTTGGTCTTTTCACATAGTCCCATATTTCTTGGAGGCTTTGTTCATTTCTTTTTACTCTTTTTCTCTAAACTTCGCTTCTCACTTCATTTCATTCATCTGATCTTCCATCACTGATACCCTTTCTTCCACTTGATTGAATCGGCTACAGAAGCTTTTGCATGCATCATTTAGTTCTTGTGCCATGGTTTTCAGCTCCATCAGGTCATTTAAGGTCTTCTCTATGCTGTTTATTCTAGTTAGCCATTCATCTAATCTTTGTTCAAGGTTTTTAGCTTCCTTGCAATGGGTTCGAACATCCTCCTTTAGCTCAGAGAAGTTTGTTATTACTGACCTTCTAAAGCATACTTCTGTCAACTCATCAAAGTCATTCTCCATCCAGCTTTGTTCCATTGCTGGCAAGGAGCTGCAATCCTTTGGAGGGGAAGCGGCGCTCTGTTTTTTTGAATTTTCAGCTCATCTGCTCTGGTTTCCCCCAATCTTTGTGGTTTGATCTACCTTTGGTCTTTAATGATGGTGACCTACAGATGTGGTTTTGGTGTGGATGTCCTTTTTGTTGATGCTGTTCCTTTCTGTTTGCTAGTTTTCCTTCTAACAATCAGGACCCTCAGCTGCAGGTCTGTTGGAGTTTGCTGGAGGTCCACTCCAGACCCTGTTTTCCTGAGTGTCACCAGTGGAGGCTGCAGAACAGCAAATATTGCTGCCTGATCCTTCTTCTGGAAGCTTCATCTCAGAGGGACACCTGGCTGTATGAGGTGTCAGTAAGTCCCTACTGGCAGCTCTGTCCATTCTCAGAGTTCAAACTCCATGCTGGAGAACCACTGTTCTCTTCAGAGCTGTCAGACAGGGATGTTTAAGTCTGCAGAAGTTTCTGCTGCCTTTTACTCAGCTATACCCTGCCCCCAGAGGTGGAGTCTACAGAGGCTGCCAGGCCTCATTGAGCTGCAGTGAGCTCCACCCAGTTCAGGCTTCCCAGCTGCTTTGTTTACCTACTCAAGCCTCAGCAATGGTGGACGTCCCTCCCCCAGCCCAGGCTGCCACCTTGCAGTTCGATCTCAGACTGCTGTACTAGCAGTAAGCAAGGCTGTGTGGGCATGGGACCCACCGAGCCAGGCATGGGATATAATCTCCTGTGTGCCGTTTGCTAAGACCACTGGAAAAGCACAGTATTAGGGTGGGAGTGTCCAGATTTTCCAGGTACCGTCTGTCACGGCTTCCCTTGGCTAGGAAGGGAAATCCCCTGACCACTTGTGCTGCTTCCCAGATGAGGCAACACCCTGCCCTGCTTCGGCTCACCCTCTGTGGGCTGCACCCACTGTCCGACCCGTCTCAGTGAGATGAACCAGGTACCTCAGTTGGAAATACAGAAATCACCTGTCTTCTATGTCAATTATGCTGAGAGCTGCAGACAGGAGCTGTTCCTATTCCGCCATCTTGGAACGATCCACTTTTTTCATTTATTTAAGAAATATTTGAAAAGCAAAGATTTCATCATTTTGGTGAAGTCCAATTTATCTGTTTTTCTTTTATGGAACATGTTTTTGATATTATATCTAAGAAACCTTTTCTTAGTCCGAGGTCATAAATATTTTCTCCTATTTTTTTTTTTTCCTAGAAGTTTTACAGTTTTAGCTCATACAATTAGGTCTATGATCCATTTTAGTTAATTTTCGTATATGACCTAAGGATCTAGGTTTAGTTTTTGTAAATGAATAACCAGTTCTTATAGAATCATTTGTTGAAAGAACATCTTTTTCCTATTGAATTGTCTTAGCATCTTTGATGAAAATTAATTGACTATTTATGTGGGTTGGATTCTGAACTCCACTTAGTTCCATTGATCTATCTCTCTCTCTTAATGTGGATTCTACACTGTCTCAACTACTGTTGCTTTACACTGAATTTTAAAATAAGGCAGTATTAAGTACTCTAACTTCATTCTTACTTAGCAAGATTGTTTTGGCTATTCTAGGTATTTTTGTATTTCTATATAATTTTAAAATCAGCGTGTCAATTTTTCCAATAATCTTTCTAGACTTTTGGCAGGAATTTCAGTTAATTTGTAGATCAATTGACATCTAACAATATTGAGTCATCTAATCCATTAACATGATATATCTCTCCATTTATTTAGGCATTTATCTGAGTGATGTTTCTTAGTTTTCAGTGCAAAGGTTTCACACTTATTTTGTTAAATTTATTCCTAATTATTATTGCTATAGTTTGAGTGTCTCTACCAAAACTCATGTTGGAACGCTTAAGAGGTGGGGCCTATTGGGAAGTGTTTGGGTCTTGGGAGCTCTTCCTTTGTGGGCAGCTTGGTACTATTCTTACACTGGTGAGTGAGTTCTCACTCTTGTGAGATTAGTTCTCTCAGGAATGGATTAGTTACCATGAGAATGAGTTGCTATACGGTGAGGTCACGCTTCATGCTTGGCCTCCTGGTACTTGCCTACTCCCCTTTGACCTTATTCTAACATGTTGTGACACAACACTAAAGTTTTCACCAGAACCCAAGCAGATGCCAGTGTCATTCTTTCCAGCCTGCAGAACTGCAAGCCAAATATACCTCTTTATAAATTACTCAGTCTCCGGTATTCTGTTTTAGCAACACAAAACAGACTAAGACAGAAAATTGGTAGTGAAAGTGGGATGTTGCTATTTAGATTCTCAAAAATGCAGAAGCATCATTGGAACTGGGTAATGGGCAGAAGTTGGAAAAGTTTGAAGGAGCAGACTAGAAAAAGACTGTATTGCCATAAACAGAGCATTAAGGATAATTTCAGTGAGGGCTCAAAAGACAACAAAAAGATGAGAGAAAGTTTAGAATTTCTCAGAGATTGGTTAAGTAGTCATTACCACAATGCTGATAAAAATATGGACAGCAAAGGCCATTCTAATGAGATCTCAGATAGAAATGAGGAACAAGGTATTAGGAACTGGAGACCAAGTCATCCTTGTTAGACCATAGCAAAAATTTGGCTGTGTTGTTTCTAAGGCTTTGTGCCCTAAGGTTTTGTGGAAGGCCAAACTTAAGAGTGATGAACTAGGGTAACTGGCAGAAGAAATTTCTAAGCAAAATACAGAGGAGCTATGTAGTTACTCCTTACTACATTCAGTGAAATGCAAAATGACAACGGAAGCAAACACAAAAATTTGAAAATTAATAGCCTGGCCATGTGGAAGAGAATGAAAGAGCATTTTCAGGTGAAGAATCCAAGGGTGCAGCAGAACAACCAATACTAAAGAGATTAGCACTGAGAGAAGAAAGCCAGTTGACAATTATTGAGACAATTTTTTTAAAGGCCCTGAAGACATTTCAGAAATTTTTGAGGTTGCCTCTCCAGAGGTCTAGGAGGACAGAATGGTTTTAAGAGACAGAACCCATGCATCACTGCCCTGTGCTGTTTTGAGATCCTGCTCCCCAAATTCTGGCACAGCCCTCAGCAGCCACCCAACCCATGGCACAATCATACTCAGGTGTGGCTCAGGCTGCCATTCCACAAGATACAAACCATAAACCTTGGTGACACGCAGTCATGGATCAAGCAGCCTCAGATACAGCTCATGACAGCACACTGGAGGGTGCAAGCGGTAAGCCTTGATGGCTTTTACAACCTTGTGGTACTAGTTTTGCAGATGTGCAGAATACAAGAGAAGTGGAGGCATGGTGGCTGCCACCTAGATTTTAAGGAATGTACTGAAAAGACTGGGAGCTCAGGTGGAGACTTGTTGCAGGGCCAGAGCCACTGCAGTGTACCTCCCCTAGGGCAAAGCTGAGGAGAAATGTAGGGTTGGAGCTGCCACAAAGAGTCTGTACCAGGGCAATGCCTAGTGAATCCACGAAGTGGACCACCACTGGGACTCCAGAACTATAGAGCCATTGCCACCATGCAACCTCAGCCTGGAAAGGCCACAGGTATCCAACTCCAACCAGTGAGAGTAGCCATGTGGCTATGCCCAACAAAGCAATGGAGGTGGGGCTGCCCAAGGCTTTAGGGATAAAAACTCCCCACTGTGCCCAGGAGGTAGCACATAGAGTGGAGAATTATTCTGGAGCTTTAAGATTTAGTGTATGCCCTGCTGAGTTTTGAACTTGCTCGAGGCCTGTCACCTCTTTCTTCTTTTGGCTTATTTCTCCCTTTTGGAATGGGACTGTCTGCCATATGACTATTCCACCATTGTATCTTGGAAGTAAATAACTTGTTTTTTATTTTTATTTTTATTTTTATTTTACAGGCTCATAGCTAGAAGGAACTTGCCTTGAGTCTTATATGAGACTTTGGGCTTTGACCTTTGAATTGTTACTAGAATAAATTAACACTTTGGGGACCATTGAGATTGAATAATTACATTTTGTAGTGTAAGAGGGACATGAGTTTGGGGTTCCAAGGGTGAAATGCCATGGTTTCCGTGTTTCTGTCAAAAATCATGTTGGAACCTTTAAGAGGTAGGGCCTAATGGGAGATGCTTGGGTCATGCGGGCTCTGCCATTTTGAGCAGCTTGGTGCAGTCCTCATATAGTGAGTGAGTTCTTGCTCTCATGAAACTGGATTGGTTCCTGTGGAAATAGATTAGTTGCCCTGAGAATGGATTGTTATAAAGCAACCCATTGTACAAGGTTGTACCTTGTGTTTGGCCTCTTGGCACATTCCCACTTCCTCTTTGGTCTTCTGCCATGTTGTGATGCACTGCTAAAGCCCTCACCAGAAGCTAAGTAGATACTGGTGCCATGCTTCTTGAACTTCCCAGTCTGGAGAAACATGAGCTAAATAAACCTCTTCGTACAGTCTCAGGTATTCTATTATAACAACATAAAACAAACTAAGACATTTATTTTTGATGCTATTGTGATTGGAATTGTTTTCTTTATTTCATCTTTGTATTGTTTGTTGCTACTATATATATAACCAATTTTTGTATATTGATCATATACTCTACAAACTTACTAAGCCCCCCTCTTAGTTGTAGTAAGTCTGGGAGGGGGTGTGGTATGTGGGTGTGTGTGTGGGTGTGTTCCTTAGGATTTTCTGCATACAAGGCTAACAATAAAAAGAGTTGTCTATTTTCCATACCTTTTTTCCTTGACTATTGCACAAACTAAGACCTGTGGTGCATTGTTAAATAGAAGTGGTAAACACAGATATCTTTGCATGTTTCCTAATCTAGAGGGAAGCACAGTCTTACCATTAAGTATGTTGGCTATAGGCTTCTGGTAGATGCCTTGATCATTTGAAGAAGTTCCCTTCTATTCATAAGTTGATGAGATTTTTTTTAATGTATGATTGTTGAATTCTGTCAAATGCTTTTCTGCATCTATTGAGGTGATCATATGGTTTTGTCCTTTATTCTGTTAATATAGTTTATTACATTGATTTTCGGATGTTAAGTCAACCTCACATTCCTGAGATAAACTTCATTTGATTATGGTATAAAATCCTTTTCATATGTTGCTCAATTACATTTGCTAATATTTGGTTAAGAATTTTTATGTCTAGGTTCACAAGGGATATTGGTATATAGCTGTGTTTGCTTGTAATGTCTTTGTCTTGTTTTGATATCAGGGTAATATTGATATCAAATGAAATAAAGTTAGTTGGGAAGTTTCCTTCATCCTCTATTTGCTGAATAAAGTTTTTGTAACATTGGTATTATTTCCTCCCTTACTAGTTTGATAGAATTCACCAGTGAAGTATATTTTTTCTCTATAGGAAGATTTGAAATTACTGATGCAATTTCTTTACTTGATATTGGTATTTGTTTTTTTTTTCTTTTTCCTTGAGTCAGTTTTGGTAATTTGTGTCTTTCTAGGAATTGTTCTATTTTATCTAAGTTGTCAAATTTTTTGCCTTAAAGTTATTATGCTATTTTCTTAACATCCTTTTAAGGGTAGGGTCTGTGGTGATATTTCTCTTTGATTCTTGATTTTGGGATTAGTGTCTTCTTTCTTTTTTCTTGGTCAATTTAACTAAATATTATTTATCTTCTTGACTTTCTGAAATAAGCAATTTTGGGTTTCTTTGGTTGTTTTTAATGTTATCCTGTTCTGTATTTCTCGTTGTCCACTGTGACATTTTTATTTCATACATCCTACTTACTTTCGGCTTGGTTTACTCATCTTTTTCTAGAGTCTTAAGATGGAAGTTTTAATTATCAATTTTAGATTATTTTTTCTTTCTGTTTTTAAAGCTATACATTTTCCTCTATACTCTGCTTTAATTGCATCCTGTAAATATTGCTATGTTTTTGGTTTTTTGTATTTTAAGTTTATAACATTTTATTTATTAAAATAGGCTGGGGGAAAAGGATTTATACCACTGCATTCTTTCCTGGGGGAGAACTATTTTGGGCCATTTTTGAAAATTTTTTTCCTCTTAACAATTTTCAGAGTCACATTTGAATTCCTTCAGAATGGTATTTGTCAACAAAAAAGTTCAAGTGAAAAGGAGGAGGGAAACTGGGGAAGCATGAAGAAAGGGAGTGAGAGAAGAAGGAGTGGGCATACAACAGTCAACACATAAAGAAATGGCTTTTACTGAAATGACTGTGCCCTGTGCCTCATGCACTAGGTGATGCAAGCATGCTGCTCAGACATCAACACCAAATGTCATTTAGAAATGGTAGTCTTCTCTGGGTTCTGAAGGACACTTGTTCCCCAACATGACACTATTAAATGATGCTTTCAAGGCAGACACTAAGACATTACTCCAAAGAGAAGGCTCTGGTGGCAGATGCTGGGGCCATATTCTTTATAGTCCTTCTTGGTGTGACAGACCTGAAATAACTCCAGAGTTGAGGCTAGCATTAAGCTTCCAAACCATAAGGCATAGTGCTGCATGTGACGGATTACCACCCGAACCTCTGTAAGCTTAGGTTTGATTATCCTGCCACTGAGCTCCTTACTGAGTTTTAATCTGGCATGTACCACTCTTCAAATCTCTCTGTAGTTGAGATTCATATCCCTGAATATGGCCAAACCCCTTGAAAGAACAACATTCTTATACAGTGGACAATGCACATCAATGGGACAGTTTTGTATTCATCAACAATATTCAAGATGGATTCCATAAAGTCTGGGTTGGCAAACTCTGGGTAAAAAAATATTTCAGATTGCAGGAGCCTTTTGTAACCGACGTCTATTATGAACTTCTCCTGGTTGATCACATTGATACCTGTGTACTGTTTGATCCACTTCCAGGGATCCACATCATACTTAGCAAATTCCTTGACTATATCAGGGCAAATGTAACAGTATTTCTCCTTAATGGCTTTTGTGGTCTCCAGTGACTGCTCAAGAGGGATTCCTACCTCCCTCTCCCTTAGTAGTCATTGAATGAAATACACAGTATCACCTACAATCAGGATGTGATTGATGCAGCTCTCAATTACATAACCTTCTACAACTGGGAGAACGAGGGTGACTCCATCTTCTTTGTCAATGACTGTACTCATTAAGATATATTCACCCACTTGCTGAGATGTCCAAGATACTTCCAAGGCTAGTACCTCCTGAACTGCAATGTAGAATCCTGGTACATTAAATAGTTCAAACATAATTTCTGCAAAAATGCTCTGTATTTTCTACTGTATTCAGTGGAAGTTCTGTCATTAAAAAATAATGGTCCTCAGATTCTGCTCAAAGATATTTAAAAACCACTTGCTCCATGAACCTTTCCATAATATCCCAGTCTTCAGTGATTCCATGTCATATTGACCACTTTGTAGCATACATAGATTTATCAATGGCTTCATCCTGTATGAAAAAGTCAAGGTCATCAACTCCCCTCAACATTCTCCCTTGGGCTTTGTCAACTACCTTTGCTGACTCTCTGATAGAAATGCATGAAAGAATAGTAAACTATGGCTCAGTGTTGCCTGCATAGCCAAGCTCAGAATATCTACTGAGGTGATCACAGGGCTGAGACCCAGAGCAGTGGGTACAACTCAATCTCCAGGTGTGGGCTGGATGTCAGGGGCTCAGAGCAAGGAGCCAGGGTGGGCACTGAGTGGCTCTTACCTGATGCCACAGTCTGCCACACAGGAAGGCAGGAACCCCGCCATGCTTGGAATACACAACACTTAGCCCCACTGGCCACCCTGGAGCACCCTGCCACCATCCACTTGGCAACCCACTCACCCCATACATCCTGTCTCTTGTGTGTTTCCACTTTTATTCATTTTAAGATATATTGTAGATGGGTGCAGCAAACCACATGGCACGTGTATACCTATGTAACAAACCTGCACGTTCTGCACATGTATCCCAGAACTTAAAGTACGATAAATTTTAAAAAAGGAATATTTTAAAGGATCAACCTACTATTTGACAGTCATGGAAATAGTGAATGGGAATTAAAGGGAAAAAAAATAAGTAAGCAAAGGAAGGGAGGAGGAAAGGGAAAAAGAAAGGAAAGAAAAGGAAAAGGGAAATACAAGAAAAGGAGACAAATAAATAAATAAATAAACAAATAAGTGACTGAAAGTCTGAGAGTTGGCAAATACTATTCAGACAACACCGACAAAATAGGCCTCTTGCTAAAAACAGCAGAATGCACAAAGTACAGGAGCATCCTGTCTGTCCTGAGAGGCTGGGGAGGTTTAGGAAAAGAGGCTGGGGAGATTTGAGACAGGTCTGAAGTATGTAGTCAGTTTTTGCTTAGTGGAAAAAGTAATCATGGGTGATTCAGAAAAAGGAAGATACTTACATAATAATTGTTTTGTACCTTTTTTTAGTCTTCTATTACTTTCATAAAATTATCTTTGCATCAAAAATTATTAACACTTTCAGGACTCCTTGTATGCAAAACTCTTTGAATTGCATTTCTTAATTTGTGATCACACTGGTAATTTATCTAGCACAATGAACTGAATGTGTGTCTTTATGTTTAAAGGGAAAAATAAAATTCAAAACAGCATATTTGATATAATTTATGATTAGATAATAGAGAAATATAAATTTTAATGTAATTTTTAGAAAGTAAAGCTTAGGCAAGTCACGATGGCTCCTGCCTGTAATCCCAGCACTTTGGGAGGTTGAGGCGGGTGGATCACCTGAGGTCAGGAGTTCAAGACCAGCCTGACCAACATGGAGAAACCCTGTCTCTACTAAAAATACCAAATTAGCCGGTACTAACGATTCATGAGAAATCTGCCCCCATGATCCATTCACCTCCCAGCAGGACCTATCTCCAACTTTGGGGATTACAATTCAACATGAGATTTGGGCAGGGACACATATCCAAACTATATCAACAGAGTTTCATTGTGTTGCTCGGGCTAGTCTCAAACTCCTAGCCTCAAGCAATACTTCTATCTCAGCCTCCCAAGTACCTTTGGGGATTATAATAATCAATCATCTTCACTTTTTACAATCTACTTTGGTTTAATAATTTTTACTTAATTCCAGTGTTATATAGCAACTTTGATCAATGTATGTCTTATATGCTATGAACTCAGCAGTATTGTTATAGTTATTGCCTATAATAATCAGATGATTTTTTAAAAAAAGAGATGAAATCAGAATACACACACACACACACACACACACATACAATCTTTTATACTTACAAATTTATTTACCATTTCCCGTGCCGTTTATTCCTTATAGGTTCAAGTTGCCATCTGGTGTCATATCCTTTTATCTTAAAAGCATTTTCTTTAGTGTTTCTTTAGCAAGGATAAGTTTATTTTTATTTATCTGGAAATGTCTTTATTTCAGCTCCATTTTTGAAGGATCATTTAAATGGATACAGAATTTTTAATTGACAGTTATTTTTCCCTCCACTTTTGAAATGTCACTTCATAAGGCCTCCATTTTTTTCAGATAAAAATGCCAGTATTGATAATATTATTGTTCCCCTGTATGTGATAAGTCATCCCTTGCTACTTTCATGATTTTCTTATTATCCTTGGTTTTCACCAATTTGACAAGGATGGCTCTAGGTGTGAATCTCTTTGTGTTTATCCTACTTGAGATTTGTTGGACTTCTTATATCTGAAGATTAATGTTTTTCATAGCATTTTTGAAGTTTTCAGACATTATGTTTTCAAATATTTTTCTGTCCTCTTATCTCTCTCTTCTCCTGGAATTCCCATTATGCATATGGTAGTGCTCTTGATGGTATCCCATAAGTTTCTGAGGATCTGTTTATTATCCTTCATTCTTTTTTCTTTTGGTTCTTCAGATTGATTAACCTCTATTGTTCTATCTTCAAGTTCACTGATACTTTCTTTCACAAGGTCAAATATGCTATTGAACCTCGCTAGTGATTTTTTCACTTTAACTGTTGTACTTTTCAATTCTAGATTCTATTTTTAAACATATTCTGTCTCCTTATTCATATTAGCACATTATCATATTTTTAATTTGAACATATTTATAATATATACTTTGAAAACTTTCTTTCTAAATCCAATATCTGAATTGAGACAGTTTCTATTCACTGCTTTTTTTCCAGAGTATGAGCCATATTTTCCTGTTTCCTTACATGTCTGATAATTTTTAATTGAAAACTAAACACTTTAATTACACATTATAGCAAATCTGGATTTGGTTTTTATTTGTTATTGTCTTTGTTGTTGTTATGTTTTGGTAACTGGCCTATACTTGTGCTGTGTAATCCTTCTGCCCAGTGGTTTTCAGCATTGATGTCTTTTATATTGTGCTGTTGTTGTTACTGTTGTTTTAGCCTGTCTTTCTAGGGATTTCCTTTGTGTCTGTTGCATAGCTTGATTTTTGAGAGACATTGTATTAAAGCTAGTAAGGCTTCCACTCTCTGCCAAATAATCTGTGGGTGGGTGGGTGAATGCATTCAAAGTTGCAATTAATACTCAAGTCTTACTTCATTTTTACTTTTTGTCATACTATCTTGAGTCTTTCCTGCACTTCCATACTTTTCCAATCGGCAATATGTGTGGAGAACTTTTCTCAAACTTTTTATGATTCTCTCCTTTCCAGGATTTCTCTCTCTCTCTTTTTTTTTTTTTAGTAATACTCAGGTTTTTAATTTTTTATAGTGAATGGATACAAAGCAAAATTAGCAAAGGAAAAAGTTGTATGTGGTAAAGTCTGGAGGATACCAGGCACGAGCTTCCTGGAATCATCTCCTGTGGAGTTACAAGGATATGTTTCTCTTTCCCAGCATGAAATTTTGACAGCACATGTGCAATGTCATCTACCAGGACCAGAGTCTCATTAGAGACTCAGTTCTCAGGATTTTACGGAGGTTACTCTCCTTCACATGTACCAGAATTCCAGACTCTCAGAGGAAAAGCAGCTGTTCAGAGTAAACCACATTGTTTGTATAAACAGTTTAAGCACAGTGAGCCACTCTTCTCAGTGAGAGAATTGGAACTTGGAACTGGAAAACTCTAGCCTAGCATGTGGGTCTTTTCTTTTCTTTTCTTTCTTTCTTTCTTTCTTTCTTTCTTTCTTTCTTTCTTTTTCTTTCTTTCTCTCTTTCTCTCTCTCTCTTTCTTTCTTTCTTTGTTTCTCTCTTTCTTTCCCTTTCTTTCTTTCCTTTTCTCTTTCTTTCTTTCTTTCTCTTTCTTTCTTTCTTTCTTTCTTTCCTTTCTTTCTTTCTTTCTTTCTTTCTTTCTTTCTTTCTTTCTTTCTTTCTTTCTTTCTTTCTTTCTTTCTTTCTTTCTTTCTTTCTTTCTTTCTTTCTTTCTTTCTTTCTTTCTTTCTTTCTTTCTTTCTTTCTTTCTTTCTTTCTTTCTTTCTTTCTTTCTTTTACTTTGAGTTCCAGGATACATGTGCAGAACATTCAGGTTTGTTACACAGGTATACATGTGCCATGGTGGTTTGCTGCACCTATTGACCCTCAGGATCTCTCATTTAAATTTTTGTCTTGTCTTCCACTTCCCCAGTTGAAACTGCAACCTCAGACTAGCAAATCTGCAATTCTCTCTGTTCATTCCCAAACCACTCTGCTATATTTAACTGGCAAAACCATTGATTTCTTCCCTCTGCTCCATACCAAATCCACCGGTGCCCCCAGCCCTAACAGGAAAGCTGCTGGGTTTTACATCCAGCTTCAAACTGGTAAAACTACAGTTTTTCCCAACTGAGCTTGGGGGTGAGAAGAGAGATGGGAGTGTATTAGTCCGTTTTCATTCTGCTAATAAAGACATACCCAAGACTGGGAAGAAAAAGAGGTTTAATTGGACTTATATTTCCAGGTGGCTGAGGAGACCTCAGAATCATGGCAGGAGGTGAAAGGCACTTCTTACATGGTGGCGGCAAGAGAAAATGAGGAAGATGCAAAAGCGGAAACCCCTGATAAAGCCATCAGATCTTGTGAGACTTATTCACTACCACGAGAACAGTATGGGGGGGAACCACCCCCATGATTCAATTATCTCCCACGAGGTCCCTCCCACAACACATAGGAATTATGGGAGTACAATTCAAGATGAGATTTGGATGGGGACACAAAGCCAAACTATATCAGGGAGAAACCCCAGTCAGGAAGGGCTCAGACTTTTACCAATCCTACCCAAAACCCTAACACTTTTTTCAAGAATAAATGCTTCTTAAATTTGATAACTGCCTTTGATGAGTTTTCAGGGTCCTGAAATGATTGTTTTTGGTATTTCTGCAATTTTTGGGGGGAGTTTTGGTGTGGAAATAAATTGCCAACCTTTTCATGTCACCTCCCAACCTTATCTTTATATCCTCTGATTAACAATTTTCATTAGTAATGTGTTACACAACAAATACTTGTTTAGACTAACCTACATTTTACCAATTTCTTTGCACATTGTCCTGTCTTTTTTGGTCCTATGTCATATTTCTAAAGCATATCTTTCAGTAGATTTTTCCCTGGTAAAAAATGGCATATGTTCTTAAATGTATTGGTTTGACAATATCTTTCATTTGTCTTTTGTTCGAGTGACAGTTAACTGGCTACAGAATTCAAGATTGAATGTTTTATTTATCTCTGTACTTTGAAGACTTTATTTAATTATCTTCCATCTTCTATTGTTGCTGATAAGAATTGAGAATCTGCTCTATTGTTTATTCAATTATGATTAATCTCTCTTTCTCTGTCTAGATTATTTAAGATTTTATTTTTGCCTTTGGTAGTCTATAGTTTCTCAACATTTTATCTAAGTATCTATTTTTACTTAATCATGATTAGAACTCATTTGACTTCCTGTGTCCAAATCAATAAAAACCCTAATCAATTCTGTAAAATTTGAAGCCAGTTTTCTTCTCAAATATTATATCTTCTTCATTCTTTCAATGGATGTTTCTGAAACTACCATTAGTTGTGTTTTAGATCTTTTCCATAATCTAAATCTCTCATTTTCCACCTCGTTTTTCTGTGTGTGTGCTATGCTCTTAAATAATTTCCTCATATCTACTACTTTGCTGTGTTCTCTCTTCAGCTTTGTCTAGATTGCTATTTGGGTACTTAGTGGGTTTTTTTCAGTTGAGTAAATTTTAAAGTTTTTTCTAGATGTTCTATTTAATTATTTCACAATACTTTCAAGTAATTTCTTCTTCTCATGTCTCCAATTTTTAAAAATTGTCTCTAGTCCCTTTGAAAATACATATTTTATAGTGTCTATCTAGTGGTTCTATTAGCTGAGGATTTTAGACATCTAATCCCATTCTTTATTGTTATCTGTTAACTTTTGCTCATGGGATATTTCTTCTTATTTTAAGTTCAGATTCGCTTGGCTTTACCTTTGAGACTTTATGCAGTCTGGGATCAGGAGTGTCTATTAGAGATTTTTTGAATTAGCATCTACTAAGTGTTCTAGGGATACTTCAATGCAGGGACACTTTTATGGTAGGTTTAGAACTTTGGGATCCCTAACCTGTGCACGTAATGTAATTTGAGCCCTACGCATAAGTTGGATGAGTCCAGTTTTACATATGAATTCTCAAAAAAGACTTTGCCACCCAGAGACCAGCTAAGACAAACTGCCTTGTCTTCTCAATTTGTCAGTAGGATGACATTTTCTGGTCCGTGTTTTTTATTTTTGTTTTTTGTTTTGTTTTGTTTTCTTGAGATGGAGTTTTGCTCTTGTTACCCAGGCTGGAGTGAAGTGGCGCCATCTCAGCTCCCTGCAATGTCCGCCTCCTGGGTTCAAGCAATTCTCCTACCTCAGCCTCCCAAGTAGCTGGGATTACAGGCATGCACCAACAGGCCAGGCTAATTGTCTGTATTTTTAATAGAGACGGCATTTCACCGTGTTGGTCAGGCTCATCTTGAATTCCTGACCTCAGGTGATCCACCCACCTCGGCCTCCCAAAGTCCCGGGATTACAGGCGCGAGCCACCATGCCCAGCCTGGTCCATTATTTTAGTAAGAGTTTAGCCCTCCAAGGCTTCCAGTTTTGCAGGATGACAATAATCAGAGGGGAGGAGGAAAAAAACTTTGTTCTAACTTTCTGCCTGGAGTGAGTCAAAATCCTCCTCTTCTACCCTGGCAAATTCTATACAGCCAGAAAGGGGTCATAGCTAAAAAATTCATGTAAGCTGTTTTAAGAATATTAAAAGCATTAGCAATTATGATTCATAGCAAATAAAGGTAGCCATTTAATTAGCAAATGGAAATTTACCACGTTATTGTCTGTCCTTTACAGAAACCTGTGGATTCCTCAGTGAGTAGCACCTAGTTGTCAGAAACAAGATGTCTAGTAACTTATATCTACTCATCTTAATCT
Source organism: Pan paniscus (assembly GCF_029289425.2). Taxonomy (NCBI): domain Eukaryota; kingdom Metazoa; phylum Chordata; class Mammalia; order Primates; family Hominidae; genus Pan; species Pan paniscus. The sequence goes on along the minus strand of NC_073267.2, from coordinate 36,971,128 downwards.
ACCTGTACCTCCTACACATAATCTAAGATACTTTATATTTATTCCCACAAAATCTAGGTTCATTTCTTCCAGCCATTTCCTCCTATAATACATTTATGCCAAATATCAGTTGAATTATCCTTTCAATAAAAAGATTTAGCAGGTTCCTGTTAAAAGATTTGGCACCTTGACACTGTGATCTTCAATAAGGTTGTGAATTCTTATCACAGCCAATCATCCTCTTATTTTCCATCCTGATGAAAAAGCTATTTTAAAATATAAAACGAAGTAAATCTCATCATATTGCCATGATGTTTTTAACTATCATATATTATAAGTTAGCATTTTCAAGAGTTCACATATAGGTTTTTTTTTTTATTTTTTTAATTTTTTTATTGAGACTGAGTCTCACTCTGTCACCCAGGCTGGAGTGCAGTGGCACAATCTTGGCTCACTGCAACCTCCACCTCCTGGGTTTAAGCAATTCTCCTGACTCAGCCTCCCATGTAGCTGGGATAACAGGCACGCACCACCACGCGTGGCTAATTTTTGTGTTTTTAGTAGAGACGGGATTTCACTGTGTTGGCCAGGTTGGTCTCAAACTCCTGACCTCATGTGATCCAGCCCACCTCAGCCTCCCAAAGTGCTGGGATTAAGGCGTGAGCCACTGCACCTGGCCCACATATAGTTTTTAAATATTTTTAAAGTGAAAACACTTTGTTTAAAACCTACTTCATAAATTGACAGGTTATTTGGAATATATGTTAAGCAGATATCTCTTTCACCAAACTAGTAAGCAATGTTGATCTATACCATGTATCATTTTATAGAACTGGCTATTAGTATATACGATAAAAGAGAATTGATCCTTTGTTTGTATACATCTATGTGTATGTGGATATATAGCTGTACACTTTTTTGTATTTCAGGAGTTACACTGTTTGTGATATGGTGTATGACCTGGTCAATCTTAGGCTCTGAAGCTCTCCCTGGTGGAAATTTATTTGGATTGTTAATTATTTTTTATAGTGCCATTATTGGGGGAAAAATTTTACAACTCATTAGAATACCTTTAGTGCCTCCACTTCCACCTCTTCTTGGTAAGTATATAATTAGCTCTCTTTTCTTTATTATTGACTATATGCAAATTTTGAACATTTTCTTGTTGAATTAGTCATAATTCAGAAATATTTCAATGTAGTATGTTTTATATAGTTTCTTCATGTGTGTATTTGCTGTATGTGTGTGTGTGTGTGTATAGCTCTTTTATAGGGCCATTTATTTCTCTCTCTGTCTACATATATACACACACAAGTTTTATCCAAAATTTATTTTTAAAATAAATTTAATATCCTTAGTACATTATTCCTGTTGCTTTATTGTTTAATAGAATCTTTAAAAATTTTAGATTCATGGAGTACATGTGCAGGTTTGGTACATGGATATATTGCATAATGGTGAGATTTGGGCTCTAGTGAACCCATCACCAAACAGTGAATACTATACCCTATAGGAAATTTTTCAACCTTAACCCTCCAACCCTCTCTCCTTTTGGACTCCCCAGTGTCTATTATTTCCATCTTTATGTCCATATGTACCCATTGTTTAGCTACCACATATAAGTGAGAACATGTGGTATTTGAGTTTTCTGTTTATGAGTTATTTCACTTAGGATAATGGTGTTCAGCTCTATCCATGTTGCTACAAAGGACATGATGCCATTCTTTTTTATGACTGCATAGTATTCCATGGTGTATATGTAACACATTTTCTTTATTTAGTCATTTAAGTTGATTCCATGTCTTTTTATTGTGAATAGTGCCACAATGAACATATGTGTGTATATGTCTTTATGGAAGAATGATTCACATGTTGAACCATCCTTGTATTTCTGGAGTAAAACCCACTTAACTATATTATCTTTTTGATGTACTATTGAATTCATTTTGCTAGTTGAGAATTTTTGCATCTATGTTCATCAGGGATATTGACCAGTAGTGTGTGTGTGTGTGTGTGTGTGTGTGTGTGTGTGTGTGTGTGTGTATGGCTTTTCCTGATTTGGGTATAATTATGATACTAGATTCATAGAATGTGTTAGAGAGGGAGTCCCTCCTTGATTTTTTTGGATTAAGTTTCAGTCACCTTTGACCCTGAACTAGTATTCTAGTGGATTGTACAATGACCCTGAACTAGTGGATTGTACAATGAATAAATGAATGAATATAAATTATTGCAAAATAAAATTTTGTTAAGTATATGATAACCATACAAATGCAAGACAATAAACAATGTGATGTGAAAACTCTCAGCCAGCCTACCATATTTGTGTTTGTTTTTGAACTGTATAGTGGGAGGAGGTGCTCCTTACAATTTTCACTTTGTAAACATTTATTCTTTGATTTTAACCATCACTGCTATAACCACCATCACTCGTGGATTCATCAAAAATTAAGTAAAGAATTATCTTATTTATTTTATAAAACTTTGTAAAATGTATGTAGAGCTCACATTTATTTCATTGTTTAATACTAGAAGTGTTTTGGATCTTTATTGAGAAGTTTGATGATGTTTTGTGACCAGAAATATGCTGTAGGAAATTGACTCTTGTTTATATCATTTAGCCTATGCTAAAATTGGTTTTATTATATACCATTTTACTCAAAGTTGCCATTTCCAATCACCTATCGACGATGTTAAGTGAGAACTTACTGTATTCAAATATATCTAAATATTCAGTACAGTGGGCCAGGCATGGTGGCTCATGCCCATAATCCCAGCACTTTGGGAGGCCAAGGCAGGAGGATCACCTGAGCCCAGGAGTTCAAAACCAGCCTGGGCAACATAGCAGACCTTGTCTTTACAAAATATTAAAAAATTTTCTGGGTCTCAGCTACTCAGGAGGCTAAGGCAAGAGGATCACTTGAGCTCAGGAGGTTAAGCCTACAGTGAGCCATGTTTGCATCACTGCACTCACCTTGGGCAACAGAATGAGACCCTGTCCCCAAAAATAAATATATATTCAGTACACTGTCAGTAGAGATAATCTCTACATCTTATCTCTGCTGTCCCTTCTGTATCCACAGTTTTCTTACAGCACCTTCTAAGTATTTATTGAATCATTTTCCTCCGCTCCAAACTTTCTCTTTTGCTCTAGCTTAGGCTATTGGTTTCCAACTTTTGCGTGGACTGTGACAGAGCCTTCAGTTTGGTCTCTGTCTCCAGTTTTATCCCTAACTAAGTCACCAAGACCCTCATACAAAAATCGCAAGACTCATTATATTACTTCCTGCCTAAAACCTTCCCATGGTGCCTTACTTTGCCAAAGTGGGGGGAGACCTTTCTATGATCTGGCCCACCAAGCTCATTCTCCTCCCTCCTTTCCTTGCCCTGTGTGTTCCAGCAACACTAAATTACTTGTTGAACCCCATTTAGGTGTATTGTTTCTTATCGCCATTCCTTTATTCATGCTGCCTTCTCTACTTGCTTGTAACCTGCCCTTTACCAAAATAATGAGAGACATAGTGCATTAGAAAATAAAGTAAACATTTCTGTTTTCTTTCTCAGAAAAATGAACTGTCATGTATGTTTATTTTCTTTCTTTTAAGGGATGTTACTGGCTGGATTTACAATTAGGAATGTTCCATTCATCAGTGAACATGTCCATGTTCCTAACGCATGGTCTTCAATTTTAAGAAGCATTGCTCTTAACATTATTCTAATACAAGCTGGGCTTGGACTCGATCCACAGGTAGATTTACAATTACAAATCGAGTAAGGTTATTTCAAATATTAGAGGATGGTGAGAAAGAAAAAGAAGCAAAAATTTTATTTACCTGTTCCAAGTGGAGTCTGTAAACAAACCTAAGATAAAGAAAAAAAGGCCGGGCATGATGGCTCATGCCTGTAATCTACAAAAATTAGCCGTGCATGGTGGCATTTACCTGGTAATCCCAGCTACTCGGGAGGCTGAGGCAAGAGAATCGCTTGAACCTGAGTGACAGAGGTTGCAGTGAGCTGAGATAGTGCCACTGCAATCCAGCCTGGGGGACAGAGTGAGACTCCGTCTCAAAAAACAAAACAAAACAAAACAAACAAACGTTTTATAAGAAAAACCTTATACAATTCTTTTTCTTTTTTTAGGGAGATTAAGGATTTCAGTAATTTTTATGACGTTTTCTCTACAGGATTATGTTCCTGATTATCTTTGCATTATTGTAAAATCTAATCTTTTAAAGCATTTCTTAAAATATTACATTCTAGGGATCATAAATCCCATCTATAAGAAGATGACTATTCATGAATATGACAGCCACTCAAATAAATGTGGCAAATGTGGTTTAATAGAAATAGCTCAAGAGCATAAATAATTATTGCCAATGAGATTATATTCTCCAGCAGAAACTATGAACCAAGGAGAAAATTGAAAAGTTCTCCCTTTTAAAATGAATTATGCAGTTTTTAAGTTATTTTCTTTGGCATGTTAGTATTGTATTTATACTTATTAAGTTAATCAAAGAGTTCATATCAAAAAGTTAATGGGAAAACACTACTAGGACACTATTATTATACTATGTATTAGGAAGGTTCAGGAAGGTAGCATTAGCTATTTAATCACAGTAAAATTGATATTTTAATAATTAAAATACAATAATATTTTATAAAAGATGAAATTGTTTATAATCCAACCTATGATGACATATAAAATATAATAGAGTTCAAAGTCCAGTGGGACAATCTGTTGAAATGAGATTTTGTTTAGTGAAAGCTTCTTATGAAAAAAGACTTTATAGTCCAACATTTGTTAAAATAATTTTCTTGTTGGCCATTGTAAATGCATCAAATGTGACTGTTTTGTGTTTCAGGCTTTGAGACATTTGAAGGTGGTTTGTTTCAGATTGGCTGTAGGTCCATGCCTCATGGAGGCAAGTGCTGCTGCTGTTTTTTCCCACTTCATTATGAAATTTCCCTGGCAATGGGCAATTCTATTAGGGTAATTTCTTTCTCATTTTTTCTTATGAAAATATTCAATTAAGGATGCTTGTTTAAAACTGTTAAAACATTCAGAATATTGTATAGAAAATCTCTATTAAAATTCATTTCACAGTGTTAAAATCCTTGGAAAGCAGTTGATTAAAAGCAGAGAATGTCCCAAATTGCACGAAATTTTTTTAACAAACATTCATAGCCCCAAATGTTTATCATAAAGAAAATTCACGTGATCAATTTATTCCTTTTCATCTATATTATAACGTATCTGTATGTTTTAGTCTATCTAATGGCCTCTTCCTCATAGCTATATGTAAATACAGTTGCACATTTCATATATATGTATGTGTGTGTATATATATATTTGAGAAACATTTTATATAGACATAGGTGTATAAATATAAACTCTCCCATTTTAAAGAAAGCAAGCAAACAAAAACTCTTGCCGTATATCCAATGCCCCATCCATCTTTATCTACCATCCATTTATCTTATGTTTGAATTCCTCAAAATAAGTCTATAGCTACTGTCTCTAGATCCTAACTCCTTTTCATTTCTTAATTCATCAACTTTTGTCTCTGCTTATCCATTCCAATGACACTCATAGCAAAGTTCATCCATTACATAGTTACTACAAAATCCAGTGAATTTTTAAATTAATGTTTATGATTAAATACTCAAATGCACTTTTATTTTAAAAATTAGAACTTTATAAATAAAGGAGGAATGACCTTAAACTATGCCTTCAAATCATAATGCCCATAACTCTACCCAAAGTGACAACTCTTAGGAGTTTTTTTCTTCTCCAATTTTTATTTTGGCTCAAGGGGTACATGAGCAGGCTTGTTATATGGCTAAATTGCATGTCACAGGGGTTTGGTATGCAGATTATTTTGTCACCCAGGTTGTAAGTATAATACCCAATAGGTAGTTTTTCTATTCTCCCCCTCCTTCCACCCTCCACCCTCAAATTCACCTAGTGATGATTGTTCCCTTCTTTCTGTCCATGTGTACTCAGTGTTTAGCTCCCACTTATAAGTGAGAATATGGGATATTTGGTTTCCTGTTCCTGTGTTAATTCACTTTGCATAATGGCCTCAACTCCATCCACGTTGCTCCAAAGGACATGATCTCGTTCTTTCTTATGGCTGTGTATTATTCTATGGTGTATATGTGCCACATTTTCTTTATCTAGTTCACCATTGATGGGCATTTAGGTTGATCTCATGTCTTTTTTATTTTTTTCATTAGTTTTTAAGGAACAGGTGGTGTTTGTTTACATGGAAAATATTTGTAGTGGTAATTTCTGAGATTTTGGTGCACCCATCACCAGAGCAGTGTACACTGCACCCAAGGTGTAGTCTTTTATCCCTCACCCTCCTCCTACTCTTCCCCCTAAGTCCCCAAAGTCCATTGTATCATTCTTATGCTTTTGCATCCTCATAGCATAACTCCCACTTATAAGTCAGAACATACAATGTTTGGTTTTTTCATTCCTGAATTACTTCACTTAGAATAATGGTGTCCGACTCCTTCCAGGCTGCTGTGAATGCCATTATTTCATTCCTTTTTATAGCTGAGTAGTATTCCGTCCATGGTCTGTGTGTGTATATATATACACACATACACATATATACACACATATATATGTGTATATGCACATATATACATATATACACATATATGTGTGTATATACACACATATATATACACCACATTTTCTCTATGCATTCATTGATTGATGGGCATTTGAGCTAGTTCCATATCTTTCACAATTGCAAATTGTGCTGCAAAAAACGTGTGTGCAAGTGTTTTTCTCATATAATGACTTCTTTTCCTCTGGGTAGATACCCAGTAGTGGGATTGCTAGATCAAATGGTAGATCTACTTTTAATTATTTAAGAAATCTTCGTACTCTTTTCCATAGTGGTTGTACTAGTTTACATTCCCCCCAGCAGTGTAAAAGTGTTCCCTTTTTACCACACCCATGGCAACATCAATTTTTTTTTAATTTTTTGATTATGGCTCTTCTTGGAGGAGTGAGATGGTATCGCATTTTGGTTTTGTTTGAATTTCCCTGATAATTAGTGATATTGAGGATTTTTTCATGTTTCTTGGCCATTTATATCTTCTTTTGGGAAGTGTCTATTCATGTCCTTAGCACACTTTTTGATAGGATAATTTGGTTTTTTCTTGCTGATTTGAGTTCCTTATAGATTTTGGATATTAGTACTTTGTTGGATGCATAGTTTGTAAAGATTTTCTCCCACTCTATAGGTTGTCTTTTTACTCTGCTGATTATTTCTTTTGCTGTGTAGAAGCTTCTTAGTTTAATTAAGTCCCATCTATTTATCTTTGTTTTTGTTGCCTTTGCTTTTGGGTTCTTGGTCATGAAGTCTTTGCCTAAGCAAATGTCTAGAAGGGTATTTCCAATGTTACCTTCTAGAATTTTTATAGTTTCAGGTGTTAGATTTAAGTCTTTGATCCATCTTGAGTTGATTTTTGTATAAGGTGAGAGATGAGGATACAGTTTCATTCTTCTACATATGGCTTGCCAATTATCCCAGCACCATTTGTTGAATATGGTGTCCTTTCCCAACTTTATGTTTTTGTTTCCTTTGTTAAAGATCAGTTGGCTTAAGTATTTGGCTTGATTTCTCGGTTCTCTATTCAGTTCCATTAGTCTATGTACCTATTTTTATACCAGTATTATGCTGCTTTGGTGACTATAGCCTTATAATATAGCTTGAAGTCAAGCAATGTGATGCATCCACATTTGTTCTTTTTGCTTAGTCTTGCTTTCATTATGCAGACTATTTTTGGCTTCCACATGAATTTTAGGATTGCTTTTTCTAGCTCGGGGAAGAATGATGATGTAGATTGCTTTTGGCAGTATGGTCATTTTCACAATATTGATTCTACCTATCCATGAGCATGTGATGTGTTTTTATTTGTTTGTGTCATCTATGATTTCTTTCTGCAGTGCTTTGTAGTTTTCACTGTAGAGGTCTTTCACCTCCTTGGTTAGGTATATTCCTAAGTTGGTTTGCTTGGGGTTTTTTTCTTTGGTTTTGTTTGTTTGTTTTGGTTTTTTTGTAGCTGTTTTAAAAGGGGTTGAGATCTTGATTTAATTCTCAGCTCAGTCACCGTCGGTGTATACCAGTGCTACTGATTTGTGTACATTGATGTTGTATCCTGAAACATTACTGAACTCATTTATCAGATCTAGGAGCTTTTTGGATGAGTCTTTAGGGTTTTCTCATTATATGATCATGTCATCAGGAACAGCAACACTTTGACTTCCTCTTTACTGATTTAGATGCCCTTTATTTCTTTGTCTTGTCTGATTGCTCTGGCTAGGACCTCCAGTACTATGTTGAATAGAAGTGGTGAAAGTGGGCATCCTTGTCTTGTTCCAGTTCTCAGGGGAATGCTTTCAACTTTTCCCCATTCAGTATAATGTTGGCTGTGGGTTTTTCTTTCTTTCTCTTTCTGTATTTTTTTTTTGAGATGGAGTCTTGCTCTGTTGCCCAGGCTAGAGTGCAATGGCCCAATCTCAGCCCACTGCAACCTCTGCCTCCCAGGTTCAAGCAATTCTCATGCCTCAGCCTTCCAAAGACCTGGGAGTAGCTCCCCAAACTCGCCGGCATCTATTACTTTTTGACTTTTTAATAATAAGCATTCTGCCTTCTGTGAGGTTGTATCTCATTGCACTTTTGTTTTGTATTTCTCCAATGATTAGTGATGTTGAATATTTTTTCGTATACTTGTTGACTACGTGTTTGTCTTCTTTTGAGAAGTGTCTTGTCCTGTCCTTTGCGCATTTAATGGGGTTGTTAGATTTTTGCTTGTTGATTTTTCTAAGTTCTTTTTGGATTCTGGATATTAGACTTTTGTCGAATGCATGGTTTGCAAATATTTTCTCCCATTGCATAGGTTGTTTGTTGATGATTTCTTTTGCTGTGCAGAAGCCCTTTAGTTTAATTAGGTCCCATTTGTCAATTTTTGTTTTTGTTGTAATTGCTTTTGGCATCTTTGTCATAAAGTGTTTTCCAGAATTGAAATTTCCTAGGATATGTCCAGAATGGCCTGTATCCAGAATGGTATTTCTTAGGCTATCTTCCAGGGTTTTTATAGTTTTGGGTTTTACACTTAAGTCTTTAATCTACCTTGAGTTGATTTTTGTAAACGGTGAAACGTATGGAGTCCAGTTTCAATTTTCTGCATACGGCTAGCCAGTTATCCCAGCACAATTTCCAAGTAGGGATTCCCTTCCCCATTGCTTGTTTTTGTCACGTTTGTTGAAGAGTAGATGGCTATAGGTGTGTGGCTTTATTTCTGCGTTCTGTAACCTGTTCCACTGGTCTATGTCTGTTTTTGAGTTCCTTATAGATTCTGGATATTAGTACTTTGCTGGATGCATAGTTTGTAAAGATTTTCTCCCACTGTATAGGTTGTCTTTTTACTCTGCTGATTATTTATTTTGCTGAGCATAATCATGCTGTTTTGCTTACTGTAGCATTGTAGTACCGTTCGAAGTCAGGTAGTGTGACGCTTTTGACTTTGTTCTTTTTGCTTAGGATTGCTTTGGCTATTTGTGCTTTTTTTTTTTTTTGGCTCCAAATGAATTTTAGAATGCTTTTTTTTAATCCTGTGAAAAATGTCATTGGTGATATGATAAGAATAGCATTGACTCTGTAAATAGCCTTAGACAGTATGGCCATTTTAACAATATTGCTTCTTCCTATCTGTGATCATGGGATGTTTTCCTTTTGTTTCTGTTGTCTCTGATTCTTTGAGCACTCGTTTGTAATTTTCATTTTAGAGATTTTTCAGCTCCCTGCTTAGCTGTATTCCAAGGTATTTTGTAGTTTTTTTGTGGCTACTGTGAATGGGATTGCATTCTTGATTTGGCTGTCAGCTTGGATGTTGTTGGTGTATAGAAATGCTACAGATTTTTGTACATTGATTTTTGTATCCTGAAACTTTGCTGAAGTCATTTGTCAGATCTGGGAGCTCTCGAGAGGCTACTATGGGGTTTTCTTGGTATAAAAGTGTTTCACCTATGAAGAGGCATAGTTTGACTTCCATTCTTCCTATTTAGATGTCTGTGTTTCTTTCTCTTGCCTAATTGCACTGGCTAGGACATCCAGCACTATGTTGAATAGGAGTAGTGAGAGTGGGCATCCTTGTCTTGTTCCAGTTCTCAAAGGGAATATTCCAGCTTTTTCCCATTCAGTATGAAGTTGGCTGTGGGTTTGTCATAAATGGCTTCAATTATTTTGAGGTATGCTCCTTCAGTAACTCATTTGTTGAGGGTTTATATCAAGAAGGGATGTTTTTATTTTTGGTTCTATTTTATGATGAATCACATTGATTGGTTTGTATATCTTGAACCAAACTTGCATCCCAGCAATAAAGCTTACTTGATCATAGTGGACTAGCTTTTTGATATGCTGCTGGATTCAGTTGGCTTGTATTTTGTTGAGGATTTTTGCATCTATGATCATCAGTGATAACTGTCCTGAAGTTTTCTTTTTTGTTGTGTCTCTGCCAGGTTTTCATATCTGAATGATGCTGACCTCATAAAATGAGTTAGGGAGGGATCCTTCCTCCTCATTTTTTTCAGAATAATTTCAGTAGCATTGGTACCAGCTCTTCTTTACACTTCTGGTAGAATTTGTCTGTGAATCTGTTGGGTCCTGGGCTTGCTTTTTTTTTTTTTTTTTTTTTTGGCTCAGAGACTTTTTATTACTCATTCAGTTTCAGAACTCATTTTTGGTTTGTTTAGGATTTCAGTTTCCTCCTAGTTCAATCTTGGGAGGTTGTATGTTTCCAGAAATTTACCCATTTCTTGTAGGTGTTCCACTTTGTTTGCATAAACATGTTCATCTTAGTCTCTGAGAGTTTTTTGTATTTCTGTGTGGTTGGCGGTAATGTCCACTTTACCATTTCTGATTGTGTTTTTTGTATCTTCTCTTTTTTTTTCCTTATTGGTCTAGCTAGTGACCTATCAAATTTATTTATTCTTTTGAAGAACCAGCTTTTAGTTTCATTTATCTTTTGTATGGCTTTTCATGACTCAATTTCATTCCATTCTGCTCTGATTTTGGTTATTTATTTTCTTCTGCTAGCTTTGGGTTGGTTTCCTCTTGTTTTTCTGTTTCCTTTAGGTATGATATTAGGTTGTTAATTTAAGATCCTTCTAACTTTTCAATATGGGCATTTAGCACGATAAACTTTTCCCTTAACACTGCTTTGCCTGTGTCTTAGAGAGCCTAGAATATTGTATCTTTGTTTTAATTAGTTTCAAAGAATATATTGGTTTCTGCCTTAATTTCATTGTTTACCCAAAAGTCATTCAGGCACAGGTTGTTTAATTTCCATGTAATTGTATGGTTTTGAGAGTTCTTCTTAGTGTTGACTTCTATTTTTGCTACACTGAGCGGTCCAAGAGTGTGGTTGGCATGATTTCAGGGGCTTCTTTTAATTTATTGAAAATAATTTTAGACTGATAGTGTGATCAATTTTACAATATATGCCATGTACAGATGAGAGGAAGATATATTCTGTTGTTTTTGGGTGGAGTGTTCTGTAGATGGCTGTTAGGTCCATTTAGCCAAATGTTGACTTCAAGTCCTGAATATCTTTGTGCATTTTCTGTCTCTATGATCTGTCTAGTACCATCAGTGAGATGTTGAAGTCTCCCACTATTATTCTGTGGTTATCTAAGTCTCTCTGTAGGTCTCTATGAACTTGTTTTACAAATGTGAATGCTCCAGTTTTGAGCACATTTATCTTTCAGACAGTTAAGTCTTCTTGTTGAATTGAACCCTTTATCGTTACGTAGTGCCCTTCTTTGTCTTTTTGATTGTTGTTGGTTTAAAGTCTATTTTGTCTGAATTAGAATAACAATGCTTACCCTTTTTTGTTTTGCATTTGCTTGGTAGATTTTTTTCCATCCTTTTACTTCAAGCCAATGGGTATTGTTGCATATGAGCTGGGTCTCTTGACAACAGATACAGTTGGGCTTTGCTTCTTTATCCAACTTGCCATTCTGTGAGTTTTAAGCAGGGCATTTATACTGTTTACATTCACAGTTAATATTGGTATTTATAGCTTTGGTCCTGCCATTATGTTGTTAGCTGGTTATTATGCAGACTTGATTGTGTAGTTACTTTACAACGTCAATGGTCTATGTACTTAAATGTATTTTTGTGGTGGCCGTTAACAGTCTTTCACTTCCACGCTTAGCACTCCCTTAAGGACCTCTTGTAGGGCATGTCTGGTGGTAACAGATTCCGTTAGCATTTGTTTGTCTGAAAAGGATCTTACTTCTCCTTCACATATGAAGTTTAGTTTGGCTGGATATTAAGTTCTTGGTTGAATTTTTTTTTTTTTTTTGCAACAGAGTCTTGCTCTGTCCCCAGGCTGGAGTGCAGTGGTGCTATCTCAGCTCACTGCAACCTCCACCTCCTGGGTTAAGTGATTCTCTTGCCTCAGCCTCCCGAGTAGCTGGGACTACAGACATGCACCACCATGCCCAGCTAATTTTTGTATTTTTATTAGAGATGAGATTTCACCATGTTGGCCAGGATGGTCTTGATCTCTTGACCTTGTGTTCTGCCCCCCTCAGCCTCCCAAAGTGCTGGGATTACAGGCATGAGCCACCATACCCGGCCAAGTTTTTTTTTTTTTTTTTTTTTTTTAAGAATGCTGAAGGCCGGGCGTGGTGGCTCACACCTGTAATCCCAGCACTTTGAGAGGCCGAGGTGGGCAGATCACGAGGTCAGGAATTTGAGACCACCTTGGCCAATATGGTGAAATCCTGTCTCTACTAAAATTACAAAAAATTGCCAGGTGTTGTGGTGTGCACCTGTAGTCCCAGCTACTTGGGAGGCTGAGGGAGAAGAATTGCTTGAACCCGGGAAGTGGAGGTTGCAGTGAGCCGAGATAGCACCAGTGCACTCCAGCCTGGGCAACAGAGTGAGACTCCGTCTCGAAAAAAAAAAAAAGAATGCTGAATATAGGCCCCCAATTTCTTTTGGATTGTAGAGTATCTTATAGTTCTTATAGTTCCACTGTTAGCCTGATGGGATTCCCTTTGTATGTGACCTGCCCCTTCACTTTAGCTGCCTTTCATATTTTTTTATTTCATGTTGACCTTGGGGAATCTGATGACTCTCTGTCTTGGGGATGGTCATCTTGTATAGTATCTCACAGGATTCTCTGCATTTCCTGGATTTAAATGGTGACTTCTCTAGCAAGATTTGGGAAATTTTTGTGGGCAGTATCCTCAAATATGTTTTCCAACTTGCTTGTTCTTTCTCCCTTTCTTTGAGTGATGCCTTGAGTCATATGTTTGGTCTCTTTACATAATCTCAGATTTCTCAGAGGTTTTGTTCATTCTTTTTTGTTGTTTATTTTCATATGACTGAGTTGATTCAAAGAAGTGGTCTTTGAGATCTGGGATTCTTTCCTCAGCTTGGTCTGTTCTACTGTTAGTACTTGTTACTGCATTATGAAATTCTTGAGGTGCATTTTTCAGCTCTATCAGTTTAGTTTGGTTCTTTCTTAAAATGCCTATTTCATCTTTCAGCTTTTATGTCATCTTATTGGATTCCTTAGATTATTTGGATTGGATTTTGACTTTCTTCTGAATCTCAATGATCTTTGTTTCTATCCAGATTCTGAAATCTATGTCTGTCATTTAGTCCTGGTTAACAACCATTTTTGGAGAGTTAGTATGATTGCTTGAAGACAGGAAGACATTCTGGCTTTTTACATTGCCAGAGTTCTTGCACTGGTTCTTTCACATCTGTGTGGGCTAAGGTTCCTTTAATGTTTTGACTCACTGTCCTTTGGATGGAGTTTTTTCCTTTTTTATATTCTTTAATGCCCTTGAGGGTTTGACTGTGGCACAAGGTAGTTTCAGTCAAATGGCTTCATTTCTGGAAGATTTCAGGGGGCAAAGGCTCAGCTCAGCACTCCTGAACTGCATGCTCTAACTTTGCAAGTCTGGTACCATACCCACAGATTTGTTGTCTGGCCCTTCAATGTTAAGCACTAAGGTGTTCCCAGTCCACTGGCAACAACACTCTGATGGGGTGTGCCAGCCAAAGTGCTTCACTGTAGTGATTGTAGCAAGGTCCCCACTCACACATATGTGCCAGCAGCAGCAGCACACAGCAGTTATGCATGTGTTGGCAGGGGTGCAGTGCCGGCAGGAGTGGGATGGGGGTGTTCTGCATACTTGCACGTGCCAGCCGGGGCAATGGTGCTGTGGGGTGCACTCATGTGCCGCTGGAGACAGAGTGGCAGCATCTTCATGAATTTTATGTTATCATTCTAGAGCTTTAAAAATAATGTTCTGGACTTCTAACAAATGTATTTGTGAACCCAGAGAAAAAAAGAGTATTATTTTGTGCATTTTTATGTAATCATACCCAAGAAAATTTTACTTTACAATTTGTTCTTTTCACTCAACAATAGTCTCGAGGTTTATCCATCTCAAGATGGATACACATGTAGTTTATTCCTTTTAATTGTATAAGATTACATTGTATGTCAACAGCAGATTTTATTTACAATGTTATAACAAAAATAGCATTTTATTTGTCTCATTTTACATAAATATAAGTTTGTCTAGAATAGTTACCTGGGTTACATGCATTTTTAGTTTGATATATACAGCCAAAATCCTTTCGGTATGGCCACTTTAATTTGCCCTAATACCAGTAGCTTATGAGCATACCTGTTGTTCTTGAAAATCCTTGCAAATCCTTGATATTATTAAATTTCATAATGTTTTCCAGTCTGATAATTGAAAAAATGGCATATTTTTGTTATTTTAATTTGCATTTCTGTGATTATTCACAAGCTTGAATATCTTTTATATATGTGTTGTCCTTCAGCTTTTCCTTATCTGTAACTAGCCTGTTCATATCTTTGTCCATTTTTTTGTTGAGTTGGTCTTCTTTATTAATTATATCTGTTATATGCATTTGTAAATTATATGTACTGCAAATATCAGTAGATATTTAATTTTGTTTGTGATGATTTTTTTCACTCTAAGAAGTGTATTTTGTTATTTTCAACAGACAGAATTGCCAATACACAACACCGTTCACTTGACTTTGAAAATGAAAAAGAGAAAAAGGGGGAGAAAGAGCAGAATTGCTTTTGAAGTAGTACTTTATTATAGTACTTTTGAAGTTGCTTTTGAAGTACTACTTTAATATAATTGAATGTATCAAAATCTCTTTTTATGTCTAATGCCTTTGTATGTATCAAAATCTCTTTTTATGTCTAATGCCTTTGTATGTATCATTCAAAAGGTCCTTTTTACCTCATGGTCACAAATATATTATTCTACATCTTTTTGTTGTTGTTGTTCAGAGCCTTGCTGTCACCCAGGCTGTAGTGCAGTGGCATGATCTCAGCTCACTGCAACCTCCACCTCCCAGGTTCAAGTGATTCTCCTGCCTCAACCTCCCAAGTAGCTGGGACTACAGGCATGCACCACTGCACCCAGCTATTGGTTTTGCCATGTTGGCCAGGCTGGTCTCAGATTCCTGATCTGTCTGCCTCAGCCTCCCAAAGTGCTGGGATTACAGGTGTGAGCCATCACGCCTAGCCCACTACATTTTCTTATTACTACTTTTCCTTTTGAGCGTTTAACATTTATTATGTGTAAGGATCTATCTATATTCCTTTCCACATAAATAGTTATCTCAACACCATTTGTGAAAGATTTCTTTCTTTCTCCCACTGATTTAAAATACCAATTTATGATGTAACAAATCCCATAGATTTGTTTCCACACTTTGTATTCTCTTTTCTCCCAATTTATTTTGTCTATTTATATGTCACTATTATTCAGTTTTAACTATTTCACCTTTACAAAAACAGTGTCTGGTTTTCTTAAGTTTACTTGATCTTTCATTCTAAGATCTTATTCTTCCAAATGAATTTTATAATCAGCTTGTCAAGCTCAGTAAAAGTCCCTGCAAAGATTTTGATTGGTGTATCTCTGATTAATTCATTTGGGGGAGAGATTACATCTTTATATTATTGAGGCTTTGGCTGGGCATGGTGGCTCACACCTATAATCCCAGCACTTTGGGAGGCCAAGGCAGGCATATCACTTGAGGTCAGGAGTTCAAGACCAGCCTGGCCAAAATGGTGAAACACTGTATCTACTGAAAACACAAAAACTAGCCAGGCGTGGTGTTGGGCAATGGTAAAATTGAGGCTTTTTAGTTCACACTTGTGAAATGTCTCTCTAAGTATTCAAGGTATTATCTTAATTATTATATTATTATATTCACAATTTTTATAAAAGTATAGACTGTCTTCACAGTTTTGTTCTTAGATACTTTGTGTTTTAAAATTAAAAATTTAAAAATTAATTTTTTAAAAAAATTAATTTCTTTTTAATTTTTTAATTTAATTTTTAATTTTTGCCAAATTAAAAGAGGCAAAATGAGAAAAAGTTCTGGGGTTATGGATTGGCACAGACCTACTGAGAAGGAGAAAGCCTAGCACTTGATATATAGTAGGCACACAATAAAAGATTGTAAGATGAATTTGTTGAATGAAAGAAAATTGGAATTTGGGAGCTCAGAGGTTATGGGCAAAAGTTGACATACCCTATCTCTGAAGGAAACATTTCCACCTAGAAAATGAGATGGCACAGAGCTGTTAGGTCCAGCGTGAGAAGTTCAAGATGTCAGAGGTAATGTGGATTCAATAAGTGTTGCATAGACATCCCTGGAGGTAGAGAAGGGAAGTTGCTCTCTGCACAGGAGTATCCCAGTATCCCAAATCACCTTGAAGAGGCTAAAGGATGCTCTGAGCTGTGTGAGACATGGCTGGAACCTTCTTAATAATGATAGTGGCAGATGATAAGGAAAACAAAATGAGTTCTTCCTGGCCGGGCACAGTGGCACACGCCTGTAATCCCAGCACTGTGGGAGGTCGAGGTGGGCAGATCACTTGCAGCCAGGAGTTCGAGGCCAGCCTGGCCAACATGGCAAAACCCTGTCTCCACTAAAAATACAAAAATTAGCCCAAACATAGTGGCCTGCCCCTGCACCTGTAGTCCCAGCTACTTGGGAGGCTGAAGCAGGAGAATCACTTGAACCCTGGAGGTGGAGGTTGCAAAGAACTGGGATCGTGCCACAGCACTCCAGCCTGGGTGGCAGAGCAAGACTCTGTCTCAAAAAAAAAAAAAAAGATTCTTCCTTTATGCCAGGCTCTGTTTTAAGCTCTTTAAATGTAAGACAACCCTTTGACCCAGGCACCACTATCGGTCCTATGTTTCAGATGGCATATTTTATGGCAGGTAGGATTCCAAGACAACCCCAGTGACCTCCGCTTTCTAGTGTTATGTCTTGGTGATCCCCTCTCATTCCATGTGGTAGGAACTGTGACTTCCTCTTGCCAACAGAATACAGCAAAGGTGATGGATAGGATGTCACTGGCTTGATTGAATTATATTGTATGGCAAAGGTGATGGGATATCATGGCCCTCACTATCTTACTACGTATATGACTCTGAGAACACTCATTTTCATTATCCTGTTGTCCTCGAAGAAGCAAGCCACCGTGAGTTCTACAGCCACAAGAAAATGAATTCTGCCAGCAATCCGAATGAACCTGGAGGCTGATTTTTCTCTACTCAAACCTCTAGATGAGAACACAGACCAACTGATGCCTCATTGACAGCCTCATAGGACTCTGAGCAGAAGAGGCAGCTAAGCCTGTCTAGACTCCTGATCCGTGAAAACCTGAGATAATAAATATATGTCGTTTTAAGCTGCTAAGTGTATGATAACTTGTAACATGGCAATGAAAAACAAATTCATCTTTTGTCAAAGAATTAGAGCAATGTACTAGGTTCTGTAATTTAGATAATTCAGTGCTCTCCCAAGAGGATCAGTCTAGGGCAGGAGAGGTGAAAGTATGATTCGAGGTCCCCCTCCTGGCATGGAACTGCCCGTGTCCAAAAAGTCTCTACTTTCTAATTTCCCCACGATGCCTTTGATAAGGTTGGAGCTCCTTACCCTATTTGATTGTCCTGAAAGTAAGATACTTACTTATTTATCTGTTATTTCCTCTGAAATGTAAGCTCAGGGAGGGCAGGGACAAAATCTAGCACCTCCAGTATCTAGCCCAGTGCATGGGTTCAATAAATATTTGTTAAATGAATATATGAATGTATGAATAGCTGACTGCATACCATCAATCAAGGTAAAAGATTAAGTGACTAAGAGCAAGCAAACTGAGAAGTTAAATGACTTGCTCAAGTTATCACAACTACAAAATGGTAGGAAAAGGCAGGATCTAAATCTTGGAAGGGTCAATACTTTAGATCAGGGGTCTGCAAACTACAGCCTGCAGGCAAAATCCACCCCATCACCCATTTTTGTATGGACCATGTGATAATGATAGTTTTCACATTTTCAAATACTTGAAAAAAAAACCCAAAGTAATATTTTAAGACATGTGAAAATTACATGAAATTCAAATTCAGTGCCCGTAAATAGAGTTTTATTGACACACAGTCCCAACCACATTTACTTGTTTACCTACTGTCCGTGGCTGCTTTCATGCCACAGTGGTAGAGCTGAGTCCTTTCCTCAAAGACCATTTGACTCACAAAGCCTAAAACATTTACTTACGTGGCCCTTTACTGAAGAAGTTGCCTCTGGAGTGAGACCATCTGGATTCAACCCTATCTCCCTCACTTCTCTCCTCTATAATCTTGGCAGGTCAGTTAAATGTTTTGTTTTCTCATCTGTAAAATGAAGATTAAAAAGTTCACCTAACTCGTACGTGGTAGTGAGGATCACCTACCACACATGTAAAAGTCCCAACAAATGTTCGTCACCACAATAGTCACATCAGTGTGCCATATCACATCCAAGTCACGTTGTGAAAATGTAACTTGTAAGAGAAATGTTACAGTTGAATATCTGATGTTTATTGATGCTTTTTGATTATTACAGTTAAGATGCTGGTAACCAGAGTAGGCCGGGAGCGGTGGCTCACGCCTGTAATCCCAGCACTTTGGGAGGCTGAGACGGGTGGTCACTTGAGGTCAGGAGTTTGAGACCAGCCTGGCCAACATAATGAAACCCTGTCTGTACTAAAAATACAAAAATTAGCTGGGTGTGGTGGTGCACACCTGTAATCTCAGCTACTCAGGAGGCTGAGGCAGGAGAATTACTTGAACCGGGGAGGCGGAGGTTGCAGTGAGCTGAGATCACACCAATGCACTCCAGCCTGGAAAACAGAGTGAGACTCCATCTCAAAAAAAAAGAAAAAAAAAAAAGAAAGAGAGAGAGAGAAGGAAGGAAGGAAGGAAGGAAGGGACAGAGGGAGGGAGGGAGGGAGAAAGGAAGGAAGGAAGAAAGGAAGGAAGGAAGGAAGAAAGGAAGGAAGATAGATAGATTCTGGTGACTGGAATGTATAAACTTTGTGTTCATTGAACCACTATTCTCTGCCAATTCCTGCCAAACAGAATAGTACCTTTCCCAGGCTTATTTGTGTATACATGTGTATGCATGCTTGCACGTAGCACTTGTTGCACTTGGTGGTCAGTTCACCCCGTGGCAAAATGCCACACTCTGAAATTCTCATTACTGGATAACTTTGGAAATTTGGACTCACATATGGGACGAATTTCCAGACCCTAATACATGTCCTAGGAGCCAAACTTCATATGATTCTCCTCTGGGGGAGAGTCAGAGAGAGGATAGATAGTTCTGCCTATAAATACAGTAAAATTATTTTTCTTCCACCAACCTCGTGATACCTGAAATGCTTCTATTGTATATTCATTACTGAGTTCTCAAGTTATTTTCATTTCTAAAAATATTCTAACAACCTGAAGAGTGCCAAGTATTTTGTAGACACGTATTTCACCTCAAAGCTGAGCATGATTGTACAGAAATGTTATGCTAGTGGGTGGTCCAGTGAAAGGCAAATATCTCAGAGAGATGAACTCTCCTCAGGAATTTCATCTTCCTTTCTCTCCATGGGGCCCTGAGGATGAGTTACATTTTCAGAAGAAAATAACGAAAGGCAGAGAGATGCTTACTGGTGGCACCTGAGGTCTCCACCCAGAGTAGGTGACTTGTCCTTCCAGGTTGGGTTGCATGCATTACAACAAAGCTTGAGTTTCCCAAAATTTAGAGTGCATGAGAATAATCTATAGAGCATGTTAAGAATGGAGATTCCGACTGGGGGTGGTGGCTCACATCTGTAATCCCAGCACTTTGGGAAGCCAAGGAGGGAGGATCGCTTGAGTCCAGGAGTTTGAGACCAGCCTGGGCAACACAGCAAGACCCCACCTCTATAAATAATATTTTAAAAAAGAATGGAGTATCCTAACTCCAAACTCCACAGATTCTGATTAAGTAGGTTTGGTATAGAGGGTTTTTCTTCCTTTGAAAGCACCCCGGGTGATTCCGATGGTCTCTGATCCATACTTTGGGAAAATGTGACCTGGATGTGATTGGCACTCAAACTTGGCCAGTTCAACCCTACGTAGATAATGATTGGCTCATGTTTCTTTGCTGGTACTGGTGATCACGAAGGTGACCCAGCTGCACCACTGGTGAGAATCCAACTCTAGAACCATGGAACCAATTAGTCCTAGAGTTATTTCACGTCAGACTATTAAAAGTCTGGTCCTTGGGCTTTTTGATCAGATGAATATGCAATGCAGGGTCTGTACATCCGGCAATTTGTTGAAGTAGTAGGTGCCTATCTTTGGAAGTGACAGTCGTTGCCTTCTGGTCACTGTACTGTTCTCCAAAAAGACTGTCAGAAGGAAAGATTTGCTGAACTGATGAATACTGGCTTCCAAAAAGAATCCCATCCAAATGCCAGACTCTCACATCTGGAGCTAAAACAATAAGTGATAGAGGCTATAAACTTCAAAATAAAAGATTCCTTGCCCTCAGGCAGGAAGGCATTGTAAATCTCACCGAGAAGTTGAGAAGCTGGTTAAACTCATTATTTGCTGTTCAAAACTCTCCTCTTGCAGTTTTCATCCTTTGTTAAATTTATAATCTCTAAATACTTAGCCAAGATCCAAGCCTTTTGGGAGGTAGCAGCCGGAAGATTTAGAAGTTATCCAGTCCCCAGGGGTGTTAATGGTGAAATAGACTTTGGTAATACGTTCTTAATTGTCACCATAAATCAACATTGTACAATATGTTAAGTCGGCCCATGTAACTTGCTGATTGGAGAGGCTTTTCCATGCTTTGGAGACAGCTGTAACTTTGAAGAGACAAGTGGTTTGTCTCGGGGGATATGACACAATAAACATACTAATTCATTTTTGGAATATCTGCCATGCTCTTTACCCTCAGAGGAGGTACCTGATTGGTTGAGGGAAGAAGCTCCCAAGTGTTTGGGGTTGAAGTTTTAACACAGAGAGTGAAGGACATTTTTTGCCCCTGGACTGTAGTTTTTTTCTGAAATCTTTTGTACCTTAGGGATTTTTTTTCTTTAAATGTGTCCTCTGGAATCTGTCAGCCCACTTATGCAGTCTTTTAGAGTTTCTCCAAGGATACCCCAATTATTTTTTCTTTGCATACATTGCATGCATTTTCTTTCCAATCTATTCATTAAACGTTTACTGCACACCTACTAGGTGTCAGGCAGCATTCTCAGCACTGAGGCTATAGTAGAAGAAAACTCTGTACTCATGGAGGTTATATTCCAGAGGAGAACAGCAGACAACTTATTCTTGTAAATAAGAATATCAGGTTATTTAATGAAAATAATAAATGCTCTTTGATCTGAAAGAGGCTTCTCTGGATTGGGAGGTTAAATAAGTTGCATGCAAAGAGGTCAGATTTAAGGTGAGACCTTCATGAAATGGAGAAACTAGCCGTGATCTAGGGGAAGAGTGATCCAGGCAGAGGGGACAGTGAAGACAGGGGCACTAGAGTAGGAGGTAGTTTGGCATATTTGATAAACAGTATAAAAGCAAAGGTGCCTGAAGCCTATGTGAAAGGGACATTTGAAAGAGGATCAGAGAGGTGAGGAAGGTTCAAATCATAGCAGTCCAGGCAACGAGTGGTACTTGAAGCATGAAAGGAAGAAGGGTAGGGCTTTAGTGGCATGATGCAATTTTAATTTAAAACACCAGCTCATTCTGCAGAAAATGACCCATAGCAGGGCAAGTGTGGAAGCTGGGATGTCAAAGACAAGGCTCTTGCACTTTTCCAGGTAGAAGATGGGGATCAGGATGAGAGGGATAAAGATGGAGAGACGATGATGGATTTGATGGGGGTGGTTGAGCTGGCAATGGGGAGGTGAGGGAATGGAGGAATCAAGAGTGATATTCAGTTTTTGGCTTGAGCACCTGGATGAATGTTGGTGCCATTTACTGACATGGGAAAGAAAAATTGCTTTAATTTGGAGTTTTTTTGTTTGAAGTTTTATGTAGGGGGCAGGAACTCAATAGTTCTGTTTAGGCCATGTTGAGTTTGAGGTGACTAGTAGACATTGACATGGGGCTGTTGAGCCAGGGGCTCAAGGGAAAGGTCAGGTGAAAACCATGACCAACAGGCTGGGCGGTGGTTCACGCCTGTAATCCCAGCACTTTGGGAGGCTGAGGCAGGGGGATCATGAGGTCAAGAGATTGAGACCATCCTGGCTAAACATGGTGAAACCCCGTCTCTACTAAAAATACAAAAAATTAGCCGGGCATGGTGGCAGGCGCTTGTAATCCCAGCTACTGGGGAGGCTGAGACAGGAGAATCACTTCAACCCAGGAGGCAGAGGTTGCAGTGAGTCAAGATTGCACCTCTTCACTCTAGCCTGGGTGACGGAGCAAGACTCTGTCTCGAAAAAAAAAAAAAAAGAAAGTCTTCCAGCTGAAGGACAGAAAAATGACAGCTTCCATTGGCACTGACTTTATATTAGCGTAGGTGATTAGTCAAGCTCCCAGCTGGCAGGGGCATTGAGCAATTAAGCAAATAGAGTATTACAGGCCAAAAATTCAAGCTATTCATGTAGAACTTTCCAGACGCTATGCTAAGCACTTGGAAGAGGAATAGATATACACACATACGTAGTGTATGTATGTATGTGTGTGTGTATGTGTGCGTGTGTATATACGTATAATATGTATATGTATGTATCAGTATCCTTGCCATCTTGAAACATGTTGTCAACGGAGTTATAGTTGCTTTTAGGGAGTTGTCTTCAGGGTTCAAGTGACCAAGATTTGAATGCCAATCCTCAAAATTGCTAGTTCTGTGTTTTAAGTTAATTTTATTTTTTAACATTATCATACAGTAAAACTGATTTTTTCATGTACGGTTCTATGACTGTATAGGCATATATTTATATAATCACCATAATCAGAATACAGAACAGTTCCATCACCCCAGAAACCTCCGTCCTGCTATCCCAGTATTAGTCATGCTCTAATCCCCATGCCAATCCCTGTGGTCTGTTCTCTGTCACCATGGTCTTGTCTTTTCAAGAATGTCATATAAACGAAATCACACAGTAGGTAACATTTTGAGACTGGTTTCTTTCACTCAAAATGATGCCTTCGAGATTCATCTACACTGTTGTGTATATCAGTAGTTCATTCTTTTTCATTGTCGAATAGCATTTCATTGTATCGGTGTGCCACAGTTTGCTAAAGTTTTTTACCCATTGAAGGGCATTTAGGGGCAATTTGGGGCAATTATGAATAAAGTTTCCATTTTGGGGCAACTGCAAGTAAAGCTGCTATCAACATGTGTGTACAGGTGTTTGTATGAACATAAGTTTATATTTCTTTTTTTTTTTCTTTTGAGACAGAGTCTCACTCTGTCACCCAGGCTGGAGTGTAGTGGCGTGATCTCAGCTCACTGAAACCTCCGCCTCCCGGCTTCAAGCAATTCTCCTGCCTCAGCCTCCCGAGTACCTGAGATTACAGGCATGTGTCACCATACCCGGCTAATTTTTGTATTGTTAGTAGAGACGGGGTTTCACCATGTTGCCCAGGCTGGTCTCGAACTCCTGACCTCAAGTGAGCCACCCGCCTCGGCCTCCCAAAGTGCTGGGATTACAGCTGTGGGCCACTGTGCCCAGCCTAGTTTGCATTTCTTGAGGGGAAATAACCGAGGGTGGCATTAGTAGGTCATATAGTATGTACACATTTTTCAGTTAGTTTTCAACTTTCTGAACCCCAATTTATATTTCACAGGGTTGTTCTGTGGACTAGCTGAAGTAACGTGTATTAAATGTCTGGCACATAATTTTTTTGGGTCAGAGTATCTCTCCCCATATCCCAAATACTAAGGTATATTGGGATAGTGAAATTAGCACAAATATAATATCCCATTATTGAGTCTTTGGAGTTTATTAAAACATAGAATTCCCCATGGGAATCAGGTAACGCTGTAGTCTAAAAATACCTCATAAAAATAGGCTTCTATAAATATGTTACACTCTCACAAATCTAAGTCTTTTCTAATTCTTCCTCTTTCAAAATAAACCTTAACCCGTTCTGTAAGTGGTACGATTTCAGGCGATGGATTCCTTAGCCTGTGGAGGCCACCTCTATTTCTTCTCAGGGAGATCCCTGACTATATGTACAGTGGTCTTGTTTCATCTCTTCATAATCCAAATAAGCTCTTACCAGACACTGCCAGACAGACTACTAAATTACCTATGTTTTATATGCCAAATAGGGAAAATGGTATTATTTGAAGGGTTGCCAGATTTAGAAACAAAACAAAGCAAAACCAAGTATCAAAATAACAGATGCTCATGCAGTATTTGAGACATACTAAAATAATTCTCTTATCTATTTGAAATTCGCATTTAGTTGTGCTTCCTTTATTTTGTCTGGCAACCCTAATTCTTCACTTTCCGACTTTCATTTTTTGTTTGTAGAGGGCTGTAGTTACTCCAGGCAAACACATCTTCAGGCCTTAACAGAGGTATACCAAATCCTTTAGGCTGGGAAGGAGAAGAATAAAGAAGAACAGTTACTGCAGATGTTTGGCCATCCAAAGAGGAAATTTGTCTGGTCTGTGAGCCCTCTTTGTAGTTATTTCTGTCACTGTTAATAGTATATTGAAACTCAAAGTTGATTATAACATTTTGCAGACTTTTTTTTCTAGTTATACCCCCATGTTATTTTCATTCATTCATTGAGTATTTCATATTTCAATGTTTATTTATGGCCTAGCATTTTCCCAGCAGGAAAGAAAAGCTAACAAGGGCATCATTTCCCACCATGCAGAGGAAGGAAGTGCTATTTTGCCAATTACCCTTTACATAAATATCTGGCAATGAATGAATGGAAGAATTCTTCCAGCGGTACTGCTGTTTTACAGAATGATTCAAGCATCAAAGTATAGCAGAGGTCTCCAAACAATAAGTGATAAGATGATGATGATGATGGTAATGATGATTTAATGATAACTAACGTCTATTAAGCATTACTCTACATCAAAAACTATACTGGCCAGGCGCGGTGGCTCACGCCTGTAATCCCAGCACTTTGGGAGGCCTAGGCCGGAGGATCACGAGGTCAGGAGATAGAGACCATCTTGGCTAATATGGTGAAACCCCATCTCTACTAAAAATACAAAAAAAAAAAAAATTAGGCGGGCGTGGTGGCGGGTGCCTGTAGTCCCAACTACTCAGGAGGCTGAGGCAGGAGAATGGTGTGAACCCGGGAGGCGGAGCTTGCAATGAGCCAAGATTGTGCCACTGCACTTCAGCCTGGGCGACAGAGTGAGACTCCATCTCAAAAACAAAAACAAACAAATAAACAAAAAACTATACTGCTTTATCTTTATTATATCATTTAATCCTTGTGAGAATACTGTTATTTTCTTCATTTTACAGATAAGAACATTGAGGCAGGGAACAGCCCCCTGCCCAAAGACAGTGGTTACGTTAGTTATGCGCGTCTCTGAAGAATTTCAGGTTTTCCATCAGAGAAAAAGCTGCATTTGAACACAATACCTCATCCTCTATGCAGCTCAGACATGTCACAGTTGACGCGCCCCACCTCTCAACCTCAGATGTTAGGAAAATTGGAACTATTTATTCCTAGCGAGGGGGGATTAGTTGGCTGCTGGGATACCCTGGCGTCTAGTCCCAATTCTGGCCCAAACATGTCCCTGAACCTCAGTTTCTTTACCTGTGGGAGTTTCTTTACCAGCTGAGAGTTCTATTAAGTTATCTCAGAGTTCTCGCCCGTGTTTTCAGCTCTCTTACCTATAATCTCTGGTATTTGATTCATGTGGAAAAGGTCACAAAGGATGCATAACTGGAATGAGAGGAGAAATACAAGGAGAAGCTAAATGTAGACAGAAAATATATTGAATGAGACACTGCCGGCAATAGAAACAGCTCCAGCGAGAAGAGCAAAAAGAAGATGATTGAATCCAGACACTGCTCACCTAGAATACATGCTTGTTCTGATAGGGAGGTTGCATTTTATTCCTATACCCTCACCCAGAAAGGCAAGCACTGGAAACAGGTTGATGAATGCGTGGAGAGTTGAAACCAAGCATGCTTAGAGGCAACCGCAGCGGGAGGGGGACCTCAAAGTTATTGAGAGCAAGCTCCTATCTTCCATTTAAAATAAAATCTGGTAATAAAGTACATCCGGTTTTAGAAAAATGATTGTATTTCTTTTTTCCTTCTTTTTATTTGAGACAGAATCTTGCTCTGTCATCAGGCTGCAGTGCAGTGGCACAATCTCGGCTCACTGCACTCTCTGCCTCCTGGGTTCAAGTGATTCTCCTGCCTCAGCTTCCCAAGTAGCTGGGATTACAGGTATGGACCACCATGCCCGGCTAATTTTTGTGTTTTTAGCAGAGATGGGGTTTCACCATGTTGGCCAGGCTGGTCTCAAACTCCTGACCTCAGGTGATCCACCCACCTCACCCTCCCACAGTGCTGGGATTATAGGAGTGAGCCACTGTGCCTGGCCAATAATTACATTTCTTGCCCATTCTTCTTGGACTCTGATTTTTTTTTTTTTACCCAAGGTGAAGAATAACTGCAGGGAAAACAATACTTCTTGTTGATTATGAATGTGCTGAGGCAGGAAGTGGAAATATACATCGTTGCTAGGTTGTAAAATAAACTTTTGAGGGCAATTGCTGCACAACATTTCCAGAAGCGTCTTTCCGTCTTTTTCCTTCCCAATCTCCTTCCCCTGAATTGTATGGCACATTAAACGCTTAAACAATAACAGCTTTCCAGACCCAGAGGTGTCATTAAATAAGTTAAGGATCTAATTAAAGGGCTGTGTGTGTGGGGGGGGTACCATCTCCCTGCTTGCTTTGTATTGAATCACTTGTGTCCCATTTCAGTGTTTCCAAGCCAGGAATTTGCCTGTAAATTGATCTCGCACTACCATCGTGTATTGGATTTCATTTCCTCTTATGCAATTATCTATTAGTAACTGGAGAAGGCAAAACAGCAGAATAAATAATTAAATGTAAATTAAGCAATTTTGGAGTTACACTTTGGCTGAAGACAGGAGCATGTGTTATGAATTTAAACTTTCTA
The DNA here is from genome assembly GCF_029289425.2 of Pan paniscus. Classification (NCBI taxonomy): domain Eukaryota; kingdom Metazoa; phylum Chordata; class Mammalia; order Primates; family Hominidae; genus Pan; species Pan paniscus. The sequence goes on along the minus strand of NC_073267.2, from coordinate 36,943,600 downwards.
AGAGTGCAAAGAAAGCGTCCCCACTCTGTAATGGGTTTGTTCTATCCCGGTGGTATGGAATTCCAATTGTTGCATATCCTCTTTTTATAGAAGAGGAAATGGAGACTCTGAAAAGGTCAGACCGTCTGTTAGAATATAAAAGCAGTTGGCAGTAAAGTCAGGGAGGAATCAGCAGAATTTTAACTGTCTCACAAGAAACCCCATATAGTGGCCTTTATTTTGGGAATGGATTTATCAAGGTCCAGGATCTTACAGGTCAAGAAACTTTCTACATCAGCACAGAAACACAGAACATCTTCTGAGGTACTGGGGAGAGATCTTGATCCAATTAAGCTTGCAGAGATGAAGAAAACCCAAATGCCATTGTAATCATTGAAAATGAGGAAATATGGCATGCTGGAGGCAGGGTCTCTGCATTAACCTGCACTGGTAGTGCCCTACATAACTCCAGCAGCTGCCATTCATATTGAAGTTCCTGCAAAGGACACCCTTTTGTCTCCTGGACAGTCTTCCAACTTAGAAGGCAAGCTATCAATCTTATAGATGAAGGAATGAAGGCCAAGATAAATTTGATGATATATCCAAGAAATAGATTCATCGTGTAGGAGAACCTGGACTCAAATCCAGGTTTTCTGGCACCCAATCTAGTCTTACCTCTTACGACATTTAAAAAAATTTGTGGCTCCATAGTATTCCATGTTGTATATGTGCCACATTTTCTTTATCCAGTCTGTCATTGATGGGCAATTTGGGCTGGTTCCAAGTCTTCGGTATTGTGAACAGTGCTGCAACAAACATATGTGTGCATGTGTCTTTATAGTAGAACAATTTATAATCCTTTGGGTATATTCCCAGGATGAGTTCATGTCCTTTGCAGGGACATGGGTGAAGCTGGAAACCATCATTCTCAGCAAAATAACACAAGAACAGAAAACTAAACACTGCATGTTCTCACTCATAAGTGGGAGTTGAACAATGAGAACACGTGGACACAGGGAGGGGAACATCACACACCAGGGCCTGTCAGAGGGTCTGGGGGCTAGGGGAGGGATAGCATTAGGAGAAATACCTAATGCAGATGACAGGTTGATGGGTGCAGCAAACCACCGTGGCACCTGTATGCCTATGTAACAACCTTGTACGTTCTGCACACATATTCTGCATAGAACTTAAAGTATAATAAAAGAAAATAAATAAATTTGTATAAATTTAAAGGGTACAAATGCAGTTTTATTTCATGGATATATTGCATAGTGATGAAGTCTGGGCTTTCAGTGTAACTGTCACCCAAGGGATATACATTGTACTCATGAAGTAACTTCTCTTCCTTCACCTACCTCCCACCCTTCCACCCTTCCAAGTCTCCAATGTTTATTATTTCACTCTCTACATTCATGTGTACACATTATTTAGCTTCCACTTATAAGTGAGAACACAACAGTATTTGACTTTCTGTTTCTAAGTTGTTTCTAAGTTGTTTCACTTAAGATAAAGGCCTCCAGTTCTATCCATGTTGCTGCAAAAGACATGATTTTAGTCTTTATAATGGCTTAATAGTAATCCATGGTGTATATATACCGTATATAGTATATATACTGTATGTATGTGTGTGCATGCATATATATATATATGTGCGTCATATATATATGCACACACACACATATATATGATGCAAAAATATGGGACTAAGTTGATTGCAAGAAGGACATTTATTTGTAGTAGGAGAGCTGAAGCAAGAAGGCAGAGTGTTGCTTTAACCTCTACTGGGAATGTGTATGTTGAGTGCCTCAAACTTTTTTATTCTTCTTCATTTATCTGCAAAGACCTCAAAAGCATTTAAAGATCATAAATAAATTATAGTAGGCAGGTGATGCTATGGTTTGAATATTTACCCCCTTCCCCAACTCCTGTCAAAATTGAATTACCATTGTAACAGTATTAAGAGGTGAGACCTTTAAGAGATTATTAGGCCATGAGGGCTCTGCCCTCATAAATGGATTAATGCTCTTATCACAGGAGTACGTTTGTTATTTTGGGAGTTGGTTCTTTATAAAAGGATGAGTTTGGTTCCCTTTTGTCTCTCTGTCCTCCTCTCTTTGCCCTTCCATTGTGGGATGAAGCAGTAAGTAGTCCCTTGCTAGATGCCAGCTGCTTCAATCTCGGACTTCCCAGCCTCCAGAGCCATGAGCCAATACATTTCTGTTCATTGTAAATTGCCTAGTCTGTGGTATTCTATTATAGCAGCACAAAATAGACCAAGACAGGTGATCCCTCAAATTTGGAATCTGTGGGTAGTGAGGACTGACTGTACTTAACAGTGTTTGAGAAATAAATGATTGAACAACAACTGAGTGAGTGAATGGCCTGTGAACAAATTTGAGGGAGGGAATCCGAGTTGGTGCATCTGCTTATACCAAGTTCACCTCCATTGCCATCTTCCTAACTCTCTACTCAAGGAAGGAGGAGGTGCTATTCCTTGGTTGGCACCTATAATATTAATTGAGTGCTGTTTTACTAGATGCAGTGGATATTGTGTACTTTAGGCAGAATCCTAGTCTCTACTCTCTCCTCTTGTGATTCTTGTTACAGACCTAATGTCAGGCCACCCTTTATCTCCATCTTTTTTTTTTTTTAATACCTCTTCTGAGCTTAAAGTTTGTTAGTCAAGTTAGACCAGAATTTGCCCTTCAGGCCAGTCTTCTTTCTCCTTTATCTCTCTTCTGCTTACCTCTAAGTTGTTCCAAGATTTAGATTATAGAGGGGGAGGAGAAGCCCTTGCTTGGGTAAAATGCTTAAGCTACATGATTCAAACTTTTCACAGATAATTATTACACTGAGATATTGGGTGTTTGCTTTGATCTTAATACAGTGGTATTCTTATTTTTATTCTTCTATTGTCCTTTGTATATAAAGGTCGCTGGTGCTGATTGGCAGGAAAGGGTTTGGGCATTCCTGGGTTTCTGTGTAGAATACTGACAAACAGCACTAAGAACCACATTTCGACATCTAACATGGGTGTCTGATGGACAGCTGGGAGTTGTTATAAATGTACATAGATAATAGGTCAGAGAGCCAAGTTCAAGCTTAGCAGGTGCTCTATAGACAGTCTTTACATGCTGGGATGAGGGCATAAAATACAACCATTTTCAGATGTTTTGTAAGAATTGATGTTTTTTGTCTTGTGGGAGGACTCAATATTATTGTTATGCAAATTTACTCCCCCCTCGCAATAATAAATTTTATCCATCAAAATCCAAACCATGATTGTGGTGGTGTTTGGTAAACCAATTCTGAAAACCATACAGAGGAATAATGGGCAAAGAGAAGGGAAGATAATTTAGAAATAGAACAGAGCTGGGGCTCTTTCTACCTGATATCAAAACCTCTTCAAAACATATATCCATTAACAAACTGTGGTATTGGCACAGGCATAGACAATAAACTAATGAAGTGAACAGAACAGAGTCTAGAACCCCATAACACACACACATTCTCTCTCACACACATACAGGCACACACACACACACACACACACACACACAGAGAGAGAGAGAGAAAGAGTGGGGGAGAGAGAGAGAGAGAGAAACTGGTTGTATGGCAAAGACGGCATTTAAGATCAGCAGGAAAAAAGTAAAATCAGTGGGAAAAAGTATTAAATGAATAGGATTATTGATTATCAAATCAGAAAAGCCTTCATAATACATCCTTAGGTCACATCATATTCTAAACTCCAGGTGGATCAAAGATCTAAATGTAACAAAAGCAAAGCCTTACAGCTTTTAGAAGGAACTAAAGTGGAATATCTTTACATCTTGGGAAAATACATGTTGCTTAATTAAGATGAAGAAAGTAGAACCCTGAAGTGTAGCAATTGATAAATTTGGCTACACTAAATTTAAAACTTCTGTATGTTGAATACAATATAAGCAAAGTGTAACAACAAACCAGTGACTAGCAGAATACATTTGCAATACAGAGAATTAGTTTCCTAAAGACATAAGGAACTCCTACAAGTCAATTCCAAAAACTACACACAACTGTTAAAAACTTTCAACAAAAATAAATCTAGCAGAGTTTTTTTGGGCAAAGAATGACAGGAATCACACAGCATGCAGAACCAGGAGAAGTTTGGAGAGCTCATCTCTGAGTGGGCAGTGAGTATTTATAGACAGAAAATGGAAGTAAAATACAGAAATAGCTTGATAGGTTACAGCTGGGCTTTGCCTTATTTGGACGTGGTCTGATCGGTTGGCCACCTGTGATTGGTGAGGCTTGGCTGTTTGTGATTGGTGGAGACCTGGCTCTCTGTTACAAAAAAATAGTCTCCTAAATTATATTTTGGTTTGTTTACACGCTAAATTAGGTTGCAGTTCATGACATACGAACTCAAAGTACAGAGACAGCCTCAGGCCAATGGCCTCCTGCTTATTTAATTTAACAATTTAACACAACCAAAGGGAAAAGGGGAAAATGATGAGAACAGGCAATCTGCAGAAGAAGAAACCCCAAAGACCGATAAATATGAACTGAGATCTTCTTTATTAATTAGGGTAATTAAATTTGAAAATTAAGTGGCCAGGCACAGTGGCTCCTATGTGTAAGCCCAGCTTTTTTCCAGGCCAAGGCGGGAGGATCACTTGAGCCCAGCGACTTGAGAGCAGCCTAGGCAACATAGCAAAACCCTGTCTCCCTAAAAAAAATGAACAAAATTAGCCAGGCATGGTGCTGTGCACCTTTCCGCCCAGGTACTTGAGAGGATGAGGTGGGAGGATCACTTGAGTCTCGAAGTTTTGAGGCCACAGTGAGCAATGATTGTGCCACTGCACTCCTGCCTGGACAACAGAGCAAGACCCTATCTCAAAAATTTTTTTGAGAAATATGATGCCATTCCACACTCATCAATATGGCAGTACCAAAAGTTGAGTAGAATGTGGCGAAACGGGGATATCTTTTTTTGGGAATGTTTCAACTACTGTAGACAACAGTTTGGTAAAATCTAGTAAAATTTTGCATTTGATATTCCATAGTGAATAAATAAATTTCACTACCAGGCATACACCCCAAGAAACTATTCCATATGTGCTCAAGTACATCTCTACAAGAATCCGCATTGCTTCACTGTTTATAATAATAAAAAATGGAAACATCTTAAATGGCCATAAATAAGACGTATTGTGTGTATTAGCTGCATAGCAAATTATGCCAACACTTAGAAGCTTAAAATTAGACAATTTATTTTCTTACTGTTTCTTTGGGATGGGAACTGGCTGGGTACCCCTGGTTCAGTCCTTCTCACAGGCTGTGATCACGGTGGTGGCTGGGCTACCACCATCATCTCAAGGCTTGACTGGGTAGGATCCACTTCCAAGCCCATTCACCTGGTTATTGGCAGCCTCAGATCCTCTCTGGCTATTGGCTGGAGACATCAGTTCCTTACCACCTGGGATTCTCCATTGAGCAGCTCACAACTTGGCAGCTGTGTTCTCTTAGAGTGAACCAGCGAGAGAGTGAGAGAGGGTAAGCAAGACAGATGTCACAGTTTTTTTTTTTTAACAGCCTAACCTCAATTATCTCATCACTTTAGTGATATTCTATTTGTTAGCAGGAAGTCACTTGATCTGGCCCACACGTTGTGGTATAGTCACATAGTGGATTACTATAGAACAGTGAACAATCCATGAGCTTAAATTGGATCTCATCAAAACTAAAAACTTTTGCTCTGAGAAAGCTCATGTGAAGACACATGATAGACTGGGAAATAATATTTACAAACCACATATCTGACAAGGTGTTAGGATCTAAATATACAAGGAACTCCCAAGATTCAACAGTAAAAACAAAACAAACATAGTCCAATTAGGAAATGGGAAAGCCTGAACAGGCATTTCACAGAGCAGGATATACAGATGGCAGATAAGGACAGGAAAAGATGCTCAGGATCTTTAGCCATCAGGGGAAGGCAAATTAAGACAATGAGAAATCACTACACATCTATCAGAAGGCTAAAATAAAAAGTAGTCACAACAGCAAATGCTGACAGGGTTGTGGGAAACCTGGATCCCTGGCACAATGTTGGTGGGGAATGTAAAATGATACAGCCACTTTGGAAAACAGTTTGGCAGTTTTTAAAAATAAAATGAATCATACAGTTAGCATATGACCCAGCAATTATACTCCTGAACATTTCTGCCAGAGAAATGAAAATGTATGCTCAAACCTGTATACAAATATTTATAACAGCTTTATTTGTAATAGCCCCCAAACTGGAGTCAGCCCAGACATCCTTCAACAGGTGAATGGTTTAGCAAACCGTGATAGGGAGATTTCATGGAACAGGACTCAACAAGAGAAAGGGCTACACTTTTGATGCATGCAATAACTCAAATAACTATCCGGGGAATTATGCCAACTAAGAAAAGCTGATCACTAAAGGCTACATGCTATATGATTCCATTTATAGAACATTTTTGAAATGACAAAAATTTTAAAAGTAGGGGAGCCAGACTTTAGAGATGGGGAGGGGTGAAGAAGGGGAGATGGGCGTGGTTTTAAAAGGAACATGAGGGATCCTTGGAGTGATGGAACTTTTCAGTATCGTGACAGGCATTTACATGCGTGATAAAATTGTATACAATTCACTATGCACATAGATACCAATGAGTACAAGTAAAACAAGGGAATTTGGAAGAAGATTAGATTCAATCAATGTCAATATCCTGGTTATGATATTATACCCTAGTTTTGCAAAATGTTGCCACTGGGTAAAGTATACATGGAAACTCTATTATTTCTCACAGCTACATGTGAATCTATAATTATCCCAATAAAATTTTCAATAAAAAATAAATGAACTAGGGTTCAATACAACAACATAAATAAATCCCAATTGTGCTGTCTACTTTTTTTGATATTTGAAAAATATATTTTAAAAGTTCCTTAAAAACATTATAAAATTTTTATTATGGAACTTTTCAAACATATAAAAAGTAGAGAAAACAGTATAATGAATATAGCTACCACATAGCATTTGTTAGCATTTTGCCAGATTTTACTCAATTATTTTACCTTAAATGCAGACATCATAACATTTCCCCTCTACACATATGAACTTGCATCTCCAAAATAATGAGATTGGCTGGGTGTGTTGGCCCACGCCTGTAATCCCAGAACTTTGGGAGGCTGAGGCAGGTGGATCACCTGAGGTCAGGAGTTTCAGACCAGCTTGGCCAACATGGTGAAACCCCGTCTATACTAAAAATACAAAAATTAGCCAGGCATGGTGGTGGGCACCTGTAGTCCCAGCTACACAGGAGCCTGAGGCAGGAGAATCACTTAAACCTGGGAGGTGGAGGTTGCAGTGAGCCAAGATCACACCACTGCACTCCAGCCTGGGTGACAGAGCAAGACTGCATTTAAAAAAAAAAAGAGATCACTTTCCTACAAAACCATAGTACCATATACCATATTGCACCTAACAAAATAAATACAAATTCCTTAATATCACCTAATATGTTGCTCCATGTTCAAATTTCTCCGTTTGTTTCAAATATATATTTATAACTGTTTTTTTAAGCCAGGATCCAAACAAAGATCATGAGTTCCATTTGATATTTATGTTTCTTACAACCCCTGAAATCTCATATCCATTTTCATACATTGGTTACAATATCTTTAGTAACCCAGGATACCCTGGGTTACTTTGGGCTGTATTTTTGCCATCCTTATGGAGTTCTTATCAACAATACCTTATCTTTTGTAGGATGCTGTCTTTGTCAGCTAGAACTGCTGTAACAAAATACCAGAGACTGAGTGGCTTAAACAATAGATTGTATTTTTCATGATTCTGGTAGCTGGGAAGTCCAAGATCAAGTCGTCTGCAGATTCATTGTCTTCTGAAGGTCCTCTTCCTGGCTTCTAGACAGTTTCCTTCTTGCTGTGTCCTCACATGGCCTTTCCATGGTGTGTGTTCTTGGAGAGAGTTATTCTGTCTCTTCCTCTTCTTAGAAGGATGCTAATCCCATTATGAGAGCACCACCCTCATGACCTCATGTAAAACTACATGCTAAAGGCCCCACCTCCAAATACCATCACATGGAAGATTAGAATTTCAACCTACAAATTTTGGGGAAACACAAACATTTAGTTCATAACAGAGCCTGATGAGTACATTATCTCATTTGACTCAGCAACACAGGACACCCTAGCTTTCTTAATTATAGATGAGATCTATTAGCTTTCATTCAGGGTAAGTACTAATGAGATCACATCTTAGATAGTTTCATCGATCTATCTATCTGTCAATCAATCAATCACAGATAGAAGAAACTGAGTTTCAGAGAGGTCAAGTGACTTTCCTAAGGTAACCACTAGTGGCAGAACCAGTCCTACTGGCTCATCATCTTTCTACTGTGTCACTACCTAGGACCACACAAAGAGAGGCAGCATGCTGACTTCCAGCCAGCAGGTTCCTGGAGCTGGACTAACCCACCACACTTTTGAAATCATGCCAGGTGTCTATGGCCATACAACCCTGAACGTGCCCGATCTTGCCTGAAATCATGCCAGGTGTTCTCTTGATGCTAAAGGCAGAAGCGCGATTTATCCAACATGGCCACAGGGCTGGAGGGCTGGGCTGCACCCCCATCTCTGCCCTGGTGCACTGATTTGCATGTACTTCTGGTGGCCAGCCATCTCCTATCAGCTCTCACAATTTCCCTGGAAGTTGGCCTAATTTGCAACTGCCAGCGCCTGTGTCTCTTTGCTTGAAGGCTCTCTTTGATCATTGGAGTCCACTCTGCCCATGGACAGAGGCTAGAAGGGGAGGCCAGGAGGGTTGGGAAATTAACACCCCCCAGGAGTAGCTGCCAACCTGTGACAATTGAAAGATGAGGAATGAAGACCCAGCTCCCAATCTCCCTGGTGGATGACTCCGAGGTGTGCATTCTGTATTGGATCCAGAGTATGCCAGTGTAGATAAGCCCCAGTTACCCATACTAATAACTACCCCCTTTATATGATAACTTATCTGATTATACCCCGTTTGTATGAATTACCTGATAACACCCCCTTTATATGAATTTCCATCGCTTCCCGGTCTTACTTCTCCCTGCTCATGTGGCCTTGGAGCACTTCCTAATAAGGTACTTGCAACTTGAATCCTTATTTCAGGGTTTACTTCTGGAATAACCCAAATAAAGACATTTCCCTAAATCTGTGGCCAGAATGGCCAGGAGACATGGCATTTGTTTTCTTGTGCACACAATTCATGTTGACTTACCAGGACAAGGTTTGGGAGGAAGAAAAGGTTGAGAACCTAAGATGAAAGGTCTTCTCCCACACATGAAAGCTAAATGACCTGGGCTATAGAGAGTTACCTGTGACCAGATCTTGTGTGGAAGAAGAATGAAGTCCCTAAGGGTAGGATAGCCTTAAAAGATATTTCATGATGTCCATTAAAAGAGGCCCATAAATCCAGAGACTTCTGTTCTGTTAAGAATCTGTGAAGTACAATATTCCTTTTTCTTCTTTAGTAGGGGAAAGAGATTCTGCATAAAATTCCACTTTTAATTAATAACATGTAGTTAAACTAATATTGGTTCATTAGGTAGAGCGAGAACTTCTACCGAGGACAACTTTCAAAGGAATAAGGTACCAATCTGATCTGTGTTGACTATAAAACATTTCTCAAGCAGCTTAGCAGAGGCAAGACAGGGCCGATTTATTTGGATCGTTAACCTCGGGAAATAAAACTACAGAGCAGGGTGCAGGGTTTGTAAAATGGCAGCCTCACCCACTCTGGGGTGCTTTGCTTTCCAGTGAAAAGGGGAAAATGATGGAAAAGCCAGGTTATTAGAGGCCATAATGCTACCCAAAGAACTTTGGAGGGTATGTGCCCCCACAGCTTTCTCTTCCTCTTCCTGGAGCTACCTGGAATTGAATGTGAACACGTCTCTGCTTTGTTCAAAGGAGTGTCTCTCCCTCCTTGGGTTGGGGCAGTTTATCACCCAACCTGTGGGAAAGGCCACGGGAAGGATTTCTGGCTGTATTAACAATGCAGTGATGTAACAATCACAAATCCCAAGAAGATCTGGACAAAGAGCAAAGAAAAAATAAACCGGAAGTGCAAACAGATGAGAGGTCATTCACCTTTCTCAGAAAATGCAGGTGTAGGGGCAGCAGAGCAGGCTTAGACTCAACGGCCACAGCTCAGGGTTATTGCTTTATTGGCCATCATGGGCTGAGACTGTTACAGCTTGACATTTTTTAAATTAATTTTTTATTTTGGAATAATTTTATGTTTGCAGAAAAGTTGCAAAAATAGTACAGACAGTTCCCTTACCTAGTTTCCTCTTTTGTAACCTCTTATATCAACATGGAATGTACATTTGTCAAAACCAAGAAACCAACACTGGTACATTACTCTCCACCAAACTCTGGACTTTATGCAGATTTACCAGTTTTTCCATTAATGTCATTTTTTGTGTTGTTGGTCTAAGACCCCATTTAGGATATTGCTTTATACTTCGTGGTCATGTCTCCTTCCTGTCCTTTGGTCTGTGACAGTTTCTCAGTCTTTCCTGTTTTTTCTTGACCTTGACAGGTTTCAAGAGTACTGGCCAGGTGTTATGTCACCTGTCAATTTGGGTTTCTCATGATTAATCAACCTGGTGTTGCAGTCTTGGTGAAGAATACTATGGAGAAAAGTGCCCATCTTGTGACATCGTGTCAGGGAATGCATGCCGTCACCATGACTTTTCATTGGTTGATGTTAACCTGATTACCAAAGTCTGATTTTTAAATATCTGTTTTCTATTTTTAGGGCAGCGGCACGCCTGGTAGAAATGCTTCTCTGGGAGAGGAGGGTCTTAGGGTTGAGCCAAACAGCGCATCCTGGAATAGGATGAGGACAGCAGGTCTGGGTGTGGCAGGGGGGCCAATTTGTTGATAATAACTAAAGATTATCTTGCTGCTGGCCAATGGTACGTTCCCACCATGAGACGTTAGCCAACTGGACAAGATATATGAAAGAACTATTTTTCGCACATTGAACAAAGGCAGTGCAGGACTTTGAATGTTTATAGCTACTTCATTTGTACTACTCAAAAACTGGAAAAACCCAAATATCTTTCAATATGTGGATGGATACATGAATGTGTATATTCATACAAATAAATACTTTTCAGCCACAAAAAGAATAAACGAGGGCTGGGTGCAGTGGCTCACACCTGTAATCCCAGCACTTTGGGAGGCTGAGACGGGTGGATCGAGGCTGAGGTCAGGAGTTCAAGACCAGCCTGGCCAACATGGTGAAACCTGGTCTCTACTAAAAATACAAAAATTAGCCAGGCATGGTGGCGGGCAACTCTAATCCCAGCTACTCAGGAGGCTGAGGCAGGAGAATCACTTGAACCCAGGAGGCGGAGGTTGCAGTGAGCTGAGATCACGCCACTGCACTCTAGCCTGGGTGACAGAGCAAGACTCCACCAAAAAAAATAAAAATAAAAAAAAAAATAAACGACTGGCATGTACAACAATGTGGATGAATTTTAGAGACATCACGCTGAATAAGAGCAGTCAGACACAAAACACAAAAGAGCACACGCTGTATGATTCCATTCTTAATGAATTCTAGAACAGGAACATTAATCTATAGTCACAGAAAGGGCCGACTACAGAGGAGAATGAGGGCACCGATTTGGGTTTTGTATTTTGATTGGGATGCTGGTTATGTGAATAACCATTTGTTGAAACTCATCAAGCTGTGCTCTTAAGATGGATACATTTTATTATCTAGAAATTATACCTCCAGGACGCTGATGTAAAATGTAAAAAGAGAAAAATATCAGTAGGGATCAAGTCAGGGAAGTAGTTTTAAGCCTAAGGTTTATAGAGGGAAGAGGGTAGGATAATAGGAGAGCACAGAGCAAGGTTGATACCTAGGAGTGTCAAAGGCAGGGTGGGAAAAATGGAAAGCTATATGAAAGATATATCAGCCCCCCAAAGTGCTAAGATTACAGGTATAAGCCACCATGGCTGGCCTAAAATTTACGTTTTTAAATTCTAACCCCCGATGTGATGGTATTAGGATGTGGAGCCTTTGGGAGGGGAAGTTCAGACTAGGAATCAGAACAGCTCTGAGAGTGCTGAGTGCCCCTTGTAGGTGGTGCCTGAGGATGGGACAGTGGCTTGAAGACCTGACTTCCTCAACACAGCTTCCTACTCCTAATCAGGATTTTCTCTGATCTTCTCTCACAGCACTCAATATTAAATTCTTCTGAAACTGATAACTCTCATTATTTTAGTGAGATGGTTAAATGCTTTTCTAAAAACCCAAGTTGAATATGTAAACTTCTAGAGATGCAGATGAGAAAGTCAAGGTCTAGTTAAATTTATTTGTTCATATACCAATTTTAATTATGTGTATATTGGACTTTGTATTGAATTAAATGTTTGTGTCTACTCAAAATTTATATTTATGTATATTGTTTGTTTGTTTGTTTGTTTGAGACAGGGTCTCCCTCTGTTGCCCAGACTGGAGTGCAGTGGCATGTGATCTCGGCTCACTGCAACCTCCACCTCCCAGGTTCAAGGGATCCTCCTGCCTCAGCCTCCTGAGTAGCTGGGATTACAGGTACACACCACTGTGCCCAGCTAAATTTTGTATTTTTCTAGAGATAGGGTTTCACCATATTGGCCAGGCTGGTCTCAAACTCCTAACCCCAAGTATTCTGCCTGCCTCAGCCCCAACAAAGTGCTGGGATTACAGGTTTGAACCACCATGGCCGGCCTAAAGTTTACATTTTTAAATTCTAACCCCCAGTGTGATGGTATTAGGATGTGGAGCCTTTGGGAGCTAATTAATGAGGTTGTGAGGGTGGAGCATCATGAATGGGATTAGTGCCCTTTTTTAAGGGACCTACAGCGCTCTCCCATCCTCTTTCTACCAAGTGAGGATAGGACACGTAGTCAGCTGTCCATAACCTGGAAGAGAGCTCTCACCAGAATCTGATCATCCTAACACCCTAATCTCAGACTTCTAGCCTCCAGAGCTGTGAAAAAGGAATTTCTGGTGTTAAAGCCACCCAGTCTATGATAATTTGTTGTAGTAGCCTGGACCAATGAAGATGGCCTCTTTATATGTGTTGTGGCACCTGTGTCTTCATCAGGCCCTCGGTCACCCAGAAGAGGGATTCTAGAAGTGAACATTACTGTATGCTTGCCTTTGTGGTGGGGGCGGGGCACAATTGTTTCAAGGTTAACTGCTTCTGGGACAGCTGACATGTGGACGTGGCTCAAGTGGCTCATTAGCCAGTTGGCTATGGTGTGGATTCAGCAAGGGGGAGCTGGAAAGAATATCCACCCCAGTGGAAGGTACCCAGGAGGTACCCGCTCCTCTGAATCGTATGTAGTATATTTTAAAAGGGTCCTTTAAGGAAGTTCTCTCTGGCCAGTACATTTGGCCAGATTTCTCTCCGTTTTGGTTACCCAGAGGAAGTTCACTCACATGGTCTGTGAAGCTCAAAGCTCTTGACAGCTGCCCCTAAATTAGCTTCTGAATGTCTGCTAAAAAGACAAATGCCAAGGGAAGAGCCCAGGGCTGTGCCCTAAACAATGTTGTTATGAGCTGGGGTGGATATGACTGTCTCATACCCACTCATATCACCGCTTATTTATAAATGGGTTTCAAGATCTCGGGTTACATCAGAGTAGTTCATACTGTTGTACCTTTGAACCCACTGCCCCTCACACTTCTGCTGGAATATTCCCCTTCACATTTCCTCATCTATCTGCCTGGAAACCTCTTATCCATCCTTCAAAAGCCCAGCTTGGCCAGGTGCGGTGGCTCACACCTGCACTCCCAGCACTTTGGGAGGCTGAGGCGGGCAGATAACTTGAGGTCAGGAGTTCGAGACCAGCCTGGCCAACATGGTGAAACCCCGTCTCTACTAAAAATACAAAAATTAGCCGGACGTGGTGGTGTGTACCTATAGTCTCAGCTACTCAGGAGGCTGAGGCAGAAGAATTGCTCGAACCTGGGAGGCAGCGGTTGCAGTGAACCGAGATCACACCACTGCACTCCAGCCTGGGCAACAGAGCCAGACTTCACTTCAAACAAACAAACAAACAAACAAACAAAACCCCAAATCCCAGCTGAAGCATTCTCCTTTTTCTTTGGTTTTTCCCTACCATCTCCAGTGGCTCTTCTTCTGCCCAGCCACTGACAAAATTAACTCCTGTTTGCTCTATGCTGTGCTATACTTTGTAAGTGCCTCTATTGTTTATTATGTCAAGTTGAAACCTTTCTTTCTCCCAATAGACTAGAAGCATCTTTGGGAAAAAAAAAAAAAAAAACTCTAATTTTTTTTTCTACATCTGTATCACAATGCCTGGCACATAGTAGGTGTGCAGAAACTGCTGGAGTGTGGCATTCTAAACAAATTCAACCTCTAGTTGCTTATCTTGAAGGCCATTTCTAAGAGCTGAAGGATCACCTGGGTGACTAGAGCTCCACCTGTTTTTCGACTTCCTGTATCCACTATGGCGTCTTTAGAGGTCTCTTAAGCCATTGTCCTTTGCAACTCTTGATAAAGGTATTGGTCAAACCAATCACCTCTTCTCTTCATTGACTTACCCTTTGCACATTTCTCGAGAATCTGCTGCTTTGTCAACTCCTTGTGGTTGCAGAGTTGTCTCATTTTCCTTTTCCTGGAAATCCAGTGAACTAGACAGGGATTATCATCCCCATCTGGGGCTCAGAGAAATTGAGCCACTTGCCCAAATTGCATACTTAGCAAGTAGAAAGCAGGAATTGAAAGCGGGTCTTCTGATTCCAAATCAAAACCTCATGTTCTTTTCAGAATGTTAGAGTTCCCTCGCCGATGTGCCTAGCACTGTGCCATGTGTTATAAAGGACGTTGAAAAGATGAACTTCATCACCTTGTGGAAGAAGCAGACATATTTTAGAAGCAAAGAAACAACACAGAGTTAATGTGGAGAACAGAGGATGAGATAGGGGAAAGAAAAAGGCAGCTGCTGACAGGCGGGAGCTGGCCTGGCATGTCCAGCTACTCTCTCCCGCTGTCCTCCTGAACAGGAACAATTTCACAAATGATAAACGTCAGATAAGGACCACTCTGCAGCTAATGATGGAGAAAGACAAACACAAGACTGGCCCATAATTGTGTCTGAGCACAAACAAAAGCAAGAACATTGGCCAAAGCATAAGAATCATAAAATATCTTTATGTCCTGCCTTATGCCTGCTTCTTTATCAATAATAACAATAATAATAATAATAAATAAAGTAGAGTTTTAGGTCAACTTCATTCCTCTTGACCCCTAGATAAGCCCTAGTCATGGAACTGGCCTCCCTTCCTGACATATCCAATCCCTGCTTCCTTGAAACCTCCTCCACAGTGTACGGCACAAGCCCAAATCCTGCAAGAAGCTCTGCTCAGTCTCTTACACTGATGCCTCATGGTTCTCCACGGTGCACCATTTCCTCCAATGCATTGGATCAATAAACCCAACTTCGTTTGATGAAAGTGTGTTCCTAGTGGTCGTTGACTAATGGACACCCACAAATGGAAAAAGACATGGTGGGACGTGTACGAGAAACACCAGACAAGTGGTCTGGATATTTATGACTCCGGGGATTCCACCAGAGATGTTTGGAAGTCTTTTAAATTCAGTTTTCTCCATTTCTCTTGCCTCTTCCATTGTGAAAGGAAATTGACACCCTCTTATTTCTTTTTTCTGTTAGCCATAAGGCCATGGTGTAGAGTAGTAGATTTCAACCTTGGTTGCACATTAGAATCACTTGGGTACGTTATTTTTTTTGGTAGAATTTTATTTTGTTTATTTTTTTTTTACAGTTCCCTGAGTTTTTTTTTTTTTTTAAGTTTTTATTTCCATAGGCTTTTGGGAAGCAGGCGGTATTTGGTTACATAAGTAAGTTCTTCAGTGGTGATTTGTGAGATCTTGGTGCACCCACCATCCGAGCAGTACACACTGAACCCACTTTGTAGTATTTTATCCCTTACTCCCTCCCCGCTTTCCCTCTGAGTCCCCAAAGTCCATCGTATCATTCTTGTGCCTTTGCATCCTCATAGCTTAGCTCCCACTTATGAGTGAGAACATATGATGTTTGGTTTTCCATTCCTGAGTTACTTCACTTAGAATAATTATCTCCAGTCCCATCCAGGTTGCTGTGAATACCATTAATTCATTCATTTTTATGGCTGAGTAGTATTCCACCATATGTACAATGAACTCAAATTAGCAAGAAAAAACAAATAATCCCATCAAAAAGTGGGCTAAGGACATGAATACACAATTCTCAATAGAAGATATACAAATGGCCACAAACATATGAAAAAATGTTCAACATCACTAATGATCGGGGAAATGCAAATCAAAACCACAATGTGATACCACCTTATTCCTGCAAGAATGGCCATAATCAAGAAAATAAAAAAAAATAGATGTTGGCGTGGATGAAGTGAAAAGGGAACACTTCTACTCTGCTAGTTGGAATGTAAACTAGTACAACCACTATGGAAAACATTGTGAATATTCCTTGAAGAACTGAAAATAAAACTACCATTTGATCCAGCAATCCCACTGCTGGGTACCTACCCAGAGGACAAGAAGTCATAATACAAAAAAGATACTTGTACAGACATGTTTATAGCAGCACAATTCACAATTGCAAAAATGTGGAAGTAGCCCAAATGGTCATCAGTCAGTAAGTGGATAAAGAAACTGTGATAAATATATACATTGGATAGATTTAAAGCCAGATATGTACCTGGCTTTCAGCTCCAGAGATACTGACTTAACTGGTGTGAGCTGTGGCCTGAGCATCAGAATTTTTTAAAGCTCCCAGGTAAGGCCAATGTTTAGATACATTTGAGAATCACTGGTCCCGTGATATTGTGTGTGCATGTATGTGTGTGTCTCTGTGTAGAACAGAGTAAGAGGATGTGAATGTACGTGTAACTGAATATGTGATTGTGTGTTTGTGACATTACATGTGTGATAGAGTAGGGATGTGTTTGTGTGTGTTGTGTAAAATGAGGTTCTGGGTGTGTGTGTGCCGCAGCGGGTCATGCCTTGGTGGATGAATGTGCACCCTTTCTGTGCAGCCCTATGGGAGACCAAGACCTCAGATAGTTGTGGGGGGACCATCATATCTCAGTTTATGATGGGGAGGTCAACTGGAGGATGTCTAGTCTGCAGGCCTCAGCAGCTGGGAAGGATTATGCTAATCGGGGAACTGAGTGGGGAGAGGAGCCTAGGTAAGTGGGCAGCGTCCTGAGTGGCTGGAGAGAGCTGCTGAAAACCCAGTGCGGCTGTCAGGTACCAACCTGGGGAGGCTTCTCTTGGGATGCCTCTCCAGGTTTAGTGACTTGGCAGAAGCACATTGGGAAAAGATGCAGAGGAGGATTCCTCTGGCTCATAAAACTCATCTCCCTAGGTAATTTTGCTTAGAGCAATGGTTCTCAAATCTAAGCACATAAAATCCCATAGAGATCTTGTGAAAACACAACTTGCTGGGTCCCACTCACGGGGTTTCTGATTCTATACATCTGGGGAGAGGCCTGAGAATTTGCATTTCTTTCTTTCTTTTTTTTTTGAGATGGAGTCTCGCTCTGTCGCCCAGACTGGAGTGCAGTGGCGCGATCTCTGCTCACTGCAAGTTCCGCCTCCTGGGTTCACGCCATTCTCCTGCCTCAGCCTTCCGAGCAGCTGGGACTACAGGCGCCCACCACCACACCCGGCTAATTTTTTTTGTTTGTTTTTGTATTTTTAGTAGAGATGGGGTTTCATCGTGTCAGCCGGGATGGTCTCGATCTCCTGACCTCGTGATCCACCCGCCTCGGTCTCTCAAAGTGCTGGGATTACAGGCTTGAGCCACCGTGCCCAGCTGAGAATTTGCATTTCTACAAGTTTTCAGGTGATGCCACTACTGCTGGTCCAGGAACCACACTTTGAGAACCATTGTTTTACAACAGTGGTTCCCAGGCTCCCAGGCCACTGTACCCTGACTCTCCTGGGAAACTTCCTAACAACATATCCCTATTCCCCATCTTGAACTATAGAGTTTCAGAATTTCTCTGAGCTGTGTCCCAAGAAATGAGATTTTTCAGAACTTCCCTGCTGATTCTAATATCCAGCCGGAGCTGAAAACCAGCCTGGCGTGTAAGTTTCATGAAGGCAGACATTTTTGTTGATTTCTGTTTTGTTCACAGGTCTATTCCAAATGCCTAAAATAATTCCTAACACCCAGTTAGTGCCCAATAAACACTTGTTGAATGAATCTGCGACTGTTTCTTACCAACTACCATCTGACCAAGACAAAGACTTACCTGTTTTTGTTTTTGTTTTCTTTTGTAATTTCCTTTTTTAAATTAAATTTTTACTTTAATTTAAAGTTTCGGGGTACATGTGCAGGTTTGTTACATAGGTAAACATGTGCCATGGTGGTGTGCTGCACCCATCAACCTATCACCTGGGTATTAAGCCCAGCATTCCTAATCCTCTCCCTCCCCCCACCTTAACCCCCAGCAGGCCCCAGTGTGTGTTGTTCCCCTTCCTGTGTCCATGTGTTCTCATTGTTCAACTCCCACTTATAAGCGAGAACATGCAGTGTTTAGTTTTCTGTTCCTGCGTTAGCTTGCTGAGGATAATGGCCTGCAGCTCCATCCATGTCCCTGTGAAGGACCTGATCTCATTCCTTATTATGGCTGCAGACTTATCTGTTAATTCAACATTTATCTGAGCCCCTCCTATAGGTAAGAAAGTGTGTTACAGAACAATTTCATGCAGCTCCACATTGAGGTTCTTGAATTATTGGCTTTTTCTTTGGGCAGAGGAGACAGAGAGACGTTGAATGGGATGGGTCTTTGAGAGCCTTAAGGTTCAGAACCCTCATGTCCACGTACACGGCCACGAATGCAAACCTTTTGTCTTTTAGCTGTCAGGGAAAAAAAAATGTCATTGATGAGAGACTAGGCTGGCCACCATCAGCTCCTCAGTGAGCTCTGTCTTGCCAAGCGCTCCAGTCCCTGTGACAGGGTCATGCTGCTTCCAGGTCAGATGTGGTCCTGAGAAGTTGGATCTGCTATGATTTATGTCATCACAGACACCCTCACGGTCAGGATCAATCCTGCCTGTTTGAATGCCTACTCAGAGCTCAGAATTCTATCATCATTATTTATTGTGTTTATTCCCTACCAAATACGTTCATGAGATCTTAATGGTGCCGGTTATTTGAAAAAGGAACATATCTGAGGGGTGTGTGTGTGTGTGTGTGTGTGTGTGTGTGTTTCCTCTTCCTGTACTGAGGACCTCCTTTTTATAAAGTCATCTCCACAGATATGCTGAAGGAAGGAATATATATTAAATATATATATTTGTATAAATATATATTAGATATATATTTGTATAAACATATATTAAATATATATGTATAAATATATGTTTTATCAATATATGTTATTAATATATGTTAATATTAATATATTTTATTAATATATATTAATATTAATACGTTTCATTAATATATATTAATATTATTAATATTCCCTATATATTTATATATATTTTTTCTTTTTTGAGATGGAGTCTTACTTTGTCACCCAGGCTGGATTGCAGTGGTGCAATCTCAGCTCACTGCAACCTCCGCCTCCCAGGTTCAAGTGATTCTCCTGCTTCAGCCTCCTGAGTAGCTGGAATTAGTGGCTCACACCACCACGCCCAGCTAATTTTTGTATTTTTAGTAGAAACAAAATTTCACTATGCTGGCCAAGCTGGTCTCAAACTCCTTACCTCAAATGATCCACCTGCCTCAGCCTCCCAAAGTGCTGGGATTATAGGCATGAGCCACTGCAGCTGGCCCCTTCAGCATATATTTTTATTGAATGCCTGTAATATGCCAGATATTTGTGCTAGGAACTAGGAATAGCATGTGAGCGAGACCTCATAACATTGCAGTCTGGGACAGCACTGTTCAATAAAACTGCCCTGAGGAACACGTTTTGTATCTGTCTTGTCCATGATGATGGCCACTTGCCACGTGTGGCTATTGTGTGCTGGAAATGTGGCCAGTGTGAGCGAGAAATGCATTTTTAAGTTTTGCTTTATTTGACTTAAATTTAAATAGAAATAGCCACATGCTCTGTATAGTGGCTACCATATTCAACAATGCAGAACTGAGTGAGAATCACATCTCATCTAAATAGACAATGATAATATCTCTTATGTGCTTGGAAGGAGAAACACAAAAAGCTTTGAGAGCATAGATTGGGGCATGTGACCTCGTCACTGGGGGAATGGAAAGGCTTCGTTGAAGAGTGACATTTAATGTCTTTCAAATTCTGCCTAGAACTTCTCAATGGGAACCTCAAAAGTATCATAGTGAGGGATCAGACATCATCACATTATTACATACCTTTAATAGTCCTTGTTTTCTCCTCCCTCTAGGAACCCTCCTACCTCCTTGATTCTTCTGTAGCCCCAAACATCCCCATGCAAATAAGCCCATAAAAGGAGCCCTGAGTCCTTCAACTCAAACATGTCATCACTGTACCCGGGTAAATAAAAATAAAAACTCATGCCATATATTGATTTACTGGTGATCATATTATATATGCAATTTGTATGCTGCCTTGTCGCCTACCATAGTGTGGATATTTTCTCATGTGATTTAAAACTCTTCTTAATCATACTCTTGATGGCTGCCATAATTTTCTATCTTATGGCTACGTATCATAATATTTTTCATTAATTTCCTAACTTTGACATTTGTACACTTTCTTTTATTGCTATTATACTTAATGCTGTGATGAACATCTTTGTGCAGAAATCTTTGTTTGCATTTCTGATATGTGCTCAGGATCAATTCTTACAGGGGTGAAGGATGACGACTGCATCAAATGTCTTGAGATTTTTTATTTTAAAGGTGTTTGATACCTATTGTCAAATTGCTTTCTAGAGAGTTTGCACCGGTTCACAATCTCTTCAGGAATGTATGAGAATCCCAGTGCATTCTGCTATTCTCTTTTAAAAATCATACCACACATGTCTGTGTGTTTCTACAGAGGCTCGATAACTGTTACGTGTAGTGGCTGCATGAAGCTTGATTGCAGTGGTGTGCTGTAATCATCCTCTCTCAAAAGAGGTTGCTAATTGATGCTGTTCATGCTGGGCTCTCCCTGGTCTTGCCAAATGGGGGGCCTCCATCAAGTCACAGCTGTCTGGAATCCGTCTGGCCCTTCAGGGCTGTTCTGTCAACTTTTCTCATCCACGGGCAGCATTTCCTAGGCACACGCTTTCCTTTAATGACACTCCAACAAGCAGGAATGTTTTGGAGCAAACTCTAGGTTCACATTGGCAAGACTGATGTTTGGCTACAAAAGATATCTCAACCAGGGCATTCTTTTCTATCTGCTGCTGGCTGAGATGAAAGAGCACTGGAATGGGAATCAGAAGATTTGTAATGAGACCTGATTATTTTTTTCTGTTAGCCTGTGTGTATTGTATACCAAGAAGGACTTTTTTTGTTGCAATGGACAGAAACCTAACTCACACTACTTAAACAATAACAATAAAAGGAGAGGATTTATTGTTTCATGTAACTGAGGATACCAGAGAAAGTTAGTTTCAGGTATGGCTGGATTCGGGATTTCTAATAATGTTATAGCCTTGGTCTTGCTTTCTAATGTCCTCATTCTGCATATTTCTATATTGGTTTAATTCTTAGGAGACTGTTCTTTTTGGGGGTTCACAAAACAAGCTCTCCAAATACCCTAGTACAAGGGTCAACAAACCTTGGTCCACAGGCCAAATCTGGCTTGCTGTCTATTTTCCTTAAAAAAGTTTTATTGGAACACAGCCACAGTCATCACATATGTCTCATCTATGGCTGCTTTTGTTCTAGAGCAAGAGTTGAGTAGTTGTGACAGAGGCTGAATATAGCCTACAAAGCCTAAAATAGCATTGCTATCTGGCCCTTTACAGAACCGTTTTGCTGAACCAAGCTCTATTATAAAGGTCCATAGTCTCAAAAATTTCTCCAGGTTCACTTACCATGCCTGATCAATTATTAGTTCTCCTCCCAACCCACATTCTTGGCTTCATGAAATGGTTTTTGCCTAACCTCTCAGATCCAGAATCCTGTTCTTTGGCCTTTCTACCTGGCTAAGACTATAGCCATTCTTAAATATTTTCCTTATTTCCATTTACTGCAAAAGATGGTAAGCATGGCCCTGTTCCCATTTTTGGTCATATTCCCTGGATCCTGCCAGTCAAGAAGGAAAGTTATACAGAGCATGCACTTGCCCAAGGGGTCTGCAAGTGGATAATCCATATCCCTGCCCCAAACCCTGTGTCATGGGGCAGCTTCTGCCAAATCTGAGACAGCTTTAGCTCTGTAAGTGGGGTGTCATCTGCAGAAGTCTAAATGCTTTTTATTCATGAGACTACCGAGTTCCTGAAAAATGGACTGTGGTGTCAGTCATTGACTCTGACACATGGCTTGGGAGTTTCTCTAGTTCTGTGAGTTTCAAACCCTGTCTATGAATCAGAGAAGAGTAGATTCCTTTTATTATTATTTCAAGTGAAACTAAACAGAAAAGAAATAGGGAAACAATGAGTTTGGGGTGCAGTGTGTACATATGAGTGGCTGGAATCTTAGCTGCCCTCCAATCTCATTCTCTTTTCTCCAGAAGTTTCCCTGATCTTATCCCTAACCTTAACTCTAATCTAGCCCTACCCTTATCTTTATGCTTAACTCTAACGTTTATCCTAATCGAATCTATCAAACGTAACCTTAACATTAACCATGACCCTAACCCTGAACGCTAAACTCTAATCCTAAGCCCTAACTTGAACACTTAAAATAGTCTAGGACTTTGAGTTTGGTCATCACTATCTTAGAATAACTTCACTAATCACACTGCTAAGCAGGATTTTCTGGGTATTCGTCACTGAATGAGGTTAGGTCAGACATTTCAACAAAGAGGAGGGATGAGAAGAGTTACATCTTCCATTTAAAAATAAGTGTTTTGATCATTGGAAAAGGTCAGTGTTGCCACCGTCACTCTCAGACAAATAATTAGTTTAAGCAAGTGATGAATGTGTTCCCTTTATATCAAGATAACGTACTATTTCTGCCTCATTTCAGACCATTTTTAGAGGACTCATGTTGGGGAGAAGTGGTCATTAGTGCTCCGGGTCATCAGAATGAAATTTTATCCCCTTGAATCCTGACTGATGCTGGGAGTCCTGCCTGGCTTAATTCATGGTCCTCTAACATCTGGGGTCAACAAAATCCATGTAAAGGCAAACTGTAGAAAGGATATATTTTAGAAGACAGAGGAAGAAGATAGAAGAAAGGAGAGAAAAGGATGGGAGGGTGGGAAGAAAGAATAGGAAAATATCAAAGAGTGTTAACAGGATCATTAATCTCATGCTTCTGCCTGATCTGATCAGTGCTCTACTTTAAATTCTTCAATGATTGCTTAATCTTTACAGGATAAAGACAAGGTATCTTGTTGGCACACATAGCCCAACATTATCTCTTATTTCCTTACTCTGGAATATTGCAGTGCTGCGTGAATATATGAAGTTGCCCCAAAGGTGCCATGCTTGGTTAGACCTCTGTGCTTTGCCCATGCTGTTCTCTCTTTCTGTATTGCCATTGCTTTAAAAAACACCTGCCTGGGTAAATCTTGCCTGTTCCTAAAGATCCTGCTCAGGTATCATCCTCCATCAATCTCCCTCTGATTCCCCTACCACACCCCTTCTCTGTGCCCCATGCTAACATCAATCACACTACTCCTACCTTCATTCAGCAAACATTTATTGGGCTTTGCTCTGTGCCAGGTACTATGCTAGACGGCGAGGAAGAACCATTAATATACCATCTCAGTCCCAAGTAGTTGAGGGAACAGATAAACCACCAGGAAATCATTCAACTACACTGTGATGGGGGAGGCTCAAAGGGCTGTGGGCTCGTGGAGGAAGGCAGTTCCCCCAGCCTGGGGGCTGAGTGTGCTAGGCGGGCCAACAGTGGGATGGAAGAGTGCAAACACAGAAGTAACTTGAAACCCGAAAGGTGTGAGAGCAGTTTAGGAGGGTTCAGTCTGTAGTGAGAGTTAAGCAGAAGCCAGGTCATAAAGAGCTTTGCTAGCTATGTTAAGGCATTTGGATTCCGTCCTTAGCACTGGGAGGAAATCACTGGGAGTTTGAAGCAGGGGGTTCACATAATCAGATATGTATTTTGGGTATATTTTAAAATTTTCTTTTTGTCTCCTACATAATAGTAATAATATTATCAGCTAATATTTCTGAAAGACACTATAGGAAAGATACTATGTTAAACTCTGTAAATTATCTTAGTTAAGGCTCGCTTCTAACTTATAAGGTTGGTACTACTACATAAAGTTATTATTTCATCAAGGAGACATGCAGAGAGATTAAATGACTCATTAAAAGCATGCTTTTAATCATGAGGATAATTCTACATTTCATCATAATAAAAAATTAAGATATTCATGGTCACTACTTGAAAGAACGAACTCGGAGCACATTTGCTTGTATGATCTTAGTCATCTACTTCATGTCCTCATAATTACTGAAAATGCTTCATTTTGGTTTCATAAATGATAACACTGAGGAAGTGGTTTAGCCAGCTCCTCCCAGGCATGGTCTCAGTCCACCCAGAAAACTAGGATCTTGAGGATTGATGCTGTGTTTTGTTAGCCTTGATGGTGCTGGCTCCGCTGCACAGAAGCATCTGGCTATGGGGTTATGATGAGTTTACAGATGCATTATCCTCCCCACACAGAGAATAAAAAAAAAATCCCTTTTTCATCCTTGATGGGAAGAGAGAACCAGGTGGTGAATGGGGTTAGAGGGATCCCAGAGACCATGTCTATCTATTGATGTGGTTGGCATTGCGCCTCTAATCAGGAAAAGGATATCTGTTCTGGTTGGAGAATCAGAACACCTTAGGTTTGGGCATGTGAAACCCAGTTACCTATGAGTTGCACTTGATGTTTTATGGAGATCCTCTTCTTTCTTCTTTTAATCCTGTATTAGTCTGTTCTGACGCTGCTAAGAAAGACATACCTGAGGCTGGGTAATTTATAAAGGAAAGAGGTTTAATGGACTCACAGTTCCACATGGCTGGGGAGGCCTCACATCATGGTAGAAGATGAAGGAAGAGCAAAGGGATGTCTTACATGGCGGCAGGCAAGACAGTGTGTGCAGGGGAACTGCCCTTTATAAAACCATCAGATCTCATGAGACTTATTCACTATCATGAGAATAGCATGGGAAAGACCCACCCCCATGATTCGACCACCTCCCACCGGGTCCCTCCCATGACATGTGGAGATTATTACAATTCAAGGTAAGATTTGGGTTGGGACACAGAGTCAAACCATATCAAATCCTTTTTTTATGTTTCCCTTCCTCCTTCCTTCTTGTTTCTTCTTCTCTGTATTGTTTACCACTACAACATCAGCAGCAGCAACAAACAGAACATCAGCAGCAGCAACAAACAGTATATCATGATGATTGCTCATTGCTCATCATGGTCTTATCATTGCACTGTTGTCTTTGTCATCATCATCATCATCATCATCATCATCATCATCCACTATTACCACCATCACTGCCACATCAACATCAACATATTGTCTTATCTTGGTCTTATCGTTGCATCATTGTTTTTGTCATTGCCATCATCATCCCAATCCTCATCACTCCCTCTTACTGAGTGCTTGCTTTGTGCCAGGCACTGTGCTCAGAACTTTACATGCATTATCTCACATCATCTACAAAATTAACTGTCATATGTGATTATCCCCATTTTACAGATGACAGACCAGAGGCTCAGAGACGTGAAGTCATTTGCTCAAGGTCACAAAACAGTCACCAATATCAACAGAGTCTCCTCCACAAAATTAAGATTCATCCCACAGGCACCAGAGGTTTCAGTTTATTTCTAGGAATTAAGAAAATTGCAAGATTAAGCTCTTATGGTCTGTTAACTGAGGGCTGCTGTGAATTCAGTGAAAAAGATTTAGAGTTATTATTCTCTAATGACGGTTGTTCCCTGATTCAGAAGAGCAGCTCTTCTTTTGACTAATTGTTAAATTTATGTTTATGATTATTATTTCTAAAGGGAAATTTAGAGTTGAACTGTTTTAGATAATAAATCAGAACCATGATTCAAATGAGGATTTGCCTGATTCCAAAGCCTACATTCCCGCAATACTGTCTGACTTCCTTTGGTAATTATGCCAAAATTAAGTCCTGCAATTCACAAGTCCGTGGTTATCCATCTCACCAGTGGCACCTTTTTGGTTGACTAGAGGATTAAAGTACTTTATGGCAACAACAGTTACCTTCAGGAAAATCCTCCTGAATTTTGGTGGCATCATCTCCCACCGCCACCCCACATCAGTGTAAATATGTTTCCCTCCATCTTCCTTAGCAACCACCCAGCCCTTTTTTAAGAGATAGCGTAATATGGTGGAAAGACAGATGGGGATTCAAATCCAGGCTCTAAAATTTACTGGCTCTACAACTTGGGACAATTTACCTCCTTGGGCCTGACTTTCCATTCTTCATCTACATAATAAAAATAACACCAACCACCTCATAGAGATGCTGTGAAATTTAAATGAGATAATCCATGTAAATTGTTTGACATGTATTAGATGTCAATAAATGTTGAAAACAACTCATCAGAATAAACTCACCCTTCCTTCCCTTTTCCCTGCAGTACCCTGCTAACTGGCTAATTGAAATCTTTAAGGTATAGGAGAGAGAGAGAGAGATGAAACTGATGGATTTGAAATGGCTCAGTCTGTGACTAGCCGAGGGTTCCTTAGCAAATGAGCTCAGCTAGGAATCCTGCCCCCATTCCTTTGACACCTAGCTGTCAGCTGTTCACTTGTCCTTCTCTTTGAGGCCCCTCTTACCCCTGCTGCACATAAAGACCCACTCACAGAAGAGCATTTAATGAGTTAAGCGTTAATTTACTAAAGACAATGTAGAGGAGACATAAAAGCGAGTTTATATCACATTGCCCAGATCAAGCAACTGGAAAAATCCTCATGTCTCTTATTGTTACTTCACTCCTGTGTCTTTCTCCCCCAACACCCAAAGGAATGCCCTGGCTCCTCTCTTCTCTATTATCAGAACAATTCTTCCTCACTTCAAACTTACAAATTCTGTTCATGATAGTGCTTGGTGAAGAAAACAACCCAAGGTTCACTGTGATCGCCTTTATTCAAGGCACTTTGGTGACTGGCACATGACTTTCGGGGTCTTGTGTTCTATCCCAAACAGTAAGTCAAAGTGTCTCCGAAACAAATGCAATCCTCTCTCTAATGATGTTATTACACCATCTGGGGAGTGAGGACCATCTTGCTCCGCCTCATTACATGTAAAATGAAGGTGTTGGTGGATTCTGGACAGCTTTATCATGTAAGTCTGTTTATCCTCAGTAAATTATGGGCTTTGGGTTCTATTGGGCAAGAGAAATCCCATGCCAGTTTCAATATTTGTTTAAAGGTAAGTCTTAGAATCAGACCTTCCCAGGCTTGGATATAAGTTTATCAGAAGTAGAACTCAATATCCATTATTTCTATGTGGCGTTCCTGTCTATCCTTGTGCCATGGAGACACATACAAATGAACTTTGGAATTTAGCCCCATTTATGAGCTTATGTCTACTTTTTTCTCTCTTATCCATTATATGTCTGCTTATTAATTTATAAACTAATTAATTACATAAATATAAGGTACCATCTATGTGCTAGGTACTGAAGATATAGAAAAGAAGGGAGACACAATCTCTTCCTTTACAGTTGTGTGTGTGTCCATTAATTAGATGATCACACAAATATAATAAAAATACAACTGTGGTATGTGCAATAAAAGAAAAGCCTGTACCAGGAATCCTATCTAGTTGGATATGTTACTTAGGAGTTTCCTAACTTTCTTGCCTCTGTTCTTTGTTTTATACTCTGACCTCTCTCTCCAGGCTTAAATGTTCTGTTTTTTGTTTTTGTTTTTTTTCTTTTGGAAGGTCACAGTAGTCTCATTACATATTCTGAAGGTGGGATAGAAAGAGACATAAGTAGGGTCGGACACAGTGGCTCATGCCTGTAACCCAGCACTTTGGGAGGCCGAGGAGGATGGATCACCTGAGGTCAGGAGTTCGAGACCAGGCTGGCCAACATGGTGAAACCCCATCTCTACTAAAAACACAAAAATTAGCCAGGCATGGTGGCAGGCGCCTGTATTCTCAGCTACTCGGGAGTCTGAGGCAGGAGAGTCACTTGAACCTGGGAGGTGGAGGTTGCAGTGAGCCAAGATCATACCATTACACTCCAGCCTGGCCAACAGAGTGAGATTCTGTCTCAAAAGAAAAGAAAAAAGACATATAAGTAGATTGATGCAAGTAATAAGAGTGACAAATTCAGGAGGCTGATACTAAAGAAAGTACACATCTGGCCTGGAGGTGATCAGGAAAAGTTTCCTAGAGGAAGAGATATCTGGGCTAGGTATTCAAGGGCAAGTTAGGAGCCAGACAGGCAAAACAGAGGTGGGAGGAAGGGTGGTCCGGGCAGATAACACCACATGAGCAAAGGTTTAGGAAAAAGAAACAATTGTGTGTGGGGCGTGTGGGGAGTGTGTGTGTGTGTGTGTGTGTGTGTGTGTACCACAGGTGGTTCATGTAGTGGGAGCACCAACTGATGGTCAGTGAGGCTGAGATAGCATCATGACCCTCCAATCAGAGCTGAGTTTGCATACAGATTATATTGATATAATTCTATAGAGGAAGTGCAACCAGTAGCCTGGAACACCCAAGACACTCCTCTGCTTCTCATTCCAGACACCTCTTTAAACACACACACACACACACACACACACACACGACTGCAAGGCAGGGATTATCGACTTTTCTTTCCCATATATTTTCAGTCTCATATTTCCAGACACCTCTTTGAACTCTTATTTGTTGAAACCCATTTTCTAATGGCTCTCTGTCTGAACACCTCTTGCTGCTTAGCCAGGTAATATGCCCCTTCTCTGACAGGAACAAGGGTGTGCATTTTGGGAGAGACTTCCGAGTGGCCAGAGTGACTCCAGGGGGTGAGACAATGGCAGAAGTGTAAATCACACAAGAAATATTGAACTTTGGGAGCCAGCGAACAACAATATGCCACTTTATTCCACTCCTGCCGGAGGTTTATATATGTCATTGTCACTTTTATACTGTTCTCCACCGCTGGTAATTTTCTCTCAATCTAATTTTTATTTCCCAAGGGTCTACCAAGGTTAAAAGTGCTGGAAATCCAATGACTATTCTTTTGCCAAGGGATAGTAAATTAAATTAACCATTGCTGGTGGCCAGCTCTGGTCAGAACTATTTATATGTAAACAGGCAAAAATCCCTGAAGGCATTGCTGCAATTATTAGTTGTTCATTCCAGATGTTGACCATAATACAATAGGTTTGAACAAAACTCTAGGAATTGGGGCAGGAATTAGCTTCTGTTCAGCCTGATCTTTGCTCGCACAGGCTGACTTTCTGTAGCTCAAGTATCAGCTAGTTCATGGTGAAACCTTCCCTCCCAGCTTATTGAGTGGGAGGGTGAAGACATTTTTAGTCCCAGATGAACAGTGAAAATAGGAATGGGAGGATTAAAACCTATTGCACAGGCATTGGTTGGCATTTTGTCCTGGTTTCCAGGTTCTGTCCATTCAGTGCAGTCATAATTTGCATACTGCTTCCTGGATGGCCAGCATTAATTATATCAACAAAGACTCCTCCCTTGTAACTGCCTTAGGATTTGGTATATTCCTAAGGACTTTTCCAGAGGGCGGATCTTTTTGGGGGGAACTTTTATAGGAACAAGGAACCTTCCCACTGAGTGATACCACGTTTTTGGAAAATAGTTCAATATTCCAACTTGGTGTCTCTGGTTGGATTTTCAGTGTCAGAGGATTATGGAGGGTTGCTTCAAATAAGCAAGTTCCAGGGCTTGAACGAGTTCTCCCTGTTCTCGTTCTCTTTTTTTCCGCCAATGCCAAAGGAAGTCAACTCTGTCATTGCTCTTTAAGCAGCTACAACTCATGTTATCCTTCACTCCATACAACCAAATGATTTCTAGGATACCTTGATAATTTATAACCTGTTTCTATGCTCTTGGGTTCGCTCGAGTGGCTCTTTAAATCAAGCCCCTCAAGCTAGGGAACATGAGGGAAAAGGGGCTTATTTATGAAAATAAAAGAGAGAAGGTAGAATTTGTTCCAATATCTCAGGCCTCCAGTCTTCCATTCTTGCCCCTGGGTAGAAATCTCTCAGAGGGCCGGGCACGGTGGCTCATGCCTGTAATCCCAGCACTTTGGGAGGCTGAGGCGGGCAGATCACGAGGTCAGGAGTTCGACACCAGCCTGGCCAATATGGTGAAACCCCATCTCTACTAAAAATACAAAAATTAGCCAGGCGTGGTGGCGTGTGCCTGTAATCTCAGCTACTCGGGAGGCTGAGGCAAAAGAATCGCTTGAACCTGGAGGCGGAGAGTGCAGTGAGCTGAGATCGTGCCATTGCACTCCAGCCCGGGTGATAATGTGAGACTTGGTCTCAAAAAAACAAAAAAAACAAAAAAAAAAAAGAAAAGAAAAGAAAAGAAGAAAGGAAAAGAAAAGAAAACTCTCATAGGTCCTGGTAGATCTGCTCCTGGGCCAGACGTTGATCTATTAATGGTTCCTCTTGCACCATGGCTTTGCTGAACGGTTTCCCAGCATCTGTGATCTATCCTGAAGTATTATGAACTTGCTGAGAGTAGTATAACTAGGAAGACTGGGTGAAGCACCCTCAGCTCACCTACCATATTAGATAGCCTTGAACTAGCCCACCAGGGATTTTAGGACCACATTATCTTGGCCTCTGTAGAACTGTTTTCTCCTAGACATGTATCTTGGCTTCCACCAAGGACTGAAACACTCCCTCAGGGAATCTAATATTGTTCTCATTGTTGAAAACTATGTCCATCCCATCTCTCTGTGGTTCCATTCATTCAAGATTTGCATGACAAAGTTTTAGAATTAAATCCGAGTCCTTGCGCACCATCCAGCCAAAGGAGTACACAGAGGCTGAGATCAAGCCAGGATTTGTTTGCCAAGCTGTTTTCTCTGGCTGTGTCCTCTAGGGGAAGAGATGTCTTCTTCCTTGTGTGAAGGCACCATTTGTTTAGTAATAAATAAATTTATTACTGATTTGCATAGAGACAGTGAGAGCTCAAGGGGAACCTGCCCATGGAGTGTGTGTGTGTATGTGTGTGTGTGTATGTGTGTGTGTGTGTATATGTGTGTGTGGGTGTGTGGGTGTGTGTGTGTGGCAGAGTAGGGGCAGGGAGAGTAGTTACTAGGTCCCTGACCTGCACTTTATAGCTTAGTGGCAATATGTGCTCAGGGCCAGGCAATGTCTGCTTTGCCTGGGGAACCCATATAATGGATGCAGTGTCCCTTTGTATCTTGACTGCCAGGGGGCTGAGTCAAAAACCTTCACTGGAATAAATGTGTAGGGTCTAGAGAAGTAAATCTCCGCATTACATTTTACCCAGTCTTGCCCTAATATTTACTGGAGCCTGAGTTTTAATTTTTCATTTCAGTTTTACCAAATTGGTATCATATATACACTTTGCAATAATTTTTTTTTTCTTTTGAGACAGAATCTCCCTCTGTCGCCCAGGCTGTAGTGCAGTGATGCGATCTCGGCTCACTGCAAACTGCCTCCCGGGTTCAAACAATTCTCCTGCCTCAGCCTCCTGAGTAGCTGGCATTACGAGTCCCTGCCACCATGCCCGGCTAATTTTTGTATTTTTAATAGAGATAGGGTTTCATCATGTTGGCCAGCCTGGTCTCAAACTCCTGACCTCAAGTCATCCACCCTCCTTGGCCCCCCAAAGTGCTGGGATTACAGGCGTGAGCCACCGTGCCTGGCCAATCATTTTTTTTTTAAATTAGGCTGTGGCAAAAGTCAATAACCCAGAGAATGAATGGACCAGGACCTCTCCAGGCCAGAGTATTTCACAGCACATGAGAAATGTGTTCCTTATTCTTCCTCACAGTGTCATCGATGTGTCCTTCCAGGCTGGCTGGACACGTGGAAAGACACAAAGCAGTTCTCATTATACCTGATGGCTTGGGCATTCCATGGTAAACATAATAAAAGATAGTAAAGCTCATAACAAATAAAGGGATAAGGATTTGTTAAACTTGTATTAAAACTGAGTTTATTAGGGGAAAATATTTTCCCACAAGAGGTCATGAAATTATTGCAGAAAGAGAATTACAGCTAGGGAGGAGGCCCCATTTTTTCAGTCTGCCCTGAGTAAGGTCCCTTGTCTGACCACTTTTTTTTTTTTTTCACTAGAACAGCAAGAAAGGAACTTAAGAGAACATTCCCCAATGCAAAATTTCTGCCAAAGTTGCTTTACACACGGAGTCAATATCATTTAATTATATATCTCTCCACAGAAATCACACATCCCAGCCTATAATAAAGTTACAGTCACATAACTTTATTCATATAGGCAGTTTAGGAGTGTTTATCTCTGTACTGGAGAAATTGGTATAAATGAACTCTGGTCATATTCCTTTTTTAAATGGCATGAATGTGTTAGGCTGCAGGGTTCATAAATTAGCTTTTCAGAGAGTTCAATCATAATCGAATATGCTTAATATTCACACATTGTAATTTGAGCATTAAAGATCTTGAACAAAGATCACGGTCTTGGAAGGTATTAAATAAAAAAAAATACTCCCCTGGAATTGCATTTATTAGCTCCTGATTTCTGATTTCTGTTTCATTAGCCTGTGGTAATAAGTATGGAACCGTATAAAAGAAAAGCACAAATCCCCATTTTGGAACATTAAATCCAGATTTTTGACGATAACCTATTTTTGTGCTGCTATTAGGGGAGCGCCAGCTTGTACCCACATCTAGTTATTAATCTGTGAAATGTTTTCTCTCTGGTGCACTTAACCGTCACTGACTAAGTGGGTTATTAAATGGGAGTGAGAAATGAATCAATCAAATATATTCAAATGCTCAGGCTCCAGCATTGTTCTTCGACTTCATTATTTAGGCATTAAATTCCGTGCAACACCGGATGTAATTGTCAATACAGAGGGGTTTGATTTGTGGGAGACGAGTTCTCTTTGGCAATTACAGTTTTAGGTTTACACGCACACCAGAAATCCTTGCAACATGTTAACACCATTAGCATGGCTTCCGTAATCACATTTTTCAATGGAATCACAGCTGGCTGTGTTGGGGAGCTGACATTTTCATTAGAGAAGAGGGCTGGTCTTTGCAGTAATACATGGAACCATTTGCATGCCCGGCCACTGGTAACACACAGAGCTTTGGTGTAGACAGTTTTTCCTTGGCACCATAAGGTAACTCTTCTCCTCCATTTACCCAGCTCAGTCAGAAAGAAAAATGCTTATAAGTAGGAGACAAACATTGAGCACACATGGACTTAAGCATGGGTGCAATAGACACTGAAAACTACCAGAGAGGGGAAAGAGGGAAGGGGGCATGGCTTGTGAAGTGACCTATTGAGTACTGTGCTTGTTATCCGGGTATAATATACCCATGTAAAAAACCTGCACATGTACCTCCTGTGGCTAAAATAAAAGTTGAATTTTTTAAAAATGTAATCACTATGCATAATGTTAAGGGCCAGACTGCCTGAGTTTGAATCCTGACTTCACTGCTTCCCAGCTGTGTGACCTTGGGTAAGTTAATTAACCTCTCTGTGCTACACTTTGCTTATTTGAAAATGGGGATAATGATGATGATAACACTGCCTTCATTTGGATTTCTTCAGAAGCAGACACTGAGACAAGGATTTGGGGGCAAGTAATTTATTTGGAAGGTTCAGAGAACATGGGTAGAGGAGCGGGGACACGTAGGGAGAAGGCAGGCACGAAGGATGTGCTATGAAGCCAGCCCCCACAGAGGAAACACAGGCAGGAATTTCTCTGGGCAGCTCTGGTAGCTATTGTGTAACTCACAACTCATAGTTCTTCAGGAGAGACGAGTGACCTGGGGCACCGGTCATCTGTTGAAGGATGTCCCCGGAGCAGGGGTGGCACAGCTTGTCACATGAGGATAAAGCAAGTTTCACCAGCCCGAGAGAGCCCTGGCAAAGAAATGCAGGTGCTGGAGACTGGAAGTTGAACCTGTGTGCCCTGCAGTGACACGGGTGAGGACACCTGTGGCGACACCTGTGGCATCTGCTCCAAGCACCTGCCTCCTAAGGTCATTTTGAGGGCTCAATGAGTGAATTTTACAAAGCACTCAAACAGAGCCTGGCTTGAGTAAGTCAATGTAAGAACTTGCCTCTAGCTACATCATGGGGTTGGCGTGGAAACTGAACAGGATTGTATGAGAAAAGTCAGGATCGCCGGGTGCTGTGGCTCACGCCTGTAATCCAAGCACTTTGGGAAGCCGAGGCGGGTGGATCACAAAGTCAGGAGATCAAGACCAACCTGGCTAACATAGTGAAACCCCGTCTCTACTAAAAAATACAAAAAAAAAAAAAAATTAGCTGGGCGTGGTGGCAGGCGCCTGTAGTCCCAGCTACTGGAGAGGCTGAGGCAGGAGAATGGCGTGAACCCGGGAGGTGGAGCTTGCAGTGAGCCGAGATCGCGCCACTGCACTCCAGTCTTGGCGAAAGAGCGAGACTCCGTCTCAAAAAAAAAAGAAAAGAAAAGA
Source organism: Pan paniscus (assembly GCF_029289425.2). Classification (NCBI taxonomy): domain Eukaryota; kingdom Metazoa; phylum Chordata; class Mammalia; order Primates; family Hominidae; genus Pan; species Pan paniscus. The sequence continues at coordinate 36,908,781 of NC_073267.2, read as the reverse complement.
AAAGAAAAGTCAGGATCAGCACAATGCTTGGCTCAGATAAAGTGCTTGGCAAATGTTTGTTAAACAAAATACCTACCCTTTACTGATTTCTGACTATGGGCCACTATTTTATTCACTTACTTCATCCTCTGCACTAGCCCTTGAAGACCAGTGTTAGCATCTCTGTTTCACGGTTGGTTGAGGTCAAAGGAATTACACCAGTGGTCAGAGTATAGCTTCAGAGTCACAGAACCAGAGGCGTTGTGGCTGGAATCTGGCCTTTTCTGCTTATAGAGGTAGCTCTGAGATGTCTGGTGAGTTGCTGAATTCCCCTAATCTTTAGTTTCCTTATTCATGCTCTGGGGATAGTCAAAGGACTTTCTCAAGGGGATGCTTTGGGGGGGTCAAATGAAATGACACTTGTGAAGATGTGCACAGTACCTAACAAGGAATAGCAGGAGTGGTTGTTGTTATTATGAACAGTAGTGGTACTAGTAAGTAGCAGGGTCAAGATTTGAACCCAGGTGTGGCTGACCACATCATATCCCATACTTCCAAGGATTACCTGACAGCTAAGATTTGAAGGTGCAGTGGACATCTTTTAGAAGAGCTCCCGGCCGGGTGCGGTGGCTCACGCCTGTAATCTCAGCACTTTGGGAGGCCGAGGTGGGTGGATCGTGAGGCCAGGAGATCGAGACCATCCTGGCCAACATGGTGAAACCCCGCCTCTACTAAAATACAAAAACTTAGCTGGGCATGGTGGTGCACGCCTGTAGTCCCAGCTCCTGGGGAGGCTGAGGCAGGGAAATTTGCTTGAACCCGGGAGGCAGAGATTGCAGTGAGCAGAGATTGGGCCACTGTACTCCAGCCAGGCACCAGAGCAAGACTCCGTCTCAAAGAAAAAAAAAGAAGAGCTCCCACTGGTCCCCTGGTATTCATGTCTGTATACGATTTCCTCCCCTCGAGTATGGGCTGGGCCTAGCGTCTTGCCTCTGATGAACTCAACACAGCAAAGGGGACGGTACGTCACTTCCAAGATTAGGTTTCCAAAAGACCTTGACTTCCATCTTGCCCGCGCTCTTTTCTTGCTTGCCTCCTCTAATGGCAGCCAGATGCTACGTCATGAGCTGCTCAGTGGAGAGATGTGCGTGTCAAGGAACCGAGGGCAGCCTCTGGCCAACAGCGAGAGAAGATCTGAGGCCCTCAGTCCCACAACCCCAAAGAAACTAATTCCTGCCGACGGCCACAAGAGTGATCCAGGAAGTGAGTTCTTCCCAGTTGAGCCTGCAACCTCGGCAGATACCTTGGCTACCGCCTTGTTGGAAACTGTGAAAGGACCCAGCAAATCTGTGCCTCACTTGTGGAAACTGTGAGATAATAAACATTGATGTTTGTAGGTATTAACTTTTGGGGTAATTTGTTATGCAGCAATAGATTTTTTTGTTTTTATTTTTTTGAGATAGGGTCTCATTCAGTCACCCATGGTGGAGTACAGTAGTGCAATCTGGGCTCATTGCAGTCTCCACCTCCCCAGCTCAAGCAATCCTCCCACCTCAGCCTCCCGAGTAGCTGGGACCACAGGTGAGCACTACCATATCCGGCTAATTTTTTTTATTTTTTATTTTTATTGTTTTTGGTAGAGACGGGGTTTCGCCATGTTGCCCAGGCTGATCTCAAACTACTGAGCTCAGGCGATCCACCCACCTCAGCCTCCCAAAATTCTGGGATAACAGGCATGATCTTCCACGCCCGGCCAGCAATAGATTATTAATGCAAGAATTATTAAGGTTGTTCAATCACCTCTGTGTAAACAGGAACTCCAGTACTTAGTTCACTGTCCTAAAAGGCAATTCCTTCTTGTTCTAATGGCACCTTGAGAAAGAAAGGTCGAAATATGGCCCATTGGCTCAAAAATGATGCTTTAGACTAGCAGTTTTCAGCCTTTTTGATCCTTGGCACCCGTTTTAAAAAAAAAAAAAATCAAATGTTGCAGAGGGAGGTCTAACTATGAAACCTAGAAAAACAAGATACTGCCCTATCATCTTGAGAAGAGTGGAGCCCGGGAGCCTGCTTGGTTCATAATGGTTGAAAATCGCTGCCCAGACCATCTTCCATCTCATGGAACATGCATCATGAGACACAGTAAACACACACTTCGATCTCCCCCATTTCCTAGGTTGGTACACTCAGTGGATGGGCAGGTATTTATTATTGATTTTGCTGTTTGAAATGGCCCCCAAGCATAGCACTGGTGTTCCTAAGAAAATACATGTTTTGGGCCCGGTGCAGTGAATAGTGCCTCTGTCGACGTGTGTATGTGCATCTATGTGAGTGCATGTTTTCATTTATTTTGTGAATATTCTAGCAGTAGAATTGCTGAGATATATGGTAATTCTGTGTTTAACTTTTTGACGAATCATTAAACAGTTTTTCTCAGCAGCTGAACCATTTTGCATTTCCACCAGCAATGCATGAGTGTTCCAATATCTCCACATTCCTGCCAGCATTTGTTATTTTCTGCATACTTACTTATTTATTTATTTATTTATTTATGTAATTTAGAGATAGGATCTCACCCTATTGCTCTGGCTAGAATGCAGTGGCATGATCATAGCTCACTACAACCTCAAACTCCTGGGTTCAATCCTCCCGACTCAGTTTCCCAAGTAGCTAGAACCACAGGGGTGTGCCACCACTCCCAGCTAATTTTTTAATTTTTTGGAGAGATGGCAGTCTTGCTATGTCACCCAGGCTGGTCTCAAACTCCCAGACTTAAGTGATCCTCCTGCCTTGGCATCCCAGAGTGCTGGCATGAGTCACTGTTCCCAGCTGCACCCCCCAACACACACACTTTTTTAAAAAATTGTAGCTGTCCTAGTGTGTGTGAATTGAGACCTCACTGTGGTTTTTGTCTGTGTTTCTCTAAAGACTAATGATGTTGAACATCTTTTTATGCACCTGTTGGTGATTTACGTTATCTTCTAGGAATGCCTATTCCTTTGTTCATATTTGTTTCCCTTTTTTATTGCTGCCGCACAAATTAACTTTGTTCATGTTTTAATTACATTAAAACATAGACTTTTATCAGATACATGGTGTGCACATATTTTTTCCCATTCTGTACATCGTCTTTTTACTTTCTTAATAATATCCTTCAATGCACAAAAGTTTTTAATTTGATGAAGTCTAATTTGTCTATTTTTCTTTTTTGGCTTGTACTTTTGGTGTCATATCTAAGAATTCATTGCCAAGTCCAAGATCATGAAAATTCATCCTTGTGTTTTCTTCTAAGAGTTTTATAGTTTTAGTTCTTATATTTATAATAATTTTTAAGGTAATTGCAAGGTTAGGGTCCAACTTCATCCTTTTGTACATGTTTATCCAGTGGTCCTAGGACAATTTTTTTAAAAGGCTATTCTTTCTCCCATTGAATTGTCTTAGCACACCTGTCAAAAATCAATTGACCATAATTGTATAGGTTTATTTGTGGACTCTCAATTCTATTTCATTGGTTTATATGTCTGTTCTTAAGATAATACCACACTGTTTTGATTACTGTAGCTTTGTAGTAAGCTTTAAAATCAAGAAATATGAGTCCTCCAACTTTGTTCTTCTTTTTCAAGAATGTTGTGGCTATTTGGAGTCTTTTACAATTCCATATGAATTTGAGAATCAGCCTTTCCATTTCTGCAGAAAAGACCACTGAAATTGCATTAAATCTGTTGATTGCTTTGGGTAGTATTGACATCTTAACAATATTGAGTCTTCTAATCCATGAACATGGGATGTTTTTCTATTTGTTTAGGTCTTCCTTAATGTCTTTCAGCAATGTTTCATGGCTTTCAGTGTACAAATTTTGAACATCTTTTGTTAAATTTATTACCAAGTATTTTTATTGTTTTTGGTGCTGTTGCAAGTGGATTGTCTTAATTTTCTTTTCTTAGTTTAATTTTCAAGTTGTTCGTTTACAGGTTGTTCACAGAATAATTGTTCAATTATTCTCTGAATAATTCTAACCAGGCCAGGCATGTGGGCTCATGCCTGTAATCCCAGCACTTTGGGAGGCCAAGGCAGGTGGATAACTGAGATGAGGAGTCCAAGACAAGCCTGGCCAACATAGTGAAGCCCCATTTCTACTAAAAGTACAAAAAATTAACTGGGCATGATGGTACATACCTGTAATCCCAGCTACTTGGGAGGCCGAGACAGAAGAATCACTTGATCCACGGAGGCAGAGGCTGCAGTGAGCCGAGATCATAACACTGCACTCCAGCCTGGGCAACAGAGTGAGACTCTGTCTCAAATAATAATAATAATTCTAACCAATGAAGTATGATTGGCAAAGATGTGTGTCATTTTCAATCATACCTCATTGGTTAGAATTTTTTTATTTTTATTTCATTTTCTTTTTGAGATGGAATTTCGCTTTTGTTGCCCAGTCTGGAGTGCAATGGCATGATCTTGGCTCCGGGTTCAAGCGATTCGCCTCCCTCAGCCTCCCAAGTAGCTGGGATTACAGGCATGCACTGCCATGCCCAGCTAATTTTCATATTTTTAGTAGAAATGGGGTTTTGCCATGTTGGCCAGGCTGGTCTTAAACTCCTGACTTCAGGTGATCCACCTGCCTCAGCATCCAAAGTGCTGGGGTTACAGGCATAAGCTACCATGCCCAGCCTTGGTTAGAATTATTCACAGGGTCAGGTATGACTACCACAACCTTCAATGAGGAGATTGCAGAATTCTTCTCTGAAATTCCTGGCTTCAAATGATCCTCCTATTGGCTTCCCAAAGTGCTGGTATTACGGGTGTAAGCCACTGCACCCGACCAGTATATCTTTTAAAAGAAACATTCAGGGAACAAAAAGGAGCTCTCAGAAATTAAGAAAGCAAGAAGTAAAAAAAGAAAAGGGAAGAAAAAATTGCTGAAATCTTGCAGAGATCAGAGAAAATGGAGAACATTAGAAGGTCACACAAAAAGATCCCACATCTACATAATAAGCATTTCAGAAAAATAAAACTGGCAAAACACGGGAAAAAAACTGTAGATGAAATAATAAGAGAAAAAATTTCAGAACTTACAGGTGTGATAATTTTGCACTCCAGCCTGGGTGACAGAGTGAGACTCTGTCAAGAAAACAAAACAAAACAAAACAATTGACCATAGATGTATGGGTTATTTCCAGACTCTCAATTCTGTTCCACTAATCTATATGCCTATCTTCCTAACAATACCAAACTTTTTGATTATTGTTGCTTTGTAGTAAATTCTGAAGTCACTAAGTGTGAGTCTTCCAACTCTGCTCATTTTTCAAGATTGGCTGTTGGGTGCAATACCATGTGAATTTTAGGTTTGAATTTTCCAGGTCTGCAAACAAGGACGTTGGGATTTTCATAGAGATTACATCAAGTCTATAGATCACTTTGGAGTAGTATTGCCATCTTAACAATATTGAGTCTTCTAATACATAAACGTGTGTTTTTAGAGATATATAGCATGGCATTTAAAGTAATCTATCATGATCTGTGTAACTTCCTTTAAAGTATTTCAACAGACCACAATAAGATATTACTCTAATTGTGCTAGAATGGCTATAATGGAAAAGTAAACAACAGCGTCAAAAAGGAATGTGGGTTCTGGTTTGTCTTCCTCTCCCTAACTTCATGTCTAGCTTTTTTTTTTTCTTTGAGATGGAGTCTCGCTCTGTTGCCAGGTTGGAGTGAAGTGGCACAATCTCGACTCACTGCAACGATTGCCTCCTGGGTTCAAGCGATTCTCTTCCCTCAGCCTCCCAAGTAGCTGGGACTACAGGCACCCACCACCATGCCCAGCTGATTTTTGTATTTTTATTAGAGACGGGGTTTCACCATGTTGGCCAGGCTGGTCTCAAACTCCTGATCTCAGATGATCCACCTGCCTCGGCCTCCCAAAGTGTTGAGATTACAGGCGTCAGCCACTGTGCCCAGCCCACAGTTCATTTTTGGTTTTGTTTCTTCCTCCCAAGAGTGTCTTGGGTACTTTGACTCCCTTTTATTCCCCTATCAGTTTTGGAATCAGATTGTCAAGTTCTACAAAAAAAAAAAAAAAAATAGCTGAGCTTTTCATTGGGATTACATTTGATCTATGAATCAATACAAGAGTTGGCGCCTTCAAATCTAGGCTCTTCCAATCAATGAACATGTATATCTCTCCATTTATTTAGGTCTTCTTTACTGTCTCTCAACAAAATTTTTAAATAGTTTTTATAGAGGTTCTGTAAGTCCTGTATGAGATGTTATATCTTACCAGGTACTCCCTGGGTACAAGAGGGAGAGTTGCTTTTCACCCTTTTGAACTGTTTGAAGTTTTTTCTAACCGCATGCATATATTTTTCAAAATAAAAATTATTAAGATTTTTGGCCCTTCTGTCTGGCGGCAGCAATCAGGTAAGCCAAGATGGGTGCATACAAGTACATCCACGAGCTATGGAGGAAGAAGCAGTCTGATGTCATGAGCTTTCTTCTGAGGGTCCGCTGCTGGCAGTACCGCCAGCTCTCTGCTCTCCACAGGGCTCCCCGCCCCACCCGGCCCGATAAAGTGCACCAACTGGGCTACAAGATCAAGCAAGATTATGTTATATACGGGATTCGTATTCTCCGTGATGGCCGAAAATGCTCAGTTCCTAAGGGTGCAACTTACGGCAATCCTGTCCATCATGGTATTAACTGAAGCCTACAGTTGATTGCAGAGGAGTGAGTTGGACGCCACTGTGGGGCTCTAAGAGTCCTGAATTCTTACTGGATGGGTGAAGATTCCACACACAAATTTTTTGAGGTTATCCTCGTTGATCCATTCCATAAAGCTATCGGAAGAAATCCTGACACCCAGTGGATCACCAAACCAGTCCACAAGCACAAGGAGATGCGTGGCCTGGCATGTGCAGGCCAAAAGAGCCATGACCTTGGAAAGGGCCGTAAGTTCCACCACACTATTGGTGGTTCTTCCCGGGCAGCTTGGAGAAGGCGCAATACTCTCAATCTCCACTGTTACCACTAATATAAGTAAAGTTTGTAAAACTCATACCTAATAAACAATTTAGGACAGTCAAAAAAATTACTAAGATTTTTGAGCCAGGTGCAGTGGCTCAAGCCTGTAATCCCAGCACTTTGGGAGGCCGAGGCTGGCAGATCACCTGAGGTCAGGAGTTCGAGACCAGCCTGGCCAACATGGCGAAACCCTGTCTCTACTAAAAATACAAAAATTAGCTGGGTGTGGTGGTGCACAAGTGTTATTCCAGCTACTCAGGAGGTGGAGGCAGGAGAACCGCTTGAACCCGGGAGGCAGATGTTGAAGTGAGCTGAGATTGCGCCACTGCACTCCAGCCTGGGTGATAGAGTCAGACTCCATCACACAAAAAAAAGAAAAAACGAAAATAAATTATTAACATTTTTGAATCAGCATTCTATTATCATTCTTTATACATCAAAACTGTAAGTAGGCATGCAGTGGAAAGTCTCTCTCCCACTCCTGGACCTATTCACAATATTCCCAATCCTTCCTTCTCAATAGGTAATGGCTATAAATTAATATCTTCTTTATCCTTCCAGAATTCTTCACACACATGTCCTTAAATGTATACTTTCTCTCGTCTGAAGATAAATGCCATAGACTGTGTGTCTTTTTGCAGAATCTCTTGCAAGACTCTGTGAACACAGTGAGAAAACATGGACCCAGGAACTGTGTTCCTTACATTCAGCTGGAGCTGAGTCTGCAAGTCCCAATGCATGCCAATAAAGAAAGTTCTGCAGGCCAGGTGTGGCGGCCCATGCCTGTAATCTCACCACTTTGGGAGGTCAAGGTGGGCAGATCAACTGAGGTCAGGAGTTCAAGACCAGCCTGGCCAATATGGTGAAACCATGTCTCTACTAAAAATACAAAAAATTAGCTGGGAGTGGTGGCATGCACCTGTAATCCCAGCTACTCAGGAGGCTGAGGCAGGAGAATCACTTGAACCCGGGAGGCGGAGGTTTCAGTGAGTCGAGATTGTGCTAGCCTAGGCGACAGAGCAAGACTCCGTCTCAAAAAAAAAAAAAAAAAAAGGAAAGCTCTGCAGAGTTCTCCAAGGTTACACTCTGTTCTCTGCACTACACCCCCAACTTTTTTTTTTTTGGTTTTTGAGACGGAGTTTCACTCTTGTTGCCCAGGCTGGAATGCAATGGTGTGATCTCGGCTCACGGCAACCTCCACCTCCCAGGTTCAAGCAATTCTCCTGCCTCAGCCTCCCGAGTAGCTGGGATTACAGGTGTGTGCCACCACGCCTGGTTAATTTTGTGTTTTTTAGTACAGACAGGGTTTCACCATGTTGGCCAGGCTGGTCTCAAACTCCTGACCTCATGATCCGCACGCCTCGCCTCCCAAAGTGCTGGGATTACAAGCGTGAGCCACTGCACCCGGCCTGCATTGCCCTTTTTAATTTTTGATCACCATTTATTAAGTTACAAAGAGCCAGGCCCAGTGCTGCGCTAAGCACTTTACATATTTGGCATGTTTTCTCTTTTTTACTCCTTCCAGCAGCCAGGGCCTATGAACTTACAGAAGGCATGGTGCCCAAGGCCCACAATACTTTTAGGGCCCCATGAAAATGTTTTACTTCTTTTAAAATCAGAAGAAAAAATAAACATAACCCTGCCTTTATTACATATATATATTATCTTTAGTTTTTAGTTTTTGGTATTTTTGAGCAGGAGCTCTGGCGCCCAGGCTGGAGTACAGTGGCACAATCATGGTTCACTGCAGCCTTGACCCCCTGGGCTCAGGCAGTCTTCCCACCTCAGCCTCCCGAGGAGCTGGGACCACAGGTACATGCCATCACTTCTGGCTAATTTTTATTTTTTTTATTTTTTGTAGAGAAAGGGTCTTGCCATGTTGCCCAGGCTGTTCTTGAACTCTTGGGATGAAGTAATTCTCCCACCTTGGCCTCCCAAAGTGCTGGGATTTCAGGCATGATCCACTGCACCAGGCCTTGTTATATTCATCCTTGTACTAACACGGTCATAAAATATGATTTAAAACACTTTTTTCTTATGGAGGAAGGAACCCACCAAAAAAATCCATGTGACTGAGTGTGGTGCCGGGTGCCTGTAGTCCCAGCTACCAGGAGGCTGAGGCAGGAGAATCACTTGAACCTGGGAAGCGGAGGTTGCAGTGAGCCAAGATCATGCCACTGCACTTCAGCCTGGGTGACAGAGTAAGACTCTGTCTCAAAAAAAAAAAAAAAAAAAAAAAAAAAAAAAGGCCAGCAGTGGCTCACACTTGTAATCCCAGCACTTTGGGAGACCAAGACGGGTGGACCACCTGAGGTCAGGAGTTCGAGACCAGCCTGGCCAACATGGTGAAACCCTGACTCTACTAAAAATACAAAAAATTAGCTGGGCATGGTGGCGGGTGCCTGTAATCCCAGCTACTCGGGAGGCTGAAGCAGGAAAAATCATTTGAACCCAGGAGGCGGAGGTTGTAGTGAACCAAGACTGTGCCACTGTACTCCAGCCTGGGCAATAACAGCAAAACTCTGTCTCAAAAAGAAAAAAAAAAAGAAAAAAAAAATCATAATGTGGCCAAACCAGCAACCCTATGACATGGGTACTATTGCTATGCAGTTTATCCAAGGGAGGAAACTAAAGTCTGAGAAGTGATTTAGCCCAGGTCAGGTGGCTGGAAGGGGTGGGAACACGGACTTGAACCCAAGCCTAGTGACTCTAAAGCTCTTATGCTGGGCCACTCAGCTGAAGAGACTCCAGTCAGCACTTTCCTATGGAAGGGACGTGTTTGGTCACAACTGGGAAGTTGTACCCCACAAAAGAAGGCTCTGGGGAAATGTGATACAGTCTTCACATATTTTAAGGGCTGTCATGTGGAAAAGGATTAGCTCTTTTGTGTTACTTCCCAGGGCTGAGCTAGGATAGGTGGGGTGTGTTGCAGGAAAGGTAGGGTGTGTGTGTGTGTGTGTGTGTGTGTGTGCGCGCGCGTGTGGGTGTGCGTGTGTGTGTGTCTCGCTCTGTTACCCAGACTGGAGTGCAGTGCAGTGATCACCACTCACTGCAACCTCCGCCTCCTGGGTTCAAGTGATTCTCCTGCCTCAGCCTCCCGAGTAGCTGGGACTACAGGCAGGCACTACCACACCCAGCTAGTTTTTGTATTTATAGTAGAGATGGGGTTTCGCAATGTTGGCCAGGCTGGTCTCTGGCTCCTGACCTTAGGCGATCCGCCCTACTCAGCCTCCCAAAGTCCTGGGATCACAGGCGTGAGCCACCGGGCCCCACCAGGAAAGTAGATTTTGGCCCAGTGATATAACAAACTTACTGGATGTGATAAGCCCACTGTCAGTGGTGGTTTATTCTTAAGATCAAAGATGTGGAGTTTGACCCCAGTCACAGACAAGAGCATTGTAAACAAGGCTGTATTGCAGGGGATTGCTCCCTTGGGAGGGGAGCTGGACAAGAATTTGATGAATTTTTATGTCCCTTTCAACTCTAAGATTCTATGTTTGCAGGGCCCAGCACGGTGGCTCACGCCTGTAATCCCAGCACTTTGGGAAGCCAAGGCGGGCAGATCACCTGAGGTCGGGAATTCGAGACCATCTTGGCCAACATGGTGAAACCCCGTCTCTACTAAAAATACAAAATTAGCTGGGCATGGTGGCGTACTCCTGTAATCCCAGCTAGTCGGGAAGCTGAGGCAGGAGGATCACTTAAAGCCGGGAGGCAAGGGTTGCAGTGAGCCTGGATAGCGCCATTGCACTCCAGTCTGGGTGACAAAGCGAGACTCTCTCTCAGAATAAAAAAAAAAAAAAAAAAAAAAAAAAAAAAAAAACTATGGTTGCAAATAGCGGCAGCTCAGCAGTGTAGAGTTGAATTCCCCACCAAACCAATTTTACCAATTGTTATTGAGCCTTTTTATGTACCATTGGTGGGAGTATGAATGGATACTCTTTTGAAAGTGTTATTTGGCAGTATTTATTAAAATTTAGACTGTTTGGGCCGGGCACAGTGGCTCACGCCTGTGATCCCAGTACTTTGGGAGGCTGAGGCGGGCAGATCAACTAAGGTCAGGAGTTCGAGACCAGCCTGACCAACATGGTGAAACTCTGTCTCTACTAAAAACTACAAAAAGTAGAGCCAGGCGTGGTGGCTCACACCTGTAATTCCAGCACTTTGGGAGGCTGAGGCGGGCAGATCACCTGAGGTCGGTTGTTCGAGACCAGCCTGGCCAACATGGAGAAACTCCGTCTCTACTAAAAATACAAAATTAGCTGGGCGTGGTGGCACATACCTGTAATCCCAGCTATTCGGGAGGCTGAGGCAGGAGGATTACCTGAATCTGGGAAGCGGAGGTTGTGGTGAGCAGAGATGGCGCCATTGTACTACAGCCTGGGAAGCAAGAGCAAAACTCCGTCTCAAAAAGAAAAGAAAAAAAAAAAAAACTACAAAATGTAGCCAGGCATGGTGGTGGGTGCCTATAATCCCAGCTACTTGGGAGGCTGAGGCAGGAGAATGGCTACAACCTGGGAGGCGGAGGTTGTAGTGGGCTGAGAATGTGCCATTGCATTTCAGCCTGGGCGACAGAGTGAAACTGTTTAAAAAAAAAAAAATGTCGACTCTTCAGGCAGGGCACGGTGGTTCTTGCCTGTAGTCCCAGCACTTTGGGAGGCCAAGGCGGGCGGATCACGAGGTCAGAAGTTCGAGACCAGCCTGGCCAATATGGTGAAACCCTATCTATACTAAAAATACAAAAAGTTAGCTGGGCATGGTGGTATATGCCTGTAATCCCAGCTACTCGGGAGGCTGGGGCAGGAGAATCGCTTGAACCCAGGAGGCAGAGGTTGCAGTGAGCCGAAACCGTGCCATTGCCCTCTAGCATGGGCAACAGAGCAAGACTTTGTCTCAAAAAAAAAAAAATTTAAACTGTTTATACTTTTTGACTTAGCAATACTTTTTTTTTTTTTTTTTGAAACGGAGTCTTGCTCTACCGCCCAGGCTGGAGTACGATGGTGCAATCTCAGCTCACTACAACCTTCCCTCCCAGGTTCAAGCAAATCCCCTGCCTCAGCCTTCTGAGTAGCTGGGACTACAGGCATGCACCACCACACCTGGCTAACTTTTTTGTATTTTTGTAAAGATGGGGTTTCGCCACGTTGGCCAGGCTGGTCTTGAACTCCTGACCTCAGGTGATCCACCTGCTTCAGCCTCCCAAAGTGCTGGGATTATAGGCATGAGCCACTGCACACGGCCTAACAAACATACTTAATAAGTAAATCATGGAGTGTGTAGCAGGTGAGAAAGGCAGTGACGAGAACTTGCGATGCGGGGTGGAGGTGAAGGAGGGTTGCAATTTTAAGCAGAGTGGTCAGGGTAGGCCTCACGGAGAAGGTGATATTTGAGCAAAGCATTAAAGATCATGAATAGGACACCTCCCACTCTTGTTCTAAGTTGGAAATTCACCAGGATTTACTTTTTCCTTTTTCTTTGTTCTAGAGGCAGAGTTCTCACTATGTTGCCCAGGCTGGTCTTGATCTCCTGAGCTCAAGCGATCCACCCACCTCAGCCTCCCAAAGTGCTGGGATTACAGGTGTGAATCACTGCACCCAGCACTGGGAGACACTTGTGAGGGGCCTGGCATCCAGCAGGCTCTGAAGGACGGTCGCTATTATTGTTCATTTTAGTTCTGAAATGAACAGGAGCTCTCAAAGCGCTTACCTAAGGAAGATGTCTAAGAGCATTGCAGTTTGCAAATGAAGAGTGGGCAGGGTTTGGGTTATGGTAACTGTTTTATGTGCCTCCCCAGAAAGGAAACAAAGTATTTGGTCAGCGGGGAAGGTTTCCACCTGTGCATCCTGTTTGCCAGCGAGCCTGCCGGCCCCTGTGGCAACCCACCCATTGTGTTTCCATCAGCGTAACTGCATGTGGGAGGCTCCTCTGCACTCTCAGTCCTTGAAAAATCCCCCACAGGGCCTCCCCGATTAGGCAATGATAAAGCCATTGGTGTGGTTAGATCCCTCCTGGGACAGGATGTTAACAGCAGCTCCTGAACCATGGGAGCTGGTCCCTGTCAATGTCACGGAAACAGAACAAGAGGAGGCTTCAAAGAAATCAGTTGCCCGCACTCCCTGATTGCAACCAGGCCTTATCTAGTGCCTTTTAAAAATGGCCCTGACCCTTTCTTCTTATTTATTAAATTATTATTTATTTATTTATTTATTTATTTATTTATTTTTGAGACAGGGTCTTGCTCTGTGGCCCAGGCTGGAGTGCAGTGACTCGATCTCTGCTCATTGCAACCTCCGCCTCCCAGATTCAAGCGATTCTCCTGCCTCAGCTTCCCAGTAGCTGCGATTACAGGTGCCTGCCACCACACCCGGCTAATTTCTGTATTTTTAGTAGAGACAGGGTTTTGCCATATTGGCCAGGCTGGTCTCCAACTCTCTGGCCTCAAGTGATCTGGCCGCCTCAGCCTCCAAAAGTGCTGGGATTACAGGCCTGAGTTCCCGTGCTCGGTCTCTTATTACTTTTTAAAATGAGACAAGGCCCCACTCTGGTTTTGCCACGTTGCACAGGCTGGAGTGCAGTGGTGCGATCACGGCTCTCTGCAGCCTCAACTTCCTGGGCTCAGCTGATTCTCCCAACTCAGCCTTTCAAGTAGCTGGTACTACAGGCACTCACCACCACGCCTGGCTAATTTTTGTATTTTTTGTAGAGTCGGGGGGTGGTGTCTTGCCATATTGCCCAAGCTGGGCTCGAACTCCTGGGCTCAAGCGATCCGCCCACCTCGACCTCCCCAAATGCTGGGATTACAGGCATGAGCCACCATGCCTGGGCCCTGACCTCTTCTTCAGGGTAACAGATATCGGCTAGGATCTGCTGTGGCTTCTACGTTCCCTTAAGCAAAGAGACGTGCTTCTTCAAGGGGAGAGGAGAAAAAATAGATTTCAACCCAAAGCCAGTATAAGCACCCCAAGAGAGGTCAATAAAGTCTCAATTTGGAGGTGAGGAAAGCCTTTATTGGCGCCCAGGACATTGGTGTTGGGATTAGAGGACAGACTAGTGGGGTTTTGACACACACAAACGAAGGATGGTGTCTTAGGCACATGGCACAGCAAAGAAAAAGGCTTGCAGGCTGTAACTATGGGACATATTCAAGCTGTCCTAAGCAGTTCCTTTTGTCTGAAGTATCATGATAAAGAAAATAATACATAATAGTAATAACAAACATTCTTTATATGCCGAGACCACTTTTATAAAAATCATAGTAATAAGGGTAATTTAACACAATTGGCTGGGCACGGTGGCTCACGCCTGTAATCTCAACACTTTGGGAGGCTGAGGCGGGCGGATCACTTGAGGTCAGGGGTTCAAGACCAACCTGGCCAACATGGTGAAACCCTGTCTCTACTAAAAATAGAAAAATAAGCCAAGCATGGTGGTGCACGCCTGTAGTCCCAGCTACTCCAGAGGCTGAGGCACTAGAATTGCTTGAACCATGGGGGCAGAGGCTGCAGTGAGCTGAGATCAAGCCACTGCACTCAAGCCTGGGCAACAGAGCGAGACTCTGTCTCAAAAATACAAATTTAATATTATTGACTCTATCTTGTTTTCACTATGCTAAATTGTTTTTCTTTATTTTTGTATAGAGGCCACAGTACTCTTTTTTTTTAGAAAATGAATTTTTTTGTTATTGTTTAATAATTAAAACCAGCCAGATGTGGTGGCTTAAGCCTGTAATTCCAACACTTTGGGAGGCTGAGGTATGAGGATCACTTGAGGCCAGGAGTTCGAGTCCTGCCTGGGCAACAAAGTGAGACACCATCTCTATAAAAAATTTTTAAAATTAGCTGGGCATGGTGGTGCATGCCTGTAGTCCCAGCAACTCAGGAGGCTGAAGCGAGAGGATCAGTTAAGCTCAGGAATTTGAGGCTACAGTGAGCTATGATTATACCATTGCATTCCAGTCTGGGTGACAGAGTGAGACCTTGTCTCTAATAAATTAATTAATTAATAAAAATTTTAAAATTGAAAGAAAGTCTTACAAGTCTATAAGATCTACTGTCTGTTATGTCTATGTTTATATGTGCCATGAATATATAATATTTCACTATTGAAATATATTTTTAAAAGCTCTAATCAGTTGACTTAACCACTTAAATTGAATATTTTATCAAAAAATAAAAACTTTAATTTAAATATCTTTTAGTTCACATGACTTTAATAATCTTTAGTAAATAAAGACAGTTTTTCAATTATTAGTAAAATAAAAACATCTTCAGAATGTGAACATTTGGTGTAAATTAGACAAGTCTGGTATTGTCTTTACTAAGACCTTTCAGGTCCTAAACTACTTTTATAAATTTTTTTCTTAGACTGGGACTCACTCTGTTGCCCAGGCTGGAGTACAGTGGCATGCTCACTGCAGCCTCAACCTCCCTGGGCTCAGGTGATCCTTCCACCTCAGCCTTCCAAGCAGTTGGGACTATAAGCACGTACCACCATGTCTGGCTCATTTGTGTATTTTTAGTGGAGATCGGGTTTTACCATGTTGGCCAGGCTGGTCTCTAACTCCTAGGTTCAAGGCATCCACCAGCCTCTGCTCCCAAAGTGCTAGAATTATAAGCATGAGCCACCGTGCCTGGCCCTTCTATAATATTTTAAATAATTGTTGGACTTGTCTATTTTAAAGCCCTTAGATTGTAGATAAGGCCTGGGGATGTGTAGAATTAACCATGTCCCCTGCCTATCCTAAAAAGCATCATATATTATTGACATATATTATTACTGTCCTAGACTCTGTACCTGGTACATAATTAAAATTGCCTACCTCCTTAGTTTTTCATTAAAAATAAAAGTTAGTAATGGCTGGGTGCAGTGGGTCACACCTGTAATCCCAGCATTTTGGGAGGCCAAGGCGGACAGATCACCTGAGGTCAGCAGTTTGAGACCAGCCCGGCCAACATGGCGAAACCCTGTCTCTACAAAAAATACAAAAATTAGCTGGGCATGCATGGTGGTGCACACCTGTAGTCTGAGGTACTCGGGAGGCTGAGGCAAGAGAATTGCTTGAACCCGAGAGGCAGAGACTGCCTAAGAGTTAACATTATAATATATGTAATTAAAACTACTAAAGGAACAATTTTACATACAAAGGTAAAATTTAGTTTTTTAAACAAAATTTTCATGTAATATTAAAAAATAGTAAAAAAATTTTTCTTTGCAGGAGAGACAGATTCAGTTAGCCTCATACTGTCTTTATTGGGTCTTGTTTAAAACACTGAGTCTCACATCTGTTGAAAAATAAGTCTTTGCCTCTTGAAAATTTTTGAGTTATCGGCTAGGCGCAGTGGCTCACGCCTGTAATCCCAACACTTTGGGAGGCCAAGGCAGGTGGGTCCCTTGAGGTCGGGAGTTCGAGACCACCCTGGCCAACATAGTGAAACCCCATCTCTACTAAAAGTACAATAATTTGCTGGGCATGGTTGTGGGCACCTGTAATTCCAGCTACTCAGGAGGCTGAGGCAGGAGGATTGCTTGAACCCAGGAGGTGGAGGTTGCAGTGAGCCACGATCACGCCACTGTACTCCAGACTGAGCGACAGAGAGAGACCCTGTCTCAAAAAAAAAAAAAAAAAGTTGAAATTATACAAAGTACTTTTGGCCGGGTGCGGTGGCTCACGCCTGTAATCCCAGCACTCTGGGAGGCCGAGGCAGGCGGATCACCTGAGGTCAGGAGTTTGAGACCAGCCTGGCCAACATGGTGAAACCCCATCTCTACTAAAAATACAAAAAGTAGCTGGGTGTGGTGGCGGCTGTCTATAATCCCAGCTACTTGGGAGACTGAGGCAGGAGAATTGCTTGAACCCGGGAGGCGGAGGTTGCAGTGAGCTGAGATCACACCATTGCACTCCAGCCTGGGCGACAGAGAGAGACCCCGCAAAAAAAAAAAAAAAAAAAAAAAAAAAGGGAATTTCTTCAACCACAACGGAATAAAACTAGAAATCAACAAGAGAAAGAAAATTTTTAGATTCACAAATATACGATTATGTAGAAATTAACATAAACAATGAGTAAAATAAGACATCATAAAAAAATTTTTTAATATTTTGAGATGAATGAAAAAGCAGTACGACTTACCAAAACTTATGAGATGCAGCAAAGACAATGCTCAGAGGGAAATTTATAGCTGTAAACACCTACATCAAAAATGAAAGAGGGCGGGCGCGGTGGCTCACGCCTGTAATTCCAGCATTTTGGGAGGCTGTGGCGGGTGGATCACCTGAGGTTGGGAGTTCAAGACCAGCCTGACCAACATGGAGAAACCCCATCTCCACTAAAAAGACAAAATTAGCTGGGCATGGTGGCACATGCCTGTAGTCCTTGCTACTTAGGAGGCTGAGGCAGGTGGATCACTCGAACCCGTGAGGCGAAGGTTGTGGTGAGCTGAGATCGTGCCATTGCACTCCAGCCTAGGCAACAAGAGTGAAACTCCATCTCAAAAAAAAAAAAAATGAACACTTGAGGCCAGGAGTTTGAGACCAGCCTCAGTAATATAGCGAGACCTATCTGTATGAAAAATACAAATAAAAAATCTAGCCAGGCATCATGGCACATGCCTGTGATCTCAGCTACTTGGGAGGCTGAGGCAGGAGGATCACTTGAGCCCAGGAGTTTGAGGCTACAGTGAGCCATGATTGCACCACTACACTCCAGGTTGGACAACAGACCAAGACCTTGTCTCAAGCAAAAAAAAGAAAGACAGATCTCAAATAAATAATACATTCTTCCAACTTATATGATTAGAAAAAGATCAAACTATGCTGAAAGCAAGCAGCAGCAAAAAAACAATAAAAACTACAGTGAAGATAAATAAAATATAGTATTCTATAAAAGCAATAGAGTCATCAAAACCAAAAACTGGTTCTTTTACAAATCAGCAAAATTGCTAAACTTTTGGAAATACCGATCCCCCCAAAAGAAGAATGGAGATGACCCAAACCACTAAAATCAGGAACCAAAGATTACTACAACCCTTACAAAAATTAAAGATTATAAGAGAATACTATAAACAATGACATGTCAATTAATTGAATACACCTGGATGAAATGTACAAATTTCTAGAAACACACAAATTATCAAGACTAACCCAAGAAAAACTAGGAAGTCAGAATAGATCTATAACAAGGAAAGAGATGGAATTGGTAACAATTTTTTAAAGTTCTGTAAGGAAAAGCTCAGGACCCGATGGCTCCATTGGTGAATTCTACCAGGTATTTGAATAATTAAGGCCAATTCTTATTAAAATCTTCCCAAAACTAGAAGAGGAGGCAACATTTCTGACCCACTCTATGAGGCCAGCATTACCCTGATACCAAAGCCACACAATGACATTACAGGAAAAGGAAACTATAGACCAATGTCCCTTATAAATATAGATGCAGAAATCCTAAAGAAAATACTAGCAAATCAAATCCAGCAGCATAGAAACATATTATACATATGTGTTAACAGATGAGACTTATCCCAAGAATGTAAGGGTGATTCATTATAAGAAAATCAGGGCAGGGCGCAGTGGCTCACAACTGTAGTCCCAGCTACTTGGCATGCTGAGGTGAGAGAATCGCTTGAGCTGGGGAGGTTGAGGCTGCGGTGAACCATGTTTGTGCCACTGCACCCCACCCTGGGTGACAAAGTGAGACCCTGTCTCAAAAAAGAAAAAACTCAGCCAGGCACGGTGGTGCACGCCTGTATTCCCAGCACTTTTGGCAGGCTGAGGCAGGTGGACCATTTGAGGTAAAGAGTTCAAGATCAGCCTGGCCAACACGGTGAAACCCCATCTCTACTAAAAATACAAAAAATAAAAATAAATTAGCTGGGCGTGGTGACACACGCCTGTAATGCCAGGTGTTAGGGAGGCTGAGGTAGGAAAATTGCTTGAACCCAGGAGATGGAGGTTGCAGTGAGCCACTGCCTGGGAGACTGAGTGAGTCTCCATCTCAAAATAAATAAATAAATAAATAAATAAATAAATATTATTCACAACATTAATAGAATTAAGGGATAATGTAGAAAACAGCCTTTGACAAAACCCAACACCTTTTCAGGATTTAAAAACAAAACAAAACAAAACAACAACAATAACAACAAAGAATACTGAAATAATAAAGACCAGAAGAGAACTTCTTCAACAGGATAAAGGGCATATATAAAAAACTTACACCAGGCCAGGCATGGTGACTCACTCCTGTAACCCCAGTACTTTGGGAAGATTCCTTGAGCCTAGAAGTTTGAGACCAGCCTGGGCAACATAGTGGGATGCTGGCTCTATTTATTTATTTTTATTTATTTATTTTTTGAGACAGAGTCTCGCTCTGTCGCTCAGGCTGGAGTGCGGTGGCATGATCTCCTCTCACTGCAAGCTCTGCCTCCTGGGTTCAGGCCATTCTCCTGCCTCAGCCTCCCGAGTATCTGGGACTACAGGTGCCCGCCACCACGCCCGGCTAATTTTTTTTTTGTATTTTAGTAGAGATGGGATTTCACTGTGTTAACCAGGATGGTCTCTATCTCCTTGACCTCGTGATCCGCCTGCCTCGGCCTCCCAAAGTGCTGGGATTACAGGCTGAGCCAGCGTGCCCGGCCTGCTGTTTCTATTTATAGAAAGAAAGAAAAAGAAGAAAGAGAGAAAGAAGGAAGGAAGGAAGGAAGGAAAGAAAGAAGGAAGGAAGGAGAAAGAAAGAAAGGAAGAGACTTACACCATATGCAACAGTGAAAGGCTTACAAATTTAAAGATTTCCCCACAAAGACGAGGAACAACACAAGGATGCCTGCTTTTACCACCTCTTGTCAACATTGCACTTTAATGTTTTATTGATTGATTGATCTATTTTTTATTGATATATGAATGGATTTTTTTTCTTTTTTTATTATACTTTAACTTCTACGATACATGTGCACGACGTGCAGGTTTGTTACATAGGTATACATGTGCTATGTTGGTTTGCTGCACCCATCAACTCGACATTTACATTAGGTATTTGTCCTAATGCTCTCCCTCCCCACCCCCACTACCCCCAACAGGCCCCAGTATGTGAAGTTCCCTGCCCTGTGTCCATGTGTTTTCATTGTTCAGTTCCCACCTATGAGTGAAACATGTGGTGGTTGGTTTTCTGACCTTGTGATAGTTTGCTAAGAATGACGGTTTCCAGCTGCATCCATGTCCTTGCAAAGGACATGAACTCATCCTTTTTTATGGCTGCATAGTATTCCGTGGTGTAGATGTGCCACATTCTCTTAATCCAGTCTATCATTAATGGACATTTGGGTGGCTCCAAGTCTTTGCTATTGTGAATAGTGGCACAATAAACATATGTGTGCATGTGTCTTTATAGTAGCATGATTTATAATCCTTTGGGTATATACCCAGTGCAGGGATTGCTGGGTCAAATGGTATTTCTGGTTCTAGATCCTTGAGGAATAGCCACACAGTGTGTGGCTATTGAGCAGAATGGTTGAACTAATTTACACTCCCACCAACAGTGTAAAAGCATCCTATTTCTCCACACCCTCTCCAGCATCTGTCGTTTCCTCACTTTTTAATGATCGCCGTTCGAACTGGCGTGAGATGGTATCTCATTGTGGTTTTGATATGCATTTCTCTGATGACCAGTGATGATGAGTATTTTTTCATGTGTCTGTTGGCTGCATAAATGTCTTCTTTTGAGAAGTGTCTGTTCATATCCTTTGCCCACTTTTTGATGGGGTTGTTTGTTCTTTTCTTGTAAATTTGTTTAAGTTCTTTGTAGATTCTGAATACTAGCCCTTTGTCAGATGGGCAGATTGCAAAAGTTTTCTCCCAATCTGTAGATTGCCTGTTCAGTCTGATGATAGTTGCTGACCAGGATGCAGCATCACAGGTTGATCTTGGACTGCTTCGCTAGCAGTGACCAAGGCTCTGTGGGCGTGCGACCTGCCGAGCCAGGAACGGGAGAGAATCTCCTGGTCTGCCAGTTGCTAAGACCGTGGGAAAAGCACAGTATTTGGATGGAAGTGTACCATTCCTCCAGGTGCAGTCTGTCACTGCTTCCCTTGCCTAGGAAAGGGAAATCCCCTGAACCCTTGCACTTCCTGGGAGAGGCGACACCCTGCCCTGCTTCAGCTCACCTCTGTGGGCTGCACCCACTGTCCAACCAGTCCCAATGAGATGAACCAGGTACCTCAGTTGGAAATGCAGAAATCACCTGTCTTCTGTGTGGATCTCGCTGGGAGCTACAGACCGGAGCTGCTCCTATTTAGCCATCTTGGAAGTGACTCATCTATTTTTATTTATTTATTTTTGGAGACCGCTTCTCTTTCTGTCACCCAAGCTAGAATGCAGTGGCACGATCTTGGCTCACTGTGGCCTCTGCCTCCTGGGTTCAAGCAATTCTCCTGCCTCAGCATCCCAAGTAGCTGGGACTACAGGTGTCGGCCACCATGCCCAGGTAATTTTTGTATTTTTAGTAGACACAGGGTTTCACCATTTTGGCCAGGCTGGTCTCGAACTCCTCACCTCAGGTGATCTGTCCACCTCAGCTTCCCAAAGTGCTGAAATTACAGGCGTGAGCCACTGTGCCTGGCTGAACATTGCCCTTTAATGTTTTAAATTGTAGGTTTTATTATTATCTACCTATGCTGAGGCCAACAAATTAGGAGACAACTGTCATTGAAAAGGTAGTTTGCAGCTGAGCGTGGTTGCTCATGCCTGTAATCCCAGCACCTTGGGAGGCCGAGGTGGGTGGATCACTTGAGGTCATGAGTTCTAGACCAGCCTGGCCAACATGGTGAAAGCCCATCTCTAGTAAAAAATACAAAAATTAGCTGGGCGTGGTGGGGGCACCTGTAGTTCCAGGTACTTGGGAGGCTGAGGCAGGAGAATCACTTGAACCCAGGAGGTAGAGGTTGCTGTGAGCCAAGAGCATGCCACTGCACTCCAGCCTGGGCGACAGAGCAAGACTCCATCTCAAAAAAAAAAAAAAAAAAAAAAAGAAGATCAACGCACAAACATCAGCCACATTTCCATAAGCTAGCAATAAACAATCAGAAAGTAAAATTAAGAAAACAATTTCACTTCCAATAGAATAAAAATAAATAAATTTAACCAAGTAGGAGTAACACTAGTGCCCTGAAAACTACAAAACGTGGCTGAAAGCAATTACGAAGACCTAAATAAATAGAAAGCCGACGTCACATGTTGATATGGTTTGGCTCTTTGTCCCCACCCAAATCTCATCTTGAATTGTACTCCCATGATTCCCACGTGTTGTGGAAGGGACCCAGTGGGAGATAATTGAATCACGGGGGCAGTTTTTCCCGTACTGTTCTTGTGGTAGTGAATAAGTCTGACAAGATCTGATGGTTTTATAAGGAGAAACCCGTTTCACTTGGCTCTCATTCTCTCTCTTGCCACCGCCATGTAGGAAATGCCTTTCGCCTTCCACCATGATTGTGAGGCCTCCCTAGCCACGTGGAACTGTAAGACCATTAAACCGCTTTCTTTTGTAAACTCCCCAGTCTTGGTTATGTCTTTATCAGCAGCATGAAAACAGACTAATACACGTGTTTATGAATTAGAAGACTTAATATTGTTAAGATGATAATACTATCCCAAAGTGATCTATGGACTTGATATAATCCCTATGAAAATCCCAACGTCCTTGTTTGCAGACCTGGAAAATTCAAACCTAATATTCACATGGTATTGCACCCAAGAGCCAATCTTGAGAAATGAGCAGAGTTGGAAGACTCACACTTGGTGATTTCAGAATTTACTACAAAGCCACAATAATCAAAAGGTGTGATACTGGTATGAGGATAGGCATATAGATTAGTGGAATAGAATTGAAAGTCTGGAAATGACCCATACATCTATAGTCAATTGATTTTTTCTTTTGAGACAGCATTTTCTCTGTTGCCCTGGCTGGAGTGCAGTGGCGCAATCACAGTTCATTGTAACCACTACCTCCTGGGCTCAAGCAATCCTCCCACCTCAGCCTCCCACATAGCTAGTAGCTGGGAGTATAAGCACGTGCCACCACACCTGGCTAATGTTTTTTGTTTTTAGTAGAGATGAAGACTCGCCATGTTGCTGAGGCTGGTCTCAAACTCCTGGGCTCAAGCAATCCTCTCACCTTGACCTCCCAAAGTGCTGGGATTACAGTTGTGACCCACTGCACCCAGTGTGGTCAGTTGGCTTTTTGTTGTTGTTTGTTCGTTTGTTTTTTTTCGAGATGGAGTCTTGCTCTGTCACCTAGGCTGGAGTGCAGTGTCGAATTCTTGGCTCACTGCAACCTCCACTTCCTGGATTCAAGCAATTCTCCTGCTTCAGCCTCTCAAGTAGCTGGGACTACAGGCACCCACCACCACGCCTGGTTAAGTTTTGTATTTTTAGTACAGATGGGCTTTCACCCTGTTGGCCAGTCTGATCTTGAACTCCTGACCTCAGGTGATCCACCCACCTCGGCCTCTCAAAGTGCTGGGATTACAGGTGTGAGCCACCATGCCCAGCCAGTGAATTGGCTTTTGACAAGCGTGCCACGGCCATTCAATAGGCGAAAGAACAGTTTCCCTCTCTCTCTTTTTTTTTAAATTTCAATAGATTTGGGGGTACAAGTGGGTTTTGGTTACATAGATGAATTATATAGTGGTAAATTTTGAGATTTTAATGCACCCATCATCACCCAAGTAGTTACACATGTACCCAACATGTAGTCTTCATCCATACCCTCCTCTCATCCTCCCCCTTCTGAGACTCCAAAGTCCTTTATATCACTCTGTATGCCTTTGGGTACTCATAGCTTAGCTCCTACTTATAAGTGAGGACATACAATATTTGGTTTTCCATTCCTGAGTTACTTCACTTAGATTAATGGCCTCCAGCTCCATCCAAGTTGCTGAAAAAGACATATTTTTTTTTCTTTTTTTTGAGATGGAGTCTTGTTCTGTCATCCAGGCTGGAGTGCAGTGGCATAATCTCGGCGCACGCAACCTCCACCTCCCGGGTTCAGGCAATTCTCCTGTCTCGGCCTCCCAAGTAGCTGGGACTACAGGTGCACACCACCATGCCTGGCTAATTTTTACACTTTTAATAGAGACAGGGTCTCGCCATGTTGGCCAGGCTGGTCTTGAACTCCTGACTTCTGGTGATCCACCCACCTTGGCCTCCCAAAGTGCTAGGATTATAGGCATGAGCCATCGTGCCCAGCCTAAAAGACATAATTTCATAGAACAGTCTCTTCAACAAATGACCCTGGGACCATGAGATATCCACATGCAAAAGAATGAAATTGGACTTTGAACTCATGCCATAATATTAACATCTAAATTATAAAAGTTAAAACTATAAAATACTTAAAAGAGAGCCTAGAGGGAAATCTTCATTATCTTTGGCTTGGCAATGGTTTCTTAAATATGACACCAAAAACACAAGTGACAACAGCAAAGGTTGAGAAACTAGACTTCATCAAAATTAAAACCTTTTATACATCAAAGAACAGTATCGAAGGACAGAAAAGGCAGTTCACAGAATGAGAGAAAATATTTGCAAATCACATATTTGATAAGGCTCTACTATCTGGAATATGTAAAGAACTTTACAACTCAACAACAAAAAAAACAAAGCACCCAGTTTTTAAAAATGGGCCCCAGATTTGAAGACATTTCTCCAAAGAAGATATACAAATGGCCAACAAGCACGTGAATAGATGCTCAACGTCATTCGTTATTAGGGAAATGCAAATAAAAACCACAAAGAGATGCCACTTCACACACAATAGAATGGTTATAATTTTTAAAAATGGAAAATTACAGCCAGGCGCCATGGCTCACGAGGTCAGGAGTTCAAGACAAGCCTGGCCAAGATGGTGAAACCCCATCTCTACTACAAATACAAAAAAATCATCCAGGCACAGTGGCAGGCCCCTGTAATCCCAGCTACTCAGGAGGCTGAGGCAGGAGAATCGCTTGAACCCGGGGGGCAGAGGTTGCAATGAGCCGAGATCACACCACTGCACTCCAGCGTGGGCGACAGAGTGAGACTCTGTGTCAAAAAAAAAAAAAAAAAAAAAAAAGGAAAATTACAAGCCTGATGGGGATATGGAGAAACTGGAAGCCTTGTACATTGCTGCTAGGAATGTAAAATGGTACAGCCTCTATGGAAAACAGTTTGGCAGTTCCTCAAAAAGTTGAACATAGAATTACAATATGACCCAGCAATTTAATGCCTGGGTGTATACTAGTATACAGGTGTTCAAACATTAACTGGCACACAAATGCTCATAGCAGCACTATTCGTAACGGTCCATAAAGTGGAAACAAATCAAATGCCCATCAATTAACGACTGGATAAATAATATTTAGTTTATCTATGCAATGGAATATCATTCAGACATGAAAAGGAAGAAAATACTGATGCATGCTACAACTGGGATGAACCTTGAAAACATCATGCTACAAAAAAGAACCCCAGTCAGGCGCAGTGGCTCATACCGGTAATCCTAGCACTTTGGGAGGCCGAGTTGGGCAGATTGCTTGAGCTCAGTAGTTCCAGACCAGCCCAGGCACCATGGCAACAGCACGTTTCTACAAAAAAAATACAAAAATTAGCCAGGGGTGCTGGTGCACACCTGTAGTCCCAGCTACTTGGGAGGCTGAGGTGGCAGGATCTCTTCAACCTGGGAGGTCAAGGCTGTAGTGAGCCATGATATGAAAGAAAAGAGGAAAGAAAAAGAAAAAGAAAGGAAGAAAGAAAAGAAAGTAGAAAGAAAGAAAGAAAAAGAAAGAAAAAGAAAGAAAGAAAGAAAGAAAGAAAGAAAGAAAGAAAGAAAGAAAGAAAGAAAGAAAGGGAGAGGAAGGAAACAGACACAGACACAAAAGACCACATATTTTATGAATATATTTATATGTGATGAAACACACGGAATAAGCAAAGCCAGAGAGACAGGAAGTAGATTGTGGTTCTCAGGGCCTAGGAGGAGGGGCGGAATGGAGAATGTTTGCTTAATGGTTATGGTTTTTTGTTTTTTGTTTTGCTTTTTGTTTTTTTCTTTTGTTTTGCTGTGGTAAAAATGTTCTAGATAGTGATGATAGCTGTGGAACATTGTGAATGTGACAAAAAACAGTGAACTATTCATTTTAAATGGTGATTTTTTTTTTTGAGACAGGGTATCACTCTGTCACCCACGCTGAAGTACAGTGATCATAGCGCACTTCAGCCTCCTGGGCCCAAGTGATCCTCCTGCCTCAGCCTCCCTAGTGGCTGGAACTACAGGCACACACCACCATGCCTGGCCCCAAAGGGTGATTTTTAAAAATGTTTTGTGAATCTTACCTCAAAAAAAGAAAGAAGGCCGGGCGCGGTGGCTCACGCCTGTAATCCCAACACTTTCGGAGGCCGAGGTAGGCGGATCGCCTAAGGTCAGGGGTTCAAGACCAGCCTGGCCAAAATGGTAAAACCCCATCTCTACTAAAAAATACAAAAATCAGCCAGGCGTGGTGATGGGTGCCTGTAATCCCAGCTACTTAGGAGGCTGAGGCAGGGAAAATTGCTTGAACCCAGAGGCGGAGGTTGCAGTGAGCCAAGATTGTGCCACTGCACTCCAGCCTGAACGACAAAGCTAGACCCTGTCTCAAAAAAAAAGAAAAAAAAAAGAAGGAAGGAAAGAAAAAAGAAAGAGAGAGAGAGAAAGAAAGAAAGAAAGAGAAAAAAGAAAGAAAAGAAAGGAAATGTAACTCAAATCAGGCTAATGAGATACGAGGAGAGTTTTGTTAAATGTTTCCGAGGAAGTTCTTCCTGGCGCTCTGGCAGAGATCCTGGAAGTCGTTCTATTTTCTCCTCTGAACATTGTAATCCTTGAATATAAGGCCTCAAACAGTGGTGATCATCCCACCAACCCTTAAAAAAATGGTGCCTGTCTGTGGTCCTCATGAAATGGGCACTTGCCCAAAATTGTGCCCTGTGCTATGGAAGTGCCGAGTAGATGATTGGGGGCTGACATTCAGCCCGTATGTGTGGTTGTATCTTTCCGAAAAAGGAGATTTTTTTTGTTTGTTTTTAAGGAAATTGTCTGCTGCGCAGAGGAATCTCTCTCTCTGTTCATCCGTCCATGGCCCATCCATCTGACCATCTATCCTTCCACCCATCACCCATCCACTTGTCAATCTATTCATTCATTCATTCATTCAGTTGTCCATCCATTCATCCACCACCCATCCATCCATTCATCCACCTGTCCATCCATCCATCCTTCCATCACCCATTCAACTCATCCATCTATCAATTCATTCATCTGTCCATCCATCCATCCACCCATCCATCTCTTTATTCCTCATTCATTCAATACTAGAATATTCAAAGTCCCATGTCAGGTTTTTTGTTTTTTGTTTTTTGTTTTTTAAGACAGGTTGGCTCTGTTGCCCAGGCTGGGGTGCAGTGGTCCCATCTTGGCTCACTACAACCTCTGCCTTCTGGGATCCACCTCAGCCTCTCGGGTAGCTGTGACTACAGGCATGCACAATCATGCCCAGCTAATTTTTGTATTTTTTGTAGAGACGAGGTCTTGTTATGTTGCCCAGGCTGATCTCAAACTCCTGGGCTCAAGAGACCTACCCACCTTGGTCTCCCAAAGTGCTGGGACTACAGGCGTGAGCCACCACATCAACTGGAATACCTTTTTCTAATTTGGTTAAGATGACCATATATTACAAGTGGCCAGCCTGGGGTAAGCCATGAGAATATAAAGAAAGATAGCCACAGTCACAGGCATAAGTCAACCCTTAAACCTGCCAAACTGACCAGGCATGGTGGCCAACGCCTGTAATCCCAGAACTTTAGGAGGCCAGGTGCTGGATCACTTGAGGCCAGGAGTTCAAGACCAGCCTGGGCAACATGGTGAAACCTGGTCTCTACTAAAAATACAAAACTTAGCCAGGCAGGTAGTCCCAGCTACTCAGGAGGCTGAGATGGGAGGGTGTCTTGAACCCACAGGTGGAGGTTGCAGTGACCCAAGAGATCACGCCACTGCACTCCAGCCTGGGCAACAGAGCTAGACCTTGTCTCAATAAATAAATAAACCTGTCAAACATCTAGACTTCTGGTTATGTTTAAGATTAATCTTTTTTTTGGCCAGGCGTGGTGACTCATGCCTGTAGTCCCAGCGCTTTGGGAGGCCAAGGTGGGTGGATCACTTCAGGTCAGGAGTTCGAGACCAGCCTGGCCAACATAGTGAAACCCCCTCTGTAAAAAAATACAAAAATTAGCCAGGCGTGGTGGCACGCGCCTATAGTCCTAGCTACTCAGGAGGCTGAGAATCGCTTGAACCCAGGAGGCAAAAGATGCAGTGAGCCAAGATCGTGCTACTGCACTCCAGCCTGTGCAACAGAGAGTGACTTCATCTTAACAAAAGAAAAAGAAAAAGAAAAAACATAGGCTAGGCACGGTGGCTCACGCCTGTAAACCCAGCACTTTGGGAGGCCAAGGCGGGCAGATCACAAGATCAGAAGTTCGAGACCAGCCTGGCCAACATGGTGAAACCCTGTTTCTACTGAAAATACAAAAATTAGCTAGGTGTGGTGGCACATGCCTCTAGTCCCAGCTACTCAGGAGCCTGAAGCAGGAGAATCGCTTGAACCCGGGAGGCGGAGGTGGCAGTGAGCCAAGACCATGCCATTGCACTCCAGTCTGGGTCACAGAGTGAGACTCCGCCTCAAAAAAAAAAAAAAAAGAAACAGAAAAAGAAAAGAAATTGATATTTTAAAACCAGTAAGAGAGTTTGATTTGCAACCAAAAAAAAAAAAAAGTTTAACCAATAGGAGGTTATTTTGTTTTAAGAGCAGAAAAAATAGGATGAAAATAAATCAGATAGGTAGCTACCTATTTGACACATTCCTCCAGCTTACCCTGAATAAACCTGCCCAAGTATGTCCACTATCCATCCATCCCCTGAAAGGGACTGAGGAAGATCTATTATCTAGACAAATTCTTCTGGGACATAATATTTGGACATTTTAAACTTCCCCATAATCTGTCATGCATTTTCTGTTTGATTCATCATTGATCGACAAGCCAATTACTGTTCTTACCTACCATTTTATATTCAGGGACATTTAGTTCTTTTTTTCTTTTTTTCTTTTTTTGGTGAGACGAAGTGTCAATCTGTCACCCAGGCTGGAGTGCAGTGGCGTGATCTCAGCTCACTGCAACCTCCACCTCCCAAGTTCTCATAAATGTTTTCTAGAGTTTTTTGGAACCCCAAATTTAATATGACATTCAGACCAAGATGCAATAAACAAACATTTATTGATCACAAAAAAAAGAGAGAAGGCTAGGTGCAGTGGCTCACACCTGTAATCCCAGCACTT
Source organism: Pan paniscus (assembly GCF_029289425.2). Lineage (NCBI taxonomy): Eukaryota > Metazoa > Chordata > Mammalia > Primates > Hominidae > Pan > Pan paniscus. Next base: position 36,879,396 of record NC_073267.2, on the reverse strand, counting down.
TGGGAGGCCGAGGTAGGTGGATCACTTGATCTGCCAGAAGTTTGGGGCCAGAAGTTTGGGACCAGCCTGGGCAACATGGCAAAAACCAGTCTCTACTAAAAATACAAAAAGTTAGCTTGGAGTGGTGGTGTGTGCCTGTAATCCCAGCTACTCAGGAGGGTGAGGCTGGAGGATCACTTGAGCCTTGGAGGTGGAGGTTGCAGTGAGCCAAGATTGCGCCACTGCGCTCCAGCCTGGGTGACAGATCGAGACTCTGTCTCAAAAAATAAGAAATGAAAGAGAGAGAGAAGGAAGAGAGGCCAGATGAAGTGCTGGAGGCTTCTGAAGTGGTACGTAAGAACCAGGAATGGAGAATGTGTAGTTAGGGACAGGAAGAGAAAAATCCTAACCATAGTGTCTTTATTTATTTATTTATTTATTTATTTGTTTTTTGAGATGGAGTCTCACTCTGTTGCCCAGGCTGGAGTGCAGAGGCACAATCATGGCTCACTGCAACCTCTGCCTCCCAGGTTCAAGCCATCCTCCTGCCTCAGACCCTCTAGTAGCTGGGATTACAGGCACGTGCCACCATGCCCGGCTATTTTCTGTATTTTTAGTAGAGATGGAGTTTCGCCATTTTGGCCAAGGTGGTCTCAAACTCCTGACCTCGGGTGATCCACCCGCCTCAGCCTCCCAAAGTGCTAGGATTACAGGCATGAGCCACTGCCCCCACCGATGGTGCCTTTAAACAGTACTCTTGATTGAAGGTGACAGAAATTCAAATTAGCCTAAACCATCATGTATTGGCCCATGAATCTAAAATGTCCAGTGGCAGAGCTGGCTTTGGTCATAGTCCAGGAGCTCAATGGTCTGTGTCACTTCGTTCTACTTTCTCTTTGTTGGTGTCATTTCAACAGGTTATTCTCTGGCAGAGGCAAAGGTGACACCCAACACTCCTGCCTCTATCCTACCTAGCAACCCCAAGGCAATACACTCTGTCTTGTCCAATAGCTGCAGCAGATGTCTTGGGTTTGAGCCTCATTGGCCCTTCTGAGTGTCACATGACCACACTCGAACCAATCAGTGAGACTGGCGAGGCTGGGTGAACCGTCTTGAATGGCTAGACGTGGGTCTTAACACCCACCCCTGCAGCCAGCCCCACTGAGAGGGCTGAGGGCGGGTGAGTCAATGGTTCCCCAAAGGGAATTTAGGGTACTGTTTCTGAAAAAATGGACAATGAAGGCTGAGTGGAAACAGCAGTCATGGAAAGCACACAACAGACAAGTGCCTTTCTCTCTGCCTCTGCCACTCAAGGCCGCCTTAAGTTCCTCCAGTGTGCTAATTGTTCCCCCGGGTCTTTTGAACATGTTGTTCTGTGTTTTTTGAATGCTCTTCCATACCTGTGCCTAAGTAACACCTGCTTATCCTTCAGCTGTCAGCCCCAACATCATCTTCTCAGGGAAGCTGTAGCACTTGTATTTTCCAAAAGTGGCCACAATTATTCATTCATGAGTAGATGCTCAATAATATCTTTTGAATGAACGCATGCATGAATAAAAGGTTAAAATGTAAACAAAGTGATCTTACACTCTTATTGAGAAGGGTGGCCTGTGTTCCCTTCCGTTGAATCCAGATGAGCTTGAGGCTACTGTGGAACTGACATGGTGTGACTTTTTTTTTTTTTTTTTTGAGATGGAGTTTCACTCTTGTCACCCAGGCTGGAATGCAATGACGCAATCTCGGCTCACTGCAACCTCCACTTCCCGGGTTCAAGCGATTTTCCTGCCTCAGCCTCCCAAGTAGCTGGGATTACAGGCGCATGCCACTACACCCAGCTAATTTTTGTATTTTTAGTAGAGACGGGGTTTCACCATGTTGGCCAGGCTGGTCTCTAACTCCAGACCTCAGGTGATCCATCCGCCTCAGCCTCCCAAGGTGCTGTGATTATAGGTTTGAGCCACTGCACCTGGCCAATAATATCTTTTGAATGAATGAATGCATTAATGAAAGGTTAAAACGCAAACAAGGTGACTTTGACACTCCTATTGTGAAGGGTGGTCTGTGTTCCCTTCCCTTGAATCCAGACAAGCTTGAGGCTACTGTGGAAGTGACATGGTGTGACTTCTGAAACTGGTCATAAAAGGTGAAAACCTGGCCGGACATCGTGGCTCACACCTGTAATCTCAGCATTTTGGAAAGATGAGGCAGGAGGATCACTTGAGACCAGGAGTTCAAGACCATGGAGGAGTGGAGTGGACTGGGCTGTGACCTGCCAAGGGCAACAAGCAAGACCCTGTCTCTCTCTCTCTCTTTTTTTTTTTAATAAAGATGCCAGCCTGGCCAACATGGCAAACCTAGCCTCTACTGAAAATACAATAATTAGCCAGGCGTGGTGGTGCTCACTTGTAGTCCCAGCTACTCAGGAGGCTGAGGCACAAGAATCACTTGAACCCAGGAGGTGGAGGTGGCAGTGAGCCAAGATCATGCCCATGCACACCAGCCTGGGTGACAGTGAGACTTTGTCTCAATTGAAAAAAAAAAAAAAAGATATGAAAAGCTCCCACTTGGCTCTCTTAGGATGCTCCATCTTGGAACCCAACCACCATGCCATAAGGAAGCTCAAGCAGCCCCTGGAGGGGGCCCCCATAGAGAAGAACTGGGATCCCTGCCCACAGCCCTGGCTGAGTTCCCACCTGACAGCAAATACCAAATTGCCAGCCATGTGACTGAGCCATCCACAAAGTGGACCCACAAAGTGGGTCTTCCAGAATCTTGATAACATTGTACTCAGTGACAAAAGCCAGACACAATAGGCCACGTAGTGTATATTCCATTTGAAGTGTCTAGAGCAGACAGATCTATAAAGACAGAAGATAGATGAGTGTTTCCAGGGACTAGGGGAAGAGGGAATAGAAGAGACTGCTAATGGTATATGTTCTGTTGTTGTTGTTCTTGTCGTTGTTGTTTAGAAACAGGGTCTCATTCTGTCACCCAGGCTGGAGTGCAATGGTGCGATCATAACTCACTGCAGCCTGGAACTCTCGGGCTCAATTGATCCCCCTGCCTCAGCCTCCCGAGTAGCTGGGACCACAGGTGTGCGCCACCACATCCAGATAAGTATAGGATTTCTTTTTAGGGAAAAGGAAATATCGTGGAATTAGATAGCAATAGTTGTACAATCCTGTGAATATACTAAAAAACATGGAATTGTATGGTTTCACATGGTGAAATTTATGGCATGTGAATTATATCTCAGAGACAACCAAAAAAAAAGTGGGTCCTCCGGCCCCTGTCAAGCTGCCCCATGTTGAGCATGGCATGTGGAACACAGACTTGCTGTCCAGGCCACATCCTGCCCAAATTGCAGATTTGGGGGTGAAATCAATGATTGTTGTTATTTTAAGCCACTAAGTTTTAGGACAGTTTGTTGCATAGAAACACATGCTGTCCAACCTGGCTAACTTTGTGAAACCTCATCTCTACTGAAAACACAAAAATTAGCCAGGTGTGGTGGCACACGCCTGTAATCCCAGCTGCTTGGGAGGCTGAGGCATGAGAATCGCTTGAACCTGGGAGGCAGAAGTTGCAGTGAGCCGAGATGGTTCCACTGCACTCCACTAAAAATACAAAAATTAGCCAGGTGTGTTGGCACATGCCTGTAACCTCAGCTACTTGGGAGGCTGAGGCATGAGAATTGCTTGAACCTGGGAGGTGGAAGTTGCAGTCAGATGAGACGGTGCCACTGCACTCCAACCTGGGCAACAGAGCAAGACGCCATCTCAAAAAAAAAAAAAAAAAAAAAAAAGGAAAGAAAAAAGAAAAAGAAAGAAAGAAACACATGCTGATATGGAAGCCTTCCATAACCACCAACCTAGGCTAGGTTATGGCCCCTGTCTGTCTCAGAATCTCTGCATTTTTCATTATAGTATTTATCTGAGTTTGTAAATAAGTATTTGATGAATTGCTGCCCTTTCTCTTGGCCAGTGAGCTCTGTGTGAATAGGGACCATGTTTACTTTTTTGAGACAAAGTCTTGCTCTGTTGCACAGGCTAGAGTGCAGTGGTGTGATCTCAGCTCACTGCAACCTCCACTTCCTGGGTTCAAGCGATTCTCCTGCCTCAGCCTCCCAAGTTGCTAGGATTACAGGCATGTGCCACCACCATGCCCAGATAATTTTTGTATTGTTACTAGAGACGGGTTTTGTCATGTTGGCCAGGCTGGTCTCGAACTCCTGACCTCAAGCGATCCACCCACCTTTACCTCCGAAAGTGCTGAGATTACAGGCATGAGCCACCTCACCCAGCCAGGATTCTGTTTATTATATTTACTCTAGTATCCTTAGTGCCTGGTACATAGTAGATGCTCAATAATATCTTTCGAATGAATGAAAGGTTAAAATGCAAAGAGATTTAGGGTCCAAGTGGAGGGTTCCTAGGGTCTTCCTAGTTGAGTAGGAGACAGAGTGACCAAAGAGCAGGTGGAAGATGGAGGTGAGGTAGAGGATTTGCGGAGAATGGAGAACATCTGGGAAGGGGAGAGGAAGGATGAGGAATTTGACAAGAGAAAACTGGAGCATAAATATGTTCTTACACACCTAATCCAGGCCGTCTGGTGTTGAGGCGACAAGAATGGAGACCATGGAGGAGTGGAGTGGACTGGGCTGTGACCTGCCAAGGGGGGAATGGTGAGGAAATAGCCACTTTTGTGTGTGTGTGTGTGTGTGTGTGTGTGTGTGTGTGTGACAGGGTCTAGCTTTGTCCCCCAGGCTGGAGTGTAGTGGCATGATCTCGGCTCACAGCAACCTTAGTCTCCTGGGCTCAAGTGATCCTCCCACCTCAGCCTCCCAAGTAGCTGGAACTACAGGTGGGTATCACCATGGTCAGCTAATTTTTGTAATTTTTGTACAGATGGGGTTTCGCCATGTTGCCCAGGGTGGTCTTGAACTCCTGAGCTCAGGTGATCTGCCCACCTCAGCCTCCCAGAGTGCTCAGATTACAAGCATGAGCCACTACGCCCAGCCCACTTGTCGAGTGCCTATTATGTCCTAGGCACTGTGCTAAGTTGTTGCATGCATTAGTTCATTTTATTTATTTATTTATTTATTTAATTTTATTTAACTTTTTAAAATTTTATTTATTTATTTAACTTAACTAAGTGCTCTTCATGCATTAGTTCATTTTATTTATTTATTTATTTAATTTTTTTGAGACAGAGTTTCACTCCTGTTTCCCAGGCTGGAGTGCAATGGCGCCATCTTGGCTCACTTCAACCTCCCAAGTTCAAGTGATTCTCCTGCCTCAGCCTCCCAAGTAGCTGGGATTACAGGCACCCGCCACCACACCTGGCTAATTTTTGTATTTTTAGTAGAGATTTAGTAGAGTAAAGTGCTGGGATTACAGGCATGAGCCACTGCGCCCGGCCCATCTTATTATTATTATTATCATTATTATTATTATTATTAGTTTTTGAGATGGAGTCTAGCTCTGTCACTCAGGCTGGAGTGCAGTGGCACAATCTCAGCTCACTGCAACCTCCACCTCCTGGGTTCAAGCGATTCTCTTGCCCCAGACTCCCGAGTAGCTGGGACTACAGGTGCAAGCCACCACACCTGGCTAATTTTTGTATTTTTAGTAGAGATGGGCTTTCGCCATGTTGGCCAGGCTGATCTCGAACTCCTGACCTCAGGTAATCCACCCGCCTCGGCCTCCGAAAGTACTGGGATTACAGATGTGAGCCACCGCACTTGGCCCATTAGTTCATTTTAGCCACGATAATATCCCAGGAGTTAGGTACTATTATGGCCTCCTTTTAATAGCTGTAGAAATGGAGGCTCAAGGACGTGTGTGGTGGCTCACACCTGTAATCCCAGCACTTTGGGAGGCCAAAATGGGCGTATTACTTGAGGTCAGAAATTTGAGACCAGCCTGGCCAACATGGCAAAACCCCATCTCTACAAAAATACAAACATTAGCTGGCATGGTGGTGCATGCCTGTAATCCCAGCTGGTCGGGGGGCCAAGGCAGGATAATCACTTGAAACCAGGAGGCAGAGGTTGTAGCAAGCCAAGATTGCACCACTGCACTCCAGCCTGCACAACAGACGGAGACTCCAACAAAGAAAGAGAGAGAGAGAGAGAGAGAGAGGGAGAGAGAGAGAGAGAGAGAGAGAGAGAGAAGGGGAGGGGAGGGGAGGAGAGGGGAAAGGGAAAGAAAGAATGAAAGAAATGGAAGCTCAGAGAGGTGCTTTTTTTTTTTTTTTTTTTTTTTTTTTGCCCAAGGCCACACAGGTACCCAGGATTCACCATCCAGTTCAGTGTAACAACAGAGCTTGCGCAGATAACCAGGATGCTGCAGTGGGGCTCTAGGTGGAAAATCAAAGCTTCAAGATCAGGGACATGTGTGTAAGAATCTTCTCACGAACCAGTGCAGCAGGGAGGGTCCAGTCATGGAACCAGGTGCCACCTCACCTGGCTGAGTTCAAGATTGGCTCTAACCCAAATCACCTGCAAGACCTTGAGCAACATACTTAACCCTTCTCTGCTTCAATTTTATTTTTGTTACATTGATCAAAAGTCAGAAAGGAAAGGAAGTCCTCATTGGTACAGAGGTTAGGAAAATTGGAAGAGATTTTGGAGAGGGTATCAGGTTTATCCTACATTCTTTATCAGTATGAAAAAGTCCTCCTTTGGGCTTTTTGTTTGTTTTGATTTTTGTTTTTTGTTTTTGGGGTTTTTTTGAGACAGAGTCTTGCTCTGTCGTCCAGGCTGGAGTGCAGTGGTGTGATCTCGGCTCACTGCAGCCTCCGCCTCCCAGGTTCCAGCAATTCTCCTGCCTCAGCCTCCTGAGTAGCTCGGACTACAGGCGCCCACCACCATGCCCAGCTAATTTTTGTATTTTTAGTAGAGACAGGGTTTTGCCATGTTGGCCGTGCTGGTGTCGAACTCCTGACCTCAGGTGATCCACCCACCTCGGCCTCCCAAAGTGCTGGAATTACAGCGTTGAGCTAGCCAAAAAAGTCTTCACTTGGTTAAGCACAGTGGCTCACACCTGTAATCTCAGAACTTTGGGAGGACAAGGTGGGAGGATCACTTGAGGCCAGGAGTTCAATACCACCTTGGGTAACATAACAACAATTTGTCTCTACAAAACATTAAAAAATAAAAAAAAATTAGCCAGGTGTTGTAATGGTATGCACCTGTAGTCCCAGCCACTCAGGGAGGTTGAGGTGGGAGAATCGCTTGAGCCCAGGAATTCAAGGCTACAGTGAGCTATGATTGTACCACTGCACTCTAGCCTGGGCGACAGAGCAAGACCCTGTCTAAAAAAAAAAAAAAAAAGGCCAGGCACAGTGGCTCACGCCTGTAATCCCAGCACTTTGAGAGGCTGAGGCGGGTGGATCACTTGAGGTCAGGAGTTTGAGACCAGCCTGGCCAACATAGTGAAACCCTATCTCTACTAAAAATACAAAAAATTAGCCGGGCGTGGTGGTGGGTGCCTGTAGTCCCAGCTACACAGGAGGCTGAGGCAGGAGAATCACTTGTACCCGGAAGGTGGAGGTTGCAGTGAGCCAAGATCACGCCATTGCACTCCAGCCTAGGCAAGAAGAGCGAAACTGCATCTAAAAAAAACAAAACAAAACAAAACAAAAAACTCTTCACGCTAGGATCTGTGAGTTCATAGAACAACTACACATCATAGATTTGTCTAGTCCAGCCCAAGTATCAAATACTCTGTCTACTTGCTGGACAGATGAAACTAAAGGACCTTGAACCGGGCATCAGACTGTTTTTGCATCTGGCCAAGTCTCTTTCCAGCTGTTTGACCTTGGGCAGTTCCCTTTAACTCCCTAAGGCTTGCTTTCTTCATCTTAAAATCAGGATGACAGTAGCGTCTACCTCTTGAGATCGCATGAGAAATAAATGCAATGATGCATGAATAATGTTTCATACTGTATCTAGTATAGGGTGAGTACTTCTTCAAAAATAACAGCCACACCTTTTCCTAGGATTGCATGCAATGCAATAATATTGCAAATAAAGGCGGTTGTTGTTTTCTTCCTTAATAAATCAGGAGAGAATTAGGATTCTTTTGGGATTCAGACTAATCTCTTTGAACCAGCAGTTTGGATTTGGTTGCCATAGTGTCCTGGGCCATGAATGGCTGATAGAGAGACATGTCATATTTTCAACAGTTGCCTTGACTTGTCTGATGAGATGCCGTTTCTATTAAGTAGCTGTCTCCAATTTGTCAAATTCCATCTGTGGCTTTCCCCAACCCTTATTTTCCAACAGCCTCTCACTCCAGATCCTAAGAAAAGGCATATCTACCTGGAAGAAAAGAACTAAATCTTGGTAAAAGACATTTACCTTTTCTGAACTCAACCTTTAGTTTTTGTTCAACTGAGTTCCCCTGACAAAATGCATTTCAGCAAGATTTACTTCCAGAATTTCTTTATTTCTAATGCTTTTAGTAAAGAAGGCATTGAATGAATTTATTGCTCATCCCTCTGAAAGTGACCTGAGAATGTCAATGTACCTGTAGGATTTATTTTACTTCCTCTAAAGGACTGACAGTAATATCCAGCACCTTCTCCCCACTAAAAACATTCCACTTTGAGGCCAGGTGCAGTGGCTCATGCCTGTAAGCCCAGCAATTTGGGATGCCAAGGCGGGAGGATCGCTTGAGCTCAGGAGTTTGAGACCAGTCTGGGCAACATAGCGAGACCCCATCTCGATTAAAGAAAAAAAGTCCACTTTGAAACCTCTGGGCAGAGTACAGTGGTTCACACCTACAATCCCAACAATTTGGTAGGCTGAGGCAGGAGGATCGCTTGAGGTCAGGAGCTTGAGACCAGCCTGGACAACATAGTGAGACCTTGTCTCTACAAAAAAAAAAAAAAAAAAAAAAAATTTAATGAAACTTCTCACGTGACAATTTTAATCATGAGAACTATGTACATGCCACAGTCTGGAACTTGGGATCTCAAATGGTCATGGATTCCGTGTTCTCAGTCCCCATACAGAAGGGAGGAGGGCTGGCCTTTGGACTCCCCCAAATCTGGGTTTGAATCCCAGCTCCACCACTTTAAGTCTGGTTGCTCTGGGCCAGTTATTTAATGTTCTCTAAACATCAGTTTCGTCTGTGAGATGAGCTACCTTGCAGGACTTCATTCGGTCCTTCTACAAATATTTGTTCTACCGGAGCAGAGCGGGATAACAAGGCATCTGTCCTGTAAAGCAGTCCATTGGGCACCCAATGTGAAACAGAGCCTCAGCCCCACATAGGCTGCAATGCCACAGTGTGGTCCAGGGTCAGGGAATTCTGGGGAGCTCTGAGGGTGCCTACATTCCTGCTGTGCTCCTGGCACACATTGAGGAGAACACCCTCTGCTCTGAACTTACTGAGTGATGAGTCACCCTTGAGCACCTGAGGAAGTGGAGCAAGTAGACCACAGGCAGCCCGGACCTGCCCCTGGTTTCTACAATTGAGTCACAGCCTCCCTGGAAGACTTGAAAGAGAGATCAATTCGATCAAGGCTCCTGGGCTGGATCAAAGCCTAGGAAGTGGGGGAAAGGGAGGAGGAAGTTGGGCTTCTCCACGGTCCCAGCAAAGGCCTCAGCCTACAAATATTCTACAGATATTTGAAGAAGGACTGAATGAAGTCCCGCGAGGTAGCTTATCTCACGGATGTAACTGACATTTAGAGAACGTTAAGTAACTGGTCCAGAGCAACCAGACCTGCAGTGGTGGAGCTGGGATTCGAACCCAGATTTGGGGGAGTCCAAAGGCCAGCCCTCCTCCCTTCTGTATGGGGACTGAGAACAAGGAATCCAAGATTATGTGAGATCCCAAGTTCCAGACTGTGGCATGTACATAGTTCTCATGTTTAAAATTGTCATGGGGAAGCCGGGCGCTGTGGCTCATGGCTGTAATCCCAGCACTTTGGGAGGCAGAGATGAGCGGATCACTTGAAGTCAGGAGTTCAAGACCAGCCTGGCCAACATGGCGAGACCCCATCTCTACTAAAATATATAAAAATTAGCCAGGCGTGGTGGTGAGCACCTGTAATCTCAGCTACTCGAGAGGCTGAGATGAGAATCACTTGAACCTGGGAGGCGGAAGTGGCAGTGAGCTGAGATCGCACCATTGCACTCCAGCCTGGGTGACAGAGTGAGACTCCGTCTCAAAAAAAAAAATTGTCATGTGGGAAGTTTCATTTTTTAAAAAAATGTTTTCATAGAAACAAGGTCCTACTATGATGCTCAGGCTGGTCTCAAACTTGCGGCCTACAAAGGCCTCAGCTTAATCCCTCAGCAAGCTCTGCCATTGAGGCGATCCTACAGAATTGTCCCAAACTGGGGTGAGAGGGCTGGAACTTGATACCCCAGCATGGACCAGGCATCGGAAGCGGCCTCCCCTCGAGCCAGGGGTATGACCTTGGACCTGGGAGAAGGGCATTGATGATGCGCCTCTGTTGGAAGCTTCCTTTATCTCTATGCCCCTCCCTCTTCTCAGACCTTCCACCCCCCAAGATATATTTGAGAAGAAGAATCGAATTAGCCAGGAAAGCTTTAGGAAGAAATGACATTTAAACAGACCTGGAGACCAGGCACGGTGGCTCATGCCTGTAATCCCAGCACTTTGGGAGGCTGAGGCAAGTGGATCGCTTGAGCCCAGGAGTTTGAGACCAGCCTGGCCAACATGGTGAAACCGCATCTCTACTAAAAATACGAAAAATTAGCCAGGTGCAGTGGCGCACACCTGTAGTCCCAGCTACTCGGGAGGCTGAGGCAGGAGAATGGCGTGAACCTGGGAGGCGGGGCTTGCGGTGAGCCGAGATCGCACCACTGCACTCCAGCCTGGGCAACAGAGCGAGACTCCGTCTCAACAACAACAACAACGACAACAAAAAGGTAGACTGAGACCTGGAGAATGAGCAGAAATTAACCAGAACAGGAGGAAGTTTCCAGGCTGGGGGATGGGCACATGCAAAGGCCCAGTAGAGAGGGGGCTGGGGGAGAGAAAAGAAGAGAGGAGGGCGAGGGAGAAGAAAGAGGAGGAGGGGGAGGAGATAGAAGGGGAGGAGGTTGAGGAGGAGGAGGAGGAGGGCTGGGAGGAGGAGGGAGGAGGAGGAGGGCTGGGTGGAGGAAGGAGGAGGAGGAAGAAGATGAAAGAGGAGGAGGGGGATTGGGGAGCAGAAGAAGAGAAAGGAGGAGAAGGAAGAGAGAGAGTTTGGGGGAGAGAAGGAGGGCAGGGGGAGAACAGAGAAGTGTCTGCAGTGAAACTGAAACAACCGAAAACGGCTGAGCAACGTTGGGTGAGTGGAGCAGAACTGGGGTCAAGTTGCACTGAATCAGCCATTTACTCAGAAGCAACTTCAACCCTCCAAACCTCAGTTTCCATCTGTAAAACAGGCATGATCACATCTGTCTCTCAGCTGTCTTCAGGATGCCATGAAACGACACACACACAATAAGGGCACCATCAATGTGAGTTGCTCTTTTTTATTATTATTGGCTATAGCTGAAAAAAATAATGGTTAATCTGTTAATAATATACCTGTGGCCTAGAAAAAGTATGAAAAAGAACTCAAGAGTGGACAAATGTTTTCTTCAAGTGCCGGGTAAAATATTTTAAGTGAGTTCTGTTGCAGCTTCTCAATTCCTCTGTTGCCGTGTAAAAGCGCCCATAGACAATGCATTAAGAAACAGGCAGGCGGCCAGATGCGGTGGCTCACGCCTGTAATTAGTCCCAGCACTTTGGGAGGCTGAGGTGGGCAGAATGCTTGAATCTAGGAGTTCAAGACCAGTCTGAGCAACATGGCGAAACCCTATCTCTACAAAAAATACAAAAAATTAGCTGGGCATGGTGGCATGCACAAGTAGTCCCAGCTACTTGGGAGGATGAGATGGGAGGATTGCCTGAGCCAGGGGAGGTTGAAGCTGCAGTGACCCCTTATCATGCCACTGCACTCCAGCCTGGGTGAGAGTGAGAACCTGTCTCAAAAATAAAAAAAAAAAGTGGGGGGCATGGCTGTATTCTAATAAGATTACAGGCTGGGCATAGTGGCTCATGCCTGTAATCCCAGCATTTGGGAGGCTGAGGTGGGAGAATTTGTTTGAGACCAGGAGTTCAAGACTAGCCTGGGCAACATAGCGAGACTCTGCTTCTACAGAAAATAAAAGAAGTAGCCAGGTGTGATGACACACACCTGTAGTCCCAGCTACTCAGGAGGCTGAGGTGGGAGGATCCCTTAGACTGGGATGTTGAGGCTGCAGTGAGCTGTGACTGCACCACTGCAGCCCAACTTGGGCGAAAGAGTTAACCCCTGTCTGGAAAAAGAAAAAAAAAGAAAAACAAAAGATTTTACATTTCTACAAACATTTTATATTTCTACGGAAAAAAAAAGAGAGAGAAAAAAAATGTGCACCTCTCGCATGTCACACATGGATTACCACTCGCTCCCACTATTTGTTGGTCCAGCCACATTTCCAGAATTGTGTGGGTGCCTGAAGGGTCAAAAGGACTCCTATAGGCAGCCTATGGGGCATGGTGCTAGACGGGCCCTCAACAACGAGCAAGAGATACTCAAGACAGTGAAGAGGAGGGGCTATTGGGCTGTACTTGCCCACAGCTGGTTGTGCACAGTAATGCATGTACATAGTTAAAATTTAAAATTAGGCTGGGCATGGTGGCTCACACCTGTAATCCCAGCACTTTGGGAGGCCGAGACAGGAGGATCACTTGAGGTCAGGAGTTCAAAACCAGCCTGGCCAACATGGTGAAACCCTGTCTCTACTAAAAATACAAAAATTAGCCAGGCATGATGGTGTGCACCTGTAATCCCAGCTGCTCAGGAGGCTGAGGCACTAGAATTGCTTGAACCTGGGAGGCAGAGGTTGCAATGAGCCCAGATTGTGCCACTGCACTCCAGCCTGGGCAATAGAGCAAGTCTCAAATAAATTAATTAATTAATAAATTAAAATAAGTCTATGGACAAAAGTAAGGCTGGGTGTGGTGTTTTATGCCCGCAACCCCAGCCCTTTGGGAGTTCGAGGCAGGAGGATTGCTTGAGCCCAAGAATTTGAGATCAGCTTGAGCAACATGGTGAGACCCCATCTCTACAAAAAATAAAAATAGCTGGGCGTGGCGGCACGTGCCTGTGGTCCCAGCTACTCGGGAGGCTGAAGGATCAGTTGAGCCTGGAGGTCGAGGCTGTAGTGAGCTATGATGGTGCTATTGCATTCCAGCCTGGGCAACAGAGACTGTCTCAAAAAGAAAAAAAAAAGTAAGTCTCCATTGAACACTGACCCTCAATCACCAAGTCCTCACCAGAGGACATTTTTTATTTTTTTGAAACACAGTTTCACTATGTTGCCCAGACTGGAGTGCAGTGGTGTGATCACTACTCACTGCAACCTGGACCTCCCAGGCTCTGCAGGTCTTCTCACCTTAGCCTCTGGAGTAGCTGGGACTACATGTTCACTCCTACATGCCTGTCTAATTTTTGTAATTTTTTTTTTTGTAGAGATGGGGTTTCACCATGTTGCCCAGGCCGGTCTCAAACTTCTGGGTTCAAGCGTTCATCCCGCTTTGGCCTCATAAACTGTGGGGATTATAGGCATAAGCCACTGTGCCTGGCTACAAGTTCTTTTTTTGTGTGTGTGTGTGATGGACTTTAGCTCTTGTTGCCCAGGCTGGAGTGCAGTGAAACGATCTCGGCTCACTGCAACCTCTGCTGCCCGGGTTCAAGTGATTCTCCTGCCTCGGCCTCCTGGGTAGCTGGGATTACAGGCATGTGCCACCACACCTGGCTAATTTTCCTGGGTAGCTGGGATTATAGGCATGCTCCATCATGCCTGGCTAATTTTTATATTTTTAGTAGAGACGGGGTTTCACCATGTTGCTCAGGCTGATCTCAAACTCCTGACCTCAAATGATCCACGCTCCTCGGCCCCCCAAAGTGCTGGGATTACAGACGTGAGCCACCGCGCCCGGTCTACAAGTTTTTACTTCACTTGGGCAAACACCTAGTTTTGGGATTACTGGGCCAAGTGTACCTATGACTTAATAAGCAATTGCCAAACTGCTTTCCAAAGTGACTATACCACTTTGTCTTCCCACCAGCAGTACATGTGTGTTTGCCAACAGTATTGTCAGTAGTCTTTATTTTAGCCTTTCTGAAAGGTGTGCATAGTTTTTTCTACTATCAACAGTGAATGAATATTCTTATACTTATATCCTTTGTAAGTAGGTGTGATTATATCTGTAAGATACATTCTTAGAAGTAGATTTGATGAGTCAAAGGGTGTGAAAATCTGATTAGATATTGACAAACTGCCTTCTGGATGGTGGTGTTGATTGCCTACCTACCAATTATGTATGGCAGTGCCTGTTTCGACATATCCCCAGCAATTCAGTGTGTTACTCAATGTCAGTGCATGTTTTTAATGTATGTATAAAGGTATTTATTTTTTCAGAGATGGGGTCTTGCTCTGCTGCCCAGGCTGGAGTCCACTGGTGCAGTCATAGCTCACTACAGCCTTGAACTCCTGGACTCCAGCAATCTACCTGCCTCAGCCTCCTGAGCAGCTAGGAACACAGGCGTGTGCCACCATGCCCAGCTACTTTTTTTTTTTTTTTAAAGACATGGGTTCTTGATTTGTTGGTTTGGCTGGTCTCAAACTCCTGGCTTCAACTGATCCTGTCGCTTCAGCCTCTCAAAGTGCTGGGATTACAGGCATGAAGTGCTGTGCCTGGTCATTAGTACATGTTTTTTGTTTGTTTGTGAGACAGAGTCTTTCTCTGTCGCCCAGGTTGGAGTGCAGTGGCGCATTCTCAGCTCACTGAAACCTCTGCCTCCCAGGTTCAAGTGTTTCTCATGCCACAGCCTCCCAAGTAGCTGGGATTACAGGTGTGTGCCACCACACCCAAATAATTTTTTGTATTTTTAGTAGAGACAGGGTTTCACTATGTTGACCAAGCTGGTCTTGAACTCCTCCTGGCCTCAAGCAATCCGCCTGTCTCAGCCTCCCAAAGTGCTGGGATGACAGCCATGAGCCACCACACCTGGCCAGTATGTTTTTAAATACAATTTTACTTGAGACAATTGCATGTAAGTATCCATCTCATAGGGTTGTTAGTGAATACTTAATGTAAAGCTTTTACAGCAGTCGTTGCCATACAGAGAGTATAATGAATGTTAGCTACCGTATGATTACCACTGCCAATCAGTCAATCACATTATTATTTGCCTCTCTCTCTGAGTTCCTCATCAACATATTCAGGAGTTTTTTGGATATAAACTTTCTCAAACCGTGTTTTTGCTCTGCTCGCACATCAACACACCAATAATCAACACAGAATACTTCTGTGGACCCCAGAAATGTGTGGGGAAATCCCCCCACCAGCAAGCACACAATTTTTTTTTTTAGGTTTAGCCTCACTCTGTCACCCATAGCATGATCTCTGCTCACTGCAACCTCTGCTTCCCAGGTTCAAGCGATTCTCCTGGCTCAGCCTCTTGAGTAGCTGGGATTATAGGTGCATGCCACCACACCCAGCTATTTTTTGTATTTTTAGTGGAGACAAGGTTTCACCATGTCACCAGGCTAGTGTGGAACTCTTGACCTCAAGTGATCCACCCACCTTTGCCTCCCAAAATGCTGGGATTACAGACTTGAGCCATTGCGCCTGGCCAGCAAACAATCATTTCTGCAGCTGATGCCAGCTGGGTGTCCTTCAATTTAAGTCTGACATCTTCGACCTGAAAATAGTGTCATTTCCCACAGGGTGAGAGCTCAGTCCCCAAGACTGCCCTCCTTCAGACACCAGTCGCAAGTCTGTCTGGGCCTCTGAAACTTCTGATGGACCGCCTTCAAGTTGGAGCTTCCACAACCCCCATTTTGGGTTCCATTAATTTGCTGGAGTGGCTCGAAGAATTCAGGGAAACTTAATTTTGTCTATACAGATGAAGTGACACATAGGGCAAAGTATAGGGGAAGGGGTGTGGAGCTTCCATGCTTTCCCTGAATGCAACACCCTTCAAGAACCTCCATGTGTTCTGCTATCCAGAAGTTCTCCCAACCCAGTTCTCTTGGGTTTTTATGGGACACTTTATTACATAGGTGTGATTGAACACCGTATAGAAATGTGATTGGACAGGCCAGGCGTGGTGGCTCACGCCTGTATTCCCAGCACTTTGGGAGGCCAAGGTGGGCGGATCACCTGAGGTCGGGAGTTCAACACCAGCCTGACCAACATGGAGAAACCCCATCTCTACTAAAAATACAAAATTAGCTGGGTGTGGTTGTACATGCCTGTAATCCCAGCTACTTGGGAGGCTGAGGCAGGAGAATTGCTTGAGCCCAGGAGGCAGAGGTTGCGGTGAACCGAGATCGTGCCATTGCACTCCAACCTGGGCAACAAGAGTGGAACTCTGAAAAAAATTAGCCAGGCATGGTGGTGCACACCTGTAATCCCAGCTACTTGGGTGGTTGAGACGGGAGAATCGCTTGAACCCAGGAGGGAGAGGTTGCAGTGAACGGAGATTGTACCACTGCACTCCAGCCTGGGCGACAGAGCAAGACTCCGTTTAAAAAAAAAAAAAAAAGAAATCTGATTGGACAGAAAGTGCATGATCTAAACCCAGCAAAGGCTGTCTGCTCAGACTTTTCTTGGCCTCTCTGTGCAGCATTTCTTCCGTGAGGGTACCGGGCAGAACCCTTTCTGGAATGAGGGTCTTTTGACCCACAGTCAGATTAGAGTCCTGCTTGAGGCAGGTCAGAGGTGGACAGGAGAAGATCAGAGAGGGAGATTCTGTTTCCTGAGGGCTAAATGCCTCAACATTATAATGAGGAGAATGGGAGTTAGATGCCAGGCTCTCAACTGCCTCAGTCCCCGCCCTCCCTGCCGTCTCACTCAACTGGGCCTTCCGAGAGCGCTCGCTGATTGGTGGAGTCTCTGGTCGACATTCACCACCCACTCAACCGCAGAGCTCATAAACTGAGAGGGGCGGAAGTAGGCGGGGCGAGAGCTGTGCGCCTATTGGCTACAGACCACGCCGCAGGGTGAGTGGGGCGGAGCTGCGCGTGCAGAAACTCTATGGGGAGGACTAGCAAACAATCCGTTTAAACAAGTCTTGGAGGTGATGAGGATTCATGCTCAAGTTTGAGAACCGCAGGGTTAATAGGTGGTAACTACTAGCAGTTGGTACTTGAGGCTGCAGAGACAACGAAAAACTCAGCTGGCTAAAGTTAAGCACTAAGGTGCCAGCAGCACCCCACTGTCAGAATCCTACTGTTCTAAGGAATTAACTCATAGTTGTCTTTAAAACAACGAGGCCAGTGGGCGCAGTGGCTCATGCCTGTAATCCCAGTACTTTGGGAGGCTGAGGCGGGTGGATCATGAGGTCAGGAGATGGAGACCATCCTGGCCAACATAGTGAAACCCTGTCTCTACTAAAAATACAAAAATTAGCCAGTCGTGGTGTCGCACACCTGTAATCCCAGCTATTCGGGAGGCTGAGGCAGGAGAATTGCTTGAACCAGGGAGCCTGGAGATTGCAGTGAGCCGAGATCGTGCCACTGCACTCCAACCTGGCGACAGAGCGAGATTGTTTCAAAATAACAACAACGAAAAACCCAACACCTTTTCACTCCCTAAAGGGTTGTGGATTATCAAAGGTTTGTGTTTTTTTTTTTGGTTGGTTGGTTGGTTGGTTGTTTTAAACAGAGTCTCACTCTTTCGCCCAGGCTAGAGTGCAGTGGCACCATCTCAGCTCACTGCACCCTCCACCTCCCAGGTTCAAGTAATTCTTGTGCCTCAGCCTCCCAAGTTGCTGGGACTACAGGTGCGTGCCACCACACCCGGCTAATTTTTTGTATTTTTTTAGTAGAGAGGGGGATTTCACCTTGTTAGCCAGGATGGTCTCGATCTGCTGATCTCGTGATCCGCCCGCCTCAGCCTCCCAAAGTGCTGGGTTACAGGCATGAGCCACCATGCCCTGCCATCAAGGTTTTTACACAGTAACCCAACAGACTTTTTTTATGGAATGTAGTTGTTTTCTTTAATCATCTTTCTAGACCAGAGGTTGTTAGTGACAAGCAGAACCTGTGTGCAGTGGCAGACACTCTTGAAAATATATGAGAGACTGGGGCTTAAGTTCAGGTCTCAGTAAGCAACTATAATCCTATCCCCTGCCTTTTCCCCTCACTAAAGAATTATGTATTGGCCAGGCACGGTGGCTGACACCTGTAATCCCAACACTTTGGGAGGCTGAGGTGGGTGGATCACGAGGTCAGGAGATTGAGACCATCCTGGCCAACACAGTGAAACCCCGTCTCTACTAAAAATACAAAAAAGAATTAGTTGGGCGTGGTGGCACGTGCCTGTAGTCCCAACTACCCTGGAGGCTGAGGCAGGAGAATTGCTTGAACCTGGGAGGCAGAGGTTGCAGTGAGCTGAGATCGTGCCACTGCACTCCATCCTGGGTGAAAGAACGAGACTGTGTCTCAAAAAAATAAATAAATAAATAAAATAAAAAAGAATATGTATTAGACTACAGCCCCTGACAGTGATGATGATGTAGGAATAAACTTGAATTTGCTCAAATATATTAAGACTAAATCACTGCAACATGAGAACTATATGTTTTAGTATAAACATGGCTGGTGGTAGTGTAATTGTTTAATAATTTGTCACAATGTTTAGATTAAGAGCTGCTTGAGAGCTGTTTTTGTACCATTTATCTTTTCAACATTTCTTTTCAAAGTATGCCTAAGAATGACAAATTTACTCTGTAACTGAAGCCTTAATATTTTATATCGAACAGTTTTAAAGGACACCTTGGAAAAAAAGGGGGTATTAGGGCATTTAAAAGCAAGGATCCGAGCTGAAGTTTTCAATGCCCTAGATGATGACCGTGAACCCCGACCATCATTGTCTCATGAAAACCTTCTAATTAATGAATTAATTCGAGAGTATTTAGAATTCAACAAATATAAGTATACAGCATCTGTCCTCATAGCAGGTAAGTGGTTATTATTTATCACATAAAATCTGTTTCTCCCCTTTCCCCAATTCTCAGAAACTGTTTATCCTAGAAATCTAATTCCCTTACCAGATAGTGCCATCTGGGTGACTGGGACACAAAAATCACATGGGTTCTTTCTGTAGCTTAAACAGATTCTTACAAGAGAAAATACATAACTAAATAATGACTTAAACTAGGCATATACTTGGAAAAATCATCTATAATTCCTGTAACCGAGAATAAACAATTGTTGACGTTTTGTCCTGTTTGCCACCAGTTTTTTCCTGTGTATTAAGCTTTAAAAATATACGCTGATTAAGTATATTATTTGTTAAAAAATAGGCTGGGTAGGTGGCTCACACCTGTAATCTCAGTGCTTTGGGAGGCCGAGGCAAGATTACTTGAGCCCAGGAGTTCGCGACCAGCCTGGGCAACACAGGGAGACCCCATCTCTTGAAAAGAGTTTTTAAAATTAGCCATGCATGGTGGCACGTGTCTGTTGTCCTAGCTGAGGCTGAGCAGGGGTCGGGGAGGGGGTGATCATGTGAGCCCATTGCTCTGGGCTTTAGTGAGCCATGATCGCATCACTGCACTCCAGTCTGGGCAACAGAGAGAGACCCTGTCTCTTTTTTCTTTTTCCAGAGACAGAATCTCGCTCTGTTGCAAAGGCTGGACTGCAGTGGTGCGATCATGGCTTATTGCAACTTTCACCTCCTGGGCTCAAGCAGTCTTCCTGCGTCAGTCTCCCGAGTAGCTGGGACCACAGGTGCATGCCTCCATGCCCAGCTAAATTTTTTAATTATTTATAGAGATGAGCTCTCACTATGTTGCCCAGCCTGGTATTGAACTCCTGGGCTCAGGTGATCCACCTATCTCACACTCCCCAAATGCTGGGATTACAGGCATGAGCCACTGCACCCAACCCCTGTCTCTTTCTTTTTCTTTCTTTTTTTTTGAGACGGAGTCTCACTCTATTGTGATCTCAGCTCACTGCATCCTCCGCCTCCCGGGTTCAAGCAGTTCTCCTGCCTCAGCCTCCCGAGTACCTGGAACTACAGGTGTGTGCTACCAGGCCCGGAGAATTTTTGTATTTTTTAGTAGAGACGGGGTTTCACCATATTGGACAGGCTGGTCCAACTCCTGTCTCTTAAAAAAAAAAACCTGTCCCTGTCTATATATAGATATGTAGATATATGTCTATTTGTGTGTGTGTGTGTGTATCTATATAGATAGATAGATAGATAGATAGATAGATAGATAGATAGATAGAGATAAAACTTTGAAATATTACTACTATGTAGTGCTTAGGTACATTTACAAATGTATGTATCTAAAAGCATGGTATTTATAAAGGACTAGGCTGGTATATTAGGTTGTTTTTGGATTGCTATAAATAAACACCTGAGACTGGGTAATTTATGAAGAAAAGAGGTTTTTTTGTTTGTTTGTTTGTTTGTTTGTTTTGAGACAGAGTCTTGCTCTGTCACCCAGGCTGGAGTGTGGATTGATCTCGGCTCACTGCAACATCTACCTCCTGGGTTCAAGTGATTCTCCTGCCTCAGCCTCCCAAGTAGCTGGGACTACAGGCCATGCCCGGCTAATTTTTTGTATTTTTAGTAGAGACAGGGTTTCACCGTTAGCCAGGATGGTCTCAGTCTCCTGACCTCGTGATCCGCCCGCCTCGGCCTCCCAAAATGTTGGGATTACAGGCGTGAGCCACCGCACCCGGTTGAAGAAAAGAGGTTTACTTGGCTCACGGTTCTGCAGATTGTACAAGCATGGCACTGGCATCTGCTTAGCTTCTGGGAGGCCTCAGGGAGCTTTTGCTCACTGCGGCAAGCACGTTACATGGTGAAAGCAGGGGCCAAGGGTGGGGAAGGTTAGTGCCACACACTTATACATGACCAGTTCTCATGAGAACCCACTCACTGTGGTAAGGACAGCACCAGGCCATGAGGGATCCACCCCCACGACCCAAACAACTCCCGCCAGGTCCCACTTCCAACACTGGGGAGTGCATTGCAACATGAGATTTGGGCGGAGACAAATATCCAGACTCTAGCAGCGGGAAACTCCAAACTCATCCTAGTGATAGGAGGCAGAGAATGATATTGGGGGTTGGGGGTGGGGAGATAAAGATAAATTCCCTTTATCTGTTGAATTTTATTTCTTGAGAAATAAATTTGCTCTTCAAGTGTAACAGTTATTGAGTGGTGAGAATATTTTTAATATCTTCTGCTGACTTTTTAAATGTCTTCTTTCAAAAAAGTGAGGAGAGACTGGATGGATATAAATAAGTCAGAATCCTGGTTACCCCTGGACTTGGTGGGGTGGGGGATGCAGCTGGGGGTTGGTCTGAGGCACCTTGAATGTGTGTCATCGGATTCCCTCATTTCAGGTTCCATCTCTGCTTTGACTACTTCATGCCTCAGCAAAGAAGCGAGGCCAGGAAGTAGATTTTGCAAGAGAGAATGAATTCTTTGTGAAGTTAGAATTTTTCATTACAGATCCTTTATTTAATATTAAACATACGTCTGAACTACATAAAGACTCATGATTTTTATGGTTTAAGGATCTTTGATATCAGCATCTCTGCTTTCCTTTGTTTGTTATAGATGGCTGTATGATACCAGTTACACCCAGAAAAGAAGAAATTATGAAAATAGCGGGGACTTGGGCTTCACCAGAATGAAATATAGTGACAGTTAGTCAAGTTTTCATATTAAATGGTTTGGCTTTTTTAAAAAAACTGGGATATAATTTACATACAATAAAATTTACCTTTTAAACTGTACAGTTCTATACTTTAGTCAAATGCCTGCAGTTGTGTAATGACTACCAGATCACAATCAAGATATCACCAGCCTTTTTGGCACCAGGGACTGGTTTCGTGGAAGACAATTTTTCCATGGACCTGGGAGGATGGTTCGGGATGATTCAAGCATACTCCATTTATTGTGCATTTTATTTCTATGATTATGTTGTAATATAT
The DNA here is from genome assembly GCF_029289425.2 of Pan paniscus. Taxonomy (NCBI): domain Eukaryota; kingdom Metazoa; phylum Chordata; class Mammalia; order Primates; family Hominidae; genus Pan; species Pan paniscus. Next base: position 36,857,393 of record NC_073267.2, on the reverse strand, counting down.
AATGAAATAATTATAACTCACCATAATGTAGAATCAGTGGGAGCCCTAAGCCTGTTTTCCTGCAACTAGATGGTCCCATCTGGGGGTGATGGGAGGCAGTGAGAGATCATCAGGCCTTAGATTCTCATAAGGAGTGCACAGCCCAGATCCCTCGCATGCGCAGTTCACAATAGGGTTCACACTTCTATGAGAATCTAATTCTGCCAACAGGAGGCAGAGCTCAGGCAGTGATGCTAGTGATGGGCAGCAGCTGTAAACACAGATCAAGCTTCCCTCACTTGCTTGCCCACTCCTCACCTCCTGCTGTGTGGCCCAGTTTCTAATCTGTGGCCCGGGGGTTGGGGACCCCTGCTGTAGATGGAACCGTACATGATGTAGCCTTTTGAGTCTGCCTTTTTTCACTTAGTGTAATACGTTCAAGATTCAGCCATGTTTGTTTTTCCTTTGAACACTGTTCTATTGTGTGGCTGTGCTAGTTTGCTCATCTATGACCAGTTGATGGGCACTGAGTTGTTTCTAGTTTTAGCAGTTAGGAATCAAGCTGCCATAAACATTTACATACAGGTTTTTGTGAGAACATAAGTTTTCATTAATCTTGGGTAGAAAGCTAAGAGTGAGATTGCTGGGTTGTGTGGTTAAGTGCACGCTCACCTTTATAAGAAAACTGCTCAACTGTTTTCCAAAGTGCCTGTACCATTGTGCTTTCCCACCAGCAAAGTGTGAAAGTTCCAGCTGCCCCACACTTCAGGTTAACTTTAATTTTTATTTATAAGTATTGTCACCAAGTGGATATTCTTTTCAAAAATAAGTTATTGATAAACAGACTTCCAAAATTTAGTATTATAATTTGGATATAGAAATGGTATTTTTCCAACCAAACACTGGGGAATTTAAAAAGTGAATTTATGTTAAACTGTATTAAGACATGCATTTAACAAAAGAGATATTTTGAAAGTCATCAAATCACAGGCAATTTGATCTGTCTTGGTGTGTGTTGTCATCATTCTTCCAAAATCTAAAAAGTGTATGTCTGGTAAATGTGATTCTTTTCAAAATCTTATTTGCTTTTTAGTTTAATAGACTCAGTGTTCTCATGAATTTATTTCTCCCAGAATCTGGTCAACCTGTAGTTCCATTGGACAGACAGTTTCTCATCCATGAACTAAATGCATTTGAAGAATCAAAGGATAATACAATGTAAGAATTTTTTTTAAAGAAGTTTCCACATATTGTATTGAGTCATAATTGCACCATGGTGGTTTTACTTCATTTTAATTCAAGTATTTATTCAGATCTAGTGTGTGTCAAGCATTGTCCTAAATCCAGGGTGTGCAGCAGTGAATAAGTCAGATGAGATCTGTGTTTGCTGAAGCTAAAATTACATGGCTTCAGAGTGACAAAGCATCTTCTTTCTGGAGTTAGCTCCTTTTGACTTCTTGATCCTTTGTCCTTCTAAGGCTTTGTTTGTTTGTTTTTAAATTCATAATTTCAACTTTTATTTGTATTTTCAAATTATTTTTGTAGAGGCAAGGCCTTGCTTTGTTGCCCAGGCTGGTCTCGAACTCTTGACCTCAAGTGATCTTCCTGCCTTGGCCTCCCAAAGTGCTAGGGTTGCAGGCGTGAGCCCCCCATGCCTGGCCTCTGAGACTTTGCCTTGTCAGTTGTTTTCTTCATATTTAACTCTTCCTTCACTCCAACTTAGGAATGTACTCAGATCTCTCCTCTCCTAAAAAAAAACAAAAACAAAAACAAAAACTATGAACTTCCAACCCCAAGCTTCTGCTTGAATACCTTTTTCTACCAAGATTACTGAATCAGCCCACTGCTTTCGTTACTATTACTCTGTCCTTTGCCCTCTGTGTACCTCCTCTCACCAACTATGCTCTTGAAAAGGAGGATGACCACTTTCTAGTTTTCTTAGTTTTTTTCTATTTCAGTGTTTCTTAAACTTTTTCTGGAGAGTCCCTGTATAGCCAAAAAAAAAAAAAAAAAAAAGTACATAGGAGACCTGAGAACATAGCTTAAAGCAGCCTTTTTTTAAATCTAGAACTTTCTTTGAAGCCTTACGTTTTCTCATCTTAAAAGTTCTTAAGGCCAAGTGAGGTATCTCGTGCCTGTAATGCCAGCACTTTGGAAGGCTGAAGTGGATGGATCACTTGAGCTCAGGAGTTCAAGACCAGCCTGGACAACATGGGGAAACCCCATCTCTAGCCAGACGCGGTGGTTCATGCCTGTAGTCCCAGCACTTCAGAGGCTGAGGCAAGCGGATCACCTGAGGTCAGGAGTTTGAGACCAGCCTGGTCAACATGGCGAAACTCCATCTCTACTAAAAATAACAAAAAGATTAGCAAGGCATGGTGGCGTGTGCCTGTAGTCCCAGCTGCTAGGGAGGCTCAGGCATGAGAATCGCTTTAACCTGGGCAGCAGAGGTTGCAGTGAGCCAAGATCACACCACTGCACTCTAGCCTAGGTGACAGAATCAGACCCTGTCTCAAAAAAAAAAAAAAAGTTCTGAAAGTTGTTTGCTTTACTATATAAATGTTTTAAATGACATTCCAGTTAAATCTAACTCTCCCACAAATCCTTGTGTAAAATTAATGTTCCAGGATCATATACTACCTTTGTCATTGTGTGTATAGTGAAGTCCCTATTGCTTAGCGTAGCACTTTACACCTCTTTCTACCCGTCTGTTGTTGTATCTGCTCACACCTGATTTCTGATTGTGTCTGGAAGACACTTTGCAACTTTATGCTGCTTTGCCTTGTAAACCATTCCCTTATCCTAGAAACCCTACATCACCTTTCTCCCTCTTAACTTCTATTGGAGCATCTTAACTTCTATTGGAGCATCTTTCCTTTCTTTTGGCCCTGTTCAGATAGTAACTCCTTTATGGCATTTTCCTCTTTCTCTTCCTCTCATCTTCCCGTGTTTCTTTTTTTTTCTTTTTTCCTTTTTGTGAGATAGGGTCTCGCTCTGTCGCCCATGCTGGAGTGCAGTGGCCCCATCTCAGCTCACCGCAATCTCCTCCTGGGTTCAACCGATTCTGCCTCAGCCTCCTGAGTAGCTGGGATTACAGGTGTGCACCACCATGCCCAGCTAATTTTTTTTCATATTTTTTTGTAGAGATGGGGTTTCACCATGTTGGCCAGGCCGGTCTCGAACTCCTGGCCTCAAGTGATCTGCCCACCTCCACCTCCCAAAGTGCTGTGAGGTTTTTTTGTTTGTTTTTTCAAGGCAGGGTTTCACTCTGTTGCCCAGGTCTCTAGAGTGCAGCGGCTTGATCATGGCTCACTGCAGCCTCGAACTCCTGGGCTCAAGCGATTCTCCCACCTCAGCCTCCCATGTAGCTGGAATTACAGGCATACGCTGGCATGCACCATCATGCCTGGCCAATTTTTGTATTTTTTTTACCATGTTAGCCAGGCTGGTCTCCAATTCCTCAGCTCAAGTTATCCACCTACCTTGGCCTTCCAAAGTGTTGGGATTACAGGCATGAGCCACTGCACCTGGTAACAAGTGTTTTGAAAAGTATAAAAATTGTATAATTGAGAACAGTGGGAAAAAAAATTGGGGGAATCTAAGCGTGACTTAGGATGAGCAGTGAGTTATTACATCATTTAATACAAGACATCATTTTACATTTAGCAGTTGATGGAAATAAGCAATGACTATACTCCTACTGGCTTCTTGGTAGCTTTTGAGATACCTACTTCAGATGAAAGTATTAAGAAGTTTGTGCTCACTTTAACAGCACATAAACTAAAATTGGAGCGGTACAGAGATTAGCATGGCACCGGCAAAGGGATGACACGCAAATTCGTGAAATGTTTCATATTTTTTTAAAAAAGAAGGCCGGGTGCATTGGCTCACACCTGTAATCTCAGCACTTTGGGAGGCCGAGGCGGGCGGATCACGAGGTCAGGAAATGGAGACCATCCTGGCTAACACGGTGAAACCCCGTCTCTGCTAAACATACAAAAAATTAGCCGGGCAAGGTGGCGGATGCCTGTAGTCCCAGCTACTTGGGAGGCCGAGGCAGGAGAATGGGCATCAAACGGGGAGGTGGAGCTTGCAGTGAGCCGAGATCGTGCCACTGCACTCAGCCTGGGCGACAGAAGCGAGACTCCGTTTCAAAAAAAAAAAGAAGTAAGTTTGAGAGAGGATGAGGAAGCAAAAAAAAAAAAAAAGGTGCTAAAACGGCTTTATTTTTTAAAAGTTAGGTAACTTCTTTAAGCCCTTGTTTCTCACACTTCAGTGATTGGCATTCACAGAGTTTGCCATAGTCACATATTACTCATATTATTTACTTACAGATCTGCAGTGCTGCATCTGAAACCACTGAGGCCAGATACATGTTTGAAAATCCAAATGCTTTCGGGTTTTAAAATGACATGCCTGTAGTCCTAGCTACTTAGGAGGGTGAGGCAAGAAGATTACTTAAATCCAGGAGATTGAGGCTGCAGTGAGCCATGATCTTGCTGCTGCACTCCAGTGTGGGCCACACAGCGAGAGTTCTTTTTTTTTTTTTTTTTTGAGACAGAGTCTCGCTCTGTCGTCCAGGCTGGAGTGCAGTGGCGTGATCTCGGCTCACGGCAAGTGCCGCCTCCCAGGTTCAAGCGATTCTCCTGCCTCAGCCTCCCAAGTAGCTGGGACTATAGACGCATGCCACCACGCCTGGCTAATTTTTTGTATTTTTAGTAGAGACAGGGTTTCACCGTGTTAGCCAGGATGGTCTCGATCTCCTGACCTCATGATCCTCCTGCCTCGGCCTCCCAAAGTGCTAGGATTACAGGTGTGAGCCATCAGCCCGAGACTTCAATTCTTTAAAAAAAAAAAAAAAAAAGTAATATGGTACATCTACCAAATACTACATGTATGTGCCAGGGAGTCCTAAAGTAGTATTCCACAATCACATTAATATTTTCTTTCTCTTTTTTTTTTTGAGTGCAATGACATGATCTCAGCTCACTGCAACCTCTGCCTCTTGGGTTCAAGTGACTCTTCTGCCTCAGCCTCCTGAGTAGCTGGGATTACAGGAGCATGCCACCACACCCGGCTAATTTTGTATTTTTAGTAGATATGGGGTTTCTCCATGTTGGTCAGGCTGGTCTTGAACTCCCGACCTCAGGTGATCCTCCTGCCTTGGCCTCCCAAAGTGCTGGGATTACAGGCTTGAGCCACCACACCCAGCACATTAATGTTTTCACACAAAGTAAGATAAAGTCTGTAATAGCCTTGTTAGGTCAACCCTTGCCATCTGATGATTTTTTGCCAGATATATGAAGAGAATCCAGTTTTCAGAATTTTGCATTTCAGAATTACAGGCAAGTTATTGTGAGGCCGCACTTTTCTTTATCTTTTTGAAACTTATTTTAAAAGATAAACCTTAATCCATGAATTTGCAAGTTGCCTCTCCCTTCTGCACTCAAGCGATCCTCTCACCTCAGCCTCCCAAGTAGCTGGGACCACAGGTGCATATTACCTTCTGTGGCTAATTTAAAATAAAATTGCTGTAGAGCTAGGGGACTCGCTATGTTGTTCAGGCTGTCTCAAACTCCTGTTTGAGGCCAGGCTGGCCCCCCAAAGTCCTGGGATTACAGGCCTGAGCCCCCATGTCCAACCCAAAATTTTAATCACAAGTAAATTTTTTTGAATATTTATTTAAAAAATAAAACTTTTAACATTTAAAAATCATCTTGAACCAGTTAACACTTTGGAGAAGATTAAAGTAAACAAAGAGACCTGTTTTATATTACTAGGTGACGCTTTCATAAGAGTTGCGGCATCTTATTAAATAAAAAAACTTACTTTCCTGGTTTCCCTGTGGCATGGAAAAATTAGTGTGATATTATTCCAGAATTTGGTAGCTTAAAACAACAACATAGATTATTTGTGGAATATTCAGGGATTTGGGATTGGCTTAGTCACGTAAGTCTAGCTCAGGCTCCCCCTTGAGGTTGGAGTCAAGATGCCAGCCAGGGTTGTAGTCGGAAGCCTTGAATGTGGCTGAACTATCTGCTTCCAAACTCATAATGATATTGACAGGCGGCCTCAATTCCTTAGTGCATGTAATTTTCCAGGGCTGCTGAAGTGTCCTGAGGCATCTGACTTCTCCCAAAGGCAGCAATCCAAGAGAGAAAGCAAGGAGGAAGCTGCAGGGCCATTACCACGTGGCCTCTGAAGTCAGCTTTGTGCCAGTTAGAAGTGAGTTCAGCTCACACTCAGAGGGCAATGAGATTCCATCTTTGGAAGGGAGTGTCGTACTGTAAACCATTATACCAGCTAGTAAATAGATACATATCTCAAAAAATAAATCCTCCCCACAAATATATACACCTACTATGTACCCACAAAAATTAAAAATAAAGATTAAATCCTTTTAATTGTGTTTTCAAACTTGAGATTGGAAACAAAGGAAAACATTTCCATTGTACCACTCTTGATTGTCAGCAGAGCAGCTTTCCTTGATGCAGGAGTACTAATATAAATTCCCAGGCAGCACACTGTAAGGAAAACAATATGGGATTTGGGGTTCAAGTGTAAACTTTGTTTACTATCTGGGGGAATCTCTAGCAAATCTCCTGGCTGTGGTTTTCTCCTTTATAAATTGCGGTTGATGATCTTGACATTACACGATGAGGATTAGATGAGAAGAGGTATATGTTCTGTAAACTATAAAGAAGATTTTAAAATATTAGGTAATATAAATATTAATCTAAATAAATGTTAGCTACCCAGGAGCTAACATTTATATACCATTTCATATGTGCCAGGCACAGTAAAAAACACTTGACATTTATTAACTCATTTAGTGCATAACAGCCCTATAAGGGAGGGACGGTGCTTATCCTAATTTATAAAGGAAGAAACATTTATGAGGCTGGAGAGGTTAAGAATCTTACACAGAGTCCCACAGCTAGCAAATGGCAAAGCCAGGATTTGAACTCAGGTCACCTGGCTCTCAGGACCTAAGACTTTTTCAGGGCAAGGACTTATTAATCAAGAGGTGTTTATTGAATACCTGTTGTGTATTAGATGGGGTTAGGTATTGGGAAATACTCTACTGGACTTTGGAGTTTAAAAGATAGATTCCTGTGGATTGATAGAAATGATATTTCAGTGTAGATGAGGTTTAAGTTGTTAACATGTTTTCTCTGGGTTTTAAAATTGTCGTGAAATTAAGTGGTACTCTTAAATTTAAAAGTATGAACAATTTGCATTTTGGATAATCATGCAGCTTTTTAAAGTCTAGTGAATCACTTGGTCTTTTTGATGTCAGAGGTTACCTTTTAAAGAATAAATGTTTTAAGCTTTTCCCGTTTATGCAGATTTATTAGCTTTTGGTTTTGTTTTGTTTTCTTCCTGCTATAGACCTCTTTTATATGGGATTTTAGCCCATTTCTTGCGTGGAACTAAGGATGGCATCCAGAATGCATTTCTGAAAGGGCCTTCACTTCAGCCTTCAGACCCAAGTCTTGGCAGACAACCTAGTAGAAGAAAGCCAATGGGTATGAGTTTTCCAAGATTCATCATTTAGCTGTCAGCAAATATGTTTTCTTCCTATATATTTTTCTTTTGGAGTCTTTACTGAGCTTTTGAGTCATAGTTTAATTCTGCTTATATCTAATATGGCTAGCCTATGTTACTCCAAGAAACAGAATGCTTTTTGTAAAGAATCTTGGACAGGGAAGGGTGGGAGGCATAACTGGGCAGAATTCTTAGATGTCATTTCTTTATAGAAGTATTTAAAACTCTGGGCCAGGCACAGTGGCTCATGCCTGTAATTCCAGCAGTTTGGGAGGCCGAGGCAGGTGGATCGCTTGAGGCCAGGAGTTTGAGACTAGCCTAAGTGACATGGTGAAACCCCATCTCTATTTTTTTTAATTAAAAAATTATATTAATTAAATTTTAAAAAAATAAAAAAATACTGAAAACTCCAATTTTCATGTAAATTGTAAGTATTTGGAGCAGCTTAGATCCTTGGTATACTGAATAAATAGCTTTTTATCAAGTGATTATTTTTTTTCCTCTCCATGACTGCAAAATAAAAGGTAAGATTGCTAAATACAGATAGAGAAGTCATTTGCATTTTTAGGATACTGTTTATGTTACAGTGGAAGTTACCTACAAGTTACAGATTGTTAGGAGAATCGCCCACATTTCTTTCAGATTGCCTGTTTTTTAAATGAGCTTTTGGTAGCTTTTAAATTTTTATGTATTTTTTTGAGACATAAAAATACATAAATTTTTATGTATTTTTTCTAGTCACTCTGTCGCCTGACTAGAGTGCAGTGGTGCTATTATAGCTCACCGTAACCTTGAACTGCCGGGCTCAAGCAATCCTCTCACCTTCTTGCCTCAGCTTCCCAAGTAGCTAGGACTTCAGGCACCACACCCAGCTAATTTTTTAATTTTTGTGGACATGGAAGTCTCAACCGTGTTCAGTAGGCTGGTCTTGAACTCGGTCTTAAGTGATTTCCCACCTCGGCCTCTCAGAGTGTGGGGGTTACAGGCACGAGCCTGTACCTGGCCCTGACTTATTTTGATTATCCCAGCAATGGGATCCCATTTTCACCATTTGAATTGAGTGGGTTATAGCTCAGTGTTTGCAGTTGTGGTAGAGAGCTGATCAATTTTTTTTTTTTTTTTTTTGAGACAGAGTCTCGCTCTGTCGCCCAGGCTAGAGTGTAGTGGTGTGATCTCGTCTCACTGTAAGCTCTGCCTCCTGGGTTCATGCCATTCCCCTGCCTCAGCCTCCCAAGTAGCTGGGACTACAGGGGCCCATCACCACACTCGGCTAATTTTTTGTATCTTTAGTGGAGACAGGGTTTCCCTGTGTTAGCCAGGATAGTCTTGATCTCCTGACCTCATGATCCACCCACCTTGGCCTCCCAAAGTGCTGGGATTACAGGCTTGAGCCACCGCGCCCAGCCAAGAGCTGGTCAATTTTTAAGGACAGTTAAAGGTGGGGTTTAGGCTGCCAATTATCAGAACAAATGTAAATCTTGAATGTTGACACGAACTTTTAGGAAACGCCTAAAATGTGGATTGCCTTTGTAGTTTCCTAAACTGCTATGACCAGTAGTGACCATGTTAGATGCTTGGTGTCTCTTGAGGTCTGAAAGTAAACAGTGAATCAGGATAACCTATTTTGGAGGTGGTTTCTGACTGCACTAGGAGATATCTTTCTATATATGTTAGAATGCTGAACTGGATGGAATGTTGGAAAATAAGTCATTCCCACCTACTTATTTCATAGTTGAGAAAACTTTAAGAAGGTTCCAATACTAAGAGGTTAAGTAACTCATCTAAGGCCTGTAGCAGATAATTAGTAGCAGAATCAGCACATTTGATTGCTGTTCCCGTATACCTTTCCACATATAGATTATGGAGAAGTTTTCCAAATTCTCTTTTTAGGGATTGGTAAGGAACTGACATTACTGCCTACTAATTGGCAAGTACTTAACGAGCAAAATAAAACATTAATAGTGCAAGTACATGAGTAAATCTCTAAATTTTTTAAATAGTAAAAAGTTCCCTTTAACTTTCCTTTCTTCCTTCTTGCCTCTCCCTAACTCCTCAATTCTTCTCCCTTTTTATAGAAGGTGTCCCTGTTAGCAGTTTGCAGGGTATTCTTTGGGACTCATTTCTATTTTATTTTATTTATTTTATTTTATTTTATTATTATTATTTAAATTTTAGATGGACTGTCACTCTGTCACCCAGGCTGGAGTGCAATGGCACAATCTCACCTCACTGCAACCTCCGCCTCCCAGGTTCAAGTGATTCTCCTGCCTCCCAAGTAGCTGGGGCTGCAGGCATGTGCTACCACACCCGCCTAATTTTTGTATTTTTAGTAGAGATGAGGTTTCACTGTGTTGGCCAGGCTGGTCTCCAACTCATGACCTCAGGCAATCCACCCCCCTTGGCCTCCCAAAGTGCTGGGATTACAGGCATGAGCCACTGCATCTGGCCATGCCCAGCCCCTTCGGGACTCATTTCTGTGTATTTAAATATATATACATTGTTATGGTGCACGTTATCCTGCAATTTGCTTTTTTTCACTTGTTGATACGTGTAGATCTCGTTTTTAACTTTGTTTCATATTCCAGAGTATTATTACAATCATCCTTTTTTTAATTTTAGAGATGAGGTCTTACTCTGTCATCCAGGTTGGAGTGCAGTGGCACAATCATAGCTCACTGTAGCCTCAAACTCCTGGGGTCAGTCTTTCCACATCAGCATCCCAAGTAGCCGGGACTATAGGGGTGCACCACTGCACCTCGCTTATTTTTTAATTTTTTGCAGTCAGGGTCTTGTCCTGTTGCCCAGGCTAGTCTCCCATCTTATAATCACTCTTATTTAGTTTTAAATATTTTGCTTTTACGGTATTGTGATGTAACATTGTATCTTTGTCCACACATTACAGTATTGTGATGTAACATTGTATCTTTGTCTACACGTTTCTCTTGTGTGGATGCCTAAAGTAGAGTTGTTGGTTCACAGGATATGCATATTTAAAAATGTAGTAGATATTGTCTAATTCCCCTCCAAAAAGGCTTTATCAGTCTATACACTTACCAAGAATATATGACAATATGGGTTTCTGAGTTCAGTTGTCACCAGTGGATATTGTACACCTTAACACTTCTTAACACAGCAACCCCAAGTCATTGATACTATCAGTCCCATAAAGAAAAATAACCGCTTGAGAAATAACTTTCTGGTTTGTAAGTTTCATAATCAGCCTTGTTAATACTCACGGCTCATGACTAGTAAGAAAGTTATAAGGAACACTATTTCCTAACCAATTTCTGTTCTTCTGAGATGAAAGCGGTAGATTACGCATACACCATAGAGAGAAAGGTATTTATGGAGGGAGGGAGGGAAAGAGACACCTAGACACACGACCTGTACACCACTAAAGTGCCAGGAACATCAGAATCGAGTTCAAGTCAGTAAAGCCACCTTGGGTGCCTGTTCTGTGGAAAGCTCTGCAGACAGCTCAGAAATGAGGATGACTGCTGAATGAATCGGGGAAGAACAGTGATTTTGCAAATTATTTTCTTGGTCATCAAAAATTTTATTGACACAACCTCTTTGTGTAGTGCCTTGAAAGTTGTCAGCCAGAATTGCATCATGTTTCAGTAACACACTTAAGCTTTCCATTTACTTCCTCAACTCTAGCTCACTGTCTCCGTAACTCTTATTTGACAGCATTGAAAAGGTTATGAAGATACTAAAATCCTTATTCTCTACATCACAGCACCTTGTCTCCACAGAAGCTCATTCAACAGAAATATCAAACCCTGAAACTAAATTGGCTTTTACTTGAAAATAAGTTCAGGCCAGGCCATGGCAGCTCACCCCTGTAATCCCAGCACCTTGGGAGGCCTAGGTGGGCAGATCACCTGAGGTCAGGAGTTCGAGACCAGCCTAGCCAACATGGTGAAACCCTGTCTCTACTGAAAATACAAAAATTAGCTGGGCGTGGTGGTGTACACCTGTAGTCCCAGCTACTCGGGAGGCCGAGGCAGGAAAATCGCTTGAACCCAGGAGGTGGAGGTTGCAGTGAGCCGAGATTGCGCCACTACACTCCAGCCTGGGCGACAGAGCGAGACTCTGTCTCAAAAAAAAAAAAAAAAAAAGGAAAGAAAGAAGTAAGTCCAAAGCATGCCAAGATGAAAAAGTGCTTCTCTCATCCAAGTTTTCAGTGCTGAAAAAAAATGAAGAGGGTTTATGTAGGCACACCCACCTTTGAAATGACAGCCAGTGCATTTGTACTGCTGCTGTTAGTGCTTGTAATCTTGAAGGCAAAGTAGTTTTTGCTATTCAACTTTATATATACATACACACACACACATTTTTTTCTTTTTTTTTTTTTTTTAAGAGATGGGGTCTCACTCTGTCTCCCAGGCTGGAGTGCAGTGACACAATCATGGCTCTCTGCAGCCTTGACCTCACAGGCCCAGGTGATCCTCCCACCTCAGCCTCCCAAGTAGCTGGGACTACATTCCTGGCGAAGATTTTTATTGTAAATGAAAGACCAGATTTTTATAATAGGGACAGTCATCAGCTTAACTTTATTGCACATCTATCAAGCATACTAGACTTCATTTTTTATAACACTTTTCTAGAAGACCTAAAATTGTTGCCTTCTGAGGAAATTGTTAATTTTTTTCTGTCCAGCAAAGTTACCTAAAATAAAGGGAGAGAGATTTCCATCTGTTTGCCAGACCCTTAAAGTAGTATTGGCACTGAGAATAAGCAGCTGAGAACTAATAAAGCGTGTGTATAATCACATTGTAGAATTAGAAAACCCAGTGATAAAATTGCATTTTCTAGCAGCTTATCTAAATTTATGTATATATTTTTTTCCTATTATCAAAATTGTTGCAAGAAAGATGTTTTGTCAGTTGTAGAAAGTGTTTGGGGTTCATATATTCTCAAGAATCTAGTTTTTGCATTACATTTTTGTTGCATTAGGATATTAAGTCTCTAGGTTCTTTTTTTTTCTTCTCGAGACAAGAGTCTTGCTCTGTCGCCCAGGCTGGAGTGCAGTGGCACGATCTCGGCTCACTGCAACCTCCACTTCTGAGTTCAAGCGATTCTCCTGCCCTCAGCCTCCCAAGTAGCTGGGATTGTAGGTGCCCGCCACCACGCCTGGCTAATTTTTATATTTTTAGTAGAGACAGGGTCTCTATCTCCTGACCTCAGGTGATCCTATTTGAAGTGGTTTTCATTGTGTTGTAATTGAAGAGCTTTGGCAACCCTCAAAATGCTGATTGAACACCTTGTCCTTTGTTGCAAATTTCATTCCTTACATGTAAGAGAGAGGTTTGTAACTACTTATGCATGGGTTTACTGCAGGTTGTACTCTACTCAAAAAAAAAAGTCAAGAAACTCTTTTGAATAATTAGAGTCCCTAATGCCAGACATTTCTGATTTCTTTCTTTCTTTTTTTTTTTTTTTTTTTTGAGACCGAGTTTCACTCTTGTTGCCCAGGCTGGAGTGAAATGGCACGATCTTGGCTCACTGCAACTTCTGCCTCCCGGGTTCAAGCAATTCTCCTGCCTCAGCCTCCCGAGTAGCTGGGATTACAGGCGCCTGCCACCACGCCCGGCTAATTTTTGTATTTTGAGGAGACACGGGGTTTCACCATGTTGGCCAGACTAGTCTATAACTCTTGACCTCAGGTGATCCACCCACCTCGGCCTCCCAAAGTACTGGGATTACAGGCGTGAGCCACAACACTTGGCCTCTGATTTCTTCAACAGTGTTTAAAAAATAATGGGTTTTTTTCATTGTCCTAAACCATCTAAAGTACTCATAGAATATTAAATATGTAACATCCTAAGATATTTGTAGCTATGTCTACCTATCTGTGTGTTTTGACTTGGGATAAGTATTAACATTGGTTTCTGTGCATTTCAGATGACCACCTAAGAAAGGAGGAGCAGAAAAGTACTAACATTGAAGATCTTCATGTTTCTCAGGCAGTCAACAGATAATGCTTTGTTTGGGGTATCTTTCGTCTTAAAATTGTATTATTAATTAAATAACTTATTTATTGTCCCAATGTTACCAAAATGCACCACTAATGTTTGTAGAAATTTGAGTTTCTACAAAACACCCCTCATGTTTAACTACATTGGTGAATAAAAGCTAACTCTTGTCATCTAGCTTATTGGATTTGACTTGGAAAAAAAAAGTATTGTTTTTACAAAGTATTTTTTGTTTTTTTGAGATGGAGTCTCGCTCTGTCACCCAGACTGGAGTGCAGTGGCACGATCTCGGCTCACTGCAATCTCCGCCTCCCGGATTCAAGTGATTCTCCTGCCTCAGCCTCCCAAGTAGCTGGGAAAACAGGCCTGTGCCACCACACCGGAGTAGTTTTTGTATTTTTAGTAGAGATGGGGTTTCACCATGCTGGCCAGGCTGGTCTTGAACTCCTGACCTCAGGTGATCTGTGTGCCCCAGCCTCCCAAAGCGCTGGGATTACAGGTGTGAGCCACTGAGCCCAGCCATTTAGGAAGTATTATAAAGGCCCTTAAAGTTTGTAAGGAAATGAAAGGGCTTTGTATTACCTTTTCAATAGGCAACAATGTACTTTTTCTTTCCTTAGACTTTGGCTTACTGGAAGATTTAATTAAAAGGTAGAGGAGAAGTAAATTTGCTGTAATAATTTTGCTGTAAATAAAACAAAGAGTTTATTTTATTAGATAAAGAATGTGAAGTAAGCATGAAGAGACAGGCTTTGGAAGAAATACCAGAAAGGGATTTTTCAAAGATGGCATTGTTTAATCTCCGTGTGGCCCTCGGTTGTGCAATCACAGATGAGCCAGAAGAGGGCCAGCCCCCTACTTGTTTGGGCTCCGAAACTCTTATCAAACATCAATTTTTATTCTTGGGATAGAAAAATAGTATGTGCTATCTCTAATACGCTACTTCGATATTTATTAAAGAAGTATTTTTAATGTAGTGTCCACAGGCTCATTTCATTGAAAACAACTGACTATGATGATAGATAGCTCCTGATTGGCAAAAGTTCGATGGTATATTCAGAATTAAATTTTGCCTGCGCACCTAAACACTGACAACATTCAGCTTAAAGGTTTTCCATGGAGAAGAGTGGTAAGAGCTGTAGTTAGCAAAATTGGCATCCTCTTTAGGGTGTCAATTCTGTGCTGCTTTGCAAATTGTTGAAACTTTTGATTTTCTATTCGGCAATGCTAGTCAGTGTTCACTTCTTACAGATTAGCCAAGAATTTTTATCTAAATGCAGAAACTTATTAATGAAATCCATTTAAACTATACTTACACAACATTTCGGGAGGCCCTGCTGGTAAAATTATATATGGATGCAGAAGTATTGCAAGAGTCCATTTTCCATTTTTAAATCTGCAATATCTGATTACATTGATGAATTCCGTTGTATTGTATGTGTGAATATAAATATCTGAATTCTCCCGGGGGACTTGGTTTTCGTCCAAGGATGTTGGCAGCGGACACTTAGTTTACCTCAGGAATTGCAATCATGTAAGACTATATTGGGAAAAAATGCTGGTGTATATAATTTTGGATACTGATATAAAATCATCAAGATGGAAGTTAAACAGAATTGTCACGTGTAGTCCATAGCACTTTTATATGCATTATTCTGTAATTTGTTTGTACTGCGGCAACTTTTTATACTTTCAATGTATCATTTAATAAAAAAAATAAGCAAGTCACTTTGGTGCAAAGGGTGTTCATATCACTGTTCTCTCATCAAAAGCCACACATCAAAAACAGAAGAATGATTGGAGATGGCTGCCAGGCCTTCCGTCGGGATCTTCAGAAGCTTCGCTGTCGAGGGGTGGAGGCGGGGGTATTTTCCTGCCATCTGTACATGTTTATAGGAAGGAAGGAAAAGCACAGAGGACAAGCCAACCCTTCTCATAAACGTGTTATGTTAAGTACCTTACTCGTGGGTTTCTTGGAATTGTTGGGAGAACTTATCTTCTAGAGATGCTACAGAAGTTTTAGGAGAAAACTTGGATTTACACAAAAACAGGATGGGAATGGGAACTGAAGAGGGATTTAGGAAATGTACAACTTGGGTGATCTAAAACCTCATAGCAGGAGCAGAGGTGGCTTTTGAAGAAGATAAATGGAAGCTTAGCGTATATGCTTGCACAGAACAAACTAATAGCCTTATGATGATGTGCAAGAACACATTTGTGTATCACTCACATACCTTTATGATGATGTAAAATTTGATGTGTTCTTTTAAAGCCAAGTGTACATGAAAGATGAACATTTGTGAGAATATGCCTTTAAAGGCATTTGGGACAATGCTTCCCAGCCACTTGGTACTTGATTTTTTGGTAACAACCACGATTCGAGGATTGTGTGGTGTTCAGGAATCTTATTAAAATAAAAGTGAAATAAAACTGCTGGCCGGGCTTGGTGACTCAGGCCTGTAATCCCAGCACTTTGGGAGGCCGAAGCGGGCGGATCACCTGAGGTCAGGAGTTTGAGACCAGCCTGACCAATATGATGAAACCCCATCTCTACTAAAAATTAAAAAATTAGCCAGGCGCGGTGGCATGTGCCTGTAATCCCAGTTACTCAGGAGGCTGAGACAGGAGAATCACTTGAACCGTGGAGGCGGGGGTTGCAGTGAGCCAAGATCGAGCCATCGCACTCCAGCCTGGGCAACGAGTGAAATTCCGTCTCAAAAAATAAAAAATAAAAGCTACCTTTAGGCGGGGCATGGTGGCTCACGCCTGTAATCCTGGCAATTTGGGAGGCCAAGGCGGGCGTATCACCTGAGGTCAGGAGATCGAGAGCAGCCTGGCAAACATCGCAAAACCCTATTTCTACAAAAAATACAAAAATTAGCCAGGCGTGGTGGCATGTGCCTGTAATCCCAGCTACTGGGGAGGCTGAGGCAGGAGAATCGCTTGAACCCAGGAGGCGGAGGTTGCAGTGAGCTGAGATCACGCCATTGCACTCCAGCCTGGGCGACAGAGTGAGACTATTCTCTGGAAAAACAAAACAAAACAAAACTACTTTTATAAAAGTAGACTCTCGTTTTTTAGAGCAGTTTTAGGTTCATGGCTAAATGGACTGGAAGCACAGAGCTCCTGACTGCCCCCTGCACCCATGCATGTCTAGCTTCTCCCACTGTCAAGATCCGGCATTGAGTGGCACATGTATTCCAATGGGTGGATCTATTTTGACACATTATTATCACAAAAAGTCCATAGTTACATTAGGGTTCACTCTTGGTATTGTACAGATGCTCTTTGACTCATGGGATTACATCTCAAAACTATCACAAGTTGAAAATAAGTCAAAATGCATTTATTTATTTATTGGATAGGGTCTCACTCTAGCACCCAGGCTACAGTGCAGTTGTGCGATCTGGGCTCACTGCAACCTCCGCCTCCAAGGCTCAAGTGATCCTTCACCTCAGTCTCCTGAATAGCTGGGACTATAGGCACATGCCACCACACCTGGTGAATTTTTGTATTTTTTGTAGAGACAGGATCTCACTATGTTGCCCAGGCTGGTCTCGAACTCCTGAATCCAAGTGATCTGCCCATCTTAGCCTCACGAAGTACTGGGATTACAGATGTGAGCCACCATGTCCAGCCCAAAATGTATTTAATACACCTCACCTACCGAGCATCATAGCTTAGCCTAGCCTACTTAACATGTTCAGGTCACTTAGATTAGCCTACCGTTGGGCAAAATTATCAAACACAAATCCTATTTTATAATAAAGTGTTGACCATCTCATGTAATTTATTGAATGCTGTATTGAAAGTGAAAAAACATGGTTTTGTTGGTATTCAAAGTACGGTTTCACTGAATGCACCATTTTCCCACCTTCATAAAGTTGAAAAATCGTTAAGTTTAACCATTATAAGTTGGGGACTGCCTGCACATTCCATGGTTTTGGACAGATGTCTAGTGACATGTATTCACCATTTTAGTATCATGCAGAGGAGTGTCACTGCCCTAAAAAATCCTCTCTACTCCACCTATTCCTGTCTTTTCCAGAATGTTGTATAGTTGGAATCGTACAGTACGTGGCCTTTTCAGATTAGCATCTTTCATTTAGTAACAAGCATTTAAGTTTTCTTCCTGTCTTTTTTTTTTTTTTTTTTTTTTTTTTTTAGACAGAGTCTCGCTCTGTCACCCAGGCTGGAGTGCAGTGGTATGATCTCGGCTCACAGCAACCTCCATCTCCCTGATTCAAGTGATTCTCCTGCCTCAGCCTCCTGAGTAGCTCAGATTACAGGTGCCCACCACCACACCTGGTTAATTTTTGTATTTTTAGCAGAGACAGGGTTTCACCATGTTGGCCAGGCTGAACTCGAACCCCTGACCTCAGCTGATCCATCTGCCTTGACCTCCCAAAGTGCTGGGATTACAGGCGTGAGCCACAATGCCCAGCTGTAATTTTCCTTCGTCTTTTCATGCCTTGATAGCTCATTTGTTTTTAGCACTGAATAATATTCCATTGTTATGTATCCATTCACCTACTGAGGGACATCTTGGCTGCTTCCAAGTTTTGGCGATAGTGAGTAAAGCCGTTATAAACTTCATGTGTGTGCAGGGTTTTGTATGGACAAAAGTTTTCAACTCTTTTGGGCAAATCCTAAGAAGAATTTTCTGGATTATATGGTAAGAGCGTGTTTGTTTTTGTTTCTGTTTGTTTGTTTGTTTTTGTTTTTTTATTGAGACGGAGTTTCACTTTTGTCGCCCAGGCTAGAGTGCAATGGCGTGATCTTGGCTCACTGTGACCTCTGCCTCTCAGGTTCAAGTGATTCTCCCACCTCAGCCTCCTGAGTAGCTGGGATCAGGCGCCCGCCACCATGCCTGGCTAATTTTTGTACTTTTAGTACAGATGGGGTTTCACCATGTTGGCCAGGCTGGTCTCAAACTCCTGACCTCAGGAGATCCACCTGCCTCAGCCTCCCAAAGTGCTGGGATTACAGGCGTGAGCAACCGTGCCCGGTGTGTTTCATTTTTAAAAAACTGTAGAACTACTTTTATTGAGAGTTTTAGGACCCTTCCTGATAGACATAGAGAATCTATCAGGAATGTCATGAACCAAATTGTGACATCAGAATGGGAAACTGATGATGAAGGAAAGAGCATTGCAGGTTACTATGCAATGCAGTCTAGTATCGGGAGAAGTGTGAGGTCCATCATGGGGGCCACCATGAGTGAAACAAAAGTGCTTTTGTGCAAGAGTTGGAGCATGGCCCTGCTTGTGGTCAGGAACGATGTTCCTTTATTCACAGATCTTGGGCCAGATCTACCTGATTCTATATGAGTCAAGTAGATCAAGGCTGATAACACTTTAAAATTATTAAATCTTTTTTTTTTTTTGAGATGGAGCCTCTCTCTCTAGCCTAGGCTAGAGTGCAATGGTGTGATCTTGGCTCACTGCAACCTCCACCTCCCTTCAAGTGATTCTCCTGTCTCAGCCTCCCAAGTAGCTGGGACTACAGGCGTGCACAATCACACCCGATTAGTTTTTGTATTTTTAGTAGTGACAGGGTTTTACCATGTTGGCCAGGCTGGTCTCAAACTCCTGACCTCAAGTGTTCCCTCCACCTTGGCCTCCCAAAGTGCTGGGATTACAGGTGTGAGCCACTGTGCCCGGCCAAAAAATATTAAATCTTGAGGCACATGCAGGAGTAAACCATGCTCAGACCCAATCTTCGATGTTACTAAAAATTGGAGGGGATCACACTTCATGGTTTTGTTTTGTTTTGTTTTTTTGAGACAGGGTCTTGCTCTGTTGCCCAGGCTGGAGTGCACTGGTACGATCACAGTTCACTGCAGCCTCAAACTCTGGGGCTCAAACAATCCTCCTACTTCACTCTCTAGTTGGGACTACAGGCACACACTGCTGTGCTCGAGTAATTATTATTATTATTATTATTATTATTATTATTATTATTATTATTTTGTAGAGACAGGCATCTTGCTATGTTGCCTAGGCTGTTCTTGAACTCCTGGGCTCAAGCGATCCTTCCGCTGCAGCCTCTCAAAGTGCTAGGATTACAGGCATGCCCAGCCACTTTGGGGCTTTTTTAAGCCAACAGCAAAAAAAGACTATAAGAGAGAAATTTCCCCTTGGCCGTCTTGTTTCATGGATTCATGGAAACTCCCATTAAACAGCCTGTCACAAAAAGAGATATGCCAAGGAAAATTACTTGACAGCACTCAGTCAAAGTGACATTTTAAAAAGAGACTATTGCCTCCTCCATCTTAAAAGAACTGACCTTTTGAGCCATGAGAAATGAAACAGAGGCATCTGATCGAATCATAACAATGCACTTCTGAAGATTCAAACATCGGAACTTCATGCATTGGACACATATCTATTGAATGACTCTTAAGTGAACATACTGTCCCTGCCTGCTTCCAGAGGGTACTAGAGAGGTCGGAGATGGTTCATAAAGGCCTTCACATGTGCTGTCATATTTAACAATCAGAAAGGTACTTGAGGCAAAGAATCTGATCATCTTTGTTTTTCCTTGAGAAAATGAGCTCAGAGAGGTTTACTGACAATCCCAAAGGTGCTTGGTTGGTGCTTAAGAGATCTGGGTTTAAAACCTCAGACTTCTGTCTACTATGGCCTGTGTCAGAAAGACTGGGGTTGGAATTCCTGTTCCACCACTGCTGTGTTATTTAACCTCTCCAAACCTAGATTCTCAATAATAAAATGGGGGTAGGGAGGGAATTAAAGTACATACCTTATTTTTTACAGACAACATCTTGCTCTGTCGCCCAGGCTAGAGTACACTGGTGCAATCATAGTTCACTGCAGTCTCAACCTTCCAAGCTCAAGAGATCCTCCTACCTCAGCCTCCCTAGTAGCTGGAACTTCAGGCTACACTATGCCCAGCTGGTATTTATTTATTTATTTATTTAGATTGGATCTCACCATGTTGCCCAGGCTGGCTACTTAAAAAAAATTTTTTTTTCAAGACAGGGTCTCACTCTGCCACCCAGGCTGGAGTACAGTGACACAGTCTCAGCTCACTGCAACCTCTGCCTCCCAGGCTCAAGTGATCTTCCCACCTCAGCCTCCCAAGGAGCTGGGATTACAGGTACCCACCACCACACATGGCTAACTTTTTATTTTTTGTAGAGACAGGGTCTTGCTATGTTGCCCAGGCTGGTCTCAAACTCCTGAGCTCAAGCAATCCTCCTGCTTTGGCCTCCCAAAGTGCTAGGATTACAGGTGTGAGCCACCATGCCTGGCCTTGGCCACTTTAGTTTTGCTTTTTTTTTTTTTTTTTTGAGTTGGAGTCTTGCTCTGTCATCCAGGCTCCCAGGCTGGAGTGCAGTGACACAATCTCAGCTCACTGCAACCTCTGCCTCCTGGGTTCAAGCAATTATCCTGCCTCAGCCTCCCAAGTAGCTGGGACCACAGGTGTGCACCACCATGCCCAGCTAATTTTTATATTTTTAGTAGAAATGGGGGTTTCACCATGTTGGCTAGGCTGGTCTTGAACTTCTGACTTCAAGTGATCCACCTACTTTGGCCTCCCAAAGTGCTGGGATTACGGGCAAGAGCCACCGTGCCCGGCTGCCTACTTTAATTTTTAATAAAGGGTTGTTATATAAGGGGTAGGTGAGAGAATGAAGTAAAATTGAGTGTTACAGTCTCCAGTTGTTAATCACATTATAATTATTCTCTTTTAAAAGTTACCAACAAGTTATTTAAAGAATCGAATGGAACCCTTTGGAAATACAGTGTTCATGCCTCTAGTATTAATGCCAGTTTTTACTTCGAGGCCAGCAAGCTAGATTCCGATGGCCTTCCCTTTCCAGGATGGGAAGGGGATGATTGACTTCAATTTTCCCCCTTCCGTTACTTCTCTGCTCCACATCATTTCTGTGCTAATGCAGGGACGATTTCCACTCCTTTTACAGCATAGATGTTAAAAGCTGCGGAGCAGCTCATTCATCATTTTCCGCAGAGCTTTACCCTCACTTCCCCAGCCAGCTAAATGCAGGCTGTTCTTGACTCTCTGACCTAGGCCCATTGCAGGGCGAGGGCCAGGCTCAGGAGTTTCCAGGGTGAAAACCAGGTAAGCTTGATGTTGGAAGGATGAAAAAGGACCCAAGAGGGTCTGAGATGCAGAGCTCTCCAGAGGGGCCTGGGAGCCTGCAGGGAAAGAGGACTCTCTTTATATCCTGGAGGCCTGGTGCAACTCTAGTTGGTTTCATGTTTGTTGCCAGTAACAGCAGCTCACATGAAGCGGTGCACCATGTTCATTTTACATGGATCATCTCAAGGACTGCTTACAAAAAGGCGAGGAAGTAGCTGATGTTCTTCCCATCTTACAGGTAGGGAAATTGAGGCATGGAGAGGCAAAGTTACTTGCCCATGGTCAAACAGGTAGAAAGCAGCACTGGCAGATTCAAAGCCAGACATCTACTCTCAGATACACGCCCTGGGCCTCAAGGCCAGTTTGCCTGGGCATTTCCCTTTAATGTCTCCTCTCTGGAAGTGAATGGTGTCATCAGAAAGGTTCCAGTGCCAGCACCAATCAATGACTGTCCCAGTGAGAGCTTGGGCAAATCCCTTTACCCCTGCAGGGACTCAATTTTCTCACCTGCAACATGGGGGTATTAATAAAGCCACCCCCCGCACCCCTGGCCCCCAGCCCCTCCACCTGGTTGCAAGAGGAGTGGTTGTAGACTAAGGGCCTGCGTCAAGTACAGAACCCAGGAGGGGTCTGCCCAACTTTAACCCTCTCTCCAAATCCTCTGGCCTGAAGCAGCAGAAACCCACGTGGGACTGGGGGCTGCCCCCTTCCGGGCCTGCCCCAAGCAGAGGGGTCCCCGTCTAGCCCAGCGGGGCGACGGCGGCCGGTGGCTGCGTGAAGGGCCCCCTCCCCCGACGCCAGGGAGCAGGAAGGCCACTGGGCACCATATTTAGTCAGGGGGAGCCGGCAGCCCAGAGCTGGTATGCGGCGCTGGGAATTCCTGCAGGAAGGAGTCCGCGCCTGCCCTTTTTGGGTTGTCTCCCGCCCGCCGCTCCCGCCGCGCCCGGGGAGGGGGACCGGCCCGGCCCGGGAACCTCGGAGGAGCTGGTGCCGCGCGGGGAGCGGAGAGCCCGGGCTGCCCGCGGGTCCCCGGCCTGGCGCGGGGCCAGCCCACCGCCTCGACTTCCTTTTATGGCCTGTGTGTGCGTGCGTGGACAGGAGCGGGGAGGGAGGAACGGGGAGAAGACGGAGAGCATGGGGAACAGAGAGAGAGAAAGCGCAGAGATAGGAGTGAGACACGCGGGAGAGATGGAGAGCAAGAGACATAGAGACCAGAGACAAAGTGAGACACGAGGGAGAGACAGATACATCGACAGATCTAGAGAAGCGAGAGGGACAGAGACAAAAGATGGAGCGAGAGACAGCAATGATCAGAGTGACAGACATGCAGAGACAGTGGCAGAGACAGAGCGAGAGAGCCTGTGATGGAGAGAGACAGGGAATGCAATTTTAGGCGAGGAATCCTTGGGGAAGGGAAGTTGTTGAAGGGAACTCGCAGACTCTGGGGGCACACCCACTTTCTCCTTGGATCTTGACACTTGCATCTTGTAAATTACGTAATTATCACCGCCACCGCCTTCCCCCATTTTGCAGCTGTGGACACCAAAGCTCAGAGAAGTGAAGTGACTTGCCCAAGGTCACGCAGCTGGCGAGTGGCGCACAGGGGAGGGGGACAGCTGAAATAATCACAATGGGCTTATTTTTAATTTTTATTTGTATTTTGGTCGTGGTGATGTGGGTGGAGGTGGAGATGGCAAGTTGGGAAAAGTAAAAACTTCCCCTTCCTGCACGGTTCCCAGCAAGGGTGGGGGCCTCCTGTCTTGCACTTTGCAAAGTTCAAGAAATCCCCTTTCCCTACCCTTCACGCTGCACAGCCGGCCCTCTTTCCAGACAGTGCGATGCCAATAAAATGGGAAGTGGGGTGGGAGATGTCAAGTCAGATCCACCACAGCCCCAACACGGGGAGGAAGAGGTTAAAGCCTGTGCGGCTGGAACCGACTCAGGGAAGACGTTCTCAAGCATCCCGCACAGACACTGCCTGCTCGACCCCCTTTCTCTAGGGATCCGGAGCGTCTGCGACCGCCTCTGGCCGGGGGTGAGACTCCGGTCCCTGTGCGCACCTGTTCCGTGCGCCCTTGTGCGATGCGCACCTGTTCGGTGCGCCCTTGTCCCGGGTGCCCCAGCTCCTTGCGCTCCCGCCGGGGGTGCGCCCTGCAGGGGGCGCGGCGAGGGGGCCGCGAGGGACCCTCCCCAACTCCACCCCTTCGGCCTCCTCCCCTTTCCCAGCCGCGGGCAGCTCCGGGTCTATAAAGAGAGGCGTCCGAGACGCGCAGGGAGATTTGGACGCTCCGGCCTGGGAGGTGCGTCAGATCCGAGCTCGCCATCCAGTTTCCTCTCCACTAGTCCCCCCAGTTGGAGATCTGTAAGTAGTAGTTGTCCTTCTGGGGGCAGATTGCAGGGGAGGGGGGTGTTAAAAGTCCTATAGGGTATTCTATAGGGGCTGGGGTGCACTTAGGGGTCCCTGCTGTCAACCTCGTAAGGGCCATGGTGGGGGCAGAGTTGTGATTTGGATTTCTCTCTGCCCTATCGTCTTAGATTATCCTAGACTTTCCCCAAACAGCATTTCTCAAGATTGCCAGTGAGAAGTACCATTTTGGGGGTGCTTATTAACGATATCAATGCCTGGACCCAACTCCATTTCCCAACTCTAGAATCCCCAGAAAAACTGCCTTAAAAAAAAAATTAGTCCCGAGTGATTCTTGTTAAGAGGCTAATCCAGGAGATATGCTCCCTTGGAAATCTCAGAGGTCCGGTGCAGACAATCAGGCATCTCACTTTTATTCTAGGCACCAAAAAATGTACAGCTGAACTTCACTGAAAAGTCACTTGCTATCACACAGACAGGCAAAGTGAGGCTCCTTGTGGATTTGACCGTATTGCACGGTTGTGTTGATAATGCATTAAATCAGTTAAAAACACATGGGCATAGGCTTAGCAGAAAGGAGAGTGTTTTTTTTTTTTTTTTTAAATCAGTTTAGGGGAGGTTCTTCTATGTTGAGAACCCCTGGGAGATAAGGCTGGTTGTGATCTAGTTTGTTACAGCCCACTTTTTCCTCTTCTCCAAATTAAAAAAAAAAAAAAACCTCACCCAGGTTGACCCCAAAGGGCCCCCAGATACCCAGGCGGGCTCCAAAGTCTCCATTTGCTTCCACGATCTGCAGGTGCATTAGGTAACATTACACTAGAATTTCCCGCAGAGCCACCTGTGTCAATGCCACTCTCGGGCCCAACCAAATGGGTTAAACGAGAGAAAGTGTGGCTACTGCCTGTTGTAAGTTTTCTTCCAGCACAGGGTCTGGTAGAGATTTTGCCACTTGAGAAAAGGTACCATCCAAAGCCATGCTTGTCAAGAAGTAAAAGAAAATATTTAGAAACCCAAGGCGGGAGTGTTTAGTTGCAGTATGAAGAACTGAGAGATTAAATGGTGAACTGTCCGGGGTTTGGCAAAAAGAAGGCAGGCTATTAATAAACTGCTTTGCATAGTTTTTTGTTTCTTTGATTTACTTAACGATACTATTTTAGAATTGTTCAGAGAGGGAACTTGACGCTGAACTGAAAGTCATTAGGTGGCAGGGTGTGAAATAAGATAGGGAATTTTGTTTGAAGGAAATTGATGTTTTCCCTTTGAGATAGCTACCTTTGGTGGAACACTTCAGTGCCACATGCTGTTGCAACATTTAACTTAATTTATCTCATTTAATCTTTGCAACAACTTCATAAGAAAGGCGTTATGATGCCTGTTTAGTATACAAGGCAGCTGAGGCTCAGAGAGGTAAAGTGTCACACAGCCAGCAAGTGGTAGAACCCATTCCCGGGTCAGTTTGAGTCCAAGTTCATACCCTTGACCCCACTATCTTTCTTCTTTACCGTGGACACAAACTTGCTGGGGTCAGGTTTCTGGTGGGACTAAATGCTTCCAACAAAGTAAATGTTTATCACCGTGTCCTTTGAAGAAAACATAAACTGACTTTTTGCACATTTAAAATAAAAGGCACTGTTTGTCCCCTGATTGAGGGGGTGACCTAGCTGAAACCAGTGACCCTAGGTGGGCTGCCATGCCGAGAGTCCAGAACGTGAACTAGCTGGGTCTTTTCCGAGAAGCCGCCAGGCTTGCCTTGTAAACACCATGTTTTTTAATGATCATGTCCGAAATAGATGTGTTATTCCGTACAAGGTATCTGTTATGGATTTGTTATCATTACTTTTCCGTGGGAGGGCAGAGATTGAGGCAAACATGCCCATTTATGGAAGCATTTTCCATGAGGCCATCCCCGGCCCCCTCGTCAGTTACCCAGCCTTGCACTGCAGCCCGGTTGGTCCTGGCCCTGGGGATTTGTCTACCATGTCCCTCACCCATTGAAGAACTAGTGGAGAAACCCTAAGGAGAAGAGATTTGGGAGGAAAGTGGGATTCTTTTTTCCTACCCCCTCTTACTCAGAGGTTTGATTTTTTTGGGTAGGGGGTGGGAGGGAATTGTCTCCTTTCCACAGGGCTTGAATCCAAACAGGTGGGTCTTCCACGTTAGGCACAAGCGTGTAATTCCAAGAGCAGATATATAGTAGATTTTTCTTGAAAACCAAGTTCAATTTTCAATCCAGTAGAATCATAGAAGGTCATAAGCAAATTTAAAAATCATCTCCAGCACCTCCCCAAACCTCACTTTCTCATCCGGGAAATGGGGCTAATGAGAATAACTCATGTTTTTTGGGCACTTTTGCCTGGCGAGATGCTAAACCCTTTGTGGACATTATCTTAAGTCTTCATAACAACCCTTTAGAGTAGATACTGTTATTATAACTGGCTTTATTTTACACATATGGAGTCTGAATAACTTGCTTAAGATAGCTCAGCTAACCAGTAAGGAAAACAAGATTCTACAAATCTAGGTCTTTCTAACTCCAGAGTTTCACAGATTACCCTCATGGGAGGATTTGATGAGCTAATGTGTATGAAGGGTTTTGCACAGTGCCTGGCCCCTGGTAAGCTTTAGTGATGGTTATTTATAGCAAACACAACCAGAGAGTTCAAGATGTTTGCTCAGTATGGCATGGCTCATCTTTGGCAGAACCGGGAAGCCTAAACTATGTGGCCGTTAAAGGAGAAGCTTCTCTTAATTTTCTTCCCTTTGATCTCATAAACCTCGTTTCTATTTGGGCTGAAAGTGGTGATTAGAATCTTTAATATATGAAGCTACCATTCCTTACCTGGATTGGGAATGTTACAAATTCCAATTGCATTTGTTTAGGGTTTTGTTTGTTTGTTTTTGAGACAGAGTCTTGCTCTGTCGCCCAGGCTGGAGTGCAGTGGTGCGATCTTGGCTCACTGCAACTTCCGCCTCCTAGGTTCAAGCACTTCTCCAGCCTCAGCCTCCTGAGTAGAGAGTAGCTGGGTTTATAGGCGCCCACCACCATGCCTGGCTAATTTTTTGTATTTTTAGTAGAGATGGGGTTTCACCATATTGGCCAGGCTGGTCTCGAACTGCTGACCTCAAGTGATTCGCCTGGCTTGGTCTCCCAAAGTGCTCAGATTACAGGCGTGAGCCACCGCGCCTGGCTTATTTAGGGTCTTGATGGCATACTTTAAGGGATGGTCTTTTTGCTCTCTAGGTCTTCTCCTCCCACCCCTGACCTTTCAACTTTTAACCCTGGCCACACAATGGAGGAAAGACTGAGTTTAGAGAAAGGCAGGCAAGAATTTGAAAGAAACCTTGTATGTGATCCAAGGACAGAGGAAGAAGCTGCTCACAGTGTCACAGTGGCTGAAAGGGGAGGTCGGACATCTGTGACTTGTATCAGGGTTTCAGGGGCTAAGGAGGAACAACCTCATCAAAGTTGCTAGGAAAGGGCCATAGAGGCCAGGTATGGCAGGTCATACCTGTAATCCCAGCAATTTGGGAGGCTGAGGTT
Organism: Pan paniscus; assembly: GCF_029289425.2. Classification (NCBI taxonomy): domain Eukaryota; kingdom Metazoa; phylum Chordata; class Mammalia; order Primates; family Hominidae; genus Pan; species Pan paniscus. The sequence goes on along the minus strand of NC_073267.2, from coordinate 36,829,855 downwards.
GGGGGATGGCTTGAAGTCAGGAGTTGGAGACCAGAGTGGGCAACATAGCGAGGCACCATCTCTACAAAAAAAATTTTAAAATGAGCTGGGCATGGTGGCATGCATCTGTAGTCCTAGTTATTCAGGAGGCTGAGTGAGGCAGGAGGATTGCTTGAGCCCAGGAGTTCAAGGCTGCCGTGGGCCCTGATTGCATCACTGTTCTCTAGCCTGGGCAACAGAGTGAGACTCTGTCTCAAAAAAAAGGTGAGGGGCATAGAACTTTATTGTACCAGGCTGAAAAATACAAGGCCCAGAGAGGGCAAGTGACTTGCCTAGCATCACCCAGGGAGTTTTGGGCAGAGCTGAGACTTGTAACTCGAAGACCTAAGGATCTTCCACAGGCTAATGAATAGCTTGTTTGTGCTCAAGGGGTGAAGCAGTGAGTTGTTAGGACAGGACTGTGAATAGGGCTGACATATTCAGATGTGTCAAACATCGCTAATGCCATCTCTGAGTAAATTAGGCTTCAAACAGATAGGGATTCTAATCCTGGCTCCCCAACTTTTGCAAGGGAGGGCCTTGCATTTACCTTTCAAGACCCCAATAGGCTTAGCAGGAAAATGGGAATAATAGATAATGCCACTCTTTCATCCTTGGACTTTTTGTCTAATTATATGAATTTATCTGTAGGATAAATTCCCAGAAATGCGCTTGCTGAGTTAAAGGGCATGCGTGTCTAAAATTAATAGATATTGCAAATGACCGGCTAAAGACATTGCAGACCAGGCGCAGTGGCTCACGCCTGTAATCCCAGCACTTTGGGAGGCCGCAGCAGGTGGGTCACCTGAGGTCAGGAGTTCAGGACCAGCCTGGCCAACATGGTCTCTGCTAAACCCTATCTCTACTAAAAATACAAAAATTATCTGGGCATGGTGGTGGGCACCTGTAATCCCAGCTACTCGGGAGGCTGAGGCACGAGAATCGCTTGAGCCTCAGAGGCAGAGGTTGCAGTGAGCCGAGATCACACCACTGCACTCCAGCCTGGGCAACAGAGTGAGACTCGGTCTCAAAAAAAAAAAAAAAAAAAAAGGCATTGCAAATTGCAACTTGTTGCAGTCACATATGACAGCAGTCCCCATCCTCTTGGCACCAGAGACTGGTTTCGTGGAAGACAATTTTTTCCAGGGTGGAGTGGGGAGGATGGTTTTGGGATGAAACTGTCCCACCTCAGAGCATCAGGCATTGGTTAGATTCTCATAAGGAACGTACAACCTAGATCCCTTGCAGGTGGAGTTGACAATAGGGTTTGTGCTTCTGTGAAAATCTAATGCTGCTTATCTGACAGGAGGCGGAGCTTAGGCAGTGATGGTCACTCACCCACCGTCCCCTCCTGCTATGTGGCCTGGTTCCTAACAGGCCATTGACTGATACTGCAGCACAAGGGCTGGGGACCCCTGACATAGGAGACTATACATGTATTTTAAGCTGTGGTATGCCAGAATTGTAAAATATAAAACACAGTGGGGCTTTTAGGGCCAGAAATAATCAGTTCTTGCTCGCTTCCAGAAGCATCCTTCACAGGGGCTACCGTAACTCTTACCAACCAAGTTCTCTTGGTTGGGAGGAAAAAATAGTGTTATGCATTCAGAGAACTTCTTTCTGGAGTTACTTGAAACCATTGGTATTCAGATGATTAGGCAGATGTCACAAGGCAATAAGAATGTGACAGGTTCACCATTCACTTTTTTTCCTGTGAAAGTGAAGTAGGGCTTTCTTGGGAACAAGCCCTTGGGAACAAGCCCTTGGGAGGTGGGGGGATGTGAATGGTGAGGGGAGGGTAGAAGTGGTGGAGTAGGGTCAGGGGCAAGAAAGGGACTTTCTGCTAAGGATTAATCGGGTGTCCATTTACTCTTAGCAGAAAACTAGGATTAGATTCTGGATTGTACTCCTGACTCCAAATTTTACAAGTGGGAGTCTTGCATTTACCTTCGAGGACCTCAGTCATCTTAGCAGGAAAATAGCAATAGCAGGTGATGCCACCTTACAGAGCGCTTAGGAGACAGTGAGATGGTCTATATAGGAAGCTGTCTGGCCTGATACCTGATGAATACAAGGGGCCCAATAAATACAGTGGCTGTTATGAATAATAGATCTAAACTGCCTTTTTGGTACTACTGGGGACCTGCCAAGCAGGTGCATTTAGAGTACACAGTCCCTCTCCCTGCGACACATTTGACGCCTCCCTACACCTGGACCAGGCCTTGAGCGAGGATTTCCACCGCAGAGGTCCTTCCAGCTGGCGAATTGTGTTGCAGATCAGGTTCAGAGAACTTCTGTTTTGCCTGTGTGACATTCATTCATTCGTTTATTTGAAATAGAGATGGGATCTCACTGTGTTGCCCAGGCTAGTCTAGAGCTCCTAATTCAAGCAATCCTCTTGGCTTGGCCTCCCATAGTGCTTGGATTACAGGTGTGAACCACTGTATCCAGCCCTTTATGACATTTAGAATATGAGCAATTTTTCTTTTTTCTTTTTTTTCTTTTTGAGATGGAGTCTCACTCTGTCACCCAGGCTAGAGTGCAGTGGCATGATCTTGGCTCACTGCAACCTCTACCTCCCAGGCTCAAGCGATCTTCCCACCTCAGCCTCCCGAGTAGCTGGGACTACCGGCATGTGCTGCCATGCCTGGCTAATTTTTGTATTTTCTGTAGAGATGGGGTTTCACCATGTTGCGCAGGCTGGTCTCAAACTCCTAAGCTCAAGCGAACTGCCTGCCTTGGCCTCCCAGTGTTGGAATTACAGACATGAGCCACAGTGCTGAACCCTGCATGGTATTTAGAATATAAGCAATACTCTAACATCTGGTCTGGGTCACTCTGTATTACTTACCTGATCTCCAAAAACATTTGGGTTTGTGTCTCTGGTCCAAAATCTTTAGCCAATGGCTTGGCAGTAAAATCCTGAGGGAAGCTGTTGACCAGGTGAGGTGATGTGCAAATCCTATACTCTATGGGCTCTGGGATATTTAATTTACTATGTATTTATTTATTTTCAAGACAGAGTTTTGCTCTTGTCGCCCAGGCTGGAGTGCAGTGATGGGATCTCAGCTCATTGCACCCTCCACCTTCTGGGTTCAAGCGATTCTCCTTCCTCAGCCTCCTGAGTAGCTGGTATTACAGGCGCCCACCACCACACCTGGCTAATTTTTGTATTTTTAGTAGAGACGGGGTTTCACCATGTTGGCCAGGCTGGTCTTGAACTACTGACCTCAGGTTATCCGCCTGCCTCGGCCTCCCGAAGTACTGGGATTACAGGCATCAGCCACCATGCCCGGCCTAATTTACTTTTTATTAATGCTGAAGCAGAGAGGGCAAGATCTTTTGCCCCTGAGTTCTTCTGGGAAAAATGAAACTGATAGCAAAACAAACTAAAGCAACCTGACATTCTCAGTTGGTCCAGTTTCAGCCCTTTGACCGGGAGTCACAGACGGGTCCCATAAAATGGTAGAGCTGGGCCAGCCTACCATTGATTTATTTTCCCTAAATGAAAAATACAAGGCCCAGAGAAGGTAAGTGACTTGTCCAGAGTCACCCAGCGGGTTTGGGGCAAAGCTGAGACTTGTTACTTGACATCCTAAGGTCTTGCAGAGGCTAATGATTAGCTTGTTTGTGCTCAAAAAATGAAGCAGCCTGGGCGTGGTGGCTCATGCTTGTAATCCTAGCACTTTGGGAGGCTGAGGCAGGCAGATCGCTTGAGCTCAGGAGTTCGAGACCAGCCTGGGCCACAAAGTGAGACCCCTGTCTCTACAAAAAGATGCAAGAATTAAAAAATTAGCTGGGTGTTCTGGTGCGTGCCTGTGATCCCAGCTACTTGGGAGGCTGAGGTGGGAGAATGGCTTGAGCCTGGGAGGCAGAGTTTGCAGAAAGCAGAGATCGCGCCACTTCACTCTAGCCTGGGCAACAGAGCCAGTCCCTGTCTCAAAAAAAAAAAAAAAAAAAAAAAAAAGAATGAAGCAGTTGTTGGTCAGGACAGGACTGTAAACAGGGCTGACACACTCAGATGTGTCAAACATCGCTAATGCCAAAGGTGACAGAGTCATTTGTTTTCATCCAAACATTTGAGAAAGTTGGACGAGGTGACTCACGCCTGTCATCCTAGAGCTTTGGGAAGCCAAGGCAGGAGGATCATTTGTGATCAGGAGTTTGAAACCAGCCTAGGCAAAATAGCAAGACCCCCATCTCTACAAAAAATAAGCCGGGCATAGTGGCCCACACCTGAGGTGGGAGGATCCCTTGAGCCCATGAGTTTGAGCCTGCAGTAAGCTATGATTGCACCACTGCACTCCACCCTGGGCATACAGTGAGACCCTTCCCCCAACCAAAAACATTGAGAGCAGCTCTTGATGAGTGAACTGTACTTCGTGGTCAGCAGTTCTGGGTAGTAATTTCAGAGCTGTCCTTTCAGCCCTTGGAGCTGATGCAGGACCTTAAACATGAGCGCTGGTGGAGGAGGGAGGGTTGGGAAGGTGCATCAAGGTAGATGAAGAGTGTCCCTGGGGTTGGGCCAACTGGCGGTCCGTCTCTGGTCCAGTGTGTTCACCTTGCCCCCGTCTGACCTTCTGCAGTTGGTATTCCGAGTTGAGTTTGACTACGTGAGAGCTGCTCTCAGCTTTAACTGCCTTTCCCAAGACAGCCCTTGTTTTTATTCTAAAGCTGTGGTTCTCAACTGGAAGCAGTTTTGCCACCCCAGGGGACATCTAGCAGTGTCTGGAGACATTTTTGATTGTCATGAGTGGAGGAAGGGGTGCTACTGGCATCAGGTGGGCAGAGACCAGGGATGCTGCGGAACATCCCACGATACACAGAAGAGCTCCCCTCACGACACAGAATGACGCAGCCCAAGAGTCACAGTGCAGAGTTTGTGGCCAGCTGCGGTGGCTCACGCCTGTAATCCCAGCACTTTGGGAGGCCAAGGTGGGAGGATCGCTTGAGGCCTGGAGTTCAAGACCAGCCTGGCCAATATGGTGAAACCTCATCTCTACTAAAAATACAAAAATTAGCCAGGCATGGTAGCGCATGCCTGTAGTCCCAGCTACTTGGGAGGCTGAGGCACGAGAATCACTTGAACCCAGAAGGTGGAGGTTGCAGTGAGCTGAGATTGCGTCACTGCACTCCAGCCTGGGTAACAGAGCGAGACTGTGTCAAAAAAAAAAAAAAAAAAAAAGACTTAGCAACTATTATTACTAGTATTAGTATTATTAATTTGTCAGGCTCACTGAATTTTCTCAAAAATTTGGCAAATTTTTGAGAAAACATTCTCAAAACATTTGGCAAATCTGTGGCCAAATGTTGTTTTGGGGACCCAAGGCTCATAGGAGCAAAATAGCTTTCAGGTTTCTGGATCTGCCAGAGACTCAAGTGTCCTGTTGTGTGTTTTGTGTCTCAGTGAGGGAAAGGGAATATGTAGCACCTTCCAAATGGATTTGACCTTGACTGCCCCACTGTTTGAAGAGCTTCTCAACCTCCGCAGCTCCACCCCAGCCCAGATATTTCAGGGAATTAGGGTTCCAAGGGGCATGCTATGGAAAACACCATTCTAGCATGAGTCAAAGCTTCTCATCCCCCATCTTGCTGTCTTTTGACCAAAGCAGATTTTGCACGTCGTAACTGTCAGAGACATCAAAGCCAGAGGGAATCCAGCCTGCTCCAAGCTCTCCTTTTTTGGACAGAGACTGAATCTTTGCACTTGATCTTGTTTGTGTTTTTAAGTCTGAGGTTAGACAGGGTTCCAGGCAATGGAGGCGTGCGTGTCCTTTTATTTTTCTGTTGTAGCTTTTGCTATTTTTTCTGACTTTTAAGGCAACTCATCCACATGGCAATTAGAAAGAGCCCACTTAGGTCTGGGCGCAGCGGCTCATGCCTGTAATCCCAGCACTTTGGGAGACCGAGGCAGGCAGATCACTTGAGGTCAGGAGTTCAAGACCTCAGCCTGGGCAACATGGTGAAACCCCGTCTCTACAAAGAATACAGGAAAATAGCTGGGCATGGTGGCAGGTGCCTGTGGTCCCAACTATTTGGGAGGCTGGGGTGGGAGGATCACTTGAGCCTGGGAGGTGGAGGTTGCCGTGAGCTGAGGTCATGCCACTGCACTCCAGCCTGGGCGACAGAGCAAGACCCTGTCTCAGAAAAAAAAAAAAAGAAAAAAAAAGAAGTCCACTTTACTTGTCATAGTGCTTAGAACAAATGAAACACTCTCCTAGTCCTCTTGGGATGTAATTGGCTACCATCTGCACAAACTCTTCATTATTGCACAATAATATCAATATACTTAATGCTACTGAACTGTGTTTAAGTGGCCGAGGTGGTGAATGTTAGCTGTATTTTACCACAGTGAAAGATAAGAGGGAAGGAAAATGAAGTGTACTTTACAACCAAAAAAGTATGCACACCATGAGTGTGCAGCTTGATGAATTTTCGAGAGGATATATTTTTTATAGATGGGGGTCTCACTCTGTCACCCAGGCTGCAGTGCAGTGGCATGATCACGGCTCACTGCATCCCTGACCTCCTGAGCTTAAGTGATCCTCCCACCTCAGCCTCCTGAGTAGCTGGGACTGCAGGTGCACACTATCACAACCGGTTAATTTTTGTATTTTTGCTAGAGACAAGGTTTCACCATGTTGACCAGGCCGGTCTCAGCCTCCTGGGCTCAGGTTATCCTCCTACCTCAGTCTTCCACACAGGTAATTAAAAAAATTTTTTCTTAGAGATGGGTCTTGCTGTGTTGGCCAGGCTGGTCTCAAACTCCTGGGCTCAAGTGGTCCTCCCATCTTGGCTTCTCAAAGTGCTGGGATTACAGGCATGAGCCATGTCACCCGGCCCAACAGTTTGATGAATTTTCAGAAAGTGAACACTCAGAGGGCTGGCATTCAGATGAAGATCTAGAGGTCAACCCTCACAAGCCCCCCTCACGTTCTGTCCTTGCAATCATTGCACACCCGAGGCTCATTCATTCCTTATCTGAGTTCTATCACCGTAGATTAATTCTGCCTGGTTTTGGACCTCAGTTCAATAGTCACAGAACCTGTGCCTTTTGTGACCACCTTCTTTTGCTCAAGGATGTGTTGTGAGATGTCCTTTTTTGTGGTGTGGAGCTGTAGTTTACTTCACCTGATTCGAGTCCTATTTTGGGTGTTCGTAATGCGTCAGGTACTGTGCCAGGTGCCTTACAGGATTGATTCCTTTATGGGCATCTGACAAGCCCACCCACCTTATGTGAAAGGCAGAACCAAATAGACTCCAGAATGAGACCCAGGTTTGGGTCCCGGCTCTGACACTTCTTTTTTTTTGAGATGGAGTCTGACTCTGTCACCGAGGCTGGAGTGCAGTGGTATGATCTCAGCTCACTGCAACCTCCACCTCCCGAGTTCAAGTGATTCTCCTGACTCAGCATCCCAAGTAGCTGGGGCTACAGGCACATACCACCAATCCTGGCTAATTTTTAATTTTTGTATTTTTAGTAGAGACAGGGTTTCACAATGTTGGCCAAGCTGGTCTCAAACTCCTAACCTCAAGTTATCCCCCCACCTCAGCCTCCCAAAGTTCTGGGATTATAGGCATGAGCCATCACACTCGGCCTACTTGTGATCAATCTTACTTCATCTTCACACCCTCCCATTTCTCTTACGCATCCTCCAGTTTCTCTCTCTCTCTCTCTCTCTCTCTCTCTCTCACACACACACGATCTGCTGCGACACCTTAAGAAACAAGAGATTATCAAGGAATGATTGAATATTTTGCCGCATTTCCTATTTTGCTGCCTGTTTAAACTAACCTCAGTTATACTATTAAAAGAAGACGCATCGTATCAAGCCACTTCTGTGACTATGGCTGTCCAGAAATAAACGTAATTAAAACAACCAACAGTAGTAAATGCTATTGGTTAGGAATGAGCGAAATGGCTTAGAGTCACCGGAAGTGAGAAAGGGTATAGAAACAGAAGGTACTTGGTGTAGACCAGGGGTGTCCTATCTTTTGGCTTCCCTGGTCCACCCCAGAAAAAGAAGAATTGTCTTGGGCCACACGTAAAATACACTAGCACTAATGATAGCTGATGAGCTAAAAAAAAAAAAAAATCGTGAAAAAATATCATACTGTTTTAAGAAAGTTTATGAATTTGTATCGGGCCACATTCAAAGCCGTCCTGGGCCCCATGCAGCCTGTGGGCTGCAGGTTAGACAAGCTTGGTGTAGAGAGTTTCATCTAAACCTCATGGCAGCTCTGTAGGGCACCCATTAGGTCCCCAGTATTAATATACAGTAAATCTGAGTCTCAGAGATCTACGTAAGTCACCCAGAAGCACGCATTCTGCAGTGGCAGAGTCACGTTTGAATTAGCATCTGATTGCAAAGTCTGGGTGTCTTTTCATGACTGCAGGTTATCTTACCTCTCAAGAGGAGGCAACCAATCAAATGTTGCCAGCACCAATGAACTTGTACTTTCTTTAGGCTCAGAAAGATCTTTTAGGCTAATGAAAATGCCCTCTGTTTATGAAATGTTCTTGTTCTCTGTGGCTTTCTCTTTTTTGAGACAGGGTCTCACCCTGACACCCAGGCTGGAGTGCAGTGATGTAATCATAGCTCACTGCAGCCTCAAACTCCTGGGCTCAAGCAACCCTCCTGCCTCAGCCTCCTAGTAGCTGGGACTACAAGCACGCATCATCATGCCTGGCTGATTTTTTTTTAAGGGATGGGGTCTTGCTATAGTGCCCAGTCTGGTCTCGAACTCCTGGGCTCAAGCAATCCTCCTGCCTTGGCCTCCCAAAATATGGGATTATACATGTGGGCTACTGCCAGCCTCTTTTCTTTCAATTATTTTTTAATCTATAGGTTCCCCTCCTTTTTGTTTGTATTTTATTTGTTAAAGAAAGAGAGTCCTGGCCGAGCGTGGTGGCTCACACCTGTAATCTCAGCACTTTGAGAGGCCAAGGCGGGTAGATCACCTGAGGTCAGGAGTTTGAGACCAGCCTGGACAATATGGTGAAAGCCCGTCTCTACTAAAAATACAAAATTAGCCACGCATGGTGGCATGCACCTGTAATCCAACTCCTCGGGAGGCTGAGGCAGGAGAATCACTTGAACCTAGGAGGTGGAGGTTGCAGTGAGCCAAGATCCCGCCGTTGCACTCTAGCTGGGCGACAGAGCATAGTCTCTCACCTTTGGGATTTTAATGCATTGGTTAGCATGCTCTCCTGTGCCTTGCATTTTCCACAGACAGGCGTCAGATCTGGAGGCTTCATCACTTTCATCCCCCATCTCCATCCCCTTTTCTTTTTAGCAAGAATATGTCATTAGTGGTAACGGCACTTCCTGTAGTGGCCCATCTGCAGGCATGTAATGTTTATAATGTCTAGTCAGCTCTCTCTTTTTGTGATGTTAGGGTTAATTAGTAGATTTAGGTGATGGCAGGCGGACCCATCCCTTAAAAATTCCACAAGAGCTCTTCATCTGATATAGTCAGTCTTGTGGTGGGGACCCTAGACCAGCATCATCATCATCACCACCCGGAAGCTGGTTAGGAATGCATATTCTTGGGCCCCATCCCAGTCCTACTGACTCAGAAGCTAATGCACCAGGAAATGTGAGCCCTATTGGCCTAATGGTTTTAGCAATTACTGGTAGAACTTGCCAACTTGCCAAGACCCTTTCTTTCTTCCTTTCTTTTTTTTTTTTTTTTTTGAGACGGAGTCTCACTCTGTCGCCCAGGCTGGAGTGCAGTGGCGCATCTCCACTCACCCACTCACTGCAAGCTCCGCCTCCCAGGTTCACACCACTCTCCTGCCTCAGCCTCCCGAGTAGCTGGGACTACACACGCCCGCCACCACGCCAGGCTAATTTTTTTTTCTTTTCTTTTTTTTTTTTTTTTAGTAGAGACAGGGTTTTGCCGTGTTAGCCAGGATGGTCTCGATCTCTTGACCTCGTGATCTGCCCGCCTCAGCCTCCCAAAGTGCTGGGATTACAGGCGTGAGCCACCGTGCCCGGCCTCTTCCTTCCTTTCTTTCTTCTTTCTTTCCTTCCTTCCTTCCTTGGCAAAGTCTTGCTCTGTTGTCCAGGCTGGAGTACAGTGGCATGATCTTGGCTCATTGCAACCTCCACCTTTGGAGTTCAAGTAATTCTCCTGCCTCAGCCTCCTGAGTAGCTGGAATTACAGGCACATGCCACTATGCCCAGCTAATTTTTGTATTTTTTAGTAGAGACAGGGTTTTCCCATGTTGACCAGGCTGGCCTCAAACTCGACCTCAGGTGGTCTGCCCGCCTGGGCTTCTCAAAGTGCTGGGATTACAGGTGTGAACCACCGTGCCCAGCTTGAGACCCACTATTTTATTAGCTTTATAAACAGTTACATCCTAGTTTTATTGTTCTGCATGTATTCGCTGGAATTCTTCCATGTAGAAGGGAGTCTTTTTTAAGATAGGGTAACTGGAGTCAGGGGCAGGACACTGTTGGTCTTACTATGAGCTAAGCCAAATTCAATAACAATTTTAAAATGCAGAAAGGAGGATTGTTAAACTTAGGACAATACATGTTGTCTACCAGATCTTTATTTCTCTTTCTGGATATCTGAAGTGATTATTCAGATTTAGATGGGATTTCCTCATTTCTCTGCCTTTTTTTTTTTTTTTTTGGATGAAGTCTTGCTCTGTTGCCTGGGCCGGAGTGCAGTGGCACCATCTCAGCTCACTGCAACCTCTGCTTCCTGGGTTCAAGCGATTCTCGTGCCTCAGCCTCCCGAGTAGCTAGGATTACAGGTGCCTGCCACCAAGCCCAGCTAATATTTTTGTGTTTTTAGTAGAGATCAGGTTTCGCCATGTTGGCCAGCTGGTCTTGAACTCTGGACCTCAAGCAATCCTCCTACCTCAGCCCCAACAAAGTGCTAGGATTACAGGTGTGAGCCACTGCACCTAGCCGCCACTTCTTTTTCATCAGCTACGCTATCAGGTCTCCCAGCAGAAAATCTCTGAGCAAATCAACTTCCAGGTTTGTTTTTTGTTTTTTTGAGACCGAGTTTCGCTCTTACTGCCCAGGCTGGAGTTCGGTGAGAGGCACAATCTTGGCTCACTGCAACCTCCACCTCCCGGGTTCAAGTGATTCTCCTGCCTCAGCCTCCCGAGTAGCTGGGATTATAGGCGCATGCTACCACGCCCAGCAACTTTTTGTATTTTTAGTAGAGATAGGGTTTCACATGTTGGCCAGGCTGGTCTCGAACTCCTGACCTCAGGTGTTCCATTGGCCTTGGCCTCCCAAAGTGCTGGGATTATAGGCATGAACCACTGCAACCAGCAGCAGGTTCTTAAAATTCGTTTTTAAATTATTATTTTCAGCCCTGAAAGGAAAAAAATAGGTATTGGAATATCTGCCACTCCCATTCTGTCTTGCAAAATCTGCATCACCCAAAAGGTTGGGTTTCAGGAGTTGGCTGCTCAGCTCTAGGGATCCAGGAGTGGGACATGGGTCTTTATTCTGTCGCTGTGGGATCTGGGGCCCAAGCGTGGGGATTATCAGTGAATTCAAAGGAGTTGTGAATTCCCTGCTGAAGGAGGGATGTCAACCACGCATAGATCCTGGTGGCCATATGTCGTCACTTAGCCAGCAACTCAGTTCTTTGGAGCCCAGCAGCAAGAGGTAGAAGGGGCTGTAAGCCAGTGTTTCCAGGACAGCCCCTGCAGCTATGGTCAGAGAGTCAGGAACAGGGGGCCGGACAGGCCTATAGAGTGTGTTGTCTCTGTCCCTCTCCTCATAAACACATCGGATAACAGGACAGATAACGTGAATCTACCATCCATGGGCTTCCCATGTAGACAGGACATTTAATGACCTAATCTTCCATCAAGAGAGACTTCCCCTTCTTAATTTAGTTACCCTAAGGAACAATTTGTATAGAAAAGGCAGAATCAAGATTTTCACATTTCCACCCCACTTTCTGTACCCATTTAAAAAATAATGCATTTGGGGCTGGGCACAGTGGCTCACCCCTGTAATCCCATCACTTTGAGAGCCCGAGGCTGGTGGATCACTTGAGGTCAGGAGTTTGAGACCAGCCTGGCCAACTTGGCGAAGCCCCGTCTCTACTAAAAATACAAAAATTAGCTGGATGTGATGGTGCACGCCTGTAACCCTGGTTACTCAGGAAGCTAAGGCAGGAGAATCGCTTGAACCCAGAGTGCAGTGAGCCAAGATTGCACCACTGCACTCCAGCGTAGACAACAGAGCAAGACTCCATCTCAAACAACAACAACAAAAATCATTTTGAACAAATGCATTTAAATATATTTGTCTTTCAACACTTTTTGGGGTGTTAGGGTGATGGACATATAATTATTTTTCTTATTGATATTCACACTGTCTCGTATTTGACCAGATAGAACCCTAGTATAATATTTTGGTATGCAGTTTTCTAGACTTTTAGAAATGTACACACAAACATATAAAATGAAGACAAATACTTTATGACAAATATTTTAATCAGCTTTATTGAGGTATAATCTATATAAAGTAAAACTCACCGATTTAAAACAAATTCAAGTTTTTTTAAGTGTACAGCTTGAGTGAGTTTTTTCAACTTAAAAAATTTATTTCTTAATTGACAAATAATCATACATGTTCATGGAGTCCATAATGATTTTTTTAGTTGTTTGGTTGGTTGGTTTTGAGACAGGGTCTCGCTCTGTGGCCCAGGCTGGAGTGCAGTGGCATGACTACAACTCACTGCAGCCTTGACCTCCTGGGCTCTAGCTGTCTTCCCGTCTTAGCCTCCTGAGTAGCTGGAACCATAGGCATGCACCACCGTGCCAGGCTAATTTTTAATTTTTTTACAGAGACAGGGGCTTCTTATGTTGCCCAGGTTGGTCTTGAACTCCTGGCCTCAAGGGATCCTCCTGTCTCAGCTTCCCACAGTGCTGGGATTACAGGTGTGAGCCACTGAGTCCAGCTCTTAGTAATGTTTTGACATTAATACATATAATGTGTGGGGAGATAAGATCAGGATAATTAGCATATCCATCATCTCAAGCATTTACCTTTACTTTTATTTTGCTACTTCCTATATAATGACATTTATCATCTCTTTGTGTTGGGAACATTCAATGTCCTTCTTCTAGCTCTTGGAAACGATGTAATATTTTATTGTTCACTTTACTCATCCTATAGTGGATAGAACATTCTTAATGAGTTTTGACAAATGTATACAGTCTTGTAAGCACCACCATGACCACAGGGAATACTTTTATCACCCCGAAAGGTGGTGCCTCTTACCTCTTATGTACCTCTTCTGTGCCTCTTACTAATCCATTCCTTTCCTTGCCACTGGCAACTCTTTTTTTTAATTTTTTTGAGACAGCGTCTCACTCTGTCACTCAGGCTGGAGTGCAATCGTGCAGTCTCGGGCCCACGGCACGCAGGTAGGCCAGGTGCACTGTGGCCTTCACCTGTAGCACACATGAGGGAGAGGGAGGCAGAGAGAGCCCCCAGCGGGAGGGGTGAGTTGAGGCAAGGCCAGGCGAGGCTCCCAGAAAACATGCCCATGGCAGATGGAACCACCACGCAGACCTCACCGGTTCTCCCGCCGTGCCTCCCACCAGGAGCACCATTTCCCTGACAGGCCCCAGCCAGCCTTAGAACCCCCATCTCCTATACAATCCCCAGGGAGCTAGTATTAATATTTTTTCTTTTCTTTTTTTTTTTTTTTTGAGGACAGGGTCTTGCTTTGTCGCCCATGTCACCCAGGCTGGAGTACACTGGCATGATCATGGCTCACTGCAGCCTTGAACTCCTAGGCTCAAGTAATCCCCCCGCCTCAGCCTCCCGAGTAGTCAGGACTATAGGTTTGTACCACCATGTTTTGTTAATTTTCATAGTTTTAAAGAGATGGAGTCTCGCTATGTTGTCCAGGCTAGTCTCAGACTCCTGGCCTCAAGCGATCCTCCCTCCTCGGCCTTCCAAAGTGCTTGGATTACAGGTGTGAGCCACCACACCCAGCTAGAAGGGTTTTCTTGAACACCCACCATAGGTCAGGCATGTGTCTCTCCTTATAACAACCTCCATTTCACAGATAAGGAAACTGAGGCACAGAGAGGTTCAGCCACTGGCTTAAGGTCCTGCTCCTACAAATCTGAAGTTCTCTGCACAGCTGCAGCCAGACGGGACTGTTGAAAACATTAATCTAATTATATCTTGTCGTTGGCCTGTCCATGGCTATCTCTTGCTCTTAGAAGAAATCCCAGCCAGGAGAGGTGGCTCATACCTGTAAGCACTTTGGGAAGCCAAGGCGGGTGTGTCACCTGAGCTCAGGAGTTTGAGACCAGCCTGGACCAACGTAGTGAAACCCCATCTCTACTAAAAATACAAAAATTAGCCAGGTGTGGTGGCAGGCACCTGTAGTCCCAGCTACTCGAGAGGCTAAGGCAAGAGAATCGTTTGAAGCCAGGAGGTGGAGGTTGCAGTGAGCTGAGATTGCGCCATTACACTCTTCTCTGGGCGACAAGAGCGAAACTCTGTCTCAAAAAAAAAAAAAAAAAGAAAGAAAGAACGAAAGAAAGAAATTCCAAGCTTTTTATCTCACCCCCACTCACTGCCTGCCAGCCTCATGGGACCCCTTTCTCTGGCACCCTAAGCTACTTCCCACCTCGGAGCCATTGCACCTGCTGCTCTCTCTGCCTGGAGCGCTCTTTCTCCTGCCCTTTGTATGATTGGTTCCTTCACACATTCTTTGGGGAAGCTCAAATGTCACTTCTCAGAGCATCCTGTCCATACCAACCATGGTATGGTTTCTCAGTGGTCTCTATTTCATCATTATTTCTTTTAAGAGGCAGGGTCTCACTCTGTCACCCAGGCTGGATTGCAGTGATGTGATCATAGCTCACTGCAGCCTCGAACTCCTGGCCTCAAGCAATCCTCCTGCCTCAGCCTCTGAAAGTGTTGGGATTACAGGCATGAGCCACTGCGCCTGATCATTCTTATTTTCTTTATAGCACTTATTGTTATTGGACATAGCTTACTTATTAGCATAATTATTTACTCTCCGTCTATCCTCACTAGTGTCTAATCTCTACCAGACTTAGCCTGGCACATAGTGGGTATCGTGTACATGTTTGCTGGATGGTCGAGAGGGTAGGTGGGTGAATAATTGAGCGGGTGGGTAGGTAGGTAGGTGTGTGAATGACTGGATGAATGGATGGAAAGATCAATGAATGGATGAACAGCTGAACAGACAGATGTATAGGTGAGGGAATGGTTGGATGTATTGTTAGGTGGGATAGATGGATGGGTAAGTGAATGGGATGGATAAATGAGTAGGTGGGTGAGTGGACAGGTTGGACAGATAAATGTGTGGGTGGGATGGATAGATAAATGAGTGGATGGGATGGACAGATAAATGAGTTGGTGGGATGGATGGATAAATGAGTGGGTGGGATGGATAAATGAGTTGGTGGGAGGGATGGATAAATGAGTAGGTGGGATGGATGGATAAATGAATGGGTGGGTGGGTGGGATGGATAAATGGGTGGGTGGGACGGATAAATGAGTGGTTGGGATGGATAAATGAGTGGTTGGGTGGGTGAGATGGATAAATGAGTGGGTGGGATGGATAAATGAGTGGGTGGGTGGGTGGGATGGATGAGTGGATAGGATGGATAAATGAGTGGATGGGATGGATAAATGAGTGGGTGGGATGGATAAATGAGTGGGTGGGATGGATAAATGAGTGAGTGGGATGGATAAATGAGTGGGTGGGATGCATAAATGAGTGGGATGGACAAATGAGTGGGTGGGATGGATAAATGAGTGGGTGGGATGGATAAATGAGTGGGTGGGATGCATAAATGAGTGGGTGAGATGGATAAATGAGGGGGTGGGATGGATAAATGAGTGGGTGGGATGCATAAATGAGTGGGATGGATGGATAAATGAGTGGGTGGGATGGATAAATGAGTGGGTGGGATGGCTAAATGAGTGGATGGGATGACTAAATGAGGGGGTGGGATGGATGGATAAATGAGTGGGTGGGATGGATAAATGAGTGGGTGGGATGCATAAATGAGTGGGTGGGATGGATAAATGAGTGGGTGGGATGGATAAATGAGTGGGTGGGATGGATAAATGAGGGGGTGGGATGGATAAATGAGTGGGTGGGATGGATAAATGAGGGGGTGGGATGGTGGATAAATGAGTGGGTGGGATGGATAAATAAGGGGGTGGGATGGATAAATGAGTGGGTGGGATGGATAAATGAGGGGGTGGGATGGATGGATAAATGAGTGGGTGGGATGGATAAATGAGGGGGTGGGATGGATGGATAAATGAGTGGGTGGGATGGATAAATGAGGGGGTGGGATGGATGGATAAATGAGTGGGTGGGATGGATAAATGAGGGGGTGGGATGGATGGATAAATGAGTGGGTGGGATGGATAAATGAGGGGGTGGGATGGATGGATAAATGAGTGGGTGGGATGGATAAATGAGTGGGTGGGATGGATAAATGAGTGAGTGGGATGGATAAATGAGTGGGTGGGATGCATAAATGAGTGGGATGGATAAATGAGTGGGTGGGATGGATAAATGAGTGGGTGGGATGGATAAATGAGTGGGTGGGATGCATAAATGAGTGGGATGGACAAATGAGTGGGTGGGATGGATAAATGAGTGGGTGGGATGGATAAATGAGTGGGTGGGATGCATAAATGAGTGGGTGAGATGGATAAATGAGGGGGTGGGATGGATAAATGAGGGGGTGGGATGGATAAATGAGTGGGTGGGATGCATAAATGAGTGGGTGGGATGGATAAATGAGTGGGTGGGATGGATAAATGAGTGGGTGGGATGGCTAAATGAGTGGATGGGATGACTAAATGAGGGGGTGGGATGGATGGATAAATGAGTGGGTGGGATGGATAAATGAGTGGGTGGGATGCATAAATGAGTGGGTGGGATGGATAAATGAGTGGGTGGGATGGATAAATGAGTGGGTGGGATGGATAAATGAGGGGGTGGGATGGATAAATCAGTGGGTGGGATGGATAAATGAGGGGGTGGGATGGGTGGATAAATGAGTGGGTGGGATGGATAAATAAGGGGGTGGGATGGATAAATGAGTGGGTGG
This sequence comes from Pan paniscus, assembly GCF_029289425.2. Lineage (NCBI taxonomy): Eukaryota > Metazoa > Chordata > Mammalia > Primates > Hominidae > Pan > Pan paniscus. The sequence continues at coordinate 36,812,721 of NC_073267.2, read as the reverse complement.
GATGGATAAATGAGGGGGTGGGATGGATGGATAAATGAGTGGGTGGGATGGATAAATGAGGGGGTGGGATGGATGGATAAATGAGTGGGTGGGGTGGATAAATGAGGGGGTGGGATGGATAAATGAGTGGGTAGGATGGATAAATGGGTGGGTGGGATGGATGGATAAATGGGTGGATGGGATGGATAAATCAGTGGGTAGGTGAATGGATGGGATGGATAAAAGAGTGGGTGGGATGGATAGGTGGGTGGGTGGATGAGCATCTAGGTGGATGATGGAATGGGTAAGTAGGTAGGTGGAGATACATAGCAGTATAGAAGATGAGAAACAGTGTAAGCTTCAGACTCAGACTGGCCTAGATTTGAGTCCCAGATTTGAGTCCCAGGTTGTGTCCCAGGCTAGCTATGAAAACGCAAACAAGTCTCTTAACTCTTTAAGACTTCGGTTTCTTGGCTGGGCACAGTGGCTCACACCTGTAACCCCTGCACTTTGGGAGGCAGAGGCCAGAGGATCACTTGAGCCCAGGAGTTCCAGACCAACCTGGGCAACATGGCAAAACCCATCTCTACTGAAAATACAAACATTAGCTGGGCATGGTGGCACACGCCTGTAGTCCCAGCTACTTGAGAGACTGAGGTAGGAGGATTGCTTGAGCCCAGGAGGTCGAGGCTGCAGTGAGCTATGATTACATCACTGTGGTCCAGCCTGGGTGAGTGAGCGAGCCACTTTCTCAAAATCAAAATAAAATAAATTTTAAAAGAATTCAGTTTCTTTATGTCTGAAATAGAGCTATCATATCTATTTTTTAGGGTGGTTGTGAGGATTAAGAAAATGAACATCTAGAATGCTACTGGCACATAGTAGGTGCTCAAGAAAGGTGAGTATCACTGCCAAGTGCTACATTTGGTGGGAGGACTTGGGCCCCTGGAGGTGGCAGCGGTGGGTGGGGAGGGGTGGGTGAAGCTGGTGGTTACCCTGCCGTATTGGATGCTGTCCTTTCCTGCTGGCCATCCTGCCCTGTCAGGGTCATCCAGAGGAACCTCTGTCTGGGCTTCTGAAGTGGTACGGTCCTTCTCAGGGACTGACTTGATGGACCTGTCATTTAGAGGAAATGAAGACAGAGTCAGTATCTCTCCCAATGGTGGGGTGTATGTGCCTAACCCTCAGGCCCACTGACAGCCACTGAGCTCTGGGTACACTCTGTACTCTTTCATTCATTCATTTATCTAACAGAATACTGACCAGATATCACACTTCCCTTCTTCCCATATGGTACCCAGCTAAATGCCATCTATTACCCCAGGGTCAAGCAAGCCCATTCTTCTGATGCCAATTCACAGGATGAACTTAACTTGCCCACCATTGGAACTCTGTTCTCAGAATTTTCTTTTTTTTTTTTGAGATGGGGTCTTGCTACATTGCCCAGGTTGGTCTCAAACTCCTGAGCTCAAGCAATCCACCTGCCTCAGCCTCCCAAAGTGCTGGGATTACAGGCATGAGCCACCACGCCCAGCCTGTTCTCAGAATTTTTATTTTGGCTTAAGCTTTCGTGCAGTTGTTTTGTTCCTACTGTATACCATCAGATTTGTCAGTCCAACTGGCAGAATATAAATTATGCACAATTCAGATGCTAAAGACTCTTTGAATGTTTTATCTGTGGATGAGTGGGCTGACTTAACCTCTGTGCCTCAGTTTCCTCAGCTGTAAAAATAGGAATATTATCTATCTATCCATCCATCCATTTATCCATTCATCTACATACCTGTATATCTACATATACATGTCTACCTACCTCCTATTAAATTAAGGTTAGCCCAAAGCTGCCTCCTTACATATTTTAAGTTTGGCCTAAAGGTTTTCCCCGTACATAGTGAACTGTAACCTAATTGGACTCAAACAGACTGCAACCTACTCCTGTGTCAATCAGTGAGTTTCAGCCAATCAAAGGCAACCAACCATTCAAACCATGTTCCAATAAAGCAAAGCTGAGCTGTAACCAATCCGGCTGTTTCTGTACCTCACTTCTGTTTTCTGTCCTTCACCTTCCTTTTCCTGTCTATTAATCTTTGACCCCATGGCTGTACCAGAGCCTCTCTGGACGTATTCTGGTTCAGGGACTGCCCGATGTGCGGATCATTCTTTGCTTAGTTAACCTCTGTTAGCCAGGTGCAGTGGCTCACGCGTGTAATCCCAGCACTTTGGGAGGCTGAGGCAGGTGGAACACCTGAGGTCAGGAGTTTGAGACCATCCTGGACAACATGGCAAAACCCTGTCTCTACTAAAAATACAAAAATTAGCCGGGCCTGGTCACATGTGCCTGTAGTCCCAGCTACTCAAGAGACTGAGGCATGAGAATCGCTTGAACCTGGGAGACAGGGATTGCAGTGAGCCGAGATTGTGCCATTGCACTCCAGCCTGGGTGACAGAGCAAGATTCTGTCTCAAAAAACCCCCCCCCAAAAAACAAAAAACCTCAGACACATTAAATTTGCTAGAGGTTAATTTGGCACAATCTCGGCTCACTGCAACCTCCGCCTCCGAGGTTCAAGCGATTCTCGTGCCTCAGCCTCCCGAGTAGCTGGGACTACAGGCACATGCCACCACGCCGGCTTTTTAAAAAAAATTTGCTTATTTTTTATTTTTAGTAGAGACGTGTTCACCATGTAGGCCAGGCTGGTCTCGAACTCCTGACCTCTAGCTAGTGATCCACCCGCTTCAGTTTCCCAAAGTGCTGGGATTACAGGTGTGAGCCACCGTGCCCAGCCTTAATGTGTCTACTGGTTTTCTTTTAACATGACTACCTATCCATCTGATCTTACTTCAGATTCTTGTGCGCTGTGAAGGTGGTGGGATTTCTCAGTGTGTGTGTGATTGAGAAGTGTCCTCAGGTTGGCTAGCTGGGATGGGGGTCAGCCCCAATGGTCCCCGGGGACTGAGGCCCCTCAAGATCGCTGCCGCCCACCACCCCTGTATAGCAGGCACTTAAGCTCAGGCCATCTGGTATCAGTGGCCTGTTGTTCTGCTTCCCAAGACCCCTCTCATTAAGAGGGGAGAGTATCAGGCAGCAGGTCCTTGTGCTGCAGACAGCTCCACAGTGAGCCCAGCTGTGTCCTGGCTGGAGGGAGCTGAGAAAAGAGGGGACCGGAGGCCTCCTCCTGGCCCCTTGCCCACGTGTTCTGGCCAGCGTCAAGTGATGCTGTGCATACAGACCCAAGCCCTGTGCATAGCCAGCCTGTCAAAGCATAAGTGGCCGGGCCTGGCATGGTGGTTTACAGCTATGGGGAGGAACCAGTCCTGCCCTACTGCAGCATTCAGACAACTCCAGCAAGCTGGCCTCGGCCCACTTGAAGACATCCATCAATTGGAAGGCATATTGTTCATTCCATGAACTGACCTTATGGGGGCCTAATCATCTTGGCTAACTGGACCAATTTTGGTAAATTATCCCTCAGCAGGGCACCATGGGGGGACTTCAGCAGGTTCTCTATCCATAATGGTTTTGGTTGCCCGCCTAACTGCCCGAGATGCGGGTGGTCCCTTCAGCCACTTCAGCTTGAGCCTGTGCCCTTCTGAGTGTGGCACCACGGTGGACTCACCTCTGGTGTCTAAGCTCGGGCCTCCTGCCTGCAGAGGTGCCTCTGGGGTCCTTGGTGCTGGTCGCAGGTTCTGTTTCTGCAAGGTCAAGAGAGTCCTGTCACACAACATGGCCCAGATACCCACTTTGACACCCACTGACTATGTGGCCTTAACCGCTCTGACCATCCATTTCCCCTGATCTGGCTCCTGCCACGTCTCCAGCAACCTCTCTCAACACCCCACTCTGAGTTCTTCCAGGAACATCCTTCAGGCATTCACTCACTCATTCATTTCTTCAATCAGTGATAACTGAGCACCTACTATGAACTTGAGGTTGGAAAAACAGCATTTAACACTGTACAAAGTCAAGTTACCTCTGTTTCCCCCAACAGCCTTGCTCAAGCAATTCCTTGTGTCTGGAATGCTCTTTTCTGGCTAACTCTCACCTACCCTCAGGTACCATCTCCCCTAGGAAGGACACCTCCCCACCACTATCCCCCAGGTGTGGCCAGTAACTGAAAGCAGATCTGTAGTAGTTTAACCACAGACCTGTAAGCAACAAATAACTGCTACTGTAAGCTGCTAAGATTTGGGGGCTATTTTGTTACACAGCATCATCACAGCAAAAGCTGACCAATACAAACAGGCAAGTTCTATCTTCAAGCTTCAGGACTGTGACATTGTAAATCAACACTTAAGGTTTTAACCAGGGTGGGCCAGTGCTAAGCAGATGTTCTCAAAAGAAGCAAAGCCTGAGATTGAGAGAGACCTGGATGTGAATCCTTGCTTTGTCATGAAGGGATAGTATAGAGGGTAGCGATTAAAAAACACATTCTCTGGAATCAAGTTGCTTGGGTTCAAATCTCAGTGCTGCCACTTACAAGCCATGTAACCTGGGACTAGTTCCTTAACTTCTGGGCCTCAGTTTCCTCATCTGTGAAATGGAAATGATTCTAGTACCAGCCTCACAGGGGCATTATGTTGATTAAATGAGCTAACCTCTGTGATGTGCTGTTAGTTGCTACTTTTCAGTCATTGTGGGTGAGCTTGGCTTGGCAACTTTACTTCCAGAACCTTGCCATGTATCCAGCACACTGTTTTTTTGGATTATTAGAAACCCTAGCTAGCATGGTGTAGCTTTCTAGGCATCAAAGTCCTTCTTGGGCTGTCTCCATAGCAACTCCAAGCATAGACTCTGGAGCTGGACATACTCAAGTTCTAATCTTGTGACCTTGGGCAAGTGATTTAACTCTCTTTGCCTCAGTTTGCTCTTCTGTAAAATGACAGCAATAACTTCACATGCCGCTGGGGGTACTGTGAGAATCAAATGAAATAGTGTATTTTTTACAGAAGCACTTAGCACAGCCCCTGGCTCATAGATGGTGTTACTGGCTATTCTTGGAGAAAGGTGACCTATTAAGAGAGCTGTCTGCTTCCAGGCCTAGGCCTGCAGACAGGGTGTGACCAGAGCACTCCATTCATGCCAGTAGGACCCTTTGAGCCTTTTCCCCCAAGGGTGGCAGGAGCCAGGCATGGAGAATCAGCAAAGCCCACCTAGTACCTCCTTCTCCTGTATCTCCTGGCTGTCTGGCTTGATCCAGAAGACACATGAGGGCCCCCTTCCTCTGCAGAAGCTCCTGGTAGGAACCCATCTCTGCGATGGCCCCATTTGCCAGCACTATGATCCAATCAGCCTGGGGCAGGATGTGGAGTGCGTGCGTCACGAGAATCCGTGTCTGGGCAGGGAAGGGGTAGAAGTTACACACATGTGGCCGGGTGCAGTGGCTCATGCCTGTAATCCCAACACTTTGGGAAGCCAAAGCATGTGGATCACTTGAGGCCAGAAGTTCGAGACCAGCCTGGCTGACACGGCTAAGCCCTGTCTCTACTAAAAATACAAAAATTAGCTAGGTAAGGTGGTGCACACCTGTAGTCTCAGCTACTTTGGAGGCTAAGGCAAGAGAATCACTTGAACCTGGGAGGTGGAGCTTGCAGTGAGGCGAGATTGGACCACAGCACTCCATCCTGGGTGACAGAGCAAGACTCTGTCAAGAAAGGAAAGAAAGAAAAGAAAAGAAAGAAGAAAAGAAAAGAAACAAAGGAAGGAAGGAAAGAGAGAGAGAGAGAAAGAAAGAAAAAAAAATGTACGGCCGGGCGCAGTGGCTCATGCCTATAATCCCAGCACTTTGGGAGGCCGAGGCGGGTGGATCACCTGAGGTCAGGAGTTCGAGACCAGCCTGGCCAACAGGGTGAAACCCTGTCTCTACTAAAAATACAAAAAATTAGCCGGGCGTGGTGGCGGGCACCTGTAGTCCCAGCTACTTGGGAGGCTGAGGCAGGAGAATGGCGTGAACCCAGGAGCCGGAGCTTCCAGTGAGCGGAGATCGCACCACTGCCCTCCAGACTGAAAGACAGAGCGAGACTCCATCTCAAAAAAAAAAAAAAAAGAAAAAAGTTACACATATGTGCTTGGCCAGCCTCCTGAGCTGGGGGTTGGGGTGGCGGTATTGTCCCTGGACTCAGAGTGGGGACAGCTCCCCTTCTTGTGCTCCTGCCACCTTTCTTGTAAACAGCATATCCAAATAGAGAAACAGAGGGGACTCCCCTAGCCTGTGTCTCAAAACAAGAAGACAAGGAGTACATCTGACCCTGGCCAATCATCCACGGCAAAGCTGTAGTAGTTAAATCACAGATCCATAAGGAAGAAACACCTGCTGTTGTAAGCTGCTGGGATCTGGGGGTTGTTTGTTACATAGCATTGTCACAGCAAAAGCTGACCAATACAAAGAGGAAATTGGACTCAAGTGGAAGGGGGAGGTGAGATAAACTTGGGTTAGGACTGGATGCTAAGTGCTTCCTCTGCCTTTGCCCTGTACTGTCTGACACATGTTCCCAAACTTACTGTTCCCTGGAGTAGCCCACCAGGCCCAATGACCTGGTTGAAGACATGCTGGCCAACGTGGGCATCCAGGGCCGCCAGGGGGTCATCCAGCAGGTACACAGCTGCCTTTCTGTATACAGCCCGGGCCAGGCTCAGCCGCTGCTTCTGGCCTCCGGAGAGATTCATGCCCTGTGGCCACAAAAGGAACAGTGGCCTGAGTCAGCATCTACAGGGTGAAACTGGGGTGCCCAGGCTGCGGCAGGTCAGGGCACACCTGCCCATCAGGGTGAGGTACAGCTCAACATGCCTATTCCCTGGAGACAGGCCCAGCTTCCAAGGCACTCGCTCTCGAGCCAACAATGCCTCCATCCTTACCCGACCTCACTTCTCCACTCCCCAAGCACGCTTCCTGGAGGAGTTACCCACACTTCCCAATCCACTCTGTCTCCTCCTGCTCACTCTCTGTATCTCTTTGAGTCCAACTCCTGTTTCCCTTTCTCCACTGAGACCACCATCCATTTCCCTATTCCCTCATCCAGTGGCAGCTTTTCAGTCCTACTTTTTTATTTTAATTTTAATTTTTTTCTTTTAGTTTTTATTGATATGTAATAGTTGTAACTATTTGAGGGGCACAAGTGGTATTTGGATACCTGTAGGGCAGTGGTCCCCAGCCTTTTTGGCACCAGGGACCAGTTTTGTAGAAGACGATTTTTCCATGGACCTGGGGGCAGGGGGATGGTCCGGGGGATGGTTTCAGGATGATTCAAGCACATTACGTTTATTGTGCACTTCTAGTATTATTATTACTGTTGTTGTCATTGTTATTATTGAGATGGAGTTTTGCTCTTGTCACCCAGGCTGGAGTGCAATGGCATGATCTTGACTCACTGCAACCTCTGCCTCCTGGGTCCAAGCAATTCTCCTGCCTCAGCCTCCTGAGTAGCTGGAATTACAGGCACCCACTACCACGCCTGGCTAGTTTCTGTATTTTTAGTAGAGATGGGGTTTCACCATGTTGGCCAGGCTGGTCTTGAACTCCTGCCCTCAGGTGATCCACCCACCTTGGCCTCCCAAAGTGCTGGGATTACAGGCGTGAGCCACTGTGCCCGGCCTACTTGTATTATTATTACATTGTAATATATAATGACTCACCATCATGCAGTATCAGTGGGAGCCCTGAGCTTGTTTTCCTGAAACTAGATAGTCCCTTCTGGGGATGATGGGAGGCAGTGACAGATCATCAGGCATTAGATTCTCATAAGATCCCTCACATGTGCAGTTTACAGTAGGGTTTGTGCTCCTATGAGAATCTAATGCTGCCACTGATCTGACGGGAGGTGGAGCTCAGGCGATGATGGGAACAATAAGGAATGGCTGTAAATACAGATGAAACCTCACTCGCCTGCCCTCTGCCCACCTCCTGCTGTGCTGCCTGCCCAGTTCCTAACAGGCCACAGACTGGTGCTGATCCATGGCCCGGGGTTTGGGGACCCCTGCTGTAGACAATATGTAATGATCAAATCAGGGTAACTGAAATAGTCATCACCTCAAATATTTATCTTTTGTATTGGGAACACAACAATCCTTCTCTTCTAGCTATCTTGAAATATACAAGTAAATGATCATTAACTATAATTTCCCTTGTGCACTATTGATTACTTTAACTTATTCCTTCTATCTAGGCCTTCTTGTCTTTCATTCATTCTTTTAAAACTTATTTTTATTTATTTTTGAGATGGAGTTCCACTCTGTCACCCAGGCTGGAGTGCAATGGCTTGATCTCGGCTCACTGCAACCTCTGCCTACTGGGTTCAAGCGATTCTCCTGCCTCAGCCTCCCAAGTAGCTGGGATTACAGGAACGCCACCATGCCTGGCTAATTTTTGTATTTTTAGTAGAGATGGGGCTTCACCATGTTGGCCAGGCTGGTCTCAAACTCCTGACCTCAAGCAACCCTCCCGCCTTGGCTTCCCAAAGTGCTGGGATTACAGGCATGAGCCACCGTACCCAGCCATTCATTCATTCTTACATTCAGTCATTCCACTAATAACTACTGCCTCGTTATCATAAACCAGGCATGGTTCTAGGTAGGCTCTGGGGAAACAGCAATAAGCAAAACAAAGTTGCTGCTCTCTTAATGGATCCATCATTCTCATGAAGGGGACAGAGACAGGCAATCCATAAACAAGTAACGCAGACAGCACACCAGGTGGAAAGTGCTATGAAGAATAAACAGTAAAGCAGGGGGAGCCAGGTGCAGGGGCTCACGCCTGTAATCCCAGCACTTTGGGAGGCGGAGCTGGGTGGATCACTTGAGGTTAGCAGTTTGAGACCAGCCTGGCCAACATGGTGAAACCCCATCTCTACTAAAAGTACAAAAAGAAATTATCCAGTTGTGGTGGCACATGGCTGTAATTCTAGCTACTCATGAGGCTGAGGTGGGAGGAATGCTTGAACTCAGGAGGTGGAGGTTACAGTGAGCCAAGATTGTGCCACTGCACTCCAGCCTGGGCAACAGAGCGAGACTCCGTCTCAGAAAAAGAAAAAAAAAAAAAAGAGAAAAAGCAGGTGCAGGTGTAGGGTGCACTAACATTAGCAGGGTGGCTGTGGTGGTAGATAAGGTGGTCAGGAAAGGCCTCTCTGTGAAGGTGATAGAAGTGAGGGATGAGCCCTGGGGACTCCTGGGGAGAGCTTTCCAGCAGAGGGAACAGCAGTGCAAAGGCCCTGGGGCCAGAGTGTGCTGTGGGGGATCAGGGAATATCACAGAGACTAAGGTGGCTGCAGTAAAGCTGAGAGATGATGATGGGAGATGGGGCTAATGGATACCAGAGCCAGGTCACAGGGACCTTGCCAGGGATTGTCATGACTTGGGCTTTGTCTCTGAGGTAAATGGGGAGATCACCTGAGGTCCGGAGTTTGAGACCAGCCTGGCCAACATGGTGAAACCCTGTCTCTACTAAAAATATAAAAATTAGCCAGGTGTGGTGGTATGTGCCTGTAATTCCAGCTACTCAGGAGGCTGAGGTATGAGAATTGCTTGAACGTGGGAGGCGGAGGTTGCAGTGAGCCGAGATTGCATCACTGCATGCCAGCCTGTGCAACAGAGCAAGACTCTGTCTCCAAAACAAAACAAAAAACAAAACCACAAGTGGTGGGCTGGATTTGGCTTGGGGTCACAGTTTGCCAACCCCTGCCCAATCCATAGCTCCAGATGCATATATCCTGTTTCTTGGACATCTCTGTCCAGACCCCTTGGTGAGGCCCAGAGAGGGGAAGCAATTACACCAACATTACTCAGCAAGGCAGGGCAGAGTAAGACAGGAGTCTAGGTCTTCTCACTCTCAGTTGTCAGAGAGCTCCTCACTGCCAATCCCTGCCACAACTCCCTGCCTCTCTCTTTGTGTCTATTTCTGCTTATCAATTAGTGATTACGTATTGAGCACCTAGCATGTGCTTGACGCTGAGCTGAGCCCTTTTTCTCCGCTACTTCCCTAACCATTCCTCTCATTTCTCCATCATACTGCCCATGATGAGTCGGGGACCCAAATGACTCCCAACTGCAATGTCTCCCTGTCCCAAAAAGACCCCCAAACTCTCACCTGCTCCCCAGCTGAAGTGTGGACTCCCTCAGGGAAGCTGTCCACATCTGGCTGCAGGGCACAGGCTTCTAGAACTCTCTCCAGCCAGGGTGGGTCCAGCTCCTGCCCGAAGCACACATTCTCTACCACAGAGGTGTTCTGCACCCAGGCCTCCTGGGGCATGTAGGCCACAGCACCCTAAAACACAACTTACTTTGGTCACAGGAGGATGATAGGGACAGAGGTGGGATAGGTTTTGAGGAGCAGTGGGAGCTGGGCTCTCAGTGGTGGGTGAGAGGTGGAGAGAATGAGTGAAAGTGAACTTGGCTGGGATGGGGAGGGTGGGAAGGCAGCGAGGAAGTGGGGCTTTCAGGATGGGGACATCCTAGCAGACAGGCTGGGGGTGGCCTCACCTCGATGCTCACGAACCCCTCCACCTTTGACAGCTCCCCAAGGAGGGCGGACAGCAGGGAGGACTTCCCTGCCCCCACTGGACCGACAACAGCCAGCAGACAGCCCTGGGGCACCGTGAGGTTTATTCTGGACACGCAAGAGGGGAGACTTGACCTTGGTTAGGGTTCAGCCCGCCTCTGTGAGGAAGGATGAGCCCCAGACGGAGCTGAGCTTTCCTGCTCTGGGAGTCTCCAAGAGGACCTGTGGGGCTGTTCTTTTTCCCAGTCCTTGTCTAGCTATTTGAGGAACTATCCTGTGCACATCTGTGCATGTACACATGCACACAAAGCGTGCACACATGCATGCACATTTGCACACTCATACAAGCATGCTAGCATGCACAGCAACACAATGTGGGCACGCATCCACACACACACAAGTGCATGCACATATCCAATCCATGCTCACACGCATACATGTGTGCACACATGCACACCACGCACACACACACACAGAGTTGACTATAGCCTGAGGGTTTCACCAGCCTGGCCTCCTGCCTTGGCTCTTGCGATAAATAGGCTCTTTCCTCCCTCCCTCCCCCTACTCTTGGTCCCGCCCCACTCCTGTCCGCGTCCCACAGCCCATCCTCCACCCAGTGACCAGAGGGATCTGTTAAAACCCAAGTCAGATCATGACACTTCCCAGCTAAACCCGCCAGCACTCCCATTTCACTCAGGGTCAGAGCTAAAGTCCTGACCATCAGGAATGACATCTCCCGCCTCCTTCCGCTCTGTGCCTCAGCTGCTCGGCCCTGGCCTTGCTGACCTCCTTGCTGTTTCTTGAACACAAAAGGCCAGTGATTCTCACCTGGGGGTGACTGCATCCCCCAGGAGTCATTTGGCAAGACCTAGAGATATTTTTGGATGTCACAACCAGTAGGGGGTGCTGCTGGCATCTAGTGGGTAGAGATTGGGTCTGCTAAACATCCCACAATGCACACGACAGCCCCCAACAAAGAAGTTTCAGCCCAAAATATCAACCGTGCTGAGGTTGAGAAACCCAGGTCCAGGCACTCTCCTGCCCCAGGACCTTTGCTGATGCCATTCCCACCGCCTAGAAGGTTCTTCTCCCAGGCCGGGCACGGTGGCTCATGCCTGTAATCCTAGTCCTTTGGGAACTGAGGCAGGTGGATCTCTTGAGGTCAAGAGTTGGAGACCAGCCTGACGAACATGGTAAAACCCATCTCTACTAAAAATACAAAAATTAGCTGGGTGTGGTAGCATGCGCCTGTAATCCCAGCTACTCGGGAGGCTGAGGCAGGAGAATTGCTTGAATCCGGAAGGTGGAGGTTGCAGTGAGCCAAGATCATGCCATTGCACTCCAGCCTGCGTGACAGAGCAAGACTCCGTTTCAAAAAAAAAAAAAAAAAAAAAAGACAGCTCTTCTCCCAGACACTCCTTCCTTATGATCTCGGCTTGAATGCAAAGCCTTCCCTCGCTAGACATGCCATCGTACTCTGTTCCCTTGCTTTGGTTTTCTGTTTGGGCCTCACCTCTATCAGCATGTCACCCCAAGAGAGCAGGGCCCTTGTCTGTTTCCTTCGCCCTATCCCCAATACCTAGAACAGAGCGTGGCCCACACCTAGTGCTCTATCGATGAAGTGAGTGAATGACAACCAATACAAATACTACCTGGGGCATATTCCTTCTCTTCTTAGGGAGTTTCAGGGCTGTCTGAGATTTTTGGCCACAAAGATCAAGCGATAGAGTTGGAGACTATAGATGATCATGACCTCGGACTGATACAGGAGGCACAGAAGTGAGTACAGCTGATAGGGCTGAACCTTGGGGCTCCTCTCAGCCAGCCCTCCCTTGGCATCGTCTTGGCCAGCCTGGGAGCACAGGGGTGTCTCCCCCTAATGGGGGAGGCTCAGATGCCCTGGTCCCCATCTGCAGGAGATACTGGTCTATGCTGTGCAGGTCCCCACCTTCAGGAGGTAGAGATGTATCCTGAGAACCTCCCCGGCAGAGCCCCAGCCCAGCCTAACCCACCCTCCAGTCCCAGGCTGGAAACCTACACCACCTCTCAGGTGGGAGGCAGCAGGAGCCCCACGCATCTTCTCCCTAAAAACATGAGGCTGGTTACTACGGGTGTCGTTCTGTACCTGTGGAGGCAGGGAGGGCTTTCCTGGGACCAGGCGAAGGTGGCACTGTGTATGGTGATGCAATCCTTCCCGGCAGCTGCAGGGCACAAGAGGCCATTTACAGGAGACCCCTGACCTGGCCGGCCTCTGCATCGGAGAGGCCCCCAGGCACCATCCGCTGCCCCCCCAGGGGCAGAGGCTGCAGGAAGAAATCTCTCCCACTGAACAAATTGCCCTGCTACTCACTGGCTTGTGGGTGACCCCGCAGGGTTCTTGTTCTGTCCGTGTCCCATGGCTACATAATCCAGGGGGAGGCAAACTGTGGCCCAGAGACCAAATCCTGCCTGCTGCCTTTTCTTATAAATAAAGTTTTATTGGAACACGGCCACATCCATTCATTTCTATATGTCATGCTTTGAGCAGTTGTGACAGAGACTGTGTGGCCCACAGGCCTAAAATATGCACAATCTGGTCATTTATGGAAAAAGTTAGTGAATTTCTGAAATAAATTATCATCAAATCCCAGCCTTCCCAGAGTTAAGGGGGTGTTATTAATTTCACTGTGGCCGGCACAGTGTCTCATGCCTGTAATCCCAGCACTTTAGGAAGCAGAGGTGGTAGGATCACTTGAGGTCAGGAGTTTGAGACCAGCCTGGCCAACATGGCAAAACCCTGCCTCTACCAAAAAATACAAAAATTAGCCAGGCGTGGTGGTGGGCGCCTGTAATCACAGCTACTCGAGAGGCTAAGGCAGGAGAATTGCTTGAACCCAGGAGGCGGAGGTTGCAGTGAACCAAGATTGCACCACTGCACTCCAGCCTGGATGACGGAGTAAGACTGTGTCTCAAAAATAATACTAATTATTACTATTATTATTTCACTGTGATAACAAGTATAATTAGATTAGTGGTTCTTGATCCTTAAGACGTAGTTAGAATCGCCTGAAAGATTTTCTAAAAATCAAAGCTCTCATGGCTTAGCCCAGATCAACTAAATTCATCCTCACAATTAGCTGCTATAATGATTAACATGCCCATTTTGGAGATGGGAACACGGAGGCTCAGAGAGATGATCTACTTGTCAGGATCACCCAGCTAGTCAGTGCTGGGGCTGGGATTTGGACCTGGGCAGTTGAATGCCACAGGCTCGGCTTACCACTATGTGGGTGTTTTCCAGGTACACAGATTGCCCAGATTCTTCATTGCAACAAGGGAGAGGGTGTCTTGGCCCGTGGCGTAAAAGAAGGATGGGGTGGAGGGGGAAGCCCAGGTAACTTGAGCTTGGTAAGTCTCATCGTGCAATGGTGCTTGAAATGTTGCTATTTTCCAGCTTGATCAAAATGCTGTCATGCTTATTACCTGGGACTTTCTGCATGAGGACAAGGACCTGGTCTGTTAGAGCAGGAGTCCTCAACCCCCAGGCCACAGACTGGTACCAGTCTGCAGCCTCTTAGGAACTGGGCCATACAGCAGGAGGTGAGCGCAGGGCAGGTGAGCAGAGTGTCATCTGTGTTTACAGCCATTCCCCATCACTCCCATCACCGCCTGAGCTCCACCTCCTGCCAAATCAGCAGCAGCAATAGATTCTCATAGGAGCATGAACACTTGTGAACTGTGCATGTGAGGAATCTGGGTTGCATGTTCCTTTTAAGAATCTAATGCCTGATGATCTCTGTCTCCCATCACCCGCTTTGGGGCCATCTAGTTGACGGAAAGCAAGCTCAGGGCTCCCACTGGTTCTACGTTATGGTGAGTTGTATAATTATTTCATTATATAGTACAATGTAATAATAATAAAGGGCACAATAAATGGAATGTGTTTGAATCATCCCAAAACCACGCGCCTCGCCCCGGTCCGTGGGAAAACTGTCTTCCACAAAACCAGTCCCTGGTGCCAAAAAGCTTGGGGACCACTGTGTTAGAGTGTTCCCTGTTGTACACCCAGGATGGTACAAAGTGGGCACTCAGTGAGTGGTCGCTGAATGGCTAGCAGAAAGAAGAGCAGCACAGTGCCAGTTTCCAAGTGACACGCAGATGGCGTGATCTGCACGTGTCATCCATTGCCCGCAGCCCCCATCTCCCCCCAGTGCTGATGCTGGCTTGCCATTATGGGCCGGGGTGGCCCCCACATCCCCCATCCCCCATCCCTCCCACACCCCTCCTGCCAGACTCAGCACTCACCGCTTCCAGAGGAACTTGAGTCTACGGCACCAGGGTCAACTTCTTCCAGGCAGAGGAAGGTGACCAGACGGTCAAAGGACACCCGGGCCTAGGAAAACCGAAGCCGCAGGTCACCCAGCAAGAAGAGCAAAGAACTCGGGTTTTGGGTGTCGGTGTCTCAAGATGTGTGGCAACAGCTTCCTGTCTACCAAGCTCTGTGCATAGGAGGCGTGAGGACAAAGCTTTCTAGTTCATGGGAAACGATGCAACCCAAGTGGTGACCTTGATGGTGGTGATCTCCCACCTCTGCGATCCTACAAATCAGTGACACCGAAGCAAGCCAGCTGCCATTCTGCAGACAAGATCTGGGAAGAGGTGGTGGCTTTTCCAATAAGGTTATCAAGCCATTATGTGGAACAATTTCAAATGTTGTCCACCTGGGGGCGCTCTCTCCCAGTCACAAACCCATCTTTGGGGAAGAAAGAGACCAGTCGTTAAAATAGAGATTAGGCCAGGTGCAGCGGCTCATGCCGGTAATCCCAGCACTTTGGGAAGCCAAGTGCAGGAGGATCACTTGAGGCCAGGAGTTGGAGACCTGGGGAACATAGCAAGACTCTTTGTTTCTACAAAAAATTTAAAAAATTAGCCGGATGTGGTGGCCCATGCCTGTAGTCCCAGCTACTCAGGAGGCTGGGAGGTAGAAGCATCACTTGAGTCCAGGAGTTTGAGCATGCAGTGAGCTGAGATCGTGCCACTGCACTCCAGCCTGGGTGACAGAGTGAGACACTGTCTCGATAAATAAATAAAATAAATAAATAAATAAATAAGGCGGCCAGGCGCGGTGGCTCATGCCTGTAATCCTAGCACTTTGGGAGGCTGAGGCGGGCTTATTACATGAGGTCGGGAGTTCAAGACCAGCCTGGCCTGGCCAACATGGTGAAACCCTGTCTCTACTAAAAACACAATAAATAAATAAATAAGACTGGGTGCAGTGGCTCATGTCTGTAATCAGCACTTTGGGAGGCCAAGGTGGGCAGATCACCTGAGGTCAGTGGTTCAAGACCTGCCTGGCCAACATGGTGAAATCTCATCTCTGCTAAAAATACAAAAAAAAAAAAAAAAAAATTAGCTGGGCATGGTTGTGCATGCCTGTGGTCCCAGCTACTTGGCAGGCTGGGGCAGGAGAATCACTTGAATCTGCAAGGTAGATCTTGCAGTGAGCCGAGATTGCACCACTGCACTCCAGCCTGGGTGACAGAGTGAGACTCCATCTCAAATAAATAAATAAATAAAAATAAAAAATAAAAAACATGGAGATGGCTCAGGTATGCCGCCGTTTCTTGTTTTCATCATGCTGAAAGGACTAGAGATAGCAAAGGAAGAGAAACAAAATCGCTTTGTATAAAAAAGGGAACTGACATGATTGCTTGTATGTGGAATTGCTGGGCAGATGGACAAGTATGCATGTCCTGAGGGTGTGTGTGGAAAGGTCTGCACATTGCCCTCCAAAGGCTGACCCCTTCCAGATGTATTTGCTGTACTCTCTGCCCGCCTCTGTTCTTGCCCCTACCTGCCTCTTTTCCAGCTCCACACCATCCCTCTCCCTCCCACTCTGTCTTCCCTCTCCTCTGCAAATGGCAGGGGTAGGGAAGCTGGAGCCAGGTGTAGCCCACACACTCTCCCAGGATGGCTCCAGCCCTTGCACCCACCTCACCTGGACTAGGGAGTGGATGGAGAAGGGCAGGAAAGCCTGGGCCTTGTTGAGGATGTTGAGAACTGTGAGAGTCACAAAGGCTTTCTCTGCATCCATAGCATTCTCGGCCACCAGAGTGTGGACAGCAAACACCACCAGTGCGACCTGGGGGGACACGTGGGGCAACAGTGAGACACGCAAGCATGGATAGGGCAGCCTGGGCAAGCTGTGGTGACTGCACGGTCCATGTGGCCCACCCGCCATGTCCGCATGTGCTTCCCTCTGTAGATCCCACTCCCAGTCCTGCTAACACATGTCCTCTCCGCAGTCATAAGCTACATAAGGCTCTCTCTAAAGACACAGCGCATTGCTAATGGTGATGAGTGTGCAGCCCCACGGCTCTAGGCGTCACTAGAACCTAGGGGAGAACCTAATGCCTCTAGGTTCCAGGCATCGGGGGACAGCAGAGTTTTTGATCTTGGTAGCCCTGTTGTTCTAGACGTGGTGGAACTTGTGATTCTAGAGTCCCTTGGAAGATGACTCTAAAGTTGCAGGCAGGAGCAGCACTTGAGGGCTCTAGGTGTTGGTGCCATTTGTGGTGCTTTTTTTTTTTTTTTTTGAGATGAAGTCTTGCTCTGTCGCCCAGGCTGGAGTACAGTGGCATGATCTCGGCTCACTGCAACCTCTGCCTCCTGGGTTCAAGTGATTCTCCTGCCTCAGACTCCCAAGTAGCTGGGATTACAGGCGCCCGCCACTGCAACCAGCTAATTTTTATATTTTTAGTAGAGACAGGGTTTCGCCATGTTGGCCAGGCTGGTCTTGAACTCCTGACCTCAGGTGATCCACCCATCTCGGCCTCCCAAAGTATTGGGACGACAGGCATGAGCCACCACACCCAGCCTATGTATCCAATTTTTTAAAACTGTGGTTTAGGAAGGTTGTTCTGACAGCAATATGAAATAAATTACAGAATGGCAGGACAAGGATCACGTCCAGTGACAGGGTGGCTATGGACATCTGCTGGCCAGGATCAGGGAAGTCACTCTGACCCAGGATTCTACCTCTGCCACCCCCCTGCATCTGTACCCTCCTCCCCACATTGGTAGAAGCCTGGAACTCTCTCTGAGAGTTCAGCAGACTTTATCAGCCACTGCCACCTTTGCTAGAATAATATGATTAATTAGTTCTTGTAGAAGACAGCAGGGACCCAGAGAGAACAGGATCCAGAATGAGTGGGTTTTGATGGACAGGGTGGTAGGATCTGGGGGGCTCCACCTACCTCACCCTGCCCCCACCCACCTCACCCTGCCCCCACCCCTGCACTCCTTCCCCAATGCTGCTCAGCATAGAGACTAGAGTGACGTCACCAGAAATGTAGACACTTGGAAGGACACCAGCAACACAGAGAAGAGGAGGCCGGAGGTCCGCAAGGCGCCCAGCTCCTGGCCTCGGATGCCCAGGACTCTGTCGAGAAAGGCTCCCTCCCAGCCATGGAACTTGATGGTCTTCGAGTTCCTGAGGATAGAGCTGGTGAGCCGTGCCCGTGAGTCCTTCTGCCTCATTTGCTCCTCCTGGGATCGGAGGGGAGAAGAGAGATGAAGACAGGGACAGTTGAGAATTCTTCCCTGCACCCTGACAGCCACCCTTCAGCAAATCCCATTCATCTCACCAAACTGCGTCCCAAACCTGTCTGCCTCTCAGCATCTCTGACCCTCACTCCTGGTCCAACCACCATCATCCTGTACCTGGACTTCTGCAGGAGTGCCCCTGGGACAGTGTGCCCCACGGAGGAAGCCTCTGATGCCTGGAGAACCGAGGCAGCCTGAGCCCACCTGGGTATGGCACCATCAGGAAGGCTACCTGGAGGTGGTTGATGCCTGAGCTACGTCTTTTTTTTTTTTTTTTACCTTTTACATTTTTTGTGGAGTTGGGGTCTCGCTATGTCGCCCAGGTTGGCCTCGAGCTCCTGGGCTCAAGTGATCCTCTGCCCTCAGCCTCCTAAAATGCTGGGATTACAGCCTGAGCTAAATCTTAAATGACCAGGAAGTGGGTGCTGAGCAGGCAGAGGATGGGGGGATGGAGCTGGAGAAGAGGGAGGGGAGGGGCTTGAGATGGGGGTGGGGGGTGGGGGCTGGGGGGTAGGGGGGTGGCGGGGGCAGCTAAAACCCAGGCACAGGGAATAGCATGACTCAGAGGACACTCGGTGTGACCAGAGGAGCATGTGGGCAGGGTCACTTGGCACTTTAAAGTCAGGCAGAGGAATTCAGGGTCTCCTGTGCTTCACCATGGGGCGGGGGGCATCATCAGAGGGGCAGCTGCCTGGAGAAGGTTTTACTTTTTGAGACCGAGTCTTGCTCTGTCGCCCAGGCTGGAGTGCAGTGGTGCGGTCTCGGCTCACTATAACCTCCGCCTCCTGGGTTCAAGCGATTCTCCTGCCTGAGCCTCCCGAGTAGCTGGGATTGTAGGCGCCCGCCACCATGCCTGGCTAAATTTTGTATTTTTTGTGGAGGCAGGGTTATGCCATGTTGGCCAGGCTGGTTTTGAACTCCTGACCTCAGGTGATCTGCCCGCCTCGGCCTCCCAAAGTGCTGGGATTACAGGTGTCAGCCACTGTGGCCGGCCTAGAATGTTTTAGAGGAGGCCACACAGGAGGCTGGAGAAACAGCCCAGGTGACAGACGGACACTGGGACAGCTGGGCCAAGAGAGGAAATAAGCTCCTTCCTTCCATCCCCCATCCCTCCCTCTCTCTTTCCCGCCTTTTCTTTCCTTCCTTCCCTATCTCCTTTCTTCCTCTTTCCTTCGCTTTCTTCCTTCCCTCTTTCCTTTTCTTTCCTTCCCTCCCTCCCCGCTTTCTTTCTTCTCTCCCTCATTCCTTCTCTTCCTCCCTCAATTCTTTCCTTCCCTCCTTCCCTCTGTCCTTCTTCCCTTTTCTTGTCTTTCCTTCCCTCCCTCCTTTTCTCTCCTTCCCCTCCCTCCTTCCTCTCCTCCTTTCCTTCTTCCCTTCCTCTCTCCTTCCCTTCTTCCCTCCCTCCTTCTTCCATAGTTCACAAACACTTACTGAGAACCTTCTGCCTGCCAAGCACTAACTAGATGCCGAGTTGGCCACAGTCAGTGGCCTGTGCTGTTGCAAACTTCCAGTTAAGGAGAACAAGGCAATCAACCCCTGTCGGGTGCTTCCTGCAGGGCCCTGTAGGATGTGGGAAGTGCTGTGGGGGGAAAAAAGCAAAAACAAACCCAGGGCAGGCAAAGGAGAGGCTGCTGCTGGGAGGAGAGGGATGGACGTGCTGTTTCCTTGCTGGAGGGTGATGAGGGAAGCCGCCCTGACTACAGGGAGGTGACGGAGGGTCTTCGGGAGTGAGGGTGATCCAGGCGGAGGGAACAGCTAAAGTGAAGGCCTGCAGGGATGTGTGAGATCTGGCAGGTTTGAGGATGGGAGATGTGCGGGGAAAGGCAGGGAAGGAGGGGAGACGGGTAGAAGGTGAGGTTGGAAGCAATGAGGCCAGCTCAGGGCGGGCCTGGTGGGCCACTGTGGGGTCTTTGGCTCAGTCTGAGGAAAATGGGGCCGCTGTGGGTCTGAGTAGAGGAGGGGTACAACGTATTTGGTTTGCATAGGTCTCCTCTGGCTGGGAGTGGAGAGAGGCTGAGGGCAGAAGCGGGGAGTGAGCCAGGGGCTTGCTGCTGTGACCTGGGTTACAGATCATGGGGTTTGGAGAGCCTATGCTGGGAAGGGTGACATTTTGGATGCATTTTGAAGGTGATGCCAAGCAAATCTGCTGACAGATGGGATGTGAGAGAAAAAGGCATTCAACTGACCCAGGGCCTGTGGCCTGAACACTGGAGGGACGGAGCCACTGTCCATTGAGACGGTAGTGGGAGGGGGTGCAGGTCTGAGTGATGGGCAGCTCACAGACGACAAGAACAAAGCCAGACCCGTGGGCTCGCACTCAGCTCTCCCCTCCCCATCTCCCACACCAGGACCTGTGGCTTCCTCCCTACTTCCTGCCTGGTCCGTCCCTTTCCCAAAAGCCAGACCTGATGGTGGTTCCTTTTCTTGGTGATGAAGAAATTCAGAGGGAGGAGGCTCAGGAAGACAGCGATGGCAGTGAGGGCGGAGGGCCCCAGGAGCTGGGGACAGAAGGGGCAGGATGTCAGGAGATCCCGAGGAGCCCAGCTCTCAGAGGCACGTGAACCAGAGCAACTCCATCTTGAATAGGGGCTGGGTAAAATGAGGCTGAGACCTACTGGGCTGCATTCCCAGACGGTTAAGGTATTGTAAGTCACAGGATGAGATAGGAGGTCGGCACAAGATACAGGTCACAAAGACCTTCCTGATAAAACAGGTTGCAGTAAAGAAGGCGGCCAAATCCCACCAAAACCAAGATGGCTACGAGAGTGACCTCCCGTCATCCTCACTGCTACACTCCACCAGCACCATGACAGTTTACAAATGCCATGGCAACATCAGGAAGTTACCCTATATGGTCTAAGAAGGAAAGGCATGAATAATCCACCACTTGTTTAGCACATCATCAAGAAATAACCATAAAAATGGGCAACCAGCAGCCCTCTGGGTTGCTCTCTCTATGGAGTAGCCATTCTTTTAGATCTTTACTTTACTAAAAAACTTGCTTTTGGCCGGGCACGGTGGATCATGCCTGTAATCCCAGCACTTTGGGAGGCCGGAGGCGGGCGGATCACCTGAGGTCAGGAGTTCGAGACCAGCCTGGCCAACATAGTGAAACACAGTCTCTACTAAAAATATAAAAACTAGCCAGGTGTGGTGGTGGGCACCTGTGATCTCAGCTACTCGAGAGGCTGAGGCAGGAGAATAGCTTGAACCCGGGAGGCGGAGCTTACAGTGAGCCACACTCGCACCACTGCACTCCAGCCTGGGCGGCAGAGTGAGACTCCATCTCAAAAAACAAACAAACAAACACTTGCTTTCACTTTATGGACTCGCCCTGAATTCTTTCTTGCATGAGATCCAAGAACCCTCTCTTGGGATCTGGATCAGGACCCCTTTTCTGTAACATAGCTGCAGATCCTGAAGGTGGTCAGACTTGGGTCCTAAAATGGGGATGTCAGGGAATCTGATAAGGGCAGCCACCAGGTCCCAGGGATCTGTGCTCATGGGGTCTGCTGTGTCAGGAGATGCCTGCTGAAGGTGGGGTCCTTCAATGTCAGGGAGGGAAACAGCCCTCTTACACAATAGGGAGAGAGTTATATTCAAGACAGATTGTGCACACACACGAGTGGGACTGGGGGGTGTTCCCAGCCACAACAGTAAAGTTGAGACCTATGGAATCAGGACCTGGTTCAAATCCTGACCCTGAGAGTTTTGAGTGTGGCCTTGGGGCAAGTCACCTCCCTCAGGTGCAATTCTCTTGTCTGCAAAATGGGAATAGAGTTGTTCTCATTGGGCATTTTCTCTTATTGCGTTTAATTATTTTCCTAATCTTCATTTCATCCCTCGCAAGGGTTGTCAGATTTAGTAAATCATCATACAGAATGCCCAGTTACATTTGAAGATAAAGAGTGAATAAGGTTTTAGTCTAAGTCTCGTGAAATATTTGGGACATACACTGAGAAATTCTTCCGTTTGTCTGAAACTCACACTTCATTGAATGTCCTGTGTTTCTCTGGCAACCCTGCTCCCCCACCAACGTGGTGATTTTGGGATAGTTATCTTCCCCCTCTCAGCTTTGGTTTCTAGATCTGGAAAATGTGGAAGTCGGGGGTAGAATAAATGATTTTTAAGTTGCTGTGACTTTCTGAGATTTCTGCACAGGTTATTTGGATCCATTCTCTTGACAAGCCCCACCCCAACTCCAGTCTGTGTGCCTCAGTTTCCCGTCTCAGTCCTTAGGAACACTATGTTTATTTATTTATTTATTTATTTAGAGATGGATTCCTGTTCTGTGACCCAGGCTGGAGTGGAGTCTCATGATCTTGGCTCACTGCAACCTCTGCTTCCCAAGCGATTCTCCTGTCTCAGCCTCCTGAGTAGCTGGGATTACAGGCGTGTGTCACTCGGCTAATTTTTGTATTTTTAGTAGAGATGGGGTTTCACCACGTTGCCCAGGCTGGTCGCGAACTCCTGGCCTCAAGTGATCCACCCACCTCAGCCTCCCAAAGTGCTGATATTACAGGTTTGAGCCACCCCACCTGGCCTGGGAACACTATTTTCTAACCTTGGGCCAGTTTGTTTCATTTATGCGGCAATGGCGCTACCTACTGGCTCAATGGAGAAGTGCGCAGAGGGTAAACACCAGCCCACAACAGGGCTTAGAAAAACACTCAAGGAATGTGAGCAGAAGATGAACATCTCTGTCTGGGGGGAAAATGGTATCATTAAACTGTAGCAACCTCAGTGTCCACTCCTCCTTCACCAAGACCTCACGGTGATGTTAGGAACTGTCTACCAAGAGGCAGGAAAAGTACACAAGCGAAGTAACATGGTGCATTATCTATGGATATCTTGTTGGTCTCATCTAATTTTTTTTTTTTTTTTTTTTTTTTTTTTTAGAAGGAGTCTCACTCTGTCGTCCAGGCTGCGGTGCAGTGATGTGATCTCAGCTCACTGCAACCTCCACCTCCCGGGTTCAAGTGATTCTCCTGCCTCAGCCTCCCTAGTAGCTGGGATTACAGGCACATGCCACCATGCCCAGCTAATTTTTATATTTTCAGTAGAGACGGGGTTTTGCCATGTTGGCCAGGCTGGTCTTGAACTCCTGACCTCAAGTGTTCTGCCGGCCTTGACCTCCCAAAGTGCTGGGATTACAGGCGTGAGCCACTGTGCCCCGCCTGGTCTCATCTGATTTTTAGCAACGGTGGGGTCAACCTGATTAATTGCCCTGAATTTTCCCGTGTTCTTCCTCTCTCCCTCTCTTTCTTCCTAATGATGACATTTATGTACTGCACATGAAGCCCTGTCTGAGTGCCTTATGTTGTAATTGCTAAGCACCTGCCTATTGTTTGCAAGGCCCTGGAATACAAGGTGAAGACACTGGAAAAAGTCCTGGCCCCTAGCCCTAGCAAAAACAATCATATGCATGAGCATTCGAGTTTTTTTTGGAATATTCAGCAATTACAATCAAAATGCCATTAACAGTTTTTACAAGGCCAGGCACAGTGGCTCATGCCCGTAATCCCAGCACTTTGGGAGGCTGAGGTGGGCAGATCACCTGAGGTCAGGAGTTCAGGACCAGCCCAGCCAACATGGTGAAACCCAGTTTCTACTAAAAATACAAAAATTAGCCAGATGTCTTGGTGCACGCCTGTAATCCCAGCTACTCAGGAGGCTGAGGCTGGATAATTGCTTGAACCTGGGAGGTGGAGGTTGCAGTGAGCCGAAGTTGTGCCATTGCACCAAAGCCTGGGCAACACAGTGAGACTCTGTCTCAAAAAAAAAAAAATCAAAAGGATACTATTTCATGACATATGAAAATGATATGCACTTCAAATGTCAGCATCCATAAATAGAGTTTTATTGGAGGAATACCATGCCTGTTTGCTTAGTAAGGTCTACAGCCACTTCTGCACTCCAAGGGCAGAGATGAATATTTGCAGAAGAGATGGTGTGGCCTCCAGTGTAAAAAGCATCTACTGTCTTATCCTTTATGGAAAAGTAACTAATGATAATATTACAAATACCTACAGGGTGCAGTTGTGTGCCCGGCACCCTTTTAAGTGCTTTCTACATATGGGCTGGTTTTATGCCTCAGCCCCTCTGGGGCAGGAGTGCTACTGTTAATTATGATCCTCACGTTGGAGACAAGAACAGGAGGCACAGAGAGAGTAGGTTCCTTGCACACGGATTCACAACTGGTAAGTGGTCAGAAGCAGGATTTGAGCCTAGGCAGTTCCCGATACAGAGTCTAATTTTATTTTTATTTTTATTTATTTGTTGGAGACAGAGTCTCACTCTGTCACCCAGGCTGGAGTGCAGTGGCATTATCTCAGCTCACTGCAACTTCCACCTCCAAGGCTCAAGCGATTCTCCTGCCTCAGCCTCCTGAGTGGATGGGGTTATAGGCACCCACCACTATGCCCGGCTAATTTTTGTATCTTTCAGCAGAGACGGGGTTGGCCAGGCTGGTCTGGAACTCCTGGCCTCAAGTGATCCACCCATCTCAGCCCCCCAATTGCTGAGATTATAGGCATGAGCCACTGTGCCTGGCCCAGAGTCTGATTTTAATTTAAAAAAAGAAAATCCTATACCACAACGTTAAAGGAATGAAGTTGGAAAGTAAATGTTTTGTTTGTTTTGTTTGGTTGTTTCCTGATGGCTACTTTGTGTTTTTTGAACACTAAGTAGCAATTTTTCCCCCTAAAATGTTCTCCTCTTGTGTTTTGTGGACAGTGGCTATGGTGGTGCCCCAGGGTTACTGGTAACTTCAAAACATGGTTAACTTGCCTACTGGGTACCCTAATAGCACATGGGGAAGTATCAACGTCATCGTCATCATCATCTTTCTACAGAGGAAACTGAGGCCCAGAGACGGTGAACTTCCTGCCCAAGGTCAAGTGAAGGTCATCCTTATTGAGGGCTTTTCCCATCATATCAGACAATAGTAGGCAAATTGAGACAGGATTGGAGGAGGAGGAGAAGGAGGAGATGGGGGTGGAAGGGGAGGAGAAAAAGGAGGAGAGGAAGAAGAAAGGGAAGAGAAGGAGAGGGAAGAGGAGAGGGAAGAGGAGAGGGAAGAGGAGAGGGAAGAGGAGAGGGAAGAGGAGAGGGAAGAGGAGAGGGAAGAGGAGAGGGAAGAGGAGAGGGAAGAGAGGGAGGATGGTAGAGGAGAAGAGGGGAGAAGGGAAGAAGTGGGAGGGAAGATGACAGGGAGCAGAAAGGAAGAAGAAGGTGGAACAGGAGAGAGGAAGAGGAGGAGGAGGGGGAAGGAGGAAAAGGAAGGGGTGCAGGAAGAGGAGGGGGTGCGTGGGCAGAAGGTGGGAGAGATGCAGGAGGAGGGAGGGTGCAGGGAGGGGTGCAAGAGGAGGGGGGCAGGAGGAGGAGGCTGGGGCAGGGGGAGAGGGGAGGAAGCCTTATAAGCTTCTACACCAGGAATGGAATCCAGGGTGATGAGGGCAGAACAAGGGTAAAACCTTTCATGTGCCTCTCTGACACCAACCTGGTTCTCCCACAGCCTCAGACTTGCCCTAACCCTGGGGTCACAGTGGACCTCTTCCAGCCTCTTGAATGCTAAGTCAGGAGGGGGAAGGGTGGGAGAGGGGAGGAGGAGGGGGAGAAGGAGGGGTGGGGGACTCCATTCAAATCCCGTCTTCCTCCTCTCGCATACCTGCCAGAGATAGACGAAGCAGACCACGATCCAGACGAGAGGCAGCCACAGCCCGTTGAGGTAGAGGATGCTCTCGGTCAGCCGCTGCACGTCCACGGACACCAGGTTGACCACATCACCCACCGCACTGGCCTTTCTGGAGCCACTGGACAGAGCCAGGACTTGGCGGGTGGGCAGAAGAAGAGAAGTAAAGTGGGGAGGCCGGGGCAGAGGGATGCCCCAGGTGGCTTCTCCACCCACTGAGCCCCACTTCACGCGTCTGCGAGGTGGGTGAGTAAAGTCTCTTAGGCCAACCTCTCAGGGCTCTTTGAGGATCCACAGAGATGACAAAAATGAAAATCCCCCAAGATCCCTAAAGCACGGGAGGCATAATAATGAATAACATGCACGAAAACACCAGATTAACACAGATAACGGTGGTCATCTGCCCAGTGCTCACCATGTCGCAGGCACTGTGCTAAATGAACAGCCTTATCCTTCCCCGGGGTGCTCACAGCCATGAATGGTACCAAGCAGGCACTACCATATTCATTCCCTCTAATGCCAGGCCAGGTGCAGTGGCCTCTGCCTGTAATCCCACCACTCTGGGAGGCTGAGGTGGGAGGATTGCTTGATCCCAGGAGTTCGAAACCGGCCCGGGCAACATAGTAAGACCCAAGCTCTACAAAATACTTTAAAAAATTAGCCAGGGGGCCGGGTGCGGTGCCTCACGCCTGTAATCCCAGCACTCTGGGAGGCCGAGGTGGACAGATCACCTGAGGTCAGGAGGTGGAGACCAGCCTGGCCAACATGGTGAAACCCTGTCTCTACCAAAAATACAAAAATTAGCCAGGCATGGTGGCAGGCACCTGTAATCCCAGCTACTTGGGAGGCTGAGGCAAGAGAATCGCTTAAACCCAGGAGGCAGAGGTTGCAGTGAGCCCAGATCAAGCCATTGCATTCCAGTCTGGGCAACAAGAGCAAAATCCATTTCAGGGGGGGAAAAAAAGAAAAAATTAGCCAGGCATGGTTGTGGTGTGCCTGTGGTCCCAGCTAGCTACTGGGGAGGCTGAGGTGGGAGGATTAATTGAGTACAGGAGGTTGAGGCTGCAGTGAGCCATGTTGGTGCCACTGCACTCTAGCCTGGGCAACAGAGCAAGACCCTGTCTTTAAAAAAAATTCTATGGATAAATTGCTCTCTATTATTCTCTCACCAAGGAAAATACCACTTCCAGTTAAATTAAGACATGTAAGAGACATCTCGATTTTGGAAGTATTAGAGTGAAAAAAAAATGTGAGACTAGAATCAATGAAATGAACATTTACTAACCCCATTCTATGGCTAAAGAAACCGAGGCAGAGAGAAGTTGAGCAACTTGCCCAAAGTCACAGCCCTTGTAAGCGCCTACACAAGGAATGGAATTCAGGGTGACGAAGGCATGACAAGGGTGAGACCTTTCACATGCTTCTGTGACACCAACCTGGTTCTCTGGCAGCCTCACATCTGCCTTAACCCTGGGGTCACAGTGGACCTCTTCCAGCCTGTTGAATGCTAAATTCCACATGCAGCCCTCCCTTTGTGACTGCGTGAGGGAGTGAAGAAGTGATCCAGGAATGACTGGACATAGAAATTCTCCACTTAGCAAGTCTTTGAAGAGTGCCCACTGTGTGACTCACACTGAGCTGGGAACTGAAAATACAGCTGTGAACAACAGAGATGAGGCTTGCTCTCCCGGGACTGGAGTTTGAGGTGGGGAACAAGGCTCTATAATAAAGATTTATATAACTGGCCGGGCACAGTGGCTCACACCTGTAATCCCAGCACTTTGGGAGGCTGAGGCGGGTGGATTGCTTGAGGCCGGGAGTTCGAGATCAGCCTGGCCAATATGGCAAAACCCCATCTCTAGTAAAAATACAAAAATTAACTGGGCATGCTGGTGGGCGCCTGTAATCCCAGCTACTTGGGAGGGTGAGGCAGGACAATTGCTGGAACCCAGGAGGCAGAGGTTGCAGTGAGCCAAGATTGCACCACTGCACTACAGCCTGGGTGACAGAGTGAGACTCTGTCTCAAAAAAAATAAGACAAAACAAAAACATTTCTATAACTCATGCTTTAATGGCAGTTATGATGAGTAACATAAAAAAGTAGCCCAGGCTGAGCGCGTTGGCTCATGTCTGTAATCCCAGCACTTTGGGAGGCTGAGGTGGGTGGATCACCTGAGGTCAGGAGTTCGATACCAGCTTGGCCAACATGGTGAAACCCTGTCTACTAAAAATACAAAATTAGCCGGGCATGGTGGCGCACACCTGTAATCCCAGCTACTCAGGAAGCTGAGACAGGAGAATCACTTGAACCCAGGGGGCGGAGGTTGTAGTGAGCCGAGACTGTGCCACTGCACTCCAGCCTGGGCAACAAGAGGGAAACTCTGTCAGAAAAAAAAAAAAAAAGCCCAGAGGTTAGAGAGGAGGGATCTGATCTCATCAGGAGATCAAAGAAGGCCTCCTGGCGGGTGGGTGGGGAATAGGAAGATCAATGCCTGCTCACCAGGCGGCCTTCCTCTTAGGCTCAAGGAAATGTGGACTCTCAAGACAGGATAGGGCACACCCAGCTCTGGCATGCTCAGGGGAACAGGAGCCTGGGACGCAGCACTCTGGCAGGACAGCATCAAGAGCTGCCTTCTCGGCCACCTAGGAGCTGTCCCCTCTGTCCCCTCCTCCCCTAGGTGACAGCTCAGGTGTCAGGGAATGACACTTACATGGGACGGGACCTGCCCTGGCTCAGATGCTCCATACCCCACAGGAGCCAATAGCTCTTGGGGCAGCAGTCCAGGGACTTAGCTCCCAGAGTCCCGGGAAGGGACAAGAGCCACTGCACAGAGAGAAGTCTAAAGCTATGGCCTCCAACCAGGTATTCACAGTCAATGGACAGAACTTCCAGCCCAGATGCAATTTGGGTTTTTTTGTTTTGTTTTGTTTTTCTTCTGAGACGAGGTCTCGCTCTCTTACCCAGGCTGCGCTGTAGTGGCATGATCTCAGTTCACTGCAACCTCCACCTCCCGGGTTCAAGCGATTCTCCTGTGTCAGCTTCCCGAGTAGCTGGAATTACAGGCACACGCCACCATGCCTGGCTAATTTTTGTATTTTTAGTAGAGACGGGGTTTCGCCATGTTGGCCAGGCTGGTCTTGAACTCCTGACCTCAAGTGATCCGCCTGTCTCAGCCTCCCAAATTGCTGGAATTACAGGCGTGCACCACTGTGCCCAGCCTAGGGGTCATTTTTACCTCAAGCAGTATTGTCTGGGAACACAGCTGACAGGCCACCTTATCAGAAGGTTAATCCTTTATCCTCAAGGGGGAATGAGTGGAAGTTAAAATCAGGCTCAAAAATTAAAATTAGATTAGGGGGAGTAGAAGTGGTGCCTAGGCAGTGAGAACAGCTGCAAAGGCCCCAGGGTGGGTGGGGGCCTGGAGTGTTTGAGGAACTGAAAGGAGACCTGTGTGGCTGGAGGAGAGTGAGCATGGGAGGAGGTGACGGGATGAGGTCAGAGACACCCTAGGGACAGATCACACAAGACCTTACAGGAATAACTAAGGAGCTGAGACAGATCACTTGAGGCTAGGAGTTCGAGACCAGCCTGACCAACATGGCAAAACCTTGTCTCTACCAAAAATATAAAAATTAGCTGGGCGTGGTGACACGTGTCTATAGTCCCAGTTACTCAGGAGGCTGAGGCAGGAGAATCACTTGAACCCGGGAGGCGGAGGTTGCAGTGAGCCGAGATCGCACCACTGCACTCCAGCCTGGGTGACAGAGCAAGACTCCGTCTCAAAAAAATAAATACATATAATACAGAGAAATAACTAAGGAAGTGAGAATGTATGGTGAGTGACTCTAATAAGCAAGGACTGAATGCGTTCTCAGCTGCTGATAACATTACTGCCTGCTCAGTGATACTGCTTTTCCTGGCTGGGAAGACCTGCCCTTGTCCCCCAGGGCTCACCTTTCTGTACACCAGGCCAGTGATGGCCGACCGCAGCCTCATCTGCAGCACCTTGAGCCTGTACATGTTCTGCTGCTCAAACAGCGTTTGCAGGCAGGCCGAGAGGAACATCAGCACGGCGAGGAGGTAGCCCTTCCAGGCTGGAGGCTTGGGATCACCAATAAACTCCAGGAAAAGGCTTGCAGGGGAAGGAGGGAGAAGGTACAGCTGGTGAGAGGAGGTGCCTAAGGGTGTTGCCTTTGCCCAAACCAGTCCAGATGTGGAGGATCAGTCGGCCCAAACTAGTCCAGGTGTGGAGGATCAGTCAGGTTTTTTTTGCAATAATGGTCTCCGTTATTTCCCCCACTGTCCATACTCCTTTTCAATCTGACTGCAGCTCCTCAAGATCAAGAGGTGGAGTTTTTGTTCCCACTTGTTATAGGCTAAATTGTGTCCTCACAAACTTTATATGTTGAAGCCCCGACCCCCAGTACCTCTGAATGTGACTGTATTTGGAAATAGGGCCTTTAAAGAGGCAATGAAGTTAAAATGAGGTCATTAGGCTGGGCCCTAATCCAATCTGACTGGGGTCCTTTTAAGAAGAGGAAATGTAGACACACAAGGAGACACCAGGGGGCGCAAACAGAGGAAAGACCATATGGGGACACAGGGAGGAGGTGGCCAACTGCAAGCCAAGGACAGAGGCCTCAGATGGAACCACCTTGCAGATACTAATCTCGAACTTCCAGCTTCGAGAATCATGATAAAATACATTTCTGTTGTTCAAGCCACTCAGTCTCAGTCTGTGATGCTTTGTTATGTCAGCTGAGCAGACACCACCTGAATCTGGGCTGGCTACAAAACCAGCTTTGGCCAACAGAGTACAGTGGAGGTAAAGCCATGCTGGCTCTGAGCCTAGGCCTCAAGAGAAAATGTGGTTTTTGGTCTATTTCTTAGAACCCTCCCAAGCAGCCACATGAACAAGTCTGAGCTAGCCTTTTGGAGGATGGGGACCCACATGGAGCAGAGACAGCCATCCCAGTCTCAGATACACAACTGCAGGCACATGAGAAAACCCAGCCAAGAAAAGAAGAACCACCCAGCTGAGCCCAGCCCACATTACTGACCCACATTACCATGAACTAAATAAAAGAATGTTTGTCATTTTAAGCCACTCACTTTTGGGGCATTTTACAGCAAAAACTAATTGATGCAGTCAGGTAAGAGCTTGCTTATTTGCCCTTCTGGGGGTCAGTCACTTTCTCACTAATCCATTTCCCTTCCTCAGTATCCTTCTCACCCACCATCCAGTGTCCCGGGCACCAGATGTATAGGCAAAGGTGGGAGAGCTGAAGCCCCCTGGCCCTGGAAGGATGACACTAAGAGACCACCCACCTTAGCAGGGCACTTGAGGTCTGGGACTCACCTGAGCAGCTTGGGGACAGTGAACCTGAAGACATCACTGATGACGAGGCTGAGGGTCTCCAGGAGGAAGGTAGAATGGAACACCTGCCAGATGGCCTTCAGCAGTGGGCCCCACTGGCTCCCTTCTTGCCGTAGGAAGGGCTCGGTCTCTGGAGCCTCCATGCCACTGCCGCCTTTCCTTTTAAATGCTATTGCCTTGTTGTGCCTGAGGGGAAGGGAGAGATTAGCTCTGGGTCCCATTTTATACTCTCAGCCGCCAGCGGCAGGGCCAGGCATTAAAGGGTTGTTTTCCCAACAGTGGAGATGGGTGGGTGTGGATCTAGCCTGGCTCCCTCACCTGTTCCTCCTTATCACCCTGAGTACCCACTTAAGAGACAATCATGGGAGTTGGGGGGCAGGGCAGGAGGGCACTCTGAGGCCTCTTAGATGGCCATGGGAAAGCACACCTGTTGAGCACCTACTATGTGCCAGGCACTCCCCAGTCATCCTAAGACCGCCTGAGAAGCCAGGTGTTGTT
This sequence comes from Pan paniscus, assembly GCF_029289425.2. Lineage (NCBI taxonomy): Eukaryota > Metazoa > Chordata > Mammalia > Primates > Hominidae > Pan > Pan paniscus. The sequence goes on along the minus strand of NC_073267.2, from coordinate 36,781,103 downwards.
CCCATTTCACAGATGAGAAAACTGGGGCTCAGAGAAGCGAACTTGCCCAAGGGCACACAGCTGAGAAGTAAAAGAACTGGAATTTGATTCCAGCTCTCTGCCTCCAGAGCCCATGCACTTTTCTTTTTTCTTTTTCTTTTTCTTTTTTTTTTTGAGACAAAGTCTTGCTCTGTCGCCCAGGCTGGAGTGCAGTGGTGTGATCTCAGCTCACTGCAACCTCCACCTCCCAGTTCAAGTGATTCTCCCACCTCAGCCTCTCGAGTAGCTGGGATTACAGGCAAGTGCCACCATACCCAGCTAATTTTTGTATTTTCAGTAGAGAAGGGGTTATGCCATGTTGGCCAGGTTGGTTTTGAACTCCTGACCTGAGGTGATCTGCTCACCTCGGCCTCCCAAAGTGCTGGGATTACAGATGTGAGCCACCACACCTGGCCTCTCATGTACTTTTCAACCTATCATGTTGTCAACCTGGAGGAAGAACAGCACCCCGTCCCCAACACACACAATCAGCCAGCCCTTAGGTGGTTTTGAACTGGTGGAGAATCACGGCTGATGGGCATGGGGCATGGGGCATGGGGCCTGGTGCTCTAGCTCTGGGTGAAAGTGCAGACAGAAGCTCAGGCTGCCTCAAACTAATAAGATCCCCAGCCTTTGGCTATAACCGGGGGCCACAGAGAAGAGCTAAGGTGAGGGAGGGAGAGGAGGAGATGGGGGAGGCCCGAGGGCCCCTGTGAGGCAGGTCAGAAGCCCTGGGCCAGAAAGGAGAGGCTGGGGCGATGCAGCTGCTGACAGTCCGGTTGCTGTGTGGTCCTGGGCGGGGACACTGCTCCTCTCTCTGTGTGTGAGAGGATGGGTGTGGTCCCCCGCTGAGTCCCCTGTGGCTCTGACAACCTATAAGGTTATCAGTAATTTCTTTTTCTTTTTTTTCTTTTTTTTTGAGACGGAGTTTCGCTCTTGTCGCCCAGGCTGGAGTGCAGTGTAGCAATCTCGGCTCACCGCAACCTCCGCCTCCTGGGTTCAAGCAATTCTCCTGCCTCAGCCTCCCAAGGAGCTGGGATTATAGGCACACACCACCATGCCTGGCTAATTTTTGTATTTTTGGTAGAGACAGGGTTTCACAATGTTAGCCAGGCTGGTCTTAAACTCCTGACCTAGGTGATCCACCTGCCTCGGCCTCCCAAAGTGCTGGGATTACAGGTGTGAGCCACAATGCCTGGCCACTTATCAGTAATTTCAATCCCCATTACAGATCTGTGACCCGGGGCCACGTGCTGGGATCAGCTCTTTACACGAAGGAGCTCACTGACTCCCCTGGATCCCCTTGCCAGGTGAGCATTATTAGGTTCTCCATTTTACAGAAGGGGAAGCTGAGGCTCTGAGAGATGGCGACAGCCACCCGAGGTCACACAGCAAGGGCAGAGCAGGGATTTGAGCCTAGATCTTGATTTATGGTTCGTAGAGGGTTTCTTGTGCACTAAGGACCCCCAACCTCACCATAATAAAATAATAATAAAAAAAGAAGCATAAGAAAAAACCTCTGGTGAGCTCAGGTGGCCAGACCCTTCAAGGCCAAGGTCTCTGTCCCACATTATTGGTCTGATCTGGTGTTTGGTTTGGCATCTATGGAGGGTTGTGGTTCAGCTCTGTTACTGAGTGGGTGTGGCCTGCTGCTCACAACTATTTTGGCATTTGGATCTCAAAGCCAAGAAGATGCCCCTTCCATACAGAGAGCATCCCTGCCCACCCTTTCCTGTTTGATCCTGCCATTTAATTCATTGCCTTCACAGCCATGCCCATGGCTCCAACCCTCTCTTTGTCTCGTTAGAACCCCAGGTGGGTAGACTTTGTCTGTGTTTTCCACCAAGATGTACCTAGTATAGAGTCCAGCTCCTGCACACAGTGGGAGCTCAATAAACACTTGTCAAATGAATGGGAAAAACAGATTGAGGGATGTGTGCAAAGGGCCTAATAAGAATGCCCCCCGCACATGCTGTTATAAAAATTTATAGAAGGAAGGAAGGAGCTTGGCTGGGTGGACAGAACTTGGCTTTGGAGCCAGGAGACTGTGGTTCCAATGCCTGCTCTGTCTCCTCTCCTCTGAGCCTTAGTGTTTCCATCTGCAAAATGGGGTCGGGGAAGAGTTGACTGGAAAGTTTTCTTTCTGGCTGAGGTTTTGCTCAGTTCTATTTGAGCTGTTTGCCCCAGAGAGTCAGTGTGTTCAGCCTGCAGGCTCCATAGCAAGTGTTTTCCTCTCCTGCAGGTCTCACCTCCCATCAAGGAAGATGTCCAGATTGCTGTCTGACGTCTGGTCTCTGGACTGAAGGCCATTTAGTGCAGATCTCACAAATGATGGTGGGGCAAGGCAGGGGGTATGCATGAGTGGCATGGGCAAGGTGTGAGTTGGGGGATACAAAAGGGAGTGGTGGAGGCCGGGCACGGTGGCTCACACCTGTAATCCCAGTACTTTGGGAGGCCAAGGCGGGCGAATCACCTGAGGTCAGGAGTTCAGGGCCAGTCTGATAGCCTGAGCAACATGGAGAAACCCCGCCTCTAATAAAAAATACAAAAATTAGTGAAGCCGACTTGACCAGCAGGTGGCTGTTGTGTGGCCTCTCAGGAGGATGCCCTCTCCCTTCCCCCAGTGGTTGCAAAATACTTCAGAAAGAAAACCAAAGTTCTCTGTGGGTGCAGTCGGTTGTTTCAGAAGCTGACGGAGCCTGGTCTTTGTATAACCCCATCTTTCCCCTTTCTTTCTGTCAACTGTTTATGGGAGGATTCGCAAACTGTTCTGGAGAATGTTTCTACCCTTTAGTTCTAGTGTTGGGTGACCTGTAATTTTCATGTTGGCTGGGGATGCCAGGAGTTGGCAGAGGCTCCTTCCAGAGCCCCTGTGGACTGGATTCTGCCACTTCCATAAAATCATTTAAAAGTAGAGGGTGAGTCAGGTGCAGTAGCTCACATCTGTAATCCCAGCACCTTGAGAGGCCAAGGCAGGCAGATCCCCTGAGGTCAGGAGTTCAAGATCACCCTGGCCAACATGGTGAGACCCTGTCTCTACTAAAAAATTTAAAAATGAGCTAGATGTGGTGGCACATGCCTGTGGTCCCAGCTACTCAGAAGGCTGAGGCAGGAGAATCGCTTGAATCCAGGAGGTGGAGGTTGCAGTGAGCCGAGATCATACCACTGCACTCTAGCCTGGGTGACAGAGCGAGACTCTTGTCTCAAAAAACAAACCAACCAACCAACCCAGTGAAGGGGGTCCAGCAAGCCATGCCTGGGGTGAGAGAGAACTGATGTTTTGGTTCTCTCACACTACTTATTCTGTTTGGAAAAACACATGCCCTTCCTTTGTGGGAACAGCCCCTACCCACTTCTGTGGCTCTGAAGGGACCACCAGTCATGGCACCAGCCCCCTGGGCATGGGATTGGCCCCTGACAGGCACATAACTTGAGCCGGGCCAATTAGAGGCCTTCCTTGGGATTTACTATATGGACGTTAGGAGAGAGATGCTCTCTCATTCTGCTGGAGTTTGCTGAACTTGCATGGGAAGGGATAGGCCTTATGGAGAGACCAACACATAGATAATAGTTGGGATGGGAGATGAAAGGAGAGAATCCTGACATCATTTGAGTCCCCTGATCCAGCAACACCTGAGGCTAGATCCTCTTAGCTGTGTGAACCTATAGTATCAATCTCTCTCTCCTCTGTCTCTCTTAATGTGTGGGATTCAGCCATCTGCAACAACTACCACAAAATCCCGGAGTATGCAGGGAACTTCCCACAGAGCTAACTTCCTTTTTTGTTCTGTCTCCTGAAACACCAAGGTCTGGTGAGATTAAGCAACGTGTCCAAGGTCATCGCTATTTGAAGGCAGGGCAGCATTTAACCCAATTTTATCTAATCCTATGCAGGCTCATTTATCTAGACCAGAGTTTCTCAAATGAGGCATCCCAGGCTCTAAGGGCTGCAGAGAAGTTTCCAGAGATGCCACTGAGGGCAGGAGTGGACAGAGTGGATAACTCCAAAGATCTTAACACCCTCTGGATGACTAACAGTGCTTGAGCACTTCCCATTTGCAAGACATTTGCAAGTTCTTTTCCATAAATCATCTTTTTTTTCATCCCCATAAGCTATGAGCTGGGGCTAATGACATCCCCACTGAACAGATGAGAAAACTGAGGCCCAGGAAAGGAATTGCTCAGGTTATATAGTAAGTGAGCAGCTGCTTGTTTGTTGAGTCACCTCCCAACCCTCCACCCCGGCCTTAAAATACCTCTTCTGTTTGCTGCCTGTCATTCTGCCATTTCTCCATTCCCCATTTGTAGGAACCTGTGATGCGTTCTGGGAGGAACCATATCTTAGCCTGATACTACTTAGTGGGATCAGCTGGAAGGCAAGGTGGGGAGGCGGCAGTGCAGCCAGAGTAGCGTTGGGGGCTGGACTGGGGGTCAAATGATGAGGTTTTTTTTGTTTTTGTTTTTGTTTTTGTCTTGTTTGTTTTTTTTTGATACGGAGTCTGGCCCTGTCACTCAGGCTGGAGTGCAATGGTTACATCTCCACTCACTGCAACCTCTGCCTCCTGGGTTCAAACGATTCTCCTGCCTCAGCCTCCTGCGTAGCTGGGATTATAGGTGCCTACCACCACGCCCAGCTAATTTTTGTATTTTTAGCAGAGATGGGGTTTCACTATGTTGGCCAGATTGGTCTTGAACTCCTGACCTTGTGATCCGCCTGCCTCGGCCTCTCACAATGCCGGGATTACAGGCGTGAGCCACCGCACCCGGCCAATGATGAGCTTTTCTGAAGAAGCATCAGGTGAGTTCTTGACCTCCACCCACTTACCTCCGGGCTGCACTGCGGTTCCTCATCCACTCCTTTTCAAGCCGGGAAACAAGTTCTTCTGAGGAGTTTTCTCTCACAAGCGACCAGAAGTCTTTTGGTCTCAGTGGCCTCCTGTATCCCCTCCAGACCAGGCTGCAAAAGAGGGGCACCAGGGAAAGCTTTTCCTGCCATTCACCCCTGCAGGATCCTGGCCAGGCAAGTAGCTGTGTGACCCTGGGTAAGTCACTTTACCTCTCTGTACCTCTACTGGCCCCTGGGTAAAAAGAAAGCAATTCACTAACCCCACCTAATGTCTGCAGGGCATTTCTCGTTTCACAAAGATTGTCTCATTAATTCTTACATGAACCCATAAGGTAGGTTATTATTGTTTGTTTGAGATGGAGTCTTGTTCTGTCTCCCAGGCTGGAGTGCAGTGGTGCAATCTCGGCTCACTGCAACCTCCACCTCCCAGGTTCAAGCGATTCTCCCACCTCAGCCTCCTGAGTAGCTGGGATTACAGGCACCCACCACCATACCCAGCTAATTTTTGTATTTTTTGTAGAGATGGAGTTTCACCATGTTGGCCAGGCTGGTCTTGAACTCCTGACCTCAGGTGATCCACCTGCCTCAGCCTCCCAAAGTGCTGGGATTACAGGCATAAGCCACCACACCCAGCCTGTAAATTAATAGTTTATAATTGTATAAATGTATGAGTATATTATTATAGATCTATTTTACAGATGGGGAAGGAAATAGAAGTGCAGAGACATTCAGAGGCTAAACCAAGGGATAGCCCTTGGCAAGGGAAAGAGACATTTCCCTGGGAATCAGAAGTCCGTTGACCAAAACTATCATTGTAGAAGAAGCTTGAACTCCTCCCTCAGCTTTTTTTTTAAATTATTATTATTATTTTTTGAGACGGAGTCTCACTCTGTTGCCTAGGCTGGAGTGCACTGACGTGATCTGGGCTCACTGCAACCTCCGCCTCCCTGGCTCAAGCGATTCTTACGCCTCAGCCTTCTGAGTAGTTGAAATTACAAGCCACCATCACACCTGGCTAATTTTTGTGTTTTTAGGTGGTGTATCACCATGTTGGCCAGGCTGGTCTCGACCTACTGGCCTCAAGCAATCCTCCCACCTCAGCCTCCCAAAGTGCTAGGACTACAGGCGTAAGCTACCACCCCTGGCTAATTTTTTTGTTTATAGTAGAGATGGGATTTCGCCATGTTGGCCAGGCTGGTCTCGAACTCCCGGCCTCAAGTGATCTGTCGGGGTTGGCCTTCCAAAGTGTTTGGATTATGGGTGTGAGCCACTGTGCCTGGCCTCAGGTCTCTTTAATCTTTCTGATGACACCAGCCAGAAGGTCTTGCCTGGTTCTGGTCTCTGACTCTTCTCTAAGCCTTACCAAGTTCCCTTTTCTTTTTTATTTCTATTCTTTTTATTTTTTTGAGATGGAATCTCACTCTGTTGCCCAGGCTGGAGTGCACTGGTGTGATCTCGGCTCACCACAACCTCCACCTCCTGGGTTCAAGTGATTCTCCTGCCTCAGCCTCCTGAGTGACTGGGATTGCAGGCTCCCACCACCACACCTGGCTAATTTTTATATTTTTAGTAGAGATGGGGTTTCACCATGTTGGTCAGGCTGGTCTCGAACTCCTGACCTCAGGTGATCCACCTGCCTCAGCCTCCCAAGGTGTTGGGATTATAGGCGTGAGCCACTGCGCCAGGCCACCAAGTTCCCTTTTCTAATGCAGAGCCAACTTGGGGAAGCAACCGTTCTGACATAGAAATTATTAATGTGGCTTGATTTTCCCTGAAATTGTTTTTGGAGTTCTCCTATATGGAAAGTGATGCTATAGATTTTTCCTATTTTAGCAGTGATAGAGAGTTTCTTTTTAAAAATAGTTTATTCAAGTAAAAAAAGTGACTCAATTTAGTTTTTGCCCCAGGAGGACAAAAAAGCATCAAGAGTGGTCCATAAATGCTTAAGTTTGGGAAGCAGGGGCTGGACCCCCCAGTAGAGCTGTTTAGAAAATCTCTAAGCTCTTTCTACCAGTTCCACACATTCAAAGCCTGATATTTTTCATTTATTTAATAGCCATTTAGGCCGGGTGTGGTGGCTTATGCCTGTAATCCCAGCATTTTGGGAGGTCGAGGGGGGTAGATCACTTGAGGTCAGGAGTTTCAGACCAGCCTGGCCAACATGGTGAAACCCGGTCTCTACAAAAAACTACAAAAATTAGCTGGGCATGATGGCAGGCGCCTCTAATCCCAGCTACTCGGGAGGCTGAGGCAGGAGAATTGCTTGAACCTGGGAGGTGGAGGTTGCAGTGAGCTGAGATTGTACCATTGCACTGCAGCCTGGGCAACAAGAGTGATACTCTGTCTCAAAAAAAAAAAAAAAAAAAGAGAAAATGAATAGCCCAGGCACAGTGGGTCACGCCTGTAATCCCCAGCACTTTGGGAAGCCGAGGCAGGCAGATCACCTGAGGTCGGGAGTTTGAGATCAGCCTGACCAACATGGAGAAACACTGTCTCTACTAAAAATACAAAATCAGCCGAGCATAGTGGTGCATGCCTGTAATCTCAGCTACTTGGGAGGCTGAGGCAGGAGAATCGCTTGAACCCAGGAGGCGGAGGTTGCAGTGAGCCAAGATAGTGCCATTGTACTCCAGCCTGGGCAACAAGAGTGGAACTCCATCTCAAAAGAAAAAAAAATAATTACCACTTACACTCATTATTTGCCAGGCCCTGCTCTAAGTGCTTTACAGATCTTATCTTATTTAAGCTTCACAACCCTATGAGCTAAGTGCTATTATTAATCCCATTTTGAAGGAGTGGAGACTGAGGCACAGAGAGGTTAAGTAACTTGTCCAAAGCAACACAGCTACGAAGTGGTAGGGCCAGGATTCAAATCCACATGTCATGTGCTACTGAGGTCTGAATGCCGTGTGGTTGGGAGGGAGCACATCCTCAAGTGCCTTGTGAGCTGGCCCTGGAGAAGCAGCTATTTTCTCAATCTGCCTGGAACCCTCTAGAAAGTAGACACTTGCTCCTTTATCTCCTCACCCCTGGGGCTTAGCACATAGTAGGTGCCTATTAAATGTTGGTGGAATGACTGAAATCAAGTATTGGAGACAATTCTATTACTATTAAGCACCTGCTGTGTGCAAGCACTAAGCACTTTCCATCTTATGCAGGTTGAGTCATCCCCATTTTACAGAGGGAAAACTGAGACTCTGGAGGTTTGCGACATGGCCTGCTAACAGGCAGAGCCGGGATTCAAATCAAGATCTCACTCCAGTGAGTGAATGGGAACAGGATGCAGATGGTGGACACTGAACACGAAGAAGAAAGCACTGAGGCTGGGATGGAGAAAGACTTGCTGGCCTTTGGAAGCACAGGGGAAGGGCCATGGCTGGGAATCAGAGCAGCAAATGCAGGCGGGTGAGGCACCACCCCAACCCTTCCGTTCGACTTTACTTACCCAGAAATCCACCAGAACGTGGCTTTGGAGGGGAAGGCTGCCCCAGTCTCTGGACAGGGGTTCTGCAACAGACAAAAATGGAGAAGGGAAGTATGTGGCAAGGGTAGGAAGACAGGACGAACTGTGTATTTTTTTTTTTTTTTTCGAGACAGGGTTTCGCTCTGTTGCCCAGGCCAGAGTACAGTGGTGTGATCTTGGCTCACTACTACCTCTGCCTCCTGGGTTCAAGCGATTCTCCTGCCTCAGCCTTCCAAAGAGCTGGGATGACAGGTGTGCGCCACCACACACAGCTAATTTTTTGTGTTTTTAGTAGAGACAGGGTTTCACCATGTTGGCCAGGCTGGTCTCAAACTCCTAACCTCAAGTGATCTGCCTATCTCGGCCTCCCAAAGTGCTGGGATTACAGGCGTCAGCCACTGTGCCCGGCCTCTTTGGTGTGTATTTTGATGTGCTGACTGGTAGTTAAATTCAGTGTACATATGAATTCACTCTTGGGACAAAATATGCTGGATTTGAGCTTGTTTTCAGGCAAATCATGTTTCATCTTGCAGAGCTAATTCAAAGTATACTGACTGCATGCACTTCTTCCTTAGGGGAAGAAAACTCATCATAATTTGTTTCTAGGCATATGTTATTAGAGCTAGGATTAAAATAAATCCTACATACTTTCTTTAATATGCTAACATTAACACGTTTCGCTTAAAAAAGTATCGATCATTTATCATGGAAAAATACACCAGCTTACACAAATTCCTAAAGCGTTTTTCGTGTGTGTGTGTGTGTGTGTGTGTGTAGAGACGGGGTTTCGCCATATTGCCCAGGCTGGTCTCGAACTCCTGGGCTCAAGCGATCCACCCACCTCAGCCTCCCAAAGTGCTGGGATTACAGGCGTGAGCCACACACCCGGCCCCAAAGCTTTTTGTGAGATTATATATTTTACCTGCGAAATGTATGGGTCAGAAAGATTTGAGAAAGTTGTTAGATAATTCCACCAACAAACTCTCCCGTCCTTTCCAGCTGTGATGGTGAATTCTAAAGTAGAATTCATCTTTGGAGCTTCTCCCTGTAGGCATGCACCTTGCGTTGCACCAGCAAGATGTTGCGCGGAGTCCTCCAGGCCTCTAGAAGGCAGAGATGGTCTCGTTTCCTTGCCGAGCATGCGCCTTAGTTCTCTCCTTTGGGGCTGTGAACGTGGGGTCGAAGCGCGCGTGCGCGGCGGGCGGCGGCGGGCGGCGGCGGGCGGCGGCGGCGGCGGCGGCGCGGGGCCTGGGCTGTCAGCCGGCCTAGGAGGAGGAAGGAGCCTGCAGCGTGCAGTGTGAGGGGCGGGACCCGGCTGCCGGCGGTTGGTCTAGCTGGGGGAGGTCGGGCCATGCTGATGGGCCAGGGCGCGGGGCCGCTGGGGCCCGCGGTGGTCACCGCCGCGGTGGTTCTGCTGCTGAGCGGCGTGGGGCCGGCGCACGGCTCGGAGGACATCGTGGTGGGCTGCGGTGGCTTCGTCAAGTCGGACGTGGAGGTCAACTGCTCGCTCATCGAGGTGAGCGCCCGCCCCGCCGCCCGGCGCCGAGTCGCCAGGCCGGTGGTTCAGCCTCTCTGGGCCGCGCTGGCCTCGTCTCTGACACCGGGCGGTGTGGAGTCCTTGGAGCCCTTACCTCTTCCGAGGCTATGCTGTCCGCGGGCTCCCTGCAGCCCCTCCCCAGTCGCGCTGGAGGGGAGGTTCTTATCATGGGGTCGTCTAAGGACTGAGGGGTGCCAGACCTCAGGTTCTTCAAAACCCGGACTCCAGATCCCCGGAACACAGACCCCAGATCCTCAAAACCCAGACCCTAAATTCCCTGGAGCCCAGACTCCATTTCTTTAAAATTTAGACCTGAGATCTCCTCGAATCAGACCCCCTGAAACTCAGATTTCCCCAAACCCACATTCCAGATCCTAGAGACCACATGTCTTATCCCCCAAACTCCACAGCCCAGAACCCCCCGAAGTTCTAATCCACTGCTCCTCCAAACCCCGCGGCATGATTTTAAAGAGCATCAATTCCCATCCCATAGATTCTGACCTAGTAGATCAGTATTGGCAACCCTGGGGCCGGAAAGGTATTTTTTATTTCTCCGGCTCCCCTGCACTTCTGAAAATGGAGAGTTGCCAGCTGCCCTGATTGCCTTAATGAGTAGTTAATGGAATTACCCTAGAGATTTGTGCTGAAGGTTTTGTGTGTGTGTGTGTGTGTGTGTGTGTGTGTGTGTTTTAATTAAGTTGTAAAGTCCTGTTAAATGTTTATCAGCCCGGTGGGATTATGACCCAGAAAGTTTCCCGTAAAGAGGAAAGGGATGGATGGAGGTAGGGGCAGAATGTCATTTGTCCTGGTAGATGGGAGGGGACCAGAGCAAGGCCTGGGCCTCATTTTTGGGAGGGGATTTATGGTGGGGTAGGACAAGGAAGAGGAAAAGAGCGGGTGCCTCGGAGGTAATTTAGGAGAAAACGAAGGAAGAGGCTGGGAAATGCCAAAGAGAGGGATTGGGGAATAAGACCCCAAAGATCGTCTGAAAGCACCTTTGAGCTGTTCCAGGGCTGGCAGTGAAGGGTGAAGCTCTGTGTTCTGCAAAGCGGGCTGCTGAGGATTGGGGGAGGGGTAGGGAGTCAGTTCCACACCCCACCAGCTCTGCGACCTGCCCTTGCTCTAGGTTTCAGTTTTTGTACCTATAGGATGGTGTTGGGAGAGAAACAGTGGAACCCAGCAGATACATTTCTTTAACAAGCGGATCCGTGATCTTCTTCAAGGCCCCCTTGTTTGCTGCTTTTTCAGTCTGAAGAGGTCAGAGGTCAGGCATTGAATGAATCTACCCACTGGCAGCGGCAAGGCTCCTAGGATTTCCTGGGTACATGTTTCTGGGTGCCTATGCCACCTCCTAGGTCTGCACTGGGGACAGGACACGTTCAGGGTGGTATGGCTGTAGACGGCACAGGGCATTTCAGAAGCTGAAATGCAAGAGGCCGGTAAGGCCTCTTGCAACTTGTAGTTTCCAGGGGTTCTGGAAGGAAGGAAAAGACAGGCACCCCCCTCCACCCTCACCCTCATACTAATAGTGACCTTGAGAGCAGAGGACAGGTTTTGTGACCCATTTCGAAGTGTGTTCCTTAAGCCCAAGAGCTGCCTGTCCAGATGGTGTGGGACACTCATTCTTTCGTAAGTAATTCAGATTCTGAAATCAGACATTTCATACTGGCCATCTTGACGTAGATTACATTGCCATCCTGTGTCCTGATTGTACTTTATGAAAGATGTAGAAATAATCATGATATTTCACGGTTATTTCTTGATTGTGTTTTTTTGCGTTCCTATGCAACTGCTGCCATTCTTCTCTAGCTTTCTCCCATCCTGGGTGTTTTTACATCGTGTTCATTGAGTCAACAACTATTTACTGAGCCCCGGCACATACTGAAGCCTTGTCCCCAGTGTGGATATAGCAGTACAGTGAACAGAACAGACAAAACTCCATACTCTCATGAGACTGACATTTTGTTCTCTAACAGGGACCTTACTGTTAAAAAAAAAAAATTATACTGGTTGCTAATACTTAACAATCAGCAGGTTTCACATTAAAAACTGGGTTCTTTATTTCTCTGGAAAACCAGCCGATCTTTAGGCTGCCACACTTGGCTTGGGTTTTGTAGTGATCTGAATCCTTTTGGATGAATGCCCCTTGATGTTGCCTCCCTAAGCGGTCTAGGCTGGTGAATTTCCAGTCCCTGCCTTAAATGCATGCATCTGAATCTCTTTGTCACCTGTAGCAAATTCACTGAGTACCTAGAGTAAGCAAGACACTGTCTCAGGCACTGGGGAATGAAGCTGTGGTCACTGACCTCTGAGAACTTTACATACAGGCTTAACCTTATTTCACACGAGTCCTTTCCCAAATGTTCAAATGTTCATTTTATGAGTTAGTCACTTTGTACATCTTCTTAGCTGGTAAGATTCGACTGTTGCATTGCAGCTCGTGTCATGGTTTGTTTCATGGTCATAGAGCATTAACATTTTGGAGGTGAGGCTTTTAGGTGCATCAGACCCAACTGCTTCCTTTTACAGACATGGAAACTGAGCCTCAGAGTGGTTGAGCTGTGCGGGTACATTTAGGAAATTTTCCTTGAGCCCGGTATGTTCCCTACGTATTACACTGTGTTGCCTTTTTCTTCAGAGAGAGATATTAAATAGTAATACAAACTGCTTTTTCCATTTTACTTATTTTATTTTGTTTTATTTTGAGGCAGGGTCTCACACTGTTGCTCAGGCTGGAGTACAGTGGCACCATCATAGCTCACCAAAGCCTCTGACTGCTGGCCTCAAACACTCCTCCTGCCTCGGCCTCCTGAGTAGCTGAGGCTACAGGCACGTGCCATCATGCCTAGCTAATTTTTTTTCTAGTAGGGATGAGGTGTGGCTGTGTTGTCCAGGCTGGTCTCCTGGGCTCAAGTGATCCTCCTCCTTTGGCCTCCCAAAGTGCTGGGATTGCAGGCATGAGCCACCATGCCTGGCCGCAAACTGATTTTTCTTTGAATCCATATTCTATAGTAGGTGCTTAATATGCGTTGATGTGAATCTGTACAACCACATGAAAAGGAGTGGCTCTGTGTCTACACCTGAAGAAACCGAACACGAGCTTGCCCAAGGCCACGCAACACGTGGAAGACTCAGATGGCATTTGGGCATCTTACTGGGTTAACACTTCGTGTCTGGTAATGCTCAGAATGTAAGAGTTTTAGAGAGTCCTTGAAGAGAGGACAGATATTAAATGTCTTTTTAGTCTCTTTTTCTTCTGAGAATGAAAGTAATGAGAAAATTAAGTTTCTAGATGAATGTTGCTCCAAGTATTTGAAATTATTCAGAGTTAGTAAGGAAGATTTCTGGCCCTCGTTCCAGACCTTTAGTTGAGAAATAGAGGTGGGCCCCAGGAATTTGCAATTTATTTTACTTTATTTTTTTTTTTATTATTATTTTTGAGATGGAGTCTTGCTCTGTCTCCCAGGCTGGAGTGCTGTGGCATGATCTTGGCTCACTGCAACCTCTGCCTCCTGAGTTCAAACAATTTTCCTGCCTCAGCCTCCCAAGTACCTGGGACTACCGGTGCCTGCCACCATGCCTGGGTAACTTTTTTTGTATTATTAGTAGGGACAGGGTTTCACCTTGTTGGCCAGGCTGGTCTCAAATTCCTGACCTTAAGTGATCTGCCCACCTCAGCCTCCTGAAGTGCTGGGAGTACTGGCATGAGCCACCGTGCCCAGCCAGGAATTTGCATGTTAATAAGCACCTTACTAATGGCAAAGTTTGCAAATTTGTTTTAGACCCAGAAACTTACACGAGCTACCTAGAGACAGCCACTAAAATACACAGAAAAGCATTGAAAAATAAGGCATTGTAATAGGCTGTAGGTGGTTTCTAATCTGAAAAACATTGAGTCACATGATTTGGGAGAGAGTTTGTTGATTTCCCTCTGTCCCCAGTAATGCCCCGTGTTAAAAGCTGGCATATAATAGGTCCTCAGTGAATGTATACTGACTGAGTGCATTCAGGTGTAATATGTGTAGTTAATTCCCAAAGGCAATGTTATGATTTCTGTTTTCCTTCCTTCCTTTCCAGATAAAGCTGTACACCAAGCATGGGACTTTGAAATACCAGACAGACTGTGCCCCTAATAATGGTTACTTTATGATCCCATTGTATGATAAGGTAAGAGGGGACTGCTTGTCACTTATGATGGGAAGTCACTAGTGTGCCTCACCAGGCTGCACTAACCATGCCCTTTCCTACACTAGCAAATGCTCATCTGTTTTGTAAATTATTAGTGGAATATGGTAATCCTAGCCACATTTGGAGGGAGACAACTTACAAACTGCCTTGACGAATACAGTGGCTCTCTCTGTGTTTAGGGCCATTTGGCAATGTCTAGAGACGTTTTTGTTGTGACATCTGTGGCTGTGCGCTACAGTCACCCAGTGAGTAGTGGCCAGGCGTGGAGCTAAATGCGCTACAGTGCTGCCTACGACAGCCCAGATGTCAGTAGTGCCAGGGCTGAGAAACTCTGATTTCATGGAACCCGTTACTTGCAGGCAGCTTAAAGTATTGTTAAAACAATTGTATAAGTAATACATGAATTCATGAACTTTGTGAAAAAAAAAAGTCAAGGTCTTTAGAAGTATGTGAAATAAATTTGTACCCTTTTCCCTCCAATTTTACCTCCCTCTGTAGTGATGACCTCTGATAATCTGATAAAGGTTTTTTTGTTTTGTTTTGTTTTGTTTTCTTCTTTTGAGATGGAGTCTCGCTGGGTCACCCAGGCTGGAGTGCAGTGGCGTGATCTTGGCTCACTCCAACCTCCACCCCCTAGGTTCAAGCCATTTTCCTTCCTCGGCCTCCCGAATAGCTGGGATTACAGGCACCTGCCACTACACCCAGCTAATGTTTTGTATTTTTAGTAGTGACGGGGTTTTGCCATGTTGGCCAGACTGGTCTCGAACTCATGACCTCAAGTGAACCACGTGCCTCAGCCTCCCAAAGTGCTGGGATTACAGGTGTCAGCCAATGTTTCCGGCCCTCTTATAAAATTTTGATGTGCATCCTAACAGATTGCTTTCTATTTATAGTTATTCAGATATCCACGGGTACACATGCATATGTATATATGCAAATACACACAAGCACACATGCACATAGATATGTATCCACAAACACCTCTATACAATCCCATCCTCCCACATATAAACCTTTTATTTGGAAATACAGATTCATAGGAAGTTGCAAAAATAGTCAATATACATAGTTTTGATTTTGATATATTTTTTAATACAAATGAAATCAAACAATAGGATTTATTCTGCAGTTTCATTTTTTCCCCTGTGTTAATGCTTTCAATACCAGAGGGACATTTGGTTTTTTCCTCTTGCGTGCTTTCAACATTAGCATAGATAGATCTACTGACTTTTTTTTTTTTTTTTTTTTTGAGACAGAGTCTCACTCTGTCAGCCAGGCTGGAGTGCAGTGGCGCGATCTCGGCTCACTGCAACCTCTGCCTCCTGGGTTCCAGTGATTCTTCTGCCTCAGCCTCCCAAGTAGCTGGGATTACAGGCACCCACCACCATGCCCAGCTAATTTTTTTTGTATTTTTAGTAGAGATGGTGTTTCACCATGTTGGCCAGGCTGGTTTTGAACTCCTGACCTCAGGTGATCCGCCCACCTCAGCCTCCCAGAGTGCTGGGATTACAGGCATGAGCCACCATGCTCGGCCTACTGACTTCTTTTTAATCGCTGCATAGTGTGTCAGAGTCAAACCCAAACTGTAATTTATTTAACTACTTGGACATATAGACTTTCCCCAATTTTAAAATAGTAATTTTAACATAACACACCAGGAAATATTCTTGAACTTAACTCTTCATCCAGAATGCATAGGATTGATTTCTAGAGATGGACTAGCTGGGTCTGTCCTGAAATCTATTTAATTAATTTTTAAATAGTATCAGTATCAGTCTCAAGAAACCAGGAGGCTGGATGTGGTAGCTCATGCCTGTAATCCTAGCACTTTGGGAGGTTGAGGCAGGTGGATCACCTGAGCTCAGGAGTGTGAGACCAGCCTGGGCAACATGGTGCAACCCCGTCTCTACTAAAATACAAAAAAATTAGCCGAGTGTCATGTGGATGCCTGTAGTCCCAGCTACTTGGGAGGCTGAGGCAGGAGAATCGCTTGAACCTAGGAGACGGAGGTTGCAGTGAGCCAAGATCGCACCACTTCACTCCAGCCTGGGCAACACAGCAAAGCTCCATCTCAAAAAAAACAAAAACAAAAACAAAGAAACCAGGGTTGATAAGTAAAATCTAGTTTTATTTATTGAATTAATGAGTTAATGTATTGTTTAGAGACAGGATCTCCCTCCGCTGCCCATGCTGGAGTGCAGTGGCACAATTATGGTTCACTGCAGCACTGACCTCCTGGGCTCAAGTGATCCTCCTGCCTCTTCCACCTAAGTAGCTAAGACTGTAGGCGCCTGCCACCACACCCAGCTAATTTTTTAAGAACATTTTTTGTACAGATGGGGTCTTGCTATGTTGCTTAGGCTGGTCTTGAACTCCTGGCCTCAAGTGACCCTCCTGCCTTGGCCTCCCACAGTGTTGGGATTATAGGTATGAGGTACTGTGCCTGGCCAAATCTAGTTTTAAGAGGTGACTTTAGTTCCTGAAGATACATGCTAACTTGTGCAACTGTAGGCACGTGAGGGCTTAATGGGAGACTCAATTAATAGAATTATAGTATGTTTAGTATTAAAAGACAGTGAGTGGCTGAACCTAGTGTCTTTAGAACTCATGAATGGGCTTCAGCACTGTCTTCTGATTGTTTAGATGAAAACTTCTGGTGTTCAGCTTCAGCTTGTAGCTTCTGAAGAGAATCAGTGCTCAGTACCATGTAGAAGAACAAGGCTTACTCTTAGAATTTCATTTCCGGTGTAAAAAAATTTCAGATTAAATGATAACACTAAACTAAATTAAGCCAAAGTCACAATTCTCATTTCTTGAAATTACATTTTCTTTTTTTCCTTTTAGGGGGATTTCATTCTGAAGATTGAGCCTTCCCTGGGGTGGAGTTTTGGTAAGTTAACTGAATCACTAGACATTCTTTGTAAAAGATTAGATGATATGCCGAATATTAATTTAGGCTAGCAGAGTGCATAAACTATTAAAATATTAAGGATCATTTCCAGTATGGAAGAGGGTTTGTATTCCTCCCTTCCTTGCCCCCATCACTCTGGTTTCATTCGGATTTACCTTAATCTACCTTAAGACTTTCTGTCACCTTTGAAAAATGGACATCTTTTCTTCTACCTTTCTGGAAACTCCTCCCTTGCAGTTTCACTCATTACGTAGCCGTAGAACAGTATAGAAATCAAGAGTGGGGACTTGGTTCCCGTCCCAGGATGGCTTCTTTTTTAGCCCCCTCAGTTTTTTAATTTTTTATGGAATTAATTGAAACATTTAAAGATTGTGAGATTTGTCATAAAAATCCAGATTTATGTCCCATGAGATGAGAAGACTGTCAGCCTTAAACCTTACCAGTTAAATAACTTTGGGCAAGTTACTTCCCCCGTGTCAGCCTGGCTCCTCACTGTCGAGCAAGGGTAGTTATAGTCCCTGCCCCACTGGGTACTTGGAGGATTAATAAACCAATACTGAGTGTTCAGAGTGGCTGGCACGTAATTAGCAAGTACTCAGTATTCGAAAACAGCCCTTCTGCACACATCCCAATAAAAGCTCCAAACTTTCCTCATATAACTGTCTTCAGGCATAGCTGGGGAGTTGGGGATGGGGTTGAGATCAGAAGAGAGGGTCTGTTTTGGTGTAGTTTACATTTTTGAAGAGGAGAGACTCTTGATGTTTCAGCAGAACAGGTGTGGGTGACCCCAGTCCATGGCTTGGGGAGAGGAGTAGGGATCACCGTTGTTGATATCAGGCTTGCTCGTGCATTAGACAAGGAAGAATTTAGCACCTGCCATCGCCAAGGCTAAAATGAGGCTCAGGCAGCTGACAGCTAATTTGGCTCTGTGAGAGCAGCTCTTTTATCAGTTTGTAGTCAGGGATAGGGCGGGGGGTGCCTGGCTGGTACGTTCCAGAAAGCTGGAGAGGAATGTAGCCCTGCTCATGGCCAAAGCAGAAGTCCAGATTGGTGGCCTGGAGGAGTGTTGTGTTTGCCACCCCCCACCCTACCCCCAACTGGTGCTGTTGATAAGCTTTTTAATTGAATTATGCTTTCAGAAAAGTGCCTTGGATGAATTTTCACTAAGTGAACACACCCATGTATCCACCATCCAGATGATAAGATAGCACTTCACCAGCACCCCAGAAGTCCCCATCCTGGGTGCTCATTAGCCATCCCACCGCACCCTCCAGGTGACCACCACCCTGACCTTCTACAAATGAGAGATCCATTTGGTCGTTTTGAACTTTATACAAATGCTATCATGCAGGGAACTTTTTAATATCTGGTTTCTTTCACTCAACATTATGAACTTTATCTGTATCATTTGTAGCTTTAGTTCATTCTCTTTGCTGTTCAGAATTCTGATGCATAAATATAAAATTATTTATATTTTATAAAATATTTATATTTTATTTTCTTATTTTCTTTTTTTTGAGACTGAGTCTCGCTCTGCTGCCCAGGCTGGAGTGTGATCTCGGTTCACTGCAACTTCTGCCCGGGTTCAAGCAATTCTTGTGCCTCAGCCTCCTCAGTAGATGAGATTACAGGTGTGCACCACCACACCCAGCTAATTTTTGTATTTTTAGTAGAGATGGGGTTTCATCATGTTGACCCAGGCTGGTCTCGAACTCCTGACCTGAAGTGATCTGCCCGCTTTGGCCTCCCAAAGTGTTGGGATTATAGGCAAGAGCCACCACGCCTGGCCTATATTTATATTTTATATTCATATTTTGTATCAGTGATCTCTTCTACTGTTGATGGCCATTTGAGTTGCTTACCGATTTTGGCCACTAAGAGTAGTGCTCCTGTGAACATTCTTGCATGTATATTTTGATACATGTGTGTCTGCATTTTTGCTGAGTATATCACAGGAGTAAAGTTGCTGAGCCATAGAGCTGATACATGCTCAGCTTTAGGTGTTTGCAAACATCCAAAGTGGATGCACCAGTTTGTGTTCTCCCAGCAGTGTACAAGGGTTTCCATTGCTCCACATCCTAACCTACACTTGGTATCGTCAGTTTTTTTTAATTTTAGCCCTTCTGGTAGGGGTGTGGTATTATCTCACTGTGGCCTTGATTTACATTCCACTGATGGCCAATGAGGTTGCACACTTTTTCGTATGTTTATGTTTATTTGCCATGGGTTGGCTATTTTTGTAAGATTCCTGTTCAAGTCTTTTGCCCATTTTTTATTGGAGTCTTTGTGTGTGTGTGTGTGTGCGCGCGTGCATGTACGCGTGCAAGCACGTGTGTAATTCATCTTAACTGAAAATCTCATCTCATGGTTTTCCATTTTTTTCTCTACTCATTACTCCATATTCTTCCTAACCTTTCAAAAACTCAACCTTAACCCCTATTATGATGAACTCTTCAGTTAAAAAATGGAGTTAATTGCTGATATTGAAAAATCAAGAGATGGTATATAAAATCCAGATTTCCAGTTTTTCGGAGAAGTTGGAAGCTCTGGCAAAGCATGGTAGTGGTTGGCAGACTTGAGTGGCAGTTGTCTCCTTTCAATTTGCCACAGTCCCCCTGAGGATGCTCCGCTTACTTCGAACCCATGAAGCCCCTGTGGCCCTGGAGTTTGTGTTCCTGGTTTAACATGGCTGAGCTCATGTCCTTGGTCAGAGAACAGATCCAGAGCCAGACTTTTAGGGTCGAATTGGGGCTCTGTCACTCAGAAGCTCTGTGATCTTGGGAGCTCCTTTAACCTTTCTGTGCCTTAATTTACCCCTCAGTAAATTGCAGCTATTACTGCCTGTCTCTTAAGATAATTGTGAGGATTAAAGGCACTCAGCTCAGTGCCTGGTCGGTGATGAGCATTCAGGAAATAAAATTATTTGGTGCTCACTGAATTTTCACTGGAACTCTGAGATATAACTTAGCTGAAAGGCGTTGTAAAATTATTTTATACTCTAAACACGAATTCCCTCTGGGGCAGGAAACCAGGAGGCTAGGGGGATAGGGGTGAGAGGGAGACTTTTCCCAGAATACTTTTTTGTACCTTTGGATTTGGAAACACACGAGTGTATTAAGTGTTCAAAAGTAAAATGAAATCTGAATAATAAAAATACGTTCTACTTAGGTTCACTGTACCCCAAAACTAAGCTTGCCTTTGTGTCTTGTGCCCCCGTTTCCTCCCCTGCTTCGTTCCTCAGAGCCGACGACCGTGGAACTCCATGTGGATGGAGTCAGTGACATCTGCACAAAGGGCGGAGACATCAACTTTGTCTTCACTGGGTTCTCTGTGAATGGCAAGGTTTGTCTTTGGAACTTGATTATTTTTCCTGTTCACTCTATAATGTATACTAAATCCTTTTTTAAAAAAATGCAGGATACTTTAACCTGGGGACTTTGATCCCACAGGGGACCTATGGATAAGTGGCAAGGGAGCCTGTGAACTCTGTACTTCATCCTGTGTAGAACGCAGCAGGTGTATTTAGGAGTGAGATTGAGGTTGCTGGTCATCCCCTCTGCTCCCAGAGCATAGGCTGTTGGTGTTTTTATTTTTTTATTTTTTATTTTGAGACAGGGTCTTGCTCTATTGCCCAGGCTGGAGTGCAGTGGTGCAATCTTGACTCACTGCAGCCTCCACCTCCCAGGTTCAAGTGATTCTCCTGCCTCACCCTCCCGCTCCTTCACCCTCCCGAGTAGCTAGGATTACAAGTGTGTGCCCCCATGCCTGGCTAATTTTTGTATTTTCAGTAGAGATGGGCTTTTGCTGTGTTGGCCAGGCTGGTCTCAAACTCCTGACCTCAGGTGATCTGCCTGCCTCCACCTCCCATAGTGCTGGGATTACAGGTGTACGCTGTGCACCCAGCCGCTGTTAGTGTTTATGTCAGGGATGGCCTTTTACAGGGATGCCGAATTGGAAGGACGCGCTCTCTAAGCCTTGTGGCATCTTGCTGTCCCTGTGGGTGAATTGAAGTCAGCTTCTCCCAGAGAGAGCGTGCATCTGCTTCTGACACTTACCTAGGAGGATTCCCATCATTTAAGTCCTGAGATTTTTTTGGACCGCCATGGTGGTGTGAATTTAGAGTCCTAACGGGTGTGTGCTCCAGCTCCCGTGATTCAGATTCTCAGGGGAGAGTCGTTTTTCCTCCACCCACCCTGTGCCTGAGGTTGAGATGTGCTTCCTTCCTTCCTGTCCTTCTCTTCATGATGGGCTTCTTTCTCCTCTACCTTTGCGGTGAGGGGGAGGCCCTGCCATCCCAGCTGTATGTGTGGGCTTCTTGTTAGAGATGGGGATCTTGGGTAGTTTTTTCTTTATCGATGGTTTGCAAAATAATGGTGAATCTTTTTTTATTTTTATTTTTATTTATTTATTTTTTTGAGACAGAGTCTCGCTCTGTGGCCTAAGGTGGAGTGCAGTAGCGCAGTCTCTCTCACCACAACCTCCACCTCCTGGGTTTGAGCAATTCTCCTGCCTCAGCCTCCCCAGTAGCTGGGATTACAGGTGTGTGCCACCTGACCCAGCTAATTTTTATATTTTTATTTTTATGTATATTTACTTTTTTTTTTTTTTTTTTTTGAGATGGAGTCTCCCTCTGTCACCCAGGCTGGAGTGCAGTGGCACGATTGCAGCTTACTGCAACCTCCGCCTCCTGGGTTCAAGTGATTCTCCTGCCTCAGCCTCAGGAGTAGCTGGGATTACAAGCATGTGCCGTGACGTTCAGCTAATTTTTGTATTTTTAGTAGAGACAGGGTTTCACCATGTTGGCCAGGCTGGTCTCAAACTCCTGGCCTCAAGTGGTCTGCCTGCCTCAGCCTCCCAAAGTGCTGGGATTACAGTCGTGAGCCACCACACCCACCCAGACCAATAATGGTGAATCTATAACTGATGATGTCTTAGATTCATTGAAATCGAGTCTTATTTTACTATTACTGTTCCCTCTCCTACCTCATCCCCAGGAAACATATCCATGATTTATATCATCTTTTCAATGGGATTCTTGACCCAAAGAGGGTTCCTGGCTCCACCTGGGAGTTGTAAGCAGGGCTGCCAGTGCTTTGAGAGGAGGGTGCTTTGCTGGGTGGGCCCTAACTTTCTTCTCCATGGCAGGTCCTCAGCAAAGGGCAGCCCCTGGGTCCTGCGGGAGTTCAGGTGTCTCTGAGAAACACTGGGACCGAAGCAAAGATCCAGTCCACAGTTACACAGCCTGGCGGAAAGTGAGTAGCGTCCTATCTCTTAGTGTTGCCTTAGAGCCGGGCTCTGACAGGGGTCATGGAGCTGGGTTTGGGAGTTTGGATTCAGGGAGTTCTGGGTTCAGATCCTGATTCAGCCTCTTAACTTTGGGTGAGTTCATGCCCGTCAGAGTGCTGAGTTCTCCACATGTGAAATGGAATCCATTTGACCCATCTTGCCTAGCACTGATGGGATGATTAAATATGAGTTCATACTGGCCAGGCATATTGGCTTGCGCCTATAATGCCAGCACTTTGGGAGGCCAGGATGGGAGGATCACTTGAGTTCAGGAGTTCGAGACCAGCCTGGACAACATAGGGAGACTCAATCTCCACAAATAATTTAAAAAATTATATCAAGTAGAGTCCCACGGGGGAAAACAATTAGCTGGGTGTGGTGGCATGCTCCTGTGGTCGCAGCTACTCGGGAGGCTGAGGCGGGAGGATTGCTTGAGCCTGGAAGGTTGAGGCTGCAGTGAGCCGTGATCATGTGCCACTGTGCTCCAGCCTCGGCAGCAGAGCAAGACCCTGTCTGAAACAAACAAAAAAAGAGTTAATACCCATAAAGCACCTGCTTCAAGGCCTGGGGCTTAGTGGGTCTTCATTTAGCAGCTCAGCCTGGCTCTGGAGCCTGCCAGCCTGGGCTTGAATCCCAGCTCCCCCATTTGCTGGCTGGTTGACCTAGGGCAAGTTCCTTAACCCCTCTGTGCCTCAGTTTCCTCTTTTGTAAATGAAGATAATTGTGGAACCTATCTCCTAAGGTACTGGAAAGATGAAATTAATATTATTACTTCAAGCTGCCTGGCATATTAGCTCAAATAGGTTAGCTCAGTTATGATTAGAAAAAATCATTATCATTATTATAGCAAAACTGCTTTGTAGTTGGAACAGATGCCTAGCTGACCTTGCTGAGTCAGATTTAAAGCATTTATTTAATGGATGTATATAGTTGAGTTGTAAATGTTAACAGATATGCCAAGATTAATACCAGAATAGTTCAAACTGATAATTCCGAAAGCGTTCAAATCATTACTAACTCCGTTAACATACAAACTGAGTAAATTGCAAAATAGAAGTTTATAATGAGTCTGTCAGTAAGTTATTCAATTTTAAAGTTATTATTGTTGAAACTAGTTTTCATTTTTGAAATAACATTTACTTCTGCTTGACTGGTGCCTCTCCAGCCCTGGTGTGTAGCAGGAATATGGAGCTGTAATTTTTTTTCTGGGCTAGTAATTTGGTGTTGACCTTACTAGAAAAAAATAGTGTCTTGAGCCTTCTGAATACCTTCATCTGCACTAACTGAAACAATGAAACATGTAGCACTGGGCTATTATGAAAATGAAATAGAAGCTCAATCTTACCAGTACTTGTAGTAATGTGATTTCCAAGCCCTATCCAGTTATTGCAGGCAAGATTTGATACAATAAAATACCACAGAAGAAATCAAATGCGTTTTCTAGTTCATTTCACTGGACTTAGCCTTCTCATTTGTCAGTTGCCTTACAAATTTGAAGGGATAAACATGTTAGTATACTGGCAGCAGCATTTCCAGCTTTAGCTCGGCTCACTCTGGTGTTAGTCTGTCTATGGCTAGTAGAGTAATTTTCATCAGCTGCTGGTTTCTTATCTCAGTTGCTTTGTGCAAAAACCCAGAATGATTTATCTGTGTTTCTCTAAAGCCTTTTTTCTGGGATTCAAAGCTTGTCATAGTTTACCCTGCCCTGTGTCATTTGCATCGTCTTGGGTCAGCGTCCCCCTCAGCCTGTGCATCTGTTCTGTTCTTTTTCACCCCACTTCTCCCTTCCCATGTGTTTCCTTGGACACTTCTGTCCCCTTCTCCTTGTCAGTTCATGCCTGTCACCTCTGTCAAACCCAGTCGAATGTTCTGTGACTGGTCCCTGCTGTGCTACAAGGATTGGTTTTATGCCAGAAATCCTTGAGATTAAGGGAGACGTAAGCACTCCTCTTTCCGATCAGCACATGGAGCACCCCTCTTGGCACACAGTAAGTCCTCAATAAGCGCTCTTTTATGCAGATTTGTACAGTGAAGGATTGAATTTCATTCATGCTCATTTAACAAGCTAATGGAAGTTTGCGATAATTCCAACATTGTTTTCTTGTGCTGCCAACATTAGTCATAGAATTAGAAATACTTGGGTTGTTTGGAGAAAGTTAAATGGTTATTTTTTATGTCTTAGGTTTGCATTTTTTAAAGTTCTGCCTGGAGATTATGAAATCCTCGCAACTCATCCAACCTGGGCGTTGAAAGAGGTGAGTGTGACAGCTACGTCTATAGCCATGCCAATAATATGCTGGTCTTGGGACAGATGTAGGGCTTTTCAATTTAGGATATGAAAAGAATTTATGGTTTCTCCAGGACTAGATGAAGAACCAATGGTGCTGTTGTTTAGTTTGGTAGTTATTTATAAGCTGTAACTCCTCACTGTAGCAGACGTTGCTTGTGTTAGTTTCAGTTTTAGGTGACAGTGTTGTCTTCCTGCTGTGAAATAGATCTGTTTTATTAACTATAGCTATTTTAAACTAAATCAACAACAGAAGGCCCTGACGAGATTTATTTGTTGTTCTTTTTTCAGCCTGAAACAGAAATCTGTAAATATACTAAACATTCTAGAAACTGTGGTACGCGTGACCAAGGAGAATGTATGAGAATGTTTATTGCAGCTTTGTTTGTAATAGCAAAATATTGTAAACAACATAAGTGCCTTTTAAGAGAAGAATGGATTGGGGTTCCATCATACAATAGGCTGCTGTATGTCAGCAGTAATGAATGAACCAGAGCTACATATATTAATGTAACTACATTTAAAAACAGAGTTGAAGGAAATATGATTTTAAATACTTGTAATAATCATTTATGGATACAGTCTTTTTTTTTTTTTTTTTTTAAAAAGACGGAGTCTCGCTCTGTTGTCAAGACTGGAGTGCAGTGGCGTGATCTTGGCTTATTGCAACCTTGGCCTTCTGTGTCCAAGCGAGTCTCCGGCTTCAGTCTCCTGAGCAGCTGAATTACAGGGATGTGCCACCACGCCCAGCTAATTTTTGTATTTTTAGTATATATGGGATTTTGCCATGTTGGCGAGGCTGGTCTCGAACTCCTAGCCTCAAATGATCCACCAGCCCTGGGCTCTCAAAGTGGTGGGATTACAGGTATAAACCAGTGCACTCGGCCAGATACAGTCTTTTTTTTTTTTTTTGCAACAGGGTCTTGCTCTGTTGCCCAGGCTAGAGTACAGTGACATATTCATGGCTCATTGCAGCCTCTGGTTCCTGGCCTTAAGCGATCCTTCCACCTTGGCCTCCCAGGGATCTGGAACTGCAGGCATGTGCCACTGCCCCTAGCTAAGGATACAGTCTTTTTTTTTTGAGATGAAGTCTTGCTCTTGTTGCCCAGGCTGGAGTGCAATGGCACAAT
Source organism: Pan paniscus (assembly GCF_029289425.2). Lineage (NCBI taxonomy): Eukaryota > Metazoa > Chordata > Mammalia > Primates > Hominidae > Pan > Pan paniscus. The sequence continues at coordinate 36,755,437 of NC_073267.2, read as the reverse complement.
CTCAGCTCATTGCAACCTCCGCCTCTTGGGTTCAAGCGATTCTCCTGCCTCAGCCTCCTGAGTAGCTGGGGTTACAGGCACCTGCCACCATGCCCAGTTAATTTTTGTATTTTTAGTAGGGACAGGGAAGATACGGTCTTATGTAGAAAAATTATGAAGACATGTATGGGAATAGCAGACGCTGTTCAAAATGATACTGACTTCTAGAGAAAGAGGGAGGAGGGGGACTTTGGGGTATGCCAGCATCTTGAATTGTATTTTTTTAAATTTGTTTAGCTGGTTAGAAGGTATGTAAGTGTTCTTTAGCATATCTTTTTTTGTTTGACTGAAATAGTTTATAGTCAAAGATCAAAAAAGGAACTCCACCTAGTAGGTGAGGTTCTGTAATAGCCGTGAAAGACCAAATTAAAATAAGACTTAAGGGACATCTTGACATGTTAGCTTCTGTGTTAGTATTGAAGCTGTATCTCATTTTTGCTAAAGAAGCATTGGAATCAGTATTTCAGCTTCTACTCTATATGTTTTATTATTATTTTTACTCTGTAGGTTTTACGCACTTATAATTGATGATAGTTTCACACCTAGATGTCTCTTCTTACTGTTTATGACTTTTGGTTTTGGGGGTTTTTCTCTTCTGCAGCAACATTTAAAAATATTTTATTCGAGGCTGGGTGCAGTTGCTCATGCTGTAATTCCAGCATTTTGGGAGGCTGAGGTGGGTGGATCACTTGAGGTCAGGAGTTCGAGACCAACCTGGCCAACATGGTGAAACCGCATCTCTACTAAAAATAGAAAAAAATTAGCCAGGAATGGTGGCATACACCTGTAATCCCAGCTACTCGGGAGGCTGAGGCAGGAGAATCGCTTGAACCTGGGAGGTGGAGGTAGCAGTGAGCCAAGATTGCACCACTGCACTTCAGCTTGGGTGACAGAGTGAGACTCCATCTCAAAAAAAAAAAAAAAAAAAATTTATTCGAAATGAAAGAGCTTACACATTTATAAATAGAAGAGATTTTAAGGTTTACATTGTATGTTAATTGTCTGCATAGAAGAATCTGAGTTTATTAATATGAGATTGGGATTTTCAAGTAAAGCATGTTGTTAGAAGTCAGGATAATGTTTATCCTCCTGGGGTGTTAGTGACTGGAAGCAAGTGTGAGGGCACTTCTGGCTTGCTGGTGCTATTCTGTTGGGTAACCAGTGCCCAATTTGTGACAAGCCCTGTGCTGTGTGCTTAGAATCTGTACATTTTTCTCTGTGTTTATTGTACCTTAACAAAAATGTTTAAAAATATACACGTATTGTGAAAAGAACAACTTAAGGCAAATTAAACAGAGTTTAATTGAGCATAGAACAATTTGTCAATTGGGCAGCCCCCTGAGCCAGAATAGGTTTACAGCGACTGTGGCACTGTTGCGTGATTGGAAAGGGTTTATGGACAGAAAAAGAAAGTGACGGACAGAAAGTGGAAGTGAGGTACAGAAACAGTTGGATTGGTTACAGCTGGACGTTTGTCTTATTTGCACATGGTTTGAACAGTTGGCTGCCTGTGAGTAGTTGAAGGGTGGCTGCTTGAATTGGCTGAGACTTGGCAACACGTACAGAGAAACCTTTAGGCCAAACTTAAAATATGTAAGGAGGCAGCTTTAGGCTAATCTTCAGTTAACACTATATATCATTAAAAATAGAAAAAAAGGCAAAATGTGCTCATTAAAAAAATTGGAACATATAGAGGAATATAAAGCAGTGGAAACAAATTTTGGAAGCTGGAAAAGTATACAAGTAAAATAGCACCATATAGACAAAATCATTATTGTTTACATTTTGCCACATTTCCTTTCACTTCATTTTGGGCATTAAAAAATAATGATAAGCCAGGCACGGTGGCTCACACCTGTAATCCCAGCACTTTGGGAGGCTGAGGCGGGTGGATCACCTGAGGTCAGGAGTTCGAGACCAGCCTGGCCAACATGGTGAAACCCTGTCTCTACTAAAAATACAAAAATTAGCCGGGCGTGGTGGCGAGCGCTTGTAATCCCCGCTACTTGGGAGGCTGAGGCAGGAGAATCTCTTGAACCCAGGAGGCAGAGGTTGCAGTGAGCCGAGGTTGCGCCATTGCACTCAAGCCTGTGCGACATACTGAGACTCCGTCTCAAAAAAAGAAGTGATCATACTGAATAAGCAATTTTATAGATTATGTTTCCCAGTTAATATTTTAGCTTCAGCGTGTCCTCATGTTGTTAGGCACTTTGCAAGTGTTTATTTTTTTACAGGTTAAAATCTTTTTCTGTTATAGGCAAGCACCACAGTGCGTGTAACCAACTCCAATGCCAATGCGGCCAGTCCCCTCATAGTTGCTGGCTACAATGTGTCTGGCTCTGTCCGAAGTGATGGGGAGCCCATGAAAGGGGTGAAGTTTCTTCTCTTTTCTTCTTTAGTAACTAAAGAGGTAAGCAAAGAAAAGAACAAAAGAGATGGTGTGAGGGGTAGGAGGGTGGGGGAGTATAGCCCAGAACGTACTGTTGTAAGAAATGCAGGTCTGAGTTGATTTATCATTTTAACACTTAAGAATATCGTCTGTCTCAGGCCGGGTGTGGTAGCTCATGCCTGCAATCCCAGCACTTTGGGAGGCCAAGGTGGGTGGATCACTTGAGGTCAGGAGTTTTAGACCAGCCTGGCCAACATTATGAAACCCCATCTCTACTAAAAATACAAAAACATTAGCCGGGCATGTTGGCACGTGCCTGTAGTCCCAGCTGCGTGGGAGGCTGAGGCAGTAGAATCGCTTGAACCCAGGAGGTAGAGGTTGCAGTGAGCCGAGATCACGCCACTGCACTCCAGCCTGGGTGACAGAGTGAGACTGTCTCAAAAAAAAAAAAAAAAAAAAATTCAAGAATATCATGTGTCTCTGTTGACTCACAAGACATTGCACATCTACACTGGGAGGCAGTGGTATGTGATGGAAAGTACACAGGCTTTGAAATCAGACCTGGGTTTAAACAAATCTCAGGTTTAAACAAATTCCTCTTCCTAGCTGTGCGACCCTGGGCAGGTCACATTACCTTCCTGAGCCTCCGTTCCCTTATTTGGAGAATGGTGACCCATCATAAGGAAGGACAGTCATGTCATCTTTCCCAGGAAGACTGTGCCAGTTTTTAACTTTGCAACTTGAATGTCAAGATTTTTGTTCCTTTTTTCTGTATTAATTGTCTTAGATTTCAGAAATACATATGTTGACATGAAACTTAAAAAAATTTTCCTATAATGTGGCTAATTGATGGTATTCAGAACATGTAAATGGAAAAGGAAGTTTTGTCTTTTTTACCCCCTGGCATAGGATGTCCTGGGCTGCAACGTCTCACCAGTGCCTGGGTTCCAGCCCCAAGATGAGAGTCTGGTGTATTTGTGCTACACGGTCTCCAGAGAAGATGGCTCGTTCTCTTTCTATTCCTTGCCAAGTGGGGGCTACACTGTGGTGAGTGAAGCAGATTTCCGTTCTGTTTATGTCTGGGACTCTCATGACACAGTAAAAGCCAATGCTGTTCGGGTGTTAAAGGAAAAGATGGTTGGCCTGCAGTTCTCTGAACATGCTGTTAAGCAGTAACTTACTTAAGATGAGACACTCACCCCTTCGTAATAGCTACAAAAAGGGCAAGGCTTCCTCTTTTCGAATCTGCAACAGTTATGATGAATGTTTCTCTTGGTCTGTCTGAACCCCTTGTCATTTGTGGGCTGCTAGATCGATTATTAATATTGCTGATTGATCATGTTAGTGGTTCTTAGTGATTAAGAGACTCTTCCTTCCAGATTCCGTTCTATCGAGGGGAGAGGATTACCTTTGATGTGGCGCCTTCCAGACTTGACTTCACAGTGGAGCATGACAGCTTGAAAATCGAGGTAAGGCTTTTCTGTCTTCTGGAGGGACAGGTGTTTGAGTTCCCATCCCTAGGCACAGGTATTGCAAACATGTTTTTAAAAAAAATCAATTATTTTATCTGGAAGGGCTGTTGGAAAAAATGCCATCTGGTATTATATTCTTACACATGGTGTCCTTATCGTAGAGAGCTGGATTCCTAGTTAAATCTACTCATTCAGTGAAATATATTTATTGATTGCCAGTGACATACGTTTCAGGCACCATCCAGGACTGGGGATACAGCAGTGACCAAAAGAGGCAAAAATTCTTGTCCCTGTGGACCTCTTTTTTTTTTTTTTTTTTTTTTTTTTTTTAAGATAGGGTCTCACTGTGTGGCTCAAGCTGGAGTGCAGTGGTACGATCTCGTCTCACTGCAGCCATTGCCTCCAGGGCTCAAGTGATCCTCCCACCTCAGCCTGTTGAGTAGCTGGGACCACAGGTGCGTGCCACCATGCCCAGCTAATTTTTGTATTTTTGTTAGAGATGGGGTTTCACCATGTTGCCCAGGCTGTTCTCTAACTCCTGGGTTCAAGTGATCTGCCTGCCTCGGCTTCCCAAAGTGTTGGGATTACAGGTGTGAGCCATCGCACCTGGCTAGACCTCACGTTCTAATGACAGGAAGGGTCAATACATGTATAGATGTATAAGTTAGAAAGTAAAGTAGAAGGTGATAAGTGTTCTCTAGAAAAATAAAGGAAGAAAGGAGGTCGTACAGTATCAGGGTGGAGACAGGGGTTGCAGTTGTACATAGGGTGTTTTTGGGAAGTCCTCCCTGTGAAGGTGACATTTGAGCAACAACCTGAAGGGAAAGAACAAGAGAACCATACTTCACTCCTGCAGGAAGAGTGTAAGACTGAGGGAACGGCACGTGCAAAGGTCCTGAGGCAGGAGTGTGCTGAAGGGTTTGGGGCATCCCAAGGAGGCTAGGGTGGCTGGAGTGGAGGGAATGAGCAAGGAAGGAGGAGGCGGAAAGAGGGTCAGGGAGGTGACAGGGCAGATTGTGCAGGGCTTGGTGGGCCACTTTGCCTATAACTCTGGGTGAGAATTGGTGCCACTGGAAGGTTCCTAGCAGAGGAGTGGCGTGATCCTTCTGGCAGCTGCGTTGAGGAGAGTTTGCAGGGTGTCAGGGTGGAAGTGGGAGACCAGTTGGGATGCCATGGCCGTAAACCAGGTGAGAACTGGCAGAGCTTGGACCGTGATGGTAGGAATGGGCAGTGTGATACATGGCTTGATAAACTGCCTAGACCCTCACATAAATGGTAAATGTATTTTTAATCTCACTTACGTCTCCTTTAATTACAGAAGTAGAAAATGCTTACTGTAGAAAATTGGCTAGCTAGAACAAATCCCAAAAGAAAATAACAGCCTCTCCTAAGTGGACCACCCAATGTTAGAGTTATCGAAGCAATTATATTTTAATCATTTTCTTTTAATATTACATTTGAAAGTACTGTGTTAAAATCGCTTAAACTGGCAGAAGCGGGCTTTTAGGTCATATGCACAGTGGGGTGCAGACTCTGCATTTTAAGGTTCAGTGGAGTGTTTGACCGTTCTGCTGTACACTGGAGGGGAAAGAGAAGGGTAAGAAGATGAAGCCTTTACTTTGCTTCTCGTAGCTTGCAGAGAAGGATGGGGGCAGGTGAGCAGAGACAGCTATTCCCAGATTACAGCCAAATACATATTTTGAAAATGATGAATGGAATTTCAGGGAATGGGGCCCTGTAAGTTCCCTGAGGTCAGGTACCGTGTCTTATTCTTTACTGTTTTCCTAACATGTGATTTAGTGCCTGGCACATAGTAGGTGCCCAGCAAAAATATTTGTTGAGTACATATGTGAATTAATAAGTAGGTAATGCATGGAATGAAACATGTCTTTTTGGAAGGATCAAGAAGGACTACCTGTCATGTGAGACCATCACTAAGAAACCATTTGCTGAAAAAAAAAATAAAAAAATAAAAAAGAAGGGCTACCTGCATAAAAAGGAAGTCATTTAATTATTCAAAGCTTCATCTCAAATGCTGTTGCACACGTGCGTGCACACATTCATTCATTCAGGAGTCAGTTATTGAGTGCCTGCTGTGTACCAGGTGACTAAGACAGAAAAAGTCCCTGTCTCCATGAGGTAACATGCTAGTGGGAGGGAGACAACTAAGAAATCGAACGAGGACATTTCAGATACTGGTAAGTTTGATGAAGATATTAAAATAGGTTAGCAGTGGTGACCTTGGGGATACACAGATCAGGGCTGGAACTCAGTAACTGCAGAGAAAGCACAGGTGTGCTGCTCACAGGCGAGTGGGGCACAGACACAGACAGAGACACATGGAGCATGGGACCACGTGTGAGCCAGTGATGGTGGTGGAGGAGGGTGGTCTAGGTGGATTTCTTTTTTTTTCTTTGAGACAGAGTCTTGCTGCTTCACACAGGCTGGCACTATCTTGGCTCACTGCAACCTCCGCATCCCGAGTTGAAGCGATTCTCCTGCCTCAGCCTCCCGAGTAGCTGGGATTACAGGTGCCTGCCACCACATCTGGCTAATTTTTGTATTTTTAGTGGAGACAGGGCTTCACCATGTTGGCCAGGCTGGTCTTGGACTCCTGACCTCAAGTGATCTGCCTGCCTCGGCCTCCCAAAGTGCTGGGATTACAGGCATGAACCACTGCGCCTGGCCTAGGTGGATTTCATAAGGACCTGTGTTCAGGTCGTGGTGGAAAGACAGGAGGGGGCACGTGAGACCTTGCAGAGGTGGAATCCACAGGACTGATCGATGCTGGAGGAGCGGGGCGGGGCATCTCAAGTGATGCCGGGGTGTGCATGGGAGACTGGAGGAAGATGTGGTTCACCAAAATGGGGGCATCTGGAGGGGAGGAGATGGCACAGGGGTAAGGGTGGGGGGCTTCTAGAAGCTTGAGTCAGTGACCTTTTAACGAGGGAAGTAAGTCTCTAGACTTTTCTGTTGTTTGACACTCAGCAGTGTGTTGGGAACACAACAGAGAAGACAGATGTGGGTAAAGTGAGAGGGAGCCCGGCTGGCACACAGGACCGGGGCACTGAGTGTTGGGAGGTGGGCGGCAGGAGCAGACATGGTAGGTGGTGGCCGGCGCAGCAGAAGGAGGCTTTGTGGCTCTGGCACAGGAGCACCTTTGAGCACCTTCTTCTTCTTCTTTGTTTTCTAGCCCGTGTTCCACGTCATGGGATTCTCCGTCACCGGGAGGGTCTTGAACGGACCCGAAGGAGATGGTGTTCCAGAAGCAGTAGTCACCCTGAATAACCAAATCAAAGGTGGGCTGACACAGCAGCCCCAGGCTGATGGCCAGCGCTGTTTTTGGATCACAGAGAGAAATGGAGAGGAACTGATGACTATATGAGAACATGGCAGCTTTTGGTCTCAAGTATTCTGGTGTACATGTAAGGATACACTGTTGTTTTTGGCTTATCTTCTGTTTGTGTGTTTTTGTTTTACAGTTAAAACAAAAGCTGATGGCTCATTCCGCCTTGAGAACATAACCACAGGGACATACACCATCCATGCTCAGAAAGAGCACCTCTACTTTGAAACGGTCACCATCAAAATTGCACCGAACACACCTCAGCTGGCTGACATTATTGCAACAGGGTAAGCTTATCGTGTGGATTTGGAAGCGCCAGTAAATATGCTGGCAGCCAGTGTAGAACAAAATGACCTGTGATCTGTGTGTCTTTGCCGAGCTTAAGAACTTAAGAAAGATTAGTACTTTTTTTTGTTTGTTTGTTTTTAGAGTCAGAGTCTTGCCCTGTTGCCCAGGCTGTAGTGCAGTGGTGCCATCTCGATTCACTGCAACCTCTGCCTCCCAGGTTCAAGTGATTCTCCTGCCTCAGCTTCCCAAGTAGCTGGGACTACAGGCGTGCCCCACCACACCCAGCTAATTTTTGTATTTTTAAGTAGAGACAGGGTTTCACTATATGTTGTGCAGGCTAGTCTCAAAACTCCTAACCTCAGGCTGTCTGCCTGCTTTGGCCTCCCAAAGTGCTGGGATTATAGGTGTGAGACACTGCACCCGGCCAAGAAAGATTAGTTCTAAATCTTACAAACTGAAGGTACTGACATGTCGGATGCTTAATGAAAAGTCCCTTGCTTCAAATTAAAATGGGCTTGTGAAATTAAAAAATCTTTCATGTCTGACTTTCACGATCTTTCACAGGACCCCTCTTTGCTTAATCTTTGAGGATTTTTGGAAGATGGTATTGTTGGTTGAGAAAGCTTATTGGAAGCTGCTTCAGGTCATTGGTGTAGTTCTTCCTGCTTGTAGTTACTCATTATACTATAAGTACAGGCAGGGACATCTTGTGGTTGAATTCATGTGGTTTTACCATCATCTGAAGCAAGATTGTGTAGTGCCAAGAACTTGGGCTTTGGAGTGAGATCCCAGATCCACCTGCATGTAACCTGCAGAACAGCTTTAGACATAACAGGTGCTCACAAAACAGTAGCTTAGAAGGAGAGTGCAGGGTCTGCTTGGGAGAAGCGTGGCATGAGCAAAGTCAGGCAGTCTCACAGCAGCATGAGGTGGCTGCGGGTGTAAAGCTGGGTGCTACTGGAGCAGAATATACTGGCAGGTGAAGGTGATGATGAGGCCAACCCCATAGCACCTCCTCACACCCCACCGGGGCATAGGGGCTTTCTCCCACTGGGGCCAACGGGCCGTGAGTGGTTTTGAGCATTAATTTAACAAGCTTTGATCATTGTTTTCAATAGGGCATTCTGAAAACAATGGCATGGAGTAGAGTGGCTTTGAAGGGGACAGGACTTGGGCACAGGAGGTCTGAAAGCAGAGATGACAAGGGCTTGCCTTGTAGGGAAGTCAGGGACAGACTGGTGAGATATTTAGGGTGCCCAGCTTGAGAGGTGTGATGGCTGGGGACAGAAAGAGAAGCCAGTTAGGTGATGAGGGTTCAGATTTGGCCACATTGGTCTGTAGGACCACTAGGTGGAGCTCTTCAATAGGCGCTTGGATGGATGGTCAATCCTGAAGATTCGGCTGCAGGTGGCAGCCAGGACCTCAAATATGTATGTGCAGGTAGAATTAGAAGAACAGTAGGCCAAAAACAGAGTGCCAGGTGGCCCAGGGGGGACCTAGGGAGCATGAGGTCATAGGAGCTAAGAAAGTAAGTTTGGGGTAGGAGGTAGTGCCCAATAGGGAGGTGCAGGGAGCTGAGCCCTGGTGAACACAGTCCCCTGGCTTGATCACTGAGGAGGCCACAGTGACTCTTTTCTGTAGATAGATGGAGGTCGAGGTCAAGGAGTCCAGTGGTGAATGGAAGACAGGGAAGCAAACTACCCTCAGAAAGTAATTCTTGGATTGAAGTCTTTCCCACCTTCCATAAACACTTTGTGCAATTACTGTAGATGAGGCACTGAAAAATACTTCGTACCTAATAATTAATCAAACTAGTGTTCCAGAGATGGGGCTTTCACCCTATCAGGGAGACAGACTGAAGACAAATACATCTGTGGCCAGGCTTAATGCCTCACACCTGTAATCCATCCCAGCACCTTGGGAGGCGGAGGCGGAGGCGGAGGTGGGCAGATCGCTTGAGCCCAGGAGTTTGAGACCAGCCTGGGCAACTTGGCAAAACACCATCTCTACCAAAAATGCAAAAATTAGCTAGTTTCATAACCTGGTCTAAAAATAAATAAATAAAGAGATAAAAATTAAAAGATAACAAGATTTTAAAAAAAGACAAGACAAATACATTTATGCTGCTAAATTATGGCAAGTGTCGTGCAGGGAAGAGATCAGGGTGCTGCAAGAAGAGCTAATTTAGAGTGGGAGCTCTGCAAGGCTCTCTGGGTTGCAGAGACCTTAGTAAAGACTAAAAGTTAGCTAAAGAAAATCTTCCCTAGTAGAGAAGCAGCATGCTCAGAGGCCTGCATAGGATAGGAAGGACCTGAAAGGCAGTCTGCGCAGCTGGAGGAGGTGGGTGAGGTCAGGGAGCTCTGGGGCCTTGTAGCCTTGCTTTGGGATTGGGCTTTGCTCCCTAATGCAGTGGAAACCCGTTAGGAGTTGTCTGTTGGTTGGCCGGGCATGGTGGCTCACGCCTATGATCTCAGCACTTTGGGAGGCTGAGGTGGGTGGATCATGAGGTCAGGAGTTCAAGCCCAGCCTGGCCAGCATGGTGAAACCCGGTCTGTACTAAAGATACAAAAGGTTGGCAGGGCATGGTGATGCGTGCCTATAATCCCAGCAACTCAGGAGGCTGAGGCAGGAGAATCGCTTGAACCCGGGAGGCAGGGGTTGCAGTGAGCTGAGATTGCACCATTGCACTCCAGCCTGGCCGACAGGGTGAGATTCCGTCTCAAAAAAAAAAAAAGAGTTACCAGTTGGCAAGGGAGTGATAGGGATCATGGTACTTTAAAAAGTTTGTTTTTCTTCCTGGCTGCTGTGTGGAGAATGGATTGGAGGAAAGCCATGGTGTGAATGGAGGGGCCAGATATGAGGCAGTGGTGGTTGTCTGGAGGAGATATGGTAGTGGCCGGGCCCAGGCGGCTGGCAGGCGAGGGAGGGAGGAGTAGATGGATTTGGTAGGTCACATGGAGAACACACCCACAGGCCTGTGCTGTTGAGGTTACAGGTTTCTTATTTGAGCCACTGGGTAGATGGAGGAGGCGCTGTTCACAGAGATGGAGGAAATATATTTATTTTCTCCTTTAAAGTAGAGTATTTGAGTCAAAGAAAGAAAAATAGCATTTGTTGAACATTTTTGGAAAATCTCTTTTTTTAATTGGCCGACGTAGTACATTTGCCTTTTTAGCACACTGATACTTCTTACTATTTCTTTTCCTTTTTATTTTTTTTGAGACAGGGTCTTACTCCGTTGCCCAGGCTGGAGTACAGTGGCGCCATCTCGGCTCACTGCAGCCTCCCCCTCTCGGGTTCAAGTGATTCTCCTGCCCCAGCCTCCTGAGTAGCTGGGATTACAGGCTAATTTTTATATTTTTTAGTAGAGATGTGGTTTTGCCGTGTTGGCTAGGCTGGTCTCGAACTCCTGACCTCAAGTGACCCACCCGCCTCGGCTTCCCAAAGTGCTGGGATTACAGGCTGAGCCATGGTGCCTAGTCTTCCTTTAAAGTAAAATTAAAAAATTACTCAATTTATTGTAAAAACAAACTCTTTGGCTTCTGTCCAAATGACTGTGAAAATAGATTTCTCTCAATATCCACCAATATTACCTGTTTCTGTCCATATATGTATTTAAACCCTGTTGAAAGAATTTATTGATACAAATCAATTTTTAAGGGCTTCAGTATAACGGAACCTTTTTCTCTACCACCCTTTTGGTTTATTTTTCCAAACTAAGCCAGTATAGATTTGAGGTTTAGGGAGAATAGGCACTTCTTTTTAATAAGAATATGGGCTAAAACAGATCTTATGGTTCAAATATTTACAACTTAAGGAGGCAAAGAGATTTGATAGGAAATAGACAAGGTGATGTGTCCCCTGACAGGTACACAAATCAAGAGAATATGACAGGTCCTTGGGAATGATTGTGTCAGTGTTCGCTTCCCATCCTTTTATTCTGAAAGTTCACAGTAGGGGAATGTGAGAACCAAAATGCATATGCTAGGTCAGGGATTGGGACACTTTCTCTGTGGAGAGCCAGAGAATAACTATTTTAGGCTGCGTGAGCCATACGGTCTCTAGGACCACAGCTGAGATAGACAATTTGTAAATGAATGGGCAGAGCGCAACACAACTACATTTTTGGACACCACAGTTTGCATTTCATGTAATTTTTACATGTGAAACATTATCTTTCTTTCTTTCTTTCTTTTTTTAACTTTAACCACTTAAGAGTGTACAATTCTTTTTCTCGGCTTGCAGTTCATCACAAACGGGAGGGGGGCCCTGACTTGGTCCTTGGGTGGTAGTTTGCTGACCCATGCTGGAGATAGTGAGCTCATATGGCTGGGCAGTCCCTTCACTCTGAAGAAATGGCTGTGTTTTTCATGATTCCTAGATTTCACATACACAATCTTCCACCATTTCCTTGTGTTTTCCACTGTTTTTTTATTTGAGGCGGAGTGGCGGTTCCAACATTTAATGTACCCCTAATTGTCAGAATCCAACATTCTTGATTATGTCAAAAGTAACTAATTTTTATCTAAAATGATTCTTGAAGATTCTTTAAAATGAACAGTTGAAAAGACAACTGTGACCCCCAGCTAGGATGTACTATTACACTTTAACACACCAGCTGCTTCAGAAATGAAGACCAGCACTCCAAGGATGATGGTCGTTGTAGGGGGGCCTCTCATGTGTTATTCGAGGGATGCCTTGCAACACCTTACTCCTTATTTAGAATCTCAAATCTGAATCATTACCTTAATAGGGCTTTTCAGTTATAAGTTACATTTGTGGCTCCTACCTCCCAAGGAGTTCAATTTTAGCTTTGCATTTTTTAACTTAATTACCTTTTCTGTTCCAATCTCCCAGTTTGCTTTCATCCATGTATTATATATAATCACAAGCAAGGAAGACGTCTTTGATAATCCTGACTTATTTGATGGCCTGGTAATGCCACAGTTTCTTAGGCAGCTTAGAGCTCTTGCTTTTAAGGGCTAGCCCACATTCTCAGTCCAAGGCCGCTCCGCTGTCAACGATCCAATTACCTGAAACGTTTTTATTATCTGCAGGTTTTCTTAAAATTGCCTCTGCAGTGGGGGATTGCCAGATGTCACCTGGAACACACAAACAGCCCCACTATGGGCCCCTGTTCTGTAGAAAGATGCCCAGTCTTGCTTCTGAAGGTTGCTTTTTAAAACCAGAATGAAGGTTGCTTTTTAAAACCAGAATCATCTGGACTGCATTCTGTCTCTTCATTAAGATTAGACTATTCTCAGGAACAAGGGCTGGGAGAGGGCTGCATCTTTTTTGGTCGATAAGAGCCTTTCCTCTTATAATTGAGTCCTCGTGCTGGAATGAATGGTCTTCTCTTTGCAGGTTCAGTGTCTGTGGTCAGATATCAATCATTCGCTTCCCCGACACCGTCAAGCAGATGAATAAATACAAAGTTGTCCTGTCATCTCAAGACAAGGACAAGTCTTTGGTCACCGTGGAGACAGATGCTCATGGATCATTTTGTTTTAAAGCAAAACCAGGGACTTACAAAGTGCAGGTGCGTTGCATTGTTTTAAATTTAAAATGTTTTGAGAAAAAGCAGTGATTTTTAGAAGGGTTATTAGGTTGAATGGGGTTAGAGAAGGAGCATTCCAGTTTCCAACTTCTTGTTTCTAAGTCTTTACAATCCTGCACCAGTAGAGGAGAGTCAGATAGGCATCCAGCTAAAAAATAATGCCATCTGCCTCTCTTTTTTCCAGTCTTGATGTTTATTAGTATCAGGCTGCCAGTCACTCCTCTACCTTCAGGCTTCTGGCTGCTGTAGAATGTCGATGAGTCCAAGAGGACACCAAAAATGAACTCTACTAATGGCAGCTCAAAAATGGCCATAGTGCGTGGCTTCTGGGACCCCAGGCCAAAATGGAGCTTCCCATTTCCTGCTTTGCCTTCACTTCAAGATGGCTAGGCAGGGACCACGCGACTTATCCATTCAAGCAGGCCGAGAACGGGGAGACGGTCTGGCCTGTGGTCTCATCACCATGGTGAAGGCCTAAGCCACAGCTGGCCCAAGCAAGCAAGAGACAGGACAGAGCAGAGGTCAGCCCACCATGCCTTTCAGTGCAGTGGCCCTGCCCTTGGGGAGAGACTGTTTCCGTGGGCTCTCACCCATCAAATCAGCAGCTGCCCTTCCTCCCTGTGGAAGAGCAAATAACACAAAGGGAGAGGGCTGAGAAGGTTCCCTGTTAGACTCTGCTCTCCTCTAGGGCAAAGTGGGGTCCCTCCCTCTGTGGGAAACAGGGCAGGAGATTGCGTTCTCCCTGCTTCCACAGAACAGCGTGGTGTGTGGGTTGACAGCTGCCTTTATTAGATGGTAGCTGGCTTCTTGCGAAGACGTCCACATTGACAAGTCTTTGGAAGCCCTTTCGGAAGCATGATGGACTTCTCCAAGGAAGGGCAGTGTCGTCTTTACTAGGGATGAAAGAGTTGACCGCTGCTACCTTCACCTGTTCCTCCTCTTAGCCCATGAAAGGCACACAGAACAATAGGAGGAAGAAAATGACTTAATTCCACCAAAGTGTCATCCACATAGTGTTGACAGGTTCAGAGCTTATGCTACAAGTGATCCGAAGCCTGGAAAAGTGACTGGGATGTAGTATGGTTTCTAGTATGTAAGTGAGGCGTGTCCGCTTTGCGTGCCTGTGGGGAATTAGGCCAGATAGACTTTTGTTCATACACATCGGTCTGTTGAGGCTAATTTTTCATCTAGGTAGAACTGTGCTTACTTCACACAAGTTATTCGTGGATTTGTTGTGATTGTAAAATCGGCCTGGAAATGAACCTTTGGCCTTCAAAATCTCTTTAGCCTTGGTCCCAGATGAATGTTCTAGCGCCCTGTAGGTCAGGGGGAAGATCTCCCCGAATGCAGCCTCTAACGTTCCATCCACGTTTCCGCAGGTGATGGTTCCTGAGGCAGAAACCAGAGCAGGGCTGACGTTGAAACCCCAGACATTTCCTCTTACTGTGACCGACAGGCCCGTGATGGATATGGCCTTTGTACAGTTCTTGGCATCAGTTTCTGGGAAAGTCTCTTGTTTGGGTAAGATATCACTGGAAAGTAAGAACACATAGTTTCAAAGAAGTCAGCCGGTAGGAGTGGGATTTGGGAAACTTTTCCTTTTGCCTTTGTTGTTTGCTACTGATCACCTGCGTGCGAGGGAGGCTTCTTGGAGTCAAGTGGGTGCATGTTAGCTTGAAAGAAGCACCCCGTCCGCCTCCGGCCACTGCCTCTTAGGAGCTCAGCAGTAGCAAGAAGCTATTACATAGGGTTAGGATTCGAACCTGTGCTGAAGCCTTATGAGGGGTCACATGGGGCCCTCCCTTCTTTTCCCTGCAGACACCTGTGGTGACTTGCTGGTGACTCTACAGTCCCTGAGCCGCCAGGGTGAGAAGCAGAGCCTCCAGCTCTCCGGCAAGGTCAACGCCATGACTTTCACCTTTGACAACGTGCTCCCTGGAAAACACAAAAGTAAGAATTGGAATGCAACATCCTGTGGCCCTCACACACTTCTTGTCTTTGTAAACTTTCTAAAACTCAGGTCTCAAATTGTATCACGACCATGTACCTTTCCTTGCTTTAAGTCGTCTTTGCCTCGTGACCTTGACTGCATTATTTAGCGTTGGACAAGCATGGAGGAGTCCAGGCCCTGAGCTGACCGCCACCTTGTCTGCACAGCCCACTGGCTGCTTCTGTTAAGGGAGGGTGCCCCGACGTATGGCATTTTATTTCTAAAGGCCAGAAAAAGGAGTGTGAAATAGTTCCACTGATGTGTTCTACTAACTTAGCAGTACTGGTGCTGAGTACTGGCCATGGCAAGGTACTTGACCTCCCCGAAACTCAGTTTTCCCATCTGTAAAATAGACGTAATAGAACCTTTCTGCAGAATATAAGACTAAAAGAAGTAAAGTTTATAAAGCCCGTTGTGCAGAGAGCCAGCTAAGTAGCTGGTGCCCACAAATGTTACTTCCCTTTTCCTTGCCCTTCTTAAGAAGCCACTTCTTGCCTGTATTTCTGCTTTTTCAGAAATCAGCTTGGGGCTGCTGGCAGTGGATAGCTTATAAAACAGACTGCTTTTTCTGGAATTATATTAATATTTTCTGTTATGGCAGGGCTTGGCAGACTACAAAAACTGCCTTTTTTATAAGCATAGTTTCCTTAGAATACAGCCTTGCCCATTTGTTTATGGATTCTCTATGGCTGCTCATGTGTAACAGTGGCCAAGTCGAGTGGTTGAGGCTGACAAAGCATGTGGCCTGCAAAACTGAAAAGAGTTGCAGAAAAAGTTTGTGGATCCCTGAATACCTTACTTGCAGCCTGATCTTACAGGCCCCATTAGATTTCTTTCTTGATGTAATGGACATTGGTTCGAGTTTTTCTTTCTTTTTTTTTGAAATTTAGCCTCGCTCTGTCACCCAGGCTGGAGTGTGGTGGCGCGACCTTGGCTCACTGCAACCTCTCCGCCTTCTGGGTGCAGGAGATTCTCTTGCCTCAGCTTCCCGAGTAGCTGGGATTACAGGCATGCACCACCATGCCTGGATAACTTTTGTATTTTTAGTAGAGATGGGGTTTTGCTATGTTGGTCAGACTGGTCTTGAACTCCTGGCTTCAAGCCATCCAACTGCCTCGGCCTCCCAGAGTGCTGGGATTATAGGCGTGAGCCACCACGCTCGACTCCAGGTTTTCTTTAGCAGTAATTTATTCCAAATACTGCTAGTTATAAATATATGTATGTGTATATTTCTATCTTTATGTCTACATACACACCTGCTTTTTAAAATTAGTTAATTCATGATCATTGTTTCTGGTGGCGTGCAGGGAGGTGGTGTGCTCCACGCCCACGTGTCCGTTTTTGGTGTTTGCTTTTGCAGTAAGCATCATGCATGAGGATTGGTGCTGGAAGAACAAGAGCCTGGAGGTGGAAGTGCTGGAGGATGACGTGTCTGCAGTTGAGTTCAGGCAGACGGGCTACATGCTGAGATGTTCCCTGTCTCACGCCATCACTCTGGTATGTACGGCTTATGGAGTCTCTTATTTGGAAAAATGCTCGCCTTGTGGATGTCAAGAAAGACTAACATCCCAGGCATATTGTAAACGTAGGCAAGTCAGATTTCCTTTTCTGCCTCTCCACTCGCCCACCTGTTATGCAACGCATAATCAGGAAGCATTTATACTCTCTCAGTGGAAGGACCCCTGTATTTAGGAGGTTTCCTTGTCCTGGCCGTACGCTAAATCTGACTGGTGATTCGGGTGGCCTTTGGTACAGTGCAGAGCACACTGGCTTTATATTATTAGGAATAATAGCTTTGGGTAAATTCATTTGCTGCTTCTCAGCCTCAGTTTTCACCGAAAATTGAGATCTTAATACCTACTTCTCAGGGTTATGGCAGGGCTTAAGTGAACCCTCTTAGGTATCAAAGTGTCCTTGGTGTACACCACTCTGTACTGCCAAGTGAGTTTCTCTGATATATATATATATATATATATACACACACATATATATATACATATATATATATATATATATATTTTTTTTTTTTTTTTTTTTTTTGAGATGGAGTCTTGCTCTGTTGCCCAGGCTGGAGTGCAGTGGCGCAATCTCGGCTCACTGAAACCTCCGCCTCCCGGGTTCAAGCGATTCTCCTGCCTCAGCCTCCCGAGTAGCTGGGACTAGAGGTGCGTGCCACCATGCCCAACTAATTTTTTTTTTTTTTTTTTTTTTGTATTTTTGTTAGAGACAGAGTTCCACCATGTTGGCCAGACTGGTCTTAAAACTCCTGACCTCAGGGGATCCACCCGTGTTGGCCTAGCAGAGTGCTAGGATTACAGGTGTGAGCCATTGTGCCCCACCTTCTCTGGTGTATTTGTTCCAGCGCAGGGGAAGAAGCTGTAAACAGGATCTTAGCTTCTTGTTGACTGTGGTCTCTGTGGCCTGAAAGGCAGTGTGAAATGGGTTTCAGGAGCACCTCTGTAGATCCCTTCGTGAATTTCTATAATGTTTTGATGTCGAGCGGCGGCAGATGTCATCGTCAGGTCTTAGTTTCTCTGTAGAGAAACTAGAAGAATTGGAACTGGTGTTTCATGTGCCAGCTTACTCCCCTAACTGCTTAATTACAAAAACTCGACAGGTCGATTTGTTATAGGAGATCGATTAATATCCGGTTCATAATAAGTGATAGATATTTAGGAAACCTTTCCCTTCCAGCAGTGGAGTGGATTTCCAGCTCTCTTGTAATAAGATCCTTTTTTTTTTTTTTTTTTGACACTTAACCCCTTCTTTATCTCCTCCCACTGTCCCCTCACTCGCCGGGCCCCAGCCACAGTGGTCCTCTGCCGTCCCACACCAAGTTCACTCCCTCCTCGGGGCCTTTGCACATACTCTCCCCTCTGCCTGGAGTGCTGTGTCTTCTCCAGAAACACTTCTCCCTCTCCTCTTCCCCTCCCCTCCTCTTCCCCTCCCCTCCTCTTCCCTTCCCCTCCTCTTCCCTCCCCTCTTCCCCTCTCCTCCTCTCCTCCTCTTCCCTCCCCTCTTCCCCTTTCCTATTCCCCTCCCCTCCTCATCCCTCCCGTTTCCCCTCTTCCCCTCCCCTCCTTCCCCTCTTCCCCTCCTCTTCCCTCTCCTTTCTCCCCCTTCTCTCCCCTCCCCTCTCCCCCCTTCTCTCCCCTCCCCCCTTCTCTCCCCTCCCCTCTCTCCCCCTTCTCTCTGCCTTCTCTCCCCTCCCATCTCCCCTCCCCTCTCCCCCTTCTCTCCCCCCTTCTCTCCCCTCCCCTCTCCCCTTCTCTCCCCCTTCTCTCCCCTCCCCTCTCCCCCCTTTTCTCCCCTTCCCTCTCCCCTCCCCCTCCCCCTTCTCTCCTCTCCCCCTTCTCTCCCCTCCCCTCTCCTCTCCCCCTTCTCTCCCCTCCCCTCTCCTCTCCCCCTTCTCTCCCCTCCCCTCTCCTCTCCCCGTTCTTTCCCCTCCCCTCTCCTCTCCCCCTTCTCTCCCCTCCCCTCTCCTCTCCCCCCTTCTCTCCCCTGCCTTCTCCTCTCCCCCTTCCCTCTCCCCCTTCTCTCCCCTTCCCTCTCCTCTCCCCCTTCTCTCCCCTCCCCTCTCCTCTCCCCGTTCTCTCCCCTCCCCTCTCCCTGTTCTCTCCCCTCCCCTCTCCTTTCCCCCTTCTCTCCCCTCCCCTCTCCCCCCTTCTCTCCCCTCCCCTCTCCTCTCCCCCTTCCCTCTCCTCCTTCTCTCCCCCTTCCCTCTCCTCTCCCCCTTCTCTCCCCTCTCCTCTCCCCCCTTTTCTCCACTCCCCTTTCCTCTCTCCCCTCCTCCTCTCTCATGTGAAGAGGTGCCTTGTGTGGTCGGTGCGCTGCATCACGTGGTCCCCAGGTGGAGGCCCTGGGTCATGCAGAGCCACAGAAAATGCTTAGTGAGGAGGCTGTGGGGGTCCAGTCAAGTGGGCTCTCCAGCTGCAGGGCTGGGGGTGTGAGCCAGGTGAGGACCTGTGTAGAGAGGAGGGCATGTGCAAGGAGTGGGGCCAGGAGCGGGACTGGACACTGCTGGCTCCACACAGGGGCCCAGCAGGGAGCTCGTATGCCGCTCATGCCTGAAGCAGACGCTGCACAAGCTGGAGGCCATGATGCGCATCCTGCAGGCAGAGACCACCGCGGGCACCGTGACGCCCACCGCCATCGGAGACAGCATCCTCAACATCACAGGTGCCGCGGCCTGTGCCCCACGCCACCCGTCCGCCCCACGTGGCCCGTCCGCCCCATGCCGCCCTTTCGTCTGCCTCCCTCCTCCCCACAACCGCCTCGCCTTTGCCCCATCCCATCTTCGTCCCCCTTCCCTCCCCCCAATTCCCATCCTCATCCCCCTCCCCCAATTCCCATCCTCATCCCGCTCCAATTCCCATCCTTATCCCCCTCCCCCAATTCCCATCCTTATCCCCCTCCAATTCCCATTCTCCTCCCCCTCCCCCTTCCCTATTACCATCCCTTTTCTCCATCTCTCTCCCCTTTTCTCCATTTCCCCCCCATCCTCCCCGTCCTTTTGTCCATTCCCCTCATCTTTCTTATCCCCCTTATTCTCCTTCCCCTCCCTTATTCCCCTTCCCCTCCCTTATCCCCCTTCCCCTCCCTTTCCTCCTGCTCCTCTTCTTCTCCCCTTTCTCTTTTCTCTACCCTTTTCCTTCCTTTTTCCTCCCTCTCCCCATCATCCCCCTCATCTTCATCCTCATCCCCATCCCCTTCCCCCTCCCCCTCCACCACTCTCTCTCCAGCTTCCCCCTTCCTTCTGCCTGCGCCTCGCTCTCTGCCCCCTCAGGTTCCCCCTTTCTCTCAGCCCCCACCCTCCGGCTCCCCCTTTTTGCCTGCCCCCACCCTCCCTCTGCCTCCCTGTCTCTGCACTGACCTCACGCCTGTCTGCAGGAGACCTCATCCACCTGGCCAGCTCAGACGTGCGGGCACCACAGCCCTCAGAGCTGGGAGCCGAGTCACCATCGCGGATGGTGGCGTCCCAGGCCTACAACCTGACCTCTGCCCTCATGCGCATCCTCACGCGCTCCCGCGTGCTCAATGAGGAGCACCTGACGCTGGCGGGTGAGGAGATCGTGGCCCAGGGCAAGCGATCGGACCCGCAGAGCCTGCTGTGCTATGGCGGCGCCCCAGGGCCTGGCTGCCACTTCTCCATCCCCTAGGCTTTCAGCAGGGCCCTGGCCAACCTCAGTGACGTGGTGCAGCTCATCTTTCTGGTGGACTCCAATCCCTTTCCCTTTGGCTATATCAGCAACTACACCGTCTCCACCAAGGTGGCCTCGATGGCGTTCCAGACATGGGCCGGCGCCCAGATCCCCATCGAGCGGCTGGCCTCAGAGCATGCCATCACCGTGAAGGTGCCCAACAACTCAGACTGGGCTGCCCGGGGCCACCGCAGCTCCGCCAACTCCGTTGTGGTCCAGCCCCAGGCCTCCGTCGGTGCTGTGGTCACCCTGGACAGCAGCAACCCTGCGGCCGTGCTGCATCTGCAGCTCAACTATACGCTGCTGGACGGTGCGTGCAGTGGGTGGGGCACACGCGGCCCCCTGGCCTTGTTCTTGGGGGGAAGGCCTTTCTCGTAGGGCTTCCATGGGTGTCTCTGGTGAAATTTGCTTTCTGTTTCATGGGCTGCTGGGGGCCTGGCCGGAGAGGAGCTGGGGGCCACGGAGAAGCAGGTGCCAGCTCTGGTGCAGAGGCTCCTATGGCCTTTCAGGCCCGTGGCAGAGGGTGGGCTCAGGAGGGCCATCGTGGGTGTCCCCCGGGTGGTTGAGCTTCCCGGCAGGCGTGTGACATGCGCGTTCTGCCCCAGGCCGCTACCTGTCTGAGGAATCCGAGCCCTACCTGGCAGTCTGTTTGCACTCGGAGCCCCGGCCCAATGAGCACAACTGCTCGGCTAGCAGGAGGATCCGCCCAGAGTCACTCCAGGGTGCCGACCACCGGCCCTACACCTTCTTCATTTCCCCGGGGTGAGCTCTGCGGGCTGGCCTGGCAGGGCAGGGCAGGGCATCATGGGTCAGCATTGCCCGGGTTACTGGCCCTATGGGGACGGCAGGCAGCGAGGGGACTGGACCGGGTATGGGGGGACTCTGACATCCAACCTGGCGGAGCCTGGGCTCACATCCACTGCCCCTTCCCTGCCCAGGAGCAGAGACCCAGCAGGGAGTTACCATCTGAACCTCTCCAGCCACTTCCGCTGGTCGGCGCTGGAGGTGTCCGTGGGCCTGTACACGTCCCTGTGCCAGTACTTCAGCGAGGAGGACATGGTGTGGCGGACAGAGGGGCTGCTGCCCCTGGAGGAGACCTCGCCCCGCCAGGCCGTCTGCCTCACCTGCCACCTCACCGCCTTCGGCGCCAGCCTCTTCGTGCCCCCAAGCCATGTCCGCTTTGTCTTTCCTGTGAGTGACCCTGTGCTCCTGGGAGCCTCTGCAGAGTTGAGGAGGGCCTGGGTGGGCTCGGCTCTATCCTGAGAAGGCACAGCTTGCACGTGACCTCCTGGGCCTGGCGGCTGTGTCCTCACAGGAGCCGACAGCGGATGTAAACTACATCGTCATGCTGACATGTGCTGTGTGCCTGGTGACCTACATGGTCATGGCCGCCATCCTGCACAAGCTGGACCAGTTGGATGCCAGCCGGGGCCGCGCCATCCCCTTCTGTGGGCAGCGGGGCCGCTTCAAGTACGAGATCCTCGTCAAGACAGGCTGGGGCCGGGGCTCAGGTGAGGGGCGCAGCGGGGTGGCAGGGCCTCCCCTGCTCTCACCGGCTGTGCTGGTTGCACCCTCTGGGAGTGAGTCTCGTTGCAGGCGTCAGAACAAGGCAGTTTTTGCAGTGCTGTGTGAAGGGCTCGTGTGTTCATCCTGGGAATGACCTCGTGAGCACTCACTGTCCCTGAGGACTAGGACAGCTCCCAGCTGGAAGTAGGTGCCAGTCAGTCAGGGTGGGCAGCCCACGTTCTGCACAGTAGCGTGGCCCCACAAGTGACGTGAGCATCGCTACCACTGTGGGAGACCGTGCATCCACCCGCAATCCTGACTGCATAGCTCGTCTCTCAGACGGAGGCGCCAGCACCCTCCCCGTGGCTGTTTCTTCAATACCTCCATTTTCCTTTCATTGGAATTGCCCTTCTGGCATTCCCTTTTTGTTTTCATTTTTCTTTTTTTGGAGACGGAGTCTCGCTCTGTTGCCCAGGCTGGAGTGCAATGGCGTGATCTTGGCTCACAGCAACTTCCAGCTCCTGGGTTTAAGCCATTCCCCTTAAGCGATTCTCCTGAGTAGCTGGGAGTACAGGTGCACGCCACCACACCCAGTTAATTTTTCACCATGTCGGCCAGGCGAACTCCTGACCTCAGGTGATCCGCCTGCCTCGGCCTGCCAGAGTGCTGGGATGACAGGTGTGAGCCACCACACCTGGCCGTGTTCCCATTTTTTATTTCCGTGCTGCTTTCATCTTCATTTCCCAGTTCTTTCTTTTGATTACCTACTTTTAAAAACTGTCGGCTAGGCGCGGTGGCTCACACCTGTAATCCGAGCACTTTGGGAGGCCGAGGCAGGCAAATCACGGGGTCAGGAGATCGAGACCATCCTGGCTAACGGTGAAACCCTGTCTCTACTAAAAAATACAAAAAAATTAGCCCGGCGTGGTGGCAGGCGCCTGTAGTCCCAGCTCCTCGGGAGACTGAGGTAGGAGAATGGCGTGAACCCAGGAGGCGGAGCTTGCAGTGAGCTGAGATTGCGCCACTGCACTCCAGCCTGGGTGACACAGCAAGACTCCATCTCAAAAAAAAAAAAAAAGAGAAAAAATACTGTCACCTGGGTCTGTCACTGGGAGAGGAGGTGACACAGCTTCACGCTTTGCAGTCTGTGCATGAACTGAGGGACGGGTGTGTGGTGCGGGTCACCGGTTGTGGCTTGACTGAGGCGTGGACAGGTGTGCAGTGCGGGTCACTGGTTGTGGTGTGGACTGAGGCGTGTGCAGCCATGTTTGCATGTCACAAGTTACAGTTCTTTCCATGTAACTTAATCATGTCCTTGAGGTCCTGCTGTTTATTGGACAAATTGCAGTAACCGCAGCTCCTCGTGTATGGCAGAGCCGTGCAAAGCCGGGACTGCCTGTGTGGCTCCTTGAGTGCGCGGAGGCCAAAGCTGAGATGACTTGCCTGGGATGCCACACGTGTTGGGCAGCAGACCGAGCCTCCCACCCCTCCCTCTTGCCCTCCAGGTACCACGGCCCACGTGGGCATCATGCTGTATGGGGTGGACAGCCGGAGCAGCCACTGGCACCTGGACGGCGACAGAGCCTTCCACCGCAACAGCCTGGACATCTTCCGGATCGCCACCCGCACAGCCTGGGTAGCGTGTGGAAGATCCGAGTGTGGCACGACAACAAAGGTCTGTGCGGACCCTGCCAAGCTCTGCCCCTCTGCCCCCGCATTGGGGTGCCCTGCGAGCCTGACCTCCCTCCCACGCCTCTGCAGGGCTCAGCCCTGCCTGGTTCCTGCAGCACATCATCGTCAGGGACCTGCAGACGGCACGCAGCCCCTTCTTCCTGGTCAATGACTGGCTTTCGGTGGAGACGGAGGCCAACGGGGGCCTGGTGGAGAAGGAGTTGCTGGCCGCGAGTAAGGCCTCGTTCCATGTTCCCACTCCGTGGGAGGTTGGGCAGGGTGGTCCTGCCCCGTGGCCTCCTGCAGTGCGGCCCTCCCTGCCTTCTAGGCGACGCAGCCCTGTTGCGCTTCCGGCGCCTGCTGGTGGCTGAGCTGCAGCGCGGCTTCTTTGACAAGCACATCTGGCTCTCCATATGGGACCGGCTGCCTCGTAGCTGTTTCACTCGCATCCAGAGGGCCACCTGCTGCGTTCTCCTCATCTGCCTCTTCCTGGGCGCCAACGCCGTGTGGTACGGGGCTGTTGGTGACTCTGCCTACAGGTGGGTGCCGTAGGGGTCGGGACAGCCTCTTCCTGCCCAGCCCTTCCTGCCCCTCAGCCTCACCTGTGTGGCCTCCTCTCCTCCACACAGCACGGGGCGTGTGTCCAGGCTGAGCCCGCTGAGCGTCGACACAGTCGCTGTTGGCCTGGTGTCCAGCGTGGTTGTCTATCCCGTCTACCTGGCCATCCTCTTTCTCTTCCGGATGTCTCGGAGCAAGGTGGGCTGGGGCTGGGGACCCGGGAGTACTGGGAATGGAGCCTGGGCCTCGGCACCATGCCCAGGGCCGCCACTTTCCAGTGCTGCAGCCAGAGGGAAAGGCGTCCACCAAAGGCTGCTCGGGAAGGGTCAACACACTTGAGCAGCCTTAGCTAGACTGACCAGGGAGAAAGAGAGAAGACTCAGAAGCCAGAATCGTGAAAGAACGAGGGCACTTTGCTAAGCAGACGCCACGGACAACTGCACAGCAGCACGCCAGATAACTCAGAAGAAGCAAGCACGCGGCTGTGCACGCTTCCGAAATGCACTCCAGAAGAAAATCTCAGTACGTCTATAGCAAGTGAAGAGGCCGAGTTGGTCCCTTAGAAACCTCCCAGTGGCCGGGCCGGGTGTGGTGGCTCACGCCTGTAATCCCAACACTTCAGGAGGCCGAGGTGGGCGGATCTGAGTCCAGGAGTCTGAGACCAGCCTGGGCAACATAGCAAGACCCCATCTATATAAAACATTAAAAAGGGCCAGGCACGGTGGCTCACGCCTGTAATCCCAACACTTTGGGAGGCCGAGGCGGGCAGATCACTTGAGGTCAGGAGTTCGAGACCAGCCTGGCCAACACAATGAAACCCCGTCTCTACTACAAATACAAAAACTTAGCTGGGCATGGTGGCGGGTGCCTGTAGTCCCAGCTACTCGAGAGGCTGAGGCAGGAGAATGGCATGAACCCAGGAGGCGGAGCTTGCAGTGAGCCGAGATTGCGCCACTGCACTCCATCCTGGGCAGCGGAGCAAGACTCTGTCTCCAAAAAAAAAAAAATCCCACAAAGAAAAGCCCAGGCTCAGAGCCTTCACGATAGAATTTTTCTAAGCAGTTAAGGACGAATTAACACCAATCCTTCACAGCCTCTTTCCAAGAATACAGCAGGTGGGAACTCTTCCCATTCATACGGAAACGGTAGGCCGCACCCCTTAGGAATACACATGTGGGGTCCTCAAGAGGTTACATGCAAACTAACCCCAGCAGCACACAGAGAAGGCGCATAAGCCGCGACCAGGAGGTGTTGCTCCCGAGTCCGTGGCAGGAACCAGAGGCCCCATGTGGCTGCTCGTATTTAAGTTAATTAAAATGGAACGATGGCCGGGCGTGGTGGCTCACACCTGTAATCCCAGCACTTTGGGAGGCCGAGGCGGGCAGATCACTTGAGGTCAGGAGTTCCAAGACCAGCCTGGCCAACACAGTGAAACCCCGTCTCTACTAAAAATACAAAAAATTAGCTGGGCATCGTGGCAGGCACCTGTAATCCCAGCTACTCAGGAGGCTGAGCCAGGACAATCGCCTGAACGCAGGAGGTGGAGGTTGCAGTGAGCTGAGATTGCGCCAGTGCACTCCAGCCTGGGTGACAGAGCGAGACTCCATCTAAAAAAAAAAAAAAAATGAAATTTAAAACTCTGTTCCTTAGCTGCACCAGTCTGCTGTCAAGTGTTCAGTGGCACACGTCGCGAGCGGCTGCCATCACGGACGGTGCAGATGTCCCATATATCCAGCATTCTAGAACATTCTGTCAGATGGCACCGGGCTCTGCCCTGTCTGCTGAGGAGGTGGCTTCTCATCCCTGTCCTGAGCAGGTCTGAGCTGCCGCCCGCTGACCACTGCCCTCGTCCTGCAGGTGGCTGGGAGCCCGAGCCCCACACCTGCCGGGCAGCAGGTGCTGGATATTGAAAGCTGCCTGGACTCGTCCATGCTGGACAGCTCCTTCCTCACGTTCTCAGGCCTCCACGCTGAGGTGAGGGCTCTACTGGGGGTCCTGGGCTGGGCTGGGGGTCCTGCCGCCTTGGCGCAGCTTGGACTCAAGACACTGTGCACCTCTTAGCAGGCCTTTGCTGGACAGATGAAGAGTGACTTGTTTCTGGATGATTCTAAGAGGTGGGTTCCCTAGAGAAACCTCGAGCCCTGGTGCAGGTCACTGTGTCTGGGGTGCCGGGGGTGTGAGGGCTGCATGTCCTTGCTGGGTGTCTGTGGCTCCATGTGGTCACACCACCTGGGAGCAGGTTTGCTCGGAAGCCCAGGGTGTCCGTGCGTGACTGGACGGGGGTGGGGTGTGTGTGTGACACATCCCCTGGTACCTTGCTGACCCCGCGCCACCTGCAGTCTGGTGTGCTGGCCCTCCAGCGAGGGAACCCAGTTGGCCGGACCTGCTCAGTGACCCGTCCATTGTGGGTAGCAATCTGCGGCACAACCCCCACTTACTGGGTCTCTCCTTTTACAACCAACACAACCGAAATCTAGGGCTTCTTTTTTTTTTTTTTTTTTTTGAGACAGAGTCTCATTCCATTCTGTCACCCAGGCTGGAGTGCAATGGTACGATCTCGGCTCACTGCAGCCTCCGCCTCCCGGGTTCAAGGGATTGTCCTGCCTCAGCCTCCTGAGTAGCTGGGATTACAGGCGTGTGCCACCATGCCTGGCTAATTTTTGTATTTTTAGTAGAGACGGGGTTTCACCATGTTGGTCAGGCTGGTCTCGAACTCCTACCCTCGTGATCTGCCTGCCTCAGCCTCCCAAAGTGCTGGGATTACAGGCGTGAGCCACCATGCCCAGCCAAATCTAGGGCTGGAACATGGCTGCAGCATATAAATAGAATTGAATTCCATAGTTTTGTTAACCCTGTTTTTTGTTTGTTTGTAGTTGTTGCTGTTTTTGAGACAGAGTCTCGCTCTGTCGCCTAGGCTGGAGTGCAGTGGTGCAATCTCGGCTCACGGCAGACTCTGCCTCCCGGGTTCAAACTATTCTCCTGCCTCAGCCTCCCAAGTAGGTGGGACTACAGGCGCCTACCACCACACCCGGCTAATTTTTGTATTTTATTAGAGACAGGGTTTCACCATATTGGCCAGGCTGGTCTGCAACTCCTGACCTTGTGATCCGCCCACCTCGGCCTCCCAAAGTGCTGGGATTACAGGCGTGAGCCACCACACCCAGCCCCTGTTTTGTTTTTGTTTTGCTTGTTTCTTAGGGTTGTTTTTCTATTTATGGTAAAGGCATTGGCTTTCCATTTGTAGCATCAATAGAATATTTCCTGTTAACAATAACCTTATGTCATAGTAAATGGTAAAGGGATTTAAAGCAGTGGTTTTCAGCTGCCAGAGGCCTGAGTGAGTTTGGGCACACTCTGTGTGATCGGGCAGAAGGCCTGTAGGAAGTTTAGCCGAGGACAGGGCCAGGAAAGGTGATGGACAGTGGGGGTCTGTCCTGGTCACCAGGCCCCTGGGTCCTGCCCACCTGCTTGGAGCTCCCCACCCATCACACATGATGCTGCCAAGCCCTCTGGGTATTGTGGGCAAATACCTTAGGAGAGAAGCTGATGAACTTTGTTTCTTGAGATGCACAGATTCCTTGGACATCCCTGAGAGATCAATCATGAAAGTCAACTTGGTTTTCTCCCCCTCATTTGGGTTCAGAATTTAAAGTTCACACACACAGGCAGTAAGATGATATAGATAAGGACATCATCACTCGGTTTCGGATGTTAAAATGTCTAGGTGGGTTAGGGGTGATTTGAGATCACACAACCTTGTGGCACAAAGAGGAATTCCCAGGCCAGAGGGAGACATTTTATTGCCATGTTATGATCTTATCATTGAGTTGAAAGGCAATCTTGTTTCATTTTGGATTCTTTCTTATGTTTATGTCTTATAAGGGCACTTTGAATTTCCAAGCAAATAATAATTTTGAATTAGCTTTTAATCATTGACTTCTAGCACAGTTATATGATCAGAAACATGCTGTGTGATTTGATTGCTCTCAAACATATTGAGATTTGCTGGAACAAAATAAGTCAGGTTAATTTTTGTAAATGTACCATGCATGCTTAAAATGAATGTATGTACATTTGTTCCTGAGATACAGGTTGATGGGCGGATGGCTACATGGATGTGATGGAGATGGTTTACTATCGGGACCTTCCGCATCCTGCTGATGTTTTGTTGCTTAAGATATGAATGGCTGAGCGGAGGCTGTAAAACCTGGCACTCTGCTTGGGTATGAGGTTCTTCCTGCCATCCTGCCATCATTTGTTTTTTATGTTTTGTCACCAAAAGTGACCTTGAGGAACCCTGGGAGCTCAGGAAGGAAGGAGCGCCCAGAAGCAGGGACAGGGAGCTGGTTGGGGAGGGCCAGAAATCAGGTTTGTGAAGGTTCCAGAGAGGACCTGGCCTTGGGAGGAGCGTGGGGGACTGAGATGGGGGAGGGGTCATTGGAATGATGCGGGCGCTACTTGGAATGTCCATTGTGAGGCACCACCGGGGTCATCAGGGATTGGTGGAGAGGGAGTATGAAGCCCCAGGGTTGCTAAGGGAGGGCCCAGACCGAAGAAGGTTTGGTGGAAAGCAGAACCTTAGTCTCCCTCTAATTGCTCCTAAGCCTCACGCTCCCTTGCCCCGCATGTCCTGTTGCTTCCCTGATCTTCTCCGTGACCTGTAGCTAAGCCTTCCACCAGCGCTTGAGAACTTAATTTGAACCGGATCCTTTCCCAGACCCTTTCTTCTTCTCCTCCTCCTCCACCTCCTCCAGGTGCCCAACAGCCCCCTTCTCCTCCTTTCCCTTCCCTTACTTCCCCCCTTCCCCTCCCCTTCCCCTTCCCCTCCCCTCCCCCTCCCCAACGCAGATCCGGCCCCCGGTCCCGTCCCCTTCCCTCCCCCCTGCCCTAAGCCACCTCCACCTCTGTCCTGGCCGCCTCAGGGCGCCTGAAAGGACCAGGACATGCGGGTGCGGTGGCTGCTCTTTTGGCTCCTCTTTTGGCTCCTGCTGGCATTTATCAGCCATCAGTCCACCTGTGTGAGTGGACGGGTGCTGTGGCTGCTCTTTCGGCTTCTCCTTTGGCTCCTGCTGGGATTTATCAGCCATCAGTCCACCTGTGTGAGTAGACGCTGGACCCGCGGGGTTTCTTCCTTTTTACTGGGCTGTGTCACGCGGCATGAAATGACACAGCTCAGGCCTGTAATCCCAGCACTTTAGGGGGCCGAGGTGGGCAGATCACTTGGGTCCAGGAGTTGAAGGCTAGCCAGGGCATCATAGCGAAACCCCATCTCTACAAAAAATTCCAAAAAAGATTAGTCGGGCCTGGTGGTGCGTACCTGTTATCCCAGTTACTGGAGAGGCTGAGGTGGGAGGATCGCTTGGGCCCAGGAGCTGGCCGTTGCAGTGAGCCGAGATGGCCCCACTGCACTCTTGTCTCTAACAAACAAAACGGACCAAAACAAAGTGAAATGTCATTTGGTTTGTGTCATCTGGTTTGGTGACTTTTTTTTTTTTTTTTTTTTTAGACAGTCTCACTGTCGCCCAGGCTGGAGTGCAGTGGCAAGATCTCGGCTCACTGCAACCTCCGCTTCCGGGGTTCGAGCAATTGTCCTGCCTCAGCCTCCTGAGTAGCTCAGATTACAACGCCTGGCTAATTTTTGTATTTTTAGTAGAGACGGGGTTTCACCATGTTCGCCAGGATACTCTCCATCTCTTGACCTCGTGATCCGCCTGCCTCGGCCTCCCAGTGCTGGGATTACAGGCGTGAACCACCGCACCTGGCCAAAATATATAACCTTAAGTGTAAGTTTACTAACTTTGGAAAGTACATACACCAGCATAAACCAACCCCCTTTCAAGATCTACATTATTTTATTTATTTATTTTTTTGAGACAGTTTCTTCCTTGTTGCCCAGGCTGGAGTGCAATGGGGCAATAACAGCTCACCGCAACCTCTGCTTCCCAGGTTTGAGCGATTCTCCTGCCTCAGCCTCCCGAGTGGCTGGGATTACAGATATGTGCCACCACTCCCAGCTAATTTTGTATTTTTAGTAGAGATAGGGTTTCTCCATGTGGGTCAGGCTGGTTTTGAACTCCCGACCTCAGGTGATCCACCCGCCTCGGCCTCCCAAAGCGTTGGGATTACAGGCGTGAACCACCGTGCCCAGCCAAGATCTACACGATTATGTCACCCCAGAAAGTGAACGCTCACTCTTCCCAGCCAGTCTCTTTCTTATCATAGGTTAGCTTGCTTATTCTGGAATTTCGCGTATACAGATGCATGCCATGCCATAGGTACTCTTTTGTGTCTGCTTTATTCTGCTCAACACCATGTTTCTGAAATCGTTACCATTGTTGTATGGTTCTCTAACTCCATCATTTCCATTTCAGACTCAGCATATGCTGAGTTCAACCTGTTGAAGGGCTATCTCTGTTTAATTCACCATCTTGAAAGAAACATTTAAAATTGAGATGTTTTCAAGAATATATAGTTAAATCCTGAGGAATCAATGTAGAAATGTTATCACAAGCTGTCTGAACTTACTCAGGGGAAGTCTTCGTCTTCACTCACATGAGAGTCTAATGGAATTAATGTCAACAATCTTAGAGAAATCCCACACTATTCATGCCATTTTCATGATCTCCACCTTGGTAATTTTTTTTCTTTTTTTTGAGACCGAGTCTCGCTCTGTCACCCAGGTTGAAGTGCAGTGGTGCGATCTCGGCTCACTGCAACCTCTGCCTCCCGGGTTCAAGTGATTCTTCTGCCTCAGCCTCCCAAGTAGCTGGAACTATAGGCGCGTGCCACCATGCCCTGCTAATTTTTTGTACTTTTAGTAGAGATGGGTTTCACCGTGTTAGCTAGGATGGTCTCAATCTCCTGATCTCGCGGTCCACCCACCTCGGCTTCCCAAAGTGCTGGGATTGCAGGCGTGAGCCACCACGCCCGGCCCACCTTGTTAATTTTTAAGCACTAAAATTGGATTCTTATTTGTGAATGAAGTAATCTCTTCATTGTATTTTTTTTTTTTTTTTTTTTTTTTTTTTTACTTATGCTGAGCTTTAAATGACAAAGATTCATATAATCCAAGAGAGAAGTATTATTTAGAGGGATTCTTTTACCATGTGATATATAATAAATGCATCCAATGTTATACATCAATTTAAAAAGCAAATAACTAAAGAAAAGATAACTACTGGCCAGGTGCAGTGGCTCACACCTGTATTCCCAGCACTTTGGGAGGCCGAGGCAGGTGGATCATGAGGTCAGGAGTTGGAGACCAGCCTGGCCAAGATGGTGAAACCCTGTTTCTACTAAAAATACAAAAATTAGCCGAGCGTGGTGACAGGCGCCTGTAATCCCAGTTACTCAGTAGCTGAGGCAGGAGAATCGCTTGAACCTGGGAGGCGGAGGTTGCAGTGAGCTGAGATCATGCCACTGCAATCTAGCCTGGGTGACAGAGCAAGACTTTGTCTCAAAACAAAAAGAAAAGATAATTACTTTATACTTAGCTTGTCTTAGCCATGAGTGACGGGCTGCATGTGGCCCAGGACAGTTTTGAATGCAGTTCAACACAAATTTGTAAACTTTCTTAAAACGTTAGGAGATTTTGGCCAGGTACAGTGGCTCATGCCTGTAATCCCAGCACTTTGGGAGGCTGAGGCGGGCAGATTACCTGAGGTCAGGAGTTCGAGACCACCCTGGCCAACATGGCAAAACCCCATCTCCACAAAAAATACAAAAATTTGCTGAGTGCACTGTCAGGCACCTGTACTCCCAGCTACTCAGGAGGCTGAGGCAGGAGAATCACTTGAACCTGAGAGGCAGAGGTTGCAGTGAGCCGAGAGCACACCACTGCACTCCAGCCTGGGTGACAGAGTGAGACCCCATCTCAAAAACAAAAACAAAAACAAAATGGCCGGGCACGGTGGCTCACACCTGTAATCCCAGCACTTTGGGAGGCCGAGGCAGGCAGATCGCCTGTCGGGAGTTCAAGGCCAGACTGGCCAACATGGTGAAACCTCATCTCTACTAAAAATACAAAAATTAGTCGGGCATGGTGGCAGAGACCTGTAATCTCAGCTGCTCGGGAGGCTGAGGGAGGAGAATGGCTTGAGCCCAGGAGCTGGAGGTTGCAGTGAGCCGAGATTGCACCACTGCACTCCAGCCTGGGCGACTGAGTGGTGCGGAACTCTGTCTCAAAAAAAAAAAAAAAAAAGGTTTTTTTTTAGATCATCAGCTGTTGTTAGTGTTAGTGTATGTTATGTGTGGCTCAAGACAACTTTGCTTCTTTTAATATAGGCAGGGAAGTCAAAAGATTGGATATCCCTGCTTTATACCAAGAAAGACAACACCCCACATTTGCAATGCCTAAAAACACTACCAGCCGTCTGAAAAACATGAGACTTCTAACTTCTGTTCTTTTTTGTAGCAGTGGAATCCCACGGTGATATCTGAGGGATGTGGTTACCTTTTGGAGGAGGTTGACGGTTTCTAAGGATGATTCTTTCTGAGTGAAATATTGTCAGTGTCATTGACCTTTTCATTATTTCAACTATTATTATTCCAGGTTATCAATACTCTGGCTGACCTTCGTCATCGTGGGACTGACTTTGGTGGAAGTCTTTGGTTACTTATCAGTACTGTGTTTCTGAGAAGTTATAAATTTGCCATCTCCCTCTGCACAAGTTACCTTTCTGTGAGTATACTAACTTTCTGTAGAGGTATACTTGTAATCACAAATAAGAATAAATTATATGAAACAATTCACGTTTCTGGACTTCATTATGAATATGTGGTTTTACCCCAAAAATCAGGGAAATGATTTATTAGCATAAGAATTATGAAAATACCTGCCATTTACATTATGAAAATTAAATGGGTCGGTGTTTGTTTAATAGAATGTCAACAGAGCTTTTGGTCAAAAATAAGTTTTTTTAACCTTTGTGCTATTTGTCACAGATGGAGTATGAGGTTTCGTCACTGAAATAGGAAAGTCTTCCTAAACTCTTCTGCTTTATAGTTCTATCGTATGGGTGGAAGGAAAGCTTCCAATCTCCTCTCTGAAGATTCCCTGCAGAAATGAGCTGACAACAGACAGCTTAACAGGAAAAGAAAAACATA
Organism: Pan paniscus; assembly: GCF_029289425.2. Classification (NCBI taxonomy): domain Eukaryota; kingdom Metazoa; phylum Chordata; class Mammalia; order Primates; family Hominidae; genus Pan; species Pan paniscus. The sequence continues at coordinate 36,722,315 of NC_073267.2, read as the reverse complement.
GAACAGGCATAAACATGGGAACCAGCTGAAAAATGAGACTGCTAGAAAGGCTGGATGGTTGATGCTTAAAGAGCACCCTCTTCTGAGGGGAGAGGGAGATAGATGGAGATGTAGGCCATTTAGAGGAGCAGCAAATGATTTTTAGGGGAAATGAAAGAGCCCAAGGAACAAACAGTTGGCCTGAGACAAAGTTCCTCTGAGGTCATAGGGACGAGGTGACAAACTGCCGGAAGGTGAAGGGCAGAACTGCACTGCGTCTCATGATGCAGAGAAAGCCCCAGAGAATCTCTTAGAACTGCCCTCCAAGAGAATCAATGAAAAGTGTGTCTGGGCAGGGTAATTTTGAATGACACCATTCAAAGTGCATGTTCCCACTTGCAACCGGAGAGAGATCAGTATGTCAAAAGTCTGTACTTGGTAAGAATTTGGCTGCTAAGTTGTGCCATAATTTGTCTTTTGAGCCTTTTTTCCTTTGGGTAAGTTGAGCTCTACATTTTGTCTTGCCATTCATGACAGTAAAAATGTGGTCGTCTGGGGGCTGAACCTCCTTCTGAACAATGATCCAAGATAAAAGTACTAATACCACAATGCTTTTTTATATTCAAGGGAAGAGGAAGTATGTTTCAGTTTTACCACCTAGATAATTACACGTCATTTGGCACTGCCTTTCAAGATATGTAGAAAACAGAAAATATATGAGTTACGAAGATATCTAGGCACATTTAACATTCTCTATGCCACTTAGTCCTGAACAGAGAATTTTCGGTATAAATTGGAGGAAGCTTTTTTTTTTTTTTTTTTTTTTTTTCTTTTCTCACCCCCAAGACGAGTCTCCCTCTGTTGCCCAGGCTGGAGTATAATGGTGTGAGCTCGGCTCACTGCAACCTCCACCTCCTGGCTTCAAGTGATTCCCCTGCCTCAGCCTCTCAAGTAGCTGGGATTACAGGTGCCCACCACCATGCCCAGCTAATTTTTGTATTTTTAGTAGAGTCGGGGTTTTACCATGTTGGCCAGGCTAGTCTCAAAACGACCTCAAATGATCCACCCGCCTCAGCCTCCCAAAGTGCTGGGATTACAAGCGTGAGCCACCACGTGAGCCAGGGGAAGTTTTTAAATTTACCACTTTTTAACAATTCCATTTAGGAAAGTTCAGTTGAGCTATTGGACTTGGACAACTTCGCACCTCTCATCTTTGTCCTTGTCATCTAGTCATCTATACCATTACCTCCTAAGCAGGGACATCATGGGTGCCATGAAGCATTCATGCGTGATGGCATTTCTTTGCTTCTCATTTCTTCGTGTGTTTGACATTTCTCCTAGCTCCAAACTGGGCCAGCTACCTTTCCTATGAAATCTAGCAGTAGCTGTGGGATAGACGTGGTTGCTCTTTTCATCTTTTTAGTTTACCCGTTGCTTCTCTCGAAATCCTAGTACATGATTTTTTTTTTTATCCTATGTGCAGAAATCAGGAAAAAACAAATTCTACAAAGAATTTGAAAGATATTATTTCAGGCCAGGTGTGGTGGCTCATGCCTGTAATCCCAGCACTTTGGGAGGCTGAGGCAGGTGGATCACTTGAGGTCAGGAGTTCAAGACCAGATGGGCCAACATGGTGAAACCCCATCTCTACTAAAAAGACAAAAATTAGCCAGGCATGGTAGCGGGCACCTGTAATCCCAGCTACTTGGGAGGCCGAGGCACAAGAATCGCTTGAATCTGGGAGGTGGAGGTTGCCGTGCGCCAAGGTAGCGCCACTGCACTTCAGCATGGTTGAGTGACACTCCGTCTCAAGAAAAAAGTCATTTCAATGACTACCTCAGGAGATTCATAGGTATCTGACCCACATCTGAGATGGGATTTGCATTGCATTTTAGCTATGATGAGAACAAATATTTAATATCTTTGAAGATTAAAAGCATACTGTGATAATATGGAAATCTTGGTGGGAATTCAGTCATTAGTGAGAATGTTTTGCGTTAAGTTCAAACCAGCCTCAACGAAGCTGATGTGAGGGAAGGGAAAGTGAACTCTGAGTAGAGCAGGGACAGAAGGAAGATGCTCCAGTGCAGATCAGGAAGGAGCAGGTGGTGAAATGTTACAAATTCTAGAACTCAGAGAGCTGAAGGTAATTACTTCCTTTTCAGGTTGTGAAACATGTTAACCTGTGGTAAAATACTTACAAGATGATAATTACCATCCAACCGTGTTGAAGTGTGCAGTTCAGTTGTGTGAAGTATATTCATGTCATTTTTTTTTTTTTTTTTTTTTTGAGACGGAGTCTCACTCTGTCACCAGGCTGGAGTGCAGTGGTGGGATCTTGGCTCACTGCAACCTCTGCCTCCTGGGTTCAAGCAGTTCTCCTGCCTCAGCCTCCCGAGTAGCTGGGACTACTGGCGTGCATCACCATGCTCAGCTAATTTTTGTATTTTTAGTAGAGATGGGGTTTCACCATGTTGCCCAGGATGGTCTCCATCTCTTGACCTTGTGATTCACCCGCCTCAGCCTCCGAAAGTGCTGGGATTACATGCGTGAGCTACCGCACCTGGCCTATTTTTTTTTTTTTTTTTGAGACAGAGTTTCAATTTTGTTGCCCAGGTTGGAGTGCGATGGCACAATCTCAGCTCACCACAACCTTTTCCTGCTGGGTTCAAGTGATTCTCCTGCCTCAGCCTCCCGACTAGCTGGGATTACAGGCATGCACCACCATGCCTGGCTAATTTTGTATTTTTAGCAGAGACAGCGTTTCTCTATGTTGGTGAGGCTGGTCTCAAACTCCCGACCTCAGGTGATCCGCCTGCCTCGGCCTCCCAAAGTGCTGGGATTACAGGAGTGAGCCACCGTGCCAGCCTCATGTCATTCTTGTGTGTGTGTGTGTGTGACAGAGTCTCATTCTGTCGCTCAGGCTGGAGTGCAGTGGTGTGATCTCGGCTCACTGCAACCTCCGCCTCCCAGCTTCAAACGGTTTTGTGCCTCAGCCTCCCGAGTAGCTCGGATTACAGGCACCCGCTGCCATGCCCGGCTAATTTTTGCAGTTTTAGTAGCGACAGGGTTTCACCATCTTGTCCAGGCTGGTCTTGAACTCCTGACCCCGTGATCCACCTGCCTCGGCCTCCCAAAGTACTGGGATTATACGCATGAGCCACCGTGCCCAGCCGTCATTCTTATATTATTATTTCCTAGGTGTCTTTCCTGAAGACTCTCTTCCCGTCTCAAAATGGACATGATGGATCCACGGATGTACAGCAGAGAGCCAGGAGGTCCAACCACCGTAGACAGGAAGGTATGGCTCTGTTGGAGTCCCCATAGTGTGGAAATGAGTTTGCCCTGGAAAGGGAAAGAACAGCTTCTTGCCCTCAGGTTTCTCACCTTCTCCTCTCCTCACTCTGACCAAGGGCTGAGGTCCATTTGTATGCACACAAAGAAAAGAGTTTCTTCCTTTCTAGGAATTAAAATTGTCCTGGAAGCCATCTTTACTTTATGGAGACAGGTGAAAACCAAAGTTCGAGCTAAAATCCATAAGATGAAGGTGACAACAAAAGTCAACCGTCATGACAAAATCAATGGAAAGAGGAAGACCACCAAAGAACAGTAAGATGTGCCTTGATACAAATATTGTTGTATGAACCATGTGCCAATCAAAGTAGACAACTGTAAAGTCCTTGAGAATATTTTCTACAATATTTGTGGCAAATTCAGTGGGTTCATAATTGAGTTTGTCCTTTCTGCTTCATTAGTTTAAGATGTATAATTCCTTTCCCTTCCTACATTCTTGTTTGTAATTTTTTTGGGGGAAGAGGAGTTGCTAGTACTGGCATTGGTTTTCCTTTCTCTCTCTCTCTCTTTTTTTTTTTTTTCCTGAGATGGAGCTTTGCTCTTGTTGCCCAGGCTGTAGTGCAATGGCACAATCTCAGCTCACTGCCTTTTGGGTTCAAGCAATTCTCCTGCCTCAGCCTCCCAAGTAGCTGGGATTACTGGTGCCCACCACCACGCCCAGCTAATTTTTGTATTTTTCCTAGAGATGGGGTTTCACCATGTTGTCCAGGCTGGTCTCGAACTTCTGACCTCAGGTAATCCACCCGCCTCAGCCTCCCAAAGTGCTGGGATTAGAGGCGTGAGCCACCACACCCAGCCTTTTTTTTTTTTTTTTTAATTTTGAGATAGAGTCTCGCTCTGTCGCCCAGGCTGGAGTGCTATGGTGCAATCTTGGCTCACTGCAACCTCTGCCTCCCAGTTTGAAGCAACTCTGCCTCAGCTTCCCGAGTAGCTTGGATTACAGGTGTGTGCCGCCACATTCGGCCAATTTTTTTTTTTTTTTTTTTTTGAGACAGAGTCTCACTCTGTCACCCAGGCTAGAGTGCAGTGGCATGATCTTGGCTCACTGCAACCTCCGCCTCCCAGGTTCAAACGATTCTTATCCCTCAGCCTCTTGAGTAGCTGGGACACCATGCCCGGATAATTTTTGTATTTTTAGTAGAGGCGGTGTTTCACCATATTGGCCAAGCTGGTCTAGAACTCCTGACATCATTATCCGCACACCTCGGCCTCCCAATGTGCTGGGATTACAGGTGTGAGCCACCGTGCCCAGCCCAATTTTTGTATTTTTAGTAGAGACAGGGGTTCACCATGTTGGCCAGGCTAGTCTTGAACTCCTGACCTCAGGTGATCTGCCTACCTCAGCCTCCCAGTGTGAGCCACCGCACCCAGCCTGGATTGTTGAATTCAATGCTTGGGTCACCTCCAGATTCATTTTCACAGTCTTTCATGTTTTGGTCGTATTACATTGTATTTTGCTGCCATATGACTGATCTTTTTTGTTAAATGTGAGATACTTGTTAAAAAATAGTTAGCAATGAATTGAGGCCTAGTAGCATGTTATCTTGCTGCAGAAGAGATGGGAGTCTACTTCTGGGGGATGGTCAGGGGTCCTCCATAGAGGCTGCAATTGAGGTCGTCGGTGCAGGCTCAGTCCCTACAAAGGCCAGGGTATTTCCTGTCCACCTCTATTCTGTTGCATGACCCTTCTGGGTCTCAACCAGAGCCAGTGGACTTCAGTATGGGTCGCTTTCATTGGCAGACGCTCAATCCACTTGTTTTCCATCTAACCCCACGCATGTGTGCAAAAGCTGCTCTGCTTCTTTGCATCTCAGTAGTTCCTTCTGGAATTCAGCAATGAAACTCAGGGAAATGGGTTCCAAATGCGAGGCTGACTTTCGTCCTGGGTTTCCTTCTTCTCCGTCTTCACCTCGTGTCTGTTTACTGCCATGTTAGCAATTTGATGTATTCAATCATGGGTTTTATATTCTGTTTGGTGTCCCCCATTGTTCTCATCGGAGATCAGAAGCTTCAGATGCACTTATGTCAACTCAAGAGTAGAATGCTTCCTTAGCTTCCCTCCAGAGTCAGGTTTTGTGTTTCTAGTTCCCAAGTGCACAGCAGGAGTAGTGATGTCCTCACTGGCTTCTCATTTGCATTAAACTGTGAGCTTCTTTAGCGTGGGGACAGGACCCTGCTCCCATTGCATTCTCAGCACCTCACCACACACTCCTTGTTGGAGGCCACTCCAGACAGCATGTGCTGAAGGATACCCTGTGGTCAGAAACAAGTTCATTAACTTTCTCTTTGAAGTGTTTTCGTCCCTGTTTCCTAGCGTTCTGGGAATTTTACACATCCTTCCTATAAAACCAAGTATAAGGTGAGATCCTTAGGATCAGGACCATGAATCAAGTGGTGTGAGGGCAACACAGCAAACTTACCCTTTTTAGGCCGTTTCCTTTTTCTGCCCTCAATCTCTGTGAACTGAACCTTGTTAAAGTCAGTCAACACCAGGGTGGATGGTTTGCAGTTGTCACCTATTTTCAGGACATAACACCCTGACTTAGGAGCCATTCCGATCATTTCTAATTCAATAGATGCGCCCAGCATTCAGATTGCCTTTTCAGGATCTTTAAAGTCGATGACAAGAGTTCCAGTCCTGAATCATGGCAAAGTGCAGTAGTGAACTGCGGGGTTAATGACACCATATTCTGGAAGGATCTCTCTATGGCTGATGGTCTCAGTTCCGGCATGAGCCTCTGGGTCTCACACAGGAGGAGTCAGATGAGGAGCAATGCTCTGCTTCCGATGGAGTTAGTTGTGATGAATTGGTGAGGTCTGGTTTTTCACACTGAACTAAAATGAGCTTTCGCTGTGTCAAGCACAAGACTGACCCCAGAGACACACATAGTGCACCTCATAGAAGCTTTTAATAGTCTTTATATTTACTAAAGAATAGGACTAACTATGGAAGTATGAAGATGAGCTGGAAATGACAGGTGACTTGCCAGCAGGCCAGAGTGTGACTTTTTTTTGTCCCTCAATGGGAGGTGTCCATTCTCCCTTTGGTTGTGAGAATCAGTTGGTTCATTTGTGGGAAGGTTGCAGGGGGGATCTTTGAATCACAGCCTTCAGATGCCAGAAGGGCAGAGGGAATCCCACACGGGCTGGTGGATCATGTGTGTGCATTTCTCTCCCTTCTAATCTGAGGAAACTAAGCATGAAAGAATGTGAGCATGCAGAAAAGGAGAGGCAGGTATCAGAGGCAGAGGAAAATGGGAAATTGGATATGAAAGAAATACACACCTACAAGTGAGTTCAGAAACTGAACCCCACCCTCTTGGGAAACGCCCATTGGAGTGTTGTTTTTAACCTTTGTACAGTGTTTAGACCCAGTAAATGCAGAAATAGAAACAAATGGTCAGAAGACATATCGAGAGAGAGAGAGAGAGTTCACAAAACAGAAAACAAAGTACCTTAATATTTACCACTGACCAAAAGATGTGAAGCAGCAAAATGTCTCCTGACCCCATTGCCAGCTAGACTGTGTGTGGAAACTCGGTTCATACCAGCCATTCTAGGGGTGGGGTGAGTTGTTGTCATCCTTAGGAAAGTGTGTTGTTGTAGGATCAACCACATCCTTCAAAAGGACTATGCCTGTTTATAAGCCCAGCTGTTTCTGCCCTGTGAAACACGGTAAGGATATTAATACAAAGAGAATACAGCTTTATGATAAAAGATGCTCAATGAAGGATGAATTAGGGATATACTGAGAATGGGGAAGGAAACTATCATCTCAGAAGTCAGCAGGCAGTAAGCAAGAGGAGGAATCAATATAGCAACAGTTTGGATCAGACCGTACAGTTTTTTTGTTTTTGTTTTTGTTTTTCTGAGATGGAGTCTCGCTGTGTCACCCAGGCTGGAGTGCAATGACGTGATCTTGGCTCACTGCAACCTCCGCCTCCCAGGTTCAAGTGATTCCCCTGCCTCAGCCTCCCGAGTAGCTGGGATTACAGGTGCCTGCCACCACGCCCGGCTAATCTTTTGTATTTTTAGTAGAGACGGGGTTTCACCGTATTAGCCAGGATGGTCTCAATCTCCTGACCTCGTGATCCATCTGCCTCGCCCTCCCAGAGTGCTGGGACTACAGGCATCAGCCACCGCGACCGGCTCAGACTGTACTCTTATAGCCATCTGAAATACGTTTTCTAGGTACAGATAGATTGTGTAAGGGTACAGTTGTGAGGATAACAGAAACATGGCAGATTATTTAAAATCATCGTGAAAGTGGTGCTTTATCTGATGAAAGTGATTGTAATCCATAGGAAAATGTTTCAACGTGCGCAAGAGTTGCAGCGGCGGGCAGAGGACTACCACAAATGCAAAGTAAGGAGCTTCCTCCCCGCAGTTGCAGGATAGTTCAGTGCTGATGCAGATGATGCCACGGCTCTTAGACTCTCTCAACATTCAATTTCTCATGTGTTGGCTTTTTCAGATCCCCCCTTCTGCAAGAAAGCCTCTTTGCAACCGGGTAAGTTTGTTTGTTTTCCTTGCTTTTGAACATAGTCTGCCAGGTCAGGACATGGATACATTTTTCTCCCTACAGCTCTGTGCTCAAGCCCTGCAGAGGGAGATGGCAGAGAGAAAGGCTGCCTACAAGCATCACAGTCCCATCCCTGTTGGTAACCGTGTTGTGCAAAAACACCTTCATCCCCACCCAGTGGGGCCCCTGATCTAATATTCAAAGTGTCAGAGGTTCCATATTTGTAATAGCAAATGGGCCCTGACTGTAAATTAGTGAAGAGTGAATGTAACTTATTACCCACAGGGACAATTCCAAATGAAGGCCTTAAATGATGCTCAGCTAAGCTGGTTCTTGTGTGGCCTCTGTACCTTCAAAAGCTGCCGAGTCCTATGATTACACGTGATGGGACTTGTACACTTGAAGTGAAACACAGTTTTAAAACTTGCATTGTTTAGAATTCCCACCTCATTTTTCCATGGACAAAAGTATTCTTTATGTCCTAGTGCACTTACAATTTGGTATTACCTGGGAGTGAAAAGAAATATTGCAGCCATGCCTAACTGACTTCTTGAGGTAAGATTGTTCTGTCAGAAAACCCTCTCCCAGTTCCCCTGCAGCTCTTCAGGAATCCACATCTCTCCAGAGCTCTTTGTTCTCATGGGTGGCACCTCCAGAGTGAAGAAGATCCTTTGTCAAGAAGGGAAACAGAGGGGAAATGAGAGGGTCCTGCAGGCAGAGCTGGAATCAACTTCCACTCTGCCTCTTGCAAGCTGTGTGACCCTGGGCACAATTTCTCCTTCCTCTGGAAACCTCTGTTTTCTTAGATTTGGAGCAGGGTGGTCACACTGACCTTGCAGAGTTCTGAGAATCAGAGACAGAACATAAAAGGCCTGGAAAACATTCTCCAAAAAGAAGCTGCAACATGTGTGGACAATGGGCTTTTCATGCCTCTCTTACTGTCTGTTGACCTGGTGCAAGAAACATGCTCTGGTGATGGCTGTGAGGGAGGAATGAGGATAGACATAGACACTCCTGTGTCTCAAACATGCTTCTTTATTACTCTGTTATGACTCTGTCTTCCCTGGGGCAGGACCCCAGCCTGCCTACATTTGCAGACAGACACAGTGGCATGTGGAGACAACAGTGTGTCCCAATGACTTTTCTTTACCCCCCAGCTGTCAGCAGTACTCAGTGGAAGGGTGATATTATGACAGTGATACTGCTATTTTGAAACCTGGAGGATGGAAAGGTGCAAAAATCTATCACCAGCAACAGAAGGTGCAGACCGTGTTGGTGGCAGTAATTTTGTCCATCAAATGAATATGTGTGAAAACATTCCCTTCTTCGGCCCTACAGGTCAGAATGGCGGCAGCGGAGCATCGTCATTCTTCAGGATTGCCCTACTGGCCCTACCTCACAGCTGAAACTTTAAAAAACAGGATGGGCCGCCAGCCACCTCCTCCAACTCAACAACGTTCTATAACGGATAACTCCCTGAGCCTCAAGACACCTCCCGAATGTCTCCTTCGTCCCCTGCCACCCTCAGTGGATGATAATATCAAGGAGTGTCCTCTTGCTCCTCTTCCACCCTCTCCTCTTCCACCCTCAGTGGATGATAATCTGAACGGGTGTCTCCTTATCCCTCTTCCACCCTCTCCTCTTCCACCCTCAGTGGATGATAATCTGAAGGAGTGTCTCCTTGCTCCTCTTCCACCATCTCCTCTTCCACCCTCAGTGGATAATAATCTGAAGGAGTGTCTCCTTGCTCCTCTTCCACCCTCTCCTCTTCCACCCTCAGTGGATGATAATCTGAAGGAGTGTCTCCTTGCTCCTCTTCCACCCTCTCCTCTTCCACCCTCAGTGGATGATAATCTGAAGACTCCTCCCTTAGCTACTCAGGAGGCTGAGGCGGAAAAACCACCGAAACCCAAGAGGTGGAGGGTGGATGAGGTGGAACAATCACCAAAACCCAAGAGGCGGAGGGCGGATGAGGTGGAACAATCGCCCAAGCCCAAGAGGCAGAGGGAGGCCGAGACACAATTACCCAAACCCAAGAGGCGGAGGTTGAGTAAGCTGAGAACACGCCATTGCACTCAAGCCTGGGCAATAAGAATAAATCCGTGGGTCGAAAAAAAGAAAAAAATCAAAAAATAAAACAAAACCCACACTCCAAAAACAAACTAACAAAGAATAAATAAATAATATAAAAATAAAATAAATACTGCAGTCCTTATGTTATTGCTTTGTTTCAGTATCTGGTATGATTGCCTGAGGGACCTGAGGTTCTTAATTAATTGTGGGGTTTTTTTTTTAATCTTTAGAAGTGGTTGGTTATGTAAAATATTATTATTATTATTATTATTATTATTATTATTTTTTTTGAGACTGGGTTTTGCTCTGTCACCCAGGCAGGAGTACAGTGGCTCGATCACAACTCACTGCAGCCTCAACCTCCTGGGCTTCAAGCAATCCTCCTGCCTCAGCCTCCCAAGTAGCTGGGATCACAGATGCATGCCACCACACCTGGCCAATGTTAAAAAATCCTTTAACTTTTTTGTAGAGATGCACTCCTGGACTCAAGCGATCCTCCTACTGGTCCCGACCACCAGCCTCTTTCTGATAAACATTTACACTGTTTATTATCTGATGCCATTTCTATCTTCTTCCTTGTCATCCAGACATCAAAGAATTAGGTTTCTTCAGGGTTTTCTTTTTCAAGTCCTCATTGTTAAAGATCACTCACATTAGGGCCAGACACCACGACTCATGCCTGTAATCCCAGCACTTTGGGAGGCCAAGGCGGGCAGAGCACTTGAGGTGGGGAGTTTGAGACCAGCCCGGCCAACTTGGTGAAACCCCACCTCTACTGAAAAACATACAAAAATTAGCTGGGCGTGATGGTGCATGCCTGTAGTCCCAGCCACTTGGGAGGCTGAGGCATGAGAATCGCTTGAACCCAGGAGGCAGAGGTTGTAGTGAGCCAAGATCACATCAGCACACTCTAGCCTGGGTGACAGAGCGAGACTCTGACTCAAAAAATAAATAAAATAAATATCACTTACATTAGATATACCCAAGGGGTGTTCTATAGAGAGTTGGAAGCAGTGGTTATTGCAACAGGGGCACGGAAGTCATCTGGCTATGCCAGGATGCCCAGGGGATACTCGGGGTGGGTGGCATAGTGGTGCTGGGGACTCACCGCACAGGACGCTCTGATTGACGCACTGCCAGGAGTAGCACTCTGTCTTGGGGCTGCAGCCGGCCTCCTCAGCTCGAGTGTAACAACAGTCGTGGCCATGGCAGCACCTGCGGATGTCACATGGGCAGGACAGCAGGTGGGTGAAGCTCTCTCCTGGCCCTCCTCTCTTGCCAGGACCATGGGTGACTGAAGACCCCCAGGGAGGCACAGCATCCTCTTATCTAAGTTTTTTTTTTGTTTTTTTTTAAGAGACAGGGTCTTTCTCTGTCGCCCAGGCTGGACTGCAGAGGCACAATCATAGCTCACGGCAGCCTTGAACTCCTGGGCTCAAGCGATCCTCCTACTTCAGTGTCCCAAGTAGCTGAGACTACAGGCACACGCCAGCATGCCCGGCTGGTTTTTTAATTGGTATTTCCTTTGAGACAGCGTATCTCTCTGTTGCTCAGGCTGGAGTGCAATGGCTCAATCAGCTCACTTTAGCCTTGAACTCCCGGGCTCAAGTGATACTGCCACCTCAACCTCCCAAGTATGCTACTACAGGAACACAAACTCCTTTTTGAAATTTTTTGTGGATATGGGGGTCTCACTATGTTGCCTAGGCTGGTCTCAAACTCCCAGGCTCAAGCAGTCCTCCTACCTCAGCCTCCCCAAATGCTGGGATTACAGGTGGGAGCTACTGTATGCCTGGCCTTATCTAAGCTGTTTCCCTGAAAATCCCCGACTTGGGTAATGATTCCATTGGCCCCACCATGCCCTGTCCTGCCTTCCTGGCTGTGCCCAAGCTTGGTCCCTGCCTGCCTGCCTCACTCTCTGGGTCTCGAGCTTCTGTGACACATGACTCCTCTCTCTTCCTGGAGTGATCCAAGCCCTGCCACTTCCTGACTTTGCCCACACTGTACCCTCTGCCTGGGGCAACTTCATGTCTGCCCATTGACCCTTAGGCCTCAGCTCAGGCACAAGCCCCTGCCTCCGGAGGTCATCCAGGCCTCACCAGGCTACACCCTCTCGTAAAATTGGATTCCCTCCCTTCAGGGCAGGTTTATAATGAAATCCTCCTCAGAGGCCAGGTGCGCTGACACCCATCTGTAATCCCAGCAGTTTGGGAGGCTGAGGTGGGAGGATCACTTGAGGCCAGGGGGTCGAGACCAGCCTGGGCAACATAAGAGCGACTCTTGTCTCTATAACAAATTTAAAAATTAGCTCACCAGGCCAGGCTCAGTGGCTCATGCCTGTAATCCCAACACTTCGAGAGGCCGAGGCAGGTGGATCACGAGGTCAGGAGTTCGAGAGCAGCCTGACCAACATGGCGAAACCCTGTCTCTACTAAACATACAAAATTAGCCAGGCATGGTGGCACGCACCTGTAATCCCAGCTACTCGGGAGGCTGAGGTAGGAGAATTGCTTGAACCCAGGAGGTGGAGGTTGCGGTGAGCCAAGATCATGCCGTTGCAGTCCAGCCTGAGCAACAGAGCAAGACTCTGTCTCGAGACAATAAAAACACACAAAAAATTAACTCGCCAGGATGGCACATGCCTATAGTCCTAGCTACTTGGGAGGCTGAGGAGGGAGGATTCCCTTCAGCCCAGGAGTTTGAGGCTGCAGTGAGCCACTATGATTGTGCCACTGCACTCTAACCTGGGCAAAAGCGAGACCCCAGGCTAGAGTGCATGATTTTGGGTCACTGCAACCTCCACCTCCCAGGTTCAAGTGATTCTCCTGCCTCAGCCTCTTGAGTAGCTGGGACTACAGGCATGTGCCACCACGCCTGGGTAATTTTTGTATTTTTAGTAGAGACAGGGTTTAGTAGAGACCATGGTGAAACCCCGTCTCTATAAAACAAATCTCTACTAACCCCATCTCTACAGAAAACAGCTGGGCGTGGTAGTGCACACCTGTAATTCCAGCTCCTTGGGAGGCTGAGGCACGAGAATCATTTGCATCTTGGAGGCAGAGTTTGCAGTGAGCTGACATCGCACCACTGCACTCCAGCTGGGATGACAGAGCAAGACCCTGTCTCAAAAATAAGAAAAAGGAACAAACAACAGCAACGACAACAAAAAAACCTCTGTGTCAATCACAGCCTTCAAGCTAGGGGAGAGGCGGCCGAATTCTGCCCTCTGCTAACTGACTATAGCTTTGTGGAAATGGGCGAGTGGCATGCCCTTTTGAGCCTCAGGGCCCCATCTGTAAAATGGGCATAACCGTCATGCCCGTCTTTAAGAACAGCCTTGGGGGTAAATGAGTGGAGCTCATGGAAAGATCTCAGCCCACAACCTTCCACAGAACAGGCGCTTCTCACAAAGTAAGTAGCAGGAGTGCAGAGGCTGCAGGCATGAATCCAGCCAGACTGCCTGGGTTCAAGTCCCAGCTCCCACGTCTTGGTAACTATGTGGCCTCAGACAAGTTACTTAACATTTCTTTTTTTTTTTTTTTTTTTTCAGAAGGAGTTTTGCTCTGTCACCCAGGTTGGAGTGCAGTGGTGTGATCTCGGCTCATTGCAACCTCTGCCTCCCGGGTTCAAGCAATTCTCTTGCCTCAGCTTCCTGAGTAGCTGGAATTACAGGCACCTGCCACCACACACAGCTAATTTTTGTATTTTTAGTAGAGACGGGGTTTCACCATGTTGGCCAGGATGATCTCGAACTCCTAACCTCGTGATCCGCCTGCCTCAGCCTCCCAAAGTGCTGGGATTACAGGCGTGAGCCACCATGCCCAGCCAAATCTAGGGCCAGAACATGGCTGCAGCATATAAAAAGAATTGAACTCCATACTTTTGTTAACCCTGTTTTTTGTTTGTTTGTAGTTGTTGCTGTTTTTGAGACAGAGTCTCGCTCTGTCGCCTAGGCTGGAGTGCAGTGGTGCAATCTCGGCTCACTGCAGACTCTGCCTCCCGGGTTCAAACTATTCTCCTGCCTCAGCCTCCCAAGTAGGTGGGACTACAGGTGCCCACCACCACACCTGGCTAATTTTTGTGTTTTATTAGAGACAGGGTTTCACCATATTGGCCAGGCTGGTCTGGAACTCCTGACCTTGTGATCCGCCCACCTCGGCCTCCCAAAGTGCTGGGATTACAGGCGTGAGCCACCACACCCAGCCCCTGTTTTGTTTTTGTTTTGCTTGCTTCTTAGGGTTGTTTTTCTATTTATGGTAAAGGCATTGGCTTTCCATTTGTAGCATCAATAGAATATTTCCTGTTTACAATAACCTTATGTCATAGTAAATGGTAAAGGGATTTAAAGCAGTGGTTTTCAGCTGCCAGAGGCCTGAGAGAGTTTGGGCATACTCTGTGTGATCGGGCAGAAGGCCTGTGGGAAGTTTAGCAGAGGACAGGGCCAGGAAAGGCGATGGACAGTGGGGGTCTGTCCTGGTCACCAGGCCCCTGGGTCCTGCCCACCTGCTTGGAGCTCCCCACCCATCACACATGATGCTGCCAAGCCCTCTGGGTATTGTGGGCAAATACCTTAGGAGAGAAGCTGATGAACTTTGTTTCTTGAAATGCACAGATTCCTTGGACATCCCTGAGAGGTCAATCATGAAAGTCAACTTGGTTTTCTCCCCCTCATTTGGGTTCAGAATTTAAAGTCCACACACACAGGCAGTAAGATGATATAGATACAGACATCATCACTCGGTTTCGGATGTTAAAATGTCTAGGTGGGTTAGGGGTGATTTGCGATCACACAACCTTGTGGCACAAAGAGGAATTCCCAGGCCAGAGGGAGACATTTTATTGCCATGTTATGATCTTATCATTGAGTTGAAAGGCAATCTTGTTTCATTTTGGATTCTTTCTTATGTTTATGTCTTATAAGGGCACTTTGAATTTCCAAGCAAATAATAATTTTGAATTAGCTTTTAATCATTGACTTCTAGCACAGTTATATGATCAGAAACATGCTGTGTGATTTGATTGCTCTCAAATATATTGAGATTTGCTGGAACAAAATAAGTCAGGTTAATTTTTGTAAATGTACCATGCATGCTTAAAATGAATGTATCTACATTTGTTCCTGAGATACAGGTTGATGGACGGATGGCTACATGGATGTGATGGAGATGGTTTACTATCGGGACCTTCCGCATCCTGCTGATGTTTTGTTGCTTAGGATATGAATGGCTGAGCGGAGGCTGTAAAACCTGGCACCCTGCTTGGGTATGAGGTTCTTCCTGCCATCCTGCCATCATTTGTTTTTTATGTTTTGTCACCAAAAGTGACCTTGAGGAACCCTGGGAGCTCAGGAAGGAAGGAGCGCCCAGAAGCAGGGACAGGGAGCTGGTTGGGGAGGACCAGAAATCAGGTTTGTGAAGGTTCCAGAGAGGACCTGTCCTTGCGAGGAGTGTGGGAGACTGAGATGGGGGAGGGGTCATTGGAATGATGCGGGCGCTACTTGGCGTTGTCCATTGTGAGGCACCACCGGGGTCATCAGGGATTGGTGGAGAGGGAGTATAAAGCCCCAGGGTTGCCAAGGGAGGGCCCAGACCGAAGAAGGTTTGGTGGATAGCAGAACCTTTTTGTCTCCCTCTAATTGCTCCTAAGCCTCACGCTCCCTTGCCCCGCGTGTCCTGTTGCTTCCCTGATCTTCTCCGTGACCTGTAGCTAAACCTTCCACCAGCGCTTGAGAACTTAATTGGAACCGGATCCTTTCCCAGACCCCTTTCTTCTTCTCCTCGTCCTCCTCCTCCACCTCCTCCAGGTGCCCAACAGCCCCCTTCTCCTCCTTTCCCTTCCCTTACTTCCCCCTTCCCCTCCCCTTCCCCTCCCCCTCCCCTCCCCCTCCCCAACACAGATCCGGCCCCGGTCCCCGTCCCCTTCCCTCCCCCCTGCCCTAAGCCACCTCCACCTCTGTCCTGGCCGCCTCAGGGCGCCCTGAAAGGACCAGGACATGCGGCTGCGGTGGTGGCTCCTCTTTTGGCTCCTGCTGGGATTTATCAGCCATCATCCCACCCCTGTGAGTAGACGCTGGACCCGCGGGGTTTCTTCCTTTTTACTGGGCTGTGTCACGCGGCATGAAATTACACAGCTCAGGCCTGTAATCCCAGCACTTTAGGGGGCCGAGGTGTGGGCAGATCACTCGAGTCCAGGAGTTGAAGAGTAGCCAGGGCATCATAGCGAAACCCCATCTCTACAAAAAATTCCAAAAAAGATTAGTTGGGCCTGGTGGTGCCTACCTGTTATCCCAGTTACTGGAGAGGCTGAGGTGGGAGGATCGCTTGGGCCCAGGAGCTGGACGTTGCAGTGAGCCGAGATGGCCCCGCTGCACTCTTGTCTCTAACAAACAAGATGGACCAAAACAAAGTGAAATGTCATTTGATTTGTGTCATCTGGTTTGATGACTTTTTTTTTTTTTTTTTTAGACAGAGTCTCACTCTGTCGCCCAGGCTGGAGTGCAGTGGCAAGATCTCGGCTCACTGCAACCTCCGCTTCCGGGGTTCAAGCAATTGTCCTGCCTCAGCCTCCTGAGTAGCTCAGATTACAACGCCTGCCTAATTTTTGTATTTTTAGTAGACCACCACGCCTGGCTAATTTTTGTATTTTTAGTAGAGACGGGGTTTCACCATGTTCGCCAGGATGGTCTCCATCTCTTGACCTCGTGATCTGCCTGCCTCGGCCTCCCAGTGCTGGGATTACAGGCGTGAACCACCGCGCCTGGCCAAAATATGTAACCTAAAGTGTAAGTTTACTAACTTTGGAAAGTACATACACCAGCATAAACCAACCCCCTTTCAAGATCTACATTATTTTATTTATTCATTTATTTTTTTGAGACAGTTCCTCCCTTGTTGCCCAGGCTGGAGTGCAATGGGGCAATATCAGCTCACCGCAACCTCTGCTTCCCAGGTTCGAGCGATTCTCCTGCCTCAGCCTCCCGAGTGGCTGGGATTACAGACATGTGCCACCACTTCCAGCTAATTTTGTATTTTTAGTAGAGATAGGGTTTCTCCATGTTGGTCAGGCTGGTTTTGAACTCCCGACCTCAGGTGATCCGCCCGCCTCAGCCTCCCAAAGCGTTGGGATTACAGGCGTGAACCACCGTGCCCAGCCAAGATCTACACTATTATGTCACCCCAGAAAGTGAACTCTCACTCTTCCCAGCCAGTCTCTTTCTTATCATAGGTTAGCTTGCTTATTCTGGAATTTCGCGTCTACAGATGCATGCCATGCCATAGGTACTCTTTTGTGTCTGCTTTGTTCTGCTCAACACCATGTTTCTGAAATCATTACCATTGTTGTATGGTTCTCTAACTCCATCATTTCCATTTCAGACTCAGCATATGCGCAGTTCAACCTGATGAAGGGCTATCTCTGTTTAATTCACCATCTTGAAAGAAACATTTAAAATTGAGATGTTTTCAAGGATATATAGTTAAATCCTGAGGAATCGATGTAGAAATGTTATCACAAGCTGTCTGAACTTACTCAGGGGAAGTCTTCATCTTCACTCACATAAGAGTCTAATGGAATTAATATCAACAATCTTAGAGAAATCCCACACTATTCATGCCATTTTCATGATCTCCGCCTTGGTAAATTTTTTTTGAGACAGTCTCGCTCTGTCACCCAGGCTGAAGTGCAGTGGTGTGATCTCGGCTCACTGCAACCTCTGCCTCCCAGGTTCAAGTGATTCTTCTGCCTCAGCCTCCCAAGTAGCTGGAACTATAGGCGCGTGCCACCATGCCCTGCTAATTTTTTGTAATTTTAGTAGAGATGGGTTTCACCGTGTTAGCTAGGATGGTCTCAATCTCCTGATCTCGTGGTCCACCCACCTCGGCTTCCCAAAGTGCTGGGATTGCAGGCGTGAGCCACCACGCCCGGCCCACCTTGTTAATTTTTAAGCACTAAAATTTGATACTTATTTGTGAATGAAGTAATCTCTTCATTGTATTTTTTTTTTTTTACTTATGCTGAGCTTTAAATGACAAAGATTCATATAATCCAAGAGAGAAGTATTATTTAGAGGGATTCTTTTACCATGTGATATATAACAAATGCATCCAATGTTATACATCAATTTAAAAAACAAGTAAATAACTTTAAAGAAAAGATAACTACTGGCCAGGTGCAGTGGCTCACACCTGTATTCCCAGCACTTTGGGAGGCCGAGGCAGGTGGATCATGAGGTCAGGAGTTGGAGACCAGCCTGGCCAAGATGGTGAAACCCTGTTTGTACTAAAAATACAAAAATTAGCCGAGTGCGGTGGCAGGCGCCTGTAATCCCAGTTACTCAGTAGCTGAGGCAGGAGAATCTCTTGAACCCGGGAGGCGGAGGTTGCAGTGAGCTGAGATCATGCCACTGCAATCTAGCCTGGGTGACAGAGCAAGACTTTGTCTCCAAACAAAAAGAAAAGATAATTACTTTATACTTAGCTTGTCTTAGCCATGAGTGACGGGCTGCATGTGGCCCAGGACAGTTTTGAATGCAGTTCAACACAAATTTGTAAACTTTCTTAAAACATTAGGAGATTTTGGCCAGGTACAGTGGCTCATGCCTGTAATCCCAGCACTTTGGGAGGCTGAGGCGGGCAGATTACCTGAGGTCAGGAGTTCGAGACCACCCTGGCCAACATGGCAAAACCCCATCTCCACAAAAAATACAAAAATTTGCTGAGTGCATTGTCAGGCACCTGTACTCCCAGCTACTCAGGAGGCTGAGGCAGGAGAATCACTTGAACCTGAGAGGCAGAGGTTGCAGTGAGCCGAGAGCATGCCACTGCACTCCAGCCTGGGTGACAGAGTGAGACCCCATCTCAAAAACAAAACACCAAAACAAAAACAAATGGCTGGGCACGGTGGCTCACACCTGTAATCCCAGTACTTTGGGAGGCCGAGGCAGGCAGATCGCCTGTCAGGAGTTCAAGGCCAGACTGGCCAACATGGTGAAACCTCATCTCTACTAAAAATACAAAAATTAGTCGGGCATGGTGGCAGAGACCTGTAATCTCAGCTACTCGGGAGGCTGAGGGAGGAGAATGGCTTGAGCCCAGGAGCTGGAGGTTGCAGTGAGCCGAGATTGCACCACTGCACTCCAGCCTGGGCGACTGAGTGGAGCGGAACTCTGTCTCCAAAAAAAAAAAAAAAAGAATTTTTTTTTTAGATCATCAGCTATTGTTAGTGTTAGTGTATGTTATGTGTGGCTCAAGACAACTTTGCTTCTTTTAATATAGGCAGGGAAGTCAAAAGATTGGATATCCCTGCTTTATACCAAGAAAGACAGCACCCCACATTTGCGATGCCTAAAAACACTACCAGCCATCTGAAAAACATGAGACTTGTAACTTCTGTTCTTTTTTGTAGCAGTGGAATCCCACGGTGATATCTGAGGGATGTGGTTACCTTTTGGAGGAGGTTGACGGTTTCTAAGGATGATTCTTTCTGAGTGAAATATTGTCGGTGTCGTTGACCTTTTCATTATTTCAATTATTATTATTCCAGGTTATCAACACTCTGGCTGTCTATCGTCATCGTGAGACTGACTTTTGTGGAGGAGTTCGAGACCACCCTGGCCAACATGGCAAAACCCCATCTCCACAAAAATTGGATAATTTGATAATTATCGTTATTGGGTTTCTGAGACCTTACACATTTACCATTCTCTTCTGCACAAATTACCTTTGTGTGAGTATACTAACTTTCTGTAGAGGTATACTTGTAATCACAAATAAGAATAAATTATATAAAACAATTCACATTTCTGGACTTCATTATGAATATGTGGTTTTACCCAAACAATCAGGGAAATGATTTATTAGCATAAGAATTATGAAAATGTCTGCCATTTACATTATGAAAATTAAATAGGTCGGTGTTTGTTTAATAGAATGTCAACAGAGCTTTTGGTCAAAAATAAGTTTTTTTAACCTTTGTGCTATTTATCACAAATGGAGTATGAGGTTTCATCACTTAAATAGGAAATTCTTTCTAAACTCTTCTGCTTTATAGTTCTATCGTATGGGTGGAAGGAAAGCTTCCAATCTCCTCTCTGAAGATTCACTGCAGAAATGAGCTGACAACAGACAGCTTAACAGGAAAAGAAAAACCTAGAACAGGCATAAACATGGGAACCAGCTGAAAAATGAGACTGCTAGAAGGGCCGGATGGTTGATGCTTAAAGAGCACCCTCTTCTGAGGGGAGAGGGAGATAGATGGAGATGTAGGCCATTTAGAGGGGCAGCAAATGATTTTTAGGGGAAATGAAAGAGGCCAAGGAACAAACAATTGGCCTGAGACAAAGTTCCTCTGAGGTCATAGGGACGAGGTGACAAACTGCCGGAAGGTGAAGGGCAGAACAGCACTGCGTCTCATGATGCAGAGAAAGCCCCAGAGAATCTCTTAGAACTGCCCTCCAAGAGAATCGATGAAAAGTGTGTCTGGGCAGGGTAATTTTGAATGACATCATTCAAAGTGCATGTTCCCACTTGCAACCGGAGAGAGATCAGTATGTCAAAAGTCTGTACTTGGTAAGAATTTGGCTGCTAAGTTGTGCCATAATTTGTCTTTTGAGCCTTTTTTCCTTTGGGTAAGTTGAGCTCTACATTTTGTCTTGCCATTCATGACAGTAAAAATGTGGTTGTCTGGGGGCTGAACCTCCTTCTGAACAATGATCCAAGATAAAAGTACTAATACCACAATGCTTTTTTATATTCAAGGGAAGAGGAAGTATGTTTCAGTTTCACCACCTAGATAATTACACGTCATTTGGCACTGCCTTTCAAGATATGTAGAAAACAGAAAATATATGAGTTATGAAGATATCTAGGCACATTTAACATTCTCTATGCCACTTAGTCCTGAACAGAGAATTTTCGGTATAAATTGGAGGAAGCTTTTTTTTTTTTTTTTTTTTTTTCTTTTCTCACCCCCGAGACGAGTCTCCCTCTGTTGCCCAGGCTGGAGTATAATGGTGTGATCTCGGCTCACTGCAACCTCCACCTCCTGGCTTCAAGCGATTCCCCTGCCTCAGCCTCTCAAGTAGCTGGGATTACAGGTGCCCACCACCATGCCCAGCTAATTTTTGTATTTTTAGTAGAGTCGGGGTTTTACCATGTTGGCCAGGCTAGTCTCAAAACCCGACCTCAAATGATCCACCCGCCTCAGCCTCCCAAAGTGCTGGGATTACAAGCGTGAGCCACCACGTGAGCCAGGGGAAGTTGTTAAATTTACCGCTTTTTAACAATTCCATTTAGGAAAGTTCAGTTGAGCTGTTGGACTTGGACAACTTCGCACCTCTCATCTTTGTCCTTGTCATCTAGTCATCTATACCATTACCTCCTAAGCAGGGACATCATGGGTGCCATGAAGCATTCATGCGTGATGGCATTTCTTTGCTTGTCATTTCTTCATGTGTTTAACATTTCTCCTAGCTCCAAACTGGGCCAGCTACCTTTCCTATGAAATCTAGCAGTAGTTGTGGGATTGACGTGGTTGCTCTTTTCATCTTTTTAGATTACCCATTGCTTCTCTCAAAATCCTAGTACATGACTTTTTTTTTTTATCCTATGTGCAGAAATCAGGAAAAAGCAAATTCTACAAAGAATTTGAAAGATACTATTTCAGGCCAGGTGTGGTGGCTCATGCCTGTAATCCCAGCACTTTGGGAGGCTGAGGCAGATGGATCACTTGAGGTCAGGAGTTCAAGACCAGATGGGCCAACATGGTGAAACCCCATCTCTACTGAAAAGACAAAAATTAGGCAGGCATGGTAGCAGGCACCTGTAATCCCAGCTACTTGGGAGGCCAAGGCACAAGAATCGCTTGAATCTGGGAGGTGGAGGTTGCCGTGAGCCAAGGTAGCGCCACTGCACTTCAGCATGGTTGAGAGTGACACTCCATCTCAAGAAAAAAGTCATTTCAATGACTACCTCAGGAGATTCATAGGTATCTGACCCACATCTGAGATGGGATTTGCATTGCATTTTCGCTATGATGAGAACAAATATTTAATATCTTCGAAGATTAAAAGCATACTGTGATAATATGGAAATCTTGGTGGAAATTCAGTCATTAGTGAGAATGTTTTGCGTTAAGTTCAAACCAGCCTCAATGAAGCTGATGTGAGGGAAGGGAAAGTGAACTCTGAGTAGAGCAGGGACAGAAGGAAGATGCTCCAGTGCAGATCAGGAAGGAGCAGGGGGTGAAATGTTACAAATTCTAGAACTCAGAGAGCTGAAGGTAATTACTTCCTTTTCAAGTTGTGAAACATGTTAACCTGTGGTAAAATACTTATAAAATGATAGTAACCATCTAACCATGTTGAAGTGTACAGTTCAGTTGTGTGAAGTATATTCATGTCATTTTTTTTTTTTTTTTTGAGACGGAGTCTCACTCTGTCACCAGGCTGGAGTGCAGTGGTGGGATCTTGGCTCACTGCAACCTCTGCCTCCTGGGTTCAAGCAGTTCTCCTGCCTCAGCCTCCCGAGTAGCTGGGACTACAGGCGTGCATCACCATGCTCAGCTAATTTTTGTATTTTTAGTAGAGATGGAGTTTCACCATGTTGCCCAGGATGTTCTCCATCCCTTGACCTTGTGATTCACCCGCCTCAGCCTCCCAAAGTGCTGGGATTACAGGCGTGAGCTACCGCACCTGGCCTATTTTTTTTTTTTTTTGAGACAGAGTTTCAATTTTGTTGCCCAGGTTGGAGTGCAATGGCACAATCTCAGCTCACCACAACCTTTTCCTGCTGGGTTCACGTGATTCTCCTGCCTCAGCCTCCTGACTAGCTGGGATTACAGGCATGCACCACCATGCCTGGCTAATTTTGTATTTTTAGCAGAGACAGCATTTCTCCATGTTGGTGAGGCTGGTCTCAAACTCCCGACCTCAGGTGATCCGCCTGCCTCGGCCTCCCAAAGTGCTGGGATTACAGGAGTGAGCCACCGTGCCAGCCTCATGTCATTCTTGTGTGTGTGTGTGTGTGTGTGTGTGTGTGTGTGTGTGACAGAGTCTCATTCTGTCGCTCAGGCTGGAGTGCAGTGGTGTGATCTCGGCTCACTGTAACCTCTGCCTCCCAGCTTCAAACGGTTCTCTGCCTCAGCCTCCCGAGTAGCTCGGATTACAGGCGCCCGCTGCCATGCCCAGCTAATTTTTGTATTTTTAGTAGAGACGGGGTTTCACCATCTTGGCCAGGCTGGTCTTGAACTCCTGACCCCGTGATCCACCTGCCTTGGCCTCCCAAAGTACTGGGATTATACGCATGAGCCACCGTGCCCAGCCGTCATTCTTATATTATTATTTCCTAGGTGTATTTCCTGAAGACTATCTTCTGGTCTCGAAATGGACATGATGGATCCACGGATGTACAGCAGAGAGCCTGGAGGTCCAAACGACGTAGACAGGAAGGTATGGCTCTCTTGGAATCCCCATAGTGTGGAAATGAGTTTGCCCTGGAAAGGGAAAGAACAGCTTCTTTTCCTCAGGTTTCTCACCTTCTCTTCTCCTCACTCTCACCAAGGGCTGAGGTCCATTTGTATGCACACAAAGAAAAGAGTTTCTTCCTTTCCAGGAAATAAAATTGGCCTGAAAGACGTCATTACTCCATGGAGACATGTGGAAAGAAAATTTAGAGCGAAAATCCATAAGAGGAAGGTGACAACGAAAATCAACCATCATGACAAAATCAATGGAAAGAGGAAGACCGCCAGAAAACAGTAAGATGTGCCTTGACACAAATACTGTTGTATGAACCATGTGCCAATCAAAGTAGACAACTGTAAAGTCCTTGAGAATATTTTCTACAATATTTGTGGCAAATTCAGTGGGTTCAAAATTGAGTTTGTCCTTTCTGCTTCATTAGTTTAAGCTGTATAATTCCTTTCCCTTCCTACATTCTTGTTTGTCATTTTTTCGGGGGAAGAGGAGTTGCTAGTACTGGCATTGGTTTTCCTTTCTCTGTCTTTTTTTTTTTTTTTTTTTTTTTTCCTGAGATGGAGCTTTGCTGTTGTTGCCCAGGCTGTAGTGCAATGGCACAATCTCAGCTCACTGCCTTTTGGGTTCAAGCAATTCTCCTGCCTCAGCCTCCCAAGTAGCTGGGATTACAGGTGCCCACCACCACGCCCAGCTAATTTTTGTATTTTTACTAGAGATGGGGTTTCACCATGTTGTCCAGGCTGGTCTCGAACTTCTGACCTCAGGTAATCCACCTGCCTCAGCCTCCAAAGTGCTGGGATTAGAGGCGTGAGCCACCACAGCCAGCCTTTTTTTTTTTTTTTTTTAATTTTGAGATAGAGTCTCGCTCTGTCGCCCAGGCTGGAGTGCTATGGTGCAATCTTGGCTCACTGCAACCTCTGCTCCCAGTTTGAAGCAATTCTGCCTCAGCTTCCCGAGTAGCTTGGATTACAGGTGAGTGCCAGCACATTTGGCCAATTTTTTTTTTTTTTTTTTTTTTTTTTGAGACAGAGTCTCACTCTGTCACCCAGGCTAGAGTGCAGTGGCATGATCTTGGCTCACAGCAACCTCCACCTCCCAGGTTCAAGCGATTCTTATCCCTCAGCCTCTTGAGTAGCTGGGACTACAGGCATATGCCACCATGCCCGGATAATTTTTGTATTTTTAGTAGAGGCGGGGTTTCACCATATTGGCCAAGCTGGTCTAGAACTCCTGACATCATGATCCACACACCTCGGCCTCCCAATGTGCTGGGATTACAGGCGTGAGCCACCGTGCCCGGCCAGATTTTTGTATTTTTAGTAGAGACAGGGGTTCACCATGTTGGCCAGGCTAGTCTTGAACTCCTGACCTCAGGTGATCTGCCGACCTCAGGTGATCTGCCTACCTCAGCCTCCCAGTGTGAGCCACCGCACCCAGCCTGGATTGTTGAATTCAATCCTTGGGTCACCTCCAGATTCATTTTCACAGTCTTTCATGTTTTGGTCATATTACATTGTATTTTGCTGCCATATGACTGATCTTTTTCTGTTAAATGTGAGATACTTGTTAAAAAAATATTTAGCAATGAATTGAGGCCTAGTAGCATGTTATCTTGCTGCAGAAGAGATGGGAGTCTACTTCTGGGGGATGGTCAGGGGTCCTCCATACAGGCTGCAATTGAGGTCGTCGGTGCAGGCTCAGTCCCTACAAAGGCCAGGGTATTTTCTGTCCACCTTTATTCTGATGCATGACTCTTCTGGGTCTCAACCAGAGCCAGTGGACTTCAGTATGGGTCGCTTTCATTGGCAGACCCTCAATCCACTTGTTTTCCATCTAATCCCATGCATGTGTGCAAAAGCTGCTGTGCTTCTTTGCATCTCAGTAGTTCCTTCTGGAATTCAGCAATGAAACTCAGGGAAATGGGTTCCAAATGCGAGGCTGACTTTCGTCCTGGGTTTCCTTCTTCTCCATCTTCACCTCATGTCTGTTTACTGCCATGTTAGCAATTTGATGTATTCAATCATGAGTTTTATATTCTGTTTGGTGTCCCCCATTGTTCTCATCGGAGATCAGAAGCTTCAGATGCACTTATGTCAACTCAAGAGTAGAATGCTTCCTTAGCTTCCCTCCAGAGTCAGGTTTTGTGTTTCTAGTTCCCAAGTGCACAGCAGGAGTAGTGATGTCCTCACTGGCTTCTCATTTGCATTAAACTGTGAGCTTCTTTAGCGTGGGGACAGGACCCTGCTCCCATTGCATTCTCAGCACCTCACCACACACTCCTTGTTGGAGGCCACTCCAGACAGCATGTGCTGAAGGATGCCCTGTGGTCAGAAACAAGTTCATGAACTTTCTCTTTGAAGTGTTTTTGTCCCTGTTTCCTAGCGTTCTGGGAATTTTACACATCCTTCCTATAAAACCAAGTATCAGGTGAGATCCTTAGGATCAGGACCATGAATCAAGTGGTGTGAGGGCAACACAGCAAACTTACCCTTTTTAGGCCATTTCCTTTTTCTGCCCTCAATCTCTGTGAACTGAACCTTGTTAAAGTCAGTCAACACCAGGGTGGATGGTTTGCCATTGTCACCTATTTTCAGGACATAACACCCGACTTAGGAGCCATTCCGATCATTTCTAATTCAATAGATGCGCCCAGCATTCAGATTGCCTTTTCTCTCAACCAGGATCTTTAAAGTCGATGACAAGAGTTCCAGTCCTGAATCATGGCAAAATGCAGTAGTGAACTGCGGGGTTAATGACACCATATTCTGGAACGATCTCTCTATGGCTGATGGTCTCAGTTCCGGCATCAGCCTCTGACTGAGAATCAGGTCTCACACAGGAGGAGTCAGATGAGGAGCAATCCTCTGCTTCCGATGGAGTTAGTTGTGATGAATTGGTGAGGTCTGGTTTTTCACACTGAACTAAAATGAGCTTTCGCTGTGTCAAGCACAAGACTGACCCCAGAGACACACATAGTGCACCTCATAGAAGCTTTTAATAGTCTTTATATTTACTAAAGAATAGGACTAACTATGGAAGTATGAAGATGAGCTGGAAATGACAGGTGACTTGCCAGCAGGCCAGAGTGTGACTTTTTTTTTGTCCCTCAATGGGAGGTGTCCATTCTCCCTTTGGTTGTGAGAATCAGTTGGTTCATTTGTGGGAAGGTTGCAGGGGGGATCTTTGAATCACAGCCTTCAGATGCCAGAAGGGCAGAGGGAATCCCACACGGGCTGGTGGATCATGTGTGTGCATTTCTCTCCCTTCTAATCTGAGGAAACTAAGCATGAAAGAATGTGAGCATGCAGAAAAGGAGAGGCAGGTATCAGAGGCAGAGGAAAATGGGAAATTGGATATGAAAGAAATACACACCTACAAGTGAGTTCAGAAACTGAACCCCACCCTCTTGGGAAACGCCCATTGGAGTGTTGTTTTTAACCTTTGTACAGTGTTTAGACCCAGTAAATGCAGAAATAGAAACAAATGGTCAGAAGACATATCGAGAGAGAGAGAGAGAGTTCACAAAACAGAAAACAAAGTACCTTAATATTTACCACTGACCAAAAGATGTGAAGCAGCAAAATGTCTCCTGACCCCATTGCCAGCTAGACTGTGTGTGGAAACTCGGTTCATACCAGCCATTCTAGGGGTGGGATGAGTTGTTGTCATCCTTAGGAAAGTGTGTTGTTGTAGGATCAACCACATCCTTCTAAAGGACTATGCCTGTTTATAAGCCCAGCTGTTTCTGCCCTGTGAAACACGGTAAGGATATTAATACAAAGAGAATACAGCTTTATGATAAAAGATGCTCAATGAAGGATGAATTAGGGATATACTGAGAATGGGGAAGGAAACTATCATCTCAGAAGTCAGCAGGCAGTAAGCAAGAGGAGGAATCAATATAGCAACAGTTTGGATCAGACCGTACAGTTTTTTTGTTTTTGTTTTTGTTTTTCTGAGATGGAGTCTCGCTGTGTCACCCAGGCTGGAGTGCAATGACGTGATCTTGGCTCACTGCAACCTCCGCCTCCCAGGTTCAAGTGATTCCCCTGCCTCAGCCTCCCGAGTAGCTGGGATTACAGGTGCCTGCCACCACGCCCGGCTAATCTTTTGTATTTTTAGTAGAGACGGGGTTTCACCGTATTAGCCAGGATGGTCTCAATCTCCTGACCTCGTGATCCATCTGCCTCGCCCTCCCAGAGTGCTGGGACTACAGGCATCAGCCACCGCGACCGGCTCAGACTGTACTCTTATAGCCATCTGAAATACGTTTTCTAGGTACAGATAGATTGTGTAAGGGTACAGTTGTGAGGATAACAGAAACATGGCAGATTATTTAAAATCATCCTGAAAGTGGTGCTTTATCTGATGAAAGTGATTGTAATCCATAGGAAAATGTTTCAACGTGCGCAAGAGTTGCGGCGGCGGGCAGAGGACTACCACAAATGCAAAGTAAGGAGCTTCCTCCCCGCAGTTGCAGGATAGTTCAGTGCTGATGCAGATGATGCCACGGCTCTTAGACTCTCTCAACATTCAATTTCTCATGTGTTGGCTTTTTCAGATCCCCCCTTCTGCAAGAAAGCCTCTTTGCAACCGGGTAAGTTTGTTTGTTTTCCTTGCTTTTGAACATAGTCTGCCAGGTCAGGACATGGATACATTTTTCTCCCTACAGCTCTGTGCTCAAGCCCTGCAGAGGGAGATGGCAGAGAGAAAGGCTGCCTACAAGCATCACAGTCCCATCCCTGTTGGTAACCGTGTTGTGCAAAAACACCTTCATCCCCACCCAGTGGGGCCCCTGATCTAATATTCAAAGTGTCAGAGGTTCCATATTTGTAATAGCAAATGGGCCCTGACTGTAAATTAGTGAAGAGTGAATGTAACTTATTACCCACAGGGACAATTCCAAATGAAGGCCTTAAATGATGCTCAGCTAAGCTGGTTCTTGTGTGGCCTCTGTACCTTCAAAAGCTGCCGAGTCCTATGATTACACGTGATGGGACTTGTACACTTGAAGTGAAACACAGTTTTAAAACTTGCATTGTTTAGAATTCCCACCTCATTTTTCCATGGACAAAAGTATTCTTTATGTCCTAGTGCACTTACAATTTGGTATTACCTGGGAGTGAAAAGAAATATTGCAGCCATGCCTAACTGACTTCTTGAGGTAAGATTGTTCTGTCAGAAAACCCTCTCCCAGTTCCCCTGCAGCTCTTCAGGAATCCACATCTCTCCAGAGCTCTTTGTTCTCATGGGTGGCACCTCCAGAGTGAAGAAGATCCTTTGTCAAGAAGGGAAACAGAGGGGAAATGAGAGGGTCCTGCAGGCAGAGCTGGAATCAACTTCCACTCTGCCTCTTGCAAGCTGTGTGACCCTGGGCACAATTTCTCCTTCCTCTGGAAACCTCTGTTTTCTTAGATTTGGAGCAGGGTGGTCACACTGACCTTGCAGAGTTCTGAGAATCAGAGACAGAACATAAAAGGCCTGGAAAACATTCTCCAAAAAGAAGCTGCAACATGTGTGGACAATGGGCTTTTCATGCCTCTCTTACTGTCTGTTGACCTGGTGCAAGAAACATGCTCTGGTGATGGCTGTGAGGGAGGAATGAGGATAGACATAGACACTCCTGTGTCTCAAACATGCTTCTTTATTACTCTGTTATGACTCTGTCTTCCCTGGGGCAGGACCCCAGCCTGCCTACATTTGCAGACAGACACAGTGGCATGTGGAGACAACAGTGTGTCCCAATGACTTTTCTTTACCCCCCAGCTGTCAGCAGTACTCAGTGGAAGGGTGATATTATGACAGTGATACTGCTATTTTGAAACCTGGAGGATGGAAAGGTGCAAAAATCTATCACCAGCAACAGAAGGTGCAGACCGTGTTGGTGGCAGTAATTTTGTCCATCAAATGAATATGTGTGAAAACATTCCCTTCTTCGGCCCTACAGGTCAGAATGGCGGCAGCGGAGCATCGTCATTCTTCAGGATTGCCCTACTGGCCCTACCTCACAGCTGAAACTTTAAAAAACAGGATGGGCCGCCAGCCACCTCCTCCAACTCAACAACGTTCTATAACGGATAACTCCCTGAGCCTCAAGACACCTCCCGAATGTCTCCTTCGTCCCCTGCCACCCTCAGTGGATGATAATATCAAGGAGTGTCCTCTTGCTCCTCTTCCACCCTCTCCTCTTCCACCCTCAGTGGATGATAATCTGAACGGGTGTCTCCTTATCCCTCTTCCACCCTCTCCTCTTCCACCCTCAGTGGATGATAATCTGAAGGAGTGTCTCCTTGCTCCTCTTCCACCATCTCCTCTTCCACCCTCAGTGGATAATAATCTGAAGGAGTGTCTCCTTGCTCCTCTTCCACCCTCTCCTCTTCCACCCTCAGTGGATGATAATCTGAAGGAGTGTCTCCTTGCTCCTCTTCCACCCTCTCCTCTTCCACCCTCAGTGGATGATAATCTGAAGACTCCTCCCTTAGCTACTCAGGAGGCTGAGGCGGAAAAACCACCGAAACCCAAGAGGTGGAGGGTGGATGAGGTGGAACAATCACCAAAACCCAAGAGGCGGAGGGCGGATGAGGTGGAACAATCGCCCAAGCCCAAGAGGCAGAGGGAGGCCGAGACACAATTACCCAAACCCAAGAGGCGGAGGTTGAGTAAGCTGAGAACACGCCATTGCACTCAAGCCTGGGCAATAAGAATAAATCCGTGGGTCGAAAAAAAGAAAAAAATCAAAAAATAAAACAAAACCCACACTCCAAAAACAAACTAACAAAGAATAAATAAATAATATAAAAATAAAATAAATACTGCAGTCCTTATGTTATTGCTTTGTTTCAGTATCTGGTATGATTGCCTGAGGGACCTGAGGTTCTTAATTAATTGTGGGGTTTTTTTTTTAATCTTTAGAAGTGGTTGGTTATGTAAAATATTATTATTATTATTATTATTATTATTATTTTTTTTGAGACTGGGTTTTGCTCTGTCACCCAGGCAGGAGTACAGTGGCTCGATCACAACTCACTGCAGCCTCAACCTCCTGGGCTTCAAGCAATCCTCCTGCCTCAGCCTCCCAAGTAGCTGGGATCACAGATGCATGCCACCACACCTGGCCAATGTTAAAAAATCCTTTAACTTTTTTGTAGAGATGCACTCCTGGACTCAAGCGATCCTCCTACTGGTCCCGACCACCAGCCTCTTTCTGATAAACATTTACACTGTTTATTATCTGATGCCATTTCTATCTTCTTCCTTGTCATCCAGACATCAAAGAATTAGGTTTCTTCAGGGTTTTCTTTTTCAAGTCCTCATTGTTAAAGATCACTCACATTAGGGCCAGACACCACGACTCATGCCTGTAATCCCAGCACTTTGGGAGGCCAAGGCGGGCAGAGCACTTGAGGTGGGGAGTTTGAGACCAGCCCGGCCAACTTGGTGAAACCCCACCTCTACTGAAAAACATACAAAAATTAGCTGGGCGTGATGGTGCATGCCTGTAGTCCCAGCCACTTGGGAGGCTGAGGCATGAGAATCGCTTGAACCCAGGAGGCAGAGGTTGTAGTGAGCCAAGATCACATCAGCACACTCTAGCCTGGGTGACAGAGCGAGACTCTGACTCAAAAAATAAATAAAATAAATATCACTTACATTAGATATACCCAAGGGGTGTTCTATAGAGAGTTGGAAGCAGTGGTTATTGCAACAGGGGCACGGAAGTCATCTGGCTATGCCAGGATGCCCAGGGGATACTCGGGGTGGGTGGCATAGTGGTGCTGGGGACTCACCGCACAGGACGCTCTGATTGACGCACTGCCAGGAGTAGCGCTCTGTCTTGGGGCTGCAGCCGGCCTCCTCAGCTTGAGTGTAACAACAGTCGTGGCCATGGCAGCACCTGCGGATGTCACATGGGCAGGACAGCAGGTGGGTGAAGCTCTCTCCTGGCCCTCCTCTCTTGCCAGGACCATGGGTGAGTGAAGACCTCCAGGGAGGCACAGCATCCTCTTATCTAAGTTTTTTTTTTGTTTTTTTTTAAGAGACAGGGTCTTTCTCTGTCGCCCAGGCTGGACTGCAGAGGCACAATCATAGCTCACGGCAGCCTTGAACTCCTGGGCTCAAGCGATCCTCCTACTTCAGTGTCCCAAGTAGCTGAGACTACAGGCACACGCCAGCATGCCCGGCTGGTTTTTTAATTGGTATTTCCTTTGAGACAGCGTATCTCTCTGTTGCTCAGGCTGGAGTGCAATGGCTCAATCAGCTCACTTTAGCCTTGAACTCCCGGGCTCAAGTGATACTGCCACCTCAACCTCCCAAGTATGCTACTACAGGAACACAAACTCCTTTTTGAAATTTTTTGTGGATATGGGGGTCTCACTATGTTGCCTAGGCTGGTCTCAAACTCCCAGGCTCAAGCAGTCCTCCTACCTCAGCCTCCCCAAATGCTGGGATTACAGGTGGGAGCTACTGTATGCCTGGCCTTATCTAAGCTGTTTCCCTGAAAATCCCCGACTTGGGTAATGATTCCATTGGCCCCACCATGCCCTGTCCTGCCTTCCTGGCTGTGCCCAAGCTTGGTCCCTGCCTGCCTGCCTCACTCTCTGGGTCTCGAGCTTCTGTGACACATGACTCCTCTCTCTTCCTGGAGTGATCCAAGCCCTGCCACTTCCTGACTTTGCCCACACTGTACCCTCTGCCTGGGGCAACTTCATGTCTGCCCATTGACCCTTAGGCCTCAGCTCAGGCACAAGCCCCTGCCTCCGGAGGTCATCCAGGCCTCACCAGGCTACACCCTCTCGTAAAATTGGATTCCCTCCCTTCAGGGCAGGTTTATAATGAAATCCTCCTCAGAGGCCAGGTGCGCTGACACCCATCTGTAATCCCAGCAGTTTGGGAGGCTGAGGTGGGAGGATCACTTGAGGCCAGGGGGTCGAGACCAGCCTGGGCAACATAAGAGCGACTCTTGTCTCTATAACAAATTTAAAAATTAGCTCACCAGGCCAGGCTCAGTGGCTCATGCCTGTAATCCCAACACTTCGAGAGGCCGAGGCAGGTGGATCACGAGGTCAGGAGTTCGAGAGCAGCCTGACCAACATGGCGAAACCCTGTCTCTACTAAACATACAAAATTAGCCAGGCATGGTGGCACGCACCTGTAATCCCAGCTACTCGGGAGGCTGAGGTAGGAGAATTGCTTGAACCCAGGAGGTGGAGGTTGCGGTGAGCCAAGATCATGCCGTTGCAGTCCAGCCTGAGCAACAGAGCAAGACTCTGTCTCGAGACAATAAAAACACACAAAAAATTAACTCGCCAGGATGGCACATGCCTATAGTCCTAGCTACTTGGGAGGCTGAGGAGGGAGGATTCCCTTCAGCCCAGGAGTTTGAGGCTGCAGTGAGCCACTATGATTGTGCCACTGCACTCTAACCTGGGCAAAAGCGAGACCCCAGGCTAGAGTGCATGATTTTGGGTCACTGCAACCTCCACCTCCCAGGTTCAAGTGATTCTCCTGCCTCAGCCTCTTGAGTAGCTGGGACTACAGGCATGTGCCACCACGCCTGGGTAATTTTTGTATTTTTAGTAGAGACAGGGTTTAGTAGAGACCATGGTGAAACCCCGTCTCTATAAAACAAATCTCTACTAACCCCATCTCTACAGAAAACAGCTGGGCGTGGTAGTGCACACCTGTAATTCCAGCTCCTTGGGAGGCTGAGGCACGAGAATCATTTGCATCTTGGAGGCAGAGTTTGCAGTGAGCTGACATCGCACCACTGCACTCCAGCTGGGATGACAGAGCAAGACCCTGTCTCAAAAATAAGAAAAAGGAACAAACAACAGCAACGACAACAAAAAAACCTCTGTGTCAATCACAGCCTTCAAGCTAGGGGAGAGGCGGCCGAATTCTGCCCTCTGCTAACTGACTATAGCTTTGTGGAAATGGGCGAGTGGCATGCCCTTTTGAGCCTCAGGGCCCCATCTGTAAAATGGGCATAACCGTCATGCCCGTCTTTAAGAACAGCCTTGGGGGTAAATGAGTGGAGCTCATGGAAAGATCTCAGCCCACAACCTTCCACAGAACAGGCGCTTCTCACAAAGTAAGTAGCAGGAGTGCAGAGGCTGCAGGCATGAATCCAGCCAGACTGCCTGGGTTCAAGTCCCAGCTCCCACGTCTTGGTAACTATGTGGCCTCAGACAAGTTACTTAACATTTCTTTTTTTTTTTTTTTTTTTCAGAAGGAGTTTTGCTCTGTCACCCAGGTTGGAGTGCAGTGGTGTGATCTCGGCTCATTGCAACCTCTGCCTCCCGGGTTCAAGCAATTCTCTTGCCTCAGCTTCCTGAGTAGCTGGAATTACAGGCACCTGCCACCACACACAGCTAATTTTTGTATTTTTAGTAGAGACGGGGTTTCACCATGTTGGCCAGGATGATCTCGAACTCCTAACCTCGTGATCCGCCTGCCTCAGCCTCCCAAAGTGCTGGGATTACAGGCGTGAGCCACCATGCCCAGCCAAATCTAGGGCCAGAACATGGCTGCAGCATATAAAAAGAATTGAACTCCATACTTTTGTTAACCCTGTTTTTTGTTTGTTTGTAGTTGTTGCTGTTTTTGAGACAGAGTCTCGCTCTGTCGCCTAGGCTGGAGTGCAGTGGTGCAATCTCGGCTCACTGCAGACTCTGCCTCCCGGGTTCAAACTATTCTCCTGCCTCAGCCTCCCAAGTAGGTGGGACTACAGGTGCCCACCACCACACCTGGCTAATTTTTGTGTTTTATTAGAGACAGGGTTTCACCATATTGGCCAGGCTGGTCTGGAACTCCTGACCTTGTGATCCGCCCACCTCGGCCTCCCAAAGTGCTGGGATTACAGGCGTGAGCCACCACACCCAGCCCCTGTTTTGTTTTTGTTTTGCTTGCTTCTTAGGGTTGTTTTTCTATTTATGGTAAAGGCATTGGCTTTCCATTTGTAGCATCAATAGAATATTTCCTGTTTACAATAACCTTATGTCATAGTAAATGGTAAAGGGATTTAAAGCAGTGGTTTTCAGCTGCCAGAGGCCTGAGAGAGTTTGGGCATACTCTGTGTGATCGGGCAGAAGGCCTGTGGGAAGTTTAGCAGAGGACAGGGCCAGGAAAGGCGATGGACAGTGGGGGTCTGTCCTGGTCACCAGGCCCCTGGGTCCTGCCCACCTGCTTGGAGCTCCCCACCCATCACACATGATGCTGCCAAGCCCTCTGGGTATTGTGGGCAAATACCTTAGGAGAGAAGCTGATGAACTTTGTTTCTTGAAATGCACAGATTCCTTGGACATCCCTGAGAGGTCAATCATGAAAGTCAACTTGGTTTTCTCCCCCTCATTTGGGTTCAGAATTTAAAGTCCACACACACAGGCAGTAAGATGATATAGATACGGACATCATCACTCGGTTTCGGATGTTAAAATGTCTAGGTGGGTTAGGGGTGATTTGCGATCACACAACCTTGTGGCACAAAGAGGAATTCCCAGGCCAGAGGGAGACATTTTATTGCCATGTTATGATCTTATCATTGAGTTGAAAGGCAATCTTGTTTCATTTTGGATTCTTTCTTATGTTTATGTCTTATAAGGGCACTTTGAATTTCCAAGCAAATAATAATTTTGAATTAGCTTTTAATCATTGACTTCTAGCACAGTTATATGATCAGAAACATGCTGTGTGATTTGATTGCTCTCAAATATATTGAGATTTGCTGGAACAAAATAAGTCAGGTTAATTTTTGTAAATGTACCATGCATGCTTAAAATGAATGTATCTACATTTGTTCCTGAGATACAGGTTGATGGACGGATGGCTACATGGATGTGATGGAGATGGTTTACTATCGGGACCTTCCGCATCCTGCTGATGTTTTGTTGCTTAGGATATGAATGGCTGAGCGGAGGCTGTAAAACCTGGCACCCTGCTTGGGTATGAGGTTCTTCCTGCCATCCTGCCATCATTTGTTTTTTATGTTTTGTCACCAAAAGTGACCTTGAGGAACCCTGGGAGCTCAGGAAGGAAGGAGCGCCCAGAAGCAGGGACAGGGAGCTGGTTGGGGAGGACCAGAAATCAGGTTTGTGAAGGTTCCAGAGAGGACCTGTCCTTGCGAGGAGTGTGGGAGACTGAGATGGGGGAGGGGTCATTGGAATGATGCGGGCGCTACTTGGCGTTGTCCATTGTGAGGCACCACCGGGGTCATCAGGGATTGGTGGAGAGGGAGTATAAAGCCCCAGGGTTGCCAAGGGAGGGCCCAGACCGAAGAAGGTTTGGTGGATAGCAGAACCTTTTTGTCTCCCTCTAATTGCTCCTAAGCCTCACGCTCCCTTGCCCCGCGTGTCCTGTTGCTTCCCTGATCTTCTCCGTGACCTGTAGCTAAACCTTCCACCAGCGCTTGAGAACTTAATTGGAACCGGATCCTTTCCCAGACCCCTTTCTTCTTCTCCTCGTCCTCCTCCTCCACCTCCTCCAGGTGCCCAACAGCCCCCTTCTCCTCCTTTCCCTTCCCTTACTTCCCCCCTTCCCCTCCCCTTCCCCTCCCCCTCCCCTCCCCCTCCCCAACACAGATCCGGCCCCGGTCCCCGTCCCCTTCCCTCCCCCCTGCCCTAAGCCACCTCCACCTCTGTCCTGGCCGCCTCAGGGCGCCCTGAAAGGACCAGGACATGCGGCTGCGGTGGTGGCTCCTCTTTTGGCTCCTGCTGGGATTTATCAGCCATCATCCCACCCCTGTGAGTAGACGCTGGACCCGCGGGGTTTCTTCCTTTTTACTGGGCTGTGTCACGCGGCATGAAATTACACAGCTCAGGCCTGTAATCCCAGCACTTTAGGGGGCCGAGGTGTGGGCAGATCACTCGAGTCCAGGAGTTGAAGAGTAGCCAGGGCATCATAGCGAAACCCCATCTCTACAAAAAATTCCAAAAAAGATTAGTTGGGCCTGGTGGTGCCTACCTGTTATCCCAGTTACTGGAGAGGCTGAGGTGGGAGGATCGCTTGGGCCCAGGAGCTGGACGTTGCAGTGAGCCGAGATGGCCCCGCTGCACTCTTGTCTCTAACAAACAAGATGGACCAAAACAAAGTGAAATGTCATTTGATTTGTGTCATCTGGTTTGATGACTTTTTTTTTTTTTTTTTTAGACAGAGTCTCACTCTGTCGCCCAGGCTGGAGTGCAGTGGCAAGATCTCGGCTCACTGCAACCTCCGCTTCCGGGGTTCAAGCAATTGTCCTGCCTCAGCCTCCTGAGTAGCTCAGATTACAACGCCTGGCTAATTTTTGTATTTTTAGTAGACCACCACGCCTGGCTAATTTTTGTATCTTTAGTAGAGACGGGGTTTCACCATGTTCGCCAGGATGGTCTCCATCTCTTGACCTCGTGATCTGCCTGCCTCGGCCTCCCAGTGCTGGGATTACAGGCGTGAACCACCACGCCTGGCCAAAATATGTAACCTTAAGTGTAAGTTTACTAACTTTGGAAAGTACATACACCAGCATAAACCAACCCCCTTTCAAGATCTACATTATTTTATTTATTCATTTATTTTTTTGAGACAGTTCCTCCCTTGTTGCCCAGGCTGGAGTGCAATGGGGCAGTATCAGCTCACCGCAACCTCTGCTTCCCAGGTTCGAGCGATTCTCCTGCCTCAGCCTCCCGAGTGGCTGGGATTACAGACATGTGCCACCACTCCCAGCTAATTTTGTATTTTTAGTAGAGATA
Organism: Pan paniscus; assembly: GCF_029289425.2. Classification (NCBI taxonomy): domain Eukaryota; kingdom Metazoa; phylum Chordata; class Mammalia; order Primates; family Hominidae; genus Pan; species Pan paniscus. Next base: position 36,685,195 of record NC_073267.2, on the reverse strand, counting down.
GGGTTTCTCCATGTTGGTCAGGCTGGTTTTGAACTCCCGACCTCAGGTGATCCGCCCGCCTCAGCCTCCCAAAGCGTTGGGATTACAGGCGTGAACCACCGTGCCCAGCCAAGATCTACACTATTATGTCACCCCAGAAAGTGAACTCTCACTCTTCCCAGCCAGTCTCTTTCTTATCATAGGTTAGCTTGCTTATTCTGGAATTTCGCGTCTACAGATGCATGCCATGCCATAGGTACTCTTTTGTGTCTGCTTTGTTCTGCTCAACACCATGTTTCTGAAATCATTACCATTGTTGTATGGTTCTCTAACTCCATCATTTCCATTTCAGACTCAGCATATGCTCAGTTCAACCTGATGAAGGGCTATCTCTGTTTAATTCACCATCTTGAAAGAAACATTTAAAATTGAGATGTTTTCAAGAATATATAGTTAAATCCTGAGGAATCGATGTAGAAATGTTATCACAAGCTGTCTGAACTTACTCAGGGGAAGTCTTCATCTTCACTCACATAAGAGTCTAATGGAATTAATATCAACAATCTTAGAGAAATCCCACACTATTCATGCCATTTTCATGATCTCCGCCTTGGTAATTTTTTTTTGAGACAGTCTCGCTCTGTCACCCAGGCTGAAGTGCAGTGGTGTGATCTCGGCTCACTGCAACCTCTGCCTCCCAGGTTCAAGTGATTCTTCTGCCTCAGCCTCCCAAGTAGCTGGAACTATAGGCGCGTGCCACCATGCCCTGCTAATTTTTTGTAATTTTAGTAGAGATGGGTTTCACCGTGTTAGCTAGGATGGTCTCAATCTCCTGATCTCGTGGTCCACCCACCTCGGCTTCCCAAAGTGCTGGGATTGCAGGCGTGAGCCACCACGCCCGGCCCACCTTGTTAATTTTTAAGCACTAAAATTTGATACTTATTTGTGAATGAAGTAATCTCTTCATTGTATTTTTTTTTTTTTTTTACTTATGCTGAGCTTTAAATGACAAAGATTCATATAATCCAAGAGAGAAGTATTATTTAGAGGGATTCTTTTACCATGTGATATATAACAAATGCATCCAATGTTATACATCAATTTAAAAAACAAGTAAATAACTTTAAAGAAAAGATAACTACTGGCCAGGTGCAGTGGCTCACACCTGTATTCCCAGCACTTTGGGAGGCCGAGGCAGGTGGATCATGAGGTCAGGAGTTGGAGACCAGCCTGGCCAAGATGGTGAAACCCTGTTTGTACTAAAAATACAAAAATTAGCCGAGTGCGGTGGCAGGGGCCTGTAATCCCAGTTACTCAGTAGCTGAGGCAGGAGAATCTCTTGAACCCGGGAGGCGGAGGTTGCAGTGAGCTGAGATCATGCCACTGCAATCTAGCCTGGGTGACAGAGCAAGACTTTGTCTCCAAACAAAAAGAAAAGATAATTACTTTATACTTAGCTTGTCTTAGCCATGAGTGACGGGCTGCATGTGGCCCAGGACAGTTTTGAATGCAGTTCAACACAAATTTGTAAACTTTCTTAAAACATTAGGAGATTTTGGCCAGGTACAGTGGCTCATGCCTGTAATCCCAGCACTTTGGGAGGCTGAGGCGGGCAGATTACCTGAGGTCAGGAGTTCGAGACCACCCTGGCCAACATGGCAAAACCCCATCTCCACAAAAAATACAAAAATTTGCTGAGTGCATTGTCAGGCACCTGTACTCCCAGCTACTCAGGAGGCTGAGGCAGGAGAATCACTTGAACCTGAGAGGCAGAGGTTGCAGTGAGCCGAGAGCACGCCACTGCACTCCAGCCTGGGTGACAGAGTGAGACCCCATCTCAAAAACAAAACACCAAAACAAAAACAAAAACAAATGGCTGGGCACGGTGGCTCACACCTGTAATCCCAGCACTTTGGGAGGCCGAGGCAGGCAGATCGCCTGTCAGGAGTTCAAGGCCAGACTGGCCAACATGGTGAAACCTCATCTCTACTAAAAATACAAAAATTAGTCGGGCATGGTGGCAGAGACCTGTAATCTCAGCTACTCGGGAGGCTGAGGGAGGAGAATGGCTTGAGCCCAGGAGCTGGAGGTTGCAGTGAGCCGAGATTGCACCACTGCACTCCAGCCTGGGCGACTGAGTGGAGCGGAACTCTGTCTCCAAAAAAAAAAAAAAAAGAATTTTTTTTTTAGATTATCAGCTATTGTTAGTGTTAGTGTATGTTATGTGTGGCTCAAGACAACTTTGCTTCTTTTAATATAGGCAGGGAAGTCAAAAGATTGGATATCCCTGCTTTATACCAAGAAAGACAGCACCCCACATTTGCGATGCCTAAAAACACTACCAGCCATCTGAAAAACATGAGACTTGTAACTTCTGTTCTTTTTTGTAGCAGTGGAATCCCACGGTGATATCTGAGGGATGTGGTTACCTTTTGGAGGAGGTTGACGGTTTCTAAGGATGATTCTTTCTGAGTGAAATATTGTCGGTGTCATTGACCTTTTCATTATTTCAATTATTATTATTCCAGGTTATCAACACTCTGGCTGTCTATCGTCATCGTGAGACTGACTTTTGTGGAGGAGTTCGAGACCACCCTGGCCAACATGGCAAAACCCCATCTCCACAAAAATTGGATAATTTGATAATTATCGTTATTGGGTTTCTGAGACCTTACACATTTACCATTCTCTTCTGCACAAATTACCTTTGTGTGAGTATACTAACTTTCTGTAGAGGTATACTTGTAATCACAAATAAGAATAAATTATATAAAACAATTCACATTTCTGGACTTCATTATGAATATGTGGTTTTACCCAAACAATCAGGGAAATGATTTATTAGCATAAGAATTATGAAAATGTCTGCCATTTACATTATGAAAATTAAATAGGTCGGTGTTTGTTTAATAGAATGTCAACAGAGCTTTTGGTCAAAAATAAGTTTTTTTAACCTTTGTGCTATTTATCACAAATGGAGTATGAGGTTTCATCACTTAAATAGGAAATTCTTTCTAAACTCTTCTGCTTTATAGTTCTATCGTATGGGTGGAAGGAAAGCTTCCAATCTCCTCTCTGAAGATTCACTGCAGAAATGAGCTGACAACAGACAGCTTAACAGGAAAAGAAAAACCTAGAACAGGCATAAACATGGGAACCAGCTGAAAAATGAGACTGCTAGAAGGGCCGGATGGTTGATGCTTAAAGAGCACCCTCTTCTGAGGGGAGAGGGAGATAGATGGAGATGTAGGCCATTTAGAGGGGCAGCAAATGATTTTTAGGGGAAATGAAAGAGGCCAAGGAACAAACAATTGGCCTGAGACAAAGTTCCTCTGAGGTCATAGGGACGAGGTGACAAACTGCCGGAAGGTGAAGGGCAGAACTGCACTGCGTCTCATGATGCAGAGAAAGCCCCAGAGAATCTCTTAGAACTGCCCTCCAAGAGAATCGATGAAAAGTGTGTCTGGGCAGGGTAATTTTGAATGACATCATTCAAAGTGCACGTTCCCACTTGCAACCGGAGAGAGATCAGTATGTCAAAAGTCTGTACTTGGTAAGAATTTGGCTGCTAAGTTGTGCCATAATTTGTCTTTTGAGCCTTTTTTCCTTTGGGTAAGTTGAGCTCTACATTTTGTCTTGCCATTCATGACAGTAAAAATGTGGTTGTCTGGGGGCTGAACCTCCTTCTGAACAATGATCCAAGATAAAAGTACTAATACCACAATGCTTTTTTATATTCAAGGGAAGAGGAAGTATGTTTCAGTTTCACCACCTAGATAATTACACGTCATTTGGCACTGCCTTTCAAGATATGTAGAAAACAGAAAATATATGAGTTATGAAGATATCTAGGCACATTTAACATTCTCTATGCCACTTAGTCCTGAACAGAGAATTTTCGATATAAATTGGAGGAAGCTTTTTTTTTTTTTTTTTTTTTCTTTTCTCACCCCCGAGACGAGTCTCCCTCTGTTGCCCAGGCTGGAGTATAATGGTGTGATCTCGGCTCACTGCAACCTCCACCTCCTGGCTTCAAGCGATTCCCCTGCCTCAGCCTCTCAAGTAGCTGGGATTACAGGTGCCCACCACCATGCCCAGCTAATTTTTGTATTTTTAGTAGAGTCGGGGTTTTACCATGTTGGCCAGGCTAGTCTCAAAACCCGACCTCAAATGATCCACCCGCCTCAGCCTCCCAAAGTGCTGGGATTACAAGCGTGAGCCACCACGTGAGCCAGGGGAAGTTGTTAAATTTACCACTTTTTAACAATTCCATTTAGGAAAGTTCAGTTGAGCTGTTGGACTTGGACAACTTTGCACCTCTCATCTTTGTCCTTGTCATCTAGTCATCTATACCATTACCTCCTAAGCAGGGACATCATGGGTGCCATGAAGCATTCATGCGTGATGGCATTTCTTTGCTTGTCATTTCTTCATGTGTTTGACATTTCTCCTAGCTCCAAACTGGGCCAGCTACCTTTCCTATGAAATCTAGCAGTAGTTGTGGGATTGACGTGGTTGCTCTTTTCATCTTTTTAGATTACCCATTGCTTCTCTCAAAATCCTAGTACATGACTTTTTTTTTTTATCCTATGTGCAGAAATCAGGAAAAAACAAATTCTACAAAGAATTTGAAAGATACTATTTCAGGCCAGGTGTGGTGGCTCATGCCTGTAATCCCAGCACTTTGGGAGGCTGAGGCAGATGGATCACTTGAGGTCAGGAGTTCAAGACCAGATGGGCCAACATGGTGAAACCCCATCTCTACTGAAAAGACAAAAAGTAGGCAGGCATGGTAGCAGGCACCTGTAATCCCAGCTACTTGGGAGGCCAAGGCACAAGAATCGCTTGAATCTGGGAGGTGGAGGTTGCCGTGAGCCAAGGTAGCGCCACTGCACTTCAGCATGGTTGAGAGTGACACTCCATCTCAAGAAAAAAGTCATTTCAATGACTACCTCAGGAGATTCATAGGTATCTGACCCACATCTGAGATGGGATTTGCATTGCATTTTCGCTATGATGAGAACAAATATTTAATATCTTAGAAGATTAAAAGCATACTGTGATAATATGGAAATCTTGGTGGGAATTCAGTCATTAGTGAGAATGTTTTGCGTTAAGTTCAAACCAGCCTCAATGAAGCTGATGTGAGGGAAGGGAAAGTGAACTCTGAGTAGAGCAGGGACAGAAGGAAGATGCTCCAGTGCAGATCAGGAAGGAGCAGGGGGTGAAATGTTACAAATTCTAGAACTCAGAGAGCTGAAGGTAATTACTTCCTTTTCAAGTTGTGAAACATGTTAACCTGTGGTAAAATACTTATAAGATGATAGTAACCATCTAACCATGTTGAAGTGTACAGTTCAGTTGTGTGAAGTATATTCATGTCATTTTTTTTTTTTTTTTTTTTTGAGACGGAGTCTCACTCTGTCACCAGGCTGGAGTGCAGTGGTGGGATCTTGGCTCACTGCAACCTCTGCCTCCTGGGTTCAAGCAGTTCTCCTGCCTCAGCCTCCCGAGTAGCTGGGACTACAGGCGTGCATCACCATGCTCAGCTAATTTTTGTATTTTTAGTAGAGATGGAGTTTCACCATGTTGCCCAGGATGGTCTCCATCTCTTGACCTTGTGATTCACCCGCCTCGGCCTCCCAAAGTGCTGGGATTACAGGCGTGAGCTACCGCACCTGGCCTGTTTTTTTTTTTTTTTTTTGAGACAGAGTTTCAATTTTGTTGCCCAGGTTGGAGTGCAATGGCACAATCTCAGCTCACCACAACCTTTTCCTGCTGGGTTCACGTGATTCTCCTGCCTCAGCCTCCTGACTAGCTGGGATTACAGGCATGCACCACCATGCCTGGCTAATTTTGTATTTTTAGCAGAGACAGCATTTCTCCATGTTGGTGAGGCTGGTCTCAAACTCCCGACCTCAGGTGATCCGCCTGCCTCGGCCTCCCAAAGTGCTGGGATTACAGGAGTGAGCCACCGTGCCAGCCTCATGTCATTCTTGTGTGTGTGTGTGTGTGTGTGTGTGTGTGTGTGTGACAGAGTCTCATTCTGTCGCTCAGGCTGGAGTGCAGTGGTGTGATCTCGGCTCACTGCAACCTCCGCCTCCCAGCTTCAAACGGTTCTCTGCCTCAGCCTCCCGAGTAGCTCGGATTACAGGCGCCCGCTGCCATGCCCAGCTAATTTTTGTATTTTTAGTAGAGACGGGGTTTCACCATCTTGGCCAGGCTGGTCTTGAACTCCTGACCCCGTGATCCACCTGCCTTGGCCTCCCAAAGTACTGGGATTATACGCATGAGCCACCGTGCCCAGCCGTCATTCTTATATTATTATTTCCTAGGTGTATTTCCTGAAGACTATCTTCTGGTCTCGAAATGGACATGATGGATCCACGGATGTACAGCAGAGAGCCTGGAGGTCCAAACGACGTAGACAGGAAGGTATGGCTCTCTTGGAGTCCCCATAGTGTGGAAATGAGTTTGCCCTGGAAAGGGAAAGAACAGCTTCTTTTCCTCAGGTTTCTCACCTTCTCTTCTCCTCACTCTCACCAAGGGCTGAGGTCCATTTGTATGCACACAAAGAAAAGAGTTTCTTCCTTTCCAGGAAATAAAATTGGCCTGAAAGACGTCATTACTCCATGGAGACATGTGGAAAGAAAATTTAGAGCGAAAATCCATAAGAGGAAGGTGACAACGAAAATCAACCATCATGACAAAATCAATGGAAAGAGGAAGACCGCCAGAAAACAGTAAGATGTGCCTTGACACAAATACTGTTGTATGAACCATGTGCCAATCAAAGTAGACAACTGTAAAGTCCTTGAGAATATTTTCTACAATATTTGTGGCAAATTCAGTGGGTTCAAAATTGAGTTTGTCCTTTCTGCTTCATTAGTTTAAGCTGTATAATTCCTTTCCCTTCCTACATTCTTGTTTGTCATTTTTTCGGGGGAAGAGGAGTTGCTAGTACTGGCATTGGTTTTCCTTTCTCTGTCTTTTTTTTTTTTTTTTTTTCCTGAGATGGAGCTTTGCTGTTGTTGCCCAGGCTGTAGTGCAATGGCACAATCTCAGCTCACTGCCTTTTGGGTTCAAGCAATTCTCCTGCCTCAGCCTCCCAAGTAGCTGGGATTACAGGTGCCCACCACCACGCCCAGCTAATTTTTGTATTTTTACTAGAGATGGGGTTTCACCATGTTGTCCAGGCTGGTCTCGAACTTCTGACCTCAGGTAATCCACCTGCCTCAGCCTCCCAAAGTGCTGGGATTAGAGGCGTGAGCCACCACAGCCAGCCTTTTTTTTTTTTTTTTTTTAATTTTGAGATAGAGTCTCGCTCTGTCGCCCAGGCTGGAGTGCTATGGTGCAATCTTGGCTCACTGCAACCTCTGCTCCCAGTTTGAAGCAATTCTGCCTCAGCTTCCCGAGTAGCTTGGATTACAGGTGTGTGCCAGCACATTTGGCCAATTTTTTTTTTTTTTTTTTTTTTTTTTTGAGACAGAGTCTCACTCTGTCACCCAGGCTAGAGTGCAGTGGCATGATCTTGGCTCACTGCAACCTCCACCTCCCAGGTTCAAGCGATTGTTATCCCTCAGCCTCTTGAGTAGCTGGGACTACAGGCATATGCCACCATGCCCGGATAATTTTTGTATTTTTAGTAGAGGCGGGGTTTCACCATATTGGCCAAGCTGGTCTAGAACTCCTGACATCATGATCCGCACACCTCGGCCTCCCAATGTGCTGGGATTACAGGCGTGAGCCACCGTGCCCGGCCAGATTTTTGTATTTTTAGTAGAGACAGGGGTTCACCATGTTGGCCAGGCTAGTCTTGAACTCCTGACCTCAGGTGATCTGCCTACCTCAGCCTCCCAGTGTGAGCCACCGCACCCAGCCTGGATTGTTGAATTCAATCCTTGGGTCACCTCCAGATTCATTTTCACAGTCTTTCATGTTTTGGTCATATTACATTGTATTTTGCTGCCATATGACTGATCTTTTTCTGTTAAATGTGAGATAGTTGTTAAAAAATATTTAGCAATGAATTGAGGCCTAGTAGCATGTTATCTTGCTGCAGAAGAGATGGGAGTCTACTTCTGGGGGATGGTCAGGGGTCCTCCATACAGGCTGCAATTGAGGTCGTCAGTGCAGGCTCAGTCCCTACAAAGGCCAGGGTATTTTCTGTCCACCTTTATTCTGATGCATGACTCTTCTGGGTCTCAACCAGAGCCAGTGGACTTCAGTATGGGTCGCTTTCATTGGCAGACCCTCAATCCACTTGTTTTCCATCTAATCCCATGCATGTGTGCAAAAGCTGCTGTGCTTCTTTGCATCTCAGTAGTTCCTTCTGGAATTCAGCAATGAAACTCAGGGAAATGGGTTCCAAATGCGAGGCTGACTTTCGTCCTGGGTTTCCTTCTTCTCCATCTTCACCTCATGTCTGTTTACTGCCATGTTAGCAATTTGATGTATTCAATCATGAGTTTTATATTCTGTTTGGTGTCCCCCATTGTTCTCATCGGAGATCAGAAGCTTCAGATGCACTTATGACAACTCAAGAGTAGAATGCTTCCTTAGCTTCCCTCCAGAGTCAGGTTTTGTGTTTCTAGTTCCCAAGGGCACAGCAGGAGTAGTGATGTCCTCACTGGCTTCTCATTTGCATTAAACTGTGAGCTTCTTTAGCGTGGGGACAGGACCCTGCTCCCATTGCATTCTCAGCACCTCACCACACACTCCTTGTTGGAGGCCACTCCAGACAGCGTGTGCTGAAGGATGCCCTGTGGTCAGAAACAAGTTCATGAACTTTCTCTTTGAAGTGTTTTTGTCCCTGTTTCCTAGCGTTCTGGGAATTTTACACATCCTTCCTATAAAACCAAGTATCAGGTGAGATCCTTAGGATCAGGACCATGAATCAAGTGGTGTGAGGGCAACACAGCAAACTTACCCTTTTTAGGCCATTTCCTTTTTCTGCCCTCAATCTCTGTGAACTGAACCTTGTTAAAGTCAGTCAACACCAGGGTGGATGGTTTGCCATTGTCACCTATTTTCAGGACATAACACCCGACTTAGGAGCCATTCCGATCATTTCTAATTCAATAGATGCGCCCAGCATTCAGATTGCCTTTTCTCTCAACCAGGATCTTTAAAGTCGATGACAAGAGTTCCAGTCCTGAATCATGGCAAAGTGCAGTAGTGAACTGCGGGGTTAATGACACCATATTCTGGAACGATCTCTCTATGGCTGATGGTCTCAGTTCCGGCATCAGCCTCTGACTGAGAATCAGGTCTCACACAGGAGGAGTCAGATGAGGAGCAATCCTCTGCTTCCGATGGAGTTAGTTGTGATGAATTGGTGAGGTCTGGTTTTTCACACTGAACTAAAATGAGCTTTCGCTGTGTCAAGCACAAGACTGACCCCAGAGACACACATAGTGCACCTCATAGAAGCTTTTAATAGTCTTTATATTTACTAAAGAATAGGACTAACTATGGAAGTATGAAGATGAGCTGGAAATGACAGGTGACTTGCCAGCAGGCCAGAGTGTGACTTTTTTTTGTCCCTCAATGGGAGGTGTCCATTCTCCCTTTGGTTGTGAGAATCAGTTGGTTCATTTGTGGGAAGGTTGCAGGGGGGATCTTTGAATCACAGCCTTCAGATGCCAGAAGGGCAGAGGGAATCCCACACGGGCTGGTGGATCATGTGTGTGCATTTCTCTCCCTTCTAATCTGAGGAAACTAAGCATGAAAGAATGTGAGCATGCAGAAAAGGAGAGGCAGGTATCAGAGGCAGAGGAAAATGGGAAATTGGATATGAAAGAAATACACACCTACAAGTGAGTTCAGAAACTGAACCCCACCCTCTTGGGAAACGCCCATTGGAGTGTTGTTTTTAACCTTTGTACAGTGTTTAGACCCAGTAAATGCAGAAATAGAAACAAATGGTCAGAAGACATATCGAGAGAGAGAGAGAGAGAGAGAGAGAGAGAGAGTTCACAAAACAGAAAACAAAGTACCTTAATATTTACCAGTGACCAAAAGATGTGAAGCAGCAAAACGTCTCCTGACCCCATTGCCAGCTAGACTGTGTGGAAACTCGGTTCATACCAGCCATTCTAGGGGTGGGGTGAGTTGTTGTCATCCTTAGGAAAGTGTGTTGTTGTAGGATCAACCACATCCTTCAAAAGGACTATGCCTGTTTATAAGCCCAGCTGTTTCTGCCCTGTGAAACACGGTAAGGATATTAATACAAAGAGAATACAGCTTTATGATAAAAGATGCTCAATGAAGGATGAATTAGGGATATACTGAGAATGGGGAAGGAAACTATCATCTCAGAAGTCAGCAGGCAGTAAGCAAGAGGAGGAATCAATATAGCAACAGTTTGGATCAGACCGTACAGTTTTTTTGTTTTTGTTTTTGTTTTTCTGAGATGGAGTCTCGCTGTGTCACCCAGGCTGGAGTGCAATGACGTGATCTTGGCTCACTGCAACCTCCGCCTCCCAGGTTCAAGTGATTCCCCTGCCTCAGCCTCCCAAGTAGCTGGGATTACAGGTGCCTGCCACCACGCCCGGCTAATCTTTTGTATTTTTAGTAGAGACGGGGTTTCACCGTATTAGCCAGGATGGTCTCAATCTCCTGACCTCGTGATCCATCTGCCTCGCCCTCCCAGAGTGCTGGGACTACACGCATCAGCCACCGCGACCGGCTCAGACTGTACTCTTATAGCCATCTGAAATACGTTTTCTAGGTAGAGATAGATTGTGGAAGGGTACAGTTGTGAGGATAACAGAAACATGGCAGATTATTTAAAATCATCCTGAAAGTGGTGCTTTATCTGATGAAAGTGATTGTAATCCATAGGAAAATGTTTCAACGTGTGCAAGAGTTGCGGCGGCGGGCAGAGGACTACCACAAATGCAAAGTAAGGAGCTTCCTCCCCGCAGTTGCAGGATAGTTCAGTGCTGATGCAGATGATGCCACGGCTCTTAGACTCTCTCAACATTCAATTTCTCATGTGTTGGCTTTTTCAGATCCCCCCTTCTGCAAGAAAGCCTCTTTGCAACCGGGTAAGTTTGTTTGTTTTCCTTGCTTTTGAACATAGTCTGCCAGGTCAGGACATGGATACATTTTTCTCCCTACAGCTCTGTGCTCAAGCCCTGCAGAGGGAGATGGCAGAGAGAAAGGCTGCCTACAAGCATCACAGTCCCATCCCTGTTGGTAACCGTGTTGTGCAAAAACACCTTCATCCCCACCCAGTGGGGCCCCTGATCTAATATTCAAAGTGTCAGAGGTTCCATATTTGTAATAGCAAATGGGCCCTGACTGTAAATTAGTGAAGAGTGAATGTAACTTATTACCCACAGGGACAATTCCAAATGAAGGCCTTAAATGATGCTCAGCTAAGCTGGTTCTTGTGTGGCCTCTGTACCTTCAAAAGCTGCCGAGTCCTATGATTACACGTGATGGGACTTGTACACTTGAAGTGAAACACAGTTTTAAAACTTGCATTGTTTAGAATTCCCACCTCATTTTTCCATGGACAAAAGTATTCTTTATGTCCTAGTGCACTTACAATTTGGTATTACCTGGGAGTGAAAAGAAATATTACAGCCATGCCTAACTGACTTCTTGAGGTAAGATTGTTCTGTCAGAAAACCCTCTCCCAGTTCCCCTGCAGCTCTTCAGGAATCCACATCTCTCCAGAGCTCTTTGTTCTCATGGGTGGCACCTCCAGAGTGAAGAAGATCCTTTGTCAAGAAGGGAAACAGAGGGGAAATGAGAGGGTCCTGCAGGCAGAGCTGGAATCAACTTCCACTCTGCCTCTTGCAAGCTGTGTGACCCTGGGCACAATTTCTCCTTCCTCTGGAAACCTCTGTTTTCTTAGATTTGGAGCAGGGTGGTCACACTGACCTTGCAGAGTTCTGAGAATCAGAGACAGAACATAAAAGGCCTGGAAAACATTCTCCAAAAAGAAGCTGCAACATGTGTGGACAATGGGCTTTTCATGCCTCTCTTACTGTCTGTTGACCTGGTGCAAGAAACGTGCTCTGGTGATGGCTGTGAGGGAGGAATGAGGATAGACATAGACACTCCTGTGTCTCAAACATGCTTCTTTATTACTCTGTTATGACTCTGTCTTCCCTGGGGCAGGACCCCAGCCTGCCTACATTTGCAGACAGACACAGTGGCATGTGGAGACAACAGTGTGTCCCAATGACTTTTCTTTACCCCCCAGCTGTCAGCAGTACTCAGTGGAAGGGTGATATTATGACAGTGATACTGCTATTTTGAAACCTGGAGGATGGAAAGGTGCAAAAATCTATCACCAGCAACAGAAGGTGCAGACCGTGTTGGTGGCAGTAATTTTGTCCATCAAATGAATATGTGTGAAAACATTCCCTCCTTCGGCCCTACAGGTCAGAATGGCGGCAGCGGAGCATCGTCATTCTTCAGGATTGCCCTACTGGCCCTACCTCACAGCTGAAACTTTAAAAAACAGGATGGGCCGCCAGCCACCTCCTCCAACTCAACAACGTTCTATAACGGATAACTCCCTGAGCCTCAAGACACCTCCCGAATGTCTCCTTCGTCCCCTGCCACCCTCAGTGGATGATAATATCAAGGAGTGTCCTCTTGCTCCTCTTCCACCCTCAGTGGATGATAATCTGAACGAGTGTCTCCTTATCCCTCTTCCACCCTCTCCTCTTCCACCCTCAGTGGATGATAATCTGAAGGAGTGTCTCCTTGCTCCTCTTCCACCATCTCCTCTTCCACCCTCAGTGGATGATAATCTGAAGGAGTGTCTCCTTGCTCCTCTTCCACCCTCTCCTCTTCCACCCTCAGTGGATGATAATCTGAAGGAGTGTCTCCTTGCTCCTCTTCCACCCTCTCCTCTTCCACCCTCAGTGGATGATAATCTGAAGACTCCTCCCTTAGCTACTCAGGAGGCTGAGGCGGAAAAACCACCGAAACCCAAGAGGTGGAGGGTGGATGAGGTGGAACAATCACCAAAACCCAAGAGGCAGAGGGCGGATGAGGTGGAACAATCGCCCAAGCCCAAGAGGCAGAGGGAGGCCGAGACACAATTACCCAAACCCAAGAGGCGGAGGTTGAGTAAGCTGAGAACACGCCATTGCACTCAAGCCTGGGCAATAAGAATAAATCCGTGGGTCGAAAAAAAGAAAAAAATCAAAAAATAAAACAAAACCCACACTCCAAAAACAAACTAACAAAGAATAAATAAATAATATAAAAATAAAATAAATACTGCAGTCCTTATGTTATTGCTTTGTTTCAGTATCTGGTATGATTGCCTGAGGGACCTGAGGTTTTTAATTAATTGTGGGGTTTTTTTTTTTAATCTTTAGAAGTGGTTGGTTATGTAAAATATTATTATTATTATTATTTTTTTTTTTTTTTGAGACTGGGTTTTGCTCTGTCACCCAGGCAGGAGTACAGTGGCTCGATCACAACTCACTGCAGCCTCAACCTCCTGGGCTTCAAGCAATCCTCCTGCCTCAGCCTCCCAAGTAGCTGGGATCACAGATGTGTGCCACCACACCTGGCCAATGTTAAAAAATCCTTTAACTTTTTTGTAGAGATGCACTCCTGGACTCAAGCGATCCTCCTACTTGTCCCGACCACCAGCCTCTTTCTGATAAACATTTACACTGTTTATTATCTGATGCCATTTCTATCTTCTTCCTTGTCATCCAGACATCAAAGAATTAGGTTTCTTCAGGGTTTTCTTTTTCAAGTCCTCATTGTTAAAGATCACTCACATTAGGGCCAGACACCACGACTCATGCCTGTAATCCCAGCACTTTGGGAGGCCAAGGCGGGCAGAGTACTTGAGGTGGGGAGTTTGAGACCAGCCCGGGCAACTTGGTGAAACCCCACCTCTACTGAAAAACATACAAAAATTAGCTGGGCGTGATGGTGCATGCCTGTAGTCCCAGCCACTTGGGAGGCTGAGGCATGAGAATCGCTTGAACCCAGGAGGCAGAGGTTGTAGTGAGCCAAGATCACATCAGCACACTCTAGCCTGGGTGACAGAGCGAGACTCTGACTCAAAAAATAAATAAAATAAATATCACTTACATTAGATATACCCAAGGGGTGTTCTATAGAGAGTTGGAAGCAGTGGTTATTGCAACAGGGGCACGGAAGTCATCTGGCTATGCCAGGATGCCCAGGGGATACTCGGGGTGGGTGGCATAGTGGTGCTGGGGACTCACCGCACAGGACGCTCTGATCGACGCACTGCCAGGAGTAGCGCTCTGTCTTGGGGCTGCAGCCGGCCTCCTCAGCTCGAGTGTAACAACAGTCGTGGCCATGGCAGCACCTGCGGATGTCACATGGGCAGGACAGCAGGTGGGTGAAGCTCTCTCCTGGCCCTCCTCTCTTGCCAGGACCATGGGTGACTGAAGACCCCCAGGGAGGCACAGCATCCTCTTATCTAAGTTTTTTTTGTTTTTTTTTTAAGAGACAGGGTCTTTCTCTGTCGCCCAGGCTGGACTGCAGAGGCACAGTCATAGCTCACGGCAGCCTTGAACTCCTGGGCTCAAGCGATCCTCCTACTTCAGTGTCCCAAGTAGCTGAGACTACAGGCACACGCCAGCATGCCCGGCTGGTTTTTTAATTTGTATTTCCTTTGAGACAGCGTATCTCTCTGTTGCTCAGGCTGGAGTGCAATGGCTCAATCAGCTCACTTTAGCCTTGAACTCCTGGGCTCAAGTGATACTGCCACCTCAACCTCCCAAGTATGCTACTACAGGAACACAAACTCCTTTTTTAAATTTTTTGTGGATATGGGGGTCTCACTATGTTGCCTAGGCTGGTCTCGAACTCCCAGGCTCAAGCAGTCCTCCTACCTCAGCCTCCCCAAATGCTGGGATTACAGGTGGGAGCTACTGTATGCCTGGCCTTATCTAAGCTGTTTCCCTGAAAATCCCCGACTTGGGTAATGATTCCATTGGCCCCACCATGACCTGTCCTGCCTTCCTGGCTGTGCCCAAGCTTGGTCCCTGCCTGCCTGCCTGCCTGCCTCACTCTCTGGGTCTCGAGCTTCTGTGACACATGACTCCTCTCTCTTCCTGGAGTGATCCAAGCCCTGCCACTTCCTGACTTTGCCCACACTGTACCCTCTGCCTGGGGCAACTTCATGTCTGCCCATTGACCCTTAGGCCTCAGCCCAGGCACAAGCCCCTGCCTCCGGAGGTCATCCAGGCCTCACCAGGCTACACCCTCTCGTAAAATTGGATTCCCTCCCTTCAGGGCAGGTTTATAATGAAATCCTCCTCAGAGGCCAGGTGCGGTGACATCCATCTGTAATCCCAGCACTTTGGGAGGCTGAGGTGGGAGGATCACTTGAGGCCAGGGGGTCGAGACCAGCCTGGGCAACATAAGAGAGACTCTTGTCTCTATAACAAATTTAAAAATTAGCTCACCAGGCCAGGCTCAGTGGCTCATGCCTGTAATCCCAACACTTTGAGAGGCCGAGGCAGGTGGATCACAAGGTCAGGAGTTCGAGAGCAGCCTGACCAACATGGTGAAACCCTGTCTCTACTAAAAATACAAGATTAGCCAGGCATGGTGGCACGCACCTGTAATCCCAGCTACTCGGGAGGCTGAAGTAGGAGAATTGCTTGAACCCAGGAGGTGGAGGTTGCGGTGAGCCAAGATCATGCCATTGCAGTCCAGCCTGAGCGACAGAGCAAGACTCTGTCTCGAGACAATAAAAACACACAAAAAATTAACTCGCCATGATGGCACATGCCTATAGTCCTAGCTACTTGGGAGGCTGAGGTGGGAGGATTCCCTTCAGCCCAGTAGTTTGAGGCTGCAGTGAGCCACTATGATTGTGCCACTGCACTCTAACCTGGGCAAAAGCGAGACCCCAGGCTAGAGTGCATGATTTTGGGTCACTGCAACCTCCACCTCCCAGGTTCAAGTGATTCTCCTGCCTCAGCCTCTTGAGTAGCTGGGACTACAGGCATGTGCCACCACGCCTGGGTAATTTTTGTATTTTTAGTAGAGACAGGGTTTAGTAGAGACCATGGTGAAACCCCGTCTCTATTAAACAAATCTCTACTAACCCCATCTCTACAAAAAACAGCTGGGTGTGGTAGTGCACACCTGTAATTCCAGCTACTTGGGAGGCTGAGGCACGAGAATCATTTGCATCTTGGAGGCAGAGTTTGCAGTGAGCTGAGATCGCACCACTGCACTCCAGCCGGGATGACAGAGCAAGACCCTGTCTCAAAAAAAAAGAAAAAGGAACAAACAACAGCAACGACAACAAAAAAACCTCTGTGTCAATCACAGCCTTCAAGCTAGGGGAGAGGCGGCCGAATTCTGCCCTCTGCTAACTGACTATAGCTTTGTGGAAATGGGTGAGTGGCGTGCCCTTGTGAGCCTCAGGGCCCCATCTGTAAAATGGGCATAACTGTCATGCCCGTCTTTAAGAACAGCCTTGGGGGTAAATGAGTGGAAGTCATGGAAAGATCTCAGCCCACAACCTTGCACAGAACAGACGCTTCTCACACAGTAAGTAGCAGGAGTGCAGAGACTGCAGGCATGAATCCAGCCAGACTGCCTGGGTTCAAGTCCCAGCTCCCACGTCTTGGTAACTATGTGGCCTCAGACAAGTTACTTAATATTTCTTTTTTTTTTTTTTCAGACGGAGTTTTGCTCTCTCACCCAGGTTGGAGTGCAGTGGTGTGATCTCGGCTCATTGCAACCTCTGCCTCCCGGGTTCAAGCAATTCTCCTGCCTCAGCTTCCTGAGTAGCTGGAATTACAGGCACCTGCCACCACACACAGCTAATTTTTGTATTTTTAGTAGAGACGGGGTTTCACCATGTTGGCCAGGATGGTCTCGAACTCCTGACCTCGTGATCTGCCTGCCTCAGCCTCCCAAAGTACTGGGATTACAGGCGTGAGCCACCGCACCTGGACACGTTACTGAATATTTCTGTGCCTAGGTTTCTTCATGTGAAATGGGATTGTTGTGAGAACACAAAGGGATTCCCAGGGCAGTTCCTAGTGCATAGTCTGGCTGCCTTTGTATGTGTGTGTGTGTGTGTGTGTGTGTGCACGCACGCGTGTGTGTGTTTAATATAGAGACAGGGTCTCACTCTGTTGCCTAGGCTCGTTTGAAACTCCTGGGCTCCAGTGATCCTCCTGCCTCGACCCAAAGTGGTGGGATTACAGGCATGAGTCAACACACCTGGTCACTTTATATTATTATTATTTTTTTCTTTTGAGACAGGGTTTGGCACTGTTGTCCAGGTTGGAATACAGCGGTGCAATCTCAACTCACTGCAAACTCCGCCTCCCGGGTTCAAGCAATTCTCCTGCCTCAGTCTCCCGAGTAGCTGAGATTACAGACGCCTGCCACCACACACAGCTAATTTTTGCATTTTTAGTAGAGATGGGGTTTCACCATATTGGCCAGGCTGGTCTTGAACTCCTGACCTCAAGTGATTTGCCCGCCTCAGCCTCCCAAAGTGCTGGGATTACAGGAGTGAGCCACCGCTCCTGGCCAATTTTTTAAGGCAACGTTTTCAGCCCATGGCCAGGGTAAGGCGCAGCTAGTACCAAGATCTGGCTTCACTGGCCATGTTATCCAAGAGGCCTCTGCCTGCCTGCAAAGTAGTACTGCACACTGGGATCTCCCTGGACCAAACCCCAGCTTCAGTTTTGGGTACTTCCTCATAAGCCTTGACTACCCCAGAGTGTGAGGGATTTTGTAGCCTGGTCCCAGGCATGCACTCACCAGTCAATGGCATCGCGGGGCTGGCCATGGCCTCCCAAGCCACAAAAGGAACCATATTTCATATAGGCGATGGGAGTCTAGGGACCAACACAACCCACAATTCCTGCCAGTTCCAGGATCCCACGCCGGTGCACACATAATATCCTGGAGGCTGGGGGGTAAACAAAGGTGACAGGCTGCAGGTCAGGGCTTCCCAGACCCCTGGGAAGGGCATGAGCCTGAGAAGAGCGTAGGTGTTACAGCCTGGCTGTCTGGGTTTGAATCCTACTTCCTGGCTGTGTGACCTTGGACAAATTCCTAACCTCTCTGGGCCTTGGTTTCCTCATCTGTGAAATGGGGGATAAGCTGACTTCAACTCATATGAATGAAATGAGATATTGAGTATAAAGCCCCTGGTGCATGAAAAGGCTATTATAATCCAGCTGGGCTCAGTGGCTCACACCTGTAATCCCAAGATTTTGGGAGGCCCAGGCGGGCAGATCACCTGAGGTCAGCAGTTCAAGATCAGCCTGGCCAACATGGTGAAACCCCATCTGTAGTAAAAATACAAAAATTAGCCGAGCATAGTGGTGCACGCCTGTAATCCCAGCTACTAGGGAGGCTGAGGAAGGAGAGTCACTTGAACCTGAGAGGCGAAGATTGCAGTGAGCCAAGATTTTGCCACTGCATTCCAACCTGGGCGACAGAGCAAGAGTCTCAAAAAAAGAAAGAAAGAAAAAAGGCTAACTATTATAATCAAGGTCCTCAAGGTAGCCAAGGAGGGAAAAGAGTCGTGCATGAAATCTTTGTCCAGTTCCCTGTATTGGGCACTCGGCATCATATGAGCCTACAGGTGTCTGTCACCAAGGTGGGCTCCTCTGTGGCAGCTCCCAGGCCCTGGCACTGCCCTGTGCTCATGACTTTTCCTCCAGACTCAGGCTCAGGGCCTTTGGTATCTCCTCTTATTTTCACTGCCAGATAGGAAGGCCCCTTGGCCTGAGCCCAGCCATTTTTCTAGATCCTGGCACAGCTTGGACATGTAATGGTGCCCAATGCATGTGACTGGAACCCCTGCATTGGACATGCAGGAAACGAGGCCAGCCGGGAAAGGTAACCCCACATTCCCACAGCCAGCAGGAACTCAAGCAGAGGCTTCAACCCAGGCTTCTGACTTGCAAACCAGTGCTCCTTCCTCCTTACACAGTAACAACAGGGGAAGGTGGCCTTCTGGGTTGCCAGAGCCGAGTGGTACCAGCAATAGAGTGGAAACTCACACACAGGCTTGCCTGCTTCCTGGTTTAGGTTTAGGGTTTATACGGCTCCGGGAGGTTGATGCATTGTGTTTGATCATCCCTTTTTTTTTTTTTTTTTGAGACAGAGTCTCATTCCTGTTGCCCAGGCTGGAGCACAGTGGTGTAATCTTGCTCACAGCAACTTCTGCCTCCCAGGTTCAAGCAATTGTCCAGCCTCAGTCTCCCGAGTAGCTGGGATCACAGGCGTGCCCCACCACACCCAGCTGATTTTTGTATTTCTAGTAGAAACGGGGTTTCACCATCTAGGCTGGGCCGGTCTCAAACTCCTGACCTCATGTGATCCACCTGCTTTGGCCTCCCAAAGTGCTGGGATTATAGGTGTGAGCCACTGCGCTCATCCTGATCATCTTGTCTCTCTTTTTTTAAATAGAGACAGGGTCTCACTCTGTCACCCACACTGGAGTGCAGTGGCACAATCATAGCTCACTGCAGCCTCCAAATCCTGGGCTCAAGTGATCCTCCTGCCTCAGCCTCCAGAACCTGGGCTCAAGCGATCCTCCTGCCTCAGCCTCCAGACATACGGGCATGCACCACCATGCCCAGCTAATTTTTAAATTTTTAGTAGATCTGCGGTCTCACTATGTTGCCCAGGCTGGTCACAAACTCCTGGCCTCAAGTGATTCTCCTTCCTTGGCCTCCCAAGGCGCTGGGATTCCAGGCATGAGCCACCATGTCCAGTCTCATTTCTGTTTTATCTAGAACATGTTTTCATCACACTGACTTTTTTGAGAAGTCCAGGCCAATTTTAAATTCCATTTTGTCTTTTTATCAGTGGAAAAGTAGCATATTTATGTTGCACGACAAAGATGAATCAAATAGGAAGAAAATGTAAAACACATTTGGGGCCGGGCACAGTGGCTCATGCCTGTAATCCCAGCACTTTGGGAGGCCAAGGCGGGCGGATCACCTGAAGTCAGGAGTTCCAGACCAGCCTGACCAACACGGAGAAACCCTGTTTCTACTAAAAATATAAAATTAGCCACGCATGGTGGCTCATGCCTGTAATCCCAGCTACTTGGGAGGGTGAGGCAGGAGAATCGCTTGAACCCGGGAGGCAGAGGTTGCAGTGAGCCGAGCTCGTGCTATCACACTCCAGCCTGGGCAATAAGAGTGAAACTCCATATCAAAAAAAAAAACACACACACACAAAAATAAAATGGCATTTAGAGTTGAAAGCTTCACCTTCCTCTCTGGATGGTGAGTCCTCACTCTCCCAGCAGCCCACGCCTCTGCCTCAAACCTCCATGGCTCCCATGAGTCTGGATAAAGCTAAGGAGTCTCACTGCACCTCAAGTCCTGGGGGTAGTCAGCCCCTCTCACCCCTCCCTCATCCTCTCACCCAAGAGTCATTTACTGTCCCTCCAGTTATGCCCGGTCACGCAGACACTCTGCTGCTCAAATGCCCTCACCCCATCCTCAGCCTGCTCCCAGGCCACCTCCCTCCAGAATCCACTTTGCCTGCCAGGTGGCCATAGGGACCCTCGCCATACTGTCTGCTTGTGGTAGTGCCCTCCAGCCTGGGGGGTCTTCCAGAGCAGATATCTGGCCAAGCGCAGTGGCTCATGCCTGTAATCTCAGCACTTTCAGAGGCCAAGGCAGGTGGATCACCTGAGGTCAGGAGTTCGAGACCAGCCTTGCTAACATGGTGAAACCCCGTCTCTACTAAAAATACAAAAATTAGCCAGGTGTGGTGGTATTGCATGCCTGTAGTCCCAGCTACTCAGGAGGCTGAGGCAGGAGAATCTCTTGGACCCGGGAGGTGGAGGTTGCAGTGAGCCGAAATGGTGCCACTGCACTCCAGCCTGGGCAACAGTGAGACTCTGTCTTAAAAAAAAAAAAAAAGAAAAGAAAAAGAGCAGAGCTCTGATATAAGCTGCCCTGGCACACAGTGAGCTTCCAGAAATGGTCCCTTGACCTCTAAATCCGCCAAGACCCAGGGAACATGCCCTCTCTGAGCACTCTGACAATGATTTGCATTTCTCTAATGACCAGTGATGATGAGCTTTTCTTCACATGTTTGTTGGCCACATAAATGTCTTCTTTTGAGAAGTGTCTGTTCATATCCTCCGGCCACTTTTGGATGGGGTTGTTTTTTTCTTGTAAATATGTTTAAGTTCCTTGTGGATTCTGGATATTAGCCCGATGGATAGATTGCAAAACTTTTCTCCCATTCTGTAAGTTGCCTGTTCACTCTGATGATAGTTTGTTTTGCTGTGCAGAAGCTCTTTAGTTTAATTAGATCCCATTTGTCAATTTTGGCTTTTGTTGCCATTGCTTTTGGTGTTTCAGTCATGAAGCCTTTGCCCATGCCTATGTCCTGAATGGTATTGCCTAGGTTTTCTTCTTGGGTTTTTATGGTTTTAGGTCTAACATTTAAGACTTTAATCAATCTTGAGTTAATTTTTGTATCAGGTGTAAGGAAGGGGCCCAGTTTCAGTTTTCTGCATATGGCTAGCCAGTTTTCCCAACACCATTTTAAATAGGGAATCCTCTCCCATTCTTGTTTTTTATTACAACTTTTTACCTAAACATTCAATAGTTTTCACTAACTTTTTGGCAATGAGGCAGCTGAGTCTAAGTAGGTTAAATCACTTATCTGAGGTCACACGGCAGGACAGTGCTTGTTCTGCAAAGTTACGTGTGTTTCTTTTTGTGGACCATGAGAACATCTCCAACTGCCCTTTTTGACTTGGCCACCAGGGAACTCAGCGCCATGTTCTCAAATCCAGTTTAGTAACTGGCCTCCTGGCCTGTATATCTTTATTCTACCTTCCATCCTGCTCTGTTCTGCTTTTACCTCTTATTCTAGATTATCTTTCTTTAGTCCTAATTTTAAATTTATATCTATAATCTTGTTATATATATTTCTTGGCATCTACTATAAGTGGGTAGTGAACAAATAAACAAAATGTGATGAATTTTAGAGGACTAAGAAAGGCCTAAGTCACACCAAGCTTCATGCTGGATAATTTGTCATCCACCCAGACTGTGGTTCTGCACTCGCCAGTAACCAGTTTTGTTTTTTTTTTTTTTTTTTTTTTTTTTTTTTTTTTTTTTGCTTTTTGCCAACCATACATTTTGCTTTCATGGTATCGAAGTGGTTTAAGCTTATGGCTTCCAGCCTGCAGTGGCCATGAGGGGTCAGTCTCTCGTCAGGAGGGGTTGGCAGACTCTGTTCTCAGATAGGCAGCAAGGATGGAGGTGGGGCAGGAGCAATTTCACTACCTGCCTGGCGTCTGGGTCTTGCTTAGAGAAATAATTCCAGGCTCTGCTGCTTTCGACTCTGTCTCTCATGGTTCCACTGATTCCTGCAGAGATCTAGAGAGAAAATTTCCAGCTAGGAGTTTCTGGCTCGTTTGATTTTGAACATGTTTTGAGTATTCCACCCCTTACCCCCCCGCCCCCACTCACTACTCTATAGGTTTTTTTTTGTTTGTTTGTTTTTAAGAAAACAGTTTGAAAGCAAAAATAAATAAATAATTCAAAACAGAGGGGCCATTTTTATTTACTTTGGTTGTTTCAGGATAGGGAAGGGAGCTTACACTTTTTTTGAACTCTTATTCTATGCCAGCCGATGCACCACATTCTTAGCTTAAAAGCCTGCTTCTCTTTGATTTCAGAATAACTTGGAAATAAATTATCAGACCCTGCATGCTCTGATCCTGGCCGTGTGCTCTAACTAAATCTCCCCTTCCTTGCTTCCTCCAGCGAGTTGTTCTCCCTTCACCTCCCAGCACAAGCTTTGCACATGTTGCCATCTGTCCTACAAATGTCCGTCCCTTCCCAGTCTCCGTGTGACTCCCTCCTTCACACCCATGGTTCTCCACTGAAATGTCCTTTGAGCGCGTCTCAGATGCCTCAGTCTAAAGTAGATGATTCCGGGCTGGGTGCAGTGGCTCACGCCTGTAATCCCAGCACTTTGCGAGGCTGAGGCAGGCAGATCACCTGACATCAGGAGTTCAAGACCAGCCTGGCCAACATAGTAAAACCCCGTGTCTACTAAAAATACAAAAATAAGCCAGGCATGGTGGCGGGTGCCTGTAATCCCAGCTACTTGGGAGGCTGAGGCAGGAGAATCGCTTGAACCTGGGAGGCGGAGGTTGCAGTGAGCCGAGATCACGCCACTGCACTCCAGCCTGGGTGACAGAGCAAAAATCTGTCTCAAAATAAATAAATAAATAAATAAAGTAGATGATTCACAGAAACCTCTGTTCTTTTAGAGCACTCTTCAACACTTTTTATGCTTTTTATGTTTGATTTCTAATAAATATGTTTCTTTCACTATACCATAAGTATATTCCTTCTTCTAAGTTTCATTAAGGTAGAATCACGTATGTCTTATTTCCTGTTATATCCCTAAGTACCTAGCATGTAGTAGGCATTCAATAAAAATTGATTGAATGATTGAACACTCAATCCCATGATTTGAGTGTTTTTTTTGTTTTTGTTTGTTTGTTTTGAGACAAAGTCTTGCTCTATCACCCAGGCTGGAGTGCAGTGGTACTATCTTGGCTCACTGCAATCTCTGCATCCTGGGTTCAAGCGATTTTCTTGCCTCAGCCTCTCAAGAAGCTGAGACTAACTACAGGCCTGTGCCACCATGCCCAGTGATTTGTTTTGCGTGTGTGTGTATTTTTAGCAGAGATGGGGTTTCACTGTGTTGGCCATGCTGGTCTTAAACTCCTGACCTCAGGCCATCCACCCTCCTTGGCCTCTGAAAGTGTTGGGATTACAGGTGTGAGCCACCACGCCTGGCCTTTTGTAATTATTCTAACAGCTACTACTTATTAGGTGCTGACTGTATGCCAGCACTGTGCCAATTGATTTATTTATTTTCAGGGATTGGGTCTTGTTCTGTCACCATGGCTGGAGTTCAGTGGCACAATCATAGCTCGCTGAAGCTTCAAACTCCTGGGGTTAAGCAGTCCTCCTGCTTCAGCTTCCCAAGTAGCTGGGAATACAGAGATATACCATTACACTCAGCTAATTTTAAAAAATGGCTGATTTTTTTTTAGAGATGGAAAAAAAAAAAACCAAAAAACGGCTACTACTTATTAGGTGCTGACTGTATGCCAGGCACTGTGCTGATTTTTTTTTTTAATGTTTTTTATTTTTTTAGAGTTGGGGTCTAGTTCTGTCACCATGGCTGGAGTTCAGTGGCATGATCATAGCTCACTACAGCTTTGAACTCCTGGGCTTAAGCAATCTTCCTGTCTCAGCTTCCCAAGTAGCTGGGATTACAGGCATGGGCTATCACACCCAGCTAATTAAAAAGACATTTTATTGTATAGATAGGGGTCTGGCTATGTTGCCCAGGTTAGTCTCAAACTCCTGGCTTCAAGCGATTCTCCTGCCTCCACCTCCCAATGTGCTGGTGTTACAGGAGTGAGTCATGGCACCTGGCCCTGTGTTGATGTTTTACATACAGCATCTCATTTAATCCCCACCAGGATCCTGTGGGGATGGATTGGATTATCCCCCACTCCTTGGAAGAGCTTAAGGATACCCAACCAGTTGGTGATTGAACTGGGATTTGAACTCAGGCATTCTAATGGCAAAGCTGTGCCCCTTCCACTCTACCATCGTGTTCCTCTCCAGGGGAGGTGTCCCTGCAGTGCTGTGACTTTGTCGTCGAACATGTGCTGAGGTACGTGAATCCTCTGGAAAAGAAGGGCAAAGGAACAGGCTTTCCAGGCAGGAAGCCCCTGCAGGCGAGGGAGGAAGGCTGCAAGGGACATGGTAGGAGGTATCTTGCTCCCCATAGCTGGGCTGGGAGGATGAGATGGCTGAGAGCCAGGAGCTGGGCTGGGGTTAGGCTCATATCAGCCTGCAGAGGGCTTTGGGGAACCCAGGCTTTGGGGCCAGACAAACATAGCTTCTCACCCGCCTGATCATTTCCTCTCTGTTGTATCCTATGTTTCTGGGTCTCAGTTTCCTTATCTATGAAATGGGGATACCATGACCTGTTCTGCCTGCTTCATAGAGTGCTAAGGAGCAGATGACATAAGCTGTTCTTATTTCTATTACTTATTTTCATTATTGCTATTCTCAAGCAGGCAGACTGTAATTTTTTACCTCTTTCTTTTTTTTCACCCTTGAGTTGTTTGGAAGTTATTTTTAAAAGTCTTTGAAGTGTCCTTTTCTGTATTTGGCAAAAGCAAAATGGAAATTGATAGCATTGTCACCATCGGCATCCCCTCACTCCGGCCGCCTGGCTGGGGGACAGCTCTGGGAAAATGTGGAGATGTCTGTTGTGGGCGGCAGGTTTGTTATTGCGTGAACTTTTCTGGTGAGACCTGACCAGCTCCCTTTTAAGGCAATTGCTCGTGTTCTTGTTCCTCCTCTTTTCTTTTCCTGCCAATATCAGGTCCTTTGTGCCATCTCCAGGCTCAGAAATCCGTACAGCCAGAGTCGGTCCCCAGTTTGGCCACTTCCAGCTGAAAAGCTTTCCCATGCCTTCCCTTTAACTTAGAATAGCATCCAAATCCTTCATTGTGACCAAGGCCCTGTGCAGTCTGCTCCTGTCACTTTCCTCTCCATTACTCAGCTCCAAAAGTGTCACCTCCCTTGACTCCTCCAATGCCCCGCATGGTTTCCAGCCCCAGGGTCCTTGTGGGGTCTTTGCCAGGAATCCTGCTCCCCATTTTTTTGTTATGGGTAGCTCTTTCTCATCTTTGACATCTCTGCTCCAGAGTCAACTTCACACATGGCTCTTCCCTAACCCACACTAAAAAATAAGCCTCCTTAAAGAAAAAAAAGAGGCAGGACGTGGTGGCTCATGCCTGTAATTCCAGTGCTTTGGGAGACTGAGGTAGGAGGATCACTTGAGACCAGAAGTTTGAGATCAGCCTGGGCAACACATTGAGACCCCATCTCTACAAAAAAAAAAAAATAGCGAGGCGTGGTGCTGTATACCCGTAGTTCTAGCTACTCTGGTGGCTGAGGCAAGAGGATTGCTTGAGCCCAGGAGTTCGAGGCTGCAGTGAGCCGTGATTGCACCACTGAACACCAGACGCAGTGTCATGTACTTGTAGTCCCGGCTGCTTGGGAGGCTGAGGTGGGACCATCTCTTAAGCCTGGGAGTTTGAGGCTGCAGTGAGCCCTGATCATCCTTGTGAATAGCCATTGCACTGCAGCCTGAGTTACACAGATACGTCTCTTAAAAAATAAATGAAAAGAAAAGCCTTTTAAATTCAGTGTCTTCGCATAGTTAGTCCAACGTTAAGGAGTGTTACCAGATACAAACAGGATGCCCAGTTACATTTTTTTTTTTTTTTTTTTTTTTGAGACAGAGTCTCACTCTATCCCCCAGGCTGGAGTGCAGTGGCGTGATCTTGGCTCACTGCAACTTCTGCCTCCCGGGTTCAAGTGATTTCCCTGCCTCAGCCTTCCAAGTAGCTGGGAATATAAGCACGTGCCACTGCACCCAAATTTGAACCTTAGATAAACATTGAATAATTTTCCAGTATTACATCAGATACATAACTTGTATTTTAAAAATCATTCCTTATTTCACTGGATTGAAAATTGAATTGGGTGTCGTATATTTTTACTTGTTAAGTCTGGCAACCCTACCCTCTAGAGACAGGTGTTGAATGAATGAGTGTGAAGTCCTTAGCTTAGGGCCTGGAGCTCAGTAGGTGCTAAGTAAATGTCAGCTGTCAGCATCTTCCTCCTCCTCCTCTTCCTCCTCTAGTTGCTTCTCGGAGCTAAGGTCTCCCTGCTCCTTTTTTCCTCTATGGAAATGGATGAGAAAAGGTTTTCTAACAAGGGGCCATCACCTGGATTTTTAGAATAGCATAAAATATTCTCTGCTGCAGCTTCGGAATCCGATTGTGCTGGTGTTTGGCAGGAAAATGCAGTGAGTTATCACAGAGCGTTCCCTCCAGCACTGGGTCATGCAAATATTTATTGCGAGCATTAAATAATAAATGGAGCAGCCTGCCCAGTGGTAAATCTGTCATGTTTGGTTTCAGCCAGGAGTTGTGATGGCTCTGGAATCGCTGCCCGTTTCACCGCATCCACCTGCCCTCTAGAGGAGCAAGGCCAACAGCCGAGTTCTCTGGGGTGGCATCAGTGGGCTGGTGTGGAAGCCAGAGGGGCGGTGGGGGGAGTCAGCCAGGCACGGAAACTGGCAGGTAAGGCAGCCCTGTGGCCCAGGAACCCGAGCCGCAGCCACGCTGAGCAGGCCTGGACCTTTGAGTCCTGCTACCACCACAGTTCTGAGGGGACACGGCCTCATTGTCCACATCTGGATTTATCTTTCCGTATTTCCCTCCTTGCTCTTGTCAGCTTCATTCTGGCTGACTGGCTGGAGCTGGCAAGCTTCTGAAAGTGGAGTCAACCTTCCGACCCTTTTTCTAGGCTGAGTGGTGGGGGAGGAATGAGACCGTGTGTTGGACTCAAACTCGATGCAATAATGTTTCCCAGCCCCTGTGGTGTGCTGGGGCTCCTAGCACACATCCTCTTGTTTAACCTCAGCATTGCAACCTGAAACACAGACACGTGGGTTCTTGAGCCAGATGCCTCTGAGTTGGAATCCTATCTCTGCACTTAACAAGCGGTATGACCTTGAGTGAGCCACAGTTTTTCAGAGCCCCTGTTTCCTGTCTGTAAGGTGGGGGAGATGGTGGCACTCACCTTATGGGGCTGTTATGTATTAGTCCATTGAGGTGTCTTAGCCTGTTTTGCGTTGCCATAAAGGAATACTTGAGGGTGGGTAATTTATAAGAAAAGAGGTTTGTTTAGCTCACGGTTCTGCAGACTGTACAAGAAGCATGATGCCAGCATCTGCTTCTGGTGAGACCTCAGGAAGCTTTTCTTCACTGTGGAGGGTGAAAGGGGAGCAGGTGTGTCACATGGTGAGAAGAGGGGTGAGAGAGAGACAGGAAGGGTGCCAAACACTTTTTTAACAATCAGACCTCGCCGTGAACTAAAAGAGTGAGAACTCACTCATTACTCAGGGAGGGCACCAAGCTATTCATGAGGGATCTGCTCCCACCACCCAAATACCTCTCGCCAAGCCCCGCCTCCAACATTGGGGATCACATTTCAACATGAGGTTTGGAGGGGACACACATCCAAACTATCTTATGAGGTAGTAGGATAATGTAGGTGAAGACTTGCACAGTGCCCGGGACCTGGGGACAAATGCTAGCTCTGATGGTTAATAATGGTCCAGAGAAGAAAATAACTGCTCAGATGCACAGACATGACTGCACTAGTCAACCATGCAGGTATAAGTCCCCATCCTAGATTATGGGGTGCATAGAGCTCTAGCCCACCATTATCGAGTTGTAGAACTAAGGCTCCAATCTGGGGCTTTATGGATCCCTAAATCATGCCCTTTCACCTTCCCCATATCTGCTTTATTCCTCATAGGGTGGCAGGGAGGGTGGAGCTCATGCCTGGCCTTAATCATCATGGCCTAAGTTTGGTAGTGTCCAAACAGTGGTGAGGGGTGAAGTGGTAGGGTTGCCACGTAGGTTGTGTTTGGCTTCAAATCACTGAGAACCCAACTGGAAGTGGTGTAGATGCTAATGGAAGTTATTGTTTCTCTGCAGGGGGCCACGTGGTTAATTGATTCAGTGGCTCCATTGTGGAATGGTGGGCCTTGTTTCCTTCCACTTTTCCACTATTCCATTCTTAGCAGCTGGCTCTTGCCCTCAGCCACACCCCATCATGGTCTCCAGATAATATGGACAAGAGAGAAGAGAGCCTTCTTCCACTTGTTCCCCGCTTGTTTTTGAGACAGGGTCTCGCTCTGTCACCCAGACTGGAGTGTAGTGGTGCAATCATAGCTCGCTGCAGCCTTGAACTTCTAGGCTCAAGTGATCCTCCTTCAGTTTCCTGAGTAGCTGGGACTATAGGTGCATGCTACCATACCCAGCTAACTTTAGAGTTTTTTCTAGAGATGAGGTCTCCCTCTGTTGCCCAGGCTGGTCTCGAACTCTGGGCCTCAAGTGATCCTCTTGCCTCAACCTCCCAAAGCACTAGGGTTACAGATGTGAGCCACCACGCCCAGCCCATCTGTCCCTTTTTATGATCATTTTCTCATTTTCTCAGAAGCTGCCAGCTGACTTCTCCTTCATCTCATTGGTCAGAAATGTATCACGTGCCCTTTTCTAAGCCAGTTGCTGGCAAGGGGAATGGAATTACCAAGGTTGCCTTAGACCAGTGGTTCTTAAAGTGAGATCCCCAGTCCAGCAGCATCTGCCATGTCCAGGCAATTTTAAGAACTGCAAATTCTCAGACCCCGGCTCAGACCTACTAAATCAGAAACTCTGGGGTGGGATCTATGTTTTTATTTATTTATTTACTAGAATCGGGGTCTCTGTTGCCCAGGCAGGAGTACAGTGACACTATCATAGCGCATTGCAGCCTCCAACTCCTGGGCTCGAGCGATCCTCCTGCCTCAGCCTCCCATGTAGCCAGGACTACAGGTGTGCACCCCCACACCCAGCTATTTTTTTCATTTTTTGTAGAGACAGGGTCTTGCTATGTTGTCCAGTCTGGTCTCAAACTCTTGGCTTAAACAATGCTCTGGTCTCAAACTCTCGGCCTCCCAAAGTGTTAGAATTACAGGCGTGAGCCACTGCGCCCGGCCCATAGTGTATGTTTAAACGTGCCCTCCGGGGGTTTCTGATGGACACTGAGTTTGAGAACCTCTGGCTTCCTAAGATCTTTTCCTCTGAAGAGCCAGAGAATAAATATTTCAGGCTTGTGGCCACACAGTTTCTGTAGCAACCACTCTGTTCTGCTGTTGCAGTGTGAAAGCAGCTATAGATGATAATAAATAAGTGAATGGGTTTATTTATGGAGACTGAGATTTGAATTTCTTCTAATTTTTATGTGTTAGGAGATATTATTACACTTTTGATCTTTTCTAACTACTTAAAAATGTAAAAGCCATTTCCAGCTCCTGAGCCGTACAAAAGCAGGTGGTGGGCCGGGTTTAGGCAATGGTTTGCCAGCCCTCCATCAGACTGCTCAAGATTCATCCCCTGAAACTGGGGAGAGCCTAATAGTCTTAAAACACAGAGAGCCCCAGATTCTTTAGAAAATTGGAATTTGGGCTGGGTGTGGTGGCTCACATCTGTAATCCCAGCACTTTGGGAGGCTGAGGTGGGAGGATGGCTTGAGCCCAGGAATTTGAGGCCAGCCTGGGCAACATAATGAGACCCCATCTTTACAAAAAATAAAAATAGTAGTCGGACGTGGTGGCATGTACCTGTAGTCCCAGCTACTCAGGAGGCTGAGGCAGGAGGATCTCTTGAGCCCAGGAGTTTGAGGCTGCAGTGAGCTATGATCACGCCACTGATTGCAGCCTGGGTGACAGAGCAAGACACTGTCTCTGTCTAAAAAAAAAAAAAATGAAATTTGGGCCAGGCGCAGTGGCTCATGTCTCTAATCCCAGCACTTTGGGAGGCCAAAGTGGGTGGATCACCTGAAGTCAGGAGTTCAAGACCAGCCTGGCCAACATGGCGAAATCCCATCTCTACTAAAAATACAAAAATTAGCCGACGTGCTGGTGGGTGCCTATAATCCCAGCTGCTCGGGAGGCTGAGGCAGGAGAATGGCTTGAACCCGGGAGGCAGAGGTTGCAGTGAGCCGAGATCGTGCCACTGCACTCCAGCCTGGGCAACAGAGCGAGACTCTGTCTCAAAAATAATTTTTTAAAAAAAGGAATTTGATGTATAAGGAAGAAGGGTCAAATTGCTGCTGTTTGTTCACCTGCAGCACTTACCATGATAGGCCTGTGTCCAGGTCAGCTAAGAGTCAACTTCCTTAATGTCTCACTTTTAAAGTCTTGATTTAGTTTTATTCTTTGGGTAGATTTTTTTTCCCATAAGTTATTGGGGTACAAGTGGTATTTGGTTACATGAGTAAGTTCTTTAGTGGTGATTTGTGAGATATTGGTGCAGCCATCATCTGAGCACTATACACTGCCCCATATTTGTAGCCTTTTATCCCTCGACCCCCTTCCACTCTTCCCCCCAAGTCCCCAAAGTCCATTGTATCATTCTTATGACTTAGGCAGATTGTTCATCTTCCCACTGAAAGGCAGTCTTCATTGTCCTGAAAAGCCTGGTTATAAGCTGTTCTCTTACCCGAAACACCAGCTCAAATTCCCAGGTGGCATCAGAGCATAGGAAGGTAACAGGACTGGTTTCAAGCTTCCTGCACGTGATTTGTGACTCTTTAAGAACAAAAATTCTAAATGCCATTTGTAGATGGAGCAACAGAATATCAAAAAGGTTAGAGGTGTGATGTCTAGAGCTACCTCTTAGCTTCCCAATTCTGTAATTTTATGCCACTTCCCTGGGTAACACGCTCCCTGGAAGGCCAGCAATCTTAGGGCCTGGCCAAGGGCCTCCCTCTTTCCTTAGTAAAAGTTAATAATAATAATACTGATAAAGGGCCGTGCGTGGTGGCTTACGCCTGTAATTCCAGCACTTTGGGAGGCCGAGGCGGGAAGATCACCTGAGGTCAGGAGTTCGAGACCAGCCTGGCCAACATGGGGAAACCCCATCTCTACTAAAAATGCAAAAATTAGCTGGGCGTGGTGGCACGTGCCTGTACTCCCAGCTACTCGAGAGGCTGAGGCAGGAGAATTGCTTGAACCTGGGAGGTGGAGGTTGCAGTGAGCCAAGATTGCACCACTGCACTCCAGCCTGAGTGACAGAGCGAGACCCTGTTTCAAAAAAAAAAAAAACAAAAAGGGCTGGGCGTGGTGGCTCACGCCTGTAATCCCAGCACTTTGGGAGGCCGAGGCGGGCGGATCACAAGGTCAGGAGTTTGAGACCAGCCTGGCCAATATGGTGAAACCCTGTCTCTACTAAAAATACAAAAATTATCCGGGCGTGGTGGCAGGCGCCTGTACTCCCAGCTACTTGGGAGGCTGAGGCAGGAGAATTGCTTGAACCTGGGAGGCGGAGGTTGCAGTGAGCCGAGAGTGCACCACTGTACTCCAGCCTGGGTGACAGAGTGAGACTCCGTCAAAAAAAAAAAAAAAATACTGATAATGACAGTGCTAACAGCAATAATGGATAGCTAACAAGTGTGGAGTGCTTATCCATCTTCTAGTCCCCACCTTCTTTTAGCCCAGGAGTTCGAGGCTGCAGTGAGCTATGATTGTGGCACTGTACTCTAGCCTGGGCAACAGAGCAAGGTCCTGTCTCTAAAAAAATAAAAGCATAAAAATAAAATAACCAAACTTTTTATTAACCTTCTACCCCCAGAGGGCCCCCTCCCTCAAATAGCTCATTAACTAGACCTGGTTTGCATGCCCACCCCCTCTAGGGACTGAGCCCAACTTCTGAGATAGGGACCCTTGAAAGAACTGGGGTTCTGTTAGCAAGAAGAATTAAGACAAGAGGATGACTTTTGGTGTTGACAGTGTCTGCCCCTGTTGTTTGTTTGTTTGTTTGTTTGTTTGAGATGGTGTCTCGCTCTGTCACCCAGGCTGGAGTGCAATGGCAGGATCTCAGCTCACCCCAACCTCTGCCTCCCAGGTTCAAGCAATTGTCCTGCCTCAGCCTCCTGAGTAGCTGGGACTACAGGCATGCACCACCACACCCAGCTAATTTTGTATATTTAGTAGAGATGGGGTTTCTCCATGTTGGTCAGGCTGGTCTTGAACTCCTGACCTCAGGTGATCTG
Source organism: Pan paniscus (assembly GCF_029289425.2). Classification (NCBI taxonomy): domain Eukaryota; kingdom Metazoa; phylum Chordata; class Mammalia; order Primates; family Hominidae; genus Pan; species Pan paniscus. The sequence goes on along the minus strand of NC_073267.2, from coordinate 36,652,499 downwards.
CCCACCTCAGCATCCCAAAGTGCTGAGATTACAGCCATGCCTAGCCTTCTTTTTTTCTTTTTTTGAGACAGAGTCTCACTCTGTCGCCCAGGCTGGAGTGCAGTGGCGCATTCTTGGCTCACTGCAACCTCCACCTCCCGGGTTCAAGTGATTCTCCCACCTCAGCCTCCTGAGTAGCTAGGATTATAGGTGTGCACCACAATACCTGGCTAATTTTTTGTATTTTAGTAGAGATGAGGTTTCACCATGTTGCCCAGGCTGGTCTCAAACTCCTGAGCTCAGGCAATCTGCCCACCTCGGCCTCCCAAGGTGTTAGGATTACAGGTGTGAGACACCACACCCAGCCTTGGGTATGTTTTTATTAGCAGTGTGAGAAATGAGTAATACACGGATGGATCCAGGTAGAATCTGTGCCTGCAGTGGATTTGCATCACACCTGAGGAACCCTAAGTTTAGGAATCTTGGTCTTTTCAACCTTTACCCTGGATGGATGGAGACATTGTCATTATAATCCTTTCTTTTTCCTTTTCTTCTTCTTCTTTTTTTTTTTTTTTTTTTTTTTTTTTGTTTTTTTGAGGTAGAGTCTTGCTCTGTCACACCCATGTTGGAGTGCAGTGGAATGATCTTAGCTCATTGCAACCCCTGCCTCTTGGGTTCAAGCAATTCTCCCACCTGTCTCCCAAGTAGCTGGGATTACAGGCGCCCACCACCACACCCAGCTAATTTTTTAAGTGTTTGTAGTAGAGATGGCAGTTTCACCATATTGGCCAGGCTGGTCTCGAACTCCCAACCTCAGGTCATCTGCCTGCCTCAGCCTCACAAATTGGTGGGATTACAGGCATGAGCCACTGTGCCTGGTCCGGAGATATTATCGTTATAATCCTAATCAGCAAATAAATCTGTCTTCTACTATGTTAGCCCTATCTTCCAATGCTATTAGCTATACAAACATCCTTATAAAGACGGTCTAGAACAAAAGCTGACACAAGATGTGCAGAAATGTAAGAGACACATGGGGAATTGTTGCACAGCATAGAGAATCTTTCCTAAGGAAACTACATCTGAAACACACACAGAAAATGTATTCTTAAAGCAACAATAGTTCAGCATTAGGGGAAGAGGTTAAACAGACTGTTGTTGGGATATTCTTCTGTTTCTAAACATGTTTCTGAAGATCTTGGAATGGGAAGTGTAAACGTTCAACTTAAAATGTAAACTGGAACAAAAAGCTGCAAAAATTGAATATATGTTTTTATTAACTATGTAGAAACATCTAGGAAAACTTGGAAGGGAGACTTGCTAAAATGTTCATAGTCTTTCTCTGGGCAATGAGTCTAGGATCAACTGTTTTTCTTCATTTGGAATTTTTTTTTCCAGTTTTTCTATAATGAACATGTATTACTTTTATAATAGAAAATAACAAGATAAATTATTTCTGAAAGCAGTGCCCAGCATCCAGAATTTGGCAAAAACAGGAGAAGAAAGCATAAAATAAGCAGGGAAAAAGGTTTTCAGTTAAATTAGATGTCCAATTAAGAGATTAGCTTGGCTGCAAAATATCTTTTTGACAGACAATTAGTTCTGGGCAAGTCAAATGTTTCAACAGTGCGTTCTTCTGGGGCAATTAAAATAATTCATACTTGATGTGCGGAAATGTGATAATTGGGAAAGTTCCCCAAATGGCAGTTGAAACTGGGCTGGTTGTGTTTGGAGAAGTTAAGTCATGCCCTTGACAAGCCATCTATCTGAGTCTACTGAAGAGGGGTTGGGCTGGGGGATTTTAAGATGGAATTTTCCACTGGGCGTAGGAAGTGATGTTGGGAATGGAATAGAAGGGTCAACAGTGACAACATTAACAGCATTTATTGTAATATAAATACAGTTGGCCCTTGAACAACATGGATTTGAACCGCATGGGTCCACTTATACATGGATTTTTTTCTGTTTTTGCCACCTCTGAGATGGCGAAACCAATTCCTCCTCTTCCTCCTCTTCCTCAGTCTCCTCAATGTGAAGACAATGAGGATGAAGACGTTTATGATGATCCACTTCCACTTAATGAATAATAAATACATTTTCCCTTCCTTATGATTTTCTTAATCATATATTGTTTTCTCTAGCTTATTTTATTGTAAGAATACAGTGTATAATCATATAAAATACAACATATGTGTATATTGTTTGTGTTATTGGTAAGACTTCTGGTCAACAATAGGCTATTAGTAGCTATGTTTTGGGGGAGTCAAAAGTTATAGGTGGATTTCCAACTGTGAGGGGGTTGGCATCACAATCATTCATGGGTCAACCATTGTGTCAATAACAATCATACCACACATATTTTGAGTGCCACATGTTGCACTAAGCACTTATGTATCTATTAATTTCTACAACTATCCCGTGCAATAGATATGATTGGAGTTTCCTTCCGTCTTACTGATAAGGAAACTGAGGGCCAGAGAGGTCAATTGAGTTGTCCAAGGTCACACAGCCAGTTAGTAATGGAGCTGGAATCTGAATCCATGCAATCTGACCCTTGTTCAATGCTCCTAGACTTATGTGCTGGATTTTTTTTTTTTTGAAATAACAATGTTTTATACCTCTATCTTTACTTTCCTAGATAAGGGCATCTGATTTCCCTCCATGGCAAGCAAGTTATGTTGTATTTGCTACATTTGAGAGGGAAAAAAGCTGAAGTTCAGAACAGATTAGAAATTTCCCAAGGCCACACAGTGAAAGAATAAGAAAGTTTCCTTTTTTAAATGGCGGAGCTTTTATATCAATGCTGTTTGTAAATTTTAGTTGGCAATGTCTGTTATATTCCATGAAACTGAATGAGAGGTGAGGTGGTATATTAGCCAAAACTCTCTCAGCTACATCTTGCTATTGTTCCATGCAACTTCAAAGCCCACAGATAGACTGGACTTCAAGTATGGCTGGATCCAGATGCTTAAATGATATGCTTTGAAATCTGTCTGATCTCTACTTCTCAGCTCTCTTTTCATCCATGTTGGCTTCATTATCAGGCCCTTTTCTTATGCCATCAGCAGCTGCTGACTTACCTCCTACCAGCTTAGTAATCCCAGGGGAAAATGAACTTACCTTTGCCAAAAGCACTGGCATAAGAAGCTGACTCTCATTGCATTGTAAGAGTCAGGTGCCCATCTCTGAATGAATTATTGTGGCTAAGGAAGTAGAAGAGGGTGATTAGTCAGTCCTGATCATGTGCTCAGCCCTAGCTTTAGAAGATGGTCCTATCCGAACTCCATGAATGAACAGTGAAGGAAGGACCATTGTTCAAAAGTAAGTGGAAATGCTGTTTCCAGGAAAGCAGAATGGGAAGAGGAAGCAGGGGGAGGGGGGAAGGGATTCAAGGGGTGGGAGCTGGAATGGAATTAGCCCTAAATAGTTGGAGTTTGGAGGGTGTAAGTAAGTGTGAGCTGAATGCCAAAAGCAGAGTTTGCAAGATGGTGTGTCAGCCCAGTTCTGAGAAACAAACTCCCATACAGGATTGCACATATGTGATTTTTATTAAGGGAAATGCCCTTGAGAGAAAGCAAAGAAGGTGCCACATAAAGCTGGGAGAACCTGAGACAGTAATGCAAGTCTGACTCTGAGTAAAAGAGAGAGGAGAAAAAAGTTAGGGTGCAAACACCATAGGGAAGTCCCTAAGCCAAAGCCAGGGACAGGGGAATCCTGTGTCTCCCGGGGAGGGGTCTGCTTTAGTGTCCCTGCCATGCTCAGTCATTAGCCAGGAGCACCTCATGGAAGGAAGCATATGGATTCCCCAGCGCAGCAGCTGGGGCCCTGGTTAATTATACTCCCAGTAGAGAGAGGTCGATGAGGCCCATTCTCAGGGCCAGCACGTGGTGAGCCATGCAGCACTGGCCTGGCAGAACATTTGTCTGGGTTCATACAGTATTTACATTAAAAAAAATCAGGGCTGGGTGCTGTGGCTCACACCTGTAACCCCAGCATTCTGGGAGGCCAAGGCAGGCAGATCACTTGCGATTAGGAGCTGGAGACCAGTGTGGCCAACAAGGGGGAAACCTCATCTCTACTAAAAATACAAAAATTAGCTGGGTATGGTGGTGCACCCCTGTAATCCCAGCTACTTAGGAGGCTGAGGCAGGAGAATTTCTTGAATGTGGGAGGAGGAGGCTGCAGTGAGCTGAGATCATGCCACTGCACTCCAGCCTGGGCAACAGAGTGAGACTCTTGTCTCAAAAAAAAAAAAAAAAAAAAATCAGTTGCCAGCATTCAACAAACTGTGTATTTTACATCTTTAAAAACCCCTGGATTTCCTGCTTCTCTTTAAAAAATAGTGGCAGTCTGGCAACACTGGGAGTCCATTCCACAAATCTTGCAAAATTGAGTCCTCGCTGCCTCCTTAGATAGGGTGTGTGCTCTCTAGTTTGCCACAGTCTCCACCAGACCCAGTTGCCCTAATCTGTACTCTTCACTCATTTGTGTTACTTGTCTGCCCATGTGTGCATTTAAGTTTGCAACCCTTGCCTTAAATTCATCTGAGAAACAAACTATGGCAGTCAGGTTCAGCCATAGAATCTAATGGGAAGGAGCAAAGCTGGAGATTGAGCGACTAAGCTAGAGGTTGATAAAGCAGGAATGGAGCAGGTAGCTGGAGTCTGAGCAGACAGACTTCAGGGCTTGTCTGCCTTCCTAAGAGCTCCTTTGCTGGCTGGGTGAAGTCACTGAGAACCTAAGCAGAGGGTGTCAGTTCTAGCCTTCCTGGAGAAATCTTAGTTGAGATGGATGTTTAGAGCTGGTGGACACTGCCTTTGTGTCCAGCCAGTCTAGGAGTCACAGCAATATTTGGACACTGGTTGAAAGTTGTTTCATCCCATCCCACTTGCTCAGCAATTTGGACAAGTGTGGGTTTAGGTTATTTTAATTGGTTAATACCCTTTTGTTTAGGTGCTCTCCTTTCCTCTTCCACATGGTTCAGTAAGGCTGCCAATTCTAGAGCTCTTTCTTCTCCTATGAAAGTCATGGATGCCTTAGGCTGGGTTTTCCCAGAGGCAGATCCTGTAATGAGGATTTCCATGTAATGGTTTATTTGTAGGGTGACTCTGGGAAGCACCAGTAGGAGAATGGGAGTGTATTAGTCAGGGTTCTTTAGAGAAGTAGAACCAATAGAATAGCACACACACACACACACACACATATGCATATACATATATACACACACACACACACACACACACACACATGTAAGCATATGGGGAATCCATATGCTTCCTTCCATGAGGTGCTCCTGGCTAATGACTGAGCATGGTAGGGACACTAAAGCAGACCCCTCCCCAGGAGACACAGGATTCCCCTGTCCCCAGCTTTGGCTTAGAGACTTCCCTATGGTCTTTATATGTATATGTATATATATATGTGTATATATATATACACATATATATATACACACACACACATACATATATATACACACACACACCCACACACATATATGTGTGTATGTGTGTATATATACATACACATACATATATGTATCTATATGCACTTATATATATATATGTGTGTGTGTGTGTGTGTATGCAATTATGGAGGCTGACAAGTCCTAAGATCTGCAGGATGAGTCAGTAAGCTGGAGACCCAGGAGACCCAATGGTGTAGTTCCAGTCTGAAAACCAGTAGGCTTGAGATTCAGAAAGAGCCGTGTTTCAGTTTGAGTCTAAAGGCAGGAAAATTTTGACGTTTCAGTTTGAAGGCCCTCAGGCAGGGGGAGATCTCTCTGACTCAGGCAAGGGTTGGCCTTTTGTTCTATTTAGACCTTCAACTGATTGGATGAGGACCACACACATCTGGAGTGCAACCTGCTTTCCTCAGTCTACCCATTTAAATGTTAATCTCGTCTGAAAACACCTTCACGGGAACACCCAGAATAATGTTTTACCAATTATCTGGGCACTCAGCGTCCCAGTCAGGTTGACACATAAAATTAACCATCACAGGGCAAAATGAGACAAGGAAATCTAAACCAGAATAGAGCAAGGTAATGAGTAAGTTACTTCTATGGGCAGCCGGGGCTTGGTCCTTTTGGTGGGCTTTGGTTGATGGCATGGAACACACCTCAAAGTGTCCCACCTGAGTGTTGAGAAAACTGAGATATTTATCTTTCATCACTCATCTGACATTGACCAAGGGATGCTCTCAGGGACTTTGACACCCTTGAACTTCTGGCCTGTCTCGCTGAGGCCGAGAAAAGGCCTTCAGGTGGGGAGTTGCAGGTGCTTGCAGAGGGATGCCTTCAGCTTGTATGGGATGGGGAGGGTCCAAGGGACATGGGTGGCCATTGCCAGTGTCTGCTATGGTTGGTAAGTGGCACATATCTGGTCAAACATCAGGCTCTATCCACCCAGCAGTGTTGGACCTTGGAGTGGCACAGGCATCCGAATCTTCCCTGGGGATTAATTTATTGTGGTTCTTGAACAGAGAGGATATATATCTGGAGGTGCCAGCCTCTACTTGCCCTCCCACATGGAGAGAGATGGAGAATAAGGCTGAGCAAAGACAAACAGTGAAGAGAAATGGAGAGAGAGAGAGAGAGAGAGAGAGAGAGAGAGAGTATACATGTACTTTGAGGCAGTGAGTCCTGTTTCTAGTCCCTGGGGCTCTGGTTCTTTTCTCTTCCTGTCTTAGTCTGTTTTTGCTGCTGTAACAAAATAGCCAAGACTAGATAACTTATAAAGGACAGAAACTTATTTCTCACCGTTCTGGAGGCTGAGGAGTCCAGGATCAAGGCACAGGCACATTTTGTGTCTGGTAAGGGGCTCTGTTCCTTGCTTCTAAGGTGGTGCCTTGTGTCCTCTGGAGGGCATGAATGCTGTATCCTCATATATGGAAGGTGGAAGGGCAAAAGGGCCTAAGTTAGTTCCCTCTACCCCTTTATAAGGCATGAATTCATTCCTTAAGGGCCAAGCCCTCCTGACTGAATCACTTCCTAAAAAGCCCCACCTCTTAATACCACTGCAATGAGGATTAAGTTTCAACATGAATTTTGGAGGAGACACATTCAAACCTTAGCATTCCCTTTCCGTAAATGACCTCAGCTGGATAAACCAGTATATTCGTTTCTTGATTAATTTAGCTAGAGTTAGATTTCTGGGCATGCAACCAAAAGCTCTTACTAACAGTTATTGTGGTGGGATGGGGATGGGGGGAAGGGAGATTGGGATTGAGAGAGAGATTGCCCTGGGCCTAAGAGCTTTCTCTCCTTATTACATCCCAGTGCCTGAGATTTAAGTTGCTAGAAGGAAGATGAGTTTATGGTGGAAATTTGTAACCGACCATTAACTAGAATGGCACAGCTAAGCCCCTGTGCCTGACCAATTGTTAGGACTTAAAGAAATAGCAATAAAGAAAGAGCTTTTAGTTTCGGAGCTTAATTAGCCATTCTTTTCCTTCCTGACTTTTAGTTTTATGACTCTAGCTTCCAGGATAGAATTTTATTGTAGTCAAATACAAATTAAACCCAAACAAGGACTCTCCCGTGTTTCTGTTTCTTCAATTTAAATTTATTCTTTGTAGGGTGACACTAAGTACCACAGTATATGTCACAGGTAAGAACAGTAAATTTTTAAAAAAGAGAGACAGGGCAAGCATTTATCATTGTGATCTCTTCTCTAAACATAATGGGAACTTAGGTTAATTAAAAAAAAGTTAATGCCGTTGTTTTTTGCCTTAAGAAGGGTAGGGGTTTTATCTGAAGTGCTCTGAGAATTGGCACTGTAAAATCTGCAATGATGAGAAATAACAGTAGCTACCATTTGTTGAAAATCTATTAGTAGTATGCTAGGTCCTTAACCTTCAGTATCTCTAATTACCCCAAGACACTTGAAGGATGGGTGGCCTAAAGTTTCCATGTGTGCAAAATGATAGCTCTGAGAAGACTTAACCAATGTTTCAAAGATTAAAAAATAAAAAGGAATTGGAGCCAGTTTGCATTAAGACCTTTTGAACTCCAAAAAATCTATCTATGTGCTTCTGACTTGAAAAGGGTATGTTTTGCATGCTGGATATGGGTTTGGTGGAGGTGCTGGTGTATACACTGTATGTTTCAATGCTAGACATCGTGCTGGGTACTGCACTTAGTAGGCACCTGATCGCGTTTCTGTTCAGCAAATTCAGAATATGTGAGCGACTGAAACTTCATTAGGTTGAAGGGGAATTTATCTTTTCACTACGTCTGAGCAAAGGGTTTATTCAGTAAGGTATATTTATATTATATTATATTATATTATATTATATTATATTATATTAATTTGTGCCCCGTGGAAATTATATTTGTTTCTCTACAGATAACAAAGATTCTTATTTCTCTCTTAAAATTCAAAATAAAGAGTCTTACTGACATCTACCATAAATCCTCTGCTGTAACCAGGTAGAGTATAAATAACTCCATAAAAAGAGAGTAATGCTGTCTTGCGTTTGCACAGCACTTTACAGTTTAGAAAGTATTTGCTTGCCATGTCCCTTTTGATCCTCCTGATAGGCTTGCGGGGTAGGAAGGAGAGGTACTGTCATTTCCATCTTCCTGGTGGGAAACAAACATCTGGAGAAGTTGGGTGACTTGCCCCAAGGTGACACAATAGTGAAGGGTTCAAACCAGGAGTTAGTTTGGGTGTCAGAATGGGTCAGAGTGGGTTTGTCTTAGTTAGTTTGGGCTGTGTATTAGTCTCTTCTTGCATTGTTATAAAGAAATACCTGAGACTGGGTAATTTATAAAGAAAAGAGGTTTTGCAGGCTGTACAGGAAGCATAGCTGGGGAAGCCTCAGGAAACTTACAATCATGGCAGAAGGTGAAAGGGAAGCTGGCATGTCCTACATGGCTGGAGTAGGAGGAAGAGAGCAAAGGGGAAAGTGCTACACACTTTTAAACAACCAGATCTTGTGAGAACTCACTCACTGTCATGAGAACAGCAAGGGGGAAGTCTGTCCCCATGATCCAATCCCCTTCCCCCAGGCCCCTCCTCCAACACTGGGGATTACGATTCGACACGAGATTTGGGTCGGGACACAAATCCGAACCATATCAGGCTGCAATAACAAAATAGTATAAATTGGATGGCTTAAGCAACAGAAATCTATTTCTCACAGTTTTGGAGGCTGAGAAGTGCCACAATCTGGCTGATGTAGCTCCCAGCGGACCCTCCTCCTGGCTTGCAGAAAGCTGCTTTCTCTCTGCATTCTCACATGAGGGAGGAAGTGGGGGGTGGGGGGAGCGGAGGGAGAGAGGGAGAGAGAGAGGGAGGGAGGGAAGAGGAGAGACAGAGCAAGAGAGCAAGCCCTCTGGTGTCTTTTCTTGTAAGGATGCTAATTCCATCACGAAGACCTCATCCTCATGATCTCATCTAAACTAATAGTCTTCCAAAAAAGCCCCCCTCCTAATACCATCATAATGGAAGTTAAGGCTTCAACATATCAATTTTGAGGGGACACAGTTCAGTCCATTGGACTTAGAGTTCACACTTTCTGGACAAGATTTTGGAATGTTGTAAAGCTTTCTTCAGAAAAACAACTGATTTATTTTCCCCCAAGCATTTATAGCCCACTTTAGCAGCACTCAACTGCATGCCTCTGATCTATATGCTAATTTTGGATCCGCCTTATCTCTTAAGTAATCCAAGAGTTTGTGTGTGTGTGGATGCTCCTTGATTTGAAATCCTTATGTGCTTAGAACTAATGGGGTTGTAAAACACACTCCAGAATGTACCCTTCTCTAATTCAGCCTGATTTTCTCACATCACTCCACGTTAGCAGGGCTCCCATGCCCCGTTTTTGATCACGATTGATTGTCCAGCTCCAAAGCATCATCTGAACGACTTATGGTCTTTCTCCCGAGTGTTGGAGCCCAGGGTAGGCAGATGGGAGAGGGTAGGGGATTTGAACCGGGGAAAGACATTTAAATCTCCTCCTGTTCATCTTAGCTTAGGAAGTTACCTGCTGTCTGAAGGGTGTATCCCTATTTTATTATTTATTTATTTTTACAAAACCAAGGGAAACCAGCAATGAAACGCAAGAGGAGCTCCTCTGCCTCTGATTCCAGTAGCTGTGCTCTCAGTTTGGAGCAGCCAACCCAGAAATTGGTGGCCAGTGGCTAGGGTCAGGATGAGCAGAGTGAACGCGAGTTCTATGTCTGATTATAAAAATTGTACTTGCTCCTTATGGAGAATTTGAAATCTAGGGAAATTATAAAAATGTAAAGTGTTATCAGTCCTTTGTCAGCCATTGGGCTGGTTGGTCAGAAGTCATCATTGTTATAGACCCTCATTGCTTAATGAAAATTAATTTGTCAAATGATTTCCTTGATGATGCTAATATTTATTGAAAGGTTACCCTAGGCTGAGTTCTGGCTAACAGCTGTATATATGTATACTTTTATTTTCCAAGTGAAGAAACAGGCTCAGAGAGGGTAAGAACTTACTCACAGTCACACAGCAACTGAGTGGGGCGGCTAGAATTTGGGTTCAGATAGTCAGATATTAGAGTTCAGGTTTTTCATCCCTTCAACATCTACACATTTTTCAAGAAATAACAAGATTCACTTTTGGTTTGAAGGGGAGTGCATGGGAGAGAAAGAAAAGTACCAAATGGGAAAAAGAGAGAGCAAGGAAACCAAACTCCATTTGTGGTCATGAGCTACATTAAAAAAAAAAAAAAAAAAAAAAAGCCAGGCCAGGGACAATGGCTGGATTATGCCTGTAATCCTGCCACTTTGGGAGGCCAAGGCAGGAGGATCACTTGAGGTCAGAAGTTTGAGACCAGCCTGGGCAATATAGCGAGACCCCATCTCTACAATTCTTTTCTTTTTTTTCTTTCTTTGAATTAGCAAGGCGTGCTGGTGTGCACCTGTAGCCACAGCTACTGGGGAGGCTGAAGCAGGAGGATCGCTTGAGCCCAGGAGTTCAAGGCTGCAGTGAGCTATGATCCCACCACTGCACTCCAGCCTGAGCAACAGAGTGAGACTCTCTCTGAAAAAACAACAACAACAAAAACAAAGCAAAGCTGGTGGTTTCACATGAGTGTTGCTCCTTCTGGAACGGCATCACTGGAGTGGGTGCCATATTTTGATGCTGCTGCTGCCAATGATGAGAACATGGGCAACCTCTTTTGCCTGTAATTTTTTTTTTTTTTGAGACAGTCTTGCTCTGTCGCCCAGGCTGGAGTGCAGTAGTGCATTCTCAACTCACTGCAACCTCCGCCTCCTGGGTTCAAGCGATTCTCCTGCCTCAGCCTCCCGAGTAGCTGGGATTACAGCCGCCTGCCTCCACACCCAGCTAATTTTTGTATTTTTAGTAGAGATGGGATTTTGCCATGTTGGCGAGGCTGGTCTCGAACTCCTGACCTCGTGATCCGCCCGCCTCGGCCTTCCAAAGTGCTGGGATTACAGGCGTGAGCCACCATGCCCGGCCAAGAGAGACTTTTCTACACTTTTTAATTATGTTATTTTAAAACAGAAAACTATATTTCCTATTTCTTAGTGTTAGAAAGAAAGAGAAATCCGTAAGAACAATCAGCAGCCTGGAGCATAGTTTGAGACTCCCACTAACAGAGCCAAGAGTCTCAAACTAGGCCAACAGGTACCCTTGGGGAACCCTGCTGTATCCCTGGGACATAAAAAACTACAGTACAAACATCATCATCTTCCTGGAGGATGAATAAACTTTAGTAGAGTAATAGTAATTTAAAACACATGTGGCACAAAATAGAACGCAGAGTTCACAAATATCTAAGGTAAAATAAGACTTCAAAGAAAATTTCACCCTTGCAGAGGTTATTTTGGGCTACACTCCACGGAGTATGAATTCATTCTCTTTTCCTCTCAGGGATAGTTTGTTAAGAGTTTGAAAACCACTGCTCTGGGCAAACTGCCCTCCGGAGTCACACACAAAAAATCAATCTCGTTACTAAAGATAAATTTTATTTCAATAAAAATTGTAATGAGCTTGATCACCTACCCTTTTCACCTGACTTGGCTACAAATGACTGCCAACTGTTTAAAAAAAAAAATCCAACCGACACTCAGAGCTAATATGCTATTACTTTTAAAGATTACAGACAGGCCAGGTGCGGTGGCTCACGCCTGTAATCCCAGCACTCTGGGAGGCCAAGTTCCTATTTCTTAGTGTTAGAAAGAAAGAGAGAGAAATCCCTCAGAACAATCAGCAGCCTGGAGCATAGTTTGAGACTCCCACTAACAGAGCCAAGAGTCTCAAACTAGGCCAACAGGTACCCTTGGGGAACCCTGCTGAGGCTGAGGCAGGAGAATTCCTGGAACCCGGGAGGCGGAGGTTGCAGTGAGCTGAGATCGCGCCATTGCACTTCAGCCTGGGCAACGAGAGCGAGACTCGGTCTCAAAAAAATAAAAAAATAAAAAAGCCTCTCTTGTGTCCTTGTCCCCAGCCTTCCAGCTCTCCTCTGAGGGAACCAGTTTTCAAGATGGCCCGCAACAATCCCTGCCTGCTGCCATTCACACCCTTGTTTAGTCCCCTCCCACGCTGGAAAGATCCATGTTGGGGCTTGTGTGTGACCAATGCCGCAGAAGTGATGTTATGTCACTTCCGCGATTACGTCATGAAAGACTGCAGCTTCCATTGTTGGCTCTTTCTCTTTCTTTCTTGGATCAATCGCTTTGGAGGAAGCCAGCTGCCATGTTTTGAGGACACTAAGGCACTTTACGGAGAGGCCTACGTGGTGAGGAATTGAGGTTTCTGTCTAAGAGCCAGTAAGGAATAGAGACAACCACACAGTGAGCCTGGAAGCCTAGTCTTCAGCCCCAGAAACGCTCAGATGACTGCAGTCCTGGCTGACATCTTACCTGCAGCCTCATGGGAGACCCTAAGCCAGAGCACTTAGCTGAGTTGGCTTGTGGATTCCAAATCCAGACAATTAGATGATAAATGCTTGTTGTTTTATATTTAGTTTTAGTTTTTGTGACTACATCGTAGGTGTATATATTTATGGGTTACGTGAGATATTATAGGCATGCAATGTGTAATTATCACATCAGGCTAAATGGGGTATCCATCATCTCAAGCGTTTTCCTTTGTGTTACAATCTAATTATTCTCTTTTAGTTCTTCTAAAATGTACGATTAAATTGTTTTTGATTATAGTCACCCCACTGTGCTAGCAAATAGTAGGTCTTATTCATTCTTTTTTTTATTTGAGATGGAGTCTTGCTCTGTCACCCAGGCTGGAGTGCAGTGGTGCGACCTTGGCTCACTGCAACCTCTGCCTCCCAGGTTCCAGGAATTCTCCTGCCTCAGCCTCCTGGGTAGCTGGGACTACAGGCGCCTGTCACCACGCCCGGCTAACTTTTGTATTTTTTAGTAGAGATGGGGTTTCACCATATTGACCAGGCTGGTCTCGAAGTCCTGACCTCGTGATCCACCCACCTTGGCCTCCCAAAGTGTTGGGATTACAGGAGTAAGCCACCGCGCCCGGCCTTATTCATTCTTTCTAACTATTTTGTTGTACTATCATGGCTCACTGCAGCCTCATTTTGACCTCCTGGGCTCAATTGATCCTCCCACCCCAGCCTCCTGAGTAGCTGGGACTGTATGCACATGCCACCATACCTAGATAATTTTTAAAGATTCTTTTATAGAGATGGGGTCTTCTTATGTTGCCCAGGCTTGTCTCAAACTCCTGGGCTCAAGTGATCCTCTCGCCTCTGCTTCCCAAAGTGCTGGGATAACAGGCGTGAGCCACTGCACCCAGTCAATGGCGTATATTAAAAGGAATGATGATCTAAATACTGATGACTAACATTTATTGAGTGTTTTTCCATGTCAGGCATTATATCAAGCACTTTACATGCATATCTCATCAGTAAAACATTTGCATTTTTGTTTCTTATCACTAGTAAATCCTTCTCCTCCCAGAAGCATTTAAAAATCCACAAACCATGGTTAACTTCCTGTGAAATGGCTTAGTGGGCAAAAATTCAGAATAAGGGGAGTGTGAGTCCATGTCTCCTGCCCAGAGATGAAGAAGTTTCTCTTTTCTGTGCATGAAGAAGACAATGGGATATGGATGACACTAAACCTTTGAAAGTTCCTGCTAACCTCCAGGTGGAAGGAAAGGGCCCACGGTGATCAATAAATGTGTTTGCTATTTTTTGGGTGAAAGGAAGAGAGCCTGCCCCTCTGTTGGGGTAGGTTATCCACGCTGTCTGCCTGGGGTCCAGATTCCTGGCATTGATATGACTTCTTGGCTCTCTTAAGCCCTGAATCTGCTTCAAATTCAGAAAGCCCCAAGACTTCTGGGCTCTATAATTACTCTGGGCTTTGGAGAATGGTTTCTCTTATGAGCAAAACAATGGTGGAAACTTGTAGCAATGAAGGAAACACACAAGCATGTAGAGGAACATTGCTGTTTGCTGATGATGCTGGTGGCTGCTTGGGTGAGATAAACTCTCCAAAGAGCATTGGCCCTTTTGTGGCTGCAGGATCTGGGTGAAAGAGATTCTTGTAGTCTATCCTATCACTAGACACTATCTGTCTTAGTCCATTTTGTGCTGCTATAACAGAATACCACAGACCAGGTAATTTACAATGAATAGAAATTTACTTGGCTCACAGTTCTGGAGGCTGGGAAGTCCGAGGTTGAGAGCTTACATCTGGTGAAGGCCTTCTTGCTGCATCATGGTGTGACCCAAGGCATCACATGGGTGAGAGAGAGGGTGAGAGAGAGCACCTACTCCTGTGAAAACCAACCCGCTCCCATGATAAAGGCATTAATCCATTCAGAAAGATGATGTCCCCATGATCCAAACACCTCTTGAAGGCCTCACCTCTCAACATGGTTGCATCAGGGATTAAGTTTCCAGCACTTGAACTTTGGGGAACACATGCAAACCATAGCAATATCTGTGCCGGATATTTTGTATTTGCTCCTTTACATCCACTGTCCACCCCCATTTCCTGCTTTGTACCCCAGGAGGCTGACTTCTATGGACTACATCACATGGGGTCTCCCATCCTCTTTTGGCTGCTTGGGTTTGGCCAATGGGGTGGGGATCATAGAATACTAGAAGGTGGGAGGAGAGAGGGATTCAGATATTTATTTCTGTGGCTCCTTCCTGTTGGGTTGCCATAGGTTGGAAGCTCCTGCCAGGCAGCTGTCTTTCCCTGAAGACTGTGGCTACTCTCCTTGGGTTCCATAACTATTTCCCCTCCAGGTCTAGGGGTAGAAATGGCTCCTCACTGCTGCTAGTTAGGGCTACTGCAACCTTCCTTTTTGTTTTTGTTTTTTTTTAATCCCACTTATACAGCTATATATAGCCCTTTGCTAAACTCTTTTTAGTTACCCCATTTGAGTTTACTATGTATTTCCTGCCACAACCTTGATTGATACAGCAGCCCAGAGAAGGGAAGCAATTAACTTTCTCACTCCTTTATTCATTCATCCAACCTCCCATCAACACTTACTCTATGCCAGGACTTGTGCTGAGGCTTTTAAGAATGAGACATGATTTCTTGTCTATGTCCCTGAGTTCTCAGTTGTTCACCCCAGAAACTGACTCTTACCAAAGAAAGAGAACACGCCGAAGGCATTGCTGAAGGCCCAGCCTTGGAAAACACCCCATACAAGGTAACTCCAGATAGCTTTATAGTGGCAACTCCTCCAAGGGCATGCGTTAGGGATAGGCTGGTCTGGGGACCCCTGCTCTCCCTGCAGAGAATTCATGGAAACCCAATAGGGCCTGTGTTCTTGCATCATGAGTCAAGGTGCCAAGAGAGATCACCTGATTGGCTGATCCAGAGTCACACGGTTGGGGGAGGGTATACAAAGTGGAGGGCTCACCACAGCGGTCAGAGATAAGGCTGCTCCTTGCAGCTCTGTTTTTTGCAATTCCTCCTGGACCCTCCCCAGTTCGGCCACCACCCTTGAGGCTAGCAAGGGTGAATTGTGTCAGAAGCATTCCATGCAAGGAAATAACAACTTGAAATCCAAATATATTCATTAGTAAGTAATGGAAACCTGAAATTGCTTAAACAAGATGGGACATTATTCTCTCACATTAAAAGGAATTTGGGGGTAGGTGAGTCTAGGGTTGGTTTATTCAGTAGTTCAGTTGTATCATCAAAGACCTGGGCTCTTGCCATCTTTCTGCTCTGACTTACAGAGCAACGGCTTAATTCCAGTCTTTTCCTCTAATGATCACAAAATGGGTGCCACAGCGCCATACATCACATCCTAACACAATAACGTTCAATGTCCAAAGGTCAGAGGAGAAAATGTGTCTTCCTTGTGTCCATTGTTGACAGCAAGGAGGAAATTTCCATCAACTCTCATTGGTCACAATGGGTCATATGCCTATTTGTAAGCAATCACTAGACAGGGGGTCAGTATTACTATGATTAGTTTAGGTCAGTCAAGATTCACTCCTTGAGGCTCAGAAGGGCAACTTCTCCTAAAGCATGTGACTGTTCAATACTTTAAAAATTATGGTTCTCTTAGCAAAGGAGAAGAGAGGCTCTTTTTTTGACAAGCAATCGTAGCATCTATCAAAGCATAAGAAAAGCTTGTGAGTGATGAGGTTGGAGACTGAGAAGGTTCCAGAACATGACATTCTGGTGAAGTAGGCAGGACCCAGGAATCTCAAAAGTGACCCAATGTCACAGAGTCTGTTGGTGGCAGAGGAATTGAGGCATCTAGAGGCATCTAGGCAGAGTGATTGAGGCATCTCACTTTCTACTCAGAAAAGGAGGCATTTGCTCCACAAAAGCCTCCTGCTAATTCCAGGGACCTTTCGCTGTAGAGACAACTTTATGGCATCAGTGACAACTTTGGCCTCATTGTCCTGACAGAGCCTAGAATGGTGCTATCTTTGGGCTTCATATCTGTGAGGCACTCAGAAATGTATGAAGCATTTCCAAGTCCATGGTCTCATTTGCTCTCCACTTTGCAGTGGGGAAACTGAGGTTCAGACACGTGAAGAGACCCGATCAAGATCACATAGCTGGAGAGCAGGAAACACTGAGCTCAACCCCAGATATTTTAACCAAAGGTCTTAGTTCTCTGCCTTCCTGCCTTCTAGATAACTCCATACCGTCTGCAGGGTAGATCCTCAATCATGATGTATGAAAAGCATGAATGAATGCAAAAAAAAAAAAAGGTTTAAAAAAGCTGTGCAAGCTGGGCACAGTGGCTCACACCTGTAATCTCAGCAATTTGGGAGGCCAAGGTGGGAGAATGTCTTGAGGCCAGGAGTTTGAGACTAGCCTGGGCAACATAGTGAGACTCCTTTTCTATAAAAAATTTAAAAATTAGCTGGGTATGGTGGTGTGCATCTGTAGTCCCAGCTACTTGGAAGGCCTAGGTGGGAGGATCACTTGAGCCCAGGAGTTCAAGACCAGCCTGAACAACCTAGGGAGAGCCCGTCTCTACAAAAATTAATATAAATTAGCAAGGTGTGGAAGTGCATTTCTGTAATCCCATCTACTTGGGAGGCTGAGGTGGGAGGGTTGCTTGGGCACAGGAGGTCGAGGCTGCAGTGAGCTGTGATCACACCACTGCACTTCCAGGCTGGGTGACAGAGTGAGACCCTGTCTCAAAAAATAAAGTAAAAAAGTTGTGCAAAGATAAAAGCCAGTTATGACTCTCATTGTGGACCCATAAATAAAGCAAAGTTATCAAATAGAGACGTGTGAGCTGCTGAATGGAACAGAACTCACTGGGTTTATGGGGCTGTGTCAGGCACCTCTGATAATGCCAGATATTTACTTTGCAGATGAATGACTTCATTTCTTGCCCCAAATGCATCACTGGTGGGTAATATTTATGCAGATTGGAAGCATTCTCCTTCCTTTATTTGGTCCTGGGCTGTTTGTAACCATTGGATATTTTTACCTTTTGACTTGACATTGTTCTTCACGGGACCGTGGTATGGGATGCATTTCAATAAACAATACCAAAGTGACAGATTTCGGCTTTAAATAAAATTGTGTTCCGTAAAGTGGGAGACAAAGGCTTATAACTCACTGTCGGCTGCAGACATTTTGGCAAAAATTATCTTTCAGGCTTTGATCTCCACTGTATCATTTTACTGAGTGGCCTCATGTGCTCTATCAATCAAACCCACTGAAGATGCAGGAGAATCACATTTAAAATCAAATACAAATCGTAGATTCATCTGCCCAGGAGGAAGAGAAATGTGTCATGAATCCTGCCTTCAGTCTTCTATGATTACAACGGAATTAGTTTTTGAAAACTCCAGAGGATGGTTTTCCACTTCCCAACTTTCATATTATTATTATTATTTTTGAAGGGGGTAACATTAGATGGGTAGAGAGGTAGATAAAGTGATTCAGCTGTGAGATCGGAGTCTCGCCTTCCATCTAACTGTAGGTTAGGGCCTTTTAATATTCCTCTGATGGAGATTCTTTATGTAGGAAGGAATGTTAAGAAGAAAGATGTTCTCTAACAAGAAAACATTTAGACAAAGAAGATATGACCTCCCTCACTCAATCTCGCCTGCTTTCTTGGCATACATGGGAAGAGAGGATGAACTAGAAAGGAAATATTATTTGCTGATCTCCTTTCTTTGTCTGAGGCACATGCACAGGATGTCTCATTTGATAGTCACATGCCCATGCGAGGTGAACAATCCACACCATGCTTTACAGAAGGGGAAACTGAGGTCAAGAAACATGCTCATGGGCCGGGCACGGTGGCTCACACTTGTAATCCCAGCACTTTGGGAGGCCGAGGTGGGCAGATCACGAGGTCCAGCATTCGAGACCAGCCTGGCCAACATGGTGAAACCCTGTCTCTACTAAAAATACAAACATTAGGCCAGGTGTGGTGGCGTGCGCCTGTAATCCCAGCTACTCGGGAAGCTGAGACAGGAGAATCGCTTGAACCCGGAAGGCAGGAGGTTGCAGTGAGCTGAGATTGCACCACTGCACTCCAGCCTGGGCAAAAAGAGCGAAACTCCATCTCAAAAAAAAAAAAAAAAGAAAAGAAAAACAAATATTAGCCGAGCATTGTGGCACATGCCTGTAATCCCAGCTACTCAGGAAGCTGAGGTAGGAGAATTGCTTGACCTCACGAGGTGGAGGTTGCAGTCAGCCAAGATCGTGCCACTGCACTCCAACCTGGGTGACAGAGCGAGGCTCTGTCTCAACAAAAAAAAAAAAAAGAAAAAAAGAAAAGAAACATGCTTATGGCTGCAGAGCTGAGCCCAAGTCTATGTGATTCTGAATAACATGCTTTTAATTTAATTAATTAATTTATTTATTTATTTATTTGAGACAGGGTCTCACTCTGTCTCCCAGGCTGCAGTGCCGTTGCACCATCATGGCTTGGCTCACTGCAGCCTTGACCTCCTGGGCTCAAGTGATCCTCCCACCTCAGCCTCCCAACTACCTGGGACTACAGGCACACACTGCCATGCTCAACTAATTTTTTTTTTTGCATTTTTTGAGGAGATGGGGTCTTACTATGTTGCCTAGGCTGGTCTTGGACTCCTGCATTCAATTGACCCTCCTGCCGCGACCTCCCAAAGTACTGGGATTATAGGCTTGAGCCACTGTGCCCAGCCTAAAACTTTTGAGAAAGAATGCTTCTTGTTGATTGTCTCCCCTCTCTATTACCTTAGTGTCTGGCATATAGTAGGTGCTTGAAAGCACTTGTTTAGTGCCTAAGCCAGGGGCTGACAACCTTACTGTAAAGGCCCAGATAGTGGATTATTTGAGGCTTTGGGGGCCATGTGCTCTCTTGCAACCATGCAACCCTGCCGTTGTAGTGCAAAAGCAGCCACAGACAACACTTTATTTATAAACTCTGAAATTGGAATTTCATATAATTTTCATGTAATGACATATTATTCCTTTTGTCTTTTTCCCACTAACTATTTAAAATGTAAGAACTAGCTGGGCGCAGTGGCTCATGCCTGTAATCCCAGTACTTTGGGAGGCCAAGGTGGGTGGATGACCTGAGGTCAGGAGTTCGAGACCAGCCTGGACAACATGGTAATAAAGCCCTGTCTCTACTAAAAATACAAAAATTAGCCGAGTGTGGTGGCAGTTGCCTGTAATTCCAGCTACTCAGGAGGCTGAGGCAGTAGAATCGCTTGAACCTGGCAGGCAGATGTTGCAGTGAGCTGAGATGGTGCCACTGCACTCCAGCCTGGGCGACAGAGCGAGACTCCAACTCAAAATAATAATAATAATAATAATAATAATAATAATAATAAAATAAAATGTAAGAACCATTCTTAGCTTTCAGGCCATAGGAAAACAGGCAGCTCGGATTTGGCCTTCAGGCTGTATTTTGCAGATTCCTGGTCTAAATAATTACCTTAATTATCACACTAGCAGATACTAGCAGATACTAAGAACTAGTGTATCTCCAAAGTCTAGTTTGGTGCCTGGTACAAACATTCTTTCCCCAAGGTGGAGTCCTCTTGACCAGAGTGGAGAGTTACAGTGCTGGGGAAGAGGTGGAAGACATCTCTGCCTGCGGGTGGGGGGAAGGGCAGAGAAATCTCTTGGGGTTTGTTCTGGGGAAACTGGGAATTGTGGGAGAACTGAGGAGGCGGGAAAGGGGACTTTAAGAATATTATTGTGGGCCAGGCGTGGTGGCTCACGCCTGTAATCCCAGCACTTTGGAGGCTGAGGCGGGCGGATCACGAGGTCAGGAGATCGAGACCATCCTGGCTAACACAGTGAAACCCTGTCTCTACTAACAATACAAAAAAGTAGCCGGCCATGGTTGCGGATGCCTGTAGTCCCAGCTACTCGGGAGGCTGAGGCAGGAGAATGGCGTGAACCTGGGAGGCGGAGCTTGCAGTGAGCTGAGGTCGCACCACTGCACTCCAGCCTGGGCGACAGCGAGACTCTGTCTCAAAAAAAAAAAAAAAAGAATATTATTGCGGGTTAGGAATTGGACCTTTTATTACAGAGGTTCTCACTGGGGACTGAATTGTCCCGTGTGTGTGTGTTTGTGTGTGTGTGTGTGTTTGTGTGTGTGTGTTTTAAATCTGCAGAGAGCTTTTGGTTGCCCTAATGATAGGGATGGGGGAGTCATTACGGTGTGGGGCAGTTTTTTGAATATATATATGTGTAGATCCCAAATTCATATGGGTTAGAAGAACCATGATTATCAGAGTCTATAACCTTGTTCTATTTTTTTTTTTTTTTTTTTGAAACAGAGTCTCACTCTGTCACCCAGGCTGGAGTGCAGTGGTGCCATCTCGGCTCACTGCAACCTCTGCCTCCCCGGTTCCAGCGATTCTCCTGCCTCAGCCTCCCGAGTAGCTGGGACTACAGGCGGGTACTACCACGTCCAGCTAATTTTTGTATTTTTAGTAGAGACGGGGTTTCACCCTGTTGGCCAGGATGGTCTTGCTCTCTTGATCTTGTGATCGGCCCACCTCGGCCTCCCAAAGTGCTAGGATTACAGGTGTGAGCCACCACGCCCGGTCCAACCTTCTTCTATTTTATCTGCCTATTCTATTTTATATGTTTACATGTTCTATTTTACATGTAAGTGTTGAATGAACACTGATGTTTCCAAGAATGCAGCAGCTATGGTGTAAATCAAGAGAAGATTTGACTCTGTTTGGTATGGGAATTTATCAAGAAAGAGCCACTCTTTTGAAGAACATGGCACTCTCAGTAAAGCCGATGTGACAACACACCACTCTGTCTGCGTTTGTGACTGTCACTGGTTATTCTACACACACATGTGTGAGCACTTGTCTGCTTCACTCCGTCTTTCCTGGTGGAAACCCATATCATTTCTCTATATATTATTTCATTAGAAATCCTCATCATTTCATTTCTCCTTTTTATTATAATTAGGACACAATTGTGATTGGTTAGAAGAGTAGATGGGTTATAGGATCAGCACATTTTTTTTTTTTTTCAGGATAGAAAAGAGAGCTTTTCAGCTGGGCATGGTGGCTCACGCCTATAATCCCAGCACTTTGGGAGGCTGAGGCTGGTGGATCATTTGAGGTCAGGAGTTCGAGACCAGCCTGGCCAACATGGTGAAACCCTGTCTCTACCAAAAATACACACAAAAAATGTACCGGGCGTGGTGGCACGCATCTGTAATCCCAGCTACTCGGGAGGCTGAGGCACGAGAATTGCTTGAACTCAGGAGGTGGAGGTTGCAATGAGCCAAGATCCCACCACTGCCCTCCAGCCTGGACTGTAGAGTGAGACCCCGTCTCAAAAAAAATAAGAGGGCTTTTCAATTGTTGGTTAAAACATGGGACATTGGATCTGATGGCACCAAGAATGCCTGCCCTGTAACACTGTTTGAGCTGATGTGTGGGGAACTGCTTTTCGATTACCTATGGGTTGCTGAAATATACTTCTTTGAATGCAGAGATTGGGCCCCTGATTATATTTGGGAGGCAAAACCATCACCTTGTAGGCACCTGGCAGGGTAAAATAAATGGATGCTTCTTAGAGGCCAACTGCTTTCTCACTTCCTGTTTCCCTTTTGTTTGCAGCGTAAATCCAGATGCCTTTTACCTCTTGTATCACTGCTGGTTGTCTGAGAATTTTTTTTTTTTTTTTGGATGGAGTCTTGCTCTGTCACCCAGGCTGGAGTGCAGTGGTGCAGTCTTGGCTCACCACAACCTCTGCCTCTTGGGTTCAAGTGATTCTCCTGCCACAGCCTCCCAAGTAGCTGGGATTATAGGTGTCCACCACCATGTTCAGCTAATTTTTGTGTTTTTAGTAGAGATGGGATTTCACCATGTTGGCCTGGCTGGTCTCAAACTCCCGACCTCAGGTGATTCACTTGTCTTGGCCTCCCAAAGAGCTGGGATTACAGGTGTGCACAACTACACCCAGCTAATTTTTGTATTTTTAGTAGAGATGAGGTTTCACCATGTTGTCCAGGCTGGTCTTGAACTCCTGATCTCAAATGATCTGCCCGCCTCAGCTTCCCAAAGTGCTGAGATTACAGGCATGAGCCACCACGCCTGGCCTGGGCAGAGTTTTTAAAAATGCTTCAAACTCTCCTTTAGCTCAGTTTTGGTAGAGTCATTCCTTTCCAGTATGGTTACAATGGAGCTGCCAATCAGCTCAGGCCACACCCAGCCCACAGTCTCAGAGGGGCTGGGTCCCTGCTCTTTCTCTCTCCCTGAAAAGTGGCTGTTAATTTTCTCCTTTAGTCTCCTTTCTCCAGAAAGATATTTCCCTTTACCTTATGGGAGTTTGATAAAACTGGCATCTCCAGCCTTCTTTTCCTTATGTTGGTTTTTCTGCCACAAAAGGCCCAGAGACATTGTCTATGGAACGTTTGGCTGCGGCTGGGCAGGCATTTTATTCTATTGGAAAATTCCACTAGGATTTTCTATGACTACAATAGAGCATGGGTCCTCAGTCAAACCCTCCACCACTTATAAGAAGCTCTGTGACTTTGGGGAAGTGACTTAACCTCTCTGAGCCTCACTTTTTCTATTTGGAAAGAGTGATGGGATGGTAGGTTTTATGTGTTAACTCTTAGGGATACAGGGTGCACAGCTATTTGCCTAAACATCATTTTGGATGTGTTGGTGAGGGCATTTTGGGATGATTGTCATTTAAATTGGCAGATTGAGGAAAGCAGTTGCCCCTCCTAATGTGGGTGGACTTCATCCAATCCACGGAAGACCTGAATAGAATAAAAGTCGGTCCTTTCCGAAGTAAGAGAGAATTCCTCCTGCCTGAAGGTTTTTAAACTGCACCATTGGCTTTTTTCTGCCTTTGTACTCAGACTGAAACACTGCTCTTTCCGGGTTTCGAGCCTGCTGGCCTTAGGACTGGAACTAACACCATCAGTTCTCTGGGGTCTCCAGTTTGCTGCCTCACCCTGCAGATGACAGCACTTGTTAGCCTCCATAATTGCGTGAAATCTCTCTCTCTGTTTAGACATTGGTTCTGTTTCTCTGGAAAACCCCAATCAATACAGGCGGTGATCATATTTTGAGGATTAAATGATACAATGAATAGAATATGCTTAACACACAGTGAGTGCTTGGCACATATGATCTCCTCAATACACATCAGCTTTAACATGGAAATTATTATGTATCATTATACAAAATATAATAAGATTTCAAACTTGTGTTCTCTTAGATGTCCTCTAAATGATTCAATGGAACAAAAAACTCTTCACTCATTTTTGTGTGTATGCAAACTTAATGTCTTTCAATAAAATTTTCCAAGTTATTGTATGTTCACAAGGACATAATTCTGTTTGACTTCCCATCTTTCCAATACTAGTAGTGAGCCTCATTAGCACATGAATGCTGGTGTCTGTGAGATGTGCTTGCCTTCACTGTCCTGTTTGCCTTGCCCAAGGTGGGCGATGGAAAGGACAAGCCATCTATTATTGGTTGGAGGAAGGACCAACCATCTACTGTCTCAGTCTGCTCAGGCTGCCATACAAAATACCACATACTACGTGGCTTAAACAGGAGACATTTATTGTTCACTATTCTGGGGGCTGGGAATTCGAAGATCAAGATGCTGGGTGATTTGGTTCTCCAGTGAGGGCCCTCTTTGTGGCTTTCAGTTGGAAGCCTTCTTGTTGTATCCTCACAGGGGAGAGAGAGAGAGCACGCAAGCATGAGAGAGAGTGCAAGAGAGAGAGGGAGAGATCAAGCAAGAGTGAGAGAGAGAGAAAGGTATCTCTGGTGTCTCTTCTAATATGGACACATCGCATCACCAGGACCTTACGCTTATGATCTCATCTAAACATAATCACCAAAGCCCCATCTTCAAATACCCAAATACCGTAACACTGGAGATTAGGGTGTCGGCTTCGACATATCAGTTTGGGGGTGGAGGCACAAACGTTCATTTCATAGCACTTCCTTTTCCAAAAATGCTCCTTAATCCCTCCCTGCCATCTTTGCTATTCTCATTTGACAGATGAGGAAATTAAGACTCCACGATGTGCCTTAGGTTGCCCATAGCTGTACATCTTATAAGTGCGAGCTCCCCAGAAAATTGCATTCATCCACAAGAGCAGAGTTAACCGCAGCATCATAGCCATCCAGGGAGAGTAATGCCCCGTTAAAAATAACAAAGCGTAGAGACCCAGCCTGAACTGAAGATGTGTCTGTGGTTGGGGTTCAGGGTTCTTTGATTTCCAGATCTACCACCCAGATATTTGACAAGTTACATCTACCTCTGGTGCTCATTTCCACATCTCTAAAACAGAAATAATAATAGTGCCTTTTTGTTGCTGAGAGGATTTTGTGGCGTCATGCAGATGAAGCGGCTCTCAAGAGCCTGACTTAGTAAATGTTGGCTGCGTGTTGGGCATTATTAGCTAAGATGTACAAACAGCAGAGGTTTGGTTTGTATGAGTAGATCATATTCCTGCCTGTTGTCACTGAGGGAGAGCAGAGTCCTAAGGGGAGGGGACACAGGTCAGGAGAATTCTAGGGGGTGGGGGATGTTTCTGTCTGAGTTCTCAACAATGGGTAAATCTGGGAATCTCATGAGAGCTTCAGTGGGTAAATCTTGGAATCTCATGAGCAAAATGTGGACGTGAAGAAGGAAGAAAAGCTGCTTGGAGGATTGGTGAAGGAGGAGGGAAAGGAAAAAAAAAGGAAAAAAACATTTAGAGGGTGCTAAGTGCCACGCATTTTCCATTTTTGCATCAGTGAATTGTAAAATCACACTGCAAGGCTGGGGATATTATCCCCATTTTACAGATGAGAGAGAGGAGGCTGGGCAAGTTAATGAACTGGTTCAAAGTATCACAGCTAGAGAGTTGGAGCCAAAGTGAGATCGCACAGCTATGCAGACTCTAAAGCCCTTGTCTGTATATTGAATCAAATTTCCCCTTTTGCTGGCTTAGGTAAACTGAGGCAGGAAGTGATGAGAAAGGGTTAAGAGACATCGGCTGCTCCTTAAACATCTCCCTTCCCAGTGTCATTTGCCATCCATAAACTCTTTCCAAATGTGATAACGGTTTTGATTTTCCTGTCATCTCGATTTGATATGAGAAATTTGGGATTTCCAAATTGACGGAAAACTCGATTTTAAAGATGCTCAAAGGCAAACATCTGTGAAAAATCACAGGAACAATGTCAACATCTGTCCCTGTGAAAGGAAATTGCTGAGGTTCTCAATTTACAGCCAATCAATCAATCTTGGAGGCCAGGGTGCTTGCAAATTGAAATGCATGTTGAAGCTATAGGGATGGCTAATTAATTTAGTTTGTATGCCTATAAGATTTTTCATTGTTTCCAGTTAAAAAAAATTCTCTTTTGAATAGGAAATGTGTGCATATGGTAAAAAAAAAAAAATTAAACAGTACCAGAAAAAGTATACAGTGAAAATTAAGTTTGTTTTCCATCCCAACCACCAGTTCTTCTTCTCCAAGGTCACAAGTGTTGCTGGCTTCTCTTGAAACTTTCCAGAGATACAATCTTTATATAGAAAAACATATGTATATATGTCTCCTCCCAGTTTTATAAATGATAGCCCATTGTACATATTACACTGCATCTTGACTTCATTCAACAATATGTCTTTGAGGTTTTTGCATAGCAGTCCATATAGACATTCCTTATTCTTTTTATCAGCTGTGTAGTATTCCAGTATACAGATGTGTATAAATTAATCAGTTCCCTCATGGTGGACATTCAGGATATTTTCTGTCATTCTCCACAATTTATGCTTGTATGTCCATCTTGGTGTGTGTTCATCAGCAGGATGCAAATCTAGAGGTGAGCCTCCTGGGCAGATAGGGTGTGCATTTAAAGTATGATGCCTTCATGTAAAAGGAAGGTTTTCTTTTCTTTTTTCTTATTTTATTAAGAGACGGGGGTCTCACTATGTTGCCCAGGCTGGTCTTGAACTCCTGGGCTCTAGCAATCCTCCTGCCTCAGCCTTCCAAAATGCTGGGATTACAGACATGAGCCACCGTGCCTGGCCAGGTTTTCTTTGTTATCTTGGAGGGAGCATCACCCCCCTCAAGGAGATCAGATTGGTGAAGGTGGGATGCTGTGTCTGAGAGCTTAATGACTGTTCACAGATATTGTGGCTGCCCTTCTCTAATGTACCTGCTTCTTCAGGCCCAAAAGGTGGAAATGATGTTTGTTTCTTACTTCTTTGGGGCTTTGACTGTGCCATTGAGATTTTGTGCTCAGGGATAAACTACCGTGTATTTACAGTTACCTCAACCTGTGAGGTTTGATGCCTCTTTCTTTCTTTCTTTCTTTCTTTCTTTCTTTCTTTCTTTCTTTCTCTCTCTCTCTCTTTTCTTTCTTTCTTTCTTTTTCTTTCTTTCTTTCTTCTTCTTTCTTTTTCTTTCTTTCCTCTTTCTCTCTCTCTTTCTCTCTCTCTTTCCCTCCCTCCCTCCCTTCCTTCCTTCCTCCATCCCTCCCTTCATTTCGCTTTTTTTTTTTTCTTGCTTTGTTACCCAGGCTGGAGTGCAGTGGCATGATCATAGCTCACTGCAGCCTTGAACTTCTGGGCTCAAGCAATCTTCCTGCCTTGGCCACCCTGGGATTACAGGTGTGAACTGTGGAACCCAGCCTTGGCCACTTTCTTTATTCTAAACTTCTTTGTTCCATACTTTGCTTCTTTTCCCTGATCCATCCCCACCAGCCTCCCTTGTCACTCCAGTGATAGGACACTCAGTCTTGCCAAGTCAATGTAAACCCAGATCCTTCTCATTTAAAACCTAGTGTTTTTGGTAAACAGTCAATTCAGGATTCTCACATCAATCTGAGTTTTAAATCTTAATTAGTTGAAAGATTTTCAAATCTTTGTCTTTCCACTTTGGTCACTGGCTTCACTGTGGGTGCTGTACCACTCAGACCTCTGTGCAGGACCACTGAGGCCCTCTCTCCCCCCAGCTACTGGGAGACCTGGCTGCTAACAGCTCATAGCAAAGTCCTGCCTCTGGCAAGAAGGCACCTATAGGAAGCCACCTAGTGCTGGGAAATCCTCCTCCCCTCCTAGGCATCCCATAATCCTGGAGGGTTACAAAGGCTCTGTCCCTTGCACCTCCATATGGGAGTGTATTAGTCAGCATTCTCTAGAGGGACAGAACTAATAGGACAGATGTATATGAAAAGGGGAGTTGATTAAGGAGTATTGACTCACACGATCACCAGGTGAGGTCTCACAATAGGCCATCTGCAAGCTGAGGAGCAAGGAAGCCAGTCCAAATCCCAAAGCCTCAAAAGTAGGGACGCTAACAGTGCAGCCTTCAGTCTGTGGTCAAAGGTCCAAGAGTCCCAAAGCTGAAGAACTCAGAGTCCGACGTTCGAGGGCAGGAAGCATCCAGCACGAGAGAAAGATGAAGGCTGGAAGACTCAGCCAGTCAAGCCCTTCCATGCTGCTCTGCCTGCTTATATTCTAGCTATGCTGGCAGCTGATTAGATGGTGCCCACCCAGATTGAGGGTGGGTCTGCTTTTCCTAGTCCGCTGACTCAAATATTAATCTTTTTTGGCAACACCCTCACAGACACATCCAGAAACAATACTTTGTATCCTTCAATCCAATTAAGTTGACACTCAGTATTAACCATCACAGGGGGTGTCTCAGGGGTCCTGGTGACTGTTCCCCAGTGCCACTCCCCTCTCTGCCCAATGCTGCTTCCTTGCTTTCCAGCAGGTTCTCCTCCCAGTAAACCCCCTGCACCCAGATCTCCATCCCGCAGCTTGTCTCTCTAGAAACCTGACCTATGACAGGCTTATAAACACCACAACAGGGCATGGGTATGGGCCAGGAGAGCTACTCCTCTCATCTGCTGAGGGTCCTACCCCAGGACCCCTGGGGAGGGATGAGGTCCCTGTTGTTCATCTGGGTGATCATCTAACTCCTGATGAGCCCAGGAGTTAGAGACCGGCCTGGGCAACAAAGTGAGACCCCATCTCTCCAAAAAAAAAAAAAAGTCAAAAAATTAGCCACATGTGGTGCATGCCCCCAGCTACTTGGGAGGCTGAGATGGGAGGATAGCATTAGCCCGGGAGGTTGAGGCTGCAGTGAGCTATGATTGCACCACTGCTCTTCATCCGGGGTGGCAGACTGAGACCCTGTCTCAAAAAAGTTGTCATGGTCCTATGACATTTTTTTAGGTCCTATGCAGGGGTGCAGGTGGAGGTGGTTTCTGGTTCTACCTGACTGTCTTCGTTCAGCCTGGTCCATTTGTTGACTCTGCTACCCAGAAGTGAAAGAATATGGCATCTTTCTCATCTCTATATGGTCCCCATGCAGTAAGGAGTTGACTTAGCCGGTCTGGGGAGTTCAAATCCTGCACATTCCAAAGAAAGCTCTGGCCCTTGACTGGCTCCTGGGAGATAACTGCCAAGTCTTTGGAACATTCTGCCTGATAAGAGTGTCTTTGTTTACCTATGGCCTCAGGCTGAGCTAGCTAGTCCATGCTAACAAAGCAATTTATGGTGAGTGCCTGTTTTTGTATGTGTCAGTTTGACCTCTAGAGGGGCTGGAGACTGAGTAACAAAAGTCACCCATGCAGGTGCTCCATGCCTGGGTGATGAAATGCTGATAAAACCCCTGGACACCAAGGCTTGGGGGAGCTGCTGTGGCTGGCAGTACTTTGTATACATTGCTAATTGTCTCTTATAGCTTGGCTGTGTCCCCACCCAAACCTCATCTTGAATTGTAGCCCTCACAATTCCTATGTGTTGTGAGAGGGACCCGGTGGGAAGTAATTGAATCACAGTAGTGGTTTCCCCATACTGTTTTCATGGCAGTGAATAAGTCTCACAAGATCTGATGGTTTTATAAGGAGAAACCCTTTCACTTGGCTCTCATTCTCTCTTTGCCAGCCGCCATGTAAGACATCCCTTTGCTCTCCCTTGCTCTTCTGCCATGATTGTGAGGCCTCCCTAGTCACGTGGAACTGCGAGTCCATTAAACCTCTTTTTTTTCATAAATTACCCAGTCTCAGGTGTGTCTTTATCAGCAGCATGAAAACAGACTAATACAGAGCATTAGGAGCTATCCTTCTAACTCCACTGGGAGAAAACTACTGGAAACTTACCCCTGGTCTCTCTTGGAGAGACCTATGCATCTTGTGCCTTGGTTGATTTTAATCTGTATCCTTTTAGTGCAATAAACAATGTTCATGAGGACAATGGCTCTCCTGATTCTGTGGGTCCTTCTGGCAAATCAATGGGCCTGAGGGCGGTCTTGGAGATCCCTGACAAAAGTCACTGTAGCCAGGGACCATCTTCTGTTGAGCTAATTTCAGAGGAAGATGTCATAGGTAACGGGCGTTGGGGGCACCCTGGTTCCATTTGTTGACTCTGCTACCCAGAAGTGAAAGAATGTCGCATCTTTCTCATCTCTGTATGGTCGCCTGCAGTAAAGAGTTGACTCAGCAGGTCTGGGGAGTTCAAATCCTGCACATTCCTAAGAAAGGTCTGCCCCTTCACTGGCTCCTGGAAGATAACCACTAAGTCTTTGCAACATTGTGCCTGATAAGGGTGTCTTTATTTACCTTTGTTCTAGTTCTTGTTCTAGGTGCTGGTGATAGAACTGTGAACCAAAGGTCATTGCCTTCAAGGAGTTTATATTCAAGTGGAGAAGATGGACAACCTCCCCTCACAAACAGACTCTGAAACCTGATAAATAAATATTAGCATTCAGTGAAGTGTTAATGAGTTTCTGTGAGCACATACAATCCTTACCAGAGTTTATCTCATCCTGCCTGAGCTAGCCCCTGCCTCCCTCCCCAGCCCACATATTTTGCCACACCCTTTTCATTCCTCCCAACATTCCAATTCCTTCAACACATGGAACTCCTTCTCACCCCAGGGCCTTTGCACATGTTACTATCTCTGTATAAATGCATTCCTCTCACTTGACACCTGGATAACTCCTCATTGTCCTAGTCTTAGCTTAAATGTCATCATCTGGCCAGGCATGATGGCTGACACCTGTAATCCCAGCACTTTGGAAGGCTGAGGTGGGAGGTTCGCTTGAGCCCAGGAGTTAGAGACCAGCCTGGGCAACAAAGTGAGACCCCATCTCTACCAAAAGAAAAAAAAAATCAAAAAATTAGCTGCATGTGGTGCTGCATGCCTGTAGTCCCAGCTACTTAGGATGTTGAGGTGGGAGGATCATGTGAGCCTGGAAGGTCGAGGCTGCAGTGAACTGTAATTGCACCATTGCACCTCATCCTGGGTGACAGAGTGAGACTGTCTCAAAAAAAAAAAAAAAATTCATGACCTTGGGGAAGCCCAGTTGGATACTCTCCTCTTTCCCCAGACCAGCTGGATCTACCATCACAGGCTGTTATAGCATGCATCCAATTCTCTCTCTCTTTCTCTCGCTCTTTTTTTTTTTTTTTTTGTAGAGATGCAGTCTCACTATGTTGCCAGGGCTGCTCTTGAATTCCTGGGCTCAAGCAATCCTCCCACCTCGGCCTCCTAAAGTGCTGGGATTACAGGTGTGAGCCACCATGCCCGGCCTGTTATCTTTCATTTTTATTTCAGTCATCATTCTGAGTGGCTGAGCATATGGATGTGTTGATTGTTGAAATAAATCATTTAGGCAAATTGTTACGGGCCCCGTCTAAATTCAGAATCCAGCCCTGGATCTGGTCTGTAATTCGTCCCAGCCACACTCTTCCCTGTTGGAGTCCGAGTTCTCCACTCCAGACCTGCAGCGGGAAGCTTTCCAGGGACCAGCCAGTTCCACCGCCTCCAGAGCCACCCCTCACCTGCTGACCTCTTCCTATGTTAGCTGCCCCTCTCGCTGCCTGCTGCCCTTCCCCGGGCCAGCTGATACGAGAGTTGGTGATTACTTGAAATGCTCCCCGCAGAAGATAAATGAGAAGGGAATCTCAGCAGGCATTGAGCTCTGTACCTAACGACTGGCAGTTGGGGCTTTTAATTTTAGGCCTGGGGAGGAAGCTGATTTCTGTGATGAAGGTGGCCGCACGCTTTATCAAGGGCCAATTTAGCAAAAATCTAAAATGTATATGAAGCTGTGGTAAGTCTGGATTTTCTTGGTATTTATGCTGGGAGGTTACTTATGAGCGTTTGATGTGTGACCACATTGCGGTATTAATCATAGGTGGCATTATCATTCTCTAAAATAACAGCCATAAGGCATCAGGGCAATTGAGATTTGTATTAAGGGAATGGTCCTTTTTTTTCTTGCTGAAGTTAGGCAGCATGAGGCTGGTGTGTTTTTCCTTAAGGCACCAAGGCATCTAAGGGTTTGCACTGGGAATCCCTGGGCTCTCTGAGCCCTCTGGGTCCCTAGGATCTTCTACTTGCCAACACAGCCTTGGGTTCTCTGCTTCCTGTTGGGGTGACAGGAACACATTGGTGGTCTCTGATGGATATACCAGGCGCTCTGCATAATTTTTCTGCTTGCTTCCAGGGGTAACTCCAGCCCCATCCCTTGAAGGTGAATTTTATGTTATATATATATTTTTTTGCTTAGGCAAGTTTGATTTGGGTTATATTTTCATCATAAAGAATCATGACTACTGCAAATCATTATATAGAAAAGTGATTTTATTCTTGAGCCTGAGATATTCACAGTGAAAATGACAACACATTATTTCTGAGACACCTGCTGGGGGCATCCACCACTTTCCCCCAACCCATTCTCTCTATTCACCTCCAACCAATTTTATCCAAAAGCCAGCTCAGCTGACTGTACAACCACAAGGGATTTAGAGTGAGATGGATATGGCATTTATCAGCTGAATGATCTTGGGCATAATACTCAAACCTTCTGTGCCTCTGTTTTCTCATCTTTAAACGGGGATAGCACAGGGTTGGTGTGAGGAAAAAATGAGTTATTATTGTCATAGTAATATACTAATATATAGTTAAATATAATTCTATCTGTCAGATGTAGACAGGGGTGGAGAATGCCTTGGAAGTCATTTCTTCCTACAGAATAAGTGATATGGTTTTGCTGTGTCCCCACCCAAAACTCATCTTGAATTCTAGCTCCCATAATTTCCATGTGTCATGGGAGGGACCCAGTGGGAGATAATTGAATCATGGGGGCAGTTCCCCCATACTGTTCTCATGGTAGTAAATAAGTCTGATAAGAGCTGATGGTTTTATAAGGGGTTTCCCCTTCTGCTTGGCTCTCATTCTCTCTTGCCTGCTGCCATGTAAGATGTGCCTTTTGTCTTCCACTATGATTGTAAGGCTTCCCCAGCCATGTGGAACTGTGAATCCATTAAACCTATTTTTCCTTATAAATTACTCAGTCTGGGGTATGGGGGTATGTCTTTATCAGCGTGTGAAAATGGTACAATAAGGAAGTACCTTAAGGTTAGACAATAAGTACAATAAGGAAGGAAGACCGCAATCCAGTCTTGTCTCCCAGAGGCTTGGCACAGAAAGATGGTAACCAACGCTTTGTCTTGGACAATCCCTCCTACTTGCTGGGGAGACAATGGAGCAAATCCAGCAGAAGATGGAGGGGAAGTGCTGGTTGAGTTGCTTGGCACCCCTTGCCTTTTTTCACCCTCTTCCTCAGCTCCCTGATCACCATACTCTCCCTGTGTCTTTTGGCTCCTGAGATCAGTTGTTGATGAAATGCTGGGCTGGGCTCACTCCCAGAGTGGGAGGAAATGGATGTGGGAACCCTCTTGGGGAGATGGCCAGTTACCAGGGCCCAGAGAACCAATGAGGGCTTTATCCTGCAGTCAGAGTTCAACACCAGCCCTTCCCAGAATCAATCACACCCTCCTTTCCACTATTTCACTGTCTGCCGTGAACTAACAGACAGTGCTTGTGTTGCCCTCAGATTCATAGGCTGAAGTCTAACCCCCAATGTGATGGTATCAGGAGGTGAGGCCTTTGGAAAGTAATGAGGTCATGAGGGTGGAGCCCTCATGAACAGGATTAGTGCCCTTGTAAGAAGAGATATGAGAGAGATGATACCTGTCTCTCAACCACATGAGGACACAGTGAGAAGGCAGCCATCTGCAAGCCAGGAGAGAGTCCTCACCAGACCCTGACCATGCCAGCACCCTGATCTCAGACTTCCCAGCCCCCAGAACTGTGAGAAATAAATTGCTGTTGTTTAAGCTTCACAGTCTATTATAATTTGTTATAGAAGCTCAAGCTAACTAAGACACTACCCTGACACTCTATTTCAGAAATGACAAGGTTTGGGCTGGGTGTGGTGGCTCATTCCTGTAATCCCAGCACTTTGGGAGGTCAAGGTGGGTGGATCACCTGAGGCCAGGAGTTCAAGACCAGCCTGGCCAACATGGTGAAACCCTGTCTTTACTAAAAATATAAAAATTAGCAAGCTGTGGTGGTGCACACCTGTAATCCCAGTACTCTGGAGGTTGAGGCAGGAGAATCACTTGAACCTTGGAGACGGAAGTTGCAGTGAGCCGAGATCATACCACTTGTACTCCAGCCTGGGTGACAGAGTGAGACTCTGTCTCAAAAAAAAAAAAAAAAAAAAAAAAAGATGAGATTTGACTTCACAAACTAAAACTTTTGTTCAGAGAGAAGAGGAAAATGGAGGGTAGGGAATACCACCCATGCTCCCAAAGATATGAGACATAGAATTGATCTAAGTGCCACAAAACAGAATTTTTCTGACTCCATTCTGTTTCTCCTGTGATAATTCAGCTGCTTTCAAATTCCTCTCAGATGGTCCTGAGAATCCAGTGGGAGTTTTCTTTGTGCTCCAGAACATAGTGGCCTCTTGCATTCATTCCCTACCAGAAATAATGTCTCGTTCACCAGCTATTTTCTCAGCCAATAATTTTTGTCCACCCCCATTCCTCCTTCAGAAACTTGCCCTTCCCAGGGCCCTAGGAGATCCAGAACCCCATAGGATTCTTTTGGCTCTGGCCATGGCTGTGTACCAAGGGGTTGGATATGGGATTACAGCCAGGCCATGTGGACTCTCTCCCAGAAATTTGGAGTTGAAAATCTCTGAGCTTATCTCTGGAAGGTGCTTGAAACTAGAGGGGGATAGAAAGTTGGTGACAATATAGTCATGTTTGGCCTGTGGACAATTGCAATAGAAAAAACTGATATGCAGGGTGATATGGTTTGGCTGTGTCCCCACCTAAATCTCAAATTTTAGCTCCCGTAATTTCCACATGTCATCGGAGGGACATGGTGGGAGGTAATTGAATCATGGGGTGGGTTTTTCCCATGCTATTCTCGTGATAGTGAATAAGTCTCACGAGATCTGATGGCTTTAAAAAGGGGAGTTCCCCTGCACACACTCTCTTGCCTGCCACCATGTAAGACGTGACTTTGCTCCTCATTCATCTTCTGCCATAATTGTGAGATCTCCAAAGCCGTGTGGAACTGGGAGTCCGTGACAACTCTTTTTCTTTATAAATTACTCAGTCTTGGGTATGTCTTTATTAGCATTGTGAAAACAGACTAATACATGGGGGGGTGGAGAGAGAGAGAGGGAGAGAGGGAGAGGGGGAGCAAGAAGATGGGGGAGAGAGAGTGAGAGAGAGAGAGAGAGAGAGAGAGAGAGAGAGAGAGAAAGAAAGAAGAGATTGAGAACACAATACAGACTTAGGAAGGACAGACCGGGAGCTCCCAGAAAGACAGAGACAGGCTGTGTTGACTCCTGCTATCTTTCTATCCCAAAACCCTGCTGTGCTTTCTGACTTTGGTTTTGTGGGATGCTTTATTTAATAGGTTGAACTGTGTTCTCCGAAGAGATATGTTGAAAGCCCTAACACCTCAGTACCCCAGAATGTGACCTGTGTTGGAAACAGGGTCATTGCAGATGTAATTACGAAGATGTGATACTGGAGTAGGGTGGGCCCTTAATCTAATATGAGATTGTCCTTAGAAGAAGTAGGAAATTTGGACACAGACCCACAGGGAAGACCCCCTTGTGACAATGGGGATAGCGATTGAAGTTCCATTTTAATGTACGTGCTGCTGAAGCGAGCACAAGGTAGAGATTGAAGTGAAGCTGCTACAAGCCCAGGAATGCCTATGGTTACCAGAAGCCAGGAAAGGAAAGGTTGGGATCTTCCCCAGAGGCTCGGGGTACAGCTCTGTGAACCCCTTGATTTTGGACTTCTTCCCTCAAGAATTGTGAGAGAATAAATTTCTCTTGTTTCAAGCCACCTCGTTTGTGCTGTTTTGTTAATCATCCTTAGGAAATCAATATGCCCCTTATCCTTCTTGAATGAGCTCTGTACCTTATAATGAGATTATTGCAGTCTAAAAATCTACAACTAGTTGCAGGAACATCACAGACAAGGGAAAGTTTGAACCACACAATGGATGAATGACAAGATTGGAAAAGAAGGGCACTTCACCTCTGTGGTATTCTTTGCAAAAACTCATGACCTGAGTCTAATCATGAAAAAAGAAAAAAATCAGACAAACTCAAATGGAGGCTAATACGGTTTGGCTCTGTGTTCCAAATCTCATCTTGTGGCTCCCATAATTCCCACGTGTTGTGGGAGGGACCTGGTGGGAGATGATTGAATCATGGGGACAGGTTTTTCCCGTGCTGGTCTCGTGATAGTGAATTAGTCTCATGAGATCTGATGG
Source organism: Pan paniscus (assembly GCF_029289425.2). Classification (NCBI taxonomy): domain Eukaryota; kingdom Metazoa; phylum Chordata; class Mammalia; order Primates; family Hominidae; genus Pan; species Pan paniscus. Next base: position 36,615,982 of record NC_073267.2, on the reverse strand, counting down.
TTTTTAAAAATGGGAATTTCCCTGCACAAGCTCTTTTTGCCTGCTGCCATCCACATCAGATGTGACTTGCTCCTCCTTGCCTTCCACCATGATTGTGAGGCCTCCACAGCCACGTGGAACTGTAAGTCCAATAAACCTCTTTCTTTTGTAAATTGCCCAGTCTCAGGTATGTCTTTATCAGCAGCATGAAAATGGACTAATACAGAGACATATCCTGCAAAATCTGTCCCCAGTACTCCTGAAAACTGCCAAGATCTGTAGAGTTAGAGTTAGAATACCTTTTGTTGTTGAAGATGTGAAGGAAGTATGCATGTGAATTGACTGCTGAATTCACTTTTGTGCCATTTTTGTAAATACGATAGTTTTGTACAACCTTAGAAAAATAAGGAAAGGCTGAAGAAGCTACACATTTGGTTTGTGTGGTTTCTAATGTAGTTTTATTTTACATTAAAAGGTTTAGACAATGGGTCCTCATGGCAGTTGCTGGTGACTTACCTTGTAGTTGTAAAGCTGGGTTCTTGTTTTCTTTTTCTTCTAAATGAAATTATTATTATTATTATTATTATTATTATTATTATTATTATTATTATTATTTTGAGACAGCCTCTTGTTCTGTTACCCGGGCTGGAGTGCAGTGGTAAGTCGTAGCTCACTGCAGCCTTTAACTCCTAGATTCAAGGGATCCTCCCATCTCTGCCTCCCAAGTAGCTGGGACCACAGGCAGGTGCCTTCACACCCGGCTAATTTTTAAATTGTTGGTAGAGATGAGGTTTCCGTATGTTGCCCAGGCTGGTCTCTAACTCCTGCGCTCAATCGATCCTCCTGCCTCAGCCTCCCAAAGTCCTGGGATGATAGGCGTGAGCCACTGTACCTGGCTGAGGCCTTGTTTTCTTGCTGGCTGTCAGCTGGGGACCTCTATCAGTTCTAGAGGCCACCTGCATTCTTTGACATGGCCCTGTCACAACATGGTAGCTTACTTCCTCCTAGCCAGCAAGGGAGTCCCTAAGTCTCCTAAGGGGAAATCTTATTTGGTGAAACATGATCAAGGCAGTGACATTCGGCACCTTTGCCATATTCTATTGATTAGAAGCAGGTCACAAGTTCCATCGTCTCTCAAGCGGGGAGGCTTGTACAAGGGAGTCACCTTAGCTGTGTGCAATCAGGAATACAGCCCAGGGGCCGTGCCTGACAGTTAAGAGGACTCAGGGTGATCACGCTGATCAATATGAAGTGGGTTAGGCAGCTGCCAGTGCTAACTTCTGTTTGGGAGTTTTCCAAGAACCAGCCCTACCCATGTGTATCTCTCTGGGTAAACCTCCTGCGACTTGGGAGTCACCTTAGCTGTGAGAACCGTTTTTGGAACTTACCAGCAAAAATGACAGCCCAGGGTATTCCAGGCAGCTGCTTCTCCAGCTCCAGGCAGATGATTTTGGCCCTGCCTTGCAACAGAAATGGAATCGTTTCGAGGGGATGGTCTCCTCGCTCTGGATCCAGCAGCAGCAGATGCTCCAGCCAAAGATGTGTGTCCACTCTGAGCAAGGTTGAGAGAATCAAATTAATTTCTTTTATGACCCGAGGCAAGCTTGAAATTGGCTCTTCCGAGATGAAAAAGGAGAGGCAGGAGTGGCTTGCCCGGCTCCCTACTCTCATTCTCCTCCCGCCTCCACCTCCTTCCCAGCAGGGCTCCAGCAATTTAATCGGGGTGGGATTCCTTCCACCAAGCAAGGCAGTCTGTCACGCGCCGCTGCAGTAGGGGCCATTCCAGAGACAGCTTTTCGAAGCGGCATCTGTGGGCAGACATTTGGGCAACCCCACTAGGCTGGCAAGCCCTGGTCAATTTTTAGTGACCTCTTAGAAGTAGATGGCAGGGACTGTCAGCCGTGCCGGAAGTGGGAGAGAGCAGAAGGGGTCAAAGACAAGCCTCGGCTGGGAAGAGCATCTCTGTGGTCCTGTAATTGATGACTGGGGTGGGGAGCATTGAAACGTTTCCCCTGAATCACAGCCTTCAGTGAGAATGGCTTTGCCTTCTGTTTGGATGGTGTGTTGAGAGTAGGGTAACCATATGTCCTCATTTGCTGCAACAGTCCCTGTTACGACTGCTTTCCTGGTTTTGCCTGTCTCGAAAGCATTCTGGTTTGGGCGATAACTTATAAGGTCATCCTAATTCTGGGTTTCACAGTCTCAGCACTGTGGACATTTTGGGCTGGATAATCCTTTGGGTGAGGGTTGTCCTGTGCACTGTAAGGTGTTTAGCAGCATCCCTAGGCTCTGCCCACTAGGTGCCAGTAGCACAACCCCCTGCCCCATTGTCATTGCCAAATGTCCCCTGAGGGGAGGAGGAGGAATCACCCCTGGTTGAGAACCATGGCCCTTTTTTAAGGGCACTGTTGAATCCTTCCTTCTGATACCATCTGGGGGTAACTTGAGTACTTGGTTCATGTTCTGGAAGGAAAAACTCCACATAGTGCTTCTGGGTTCATTTAGCCTATGTAAGCTTCGTTTTTCTGTTTCTTAGACCAGTATCTCACTTTTTGGGGGGAGAGGTGGGACCTCTCCTCCATTCTCAGCCCATGTGTTTTGGGTGACTCAAGAGACTGGGTTTGGCAGATGGGAGAATGCCATTCTCCTGGCTGTTGTGATTGATTCAGAAACCTGCCTTTAAGGTGGTTCAAAGAGCATCAGTGGCAGGACTTCTGTTAGGTGGATAGGGAAAGAGGGGTTCTCTTTTTGCTGGGGTTGCAAACCTGGTAGGGTGGAAACCGGGAGCTGCTGGTGGTCATCTCCTCACCCTGGGGGAGAGCCTGCCTGAGAAGGAAATCACAGGAGAGCCGAGCTGAGAGAGGAGAAGGAAAGCCGATCACACTGCCTAACAGCCTGTATCCCCTCCAACCTGATGACAGATCTCACCTAGAGTGAATTTCTCAGTGAAGCCAGTTTGACTTGAGTTTCTGTCAACTTGCAACTCAAAAAGGCCATGTGTTGCCGTGAGGTATTTCTCTGTTCCCTTTCCTAATCTAGAGATTAGGTAACTTTAATTCTGCTAATGCTGAGTTTTGTCTCATCAAATGGAAACATCACAGAAGTCTCTGATCTTGCCCCATCAACCCTTCCCATTACCTCTAGGGCTCAGCCAATGCTGCTGGTATCTTTTGCTTCATTTTTTCTTTTCTTTTGTTTTGTTTGTTTGTTTCTTTTTTTTTGTCTGAGGCAGGGACTTGCTCTGTCACCCAGGCTGAAGTGCAGTGGTGTGATCACGGCTTACTGCGCCTCAACCTTCTGGGCTCAAGTGATCCTCCCACCTCAGCCTCCTGAGCATAGGTGCACACCACCATGCCTGGCTAGTTTTTTAAATTTTGTTTGTAGAGAGGGGAGTCTTACTCGATCATTCAGGCTGGTCTCAAACTCCTGGGCTCCAGCAATCCTCCCACCTTGATCTCCTGAAGTGTTAGGATTACAGTTGTGAGCCACTGCATCTGGCTGCCTCATTTTTCTTAATCTTTCAAGACTCTGTAGAAATAATACCTACTCCTTTTCATTCCTCCTTATCTCCTGTCTTCCTTTCCAACACTATAGCCCTCTTTTCATTATTACCCACATTTACAAAAGGTCCTTGTAACTTAATGGTATACCCAGACAGAAATAATGTTCTCTGGGTTAATTATCTAGTTTGCCACAATCTCCTGTACCAGATTCTACCCAGCCTGCTCTGATTATAAACGGGACTATTGAGGAATAGCTGCAAAAATGCACAAAACCATAAGAATTCCCATTCCAAGACCCAGAGCAGATGGCTTTTGGATTATTCCCTTCTCTTTTTCTGTCATATGTTTACATAATTGAGTTCATCATCTATATGAAGTCTTACATACATTTATTTTTATAAAGATATAAAATTATACAATCACCCCAATTAAAAGGCATGAACATTATTTTAATAATTGGAAGAAGATTTCATTGTACGAACATAGTGTAATTTCAAAACCATTTTTCTGTTGGCTGACACTTCATTTTTTACCATTTGCAATCATGCGATGGCTTCCTTGGGCACACATCTTTGTCCTCAGCTGGATGTACTCCCCTCAAATAAATTTCTAGGAGTGGACCTTCTGGGTCAAAATGGGTGAGTATTTGTCAGGCTCTTGATACATATTGCCAAATGACCTTCCAGAAAAATTGTGCCTGTTTACATGCCTACCAGTGGCATGGAAGGGTCAGATGTCAGAATCATGATTGCAATTATTGATAAAGATCCAGCTAGTTCCAGTTTTGCCAACAATATTAACACCACCAGCACGTCCACCAATAATAATAATAACAATAATGGTATGATAAATAAAATAGGTGATATGGTTTGGCTGTGTGTCTCCACCCAAATCTCATCTTGAATTATAATCACCAGGTGTCGCGTCGAGGGAGGGAGCTGTAAGCCCCACGTGTCGAAGGAGGGATGTGATTGGCTCATGGGGGCGGCTTCTCCCATGCTGGTCTCATGATAGTGAGTGAGTTCTCATGAGATCTGATGGTTTTAAACGTGGCAGTTTTTTCCTGTGCTCTCACTTCTCCCTCCTATCGCCTTGTGAAGATGTCTGCTTCTCCTTCTGTCATGATTGTAAGTTTCCTGAGGCCTCCCCAGCCATGCAGACCTGTTGTGAGTCAATTAAACCCCTTTTCTTTATCAATTACCCATTCTTGGCCAGTTGTTTATAGCAGTGTGAGAATGGACTAATACAATCGACTTCTTGGGAGCTTGTAATATTCTAGCTATGTTACTAAAAATTTCACACATTATTTCATTTAGTCCATCCAGTAACCTAGAGATTAGGTATTATTATAATTCCCCCATTTACAAAATAGGATAATAAGGTACAAGACGTTAAGCATCTTGCCTAATGACCACAGCCAATAAATGGTGGATCTTAGATTTGATGCCAGGCATCTGACTTCTTCAGGCATTGTTTACTGTTTTAGTATGGCGGAGATGACTAGTTGGATGTAATTCCACCTGAATGGCTAGCTTTACTGTGTACAGCTCACCAAAGATCTACCTTAAGGAAAAACATTGCTATACATTGCAAATAATAGCCAGGGCTCTGGTATTAATGTTTCCCAGTCTCTCCCTCCTAAGGACATTGTCACCCTCCCAGCCAGGTGTGTGGCAGAAGGAAACGACTCTCTCCGGATGCTATGAATTCCAAAGAATTCCCATTAACCATATTTCTAAGCCAGTTTGCTTTCTTTCAATGTGCACTTTCTGCAAAATGCCATCTGCACTTGTTTCCTGGGGAAACCATCTCTCTGAGGTGGGTAAGTTCTCATTGTGAAGATGGGGACTTGCCTAATGTTTGGCATTCCCTTTTTGGGGACACATACAGTGATTTCTGAACTGACTTGAAAGGCCATTAACTTGGTTTTTACTGCCTTTTCTGGCTTGCAAATTTAATGCCTGGCTCCCAACATGTGTGAATGGACAAACAGCATCAGCATCATCTGGGAACTTGCTAGAAATAAAAATTCTCAGTCTTTACCCTAGACTTACAGAACCAGCAACTCTGAGGGTAGGTTCCAGAAGTCTGTGAGTTTAAAAATCTTCCAGGTGATTCTGATCCGTGCTAAAGTTGGATCTACTGCTCTAAACCTTAGTTTCTTCCTTTATAAAATAATAGTAGTAGTAGCTGTAGCAGTAATAATAATATTGGCTTCACGGTTACAGGGGGAATTCCATGAGTAATTTGACTCCTTGGCACTGTGCTTGGCATACAGTAGGTGCTTAATAAGTGGTAGTTGGCATCACTATCTCTGAACTGTGAAGGTCGCTGTGCTTAACCTATGTAGTATTTATCAGCCCCGCATCCCACTCCATTCAGGGATGGCCCTTCTCCTGCCTGTGGGTCTGGTGGGACCGCTCTGCAGAATTTCTTATGCCCAGATCTTCTGTCATGGTGTGACAAAAGCATGGCCCATCAAATGCTTGCCTTCTGGGAATTTGCATCTTAAGGAGAGATCATCAAGGATGTAGAGTGATTAGAGTCCAGTCATTCCACGACCCTGCAGCCTAGTGCTTCTCAACCTTTAATCTGCTTAACGCTAACTGGAGGATCTTGTTCGAGGGCAGATTCTGACTCGGAAGGTCTGGGGTGGTTCTGAGAGAGAGTCTGCATTTCTGACGAGCTCTACTGGAGATGGTGATGCCAGTACTGCTGGTTTCTGGACTCACGGTGCAGTTGCATCCCGAGAGCAGTGAATCTCATTTTTCAACCTCACCTTAGAATCACCTAGGGGAGGTGTGAAATAAGACAGACCTGAGCCAGTTAAATCTTAGTTTCTTTCCTTTTTGCCTTGCCTTGCTTTGCCTTGCCCTGCCTTGCCCTGCCTTGCCCTGCCAGGGTCTCACTCTGTCATCTAGGCTGGAGTGCAGTGGTACAATCTCGGCTCACTGCAATCTCCACCTCCTGGGCTCAAGCTATCCTTTTGCCTCAGTCTCCTGAGTAGCTGGGGCTACAGGCATGCGCCACCACACGCAGCTAATTTTTGTATTTTTAGTACAGGCGAGGTTTTGCCATGTTTCCCAGGCTGGTCTTGAACTCACGGGCTCAAGTGATCTGCCTGCCTTGGCCTCCCACAGTGTTGGAATTACAGGCATAAGCCACCGTGCCCAGCTTAAATCTCAATTTCTGAGGGTGAGGGCCCAGCATCAGTGGTTTCTAAAAGTATCTTTGGTTGACTGTTGGCTGCAGTGAGGATTGAGATCCACCACCATACAAAGATGGTCCAACTGGAACCCCCTCAAGTCTGGGAACTCTATTCTTTCTCTGATCCTGTAAGCTCCCCGCTTTTTAATGTAAAGATTTGGTTCTGTTGGCTGGGCATGATGGCTCACGCCTGTAATCCCAGCACTTTGGGAGGCCAAGGTGGGCAGATCACGAGGTCAGGAGTTCGAGACCAGCCTGGCCAATATGGTGAAACTCCGTCTCTACTAAAAATACAAAAATTAGCTGGGCATGGTGGCGTGCGCCTGTACTCCCAGCTACTCAGGAGGCTGAGGGAGAAGAATTGCTTGAACCCAGGAGGCAGAGCTTGCAGTGAGCTGAGATCGTGCACTACACTCCAGCCTGGGTGACAGAGTGAGACTTTGTCTCAAAAAAAAAAAAAAAAAAAAAGATTTGGTTCTGTTGCTTGCAAACTAAGAACCTTAACTGATAGAGCCTCAGAAATGAGAAGAGAGTCAAGGTGAGTGTTCATTGCCTCTGGGCTCTCCAGTTGCAGATCCTCTTGCTTCTCTGTGCTTCTCTTTGGAATGACACCACAGAGACATTAAACCTTTTGGAGGGCCCGTATTGTAATTTCTGAACCAACTTGAAAAGCCATAAACTTGGTTTTTCCTGCCTTTTCTGGCTTGCAAATTTAATGCCTGGCTCCCAACATGTGTGAATGGACAAATAAAAGAGGAACTGTCCCTTCCTCTCTTTGCCCCCATCAAGGGCCACCTGAGAGACTGTATCTCTCTAGGATTGTTTAGCTCTTTCCTCAGTCCCAGGTCTGGATTTTGCGGGTGACAGCTTCACCAGTATGTGACAAGCCATGCCAGGTGACCAGAGTGTGAACCAGCCTGCTCACCTGTCAGGAGGTGGTAATGAAAACCGATGGACCTGGTGCGGTGGCTCAACACCTGTAATCCTAACACTTTGGGAGTCTGAGGTGGGAGGATCACGAGGTCAGGAGTTCAAGACCAGCCTGGCCAATATGGTGAGGGCCTGAAGTAGTGGGAACAGAGGGTGACTGAGGCAGAGTCAGCCTTAAAAGATCAGTCACTAAAAAGGACTTCAACTGCCTGCCTTTGGGGAGAGGGATTTGATGGGAGAAGGGCTGGGGTAAGACAGCTTTGTTTTCCATTTCAAGTCATTTGTATCATTTGCTTGTACTGCTTTGATAAAGAGAAATCTGAAATTCTAGAAAAAATTAGAAGTGAAGAAAAATTCCTTTATAGCCATGAGCAGAACCATTAACAATAGCAGCCGGGTATGGTGGCTTACGCCTGTAATCTCAGCACTTTGGGAGGCCGAGGTGGGTGGATCACCTGAGGTCAGGAGTTCAAGACCAGCCTGGCCAACATGGCAAAACCCCGTCTCTACTAAAAATGCAAAAATTGCCGGGCGTGGTGGTGGGTGCCTGTAATGCCAGCTACTCAGGAGACTGAGTATGGAGAAACACTTGAATCCAGGAGGTGGAGGTTGCAGTGAGCCGAGAGCGCTCCATTGTACTCCAGCCTGGGTGACAGGAGTGAAACTCTATCTCTAAACAAACAAACAAAAAGCAATAGCAATAGCAATAGTAATGATACTAACTTATATTGATGTGCTAGATTTTATCCATGTCACCTCATTCACCTTTAGTTCTCACTACAACCTTGGGTGACAAACTTGTGTTGGCTTTAGCACTTTACTGGATTTGACACTGAGCGTTCCCTATACCTGGAACCACTTTGGTCCTAGATAAACCAAAGAGGATGGCTGGTCACCCTACTACAGCCCCAGAGGCAGCTGCTATTAACCAATGCATGCTGCAGGGGAGGAAACTGAGACCCTGAGAACTTCTGTAACTCACATCATGGTCACATAGCTAGTTAGTGGTAGAAACAAGTTACATACCGACTCGGTGGTGGACACAATTAAGGGTCCCACAGCCAGTTAGTTGTAGAAACAGTTAAGAGTCACACAGCTAGTCAGTGGTTGACATAGTTAAGGGTTGTGCAGCTAGTCAGTGGTAGATACTGTTAGTTAAGGGTCACATAGGTAGTCAGTGGTGGACACAGTTAAGGGTCACACAGTTAGTGATAGATTTAAGGGTTACACAGCTAGTTAGTGGTAGATACAGTTAGTTAAGGGTTACACAGCTAGTTAGTGGTAGACACAATTAAGGGTCACACAGCTAGTCAATGGTAGACAGTTAAAAGACACACGGATAGTTTAAGACACATGGATAGTTTAGTGGTAGATACAGTTAGTTAAGGGCCACACATCTAGTCAGTGGCAGGTATATTTAGTTAAAGGTCACAAAGCTAGTCAGTGGTAGGTACAGTTAGTTAAGGGTCACAAAGCTAGTCAGTGGTAGGTACAGTTAGTTAGGGGTTACACAGCTAGTCAGTGGCAGACAGTTAAGGGTCACAAGACTAGTCAATGGTAGACACAATTAAAAGACACATGGATAGTTTAGTGGTTGATACAGTTAGTGAAGGGTCACACGGCTAGTCAGTGGTAGGTATAGTTAGTTAAGGGTCACACGGCTAGTCAGTGGTAGGTGTAGTTAGTTAAGGGTCACACAGCTAGTCAGTGGTAGGTATAGTTAGTTAAGGGTCACATGGCTAGTCAGTGGTAGGTATAGTTAGTTAAGGGTCACACGGCTAGTCAGTGGTAGGTATAGTTAGTTAAGGGTCACACGGCTAGTCAGTGGTAGGTATAGTTAGTTAAGGGTCACACGGCTAGTCAGTGGTAGGTATAGTTAGTTAAGGGTCACACGGCTAGTCAGTGGTAGGTATAGTTAGTTAAGGGTCACACGGCTAGTCAGTGGTAGGTACAGTTAGTTAAGGGTCACACGGCTAGTCAGTGGTAGGTACAGTTAGTTAAGGGTCACACGGCTAGTCAGTGGTAGGTATAGTTAGTTAAGGGTCACACGGCTAGTCAGTGGTAGGTACAGTTAGTTAAGGGTCACACAGCTAGTCAGTGGTAGATACAGTTGGTGAGCCATCTCATCACTCGTTTAGTAGTAGAGCTTGGATTGGAACCAGGTAGGGCTCTGTCTGTTACATCACGTCACATGGAGTCTCAGAGCTGAAAGGACTTTAGGGTCGCAGTGTCTGATCCCCTTGTTTGTAGATGGGGAAACTTGCCTGAGTGGCGGAATGCCCTACCCAAGGTCACATGGTGAGTTTTGGGCTTCTAAGAGACCACTGGAGGAAGTCAGGGAGACATGCCCTGGCAGGGACCCGTCGGGAGGCCTGCCAATTGGCTTTGAGAGGAGCGCATCTTGCATCTCCCAGGAAGGATTGGCAGAGAGAGGGCGGGCGTCTCGGGCCAGGGGCTGGTGCCCAGGGCTGGGGCTGAGGGGAGGGGGAGGCTGCTTCTCTTTGTAATTTACATACACAGCAGCAACAGCCTGGGGGAAAACAACCCAAACAAACTCTCAAAGGATGTTTTGGACTTAATCCCGGGATCGGAAGCAGCTCGGTAAGATAAATAAGATAAAGTTGGTGTGCCTCTTAAGGTTGAACATCATATCACTTTTGCATTTGAAATATTCATGAGGGGAAGGGAGGTATGAGAAACAGCTACAGAAACATATTCTGCTTTGAAAAGGCAGAATTCAAAGGCATGAAAAATGAATCAGGGGAAATTAATGTCGAGGTTGGGAGGGGGGTGGGCTGGTGGGGGGACAATTATTGCCCAGAAGGAATAAGGAAAGAGATGTGGAGGAGATGTTTCAGACTGGGCTGTGATCAGAATTCTGTATCCTGCCTGGAATATTTGAAATGTCAATTGTCTCATATATCATTTGAAATCAACACTTGGTCGCAAAATGGATGATTCTAGCAAGGATTAAAAAGCAGGGTGGGCTGGGGGATATGGGATGGGGAGGGTGGATTGGGGTGGGGCAGGGAGATGGAAAAAGATGGGTAAAGTGAACTAAGTCCTATAAATTGTGGACAAATTACTGATCACTCAAAGAGGGCTCTGGAGGAGTAAGATGCAAAGAAATGGGAATTTCTTGTGATTTCTTGCAAGTCTCTCAGTCTTGGTTTCTCCCTTTATAAAGCCAGGAGGTTGGGCTGGATGTTCTCCTAGATTGTCTCACTTTGCATTGTGGAGGGGGTGGGGCTCTGATTTGGAGATGTACTTGGAAATTGAGGGTTCCTTAAGGCAAGATGGTCAAGGGTATTGACGAACAGTAGGAATACAGACATGATGCTTGTGGTTAACGGTGGCTCTCAGCAGAGCCCTGCAAGTCTACACCGTGTTAGGGAGGCCAGTGGGGTTTGGCCCCCTTTAAAAGCAAGCCCTTAGACTGTGGACTGGTGCGGTCATTCTAGAGAGATCTGATACTAAAGCAAATGAAGGCTGCATATTCTCTGTGGTCCCAGACCAGCAGGATCAGCATCACCTGGGAGCTTGTTAGAAATGGAAATTCTCGAGTCTCCTTCCAGACTTCTTGAGTCAAAATCTGCCTTTTAACAAGATCCCTGGGTGAGTCATGTGCATATTAAAGACTGAGCAGCAGCAATTCCCCTCCTGGATTTATACCCCAGAGAAAGTTTCACCCAAGGATGTTCAAGGAGGTGGGTTTGTGGTAGCGGGGTATTGGAAGCCACTGCTGTGTGCATCAGAAGGGGATAGATAAGCAAAGCAGGACAGATACTCACTGTAGGATATGACTGCGGTAGTTAGAAAAACAGGTCTGATCTTCACATGCCAGTATGGACGGATCTTTTATTGATTTTATTTATTTACTTATTTTGAGATGGAGTCTCACTCTGTTGCCCAGGCTGGGGTGCAATGGTGCAATCTCGGCTCACTGCAACCTCCGCCTCCTGGGTTCCAGCAATTCTCCTGCCTCAGCCTCCCGAGTAGCTGGGATTACAGGTGCCCGCCACCATACCTGGCTAATGTTGTATTTTTAGTAGAGACAGGGTTTCACCATATTGGCCAGGCTGGTCTCGAACTCCTGACCACAGGTGATCCGCCCACCTTAGCCTCCCAAAGTGCTGGGATTACATGCGTGAGCCACTGTGCCCGGCCTGGATGGATCTTAAAAACAAAGCACAAGGGGAAAAAACGTGAGCAACAGAATCAATTTATAGCAAGTGTCTTTGTTTGTGCTGCTATAAAGGAACACCTGAGGCTGGATAATTTACAAAGAAAAAAAGTTTATTTGGCTCATGATTCTGCAAGAATCATGGCACCAACATCTGCTTCTGATGAGGGCTTCAGGAAGCTTCCACTCATGGCAGAAGTGAAGAGGAACTGGTGTGTGTAGATCACATGGTAAGATAGAGAGAGAGAGAGAGGGAGAGAAGAGGGGTATGAGGAAGGAGGAGAGAAGGAAGAAGGAGACAGGGAAGAATAGGAGACAGAGGAGGGTTCCAGGTTATTTTTAACTATCAGTTCTCAGCCGGATGCAGTGGCTTATGCCTGTAATCCCAGCACTTTGGGAGGCCGAAGTGGGTGGATCACTTGAGGTCAGGAGTTCGAGAGCAGCCTGGCCAACATGTCGAAACCCTCTCTGTACTAAAAATACAAACATTAGCTGGGCATGGTGGCTCTTGCCTGTAACTCCAGCTACTTGGGAGGCTGAGGTGGGAGAATTACTTGAACCCAGGAGGTGGAGGTTGCAATGAGCCGAGATCTTGCCATTGCACTCCAGCCTGGCTGACAGAGCGAGACTGTGTCCCAAAATAAATAAATAAATAAATAAATAAATAAATAAATGAATAGAAAAAAATAAAAACACAAAAATTAGCTGGATGTAGTGGCAGGTGCCTGTAATCCCAGCTACTCGGGAGGCTGAGGCAGGAGAACCTCTTGAATCCAGGAGGCAGAGGTTGCAGTGAGCTGAGATCGTGCCACTGCACTCCAGTCTGGGCAACAGAGCGAGATTCCAGCTTGAAACACACACACATGCACACACAATCAGTTCTTGCAGGAACTAAGAGTGGGAAATCACTCACTCTTGAGAGAATGGCACCCAGCCATTCCTGACGCATCTGCCCCCACGACCAAAACACCTCCCACCAGGCCCTACCTCCAACACTGGGGATCACATTTCAACATGAGACTTGGCAGGGGCCAAAACAAACCATATCTAGACCATAGTATGACACAATTTTTACTGGTTAAAAATGTATTTGTACACAAGACAGTATGCTTAAAACTACAAGAGGGCAGGGATTTCTGTCTATTTTGTTCACCGCTGTCTTCATGCCACATTCTGAACACTCAATATTTGATGAGCAAATGCACTTCACAAGAATGCGTACACTTTCAAGAGAAGAGGAATACCTCAGCTGAGGGGGTTTTGCACTGCACCGTGGTGCCATGCCAGAAACTCAGGAGTAATTCATTCCACTTTCAGCACCTGGGGTGAAATAGAAGCCCAATCTTGTGTGAGAGGTGAGGGGGAGGGTGGCCGGGCTGGCCTCCGTTTGCAGAGCTCGTTCCACTTCACAGTGGCTTGGCTGCCCTGCCCTTGGTCACTCCAAGGTCCTGCTTGCTCAGCTCTTGGCTTGCCACCTTCCTGCTCCATCTCTAAGGCTTTATTGGCTGTTCCTGTAGAAACAGACTCTCCAAGTCATGGCTTTTTCTCAGCATTTTGCATGTACCACCTCCCTTATCCTCACAACACTGCCTACAACACTGGTTCTCAACTGGGGACACTTCTATCCCCATAAGGGACATTTGGCAATGTCTGGAGACATTTTTGATTGTCACAACTAGGGTATACTGTGCTACTGTCATCCAGTATGTAGAGGCCATGGATGCTGCTAAACATCCTACAAGGCACAGGGCTGTCCCCAGGCTCCCCTGTAAAGAATGATCAAGTCCAAAATGTCAGTGGTATTGAGGCTGACCTAGGGTAGGGGGCTCTAATATCTCTATTTTATATGTGAGGAAACGGAAGCATGGTGAGGTTGGATAATCCTGTGTGAGGTCCTGCAGCTGGTAGGCAATGGAGGTGGGGTATAGACCAAGTGAGTCTGGCTCTAGAGTCCTTGCTTTTAACCACCATACATGATTGCTTCTCAGAAGTGGAAAATGCTGAGACAGGCACAGCTTTTTATACCTTCACTCACTCATGTTACGGCGAGGGTGACCAGCTATCTTGGTTTGCCCAGGCCTGAGTGGCTTCCCAGAGTGTGGGACTTGCAGTGCTCAAGCCAGGATGGATAGTCACCCTAGTAACCTCCAGACTCTGTACACATCTGTGTCTGTGATCTGATTGTTACATTCAGTCTGTTGAGTTCATATTACTGATGTAAGAGTTAAGAAGAAATTATTTAGGCAGATAGTGAGGGTAAGGAAGTCCTCAGTAAGGTTTTCCTTTTAATGAAAAGCAGTCCCCAAATCATTTTTCTTTTCTAACAGAGAGCATCCTGTAAAATCAAGCTGCAGACATAGGCAAGCAAGCTGGAAGCTTGCACGGGTGAATGCCGGCAGCTCCGCCCATAAGAAAAAGCTAGCTGGGGCTAGGCACGTCCAACACGGCAGCTCCATCTTCCCTTGTCTTTGCCAGCCATGTGTACAGTAAGGAGCAGGCAACAAGGAGCCAGCCAGGCAAAGACGCCATTTGCATAATAACACTAGGGTGGGGCGGCCAACTTCCCCATGCGCTATGTAAATGTCACACCTGGTGCAACCAATCTTTGGGCCCTAGTAAATCAGGCACCGCCTCCTCAACCCTGTAAAATCTGGTGCACTCTGACTTGGGCCAGAAGTCCCACTGGGTGCCTCCCTCTCTTGGAAGAGAGATAGTGTTCTCCTTTCTCATTCTTTTGCCTATTAAACCTCTGCTTTTAAACTCACTCCTTGTGTGTGTCTGTGTCCTTAATGTTTTTGGTATGAGGCAACGAATCTCGGGTATTACCCCCGAGAGAATGACGCTGCTTCACTCTGTGCTAATCACAATCGACACAGGGGCCGAATCCCAGTCTCAAGTTCACCTACGATGACTTTATCATCCACATGGCTCAAAGCTGTGGTCAAGTTTCCTCCTGTTTTGAAAATATGTGCTATGCTCCAGTTAAGTCAGCACAGCTCTAGGTAGATCAAAATTCATCTTTGGAGGATTTCTGAAATTCACTTGAGGAGTAGATCAGTTGGGGATGGTGTGATGGAGGAAAAAGAAAATCCCAAGGTTTGATGGCAAGGTTAGAGTGACCTTCTGACCTTGAGCAAATGGCTTAAGCTGTCTGGGCCTTGATGTCCTTGTTCATAAAATGAGTCTGTAATAAAAGCCACGATGATGAGCATCAGGCACTGTGCTGAGTGCTGAGTGTCTGCCATCTAAGGGGTTTTCTGGTTATCTCATTTAATCATCACAACCACAGGAGGGGAAGCTCCTGGGGTTAAGTGTCTCGCCCAGGGTTGCAGCTGGTGGGGGATAGTCTGGTTGCAAACCCAGAGACCACACTTTTAACTGCTATGGAATGTTGTCTCCCATGGCTGTTTCTGAGGAGACAGAAAAACATGCCAATTAGGGCCGAAAAACATGCCAATTAGGGCCAAAAAACAGGAGGTGGCCTCAAGGGCAGTGCATTAAGAGTGTTTGCAAAGGCGTGGGTGTTTCTCCACCCCCGAGTCGCTGCTGACTTCCCGACACCTACACGCAGGGTCACCCTGCAGCTTCTGAGCACCTGGCCGGCTCCCCTCAGCAATGTGTGTTTGATGTTATCAGTGGGTTTGAGGCACGGCTGAGGCCCCAGGAATCTTTCTCTTTCATGGAGAAGCCAAGCTCACATCTCCCAGTGGCAGCTGGTGCTGGCGTCTGGCTGGAGTTGCAGGGACTGTGTCAGCTATAGCAGTTCCTGCGACTGTATTCACCTACTGAAGGTCCTTGATCTATTGCTGGGGTTTGCCAAGGGTCTCAGGGGTCTGCTGCAGAGCAGAGAGACTGATTATTATTTTTTAAATCTCCAGCTGACACCCTTGTTCTCACGTTAATCACTTTGAGAATAAAAATGGCTACCAATAATTGAGCACTTACTACGTGCCAGGCACAGGCACATCCTCTGCCTCTCCTCTGGGGCTGCTGGCTCTCCTTATCCTTTTTATTTTTGCTTTTTTCCCCACAGCTAGTAACTGTGTTCTAAACACCAAGAAGAGGGCCTGGCAAATGTGGTTACTCAATAAACATTTATTGAATGAATGGGTGTGAGCGAGTGTGTTAGGCTCCCTGCTAAGCCCATTACGTGTATTATTTTACTCAACACTCACAGTAATCCTATGAGATAAGCGTCATCTTTATCTCCATGTTACAAAGGAGAAAATGTGCTCAGAGATGTCAAGTAATTTCCCCCAAAATGCACAGCTTGTGTCAGTGCAAGAATGCAAATTTAGCAGTCTCCAAATTCTACCCCATTTACTATCTCCCAAATAGATATGTATAAATATCCCACATATGGAGATACATTTTAAGGATTTATACATATCTATTTCTATGTCACACGGCCACACATATGTATCCTATATAACATGCACATGTATAGTATGTGCACATATTCACGTGTAAATGTATCAGTTACCTGTAGCTGTGTAACAAGTAACACCACCCTCGTGGTTATAAAAATAAGCACTTATTTCTTGCTCACAGGTCTGTGGTTTAGCTGGAGAGATTCTGCTTTAGGCTGTGGGTTGAGTTCAAGTCTGATTCTTACATTTATTTCTGAGGTCCAGATTGGAGAAGCAGTGGTACCTGGTGAAGGTTGGCAGCTTCCAGAGAGGAGTGAGCAGAAATACTCAATGCCTTTTAAGGCCTAAGCTGGGAACTGGTGCACCGTCAACTCTGCTCATGTTCCATTGGCCAAAACAAACCCATCACTAACAGGGCAGAGGATTCTGTTCTTCCCATGGTGAAGGGAATGAGAGGGAAGTAAATATTTGTTAAACAGGAAAACATACCACTATCATATTTTAATTATATATGGATGTATTTGTATTTTATCTTTTTTTTTTTTGAGATGGAGTTTCACACTTGTCACCCAGGCTGGAGTGCAATGGCACGTTCACGGCTCACTGCAACCTCTGTCTCCTGGGTTCAAGCAATTCTCCTGCCTCAGCCTCCAGAGTAGCTGGGATTACAGGCACCTGCCACCATACCCAGCTTTTTTTTTTTTTTTTTTTTGTATTTTTTTTTTACTAGAGATGAGGTTTCACCATGTTGGCCAGGCTGGTCTTGAACTCCTGACCTCAGGTGATCCACCTGCCTCTGCCTCCCAAAGTGCTGGGATTACAGGCATAAGCCACGGCGCCCAGCCTACATTTATCTTTTTCACCCATGACCCCAGCTTCAGTGAGGAGTTCTGTTACTTTGTACTTTTACTGGGCATTCGTTTCCTTGTTTGGAAAATATTGACTATAATTAATAAAAGTGTTTGTATTCTTGCAAATTGCTAAGAGAGTAAATTTGAAGCGTCCCCACCACTTGTTAATTAGCTTGATTTCACCAGTCCGCAATGTATACATATTTCAAAACATCAGGTTGTACACAATAGACAATTTTTGTTTGTCAATTCAAAAAATAATAAGTAAAGGAAAAGAAAAATGTAAGATACTTTAAAAAATGACTGGCTTGTGTTGAGAAGTAACTTTTACTATTTATTTGTTTTTTTGTTTGTTTGTTGGTTGGTTTTTTTTTTTTTTTGAGACGGAGTTTCGCTCTTGTTGTCCAGGCTGGAGTGCAGTGGCATGATCTTGGCTTACTGCAATTTCTGTCTCCCGGGGTTCAAGCAATTCTCCTGTCTCAGCCTCCTGAGTAGCTGGCATTACAGATGCCCACCACCATACCTGGCTAATTTTTTGTATTTTTAGTAGAGACAGGGTTTTGCCACTTTGGCCAGACTGGTCTCAGACTCCTGGCCTCAGGTGATCCACCTGCCTTGGCCTCCCAAAGTGCTGGGATTACAGGCATGAGCCACCGTGCCCAGCCTAACTTTTACTATTTATTTGAGTTAAGCCAACACACACTTGAGTTCCCCACATGTCATAGAGTGATGTGGACAAGCCCTTGAAATCTGGCTTTCTTGATTACCTGGTTGACCTTGTAGATGCCTCTCTGAGCCTCAGATATGTTCTCTGTGAAACGGGCATGAAACCAGTACCCACTTTGTAGAGCACTGTGAGGATTAAGTGAGAGGATACATGCAAAAGTTTACCACAGTGCCTGGCTCCAGAAGCCACTCAATATGTATTAGCTGTTGTTATTAATATTGATACTATTCTTACAACAAAAACAGCACAAATGTTCTAATGATCAATTATCCTAGCCTGTCGTCTGCTGTTCCCCAGCCCATGTTTCTCGGACCCTGTCTGTGTGTGATTTGTGATCCGACTCTCTCTACACTTTGTGTTGGGGTTTGATTTTTCCTGCTTTGGCTCAAGACCCCCTTCCTACAGAAATGTTTGGACCCATCTTACAGACTTATGCCTCCTTGGCTGTCCTGCCTGGTCAGCCCCTTGGAACACAGGGCTGGCCCTAAGTTTGTCCTCCCATCCCAGCAAAATGGTTCACGGGCATTGCACGTTGATTGTGGAATTTCAACAATAGCACGGGTGGTGGGAGAACCTTCGGACGTCCACAGACAGCAGCCTGGATGTATATGAGATGGGGGTGGTGTTCTTTCCATCTGGAGTCCTCCGGGAGCTGTCAAGCCTGGAATCTTTGCAATTTAGGCACTCTGTTTGTAGTGGTTTCAAGAAAACCCATTCTGCCTACAAATGCGGTGACCTTTAATTTTTTTTTCTCAGATTTTTCCAAGATGCACATTGACTCTTCCTGTCAATGTGGAAGGCTCTAATGCCGCCTGGGGCATTTAGATTGCATTTGCCAATCGCTGACTGCTGTAGCCAATTTGTTCCTGATCTCAAGGTCGATTTTGAATAACTTTAGCTGGGCTAAGTCTCTTGCATTGAATAACTGGGAAATAACCTATTAAGGTAGCGGGTGGGCGGGGGCAGGAGGGGGCAGGGGGCTGTTTCTATTTTGTAGAAGTTCTTTGATTTTGGATAAATGAGAAGGCTTCTAGCTCTGCCAGTCATGGACTATGTGGCCTTGAACAAGGGAGGGAAAGAAAGAAACACATACCAAGTACCTAGCATATGCTAGACACAGTGCTGGGCACTTCACACATGCCAGCTGCTTAATCTACTCTGCGAGGTGAACATCGTGATCTCCATGTTACAGATAAAGAAACAGAGTCCCGGCAACTTGCAGGGTTGAGCTTGGATCTGTCTAAAGCCCCTCCTCTCCCCTTTTTTTTGTTTGTTTGAGACGGAGTCTTGCTATGTTGCCCAGGCTGGTGTGCAACAGCACAATGATCTTGGCTCACTGCAACCTCCGCCTGCCAGGTTCAAGCAATTCTCCTGCCTCAGCCTCCCGAGCAGCTTGGGATTACAGGCACGTGCCACCATGCCCAGCTAATTTTTTATATTTTTTGTATAGACGAGGTTTCACCATGCTGGCCAGGCTGGTCTCCAACTCCTGACCTCGTGATCCGCCCGCCTCGGCCTCCCAAAGTGCTGGGATTACAGGCGTGAGCCACGCGTCCGGCCTAAAGCCCATGTTTTTTTCACTCTCTCTTTCTCCCGAAGGCCAAGGCTGGAAAGCCTGTCTCCTTGATGATGCTCTTTTTAAACTACCCTTATGAGTGTATTTCAGCAACCTCCCCCGACCCGAATTACAGTACCACAGGCTGCGTCCTAATGCTGTGCCCTCTCCTGATATGGTCTGGCTGTATCCCCATCCAGACTCACCTTGAATTGTAATAATCCCCACGTGTCAAGGGCGGGGCCATGTGGAGATAATTAAAACATGGGGGCAGTTTCCGCATCCTGTTCTCATGGTAGTGAGTAAGTCTCACGAGATCTGATGGTTTTATAAATGGGAGTTCCCCTGCGCAAGCTCTCTTACCTGCCGCTGTGTAGCGTGTGACGTCGCTGTTCTTTGGCCTTCCACCATGATTGTGAGACCTCCTCAGCCATGTGGAACTGTGAGTCCATTCAACGTCTTTCTTTTGTAAATTACTCAGTCTTGGGTAGGTCTTTATTAGCAGCGTGAGAACAAATACACCTCCTGTCATCTTCTCTCCTTGGATTCACTCCTGTAGTCTGAGATGTCTGGTTCACCTTGTTGCCCCAGCAGTGGGCTCATGCCGGCAGGGGTTGGCATCAGCAACTGTTCTTTGATCCCATGACTCTGATTTTGAGATGAGCCTGGTGCAGCTTGGTGGTTTCACGTGGGGCCCTTTGGAAGGAGAAAACCTGGTCCGAATCCCTGCAAGTTGTGTGACGGGTTGGGTTCCTTGGAAGCCCGAGAATGAGATTTGGGTAGGTGCGGTTTATTCAAGGTGGAGGTTCTCAGGAGAAGGAAAGTGAGGGAAGGAGGATGATGGGGGAGGGGACAGAGCCAAGCAAGAATGGGCTCTCAGGCTAAGGCTAGCCTTGATCTCACGTGGATCTCTGGAGTGTATTCTGCCTTGAAGCAGGAGGACTGGACTTTTGCGTGACTCCTCTCGCCTCATATCGCTTAGTCATTGGCCAGTTCAACATGTGAGAGCATAACTCCCTGGGTGAAATGGCTTTTGCTAGCTAAGGAATTCTCCGGAGAAAGGATTGGTATAAGCCATTAGGCACAGATCAGCAAAGGCTGAATGATGAATGGTTTACTGGCAATGAGGATCTGGGTGAAGCACCAGGAACAGCTGTGACGTTGTGCAACTGCTCTGCCTCAGTTTTCCTCATCTGTAAAATGGGGATGTTGATAAAATCCATCTCTGAACGTTGATGCAAGGGTTAGATGAGATACTTGCATTTATGTTACTGATAATGTGCCTGTCACTGGCCAGGTGCAAAGCGAGGGCTCAACGAAAGCATAAGCTATTATTATTATTATTATTGTTATTACTGGCAGTTTTGGGTCCATAGCAACAAGCACATATAAACAATGGTCACTTCTTCTCTAGTTTAATTCTTATAACTCTTCTGAGATAAGTTCTACTTCTACCCTGTTTTACAGACATGGAAACTGAGGCACAGTGAGGTGAAGCACTTTGAGCTCACATGATGGGGCTGAGATTCCAATTTAGGGAGTCCAGTCCCAGAGCCCCCAAGTGAGTGCTGGTTTGGGACTGTCTCTTCTGATTATGACAAATCTTTTTTTTGAGATCACTCTCAGTTCCTTGAATGTATCCATCTTCTCTGTTGTTTCTGGGTCTTTGTATATCCTATTCTCTGTGCTGGCAACAGCTTTTCCCCTTTAACCTGATTTGCCCTGGTTCATCCCTTGAGACTGAGCTCAGCTCATATTTGGCCTTTTTTTTTTTTGAGACAAGGTCTCACTCTGTCACCCAGGCTGGAGTGCAGTGGTGCAATCGTGACTCACTGCAGCCTCAACCTCCCAGGCTCAAGTGATCCTCCCACCTCAGCCTCCTGAGTAGCTGGGACTACAGTTGCATGCTACCATGCCCAGCTAACTTTTGTACTTTTTGTAGAGATGAGGTTTCGCCATATTACCCAGGCTGGCCTTGAACTCTCAGGATCAAGTGATCTGCCTGCCTCAACCTCCCAAAGTGCTGGGATTACAGGTATGAGCCACGGCGCTTGGCCCATGTTTGGCCTTTTCCAGGAAGCCCTCCAGGTTGCTTCCTTCCACAGCCCCTTGTCTGTTCCCCAAAGTGTCTGTTAGGATGTATTACACTTGCCTAGTCACTTGTCTGCCTCTCCCACTAGTCTATGGCTCCAAAGAATTGAATATTTTGCCCGTCTCTATCATTGTCACCCCTGCAAGTAGCATTTGTCTGGCACATAGTAGGTACTCAGTAAATGTTTATTTTGTGGCTGAATGAGCATTCCAGATTCAGAACCGGAAACATTGGAGGCTTACAAAAGTTCCTGTTGAGTTGAATTAATTCATTTTGAAATGACATGGACTAAGTTCTTTCTGGGAAGGTTTCCTAACTAAATCCGTGGGCATGGTGGACTGGAGCATTCCAGAACCAGTGCAAAGAGTCCCCTGTCCATAGGTATGAGATGAAGGCTCAGGGACTTAAAATACACTTCTACTGTGGAAAGTTCTTCAGAGACCCTTCTGGCATTTTCTTTAATTGATGCTCGGCTAATTTATTTTATTATTTTATTTTTATTTTTAATTTAAAAAAAATTTTTTTTGAGACGGAGTCTTGCTCTGTCACTCAGGCTGGAGTGCAGTGGCGTGATCTCGGCTCACTGCAACCTCTGCCTCCCAGGTTCAAGCAATTCTCTGCCTCAGCCTCCCAAGTAGCTGGGATTATAGGCAAGTGCCACCATGCCCAGCTAATTTTTGTATTTTTAGTAGAGATGGGGTTTCACCATCTTGGCCAGGCTGGTCTTGAATTCCTGACCTCGTGATCTGCCTGTCTCGACCTCCCAAAGTGCTGGGATTACAGGCGTGAGCCATGGCGCCCAGCCATTTTTATTTTTATTTTTTTGAGATGAAATGTCACTGTCACCTAGGCTGGAGTACAGTTGCGAAATTTCGGCTCACTGCAGCCCCCACCTCCTCGGTTCAAACGATTCTCCTGCCTCAGCCTCCCAAATAGCTGGAACTACAGGCACACAGCCACACACCACCACACCTGGCTAATTTTTGTATTTTTGGTAGAGACGGGGTTTCACCATGTTGCCCAGGCTAGTTTTGAACTCCTGACCTCAGGTGATCTGCCCGCCTTGGCCTCTCAAAGTGCTGGGATTACAGGCATGAGCCACCACGCCCAGCCCAGTTAATTTATTTTATGTAATGAATGTATTTCTTTTCATTAGGAAAGTATGAGAATCACATTGCTGAAAATGTGGGAAACCTAGAAAAGTAGAGAAACCCACCCACTATCATTTGGTAGGTAAATTTCTTCAGATTTTTCTCCTCCCATATATGTTTTTCTCTTTCTTTATTAAACATACTTATGACCATACTATTAATATAGTTTAGTATCCTGCTACTTTTTTTCCGTTTAGCAAAATGAGATTTTTCCAGGTTTAATTACATAGTTTTGAAAATAACCATCATCATTTTGTTCTTATTTTTTTCCCTTTTGAATTTAAAAAAAAATCAAAGTAATATGAACACATCGTACAAAGTTAAAGTACAGAGGAGCTGCTAATGAAAGCAGCGGTTCCTGGCCCCTTCTCTCCTCTCTCCCCTCCTTAAGTCTTATTTCCCGGAGGCAAGTGCTTGAAATGTTGTTTCCATTTTTAGGTCTTCGGGTATTTATCTCTGTAACTCCAAATAAGATGCTTATGCGGCTCTTTCTTGATTTATCAATTTAAGACATTTTCTATTGACTCTGTGCCATAGGAGATGAGGATTCAGCTTATTGACATGGTTCCTTCCCACTTTTTGTCCTTCCCCAGTTTTTATTTGAAAAAAAGTCAGACATGCACATGGAAAATGATGACCAGAGGATGAAGGAGCCCCTCCTACTCTAATGCTTCAGTCTTCCGCCCACCCCTTCTCCCAGTTTCTTGTGTATCTGTGGCAGGTCAAAGATGAGTGCAAACTGTTTGATACCCCATGCATTCAGAAATGGGGTCTATTTCCCTTTTCCTGAGCCTGGGCTGGCCTGTGACTGCTTTGACGAATAGATTGCCATAGAAGTGACACCATGATGGTTCTGGTCCTGGCATTTAAGGGATCATGCAGTTTCTGCCTTACACCTCTTGGAAGTCTTGGTTTTAAACCCCTGAGCCACTGTGTAAGAAATCTGAGGGCTTTTGCTGGAGGGAAACCTGGAGAGACTCTGAGATGACATGGAAAGGGAGAGAAGTTGCTCTGAGCCCAGCTTCCATCCTGTCCCACTGATATGGTTTGGCTGTGTCCCCATCCAAATCTCATCTTGAATTCTCACATGTTGTGAGAGGGACCCGGTGGGAGGTAATTGAATCATGGGGGTGGGTCTTTCTCATGCTATTCTCATGAGAGTAAGTCTCATGAGATCTGATGGTTTTATAACAGGGAGTTTCCCTGCACAAGCTCTCTTTTTGCCCGCTGCCATCCATGTAAGATGTGACTTGCTCCTCCTTGCCTTCCACCATGATTGCGAGGCTCCCCAGCCATGTGGAACTCTGAGTCCATTAAACCTCTTTCCTGTAAAAATGACCCAGTCTCAGGTGTGTCTTTATTAAGAGCATGAAAATGGACTAATACACCCACCAAGGTGCCTGGCACATCACTAAAACTGCATTAGACCCTTCAGAGCAGCCCCGAAGCCCTCTGAATACTACTGAGTGACCTTAGATGATACTGTGTGAGCAGAAGAACTGCCCAGCTGGGTCCTGCTTGAATTCCTGACCCTCAAAATCATGATCTATAATAAAAACAGTTGCAGCTTTAAGCCATAATGTTTGGGGATTAACTTGAATGGCATCCTTCAGGAGATACCCCATGTGTCATAGGTTTTGGGGATGGAGGTTATCTTAGCCTACCAACAGTGCCTGATACAAATATGCAAATGTTTCATTGGGTCATGCAATCTCAAGAAAGCAGGGATAAGGGAAAGAGAGAAAGAGGAAGAGCAAAACCAAAGAAGTGCATATTGCCTAGTGGAGTTGCAGTTTCCCAGAAACACAAGCATGGGATAACTCTGGAGTCAGTCATCTGCCAGCTCCTGCTGTTTCCTGTCTCTTATTGGTCAAAGCTTGCTCCACTCTGCACTTCTGAGTAATGGCCCTCAGCCCCTCCTAGCAGCTTCTGGGGGATCCAGGACCTCTGGGAGCTGATAGGTGTGATAGAGGCCAGCCCTTACCCCCACCCAGGGTAGGCTGAGTCACTTTTATTTTATTGTAAAATTGATATTTATTTACTTATTATTTTAAGGTAATTTTTTTTGAGACAGGATCTTGCTCTGTTGCCCAGGCTGGAGTACAGTGGCACAGTCATAGCTCACTGCAACCTCAAACTACTGGGCTCATGTGATCCTCCTGCCTCAGCCTCTTGAGTACCTTCTTCCACCTTCTTCTGACTGCTTTTTCCAGCCAAGCTGGCAGCCAATTGGATGGTGCCTACCCAGATTGTGGGCGGGTCTTCCTGACAGTATGTCCTCCTTTTCCAGGGCACTGACTCAAATGTTAATTTCTTCTGGCAACACTCAGAGATGCCCAGAATCAATACTTTGCATCCTTCAATCCAATCAAGTTGACAATTAATATTAACCATCACACAGCCCAAATGGACTAAGACAATATTAACTACCAATAGTTAAATTCAGGTCTATGATGACAAAGATTTTGAGTGTAGATAGCTATGTGACATATTGATTTCAGATCCTTTGGATATATACCTAGATGTGGGGTTGCTGGATCATATGATAATTTTATTTTTAGGTTTTTGAGAAACCTCCATGTGGCTTTCCATAATGCCTGTAAAGTTTACATGCCCACCAACAGTATATTATGTATATTTCAAAATTGCAAGAGAGTACCTTTCCTATGCTGTCACCACAAAAAATGGTATTTGATGTAATGCCTATGTTATTTAGTTTGATTTTAAGCATTCTACATTTTATACATATAGCATAATGTCACTCTTTACCCCATAAATATATACAATTATAATTAGCTAATCAATAATAAAATAAATTTTTAAATAAGATTTCTTTAAAATTAAAGAAGGATTTCTTTTAAAAAGAAAGATTTTGAGGAATTTTCTCCTCTAGGTACATCAGAATATGCAAGAAGCATTAGTGTTACTTAAGATTATCAATTCAAGTTTTCGTCCATGTTCAGTTAAATTTGCATGTTTACTTAAATCTTATTTGTGGAAAGAAATAGATCAATATAGAAAAATTAAACTGTTTATTTTGTTAAATATATCTCTTAGTATGTAAGACTTGTATCATATCTGTACAATTTGATTCAGATTACCCGAATAGAACATGGGTTGTGATGAAAATTTATAAAATGGACTTATTACCCTTGGTTTCTTATAGAAATGAGGTTTCCTACCAACAAGCTTAAAAACTGAACAGGAAAACCCCATGCATTATGTAACAAAAGCACCTAGATAGTTATGCTAAGGCCAACAGAGCTTGAGAGTAAAATAAAATTTTACTCTATAATAACATAAATTTTTAATAGCACTTTTTCATATTTTAGGTGAAAATATGATGCATTTTTAAAAAGAAGTTGCTATAAGGAAATATCAATGATAGGCTATGACACAATAAAATGCTAGCAATATCCGAAATGGGTATAAAATTAACACAATGCATTTTACTGCAGACATGGGCTATGTAAGACATGATGTTCTATTTCCCACTTTACTGTGTTGGGCAAGGCACAGTGTTTCAATTCAGTTGAATCTGACCTTTACTCGTTATGTAGATATGTTTCTTTTTTTTTGTTTGAGTCAGGGTCTCACTCTGTCACCCAGGCTGGAGTGCAGTGGTGCCATCTCAGCTCACTGCAACCTCTGCCTCCTGGGTTCAAGTGATTCTCCTGCCTCAGCCTCCTGAGTAGCTGGGACTACAGGCACCCGCCACCACACTCGGCTAACTTTTTGTATTTTTAGTAGAGACGGGGTTTCACCATATTGGCCAGGCTGGTCTCGAACTCCTGACCTCGTGATCTGCCTGCCTCGGCCTCTCAAAGTGCTGGGATTACAGGCGTGAGCCACCACGCCCGGCCTGTAGATATGTTTCTTAATCTCCTTGAACCTGCTTTCTCATATGTAAAAGAGAAATATGCTAAATTGGATAGACATACATTGTAGAGCTCAGTTACAAGGCTCATACGTGGTCAAAGAGTGAGAAGAGCAAGATGGAAAAGATATGCACTGCATGGAAAATGGGTCCTTGTGAATAATCCAACCTTCCAGGTAGTGAGGAGACTCCATTTTTATTTGAAGTCTATCACATGAAGACAGGTTGTAGAAAACACTTAGAAAACTAATTGGGCATACCAAAGAGGTGACTGAGTCTCCTTTTTTAGGGGAGAAGGAGGTTAAATAGAAGTTGGAGACAAGATTGCCCCAGTTATTGACTGCAAACCTGAATTTTTTCGTTATGGGGGTAGAGCAGAATCATTTTATATATCATGGATTACACTTAGGTCAGAGTGAAAGATAGATAGATAGATAGATAGATAGATAGATAGATTAGATACATAGAAGGTAGATTAGATAGGTGGATGTATAGATGGACAGGTGGATGGATGGATAGATAGATGACTGATAAATAGTAGATAAATAGATGATAGATTAGATAGATGAATATCTAGATGGATGGATAGATTGATGGATAGATATGATGGATAGATGATAGATAGATAGATAATGGATAAATGATGAATGGATAGATACGTAGATAAATAAATATATGGATGTATGATAGATAATGGATGAATAAGATAGACACATAGTTATATAAACACATAGAGACATACATACATAATGAATGCATGACAGATAGATACATAGATGGATCATGGGTATATTATAGAGTAGATAGATACATAGAGAGATAAAGAGATAGACATAGACAGATAGTAAAAGACATAGACACATAGTAAAAGAGATAGACATAGACAGATAGTAAATGGGTGAATGATGGATAGATACATAGATAAATGGATGGATGGTAGATAGATAAATAGATGACAGATAAATAGATGATGGATACAAGATAGCTAGCTAAATAGCATAAAGAGATAATGGATGAATAGAGAGAGAGACACATAGGTACATAAACACATAATAAATGGGTGGATGATGGATAGATAGTGGATCATGGATGTATGATAGATAATTTAGATAGATGATAGGCTGATATAGATAGATAGATAGATAGATAGATAGATAGATAGATAGATAGATAGATTAGATGGATGGTTAGGTAGATAGCGAGATTTAGATAAAGTGGGTGGATGGATAAACAAATACATAATTAAAATGCACAAAGTTAAACATGAAAGTTTCATGTAAAATGTACACTTTTCAGCTTTATTGTACAGTTTCCAGCTTTACTGAGGCATAATTTTCATAAAACACTTTTTAAAGTGTAAATTTTATGAGTTCTGTTAATTTTATTATTCTGTGTAACTGCTGCCAAACAAGGCAAACCAGTTGGAGCGTCCTACCACGTTGCTTTATTCTCCTTGCAGTCAATCCTTTTTCATAACTCCCTGCCCCAGACAAGCACAGATCCATTTCCCATTCCTCCAGTTTTGCCTTTTCTAGAATTACATATATATGGCATCTTGCACATATGCGTACTTTTGTGTCTGATTTCTTTCACTTAGCATAGTGTTTTTTTAAGATTTATCTATGTTGTCGCATTTATTAATTTTTTTTGCCTTTGATACGCTGAAGAGTTTTCGTTGCATGAAATGGATAAATGTTTATTCATTCACTAGTTGATGAATCTATGGTTTGTTTTTAGTGTTTTTTTTAATATTGTGAATAAAGCTGCTTTGAATTCATGTACAAGTTTTTGTAGGCATATGTTTTCATGTTTCTTTGATAGACACTTAGAAATGGGATTTTAGGATTGTGTGATTAGTGCATGATGCAATCTCACTGCCTTTCAAATAGATTAAACATATTTATAAACAGTTGACTTCTTGCAGATTGTCTTTCTTATATTGTCTCCAAAATGTTAGCAAACAGTGATGTTACTATTAAGGATTTGATAACTTAGGAAGATGTTTTGTTGTTGTTGTTGTTTTGAGACAGAGTCTCACTCTGTCGCCCAGCCTGGAGTGCGGTGGCACGATCTCCGCTCACTGCAACCTCTGCCTCCCGGGTTCAAGCGACTTTATATTAACTCCATATGGTCAGTCAAATATTTATCTAAGAATAAGAGTACACCAGCAGTTAATTTCTCCAAGCACCATAGAAGTTTTTAGATTGTTTAAGTTGGCATCAACAGACTAGTATTGCAAACATACATCTCCAGTCAATGGTATGTCCTAAATGTCCACCTATTATCTGTAAAATTTCAACGTATATTGAATGTGTATTTTCAAGACAGCCAGTTCCTTAAAAACATCCTATTTCATTCTAGATCACAGAGTGTATGCAAAAAGGATGCAAACTCAATATGAACATCTTTGAAGTATTTTCCTCTGTTCTATCCCTTTAGGGTATATAGTGAATAATTTTGGAGAATGGGTGACTAATTTTTCATGTACCAGTTTCTTTTTCTCCAATTTTTCCTACGTGACACTGATTATTTTCATTTAACATGATAATGAATAATACTTTGAATCCCCAATAGAAGCCAATGAGCAGATACATAGTTTGTTGATTAGATTTTTTTTTTTTTTTTTGAGAGAAGGTTTTGCTCTATTGTCCAGGCTGGAGTGCGGTGGTGCAATCATAGCTCACTCCAGCCTCCACCTCCCAGGCTCAAGCGATCCTCCCACCTCAGCCTCCCAAAGAGCTGGGACTGCAGGCCTATGCCACCAAAACAGCTAATTTTTGTATTTTTTGTAGAGATGAGGTTTTGCCATGTTGCCTAGGCTTGTTTCAAACTCCTGAACTCAAGCAATCCTCCCATCTTGGCCTCCCAAAGTGAAGATCTGTTTTTTAAAGATATCAATCCCTTCTGCAAGCCAATGGAATGAAGAACATTTGAAATTATAAATATGGCTTTGAAATTGGCAGAGTTCGTCGTTCTTCAAAGTGACTCACTTATTAGGTACATTACTGGCTTCGTAGCATTACGTCTTCCCAAAATGCTAATTTTATTGTGGGTGTGGTTATTGATTTACAATTGCCTAATTAGAAACAATGAAAAAATATTGAGTTCAACTTCTCTATGTTGTAAATATTTGTTGATTGTGAATAGATTATCATGTCATTTCTTGAGTTCAGAAGTGGCCAAAAGTATCCATGTGAAAAATTACATTTTTAAGTAAAACAATTATGCTATACTTGCACGTTGATCTTTTCCCTCAACTGTAATTCATTAGGATATTTTATAACACCACCAAAAGTCACCATAATGATGCCTTTCCTTTTGTAAGGCAAATTATAATCTGTTTATCATCCCTGATTGAACAAATTAAATCTAATTGACTCTTCTTTAGTCAGGGAAAGATTATGTTGTACTTTCTATGGGAGAATGATTTTCTTGGAAAAGGAAGGTCAATATAAACAATTAAAAGAATTAGTGGTTGTACTGTTTGAATATGTAATTTCAAGCACCATTTATAGAATTCTCAATTTAAGGGGTTCCCAATGGCTAATTGTTGAAGAATATTCATGAGAACATCAAGCTTCAAGGACAGGGCTTATTTCTTCATTAAACTGGGGCAGGAGAGAAATAAAGGTTTAGAAAATAATTACCCCTTAAAGTATCCTTAAATGCATAACTCTCTTTTTCATTTCAAAAAATCTCCTGAGCATATGAATACATGAGCTCTTTCGATTTTAAATGAGTTTTTGTTTATCTTTTCAATGTTTACTAAGATGTTACAGGATTTGGCATTGAAACCAGAAGTTGGCCTATCATCAGAAAATCACATGCCACTAAAGAAAATATAAACTTATTGAATAAATCCACTGACATATATTGTGTAGATTCTAAAAGCTGATCTATATTTATTTCATTATATTTTCTTTAAAATCTAGTACTCATGACTTCAGGAAAAAATTTCCAGTTTTTTTTTCCAACCTTGTTTTCTTCTACTGAGATTGATAAATAATTTATTTACCGTGACTAATCTATCATGGCATGGCACATATTGCAAAAGTATTTCACATTTTGAGAATAATATTGATATATGGATACTTGGAGGCCATATGGCTATTAGGAAAACTCAATGATCTGCTCAAATACTTCAGTAAAAAAATGTTGCTTTGTTTTAGAATATATTTCTGTTTTAATGTTGAGTTTGACAGTATCTTAAGTTCTGGGAATTTACTCAAAATTATTGAAATCAATATAAAAGGACCCAGGACATTGCTGCATTTTTCAAACATGTAGAAGAGAACTGTATGAAGTTGGAGTAAATAGCAGCTGCATTTATTTATACGCTGCAAATTCTGAGTGGCTTTGTACAACGAAGGTATATATTTCACATCATGGTGGCTATCATCATTTGCCTTGGACAGAACCCAGGTCTCTGGCCCCATCTCTTTCTTTCTCTTTCTCTCTCTCTCTCTTTCTCTCTTATATGTATGTGTATTTATATGTATATATGTGCATGTAGGATACACATGTTATATATCACATATATGTAGGATATCTCTTTCTATATATCTATTATCTATCTATATATATATTATTCACCCATTTCTATCTATAACTTTTCTAGGCATTTGGATATATACTTACTTCCAATTGTAAATTATTCTACAGTTCTATGTAAGTCCAAAAACTAAAACATACCATATTTATTATAATCTTATGAAACCATATCTATGTATACACACACACACACATATATATATTATATATATAGTTTTTGTTTTGTTTTTGTTTGTTATTTTTTGAGACAGAGTTTTACTCTGTCACCCAGGCTGGAGTGCAGTGGCACGATCTCAGCTCACTGCAACCTCTGCCTCCTGGGCTCAAATGTGTTTCATGCCTCAGCCTCCTAAGTAGCTGGAATTACAGGCCTGTGTCACCACATCCAGCTAATATTTTTTGTATTTTTAGTAGAAATGGAGTTTTTCCATGTTCCCTAGGCTGGTCTCAAACTCCTGGCCTCAAGTATATTTTGTTTTTAAATCTTCCATTAGTAATATCAGCCCATACATATCTTTACATAACTTGCTTTTTTAACTTAACATTAGGTTTTCCAGGTATATTCATGTTGAGATGTGAGTGTGTGTTTTTGAGTGTGTGTGTGCTTATACACACACACAGTTTCTCCAAATTACGGTGTTTTGACGTTATGATGGTGTAAAAATGATTCTATTCAGGGGAAACCGTACTTAAAATTTTCAGTGCTGATCTTTTCTGGGGCTAGCAGTATTCAGTAGGACATTCTCTCTGGATGCTGGACAACAGCAGGGAGCCAGAGCTCCCAGTCAGCCCTGAGATCATGAGGGTAAGCGACCTTACTCCACAGTGAACTGTGTTGCCAGATGGTTTTGCTCAACTGTAGACTAATGTGATTGCTCTGAGCACATTTTAAGGTAGGCTGGCGTAAGCCATGATGTTCGGTAGGTTAGATGTATTCAATGCATTTTCAATACAATATTTTCCACTTATGATGGGTTTACCAGAACATAGCCCCATCATAAATCAAAGAGCATATGTATTTACATAAAGGCATACATTGCTTAATAAGGGGGATACACTCTGAAAAATGTATCAGTAAGCAGTTTTACCATTGTACTGACATCATAGAGAGTATTTACAGAAACCTAAGTGACATGCATATTTTCACTTATTTATGTTTTTATGTGAAAAACTAAATTTCTCAGCACCATTACTTAATATAGACCTTTTCCCCTACTTGATATGCAATGCCAGTATCAAGTGTGATATATTAGTTTTCTCTCTATGCTTCATTATAACCTTTGGGACTATATATATGATATATATCCACATATATGCATATATATACACATGC
Organism: Pan paniscus; assembly: GCF_029289425.2. Taxonomy (NCBI): domain Eukaryota; kingdom Metazoa; phylum Chordata; class Mammalia; order Primates; family Hominidae; genus Pan; species Pan paniscus. The sequence continues at coordinate 36,583,673 of NC_073267.2, read as the reverse complement.
ATATATATACACACATATATATATCAGCCATTGCTTGATAAGTCTCTATATTATTAAACAATAAGTACTTTATTTATTCTTCCATTTTGTTTTCTGAGACAGGTCCTTGCTCTGTTGCCCAGGCTGGAGTGCAGTGGCATTGTCATAGCTCACTGCAGCCTCGACCTCTTGAGATAGGGTGATCCTCCAGCCTCAGCCTCCCAAGTAGCTGAGACTACAACTACATATCACCACATCTGGCTGTTTTTTTTGTTTTTGTTTTTGTTTTTAGAGACAGAATCTCTTTCTGTCCAGGCTGGAGTTCCGTGGTGCAATCTTGGCTCACTGCAACCTCTGCCTCCCAGGTTCAAGTGATTCTCATGCCTCAGCCTTCCAAGCAGCTGGGACTATAGGAACCCACCACTACACCTGGCTAATTTTTTTTGTATTTTAGTAGAGACGAGGTTTCACCATGTTGCCCAGGGTGGTCTCAAACTCCTGAGCTCAGGTAACTCGCCTGCCTCGGCCTCCTAAAGTGCTAGGATTACAGGTGTGAGCCACCACACCCAGCCCTGGCTAATATTTGTAGAGAGAGGATCTCTGGGTCACACAGACTATTGGTTCCTCTATTGATCAATAATAAGATCACTTCCTGCTTACCTCTCAGAATATTCAAACTGTTCAATATAATCTCCAGATGTTTCTCAATGCAGAGACTGATGTCAGGTGCTTGAGTTTGACAGCTTTCATTTCACTGGAGCATGTAGCATGTCAACAAGAAACAGAGCCTAACTTGCTTTTCTTTATGACAATTCTGGAATTCAAACCTGTGCTCCATATATGATCAATGTGTGATACCTGATAATTAAGTACACAAACTCATGTATGATTTTTCCTGAACTACAAAGGCCAACAAATGTCTGCAGAAGCCTTGTTCCTTGGGAAAACACTGTTGCCTTCACTCTCTGGGATTTATGCAGAGGAATAAGGACATCCTTCTGCAATTGTGCGTCAGCTTTGGGGTAACTTAGGAAGAGATATATCATATTTCTCTTTCATCTCTCATTCTATGAGGCTGAATGAGTGTGTCTTCTTTGTTTATTTGAGATGCTACCTATCCATTTTCCACTCTGTACTTGAAAGCACCCAATTTTCATTCTCTAGCCCAAATACTCTTGCTATAATTGTCTATCTCAACCCAGCTCTTTGTACCAAATGTTTGGATGATTCAATTCTTTGCTTATTATCATTACAACTAGCATGGCCCTTGTCTTTATTTTTGGCAATACCCCTGAGTTCCTATGCTTCTTCTCCTTAGGAAGCTTGCTTTCATCCTTCCTCCATCTCTCCCTGCTATGGCCAAACCAAGAATCTCCATTACGAAAGTGGTATTGCCTTCTTCTTTTCTGTTCCTAACATGCCAATCTCTGAAAATCACCTTCTGTCATTCAGCTAATATTTTCTAGTATTCCGAGTCCTGCACAACTTCAATATAATCTACACTGGAATATAAAATCCACTCACCTGACCTTTGTTCATTGTCTCTCCTCTCCCATGTTTGGAGGTAGGAACTGTGTTGGACAGCCCTATGTAACAAATGACGTCAGCATTTCCTTAGTGCCTTTAGGAAATCTTTTGTGATTAACTATAATCCCTCTTCCACATTGTTTTGGAGTTTTAGGTAGCACCCTGGATAATCAGGTAATTTTATTTGATTGATTGGCTATTTGATGAATGTTCTATTTCTCTGTAACAGCTCCACTAATAAAACAAAATGAACTCCAAGGGGCTTTAAAATTCTCTCCACCATCACAGAAAATGTTCCTCTTTTGCTATTATTTCCTTAAGAGTGCATGAGATCTATATTGATATATCCATTTTTACTATCTTTATATGGCAATTATAAATAAATACTGAACAGTAAATATATGTTGCTTTGAGTGAGTGAATGGGTATTTTCAGTCAAATTTGTAATATGCCTATTCTCAATCTATTTTATATTGTTACCATTTCTTTTTCTGTATTCCTATTCTAATCTGTGCAAAACAAAGATTGTTTCTTCCCCAAATTGCTAATTCTTGCCAGTTAAACCCACTTGCTGGAATCACAAGCCTATTTTTTTTAAATGCAGTCCCTTTTGTACTTTTGATAAAACCTTTTTCTTCTTAAATTGCTGTAGATTCTGCTATTGATTTTTTCCCCTTGATGGAATTTATCTTCTCATTGCAAATTAAATAGCAGTAGAATTTTGCAGGACCAATCTTATTTGAAAATGTGCCTTGTTTCATCATGTCTATATATTTCTTAAAAGCCACAAGGCTATAACATCCTTCAGTTTTATTTGATAATGTATCTGTAAGAGTTATTACACATTCTCATAAATATTTAATAAATTTTGCTATGGATGAAGGTTTCTGTTTCTTCAAAATATGTGTTGAAGCCCTAATCTCTAATGGGATGGTACTAGGAGGTGGGGTTTTTGGGAGGTAATTATGTTTAGATTAAGTCATGAAAATGGAACACCATATTGGGATTAATGCTTTTATAAGAAGAGGAAGAGACACCAGAACTTCTTTTCACCGCCATGTGAGGGCACAGCAAGAAGGCGGCCATCTGCAAACCAGAAAACGAGCCCTCACCAAACATTGAATCTGCTGGTTCCTTAATCTTGAATTTACAGCCTCCAGAACTGTGAGAAATACAAGTCTGTTGTTTAAGCTGCCAAGTCTATGGTATCCTGTTACAGCAGCCTGAACTAAGACATATATTATTAGGATTTACATATATTTCTCATAGAACACAGTTGAAATTCACACCCATTGTGATTATTTAACAGGTTCTTACTGAAGTTAACTTTTTTTTCTCTTGTATGTATTGTTGAATTTCCTTATGGGAATGTTTTTATGAAATACTGTGTCTTTCCATGTCACTTCAGCCCTGTGAAGTCTGCATGTATACTAGAAGGTGATCACTAAACACTGTATTTTCCCCCATTTTTACTTGAGTTAGGATCTTGGTTGTGGTTAAGTGATGTCAGACAGCTACATCAGAGTGAGATCTGAGTGATGACAGCTGTCATTGGCCAGGGGTTCTGTGACTTGCGTCTCTTAGTAGGGGTTTTTATGGGGACAGTTCTGCATTTGGCTTGGATATTTCTCCTGCCTGGGTCACTTCTGGTTTTGAAACATCCATATTAACCTTTAAAGTGCTCACAAATTCCATTAACTAACAACCACAAGGTAATAAATTCATTTCTGCTTAACCTAGTTGGAAGACCTGCTATTATAAAGGCTAACTCATGGAAACATGAGTTTAATCATCCTAGGTTTAATTATTGGTGCAGTTAATGCTTTTATAGGGGAGCGCTAGGATTCCCACATACCCAAGAATTTCCAGGACACTTCAAGGACACAAGGCTAATCTTTTCCAAACTTCTCATTCTTCTGCAGTTCCAATTTCATTCTTTCTTGTATCATATCTATTTTTTGCATTATTCATAAACTGGCCCTTGAATTTTAAGAGACACATTGTTAAGCAAAATCTTGAAATGTTACAATTAGTTCAAAGAAAGGTATATTTACCTCAAGGACATTAATTCAAGCCAGTATGTTTTCAAAACCTATTTTGCTGTGTATTCCCTGATTTTTAAATTAGATTTTCAAAGAGTTTACTCCCAAGGATTTGAGATCAAACCTCAACCTTCACATGATTCTGATTTTATGAGTAATGTTGGAATATATAAGGGTATGTCCATATTAAATGTGCTCATGTCTTTTTGGGTAGTTTTCATTTTATATTTTTCATTATTGCTCTGGGTTAAGAATCTCTAAGTTATTACTAAAATTTCCCTGAGATGATACTTCCTGATCATTTATGACTCTACATGTTTCTCTGGAAATAAATATGATCTTGTATTTCAGCATGTGGTGCCAAGCTCCAAATGAAATCCTATAGGTTTACCAGGACTTGGGGCATATCTGTACTCTCTGTGAGAGGTGTGAACCGAATGCAGTCTTATTGGATTTGCTTTTCCAGCAGTCAATATTTCTCATCCACAAGGAGCTCCAGTTCAATTCAAACTTCTGTATTCATAACCCGAATATCTACCAAGTCAAGAAAATTTTTTTAACAAAACAAAACATTCATGAACTTAACACTTTAAAATAATCACTTTTAATGTCTGGAAGCATTGCTCTCTTGTCTAATTTTCTTCTTCTTTGAACAGAGAGGAATGATTTACATATTTGGTATCAGATATTATATGCTACCTTATTTGTCTTCTGTTGATTTAACACTGTTTATGACACTCTCTCCCTGTGTGTGTGTATGTATATACACGTATATATACACATATACACATAGGTGTGTATGTATATATATGCATATATACACATATACATGTACATGTGTATGTATATATCTAATATACATATATGTCTATATATACTATATATCTATATATACTACATAGCTATAGTACTATATATACTATATATCTATATATAGATAATGTATACATATATCTATATATACTATATATCTAATACTATATATTAGATATATTATTTATATATTATATATTTATATTGTATAATACATATCATTTTTATATAAAGTAGACATAATATAGATATAATATATCTATGTTATATTGCTGAAATATATTTTAAAAATATTTAAGTGTGTGTGTATCTTTGTCTTTCATTGCAATAAAATACACATAACACACAATTTATCATTTTAACCATTTTAAAGTATACAATTCAGTGGCATTTAGTACATTCACAATATCCTGCAAGCAGCTCCTCTATCTAGGCCCAGAACATTTTTATCAACATCAACATTTTCAAAAAATATATATTTATTTTTAAAATATATATATTTAAATATATTTTTATACATATATTTATAAAATATATATATTTAAAACATTTATTATATACTATAAAATATGTATTTAAATATATAATATATTTTAAATATATACATTTTAAAATATATCTATTTTAAAATGTATATGCTTAAAATATATTTATTTATTTTTAAAATATATGTATTTATTTTTTAACATACACACTTATCTTTTAAATATATATTTATTTTCAAAATATATACACATTTATTTTAAAAATATATGTATTTATTTTTAAATATATGTTTTATGCCATGAAATATCACAAGGGTATATAAGGATAGGTCTTTAAAAACCTGCAGCAAGCATTGCAATAGGCATGTAGACATTTGAGGAATTCTCATTCAATACAGGAAGAAGAGAGATCAAACTAGGCTGTGATTTGTATTAAAAGTGTGACGTGAAGGAGGGCTTAGCTTCAACAATGAGATAAGAAACATCAGGCCTGGTGTGGTGGCTCATGCCTGTAATCCCAGCACTTTGGGAGGCCGAGCCAGGTGGATCATGAGGTCAAGAGATTGAGACCATCCTGGCCAACATGAAGAAACCACGTCTCTACTAAAAATACAAAAATTAGCTGGGTGTGCTGGTGCGCGCCTGTAGTCCCAGCTACTTGGGAGGCTGAGGCAGGAGAATTGCTTGAACCCAGGAGGCAGAGCTTGCAGTGAGCCGAGATCGTGCCACTGCACTCCAGCCTGGTGACAGAGCCAGACTCAGTCGCAAAAAAAGAAAAGAAACATCGGCAACATTTTGGAAATTGTGATGTATATGGGGTGAGAATTGCCCTATGACAGCATGACATGGCCTATCTTGATTTTAGATCTCTACACTCACTGATCAACAAAATGCCTGTTATTTTTTGAATTTTTGCAACCATAGGATGAGCACAGTTGGAAAGCTTTAGCTACACCCTTTGTGGAGAATTTCTGACAGTTAGCAATGTGATTTTTTTTTTTTGCATAATTCAGTGGGTGCATTGGCATTGGTGTTTGCTTTGCATTCCCTAGAAGCATATTCAGAACAGAGGTTCATAGAAAATTTGTTAGAAAGTGTTCCTAGGAAAAACATATAGTAAAACAGGAATGTTTCTGGGGTCATACAGTAATTCTGTGTTTGTCCCTTTGAGGGATCTTCAAGTTGTCTTCCACAGCACCTGTACCATGTCACTTTCCATGCTCATGAGCGATAGATAAGGTTTCCCTGGTGTGGTAGGACCTTGAAAGCATCATGGTCAGTGAAAGAAGAAACACACAAAGGCCACATATCACATTATTCTAGTTATATGAAATGCCCAAAATAAGGACATTCTCAGAGACAGAGACAGACGACCAAGGAGAACATAGAGTGTCACTTTGCCATACCCTCCACTGCACTTTTCTGACCAAGAGCTACTTTGAGTTTCATGCTGTTAGGATAAGGGTCAGTCTTTGGCTTATCAATAAATTTTAGTCTCTGTTAGCCTTACTGGCTTTAAGAAAATAACTTCTTGTGTGTTCATAGCTGTATTTATTCCCCAGTTTGCAGAATTGTATAAATAAAGGATAAAAGGATTATTTTAATGTTACTGCACTGAAAAATGTATACGGATTAGTGTGCAAGTTTACTTAGCCGAAACTTTACAAGTTTCTGTTGACCTTGCTGATTGAGCATGACTACAAAATATTACATAATAAAAAGCATTTACCATAAAAAATATAAATATATATGTATGTGTGTATATATACACACACACACACACACACACACACACACACACACACATACATGTTTTACATTGCCCTCTATGCCTTCGTTTCATTTTCTTTTTTTAGAAGGAGTCTGGCTCTGTTGCCGAGGCTGGAGTGCAGTGGTGCAATCTCTGCTCATCTCAACCTCCACCTCTGCCTCTGCCTCCTGGGTTTCAAGCGATTCTCCTGCCTCAGCCTTCCAAGTAGCTGGAATTACAGGCACGCACCACCAGGCCCAGCTAATTTTTTGTATTCTTTTTTTAGTAGAGATGGGGTTTCACCATGTTGGTCAGGCTGGTCTTGAACTCCTGACCTCAAGAGCTCCACCCACCTCAGCATCTCAAAGTGCTGGGATCACAGGTGTGAGACACCATGCCCAGCTCTACGCCTTATTTTCTTATTTTTCATTGCCTTCTATGCATGTAACTATGTAAAAGAAACTACTTAAGAAGCTCAAAGCCTTGGGAAATAAATTCCTCATTGGCTTACACAGAACTCACACTTGGGTTTTGGTTTGTGTCTTGGTTTTCATTTTTTGATGTGAACAGAAAGCAGACTGGAGGTTGCCAGGGGTTGGGAAGGGGGACAGGGGAGTGGGTCCTTTTTGGGTAATGAAAGTATTCTGGGACTAGATAGAGGTGGTAGTTGAGCGATTTTGTGAATATCCTTAATGCCACTGAACTATATACTTTAAAATGGTTAAAATGTTAAGTTGTATATTATATGTGCTTTATTGCAATGAAAGAGAAACTTTTATTGCAATAAATTCATTGGAATAAAAGAGATATATAAAATATATACTTACATTTATATAATAAATATATACTTATATTTATATATAATTATATATATTTATATAAATATCTAAAACAAATACATTCATATTAACATATATTAATATATATTTATATCACATAAATTTTATCTAAATATTAATATATCTATAATTTTTTCCTATATAAATATATAATATAATTAATACATATATTTTAATATATTATACATTATATATTACATAAAAATATTTATATATTTATAAATATACTGTATTTTTTATATATGTGTGCTATCAATGTGTTATAAGAATGACAGGAATAAAACCAGTTTATCCAGTCCTATTGATTGGTAATGGGACAAACAGAAAAACATTCTTGTTAGATTAACATTGGACTAAAAATAAGTTCAGGTTTGATATATGCCCTTCTATAAGATTTTATGTACCTGCAATGAGGTTTTTGGTAATTTTTTTTCCTATGTGATTAGTCTTCATGGCAAAATCCTAAAATTATTTTATAGGTCTTCAAATATGTTCCACCCCCCTTCAATACTGTTTCAACTTTTTACCAATGATCAGGTTTTCACAAAACTCTTACAATATTTTTGCAAGGTATAATATTGTTGTGTAACTCACAGCAAACTAGACTTCTATTTGATAGACCCCATAGAGAGTGGTGGTCCCAGAAGACTATAATTACCTTATTTTTAACATACTGTGTTTCTGTTTAGATATATTTAGGTGTGGAAATACCTACCACTGTGTTAAATTGTCTACAATATTCAGTACAGTCACCTGCTGTACAGGTATGTAGCCCAAGTGTGTAGTAATCTAGACCATTTAGGTTTGTGTAAGTGCACTCTTTGATGTTCGCACACTGATGAGATCACCTCATGATACATTGTCAGAATGTAACTCTGTAGTTAAATGATGCATGACTGTATTTTAGATGTTTGTACTTGTCAGGGGATATTGGAGGGGAAAACACTGAAGGATATTCTGATCTTTGAGGATGTTGGCAGGTGAAACGGATACTGTTTCTTATTTGCCCCCAAGTTGCACAACTCCCTGAATAAGACCCATAAGTCTATATTTGCCAGTCTTCTTGCAAGGTTTTCAAAAACTGACCATCCTAATTTAAAGTTGACTGAGCTGCAAGCCTTTTCAAAGGTGTGTCTTCTCCAATATTGACTATGATGAAAACTGCCACCCTATTCATTCATTTATTATTATCATGTCTCCTTTTTGGTTTTTGCCTCTTTTAGGAGTCTGTCTCTTCTTTGCGATCAGTCCTTTGAGAGTAGGAATCTGCCTCACATATTTTGATTTCCCCATGACCTTTCACTTAATAGATGTTCAATAAATTGCTTCACAATTAAATGAACAGAGGAGGGAAAGAATAAGGGAATAGGAAACTACCTGAGGAAAAAGTGGAACAAATTTATTGAAAGTTCTTTTGCTTTCTACACAACTATATAACAATTATTCATACACTTAATCTCTCCTGATTTCAGAGATATTCTCATGAATGAAAAATGCAATTTGATCAATGCTTACCCAGGGAAATTAAAAAAGAAAGATTGTTCTTTCCTTACCTAACCTTGGCTATAAATAGATTACTGTTACTTTGTCACAGGATTTGGGCTATTTCTACTGTTGGGGAAAAATTTGATGCAATTCCTTTCACATGCAGCAGAGTCATGATAAAGTATCCCTTTAAGGCAATCATTTCTTTTCTCTTGAGCAACCCAAAATGTCTGCTCAAAAAAGAGACTTTGGAAAAACCTAAAATGCGAGTTCCACATTTCCAGCTATTCACAGTTGAATTAATAAGCTTGGTCCAGTGAACTACAGTGCAGTAGATGGAAATCATTTACATTAACTTTGTTACTCTCTGGTAGAGAATAATGTGCCTCAATCCACATCACTAGAAAAGGAGCCAGATCAGCTTCGCTGTTCACATAAAAAGCTAAAAACCAAGACACAAGCCATAACACTAGTGTGTATATTCTGAGTAAGCAAATCACGACCTAATCTCACAATGCTTTGAGCTTCTTAGTAGTTCCTTTTGCATAGCTGTAGGTATACAGGGCTATGAACAATAAGAGGTTATTTGCTGATTAGCTGACCTCTGTGATTTACCCAGAAGGCAGTCTCTGTTTTTGTTTTCAAAGTTAACGTGTCAATGTCCTCTAGCCAAAGCACACCAAGAACACACATGTAGTTGAACAAGTTGGGTTATTACTTGGTTCAGCAAGAGAGAACAATCATCTTGGGTGTAGTTAGGCTAAATAAAGGCATCTTCAAACATGTCATCTGATCGGAATCCCCAGAACCTAGAGGTATGTGACTGCATGGGGAAAGGCACTGTGCAGATAAGATGTAGAAAGGATCTTGAGATGGGCGATCACCCTGCGTTATCTGGGTGTGCCCAATGTAATCACAAGAATCCTTATGAAAGGGAGATAAAGAGAGGTTTGGACACACATGGACAGGAGGAGGCAATGTCAACATGGAGCAGAGAGAGTTAAAGATGCCGGCCTTGAAGACTGGAGTGATGGAGCCACAAATTGTCCTCCCCTAGAGCCTCCAGAGGTCAAACACCCTGTGAGCCTATTCTGACCACACTTGCAGTAGGCTGGAAATACTGTTAAAATGTATATATATACATATATTTATAGCTGGGACTACAGGTATGCACCACCATGCATGGCTAGTTTTTAAAAAGTTTTTTTGGAGGGATGGGGTTTTGCTTTGTTTCCCAGGCCAGTCTCAAACTCTTGACCTCAAGAGATCCTCCTGCTTCAGCCTCTCAAATTGCTGAGATTACAGGCATGAGCCACTATGCCTGGCCTCTATTACTATTATTTTGAGACAGAGTCTCACTCTGTTGCCCAGGCTGGAGTACATTGGTGCAGTCTCGGCTCACTGCAACCTCCGCCTCCTGGGTTCAAACAATTCTTGTGCCTCAGCCTCCATGTAGCTGGGACTACAGGTGTGTGCCATCATGACTGGCTAATTTTTGTGTTTTTAGTAGAGATGGGGTTTCACCATGTTGGCCAGGTTGGTCTTGAACTCCTGACCTCAAGTATCCACCTGCCTCGGCCTCCTGAAGTGCTAGGATAACAGGCATCGGTCACAGCTCCTGGCCACTGGCTTCTTTTTTTTTTATTTTTTGAGATGGAGTCTAGCTCTTGTTGCCCAGGCTGGGGTTCAGTGGCGCGATCTCGGCTCACTGCAACCTCTCAAGTTCAAGCGATTCTCCAGCCTCAGCCTCCCGAGTAGCTGGGATTACAGGCACGCGCCGCCATGCCCAGCTAATTTTTGTATTTTCAGTAGAGATGGGTTTCACCATGTTGGCAGGATGGTCCCGATCTCCTGACCTCATGATCCACCCACCTTGGCCTCCCAAAGTGCTGGGATTACAGGCGTGGGCCACGGCACCTGGCCCAGCCTCTATTTTTAAAGTAACTTTTATGGGATGTCAGACATCGTAAATTTTACCTTGGTGGGTGCTGGATGTTTTTGTGCCTGGCACAGTCCTAGGTGCTGAGGACCTAGCATTGAACAAAAACAAAGATCCCTGCTCTTGCTGAACTTCCATGCTACTGTGGGGAGACAATCAGTGAACAACAAGCATAATTTAGGTTTGCTCTTATTATACTGTTGCACACATACCTTTTGTATATGTACTCTTAAACGGCCATTGTTTTTAGTGATTTGATTGAACAGATATATTTGATTGAACAGATATATCCTTGCTGAATGAGCCATTTCTCTATTGATGGGTAATTATATTACTTTCTCTAATAGGAGTCATCAGAAGCTTAGAGGCTTAAGAATCTAAGCTCAACAAACAGAGGTTGGAGAGGTTATTATAAAGTCCATTGTGAGAGCAGCCACTCCTAACCTTGGGACCAAAGATTGGTATTGCCTGACCTGTGAGCCAGAATTACCCTGGATTGGACTGTCCTACCAGGTGGGCCCCTGGCCAGCAAAAGAGATGATGGGGGTTGTTAGAATGTCAGAGAGGGCCTTAGACACCCCTCTTCCATATAGTCTCCAGCTGTTTGACTAAAACCTGTAGCCCAGTATATAATCAGTCACCCAGGCCTAGAGTCAAGGTCTTTTATATCATGTAAATTTATTTTTTATTTTTAAAATTTTTTATTTCCATAGGGTTTTGGGGAACAGGTGGTATTTGGTTATGTGAGTAAGTTCTTTAATAGTGATTTGTGAGATTTTGGTGCATCCATTATCTGAGCAGTACACACTGAACCCAATTTGTAGTCTTTTATCCTTCACCCCCTCCCACCCTTTCCCCCGAGTCCCCAGAGTCCATTGCATCATGCTTATGCCTTTGCATCCTCATAGCTTAGCTCCCACTTGTGAGTGAGAACATACGACATTTGGTTTTCCATTCCTGAGTTACTTCACCTAGAATAATAATCTCCAGTTCCATCCAGGTTGCTGTGAATGCCATTAATTCATTCCTTATTATGGCTGAGTAGTATAATGTAGCATATATATACCACAGTTTCTTTATCCACTCGTTGATTGATAGCATTTGAGCTGGTTTCATATTTTTGCAGTTGTGAATTGTGCTGCTATAAACATGCATGTGCAAGTATCTTTCTCATATAATGATTTCTTTTCCTCAGGGTAGATACCCAGTAGTGGGATTGCCAGATCAAATGGTGGTGCTACTTTTCTTTAAGGAATCTCCACACTGTCTTCCAAGGTGGTTGTACTAGTTTACGTTCCCGCCAGCAGTGTAGAAGTGTTCCCTTTTCACCACCTCCATGCCAACATCTATTATTTTTTGATTTTTTGATTCTGGTCATTCTTGCAGGAGTAAGGTGGTATCGCATTGTGGTTTCGATTTGCATTTCCCTGATCATTAGTGATGTTGAGCATTTTTTCACATGTTTGTTGGCCATTTGTTTATCTTCTTTTGAAAATTGTCTATTCATGTGAATTTATACCTTCCCCGTATTCCCATGCCTTTGTCTTCAATGGGACTATTACTTTTTGTCTAATGGCTTTGAATTAAATCTTCTGTCTTCTATTCCACTGATCTCCAGTCTCCAGCAATAATTATGCTGTTTGCATTGGGGGAGGTGGCAGATGCAGTTGTTGCCTTGCCTATGTCCTCTGGGTACTCACCATTCCTACTGCAAGCATCTGCAATACTGCCTGGGGCTTTGTCTCACTGCCATAACCTAGGCTCTTGTGGGGCAGGCTGGAAGTGCAGAGAAACCAACACAGGCACATCTCCCCCAACCAACTGCTGAGGGCAGTTGCCCTGCCTTCCATACCTTAGGGTGAGGCAGGCGCTATGCTGTCTCCCAGATGTCCCCAGTGGGATTGAACCCCAGTTGCTCATAGTAGCAGCCTGCTTATAAACGTGACCTGGATTAGCTCCTTTCCCTTCTCTGTCTCATTTCCCTATTGTCATCCCAGTGTTTCCTGGGCTCACTTTCCAAATCAACCCACTTATCTTCAAATCCTTCTGTATTAGTCTGTTCTCATGCTGCTAATAAAGACATACCTGAGACTGGGTCGTTTATAAAGGAAAGAGGTTTAATGGAGTCACAGTTCCGCATGGCTGGAAAGGCCTCACAATCATGGTGGAAGACAAGAAGGAGCAAAGCCACATCTTACACGGCAGCAGGCAAGAGGCTTGTGCAGGGGAACTCCCATTTATAAAACCATCAGATCTCATGAGACTTACTCACTATCAGGAGAACAGTATGGGGGAAACCACCCCCATGATTCAATTATCTCCACCTGCCCCCGCCCTTGACACATGGAGATTGTTACAATTCAAGGTGAGATCTGGGTAGGGACGCAGCCAAACCATCTCACCTTCTCTTAGGATTTGCTTCTGGGGAAACCTAACCTATCTAAGATGATGAAAAATACAAAGAACCAGGAAAATCCATAAATTTAACAAGAAAATTTTACCTAGTCTTGATGAGTGGCAAAGCTTGACTGCCCTGAGGAAGTGACTTTGCTGAGCTGAGACCTGACGATGAGTAGGAGTTAGCTAAGCAAAGCAGCACTGGAAGAACAGCAGGGGAAGAACATTCCAAGCATAGGGAAGAGCATGCGCGAAGGTCCTGGGGCAGGAATGCTAGTGTGGATGGGGTGCAGAAAGAGAGGCAGAGAATGGTGGTTATCTTTGGAGGATATATGGCCTGAAAGTGAATTTGGGTCCCTGACTTTACGTCTCTTTCCTCTGCAGTTTAGTTATGTCTATACGCTTTTTTTTGAACCCCATTATGGTCTGGCTTCATTTAAATGCATCTGAAATGAAATCTCTAATGTTAACAGTGTTGTCAGATGTGAAGGCTTCATTTCTCTTTGGTTCTTTTTCACCGAATGCTATCTGTGAGTTTCTGGGGAGGATATGAAGATTTTGATTGTTTTGATTGTTTTTTTTTTTTTTTGTATGACCACATTATGTTAATTTCCCCATTGTCTTAGAGTATGAGAACATAAAAGCAATAACTCATTTATATGAAGACTGAATGTGCTGAGAGGTTGTCATGGAAACCTCTCATGTTGGCTTGAGTAAATTGAATAACCCCTGTTAAAAGATTGAACACAGATAACTGGCAGGCTTTGTTTCAGGGCAAGAGTTCACAAACTGGGGTCCACAGATGCTCAAACATTCTATCATGAATAGAATTCGGGGATCCCATGATCTTGGACAGTTAAAAATACATCTTATATTCTTTTATCTCTACCTGAAGTTTAGTCTTTCTTTCCATTGTGAATGAATAAAGCAATAAACAAACAAAAAAACAAAAGATTGAACACAGAACTTATTTACCCAATTGCATGGCATTCACAAGAGGTGAGAAATTCAACACGATAAATGAGATTTTTCCCCCCCGCAGGGGCAGGGAGGAGGATGAAGAGGGTGAATGAATGCTAGGAATGTATTATTTTTATTTAAGACGTGATTTCTATTCTTCTTCCAAAGATTATATTTTTGTTTCCAAATGGGAGAGGTGTTATGGGGAGATGGAGAAAGGATCCAGGGAAAATGGCATGGTAAAATTGCTCCTGGGAAAGACCAGCTTAGGGTATCCATGATTCTCGCTTCTGTAGCCCTGAGCATGTTTCTCCCCTTGGAGCATCTTCTGAAGTCTTGGTCAGAGTCGTTGAAGAGACATGAACCTTTTCAGCATTTTCTGCTTTTCTTTGGCAGGATTGTTAACTGCCTATCAAGCTGACTTACAAAAAATACTAGTTCTGTTGTTTTTCATTTTTAAAAGCAAATTGCTTCAGCTCTTCGTAAATAACTCCTTAAAAGAAAAGCCGTGGATGACAGATGAGGAAGCATAGTTGGGAACAGAGCGCGGCACTCGCTCACGATCATAGTGTCAGGTCACAGGAAGCCCTCTGAGCCCCGGGGGTGGGGGCAGCCTCTTTAAAGTGATTATGGAGCAAGAGGAGCTTGAACAGTGGCACTCTGAGGGTTGTCTTGGGCCAGCTTGGAGATCAGGTCCTGGGCTCCAGAAGACATCAAGGCTGGTTCTACCTGGATGTTGCATCCGTAGGTATCAAAGTAGGAGATGCTTTCGAGGGGTGAGTTTTTCATCAGCGGCCTCCACCCCAAAGCACCATAGTCCTACCTCCTTGTTGTATGTCTGTCTTCTCACAGGCTGCTTGTCAGACTTCAGAATTTCATGGGCATGATGGACAAATAAGCTTGATTAATGCTTCATGCTTGCTATCCACTAAATGTGTTCCCACCATGTGTTGAAACCTAATCCCCAGTGTGATGGATGGTATTAGGGGGTGGGGCCTTTGGGAGGTGATCAGGACATGATGGTGGGGACTCCACAAGTGGGATTCATGCCTATTTATTTATTTATTTATTTATTTATTTATTTATTTGAGACAAGAGTCTCACCCTGTTCCGAGGCTAGAGTGCAGTAGTACCATCTAGGCTCACTGCAACCTCTGCCTCTGGGTTTAAGTGATTCTCCTGCCTCATCCTCTGAGTAGCTGAGACTACTGGATAATTACCTACCACACCTGGATAATTTTTTTTTTTTTTGTATTCTTAGAGCGACGAGGTTCCACCACGTTGGCCAGGCTGTCTCGAACTCCTGATCCAAGTGATCTGCCCATCTTGGCCTCCCAAAGTGCTAGGTTTACAGGCGTGAGCCACTGCGCCTGGCCAATGCCCTTTTAAAAGGGGTCCCAGAGAGCCCCTTTGCCCTTCCATGATGGGAAGACACAGTGAAAAGAGGGCTGTCTATGAACTAGGAAGAAGGCCTTCCCCAGACACTGAATCTGCCTGTGCCTTGATCTGGGACTTCCCAGATCTTCTGGAGAGAACCGTGAGAAATAAATGTCTGCTGTTTGTAAGCCACACAACCTATGGCATTCTCTTATAGCAGTCTGAATAGACTAAGATAATACCATAAGGATCTACCTTTGGGACTGTGTGCTGTTATAATAAAGGCTCTGATAAGTCCTGCTAATGCCATTTAGACCAGGGGTTTCTAAACTTTTTGACCACACAAGTTGTTATTTTTCCCTTTGCAAGCACCTTACATGGAAATCTTTTGGGAGGCTGAGGCATGAGAATTGCTTGAACCCATGAAGCGAAGGTTGCAGTGAACTGAGATCATGCCACTGCACTCCAGCCTGGGTGATGGAGTGAGACTCTGTGTCAAAAAAAAAAAAAAAAAAAGGAAAGAAAAAAGAAAATATTTTCAAAATGATGCCATGGATTAAATCTGATAGTCACAAAGGATCCTTGTCTGGTGTTACCTCCATTTGATGGGTGAGGAAACAGGAGTCCTGAGAAACCAAGTAACTTGCTCAGGGTCATGCTGTTAGGATGTAGCAGAATCAGAACCAAAACCCTAAGTCCCAGACAACTAAAATCCACCACTCCAATGGAGAGGCCCTTACTGCAATGACCTGTTCTGAAGGAGCGAAACAAGGCATTTATTGCAGCATCATTTAATTAGGAAAAAAATCTGGAAAGACCCTGAATGTCCAACTAAAGGGAAATAGTTGATATTTATGATACTTCCATACAATGGAATGTTATGGGGCATCAATAATAGACATGAAGCACAGTAACATGAGGTGGCACATATTATAATGTAAAATGGGGAAATAAAGCAAAATGATAATCATGCAAATTAAATGCATGAAACTAAAAAAGAAATACAAAATAGTAGCTGTCTCTAGATGGTAGGTGAGTCAGTTCAGGTCCTCTGAGTAGCAGAAGGCAAAACAGAATTAATTGTACAAGGTCCCAGTCTCCACTGATTTCAAATCCACTTCTCAACTTCTGTATGAAGTTCTCATTCTCTTACTAATTTTTTTTTTTTTGAGGCGGAGTCTCACTCTGTTGCCAGGCTCGAGTGTAGTGGCGCGATCTCGGCTCACTGTAACCTCCGCCTCCCGGGTTCAAGTGATTTCCTGCCTCAGCCTCCCAAGTAGCTGGGATTACAGGCGCATGCCACCATGTCCAGCTAATTTTTGTATTTTTAGTAGAGACGGGGTTTCACCGTGTTAGCCAGGATGGTCTCGATCTCTTGATCTTGTGATCCACCCGCCTCAGCCTCCCAAAGTGCTGGGATTACAGGCATGAGCCACTGTGCCCGGCCCTCTTACTAATTTTAAATAACGTGTCTCCTGCAGCTTCTGTATTGCAAATATAGGAAGTGATTTTGGCGAGCATTTGAATTATGGTAGCTGATCTGATCTGTTGTGTCTCCTTACTTTCTAATTCTTTCTTTACTTTCTCCTCTTTTCCTCCCTCTGCTTATTTGCTTCCTCTTGCTCTCTTCCTTTATCTCCTCTTTTCCTACATATTTCTAAAATGATAGCTGATGAGAAGGAAGATCACTCTTACATAATTTGATTCCTCAGTTTCCATTTTCTTCTTTTTACAAGTATAACATTCTATATTTCTTTTTTAAAAAAAATTATTTTTTAATTGAAAAATAATGGTACCTATTGATGGAGTACGTAGTGATGTTTTGGTATATATAATGTATAGTGATTTGATCAGGGTAATTAGCATATCCATCATCTCAAACGTTTCTCATTTCTTTGTGATGGTAACATTCAGTATCTTCCTTCTAGCTATTTGAAACTGCATTATTATTACTATTATCATTTTATTTTATTTAGACAGAATCTTGCTCTGTCACCCAGACTGATTTGTAGTAGCATGATCTCTGCTCAATGCAACCTCTGCCTCCCAGGTTCAAGCGATTCTCCTGCCTCAGCCTGCCGAGTAGCTGGGATTACAGGCACGCACCACCACGCCCGACTAATATTTTTTTAGTAGAGATGGGGTTTCACCATGTTTGCCAGGCTGGTTTTGAACTCCTGACCTCAAGTGGTCTGCTCGCTTCAGAGTCCCAAAGTGCTGGGATCACAGGCACGAGCCACTGTGCCTGGCCAAAACTACATATTGTTAACTGTAGTCATCCTACAGTGGTTTACAACATGAAAGAAAACCAAGTATTAATTGTGCAGGAAATTCATTGAAGAAAATACCTGTGAAGGGAAATGGGGAGGGAGCAGGGAGAGATTTCAGACCATAATGCAGGTCTGACACCTCTGAAAGCAGAGTGGGAAGGAAGAGAGAGAGTTAGAAAGAGAAAGGCTTCAGCACAACTCTGAGAATGTATCAGCCAGCGTAATAGTTCCTAAGGCAACTCTCTCTGTTGGACAACTCCCAGTTGGGTTAGAATCACCTAATTCCATTACTTCCGCTGTACCCAGTCACTGGCTGGGAAAATCCCCGGGGAAGTGCAGCCTAGCATGAACACCTCGGTGGGTCAAAAGGTACAGCAGCTAGAGGTTGTCAGTTAGCTCTGCTTCCAGAGCAGTTCACCTTGAAGGAAGATTTGAGCACAGAACTTCCATGACTGAGAGCTTCTGGTGCACTTTACAGCAGAGGAATTTGTGAGGCAGGTTCACTGTTCACTGGCTACCAACTTGTCCAGTGAGACAGAACACTCCCACACAACAAGTTACATGAGGTAGGTTTATTACTTACAGATAGGCAGCAAGAGATGGTAGAAGCCTAGGATTCATTGTGAGCTATTCCTCCAAGTCCCCGGAAACCTGCTGAGGGTAAGTAGAGTCATATCTGTGCATGCCTCACTTACACAGAAGCTCAGATACCCCAGAAAGCAGCTGGTTCTGTGTTTTATACCCCAGGATGTGTGATTTGCTGGGCTAAAGTGTTTAAGACATTTTGTTTCTAGGGGTGGACTGGAACAGAGGTTGGGTCGTTCTGGCCAGTCCCTCTCTATCTCAAGATGTTGCATTTCTAGCACATTCTTCAGTTATTCTTAAGAACCATGAGTTGGGGAAAGAGGGAAGAACTGGGTAGGCCCAAGGCCACCCAGTGAACTGTCTAGCAGCATTTTGTAAAAGCACATTAACAATGGTTTTGAAAAGCTGAAGTCTGTGGACTGATTCTCCCTGTAAATACAGGCCTGCTTTACTAGCACCTGCACTTTCCGGTTCTTATGCCCCCTCAAAAGTGTGCTGAGTCATTTGAACAGAAGGAGACTGCCCCTCCAGCTCCCCACAATGGGAAATTGTCATCACTGCCACAAAATGAATAGAAGGACTTGGCCAAGTTCATCTTCCCTGGTTTACTGCCTGCACTTCATCCCATTTGGAAGAGAGAAGGAATAGCATTGAATGGTCTGGCTTTTTTTTTTTTTTTTGTAATCATGGCTATACAGCAGGGTAATGAAGGTCAGAGATGGGGGCTTGAACCACCTGCCTGTGGTTTTGAGGTTTCCCCAAATACTCTATGGTTGTTAAGTTCCATAAGAAAGGGACTTGTTTTTCATTTTTATTTTCTTTCCAACTTTTATTTTAGGTTTGGGGGGTACGTGCGCAGATTTGTTTCATGGGTAAATTGCATGTTATGGGGCTTGGTGTCCAGATTATTTCATCACCCAGGTAATGAATGTAGTACCTGGTAAGTAGTTTTTCAATCCTCACCCTCCTCCCATCCTCTACCTTCAAGTAGGACCCAGTGTCTATGGTTCCCTTCTTTGTGTTCATGTGAAGTCAGTGTTTACCTCCTAAGTGAGAACGTGCAATATTTGGTTTTCTGTTCCTGTGTTAATTTGCTTAAGATAATGGCCTCCAGCTCCATCCATGTTGCTGCAAAGGTCATGATTTCATTCTTTTTTATGGCTGCATAGTATATTCCATGGTGTATATGTACCATATTTTCTTTATCTAGTCTGCAGTTGATGGGCATCTAGGTTGATTCCCTGTCTTTGCTATTGTAAATAGTGCTGCAATGAACATATGTGTGCATGCATCTTTAAGGTAGAATGATTATTCTTTTGGGATTTATACCCATGAATGGGATTGCTGGATTCAACCTTAGTTCTATTTTAAGTTATTTGAGAAATCTCTAAACTGCTCTCCACAGTGACTGGACTAATATACATTCCCATCAACAGTGTATAAGCATTAAAGGGACTTAACTGCTGAATAGTCTTCACCCAACTCAAAGCCTGGCTCTCAGTAGATACTCAATATATTGCTTATACAATTAAAGGAATGGTTAAAAGGAAGGAAGATGTATGCAGAATCTGTGTACTGCAAAGTCAGCAAACATTTGCTGAGGGTCTGTTGAATTTGGTCCTGCTCAACATTGAACTTGCCCACTTGTCACCACCATTAAGGCTCCAGAAAATTTGTTTATCCACAGCCTTCTTCTACCTTATTACCTTGTCATTTCTTTGAGACCTAATATCCATTCCTCCTGATCTCCAGCTCAACTCCCTAGAATCCATAGCTTCTAGAGTTTTGTTTATTTATTCCATTTTTATTTATTTGATTTATTCCACTTTCATTGAATATCAAGACCTCCAGGCATAGTTCCAGGCACCTGGTATGCAGCAACAAATATGATGTTCAGATAATCTCTTGCTGCATAAAAAAGAGCCTGATCCCACAGTGGCTGGAAACAAATATTTGGTATTATTGCTCATGACTCTGTGTTGATTGGGCTCACCTAGGTGGTTCTCATTTCAAGTCCTATGCAGTTGTAGTCAGATAATGACTGGGGCTGGAGTCATCTGAAGGCTTGACTAGGCTGGCCATCCAAGATGGCTGAGACACATGGCTGGCATGATATTGGCTACTGGTTAGGAGCTCAGTTGGTGCTGTTGCCTGGAGCACTTTCATGTGGCCTTTCTATGTGGTTTGGGCTTCTCGTAGCATAGTGGTGTCTGAGTTCCAAAAGTGAGTATTCCAAGATATAGGAAGTAGCGCTTGATAGTCTTTTAAAACATGGACTGGAAAAGGGCACAGTATGATTTCCACCATATTCAATACGTCAAAGCAATCATGGAGGTCATTAAAGTCAAGGGAGAGGGTGTAGATCCCAAGAGATTGTTGTGTGTTTTTGTTTGTTTGTTTTTTGTATTTTTTTTGAGACGGAGTCTCCCTCTGTCACCCAGGCTGGAGTGCAGTGGTGTGATCTCGGCTGGCTGCAACCTCTGCCTCCTGGGTTCAAGTGATTCTCATGCCTCAGCCTCCAGAGCAGCTGGGACTACAGGTGCCCACCACCACATCAGCTAATTTTTGTATTTTTAGTGGAGACGGGGTTTCACTGTGTTGGCCAGGTGGGTCTGGAACTCCTGACCTCAGGTGATCTGCCCGCCTTGGCCTCCCAAATTGCTGAGATTACCGATGTGAGGCACCGTGCCTGGCCCTAAGGGATTGCTTTGATGTAAAAAATGTACAGCCATTTGAAAATGGCCACAGGTGGTCTCTGCTGTTAAGGACTTCAGAGTTGATAAAGAGATAGTGATGAAACCTATAGTAGGCTGAATCATGGCCACTCAAAGATATCAGGTTCTAGTCCACGGAACCTGTATATGTTAAATTATAAGGAAAAGGAGTCTTTGCAGGTATGATTAAATTAAGGATGTTGAGATGAGGAGATTATCCTGGATTATCTAGGTGGGCCCTAAATTTGATTGCAAGTGTCTTAGAAAGGCAGAGAGATATTACACCCAGAAGACAAGAAGGTGATATCCAGACGGAGGCAGAGATTGGGGTGATGCCACTCCAAGCAAGGTAATGCTGGCAGCCACCAGAAGCTGGAAGAGGCAAGGAACAGACTGTCCCCTAGCACTTCTATAGGGAACGAGCCCTACTGACACCTTGATTTCAGTTTATTGCAACCGATTTCAGTCTTCTGACCTCCAGACCTGGGAGAGAAGAAATTCCTGTTGTTTGAAGCCATTTAGTTTGAGATCATTGTTACAAAAGTCTCAGGAAATGAATTCAAACCCAGACAATGACAAGCAAGGGTGGAGGTGATATGGAGGAAGCATATAGGAGGCACCTGAAGCCCAGCCCAGCGGGGAGAGAAGAGAGCAGGAATGCTTCTTTAAGCTCTGATGTTCAAATGAGAACACATGGACACACGGAGGGAAACGACACACACTGGGGACAGTTGGAGAGTGGGGGGTGAGGGGTGGGAGAGCATTAGGACAAATAGCTAATGCTTGTGGTGCTTAAAACCTAGATGATGGGTTGATAGGTGCAGCAAACCACCATGACACATGTATACCTACGTAAGAAACCTACACATTCTGCACTTGTATCCCAGAACTTAAAAAAAAAAATTCTGACGTTGATTCATCCCTAGGAAGTGTGGCATCATGGTGGTGTTCATTCATCCCTAAGAAGTGTGGCATATGACAACATGTGGAACTTGAATCCATTAAACCTCTTTTTCTTTACAAATTACCCAGTCTCAGGCATGTCTTTATTAGCAGTGTGAGAATGGACTAATACAAATATTATGATGAATGAGGACATTCTCATATCTTCCACAAAACCATCATGGAAGACATTATCCATCATTTGGTTACATTTCCCGTATGTAAGGATCCAAGGGGATCTGGAGTCCTGCTTTTCTGATTGCGTCTCAACTCTGCCACATACTAGCTGGGTTTATAGGCTGCTATGAGGTTTCAATGAGTAAATCAAAACCTGTAAACACTTGGTGCATGCATAGTAAGTACTTAAAACTGGTGTTGTTATAATTTTCGGGATTTGGTGAAGGATATTGTTTTTCTGGGGAAAGGCACTAGGCCCATCATGGGGGTAATACCCTTGTGACCTCGTCTAAACCAAATTACCTCCTCCAAATGCCATTGCACTGGGGGCTAGGGCTTCAACGTGTGAATTTGGTGGAGAAAGACAAAGACATTCAGTCCATAACAATTTTCCTTGGATTTGTATGTACGCGATCAAGTCACCTAGGAATGATGAATGTTTCATTTCTTCCTTTCTGGACATTTCCCCCCTGGCTAACTGTACAAGCTAGGATATCCAGGACAATGTGGAATGTAAGTGAGGCTTGTGGGTATCAATGCTATGATACCATCCACAGGGAGAAACCTTTGGCTTTGTATGAAAAGCTGATGGTTAGGGATATTGATATGGTTTGTCTGTGTCCCCACCCAAATCTCAACTTGAATTGTAGCTCCCATAATTCCCATGTGTTGTGGGAGGGACCCAGTGGGAGGTAATTGAATCAAGATGGGGGGTCTTTTCCATGCTATTCTTGGCCAGTTGTCAGCCTGCCCAACATATTGTGAAACCGTGTCTCTACTAAAAATAATAGGCCCTCTCTTGCCTGCTGCCATGTAAGATGTGACTTTGCTACTCCTTTGCCTTCTGCCGTGATTGTGAGGCCTCCCTAGACATGTGGAATTGTGAGTCCATTTGTGAGTCCACCTCTTTTTCTTTATAAATTACCAAGTTTCAGGTATGTCTTTATTAGCAGTGTGAGAATGGACTAATTCAAATGTCATGATGAATGAGGACTTTCTCATATCTTCTGCAAAACCATCATGGGAGACATTATCCATCATTCAGTTACATTTGCCTTATGTAAGGATCCAAATGGAATTTTTTTTTGAATTCTATTCTAAGAAAAATCATTTCCTTTCCTGTGAACAGCTATACTTCCCTTTGTTAAGTGATGATATTCATGTGTCCTTTATGTTTTCTTTTTCTTTTGCTCTGGCTATTAGGGAGCTAAAACCCAAGAGCACACACAATCAAAATAACCATATTAAATGAGTTTTCTTATGTATTTGATAAATAAATAATTTTTCTTTTGGTTTCCCTTTGGGTGTACCTTTTATTGCAAGCTGTCTCAAGTTTTTTTTCACAGTAAATGGGGATAAAATTATTTTAAAAGAATAATACCTGACCTGATTATTACCTGGGTTTATTTCATTGACTGAATGGTGAGACTAATGAATGGACAAGAGCTTTATGAACTGTAAAATGCCGTGTCTGTAATTAACTAGGGGAAGAACATGATTGTCCTTGACTTTAACCAATGTACCCTGTGTCTTCCTTAGTTGGCACTGATGGTTCTGAGTTAGGTAACCATGCTCCCTAAAGCCTCTGAGATTTCCCCTGAGCATCCTGGCCACTCACTGCTTATTTTGCACCACTCTTCTGTGTCCAGGATGACTCCTTCAACTTTATCTTTCTTCTAGAAAGTTGCTATCCATTGTTTACATCCAGTGGCTCATGCATTCATAGAATGCAGCAGCATTTTCTAAGCACCAACTGCTGGGTATGTATTGGTTACCTGCCCAGCAACCCTTTTCTCTTCTTCTTTGCTGAGACCATCCCATTTTCATTCATGCATCAGTTGGCAATATGCCCAGAGAAATGGAGCCCCTTCCTTCCTCATTCTCTTAGGCATGGAACTCAGTTGGCCCAAGCCAGGCATGCTCATCTTGTTTCTCTCACTGCTGACTGGTTTAGTCTTGGGCACATGACCTGGTTCTCAGTAGTGAGCTAGTAAGGATCAGAAAAACCACAAAGCCATGACATTATTGAATTAACCTGTCTGGACCACCTACGCCTGGATTTTGTGTGGGAGATACAATAAATCTGGATTATAGGTTGGTGCAAAATTAATATTTAAATCACCTGTAGTTCAACTCTGTGTTGCTTGCAGTCAAAAGTATCCTTATCAGGCTGGGCACAGTGGCTCACACCTGTAATCCCAGCATTTTGGGAGGCTGATACAGGCGGATCACCTGAGGTCAGGAGTTTGAGACTAGCTTGGCCAACATATAGTGAAACCCTGTCTCTACTAAAAATAAAAAATTAGCTAGGCATGGTGACATGTACCTGTAATCCCAGCTACTCAGGAGGCTGAGGCAGGAGAATCGCTTGAACCTGGGAAGCGGAGGTTGCAGTGAACTAAGATCGCGCCACTGCACTCTAGCCTGGGTGACAGGGCGAGACTCCATCTCTTGCAAAAAAACAAAAAAAGTCCTAATCAACTGTTTTAGTTTGGATGCTCACTGAAGTAGACTCTGAGGCAAGGATTTGAGTGCCAATAGTTTATTAAGCTTGAGGAGGTGGGGGAAAGGGGACAGGCAAGGGAGGGAAGTGGCAAGAAAGATGCATTATCATGTCAGTTACCAGTGTGGGGAATCACAGTTTAATCTCTCTGGGGAACTCTGGAAAATGACACAGAGCAGGGATTTGCAAACTATTGGCCCATGGCAAACCTGTTCTGCCACCTGTTATTTCAATAAAATGTTCCTGGAATACAGTCACACCCATTCATTTATGTATAGCCCATGGCAGCTTTTATACAACAGCAGCAGAGTTGAGCATCTGTAAGAGACAATATGACCTGCAAAACATAAAATATTTACTATATGACCCTTTTTCAAGAAGTTTGCCAACCCTAGTGTTGAGCATGTAGCTCAGAATCACCCCCTGGAGGAGTGAAGGAGCTGGGATATTTATACATCCCTCCAGTTAGTCACTGGTGAAGACCTAATGCAGGAGGCATGTTAATTCTCCAGGACTTCCGACCTGTCCTGTGCACAGGCACTGTGGGCCCTGGCCAAGCAAAGAGATGCAAATACCGATTGTTGGGATTTGTGCAAGTATGGACCCTACTGGTCCATACCAGTACACTAACAGAGATGGCCACATCAGTGCATCCAGAGATGGCTGAGAAGTGCACCTGTCCTCCAGGAACCCATAGTCTGAAGGCAAGGTTGGAAATGGCCAAACATTTTTATTTTTATTTTTTTTGAGATGGAATCTCACTCTGTCACCCAGGCTGGAGTGCAATGGAACGATCTCGGCTCCCTGCAACCTCCGCCTCCCGGGTTCAAGTGATTTTTCCTCCTCAGCCTCCCAAGTAGCTGGGATTACAGGGACCTGCCATCATGCCGGCTAATTTTTTGCATTTTTATAGAGATGGGGTTTCACCATGTTGGCCAGGCTGATTTTGAACTCCTGATCTCAAGTGATCCACCCACTTCAGCCTCCCGAAGTGCTGGGATTACAGGTGTGAGCAATCGCACCTGGCCTTTATTTTTATTTTTTGAGACAGGGTCTCACTCTGTTGCCCAGGCTGGAGTACAGTGGCATAGTCATAGCTCACTGCAGCCCCAAAATCCTGGGCTCAAGTGATCCTCCCACCTCAGCCTCCCATGTAGCTGGAACCACAGGCCTGTAGCATCCTACCTGGCTAATTTAAAAAAACAAGAAAAACAAAAAAAATAAAGTGTGTAGAGACAGAGTCTCACTGTGTTGCCCAGGCTGGTCTCAAACTCTTGGGCTGAAGCATTCCTCCTGTCCCCGCCTCTCAAAGTGCTTGGGATTACAGGTGTGAGTCACTGTGCCCTGCTCAAACATTTTATAATTAAGTAGAATAACCCACATGTCAGCTGGGGTCCCCTGAATCCTCAAAGATCTAGGTAAGATCTTCTATGCAGGCTACTTCCTGCTAATAGGGGGAGGGCGACCTTCTCAAGGTTGTATCTGCCTCTGGCCCTGGTGCCCCCAACCCACGCTGGCTCTGCTTTTTCCCCTACAGGAGCTTAAGTGCAGAACTTTGCATCTCCCATTGCCTGCAGGAAACCTACTCAGCTAGTGAGTTCATAGGGCTTCACTGAAGACTGGGGGATTCTGGAGGGGTTGATTTTCTGGCACATTCAGGCTTCTAGAACCCTCTATTCTTTCCCCACCTCTGCTTCTCGTTTTTTTTCTTGTCTGGCTCCAAAACCTTTCTCCTTTTATTGAGCACATTATTTCTCTCCAGTTCCCACCTCTGCATTTCCTTTCCTGAATGCTTCTAGGGCCTCAGCAGAACAAGGAACGCCTCATTGATGATGGTAAAAAACAACAACAACAAAACAACCCAAGACACAAGACACAAACAAAACTTCCTCTTTTTTTTTGGTATTCTCCAGACAAAACGTTTGCAGCATGATATGAGGCCCCCTTTGGAAACATCTCCCCACATTCTGTGATTCTGGCAAGTCCTCTAAATTTTGTCTCCTCCTTCATCCACCAGGTGGATTTCAGGACTCCTACTGTCAGAGGCTTGGAATAAACCTCTGGCATGCTTTGCTTCTGTTTTGCTTTCTTTGTTTCTTTCTTTTTTTTTTTTTTTTTCTGAGATGGAGTTTTGTTCTTGTTGCCCAGGCTGGAGTGCAATGGCGTGATCTCGGCTCACCACAACCTCCACCTCCCAGGTTCAAGTGATTCTCCTGCTTCAGCCTCCAGAGTAGCTGGGAAGCTGGGATTACAGGCATGCGTCACCACGCCCATCTAATTCTGTATTTTTAGTAGAGATGGGGTTTCTCCATGTTGGTCAGGCTGGTCTCAAACTCCTGACTTCAGGTAATCTACCCGCCTAGGTCTCCCAAAGTGCTGGGGATTACAGGCATGATCTATTGCACCCGGCCCTATTTGCCTTTCTGAAATAGACTGTGTGTCTCACCCAGCATGATGTTAGATCTGTATAGCATGACAGCATTCCATTGAGTCAACTCCTTGGACATACTATATGTTTTGTTTCCCTGGTAGCTAATTAAATAAGACAACTAAGTGCAGTCTAGAAAGTTCCTCTCATAACAAAGTTCCCAAGAATTTACGTCTTTGCTTTGCTTACTTACTTTTTCGTGGTAGTTGAAGTGCAAGTGGAAACTGATTATAAAGGAGAAACCTAAATCGGGTTAGGTGAATTCTGCAGTATGAACTGTGCTTGGAAAATCTAACTGGTAACGTATCCACATTGGGAACTTGGTCCTTCCTCTCACAAAGAAAATTCCAGGTCAATTTCATCCCCTATGCTAAGCATTTGAGTGTTCAGGAATGTGATTTTAGTTTTATAAAAATTGTTCTTTTTAAAATTCCTGTCAAATAATCAGATTTTTTTCTCAGCACATTTAGAAGTAAAAATGGAAAGTTTAGAGCATTTTGATATTTTAGTATTTATTTCCATGAAGTCACTTAACCCTCCCAGACTAGTTTCAGAATTTTGTCTTCCAACCCATCTTTGTGTCTCACTGTACATTTTCTGCATGTACAATGAGAGGTGATTTTTAATTGGAATCCCTTAGATTTTTAGAGAGAAATCTCTCCTCCTCTATTCTTCTTCCTCTCTTCTCACTGTCTCTCATTTTAATCCAGAGAATCAAAGTGTCTCTTACAGGCTTGGATATCAAGCTGAACTGTTGAAAACAGTGGGGTCCAGGAACCTGAGTTTAAAACAAGCACCTCTGATTGTCTAAGTGGACTTAGAGAAAGACAAATTCTGTGTGATCTCACTTATTTGTGGAATTTAAAAACGTTGAACTCATACAAAAAGAGTAGAATTAGCTAAGTGAACTAATTCAGACAGAGAAAGACAAATGCTGTGTGATCTCACTTATCTGTGGAATCTGAAAATGTTGAACTCAGAGAAAAAGAGAGTCGAATTAGAATGGTTGCCAGGGGCTAGGAGGAAATGTTGCTCAAAGGGTACAAAGTTTCGGTGATAAGATGAATAAGTTCTGGGCATCTCATATTTGGCACGGTAACTATGGTTAACAATACCATATTGTTTACTTGAAATTTGTTCAGAGAGCAGCTCTTAAAATTTTTTTTTTACCTTTTGTGGGTATATAATAAATGTATATATTTACGGGTACATGAGATGTTCTGATACAGGTATGTGGTGTGTAATAATCACATCATGAAGAATGGGGTATCTATACCCTCAAATATTTATCCTTTGTGTTACAAGCAATCCAAATACACTCTTTCAGTTATTTTAAAATGTACAATTAGGCCGGGCATGGTGGCTCACGCCTGTAATCCCCGCACTTTGGGAGGCCGAAGCAGGTGGATCACGAGGTCTAGAGTTTGAGACCGTCCTGGCCAACATGATGAAACCCCGTCTCTACTAAAAATACAAAAAATAAGCCAGGCATGGTGGCATATGCCTGTAGTCCCAGCTACTCGGGAGGCTGAGGCAGGAGAATTGCTTGAACCCAGGAGGCAGAGGTTGCAGTGAGCCCAGATCGCGCCACTGTACTCCAGCCTGGTGACAGAGCAAGACTCTGTCTCAAAAAAAAAAAAAAAAAAAGTGCAATTAAATTATTGACTATAGTCACTCTGTTGTGCTATCAAGTAGTAGGTCTTTTTTTTTTTTGGAGTGAAGATCTCATTTCTGTTACCCAGGCTAGAGTGCAGTGGCATGATGACAGCTCACTGCAGCCTCAACTTCCTGGGCTCAAGTGATCCTCCCACTTCAGCCTCCTGAGTAGCTGGGACTACAGGTGTGCCCCACAATGCCTGGCTATTTTTTGTATTTTTAGTAGAGATGGGGTATTGCCATGTTGCCCGGCTAGTCTTGAAATCCTGGCCTTAAGCGATCTGTCCGCCTTGGCCTCCTACTGCTGGGCTTACAGGTGTGAGCCACCACACCTGACCGAGTAGTAAGTGTTACTCATTCTTTGTAACTATTTTTATTGTACCCATTAACCATCCCTACATTCCCCAGCCCACTACCCTTCCCAGCCTCTGGTAATCACCATCCTTTCACTAAGACAGCAGATCTTAGGTGTTCTCATCACATAAACATCCAAAGACAACTATGTGAGGTAATGAATAGGGTAATTAGCTGGTTCATGGTGATCATTTCACAATTTGTGTATACATATATCTCCAAAGATCACATTGTACACTGTAAATGTATTCCATTTTTATTTGTCAATTTTACCCCTCTAAAGCTAGGAAAATGAAATAAAATAAGCATCCTGGGCAGGACTGGCTGCATAGTTTTCAGGGCCCAGCAGAAAACGAAAATGTGGGGATTCTTGTTATGAAAATTATAGGAATTCTGGCTGGGTGCAGGGGCTCACACCTGTAATCCCAATACTTTTGGAGGCTGAGGCTGGGGAGTTGCTTTGAGTCCAGGAGTTTGAGACCAGCCTGGGCAACATGGCAAAACTGCATCTCTACAAAAAAATAAATAAATAAATAAATAAATAAATCAGCCAGGAATGGTGGTATGCATCTGCGGTCCCAGTTACTCGGGAGGCTAAGGCAGGAGGACCCCTTGAGCCTAGGAGGTTGAGGCTGCAGTGAGCCATGTTCATGCCACTGCATTGCAGCCTGGGTGACAGAGAAAGACCTTGTCCCCCCCCAAAAAAAATTATAGGAATTTCAAAATGCCAGCATCAGAGTGGGGTCGTCTAATTATGGGGCCTTGTGCAGTTACCCCAGGCAGCATAGCAGGAAGCCTGGAAGAGCTTTGCTGCAGGATTCAGATCCCAGACCATGGTGCCCATGAGTTTCAAGATCTTGTAACATGAAGGCGTGTCTTCAACAGACTCTCTCCAAAGAAATCCTCTCTTGCTCTTGGCCCTTCTTTGTGCCTGAAAAGCGTGAGAAGAGGGTGTAAGCAGGACAGAACCACTTTTATTTTTATTTATATATATTTTTTGAGATGGAGTCTTGCTCTGTCGCCCAGGCTAGAGTGCAGTGGCGCCATCTCGGCTCACTGCAATCCGCCTCCCGGGTTCACGCCATTCTCCTGCCTCAGCCTCCCGAGTACCTGGGACTACAGGTGCCCGCCACCACGTCCCGCTGATTTTTTTTTTTTTTGTATTTTTACTAGAGACGGGGTTTCACCGTGTTAGCCAGGGTGGTCTCCATCTCCTGACCTCGTGATCCGCCCGCTTGGCCTCCCAAAGTGCTGGGATTATAGTCGTGAGCCACTGTGCCCGGCCAGAACCACTTTTCAAAGATTTTGTTTGAAAATCTGCCTTTTGATTTTGTACTTGATTTTGGAATTCTTTATTATTATTATTATTATTTGAAACGAAGTCTGGCTCTGTCACCCAGGCTGGAGTGCAGTGGCGTGATCTCTGCGCACTGCGCCTCCCGGGTTCTTGCCATCCTCCTGCCTCAGCCTCCCAAGTAGCTGGGACTACAGGCGCCAGCTACCACGCCCGGCTAATTTTTTGTATATTTAGTAGAGACGGGGTTTCACCGTGTTAACCAGAATGGTCTCGATCTCTTGACCTCGTGATCCGCCCGCCTAGGCCTCCCAAAGTGCTGGAATTACAGTCGTGAGCCACCGCGCCGGGCCTGGAATTCTTGATGCTTTAAACAAAACTTAACATCTTGCCTGACATGTTTTTGTAGCCCAACAGGATAACTAAAACGCCAGCATTAAAACTCAATCCCTGGCAATATGTTGTCTGTGATCTCCTTCATCTTCACGACAAGATCATCTAGGGTTGTATGCTAAGGTTAGCAGCAGAGTCTCAATGGAGTCGACCCTGCAGGTGGGAAGCCACACTTGGAATTCCTCCATCATGCTTAGTTCACCTTGAGGACTAGGTAGCTATCTAATGGCAGAATGGTTTCAAAACCCAAGTATCTGTGAAGAGCTTTCTCTTTTGTTAATTCTTCGGTCCAGCTCAGTGACTTCCAACTGTTCGAGGGGCATAGTTATTACTTAAAATGATTACATACACAAGTACATGCGCACTCTATAAATTATGGTTGATTTAAAGGAATCTCAGGAGTAATTTTGACCACAAATAATTTTTCCTCTTCTGTACTAACTATGGAAATGAAATGTTTGCGTAATATATGATTTCATGTTGCCAGAATATATGAATACTTCTGTGAAAGTGTCCTGAAATAAACGAAATGCTGTCTCTGCAAAAAAAAAAACAAAAACAAAAAAAAACAAAAAAAACTAGTTCTTTGGCTGTGACATGGACATGAATAAAAAGGTTATAACTAGCATCAAATTCAAGCATTTGGTTTTATCGCTTATGTGAACACAGCATGGAACATCTTTTGATTCACGTTTTCCCCATTCTTAGTCGTGTTATCTGTTCATGACTATGCAAGTGGTTTTATCTCTCAGGGACATTTGGTCATGTCTGGAGACATTTTCAGTTGTCACAACTGGGGATGAGGAAATGGTGCTACTGGCATCTGGTGCGTAGACTTCAGGGATGCCAGTAAACATCCTGCAGTGGGCGGAATAGCCCTGCACGGTAGGGAATGATCCACTCTAGATGGTGTCAGTGCCCTCTAAACATTACGTCCTGGGCTGTACCCACTCTCTGGATGTGAAAATGGAGGCCTAGGGAGGCTTAGCACTTATTTATTATTTCTTTGTAGTTAAAAAAAAGTCCATCTTGTTCCAGGAAGGAACAATTTAATTTCTAAACATGCGGCATAAAACAGAAATAACTAGGAAATCGGTGGAAATGTGTTTTCAGGGGGACCGTGTAGACTGAGGACAAATTTTCAGGCTTCTATTTGTCCGGTGAGGTTAGTGCCTGTGCGCTGGGCCAAGTCAACATCCTCTTAGTGTTGTCTTGTCTCCTTCCTGATTTAGAAAAGGCAAACCCATCTGCTGTCATGAAAAATACCTTCTAGAAGCTACCGGGTAATTGGGTGATATTTCTGGATTTGTCTCCCTGTCTAATGTACATCAGTTAAACTTTTGACTCTTCAGCGCCTTCTGGAGAAAGTAATAATCGGAAACTAAATTGACTTGGTTTTTTCTCTCCTCCTTTGCCCCGTATTTGTAAAGATTAATCTTCAGTATCTATGAGTGCTGGGTGATTTGCGGAAACTGCAGCTGCTTTATCAATATCAGCTTGGCCTCCATTGATCAAACCCTCATTTAGGCGTTCACTGCCGTCTGCTGGAAACAGCCCAGGGATGAGGAGGGAAGGGAAAAGGCCACTTCGGGAGGCCACCTTGCCTTGGAGTTTCCGTCGTTTTCCGAGGTGAGCTTGGATGTCACTGCTCAGCACAGTTGATTAAAGAGGGTCCTTGAGATTGGTGCTGTGAGTGAGTCACTGTGTGGGAATAAATCCCGATGGTGGCAAATATGAATAAAGCGTCAGTGTAACTGTCCTGGCTGGATTGTTTTTCTTCATCTCACCATACTGTTTTCCCTCTGCATGTGTCTGTGACCTCTGGCGGGCTTGCAGATAAAAGTGATGCATCTTCATTTTGTCGGAGGAGTTAATTTTGTGTGTATTCCAAGGTAAGATGATACTCACGGTGCTTATATCTTGGGCACCCACTGTGCATTGGACACTTTCCATAAATTAACTCAAATTTTTCTTAGCAGCTTGCTATGGCTCTTCACTGTTTCTCCAATTCCATTTACAAAACCTTGATTTCAATGGGATCCCTGTTTGCTCTTGCAAACTCTTCACTCAACACCTGCTTTTCGCCCACTCCACTTCAGCTGCCCTGAACTTCCTGTTGCTGGAATTGACTTTGCTCACTCACACCTCTGGTCCTTTGCACATGCTGTGCCCTGGGCTTAGTACATTTCACTTTCATCCTCTTAACCTCGTTAATATCTTGCTTGGGACAACAGATACGGCTGTAAGTATCAGAAAACTCTATTATCATGGCTTGAAGGTGCAAGGGTTTATTTGGCTTACACAATAAGCTAAACAGTAGGCAAGCCATGTTGGTAGAGTGAATCAAAGAGACCATCAGAAACCCCCACTTTTTTCATTTTCTTGCTCTGCTGTGCAATTTCTATCCTCATGGTTACAAAATAGCTGCTTCATCTCCAGGCATCACATCAGCAGGCATAGAAGCCAAGGGAGGGCAGCAAGCCAGAAAACTGAAGGTGCGCTCTCCCTTCTTTTCACTGGTCACAACTAGGTCAGATGGCCAGCCCTAGCTGCAAGAGATGCTAGTGAAAGATGATTTTTAGCTGGATACATTGTCGCCCTCAGCAAAATAAAGATACAGTTTTCTTATTAGCAGAATCCTAACAATTAAGATTCAGTGCTCAGTTTTGATGCCACTCAGCTGAGTGGTCCTCCCTGAATCCCTGTGACAGAGTTGGGACACACAGGTATTAGGCAATCTCATAGACGGCATTGGAGTTACATGAAATTGTGGTCTTGTTTCCCTATCTGGATTGAAAGCTCCATGAGGAGGACTTGGTCTACCTTTCACACAGTTGTATCTCTACTACCTACATAGTTCCAGATATATAGTAGATGCTCAATAAGTAATAAATGAAGGAGTTACATGAAATTGTGGTCATGTTTCCCTATCTGGATTGAAAGCTCCATGAGAAGGAGGACTTGGTCTGTCTTTCACACAGTTGTATCTCTAGTACCTACATATATAGTAGTTCTAGATATATAGTAGATGCTCAATAAATACTTAATAAATGAAAAATAGCTACTATTTTGCCCCTTTGTAGTTGACACCTAGAGCTTTAGGGAGATAAGATAACTTGCCCTAAGTAACACATGTACTCCTTAATTCCTCCATTCAGTAATGTTTATAGTGCACCTTCTATGAGCCAGGTCTTGTTTCAGACACTTGGGATACATCAGTGAACAAAGCAGATAGAACGACTGCCTTTGAGACCATTACCCCCAATATTTTATTACAAAAAATTTCACACATACAGCAGAGTTAAACCAATTTCACAGGGAACACGTGTTCAGTTACTACCTAGGTTCTACCAGTCACTGGGGCACATTGATTCCAGTGGGGGAAGGCACACAGTAAACCAGAAACAAAACAAGTAAATTACATGGCATTGTAGAAGGTGGCAACTGCTATGAGAAATACAGAGAAGGTAACAGGGTGTAGGGCGTGCAGTTGGGGGTGGTGGTGGTGGCCAGGCTTGGCCTCATTGAGATGGTGACAGTTATGCAAAGACTTGAAGGACGTGAGGGAGCAGTGTCGATATTGGAGGGCAAAGCAGTTCTAGGTAGAGGCAACAGCCAGGGCAAAGGTCCTGAGGTGGGAATCTCTGTTCCATGAGGGGCAAGGTGGAATGTGTGGTTGGAGGAGGAGCGTTGATGGTGGCTGGGTTAGTAGAGGAGGAGGAGTTTGGGGAAAAAGATCAAGGGAACTCAGCTTTGGACAGGCTATGCTTGAGCAACTCAGGGGCAGAGCTGGGATTTAGATCCCAGACCTCACAACCTTCCTGTATTAGGGTTCTCTAGAGAAATAGAACCAGGAGGATATATATGTCTATTTATTATACGGATTGGTGTATGCAGTTATGGAGGCTAGGTTCCATGCTCTGCCATCTGCAAGGTGGGGTACGAGGAAAGCCAATGACATTAAGTCCCAGGGTAAGTCTGAAGGCCCAAGAACCAGGAGCTCTGATCTCCAAGGTCAGGAGCAGGTGAATGTCCCAGCTCAAACAGAAAATGTACACTTCCTTTGCTTTTCGTTCTGTTTGGGCTCTCAACAGATGGGATGATGTCTGCCCACATGGGTGAGGGTGGTCTTCTTTTTTTCTTTTTTTGAGACAGAGTCTTGCAGTGTTGCCCAGGCCCGAGTGCAGTGGCATGATCTCGGCTCACTGCAAGCTCCGCCTCCCAGGTTCACGCCATTCTCCTGCCTCAGCCTCCCGAGTAGCTGGGACTACAGGTGCCTGCCACCACGCCCGGCTAATTTTTTGTATTTTTAGTAGAGATGGGGTTTCGCCATGTTAGCCAGGATGGTCTCGATCTCCTGACCTCGTGGTCGGCCCACCTTGGCCTCCCAAAGTGCTGGGATTACAGGTGTGAGCCACTGCACCTGGCTGAGGGTAGTCTTCTTTACTCAGTCTACAGATTCTAATGCTAATCTCTTCCAGAAATGCCCTCATAGACACACACACCCGGATGTAATGTTTTACCAGCTATCTGCGCATCCTTTAGCTCAGTCAAGTTGACACATGAAATTAACCATCACACTTTACCATTTTGCCACATCTGTCCCCCAGTCATTCAAAGACACTGTGACCAGCTGGCCAGGTGGCAAGAAGTCCTAGGGCACAAGCCTGAAGCCTTCGGGAGAAACTTCAGCTTTACAGGGGGCAGAATGTTTGGTAACTATTTAGATTTAAAGCAGAAGCACTTTGGATTGAGCAATTTCATATGTGACAACTGTCTTTGCCACAAGCAACAGCAGAGACCTGCAGATGAGAACACCTTTATGAAGAGCAAGACCATGCTTTGAAGTTGGGCAGAGATCTTGGTTCAAATCCTGGCTCTGCTGCTTGTTAGCTAAGTCACTTCAGGTAAGCGATTTAACTTCTTTGAGCCTTGCTTTCTTGATCTGTCAAGTGGAGGTTAATAATAGTATCACCCCTTGAGGGCAGATAAACTGATGTATGTTTATGCATACATAAACTGATGTATGTGATGTAATTTAGCACGGTGCTGGTCCACAGGTGAATGGAGATGATTTTTGACTTTCTGTCTCGCAGAAAGTCTGTACCTCCCCAAGGACATCTCATGCCCACAGCAGCCCAGCAGTGAGTCCTCACCAACCCAGACTGACTTTCCAGCCTCATATCCTCAAAGGATCTGACATTTTCCAGCCACCAACCTTGGTTTGCACCATGCCCTTCATCAAAAATGTCTTTGCTTCTCTTTGATGCCTGGGTATCTATTCCTTTAGAACCCATTTCAAATTTCTCCTCCTTAAAGATGCCGTTGGTCACTGTTCCAATCTGTAGGATACTCTGTTTTGCCCAGATCCCTTTTGCATTGCCTTCTGGGACTCAGATACAGAGGGGGCAAAACATCCCGGAAGGGGTGGGGCCCATGGACTGCTCTTGGAGTGGGGACAGAGATCACCACGAGATGGCGCTATTGAGCCATCACTGTCAATTGGTTTTTCTGTTTTCATTTTCTTACTTGATGAGAAATGTGTAATTTCCAAATAGTCCCAGAAGGAATAGAACTGTGACTGTGTCCCACCACTAAAAAGGTGGTTTTGCATATCTCTGATCATCCTATCACATCGCCCACTGTTTAAAATTCCATCCCCACACCCAGGGGATTTAGAAGGAAAATATCACACACTTGCCACCACCCCCAATCCATGCAAATACCTTGGTACTTGCTATAGACACTTGGTACACAAATACTGCCTCAGCCTTTTATTAAATTATATTTTATATATTGCATCAGAGTATTAAGCCCTTAAGGGTAGGACCTGGGGTCCATGCCAACTTACTAGAACGGTGTCGACTTCTCTAGGATATGGAATCCACACAGCTCCTTAGAAAGCTGGAAAATGCAGTTTTGAAGCAACCCTGCTTCATTTCCACACCAATGGAAAGGAAAGTGATAAATCCTTTATGGCCAAGAGTCCGTTCTGTTTATTTCTTCCTGGAAATGCTATTGATGGTGGCTGGGGAAGTTGTTTGTTTTTTAATCTTTCCCTTGGCAAGGTCTCCTTACTCATAGCCCTTCCTTATGTTCCCCAAATGGTGCAGGGGGCAGTGTTCAGAAGCCCAGTATGCAGGACTTGCACAGAGGAGAATTATGGCTTAAAGAAACTTGGCTAAGCTCGGTGGCTCACACCTGTAATCCCAGCACTTTGGGTAGGCCAAGGCAGGCAGATCGCTTGAGTCCAGGAGTTTGAGACCAGCCTGGGCAACCTGATGAGACCCCATCTCTACAAAAAATTAGCCAGGGATGGTGGTGCATGCCTGTAGTCCCAGCTACTTGGGAGGCTGAAATGGGAAAATTGCCTGAGTCCGAAAGGTGGATACTAAAGTGAGCCGAGATTGTGCCACTGTACTCCAGTCTAGGTGATAGGGTGAGACCCTGTCTCAAAAAAACAAAACAAAATAAAAACCAACAACAGAAAAAGAAACTTGGGTGGGATCATGTGTCCAGGCCTCAGCACTGTTGTCCCTTACTCTAACTCCTGCAGAGAGGTCCTTGAACAGATGTAAGCGGACACACCTTGAAGTCAAGGTGCTCTTTGCAAAGCAACACAATGTTACTGACATATTCCATTTGAATAACCAAATTTTGTAGTTGATTGTGCGCTAAGGTGGATACGCATTACATTATGTTCTTATGTAGGGAAGTAGAAGTTAGTGCCGAGATTTAAAGAAAAATCAGTGGGGAAAATAACAGTTGAACCTTATTTGTTTAAAAACTTAGGACTTATTTATTCTTCTGTCCACCCATTCATATATACATTTAACAAAAGTATTTGAAATTAGTTTTATATTGCTATTTATTTTAAAAATAGGCATTATACACATATGGCTCAAAATTGGAAAGGTACAAAAGAGTGTATAGTAAAAGGTAGTTTCCACTCCCATCCTTGTCCTAACCAGTTTGTTTCTTCACAGAAATGGCAACCACTATTGATAGTTTTCTATGTTCCCCTTGAGAAATATTCTATATTGTAAATGTATATTCTTCTATTCATTTATTCACCCATCTATCCATTTATTCATCTACCCATCCATTTATTATCTAGCCACCTATCCATAGATGGATCCATTTATGCATCCATCAATTTATTCATCTATTTACCCATCCATCCATTCATCCATTTATCCATCCGTCTATTTACTTTCCATTAATCTATCCATCCATTCATCCATTTATCCATCCGTCTATTTACTTTCCATTAATCTATCCATTCTTTCATCCACTTATCCATCCATCTATCCATCCACTTTGCATTCATCTATCCATTCATTCATCCATCCATTTATCCATTCGTTCACCCATTTATCCATCTATTCATTTACTTATCCATTTATCCATCCATCTATCAATCCACACACACATCCATTTATCCATCCATCCATCTATTCACTCATCCATCCATTTATCCATCTAATCCATTCATTAATCCATTTACCCATCTATGTCATTTTTTTCCAGGAAGAGGAAAAGGGCAGCCATTATTTGGTTTTAGATGGTAGACCAAATTTGTGCTACTGTTCCACTGGAAAAGAGATTTGGAACCACTCCTTGGCGTTAAGCCAGCCACTCCAAAGCTGTAGTGTTGCAATGTCATACATCTGTCAGGGAAGACTGAACATTTTAAAAACAATTGGGTATGGCTATTCAGATTTTATTTTGGCCCAGCATAATGAGTTTGTGTTTGATTCTGAAGGAGAGGGAGATTTGTAATAAATCAGCAAGTGAAATTAAAAGTGAGCCAGTGAGGTGCCATAAAAGGGTGGTTGGAATCAGACATTCTCAAATCCATATCCTATCCCCACCCACGTTAAAAGCTATATAGGAGGTTATTTAACTTCTTGGGAGTCTCAATTTTCCTCTTATGTTCTGAGATGGGGATAATTGTATTTTTCTTTGCAGGTTAAAGGCTAACACAATGCTTGGATATAGTCAGTGCTCATGTGGTAACTGCCCTTAACATTATTAAGCCCACATAATTCTCTTCTTTTTTGTAAGCAGTTGAGATCTTTAGGTTGAAGATTCAATATACAATGTAACAGAGTCAGAGGGTGGGTGGCAAAAGGTACATACATACTGCAGGGCAGGGACTTGGAGTATGGAATGGAGAAATAGCAGAGGACATCTTCCAGCTGCAGTTGGGATGGGTGCTGAGCTACAAAGCTACTAGAGAAATAGGAAACTCAGGTCTCATCATTGCAGGGACCCTTGTTTCCTGCAAAGAATCCTTGGAGAAATCTCTTCCACTGTCTCTGGGCATTGTATTCAGAAATGTCTGGCCTGGATGATAGTCTTCCTGCTTTTGGCCTCACCCTCTATCCACTGTCCTCTGCTGAATCTTTCTAAAATGCTTGCTTAAAACTCCTTATCTCCTTCAGGAGAAAGTTAAATCCTTTACCACGCAAGGCCATTACCTGGGGGCCCTTTCTAACTCCTCCCACCTCAATTTTGTCCTCTTTCTGCAGGTATCTAAGTGTCATGATTTAGATGTCCTGGCATGCACTGTGCTCTTTTTCTGGAAGCCTCTTTTCTTTCTTCATCCAACTACCTCCTCTTCTTCCTTCAAGATTCAGCTGAGACTCTCTTGAGCAAATTTTCCAAGACTCCTTAAGGGGAAGGACCTGGTCCAAGTTGACTTGGTGTCTCTGTCATCAAGCACAATGCCTGGTTCACAATGGACTCTTCATGCATCTCTTTCTACAAGATGAGAAGGATCAGAGGGTGAGGATTGGAGCTGGGTGTCTTAAAAATCTGTGAGAGTGGAAGCTAAGCCAGTGATGTTTGCTTTGTAGCTATTCTTGTGATATTACAATCCTTCAGAGTGGTGAGGTTGGTGGGAATGGTAAAAACAAACAAACAAACAAACAAACAAACAAACAAAACCTAGTTTCTTTGTCTTGGATTTTCCTGTCTCAGTTTATAGAGAGAGACTATCCATCATATTTTATGTTAGCTTAACCAAAGTTTTACTTTTTGTTGTTTCTTTTTTTCTTGGCTGGGATCTTAAAAGAGATTGAATAAAAATTCAGTTGTAGGAATGGCTTTACCTTCCTCTCTAGTCTTGGTGTTTTGTTTTTAGACTATGATATCACATGTCAAGACTATGATATCATATCAGGACTAGGATATCAAGTTTATAATAGAACAATAATTATGTATTATTTAAACTATTTTCATCAAACTATAACTAATACACAATGGATTTTTTAATGGTATATACAGATATTTAAAATTTGAAATAATTTTAGATTTATAGAAAAGTTACAACGATACTATAGCAAGTTCCAGGAAATCCCTTCTCAGTTTCAGTTTTTCTTAAATTTTGTTGTTGTTGAGACGGAATCTCGTTCGGTCACCAGGCTGGAGTGTGGTGGCACGATCTCGACTCACTGCAACCTCCACCTCCTTGGTTCTAGCAATTCTCCTGCCTCAGCCCCCTAAGTAGCTGGCACTACAGGCACGCGTCACCTCACAGCTAATTTTTTAATTTTTAGTGGAGACGAGGTTTCACCATGTTGGTGGTCAAGACCACCAGGCTGGTCTTGAACTTCTGACCTCGTGATCTGCCCACCTCGGCCTCCCAAAGTGCTGGGATTACAGGTGTCAGCCATTGTGCCCGGCTTCTTTAATGTTAAAAACATGTTAATGTCTTTGTCACAACTTTGCAAACTATTAAGTGCATTCCAAATTTTATTTGAATTTCACCAGTTTTTCTACTAATGTCTTTTTCCTGTCCAGGATTCAATCCAGAGTTTCATGTTGCATTTATTCTCACGTCTCTGTAGTCTCTTCTGGTATGGGACAATTTCTCCATCTTTCCTTATTTTTCATGATCTTGATAGTTTTGAGGGGTACTGGTTAGGGATTTTGTAGAATTGGACTTGGTGATTAGAACCTAGGTCTGGCCGCCTACCCATCACAGTATCAGTAAAAGCCTCCCTTGAAATTTACCAATGGCATGAACATTTCAGATGAGTCTGCCATCTTTGGTGCTCCTGGGACACGAGAGAGACCTGTCTTGGAGACAGAGACCTCACAGACTCAGAGATTCAGGTGCTTTTTCTGGTAATGATTTTGTCTGTGGGCTGATCACAAAGGTGGATGAGACTTTGGCCAAAGCTAAGGCTGCAGGGTCTGGGCTAAAAAATTCCAGAAAAACTACCTTGCCATGGGAGGCTGAGTTCTAAATCGCAGCCCGTGTGCAGCCTGCTTTACCAAATAATGAGGCACTGGGTGCTTTTTAAGGCAGCTGACCTTTGGAGCAAATTATCCAAGGAAATCTGATTAGCTAGTTCACTGGGTTCCTGCAAAATGGAGCTTGGTGTATTTCTGCAGCAGAAATGTCAGCATAATTGGAGTTTCTGGAGCTCAAAGAGCTTCTTTCTTATTGTTTCCATCCTTTGGAGGAAAAAAAAAAACCCAAACAAACAAAACCCAAACCCCCAAAGAATTGTTCTTTGACTTATATTCTTTGCTTTTGCACATGGTTCAGAAGCTGCTCCTGACTGTGTTTACGACTTTATTAATCAGGGGAACAGCCCGAACATCATTTAAAGAAACAAGGCCAAAAAAAAAAAAAAAAAAATCCATCCCCAAACAGATGATGTGAGCTTAATAGAGATGGCCAAGCCAAAGACCTTAAATAAATAAACTGACTTTAATTTGTAGGAAGGAGCATGGGGTGGTCATTACTTGAGGCTGTGTGCCATGCGATGTAACCAAATTCGAAACTCGCTAATTTCATTATTTTAATGGAAGTCTGCCTCCCATTCATTAGGCTGACTTATGACTAGCCATTAGTAACAGTCCATTTCCAAAGCTATGGTGGATAAAGGGTGATTGGAAATGAGCGAGGGCCAGGCCTGGTGGAGGCTGGCAATTTCAGAAGGGAACTGGTGGGTGGGATTTATGCAAGAGGCAGGGAACACAACTAGGAAAATTGTCAATGTGGATGGAGGCAGCAAACCATTGAGTCCAAATACAGGCTTGAGAGACCTGGGTTTGAATTCTGGTTCTGCCACATACTGGCTGTGTGACCTTGGGCAAGTTATACCCCCACACTGAGCTTCAGTTTGCTCATCTGTGAGATGGGAGTAATCATAGTTCCTATCTCGTAGGAACATGACTCAGTGAGGCAAATTCTTAGGAGGCTCTAGTATAGGGCTTGGCAAAAGTAACCACTTAATAAATGGTAGCTATGATGATGATAATGTTGGCCAAAGTCCCCAGTATTTAGGGACTTGGAGATTTT
The DNA here is from genome assembly GCF_029289425.2 of Pan paniscus. Classification (NCBI taxonomy): domain Eukaryota; kingdom Metazoa; phylum Chordata; class Mammalia; order Primates; family Hominidae; genus Pan; species Pan paniscus. Next base: position 36,541,444 of record NC_073267.2, on the reverse strand, counting down.
GCTAATGAAGAAATGAAGGCTGACAGAAATAAAGTAAGGTATCCAAGTTTGCCCCGAACTTGGACTCAAATTTCTGATTCTTAATCCTATACTCTTAAAACCCGTATTTTTAAAATTGTTTCATTTCTTGAACAGGCCAGTCATTCATGATTGAAAAATTTAAAAACAAGAGTATGCTAGAATAGTCAGTGAAAATTGTCCCTTCTGCCTGGAACATTTCCTTTTCACAGACGGCCATTGTTACGTGTTTCTTCTTTATCTTTGCAGAATTTCAGGTACGTACAAGCAAATACAAATGTATATGCACTTCTTTTTTTTTATTACACAGTTCTGTATCCTGCCTTTTAAAACGTATATCCTGCTTATCTTTCTGTATCAGGGTATAGTGAGTTCTTTCATTCTTACTTATATGTTTTTCTATTATAATGGCTATATTATGTCTTATTTAATTATTTCTCTCTTGATGAACACTTGGGAAAGTTCTCATCTTTTGCTATTACAAACCACAGTGCGATGAATAACATTGCATGTATGTCATTGTGTACAGGTGTGCGTATATTCTAGGATAAATTTCCAGAAGTAGAATTGCTGAGTTACAGGGTGAATGCATTTCTGATGTTGATAGTGCTCAAAGGTCTGGGGGCACATAGAGATGGTGCTTTAGCAGTGAGCTTAGGCTGACAGCGGTTAAGAGAGACATGCCTCAGGTTGCCAGTTAAAAAAAAAATCTGCATAATGTGTTGCTTAAAGAATGTGGTAAGGTGAAAGCTTGGAAATACTGGTGTCATTGGAAAGACAGAAATAAGACAGAGATTGTGTTGGGAAGAGAACATGGAATTTCAAGTAATTTCTGTCTGGGTTTGCATCTTGACCCTGCCACTCCTGGCTGTATGACCTTGGGCAGGTTGCTTCACATCTCTGAGCTCAGTATCCTCACCTGTAAAATAAAGACTGTGATAACTTCCATTATAGGCTGCTGGAGGAAGTAAAGAAGAAAATATAAGCAGCAGTTAGCATGATGCCTGGCACATGGTGTGCATTCAGGATATAACTGGGGCCTTTGGGTGAGTAACTAAGTTCATAATGACTCATAACTAGCTAACATTATTATATTATATATACTATACTGTATTAGTGGGAAATAGCTAACATTTATTGAGTGTTTACTATGTGGCACGCACTGTGCTTACTGCCTCCCATGAAACATTCCACTTACCTCTCATAACAACTCTGTGAAGTATTCTTGCTCACCTCAGCTTACAGATGGGGAAACTGAGGCAGGACACTCAAGTACTTTGTCTGGTGAAACACTGTGAACAAACGACAGAGCTTATATTTGAACTGAAGCCACTTGTCTTGGAGGGCTCCTCTGATCCCACATCCTGTTCTTTTTTTTTTTTTTTTTTTTTGGAGATGGAGTTTTGCTCTTGTTGCCCAGTCTGGAGTACAGTGGTGCAATCTCGGCTCACTGCAACCTCCCTCTCCCAGGTTCAAGCAGTTCTCCTGCCTCAGCCTCCGGAGTGGCCGGGATTACAGGCACCCACCACCACGCCTGGCTAATTTTTTGTATTTTTAGTAGAGATGGGGTTTCACCATGTTGGCCAGGTTGGTCTCAAATTCCTGACCACAGGTCATCCACCCACCTCAGCCTCCCAAAGTGCTGGGATTACAGGTGTGAGCCATGCACCCAGCCCATCCTGTTCTTTTGATCCACATATTATAGCATAAGAGGCTGACTTATTCTGAGACAAGGACATCATGGGTGGAGCCCCCTTCTCATCTCAGTGTGACCTAGTTCAGCTTCCCCATCTCTTAGGCAGATACCATTGGGTTCAGAAAGGTTCAAGGGCACTTTTTCTTCTCTTAGCTTAGTGCTTCCTCAAATGATCCATGACTTATGACCTTATGACGATGCTGTGTGGTGAGTCTGAAATCAGATGAAGATTTTTATCCCGACATGATGAACACAAGCATTGCATAACCTGACTCGGGTTACCCAGGATCTATCCTCTGCTTGTGGTCACCACTGCTAGGATTTTGGAAGAACCCTTTAAAAACTAAGCTCTCTGAGGACAGGCATTTTTGTTTGGTTCACTATTGTGATGCCAATGATTAGAAAAATGCCTGGGCCCATAGGAGGGACTCATGTTCAATGCAGAGGTGGATAAATGAGAAAGAGACTGTTTGCCGCAGAATACTAAGAGATTTTATTGTTCTTGTCATAGGAACCAGGCAGTATTCCAGACACACATGACATCAGTAACATCCATATGTCTGTGATGGGGTAGGAGAGAAGACTACTTTTCAGGTGGGACATTTTGATTGGAGAGGGTCTCTGATTCAGAGAGTGAGGTGAGCTATTTTCTTCTTGGGAGTTCTTGGCATTTGATAATCCTTGGTGTTTATTTAAAAATATGGAAGAATTTGAGATTTACTTAGACATCTTGGCATGCAGTGCTAAACCTCAGACTTCCTGAATTTATTTACCAGCTAGGGGAAGCATATTCCCAACTTTAATTTTATTTACAAAGGGCTCTAATCTGGTGTGAAGTCTGAAGGCATATTTGTTGTAGGAGTTACTCAATTAGCCAGCTAGAAAAGAACAAAGGAAAAGTCATTATGCAGATGTATGCCCATTCAAAGCTATTCCGCCTCTAGATGCTTTCTTCGTAGTGAATGGAAGAACTCCAGTCTGCAAGTCTCTTGTCTCTGCTGTGTTTTCTGCTAATTCTCTTCTAATATTAGGCCATGAATGATTAATAATACTGCATTTTGACACTGTTAGATTTTGTCAATTTTTTTCAATATAAAAGCAGATAATTACAGATTACTTTAACATCCAGGAAGTGAAATCAACCATGAATTACACTCAGACTCATCCACAACCCCTTGAATATATTTCTTTTTTTTTCAATAGGAGATTGAAGTTTCTTTAGTCATTTACACAAGTCATGTCTGACAATTGAGAAAATGCTGTTCACATAAAACATCATAAATTAAAAACATACAGTGTTTGTATTTTAATACAATAGGGTCCCAGGATTCAAACAAAGAATTTTGATCTCAGAGGTTGCATTATGTAGTTATGTGTTCTGCTTTAAAGAACTATACTGGAGGTAAACTTGAAACTGCCTTTGCAGAAATTATAACTGAGGAAATTATGACAGTGAAAGAGATCAGACCTAACCGACTACACCTTGCATCTAATCTTAAAGCTATCCTTATTCATTCCTGGGCATAGGCTGAAATAACCTAGGGAAGGAATTTAGTTTACAGTTTGACTCTGAAACAAAATTGATAATAGCCCTTTCCTGAAAAGACCCCCTTCTTGCCTGGTGACTAGTCTGCCTTTGTAGGACTAACAAATTGGCTACAAGATTGGAAATTATGGTTTAGGGGTCATGCAGCCCCTGACTCCAAGAGTCTGAACCTCCCCAGATTGCTCCTAGGGATAGCATCATTATTGTAAAACTTAAGATCAGTGCTTGAGATATTTTGCAAACCCTGCACTCAGTGGAGCAGCTGACACCACCCAGACTGGTAACTTGGCTCCCAGTTCTGCCATCCCACCCAGGAACAGAAGACCACAAGAAAACCTCACTTCGACCCCCTATGATACCATCTCCAACCTGACCAATCAGCACCACTTCCTGAGCCGCTACCCACCAAATTATCTCTAAAAACTCTGATCCCCAAATACTCCAGGAAGGCTGATTTGAATAATAATAAAACTCAGGTCTCCCGCACACGTGGCTCCATGTGAATTACTGTTTTTCCACTGCAATTCCCCCATCTTGCTAAATTGGCTCTGTCTAGGCAGGGGGCCAGGTGAACCCATTGGATGGTATATTTCTCAAGAGTCAAATATTAATAGGTTTAACATGTAAGACTTACATATGTGTGTGTGTGTGTTTACATATACATTTATTTCAATAGCTTTTGCGGTTCAAGTGGTTTTTGGTTACATGGATGAATTATAAATTATATAGTGATAAAGTCTAAGATTTTAGTACCTGTCACCTGAGTAGTGTACACTGTACCCAATATGTAGTTTTTGTATCCTTCATTCCCTTTTCATCCTCTCCTCTTCTGAGTCTCCAGTGTCCATTATATCACTCTGTATGCCTTTATGTACCTATGGCTTTGTTCCCACTTATAAGTGAGCATATATGGTATTTGGTTTTCCATTCCTGAGTTATTTCACTTAGAATAATGGCCTCCAGCTCCATCCAAGTTGCTGCAATGACATTATTATATCATTATTTTTTCATGGCTGAGTAGTATTCCATGGTGTATATGTACCACACATTTTCTTTATCCACTCATTGGTCGATGGGCACTTAGATTGGTTTCATATCTCAACAATTGTGAATCCTAAATTTTACATGCAAGGTTTTGCATCTGTAGAGGAAGACAGGATTCTCAGTGCATGTGCCAATTTTTGGGTTTTCCACTTGAGAATCTTCACCAGTTTCCTCTTCAGAATCAAATTCTTGACTATCTGGTGCTTCAGAGTTATCCAGAGGTTCATCATTCAGTCTCTGGGTTGCCTCTGTCATATACTGTACTCTGCCACTTTTGCCAGTTGTTTACTCTCCTTTTCCAAGTGGTCAATTTCATTGTTCTTTCTTCAATTTCTCTGTGAAGCTTCTCATTTTCCTTAAGTGGTTTCATAGAGGGTGTTCCTTTGTTCTGCTACTTCTCTCCAATAGTGAGGGGATAAATTTCATTTAATCCTAAGATCAAATGCTTCTTGGGTGACTCCTCCAAGATTTTCATTGTCACTCTATTCTGGGACAATGACAACTCTAGAGTGGGAAGTCCTGGCTGTCAACTGGTCATTCCAATGCTTCCTCTTGGATATGCTTTGGGCCAGTCACTTTTTTTTTTTTTTTCCAACAAGAGATCTGGCTGTGGAAGGATGAATCATCTTCAGAGTTCTTCTTGGGGAGAAACTGTTCTTTACATTCTCTTTGATTCCTCCTTGTTTCTACTTTATCCTAGGATTCATTATACAGCTGGTAAAGCACAAAAGATGGGAGGAGAGGATTAATGATCATAGTGAATTCAGGTGGCTGTGGCACAGCCAACCTACATTGATCCCCACTGTCACTGGAGTGGCTGGGGCACACTGCTGAAAAGATTTACTCCTCTTGAATATACCCCTTTGAGTAGTTTTTGTATATGTAATTTTGCATATTTTTTTCTTTTTTTTATTATTATACTTTAAGTTTTAGGGTACACGTGCACAACGTGCAGGTTAGTTACGTATGTATACATGTGCCATGTTGGTGTGCTGCACCCATTAACTCGTCATTTAGCATTAAGTATACTTTTAATCATAGTGCCATACAATTGTATTGCATTTTCCATTTATAGCACATTATAATTATTTTGACTTTTATTATGAAACTTTCAAACAGAAAAGTAGATAGTATAATAAAATAAAATAAAAAGTATATATATAACAAGTATGTTGGCTGGGTGTGGTGGCTCATGCCTTTAATCCCAGCACTTTGGGAGGCTGAGGCAGGCAGGTCACTTGAAGCCAGGAGTTCGAGACCAGCCTGGCCAACATGGTGAAACGCTATCTCTACTAAAAATAAAAAAAATTAGCTGGGTTTGGTGGTGGGTGCCTGTAATCCCATCTACTCAAGAGGCTGAGGCAGGGGAATCACTTGAACCTGGGAGGTGGAGGTTGCAGTGAGCCAAGATCATGCCACTGCACTCCAGCCTGGGCAACAACAGAGCAAGACTCCATCTAAAAAAAATTATATATATAACAAGTATGTAAACAAAATACCTAAGTAAAAGGTAGAATTAAAAAAAGATAGCATAATACACACCCATGTATTTATCGCTTAGAATTAACACTAATATTATATTTTCTTTGTGCATTTTTTTTCTTAAGTGGTTCAAAAGAAAGTACAGACATCATGATATTAAACCCTAAATCAGTGGCTCTCAACTGAGGGTGATTTTGACCCTTGTCCTCCGCAAGAGGACTTTTGGCACTGTCTGGAGACAATGTTGGTTGTCACAAAAGAAAGCATGCCTGCATCCCTGGTAGAGATCAGGGATGTTACTAAACATGCTACAATGCACAGGACTGCCCCCTCCAAAACAAAGAATTATCTGGTTCTAAATGCCGGTAGTGCTAAGGTTGAAAGCCTTTGGTCTAAATGATTAAGAATGCGTTTCTTAAAATGCAAAATTTCACATAACCACATAGCACCATCACTTCTAACAAAGTGAAAAATAACTCTTTAAAATTGTCTAATAACCAGTCCATGTTTCCCCACCATTCCACTAAAATGTTTTTTACAGCTGGTTTTAGCAAACACTTTCCATTTTATTAGCACTGTTAATAGAATCTCATTCTAAATGACTACAGAATAGTCTGTTGAATGGATTCCCTGAAATTTATTCAAAGGATCTATTTTTGGATATTAGTTTTGCTTCTAGGTTTTAGAAAAATTATATTTTTGTAAATAATGACATTTTACTTCTTTTCTTACTTTGTGCCTTTTCTTTCTTTTATTTGCCTTATGTTCTGGCTAAAAACTTCAGTAAATACTGAACACAGCATATGAGAGTGGGCATCCTTTTGTTGTTCCAGATTTTAGGAGAAAAAGATTTAATATTTTATTAATTATGATATTAACTGTAGGTTTTTAAAGATGAACCTTATCATATTGGAGATGTTCCCATTTATTCCTAGTTTCACTGAGCATTTTTATCATAAAGAACTAATGATTTCTGTCAAATTTTTTTCTGTGTATTTTGAAACGATCAAATGGTTTTCCCTCTTACTCTGTTATAGTATGATGAATTATATTGATTGATTTTCATTAAACCAACCTTGCTTTCTTGGAATAAACCTTGCTTGGTCATGATGTATTATTCTTTATATGTATGTATACATATATATATCTTTAGATACATATACATATATACATATATCTATAGATATATATATATAGATATGTATACATATATATAGAGAGCGAGCTGGATTCTGTTTGCAAATATTTGGTTTAGAATTTTTGTGCCTATGGGCTGGGCGCGGTGGTTCACACCTGTAATCCCAGCACTTTGGGAGGCCAAAGAGGGCAGATCACGAGGTCAGGAGTTTGAGACCAACCTGACCAACATGGTGAAACCCCATTTATACTAAAAATACAAAATTTAGCTGGGCGTGTTGGTGGGCGCCTGTAATCCCAGCTACTTGGGAGGCTGAGTCAGGAGAGTCGCTTGAAACCGGAAGGTGGAGGTTACAGTGAGCCGAGATTGTGCCACTGTGCTCCCGCCTGAGCAACAAGAGTGAAATTCTGTCTCAAAAAAAAAAAAAAAAAAAAAAAGAATTTTTGTGCCTATGTTCGTGAGGGATTAGGCTGTTTTTTTTTACTTGTAATAGCTTTGTTATATTTTGGGGTCAGGGTGATGCTGGCCTTCTATATTCAATTGGGAAGTGATACCTCTTCCTCTATGTTCCGAATTTGTGCAATATTGATATTTCTCCCTTACATGTTTTGTAGAATTTACTAATGAACCATATATGTGGAAAATTTTCTCTTTAGAAAGGTTTTCCAAATTTAATTTCTTTAATAGCTATGGGGTTATTTATTTTCTGTGTCTTCAGTTGTTAGTAATTTGTGATTTGGATTAATTAATATAAGTTGTTGAATTGTTAGAATGTTTTAATATTTATCCCTTTTAACATTTTTAGAATATGTAGTGATGTTTCATTTTTATTTATGTGGGCAATTTGTGCTTTCCCTCTTTTTTTTGTCCTTTGTTGTTAAGACTTTGTACTGCCACTTTACTATTAGTATTTCCTTTCTTTTACTTGCTTTAGATTTACCTTATTCTTCTTTTTCTGGCTTCTTAAGATGGAAGGTTGTATATACCTTTCTTCTCCAGTGTAAGTATGTAAAGTCATAAATTTTCTTCTAAGCACTGCGTTAGCTTTATTTCACAAATTTTGATATGTTTTCATATTATTCAGTTCAAAATGTTTTACAGTTTCCTTTATGATTTCTTTTTTGATCTATGGGTTATTTAGGAGAGGGTTGTTTTATTGCCCAATACTTAGGGGATTTGCTAGATACCTTATTGTGAATGATTTTATTCTATCGTGTTACTCTGTATGATTTCATTCTTTGATATTCATTAATATTTTTATATGATCCAGAATATGGTCTATTTTGTTGAGTGTTCCATGACAACTTTAAAAGAATGAGTTTTCTGCAGCTGTTGGATGTAGTAGTTTAAAATATTATGTCAGTTTGGTTTACAGAATTGTTCACATAGTGTTTACTGAATCTTTGATCTGCTTGTTCCATCAGTTATAAGTTGAGCATCCCTAACTTGAAAACCTGAAATCTGGAATGCTCCAAAATCTAAAACTTTTTGAGTGCTCAGAGTAAATGCTCATTGGATTTGGAGTTTCATATTAGGAATGCTCAACCAGTAAGTATAATGCAAATATTCCAAAATCCAGAAAAATAAAAAATCCTTCTGGTCTCAAGCATTCTGGATAAGGGATGTTCAACCTGCACCAAGAGGGTTTACATTCTCCAACTATGATTGTGATTTTTTTTTTATTTCTCCTTTCAGTTCTGTCAGTTTTTCCTTCGTGAGTTTTGGAAATGTGTTGTTAGGTACATCTATATTCATGAGTGTTTTCTTCTCAATTATCCTTTTTTTATTATTTTGAGGTATTCTTCTTAATATCCAGTCATACTCTTTGTTTAAATGCTACATTGTCTGATATTAACATAGTCATACCAGACTTCTTATTTTTGGTGTTTTCATACTATATCTTTTTCTATCCTTTTACTTTCTGTTGGCCTGTATCTTTATGATAAAATTGTGTTTCTCAAAAACAACCTATAGTTGGGTGTTGCCTTTCATATCCAATTTACTAAGCTCTGACTTTTTATTAGAGGAGTTAGTCCATTTACATTTAAGGTAAGTATTGATATGATTCGACTTATGTCTCCCATCTTGGTATTTGTTTTATATTTATGGTATTTATTCTTTATTCCTTTGTTCATTTTTGTCTTTTCAGGGGAAAATTAAGTATTCTTAATATTACTTTTATATCCTCTGTGGATAGTTAGATTATATTTCCTTTTTAAAAAATTTAGTAGTTACTATAGAAACTACATGTAAATGTTCACAGTATATCTTCAAACAATGTTTAACCTAATTCACAGTATAAAAATCATTCTGCAGTATAATTCCACTTATGTCCAATCCTGCCTTTTGTGCTCTTGTTATATTCTGTGTTACAGTGACACATATGGTATTAATCCTATCATACGTTGTTATTATTTCCAGTCTACACTGTAAATAGTCACTTAAATATTTGAGAAATTATAAATGTAAAAATAAAAGTCAAAAAAAGGTCTTTTCCATTTATACAAATATTTACCTTTTCTGGTGTTTTTAATTCCTTTCTGCACATCTGGGGTTCCATCTGATATAATTTCCCTCAGCCTGAAGTATCAGCAAGTATCTCAGATTTTGTCTCTCTAAGGATATCTTTATTTCATCTTCATTTTGAAGGATATTTTTTGCTAGACATAGAATTCTCTGCTTCCATTTCTTTTTTCTTGTCGTACTCAATGATGTCATTTAATTGTTTTCTGGCTTTATTCTAGATTCTGATGAAAAGTTAGCCATCATAAATTTTTTTCTAATGTATTTAATGTGTCATTTTATTCCTATTGCTTTTTAGATTTGCTGTTTATTGTTTTATGTGATTTTTGGTTGTTACATAGCTAGGTAAGGTTTTCTTTATATTTATCTTGCTTAGGGTTCACTGAGCTTCTTGGCTCTACAGGTTTATGTCTTTCATCCATTTTGGAATGTTCTCAGATGGTTATTATTATATCAAATATATTATCTATCCAGTTTTTCTCTTCTCTTTCTGGAACTTCTATTACATCACTTGATATCATGTTAGATTCGTTTATACTGTCCAACAGCTCTTGAATATTCTGTTGTATTTTTTCCACTATTTTTGCGTTTTGTGTTTCAGTTTGGATACTTTCTATTGATCTGCCTTTTGTCCCTGATGCTTTCATCTGTTTTTTTTCCAGTGTGCTGTTAAGCACATCTGATGTTATTGATTTCTAATATTGTATTTTTCATTGCTACTTATCCCATTTGATTTTCTTCTAACATTCCCTGGTAAACATGTCTTTAGGAAATTTTCCATTTCTTCATGCATGTTATCTATATTTTTCGTTAGGCTTTTGGCATTTTTATTATAGTTATTTTAAATTCCCTGTCTAATAATTCCAACATCTGAGTCATTTGTGGATCTGTTTTTCTTGATTGTTTCTACTCTTAACTATAGGCCACTTTTTTGTTGTTCTTTAAAAAATATTAATATGTCTTCTAATGTTTGATTGTATACTGAAAATTCTGTATAAAAGAACAGTAGAGACTAAAGTAAAAAATATTTACATCCAAAAGAGCATGCTTTTGATAAGACCTGTAGTAAATCTCTCCTCTCCTCTAAAATGATCTTCACTTTGTGGAATTTAGTTCATTTGGATTTTTCTGTGTCCTTAGTTCACTGAAGGTTTTTTTTTTTTTCCATTAGCTCATCTAATTAGCTCATCTAATTTGTTTTGACTATTTGCATGAGAATGGCATTTTCTGGTGACTTTCTATTTCTGAATTCAAAGTAGTATGAAACCAAATATGCTTCAACAAAGATGTGCATTCACAAAATATTTTTTAAAAATTTTACAATAATTTCCTTAACATAAATTCTAGATGGTAGACATTAATCAAAATATCTAAAGATTTTTTATGGTTCTTAATAAAATATGGTCATATTACATCTCAAAAAAACAAGGAAGTTATACCTATTTTTAATGAGTGCAAACAACCATTTTGCTTCATAAGCTTTAAGTGTTATAATTAATTTGACTTTGCTAATTTATTCAAAAAATGTTATTTCATATTACATACCTTTAACTTCAAGCACCGTACAGGGTCAAAATCTTATGTTCATTTTTTAGCAGGACTGACTTTACCTGGAGAATAAGTGAACCCATTAAACATCAGAATTGTTTGAGTAGATAGATGGTAATGACTGATATTTATTGAGTGCTTTTTACGAAAAAAGTGGTGTTTTAATTCTCACAGTGACCTGTGAAGAAGGTTATCATTTCATCACTCCAGAAGGAGGGTTTATTCCCTACAGAGGAGAAAAGAGAGGCTCTGATATAATGGGACAGGATTAAATTCAGGAGAATCTGAGCCCCAAACCTCAGTCTTGCAACTTTGATGTGATTTAAATCATATCTGAATGCAACCAATATTGCTATCTGTATTAGTCAGCTGTTGCTACAATAATGCCATATAACAAACAACCCCTAAACTCACACTTAAAACAATAGTTTTGTATTCTCATTGAGCTGCAGTTTGGCAGTAGAAATTTTGCTTTAAAACTCCCCTCTTAGTCATTTATTGAAGAAAAACATAATGAATACGTCTTATTTTCCAAGCACTCTTCTGGGCTCTGGAGAAACGACAATGAATAAAATACACATAAATGCTGCCCTTAGGAAACTTCCTTTCTTGAGGGAAGAGACATACAGTAAATAAGTAGACTATATAGTAAGTAAGATGCTGATAATTTCTTTATTTTGTTTATTTTTCTTTTTCTAAATTGGTTTCCTCAGATTGAAGATAATTTATTTCTTTTGTTTTTTTTTTGAGACGGAGTCTCGCTCCGTCGCTAGACTGGAGTGCAGTAGCACAATCTCGGCTCACTGCAACCTCTACCTCTTGGGTTCAAGCGATTCTCCTGCCTCAGCCTCCTGAGTAGCTGGGACTACAGGTGCACACACCACTACACCCAGCTAATTTTTCTATTTTTAGTAGAGACAAGGTTTCATCATGTTGGCCAGGATGGTCTTGATCTCTTGACCTTGTCATCTGCCCGCCTTGGTCTCCCAAAGTGCTGGGACTACAGGTGAGAGCCCCAGTGCTCGGCCAGATTAATTTCTAATGACAGCTATAAAGCAGTGGAAGAGGAGAGGACGGGCTGTCAGGTGAAGAACAGCAACAGGGATTGCTGTTGCAATGTGCTTTCTCTTATCACTGCGCTTCCTAGCATACCGCCAAACCCTGGCATCTCTGTTCATTTTTACAACGCAGAGCTATTTCACTACTTCTTTGTTTCACTGTCTTCTTCTAAACTGTGCCCTGGGGGGCCTCACATTTCATAACCAAAGCTGCCTATCAAAGTATTTTGCAAAAGAAAATATATTTAGTCTGGAGAGAAATAATGTCTCTCCCTTAGGGACAGAAGCAGCTGCAGTCAGTGGTAGTTTTAGATAGCATTTTTCTCCTCTGTCACGCAGCATTGCAATCTCTGCTTTATTTAAAAGTTGAAGGTCAGAGGTGAAGATGTGTGGAAACTTACTGAGGAAAGGAGACATTTGCAGAGCACCCACTATGTGCTAGATCTGGTGCAAGCAGATGTCTTCAAATAATCCTTGAATTAGACATAATGATTCCCATTTTCCTAATGCAAAAACTGAGCTGTATGCAGGCAAAATAATCCACTCTCGGACACAAAACCAGCAGTTGCAGATCTAAGTTTTAATTCTTGAGTGTGTCCTTCCAGCCTCCTCCCAACCACCTTCTTGTTGCTTTGGATTGGATGTAGAGAGATGCTTATTTTATAATCTTTGCGGCTAGACCTGGAATGCTGGCTTTGTGTTTCTGGGCCTCTCTCCCGCTTCATGGCTAGTCTGTGTGCCATAGCCCAACTGCTGCCCCAGTAATAGGAGGAGGCAGTCAGGTCTGGGGGGAAATGAAAGAATTCCTAGGGCACCCGGCAAATGAATGAATTCCACTGATCTTGTTTGGTTCCTTATGGGATCATCCATCATGATTTAACAACTTGCAGCCCAGGGTAACTACAGGCATGCTTCTTGCCCAAAGCCACAGACACAGTGTAATTCATGGCTGAAAAACAGATTTGTTTTTCTGTTATTATTACCTGTATCATGCCCATTATACTATATTATATGCTGTGTTATCATGTAATTTAGTCCTCTGTCTGCCGCGTTGACGTTTGCTTTTGAGAAGACTCGGCTTTTCTCATTCTTTTGTAATGCACTAAAGTAAACAAATTCCCTGGCTGTAATGTAAGCAGATATTTGTTGAGGGCCCACTGTGTGTACAATAGATGGGATACAGAAAAGCTCTGGTTTTGCTCTTGTCCTCAGGAAACTTACCCTCCTATTGTTTTCTGCATTTAATTTTATTTTTAATTTTTTTTTGAGGGAGAGTCTCACTCTGTTGCCCAGGCTGGAGTGCCCTGGCATGATCCCGGCTCACTGCAACCTCTGCTGCCTGGGTTCAGGCCATTCTCCTGCCTCAGCCTCCTGAGGAGCTGGGATTATGGGCACCGGCCATCACACCTGGCTAATTTTTTTTTTTTTTTTTTTGTATTTTTAGTAAAGACAGAGTTTCACCGTGTTGGCCAGCCTGGTCTTGAACTCCTGACCTCAGGCCATCTACCTGCCTCGGCCTCCCAAAGTACTGGGATTACAGGCGTGAGCCACCATGCCTGGCCTATTTTTAAATATTTTTAATGCAATATTTGAAACACACAAATAATATATATATAACATGTAAGTTATCAAACATATCAACAAAATGAAGACCCATAAAATCATTGCTGTCTTAGTCCATTTGTGTTGCTATAAAGGAATACTTGAGACTGGGCACTTTATTTTAAAAAGAGGTTTATTTGGTGTATGGTTCTGCAGTCTGTACAAGAAGCCTGACACTGCATCTGCTTCTGGTGGGGCCTCAAGCTGTTTCCACTTAGGGCAGAAGGGGAAGTGGAGGGACTGTGCACAGATGACGTGGTGAGAGAGGAAGCGAGAGAGAGAGGAGGAGATGCCAGGCTCTTTTCAGCAACTAGTTCTCCTGGGACTAAGAATGAGAATTTTTTTTTGAGACAGGATATCCCTTTGTTGCCCAGGCTGGAGGGCAGTGGCATGATCTTGGCTCACTGCAGTCTCCACCTCCCAGGTTCAAGTGATTCTTGTGCCTCAGTCTCCTGAGTAGCTGGGACTATAGGCACCTACCACCACGCCCTGCTAATTTTTGTATTTTTAGTGGAGGCAGAGGTTCTTCATGTTGGCCAGGCTGGTCTGGAACTCCTGGTCTCATGTGATCCTCCCGCCTCTGCCTGCCAAAGTGCTGGGATTACAAGCATGATCCACTGCACCCAGCCCAAAATGAGAACTCACTTCTTTGAGAATGGCATCAAGTCATTCATGAGCAATCAACTCCCATGCCCCAAACACCTCCCAATAGGTCCCACCTCCAACATGGGGAGAGATTTCAACACGATGTTTGGAGGATCAAATATCCAAACTACATTAACTGCCTAACTGATTGACTAAAATGACCAGTTCTGCTGGATCCATCTGGGTGGAAAGTGCCTCTTGCATCCCCCATCCTATCCCCATGTGGAAATCTACAATCCTGTTTTGTGTTTATCATCCCCTTTCTTTGCTTTATTAGCTTTACCACAAAGCTTTATCAGTTTTGCTTGCTTTTGAGCTTTATAAAGATGGTCTCATACCTTAAATAATTTTTTTTTTTTTTGAGACAGAGTCTTGTTCTGTTGCCCAGGCTGGAGTGCAGTGGCACGATCTTGGCTCACCACAACCTCCACCTCCCAGGTCCAAGTGATTCTCCTGCCTCAGCCTCCTGAGTAGCTGGGATTATAGGCATGTGCCACCATGCCTGGCTGATTTTTGTATTTTTAGTAGAGACGAGGTTTCACCATGTTGGTCAGGCTGGTCTCAAACTCCTGACCTTGTGATCTGCCTGCCTTGGCCACCCAAAGTGCTGGGATTATAGGTGCGAGTCACTGTGCCTGGCCTTAAATAATATTTTAAGACTTGCTTTGTTCACATCATATGGTTTCTAAGATTTATTCCATTTTTCTTCATGCTTCTTTTCTTTAAATTGATTTTTTTGTTTGTTTTTGTTTTGTTTTCAAACTCTGCTTTTCCCTTTACTTGTTGGAATTTTAAAATTCCAAATTCAAATATTAAGATTCTAAAAATTCTAAAATTCCAAAAATTTAAAACCTCTTTTCTATCATCTCTCCCTTGAAATTTTATTGTGTGTATCAAGTAAAATTGAAAGCCCGTAAATATCTTAACTTCCCCTTCCAAATACTATAAGGACTTTATGATACTTTAATGTCAATGACTTCCCCATTACTTAAATGTCAATGTTGTCAGTAGTTTCAATCTCATCTTAAATTCTCACAAATCAGATTGTTACTATTAATATTTTATACAGATAATGTTTTAGATTTATCTCTCAGTTTGTAAGCTTACTTGCTAACTATTCTTCTTACACTTGAAATTTTTTTTTCTGGGCTTTTTTTTTTTTTTTTTTTTAGTATTCTTTTAGTGGGAATTTATCAGTGGTAAAAATCTCTCAGTTTTTGTTTATATGGAAGTGTCATCATTTCACACTCATTCTTAAAAGACACATTTGCCTGAAGCGCAATTCTAGAATGATGGTTGTTTTCTTTTAGAATTTTGGAGATATTATTCCAGAGTCTTTTGGCTTCTATTGCTTTGCCTGAAAACTCAGGTGATGATCTAAATGTAGTGTTTTTGAAGGTTATCTGCCCCTTTCCCCTGTGAGCTTTTAAGTCTTCTCTGTCTTTGATGTTCTGTGATTTCACTGCAATATGTCTAGCTATGAATTTCTTTGCATTCATCTTGCTTATATATGCTGTGCTTGGACCTGAAGATTTTATGTGTGTGTTTGTGTATATGATGATCTATCTGTCTATCTATCTCACCATGCCTCACTTAACAAACAATCGGGATATGTTCTGAGAAATGAGTCATTAGGTGATTTCATCATTGTGTGCATATCATAGTGTCCTTACACAAACCTAGATAGTGTAGCCTCCTACACACCTAGGCTATATGATATAGCCTATGGCTCCTAGGCTACATGACTGTACAGCATGTTACTCTACTGAATACTATAGGCAGTTGGAACACAATGGTAAACCTTTGTCTGCCTAAACATATCTAAACATAGAAAAGGTCCAATAAAAATACAGTATTACAATTTTGTGGAGCCACTGATGTATGCAGTCTGTTGACCAAAATGTTATGTGGTACATGACTGTATTTTACCATTTTTACAACATTTCTTTCCCCCTCCCCTTCCATCCCCTCCCCTCCTCTCCTCTCTCTCTCGGACAGAGTCTTACTCTGTCATCCAGGCTGGAGTGCAATGGCACAGTCTTGGCTCACTGCAACCTCTGCCTCCTGGGTTCAAGCGATTCTCCTGCCTCAGCCTCCTGAGTAGCTGGGACTACAGGCATGTGCCACCGTGGCCGGCTAATTTTTGTATTTTTAGTAGAGACAGGGTTTCACCATGTTGGCCAGGCTGGTCTCAAACTTCTGACCTCAGGTGATCCACCCACTTCTGCCTCCCAAAGTGCTGGGATTACAGGCATGAGCCACCCTGCCCAGGCTTTGCAAAATTTCTATCTATTATCACTTTTAATATTGCCTCTTATCCAGTCTCTCTATTCTCTCCCAATATTATGTCTAATATATTAGACATACATTAGTCTGTTTCTTTCTGTCCTCTGTATCTCCTAACTTCTCTTTAATAGTTTTAATCACCTAATCTATTTGTGTTGTTGTACCCTAGATAATTTCTTTGGACATATCTTCAAGTTCTAATTCTCTTTCCTGCTATTTTTAATCTGAATTGAGTTTTTATTTTTCATTTTTTTGTTATATATATATTTTTGAGACAGATTCTCACTCTGTCACCCAAGCTAGAGTGCAGTGGCACAATCTTGGCTCACTGCAACCTCCACCTCCTGGGTTCAAGCGATTCTTGTGCCTCAGCCTCCTCAGTAGCTGGGATTATAGGCCTGCGTCACCAGGCCCGGCTAATTGAATTGAGTTTTTTACTTCAACAGTTATATATTTGATTTCCAAAATTTTTATTTGATCATTTTTCAACTATACCTCATAATTTTTTATAAACGTTGATTATTTTCCCATTTTTCTAATTCCATCTTTTATTCGTTTAAATATTTTAATCAGAATTATTTTATATTATGTATCTGATTATTTCAGTGGTTCCAATATCTGAAGTTTGTGGGAGTAAAAATTTGTTGTTTATTAATTCTGCTGATTCTCCCTCATGGTGGCTTATTTCCTAATGAGTTTGGTGGCCTTTGATTATAAGGTCACAGAGGCTTGATCTTAATCTATGGAAATTCTTATGACCCAAATAGAAAATGCTTTCACACAGAGAGAATTTTCATTTGCCTCCATTAGGAGCCTGGGACACCACCAGCATTGTCTTCCTTCAAAATAACTAGCCTTACATGGGAGTCTCAGATTCCCCAACCTTGTCACAGTCAGTGACTAGTTGTTAATTTAATCATAATCACTTGATTTATTTTTTTAATGTCATACACTGTCCTGTGTGTTCCACAAACATTATTTCTAACTTGCAAAATAATCTTGTAACCCACTTCACTGTTGAGGAGATAAAAGCTGGGGGAGGCCTTCCACACAATCTACTTCCCACAATTCTGCTACACTTCTACACCGTCTCTGCCCATCAAAATCCTTCCCCTCCTTCTACACCCTCCTCAAATGCTGCCTCCTCAGGGACACTATTCTTGAGCCACAAAGCTGAGCTTAGGCTTTTGCTCCTGTTTATTTGTTTGTTTTTTGAGACAGAGTCTCACTCTGTCACCCAGGCTGGAGTGCAGTGGCATGATCTCAGGTCACTGCAACCTCTGCCTCCCAGGTTCAAGTGATTCTCCTACCTCAACCTCCCTCCCAAGTAGCTGGGATTACAGGTGCCTGCCACCACACCTGGCTAACTTTTTTTGTATTTTCAGTAGAGATGGGGTTTCACTATGTTGTCCAGGCTGGTCTCAAACCCCTGACCTCAGGTGATCCGTCTGCCTTGGCCTCCCAAAGTGCTGGGATTACAGGCGTGAGCCACCATTTGTTCCTAGAACACATAATTTATATCAGTGATTCAAGTAATCATCCCATTTCACAGATGAAGCATTTGAGGCCCTGGAGTTTCATTTGTAGGCATTTGTGCGGATCTACCTAAAATGTCATCTGGCTGCAAGGCCATCGCTTCAGTGTTATTTTTGCATTTATCCTTCTCCATCCCTCCTAGGCAACCCCTAGTTCCTCACCTTCCTCATATACATACAGAATGCAAGACTAAGAGGAAGGATTCCAAAAAGTTGGATACATTAAATTTAGGTGGAGAGATGAGGAACATATGGAGAACAGGCCATCAGCTTAGTGATTGTCAGGCGATTCTTGTCATCACTATGTACCCCCGTGGCCCATGTTAAGTCCCTTACTCATTGGGACTGCCCTGGTCCTCCACTGACCTCAGGTAATCAATCATTTAAGTGGGATTTTATCCAAAAATTGCACTTAGAGTGGTTTTAGTGGGTCACATTGGCTCTTCCATGAATTCTTTGCATCTTTTTAAGCCAGATCTTTGGCATTTTATCAATCTTTGCTTTGGCATCATGTTTGAGGATATATTCAGGGGATTTTTTTATGTTTAAAAAAATCTCTTTTGTTTATTGACAGAAATAGCATTTCTACTAATACCTCAAGAGCAAGTACTATCATGAGTTTAAATTATTTTTCCCCAAATTTAATCAAGAGTACTTGAGTTACCAGCTTCCAGGTTGGCCAGAAGTCCTGAATTACCTTATTGAGACTTTCTGCTCCAGTTCCAGGGTTCTTGTATAATTAGGGGTCCTCACAACTTGTACTCCCAATTAGGGAAAAGCGCTGGTATTTGTCATCCTGTTTGTGTTTCCTTCTGAGAGAAGATGGCACTGTTGAACACGGAGCCAGCGCTGCTGGGCTACAATGCAATGCAGGCTGGTAACTCTCATGGTAACCCCTCTTAGAGGTTCTGTTCTGGATGAGGTTTGTTTATCCACTCACCATGGTCCCCACAACTCCAATGCCTTTTCTAATGATAGCAGGTGAATGAGACCTACCCAGGATCAGGCCATTTTTACTTTCAGCCCCTGAGAGAGAAAATAAATTAATTTGGTTCTCTTTTCTGAACAATAGAGATTTATTCATTCTAAAAATTCTACAAACCATATCCAGCAGGCAAAGAATGCCTGGACTTTAGATAAACCAAAAGGGCAGCCATCCTTTGTGGCAGAGTGCTAATTTTTCTCCAGTATTTATTTTCTCTTTCATTTTGTTAGCAGTAGAACTTCTCAAGCTTTCACTCTGTATGTGACCATCTAGGTAGAGACTACCTTTCTTAGCTTCTCTTGCAACTGTGTGTGGACACGCAACTAAATTACTGCCTCCAGGGTGTGAGCAGAACGGATGCATGCAGCTTCAAGTCACAGCACTGGAAAGGAAAATACTTGCCTTTCATTCTCTATTTCCTCTTTCTACACGTTGGAATTTGATGGAGTTCTGGCAAGTCTACTTCAACCATGTGGATGAGGACAATACTTCAGAGGAAAGAAGAACATTAAAATGCAAGGAACCAGATCCCTAGATGACTGATTGCAAGGGGCAAAGAAACTATGGCAGCCCTAGACTATGTACCTCTGGACCAATCTGTGAAAGAGAAGTAGATTCCTACTTGGCCTGAGTCACTGTGTTTTTGGATCTCTTGTACCAGCAACTCAGCCAGTGTCCTAAATAACATGCATCCTCCCTAGTGGGACTGGAGAGCTTATAGGTTCAGTCTCACTGATGATCCAACCTCTTTAGAGCAGGCAAGAGGAATTTCATGTACCTCTTGATAAAGCCGTAAGCAAAACACAAATTCAGTGGGACACTCCACTGCAGGTGATTTTGAGGTTCTGCAGTCTGTCTATCAAGTTAAAT
The DNA here is from genome assembly GCF_029289425.2 of Pan paniscus. Classification (NCBI taxonomy): domain Eukaryota; kingdom Metazoa; phylum Chordata; class Mammalia; order Primates; family Hominidae; genus Pan; species Pan paniscus. Next base: position 36,521,468 of record NC_073267.2, on the reverse strand, counting down.
GAGAAAAAAGAAGATAGAGGATCCTGGCTGCATAATCACACATTCATGAAAGGCAAAATCATTTGGACAGGAGTGGTGGAGAAAGCAAGGGCTCTGAGCCAGATATTTCAGAATTCACATCAGTGTGTCTTTATAATTTAGTTGTTTAAGTCACTACTTTCTCATCTGCAGTATGGGAATTGCAATGCATGTTTCATGTACTTGTTCCAGCAACTACATGAGATAATCTATTTAAAGGTCCTGGCACAGGGTCTGGTAAAAATTAGGTGCTAAGTGAAAGTAAGTTCCCTTCCAATGTCTGGGCTTTTGATCATTGCACCAAGCTGCCTCTGCAAGGCACACAAGACTCTAGGTGATCTGATTTCTCCCTTTTTCACCCCTTCAGCTTCATCTGGGGCCACTTTTCCCTTGCCCATGACTCTCTGACTCCTAAGCCCATGACTAGTTTCCCTTCAGTACCAAAGCCATTCTAAATTCTCTCCTGCCTCTGGATCTTCATACTTCCTTTTCCTTCTGCTTGCAACCTTTCTCATGATCACATTTCAGAGAAGCCCTCCTGAGGACCACTCTATCTAACGTAGTTTCTTGTCCACTGTGTTCAGCAGAATAATGACACCCCACAAAGATGTGGTTTTTATGAAGACAGAAACATCTGTCTTATTTACCAGCTCACCTGCTACAATATGGATTATGTAGCACATACTCAATATTTATTGAATGCATATATGAATGAAAAATTGAATGGGAACTTTGAAATTCATCCTCATCCCTGGAACCCATGAGTATGTTAAGTGACATGGCAAAGGGCAATTAAGGCAGCAGGTGAAATTAAGTTTACTAATCAGCTGACCTTAGGGAGATTTTCCTGGAATATCTGGTTGGACCCAATGGAATCATAAAGATCTTTAAAAGTGGAAGGGGGAGGCAGAATTGAAGAGTCAAAGGTAGGAGTGTGATGATGGAAACAGGTATGCTACTGCCTTTGAAGATGGAGGAAGGGGCCACAAGCCAAAGAAAGCAGGCAGCCTTTAGAAGCTGGAAAAAGCAAGAAAATGGATTTTCTCCTAAGGCCTCCAGAAGGAACAGCCCTGCTGACATCTTGATCTTTGCCCAGTGCCTTGATTTTAGCTCAGTAATTTTAGCCCATGTTGGACTTCTGAAGTACAGAACTGTAAGATAATACATTTATATTGTTTTAAGCCACTAAATTTGTGGTAACTTGTTCCAGCAACAATAAGAAACTAATATACCTATATGCCAGCCCAGTATCTAATATATGTATCACCCTCTTTATTTGCTGCCTAACACTCAGCACGATCTGCAATTATCTTATCCATTTATGTGTCCTCTTGACTTAGTCAAATGGGGCTTTTATGAAGACACAAATGTCTATCTTATTTACCAGCTCACCTGCTAGAGTACGGGTTATGTAGCACATACTCCTTCTTTATTCATTTATTAATTATACTTTAAGTTCTGGGGTACGTGTGCAGAACGTGCAGGTTTGTTACGTAGGTATATACATGCCATGGCGGTTTGCTGCATCCATCAACCACACTAAGTATTTCTCCTAATGCTCTCCCTCCCCTAGCCCCCCACCCCACCAACAGGCCCTGGTGTGTGATGTTCCCCTCCCTGTGTCCATGTGTTCTCATTGTTCAGTTCCCACTTGTGAGTGAGAACATGTGGTATTTGGTCTTCTGTTCTTGTGTTAGTTTGTTGAGAATGATGGTTTCCAGCTTCATCCATGTCCCTGCAAAGGACATGAATTCCTCCATTTTTATAGCTGCATAGTATTCCATAGTGTATATGTGTCACATTTCTTTATCCAGTCTATCACTGATGGGCATTTGGGTTGGTTCCAAGTCTTTACTGTTGTGAACAGTGCCGCAATAAACATACGTGGGCGTGTGTCTTTATAGTAGAATGACTCCATATTTTTTTAATGCATGCATGAATGAAAAATTGAATGGAAACTTTGACATTCATTTTCTTCATCTGCAGGGCTTCTTGTTTCTGAGAGTGTGCACGGAGATTGAAGGGCAGGGGCTCATGTGACAGTGTGAAGCAGGAATTCTGACCATTGGGCAAACCAAGCCCTGAAACTCAAGTTCTGTTTGGGAGTGAGAGGCAGGTTAGAGGAGATAAACACCCAGCCTTTTAATTTTTTTTTTCCAGCCTACTTTTAATCACCTGTAAATCTTTAGTGGCCACCAGGAGGTGAATGACTCATGCTACCTTTTCTCAGCAAAGGCTCTTCAGGATGGGACACTCCAAGTTTTTAACTCCCAGCAACAGTTCGGCTCACAGCGAGACCCGGCCCTCTGCTGTCACTGAAGTGTGTGTTTGTTTAATTAGGGCGCCGAGTAGAGCCTCATCCTGGTGGCAGATGTTGCCATGTGTAGTATAATAAATAAAAGTCTTTATAGGACCCAGCAGGCAGTAGAGCCTTCAGTTAGCAGATGGCGAAATATTAAACTGGCAGAGCAATAACTTAACTGCCTGAATCAGCTGGTCCCTGCCCGGATTTGCTCCAACATGAATCAACTTCATATAGGAGGTGTCGCTCAGCCTCAGATGTGTACCCTCACCTGCCCTCACTCCTGGTCCCTGCTAGGACCATGTTTGCCTTGGCATACCACTATTAAAGTCAGATTACTGGGTTTAATACCATTATTAAAGTCAGATACCTAAGTTTTTTTATAACCTCATTAGCTGGTCAAAGAGAGGTGCTTGCTGGGCTGGACCGTAGGGTTCCTTCACAGGGGAAGGAAATGCAGTAAGCCTGTGGATGTCCTCCGTGCCAGTTTCTGCTTGGCTCCAGATTAGCCAGACGGTATGTTACCCGGCCCCTGGGCCCTCGTGGTGCAGGAGAAGGATCCCACTTGGCTCCAGGAATCCTCCTGTTTAAGACCAGGAGGATGGTTCAGTTAGCCCAGGGAGACCCCACTGGAGGAGAGAACAGGGCTTTTTGTTCTGAAAAGACCCAAAAAAGGGATTGACTGACATCTATTACATTGCTCAGGGGGTGGAGTGAGGGGCATTGGACTTGTTTACTAAATTCCAGATTATACGACTGATATTTACAGAGGGCTTGCTACATGTTGGGACTTTGGATAAGGGCTTTGCAGACAAACAAAAACCCACCCCATCTTTACCATAACCCTGTGAGGCAGTAACAACGAACCCTTCTAGCGCTGTGTGCCAGGCCCCGTTCCAAGAGCTTAATGTACATTGACTCACTCAACTCCCCAACATGAAACATTAAACCCATTTCTCACATGGGGAAGCTGAGGCTCTGAGAGGTGTGATGATTTGTTCAAAAACACACAGCTAGAAGATACCAGAGCTAAGATGCAACCCAATTGTGTCTAAACTCAGAGGCGGCAGTTGCCTTTGACTCCAGGAGGCATAAAAGTAAAGTTGGACAGAAGATGGTGAACCCGTAGGCAAAATGCCACCTAGAAAATGAAGTGGGGAACTGATACTAGGAAAGAGGATATAAAATTTATATTTGTTGCCATTTATTGCCATAAATTCAGCTACTTTTTAACAGATATCTGAAATAATTTTCTCCTTTAATTCTTACAGCAAGCCTTGGAGGCAGCTTCAATTAGAAGCTAATTTTACTAATTAGAAAATTGGTATCAGAAGGACGATTGAACTTGTCCAAGGTCACACAGCCAGTAAGGAGAGGGGCCTGGACTGGAGCAGACCCTGTCTGATCCAAGCCCTTGCTTTATTCACTCAATAGTTTTTTCCAAAGGCTTTTTAAGAAGAGGACTTTGGAGTTGTAAAGAATTTAGATACGTGGAAATGAGAGAAAGGCCTTCCAGGCAGAGGAAACAGGATGAACAAAGTCTTGGCAGGTATGGACAACTCTGTGTGTGTGTGTGTGTGTGTGTGTGTGTGTGTGTGTGTGTGTGTGTGTGTGTGTGTGTGTGTGTGTAGGTAGGTAGGTAGGTAGGTAGGTTGTTGGAGACAGACCCAGGGAAGCCTTGAATGGCATGCTGAAAGAATTGGGTCTTTCTGCCCAGGCTTGGTGGCTCATGCCTGTAATCCCAGCACTTTGGGAGGCCGAGGCAGGCAGATCACTTGAGGTCAAGAGTTCGAGACCAGCCTGGCCAACATGGTGAAATCCTGTCTGTACTAAAATTACAAAAAAATTAGCCCGGCGTGGTGGTGCATGGTTGCATTCTCAGCTACTTGTGAGGCTGAGGCAGGAGAATTGCTTGAACCCCGGAGGCAGAGGTTGCAGTGAGCAGAGATCATGCCACTGCACTCCAGCCTGGGCAATAGAGGGAGACTCCATTTCAAAAAAAAAAAAAAAAAAAAAAAAAAGGTGTTTCTTTCTCTGGCAAAGGAGGATGCTCAAGTTTTCTAAGTCAATAATTAAGCTCATGCAAACAAAGGGCCCTGTCTGATCACCATGGTGGGTTTCCACTGCCTGCTTCTCCGCTAACTTCTATAACGAAAATGATACTCAAGACTTTTCTTGCCATCATGGTCAATAATGTGAGGGTTTGAGCACATCCTCAGAGTTAGGCTTTGGAATTTCTTGAATTCCTGCTGTGTAGCGCGTGTTGGGGAGTCTTTGGTCTGAGGGCTGGCTGCTGCTCGCTTTGGCCCTTTGATCTCCCAGTGCCCGGGATCTTTCAGTCTAGCTTTTTCTGTGTCCTGCATTGCCAGTCCCCCCACCCTCTGGATCTGTCCCCTTTTTGTTGTCTCTGAGCTAATGGGACAGATTCCATGGATGCTGGCCTGGACCTCTCTTTCCTCAGCCTGTCTCATGACCTCTAAGGCCTGGCCTGAGGAGGAGGCATAACTCTAGGAGGTCGGGGTGAGCCTGGCGCTGCAAGTATGCCCCTAATTTGTGAAACCACAGTCGTAGATATCACAGTTGGTTAATACACTCGTCCTTGGATTCTTTCAAATTCATTGCTCCTCTTCAAAAAACATTTCTCTTTTTTTCTTATTGCAGTAGTAATACATGCTTATTGTATGTTATGAAGAAGATGCAGAAAAATATAAGTGATGAAATGATAGCCATAATAATCCCACAACCCCAAGACAATCATTATTAACCTTGGGTATATTTTCTTACAGTCATTCATACAGACGTATACAAAACACACGTCTGTCTATATGAAATACTTACGTGCTTAAACTCATGCCAGATATATGATTTTGCATTCCATGTTTCCACTCTTATAAAATCAGTGCAGTTTTTTTACATTGCTAAACTTCTTTGTAAAAATTTATATAGAAAAACACTGTAGGCCAGGCACGGTGGCTCATGCCTGTAATCCTAGCACTTTGGGAGGCTGAGGCGGGTGGATCACCTGAGGTCAGGAGATCGAGACCATCTTGGCCAACATGGTGAAAACCTGTCTCTACTAAAATATGAAAAATTAGCCAGGCGTGGTGGCACTTGTCTATAATTCTAGCTACTTGGGAGGCTGAGGCAGGGGAATTGCTAGAACCCGGGAGGTGAAGGTTGCAGTGAGCTGAGATCACACCACTGCACTCCAGTCTGGTGACAGAGCAAGACTCCATCTCAAAACAAACAAAACACCATAAAACAATATTAAAGGGAAAAAAGCAGAATTTGAATTCATATGTTTAATATAATTTCAATTATGTTAGCTAAAAACACATGGGTACACAATGCCCATGCACTACAAAAGTACCACACAGGATGGAAGCAGAGACTACAAAATATTAATAGAGGTTATCTCTAGGGGATGTGTTTTATTTTATTCTTGCATCTTTCCATGTTTTCCACGTTTTTCCCACATATTAATCATGAATTTTTCTAATGAGAAAATTTTGCATAGCTACATAATAGTCCAAGATATGAATATACCATTGTTTATTTAATTATTGGCCTACTAAAGGCCTTTGGGTAGTTTCAAAGCTTTTACATTTATAAATAATGTTGTGTTAAATGTTCCTTTATCTGTTCAACAGATATTTGAGAGTCTATGGCATGCCTTGTATCTTGGTGCATATATCTGCATATGTTATATAAATAATATTTTATTTTTGTGGAAACTGAAGAGCAAAGAAATCACCGAGTTAGTTGGGGACACGGATGGGTCTGTGCTTTTAGGTCTTTCAATTCTGAGGATTTATCTTTGCCAGAATGCTTTCCTCAAACCTCTGGTCTCCCTTTGGCTGAATGGCGGCAAATTGGAGGTTCTCTTGGGTATACTGAGTCACAGATCTCCTTGAATAGTGTGTGACACTACTCAAGAAGTACCTACTTGGCCCCCAGCCTATTGCCTGGTGGCCTCCTTCTTGCAGATGCACCCATTTTGCAGATGGGTCAAAGCATGTAGTCTTACAGCACAAATACTTGTCTTTGTGGAAAGTCATCCTCCCTCTGCTTGGCTGCTAGACTTTCCTGTGTGTCCATCATAGGTGTGGCTTTGTGGCACCCAGTCAATCTGATTAAGATGGTTCTTGCTTATCAGCTTGGTGCTATTTGAGATGACACATTGGAAGTCCACCTCAAATATCACCTCCTCCCTGAAATTATCCAGATACTCTCAGACAAAGTTCACAGCTCTTTTTTGGAATTTTTTTTTTTTTTTTTTTTTTTTAGTATTTTGTGTATGGCCTTATTTTAAAAACATATCTCTCCAAACCATGGCTGTGTCTGTACATCTTTTTCTCATCAAGTAGATTATTAGCTCTTTAAGGTCAGGGACCACATGTTATCCACTTTGGTACCCTGTCCATTTGCTTCTGTTTCTCAGTCTAGCGCTTGCCTTCATCTCCATTGCCACTATTCAAGTGCACACCTTTTATCACCACCCACCTAGAACACTGAACCAGTGTCCGACCTGCTGGGACTCCCTGCATCTGCTCTCGTGCCACTTACAATCCAGTTTTCCCATAGCAGTGAAAGGGATTATTTGAAATCACAAATCAAATGTGCCATTTCTTTCCATAGCTCAGCAAGATCTGGCCCTCGCCTGCCTCTCTGACATCATCCCAGTGAACTCATCCCCATTCCTCACAGCACTTCTCTCTGATCCCTTTTATCACATCATTCTGCATAACAGTTTGGATTATTGCCCAGCAAGTGTTGATGGCCTCCCCGCTCCAATTGTGGATGGTATTTACTTCCCTACCACATGATTTTGGGCTTGGCCATATGACTTGTTTTGGCCAACAGGATATTAGTGGGTAGAAGTGAACAGAGATTTGAAATGTGATAGAGTGGTTGGGCTCACCTACTTTAGTTCTTCCATGGCCATGAGGGTAACATGCCCTGGGTAACCTGTTGGTCCCAGAAGAGTGAGAGATGCAAGGAACAGACATGAACTAAACATATGGCCTGGAGCCAAGCCCAGCCTAGATCAGCCAAACCCAGGACAAACCATAGTTGCATAAATGAGGTACAAATGCTTGCTGTTGTGAGTTACTGGCTGTATGCTACCCAGCACTGCTGTGGCATAGTTGACTAACACACCCTATTTTATGCACTTCATAATTATTATTTTGAACTTTCCATCTTTTCTAATCAGGACATAGTTTCTATGATAAAAGAGACATTGCCTATTTTGCTCTATAATTCCAGCTATATATATGAAATCACTAATAAATATGCATGTATGTATGTATGTATGTATGTATGTATTTTTGAGACGGAGTCTTGCTCTGTCGCCCAGTAATGCGATCTCGGCTCACTGCAACCTCTGCCTCCTGAGTTCAAGTGATTCTCCTGCTTCAGCCTCCCAAGTAGCTGGGACTATAGGCACGTGCACCTTTTTGTATTTTTGTATGCCCGGCTACTTTTTGTATTTTTAGTAGAAATGGGGTTTCACCGTGTTAGCCAGGTTGGTCTTGATCTCCTGACCACGTGATCTGCCAGCCTTGGCCTCCCAAAGTGCTGGGATTACAGGTGTGAGCCACTGTGCCTGGCCTGCCAATAAATATTTATTAAATGACTGAATACCCCCGGCATGCCTAGCACAATACCTGTGCCCGATCAATATTTGCTAAATTCAGTTGGTGAACCATCCAAAGCAGCCTGTATTGTGTCCTAACATGTGTATCTTTAAACTCAACTTGGCACGTGGGTGACACCTCTATCCCCTCTCTTCCTCTCTCTGGTCACATAAAAGATCCTCCTTGTAAGAATACACACACTGAAAACAGATGATGTGTCAATGCCGTAATTTAAACCATGAATCTGTACTTGCTTAAAGATGAACTTGTTTGGAAGGAAAATGCTTCCAACAGAGTCCCCGGATAAGTACATCAATTTTGCTTCTTAGCGGATCCAGCACATAATAAAAGAAAACTGCTGAGGTCAGCAGCAGCAGAGAAGCCACACTTCTTATTTTCACAAACACAGTTTTGGGGATGGTAATCATATCTATTAGCAAGGGTGACACCACTGTGGGCCTGGCAGAAAAATGAGCTCTCCCGCATTGCAAAATGAGCAAAGTGGAGATCGATAAATCATAAAATTAGTTGAGACATCATCTATCTTTCATGGCTTTCCCTTTATTCCTGCCACGGTCCCTCAGGACACTCATTCATTTACTGCATTTTATCATTGGGAAAACACGTCAAGGTTTGGAGGCTGCATTCAGTTAGGGGAGCAGGGGCCATAATGTGTGTCATTAATTAGGCAGGTTTGGGAGGTTCAATCCAAAGTCTGGTCTCAACCGACTTCCATAAATTGAGTTTTAGGACTGCTTCTGCGTCTTGTGTGACTTCATCAAAAAGAGAATGTTATTGAAATATGCCCTGAGAGGGAGAGAGAGAGAAAGAGGGACATGTCTGCTCACTCTGTAGAAACGATAAATTTAGGGACAAACCAGGTGATAAGCCAGATGCAATCTGAGTTGTCTAAAGATTCTTGCTGTTATCTACATGTGATTGAAATAAATGTGAGACACAGAGCTTGGAGTGCATAGATACGTCATCTGGTACCTATATTCTTCATGTCAAGGCATATAGTAAACAGATTTTTTTTCAAAAAATTATTGTGATAACACTTAACATGAGATGTACCCTCTTAACAAATTTTAAGTGCACAATACCTTGTTGACTCTAGGTACAGAATGTGCAGCAGAGCTCTAGAACGCATTCATCTTGCCTGACTGAAACTTCATGCCCATTGATGAGTAACTCCTCATTTTCTCCTCCCCACAGCCCTGGCAACCACCGTTACACTCTTTTGTTCTATGCATTTGACTATTTCACATGACCCCTGTAAGTGGAAATAAGAAATATTTGTCTTTGTTTGACAGATATTTAATTTACCATAAAGTCCTCAAGATTTAATTCTTGTTCTCACATCTTGCAGAATTTTCTCCTCCTGCTCCTCCTCCCCCTCCCACCTCCCCCCTCCCCCCCTTCCCCCCCACTTCTCCTCCTCCTCCTCCTCCTTCTCCTTCTTCCTCTTGTTCTGATGGAGTTTCACTCTTGTTGCCCAGGCTGTAGGGCAACGGTGCGATCTCTGCTCACCGCAACCTCCGCCTCCTGCGTTCAAGCATTTCTCCTGCCTCAGCCTCCCGAGTAGCTGGGATTACAGGCATGTGCCACCATGCCTGGCTAATTTTGTATTTTTAGTAGAGATGGGATTTCTCCATGTTGGTCAGGCTGGTCTTGAACTCCTGACCTCAGGTGATCCACCCGCCTTGGCCTCCCAAAGTGCTGGGATTACAGGTGTGAGCCACTGTGCCCATCCCAAATTTTCTTCTTTTTGAAGGCTGAATAATATTCCATTGCATGTATATACCACATTTTCTTTACCCATTAATCTGTCATTTAGGTTTTTTCCCCATTTTGGCTGTTGTGAACAGTGCTGCAATGAACATGTTAGTGCTAATATTTCTTCCACATTCTGATTTTAATTTTTATGGGTAAAAATCCAGAAGTAGGATTGCTGGATCATATGCTAGTTCTATTTTCAATTTTTTGAGAAACCTCCATACTGTTTTTCTTAGTGGTTGTACCATTTTGCATTGCCAATAATAGTGTGCAAAGGTTTCAATTTTTCTACATCTTCACCAACATTTGTTGTCTTTTGTCTTTTTGACACTAGCCAATCTGACAGGTGTGAGGTGATTTCTCATTGTGGTTTTGATTTGCAATTAGTGATACTGATTATTTGTGGTATTGGACATTTTTTCATAAACTTGTTGGCTTAACTAAGGAGGTGAAAGACTTGTATACTAAAAATTATAAAACCTTGAAAGAAATGAAAGAAGGTGGCCGGGCATGGTGGCTCATGCCTGTAATCCCAGCACTTTGGGAGGCTGAGGTGGGTGGATCATGAGGTCAGGAGTTTGAGACCATTCTGGCTAACATGGTGAAAACCCATCTGTACTAAAATAAAAAAATTAGCCAGGCGTCGTGGTGCGTGCATGTAGTCCTAGCAGCTACTTGGGAGGCTGAGGCAGAGGAATCGCTTGAATCTGGGAGGCGGAGGTTGCAGTGAGCCGAGATCACACCACTGTATTCCAGCCTGGTGACAGAGCGAGCCTTTGTCTCAAAAGAAAAAAAAAAAAAGAAATGAAAGAAGATATAAACAAATGGAAAGACAATCCAAGTTCATGGATTGGAAGACTTCATATTGTTCAAGTGTCCATACTACGCAAAGCAATATACAGATTCAATGCAATCCCTATTAAAATCCCAAAGGCGTTTTTCACAGAAATAGAAAAAATGAGTCTAAAATTTGTATAGAACCACAAAAGGCCACAAATAGCCAAATCAACCTTGAGAAAGAAGAACAGTGTTGGAAGCATCACACTTCCTGATTTCAAAATATATTACAAGGCCACAGTAATTAAAACTGGTATGAAATAAAATATGGTACTGGCATAAAGACAGACATATAGGCCAAAGGAATACAATAGAAAGTCCAGAAGTAAATCTACACATATGTGATCAAATGATCTTCAACAATGGTGCCAAGAATATGTAATAGGGGAATGATTGTCTCTTTAATAAGTGATGCTGGGAAAACTGGATAACCACATGCAAAAGAATGAAATAGGATCCTTATCTAACACCATACATGAAAATCAACTAAAAAAGGATTAAAGACTTACAAGTAAAACCTGAAACTGTAAAACTCCTAGAAGAAAACATAGGGGAAACACATCATGATGTTGGTCTTGCCAGTGATTTCGTGAATATGACACCAAAAGCACAGACAACAACAACAAAAATAAATGATGAGAACTATGTAAAACGAAAAAGTGTCTGCACAGCAAATGAAACAATCGAGTTAAAAGACAACCCACAAAATGGGAAAAATTATTTGTAGACCATCTATGTAATGAGTTAATTTCTAAAATATATAAGGAATTTCTACAACTCAATAGCAAAAAAAAAAAAAAACTCTAACAATCTGATTAAAAAGTGGGCTAAGGACTTTAATAGACGTTTCTCTAAAGAAGATATTAAGTAGGTTTCTAAGATCATGATGTGTTTTTCATTTGATGTGTGCATTTAATTGACACTCATTACTCCATCAAAAGCATCCTGAAATCAAGGAAACAGTACTTATTAGACAGAATGTTTCAGTGATCGATTTCTGCCTATTAAACCACCCCAAAACTTAATGCATTAAGACTAATTTATTATTGCTGTGACTCTGGGACAAAACTAACTTTTTATTCCCCTTTCAAGGTGTATTTTCTGCAGAACCCCCATCTCGGTAAATGCCACTATCATCCACTCCCTTGCTCAGCTCCTTAAACTTGGAGTCATCCTTGACATTTTTCTTTCTCTCATGCCCCTCATCTAGTTTATCCACAAATTACCAAGAAACACCCACAATCCTCCTCTCTTCAGCACTACCCCCGTAATCCAAGCCACCATCCCATCTCCCTTGGGCTATTCTGGTAGCCTTTATAATCGGTCCCCTGCTTTACCTCTTGCCTTATTCAGTCTATTCTTCATATAGAAACCAGAATGATCTTTAAAATAAATATAATCAGAGGATGTCAACCTCCCCACCACCCGGACCCCACAGCTTATGACTATCCAGCAGCTACCTGTTGTATTCAGAATAAGACCCTTATTGTATTCAGAATAAGACCCTTATAAAACCACTTGCGGTAGTCTACAAAGGCCCTGCCCTCCTCTCCTCCCTTAGCTCATCTCTAGCCACACTGGCCACACTGGCCTTCCTTCTCCCCTTTAGCATGCATGGACGTTTACACCTCAGGGCCTTTGCACCTAATGTGTATGCATATATATATATATATATATATATATATATATATATATATATATATATATATATATTTGTTGTTGAGAGGAAGTCTCGCTCTGTCACCCAGGCTGGTGTGCAGTGGCGGGATCTCGGCTCACTGCATGCTCCGCCACCCGGGTTCACACCATTCTCCTGCCTCAGCCTCCGGAGTAGCTGGGACTACGGGCTCCCGCCACCATGCCTGGCTAATTTTTTGGTATTTTTTTAGTAGAGATGGGGTTTCACCGTGTTAGCCAAGATCGTCTCGATCTCCTGACCTCGTGATCCGCCCACCTCAGCCTCCCAAAGTGCTGGGATTACAGGCGTGAGCCACACCCCCATCTGCACCTAGGGTTTACACCGAAAAAAAATAGTAGGCTCTGGAGATGCAACAGACCGTGCTTTCATGGAGCTTTCAGAGATGGAAGACAAGTCAACACATGAATAAATGTTAAGAGGTAGTGAGCATTAAGGAGATAAAGTAGGTATAGAGAATGGAGAGAGATGGGAGGTGTGACCCCGTTTCAATAGGGTGGTGAGTGAAGGCCTCTCTGAAAAGGTGGCTTTGAGCAGATGCCCAAATAAACGGAGGGGCTGAGCCGTGCAGATATCTGGAAGCAAATGGGGCAGGGGAAGGAGCTGTTTCAAAGGTTCCAAGATGGGCAAATACCTGCAGGGCTTAGAAATGGTGGCTATAATCAGAAAGCATGTAGCAATAGAAGACTTGCAGCTAAATACATGCATTTGAGGCAGCAATGACTTCTTTCTAGGGGGTTTATGTGAGGAGGGATTTTTCTTTTTGGGAAGAACCCTGAGGTACACGTACTCAAAGGAAATATTTGTTGACTAGGATGGAAAGGGCCTGTCTTCAGCTTTCGTTCTGCTCTGCCCGGCTGCCTCTCAGTGTTAGGTTCAATGCTTGAGTCTGTGCCAAGTTGATTTCCCTGTGAGAGCAGACGCCTGATAGAAGGGCACAGTGCCAGTCCCGTTGATAATGAAATCTTTGCATCCCTGTTGACACTTCTATAAAGGACAGAAGAGGAACTGCAAGTTCCCATTCTGATCTTTTATTTCTGTTTTGTCACCCTCAAGAAGATCTGTCAGAAAGCTTTTGGGATCTGGACTCAGATGGACCTGAATTTGAAGCCCACTGTGAATTTTACTGCAGTGGGATTTTGGTGAGAGCTGCTCAAACCTGAACTTGAGGCCAGGCCTGGTGGTTCATGCCTGTAATCTCAGCACTTTGGGAGGCCGAGACAGGAGGATCATTTGAACTCAGGAGTTCAAGGCTAGGCTGGGCAACATAGGGAGATCTTGTCTCTAATAAAGAATAAAAAATTAAAACCCTGAATTTGAGAGGAGCACGTGGTGACAGTGCTCAGATTTGGGTTATTCATGCCCAATATTGTGGCTCTTTCTGTTTTTGTTTTCAAATTTTGTTTTATATTTGTCTTTACAGAACATTAACATTGTTCCAAACTAATAACTAAATAAAAAAGCCATCCTCAGAGTAGGTACAGAGTGGTTAGTTGCCCTGGTTGGAGGAGTGGGAGAGTTCTATCACCAATATTGTTTAGAATTGCCAGTAATAATAAAAATGGATGACCTTTAATTGCTTTTTGTTCATGTCATAATACTCGTGTATGAAATTCATATATTTTTAGAAATAACCACGTTGTTTTGGAATAATTTTAGATTTGCAGAAGTTGCAAAAATAGCACAGATAATTCTTGTAGTTACCCTTCATCCAGTTCCCCCTAATGTTAGCATCTTACATCACCATGGTACATTTGTCAAAAGAAATTAATATTAATATAATGCTATTAACTATAGACTTTACTCAAATTTCATCAGTTTTTCCACCAATGTCCTTTTTTCCTGGATCCAAAATTTGATTTAGATACCAAATTGCATTTAATAGTTGATTGTATTACTGTTTTTTAAATTCTCTACAGACAGGGCACCTATTGACTGCACCTGGCAGAACAAAGCACTCCCACACTCCTCTTTCTTGGTTCTCCCCTCTTCTCAGCCTTAGAGAAGTCCCATTTTCATTCCTATTACCCTTCTTCTTCTCTCTCCACCAAAGGAAACTTTTTTTGTGTGGTTTTGGCCTTCTATTATTTTATTTTGCTAACATAAGCAAATATATATTCTAATCCCTTTCACTTCCTTATACAAAACAACATACTCTTTTCTGAAACCTTGCTAATTTCATTTGAATGAACTGGAAACTCCTCCATACTGGGGACGTAGAGGTCCTTCTCATTCTTTTAGTATGTTTCATAGTACTCTGCTGGGTGGCTATATCATGCTTTATTCAACCATTCCCCTATTGATGGACATTTGGGTTGTTTCTACTCATTGGGTGTTATAATACTGCAACAAATCAGTCGTGGTTTTCTTAGGGAGAAAGATGAGGGTAGGAGGGAGAAAAGTGACATTAATCTGTAAATTATGAATAGTTCCATAAAGAATAGAATGGAACTGGAGTGCCTTTTCTTTTTCTTTCTTTCTTTTCTTTTTTTCTTTTGAGATAGGGTCTCTCTCTGCCCAGGCTGGAGTGCCATGGCGTGATCTCAGTTCACTGCAGCCTCAGCTTTCCTGGCTCAAGTTATCCTCCCACCTCAGTCTCCTGAATAGGTGAGATTACAGGTGTGTGCCACTATGCTTACGAATTTTTTTTTTTGTATTATTTGCAGAGATGGGATCTCACCATATTGCCCACACTGGTCTCGAACTCCCACGTTCAAACCATCCTCCTGACTCAGCCTCCCAAAGTGCTGCGACTATAGGCGTGAGTCATGGCACCTGGCCTGGAGTGCCTTTTCTATGGAAACCGGGGGACCCCTAAAACTCATCTTTCTTTTTGCCTGAGGGATTATCCCTTTGTGATGACCTTGACTTTGAAGGTAGGTAGGCTTGGAAGCCCATATACTTGGTGATAATCAAGAGATTCTACAGTTGAGGCTTCAAGACTTGCACTTGCTTTATAACAATTGCTGGAGAAAAAAAATTATGCCAACTCAGGAAATGGACTCCAGTCAATAAGGCCTTCAGTGCAAATATTCTCTTGGAATAATTTATTAACTCCCTGCAGACCTTGTGGTCAGGCACAATTAGAGTCTTCTCCCACAGAGGCTGCATGCCATTTAGCAGCCTGGGGCTACGGCCTGCAACATGGTATTGAGGAGGCCCAGGGGACATCTGAGAATTGGGGCTGGTGAAGATGAAATTGAGGAGACAGCTCAATAAGGCAAACAAGCAAGGGATGTGCAGGTGGACAGGCCTGGGTTCAAATCCCTACTCTGCTAAATGTTTTAGCTGGGGTTCTTTGGGTGAGTTTCTTTACCTCTTTGAGTCTCCATTTCCACCTCTGTTAGATGGGGATAAGGATTGCTGTGAGGTTTACATGAGCTGAATTTCTGCCCTTACAGGGAATACAAGTTGGCAAAGCCTCAAGCATTGAACTTAACACTGACAGACAGCAGGACAGGGCAAAACAAAAGCTGAGGATGGGCCTTTTCCATCCAAGTCAACAAATATTTCCCCTGAGCCCATGTATCTCAGAGTTTTCCCTAAAAGGAAAATATGTAAAGCACTCAGCACCAAGTGTCTATTAAACGACAGTAATTAGTTTGGGGAGAAGTTTCAACTCCATGGGGTACAAGCATGAACTAGTTTTGTTTTTTTCTTAAATCTTATTATCAGTTGTGTGTTCAGTCTTTCTACCCCAGTGGGTGCTAGGTCCCTTAACTTTCTGGCCACTTTCAGCTATTAAAAAACTTAGTTCAGTCTGACTTAAATCTCCAATTTCAGATCCAATGAAAAGTTCTCTTCTGGCCAGATGCAGTGGCTCATGCTTGTAATTCCAGCATTTTGGGAGGCTGAGGCAGGCGGATCATCTGAGGTCAGGAGTTCAAGACCAGCCTGGCCAACATAGTGAAACCCCGTCTCTACTAAAAATACAAAATTAGCCAGGTGTGGTGGCGGGCACCTGTAATCCCAGCTACTTGGGAGGCTGAGGCAGGAGAATCACTTGAACCTAGGAGGCAGAGGTTGCAGTGAGCCAAGATCAGGCCATTGCACTCCAGCCTGGGCAAAAAGAACGAAACTGCATCTAAAAAACAAACAAACAAACAAACAAACAAACGTTATCTCTCTTCCCCTTGGCAGGGACCTGAAGAGGCGCATGCGAGGGGCATGTTTAGCTCTTTATGCATCTCCCATTCCTCTCTTTGTGTGTGGAGATGGGGAGGAAAGTGGGTCGGGGAGTTTAGGCTTATTTCTACTTAACTTGGCAAGGTCGTAGTTATGGGTGGCATTTCTGATCTTGTTCTGTGTAACACTTGTTTTGCTCCTCAAAACCTTTGCAAATGAGATGGTTCTGGTGTAGATCGTGTGCTTGGTTTCAATGTCATATGTGCCCCATCTGTCACTGAGACCCTTAGGGGAAGGCCAGCCCTGCCTCCCTTTGGCCCCTTTCAATCATCTGTGGCCCCAAGCCCCTCACTTAGTGGCTCCTTGGATAGCCTCTCATCTATATCTCTGGCTTCCTCTTCTACCATGAAATCACAGGCATCTGTGACGCACTCTTAGGGCACAGGGAATGAGAGGGAGATGCCTGCCCCTGTCCTTTTCCTACATTAAGCTTTGCTTAGAGTCAGCTTTTCCAAGAGTGTCCTCACTCCATCTTACTCAGATGATCGCACTAGAGGGGCTCATGGCTCTGCAGCTCAGGGATAGAGATGCTAGCCCCTCCTTCTTGCAATCAGCCCCTATGGCTCCATGGCAGGTGACCATATAATTGGCTGGTGACCATGACAGGTGACCATATAATTTGTTGCTTAGATTTGGACTGTTCTGAGTATGAAAGGGAATGAGAAGTTATTAATAGATATGTTAAGACAACAGGTATAAATTGGGGTCATGCAGGGCAAACTGGGGATGTGTGATCACCCTCTTTTGGAACAATTTCTCTTGGGGATCTCTCACCCTGAGCTAGATACCAACTGTCTGCTGTGGTCATTGATCCAGAACAACTGGAGAATTTCTACTTGATGTCCTGTTATAGAAGCAATGGTGACAAAGTAGATGGTGGTGAGGATTAAATGAGAGAGTGTATTTAAAGTGCTTAGCACAGCTGCTAGCACACACAGCTGCTAGGTGCTCATAGTGGGTCCTGTTACCTCCGTTACCTCCCCTTTCCACCCCACTGTAGCTCTGCTGTGATGGGTCTACTCTCTGAATTCAAAATCAAGTGATAAGAGCATTAATTAAGCACCAACTACGTGCCAGGGGCCGTGCTAAGTACTTTATAGGCCTTACCTTTCTCAGTCCTAAGAACAGTCTTAAAGTAGGTAAATATTATGTCCATTGTATAGTTAGAACAACCGAGGCTCAGAGAGGCTAAGTGCTTTCCCAAGGTCACACAGCATATAAGTGGCAGAGCTGTGATAGAAACCAGGACTGCTTGACTCCATGGTTCACTCCTGACATGGTTTGGATTTGTGTCCCTGCCTAAATCTCATGTCGAATTGTAATTCCCAGTGTTGAAAGAGGGGCCAGGTGGGAGGTGATTGGATCATGGGGGCAGATTTCTCCCTTGCTGTTCTTGTGATAGTGAGTGAGTTCTCATGAGATCTGGTTGTTTAAAAGTGTGTAGCACCTTCCTCTTCTCTCTTTTCCTTCTGCTCTGGTGATGTAAGACATGCCTGCTTCTCCTTTGCCTTCTGCCATGATTGTAAGTTTCCTGAGGCCTCCCCAGCCATGCTTCCTGTACAGCCTGTGGAATCGTGAGCCTATTAAACCTCTTTTCTTTGTAAATTTCCCAGCTTCAGATATTTCTTCATAGCAGTGAAAGAACTAATACAACACCTTTAGCAACTCAGCCACATGAGGAGTTGAGAGTATGCAACTCTCAACTCTAACTCAAGTGTAGATGGGGCTGAGTCTTTTTTATTTCTGAGCAGAGAAGGTAGGGATCCCAGGCTTGTAATTTCATAAAAGGAAGTATGGGAAGGGTTTCTTCGAATTGAAGTTGAGCCTTGTGCAAGCATGAGAGATAAAAAAAATCCATTCTGGAGGGGTCTAAGATGACCAGAAAGAACTCAACCATCTGGGGGAGAGTGGATGCTGCGTGGGAGATGAGACCAGGAAATTTGCCACTGCATCATTGGTTTTTGGACCTTTGGCAGATCTGATATAATGGAAGGCATTTAGAGCATCTGAATCTATTGACTGTCCAATTCAATCGATTGATTGTGCAGTGTTGCCAACATTTTGACTTTAGTTCACAGCATTTCTCTTGAAATGGGTTGGCTATATTCCCAATCAAATACTGATTGACACATTGACATCAAGCATTCTTATGTGCCCAGCTCGGTGGTGGTCACTTGGTGGAAGAATATGATCTATCACCAAGGAGTTACTACTTAGTTTGGGAGGAATCTTAAGTAACACGGAATAATTTGGTCTATCTTAGCCCCCCAAAAGATTGCTTTCATTTATTTATTTAGCCAACGCTTTGGCGTAATTCTTTAACTTGCTATTGGGAGATATTTTGGTTACCCATTGTCAATAATGGGGCATAGCGAATCTTCCCCAAACTCTGTGGCATGCAACAGTGAACATATATTTAGCTCATGCATCTGCGATTGGGGGGTAGCTGAACCCAGCTGGGCTTGCTTATGCAACTGCAGGTCAGCAGGGGATGTGCTGAGCTAGGCTGGGCTCAGCTGTGTGGTTCTGCTGTAGGCTACAGGTCTGTGGGTTAAGTTGGATGAGCTTGACTCCAGATATTTTTTTACCCTCTTTGAACCAGAGGGCTAGCCAGGGCATGCTCTTCTCATGGTGATGGGAGAGATTCAGGAATTCACATCCAGCTGCACAAACACATCTAAAGCTCCTACTTGTATCATGTCTATCATCATTTCATTCACCAAAACAAGTCATGTGGCCAAGCTCAAACTTAAGAGGTAGAAAGAAACTATCAAGTTACATGGGAAAGAGAAACAGAATGAATTCTGGAAGAGGAAAAGAACTCAGAGGAAGTTATAACAACTAGTTGTGAAAGACTCCTGGTGTATTGGTGCTGTTAAAAGGGTTGTCCAGATGGGTGCCATGGTTCATGCCTGTAATCCCAGCACTTTGGGAAGCTGAGGCGGGTGGATCATTTGAGGTCAGGAGTTCAAGACTAGCCTGACCAACATGGTGAAACCCCTTCTCTACTAAAAATATAAAAATTAGCCGGGCGTGGTGGCACACGCCTGTGGTCCCAGCTACTTGGGAGGCTGAGGCAGGAGAATCACTTGAACCAGGGAGGTGGAGGTTGCAGTGAGCCGAGATTGCACCACTGCACTCCAGACTGGGCAAGAGAGTGAGACTCCATCTCAAAAAGGAGAAAAAAAAAAACAAAAAAAAAAGAAAGAAAGGGTTGTCCACTTCACTCTCACTATGGCCCAGTGCCCCACACCTCTCAACTTTAGAGAGAGCTGTGCTTCCCTTGAGCAACTGGGACATTTTTATTGCATGGATGCCAACCAGAAGCCCAGAGTCAAATTTCAGCTAATCTCTACCTTGTGGCTATAAAAATAATCCTAATACCTGCTCTCAACCCACCTATAGCTTCATCATAGCTGCTGCTTCTACGATACCTTCACTGATTTTATCCTGTTGCATTGCATACTTTTTTTTAGTATCTACATGTCTTTTCTGGAATAAAGTAGGGCAGAAATGAACACACCTG
This sequence comes from Pan paniscus, assembly GCF_029289425.2. Classification (NCBI taxonomy): domain Eukaryota; kingdom Metazoa; phylum Chordata; class Mammalia; order Primates; family Hominidae; genus Pan; species Pan paniscus. The sequence goes on along the minus strand of NC_073267.2, from coordinate 36,501,489 downwards.
AATGCCGGATGCAAGGTACAGATAATTCATTCCACTAATATTTACCAAATACTGTGTGTCAGGCTCTGTATGTGGTATCTGAGGTTATGCAGGTGAGTCTTACACATTCCCTGCCTTTGAGGAACTCACATGACAATAGACTATAGCAGAGTTTTTCAAGTTCAGTTACATTGATATTTTGGGCCAGATAGTTCTTGCTGGGGGGCGGTGGGGGCTGTCTTGCGCATTGTAGGATGTTTAAGCATTCCTAGCCTCCACCCAGTAGGAGGCAGTAGTGACCCCCCAATATGACAATTAAAATCCCCAGAATTGCCACATGTCCCTTGAAAAGCACAATCGTCCCTGGTTAAGTGCAACTGTAGGAGGCTTGGGAGCTCAGAATAGACACGGAACCCAGAAAAGCTTGCCACTTTGATACCTGAGTGAAGGTTGGGAGGCTGGTTGCAGAAGCCAAGAGAAGGAGTAGGGAAAGGCCATTTCTGTTATGTGGAGTAGCCGGGGTTGGTGGACCTGCACAGGGTGGGGGCATGAATGTTGAGAGATGAAGCCAGAGATGCAGGCAGAGCCAGGCCTTGTGCCACAGACCTTGCATGAATCTGACTCTGTAGATCCCTACCTTCAGCGTGTCTGAGAAAGGATACTTGTTCAACACGCGAATTCTTGGGACCCCTTCCAGGGGATTAAATCCAGGAATCTCAATTTAATTTCCTGGAGGGAGTCCCAAGAATCTGCATGTGGAATGAACCTGAATTCATTAATTCCCTGGAAGGGGTCTGCAAGAATCTGAATGTCTCCAACGGGGTCCAGGAATCTGATTTTTTGAGGCATCTGTGACGATTCTGATACAGAAAGTCCCAGACTCACCTGAGTCCTTCATCTGGGTTATTTAACTTGAATTTAGAATGTCTGTAGAGGTAATGGTGAGCTACTGAAGCCTCATCTGCAGGGGTGACACAGGGTTAGGGTTATAGATGACACCTGCCGTGGATCAGGGCTCTCCGTCTTGGTTTGTACAATGGTATCACCCGAGGAGTCTTGAGCCAGACCTATGTCAGGCTCTCCCTCAGATCAACTGTGTCTGAATCTCTGGGGGGTGGGGCCCTGGAAACAGTATTTTATTTTTGCTGATTCTTACAGGTACTCATATATTGACACACTGGCACTTACTTATTCAGTAGCCTTTTGTGCCATGCTCAAAGCACTGGGGATATAGAAGTGAATGAGCCACAGGCTCTGCTCTCATTGAAATTACCTTTACTGTTGCGGTAGACAATAAGCGAATAAACATGTATTAAATCAATATATTTATTTATGAAGAAATATATGAAGCCATATTGAACAGTGAGGAAGTGATAGGAATGGGAGGTTTATTTTTTAAAAAATATAACAGTTCTATTCAGATACATAATTCACATTCCATACAATTCACCCATTTAAAGTACACAATTTAATAGTTTGTCGTATATTCACAGAATTGTGCAACCATCACCACAATCGACTTTTTTTATTTTTTAGAGACAGGGTCTCACATTGTCACCCAGGCTGGAGTGCAGTGATGAGATCATGGCTCACTGCCACTTCGAATTCCTAGGCTCAAAGGATCCTCCTGCCTCAGCCTCCTGAGTAGTTGGGACCACAGGCATGCACCATCACACCCAGCTAATTAAAAAAAATTTTGTTTGTAGAAATGGGATCTAGCTACATTGCCCAGGCTGGTCTTGAACTCCTGGGCTCAAGTGACCCTCCCACCTAAGCCTCCCAAAGTGCTGAGATTACAGGCATGAGCCACCACACTCAGCCTACAGTCTGAACATTTTCATTTCCTCGAAAAGAAACCCTGTAGTCACTACCAGAAACTCCCCATTTCCTCCCATTTCCCATCCCCCAACCCCTGGCAACCATTAATCTACTTTACGTGTCTATGGATTTGCCTAGTCTGGACATTTCATATAAATGGAATGAAATAACACATGGTTCTTTGTGACTGGCTTCTTTCACTTACATAGCTTTTAAAGACCCATCTGTGTTGCAGTGTGGATCAGCATGTCATTCCTAGACCACATTTTGTTCATCCATTCATCAGTTGATGGACACTTCCGTGGTTTCCACTTTTCGGATATCCATGAATACTGCTATTATGAACATTTGTATATAAGTTTTTTGTGTGGATACAGAAACTATCAATTCTCTTACATATATATACCCAGGAGTGGAGTTGCTGGGTCATACGATAACTCTGTCTAACCCTTTGAGGAACTAACTGCCAGCCTTGTTTCCCAAGTGACTGTACCATTTTACATTTCTACCAGCGGTATTATAAGGTTCCAATTTCTCCATATTTTCATCAACACTTGTTGTTGTTCATCTTTTTAATTATAGCTATCCTTGTGGGTGTGGAGTGGTCTCTCATTGTTGATTGAATTTGCATTTCCCTGATGGCTAATGACATCGAGCATCTTTTTGTGTGCTTGTTGGTGAACAGTGTGGTATGAAGCTTCTTCAGGTTATTCTAACAGGTAGTCAGAGTTGTGAATTCTACTTGTGTTTGGGGAAAGCAGAGATTCTTGTGGGTCAGTGGTTGTTGGGAGAAGCTTCCCGAAGGAAGGTATGTCACCTAGAGGGGTTATACTTGTAGGTGGACCTGCTGAAAGGGTGAGATCCCTCAGGGGCTCATGCAGGGCAGATTGAAGGGAGCAGAGCTGGTCAGTGGAGAGCACAGTTAGAAGGCTTCTTCAGGCATCCAGGGGTCATAACTGGAGAGAGGAGAGTGGAATTGAAGAGGGCTGGATGGGACAGACATGAAGTTGGGATCAAGCCGACTTCAGGAGGATGAAGTACTGGGGGAGGGGGTGGGCAGAGGGGAGACAGGGAAAGGAAAAATCAGATGTTGAATTTGTTCAACTTCAGTGGCAGAAATGAGAAAACCATTTTGGGAAAAAAAAGATGAGGATGGACTAGGATCCGAGAAGAAGCAGGGTCACAAACAGCGTAAGCCCAAAGGACATTCCCTGCTGTTTCTGAACCCGCCTTGGCTGGCCCGTAAATTGGGCAGGGGTGACAATCCTGTGTTGTAAAGGGCGTAGAGGGCTTAAGCGAGGTAATTGATATAGCCTGGAAGCTACACTGATTTGAACTTTGTTCATACATCTAATTAATTACCTGATATTATTATTTACATTTGGCTCTCTTGTCTTACTTATCTTTATAACTGTCTCTCTATTTGCTTAACCTCAGGACCTATAACAGAGCCAGATTTACAGTTTCTTTTCCTTCCTTTTATTAACAGCTGAGCACTCACTGTGTGCCAGTTGTTGTATATATGGGTTATGCAATGTCGGCTTCCAGCAGCCCTATTTTACAGATGAGCCAAACAAACCCCCTCCCCGAGTTACTCGTCTGCAGACTGAGTCAACTTATGGCGCTGTGACGGAAGGGGATAAGTTTACTGACTGCATGCTATAAGCCCGTTTATGTCATTTTTCTTTTTTAATCTTCCAGTCTCCCAGTAAGGTGGGTGTGATTGTCCTCATGTTGCAGAAAGGCAATGAATTGCCCAAGACCCCACAGCTAGTGAAGTGTCAGGGTCTGACTGCAAAACCCATAACTCCCCATTGTAGCACATCCCCTCTTCTGAGACCTTGGGGCAACGGGAGAAGAGATGGATCATGAAGGGGAAAGTCTGCAAGGACCTGGAGGCGAAGCTCCAGGGCGGGAGACTGCAGTGCCGCCCTCTGCTCCCAGATGGCGCTCAAGGCTCAGCTTCCAGAACACACCTAAGGCTCCAGGCTGCCTTTGGTAGACAGGCTACTGGTTTAACGCAAAATGTATTTTAAGGAAAGGAAGAGGTGCTTTGTTTTACTTTGTTGGTTTTGCGGGGTTTTTTTTGGTCATTGTTTTGTTTTTGTTTCTGCTTGCAAAGCCAATCACTACCCCTAAGCTTGCAGTTCGTCCCTGTACCTTACATCCGGCTAACATCCTAGCAAAACCCTAGAGAGGAAAGGGATAGGTAAGGGGCGAGGGAGGGGACCAGTCGGGTAAGCATTTCAAGAAGAAATTAGAGTGAAATGGCCCCATTATGGAGACCCCCTCTTTCTTGACCATTTAAGCCAAGTTGGCATGGTTCGTAGATACCAGCAAAATCCCCTACCCTGGAAAGTGGGACCTCCGTCAGTCAAAAGAAAGAACATTGTCAGAGGTGCAAAGAATCGTCATTCAGTGTCTGGCCCCTCATTTGGTGGATTCAGAAAATGGACGGCCAAGTCATGGGTCCAAATTCAGGTCTTTTGGTGCCATTTTACTCACCCCGTTCATGTTTTCTCTCCGTTAAAAAAATTGAAAAGTTAGGCCAGGGGTGGTGGCTCACGCCTGTCATCCCAGCACTTTTGGAAGCCTACGTGGGAGGATGGCTTGAGGTGAGGAGTTCGAGATCAGCTTGGCTAATATGGCGAAACCCCGTTTCTACTAAAAAAAAACCAAAAAACAAAAAAGTTTAAGTATTTGTTGCCTAGCTGGGGTTTGCATGGGCATGAGTCAGGAAAGTGGGCTGGGTGCACAAAATGGGAGGTACCTTTTCTCCTCCAAGGAGGCCCCAGCTCCAGCTATGGGGAGATGTTATGTTGCCTATTTTTATTTTCCACTTTTTTTTTTAAAAAGTGAGAGATCAGGATTTTTTATGTACAATTTCCCAATGTTTAACAGTTGCCAACTAAGTTTTTTTGTTTTTGTTTTTTTTTAAGAAGGTCACTATGAGCCTTAGTCCTGTGGGAGCATCTTGGCGCCTGCTTTTTGTCTGGTTTGGGCAGCACCCTGAGGAGGGGGAAGTGGGTGGGGTGCCAAGGTTGGGTATGGCGGGGTGTCAGGTCAGTTTGGAAGAGTCTTGGCCTGCTGGTTGGAGAGGGGGCCTGGCTGGATTTTATGCTGTTCAAATGAGAAACAGACCCATTCTGAGAAATTGAAAGTTGTGCCATCTTTATTTCCTATTTTCCACTCTGCGATTTTTTTTTTTTTTTTTTTTTAAGACAGAGTCTCACTCTTGTTGCCCAGGCTGGAGTGCAGTGGTGCGATCTCAGCTCACTGCAACCTCGGCTTCCCAGGTTCAAGTGATTCTCCTGCCACAGTCTCCCAAGTAGCTGGGATTACAGGCATGCACCACCATGCCTGGCTAATTTTTTTTAATTTAGTAGAGACAGGGTTTCATCATGTTGGTCAGGCTGGTCTCAAACTCCTGACCTCAGGTGATTCACCCGCCTCAGCCTCCCAAAGTGTTGGGATTACAGGCGTGAGCCTCCATGCCCAGGCTCTGTGATTAAAGTCAAAATGTGGGAATTATTTTCATGCACATTGTAGATTTGGATACTAAATGTAATTCCATCTCCCGAACCTTCTACCCCGCCTTTTTTTGTTTCTGTTGTTGGAGTCCAAATGCCTAAAAATTGTGCAGAACTTAATGTCTCACATAGGTTTCTTTCTCCTCAGTCTTTCTTTCTTTCTTCTTCTTCTTTTTTTTTTTTAACTTTTATTTTTAGTTCAGGAGTGCATGTGAAGGTTTGTTCCATAGGTAGACTTGTGTCATGGGGGTTTGTTGTACAGATTATTTCATCATCCAGGTATTAAACGTAGTACCCGTTAGTTATTTTTCCTGAGTCTTCCTCCTCCCATCTCCTTCCTTTGATAGGCCCCAGTGTGTGTTGTTCCCCTCTATGTATTCTCATCGTTTAGCTCCCGCTTCTAAGTGAGAACATGCAGTATTTGGTTTTCTGTTCCTGTGTTAGTTTGCTAAGGATAATGGTCTCCAGCTCCATCTATGTCCCCGCAAAGGATGTGAGCTCGTTCTTTCTTATGGCTGCACAGTATTCCATGGTGTATATGTAACACTTTTTTTTTTTAAATCCAGTCTATCATTGGTAGGCATTTAGGTTGGGTCTTTATATCTTGTCTCATATATATTTTTCATTTTTCTTACTTTGTCTGTTAATTGCACTTTCCAATTTTGTTATGTTGTGTGCATTTTTGGAAGCTGCCTCAAGAACATCCTGGAATGAATAAAAATGCTTGTGTAGCAGGACATTCTGGCTGACTGATCTGGAGGTCGAGATGCTTTGACTGTGGACAATACTTCCCTCTCTTCTGCCTGCTTGCATGCTCCGAGGCTTTTATTTTTAATGGAAACAGGGAGATAAAGGGAATGGAATAGGATCTGCTTTCTATTTGGCTCTCTGTGCTGGGTTTGAGGTCCTATGATTAGAGGGATAGACTGACAGCTGTTTTTCAGGGGACACTTGGTGACATCCTAAGCAAGGCATGATGGCCAGGAGTTCACATTGCCCTAGAGACAAGCAGAGTGGCTTCAAGATCTGGGTGGCAATTGATGGCCAAACTCTGACTCCAGGTCTCTGCAGGGAAGTTGCTGCTTGCCATTTTCAGGTAGCTCAACAGACTGGAAGCTTTGCGGGGATCTGGAATAATCTGCTTTTTAGAAGCAGCAGTGAAGCTTCCCTCAGCTTCTTTGTGAACGAATGTGTGCCAAGCAGACTGGAAAGTGCTCTGTGAACTCTGATTGCTAAATGCAGGTGGGCACATCACAGAGACCCGTCGTGTTGACCAGAGACCACTTTGAGGGGGCTCATTTCTGCAAACCATCCAGATAAATGGGGGCACATGTCACCATCATTTTTGTATGAGAGAAAGTAGGAATAGTTTGTCAAGATCTGCCAAAATTAAAAACACACAACAATTCCACTTCTTGGAATCCATCCTATGGAAATATTCACATATGTGCAGAATAATATATGTTCAAGGTGTTCATTGCAGCATGTTTTGTGATAGAGAAAATGTGGGATAACCTAAATATTCATCAACTAGGGCGTGGCTAAATTATGGTATATCTGTACTACTGGGCGCCATGTAGCTGTTAAAAAGATAAGATAAATTGACAAGTGGCAACATGGAAATATCTCCCAAACACACCAACTTTACATAAACTATGTGTGTGCATCTATATACATGTGTGTATCTATCTATCTATCTATCTACCTATCTATATTTGACTCTTGAACCATACAGGTTTGAACTGCTTCAAAACCCCTGTGTAGATGAAGGGTGACTTTTCCTATCCTCGAGTTCTGCAAGGTTGACTGCAGGTCTTGGGTAGGCACAGATTTTGGTACACCTGGGGGTCCTGGAACCAGTCCCCTGTGTATACCGAGGGATGGCTGTGTATAGTATATATATATATAGTTTATATTCTATATATACTCTATATAACTACATATATACTATGTACTATATGTAACTATATATTTATATATTTAATATATACATTTATATATTTACATGTGTTTACATATAGTACATGTTCATTTATATATTTACTAAATATATAAATACAGTATATATTTAGTACTAAATATGTACTATATGTAACTATAAATATTTATATATGCTAAATATACTAAATATGTATTTAGTAAGTGTAGTATATACTAAATATATATTTAGTAAATTTAGTATATACTAAATACAGTATCTATAGTATATATAGTATTATTATATATAGTATATAATATATACACACATATATAGTATATATTATATATACACATACTATCTATACATATATAGTATATTTAGTGCCAAATGTATATTATATGTAACTATATCAATATTTATATATTTAGTATATATAAATATTTATATATTTAGTATATATAAATATTTATATATGGTATATATAGTATTTATGTATACTAGATATGTAAATACTTAGTATATATAGTATATTTAGTACTAAATATGTACTATATGTAACTATAGTTACATACATATAGTACATATTTAGTTTTAGTCCTAAATGTTTAGTACGTTAAATATTAAGTGTATAAAACTATATATAGTATATATACATATTTAATATATAGTTAATGGAATATAATATGAAATATAAATATTTCCGTATTTTATATGGTTATATATAACTGTATATATACATAACTACATACATATACATGCAGTTGTGTATTTATATAGTGTGTGTATGTGTGTGTGACATTGTGTATGTACAATTAACATCCCCCTCCCCACAGGAAGGCATCTGGGTTTGTAGACTGGCTGGTGACTAACGGATTATGGAAAGTTATTGCCTGTGGTCAGGGTCGTACTCAAAATGTTTGAGCACCGGGAGGGCATGAGCACAGATTCATCAGAGTGGATGCTGGAGCGGGCCCCGCAGGCCCTTGCTCGGCCAGGTGTTAAGCCTGGATAATGAGAGGGAGGGGCATGTGAGGTAGCAGGGGAGGTTGCTGAGCGACTGGCGTGGGAGAGTGTCCCCGTTTTGAACAACTGGTGTGGCCGTACTGAAAGCCCTAGTGAAATATGCGTCTTGCCGTTGGCAGTCATATTTTAAAATTCCAATAAAAATGTGGTGGGCTGTCTATACCCTGATTTGCAAGTGGCAAACTGGGAAGTGGGCTCCATAAATAAAAGGTCTTTGGGAGTTTATCCTGAACCTTGGACTTCCTGCTCCAGGGGTTGGATCCCAGACCCGGGTCCGACAGTGCCAACCAGTTCTGCTGTATCGTAATCTTGAAGGGAACTAACCCATTTCGGCAGAAAACTTGGTATAATTAGCGGTTAATAAGCAGGGCCCAGGTTCCCCACAGCCCAAATGGTTTCTGTATTGATCTCCGCCTGTGCACTGTCAGCACTCTGGAAGGATTGAACTTTAAGTGCTTAATTCAGCCCCATTCAACCGATAATTTTGGTTTTGTCCTCCAAACAAAAGCACCCTTGTTTATTCTTTTTTTCCACCCACAAATAATAAAGTCAATCCATTTCTCCCCCTTCTCCCGCCCAAAGCTACTCTGCCCCTGTAATCAATACATCTGGAAATGTCAATGTATTCCTGAGTGAGGAGCTGGGGGTGCGTGAGGACGGGAAAGGGGGGCTTGATGGGGAAGGTGGCTCCAGAATCTCCTGGAAAACAGATGGCTGCTTAAATGCTATCACGGCAAATTCCCGCCTACGTCAAGTCTCTGAGCTTCCGCACCTGGGCACGTGGTGTTGCACATGGCCTTTCAGGTGTGGTTGACAGAAATACACATCGAACACTTTCACATTTGCATTACAACCTCAAAACCAAACTGCTAAGCTTTCAGCTTTTTCGAAGTTAACAAGCAAACTGCATGGCAGTCATGCTCATTCTAACCTCGTCCCAGGTCACACTCCCTGAGCCTCACCTTATCCATGAGGCTAGAGTTGTGTGGGTGGGAGACATGGATGGAGACAGACTCAGAGCTAGTCTATTAGGTAAGCTGGAGCCAAGTGATAATGACATGCCTGAATCTCAGCCAGTCAGCAGACTAGTTACCCGGTTTAAGACATTAATACTATTCCTGAAGCATACAGGTCTGGGTAAGTGTTTGGAGAAAGAGACAATATCACTGAGTACCTACTATGTGTCAATTTAATTTTGTTTTTTTAAACTTTATTTTTTTTATGAGACAGTTTCATGATGTTGCTCAGGCAGGATTCAAACTCCTGGGCTCAGGCAATCCTCCTGCCTTAGCCTCCAGAGTAGCTGGGACTACAAGTGCATGCCACTGCTCCTGGTTCAATACTTTTGTAAATGGTCTTTTTAAATTACCACAACAAGTCCTTTCGTATTCCAGAGATGAGGAAACAAATGGAGATAAGTGAATTGCCTTCAGGTCACATAGATGATAAATGACAGAGCCACTTTAGGAACTGTGCCTTTCTGAATCCCAAACCCATTTTGTGTGTGTGTGTGTGAGAGAGAGAGAGAGAGAGAGATCTGTGCTTCATTTACCCCATCCAAAAAACAAGAGAGCAAAAATAATACTTCTTCCTGGGGTGGTTAAAAGGATTAAATGAGCTATGCCTATAAAATGTTTAGTCATATTTAGCACTTAAAACAGTTGATATTGTTATTATTGTTATAATTATCCCCATGGTATGCATTAAACAGTCATTTTCAGAAATTTCTGGCTTTAGCACAGTTGCCAAAACTTTATTTTTTCTTGATTTTTATCCTTAAAACCTGCATGGCATTGAAAATAAATAAGACAGGAGCTCTCTATTCTCAAAGGAATGACCATCTGGATATGCGGAGGAGGGACAGAGAAAGAGGGAAAGAACAAGTTACAATAGACTGTGTCATATTTATTATAGTGGGAATATATTGGAACAGAGAGGAAAGTAGTAGCCTTATACAGCCTGGGAAGGGGGCTCAGTAATGGCCCATGGGGGGATTTGAACCTATGAAAGATGAGAATAAAGTGTAGGATCAGCAGTCAAGGAATGGAGAGGGGGTTGGAGCAGAAGGAACAGCACCTGCAAAGGCGTGGAGGTTTGAAAGCACCTGGACCATTTGGGGATGTTGCAATTGGGTTGAGGAATGTAAAGTGAAGGGGGCTTGTTGAGAAATGGCTGGGCAGGGGCCAGGGCTCAGTTATGGTAGGATTTCCCAGCTGAGGAGCAGAGACTATATCCTGGAGGTTTTGTGAATTCTTGAAGGTTTTTAAGCAGAAAAGGGGCAGATTCAGGATTGTGTTTCAGAAGATGGCTTTTCGGCAGGGACTCTACTGGGGAAGAGTGAAAGTAATAAGACCGCCTTGAAGACTGCTGGAGGATTTAGAGGAGACACCATGAGCCCTGAGGATGAGTAGAAATCAGCCATGAATGGAGAAAAAGTTCTGTTTATAAAGATGGAAGAGCTTCTTATTTTTATTTTTTTTCAAATCTAGAACCCACAAATAAGAGTTGGGGACTGACTGGATATGAGAGTGAGGGAGGGAAAGTCTCAAATGATTTCAATTTGGGTTGGTCAGTGGAGCCGGTAACCAAGAAAGGAGACAGGGGAGAAGCATGTTTTAAGATAAAGTTGGAAACCAAGTGTTTTAGTTCTGGCTGCTTTAACAAAATACCATGGATCAAATGGCTTAAACAGCAAGCATTTATTTCTCACAGTTCTAGAAACTGGGAAGTCTGAGATCATGGTGCCAGCTGATTCGGTTCTTGGGGAGGGTGCTCTTCCTGGATTGCAGATGATAGTTTTCTCCTGTGTCCTCACGTGGTGAAGAGAGAGTGAGCAAGCTGTCTAGTGCCTTCTTATAAGGGTACTAATCCCGTCATAAGGATCCCATCCTGATGGCCTCATCTTAAACCTACGTACCTCCCAAAAGCCCCGTCTCCAAATACCATCACATTCTCCAATGTGTTAGTGCTTCAACATATGAATTTTTAGAGATACAGTTTAGCCCATGGCATCAAGCTTTGGACATTTTGAGTTTCCAGTATCTTGGCCACCAAAGTGGAGATGAGCTGGATATGCAGTGCCCAGCTCTGTGTACAGAGCACAGTAATTGGTGATCAATAGATGATTAATACTATTTATTGAGGGAATGATTTGATGGCTAAAACCATGATGTGGATGAGATTTTCCAGGCTCATCCTGATTATATTTCTAGAAGGAACATAAGCGGGGTGCAATGCAGATAGTCTTGGGAGAACATTAACCATCCCAAGGGACTCCCCAATAAGGACTTAAGAGAAGCTTAAAATTCAGAAATTACAAGCGCACAGATCAAGAGAAGATTCAGAGTATGGTGAAGAGTCATTTTCAGTACTGATGTTGACCTATAAAATTTATAGACTAGCTAACTTTTTTCCTTTTTAGAATAAATAACCAACATTTATTGAGTACTTGCTGTGTGCTGAGCCCCATGTCAAAGGCTTTACCTGTAATTTCTTCACTCCACAGCCACAACCTAATGAAAGGGAGATACTATGTTTGTATTCCCTTTCTAGAGATGAAGAAACCGAGGCTTAGAGATATCACTAATTGCTCAAGGTTTTGCAGCTGTTGTGCTGTGGCTCTGGGATTCAAACCCAGGTCCAGCTGACTTTTGAGCTAAGACTATCGCTCTTTTGCCTCCTGAATTTCTAGCCATTTAAAAATCAAGGCTGAGGCTATCAAGCTGTGCAAAAGCTGTTTTGGCTTATAAGACAATCAGGTTGGGAGATTGAGACTACTTGGGAGGAAAAAGGGGGAAATACAAGTCACAAGTGTGCAAGTTGCTACACTGGCCCTGTGTATCTTTGAGTTTTTGCAGGTACTCTATTCACCATCTGTCTCTCCTCATCTCTTGTGAAATAGTTGGTGGCCTTTAAAAAGCTGCCAGCTTTGAGAAAGGGGGGCTCAGTTTCCCAATCTTGGCCCAGAGGACTTCTCTCCATCTGGATGAGCATTGAGATCAAGGGTGAGCTAGTCCCAAGGTTAATTGGATGAACCGATCTTTTCTTTTGTTGGCTTGTGGAGGCCAATTAGAAATGTGGATGATTGGATTCAGTTAAATGCCTTCAATGAACTTGGTCTATAGGGGACAGTGATTGGTTCCCAAATGGGGTGAGAGACCCATTTGGACTAAACGTATCACCTTGCCCTGGCTTTGGTGGCTCCAAAACCAAATGAATGGCTCCTTTAAGCCGTTAAGCAGTCGCAAAGAAGCAGGTCTATCAGCACTCCTGTTCATTGGTGTGTTTTTATTCATTTATTCATTTGAGTGGTTTATTTTCCCCAATTTCATCCCTTGTAGTGGAAAAAGCACAGTCTAGAGTCAGGAAGACAGCTATGACTTCTAACCCTGTGTTTTGCTATATGCATGGAGTTGGGCAATGATATTAGTGTTTCTAAACCTTAATTTTCTTGTCTGAAAAATGGGGCCTCTGGGCACAGTGACTCACACCTGTAATCTTAGCACTTTGGGAGGCCGAGGCGGGAGGACCGCTTGAGCCCAGTAGTTCGAGAGCAGACTGGGCAACATGGTGAAACCCTGTCTCTACAAAAAATACAAAGATTAGCCGGGTGCGGTGGCATGGACCTGTCATCCCAGCTACTCGGGAGGCTGAGAGGTGGGAGGATGGCTTGAGCCTGGGAGGTTGAGGCTGCGGTGAGTTGTGATTGCACTACTACATTCCAGCCTGGGCAATTAAAAATAAAACAGAGCCAGTAGAATTTACCTTGCTGTAGTGCTTATTGTGGATATGAAATGGAATAACATTAATATTTAAGGTGTTTATTGCTGGGCCTGGTACTAAGAATGTGAATCTCTTTTCCTGTAGAGAATGGAGGCTGTAACCTCTAGATAATTTGTAGCTGGTTTGTAGCTGGTTATTTATTTCATTGCCCTAGTGATCTGGTATTTTCAGACAAATAAGATCTGATATTGAAATGATGCCCATATTGTGTCTCTGTGTTCTAAAAGTAGTTGGAAGTTGTCCCAGGAATTCAGGTGTTATAACTACTTGCAAACCATTGCATCTTAACTGAGTCCAAGCAAATTTCGCTAGAGCTCCATACATGTACTTCCATATTCTTTATGATACAGAATCACATGAGCTGGGTCCTGGTTTTGATCTCAACCTCATTTCCCTGAAAACAAACAAACAAACAAACAAACAAACCATAAGCAGTACAAAATGAGTACTGATGAGAGTGACATTCACAGCCACACCTTGATCCTGCAGTTGAGGAAATACAGTCGTTACAGGAGCTTATGCTGAGTCTTCTGTGAGTCTCAGATATTTTGGATGCTGGCGACTTCTCACAGGTTGATGTCCAAGCCACTGCAAGGCTCATGTAATGGGCAGCTCCAAGACTGAAGTAAGAACAAGTTTCAGTAAGATAGTATGGGAAGAGTAGGTTGCCCTTTCAGCATGAACCCTTCAGGATGTTTTGCTAGGAACTTGCAATGCCAGAGTAAAAGGTGTAGAAGGAGTATATAGAAATAAGACATGCCCTAGGCCCGGCATGGTGGCTCAAACCTGTAATCCCAGCACTTTGGGAGACCGAGGCAGGCAGATCATGATGTCAGGAGATCGAGACCATCCTGGCTAACACAGTGAAACCCCATCTCTACTAAAAATACAAAAAATTAGCCAGGAGTGGTGGCAGGCACCTGTAGTCCCAGCTACTCAGGAGGCTGAGGCAGGAGAATGGCTGAACCCGGGAGGCGGAGCTTGCAGTGAGCCGAGATTATACCACTGCACTCCAGCCTGGGCGACAGAGCAAGAGTCCGTCTCAAAAAACAAAACAAAACAAAACAAAAAAACAAAAAAAAAAACAAACAACAAAATAAAAAAAGCTCCACAAAGAAATAAGGCATTCCCTGTTGCTAAAATATAAAATTAAAATGTAATGGATCAGAGTAGAGAAATGCAGAGTTGCTCTAACAACGACAACAAAAACAATGCATAGTGATAAATGCATACTATGTGTCAGATGTTTTTCTTGGCTGGAGAATTCATCTAAGTTTCAGAATATATTCTAATGAAGGGGGGATAGACAATAAAAAAGTGTATATGATTTTGTATATTAGGAAATGATAATTGCCAATGTGAAAATATAGGAAGGAAAGAGGATAGAGAGTGTGAGGAGTGGAGTGGATGCTATAATTTCAAGTAGGTAATTATGGAAGGTTTCAATGAGTAAATATAATAGCACTTGAACAAGACATTCTCTCATTTTCTGAGAAGTGTTCTAGGAAGAGAGAACCCCAAAGTACCTAGGCACTAAGGTATGAGCATTCCTGGAATGATCAAATAAGAACAAAAAGGGTTGGCCGGGCGTGGTGGCTCACGCCTGTAATTCCAGCACTTTGGGAGGCCAAGGAGGGCGGATCACGAGGTCAGGAGATCGTGACCATCCTGGCTAACACGGTGAAACCCTGTCTCTACTAAAAAAATACAAAAAATTAGCCGGGCGTTGTGGCGGGCCCCTGTAGTCCCAGCTACTCGGGAGGCTGAGGCAGGAGAATGGCGTGAACCCGGGAGGCGGAACTTGCAGTGAGCCGAGATTGTGCCACTGCACTCCAGCCTGGGTGACAGAGTGACTCCGTCTCAAAAAAAAAAAAAAAAAAAAGAACAAAAAAGATCAATGCAGCAAATTCAGGCAAGAATAGGGTGGTGGGAAATGCAGTCAGAGAGTTACAAGACAGATGGTTCCTGAGACAACCAACTTGAATTTATCCAATTGGAGAGTTTATTGTCATGCTCATCCTTCTTATGATTGTTTTCCTTGTTCTAACATCTTGCTGGGCACTTTGATGTGTATATTACCTGCAGGATCTTCTCAATCCTCACAACTACCTTTTGAGGCAGATAGTATATTATTCCCATTGCACATAGAAGCAAACCAAGGCTCAGAGAGGTTAAGTAACTTTATAAAGCCACAGAGGACAGTGGCAAAGACCCAGTGCCTTTTCTATCAGGCTATCTTGCTTCCATTTTCAAAGCAGTTTTGTGTCCCACCTTCTATCCTTTGCTCACAGCCTTGTCAATAAGAGCCTCCAGACAGCTCTTATTAGTCCTATTAATTGCTTCTTCCTAATTCCCGGGAATGGAATTGAATGGTAAAAATTGAATGGGTAGACACAATTTCTGAGACTCTTTTCTATGGAGCTATGTTTGTGTCCCCCACACAAATTCATGTGTTGAAACCCTAACCTCCAACAGGATGATATCTCATTGGGATGATATTAGGTAGGGCCTTTGGGAGGTAATTAAATCACGAGGGTGGAGCCCTTATGAATGGGATTAGCTTCCCTATAAGAAGAGAAAGAGGCTCGTGCTCTCTCCCTCTCTGCCAAGTGAGGACACAGCAAGGAAGTTGCTGTCTACGCACCGTAAAATGAACCCTCACTGGAACCAACCATGCTGGCACCCTGATCTTGGACTTCCAGCTTCCAAAGCTCCGAGAAAGAAACTTCTGTTGTTTAAGCCCCAGGCTATGGTATTTTGTTATAGGAGCCTGAACTGATGAAGGCACTCCAATCTATTTTGCACAATATTTCCTTCTTGGGTTGTGTCCGGGGACCTTGTTCATGGCACTGACCTTCCACATGTGCTTGGTGATTCTTGTGAAATCCGTTTCCATAACCCAGTTTTCCCATCAACATCACTCCCTTTGTCTCTCTCTTTTTGATCATTGCCATCTAGATATTAATTTTTGTTTTCATGTTTCTCCTCTCTCCCCTGGTAGTACACAGAGGCCGGGCTTGGCCAGTGTTCATTGCTGCATATGGAAGCTTTCTTTCTCATCTTTAAAAAAGCTACTGTGGTCGGAATTTTCGTTGCACAACCATT
Source organism: Pan paniscus (assembly GCF_029289425.2). NCBI lineage: Eukaryota > Metazoa > Chordata > Mammalia > Primates > Hominidae > Pan > Pan paniscus. The sequence continues at coordinate 36,485,331 of NC_073267.2, read as the reverse complement.
TCTGGCTTGTTTTCCTTCTGGGTGGAGAATTGCACTTCTCTGCCCCTTGGCCTTGAGTTGTGCCACAGGAGTGGAAGTGGCATATGTGACTTCTGGGTGGCAGCATTTAATTACTGGGGTGAGATCCTCCAGGGCTTTTTTTTTTTTTCCCCCCTGAATGAGGCAAGCTCTGAAGCATCTGTTGAGATGGAGCCTCATGAGGTGGAAGCAAACTGGAGAACTGAGCCAGCACACAAAGGAGGGTGGCTGCCTGTCCTAGAAAGCTGTCAAGGTTGGAAGAAATAGCTTGATCGTGTCACATGACCGTGATTTGGATTTCAGTGTGTGTGTATATATATGTGTGTGTGTGTTTTGTTACTGTAGCATTACCTAGCCTATACAGATTGACGCTGCCTTATTCATCAACTCTAGGTTTGAAGTCAGACAATGCCTTGCTTTTTTTGCTCAGCAGCCTGGTGTGAGGTTAGAACTGGGGGTTTGCAGGCAGATAGACTTACCTTTTATGACCTTGGGCAAGTTACTTTCTCCATTTTCTGGCTTTCTTTTCTGTAATTGGAAGTGACTGAAACCCACCTCCCAGGGTTGTTGTGAGAATTAAATGTAGTAACACACGTAAAGTAGGTGGCACACTGTAGGTTTTTAATGGGTGCTTATTTTCTTTCTTCCTTTCTTGCACCATCATTAACTCTAGGATTATGTGCCCATTTTTTTTTTCTCCTAAGGATTCCACTTTTCTCATTAACCAGTGTTTCCTCGTTGCCAGGATTTAGTGGCAAGTAACCGTTTCCTCTGTCGCTTCCTCTGTCTTCTGAAAGATGAGATCGTCAGCAGGGCAAGGCGAGGATTTATCAGAAGAGACGCCCAACAGATGTCCAGAGAGCATAAATCCCCACTGCTGCTCCGTCTTGCCTCTGTGCCAGCTTTGTAATCTGTATTAGGGAAACATGGTCTGGTTGATTGCTCTGCAATAGACTCTTACAACATTAACACTTGTTTCCCTATATTCTAGTTCTCCAAGATATTTGTTTTCATTTTCAATTTTGATTCAATTCAATTCTATGCTTGTTTTGACTTGGGCACAGGGCTGGGCATAGAGGATACAAAGGTGGATTCAGGCATAGCCCCTGCCTATAGGAAAGCCAGTCAGGTGAGGGAGACTGATACATCAGCCAAACCAATCAACTAACCCAGAGACCCAAATCCCAGACGTTGCAATAATTATAAAAATGTAAGCATGTACATGCTATGGAGAGAAGACTAAGAGGAACGTGTGAATTCCATTGAGTCTAGAAGTGGGAGACGGATGAAGACAACTTCTTTTAAAAGGTTATGTTTCATCAAGGTTTTGATGGATGAACAGGAGTTTGCTAAGTGGATTGTGGAGGAACAGCATTTGGGAAAAAGGCACAGCATTTGGGAAAAAGGCACAGCATTTTGGAAAAAGGCACAGCATTGCAAAGGCACAGTTATATGGAACCTGAGACATAGTGAGAGGAACGCATGAATTCCATTGGGTCCAGAAGTGGGAGAGGGATGAAGAAGACTTCTTTTCTTTTCTTTTCTTTCTTTCTTTTTTAAAAATTATTATTATACTTTAAGTTCTAGGGTACATGTGCACAACGTGCAGGTTTGTTACGTAGGTATACATGTGCCATGTTGGTGTGCTGCACCCGTTAACTCATCATTTACATGAGGTATATCTCCTAATGCTATCCCACCCCCCTTCCCCCACCCCACGACAGGCCCTGGTGTGTGATGTTCCCCACCCTGTGTCCAAGTGATCTCATTGTTCATTTCCCACCTATGAGTGAGAACATGCGGTGTTTGGTTTTCTGAGAAGACTTCTTTTAAAAGGTTATGTTTCATCAGGGTTTTGATGGATGAACAGGAGTTCACTAAGTGGATTGTGGAGGAACAGCATTTGGGAAAAAGGCGCAGCATTGCAGAGGCACAGTTACATGGAACCCGAGACATAGTTCTGGGCAACAGAAGCGGTTTGATGTTTAACAGAGCAGAAAATGCGAAGTGGGAAGCAGCAAGAGATAAAGAAGAAGGTTTTATCCAGGCAGGCAAGGGGGAAACGACAAATTCTATTTTTTAAAAAATAATAGAGTCGAGACCTCGCTGTGCTGCCCAGGCCAGTCTCGAACTCCTGGGCTCAAGTGATCCTCCTGCCTTGGCCTCCCAAAGTGCTAGGATTACGGGCATGAGGCACTGCTCCCAGCCAGAAAAGGACATATTCTTGAGGTTGTAGGTATTTCTTTGACCTACTTCTCTTTGAGATTTACTCTGTTTTGCTTTATACTAGCCACAAACTCCAGTTGACACGGGTATGTTTGTTGTCTTGCCTGATAATGTTGAGTGTTCAGCACTCCTAGATCTGGATGGGGTGAAGAACTCACTGGAAAGAGCATGGAGTCAGGATAAGGACACTTGGGCTTCAATCCTGACTTTCTGCTTTATTATCCCCATGTTTTTAAGCAAGTACCTGAGGGTCTCCATTACCTCCCCTACAGAATGAGGAATATCATTCCTGCCTCACTGAGCACTTATGAGGATTAATAATTAAATAAATATTTAAAGTACTCAGCCCGGAACTTGGCATCCGTTGGCTGCGCTTCGCATCTTCCAGTTGGAGAAATCAGTTATCAGTGTTTGGGGATTGCATTAAGCTCATAAAGTAATGGCTGGAAATTATTAAGATTGATTTTTAAAAATACAATCATGCTTTTATTTTCTTTTGGAAAACAGAACTTTGTTGCTTCTCACAACAAAACTTTCAGTGCCCTCCAAGGAGAAAAATAAACTTACAAAAGAAAAAAAAAGAAACTTAAAAACAATATGTCACTTCTGTGGTATCAAGCCTCAAAGGTCTTACCTCGAGATTATTTTGGTAAATCCATTTACATTTTTTTAGTCCCCCCTCCCCTCCAATGTCATGTGTAAGAACACATAGATATTTTGACATCTCCATTGTGATATTTATTTTAAGCCATCAGTAGAGTTTTAAATATCTTAGAAGTGAACTCTGGCCTCTGTGGAAGGCAAACTAATTATTTCCCAAACTGTTCCATAAAGCCAGAACCTGGCATTTATTCCTGGCAGCTTAGAAAGGAAATGTGAAGCTGCTGGCTTTTTAAGGAAGGGGATGTGCAGTCAAACAAGAGCTCAGAAACTTGGGGGCCCAAAGCCATCTTGGCTGCTATATTTTGCAAGGAAGCCCTGGTGTCCCTGGAGAGCAGCTGGGACCAGAGTTTCACACAAGCGGTTTTGCAGATGACCCCAGCGAAACAAAAGCAGTGGCGATGAGTGGAACAAAGATTTATTGTTACAGATATGTCAAGGACTGACAAAGGTCTCGTATGATTATGTCACCATACAACATCTCCACGAAGTAGAGATTCCTTAGTCCCCTTTTATTAGGTGTGGAAACTGAGTCTTGGAGAAGTTAAGTCTCTTGTCCAAGGTCACATGGCCAGGTGGTTGAGAGCTGTAGGCCTGACACCAGAAAGTCTGATCTTAACCATTCTGCTGCCTTAGTGTCTTCATGCTGTGTGTCCTTGGGCAGCTCACCTAACCTCTCTGAGCATCTCAGTTTCTCCTTCCACTAAATGGGAATGATAATACCTACTACCAACCTCACAGTTGTGCTGATCAGAAATGCTTCCAGAGGTGGAAGCACTTAGAAAAAATAAGTGAAAGCAGAACATCGTAATTAACTTGGCTTTGAGTAATGATATCTTCTATTTCTTACTGTGACAATATCCCTAGCTCTATACAGTCCCTTACCTGGCTGTCAGTTTTCTGTTGTAGATGATACCACCTTGGGCCACATACACATTCCTTCCTCTCTTTTGTCTTTAGCCATTTCCCCATCTCAGGCTTTTGTTTTCTCCCCCGTCATCTCACTTACAGGGTTCCCTAACTTCTGAAGCTCTCACTGATTTTTTTTCCGGAGAGTTTTATGGCGGACAGGAGCACCAGGGTCCGTGGAATTCATAGAAGAAAGTCCACCAACTAGCCTGTGGGTTTAGAGGGGCTTTCTGGATGATCTAACCCTTGCGAGATGAAGACGATGTAGGTTGAAGCAGAGAGGAGAGAGGAAAGGGCATTGCAGACTTGTGCAAAGGCATGGCACGTTTTGGGATCCACAAGTATTTGTGTAAGATAGGGTGAATGTGGGTGGAGTGTTGGTATGGTTCGTTAAATATTGAATGAATGCTTTTCCCTTTGTTTCCTTAGCTAACTTAGTCTCAGGAGAACAAAGACTGTACCTTAATTTCATACCCCTCACAGTGCCCAATCTAGGGATAGACACAGAGCCAGCCCCAGGAAGTACTCAGATTATTGATTTATTAACACTCTCATTCTGATGGGTTGGACTTTATTGGGTGAAATAGGCAACACAACAATGCAGAAAGGCTATAGAACTTGGAGTCAGACAGATCTTATGCAAGCCACTTAGTCTCTCTGAGCCTCAGTTTCTTCATGAGATGGGGCTAATACATACATACCTCATAGAATTGTTGTGAAAGTGAAATGAGACATGATATATGTGAAAGGATGAATCAAGCAGACTCAACACATGCTAGTTCTTGTTTTTGCTGACTGCCTGCTGTCGTCTCAGTATTTGTCCCCCTAAAGCTCATGTTGAAGTTTGATCCCAATGTTGGAGCTGGCAGACTCATGGGAGGGGTTGGGGTCATGGAGGCAGATCCCTCATGAATGGCTTGGTGCCATCCTCATGTTTATAAGTGAGTTACTGCTGTATTAGTTCCTGTGAGAGCTGATTGTTAAAAAGGCTTGATACCTCCCCCTCTTTCTCTTGCTTCCCCTCTCGCCATGTGATCTCTGCATATGCGAGCTCCTCTTCACCTTCCACCGTGAGTGGAAGCAGCCTGAGGCCCTCACCAGATGCAGATACTGGCACCGTGCTTCATGGACAGCCTGCAGAACCAGTAGCTAAATAAACCTTTGTTTGTTTATAAATTACCCAACCTCAGGTATTTGTTTATAGCAACGCAAGATGGACTAAGACACCGCCCTCTGATCATGAGGTCAGGAGATTGAGACCATCCTGGCTAACATGGTGAAACCCTGTCTCTACTAAAAAATACAACAAAAATTAGCCGGGCGTGGTGGTGTGCGCCTGTAGTCCCAGCTACTCGGGAGGCTGAGGCAGGAGAATGGCGTGAACCTAGGAGGCGGAGCTTGCAGTGAGCCGAGTTTGTGCCACTGCACTCCAGCCTGAGGGACAGAGCGAGACTCCGTCTCAAAAAAAAAAAAAAAAAAAGACCGTCATCTGTGTTAATATGTTAATCCTAACTGCTTCTTGGAGGCTCCAACTTTGTTGATGGCAGCCAGGAATAGGTGAATAGGTGAGTTATTTAAGTAGACAGTTGCCCACATTGGCTTCAGCTCAAGCTAACTCACCACAGCTACCACACCAGAAGTTGCTCTACGCTCTGCTGTCCTGGAGATGGAAGTTTGCTCCCATAACAAATAAAATAGAGGAGGGCATTTGAGTGCAGGAAACATTTTGTTTATTTACACTCACCTCTACCAAAGGCAGGAGGAGGCTTGTAGGACATGGGAAATGTCCAGGCTCAATGCAATCCCTTTCATCTGTAGTCACTGACCTTCCTCTGATATGTCACTCTTCACCTGTTACAGTGTATACCCCACAACTGCAGGGCTCTTTGCTTGTATTCGAAGCCTAGAACAGTACCAGACAAAGAGTAAGGGCTCTATAATTTCTGGAAAGAATAAATGCACTAATCCCACCAAGCCTCCGTCCTTTATTTGCCTTCTAGATGGAATTGGCTAGGTCATGTGTCATCCTATCATATCACTACTTTCTCCCTTTGCATTTGCTTGTTTTTGTGATAAAATTATCAGTGTGGAAGGTGGAATGTAGCTTAGGCAACAAGAGCGGAGTTCCTACAGGGAGGTCTTATGTACTGTCTGCTTTGGTCAAACTTGAAGTGGGTTCTTGGCTCATCTTGGTCTTGAGGGCTCAAGACCGTTCATGCTGGTTGATGTTTAGTCAGCTTGTTCCCAATGTGCCTTTGATTCCCTGACTTGGCACACTTTGAAGCTACTCTCCCAAATAAATAGATTTCTCTCCCTCTAATAAAGGATCAATATAGCTATACTGTTAATATTATTGATAGTCCCTTCCTCCTTTCCATGCCAAAAAACTGGGCCGAACTGAAACTGGCCCAATTGTCCCATAGAACTGATGTTTATGGTTTCTTTTAAATACACATAGAAATTGGCCATCCCAGGCTTGAAACTTGCAAAAGTTACATTTGTCTTATCTGAGTTCCTTTCTCAGGCCTCCAACCATCAGGCTTCCCAGATAGAATCAAGGAACTGAAACTCACCAGATCTCTGAATCTGGACAGTGAAAGCACCCGACCCTTCACCCATCATGACTGCCTAAGCAACCACCTGCTTCTTGTTGACAAACTCCTCTTCCTTTCCTCTCCCTAATTCCTGTTTTCTCATGAATGGTTACATTTCTTCCCTGCTATAAAAATACCGAATTTTAGTCAGCTAGAGGAATGGATTTGAGGCTGATCTCCCATCTTCTTGGCTGCAGGATCCAATTGAAGCCTTCTTCCCTGGCAATACTCATTGTCTCAGTGGTTGGCTTTCTGTGCAGCAAGCATTAGAACCTAGACTGAACCTCTGGTGTTTCAGTAACAAGATCACCAGGTGTTACGAAGCACCTGTATGCATTGGGAAGTCCTTGCTCATTTCCTTCCCTCTTAGGCATCATGGATGTCTTCAGATACATAAGTGCAATCTACGAAACAGATCCACATATCTAACTGTGCCTGCGTCTTGAAAGTTCACCCAGCTGATGTTTCAAAAGGCATTTGAAAAGATGGTAGCTAGACTCCTCTTGAAGCTTCATTTCCATTTTGATTTTCTTATTCAACAAAATGTGATATTTTCTTGAAAGGGAGACTCCAATTGAGGGGCCAAGAGGTGGGTCAGCTTCACCAAGATAAGAGTAATTACTGGCCAAAAAAAGAAAAAAAAAGAAAAAGAAAAGAATTTCAGATAGAATAAGTGGATACAGCCTGTCTGCTTGAGCTTTGCTGCTAATTACCAGACTGCTATCCCTCATTCAGAGGGAAGAACTCTATTCCAGCTGAGTTTCAATTTAAAATATGAGGTTGGTGATCAAACACAAGCTTCACCCAAAACAATGACATTGGAAGAGATGGCTCCGATGAGTGAAGGTAGCTGTGATGGAGCTTAATAAAATGAGGGTTTCAAGGATGTGGTATTTCTGTTTTCATTTCACAATAATAAAGTCATGAATGAGAGAAAAATATGCTGGTTACATTACTTTAAAATACCTTGGCAAAAATATAATTTCTTATTGATTAGTTTCCTGTCGAAGGGAAGGCCTGTAGATAAAAGAAAATTGACTGCTGAGAATTCTAAAATAAAGTAAATGAGGGAAGATGTTTAAATTTTTAAGAGGAAGAAAAAGTATAATCAATGTACCCAAATATGTCACTTGTACAAGTACTGCTGGGACTGAGAGCTAAGCTGTTCTTGATCTGATTGACTTATTTTCATTGACACCAATATTTAAGAAATGTAAAATCAACAGACTGGCTTTGGAAAGCAAAGCCCATAGAAAGATGTTCCCGGTACCATGGAAAGTAAAAGCATGTAGGAGTGAGAATTATTCCTGGAAATTGGGTAGGGAATTATTTGATAGGTTACTGTATGCTCGTGACTTTTGGTTGCAAGCAATAGAAACCTGAAAACTGGTTTAAACCAGTGGTTCTCAATAGGAGGTGATTTTGCCCCTTGGGACAGTTGGCAATGATTGCAGCTGTTTTTGGTGGCCATGACTCGGGGGAGAGAATGGCTCTAGAAGCCAGGAACATTGCTAAACATCCTGCAATGTACAAGCCAGCCCCCATCCAGCCAAACACTATCAATAGTGTTGAGGTTCAGGAACTCAAGCTTAAACAGAAAAAGTAGAATTTATTGACTCACAACTGAAAAGTCCAGGATGAATCTATTTGGATCCAGATGTTCAAACTGACATCAGAAGTGGCTTTTTCTCTCAGGCCTGCTACTTTCCTTGTAAGATTTATTTTTGGGGAGTTTTTTTCCCCTTGTAGTCCCAAGACAGGCTTCAGCAGCTCAGCTCAAGGCTGCTGCCAGGTTAGGGGTTCTAGTGACAGAAGAGCTTATCTTTCTCCTTGCTTCTCCCTAGGAATTCTGAGATATACTCTTATCTTTTTTTTTTTTCACCTTTTAAGTTCAGGGGTACACGTGCAGGATGTGTAGGTTTGTTACATAGGTAAACATGTGCCATGGTTGTTTGCTGCACAGGTCATCCCATCACCTAAGTATTAAGCCCAACATCCCTTAGCTATTCTTCTTGATGCTCTCTGTCCCCCACCACTCTGACTGACAGGCCCCAGTGTGCATTGTTCCCCCCAGGTATCCTTATGTTCTCATTTTTCAGCTCTTGCTTGTAAGTGAGAAAATGCAGTGTTTGATATTCTGTTCTTACATTAGTTTGCTGAGGATAGTGACTTTCAACTCCATTCATGTCCCTGCAAAGAACACGATCTCATCCATTTTTACGGCTGCATAGTACTCCATGGTGTATATGTACCACATTTTCTTTATCCAGTCTATCATTGATGGGCATTTAGATGGATTCCATGTCTTTGCTATTGTGAATAGTGCTGCAGTGAACATACAAGTGCCTGTATCTTTATAATAGAATGATTTATATTCCTTTGGGATATATACCCAGTAATGGGATTGCTGGGTCTAATGGCATTTCTGCCTCTAGGTCTTTGAGGAATCACTACACTGTCTTCCACAATAGTTGAACTAATTTACACTCCCAGATTGACTCTCATTTAACTAAACTGTCACATGATCATCCCTGAACCACTCCTTGTGAGGATGGAGTATTCTGATTGACTAGGCTTGGGACACACATCCATCCTTGACTCTGGGGACAGAGGTGTTGAATTGATACCAGTTACACCAGTGTGCTGGTGGGCTGAGAGGGCAGGAAGGTGCTTTTCCAAAAGGAAAAATGAAGTGCTATATTCAGAATTAGAGAGTAGATGCTGAGCAGCCAACAATCAGATGCTCACTACATTTGTTTTCTGCAAAAATTCTGAGGAGTGATGGTGTGGGGGCCACTAGGACCCTCTACTCCATCTCTCTCTCTTCCCCTGTCATCCAAGAAACCTTCAAAAATACACCTATTATAGTCTCTCTCTCTCCTAACACTCATGTTGTTACATTGTCATAAACGTATTTATCTACCTATCCACCTGTTCCCTTAGGCTTTTCAAGACCTAAACACAGGGATGATGTCTAATTCATCTTTGTGTTTCCAACACCTTGCATAGAGTAGAGCACCTAGTAGGTTAAAGTGAAACTCTTCTTTTTCAGTAGAATGTCAATTTGATCCTTTTAGACTATCCATCATGCATTAATCAAATGTTTATTGTGCAGCTACTATGTGTCCCCCACTCAAACCCTGGGGAATAAGCAAGAAACAGGATGCAAGTGTGGAATGTCACATATGGTGGGGTGGCAGCCATCTTACGAGTGATCCAAAGTGAGTTACACAATGCAAAGGGAAGTCCTGAGAGCTATGGAAACCACAGCAAGGGTCCACTTTGGAGTGGGAGTCTTTAGAAGTGATGCTCAAAGGGGGAAGCCTGGAAGATAAGTGAGATTTAGTTTTGCAAAAGGAGCGGGTGGAAGAGCTTTCTATGCAAAGGGAATAGCCTGTGTGAAGGCCTTGAGATGGTGGTGGGGTCCTCAGTTCCGGTATTATGTCCTGTTAGCAAGATAGGGTTACATTTTAGGTCTGATTTAAGGAAGGGTGGCCTCAGCTCTCCACTTCGATGGGCCTCTGAGACAGTGATAATTCAATTGCAAGGAATAGAAACCCATTCAAAGAGATTAAAGTGGATATGAAATTTTACTGTCTGGACACACAAGGCTCTCTCGAAATCCGACGTATGCAGCTGGACCTCATGGGACTTGGAATGTTTTTAATCAGCCGCTTTCTCCATTTCACTCTCTGGAGCTTACCTCTGCACATCTGCTCCATTCTCTTCTCTGCAGACTGGCGCCTGCCGTTGGAATCTCAGGTTTTGCTGTTTCCCAGTTTCTACTTGCCCAGGGCCCTGGGACTTCTTCTTCATGACCTTACAGCTCCAGCTTCTAATGCACTCTGATCAATTGCGCCTCTATCTGAATGTAAGAGTTTCCCAGGTGTAGGAATATGATAGGTCCGGGTAGTAGGAGGTGTACACTCTGGTCCAATCAGATGTGGCCAGGTGAAGGTGTCAGGTGGGTGCCTCTGCTGTGTGTGGGCTAGAGAGCATCTCAGAGAAGTCATGCAAGTAGGGAAGCACCTCTCTGGTTCTTGGTGGAGCTCTCTGGAGTGGTATGGCTAAACACTGAAGAAGATGATGAGGATGTCGCTGCTGTGCTCAAAAGGGCCCAGCCTTCTTGTCATAATCGTATACTTGTTATCCTATTTAACACTCATGATCATCCAGTGAAGGGTTAACACTATTCTACAGAGGAGACAACTGAGATACAGAAAGGTGGACAAACATTGCTTCAAAAGTTATTTTTATGAAATGTTAATTGTCTCACATATCTGGATTCCAACCTGAGGGAAAATGTCACCCCAGATAATAGCCTGGAGTTCCATAGCCAAAGTAATTATCACTTCTCTCTCCTTCTCACTTAACATACTCCAGCCACACAGGTATTCTTCTGGTTTCCTAAATACACAGCCTTTGCATGTGCTGTTTTCTCTGCCAGAAATTCTCTTCCCTCCCACTCTTTACTAGGTTAACTTTTCCTTATCCTTTAGGTTTTAGTGTAGACATTACTTCCTCAGGGAGATTTTTCCTGACTCCCTGAGTAGAATCAGTTTCACCCTCTTTATTCTGGCTTATGGCACTCTGATCTCTTCTCTTAATGTTTTATCAGAATTTTAATCTTACAAGTTTTGCACAATTACCCTGCCTAGACTGTTAACTCCTTGAAGGAGAGGAATCACATCTGCCAGGCAACTAGTAGGTGCCCAGTAAATAATGATTAGATTGGCCAGGTGCAGTGGCTCACACCTGTAATTTCAGGAGGCTGAGGTGCATGGATTGTTTGAGGTCAGGAGTTCGAGACCAGCCTGGGCAAATGGACAAACCCTGTCTCTACCAAAAATACAAAAAGTTAACCAAATGTGGTGTTGCATGCCTGTGGCCCCAGCTACTCAGGAGGCTGAGGCAGGAGGATTATTGGGGCCAGGGAGGTGGAGGCTGCAGTGAGCTGATATCACACTACTGCACTCCAGTTCCGGGCAACAGAACGAGACCCCATCTCAGAAAAAGAAAAATAGTGGTTAGATAAATAATGTTAATGTAATTATCCAGGGAGAGGATCTTTCGCCAATTTTGTTTGGATAGAGTAAAAGCTTAAACTACTGCTTAAAATGATTCATTCTTTCTGTGGAGGTAGGGGAATGCCTTAAATAGAGATAACTGATGTTTGATAAGGTTGCTAAATGAAAGATGCCCAAAAAACCCTCACATTTAAGTTAGGAAGGTCATTTGGCTGCTTCCAGGTTTTTTCTTCTGTTCTTTTAGGATGATTCAGAGGGCCAAGCTGCAGCAAAATTTTGGGAAAGTGAAGGAAAACTAGTGCTTATTGAGAAGCTACTAATGGTCAGGCAGCATATTAGGTGCTTTGTAAACACCATCTCATTTGATTCTCTTGACAGCCCTGAATCATGTGGGTGGTGCCCTTTGTGCATGGGCTCCTTCAGTTTCCATTCCAGCCTCTGTCAACTGTGTCATTCTATACTGCAGAGGCTGGGTTGCTAAAAGGTCAATATACTGGACTCCCTTGCAGCTAGGATTCTGACTATGACTCAGGTTCTGCAAATCAGATACTCTTTGCGTCTTGAATTTATAACTGAGTTAAGAGGGGAAAATGGCATAATGCCATTCACTTTACTCCTGTGGATCTCTGCAGAGTCTGGGTAGTTCTGCAGCCATTAGCTTCCTGATGTGGTGACTTCTCATAGTGCAGGTAGCGGTTTTCACCATCATAGCAGAGGCAGAGTGATTTGGGGGACCAGGGAATTGTTCTTGGAAGCTCCAACTCTTTGGGTCCTTCCAATGGTTTCCTAAGTCAGCTTACATCTGGTAATCACTTCCCTTCTGCGTAAGGTAGCTGGAGTGGTTTCCATTGTCTGCAACTGAACACTCATTTAAAAAGTAGGCTTTCAGGTGTATTTTCCCCTCACTTTGAGAAACTGAGGTGAGAGGATCAGAGAGTTCAAATCAACTTGACACAGGCTTCACAGCAGGGAAGTGATGGAGAATTTGAAATCAGAACGGACTTTTTCCATTTGTCTATCTTCAGCACTGCCACCAACTTCTCTTTTCTGTGGCCCCTTTCTCTCTTTCTTTCCTCCAAGATCCTTCCTCCATGACATATGTTGTTTCAAACAGTTAGGATCTGACAGTCAAATTCAATCCAAGGGCTCAGGGGCTTGGTGTAACCCTACCTGGGCATACGTCTTTAAGAGGACTGTGGTGAAGGGAAGATGGTGAGCTGTAAGGCATGAGTTCCAGGTACCGTGACATCTGCTTGAAGAGGAGGTTAAGAGGTTCATGGAGAAAGCTGGGATGGGATAGAGTGGAAGGAAGGTCAGGAAAAATGACTTGGGTTCTCAATTTGTAATTGTCCTGGCCTGATTTCTTGTGCTAATCTTGCCAATTTGCTAAGAGAGGCTTGCTCCAGGTGGTAAGCCTCCTAAAGCTTTGGATCCAGGTTTTTAAGCTGGTTGGAGCTCATTCCTCTTCTGACCCATCCCCAAGAGCTCTCCTGTCAGATTGTAGACATGCCAGCTAATTCCTTTCTATAGATTCGCCTGGCTTTATTAGGAGTAATGGTATCGAGGGTATTTTTCTTTATAGACGTTATAATTAGTAATTGTTTTGAAGGGCAATTGCTGTTAAACTACATATTTTTTCTTTTCCTGGAGGACAGGACAATTTCCAAGACTGATTATTTCACAATTGAAATTCCATGTCTCCCAGAGGTAAATTTTTATAGCAGTTGGTGGAAGTCAAATCCTCTCTTTTTATTTTTTTCCCCATTGCACATTCATATGCAGACACACAAAAAAAACATTTCTGGGAAAGGAAGCGGAAAGATGAAGCCTCCACTGAGTGTTCAACAGCTTTTATAGACAGTTCCCTGGCTCTCTGGCTAATGCGATAGATGATAAATGCTCCCGAGATGCCATTTCAGTCAATTAATTAGTTAATGTTTAAAGATGGAAAGTGTCATGTAGATAAAGAACATTATGACTCTCTTAATAAAAATGACTTAAACCAAGAAAAAATAGGGATGAGGAGATAGTATACGTTTTGCCTTTGAACTATAATTTCTCTCTTTGATTCTTGTAGCCACCCACGGGGTTGTAAGCACCTCCATATCGTTGGGTCACCTCCATAAAGCTTTTTCTTCTGGTTGGAAATTTTCAGCACAGTAAATGTGGTGAGCTAATAGATTATTTTCTTTTAAATAGAATGGGGGTAGTGTCTTAGTCCATTTGGACTGCTGTAACAAAATACCATAAACTTGGTAGCTTATAAACAACAGGAATTTATTTCTCACTGTTTTGAGGTCTGGGAAGTTCAAGATCAAGGTGTCTACAGATTCAGTGTCTGCTGAGGACCTGCTTCCTGGTTCTTACATGGCTGACTTTTCACTATAATCTGACCTGATAGGAGGGACAAAGATCTCTCTGGGATCTCTTATAAAGTCACTAATCCCATTCATGAGGGCTCCTGTCTTATGACCCAGTCACCTCCTAAAGGCCTCACCTCCTAATACCATCACCTTGGGGATTAGGATTTTAACAGATGAATTTTGGGGAGGGACACCAACTGAACTCAAACCATAGCAGGTAGGCATGTCCAGAGCTAGCTTGTTGTTTGGGGCTTTGAAACTGTGTTGAGCAATTCCCTACATCAGCCATGCTCAGAGATGACTGGAAGATGGGGAGTGGATATAGTAGGTATAGACTTTTTTAGGGGGATTCCCCAAGGATCAAGATCCAAAAAGTAAAACCCAGTTCTTTATGGTGAGGCTTTTGAGCTTTGAACTGAAGACAAGAATTACAGCAACGAATGAGATGCCTAACGGAAATGAAGATGGGAGTACTCCCAAAGGTATCAGTAAAAGAAGAGGGTCCCAGAAAAATGGCCACCAGCACAGTTGCAGGGCCCAGTTCTCACAATGTTGTAACACTGGCTTCCATGCTGGCGGGAGGTCACCTTGGTGAGGTTTGGGGTGAGGACAGACATCCCTCACCAAATATAGGGCTTATCAAATTCATGCATTCCAACCATCCTAATAGACAGATGCGTGCCTCACCCATTCTATTGCTGGGATCTTCTCTGCCCATTGAGAGGATCCCAAAGAAACAGCTGCATCAGAAATAGTGGCTTCCTAAAATTCAATTCTATTCTGATATTTGACAAACTGGCAATGTTTGATGCAGAAGATATATCCCTGCTCTGTCACACTCACAACTGTGGGCTGATAAAAGACTTTTTTCCTTGTCACAGCTGCCCAAACATTTTTCATGAACAGAAGTTAGAAAACAATTGATTAAGGTATAATCTCCTGTCTTCCCACACAGTGTCTAGGAATGATGGAGAATGCACGCACTGGAGTTAGACAGTTCCGTGGTTGTAAGATTTGCTCTAGCACCTTCTAGCTGTTCAAACTTGTGAGATTTCCTAATCTGCTTGGAACCTCAACTTCCTTATCTGCTAACAGGGATAATAACAATATTTATCTTGGCAGGATTCAGAGAGAAACTTATTTATTCATCCACTCCAGAAATGTTTTTAGATTCTATTACATGGCAGGCATGTGCTAGCATGTTGGTTTCACAACAGTGAGTAAGTCAGGAACACCCTTTGCTTTCATGAAGCTTATATATTCATGGGGAGGCAGGCAATAACTAAGTTAATTTAAAATGGTGATGTGTTATGGAAAAAATACAATAAAGGAACAAGATAAAGAATGACTTAGCATGGGAGGTGGACAGCTTAGTTCGGGATTACCTTTCGGAGGTGGCCTTGAATTAAGGAATAAGGAATGACAAGGAGTGAGCCACGCACATATCTGGGGAAAAGCATTCTCAGCAGAGAGACCAGCAAGTACAAAGGCCCTGGGGTAGGAAGAGCTTGGCATGCTCTAGAAAATAAAAAGGGCCAGTGTGGGTATAGCATATTAAGTGATGTGGGGGCATGGTCAGAGGTGTAGTCAAAAAGGCAGGCAGGGACCAGATCGTGCAGGGCCTCAGGCTATGATTAGGAGTAAAAAATGCATTCTCAATTCAGTGCCTGGCATAGTCAGTGCTCAATAATCGAATGTTTCCTTTCTTTGCAATTCCTTTCCCTTAAAACAGAGTTGAAACTTGGCTAAGTTATTGAGTGACCATTCTGGTGGCTCCTTCCTCCCCTGGAACTGAAAGGATCTGTTAGTTGCATAACAAGAAAGGTTTTTCTTTTTGCACAATGCCATAGACCTTGAAAAGGTTCCAAGTAGGAGTTTCATGTCTCAGAGGGAGGAGGAAGATGATGAGATGCTTAGGAGACTATGAGAACCCATTGAGTAGATAGAATAGGAAACTTCAGTTTAATAAGCTTGAACTTAGATGCCTGTGACAGTCTCTGTCATATAAATAAGAATATGCTACAATTTATATGAACTGGACTTTAGGAATCTGGAACACTTGAAAAATGAGAACACACATTTTTTATACTTTGCTTCTGGGAGAAGGGCAAAGACAGGAATATAAGTGATAGCAAATAGTGTTTTAAATAAAAATTCCACATGCCAAAGATCTCTGCTGATTCAGTCTAATTTCTAACACTATCTTTAGTCCCAGAATACACAATTCTTAGGCCTGCAAGAATGCTCATCTTTCCAAGAGAGACTCAATTTCTTTGGGGGAATTTATTGACAGTGGGTAGCAATGTGGGCTAACCTATTGATTCTTTTTTTCTGTTAATAAGGGAGGAAATAAATGGGATTTTCAGTTTCATCCCTCTGCTAACTGGGGGGAAAAAGCCCTCTGCCCATGTGCACTGAGTCCTGGTTAATCAAGTTTTTGCTGTGGTTGGCAGACAAAAGCTGAGCAGATTTTTTTCCAAGTGTGGTGCAAAGTAGGGCTGGATTTTGCTGTAATTTTGTCATTAGACCCAAAAGAAGAAATGACATTAATCAGAGATAATTTTCCTAGGCTTCCCAGAGGGGTATGAAAGGCAGAGTGAACTCCCCATTGCTCTGAAGTGGCAGAGAGTGACCGTCCAACAGATGAATTGAACAGATGGGAGGAAGTGTCAATGTACAATTGATAAGCACCCTGGTGATGGAAAGGAAGAAACTGCTTAGAAAATGATGTGGGGGATGCATGGAGTAGAGATTTTGCTGAATATTGAAGGCCTCCCTTACCCTTGATTTGGCATCTGGAGAATAATGGTATATAGGGAGGCACTTGGCCAAAATCTCATGTGGAAAACAATTAACAAATCAATTACTTTAATAGACATTTATTAAGCATCTCCTATATGATACTATGCTTAGATGATGAATAAAGAAATATATCAGACCTTTTCTCTCTGAAAGCTCTGCCTTCAAGGTGATCAGTAGGGGAGAAAAAGATGGGGAGGCAGGGTATATTAATTATTAAATTCAGGATGATGAAGACCATGACAGAGGTGACAAAAACGCCCTGGTCTGGGAGCTCAGGAATGGCTTTCAGGAGGAGATATCTAGGATGGAATATTTTCTAATTATAGAAATATTACACATTGTCTTATGTTGGGATCTGGTATTAGTTATCTATTGCTACATACCAGGTGACCCCATGACTTAAGCAGCTTGACTGACCCACATTTATTATCTTATAGTTGTGGGCCAGGAATCTGGATGTGAGTTAGCTAGGTCCTCTGCTTCATGGTTTTGCACAAGGCTGTAATCAAATGTTGGTGCAAGGTTGTGGTCTCACGTGAAGGTCTGACTGGGGAAGTATCCATTTCCAAGCTCACTCAGTAGTTATTGACAGCATTGAGCTCTTTGTTGGCTGTTGACTAGAGATGACCTTCATTTCTTTGCCATGTGGGTCTCTTCAATGTGGCAGCTTGCATTATCAAAGCGCACAAGGAGAGAAGACAATCTAGAGAGTCTGGTGGCAAGATGGAAGTCAATCTCTTCTATCCCAATCATGGAAGTGACACTCATCACTTTTGGATTTAGAAACATGGCACACTCATGGTGAGGGGATTGTATAAGGGCATTAACAGAAGGTGCTGGAGATCATTGGAGAACATGTCAAAAGCTGTCTATCAAAGGTCCTAGAAGCAGATCCTGAAATGAGGGCTCATTTAAAACCAGTTTAATAGGAAGTGTTTCCAGGAAAAACCCAAGCAGGTGTGTGATAGCAAACAAAGTCTAGCAGAAGATAACTGTGGCTCAATCTGCAGGGGAGATCTGGAGGCAGCATATTTTGAAGTAATTCCCGTTAAGAAGCAAGGGAGGTGAAGTATTTAAACTCCTCCACCTGTCAATCATTGGCTAAGGGCTGCTCTTGGGCAACATAAATTCCCAGGTGCTTCTAGCTCTCTGTGCATTCAGAGAAAGTGGATTCCAATATTCTGAGGCTGTTGGGAGTGAAAGCACATGGGAAACTGGTGTGCACAAAATCATCAAGGGAGCTGAGGGGATGTGGGAGGGCACTGACAGCATCTGCTGCTCAGGTTCATTGTAAAGCATTGTGACAATATGGAAGAGTAAAAAGAAATAGGTAATTCTGCAGGAATGACTGCAACTAGAAGCTAGTCTTAAAGGTTGGGCTGGAATAAATCCAGGAAAGGAGACGGAGAGGAGTAACCTAGAGAGAGGAAACATCGGGGAGGGATATTTGAAGGGGTGCGAGCATAGCACCTTTTAGTAAATCTAAGTAATTAAAAAATAGAGTCTAAGTAAAGCATAGAGATCTGAGCCACAGATGGGCATTTTTCACAAAGTGTTTAAGCATTTTTAAGCTAACATTGAAAAATGGCAGGTTCTACAAAAAAAATCTTAATTTCCTGATTCTTTTGAAAACTCAGAAGAGCTTGCAATGCTGAGTCTGCATTTCTGCTGGGCAAAGGGGCTGGACCTGTGAAGTTGCTCAGTTGTTGAGTTGGGGCATGCCCTTGTGGTTTTGTCCTGGCCCAGCACACTCCACTGAGTCCCTATATGCCCTTGAGATTGAAACCTCTGGTCTGAGTGTGTCTGGCGTTGTGTAAGGTACAGCTGGCAAGAGCTATATTATTAAAAGCCTCAAACATCAAGCTGAGGACTAGGAATGTGTTGTAGGGAAATGGGGAGCCATTGAAGGTTTTAAGTATCTGTATGACATCCGGAGATTTGCTCTCTAGGAAACCCATGTCATTTGGCCCCATTGATGCCCCAAATCAGATCTGGGGATGGGCGATTGTTTAAATCAAACTTTAAAAATGATTCTCAGCCAGACACAGTGGCTCACACCTGTAATCCCAGCACTTCGGGAATCTGGGGCAGGAGAATGGCCTGAGCCCAGGAGTTTGAGGCCAGTGTGGGCAACATGATGAGAGACCCCCATCTCTACAAAAAACAAAAAAAATCCTCGGATGTTTAGAATTAGGTTAGTTATAATC
Organism: Pan paniscus; assembly: GCF_029289425.2. Taxonomy (NCBI): domain Eukaryota; kingdom Metazoa; phylum Chordata; class Mammalia; order Primates; family Hominidae; genus Pan; species Pan paniscus. The sequence continues at coordinate 36,466,525 of NC_073267.2, read as the reverse complement.
CTTGCTCATGACATACTGTCATTATTTCTCTGAGAATGGATCTTTTAGTTTAATTGATTAAAAATGTAATAATCTAATAAATACCCCTGATCTCATCATTCAACCAAGAGCAATCACATTGACAATAACACATCTTTTCCTATTTCACTGTGTAGTGGGTTTCTGCTGTCTTTGCTTACTTATCAACCATTCTCCATTGTAGTAACCTAGTGAAAATTAGATGAGCTTAGACATCATCTAGGACAGCCATTTTTAAAAGAATCTCCCTTTTAAAGAATTTCTCTAACCAGCGATGGGAAATTCACAGCTCCAGCAAGCAGCCAGTTTTATGATAGCTGTTAGAAAGCTGGGCCTGCCTGTAATGCCTGCCCACTGTTTCCAGCTGGGCTGTCTTTTAATTTCTTTCCATTTACCTGGAACCTGGTAAACATAATCTTCATTCAACCTGTATCAAGCACCTGCCTTGTATAAGGCGCTGCAGGGAATACAAAGGTGGTTAAGACAAGGTTTTTTCTGCCCCTGTGGAGTTCATAGTTTAGCAGAGGAGATAAGACAAATACACAAATAATTATAATACAATGTCAAGAGTGCTGTGTACTATAAGAGAGAAACAAGCAAAGTGTTATTGAAATTCAGAGAGAGAGAGAAAGAGACAGAGATTAATTCCAGGTAGGGGAAGTTGGAAAAGCTGCATGCAAGAAGTAGCACTGGGGCTGTGCCTTGATGGGAGGTGAAGGTGATGGTTTTACAGACTGGGGAGAGGGAACCAGAGAGTGCTATCCATACAGAGGAAAAAACATGGACAAAGATGTGGAGGTGGGAGAGTGCAGGGCTGATGACCCCCAGGGACTGTGGACATAGATCCTCATTGGCCAGGAGTCTCACTGTAGAAGTCAAAGTCTAAAGCAGATGCAAGGGTACTGGGGCCACAGCCTCTCACAGTATGAATTGTTTACCTGCCAGTATTCAACATTACTAATTCTTCCTCATCCTCCTCCTCCAGGAAGCCTTTGATACTTCCCCAGGTTGGCTTAGGCGCCTCCCTGTATACTCCTTAATTTCCCTGGGCTTATGTTTGTCATAGGCTTTAGCTCTGTCCTGTCCTGGTCATGGCTCTAATGTGATTGTGTCTTGGCCTCCTCCCTAAGACCATGAGCAATTGAGGGCTGGGATAATGACTTCTATACCACCGCCTCCCCAGTGCTTAGCACGGTGCCCGGCGTAAGGTAGGTCTTCATTATACAGTTACTAAGTGAATGAATGCTATTTTGGTCCTATTGCTGCCTACCTCTGTCCCTCATTATCCTGCCCATTAGACTTGGAATATGTATTTAGCTCTCTCTACTTTTTTCTCAGCTATCATTCAAGGTCTTGACTTTGCCTTTTTATAGTATATATTTTCATTTTATGCATTACCTATGGAATCAGATTCAAACTCTCATTCTGGTCCAACCTGCAAAGTCACAATCTGGATAAAGCCCATTTCTTCAGCCGACCTGGTCTGCTTTGAGCCCCAATATACCCCTCCTTAGGCATTTTTCAATTCAACAATTATTTATGGAGTGCCTACCCCATGCTGGGAACACACAATGAGGGCAGTGTTAGGATGTCCCTGGGTTAACTCACATTTGGCTGTATCTCTGAATCTCACTAGAAAAACTCAGAGGCTGGAGAAAATGGCAAGTTCCCACGGAGGAGAGAGGTCTAATATATCAGCCAGATTAATTCTTCCAGTGCCACTATTAGATGAGTGCTTGGGTCCATCAAGCAAGTCCTGATGGCAGCTACCTCTTCCGATACTCATCGGGGAATCTATCTGGGCTCTTTCAGGGGGAACAGGAGATTGTAATTCTGAAGTGGAACAGAAAGAAATGTAATTGGATCAATGGGCTGTTAATGATGCTATTGAAGAGTGCTCTGCCAGAGCTGTGTTGTGAATGGGGCTGGCCACAGAGAACCCGGCCACGGCCACGTGCGAGCTCGACTTCGACACAAAGCCTTCTGCACACTGTGAAGGTTTTTTTTTTTTGTATGTGTGATCTCATATAATTCTTTATAATTTTCCCTGGCCAGAAAGACTGTTTTAGTGGGGTCAGGTAAGGGCTGCTAGGCATTTGGCTATGTGTCTGGGGATGGGAAGAAAGATTCACATAGATATTTGTGCTGTATAGGGTGGTTGCAGGCATCAGATGACCTCCTGTTTGTGGCTGAGTTATTTCTGATGGGCAGAAATGGGAAGCAAAGTGAGTGCTCCTCCATGGGGGAATGGCTGACTAAGCAATGGTGCTTCCACCTATGGACTGGTACATGCCCAATAAGGACAGTGAAGGTGAGTGATATCAGGTGTATTGGGGGCTTTCTTTTCTTTTTCTTTTTTCTTTTAGTTTAATGGGGTACACCTGCAGGTTTTTTACATGGGTATCTTGCATGATGCTGAGGTTTGGGCTTCTGATGATCTCGTTGCCCAAGTAGCAAACTTGGTACTCAATAGGTAATATTTCAGCCCTTGCCCCCTCCTTCACTTCCCCCTTTTGGAATCCTCAGTGTCTCTTGTTCCCGTCTTTCTGTCTTTGTGTACCCAGTGTTTAGTTCCCGCATATAAGTGAGAATGTGCAGTATTTGGTTTTCTGTTTCTGCGTTAATTTGCTTAGGATAACAGCCTCCAGCTGCATCCATGGTGCTATAGAGAACATCATTTTATTCTTTTTTTGTGACTGTCTAGTATTCTGTGGTATATATGTACCATATTTTCTTTATCCAGTCCACCACTGGTGGACAGCTGGGTTGATTCCATGTCTTGGCGATTGTGACTAGCACTGCTATAAAGATATGAGCGCAAGTGTCTTTTTGGTAGAATGACTTATTTCCTTTGGGTACATATCAACGATGGGATTGCTGGGTCCAGTGAAACTTCCATTTTTAGTTCTTTGAGAAATCAACTTGGAGGGCTTACAACAAGGAATTGTTGAATACATGGGAACGGTTGGTAGAATATGATCCCATTTCTATAAAACAATGATTGCCCACACTCATGTGTGTCTGTATGTCTGTCTAGAATTAAATGAGGATGGACACTATATAGAAGACCACTGACTGGACTGTCAGTACAGGTTTTCTGGTGGGGCAGGTGTTGGAGCAGGTGGGGAGATGGCAATGGGGGTGAGAATAGAGGGACAGGGCAAATGAGCCAAAATTGGTAGCAAAAAAAGTTTGCCGTCTCTCTCTGCCTGTCTCCTCCTCTCTCTCTGTTTCTGCCTCTCTCTCTCTCTGCTTGTCTCTGTCTCTTTTTCTCATACACACACACACACACACACACACACACACACACAAAGGAATGCTCACTTTTTCTGCATTTATGTAAAATTTATATATACATGGATATATATGTAAGGCTAAATAATTGGAAAAAGGTACAAACAAGAATCAAGGGACATATTAACATTTCATTTATAATTGACACATATAATTATACATGTTTATAAGTATAGTGTAATATTTTGATACATATATACATTGTATAATGATCAAACAGGGTAGCCAGTGTGTGTCCATCACTTCAAACCTTTACCGTTTCTTTGTGGTGATCATTTTCAAGCTCCTCTTCTCTGACTATCTTGAAATATGCAATGTATGGTCATTAGCTCCAGTCGCCCTACTGTGTAATAGAACACAGGAACTTATTCTTCCTGATTAACTTTGTACCCCTTGGCCGACCTATCCCCATTGCTCCTTCTATGTCCCTTCTCCTGCCTCTAGTAAGCATCAAGTGACATTATTTATTTTTATGCACAAAACATGTATCGGTGGCACACTCTGTGCCAGGCATTTTGCTTGGTACGAGCAATACAGTGATAAGGCCCAGGATCTATCCTTTAGAAAGTATTTTGTAATCTCTCTCTCTATATATAAAACAACTAGCAGGGTGCAGTGGCTCATGCCTGTAATCCCAGCACTTTGGGAGGCCGAGGCAGGTGGATCCCTTGAGGCCAGGAGTTCGAGACCAGCCTGGCCAACATGGCTAAACCCCGTCTCTACTAAAAATGCAAAAAAATTAGCCAGGTGATGGGTGACAACAATGGGATTTGAGTAATTGTGCTTATTATGAAACTGTGCTGTGATAAAATCTTTGCACTGATCACCTTATTTCAGATTTACCTATGTGTGTAAATTATGTTCTGTAGGAGTCAATGTTATCTATTTACAGATGTAAAAGTAAACCCACACATGGATGGGCTCTCTGTGTATCTAAGAGCTCATGTCTGGGATGGGTGAGTGCTGGTGTCTGGGCCTGCACTTCTCACCACTGGCCCTGACTCCTCCCTTAGCCAACTCCAGGACAGAGCTGGCCATGCCTAGTGTGGTTTGCAGAAGTCACTGCCTAATCAGAATATGGGTGATTTTGCTGCACTGTCCTGTTTACCTTAAACTATGGAGAGAACTAGGGTTCAGGTAGATAACTTTCAGGTATTTCTGACATTTAACATACTTGTATCTATCTTTCTGTCACTCCTACATTGTCTAATTTTCAACTTGTTTCCTGATAATAAATTTTATAAGATTTGATTGACAGATTATAAACTTTACATATTTAAAGTGTAAAATTGACAATCATGACATAACTATTACCATTATAAAGAAGGTGGACAAGTGAAATTCCCTCAACTTCTTTTCTGTCCTTCTACTTCCTATTTCTATTTCCTTATCCTTTCTCCTCCCCTTCTGCCAACACATTCCCAGGCAACTACTAATCTTCTTTATATTACTTTAGATCAGTTTTCATTTTCCAGAATTTTTAAAAATAGAATCATATATACTCTTATCTGTTTGGCTTATTTTACTCTATTTAAATACTTGATAATTTAATCTTCTTATTGTGTATATCAGTAATTCCTTTATTATGAATGATAGGTAGCATTCCAGTAAACAAAGTTACCATAATTTGTTTTTCTATTAGGCAGCTGAAAAATATTTGGATTCTTTTATTATTTTTGGTGTTAATAAAAATTTTGTTATTCAGATTTGAAATGTATATAGATGAGAATTTCTTTTTTTACAACAAGAATAAAATCAACAATAACAATCAGAGAAAATGGACTTTTGCAAATTGTCTTTAATACTTCAGATCATTGAAATTTTAAGACAATCAACAAACCTGAAATCTAGAGAGAGACAAGTTCTTGTAGGGAGAATCAAATTTAGTGTGTGAGCTGAACTGAGGCAGAGTTCACCAAATGCAATATAGGCTAGTACAAGATAAAATACACTGATATACATTGAACTGTTTTGAGTCGAGTGTGATAAGCATGTTTTTAGTGAGAAATTCTCAGGAACCACATACTGAAGAGTTTTTCTATTCTTTTGAATGTCTTTCCCTTATAACGAGAATAGTCACAAAAATCTTCCCTTCCCAAAGTGTCTGTCTGGGGTGTATCAGAGCCCACAGCTGAAATGCTTCCAGAGCCAAGTCTCTTACACCCACTACAGAACTAAGAAATTACTCAACAGCGGCAAACCACCAAAACCAGTATCCTAAATGCACTGGTTTAACCCCTCAGGAATTGAGATGGGAACAGAGCTCCCCACCAAGGTTCTACTAGGAAGCAGCTCCCCTCTCTTATGGAATCACAGCCTTAGTCTGCAGAGCAGGGCAGCAGATCTGGAAGGTGATGACACCGATGAAGAACACTGCAGCTGTGGAAGGGATCACCCGGGAAAACGGGGGGCTCTACTCCGGGGGAAGGGGAGCTGAAGAGCAAGGCAGAAAGGAGCCCCCATGTCAAACTTCGGGGTTCCAGGGAGGGAAGTGGAAGTGGCACCGCCTTGAAAACCCGGGCAGTGGAGCAGCCGCTGTACCCACCCCGCCAAGGATGCGGGGTTCCTGGGCCTTGGGAGGTTCTGTGCAGGCTGTTCAGGCCGCGTCTCCAGGGTTCGGCCGCATGTCAGGGTGACCACGGAGGCCGCCATTCCCGACTACCGGCCGGGGTCGTGATCAGCTCTGCCCGGACCTCCCTGAGCACCAGGGCAATGCGGGGAGCTTGTGGAGATGTCGCCCCTGCCCTGGACACCGGTCAGGGCCCAGAGAGGATCAGGCTGCAAAGGGCAGCGCAAGGAGGGGCAGCGAGGGCTGATGCTCCACGGAGCCGGTGGGAGCCAGGAGCAGGCAGCAGCTCTGATCTCTCAGGCGGCTCCAGCTGCTCTAATCAGGGCAGTGGGCTCGGACTCTGTGCTCTTGGAGGTCAAGGAACAGGAAGGAGCCCTGCCTCCCCGGGCGTGGCTGCAGCCACTCAAGCCGCGGCTGAAGACACGGGCCTCTCGCTCCATGAAGCCGGCAGAAGCCCTGCCCCGCAAACCGCGGGCTGCAGCCTCAGGCATCCCTGCACTCTTGGGGTCCCCAGGAAAAGCCCTCTGCTCTTGCATGCTCCGAAGTGCCTGCTCCCACTTCTTGGCTTCTTCCTGCTTTTGGCGCCTGCTCTGATCTTGGAGCAAAGTCTGGGCGGAGCCCTAGGGACCATGAACTGCAAAAGGAGGCAGGAAGATTCCTGTGCAGAGGGGGAGGGTCCCCAGGAAGGGCCTGAAGGCTGGGCCCGGGCTCCCAGATACTCAGACGACAGTGGGGACTTGTGGTGCTGTCTACGGCCCACCCATGACCACCCATGGACCAATGGGCACGCACTTCCTTCCCTCGGAGGTCCATAAAAACCCCTGGGCTCAGCCAGAGCAGGACAGAAGATGGAGAGACGACAGGAAGACCAGCTGCAGGGAGGAGCTACCCTCTCTCCTGAGAACTGGGAAGACGACAGGATGACCAGCTGCAGAGAGGAGCTACCATTTCTCCTGAGAACTGGGAAGACGACAGGATGACCAGCTGCAGAGAGGAGCTACCCTCTCTGCTGAGAACTGGGAAGACAACAGGACGACCAGCTGCAGGGAGGAGCTACCTTCTCTGCTTGGAGCTGAACACTCAACCAGTCAACCTGCCTACAGAGAGGAGCTACTCACTGGGGGTCTCCTCTGAGATGCTCGAATGCTTCATGAAGCTAGTCTTTGCCTTGCTCACCCACCACATGGCTGCATACCTCATTCTTTCCAGATGTAGGACACCAACTTGGGCAAAGTCGCCGCTGGCCACAGAGGGTTCTGGCCAGAAAAAGCAACACCCCAGTGATCCCGAAACAACTATGGTAAATACTGTAGGCCATGGTAACACAGTAGTATTTGTGTATCTAAACATAAAAAAGGTATAGATAAATAGGGAAGCATATTATTGTGGAACCACCATTGTTTGTGTCATCTGTTAGTGGCAGAAACTTTGTTATGCAGAGCATAACTGTATTTAAATTTCTGGGGGAAAAATACAGCCACCCAAGAACATAAAATTGATAAAACACTTCTTATGAAATGGAAGATAGAGAAATACTTTCCCAGGCAAAGAAAAACTGAAGAAATTCATCACCACTAGAACTACCTCACAAGAAATGTCAAAGGGTCTCCACTAGGTACCCAATAGAATGAGCTCCTGTTTCAGCCCCACTCTGGCATCTGTCCTGTGATTGTTCTGTGTAGATCTGCTTTCTGCTCTCTTAGGGTTTTTCCTCTCTTGCGTCATGTCTCCCTTCCCCTCCTTATTTTCAGTCTATCACCACAATTCATATTTAGCTGGGAACACTGGAGGCTTTGGAAGAGATTTTTATCTATTCTTCACCAGGTCTAATGAGTTCTCTCCATGGGTGTCCATGTCTGTTTTGTTTTCTTGCATTCCCGTGGGAGGATGTCCTTGTTCCTTGCGTACTTTCAGTACTGTGTTGAATAAGTGCTAAGAGTTCTCATCCTTGTCTTCCAGTTTTCAAAAGAAAAGAATTACTTTCTCTTAAGTATGATGTTAGCTGTGGACTTGTCATGTGGCCTTTATTGTGTTGTACTTTATTTCTGTACACAATTGAGAGTTGTTTTCCATGAAGAGATGTTGAATTTTCATCTTCTGCATCTATTAACATAGAAATATAGTTTTTATCCTTCATTCTATAGATGTGATATATCATTTTTTTGACTTGTGTATGTTGAAGGGTAATTGAATCCCTGGGTTGAATCCCACTTGGTCATGGTGTATTATGATTATTATTATTTGAAATGCTGTTTGATTTGGTGTGCTAGTATTTTTAGATTTTTAAATTTATGTTCAACAGGATATAGATCTTTTACCGGAGTCCATCTGATTGCTTTTTATGGGTTTGTTCAGGCTTTCTACTCCTTCTTTTTTAATCTTGTTAGGTAGTATGTGTCCATGAATTTATCCAATTCCTCTAGGTTTTCAAATTTTTCACATAGACATGTTTATTATAGTGCTTCATAATTTATTTTAGTTCTGGTATATCAGTTGAGGCATCTTCTGCTTCTATTTTATTTATTTGGGTCATGGCTCTCTCTCTCTCTCTCTCTCTATATATATATATATATTCTTTTTGTTAGCCAGCTACTAATGGCTTTCAACTTTGCTTATCTTTTTTTGTTATTTTAATATTTTCTGGTATTTTTAGTCTTAATTCTGTTTATGTCTAATCTGTTCTTTGTTGTTTTTTAAAATAATTTTGAGTTTAGCCTTTTCTTGTTCTTAAAGTTCTCTGAGATGCATTCTTATGTTGGTTATTTAAAATATTTCTGCTTCTTTGATGTGGGCATTTATTGCTATAAATTTGCCTCATAATACTGGTTTGGATAAGTGCCATAAGATTTGGTATGTTTCGCTTCTATTGTATTTGTTTCATACATTTTTATATTTTCTTCTTAATGTCTTCTTTCACCCATTGGCCATGTAAGAGTGTTTTGTTTAATTTTTGTGTTTATATAGTTTTGAATTTTTCTCTAGGCTGGGCAGTGGCTCATGCCTGTAATCCCAGCACTTTTGGAGGCCAAGGCTGGTGGATGACTTTAGGTCCGGAGGTCAAGACCAGCCTGGCCAACATGGTGAAACCCTGTCGCTACTAAGAGCACAAAAATCAGCTGGGCATGGTGGCAAGCACCTGTAATTTCAGCTACTTGGGAGGCTGAGGCACGAAAATCATTTGAACTTGGAAGGCAGAAGTTGCAGTGAGCTGAGTTTGTGCCACTGCACTCCAGCCTGGGCAATAGAGCAACAGTTCATCTCAAAAAACAAACACAAAAAAGAATTTCCTCCAATTACTGATGTTTAGTTTCATTTCATCTTTAATCAGATAAACAGTTGGCATCATTTTATATAAAAATGTTGACACATGTACTGTATTAACATATGGTCAATCCTGAAGAATATTGCATGTGCTGAAGAAAAGAATATGTGCTCTGAAGTTGTTTGGCTCAATGTTCTGTAAATGTCAGGTCCATTTGGAATATAGTGCAGTTTAAATCCAATGTTTATCTGTTAATTATTGGCTAGATAATCTATCCAATGCTGAGTAATGTGTTAAATTATCCAAGTATAATTGTATAAAGTTAGAATCTGTCCCTTACTATGTAACATATTTGCCTTATATATTTGAGTTCTCAGGTGTGGGTACATATATATATATATATATATTTACAATTGTTATCTATTCTTGCTCCATTGATCATTTTTTTGTTATATAATGTCCATTTTGGTCTCTCTTTATAGGATTTGACTTGAAATTTGTTTTGTCTGATGTAAGTGCTCATTATTGGTTTCTATTTTTGTAGCATATCTTTTTTTCCCCCATTCACTTTTAGTCCTTGTGTAGATTTTCAGATGATGTCACTCTTTTGTAAACAGCAGAGAGTTGGGACTTAAAAAAAATCTATGTGAACAGTATATTTTTAATTGAGGAGTTTTATTTATTTACATATAAGGTTATTTTGAATCTCTGTTTCTATGCCTTCCATGTAGAACTGTGAGTCAGTTAAACCTCTTTTCTTTGTAAGTTACCCAGTCTTGCGTATTTCTTCATAGCAGTATGAGAAGAAAAAAATGCACTCTTTTGGTACCACCGAGAGTAAGGCACTGCTATAAAGATACCTGAAAATATGGAAGCAACATTGGAACTAGGTAAGAGATAGAGGCTGGAACAGTTGGCAGGGCTCAGAAGAAGACAGGAAGATATTGAAAAGTTTGTAATTTCCTAGAGACTTGTTGAATGACCTTGAACAAAATGCTGATAGTAATATGGACAATAAAATCCAGGATGAGGGGGTCCCAGATGAAGATTAGGAACTTTTGGGGAACTGGAGCAAAGGTGACTTCTGCTATGCTTTAGCATGAAGACTGGGAGCATTTTATCTCTGCCCTAGAGATCTGTGGAACTTTGAACTTGAGAGAGGTGGTTTAGAGTATCTGGCAGAAGAAATTTCTAACCAGCAAAGCATTCAGGACAAACAAGAGCATAAAAGTATGGAACATTTTCAGCTGACGATGCCATAGAAAAGAAAAACCAATTTTCTGGGTAAAAACTCAAGCATGCTGCAAAAATTTGCATAAGTAACAAGCCAAGTGCCAATCACCAAGAAAGTGGGGAAAAATGTCTTCAGAACATGTCAGAGGTCTTCACGACAGTACCTCCAATCACAGGCCAAGAGCCCCAAAAGGAAAATAATGGTTTCATGTGCCTGGTCCAGGGCTTTCCTGCTCTGTGCAGTTTTGGGAAATGGTGCCTTGAGTCCCAGCTACTTCAGCTCCAGCTGTAGCTAAAGGGGGCCAAGGCACAGCTCAGGCCACTGCTTCAGATGGTGCAAATCCCAAACCTTGGCAGCTTCCCTGTCATGTCTGCACAGAAGTTAAGAATAGAGATTTGGGAACCTCCACCTAGATTTCAGAAAAATGTATGGAAATGTCTTCATGTCCAGGCAGAAGTTTGCTGGTTGGGGGGTGATGTAGCCATCATATAAAACCTCTGTTAGGGTAGTGCTGAAGAGAAATGTGGGGTTGAAGCCACCATACAGAGTCCTCACTGGGCCTCTGCCTAGTGGAGCTGAGAGAAGAGGGCCACTGTCCTCCAGAACCCAGAATGGGAGATCAACTCACATCTTCCACTCTGAGCCTGGAAAAGCTGAAGACACTCAACACCAGTCCATGAAAGCAGCTGGGAATGGGGCTGTACTTTGCAAAGCCATGGTGGCAGAACTGTCAGAAACCATTAGAGTCCACCTCTTCCATCAGCCTGACCTGGAAGTGAGACGTGGAGCCAAATGAGATTATTTTGGAACTTTAAGGTTTAATGACTGCCCTATTGGATTTTGATCTTGCATGGGCCTGTAGCTCCTCATTTCAGCCAATTTCTCCCATTTGGAATGGGTGTTTTTCCTCAATATCTATACTTATATTGTATCTAGGAAGTAACTAACTTGCTTTTGATTTTACAGGCTCATAGGTGGAAGGGACTTACCTTGTCTCTGATGAGATTTTGGACTTGGACTTTTGAGTCAGTGCTGGATTGAGTTAAGACTTTAGGGGACTGCTCCACTCCAGATTGTTGACAGAACAAGACTCCGTCTCAACAACAAAAAACAAAAAAAAGAAAAAAAAGACTTTAAGGGACTGTTGAAAAGGCATGATTGTGTTTTGAAATGTGAGGACATGAGATTTGGAAGGGGCCAGGAGAAGAATGATATGGTTTCTCTGTGTCCCCACCCAAAATCTCATCTTGAATTATCGTCCCCATAATCTCACATACGAATAGTGGGACCCGATGGAGGTAATTTAATCGCAGGAGTAGGTTCCCCCAGGCTGTTCGTGTGATAATGAGTGTGTCTCACAACATGTGATGGTTGTATAAGCATTTGGCATTTCCCCAGCTTGCAATTTTCCATCCTGCTGCCTTGTGAAGAAGATGCCTCGCTTCCCTTTTCCCTTCTGCCATAATTAAAAGTTTCCAGAGGCCTCCCCAGCAAAGCATAATTTTGAATCGATTAAGCCTCTTTTCTAAATAACTTACTCAGTCTTGGATATTACTTCGTAACAGTGTGAAAACTGACTAATACAGAGTTTTCTTCTAATATTTTAACATGATACATTTAGATTAATGTAACTATGTATTTATTTCTAAGATGGAGTGTGACTCTGTCACCCAAACTGGAGTGCAGTGGCATAATCTCAGCTCACTTCACCTCTGCCTCCCAGGATCAAGCGATTCTCCTGCCTTAACTGCTGAGTACCTGGGAATAAAGACACGTGCCACAACGCCCAGCTAATTTTTGTATTTTTAGTAGAGATGGGGTTTTACCATGTTGGCCATGCCAGTCTTGAACTCTTGACCTCAGGTGATTTGCCTGCCTCCACCTCCCAAAGTGCCAGGATTACAGGCCTCAGCCACCATGCCTGGCCAAGATTAATATAAATATGTAATTTAATGATGTATTTGAAAAGTTCATGGTCATACAAACACAATACATACACAACAGCCCAGCAAAGACACATACATGTGCCCATGCCAAAATGCATGTATATTTAAACATCACACCAACACACCCATTTGTTTCATATTATTCTAATTATTTAATTGAATTTAAATTGTGTTTGCAGTTTGAGGTTGTAGTACAAAATAATATTTTTCTATGTGTCTGTCTGCCTATTCCAATATTAAAATACAAATATATTTCAATTCGTGTTTTGGCAAAACCGAATGTAAATGCAATTATTGGCATATATGGTATTTAAATGTATAATAGTATTTAATTTTAAATATCAGTCTGTTATTAATGAATAGAATAATAAGACAAACTTCACTTTTTAAATTGTATTACATTATTTGTTGAATTAACATTATGGTTTTAAACTAGGCAGGATAAATTTTTTTTATTTGAAAAGTTGTGAAAAAACATTTTATGGCATGAATATTTAATACAAACTCTAGTCCTTATTTGCCAATATCCTTTATAATAGAGAACATCCAGCAATATGAAACTGAACCCAGCTCATGCTTTCCAGGAGTCACTCACAATGGCAGCTTCCTAGAGGGTGGTCAGAGAGTGTGCAAACACATGGGGATTTGGGCTTCATCATCAAAGCACTAGTGAGCCCCAGGGCTGAGCACACAGAGGGCAGCAGTAGCTGTGGAGCCCACTCTGTGGTACTTAGGGAAAGGAGGGGATTGGATGGGGGTGATGTCTGCAGGACCCTAGAAAAGGGTGAGGAGGGCAGATAATCTGCAGGTAGATGAGTATATTCTAAGAATGGTCATCCTCCTAAACTTGGTTGGCTTCAATGATTATGAAGAGAAGAGAAGTGATTCACCACACATGGAGGACAGAAAGTAAAGGGACTTTCTGTTTCCTCCCTGGAGACTTAGGAAGATAAAAGGCTTTCAAAGAAGAAAGGAAGGTGAAGAAACAGTCTGCAAAACAGGACATTAGAAGCCAACCAAAGTGGAGAACAAGAGTCTTTAAAGTGCTGTTTAATTTCCACGAACAGTAGATAAAACAAAAAGAAACAAAACACCATGCATATGCTGAGTTAAAGTAAGAAAACCTATGCGATTGTTTGACTCTTACAGCACATGAACACAAAACTCTTTTATTCGGGGAAACAGAGTTTGTATTGAGGATTCGCATTTTTTAAGACTGGGTCTCACTTTGTCACCCTGGCTGGAGTGCAGTGGCACAATCACAACTCACTGCGGCCTCAACCTCCCAGGCTCAGGAGACCCTCAAGCCTCAACCTTCCAAGTAGTTGGGACCACAGGTAGCACTACACCCAGCTATTTTTTTTGATAGAAAGGATCTCACTATGTTGCCAGGCTGTTGTAAAATTCCTGAGCTCAAGTGATCTGCCTGCCTCAGCCTCCCAAAGTGCTGGGATTACAGGTGTGGTTTTTTAAATTTTACTCTTTTAATGATAGTATTATTTCAAATGAATATAATATATAAAGAATCTATTTTAAAAATTGTACTGAGAGATCATTGCTAGTGTTATTCAGAAAATATGCAACATTAAAAGTTGAATTAAATCCCTGTTCTAAGTTAATGTTTTGTAGGTAAAAGAATCCATGGAGTTAAAAGGAAGAAATGGTGAGAGATCCTGGGAAAGCCTTTTGCTTGACCAGGTCAAGAATCACCAAAGTTTAAAAGGAAACCACAGCCTCCCAGCCTCCTGATGTGGAGCTGCTTCCTAAGAGAACCCTCGTGAACTGAGCACCCCCGGTGTCCTGAGCGTCCCCTGGTGGTTCTGAGTGCCCCTTTGTGTCCTCAGGGCCACCTGGTGTTTCTGAGCACCGTTTGGTGTCCTGAGCGCCCCCTAATGGTCCTGGGCACTCCTTGGTGATCCTGAATGCCCCCTGGTGTCCTCAGCGCCCCCTGGTGGTTCTGAGGGACCCTGGTGTCCGGAGCGCCTCCTTGTTTCCTGAGCGCATCCTGGTGTCCTGAACACCCCCTGGTGTCTGGAGCACCCCCTGGTGTCCTGAGCACCTCCTGGTGGTTCTCAATGCTCCCGGCTGTCCTGAGCATCTCCTGCGCTCCCGAGTTTGCCTTTGTTGTCCTGACCGCCCCCTCGTGTCCTGAGCGCCCCCTGGTGGTTGTGAGCAACACCTACCATGCAGTTCACTCCTCTCTCCCTGCAGAGATTTTTGTGTCTGGGCTCACACGGATGTTCCCTCTCCTGTGTCCCTCACTGTAATATACAGCCTTGTCCTTGGCTTTCAGATTGGTCATTTTAAGGTAGACTGCACTTGAAAGGGTGTTGTTTGGGACTGTTAATTTACTTATACTCATGGAGAGTAACCCTGAGAACTCCCACTTGTTCACTCACTGTTGCCACCCACACCAATCCCTGTCATGAAATCTGCTGGACCAAGCTCATGCTTTAGTCAGTAAAGGTGAATCCAGAGGCTTTGCAGGAGAGTCTCAGAGAAACCCTGGGCAAACCATTTTCCCTCTGACTCCACCAGTGAACTTCACTCAGGACTTCTGCAAACACAGAGGAAGCCAACTGAGAAGAGCCCATGAGGAGCAGCCACAGCTGGACCTGATTCACAAGGGACCGTAATATTGAGGATGATGAGAAGGGAATCCCAGATCAGTGCAGACCCCATGGTGTGGACACTGAGGAAGGGAACATACATGGGGTGGCTCCTCACCAGGCCTGAAAGAACGGGGATGAGCTGCGTTTCATGAGGAGGGGAGGAGACACATTTCCACGTCTTTTTGTGGTCATGTGTGCACAACTCAGCATTGCTCATCCATCCTCTGGTCTGCATTTTAGGGAGGCCAAGGTCAAAGTATGCCCGGGTCTGGATGCACAGGGTTAATCTGCCCATTACTCTTTCTTATTCTCTAATGTGGGCACTGCTGAGGAATCTTCATAGTTGCAAACATTATCAACAAATAAGTCCAGTAAGAACATGAGGAATACATTTCCAGAGAAAATGGACATCTGTCAGTAATCGGTGCTTTTGGAGCTGCAAACCCCTGTTCTTGACAATAAGGCAAAGTTAAATTACAATGCAAAATTATAATTACAATGCAAAAAATGCATTTCAGGGCTGGGGTTTATAATTATCATTATCTTGAGATCATTTTGCAACAAACAGTTCAACATTAGATATATGTACTTGTGTAAGGAAAAAATGTGGAAATGCGTGTACGTATCTGAGTGAAGAGTTCTCATGGAGACATATCTGATTGTTTGAGACAGGAGTCCACATGAGAAAATGTCTTTTTTCTGAGGAAAGAGTAAATGTAAGGACATATGTGGTAGTCTGAGGAAAGAGTTCATGTGAGGACATGTGTGTTTGTCTGAGGGAAGAATCCACATGAGTAAAGGTGTGTTTGTCTGAGAGAAGGGTCCGTATGTTGACAGATGTGTGTACCCATCTGAGGGTAAATGCTCATTCAGGGACAGCATATGCCTGAACTGAGCTGAAGTTTGGGGAAAATCTTTCTCAACCAAGGAAAGAAAATAATCTTCTGGGTTATTTGCTTGTCATTAATAAAAAACCTGGCTAATGTAGAAAATTGATTTTTTAAAATAAAAGATCTTTAGTGAATGGAAGCATCTTATATGAAAATGAGGAAAATTATTTCATTCTTAGTTTCATGCATCTCCTGACATCCCCACACTCACAAATATGTTGTTAGATAATTTTATACAGTCTGCATTTAATCCAAGGTTTAATGAACAGCTAAATATTTTTTTAAATTGTATATATTTGGTTTTGTATTTTTATCACAAAATTATGATCTTAGACAAATTAATTGTGTCATATCTCAACCATGGCATATGACTAAATACAGTTTTACTCTTCTTAAACGGTACATTTTTTGCTTATTTTATACCCACTTCTCTAAATTCCTGGAATATCCTCTATCTGTTTACTTGGCTATAGTTTGGGCTTTTACTGAATTTCAAATAAATGAAATTATACAGTGTAATTGAAATGACTTTACTGAAGAAAGTTGAAAATGAAATTGCTGACCTAAGTAACTTTGCAAATGAGGAAATTATGTATTGCGGGATCTGGCCAGCAGCCCACAATGCAATGGGGCTCTCTCTTTGTTCCCAGGCAGATTGGCAGGTTGAGAAATAATAGACACACACAAGACAGTGAAAGCTGGGTCCAGGGGGGTCACCACCTACTGGTCCCACAGTGCCAACAATGCACTGGATGTACCAGCATTTATTATTAAGTTTAGTGAGGGTGGGGGTAGGTCAGTGAGGGATTTAGGGTCATTTGATTATGAGGTGAGATGGTGACATGGGGATGAAGTAATTCTTTAACATAACATTTGTATGTAGAAGTACAGTACACAGAGATAAGAATTTACAATATAGTGTGTGCGCCAGTAATTTCTAACAGAGCCTTAAAACAGAAACACAATCTTTCCATAACCTATGATTAGCAAGGTATTAATCAACAGTAACAACTGCAACAAAAGCTGGTTACAAACAATCCACGGAAACAGGACGTGAAGCTAGACAACCAGTTAGACCAGAAATTCTCAGAAGGGAGTATGCCTTAACCCTAAAGAGGCCTAGAAGAGCCGTGGCAAGATGAGGGTGTTTATAGCCCTATCTTATCCATATGGACAGGTGCCCCCTATGCATCCGTTTATAGGCTCTCCACAAGGGTCGCATTCCATTCCCAGAGCTATGAATATCTGCTTTTCTGGGATAGGAATCTTGGTGATGTGAAACCTCCCTGATTGCACGTCCATTCATAGGCTCTCTACAGGGGAAAGCACATCACGTGCTGTTGGCTCATTCTGGCAGTCCAACCTGGCATTGTCTTTACACAATCCTGCATGCAATTTTGTATTTACAATAATCAGGAGCATTTCATCTTTTATTCCGTAGCAATAGTTTCAGGGGGTCTCCCTACAATTATGTAAGTTTAAAGTGTAAAGAAATTGCACATAAGCACTCTATTCTAGTAGATAAGCATGTTTCAAACAAGGGTACCACTTTACATCTCTGATATTGCTATGCATGTTTCCTGAAATTGTGCAGCTAAATAATAAAATGGCATACGGTGGTATGGGGTTCCTCACTTTGCAGTGGGTATTATGGACACTCAAGGAAGGAAGGGTAGAAAGGTCCATGTAGTAACATTGTTGGCTGGAGACACCAGTGTATTCTCATTTTCAAGTTAATAAAGTTACAGAAGATTAGATATATAAATAGTTTCAATGAGTCCATAAACATGGGTTCATATAAACATGCACATTTACTAGGCCAGTTGGTGGAGATGTCCTAGAAGTACTTATACCACATTAACAACACACAGAGCCAGTATCACAATTTTTTATTTAATACCATTCTTTAACATCAGAAACAAGCAATATTTAACAATATCAGTGATTATATATATATATATATGAAAAAGGTAATATGGAAAACGAGCTTAGAATTTATTGTAACATCAGGAAACAGGGAAGTGTTCAAAAACAAAAGAATGAGGTGTGCTGTAAGGATGCAGCATCCAAACTAAATGAGCTCCCAGCACCTAATAAAGTTGTGGTGATTTGAACAATAAAATGAATAATGTAGCATGGATCTTCTTCAGAGTATGAAATAGACATCCATAAACCAATATGGATATTAATAGATGATTAAATAAAGAAATAATGGGAAGAAGAACACATCTCCTTACAGAAGTACTCCAAATATCTCAGGTGGATAGTCCTCCAATCAAGTAGGTGAAGTTTAAACACTCATGAGTTGATTGTGGGCTGAGATTAGAGACATGCAAAAAAATCACTATTAGTGTATTTTATAATGATATTTCAGATATAATGTCAAAGACATGATCTTTAAGGAATAAAATTATACATTTTTTACCTAAATTTTTAAACACACACATACATACACACACACACATTTTTCCACAATACACACTGATAAGGGAGACAAAGGCAACTAGAGACTTGGAGAAAATACTTCCAAATCACATATTTGTTAAGTTATTTTAATTTGTTAAAAGATTTTTATAATAAATATGCAAGTATACTTACAACTAATCAAAAGAAAGCAATGCAGTTAAAAATGAACCAAATATCAAGAGAGGGATCTCACCAAAAATTATATGAAAATTGTTAAGTATGAATTTTTTATTAGGAGCATGTGCATTTAAACAGAAATTAGATGCCATTACTCACCTATTAGAATGGTTAAAACACACAATTCTCATAATGATAAATAGCAATATGAATGTGGAAAACCAAGAACTATAATGCATTGATAGTGGGAATTCAAAACGCTACATTCACGAAATGAGATATTTTTGGTTCTTTTTTTTTTTTTTTGAGACCGAGTCTGGCTCTGTTGCCCAGGTTGGAGTGCAGTGGCGTGATCTCGGCTCACTGCAAGCTCCGCCTCCTGGGTTCATGCCATTCTTCTGCCTCGGCCTTCCAAGTAGCTGGGACTACAGGCGCCCACCACCACGCCCGGCTAATTTTTTGTATTTTTTACTGGAGACGGGGTTTCACCATGTTAGCCAGGGTGGTCTTGATCTCCTGACTTTGCGATCTGCCCGCCTCAACCTCCCAAAGTCCTGGGATTACAAGCATGAGCCACCGCGCCCAGCCTATTTTTGGTGTTTTTTAATAGATAAAAAGGTGGAGTTAAAATGTGAACTTGTGTCTGTGTTCCAAAATATTTACAACACTGACTCAGAAATTGATGTTTACAAAGATACCTTCAGAGGAAATTCTATATCAGCTTTATTCATTTGATTCATTCTC
This sequence comes from Pan paniscus, assembly GCF_029289425.2. NCBI lineage: Eukaryota > Metazoa > Chordata > Mammalia > Primates > Hominidae > Pan > Pan paniscus. The sequence goes on along the minus strand of NC_073267.2, from coordinate 36,447,373 downwards.
CAATCCCTGAAATTTGCTTACAGACTAAAGGTATGAAAAATCTTCCAAATAACTAAAATTTCTCAAATACACATTTATATTGTTCCTTCTCGTTAATGACTTAATATCATTTTCTAAGAAAGTCTTCAATCTAATAATCTTTGTCATCTCCTCCATGCCAGCACAGCTGCCTCCTTCCTGGGGTTTTTGACACTCTCAGGATGTGGGTTTTCACACTGTGTCTCTCACACAGCAATACACGGCCATGTCCTCAGATCTCAGGCTGCTCAGCTCCATGTAGGCTGTGCTCGTAGGCATGTATGTGGTCATGTTGACTCTGGCCTGGATGTTCTGTGCATAGCCTGTGTTACCATTGCCCGCGATGATCCATCTAATCCACTCAAGGCCTTGTCCATGGGCTTGTTGCACTCACTGCATAGCAGAGCTTGTAAAGCCTTGTAGGAGACCTTCACTGAGGACCAGGCTTCTTCACCTCAGCCCCAGACTGCACTAGCCGCACCTGGGAGTGAGCACCTGTGGGGAGGACACAGAAGTGGATGAAAGCCCCTTTGACTGGACTTAATCCCCTTCTCATCACTGGGACCTGGGAGCCCCTTACCTGTGGCTGCTGCCACCAAGAAGACGATCCTCCAGGTCCAGTCCATGGTGAGGAGCCGTGCTCTCAGAGGATTCTCTAGAGGAGGGATACGGTTGTTGGGTGATGCTTTCAGAGCACAGACATACCCATATTTACCTCAGTGGATCTCAGGTTATTTGCATATTCATGAGATAGAGCATTTCATAGCTCAAAGTTTGATCCATGATGAGAAAGGGAAGCTAAATGACATATCAGCCATACAAGAGTGTGATACTGATGTTCCATGCCCTAATCCTGCTTCTGGACATGCATGCCTTGCTCTATTGATGAACGTTTGTGGACAGAGGTTCTTGCACTGAGGAATATGCCCCCCTCAGAACATGTTTCTCACACATTTCTCCCATCTGAAATGGGAGCATTTATCTAATGCCTGTACCCCCATTGTTTCTTGGAAGTAACTGACTTGTTTTTCATTTTACAGGTTCCTAGATGGAAGCGACCTGCCTTGTCTCCAATGTGACTTTGGACTTGGGCATTTGAGTTAATGCTGACATGAGTTAAGATGTTGGGGTACTATTGGGAAGGCATGATTGGTTTTGAAATGCAAAGAGGACATAAGATTTGGGAGGGGCTGGGGTGGCATGATCTGGTTTGGCTCTGTGTCTCTTGGATTATATTGGACCTCTTCCATCCTGGAAAAGGCAGAGGTTTGTCCTCACTGAAACAGACACTTACTCCACATATGGGTTTACCTATCCTGCATGTAATGCTTCTGCCAAGACTGCCATCTGTGGACTCATGGAATGCCTTATCCACTGTCACAGTATTCCACATAGCATTGCCTCTGACCAAGGCACTCCTTTTACGGCTAAAGACGTGTGCCAGTGGGCTCATGCTCATGGGATACACTTGTCTTACCATGTTCCCCATCAACCTGAAGCAGCTGGATTGACAGAAAAATTGAATGGCCTTTCACAGTCACAGTTACAATGCCAACTAGGCTGCAATACTTTGCAGGGCTGGGGCAAAGCTCTCCAGAAGGCCGTGTATGCTCTGAACCAGCATCCAATATATGGTACTGTTTCTCCCATAGCCATAATTCATGGATCTCGGAATCAAGGGGTGGAAGTGGAAGTGGCACCACTTACCATCACCCCTGGTGATTCACTAGCACAATTTTTGCTTCTTGTTCCCATGACATTACATTCTGTTGGCCTAGAGGTCTTAGTTCCAGTGGGAATAATGCTGCCATCAGGAGACACAACAACAATTCCATTACACTGGAAGTTAAGATTGCCACCTGGACACTTTGGGCTCCTCCTACCTTTAAGTCCACAGGCTAAGAAGGGAGTTACAGTGTTAGCTGGGTGGCTGACCTGGACTATCAAGAAGCAATCAGTCTATTTCTCCACAATGGAGGTAAGGAAGAGTATGTATGGAATACAGGAGATCCATTGGGGTGTCTCTTAACATTACCATGCCCTGTCATTAAGATCAATGGGAAACTACAACAGCCCAATCCAGGCAGGACTACAAATGACCCAGACCCTTCAGGAATGAAGGTTTGTGTCACTCCACTAGGAAAAAAAGCATGACCTGCTGTGATGCTTGCTGAAGGCAAAGGGAACACAGAATGGGTAGTAGAAGAAGGTAGTCATCAATACCAGCTACAACCACGTGATCAGTTGCAGAAATGAGGACTGTAATTGTCATCAGTATTTCCTTATTCTTTTGTTAAAAATATGTTTGTCCAGGTATATGCTTGTACTAAGAAAATTCCTTCATTTTATTTCTTTTTCCTTTATCATGTGATATAAAATTTATTGACTTCATATCAGCATTTAAGTGTTCTTAACTTTACCTAATAGCATTTGGGTTGGGGATTGGTGCATTTCTTGTTGTACAAAAGATAGTTGTATTACATTAGGTGTAATTATGACCTTATTATTGTCTTTATTTGAAGATTATGTATGATCTCAGGAGATTCATATGGGTTCAAGTTGACAAGGGGTGGACTTGTGATGGTTAATACTGAATGTCAACTTGATTGGATTGAAGCATGCAAAGTATTGATCCTGGGTGTGTCTGTGAGGGTGTTGCCAAAGGAGATTAACATTTGAGCCAGTGAGCTGGGAAAGGCAGACCCGCCCTTAATCTAGGTGGGCACCATCTAATCAGCTGCCAGTGTGGCCAGGATATAAAGCAGGCAGAAAACGGGAAAAGACTAGACTGGCTTAGCCTCCCAGCCTACATCTTTCTCCTGTGCTGGATGCTTTCTGCCCTTGAACATCGGACTTTAAGTTCTTCAGCTTTGGGACTCCGACTGGATTCCTTGCTCCTCAGCTTGCAGGTGGCCTACTGTGGGACCTTGTGATTGTGTGAGTTTAATACTCCTCAATAAACTCCAATATATACATAATATATAATATAGATAATATATATGCTATATATATTATCTATATATAGTATATATACTATATATAATATAATATATATGTATTATATACATTATATTATAATATTATATATGTATTATATACATATATACATATATAATATTATATATGTATTATATACATATATACATATATAATATTATATATGTATTATATACATATATACATATATAATATTATATATGTATTATATACATATATACATATATAATATTATATATGTATTATATAATATATACATATATAATATTATATATGTATTATATAATATATAATATAATATATAATAATAAAATATATATTATATATTATAGTATATAGATAATATATAGTATATATTATCTATATTATATATATTATATTATATATATATATTTATATATATATATATATACTGTTGTAGTTTCCCATTGATCTTAATGACAGGGCATGTTATATATATTATATATACATATTAGGGTTCTCTAGAGGGACAGCACTATATATATGTATAGTTTCCATAGTCTGTGGTGTAGACTAGGTGAAATGGACTTTACAACCTCCTGAAGGGTAACACCCAGACTGTCACCTGAACTTCCTGAAATCCTGTGCCCTGGGGATTGGACAAACCTTAAAACCAAAGCCACTGTTAAGTTAGCTCAGTCTTTGATTGAGCATGGCAATCTGCCTCTACTTGACTTCCAGGGGTGGGTGAGGGAGAATTCCTGCCTGGAACAATGTCACATTACAAAGAATTTTCACAATGCTCATGAGACATCTCGGACCTTCCATCAGAAGCGTTCAGGATGGCAGGAGACTGGACATGATGAGCAAACATGGGGATAGGAGGAAGGAAACAGAGAATGGCAGGAGGTGACAGCTGACAAGGCCTTGTTTTCTCAGATGCTGAGCATGAAATGAAGCATTTATGATGAAGGAAACAGAACAGATGTATGCTACAATATTAAATATAAAACAGTAAATTACAGCAGGTGGCTTCACAGCAGCTTAGACACAGCAGAGGAGAAGAGGATGGAATTGGAAGATCGATGCTCAGGATGGATGCAGAGTGAAGCCGAGGACCCGTCAAAGAGGATTTGGGAGTTGCAGGCTCTGGGAGTGGACCCACCCCAGAAAGAGAGAAGGAGAGGGATGGGAGGAAGAAGGAATGTTTGAAATTACTCCTTAGAGAACCAGGACAGCCCCTTGGGCCAAGCAGCCCATGACCCTTGCAGCCTCAGAGGTCCAGACTCCCGCCTGGCCTCACGTGCTGGTTGGTCTTGTCCCTGCCAGGCCAGAACCCTCCTCAGAACCCAGAGCCCCCACAGCTCTCCCTCACCCTATGCCCAGGACATGTCTCCTGTGCTCTCTTCTCTGACCCACAGGTGGGAGTTTACACCTGCTCGAGTGGCCTCGGCATCCACACAAACAACCTGGTAACAGTTGTCCTGCTCCCTCCACCTGGCACAGCTTGGATCTCCCACAGTGCAGGCCCCGTGTTTAGGAGTGATTAGAACACACAGAAGGACAGTTCAAGACAACAGGTGCTGAGGCAGGCAGATTTGGAGGATTTAAGTGCTGATGTTCTTGAAAGACCATTTCCATGGGGTTAATGGTGGTTTCTCTTGGTGAACTGTTGGCTTGTGTTTTTGATATTGTTGTTGCTCTAAATAGTGTTTACCTGACTTCAATATGAACTCTATTGGTCGCAATCTTTGTTAAAATATGTATCATTCTAAAAGTTCACATGGCATTAGATTTTTTGCTCAAACTACCTATAATATTTCTCCAACAGAGTGCACATTTGCCTTCCTTCTGCACATACCTCCGCCCCCTGCCCTGAGCAGTGTCCCAGCGGGTCCCATCTGTTTAGGGGGTGGGGCAGGAGACACAGGCCCTGACACAAGGTGGGGCTGTGCCAAGCACGGTGGTCTTGCATGGGCACTGAGTGGGTGGGCCCTGGAGAGAGGGGAGGTCATTCCCCCAGGGAAGCCCCCAGGCCACAGGGGAGAGGTCAGCTGGAGCATGAGGTGGCGGGCAGAGATGCATAAAGGGTGGGACGGGGCCTGCTGCTCTATCAGCAAAACCCCTCACACCCGAAGGACACACAGGTGGAGGGCATTGTATTCACTGACCTCACACTCACTGTCCATTAGCGTTCACCCACAAAATAATAGAATACACTGAGAGAGGCACAGGAATGGATTGCTCACATCTTTATGACAGCTGAATGGAGGAAATTTCTAAGCAGGTTCAGAGAAAGGATATCAAGCTGTGTTTGGAGAAAGCGGTGGGAATTCTAAACAATATCTATGGAAGCAGAACATCTAGAACCACAGATGTATTCAGAAAAATGCTAGATCTCAGTACTACCCTAGAATATCAGCGGTTTTCTGTGGATGGTATGGGAAGGGTGATTTCTTCCGTTGGGTGGGCTTTGCCTTTGAAATTCTCTGTGACATATCTACACTGCATTTTAAAAGTCAATATTATTGTGAATTTTAATTTAAAATAAAATGTTATCTCATTCGGTTATTTATACATTTAACTTCCATTTTCCTTTACAATAACTCAGCGACACACCTAGCCCTGTTTTACACCTGGACCAGCCTGTGCTGCTACAAGCCTGGTTTCTCTTCCTCATCACGACTTACTCAGCTTTCCTTCCCATTTCAGTTCAAGGAATTGTGGGGGCAGGAAGGAAGGGGGCAGCTGCCACTCACGGAGCTCACACTAAATGCCAGAGAGCTTGCCCCGCACATCTACCTATTTTTCTAGTTGAATTTGCAGCAATCAACCTCAGGGATTCATTTTCCCACATATGGGAAGCTTGGCCCCAGGTAGGGGGATTTGCTTGGTGGGGTATTTGAACCCAAGTTCCTCTCACTGCAAAGCCCACAGCACCCCCGTGAGGAACAGACAGGGAACAGGGAGTAGCCCTGGATCACCCTAAACTGACTTCGGGTTTAGAGAAGGACAGACTACCTGGGGAATGAGGAAGCTCATTGCTCTGGAGTTCTCTTCTGGAGAAATGTCATGAATGTGCCCTGTAAGGAGCTGGTGGCAACTTCCGTTAATTCCGGGACCAGCAACCTCAGGTCAAGAGCCAGATGCTCACTCAGGTCTCTCCAGGCCAGAGGTTCTGGCCAAGTTTGGGATCCCAGCGGAGTCTAAGAAAATGTGGAAGGCACCAAAATGTGTTTTTGAAGATTTATTTCAGAGCGAGCATCAGTGACCTACAAGAACCTGGACAGAAGCGAAGCCAGTGCCTCCCGTTTCCCCCATGATGTGAGACAGGACCCTGTGCCTCCTGTGGACTTCAAGAAATGTGGACTTGAGCTTTGCCATCTCTTCCCTTGATGCTGTTCCATAGATTTTGCTGTTATAGTCTCTGTATCTTTACAGGGATCAGGAGGCTGAATTAGTCTTATTCAGGGTTAGTAACTGTCCATTCCTTAACAGTGGTGGTCCTGATAGTTCACACATTTGTGGCCATCCCAAAGAGCAGTGCAATTATGAAGGTGTAAATACGACCAAAGACCACTCTCAGATACATCACTGATTGTTGGCTTTGTTTGACCGAACGTGTTCTTTTTGGAGGTGGCCCGCTGTTGACACTCCCACCAGCACCTCTTCTTAGGCACAGTGGAGGATCCCAGCCTATATGGCAATGGCAGTTCCTTCTGTTGTTGCACACCCCTCTATGACTGCACTTCTCAGGGCGACAGTCGTAGCCCAGTGAAGTGATAGTCGCATTGCACCTGGTGTTATTACAGAAGTTTCCATGAACACAAGGAGTGCCATCTATCACATACCCAACATCAGTTGTGTCTGTTGCACGGTGTTCATCCAGTCCAAAACACTGAAATCCTCCTCTCACTGAGTGATGGAATGAAACATGTTCCTGCAGCCGGGGAAGATGGGTCACATTGGTACACTGCAGTCTTCCACAAAACTTATCTATTCCTGCAAAAGCCTGGTTGTTGAGAGCTGTTTGTTGTCGAGTACAATGTCCAAATCGGTAACTTTCAAGATTTATGTCATAGCAGACCTCAGGAGCCTCCTCAGCACTGACACCAAAGAACACCTTGCAGCGCACATTGCGGTCAGTGCAGTTCCCATGATAGCAGTAGCCTTCTTCAGTGCACGGGGTTCCATCTTGCGTATAAAAGTTTGCGGGGCATGTCACGGTGGTCCCGTGACAGTACTCTGGAAGGTCACATATATTTTGGATAGGTCTGCAGAGAGTCCCTGGTGGGGAGTAGCTGCAGTTTGTACAGCACTCTCCTATATGACAGATGCTCCCCGGTGTTAAGCGACAGTCACTTCGGCAGCAATAACTGGCATAACACTACTTGAAGGAGCCACAGTCACATTCCTCCCTCCCATCCGCTATGAGGTTTCCACAGCGAACCATTGTCATGGTTTCATTATACACAGGAGCAAGTGCTTCGAAAACACACCGGGCTGAATGTACAAAACAATTTTGTGCATGTCCATAAGAACAGTTACTGAACGCATCTGTCATCCCAGGATATTGCTGCATAATGCAGAAGGCCCTTTTCTGACATGTGCAGTAGTTATCATCACCAGTACTTCTCACCAGTACTTCTCATCAGTGTCTGGGCTGTTACGACGGCTACTAATAAATAATGTCTGCCTAGAGTACCAATGTGTAATAGGCCTAAATGTGTACAGAAGCTATACCTTTGTGGTTCATAGTTACATTCATGTGGCGCCTCTTTAATAAGTAGTGTGGGTGAATGAACACGAAAAGTATCAAAAAAGGTTGTTCTAAAATAGGTAAACATTGCACTCTGAACTCAATAGTCATTCACAGGGGCTGGGTCACAATTATTATATATGGTCAAAAGATAAATATAGTACCGCAGATCAATATTTTGAACAATGCTGTCAATGAGACTGAACATCTGGACCATCTCCTTGGAACAAGTTGTAATATTGTCATCTACACGACAATATGAATTGGAACATTGAACGTGGCCTTTTATATTGCCTCTATGAGAACTATACAGCAAATTAGATATCCTGGGATTCATGCTGTCATTTGCTTCAGAGAACAGGGGGTCTGTCTCCTCATTGTCACCATCTCTAAATGTGGGCCCCGTTGCGTTGGGCTCGGCCACTATCTGAGAAACAACATGTTCAAGCCTGCGGGAATCCTGGAGGGGTTTGATTTCATAGGCAAGGTCGTCCAGCTTCATGATGCCTCTGAGGCCCCCACAGCACATGTCGACGGTGACCATGGACAGAGGAACCTCCTCCAGGTAGCTGAGATAGTAGCAGTCTGGAGGGATGTAGGGGTCATCCATCTGCAAGGCTCCTTGGTCATCCTGAGTTGTCACCAGCAGATGTCTGGGCCAAAGAAGGTGTTTCCTCCGCATGTGAATGATGTGTCTTTGACCCCCAAAATGCAGGCTGTAGGACAGCCAGCCAAGAAACTGAAGGTCTTTGCCATGGTGCGTCTCCTTCCTGGGAATCACCACCTCGGAGGATGCGTAGTGCCACGAGGGATGGCCTTGAGAACACCGGACTGGAGTCAGGAGCACCCAGAGCCCCAGCAGCAAGAGGGGGGCCCTAAGGGTGACCCGCGCCTCTGCCTGCCTCATGTCCCAGCCCAGGGATAGTCATCCAAAGACAATGGGAAAGGAAAGGACTGTCCTCGGCAAAGCCAGGCCCCAACCAGCTGCGGTGGCTGCGTCCCTCCCAGGGAGACCCTGACAGAGAACAAAGGGCCTCCCCAGGCTCCCACACCACACGCCGGGGCACCTGGACTCCGGGAGAGAATAAGGTAACAGTCCCAGGGCGGGGCAGGGGGTGGGCCTGGACAGGATGGCAGCTGCTGCACTGCAGGATGAGGCTGAGGGTCACGGCTGTGAGGGCTCATCGGGAAGGGAAAAGGGAGAGGGAAGCAGGGCTCTGTCTCTTTTACCACTGTCAATCTTTTCTGTTGCTTTCTGAATCTACAAAGTACAATGATGTGTGTTCAATGCCCTCGCATCACCCATGTTATTCTCGGTCACTCTGTGGGTTAATAGTGCTCCTTTCTGTGGCTCACATTGCTTACTCCTTCGTCATGTGGAGGTAGATACTGCCAATATTTTCCTTGGGGTTTGAATATTTTTCTACTCTTAATAAGTACCCATGTCTTATCCTTTTTGTTGTTGTTTCATTTTGTTGTGGCTTTGAAGTTTTGTTTGAAGTTACCATATTGTGAAAGGAAAATATCTTGGGCCCCGTCAAGCTGGGAACCACTCAGGGCAAATCTGCCTCCCAGTCTATTAAAAGTTGTCCCTCTGGTCACAGAGATAGATGCATATTCTCATGGCCTCCTTTGCAAACACTTATCAGAAACTGAAAAGAATGCAACCATCTGTCTCTCACCTACCTGTGACCTGGAAGCCCTGAGTGGGGAGGACTTGTTTTGAGTTGTCTCAGCCTTTCTGGATGGAACTAATGTCCTTCTTACTTATATTGATTGATGTCTCATGTCTCCCTGAAATGTGCAAATCCAGCTGTGCCCAACCACCTGGGGCACATGTCATCAGGACTTCCTGAGGCTGTGTCACAGGTGTGTCCTCAACCCTGGCAAAGAAAACTTTCCAAATTAACTGAGATCTGTCTCAGACTTCCTGGGTTCACAAGATCAACAGTTGGTATAGGGTAACTTTTTCTTCTGTGCTATGTTAAACCCTTGTGAATTATGATACTTTTTACTTAGTCCATCTATTGGGAACAGACACTATTCCTGACCCCATGAGAGCCCCAGGTGCTGTCCCTCCGATGCTTCTGTATGGTTCTCTCCTGGTCTTTGGTCATTTCTTCAGATGCAAGAGCTGATCAGTTCTCAGGGAAGGACACAGGGGGCCCTCTGTGGGTGTCTCATGTCTGAGAACAAATATTTCGTGTATTTCTCCCATACTGAGTCTTCTGTGTTCAGTCCTGATTACCAGATGGAAACCCCTGGGAATCCCAGGGCTGTGGGTCTTCTCTCAGAGCTGCAGGGTCAGGTCTGCGCTTGTTTTCACTCGGAGAGAGAGGGCCCTGTTTTCCTGCCTTCTCCTCTGTAGCAAGCTGTGATGTGGGATGCCTGAGGAGAGGGCAGAGCCCAGAGCAGATGTGAGACACCTGGAGGAGTTCATTGGCAACAGTAGCACTTGGGAAAATATGATTACTTATAATGTGACTGTACCATGAAACTCACTTAGCAATTATTATTTTTCACACATGTGTACAAATTCAAATACAACTGCATTAAGCAAACTTTAAGAGATATAAAGAGAGAAATAGAAAACAATATCAACATAAGAGAAGACCTTAATACCTCACTTACAATAATGTTTAGCAAATCCAGAAAGAAAATTCTTAAGCCTCTGAATTTGAACAACACTATTGGACAAATTCACCTGAAAGACAGTTATAGAACCTTCGAACCAAGAGCCATGTAATACACATTCTTCTCGAGCACACATTGAACATTCTCCATGATAGGTTATATGTTACATCATAAAATGAGCATTAACATTTAAAGAAGTAATGCTAACCATTCTCTCTTTCAAAAACTTGTGAAAAGTCAACCTTCCAAACTATTTCTGAGGCTACCATTACACTATTACCAGTAATATTACCATTAATAGACAAAGGCACCACAAGAAAATAAAATTATAGATCAATATCATTGGTAGACAAAAATTAACCACTCCAAATTTAGTAAACTAAGTTCTAAAGTTTTTTTAAAAACCATACACCATGATTAACTCAAATTTATTCTGAGTTGCACAGATGATTCAGTCTCCTCAAATCAATCAATTTGGTACACCACATTAAAAAACTAAAGAAAAAATATCTCAATAGCATTTCAACAGACATAAAAAAAAATTTGAAAAAATTCAGGGTTTCATTATAAAAACTCTGAACAAAGTAGGAAGACAGCAAAACAACTTGTACATAATAAAAGCCATTAAGAAAAGTCACAGCTATTGTTATACTCAATAGTAAAAGGTTAGAATATTTTGGTCTAATATCTGAAACAAGGCAAGAATAAAGCTTGAGGTATTACACTTCCAGGCCTCAAAATTTATTATAAACATAGAGTAATAAATCAGAATGGTATTGGCATAAATGCATACAGAGAGCTTAGATATAAACCCACATATTGATGGCCAGCTGATTTTCAGCATGAGAACCGGTGATATACAATGTCTAAATTATAGTGTCTTCCAAAGAGCATGTTATGAAAACTGGATTTTCACATGCAAAGAATTAAGAATTTTAGGATAGAATAAACACAAAAATTAACTCTAAATGCATTAAATATTTAAATCTAATATGTGTAATTGTAAAACTCCCACCCCTGAAAAAATTAGCAATCTTTTTCTGGATTTTACATTCAAAGCACGTACAAAAAATGCAGAATTGAACAAGTGGGACCAGATTTTACAAAAGATTCTGCAAAGCAACGAAATAATTCCAACTTACAGAATTGGATAATATACCATGTATCTGAAAAAGTGTTTATATCCAATATATAAATAAAACTTCTGTAACTCAATAGCAAAAATAAAAATAGCCTGATTTTAAAATAATTGGTTTTACACCTTTAACAGTATAAGAACCTAGAACTCAGGTTAAATGTTTTTCTCCATGGCTAATGATCTGTCATATGGTGTACTTAGCTGGACAATAATTTGTATTGATTTGACAAAACACTAATCCGGGTGGTGGTGTGAATTTTTTAATAGACATTATTAAAACTGTAACCAGTTGACTCTATGTTAGGTAGATTATCATGGATAACCAGCTTAGCCCTGAATCCAACAGAGCAGATCTGGAGAAGGTAAAACTCCAGGGTGATTAAGCAGCTTCAGCTCTTTCTGAGACTTCCAGCCTGCACTTACTGATGGCCAGCCCTGAGGATATTGGAGGTTTCCAGCCATCCCCCAAAATTGTCATCCCCTACATCGCACAGGAAAGTGGCATGTCCCTCTGCACTTTGTCACACCTGAATATCAGAGAGAAAGAGATTCTCCAAAATCAAATAATATTTATTTGAAAATGAGCATTGTAATGGGAATATGCATGGGCACATTTAGGTGGATAGAGGAAGACAAGTGTTTTAAAGGATAAATGAGGAGGCTTACATGAGCTGTTTTGAGACAACTATCCGGGGGTAGAAGAATCAATAACAAGGGTAGAATAAGTTTAAGGTTGGACAGGGAGTGGCAGGGCAGATATCCCCACAGTATTAATTCTCTTATTGTTGTGGTAGCCTTAGCCTTTGTTCAAGGTAGTTGTGCAGATAATTTGTGTGTGTGTGTGTGTGTGCGTGCATGTGTGTGAGAGTGTCACTCTGTCACTCAGGCTGGAGTGCAGTGGCACAATCTTGGCTCACTGCAACCTCTGCCTCCGGGGTTCAAGCGACTCTCCTGCCTCAGCCTCCCAAGTAGCTGGGACTACAGGCATACACCACCATGCCAGGCTATTTTTTGTTTTTTGTATTTTTTAGTAGAGACGGGGTTTCACCGTCTTGGCCAGACTGGTCTCCAACTCCTGACCTCAGGTGATCTGCCCACCTTGGCCTCCCAAAGTGCTGGGATTACAGGTGTGAGCCACCACGCCCGGCTGTGTAGAGTATTTTTATGGTAGTTCTTGTTATCAAGGATGTGTGCATGAGAACCCTCTATTCATGACCTTCTCGAGCTTCACCTGTAAAGTTTCTAACTCAAGTTGTTCTATTTTGATTCTGACAACTTTCACACCCTCTCCCTCACACCGCTAGTGAAGAAAGTTACTCTGTGAAGGTTTCTGAGAACAGGATTAGCTCCACATCCACATCCCACATTAACCAAACAAGCTTGGCCCCTTCAGTTCCCACTGGCAACTTGCATTTCCAGATAAGTCTCCATGCAACACATTGGAGGGTCCTGAGTGACGAGGAGTGAAGAAAGTCCCACCAGCCTCTCCCGCGTGACTGCAGCAGCCACAGCCTGAGACCCACCTGAGCGCCAGGAAAGGGCTTGAGGCCTGGAATTTTGACCACAGGGAAACATCTTCCTTTTCCAGAAAGCAGGAAAAGCAAACGGAAAAATGAGAACAACGACTGAAAAAGGAAGTAAATGGATTAGGAACAAAAGAAGCACCAGATCAGTGTTGATGCTGATTTGCATATTTAGTGTCAGAAGAAGGATCAGACGTGAAACCTGTGAGGTTCTACATGACACTGACCCTGGCCCAGCCTCTATCGTCTGTGATCAGGATCCGTAAAGACTGTTCCAGTCATGGAGGCTCACTGAGGTCCCTGTCCTGGGTCTGATTGGAGAAGACTCATCAGGAAACCCTGAGCTTACTCAGGGCTCTGATCGTGGTGACCATGTTTGAGGACTTTATATATATATATATATATATATATATATATATATATATATTTTTTTTTTTTTTTTTATTATACTTTAAGTTCTAGTGTACATGTGCACAACGTGCAGGTTTGTTACATATGTATACATGTGCCATGTTGGTGTGCTGCACCCATTAACTCATCATTTACATTAGGTATATCTCCTAACGCTATCCCTCCCCTCTCCCCACACCCCACAACAGGCCCTGGTGTGTGATGTTCCCCTTCCTGTGTCCATGTGTTCTCACTGTTCAATTCCCACCTGTGAGTGAGAACATGTGGTGTTTGGTTTTTTGTCCTTGTGATAGTTTGCTGAGAATGATAGTTTCCAGCTTCATCCATTTCCCTACAAAGGACACGCACTCATCAATTTTTATGACTGCATAGTATTCCATTGTGTATATGTGCCACATTTTCTTAATCCAGTCTATCATTGATGGACTTTTCATCCCTGTAAGCATCAATCTGCATTTTGTGCATGTGAGAATAGCTCTTCATATTAAAATAATCTCTTTCAAATACTTAGCGAAGACATTGTTAGGCAAAGAATTCTAAACTTAGAGAGGTTCCCTGGCGAAACTAAGACGTAGAGAAAGTCCTACATCCTGACAGGAAATCAGCCTCCATCTGCACCTGCCTCCGGGGCTGACTCCGATCAGTGGCTCCTGAGCGCCCCCTGCAGCTGATTCCACCCTGTGTTCCTGCAGGGAGATTTGTGTCTGGGCGCACAATGACCTCCCCTCACTGTGTCTCTTGCACAGTAATACACGGCCGTGTCCTCCACTCTCAGGCTGTTCATTTGCAGGTAGAGTGTGTTCTTTGAGTTGTCTCTGGAGATGGTGAATCTGCCCTTCACAGAGTCTGTGTAGTTTGTGCTACAACCACTACTACTAATGTATGAGACCCACTCCAGACCCTTCCCTGGAGCCTGGTGGATCCAGCTCATGTACCAGCTACCGACGGTGAATCCAGAGGCTGCACCGGAGAGTTTTAGGTACCCCCCAGGCTGGGCCAAGCCTCTCCCAGACTCTACCAGCTGCACCTCACAGTGGACACCTGCAAACACAGAGACACTGGTCAGAAACTCCCACACATATCCAGTGTTTCTCTCACTCATGTTCACTCACACTCAATCTCTTTAGTTCTCCATGAATCACCTTGTAAAATAGCAACAAGGAAAACCCAGCTGAGCTCAAACTCCATGGTGAGTCCTCTGTGTTCAGTGCTGATCACCGAATGGAAAGCCTCGGAATCCCAGTGCTGGGGCTCCTCTCCCAGAGCTGCAGGGTCAGGGCTAGGCTGGTTTTCATCAGCAGAGGGAGGCCCCTATTTCCATGTCCCCCACTATATAGCAAGCTCTGGGGTGGGACATCTGAAGAGAGGGCCGGGTTCCGTGCAGATGAAGTGTCCTGGGGGAGATTGGTAGTAATTCCATCATTCAGGAAAATATAAATTTATATTATGTGATTGTGCCTTGATTAACATTTAGCTCTCATAATCTGATTTTATTTTTACATATTTACACAATATATTTAATGCAGCTTTCAATGTTATATTTTACAGAATATAATTTACATAGAGAATACAGCAGTTGTGCAGTGCATCTAAGTTTACACGTCTAAACAAATTTAGTCCTATTATCTGGGCCTGTGCGCTAAACACTGGAGGAGGCAGCTCCCCTGAGACAACTCCAGGGCAGCGTGGCCCATGCCTAGTGAAGTCTGCAGGATTCCCCATCTGTTATGACAACTTTCTGTAATTTACCCAAATATGCAGAGGGAACCACGGTTCATGTGTGTGTATTTTCAGAAGTTAGTCATGTTTCTTCTGCCAATATCAGTCTTTTTATTGCTCCATTTTAACAAAAATATTCATTTATTTGTTATTGATTTATTCAAGTATAATAAATAAATAGTTAATTCAAATTTATAGTGAATGATTTGAAAAATGTAGACCTATGTTTGCAACAATTCACTCAGCACTTCAATTGTCTTGAATAATTAATCCCTAAATCTTTTCTTATTCCTCTCAAATTTAACTCACATCCTCATTATTCACAAAACCATATTCTCAGAAAAATTTAAATGTTATTCATGTTAATTTTTAATAGTGGCATCTTGTAAAGTTTCTACATATGAATTATATAAAATTTACTCTTAATTCCTTAGCTTCTTTCACTCTGCACAATAACTTGAGAATTTATCCACACTTTTTTATGAGTGAGGCATGCCTTGATTTCAAGCTGCATTATATTCCAGTACATAAATATATGCCAAACTAATTGTTCACCAGTAACAAAAGGTGATTTGTTATCTCAGTTAATGGATTTTATGGAGAAAAGCAGGTACTCGGCAAGGGAATGCAAAAAATGAGTAAACTGTGATACTATCCTGACCTCGAGATCGAGACCATCCTGTGAATGGTGAAACCCCATCTCCACTAAAAATACAAAAAATTCACCGGACGTGGTGGCAGTCGCCTGTAGTCCCAGCTACTCAGGAGACTGAGGCGGGAGAATGGCGTGAACCCAGGAGGCGGGGCTTGCAGTGAGCCGAGATTGCGCCACTGCACTCCAGCCTGGGTGACAGAGTGAGACTCCGTCTCAAAAAAAAAAAAAAAAAGATATTATCCTGACCCCATTAACAACAAACGTACAAAACTGCAAATAAAGAAAAAACATTCAACATATCTGAGTTGATATCATAGAGGAAAAAAACCCCTGAAATCTCAGGAGAGAGGAGCCTGCAGAGAGAACCATATATTAGTGTACCTGAGGCAGATATTACTGGATGGTATTCAAGATAGGAGCAGGCTGACTTGGAAATATTGAGTAAGTTGCTGGAGGATGCATGTGCTCATACTGTTAGACTGTGAAGCTCCTAGTGCTTGCAGGCTTTTCCTACAGAATTATTATTAATTATTCTTTCTGAACTTTATGCTAATGATCAGGCCATGAGACCAAAGTTTATTTTGCAAACAATTCAGACGTATAATGATTACATTCTGACAAAAATCAGAACTGGAGAGAGAAAAATTATGTTTCAAAACATATCATACACTTGTCTTTAAATTCTAATCTCTTCAATTGTTTTAAGTATTTGCCTCCATTTTAGACTAACTCTGCTTATTCCTGTGAACCAACCAATGATCTCTGGCTGCAGCTCAGAAGAAACAAAGGGAGGGGGAATATAGACATCTGCATCAACATTTTAGTTCTGAGCAATTATCCTGCAAATCATGCCAGGTGACTGGAATAAATAGGGTGCCCCTAATCCAGAGTTTTCTTTGTTTGAGAAAATAAGTCCATGGGAGCTACAAAAGCCAAGCCCCATGCACCCAAATCTTAGCAGGCATAACTACAGCCACAGTTATCTGGGCATGTCAGCAGCCTTGGAATTTGTTTTCAAGCTGTCCTCGCCACCTTGTTTGGTTTTGATACATGTCTTCTAATAACCCGGTTTGTCTCTTCTCACCTTCAGGCCATCAAACTCCAAATGGTCATGCTGTGCAGGAAGCATGATGCCAGCATCTGCTCTTGGTGAGGACCTCAGAAAGCTTACAATCATGGAAGAAGGCAAAGGGGCAGCAGACACATTACATAATTAGAGCAGGTACAAGAGAAGAGATGAGGAAAGTCCTAGAGTATTTTAAAGAACTAGATTTCACTTGAAGTAAGTTAGCACAAACTCAATTGTCACCAAGTGTGTTGCATAAAGTCATTCATGACTTCACATACCCAATACCTCTCACCAGACACCACCTTCTGCATTGGCAATTACATTTGTAATGATTCATAAGCAGAGCCATTTCTGGGAGTCATGGGTTTCCTCTGAGAGGTAGCACTGACTTGCACAAAACTCAATTATATTTTGCAGATTCCTTGCACAGCACAGAAATATAGGAACCTTCCACCCAATCCACCCTCCCTCTCTCTTTCACTTAGGGACATGCTTCCATCATATACGATCAGCTTCCCAGCCTCATTCTACTCTCTGTGCACTTTCTCTCAAAGGGGTGGATGTACTTCTTATAAAAATTCAGGGAAACTTCATACCGTCTTGGAGTTTTCTGCTTAGAAAACGAATAATAACACAAATGTTACTGGAAAGGGGTCCCAATTTGGGATGAATCCACAGAGTAAAATGAAAGCAAGTTTATTAGGAAAGTAAAAGAATAAAGAATGGCTACTCCACAGGCACAGCAGCAATATGGGCTGCTGGTTGTCCATTTTCATGGTTATTTCTTGATTATATGTTAAACAAGGGATGGATTATTCATGAATCCCCCAGAAGTTACCAAAGCTGAGTATTTCTCCCCTTTTTTAGACCAACTAGGGAAACTTCCTGATGTTGCCATGGCATTTGTAAACTGTCATGGCGCTGGGGGGAGTGTCTTTTAGCATATTATTATAATTAGCATAAAATTAGCAGTGAGGACAAACAGAGGTCACTTTTGTCACTGTCTTGGTTTTGGCGGGCTTTGGCCGCATCTTTACTGTAAACTTCATCAGCAAGGTCTTTATGACCTGGATGTTGTGCAGACCTCCTTTCTCATCCTGTGACTAAGAACGCCTTAGCTTACTGGTAATGTAGCCCAGCAGGTCTCAGTCTTATTTTTCTTAGCCTTTATTCAAGATGAAGTTGTTCTGGTTCCAAAGCCTCTGACACAAATAATGTAGTGAAATATTTATAATATGAACATCATTATATTGCCAAATATCATAATATTGCCAAAATAAAATATCGTAATGGCAACAATCAATTTTATTTGTCACCTTGACTAGACCACTGTCTCATCTACTAAATCACACACTAACCTAGGTGTTGCTCCCATGGCATAATACAGGCATTAGTAGAGCCTGCCATTATTTTTTCCTAAGTCACGAAGATTGTTCTAAATAATCGAGGTGGGGCTGATTCAATCAGAGCATAACAGAAGACGATGGGACTCCAAGCTGTACGGCAGATGCAGGTCTTCCCAGGAATTCCAGCCTGTCTTTCCTGAAGGCCAGCAGTATTGATCTTAGGCTGCCTAGCCAGACCCTACAATTACTACTATCCAGAGCTCACAGCACGATGGAGTGTCCATCATCAGCTCTCCTCAAAGTCACAGGTGACAGTCCAAACTCTGTGACAGTGTGAAAAGCATAAGATCAGCTCTACATCAATATCCCATTGGAGAAAACTAGGATTATTCCCTTTGTGATTAAGGTCCGTTTTGTTTTCCAAACATCTCCGTTGACAGAAGACAGCAGGAGAGTCCAGGCAAGGGTGAGTGAGAAAGTCCCCTCAGACTACCCAGGTCCTGCAGACCTGAGCCCTGGGATTTTGACTACAGATAACACATACTCAGTTTTCAGGGCAGAGAAGAAGAAAGGGAATTGTGAGAATCAAGTCTACAGGGAAGGAAAATGGATTAGCAGAAAGAGGGTCAACTGAATCAGTCTGAGTCAGACGTGCCCAGTTTTACAAGACGAGGGGGGATAGCTGTGAAAACCATGTGGTTTTAAGGACCCTGACCCTGGGTGAGCCTCTCTCTCAGCTCCTATCAGAACTCAAAGCCTGTTCTAATCAGAGATTCCCATGGAGGTCTCTGCCCTGAGTCTAACTGGAAAACACTCTCCAGGTTCCCCTGAGCATCCTCAGGACTTTCATCCTGTTGACCACAAAATAATTATTTCTGCCCCCAAAGTGACACTGTGGGTTCTGTGGAGGTGAGGATGTGTCCTACTGTAAACAAACAAACAAACAAACAAACAAAAAAACTGAAACAAAAAGGAAGAAAAGGTTTGCATTTAGAGACATCAAATGTTAGTACAGAATTGAAAACTCTTAGCAGCACCTGCACCTGCCCTGGAGGGCCCTATTTGCATGTCTCCTACTATATAACAAGATCTAGGGTGGGACCCTTGAGGAGTAGGCTGTACCCAGATAAGGCAATGGTGCCCTGCAGAAGTTTGCTGAGAATGATGGTATTTGGAAAATACGCTGTCTTATGAAATTGTGCTGTGATAAACACTTTGCCAGGATCACCCTATTTCATTTTTAAATATTCGTGTAAGCTATGTTCTGTAGGAGTCAATATTTTCTCATTTGTGGATGCAGAAGTAAACCCACATGTGAAGGGGGCTCTGCGTACATCTAGGAGCTCATGTCTGGGATGAGTGAACCCCAGTAACTCGCCCTGTGTTCCTCATCACAGGTCCTGATTGCTCCCTAAACCAACTCCAGGACAAAGCTGGATGTGTCTAGTGTTTTTATTAGAACCCGCTTTCCGTAATAAGAGCACATGTGGTTTTGCTGCACTCCAGCACTCGCCTGAAAATATGGAGAGAACTAGGGTCCAGACACATTAATTTTCAGGTACTTCTGACATTTAACTTATTTTTTCTATCTTTCTTGTCAAAGTTTTACTCCTTCCTTGTCTAAGTTTCTGTTTGTTTGCTTGTAATACATTTTATGAGGCTTAATTGAAAGGTAATATACTTCACACATTTAAAATGTACAATTAATAAACATGACGTAACTCTCATCATTATCAAGAAAGTGGACTAGTGAATTCTTCTCAACATTTCCTCCTGTTCTGCTATATTCCTCCTCCTCTCCCCTTCCCTTCTTCTACCATTTCCCCAGGCAAGTACTGATCTTCATTATATTACTTTAGATGCATTTTTATCAAAATTTATAAAAATGAAATAACAGAGTATATATTTTTATTTGGCTTATTTTACTCAACATAAATACTTAGATTTTTTACCTTCTTGTTCTGTGTATCAGGCATTAATTTATTATAAATGATGGATAGTATTCCACTGAACACATTTACCGTAATTTGTTATTCTGTTGAACAGCTTAACAATATTTGCTTTCTTTTATTACTCTGGGTCTTACTAAAAAATCTTCTGCACAGCTTGGAAATGGACATAGATGAGTAATATATTTTACTTATTTTTTTCAACAACAATATCAACAATAACACATAAAGAAGCTGGAATTTTGCAATTTTTTTTGAGACTGAGTCTCACTCTGTCTCCCAGGCTGGAGTACAATGGCACGACTTGCAAACTCTGCCTCCTGGGTTCAAGTGATTCTCCAGTCTCAGCCTCCTTAGTAGCTGGGATTACAGGTTCCCGCCACCATGCTTGGCTAATATTTTTGTATTTTTAGTAGAGAAAGGTTTTACCATGTTGGCCAGGCTGGTCTCAAACTCATGACCTCAGGTGATCCACTCACCTCGGCCTCCCAAAGCTTTGGGATTACAGGTGTGAACCACTGCAACTGGCCAATTTATTCTTATAAAACTTTAGATACTTGAAGTTTTAAGGTAAACATCAAATGTGAAATCTAGGGACAGGCAAGTTTTTGTTGAGAATAACAAAGCTGGGGTATGAGTTGAACTGAGGCAGCATATGTCATAAAATGTAGGCTGTTATAAGATAAAAACACACTTATATATTGGATTGCTTTGAAGTCAAGTGTGGTAAATGTGTTGTAGTGTGAATTTCCAAGAGACCACATACTGAAGAGCTTTCCTATCCTGTTGAATGCCTTTTCCCCAGAATGGGGACAGTCACAAAAATCTTTCAGTCCCAATGTGTCTGTCTAGGAGAGAAAAAGTGCCCACACTTCTGAAAAGCATTCAGATCCACCTTCTGTATCCCCATTGGAGAATTAAGAAATTACTCTGCAGGGAAAGCCACTAAAACCAGTATCATAGAGGCACCAGGGCAACCTCTTAGGAACTGAGATGGGAAAAGAGGTCCTCTTCCAAGTTCCATTGAGAACTACCTCCCCTCTCTTTCTTATTTAATCACAGCCTTAATCTGCAGTTCAAGTCAGCAAATCTGCAAGGTGATAACACCAAAAGAGAACATTGGAGCTGTGGGAGGGAACAACTGGGGAAAACAAGAGGACTCCACAGCAGGGAAAAGAGCAAGAACACACAGACCAACATCTCATTTGGAGGAAGTTCAGAAACATTGGAAAGGTCACACCCAGACTCATGTTCACAATATGAACCCAGGGAAGGTCAGATAATCTCCCTTTATTCTATTGCTTTCCACCAATTTCAGAATTTTCAGTTAAATAACATTTTAATCCACCTGAGGGAGCTGAACATGATTCTCTGGAGGAGGGAACAGGTGAAGAGACAAAGCCAAGCAGGAAAGAAAAACAAGGTATCACTGGAGGATCTGAAGTCTCTGGTGGACACAGAAGAACAGACTTCAACTATGAAGTCCACTGCAAAAGTAAATGTCAAATGTAGCTTTGAGAAGATTCACAGACACTTCCACAATAAAGGCCTGGCAAAGGTAAAGTATGATCAAATACAGGCAGAAAATGCATAAAATGAAATAATAGGCCGGGCGCAGTGGCTCACGTCTGTAATCCCAGCACACTGGGAGGCCGAGGCGGGTGGATCACGAGGTCAGGAGATTGAGACCATCTTGGCTAACATGGTGAAACCCCGTCTCTACTAAAAATACAACAACTTAGCTGGGCATGGTGGCAGGCACCTGTAGTCCCAGCTACTCGGGAGGCTGCGGCAGGAGAATGGCGTGAACCTGGGATGCGGAGCTTGCAGTGAGCTGAGATCGCACCACTGCACTCCAGCCTGGGCGACAGAGCGAGACTCCGTTTCAAAAAAAAAAAAAAAGAAAGAAATAATAAACCAATACCAACTGTCCCTCCCAACATGTGTGACTATCCACAATTATTACATAAATTAATGAGAAATATCAAAGTCATAATAAAAAAGATCAGCATGAGATTTGTAAATGATACAGATATTATAACTATCTAATTAAACAAGATATGTAAAGTAACTCTAATTCATATGCAACAATCTCTTGAAGCAACTGTGGACATAATGCAGGACTAAATAGGTAACTGAAATATGAAAATACTAAGAAGAAATCAAATGGAAACGCATAAGAAATCAAAAGCAATGCAGTATAAACATTGATCAAGCTTTGGGCACACCCCTCAGTAGAGCTGGCTCAGCTTTTAAATGAAACCATGTGCGTAAAATGTCACTAGAAATTTCACAAAGTAAATTGCAAAGAAAAGGAAGTGAAGAAAGAAATTAAACATTAATATCAAAATTATAGTATATTTATATTTTAAATCTGAGGAGAAATTATAAATACAGGGAAAGTAATTGAAAAAATAATGGCTAAGAATTTTCCCCATTTTGTGAAAGACACTGAAGTCCAGATCCTAGAATCACAGAGAACCCCAAGCAGAGTAAACACAAACAGACACAGACACACACCACACATCCACCGTGGACACAGTGGTGCACAAGAAAAAGCTCACACATCACACACACATTTCCTCAACTTTATTATTTTTACTTAGCTGCTTTAAAATTATTTACATTTATAGTAATAAGTACTAGTCTAAAATTAAAACATATTATTCTATGCATAATTCTGTCCACCGTGGACACAGTGGTGCACAAGAAAAAGCTCACACATCACACACACATTTCCTCAACTTTATTATTTTTACTTAGCTGCTTTAAAATTATTTACATTTATAGTAATAAGTACTAGTCTAAAATTAAAACATATTATTCTATGCATAATTCTGTCTATGCTTACCATGATCAAATACACAGTTTGGTGCAAATGAATGTAACTACATTGTTAGTTAATTCACTATTTCAAAGAAAAATGGTATTTATTCCTGTCTCTGTGTTGAATCATTTGTAATGTACACAAATATAATTCTTTGTAATTAAAGGATTTTTTAAAGTTGGCACATAATAACTGTTTATACTTATGGAGTACATTGTGACATTTCAATACATGTGTGCCGTGAGGTATGACCAAAATCAGAACAGTGAGCAAATTAATCAGCTCAGACACTAACATTAACTTGTTAGTAGCATACAAACTTCTCTCTTCTGGTTACTTGTAAACAGAAAATGTACAATATATTGTTAACTGTAGTCACCCTACTGCACTGTAGGACACTACAGCACATCCCTCCTGTCTACTTGTAATTGTGCATTGTTAACAAACCTCTTCTTATCTCTCAGTCTCCCCCCATTCCCAGCCTCTCATAACCACTACTCTACTATTTACTTCTGGAAGATCAACTTTTTAAAAATTTCCATAGAACACTGAGAAATGCCGTATTTATTTGTCTGTGTCTGGCTTGTTTCACTCAACAAAATGGTGTCCAGTTCCATGCATGTGGCTTCAAGTGACAGAATTTCATTGATAAATCTGAATAATATTCCATTGTGTAAATATGCCACATTTTATTTATCCATTCAACTGTTGATGGACGCATACGTTGATTTCATATCTTAGCTATTGTGATTAGTGCTGCAGTAAACATGGGTGTATATGTATCTCTTCAATATTAGTTTTTTCTTTTAATTATTTACATAGATATATACTCAGCAGTTGGATTGCTGGATTATATGGTAGTTCCATTTTTTTTCCCTTGATGGCTGTACTAATTCACATTTCCTCCAGTGGTCTATAGGAGTTTTCCTTTCTAGGCATCCTGGCCAGCTTTTGATATTTATTTATTTATTTACTTGTCTTTCAGACAACAGCCTTTCTAGCAGAGATGAAGGGTGAAAAGACACCTCATTGTGAATTCGCATTTTCCTGAATATTAGTGATTTCTAGCAATATGTGTATGTATATACTCATATAGCTATCTATCTATCTATGTATGATCTATTGCCCTTCACATGTCTCTTTTTTTTTTTTTTTTTTTTGACGGGAGTCTTGCTCTGTCACCCGGGCTGCAGTGCAAAGACGCAATCTCGGCTCACTTCTACCACCGCCTCCCGGGTTCAAGCGATTCTCCTGCCTCAGCCTCCCAAGTAGCTGGGAACACAGTCGCCCACCACCACGTCCAGCTAATTTTTTGTAATTTCTTTTTTTTCTCTTTCTTTTTTTTTTTTTTTTTTTTTTTTTTTGAGACGGAGTCTCGCTCTGTCACCCAGGCTGGAGTGCAGTGGCGCCATCTCCACTCACTGCAAACTCCGCCTCCCGGGTTCGCGCCATTTTCCTGCCTCAGCCTCCCGAGTAGCTGGGACTACAGGCGCTGCCACCACGCCTGGGTAATTTTTGTATTTTTAGTAGAGACGGGGTTTCTCTATGTTGGTCAGGCTGGTGTCAAACTCCCCACCTCAGGTGATCCGCCCCGCTCGGCCTCCCAAAGTGCTGGGACGACAGGCGTGAGCCACCGCGCCCAGGTCTGTCCAGGCTGTTTTGGTCCTTCAGAGGAGAATTGCAGAGTCGTCTCATCCCCTGCTCCCACCAATTTTCATATCTGTGTGTGACCCTTGAGAATGTCCTTGCCATGTCTCTACATAATTGGAGTCAAATGCGGCATGAAGCTGACATGCTGGGTGTGTCAGTGTAGAACTGGGTGAAGAAACTGCCTGCATACATGAACTGTTGCATTATCGGCCTGGAGCCTCTGACGTCCAGGCTTTGCATTTTATCAGTGATTTTCTGTGTTGGTTAGTCAGTTCAAATGTTATTTTTAACTTTCTACTGAAATAGCCTCACATAATCATCTAGAGGCATAAAGATTAAAAAATAACTTATTTGGAAATTAACCCAGGTTCCAGGTGAGGTCATAGTTAGTTTGTGGTGATAGGGAGACAGGGAGAAGCATGGCTGGAAACTATGACCGTGCTCATAAATGCTTCATGTTAGTAGGGAAGACCCTGTACACCCAAGAGGTTTAGACACTGCCACTGAGAACCTCAGCCTAATATAATTTTGTGAATCACGCCTCAATAATAAAACTCTAGGTTTTTGACTAAAATTGCTGTTACTAATGTGTTTCCTTAGAATACAGTCTTCTACCTGATGTAAAATCAGCCCAGATGGCAGAAGTGATTGCATTTATTAGAAATTCCAATTTGTCAAACCAGGAAATAAACATGTTTTAGAGCAGTGCATGGCTCTGGGATGCTTTGTAAACAATAGAGCATCTCACATATTCTGGAACAGCCCCCCAACATGGGCAAGGTAGGGAGTTCTTAGAAGCACTCCTTTATCTCAGATTCCTGGCAAATATAAAGGTGGAATTCAATGCAAAAAGAGGTAAGTAACACTGAAGCTAAGAAAACTGCCACACCAGGTTTTATCCTCAGAAGAGAAAACTGCTGAGAGAGTCACAGATGTTATTTAAAAATATCAATGGTTAGCCCCTGGTTTTAAATAAAAATGAATGAAAAATATCTAGTTATCGACTTTGCTTAGATAATTTGTGCCAGATTATTACAAATGAATTTTTTTATTTCAACTCTACAATTTATAGACAAATTGGTTATCCAATTAAATAAACACCTTGAGGAATCAGCAGAGGTTAATTATTGATGAGGTGTGACAAGCTAGCCACAAAATCCTGGGAGAATCCTTACATTGGGACCTAGACAGAATTGAGCCACAGGGCCCTTTGGACATATTTAGGTAAACTTTCCTCAGTTCCCACCCTTAAGGGGATGTGAATATATTTTATTTATCATCTATCTGTGATCTCTGTGTCTTGAAATAATTCTTTGACAAAAGGCTACAGCCCTTTCAGTTGATTAAAAGCTTCTGCATTTTGTGTTTTTAGCCTGTGACCTGCCAGGTTTTGCATGAACTGAGTGAAGCACACCCATGAAAGGAACTATTATAAAATGACTCTGTAAGACACGGCTGATACTAAAGTACGACACTGTTATAACCTCCTACAATCTTCCACATAAGTTTATGGGTATGCACATGCAGAAGAAAATAAATGGACCAGCTGGACACGGTGTCTCATGCCTGTAATCTCAGCACTTTGGGAGGCTGAGGCAGGCGGTTCATGTTGTCAGGAGTTTGAGACCAGCCTGACCAACATGTTGAAACCCTGTCTCTACTAATGTATACTTATATCAAAATTGTCACAATATTAAGGAACCCTTGAACTCCCTTGGCCACATGTACTCCTACTAGCACTGTGGCATTATGGTCCTCTGCCTTAAGGATGAATCTGTTATTGCCTCATGACTTGATTGCTGGAAAAAATACATTTAGAGATTTTACCCCCAATACTCCTTTGCCATACTGTATTTGGATGAGGCAGAACTCTCAAAGAGATTCATGTATTATGCTCACTCCTATCACCAACAGATTAAAGTTGCCATTCCAGTATGTCTTTTTAACAACAGCCTCTTATAACCTTTAGCCAGGAAAATTTATATATTGGAAAAAAAATTAGAGAAAAACTTTCCTTGAAACACTGGAAGGAATCTTATTAAATATTTTTATCATCACAGAAGTAAAACTCCATGGAGTCAATCCTTGGGATTTTTTTTTTACAACTCAATAAGGAATTAAAAATTCCACACAATTGGAACACTACCCCCATAGAGGGGATTTGTACCTACTTAATAAATAGACCAGCCTTTACTAAAAGGTGCTCTCCTATGGGAACCCCAAACTTAACAGATCTCTGAAACCTGCTGAAGTCTCAATGCACTTTGTCTCTAGATAACCATAAATGCAAAGGCAAATTTTGTGTTTTTGCATGAGTGATCTGGACACACCCTTGGCATTTTAACTGAATTTCATGGAAACATGATTACTTCCTGGGAGCTCATGTTTAATGGCATCCAAATATTCATCACCCTTGTGATGTGGTGGCAATTAGGTGCCTCGGAGAAATATGCTGATGCTTCAAGTGAACAAGTTCTAGACTCCTCCCTTGACTTCATGGTTCCTCACTCAGTACAGATGTGTCTGTGACCAAAACCCAACACTGATATCCAGCAGTTTCTCCTCTTGTGAAATTTATTTTTTTCTTTGTTTGCCTGACTTTCCCTCATTCTCTCTCTTGCCTTCTCATTATGATTTCTGCTGTACCATTCTGAAACCTGCCAAGAGTATGCATCTTGAATCATGCCAATTTCCAGCCTCAAAAAGAAAAAAGGTGCAAACTCATAATTTTCTTAACAAGGTTAGAAAACTTCCTACATTTCCACCAGATTCATTAGAGACTCCCAATGAGAATCATGAGGAAACATTATTTGGTTTTGGATCATACCTCAAAACTGAAACTGCTTTTTATAATGGTTATTCCATTTGTATTTCCACTATTGTGCAAAGTAGTACGAAGACTCCGAAATAAAAGAAAAATAGAAATACCTGATGATGTGGCAAATCCTCTTCTGGGTATGTTCTAAAGAAGATAAAATCACCACCTCATAAAGGCATGTGCACTCCATGTTCTTTGCAGCTCTATTCACAATAGCCCAGATATGAAAGCACCTCAGGGTCTGCAGGTGGACAAATGGATAAAAAAAATATGATCTAGGTATGCAATAGAATATTATTCAGCCATCAATGTTGATATCTTGTCATTTGCAACAATATGAATGGAAGTGGAAGCCCTAATGTTAAGTTAAATAAACCAAGCACAGAAAGACAAATACTGCATCTTCTTACTTTTATGTCAAAACTAAAAAATTGGATTTCCTGAAGGCAGAGAGTAGATTGGTTTTTACCAGAAGCCTGGATGGATACAAGAGAGAAGAGAATAAAGAGAGGTTGATTACTGAATACAGATATATAGTTATATAGAAGAAATAAAATCTAAATATTTCATAGATGAGTAAGGTGACTATAGTTAACCATAATCTAATGTACACATTAAAATAGCTAGAAGAGTTGTTCAAATGTGCCTAGCATAAAGAAAATATACATGTTTAATGTGATAGATATACCAATCAGATATACCAATCCTGATCTGCTCTTTACACATTTATAAATGTATCAATATATTACATGTTCCCATAAAATATGTATATCTATTATATGCCAATAAAATAAATAAATAATCTCCATGGCCTGTTTTTACAAAAATATTAAAAAGTTCTCCAGTTATATCAAATACAAAGGGCTTTAAATAGCCAAAGTAATTTTGGGCAAAATTTAACAAAGCTGAATATATCATATTCTATAATTTCAAAATCAAATCAATATAAATCAAAACAGTATAATGCTGACATGTAAACAGACATAGAATCCAATGGAACATTATAGACAACCTGGGAATCAACCCATTCCTTCCCAATAAACTGATCTTTGACAAATTGCCAAGGACAGACAATAGAGAGAGGAGAGTCTCTTCAAGAAGTGGTGTGAAAACTGGGCATCCATATGCAGAAGAAAAAAAATGAACCTTACCTCACATGATACACAGAAATCAGCTAAAAATGGATTCAAGACTTAAACAAATACCTGAATATGTGGTACAAAGTTATCCATGTATGGTTTGGAACAAAATGTAAATTAGTACAGCCATTATGAAAAACGACATGGAGATTACTCAGTGAATTGAACATAGAGTATACCCACTTCTGAGCATACATCTAGAGAAAATAAAGTGAGTGTGTCAACTATATGTTCATTGTGAGATTATTCCTAATAGCCTAGACATGGGAAAGAAGTCCATATCCATCTATGAATGAACAGATAAAATGTGGCTTATACCTACATAAAAGTGGAATTATTCAGCCTTTAAAAACAAGGAAATTCTTACATTTGCAACAACACATAGAGAACATTATTCTAAGTGGAATAAGCCAGACGAAGAAAGACAAATGTTGCGTGATCTCATTTATGTGTAGAATCATCAATCTATATATTTTTCCTTCATCGGTATTGTGTTGTCTTGATTATTGATGCTTTGCAGTAAAGTTTGGAGAATGGGGGTGTGAATTATCCTAATATGTTTTCTTTTTTCAAGATTATTTTGGCTATTTTGAGTCCCTGACAATTCCATGTGTATTTTAGAATCAGCTTGTCAGTTTCTAGACAGAAGTCTGTTGGGATACTTGCAGGGATGTCATCAGATCTGTAGTTCAAATTGTAAAGTACTACAATATTAAGTCTTCCAATTCATGGGTGTAAGATATTTGCTAATTATTTAGATCTTCTTTAGACAATAATTTTTAATTTTCAGAGTAAAATATTGTATCACACTTTCCAAATTAATTATTATTTCTTTTTTTGATGCTATTGTAAATTGAAGTGTTTCTTAATTTCATTTTGGGGTTTTCATTGCAGATGTGTGCAATTGATTTTTGTATATTTATCTTGTATGCTGTAATATTGCTGAAATAATTTACTAGTTCTATCATTCAGTGGATTCCTTAAAATTTTCTATATACAAGAATGTTATTTGCAAATAAAGTTATATTTCCTCCTGTTCAATATGGGTGACTCTTATTTCTTTACTTGCCGATTTGCCGTGCATAAAATCTTTAGCACAGTGTTGACTAGAAGAGGTCAAAGTATATATCTTATTCTTATCTCTGACCATAGCGGGAAATTATCCTTTCTTTCACCACTAAGTTGAATGTTTGCTGTTGGCTTTTCACAGGTGCCATGTATCTGGTGTAGAAAGTTCTCTATTCCTGGTTCATTGAGTTTTTATTTTTATTTTTAATCATTAAAGCATTTGGATTTTGTTAAATGTCTTTTCTGAATCTATTGAGATGATCATGCGATTCTTGTTTCTTATTCTATGGATAAGATGTATTACCTTAACGGATTTTGGGCTGTTAAACTAACCTGGGATTACTAGTATAAATTTCACTTTGTCATAGTGTATAATTCTTTTATATGTTGCTAGATTTGATTTGTTAGTATTTTTTAAGGGATTTTGCATTTATACTTATAGTAGTTTTATTTTTCTATGCTATTTGGACTAACTTTTGTATCAAGGTAACACTGGCCCCACAGAATAAATTGGGAAGTGAATATTTCTCTTTTTAAAAAAAGTCAAGAATTAATATCAATTATGATACTAACAAATATTATAAATTATTAATTTCTCTAATTTTTATTTTCTTCCTTCTGCTTGCTTTAGGTTTAGTTTGCTATTTTTTCCAGTGCCTTAATGTGGAAGGTCATCTTATCTCATCCTTTCCTTTGTCTTTTCATTATCTAAATAGTGTCTTTTTAGCATCAGGTGAGCTCCCCAGGTTGGTAGTACGCCATGTTTATTGCTGTACAATGACAGGTAATATGTCCTGAAGACAATGGAAACTTAACATTCAAAATCCTCCTAGATTCCACCTTATATGATATGTCTCTTCCATTGATTGGTCCTAATTTCTACCCTTTCTCTATTATAAACCATGAGTACAATAGCATTCAATGAGTTCTGTGTCTTTCTAGTAAATTCTTGAAACTGAGGGTATTCTGGGGAAACCCCTGAACTGGCAGTTGGTGTCAGAAGTGAGAATAGTCTTACGTGGCCTCTTCCTTTGAACTTGGCAGCTGGACCCAAACTCCACACAATTTGGGCCAGAAGTCTCGTGTTGACTTTGCAGCCTAAATTATCTTGTAGTTTGTCTAACCCTCAATAAATTTGCTTTCATCAAATATTGTATTTGTGACCCCAAAATTACCATCATGTTTTTTTTTTCTCCGAATAACTAACATTGGGAGAAAGAGTCAGCTGAATCTGTAACTCAACAGAAACAAGTGATCCATATACCATATAAGTGGCCATTTCATTTTGCCTTCTTCCACCAAATCTTAGCAACCTCAACCATTGCCATGAGCCACTGTAGGCCTACCGGCTACAAACAAACAAGTATCTTTTAAAAACCCTTCATACTGCCATTTGATAAATTTCCCAGCAAAGAGATGCCTACTTTAACTCTATGCAAGTGGCTCATATTCGCAAAGTCTGGAGATATTATTCATGTAGTGTGAGAAAATCATCCCAGCGATGCCAGCACATTCTCCTTCCCATGATCTGCTTAGTTTGCAAACATATTCAGGCCATGGGTGAGAGATTTGTATTTCACAGTACAACAATTTTATGGAGGGCATTGAAACTTAGATTGAGCATTTTAGTAGAGTCACACATCACTGAATGATAGGGATACGTTCTAAGAGATGCATCCATAGGCAATTTCATCATTTTGCAAACATCACAGAGAATATTACAAACACCTAGATTGTACAGCCTACCACGTCTAGGTTAAATGGTATAGCCTCTCTCTCCTAGGCTACAAACCTGTGTACTACATTACTGTACTGAATACTGCAGGCAATAAGAACACAGTGGTAAGAGTTTATGTATCTAAACATACTTAAACATAGAAAAGTATGTAAAAATATGTATTATAATCTCATGGGACCACTTTTGTATATGTAATCCATCTTTGACTGAAATGTTATTATGCATGACATGACTCTATGACAAAAATAAAATAATACATTGTAAAAAATGTACACATGTATCCAACATATTAATAGTATAAAAATAATTTATTCAGTGTAAGAATTTGTAATGATCACAAAATGTTCACAGCTTATATTTTAGTACAGTTTCAAATGCCTAGTTTAATTACTATTTATTTCTTTGTGTATTTTAAACATGTATATAATAAATATTTTTCAGGTTCAACAATATATATCAATCCTACTGGCTCTTATAATAATTAGTTAAAACCAATTAGTAAATTCATGTATATATATATATACACACACGTGTATCAGTGAGTGTGTGCATGTTTGTGTGTGAAAATGTAATTGTATGTGTGTGTAAATGTAATTGGATGCATCCTAATATTTACCCTTACCTACAAGATTTCCAAGATTCATTTATTATCTTTAGATGATGTGCATTTAAAGATTTACCAAATAAAACTCTAATCATGGAAAATATCAGATGTTATTAAATTCACCTTGTGGACATAATTGTTTCTTTAAATTTGTTTCTTGCAAAACTTGCAGTAATGCTCATGCACAAAATAATTTTCTAAATAAAGAAACATTTTCTCAGTCATTAATTCTTAATAATTTCTCCCCAATAATTAATGTGAATTCTTAATTATAGAATAATGTTGCCCTTCAGAGTTCTGAAACTTTTGCATGTTGTATACATTTCACTAACTAGAACAACTTCTGAAATACTGGCATTAATTAATGTCACTCAGCAATTATTGATTTCAAAGAAATTAAATACCATTCATATTGTGAATCACAAGGGTACTTTGACATCTAATTTAATCAAGCTCTTTGTATCATCATCTACACTTTAATTACTTAACAAACATTTCTCTGTGTGAAAAAGAATGAGGAGGTTATTGTGCTTTTTTAAGATGCAACTCCCTATAAGGGACAAAGAGAAAATGAATGAGCAATAGAGATGTGACAGGCATGGAAAAAGACAATACATTTATAAAACAAATAGGGCCACAGATGATGATAATGGGGATCAAATCTTGAGATACTGACTCAGTTTATAAACGCAATGTATAATAGAGCAAATCATTTGTTAATTTTTTTACAAAATGGAATTTAATTTAATTAAGATTGTTTTAAACAAGGCAGGTCATCTTAAAATAAAATAGTGGAATAAAGTGATAAAACCAATGTAAAAATCATAAACATTTTATTAAAAACTTTGTCATGTAATTTAATATTTTTATTTAAAATCACCCAAATCAAAATAATTATATCTTCATTAACAAATAATCATCAGAAGTTAACTAATTTTTACTTTATAAAACTAGGTTTAAAAATTATTAACTATATTTTTAATCATATATGCTTATATATAACATAGACATAGGATATATATTTACATGTTCACAATATTATATTGTAATTGTTGCTATGGATGTGGTTTTTCAATAGAATTAATAAGTACTTTTAAAAATTTTCAATTTCAATGATATATATGTTTGACTTTTCTTTGACAAAGCATACATATATTGATAGGTAATAATATGAAAATCTTCTAAAGACATTACAGGAACATGAAAATGTAATTAAATCCTCACTAATTTGTAATGTTTTATGTAAGTGGAACACATTTCACTGAAAATTGCTTTTATATAATACTCAAACGAGACTAAAAACATATTAACTAGCGGAGTAAGTCTCCAAATTGATAATCTGAACTATATAAGAGGAGAAACTTCAGGCACTAAAATATTTGAAATGCTACAAAATATTTATATAAACTATTATTTAACAATTTCTGTTTGTAGAGTGCTATACAGTAATCAATATAAATCACATCTCAAGTCTTTCTATAGCTTTGACCACATTTACCTCCTAATTTTAATTATTAATATGTTGGAGCAGTGCATACAACTAGATTCCGATCTTCCTTTTTAATAAGTAAAAATGTGTCCTTTGAGACAGCATTAAAGAAAGAGCACCTTGTATAAATTCAATGCCAAGAGACAAGATATTCTTGATTCTGAAGTCTTGTTCTTTTATACAGCACTGTAATTAATAAGAAAAAGAAAAGCAGGACATAGATGTGGAGTCTATTTTAATCAAAAATTGTCTATAGATTTTGATGATAAAATTTAAAAATCTACTATATTTAGTTAGTTACAAAAAACTAGGTTGTGGGAACATATTTGGTCAATAAAACACCCCTACCAAATGCTGACAAGAAAAAAAGTTAGGTACCATGTTTCTTTTCTGCAGATGGCCTGAGATGGGTTAGTTTGAAAGAATGCTTCCAAACCTGAGGTGACCCCTGAGAACAGCATAATCCACTGCTGTCTCCTACATTCAGTTTCTCAGTTTGTGCTCTTTTAATTTTGGGGGTAGGGAAGGGAGTCCTTTCAACCGATCTTCAGCATGATGGCAGAGCCAAGGAGTGTGGACAGGTGGCACAGTGTCTGACTTTGTTCCAGCAGCCACTTGGGCTTTCTCTGGGTCTTCTCTGCCCTAGGGATAGCACCACTATTGAAAACATGTCTTTGTGACATTCTCTATGCCAGGAACTCCCAACACATTTTCCTTGACACTGATGAAATGAATAAAAATAAACCAAGAGGTGTGCTGTTTGTTTCTGTTTCCTCCTTTCTGCAGCCCTTCTTGATCATCTAGTATTTTTAAATACATTGTCGATCACCAAAAGGAGCATAAGGGGTATATTGATTTGTAGCAGGTGTATTAATAGCCCAGCCCCTTTTCCTCACCTGTAGCTGCTGGGAAGAAAATCATTCTTAACACTCTACAAGGCCTCATCTCCAGAATTTGCACCTGTTTCTAGCTGAGGACTTTCTCTAGCAGCACGGGAGCTTGTTACTGCGCATGAAGTGGGAAGAAAAGGTGAGGGTAACTAAGAAGAATCTCCCTGGATTCAGTGATGTAATTCTGAGGCATGTTCCACATAGCTTCCCAGAGAATTAAGCCCAGATATCTAACACAGGAACTTGCCTCTTAACACGTGTGGAATTGGCTTTTCTATCTTTCCTGTTTTATTTTGTTCTTTCTTGTCTCACTTTCGCTGTGTCCTCACTCCTGCTTTAAGAATACCCAAACAAATACATTCATTTATTTTTTTAGACTCTCAGAACACAGTTGATAGTTGAACTTGTAATCTATGATAATCAACTTGGATGCTATACTGACAGGAAGATGGTGAACTCACAATGTCTAATTAAGATAAAATTTAAAAATATATTGATTCATGTCCAAAGATTTAAAAAACCTAAGCGGCAGTGTCACAATTTCTTTTTTTTAGTTTACAAGGTTTCTTAAACGCCTACAATTATTTTAAAGGAAGCCTTGTGTCTAGGAAAAATCGAGACATATGGAATAAATTACTAACCCATTTCTCCTTGAAATCCATTAGATGCTTGATGATTTTTCACATATATTTCTGAATTGAAAAGCTAGTTGCGAATTATTTTTATAAGCATATCCTTATGTAATATTTTGTTTTTAACAGTGAATTGAAGGTTTAAAGTATTCTATCCAGAGAATAAAAAGCAATTATTTCACAAGGAGAACATGTATATATTGACACGACATTTTAAAATCTATATTTCTGAGTCAATTAGAATATGTTTATATCAGTCTGTCTACAGTTTTACACCTGTCAAAATGTACTTGAACTACAACAAGTACCTTGAACAATTTTGAAATTTATTATTCCTCTGAAACTGATTAAAAGAATTATGGTATAGTGAAATTCTGATTGGTATAATTTGGGAGAGGAATTATTCCTTGGAGATCAACCTCTGCCAAGATAGTTTATAATGACATTGAGACTTTTTGATTTACAAAATTTGTTATATAAAAAATACTAAGACGATGACAGGTAATACACAGACTTTAATTAAAATCGTACTAAAATTAAATGTCTAAATAAATTAGAGGGGTACATGGTACATCTAATTGTATGTTTACATATTTTATTTGTGCATTTTATTCCTAGGGTTGCTTTTGCTTTCGTTTGTAAAACGTTCTTATTTTTATGATAATGTAGTATATACTAAATAAAGAAAAATCAGGAAATAGAAAATGAAGAAGAAAACATTAGCTATTATCAACCAAATAAAAATTGTGCAATCTCTAAGCACACGAACTATGTATTATTTGTACAGCATGTACAATGTTTGTGCTTCACAGGGTGAGGTAGAGACTGCAAAACATTGAACCTGGGACAAATAAGAAAGTAAGGAAATTTTCACAATATATTAATATTATAGAAAATGTTGAACTTAACAGTTAAGATAAAAGTAGTGAAAAATGATAGTATTTAAGGAGATCTAGAAAATTTAATCTATCTCTGTAATGTGTGAGAAGTATTAGAATAATGCTTGTATTTCTGGATTGGCATCGATTTCTATTGAGACTGGAAACATAATAGAAGTGAGGGAAAAAGAATTTAAATTGCGGATACTTGAGTTTTATACCTAGGAGTTCGAGAAATACATTTTGTTACTATCAAAGCAGTTGGCAGAAGAGTGTACAAAATTCCCTAATTGTGCCTATGTGGAGAAGACATAGACAAACAGAGAATAGCAAAACAGACATAGCAAAAAAGCACAAATAAATTTTACCTGTATTTTTACGTAAAAGCCAACTAGAGCAGGAAAACATGAAATTTGTGTTTTCTCAAAATTTTTCTCTTTCTCATAATATAGTTGATTACATTACTGGAAAAAAATTGAAGCATTGGTATGTTCACAAAAAAAAGTAAAATATAAGTTCAAAACCATGGGAATGCAGGGAGCTGAGAAAATATACCTACACACCGAAACTGATTTTGCCCTACGGACATGTAGCAAAATGAATGAGTGCAGATTCCTACTGTCATACATCACATAGGACAGTAAAGAAATACATAGCTTTTCCCAAGATAGGGCATCACACAGGAGCTCCTCCCTAAAGCTAGGACCAAAATTTCTATCCTCAGTATAAAGAAGAATCAGAGGTAAATTAGTCCCATTTCACATTCCCTGGAAAGGGCAAATAAAAATGACTTGAGATTGGACAGATTTAAAGAAACTCAATCACTAATGATTTACAGCAATTAATTTAAAAATTGTTTAAATGTGCAGTCCGAACATACGTCCAAACACCTTTAGACCAAGAATTAACATAATGTGGTCCCAGAATGGTGATGCCTTTAGTAGACTCACAAAAAAATTCAAATTCTCTTTGGCAAGTTTTCTTCTTACTAATACTCAAAAGTGCACAAAATAATTTTCAGAGAAAAATAAATATTTGTCATTCAAAGGCATCTAAGTACACAAGGAAATGATATTCCACCATTTGAAAGGAAAGCAGAAAAAGAGTACAAACAGATCCACAAAGGTTCATTAGTAGAAATATCACTGTTACATTATAAAGCACATTTGCTTTAAAAAAATTTAAAATAAAAAGAATATATTTTTAGGAGACTAAAAAATTGATGTAGCAAATTTGAAAAGTAGTTTGCATAAAAATTTGTATTTTAAATTAAAAACTCAAAAATGAACTCATCAGATTAGACATGGCCATGGTGAGAGTTCATAAATATTTCAGAATGCATTACAGAAAATTTTTAAAAATGCAAAATGTGGACAGAATCATTAAGAGACATGGAAGATATAGTGAGAAAATGTAGCATGTGTTTAGTGAGTGTTCTCATAGAAGAAGGGAACTGGGAAGGGACAATATGTGATGGTATTTTGGCTGAAAGTTCTCTAGACTTTTGTAAGACACTAATCTGCATATTCAGAAGTTCCATGCACGCTAAGCAAGCTACAATGGAGATAAACCTACACCTACGTATCTCCTAGAGAAATAGTAAACAATCAGGAAGGGAAAAATATTTCAATTAGCACTAGAAAAATCAAATTACCGTTAATCATATTGAAATCAGAAAGAATGAAAGGTAAAATAAACAATATTATTTGTTAAGACTAATAATGCCATTCTGAAATTCTCAACCAAGAAAAATATTCATCAACCTATGGCTAAATAACATATTTAGAGACAAAAAACAAAACGCCTCCAGCAGAATTCCACTAAGGAAACTAAAAAGAAACTGAAAACATGCTTCAGAAAGGTTGAAGTTCTGAAATCAAAGAATGAACACAGAGCAAAATATATTGTAAACATACAGATAGATCTAAATTAAAAATTAGGTGTTGAAACAAAAATATATTTAAAATTAGATAAGCACTGCAATATGTATGTTAGGAAGCAAATTATTAGGGCTGAAGTATTCAAAGACCCCTTAATTGTCTGACAAGAGCAGAAAGGTGAGTATGACTTTGCAACTCTTTTTTTTTTTTTTTTTTTTTTTTTGAGAAGGAGTCTCACTCATTCTTTCGCCCAGGCTGGAGTGCAGTGGCGCCATCTCGGCTCACTGCAACCTCTGCCTCCCAGGTTCAAGCAATTCTCCTGCCTCAGCCTCCTGAGTAGTGGGGATTACAGCCGCGTGCCACCATGCCTGGCTAATTTCTGTATTTTTAGTAGAGACGGGGTTTCACCATGTTAGTCAGGCTAGTCTCCAACTCCTGACCTCATGATCCACACGCCTCGGCCTCCCGAAGTGTTGAGATTACCGGCGTGAGCCACTGCACGTGACCGACTTTGGAACTTTAATAAATTCACTGGACATTATGCATTTCTCTGTTGTTATCTATGAAAACAATAAAAATAAAAGTCATAATTTAAAAACAAGAAGACAGAAACTAATAGGAGAAAATGAGACATTATATATATATACAACAAATTAATAAAACAAATTAAGTATAAATGATCAAAGATTAACTTAAACCTAAGTAGACAATGTTTTTGTTAAAATACAAATATTGGCAAAATTTAAAAAGTCCATCTCTATCATAGTTACAAGAGAGGCAACTAATATATAAATTTACAGAAACTTTGAAGTTCAAACAATACAGATACTGTGTATATATGATATACATACAAACATACTACATGAATATAATTTTTTAAAAACTTGCTATGTAGACAAAATAGAATGTAAGTTAGAAACATTTATTAAAATAAGTTAGTCTAACCAGTGTGATAAAAGTTTTAAGTTATTAAGACGATGTGATGACTTAAATGTGCATTAGCCTGATACATACATACATATATACACACACACCACACACTCACACACATACGTATTTAGAGAGAGAGTCAAATTATATAAAGCAAAAATATCAGAAAGTAAGTAGAAATGGATAAGCCCCCAAATCATTATAGACTTTTGAAACACACATCTTTCAGTAATAGATAAAAGAAAACATTAAAAGAATAAGTTTTAAAAGAAGCTAGTGGATTTTAAAAAGGGCAAACGTTATATAAGGAACATGAATATTATAATTCATGTTATTTTCATGTTCATACAGAATACTTACAAAAATTAACATTTTCTAGACCATACCACAAATTCAAACAATTTTCACGGAAATAACGTGACACAGAATATATTTCCTAAACAAACAGCAATGAAGGTAGATATCAATACAAAAAAGAAA
This sequence comes from Pan paniscus, assembly GCF_029289425.2. Taxonomy (NCBI): domain Eukaryota; kingdom Metazoa; phylum Chordata; class Mammalia; order Primates; family Hominidae; genus Pan; species Pan paniscus. The sequence goes on along the minus strand of NC_073267.2, from coordinate 36,408,171 downwards.
GCTAGAAACATAAGTCTAATAATATTGGCTGGAAGCTATTTTAATGAATATTGAAATATTTTAAAGGTGAATAGTCAATACAAATGAACCAAACACTTTTGTAAGGCCACTAAGATGCATGTGTAATGTGTAATGCCTCCTTTTATAAGGAGTAAATCTGTAACATCACCTGGGCTATTTGACAACTGCAAAGTGAATATGAGAAGGAGAGAAACAGTGAGAGAGAGAGAGATAAAACCAGTAAAATAAACATAAAGAATGAAGGAAATAGCCAGGTGCCATGGTTCACGCCTGTAATCCCAGCACTTTGGGAGGCCGAGGCAGGTGGATCACCTGAGGTCAGGAGTTCGAGACCAGCCTGGTCCAACATGGTGAAACCCATTCTCTACTAAATATACAAAAATTAGCCTGGCATGGTGGCATGCACCTGTAATCCCAGCTACTAGGGAGGCTGAGGTGGGAGAATTACTTGAACGTGGAGGGTGGAGGTTGCAGTGAGTAGAGATCATGCCACTGCACTCCAGCTTGGGTGACAGAGCAAGACTCCATCTCAAAAAAAAAAAAAAAAAAAAAGGAGGAACCAGTACATGAAAAAGCAGTATTAAAGCAACTGAGTATATATTTAAAAATGCAAAAGCTCACTTTTTCAGAAAAATATTAAAATATTAAATCTAACAAATATCTAGGTAGACTGATGGAGAAAAATACAGAAAATGCACAAAAAACCAATTACCTGGAATGCGAAGGTTACAAAACGTCAGCAGTTGTAAATTTCAAATAAGCAATGACTTTGAGTTCAACCATGATGGGGTATATTGAAAAGAATCTCTCAGAAAAAAAGAAAAAGAAAACTGTTATAAAGCTATGTACAAAATGTTAAGCACTATTAAAATCTTCCAATTCTACCAGTTATGGAGTTATTGGTTTTGGACTAACTCTCCTGAAAAAAAAAAAAAACAAAAGAAAACAAACAAACAAAAAAACTAAAAACCTGGATAAAATAGCCTACCGTGGGCACTGGCAATGCAATCAAGCAGGTAGGACATGGGTGCTACATTCTCTTTGTCAGAACACAAAGCATTCATACACTCTTCTCACCCTCACTCTCACCTTTTAATCTTAGATCTACTATTAAATGTATTCAACACTACTATCAATCCTTTGGTCAAAATTTCTTTACTCACAGTTTGCTTGATGCACTTGGATAGACTGTTCAAGAAAGTGTGAGTAGTGAATTCCTCAAACTCTTGCATATTTAAAATTACATTTTTGAACCTTGATGCTTGAAGTGTAGCTTGGGTAACGGGTGGGCTTTAAGCCAATTTTGGCTTGCAAGGGGTTGAGTTTATTAGGCATCAGCACCTCTGAAAATTGTGGGGATGCAGGCTTAATTTCAACACTATTCTAAATACTTGAAAGATATTATATAATTCTTTAATAAACTCCTGTGTCTACAAATGGTTCACATTAGCTCAATATCCATGATTAAACATCTATAAAATCAAGGCACTCTTATTTAGTGGAGACTTGCTGGCTATTCTATGAGAGGAGGTATTGTTATTGTGATCTCATCCTCTCATAAAAGTGTATCCTATTACTCATAACCAGCCCTTCATATTCGATTCCTATTTTGGTATTTTAAAATAAGATATCTTTGAAACACTTCAATTCAAAGAGGGAATCTGAATAGTTTTTAAAATGTCAATGAAATGCCATTTCTTCATGCTTGAACAAATAAAAATCGGCTAAAGTGCTTCTCTTCAAACTTTCTGGAACATTTTTAATCTAAATTCTAAGAACAATCACAATAGGTTTTAACCACAAATGTGAGAATGTTCTAAATGTTAGGGTGGAAAAAATTTTTTAATAATTTTATAGTAATTTTTTTCATCATAGTGACAGTGTGCTAAATTTTTTTAAGTCAAATATTACTGTAGACATTTAAGTCAAGATTCTAAGAAGCTGTTCTAAAGTCCAAAATTTAGTTTCATATACAGTGATGTTATATATATATTTGCATATAAAATTAATATATGTGAGCCATGTTTCAAATAGTTGAGAGATTATTATATCAAAGATTCTTGATTATATAAAATGCCAATTACTTATAGGCACACATGCTTTAAATAATTACAAAGGCAGTTGTGGTTGATTCTACTCTTGCTACTGGCATTTATATGGACATCATATTATGGTCTGAAGAATGTTTAGGCAAATTTATCCCTCATATGATCAGAAGAACAATGCAAGATAGTTTATATCTGAAAGGAAAAAAAATCTTTATATGGTTCTGAAAGCCTAAATCATTAACAACTTGGATAATAATTAGCATAAAAATACACAAACGTGCCCTCTTCCTAGCAGTAAGTACCCAGTGATAACAGAATCAAAGCATGTGGCTGTGTGCATGTTTATATTTCAAGACGCAGAGCACTCTATTCCTCTTCTCTGCCCTTTCTAGTTGGCACAATTCCTCGTGAATCTAAGTGCAGTCATAGGGTGGATTAGAGTGACCTGCCATTTGTATGCAACTGATCTCTATTTTGGAAGTAATTAAAGTAAAAATATATTTTTAAAAGATAATTTCAAATTTCAGTGCAAACTAGCATGGATTCACCCCTTTTCTTTGTAACATTTTTTCTAAGGTTGGAAAAGTAAGGTAGGCTTTAGTACGATTTTTAATAATAAGTTTTCAAAGTGAGATGCAAAATGGTGGCGCCAACACATTTCAAGTCTGCTACATTTTGAAGACACTTATTGGAGAAAAGACCTTCTCATCATTTTTCTCTTACAGGAAAGGAAATAATATGTACAGTTGACCCTTAAGCAACACGGAGGTTGGGGTGCTGGCCCCACTGCACAATAGAAAATCCACTATAACTTTGACTCCCCCAAAACTTAACTACTAATAGCCTACTGTAAGCCTTACAAATAACACAAGCAGTCAATTAACACATATTTAATATGTTATATGTCTTATATACTGTATTCTTAACAAACATGCCAGAGAAAAGAAAAAGAAAATCATAAGGAAAATATATTTACTAGTTATTAAATGGAAGTAGATGATCAGACAGGTCTTCATCCTCATCCTTTTCATGGGCAGGCTGTGGAGAAGGATGTAGAATTGTTGGTTTTGCTAAGTGGACCTGCACAGTTCAAACCCCTGTGGTGTAAAGGCCACCTGTATAGCCATTGAATAGCAATTTATTTTTAGAAATTAACCTCACTAAAATACTCTTAGAAGGATGCCAAGAAAAAAAATGAATAAGTATTTTTGGTTCATCTATTTCATCATTTCATTTCATTTCCTCATTTCCTCATTTCATCTCATTTCATGTCATCATTTCATCATTTCATCACATTTCATTTCATCATTTCACTTCATCTCATTTATTCATTTCATCTCATGATTTCATTTCATCTCATCATTTCATCTTTTCATCTCATCAGTTCATCTTTTCATCTCATTGCATTTCATTTCATCATTTCATCAATTCATTTTATTTCATTTATTTCATCATTTCATTTCACCATTTCATCATTTCATCATTTGACTTCATTTCATCATTTCATTTCATCATTTCATATCATCATTTCATCACTTCATCTTTTCATCATTTCACTTCATAATTTCATCATTTCATTTCCTCATTTCATCCTTTCATCATTTCATCTCATCATTTCATCCTTTCATTTCATTATTTCATTTCATCATTTCATCTCATCATTTGCATTTCGTCACTTCATCATTTCATCATTTCACTTCATCTCATCATTTCATCATTTCATCTCATGATTTCATTTCATCTCATTTCATCTTTTCATCTCGTCATTTCATTTCATTTGATCATTTCATTTCATCTATTCAACATTTCATCATTTCATTTCATTATTTCATCATTTAATCATTTCACTTCATTTCATCATTTGATTTCATTTCATCATTTCATATCATTTCATTTCATCATTTGATCTTTTCATCATTTCATTTCATCATTTCATTTCACCATTTCACTTCATCATTTCATCATTTCGTCATTTCCTTATTTCATTTCATCATTTCATCTCATCATTTCATCATTTCACTTCATCTCATCATTTCATCATTTCACTTCATCTCATCATTTCATCATTTCATCTTGATTTCATTTCATCTCATCATTTCATCTCATGATTTCATCTCATCAATTCATTTCACCTTTTCATCTCCTCATTTCATTATTTCATTTCATCTTTTCATCTCGTCATTCATTTCATTTCATCATTTCAATTCATTTCATTTCCTCATTTCATTTCATCATTTCATCATTTCACTTCATCATTTCATTCCATCATTTCATATCATTTCTTCATTTCACCATTCCATCATTTCATCATTTCACTTCATTTCATTTCCTCATTTCATTCCATTTCATCATTTCATTTCATTTCTTCATTTCATCATTTCATTTCATCATTTAATTTCATTTCATCATTTCATTTCATTTCAGTGATACATGTATTTAAGTGCTAATGCGATGCCCAGGAGACAGCCTATTTCCTTGTAAAACACCTCTTTCAACAAAAGGCAACCTCTCATGGCTGGCTAAGTCTACAGGGATACCAGCCTCTCTTCAACCACTCAATTTCATTTAGAACCTCAAACAGCACCTCAGTTTCATAAAAACCTAAAACATAAACACAACACTTGGTTGTAAGTGAGGCAACAGTTTCTTGTCTCTTTCTCTGCTCAAGGCTTAAGGCCATGTCTCCCCAACTACGTTCAGTGGAAGAAAAGATCCCCTGGACAAGTAAGTTTGAGAACTGTTGTTGCAGGACTTCTCAGAACCTTTAAAACACAAATCCTCATCTGCAGGGATCTTCAGGAGGGAGATGGCTGATGCAGCACAACTTTCTTTCACAGGAGCATCTTGCAGAATACAGTATGAGATACAGAAAGGCTGCATTGAGTCTTTTTAAGGGCCCGGGCCTTGGTGGGGGTGGGGTAGGAGCTCTCCAGATAGCATCTAATGAGTAGGAACATTCAGGTTGCTTTTTTTCCCCCTTATTGGCAAAACTGTGTGTGCACCATGAACGAAGCTGGTCTCCCTTATCCATATCAAAACTAAACCCAAATTAATTGGCTAAATTGGGACTCAACACCTCCAGGAGCCACGCAGAAGAAAGCCCCACCACACTTTAAAGTAGCTTACCTCATCATATTTGACGAAAGCAAAACGCTTATGACCAGTATGCTGCTAATACAAGTCTACAGATAATACTGTAGGAAAAATTATTTTTCCCAATCATAGCTGGCATAGTCAACATTTTGCATTACACTTTCCCCCCTCTTTTTAAATTTGAAACACAGGTCTTTTCCTCTTCTTTTATTAAATTTTAATTTAATTATACAAGACAGAGTCTCAGTATGTTGCCCAGGCTGGTCTTCAACTCCTGAGCTCAAGCGATACATCTGTCTCTGCCTCCCAAAGTGCTGAGATTACAGGCCTGAGACACTGTGCCCGGCCTTAAACACAAATCTTATTTCATTCTTACAATTATCCTGAGGTTAGAAAAATGGAAGGGGAAGAAAAATGGCAAGCAGGTAGGCTGACTTCGGCTTCATTATTTGGAAGGACTGTTTGCTCGGTTAAAACACACTACTGCCCACAAAAGCCAAGACAACAGAAAAATACAGACTTATATAAATAGATTTTATATGTGACAGCAGTTTAAATGGAGACTTTTTCAATGAAAATGACAAACAGCTGTGCTTGGGAATAAATGACAACGAATTTTTTATCTCAATAGCTGTCCTGAAAGCACGTCTCTACATCTCTACCTGCATTCTGGAATCAGGGAGAAAGCCAAAATGGACGACAAGACCCTAGATCAGCCGTGTCCAACCCTTTGAGTACAAGGACTTTTCCGCCTATCTGTGGTGGTGGGTATCATGAAAATTATGCACAAACCTTCTTTTTTTTTTTTTTTAAGCTCATCAGCTATCGTTAGCATTAGTGTATTTTATGTGCGGCCCAGGAGCATTCTTCTTCCAATGTGGCCCTGAGAAGCCAAAAGACTGGACACCTGTGCACTAGATCAAAAGGCTACTCCTTCTGGAAGCAATTGTAAAGAATTTCTGACATTATCTTGACATGAAAACCAATGGATAGTGAGACAGAATGCAAAATCTTCAAGAATTTTTCTTGTTGGTTTTTTTTTTTTTTTGCGTCAAGGTCTTGCTCTGTGGCCCAGACTGGAGTACACTGGTGAGATCACAGCTCAGTGCAGGCTCAAGTGCTCCTCCCGCCTCAGCCACAGTAGTACCTGGAACTACAGACGCGCACAACCACCCCTGGATAATATTTCATTTTTTGTAGAGACGGGGTCTCACTATATTGTCCAGGTTGTTCTCAAACTCCTTGACTCAAGGGATCCAGGACAAGATAACAGGTGTGAGCCACCCCACCTGGCCATGTGCATGAACTTTTAAGACAAACACAAGGCCCCACAAAAGTTAAGGTTTTCCCACCTAATTTCCAGGGGATCTTTTGGTGCAAGGATGAGAAGCCCTTAAAAGTACACAGACAACTCCAAAGATTCAAGACAGTTCATTCGGGCTGAGCCAGCCCACTGGGCAGACTGACCTTCAAAAAAGGCCCACCCATGACATACACCAGATGGCTCTCCAAGAATCTCTCCAGTCCTCAGGGTCCCTAAGGTACTGGACAGAGTTAGGAAAGCAAGCCTATTTGCTTTTTCCTGCAAGAAACCCCTTGAGGTCAAGACCCCACAATCAGACGAGGATGGAGTGGCTCACCCTCAGTCAACATGCCGGATTCAAGGTGGTATAATGTCTTAACCAAGCGTGTGGGCCTCCAGGTCTGACTCCCAACTCAGTGCTTCTTTAATAACCACTCTTTGTTAATTCTCCTTAACAGGGGTTCCTGGCAAGTCAGTTCTCCCTCAGGCCTTTGGTTTCCTCACCTACAAGATGAGAGGGCTGGACCAGATGGAAATCCTGGGGGGGGGGGTAAGGGGATGTCCGCGCGCAGCCCACCCCACCCACGGGCCCCTCGAGCCTCTATCCCAGTTCCCACCACGCACCCGCCCCAGAAATCCTGCCCAAGGTGAGGGCAGGACCGGGGTCCTCCGGCTGCTGCATCAGCGAGTGCAGGAGGGAGAAGCCTCCAACCGGGCGACTCGAGCTCAAGGATGCAACTCCGCCAGAAGTGAACTAGGGCCCGGAGGGAGGTGTCCGGGCCGCTCCTCGAGCCCAGCCGGGGTCCACGAACCCCTTACCTCCAGGGTCCGTATCTCCTGCTGGGTGAGGTCGTTGGACACAGCGCACTTGGTGCGCAGCCCGCGCAGGCTGCCGATGGAGATGCCGATGAGGTTCTGGAGCTGCCCGCACTGCTGCAGCGCCCGGCTGGCCGCCGCCCCTGCGCCTCCCACCGCGGCCGCCGCATCACCCCCGCCACCGCCCTCCTTCTTCTCTCCCATCGCGGCCGCGCGGAGCGCCGCTCTATGCAGGCCGCAGCGGCCAAGGCGGGGAGCCCTGGGCGCGGGCCCGTAGGCAAGGGACCCCCGAGCCGGGAGAGCTGGACCAGGAGCGCCCCTCAACGCTGCCCGAGCCAGGACGCCGGTAGAGCTGGCAGCCGAGTGTGCCGCTCCCGCCCTCAGAGCCACGGCGGGCAAAAAGCTGCGGCGTCGGGGGCAAAAAGGCGCGGCGTCGGGGGCAAAGAGCCGCGACGGCAAAAACCCGCGGCGGCGGGGGCAAAAAGCCGCGGGGGCAAAAGCCACAAAAAGCCACGGCGGCGGGGGCAAAAAGGCGCGGCGTCGGGGGCAAAGAGCCGCGGCGGCGGGGGCAAAAAGCCGCGCCGGCAAAAAACCGCGGCGGCGGGGGCAAAAAACCGCGGCGGCGACAAAAAACCGCGGCGGCGACGGGGGCAAAAAGCCGCGGCGACAAAAAACCGCGGCGGCGGCGGGGGCGGCGGCAAAAGCGGCGGCGGCGGGGACGGAGGCAAAAAGCCGCGGCGGCGGCGACGGCGGCAAAAAGCGGCGGAGGCGGCGGCGGCGGCGGCGGCGGCGGCAGAAAGCTGCGGCAAAAAGGGGCGGCGGCAAAAGGCGGCGGCAAAAAGGGGCGGCGGCAAAAGGCGGCGGCAGAAAGCGGCGGCAAAAAGCCGCGGCTGCGGGAGCAAAAATGTATACACATATATATTTTATATGCAGTCTTGCTTTGTCACCCAGGCTGGAGTGCAGTGGCGCGATCTCAGCTCACTGCAACTTCCACCTCCTGGGTTCATGCAATTCTCCTGTGTAGCTGGGATTACAGGCATGCGCCATCATGCCTGGCTAATATTTGTGTTTTTATAGAGACGGGGTTTCGCCATGTTGGCCAGGCTGGTCTCGAACTCCTGACCTCCAGTGATCTGCCCGCCTCACCCTCTCAAAGTGCTGGGATTACAGGCGTGGGCCACTGCGCCTGGCCCCATATTTGGCTTTTTAAAAACCTGTGTCTGTATTGTCTGCAGCCTGGGCAGATCTGTCAGGGAGGTGTTGGCTGGGAGATGGAAACGATGCAAGAGAGAGGGAGAGGCTGACACAGCCAGCTGGACGGGCGGGCAGGGGAGGGGAGCCGTGGGAGCCGGCTGGGAGCCTGCCACACTCCCCTCTTCCTGAAGCCTTTTGGGGTTGCTGCCCTGCCTGTGGCCACGGGTTTAAGGACCCCTCTGGTCATGTTTCTTTGTCCCAGATCTGTTGCTACCAACGGTGAGGTATTCCTAATGTTCCCCTTGGCTGTGTCCTGTGCATGGAGCAAGGACCTCTCCCCTTTATCCTGCATGACAGGGCTCTGTGCCACCTATTTTCTCAGGCCCTCCCACCCCCAGGCCCCATCCCGGGGCAGTACTCACCGGTGACCAGGATGAAGTGGCAGGGGCTGGTCATGGTGACAAAGGCGGGGGTCATGTAGCGTGCCTTCACCCCGTCTCGGGCCATGGCGTCCAGGTTGGGGGTGTCCACGTCCTGCTTGTAGTTCCAGCGGAAGCTGTCGAAGGACACCAGGAGCAGCTTGTTCTGGGAGCCCTGACTTTGTACCGGTGCCCCGGCCCCGGGAGCTAGGAGCGTGGGCAGAGCCACAGTGAGGAGGACGGTCGGGCCTCTCATGCTGGGCCTTCCAGATGGACAGGCACACAGGGTGCACGGGGCTGGCTCCTGCTGAAGAGGGCAAAGTCCCAGGGTCACCTGGGCTGATCTCATCCCGTGTGTCTTTGGAATGTGGCTGTGCACATCCCCGGGTCATACCTCGGGAGTGGGCTCCCCAGCCATGTCAGTGCCACCCCTGGACCCAGCCTCAAGTGCGTGGGACAGCATCAACTTGAGCATCTGCCTTTATTGCCAGCCACGCCCTTGGGGCTCCAGGCTCCTCTCCTCCCTCCCCAGAGTGCGGACAGTGACCCAGGGCTCAGAGCACAGCAGGAGCCCATTCTACTGGGAAAGTTGTGCCTTCTCCCTCTCCCATAGCAACCGGTGGTCCCTTTGTCCCAGCTTACCCTGACCCCAGGGGACCCAGGTGAGGCTGCGGTGGGACCCCCTCTCCAGGCCTTTAGTGGTGCATGGGCCTCAGGCCTGCCTGGGCGAGGGCCTGTGGGGTGGGCTTCCCACGGTCAGGGCCAGGACCAAGCCTGGGTCACAGCATGGCCTTGTCCAGGGGGAACCCCAGGCTGGGTGTCTTTTCTCCTCCTGCTCCTGTTAAAGGGCTCCTTGAGCGTGGTGAGCAGACCGGGAACCCGATGGCTCCAGAGCAGCGTCCTGCGCGCCTTCCTTCTTGGGGTGCTTCCTTCTTGGGAATTTCAGAGGGGGCCTGGGGCTCGGGCGTTCTTGCTTGATGGACTTTTTGACAACAAGGGGTCAGAAGAGGGGGACTCCTTTGTTACCATGGGCACATGAGGGGTGGGAGAGGAACCCCTGGATTCAGCGTGCGGTTCTCCCTCCCTCTCCGCCATCTCTCCTTCCCCTTCTCTTATTTTCTCTCTCTTTCTCTGTCTCTCTCCCTCTTTCCTTCTCTGTATGTCTCTGTCTCAGTACCTATCAAGCACGTTCTGTGTGCCAGGCATGGTTCTAGGTTCCGGGGACACAGAAGTGAATGAGACAGACAGTGTTCCGCGTGGCCTCCATTCGAGTTGGGGACACAGAAAATAAAATGAACAAACAAGAAGAAAAGAGTTTCCCAAAAGAAGGGAAGGAGGAATACATGATGGAGAGGCTGGCGGGGTGGGTGGGTGGCACGCAGTGGTGGCTGGTGGGGTTTGGCTGAGAGGATGGTGGAGGCCAGTGACTCTGGGGGACCATGAGCTAGGGGAGCGGGCATGGGGCAGGTGGCAGGGCCAGTCCCGTGGGGCAGGCAGTGGTGATTCTCATGCCAGGCAGTGGAAGCCAGGGGCGGGTTTTAAGGGAGAGAGCGACATGAACTGATCTAATGCTAAAATACACTCTCCATTTGTGGGTGAAGGACAGACCAGAACGAGGGCAGAAGGGACACTGGGTGCTCCCTGGAGAGGTGACAGCCTGTGTCCGAGCAAGAGCTATTGGTGGCCCGGACCAGGGTGGTGGCTGTGGGATGGGGCTGGGTTTGAGGTGGATCCTGGAGGTTTTGCTGAGAGGTGGTGCTCTGGATTGCATGGTGGGAGGTGGTGCACTGATTGCACGGTGGGAAGATGGAAGGGCATGGCTGGGGGTATTGTCACAATTTCAATCTGGAGCCACACACCTGTCGACAGTGGCCTTGGCCTTCCTTAAGACCTTTGCCTGGCTGCAGCAAGCAGACGCCGTCTCAAAGTGATGGCCGTGGCACTCAGATGACACCGCAGACGTCGTCCACAGCCTCCCCAGGCCAGTCAGCCTTTCCTAACCCAGGTGGGCAGGGACCACTGGTACGGATCCCCGGCCGGACTCTCAAGGAGGACTCCGTGCCAGTGACCCCCGCTTCTTCACGCTTCTGTGCACTAAAGGCTGAAAACCAGGATGGAGCGACTGCCGGGTGCCTGAAACCACCGCATGGGGTGCCTGCCCTGCAGGGCTGGGGCTCAGGGCGCCCAGAGGTGCGGCTCCTCCCTGGGGAGCACAGACCCTGGGGAGGGTAAGGATCCCTGTGTGTCAGGGACAGAGGTTGCGATGCACGCACAGGGGGAGTGCAGGCGGCCTCGAGAGAGGAGATCGGGCTTTGCTGGCACCAGCGCTGGGGGAAGCCCACAGGATGCTTGGAGCCAGGAGAGAGGGCAGGAAGGCTTCAGGCAGAGGGACCAGGCGTGGAGGAAGGGAGGCACCCGGGCTCCCGAGGGGGTCGGCCAGGAGGAGCCTGTAGGCCATGGCGGAATCTGGATTTTCAGCTGTGGCAGAGCTGGTTAGTTGTCCCCTAGTATCCGTTCTCCCCTGTTTCCATGATAAGACGGCTGCAAAGAAGAAAGACTACATTTCCCAGCATTCCTTGCAGTAAAGCATGGCCACGTGACCACATTTTGGCCACTGGGGCAAAAGGAGAATGTCACGTACCAGTCCCAGCCTCTTGCCAGAAGCTAGCGTTGCTTCTCTTCTTTTCTGATTTTTCCTCCATCTGATGCCTCTGGCTGGCAAGCCACCCTAAGCCGCCTGATGAGGGGCTCCCTGGGGATGGCCATGGTGCGCAGAAGGGGCCTGCTTCCCAGCGTCCTGTGTAGCTCAGCTCCAGGCTGCATCCTCCCGGGGAGAATTCAACACACTCTGCCTGGTTGCAATTTCCATTATTTGGGTTTCCTGTCACTCTCAGCGGGACCTAGTTCAAGCTGATAATAGAATTGCAGGCCTGGGGGGCATTGCTAGGTTTAAGTAGGAGCTGGCTGTGGGGTAGGGCTCGAGAGGGCCGCCAGGGAGGCAGGGCCTGAGTGAGGAGCCGAGGCAGTGGTCCAGGGGCCTGGCCAGGCCCCTGTTGAGGTGCATTTGGGGTGTGCTTGGGGCCGGCGCAGATCTTGGTGTCTTGCAGGTCTGGGGTCCATGGTTCTGCAGGTTCTCCTGTCGGCCCCCCGGGGTCGTGCGAATTCCTGGTCCTGTTCACCCTCTTACCTGCCTGGGCCTGGTCTGGAGATGGCATGAAAGGTCTGCTCCTGCTCCTCTCAGGACATCCCAGCCATGCTTGGGTAACTCTTCCTCTGGTTTTTGGCTCTGTACTTCAATCCCGCTTTGCTGGGGAGCTCCTTGGGTCACCCCATATAGGTTTCCATTTTCTCCCCGATCTCATAGAGCGCTTGGATGGAAAGGGTGTGCAGTGGTTGATTGTAGCTCATGGCTACAGGACATTTCCCACAGTCCGTGGGCACTGGGCAATAGCCACGATCTCACTGAAGCTTGGAGGTAGTTCTTGAGGTAGGAGTTAGTACAATCTTTAGTTTACAGGTTAGAAACTGAGGCAGAGAGATGTTAAAGTCACTTGGTGACTGGAGGAGCTGAGCTGGAACCCAAGCGTTCTGGCTCCCAAGCCCCAGCGTTCAGCTTCAGCTGCTTCAAGAGGCAGCAATTTACCAGCCTTTGTTCACTTGGGATTCTATTGTCAGGCTTTGGGGCTATTGACAACATTTTATTTAAAAAATGGTGCAGTTCAGCCTGGCCAATGTGGCAAAAACCCATTTATACGAAAAATACAAAAATTAGCTGGGCATGGTGGTGCGCACCTGTAATCCCAGCTACTTGGGAGGCTGAGGCATGGGAATTGCTTGAACCTGGGAGGTGGAGATTGCAGTGAGGCAAGTGCACACTACTGCACTCTAGCCTGGGCAACAGAGCGAGACTCTGTCTCAAAAAAACAGAACAAAACAAAACAAACAAAAATAGTGCAGCTGTGAGTATCTTGACACCACTGACTTTTTCCTTTTCTTTCTTCGATTTTTAACATTTGCCTTCTTTCCTTGGGGTACAGTGCTTAGAGAAAGGTTATTGGACAAAAGATAGATAAGCTACTTCGTTCTTATGATCAGATGGCTGTCAGGTGACAGACCCTCTCCTAGACCTAACTCTACTCCACTAAGCCTTCAAGGCGCTGACCTTGGGCTCTGTCCTCGGCTTGTTTAGTTCAGGTTTAGCAAGAGTCCTGCTGGGTCAGTTTAGTGAAAATCCTATGGGATCACCCTCAATATTTGATCAAATTCCTCATCCTCCACTCTCGATATCTTGTTACCCTGGCCTGCTTTCAGGAAGATTCCTGCTGAGTTGGCCGAGCAAGCATGCCCTCTCCTCAATGTCTCCTCTTTGTCATTTTCCACCCACCCGGCACCCTTGCTCCTGGACTGTACATCCTACTCATCCTTTGTAGAGTGAGACTGAGCCCAATCTCGCTCTCCTACAGCAAAACCCCATTGTGGTAGCCCCCCTGGAATAATGTCTTCCTACCTGTCTTTAACAAGAGTCATGAATACTTTTTTCTTTATTTTAAAAATTATTATTATTACTATTATTATTTTTTGAGACAGAGTCTCATTCTTTTGCTGAGGCTGGAGTGCAGACTCCGTCTCAGATAGATAGAGAGATAGATAGATAGATAGATAAATAAATAAATGAATGATGCAAATAATTTAGTGGCTTTCATTATGCTATAAATAATTCATATAGGTCATTATTAGAGCTTTAATTGATAAGCCACTGTATTTTTATTTCTGATTTATATTTTACCTAAAATAAAAAAGTTAAGTAAGAATTAATATGGAAACTAGAATACAAATAAATTTTTAAAGGAATTATGTACCAGGGTTCTAAGATTATAATTACATAAATATTTGCATCAGGGTCCTAAGATTGTAATTGAGAATAATATTTCATACAGAGCTTTCTGACAGCTAAGATAAAAATATTACTAGAGAAAACCCATGGACTATTTAATAATAAGCAGTGAAAGTTCATTTGAAACCTATCTCTATTAATTCAGAGCCTGGCTCTCCAAATTAAAAAGAGATAGGCTTCAAATGAACTGTCGATCGTGTCAGAATCTCAGACGACAACATTAGGTGCTCGCACCTGACGTTGTCATCTGAGATTCTGACACCATGGTTAGAAGAGAATGAGGCAAGTGTGTATCACCCAGAGGAAACCTCCACCTTTACTGGTAAGCTCTCACAACTGTATCCGTGAAACTCATTTCTCAAATGTTAACGTTCTCCAAAATAAGTATTTACAAATAGGGATTAGGTGAAGTTCAAAAGATTTCTCAAATACTAGACACATAATGCACAGTTTTGTAACATTTTTCAAACATGGGTGATCATGAAGTCTTTCTTTTGGGGTATAATGTTGAACTTCTGGTAAAGTAAATATCCTTTGGAATATATTAATAGTTTAAGAAACACCGCTCTATAGATAATAATTTAGATCATTTATAAAAATACCTGAAACATTTATTACTGTGTCTTAGAGTTTGAGGACATAGAGAAAAAAATACAGCTGCTGCCCTCAAGAAGCTCTTGGTTCAGGTGGGAAACAATAAAATCCTTGAAACATGCCATGCTAAATGCTGTGACAGAAGCAAAGATTCTTGGAACTGGGAAATGTTTGAAGTGAGTTTTGGAGATGACCAGAGTTCTTGTGGTGAGGCAGAGGAGGCTGTTTCCAGCGGAAGGAGCAGAACGTAGAAAAGCACCGAGGAGTGAAAAGAAAGGGACTACCTCTTATGTCCTTTCAATTGTATATATTTAAGCTCACAGGATCTTACATAAGGTTTTCAGTTCAGTTGATAAATATGTAATTATGTGATTATAAATTGTTGCTGTTGTTTTACAGATTGAATGTCAACCACTTTTACTGGCTGCGCATCTAGGAAAACTGATAATGGTGGAATTTTTATTAAAGAAAAATGCAAATATAAATGCAGTTAATTGTCTTAACAGGTACAGACCTTAGTTCTTATTGTGTTGTTTTTAAACCTGAGTGTCATTGTAGAGTGGTAGCGGTCACTCAAGTCACAAATATTATATTAATAAGAAGACTAACTTTTAATTATTGGGATATAGTGAGAAATATCAACACAGATCATCACAGGTAGAAAAACAATTATTTGGACTGAGTAACATAAAGAACAGTATATAGCAGGATTTGTCTCTCTATATAGACATACACATAAAAGGCTTCTATATATAGAAAGCTTTGTATATTGATAGATGTTTGTTATTTGTAATATGATGTGGTGTTATTTATAATATAATAATGTGATGCTTTTGATTGTATGATCTTATGTTAGCTAAAGAGGTTTCATGTTTTTCATTTCTACTGTGTTTTGGTGTTGTTTTTAATTGATATGGGGAGAGGGAGAAAAGATAGCTTTAAATGGATAAAACTTTACTTTAATGAAAACAAGCTTTAGGTTCACACAGGACTGGATTTAATCCCTAGTTTTCCCACTTGCTAGATGTGTGACCTTGGTAACATTACTTATCACCAAGTATGTTTTCTTCTGTGAAAAGGAGGGTAATAATATATCCTTCAAGGGTGGTTGGGTGTAAGTAACATTATATATATATATATACACACGTACATATATATACACACACATATATACATATATACACATATATATATATATATATATATATAATGTTAGAATGTCCAGCTTACAGAGCAAGGTGCTGATGTTTTGGAAACAATGGCTGAGCATATAAGTATGTGCATATATATAATATATATATACCCAAACATATGTATGTAAGAAGATATGTAAGTAACATCATATATAATATATACAATATATATTTTATAGATAATAATCTATAATGTATATTATATATTTTGTAGATAATATATAATATACAATATTTATATTTTATATATATATATGATGTTACTTATGTTACTTATACACAAACACCCTTGAAGGACATATTATTATCCTCCATATACATATATTTATATATAGTGTTTAATTAAATGCCTAGCACATGCTTATGAGCATCATTAACTGAAGCTACGACTACTACTATTAGCATTCCTATTAATATTATTGTTTTAAGCCTGCAGATAGCTCTTATCTGACCCTTTAGTTGATTTTGCATTATAATGTATAGTATCAGACTAGGGAAGAAATGAATAATTTTTCACTTAAATTTGCCTACTGTAGATAGGTGGCCTGAGCATAGTTTCTTGCCCATCAAAAAACTTTAAGTTAGCAACTTTATGTCATACCACAGTGGGACAAGAGGCTTCCTTTTTGTTCCTTGCTTTTAACCTTTGTGGTAACTTGCAAAGATAAACCCTTGAGCACCCAAGATGCTTGTTTCTTAGTACATGTAATTGGGTTAATTCTACATGGACAGACAACATATTAAGTTGATAAAGTATATAAACTTAGCTTTTAAAATGTCATTAAAGTTTTTAATTACCTCTCTGTTATTTTAGATCGGCCCTCACACTTGCTGTTATTCGTGAACACAAAGATATAGTCATTCTTCTTCTGCAGCACAATATTGATATGTTTTCTCGAGATGTGTGTGGAAAGACTGCAGAAGATTATGCCTCTGAGGCTGGGAATTCAGTGTAAGTCTTTACATAAAAAGGCTAGTGAACACTAAATTGAAGTTTAAAATAATTGTAACAATTGCATCTTATATATCAGGTGAGATTTCATAGTTTGGTTCAAGTAGTTTTCAAGTGACAAATTTTCAAGTTTTTAAGTTTTCAAGAGTTGTGCAACTTCATCAGCCAGAAATCAAGCAAAAGGCTAGATAAGTAGCAGCAGGTGCAGGATTCTTGATATTGAAACTTTTAGGACTTTTCTCCTTAGGGATTCCAATGTTGTACATTTTATTTCCAGTATAACCCCTATGCATAGGATAAAGTAGTTTCACATGTTTGATTTTTCTAATTAGTTATTTGGGTCTCAAAATGTCCAGTTTATCAAAAAATCTTGTGCTGTGTACTGTGGACCATCTACTATAGCCTGATCATTGAATTTTTCAAGAACCTAAGGGGTTCCCTAAGTCCAAGGAAGACAATCAGTGTCTACAAGTCAGAAGGAGAAGGGGAAAGGGTATTCTAATTTTTGCTTTGTTTTCATTGATTCTGTTGCTGCTTTCTTGCCATTGAAAGTACTCTTGCAGTCTGGTAATGATTAACCTTTGCCACCAGGATGCCCTTTCTGTTTGAGGTCCCTCAATCTTCGTGTTGATCCATAAAAAGGCTTCAAAGTTACAACTATTTTTTTAGTTCACTTGCACATACTTATATGCTCAGCCAATGTTTCCAAAACAGCAGAACCTTGCTCTGTTAGCTGGATATTCTAACTTTATCAACATACATACTGAGCAAATTGACACTTTCACCCACACTCAAAACCTGCTGTAGAGCCCGCATTTTAACCTGGGCTTCTAGACCTTCATGGTGAGTTACTTTTTGAGTCCCTTTTTTTCTCTTCAAATATTAGTTGGGATAGTTCTAAACTGTCAGAGATATTCAAATAATGTTGTAGAAAGAGATCACAGTTTTTTCTTTATTGCTACCAGATCTGTACCCTGAGACTTTTTAAATAAACTGTGTAAGAGCTTTTCTCAGGTAGTGGAAGCTTCTATGCCATCCTTCCTTAGAGTAGGAGGCATCAACTTGTGGTTGGCCCCTCAAGTGATTTGTTTTCTATAATAATGAAGATCTCCCAACCTGCTTGCATCACTGTCTCAAGTTTGTAAAATATTTTCAGATTCTACCTTATAGGAAGCCATTCATTGGAATTATCTGAGTCTCAAGTTGGTTAGTTAGATTTAACAGAGCTAACCCTCATCCATGACTTATCAGCATTTATATGTAAAAGTAAGGCTTTGTACTTGCTTTGGCAGCACAAATACTAAAATTGGAACAATACAGAGAAAATTAGCATCGTGAGACATTTCATATTTTGCAGTCAGGGGAAGGTCATTTGACTGTTTGCTGGCTAGCTAAGTCACAGTTTGAATCAAAACAAAATGGGTGGCCCCTTATATTTGAATTGTGATTTTGCACTACAAAAACATTTGTGTAAGGTGATCTATAAACTGAGAATGGAGATAAGTAACACATGGGGTGTTGTGTAAATATTTTGTTAGTATGTATCTTGGAAATGAGAAAATGTCAACTTTCATCTACTTCATGGAACTTAAAAAAAATGAAAGTAGGGTTTTGTCTTCCATGTCAGTTGGAGATAACATCACTGATGGAGATTAACCATCATTCTAGCAAACATCTGCTGGTTCAGTTAGAGTCTGCAGAGAAGTAATAGTGGTAGCCCAAGCCAGATCTTGACATCTGTTAGTTTTCTGCCCTTGGAATTGATGAGCTCAATAATACTGAACAATCATGTTACCTATTTTAATGAAATAATGTATTCATAAATTAATTTATTTATGAATTATGAAATAGTTGAGATGCCCTGAATTATAAGCCACAAATAATAGAACAATAAGCAAAATTAGGACTTAACATTTTTCTTAAACTGAAGCATTTGAATATTAGAACCTATGAAAAAATACACGTTGGGTTTGATTTGGGATTTCAAAATAGTTTCAGCAATAAAGTTCAAGAACAAATTCCACTGCTTTACTATTTCTCTGTGAATGTTAAAAATGCTACTTCATTAAACCTATATAACAACCTAGTGAAAGAAGATAGTAAAATCTAGAAGAAGACATTGTGCATAAGAGAAGCAACTTGTTTAAGAGCAAATACCTGTTGGCTATAGAGCCAGGACCTTCCAGTAAGAGCCAGGAAGGTGACTTTCCATTATGTCAAGCTGATGTGAGATAGTTTGCTGAGCTATACTGCCTTCACTTCATGAGTACTTCACCTGTTTTTATTATTTAATTAGAAAGGTACTAAGAAGTTTGTAGAGCTTACAGAAGAGAAGTGTATAGGATAATTAACATCCTGATATTGTTCAAGATACTCTAATAATTTAGTATATTTGGTAAATGTTTTTGATAATGGTATTAAAATATTAATTTCATTTATTTTTATACATAGCATTGCCGAACTAATTTCTGAATACAAAAGAAAGAAATATGAAGAGCTTTCTATAAATAGCAATCCAGGTAAGATTTCTGAGAGTGAATTACTCTTGATGGTACTACCATAGATAAAAAAGAATAAAGATGTTTTGATTACAAAAAAACAGTTTAAAAAAATCAGTTTAAATTGCACACATTTAAAAAATACTTAGTAGTCTAGATTTTCTAATTATTTAAAAAGTTAATTGTAGGTAGTTTATAATCTCAGTATTGTTTGAAAAAATTATTATTTTATTATGGTTCCTAATATTCTAGATGATCTTTTTGTGTAAATAAGAAAACAAATTTTTAAGTTATTACATTGCATGTTTTTTAATAGTCACATAATAATGAATTAGACTTTTTATATAATTAGAACTTCTATTTAACTTGTAAAATAAATTCTTTGCAGTTAGTAAATGAATCAGTAATTACAGTTGGCCCTTGAACGACATGGGATTTAGTGCTGCCAATGCCCATGCTGATGAAAATACATATTTGGTATGTTATATATCTTATATATTGTATTCTGAGTACAAGAAAGTAAGCTAGAGAAAGGAAGTTTTGCAGTAGTTAAAGCTGTAGTTTCCTTGTAGTTCGATGCTCGAACTACTGTCAATCTAGTGTAAGGTGTTCACCCATCCATGATAAAATAAAGTAAATTTACTCCATTTACTCATTTTAAAATGTTGGTCTTTTTCTTGCCCTTATGGCTTCTTCATTTGTTTTACTTAATTTTTTATTTATAAAAAAAATAATAGTTGGTAGGGACTTTTTTTCCTGTGAAAACCATCAATGAAGAGGCCATGTTGATCTAGGAAATATAAACATATTTATTTGGTAGCAGTAGAAATATAAAGCAGAAGCAGAAAAGAGGTACAGTTAATATGATTTAGTGAACATTCAATATAAAACATTAGTGGGGAGAGAGAAATCTTGGATCATTCATAGGTTTCCAGGTTGTGTACTGGCCTTTATACTGCACAGGAGAAAGGAGTAGGATGTGTTCACTGAATGGAGAAGTACAGCTGGTCAACAGAGAAGAGTAACTTCCCTTCCCTCCAACTCTGAGGTTGGAGATGCGGACGTAGAATGATGTTGTTATAATTATTAGGCAAAGTCATCGATCTCAACTGTCCATGATGCAGATGTAGAATGAGAAGGCATCCAGTGACAAAACCCTGGGAATGTCAACATTCCCTCCTGCCCCCAGGAGAAAAAGAATTGGTAAAGGAGAATGAGCAGTGGCTAGAGAAAAGTAGGAGAGGAGTCAGAGGAAGTGATGTGGCAAAAATAAAAATGTGAGAATTTTAAGGAGGGAGTATCAATTCTAACAAGTAAGATTACTAAAAAGCCAATTAGATTTAACTTTTAAAAGCTCTTTGGCAGTACCCTTTTCAAAAGAACCATTTTTGAGGTGTAATGTGAGCTGTTGATGTGATTGGTATATCTGGTGTCCAAATATGGAGGAACAAATCTACCAAGATCCTATGTAACTCTTTTGTAACTGCAGAAGCTACGTGTACAGGGTCAGGGAAAATGGTCTTGACTTCTGACTACATGTGCCCACACTTTTACAGAATTGTCAAAACCTAAGGGTAATGTGTGAGAAAAACTGTGGTCTTGTTATCTGCTCCTTGTGGAAATACTTAGTTTGTACTGAAATCCCTGATAAGTTCTTCTGGATGCATTCTGAAACAAAAGTCTGGCAGCAGTAACTGGAACCAGCTTGTCCAAAGCACATACATCCCAACTCCCTCCAACATGGAATCATAACACAGCCACATTTCGAGAGTTTCAAGTTTCAATTGGAAGTAGTCTACAGACGAGCAGTTTGGAGAAGCTGACATCTTTTATATAATGTTATGGAGAAAAATATAAGGTGATATGCTAAGTATACCAAGTCTCTGTGTTCTGGGACACTTTGATTTAGTGCAATTCCCTTTTCATGACCTCTTCTAATATCTCTACTTTTACTGTTTTCTTTTGAATTTCATCCCTAAAGAAAATATTATTAGAACACATTTCTAACATAGGTATTTTTGACAACTATATATGATTTTCTTTTAAGAGAATTAGCTACCTATTCTAAAGTATGTCTGGTATTCTATTAATCTTTAATGCTAAACTTATTTATATCTTTAGCACAGTGACAGTGTAAGTGATGCTGGTCCTTTAAGATTTTAAGTTTCTTTTAAGTTTTCAAACTTTAAGTGTCTTTTAAATTTTCAAATTAAGTTAAGACACTTAAGGTGTCTTTTAAATTTTCAAACTTGACATAGTTTTAATGTAAAACACTTTTCTGGTGTTATATTTCTTCGAATATTGGTAATCTGTTACTTAGCTGGAATATTTGGTCGGTTGGATTACCACACCTTTAACCATCTATATATAACTTTCTTGAATTTTTTTTTTTTTTGAGATTGAGTCTTTTGCTGTTTCCCAGGCTGGAGTGCAATAGTGTGATCATAGCTCACTGCAGCCTCAAACTTCTGGGTTCAAGTGGTCCTCTTACTTCAGCCTCCTAAGTCGCTGAGACTGCTACAAGCCTATGCCACCACACCAAGCTAACTTTTTTATTTTTTATTTTTTAGAGACAAGGGTCTCTCTCTGTTGCCCAGGCCAGTCTCAAACTTTTGGCTTCAAGTGATCCTCCTGCCTCAGCCTCCCAAAGTGCTGGAATTATAGTCATGAGCCATCGTGCTGGTCCATAACTTCCTTTATTCCCCAAAATGAGTTTAAAGTCCTATTGGACCTTAATAATAAAAACCCACTGTTTGGGAGGAGAAGTGGATAACTCGTCTTACATTTTAAATGCGGTTTTTGACTTTTTGACCTGTTCTGTGAAGAACTGCCTTTAACAGATGATTTTTAGTTTTAATAGATATTTTTAGTTTTATAAGAACTTAAGAAAAAAGATTAGAAACAAATTAAATGAGCTCTATGATCGATAGTACAGTATTATAACCAATGGCTACATATATTTCTATAATTATCACAATGACCTGAATGATGCAAATTATTTTACGTATGTTTTTATTAATATATATATATATATTTTGAGACTGTGTCTCGCTCTGTTGCCCAGGCTGGAGTGCAGTGGCATGATCTCGGCTCACTGCAACCTCTGCCTCCTGGGTTGAAGTGCTTCTCCTGCCTCAGCCTCCCGAGTAGCTGGGACTACAGGCGTGCACCACCACGCCCAGCTAATTTTTATATTTTTAGTAGAGATGGGGTTTCACCATGTTAGCCAGGATGGTCTCCATCTCCTGACCTTGTGATCCGCCCACCCCAGCCTCCAAAATTGTTTGGATTACAGGCATGAGCCACCGCCCCCAGCCTACTAATACATTTTAGAGACAGGGTCTCACTCTGTTTCCCAGGCTGGAGTGCAATGGTTATTCACAGGCACAATCTCCACTGCAACCTCGAACTTTTGATCTCAAGCAATCTTCCTGCCTCAGCCGTTGGAGTAGTTGGGACTACAGGTGCGTGTCATTGCGCCTGGCCTGATCCCCAATTATTATAAAAGAAACCTTGGAGAGTTGAAGACAATTGGCTGTGATCTTTTTGTTTCTCTTCTAGAAGCTTTCATACTATGGGGTGTATTTTTAATCATCCATATTCTCAATTTTTTATTCTGGTTAAAATAGGATTGCTGCTTGTTTTTCATTTTTTTTGGCATAATTATTTCTATTCCTTTATGGATTTATTCATGCGGAAATACAGGAATCTCAAAGGCAACTGTTAAGGAAAACAGATTAGGGAAAGGTATTCTATAAACAGCCTTCTGATGGTAGTCACAGGTCACATCACCTTAAAGAAAACTAATTTCATGTAATGCCACTGTGTCAGAGTTTCCCAAGACCACCTCTGTGTTTGGTGATTCACTTGTAAGGACTCAGCAAACAGTCCTACTCTGGGCTTTGATTTGTTACTGTGAAAGAATACAAAGTAAAATTGGCTCAGGGCAAAAGGGCATGTGGCAAGTCTTGGGGAAGCCAGGCACAAGCTTCCAGGAGCCCTGTCCTGTGAAGTTACCAGGATGTGCTGAATTTCTGTAGCTTTGAATTTTGACAGCACATGGGCAGTATTGTCTACCAATATGAGTCTGACAAGACAGTATCCAAGGTTTTTATGGAAGCTAGTTACATAAGCATTCTCTCTCACACATATACAAAAAATCCACACTTCCAGAAGAAAAGCAGCTGTTCAGAGTCAACCACATTGTTTATGCAAACAGTTTAGGTACAGTGAGCTGCTTTTCTCAGGAAATGGTGACAAACCTTTAAAATGCAAATTTCCAAACACCAGCGAAGGGCCAGTTTTGCATGTAGGCATTTCTAAGAATGACAGTCTTATGACTGTTATATGAATTATTTTCTTCACAGCAGTTACAGCCCCAACTTAATTTTGGTGTCTTAAAAATTCTATTTAATAGTGAATAACATGGTGATATAACATAGCATGGTGCTTATTTCATTTGCGTCAGTTGCAACTTAATATGAAATACTAAGTTTCTGTGCTGTTAGATTTTGGAATTTTGGTGAATATTTAACAGGTTTCTATACAGAAGTTACTATGGTAATATTAGGTAATTATAATCTGTTCTTATTCAATTAACCTTTCAGTAAAATAGTTAGATAAAATAAATAATGATTTCTGATTTAAAATTAAAATAAAAAATTTGTTTCATTTTAATTATATAGGTTTCAGTTTTGTTTTATATTTTGTTAAATTTCTGTTTATAATTATGAAATTTAAAAAATCAATCATGTATCCGTTATTTTCTTGCCTGTTAATATAGTTATTTGCTTTATGTACTTTTATATACTATAATTCTGGAGAGAATATTCATATTGTGTTTCAAATTGAGTACATCTTGCTATAATATATGGCAATATATTATAGTAATATATTAGTAATAGAAGATGCAGTGAAAATCTTTTAAAAAAATTAATAACTTTATTTTAAGAGAAGTTTTATATTCCCAGCAATATTGAAAAGAACCTAAAGAGATTTTTCATATATGCCATCCCCCCTCACATGCATAGCTCCCCCCATTATCAATATCTCCCACCTGAGTGGTACATTTGTTACAACTGAGAAGCTTACATTGCTGGATCATAATAATCACCCAAAGTCCATAGTTTATATCTTAGTTCCCTCTTGGTATTGTACCTTCTATATAGTTGGACAAATGTATAATAATTGTACATGCCATTAGAATACTTTCGCTGCCCTGAAATTCATCTCTCTTTTTTTATTCCTCCCTCCCAACTAACCCCTGTCAACTACTAATATTTTTGCTGTCTCCATAGTTTTGATATGTCCAGCATTGTCATATATTAAGGATAATATAGTGGATATCTTTTTCAATATTACAAAACATAAATTTCCAAGATAATTGAATGTATTCAATTAAGCTATCCATTGTGCTTTTTTGCTTTTAGTTTATTAATGTAGGATTTAATGGCATATGCTTTACATGTTGAAAAAGCAGAATTTATATAGACATTTGCCACATAATGAGGAGGGTTGAGGAAAATGACTTCATGCTGTGTACTACACAGCACTAACTGGATCATCCTTCTCTGTGAGATGGGTCCAGATAGACTAGAATTGGAAAGGGACAACCTCAAGAGGCTGTACTTTATAAAACTGGAGTCAGAAAGTCTTTCCTATTTACCTTGCAGTTGGAAATAAGACCAGCTAGTGAATACTATAGGCATACAAATATGTTTCTTATTGACCTTCTTTCTTTGAGGGATCAGTTTGAAAACAGTCTATATTATTATAACATGACTCACTTATAACTAGGTTCTCTATCATGAAAAATGCCAAGAGAGTCATACTATTTTTGTTTACCTAAAGTGACAAAGATTTGTTGTTGTTGTTGTTGTTTTTCCCACTAGGTAGTGGGACAACTGTTGGCACATCTTGGTAGCTCCAGTGAGTTTATGGTTCCTTTATATATATTTTATATATTAGAAAGTCCTCCCTGGCAACTTGCCATACCTCCCCGGCGTTTCTTTATAAGCTTCTCTCTGACAAGGAGACAAGACTCAGATTGGTTAAGCTTTTAAGGGAGAGCTATTTCCTCTGTGTGTGTTTTTTTGAAGGAGCTAAAATGAAAGCTGAATTTAAGCATTGTTTGTGCCCTACATAGGGTGAATGAATAGCTAGAACTAAGCAAACTTACCAGAATCTTCCCTAGGAGAGGATTAGTGAAGGTAAGGACACTGATCTCTCTTAGGCTCTTCTGCACTGGCAGCTGAAAAGTCTTTGCAGGGATCCTTGACCCTGGTCTGTATGCTGTGTTTTGCCATAGAATAGAGTACAGTTTTCCTAGACCTAGATTTTTTGTATTAGATTGCTTTATCCTGAATAGTTTAAACTGAAGAAGTGGAGAAACTTGTGTTTCAACAAAATAAGTACAGTAATTTCCTCTTATACATGGGGGATACATTTCAAGACCCTTAGTGAATGCCTGAAAACATGAATAGTGCTGAACTCTATGCATACAATAATTTTTAAAAATACATATATATCTATAATAAAATTTAATGCATAAATTAGGCACAATAAGAGATTAATAATATCTAATGGTAAAGTGGATCAATTGTAACAATATACTGTAATAAAAGTTAAGTGAATGTGAGCTCACAAAATATCATGTACTATAATCACCCTACTTTCTGCACTGATGTGAGATGATAAAATGGCTATGTGATAAGTGAGGCAAATGCAGTAGGCATTGCCATGTAGTCTTGGGCTATTATTGACCTTCTATTTGACTATATGTCAGAAAGAAGATCATCTGCTTCACGTGATCTTGGATCCGTGAGCCATGATGATATTGTTGGTTGGATGTTAGGTACAGATTATGTCAATGACTAGTGAGCAGATATCATATATAATGTGCATGCACTTGACAAAGGGATGATTCACATCTTGGGCAGACTGGGATGTAATGGCTCAAATTTTATCATACTACTCAGAATCTTATGCAATTTAAACCTTATGATGTATATACATCTGGAATTTTATTTATGGACCATGGTTGACCATGGGTAACTGAATCTGCAGTCAATAAAACCACCAATGTCATATTATGAAATATATATTTGGTCTTCAACCCCATTTTCTGTCATACAACTCCTAAAATCCTCAGAACTTCCAACATGATATCATTTGTATGCTAATGATTGACTTATGGCAGGCAGCCTCCAGATGGCTTCAGGGTGGGGCTCATCATCAGAGTGATCAGGGTGTGATTAGAGGGTTGGGGCTTCCAGCCCCACCCCTCACCACCTGGGATGTGAGAGGGGCTGAATGTTCAATTAATCAGTCATGCCTATGTAAGGAAGCTTTCATAAAATCCCAAAAGGATTGGATTTGGAGAGCATCCAGGTAGCTGTATTCAGCTACCTGGATGCTCTCATTCAATACATGAAGGCATATGGAGAATACATGGATGTTCCCAGAGGGTGAGTGCCCTGGGAGGACATGGAAGCATGTTACTTTCCCCCCATATCTTACACTATGCATCTCTTTATCTGTATCCTTTAATATTCTTTATAAGAAACTGGTAAATGTGTTTCCATGAGTTCTCTGAGCCACTCTAGTAAATTAATCAAACCAAAGAGGGGGTCCTGGGAAACCCAACTTGAAGTCCAACTGGAAGTTGATTAGAAGTTCTGGAGGCCCAGACTTGTAACTGCTGTGGGAGAATAGCCTTGTGGTACTGAGCCCTCAACCTGTGGGATCTGACATAATCCCCAAGTACATAGTGTCAGAATTAGAGGGCACCCATCGGAACTGATTGTTTGCTTGTTGCTGGGGAAAAATACATATTTGGTCACAGAAATCTTTTGTGTTGATGATTGTTGTTGTGGTGTGAGAGAAGGGGAACATCATGTTGAATATGTGTTTTCTACACATACAGCAGATAAGGGGGACTGCTGTTCTAGCTGCACCTGGTTCAATTGCTCAGAAATCATGTTCTTTGACAATGCCTGCTCATTATATTGATTCTACTAATGATGCCATTTTCTGTCAGTCTGATATGATTCTGTTAGAATTATGACTATTTTATACCGCAATTCACATGTAAGGTAACAAATTTTGATAATATATTCTTCTTTGCATTTGATAAGTATATGCTAAGCATGTAAGAAAGGAAATAAGAGTTCTTAATTCATTAATTGCCTACAAATAGTATAAATAATAATTTTAGTATAGCCTCCAAGTATGTTTCTAAAGCACTGCTTTGTAACAAATCATGAGAGTCTCTGTAATAAAGCATCCAAGTCTTATAATTTTTTTCCTACAAGGTCTAAGGCATGTACAAAAGTTCATGATTTTTTTTTTCTTTTGAGATGAAGTCTCACTCTGTCACCCAGGCTGGAGTGGAATGGCACAATCTCGGCTCACTGCAACCTCTGCCTCCTGAGTTCAAGTGATTCTCCTGTCTCAGCCTCCCGAGTAGCTGGGATTACATATGTGTGCCACCACACTCGGCTAATTTTTTTTTGTATTTTTGTTGAGATGGGGTTTCACCATGTTTGGCCAGGCTGGTCTCAAACTTTTGACCTCACGTGATCCACCCACCTTGGCCTCCCAAAATGCTGAGATCACAGGCATGAGCCACTGTGCCCAGCCTGCATGATTTTGTTTTAGTAAAGAGTCTTGCTATGTTGCCCAGGCTGTTCTTAAACTCCTGGGCTTCTCAAGTGATACTTCTGCCTCAGCCTTCTGAGTAGCTGAGATTATAGGGACAAACCACTGTATATATATATATATATATATATATATATATATATATATATATATATACACACACACACACACACACACACACACACACACACACACCAAGTATATGCCCAGTAATGGGATGACTGGCTCAAATGGTATTTCCGGTTCTAGATCCTTGAGGAATCACCACACTGCCTTCCACAATGGTTGAACTAATTGACACTCCCACCAACAGTGTAAAAGCATTCCTATTTCTCCACATCTGCTCCAGCATCTGTTGTTTCCTGACCTTTTAACGATTGCCATTCTAAATGGCGTGAGATGGTATCTCATTGTGGTTTTGATTTGCATTTCTCTAATGATCAGTGATGATGAGTTTTTTTTCAGATGTTTGTTGGCTGCGTAAATGTATTCTTTTGAGAAGTGTCTGTTCATATCCTTTGCCCACTTTTTGATGAGATTGTTTGTTCTTTTCTTGTAAATTTGTTTAAGTTCCTTGTAGATTCTAGATATTAGGCCTTTGTCAGATGGACAGATTGCAAACATTTCCTCCCATTCTGTAGGTTGCCTGTTCACTCTGATCATAGTATTGGAAGTTCTGGCCAGGGTAATCAGGCAAGAGAAAGAAATAAACGGTATTCAAATAGGAAGAAAGGAAGTCAAATTGTCTCTGTTTGCAGATGACATGATTGTATATTTAGAAAACCAAATTGTCTCAGCCCCAAATCTCCTTCAGCTGATAAGCAACTTCCTCATAGTCTCAGGATACAAAGTCAATGTGCAAAATTCACAAGCGTTCCTATACACCAGTAATAGAGCACTAAATCATGAGTGAACTCCCATACACAATTGCTACAAAGAGAATAAAATAACAAGGAATACAACTCACAAGGGATTTGAAGGACCTCTTTAAGGAGAACTACAAACCACCACTCAAGGAAATAAGAGGACACAAACAAATGGAAAAACATTCCATGCTCATGGATAGGAAGAATCAATATCTTGAAAATGGCCATACTTCCCAAAGTAATTTGTAAGTTCAATGCTATACCCATCAAGCTACCATTGACTTTCTTCACAGACTTAGAAAAAACTACTTTAAATTTCATATGGAACCAAAAAAAGAGCCCATATAGCCAAGACAATCCTAAGCAAAAAGAACAAAGCTAGAGGCATCATGCTACCTGACTTCAAACTATACTACAAGGCTACAGTAATGAAAACAGCATGGTAGTGGTACCAAAAGAGATATATAGACCAATGGAACAGAACAGAGGCCTCAGAAATAATGCCATACATCTACACCATCTGATCTTTGACAAACCTGACAAAAGCAATGGGGAAAGGATTCCCTATTTAATAAATGGTGTTGGGAAAACTGGCTAGCCTTATGCAGGAAACTGAAACTGGACCCCTTCCTTACACTTTATACAAAAATTAATTCAAGATGCATTAAAGACTTAAAAGTAAGTTCTAAATGTGTAAAAACCCTGGATGAAAACCTAGGCAGTACCATTCAGGACATAGGCATGGGCAAATACTTCATGACTAAAACACCAAAAGCAATGGCAACAAAAGCCAAAATTGAAAAATGGGATCTAATTAAACTAAAGAACTTGTGTGCAGCTTTATTTGGGAGTGTGCGTGGGGTACCTCTGAGTTTTAAAAATGAACAAAGTAAGTAGTCGTGCTTTCCTGACTCTTTGGTAGACATAGCCTTTTAAGACAGTCATTCTGAGCTGTTATGGTCTTAGGGTTTTCTATACTACTAAAACTTATTGACGACATGTAACCAAGAACTTAATTTTTTTTTAAAAAAAGAAAAAGAAATCACCCAAATACACATTAAAAACCTCTTATAACATATGTGCACATTCATAGATAACATGTAGAACTTGATTTTGTGTATTAAAACCTTGTAGAAAAGTTCAGACAGTGCACACAATCACTGCAACTTGGTCTTTGTAAAATCAGTGATATATATTTCAGATCTATCCACGTTGACCCAGTGAGGTATTCGATTTATTGTATGATCTAATGATATGCCATGTGATGACTGCAGCATATTTAATTATACTCTCTTCATGCTGATACCATATGGACATAAATATGATGAGATACCAGCATGGATATGCTTATGTGGTTGCTTTTAATGATTTGTACTATATTAGAAATGAAACAGAAGTATTGGAAATCCTAGCAAGCATAGCTGTATCTCTCCCATGGCTGTGTTGATTGCAACTGATTCCCCCTTAAAGCATGTCTTTTTGACATGTCGTGATCCTGAGAAAATCCAGTGTGTGCTTTTCAGAGAATGACAGTAAGGAGAGGAAATGGCCAATGGTCAAAGTGTTACTTGTCCTCTCGACTCCCCCTCATGAATGTTAAACTCTAAACTACTCAGGTCACAATTTAGAACCCCTTTGTTGATCCCTATAGAGTGTTCCCGGATGTCAAATGACAAATAGGCTTTTGAAGAAAAAACACCCTGTAAAGCCGTATTGCTCTGGTTTTTGTGTGTGAATGTGTGTGTGTGTGTGTGTATTTTTTTCTCTTCTGAAAACTGTAAATAGAATAATTTTCATTACGAATGAAAATATTTCTGTTCCATATTTATTTCCTGTCTCATGGCACTCTTCTCTTCTTGAATCTAGTAAAGATCTCAGCGTGTCTTATTTATACCTGCAAAAAATTACATCATTCTTCATTTTTCATGTCAATTACTGACATGTTTTCAAGTCTTCACAAGTTATTTCTGAAGATGTTGGTGCATTGAGGAGAGGCAGTGTCATTGTAGTTAAAGAAGTTTTTAAATAGGTTATGTTCAATAACATTTCAGAGCCCGTTTCTCCGGAAGGCATAGACATAGTGGTTTTATGCGTAGTTAAACATAAAATAGCTCCACAAAGTCTTGTGTACGTGAAAGTGTTCATATCCTGGAAGATTCTAATTTACTACTCAGTACTGTCTCCTGGAGAGGAAAATAGGTAAGATAGGCTGCTGAGCCTATGATAATAACTCATGATATGAGGTGAAAGCATAGAGACAAAATGAGAGATGATAGATACTCAAACCGATGTGAGTGAAGAACAGCTGTGAAAGAGTGTCTATGGGAGAGAGAAGGCCATGGGGCTGCTTTTGTGAAGAAGGAATTTGTACACGTTAGTCAAGTGTCTGATACATTAAACATTTTAATAAAGCAAAACCTTATCTTCACATGTGTCAGAATGGGATTGTACAGATGTCACAATACAGTAGTGGTGAGAATAATGAAGAAATGAATGTGGAGGGCAAAGAATGAAGTCCACCAATATGGATATTAGATTTATGAATGAAAAGGAGTGTATCTCAAATTGGGCAGAACAAAGAAAGTGGCTAGCTAGGTAATTTGGGGGTTTCTGATGAGGAGACTTGTGGGGAGTCGCTTAATGGAAAGCGGAAGTTAGAAGGATAAGGGTGACCCTCAGGGTTTCATTTCTCCTCCCTAGAAGTTTTGCACATCAATGATATGTGCTTCGTTCACATCAGTTAGCATATTGGGATGCAGCTTAATCTAGAAAAAGTGGTTTTTTTTTCTTTAGGAAAGGTGTGTTTGCTGAGGTAGTTATTTCATAAAAGGACCTGAGAGACCCCTATGGTATATTATTTCAAACTAGCTTTAGAAACAAAGTAATAAAAGAATGTATATCTTGAGTACTAAAAAAAACTACCAATATTCTTGGCAATCATGTCACACACACACACACACACACACACACATATATATGTATATATGTACGTATGTATATATTTGGTTGGTTACTAATAAGAAAAGAAGTCTCTTGTAATTTAGAGATTTTGTTTACCTTATTTACATGGGAATCTGATTATGCATGATTTCTTTGACATGTATGTTTTTGCAAAAGTGGAAAAAGAGATGGCAAAAGAGCTGAATTGCTGAATCTGGGAAATGTAGGAATCTTAGGAGCCTTCATGAGTACAAAGAAAATGATTTTTTAAATTATGACTCTAAGTATAACTGAACTCACTTCAGATGCATTTAGAATATTTGCATAAAAGATGATTTGATTTTGGCTGCTCCAGAAACTACTGGAAGAAGGAAAGAGTACTAGAATTCAGATAAACCACAGTGACTCGTTACTTCTCTTTGTTACTATTGGGAATCAGAGACATAGATTTTGTTGATATTAGTCATTCAAATGAAATAAACATGAATGTGCATACATTGGCTTTGTTTTTCAAGGAGCTAACTTTTGGATACAATAGCAATTTAATGAAAATTCCTTAGAGAATAACATGATACTTCAAACCAGACTATTTTAGAAACAAGAATAATGTTGAATTCATTAATTGATTCATAAAATGGTTATTTTCAATGAATATTGGAGTCATTTCCAAATGTGAAAGCTTATTAATATCTAATGCTTGTAGCAGTTTTATTTTGTAGAAGTATGTCAATATTGATAAATGATGATACTTTTTATTGAGGTTTACATATTATACCTTATTGCCGTGAGTAGATGAAAAAACTTTCAGAAGGCTGAACTACAGAACACAAGAAACTTGGGCAATAATTACACCACATGGGTCTGAGAAATAATGAATACTGTCTACTAGGATTCACCAAACATATATCCAAGCTGATTAATTTAGAACGCTTCCACTGAGGAGATGTGAAGTGTACATTCAGCTGAAGTGTCATCATAATTGTGTACCTTCTCAGTTATTGGGCAAGTTAAAGAGCATGATGAATGGTTGTAGTATAATGGTGTATTTCCTTCTCATCTCTTGCACTAAAGACATGTGAGAGCACGTACCACCTGCTTTGACATTGATTCCCAGGTGCATGAGTTGCTCCTCTGTTTTTAGACCACATTTGTTTTTATCCCTCCGCATATCCACATTGATACTGACACTGTTTCATTCTAGTTTTAGACATGTGACAAATCGTATCACATTTGAAATTGTAAGTGTATATTTCATGAAGCCTGTATTGGTGTTTTCTTCAGTGTATTTCTGTCATGTTCCAGTCCCAAGACATAAAGTATAAAACTTAAAAACCTAAACTAATAGGGGCAGGAGGATACAGCTTGATGGTAACAGTGCATGAATGTATGGATAATTTTATCATATTTACATATGACTGATTATGTATCCCTTTTGCTTTTCAGTGTGTTCTCAGAAACAACCAGCCTTGAAGGTAATTACACATTCATTTCTGTTTTGAACTATTAACTATATAGTCTGTGAAATATACTTTATATATTGATTATTGTCTCAAATTCCATTCAGGCTACAAGTGACAAGGAAGATTCTGTTTCGAATATAGCCACAGAAATAAATGATGGACAAAAATCTGGGACAGGTAATTTTGCAATACACATTTAATGTCATGTTCACTCAGGATAGAAGAGAACTTCTCTTCCCTGAATAAATCGCAGGGGGCTCATTGAATCTGCACATTCTGATTAAGCAGGCCTGAGATTCTGCTTTTGTAATAAGTTCTCGGGTGACACTGATGTTACTGTTCCTTGGCCATGATCTGAGTAGCAGCACGGCGGGAACATGGCGCGCGGAACTGGCGCGCGCGCCTAGCTGGCGGGACCGTTAGCTCGAGGCGGACGCGGCCCGGACCCGGTGGATATGGAGCAGTCGCCGCTGCCGGCGCCCAAGCTGACCCAAGGGCCGACCGCCGCAAGGAGCTGAAGGAGGCGGGAGCCCCAGTCGCCGCGGGCGTCGGCGCCGGTGAGTACGTGAGGGGCTGGGGCCGGGAGACTTTCTTTGTGAAACTCCGGCGGTGGGAGCCGGGCCGGGCCTCAGCGGCTGAGGAGTGCCTGTGAGGCGGAAGGCGTCTCGCAGTCCGGGTTCCATCCCAGCCGCTAGCCGTCAGGCGGCGGGACCTGGTCCGCCGCCTGCCTGCCTCAGTTTCCACGGGAGTGTGTGCGGGTGTGTGAGGGTGTGTATGGGTGTTGGCCTGCGCACACCGGAGGGGGGGTCGGTATACTGTCAGCGCCTAATGCGCGCGGCGCCTCCCCCCTCCCCCCAGTCCCCGTGGGGCGGAACCTGGGGACTGGAGTCCACCGGAGCAGTAGGCGGCACCCGCGGGGAGACAGGTGTCCGCGCAGCCCGGGAGGCTCAGGTGCTACCTTTCCCTGGTGGGGTTTGTGAGGAGTGAGCTCTTCGTTCCCGGAGGCGAGCAAGTCTGTCGGTGGCTCATCACAGAGCGCTGTTTTGGAAAGCGTTCCACCCACCTCAGCTTCGTGCTGTGTTTGGGCCACTAGTCAGGGGGAAGGATGCTGAGCGACATGGACTTTAGAGGTGGGGCTCCCGCTGGACGGGATGGGTCTGGGCTCTCGAGCTTACCCCCACCCTTTCCTCCCAAACCCGTTAGAGCGTAGGAATCATTGGGAGCACCTGATAAAAATGCCACGGATTGTGGCTCACCTAAGCAGGGAAGCCGATTTGGAACTTAAACAAGCTCCCAAGTTGTGATCAGTCGAGCTTGGCAAGCACTGTTTTAGAGAGTAGGCTTCCCGCAAGCAGGAGCCGGTTTTGTGTATACCTCACCATGGCATCTTGGTACCTGGCATGGTGCCTGGCACACGGTAGATGATCAGAAAATATCTGTAGAAAGTCTAAATTATTAGGGAGAGTGCAGCATAGGAGTTCTTGAGACATTTTCAGGAGCTTCTTGAGATTAATATCTGTCAGATTTGTTTTACAGTATATTTTTCTCAGCTCCCAACTTTTGTGGTTGTTTTTAATGCCATGTTTTCAGTATGTTCTAGGCAAAAGCAGGGTATATGTTGCTTAGTATACACTATCGACTAGGCCGGTTGTGGTGGCTCACTCCTGTAATCTCAGCACTTTGGGAGGCAGATTGCTTGAGCCCAGGGGCTTGAGGCTGTAGTGAGCCAAGGAGTTAGAGACCAGTGTGGGAAACATAGCGAGGCTCGTCTCCCCAAAAATTAGCTGGGTGTGGTAACGTGCACTTGCAGTCCCAGCTACTCTGGAGGCTGAGGTGGGAGGATCGCTTGAGCTCAGGAAGTACAAGTTGCAGTGAGCCAAGGTTGTGCCACTGCATTCCATCCTGGATAACACAGCGAAACCCAGTCTCTGAAATAAGTAAATAAATACATAAATGATTATGTATACTCCAGCTAGGTTAAAATTAATTCTGAATCAAAATTCTAAATTAAAATATGCATGTTTCTTTGTCTTCATCATTTGAGAACACTAGGCTTTTAGGATTTCATTCCGTTGAGGCAGGTAAATATCTACATTTTTGACAAAGCAAATATGAATTACTGTTAATTCAAGAAAGGTGGGAATTTGCTTAAACCTGAGTATTTGTAGTCTTTGTGACTTTTTTAAATTTTAAATTTAAATTTTCTTTTTTTTTTCTTTTTTTTTTGAGATGGAGTCTCACTCTGTCGTCCAGGCTGGAGTGCAGTAGCACAATCTCAGGTCACTACAACCTCCACCTCCCGAGTTCAAACGATTCCCCTGCCTCAGCCTCTGGTGTAGCTGGCATTACAAGTGTGTGCCACCACGCCCAGCTAATTTATGTATTTTTAGTAGAGAGGAGGTTTCACTGTGTTGCCCAGGCTGGTCCCAAACTCCTTGACCTCAAGTGATCTGCCCACCTTGGCCTCCCAAAGTGCTGGGATTACAGGTGTGAGCCACAGCACCTGGCCTTATTTTTATTTTTTCGAGACAGACTCTCAGTCCGTCGCCCAGGTTGGAGTGCTGTGGCATGATCTCCACTCACTGCAACCTCCACCTCCCAGATTCCAGCGATTCTAATGCCTCAGCCTCCTGAGTAGCTGGGGTTACTAGACCCGGGTAATTTTTGTTGTATTTTTTTAGTAGAGACTGGGTTTCCCTATGTTGGCCAGGCTGCTCTGGAACTCCTGGCCTCTAGTGATCCACCTGCCTCGTCCTCCCAAAGTGCTGGAATTACAGGCATGAGCCACTGCCCCCAGCCAATCTTTGTGATATTTTGAAATTGACGTTTATATTTTGTTCAGAGTCAAAGCTAAAATAGAATTGTTTGAAAATTAATATTTCAGGAACTATTTTTTAATTAAGTTGAATTTTATTTTATTAGTTTCATTTCAGTAGCATTTTAACCTAAAAATATATATATACATATATACATATATATGTGTGTGTATATATATATATATATATATATATATTTTTTTTTTTTTTTTTTCCTGAGACGGAGTCTTGCTCTGTCACCCAGGCTGGAGTGCAGTGGAATGATCTTGGCCTCACTGCAGCCTCCACCCTCCCGGCTCAAGCAATTCTCCTGCCTCAGCCTCCCAAGTAGCTGGAACTACAGGTGCCCACCACTACACCTGGCTAATTTTTATATTTTTAGTAGAGATGGGGTTTCACCATGTTGTCCAGGCTGGTTTTGAACTCCTGATCTCAAATGATCTGCCCTCCTTGGCCTCCCAAAGTGCTGGGATTACAGGCGTGAGCCCCCGTGCCTGGCCTAAAAAATATTTTTAAAGACAGGATCTAGCTATGTTGCCTCAGCTGGTCTTGAACTCCCAGTCTTGGCCTCAAGTGATCCTTCTTCCTCAGCCTTCTGAATAGCTGGAAGCACAGCTGTGAGCCAGCACACATGGCGTTTTTTTATTTCTAATAAAAAAGTTAATAGAGTTTCTTGTTTCACTGGACAAAATATGCATATATAGGAAGGAAAGACTTTTGGACTTGAGATTGCGCTGAAGAAGAAAAATGGAAAAATTAAGCATTTTAGTCTCTCAGTGTGTTATTTTTGTAGCTTATACAGATATGTCTTTTTAAAGTGTCTTTAAAAAGCTTTATTGAGATAAAGATAAATGAGATAAATTCACCTACCATGAAATCAACCCCTTGAGTGCAGAATTTTGTGGTTTATAATATGTTCACAGAATCGCACAAACAAGACAGGTATCTAGATACTTTCAGACCATTTTCATCAGTCCACAAGAAATCCCATACCCATTAGCAGTCATCCTTATTCCCTTTTCCCCTAGTCCCTGGCAATAACTAGCTTACTTTCTGTCTCTGAGTTTAGCTGTTCTGGAGGTTTCACAGAATGAAATCTTACTACATATGGTCTTTTGTGATTGACTTATTTCACTTGACACAGTGTTTTCAAGGTTTATCCATGCTGTAGCGTATATCAACACTTCATTCTTTTTTAATGCTGAGTAATCTTTTGAATGGATATACCATATTTTATCAGTTCCTCTGTTGATAGGCACTTGAGTTTTTTTTCCAATTTTTGGCTATTATGCACAATGCTGCTGTGAACATTTGTGTACACATTTTAGTGTGGATGTATATTTTCATTTCCCTTGGGTATATCCCTAAGGAATACACTATCTGGGTCATATGATAATTGTTTAAGACTACAGGCACGTGCCACCACACCTGGCAAATATTTAAAAATTTTTTGTAGATAAAGGGTCTCGCTATTTTGCCCAGGCTGATCTTGAACTCCTGGCCTCAAGAGATCCTCTCACCTCAGCCTCCCAGAAAGTGTTAGCATTATAGATGTGAGTCACTGCACCTATAAAAGAGGCTCATACCTCTTTTTATGTTTTTTTTTTTTTTTTGAGACAGGCTTTCACTCTGTTGCCCAGGCTGGAGTGCAGTGGTGGGATCACAGCTCACTGCAGCCTGGACCTCTCTCCATATGATTCTAGCTGTGGGTGTCTTTCCTGTAGTTTTTATTATGTTGTGGTATGTTTCTTCTGTACCCGTTTCTTTGAGGATTAATAGCATGAAGGGATGTTGAATTTCATCAAATGCTTTTTCAGTTTCAGTTGACATGATCATACTGTTTTTGTCATTTATTTGGTTGATATGATGTATCACATTGTATGTTGAGTGACCCTTGCATCCCAGGGATACATCCCACTTGATCATGATGAATTATCTTTTTAATGTTTTACTGAATTTGATTCACTGGTATTTCATTGAGGATTTTTGCATCAATATTAGAGATACTGGCCTGTAGTTTCCTTCTTTGATGCCTTTGTCTGATTTTGGTATCACAGTAATAATGGTCTCATAGAATAAGTTTGGAAGTATTCCCTCCTGTTTTTCAAAATAGTTTGAGTAGGATTTGTACTAGGTCATTAAATTGTTTGGTGTGAAGCCATCAGCAGTGAAGACATCAGTTCCTGGGCTTTTCTTTACTGGGAGACTTTTTCTGATGGCTTCAATCTCATTAATTGTTACCAATCTGTTCTGGTCTTGGATGTTTTCATTGTTCAACCTAAGTAGGTTGTATGCATCTAGGAATTTGCCAATTTCTACTAGGCTTTCCAATTTATTGGCATATAATAGCCAGTTATGATCCTGTGAATTTCTGAAGTATTAGTTGTAATGTCTCCCTTTTTTAATCTGTTGATTTTTATTTGAATCTTGTCTCTTTTTTCTTAGTTAGCCTGGTTGAAAGTTTGTCAATTTTGTTTTGCTTTCCAGAAAACCAACTTTTCATTTCATCTTGTGTGTTTTTCCTTTCAATTTTATTTCTGCTACGATCTTATTTATTTTTCTTATTTTTGGTTTAGTTTGTTCTTACTTTACTAGTTATTTAAGATGTATTGTTTATTTGAAGTTTTTCTTTTGTTTGGATGGTAGGCACTTATAGCTGTAAATCTCTGCCTTTGTACTGCTTTCTGCATAACAAGTTTTGGTATCCTGTGTTTTCGTTACCCTTTGTTTCATGAAATTTTTGAATTTCTGTCTTAGTATCTTCATTGACCCGCTAGTCATTTATTCAGGAGGGTAGTGTTTAACTTCCATGTGATTGTATTGTTTCCAAAATTACTCTTCTTATTGATATCTAATTTTATTCCTTTGTAGTCAAAGAAGATGGCCACGGAGACAGCAGTGTGGTCAGAGTGGTAGGAGCTGGCCATCGGCAAGAGCTGCTCCATGTCTGGCTGCTGGGTGCTAGAGCCTGTGGCCCACTGGCTTGCCTCACTGTGGTTGGTGGTGGCGGTGACAGAGACTGCAGCATGACCAGAGTGGTAGGACAGGAGCTATCCAGGGCTGCACCTTTCACAGTGTGGGGTGGGTTGGGGGTGCTATCCAGGGTGTAATTGCCTGCATTAGGGGTACTGGTTGGTAGCACTGTACAGGGCTGCACTTCCCATGGCAGGGAGGGTGGGTTATGGGCACTTTCTGGGGCTGCAATGCCCATGGAGGAGGACAGGTTAGGGCACTATCAGGTATACGCTACTGGCGGCATTGGGGGATGGAGGTGGGGGGCGCTATTGAGGGCAGGACTAGCCGTGGAGCGGGGGCGAGTTCGGTGCTATCAGGGGCTGCACTGCTGGCAGTGGTCAGCAGAGTTGGCATCCAAGGAAGGAGTGGTTCTCCTCTCCCTGACTCCACACTCCAGAGAGCGACCCACTCTTGGTCATACTGGAATGCGGCAGGCACGCAGCGTTTGCGTGGGAATCCTGAGCACGGCAGAGCCCCCACACCCACCATGGTTCCTGGGCCTGTGCACTCTGGGTCTGTGCCTCAGAGGCTGCCAGGCACCCCTGGGGACACCACGGGGGACAGGGCCCTGTGTGTGGAAGCGTCTGGAACAGGAATTGGCACCTGGGTGCGGAGGGCTGGCTGGGTCTGAATTTTTCTGCTTCTCCTGCTCCCCGAGGAGTGCAGCCCCGGTGGGCCCAATGGTTCCTGTGGAGTGGGGAGCTGGGTGCTGTGGTGTCTCCAGCACCCACCCCAGACCCCAGTTCCCGGCCAGCTTGGGCCAAAAGGAGAGGCTGGACTTTGGAGGGTGGGTGTGAGTGCCTTTGCTGAAACTGGCCCCTGCCACCCAGTGGCCAGCATGACAAGTTGAGGCTCTAACCCTTCCACCCCTCACATC
Organism: Pan paniscus; assembly: GCF_029289425.2. Taxonomy (NCBI): domain Eukaryota; kingdom Metazoa; phylum Chordata; class Mammalia; order Primates; family Hominidae; genus Pan; species Pan paniscus. The sequence goes on along the minus strand of NC_073267.2, from coordinate 36,368,514 downwards.
TTCCTCTAGGCTTTTCTGGCTTTGCCCACCCAGCTGCTCCGTGCCAGGAGGAGGAGGAGACACCTAGAGCCTGCGACACCACGACTTGCCTCACTGCGGGTGGGTGGCAGCGACAGAGACTGCAGTGCGCCAGAGCGGTAGGAGAGCGGCCGCGCTAGGAGGGCAGGCGGCTGCAGCCAGGGTTGGGGGTCAGGCTTACAGCGATGGACGGGCTGCAGCAGTGTCCAGGTGGTAGGAGCCTTGTAGGGCAGGCTGGTGCATTGGCAATGGGCCTGGCTTTGCCCTGCATTGCCCTGTACCTGCCCTACTGTTACATGGACTGTCTCGGCCCTGTCCTGCTCTGGTCCCATCCTGACCCTGTCTTGGCCCTGTGCTACCCTGTCCCTGCCCTGGTCTTGCCCTGGCACTGGCCCTGCCCTGAACCGGCACTGGCCCTGCCCTGAACCTGCACTGGCCTGACCTTGGCTCTGGCCCTGGCTCTGGCCCTACCCCTTGTCCTGACCCTGGTCATGTCATGGCACTGGCCCTGCCAGTGGTCATGGTCCTACTCCTGTTCTGGCCCTGACCTGGCCTTGGACATGTCCTGGTCTTGCTTTGACCCATCCCTGCCCTGGCCCTACCATGGGCCTGCCTTTTCTGCCCTCTCGTGGCACTGACCTTGCCCTGTCATGGCCCAGTGGTGCCGTTGCCCTGCCTTACCCTGCACTGGTTGTGCCTCGGCCCCGCTTGGTGCTGGCCACTCCCTGGACCTGCCCAGACCCTGCCTCGACTTTTGCCCTGCCCTCACTACGGCCTGGCCCTGGCCCTAGCCCTGGTCCTGCCATATCCCTGGCCCTGCCCTTATCCAGGCCCTGCCCCTGCTGCTGCCCTGGCCCTGGCCTGGAACCTGGTCCTGTCAAGGACCTGCCCTGACTCTGCCATGGCCCTGGCCCTGCTCTGCCTTGTTCCTGGCCCTGACCCTTTCCTGGCTCTGCACTGGCCTTTCCCTGGCCCTGAGCTGGCAGTGGTCTGCCCCTGGTCTGGCCATCACCCTGCCCTGCTGTGCTCTGGATGTGTCATCACCCTGCCCTGGCCCTACTCTGCCTTTGACCCTGCCCTGGCCTTACCTTGGCCCTCACCCTAGTCTTCGCTAGGCCCTGCTCTGGAGCTGGCCCTAGCACAGACCTGTCCCTGACCCTGGCCCTGGTCTTTGTCCTGCCATAGCCCTGGCCCTGAAGTGGACTTGGAGGTGTCCTGGCCCCGGCGTAACATGGCTCTGCATTGGCCTGTCCCTGCCCTGCCCCTACCATTGCCTTGCCCTGCTCTGCCCTTTCCCAGTACTGACCTGGCCATGCTATTTCCCTGCCCTACCCTGCCTTGGCTGTGCCCTGGCTCAGTTCTGGCCCTGGCCCCGGCCCTGCCCTGGACATGTTCTGACACTGCCTCAGCCTTGGCACTAGCCTGGCTCTTTCTTGGCATCAGTCCTGCTCTCTCTGTGGACCGGCTGTTGTCCTGTCCTCTGCTGGCCATACCATGCCCTGCCCTGCCCTGCCCTGACTCAGCCCTGGCTCAGCCCTGGCCCAGCCTTGGCCTTGGCATTGCCCCTGGTCCTGCCATATTTCTTGCCCTGTCCCTACCCTGGCCTTGGCCCTGACCCTTACCTTGCTCTGGCCCTGCCCTTGCCCTAACACAGCCCCTGGCCCTGCCCTGGACCTGTCCTGGCCCTGGCCCTTCCCTGCTTGAGACCTTGCCCTGGTTCTCCTCTGGCCCTGACCCTGAAATGCCTGGCCCTACCCTGGCCTTGCACTGCTCTGGCCCTTGCCCTGACTCTGGTCCTGTCACTGGCCTAGCCCCAGCCCTGTTGCTGGTCTTACCATGGCCCAGACCCTGCCTTGGCCCTGCCCTGACACTGTCCTGGACCCTGGCTGTGCCAAGATCCTGCACTGTCCTTGCCCTTGTTTTGCTCCTGCCCCAAACCTGGTCCTGCCCAGGCCCTGGCCCTGGCCCTCCCCTGGCTGTTCCCTGGCCCTGCCCAGGTCTTGGCACTGGCCTGGCCCTGCCCTGCCTTGGCCCTATGCATTCCTGGCCCTGCCTTGACGGCCCTGGTCCTGCCTTGGCCCTAGCCTGGCTTTGACCCTGCCCTGGCCCTACCTTGGCCTTCATCCTAGCCTTACCTGGGCACTGTGTTGTACCTGGCCATAGCACAGACCTGGCTGTGGCCCTGGCCCTGCCATGGCCCTGCCCCAGACCTTAGCCCTGCCAGGTACCTGTCCTGGCCCTGCTCTGGGCCTGGCTTTGTCCCTGGTTCTTAGATGACCCTGGCCCTGCCCCTGCCCTTGTCCTTGCCCTGGTACTGGCCTTGGACATGTCCATGGTCCTAACCCTGGTCCTGCCCTGGAGCTGCCACTGTCTTGGCCCTGCCCTGTCTCTGGCCCTGCCCCGGCCCCAGCCATAGACCTGCCCTGGTTGGTCGTGCCCTACCTTAACCCTGTGCTACCCTGGGCCTACTCCACCCTGCCCTGGTCCTGCCCTCCCTTTGTCCCTGCCCTGACCCCGCCTTGGCCCTCACACTGGCCCTAGCACTTACTTGGTCCTATCTGTGGCGTTGGCCTAGCATTGACCCCTGCTCCTGACCCTGCTCCTGCCATGGCCCTGGCCCTGCCAATGACCCTGACAGCCCTGGCCCTAGCCCTGTCTTGGCCCTGGCCCTGAACTGGCCCTGCCCTGACCCTGGCCCTGAATTGGATTTGCAGGTGTCTTGTCCCTGATTTAATCTGGCCCTACCATGGCCCTGTCCCTCTCCTGGCTCTGTCCTGGTCTTGTGCTGACCCTGACCCAGACCTTGGCCCTGCCCCAGCCTTGTCCTTGACCTGGCCATGGCCCTGCCTCTGCCCTGGACCAGCGCTGTCACTGGCACGGACCCTGGCCCTGGCCCTTTGCTACTTAAGGCCATACCCTGTCCCAGCCCTGGTCCTGACCCTGTCCTGGCCCTAATTTGGCCTGGCTCTACCCTGGCATGCTATTCTGGCCCTAGCCCTGACCCTGTCCCTGTCCCTGTCCTGGCCCTAGCCCCATTGCTGGTCCTGCCATGGCTCTTATCCTGACGTTGCCCTTTCCTGGTCCTGGCCCTGGCCCTGTCCCAGCCCTGTTCTGGCCCTGGTCTGAACCCTGGCCCTGCAATGGACCCTCCTTGGTCCTACCCAGACCCTGGTTCTGGCCCTACCTCTGCCCTGGCCATACCTTTGCCCTGGCCTGGACCCCGGTACTGGTCCTTGTCCTGCCCCAGCCGTGGCCCTGGCCCCGCCCTGCCTGTGCCCTGTTCTATCCTGGGCTGGCCCTGCCATGGCCTGGTCTTGCCATTGCCCTGCCCTAGCCTGCCCTGCTTGTGCCCTAGATCTGCCCCGGCCTTTGCCCCTGTCTTGGTTCCAGCCTTGACACAGCCCTGGACCTTCCCTGACCTTGCCTCAGCCCTGGCACTACCCTGGCCTTGGCTTGGCATTTGCCCTACTCTCTCTATGGCCTGGCTCTGGTCCTGCCCTGCTCTGCTCTTGTTCTGTCCTGGCACAGCCCTGGCCCTGCCGTATCACTGGCTCTGGTCCCGCCCTTATGCAGGCCTGACCCTGCCCCTGCCTTGGCTTTGGCCTGGACCTTGGCCGTACAGTGACCCTGCCATGACCCTTTCCTGGCCCTGGCCTGGAACTTGGCCCTGCCAAGGACTCGCCCTGGCTCTGTCATGGCCCTGGCCCTTTCCTGGATTTGGATGTGTCCTGTCCCTTATTTGCCCCGGCCCTTCCCTGGCTCTGCCATACCCCTTCTCTGGGGTAGGGCCAGGGTCAGGACCAGGGTAGGGCCATGGTAAGGCCTGAAGATGGGAAGGGCTGGGGCAGCGGCAGGACCAGGGAAGGGTCAGGGCCAGTGATGTGGTAGGACTAGGGGCAGAGCCGGCACTAGGGCTGAGCCGGGGCAGAGCAGGAGAGATTACATTAGGCTATTACATAAAATTTTTATTTTAGATTTTTAAGATAACTATAGTAGTGGTAATAATGTCTATACTATGTTGTTTGTAATAGTAATAATGTTTGCAGTAAATAATCACTAAATTTTAACTAATACTATCTTTGCTTCCAGTAGTGTTCTATGAGTACAATTTTATCAATATGTAAATATGTGAGGCATTGATTCTCACAATAATTCTATGTGCTAGGTACTTAAAGCATCCCCATTTTCCAAATGTAGGAAACAGGCATAAAGAAGTTAAATACTTGGCCAGATTACTCCTGTAATCCCAGCACTTTGGGAGGCCAAGGCAGGCAAATGGCTTGAACTCAGGAGTTTGGAACCAGCCTGGGCAACATTGTGAAACCCCATCTCTACTAAAAATGCACAAAAAGAGCTGATTTAAGTTTCTTGTAGGATTCTGGTTATAAAACACTGGTCAAACACACAGGGCATGGATAGGGCAGGGCCAGGGACAAGTTCAGGTCAGGAAGGGGCCAGGGCCAAGGCAGGGCCAGATCTGGACTTGGAGGTGTCCTGGTCTGATTTGCCCTGTCCCAACGTTGGCCCAGCCCTGCTCTGGCACTTCCTGTCATGCCCTGTCCTTGGTCTGAGCATTGGCCCTGGCCCTGTCCTGCTTCTGGCCCTGCCCCAGAGTTGACCAGGCACTGCCATGGCCCAGTCCTGCATTGCCCTGCCGTCTTCTGCCCTGGTGCTGCCATGGCCCTGCTTGGGCCCTAGCTCTGCCTCGACTCTGGACCTGCCCTGACTCTGCTCAGCCCTGGATCTACCCTGACTCTGCCTTGGTGTTGCCCTCCCATCTCTATGGCCTGGCTCTGGCCCTGCCTTGCACAGGCCATGCTCTGCCCTGCATGTCCCAGCCTGGGCCCAGCCCTTGCCCTACCATATTTCTGACCCCAGCCATACCCTTGTTCTGGCCTTGACCCTGCCGTGGCACTCTCCTGGCCCTTCCTTGGTCCTGCCCTGCCCTTCCATGCCCTGGCCTTTCCCTCGCCCTGCACTGGTCCTGCCCTGCCCTGGCAGTGCCTTGGCCCTGGCCCTGCCTTCTCCCTGGCCTTGCCCTTTCCCTGCCCTGGCCTGACCCCAGGCCTACCGAGTCCATGAAATGACCCTGGACCTGCCTTGCCATCATCTGTCCTGGCCCTGTATTGTCCCCACCATGCTCTGGTCCAGCGCTTACCCTGGCCCTGTTGCTAGTCCTGCCACTGCTATGGTCCTGCCCTGTTTTTGGCCATGACCTGTGCTACCCTAGCCCTGCCCCGCCTTGGCCTTGGCCCTACCGTGGCCTTTTCCTACCCTGGCCTGGCCGTACACTGGCCATTTCTACCCTGGCCTTGCCCTTCCCTGGTCTTGCCCTGCCCTGGCCTTGCCCTGCCCTGGCCTTGGCTTTGCCTTATCCTGGTCCTGGTTCTGCCCTGGCCCTGCCCTTTCTCTGGATCCTCTCTGGTTCTGCCTTCTCCCTGGCCCTGCCCTTGCTCTGGCCCTGTTCCTGGCTCAGCCTTGACCCTGGCCCTGGCCCTGGCCCTGACAATCCCCAGGCCCCACACTGGCCATGCTTGGCCCTGGACCCTCCTTTGGCCCTGCCCTGGCCCTGTGCTATCTTAGTACAGGGCCTTGGCCTTGGCCCTGTGCTATCTTAGTCCTGCCCTGGCCCTGAACTTGCCCTGGCCCTACCCTCACCCTACACTGGCCCTGCCCTACCCTGGCCTTGCCCTGACCTGGCCCTGCCTTTGGCCTGCCCTGGCTCTGGTTCTGCCCTGGCCTTGCCCTTGCCCTGGACCCTCCCTGGCCATGTTTTTACTGTGGTCCTTCTCTGGCCTTGCCCTTGCCCTTTCCCCTTTCTGGTCCTGCCATGTTTCTGGCCCTGCCCTGTCCATGTCCTGGACCTGACTCTGGCCCTGGACCTCCCTGTCCCTGCCCTGCCATACCCTGGCCCGTTCCTTGCTCTACACTGACCCTGCCCTGCCTTGGCCCTGTGCTACCCTAGCCCTGCCCTGGCCTTCTGCTGGCCCTGATCCTGCCATGGCCCTGGCCCTGCCATGTCCCTGCCCTGGCCCTGGTTCTGCCCTACTTCTGGCCCTGGCCTTGGTCCTCTTATGTCCCTGGCTGTGACCCTGCCCCTGGTTTTTCTCTGGCCATGACCCTGCCCCGGTTCTGTCCTATCCCTGGCCCTGTCTCAGTTCTGTCCTAGCCCTGGCCTTTCACAGTACTTTATGCTTAGTAAGGGCTCCATAGTGTCTGTGAGTTGAGTGTTGTGTTCATAGTATCTGCCAAAACAGAAAGAAAAAAAACAAAATCTGAAGATGAGAAGTTAAAGCTTTGTATATAATATGCCTTGAATTGTAAGTGCTTGTTATTAGTTGTATTACATGTAGGTCATGGTTTTGTACACATAACTCCAAACCATTGATACTGTTAAAAGAATATATGAATATATGAAAGAATATATAAACATAAGAATGTATGAGTATCTAATGACCTCTCCAAATTAATTTTTATTTTTAGCTCTATTAGATTTTTCTCAGTGTAACAAATGTTTATTCCTGTGTAATTAAGGGCATATTTCCTGTACAGAATATTGATATTACTTAATTGAAAATTATATAATGCAAAAATATAATACTATTTTTAGGCCAGGCATGGTGGCTCATACCTGTAATCCCAACATTTTGAGAGGCCAAGTTTGGAGAATCATTTGAGTCCAGGAGTTGACCAGCCTGGGCAACATATTGAGACCTTTTCTTTATTAAATAAATAAATAAGTAAATAAATAGGATGGGCACTGTGGCTCATATCTGTAATCCCAGCATTTTGGGTTGCGAAGGCAGGAGGATTGCTTGAGCCCAGGAGTTTGAGACCAGCCTGGGCAGCATAGCAAGACTCCATCTCTACAAATAATAAAATATTAACCAGGTGTGGTGGTGCGCACCTGGGGTCCCAGCTACCTGGGAGGCTAAGGTGGGAGGTTTGCTCGAGGCTGCAGTGAACTGTGAATGCACCACTGCATTCCAGCCTAGGCCACAGAACAGGACCTTGTCTACCAATAAATAAGTAAAAATATAAATAAAAATAAGTAAAAAGAAATATAAGTAAATATAAATATAAATACATATAAATATAAAAATGAATACATGAAAACAAACAATTTTTAAATTTAAAATCACTGAGGGCATCCTATCCATTTCATTTCATGATTCCATTACATCATTTCACTTAGATGAAATGATAAGATTACTTGAGATGAGATGAAATGATGAAATGATGAGATGAAATGATGAGATGAAATTTTGAGATGAAATGGTGAGTAGAAATGATGAGATGAAATGATGAGATAAAATGACAAAATTGAAAATAAATTGAAAGGAGATGAGATGAGATGAAATGAGATGATGGATGAAATGATGAGATGAAACGAGATGAAATGATGAGAAGAAATGAGATGAAATGAAATGAAATAATGAAATGATATGAAATAATGAAATTGAGATGAGATGAGATGATATAATGAGATAAAATGATGAGATGAAATGAGATGAACGATAAGATGAAATGATGAAATAAGATGAGATGATAAGACGAAATGATGAGATGAAATGATGAGATGAAATGAGATGAAAAATGATGAGATGAAAAATGAGATGAAATAATGAAATGAGATGAAATGAAATGAAATAATGAAAGGAAATTATGAAATGTAATGATGAAATAATGAAATGGCAATGATGAGATGAGAAGAAATGATGAGATGAAATGATGAAATGATGAGATGAGATGAGATTAAATGATGAGATTAAATGATGAGATGAGATGTGATGAGATGAAATGATGACATGATATGATGACATGAAATCAGGTGAAATAATGAGATGAAATGAGATGAAATGATGAGATGAAATGATGAGATGAGATGAAATGAGATGAGATGAAATGTGATGAGATGAAATGACATAATGAAATGAAATAATGAAATGAAATGATGAAATGGAATAATGAAATGGAAATGATGAGATGAGATGCAATGAGTTGAAATGATGAGATGAAATGAGATGAAATGATGAGATGACATGACATGAAATAATGAAATGAAATAATGAAATGAAATTGAGATGAGAAGATACAAGACGAGATGAAACGATGAAATGATAAGATGAAATGAGTTGATGAGATGATGAGATGAAATGATGAGATGAAAAGATGAGATGAAATGATGAGATGAAATGAAATGATGAGATGAAATTAGATGAAATGAAATTAGATGAAATGTAATGAGATGAAATGAAATGACATAATGAAATGAAAAAATGAAATGAAATAATGAAATGAGGTGAAATTAAATGAGATGATGAACTTAAATGATGAAATGAAATAATGAAATGGAAATGAAATGGAAATTATGAGATGAGATGAAATGATAAGATAAGAGTAGATGATGAGATGAAATGAGATGAAATGATGAGATGAACTGATGAGATGAAATGAAATGAAATGAAATAATGAGATGAAATGATATGAAATAATGAAATAAAATGAAATTGAAATGAAATTGAAATAAGATGAGATGAAATGATAAGATGAAATGATGAAATAAAATGATGAAATGATGAGATGTGATGAGATGAAATGATGAGATGACATGACATGAAATAATGAAATGAAATAATGAAATGAAATTGAGATGAGAAGAGATGAGATGAAACAATGAAATGATAAGATGAAATGAGTTGATGATGAGATGAAATGATGAGATGAAAAGATGAGATGAAATGATGAGATGAAATTAGATGAAATGAAATTAGATGAAATGTAATGAGATGAAATGAAATGACATAATGAAATGAAAAAATGAAATGAAATAATGAAATGAGGTGAAATTAAATGAGATGATGAAATTAAATGATGAAATGAAATAATGAAATGGAAATGAAATGGAAATTATGAGATGAGATGAAATGATGAGATGATGAGATGCAATGATGAGATGAAATGATGAAATGATGAGATGAGATGTAATGAAATGAGATGAAATGAATGAGATGAAATGAAATAATGAAAGGAAATTGAATTGAGATGAGATGAGATGAAATGACGAGATAAAATGAGATGAAAAAAGAAATGAGATGAAATGATGAGATGAAATGAGATTAAATGATGAGATTAAATGATGAGATGAGATGTGATGAAATGAGATGAAATGATGACATGATATGACATGAAATCAGATGAAATGATGAGATGAAATGTTGAGATGAAATGAGATTAAATGATGAGATTAAATGATGAGATGAGATGTGATGAAATGAAATGAAATGATGACATGATATGACATGAAATCAGATGAAATAATGAGATGAAATGATGAGATGAAATGATGAGATGAAATGAGATGAGATGAAATGTGATGAGATGAAATGACATAATGAAATGAAGTAATGAAATGAAATGATGAAATGGAATAATGAAATGGAAATGATGAGATGAGATGCAATGAGTTGAAATGATGAGATGAAATGATGAGATGAAAAGATGAGATGAGACGAGATGTGATGAAATGATGACATGAAATGACATAAAATGAGATGAAATAAGATGTAATGATGAAATGAGATGAAATGATGAGATGAGATGAAATGAAATGGTGAGATAAAATGATATGAAATGATGATATGAAATGATGAGATGAATGATGAGATAAGAGGAGATGATGAGATGAAATGATGAGATGAAATGATGAGATGAACTGATGAGATGAAATGAAATGAAATAATGAAATAATGAGATGAAATGATATGAAATAATGAAATAAAATGAAATTGAAATAAAATTGAAATGAGATGAGATGAAATGATAAGATGAAATGATGAAATAAAATGATGAAATGATGAGATGTGATGAGATGAAATGAGATGACATGACATGAAATAATGAAATGAAATAATGAAATGAAATTGAAATGAGATGAGAGGATACGAGATGAGATGAAATGATGAGATGAAATGATGAAATGATAAGATGAAATGAGTTGATGAGATGATGAGATGAAATGATGAGATGAAAAGATGAGATGAAATGATGAGATGAAATTAGATGAAATGTAATGAGATGAAATGAAATTACATAATGAAATGAAAAAATGAGATTAAATAATGAGGTGAAATCAAATCAGATGATGAACTTCAATGATGAAATGAAATAATGAAATGGAAATGAAATGGAAATGATGAGATGAGATGAAATGATGAGATGAATGATGAGATGCAATGATGAGAGGAAATGATGAGATGAGATGTAATGATGAGATGTAATGAAATGAGATGAAATGAAATAATGAAAGGAAATTGAGGTGAGATGAGATGAAATGATGAGATAAAGTGAGATGAAATAAGAAATGAGATGAAATGATGAAATGAGATGAGATGAAATGATGAGATGAAATGAGATTAAATGATGAGATTAAATGATGAGATGAGATGTGATGAAATGAGATGAAATGATGACATGATATGATGACATGAAATCAGATGAAATGATGAGATGAGATGAAATGAGATGAGATGAAATGTGATGAGATGAAATGACATAATGAAATGAACGAAATGATGAAATGGACTAATGAAATGGAAATGATGAGATGAGATGCAATGAGTTGAAATGATGAGATGAAATGAGATGAAATGATGAGATGAAAAGATGAGATGAGATGTGATGAAATGATGACATGAAATGACATAAAATGAGATGAAATAAGACGTAATGATGAGATGAAATGATGAGATGAGATGAAATGAAATGCTGAGATAAAATGATATGAAATGATGATATGAAATGATGAGATGAATGATGAGATGAAATGATGAGATAAGAGGAGATGATGAGATGAAATGATGAGATGAAATGATGAGATGAACTGATGAGATGAAATGAAATGAAATGAAATAATGAAATAATGAGATGAAATGATATGAAATAATGAAATAAAATGAAATTGAAATGAAATTGAAATGAGATGAGATGAAATGATAAGATGAAATGATGAAATAAAATGATGAAATGATGAGATGTGATGAGATGAAATGATGAGATGACATGACATGAAATAATGAAATGAAATAATGAAATGAAATTGAAATGAGATGAGAAGATATGAGATGAGATGAAATGAGATGAAATGATGAAATGATAAGATGAAATGAGATGATGAGATGAAAAGATGAGATGAAATGATGAGATGAAATGAAATGGTGAGATGAAATTAGATGAAATGTAATGAGATGAAATGAAATGACATAATGAAATGAAAAAATGAAATAATGAAGTGAGGTGAAATTAAATGAGATGATGAAATTAAATGATGAAATGAAATAATGAAATGGAAATGAAATGGAAATGATGAGATGAAATGATGAGATGCAATGATGAGATGAAATGAAATGATGAGATGAGATGTAATGAAATGAGATGAAATGAATGAGATGAAATGAAATAATGAAACGAAATTGAATTGAGATGAGATGAGATGAAATGATGAGATAAAATGAGATGAAATAAGAAATGATGAGATGAAATGATGAGATGAGATGAAATGATGAGATAAAATGAGATGAAATAAGAAATGATGAGATGAAATGATGAAATGATGAGATGAGATGAAATGATGAGATGAGATGAAATGATGAGATTAAATGATGAGATGAGATGTGATGAAATGAGATGAAATGATGACATGATATGATGACATGAAATCAGATGAAATAATGAGATGAAATGATGAGATGAAATGATGAGATGAGATGAAATGAGATGAGATGAAATGTGATGAGATGAAATGAAATAATGAAATGAAATGATGAAATGGAATAATGAAATGGAAATGATGAGATGAGATGCAATGAGTTGAAATGATGAGATGAAATGAGATGAAATGATGAGTTGAAAAGATGAGATGTGATGAAATGATGACATGAAATGACATAAAATGAGATGAAATAAGATGTAATGATGAAATGAGATGAAATGATGAGATGAGATGAAATGGTGAGATAAAATGATATGAAATGATGATATGAAATGAGATGAATGATGAGATGAAATGAGATGAGATGAGATGAAATGATGAGATGAAATGATGAGATGAAATGATGAGATGAAATGATGAGATGAACTGATGAAATGATATGAAATGAAATAATGAAATAATGAGATGAAATGATATGAAATAATGAAATAAAATGAAATTGAAATAAAATTGAAATGAGATGAGATGAAATGATAAGATGAAATGATGAAATAAAATGATGAAATGATGAGATGTGATGAGATGAAATGATGAGATGACATGACATGAAATAATGAAATGAAATAATGAAATTGAAATGAGATGAGAAGATATGAGATGAGATGAAATGATGAGATGAAATGATGAAATAAGATGAAATGAGTTGATGAGATGATGAGATGAAATGATGAGATGAAAAGATGAGATGAAATGAGATGAAATGAAATTAGATGAAATGTAATGAGATGAAATGAAATGATGTAATGAAATGAAAAAATGAAATGAAAGAATGAAATGAGGTGAAATTAAATGAGATGATGAAATTAAATGATGAAATGAAATGGAAATGATGAGATGAGATGAGATGAATGATGAGATGCAATGATGAGATGAAATGATGAAATGATGAGATGAGTTGAGATGTAATGATGAGATGTAATGAAATGAGATGAAATAAGAAATGATGAGATGAAATGATGAAATGCTGAGGTGAGATGAGATGAAAGGAGATGAAATGAGATGAAATGAAAGGATGAGATGAAATGATGAGATGAGATGAAATGAGAGGTGAGATGAGATGAAATGAGATGAAATGATGAGATGAGATGAGAAGAAATGATAAGATGAAATGAGGTAAGATGAGATGAAATGATGAGATGAGATGAAATGAAATAAAGTGAAATGAAATGAAATAATGAAATTGAGATGAGACGAAATGAGTTAAACTGATGAGATGAAATGATGAGAAGAAATGAGATGAAATGATGAGATGAGATGATGAGATGAAATGATGAGATGAAAAATGATGAGATAAAAATGATGAGATGAAATGATGAGATGAATTGAAATGAGATGAAATGAAATAATGAAATAATGAAATGAGATGAAATGATATTGAAATGAAATTGAAAGATGAGATGAGATGAAACGATGAAATGTTGAAATGATGAAATGAAGAGATGTGGTGAGATGAAATGATGAGCTGAAATGATGAGACAAAATGAAATGAGATTAAATGAGATGAAAAATGATGAGATGAAAAATGATGAGATGAAATGATGAGATGAAATGAGATGAATTGAGATGAGATGAAATAATGAAATTAGGTGAAATAATGAAATGAGATGAAATGAAATAATGAAATGAAATTGAAATGAGATGAGAAGAAATGATGAGATGAAATGTTGAAATGAAAGGAGGAAATGATGAGATGAGGAGATGAAATGATGAGATGAAATGAATTGAGATGAAATGATGAGATGAAAAATGATATGAAAAATGAGATGAAATGAGATGATATGAAGTGACATAATGAAATAAATGAAATTAGATGAAATTAAATGAAATAGTGAAATGAAATAATGAAAATGAAATGGAAATGAGATGAGATTTGATGAAATGATGAGATGATATGATGAGATGAGATAAAATGAGATGAAATGATGAGATGAAATGATGAAATGAGATGAAATGATGAGATGAAATGATGAGGTGAAGTGATGCACTGTCACGTGTGTGTCTATTCTTTTTCCCAACCAACAAAAATTATAATTCATTTTAATTTTATTATTTAAGAATATTCTTAAGAGTTGAAGGAAAAATAATATCTACATTATGGGTTACAATCTAAGTATAAATAATACATAAATATATTAAAACTTACAAAGAATATGTTTTGGAATCAAATATACCATGCTTCTGTGATGACAGTTATTTCATGCTGGTTGTCACAATTTTACATGAAAAACTAATGAAAAAATGTTTTTAACTGTTTCTAAAAATAAGTTTCCAAAAGAGTTTTACATTCGAAATATGAAAAAGATGTCTTTGCGTTCCTTAATCTGATGAGATTTTCACACTCTGCACATGATAATTGTTAGATTTTTATTGTGTTGATAAATTGTATATCAAATAAAAAATGTTATTACCTCTTAAATTAGGATTTTTAGGTGATATAGGCAGAAAGGAAGGCAAGTTTTTATAACTTTGTCTAAATGAACTTTCTAAATGCCTGAGTATTAAAAGATAACGTCTATAAATCACAATGTATATATTACTGTATGACCTAGGACCAATCAAAACCATTACCTCTGATAACATTATATTGTGCCCAATGTAAAATAGATATAATAATATCTCAAACTTAAATCCAGGCATTGTCATTGAATATCTTAAGAATATGCAGCAAAGGTGCTTTTAAAAATACAAGCTAGTGATTGTACTGAATTTGTAAATCACATAGGATAGTGGGTCATTTTAAGAATATTAGTTATTTCAATCTATAAACGTGGATGTCTTTCCTTTTTTGTGTTTTCTTTAATTTCTTTCATTAATATTTGTCATTTTTGTTGTAGAAATCTTTTACTTCCTTGGTTAAATTTATTTCTAAGTACATTTTTGTAGCTATTGTAAAAGGAATTGCTTTCTTAATTTCTTGTTTCAGCTAGTTTACTATCAATATATAGAAATGCTACTGATGTTTGTATGTTGATTTATATCCTGCAACTTTATTAATTTCATGTATCAGCCTAAGAAGTTTTGGTAGCATCTTATTTTTTTCCGTGTATAAGATCACATTGTCTTTAAACAAGGACAATTTGACTGTCTCCTTTCCAATTCAGATATCCTTTATTTCTTTCTCTCACCTAATTGTCCTGGCTAAGACTTTCACTATGTGAAATAGGATTGGTGAAAATAGGCATCCTTTTCTTGTTACAGTAAAATCTTTTTCTTGTTCACGGTAAAATCTTTCACCTTTTCCACACTCAGTATGATCTTAGCTGTAGATTTGTCCTTTATGTCCTTCTGTGTTAAGGCATATATTTTCTATACTAAATTGTTAAGAGGTTTTTTGTCATGTAAGAATATTTAATTTTGCCAAATGCTTTTATTGTGTTTATTAATTTGATCATATGGTTTTCAGTATATATCCAAAGGAAAGAAAATCAGTATATCGAAGAGTTACCTGCACCTGCATGTTTATTACAACACTATTCACAATAGCCAAGATATGGAATCAACAAAAGTGTCCATCAACAGATGAATGGATAAAGAAATGTGACATACATACATAATGGAATATTATTTAGTCATAATAAAGAACAAAATCCTGTTATTTGTGGCAACAAGAATGCAAGTGGAGGGCATTATGTTAGGTGAAATAAGCCTGGCATAGAAACATAAACACCACATAACTACGTGTTCTCACTTATGTATGGAAGCTAAAATTTTTAATCTCGTAGAAGTAGATAGTAGAGTTTTGGTTACCATATCCTGGAAAGAGTAGGAGAAAGAAGAGTATAAGAAAAATGTGGTTAATACATACAAAATTACAGCTGGAGAGAAGGAAGAAGTTCTAGTTCTCTACAGCACTGTTGGGTGACTGTAGTTAACGGGAATTTATTGTGTGTTTTCAACTAACTAAAATAAAAGATTTTGAATATTCTCACTGCAAAGAAATAATACATGATTTAGGTAATGGATATGATAATGACTGTGACTTGATCTTTATGCATTGCATAAATATATCAAAATATCACTCTGTACCCCATAACATGTACATTTATTATATGTCAAAGTAAATTTAAAAGAGAAAAAATGAGGTAAAGGTAAATGTACAGAATTTAATTACTTTTTCTTCTATAAAACGCAAGAGTCAGTACCAAGAAGAGTCAATTTATTAGTTTTCTAAAATAAAAAAAATCAAAGTCGCCAAAAAAGAGCAATATCCAAGAAAACATTGAAAATGAAATACAACATTTAGTAAGAATAGAAAACTTGGGCACTGTATCACCCTGTTCCTAGATACCGACTTACTGATAGCAATTTAAATAGAATTTTATTCTATCTAATTCGTTTATACTCCCAGAGTTCGAAATTACATTTTACCTACAATAAATGAGATAACACTTGCAAATTATATGGTACTCTGCCTAACACACGTTAATAACTCAATACATGTTAGCAATAAACTTTTAGTATAGTAGTCAAAGTATTAATTTCTCACATTGCAAAGTTCCTTCAAAGACATGAATACAACCTTTCTAATGACTCCTTGTTCATCAAGATACCTCTTCAAATTATTCTATTTGTTTCACTCAGTATATTATCTGTGTATACCGATATGATATTACACTCTTTTTTTTTTTTTTTTTTTGAGATGGAATCTCATTCTATTACTGATGCTGGAGTGAGGTGGCATGATCTCGATTCACTGCAACCTCCACCTCCCAGGTTCAAGCGATTCTCCTGTCTCAGCCCCCCAAGTAGCTAGGACTACAGGTGCACACCACCATGCCTGGCTAATTTTTGTATTTTTAGTACAGTCAGAGTTTCACCCTGTTGTCCAGGCTGGTCTCGAACTCCTGACCTCAGGTGATCCACCCACCATGGTCTCCCAAAGCGCTGGGATTACAGGCATAAGCCACCGCACCCAGCCTGATATTGCACTCTTGGGTTTTGAACACTGAATATCTTTTTGAAAGATTACACCTCTTTACCTCTTTGTGCTTCAGAAATTCTTTTCCTTCAAGTGTTCTAAGAGTCTAATGAAGAATGAAGTCATGTTTTATCACTTTTGTCCTTAAAGATTTCAGACATGCTGAAACTGATTGAAGTATCATTTGCTACCAGATAGATTAATTATCTCTAGTTGTAGGAGTGGATACATCTTTAATGGTATATTTTGGGTTATTGTCTTATTTTTGATGCAGTGTTCTATAAATAATTTATTAAACCTGGCATCCTTGGGTGAGCATGGATTTTTCAACTTTGGTGTTATATTGTGTTTGCTTTTAAAAACTGCTTTTGAGGCCGGGTATGGTGGCTCTTGCCCATACCCAGCACTTTGGGAGGCCAAGGTGGGCGGATTACCTCAGGTCAGGAGTTCAAGACCAGCCTGGTCAACATGGCAAAACCATGTCTCTACTGAAAACACAAAATTAGCCAGGCATGGTGGTACATGCTTGTAGTCCTAACCACTCAGGAGGCTGAGGCAAGAGAATCACCTGAACCTGGGAGGCAAAGGTTGCTAGGTTGCTGTGAGCCAAGTTCGCACCATTGCACTCCAGCCTGGGTGAAAAGAGCAAAACTCTGTCTCAAAAAAAAAAAAACCCACCAAAATCTGCTTTTGAATGGAGTTGTACATACAATCTTTATGAAAAAAATTATCAAGTGCATAAGTTCATAATAGAAAAACCAATAATACTCCAGGCACAAGTTAGTACTAAAAAAGTTATGTTGAATATTCTCTAATACAACATGCTTTTTCCCTTCATGAACGATTTGTGTTTTACTGAGAAGAGTCATTGTTTATGGTAGACATTAGACTACAGATGAATATGTACTTTAAACACTCTTAGTTGCTTTCTTAATTTTATATCTGCTGCTTTATGCTTCTGTTTATTTTCATTCTTTCCAATGTCCACATTCTAGTAAATCTGAATATTTTAATCCAAGTTTATATACTATTTAATATTGCTTGTATAGTTTAGTATTTTTAAGACTCAAAAAGGTTTACAGAAAGAAGAAAAAGATCAACATGTTATTAATCATTTAAAGATCCTTTTAAAATCTTTGACCTTTATATTTTAATGAATAAAATGTTGGTAGTTATTAGTATAAAATAATTTATGTCTTTTGGACTTAGCATCCAGTATTTCTTTTTTAATAAAGAAAATAATTATTCTCTTGCAATATACTATGTTTATCTGGGTTTTGAAAAATGATGTTTCCTAATATGAGAAAGCCATTTACATTTTTAAATCTACAAAGGCGAATGGAATGGTACTAAATTATTTACATAATAATGTTTAGATGGTGGCCCTTATAACTTTCTTTCTATACTTCCTACAGAGTTGGGGATATGCAATCCTAGAATATTTCTGGGAGCTAATCCTTTAGCTTGATGAATGAAACAAGACTTTTAAATAAAATTAAACTTTCAAATTATCCACGTAATGGGCCTGTCTTTTAATTCAATGGATATGGAGCATAATGAATTATCCCCTGTTCATTGGGTAATAAGTTCTCATTCTTAACTTCTAATACTCAAAATGTCCTTTAATTTTTAATTTTCAATAGTCATATCATTATCCCTAGGTATTTTAGCTTCTATCTTAAATTCTAAAATAATTTTGAAACAGGAGAAAGTATTCTTTATTACTATATGTATTAAACATCATGGTTTTCAAATTTAACTGCAAATGTACCTTTTCATTGCTTCTTGGTGGCGCCCTTCACCCTATCCATATTGTCACTACCAAGTGGTGATTACTTTTCAGGTTCACATACTTGTTCTTTAGAAAAATCTTCTCTGTGCCTTATAAAGAATATGATTGTTGGCATTCAAAAGCCAGCGAAGTATACATTATTAGCCTGTTGCCTAACTCATTTCTTTAAGAAACTACACTAATTACCCACATACTTATGTTTTTATTTCCTCATTATTTCTGGAGAAAACAAATACTGCTAACATGATATTTGTAAGAGAGAAAAAAGTCTTTTCTTGAAAAGTGCTGTCATTGTAGTACTAACTTATAGTATCAACTTCTTTATCAACTCCTTATACACTTTTTATTCTGAGAGAAATAAAAAAGCTAAAAGTGAAATGACTTTTTTTACTCTCCATATTATAAGCACCCATCTTGGTAATTTAGGGTCTTTATAGTTAGGGTAAGTTGTGTCATACCGAGGTTACAAAATAATAAGTATTTTGTCTCTTTGGGCCTTTCCTTATTCAGTAATACTGTCAGTTTGGCTTTTTTTCTAGGTCAACTTATTGATCTCAGTATTCTGAAATAATATGTTTACTATCTTTTGATAAGCATTTAAAATATTAGATTTATTGTTACTCTTCTGCCTTCATTGGGCTGGAAGAATAATTGTTTCTCTCACTCCACAAAAGCCAAGTTGCAGAGAAAAACACATAGACATTCAACTGCAAAGCAGAGAAACTTGACTATTTCCTGCAATTTTAAAGTGTATATTGAATAAAACCATCTTTTTATTTTCTTTTTTGCTCACTGGCAAATATTAACAACATCAAGTGTGTTATTATAATGTTATCTAGTTAAAAATCTCAAAAAGTTTTCATAATTACCATTTAAAAATACATAAATAGGTGACCTAATGTTAATTTTTATTGTCTGAGACCATGTCTGTTATTTCACTCTTTAAATTCAGTTAGTAATGCAGAACCTAGCACTTAGTGGATACTCAAAAATTATTTGCTGGATAAAAAAAGGTTAAACATGTAATATATACAAAATGTACTAGAAAAAATGCACCAAACAATTTTGTTATAGCAGTTTAATGTAGAATATTGCCTTTAAACGATAATATAGTTTTCAGGTGTCTACAGTGATTTTGTAATATTTGTGCACATATAAAATAATATTTCCAAAAATGTAATCCAGTGAGGCAATATACTTTCTAAATTCTAGATTTATAATTTAGGGTTTAAATTATAAAATCACTAAGACACAAGTGAAATATAGTCAAATATCCCCTTGGAAAAAAATGAAGTGGCCTCTAAAGTGAGGTATTCATATATGTAATTTTACAATCCTCTAGTGATAGAATTAATTAAATACACCACCAAATTGATTAATTCCTACAGTGTTAAAAGAGAAGCACTAATAATGCCAGTGACCATGTAACATGGGTTAAGCTACAAGTCATAGAAATGTGATGAGAAGCCTCAGCGCTGTAAAACAGAGGGTGGAGGAAAGCTTTTCCTCTCTCAAATGAGATTTGCCAAGTATACTTCTTGAAGAATAGGAAGTTGAAGTGTTCAGGACTTTTATGTCTATTCTACTTTGGCTTAGTTTACGTGATTCTTAGTTTATTAGCCTAGAAATGGCCAAGAAAACTTAAGGCTCAATAATTAGTTATAAATATGAAATATCCCCAATTTTTAAGATAAAAACAACTTATAAATGTATTTGTCTGTAAAAATTGTGTATATTTTTACAGAACATCTATTTCTTTCTTTTTTTATTTTTTTAATTATACTTTAAATTCTAGGGTACACATGCACAATGTGCAGGTTTGTTGCATATGAATACATGTGCCATGTTGGTGTGCTGCACCCATTAACTCATCATTTATATTAGGCATATCTCCTAATGCTATCCCTCCCCCCTCCCCCCACCCCACAACAGGCCCTGGTGTGTGATGTTCCCCTTCCTGTGTCCAAGTGTTCTCATTGTTCAATTCCCATCTATGAGTGAGAACATGCGGTGTTTGGTTTTTTGTCCTTGTGATAGTTTGCTAAGAATGATGGTTTCCAGCTTCATCCATGTCCCTACAAAGGATATGAACTCATCATTTTTTATGGCTGCATAGTATTCCATGGTGTATATGTGCCACATTTTCTTAATCCAGTCTATCGTTTTTGGACATTTGGGTTTGTTCCAAGTCTTTGCTATTGTGAGTAGTGCCACAATAAACATACGTGTGCATGTGTCTTTATAGCAGCATGATTTATAATCCTTTGGGTATATACCCAGTAGTGGGATGGCTGGGTCAAATGGTATTTCTAGTTCTAGATCCCTGAGGAATGGCCACACTGACTTCCACAATGGTTGAACTAGTTTACAGTCCCACCAACAGTGTGAAAGTGTTCCTATTTCTCCACATCCTCGGCAGCACCTGTTGTTTCCTGACTTATTAATGATCGCCATTCTAACTGGCGTGAGATGGTATCTCATTGTGGTTTTGATTTGCATTTCTCTGATGGGTCTATTTATTTAAAACAAAGGGAGGGAAGTCTCATTTACATTAGTTTTTTTCATAGCCTTTTGAACTTTGCAATTTCTATGTTTCAGAACCTATTTCTTACAGTTTTTCTATGCTAAACTCTGTCCTGGTCAGTTCTAGCGTGTATGAAGAACCAAATGATGTAACTGTATGCGACCTGGCTGTAGTGGAACAAATTTGACTCTTAAGTATGCAGGCTCTAATTTTCCTGTCTGGTTTTGGTAAGTATTCCTTACACAGGTTTTTTCTTTGAAAATCTGGGATTGAGAGGTTGATGAATGAAAATTAATCCTTTCACTTTGTTGTGTATAGGTTTGCAATAATTAGGTCAGAGTGGAGTTTTAAGGTCATGGAGGGGGCTGATGACTTACAAATAATGGGCTCTGATTGGGCAACTACTCACCTGAGTTCCTTCCACTTGACCTAATTAAGCTTGTGAAATTTACACTAAGCCATGAGCTCATCTTTAAAAAGTTTTATTAAAAGATTTTCAGCTGTTCCAAATAGGACTTATTGGTGGAATGTGTTTTAAAGGATCATATCAGATGAATGAAAGGTATTTGATCCTTTGTTTCCTTAATAATAAAATGATGGTTTGGAAAAATAGGCTAGAGTCTAACCGCAGTGCTATTATTAGGCTTTCTTGTTAAACATAGGTCTAAGCCTAAGTATGTCAATACAACAAATACTTACCGTTTCATTTCTAGTAATAAAAAAATAAAGTCTTTCTGGCATAAGGATGATTTTCATCTGGTTATTTTGAAACATTTTTGTAAAATAAATTTCCATCTCTAAAGAACATTTTTAATTTGTAAGGAGGGGTATGTCTCTGTGCACTGGAAGAGAGGGAGGACTAAATCACTGAGAAGTCTTATGATAAAGAAGCCATTGGCTTAAATCAGCAAAGCAAGCCATCCCTTGGGTTAAGGTGTTTTTCCTGGCCATCCTGTCTTGACTAGAACTTTACCTACACCTTCCTTTTTGGTTTAGGCAAATTATAATATCTAAACCTGAAGTCTCAGCTCTGTGTCTTTGAGATATAAATGTTCTACCACGTCTTCTCTGGAACCTGATAACTATCTATCTCTTTAAAATGCAAGTCTAGGGAGATGACTCATCAGAAAAAGAAGAAAAAAGAGGTATTTGGAAATTGTGCAAATTAAAGCAGCCCCTGATGCCAAAGTCTACACATTCCGGAGTGAGTCAGTTCTGGCCAGTTCTAGCTGGATCAAGAGAGCTCTGCTGGGCAAGCCTGAAGAGCACCTGGATGGCAGACACCTGAGGAGCCAGGTGCCTGAAACTTCCTCCACCTGCTTGAGGAGCGCTAAAGCCCAGGTGCTGGCTGGACAACCCCTTCCGGTTGCCTAAGCAGGTGGCAGAAGAAGGAAACAAGGTCAGAGGCAGAGTGTTGAACCCTGCCTCCCAGGTGGGTGGAAGATGCCTGTCACCAAACTAGGGCCCAGCTTGCCAGGTGAGATGGGTGAACTGGTGATCCCCCGAGAGAGTGGACGTCAGAACTACATGGTCCTGGACCTCACCTCGGCCAGCGAAGGAGAGAGAGGGTTAATGTTAACTGCACGAGGCCCACTCTAGCCTTAAATTCTGAAATTCAAACCCTTCCCTTGGAGACAAAACAAACATGACAAGGAATTCTGACATCAGGGGACAAGAATCACAAGTTCCCTAGTGGGAGACTGAGGAGGCAGTGTCCTTCCTGCCCTTGGTCTACTGGCTAAGAACCTTCCTCAGCCTGACCTTTCCACATTGCACTTCCAGCTCTGTTTGCAATTTTCCTCCTTTAGTGCTGAGGGAATCCCAGTGTTCGATCCTGAAATCTATAGGTTCCTAATGGGTGGTTAAAAAA
This sequence comes from Pan paniscus, assembly GCF_029289425.2. NCBI lineage: Eukaryota > Metazoa > Chordata > Mammalia > Primates > Hominidae > Pan > Pan paniscus. The sequence continues at coordinate 36,345,622 of NC_073267.2, read as the reverse complement.
AACCTCAGCGAGAGAAGCAGAAAATGTTTCCTCTTCCTGAAAAACTGTAGAAAGGCAGGCACCATTCTGGGTGAGGACATGGTCCTTGCAAATGTCTTTGTGTTTTGTTTTTTTTTTTTTATTTTGAGATGAAGTTTTGCTCTTGTTGCCCAGACTGGAGTGCAGTGGTGTGATCTCTGCTCATTGCAACCTCCGCCTCCTGGGTTCAAGCAATTCTCCTACCTCAGCCTCCTGAGTAGCTGGAATTACAGGCACCTGACATCACACCTGGCTAATTTTTTGTATTTTTAGTAGAGATGGGGTTTTGCCATGTTGGCCATGTTGGTCTGTAACTCCTGACCTCAAGTGAGCCACCCGCTTCTGCCTCCCAAAGTGCTGGGATTACAGGAGTGAGCCACCGCGTCCCACTGTGAGTGAGTGAGCCACTGCAAAAGTCTTTAAAGACAGCATGTTTCAGAGGCTGTGACGGTGCCCTGTGAACATGCCAAATCTCGCAGTCCCGGGAGCTCTGAGGAGCAGGCCCAGCTCCTTGCCAGGCTGATGGTACTGAAACTCTGCTCTCCAAGACATAACCTGATGGCCGTGCAAGATTTCTTAATTGACTGTGGACCGTGAGAGTCTGCATCTCATTTTAATTAAGACAGGAAAAGAAAGAACAAAAGAGCAACTCCCAGGTTATAGAGAGACTGGATTTTAGTATAATATTCAAGTGTAGCATTGCTAGTAATAACAAACCTTTCCCCTCCCAAACGGTAAACACTTGCACTGCCTATTATACAAAAATTCAACCATCCTCTCTGTTCCCCCGATATCTCCTCCCCAGTGACCCCCCTCTCATGCGGCCTCATGAGCCTGGCCAGTGGTGAATGGCACTTTCATGGGCATGAGACTCCACGTGAGTGGGACTCAGCTGGGACCCCTCTCCACGTGGGAGCTGGAGAAGCCACCCTAGTACCAGCTTAAAGTGTCTGTGATGTCCCTGCTGCTGAGGTAGGGGCGCCTCTGAGCTGGTCTCGGGGTGTGAGCTGCTGCTGGTAGTGGGCTCTGCCCTGAGGGCCTGGTGGCTGGTCGGAAGGGCAGGCACACATGGGTGACTCCCCAGGATCTCAGGCCACCTCCCCACCACAGTCCTGCACTGTGTGCTCCAGGCATGTGCTGAGTGCCTGGTCAATCACCAGTGCCCTATTGATCCCCGTCTCCAGAGAGATCATTTAGCGTCACTCCACAGAGGGGGAAACTGAGGCCCAGAGAAGTAAGGTGACTCTCCCCAGTCACAGGTCTGGTCAGCAGTAGGATGGGAGGCTAGTCCCTTGCTGTCTGACTCCCTGAGCCCACCCATATCCCAAGGCAGCCAACCTCTGCCCGCCCTGGCTCAGGCCCCGGCTGGCCCCTGTGGTGGGTGATGTCTATCTTCCTGGCCTTTGTGCTCCCAGCCAACTGGGATGGAGCCTCCAGCTGGCATGACAGGTTGTAGCTACGGACAGAAGAGTGGCTGTGAGGCTGCCAGGAATCTCACCAGGGCCCCCTCCCAGGGCCTGTCCAGAGTGAGGTCTGGGTACCCCAGGCATTGCCAGACCACAGGATCTGATGTTGGCCAAGAGGCTATGGCCACAGGCTTTCTGAGGCTGGCCCCCAGGGAGAGTTCAATCCTACTGTCCCAATTCCTGCCCTGGCCTTACCTCTCAGTCTCACCAAGCCGCTTCATGGTCCCAAACCAGGACCCAAAGTGCTGCTTGGGCTCAAGGTTGTAATTATTTGCAGCCAACTGGAGCAGCAGACCTCCTTGCTTACTTTGAATTCCTGGGTCCAGAGGGAAAAACTGGGTGGTGACAGGGACGGGACAGGGATGCCACAGGGGCCCTGTGGGGGTGTTAGATGGGGTGGTGGCCAGTCTTTGCTCATAGGGGACCCCCTCCTCCTCTCCAGTCCTGTCCCCACCTGTTCTCAGAGCTGGCTCAAGCAGCAGCTCCTCTAGGAAGGTATCCTTGGTTTCAACCTGGTACTCCCACCTGCAGGTCTTCCTGGAGTGTCTCCTCTTTGTCTCCCCATAAATCTAAGATGAGGGGGATGGATTTGCCCACCGCTACTCACCGTATGACTCTTGTGAGGCTGATCTGTCTCCCCTGCAAGGCCAACAGCTGAAGTCCATCAGAAAGGGTCCTCTGGCCCAGAGCCAGCCCCTGCACACCCCTGTCATGCTGCACCCAGGGTGCAAGACCCAGATCAGGTCTGGGTGACAGGAAGGGTATAGAGGGGCTGAGGCTCAGGGGCCTTCTAGCCTAACTTGTCTGGAGACAGTTGGGGAAACTGAGACCCCAAGCAGGGAGGTATGGCTCCGAGAGATTATTCTCATTAACCTGGAACACTTTTGCAAGCTGTTAGGTATAGGAAGTCTGTCACAGGTAAGAGAAATGCTTTTTGAGAGCATGAGAGACAGCAGGGTTGTGACAATATTGAAACACCACTGTGCAGATTCACCAATTTCCACCACCAGGAGCCCCCTGAGAGTCATTGCAGATGCGCAGCCCTCCCCTGCAACCCCTGGACCTCCCCGTGGTCTGGCACCTAAAGGGTTATGACTCATGGCAGGAATCAGGGCCCTCAGGATGCCCTGCCCACTCCAAAGTTTGCCTCTGCTCTGATTGGTCACTGACATTCAGATTGTCACCCAAATATAAGGACGTTAGCAGAAAGACTCATTCAATACAAGTGGACTCAGACATAGATAGGATTTGGGTTGCAAAAAGCCCCTTTTGTTCTTTTATTTTATTTTGGAAAAAACTGTTATTGTGAAAATTCACACATATATATAGAAAAAAACTCAATCAATGCAAAAGGATAGACAATGAACAAATGAATTCCCCTTCCACTCCAGATCCGCACCTCAGATCCAGACCTCCTGAGCCCACTTCCCCCATCTCATCACAGATCCAGACCTCCTGAGCCCACTTTCCCCATCTCATCACAGATCCAGACCTCCTGAGCCCACTTTCCCCATCTCATCACCAGTGATTTCTTGGGCTCTGCATTAGTTTTCTATTGCTGCTGCAACAAACAGCTACAGACTCAGTGGCTTCCATTTCTGTCTTATAGTTCTGGTTGCCAAAATTCCTAAGAGGATCTCACTGGGCTAAAATCAAGGTGCTAGCGGGGCTATGTCCCTTCTGGAGGCTTAAGGGATGAATCGGCTCCCTGCCTTTTCTAGCTTCTAGGGGCTCCACCTTCTAGGTTTGTGGCCTTCTTTCTCTATCCTCAAAGCCAGCAACAGCAGGTGAAGTCCTCGCCCATCGTGCATCACTCTCCCTTCTGCCTCCTTCAACTTTTTTTTTTTTTTTCTTTTTTGTATTTAGGGGGAACGAGTACAGGATTCTTACATAGTCAAAAAGCTCCTTATAGAGAAGCTCGGAACTTTCAATACAGCTTTGCCTTTTTTGCCATTTTAATTTTCCATTTAATTTAACTGTATTCTCTCATTTGACCTTCATACTCTGTGGAGAAATATTTCTATTTCGGCTTGTATTGACAAGCTGTTTTCACACAGCCCCCGCATCACCCAACCAACCAGCAGAGATCCTCATTCCCATGAAACAGATAAAGAAACTGAGGCCCAGGGAGGCTAAGTCCTGCCAGGATCATTCACCTTCCAAGGTAAGGAGCCAGTTCCAGACCTGGGTTTGTGCAGCTCCAAGCTCCCCCGTCTTTCTACAATGCTAGATTTAGACTATAGCCATCTAGCAAGTGTGGCCACACAATGGTCAAGTTGGATTTAGATGATGTTCTCTATAAATCCATTCTCCTCTCCCGTGTAAGCAAGGCAAAGCACTCTAGGCCATGGGGAGTCCCTGAAGACTCGATGAACTGCAGTGGCCACATCGGGAGGTTGCAGGTTGACCAGAACTCACCGACACAGCAGGAGAGCAGCTTGGAACCTGCAACTCAGCCAAGACCCAGTGCCTTGGATTGGGGGAGAAAACATGCAGCCATTCCTCTCTCTCTGTTGGCTAGAGGGGATTCTGGCTTTTCCTGCCAGAGCCACCCCTTTCCCTCCTCCTAAAATTGATGGTGGTTCTTTAAGGAAAGGGAGAAGTGCACGGTGTGATGGGGCAGGAAGAGAAGAAAACGGAGGAGAGGAGGGGACTTTCCCATAAGCAGGCAGAAGAAAAGGCAGCTGTGGTGTGTGATGGACATGGAAGCAGTGGTGTCCAATGTGGGGTCAGCCCTAGAGGAGAGACAGAGAGAGAGACAGAGAAGTGAGAGAGTCCTGACCCTTACGATTAACATGGGATCTGCCTGCAAATGCTGTTTAGGGCCATCGCCTCTTCCTGTACTGCTATTTTTGAGAGTGATGCTCCTGAGCCCCATGACCCAGTCAAATTTGATGTCCCCTTGAGCCAGATTCAGTGCTGGGAGTCCAGTGTGATCTGCCTGGATCTTGCTGCATTGAGAACAGGCCAGATCTTGACACCAATACAGGGGCTGGATATGAACAGGCAACAGCTGGGTTTCTGAGTCAGAAAGACTTGGTTAATTGCTAATTGCTTAGGTGAGTAATTCAATTTTGTTCAGTCAGATTCCTCAGCTATAAAATGCAGATGACAGTACTTATTCCTCCAGGTTGTGGGGAAAATGGAGATTCTGAGCACGATGTCCATTTCACAGAAAGGTACCAATTTGGTGGCTTATTTTCCTTTCTACCTTCAGAAGTGGCTATCCCTGCCACCCAAACAGACCCTTGACTCTCAAGTGGATGGGGTCCCATTTGCACAGGGGGAGAGCTTACAGCCTATGTTGAGTCTATAGTTACCACTTAGTGAGCATGGTATCCGCTCAGGGGCCTCTGTGGACATCCGTCTCCTCTGCGGCATCTTTCCTCCCCACCGCTGGGCCTGCACATGACCCCCTCCTTGGGTTAGGCCTCTGATCAGTGATGACCTTGGTATGGTGGTGATGGTCAGTCTTGGCACCAAATGAGCCAGTTTATATCATCAGCTATTCAATAAAACACTACTCTAGGGGTCACCATGAAAGTATTTTGTGACATTGTTATGTATGTGTTGTTACAAATGTGCATGATGCATTTACTACAGCATAGAATTTTGCCTGGGTGCCAGCCTGAAGTCTGTCCGACAGATCATAGCCATGTTAGTCCCACAGTCACAGGGGCCAATGGATTAAATTATTTTATCTCCCTTGAGAACTAAAAATAAAATCCTAAGCCCCCCACCCGACTTAGAAGACCCCCTTTTGGCCAACGGAACCTCAAATAAATCTTAAAATTCAGTTCTTGGCCATGACAGGACAGGAGGTCAGACATACCTCCCTGTACCTCATTCCCTCTTATGGTTTAGACCCAACGACTGAACAGCATTAATGTTAAAATAGAGATCATGAGACTGACAGAACAGACTCTTTGTGGCAATAAGACCCCAAATTATAAACAGGACCTAGGGCCATGCCAGGCGAGGGTTAAGTCTTGTACCCTACTCTTAAAGCATAAACTAGATTCTAACTACCACATGGTTTTTATTTTTCTCTAGCAGCCAAGCAAGCACTGGCTGTGACAGAAGCAAGATTAAAACAGTTACAACTCACCCAGTTCACAGACGCTGAGTAACTGATCTCCTGCCCCACCAACCTTAATGACAGCTTTCACTGGACAAGGGACTGATTTTAGTAACTTTCTCCTGATAAGAGACCATCCTCCACGGACTGGTTCTGGCCAGTTTTAGAGTCTGTGCCTTTACAGAGGCTGAGTACCTTCATGTCCCTGCTTCACTTTCTGATGTGTAGGGCCTAATTATAATACATTTAAATGTCAAGTCTCCACCCCAGAATGAACATGCATGTTTATTGAATATGCATCTGTTACGTCCTCTCTAATGAGTATTCTCATAAAATGATATAGCTCCTCTGATATCCTATTGAGTATGTATATGTAGCCAACTCATTCAGCTCAAATTCCTGTCCTCTCCTTCCCTCCCTGGAAATGCCTGCCTCTGGCCTTGGCTGTAGGCCACACTTCCCAGCCTGTCATAAGGGCCACCTTGCAGGCTGCAAACCTTTATAAGAAATAAAGCTCTCTTTTCTAAGTTTATAAAATAGTGTGATTTTTCAGTTGATGCTCTCTTTCTAAACACACACACACACACACACACACACAATTTATACAGAAAGAAATCTGGAGAATATATGTGGGAATGGATATTAAGTGTGTGGCACCATGGTGGAAGTAACATAAAGTTGGATTCAGCTAAATTTATTAATGTTGGCCCACTAAACAGAGATTCTGGATTCAGGGTTGTAGGTCAAAGCTTTAGAAAGGGCTCCAAGGGTTGGTTTGATCAGTTACTTGGTTGGTTGCTTGCTTGGTTGGTTGGTGCTTGCTTCCTTGCTTGGTTGTTTGGTTGGTTTGTTGCTTGCTTGCTTGTTGGTTGATTAGTTGGCTGTTTGCTCATTTGTTTGGTGTCTTGGTTGGTTGGCCGAAACAGAATCAGAGTTTACCTAAGGTACATAAAGTTGAGATGCCACAACTTCCTTGGTTTATGTGTACAGGAAGGTAGGCAAAAACTCAGGGAGACTGGATTTATTATGTCAGACCTGCTCACTCACACTGGAGGGTCTACAGAACATACTTCTCACAATGATCGTGAGAAAGAATATTGTGAGAGCAGCCCAGTATCCTGGAAGAGCTTTGAGCTTGTGCTCTCAGTAGGCAAAATGTTAACAGCAGGAACTGCAGCCACTGGACTGGGATCTTTAAATAAAATGAGGATAATTGAATCCTGGGGTGGCAGGGAACATGGGCTGTCCTTAATCACCAAAGATGAGGTGGGTGTGGTCACCACAGTGGAAAGCAGTGTCAAAGCAGCAGTCAGAATGGTTTGACTCACAGAAACCCACGGCATTGTGTAATCCATGGTATCCACAGGGAGAGCTAATGGGCTGTACCAAAGTCTTAGTTGTTCTTTAAAAAATGAAGAATTCTAGGTCAACTGAATAAAAGACTAACTCAAATTAATGAAACACAGATCTAAAACCCTCAATCAATTCCCAGACTTGAGCCAGTTCACAGGCCACAACCCCTTAAGTGAAGGGGAGGCTGGGTGATCTTGGGGAAGTACGCTACTACATTGCCAAAAATTTACATTGTTAATCTTTTTCCCAGTCTTCCCCAAAGGGACCTACAGCCTTCTACCAGGATGACTGTGACTTAGAGAAAAGAAAATTCTCAGATATTTGGGGAATTACTGGACACGGGCTCTCATTTAACACTATTATCACTATGTTGCCTATGATGGATTCACGCCCCTGGGTTCAAGCAGTCCTCCTACCTCAGCCTCCCAAAGTGCTGGGATTACAGACATGAGCCACTGTGGCCAGCAGAGCTTTGAAACTAGAACGTGGAGGTCCAGTGGTAAAGATTTGACAAGTCTGGGAAGAGATTGGGCCATGGCAATGTGGATGATTCTTTTTGTTTGTTTGTTTGTTTTTGCAACAGAATCTTGCTCTGTTGTCTAGGCTGGAGTGCAATGGCGCGATCTCGGCTCACTGCAACCTCTGCCTCCAGGGTCCAAGCAATTCTCCTGCCTCAGCCTCCTGAGTAGCTGGGATTACAGGTGCCCACCTGTAATTAGCCACACCAGGCTAATTTTTTTTTTTTTTTTTGAGACAGAGTCTCACTCTATATCGCCCAGGCTGGAGTGCAGTGGCGCAATCTGGGCTCACTGCAAACCCCGCCTCCCAGGTTAACGCCATTCTCCTGCCTCAGCCTCACGAGTAGCTGGGACTACAGGCGCCTGCCACCGTGCCTGGCTAATTTTTTGTGTTTTCAGTAGAGATGGGGTTTCACCGTGTTAGCCAGGATGATCTCGATCTCCTGACCTCATGATCCGCCCGCCTCGGCCTCCCAAAGTGCTGGGATTACAGGGATGAGCCACCATGCCCAGCCACACCAAGCTAATTTTTGTATTTTTTTTTTAGTTCAGACAGGGTTTCACCATATTGGCCAGGCTGGTCCCTGACCTTGTGATCCGCCCGCCTCGGCTTCCCAAAGTGCTGCGATGACAGGCGTGAGCCACCGCGCCTGGCCAATGTTGATGACTCTAAACAGCAGCCGCTAATGTGAAAACCATCCAACTGGAAGCCCTGGCCTTGCCCAGAGGACACAGTCTGGGTGGTGGGCAGAGACTTCAGCTGCCTTCCAAGGCAAGCAGCTCCCTGCTGCCTGCTTGCTGGGGATTTTACTTACAGGGCAGAAGCTGGCAGGTGATTTGGGGGCAGGAATTGCTTCCTGGATGGTGTAGGATGAACCACACTCCCCAGGAAGGCACTCATCCTGGTGGCCTAACAGAAGCAGCCCTCACCCCAAAAGGCAATGCTGCTCCACTAATTTTATGGGGTGATTCCTTCTTGTAGGTTCCTTCCAGCTTTACCAGAAAAACACAGAACATCTTTCCTGACAGGGCATTGGTTTTGTTTTTGAACAGAGAGATCCTTCTTTTAAAAAGTTAGTTTTTTCTTTTTTTCTTTTTCTTTTTTTTTGTAATGGAATGAACCTAGGTCCTAAGCCTAACAGGTTATTATTATTATTTTTATGATTATTTTTTGAGATGGAGTCCCACTCTGTGGCCCAGGCTGGAGGGCAGTGGCGCGATCTCGCCTCACTGCAATGTCCACCTCCTGGGTTCAAGGGATTCTCCTGCCTCAACCTACAGAGGAGCCGGGATTACAGGCGTGCACCACCATGCCCGGCTAATTTTTGTACTTTTAGTAGAGATAGGGTTTTGCCATGTTGGCCAGGCTGATCTCAAACTCCTGACCTCAGGTGATCCACCCACCTCGGCCTCCCAAAGTGCTGAGAACACAGGTGTGAGCTGTCACACCCAGCCACAGGTTATTTTTGCTGATCTTCTCCCTCCTCCCACCCTCCACCCTCAAAGAAAAGGCAGTACATCTACACCATGGAATACTACGCAACCCTGAAAAGGAACAAAATCATGTTTTTTTGTTTTTTTGCAGCAACACGGATGTAGCTGGAGGCCATTATCTTTTTAACTTTTTTTTTTTTTTATTTTTTCTATTCTACTTTAAGTTCTGGGGTATATGTGTAGAATGTGCAGGGTTGTTACATAGATTTACATGTGCCATAGCGGTTTAGTGCACCCATCAACCCGTCATCTACATTAGGTATTTCTCATAATGTTGTCCCTCCCCCAGTCCCCCACCCCTGCAACAGGCCCCAGTGTGTGGTGTTCCCCTCTCTGGGTCGATGTGTTCTCATTGTTCACTTCCCACTTATGAATGAGAACATGCAGTGTTTGGTTTTCTGTTCCTGTGTCAATTTGCTGAACATGAGGGTTTCCAGCTTCATCCATGTCCCTGCAAAGGACATGAACTCATCCTTTTTCATGGCTGTATAGTATTCCACAGTGTCTATGTGCTTTGTTTGTTTGTTTTGTTTATTTGAGACCAAGTCTTACTCTGTTGCCCAGGCTGGAGTGCAGTGGCACGATCTTGGCTCACTGCAATCTCTGCCTCCTGGGTTGGAGCAATTCTCCTGCTTCAGCCTCCCGAGTAGCTGGGATTACAGCCATGCACCACCATGCCCGGCCAGTTTTTGTATTTTTAGTAGAGACGGGGTTTCGCCATGCTGGTCAGGCTGGTCTTGAATTTCTGATCTCAGGTGATCCACCCACCTCGGCCTCCTAGAGTGCTGGGATTACAGGCGTGAGCCATCGCGCCCAGCCAACAGTGTCTATGTGCTACATTTTCTTTATCCAGTCTATCACTGATGAGCATTTGGGTTGGTTCCACATCTTTGCTATTGTGAACAGTGTGGAGGCCATTATCTTAAGTAAATTAACAGAATGCTGCGTGTTCTCACTTATAAGTGGGAGCTAAATGTTGTGTATATGTAGACACAGAGAAGGGAACAGATACTGGGGAGAGAGGAATGTAGAAGGACAAGAGTTGAAAAAACCAACTGTGGGGTATTATGCTCACTACCTGGGTGATGGGATCACTCATACCCTAGACCTCAGCATCACACATCGTACCCATGTAAGAAACCTGTACATGTACCTCCTGAATCTAAACTGCTCCACCATTTGCACCAGCAATTCCAAGACTGGGCATCTACCCAAAGGAAAAGAAGTCATTCTACCAAAAAGACACATGCATGGTAAAATTCCTTGTTTTTTTTTTGTTTGTTTGTTTTTTGTTTTTTGTTTTTTGAGACGGAGTCTCGCTCTATTGCCCATGCTGGAGTGCAGTAGCAATCTCGGCTCACTGCAACCTCTGCCTCCTGGGTTCAAGTGATTCTCCTGCCTCAGCCTCCTGAGCAGCTGGGATTACAGACATGTGCCAACATGCCTGGCTAATTTTTGTATTTTTAGTAGAGATAGGGTTTCACCATGTTGATCAGGCTGGTCTCGAACTCCTGACCTCAGGTGATCTGCCCACCTCAGCCCTCCAGAGTGCTGGGATTACAGTGCCCGGCCCTGTAAGGCTCATCACAGCATGACTTACAATAGGAAAGTCATGGAATCAACCCAGTTGCCCATCAGTGGGGTAATGGATAAAGCAAAAGTGGTTCTTCTACAGCATCGAATACTACACAGCCATGAAAAAGAATAAAATCATGTCCTTTGCAGCCACATGGATGTAGCTGGAGGGCATTATGCTTAATGAATTAACACAAGAACAGAAAATCAAATACCACATGTTCTTGACTGGATAAAGCAATTTTGGCCCTTCTACACCATGGAACACTGCACAGCCATGAAAAAGAATAAAATCATGTCTTTGCAGCCACATGGATGCAGCTGAAGGGAATTATGCTTAGTGACTCAATACGAGGAACAGAAAATCAAATACCACATGTTCTTCACTAGATAAAGCAAATGTGGTCCTTCCACATCATGGAATACTACATAGCCATGAAGAAGAATAAAATCATGCCCTTTGCAGCAACATGGATAAAGCTGAAGGGCATTATGCTTAGTGAATTGATGCCAGAAACAGAAAATCAAATACCACATGTTCTCAATTAGATAAAGCAAATGTGGTCCTTCCGCATCATGGAATACTACACAGCCATGAACAAGAATAAAATCATGCCCTTTGCAGTCACATGGATGAAGCTGAAGGGCACTATGCTTAGTGAATTAACGCCAGGAACAGAAAATCAAACACCACATGTTCTCGCTTATAGGTGGGAGCTAAACATTGCCTGCACCTGGACAGAATGAAGGGGCACCACAGACCCTCAGGACTAATAGAGCAGGAAGCAGGGGCGGGGGTACAAGGGTTGAAAAGTTACCCTGAGATTCTTTGAATTTCAGGCAGAAGGCAGCAACTGGAGAGATCTTTGGGTCACGGATTTTTCTGTTGCATTTTCTTGCTTGTTTGTTTTCTCTCTCTCTCTCTCTCTTTTTATTTTTTTGAGATGGAGTCTCGCTCTGTGACCCAGGCTGGAGTGCAGTGGTGCAATCTCAGCTCCCTACAACTTCTGCCTCCTGGATTCAAGCAATTCTTCTACCTCAGCCTCCCAAGTAGCTGGGACTACAGGCACCCGCCACCACACCTGGCTAATTTTTGTATTTTTAGCAGAGACGGGGTTTCACCATGTTGGCCAGGCTGGTCTCGAACTCCTGACCTCAGGTGATCCACCTGCCTCGGCCTCCCAAAGTGCTGGGATTACAGGCATGAGCCACTGCACCTGGCCTCTCTTCTTACATATTTCTAGAACTCCTCTAGAATTTGGGGTTTGTTTTTCTTAATTACAAGGAATCAAGTTGAATCATTAGTGCATATATAAATATACATTTTATTTTTAGTACACATTATATACCTCAGGAATGTACAATGCTCAGTGCCTGGGTGATGGGATTATTCATACCCCAAACCTCAGCATCGTACAAAATCCCAAGGTCACAAAGCTGCCCGTGGATCCCCTGAATCTACAATAATAATAATAATAATAATAATAAATAAAAAGTGACTTTGTCATTCGCAGGGAAATGCAAATGACATTCACTCTGCCTCTCAGGCCCTTGGATTCCCAAAGTTTGTTTTCATCACGCCCAGGGGACACTCAGAATCTCGTTTTCAGAACGCGGGTTGTTTTTCTTAGAAGCGCTTTGCAAAACAAAATAGGAAGCAAAATCTTTCTCACTCCTTCCGCTCTGTAATAGACAAAATAAAATGAAGGGGCAGGAATCCAGAGACTTTGACCGCAGTTGGCAGATTTATTGTGGTACAGACACAAAGGCAAGCAGTGTTCTCTCTGATTCTACGAACCGTACAGCCCGGGCCGGCTGCCTTCTGCTTTCTGGATGGTGCGGGCATGAGCTCCAAGCTCAAATTTCACTGGAGCTCCAGGAATCAAGCCTGGCCCAGGCACTCACTGCACGGGGGCCAAGCGTGAAACCAGTGACCGCTCCAGCAAGGTAACAGGACAGCTTGGTGATCCTTCTTGCTGGCCACAAAAGGTTATAGCCAGAATTCCACCGAATGTGGTCTTTCTGGGTCTCTCCTCAGAGAGCGAAGCTGGACAAATCTGGGGGTGGGGGGTGGGGGGTGCTGACCTCAGTGGGGTGTCCTGGAGAGGCAGAAACCAGGGTTTACAGGGTGCAGATCCTACTGAAGCAAATGGACATGGCATCCGCGGGCAGAGATGGCTCTAGCATCCCCCCTCTCCCTGCGGTGTCACCAAATGTACCCAGAGACCGCTTGTAAACCTGGAGGGTGTGCTGACCTCAGTGGGGTGTCCTGGAGAGGCAGGAACCTGGGTTTCCAAAGTGCAGATCCTACTGAAGCAAATGGACGTGGCATCCGCGGGCAGAGCTGGCTGTGGCGTTCTCCTTCTGCCTGGGGTGTCTCCAAATTTCACTGAGAGACCCCTTCTAAACCTGGGGAGTGTGCTGACCTCAGTGGGGTGTCCTGGAGAGGCAGGAACCAGGGTTTACAGGACGCAGATGCTACTGAAGCAAATGGACGTGGCATCCTTGGGCAAGGCTGGCTGTGGCTGGCCTTCCATCCTGGACGTCTCCACCACTGCCTGGGGTGTCACCAAATGCACCCAGAGACCTCTCGTCCGAAAGCCCATTCATGGGAAGCCTCCAGGTCTCCTCGGCAGGCAGCATCACGTCTGATTTAACTGCATTATCAGGTAATGCAGGCCTGTTCTACCTGTGTGCATGAGCGCGTGGGTGCCGTGTGGGAGTGTGTGTGTTGATGTGGGTGTGGGTGTGTGCTTGTGTGGCTGTGTGTGTGCCTGTTTATGTGATGATGAGTGTGTCTGTGAGTCTGTAAGACAATGTGTGTTTCCATGCGTGTTTCTGTGTGAGCGTGCATTCCTGTGTTTTATGGAAGTGTGTTTTTCTGATGGGGTTTGTGTGTACCCCTGCATTTATCGTAATTGTGTGTTTGTGAATATGAGTGTATGTGTGTGAATCTGTATGGCAATGTATAAATTCTTTTTTTTTTTTTTTGAGACAGAGTCTCCCTATGTCACCCACACTGGAGTGCAAAATATGGTGAAATCCCATCTCTACTAAAAGTACAAAAATGAGCCAGGTGAGGTTGCTCAGGCCTGTAATCCCAGCTACTTGGGAGGCTGAGGCAGGAGAATTGCTTGAACCTGGGAGGCAGAGGTTGCAGTGAGCCAAGATCACACCACTGCACTGCAGCCTGGGAGAGATAGCCAACCAGCCAAGCCAGCCAAGTCAGCCTGCAAAGCCGGCCAAGCCGGTCAGGCAGCCAAGCCAACCAAGCCAGCCAGGCAGCCAAGCCAGCCAGCCAGCCAAGCCAGCCAAGCCAGCCAGCCAGCCAAGCCAGACAAGCCAGTCAGCCAGCCAAGATAGACAAGCCGGCCGGCCAGCCAAGCCAGCCAAGACAACCAGCCGGCCAAGCCAGCCAAGACACCCAGACAGCCAAGCCAGCCAAGCCAGCAGGCCGGGTAAGCCAGCCAGCCGGCCAAGCCAGCCAAGCCAGGCAGCCGGCGAAGCTAGCCAAGTCACACAGCCAGCCAAGCCAGGCTAGCCACTCTGCCACCTAAGCTAGCCAAGCTGCCCAGCCAGTCAATCCAGCCAAGCCACCCAGCCAGCTAGCCAGCCAAGCCAGCCAGCCACCCAAGCCAGCCAAGCCGCCCAGCCAGCCAGCCAGCCAAGCCAGCCAAGGGACCCAGGCAGCCAAGCCAACCAAGCCACCCAGCCAGGCAAGCCAGCCAATCCACCCAGCCAGGCAGCCAGCCAAGCCAGCCAAGGGACCCAGGCAGCCAAGCCAACCAAGCCACCCAGCCAGGCAAGCCAGCCAATCCACCCAGCCAGCCAGCCATCCAGCCCAGCCAGCCAAGCCAGCCAGCCAGCCAAGCCAGCCAAGACAGCCAGCCAAGTCAGCCAGCCAAGTCAGCCATCCAGCCAGCCAGCCAAGCCAGCCAGCCAGCCAAGCCAGCCAAGCTAGCCAGGCAGCCAAGCCAGCCAAGCAAGCCAGCCAGCCAAGCCACTCAAGCCACACAGCCAGCAAAGCCAGCCAAGCCACCCAGCCGGCCAAGCCAGCCAAGCCACCCAGCTGGCCAAGCCAGCCAGCCAGCCAGCCAAGACAGCCAAGCCACCCAGCTGGCAAAGCCAGCCAAGCCACACAGCCAGCCAAGCCAGGCTAGCCACCCTGGCACACAAGCCAGCCAAGCCTCCCAGCCAGTCAAGCCAGCCAAGCCACCCAGCCAGCAAAGCCAGCAAAGCCAGCCAGCAAGCCAAGAGAGCCAAGCCAGCAAAGCTGGCCAGCCAGCGAAGCCAGCCAAGCCAGCAAGCCAGCCAAGCCAGCCAAGCCAGCCGGCCAATGAAGCCGCCCGGCCAACCAAGCCAGCAAAGCCACCCGGCCAACCAAGCAAGCAAAGCCACCCGGCCAGCAAAGCCAGGCAAGACAGCCAAGCCAACCGGCCAGCCATGCCAGCCAAGCCAGTCAGCCAGGCAGGCCAGCCAAGCCAGCCAGCCAGCCAAGCCAGCCAAGCCAGCCAACCAGCCAAGCCAGCCAGCCAGCCAAGCCAGCCAAGCCACCCAGACAGCCAAGGAAGCCAAGCACCCCAGCCAGCAAAGCCAGCAAAGCCAGCAAAGCCACCCAGCCAGTCAAGCCAGCCAGCCACCCAGCCAGCCAGGCCACCTAGCCAGCCTGCCAGCCAAGCCAGGCAAGCCAGCCAGGCCACCCAGCCAGCCGGCCAGCCAAACCAGCCAAGCCAGCCAATCAGCTAAGCCAGCCAGCCAGCCAAGCCAGCCAAGCCAGCCAAGCAGCGAAGCCAGCCAAGACAGGCAGCCAAGCCAGCCAGCCAGCCAAGCCAGACAAGCCAGCCAGCCAGCCAAGCCAGCCAAGACAGCCAGCCGGCCAAGCCAGCCAGCCAGCCAAGACAGCCAAGCCACCCAGCCGGCAAAGCCAACCAAGCCACACAGCCAGCCAAGCCAGGCTAGCCACCCTGCCACCCAAGCCAGCCAAGCTGCCCAGCCAGTCAAGCCAGCCAAGCCACCCAGTCATCAAAGCCAGCCAAGCCAGCCAGCAAGCCAAGAGAGCCAAGCCAGCCAAGCCAGCCAAGCCAGCCAGCCAGTGAAGCCGGCCGGCCAACCAAGCCAGCCAAGTCAGCCAGCCAGTGAAGCCGGCCGGCCAACCAAGCCAGCCAAGCCACCTGGCTGGCCAAGCAAGGCCAGCCACCCGGCCAGCCAGCCAGCCAAGCCAGCCTAGCCAGCCAAGCCAGCGAGACAGCCAAGCAAGCCAAGCCAGGCAGCCAGCCAAGCGAGCCAGCCAGCCAAGCGAGCCAGCCAGCCAAGCCAGCCAAGCAAGCCAGCCAGCCAAGCCAGACAAGCCACCCAGCCAGCCAAGCCGGCCAAGCCAGCCAAGCCAGCCAGCCAGCCAAGCCAACCAAGCCAGCCAGCCAAGCCAGCCAAGCCAGCCAAGCCAGCGAGCCAAGCCAGCCAATCAACCAAGCCAGCCAAGCCAGCGAGCCAGCCAAGTCAGCCAAGCCACCCAGCCAGCCAAGAGAGCCAGCCAAGCCGCCCAGCCAGCCAAGTCAGCCAAGCCAGCCAAGACAGCCTGCCAGCCAAGCTAGCCAAGCCAGCCAGGGACCCAAGACAGCCAAGCCAGCCAAGTCAGCCAGCGAGCCAAGCCAGCCATGCCTGCCAAGCCATCCAGCCAGCCAAGCCAGCCGGCCAGCCAAGCCAGAAAAGCCACCCAGCCACCCAACCAGCCAAGCCACCCAAGCCAGCCGGCCAGCCAGCCAGCCAAGCCAGCCAAGCCACCCAGCCAGCCAAGCCAGCCAAGCAACCAAGCCAGCCAAGCCAGCCAAGCCAGCCAAGCCAGCCAGCCACCCAGCCAGCAAAGCCAGCCAAGCCAGCCAGCTGGGCAAGCCAGCCAAGCCAGGCCGCCAGCGAAGCTAGCCAAGCCACACAGCCAGCCAAGCCAGGCTAGCCACCCTGCCACCAAAGCCAGCCAAGCTGCCCAGCCAGTCAATCCAGCCAAGCCACCCAGCCAGCCAGCCAGCCAAGCCAGCCAGCCACCCAAGCCAGCCAAGCTACCCAGCCAGCCAGCCAGCCAAGCCAGCCAAGGGACCCAGCCAGCCAAGCCAACCAAGCCACCCAGCCAGGCAAGCCAGCCAATCCACCCAGCCAGCCAGCCAGCCAGCCCAGCCAGCCAAGCCAGCCAGCCAGACAAGCCAGCCAAGACAGCCAGCCAAGTCAGCCAGCCAAGTCAGCCATCCAGCCAGCCAGCCAAGCCAGCCAGCCAGCCAAGCCAGCCAAGCTAGCCAGCCAGCCAAGCCACACAGCCAGCTCAGCCAGCCAGCCAATCCAGTCAGCCAGACAAGCCAGCCAATCCAGCCAGGCAGTCAAGCCACCCAAGCAACCAAGCCAGCCAAGACACCCGACCACCCAAGCTGGCCAAGCCACCCGGCCAGCCAAGCCAGCCAAGCCAGCCAAACCAGCCAAGCCACACAGCCAGCCAAGCCAGCCAGGCAGACCAGCCTGCCAAGCCAGCCAGCCAGAAAAGCCAGCCAAGCCAGCCAGCCATCCAAGCCATCCAAGCCAGCCAGCCAGCCAAGCCACCCAAGCCAGGCAGCCAGCCAAGCCAATCAAGCCACCCAGCCAGCCAAACCAGCCAAGCCACCCAGCCAGCCAAGCAAGCCAAGCAACCCAGCCAGCCAAGCCAGCCAGCCACCCAGCCAGCAAAGCCAGCCAAGCCAGCCAGCCGGGCAAGCCAGCCAGCCAGCCAAGCCAGCCAAGCCAGGCAGCCAGCCAAGCCAGCCAAGCCAGCCAAGCCGGCCAGCCAGCCAAGCCACTCAAGCCACCCAGCCAGCCAAGCCAGCCAAGCCAGCCAGCCACCCAACCAGCAAAGCCAGCCAAGCCAGCCAGCCGGGCAAGCCAGCCAAGCCAGGCAGCTGGCGAAGCTAGCCAAGCCACACAGCCAGCCAAGCCAGGCCAGCCACCCTGCCACCAAAGCCAGCCAAGCTGCCCAGCCAGTCAATCCAGCCAAGCCACCCAGCCAGCCAGCCAGCCAGCCCAGCCAGCCAAGCCAGCCAGCCAGACAAGCCAGCCAAGACAGCCAGCCAAGTCAGCCAGCCAAGTCAGCCATCCAGCCAGCCAGCCAAGCCAGCCAAGCTAGCCAGCCAGCCAGCCAAGCCAGCCAAGCTAGCCAGCCAGCCAAGCCAGCCAAGCCAGCCAGCCAGCCAAGCCACCCAGCCAGCCAAGTCAGCCAAGCCAGCCAAGACAGCCTGCCAGCCAAGCTAGCCAAGCCAGCCAGGGACCCAAGACAGCCAAGCCAGCCAAGTCAGCCAGCAAGCCAAGCCAGCCATGCCAGCCAAGACACCCAGCCAGCCAAGCCAGCCAAGCCAGCCAAGCCAGCCAGCCAGCCAAGCCACACAGCCAGCTCAGCCAGCCAGCCAAGCCAGTCAGCCAGACAAGCCAGCCAATCCAGCCAGCCAGTCAAGCCACCCAAGCAACCAAGCCAGCCAAGACACCCGACCAGCCAAGCTGGCCAAGCCACCCGGCCAGCCAAGCCAGTCAAGCCGGCCAAGCCAGCCAAACCAGCCAAGCCACCCAGCCAGCCAAGCCAGCCAGGCAGACCAGCCTGCCAAGCCAGCCAGCCAGAAAAGCCAGCCAAGCCAGCCAGCCATCCCAGCCAGCCAAGCCAGCCAGCCAGCCAAGCCACCCAAGCCAGGCAGCCAGCCAAGCCAATCAAGCCACCCAGCCAGCCAAACCAGCCAAGCCACCCAGCCAGCCAAGCAAGCCAAGCAACCCAGCCAGCCAATCCAGCCAGCCACCCAGCCAGCAAAGCCAGACAAGCCAGCCAGCCGGGCAAGCCAGCCAGCCAGCCAAGCCAGCCAAGCTAGCCAGCCAGCCAAGCCAGCCAAGCCAGCCAGCCAGCCAAGCCACTCAAGCCACCCAGCCAGCAAAGCCAGCCAAGCCACCCAGCCGGCCAAGCCAGCCAAGCCACCCAGCTGGCCAAGCCAGCCAGCCGGCCAGCCAAGTCAGCCAAGCCACCCAGCTGGCAAAGCCAGCCAAGCCACACAGCCAGCCAAGCCAGGCTAGCCACCCTGCCACACAAGCCAGCCAAGCCTCCCAGCCAGTCAAGCCAGCCAAGCCACCCAGCCAGCAAAGCCAGCAAAGCCAGCCAGCAAGCCAAGAGAGCCAAGCCAGCCAAGATGGCCAGCCAGCGAAGCCAGCCAAGCCAGCAAGCCAGCCAAGCCAGCCAAGCCAGCCAAGCCAGCCAAGCCAGCCAAGCCAGCCGGCCAGCGAATCCGGCCGGCCAACCAAGCCAGCAAAGCCACCCGGCCAACAAAGCAATCCAAGCCACACGAACAGCAAAGCCAGGCAAGACAGCCAAGCCACCCGGCCAGCCATGACAGCCAAGCCACCCGGCCAGCCATGCCGGCCAAGCCAGTCAGCCAGGTAGGCCAGCCAAGCCAGCCAGCCAGCCAAGTAAGCCAAGCCAGCCAAGCAAGCCAAGCCAGCCAACCAGCCAAGCCAGCCAGCCAGCCAAGCCAGCCAAGCCACCCAGACAGCCAAGGAAGCCAAGCCACCCAGCCAGCAAAGCCAGCAAAGCCACCCAGCCAGTCAAGCCAGCCAGCCACCCAGCCAGCCAGGCGACCTCCCAGCCAACCAGCCAAGCCAGGCAAGCCAGCCAGGCCACCCAGCCAGCCGGCCAGCCAAGCCAGCCAAGCCAGCCAACCAGCCAAGCCAGGCAAGCCAGCCAGGCCACCCAGCCAGCCGGCCAGCCAAACCAGCCAAGCCAGCCAAGCCAGCCAACCAGCCAAGCCAGGCAAGCCACCCAGCCAGCCAAGCCAGTCAAGCCAGCCAGCCAGCCTAGCAACCCAAGCCAGCCAGCCAGCCAAGCCAGCCAAGCCAGCCAAGCCAGCCAGGCAGCCAAGCCAGCCAAGCCAGGCAGCCAAGCCAGCCAGTCAGCCAAGCCAGACAAGCCAGCCAGCCAGCCAAGCCAGACAGCCACCCAAGCCAGCCAAGCCACACAGCCAGCCAGCCAAGCCAGCCAAGGGACCCAGCCAGCCAAGCCAACCAAGCCACCCAGCCAGGCAAGCCAGCCAATCCACCCAGCCAGCCAGCCAGCCAGCCCAGCCAGCCAAGCCAGCCATCCAGCCAAGCCAGCCAAGACAGCCAGCCAAGTCAGCCAGCCAAGTCAGCCATCCAGCCAGCCAGCCAAGACAGCCTGCCAGCCAAGCTAGCCAAGCCAGCCAGGGACCAAAGACAGCCACGCCAGCCAAGTCAGCCAGCGAGCCAAGCCAGCCATGCCAGCCAAGCCAGCCAAGTCAGCCAGCAAGCCAAGCCAGCCATGCCAGCCAAGCCATCCAGCCAGTCAAGCCAGCCGGCCAGCCAAGCCAGAAAAGCCACCCAGCCACCCAGCCAGCCAAGCCACCCAAGCCACCCGGCCAGCCAGCCAGCCAAGCCAGCCAAGCCACCAAGCCAGCAAAGCCAACCAAGCCAGCCAACCAGCCAAGCCAGTCAGCCAGGCAAGCCGGACAAGCCACCCAGCCAGCCAGCCAGCCAAGCCAGCCAGCCACCCAAGCCAGCCAAGCCGCCCAGCCAGCCAGCTGGCCAAGCCAGCCAAGGGACCCAGCCAGCCAAGCCAATCAAGCCACGCAGCCAGGCAACCCAGCCAATCCACCCAGCCAGCCAGCCAGCCAGCCAGCCAGCCCAGTCAGCCAAGCCAGCCATCCAGCCAACCAGCCAAGCCAGCCAGCCCGCCAAGCCAGCCAAGCCACCCAGACAGCCAAGGAAGCCAAGCCACCCAGCCAGCAAAGCCACCCAGCCAGTCAAGCCAGCCAGCCACCCAGCCAGCCAGGCCACCTAGCCAGCCAGCCAGCCAAGCCAGGCAAGCCAGCCAGGCCACCCAGCCAGCCGGCCAGCCAAACCAGCCAAGCTAGCCAACCAGCCAAGCCACCCAGCCAGCCAAGCCAGCCAAGCCACCCAGCCAGCCAAGCCAGTCAAGCCAGCCAGCCAGCCTAGCAACCCAAGCCAGCCAGCCAGCCAAGTCAGCCATGCCAGCCAAGCCATCCAGCCAGCCAAGCCAGCCAGCCAGCCAAGCCAGCCAAGCCACCCAGCCAGCCAAGCCAGCCAAGCAACCAAGCCAGCCAAGCCAGCCAGCCACCCAGCCAGCAAAGCCAGCCAAGCCAGCCAGCCGGGCAAGCCAGCCAAGCCAGGCAGCCGGCAAAGCTAGCCAAGCCACACAGCCAGCCAAGCCAGGCTAGCCACCCTGCCACCAAAGCCAGCCAAGCTGCCCAGCCAGTCAATCCAGCCAAGCCACCCAGCCAGCCAGCCAGCCAAGCCAGCCAGCCACCCAAGCCAGCCAAGCCACCCAGCCAGCCAGCCAGCCAAGCCAGCCAAGGGACCCAGCCAGCCAAGCCAACCAAGCCACCCAGCCAGGCAAGCCAGCCAATCCACCCAGCCAGCCAGCCAAGCCAGCCAAGACAGCCAGCCAAGTCAGCCAGCCAAGTCAGATATCCAGCCACCCGCCAAGCCAGCCAGCCAGCCAAGCCAGCCAAGCCAGCCAGCCAGCCAAGCCAGCCAAGCCAGCCAGCCAGCCAAGCCACTCAAGCCACCCAGCCAGCAAAGCCAGCCAAGCCACCCAGCCAGCCAAGCCAGCCAAGCCACCCAGCCGGCCAAGCCAGCCAGCCAGCCAGCCAGCAAAGCCACCCAAGCCAGCCAGCCAGCCAAGACAGCCAAGCCACCCAGCTGGCAAAGCCAGCCAAGCCACACAGCCAGCCAAGCCAGGCTAGCCACCCTGCCACACAAGCCAGCCAAGCCTCCCAGCCAGTCAAGCCAGCCAAGCCACCCAGCCAGCAAAGCCAGCAAAGCCAGCCAGCAAGCCAAGAGAGCCAAGCCAGCCAAGCTGGCCAGCAAGCAAAGCCATCCAAGCCAGCAAGCCAGCCAAGCCAGCCAAGACAGCCAGCCAAGCCAGCCAAGCCGGCCAAGCCAGCCAAGCCAGCCTGCCAGCGAAGCCGGCCGGCCAACCAAGCCAGCAAAGCCACCCGGCCAACCAAGCAAGCCAAGCCACCCGGCCAGCAAAGCCAGGCAAGACAGCCAAGCCACCCGGCCAGCCATGCCAGCCAAGCCAGTCAGCCAGGCAGGCCAGCCAAGCCAGCCAGACAGCCAAGCCAGCTAACCAGCCAAGCCAGCCAGCCAGCCAAGCCAGCCAAGCCACCCAGACAGCCAAGGAAGCCAAGCCAGCAAAGCCACCCAGCCAGTCAAGCCAGCCAGCCACCCAGCCAGCCAGGCCACCTAGCCAGCCAGCCAGCCAAGCCAGGCAAGCCAGCCAGGCCACCCAGCCAGCCAGCCAGCCAAACCAGCCAAGCCAGCCAACCAGCCAAGCCAGCCAGCCAGCCAAGCCAGTCAAGCCAGCCAGCCAGCCTAGCAACCCAAGCCAGCCAGCCAGCCAAGCCAGCCAAGACAGCCAAGCCAGCCAGGCAGCCAAGACAGCCAGACAATCCAGCCGGCTAGCCACGACAGCCAAGCCACCTGGCGGGCCAATCCAGGCAAGCCACCCGGCCAGCCAGCCAGCCAAGCCAGCGAAGCAAGCCAAGCCAGCCAGCCGGCCAATCCAGCCAGCCAGCCAAGACAGCCAAGCCACCCAGCCGGCAAAGCCAACCAAGCCACACTGCCACCCAAGCCAGCCAAGCCGCCCAGCCAGTCAAGCCAGCCAAGCCACCCAGTCATCAAAGCCAGCCAAGCCAGCCAGCAAGCCAAGAGAGCCAAGCCAGCCAAGCCAGCCAAGCCAGCCAGCCAGCCAAGCTGGCCGGCCAACCAAGCCAGCCAAGCCACCTGGCTGGCCAAGCCAGGCCAGCCACCCGGCCAGCCAGCCAGCCAAGCCAGCGAGACAGCCAAGCAAGCCAAGCCAGGCAGCCAGCCAAGCGAGCCAGCCAGCCAAGCCACCCTGCTACCCAAGCCAGCCAAGCAAGCCAGCCTGCCAAGCCAGACAAAACAGCCAGCCAGCCAAGCCAGACAAGCCAGCCAGCCAGCCAAGCCAGCCAACCAACCAAGCAAGCCAAGCCAGCCAAGCCAGCCAAGCCAGCCAGCCAGCCAAGCCACACAGCCAGCTCAGCCAGCCAGCCAAGCCAGTCAGCCAGACAAGCCAGCCAATCCAGCCAGCCAGTCAAGCCACCCAAGCAACCAAGCAAGCCAAGACACCCGGCCAGCCAAGCTGGCTAAGCCACCCAGCCAGCCAAGCCAGCCAGGCAGACCAGCCTGCCAAGCCAGCCAGCCAGAAAAGCCAGCCAAGCCAGCCAGCCAGAAAAGCCAGCCAAGCCAGCGAAGCCGGCCAGCCAGCCAAGCCACCCAAGCCAGGCAGCCAGCCAAGCCAATCAAGCCACCCAGCCAGCCAAACCAGCCAAGCCACCCAGCTGGCAAAGCCAGCCAAGCCACACAGCCAGCCAAGCCAGGCTAGCCACCCTGCCACACAAGCCAGCCAAGCCTCCCAGCCAGTCAAGCCAGCCAAGCCACCCAGCCAGCAAAGCCAGCAAAGCCAGCCAGCAAGCCAAGAGAGCCAAGCCAGCCAAGCCGGCTGGCCAGCGAAGCCAGCCAAGCCAGCAAGCCAGCCAAGCCAGCCAAGCCAGCCAAGCCAGCCAGCCAAGCCAGCCAAGCCAGCCAAGCCAGCCAAGCCAGCCGGCCAGAGAAGCCGGCCGGCGAACCAAGCCAGCAAAGCCACCTGGCCAACCAAGCAAGCCAAGCCACCCGGCCAGCAAAGCCAGGCAAGACAGCCAAGCCACCCGGCCAGCCATGCCAGCCAAGCCAGTCAGCCAGGCAGGCCAGCCAAGCCAGCCAGCCAGCCAAGCCAGCCAAGCCAGCCAACCAGCCAAGCCAGCCAGCCAAGCCCCCCAAGCTGCCCAGACAGCCAAGGAAGCCAAACCACCCAGCCAGCAAAGCCAGCAAAGCCACCCAGCCAGTCAAGCCAGCCAGCCACCCAGCCAGCCAGGCCACCTAGCCAGCCAGCCTGCCAAGCCAGGCAAGCCAGCCAGGCCACCCAGCCAGCCGGCCAGCCAAACCAGCCAAGCCAGCCAAGCCAGCCAAGCCAGCCAGGCAGCCAAGCCAGCCAAGCCAGGCAGCCAAGCCAGCCAGCCAGCCAAGCCAGACCAGCCAGCCAGCCAGCCAAGCCAGACCAGCCAGCCAGCCAGCCAAGCCAGCCAGCCACCCAAGCCAGCCAAGCCACCCAGCCAGCCAGCCAGCCAGCCCAGCCAGCCAAGCCAGCCAAGCCAGCCAGCCAGCCAAGCCAGCCAAGACAGCCAGTCAAGTCAGCCAGCCAAGTCAGCCATCCAGCCAGCCAGCCAAGACAGCCTGCCAGCCAAGCTAGCCAAGCCAGCCAGGGACCCAAGACAGCCAAGCCAGCCAAGTCAGCCAGCGAGCCAAGCCGGCCATGACAGCCAAGCCATCCAGCCAGCCAAGCAAGCCGGCCAGCCAAGCCAGAAAAGCCACCCAGCCACCCAGCCAGCCAAGCCACCCAAGCCACCCAGCCAGCCAGCCAGCCAAGCCAGCCAAGCCACCCAGCCAGCAAAGCCGGCCAGCCAGCCAAGCCAGGTAAGCCAGCCAGCGAGCCAAGCCAGCCCAGCCAGCCAGCCAGCCAAGCCAGCCAAGCCAGCCAGCCAGCCAAGCCACCCAAGCCAGGCCGCCAGCCAAGCCAATCAAGCCACCCAGCCAGCCAAACCAGTAAAGCCACCCAGCCAGCCAAGCAAACCAAGCAACCCAGCCAGCCAAGCCAGCCAGCCACCAAGCCAGCAAAGCCAGCCAAGCCAGCCAGCCGGGCAAGCCAGCCAAGCCAGGCAGCCGGCGAAGCTAGCCAAGCCACACAGCCAGCCAAGCCAGGCTAGCCACCCTGCCACCAAAGCCAGCCAAGCTGCCCAGCAGTCAATCCAGCCAAGCCACCCAGCCAGCCAGCCAGCCAAGCCAGCCAGCCACCCAAGCCAGCCAAGCCACCCAGCCAGACAGCCAGCCAAGCCAGCCAAGGGACCCAGCCAGCCAAGCCAACCAAGCCACCCAGCCAGGCAAGCCAGCCAATCCACCCAGCCAGCCAGCCAGCCAGCCCAGCCAGCCAAGCCAGCCCAGCCAGCCAAGCCAGCCAGCCAGCCAAGACAGCCAGCCACGTCAGCCAGCCAAGTCAGACATCCAGCCAGCCAGCCAAGCCAGCCAGCCAGCCAAGTCAGCCAAGCTAGCCAGCCAGCCAAGCCAGCCAAGCCAGCCAGCCAGCCAAGCCACTCAAGCCACCCAGCCAGCAAAGCCACCCAAGCCACCCAGCCAGCCAAGCCAGCCAAGCCACCCAGCCAGCCAAGCCAGCCAAGCCACCCAGCCAGCCAAGCCAGCCAGCCAGCCAGCCAGCCAGCGGAGCCAGCCAAGCCAGCCAAGCCACCAAGCCAGCCAAGCCAGGCTAGCCACCCAGCCAGCCAAGCCAGGCTAGCCACCCTGCCACACAAGCCAGCCAAGCCTCCCAGCCAGTCAAGCCAGCCAAGCCACCCAGCCAGCAAAGCCAGAAAAGCCAGCCAGCAATCCAAGAGAGCCAAGCCAGCCAAGCTGGCCAGCCAGCGAAGCCAGCCAAGCCAGCAAGCCAGCCAAGCCAGCCAAGACAGCCAGCCAAGCCAGCCAAGCCAGCCAAGACAGCCATCCAAGCCAGCCAAGCCATCCAAGCCAGCAAGCCAGCCAAGCCAGCCAAGCCAGCCAAGACAGCCAGCCAAGCCAGCCAAGCCAGTCAAGACAGCCAGCCAAGCCAGCCATGCCAGCAAAGCCACCTGGCCAACCAAGCAAGCCAAGCCACCCGGCCAGCAAAGCCAGGCAAGACAGCCAAGCCACCCGGCCAGCCATGCCAGCTAAGCCAGCCAGCCGGCCAAGCCACTCAAGCCACCCAGCCAGCATAGGCAGCCAAGCCACCCAGCCGGCCAAGCCAGCCAAGCCACCCAGCTGGCCAAGCCAGCCGGCCAAGCCAGCCAAGCCACCCAGCTGGCCAAGCCAGCCAGCCAACAAAGACAGCCAAGCCAGCCAGCCAACAAAGACAGCCAAGCCACCCAGCTGGCAAAGCCAGCCAAGCCACACAGCCGGCAAAGCCAGCCAAGCCACCCGGCCGGCCAAGCCAGCCAAGCCACCCGGCTGGCCAAGCCAGCCAGCCAGCCGGCTGGCCAAGCCAGCCAGCCAGCCAAGACAGCCAAGCCACCCAGCTGGGAAAGCCAGCCAAGCCACACAGCCAGCCAAGCCAGGCTAGCCACCCTGGCACACAAGCCAGCCAAGCCTCCCAGCCAGTCAAGCCCGCCAAGCCACCCAGCCAGCAAAGCCAGCAAAGCCAGCCAGCAAGCCAAGAGAGCCAAGCCAGCAAAGCTGGCCAGCCAGCGAAGCCAGCCAAGCCAGCAAGCCAGCCAAGCCAGCCAAGACAACCAGCCAAGCCAGCCAAGCCAGCCAAGCCAGCCGGCCAATGAAGCCGGCCGGCCAACCAAGCCAGCAAAGCCACCCGGCCAACCAAGCAAGCAAAGCCACCCGGCCAGCAAAGCCAGGCAAGACAGCCAAGCCAACCGGCCTGCCATGCCAGCCAAGCCAGTCAGCCAGGCAGGCCGGCCAAGCCAGCCAGCCAGCCAAGCCAGCCAAGCCAGCCAACCAGCCAAGCCAGCCAGCCAGCCAAGCCAGCCAAGCCACCCAGACAGCCAAGGAAGCTAAGCCCCCCAGCCAGCATAGCCAGCAAAGCCAGCAAAGCCAGGAAATCCACCCAGCCAGTCAAGCCAGCCAGCCACCCAGCCAGCCAGGCCACCTAGCCAGCCAGCCAGCCAAGCCAGGCAAGCCAGCCAGGCCACCCAGCCAGCCGGCCAGCCAAACCAGCCAAGCCAGCCAATCAGCTAAGCCAGCCAAGCCCGCCAAGCCACCCAGCCAGCCAAGCCAGTCAAGCCAGCCAGCCACCCTAGGAACCCAAGCCAGCCAGCCAGCCAAGCCAGCCAAGCCAGCCAAGCCAGCCAAGCCAGCCAAGCCAGCCAGGCAGCCAAGCCAGCCAAGCCAGGCAGCCAAGCCAGCCAGCCAAGCCAGACAAGCCAGCCAGCCAGCCAAGCCAGCCAAGCCATCCAGCGAGACAAGCCAGCCGGCCAGCCAAGACAGCCAAGCCACCTGGCGGGTCAAGCCAGGCAAGCCACCCGGCGGGTCAAGCCAGGCAAGCCACCCGGCCAGCCAGCCAGCCAAGCCAGCGAAGCAAGCCAAGCCAGCCAGCCGGCCAAGCCAGCCAGCCAGCCAAGACAGCCAAGCCACCCAGCCGGCAAAGCCAACCAAGCCACACGGCCAGCCAAGCCAGGCTAGCCACACTGCCACCCAAGCCAGCCAAGCTGCCCAGCCAGTCAAGCCAGCCAAGCCACCCAGTCATCAAAGCCAGCCAAGCCAGCCAGCAAGCCAAGAGAGCCAAGCCAGCCAAGCCAGCCAAGCCAGCCAGCCAGCGAAGCCGGCGGGCCAACCAAGCCAGCCAAACCACCTGGCTGGCCAAGCCAGGCCAGCCACCGGGCCAGCCAGCCAGCCAAGCCAGCCTAGCCAGCCAAGCCAGCAAGACAGCCAAGCAAGCTAAGCCAGGCAGCCAGCCAAGCGAGCCATCCAGCCAAGCCAGCCACCCAAGCCAGCCACCCAAGCCAGCCAACCAACCAAGCCAGCCAAGCCAGCCAGCCAGCCAAGTCAGCCAAGCCACCCAGCCAGCCAAGCCAGCCAGCCAAGCCACCCAGCCAGCCAAGTTAGCCAAGCCAGCCAAGACAGCCTGCCAGCCAAGCTAGCCAAGCCAGCCAGGGACCCAAGACAGCCAAGCCAGCCAAGTCAGCCAGCGAGCCAAGCCAGCCATGCCAGCCAAGCCATCCAGCCAGCCAAGCCAGCTGGCCAGCCAAGCCAGAAAAGCCTCCCAGCCACCCAGCCAGCCAAGCAACCCAAGCCACCCGGCCAGCCAGCCAGCCAAGCCAGCCAAGCCACCCAGCCAGCAAAGCCAGCCAAGCCAGCCAACCAGCCAAGCCAGTCAGCCAGGCAAGCCGGCCAAGCCAGCTAGACAGCCAAGCCGGCCAGCGTGCCAGCCAGCCAAGCCGGCCGGACGGCCAAACTAGCCTAGCCAGCCAAGTCAGCCAGCCAGCCAAGGCAGCGGAGCCACCCGGCCGGCGAACCCAGCCAAGCCACCAAGCCATCCAAGCCAGCCAGCCAGCGAAGATGGCCAGCCAGCCAAGGCAGCCAAGCCACCCAGCCAGCCAAGGCAGCCAAGCCACCCAGCCAGCCAAGACAGCCAAGCCACCCAGCTGGCAAAGCCAGCCAAGCCACACAGCCAGCCAAGCCAAGCTAGCCACCCTGGCACACAAGCCAGCCAAGCCTCCCAGCCAGTCAAGCCAGCCAAGCCACCCAGCCAGCCAGCCAGCCAAGCCAGCCAGCCACCCAAACCAGCCAAGCTGCCCAGCCAGCCAGCCAGCCAAGCCAGCCAAGGGACCCAGCCAGCCAAGCCAACCAAGCCACCCAGCCAGGCAAGCCAGCCAATCCACCCACCCAGCCAGCCAGCCAGCCAAGCCAGCCAAGACAGCCAGCCAAGTCAGCCAGCCAAGTCAGCCATCCAGCCAGGCAGCCAAGCCAACCAGCCAGCCAAGCCAGCCAAGCCACCCAGCCAGCCAAGCCAGCCAAGCCACCCAGCCAGCCAAGCCAGCCAGCCAGC
Source organism: Pan paniscus (assembly GCF_029289425.2). Lineage (NCBI taxonomy): Eukaryota > Metazoa > Chordata > Mammalia > Primates > Hominidae > Pan > Pan paniscus. The sequence goes on along the minus strand of NC_073267.2, from coordinate 36,317,461 downwards.
CAGCCAGCCAGCGGAGCCAGCCAAGCCAGCCAAGCCACCAAGCCAGCCAAGCCAGGCTAGCCACCCAGCCAGCCAAGCCAGGCTAGCCACCCTGCCACACAAGCCAGCCAAGCCTCCCAGCCAGTCAAGCCAGCCAAGCCACCCAGCCAGCAAAGCCAGAAAAGCCAGCCAGCAATCCAAGAGAGCCAAGCCAGCCAAGCTGGCCAGCCAGCGAAGCCAGCCAAGCCAGCAAGCCAGCCAAGCCAGCCAAGACAGCCAGCCAAGCCAGCCAAGCCAGCCAAGACAGCCATCCAAGCCAGCCAAGCCATCCAAGCCAGCAAGCCAGCCAAGCCAGCCAAGCCAGCCAAGACAGCCAGCCAAGCCAGCCAAGCCAGTCAAGACAGCCAGCCAAGCCAGCCATGCCAGCAAAGCCACCTGGCCAACCAAGCAAGCCAAGCCACCCGGCCAGCAAAGCCAGGCAAGACAGCCAAGCCACCCGGCCAGCCATGCCAGCTAAGCCAGCCAGCCGGCCAAGCCACTCAAGCCACCCAGCCAGCATAGGCAGCCAAGCCACCCAGCCGGCCAAGCCAGCCAAGCCACCCAGCTGGCCAAGCCAGCCGGCCAAGCCAGCCAAGCCACCCAGCTGGCCAAGCCAGCCAGCCAACAAAGACAGCCAAGCCAGCCAGCCAACAAAGACAGCCAAGCCACCCAGCTGGCAAAGCCAGCCAAGCCACACAGCCGGCAAAGCCAGCCAAGCCACCCGGCCGGCCAAGCCAGCCAAGCCACCCGGCTGGCCAAGCCAGCCAGCCAGCCAGCTGGCCAAGCCAGCCAGCCAGCCAAGACAGCCAAGCCACCCAGCTGGGAAAGCCAGCCAAGCCACACAGCCAGCCAAGCCAGGCTAGCCACCCTGGCACACAAGCCAGCCAAGCCTCCCAGCCAGTCAAGCCCGCCAAGCCACCCAGCCAGCAAAGCCAGCAAAGCCAGCCAGCAAGCCAAGAGAGCCAAGCCAGCAAAGCTGGCCAGCCAGCGAAGCCAGCCAAGCCAGCAAGCCAGCCAAGCCAGCCAAGACAACCAGCCAAGCCAGCCAAGCCAGCCAAGCCAGCCGGCCAATGAAGCCGGCCGGCCAACCAAGCCAGCAAAGCCACCCGGCCAACCAAGCAAGCAAAGCCACCCGGCCAGCAAAGCCAGGCAAGACAGCCAAGCCAACCGGCCTGCCATGCCAGCCAAGCCAGTCAGCCAGGCAGGCCGGCCAAGCCAGCCAGCCAGCCAAGCCAGCCAAGCCAGCCAACCAGCCAAGCCAGCCAGCCAGCCAAGCCAGCCAAGCCACCCAGACAGCCAAGGAAGCTAAGCCCCCCAGCCAGCATAGCCAGCAAAGCCAGCAAAGCCAGGAAATCCACCCAGCCAGTCAAGCCAGCCAGCCACCCAGCCAGCCAGGCCACCTAGCCAGCCAGCCAGCCAAGCCAGGCAAGCCAGCCAGGCCACCCAGCCAGCCGGCCAGCCAAACCAGCCAAGCCAGCCAATCAGCTAAGCCAGCCAAGCCCGCCAAGCCACCCAGCCAGCCAAGCCAGTCAAGCCAGCCAGCCACCCTAGGAACCCAAGCCAGCCAGCCAGCCAAGCCAGCCAAGCCAGCCAAGCCAGCCAGGCAGCCAAGCCAGCCAAGCCAGGCAGCCAAGCCAGCCAGCCAAGCCAGACAAGCCAGCCAGCCAGCCAAGCCAGCCAAGCCATCCAGCGAGACAAGCCAGCCGGCCAGCCAAGACAGCCAAGCCACCTGGCGGGTCAAGCCAGGCAAGCCACCCGGCGGGTCAAGCCAGGCAAGCCACCCGGCCAGCCAGCCAGCCAAGCCAGCGAAGCAAGCCAAGCCAGCCAGCCGGCCAAGCCAGCCAGCCAGCCAAGACAGCCAAGCCACCCAGCCGGCAAAGCCAACCAAGCCACACGGCCAGCCAAGCCAGGCTAGCCACACTGCCACCCAAGCCAGCCAAGCTGCCCAGCCAGTCAAGCCAGCCAAGCCACCCAGTCATCAAAGCCAGCCAAGCCAGCCAGCAAGCCAAGAGAGCCAAGCCAGCCAAGCCAGCCAAGCCAGCCAGCCAGCGAAGCCGGCGGGCCAACCAAGCCAGCCAAACCACCTGGCTGGCCAAGCCAGGCCAGCCACCGGGCCAGCCAGCCAGCCAAGCCAGCCTAGCCAGCCAAGCCAGCAAGACAGCCAAGCAAGCTAAGCCAGGCAGCCAGCCAAGCGAGCCATCCAGCCAAGCCAGCCACCCAAGCCAGCCACCCAAGCCAGCCAACCAACCAAGCCAGCCAAGCCAGCCAGCCAGCCAAGTCAGCCAAGCCACCCAGCCAGCCAAGCCAGCCAGCCAAGCCACCCAGCCAGCCAAGTTAGCCAAGCCAGCCAAGACAGCCTGCCAGCCAAGCTAGCCAAGCCAGCCAGGGACCCAAGACAGCCAAGCCAGCCAAGTCAGCCAGCGAGCCAAGCCAGCCATGCCAGCCAAGCCATCCAGCCAGCCAAGCCAGCTGGCCAGCCAAGCCAGAAAAGCCTCCCAGCCACCCAGCCAGCCAAGCAACCCAAGCCACCCGGCCAGCCAGCCAGCCAAGCCAGCCAAGCCACCCAGCCAGCAAAGCCAGCCAAGCCAGCCAACCAGCCAAGCCAGTCAGCCAGGCAAGCCGGCCAAGCCAGCTAGACAGCCAAGCCGGCCAGCGTGCCAGCCAGCCAAGCCGGCCGGACGGCCAAACTAGCCTAGCCAGCCAAGTCAGCCAGCCAGCCAAGGCAGCGGAGCCACCCGGCCGGCGAACCCAGCCAAGCCACCAAGCCATCCAAGCCAGCCAGCCAGCGAAGATGGCCAGCCAGCCAAGGCAGCCAAGCCACCCAGCCAGCCAAGGCAGCCAAGCCACCCAGCCAGCCAAGACAGCCAAGCCACCCAGCTGGCAAAGCCAGCCAAGCCACACAGCCAGCCAAGCCAAGCTAGCCACCCTGGCACACAAGCCAGCCAAGCCTCCCAGCCAGTCAAGCCAGCCAAGCCACCCAGCCAGCCAGCCAGCCAAGCCAGCCAGCCACCCAAACCAGCCAAGCTGCCCAGCCAGCCAGCCAGCCAAGCCAGCCAAGGGACCCAGCCAGCCAAGCCAACCAAGCCACCCAGCCAGGCAAGCCAGCCAATCCACCCACCCAGCCAGCCAGCCAGCCAAGCCAGCCAAGACAGCCAGCCAAGTCAGCCAGCCAAGTCAGCCATCCAGCCAGGCAGCCAAGCCAACCAGCCAGCCAAGCCAGCCAAGCTAGCCAGCCAGCCAAGCCAGCCAAGCCAGCCAGCCAACCAAGCCACTCAAGCCACCCAGCCAGCAAAGCCAGCCAAGCCACCCAGCCAGCCAAGCCAGCCAAGTCACCCAGCTGGCCAAGCCAGCCTGCCAACCAGCCAGCAAAGCCAGCCGAGCCAGCCACCTGGCCAAGCCAGCCAGCCAGCCAAGACAGTCAAGCCACCCAGCTGGCAAAGGCAGCCAAGCCACACAACCAGCCAAGCCAAGCTAGCCACCCTGCCACACAAGCCAGCCAAGCTGGCCAGCCAGTGAAGCCAGCCAAGCCAGTAAGCCAGCAAGCCAGCCAAGCCAGCCAAGACAGCCATCCAAGACGGCCGACCAGCGAAGCCGGCCGGCCAACCAAGCCAGCAAAGCCACCCGGCCAAACAAGCAAGCCAAGCCACCCGGCCAGCAAAGCCAGGCAAGACAGCCAAGCCACCCGGCCAGCCATGCCAGCCAAGCCAGTCAGCCAGGCAGGCCAGCCAAGCCAGCCAGCCAGCCAAGCCCGCCAAGCCACCCAGACAGCCAAGGAAGCCAAGCCACCCAGCCAGCAAAGCCACCCAGCCAGTCAAGCCAGCCAGCCACCCAGCCAGCCAGGCCACCTAGCCAGCCAGCCAGCCAAGCCAGGCAAGCCAGCCAGGCCACCCAGCCAGCCGGCCAGCCAAACCAGCCAAGCCAGCCAACCAGCCAAGCCAGCCAGCCAGCCAAGCCAGCCAAGCCACCCAGCCAGCCAAGCCACTCAAGCCAGCCAGCCAGCCTAGCAACCCAAGCCAGCCAGCCAGCCAAGTCAGCCAAGCCAGCCAAGCCAGGCAGCCAAGCCAGCCAGCCAGCCAAGCCAGCCAAGCCATCCAGCCAGCCACCCAGCCAGCCAGGCCACCTAGCCAGCCAGCCAGCCAAGCCAGGCAAGCCAGCCAGGCCACCCAGCCAGCCGGCCAGCCAAACCAGCCAAGCCAGCCAACCAGCCAAGCCAGCCAGCCAGCCAAGCCAGCCAAGCCACCCAGCCAGCCAAGCCAGTCAAGCCAGCCAGCCAGCCTAGCAACCCAAGCAAGCCAGCCAGCCAAGACAGCCAAGACAGCCAAGCCAGCCAGGCAGCCAAGCCAGCCAAGACAGGCAGCCAAGCCAGCCAGCCAGCCAAGCCAGACAAGCCAGCCAGCCAGCCAAGCCAGCCAAGCCATCCAGCCAGACAAGCCAGCTGGCCAGCCAAGACAGCCAAGCCAACTGGCGGGCCAAGCCAGGCCAGCCACCCGGCCAGCTAGCCAGCCAAGCCATCGAAGCAAGCCAAGCCAGCCAGCCGGCCAAGCCAGCCAGCCAGCCAAGACAGCCAAGCCACCCAGCCGGCAAAGCCAACCAAGCCACACGGCCAGCCAAGCCAGGCTAGCCACACTGCCACCCAAGCCAGCCAAGCCGCCCAGCCAGTCAAGCCAGCCAAGCCACCCAGTCATCAAAGCCAGCCAAGCCAGCCAGCAAGCCAAGAGAGCCAAGCCAGCCAAGCCAGCCAAGCCAGCCAGCCAGCCAAGCCGGCCGGCCAACCAAGCCAGCCAAGCCACCTGGCTGGCCAAGCCAGGCCAGCCACCCGGCCAGCCAGCCAGCCAAGCTAGCCTAGCCAGCCAAGCCAGCGAGATAGCCAAGCAAGCCAAGCCAGGCAGCCAGCCAAGCGAGGCAGCCAGCCAAGCCAGCCAGCCAGCCAAGCCAGCCAAGCAAGCCAGCCAGCCAAGCCAGACAAGCCACCCAGCCAGCCAAGCCAGCCAAGCCAGCCAGCCAGCCAAGCCAGCCAAGCCAGCCAGCCAAGCTAGCCAAGCCAGCGAGCCAAGCCAGCCAATCAACCAAGCCAGCCAAGCCAGCCAGCCAGCCAAGTCAGCCAAGCCACCCAGCCAGCCAAGACAGCCAGCCAAGCCACCCAGCCAGCCAAGTCAGCCAAGCCAGCCAAGACAGCCTGCCAGCCAAGCTAGCCAAGCCAGCCAGGGAACCAAGACAGCCAAGCCAGCCAAGTCAGCCAGCGAGCCAAGCCAGCCATGCCTGCCAAGCCATCCAGCCAGCCAAGCCAGCCGGCCAGCCAAGCCAGACAAGCCACCCAGCCAGCCAAGCCAGCCAAGCCAGCCAGCCAGCCAAGCCAGCCAAGCAAGCCAGCCAGCCAAGCCAGACAAGCCACCCAGCCAGCCAAGCCAGCCAAGCCAGCCAGCCAGCCAAGCCAGCCAAGCCAGCCAGCCAAGCCAGCCAAGCCAGCGAGCCAAGCCAGCCAATCAACCAAGCCAGCCAAGCCAGCCAGCCAGCCAAGTCAGCCAAGCCACCCAGCCAGCCAAGACAGCCAGCCAAGCCACCCAGCCAGCCAAGTCAGCCAAGCCAGCCAAGACAGCCTGCCAGCCAAGCTAGCCAAGCCAGCCAGGGACCCAAGACAGCCAAGCCAGCCAAGTCAGCCAGCGAGCCAAGCCAGCCATGCCTGCCAAGCCATCCAGCCAGCCAAGCCAGCCGGCCAGCCAAGCCAGAAAAGCCACCCGGCCACCCAACCAGCCAAGCCACCCAAGCCAGCCGGCCAGCCAGCCAGCCAAGCCAGCCAAGCCACCCAGCCAGCCAAGCCAGCCAAGCAACACAGCCAGCCAAGCCAGCCAGCCACCCAACCAGCAAAGCCAGCCAAGCCAGCCAGCCGGGCAAGCCAGCCAAGCCAGGCAGCTGGCGAAGCTAGCCAAGCCACACAGCCAGCCAAGCCAGGCTAGCCACCCTGCCACCAAAGCCAGCCAAGCTGCCCAGCCAGTCAATCCAGCCAAGCCACCCAGCCAGCCAGCCAGCCAAGCCACCCAGCCAGGCAAGCCAGCCAATCCACCCAGCCAGCCAGCCAGCCAGCCCAGCCAGCCAAGCCAGCCAGCCAGACAAGCCAGCCAAGACAGCCAGCCAAGTCAGCCAGCCAAGTCAGCCATCCAGCCAGCCAGCCAAGCCAGCCAAGCTAGCCAGCCAGCCAGCCAAGCCAGCCAAGCTAGCCAGCCAGCCAAGCCAGCCAAGCCAGCCAGCCAGCCAAGCCACCCAGCCAGCCAAGTCAGCCAAGCCAGCCAAGACAGCCTGCCAGCCAAGCTAGCCAAGCCAGCCAGGGACCCAAGACAGCCAAGCCAGCCAAGTCAGCCAGCAAGCCAAGCCAGCCATGCCAGCCAAGACACCCAGCCAGCCAAGCCAGCCAAGCCAGCCAAGCCAGCCAGCCAGCCAAGCCACACAGCCAGCTCAGCCAGCCAGCCAAGCCAGTCAGCCAGACAAGCCAGCCAATCCAGCCAGCCAGTCAAGCCACCCAAGCAACCAAGCCAGCCAAGACACCCGACCAGCCAAGCTGGCCAAGCCACCCGGCCAGCCAAGCCAGCCAAGCCGGCCAAGCCAGCCAAACCAGCCAAGCCACCCAGCCAGCCAAGCCAGCCAGGCAGACCAGCCTGCCAAGCCAGCCAGCCAGAAAAGCCAGCCAAGCCAGCCAGCCATCCCAGCCAGCCAAGCCAGCCAGCCAGCCATGCCACCCAAGCCAGGCAGCCAGCCAAGCCAATCAAGCCACCCAGCCAGCCAAACCAGCCAAGCCACCCAGCCAGCCAAGCAAGCCAAGCAACCCAGCCAGCCAATCCAGCCAGCCACCCAGCCAGCAAAGCCAGACAAGCCAGCCAGCCGGGCAAGCCAGCCAGCCAGCCAAGCCAGCCAAGCTAGCCAGGCAGCCAAGCCAGCCAAGCCAGCCAGCCAGCCAAGCCACTCAAGCCACCCAGCCAGCAAAGCCAGCCAAGCCACCCAGCCGGCCAAGCTAGCCAAGCCACCCAGCTGGCCAAGCCAGCCAGCCGGCCAGCCAAGTCAGCCAAGCCACCCAGCTGGCAAAGCCAGCCAAGCCACACAGCCAGCCAAGCCAGGCTAGCCACCCTGCCACACAAGCCAGCCAAGCCTCCCAGCCAGTCAAGCCAGCCAAGCCACCCAGCCAGCAAAGCCAGCAAAGCCAGCCAGCAAGCCAAGAGAGCCAAGCCAGCCAAGATGGCCAGCCAGCGAAGCCAGCCAAGCCAGCAAGCCAGCCAAGCCAGCCAAGACAGCCAGCCAAGCCAGCCAAGCCAGCCAAGCCAGCCAAGCCAGCCGGCCAGCGAATCCGGCCGGCCAACCAAGCCAGCAAAGCCACCCGGCCAACCAAGAAATCCAAGCCACAAGGCCAGCAAAGCCAGGCAAGACAGCCAAGCCACCCGGCCAGCCATGCCAGCCAAGCCAGTCAGCCAGGCAGGCCAGCCAAGCCAGCCAGCCAGCCAAGCCACACAGCCAGCTCAGCCAGCCAGCCAAGCCAGTCAGCCAGACAAGCCAGCCAATCCAGCCAGCCAGTCAAGCCACCCAAGCAACCAAGCAAGCCAAGACACCCGGCCAGCCAAGCTGGCTAAGCCACCCAGCCAGCCAAGCCAGCCAGGCAGACCAACCTGCCAAGCCAGCCAGCCAGAAAAGCCAGCCAAGCCAGCCAGCCAGAAAAGCCAGCCAAGCCAGCGAAGCCAGCCAGCCAGCCAAGCCACCCAGGCCAGGCAGCCAGCCAAGCCAATCAAGCCACCCAGCCAGCCAAACCAGCCAAGCCACCCAGCTGGCAAAGCCAGCCAAGCCACACAGCCAGCTAAGCCAGGCTAGCCACCCTGCCACACAAGCCAGCCAAGCCTCCCAGCCAGTCAAGCCAGCCAAGCCACCCAGCCAGCGAAGCCAGCAAAGCCAGCTAGCAAGCCAAGAGAGCCAAGCCAGCGAAGCTGGCCAGCCAGCGAAGCCAGCCAAGCCAGCAAGCCAGCCAAGCCAGCCAAGACAGCCAGCCCAGCCAGCCAGCCCAGCCAGCCAAGCCAGCCATCCAGCCAAGCCAGCCAAGACACCCAGCCAAGTCAGCCAGCCAAGTCAGCCATCCAGCCAGCCAGCCTGACAGCCAAGCTAGCCAAGCCAGCCAGGGACCCAAGACAGCCAAGCCAGCCAAGCCACCCAGCTGGCCAAGCCAGCCAGCCAGCCAGCCAGCCAAGACAGCCAAGCCACCCAGCTGGCAAAGCCAGCCAAGCCACACAGCCAGCCAAGCCAGGCTAGCCACCCTGCCACACAAGCCAGCCAAGCCTCCCAGCCAGTCAAGCCAGCCAAGCCACCCAGCCAGCAAAGCCAGCAAAACCAGCCAGCAATCCAAGAGAGCCAAGCCAGCCAAGCTGGCCAGCCAGCGAAGCCAACCAAGCCAGCAAGCCAGCCAAGCCAGCCAAGCCAGCCAAGACAGCCAGCCAAGCCAGCCAAGCCAGCCAAGACAGCCATCCAAGCCAGCCAAGCCATCCAAGCCAGCAAGCCAGCCAAGCCAGCCAAGACAGCCAGCCAAGCCAGCCAGGCCAGCCAAGACAGCCAGCCAAGCCAGCCATGCCAGCAAAGCCACCTGGCCAACCAAGCAAGCCAAGCCACCCGGCCAGCAAAGCCAGGCAAGACAGCCAAGCCACCTGGCCAGCCATGCCAGCCAAGCCAGTCAGCCAGGCAGGCCAGCCAAGCCAGCCAGCCAGCCAAGCCATCCAAGCCAGCCAACCAGCCAAGCCAGCCAGCCAGCCAAGCCAGCCAAGCCACCCAGACAGCCAAGGAAGCCAAGCCACCCAGCCAGCAAAGCCAGCAAAGCCACCCAGCCAGTCAAGCCAGCCAGCCACCCAGCCAGCCAGGCCACCTAGCCAGCCAGCCAGCCAAGCCAGGCAAGCCAGCCAGGCCACCCAGCCAGCCAGCCAGCCAAGCCAGCCAAGCCACCCAGCCAGCCAAGCCAGTCCAGCCAGCCAGCCAGCCAAGCCACCGAGCCAGCCAAGCCAGTCAAGCCAGCCAGCCAGCCTAGCAACCCAAGCCAGCCAGCCAGCCAAGCCAGCCAAGACAGCCAAGCCAGCCAGGCAGCCAAGCCAGCCAAGCCAGGCAGCCAAGCCAGCCAGGCAGCCAAGCCAGACAAGCCAGCCAGCCAGACAAGCCAGCCGGCCAGCCAAGACAGCCAAGCCACCTGGCAGGCCAAGCCAGGCAAGCCACCCGGCCAGCCAGCCAGCCAAGCCAGCGAAGCAAGCCAAGTCAGCCAGCCGGCCAAGCCAGCCAGCCAGCCAAGACAGTCAAGCCACCCAGCCGGCAAAGCCAACCAAGCCACACAGCCAGCCAAGCCAGGCTAGCCACCCTGCCACCCAAGCCAGCCAAGCCGCCCAGACAGTCAAGCCAGCCAAGCCACCCAGTCATCAAAGCCAGCCAAGCCAGCCAGCAAGCCAAGAGAGCCAAGCCAGCCAAGCCAGCCAAGCCAGCCAACCAACCAAGCCAGCCAAGCCAGCCAGCCAGCCAAGTCAGCCAAGCCAGCCAGCCAGCCAAGTCAGCCAGCCAAGCCACCCAGCCAGCCAAGTCAGCCAAGCCAGCCAAGGCAGCCCGCCAGCCAAGCTAGCCAAGCCAGCCAGGGACCCAAGACAGCCAAGCCAGCCAAGTCAGCCAGCGAGCCAAGCCAGCCATGCCAGCCAAGTCATCCAGCCAGCCAAGCCAGCTGGCCAGCCAAGCCAGAAAAGCCACCCAGCCACCCAGCCAGCCAAGCCACCCAAGCCACCTGGCCAGCCAGCCAGGCAAGCCAGCCAAGCCTGGAGGCTGTGATTTCACTGGCCTTGGAATACCAGAGGAAATTGCAAAACATGTAGATAGAATGAAGCGATAGAGTGCAGATAGAGTGCGGACAGAATAGAGTGGTAAAGAGAACCCGGCTGAGGGTGGCTGCTTCCCTCTGAAGGGTGGGTCATTCTTGCTAAAGTGGGTTTCTTGGTGAATTACAGTGGCAGCTCAGAGCTGGGGTAGAGGAGAAAATGCCATCCAATAAGGCCGGAGACAATTTGAAAGATGAATAATATAACATGCAGTGATTTCAAACTTCACGCTTTCTTATTGAAAGTTTTTCTTCCAGTTTGGAAGGCAAGTTTCAATCGATTCTTTTGTCTAATCCCTGCTTCCTGCCAGGCTGCACTGTTGCTGTTTTCAAGAAGAAACCTGGGTCTTGATTTGAATGCTTCAAACACTCAACGCTCAATTAGCCCTCTTTTGAATACTCTCTGACGGTTGGTTAAATATGGGTCAAAAGTGCTTTTTTAAAGTGGAACTGATCTTGGGTTGAGGTAACTTAATCTTCTGGTTGATAAGGTGCTGAAAAATAATGTTTTAATGGAACAATTACTAGAAGACATGGAAATTGCATTAGGCTCATCTGTCCAGTTCTGTTTTATAGACATGAACATTTCAAAGTACAAAGGGCTATTCTATAAAAAGGACACTTGACTATTCTTTATAAAGGTTCCCCTTGTACTTTTATAGAATCTTTACAAGGTTAATAAGTATGCTTTCTTTTTTTATCACTATATATATTAAATGGCTCAATGACTGCTCCCACGTTGATTTGAGAATCATTGAAACTGCCTGAATGGAGCAGGGGTATCCGTTTTTTCCCATTGATTTGGAAACAAAAGACTCAGGGGGGGGAAAAAGTATAGTTTGCTTCTGAATGCCATATGCAGACGAACATTCTGCTGATAAAATACACCATATCACAAAGCAGTTTCTGAGAATGCTTCTGTCTAGTATTTATATGAAGATATTACCTTTTCTACCTTAGGCCTCAAATTGCTCCAAATATCCACTTGCAGATTCTGCAAAAAGAGTGTTTCAAAACTGCTCTATCAAAAGAAAGGTTCACCTCTGTGAGTTGAATGCACACATCACAAAGCAGTTTCTGAGAATGCTTCTTTCTAGTGTTTATATGGAGATATTTCCTTTTCTACCATAGGCTTCAAAGCACTCCAAATACCCACTTGTATATTCCATAAAAAGAGTGTTTCAAAACTGCTCTATCAAAAGGAAGGTTCAATCATCTGTGTTGAATGCACACATCACAAAGTAGTTTCTGAGAATGCTTCTGTCTAGTTTCTATGTGAAGATATTCCCGTTTCCGCCGTAGGAATCAAAGAGCTCCAAATATCCACTTGCAGATTCTACGAAAAGAGGGTTTCAAAACTGCTCTATGAAAAGAAAGGTTCAACTCTGTGAGTTGAATGCACACATCACAAAGCAGTTTCTGAGAATGCTTCTGTCTAGTTTTCATATTAAGATATTTCCTTTTCTACCATAGGCCTCAAAGCACTCCAAATATCCACTTGCAGATTCAGCAAAAACAGTGTTTCAAAACTGCTCTATTAAAAGGAAGGTTCAGCTCTCTGTGTTGAATGCACACATCACAAAGATGTTTCTGAGAATGCTTCCGTCTACTTTTTATGTGAAGATATCCCCGTTTCCAACGAAGTCCTCAGAGCGATCCAAATATCCACTTGCAGATTCTACAAAAAGAGTGATTCAAAACTGCTCTATCAAAAGAAATGTTCAACTCTTTGAGTTGAATGCACATATCACAAAGCAGTTTCTGAGAATGCTTCTGTCTAGTGTTTATGTGAAGATATTTCCTTTTCTACCACAGGCTTCAAATCACTCCAAATATCCACTTGCAAATTCTACAAAAGGAGTGTTTCATAACTGCTCTATCAAAAGGAAGGTTCAACCCTCTGTGTTGAATGCACACGTCACAAAGAAGTTTCTGAGAATGCTTCTGTCTAGTTTTTATGTGAAGATATTCCCGTTTCCACCGTAGGAATCAAAGAGCTCCAAAGATCCACTTGCAGATTCTACAAAAAGAGGGTTTCAAAACTGCTCTATCAAAAGAAAGGTTCAACTCTGTGAGTTGAATGCACACATCACCAAGCAGTTTCTGAGAATGCTTCTGTCTAGTTTTTATATTAAGATATTTCCTTTTCTACCATAGGCCTCAAAGCGCTCCAAATATTCACTTGCAGATTCTACAAAAAGAGTGTTTCAAAACTGCTCTATGAAAAGGAAGTTTCAAATCTCTGTGTTGAATGCACACATCAAAAAGAAGTTTCGGAGAATGCTTCTGTCTAATTTTTATATGAAGATGTTCCCGTTTCCAACGAAGGCCTCAAAGCAGTCCAAATATCCAACTGCAGATTCAACAAAAAGAGTGTTTCAAAACTGCTCTATCAAAAGAAAGGTTCAACTCTGTGAGTTGAATGCACACATCACATAGCAGTTTCTGAGAATGCTTCTGTCTAGTTTTTATATGAAGATATTTCCATTTCTACCATAGGCCTCAAAGCGCTCCAAATATCCACTTGCAGATTCTACAAAAAGAGTGTTTCAAAACTGCTCTATCAAAAGATAGATTCAACTATGTGAGTTGAATGCACACATAACAAAGTTGTTTCTGAGAACACTTCTGTCTAGTTTTTATGTGAAGATATTCCCGTTTCCACCGAAGGCCTCAAAGCCGTCCCCTCCCGGGTTCAAGCGATTCTCCTGCCTCAGCCTCCCAAGTAGCTGGGATACAAGCACCCGCCGCCATGCCAGGCTAATGTTTGTATTAGTAGTAGAGATGGAGTTTCACCATGTTGGCCAGGCTGGTCTCTAACTCCTGATCTCAGGCGATTTGACCTCCTCGGTCTCCCAAAGTGCTGGGATGACAGGTGTGAGCCAAGGCGCCCGGCCTCATTTCAGAGTTTGCTTTCCTATGTGCCATATAAAGATGTTCATCAGGTGCTCCGATACCGTAGCGTGGAAGGCAGCAGTAACATGTAAATTATACTCACAGGATTTTCCCCTCTTCAGCACATCCAGAAGTTGAAAGGAAGAGATAAATGGACATTTCAAAGCTGAATCTCAAACAACATCTAACACCTGTTCGGTGGGGCTTGATTTGGCAGGAGTAAATGAACTTGAATCAAATTCAATTACCCTGTGGCCGTACAGGAAGCAATGTGCATGTACATTAACCATAATGTGTGTTTAACATTTTACAAAAAGATCTGATTTTCTGGTACTTGTTTATTTTTAACCGCAATAAAAAGTCAAAATTTGGTGGAAAATATTTAACATGTGTTTTCTGTAGCACTCATGAGCTGTGCTATGGTGCAGTTATTTAAAAAAAGGAAAAGAAAAACAGTGGCCTAGCGTGGTGACTCACGCCTGTAATCTCAGCAGTTTGGGAGGCCGAGGCGGGTGGATCATTTGAGGTCAGCGGTTCAAGACCAGCCTGGCCGACATGGTAAAACCCCGTCTCTACTAAAAATACAAAAACATTAGCTGTGTGTGGTGGCAGGCGCCTGCAACTGCAGCTACTCGGGAGGCTGAGGCAGGAGAATTGCTTGAACCTGGGAGGTGGAGGTTGCACTGAGCTGAGATCACGCCACTGCACTTCAGCCTGGGTGAGCGAGACTTCATCTCAAAACAAACAAACAAACAGAAAAAAAAAAAACACACACACACAGGCCCTGTGACTCAGACCTTAATCCCAGCACTTTCAGAGGCCAAGGCTGAGGATGCTTGAGCCCAGGAGTTTGAGACCAGCCTGGGCAACATGGTGAAACCCTGTCTGTACCAAGAAAAAAAAAATTATCCAGATGTGGTATGTATGCCTATAGTCCCAGCTACTTGGGAGGCTGAGGAAGGAGGATGGCTTGAGCCCAGAAGGTGGAGGCTGCAGTGAGCTGAGATTGCACCACCGCACTCCATCCTGGGCAACAGAGCAAGATCTTGTCTCAAAAACAAAGCAAAACAAAACAAAACAAACAAAAACATTAAAAAAACAGATTGAGAATCCTTGGCCCCCACCTGTTACCAGATCAGTCACAATTGCAAACCAGAGGCCAGGCGCGGTGGCTCATGCCTGTAATACCAGCACTTTGGGAGGCTGAGGCAGGCGGATCACCTGAGGTCAGGAGTTTGAGACCAGCCTGACCATCATGGTGAAACCCCGTGTCTACTAAAATACAAAAATTAGCCAGGCATGGTGGCACGTACCTGTAATCCCAGCACTTTGGGAGGCCAAGGCAGGCAGATCACCTGAGGTCAGAAGTTGAGACCAGCCCGACCATCATGGTGAAAGCCCGTCTCTACTAAAATACAAAAATTAGCCAGGCATGGTGGCAGGTGCCTGTAATCTCAGCTACTTGGGAGGCTGAGGTAGGAGTATTGCTTGAACCAGGGAGGCGGAGGTTGCAGTGAGCTGAGATTGCACCGCTGCACTCCAGCCTGGGCGATGGAGCGAGACTGAGTCTCAAAAAGCAACGAAACAAAACAGTAAACCTAAAAAACTGGATTGAGATTCCTCAGCCCCCACCTCTTACCAAATCAGTCAAAATTGCAAACCAGAATGTATTCAACTGCCTTGAATATCGAGGATAGATGTCATTTCATCTATGACCCTCTCTGCAGCAGGAAAGCAATATTGCCCACCTGCATTGTCAAATTGGGCTCATTCGGCTAATTAAACCTATCAGCAACATATGCAAACTGGAGGCTGGGCACGGTGGCTCACACCTGTAATCTCAGCACTTTGGGAGGCCGAAGCAGGCAGATTACTTGAGGTCAGGAGTTCGAGACCAGCGTGGCCAACATGGTAAAATCCGGTCTGTACTTAAAAAAAAAAAAAATACGAAAATTAGCCGGGTGTGGTGGTAGGCACCTGTAATGCCAGCTACTCAGGAGGCTGAAGCAGGAGAATCGTATTTATGAGGCAGAGCTTGCAGCAAGCCGAGATCAAGCCAGGGTGCTCCAGCCTGGGTGACAGAGTGAGACACGGTCTCAAAAAAACAAAAGATATGCAAACTTGGAAAACCAGACTATATTATTCAAGGGATACTTTGCTATTAGAATTTCTTAGCAGGAAAAATCATAATTTCTTGCCTTGTCTGAGGTATGAGTACTTGCATCTGATGTTCATGTGACTTAAGAATTTGGAGCAGTTATGTCGGGCGAGGTGGCTCACGCCAGTAATCCCAGCACTTTGAAAGGCCAACGCGGGTGAATCATCTGAGATCAGGAGTTCGAGACCAGCTTGGCCAACATGGCAAAACCTGGTATCGACCAAAAAAACAAAAATTAGCTGGGCGTGGTGGGTGGGCGCCTGTAATCCCATCTACTCGGGAGGCTAAGGCAGGAGAATCGCTTGAACCTAGGAGGCAGAGGTTGCAGTGAGCAGAGATCATGCCACTGCACTCCAGCCTGGGCAATGGAGCGAGACTTTGTCTCAAAAAAAAAAAATTGGAGCAGTTTGAAAGCTAACGTGTGGGCTTTCCTCATCTTCTTCATCAAATGTTATTTCCATGTCTTTTTTTCTTTTTTTGAGACAGGGTCTCCCTCTGTTACCCAGGCTGGAGTGCAGTGGTGCAATCTCAGCTCACTGTAGCTTCAACTTCCTGGGCTCAAGCGATTCTCCCATCTCAGCCTCCCGTGTAGCTGGGATTGCACACGTGCACCAAAACGCTATTTGCATCTTCTCAGCATTTAGGAGAGCTTCACATCACATACCCTGACCTCGAGAATGAATTCAAGAAATTCTTTTTTGTTTTTTTTTGAGACAGAATCTCATTCTGTCACCCAGGCTGGAGTGCACTGGCCCGATTTCAGCTCACTGCAAGCTCCACCTCCCGGGTTCAAGCTATCCTCATGCCTCAGTCTCCCAAGCAACTGGGATTACAGGCACCTGCCACCACACCCGCCTAATTTTTGTATTTTTAGTAGAGACGAGGTTTCACCATGTTGGCCAGGCTGGTCTCAAACTCCTGACCTCAGGTGATCCGTCTGTCTCAGCCTCACAAAGTGCTGGGATGACAGGTGTGAGCCACTGTGCACCTGGCCCAAGCAACTGATTTAGATAAAGGTTCCCCCGGCTCTCATTCTTTCTGACCCAGTTTTATTTCTTTATTTTTGTTTTATTGCCATCCTAGAGTGGGAAACGCTGAGGTAAGCACCCATCTTTGCAACTGTTACAGAATTGTCAGGTATTTAATGAAACAATGATCGGATCCCGTATTTGCCAATGAGAACATACTGTACAAATACAGACAAAGTGGCATAATTTACATCCATTGTTTAAAGTAGACAGACGATGAATTTTTCATATCCTCTCAGCTTTGAACTCCGTTATTACGGCTGGATACAATGATTTGTATTCTTCTCTGAAGTCTGTTTTCTGACAGCCGCAGTCAGATATTTAGAAGGCGGCTGGTTTTGACAATTTCATGGGGATCGTCCTAAAACGGTTTCTTTTTTAAATTTTTCTCTCCCACTGTGGGTGAGGTCGCGATGGGCGCTGTGTGACTATAAATTGTCTCATTTACATTGTGTTGATCATTTTTATTTTACCATATTTTATTTTATTTTATTTTATTTGATCATATATTTTAGAGATGGAGTTTTGCTCTTGTCGCCCAGGCTGGAGGGCAGTGGCACGAGCTCAGCTCACTGCAACCTCCACCTCCCGGGTTCCAGAAATTCTCCTGCCTCAGCCTCCTGGGTAGCTGGGATTACAGGCACCTGTCACCAAGCCCAGCTCACTGCAACCTCCGCCTCCTGGGTTCAAGTGATTCTCTTGCCTCAGCCTCCCCAGTAGCTGGGATTACAGGCGCCCACCACCACACCGGCTAATTTTTGTATTTTTAGTAGAGACAGGGTTTCACCATGTTGGTCAGGCTGGTCTCGAACTCCTGACCTCAGGTGATCCACCTACCTCGGCCTCCCAAAGTGCTGGGATTACAGGCGTGAGCCACCGCACCCAACCGCTTTTTTTTTTTTTTAACGGAGTTTTCACTCTTGTCCCCAAGGCTGAAGTGCAGTGTCGCGATCTCGACTCACTGCAACCTCCGCCTCCTGGGTTCAAGCGATTCTCCTGCCTGAGCCTCCCAAGTAGCTGGGATTACAGGCGCCCACCACCACGCCCTGCTAATTTTTGTTTTTTTAGTAGAGATGGGGTTTCACCATGTTAGCCAGGCTGGTCTCAAACTCCTGACCTGAGGTGATCCACCTCAGAAGGAAAAGTTCTCTTTATTTATTTTTTTTTTGAGAGGGAGTCTCTCTCTGTCACCCAGGCTGGAGTGCAATGGTGCAATCTCGGTTCACTGCAAGTTCCACCTCCTGGGTTGACGCCATTCTCCTGCCTCAGCCTCCTAAAGTGCTGGGATTATAGGCATTAGCCACCACTCCCAGCCATGGATAATTTATTTTATAATTTTTTTTTAAGTGATGGGAGTCTCACTATGTTGCCCAGGCTGGTCTAGAACTCCTAGGCTCAATAAATCCTTCTGACTTGGCTACAGAGACACGTGACCACAATGAGCTGTCAAATGGCAATCTGCTCACCAAGAGGAAACCACAGAAGGCAGACACAGTACCCTTTCCCTGTGACTAGAATAGAATCAGACGTTCCGGGAAAGGACTCAGAGTGAGGAAAGGTTTCCTGGAAGAATTTATGACAGGAGAAGAGAAAATCAAGGAAACCCACTAAAAAATAATAAATAAAGAGAACTTTTCCTTCTAAAGGCCGGGCACAGTGTCTCATGTCTGTCATCCCGGCACTTTGGGAGGCCGAGGCAGGTGGATCACTTGAGGTCAGGCATTCTAGACCAGCCTGACTAACATAGTGAAACCCTGTCTCCACTAAAAATACAAAAATTAGCTGGGTGTGGTGGCACAGGCCTGTAATTCCAGCTACACGGGAGGCTGAGGCAGGAGAATCACTTGAACTCAGACAGCAGAGCTTACAGTGAGCCAAGACTGCGCCATTGCACTCCAGCCCGGACGACAGACTCCCTCTCAAAATAAATAAATAAATAAATAAATAGAACTTTTCCTTCTGAGGGCTGGGCGCGGTGGCTCACTCCTGTAATCCCTGCACTTTGGGAGGCTGAGGCGGGCGGATCACTTGAGGTCAGGAGTTCGAGACCAGCCTGACCACCATATTGAAACCCTGTCTCTAGTAAAAATACAAAAATTAACTGGGCATGGTGGCGGGTTCCTGTAGTCCCAGGTACTCGGGAGGCTGAGGTGGGAGAATGGTGTCAACCCAGGAGGCAGAGCTTGCAGTGAGCCGAGATTGCACCACTGCACTCCAGCCTGGGTGACAGAGAGAGAAGCCCTCTCAAAAAAAAATAATAATAATAAATAAATAAAGAGAACTTTTCTTTCTGAGGTATGAAGACCTGCATGACCACAGCGTGCAAAGAATCACCAGTTCTACCTGGTTCTGCTGCATTGCAAACGTCACACCTGGTGTCTTGAACCACAAAAGGAAGAGACAGTGGATTCTCATTTTATTTTATTTTATTTTATTTTATTTTATTTTATTTTATTTTATTTTTTGAGACAGAGTCTCGTGTTATCACCCAGGATGGAGTGCAGTGGCATGATCTCAACTCACTGCAACCTCTGCCTCCCGGGTTCCAGTGATTCTCCTGCCTCAGCCTCCCAAGGAGCCATGATTACAGGCACCTGCCACTAAGCCCAACCAATTTTTTGTATTTTTAATAGAGATGGGGTTTCACCATGTTGGCCAGGCTGGTCTTGAACTCCTGACCTCAGGTGATCCACCCGCATCAGCCTCCCAAAGTGCTGGGATTACAGGTGTGAGCCACCATGGCTGGCTAAATTTTGTATTTTTAGTAGAGGTGAGGTTTTGCCATGTTGGCCAGGCTGGTCTTGAACTCCTGACCTCAGGTGATCCACCCACCTTGGCCTCCCAAAGTGCTGGGATTATAAGCGCCCACCACTATGCCCAACCAATTTTTTGTATTTTTAGTAGAGATGGGGTTTCACCATGTTGGCCAGGCTGGTCTCGAATTCCTGACCTCAGGTGATCCACCAGCCTCAGCTTCCCAAAGTGCTGGGATTACAGGTGTGAGGCATCGTGCCTGGCTAATTTTTGTATTTTTAGTAGAGACAGGGTTTCGCCATGTTGGCCAGGCTGGTCTTGAACTCCTCACTTCAGGTGATCTAACCGCTTCAGCCTCCCAAAGTGCTGGGATTACAGGTATGAGCCACACAACCTGGCCAAAGCCTTCGTTCATTTGCTTCCTGAGTACCCTTCCTGAGCTTCCTGAGCAGGCAGGAAGAATCACTTGGACAGTTATGGCACAGGTGACAGCTCTGTCACCCAGGCTGGAGTACAGTGACAAGGTCTCGGCTCACTGCAACCTCCGCCTTTCTGATGGAAGCAATTCTCCTGCCTCAGCCCCCCGAGTAGCTGGGATGACAGGCGCCCACCACAACCAGCTAAGTTTTGTATTTTTAGTAGAGACGGGGTTTCACCATATCCGAGACAGGTCTCGGTTCATTTAGAAAGTTTATTTTGCCAAAGTTGAGGACGTAGACCCACAACACAGTGTCAGGAGGTCCTAGTGACATGGGGCCAAGGTGGTTGGGGCACAGCTGGGCTTCATCTATTTTAGGGAGATATGAGGCCTCCATCAATATATATATAACAGGTACATTAGTTCTGTCCAGAAAGATGGAGACAACTGAAAGCAGAGAGGGGGCCTCCAGGTCACAGGTAGGTGAGACACAAATGGTTGCGTTGTTTTGAGTGTCTCATAAGCCTTTCCAAAGGGGGTTATGAGATATACATCTATCTCAATGAGCAGAGAGGTGACTTTGAATAGAACTGGAGGCAGCTTTACACTCCTCGGTTTCCAGCTTCAATTTTCCCTTGAGTTTTGTGATTTTGGGGACCTCAAGATGTTTTTCTTCTGCATTTCCCGCCTTCTGTACTTAAAGGATTCTTTCATGTGCCTGGAATGTCTGCAGTTGCTTCTCTAGTCACTCAGTGTGTTTATTATCAACTTTACTCCTGGGCATTTGATATTTCCTTGCAATGATCACAGCCATTTTTATATCGATATGTATTTATATTTACATGCATATGTATTTATATTTTATAAGATAATTAAAATATAATTAAAGTAAAATATAAATAACTTTAAAATTAAATTGTATTTATTATTATATGTTTACATTATATGTATATATGTATTTATATTTATATGTATTTATATTACTTGTATTTATTATATTTTATAAGATAATTAAAATATAACTAAAATAAAATACAAATAAAATTAAAAGTAAACTGTATTATTATATGTATTTACATTATGTTATATGTATACATGTATTTATATTTCTATGTATTTATATTATATGTATTTATTGTTTTATAAGATAATTAAAATATAATTAAAATAAAATATAAATAAAATTAAAATTATATGTATTTACATTATATTATATGTATATATGTATATTTCTATGTATTTATATATGTATTTATTATATTATGTATTATAAGGTTAACATATAATTAAAATAAAATATAAATTAAAGTATAATTAAATATATTTATATGTATTGTTATACATATTTATATTATTTGTATTTATATGTATTCATATATGGTTTATATTTCACATTTCCATTTTATGCTATTTTTTTAAATTTTCATTATTTCTTTTCCTTTTTTCTTTTTTTTGGTGGGACAGTCTTGCTCTGTCACCCAGGCTGGAGTACAGTGACAAGATCTCGGCTCACTGCAACCTCCGCCTTCCTGATCCAAGCGATTCTCCTGCCTCAGCCTCCCAAGTAGCTGGGATGACAGGCGCCCACCACGACCAGCTAATTTTTGTATTTTTAGTAGAGACGGGGTTTCACCGTGTTGGCCAGGC
Source organism: Pan paniscus (assembly GCF_029289425.2). Lineage (NCBI taxonomy): Eukaryota > Metazoa > Chordata > Mammalia > Primates > Hominidae > Pan > Pan paniscus. The sequence continues at coordinate 36,296,678 of NC_073267.2, read as the reverse complement.
TGGTCTCGAACTCCTGACCTCAGGTGATCCACCTACCTCAGCCTCCCAAAGTGCTGGGATTACAGGTGTGAGCCACCACCCCTGGCCCCTCTACTTTCTTCATTAACTTGCTCTCACTTTACTCTATGGTCTCGCCCTGAATTGTTTCTTGTGCAAGAACCAGGAACACTGTCTTGGAGTCTGGATCAGGACTCCCTTTCCGGTAACAAAACTGCCTTTGAAAAACCCGTAATCTCTGAGCTTTGAGTAGGTACTCCGCCTCCCACATGGCATGGCTGGCCTTGTGTCTCTTAAATTCTTTGTCTACAGCAATGCTGTGAGTCTTTATTCAGCAGGCAGGAAGAACCACTTGGACAGTTATGGCACAGCTTAGAAGACATTCTTAGAGTCTGCTTGGAAAGTAGACTGGCCTCAGTGAAAATTCGCTCTGAAAGGGTAAGCCTGGCTCTAAGCTCTGAGCTCAGCAGGCTGGTGGTAAACATTGCAGCTGTAAATCCAGGGAGAGCTGTGTTACTGGTGGGAGGAGGGATTTTACAGCCCAGGGGAGGGAGGGAGATTTGAATTTGAAAGACTTTTGCACAAAGGCAGGACTCCATGCCCAGCTGCTGTCCGCGGGGTCCCCAGCCTCTCTGAGCTTCTCACAATGACTCTGGGCCCCTGGGGACAGCCACAGTGACTTCTGAATGTTCTAGTGAAACCTGCAAGGGTCAGTTGGATGCCAGGAATTGTTTCTTGGGTCCTGTTTTTCCTCCAATAGGGGGCCATGCAGCTTTAGCTCTGAGTGTATTTGTGATTGTGGTTAGTTCCGGTGTTCTATTTGGGGGAACTGTAGTAGTGAAAAATCAGAGAAAGTGGCAGGGAACGGACATTTTGTAGAGTTACCAAATCTACACCCGAGAGAAGGAAATGCTTGTCTATTTCAGGATCTCTCAGCCCAGGCTCTGCTGACATTTGGGGATGGAGGATTCTCTGTGGTGGGGCCGTCCTGGGCACTGTACGGTGTTGAGTAGAGACCCTGGGCTTCACCCACCAGGAGCCAGGACAACCCCTCCCCAGTTGTAACAACCAAAATTGTCACCAGATATTGCAAAATATCTCCTGGGGGTAAAATCTCTCTGGTTGCCATAGATAGGTAAGTACACAAGTAGATACACAGGGGGAGGGGGCAGGAGATGGGTGGACAGATCGATGATTGATAGATACATGATAAATAGAAAGATAGAGGAGATAAATAGATGGTAGATGATGGATAGATAGATAAATAGATATATACATACATACATACATACATGGATGGATAGATACATACATACATACATGAGTTGATGGATGGATGGATGGACAGACACATACATACATAGATGGATACATACATACATGGATAGATGGATGGATGGATGGATGGACACATAAATAGATAGATACATACATAGATGGATGGATACATACATACATACATGGATAGATGGATAGATGGCTGGATGGATACATACATACATACATGGATAGATGAATGGATACATACATACATAGATGGATGGATAGATAGATACATACATACATAGATGAATAAATGGATGGATGGTTAGATGGATGGATACATACATACATGAAGAGATGGATAGATGGATAGACAGACACATACATACACACATACATACCTACATACATACATACATACATGGATGGATAGATAGATAAATGCATAAATACATACATAGATGGATGGATGGATGGATGGATGGATGGATGGATGGATGGATGGATGGATAGTGGTGCAATTTCAGCTCATCGCAACCTCTGCCTCCTGAGTTCAAACGATTCTCCTGCCTCAGCCTCCCAAATAGCTGGGATTACAGGCACCCACCACCACACCTGGCTAATTTTTGTAATTTTAGTAGAGACGGGGTTTTGTGTCATGTTGGCCAGGCTGGTCTTGAACTCATGACCTGAAGTGATCCACCCGCCTCAGCCTCCCAAAGTGCTGGGATGACAGGCATGAGCCATAATGCCCAGCTTGCCCATGATCTTTTTTTTAATCGTATATATAAATGAATATTGTACCTAGGGTGGACGCGTTCCTCCTCTTACTTTTGGTAACCCCCTATTCTGTCTATGTAGTAGGATTAGTAAAAGAGGAAGGAAGTCTTCTTTGCAGTTGAGATAAGAGGAAGGCATCTGTCTCCTGCTCGTCCCTGGGCAATGGAATGTCTCGGTGTAAAGCCCGATTGTATATTCCAGCTACTGAGATAGGGGAAAACCGCCTTAGGGCTGGAAGTGGGACGTGCTAGCAGCAACACTGTCCTTTAAGGCATTGAGATGTTTATGTATATGCACATCAAAGCATAGCACTTTTTCTTTACCTTGTTTATGATGCAGAGACATTTGTTCACATGTTTTCCTGCTGACCTTCTCTCCACTATTACCCTATTGTCCTGCCACATCCCCCTCTCTGGGAAACAACCGATAATGATCAATAAATACTAAGGGAACTTGGTCCTCTGTATGCTGAATGCCGGTCCCCTGGGCCCATTTTTCTTTCTCTATACTTTGTCTCTGTCTCTTTCTTTTCCAAGTCTCTCGTTCCACAGCAACCCATCCCTTCAGTACTTTCAGCACTTTGCTTTCTTAATAATCTTTTTTTTTTTTTTTGAGATGGAGTCTCACTCTGTTGCCCAGGCTGGAGTGCAGTGGCGCTATCTCTGCTCATTGCAAGCTCCACCTCCTGGGTTCACACCATTCTCCTGCCTCAGCCTCCTGAGTAGCTGGGATTACAGGCAACCACCCACGCCTGGCTAATTTTTGTATTTTTAGTAGATACGGGGTTTCACCATGTTGGCCCGGCTGGTCTCGAACTCCCGACCTCAGGTGATCCACTCGCCTCAGCGTCCCAAAGTGCTGGGATTACACGCGTGAGCCACCGTGCCCAGCCTCTGTGTAATTTCTTGTATCTAGTGGAATCTAAAAGCCCATCTGATGGGAGGGTGGTGACTGTTGAAAGGATCCCAGATTCTGCATTTCTTCTGGGCTTGCATCATTTATCCAGCCCAGTAGCTATTTTTTTTTCTTTTTTTCTTTCTTTCTTTCTTTTTTTTTTTTTTTTTTTTGACAGAGTTTTAGTCTTGTTGCCCAGGCTGCAGTGCAGTGGCGTGATCTCGGCTCACTGCAACCTCTGCCTCCCAGGTTCAAGCGAGTCTCCTGTCTCAGCCTCCTGAGTAGCTGAGACTACAGGCACCTGCCACCACACCCAGCTAATTTTTCTATTTTTAGTAGAGATGGAGTTTCACCATGTTGGTCAGGCTGGTCTCAAACTCCTCACCCTGTGATCCACCCGCCTCGGCCTCCCAAAGTGCTGGGATGACAGGTGTGAGCCACCGCACCTGGCCAGGGTTTGGCAGTTTTAAGGATAATTTGGTGGGTGGGGGCTCAGGAAGTAGAGAGTGCTGGTTGGTCAGGTTGAGGATGAAATCATGGGAGGCTGAAGTGAGTTCATGCTGCCTTCTGTTCCTGTGTGGGATGGCTGATATCTGGTTGAGTCAGATTACCGGTCTGTGTGGTGTCATCTGCTGCATTGGAATCCAGGGTCTGCAAAATATCTTAAACACTGATCTTAGGTTGTGCAACAATGATGTTATCCCCAGGAGCTATTTGGGGGAGGTTCAGACTCCTGGAGCCAGAGGCAGCATGATCCCTCAACCATAATTCCTAATCTTGTAGCTAATTTATTAGTCCTGCCAAGGCAGGCTGGTCCCCAAGCAAGAAGTTTCCCCGCGTCCCTGCCCTCCCAGAAAAGGGCTATTGTCAGTTTTGTTTCAGAGTTTAAACTATAAACTAAATTCTTTCTGAGGCTACTACGCCCAGGAATGAATAAAGACAGTTTCGAGGTTAGAAAGAAGATGGGGGGGGTGGGTGGTTAGGTCTGATCTCTTTCACTGTCATAATTTCTTCAGATATAATTTTTGCTAAGGTGGTTTCAGGAGGATGGGGAGGAATGAGGGCGTCATGAGAGCCAATTCCTCCTTCCCAGCCCCAGGGGTGAGAATGTGGACACAGCCCCTCCTCCTCCTCCATCCCAGCCCTGGGGGGAGGCTGTGGACACCACCCCTCTTCTCCTCCATCCCAGCCCTAGGGCTGAGAATGTGGACATGGCCCCTCCTCCTCCTCCATCCCAGCCCCAGGGGGGAAAGTGTGGACATGGCCCCTCCTCCTCCTCCATCATCCCAGCACCAGTGGGGTGAGTGTGGACACGGCCCCTCCTCCTCCATCATCCCAGCTCCGGGGGGAGAGTGTGGACACTGCCCCTCCTCTTCCATCATCATCCCAGCCCCAGTGGGGAGAGTGTGGAAACGGCCTCTCCTCCTCCTCCATCATCTCAGCCCCAGAGGGGAGAGTGTGGGCACCGCCCCTCCTCCTCCTCCATCATCCCAGCATCAGGAGGTGAGGGTGTGGACAGGGCCCCTCCTCCTCCTCTATCATCTCAGCCCCAGAGGGGAGAGTGTGGACACCACCCTTCCTCCTCCTCCATCATCTCAGCCCCAGGAGGATAGTGTGGACACGGCCCCTCTTTCTCCATCCCAACCCCAGTGGGGAGAGTGTGGACACAGCCCTTCCTCCATCTCAATCCCAGGGAGTTCGGGTGTAGACATGACTCTTCCTCCATCCCAGCCCCGCCGGGTAGATATAGCCCCTCTTGCATCCCAAAACCAGTGGCTGAGCAGTTTGGTGACGTCCCCATTGTACCTGATCCATTTTGTTGCACTGGGTCCGCAGCATGAAATCTCTATGTCTTTATGGAACCCAGGATTAACCCCCCAAAAGCTGTTTAATCTTCAGCTGTCCCATATCTGGGGATGCATCTCCTGGTATGAAATCTCTGTTGTCAAAGTAGCCTTTTTCTTTCCAGAATCCTTATTGCACTGTTTCTTTGTTGTGACCTCTGTGTTTCTTGGTGGAGCTGGAATCCTCCGGGCTCCCCTCCCAGGGAGCCTGGCTTGGCCTCCCTCCTCCTCCCCCTTGCAGCCCGTGCCAAAGACCCTTCGGTTTGCGGCAGCCCCTTGTTTTTTATTATTTTAATTGGTGCTTGAGCCCTGCAGGTTTACGACCCCCGTGTTTACACTAACTGTACTTTAATAAGTCGCCTAAGAGGTAACAGGAGCGTAGGGCTCTATAAATGTTTTAATTCACACAAACCCACCCAGCTATTTCCGTCCACACCCAGTGTGGTTGGGACGTGAAAATCAACAGGACCAAGGTGCTGGATCAGGCCCCCAGCTCCCCCGGCCGCCTCTTCCCACTTCTTTAAACGTTTCCAGCAGCCTCTCACTTTATGTTTGCGCTTGTCTAAACGGCGCTCTGAGGCCGTTCACACCCCCCGGAGCCCCATAAGCCAGCGCTTAGGACAATCTCCTTTTACCAGCAGCCCTAGGAGACGGGCAAACCCCACATATACAAACCCCACTGTCTCCAGAGCTCTCTTAGGTAAAGAAAAACGCATTTGGGGGTTCAGGAAGACAGCTACACGCCCAGGAATCTGTGCCTGAAGCATTTCTTCTTGCAATGTGTTTGCGTTTTCTCTGTCCGTCCTCATATTTCTTATCCTAAGACAGATTTCTTATCCTAAGAAATTACCCATCCTAAGAAATCGGGCTTGGCTGTGGGATGTTGGAATTTTACAGGACAAGGGTATGGTGCCAACTGAGGGGACATTGAATGTATTTATTATTTATGTATTTATTTTGAGATGCAGTTTCGCTCTTGTTGCCCAGACAACAAGAAGTCGGGCTTGGCTGTGAGATGTTGGAGTTTTACAGGACAAGGGTATGGTGACAACTGAGGGGACCTTGAATGTATCTATGTATCTATCTATGTATCTATCATCTATGTATTTATTTTGAGACAGAGTTTTGCTCTTGTTGCCCAGGCTGGAGTGCAATGGCACGATCTCAGCGCACCACAACCTCCACCTCCCGAGTTCCAGTGATTCTCCTGCCTCAGCCTCCCAAGTAGCTGAGATTACAAGCCCATGCCACCACACCTGGCTAATTTTTGTATTTTCAGTGGAGATAGGGTTTCACCATGTTGGCCAGGCTGGTCTCGAACTCCTGACCTCAGGCCATCCACCCAACTTGGCCTCCTATAGTGCTGGGATTACAGGCGTGAGCCACCGCGCCCAGCCTCGTTGAATACACTTATAGGATGCCAGGGATTTGGGGGCCTAGGCATGGCACATTGTTGTGCAAAATGCCAAGAACCCAGCTTGGGAGATGATGGTGCCTTGGCATGAAGGGTAAGGAGACGTGTGCAGCTGGGGACTTCCTAAATGTTGGCTTGCACTTTAACAGCGGCATTAAACATGGGCTTGGAGAGAACGTTGAAAATTGACTCTTTTAGAGATTTCAAAATGTGAAATGTATATAAGCCTATGTCAAAACGTCACACTGCATCCCATAATATATACATTATAGATCCTAATTTCAATTCATTATATATATATATATAATAGGCTATATATGTGTGTGTGTATACATAATAGGGTATAATAATATATATTTATTTTATTATACATTTAATACATATAAATACATATAATAAATATGTACATGTAAATGCATATTTATATATTATATATTATATGATATATGATACATTACATGCTGTATTATTTTATTAATTATGATATATAACATGTATAATTATATAATATATAATTGTAATATATTGTAATATATTATATTTTATATATAAGAATATATTATGTTTTATAATGTTATATAATATATTATAATAAAACATAATATATAATAATATATTATATTTTATGATGTTATATAATGTTACAATACAACATAATGTATAATAATATATTGTTATATTTTACAATGTTATATAATATATTATAATAAAACAATATGTAATAGTATAATATATAACATGTATAATTACTATATAATATAGTACATAGTATATAGTATGTGTATAATTATAGAATATATAATTAATATAATATATAATATGTTATATATTATATATAATATATACGATTGTTATGTAATACAGTTAAATATATTACATATCTTTAAATATGTATATTTATACATATAACATACATAAATATACAATGGGTACAATGATATATATTTATTTTATTTTAATATAATAAATCAATACATATAAACATGTATTCATATGTAAATATATTTCAAATATATGTATTGATTATATGATACATATATTATGTGGTACAATAGTATATATATTTCATTTTACATATAGATATATAAATATATGTATTATATTATATATAATTTAAATTTATACATTTTATATATTCCATATGTCATATTATGGGGTACAATGATTGCATATTAAATACATGCAATTATTATTGGTCAGTGAAAAGTAAAATATGAAAAAAGAAAGGGAAAGAGACAGATGAAACCTGTGGTCAGCTCTCGTGGGAGTGCAGAAAGCAGGTCCAGATCTCAGAAGTGTCTCTTCTTTTCTGTGGCTTCACGATGCGGCACCGCTATGAGGAAGATATGAGGAATATCTCTTGGCTCAGAGGATAAAGACAGGCAGCTGTTGGCATGAAGACAGCAAAGGCCTTTGGGTCACATCTGCAGAAGAATACATGTGTTTCACATGAATGCATTGTTCTTCTTGGCCAAAATCTATCCACAGAAGATATGGTATGAGTTCTACTCTCTGCTTCTACGAGTTTGACTATTTTAGATTCCTCATATAAGGGAGATCATGAAGTATTTGTGTTTCTGTGCCTGGCTTATCTCACGAAATATAATGCCCTCCAGGTTCACCTGTGTTCTTGCAAATGGCAAGATTTTCTTCTTTTTCAAGGCTGAGTAATATTCCCATGCATGTACATTATTGATGTCCCAATTTCTTTATCCATGCCTCCATTCATGGTCACTTGGTTTGGTCGCATGTCTTGGCTATTGTGGATAATTCTCCCAATATCTTGATCCATTCATCCATTCATCGTCTCTCAGTTTCCATTCATCCATTCATGGTCTCTCGGTTTGGTCCATGTCTTGGCTATTGTGGATTATTCTCCCAATTTGTTTATCCATTCATCCATTCATGGTCACTTGGTTTGGTCCATGTCTTGGCTATTGTGGATAATTCTCCCAATTTCTTTATGCATTCATCCATTCATGGTCACTTGGTTTGGTTGCATATCTTGGCCCTTGTGGGTAATTCTCCCAGTTTCTTTATCCATTCATCCATTCATGGTCACTTGGTTTGGTCCATGTCTTGGCTATTGTGGGTAATTCTCCCAGTTTCTTTATCCATTCATCCATTTATGGTCGCTTGGTTTGTCCGTGTCTTGCTTATTGTGGATAATTCTCTCAATTTCTTTATGCATTCATCCTTTCATGGTCACTTGCTTTGGTCCATATCTTGGCTATTGTGGATAATTCTCCCAGTTTCTTTATCCATTCATCCATTCATGGTCATTTGGTTTGGTTGCATGTCTTGGCTATTGTGGATAATTCTCCCAATTTGTTTATCCATTCATCCATTCATGGTCACTTGGTTTGGTCCATTTCTTGGCTATTGTGGATAATTCTCCCAGTTTCTTTACCCATTCATCCATTCATGGTCACTTGGTTTGGTTGTGTGTCTTGGCTATTGTGGATAATACTTGGTTTGGTCCATGTCTCGGCTATTGTGGATAATTCTCTCAATTCCTTTATCCATTCATCCATTCATGGTCGCTCGGTTTAGTCCATGTCTTGGCTATTGTGGATAATTCTCCCAATATCTTTATCCATCCATCCATTCATGGTCACTTGGTTTGGTCCATGTCTTGGCTATTGTGGATAATTCTCCCAATTTCTTTATCCATTCATCGATTCGTGGTCGCTCGGTTTGGTCCATGTCTTGGCTATTGTGGATAATTCATCAATGAGTATGGGAATCCATGTATTTCTTCAAGATTCTCATGTCAGTTCTTTTGGGGCAAAAATAAAGCTGTTTGATATGGTTTGGCTGTGTCCCCCGACCCCAAAACCTCATCATGAATTGTGGTTTCCATCCTCCTTATGTGTCATGAGAGGGACCCAGTGGGAGGTAATTTAATCTTGGGGACAGTTACCCTCATGCTGTTCTTGTGATACTGAATGAGTTCTCACAAGATCTGATTAATTTTTTTTTTCTATTTAGACGGAGTCTCACTCTCTCGCCAGGCTGGAGCACAGTGGCGTTATCTTGGCTCACTGCAACCTCCACCTCCCGGGTTCAACTGATTCTCCTGCCTCAGCCTCCCGAGTAGCTGGGACTACAGGTGTGCATCACCACGCCCGGCTAATTTTTGTATTTTTAGTAGAGATCGGGTTTCACCATGTTGCCCAGGATGGTCTCGATCTCTTGAGCTTGTGACGCTCCCACCTCAGCCTCCTAAAGTGCTGGGACTACAGGTGTGCACCACCACGGCTGGCTAGTTTTTGTATCTTTAGTAGAGACGGGGTTTCACCATGTTGCCCTGGATGGTGTCAATCTCTTGACCTTGTGATGCACCTGCCTCGGCCTCCTGAAGTGCTGGGATTACAGCTGTGAGCCACCTCACCCAGTCCAGACACAGTGTACTCATTTCCACTTGATTACAGTAGGATGAAGATACATGGAGGGGTTGGGACAAATGATGACTTCCTTCTCTCTCTACCTCCTCTTAAATCTGCACACACCTGCTCTTCAGGATTATCATTTATTTGCTTGGTCTCAACCCGCTGGGATGATGCCCCAGAAGAATTGAGCAGAGAAATGGACACCGTTTCAGGACCAGCATTTCTGTAGCCTTCTCAGTTCCAGCAAGAATATGGTAACAAAACTTTTTTTTTCTTTGAGACGGAGTTTTGCTCTTGTTGCCCAGGCTGAAGTCCTTGTAAGAAGAGGAGATGAGGACACAGACACACACACAGAGGGAGGACCACATGAGGACTCAGGGAGAAGATAGTGTCTACAAGCCCAGGAGAGGGTCCTCAGAAGGAACCAGCCCTGCCCACACCCTGATCTCAGACTTCCAGCCTCCTGAGTAGCTGGGACTACAGGTGTACACCAGCACGCCCGGCTAATTTTTGTATTTTTAGTAGAGATGGGGTTTCACCATGTTGCCCAGGATGGTCTCGATCTCTTGACCTCGTGATGCACCCACCTTGGCCTCCTAAAGTGCTGGGATTACAGCCGTGAGCCACCGTGCCTGGCCCAGACACAGTGTAGTCATTTCCACTTGATGTAGGATGAAGACACATGGAGGGATTGGGACAAATGATGGCTCCCTTCTCTTTCTGCCTCCTCTTAAACCTGCACACACCTGCTTTCCAGGATTATCATTTATTTGCTTGGTCTCAACCCACTGAGATGTGGGAGAATCAATGTCTGTTGTTTCTAAGCCACCCAGTCTAATGGTGATCTGTAATGGCAGCCTAAGATGGACTAAGACATCCCATAAGAAGAGGAGATGAGGACACAGACACAAACAGAGGGATGACCATATGAGGACACAGGGAGACTATGGTGTCGGCAAGCCCAGGAGAGAGGCCCCAGGAGGAACCAACCCAGCCCACACATTAATCTCAGACTTCCAGCCTCCAAGACTGTGGGAGAATCAATGTCTGTTGTTTATAAGTCACCCAGTCTATGGTATTCTGTGATAGCAACCTGAAATGGACTAAGACATCTCATAAGAAGAGGAGATAGGACACAGACATATACAGAGGGACAACCCTGTGAGGACACAGGGAGAAGACGGCATCTCCAAGCCCAGGAGAGAGGCCTTAGGAAAAACCAGCCCTTCCCACACCTGGATCTCAGACTTCCAGCCTCCAGGACTGTGGGAGAATCAATGTCTGTTGTTTTTAAGCCACCGAGTCTATGGTGTTCTGGGATGGCAGTCTGAAATGGACTAAGACATCTCATAAGAAGAGGGGATGGGCTGGGCACAGTGGTTCATACCTGTAATCTCAGCACTTTGGGAGGCTGAGGCAGGTGGATCACAGGGTCAGGAGTTCAAGACCAGCCTTGCCAACAGAGTGAAACCCTGTCTCTACTAAAAATACAAACAAACAAAAAAATTAGCTGGGTTTGGTGGCACGGTCTCAGCTCACCGCAACCTCTGCCTCCTGAGTCCAAGTGATTATCCTGCCTCAGCCTCCCGAGTAGCTGAGATTACAGGCACCCACCACCAAACCCAGCTAATTTTTGTATTTTTAGTAGAGATGGGGTCAGGCTGTTCTCATGTTGGTCAGGCTGGTCTTGAACTCCTGACCTCAGGTGATCCACCCGCCTTGACCTCCCAAAGTGCTGGGATTATAGGCATGAGCCACTGTGCCCGGCCTGTCAACAAAATATTTTAAGGCTGGCCACAGTGGCTCAAGCCTGTAATTCCAGCTCTTCAGGAGGCCAAGACCTGCAGATGGCTTGAGCTCAAGAGTTAGAGACCAGCCCGGGCAACATGGTGAAACCTTGTCTCTACAAAAAACCTAAAAACTACTCAGATGTGGTTGCGTATGCGTATAGTTTCAGCTACTTGGGAGGCTGAGGTGGGAGGATGACCTGAGCCTAGGAAGTTGAGGCTTCAGTGAGTCATGATTGCTCCACTGCACTCCAACCTAGACAACAGAGCATGACTCCATTTAAAAAAAATTTTTTGGCTGGCCACGGTGGCTCACGTTTGTCATCCCAGCACTTTGGGAGGTGGAGGCAGGCGGATCACTTAAGGTCAGGAGTTCGAGACCAGCCTGGCCAACATGGTGAAACCCTGTTTCTACTAAAAATACAAAAATTAGCTGGACATGGTGGTGGGCACTTGTAATCCCAGCTCCTCGGGAGGCTGAGGCAGGAGAATCGCTCGAACCCAGGAGGTGGAGGTTGCAGTGAGCCGAGATCTCACCATTGCACTCCAGCCTAGGTGACAAAGCAAGACTCTGTTTAAAAAAAAAAAAAAAAGAAAGAAAGTTTTCACATATATTTTATAATCAGGCAGCTACCTAGCTAGGTCGCCTCTTACTCCCTGATGTTTGAATTTTATGATGACCTGCAGGGACAACGGACAGAAGTTGGAAAAACCCCAACTTGAAATAATTCATTTGTTTTTATGTCTTTTTTTTTTTTTTTTTTTTAATGCCGGACCGTATGTATTACCATTTGTGTTCTGATTAGCAACCACCCCACTAATGGAGTTAGCATCCGTGGTTCATAAGCAAACCCTCCCTTTTTACTGCAGCACTTTGGGGGATGGAGGCAGGCGGATCACCTAAGGTCAGGAGTTCGCGACCAGCCTGGCCAACCTGGTGAAACCCGTTTCTACTAAAAATACAAAAATTAGCTGGACATGGTGATGGGCACTTGTAATCCCAGCTCCTCGGGAGGCTGAGGCAGGAGAATCACTCGAACCCGGGAGGCGGAAGTTGCAGTGAGCCGAGATCTCACCATTGCACTCCAGCCTGGGCGACAAAGCCAGACTCTGTTTTTTTTTTTTTCTTTGTTTTGTTTTTAAAGAAAGCTTTCACATATATTTTATAATCAGGCAGCTACCTAGCTAGGTCACCTCTTACTCCCTGATGTTTAAATTTTCTGATGACCTGCAGGAACAACGGACAGAAGTTGGAAAAACCCCAACTTCAAATAATTCATGTGTTTTTCTGTCTTTTTTTTTTTTTTTTTTTTTTTAATGCTGGACCGAACGTATTACCATTTGTGTTCTGATTAGCAAACGCCCCGCTAATGGAGTTAGCATCTGTGTTTCATAAGCAAACCCTCCCTTCTTACTGCAGAGCTAAACACATAGGAAATTAACAAAATCTGTGACCCCACAACTAGCAATTCATAAATTCATTAGATTAAAAAAAAAACAGGCAAGCAACACAGCCATCCAGCCATCCTGTTAATAGGTTTTTCTTCTAATGTCTAATTTACATTTCTGCCTGCCCTGGTTAAGATATTACTTCATTACTTTTTTTAATTTTTTTCCTAAATTAGAGAAATTTTAATGACTTCTCTTATTCATTCTTTCCATATGTAAGTAGTTATGTTTCTTACAAATGGAAATGAGACCTCGAAATTACCACAAATGGGGCCAAGCTGCACAGTCCATGTGTTCCTATTTGAAGACGGCCAAGCTGCCCCCTCAAATTACTGTTAACCCTCCTGTCCATTGAATAGATGGCCCTAATAGGTGGGCTTTGAAAGTGGCTCTTGTTAAATTTATTTGGGACCGCTGAGAACACGCCAGTCCAGCTTCAGCAAATGAGCTCTGATAATATTAACCACCTGGTAAGCCCTGGCCCCCAGGGAACCCTGCGTGGCTGCATCTGACCTCTGGCCCCTTGGCCTTCTGATCCCAGGGCTCAATTCAGACAAGAAGGCGATTCTGAGAAAAAACACCTGTTGGCGTCGCTGACCCCAGAGTCAGGGTTTGGAGGGAAGGGCCTCCGGGTCTTCAGCACAGGTGTTTCCTCCAGCAGGTCCAGGGAGTTTGGGAAGCCACTGGGATGAGGAGGGAGCCGGGCAGCACCGTGTCAGGCAGAGGACGGCACCTTCCACGTCCCAGAACTCTGGGGCACTCCATGGCGGGACAAGATGTGGAAAGGAGGGATTATTCCAGGCTCTACAGAATATCTCATGGACACAGCTTCATGGCTGTGCTTCTGCTAGGCAAAAAAGTGAGAGAAAACACAAGAATAAAACAGAACAACCTGCAGGTGGACACAAGGTTAAGACCAACCTTCCTTCCAAAAATGCCTTAGATTAAGACCAACCTTCCTTCCAAAAATGCCTTAGATTAAGACCAACCTTCCTTCCAAAAATGCCTTAGATTAAGACCGACCTTCCTTCCAAAGATGCCTTAGATTAAGACAAACCTTCCTTCCAAAAATGCCTTAGATTAAGAGCAACCTTCCTTCCAGAAATGCGTTAGATTAAGACCAACTTTCCTTCCAAAAATGCCTTAGATTAAAACCAACCAACCTTCCTTCCAAAGATGCCTTAGATTAAGATCAACCTTCCTTCCAGAAATGCGTTAGATTCAGACCAACCTTCCTTCCAAAAATGCCTTAGATTAAGACCGACCTTCCTTCCAAACATGGCTTAGATTAAGAGCCAGCTTCCTTCCAAAAATACCTTAGATTAAGACCAACCTTCCTTCCAGAAATGCCTTAGATTAAGACCGACTTTCCTTCCAAACATGGCTTAGATTAAGAGCAAACTTCCTTCCAAAAATGACTTAGATTAAGACCAACCTTCCTTCCAAAGATGCCTTAGATTGAGACCAACTTTCCTTCCAGAAATGCCTTAGATTAAGACCAACTTTCCTTCCAGAAATGCCTTGGTTTAAGACCAACCGTCCTTCCAAAAATGCCTTAGATTAAGACCGATCTTCCTTCCAAAAATGCCTTAGATTAAGACCAACCTTCCTTCCAAAAATGCCTTAGGTTAAGACCAACCTTCCTTCCAAAAATACCTTAGATTCAAACCAACTGTCCTTCCAAAAATGCCTTCGATTAAGACCAACCTTCCTTCCAAAGATGCCTTAGATTAAGACCAACCTTCCTTCCAAAAATGCCTGAGCAACGACCCTCAGCTACTCAAGGACAGTGAACGATGAAAAGGTGTATGCCAGATTGCAGGGAGAAACCCCAGAAAGTCGATGATGTGCATATTAATTGCAGAGTGCAGGTAGGTTCCCAAAACAGGGGACACTGGAAATCTATATCTATTGTAGAGTGTAGGTGGGTGCCAAGATGGTGGTCACTGGGTTTCTCTATTGTACAGTGTAGGTGGATCCCCTGATGGAGGACGCTGAGTGTGTCTATTGTAGATTGTGGATCTACAATAGAGTGTGGGTGGATCCCCAGATGGGTGTGTCTATTGTAGAGTGTAGGTGGATCCCCAGATGGGTGTGTCCATTGGAGAGTGTAGGTGGATATCCAGATGGGTGTGTCTATTGTAGAGTGTAGGTGGATCCCCAGATGGAGGACACTGAGTGTGTCTATTGTAGAGTGTAGGTGGATCCCCCAGATGGAGGACGCTGAGTGTTTCTATTGTAGAGTGTAGGTGGATCCCCAGATGGGTGTGTCTATTGTAGAGTGTAGGTGGATCCCCAGATGGAAGATGGTGAGTGTGTCTATTGTAGAGTGTAGGTGTATCCCCCAGATGGAGAATGGTGAGTGTGTCTCTTGTAGAGTGTAGGTGGATCCCCCAGATGGAGGATGCTGAGTGTTTCTATTGTAGAGTGTAGGTGGATCCCCAGATGGAGGACGCTGAGTATTTCCATTGCAGAGTGTAGGTGGATCCCCAGATGGAGGACGCTGAGTGTTTCTATTGTAGAGTGTAGGTGGATCACCAGATGGGTGTGTCTATTGTAGAGTGTAGGTGGATCCCCAGATGGAAGATGGCGAGTGTGTCTATTGTAGAGTGTAGGTGTATCCCCCAGATGGAGGGCACTGAGTGTTTCTATGGTAGAGTGTAGGTGGATCCCCAGATGGAGGACACTGAGTGTGTCTATTGTAGAGTGTAGGTGGATCCCCAGATGGGTGTGTCTACTGTAGAGTGTAGGTGGATCCCCAGATGGAGTATGGTGAGTGTGTCTATTGTAGAGTGTAGGTGTATCCCCAGATGGAGGACACTGAGTATTTCCATTGCAGAGTGTAGGTGGATCCCCAGATGGAGGACACTAGGTGTGTCTATTGTAGAGTGTGGGTGGATCCCCAGATGGAGGATATTGAGTGTGTCTATTGCAGAGTGTAGGTGGATCCCAGATGGAGCACATTTGAGTTTGTTTATTGTAGTATGTAGGTGGATCCCTAGATGGAGGACATTGAGGGTATCTAGTGTAGAGTGTAGGTGGATCCGCAGATGGAGGACATTGAGTGTGTCTATTGTAAAATGTAGGTGGATCCGCAGATGGAGGACATTGACTGTATCTAGTGTAGAGTGTAGGTGGATCCCCAGATGGAGGACAGTGGGTGTATCTATTGTAAAGCGTAGGTGTATCCTCAGATGGAGGACATTGAGTGTGTCTATTGCAGAGTGTAGGTGGATCCCCAGATGGAGCACATTGAGTTGGTTTATTGTAGAGTGTAGATGCATCCGCCAGATAGAGCACATTGAGTTGGTTTATTGTAGAGAGTAGGTGGATCCCCAGATGGAGGACATTGAGTGTATATATTGTAGAGTGTAGGTGGATCCCCACATGGAGGACATTGAGTGTATCTATTGTGGAGTGTAGGAGGATCCCCAGATGGAGGACATTGAGTGTGCCTAGTGTAGAGTGTAGATGGATCCCCCCGATGGAGGACATTGAATGTATCTATTGCAGAGTGTAAGTGCATCCCCAGCTGGAGGACATTCAGTGTATCTACTGTAGAGTGTTGGTGTATCCCCCAGATGGAAGACATTGGGTGTGTCTAGTGTAGAGTGTAGGTGGATCCCCAGATGCAGGAGACTCGTTATTTCTATTTTACAGTGTAGGTTAGATGTCTCTTGTTGTGCTCACTGGATATTTCTTTGTAGAGTGTAGCTTGCTTCTCCAGGCAGTGAACATGGGCATTTTCTCAGGTAAAGGTTATGTTACAATGTCAGTGTGTACTGGGCTGTGGGACACTGGCTGATTCCATGACAGCCGTCTGTTTGGCCTTGATTGTGCTTAGGTGGCTGAATTTTGCCCTTTCTGAAGGTGTCTTCCATATCTGTCACAGGTGTCTCTTCTGAGCCTCGTCTGTGCTAGTTTGGCATCACCTGGAACAGCCCCTCTGTTTCCAGAGCAGCCTCCTAGGCTTTCCAGTGTGGCCATTGCAGCTGACATGGAGCTCCAAATCCCATTCCTCATTTTTGTTCACAGGCTGCATTGTGAAAGACACAGGTTTAATCTCTCTTTTATTTATGGAGGGTCTATGGTGAAACAGGGTCAGAGGGTGGGAACCTAACCTGCTTAAATCCTTCCTGTAATTCCTTCCTTCCTTCCTTCCTTCCTTCCTTCCCTCCCTCCCTTCCTCCATCCCACCCTTCCTTCCTTCCCTCCCTCATTCTTTCCTTCCCTTCCTTCTCTCTTTCCTTCCTTCTTTCCTTCCTTCCCTCCCTCTCTCATTCTTTCTTTCCCTCCCACCCTTCCTTCCTTCCCTCCCTCCTTCCCTCCTTCTCTTCCTCCCTCTTTCCCTTCCTTCCTTCCCTTCCTTCCTTCCTTTCCTTCCATCCTTCCCCCTTCCTTCCTCCCTCCCTCCCTTCTTTCCTTCCTTCCTTCCTTCCCCCACTTTTTTTTCTTTGACGGAGTCTCACTCTGTGGCCCAGGCTGGAATGCAGTGGCACAACCTTGGCTCACTGCAACTTCTGCCTCCCAGGTTCCAGCAATTCTTCTGCCTCAGCCTCCCGAGTAGCTGGGACTACAGGCGCCCGCCACCACGCCTGGCTAATTTTTGTATTTTCAGTACAGATGGTGTTTGGCCATGTTGGCCAGGCTGGTCTTGAACTCCTGACCTCAAGTGATCCGCCCGCCTCGGCCTCCCAAAGCGCTGGGATTACAGGCGTGAGCCACTGCACCTGGCTGAGAGACATTTTTAATCTCTTTTTTATTCATAGAGTATCTATGGTGAAACAGGGTGATGGGGTGGGAACCTAACCTGCTTAAAACCTTCCAGAAATTTCTATCTACACAGATTCCCCAAGGTCACGCTCATACACTGGACAGGGCTGCTGCCTCCTTGTTCACTGGGGACTGGCATCACACTGCCTCACCTGGTAGGGACCTTCCTATGACCCCGGGCACAAACCTTCCATTTCTGGCATCCTCCAAGACTCTGGCATGCTCAGATATTAAACAGCCAATTTTGGACCATTAAAATAAAAAAAAAGAGGGAGGGGAGAGGAGAGGGGCGGGTGGCTGTGAATGTACTTAGGGAATTCAGCCTGGTCCTGTCAAAAATCATTTCTGATTTGGCCATCGAGAGCTTTCAGGGCCACATGGCTCCCCATCACTCTGGCTGAGACGGAGCTTCTGTGTTTTGTTCCAGATGTGAAAGATCATCTTAGCAGGGCGAAGATCCTCATTAAGGCAACCAGATTCTTGAAGCAAAATAAAAAAGAAAAAACAAGAGAGAGAGAGAGATTATTGGCAACGCCAACAACGCTAGCAATTACCTTCATCTTTCATCCAGCATTTTGGCAAGCACAGGAACTCACATCTGAAATCCATCGCCACAGCCTATCATCTTATCAAAACCTGGTGCCATCAGGAGGCACATTCATGCTGCTGTGTTTTTAAGGTTTAAACAATTTGCAATGTATTTCAGAGATGACTGAGATGCAAACGGAGGGAACACAGGTTTTGTGAGTCAGTCCCTCACTTTTCTCTTGCTGTACATTGAGAACAAGTGAAATCCATTGCTTTCACCCTGCTGGAAGCAAATCCAACTCATCACTTCACATAACGCTGTGGGTATGATTCCTGCCACAGCTGATCAGCGGGTCCTGGGGTTGACGAGGCTCCATCAGCCCCAATTAGCAGTGAGGATGTCAACTTGTCAAGTATTTTTAAGGCTAGGAAGCTGCAGACAACCCTTACCAATTTCTCTGGGAAGCCAGGGGCTTGGATGCCCTCCCCTCTGCAACATCTGTACTTTATAGAGTAAGTTAATGTGAAGGCAAATGCTGGGCACTCAGGAAGCTGGGCAGGCAATTTTTTAAGATTATTCCCTGGGGAATCTAAAAGGACAACACCATCGCTGCTTTTCAGAGAAACTCCAGGCTTTTCTGCTGGCAAAATAACAATTAAATGGAAACAGGATAATGAATCATCCCATTTCAATGAGGTTGCCAGTGATGCCTGTTTTAGAGAAAGGCTCTCTGGCTGCCAGGCTACTGGGCTCTCTGTCTGTTCTGCAGGGTTAGAGCTGGGTACCTCCTTTCGGTAATTGTTCTTGCCAATGGAAGGCTAGCAAAGAGGCCCTCAAAGGGTGGAAACGACCCTAAAAGGCCCACATCTCCATGCAGGGGAGCTGGAGAATATGAAGGAGAACTGAGGGTGTTCAGACGTTCAAAGGCCATATACTCCCAAATCCCTGGACACCAGTGAGTTTTTGGGAGTGCATCCAGGACCTGTGTTCCACTCTCTGTGACACACATTCTGGAAATGGATGGTTCTCACCAGGGGAGAAAGTATACTGAATGGCTGGGCCACCCCACCCCGTTTTTTTTTATTTTTATTTTTTGTGGATGGAGTCTCATTCTGTTGCCCAGCTGGAG
Organism: Pan paniscus; assembly: GCF_029289425.2. Taxonomy (NCBI): domain Eukaryota; kingdom Metazoa; phylum Chordata; class Mammalia; order Primates; family Hominidae; genus Pan; species Pan paniscus. The sequence continues at coordinate 36,277,427 of NC_073267.2, read as the reverse complement.
TACAGTGACACGATCTCGGCTCACTGCAACCTCTGCCTCCTGGGTTCAAGCGATTCTCCTGCCTCAGCCTCCTGAGTAGCTGGGATGATAGGCACCTGCCACCATGCCCCGCTAATTTTTTGTATCTTTAGTAGAGATGGGGTTTCATCATGTTGGCCACACTGGTCTGGAACTCCTGACCTCAGGTGATCTGCCTGCCTCAGCCTCCCAAAGTGCTGGGATTACAGGCATGAGCCACTGTGCCTGGCCTTTTTTTTTTTTTTTTTTTTTTTTTTTTTTTTTTTTTTGGAGATAGAATCTTGCCCTGTCAACCAGCCTGGAGTGCAGGGGCGTAATCTTGGCTCACTGAAACCTCCGCCTCCTGGGTTCAAGCAATTCTCCTGCCTCAGCCTCCCAAGTAGCTGGGATTACAGGTGCATGCCACCATGCCTGGCTAATTATTTTTTTCTAATTTTAGTAGACAGGGGGTTTTCACCATGTTGGCCAGGCTAGTCTCGAACTCCTGATCTCAGGTGACCCTCCTGCTTCAGCCTCCCAAAGTGCTGGGATGACAGGCGTGAGGCACCTCTCCCAGCTTCTCATCCCAGTTTCTGTAAGGACATTCTGGAAACCACACAGAACTCAGTGTCATCCTGCAATTTCTTACTTACCTGAGTGGACTGCTTTGGACACTTGCTGTTTTCACAGTGTGGACCTGGAAGGGACTCCTGAGTCTAACACAGACTCCAGCCACCCGGGTCCCTCGGAGTCACCAGCGCTGGCACAGGTCTGAGTTGAGCATCATTGCCCGCATCCCAGGTGAGTATCTGCACTGGGTGACAGGTTCTAATAATGTGTGGCTGGGCTCCACTCATTCCCTCTGGGCTCATTACTGCAAAGTATTATTCACCAGTTAGCAAATTGAAAGTAGAAAAGGTGGCCAGGTGTGGTGGATCATGCCTGTCACCCCAGCACTTTGGGAAGCTGAGGCGGGCAGATCACAAGGTCGCGAGTTTGAGACCAGCCTGGCCAACATGGTGAAACCCCATCTCTACTAAAAACACAAAAATTAGCCAGGTATGGTGGCAGGTGCCTGTAATCCCAGCTACTCGGGAGGCTGAGGCAGAAGAATTGCTTGGACCCGGGAGGTGGAGGTTGCAGTGAGCAGAGACCTTGTCACTGTACTCCAGCCTGGGTGACAGAGCTGTCACCTGGCCTCCTTAATATCCAAATGGGAAGCTGAAAACAATTTTCCATCCCACACATACTCCTCCTGCAGTATCTCCCCAGCTTTTGTGGGGTGGATGGGCAGTGGGGAGCCAGTCATATTTTAAGCAAAGGGGTCCAGAGCCATGTTTGTGACAGGAAAGCCCACCTCTGCAACTGCCCAGATGTTGCAACACTTCCCAGACATTGACCTCTACGGTGATGGAGCTGCCAAGCTGGCAAGCAGGATTCACACCTAGCAGCTTTGCAAAGTGCTGGGTTAATGTATTTTTCATGATATATTGTTTGTTTTTGTTTTGTTTTTTTTGAGACAGAGTCTTACTCTGTCGGTCAACCTGCAGAGTGCAGTGGTGCAATCTCAGCTCACTGCAGCCTCTACCCTCCAAGTTCCAGCGATTCTCCTGCCTCGCTGGGATTCTCCTGAATAGCTGGGATTACAGGCCTCCACCACCATGCCCAGCTAATTTTTGTATTTTTAGTAGAGATGGGGTTTCACCACGTTGGCCAGGCTGATCTCGAACTCCTGACTTCAGGTGATCCGCCCGCCTCAGCCTCCCAAAGTGCTGGGATTACAGGTGTGAGCCACCACATCTGGCCCATGATATATGTGGTTTTTTTGTTTCTTTGTTTGTTTGTTTTGAGACGGAGTCTCACTCTGTCGCCCAGGCTGGAGTGCAGGGGCGCGATCTAGGCTCACTGTAAGCTCCTCCTCCTGGGTTCATGCCATTCTCCTGCCTCAGCCTCCTGAGTAGCTGGGACTACAGGCACCCGCCACCACGCCCAGCTAATTTTTTTTTTTTGTATTTTTAGTAGAGACGGGGTTTCACCGTGTTAGCCAGGCTGGTCTCGATCTCCTGACTTCACGATCTGCCCACCGTGGCCTCCCAAAGTGCTGGGATTGCAGGCTTGGCCTCTGTGCCCGGCCTATGTGTTTTTAAGGAGGCCGGCCTGAGTGTAGTCTTCCTTGTTGAAATGTGTCTCTAAGCAGGTTCCTGGCTCCTGGACTTTCTGGGGCAGGATCTCCACCCTGTCCCTGGGCAGCCCAGGGGCTGACCCGGAAACTGTGAATTCAGCATGCTCAGCAAAGCCTGCAAAGCCATCCTCTTCTGAACAAAGTTCAGACTTCGATTCCCCTGTTCTTAGATGTCAGGCATAGAGCACAGCCTTGTTAACCACAGTCACAGTTTCATACTGAATTGTTACAAATTAGTACTTATTCATCCTGCATAACTGCAACTTGGTATTTTTAACCAACACCTCTTCATTTCCTCCTGCTGACGATCAGCGTATATCCATAGAAAATCATCACATTGGCCGGGCGCGGTGGCTCACATGTGTAATCCCAGCACTTTGGGAGGCCGAGGCGGGTGGATCACGAGGTCAGGATGCAAGACCATCCTGGCTAAAATGGTGAAACCCTGTCTCTACTAAAAATACAAAAAATTAGCCAGGGGTGGTGGCGGGTGCCTGTAGTCCCAGCTACTGGGGAGGCTGAGGCAGGAGAATGGCGTGAACCTGGGAGGTGGAGCTTACAGTGAGCCCAGATCATGCCACTGCACTCCAGCCTGGGTGACAGAACGGGACTCCATCTCAAAAGAAAGTAAAAGAAAATCATCACATTCTGATATATGTGTTTTTTTTTTTTTTTTTTTTGAGATGGAGTCTTGCTCTGTCGCCAAGTCTGGAGTGCAGTGGCACGATCTCGGCTCACTGAAACCTCCACCTCCCGAATTCAACCGATTCTCCTGCCTCAGCTTCCCAAGTGGCTGGGACTAGAGGTGCACACCGCCACGCCCAGCTAATTTTTTGTATTTTTAGTAGAGACCGGGTTTCACCGTGTTGCCCAGGCTGTTCTTGAACTCCTGAACTCAGGCAATCCGCCTGCCTCGGCCTCCCAAAGTGCTGGAATTACAGGCTTGAGCCACCGCGCCGGGCCTATGTGTTTTTAAGGAGGCCAGCCTGAGTGTGGTTTTCCTTGTTGAAATGTGTTTCTAAGCAGGTTCCTGGCTCCTGAACTTTCTGGGGCAGGGTCTCCACCCTGTCCCTGGGCAGCCCAGGGGCTGACCCAGAAACCGTGAATTCAGCATGCTCAGAAAAGCCTGCAAAGCCATCCTCTTCTGAACAAAGTTCAGATTTCAATTCCCCTGTTCTCAGATGTCAGGCATGGAGCAGAGCCTTATTAACCATGGTGACACTGTTTCATACTGAATTGTTACAAATTAGTACTTGTTCATCCTGCGTAACTGCAACTTTGTATTTTTAACCAATACCTCTTCGTTTCCTCCTGCTGATGATCAGGGTATATCCATAGATAATCATCACATTGGCCGGGTGCAGTGGCTCACACATGTAATCCCAGCACTTTGGGAGGCCAAGGTGGGCAGATCACGAGGTCAGGATATGAGACCATCCTGGCTAAAACGGTGAAACCCTGTCTCTACTAAAAATACAAAAAATTAGGTGGACATGGTGGTGGGTGCCTGTAGTCCCAGCTACTGGGGAGGCTGAAGCAGGAGAATGGCGTGAACCCGGGAGGCAGAGCTTGCAGTGAGCCGAGATTGTGCCACTGGACTCCAGCCTGGGCGACAGAGCAAGACTCCATCTCAAAAAAAAAAAAAAAAGAAAAAGAAAAAGAAAAAAGAAAATCATCACATTCTAATTTTTTTTTTTTTAATTGAGAAGGAGTTTCACTCTTGTCGCCAAGGCTGGAGTGCAGTGGCACAATCTCGGCTCACTGCAATCCCCACCTCCCAAATTCAAGCAATTCTCCTGCCTCAGCTTCCTGAGTAGCTGGGACTACAGGCGCACGCTGCCACGCCCGGCTAATTTTTTGTGTTTTTAGTAGAGACGGGGTTTCACCGTGTTGCCCAGGCTGTTCTCGAACTCCTAAACTCAGGCAATCAGCCTGTCTCAGCCCCCCAAAGTGCTAGGATGACAGGCGTGAGCTACCGTGCCCAGCAAAATATGCAATTTTTAAACAGTCAATTAGACCTCAATAAAGCTGGGGGATGGTGGGGGGGAAGAAATACAGAAATACATTCCCCTTCCCCAGAACCAAGGACAAAGCCTTGCAGACCTAAGGCTGCAGGTTAGACCCTCGACTCATGGAGGGGCTACTTCAGAATTGCTCACAAAAAAAGGCTGTGGGACCGGGCATGGTGACTCAGGCCTGTCATCCCAGCACTTTGGGAGGCTGAGGTGGGCACATCCCCTGAGGTCAGGAGGTCGAGACCAGCCTGGCCAACATGGTGAAACCCCCATCTCTATTAAAAATACAAAAAAAATAGCCTGGCGTGGTGGCGGGTGCCTGTCATCCCAGCTACTCAGGAGGCTGAGGCAGGAGAATCGCTTGAACCCAGGAGGTGGAGGTTGCAGTAAGCCGAGATGGTGCCATTGCACTCCAGCCTGGGCTGCAGAGCGAGACTCCATCTCACATACACACAAAAAGGCTGTGGGGAGGCAGATAATTTGTAACAATTCAATCCTGCAGCTGTCCACCTGCAAAAGCATGGAATGGTATTTGATGAAGCCTTTTTTTTTTTCTCTTCAGATGGTGTCTCGCTCTGTTACCCAGGCTGGAGTGCAATGGCACAGTTTTGGCTCAGTGCAACCTCCGCTTCCCGGGTTCAAGTGATTCTCCTGCCTCAGCCTCCTGAGTAGCTGGGATGACAGGCACCCACCACCACGCCTGGCTCATTTTTGTATTTTTAGTAGAGATAGGGTTTCACCATATTGGTCAGGCTGGTCATAATTAACGTCTTGTTGGGTTTAACTCGAAATGCAAAAATGTTGAGTCTGTACAGCCTATATTTGTAGGTTTATTGCAGTTCACTTCCTTTGGCTGCTAGACCACACATATCTCATGGCAAACTCCAGAAAAAAAAAAAAGACAGAGAAAATAAACAAAAACAAAAACAGAGTTTCCACCATTCCATCATTCCCCTTCTTTATTCATTCTGTTTGGTGCCTTAAAAAAAATCATTAAAGAAAACATATATAAAATGTAGATTTACCGTTGACGTTTTTAATTTGTACTCAAGACACTCATCTGCTCAGCGCACACTGTAGTGAAAGACACCGTCTGCTGTAACTTAAAAAAAGTGTGTCTGGGCTGGGTGCGGTGGCTCATGCCTGTATTCGCAGCACTTTGGGAGGCCGAGGCGGGCGGATCACAAGGTCAGGAGATAGAGACCAGCTTGGCTAATACGGTGAAACCCCGTCTCTACTAAAAATACAAAAAATTAACTGGGCGTGGTGGCGGGCGCCTGTAGTCCCAGCTATTCAGGAGGCTGAGGCAGGAGAATGGAATGGCGTGAACCCAGGAGGTGGAGGTTGCAGTGAGTCGAGATCGCACCACTGCCCTGCAGCCTGGGCAACAGAGTGACAGAGCGAGACTCTGTCTCAAAAAAAAAAAAAAAAAAAAGTCTGCCAAGGAGTTTTGCTTCACCCATGAAAGGAAGAAAATGGTCCAGGTAAAACGGCCATCGGGATGTAACAAAAAATTGTCAAAGATCACACCCTATAGAGGTGGCTGATTCGATACAACAGCCAGTGAACTTTTTGATGACAAATATTGCAGACTGCAAGGGACACTTCTTGTTCACGGAAATAGAAATAAAGCATGGTGTCTGCGCCCGGCTTTCTGCTGTAAGCTGAAGTATTTCACGGCAGCAGGAATTCGGCAACCCACCGTTTACACTCCACCCTTTAAAACGGCTGAGTGGGGTGGGGACCTGCCTTTGGGGAGAAAAGCAAATTTTATTTAAGCCCCTGAAAGAGGAGTGGGTTGGCCAGGCGCGGTGGCTCACACCTCTAATCCCAGCACTTTGGGAGGCTGAGGTGGGTGGATCACTTGAGGTCAGGAGTTTGAGACCAGTCTGGCCAGCATGATGAAACCCCGTCTCTACTGAAAATACAAAATTAACCAAGCATGGTGGCACATGCCTGTAATCCCAGCTACTGGGGAGGCTGAGGCAGGAGAATAGCTTGAACCCGGGAGGCGGAGTTTGCAGTGAGCCAAGATCATGCCATTGCACTCCAGCCTGGGTGACAAGAGCAAAACTCTGTCTCAAAAAAAAAAATAAAAATAAAAATAAAGAGTTGATCTCCTAGGAATTAACACCACAGTGGTGATTACCAGAAGCTGGGGAAGGGAGGGAGAAAGAAGGGATGGAAAGAGGTTGGTCCACGTGTACAAAGTTACAATTAAATAGGACTAAATTACATAGTTTTATTTCTCCTCAGGGTGACAATATTTAACAAGAATATATTGAATATTACAAAATAGTCCAAAGAGAGGATTTTCTTGGAGGGAAGTGTGGGAATGGGGTGAAGGATAAAGGACAACAAATTTGATACAATGTATAGTGTTCGGGTGTTGGGCGCACCACGTTCTCACAAATCTCCATTGAATAACTTACTCATGTAATCAAATACCACCTGTACTCCAATAACTTATGGAAAAATAAAGTTTTTTTAAAAAGATACATATTGCAGAGCATGGTGGCTCATGCCTGTAATCCCAGCACTTTGTGAGGCTGAGGGAGGTGGATCACTTGAGGTCAGGAGTTCAAGACCAGCCTGACCAGCATGATGAAACCCCGTCTCTATTGAAAATACAAAATTAACCAGGCATGGTGGCACACGCCTGTAATCCCAGCTACTTGGGAGGCTGAGGCAGGAGAATCGCTTGAACCTGGGAGGCGGAGGTTGCAATGAGCCAAGATCATGCCATTGCACTCCAGCCTGGGTGACAAGAGCGAAACTCTGTCTCAAAAAAAAAAAAAAGGCGTATTCCTCAGCCACTGGAAAATGAGATTTCTGAGCAGCTGGATCTGATAATTACCATGAGGTGTCATTACATGATATACACGTGCTTGGAAACATTATATGTCATAAATGTGTACAATCATTATGGAGTTTTTTTCTTGAGACAGGGTCTTGTTCTGTTGCCTAAGCTGGAGTGTGCAGTGATGCAATCATGGCTCAGTGCAGCCTCAGCCTCCTGGACTCAAACCATCCTTCCACCTCAGCCTCCCCAGTAGCTGGAAATACAGGTCTGCACCAGTCGGTCCAGCTAACTTTTGTACTTTTTTTTTTTAAGAGATGGGCTCTTGCTATGTTGCCCAGGCTGGTCTTGAACTTCTGGCCTTGTGATTCTCCCACCTCAGCCTCCCAAAGCGCTGGGATTACAAGCGTGAGCCACTGTGCCTGATCCGAACGATGATTCTTAAAAATAAAATAAAACTTTAGAAGAGAAGAAAATCTAATGGTGGTTTTTGTCTTTTCATTGGCTCTGTGTTACTTTGTAGCTGCAATTTTTCTTTCCTTCATTAAGTCAGCTCCAAATTTGCAAACTCAAGTGAAGGGTAAGTGAGTTTTCTGTGTATCTTCTTGGCATGGGGTGGTGAGTGTGTGTACGTGTGTGTGTGTGTGTGTGTGTGTGTGTGTATTTGTATGTCCAGGGTTCCTCCACATCCCTGAAGAGACTTGGGGCTCCTTAATATTCATATAATTTCTATTTTGAGCAGAAAGAGGAAAAGTCAACGTTTTGGAAACTCCAAACTCCACCAGGGGCTTGGCTGAAACAGGTGTGTGTCGTTTCTCCGACCAGCCAGCTCGCCTGCGAATCTCAGAACTTATGTTAATGAGAGTTGCCTGCCCACAGCTCTTCTACGAATAATGTTTTTGTATGTAAAGGAGAAGCAAAAACATTTTTTTGACCTCTTGGAGCACGAAAATCAATAAGAAGTTGATAAAGCAAAGTCTGTGCCTGCTGAAAATAAAACAAGTGTGGTTTATTTACCCACCGAATCCTTCATGTTGTCAGACCTGCATCGAGATGATTTATAGACCAACACCCCACAAAATCATTTAAAGCAGATTAGATTCCTAGGACAATCCTCTCTAATATGACAAGCTGATAGAAGCTGACAGGTAACTAGGTTGTTCAGGATGGCAAGCCAGTCCCAGAAATTCTGATTAAATTAAAATATTAATGGTACCACTGGGAGAGGAAGATTGAGTTGAGGTGGGCGAATTCTGTGAGGACCGAGGTGCAAACACCAAGTCACAGTCGCTGTGCTGGAAGCAGAAGCCTGGGGGTGCCAGAGGAAGTTACCTTTGCTAAATCCGAAAGCAGGGCCTGCATTGCGGTGCTGGGGGCAGGGCGGGGACAACGCACCTGCCAGGCTCAGAAGGGAACACGGAGCTTCCCTAATCACCTCCTCTCTCCTGCAGCTGCCAAGGTGATGGCCGGAGACCCTCATCTCTGCAGCTCTTAATTCTCCAGTATCCTCTCCCATGCCCTCTGCAAATGCCCATTTGCAGGGCACTTTAACCCAATCTGAAATTGAGCCTCCAGCACCATGACTGTGTACAGACTCTCTAGGAAACTGTCTTGGGCCGGCTGGATGAAAGCTTATTGCTGTGTGTGTGTAGTGTGTGTGTGTGGTTTTGTTTTTTCCCTGCAGAGAAAAATGCAAAGAATCTTGCCCCGGCCACAGGAAAAGGAGATTCCTGAGCAGTGTACCTTTCTTTCTTTCTTTCTTTCTTTCTTTCTTTCTTTCTTTCTTTTTTCTTTCTTTCTCTTTCCTTCCTTCCTTGCTTCCTTCCTTGCTTCCTTCCTTCTTTCTTTCTTTCTTTCCTTCCTTCTTTCTTTCTCTATCTCTCCTTCCTTCCACCCTTCTTTCTTCCTTTCTTTCTCTCTCTCCTTCCTTCTTTCTTTCTCTCTCTCCTTCTTTAGTTCTTTCTCTCTCTTTCTTTCTGTCCTTCCTTCCTTTCTTCCTTCCTTCGCTTTCTTTCTTTCCTTCTCTCTCTCTTTCTTTCTCTTTCTTTCTCTCTCTCTCCCCTTCCTTCCTCCCTCCCTCCCTCCCTCCCTCCTTTCCTTCCTTCCTTCCTTCCTTCCTTCCTTCCTTCCTTCCTTCCTTCCTTCCTTCCTTCCTTCCTTCCTTCCTTTTCTCTCTCTCTCTTTCCGGCTGGCTGGGTGGCTTGGCTGGCTTGGCTGGCTGGGTGGATTGGCTGGCTGGCTGGCTGGTTTGGCTAGCTGGCTGCCTTGCCTGGCTTGGCTGGCTGGGTGGATTGGCTGGCTGGCTTGGCTGGCATGGCTGGCTGGGTGGCTTGGCTGGCTTGGCTGGCTGGCTTGGCTGGCTAGGCTGGCTTGGCTGGCTGGCTGGCTTTGGCTGGGTGGCTTAGCTGGCTTGGCTGTCTGGGTGGCTTGGCTGGCTTGACTGACTGTGTGGCCTGGCTGGCTTGGCTGGCTTGGCTGGCTGACTGGCTGGCTTGGCTGGCTTGGCTGACTGGCTGGCTTGGCTGGGTGGCTTGGCTGGCTGGGTGGCTTGGGTGACTTGGCTGGCTTGGCTGGCCGGGCGAGCTTGGCTGGCTTGGCTGGCTGGCTGGCTTTGGCTGGGTGGTTTGGCTGGCTTGGCGGGCTGGGTGGCTTGGCTGGCTTGGCTGGCTGGGTGTCTTGGCTGGCTTGGTTAGCTTGTCTGGCTGGGTGGCTTGGCTGCCTTGGCTGGCTGGGTTTCTTGGCTGGCTTGACTGGCCGGCTGGCTTGGCTGGCATGGCTGGCATGGCTGGCTGGCTGGCTAGGCTGGCTTGTATCGCTGGCTGGCTTTGGCTGGGAGGTTTGGTTGCCTTGGCTGGCTGGGTGGCTTGGCTGGCTTGGCTGGCCTGGGTGGCGGGGTGGCTTGGCTTGCCTGGCTGTCTGGCTGGCTTGGCTGGCTGGCTGGCTTTGGCTGGGTGGCTTGGCTGGCTTGGCTGGCCTGGGTGGCGGGGTGGCTTGGCTTGCCTGGCTGTCTGGCTGGCTTGGCTGGCTGGCTGGCTTTGGCTGGGTGGCTTGGCTGGCTTGGCTGGCTGGCAGGATTGGCTGGCTAGCTGGCTTGGCTGGCTTCGCTGGCTGGGTGGCTGGCTGGCTTGTCTGGCTGGGTGGCTTGGCTGGCTTGGCTGGCTGGGTGGCTTGGGTGGCTTGGATGGCTTGGGTGGCTTTGCTGGTTGGCTGGCTTGGCTGGCTTGGCGGCTTGGGTGGCTTGGCTCGCTTGGGTGGCTTGGCTGGCTGGCTGGCTTGGCTGGCCGGCTGGCTGGCTTGGGTGGCTTGGCTGGCTGGCTGGCTTGGCTGGGTGGCTTGGCTGGCTGGGTCGCTTGCCTGGCTTGGCTGGCTGGCTGGCTTGGCTGGCTTGGCTGGCTGGCTGGCTTTGACTGGGTGGCTTGGCTGGCTTGACTGGCTGGGTTGGTTGGCTGGCTTGGATGGCTTGGCCGGCTGCGTGGCTTGGCTGGCTTGGCTGGCTGGGCCGGCCTGGCTGGCTTGGCCGGCTGGCTGGCTTGGTTGGCTTGGCTTGGCTTGGCGTGTGCGGCAGCCGAGGCTGGGGCTGTGACTTCTACAGAGTTTGGCGCGACGGGGTCATCCCTGCCCTCCCAGGGTCTGCCTGTGGGTCATGGGGAACATGGTTTGAGGCCCCTCCTGTAGCCACACAGCAGTGTGTTGCCGCGTGAGTGGTCTTGTCTGCAGGCTTTAGACTCAGCCGGGTCGTTTGTGCCACATGGGGTCTGCGCCGCCCCAGGGGCCGCATCTCTTTCAGCCACAGGATGTGCATCTTAGGGTTGCAGCAGACGGGGCTCCTGTGCCATGTGGGGTCCAACCCCTTGGCCTGAGCAAGGCGGCCAGTGGGCATTGTGCTGGTGACAACCTCCGGCCTCTGCTCCTTCCCCGGCTCTGAGTCATAAAGGCCTCCCAGTCCCACCTGGGAGCCGTGTCTCCTCTAGGAACTGCTGGGCATGGCTGGGTCCGGTCTGCCTCATTCCTGCATCTGATGCCCACCAGTTCTTCCCCAACTCCCCTGTTCTCTATCTCCCCCTTCTCCTCCATCTCCTCCGTCTCCCCCGTCCCCTCCGTCTTGCCCGTCTCCATTTCCTCCAACTCCCCCTTCTCCATGTCATGGCTGTCCAGGCTCCATCCCTCCACAGGCTCGGTCCCCCCCTTGTTCTGGGCAGGGCTCTGGGTGCCAGTCTGGTGCCAGTGCTGGGAGCCTGTGGTGCCCGTCACCCCTGCTCCACCTTGAGGAGCTGTGTCCTGTCCCACAAGGAGGTGCCCCGGGACCTCAGGGCTGCAAGCCATGGCTGGGTCCGGCTCTGCTTCATTCCTATCTGATGCCCCCTAGTTCTCCCCCATTTCCCCCTTCTCCATCTCCTCTGTGTCTCCCATCTCATGGCTGTCCAAGCCCCATCCCCTACCCAGGCTGGGTCCCCTCGTTCTGGGAAGCCTGTCTTGCCATGCCTATCCCTGCCACCCCTCAGGACAGCACTCTGGATGCTGGTCTGGTGCCAGTGCTGGGAGCCTGTGGTGCCCGTCACCCCTGCTGCACTTTGAGGAGCTGTGTCCTGTCCCACAGGGAGGTGCCCGGCGACCTCAGGGCCATGGCTGGCGTCGTTGCTGTGGAGTGGCTGTCACCTTTCATGGTCGTCCTGCAACAAAGCTCCTGCTGCTTCTGGGTGAACCTGGGGCTGCCCCCGTGAACACTCTTGGGTCTGACACGAAGGGACCCGTGAACACTCTTGGGTCTGACATGAAGGGACCCTGTGAGAGAGGGGTGGGGTGGGCTGGGTCCCTGTGTGGGGATCGCCAAGGGGTGATGGCCACGAAATGCCGGGGACCCAAGATTGTCATTCACAGAGGGTGAGGTGGGGATGCCAGAGGCGCCTCTGCCTGGAACACCCTGGCTTCTGTCCTAGCAGGACGCTGGATGCTGGCCACGGTGAGGATGATGCAGGTGCTTTTCTTGTGGGGTCCCTGGCCCACCTCACACGTGAGCTCTCAGGGAAATGGACCCCCAGAACACGTGGAGGGCACGACCGCTGGGCTCTGGGTCTCCCTGCAGCGCTGCCGTCCACGAGGACCCCCCACTTCTCCAGCAAAGGCGTGGGTGTGCACGCCCGGCCCTGGCACAGCCCAGAGAATCTGGGGCCGTGGCTGGGGAAGGACGGGGTGCTTGGGGAATGCAGTGGGTATGGGGATGTCGGAGGACACTCGGGCTGTGCAGGAGCCTCACCAGGGATGTGCGTGGGGGATGCTGTCTTTCGTTTCACAGCCCCAGGGAGGCTTCTGATGTCTCAGCCTTGAACCCTAATTGGGGGGCTCCTAGTGTCAGTGTGGGAAGCTGAGGGTCCCAGTCAGAGGTGAACCCCTCACTTCTGGCCCCTCACTCCCATGACCATGGGCTCCAGCTCATAGGTGTGTGTGAGGGGTGTCCTGAGGTGGTGTGGGGCAGACATGCTCTCCCAGATGGGCTCCCCGGAGCTTGGGGCAGGGTGGGCCCTGCAGGCCGTGGCTCCCAGTGTCACTTCCCTGCAGCAGCCACAGTCAGACTCTCCGGCCCTGCACCTGTCCTGTTGTTGGGGACCCTGACCCTTCGCAGACCCAGGTGGGGGCATCCGGGAATTCAGGGGAGCACCTGGTGACAGAGGACACCTTGGGGGCAGCAGCCATTTCCCTGGGAGGTGCGGCCAGTCTACCCACTGCCTGGAGCCCGCACCGTCTCTCCTCAGGGGTCATGGGACCACCCTGTGCATCCACCTCCTTCACAGCCACAGCTGCCAGTAGATTAACGGGGTGTGTGTGCTGCTCTTGGGGTGGTCCCGGCCCGGCCCGGCCCTGCCCTCCCCACCAAGTGCCCAGGGCCGCCCTGACCGACTGTGCCCTGCCCTGTAGATGCTGCCACCTCCCTTTCCTGGGGGAGCATTTTGTCTTGTGTGAGGACGGGGTCATTCCCATGGTCACCACCTGTGACCCTCCCCTGCCTGCAGAGGGAACAGAGCTGGGCCTGGGCTTATCCATGTCGGGTGCCCCTGGGGGACCTGGGGGCTCGTGGCCTCCCCTGCACACAGGGCTCCTCCTGGCGGGGCCTCCGAACCCCCTCATTTAGGTGTCGCTGCACGTGGCTCCCAGGTGTGGACGTCCCCACTCTGGCGAGGGCTCCTTCCTTCTGGGGTCGTTTGTGGAATGTGGCCTGGGTCCGTGGCTCTGGGAGGGAACAGCCCAAGGGTGGGGCCCCCCTGGCTGGGGAGGAGGCCCCGCAGAGAGGCCCAGCCTGCATGCCGATGCATCTGGCGTGGCCGCGGTCCCCCTCCAGCGCCGACGTTTGTAAATCCTGAAAGGAGCCATGCTGTGGCTGAGGGAGCCAAGCCCGTGACTGAAAAATCCTCCAAACATTCATTCAAAAATACAAGTGTGATCGCCAGAAACGCTTTTGTACATTTACACAAAACATTCATACAGGCCGTGGCGGAGGCTCCTGTCTAGGACTGGCGAGGCGCCCGGGAGCCGCCGGTCACCCTTGTGCCCACACAGACCCTTTCCAGAAAGACGCAGGCCCCGGAACTGAGGCCGGGTCAAGTCGGGAACGGCAAGTGCCGGAGGGTGTCAGTGTGGGAACCTGTCCTGTTCACGAGCGGCCCTACGTGTCCCCCGGGCACAGAGCTCTAGGCAGGTCCAGCCACAAACCCACAGCGGCAATCAACACGCTTCTGTGAATAAATAAAAATTCGTCATTCCATGAAACGCACTCATTTTCCACAAAAGACAACAGTTTTTACACAAGCGGCGGTGTCCCAGTGGTGGCCGTGGCACGTGTGGAGCGGCCCTGCGGCGGCGTTCTCATGGGTGCCGTCACAGTGGCTCCAGGTCCTCATCCCCGCATGTGTACTCGTACAGGTCCACGGCGCCCAGGGGTGAGGGCACCTCGAAGAAGGGCCTCTGGGCCAGCGGGGACCGCAGCGCGCTCAGCTTCTGCTCCACAGGTCTGAGCTCGGCCTCGAACCTGCAACGAGGGGATGGTGAAGACGTGGACAGCGGCGTGGAGCAGGCCCTGGGCCCTGTTTTCCGAGAAACGCAGGCTGCTCCGCAGCCAACCTCCAGCACGAGAAAGTCCCCTGAGCCGACCTTGAGCTCCAGCCGCTGACCCAGCAACAGGCTCCTGGCTGAGAAAGCCGGCTCCACCAACGCTCGGGGGAAGGGGCCAGCGGTGCAGGTGAAAACCCACCCAGGACGGGACGGAGCCCCAGGCATGAGGTGCACAGAGAGGAACCGGGCGGGCTGGTCTTTTCCCCAAAGCGACTCGACGGTGACTCTCAGAGGGCAGCCTCTGAGCTGCAAGGGGCCTGTGTTTACACAACTGGGTCATGGTGTCCACACAGGATTGGAGAACAAACGGGACCATGGTTTGGACAAATTCTCCCAAAGCACAGAAGCTCCTAGTGGAGGCCACCACTTCCATTCTGACCAGAACACACAGCAGTGCGAGGACTGGACGCGCACCTTCCGTTAAGGTCTCGGCAGTGACATCGGGCGCTACTCCGGGGAAACCGGCACGGCCACCGACAACACAGAGTCTCATAGAGATCCTGCGGGGACACCTCTGCTTTCCAAGATGCCCCCCACAGCCTGGCACTGAGCTCCCACTGCCGGAGCAGGCATGGACACGGTGAAGGCAGTCAACCCCAGTGTGGTGCTGGCCACTGGTCAGGTGTGGAGCAGAGGTGACAGACGGTGGTGGGGACAGGTGCACACCCATCCAGGCTATGTCTGGGGGACACAGCTGCCTCAGGGTGTCTGGCAGGAGAAGGCAGACTGGGAAGTTCTGGGGGAGTGGGGACCCAGAGGTGGGCTGCCAGGTCAGAGCCACTGTGCAAATAACTGACCACAAGGAGGACAGACACACAGGACAGACGGCCCAGGGTAAGAAATTTCCTCAGGAAAGGCTCTGGTAGAGGAATCACAGTTAGATGAACCAAAGCTTCAAATTCTACATTTTCATACATATATATATACATATATATATATATATGTATATATATACACAACTTTAGCAATAAAAAACAAGTAGACTTTAATACTCGTATACTTTATAATTCATTTTGGAACTGCCTCATTCTCCCTTTAGCTGGTCACTGTGCACCTCGTGTTCTCAGTCTCTCCACCAAAAAAAAAAAAATTCCTCAGGAAAGGCTCTGAGAGAGGAATCGTAGTTAGATGAACTAAAGCTTCAAATTCTACATATATATATATATATATACATATATATTTAGCAGTAAAAACAAGTAGACTTTAATACTCTTATACTTTATAATTCATTTAGGAAAAGAAGGAACACCTTTGCAGCTACTCCTGCTAAGTTACCAAGAGTTTTTTCAATACTAATCTTCACAATTCATATTCAAATACTAAGAATCCCTAATCCCTTTAAAAATACATTTGTATTTCCAATAATTTGATATAGACTCTCAAAAAGTCATTACATTTTGAGGGTAAAATCGAAACAACCTAAACATTAATGCCAAGTAATGAATATAATAGTTCACACATATTAAACAGTTAATTCATATGTGTAATACATTGTTATATATATATTTATACACAAAAACAAACATATATGTGTATAAAATCTCAACAAATCCGATAAGAATTATTAGAACTAGTAATTAGACACTGTTGTTCTACTTCTGTAACCCATGATCTTAAACCATTATAGAATAAACCTTAAAAGCAATCATTATTTTCAAAGACAATTTTGAAACTTGCCTTGTGCGAGTTAGTAAATAACTGTGCTCCTTGGTTTCCTCATCAGTTACATGGGTAGAACCTACACTGTTACATAAAGATTAGAGCAGTTAATAGATAGAATATTTTAGTATTTATAGATCTAGAATATAAAAAGGAATTAATAAGTTTTAAGGAGAAAAAATAAGGGAAAAATAGTCTCATTTTCAAGCCTACTAAACATAAAATGTTTCTTACATTTAATTCATACATGCAGGGTAGGTCACTATACTAAAAATAAAGCACATTTAATTTGAAATTTTAGAAAGGGTAGATTGTTCTTATTTAGAGAATTGCAATACATTTTAATTTGTGAGCAGGAGGTCATGGTGTTATTTAGAAACGGTGACAAGAAACTTTTTTTGGCTATTATAAATGGAAATGGAAAAAAAGAAAGAAAAGCCAAGAGTAGTCATTTGACTCCAACAAGTAGTTTTTAAAAACGATTTCATTTGATTATCAGCTTCAATTTCAAAGGTTATATATCTGATAAACAAAACACAAAGGAAAAGCTTGATAATTGACAAAACTCTGTAGTATTTCCTTTTTTTCATCTTTTTCCAGGTCAGATTCTTGCAAGCACTGGGAAATTAGTGTTTATTTAAGATTTAATGACAATGTTAATGCCACTGTCAATCTGTATTCTTTATCTAGAAAGGCAAATCTGATTTACATTAACCTGAACACCTTAATAACTAATTAAAATCTCAGCCTTCTGGCTAGGTTCTTAGACATTTATTCTGTTTAACTCAGCAACAAAATATTATTAGTCACTTTCTTTTGAGAAAGATGAGTCTAATTTATTGGTACTATTAGGGCATTTTATAATCTGCAACCTAATTAGCCTTAACAAAGTATTTTGTACTCAGCATGACTCAAATATTTTACTGAACTTACTGAAAAATAATGCTGCCATTGCATTTCCACTCTAATATACTGCAGTGATTTTGTGTTTGCACATATTTGTCCATGTCATATGTTTGCTTGAAAGAATGTAAAACAAAGAATGCATATAGATTATTAAAGAAATCCTCCCAAATTTGTTCACATATATTAGATCCTAAAACTAAATAGGTGTTTTTTTTCTGAATTGAAATAGATTAACAGAACATATTAACTGAAATAACTGTCATATTATTTATAATTCTTACCAGACACATGCAATTGAGCCTATGACCGAGGATGAAGACTCTATAAAGGACATCGCTCAAGTATACAATATGATTTTCTTTAATTTTGATCTGAAAGACTTGTTAATAGACAGACTGAAGTTCTGTCAAACAAATTGATTACATTTCTACTGGATTTCGGAAATATGTAGCATCTGTGATAAATTAAAGTACTTAATCATCACTTATTGTCTTTAGTGTACAATTTATTATATCTCTATTTTTATACCCCTCAAAGTATTTGCAAAATTAATAGAACTTTCTTAAGAATACAGTGACTGTCCTCAAAATCCACTTAAAATTGGTAGCCTCGAATTTATATTTCATCTACTCTTCCAAAATAATTATTGTATTGTTGGTTTTAAATCTAACATCTCACTATTTTCTATTTTATCATATGCTTTTCTGATGCATATTTTTTTTCTGCTTTATGTTGATTTTTATGATCTTTTTTTTCTTTATTAGGTTTTAGGTGTAACTCTTTTTATTTTCGTAGTTACTTCATAGTTCATAATATGCAGCTTTAACTTATCACAGTCTACCTTCAAATGATATTACATCACTCAGACTGATTTGTGAGTACAGAGAGACTGGGCAGGGACATATATGATGAATCAGAAGCACCTGACTCTTTTAAAAGGCTCACTAATCTTAGTAAAATAAACCCATACAGAAAATTCTTTTATTTTAAGGTGAGTAAACATGCACACACATGGCCCTTCAAGGTCATTCTGTCAGTCAGCCTTAATCCAACCCATGAGATACCAATTTGCCAGTTTATGATCATTGCCATAGAACAGTTTTTTAATTTTAAATTCTAAGTTTAAACTGAAGATTCAAAGGAGGTGGAACTAGCTTTCTTTTTGAGCAAGAAAATAACTCAATTAAATGTACTATGTCTCAAAATATGCAGTATACACACCATCATGAAAACGAGACAAGAGTAAATAAATTATGACATCTAGAAAATTAGGTAAGACACTGTTCAATAATGAGGCAAAATAGGATGTGAATGTCACCTACGCTATCAAATAGAGAGAAATGTGGGGTTTCATCGAATAAATCTGAAGTTGAATGTATAGAACATTATTTCAAATATGTCTTGATTTGTATCTAAACTTATATCCTATAAAATCATGCAGAATATGAGGAGTCATTATCTAATTTTAAGTAGGAAAAATATGAATCAGTACTAATAATAAAAACTAATAATTTACTCAATGCCAGGCAATGTTTCTAGTGTTTTACATTTTCAGAAAACAATTATGAGATAACTGTGAAGAAAACAATTCTTCACTTTTCAAGAAAGAAAACCAAAGTAATGAGAAACTAAGTAAGTGGCCCACCCAAGGTCGTATAGTTAAGAAATGACTAAGTTGTAGACCTTATAGACCTTAACATGTTTTATTTGTTTGCTTGTTTTGAGATGGCATCTCGCTCTGTCGCCCAGGCTGGAGTGCAGTGGCACAATCTCGGCTCACTGCAAGCTCTGCCTCCTGGGTTCATGCCATTCTCCTGCCTCAGTCTCCCAAGTAGCTGGGACTACAGGCGTCCACCACCACTCTCGGCTAATTTTTTTGTGTTTTTAGTAGAGACAGGGTTTCATCATATTAGCCAGGATGGTCTCGATCTCCTGACCTCGTGATCCATCTGCCTCGGCCTCCCAAAGTGCTGGGATTACAGGCATGAGCCACCACACCCAGGAGACCTTAACATGTTTTTAAGTAAAATGTATTATTTTTCATGTGTAATGTTTGCTCTGTCTCTCATATATACATAAAAATATAAATATAATCATGAAGAGAATTATAATAGCCAACTTTATATTTCAGAGATATTGGCTTGGCATTGCTTTCAGCAGGTATTTCGACATTAGCCTCTGGAGTGGAGTTGGGGACAGGTTGATTTCAATGTTTCAAAAATATATGAGAACTGTGAACCTATGTTAGTGGATTGCCTATTCGTGACTTCTAGTTGAACACTATCAAAATTGACAACTAAAAAAAAAATGAGAGAAAATGTTTATAGCACTTAAGAGGATAAATTAGTTTCTTTATGTCTAGATTTTATATTAAATAAAGAGCTTTCAGGAAAAGTAAATGACAGTTAATGATTTTGATTATAATCAGTCAGATTTTTTCCATATTTGAGCAAAAATTGTAATTGACTTATCCAGTGCTTTCAGTGTAGATTAGCTGAATCATCTAACTTATGTCATCTCTTATAAAAATATTGATTGAGATGAAAAATGAATACATGATTTATTTATCTTAAAACAGTTCTATGTTGATAATATAAAAAATACTGACAGTTTCATCTAAAATATGTTTGGATAAGCTACATTATATATGATTCATATCTTATGTATAATTTTTATATGATATTTGATTTGGTTCATACACAAAGGAACAAATGTTTCTTTGTAAGAAAGTTATTTTGCTTATTACAGAATTTAAAACTAAAATGATTCTTCCACGATGGCCATTTAACAATTTAAATTTAGGAAACATCTGGCATGTTCAATTGAGTATTTACTTTGCATAATTGTGTTCCATATCTTAATGCATTCCCTTTAGCAGTTTCTTTCAGCAAGCAACACATGTAAACTTGTTTCTCGCTAAATATTTTTTATTTTAGCAAAGTTTTAGACCTAGAGATTTAAAGAAAAATTGCAAAGATGTTACAAAGATGAACTCTTGAACCGAATCTTTTATTTTTAAGCATGCAAAATGGTGTGGTTTTTTAAAACCCTGAAGACATAAATGTACAACTGAGAACCCAGAGAAAATTGGACTGTTTTGTTTTGTGATTTGATGTCTGAAAAATAAAATCCTTTAGTTTCCTTTCATTTTTCCTGAGAGAATATAAACTGTGTTGTGATGTCAAACTCATTCTGAATTTAGATGCCCCATGGGCAAATCGTTTCGTCTAATTAAATCAAAATGAAGACAAATCTCTTACACATAAATCTTTGATGGTGGGAAATGTAGCTTCATGTTTTTAAAGCCTTCACAGAAGACAAAGTACCTCTCAATCTTGTAACTCTACTTTTTATAGCTACCTAAAATAGTTATTAAGGCATATTTGATATACTGTAATCAATTTATATTTGTGTTTTAATAATTGGGATCCTTTGGACCGTTTGCTGCAAATATCCTATATTTAAAAAAAATATTTGTCTAAATATATCATGCAGAAA
Organism: Pan paniscus; assembly: GCF_029289425.2. Lineage (NCBI taxonomy): Eukaryota > Metazoa > Chordata > Mammalia > Primates > Hominidae > Pan > Pan paniscus. Next base: position 36,257,266 of record NC_073267.2, on the reverse strand, counting down.
AATATTTATACCTAAAAATATAAACTCCATTAATAAAAATTGTTCAGCAAAACTCTATTAATTCAATACACTGTATGGTTAATTTTTGTAGCCAATTTTTCCTTTTCTTCTCTCTAATGATGTGATGTTCTTCAATGTCTTCTGAAAACTTGAGCATAGGAAGTTGGAAGTGTATAAAGCAAAACAAATAGTAAGGAGAGAATTTAGAATGCTAATTTTTGAAGGGGAAATATAAATTTTACAACTCTTAGTTTGCATTTTAAATTTATATTATCTGTATTTAAGTATTTAAGTTGATTTTCACCAGTGTGTTAGTGTGTTTGTGTTGCTGTAAAACAAATAACTAAGACTGGGTCATTTATAAAGAAAATAGATTTATTTGGCCCTTGGTTCTGCAGATTGTACACAATGCATAGTGTCAGCATCTGCTTGTGGTGAGGGCCTCAGGAAGATTACAATCATGGCAGAATTTGAAGGGGAGCCAGCATGTCATAGGGCAAGAGAGGAAGCAAGAGAGAGAGAGAGGGAAGGTGCCACACTCTTAAACAACTAGATCTCCTGTAAACTCTTTACCACTCATTACCCAGGGGAGGGAACCAAACCATTGATGAGGGATTTGCCCCCATGACCTAATACCTCCCACTAGGCCCCATATCCAACAATACAGGTCACATTTTAATATGAGATTTGGAGGGGATAAAACATCCAAACCATATCAACTGTTCACTGCTAACTACTAAATCAAAAAATTAATTTTTTACAGGCAATGTATTTTTTTTTCTTCATTCAAAAGAAAAATACTTGACTGGATCTTATGAGGAGAAAATGTTAATCTCTTGCAGTTTTTAATTAAATAAAATAATTTGAGGCTATTTTTGCAAATTAAGGCCATTGAGAAGGACTCTAGACTATAAAAAGATTCCAGACATTTTCTATAAACATATTTCATTATATATATATATATATATATATATATATATATATAGTTGTTATCATAGTAGATTTACACCATTGCCATCTGGAAGTAATTCCCTTATTCAACACAGAAGGATTTCTCATCCTTCTCCTAAATATTTTCTTCTAGCTCAGAGTGCCTGTGGCCAAAAACAAGAGATTTTAAAACAACAACAAAAACAAAAAATTCTGCTATCCCCATATGGGTTATCTTTCTTTTGTAGTCTTCTTTTTACTTGAGTTAAAATATTTCCTTTGAATTCAGACTGACAAAGATATTGAAGGACATCGAATGTCGTTTACAGCACTGAACCTGCGCCTGTTTTCACTAGATCAATAGTGGAGGTGACTGGAGATATTGGAAGAAAGAAATAAACTAGGGAAGCTCATATCACCCATTCCATGTTTTTTGTCTTTAGGATGTCCCAGCCTGCAGTGAAAATGAATTCTGTTCTGCCTCTGCTATGCGGTAAATTTAGCAATAAAGTTTCTGCTCTGTGCCCTGTACTGGAGTGTAGTGTAGGAAAATCCCTGTTGCTAAGCACCACACCAACAACACCATGAGCTACAGAGCTCACGTTTATTTCATTATGCTTTACTTCTGTTTTTTGTTGTTGTTGTTGTTGTTGTTGTTGTTGTTGTTTTGAGATGGAGTCTGGCTCTGTAGCCCAGGCTGGAGTGCCATGGAGCGATCTCAGCTCACTGCAAGCTCCGCCTACCTGGTTCACGCCATTCTCCTGCCTCAGCCTCTGAAGTAGCTGGGACTACAGGCACCCACCACCACGCCCAGCTAATTTTGTATATTTTTATTAGAGACGGGGTTTCACCGTGTTAGCCAGAATGGTCTCGATCTCCTGAGCTCATGATCCACCTGCCTCGGCCTCCCAAAGTTCATTATGCTTTATTTCTATGTCTATCTTGAATTGTTTCATATTCGGAGAAAACAGGAAGGTAAGTTGTTAACATTCTTCATTGCAACAAATTTTTAGAACTAATTCTATATTGAGGAATGTCTTACATTTTAACCAAAACCTTTTGATAAATTACAAAGTTGGTGAATATATCTAGATCTAAATCTTAAACTATATCTATAGCTATTATATAGATGTATATGATTTATCAAGAGCTATTATCTGGAATATATACTTGATTCCTTTTACAATTTTCATAATGTAACCAGAAAATGACCCTTGAGATCCTTGAGAGTGATTATATAAACATACCCTTGATTTGCTATCTCCAGCCTAATTATCACAGTTAAGAATTTGGTATCAAAAATGGAGCAAAGATAATAAGACTTGTAAAGCAGCAGACCTTACAAAATGTTAAAAACAATTTTATTTACATAGTGCATCCACACAGACCTAATTATATGTATTAAACCTAATGTTTAACATTATTAGCAAGTCAGAGAATTTAGAAAAATCAGACATAATTTTAGATAAAATAAATATTAATACTAGTCATTAATATAATCCCTGTTTGATAAAATGACTATATGAAAATAACTTCCCTCAAATTATTTTCAGCTCACATATTTTTAATGAAGGGAGATGGTGGCTGGAGGCAGTGGCTCACGCCTGTAATGACAACACCTTGGGAGGCCAAGGCCGCGGATCACTTGAGATCAGGAGTTCAAGACCAACCTGGCCAACCTGGTGAAACTTTATCTGTACTAAAAATACAAAAGTTAGCTGGTTGTGGTGGTGGGCGTAATCCTAGCTACTCGGGAGGCTAAGGCAGGAGAATCACTTGAACACAGGAGGTGGAGGTTGTAGTGAGCCAAGATCGTGCTACTGCACTCCAACCTTTGTGAGAGATCAAAACTCTGTCTCAATGAATAAATAAATAAGGAGATGGTATGGAATCATTATTAATTTTGGGCCCCTCATGTTAGCTAATATGTTTAAACCTAGGTCAAGATAGAAACTGACCCAGATTATTACCATGTTTCAGTGCATAATATTTTAAAATAATTCAACACTGACACATAATACTATGCTATTCCACTTAGATATAAAAAAATGGTAAGAGAAGTCTCATGTTCTTGTCCCGGCATGGTCACTTACACCTGTAATCCTAGCACTTTGGGAAGCCAAGTGGGGAGGATCCCTTGAGGCCAGGAGTTTGAAACCAGACTAGGCAACACAGTGAGACCTATCTCTACAGAAAATTTAAAAACTAGCTGGGCATTGTGGCAAGCACCTGTAGTCCCAGCTACTGGGGAGGCTGAGGTGGGAGAATTGCTTTTCCCAGGAGTTCCAGGCTACAGTGAGCCATGATCACATCACTGCTCCCCAGCCTGCGTAATACAGTGAGACCCTGTCTCTTAAACAAACAAAAAATAATCCCAGAACTCTAATGTTCTTATATGATATAGGACTTTTAAAAATTAGCCAGGCATGGTGGCGCATGCCTGTAGTCCCGGCTACTTGGAAGGCTGAGGCATGAGAATCACTTGAGCCTGGGAGGCGGAGGTTGCAGTGAGCCGAGATCACGCCACTATACTCCAGCCTGGATGACAGAGTGAAACTGTCTCAAAATAGATAAATAAATGAATGAAAGTACACTGAAAGTTTTAACTTAACAAATTTTATTTATGCCTCACATTGATGGAGTGATAAAAACAAATAAGTAATACTAATGAACGTATAGGATATTTTACAATTTTTTTAAAAATTAGACCCTTATATATACAAAGTAATTTAATTTTTTTTTTGTTTTTTTGAGATGGAGTCTCGGTCTGTCACCAGGCTGGAGTGCAGTGGTGCGATCTCAGCTTGCTGCAACCTTTGCCTCCTGGGTTCAAGCAATTCTCCTGCCTCAGCCTCTCCAGTAGCTGGGACTACAGGCACGCAGCACCGCACCCGGCTAATTTTTTGTATTTTTAGTAGAGATGGGGTTTCACCATGTTGGCCAGGATTGTCTCGATCTCTTGACCTCATGATCCACCCGCCTCGGCCTCCCAATGTGCTGAGATTACAGGTGTGAACCACCACGCTCGGCTGCAAAGTGATTTAAATTTATCAACAATTTTATCTTAATGCAAAATTTTTGTCATTTGTGATATTTTCCAATAGCTTATCCGAATTCCTTAGGATCAGATTTCAAAATAAGATTTCCAAGTCAGATTCTTTGAAATTACAATCCAAAAATATTTAGATTTTAGAAAGGTAATGTGGTAAATATTCTGCCTATTATGGAATAACTCTAGTGGCAAATCATATGAATAATCACATGAACTGGGATCAATAAGACTATAAATACCCCTGGTTGGGTGCGGTGGCTCACACCTGTAATCCTAGCAATTGGTGAGATTAAGGTGGGTGGATCACAAGGACAGAAGATCAAGACCATCCTGGCTAACACAGTGAAACTCCGTCTCTACTAAAAATACAAAAAATTAGCTGGGCATGGTGGCAGGCACATGTAGTCCCAGCTACTCGGGAGGCTGAGGCAGGAAAATGAATGGCGTGAACCCAGGAGGTGTAGCTTGCAGTGAGCCAAGATTGAGCCACTGCACTCCAGCCTGGGTGACAGAGCGAGACTCCGTCTCAAAAAAAAAAAAAAAATTAGCTGGGTGTGGGCAGGTGCCTGTCATCCCAGCTACACGGGAGGCTGAGGCAAGAGAATTACTTGAAACCAAGAATTGGAGGTTGCAGTGAGCCAAGATCATGCCATTGTACTCCAGCCTGGGCAAGAGCAAAAACTCTGTTTAAAAAAAAAAAAAAAAAAAAAACTATAAATACCCCTACATCAGCATAGATCAGATTTTCCAAAACTTAGGTTTAGGTATTCATAACTGTTGAATTTTGTAATTCCACATGAAGAATTATAGAGCTGCATATATTTTCAAATACTAATAGTTATAATTACAAAGTTTATAATTTATAAGTCCAATTTTTGGTTATTTTCATTATTAATACTTTTCCAGTCATCTACCCTTTCAAAAAGAGAATACAAAATGCTTCTTTTCCTCTTTTTTTGTTTTCAAGGCTAGAACCAAGATGGGGCAAAGGCCAGGGCAGATCTAGGGCACAAGCAGGGCAGGCTAGGGCAGGGCAATGGCAGGGCCAGCCATGGCAGGGCCAGCCCAGGATAGAACAGGGCACAGGTGGGGCAGGGTCATGGCCACGGCTGGGGCAGGACAAGGACGAGGACCGGTGTCCAGGCCAGGGCAAGGGTATGGCCAGGGCAGAGGTAGGGCCAGAACCAGGGTCTGGGCAGGACCAAGGCAGGTCCATTGCAGGGCCAGGGTTCAGACCAGGGCCAGAGCAGGGCTGGGACAGGGCCAGGGCCAGGACCTGGAAAGGGCAATGTCAGGACAAGGGCCATGGCAGGACCAGCAATGGGGCTAGGGCCAGGACAGGGACAGGGACAGGGACAGGGTCAGGGCGAGGGCCAGAATAGCATGCCAGGGTAGAGCCAGGCCAAATTAGGGCCAGGACAGGGTCAGGACCAGGGCTGGGACAGGGTATGGCCTTAAGTAGTGAAGGGCCAGGGCCAGGGTCCATGCCAGTGCCAGCACCGGTCCAGGGCAGAGGCAGGGCCATGTCCAGGTCTAGGACAAGGCTGGGGCAGGGCCAAGTTCTAGGTCAGGGTCAGCACAAGACCAGGACAGAGCCAGGGGAGGGACAAGGCCGGGGTCAGGCCAGGTTAAATCACGGACAAGACACCTGCAAATCCACTTCAGGGCCAGGGTCAGGGCAGCACCAGTTCAGGGCCAGGGCCAAGACAGGGCCAGGGCCAGGGCTGTCAGGGTCATTGGCAGGGCAAGGGTCATGGCAGGACCAGGGTCAGGAGCAGGGGTCCATGGCAGGCCGAGGCCACAGATAGGACCAGGTCTGTGCTAGGGACAGTGTGAGAGCTAAGGAAGGGTCAGGGCAGGGCCAAAGGGAGGGCAGGGCCAGGGCAGGGTGGAGCAGGCCCAGGGTAGCACAGGGTTAAGGTAGGGCATGACCAATCAGGGCAGGTCTATGGCTGGGGCTGTGGCAGGGCCAGGTCCAGGGCAGGGCCAGAGCCAGGGCAGGGCCAAAACAGTGGCAGCTCCAGGGCAGGGCCAGGATTAGGACCACAGACATTTCCAAGGCCAGTGCCAGGGCAAGGGCAAGGGCAGGGCAGGGCCAGGTTCATCTAAGAACCAGGGACAAAGCCAGGCCCACAGCAGGGCCAGGACAGTCACCTGGCAGGGCTAGCATCTGGGACAGGGCCATGGCAGGGCCAGGGCCACAAGCAGGTCTGTGCTATGGCCAGGTCCAACACAGTGCCCAGGTAAGGCTATGGTGAAGGCCAAGGTAGGGCCAGGGCAGGGTCAAAGCCAGGCTAGGGCCAAGGCAGGGGCAGGGCCGGCAAGACAGGGCCAGGAAAGCATAGGGCCAAGGCAGGGCAGGGCCAGGCCAGTGCCAAGACCTGGGCAGGGCCAGGGAACAGCCAGGGCAAGACCAGGGCCAGGGCCATGGCCATGGCCTGGGCAGGACCAGGTTTGGGGCAGGAGCAAAACAAGGGCAAGGACAGTGCAGGATCTTGGCACAGCCAGGGTCCAGGACAGTGTCAGGGCAGGGCCAAGGCAGGGTCTGGGCCATTGTAAGACCAGCAACAGGGCTGGGGCTAGGCCAGTGACAGGACCAGAGTCAGAGCAAGGGCCAGAGCCGTGCAAGGCCAGGGTAGGGCCAGGCATTTCAGGGTCAGGGCCAGGGGAGAACCAGGACAAGTTCTCAAGCAGGGCAGGGCCAGGGCCAGGACAGGTCCAGGGCAGGGCCATGACAGGGTCAGGGGCTGTGTTAGGGCAAGGGCAGGGCCAGAGCAAGGTAAGGGTCAGGGCCAAGGCTAGGGTAGGGACAGGGCAAGAAATATGGCAGGACCAGGGGCAATGCCAAGGCCAAGGCTGGGCCAGGGCTGAGCCAGGCCTGAGTCAGGGCAGGGCAGGGCAGGGCATGGTATGACCAGTGCAGGACAGGACAAGAGCCGGTACACAGAGAGAGCAGGGCTGATGCCAAGAAAAAGCCAGGCTAGTGTCAAGGCTGAGGCAGTGTCAGAGTATATCCAGGGCAGGGCTGGGTCCAGGGCCAGAATCGAGCCAGGGCACAGCCAAGGCAGGGTAGGGCAGGGAAATAGCAGCAGGGCCTAGCAAAGACTAGGGTGAGGGCTAAGGTAAGGCCAGGGCAGGGTAAAAGGCAGAGTAGGGCCAGGGCAGCATGATGACACATCCAGAGCACAGCACGGCAGGGTGATGACAAGACCAGGGGCAGACCACTGCGAGGTCAGGGCCAGGGAAAGGCCAGTGCAGGGCCAGGAAAGGGTCTGGGTCTGGGTCAGGGCCAGGAACAAGGCAGAGCAGGGCCAGGGCCATGGCAGAGTCAGGGCAGGTCCTTGACAGGACCAGGTTCCAGGCCAGGGCCAGGGCAGCAGCAGGGGCAGGGCCTGGATAAGGGCAGGGCCAGGGATATAGCAGGACCAGGGCTAGGGCCAGGGCCAGGCCATAGTGAGGGCAGGGCAAAAGCCAAGGCAGGGTCAGGGCAGGTCCAGGGAGCGGCCAGCACCAAGCGGGGCCAAGGCACAACCATCACAGGGTAAGGCAGGGCAATGGCACCACTGAGCCATGACAGGGCAAGGTCAGTGCCAGGAGAGGGCAGAACAGGCAGGCCCATGGTGGGGCCAGGGCAGGGATGGGCCAAAGCAGGGCCAGGACATGTCCAAGGCCAGGTCAGGGCCAGAACAGGAGCAGGACCATGACCATTGGCAGTGCCAGTGCCAAGACAGGACAAGGGTCAGGACAAGGGGCAGGGCCAGAGCCAGGGCCAGAGCCAAGGTCAGGCCAGTGCAGGTTCAGGGCAGGGCCAGTGCCAGGGCAAGACCAGGGCAGGGACAGGGTATCACAGGGCCAAGACAGGGTCAGGATGGGACCAGAGCAGGACAGGGCCGAGACAGTCCATGTAACAGTAGGGCAGGTACAGGGCAAGGCAGGGCAATACAGGGCCAGATCCATGGCAGGGGCAGGACAAAGCCAGGCCCATTGCCTATGCACCAGTCCTCCCTACAGGGCTCCTACCACCTGGACACTGCTGCAGCCCGTCCATCACTGCAAGCCTGACCTCCAACCCTGGCTGCAGCCGCCTGCCCTCCTAGCACGGCCGCCCTCCTACCGCTCCGGCGCACTGCAGTCTCCGTTGCTGCCACCCACCCGCAGCGAGGCGAGCCATGGTGTCGCAGGCTCTAGGTGTCTCCTCCTCCTCCTGGCATGGAGCAGCTGGGCAGGCAAAGCCAGAAAAGCCTAGAGGAAGATGTGAGGGGTGGAAGGGTTAGAGCCTCAACTTGTCATGCTGGCCACTGGGTGGCAGGGGCCAGTTTCAGCAAAGGCACTCACACCCACCCTCCAAAGTCCAGCCTCTCCTTTTGGCCCAAGCTGGCCCAGAACTGGGGTCTGGGGTGGGTGCTGGAGACACCACAGCACCCAGCTCCCCACTCCACAGGAATCATTGGGCCCACTGGGGCTGCACTCCTCGGGGAGCAGGAGAAGCAGAAAAATTCAGACCCAGCCAACCCTCCACACCTAGGTGCCAATTCCTGTTCCGGATGCCTCCACGCACAGGGCCTGTCCCCCGTGGTGTCCCCAGGGGTGTCTGGCAGCCTCTGAGGCACACACCCAGAGAGCACAGGCCCAGGAACCACGGTGGGTGTGGGGGCTCCGCCATGCTCAGGATTCCCACGCAAACGCTGCATGCCTGCTGCACTGTGGTTGGTGGTGGCGGTGACAGAGAGTGCAGCATGACCAGAGTGGTAGGACAGGGGCTATCCAGGGCTGCACCTTTCGCAGTGTGGGGTCGGTGGGGGGCGCTATGCAGGATGTAATTGCCTGCATTAGTGGTACTGGTTGGTAGCACTGTACAGGGCTGCACTTCCCATGGCAGGGAGGGTGGGTTATGGGCACTTTCTGGGGCTGCAATGCCCATGGAGGAGGACACGTTAGGGCACTATTGGGTATACGCTACTGGTGGCATTGGGGGACGGAGGTGGGGGTCGCTATTGAGGGCAGGATTAGCCATGGGGGGGGGCGAGTTCGGTGCTATCAGGGGCTGCACTGCTGGCGGCGGTCAGCAGAGTTGGCATCCAAGGAAGGAGTGGTTCTCCTCTCCCTGACTCCACATTCCAGAGGGCGACCCACCTTTGGTCATACAAGGAGTGCAGCAGGCATGCAGCGTTTGCGTGGGAATCCTGAGCATGGCAGAGCCATGCCAGGCAGCCAGCCAAGCCAGCCAAGCTCGCCCAGCCAGCCAAGCCAGCCAAGTCACCCAAGCCACCCAGCCAGCCAAGCCACCCAGCCAAGCCAGCCAGTCAGCCAAGGCAGCCAAGCCAGCCAGCCAGCCAGCCAAGACAGCCAAGCCACCAAGCCAGCCAAGCCAGCCAAGCCAGCCAAGCCACACAGTCAGTCAAGCCAGCCAAGCCACCCAGACAGCCAAGCCAGCCAAGCCACCCAGCCAAAGCCAGCCAGCCAGGCAAGCCAGCCTAGCCAGCCAAGCCAGCCAGCCAAGCCAGCCAAGCCACCCAGCCAGCCATGCCAGCCAAGCCAGCCAGCCAATCCACCCAGCCAGCCAAGCCAGGCAAGGCAGCCAGCTAGCCAAGCCAGCCAGCCAAGCCAGCCAAGCCAGCCAAGCCACCCAGCCAGCCGGAAAGAGAGAGAGAGGGAAGGAAGGAAGGAAGGAAGGAAGGAAGGAAGGAAGGAAGGAAGGAAGGAAGGAAGGAAGGAAGGAAGTGAGGGAGTAAGGAATGAAGGAAGGGGAGAGAGAGAGAAAGAAAGAAAGAGAAAGTAAGAGAGAGAGAAGGAAAGAAAGAAAGCGAAGGAAGGAAGGAAGAAAGGAAGGAAGGACAGAAAGAAAGAGAGAGAAAGAACTAAAGAAGGAGAGAGAGAAAGAAAGAAGGAGAGAGAGAGAAAGAAAGGAAGAAAGAAGGAAGGAAGGAGAGAGAGAAAGAGAGAAGAAAGAAAGGGAGAGAGAAAGAAAGAAGGAAGGAGAGAGAGAAATGAAGAAAGAAGGGTGGAAGGAAGGAGAGACAGAGAAAGAAAGAAGGAAGGAAAGAAAGAAAGAAAGAAGGAAGCAAGCAAGGAAGGAAACAGAAAGAAAGAAAAAAGAAAGAAAGAAAGAAAGAAAAGAAAGAAAGAAAGAAAGAAAGAAAGAAAGAAAGAAAGAAAGAAAGAAAGAAAGAAAGAAAGGAAGGAAGGAACACTGCTCAGGAATCTCCTTTTCCTGTGGCCGGGGCAAGATTCTTTGCATTTTTCTCTGCAGGGAAAAAACAAAACCACACACACACACTACACACACACAGCAATAAGCTTTCATCCAGCCGGCCCAAGACAGTTTCCTAGAGAGTCTGTACACAGTCACGGTGCTGGAGGCTCAATTTCAGATTGGGTTAAAGTGCCCTGCAAATGGGCATTTGCAGAGGGCATGGGAGAGGATACTGGAGAATTAAGAGCTGCAGAGACGAGGGTCTCCGGCCATCACCTTGGCAGCTGCAGGAGAGAGGAGGTGATTAGGGAAGCTCCGTGTTCCCTTCTGAGCCTGGCAGGTGCGTTGTCCCCGCCCTGCCCCCAGCACCGCAATGCAGGCCCTGCTTTCGGATTTAGCAAAGGTAACTTCCTCTGGCACCCCCAGGCTTCTGCTTCCAGCACAGCGACTGTGACTTGGTGTTTGCACCTCGGTCCTCACAGAATTCGCCCACCTCAACTCAATCTTCCTCTCCCAGTGGTACCATTAATATTTTAATTTAATCAGAATTTCTGGGACTGGCTTGCCATCCTGAACAACCTAGTTACCTGTCAGCTTCTATCAGCTTGTCATATTAGAGAGGATTGTCCTAGGAATCTAATCTGCTTTAAATGATTTTGTGGGGTGTTGGTCTATAAATCATCTCGATGCAGGTCTGACAACATGAAGGATTCGGTGGGTAAATAAACCACACTTGTTTTATTTTCAGCAGGCACAGACTTTGCTTTATCAACTTCTTATTGATTTTCGTGCTCCAAGAGGTCAAAAAAATGTTTTTGCTTCTCCTTTACATACAAAAACATTATTCGTAGAAGAGCTGTGGGCAGGCAACTCTCATTAACATAAGTTCTGAGATTCGCAGGCGAGCTGGCTGGTCGGAGAAACGACACACACCTGTTTCAGCCAAGCCCCTGGTGGAGTTTGGAGTTTCCAAAACGTTGACTTTTCCTCTTTCTGCTCAAAATAGAAATTATATGGATATTAAGGAGCCCCAAGTCTCTTCAGGGATGTGGAGGAACCCTGGACATACAAATACACACACACACACACACACACACACACACGTACACACACTCACCACCCCATGCCAAGAAGATACACAGAAAACTCACTTACCCTTCACTTGAGTTTGCAAATTTGGAGCTGACTTAATGAAGGAAAGAAAAATTGCAGCTACAAAGTAACACAGAGCCAATGAAAAGACAAAAACCACCATTAGATTTTCTTCTCTTCTAAAGTTTTATTTTATTTTTAAGAATCATCGTTCGGATCAGGCACAGTGGCTCACGCTTGTAATCCCAGCGCTTTGGGAGGCTGAGGTGGGAGAATCACAAGGCCAGAAGTTCAAGACCAGCCTGGGCAACATAGCAAGATCCCATCTCTTAAAAAAAAAAAGTACAAAAGTTAGCTGGACCGACTGGTGCAGACCTGTATTTCCAGCTACTGGGGAGGCTGAGGTGGAAGGATGGTTTGAGTCCAGGAGGCTGAGGCTGCACTGAGCCATGATTGCATCACTGCACACTCCAGCTTAGGCAACAGAACAAGACCCTGTCTCAAGAAAAAAACTCCATAATGATTGTACACATTTATGACATATAATGTTTCCAAGCACGTGTATATCATGTAATGACACCTCATGGTAATTATCAGATCCAGCTGCTCAGAAATCTCATTTTCCAGTGGCTGAGGAATACGCCTTTTTTTTTTTTTTGAGACAGAGTTTCGCTCTTGTCACCCAGGCTGGAGTGCAATGGCATGATCTTGGCTCATTGCAACCTCCGCCTCCCAGGTTCAAGCGATTCTCCTGCCTCAGCCTCCCAAGTAGCTGGGATTACAGGCGTGTGCCACCATGCCTGGTTAATTTTGTATTTTCAATAGAGACGGGGTTTCATCATGCTGGTCAGGCTGGTCTTGAACTCCTGACCTCAAGTGATCCACCTCCCTCAGCCTCACAAAGTGCTGGGATTACAGGCATGAGCCACCATGCTCTGCAATATGTATCTTTTTAAAAAAACTTTATTTTTCCATAAGTTATTGGAGTACAGGTGGTATTTGATTACATGAGTAAGTTATTCAATGGAGATTTGTGAGAACGTGGTGCGCCCAACACCCGAACACTATACATTGTATCAAATTTGTTGTCCTTTATCCTTCACCCCATTCCCACACTTCCCTCCAAGAAAATCCTCTCTTTGGACTATTTTGTAATATTCAATATATTCTTGTTAAATATTGTCACCCTGAGGAGAAATAAAACTATGTAATTTAGTCCTATTTAATTGTAACTTTGTACACGTGGACCAACCTCTTTCCATCCCTTCTTTCTCCCTCCCTTCCCCAGCTTCTGGTAATCACCACTGTGGTGTTAATTCCTAGGAGATCAACTCTTTATTTTTATTTTTATTTTTTTTTTTGAGACAGAGTTTTGCTCTTGTCACCCAGGCTGGAGTGCAATGGCATGATCTTGGCTCACTGCAAACTCCGCCTCCCGGGTTCAAGCTATTCTCCTGCCTCAGCCTCCCCAGTAGCTGGGATTACAGGCATGTGCCACCATGCTTGGTTAATTTTGTATTTTCAGTAGAGACGGGGTTTCATCATGCTGGCCAGACTGGTCTCAAACTCCTGACCTCAAGTGATCCACCCACCTCAGCCTCCCAAAGTGCTGGGATTAGAGGTGTGAGCCACCGCGCCTGGCCAACCCACTCCTCTTTCAGGGGCTTAAATAAAATTTGCTTTTCTCCCCAAAGGCAGGTCCCCACCCCACTCAGCCGTTTTAAAGGGTGGAGTGTAAACGGTGGGTTGCCGAATTCCTGCTGCCGTGAAATACTTCAGCTTACAGCAGAAAGCCGGGCGCAGACACCATGCTTTATTTCTATTTCCGTGAACAAGAAGTGTCCCTTGCAGTCTGCAATATTTGTCATCAAAAAGTTCACTGGCTGTTGTATCGAATCAGCCACCTCTATAGGGTGTGATCTTTGACAATTTTTTGTTACATCCCGATGGCCGTTTTACCTGGACCATTTTCTTCCTTTCATGGGTGAAGCAAAACTCCTTGGCAGACTTTTTTTTTTTTTTTTTTTTGAGACAGAGTCTCGCTCTGTCACTCTGTTGCCCAGGCTGCAGGGCAGTGGTGCGATCTCGACTCACTGCAACCTCCACCTCCTGGGTTCACGCCATTCCATTCTCCTGCCTCAGCCTCCTGAATAGCTGGGACTACAGGCGCCCGCCACCACGCCCAGTTAATTTTTTGTATTTTTAGTAGAGACGGGGTTTCACCGTATTAGCCAAGCTGGTCTCTATCTCCTGACCTTGTGATCCGCCCGCCTCGGCCTCCCAAAGTGCTGCGAATACAGGCATGAGCCACCGCACCCAGCCCAGACACACTTTTTTTAAGTTACAGCAGACGGTGTCTTTCACTACAGTGTGCGCTGAGCAGATGAGTGTCTTGAGTACAAATTAAAAACGTCAACGGTAAATCTACATTTTATATATGTTTTCTTTAATGATTTTTTTTAAGGCACCAAACAGAATGAATAAAGAAGGGGAATGATGGAATGGTGGAAACTCTGTTTTTGTTTTTGTTTATTTTCTCTGTCTTTTTTTTTTTTCTGGAGTTTGCCATGAGATATGTGTGGTCTAGCAGCCAAAGGAAGTGAACTGCAATAAACCTACAAATATAGGCTGTACAGACTCAACATTTTTGCATTTCGAGTTAAACCCAACAAGACGTTAATTATGACCAGCCTGACCAATATGGTGAAACCCTATCTCTACTAAAAATACAAAAATGAGCCAGGCGTGGTGGTGGGTGCCTGTCATCCCAGCTACTCAGGAGGCTGAGGCAGGAGAATCACTTGAACCCGGGAAGCGGAGGTTGCACTGAGCCAAAACTGTGCCATTGCACTCCAGCCTGGGTAACAGAGCGAGACACCATCTGAAGAGAAAAAAAAAAAGGCTTCATCAAATACCATTCCATGCTTTTGCAGGTGGACAGCTGCAGGATTGAATTGTTACAAATTATCTGCCTCCCCACAGCCTTTTTGTGTGTATGTGAGATGGAGTCTCGCTCTGCAGCCCAGGCTGGAGTGCAATGGCACCATCTCGGCTTACTGCAACCTCCACCTCCTGGGTTCAAGCGATTCTCCTGCCTCAGCCTCCTGAGTAGCTGGGATGACAGGCACCCGCCACCACGCCAGGCTATTTTTTTTGTATTTTTAATAGAGATGGGGGTTTCACCATGTTGGCCAGGCTGGTCTCGACCTCCTGACCTCAGGGGATGTGCCCACCTCAGCCTCCCAAAGTGCTGGGATGACAGGCCTGAGTCACCATGCCCGGTCCCACAGCCTTTTTTTGTGAGCAATTCTGAAGTAGCCCCTCCATGAGTCGAGGGTCTAACCTGCAGCCTTAGGTCTGCAAGGCTTTGTCCTTGGTTCTGGGGAAGGGGAATGTATTTCTGTATTTCTTCCCCCCCACCATCCCCCAGCTTTATTGAGGTCTAATTGACTGTTTAAAAATTGCATATATTGCTGGGCACGGTAGCTCACGCCTGTCATCCTAGCACTTTGGGGGGCTGAGACAGGCTGATTGCCTGAGTTTAGGAGTTCGAGAACAGCCTGGGCAACACGGTGAAACCCCGTCTCTACTAAAAACACAAAAAATTAGCCGGGCGTGGCAGCGTGCGCCTGTAGTCCCAGCTACTCAGGAAGCTGAGGCAGGAGAATTGCTTGAATTTGGGAGGTGGGGATTGCAGTGAGCCGAGATTGTGCCACTGCACTCCAGCCTTGGCGACAAGAGTGAAACTCCTTCTCAATTAAAAAAAAAAAAATTAGAATGTGATGATTTTCTTTTTTCTTTTTCTTTTTCTTTTTTTTTTTTTTTTGAGATGGAGTCTTGCTCTGTCGCCCAGGCTGGAGTCCAGTGGCACAATCTCGGCTCACTGCAAGCTCTGCCTCCCGGGTTCACGCCATTCTCCTGCTTCAGCCTCCCCAGTAGCTGGGACTACAGGCACCCACCACCATGTCCACCTAATTTTTTGTATTTTTAGTAGAGACAGGGTTTCACCGTTTTAGCCAGGATGGTCTCATATCCTGACCTCGTGATCTGCCCACCTTGGCCTCCCAAAGTGCTGGGATTACATGTGTGAGCCACTGCACCCGGCCAATGTGATGATTATCTATGGATATACCCTGATCATCAGCAGGAGGAAACGAAGAGGTATTGGTTAAAAATACAAAGTTGCAGTTACGCAGGATGAACAAGTACTAATTTGTAACAATTCAGTATGAAACAGTGTCACCATGGTTAATAAGGCTCTGCTCCATGCCTGACATCTGAGAACAGGGGAATTGAAATCTGAACTTTGTTCAGAAGAGGATGGCTTTGCAGGCTTTTCTGAGCATGCTGAATTCACGGTTTCTGGGTCAGCCCCTGGGCTGCCCAGGGACAGGGTGGAGACCCTGCCCCAGAAAGTTCAGGAGCCAGGAACCTGCTTAGAAACACATTTCAACAAGGAAAACCACACTCAGGCTGGCCTCCTTAAAAACACATAGGCCCGGCGCGGTGGCTCAAGCCTGTAATTCCAGCACTTTGGGAGGCCGAGGCAGGCGGATTGCCTGAGTTCAGGAGTTCAAGAACAGCCTGGGCAACACGGTGAAACCCGGTCTCTACTAAAAATACAAAAAATTAGCTGGGCGTGGCGGTGTGCACCTCTAGTCCCAGCCACTTGGGAAGCTGAGGCAGGAGAATCGGTTGAATTCGGGAGGTGGAGGTTTCAGTGAGCCGAGATCGTGCCACTGCACTCCAGACTTGGCGACAGAGCAAGACTCCATCTCAAAAAAAAAAAAAAAAAAAACACATATATCAGAATGTGATGATTTTCTTTTACTTTCTTTTGAGATGGAGTCCCGTTCTGTCACCCAGGCTGGAGTGCAGTGGCATGATCTGGGCTCACTGTAAGCTCCACCTCCCAGGTTCACGCCATTCTCCTGCCTCAGCCTCCCCAGTAGCTGGGACTACAGGCACCCGCCACCACCCCTGGCTAATTTTTTGTATTTTTAGTAGAGACAGGGTTTCACCATTTTAGCCAGGATGGTCTTGCATCCTGACCTCGTGATCCACCCGCCTCGGCCTCCCAAAGTGCTGGGATTACACATGTGAGCCACCGCGCCCGGCCAATGTGATGATTTTCTATGGATATACGCTGATCGTCAGCAGGAGGAAATGAAGAGGTGTTGGTTAAAAATACCAAGTTGCAGTTATGCAGGATGAATAAGTACTAATTTGTAACAATTCAGTATGAAACTGTGACTGTGGTTAACAAGGCTGTGCTCTATGCCTGACATCTAAGAACAGGGGAATCGAAGTCTGAACTTTGTTCAGAAGAGGATGGCTTTGCAGGCTTTGCTGAGCATGCTGAATTCACAGTTTCCGGGTCAGCCCCTGGGCTGCCCAGGGACAGGGTGGAGATCCTGCCCCAGAAAGTCCAGGAGCCAGGAACCTGCTTAGAGACACATTTCAACAAGGAAGACTACACTCAGGCCGGCCTCCTTAAAAACACATAGGCCGGGCACAGAGGCCAAGCCTGCAATCCCAGCACTTTGGGAGGCCACGGTGGGCAGATCGTGAAGTCAGGAGATCGAGACCAGCCTGGCTAACACGGTGAAACCCCGTCTCTACTAAAAATACAAAAAAAAAAAATTAGCTGGGCGTGGTGGCGGGTGCCTGTAGTCCCAGCTACTCAGGAGGCTGAGGCAGGAGAATGGCATGAACCCAGGAGGAGGAGCTTACAGTGAGCCTAGATCGCGCCCCTGCACTCCAGCCTGGGCGACAGAGTGAGACTCCGTCTCAAAACAAACAAACAAAGAAACAAAAAAACCACATATATCATGGGCCAGATGTGGTGGCTCACACCTGTAATCCCAGCACTTTGGGAGGCTGAGGCGGGCGGATCACCTGAAGTCAGGAGTTCGAGATCAGCCTGGCCAACGTGGTGAAACCCCATCTCTACTAAAAATACAAAAATTAGCTGGGCATGGTGGTGGAGGCCTGTAATCCCAGCTATTCAGGAGAATCCCAGCGAGGCAGGAGAATCGCTGGAACTTGGAGGGTAGAGGCTGCAGTGAGCTGAGATTGCACCACTGCACTCTGCAGGTTGACCGACAGAGTAAGACTCTGTCTCAAAAAAAACAAAACAAAAACAAACAATATATCATGAAAAATACATTAACCCAGCACTTTGCAAAGCTGCTAGGTGTGAATCCTGCTTGCCAGCTTGGCAGCTCCATCACCGTAGAGGTCAATGTCTGGGAAGTGTTGCAACATCTGGGCAGTTGCAGAGGTGGGCTTTCCTGTCACAAACATGGCTCTGGACCCCTTTGCTTAAAATATGACTGGCTCCCCACTGCCCATCCACCCCACAAAAGCTGGGGAGATACTGCAGGAGGAGTATGTGTGGGATGGAAAATTGTTTTCAGCTTCCCATTTGGATATTAAGGAGGCCAGGTGACAGCTCTGTCACCCAGGCTGGAGTACAGTGACAAGGTCTCTGCTCACTGCAACCTCCACCTCCCGGGTCCAAGCAATTCTTCTGCCTCAGCCTCCCGAGTAGCTGGGATTACAGGCACCTGCCACCATACCTGGCTAATTTTTGTGTTTTTAGTAGAGATGGGGTTTCACCATGTTGGCCAGGCTGGTCTCAAACTCGCGACCTTGTGATCTGCCCGCCTCAGCTTCCCAAAGTGCTGGGGTGACAGGCATGATCCACCACACCTGGCCACCTTTTCTACTTTCAATTTGCTAACTGGTGAATAATACTTTGCAGTAATGAGCCCAGAGGGAATGAGTGGAGCCCAGCCACACATTATTAGAACCTGTCACCCAGTGCAGATACTCACCTGGGATGCGGGCAATGATGCTCAACTCAGACCTGTGCCAGCGCTGGTGACTCCGAGGGACCCGGGTGGCTGGAGTCTGTGTTAGACTCAGGAGTCCCTTCCAGGTCCACACTGTGAAAACAGCAAGTGTCCAAAGCAGTCCACTCAGGTAAGTAAGAAATTGCAGGATGACACTGAGTTCTGTGTGGTTTCCAGAATGTCCTTACAGAAACTGGGATGAGAAGCTGGGAGAGGTGCCTCACGCCTGTCATCCCAGCACTTTGGGAGGCTGAAGCAGGAGGGTCACCTGAGATCAGGAGTTCGAGACTAGCCTGGCCAACATGGTGAAAACCCCCTGTCTACTAAAATTAGAAAAAAATAATTAGCCAGGCATGGTGGCATGCACCTGTAATCCCAGCTACTTGGGAGGCTGAGGCAGGAGAATTGCTTGAACCCAGGAGGCGGAGGTTTCAGTGAGCCAAGATTACGCCCCTGCACTCCAGGCTGGTTGACAGGGCAAGATTCTATCTCCAAAAAAAAAAAAAAAAAAAAAAAAAAAAAAAAAAAAGGCCAGGCACAGTGGCTCATGCCTGTAATCCCAGCACTTTGGGAGGCTGAGGCAGGCAGATCACCTGAGGTCAGGAGTTCCAGACCAGTGTGGCCAACATGATGAAACCCCATCTCTACTAAAGATACAAAAAATTAGCGGGGCATGGTGGCAGGTGCCTATCATCCCAGCTACTCAGGAGGCTGAGGCAGGAGAATCGCTTGAACCCAGGAGGCAGAGGTTGCAGTGAGCCGAGATCGTGTCACTGTACTCCAGCTGGGCAACAGAATGAGACTCCATCCACAAAAAATAAAAATAAAAAAAAACGGGGTGGGGTGGCCCAGCCATTCAGTATACTTTCTCCCCTGGTGAGAACCATCCATTTCCAGAATGTGTGTCACAGAGAGTGGAACACAGGTCCTGGATGCACTCCCAAAAACTCACTGGTGTCCAGGGATTTGGGAGTATATGGCCTTTGAACGTCTGAACACCCTCAGTTCTCCTTCATATTCTCCAGCTCCCCTGCATGGAGATGTGGGCCTTTTAGGGTCGTTTCCACCCTTTGAGGGCCTCTTTGCTAGCCTTCCATTGGCAAGAACAATTACCGAAAGGAGGTACCCAGCTCTAACCCTGCAGAACAGACAGAGAGCCCAGTAGCCTGGCAGCCAGAGAGCCTTTCTCTAAAACAGGCATCACTGGCAACCTCATTGAAATGGGATGATTCATTATCCTGTTTCCATTTAATTGTTATTTTGCCAGCAGAAAAGCCTGGAGTTTCTCTGAAAAGCAGCGATGGTGTTGTCCTTTTAGATTCCCCAGGGAATAATCTTAAAAAATTGCCTGCCCAGCTTCCTGAGTGCCCAGCATTTGCCTTCACATTAACTTACTCTATAAAGTACAGATGTTGCAGAGGGGAGGGCATCCAAGCCCCTGGCTTCCCAGAGAAATTGGTAAGGGTTGTCTGCAGCTTCCTAGCCTTAAAAATACTTGACAAGTTGACATCCTCACTGCTAATTGGGGCTGATGGAGCCTCGTCAACCCCAGGACCCGCTGATCAGCTGTGGCAGGAATCATACCCACAGCGTTATGTGAAGTGATGAGTTGGATTTGCTTCCAGCAGGGTGAAAGCAATGGATTTCACTTGTTCTCAATGTACAGCAAGAGAAAAGTGAGGGACTGACTCACAAAACCTGTGTTCCCTCCGTTTGCATCTCAGTCATCTCTGAAATACATTGCAAATTGTTTAAACCTTAAAAACACAGCAGCATGAATGTGCCTCCTGATGGCACCAGGTTTTGATAAGATGATAGGCTGTGGCGATGGATTTCAGATGTGAGTTCCTGTGCTTGCCAAAATGCTGGATGAAAGATGAAGGTAATTGCTAGCGTTGTTGGCGTTGCCAATAATCTCTCTCTCTCTCTTGTTTTTTCTTTTTTATTTTGCTTCAAGAATCTGGTTGCCTTAATGAGGATCTTCGCCCTGCTAAGATGATCTTTCACATCTGGAACAAAACACAGAAGCTCCGTCTCAGCCAGAGTGATGGGGAGCCATGTGGCCCTGAAAGCTCTCGATGGCCAAATCAGAAATGATTTTTGACAGGACCAGGCTGAATTCCCTAAGTACATTCACAGCCACCCGCCCCTCTCCTCTCCCCTCCCTCTTTTTTTTTATTTTAATGGTCCAAAATTGGCTGTTTAATATCTGAGCATGCCAGAGTCTTGGAGGATGCCAGAAATGGAAGGTTTGTGCCCGGGGTCATAGGAAGGTCCCTACCAGGTGAGGCAGTGTGATGCCAGTCCCCAGTGAACAAGGAGGCAGCAGCCCTGTCCAGTGTATGAGCGTGACCTTGGGGAATCTGTGTAGATAGAAATTTCTGGAAGGTTTTAAGCAGGTTAGGTTCCCACCCCATCACCCTGTTTCACCATAGATACTCTATGAATAAAAAAGAGATTAAAAATGTCTCTCAGCCAGGTGCAGTGGCTCACGCCTGTAATCCCAGCGCTTTGGGAGGCCGAGGCGGGCGGATCACTTGAGGTCAGGAGTTCAAGACCAGCCTGGCCAACATGGCCAAACACCATCTGTACTGAAAATACAAAAATTAGCCAGGCGTGGTGGCGGGCGCCTGTAGTCCCAGCTACTCGGGAGGCTGAGGCAGAAGAATTGCTGGAACCTGGGAGGCAGAAGTTGCAGTGAGCCAAGGTTGTGCCACTGCATTCCAGCCTGGGCCACAGAGTGAGACTCCGTCAAAGAAAAAAAAGTGGGGGAAGGAAGGAAGGAAGGAAAGAAGGGAGGGAGGGAGGAAGGAAGGGGGAAGGATGGAAGGAAAGGAAGGAAGGAAGGGAAGGAAGGAAGGGAAAGAGGGAGGAAGAGAAGGAGGGAAGGAGGGAGGGAAGGAAGGAAGGGTGGGAGGGAAAGAAAGAATGAGAGAGGGAGGGAAGGAAGGAAAGAAGGAAGGAAAGAGAGAAGGAAGGGAAGGAAAGAATGAGGGAGGGAAGGAAGGAAGGGTGGGATGGAGGAAGGGAGGGAGGGAAGGAAGGAAGGAAGGAAGGAAGGAAGGAATTACAGGAAGGATTTAAGCAGGTTAGGTTCCCACCCTCTGACCCTGTTTCACCATAGACCCTCCATAAATAAAAGAGAGATTAAACCTGTGTCTTTCACAATGCAGCCTGTGAACAAAAATGAGGAATGGGATTTGGAGCTCCATGTCAGCTGCAATGGCCACACTGGAAAGCCTAGGAGGCTGCTCTGGAAACAGAGGGGCTGTTCCAGGTGATGCCAAACTAGCACAGACGAGGCTCAGAAGAGACACCTGTGACAGATATGGAAGACACCTTCAGAAAGGGCAAAATTCAGCCACCTAAGCACAATCAAGGCCAAACAGACGGCTGTCATGGAATCAGCCAGTGTCCCACAGCCCAGTACACACTGACATTGTAACATAACCTTTACCTGAGAAAATGCCCATGTTCACTGCCTGGAGAAGCAAGCTACACTCTACAAAGAAATATCCAGTGAGCACAACAAGAGACATCTAACCTACACTGTAAAATAGAAATAACGAGTCTCCTGCATCTGGGGATCCACCTACACTCTACACTAGACACACCCAATGTCTTCCATCTGGGGGATACACCAACACTCTACAGTAGATACACTGAATGTCCTCCAGCTGGGGATGCACTTACACTCTGCAATAGATACATTCAATGTCCTCCATCGGGGGGATCCATCTACACTCTACACTAGGCACACTCAATGTCCTCCATCTGGGGATCCTCCTACACTCCACAATAGATACACTCAATGTCCTCCATGTGGGGATCCACCTACACTCTACAATATATACACTCAATGTCCTCCATCTGGGGATCCACCTACTCTCTACAATAAACCAACTCAATGTGCTCTATCTGGCGGATGCATCTACACTCTACAATAAACCAACTCAATGTGCTCCATCTGGGGATCCACCTACACTCTGCAATAGACACACTCAATGTCCTCCATCTGGGGATACACCTACGCTTTACAATAGATACACCCACTGTCCTCCATCTGGGGATCCACCTACACTCTACACTAGATACAGTCAATGTCCTCCATCTGCGGATCCACCTACATTTTACAATAGACACACTCAATGTCCTCCATCTGCGGATCCACCTACACTCTACACTAGATACCCTCAATGTCCTCCATCTAGGGATCCACCTACATTCTACAATAAACAAACTCAAATGTGCTCCATCTGGGATCCACCTACACTCTGCAATAGACACACTCAATATCCTCCATCTGGGGATCCACCCACACTCTACAATAGACACACCTAGTGTCCTCCATCTGGGGGATACACCTACACTCTACAATAGACACACTCACCATACTCCATCTGGGGATCCACCTACACTCTACAGTAGACACACCCATCTGGGGATCCACCTACACTCTACAATAGACACACTCAGTGTCCTCCATCTGGGGATCCACCTACACTCTACCATAGAAACACTCAGTGCCCTCCATCTGGGGGATACACCTACACTCTACAATAGACACACTCACCATCTTCCATCTGGGGATCCACCTACACTCTACAATAGACACACCCATCTGGTGATCCACCTACACTCTACAATAGAAACACTCAGCGTCCTCCATCTGGGGATCCACCTACACTCTGCAATGGAAATACTCAGTGTCCTCCATCTGGGGATCCACCTACACTCTACAATAGAAACACTCAGCATCCTCCATCTGGGGGATCCACCTACACTCTACAAGAGACACACTCACCATTCTCCATCTGGGGGATACACCTACACTCTACAATAGACACACTCACCATCTTCCATCTGGGGATCCACCTACACTCTACAATAGACACACCCATCTGGGGATCCACCTACACTCTACAATAGAAACACTCAGCGTCCTCCATCTGGGGGATCCACCTACACTCTACAATAGACACACTCAGTGTCCTCCATCTGGGGATCCACCTACACTCTACAATAGACACACCCATCTGGATATCCACCTACACTCTCCAATGGACACACCCATCTGGGGATCCACCTACACTCTACAATAGACACACCCATCTGGGGATCCACCCACACTCTATTGTAGATCCACAATCTACAATAGACACACTCAGCGTCCTCCATCAGGGGATCCACCTACACTGTACAATAGAGAAACCCAGTGACCACCATCTTGGCACCCACCTACACTCTACAATAGATATAGATTTCCAGTGTCCCCTGTTTTGGGAACCTACCTGCACTCTGCAATTAATATGCACATCATCGACTTTCTGGGGTTTCTCCCTGCAATCTGGCATACACCTTTTCATCGTTCACTGTCCTTGAGTAGCTGAGGGTCGTTGCTCAGGCATTTTTGGAAGGAAGGTTGGTCTTAATCTAAGGCATCTTTGGAAGGAAGGTTGGTCTTAATCGAAGGCATTTTTGGAAGGACAGTTGGTTTGAATCTAAGGTATTTTTGGAAGGAAGGTTGGTCTTAACCTAAGGCATTTTTGGAAGGAAGGTTGGTCTTAATCTAAGGCATTTTTGGAAGGAAGATCGGTCTTAATCTAAGGCATTTTTGGAAGGACGGTTGGTCTTAAACCAAGGCATTTCTGGAAGGAAAGTTGGTCTTAATCTAAGGCATTTCTGGAAGGAAAGTTGGTCTCAATCTAAGGCATCTTTGGAAGGAAGGTTGGTCTTAATCTAAGTCATTTTTGGAAGGAAGTTTGCTCTTAATCTAAGCCATGTTTGGAAGGAAAGTCGGTCTTAATCTAAGGCATTTCTGGAAGGAAGGTTGGTCTTAATCTAAGGTATTTTTGGAAGGAAGCTGGCTCTTAATCTAAGCCATGTTTGGAAGGAAGGTCGGTCTTAATCTAAGGCATTTTTGGAAGGAAGGTTGGTCTGAATCTAACGCATTTCTGGAAGGAAGGTTGATCTTAATCTAAGGCATCTTTGGAAGGAAGGTTGGTTGGTTTTAATCTAAGGCATTTTTGGAAGGAAAGTTGGTCTTAATCTAACGCATTTCTGGAAGGAAGGTTGCTCTTAATCTAAGGCATTTTTGGAAGGAAGGTTTGTCTTAATCTAAGGCATCTTTGGAAGGAAGGTCGGTCTTAATCTAAGGCATTTTTGGAAGGAAGGTTGGTCTTAATCTAAGGCATTTTTGGAAGGAAGGTTGGTCTTAATCTAAGGCATTTTTGGAAGGAAGGTTGGTCTTAACCTTGTGTCCACCTGCAGGTTGTTCTGTTTTATTCTTGTGTTTTCTCTCACTTTTTTGCCTAGCAGAAGCACAGCCATGAAGCTGTGTCCATGAGATATTCTGTAGAGCCTGGAATAATCCCTCCTTTCCACATCTTGTCCCGCCATGGAGTGCCCCAGAGTTCTGGGACGTGGAAGGTGCCGTCCTCTGCCTGACACGGTGCTGCCCGGCTCCCTCCTCATCCCAGTGGCTTCCCAAACTCCCTGGACCTGCTGGAGGAAACACCTGTGCTGAAGACCCGGAGGCCCTTCCCTCCAAACCCTGACTCTGGGGTCAGCGACGCCAACAGGTGTTTTTTCTCAGAATCGCCTTCTTGTCTGAATTGAGCCCTGGGATCAGAAGGCCAAGGGGCCAGAGGTCAGATGCAGCCACGCAGGGTTCCCTGGGGGCCAGGGCTTACCAGGTGGTTAATATTATCAGAGCTCATTTGCTGAAGCTGGACTGGCGTGTTCTCAGCGGTCCCAAATAAATTTAACAAGAGCCACTTTCAAAGCCCACCTATTAGGGCCATCTATTCAATGGACAGGAGGGTTAACAGTAATTTGAGGGGGCAGCTTGGCCGTCTTCAAATAGGAACACATGGACTGTGCAGCTTGGCCCCATTTGTGGTAATTTCGAGGTCTCATTTCCATTTGTAAGAAACATAACTACTTACATATGGAAAGAATGAATAAGAGAAGTCATTAAAATTTCTCTAATTTAGGAAAAAAATTAAAAAAAGTAATGAAGTAATATCTTAACCAGGGCAGGCAGAAATGTAAATTAGACATTAGAAGAAAAACCTATTAACAGGATGGCTGGATGGCTGTGTTGCTTGCCTGTTTTTTTTTTAATCTAATGAATTTATGAATTGCTAGTTGTGGGGTCACAGATTTTGTTAATTTCCTATGTGTTTAGCTCTGCAGTAAGAAGGGAGGGTTTGCTTATGAAACACAGATGCTAACTCCATTAGCGGGGCGTTTGCTAATCAGAACACAAATGGTAATACGTTCGGTCCAGCATTAAAAAAAAAAAAAAAAAAAAAAAGACAGAAAAACACATGAATTATTTGAAGTTGGGGTTTTTCCAACTTCTGTCCGTTGTTCCTGCAGGTCATCAGAAAATTTAAACATCAGGGAGTAAGAGGTGACCTAGCTAGGTAGCTGCCTGATTATAAAATATATGTGAAAGCTTTCTTTAAAAACAAAACAAAGAAAAAAAAAAAACAGAGTCTGGCTTTGTCGCCCAGGCTGGAGTGCAATGGTGAGATCTCGGCTCACTGCAACTTCCGCCTCCCGGGTTCGAGTGATTCTCCTGCCTCAGCCTCCCGAGGAGCTGGGATTACAAGTGCCCATCACCATGTCCAGCTAATTTTTGTATTTTTAGTAGAAACGGGTTTCACCAGGTTGGCCAGGCTGGTCGCGAACTCCTGACCTTAGGTGATCCGCCTGCCTCCATCTCCCAAAGTGCTGCAGTAAAAAGGGAGGGTTTGCTTATGAACCACGGATGCTAACTCCATTAGTGGGGTGGTTGCTAATCAGAACACAAATGGTAATACATACGGTCCGGCATTAAAAAAAAAAAAAAAAAAAGACATAAAAACAAATGAATTATTTCAAGTTGGGGTTTTTCCAACTTCTGTCCGTTGTCCCTGCAGGTCATCATAAAATTCAAACATCAGGGAGTAAGAGGCGACCTAGCTAGGTAGCTGCCTGATTATAAAATATATGTGAAAACTTTCTTTCTTTTTTTTTTTTTTTTAAACAGAGTCTTGCTTTGTCACCTAGGCTGGAGTGCAATGGTGAGATCTCGGCTCACTGCAACCTCCACCTCCTGGGTTCGAGCGATTCTCCTGCCTCAGCCTCCCGAGGAGCTGGGATTACAAGTGCCCACCACCATGTCCAGCTAATTTTTGTATTTTTAGTAGAAACAGGGTTTCACCATGTTGGCCAGGCTGGTCTCGAACTCCTGACCTTAAGTGATCCGCCTGCCTCCACCTCCCAAAGTGCTGGGATGACAAACGTGAGCCACCGTGGCCAGCCAAAAAATTTTTTTTAAATGGAGTCATGCTCTGTTGTCTAGGTTGGAGTGCAGTGGAGCAATCATGACTCACTGAAGCCTCAACTTCCTAGGCTCAGGTCATCCTCCCACCTCAGCCTCCCAAGTAGCTGAAACTATACGCATACGCAACCACATCTGAGTAGTTTTTAGGTTTTTTGTAGAGACAAGGTTTCACCATGTTGCCCGGGCTGGTCTCTAACTCTTGAGCTCAAGCCATCTGCAGGTCTTGGCCTCCTGAAGAGCTGGAATTACAGGCTTGAGCCACTGTGGCCAGCCTTAAAATATTTTGTTGACAGGCTGGGCACAGTGGCTCATGCCTATAATCCCAGCACTTTGGGAGGTCAAGGCGGGTGGATCACCTGAGGTCAGGAGTTCAAGACCAGCCTGACCAACATGAGAACAGCCTGACCCCATCTCTACTAAAAATACAAAAATTAGCTGGGTTTGGTGGTGGGTGCCTGTAATCTCAGCTACTCGGGAGGCTGAGGCAGGATAATCACTTGGACTCAGGAGGCAGAGGTTGCGGTGAGCTGAGACCGTGCCACCAAACCCAGCTAATTTTTTTGTTTGTTTGTATTTTTAGTAGAGACAGGGTTTCACTCTGTTGGCAAGGCTGGTCTTGAACTCCTGACCCTGTGATCCACCTGCCTCAGCCTCCCAAAGTGCTGAGATTACAGGTATGAACCACTGTGCCCAGCCCATCCCCTCTTCTTATGAGATGTCTTAGTCCATTTCAGACTGCCATCCCAGAACACCATAGACTCGGTGGCTTAAAAACAACAGACATTGATTCTCCCACAGTCCTGGAGGCTGGAAGTCTGAGATCCAGGTGTGGGAAGGGCTGGTTTTTCCTAAGGCCTCTCTCCTGGGCTTGGAGATGCCGTCTTCTCCCTGTGTCCTCACAGGGTTGTCCCTCTGTATATGTCTGTGTCCTATCTCCTCTTCTTATGAGATGTCTTAGTCCATTTCAGGTTGCTATCACAGAATACCATAGACTGGGTGACTTATAAACAACAGACATTGATTCTCCCACAGTCTTGGAGGCTGGAAGTCTGAGATTAATGTGTGGGCTGGGTTGGTTCCTCCTGGGGCCTCTCTCCTGGGCTTGCCGACACCATAGTCTCCCTGTGTCCTCATATGGTCATCCCTCTGTTTGTGTCTGTGTCCTCATCTCCTCTTCTTATGGGATGTCTTAGTCCATCTTAGGCTGCCATTACAGATCACCATTAGACTGGGTGGCTTAGAAACAACAGACATTGATTCTCCCACATCTCAGTGGGTTGAGACCAAGCAAATAAATGATAATCCTGGAAAGCAGGTGTGTGCAGGTTTAAGAGGAGGCAGAAAGAGAAGGGAGCCATCATTTGTCCCAATCCCTCCATGTGTCTTCATCCTACATCAAGTGGAAATGACTACACTGTGTCTGGGCCAGGCACGGTGGCTCACGGCTGTAATCCCAGCACTTTAGGAGGCCGAGGTGGGTGCATCACGAGGTCAAGAGATCGAGACCATCCTGGGCAACATGGTGAAACCCCATCTCTACTAAAAATACAAAAATTAGCCGGGCGTGCTGGTGTACACCTGTAGTCCCAGCTACTCAGGAGGCTGGAAGTCTGAGATCAGGGTGTGGGCAGGGCTGGTTCCTTCTGAGGACCCTCTCCTGGGCTTGTAGACACTATCTTCTCCCTGAGTCCTCATGTGGTCCTCCCTCTGTGTGTGTGTCTGTGTCCTCATCTCTTCTTCTTACAAGGACTTCAGCCTGGGCAACAAGAGCAAAACTCCGTCTCAAAGAAAAAAAAAGTTTTGTTACCATATTCTTGCTGGAACTGAGAAGGCTACAGAAATGCTGGTCCTGAAACGGTGTCCATTTCTCTGCTCAATTCTTCTGGGGCATCATCCCAGCGGGTTGAGACCAAGCAAATAAATGATAATCCTGAAGAGCAGGTGTGTGCAGATTTAAGAGGAGGTAGAGAGAGAAGGAAGTCATCATTTGTCCCAACCCCTCCATGTATCTTCATCCTACTGTAATCAAGTGGAAATGAGTACACTGTGTCTGGACTGGGTGAGGTGGCTCACAGCTGTAATCCCAGCACTTCAGGAGGCCGAGGCAGGTGCATCACAAGGTCAAGAGATTGACACCATCCAGGGCAACATGGTGAAACCCCGTCTCTACTAAAGATACAAAAACTAGCCAGCCGTGGTGGTGCACACCTGTAGTCCCAGCACTTTAGGAGGCTGAGGTGGGAGCGTCACAAGCTCAAGAGATCGAGACCATCCTGGGCAACATGGTGAAACCCGATCTCTACTAAAAATACAAAAATTAGCCGGGCGTGGTGATGCACACCTGTAGTCCCAGCTACTCGGGAGGCTGAGGCAGGAGAATCAGTTGAACCCGGGAGGTGGAGGTTGCAGTGAGCCAAGATAACGCCACTGCGCTCCAGCCTGGCGAGAGAGTGAGACTCCGTCTAAATAGAAAAAAAAAATTAATCAGATCTTGTGAGAACTCATTCAGTATCACAAGAACAGCATGAGGGTAACTGTCCCCAAGATTAAATTACCTCCCACTGGGTCCCTCTCATGACACATAAGGAGGATGGAAACCACAATTCATGATGAGGTTTTGGGGTCGGGGGACACAGCCAAACCATATCAAACAGCTTTATTTTTGCCCCAAAAGAACTGACATGAGAATCTTGAAGAAATACATGGATTCCCATACTCATTGATGAATTATCCACAATAGCCAAGACATGGACCAAACCGAGCGACCACGAATCGATGAATGGATAAAGAAATTGGGAGAATTATCCACAATAGCCAAGACATGGACCAAACCAAGTGACCATGAATGGATGGATGGATAAAGATATTGGGAGAATTATCCACAATAGCCAAGACATGGACTAAACCGAGCGACCATGAATGGATGAATGGATAAAGGAATTGAGAGAATTATCCACAATAGCCGAGACACGGACCAAACCAAGTATTATCCACAATAGCCAAGACACACAACCAAACCAAGTGACCATGAATGGATGAATGGGTAAAGAAACTGGGAGAATTATCCACAATAGCCAAGAAATGGACCAAACCAAGTGACCATGAATGGATGAATGGATAAACAAATTGGGAGAATTATCCACAATAGCCAAGACATGCAACCAAACCAAATGACCATGAATGGATGAATGGATAAAGAAACTGGGAGAATTATCCACAATAGCCAAGATATGGACCAAAGCAAGTGACCATGAAAGGATGAATGCATAAAGAAATTGAGAGAATTATCCACAATAAGCAAGACACGGACAAACCAAGCGACCATAAATGGATGAATGGATAAAGAAACTGGGAGAATTACCCACAATAGCCAAGACATGGACCAAACCAAGTGACCATGAATGGATGAATGGATAAAGAAACTGGGAGAATTACCCACAAGGGCCAAGATATGCAACCAAACCAAGTGACCATGAATGGATGAATGCATAAACAAATTGGGAGAATAATCCACAATAGCCAAGACATGGACCAAACCGAGAGACCATGAATGGATGAATGGAAACTGAGAGACGATGAATGGATGAATGGATCAAGATATTGGGAGAATTATCCACAATAGCCAAGACATGCGACCAAACCAAGTGACCATGAATGGAGGCATGGATAAAGAAATTGGGACATCAATAATGTACATGCATGGGAATATTACTCAGCCTTGAAAAAGAAGAAAATCTTGCCATTTGCAAGAACACAGGTGAACCTGGAGGACATTATATTTCGTGAGATAAGCCAGGCACAGAAACACAAATACTTCATGATCTCCCTTATATGAGGAATCTAAAATAGTCAAACTTGTAGAAGCAGAGAGTAGAACTCATACCATATCTTCTGTGGATAGATTTTGGCCAAGAACAATGCATTCATGTGAAACACATGTATTCTTCTGCAGATGTGACCCAAAGGCCTTTGCTGTCTTCATGCCAACAGCTGCCTGTCTTTATCCTCTGAGCCAAGAGATATTCCTCATATCTTCCTCATAGCGGTGCCGCATCGTGAAGCCACAGAAAAGAAGAGACACTTCTGAGATCTGGACCTGCTTTCTGCACTCCCACGAGAGCTGACCACAGGTTTCATCTGTCTCTTTCCCTTTCTTTTTTCATATTTTACTTTTCACTGACCAATAATAATTGCATGTATTTAATATGCAATCATTGTACCCCATAATATGACATATGGAATATATAAAATGTATAAATTTAAATTATATATAATATAATACATATATTTATATATCTATATGTAAAATGAAATATATATACTATTGTACCACATAATATATGTATCATATAATCAATACATATATTTGAAATATATTTACATATGAATACATGTTTATATGTATTGATTTATTATATTAAAATAAAATAAATATATATCATTGTACCCATTGTATATTTATGTATGTTATATGTATAAATATACATATTTAAAGATATGTAATATATTTAACTGTATTACATAACAATCGTATATATTATATATAATATATAACATATTATATATTATATTAATTATATATTCTATAATTATACACATACTATATACTATGTACTATATTATATAGTAATTATACATGTTATATATTATACTATTACATATTGTTTTATTATAATATATTATATAACATTGTAAAATATAACAATATATTATTATACATTATGTTGTATTGTAACATTATATAACATCATAAAATATAATATATTATTATATATTATGTTTTATTATAATATATTATATAACATTATAAAACATAATATATTCTTATATATAAAATATAATATATTACAATATATTACAATTATATATTATATAATTATACATGTTATATATCATAATTAATAAAATAATACAGCATGTAATGTATCATATATCATATAATATATAATATATAAATATGCATTTACATGTACATATTTATTATATGTATTTATATGTATTAAATGTATAATAAAATAAATATATATTATTATACCCTATTATGTATACACACACACATATATAGCCTATTATATATATATATATAATGAATTGAAATTAGGATCTATAATGTATATATTATGGGATGCAGTGTGACGTTTTGACATAGGCTTATATACATTTCACATTTTGAAATCTCTAAAAGAGTCAATTTTCAACGTTCTCTCCAAGCCCATGTTTAATGCCGCTGTTAAAGTGCAAGCCAACATTTAGGAAGTCCCCAGCTGCACACGTCTCCTTACCCTTCATGCCAAGGCACCATCATCTCCCAAGCTGGGTTCTTGGCATTTTGCACAACAATGTGCCATGCCTAGGCCCCCAAATCCCTGGCATCCTATAAGTGTATTCAACGAGGCTGGGCGCGGTGGCTCACGCCTGTAATCCCAGCACTATAGGAGGCCAAGTTGGGTGGATGGCCTGAGGTCAGGAGTTCGAGACCAGCCTGGCCAACATGGTGAAACCCTATCTCCACTGAAAATACAAAAATTAGCCAGGTGTGGTGGCATGGGCTTGTAATCTCAGCTACTTGGGAGGCTGAGGCAGGAGAATCACTGGAACTCGGGAGGTGGAGGTTGTGGTGCGCTGAGATCGTGCCATTGCACTCCAGCCTGGGCAACAAGAGCAAAACTCTGTCTCAAAATAAATACATAGATGATAGATACATAGATAGATACATAGATACATTCAAGGTCCCCTCAGTTGTCACCATACCCTTGTCCTGTAAAACTCCAACATCTCACAGCCAAGCCCGACTTCTTGTTGTCTGGGCAACAAGAGCGAAACTGCATCTCAAAATAAATACATAAATAATAAATACATTCAATGTCCCCTCAGTTGGCACCATACCCTTGTCCTGTAAAATTCCAACATCCCACAGCCAAGCCCGATTTCTTAGGATGGGTAATTTCTTAGGATAAGAAATCTGTCTTAGGATAAGAAATATGAGGACGGACAGAGAAAACGCAAACACATTGCAAGAAGAAATGCTTCAGGCACAGATTCCTGGGCGTGTAGCTGTCTTCCTGAACCCCCAAATGCGTTTTTCTTTACCTAAGAGAGCTCTGGAGACAGTGGGGTTTGTATATGTGGGGTTTGCCCGTCTCCTAGGGCTGCTGGTAAAAGGAGATTGTCCTAAGCGCTGGCTTATGGGGCTCCGGGGGGTGTGAACGGCCTCAGAGCGCCGTTTAGACAAGCGCAAACATAAAGTGAGAGGCTGCTGGAAACGTTTAAAGAAGTGGGAAGAGGCGGCCGGGGGAGCTGGGGGCCTGATCCAGCACCTTGGTCCTGTTGATTTTCACGTCCCAACCACACTGGGTGTGGACGGAAATAGCTGGGTGGGTTTGTGTGAATTAAAACATTTATAGAGCCCTACGCTCCTGTTACCTCTTAGGCGACTTATTAAAGTACAGTTAGTGTAAACACGGGGGTCGTAAACCTGCAGGGCTCAAGCACCAATTAAAATAATAAAAAACAAGGGGCTGCCGCAAACCGAAGGGTCTTTGGCACGGGCTGCAAGGGGGAGGAGGAGGGAGGCCAAGCCAGGCTCCCTGGGAGGGGAGCCCGGAGGATTCCAGCTCCACCAAGAAACACAGAGGTCACAACAAAGAAACAGTGCAATAAGGATTCTGGAAAGAAAAAGGCTACTTTGACAACAGAGATTTCATACCAGGAGATGCATCCCCAGATATGGGACAGCTGAAGATTAAACAGCTTTTGGGG
This sequence comes from Pan paniscus, assembly GCF_029289425.2. Taxonomy (NCBI): domain Eukaryota; kingdom Metazoa; phylum Chordata; class Mammalia; order Primates; family Hominidae; genus Pan; species Pan paniscus. The sequence goes on along the minus strand of NC_073267.2, from coordinate 36,224,048 downwards.
GGTTAATCCTGGGTTCCATAAAGACATAGAGATTTCATGCTGCGGACCCAGTGCAACAAAATGGATCAGGTACAATGGGGACGTCACCAAACTGCTCAGCCACTGGTTTTGGGATGCAAGAGGGGCTATATCTACCCGGCGGGGCTGGGATGGAGGAAGAGTCATGTCTACACCCGAACTCCCTGGGATTGAGATGGAGGAAGGGCTGTGTCCACACTCTCCCCACTGGGGTTGGGATGGAGAAAGAGGGGCCGTGTCCACACTATCCTCCTGGGGCTGAGATGATGGAGGAGGAGGAAGGGTGGTGTCCACACTCTCCCCTCTGGGGCTGAGATGATAGAGGAGGAGGAGGGGCCCTGTCCACACCCTCACCTCCTGATGCTGGGATGATGGAGGAGGAGGAGGGGCGGTGCCCACACTCTCCCCTCTGGGGCTGAGATGATGGAGGAGGAGGAGAGGCCGTTTCCACACTCTCCCCACTGGGGCTGGGATGATGATGGAAGAGGAGGGGCAGTGTCCACACTCTCCCCCCGGAGCTGGGATGATGGAGGAGGAGGGGCCGTGTCCACACTCACCCCACTGGTGCTGGGATGATGGAGGAGGAGGAGGGGCCATGTCCACACTTTCCCCCCTGGGGCTGGGATGGAGGAGGAGGAGGGGCCATGTCCACATTCTCAGCCCTAGGGCTGGGATGGAGGAGAAGAGGGGTGGTGTCCACAGCCTCCCCCCAGGGCTGGGATGGAGGAGGAGGAGGGGCTGTGTCCACATTCTCACCCCTGGGGCTGGGAAGGAGGAATTGGCTCTCATGACGCCCTCATTCCTCCCCATCCTCCTGAAACCACCTTAGCAAAAATTATATCTGAAGAAATTATGACAGTGAAAGAGATCAGACCTAACCACCCACCCCCCCCATCTTCTTTCTAACCTCGAAACTGTCTTTATTCATTCCTGGGCGTAGTAGCCTCAGAAAGAATTTAGTTTATAGTTTAAACTCTGAAACAAAACTGACAATAGCCCTTTTCTGGGAGGGCAGGGACGCGGGGAAACTTCTTGCTTGGGGACCAGCCTGCCTTGGCAGGACTAATAAATTAGCTACAAGATTAGGAATTATGGTTGAGGGATCATGCTGCCTCTGGCTCCAGGAGTCTGAACCTCCCCCAAATAGCTCCTGGGGATAACATCATTGTTGCACAACCTAAGATCAGTGTTTAAGATATTTTGCAGACCCTGGATTCCAATGCAGCAGATGACACCACACAGACCGGTAATCTGACTCAACCAGATATCAGCCATCCCACACAGGAACAGAAGGCAGCATGAACTCACTTCAGCCTCCCATGATTTCATCCTCAACCTGACCAACCAGCACTCTCTACTTCCTGAGCCCCCACCCACCAAATTATCCTTAAAACTGCCAAACCCTGGCCAGGTGCGGTGGCTCACACCTGTCATCCCAGCACTTTGGGAGGCCGAGGCGGGTGGATCACAGGGTGAGGAGTTTGAGACCAGCCTGACCAACATGGTGAAACTCCATCTCTACTAAAAATAGAAAAATTAGCTGGGTGTGGTGGCAGGTGCCTGTAGTCTCAGCTACTCAGGAGGCTGAGACAGGAGACTCGCTTGAACCTGGGAGGCAGAGGTTGCAGTGAGCCGAGATCACGCCACTGCACTGCAGCCTGGGCAACAAGACTAAAACTCTGTCAAAAAAAAAAAAAAAAAAAAGAAAGAAAGAAAGAAAAAAAGAAAAAAAAATAGCTACTGGGCTGGATAAATGATGCAAGCCCAGAAGAAATGCAGAATCTGGGATCCTTTCAACAGTCACCACCCTCCCATCAGATGGGCTTTTAGATTCCACTAGATACAAGAAATTACACAGAGGCTGGGCACGGTGGCTCACGCGTGTAATCCCAGCACTTTGGGACGCTGAGGCGAGTGGATCACCTGAGGTCGGGAGTTCGAGACCAGCCGGGCCAACATGGTGAAACCCCGTATCTACTAAAAATACAAAAATTAGCCAGGCGTGGGTGGTTGCCTGTAATCCCAGCTACTCAGGAGGCTGAGGCAGGAGAATGGTGTGAACCCAGGAGGTGGAGCTTGCAATGAGCAGAGATAGCGCCACTGCACTCCAGCCTGGGCAACAGAGTGAGACTCCATCTCAAAAAAAAAAAAAAGATTATTAAGAAAGCAAAGTGCTGAAAGTACTGAAGGGATGGGTTGCTGTGGAACGAGAGACTTGGAAAAGAAAGAGACAGAGACAAAGTATAGAGAAAGAAAAATGGGCCCAGGGGACCGGCATTCAGCATACAGAGGACCAAGTTCCCTTAGTATTTATTGATCATTATCGGTTGTTTCCCAGAGAGGGGGATGTGGCAGGACAATAGGGTAATAGTGGAGAGAAGGTCAGCAGGAAAACATGTGAACAAATGTCTCTGCATCATAAACAAGGTAAAGAAAAAGTGCTATGCTTTGATGTGCATATACATAAACATCTCAATGCCTTAAAGGACAGTGTTGCTGCTAGCACGTCCCACTTCCAGCCCTAAGGCGGTTTTCCCCTATCTCAGTAGCTGGAATATACAATCGGGCTTTACACCGAGACATTCCATTGCCCAGGGACGAGCAGGAGACAGATGCCTTCCTCTTATCTCAACTGCAAAGAAGACTTCCTTCCTCTTTTACTAATCCTACTACATAGACAGAATAGGGGGTTACCAAAAGTAAGAGGAGGAACGCGTCCACCCTAGGTACAATATTCATTTATATATACGATTAAAAAAAAGATCATGGGCAAGCTGGGCATTATGGCTCATGCCTGTCATCCCAGCACTTTGGGAGGCTGAGGCGGGTGGATCACTTCAGGTCATGAGTTCAAGACCAGCCTGGCCAACATGACACAAAACCCCGTCTCTACTAAAATTACAAAAATTAGCCAGGTGTGGTGGTGGGTGCCTGTAATCCCAGCTATTTGGGAGGCTGAGGCAGGAGAATCGTTTGAACTCAGGAGGCAGAGGTTGCGATGAGCTGAAATTGCACCACTATCCATCCATCCATCCATCCATCCATCCATCCATCCATCCATCCATCTATGTATGTATTTATGCATTTATCTATCTATCCATCCATGTATGTATGTATGTATGTAGGTATGTATGTGTGTATGTATGTGTCTGTCTATCCATCTATCCATCTCTTCATGTATGTATGTATCCATCCATCTAACCATCCATCCATTTATTCATCTATGTATGTATGTATCTATCTATCCATCCATCTATGTATGTATGTATCCATTCATCTATCCATGTATGTATGTATGTATCCATCCAGCCATCTATCCATCTATCCATGTATGTATGTATGTATCCATCCATCTATGTATGTATCTATCTATTTATGTGTCCATCCATCCATCCATCCATCTATCCATGTATGTATGTATCCATCTATGTATGTATGTGTCTGTCCATCCATCCATCCATCAACTCATGTATGTATGTATGTATCTATCCATCCATGTATGTATGTATGTATGTATATATCTATTTATCTATCTATCCATCATCTACCATCTATTTATCTCCTCTATCTTTCTATTTATCATGTATCTATCAATCATCGATCTGTCCACCCATCTCCTGCCCCCTCCCCCTGTGTATCTACTTGTGTACTTACCTATCTATGGCAACCAGAGAGATTTTACCCCCAGGAGATATTTTGCAATATCTGGTGACAATTTTGGTTGTTACAACTGGGGAGGGGTTGTCCTGGCTCCTGGTGGGTGAAGCCCAGGGTCTCTACTCAACACCGTACAGTGCCCAGGACGGCCCCACCACAGAGAATCCTCCATCCCCAAATGTCAGCAGAGCCTGGGCTGAGAGATCCTGAAATAGACAAGCATTTCCTTCTCTCGGGTGTAGATTTGGTAACTCTACAAAATGTCCGTTCCCTGCCACTTTCTCTGATTTTTCACTACTACAGTTCCCCCAAATAGAACACCGGAACTAACCACAATCACAAATACACTCAGAGCTAAAGCTGCATGGCCCCCTATTGGAGGAAAAACAGGACCCAAGAAACAATTCCTGGCATCCAACTGACCCTTGCAGGTTTCACTAGAACATTCAGAAGTCACTGTGGCTGTCCCCAGGGGCCCAGAGTCATTGTGAGAAGCTCAGAGAGGCTGGGGACCCCGCGGACAGCAGCTGGGCATGGAGTCCTGCCTTTGTGCAAAAGTCTTTCAAATTCAAATCTCCCTCCCTCCCCTGGGCTGTAAAATCCCTCCTCCCACCAGTAACACAGCTCTCCCTGGATTTACAGCTGCAATGTTTACCACCAGCCTGCTGAGCTCAGAGCTTAGAGCCAGGCTTACCCTTTCAGAGCGAATTTTCACTGAGGCCAGTCTACTTTCCAAGCAGACTCTAAGAATGTCTTCTAAGCTGTGCCATAACTGTCCAAGTGGTTCTTCCTGCCTGCTGAATAAAGACTCACAGCATTGCTGTAGACAAAGAATTTAAGAGACACAAGGCCAGCCATGCCATGTGGGAGGCGGAGTACCTACTCAAAGCTCAGAGATTACGGGTTTTTCAAAGGCAGTTTTGTTACCGGAAAGGGAGTCCTGATCCAGACTCCAAGACAGTGTTCCTGGTTCTTGCACAAGAAACAATTCAGGGCGAGACCATAGAGTAAAGTGAGAGCAAGTTAATGAAGAAAGTAGAGGGGCCAGGGGTGGTGGCTCACACCTGTAATCCCAGCACTTTGGGAGGCTGAGGTAGGTGGATCACCTGAGGTCAGGAGTTCGAGACCAGCCTGGCCAACACGGTGAAACCCCGTCTCTACTAAAAATACAAAAATTAGCTGGTCGTGGTGGGCGCCTGTCATCCCAGCTACTTGGGAGGCTGAGGCAGGAGAATCGCTTGGATCAGGAAGGCGGAGGTTGCAGTGAGCCGAGATCTTGTCACTGTACTCCAGCCTGGGTGACAGAGCAAGACTGTCCCACCAAAAAAAAGAAAAAAGGAAAAGAAATAATGAAAATTTAAAAAAATAGCATAAAATGGAAATGTGAAATATAAACCATATATGAATACATATAAATACAAATAATATAAATATGTATAACAATACATATAAATATATTTAATTATACTTTAATTTATATTTTATTTTAATTATATGTTAACCTTATAATACATAATATAATAAATACATATATAAATACATAGAAATATACATATATACATATAATATAATGTAAATACATATAATTTTAATTTTATTTATATTTTATTTTAATTATATTTTAATTATCTTATAAAACAATAAATACATATAATATAAATACATAGAAATATAAATACATGTATACATATAACATAATGTAAATACATATAATAATACAGTTTACTTTTAATTTTATTTGTATTTTATTTTAGTTATATTTTAATTATCTTATAAAATATAATAAATACAAGTAATATAAATACATATAAATATAAATACATATATACATATAATGTAAACATATAATAATAAATACAATTTAATTTTAAAGTTATTTATATTTTACTTTAATTATATTTTAATTATCTTATAAAATATAAATACATATGCATGTAAATATAAATACATATCGATATAAAAATGGCTGTGATCATTGCAAGGAAATATCAAATGCCCAGGAGTAAAGTTGATAATAAACACACTGAGTGACTAGAGAAGCAACTGCAGACATTCCAGGCACATGAAAGAATCCTTTAAGTACAGAAGGCGGGAAATGCAGAAGAAAAACATCTTGAGGTCCCCAAAATCACAAAACTCAAGGGAAAATTGAAGCTGGAAACCGAGGAGTGTAAAGCTGCCTCCAGTTCTATTCAAAGTCACCTCTCTGCTCATTGAGATAGATGTATATCTCATAACCCCCTTTGGAAAGGCTTATGAGACACTCAAAACAACGCAACCATTTGTGTCTCACCTACCTGTGACCTGGAGGCCCCCTCTCTGCTTTCAGTTGTCTCCATCTTTCTGGACAGAACTAATGTACCTGTTATATATATATTGATGGAGGCCTCATATCTCCCTAAAATAGATGAAGCCCAGCTGTGCCCCAACCACCTTGGCCCCATGTCACTAGGACCTCCTGACACTGTGTTGTGGGTCTACGTCCTCAACTTTGGCAAAATAAACTTTCTAAATGAACCGAGACCTGTCTCGGATATGGTGAAACCCCGTCTCTACTAAAAATACAAAACTTAGCTGGTTGTGGTGGGCGCCTGTCATCCCAGCTACTCGGGGGGCTGAGGCAGGAGAATTGCTTCCATCAGAAAGGCGGAGGTTGCAGTGAGCCGAGACCTTGTCACTGTACTCCAGCCTGGGTGACAGAGCTGTCACCTGTGCCATAACTGTCCAAGTGATTCTTCCTGCCTGCTCAGGAAGCTCAGGAAGGGTACTCAGGAAGCAAATGAACGAAGGCTTTGGCCAGGTTGTGTGGCTCATACCTGTAATCCCAGCACTTTGGGAGGCTGAAGCGGTTAGATCACCTGAAGTGAGGAGTTCAAGACCAGCCTGGCCAACATGGCGAAACCCTGTCTCTACTAAAAATACAAAAATTAGCCAGGCACGATGCCTCACACCTGTAATCCCAGCACTTTGGGAAGCTGAGGCTGGTGGATCACCTGAGGTCAGGAATTCGAGACCAGCCTGGCCAACATGGTGAAACCCCATCTCTACTAAAAATACAAAAAATTGGTTGGGCATAGTGGTGGGCGCTTATAATCCCAGCACTTTGGGAGGCCAAGGTGGGTGGATCACCTGAGGTCAGGAGTTCAAGACCAGCCTGGCCAACATGGCAAAACCTCACCTCTACTAAAAATACAAAATTTAGCCAGCCATGGTGGCTCACACCTGTAATCCCAGCACTTTGGGAGGCTGATGCGGGTGGATCACCTGAGGTCAGGAGTTCAAGACCAGCCTGGCCAACATGGTGAAACCCCATCTCTATTAAAAATACAAAAAATTGGTTGGGCTTAGTGGCAGGTGCCTGTAATCATGGCTCCTTGGGAGGCTGAGGCAGGAGAATCACTGGAACCCGGGAGGCAGAGGTTGCAGTGAGTTGAGATCATGCCACTGCACTCCATCCTGGGTGATAACACGAGACTCTGTCTCAAAAAATAAAATAAAATAAAATAAAATAAAATAAAATAAAATAAAATAAAATGAGAATCCACTGTCTCTTCCTTTTGTGGTTCAAGACACCAGGTGTGACGTTTGCAATGCAGCAGAACCAGGTAGAACTGGTGATTCTTTGCACGCTGTGGTCATGCAGGTCTTCATACCTCAGAAAGAAAAGTTCTCTTTATTTATTTATTATTATTATTTTTTTTTGAGAGGGCTTCTCTCTCTGTCACCCAGGCTGGAGTGCAGTGGTGCAATCTCGGCTCACTGCAAGCTCTGCCTCCTGGGTTGACACCATTCTCCCACCTCAGCCTCCCGAGTACCTGGGACTACAGGAACCCGCCACCATGCCCAGTTAATTTTTGTATTTTTACTAGAGACAGGGTTTCAATATGGTGGTCAGGCTGGTCTCGAACTCCTGACCTCAAGTGATCCGCCCGCCTCAGCCTCCCAAAGTGCAGGGATTACAGGAGTGAGCCACCGCGCCCAGCCCTCAGAAGGAAAAGTTCTATTTATTTATTTATTTATTTATTTTGAGAGGGAGTCTGTCGTCCGGGCTGGAGTGCAATGGCGCAGTCTTGGCTCACTGTAAGCTCTGCTGTCTGAGTTCAAGTGATTCTCCTGCCTCAGCCTCCCGTGTAGCTGGAATTACAGGCCTGTGCCACCACACCCAGCTAATTTTTGTATTTTTAGTGGAGACAGGGTTTCACTATGTTAGTCAGGCTGGTCTAGAATGCCTGACCTCAAGTGATCCACCTACCTCGGCCTCCCAAAGTGCCGGGATGACAGACATGAGACACTGTGCCCGGCCTTTAGAAGGAAAAGTTCTCTTTATTTATTATTTTTTAGTGGGTTTCCTTGATTTTCTCTTCTCCTGTCATAAATTCTTCCAGGAAACCTTTCCTCACTCTGAGTCCTTTCCCGGAACGTCTGATTCTATTCTAGTCACAGGGAAAGGGTACTGTGTCTGCCTTCTGTGGTTTCCTCTTGGTGAGCAGATTGCCATTTGACAGCTCATTGTGGTCACGTGTCTCTGTAGCCAAGTCAGAAGGATTTATTGAGCCTAGGAGTTCTAGACCAGCCTGGGCAACATAGTGAGACTCCCATCTCTTAAAAAAAAATTATAAAATAAATTATCCATGGCTGGGAGTGGTGGCTAATGCCTATAATCCCAGCACTTTAGGAGGCTGAGGCAGGAGAATGGCGTCAACCCAGGAGGTGGAACTTGCAGTGAACCGAGATTGCACCATTGCACTCCAGCCTGGGTGACAGAGAGAGACTCCCTCTCAAAAAAAAAATAAATAAAGAGAACTTTTCCTTCTGAGGTGGATCACCTCAGGTCAGGAGTTTGAGACCAGCCTGGCTAACATGGTGAAACCCCATCTCTACTAAAAAAACAAAAATTAGCAGGGCGTGGTGGTGGGCGCCTGTAATCCCAGCTACTTGGGAGGCTCAGGCAGGAGAATCGCTTGAACCCAGGAGGCGGAGGTTGCAGTGAGTCGAGATCGCGACACTGCACTTCAGCCTTGGGGACAAGAGTGAAAACTCCGTTAAAAAAAAAAAAAAGCGGTTGGGTGCGGTGGCTCACGCCTGTAATCCCAGCACTTTGGGAGGCCGAGGTAGGTGGATCACCTGAGGTCAGGAGTTCGAGACCAGCCTGACCAACATGGTGAAACCCTGTCTCTACTAAAAATACAAAAATTAGCCGGTGTGGTGGTGGGCGCCTGTAATCCCAGCTACTGGGGAGGCTGAGGCAAGAGAATCACTTGAACCCAGGAGGCGGAGGTTGCAGTGAGCTGGGCTTGGTGACAGGTGCCTGTAATCCCAGCTACCCAGGAGGCTGAGGCAGGAGAATTTCTGGAACCCGGGAGGTGGAGGTTGCAGTGAGCTGAGCTCGTGCCACTGCCCTCCAGCCTGGGCGACAAGAGCAAAACTCCATCTCTAAAATATATGATCAAATAAAATAAAATAAAATAAAATATGGTAAAATAAAAATGATCAACACAATGTAAATGAGACAATTTATAGTCACACAGCGCCCATCGCGACCTCACCCACAGTGGGAGAGAAAAATTTAAAAAAGAAACCGTTTTAGGACGATCCCCATGAAATTGTCAAAACCAGCCGCCTTCTAAATATCTGACTGCGGCTGTCAGAAAACAGACTTCAGAGAAGAATACAAATCATTGTATCCAGCCGTAATAACGGAGTTCAAAGCTGAGAGGATATGAAAAATTCATCGTCTGTCTACTTTAAACAATGGATGTAAATTATGCCACTTTGTCTGTATTTGTACAGTATGTTCTCATTGGCAAATACGGGATCCGATCATTGTTTCATTAAATACCTGACAATTCTGTAACAGTTGCAAAGATGGGTGCTTACCTCAGCGTTTCCCACTCTAGGATGGCAATAAAACAAAAATAAAGAAATAAAACTGGGTCAGAAAGAATGAGAGCCGGGGGAACCTTTATCTAAATCAGTTGCTTGGGCCAGGTGCACAGTGGCTCACACCTGTCATCCCAGCACTTTGTGAGGCTGAGACAGACGGATCACCTGAGGTCAGGAGTTTGAGACCAGCCTGGCCAACATGGTGAAACCTCGTCTCTACTAAAAATACAAAAATTAGGCGGGTGTGGTGGCAGGTGCCTGTAATCCCAGTTGCTTGGGAGACTGAGGCATGAGGATAGCTTGAACCCGGGAGGTGGAGCTTGCAGTGAGCTGAAATCGGGCCAGTGCACTCCAGCCTGGGTGACAGAATGAGATTCTGTCTCAAAAAAAAACAAAAAAGAATTTCTTGAATTCATTCTCGAGGTCAGGGTATGTGATGTGAAGCTCTCCTAAATGCTGAGAAGATGCAAATAGCGTTTTGGTGCACGTGTGCAATCCCAGCTACACGGGAGGCTGAGATGGGAGAATCGCTTGAGCCCAGGAAGTTGAAGCTACAGTGAGCTGAGATTGCACCACTGCACTCCAGCCTGGGTAACAGAGGGAGACCCTGTCTCAAAAAAAGAAAAAAAGACATGGAAATAACATTTGATGAAGAAGATGAGGAAAGCCCACACGTTAGCTTTCAAACTGCTCCAATTTTTTTTTTTTGAGACAAAGTCTCGCTCCATTGCCCAGGCTGGAGTGCAGTGGCATGATCTCTGCTCACTGCAACCTCTGCCTCCTAGGTTCAAGCGATTCTCCTGCCTTAGCCTCCCGAGTAGATGGGATTACAGGCGCCCACCCACCACGCCCAGCTAATTTTTGTTTTTTTGGTCGATACCAGGTTTTGCCATGTTGGCCAAGCTGGTCTCGAACTCCTGATCTCAGATGATTCACCCGCGTTGGCCTTTCAAAGTGCTGGGATTACTGGCGTGAGCCACCTCGCCCGACATAACTGCTCCAAATTCTTAAGTCACATGAACATCAGATGCAAGTACTCATACCTCAGACAAGGCAAGAAATTATGATTTTTCCTGCTAAGAAATTCTAATAGCAAAGTATCCCTTGAATAATATAGTCTGGTTTTCCAAGTTTGCATATCTTTTGTTTTTTTGAGACCGTGTCTCACTCTGTCACCCAGGCTGGAGCACCCTGGCTTGATCTCGGCTTGCTGCAAGCTCTGCCTCATAAATACGATTCTCCTGCTTCAGCCTCCTGAGTAGCTGGCATTACAGGTGCCTACCACCACACCCGGCTAATTTTCGTATTTTTTTTTTTTTTAAGTACAGACCGGATTTTACCATGTTGGCCACGCTGGTCTCGAACTCCTGACCTCAAGTAATCTGCCTGCTTCGGCCTCCCAAAGTGCTGAGATTACAGGTGTGAGCCACCGTGCCCAGCCTCCAGTTTGCATATGTTGCTGATAGGTTTAATTAGCCGAATGAGCCCAATTTGACAATGCAGGTGGGCAATATTGCTTTCCTGCTGCAGAGAGGGTCATAGATGAAATGACATCTATCCTCGATATTCAAGGCAGTTGAATACATTCTGGTTTGCAATTTTGACTGATTTGGTAAGAGGTGGGGGCTGAGGAATCTCAATCCAGTTTTTTAGGTTTACTGTTTTGTTTCGTTGCTTTTTGAGACTCAGTCTCGCTCCATCGCCCAGGCTGGAGTGCAGCGGTGCAATCTCAGCTCACTGCAACCTCCGCCTCCCTGGTTCAAGCAATACTCCTACCTCAGCCTCCCAAGTAGCTGAGATTACAGGCACCTGCCACCATGCCTGGCTAATTTTTGTATTTTAGTAGAGACGGGCTTTCACCATGATGGTCGGGCTGGTCTCAACTTCTGACCTCAGGTGATCTGCCTGCCTTGGCCTCCCAAAGTGCTGGGATTACAGGTACGTGCCACCATGCCTGGCTAATTTTTGTATTTTAGTAGACACGGGGTTTCACCATGATGGTCAGGCTGGTCTCAAACTCCTGACCTCAGGTGATCCGCCTGCCTCAGCCTCCCAAAGTGCTGGTATTACAGGCATGAGCCACCGCGCCTGGCCTCTGGTTTGCAATTGTGACTGATCTGGTAACAGGTGGGGGCCAAGGATTCTCAATCTGTTTTTTTAATGTTTTTGTTTGTTTTGTTTTGTTTTGCTTTGTTTTTGAGACAAGATCTTGCTCTGTTGCCCAGGATGGAGTGCGGTGGTGCAATCTCAGCTCACTGCAGCCTCCACCTTCTGGGCTCAAGCCATCCTCCTTCCTCAGCCTCCCAAGTAGCTGGGACTATAGGCATACGTACCACATCTGGATAATTTTTTTTTTCTTGGTACAGACAGGGTTTCACCATGTTGCCCAGGCTGGTCTCAAACTCCTGGGCTCAAGCATCCTCAGCCTTGGCCTCTGAAAGTGCTGGGATTAAGGTCTGAGTCACAGGGCCTGTGTGTGTGTGGTTTTTTTTTTTTCTGTTTGTTTGTTTGTTTTGAGATGAAGTCTCGCTCACCCAGGCTGAAGTGCAGTGGCGTGATCTCAGCTCAGTGCAACCTCCACCTCCCAGGTTCAAGCAATTCTCCTGCCTCAGCCTCCCGAGTAGCTGCAGTTGCAGGCGCCTGCCACCACACACAGCTAATGTTTTTGTATTTTTAGTAGAGACGGGGTTTTACCATGTCGGCCAGGCTGGTCTTGAACCCCTGACTTCAAATGATCCACCCGCCTCGGCCTCCCAAACTGCTGAGATTACAGGCGTGAGTCACCACGCTAGGCCACTGTTTTTCTTTTCCTTTTTTTAAATAACTGCACCATAGCACAGCTCATGAGTGCTACAGAAAACACATGTTAAATATTTTCCACCAAATTTTGACTTTTTATTGCGGTTAAAAATAAACAAGTACCAGAAAATCAGATCTTTTTGTAAAATGTTAAACACACATTATGGTTAATGTACATGCACATTGCTTCCTGTACGGCCACGGGGTAATTGAATTTGATTTAAGTTCATTTACTCCTGCCAAATCAAGCCCCACCGAACAGGTGTTAGATGTTGTTTGAGATTCAGCTTTGAAATGTCCATTTATCTCTTCCTTTCAACTTCTGGATGTGCTGAAGTGGGGAAAATCCTGTGAGTATAATTTACATGTTACTGCTGCCTTCCACGCTACGGTATCAGAGCACCTGATGAACATCTTTATATGGCATATAGGAAAGCAAACTCTGAAATGAGGCCGGGCGCCTTGGCTCACACCTGTCATCCCAGCACTTTGGGAGACCGAGGAGGTCAAATCGCCTGAGATCAGGAGTTAGAGACCAGCCTGGCCAACATGGTGAAACTCCATCTCTACTATTAATACAAACATTAGCCTGGCATGGCGGCGGGCGCTTGTATCCCAGCTACTTGGGAGGCTGAGGCAGGAGAATCGCTTGAACCCGGGAGGGGACGGCTTTGAGGCCTTCGGTGGAAACGGGAATATCTTCACATAAAAACTAGACAGAAGTGTTCTCAGAAACAACTTTGTTATGTGTGCATTCAACTCACATAGTTGAATCTATCTTTTGATGGAGCAGATTTGAAACACTCTTTCTGTAGAATCTGCAAGTGGATATTTGGAGCGCTTTGAGGCCTATGGTAGAAATGGAAATATCTTCATATAAAAACTAGACAGAAGCATTCTCAGAAACTGCTATGTGATGTGTGCATTCAACTCACAGAGTTGAACCTTTCTTTTGATAGAGCAGTTTTGAAACACTCTTTTTGTTGAATCTGCAGGTGGATATTTGGACTGCTTTGAGGCCTTCGTTGGAAACGGGAACATCTTCATATAAAAACTAGACAGAAGCATTCTCAGAAACTTCTTTTTGATGTGTGCATTCAACACAGAGATTTGAAACTTCCTTTTCATAGAGCAGTTTTGAAACACTCTTTTTGTAGAATCTGCAAGTGAATATTTGGAGCGCTTTGAGGCCTATGGTAGAAAAGGAAATATCTTAATATAAAAACTAGACAGAAGCATTCTCAGAAACTGCTTGGTGATGTGTGCATTCAACTCACAGAGTTGAACCTTTCTTTTGATAGAGCAGTTTTGAAACCCTCTTTTTGTAGAATCTGCAAGTGGATCTTTGGAGCTCTTTGATTCCTACGGTGGAAACGGGAATATCTTCACATAAAAACTAGACAGAAGCATTCTCAGAAACTTCTTTGTGATGTGTGCATTCAACACAGAGGGTTGAACCTTCCTTTTGATAGAGCAGTTATGAAACACTCCTTTTGTAGAATTTGCAAGTGGATATTGGGAGTGATTTGAAGCCTGTGGTAGAAAAGGAAATATCTTCACATAAACACTAGACAGAAGCATTCTCAGAAACTGCTTTGTGATATGTGCATTCAACTCAAAGAGTTGAACATTTCTTTTGATAGAGCAGTTTTGAATCACTCTTTTTGTAGAATCTGCAAGTGGATATTTGGATTGCTCTGAGGACTTCGTTGGAAACGGGGATATCTTCACATAAAAAGTAGATGGAAGCATTCTCAGAAACATATTTGTGATGTGTGCATTCAACACAGAGAGCTGAACCTTCCTTTTAATAGAGCAGTTTTGAAACACTGTTTTTGCTGAATCTGCAAGTGGATATTTGGAGTGCTTTGAGGCCTATGGTAGAAAAGGAAATATCTTAATATGAAAACTAGAGAGAAGCATTCTCAGAAACTGCTTTGTGATGTGTTCATTCAACTCACAGAGTTGAACCTTTCTTTTCATAGAGCAGTTTTGAAACCCTCTTTTCGTAGAATCTGCAAGTGGATATTTGGAGCTCTTTGATTCCTACGGCTGAAACGGGAATATCTTCACATAGAAACTAGACAGAAGCATTCTCAGAAACTTCTTTGTGATGTGTGCATTCAACACAGATGATTGAACCTTCCTTTTGATAGAGCAGTTTTGAAACACTCTTTTTATGGAATATACAAGTGGGTATTTGGAGTGCTTTGAAGCCTATGGTAGAAAAGGAAATATCTTCATATAAACACTAGAAAGAAGCATTCTCAGAAACTGCTTTGTGATGTGTGCATTCAACTCACAGAGGTGAACCTTTCTTTTGATAGAGCAGTTTTGAAACACTCTTTTTGCAGAATCTGCAAGTGGATATTTGGAGCAATTTGAGGCCTAAGGTAGAAAAGGTAATATCTTCATATAAATACTAGACAGAAGCATTCTCAGAAACTGCTTTGTGATATGGTGTATTTTATCAGCAGAACGTTCGTCTGCATATGGCATTCAGAAGCAAACTATACTCCCCCCCCCCCGAGTCTTTTGTTTCCAAATCAATGGGAAAAAACGGATACCCCTGCTCCATTCAGGCAGTTTCAGTGATTCTCAAATCAACGTGGGAGCAGTCATTGGGCCATTTAATATATATAGTGATAAAAAAAGAAAGCATACTTATTAACCTTGTAAAGATTCTATAAAAGTACAAGGGGAAACTTTATAAAGAATAGTCAAGTGTCCTTTTTATAGAATAGCCCTTTGTACTTTGAAATGTTCATGTCTATAAAATAGAACTGGACAGATGAGCCTAATGCAATTTCCATGTCTTCTAGTAATTGTTCCATTAAAACATTATTTTTCAGCACCTTATCAACCAGAAGATTAAGTTACCTCAACCCAAGATCAGTTCCACTTTAAAAAAGCACTTTTGACCCATATTTAACCAACCGTCAGAGAGTATTCAAAAGAGGGCTAATTGAGCATTGAGTGTTTGAAGCATTGAAATCAAGACCCAGGTTTCTTCTTGAAAACAGCAACAGTGCAGCCTGGCAGGAAGCAGGGATTAGACAAAAGAATTGATTGAAACTTGTCTTCCAAACTGGAAGAAAAACTTTCAATAAGAAAGCGTGAAGTTTGAAATCACTGCATGTTATATTATTCATCTTTCAAATTGTCTCCGGCCTTATTGGATGGCATTTTCTCCTCTACCCCAGCTCTGAGCTGCCACTGTAATTCACCAAGAAACCCACTTTAGCAAGAATGACCCACCCTTCAGAGGGAAGCAGCCACCCTTAGCCGGGTTCTCTTTACCACCCTATTCTGTCCGCACTCTATCTGCACTCTATCTCTTCATTCTATCTACATGTTTTGCAATTTCCTCTGGTATTCCAAGGCCAATGAAATCACAGCCTCCAGGCCTGGCTGGCTTGGCTGGCTGGCTGGCCGGGTGGCTTGGGTGGCTTGGCTGGCTGTGTGGCTGGGTGGCTTTTCTGGCTTGGCTGGCCGGCTGGCTTGGCTGGCTGGATGGCTTGGCTGGCATGGCTGGCTTGGCTCGCTGGCTGACTTGGCTGGCTTGGCTGTCTTGGGTCCCTGGCTGGCTTGGCTAGCTTGGCTGGCAGGCTGTCTTGGCTGGCTTGGCTGACTTGGCTGGCTGGGTGGCTTGGCTGGCTGGCTTGGCTGGATGGCTCGCTTGGCTGACTTGGCTGGCTGGCTGGCTTGGCTGGCTTGGTTGGTTGGCTGGCTTGGCTGGTTGGCTGGCTTGGCTGGCTGGCTTGGCTGGCTTGGCTGGCTTGGCTGGCTGGCTGGCTTGGCTGGCTTGGCTGGCTGGCTTGGCCGGCTTGTCTGGCTGGCTTGGCCGGCTTGTCTGGCTTGGCTGGCTGGCTTGCTTGGCTGGCTTGTCTTGCTGGCTGGCTTGGCTGGCTGGCTCGCTTGGCTGGCTGCCTGGCTTGGCTTGCTTGGCTGTCTCGCTGGCTTGGCTGGCTGGCTGGCCGGGTGGCTGGCCTGGCTTGGCCAGCCAGGTGGCTTGGCTGGCTTGGTTGGCCGGCCGGCTTCGCTGGCTGGCTGGCTTGGCTGGCTTGGCTCTCTTGGCTCTCTTGGCTTGCTGGCTGGCTTGGCTGGCTTTGATGACTGGGTGGCTTGGCTGGTTTGACTGGCTGGGCAGCCTGGCTGGCTTGGGTGGCAGGGTGGCTAGCCTGGCTTGGCTGGCTATGTGGCTTGGCTGGCTTTGCCAGCTGGGTGGCTTGGCTGTCTTGGCTGGCTGGCGGGCTTGGCTGGCTTCGCTGGCTGGCTGGCTGGCTGGCTGGCTTGGCTGGCTGGGTGGCTTGGCTGGCTTGGCTGGCTGGGTGGCTTGAGTGGCTTGGCTGGCTGGCTGGCTTGGCTGGCTGGCTGGATGGCTGGGTGGCTTGGCTGGCTTTGCTGGCTGGGTGGCTTGAGTGGCTTGGCTGGCTGGCTGGCTTGGCTGGCTGGCTGGTGGCTGACTTGGCTGGCTGACTTGGCTGGCTGTCTTGGCTGGCTTGGCTGGCTGGCTGGCTGGCTGGCTGAGTGGATTGGCTGGCGTGCCTGGCTGGGTGGCTTGGTTGGCTTGGCTGGCTGGGTCCTTTGGCTGGCTTGGCTGGCTGGGCGGCTTGGCTGGCTTGGGTGGCTGGCTTGCTTGGCTCGCTGGCTGGCTGGGTGGCTTGGCTGGATTGACTGGCTGGGCAGCTTGGCTGGCTTTGGTGGCAGGGTGGCTAGCCTGGCTTGGCTGGCTGTGTGGCTTGGCTAGCTTCGCCGGCTGCCTGGCTTGGCTGGCTTGCCCGGCTGGCTGGCTTAGCTGGCTTTGCTGGCTCGGTGGCTGGCTGGGTTGCTTGGCTGGCTTGGCTGGCTGGGTGGCTTGGCTGGTTTGGCTGGCTGGGTGGCTTGATTGGCTTGGCTGGCTGCCTGGCTTGGGTGGCTTGGCTGGCTGGCTGGCTTGGCTGGCTTGGCTGGCTGGCTGGCTTGGCTGGCTTGGCTCGCTGGCTGGCTTACCTGGCTTGGCTGGCTGGCTGGCTTGGCTGGCTTGGCTGGCTTGGCTGGCTTGGCTGGCTTCACTGGCCCAGTGGCTTCACTGGCTTGGCTGGCTCGGTGGCTTGGCTGCCTTGGCTGGCCGGCCATCTTCGCTGGCTGGCTGGCTTGGATGGCTTGGCGGCTTGGCTGGGTTCCCTGGCCTGGTGGCTTGGCTGCCTTGGCTGGCTGGCTGACTTGGCTGGCTAGGCTGGTTTGGCCATCCGGGCGGCTTGGCTGGCTGGCAGGCTGGCCGGCTTGGCTGTCTAGCTGCCTTGGCCGGCTTGCCTGGCTGACTGGCTTGGCTGGTTGGCTGGCTTGGCTGGCTTTGCTGGCTGGGTGGCTTGGCTGGCTTGGCTGGCTGGCTGGCCGGGTGGCTTGGGTGGCTTGGCCGGCTGGGTGGCTGGGTGGCTTTTCTGGCTTGGCTGGCCGGCTGGCTTGGCTGGCTGGATGGCTTGGCTGGCATGGCTTGCTTGGCTCGCTGGCTGACTTGGCTGGCTTGGCTGACTTGGGTCCCTGGCTGGCTTGGCTAGCTTGGCTGGCAGGCTGTCTTGGCTGGCTGGCTGGATGGCTGACTTGGCTGGCTGACTTGGCTGGCTGTCTTGGCTGGCTTGGCTGGCTGGCTGGCTTGGCTGGCTGGGCTGGCTGGCTGGCTGGCTGGCTGGGTGGATTGGCTGGCTTGGCTGGCTGGGTCCCTTGGCTGGCTTGGCTGGCTGGGTGGCTGGGTGGCTTGGCTGGCTGGCTGGCTTGTCTGGCTTGGCTGGCTGGCTGGCTTGGCTGCCTGGCTTGGCTGACTTGGCTGCCTGGCTGGCTTGGCTGTCTTGGCTGGCTTGGCTGGCTGGCTGGCTTGGGTTGCTAGGCTGGCTGGCTGGCTTGACTGGCTTGGCTGGCTGGGTGGCTTGGCTGGCTTGGCTGGCTGCTTGGCTTGGCTGGTTGGCTGGCTTGGCTGGTTTGGCTGGCCGGCTGGCTGGGTGGCCTGGCTGGCTTGCCTGGCTTGGCTGGCTGGCTGGCTAGGTGGCCTGGCTGGCTGGGTGGCTGGCTGGCTTTGCTGGCTTTGCTGACTGGGTGGCTTGGCTTCCTTGGCTGTCTCGGTGGCTTGGCTGGCTTGGCTGGCTGGCTGGCTTGGCTGGTTGGCTGGCTTGGCTGGCTTGGCTGGCCGGGTGGCTTTGCTGGCTTGGTTGGCCGGCCGGCTTCGCTGGCCGGCTGGCTTGGCTGGCTCGGCTGGCTTGGCTGGCTTGGCTGGCTGTCTTGGCTGGCTTGCCTGGCTTGCTGGCTTGGCTGGCTTGGCTGGCTTCGCTGGCTGGCCATCTTGGCTGGCTTGGCTCTCTTGGCTTGCTGGCTGGCTTTGCTGGCTTTGCTGGCTGGGTGGCTTGGCTGGCTTGACTGGCTGGGAGGCTTGGCTGGCTTGTGTGGCAGGGTGGCTAGCCTGGCTTGGCTGGCTGTGTGGCTTGGCTGGCTTTGCCAGCTGGGTGGCTTGGCTGGTTTGGCTGGCTGGGTGGCTTGATTGGCTTGGCTGGCTGCCTGGCTTGGGTGGCTTGGCTGGCTGGCTGGCTTGGCTGGCTTGGCTGGCTTTTCTGGCTGGCTGGCTTGGCTGGCTTTTCTGGCTGGCTGGGTTCGCAGGCTGGTCTGCCTGGCTGGCTTGGCTGGCTGGGTGGCTTGGCTGGTTTGGCTGGCTTGGCTGGCTGGGTGGCTTGGCCAGCTTGGCTGGCCCGGTGTCTTGGCTTGCTTGGTTGCTTGGGTGGCTTGACTGGCTGGCTGGATTGGCTGGCTTGTCTGGCTGACTGGCTTGGCTGGCTGGCTGAGCTGGCTGTGTGGCTTGGCTGGCTGGCTGGCTTGGCTGGCTTGGCTGGCTTGGTTGGGTGGCTGGCTTGGCTGGCTAGCTTGGCTGGCTTGGCTGGCTGGCTGGCTTGGCTGGCTTTGCTAGCTTGTCTGGCTGGGTGGCTTGTCTGTCTTGGCTGGCTGGCTTCCTTGGCTGGCTTGGGTAGCAGGTTGGCTTGGCTGGCTGGCTCGTTTGGCTGGCTGCCTGGCTTGGCTTGCTTGGCTGTCTCGCAGGCTTGGCTGGCTAGGCTGGCATGGCTGGCTGGCTGGCCGGGTGGCTGGCCTGGCTTGGCCAGCCAGGTGGCTTGGCTGGCTTGGTTGGCCGGCCGGCTTCGCTGGCTGGCTGGCTTGGCTGGCTTGGCTGGCTTGGCTCTCTTGGCTTGCTGGCTGGCTTGGCTGGCTTTGATGATTGGGTGGCTTGGCTGGCTTGACTGGCTGGGCGGCTTGGCTGGCTTGGGTGGCAGGGTGGCTAGCCTGGCTTGGCTGGCTGTGTGGCTTGGTTGGCGTTGACGGCTGGGTGGCTTGGCTGTCCTGGCTGGCTGGCTGGCTTGGCTGGCTGGCTGGCTTGGCTTGCTTCGCTGGCTTGGCTGGCCTGCTGGCCGGGTGGCTTGCCTGGCTTGGCCCGCCAGGTGGCTTGGCTGTCTTGGCTGGCCGACTGGCTTGTCTGGCTGGCTTGGCTGGCTTGACTGGCTTGGCTGGCTGGGTGGCTTGGCTGGCTTGGCTGGCTGCTTGGCTTGGCTGGTTGGCTGGCTTGGCTGGTTTGGCTGGCTGGCTGGCTGGGTGGCCTGGCTGGCTTGCCTGGCTTGGCTGGCTGGCTGGCTAGGTGGCCTGGCTGGCTGGGTGGCTGGCTGGCTTGACTGGCTGGCTGGCTTTGCTGGCTTTGCTGGCTGGGTGGCTTGGCTTCCTTGGCTGTCTGGGTGGCTTGGCGGGCTTGGCTGGCTGGCTGGCTTGGCTGGCTGGGCTGGCTTGGCTGGCTTGGCTGGCTGGCTGGCTTGGCTGGCCTGCCTGGCTGACTGGCTTGGCTGGCATGGCTGGCCGGGTGGCTTGGCTGTCTTGCCTGGCTTTGCTGGCCGGGTGGCTTGGCTTGCTTGGTTGGCCGGGTGGCTTTGCTGGCTTGGTTGGCTGGCCAGCTTCGCTGGCCGGCTGGCTTGGCTGGCTTGGCTGGCTGTCTTGGCTGGCTTGGCTGGCTTGCAGGCTTGGCTGGCTTCGCTGGCTGGCCAGCTTGGCTGGCTTGGCTCTCTTGGCTTGCTGGCTGGCTTTGCTGGCTTTGCTGGCTGGGTGGCTTGGCTGGCTTGACTGGCTGGGAGGCTTGGCTGGCTTGTGTGGCAGGGTGGCTAGCCTGGCTTGGCTGGCTGTGCGGCTTGGCTGGCGTTGCCAGCTGGGTGGCTTGGCTGTCTTGGCTGGCTGGCTGGCTTGGCTGGCTTTGCTGGCTGGCTGGCTGGCTGGCTTGGCTGGTTGGCTGGCTTGGTTGGCTTTGCTGGCTTTGCTGGCTGGCTGGCTTGGCTGGCTTCGCTGGCTGACTGGCTTGGCTGGCATGGCTGGCTGGTTGGCTTGGCTGTCTTGCCTGGCTTTGCTGGCCGGGTGGCTTGGCTTGCTTGGTTGGCCGGGTGGCTTTGCTGGCTTGGTTGGCCGGCTGGCTTCGCTGGCCGGCTGGCTTGGCTGGCTTGGCTGGCTTGGCTGGTTGTCTTGGCTGGCTTGGCTGGCTTGCTGGCTTGGCTGGCTTCGCTGGCTGGCCAGCTTGGCTGGCTTGGCTCTCTTGGCTTGCTGGCTGGCTTTGCTGGCTTTGCTGGCTGGGTGGCTTGGCTGGCTTGACTGGCTGGGAGGCTTGGCTGTATTGTGTGGCAGGGTGGTTAGCTTGGCTTGGCTGGCTTTGTGGCTTGGCTGGCTTTGCCAGCTGGGTTGCTTGGCTGTCTTGGCTGGCTGGCTGGCTTGGCCGGCTGGCTTGGCCGGCTGGGTGGCTTGGCTGGCTGGGTGGCTTGGCTGGCTTTGCTGGCTGGGTGGCTTGAGTGGCTTGGCTGGCTGGCTGGCTTGGCTGGCTTGGCTGGCTGGCTAGCTTGGCTGGCTGGCTAGCTCGGCTGGCTTGGCTGGCTGGCTGGATGGCTGACTCGGCTGGCTGACTTGGCTGGCTGTCTTGGCTGGCTTGGCTGGCTGGCTGGCTTGGCTGGCTGGGCTGGCTGGCTGGCTGGCTGGGTGGATTGGCTGGCTTGCCTGGCTGGGTGGCTTGGTTGGCTTGGCTGGCTGGGTCCCTTGGCTGGCTTGGCTGGCTGGCTGGCTGGGCGGCTTGGCTGGCTTGGGTGGCTGGCTGGCTTGGCTGGCTGGCTGGCTGGGTTGCTTGGCTGGATTGACTGGCTGGGCAGCTTGGCTGGCTTGGGTGGCAGGGTGGCTAGCCTGGCTTGGCTGGCTGTGTGGCTTGGCTAGCTTCGCCGGCTGCCTGGCTTGGCTGGCTTTGCTGACTGGGTGGCTGGCTGGGTTGTTTGGCTTGCTTGGCTGGCTGGGTGGCTTGGCTCGTTTGGCTGGCTGGGCGGCTTGATTGGCTTGGCTGGCTGCCTGGCTTGGGTGGCTTGGCTGGCTCGCTGGCTTGGCTGGCTTGGCTGGCTTGGCTGGCTGGCTGGCTTGTCTGGCTGGGTGGCTTGGCTGGTTTGGCCGGCTTGGCTGGCTTGGCTGGCCGGGTGGCTTAGCCAGCTTGGCTGTTCGGGTGTCTTGGCTGGCTTGGTTGCTTGGGTGGCTTGACTGGCTGGCTGGATTGGCTGGCTTGTCTGGCTGACTGGCTTGGCTGGCTGGCTGAGCTGGCTGTGTGCCTTGGCTGGCTGGCTGGCTTGGCTAGCTTGGCTGACTTGGCTGGCTGGGTGTCTTGGCTGGCTTGGCCGGCTGGTTGTCTTGGCTGGCTTGGCTGGCCGGCCGGCTTGTCTGTCTTGGCTGGCTGACTGGCTTGTCTGGCTTGCCTGGCTGGCTGGCTTGGCTGGCTTGGCTGGCTGGCTTGGCTGCCTGGCTGGCTGGCTTGGCTGCCTGACTGGCTTGGCCGGCTTTGCAGGCTGACTTGGCTGGCTTGGCTGGTTGGCTATCTCTCCCAGGCTGCAGTGCAGTGGTGTGATCTTGGCTCACTGCAACCTCTGCCTCCCAGGTTCAAGCAATTCTCCTGCCTCAGCCTCCCAAGTAGCTGGGATTACAGGCCTGAGCAACCTCACCTGGCTGATTTTTGTACTTTTAGTAGAGATGGGGTTTCACCAGGTTTTGCACTCCAGTATGGGTGACATAGGGAGACTCTGTCTCAAAAAAAAAAAAAGAATTTATACATTTCCATACAGATTAACACACATACACTCATATTCACAAACACACAAGTACGATAAATGCAGGGGTACACACAAACCCCATCAGAAAAACACACTTCCATAAAACACAGGAATGCACGCTCACACAGAAACACGCATGGAAACACACATTGTCTTACAGACTCACAGACACACTCATCATCACATAAACAGGCACACACACACAGCCACACAAGCACACACCCACACCCACATCAACACACACACTCCCACACGGCACCCACGCGCTCATGCACACAGGTAGAACAGGCCTGCATTACCTGATAATGCAGTTAAATCAGACGTGATGCTGCCTGCCGAGGAGACCTGGAGGCTTCCCATGAATGGGCTTTCGGACGAGAGGTCTCTGGGTGCATTTGGTGACACCCCAGGCAGTGGGGGAGACGTCCAGGATGGAAGGCCAGCCACAGCCAGCCTTGCCCAAGGATGCCATGTCCATTTGCTTCAGTAGGATCTGCATCCTGTAAACCCTGGTTCCTGCCTCTCCAGGACACCCCACTGAGGTCAGCACACTCCCCAGGTTTAGAAGGGGTCTCTCAGTGAAATTTGGAGACACCCCAGGCAGAAGGGGGGACGCCACAGCCAGCTCTGCCGGCGGATGCCACGTCCATTTGCTTCAGTAGGATCTGCACCTTGGAAACCCAGGTTCCTGCCTCTCCAGGACACCCCACTGAGGTCAGCACACCCTCCAGGTTTACAAGCAGTCTCTGGGTACATTTGGTGACACCGCAGGCAGAGGGGGGATGCTAGAGCAATCTCTGCCCGCGGATGTCACGTCCATTTGCTTCAGTAGGATCTGCACCCTGTAAACCCTGGTTTCTGCCTCTCCAGGACACCCCACTGAGGTCATCACCCCCCACCCCCCACCCCCAGATTTGTCCAGCTTCGCTCTCTGAGGAGAGACCCAGAAAGACCACATTCGGTGGAATTCTGGCTACAACCTTTTGTGGCCAGCAAGAAGGATCACCAAGCTGTCCTGTTACCTTGCTGGAGCGGTCACTGGTTTCACGCTTGGCCCCCGTGCAGTGAGTGCCTGGGCCAGGCTTGATTCCTGGAGCTCCAGTGAAATTTGGGCTTGGAGCTCATGCCCGCACCATCCAGAAAGCAGAAGGCAGCCGGCCTGGGCTGTACGGTTCGTAGAATGAGAGAGAACACTGCTTGCCTTCATGTCTGTACCACAATAAATCTGCCAACTGCGGTCAAAGTCTCTGGATTCCTGCCCCTTCATTTTATTTTGTCTATTACAGAGCGGAAGGAGTGAGAAAGATTTTGCTTCCTATTTTGTTTTGCAAAGCGCTTCTAAGAAAAACAACCCGCGTTCTGAAAACGAGATTCTGAGTGTCCCCTGGGCGTGATGAAAACAAACTTTGGGAATCCAAGGGCCTGAGAGGCAGAGTGAATGTCATTCGCATTTCCCTGCGAATGACAAAGTCACTTTTTATTTATTATTATTATTATTATTATTATTATTATTATTATTATTACTGTAGATTCAGGGGATCCACGGGCAGCTTTGTGACCTGGGGATATTGTACGATGCTGAGGTTTGGGGTATGAATAATCCCGTCACCCAGGCACTGAGCATTGTACATTCCTGAGGTATATAATGTGTACTAAAAATAAAATGTATATTTATATATGCACTAATGATTCAACTTGATTCCTTGTAATTAAGAAAAACAAACCCCAAATTCTAGAGGAGTTCTAGAAATATGTAAGAAGAGAGGCCAGGCGCAGTGGCTCACGCCTGTAATCCCAGCATTTTGGGAGGCCGAGGCAGGTGGATCACCTGAGGTCAGGAGTTCGAGACCAGCCTGGCCAACATGGTGAAACCCCGTCTCTGCTAAAAATACAAAAATTAGCCAGGTGTGGTGGCGGGTGCCTGTAGTCCCAGCTACTTGGGAGGCTGAGGTAGAAGAATTGCTTGAATCCAGGAGGCAGAAGTTGTAGGGAGACTGCACTCCAGCCTGGGTCACAGAGCGAGACTCCATCTCAAAAAAATAAAAAGAGAGAGAGAGAAAAAAAACAAACAAGCAAGAAAATGCAACAGAAAAATCCGTGACCCAAAGATCTCTCCAGTTGCTGCCTTCTGCCTGAAATTCAAAGAATCTCAGGGTAACTTTTCAACCCTTGTACCCCCGCCCCTGCTTCCTGCTCTATTAGTCCTGAGGGTCTGTGGTGCCCCTTCATTCTGTCCAGGTGCAGGCAATGTTTAGCTCCCACCTATAAGCGAGAACATGTGGTGTTTGATTTTCTGTTCCTGGCGTTAATTCACTAAGCATAGTGCCCTTCAGCTTCATCCATGTGACTGCAAAGGGCATGATTTTATTCTTGTTCATGGCTGTGTAGTATTCCATGATGCGGAAGGACCACATTTGCTTTATCTAATTGAGAACATGTGGTATTTGATTTTCTGTTTCTGGCATCAATTCACTAAGCATAATGTCCTTCAGCTTTATCCATGTTGCTGCAAAGGGCATGATTTTATTCTTCTTCATGGCTATGTAGTATTCCATGATGTGGAAGGACCACATTTGCTTTATCTAGTGAAGAACATGTGGTATTTGATTTTCTGTTCCTCGTATTGAGTCACTAAGCATAATTCCCTTCAGCTGTGTCCATGTGGCTGCAAAGACATGATTTTATTCTTTTTCATGGCTGTGCAGTGTTCCATGGTGTAGAAGGGCCAAAATTGCTTTATCCAGTCAAGAACACATGGTATTTGATTTTCTGTTCTTGTGTTAATTCATTAAGCATAATGCCCTCCAGCTACATCCATGTGGCTGCAAAGGACATGATTTTATTCTTTTTCATGGCTGTGTAGTATTCGATGCTGTAGAAGAACCACTTTTGCTTTATCCATTACCCCACTGATGGGCAACTGGGTTGATTCCATGACTTTCCTATTGTAAGTCATGCTGTGATGAGCCTTACAGGGCCAGGCACTGTAATCCCAGCACTCTGGAGGGCTGAGGTGGGCAGATCACCTGAGGTCAGGAGTTCGAGACCAGCCTGATCAACATGGTGAAACCCTATCTCTACTAAAAATACAAAAATTAGCCAGGCATGGTGGCACATGTCTGTAATCCCAGCTGCTCAGGAGGCTGAGGCAGGAGAATCACTTGAACCCAGGAGGCAGAGGTTGCAGTGAGCCGAGATTGCTACTGCACTCCAGCATGGGCAATAGAGCGAGACTCCGTCTCAAAAAACAAAAAACAAAAAACAAACAAACAAAAAAAAAACAAGGAATTTTACCATGCATGTGTCTTTTTGGTAGAATGACTTCTTTTCCTTTGGGTAGATGCCCAGTCTTGGAATTGCTGGTGCAAATGGTGGAGCAGTTTAGATTCAGGAGGTACATGTACAGGTTTCTTACATGGGTACGATGTGTGATGCTGAGGTCTAGGGTATGAGTGATCCCATCACCCAGGTAGTGAGCATAATACCCCACAGTTGGTTTTTTCAACTCTTGTCCTTCTACATTCCTCTCTCCCCCTAACTAGACCCCAGTATCTGTTCCCTTCTCTGTGTCTACATATACGCAACATTTAGCTCCCACTTAAAAGTGAGAACACGCAGCATTCTGTTAATTTACTTAAGATAATGGCCTCCACACTGTTCACAATAGCAAAGATGTGGAACCAACCCAAATGCTCATCAGTGATACACTGGATAAAGAAAATGTAGCACATAGACACTGTTGGCTGGGCGCGATGGCTCACGCCTGTAATCCCAGCACCGAGGTGGGTGGATCACCTGAGGTCAGAAATTCAAGACCAGCCTGACCAGCATGGTGAAACCCCGTCTCTACTAAAAATACAAAAACTGGCCGGGCGTGGTGGTGCATGGCTGTAATCCCAGCTACTCGGGAGGCTGAAGCAGGAGAATTGCTCCAACCCAGGAGGCAGAGATTGCAGTGAGCCAAGATCGTGCCACTGCACTCCAGCCTGGGCAACAGAGTAAGACTTGGTCTCAAATAAACAAAACAAACAAACAAAGCACATAGACACTGTGGAATACTATACAGCCATGAAAAAGGATGAGTTCATGTCCTTTGCAGGGACATGGATGAAGCTGGAAATCCTCACGTTCAGCAAATTGACACAGGAACAGAAAACCAAACACTGCATGTTCTCATTCATAAGTGGGAAGTGAACAATGAGAACACATCGACCCAGAGAGGGGAACACCACACACTGGGGCCTGTTGCAGGGGTGTGGGACTGGGGGAGGGGCAACATTATGAGAAATACCTAATGTAGATGACGGGTTGATGGGTGCAGCAAACCACTATGGCACATGTATATCTATGTAACAACCCTGCATATTCTGCACATATACCCCAGAACTTAAAGTAGAATAGAAAAAATAAAAAAATAATAAAAATAATTTAAAAAGATAATGACCTCGAGCTACATCCGCGTTGCTGCAAAAAAACAAAAAAACATGATTTTGTTCCTTTTCAGGGTTGCGTAGTATTCCATGGTGTAGATGTACTGCCTTTTCTTTGAGGGTGGAGGGTGGGAGGAGGGAGAAGATCAGCAAAAATAACCTGTGGCTGGGTGTGACAGCTCACACCTGTGTTCTCAGCACTTTGGGAGGCCGAGGTGGGTGGATCACCTGAGGTCAGGAGTTTGAGATCAGCCTGGCCAACATGGCAAAACCCTATCTCTACTAAAAGTACAAAAATTAGCCGGGCATGGTGGTGCATGCCTGTAATCCCGGCTCCTCTGTAGGTTGAGGCAGGAGAATCCCTTGGACCCAGGAGGTGGACATTGCAGTGAGGCAAGATCACGCCACTGCCCTCCAGCCGGGCCACAGAGTGGGACTCCATCTCAAAAAATAATCATAAAAATAATAATAATAACCTGTTAGGCTTAGGACCTAGGTTCATTCCATTACAAAAAAAAAGAAAAAGAAAAAAAGAAAAAACTAACTTTTTAAAAGAAGGATCTCTCTGTTCAAAAACAAAACCAATGCCCTGTCAGGAAAGATGTTCTGTGTTTTTCTGGTAAAGCTGGAAGGAACCTACAAGAAGGTGTCACCCCATAAAATTAGTGGAGCAGCATTGCCTTTTGGGGTGAGGGCTGCTTCTGTTAGGCCACCAGGATGAGTGCCTTCCTGGGGAGTGTGGTTCATCCTACACCATCCAGGAAGCAATTCCTGCCCCCAAATCACCTGCCAGCTTCTGCCCTGTAAGTAAAATCCCCAGCAAGCAGGAAGCAGGGAGCTGCTTGCCTTGGAAGGCAGCTGAAGTCTCTGCCCACCACCCAGACTGTGTCCTCTGGGCAAGGCCAGGGCTTCCAGTTGGATGGTTTTCACATTAGCGGCTGCTGTTTAGAGTCATCAACATTGGCCAGGCGCGGTGGCTCACGCCTGTCATCGCAGCACTTTGGGAAGCCGAGGCGGGCGGATCACAAGGTCAGGGACCAGCCTGGCCAATATGGTGAAACCCTGTCTGAACTAAAAAAAAAATACAAAAATTAGCTTGGTGTGGCTGGGCATGGTGGCTCATCCCTGTAATCCCAGCACTTTGGGAGGCCGAGGTGGGCGGATCATGAGGTCAGGAGATCGAGATCATCCTGGCTAACACGGTGAAACCCCGTCTCTACTAAAAACACAAAAAATTAGCCAGGCACGGTGACAGGCGCCTGTAGTCCCAGCTACTCGTGAGGCTGAGGCAGGAGAATGGCGTTAACCTGGGAGGCGGGGTTTGCAGTGAGCCCAGATCGCGCCACTGCACTCCAGCCTGGGCGATATAGAGTGAGACTCTGTCTCAAAAAAAAAAAAAAAATTAGCCTGGTGTGGCTAATTACAGGTGGGCACCTGTAATCCCAGCTACTCAGGAGGCTGAGGCAGGAGAATTGCTTGGACCCTGGAGGCAGAGGTTGCAGTGAGCCGAGATCGCGCCATTGCACTCCAGCCTAGACAACAGAGCAAGATTCTGTTGCAAAAACAAACAAACAAACAAAAAGAATCATCCACATTGCCATGGCCCAATCTCTTCCCAGACTTGTCAAATCTTTACCACTGGACCTCCACGTTCTAGTTTCAAAGCTCTGCTGGCCACAGTGGCTCATGTCTGTAATCCCAGCACTTTGGGAGGCTGAGGTAGGAGGACTGCTTGAACCCAGGGGCGTGAATCCATCATAGGCAACATAGTGATAATAGTGTTAAATGAGAGCCCGTGTCCAGTAATTCCCCAAATATCTGAGAATTTTCTTTTCTCTAAGTCACAGTCATCCTGGTAGAAGGCTGTAGGTCCCTTTGGGGAAGACTGGGAAAAAGATTAACAATGTAAATTTTTGGCAATGTAGTAGCGTACTTCCCCAAGATCACCCAGCCTCCCCTTCACTTAAGGGGTTGTGGCCTGTGAACTGGCTCAAGTCTGGGAATTGATTGAGGGTTTTAGATCTGTGTTTCATTAATTTGAGTTAGTCTTTTATTCAGTTGACCTAGAATTCTTCATTTTTTAAAGAACAACTAAGACTTTGGTACAGCCCATTAGCTCTCCCTGTGGATACCATGGATTACACAATGCCGTGGGTTTCTGTGAGTCAAACCATTCTGACTGCTGCTTTGACACTGCTTTCCACTGTGGTCACCACACCCACCTCATCTTTGGTGATTAAGGACAGCCCATGTTCCCTGCCACCCCAGGATTCAATTATCCTCATTTTATTTAAAGATCCCAGTCCAGTGGCTGCAGTTCCTGCTGTTAACATTTTGCCTACTGAGAGCACAAGCTCAAAGCTCTTCCAGGATACTGGGCTGCTCTCACAATATTCTTTCTCACGATCGTTGTGAGAAGTATGTTCTGTAGACCCTCCAGTGTGAGTGAGCAGGTCTGACATAATAAATCCAGTCTCCCTGAGTTTTTGCGTACCTTCCTGTACACATAAACCAAGGAAGTTGTGGCATCTCAACTTTATGTACCTTAGGTAAACTCTGATTCTGTTTCAGCCAACCAACCAAGACACCAAACAAATAAGCAAACAGCCAACTAATCAACCAACAAGCAAGCAAGCAACAAACCAACCAAACAACCAAGCAAGGAAGCAAGCACCAACCAACCAAGCAAGCAACCAACCAAGTAAGCAACCAACCAAGTAACTGATCAAACCAACCCTTGGAGTCCTTTCTAAAGCTTTGACCTACAACCCTGAATCCAGAATCTCTGTTTAGTGGGCCAACATTAATAAATTTAGCTGAATACAACTTTATGTTACTTCCACCATGGTGCCACACACTTAATATCCATTCCCACATATATTCTCCAGATTTTTTTCTGTATAAATTGTGTGTGTGTGTGTGTGTGTGTAGAAAGAGAGCATCGACTGAAAAATCACACTATTTTATAAACTTAGAAAAGAGAGCTTTATTTCTTATAAAGGTTTGCAGCCTGCAAGGTGGCCCTTATGACAGGCTGGGAAGTGTGGCCTACAGCCAAGGCCAGAGGCAGGCATTTCCAGGGAGGGAAGGAGAGGACAGGAATTTGAGCTGAATGAGTTGGCTACATATACATACTCAATAGGATATCAGAGGAGCTATATCATTTTATGAGAATACTCATTAGAGAGGATGTAACAGATGCATATTCAATAAACATGCATGTTCATTCTGGGGTGGAGACTTGACATTTAAGTGTATTATAATTAGGCCCTACACATCAGAAAGTGAAGCAGGGACATGAAGGTACTCAGCCTCTGTAAAGGCACAGCCTCTAAAACTGGCCAGAACCAGTCCATGGAGGATGGTCTCTTATCAGGAGAAAGTTACTGAAATCAGTCCCTTGTCCAGTGAAAGCTGTCATTAAGGTTGGTGGGGCAGGAGATCAGTTACTCAGCCTCTGTAAACTGGGTGAGTTGTAACTGTTTTAATCTTGCTTCTGTCACAGCCAGTGCTTGCTTGGCTGCTAGAGAAAAATAAAAACCATGTGGTAGTTAGAATCTAGTTTATGCTTTAAGAGTAGGGTACAAGACTTAACCCTCGCCTGGCATGGCCCTAGGTCCTGTTTATAATTTGGGGTCTTATTGCCACAAAGAGTCTGTTCTGTCAGTCTCATGATCTCTATTTTAACATTAATGCTGTTCAGTCGTTGGGTCTAAACCATAAGAGGGAATGAGGTACAGGGAGGTATGTCTGACCTCCTGTCCTGTCATGGCCAAGAACTGAATTTTAAGATTTATTTGAGGTTCCGTTGGCCAAAAGGGGGTCTTCTAAGTCGGGTGGGGGACTTAGGATTTTATTTTTAGTTCTCAAGGGAGATAAAATAATTTAATCCATTGGCCCCTGTGACTGTGGGACTAACATGGCTATGATCTGTCGGACAGACTTCAGGCTGGCACCCAGGCAAAATTCTATGCTGTAGTAAATGCATCATGCACATTTGTAACAACACATACATAACAATGTCACAAAATACTTTCATGGTGACCCCTAGAGTAGTGTTTTATTGAATAGCTGATGATATAAACTGGCTCATTTGGTGCCAAGACTGACCATCACCACCATACCAAGGTCATCACTGATCAGAGGCCTAACCCAAGGAGGGGGTCATGTGCAGGCCCAGCGGTGGGGAGGAAAGATGCCGCAGAGGAGACGGATGTCCACAGAGGCCCCTGAGCGGATACCATGCTCACTAAGTGGTAACTATAGACTCAACATAGGCTGTAAGCTCTCCCCCTGTGCAAATGGGACCCCATCCACTTGAGAGTCAAGGGTCTGTTTGGGTGGCAGGGATAGCCACTTCTGAAGGTAGAAAGGAAAATAAGCCACCAAATTGGTACCTTTCTGTGAAATGGACATCGTGCTCAGAATCTCCATTTTCCCCACAACCTGGAGGAATAAGTACTGTCATCTGCATTTTATAGCTGAGGAATCTGACTGAACAAAATTGAATTACTCACCTAAGCAATTAGCAATTAACCAAGTCTTTCTGACTCAGAAACCCAGCTGTTGCCTGTTCATATCCAGCCCCTGTATTGGTGTCAAGATCTGGCCTGTTCTCAATGCAGCAAGATCCAGGCAGATCACACTGGACTCCCAGCACTGAATCTGGCTCAAGGGGACATCAAATTTGACTGGGTCATGGGGCTCAGGAGCATCACTCTCAAAAATAGCAGTACAGGAAGAGGCGATGGCCCTAAACAGCATTTGCAGGCAGATCCCATGTTAATCGTAAGGGTCAGGACTCTCTCACTTCTCTGTCTCTCTCTCTGTCTCTCTCTCTGTCTCTCCTCTAGGGCTGACCCCACATTGGACACCACTGCTTCCATGTCCATGACACACCACAGCTGCCTTTTCTTCTGCCTGCTTATGGGAAAGTCCCCTCCTCTCCTCCGTTTTCTTCTCTTCCTGCCCTATCACACCGTGCACTTCTCCCTTTCCTTAAAGAACCACCATCAACTTTAGGAGGAGGGAAAGGGGTGGCTCTGACAGGAAAAGCCAGAATCCCCTCTAGCCAACAGAGAGAGAGGAATGGCAGCATGTTTTCTCCCCCAATCCAAGGCACTGGGTCTTGGCTGAGTTGCAGGTTCCAAGCTGCTCTCCTGCTGTGTCGGTGAGTTCTGGTCAACCTGCAACCTCCCGATGTGGCCACTGCAGTTCATCGAGTCTTCAGGGACTCCCCATGGCCTAGAGTACTTTGCCTTGCTTACACGGGAGAGGAGAATGGATTTATAGAGAACATCATCTAAATCCAACTTGACCATTGTGTGGCCACACTTGCTAGATGGCTATAGTCTAAATCTAGCATTGTAGAAAGACGGGGGAGCTTGGAGCTGCACAAACCCAGGTCTGGAACTGGCTCCTTACCTTGGAAGGTGAATGATCCTGGCAGGACTTAGCCTCCCTGGGCCTCAGTTTCTTTATCTGTTTCATGGGAATGAGGATCTCTGCTGGTTGGTTGGGTGATGCGGGGGCTGTGTGAAAACAGCTTGTCAATACAAGCCAAAATAGAAATATTTCTCCACAGAGTATGAAGGTCAAATGAGAGAATACAGTTAAATTAAATGGAAAATTAAAATGGCAAAAAAGGCAAAGCTGTATTGAAAGTTCCGAGCTTCTCTATAAGGAGCTTTTTGACTATGTAAGAATCCTGTACTCGTTCCCCCTAAATACAAAAAAAAAAAAAAAAAAAAAAAAAGTTGAAGGAGGCAGAAGGGAGAGTGATGCACGATGGGCGAGGACTTCACCTGCTGTTGCTGGCTTTGAGGATAGAGAAAGAAGGCCACAAACCTAGAAGGTGGAGCCCCTAGAAGCTAGAAAAGGCAGGGAGCCGATTCATCCCTTAAGCCTCCAGAAGGGACATAGCCCCGCTAGCACCTTGATTTTAGCCCAGTGAGATCCTCTTAGGAATTTTGGCAACCAGAACTATAAGACAGAAATGGAAGCCACTGAGTCTGTAGCTGTTTGTTGCAGCAGCAATAGAAAACTAATGCAGAGCCCAAGAAATCACTGGTGATGAGATGGGGAAAGTGGGCTCAGGAGGTCTGGATCTGTGATGAGATGGGGGAAGTGGGCTCAGGAGGTCTGGATCTGAGGTGCGGATCTGGAGTGGAAGGGGAATTCATTTGTTCATTGTCTATCCTTTTGCATTGATTGAGTTGTTTCTATACATATGTGTGAATTTTCACAATAACAGTTTTTTCCAAAATAAAATAAAAGAAAAAAAGGGGCTTTTTGCAACCCAAAATCCTATCTATGTCTGAGTCCACTTGTATTGAATGAGTCTTTCTGCTAACATCCTTATATTTGGGTGACAATCTGAATGTCAGTGACCAATCAGAGCAGAGGCAAACCTTGGAGTGGGCAGGGCATCCTGAGGGCCCTGATTCCTGCCATGAGTCATAACCCTTTAGGTGCCAGACCACGGGGAGGTCCAGGGGTTGCAGGGGAGGGCTGTGCATCTGCAATGACTCTCAGGGGGCTCCTGGTGGTGGCAATTGGTGAATCTGCACAGTGGTGTTTCAATATTGTCACAACCCTGCTGTCTCTCATGCTCTCAAAAAGCATTTCTCTTACCTGTGACAGACTTCCTATACCTAACAGCTTGCAAAAGTGTTCCAGGTTAATGAGAATAATCTCTCGGAGCCATACCTCCCTGCTTGGGGTCTCAGTTTCCCCAACTGTCTCCAGACAAGTTAGGCTAGAAGGCCCCTGAGCCTCAGCCCCTCTATACCCCTCCTGTCACCCAGACCTGATCTGGGTCTTGCACCCTGGGTGCAGCATGACAGGGGTGGGCAGGGGCTGGCTCTGGGCCAGAGGACCCTTTCTGATGGACTTCAGCTGTTGGCCTTGCAGGGGAGACAGATCAACCTCACAAGAGTCATATGGTGAGTAGCGGTGGGCAAATCCATCCCCCTCGTCTTAGATTTATGGGGAGACAGACAAAGAGGAGACACTCCAGAAGACCTGCAGGTGGGAGTACCAGGTTGAAACCAAGGACACCTTCCTGGAGGAGCTGCTGCTTGAGCCAGCTCTGAGAACAGGTGGGGACAGGACTGGGGAGGAGGAGGGGGTCCCCTATGAGCAAAGACTGGCCACCACCCCATCTAACACCCCCACAGGGCCCCTGTGGCATCCCTGTCCCGTCCCTGTCACCACCCAGTTTTTCCCTCTGGACCCAGGAATTCAAAGTAAGCAAGGAGGTCCGCTGCTCCAGTTGGCTGCAAATAATTACAACCTTGAGCCCAAGCAGCACTTTGGGTCCTGGTTTGGGACCATGAAGCGGCTCGGTGAGACTGAGAGGTAAGGCCAGGGCAGGAATTGGGACAGTAGGATTGAACTCTCCCTGGGGGCCAGCCTCAGAAAGCCTGTGGCCATAGCCTCTTGGCCAACATCAGATCCTGTGGTCTGGCAATGCCTGGGGTACCCAGACCTCACTCTGGACAGGCCCTGGGAGGGGGCCCTGGTGAGATTCCTGGCAGCCTCACAGCCACTCTTCTGTCTGTAGCTACAACCTGTCATGCCAGCTGGAGGCTCCATCCCAGTTGGCTGGGAGCACAAAGGCCAGGAAGATAGACATCACCCACCACAGGGGCCAGCCAGGGCCTGAGCCAGGGCGGGCAGAGGTTGGCTGCCTTGGGATATGGGTGGGCTCAGGGAGTCAGACAGCAAGGGACTAGCCTCCCATCCTACTGCTGACCAGACCTGTGACTGGGGAGAGTCACCTTACTTCTCTGGGCCTCAGTTTCCCCCTCTGTGGAGTGATGCTAAATGATCTCCCTGGAGACGGGGATCAATAGGGCACTGGTGATTGACCAGGCACTCAGCACATGCCTGGAGCACACAGTGCAGGACTGTGGTGGGGAGGTGGCCTGAGATCCTGGGGAGTCACCCATGTATGCCTGCCCTTCCGACCAGCCACCAGGCCCTCAGGGCAGAGCCCACTACCAGCAGCAGCTCACACCCCCAGACCAGCTCAGAGGCGGCCCCTACCTCAGCAGCAGGGACATCACGGACACTTTAAGCTGGTACTAGGGTGGCTTCTCCAGCTCCCACGTGGAGAGGGGTCCCAGCTGAGTCCCACTCACGTGGAGTCTCATGCCCATGAAAGTGCCATTCACCACTGGCCAGGCTCATGAGGCCGCATGAGAGGGGGGTCACTGGGGAGGAGATATCGGGGGAACAGAGAGGATGATTGAATTTCTGTATAATAGGCAGTGCAAGTGTTTACCGTTTGGGAGGGGAAAGGTTTGTTATTATTAGCAATGCTACACTTGAATATTATACTAAAATCCAGTCTCTCTATAACCTGGGAGTTGCTCTTCTGTTCTTTCTTTTCCTGTCTTAATTAAAATGAGATGCAGACTCTCACGGTCCACAGTCAATTAAGAAATCTTGCACAGCCATCAGGTTATGTCTTGGAGAGCAGAGTTTCAGTACCATCAGCCTGGCAAGGAGCTGGGCCTGCTCCTCAGAGCTCCCGGGACTGCGAGATTTGGCATGTTCACAGGGCACCGTCACAGCCTCTGAAACATGCTGTCTTTAAAGACTTTTGCAGTGGCTCACTCACTCACAGTGGGACGCGGTGGCTCACTCCTGTAATCCCAGCACTTTGGGAGGCAGAAGCGGGTGGCTCACTTGAGGTCAGGAGTTACAGACCAACATGGCCAACATGGCAAAACCCCATCTCTACTAAAAATACAAAAAATTAGCCAGGTGTGGTGTCAGGTGCCTGTAATTCCAGCTACTCAGGAGGCTGAGGTAGGAGAATTGCTTGAACCCAGGAGGCGGAGGTTGCAATGAGCAGAGATCACACCACTGCACTCCAGTCTGGGCAACAAGAGCAAAACTTCATCTCAAAAAAAAAAAACAAAAAAACAAAAACACAAAGACATTTGCAAGGACCATGTCCTCACCCAGAATGGTGCCTGCCTTTCTACAGTTTTTCAGGAAGAGGAAACATTTTCTGCTTCTCTCACTGAGGTTTTTTTTAACCACCCATTAGGAACCTATAGATTTCAGGATCGAACACTGGGATTCCCTCAGCACTAAAGGAGGAAAATTGCAAACAGAGCTGGAAGTGCAATGTGGAAAGGTCAGGCTGAGGAAGGTTCTTAGCCAGTAGACCAAGGGCAGGAAGGACACTGCCTCCTCAGTCTCCCACTAGGGAACTTGTGATTCTTGTCCCCTGATGTCAGAATTCCTTGTCATGTTTGTTTTGTCTCCAAGGAAAGGGTTTGAATTTCAGAATTTAAGGCTAGAGTGGGCCTCGTGCAGTTAACATTAACCCTCTCTCTCCTTCGCTGGCCGAGGTGAGGTCCAGGACCATGTAGTTCTGACATCCACTCTCTCGGGGGATCACCAGTTCACCCATCTCAGCCGGCAAGCTGGGCCCTAGTTTGGCGACAGGCATCTTCCACCCACCTGGGAGGCAGGGTTCAACACTCTGCCTCTGACCTTGTTTCCTTCTTCTGCCACCTGCTTAGGCAACCAGAAGGGGTTGTCCAGCCAGCACCTGGGCTTCAGCGCTCCTCAAGCAGGTGGAGGAAGTTTCAGGCACCTGGCTCCTCAGGTGTCTGCCATCCAGGTGCTCTTCAGGCTTGCCCAGCAGAGCTCTCTTGATCCAGCTAGAACTGGCCAGAACTGACTCACTCCGGAATGTGTAGACTTTGGCATCAGGGGCTGCTTTAATTTGCACAATTTCCAAATACCTCTTTTTTTCTTCTTTTTCTGATGAGTCATCTCCCTAGACTTGCATTTTAAAGAGATAGATAGTTATCAGGTTCCAGAGAAGACGTGGTAGAACATTTATATCTCAAAGACACAGAGCTGAGACTTCAGGTTTAGATATTATAATTTGCCTAAACCAAAAAGGAAGGTGTAGGTAAAGTTCTAGTCAAGACAGGATGGCCAGGAAAAACACCTTAACCCAAGGGATGGCTTGCTTTGCTGATTTAAGCCAATGGCTTCTTTATCATAAGACTTCTCAGTGATTTAGTCCTCCCTCTCTTCCAGTGCACAGAGACATACCCCTCCTTACAAATTAAAAATGTTCTTTAGAGATGGAAATTTATTTTACAAAAATGTTTCAAAATAACCAGATGAAAATCATCCTTATGCCAGAAAGACTTTATTTTTTTATTACTAGAAATGAAACGGTAAGTATTTGTTGTATTGACATACTTAGGCTTAGACCTATGTTTAACAAGAAAGCCTAATAATAGCACTGTGGTTAGACTCTAGCCTATTTTTCCAAACCATCATTTTATTATTAAGGAAACAAAGGATCAAATACCTTTCATTCATCTGATATGATCCTTTAAAACACATTCCACCAATAAGTCCTATTTGGAACAGCTGAAAATCTTTTAATAAAACTTTTTAAAGATGAGCTCATGGCTTAGTGTAAATTTCACAAGCTTAATTAGGTCAAGTGGAAGGAACTCAGGTGAGTAGTTGCCCAATCAGAGCCCATTATTTGTAAGTCATCAGCCCCCTCCATGACCTTAAAACTCCACTCTGACCTAATTATTGCAAACCTATACACAACAAAGTGAAAGGATTAATTTTCATTCATCAACCTCTCAATCCCAGATTTTCAAAGAAAAAACCTGTGTAAGGAATACTTACCAAAACCAGACAGGAAAATTAGAGCCTGCATACTTAAGAGTCAAATTTGTTCCACTACAGCCAGGTCACATACAGTTACATCATTTGGTTCTTCATACACTCTAGAACTGACCAGGACAGAGTTTAGCATAGAAAAACTGTAAGAAATAGGTTCTGAAACATAGAAATTGCAAAGTTCAAAAGGCTATGAAAAAAACTAATGTAAATGAGACTTCCCTCCCTTTGTTTTAAATAAATAGACCCATCAGAGAAATGCAAATCAAAACCACAATGAGATACCATCTCACACCAGTTAGAATGGCGATCATTAATAAGTCAGGAAACAACAGGTGCTGCCGAGGATGTGGAGAAATAGGAACACTTTCACACTGTTGGTGGGACTGTAAACTAGTTCAACCATTGTGGAAGACAGTGTGGCCATTCCTCAGGGATCTAGAACTAGAAATACCATTTGACCCAGCCATCCCACTACTGGGTATATACCCAAAGGATTATAAATCATGCTGCTATAAAGACACATGCACACGTATGTTTATTGTGGCACTACTCACAATAGCAAAGACTTGGAACAAACCCAAATGTCCAAAAACGATAGACTGGATTAAGAAAATGTGGCACATATACACCATGGAATACTATGCAGCCATAAAAAATGATGAGTTCATATCCTTTGTAGGGACATGGATGAAGCTGGAAACCATCATTCTTAGCAAACTATCACAAGGACAAAAAACCAAACACCGCATGTTCTCACTCATAGATGGGAATTGAACAATGAGAACACTTGGACACAGGAAGGGGAACATCACACACCAGGGCCTGTTGTGGGGTGGGGGGAGGGGGGAGGGATAGCATTAGGAGATATGCCTAATATAAATGATGAGTTAATGGGTGCAGCACACCAACATGGCACATGTATTCACATGCAACAAACCTGCACATTGTGCATGTGTACCCTAGAATTCAAAGTATAATAAAAAAATAAAAAAAGAAATAGATGTTCTGTAAAAATATACACAATTTTTACAGACATACATTTATAAGTTGTTTTTATCTTAAAAATTGGGGATATTTCATATTTATAACTAATTATTGAGCCTTAAGTTTTCTTGGCCATTTCTAGGCTAATAAACTAAGAATCATGTAAACTAAGCCAAAGTAGAATAGACATAAAAGTCCTGAACACTTCAACTTCCTATTCTTCAAGAAGTATACTTGGCAAATCTCATTTGAGAGAGGAAAAGCTTTCCTCCACCCTCTGTTTTACAGCGCTGAGGCTTCTCATCACATTTCTATGGCTTGTAGCTTAATCCATGTTACATGGTCACTGGCATTATTAGTGCTTCTCTTTTAACACTGTAGGAATTAATCAATTTGGTGGTGTATTTAATTAATTCTATCACTAGAGGATTGTAAAATTACATATATGAATACCTCACTTTAGAGGCCACTTCATTTTTTTCCAAGGGGATATTTGACTATATTTCACTTGTGTCTTAATGATTTTATAATTTAAACCCTAAATTATAAATCTAGAATTTAGAAAGTATATTGCCTCACTGGATTACATTTTTGGAAATATTATTTTATATGTGCACAAATATTACAAAATCACTGTAGACACCTGAAAACTATATTATCTTTTAAAGGCAATATTCTAACATTAAACTGCTATAACAAAATTGTTTGGTGCATTTTTTCTAGTACATTTTGTATATAATACATGTTTAACCTTTTTTTATCCAGCAAATAACTTTTGAGTATCCACTAAGTGCTAGGTTCTGCATTAGTAACTGAATTTAAACAGTGAAATAACAGACATGGTCTCAGACAATAAAAATTAACATTAGGTCACCTATTTATATATTTTTAAATGGTAATTATGAAAACTTTTTGAGATTTTTAACTAGATAACATTATAATAACACACTTGATGTTGTTAATATTTGCCAGTGAGCAAAAAAGAAAATAAAAAG
Source organism: Pan paniscus (assembly GCF_029289425.2). Lineage (NCBI taxonomy): Eukaryota > Metazoa > Chordata > Mammalia > Primates > Hominidae > Pan > Pan paniscus. Next base: position 36,184,481 of record NC_073267.2, on the reverse strand, counting down.
ATGGTTTTATTCAATATACACTTTAAAATTGCAGGAAATAGTCAAGTTTCTCTGCTTTGCAGTTGAATGTCTATGTGTTTTTCTCTGCAACTTGGCTTTTGTGGAGTGAGAGAAACAATTATTCTTCCAGCCCAATGAAGGCAGAAGAGTAACAATAAATCTAATATTTTAAATGCTTATCAAAAGATAGTAAACATATTATTTCAGAATACTGAGATCAATAAGTTGACCTAGAAAAAAAGCCAAACTGACAGTATTACTGAATAAGGAAAGGCCCAAAGAGACAAAATACTTATTATTTTGTAACCTCGGTATGACACAACTTACCCTAACTATAAAGACCCTAAATTACCAAGATGGGTGCTTATAATATGGAGAGTAAAAAAAGTCATTTCACTTTTAGCTTTTTTATTTCTCTCAGAATAAAAAGTGTGTAAGGAGTTGATAAAGAAGTTGATACTATAAGTTAGTACTACAATGACAGCACTTTTCAAGAAAAGACTTTTCTCTCTTACAAATATCATGTTAGCAGTATTTGTTTTCTCCAGAAATAATGAGGAAATAAAAACATAAGTATGTGGGTAATTAGTGTAGTTTCTTAAAGAAATGAGTTAGGCAACAGGCTAATAATGTATACTTCCCTGGCTTTTGAATGCCAACAATCATATTCTTTATAAGGCACAGAGAAGATTTTTCTAAAGAACAAGTATGTGAACCTGAAAAGTAATCACCACTTGGTAGTGACAATATGGATAGGGTGAAGGGCGCCATCAAGAAGCAATGAAAAGGTACATTTGCAGTTAAATTTGAAAACCATGATGTTTAATACACATAGTAATAAAGAATACTTTCTCCTGTTTCAAAATTATTTTAGAATTTAAGATAGAAGCTAAAATACCTAGGGATAATGATATGACTATTGAAAATTAAAAATTAAAGGACATTTTGAGTATTAGAAGTTAAGAATGAGAACTTATTACCCAATGAACAGGGGATAATTCATTATGCTCCATATCCATTGAATTAAAAGACAGGCCCATTACCTGGATAATTTGAAAGTTTAATTTTATTTAAAAGTCTTGTTTCATTCATCAAGCTAAAGGATTAGCTCCCAGAAATATTCTAGGATTGCATATCCCCAACTCTGTAGGAAGTATAGAAAGAATGTTATAAGGGCCACCATCTAAACATTATTATGTAAATAATTTAGTACCATTCCATTTGCCTTTGTAGATTTAAAAATGTAAATGGCTTTCTCATATTAGGAAACATCATTTTTCAAAACCCAGATAAACATAGTATATTGCAAGAGAATAATTATTTTCTTTATTAAAAAAGAAATACTGGATGCTAAGTCCAAAAGACATAAATTATTTTATACTAATAACTACCAACATTTTATTCATTAAAATATAAAGGTCAAAGATTTTAAAATGACCTTTAAATGATTAATAACATGTTGATCTTTTTCTTCTTTCTGTAAACCTTTTTGAGTCTTAAAAATACTAAACTATACAAGCAATATTAAATAGTATATAAACTTGGATTAAAATATTCAAATTTACTAGAATGTGGACATTGGAAAGAATGAAAATAAACAGAAGCATAAAGCAGCAGATATAAAATTAAGAAAGCAACTAAGAGTGTTTAAAGTAAATATTCATCTGTAGTCTAATGTCTACCATAAACAATGACTCTTCTCAGTAAAACACAAATCGTTCATGAAGGGAAAAAGCATGTTGTATTAGAGAATATTCAACACAACTTTTTTAGTACTAACTTGTGCCTGGAGTATTATTGGTCTTTCTATTATGAACTTATGCACTTGATAATTTTTTTCATAAAGATTGTATGTACAACTCCATTCAAAAGCAGTTTTTGGTGGGTTTTTTTTTTTTTTTTGAGACAGAGTTTTGCTCTTTTCACCCAGGCTGGAGTGCAATGGTGTGAACTTGGCTCACAGCAACCTAGCAACCTTTGCCTCCCAGGTTCAGGTGATTCTCTTGCCTCAGCCTCCTGAGTGGTTAGGACTACAAGCATGTACCACCATGCCTGGCTAATTTTGTGTTTTCAGTAGAGACATGGTTTTGCCATGTTGACCAGGCTGGTCTTGAACTCCTGACCTGAGGTAATCCGCCCACCTTGGCCTCCCAAAGTGCTGGGTATGGGCAAGAGCCACCATACCCGGCCTCAAAAGCAGTTTTTAAAAGCAAACACAATATAACACCAAAGTTGAAAAATCCATGCTCACCCAAGGATGCCAGGTTTAATAAATTATTTATAGAACACTGCATCAAAAATAAGACAATAAACCAAAATATACCATTAAAGATGTATCCACTCCTACAACTAGAGATAATTAATCTACCTGGTAGCAAACGATACTTCAATCAGTTTCAGCATGTCTGAAATCTTTAAGGACAAAAGTGATAAAACATGACTTCATTCTTCATTAGACTCTTAGAACACTTGAAGGAAAAGAATTTCTGAAGCACAGAGGTAAAGAGGTGTAATCTTTCAAAAAGATATTCAGTGTTCAAAATCCAAGAGTGCAATATCAGGCTGGGTGCGGTGGCTTATGCCTGTAATCCCAGTGCTTTGGGAGACCATGGTGGGTGGATCACCTGAGGTCAGGAGTTCGAGACCAGCCTGGACAACAGGGTGAAACTCTGACTGTACTAAAAATACAAAAATTAGCCAGGCATGGTGGTGTGCACCTGTAGTCCTAGCTACTTGGGGGGCTGAGACAGGGGAATCGCTTGAACCTGGGAGGTGGAGGTTGCAGTGAATCGAGATCATGCCACCTCACTCCAGCATCAGTAACAGAATGAGATTCCATCTCAAAAAAAAAAAAAAGAGTGTAATATCATATCGGTATACACAGATAATATACTGAATGAAACAAATAGAATAATTTGAAGAGGTATCTTGATGAACAAGGAGTCATTAGAAAGGTTGTATTCATGTCTTTGAAGGAACTTTGCAATGTGAGAAATTAATACTTTGACTACTATACTAAAAGTTTATTGCTAACATGTATTGAGTTATTAACGTGTGTTAGGCAGAGTACCATATAATTTGCAAGTGTTATCTCATTTATTGTAGGTAAAATGTAATTTCGAACTCTGGGAGTATAAACGAATTAGATAGAATAAAATTCTATTTAAATTGCTATCAGTAAATCGGTATCTAGGAACAGGGTGATACAGTGCCCAAGTTTTCTATTCTTACTAAATGTTGTGTTTCATTTTCAATGTTTTCTTGGATATTGCTCTTTTTTGGCGACTTCGATTTTTTTTATTTTAGAAAACTAATAAATTGACTCTTCTTGGTACTGACTCTTGGGTTTTATAGAAGAAAAAGTAATTAAATTCTGTACATTTACCTTTACCTCATTTTTTCTCTTTTAAATTTACTTTGACATATAATAAATGTACATGTTATGGGGTACAGAGTGATATTTTGATATATTTATGCAATGCATAAAGATCAAGTCACAGTCATTATCATATCCATTACCTAAATCATGTATTATTTCTTTGCAGTGAGAATATTCAAAATCTTTTATTTTAGTTAGTTGAAAACACACAATAAATTCCCGTTAACTACAGTCACCCAACAGTGCTGTAGAGAACTAGAACTTCTTCCTTCTCTCCAGCTGTAATTTTGTATGTATTAACCACATTTTTCTTATACTCTTCTTTCTCCTACTCTTTCCAGGATATGGTAACCAAAACTCTACTATCTACTTCTACGAGATTAAAAATTTTAGCTTCCGTACATAAGTGAGAACACGTAGTTATGTGGTGTTTATGTTTCTATGCCAGGCTTATTTCACCTAACATAATGCCCTCCACTTGCATTCTTGTTGCCACAAATAACAGGATTTTGTTCTTTATTATGACTAAATAATATTCCATTATATATGTATGTCACATTTCTTTATCCATTCATCTGTTGATGGACACTTTTGTTGATTCCATATCTTGGCTATTGTGAATAGTGTTGTAATAAACATGCAGGTGCAGGTAACTCTTTGATATACTGATTTTCTTTCCTTTGGATATATACTGAAAACCATATGATCAAATTAATAAACACAATAAAAGCATTTGGCAAAATTAAATATTCTTACATGACAAAAAACCTCTTAACAATTTAGTATAGAAAATATATGCCTTAACACAGAAGGACATAAAGGACAAATCTACAGCTAAGATCATACTGAGTGTGGAAAAGGTGAAAGATTTTACCGTGAACAAGAAAAAGATTTTACTGTAACAAGAAAAGGATGCCTATTTTCACCAATCCTATTTCACATAGTGAAAGTCTTAGCCAGGACAATTAGGTGAGAGAAAGAAATAAAGGATATCTGAATTGGAAAGGAGACAGTCAAATTGTCCTTGTTTAAAGACAATGTGATCTTATACACGGAAAAAAATAAGATGCTACCAAAACTTCTTAGGCTGATACATGAAATTAATAAAGTTGCAGGATATAAATCAACATACAAACATCAGTAGCATTTCTATATATTGATAGTAAACTAGCTGAAACAAGAAATTAAGAAAGCAATTCCTTTTACAATAGCTACAAAAATGTACTTAGAAATAAATTTAACCAAGGAAGTAAAAGATTTCTACAACAAAAATGACAAATATTAATGAAAGAAATTAAAGAAAACACAAAAAAGGAAAGACATCCACGTTTATAGATTGAAATAACTAATATTCTTAAAATGACCCACTATCCTATGTGATTTACAAATTCAGTACAATCACTAGCTTGTATTTTTAAAAGCACCTTTGCTGCATATTCTTAAGATATTCAATGACAATGCCTGGATTTAAGTTTGAGATATTATTATATCTATTTTACATTGGGCACAATATAATGTTATCAGAGGTAATGGTTTTGATTGGTCCTAGGTCATACAGTAATATATACATTGTGATTTATAGACGTTATCTTTTAATACTCAGGCATTTAGAAAGTTCATTTAGACAAAGTTATAAAAACTTGCCTTCCTTTCTGCCTATATCACCTAAAAATCCTAATTTAAGAGGTAATAACATTTTTTATTTGATATACAATTTATCAACACAATAAAAATCTAACAATTATCATGTGCAGAGTGTGAAAATCTCATCAGATTAAGGAACGCAAAGACATCTTTTTCATATTTCGAATGTAAAACTCTTTTGGAAACTTATTTTTAGAAACAGTTAAAAACATTTTTTCATTAGTTTTTCATGTAAAATTGTGACAACCAGCATGAAATAACTGTCATCACAGAAGCATGGTATATTTGATTCCAAAACATATTCTTTGTAAGTTTTAATATATTTATGTATTATTTATACTTAGATTGTAACCCATAATGTAGATATTATTTTTCCTTCAACTCTTAAGAATATTCTTAAATAATAAAATTAAAATGAATTATAATTTTTGTTGGTTGGGAAAAAGAATAGACACACACGTGACAGTGCATCACTTCACCTCATCATTTCATCTCATCATTTCATCTCATTTCATCATTTCATCTCATCATTTCATCTCATTTTATCTCATCTCATCATATCATCTCATCATTTCATCAAATCTCATCTCATTTCCATTTCATTTTCATTATTTCATTTCACTATTTCATTTAATTTCATCTAATTTCATTTATTTCATTATGTCACTTCATATCATCTCATTTCATCTCATTTTTCATATCATTTTTCATCTCATCATTTCATCTCAATTCATTTCATCTCATCATTTCATCTCCTCATCTCATCATTTCCTCCTTTCATTTCAACATTTCATCTCATCATTTCTTCTCATCTCATTTCAATTTCATTTCATTATTTCATTTCATCTCATTTCATTATTTCACCTAATTTCATTATTTCATCTCATCTCAATTCATCTCATTTCATCTCATCATTTCATCTCATCATTTTTCATCTCATCATTTTTCATCTCATTTAATCTCATTTCATTTTGTCTCATCATTTCAGCTCATCATTTCATCTCACCACATCTCTTCATTTCATCATTTCAACATTTCATCGTTTCATCTCATCTCATCTTTCAATTTCATTTCAATATCATTTCATCTCATTTCATTATTTCATTATTTCATTTCATCTCATTTCAATTCATCTCATCATTTCATCTCATCATTTTTATCTCATCATTTTTCATCTCATCATTTCATCTCATCATCTCATCTCATCATTTCATCTCATTTCTTCTCATCATTTCATCTCATCAGTTTAACTCATTTCGTCTCATCTCAATTTCATTATTTCATTTCATTTCACTTTATTTCATTTAATCTCGTCTCATCATTTCATCTCATCTTACCTCATTTCATCTCATCATTTCTTCTCATCTCATCTCATCATTTCATCATTTCATCTCATTTCATCTCATCTCACCTCATCTCATTTCATCTCATCTCATCATTTCATCTCATCCTTTCATCTCATCATTTCATCTCGTTTCATCTCATCTCACCTCAGCATTTCATCATTTCATCTCATCATTTCTTATTTCATCTCATTTCATTACATCTCATCATTACATCTCAACTCATCTCATCATTTCATCATTTCATCTCATCATTACATCTCATCATTCATCTCATTTCATCTCATCTCATCATTTCCATTTCATTTCCATTTCATTATTTCATCATTTAATTTCATCATCTCATTTAATTTCATCTCATTTCATTATTTCATTTCATTTTTTCATTTCATTATGTCATTTCATTTCATCTCATTACATTTCATCTAATTTCATCTCATCATTTCATTTCATCTCATTTCATCTCATCTTTTCATCTCATCATTTCATCTCATCTCATCAACTCATTTCATCTTATCATTTCATCATTTTATCTCATCATTTCATCTCACCTCGTATCTTCTCATCTCATTTCAATTTCATTATTTCATTTCATTATTTCATGTCATGTCATCTCATCATTTCATCTCATCACATCTCATCATTTCATCATTTTATTTCATCATTTCATCTTATCATTTCATCTCATCTCATTTCAATTTTATTTCAATTTCATTTTATTTCATTATTTCATATCATTTCATCTCATTATTTCATTATTTCATTTCATTTCATCAGTTCATCTCATCATTTCATCTCATAATTTCATCTCATCATTTCAGCTCATCATCTCCTCTTATCTCATTTCATCTCATCATTCATCTCATCATTTCATATCATCATTTCATATCATTTTATCTCACCATTGCATCTCATCTTATCATTTCATCTCATTTCATCATTACATCTTACTTCATCTCATTTTATGTCATTTCATGTCATCATTTCATCACATCTCATCTCATCTTTTCAACTCATCATTTCATCTCATTTCATCTCATCATTTCAACTCATTGCATCTCATCTCATCATTTCCATTTCATTATTCCATTTCATCATTTCATTTCATTATTTCATTTCATTATGTCATTTCATCTCATCACATTTCATCTCATCTCATTTCATCTCATCTCATCATTTCATCTCATTTCATCTCATTATTTCATCTGATTTCATGTCATCATATCATGTCATCATTTCATCTCATTTCATCACATCTCATCTCATCATTTAATCTCATCATTTAATCTCATTTCATCTCATCATTTCATCTCATCTCATCATTTCATCTCATCATTTCTTATTTCATCTCATTTTATCTCATCATTTCATCTCATCTCATCTCAATTCAATTTCCTTTGATTATTTCATTTCATCTCATTCATTTCATCTTTCATTACATCTCATTACATCTCATCTCATCATTTCATTTCATCTCATCATTGCATCTCATCATTTCATCTCATCTCATTTCCATTTCATTTCCATTTCATTATTTCATTTCATTTAATTTCATCATCTCATTTAATTTCACCTCATTTCATTATTTCATTTCATTTTTCATTTCATTATGTCATTTCATCTCATTACATTTCATCTAATTTCATTTCATCTAATTTCATCTCATCATTTCATTTCATCTCATCATTTCATCTCATCTTTTCATCTCATCATTTCATCTCATCATCTCAACTCATTTCATCTTATCATTTCATCATTTCATCTCATCATTTCATCTCATCTCGTATCTTCTCATCTCATTTCAATTTCATTTCATTATTTCATTTCATTATTTCATGTCATGTCATCTCATCATTTCATCTCATCACATCTCATCATTTCATCATTTTATTTCATCATTTCATCTTATCATTTCATTTCATCTCATTTCAATTTTATTTCAATTTCATTTTATTTCATTATTTCATATCATTTCATCTCATTATTTTATTATTTCATTTCATTTCATTTCATCTCATCATTTCATCTCATCATCTCCTATCTCATCATTTAATCTCATCATTCATCTCATTTCATATCATTCCATATCATTTTATCTCACCATTTCATTTCATCTCATCTCATCATTTCATCTCATTTCATCATTACATCTTATTTCATCTCATTTTATGTCATTTCATATCATTTCATCACATCTCGTCTCATCTCATCTTTTCATCTCATCATTTCATCTCATTTCATCTCATCATGTCAACTCATTGCATCTCATCTCATCATTTCCATTTCATTATTCAATTTCATCATTTCATTTATTTCATTTCATTATGTCATTTCATCTCATCACATTTCATCTCATCTCATTTCATCTCATTTCATCTCATTTCATCTCATTATTTCATCTGATTTCATGTCATCATATCATGTCATCATTTAATCTCATTTCATCTCATTTCATCTCATCTCATCACATCTCATCTCATCATTTAATCTCATTTCATCTCATTTCATCTCATCTCATCATTTCATCTCATCATTTCTTATTTCATCTCATTTTATCTCATTTCATCTCATCTCAATTCAATTTCATTATTTCATCTCATTCATCTCATTTCATTACATCTCATCATTACATCTCATCTCATCTCATCATTTCATCATTTCATCTCATCATTGCATCTCATCATTCATCTCATTTCATCTCACCTCATCATTTCCATTTCATTTCCATTTCATTATTTCATTTCATTTAATTTCATCATCTCATTTAATTTCACCTCATTTCATTATTTCATTTTTTCATTTCATTATGTCATTTCATTTCATCTCATTACATTTCATCTAATTTCATTTCATCTAATTTCATCCCATCATTTCATCTCATCATTTCATCTCATCATCTCATCAACTCATTTCATCTTATCATTTCATCTCATCATTTCATCTCATCTCATATCCTCTCATCTCATTTCAATTTCATTTCATTATTTCATTTCATTATTTCATGTCATGTCATCTCATCATTTCATCTCATCACATCTCATCATCATTTTATTTCATCATTTCATCTTATCATTTCATCTCATCTCATTTCAATTTTATTTCAATTTCATTTTATTTCATTATTTCATATCATTTCATCTCATTATTTCATTATTTCATTTCATTTCATCTCATCAGTTCATCTCATCATTTCATCTCATCGTTTCATCTCATCATCTCTTATCTCATCATTTCATCTCATCATTCATCTCATCATTTCATTTCATCATTGCATATCATCATTTTATCTCACCATTTCATTTCATCTCATCTCATCATTTTATCTCATTTCATCATTACATCTTATTTCATCTCATTTTATGTCATTTCATGTCATCATTTCATCACATCTCATCTCATCTTTTCATCTCATCATTTCATCTCATCATTTCAACTCATTGCATCTCATCTCATCATTTCCATTTCATTATTCAATTTCATCATTTCATTTCATTATTTCATTTCATTATGTCATTTCATCTCATCACATTTCATCTCATTTCATCTCATCTCATCATTTCATCTCATCATTTCATCTCATTTCATCTCATTATTTCATCTGATTTCATGTCATCATATCATGTCATCATTTCATCTCATTTCATCACATCTCATCTCATCATTTAATCTCATCATTTAATCTCATTTCATCTCATCATTTCATCTCATCTCATCATTTCATCATTTCATCTCATCTCATCATTGCCATTTCATTATTTCATCATTACATTTCATAATTTCCTTTCATTATTTCATTTCATTACATCTCATTTCATTATTTCATCTCATTTTTCATCTCATCATTTTTCATCTCATTTCATCTCATCATTTCATCTCATCATTTCGTCTTATCATCTCATTTCATCATTTCATCTTATCGTTCATCTCATTTCATCTCATCATTTTATCTCATATCATCTCATCTCATCTCAATTTCATTATTTCATATCATTTCATTTCATTATTTCATTTCATTTCATCTCATCATTTCTTCTCATCATTTCATCTCGTTTCATCTCATCATTTCATCCATCATCTCATCTCCTTTCAATTTCAATTTTGTCATTTTATCTCATCATTTCATCTCATCATTTCTACTCACCATTTCATCTCAAAATTTCATCTCATCATTTCATCATTTCATCTCATCTCAAGTAATCTTATCATTTCATCTAAGTGAAATGATGTAATGGAATCATGAAATGAAATGGATAGGATGCCCTCAGTGATGTTAAATTTAAAAATTGTTTGTTTTCATGTATTCATTTTTATATTTATATGTATTTATATTTATATTTACTTATATTTCTTTTTACTTATTTTAATTTATATTTTTACTTATTTATTGGTAGACAAGGTCCTGTTCTGTGGCCTAGGCTGGAATGCAGTGGTGCATTCACAGTTCACTGCAGCCTCGAGCAAACCTCCCACCTTAGCCTCCCAGGTAGCTGGGACCCCAGGTGCGCACCACCACACCTGGTTAATATTTTATTATTTGTAGAGATGGAGTCTTGCTATGCTGCCCAGGCTGGTCTCAAACTCCTGGGCTCAAGCAATCCTCCTGCCTTCGCAACCCAAAATGCTGGGATTACAGATATGAGCCACAGTGCCCATCCTATTTATTTACTGAATAAAGAAAAGGTCTCAATATGTTGCCCAGGCTGGTCAACTCCTGGACTCAAATGATTCTCCAAACTTGGCCTCTCAAAATGTTGGGATTACAGGTATGAGCCACCATGCCTGGCCTAAAAATAGTATTATATTTTTGCATTATATAATTTTCAATTAAGTAATATCAATATTCTGTACAGGAAATATGCCCTTAATTACATAGGAATAAACATTTGTTACACTGAGAAAAATCTCATAGAGCTAAAAATAAAAATTAATTTGGAGAGGTCATTAGATACTCATACATTCTTATGTTTATATATTCTTTCATATATTCATATTTTTTAACAGTATCAATGGTTTGGAGTTATGTGTACAAAACCATGACCTACATGTAATACAACTAATAACAAGCACTTACAATTCAAGGCATATTATATACAAAGCTTTAACTTCTCATCTTCAGATTTTGTTTTTTTTTCTTTCTGTTTTGGCAGATACTATGAACACAACATTCAACTCACAGACACTATGGAGCCCTTACTAAGCATAAAGTACTGTGAAAGGCCAGGGCTAGGACAGAACTGAGACAGGGCCAGGGATAGGACAGAACCGGGGCAGGGTCATGGCCAGAGAAAAACCAGGGGCAGGGTCACAGCCAGGGACATAAGAGGACCAAGGCCAGGGCCAGAAGTAGGGCAGAACCAGGGCCAGGGCAGGGACATGGCAGGGCCAGGGCCATGGCAGGATCAGGGCCAGCAGAAGGCCAGGGCAGGGCTAGGGTAGCACAGGGCCAAGGCAGGGCAGGGTCAGTGTAGAGCAAGGAACGGGCCAGGGTATGGCAGGGCAGGGACGGGGAGGTCCAGGGCCAGAGTCAGGTGCAGGACATGGACAGGGCAGGGCCAGAAACATGGCAGGACCAGAAAGGGGCAAGGGCAAGGCCAGAGAAGGACCACAGTAAAAACATGGCCAGGGAGGGTCCAGGGCAAGGGCAAGGCCAGGGCAGAACCAGAGCCAGGGCAGGCCAAAGGCAGGGCCAGGTCAGGGCAAGGCCAGGGTAGGGCAGGGCCAGTGTAGGGTGAGGGTAGGGCCAGGGCAAGTTCAGGGCCAGGGCAGGACTAAGATAGCACAGGACCAAGGCCAAGGCCCTGTACTAAGATAGCACAGGGCCAGGGCAGGGCCAAAGGAGGGGCCAGGGCCAAGCATGGCCAGTGTGGGGCCTGGGGATTGTCAGGGCCAGGGCCAGGGTCAAGGCTGAGCCAGGAACAGGGCCAGAGCAAGGGCAGGGCCAGGGAGAAGGCAGAACCAGAGAGGATCCAGAGAAAGGGCAGGGCCAGGGCAGAACCAGGACCAGGATAAGGCAAAGCCAAGGCCAGGGCAGGGCAAGGCCAGGGCAGGGCAAGACCAGGGAAGGGCAAGGCCAGGGTAGAAATGGCCAGTATACGGCCAGGACAGGGTAAGAAAAGGCCACGGTAGGGCCAAGGCCAAGGCGGGGCAGGGCTAGGGTAGCACAGGTCATGGCCAAAAACAGGGCAGGGCCATAGCAGTGGCAGGACTAGCAACAGGGCCAGGGTAAGCGCTGGACCAGAGCATGGTGGGGACAATACAGGGCCAGGACAGATGATGGCAAGGCAGGTCCAGGGTCATTTCATGGACTTGGTAGGCCTGGGGTCAGGCCAGGGCAGGGAAAGGGCAAGGCCAGGGAGAAGGCAGGGCCAGGGCCAAGGCACTGCCAGGGCAGGGCAAGACCAGTGCAGGGTGAGGGAATGGCCAGGGCATGGAAGGGCAGGGCAGGACCAAGGAAGGGCCAGGAGAGTGCCACGGCAGGGTCAAGGCCAGAACAAGGGTACGGCTGGGGTCAGAAATATGGTAGGGCAAGGGCTGGGCCCAGGCTGGGACATGCAGGGCAGAGCATGGCCTGTGCAAGGCAGGGCCAGAGCCAGGCCATAGAGATGGGAGGGCAACACCAAGGCAGAGTCAGGGTAGATCCAGGGCTGAGCAGAGTCAGGGCAGGTCCAGAGTCGAGGCAGAGCTAGGGCCCAAGCAGGGCCATGGCAGCACCAGGGCAGAAGAGGGAAGGGCAACGCAGGACTGGGCCATGGCAGTGCCTGGTCAACTCTGGGGCAGGGCCAGAAGCAGGACAGGGCCAGGGCCAATGCTCAGACCAGGGACAGGGCATGACAGGAAGTGCCAGAGCAGGGCTGGGCCAACGTTGGGACAGGGCAAATCAGACCAGGACACCTCCAAGTCCAGCTCTGGCCCTGCCTTGGCCCTGGCCGCTTCCTGACCTGACCTTGTCCCTGGCCCTGCCCTATCCATGCCCTGTGTGTTTGACCAGTGTTTTATAACCAGAATCCTACAAGAAACTTAAATCAGCTCTTTTTGTGCATTTTTAGTAGAGATGGGGTTTCACAATGTTGCCCAGGCTGGTTCCAAACTCCTGAGCTCAAGCCATTTGCCTGCCTTGGCCTCCCAAAGTGCTGGGATTACAGGAGTAATCTGGCCAAGTATTTAACTTCTTTATGCCTGTTTCCTACATTTGGAAAATGGGAATGCTTTAAGTACCTAGCACATAGAATTATTGTGAGAATCAATGCCTCACATATTTACATATTGATAAAATTGTACTCATAGAACACTACTGGAAGCAAAGATAGTATTAGTTAGAATTTAGTGATTATTTACTGCAAACATTATTACTATTACAAACAACATAGTATAGACATTATTACCACTACTATAGTTATCTTAAAAATCTAAAATAAAAATTTTATGTAATAGCCTAATGTAATCTCTCCTGCTCTGCCCCGGCTCAGCCCTAGTGCCGGCTCTGCCCCTAGTCCTACCACATCACTGGCCCTGACCCTCCCCTGGTCCTGCCGCTGCCCCAGCCCTTCCCATCTTCAGGCCTAACCATGGCCCTACCCTGGTCCTGACCCTGGCCCTACCCCAGAGAAGGGGTATGGCAGAGCCAGGGAAGGGCCGGGGCAAATAAGGGACAGGACACATCCAAATCCAGGAAAGGGCCAGGGCCATGACAGAGCCAGGGCGAGTCCTTGGCAGGGCCAAGTTCCAGGCCAGGGCCAGGAAAGGGTCATGGCAGGGTCACTGTACGGCCAAGGTCCAGGCCAAAGCCAAGGCAGGGGCAGGGTCAGGCCTGCATAAGGGCAGGACCAGAGCCAGTGATACGGCAGGGCCAGGGCTGTGCCAGGACAGAATAAGAGCAGAGCAGGGCAGGACCAGAGCCAGGCCATAGAGAGAGTAGGGCAAATGCCAAGCCAAGGCCAGGGTAGTGCCAGGGCTGAGGCAAGGTCAGGGAAGGTCCAGGGCTGAGTCAAGGCTGGAACCAAGACAGGGGCAAAGGCCGGGGCAGATCTAGGGCACAAGCAGGGCAGGCTAGGGCAGGGCAATGGCAAGACCAGGCCATGGCAGGGCCAGCCCAGGATAGAACAGGGCACAGGCAGGGCGGGGCCAGGGCCACGGCTGGGGCAGCACAAGGACCAGTACCGGGGTCCAGGCCAGGGCAAAGGTATGGCCAGGGCAGAGGTAGGGCCAGAACCAGGGTCTGGGTAGGACCAAGGAGGGTCCATTGCAGGGCCAGGGTTCAGACCAGGGCCAGAACAGGGCTGGGACAGGGTCAGGGCCAGGACCAGGAAAGGGCAATGTCAGGATAAGAGCCATGGCAGGACCAGCAATGGGGCTAGGGCCAGGACAGGGACAGGGACAGGGACAGGGTCAGGGCTAGGGCCAGAATAGCATGCCAGGGTAGAGCCAGGCCAAATTAGGGCCAGGACAGGGTCAGGACCAGGGCTGGGACAGGGTATGGCCTTAAGTAGCAAAGGGCCAGGGCCAGGGTCCATGCCAGTGACAGCGCTGGTCCAGGGCAGAGGCAGGGCCATGGCCAGGTCAAGGACAAGGCTGGGGCAGGGCCAAGGTCTGGGTCAGGGTCAGCACAAGACCAGGACAGAGCCAGGAGAGGGACAGGGCCATGGTAGGGCCAGGTTAAATCAGGGACAAGACACCTGCAAATCCAATTCAGGGCCAGGGTCAGGGCAGGGCCAGTTCAGGGCCAGGGCCAAGACAGGGCCAGGGCCAGGGCTGTCAGGGTCATTGGCAGGGCAAGGGCCATGGCAGGAGCAGGGTCAGGAGCAGGGGTCAATGCCAGGCCAACGCCACAGATAGGACCAGGTATGTGCTAGGGCCAGTGTGAGGGCCAAGGCAGGGTCAGGGCAGGGCCAAAGGGAGGGCCGGGCCAGGGCAGGGTGGAGTAGGTCCAGGGTAGCACAGGGTTAAGGTAGGGCATGACCAACCAGGGCAGGTCTATGGCTGGGGCCGGGGCAGGGCCAGGGCCAGGGCAGGGCCAGAGACAGGGCAGGGCCAAGACAGTGGCAGCTCCAGGGCAGGGCCAGGGTTAGGACCACGGACATGTCCAAGGCCGGTGCCAGGGCAAGGACAAGGGCAGGGGCAGGGCCAGGGTCATCTAAGAACCAGGGACAAAGCCAGGCCCAGAGCAGGGCCAGGACAGGTACCTGGCAGGGCTAGGGTCTGGGGCAGGGCCATGGCAGGGCCAGGGCCACAGCCAGGTCTGTGCTATGACCAGGTACAACACAGTGCCCAGGTAAGGCTAGGATGAAGGCCAAGGTAGGGCCAGGGCAGGGTCAAAGCCAGGCTAGGGCCAAGGCAGGAGCAGGGCCGTCAAGGCAGGGCCAGGAAAGCATAGGGCCAAGGCAGGGCAGGGGCAGGCCAGTGCCAAGACCTGGGCAGGGCCAGGGAGCAGCCAGGGGAGGGCCAGGGCCAGGGCCTGGGCAGGACCAGGTTTGCGGCAGGAGCAAAACAAGGGCAAGGACAGTGCAGGATCTTGGCACAGCCAGGATCCAGGACAGTGTCAGGGCAGGGCCAAGGCAGGGTCTGGGCCATGGTAAGACCAGCAACAGGGCTGGGGCTAGGCCAGTGACAGGACCAGAGCCAGGGCAAGGGCCAGAGCAGTGCAAGGCCAGGGTAGGGCCAGGCATTTCAGGGTCAGGGCCAGAGGAGAACCAGGGCAAGGTCTCAAGCAGGGAAGGGCCAGGGCCAGGACAGGTCCAGGGCAGGGCCAGGGGCTGTGTTAGGGCAAGGGCAGGGCCAGAGCAAGGTAAGGGTCAGGGCCAAGGCCAGGGTAGGGACAGGGCAAGAAATATGGCAGGACCAGGGGCAATGCCAAGGCCAAGGCTGGGCCAGGGCTGAGCCAGGGCTGAGTCAGGGCAGGGCAGGGCAGGGCATGGTATGGCCAGTAGAGGACAGGACAAGAGCCGGTCCACAGAGAGAGCAGGACTGATGCCAAGAAAGAGCCAGGCTAGTGCCAAGGCTGAGGCAGTGTCAGAACATGTCCAGGGCAGGGCCGGGGCCAGGGCCAGAACTGAGCCAGGGCACAGCCAAGGCAGGGTAGGGCAGGGAAATAGCATGGCCGGGTCAGTACTGGGACAGGGCAGAGCAGGGCAAGGCAATGGTAGGGGCAGGGAAGGGACAGGCCAATGCAGAGCCATGTTACACCGGGGCCAGGACACCTCCAAGTCCACTTCAGGGCCAGGGCTATGGCAGGACAAAGACCAGGGCCAGGGTCAGGGACAGGTCTGTGCTAGGGCCAGCTCCAGAGCAGGGCCTAGCGAAGACTAGGGTGAGGGCCAAGGTAAGGCCAGGGCAGGGTCAAAGGCAGAGTAGGGCCAGGGCAGGGTGATGACACATCCAGAGCACAGCAGGGCAGGGTGATGGCCAGACCAGGGGCAGACCACTGCCAGCTCAGGGCCAGGGAAAGGCCAGTGCAGAGCCAGGAAAGGGTCAGGGCCAGGAACAAGGCAGAGCAGGGCCAGGGCCATGGCAGAGTCAGGGCAGGTCCTTGACAGGACCAGGTTCCAGGCCAGGGCCAGGGCAGCAGCAGGGGCAGGGCCTGGATAAGGGCAGGGCCAGGGATATGGCAGGACCAGGGCTAGGGCCAGGGCCAGGCCGTAGTGAGGGCAGGGCAAAAGTCGAGGCAGGGTCTGGGCAGGTCCAGGGAGTGGCCAGCACCAAGCGGGGTCGAGGCACAACCAGTGCAGGGTAAGGCAGGGCAATGGCACCACTGGGCCATGACAGGGCAAGGTCAGTGCCAGGAGAGGGCAGAAAAGGCAGGCCCATGGTAGGGCCAGGGCAGGGATGGGCCAAAGCAAGACCAGGACATGTCCAAGGCCAGGTCAGGGCCAGAACAGGAGTAGGACCATGACCACTGGCAGGGCCAGTGCCATGACATGACCAGGGTCAGGACAAGGGGTAGGGCCAGAGCCAGGGCCAGAGCCAGGGCCAGAGCCAAGGTCAGGCCAGTGCAGGTTCACGGCAGGGCCAGTGCCGGTTCAGGGCAGGACCAGTGCCAGGGCAAGACCAGGGCAGGGACAGGGTAGCACAGGGCCAAGACAGGGTCAGGATGGGACCAGAGCAGGACAGGGCCGAGACAGTCCATGTAACAGTAGGGCAGGTACAGGGCAATGCAGGGCAAAGCCAGGCCCATTGCCAATGCACCAGCCTGCCCTACAAGGCTCCTACCACCTGGCCACTGCTGCAGCCCGTCCATCGCTGTAAGCCTGACCCCCCAACCCTGGCTGCAGCCGCCTGCCCTCCTAGCGCGGCCGCTCTCCTACCGCTCTGGCGCACTGCAGTCTCTGTCGCTGCCACCCACCCGCAGTGAGGCAAGTCGTGGTGTCGCAGGCTCTAGGTGTCTCCTCCTCCTCCTGGCACGGAGCAGCTGGGTGGGCAAAGCCAGAAAAGCCTAGAGGAAGATGTGAGGGGTGGAAGGGTTAGAGCCTCAACTTGTCATGCTGGCCACTGGGTGGCAGGGGCCAGTTTCAGCAAAGGCACTCACACCCACCCTCCAAAGTCCAGCCTCTCCTTTTGGCCCAAGCTGGCCAGGAACTGGGGTCTGGGGTGGGTGCTGGAGACACCACAGCACCCAGCTCCCCACTCCACAGGAACCATTGGGCCCACCGGGGCTGCACTCCTCGGGGAGCAGGAGAAGCAGAAAAATTCAGACCCAGCCAGCCCTCCGCACCCAGGTGCCAATTCCTGTTCCAGACGCCTCCACACACAGGGCCCTGTCCCCCGTGGTGTCCCCAGGGGTGCCTGGCAGCCTCTGAGGCACAGACCCAGAGTGCACAGGCCCAGGAACCATGGTGGGTGTGGGGGCTCTGCCGTGCTCAGGATTCCCATGCAAACGCTGCGTGCCTGCCGTATTCCAGTATGACCAAGAGTGGGTCGCCCTCTGGAGTGTGGAGTCAGGGAGAGGAGAACCACTCCTTCCTTGGATGCCAACTCTGCTGACCACTGCCAGCAGTGCAGCCCCTGATAGCACCGAACTCGCCCCCGCTCCACGGCTAGTCCTGCCCTCAATAGCGCCCCCCACCTCCATCCCCCAATGCCGCCAGTAGCGTATACCTGATAGTGCCCTAACCTGTCCTCCTCCATGGGCATTGCAGCCCCAGAAAGTGCCCATAACCCACTCTCCCTGCCATGGGAAGTGCAGCCCTGTACAGTGCTACCAACCAGTACCCCTAATGCAGGCAATGACACCCTGGATAGCACCCCCAACCCACCCCACACTGTGAAAGGTGCAGCCCTGGATAGCCCCTGTCCTACCACTCTGGACATGCTGCAGTCTCTGTCACCGCCACCACCAACCACAGTGAGGCAAGCCAGTGGGCCACAGGCTCTAGCACCCAGCAGCCAGACATGGAGCAGCTCTCGCCGATGGCCAGCTCCTACCACTCTGACCACACTGCTGTCTCCGTGGCCATCTTCTTTGACTACAAAGGAATAAAACTAGATATCAATAAGAAGAGTAATTTTGGAAACAATACAATCACATGGAAGTTAAACACTACCCTCCTGAATAACTGACTAGCGGGTCAATGAAGATACTAAGACAGAAATTCAAAAATTTCATGAAACAAAGGGTAACGAAAACACAGGATACCAAAATTTGTTATGCAGAAAGCAGTACAAAGGCAGAGATTTACAGCTATAAGTGCCTACCATCCAAACAAAAGAAAAACTTCAAATAAACAATACATCTTAAATAACTAGTAAAGTAAGAACAAACTAAACCAAAAATAAGAAAAATAAATAAGATCGTAGCAGAAATAAAACTGAAAGAAAAAACACACAAGATGAAATGAAAAGTTGGTTTTCTGGAAAGCAAAACAAAATTGACAAACTTTTAACCAGGCTAACTAAGAAAAAAGAGACAAGATTCAAATAAATAAAATCAACAGATTAAAAAAGGGAGACATTACAACTAATACTTCAGAAATTCAAAGGATCATAACTGGCTATTATATGCCAATAAATTGGAAAGCCTAGTAGAAATTGGCAAATTCCTAGATGCATACAACCTACCTGGGTTGAACAATGAAAACATCCAAGACCAGAACAGATTGGTAACAATTAATGAGATTGAAGCCATCAGAAAAAGTCTCCCAGTAAAGAAAAGCCCAGGAACTGATGTCTTCACTGCTGATGGCTTCACACCAAACAATTTAATGACCTAGTACAAATCCTACTCAAACTATTTTGAAAAACAGGAGGGAATACTTCCAAACTTATTCTATGAGACCATTATTACTGTGATACCAAAATCAGACAAAGGCATCAAAGTAGGAAACTACAGGCCAGTATCTCTAATATTGATGCAAAAATCCTCAACGAAATACCAGTGAATCAAATTCAGTAAAACATTAAAAAGATAATTCATCATGATCAAGTGGGATGTATCCCTGGGATGCAAGGGTCACTCAACATACAATGTGATACATCATATCAACCAAATAAACGACAAAAACAGTATGATCATGTCAACTGAAACTGAAAAAGCATTTGATGAAATTCAACATCCCTTCATGCTATTAATCCTCAAAGAAACGGGTACAGAAGAAACATACCACAACATAATAAAAACTACAGGAAAGACACCCACAGCTAGAATCATATGGAGAGAGGTCCAGGCTGCAGTGAGCTGTGATCCCACCACTGCACTCCAGCCTGGGCAACAGAGCGAAAGCCTGTCTCAAAAAAAAAAAAAACATAAAAAGAGGTATGAGCCTCTTTTATAGGTGCAGTGACTCACATCTGTAATGCTAACACTTTCTGGGAGGCTGAGGTGAGAGGATCTCTTGAGGCCAGGAGTTCAAGATCAGCCTGGGCAAAATAGCGAGACCCTTTATCTACAAAAAATTTTTAAATATTTGCCAGGTGTGGTGGCACGTGCCTGTAGTCTTAAACAATTATCATATGACCCAGATAGTGTATTCCTTAGGGATATACCCAAGGGAAATGAAAATATACATCCACACTAAAATGTGTACACAAATGTTCACAGCAGCATTGTGCATAATAGCCAAAAATTGGAAAAAAAACTCAAGTGCCTATCAACAGAGGAACTGATAAAATATGGTATATCCATTCAAAAGATTACTCAGCATTAAAAAAGAATGAAGTGTTGATATACGCTACAGCATGGATAAACCTTGAAAACACTGTGTCAAGTGAAATAAGTCAATCACAAAAGACCATATGTAGTAAGATTTCATTCTGTGAAACCTCCAGAACAGCTAAACTCAGAGACAGAAAGTAAGCTAGTTATTGCCAGGGACTAGGGGAAAAGGGAATAAGGATGACTGCTAATGGGTATGGGATTTCTTGTGCACTGATGAAAATAGTCTGAAAGTATCTAGATACCTGTCTTGTTTGTGCGATTCTGTGAACATATTATAAACCACAAAATTCTGCACTCAAGGGGTTGATTTCATGGTAGGTGAATTTATCTCATTTATCTTTATCTCAATAAAGCTTTTTAAAGACACTTTAAAAAGACATATCTGTATAAGCTACAAAAATAACACACTGAGAGACTAAAATGCTTAATTTTTCCATTTTTCTTCTTCAGCGCAATCTCAAGTCCAAAAGTCTTTCCTTCCTATATATGCATATTTTGTCCAGTGAAACAAGAAACTCTATTAACCTTTTTATTAGAAATAAAAAAAAAGCCATGTGTGCTGGCTCACAGCTGTGCTTCCAGCTATTCAGAAGGCTGAGGAAGAAGGATCACTTGAGGCCAAGACTGGGAGTTCAAGACCAGCTGAGGCAACATAGCTAGATCCTGTCTTTAAAAATATTTTTTAGGCCAGGCACGGGGGCTCACGCCTGTAATCCCAGCACTTTGGGAGGCCAAGGAGGGCAGATCATTTGAGATCAGGAGTTCAAAACCAGCCTGGACAACATGGTGAAACCCCATCTCTACTAAAAATATAAAAATTAGCCAGGTGTAGTGGTGGGCACCTGTAGTTCCAGCTACTTGGGAGGCTGAGGCAGGAGAATTGCTTGAGCCAGGAGGGTGGAGGCTGCAGTGAGGCCAAGATCATTCCACTGCACTCCAGCCTGGGTGACAGAGCAAGACTCCGTCTCAGGAAAAAAAAAAAAAATATATATATATATATATATATACACACACACACATATATGTATATATGTGTATATATATATTTTTAGGTTAAAACGCTACTGAAATGAAACTAATAAAATAAAATTCAACTTAATTAAAAAATAGTTCCTGAAATATTAATTTTCAAACAATTCTATTTTAGCTTTGACTCTGAACAAAATATAAACGTCAATTTCAAAATATCACAAAGATTGGCTGGGGGCAGTGGCTCATGCCTGTAATTCCAGCACTTTGGGAGGAAGAGGCAGGTGGATCACTAGAGGCCAGGAGTTCCAGAGCAGCCTGGCCAACATAGGGAAACCCAGTCTCTACTAAAAAAATACAACAAAAATTAGCCGGGTCTAGTAACCCCAGCTACTCAGGAGGCTGAGGCATTAGAATCGCTGGAATCTGGGAGGTGGAGGTTGCAGTGAGTGGAGATCATGCCACAGCACTCCAACCTGGGTGACAGACTGAGAGTCTGTCTCGAAAAAATAAAAATAAGGCCAGGTGCTGTGGCTCACACCTGTAATCCCAGCACTTTGGGAGGCCAAGGTGGGCAGATCACTTGAGGTCAAGGAGTTTGGGACCAGCCTGGGCAACACAGTGAAACCTCCTCTCTACTAAAAATA
Organism: Pan paniscus; assembly: GCF_029289425.2. Lineage (NCBI taxonomy): Eukaryota > Metazoa > Chordata > Mammalia > Primates > Hominidae > Pan > Pan paniscus. The sequence goes on along the minus strand of NC_073267.2, from coordinate 36,162,356 downwards.
CATAAATTAGCTGGGCGTGGTGGCACACACTTGTAATGCCAGCTACACCAGAGGCTGAGGCAGGGGAATCGTTTGAATTCGGGAGGTGGAGGTTGATTGTGCTACTGCACTCCAGCCTGGACGACAGAGTGAGACTCCATCTCAAAAAAAAAAAGAAAAAAAAAAGAAAATTTAAATTTAAAATTTTAAAAAGTCACAAAGACTACAAATACTCAGGTTTAAGCAAATTCCCACCTTTCTTGAATTAACAGTAATTCATATTTGCTTTGTCAAAAATGTAGATATTTACCTGCCTCAACGGAATGAAATCCTAAAAGCCTAGTGTTCTCAAATGATGAAGACAAAGAAACATGCATATTTTAATTTAGAATTTTGATTCAGAATTAATTTTAACCTAGCTGGAGTATACATAATCATTTATGTATTTATTTACTTATTTCAGAGACTGGGTTTCGCTGTGTTATCCAGGATGGAATGCAGTGGCACAACCTTGGCTCACTGCAACTTGTACTTCCTGAGCTCAAGCGATCCTCCCACCTCAGCCTCCAGAGTAGCTGGGACTGCAAGTGCACGTTACCACACCCAGCTAATTTTTGCGGAGACGAGCCTCGCTATGTTTCCCACACTGGTCTCTAACTCCTTGGCTCACTACAGCCTCAAGCCCCTGGGCTCAAGCAATCTGCCTCCCAAAGTGCTGAGATTACAGGAGTGAGCCACCACAACCGGCCTAGTCGATAGTGTATACTAAGCAACATATACCCTGCTTTTGCCTAGAACATACTGAAAACATGGCATTAAAAACAACCACAAAAGTTGGGAGCTGAGAAAAATATACTGTAAAACAAATCTGACAGATATTAATCTCAAGAAGCTCCTGAAAATGTCTCAAGAACTCCTATGCTGCACTCTCCCTAATAATTTAGACTTTCTACAGATATTTTCTGATCATCTACCGTGTGCCAGGCACCGTGCCAGGTACCAAGATGCCATGGTGAGGTATACACAAAACCGGCTCCTGCTTGCGGGAAGCCTACTCTCTAAAACAGTGCGTGCCAAGCTCGACTGATCACAACTTGGGAGCTTGTTTAAGTTCCAAATCGGCTTCCCTGCTTAGGTGAGCCACAATCCATGGCATTTTTATCAGGCGCTCCCTGATAGAGCGTAGAATCTACGCTCTAACGGGTTTGGGAGGAAAGGGTGGGGGTAAGCTCGAGAGCCCAGACCCATCCCGTCCAGCGGGAGCCCCACCTCTAAAGTCCATGTCGCTCAGCATCCTTCCCCCTGACTAGTGGCCCAAACACAGCACGAAGCTGAGGTGGGTGGAACGCTTTCCAAAACAGCGCTCTGTGATGAGCCACCGACAGACTTGCTCGCCTCCGGGAACGAAGAGCTCACTCCTCACAAACCCCACCAGGGAAAGGTAGCACCTGAGCCTCCCGGGCTGCGCGGACACCTGTCTCCCCGCGGGTGCCGCCTACTGCTCCGGTGGACTCCAGTCCCCAGGTTCCGCCCCACGGGGACTGGGGGGAGGGGGGAGGCGCCGCGCGCATTAGGCGCTGACAGTATACCGACCCCCCCTCCGGTGTGCGCAGGCCAACACCCATACACACCCTCACACACCCGCACACACTCCCGTGGAAACTGAGGCAGGCAGGCGGCGGACCAGGTCCCGCCGCCTGACGGCTAGCGGCTGGGATGGAACCCGGACTGCGAGACGCCTTCCGCCTCACAGGCACTCCTCAGCCGCTGAGGCCCGGCCCGGCTCCCACCGCCGGAGTTTCACAAAGAAAGTCTCCGGGGCCGAGCCCCTCACGTACTCACCGGCGCCGACACCCGCGGCGACTGGGGCTCCCGCCTCCTTCAGCTCCTTGCGGCGGTCGGCCCTTGGGTCGGCTTGGGCGCCGGCAGCGGCGACTGCTCCATATCCACCGGGTCCGGGCCGCGTCCGCCTCGAGCTAACGGTCCCGCCAGCTAGGCGCGCGCGCCAGTTCCGCGCGCCATGTTCCCGCCGTGCTGCTCGCCGCCGAGGCGACCCTCACAGCCCGCCAACCGCGCGCGCTCCCGCGGTCATACACATGAACTGCGCACGCGCGTGTTCGCCGCGCCCCCCTCCCTCCCCGCGCGCCCCGCCTCGTGCCCTCTGGAGCTGGCCGCTGTTCCCAGTGTCTCGCCCACCCCCGCCGGGCCCGTCCGACTCCGCGGGTGAGTGCGTGGTTCCCGGCTCCGCACCGCCGCCTGCCTCTCTGCAGACCACCCCGGACCCGACCCTTCGGCCACTTCCCCACACTGCCCCTTTCGCTTCCCCCACCACGCGGGGCCTAGTACGAGGGTCTGGGCCAAGAGGAACTTCCCTGCAAGAAGTGCCGAGCTAAGGACGCTACTAAGGGGGCGGGATCGCCACCGTGGAGGTGTGCAAGCAGGTGCCTGCGTCCCGGAGACAGCCAGACTCAACGGAGAAGCTGAGTTGAAGTCCCACATCTCCACTAACCCTTGCGTGTTACGATCAGGGCTTCGGGACTTGTTTCTCCTAAATCTTTTTTTTTTTTTTTTTTTGAGACAGTCTCGCTCTGTCACCGAGGCTGGAGTGCTGTGGCGCGATCTCGGCTCACTGCAAGCTCCACCTCCCAGGTTCATGCCATTCTCCTGCCTCAGCCTCCCAAGCAGCTGAGACTACAGGCGCCCGCCACCACCTGCTGATTTTTGTATTTTTAGTAGAGGTGGGGTTTCACCGTGTTAGCCAGGATGGTCTCCATCTCCTGACCTCGTGATCCTCCCGCCTTGGCCTCCCAAAGTGCTGAGATTACAGGCGTGAGCCAGCGCGCTCGGCCTGTTTCTCCGAAATCTAAAGACTCAATATCATAATCAAGAGAACGCCTCAGCACCGCGCCTAGCACTTAGTAGGTAGTGATCAAGAGAGAAGACCTCTTAAGTGGTTTTAATGGTTAAGGACCACAGGTTCTCAAGAAAGGGAAATCTCAATTCAAGTCCCACCTCCATCTCTTGGAAACTGAGAAACCTTGAACAAGTCACTCAGAGGAGCCAAAGATCCTTGATTTCTACATGTGCAAAAGGGGAGTGTGGCAGTAGCACTGCACAGGGTTGACTGAGCTTTCAGGGAGATGATGACTGTACGATCATGCCTCTCTTAATCACGGGATGGTTCTGAGAAATGCCTCCTTAGGTGATTGCAGCATTGTGCAAACAGCAAAGTGCATTTACACAAACCTTGTATAGCCTACTAAACACCTAGGCTGTATGGCCTATTGCTCCTAGGCTACACACCTGTACCACCTGATACTTTACTGAATGTACCATAAGCAGTTGTAACACAATGTAAGTACTTGTGTACCTGAACATAGAGAAGGTACAGTAAGAATAGAGTATAAGAGAATTTAAAATGGTACTCCTGTATAGGGCACTTACCACGAAAGGAGCTTGCAGGACTGGAAGATGCTGTGGATGAGTCAATGAGTGTGAAGGCATAGGACCTTACTGTACACTACTGTAGACTTTATAAACACCATATGCTTAGGCTACAGCAAAATTTTTTAAAGCTTTTCTTCAATAAATTAACCTTAGCTTACTGAAATGTATCTTAAAAATTTTGCCAGTCGTGGTGTCTCACGCCTGTAATCCCAGCACTTTGGGAGGCCGAGGCAGGCAGATCATTTGAGGTCAGGAGTTCAAGACAATCCTGGCCAACGTGGTGAAACCCTCATCTCTACTAAAAATACAAAACTTAGCCAGGCATGGTGGTGTGCACCTGTAATCCCAGCTACTCAGGAGACTGACGCAGGAGAATCGCTTGAACCTAGGAGGCGGAGGTTGCAGTAAGCCGAGATCGTGCCACTGCACTCCCGCCTGGGCAATTACACGCATGGAGATGTCATCTCCTGTGATAACAATGCCTTCTTCTTCCAGAATGCTTCCTGAAGGACCTGCCTGAGGCTGTTTTATAGTTAACTATTTTTTAATGTAAGTAGAAGACATACATTCTAAAATTATGAAAAACACTAAATACACCAGGGCTGGGCACAGTGTCTCATGTGGGTAATCCCAGCACTTCAGGTGGCTGAGGTGGGCAGATCATTTGAGGTCAGGAGTTTGAGACCAGCCTGGGCAGTGTGGTGAAACCCCATCTCTGCTAAAAATACAAAGATTAGCTGGCCGTGGAGGTGGGTGCCTGTATTCCCTGCTACTCAGGAGGCTGAGGCAGAAGAATCGCTTCAACCTGTGAGGCAGAAGTTGCAGTGAACCAAGATCGCGCCACTGCACTCCAGCCTGTGCGACAGAGCAAGACTCCGTCTCAAAAAAATAAAATAAACAGTAACGTAGTTGTTCATTATCAAGTATTATACATTGTATGTAATTGTACATGCTATGCTTTTATAGAACTGGCAGCACAGATTTGTTTACACCAGCATCACCAGAAACACAGAAATGTATTACCCTAACATTACAATGGCTATGTCACTAAGCAATAGGAATTTTTCAGCTCCATAATCGTCTTATGGTACCACTGACTTACATGTGGTTTGTCATTGACTAAAATGTCATTATACAACACATGACTGCATATCCCAGGGCCCAATGCCTGGCACACACAAAGCTGAGTTTCACTGGTGTAATTCCCACCCTATCCATCCAAGAATCCTAAAAGTTTAATGAAAGGGGCTCTGCTCCCAAAACCCTGTGGTATAAGTAGCTGGGAGGAGTTCGCCCAACTTGGGGTTGCAAGGACTCTTTCTTCCCACCTCTTTGCTTTCCTTTCTCTCCCCCAAACTTCTCTGAAAACCCTAAAGTGGGCAGAAAAATGGAGAATGTTTTCCCTACTAACAAAAAGAATCTTCAAGAGTCTCTTGGGATTTGTAAATGGTTGCATTTACTAGTCTGGTTTTGTTTTTGTTTTTGTTTTTGTTTTTTTTGAGATGGAGTCTTGCTCTGTCACCTAGGCTGGAGTGCAGTGGCACGATCTCGGCTCACTGCAACCTCTGCCTCCCAGATGCAAGCAATTCTCTTGCCTCAGCCTCCTGAGTAGCTGGGATTAAAGGCACGCACCACCACGCCTGGCTAATTTTTTTGTATTCTTAGTAGAGACAGGATTTCACCATGTTGGTCAGGCTGATCTCAAACTCCTCACCTCGTGATCCAGCTGCCTTGGCCTCCCAAAGTACTGGGATTACAGGCGTGAGCCACTGCACCCAGCCTTCTAGTTTGGTATTTTTCTTATTCAAGTAACAAGGAAAAAAAAATAACTCCACCAAGAGTAAAACAGAAAAAAGGAACAAAACTGATAGCATGACTGAAAAGGCCTGGGGTGGTACCTCACTTCAGGCATAGCTGGATACAGGCACTTATACAAGATAAGTCTCTCTAATCTCTCAGTGCTTGCTTCCCTTTGATTACTTCATTCTCATGCAATTCTTTCCACATAGTGGCCTGAGCAGCTCCTAACTCACATCTGCGCAAGAAAGCAGAGGCTGTTCCCCAATAGTTCCAGCCAAAGTCCCAGGACTGACTTTCACTGGACCCGTTTGGGCCACATGCCCCTGCCTGAGCCAACCACCACATCCAGCCTGGCCAGACCTGGCTTTCATGAAGCCCCTTCAGGAAGCGGTTGGGGTCATCCCCTCCAGAAGGACATGGGGAAAACCAGAAAGTGGGAGGAGGGATGCTTCCTTCTGAAAAAATAGGGATGCAATTACCACAGGAGGTATCAGATACAGGGCTGGCACAAACAAGAGCTATCCACGGCACCATCATGTAGGCATGCAGCAGGTCCACCATGAAGCAACCTGGCTGCTCCGCAAAATGGAATCACAGTTAATTCAGCCAATGAGAAATATCCCTCTACTTGGGTTCCCACCATTCACCCCAGGCCTGGCACGTCCCAAATTTCCTTGGTCAAAGGCAAGAAAATTACCCGCCTTTTATGCTGCACAAAAAGCTGAAAAGATCATCTTACTTCTCTGGCTCAAGAACTTTCTATGACTCCCTCTGGCTACTTATGTGGCTCCCCCACCCTTAATGATAGAAGCCAACATTCATGAATCCCCTACCACATGCCAGGTACCTTATGGACCTACCTCCTCCAAATAGCATAGAAGAGGTTGGTACTCTTACTGCACCCATTTTATAAATATGGAAACAAAGGCTCAGCAATTTGAGGTAATTTACCAAGAGCCAAAGTTAGGAAGTGCAGAGTTCAGATTAGCACAATATTGTTCCCGCCATTGCCATCCCAGCTCCATTTGTTCATGTTTCAAAGTCCTACACCCACCTCTAGCTAGGGGCCAGTGGGAACAGCTCCATGGCAGAAGTAGCCTCTAGGAACCCCTTCAGCTTCTGCAGTGGTGGGGCTGGTGAGTAGGTGCAAAAGATACTTAGCTTTACCATCCTCTCCGATAACTTTTTTTTTTTTTTTTTGAGATGGAGTCTCACTCTGTCACACAAGCTGGAGTGCAGTGGTGCAATCTCAGCTCACTGCAACCTCTGCCTCCTAGGTTCAAGCAATTCTCATGCCACAGCCTCTGGAGTAGCTAGGATTACAGGTGCCCACCACCACACCTGGCTAATTTTTGTATTTTTAGTAAAGATGGGGTTTCACTATGTTGTCCAGGCTAGTCTCAAACTCCAGACCTCAAGTGATCCACCCGCCTCAGCCTCCCAAAGTGCTGGGATTGCTAAGCCACCATGCCTGGCCCCATCTCCCATAACTTAATGGGGTAGGGAAAAGAATTCCTCCAAGATAAAATTAAAGTGACGTTAGGAAAGGAAGTAGATGTTTGGTAACCTTCAATCAGCAGCTGATTTCTCCCATTGGTGAGTCAATTAGTTTTCTATGGCTGCTGTAACAAATTACCACGAACTGATTGGCTTACAACAACACAGACTTAATATCTTATTGTTCTATAGTTCAGAAGCCTCAAATCAGTTTCACTTGGCTAAAGTCAAGTTGTAAAGGACTGATTCCTTCAGGAGGTTCTGAAGGGAAAATCCGTTTTCTTGCCTTTTTCTGCTTTTAGTGGTTACCTATATACCCTGGATTGTGACCCTTTCCTCCATTTTTAAAGCATATCACTCCAATCTCTGCACAGTGCTATGCTTTGAATGTGTTCCCCAAAGTTCATGTGTTGGAAATTTAATCTCCAATGCAACAGTGTTGAGAGGTGGGACCTTTAAGAGGAGATTAGGTCATGAAAGATCTGCCCTCATTAATAGAGTAATAATGTTATCTCAGCAGAGGGTTAATTATCATGGGGATGGGTTCCTAATAAAAGGAATGAGTTCAGCCCCCTTTCTCTCTTGATGTGATACCTTCCATCATGGGATGACACAGCAAGAAGACCCTCACCAGAAGCAGGCCCCTTGATCTTGACCTTCCCAGCCTCCAGAACTCTAAGAAATAAAACTGTTCTTTATAAATTACCCAGCCTCAGATATTGCATAGCAATACAAAAAAGACTAAGACACTCAGTCATCATCGCATTGCCATCTCCACTGACTGCTGAGTCCCTCTTAAAAGAGCACTGTAGGCTGGATGTGGTGGCTCATGCCTGTAATCCCAGCACTTTGGGATGCCAAGGTGGGCAGATCACGAGATCAGGAGTTCGAGACTAGCCTGGCCAACATGGTGAAACCCCATCTCTACTGGAAAAACAAAAATTAGCTGGACATGTTGGCGAGCACCTGTAATCCAGCTGCTCGGAAGGCTGAGGCAAGAGAATCGCTTGAACCTTGGGAGGTGGAGTTGCAGTGATCTGAGATTGCATCATTGCACTCCAGCCTGGGCACCAAGAGCAAAAAACTCCGTCTCAAAAAAAAAAAAAAAAAAAAAAAAAAAAAAAAAAAAAAAAGCACTGTGATGGGACACTGGGCCCACAGGCAACATAGGATAAGTTCCCATCTCAAGATGCTTAATCACATCTGAAAAGTCCCTTTTGTCATGGAAAGGAACATAGTCACAGATTCCGGGGATTAAGTTGAGGACACTTTGGAGGGGCCATTATTCAGCCTGCCATGGAAGATATCATGAGAGGGAGTTAATACAAAATGCTCTGGAAACAGAGAAGGGCGGCCGGGCATGGTAGCTCATGCCTCTAATCCCAGTACTTTGGGAGGGAGGCGGGCGGATTGCCTGAGGTCAGGGGTTCAAGACCAGCCTGACCAACATGGTGAAACCCCATCTCTACTAAAAATACAAAAATTAGCTGGGCATGGTGGCAGGTGGCTGTAATCCCAGCTACTCAGGAGGCTGAGTCAGGAGAATCGCTTGAACCCAGGAGGCGTAGGTTGCAGTGAGCTGAGGTCGCACCATTGCATTCCAGCCTGGGTGACAAGCGTAAGATGATTGTCACCTTCATCTCGATTAAAAAAAAAAAAAAGAAAAAAGAAACAGAGAAAAGGTGGCTAACTCTCCACAGTGGGAAAAATGTCCCAGGAAACCACAGCCTCCACATTAAATATTCAAATGAGCTAAAACCCATCTAATTGGCAATCTCAGTCTTATTCCTTTAAACATGCAAACCACCTGAATTCCCAACAAACCCCCTACACCCGGCCAGCCAAGTCTCAGAATGCTTACATACCCTTTAATAGAAATTTTCAACCACCATCCCTATTTCCTAAGGAAATGGCTGTGTGCCCTCGAGCCTGCCTTGACTGAATCACCAGTGGCCTTTGAACCACGGCACTCAATTCATGGCATGGCCAGTGAGCTACAAAGTGTCCTAGCATCGACCAAGCAAAGTTATAAAAGCAGATTCAGTGGACAATAAGGAACATTAGTTTTAGAGTCAAAAAGACCTGGGTTGGGTCCCAGCTCTGCCATTTACCAGCTGCGCGACATCAGAAAAGTTACCTTCATCCTCCAACTTTGGTTTCCTCACCTGTGACATGACAGTGGCTAGAGGACCTCATAGAATCACTGTGAGGACAAGAGCAGCCAAGGGTAAGTCTTTGCACAGGGCCTCCCCGGTCATTATTGGGTCATCAAGACATAACCGTGCCTTATCTCCACTTCCAAAACCCAAACAGCTCTCAAAAATGAGTCATTGTAGCTCATTTGGAAGAAAAGACTGATATGAATCAATATGCAACTACCTATAATCTTTCTCTATCCCTCTTACTGTGAATATTTGCTGTGGAAATATTAACATGTTTGGTCTCCACTAGGGTAGGACTCCACATGTGTAGGACTCCACTGGGGTGCTACACATACACATAGTAGATCTGCCTTACCACCTTCCTAAAATTGGGTAATTAAATTTCACAACTTATCTAGCCCAAGGGTTTCAGAGACTGTAGACCTGTATCTTTATGAGGGCAAGGATGAGAATATAACCTGGCCTGTTATTATGAACCAAGGTACCTGCTGTTCTCATGAAGATGTCAGCAGCCAGCCAGCCAGTCTCTACAAACTCCTCCCCCAACCTCGCTATGCTCCTTTCCCTGGAACTTTCCAAGGGGCCCTTAGAATTTGCATTCAGCTCTCACAGGCTGAGACCAGGGTGACGTCCTGGGAAACCTGCCTAGTGATAGCCAAGGTGTAGCTCCAGATGAAAGGCACACAACAACTTTAAATATAAAAAAGCCATTCAGGCTAGGCATAGTGGCTCACGTGTGTAATCCCAACACTTTAAGAGACCGAGGCAGGCGGATCACCTGAGGTCAGAAGTTCAAGACCAGGCTGGCCAACATGGCAAAACCCTGTCTCTACAAAAAAATATAAAAATTAGCTTGGCATGGTGGCGCATACCTGTAATCCCAGCTACTCAGGAGGCTGAGGCATGAGAATCACTTGAACCTGGGAAGCAGAGGTTGCAGTGAGCCAAGCTTGCACCACTACACTTCAGGCTGGGCAACAGAGTGAGACTCCGTCTCAAATAAATAAATAATAAAGCCATTCAACTAAAGAACCGATTATCAAGCAGAAGCACAAAGCCCAGGTTCCATCAGGTTTTTAATTGTACATCAGTGACTGTGAAAAAGCAATTATTTCCATAATTAATATACAAACTATAAAAAAACAGACTCAAAGAAAAGAAAGATGACAGAGTGAAAGAAGGTACATTTCTTTCATGTTCAAACCACGGAGTTCACAACACAGCAGCACACACAGCCGGGCGCTTTGTGGTCTCGGCACCCTCGGCTTCCCCTTTAGGAGGCCGCTTTCGACTAGTAGAAGGCTGAAAATAAAGGAAAATGGAGAAATGTTCAAAAGAAAATCACTGGCTTCTTTAAGATTATCAAAGTTCCTCAATGTACTTCCAGTAAAGTGGGGTCTCTACCAAACGTACAGAAATTAGCTGGACGTGGTGGTGCACACCTGTAATCCCAGTTACTGGAGAGGCTGAGGCAGGTGAATCGTTCGAATCCGGGAGGTAGAGGTGGAGGTTGCAGGGAGCCAAGATCATGCCACTGCCCTCCAGCCTGGGCGACAGAGTGAGATCCCATCTCAAAAAAAAAAAAAATTAGCTGGGCATAGTGGCATTTGCCTGTAATCCCAGTTACTCGAGAGGCTGAGGCATGAGAGAGGCGCTTGAACCCAGGAGGCAGAGGATGCAGTGAGCTGAGATTGTGCCACTGCACTCCAGCCTGGGCAACAGTGAAACTGTCTCAAAAAAAAAAAAAAAGAGAATGAAATTAATGGCTAATATCAGTCTGTCTTATTTGTGATGCAATTTCAAAGGAAATCAAAGATGTCAATTCACTCCCATTAAATATTTGAATAACCAGTCTTTGCTTGTGTGTCCCCCTGCCACGTTCCTGCGTATCTGGACTCCTCTCCCATTTGGCAGATCCTCATAAGCCCACCTGTGCCTGGCACTGTGCTGGGTGCCAGAGGTGCCACAAGCCCTGCCTGCGGGGCCCTTGGGTCAGTGGGGGATTCAAGTGGGAAGTGGAAGGGGTGCTTCAATGGAGAACACAGGAGAGACCGTGCCCCGAGGCTGGGGCCGGGAGACCGTCCTGTGCCTGGAATACCCTCCTCTTCCTTCCCTCTTCAACTCCATCAATTTGAGTTTTTAACCAGTCACCTCCAAATTCCATCAAGGAAGGGAAAAGGGATGAGATGCAGGGTGGCCCAAGTTTGCATCATGCAGCCCAGGCATTGCTTATAGGAATTAATCCTAGCATCACGAAAATTGCTTCGAATAAATATTTTATGTTCTTTTTTTTTTCTTTTTCTTTATTATTTTGAGACAGAGTCTCACTGTTTCACCCAGGCTGGCATGCAGTGGCATGATCTTGGCTCACTGCAACCCCTGCCTCCTGGGCTCAGTTGATCCTCCCACTTCAGCCTCCTGAGTAGCTGGTAATACAGGCGTGTGCCACCGTGCCTGGCTAATTGTTGCGTTTTTCTTTCTTTTTTATTGAGATGGAGTTTAGCTCTTGTTGCCCAGGCTGGAGTGCAATGGCATGATCTCGGCTCACCGCAACCTCCACCTCCTGGGTTCAAGCGATTCTCCTGCCTCAGCCTTCCGAGTAGCTGGGATTACAGGCCTGTGCCACCATGCCTGGCTAATTATGTATTTTTAATAGAGACGGGGTTTCTCCATGTTGGTCAGGTGGGTCTCGAACTCCTGACCACAGGTGATCCACCTGCCTTGGCCTTCCAAAGTGCTGGGATTATAGGCGTGAGCCACCAAGCCCGGCCAATTTTTGTATTTTTCGTAGAGACAGAGTTTCCCACTGTTGCCCAGGCTGGTCTCAAACTCCTGGGTTCAAGCAGTCCTCCTGCCTCAGCCTCCCAAAGTGCTGGGATTATAGGCATGAGCCACTGTGCCTGGCTTATTTTACTTTCCATGATAATCCTCTTAGTTGGCTCATCTTGGACTACTTTTAGTTTAGAAAAGAAAACATCTTATGACATTTTGACTATTACTTTTTTTTTCTTTCTTTCTTTCTTTTTTTTTTTTTTTTGAGCTGGAGTTTCGCTCTTGTTGCCCAGGCTGGAGGGCAGTGACGGCCATCTCAGCTCACTGCAACCTCCACCTCCCGGGTTCAAGTGATTCTCCTGCCTCAGCCTCCTGAGTAGGTGGGATTACAGGCACCCGCCATCATGCCTGGCTAATTTGTGTTTTTAGTAGAGATAGGGTTTCACTATGTTGGCCAGGCTGGTCTCGTACTCTATCCACCCGCCTCGGCCTCCCAAAGTGCTGGGATTACAGGTGTGAGCCACCGCTCCTGGCCAACTACTACTTTTAAAAAGCAATTGGTTAATACTTTGGAAGCACTTGACCTTCATTCTCAGAGACAGTGAGTTGTTTGACATAAATAGAGGCCTTTTTGACTGCTGCCTTGTTTAAATCCTGTGAGTTTGGGGTTTATTTTGGGACTGGAGAAGGGAAGTTGGTATTCTGAGTGTTTCAGGACTCAAGTTTGCTGGAAAGTTTATGTTCTGGGTAGAAAGCAATGAAAACAATCCAAGAATTGCAGCTTTATGCCACACTGCCACAGCCTGCCTGAACTTTTACGTGAGACTTATGCCCAGATGCAATGGTTCACACCTATAATCTTAGCGCTTTGGGAGGCTGAGGCAAGAGGACAGCTTGAGGCCAGGAGTTGGAGACCAGCCTGGGCAACAGAATGAGGCCTTCTCTCTCTCTTTTTTTTTTTTTTTTTTTGAGACACAGTCTCACTGTGTTGCCCAGGCTGGAGTGCAATGGTGCAATCTCAGCTCACTGTAACCTCCACCTTCTGGGTTCAAGCAATTCTCCTTCCTCAGCCTCCTGAGAAGCTGGGACTACAGGCATGCACCACCATGGCCAACTAATTTTTGTGTGTATATATGTATATTTTTTGAGATGAAGCCTCGCTCTGTCGCCCAGGCTGGAGTACAGTGGTGTGATCTCGGCTCACTGTAAACTCCACCTCCCGGGTTCAAGCAATTCTCTGCCTCAGCCTCCTGAGTAGCTGGGGTTTTTCAGAAACCCACCACCACGCCGGCTAATTTTTGTATTTTTAGTAGAGACAGAGTTTCACCATCCTGGCCAGGCTGGTCTTGAACTCCTGACCTCATGATCCACCTGCCTCGGCCTCTCAGAGTGCTGGGATTAGAGGTGTGAGCCACTGCGCCAGGCTAATTTTTGTATTTTTAGTAGAGACAGGGTTTCACCATCCTGGCCAGGCTGGTCTTGAACTCCTGACCTCAGGTGATCTGCCCACCTTGGCCTTCCAAAGTACTGGGATTACAGGCATCAGCCATCATGCACAGTCATCTCTTTCTCTCTCTGTCTTTTTTTTTTCTTTTTTAAGAGATGGGGTCTCCTCACTACGATGCCCAGGCTGGTCTTCAGCTCCTGGCCGCAAGCGATCTTCCTGCTTCCACCTCCAGCAAAAGTGCTGAGATTATAGATGTGAGCCACCACACCCAGCCCCATCTCTATTTTTATTTAAAATATACGTGTGTATATATAAATGCAAAAATAGATGTGACTTGCCACTGGTCTGTGGGACTCAAAACAATCCACCTGTTTGGAAATGTCTGTTGCTGCTATTGTAGAAGTTTCTTTACGATTTAATTTGTCTGTTGCTTGGTGCTGGGCTACAAGAATGTAAGCATTATTTTTTGAGATGGAGTTTCACTCTTGTTGCCCAAGCTGGAGTCCAATGGCATGATCTCAGCTCACTGCAACCTCTGCCTCCTGGGTTCAAGCGATTCTCCTGCTTCAGTTTCACAAGTAGTTGGGATTACAGGCATGTGCCACCATACCCAGCTAATTTTTATTAGCAAAGACAGGGTTTCACCATGTTGGCCAGGCTGGTCTTGAACTCCTGACCTCAGATGATCCGCCTGCCTCAACCTCCCAAAGTGCTGGGATTACAGGCGTGAGCCACTGCGTCCGGCCAAGAATGCAAGCATTTCAAAGGAAGAGTCTCTTGGAGAAACTTAGGAATTTTATAGGCATTTTTAAGGATTCAACTGGGTCATGTTCCGAATTCCACATTAAAGCAAATGAAAATATTCACATGTTGTGGACATGGCCAGCTGCCATTAGGCACAGGCTTCCAACCATGTCATTTTAGCCTAAAAGAGACTCTACAAATGTCAGTCATATGAAAATGAGAACGTTTGAGGGACTTTCTGTTGTATTTTTTCCCTTCCATATTTGAGAGAAACACAGGTACTGCAGAAGTGGTTCAGCAGACTGAATTAGGGCAATTCCATTTCAACTGTGACTTGTGTGTCCGTGTGATTTTTTTAATAATCAGTGAAGCTTCACAGTGTGATTTTGTTTTATTTTATGTATTTATTTATTTAGAGAGGGAGTCTCGCTCTGAAGCCCAGGCCGGAGTGCAGTGGCACAGTCTTGGCTCACTGCAACCTCTGTCTCCTGGGTTCAAGCGATTCTCCTGCTTCAGCCTCCTGAGTACCTGGGATTACAGGCATCCACCGCCACACCCAGCTAATTTTTATATTTTTAGTAGAGACAGGGTTTCACCATGTTGGCCAGGCTGTTCTCGAACTCCTGACCTCAAGTGATCCACCCACTTCAGCTTCCCAAAGTGTTGGGATTACAGGCGTGAGCCACTGCAGCTGGCTGATTTTGTTTTATTTTGAGGAAATAGGGCCAGGGACAGTGGCTCACACCTTTAGTCCCAGCTACTTAGGAGGCTGAGGTGGCTTGCTTGAGCCCAAGAGGTCGAGGCTGCAGTCAGCTGTGATTGAGCCCCTGCAGTCCATCCTGGAAAACAGAATGATAGCTTGTCTCATAAAAAAAAAAAAAAAATTCGAATCAATGAAAGAAAATGAAATCACATCTGTTCTTCAGTAAAATTTAATAGTTTTCTGCTTAATCGTATTAATTTTATCCCTAGAAATGTATTTTTGTTGCTATTGTGAAAGGTATTGTTTCTCTGTTAGGTTTTGTTTGTTTGTTTGTTTGTTTTTGAGACAGAGTCTCACTGTGTCGCCCAGGCTGGAGTACAGTGGTGCAGTCTTGGCTCACTGCAACCTCTGCCCCCCAGGTCCAAGTGATTCTCCTGCCTCAGCCTCCTGGGTAGCTGGGATTAGAGGCACCTGCCACCATACCCACCTAATTTTTTGTATTTTTAGTAGATACAGGGTTTCACCTTGCTGGCCAGGCTGGTCGCAAACTCCTGACCTCAAATGATCCGCCTACCTCAGCCTTGAAAACTGCTGGGATTACAGATGTGAGCCACCACACCTGGCTGTCTGTTAAGTTTTTCTAATTGGTTATTGCTTGTATAAGAAAGGAAAAATATTGACTTTTATTTTTTACTATTGACTTTCATGTGTTAACTTCTTTGCCACTTTATTGAATTCTTATTAATTTAGTAATGTTTCAGTTGACGCTATTGGGTTTTATAAACATGCTGTTGTGTTGCAAAAAATTATTTTGTTTCTTTCCAAGATTTTATGTCTCTTATTTTTCTTAATGTGTGGGCTAGAGAATGTTTGGAATTAGGCTAAGTAATAACAGTGATGGTAGAAATTCTCGTTTTGTCCCTAATGTTTACAGTGAGTTAGGATTTTTTTTTTTTTTTTTTAGATGAAGTCTCGCTCTGTCATCCAAGCTGGAGTGCAATGGCTCAATCTCAGCTCACTGCAACCTCCACATCCTGGGCTCAAGCTATTCTCCTGCCTCAGCCTCCTGAGTAGCTGGGATTACAGGCACCTGCCAGCATGCCTGGCTAATTTTTGGATTTTTAGTAGAGATGGGGTTTCACCAAGTTGGCCAGGCTGGTCTCGAACTCCTGGCCTCAAGTGATCCACCTGCCTCGGCCTCCCAAAGTGCTGAGATTACAGGGGTGAGCCACCGTGCCTGGCCAGTTAGATAATTTTTTTTATCCCACTAAGTACATTAATTTACCCTAGTTTACTAAGTTTCAAATTCAGGATCACATATATAATTTAATCAAAATCCTCTTTGACTTTTATGAGGTGAACATAAGATTGGAGTGCAGTGACGTGATCATGGCTCACTGCAGCCTCAACCTCCTGGGCTCAAGTGATCCTCCTCCTGCCTCAGCACGCCTGGCTAATTTTTTTATTATTTGTAGAGATGGGGTTTCACTATGTTGTCCATGCTGGTCTCAAACTCCTGGTCTCAAGTGATTCTCCCACCTTGGCCTCCCAAAGTGCTGGGATCACAGGCATGAGTCACTACACCTGACCCCTTTTAACCACCATGCCCAGCTATTTTATTTTTTTATTTTTTTAATTTTTAATGGAGACAGGGTTTCACCATGTTGGCCAGGCTGGTCTGGAACACCTGACCTCAAGTGATCTACCTACCTCAGCCTCCCAAAGCACTGGGATTACAGGTGTGAGCCACCATACCCAGCCCATGGCCAAGTTTAAAGAAAAGAGGCATAGTCAGCCGAGCGCAGTGGCTCATACCTGTAATTCCAACACTTTGGGAAGCTGAGGTGGGAGGATCACCTGAGGCCAGGAGTCCAAGACCAGCCTAGGCAACATAGGAAGACTCTGTCTTTATGAAAAATAACAATATTAGCTGAGTGTGATGGTGCACACCTATAGTCCCCTCTACTGGAGAAGCTGAAGTGGGAGGATGACTTGAGCCCAGGAGTTCAAGGCTGCAGTGAGCTATGATTGCACCATTGCACTCCACCCTGGACGACAGAGCGACACCCTCAACTCTTAGAAAAAGAAAAAGAAGGCACAGCAAAGTTGTATATTTAGTACAAATCCATTTTTGTAAGACAAGTGTTTGTCTGTGTGTCTGTACATTGAACACACAAAAACAGGAGGAGCTTTAATGTAGAAGTTGTGTAAAGAGGTTACACAGTCACTTGGGAAGACATAATTGAGCGATCTATGTGATCACCTTTCTTGCAGCTTGGGGGAGCCAGCACTTGTAGGGGCAGCGGTGGGGTGACGGGGCAAAACCCCATCTCTATTAAAAAATACAAAAATGAAATTAGCTTGTGGCACGTGCCTGTGGTCCCAGCTACTTGGGAGGCTAAAGTAGGAGGATTACTTAAGCCCAGAGAAGTCGAGGCTGCGGTGAGCCACGATTGCACCACTGCACTCCAGCCTAGGCAACCACGTGAGACCCTGCCTCAAAGATAAAATAAAATAAAATGCCTTTATAACATGGTTAAGGGTCTTCTTGGCAAAGGAAACCTGTATCTGGGGACTGTTATGACAGTCCTACCCTCAGGGTCTGTGCTGGGAAACTTGTCTGGGTCCTGAGGGAGGCCCAGAATTGCAAGTCTGAGCCCCTGAATATCTGCAGTGTTTGCAGTATGGTTGAATGTATAGTCCATAGACTAGTCTCAAACTCCTGGGCTCAAGTGATTTACCTGCCCTGTCTTCACAAAGTGCTGGGATTACAGATGTGAGCCATGATGCGCAGACACAAAGACATTTTTAAGCAAAAAATTAACTTCAACTCTCACTTTTACTGAAGCAACACAGCATTTAAAAACATACGCATGGGGTGCAGTGCTCACACCTGTAATCCCAGCACTTTGGGAGGCTGAGGCAGATGGACTGCTTGAGCCCAGGAGTTTGAGACCAGCCTGGGCAATGTGGTGAAACTCCATCTCCACTAAAAATACAAAAATTAGCTGGGCATGGTGGCACATGCCTGTAATCCCAGCTACTTGGGAGGCTGAGGCACGAGAATCACTTGAGCCTGGGAGGTGGAGGTTGCAGTGACCCGAGATTGCAACATTGCATTCTAGCCTGGGCAACAGGAGTGAAACCCTGTTTAAAAAAAAAAAAAAAAAAAATCTATGGCCGGACACGGTGGCTGACATCTGTAATCCCAGCACTTTGGGAGGTTGAGGTGGGTGGATCACCTGAGGTCAGAAGTACAACAATTAGCCAGACGTTGTGGTGGGCGCCTGTAACCCCAGCTCCTTGAGAGGCTGAGGAAGGAGAATTGCGTGAACCTGGGAGGCAGAGGTTGCAGTGAGCCGAGATTGTGCCACTGCACTCCAGCCTGGGCTACAGAGCAAGACTCCATATAAAAAAAACTACATAAATTAAGAAAATAAATCCCCCCACTTTGAAAATCACTCTAAGGTTTTCTTTATTCTGCCTTTTTAGAAACAGGTTCACAATTGACATATTACTGTTATGCACATACATGGTTTTCAATCACATTTTATAGTATCTAACCTCATTTTTCTTTAAGGATTTTATCCTGGAACATTACAGTGAAGATGGCTATTTATATGAAGATGAAATCACAGATCTTATGGATCTGAGACAAGTAAGTTTTTGTGTGCAGCAGAGAGGGGAGGGTGGCTTTTCCAAGTTTTCAGGGAACCCCATTATTGCATGCCAGCCTAGTCTTCAACTCCCGAGCTCAAGTGATCCGCCTGCTTCAGCCTCCCAAAGTGCTGGGATTACAGGCATGAGCCACTGTGCCCAGCCTTTAGCCATTACTTTCAATGGCAAAAACTGCAATTACCTTCAAACCAACCTAACAGACACAAGAATACACAGATGGACAAATATGTCAGGAAGCAATGCTGACAGTATGTTCTTGGAAGAAGTGAGTACACAGGGGTTTGCTAGAAAATTCTTAAAATTTTTTGAAAAGTCTGGAAAGTTTCATAATAAAATGTTAGAGAAAAAACTTTAGCTATTCTTCCAAAGACATAACCTAAACTGGATACATGATTTAAGAAAAAAATACACTATTAATAAAAGAGGATGTAAGTTTTAAATTTCAAAGAATATCCACGACAGACACTTCTGACGCTTCCCCTCCAGCTCTGAAACCACCCCGGTGCCCTGTGGAGGACCAGCACCAGGAAACACACATTCCATAGGTGACTCAAGGTTTCCAAATCCAGGGAGCTATTTTCCGACTGAGTTTCCCCTGGGGCCCACCTACTTTTTGAGAAGTCTCATGCCCACACTGAAAAAGCACGTAAACCCTTCTTTGAACTGTCTCAAAGTTATTTCTCCTTAAAAAGAAGCATTTCACTTAGGGTTTGGTTTTGTTTTTGTGTTTTTTGAGACAGGACTTCTTTCTGTTGCCATTACTGCAGTCTCGACCTCCCTGGCTCAAGTGATCTTCCCACCTCAGCCTTCTGAGTAGCTGGGACTGCAGGTGTGCACCACCATGCCCGGCTAATTTTCCTATTTTTTGTAGAGATGGGGTTTCACTAAGTTGCCCAGGCTGGCCTTGAACTCCTGGGCTCAAGCGATCTCCCACCTCAGCCTCCTGAGGAGCTGGGATTACAGGCATGAGGCAAGAGGGGCATTTCTTTCATAGTTAGATCTCCATTTTTGGAGATGTATTGCAATTCTGAGGGATGGTGTTGTTGGCTTTCACCTTGCAGAAATCGATTCCAAAATTGAGTTATGGAGAATGATATGATAGAGTGCCTTCAAAATTGACCTAGGAGCCAGGCACAGTGGCTCACATCTGTAATCCCAGCACTTTGGGAGGCCAAGGCGGGCAGATTACTTGAGACCAGGAGTTCAAGACCAGCCTGGCCAACATGATGAAACCCTGTCTCTATAAAAAAAAAAAAAAATAATAATAATAATAATAATAATAATAATAATAATTAGCCAAGTGTGATGGTACACACCTGCAATCCCAGCTACTCAGGTGGCTGAGGCACAAGAATCGCTTGAACCCAGGAGGTGGAGATTGCAGTGAGCTGAGATCTCGCCACTGCACTCCAACCTGGGTGAGAGAGGGAGACTCTGTGTCAAAAAAAAAAAAAAAAGAAATACAACCTTAAAAGGAGACTGGTGTGTTACTTTGTTTTAATTTGGATTTTTCTGTTTCAGTTTGTCACCTCCAGCTAGGAAACAGACTGCAGTCCAACGTAAATACAGTGCACAGAATCTCTGTGTGTGCATAGTGGCCTCCCCTTACAGGGTCAATTTTGGCCTTTGGCCTTAATCCCGAAGTATTTGCGTATGCTTTTTGTTCCTTGGCAAATAAATGAGAAAATAATTAGCCAACATTGGAAAGTTATTGTCCTAACAATGGCCCTTTAATGTTTCTTAGGAAAATTATGGTGACTCACTAAAATATCCTTGCTCAATGTCCGTTCAGTTGAATTTAATAACATATCTTGCTAATGTTTGCATGTCTATGAAATGTGACTATGCAGAATTACTGAAAATTAACTATAAAATCCAAGGCATCTAACTTTTAAACTTATCTTGGTTCATCACGTATATTTACACTAGATTTTATACTGTCTTCATTTTTTTTTTTTGTCTGTTTGTTTGTTTTGAGACAGAGTCTTGCTCTGTCAGCCGGGCTGGAGTACAGTAGTGTGATCTCGGCTCACTGAAACGTCCAGCTCCCGGGTTCAAGCAATTCTGCCTCAGCCTCTGAGAAGCCAGGATTATAAGTGTGCACTACCATGTCCGGCTATTTTTTTTGATTTTTAGTAGAGACGGGGTTTCACCATGTTGGCCAGACTGGTCTCGAACTCCTGACCTCAGGTGATCCACATGCCTCAGCCTCTCAAAGTGTTGGGATTATGGGAGTGAGCCACTGTGCCCGGCCTCACAAATGCCTTTTTGTTCAACACTGCAGATATTTCCCAACAAATGGGCTCATCCCTTCCAGTCTAGCACCTCACTCAACCCCAAACCTGATGGTTCTCTCACTTCCCAAAGTTGAGGCTGCCATACCCCAGTCTAGAACCCTATCTAGCCTCTGTGCAGATAAGGTTCGTACCCAGGTACCTCTTCATACCCTGGATGTATGAAGGATCTCTGGCTCAGAGGCTTCTGGAAGGTGTGCTGCTCCCACTTACTCTGTGTTCTGATAGACGCCCACCGAGATGTTCAGCCCCTCCAGCTCTTCCTTGAGCATCTGCAGGTCTGAGTTGACGAAGCTCAGCTCCAGCCGCACTTGCTCCCGCACCTTTGGGTTTGCGGCCACTCTGTTCAAAGAGAAGAGGGAGACAAGTGCCCTCAGCCAGGTATCCCAGCTTCTGGGTGAACAGACCCAATCCCCAGTCCCTGCAGGGAGGATCAGGGCACGGCTTGCAGAGGAGGGCCGGGAGTGTCGGGTAAGGTATCCCACAGACACAGAGCACCTGCCCAGCTTGCAGCACACCTGCCAGTACGTGGAGCTGGGGACACAGACAATGACACTGTGAGCTGCAGACATGAACTCTATGACATCCTACAAAAACTCTGTCTTGAGAAGAGAAAACAAAACTGCTCCTAGCCATGCCCTAAAATACCATAAGATATCCACTTGAAAAGAAATGAATGATTCTGGTCAGGCATGGTGGTTCACATCTGTAATCCCAGCACTTTGGGAGGCCGAAGCAGGTGGATTAGCTGAGGTCAGGAGTTCGAGACCAGCCTAGCCAACATATAGTGAAACTCTGTCTCTAATAAAAAACACAAAAACTAGCTGGGTGTGGTGGCGCACACTTGTAGTCCCAGCTATGCAGAAGGCTGAGGCTTGAACCTGGGAGATAGGGGTTGGAGTGAGCTGAGATTGTGCCACTGCACTCCAGCCTGGGCAACAGAGCAAGGCTCCCTCTCAAAAAAAAAAAAAAAAAAAAAAAAAAGAATGATTCCTTTCAGTAGGAGAAATCCAAATAAATAAATAAATAAACATAAAATTTGTTTTAAAAAAAGAAAGAAATGGATGATTAGCTGGGCATGGTGGTGCATGCCTATAGTCCCAGGCAGGAGGATCGCTTGAGTCCAGGAGGTTGATACTGCAGTGAGCTATGATCACACCACCGCAATCCAGCCTGGGTGACAGGGCAAGACACTCTCTCTAAAAACTAAAATATGATAATATGAAATTATATATATATATATATATGATAGTAAAATAAAATGAATGAATGAGAAAATGAAGGGAGAGGTAATGCTTCCCAATTCATTCTGTAAACTAGTAATAGCAACCCAAGCCTAGCAACATATAAATAGGATTATACACCATAACTAAGTGGGATTTATCCCAGGAATGCAAGGTTGGTTTAACATCTGAAAATCAATATAATATATTATATTAACAGAATAAAGGACAAAAAATACATGGTGACTTCAACAGATATTGGAAAAACTATATGACAAAATCCATCACAGATTCATAATAAAAATTCTCAACAAAGTAGGAATAAAAGAGAATTTATGAAATCTGATAAAAGACACCTATAAAAACCCACAGTTAACATCACACTTTGTGGTGAATGACTGCTTTCCTCTTCTCACCACAAACAAGGCAAAGATGCCCACCTTTGCTATTTCTAATCAATGAGGCAAATAAAGAAATTAAAGGCATCCAGATTAGAAAGGAAAAAATAAAACTGTCTTTATTTACAGATGGCATTATCTTATATATAGAAAATCCTAAGGCATCCATAAAATAAATATTAGTACTAATAAATTTAGCAAGGTCACAGGGTATAATCAATATACAAAAATCAATTCTTTTTTTTTTCTCTAGACAGGGTATCACTCTGTCACCTAGGCTGGAGTGCAATGTCACCATTATGGCTTACTACAGCCTCAACTTCCCAGGCTGAAGCCATCCTCCAGCCTCAGCCTCCCAAGGAGCTGGAACTACAGGTGCACACCACCACGCTGGCTGATTTTTGTATTTTTTTTGTAGAGATGGAGTCTCACTATGTTGCCCAGGCTGGCCCAGAAATCCTGGGCTCAAGCAATCTTCCTGCTTCAGCCTCCCAAAGTTCTGAGATTACAGGCATGAGCCACTGTGCCTGGCCAATTCAACTTCTATATAATAGCAATGAACAATCTTGAAACTGAGAAAACCATTCCATTCACAATAGCATCAAAAAGAATAAAATACTCAGGAATAAACAAAAGAATCACAAGACATGTAAACTGAAAACTACAAAACAATGCTGAGATATATTAAAAGAAGAGCTATTCCATGTTTACGGATGGGAAGGCTCATTATTGTCAAGATGTCAAGCCTCCTCAGTTGGCACATTCATTCAATGCAACCTCAATCAAAATCCCAGTAACCTTTTTAATAAAACTCGGCAAGCTGAATGGAAATGCAAAAAAAAAAAACCCACAATAGGCAAAATAATTTTGAAAAATAAGAACAGAGTTGGAAAACATATTGATTTTAAAATTTACTAAGAAGCTGGGCTGGGCATGGTGGCTCACGTCTGTAATCCTAGCACTTTGGGAGGCTGAGGCGGGTAGATCACCTGAGGTCAGGAGTTCGAGACCAGCCTAGTCAACACAGTGAAACTCCATCTCTACTAAAAATACAAAAAATTAGCCAGGTGTGGTGGCAGACGCCTATAATCCCAGCTACTCGCGAGCCTGATGCAGGAGAATCACTTGAACCTGGAAGGCAGAGGTTGCAGTGAGCCAAGATCACACCACTGCACTCCAGCCTGGGCAACAAGAGAGAAACTCCATCCCCAAAAAGAATAAAAAATAAAAAATAAACTTACTAAGAAGCCATAGTCATCAAGATAGCATGGTACTGACATAAAGATAGGCAATTAAACAGAATAAGAGTCCAGGAATAGGCCAGGTGTGGTAGCTCATGCCTGTAATCCCAGGACTTTGGGAGGCCAAGACGGATGGATCACGAGGTCAGGAGATCGAGACCATCCTGGCTGACATGGTGAAACCCCGTCTCTACTAAAAATACAAAAAAAAATTGTATTTTTAGTAGAGCGTGGTGGCGGGTGTGGTGGTGGGCACCTGTAGTCCCAGCTACTCAGGAGGCTGAGGCAGGAGAATGGTGTGAATCCAGGAGGCGGAGCTTGCAGTGAGCTGAGATCGCACCACTGCACTCCAGCCTGGGTGACAGAGCGAGACTCCGTCTCATGAAAAAAAAAAACAAGAGTCCAGGAATAAATGTTTACATTCATGTAGCAAATCTTTACAATTGATTTTGAACAAAAGTGCCAAATCAATTCAATGTGGAAAAGATTATTGTTTCAACAAATAGTGCTAAAGCAAGTTGACATCCATAGGTACGTCAGGGTCCCTAAAACCACCCCCAAGTTCAGTGTTAATCTAGGAGGACTTGCAAAAGTCATGGCTACGGTTTACTACAGCAAAAGACACAAAGCGTAATAAGCAAAGGGAAAGGCATATGGGGTGAAATTGGGAGGAGGCCCGGCCCAGGCTTTTAGGGGTCCTCTCCCAGTGGAATCCCACAGACCATGCTTAATTCTCCCGTCAAGGAGTTGTGACAACACACGTAAAATGCCAAGAAAGCCCCCAGAAAGTTCCAATCAGGACTCAGGTCCCACCGGGAGGTCCCTCCCTAGCTGACTTCTTGGGCTCCCTCCCAAAGCGGGCAGAAGGGTCTGGGTGAGGGACCTGAGCCTGGTTTTCACTTTCCTAAGCCCGAGGGTCCTCTTCCTAGCACAAGGCCTTGAGGACGCTTGGGAAGCCAGCCTTCAGGTCCCGCTGTTTTGTTATTTTGCCAAAGTATGTCCCGTCCGTAAGTTTGCCCCCTCGGGTCACTTTCTTCACCTTATCAGCAGGGCCCATCATTCCTGCTGCTTTCCAACAAGATGCCAGAGCATATTTTTAGACCAATGAAGTCGGTGGGACAGTGGGTGGGACCCAGAGAGTGACGGACAGTGAGTCAGCCTGGACGGTGGGAAGGCAAAGTGAGTTCCGCTCCTGGGACGGGGCTGGGAGGGGACATGGAATGGTCTGTCAGCTATGAGTTTGTGGAAGGCAGAGTCGGTGACTTTCAGCTGACCTGCCTCGGTCTGGAAGATTCCAGTAGAGAAAGGGAGGGCCAGGGGCCTGGAGGCTGGTTCCAGGCCTGGGTGCTGGGCCTGAGAGCATTTCCAAAGCACTGAGCCTGGGACTGAAGGTAATTCACCACGAGCGCTCAGCTGGGGAGGACTGTCTGTGTGCTTCCCCCACCTCCCAGTCCCTCAACTCACCCCCAGTCCCCCCACCTGCCTTAACTCAGGAAAAAGGCCTCCCTCATGAGCACTGGCAGCTGCCTTCGGAGGCATGTCACAGTCACACCCCAGGACACAACACAGAATCTCAGGCTGGCAGGGGACATTTGAGATCAGCCAGCCCAGCCTCTCATTTTACAGCTGGGAATGGGCACAAGATGGCCATGGCTGCCCAAGGTCACAGAGCCTGGGAGGGAGAAGCAGGCACAGTGGAAAAAGTAAGGTCACGTGAGCCAGGTCTGGGCACCGGGTCCAGGCCTGCCACTCCCTTGCATGCGGCTCAGGGCGATGGCTCAGCCTCTCAGCCTCAGGTCCACAGCCGAAGCAGGCAGAGGAACAGCTGTTTGAGGGGCTGCCTGGGGAGGAGTGGGGCTGGGTGTCCTGTGCGCACAGCGGACACTTCATCAGCCACTCTGTAGGCAGCCAAGCCAGGAGGGCCCTCTGGGCACCTGGGCCTCTCCGCAGGAAGAGGAGCAGGGACCCACTATCCTTTGGGTCAACGAAGGCCTTAAGCAATGGGCTCGAAAATCCCTGATTAGTGACTACCTTCTGTTGCTAGGCAAGATGGGGACAAATACGGGGTCCAGTTCTCCAGCTGTTAAACATCTGTCTCATCAAGAAGATGGGACAGCACATGGAAAATAAATTTCTATGGTTATAATAACTGTCCCAGATTCTCTGTGCAGTAATGGCCGACCTGCTTTCCCTCTGAAAACAAGCAAGAATTTTGGATAAAACAATAACAAAATTACGTTAAAAGCATCAAAGGGCTGCTAAGCTAGTGGGAAACCTCCAGGCCAAGTTTCAGGGGAAAATCAAGAACCTAGGGAGGAGCGCTGGGGCCATTGTTGCCTGTGAGCATTTGCCAACCTGGCAAGTTGGGCTTCGACCTTGGAGGGAGTAGGGGGGTAGACAGAGGTCAAGGCATGAGGAGGCTGATAGGGGATTCACCCCCATATCAAGCTGGGAGCCTGAAAGGCCTCACCTTGGGTGAAGACAGAAGAAGAGATAACCCTGGCCCCTGCCCCAAAACATGGAATTCATTAGCATTAAAAGGAGTGGGAGGAAAAAAGGAAAGGAAACTCACAGATTCAACCACAAAGAGCCTCTGGCCTCCTGCGGACTTGGACCGCTCACCCATCACACCTGGGAGGCCCGGGGATGGTGGGGCTTCTGTGCACTTGGTTCCAGGTGGTCTGGGCTGTCCATGTGAAAGCAAACACCATCCTCGTGAGAAGGAACCTCTGTCTTTGGCCTCACGGAAACCCCACAGACACCCTTCCAAGGGCCCCAAGAAGCACACAAAGATATCCGAGTCTGAAAGGGAAGAAGGCACCATGAGTAAGAACCAGCAGACAAGCTAGCAGACACCCGCACAGTCTCCCCATATTATTATACAATTACCAAACAAGACACTACGGTACATTTCAAACCATAATAGGAGAGATGGCCCATGTTCGGTGGCCAAGCATAGCACAGAGCTCCTCACTCCTCCAGGAATTCCACTGAAGGGTGGCAAGTTCTGGAGTTCAAGCCACTGGGGAGGCAACAGGAGTGCAAGCGGCCACAGTTCAGGCGCTGTTGGGCAGAGCGGGGGAGGGGGCGCTCCCAAGGAGTCCACTGGGAGACGCAGGCAGGGGGCTTCCCAGGAAGCCTCACCAGCTTCCCTTCACACTGATCCCCTGTAAACGTGTGTCCAGCCTCGATGTAAGAGGAGCAGGGAGAAATTGATTTGCTATTCATAAAATGTGGCCTCTCTGCGCCCGCGCCCGCGCTGGGCGCCTCTCTGCGCCCGCGCCCGCGCTGGGCGCCTCTCTGCGCCCGCGCCCGCCCTGGGCGCCTCTCTGCGCCCGCGCCCGCCCTGGGCGCCTCTCTGCGCCCGCGCCCGCCCTGGGCGCCTCTCTGCGCCTGCGCCCGCGCTGGGCGCCTTTGCGAGGGCGGAGCTGCGTTCTCCTCAGCACAGATCCAGATTGCATCGTGAGAGAGAGCTGAGTTCTCCTCTGCACAGACTTCGGAGGTACAGCGAAGGCGGAGCAGTGTTTTCCTCAGCACAGACCCGGGCGGGCGGGCCGGGGGCACCGCGAGGGCGGAGCTGCGTTCTGCTCAGCACAGACCCGGGGTACACCTCGAAGGCAGAGCAGCTTTCTCCTCAGCACAGACCTTGGGGACACTGCCTCCCTTTGAGCAGAACAGGTGAATGAATGAATGAGTGTAATCACATGCCCTGCCTTTCCCTGTTTATCAAGCCTGGCATCACTTTAGAATCTCTTGTTAGGATTTATGATACCCAGGCTTTACCTCAGAAGCTGAGCGTGGCACTCAGGTATAAGCATGTTTTTCCAAGCTCCCCAGGTATTCCATAGCGCAGCCATGTTTGAGACAGTGGGGTCTAAGAACCATGTAGAACTAATTAGAATCCTGAAGTGTCTGTGATAAAGGTAATAAGCTTTTTGTAAGATTACAGAGGACATAGGTTAAGTTGGAAAGCCTGAGTGTTGAGATTCCTAGGCTCAGGAATTTTAATTTAAGCACAGTTAAATGTCTTAACTTGCAAAGACATGAATCTGTAGATTCCAGATTAATGGCAGGTGTGAATTGTACAATAGAAACTGATCTAGCCTACGTGTCTTCTTGGACTGGCAGACTATGTTAATCTTTTTATTTTATGACAAGTTCAACATTATTCCCTTTTGTACTGAATTTTAGATTACTGATTTTGGGCACTCCAAGATTTTGGGAGAGACCTCTCTCGTGAGAACCTTATGTGGAACCCCCACCTGCTTGGCTCCTGAAGTTCTTGTTTCTGTTGGACTGCTGGGTTTTAGGAGTTATTCTTTTTATCTGGTAAGAAATATTTTCATTGCTTCACAGACTGGTAGGAGGTGATTAGATGAAGTCACAAATGTGTCTTGCTCTGTTGTCCAGGCTGGCATGCAGTGGCTTGATCTTGGCTAACTGTAGCCTCTGCCTCCTGGGTCAAGTGATCCTCCCACCTCAGCCTCCCGAGTAGCTGGGACTACATGCGCACACCACCATGCCCAGCTAATTTTTCTATTTTTTGTAGTGATGGGGTTTTGCCATGTTGCCCAGGCTGGTCTTGAACTCCTGGGCTCAAGTGATCCTCTTGCCTCGGCCTCCCAAAGTACTGGGATTACAAGCATGAGCCATTGTGCCCAGCCTAGCTCACTTTTTGACCATTGATTTAAAGAAAAATCAGACTTTTCATTATGCTGAAAAAGAAATCTTTATATCTGAATGCCACTGAGAATGCCACTTGATTTCTTTTCCTTTCTCTCTCTACCATTATTAAGCCTTAGTGGGTATCCACCTTTCTCTGAGCATAGGACTCAAGTGTCACTGAAGGATCAGATCTCCAGTGGAAAACACAACTTCATTCCTAAAGTCTGGGCAGAAGTCTCAGAGAAAGGTATGAATATGAAAGGGTTAAGAATTTGTGATATTCTAAAATGTGTGTGTCCTGTGGTGGGAGTTTCTCTCCAAATTCCATGGTGTTTTCTCCTGTCAATTCTGTTCTTATTTTCTATCGTTAGTTTCACACCATTTGAGAGGCACTGGAAATTATTAAGAGCATGCACTCAGGTCCTGGGTCTGCTACTACTTAGCTGTGTGGCCTTAGGCAAGTTATTTAACCTCTGTCTCCAATTTCTTTCTGTGTAAAGGGACCCTCAATAATCCCTACCTTAAAAGGTTTTTTGAGGGTTAGGGATAATGTACACAAGTGCCTGGTACCTATTTTAATGAGCAAAATAAATGCACTTGTAACTTTTTAGTTACAAGGTTTCCTTTGAGTAAGCAAGCGTGTAAAAACTAGATGTCTTTAGTTACTTTGTATTTTATAATTTATCCTGGCAACTTTAGTTCCCTGAAGAGAAAGTAGAAAATTAAATGTCAAATAACATAACATAGGTGATTGTGTTAAATGTCAGAATATTTAAGGAATAATAATGTTGTAATATACAGGCCAGCGTGCATTTGTTGCTTGCTGGAGTAGTCAAGTTTTATTTCTGACAAGTCTGCAGTTCCAGGGAGCCTCTCCCTGGCTGAGTAACTGTCACCCATCCATCTGTAGATGTCAGGGAGAGTTTGCTGTGCATCCCAGTTATCTTAGAATTGGGTAGAAGTTTAGCTTTAATTAGTTTGACCTTGAGTCTAGCAACAAGAGAGGGAACAGGCAACGAAGAGGTAGTGACTGATGTCCCAGCAGCAGGAGACAGGGAGTGTCATTGTCATTCCTGGTCTTCTCACAGTACTCTGAATACAGAGAATGAGGAAGATTAGGGGGCCCTGTCTGCTGACTCCCTGATGATCTCAGACCCTCTCTGCTCTTTCTGGATGGTGGCCTGTTAATTCTGGCATACTGTTACTGATAATATATTTATCCTTTTCACTGTGATTTGCCCAATTGTTGCTTTAGCACTGGACCTTGTCAAGAAGTTGTTGGTAGTGGATCCAAAGGCACGTTTTACGACAGAAGAAGCCTGAAGACACCATGGTTTCAGGTGGGTGTGGGACAGTGCCTGCTAGCATAAAATACATGGGAAGCCCTGCTGCCTGAGAGACATGAGACAGAGGACAGAAACATATTTACTTTGTTGAATCTGTTTAATTGTTTTAATGTACTGGGGGAATATCTTGGCGGATGGGTTACAACCTGTTTTTTTTTTTTTTTTTTTGAGACAGGTTCTCATTCTGTCTCCCTGGCTGGAGTGCAGTGGCACAATCTCAGCTCACTGCAACCTCTGCCCCCCAGGTTCAAGTGATTCTCCTGCCTCAGCCTCCCAAGTAGCTGGGATTCAAGGTGCATGCTACCACGCCTAGCTACTTTTTGTATTTTTTGTAGAGATGGGGTTTCGCCGTGTTGGCCAGGCTACAACCTTTTTGATGTTACTCATGGCTGTTGGATGTACAAGCTCACTTTATGTCCTGTTCTGGTTCCACCTGGCTGCCCCGAGTCTCCAGTTTGGCCTGTGTTCTTTTGAGGGCTTGTTCCAAAACTAAAGATTAATCCAGCAAAGCCAAAACGTACTTCCAACTCTTGGCAGTTCCAAATGAGGTCAGCATTTAATAATGGCAGCCCCAACCCCTAGCAGGAGCACAGCAGTAACACAGATGAAAGGTGCGGGTGACGGCCTTCACTAAGGACACATTTACTCACCTGAATGAACAAGCAGTGGGACCCTTTATACCCAGTCACTTGGGCTTGAGAAATAGCTGGATTCTCCCCAGGGAGGCTGCCCTCCTCCCCCTCCCCCACTTCCCTGATTTAAGGTTGAAGATGGCTAGAATGCACCGCACCTATGAAGAGCAGTGGACATGGCTGGGGTTAGAGCCAGAACAAGCCCTCAAAAGAACACAGGCCCTACTGGAGACTTGGGACAGCCAGGTGGAACCAGAACAGGACATAAAGTGAGCTTGTACATCCAACAGCCATGAGTAACATCAAAAAGGTTGTAGCCTAGCCAACACGGCGAAACCCCATCTCTACAAAAAATACAAAAAGTAGTTGGGCTTGGTAGCATGCACCTTGAATCCTAGCTGCTTGGGAGGCTGAGGCAGAAGAATCATTTGAACCCAGGGGGCAGAGGTTGCAGTGAGCTGAGATCATGCCACTGCACTCCAGCCAGAGTGACAGAATGAGAACCTGTCTCAAAAAAGAAAAAAAAAGACAGGTTGCAACCCATCCTCCAAGATACCCCCCATACATCTAAAACAATTAGATTAAACAGACTAAACATGTTTCTGTCCTCTGTCTCATGTCTCTCAGGCAGCAGGGCTTCCCATGTATTTTATGCTAGCAGGCACTGTCCCACACCCACCTGAAGCCACGGTGTCTTAAGGCTTCTTCTGTCATAAAACATGCCTTTGGATCCACTACCAACAACTTCTTGACAAGGTCCAGTGCTAAAGTAACAACTGGGCAAATCACAGTGAAAAGGATAAATATATTATCAGTAATAGTATGCCAGAATTAACAGGTCACCATCCAGAAAGAGCAGAGAGGGTCTGAGATCATCAGGGAGTCAGCAGACAGGGCCCCCTAATCTTCCTCATTCTCTGTATTTAGAGTGCTGTGAGAAGACCAGGAATGATAATGACACTCCCTGTCTCCTGCTGCTGGGACATCATTCACGACCTCTTCGCTGCCTGTTCCCTCTCCTGTTGCTAGACTCAGGGTCAAACTAATTAAAGCTAAACTTCTACCCAATTCTAAGATACTTGGGATGCACAGCAAACTCTCCCTGACAGATGGATGGGTGAGAGTTACTCAGCCAGGGAGAGGCTCCCTGGAACTGCAGACTTGTCAGAAATAAAACTTGACTACTCCAGCAAGCAACAAATGCATGCTGGCCTGTATATTACAACATAATTATTCCTTAAATATTCTGACATTTAACACAATCACCTATGTTATGTTATTTGACATTCAAGACCTAGAATATTATATAGGCTAGTGAATATTATCCTTCATCTCTGTAGTATGAAAAGGAGCGTAACTGGTGAAATTGCTGGTTTTTTGTTATCTGACTAAGTGTATTAACCAAATCCAGTGAACGTTTCTGTCTGCATCGTATTCAAGATCTTTGCAGCTTTTGACGCCAATGATCACTCTCTTATTGAAACACTTGTCTTTTTTTTTTTCTAATTCTGAGGCACCACTTACTGGTTTTCTTCTTCCCTCACTGCTTCTTCCTTTCTTGTCTTCCATATTCCATTCTTCTTTTTCTAACTTCTAAATATGAAATATCACTCAGGACTTCGACCTGAGCCTTTTCCTCTTTTCCTTTTATATAGTTTGTCTATGTGGTCTCTTCAATATCCAAGATATCATATTTATGCATGCAACCTTCTAATTTAAACATTATCTGGCCAGGCACAGTAGTTCACGCCTGTAATCCCAGCACTTTGGGGGATGAGGCGGGCAGATCACCTGAGGTTGGGTGTTTAAACCAGCCTGGCCAACATGGTGAAACCCCATCTCTACTAAAAAATACAAAATTAACCAGACATCATGACATGCACGTGTAGTCCCAGTTACTCAAGAGGCTTAGGCAGGAGAATCGCTTGAACCCAGGAGGCAGAGGTCGCAGTGAGCCAAGATTGCACCACTGCACTCCAGCCTCAAAAAAATATATATATATATCTATCTATATAAAATCATTATAGATGTAGTTGAAGCTTCCTGTGTACTATTTTCCAACCTCATTCCTCTCCTTTTCCTGGAGGTACCAGCTATGCAGATAAAAGCAGAAATTAATGTCAGTAGCAGTGTGTTCATCATGTGTCTATGCCTTCATGACAAAGGAAGTTTAAAAACTTGTGTTCCTGGCTTCTGCATTGGGAAAGTAATATTAATAATGTTATAAATTCTCCAAACATGGGGTGACTTATTAAAACCTGCTCAGGCCAGGTGCCATGACTGATGCCTGTAATCCCAACACTTCGGGGCACCAAGGTGGAAGAATCATTTGAAGCCAAGAGTTTGAAGCTAGCTTGGGCAACATAGTGAGATTTCATCTCTACAAAATAAAAACATTTTAAAATTAGCTAGGCATTGTGGTGTGTGCCTGTAGTCCCAGCTACTCAGGAGGCTAAGGCAGAGGGTCCCTAGAACCCAGGAGGTCAAGGATGCTGTGAGATATATGATCGTGCCACTATTCCAACCCAGGCAACAGGGCAAGACCCTGTCTCCTTAAAAATAATAAAATAAAATAAAAGCTGCTTGGGCAAACTGTTAAACGTTTGCTTCTATTCCTGAGATACCCAACTGGTCCAGAATTTTTTTAGAATACATTACTAGATTTACTATTATTTTATTTTAGATGTTTGTATCTAAGCTTAGTTTGGCCTCCAATTTTCTTGGATTATAATGATCTTAAATATTTATATTGCATTTATGTTAGCCTCACAAAATGAATTGAAGGTGTTCCCTCTTTTTCCATACTCCGAAATTATTTTGATATGATAGTGCTTATTTATATGTTCTTTGAATGTTTGGTAGAACTTTCATATTAAAGTATCTCATACTAGTGGGTGTTTTCTATGAGAAAGTATTTACTGATTGAATTTTTAAAAATAGATACATGAATATTCATGTGTCCCATTTCTTCTTGACTAAGTGTTTATAAGTTATAGTAGCCAACGAAGTTGTTCATTTCACTTATGTTT
This sequence comes from Pan paniscus, assembly GCF_029289425.2. Lineage (NCBI taxonomy): Eukaryota > Metazoa > Chordata > Mammalia > Primates > Hominidae > Pan > Pan paniscus. The sequence goes on along the minus strand of NC_073267.2, from coordinate 36,129,299 downwards.
TTAGACTGTTGTCATATAGTCATTTATAGTATTCACTTTATTATTTTTTCACTCATATTTTATCTTACACTTCATTTTTTATTCCTAATATTGCTTATTTATACCTTCTCTTTTTAATTAATCAATGTTACCAGAAGAGTGCCTATTTTATTATTCTTTTCAAAGAATCAGCATTTGGTTTTGTGAATCTTGCCTATTGTTTCTTTGTTTTATAGTTTATTAATGTCTATTTCTACTTTTAGCCTTATTTCCTTTAATTTATTTTATTTAGGTTTACTCCAATTTTTTTTTTTTTTTTTAAGACAGAGTCTTGCTCTGTTGCCCAGGCTGCAATGCAGTGGCCCAATCTCGGCTCACTGCAACCTCTGCCTCCCTGGCTCAAGCAATTCTTCTGCCTCAGCCTCCCAAGTAGCTGGGATTATAGCCACCCACCACCACACCCAGCTAATTTTTGTATTTTCAGTAGAGACAGGGGTTTCACCATGTTGGCCAAGCTGGTCTTGAACTCCCGACCTCAGGTAATCCACCCTCCTTCGCCTCCCAAAGTGCTGGGATTACAGGCCTGAGCCACCATGCCCAATCTCTTTTTCTCTTTCTAAACTTCCTAAGGTGGACACTTAACTAATTTTCAGCCTATTTTTCAATATAAACATGTAAAGATATAAATTACCCTTTCAGTACTGCCTCAGCTCTATCTCACAAGTTTTGTTATGTAGTATTTCACTTCCAAATATCTTCTGATTTTCATTTTCATGTCTTCTTTGACTGAAAAATTATTTAAGGTATGCCTTTAGTTTGAAGATGAAAGAAATTTACATTTTTTTCTCTAATAAATTGCATTTTGGTTACAGAGTATAGGCCGCATGTTATAATGTTTGTTTATGTGTTGTGATTTGATTCATAGGCTAGCATAGGTTCAGTTCTCCTAAGACTTTATCAGGCTTCAAAGTATATATATATTCTCTAATTTGAGCATACAGAAGTCTATATATTTCCTTTAAGTTAAGCTTTTTAAATACAGTGGTAAAAATCTGAGATAATCTTACTACATTTTGATTATCATTGACTCAGAGGTTTAAGTTTCTTCAAGGTTGAGGATTTAGCCATTTTTCTTTGTAATTCTGCCAATTTGTGCTTCATATATTTTACGGTTGAATAGTTACATGCATACATGTCTTTACATAATGACTTTTATTCCTCAGAATGTTTTTTTGTCTTAAATTATAGTTTTTGATATGAAAATAGCTATATCAGCCATATATTGGTTAATATTTGTTTTATTTATCATTTACTCATCTCATGCCTTCAGAATTTTGTGTCTTCATGTTTTTAACTATTACGGGTTATACCTGGATTTTCACATTTTTATCCAGTCTTCAAGTGTCTGTCTTTAACTAATTTAGACCATTTAAGTTTATTGTGGTTATGGATAAATTTATATTTACTTCTGTCATCATATATTGTGCTTTCTGTTAACCATATTATTTCTCCAATTCTTTTCCCCAATGCATTCTATTAGATTGATCAATTTTTTCCCCTCTATTTGTTTAAAAGTTGTGTGTTCTAGTTCTATTCACGATTACCCTTGAAATGTAATATGTGTACTTGAATTAACAAGTAATTTAGAAAACTAATTGTAAAATTAAAATCACTAGTTTCATCTTGAAGGATGCATTAATTTTGATCACCCTCATTCATCCCCAACTTACTGTTTTCCAGTACTTTTGTTCCAATTTATATTTTATCAGCTTTTTTGAGGTATAATACACAGTGCACAAAATTTATTTATTTTAAATGCACATTTCGATGAGTTTTGGCAAATTTATAGAGTTGTACAACAATTACAAAAATTCAGTTTTTGAATACTTACATAATCTCAAAAAGTTTCCTCATGCTTATTTGCATTAAATCCTCACTCCCACCTACCCAAGTCCCAAGTAACAAATGATCTGCTTTCTTTATAGATTTGCCTTCCATGAAAAGTTACATAGATTGGCTGGGCACAGTGGCTCACGCCTGTAATCCTAGCATTTTGGGAGGCCAAGGCGAGCAGATCACCTGAGCCCAGGAGTTCAAGACTAACCTAGGCAACATGGTGAAACCCCATCTCTACTAAAAACACAAAAATTAGCTGGGCATGGTGGCGCACCTGATAGCTACTCGAAGGCTGAAGTGTGATGGATTAGGTTTATTGATTTGCGTATATTGAACCAGGCTTGCATCCCAGGGATGAAGCTGACTTGATAGTGGTGGATAAGCTTTTTGATGTGCTGCTGGATTCGGTTTGCCAGTATTTTATTGAGGATTTTTGCATTGATATTGATATTGGTCATCAGGGATATTGGTCTAAAATTCTCTTTTTTTTGTTGTGTCTCTGCCAGGCTTTGGTATCAGGATGATGCTGGCCTCATAAAATGTGTTAGGGAGGATTCCCTCTTTTTCTATTCATTGGAATAGTTTCAGAAGGAATGGTACCAGCTCCTCTTTGTACCTCTGGTAGAATTCGGCTGTGAATCCATCTGGTCCTGGACTTTTTTTGGTTGGTAGGCTAATTAATTATTGCCTCAATTTCAGAGCCTGTTATTGTTCTATTCAGGGATTCGACTTCTTCCTGGTTTAGTCATGGGATGGTGTATTTGTCCAGGAATTTATCCATTTCTTCTAGATTTTCTAGTTTATTTGTGTAGAGGGGTTTGTAGTATTCTCTGATAGTAGTTTGTATTTCCATGGGATCAGTGGTGAAATCCCCTTTATCATTTTTTATTGCATCCATTTGATTTTTCTCTCTTCTCTTCTTTATTAGTCTTGCTAGTGGTCTATCAATTTTGTTGATCTCTTCAAAAAACCAGCTCCTGGGTTCATTGATTTTTTGAAGGGTTTTTTGTGTCTCTATCTCCTTCAGTTCTGCTCTGATCTTAGTTATTTCTTACCTTCTGCTAGATTTCGAATTTGTGTGCTCTTGCTTCTCTAGTTCTTTTAATTGTGATGTTAGGGTGTCGATTTTAGATCTTTCCCGTTTTCTCTTGTGGTTATTTAGTGCTACAAATTTCCGTCTACACACTGCTTTAAATGTGTCCCAGAGATTCTGATATGTTGTGTCTTTGTTCTCGTTGGTTTCAAAGAACATCTTTATTTCTGCCTTCATTTCGTTATTCACCCAATAGTCATTCAGGAGCAGGTTGTTCAGTTTCCATGTATTTGTGTGGTTTTGAGTGAGTTTCTTAATCCTGAGTTCTAATTTGATGGCACTGTGGTCTGGGAGACAGTTTGTTGTGATTTCTGTTCTTTTACATTTGCTGAGGAGTGTTTTACTTCTAACTATGTGGTCAATTTTGGAATAAGTGAGATGTGATGCTGAGAAGAATGTACATTCTGTTGATTTGGGGTGGAGGGTTCTGTAGATGTCTATTAGGTCTGCTTGTTGCAGAGCTGAGTTCAAGTCCTGGAAATCCTTGTTAACCTTCTGTCTCATTGATCTGTCTAACATTGACAGTGGGGTGTTAAAGTCTCTCATTATTACTGTGTGGATGTCTAAGTCTCTTTGTAGGTCTCTAAGGACTTGCTTTAAGAATCTGGGTGCTCCTGTATTGGGTGCATGTATAGTTAGGATAGTTAGATCTTCTTGTTGCATTGATCCCTTTACCATTATATAAAGGCTTTCTTTGTCTCTTTAATCTTTGTTGGTTTAAAGCCTGTTTTATCAGAGACTAGGATTGCAATCCCTGCTATTTTTTTCTTTCCATTTGCTTCGTAGATCTTCTTCCATCCCTTTATTTTGAGCCTATGTGTGTCTCTGCACGTTAGATGGGTCTGCTGAATACAGCACACTGATGTGTCTTGACTCTTTATCCAGTTTGCCAGTCTTTGTCTTTTAATTGGGGCATTTAGCCCATTTACATTAAAGGTTAATATTGTTATGTGTGAATTTGATCCTGTCATTATGATGTTAGCTGGTTATTTTGCTCATTAGTTGATGCAGTTTCTTCCTAGGATTGGTGGTCTTTACAATTTGGCATGTTTTTGTGTGGCTGGTACTGGTTATTCCTTTCCATGTTTAGTGCTTCCTTCAGGAGCTCTTGTAAGGCAGGCCTGGTGGTGACAAAATCTCTCATCATTTGCTTGACTATAAAGTATTTTATTTCTCCTTCGCTTATGAAGTTTGGTTTGGCTGGATATGAAATTCTGAGTTGAAAATTCTTTTCTTTAAGAATGTTGAATATTGGCCCCCACTCTCTTCTGGTTTGTAGAGTTTCTGCCAAGAGATCTGCTGTTAGTCTGATGTGCTTCCCTCTGTGGCTAACCCGACCTTTCTCTCTGGTTGCCCTTAACATTTTTCCTTTCATTTCAACCTTGGTGAGTCTGACAATTATGTGTCTTGGTGTTGCTCTTCTCGAGGAGTATCTTTGTGGTGTTTTCTGACCCTAACATCACAATTAAAAGAACTAGAAAACCAATAGCAAACACATTCAAAAGCTAGCAGAAGGCAAGAAATAACTAAGATCAGAGCAGAACTGAAGGAGATAGAGACACAAAAAACCCTTCAAAAAATTAATGAATCCAGGAGCTGGTTTTTTGAAAAGATCAACAAAATTGATAAACTGCTGGCAAGACTAATAAAGAAGAAAAGAGAGAAGAATCAAACAGACAGAATAAAAAATGATAAAGGGGATATCACCACTGATGCCACGGAAATACAATCTACCATCAGAGAATACTACAAACACCTGTACACAAATAAACTAGAAAATCTAGAGGAAATGGATAAATTCCTCGACACATACACCCTCCCAAGACTAAACCAGGAAGAAGTTGAATCTCTGAATAGACCAATATCAGGCTCTGAAATTGTGGCAATAATCAATAGCTTATCAACCAAAAACAGTCCAGGACCAGATGGATTCACAGCCGAATTCTACCAGAGGTACAAGGAGGAACTGGTACCATTCCTTCTGAAACTATTCCAATGAATAGAAAAAGAGGGAATCCTCCCTAACTCATCTTATGAGGCCAGCATCATCCTGATACCAAAGCCTGGTAGAGACACAACCAAAAAAGAGAATTTTAGACCAATATCCTTGATGAACATTGATGCAAAAATCCTCAATAAAATACTGGCAAACAGAATCCAGCAGCATAGCAAAAAGCTTATCCACCATGATCAAGTAGGCTTCATTCCTAGGATGTAAGGCTTGTTCAACATATGCAAATCAATAAATGTAATCCAGCATATAAACAGAACCAAAGACAAAAACCACATGACTATCTCAATAGATGCAGAAAAGGCCTTTGACAAAATTCAGCAACCCTTCATGCTAAAAACTCTCAATAAATTAGGTATTGATGGGACATATCTCAAAATAATAAGAGCTATCTATTACAAACCCACAGCCAATATCATACTGAATGGGCAAAAACTGGAAGCATTCCCTTTGAAAACTGGCACAAGACAAGGATGCCCTCTCTCACCACTCCTATTCAACATAGTGTTGAAAGTTCTGGCCAGGGCAATTAGGCAGGAGAAGGAAATAAAGGGTATTCGATTAGGAAAAGAGGAAGTCAAATTGTCCCTGTTTGCAGATGACACGATTGTATATCTAGAAAACCCCAGTGTCTCAGCCCAAAATCTTCTTAAACGGATAAGCAACTTCAGCAAAGTCTCAGGATACAAAATCAATGTACAAAAATCACAAGCATTCTTGTACACCAATAACAGACCAACAGAGAGGCAAATCATGGGTGAACCCCCATTCACAATTGCTTCAAAGAGAATACAATACCTAGGAATCCAACTTACAAGGGACATGAAGGACCTCTTCAAGGAGAACTACAAACCACTGCTCAATGAAATAAAAGAAGATACAAACAAATGGAAGAACATTCCATGCTCATGGGTTGGAAGAATCAATATTGGAAAAAAACTACTTTAAAGTTCATATGGAACCAAAAAAGAGCCCACATCGCCAAGTCAATCCTAAGCCAAAAGAACAAAGCTGGAGGCATCACACTACCTGACTTCAAACTATACTACAAGGCTACAGTAACCAAAACAGCATGGTACTGGTACCAAAACAGAGATATAGATCAATGGAACAGAACAGAGCCCTCAGAAATAATGCCGCATATTTACAACTATCTGATCTTTGACAAACCTGACAAAAACAAGCAATGGGGAAACGATTCCCTATTTAATAAATGGTGCTGGGAAAACTGGCTAGCCATATGTAGAAAGCTGAAACTGGATCCCTTCCTTACACCTTATACAAAAATTAATTCAAGATGGATTAAAGACTTAATGTTAGACCTAAAACCATAAAAACCCTAGAAGAAAACCTGGGCAGTACCATTCAGGATATAGGCATGGGCAAGGATTTCATGTCTAAAACATTCTCCCCATCACTTTCAAGTACACCAATCAAACTTAGATTTGGTCTTTTCACATAGTCCCATATTTCTTGGAGGCTTTGTTCATTTCTTTTTACTCTTTTTCTCTAAACTTCGCTTCTCACTTCATTTCATTCATCTGATCTTCCATCACTGATACCCTTTCTTCCACTTGATTGAATCGGCTACAGAAGCTTTTGCATGCATCATTTAGTTCTTGTGCCATGGTTTTCAGCTCCATCAGGTCATTTAAGGTCTTCTCTATGCTGTTTATTCTAGTTAGCCATTCATCTAATCTTTGTTCAAGGTTTTTAGCTTCCTTGCAATGGGTTCGAACATCCTCCTTTAGCTCAGAGAAGTTTGTTATTACTGACCTTCTAAAGCATACTTCTGTCAACTCATCAAAGTCATTCTCCATCCAGCTTTGTTCCATTGCTGGCAAGGAGCTGCAATCCTTTGGAGGGGAAGCGGCGCTCTGTTTTTTTGAATTTTCAGCTCATCTGCTCTGGTTTCCCCCAATCTTTGTGGTTTGATCTACCTTTGGTCTTTAATGATGGTGACCTACAGATGTGGTTTTGGTGTGGATGTCCTTTTTGTTGATGCTGTTCCTTTCTGTTTGCTAGTTTTCCTTCTAACAATCAGGACCCTCAGCTGCAGGTCTGTTGGAGTTTGCTGGAGGTCCACTCCAGACCCTGTTTTCCTGAGTGTCACCAGTGGAGGCTGCAGAACAGCAAATATTGCTGCCTGATCCTTCTTCTGGAAGCTTCATCTCAGAGGGACACCTGGCTGTATGAGGTGTCAGTAAGTCCCTACTGGCAGCTCTGTCCATTCTCAGAGTTCAAACTCCATGCTGGAGAACCACTGTTCTCTTCAGAGCTGTCAGACAGGGATGTTTAAGTCTGCAGAAGTTTCTGCTGCCTTTTACTCAGCTATACCCTGCCCCCAGAGGTGGAGTCTACAGAGGCTGCCAGGCCTCATTGAGCTGCAGTGAGCTCCACCCAGTTCAGGCTTCCCAGCTGCTTTGTTTACCTACTCAAGCCTCAGCAATGGTGGACGTCCCTCCCCCAGCCCAGGCTGCCACCTTGCAGTTCGATCTCAGACTGCTGTACTAGCAGTAAGCAAGGCTGTGTGGGCATGGGACCCACCGAGCCAGGCATGGGATATAATCTCCTGTGTGCCGTTTGCTAAGACCACTGGAAAAGCACAGTATTAGGGTGGGAGTGTCCAGATTTTCCAGGTACCGTCTGTCACGGCTTCCCTTGGCTAGGAAGGGAAATCCCCTGACCACTTGTGCTGCTTCCCAGATGAGGCAACACCCTGCCCTGCTTCGGCTCACCCTCTGTGGGCTGCACCCACTGTCCGACCCGTCTCAGTGAGATGAACCAGGTACCTCAGTTGGAAATACAGAAATCACCTGTCTTCTATGTCAATTATGCTGAGAGCTGCAGACAGGAGCTGTTCCTATTCCGCCATCTTGGAACGATCCACTTTTTTCATTTATTTAAGAAATATTTGAAAAGCAAAGATTTCATCATTTTGGTGAAGTCCAATTTATCTGTTTTTCTTTTATGGAACATGTTTTTGATATTATATCTAAGAAACCTTTTCTTAGTCCGAGGTCATAAATATTTTCTCCTATTTTTTTTTTTTCCTAGAAGTTTTACAGTTTTAGCTCATACAATTAGGTCTATGATCCATTTTAGTTAATTTTCGTATATGACCTAAGGATCTAGGTTTAGTTTTTGTAAATGAATAACCAGTTCTTATAGAATCATTTGTTGAAAGAACATCTTTTTCCTATTGAATTGTCTTAGCATCTTTGATGAAAATTAATTGACTATTTATGTGGGTTGGATTCTGAACTCCACTTAGTTCCATTGATCTATCTCTCTCTCTTAATGTGGATTCTACACTGTCTCAACTACTGTTGCTTTACACTGAATTTTAAAATAAGGCAGTATTAAGTACTCTAACTTCATTCTTACTTAGCAAGATTGTTTTGGCTATTCTAGGTATTTTTGTATTTCTATATAATTTTAAAATCAGCGTGTCAATTTTTCCAATAATCTTTCTAGACTTTTGGCAGGAATTTCAGTTAATTTGTAGATCAATTGACATCTAACAATATTGAGTCATCTAATCCATTAACATGATATATCTCTCCATTTATTTAGGCATTTATCTGAGTGATGTTTCTTAGTTTTCAGTGCAAAGGTTTCACACTTATTTTGTTAAATTTATTCCTAATTATTATTGCTATAGTTTGAGTGTCTCTACCAAAACTCATGTTGGAACGCTTAAGAGGTGGGGCCTATTGGGAAGTGTTTGGGTCTTGGGAGCTCTTCCTTTGTGGGCAGCTTGGTACTATTCTTACACTGGTGAGTGAGTTCTCACTCTTGTGAGATTAGTTCTCTCAGGAATGGATTAGTTACCATGAGAATGAGTTGCTATACGGTGAGGTCACGCTTCATGCTTGGCCTCCTGGTACTTGCCTACTCCCCTTTGACCTTATTCTAACATGTTGTGACACAACACTAAAGTTTTCACCAGAACCCAAGCAGATGCCAGTGTCATTCTTTCCAGCCTGCAGAACTGCAAGCCAAATATACCTCTTTATAAATTACTCAGTCTCCGGTATTCTGTTTTAGCAACACAAAACAGACTAAGACAGAAAATTGGTAGTGAAAGTGGGATGTTGCTATTTAGATTCTCAAAAATGCAGAAGCATCATTGGAACTGGGTAATGGGCAGAAGTTGGAAAAGTTTGAAGGAGCAGACTAGAAAAAGACTGTATTGCCATAAACAGAGCATTAAGGATAATTTCAGTGAGGGCTCAAAAGACAACAAAAAGATGAGAGAAAGTTTAGAATTTCTCAGAGATTGGTTAAGTAGTCATTACCACAATGCTGATAAAAATATGGACAGCAAAGGCCATTCTAATGAGATCTCAGATAGAAATGAGGAACAAGGTATTAGGAACTGGAGACCAAGTCATCCTTGTTAGACCATAGCAAAAATTTGGCTGTGTTGTTTCTAAGGCTTTGTGCCCTAAGGTTTTGTGGAAGGCCAAACTTAAGAGTGATGAACTAGGGTAACTGGCAGAAGAAATTTCTAAGCAAAATACAGAGGAGCTATGTAGTTACTCCTTACTACATTCAGTGAAATGCAAAATGACAACGGAAGCAAACACAAAAATTTGAAAATTAATAGCCTGGCCATGTGGAAGAGAATGAAAGAGCATTTTCAGGTGAAGAATCCAAGGGTGCAGCAGAACAACCAATACTAAAGAGATTAGCACTGAGAGAAGAAAGCCAGTTGACAATTATTGAGACAATTTTTTTAAAGGCCCTGAAGACATTTCAGAAATTTTTGAGGTTGCCTCTCCAGAGGTCTAGGAGGACAGAATGGTTTTAAGAGACAGAACCCATGCATCACTGCCCTGTGCTGTTTTGAGATCCTGCTCCCCAAATTCTGGCACAGCCCTCAGCAGCCACCCAACCCATGGCACAATCATACTCAGGTGTGGCTCAGGCTGCCATTCCACAAGATACAAACCATAAACCTTGGTGACACGCAGTCATGGATCAAGCAGCCTCAGATACAGCTCATGACAGCACACTGGAGGGTGCAAGCGGTAAGCCTTGATGGCTTTTACAACCTTGTGGTACTAGTTTTGCAGATGTGCAGAATACAAGAGAAGTGGAGGCATGGTGGCTGCCACCTAGATTTTAAGGAATGTACTGAAAAGACTGGGAGCTCAGGTGGAGACTTGTTGCAGGGCCAGAGCCACTGCAGTGTACCTCCCCTAGGGCAAAGCTGAGGAGAAATGTAGGGTTGGAGCTGCCACAAAGAGTCTGTACCAGGGCAATGCCTAGTGAATCCACGAAGTGGACCACCACTGGGACTCCAGAACTATAGAGCCATTGCCACCATGCAACCTCAGCCTGGAAAGGCCACAGGTATCCAACTCCAACCAGTGAGAGTAGCCATGTGGCTATGCCCAACAAAGCAATGGAGGTGGGGCTGCCCAAGGCTTTAGGGATAAAAACTCCCCACTGTGCCCAGGAGGTAGCACATAGAGTGGAGAATTATTCTGGAGCTTTAAGATTTAGTGTATGCCCTGCTGAGTTTTGAACTTGCTCGAGGCCTGTCACCTCTTTCTTCTTTTGGCTTATTTCTCCCTTTTGGAATGGGACTGTCTGCCATATGACTATTCCACCATTGTATCTTGGAAGTAAATAACTTGTTTTTTATTTTTATTTTTATTTTTATTTTACAGGCTCATAGCTAGAAGGAACTTGCCTTGAGTCTTATATGAGACTTTGGGCTTTGACCTTTGAATTGTTACTAGAATAAATTAACACTTTGGGGACCATTGAGATTGAATAATTACATTTTGTAGTGTAAGAGGGACATGAGTTTGGGGTTCCAAGGGTGAAATGCCATGGTTTCCGTGTTTCTGTCAAAAATCATGTTGGAACCTTTAAGAGGTAGGGCCTAATGGGAGATGCTTGGGTCATGCGGGCTCTGCCATTTTGAGCAGCTTGGTGCAGTCCTCATATAGTGAGTGAGTTCTTGCTCTCATGAAACTGGATTGGTTCCTGTGGAAATAGATTAGTTGCCCTGAGAATGGATTGTTATAAAGCAACCCATTGTACAAGGTTGTACCTTGTGTTTGGCCTCTTGGCACATTCCCACTTCCTCTTTGGTCTTCTGCCATGTTGTGATGCACTGCTAAAGCCCTCACCAGAAGCTAAGTAGATACTGGTGCCATGCTTCTTGAACTTCCCAGTCTGGAGAAACATGAGCTAAATAAACCTCTTCGTACAGTCTCAGGTATTCTATTATAACAACATAAAACAAACTAAGACATTTATTTTTGATGCTATTGTGATTGGAATTGTTTTCTTTATTTCATCTTTGTATTGTTTGTTGCTACTATATATATAACCAATTTTTGTATATTGATCATATACTCTACAAACTTACTAAGCCCCCCTCTTAGTTGTAGTAAGTCTGGGAGGGGGTGTGGTATGTGGGTGTGTGTGTGGGTGTGTTCCTTAGGATTTTCTGCATACAAGGCTAACAATAAAAAGAGTTGTCTATTTTCCATACCTTTTTTCCTTGACTATTGCACAAACTAAGACCTGTGGTGCATTGTTAAATAGAAGTGGTAAACACAGATATCTTTGCATGTTTCCTAATCTAGAGGGAAGCACAGTCTTACCATTAAGTATGTTGGCTATAGGCTTCTGGTAGATGCCTTGATCATTTGAAGAAGTTCCCTTCTATTCATAAGTTGATGAGATTTTTTTTAATGTATGATTGTTGAATTCTGTCAAATGCTTTTCTGCATCTATTGAGGTGATCATATGGTTTTGTCCTTTATTCTGTTAATATAGTTTATTACATTGATTTTCGGATGTTAAGTCAACCTCACATTCCTGAGATAAACTTCATTTGATTATGGTATAAAATCCTTTTCATATGTTGCTCAATTACATTTGCTAATATTTGGTTAAGAATTTTTATGTCTAGGTTCACAAGGGATATTGGTATATAGCTGTGTTTGCTTGTAATGTCTTTGTCTTGTTTTGATATCAGGGTAATATTGATATCAAATGAAATAAAGTTAGTTGGGAAGTTTCCTTCATCCTCTATTTGCTGAATAAAGTTTTTGTAACATTGGTATTATTTCCTCCCTTACTAGTTTGATAGAATTCACCAGTGAAGTATATTTTTTCTCTATAGGAAGATTTGAAATTACTGATGCAATTTCTTTACTTGATATTGGTATTTGTTTTTTTTTTCTTTTTCCTTGAGTCAGTTTTGGTAATTTGTGTCTTTCTAGGAATTGTTCTATTTTATCTAAGTTGTCAAATTTTTTGCCTTAAAGTTATTATGCTATTTTCTTAACATCCTTTTAAGGGTAGGGTCTGTGGTGATATTTCTCTTTGATTCTTGATTTTGGGATTAGTGTCTTCTTTCTTTTTTCTTGGTCAATTTAACTAAATATTATTTATCTTCTTGACTTTCTGAAATAAGCAATTTTGGGTTTCTTTGGTTGTTTTTAATGTTATCCTGTTCTGTATTTCTCGTTGTCCACTGTGACATTTTTATTTCATACATCCTACTTACTTTCGGCTTGGTTTACTCATCTTTTTCTAGAGTCTTAAGATGGAAGTTTTAATTATCAATTTTAGATTATTTTTTCTTTCTGTTTTTAAAGCTATACATTTTCCTCTATACTCTGCTTTAATTGCATCCTGTAAATATTGCTATGTTTTTGGTTTTTTGTATTTTAAGTTTATAACATTTTATTTATTAAAATAGGCTGGGGGAAAAGGATTTATACCACTGCATTCTTTCCTGGGGGAGAACTATTTTGGGCCATTTTTGAAAATTTTTTTCCTCTTAACAATTTTCAGAGTCACATTTGAATTCCTTCAGAATGGTATTTGTCAACAAAAAAGTTCAAGTGAAAAGGAGGAGGGAAACTGGGGAAGCATGAAGAAAGGGAGTGAGAGAAGAAGGAGTGGGCATACAACAGTCAACACATAAAGAAATGGCTTTTACTGAAATGACTGTGCCCTGTGCCTCATGCACTAGGTGATGCAAGCATGCTGCTCAGACATCAACACCAAATGTCATTTAGAAATGGTAGTCTTCTCTGGGTTCTGAAGGACACTTGTTCCCCAACATGACACTATTAAATGATGCTTTCAAGGCAGACACTAAGACATTACTCCAAAGAGAAGGCTCTGGTGGCAGATGCTGGGGCCATATTCTTTATAGTCCTTCTTGGTGTGACAGACCTGAAATAACTCCAGAGTTGAGGCTAGCATTAAGCTTCCAAACCATAAGGCATAGTGCTGCATGTGACGGATTACCACCCGAACCTCTGTAAGCTTAGGTTTGATTATCCTGCCACTGAGCTCCTTACTGAGTTTTAATCTGGCATGTACCACTCTTCAAATCTCTCTGTAGTTGAGATTCATATCCCTGAATATGGCCAAACCCCTTGAAAGAACAACATTCTTATACAGTGGACAATGCACATCAATGGGACAGTTTTGTATTCATCAACAATATTCAAGATGGATTCCATAAAGTCTGGGTTGGCAAACTCTGGGTAAAAAAATATTTCAGATTGCAGGAGCCTTTTGTAACCGACGTCTATTATGAACTTCTCCTGGTTGATCACATTGATACCTGTGTACTGTTTGATCCACTTCCAGGGATCCACATCATACTTAGCAAATTCCTTGACTATATCAGGGCAAATGTAACAGTATTTCTCCTTAATGGCTTTTGTGGTCTCCAGTGACTGCTCAAGAGGGATTCCTACCTCCCTCTCCCTTAGTAGTCATTGAATGAAATACACAGTATCACCTACAATCAGGATGTGATTGATGCAGCTCTCAATTACATAACCTTCTACAACTGGGAGAACGAGGGTGACTCCATCTTCTTTGTCAATGACTGTACTCATTAAGATATATTCACCCACTTGCTGAGATGTCCAAGATACTTCCAAGGCTAGTACCTCCTGAACTGCAATGTAGAATCCTGGTACATTAAATAGTTCAAACATAATTTCTGCAAAAATGCTCTGTATTTTCTACTGTATTCAGTGGAAGTTCTGTCATTAAAAAATAATGGTCCTCAGATTCTGCTCAAAGATATTTAAAAACCACTTGCTCCATGAACCTTTCCATAATATCCCAGTCTTCAGTGATTCCATGTCATATTGACCACTTTGTAGCATACATAGATTTATCAATGGCTTCATCCTGTATGAAAAAGTCAAGGTCATCAACTCCCCTCAACATTCTCCCTTGGGCTTTGTCAACTACCTTTGCTGACTCTCTGATAGAAATGCATGAAAGAATAGTAAACTATGGCTCAGTGTTGCCTGCATAGCCAAGCTCAGAATATCTACTGAGGTGATCACAGGGCTGAGACCCAGAGCAGTGGGTACAACTCAATCTCCAGGTGTGGGCTGGATGTCAGGGGCTCAGAGCAAGGAGCCAGGGTGGGCACTGAGTGGCTCTTACCTGATGCCACAGTCTGCCACACAGGAAGGCAGGAACCCCGCCATGCTTGGAATACACAACACTTAGCCCCACTGGCCACCCTGGAGCACCCTGCCACCATCCACTTGGCAACCCACTCACCCCATACATCCTGTCTCTTGTGTGTTTCCACTTTTATTCATTTTAAGATATATTGTAGATGGGTGCAGCAAACCACATGGCACGTGTATACCTATGTAACAAACCTGCACGTTCTGCACATGTATCCCAGAACTTAAAGTACGATAAATTTTAAAAAAGGAATATTTTAAAGGATCAACCTACTATTTGACAGTCATGGAAATAGTGAATGGGAATTAAAGGGAAAAAAAATAAGTAAGCAAAGGAAGGGAGGAGGAAAGGGAAAAAGAAAGGAAAGAAAAGGAAAAGGGAAATACAAGAAAAGGAGACAAATAAATAAATAAATAAACAAATAAGTGACTGAAAGTCTGAGAGTTGGCAAATACTATTCAGACAACACCGACAAAATAGGCCTCTTGCTAAAAACAGCAGAATGCACAAAGTACAGGAGCATCCTGTCTGTCCTGAGAGGCTGGGGAGGTTTAGGAAAAGAGGCTGGGGAGATTTGAGACAGGTCTGAAGTATGTAGTCAGTTTTTGCTTAGTGGAAAAAGTAATCATGGGTGATTCAGAAAAAGGAAGATACTTACATAATAATTGTTTTGTACCTTTTTTTAGTCTTCTATTACTTTCATAAAATTATCTTTGCATCAAAAATTATTAACACTTTCAGGACTCCTTGTATGCAAAACTCTTTGAATTGCATTTCTTAATTTGTGATCACACTGGTAATTTATCTAGCACAATGAACTGAATGTGTGTCTTTATGTTTAAAGGGAAAAATAAAATTCAAAACAGCATATTTGATATAATTTATGATTAGATAATAGAGAAATATAAATTTTAATGTAATTTTTAGAAAGTAAAGCTTAGGCAAGTCACGATGGCTCCTGCCTGTAATCCCAGCACTTTGGGAGGTTGAGGCGGGTGGATCACCTGAGGTCAGGAGTTCAAGACCAGCCTGACCAACATGGAGAAACCCTGTCTCTACTAAAAATACCAAATTAGCCGGTACTAACGATTCATGAGAAATCTGCCCCCATGATCCATTCACCTCCCAGCAGGACCTATCTCCAACTTTGGGGATTACAATTCAACATGAGATTTGGGCAGGGACACATATCCAAACTATATCAACAGAGTTTCATTGTGTTGCTCGGGCTAGTCTCAAACTCCTAGCCTCAAGCAATACTTCTATCTCAGCCTCCCAAGTACCTTTGGGGATTATAATAATCAATCATCTTCACTTTTTACAATCTACTTTGGTTTAATAATTTTTACTTAATTCCAGTGTTATATAGCAACTTTGATCAATGTATGTCTTATATGCTATGAACTCAGCAGTATTGTTATAGTTATTGCCTATAATAATCAGATGATTTTTTAAAAAAAGAGATGAAATCAGAATACACACACACACACACACACACACATACAATCTTTTATACTTACAAATTTATTTACCATTTCCCGTGCCGTTTATTCCTTATAGGTTCAAGTTGCCATCTGGTGTCATATCCTTTTATCTTAAAAGCATTTTCTTTAGTGTTTCTTTAGCAAGGATAAGTTTATTTTTATTTATCTGGAAATGTCTTTATTTCAGCTCCATTTTTGAAGGATCATTTAAATGGATACAGAATTTTTAATTGACAGTTATTTTTCCCTCCACTTTTGAAATGTCACTTCATAAGGCCTCCATTTTTTTCAGATAAAAATGCCAGTATTGATAATATTATTGTTCCCCTGTATGTGATAAGTCATCCCTTGCTACTTTCATGATTTTCTTATTATCCTTGGTTTTCACCAATTTGACAAGGATGGCTCTAGGTGTGAATCTCTTTGTGTTTATCCTACTTGAGATTTGTTGGACTTCTTATATCTGAAGATTAATGTTTTTCATAGCATTTTTGAAGTTTTCAGACATTATGTTTTCAAATATTTTTCTGTCCTCTTATCTCTCTCTTCTCCTGGAATTCCCATTATGCATATGGTAGTGCTCTTGATGGTATCCCATAAGTTTCTGAGGATCTGTTTATTATCCTTCATTCTTTTTTCTTTTGGTTCTTCAGATTGATTAACCTCTATTGTTCTATCTTCAAGTTCACTGATACTTTCTTTCACAAGGTCAAATATGCTATTGAACCTCGCTAGTGATTTTTTCACTTTAACTGTTGTACTTTTCAATTCTAGATTCTATTTTTAAACATATTCTGTCTCCTTATTCATATTAGCACATTATCATATTTTTAATTTGAACATATTTATAATATATACTTTGAAAACTTTCTTTCTAAATCCAATATCTGAATTGAGACAGTTTCTATTCACTGCTTTTTTTCCAGAGTATGAGCCATATTTTCCTGTTTCCTTACATGTCTGATAATTTTTAATTGAAAACTAAACACTTTAATTACACATTATAGCAAATCTGGATTTGGTTTTTATTTGTTATTGTCTTTGTTGTTGTTATGTTTTGGTAACTGGCCTATACTTGTGCTGTGTAATCCTTCTGCCCAGTGGTTTTCAGCATTGATGTCTTTTATATTGTGCTGTTGTTGTTACTGTTGTTTTAGCCTGTCTTTCTAGGGATTTCCTTTGTGTCTGTTGCATAGCTTGATTTTTGAGAGACATTGTATTAAAGCTAGTAAGGCTTCCACTCTCTGCCAAATAATCTGTGGGTGGGTGGGTGAATGCATTCAAAGTTGCAATTAATACTCAAGTCTTACTTCATTTTTACTTTTTGTCATACTATCTTGAGTCTTTCCTGCACTTCCATACTTTTCCAATCGGCAATATGTGTGGAGAACTTTTCTCAAACTTTTTATGATTCTCTCCTTTCCAGGATTTCTCTCTCTCTCTTTTTTTTTTTTTAGTAATACTCAGGTTTTTAATTTTTTATAGTGAATGGATACAAAGCAAAATTAGCAAAGGAAAAAGTTGTATGTGGTAAAGTCTGGAGGATACCAGGCACGAGCTTCCTGGAATCATCTCCTGTGGAGTTACAAGGATATGTTTCTCTTTCCCAGCATGAAATTTTGACAGCACATGTGCAATGTCATCTACCAGGACCAGAGTCTCATTAGAGACTCAGTTCTCAGGATTTTACGGAGGTTACTCTCCTTCACATGTACCAGAATTCCAGACTCTCAGAGGAAAAGCAGCTGTTCAGAGTAAACCACATTGTTTGTATAAACAGTTTAAGCACAGTGAGCCACTCTTCTCAGTGAGAGAATTGGAACTTGGAACTGGAAAACTCTAGCCTAGCATGTGGGTCTTTTCTTTTCTTTTCTTTCTTTCTTTCTTTCTTTCTTTCTTTCTTTCTTTCTTTTTCTTTCTTTCTCTCTTTCTCTCTCTCTCTTTCTTTCTTTCTTTGTTTCTCTCTTTCTTTCCCTTTCTTTCTTTCCTTTTCTCTTTCTTTCTTTCTTTCTCTTTCTTTCTTTCTTTCTTTCTTTCCTTTCTTTCTTTCTTTCTTTCTTTCTTTCTTTCTTTCTTTCTTTCTTTCTTTCTTTCTTTCTTTCTTTCTTTCTTTCTTTCTTTCTTTCTTTCTTTCTTTCTTTCTTTCTTTCTTTCTTTCTTTCTTTCTTTCTTTCTTTCTTTCTTTCTTTCTTTCTTTCTTTTACTTTGAGTTCCAGGATACATGTGCAGAACATTCAGGTTTGTTACACAGGTATACATGTGCCATGGTGGTTTGCTGCACCTATTGACCCTCAGGATCTCTCATTTAAATTTTTGTCTTGTCTTCCACTTCCCCAGTTGAAACTGCAACCTCAGACTAGCAAATCTGCAATTCTCTCTGTTCATTCCCAAACCACTCTGCTATATTTAACTGGCAAAACCATTGATTTCTTCCCTCTGCTCCATACCAAATCCACCGGTGCCCCCAGCCCTAACAGGAAAGCTGCTGGGTTTTACATCCAGCTTCAAACTGGTAAAACTACAGTTTTTCCCAACTGAGCTTGGGGGTGAGAAGAGAGATGGGAGTGTATTAGTCCGTTTTCATTCTGCTAATAAAGACATACCCAAGACTGGGAAGAAAAAGAGGTTTAATTGGACTTATATTTCCAGGTGGCTGAGGAGACCTCAGAATCATGGCAGGAGGTGAAAGGCACTTCTTACATGGTGGCGGCAAGAGAAAATGAGGAAGATGCAAAAGCGGAAACCCCTGATAAAGCCATCAGATCTTGTGAGACTTATTCACTACCACGAGAACAGTATGGGGGGGAACCACCCCCATGATTCAATTATCTCCCACGAGGTCCCTCCCACAACACATAGGAATTATGGGAGTACAATTCAAGATGAGATTTGGATGGGGACACAAAGCCAAACTATATCAGGGAGAAACCCCAGTCAGGAAGGGCTCAGACTTTTACCAATCCTACCCAAAACCCTAACACTTTTTTCAAGAATAAATGCTTCTTAAATTTGATAACTGCCTTTGATGAGTTTTCAGGGTCCTGAAATGATTGTTTTTGGTATTTCTGCAATTTTTGGGGGGAGTTTTGGTGTGGAAATAAATTGCCAACCTTTTCATGTCACCTCCCAACCTTATCTTTATATCCTCTGATTAACAATTTTCATTAGTAATGTGTTACACAACAAATACTTGTTTAGACTAACCTACATTTTACCAATTTCTTTGCACATTGTCCTGTCTTTTTTGGTCCTATGTCATATTTCTAAAGCATATCTTTCAGTAGATTTTTCCCTGGTAAAAAATGGCATATGTTCTTAAATGTATTGGTTTGACAATATCTTTCATTTGTCTTTTGTTCGAGTGACAGTTAACTGGCTACAGAATTCAAGATTGAATGTTTTATTTATCTCTGTACTTTGAAGACTTTATTTAATTATCTTCCATCTTCTATTGTTGCTGATAAGAATTGAGAATCTGCTCTATTGTTTATTCAATTATGATTAATCTCTCTTTCTCTGTCTAGATTATTTAAGATTTTATTTTTGCCTTTGGTAGTCTATAGTTTCTCAACATTTTATCTAAGTATCTATTTTTACTTAATCATGATTAGAACTCATTTGACTTCCTGTGTCCAAATCAATAAAAACCCTAATCAATTCTGTAAAATTTGAAGCCAGTTTTCTTCTCAAATATTATATCTTCTTCATTCTTTCAATGGATGTTTCTGAAACTACCATTAGTTGTGTTTTAGATCTTTTCCATAATCTAAATCTCTCATTTTCCACCTCGTTTTTCTGTGTGTGTGCTATGCTCTTAAATAATTTCCTCATATCTACTACTTTGCTGTGTTCTCTCTTCAGCTTTGTCTAGATTGCTATTTGGGTACTTAGTGGGTTTTTTTCAGTTGAGTAAATTTTAAAGTTTTTTCTAGATGTTCTATTTAATTATTTCACAATACTTTCAAGTAATTTCTTCTTCTCATGTCTCCAATTTTTAAAAATTGTCTCTAGTCCCTTTGAAAATACATATTTTATAGTGTCTATCTAGTGGTTCTATTAGCTGAGGATTTTAGACATCTAATCCCATTCTTTATTGTTATCTGTTAACTTTTGCTCATGGGATATTTCTTCTTATTTTAAGTTCAGATTCGCTTGGCTTTACCTTTGAGACTTTATGCAGTCTGGGATCAGGAGTGTCTATTAGAGATTTTTTGAATTAGCATCTACTAAGTGTTCTAGGGATACTTCAATGCAGGGACACTTTTATGGTAGGTTTAGAACTTTGGGATCCCTAACCTGTGCACGTAATGTAATTTGAGCCCTACGCATAAGTTGGATGAGTCCAGTTTTACATATGAATTCTCAAAAAAGACTTTGCCACCCAGAGACCAGCTAAGACAAACTGCCTTGTCTTCTCAATTTGTCAGTAGGATGACATTTTCTGGTCCGTGTTTTTTATTTTTGTTTTTTGTTTTGTTTTGTTTTCTTGAGATGGAGTTTTGCTCTTGTTACCCAGGCTGGAGTGAAGTGGCGCCATCTCAGCTCCCTGCAATGTCCGCCTCCTGGGTTCAAGCAATTCTCCTACCTCAGCCTCCCAAGTAGCTGGGATTACAGGCATGCACCAACAGGCCAGGCTAATTGTCTGTATTTTTAATAGAGACGGCATTTCACCGTGTTGGTCAGGCTCATCTTGAATTCCTGACCTCAGGTGATCCACCCACCTCGGCCTCCCAAAGTCCCGGGATTACAGGCGCGAGCCACCATGCCCAGCCTGGTCCATTATTTTAGTAAGAGTTTAGCCCTCCAAGGCTTCCAGTTTTGCAGGATGACAATAATCAGAGGGGAGGAGGAAAAAAACTTTGTTCTAACTTTCTGCCTGGAGTGAGTCAAAATCCTCCTCTTCTACCCTGGCAAATTCTATACAGCCAGAAAGGGGTCATAGCTAAAAAATTCATGTAAGCTGTTTTAAGAATATTAAAAGCATTAGCAATTATGATTCATAGCAAATAAAGGTAGCCATTTAATTAGCAAATGGAAATTTACCACGTTATTGTCTGTCCTTTACAGAAACCTGTGGATTCCTCAGTGAGTAGCACCTAGTTGTCAGAAACAAGATGTCTAGTAACTTATATCTACTCATCTTAATCTACCTGTACCTCCTACACATAATCTAAGATACTTTATATTTATTCCCACAAAATCTAGGTTCATTTCTTCCAGCCATTTCCTCCTATAATACATTTATGCCAAATATCAGTTGAATTATCCTTTCAATAAAAAGATTTAGCAGGTTCCTGTTAAAAGATTTGGCACCTTGACACTGTGATCTTCAATAAGGTTGTGAATTCTTATCACAGCCAATCATCCTCTTATTTTCCATCCTGATGAAAAAGCTATTTTAAAATATAAAACGAAGTAAATCTCATCATATTGCCATGATGTTTTTAACTATCATATATTATAAGTTAGCATTTTCAAGAGTTCACATATAGGTTTTTTTTTTTATTTTTTTAATTTTTTTATTGAGACTGAGTCTCACTCTGTCACCCAGGCTGGAGTGCAGTGGCACAATCTTGGCTCACTGCAACCTCCACCTCCTGGGTTTAAGC
Organism: Pan paniscus; assembly: GCF_029289425.2. Classification (NCBI taxonomy): domain Eukaryota; kingdom Metazoa; phylum Chordata; class Mammalia; order Primates; family Hominidae; genus Pan; species Pan paniscus. The sequence continues at coordinate 36,107,738 of NC_073267.2, read as the reverse complement.
AATTCTCCTGACTCAGCCTCCCATGTAGCTGGGATAACAGGCACGCACCACCACGCGTGGCTAATTTTTGTGTTTTTAGTAGAGACGGGATTTCACTGTGTTGGCCAGGTTGGTCTCAAACTCCTGACCTCATGTGATCCAGCCCACCTCAGCCTCCCAAAGTGCTGGGATTAAGGCGTGAGCCACTGCACCTGGCCCACATATAGTTTTTAAATATTTTTAAAGTGAAAACACTTTGTTTAAAACCTACTTCATAAATTGACAGGTTATTTGGAATATATGTTAAGCAGATATCTCTTTCACCAAACTAGTAAGCAATGTTGATCTATACCATGTATCATTTTATAGAACTGGCTATTAGTATATACGATAAAAGAGAATTGATCCTTTGTTTGTATACATCTATGTGTATGTGGATATATAGCTGTACACTTTTTTGTATTTCAGGAGTTACACTGTTTGTGATATGGTGTATGACCTGGTCAATCTTAGGCTCTGAAGCTCTCCCTGGTGGAAATTTATTTGGATTGTTAATTATTTTTTATAGTGCCATTATTGGGGGAAAAATTTTACAACTCATTAGAATACCTTTAGTGCCTCCACTTCCACCTCTTCTTGGTAAGTATATAATTAGCTCTCTTTTCTTTATTATTGACTATATGCAAATTTTGAACATTTTCTTGTTGAATTAGTCATAATTCAGAAATATTTCAATGTAGTATGTTTTATATAGTTTCTTCATGTGTGTATTTGCTGTATGTGTGTGTGTGTGTGTATAGCTCTTTTATAGGGCCATTTATTTCTCTCTCTGTCTACATATATACACACACAAGTTTTATCCAAAATTTATTTTTAAAATAAATTTAATATCCTTAGTACATTATTCCTGTTGCTTTATTGTTTAATAGAATCTTTAAAAATTTTAGATTCATGGAGTACATGTGCAGGTTTGGTACATGGATATATTGCATAATGGTGAGATTTGGGCTCTAGTGAACCCATCACCAAACAGTGAATACTATACCCTATAGGAAATTTTTCAACCTTAACCCTCCAACCCTCTCTCCTTTTGGACTCCCCAGTGTCTATTATTTCCATCTTTATGTCCATATGTACCCATTGTTTAGCTACCACATATAAGTGAGAACATGTGGTATTTGAGTTTTCTGTTTATGAGTTATTTCACTTAGGATAATGGTGTTCAGCTCTATCCATGTTGCTACAAAGGACATGATGCCATTCTTTTTTATGACTGCATAGTATTCCATGGTGTATATGTAACACATTTTCTTTATTTAGTCATTTAAGTTGATTCCATGTCTTTTTATTGTGAATAGTGCCACAATGAACATATGTGTGTATATGTCTTTATGGAAGAATGATTCACATGTTGAACCATCCTTGTATTTCTGGAGTAAAACCCACTTAACTATATTATCTTTTTGATGTACTATTGAATTCATTTTGCTAGTTGAGAATTTTTGCATCTATGTTCATCAGGGATATTGACCAGTAGTGTGTGTGTGTGTGTGTGTGTGTGTGTGTGTGTGTGTGTGTGTGTATGGCTTTTCCTGATTTGGGTATAATTATGATACTAGATTCATAGAATGTGTTAGAGAGGGAGTCCCTCCTTGATTTTTTTGGATTAAGTTTCAGTCACCTTTGACCCTGAACTAGTATTCTAGTGGATTGTACAATGACCCTGAACTAGTGGATTGTACAATGAATAAATGAATGAATATAAATTATTGCAAAATAAAATTTTGTTAAGTATATGATAACCATACAAATGCAAGACAATAAACAATGTGATGTGAAAACTCTCAGCCAGCCTACCATATTTGTGTTTGTTTTTGAACTGTATAGTGGGAGGAGGTGCTCCTTACAATTTTCACTTTGTAAACATTTATTCTTTGATTTTAACCATCACTGCTATAACCACCATCACTCGTGGATTCATCAAAAATTAAGTAAAGAATTATCTTATTTATTTTATAAAACTTTGTAAAATGTATGTAGAGCTCACATTTATTTCATTGTTTAATACTAGAAGTGTTTTGGATCTTTATTGAGAAGTTTGATGATGTTTTGTGACCAGAAATATGCTGTAGGAAATTGACTCTTGTTTATATCATTTAGCCTATGCTAAAATTGGTTTTATTATATACCATTTTACTCAAAGTTGCCATTTCCAATCACCTATCGACGATGTTAAGTGAGAACTTACTGTATTCAAATATATCTAAATATTCAGTACAGTGGGCCAGGCATGGTGGCTCATGCCCATAATCCCAGCACTTTGGGAGGCCAAGGCAGGAGGATCACCTGAGCCCAGGAGTTCAAAACCAGCCTGGGCAACATAGCAGACCTTGTCTTTACAAAATATTAAAAAATTTTCTGGGTCTCAGCTACTCAGGAGGCTAAGGCAAGAGGATCACTTGAGCTCAGGAGGTTAAGCCTACAGTGAGCCATGTTTGCATCACTGCACTCACCTTGGGCAACAGAATGAGACCCTGTCCCCAAAAATAAATATATATTCAGTACACTGTCAGTAGAGATAATCTCTACATCTTATCTCTGCTGTCCCTTCTGTATCCACAGTTTTCTTACAGCACCTTCTAAGTATTTATTGAATCATTTTCCTCCGCTCCAAACTTTCTCTTTTGCTCTAGCTTAGGCTATTGGTTTCCAACTTTTGCGTGGACTGTGACAGAGCCTTCAGTTTGGTCTCTGTCTCCAGTTTTATCCCTAACTAAGTCACCAAGACCCTCATACAAAAATCGCAAGACTCATTATATTACTTCCTGCCTAAAACCTTCCCATGGTGCCTTACTTTGCCAAAGTGGGGGGAGACCTTTCTATGATCTGGCCCACCAAGCTCATTCTCCTCCCTCCTTTCCTTGCCCTGTGTGTTCCAGCAACACTAAATTACTTGTTGAACCCCATTTAGGTGTATTGTTTCTTATCGCCATTCCTTTATTCATGCTGCCTTCTCTACTTGCTTGTAACCTGCCCTTTACCAAAATAATGAGAGACATAGTGCATTAGAAAATAAAGTAAACATTTCTGTTTTCTTTCTCAGAAAAATGAACTGTCATGTATGTTTATTTTCTTTCTTTTAAGGGATGTTACTGGCTGGATTTACAATTAGGAATGTTCCATTCATCAGTGAACATGTCCATGTTCCTAACGCATGGTCTTCAATTTTAAGAAGCATTGCTCTTAACATTATTCTAATACAAGCTGGGCTTGGACTCGATCCACAGGTAGATTTACAATTACAAATCGAGTAAGGTTATTTCAAATATTAGAGGATGGTGAGAAAGAAAAAGAAGCAAAAATTTTATTTACCTGTTCCAAGTGGAGTCTGTAAACAAACCTAAGATAAAGAAAAAAAGGCCGGGCATGATGGCTCATGCCTGTAATCTACAAAAATTAGCCGTGCATGGTGGCATTTACCTGGTAATCCCAGCTACTCGGGAGGCTGAGGCAAGAGAATCGCTTGAACCTGAGTGACAGAGGTTGCAGTGAGCTGAGATAGTGCCACTGCAATCCAGCCTGGGGGACAGAGTGAGACTCCGTCTCAAAAAACAAAACAAAACAAAACAAACAAACGTTTTATAAGAAAAACCTTATACAATTCTTTTTCTTTTTTTAGGGAGATTAAGGATTTCAGTAATTTTTATGACGTTTTCTCTACAGGATTATGTTCCTGATTATCTTTGCATTATTGTAAAATCTAATCTTTTAAAGCATTTCTTAAAATATTACATTCTAGGGATCATAAATCCCATCTATAAGAAGATGACTATTCATGAATATGACAGCCACTCAAATAAATGTGGCAAATGTGGTTTAATAGAAATAGCTCAAGAGCATAAATAATTATTGCCAATGAGATTATATTCTCCAGCAGAAACTATGAACCAAGGAGAAAATTGAAAAGTTCTCCCTTTTAAAATGAATTATGCAGTTTTTAAGTTATTTTCTTTGGCATGTTAGTATTGTATTTATACTTATTAAGTTAATCAAAGAGTTCATATCAAAAAGTTAATGGGAAAACACTACTAGGACACTATTATTATACTATGTATTAGGAAGGTTCAGGAAGGTAGCATTAGCTATTTAATCACAGTAAAATTGATATTTTAATAATTAAAATACAATAATATTTTATAAAAGATGAAATTGTTTATAATCCAACCTATGATGACATATAAAATATAATAGAGTTCAAAGTCCAGTGGGACAATCTGTTGAAATGAGATTTTGTTTAGTGAAAGCTTCTTATGAAAAAAGACTTTATAGTCCAACATTTGTTAAAATAATTTTCTTGTTGGCCATTGTAAATGCATCAAATGTGACTGTTTTGTGTTTCAGGCTTTGAGACATTTGAAGGTGGTTTGTTTCAGATTGGCTGTAGGTCCATGCCTCATGGAGGCAAGTGCTGCTGCTGTTTTTTCCCACTTCATTATGAAATTTCCCTGGCAATGGGCAATTCTATTAGGGTAATTTCTTTCTCATTTTTTCTTATGAAAATATTCAATTAAGGATGCTTGTTTAAAACTGTTAAAACATTCAGAATATTGTATAGAAAATCTCTATTAAAATTCATTTCACAGTGTTAAAATCCTTGGAAAGCAGTTGATTAAAAGCAGAGAATGTCCCAAATTGCACGAAATTTTTTTAACAAACATTCATAGCCCCAAATGTTTATCATAAAGAAAATTCACGTGATCAATTTATTCCTTTTCATCTATATTATAACGTATCTGTATGTTTTAGTCTATCTAATGGCCTCTTCCTCATAGCTATATGTAAATACAGTTGCACATTTCATATATATGTATGTGTGTGTATATATATATTTGAGAAACATTTTATATAGACATAGGTGTATAAATATAAACTCTCCCATTTTAAAGAAAGCAAGCAAACAAAAACTCTTGCCGTATATCCAATGCCCCATCCATCTTTATCTACCATCCATTTATCTTATGTTTGAATTCCTCAAAATAAGTCTATAGCTACTGTCTCTAGATCCTAACTCCTTTTCATTTCTTAATTCATCAACTTTTGTCTCTGCTTATCCATTCCAATGACACTCATAGCAAAGTTCATCCATTACATAGTTACTACAAAATCCAGTGAATTTTTAAATTAATGTTTATGATTAAATACTCAAATGCACTTTTATTTTAAAAATTAGAACTTTATAAATAAAGGAGGAATGACCTTAAACTATGCCTTCAAATCATAATGCCCATAACTCTACCCAAAGTGACAACTCTTAGGAGTTTTTTTCTTCTCCAATTTTTATTTTGGCTCAAGGGGTACATGAGCAGGCTTGTTATATGGCTAAATTGCATGTCACAGGGGTTTGGTATGCAGATTATTTTGTCACCCAGGTTGTAAGTATAATACCCAATAGGTAGTTTTTCTATTCTCCCCCTCCTTCCACCCTCCACCCTCAAATTCACCTAGTGATGATTGTTCCCTTCTTTCTGTCCATGTGTACTCAGTGTTTAGCTCCCACTTATAAGTGAGAATATGGGATATTTGGTTTCCTGTTCCTGTGTTAATTCACTTTGCATAATGGCCTCAACTCCATCCACGTTGCTCCAAAGGACATGATCTCGTTCTTTCTTATGGCTGTGTATTATTCTATGGTGTATATGTGCCACATTTTCTTTATCTAGTTCACCATTGATGGGCATTTAGGTTGATCTCATGTCTTTTTTATTTTTTTCATTAGTTTTTAAGGAACAGGTGGTGTTTGTTTACATGGAAAATATTTGTAGTGGTAATTTCTGAGATTTTGGTGCACCCATCACCAGAGCAGTGTACACTGCACCCAAGGTGTAGTCTTTTATCCCTCACCCTCCTCCTACTCTTCCCCCTAAGTCCCCAAAGTCCATTGTATCATTCTTATGCTTTTGCATCCTCATAGCATAACTCCCACTTATAAGTCAGAACATACAATGTTTGGTTTTTTCATTCCTGAATTACTTCACTTAGAATAATGGTGTCCGACTCCTTCCAGGCTGCTGTGAATGCCATTATTTCATTCCTTTTTATAGCTGAGTAGTATTCCGTCCATGGTCTGTGTGTGTATATATATACACACATACACATATATACACACATATATATGTGTATATGCACATATATACATATATACACATATATGTGTGTATATACACACATATATATACACCACATTTTCTCTATGCATTCATTGATTGATGGGCATTTGAGCTAGTTCCATATCTTTCACAATTGCAAATTGTGCTGCAAAAAACGTGTGTGCAAGTGTTTTTCTCATATAATGACTTCTTTTCCTCTGGGTAGATACCCAGTAGTGGGATTGCTAGATCAAATGGTAGATCTACTTTTAATTATTTAAGAAATCTTCGTACTCTTTTCCATAGTGGTTGTACTAGTTTACATTCCCCCCAGCAGTGTAAAAGTGTTCCCTTTTTACCACACCCATGGCAACATCAATTTTTTTTTAATTTTTTGATTATGGCTCTTCTTGGAGGAGTGAGATGGTATCGCATTTTGGTTTTGTTTGAATTTCCCTGATAATTAGTGATATTGAGGATTTTTTCATGTTTCTTGGCCATTTATATCTTCTTTTGGGAAGTGTCTATTCATGTCCTTAGCACACTTTTTGATAGGATAATTTGGTTTTTTCTTGCTGATTTGAGTTCCTTATAGATTTTGGATATTAGTACTTTGTTGGATGCATAGTTTGTAAAGATTTTCTCCCACTCTATAGGTTGTCTTTTTACTCTGCTGATTATTTCTTTTGCTGTGTAGAAGCTTCTTAGTTTAATTAAGTCCCATCTATTTATCTTTGTTTTTGTTGCCTTTGCTTTTGGGTTCTTGGTCATGAAGTCTTTGCCTAAGCAAATGTCTAGAAGGGTATTTCCAATGTTACCTTCTAGAATTTTTATAGTTTCAGGTGTTAGATTTAAGTCTTTGATCCATCTTGAGTTGATTTTTGTATAAGGTGAGAGATGAGGATACAGTTTCATTCTTCTACATATGGCTTGCCAATTATCCCAGCACCATTTGTTGAATATGGTGTCCTTTCCCAACTTTATGTTTTTGTTTCCTTTGTTAAAGATCAGTTGGCTTAAGTATTTGGCTTGATTTCTCGGTTCTCTATTCAGTTCCATTAGTCTATGTACCTATTTTTATACCAGTATTATGCTGCTTTGGTGACTATAGCCTTATAATATAGCTTGAAGTCAAGCAATGTGATGCATCCACATTTGTTCTTTTTGCTTAGTCTTGCTTTCATTATGCAGACTATTTTTGGCTTCCACATGAATTTTAGGATTGCTTTTTCTAGCTCGGGGAAGAATGATGATGTAGATTGCTTTTGGCAGTATGGTCATTTTCACAATATTGATTCTACCTATCCATGAGCATGTGATGTGTTTTTATTTGTTTGTGTCATCTATGATTTCTTTCTGCAGTGCTTTGTAGTTTTCACTGTAGAGGTCTTTCACCTCCTTGGTTAGGTATATTCCTAAGTTGGTTTGCTTGGGGTTTTTTTCTTTGGTTTTGTTTGTTTGTTTTGGTTTTTTTGTAGCTGTTTTAAAAGGGGTTGAGATCTTGATTTAATTCTCAGCTCAGTCACCGTCGGTGTATACCAGTGCTACTGATTTGTGTACATTGATGTTGTATCCTGAAACATTACTGAACTCATTTATCAGATCTAGGAGCTTTTTGGATGAGTCTTTAGGGTTTTCTCATTATATGATCATGTCATCAGGAACAGCAACACTTTGACTTCCTCTTTACTGATTTAGATGCCCTTTATTTCTTTGTCTTGTCTGATTGCTCTGGCTAGGACCTCCAGTACTATGTTGAATAGAAGTGGTGAAAGTGGGCATCCTTGTCTTGTTCCAGTTCTCAGGGGAATGCTTTCAACTTTTCCCCATTCAGTATAATGTTGGCTGTGGGTTTTTCTTTCTTTCTCTTTCTGTATTTTTTTTTTGAGATGGAGTCTTGCTCTGTTGCCCAGGCTAGAGTGCAATGGCCCAATCTCAGCCCACTGCAACCTCTGCCTCCCAGGTTCAAGCAATTCTCATGCCTCAGCCTTCCAAAGACCTGGGAGTAGCTCCCCAAACTCGCCGGCATCTATTACTTTTTGACTTTTTAATAATAAGCATTCTGCCTTCTGTGAGGTTGTATCTCATTGCACTTTTGTTTTGTATTTCTCCAATGATTAGTGATGTTGAATATTTTTTCGTATACTTGTTGACTACGTGTTTGTCTTCTTTTGAGAAGTGTCTTGTCCTGTCCTTTGCGCATTTAATGGGGTTGTTAGATTTTTGCTTGTTGATTTTTCTAAGTTCTTTTTGGATTCTGGATATTAGACTTTTGTCGAATGCATGGTTTGCAAATATTTTCTCCCATTGCATAGGTTGTTTGTTGATGATTTCTTTTGCTGTGCAGAAGCCCTTTAGTTTAATTAGGTCCCATTTGTCAATTTTTGTTTTTGTTGTAATTGCTTTTGGCATCTTTGTCATAAAGTGTTTTCCAGAATTGAAATTTCCTAGGATATGTCCAGAATGGCCTGTATCCAGAATGGTATTTCTTAGGCTATCTTCCAGGGTTTTTATAGTTTTGGGTTTTACACTTAAGTCTTTAATCTACCTTGAGTTGATTTTTGTAAACGGTGAAACGTATGGAGTCCAGTTTCAATTTTCTGCATACGGCTAGCCAGTTATCCCAGCACAATTTCCAAGTAGGGATTCCCTTCCCCATTGCTTGTTTTTGTCACGTTTGTTGAAGAGTAGATGGCTATAGGTGTGTGGCTTTATTTCTGCGTTCTGTAACCTGTTCCACTGGTCTATGTCTGTTTTTGAGTTCCTTATAGATTCTGGATATTAGTACTTTGCTGGATGCATAGTTTGTAAAGATTTTCTCCCACTGTATAGGTTGTCTTTTTACTCTGCTGATTATTTATTTTGCTGAGCATAATCATGCTGTTTTGCTTACTGTAGCATTGTAGTACCGTTCGAAGTCAGGTAGTGTGACGCTTTTGACTTTGTTCTTTTTGCTTAGGATTGCTTTGGCTATTTGTGCTTTTTTTTTTTTTTGGCTCCAAATGAATTTTAGAATGCTTTTTTTTAATCCTGTGAAAAATGTCATTGGTGATATGATAAGAATAGCATTGACTCTGTAAATAGCCTTAGACAGTATGGCCATTTTAACAATATTGCTTCTTCCTATCTGTGATCATGGGATGTTTTCCTTTTGTTTCTGTTGTCTCTGATTCTTTGAGCACTCGTTTGTAATTTTCATTTTAGAGATTTTTCAGCTCCCTGCTTAGCTGTATTCCAAGGTATTTTGTAGTTTTTTTGTGGCTACTGTGAATGGGATTGCATTCTTGATTTGGCTGTCAGCTTGGATGTTGTTGGTGTATAGAAATGCTACAGATTTTTGTACATTGATTTTTGTATCCTGAAACTTTGCTGAAGTCATTTGTCAGATCTGGGAGCTCTCGAGAGGCTACTATGGGGTTTTCTTGGTATAAAAGTGTTTCACCTATGAAGAGGCATAGTTTGACTTCCATTCTTCCTATTTAGATGTCTGTGTTTCTTTCTCTTGCCTAATTGCACTGGCTAGGACATCCAGCACTATGTTGAATAGGAGTAGTGAGAGTGGGCATCCTTGTCTTGTTCCAGTTCTCAAAGGGAATATTCCAGCTTTTTCCCATTCAGTATGAAGTTGGCTGTGGGTTTGTCATAAATGGCTTCAATTATTTTGAGGTATGCTCCTTCAGTAACTCATTTGTTGAGGGTTTATATCAAGAAGGGATGTTTTTATTTTTGGTTCTATTTTATGATGAATCACATTGATTGGTTTGTATATCTTGAACCAAACTTGCATCCCAGCAATAAAGCTTACTTGATCATAGTGGACTAGCTTTTTGATATGCTGCTGGATTCAGTTGGCTTGTATTTTGTTGAGGATTTTTGCATCTATGATCATCAGTGATAACTGTCCTGAAGTTTTCTTTTTTGTTGTGTCTCTGCCAGGTTTTCATATCTGAATGATGCTGACCTCATAAAATGAGTTAGGGAGGGATCCTTCCTCCTCATTTTTTTCAGAATAATTTCAGTAGCATTGGTACCAGCTCTTCTTTACACTTCTGGTAGAATTTGTCTGTGAATCTGTTGGGTCCTGGGCTTGCTTTTTTTTTTTTTTTTTTTTTTGGCTCAGAGACTTTTTATTACTCATTCAGTTTCAGAACTCATTTTTGGTTTGTTTAGGATTTCAGTTTCCTCCTAGTTCAATCTTGGGAGGTTGTATGTTTCCAGAAATTTACCCATTTCTTGTAGGTGTTCCACTTTGTTTGCATAAACATGTTCATCTTAGTCTCTGAGAGTTTTTTGTATTTCTGTGTGGTTGGCGGTAATGTCCACTTTACCATTTCTGATTGTGTTTTTTGTATCTTCTCTTTTTTTTTCCTTATTGGTCTAGCTAGTGACCTATCAAATTTATTTATTCTTTTGAAGAACCAGCTTTTAGTTTCATTTATCTTTTGTATGGCTTTTCATGACTCAATTTCATTCCATTCTGCTCTGATTTTGGTTATTTATTTTCTTCTGCTAGCTTTGGGTTGGTTTCCTCTTGTTTTTCTGTTTCCTTTAGGTATGATATTAGGTTGTTAATTTAAGATCCTTCTAACTTTTCAATATGGGCATTTAGCACGATAAACTTTTCCCTTAACACTGCTTTGCCTGTGTCTTAGAGAGCCTAGAATATTGTATCTTTGTTTTAATTAGTTTCAAAGAATATATTGGTTTCTGCCTTAATTTCATTGTTTACCCAAAAGTCATTCAGGCACAGGTTGTTTAATTTCCATGTAATTGTATGGTTTTGAGAGTTCTTCTTAGTGTTGACTTCTATTTTTGCTACACTGAGCGGTCCAAGAGTGTGGTTGGCATGATTTCAGGGGCTTCTTTTAATTTATTGAAAATAATTTTAGACTGATAGTGTGATCAATTTTACAATATATGCCATGTACAGATGAGAGGAAGATATATTCTGTTGTTTTTGGGTGGAGTGTTCTGTAGATGGCTGTTAGGTCCATTTAGCCAAATGTTGACTTCAAGTCCTGAATATCTTTGTGCATTTTCTGTCTCTATGATCTGTCTAGTACCATCAGTGAGATGTTGAAGTCTCCCACTATTATTCTGTGGTTATCTAAGTCTCTCTGTAGGTCTCTATGAACTTGTTTTACAAATGTGAATGCTCCAGTTTTGAGCACATTTATCTTTCAGACAGTTAAGTCTTCTTGTTGAATTGAACCCTTTATCGTTACGTAGTGCCCTTCTTTGTCTTTTTGATTGTTGTTGGTTTAAAGTCTATTTTGTCTGAATTAGAATAACAATGCTTACCCTTTTTTGTTTTGCATTTGCTTGGTAGATTTTTTTCCATCCTTTTACTTCAAGCCAATGGGTATTGTTGCATATGAGCTGGGTCTCTTGACAACAGATACAGTTGGGCTTTGCTTCTTTATCCAACTTGCCATTCTGTGAGTTTTAAGCAGGGCATTTATACTGTTTACATTCACAGTTAATATTGGTATTTATAGCTTTGGTCCTGCCATTATGTTGTTAGCTGGTTATTATGCAGACTTGATTGTGTAGTTACTTTACAACGTCAATGGTCTATGTACTTAAATGTATTTTTGTGGTGGCCGTTAACAGTCTTTCACTTCCACGCTTAGCACTCCCTTAAGGACCTCTTGTAGGGCATGTCTGGTGGTAACAGATTCCGTTAGCATTTGTTTGTCTGAAAAGGATCTTACTTCTCCTTCACATATGAAGTTTAGTTTGGCTGGATATTAAGTTCTTGGTTGAATTTTTTTTTTTTTTTTGCAACAGAGTCTTGCTCTGTCCCCAGGCTGGAGTGCAGTGGTGCTATCTCAGCTCACTGCAACCTCCACCTCCTGGGTTAAGTGATTCTCTTGCCTCAGCCTCCCGAGTAGCTGGGACTACAGACATGCACCACCATGCCCAGCTAATTTTTGTATTTTTATTAGAGATGAGATTTCACCATGTTGGCCAGGATGGTCTTGATCTCTTGACCTTGTGTTCTGCCCCCCTCAGCCTCCCAAAGTGCTGGGATTACAGGCATGAGCCACCATACCCGGCCAAGTTTTTTTTTTTTTTTTTTTTTTTTAAGAATGCTGAAGGCCGGGCGTGGTGGCTCACACCTGTAATCCCAGCACTTTGAGAGGCCGAGGTGGGCAGATCACGAGGTCAGGAATTTGAGACCACCTTGGCCAATATGGTGAAATCCTGTCTCTACTAAAATTACAAAAAATTGCCAGGTGTTGTGGTGTGCACCTGTAGTCCCAGCTACTTGGGAGGCTGAGGGAGAAGAATTGCTTGAACCCGGGAAGTGGAGGTTGCAGTGAGCCGAGATAGCACCAGTGCACTCCAGCCTGGGCAACAGAGTGAGACTCCGTCTCGAAAAAAAAAAAAAGAATGCTGAATATAGGCCCCCAATTTCTTTTGGATTGTAGAGTATCTTATAGTTCTTATAGTTCCACTGTTAGCCTGATGGGATTCCCTTTGTATGTGACCTGCCCCTTCACTTTAGCTGCCTTTCATATTTTTTTATTTCATGTTGACCTTGGGGAATCTGATGACTCTCTGTCTTGGGGATGGTCATCTTGTATAGTATCTCACAGGATTCTCTGCATTTCCTGGATTTAAATGGTGACTTCTCTAGCAAGATTTGGGAAATTTTTGTGGGCAGTATCCTCAAATATGTTTTCCAACTTGCTTGTTCTTTCTCCCTTTCTTTGAGTGATGCCTTGAGTCATATGTTTGGTCTCTTTACATAATCTCAGATTTCTCAGAGGTTTTGTTCATTCTTTTTTGTTGTTTATTTTCATATGACTGAGTTGATTCAAAGAAGTGGTCTTTGAGATCTGGGATTCTTTCCTCAGCTTGGTCTGTTCTACTGTTAGTACTTGTTACTGCATTATGAAATTCTTGAGGTGCATTTTTCAGCTCTATCAGTTTAGTTTGGTTCTTTCTTAAAATGCCTATTTCATCTTTCAGCTTTTATGTCATCTTATTGGATTCCTTAGATTATTTGGATTGGATTTTGACTTTCTTCTGAATCTCAATGATCTTTGTTTCTATCCAGATTCTGAAATCTATGTCTGTCATTTAGTCCTGGTTAACAACCATTTTTGGAGAGTTAGTATGATTGCTTGAAGACAGGAAGACATTCTGGCTTTTTACATTGCCAGAGTTCTTGCACTGGTTCTTTCACATCTGTGTGGGCTAAGGTTCCTTTAATGTTTTGACTCACTGTCCTTTGGATGGAGTTTTTTCCTTTTTTATATTCTTTAATGCCCTTGAGGGTTTGACTGTGGCACAAGGTAGTTTCAGTCAAATGGCTTCATTTCTGGAAGATTTCAGGGGGCAAAGGCTCAGCTCAGCACTCCTGAACTGCATGCTCTAACTTTGCAAGTCTGGTACCATACCCACAGATTTGTTGTCTGGCCCTTCAATGTTAAGCACTAAGGTGTTCCCAGTCCACTGGCAACAACACTCTGATGGGGTGTGCCAGCCAAAGTGCTTCACTGTAGTGATTGTAGCAAGGTCCCCACTCACACATATGTGCCAGCAGCAGCAGCACACAGCAGTTATGCATGTGTTGGCAGGGGTGCAGTGCCGGCAGGAGTGGGATGGGGGTGTTCTGCATACTTGCACGTGCCAGCCGGGGCAATGGTGCTGTGGGGTGCACTCATGTGCCGCTGGAGACAGAGTGGCAGCATCTTCATGAATTTTATGTTATCATTCTAGAGCTTTAAAAATAATGTTCTGGACTTCTAACAAATGTATTTGTGAACCCAGAGAAAAAAAGAGTATTATTTTGTGCATTTTTATGTAATCATACCCAAGAAAATTTTACTTTACAATTTGTTCTTTTCACTCAACAATAGTCTCGAGGTTTATCCATCTCAAGATGGATACACATGTAGTTTATTCCTTTTAATTGTATAAGATTACATTGTATGTCAACAGCAGATTTTATTTACAATGTTATAACAAAAATAGCATTTTATTTGTCTCATTTTACATAAATATAAGTTTGTCTAGAATAGTTACCTGGGTTACATGCATTTTTAGTTTGATATATACAGCCAAAATCCTTTCGGTATGGCCACTTTAATTTGCCCTAATACCAGTAGCTTATGAGCATACCTGTTGTTCTTGAAAATCCTTGCAAATCCTTGATATTATTAAATTTCATAATGTTTTCCAGTCTGATAATTGAAAAAATGGCATATTTTTGTTATTTTAATTTGCATTTCTGTGATTATTCACAAGCTTGAATATCTTTTATATATGTGTTGTCCTTCAGCTTTTCCTTATCTGTAACTAGCCTGTTCATATCTTTGTCCATTTTTTTGTTGAGTTGGTCTTCTTTATTAATTATATCTGTTATATGCATTTGTAAATTATATGTACTGCAAATATCAGTAGATATTTAATTTTGTTTGTGATGATTTTTTTCACTCTAAGAAGTGTATTTTGTTATTTTCAACAGACAGAATTGCCAATACACAACACCGTTCACTTGACTTTGAAAATGAAAAAGAGAAAAAGGGGGAGAAAGAGCAGAATTGCTTTTGAAGTAGTACTTTATTATAGTACTTTTGAAGTTGCTTTTGAAGTACTACTTTAATATAATTGAATGTATCAAAATCTCTTTTTATGTCTAATGCCTTTGTATGTATCAAAATCTCTTTTTATGTCTAATGCCTTTGTATGTATCATTCAAAAGGTCCTTTTTACCTCATGGTCACAAATATATTATTCTACATCTTTTTGTTGTTGTTGTTCAGAGCCTTGCTGTCACCCAGGCTGTAGTGCAGTGGCATGATCTCAGCTCACTGCAACCTCCACCTCCCAGGTTCAAGTGATTCTCCTGCCTCAACCTCCCAAGTAGCTGGGACTACAGGCATGCACCACTGCACCCAGCTATTGGTTTTGCCATGTTGGCCAGGCTGGTCTCAGATTCCTGATCTGTCTGCCTCAGCCTCCCAAAGTGCTGGGATTACAGGTGTGAGCCATCACGCCTAGCCCACTACATTTTCTTATTACTACTTTTCCTTTTGAGCGTTTAACATTTATTATGTGTAAGGATCTATCTATATTCCTTTCCACATAAATAGTTATCTCAACACCATTTGTGAAAGATTTCTTTCTTTCTCCCACTGATTTAAAATACCAATTTATGATGTAACAAATCCCATAGATTTGTTTCCACACTTTGTATTCTCTTTTCTCCCAATTTATTTTGTCTATTTATATGTCACTATTATTCAGTTTTAACTATTTCACCTTTACAAAAACAGTGTCTGGTTTTCTTAAGTTTACTTGATCTTTCATTCTAAGATCTTATTCTTCCAAATGAATTTTATAATCAGCTTGTCAAGCTCAGTAAAAGTCCCTGCAAAGATTTTGATTGGTGTATCTCTGATTAATTCATTTGGGGGAGAGATTACATCTTTATATTATTGAGGCTTTGGCTGGGCATGGTGGCTCACACCTATAATCCCAGCACTTTGGGAGGCCAAGGCAGGCATATCACTTGAGGTCAGGAGTTCAAGACCAGCCTGGCCAAAATGGTGAAACACTGTATCTACTGAAAACACAAAAACTAGCCAGGCGTGGTGTTGGGCAATGGTAAAATTGAGGCTTTTTAGTTCACACTTGTGAAATGTCTCTCTAAGTATTCAAGGTATTATCTTAATTATTATATTATTATATTCACAATTTTTATAAAAGTATAGACTGTCTTCACAGTTTTGTTCTTAGATACTTTGTGTTTTAAAATTAAAAATTTAAAAATTAATTTTTTAAAAAAATTAATTTCTTTTTAATTTTTTAATTTAATTTTTAATTTTTGCCAAATTAAAAGAGGCAAAATGAGAAAAAGTTCTGGGGTTATGGATTGGCACAGACCTACTGAGAAGGAGAAAGCCTAGCACTTGATATATAGTAGGCACACAATAAAAGATTGTAAGATGAATTTGTTGAATGAAAGAAAATTGGAATTTGGGAGCTCAGAGGTTATGGGCAAAAGTTGACATACCCTATCTCTGAAGGAAACATTTCCACCTAGAAAATGAGATGGCACAGAGCTGTTAGGTCCAGCGTGAGAAGTTCAAGATGTCAGAGGTAATGTGGATTCAATAAGTGTTGCATAGACATCCCTGGAGGTAGAGAAGGGAAGTTGCTCTCTGCACAGGAGTATCCCAGTATCCCAAATCACCTTGAAGAGGCTAAAGGATGCTCTGAGCTGTGTGAGACATGGCTGGAACCTTCTTAATAATGATAGTGGCAGATGATAAGGAAAACAAAATGAGTTCTTCCTGGCCGGGCACAGTGGCACACGCCTGTAATCCCAGCACTGTGGGAGGTCGAGGTGGGCAGATCACTTGCAGCCAGGAGTTCGAGGCCAGCCTGGCCAACATGGCAAAACCCTGTCTCCACTAAAAATACAAAAATTAGCCCAAACATAGTGGCCTGCCCCTGCACCTGTAGTCCCAGCTACTTGGGAGGCTGAAGCAGGAGAATCACTTGAACCCTGGAGGTGGAGGTTGCAAAGAACTGGGATCGTGCCACAGCACTCCAGCCTGGGTGGCAGAGCAAGACTCTGTCTCAAAAAAAAAAAAAAAGATTCTTCCTTTATGCCAGGCTCTGTTTTAAGCTCTTTAAATGTAAGACAACCCTTTGACCCAGGCACCACTATCGGTCCTATGTTTCAGATGGCATATTTTATGGCAGGTAGGATTCCAAGACAACCCCAGTGACCTCCGCTTTCTAGTGTTATGTCTTGGTGATCCCCTCTCATTCCATGTGGTAGGAACTGTGACTTCCTCTTGCCAACAGAATACAGCAAAGGTGATGGATAGGATGTCACTGGCTTGATTGAATTATATTGTATGGCAAAGGTGATGGGATATCATGGCCCTCACTATCTTACTACGTATATGACTCTGAGAACACTCATTTTCATTATCCTGTTGTCCTCGAAGAAGCAAGCCACCGTGAGTTCTACAGCCACAAGAAAATGAATTCTGCCAGCAATCCGAATGAACCTGGAGGCTGATTTTTCTCTACTCAAACCTCTAGATGAGAACACAGACCAACTGATGCCTCATTGACAGCCTCATAGGACTCTGAGCAGAAGAGGCAGCTAAGCCTGTCTAGACTCCTGATCCGTGAAAACCTGAGATAATAAATATATGTCGTTTTAAGCTGCTAAGTGTATGATAACTTGTAACATGGCAATGAAAAACAAATTCATCTTTTGTCAAAGAATTAGAGCAATGTACTAGGTTCTGTAATTTAGATAATTCAGTGCTCTCCCAAGAGGATCAGTCTAGGGCAGGAGAGGTGAAAGTATGATTCGAGGTCCCCCTCCTGGCATGGAACTGCCCGTGTCCAAAAAGTCTCTACTTTCTAATTTCCCCACGATGCCTTTGATAAGGTTGGAGCTCCTTACCCTATTTGATTGTCCTGAAAGTAAGATACTTACTTATTTATCTGTTATTTCCTCTGAAATGTAAGCTCAGGGAGGGCAGGGACAAAATCTAGCACCTCCAGTATCTAGCCCAGTGCATGGGTTCAATAAATATTTGTTAAATGAATATATGAATGTATGAATAGCTGACTGCATACCATCAATCAAGGTAAAAGATTAAGTGACTAAGAGCAAGCAAACTGAGAAGTTAAATGACTTGCTCAAGTTATCACAACTACAAAATGGTAGGAAAAGGCAGGATCTAAATCTTGGAAGGGTCAATACTTTAGATCAGGGGTCTGCAAACTACAGCCTGCAGGCAAAATCCACCCCATCACCCATTTTTGTATGGACCATGTGATAATGATAGTTTTCACATTTTCAAATACTTGAAAAAAAAACCCAAAGTAATATTTTAAGACATGTGAAAATTACATGAAATTCAAATTCAGTGCCCGTAAATAGAGTTTTATTGACACACAGTCCCAACCACATTTACTTGTTTACCTACTGTCCGTGGCTGCTTTCATGCCACAGTGGTAGAGCTGAGTCCTTTCCTCAAAGACCATTTGACTCACAAAGCCTAAAACATTTACTTACGTGGCCCTTTACTGAAGAAGTTGCCTCTGGAGTGAGACCATCTGGATTCAACCCTATCTCCCTCACTTCTCTCCTCTATAATCTTGGCAGGTCAGTTAAATGTTTTGTTTTCTCATCTGTAAAATGAAGATTAAAAAGTTCACCTAACTCGTACGTGGTAGTGAGGATCACCTACCACACATGTAAAAGTCCCAACAAATGTTCGTCACCACAATAGTCACATCAGTGTGCCATATCACATCCAAGTCACGTTGTGAAAATGTAACTTGTAAGAGAAATGTTACAGTTGAATATCTGATGTTTATTGATGCTTTTTGATTATTACAGTTAAGATGCTGGTAACCAGAGTAGGCCGGGAGCGGTGGCTCACGCCTGTAATCCCAGCACTTTGGGAGGCTGAGACGGGTGGTCACTTGAGGTCAGGAGTTTGAGACCAGCCTGGCCAACATAATGAAACCCTGTCTGTACTAAAAATACAAAAATTAGCTGGGTGTGGTGGTGCACACCTGTAATCTCAGCTACTCAGGAGGCTGAGGCAGGAGAATTACTTGAACCGGGGAGGCGGAGGTTGCAGTGAGCTGAGATCACACCAATGCACTCCAGCCTGGAAAACAGAGTGAGACTCCATCTCAAAAAAAAAGAAAAAAAAAAAAGAAAGAGAGAGAGAGAAGGAAGGAAGGAAGGAAGGAAGGGACAGAGGGAGGGAGGGAGGGAGAAAGGAAGGAAGGAAGAAAGGAAGGAAGGAAGGAAGAAAGGAAGGAAGATAGATAGATTCTGGTGACTGGAATGTATAAACTTTGTGTTCATTGAACCACTATTCTCTGCCAATTCCTGCCAAACAGAATAGTACCTTTCCCAGGCTTATTTGTGTATACATGTGTATGCATGCTTGCACGTAGCACTTGTTGCACTTGGTGGTCAGTTCACCCCGTGGCAAAATGCCACACTCTGAAATTCTCATTACTGGATAACTTTGGAAATTTGGACTCACATATGGGACGAATTTCCAGACCCTAATACATGTCCTAGGAGCCAAACTTCATATGATTCTCCTCTGGGGGAGAGTCAGAGAGAGGATAGATAGTTCTGCCTATAAATACAGTAAAATTATTTTTCTTCCACCAACCTCGTGATACCTGAAATGCTTCTATTGTATATTCATTACTGAGTTCTCAAGTTATTTTCATTTCTAAAAATATTCTAACAACCTGAAGAGTGCCAAGTATTTTGTAGACACGTATTTCACCTCAAAGCTGAGCATGATTGTACAGAAATGTTATGCTAGTGGGTGGTCCAGTGAAAGGCAAATATCTCAGAGAGATGAACTCTCCTCAGGAATTTCATCTTCCTTTCTCTCCATGGGGCCCTGAGGATGAGTTACATTTTCAGAAGAAAATAACGAAAGGCAGAGAGATGCTTACTGGTGGCACCTGAGGTCTCCACCCAGAGTAGGTGACTTGTCCTTCCAGGTTGGGTTGCATGCATTACAACAAAGCTTGAGTTTCCCAAAATTTAGAGTGCATGAGAATAATCTATAGAGCATGTTAAGAATGGAGATTCCGACTGGGGGTGGTGGCTCACATCTGTAATCCCAGCACTTTGGGAAGCCAAGGAGGGAGGATCGCTTGAGTCCAGGAGTTTGAGACCAGCCTGGGCAACACAGCAAGACCCCACCTCTATAAATAATATTTTAAAAAAGAATGGAGTATCCTAACTCCAAACTCCACAGATTCTGATTAAGTAGGTTTGGTATAGAGGGTTTTTCTTCCTTTGAAAGCACCCCGGGTGATTCCGATGGTCTCTGATCCATACTTTGGGAAAATGTGACCTGGATGTGATTGGCACTCAAACTTGGCCAGTTCAACCCTACGTAGATAATGATTGGCTCATGTTTCTTTGCTGGTACTGGTGATCACGAAGGTGACCCAGCTGCACCACTGGTGAGAATCCAACTCTAGAACCATGGAACCAATTAGTCCTAGAGTTATTTCACGTCAGACTATTAAAAGTCTGGTCCTTGGGCTTTTTGATCAGATGAATATGCAATGCAGGGTCTGTACATCCGGCAATTTGTTGAAGTAGTAGGTGCCTATCTTTGGAAGTGACAGTCGTTGCCTTCTGGTCACTGTACTGTTCTCCAAAAAGACTGTCAGAAGGAAAGATTTGCTGAACTGATGAATACTGGCTTCCAAAAAGAATCCCATCCAAATGCCAGACTCTCACATCTGGAGCTAAAACAATAAGTGATAGAGGCTATAAACTTCAAAATAAAAGATTCCTTGCCCTCAGGCAGGAAGGCATTGTAAATCTCACCGAGAAGTTGAGAAGCTGGTTAAACTCATTATTTGCTGTTCAAAACTCTCCTCTTGCAGTTTTCATCCTTTGTTAAATTTATAATCTCTAAATACTTAGCCAAGATCCAAGCCTTTTGGGAGGTAGCAGCCGGAAGATTTAGAAGTTATCCAGTCCCCAGGGGTGTTAATGGTGAAATAGACTTTGGTAATACGTTCTTAATTGTCACCATAAATCAACATTGTACAATATGTTAAGTCGGCCCATGTAACTTGCTGATTGGAGAGGCTTTTCCATGCTTTGGAGACAGCTGTAACTTTGAAGAGACAAGTGGTTTGTCTCGGGGGATATGACACAATAAACATACTAATTCATTTTTGGAATATCTGCCATGCTCTTTACCCTCAGAGGAGGTACCTGATTGGTTGAGGGAAGAAGCTCCCAAGTGTTTGGGGTTGAAGTTTTAACACAGAGAGTGAAGGACATTTTTTGCCCCTGGACTGTAGTTTTTTTCTGAAATCTTTTGTACCTTAGGGATTTTTTTTCTTTAAATGTGTCCTCTGGAATCTGTCAGCCCACTTATGCAGTCTTTTAGAGTTTCTCCAAGGATACCCCAATTATTTTTTCTTTGCATACATTGCATGCATTTTCTTTCCAATCTATTCATTAAACGTTTACTGCACACCTACTAGGTGTCAGGCAGCATTCTCAGCACTGAGGCTATAGTAGAAGAAAACTCTGTACTCATGGAGGTTATATTCCAGAGGAGAACAGCAGACAACTTATTCTTGTAAATAAGAATATCAGGTTATTTAATGAAAATAATAAATGCTCTTTGATCTGAAAGAGGCTTCTCTGGATTGGGAGGTTAAATAAGTTGCATGCAAAGAGGTCAGATTTAAGGTGAGACCTTCATGAAATGGAGAAACTAGCCGTGATCTAGGGGAAGAGTGATCCAGGCAGAGGGGACAGTGAAGACAGGGGCACTAGAGTAGGAGGTAGTTTGGCATATTTGATAAACAGTATAAAAGCAAAGGTGCCTGAAGCCTATGTGAAAGGGACATTTGAAAGAGGATCAGAGAGGTGAGGAAGGTTCAAATCATAGCAGTCCAGGCAACGAGTGGTACTTGAAGCATGAAAGGAAGAAGGGTAGGGCTTTAGTGGCATGATGCAATTTTAATTTAAAACACCAGCTCATTCTGCAGAAAATGACCCATAGCAGGGCAAGTGTGGAAGCTGGGATGTCAAAGACAAGGCTCTTGCACTTTTCCAGGTAGAAGATGGGGATCAGGATGAGAGGGATAAAGATGGAGAGACGATGATGGATTTGATGGGGGTGGTTGAGCTGGCAATGGGGAGGTGAGGGAATGGAGGAATCAAGAGTGATATTCAGTTTTTGGCTTGAGCACCTGGATGAATGTTGGTGCCATTTACTGACATGGGAAAGAAAAATTGCTTTAATTTGGAGTTTTTTTGTTTGAAGTTTTATGTAGGGGGCAGGAACTCAATAGTTCTGTTTAGGCCATGTTGAGTTTGAGGTGACTAGTAGACATTGACATGGGGCTGTTGAGCCAGGGGCTCAAGGGAAAGGTCAGGTGAAAACCATGACCAACAGGCTGGGCGGTGGTTCACGCCTGTAATCCCAGCACTTTGGGAGGCTGAGGCAGGGGGATCATGAGGTCAAGAGATTGAGACCATCCTGGCTAAACATGGTGAAACCCCGTCTCTACTAAAAATACAAAAAATTAGCCGGGCATGGTGGCAGGCGCTTGTAATCCCAGCTACTGGGGAGGCTGAGACAGGAGAATCACTTCAACCCAGGAGGCAGAGGTTGCAGTGAGTCAAGATTGCACCTCTTCACTCTAGCCTGGGTGACGGAGCAAGACTCTGTCTCGAAAAAAAAAAAAAAAGAAAGTCTTCCAGCTGAAGGACAGAAAAATGACAGCTTCCATTGGCACTGACTTTATATTAGCGTAGGTGATTAGTCAAGCTCCCAGCTGGCAGGGGCATTGAGCAATTAAGCAAATAGAGTATTACAGGCCAAAAATTCAAGCTATTCATGTAGAACTTTCCAGACGCTATGCTAAGCACTTGGAAGAGGAATAGATATACACACATACGTAGTGTATGTATGTATGTGTGTGTGTATGTGTGCGTGTGTATATACGTATAATATGTATATGTATGTATCAGTATCCTTGCCATCTTGAAACATGTTGTCAACGGAGTTATAGTTGCTTTTAGGGAGTTGTCTTCAGGGTTCAAGTGACCAAGATTTGAATGCCAATCCTCAA
The DNA here is from genome assembly GCF_029289425.2 of Pan paniscus. NCBI lineage: Eukaryota > Metazoa > Chordata > Mammalia > Primates > Hominidae > Pan > Pan paniscus. The sequence continues at coordinate 36,084,963 of NC_073267.2, read as the reverse complement.
AATTGCTAGTTCTGTGTTTTAAGTTAATTTTATTTTTTAACATTATCATACAGTAAAACTGATTTTTTCATGTACGGTTCTATGACTGTATAGGCATATATTTATATAATCACCATAATCAGAATACAGAACAGTTCCATCACCCCAGAAACCTCCGTCCTGCTATCCCAGTATTAGTCATGCTCTAATCCCCATGCCAATCCCTGTGGTCTGTTCTCTGTCACCATGGTCTTGTCTTTTCAAGAATGTCATATAAACGAAATCACACAGTAGGTAACATTTTGAGACTGGTTTCTTTCACTCAAAATGATGCCTTCGAGATTCATCTACACTGTTGTGTATATCAGTAGTTCATTCTTTTTCATTGTCGAATAGCATTTCATTGTATCGGTGTGCCACAGTTTGCTAAAGTTTTTTACCCATTGAAGGGCATTTAGGGGCAATTTGGGGCAATTATGAATAAAGTTTCCATTTTGGGGCAACTGCAAGTAAAGCTGCTATCAACATGTGTGTACAGGTGTTTGTATGAACATAAGTTTATATTTCTTTTTTTTTTTCTTTTGAGACAGAGTCTCACTCTGTCACCCAGGCTGGAGTGTAGTGGCGTGATCTCAGCTCACTGAAACCTCCGCCTCCCGGCTTCAAGCAATTCTCCTGCCTCAGCCTCCCGAGTACCTGAGATTACAGGCATGTGTCACCATACCCGGCTAATTTTTGTATTGTTAGTAGAGACGGGGTTTCACCATGTTGCCCAGGCTGGTCTCGAACTCCTGACCTCAAGTGAGCCACCCGCCTCGGCCTCCCAAAGTGCTGGGATTACAGCTGTGGGCCACTGTGCCCAGCCTAGTTTGCATTTCTTGAGGGGAAATAACCGAGGGTGGCATTAGTAGGTCATATAGTATGTACACATTTTTCAGTTAGTTTTCAACTTTCTGAACCCCAATTTATATTTCACAGGGTTGTTCTGTGGACTAGCTGAAGTAACGTGTATTAAATGTCTGGCACATAATTTTTTTGGGTCAGAGTATCTCTCCCCATATCCCAAATACTAAGGTATATTGGGATAGTGAAATTAGCACAAATATAATATCCCATTATTGAGTCTTTGGAGTTTATTAAAACATAGAATTCCCCATGGGAATCAGGTAACGCTGTAGTCTAAAAATACCTCATAAAAATAGGCTTCTATAAATATGTTACACTCTCACAAATCTAAGTCTTTTCTAATTCTTCCTCTTTCAAAATAAACCTTAACCCGTTCTGTAAGTGGTACGATTTCAGGCGATGGATTCCTTAGCCTGTGGAGGCCACCTCTATTTCTTCTCAGGGAGATCCCTGACTATATGTACAGTGGTCTTGTTTCATCTCTTCATAATCCAAATAAGCTCTTACCAGACACTGCCAGACAGACTACTAAATTACCTATGTTTTATATGCCAAATAGGGAAAATGGTATTATTTGAAGGGTTGCCAGATTTAGAAACAAAACAAAGCAAAACCAAGTATCAAAATAACAGATGCTCATGCAGTATTTGAGACATACTAAAATAATTCTCTTATCTATTTGAAATTCGCATTTAGTTGTGCTTCCTTTATTTTGTCTGGCAACCCTAATTCTTCACTTTCCGACTTTCATTTTTTGTTTGTAGAGGGCTGTAGTTACTCCAGGCAAACACATCTTCAGGCCTTAACAGAGGTATACCAAATCCTTTAGGCTGGGAAGGAGAAGAATAAAGAAGAACAGTTACTGCAGATGTTTGGCCATCCAAAGAGGAAATTTGTCTGGTCTGTGAGCCCTCTTTGTAGTTATTTCTGTCACTGTTAATAGTATATTGAAACTCAAAGTTGATTATAACATTTTGCAGACTTTTTTTTCTAGTTATACCCCCATGTTATTTTCATTCATTCATTGAGTATTTCATATTTCAATGTTTATTTATGGCCTAGCATTTTCCCAGCAGGAAAGAAAAGCTAACAAGGGCATCATTTCCCACCATGCAGAGGAAGGAAGTGCTATTTTGCCAATTACCCTTTACATAAATATCTGGCAATGAATGAATGGAAGAATTCTTCCAGCGGTACTGCTGTTTTACAGAATGATTCAAGCATCAAAGTATAGCAGAGGTCTCCAAACAATAAGTGATAAGATGATGATGATGATGGTAATGATGATTTAATGATAACTAACGTCTATTAAGCATTACTCTACATCAAAAACTATACTGGCCAGGCGCGGTGGCTCACGCCTGTAATCCCAGCACTTTGGGAGGCCTAGGCCGGAGGATCACGAGGTCAGGAGATAGAGACCATCTTGGCTAATATGGTGAAACCCCATCTCTACTAAAAATACAAAAAAAAAAAAAATTAGGCGGGCGTGGTGGCGGGTGCCTGTAGTCCCAACTACTCAGGAGGCTGAGGCAGGAGAATGGTGTGAACCCGGGAGGCGGAGCTTGCAATGAGCCAAGATTGTGCCACTGCACTTCAGCCTGGGCGACAGAGTGAGACTCCATCTCAAAAACAAAAACAAACAAATAAACAAAAAACTATACTGCTTTATCTTTATTATATCATTTAATCCTTGTGAGAATACTGTTATTTTCTTCATTTTACAGATAAGAACATTGAGGCAGGGAACAGCCCCCTGCCCAAAGACAGTGGTTACGTTAGTTATGCGCGTCTCTGAAGAATTTCAGGTTTTCCATCAGAGAAAAAGCTGCATTTGAACACAATACCTCATCCTCTATGCAGCTCAGACATGTCACAGTTGACGCGCCCCACCTCTCAACCTCAGATGTTAGGAAAATTGGAACTATTTATTCCTAGCGAGGGGGGATTAGTTGGCTGCTGGGATACCCTGGCGTCTAGTCCCAATTCTGGCCCAAACATGTCCCTGAACCTCAGTTTCTTTACCTGTGGGAGTTTCTTTACCAGCTGAGAGTTCTATTAAGTTATCTCAGAGTTCTCGCCCGTGTTTTCAGCTCTCTTACCTATAATCTCTGGTATTTGATTCATGTGGAAAAGGTCACAAAGGATGCATAACTGGAATGAGAGGAGAAATACAAGGAGAAGCTAAATGTAGACAGAAAATATATTGAATGAGACACTGCCGGCAATAGAAACAGCTCCAGCGAGAAGAGCAAAAAGAAGATGATTGAATCCAGACACTGCTCACCTAGAATACATGCTTGTTCTGATAGGGAGGTTGCATTTTATTCCTATACCCTCACCCAGAAAGGCAAGCACTGGAAACAGGTTGATGAATGCGTGGAGAGTTGAAACCAAGCATGCTTAGAGGCAACCGCAGCGGGAGGGGGACCTCAAAGTTATTGAGAGCAAGCTCCTATCTTCCATTTAAAATAAAATCTGGTAATAAAGTACATCCGGTTTTAGAAAAATGATTGTATTTCTTTTTTCCTTCTTTTTATTTGAGACAGAATCTTGCTCTGTCATCAGGCTGCAGTGCAGTGGCACAATCTCGGCTCACTGCACTCTCTGCCTCCTGGGTTCAAGTGATTCTCCTGCCTCAGCTTCCCAAGTAGCTGGGATTACAGGTATGGACCACCATGCCCGGCTAATTTTTGTGTTTTTAGCAGAGATGGGGTTTCACCATGTTGGCCAGGCTGGTCTCAAACTCCTGACCTCAGGTGATCCACCCACCTCACCCTCCCACAGTGCTGGGATTATAGGAGTGAGCCACTGTGCCTGGCCAATAATTACATTTCTTGCCCATTCTTCTTGGACTCTGATTTTTTTTTTTTTACCCAAGGTGAAGAATAACTGCAGGGAAAACAATACTTCTTGTTGATTATGAATGTGCTGAGGCAGGAAGTGGAAATATACATCGTTGCTAGGTTGTAAAATAAACTTTTGAGGGCAATTGCTGCACAACATTTCCAGAAGCGTCTTTCCGTCTTTTTCCTTCCCAATCTCCTTCCCCTGAATTGTATGGCACATTAAACGCTTAAACAATAACAGCTTTCCAGACCCAGAGGTGTCATTAAATAAGTTAAGGATCTAATTAAAGGGCTGTGTGTGTGGGGGGGGTACCATCTCCCTGCTTGCTTTGTATTGAATCACTTGTGTCCCATTTCAGTGTTTCCAAGCCAGGAATTTGCCTGTAAATTGATCTCGCACTACCATCGTGTATTGGATTTCATTTCCTCTTATGCAATTATCTATTAGTAACTGGAGAAGGCAAAACAGCAGAATAAATAATTAAATGTAAATTAAGCAATTTTGGAGTTACACTTTGGCTGAAGACAGGAGCATGTGTTATGAATTTAAACTTTCTAAGAGTGCAAAGAAAGCGTCCCCACTCTGTAATGGGTTTGTTCTATCCCGGTGGTATGGAATTCCAATTGTTGCATATCCTCTTTTTATAGAAGAGGAAATGGAGACTCTGAAAAGGTCAGACCGTCTGTTAGAATATAAAAGCAGTTGGCAGTAAAGTCAGGGAGGAATCAGCAGAATTTTAACTGTCTCACAAGAAACCCCATATAGTGGCCTTTATTTTGGGAATGGATTTATCAAGGTCCAGGATCTTACAGGTCAAGAAACTTTCTACATCAGCACAGAAACACAGAACATCTTCTGAGGTACTGGGGAGAGATCTTGATCCAATTAAGCTTGCAGAGATGAAGAAAACCCAAATGCCATTGTAATCATTGAAAATGAGGAAATATGGCATGCTGGAGGCAGGGTCTCTGCATTAACCTGCACTGGTAGTGCCCTACATAACTCCAGCAGCTGCCATTCATATTGAAGTTCCTGCAAAGGACACCCTTTTGTCTCCTGGACAGTCTTCCAACTTAGAAGGCAAGCTATCAATCTTATAGATGAAGGAATGAAGGCCAAGATAAATTTGATGATATATCCAAGAAATAGATTCATCGTGTAGGAGAACCTGGACTCAAATCCAGGTTTTCTGGCACCCAATCTAGTCTTACCTCTTACGACATTTAAAAAAATTTGTGGCTCCATAGTATTCCATGTTGTATATGTGCCACATTTTCTTTATCCAGTCTGTCATTGATGGGCAATTTGGGCTGGTTCCAAGTCTTCGGTATTGTGAACAGTGCTGCAACAAACATATGTGTGCATGTGTCTTTATAGTAGAACAATTTATAATCCTTTGGGTATATTCCCAGGATGAGTTCATGTCCTTTGCAGGGACATGGGTGAAGCTGGAAACCATCATTCTCAGCAAAATAACACAAGAACAGAAAACTAAACACTGCATGTTCTCACTCATAAGTGGGAGTTGAACAATGAGAACACGTGGACACAGGGAGGGGAACATCACACACCAGGGCCTGTCAGAGGGTCTGGGGGCTAGGGGAGGGATAGCATTAGGAGAAATACCTAATGCAGATGACAGGTTGATGGGTGCAGCAAACCACCGTGGCACCTGTATGCCTATGTAACAACCTTGTACGTTCTGCACACATATTCTGCATAGAACTTAAAGTATAATAAAAGAAAATAAATAAATTTGTATAAATTTAAAGGGTACAAATGCAGTTTTATTTCATGGATATATTGCATAGTGATGAAGTCTGGGCTTTCAGTGTAACTGTCACCCAAGGGATATACATTGTACTCATGAAGTAACTTCTCTTCCTTCACCTACCTCCCACCCTTCCACCCTTCCAAGTCTCCAATGTTTATTATTTCACTCTCTACATTCATGTGTACACATTATTTAGCTTCCACTTATAAGTGAGAACACAACAGTATTTGACTTTCTGTTTCTAAGTTGTTTCTAAGTTGTTTCACTTAAGATAAAGGCCTCCAGTTCTATCCATGTTGCTGCAAAAGACATGATTTTAGTCTTTATAATGGCTTAATAGTAATCCATGGTGTATATATACCGTATATAGTATATATACTGTATGTATGTGTGTGCATGCATATATATATATATGTGCGTCATATATATATGCACACACACACATATATATGATGCAAAAATATGGGACTAAGTTGATTGCAAGAAGGACATTTATTTGTAGTAGGAGAGCTGAAGCAAGAAGGCAGAGTGTTGCTTTAACCTCTACTGGGAATGTGTATGTTGAGTGCCTCAAACTTTTTTATTCTTCTTCATTTATCTGCAAAGACCTCAAAAGCATTTAAAGATCATAAATAAATTATAGTAGGCAGGTGATGCTATGGTTTGAATATTTACCCCCTTCCCCAACTCCTGTCAAAATTGAATTACCATTGTAACAGTATTAAGAGGTGAGACCTTTAAGAGATTATTAGGCCATGAGGGCTCTGCCCTCATAAATGGATTAATGCTCTTATCACAGGAGTACGTTTGTTATTTTGGGAGTTGGTTCTTTATAAAAGGATGAGTTTGGTTCCCTTTTGTCTCTCTGTCCTCCTCTCTTTGCCCTTCCATTGTGGGATGAAGCAGTAAGTAGTCCCTTGCTAGATGCCAGCTGCTTCAATCTCGGACTTCCCAGCCTCCAGAGCCATGAGCCAATACATTTCTGTTCATTGTAAATTGCCTAGTCTGTGGTATTCTATTATAGCAGCACAAAATAGACCAAGACAGGTGATCCCTCAAATTTGGAATCTGTGGGTAGTGAGGACTGACTGTACTTAACAGTGTTTGAGAAATAAATGATTGAACAACAACTGAGTGAGTGAATGGCCTGTGAACAAATTTGAGGGAGGGAATCCGAGTTGGTGCATCTGCTTATACCAAGTTCACCTCCATTGCCATCTTCCTAACTCTCTACTCAAGGAAGGAGGAGGTGCTATTCCTTGGTTGGCACCTATAATATTAATTGAGTGCTGTTTTACTAGATGCAGTGGATATTGTGTACTTTAGGCAGAATCCTAGTCTCTACTCTCTCCTCTTGTGATTCTTGTTACAGACCTAATGTCAGGCCACCCTTTATCTCCATCTTTTTTTTTTTTTAATACCTCTTCTGAGCTTAAAGTTTGTTAGTCAAGTTAGACCAGAATTTGCCCTTCAGGCCAGTCTTCTTTCTCCTTTATCTCTCTTCTGCTTACCTCTAAGTTGTTCCAAGATTTAGATTATAGAGGGGGAGGAGAAGCCCTTGCTTGGGTAAAATGCTTAAGCTACATGATTCAAACTTTTCACAGATAATTATTACACTGAGATATTGGGTGTTTGCTTTGATCTTAATACAGTGGTATTCTTATTTTTATTCTTCTATTGTCCTTTGTATATAAAGGTCGCTGGTGCTGATTGGCAGGAAAGGGTTTGGGCATTCCTGGGTTTCTGTGTAGAATACTGACAAACAGCACTAAGAACCACATTTCGACATCTAACATGGGTGTCTGATGGACAGCTGGGAGTTGTTATAAATGTACATAGATAATAGGTCAGAGAGCCAAGTTCAAGCTTAGCAGGTGCTCTATAGACAGTCTTTACATGCTGGGATGAGGGCATAAAATACAACCATTTTCAGATGTTTTGTAAGAATTGATGTTTTTTGTCTTGTGGGAGGACTCAATATTATTGTTATGCAAATTTACTCCCCCCTCGCAATAATAAATTTTATCCATCAAAATCCAAACCATGATTGTGGTGGTGTTTGGTAAACCAATTCTGAAAACCATACAGAGGAATAATGGGCAAAGAGAAGGGAAGATAATTTAGAAATAGAACAGAGCTGGGGCTCTTTCTACCTGATATCAAAACCTCTTCAAAACATATATCCATTAACAAACTGTGGTATTGGCACAGGCATAGACAATAAACTAATGAAGTGAACAGAACAGAGTCTAGAACCCCATAACACACACACATTCTCTCTCACACACATACAGGCACACACACACACACACACACACACACACAGAGAGAGAGAGAGAAAGAGTGGGGGAGAGAGAGAGAGAGAGAAACTGGTTGTATGGCAAAGACGGCATTTAAGATCAGCAGGAAAAAAGTAAAATCAGTGGGAAAAAGTATTAAATGAATAGGATTATTGATTATCAAATCAGAAAAGCCTTCATAATACATCCTTAGGTCACATCATATTCTAAACTCCAGGTGGATCAAAGATCTAAATGTAACAAAAGCAAAGCCTTACAGCTTTTAGAAGGAACTAAAGTGGAATATCTTTACATCTTGGGAAAATACATGTTGCTTAATTAAGATGAAGAAAGTAGAACCCTGAAGTGTAGCAATTGATAAATTTGGCTACACTAAATTTAAAACTTCTGTATGTTGAATACAATATAAGCAAAGTGTAACAACAAACCAGTGACTAGCAGAATACATTTGCAATACAGAGAATTAGTTTCCTAAAGACATAAGGAACTCCTACAAGTCAATTCCAAAAACTACACACAACTGTTAAAAACTTTCAACAAAAATAAATCTAGCAGAGTTTTTTTGGGCAAAGAATGACAGGAATCACACAGCATGCAGAACCAGGAGAAGTTTGGAGAGCTCATCTCTGAGTGGGCAGTGAGTATTTATAGACAGAAAATGGAAGTAAAATACAGAAATAGCTTGATAGGTTACAGCTGGGCTTTGCCTTATTTGGACGTGGTCTGATCGGTTGGCCACCTGTGATTGGTGAGGCTTGGCTGTTTGTGATTGGTGGAGACCTGGCTCTCTGTTACAAAAAAATAGTCTCCTAAATTATATTTTGGTTTGTTTACACGCTAAATTAGGTTGCAGTTCATGACATACGAACTCAAAGTACAGAGACAGCCTCAGGCCAATGGCCTCCTGCTTATTTAATTTAACAATTTAACACAACCAAAGGGAAAAGGGGAAAATGATGAGAACAGGCAATCTGCAGAAGAAGAAACCCCAAAGACCGATAAATATGAACTGAGATCTTCTTTATTAATTAGGGTAATTAAATTTGAAAATTAAGTGGCCAGGCACAGTGGCTCCTATGTGTAAGCCCAGCTTTTTTCCAGGCCAAGGCGGGAGGATCACTTGAGCCCAGCGACTTGAGAGCAGCCTAGGCAACATAGCAAAACCCTGTCTCCCTAAAAAAAATGAACAAAATTAGCCAGGCATGGTGCTGTGCACCTTTCCGCCCAGGTACTTGAGAGGATGAGGTGGGAGGATCACTTGAGTCTCGAAGTTTTGAGGCCACAGTGAGCAATGATTGTGCCACTGCACTCCTGCCTGGACAACAGAGCAAGACCCTATCTCAAAAATTTTTTTGAGAAATATGATGCCATTCCACACTCATCAATATGGCAGTACCAAAAGTTGAGTAGAATGTGGCGAAACGGGGATATCTTTTTTTGGGAATGTTTCAACTACTGTAGACAACAGTTTGGTAAAATCTAGTAAAATTTTGCATTTGATATTCCATAGTGAATAAATAAATTTCACTACCAGGCATACACCCCAAGAAACTATTCCATATGTGCTCAAGTACATCTCTACAAGAATCCGCATTGCTTCACTGTTTATAATAATAAAAAATGGAAACATCTTAAATGGCCATAAATAAGACGTATTGTGTGTATTAGCTGCATAGCAAATTATGCCAACACTTAGAAGCTTAAAATTAGACAATTTATTTTCTTACTGTTTCTTTGGGATGGGAACTGGCTGGGTACCCCTGGTTCAGTCCTTCTCACAGGCTGTGATCACGGTGGTGGCTGGGCTACCACCATCATCTCAAGGCTTGACTGGGTAGGATCCACTTCCAAGCCCATTCACCTGGTTATTGGCAGCCTCAGATCCTCTCTGGCTATTGGCTGGAGACATCAGTTCCTTACCACCTGGGATTCTCCATTGAGCAGCTCACAACTTGGCAGCTGTGTTCTCTTAGAGTGAACCAGCGAGAGAGTGAGAGAGGGTAAGCAAGACAGATGTCACAGTTTTTTTTTTTTAACAGCCTAACCTCAATTATCTCATCACTTTAGTGATATTCTATTTGTTAGCAGGAAGTCACTTGATCTGGCCCACACGTTGTGGTATAGTCACATAGTGGATTACTATAGAACAGTGAACAATCCATGAGCTTAAATTGGATCTCATCAAAACTAAAAACTTTTGCTCTGAGAAAGCTCATGTGAAGACACATGATAGACTGGGAAATAATATTTACAAACCACATATCTGACAAGGTGTTAGGATCTAAATATACAAGGAACTCCCAAGATTCAACAGTAAAAACAAAACAAACATAGTCCAATTAGGAAATGGGAAAGCCTGAACAGGCATTTCACAGAGCAGGATATACAGATGGCAGATAAGGACAGGAAAAGATGCTCAGGATCTTTAGCCATCAGGGGAAGGCAAATTAAGACAATGAGAAATCACTACACATCTATCAGAAGGCTAAAATAAAAAGTAGTCACAACAGCAAATGCTGACAGGGTTGTGGGAAACCTGGATCCCTGGCACAATGTTGGTGGGGAATGTAAAATGATACAGCCACTTTGGAAAACAGTTTGGCAGTTTTTAAAAATAAAATGAATCATACAGTTAGCATATGACCCAGCAATTATACTCCTGAACATTTCTGCCAGAGAAATGAAAATGTATGCTCAAACCTGTATACAAATATTTATAACAGCTTTATTTGTAATAGCCCCCAAACTGGAGTCAGCCCAGACATCCTTCAACAGGTGAATGGTTTAGCAAACCGTGATAGGGAGATTTCATGGAACAGGACTCAACAAGAGAAAGGGCTACACTTTTGATGCATGCAATAACTCAAATAACTATCCGGGGAATTATGCCAACTAAGAAAAGCTGATCACTAAAGGCTACATGCTATATGATTCCATTTATAGAACATTTTTGAAATGACAAAAATTTTAAAAGTAGGGGAGCCAGACTTTAGAGATGGGGAGGGGTGAAGAAGGGGAGATGGGCGTGGTTTTAAAAGGAACATGAGGGATCCTTGGAGTGATGGAACTTTTCAGTATCGTGACAGGCATTTACATGCGTGATAAAATTGTATACAATTCACTATGCACATAGATACCAATGAGTACAAGTAAAACAAGGGAATTTGGAAGAAGATTAGATTCAATCAATGTCAATATCCTGGTTATGATATTATACCCTAGTTTTGCAAAATGTTGCCACTGGGTAAAGTATACATGGAAACTCTATTATTTCTCACAGCTACATGTGAATCTATAATTATCCCAATAAAATTTTCAATAAAAAATAAATGAACTAGGGTTCAATACAACAACATAAATAAATCCCAATTGTGCTGTCTACTTTTTTTGATATTTGAAAAATATATTTTAAAAGTTCCTTAAAAACATTATAAAATTTTTATTATGGAACTTTTCAAACATATAAAAAGTAGAGAAAACAGTATAATGAATATAGCTACCACATAGCATTTGTTAGCATTTTGCCAGATTTTACTCAATTATTTTACCTTAAATGCAGACATCATAACATTTCCCCTCTACACATATGAACTTGCATCTCCAAAATAATGAGATTGGCTGGGTGTGTTGGCCCACGCCTGTAATCCCAGAACTTTGGGAGGCTGAGGCAGGTGGATCACCTGAGGTCAGGAGTTTCAGACCAGCTTGGCCAACATGGTGAAACCCCGTCTATACTAAAAATACAAAAATTAGCCAGGCATGGTGGTGGGCACCTGTAGTCCCAGCTACACAGGAGCCTGAGGCAGGAGAATCACTTAAACCTGGGAGGTGGAGGTTGCAGTGAGCCAAGATCACACCACTGCACTCCAGCCTGGGTGACAGAGCAAGACTGCATTTAAAAAAAAAAAGAGATCACTTTCCTACAAAACCATAGTACCATATACCATATTGCACCTAACAAAATAAATACAAATTCCTTAATATCACCTAATATGTTGCTCCATGTTCAAATTTCTCCGTTTGTTTCAAATATATATTTATAACTGTTTTTTTAAGCCAGGATCCAAACAAAGATCATGAGTTCCATTTGATATTTATGTTTCTTACAACCCCTGAAATCTCATATCCATTTTCATACATTGGTTACAATATCTTTAGTAACCCAGGATACCCTGGGTTACTTTGGGCTGTATTTTTGCCATCCTTATGGAGTTCTTATCAACAATACCTTATCTTTTGTAGGATGCTGTCTTTGTCAGCTAGAACTGCTGTAACAAAATACCAGAGACTGAGTGGCTTAAACAATAGATTGTATTTTTCATGATTCTGGTAGCTGGGAAGTCCAAGATCAAGTCGTCTGCAGATTCATTGTCTTCTGAAGGTCCTCTTCCTGGCTTCTAGACAGTTTCCTTCTTGCTGTGTCCTCACATGGCCTTTCCATGGTGTGTGTTCTTGGAGAGAGTTATTCTGTCTCTTCCTCTTCTTAGAAGGATGCTAATCCCATTATGAGAGCACCACCCTCATGACCTCATGTAAAACTACATGCTAAAGGCCCCACCTCCAAATACCATCACATGGAAGATTAGAATTTCAACCTACAAATTTTGGGGAAACACAAACATTTAGTTCATAACAGAGCCTGATGAGTACATTATCTCATTTGACTCAGCAACACAGGACACCCTAGCTTTCTTAATTATAGATGAGATCTATTAGCTTTCATTCAGGGTAAGTACTAATGAGATCACATCTTAGATAGTTTCATCGATCTATCTATCTGTCAATCAATCAATCACAGATAGAAGAAACTGAGTTTCAGAGAGGTCAAGTGACTTTCCTAAGGTAACCACTAGTGGCAGAACCAGTCCTACTGGCTCATCATCTTTCTACTGTGTCACTACCTAGGACCACACAAAGAGAGGCAGCATGCTGACTTCCAGCCAGCAGGTTCCTGGAGCTGGACTAACCCACCACACTTTTGAAATCATGCCAGGTGTCTATGGCCATACAACCCTGAACGTGCCCGATCTTGCCTGAAATCATGCCAGGTGTTCTCTTGATGCTAAAGGCAGAAGCGCGATTTATCCAACATGGCCACAGGGCTGGAGGGCTGGGCTGCACCCCCATCTCTGCCCTGGTGCACTGATTTGCATGTACTTCTGGTGGCCAGCCATCTCCTATCAGCTCTCACAATTTCCCTGGAAGTTGGCCTAATTTGCAACTGCCAGCGCCTGTGTCTCTTTGCTTGAAGGCTCTCTTTGATCATTGGAGTCCACTCTGCCCATGGACAGAGGCTAGAAGGGGAGGCCAGGAGGGTTGGGAAATTAACACCCCCCAGGAGTAGCTGCCAACCTGTGACAATTGAAAGATGAGGAATGAAGACCCAGCTCCCAATCTCCCTGGTGGATGACTCCGAGGTGTGCATTCTGTATTGGATCCAGAGTATGCCAGTGTAGATAAGCCCCAGTTACCCATACTAATAACTACCCCCTTTATATGATAACTTATCTGATTATACCCCGTTTGTATGAATTACCTGATAACACCCCCTTTATATGAATTTCCATCGCTTCCCGGTCTTACTTCTCCCTGCTCATGTGGCCTTGGAGCACTTCCTAATAAGGTACTTGCAACTTGAATCCTTATTTCAGGGTTTACTTCTGGAATAACCCAAATAAAGACATTTCCCTAAATCTGTGGCCAGAATGGCCAGGAGACATGGCATTTGTTTTCTTGTGCACACAATTCATGTTGACTTACCAGGACAAGGTTTGGGAGGAAGAAAAGGTTGAGAACCTAAGATGAAAGGTCTTCTCCCACACATGAAAGCTAAATGACCTGGGCTATAGAGAGTTACCTGTGACCAGATCTTGTGTGGAAGAAGAATGAAGTCCCTAAGGGTAGGATAGCCTTAAAAGATATTTCATGATGTCCATTAAAAGAGGCCCATAAATCCAGAGACTTCTGTTCTGTTAAGAATCTGTGAAGTACAATATTCCTTTTTCTTCTTTAGTAGGGGAAAGAGATTCTGCATAAAATTCCACTTTTAATTAATAACATGTAGTTAAACTAATATTGGTTCATTAGGTAGAGCGAGAACTTCTACCGAGGACAACTTTCAAAGGAATAAGGTACCAATCTGATCTGTGTTGACTATAAAACATTTCTCAAGCAGCTTAGCAGAGGCAAGACAGGGCCGATTTATTTGGATCGTTAACCTCGGGAAATAAAACTACAGAGCAGGGTGCAGGGTTTGTAAAATGGCAGCCTCACCCACTCTGGGGTGCTTTGCTTTCCAGTGAAAAGGGGAAAATGATGGAAAAGCCAGGTTATTAGAGGCCATAATGCTACCCAAAGAACTTTGGAGGGTATGTGCCCCCACAGCTTTCTCTTCCTCTTCCTGGAGCTACCTGGAATTGAATGTGAACACGTCTCTGCTTTGTTCAAAGGAGTGTCTCTCCCTCCTTGGGTTGGGGCAGTTTATCACCCAACCTGTGGGAAAGGCCACGGGAAGGATTTCTGGCTGTATTAACAATGCAGTGATGTAACAATCACAAATCCCAAGAAGATCTGGACAAAGAGCAAAGAAAAAATAAACCGGAAGTGCAAACAGATGAGAGGTCATTCACCTTTCTCAGAAAATGCAGGTGTAGGGGCAGCAGAGCAGGCTTAGACTCAACGGCCACAGCTCAGGGTTATTGCTTTATTGGCCATCATGGGCTGAGACTGTTACAGCTTGACATTTTTTAAATTAATTTTTTATTTTGGAATAATTTTATGTTTGCAGAAAAGTTGCAAAAATAGTACAGACAGTTCCCTTACCTAGTTTCCTCTTTTGTAACCTCTTATATCAACATGGAATGTACATTTGTCAAAACCAAGAAACCAACACTGGTACATTACTCTCCACCAAACTCTGGACTTTATGCAGATTTACCAGTTTTTCCATTAATGTCATTTTTTGTGTTGTTGGTCTAAGACCCCATTTAGGATATTGCTTTATACTTCGTGGTCATGTCTCCTTCCTGTCCTTTGGTCTGTGACAGTTTCTCAGTCTTTCCTGTTTTTTCTTGACCTTGACAGGTTTCAAGAGTACTGGCCAGGTGTTATGTCACCTGTCAATTTGGGTTTCTCATGATTAATCAACCTGGTGTTGCAGTCTTGGTGAAGAATACTATGGAGAAAAGTGCCCATCTTGTGACATCGTGTCAGGGAATGCATGCCGTCACCATGACTTTTCATTGGTTGATGTTAACCTGATTACCAAAGTCTGATTTTTAAATATCTGTTTTCTATTTTTAGGGCAGCGGCACGCCTGGTAGAAATGCTTCTCTGGGAGAGGAGGGTCTTAGGGTTGAGCCAAACAGCGCATCCTGGAATAGGATGAGGACAGCAGGTCTGGGTGTGGCAGGGGGGCCAATTTGTTGATAATAACTAAAGATTATCTTGCTGCTGGCCAATGGTACGTTCCCACCATGAGACGTTAGCCAACTGGACAAGATATATGAAAGAACTATTTTTCGCACATTGAACAAAGGCAGTGCAGGACTTTGAATGTTTATAGCTACTTCATTTGTACTACTCAAAAACTGGAAAAACCCAAATATCTTTCAATATGTGGATGGATACATGAATGTGTATATTCATACAAATAAATACTTTTCAGCCACAAAAAGAATAAACGAGGGCTGGGTGCAGTGGCTCACACCTGTAATCCCAGCACTTTGGGAGGCTGAGACGGGTGGATCGAGGCTGAGGTCAGGAGTTCAAGACCAGCCTGGCCAACATGGTGAAACCTGGTCTCTACTAAAAATACAAAAATTAGCCAGGCATGGTGGCGGGCAACTCTAATCCCAGCTACTCAGGAGGCTGAGGCAGGAGAATCACTTGAACCCAGGAGGCGGAGGTTGCAGTGAGCTGAGATCACGCCACTGCACTCTAGCCTGGGTGACAGAGCAAGACTCCACCAAAAAAAATAAAAATAAAAAAAAAAATAAACGACTGGCATGTACAACAATGTGGATGAATTTTAGAGACATCACGCTGAATAAGAGCAGTCAGACACAAAACACAAAAGAGCACACGCTGTATGATTCCATTCTTAATGAATTCTAGAACAGGAACATTAATCTATAGTCACAGAAAGGGCCGACTACAGAGGAGAATGAGGGCACCGATTTGGGTTTTGTATTTTGATTGGGATGCTGGTTATGTGAATAACCATTTGTTGAAACTCATCAAGCTGTGCTCTTAAGATGGATACATTTTATTATCTAGAAATTATACCTCCAGGACGCTGATGTAAAATGTAAAAAGAGAAAAATATCAGTAGGGATCAAGTCAGGGAAGTAGTTTTAAGCCTAAGGTTTATAGAGGGAAGAGGGTAGGATAATAGGAGAGCACAGAGCAAGGTTGATACCTAGGAGTGTCAAAGGCAGGGTGGGAAAAATGGAAAGCTATATGAAAGATATATCAGCCCCCCAAAGTGCTAAGATTACAGGTATAAGCCACCATGGCTGGCCTAAAATTTACGTTTTTAAATTCTAACCCCCGATGTGATGGTATTAGGATGTGGAGCCTTTGGGAGGGGAAGTTCAGACTAGGAATCAGAACAGCTCTGAGAGTGCTGAGTGCCCCTTGTAGGTGGTGCCTGAGGATGGGACAGTGGCTTGAAGACCTGACTTCCTCAACACAGCTTCCTACTCCTAATCAGGATTTTCTCTGATCTTCTCTCACAGCACTCAATATTAAATTCTTCTGAAACTGATAACTCTCATTATTTTAGTGAGATGGTTAAATGCTTTTCTAAAAACCCAAGTTGAATATGTAAACTTCTAGAGATGCAGATGAGAAAGTCAAGGTCTAGTTAAATTTATTTGTTCATATACCAATTTTAATTATGTGTATATTGGACTTTGTATTGAATTAAATGTTTGTGTCTACTCAAAATTTATATTTATGTATATTGTTTGTTTGTTTGTTTGTTTGAGACAGGGTCTCCCTCTGTTGCCCAGACTGGAGTGCAGTGGCATGTGATCTCGGCTCACTGCAACCTCCACCTCCCAGGTTCAAGGGATCCTCCTGCCTCAGCCTCCTGAGTAGCTGGGATTACAGGTACACACCACTGTGCCCAGCTAAATTTTGTATTTTTCTAGAGATAGGGTTTCACCATATTGGCCAGGCTGGTCTCAAACTCCTAACCCCAAGTATTCTGCCTGCCTCAGCCCCAACAAAGTGCTGGGATTACAGGTTTGAACCACCATGGCCGGCCTAAAGTTTACATTTTTAAATTCTAACCCCCAGTGTGATGGTATTAGGATGTGGAGCCTTTGGGAGCTAATTAATGAGGTTGTGAGGGTGGAGCATCATGAATGGGATTAGTGCCCTTTTTTAAGGGACCTACAGCGCTCTCCCATCCTCTTTCTACCAAGTGAGGATAGGACACGTAGTCAGCTGTCCATAACCTGGAAGAGAGCTCTCACCAGAATCTGATCATCCTAACACCCTAATCTCAGACTTCTAGCCTCCAGAGCTGTGAAAAAGGAATTTCTGGTGTTAAAGCCACCCAGTCTATGATAATTTGTTGTAGTAGCCTGGACCAATGAAGATGGCCTCTTTATATGTGTTGTGGCACCTGTGTCTTCATCAGGCCCTCGGTCACCCAGAAGAGGGATTCTAGAAGTGAACATTACTGTATGCTTGCCTTTGTGGTGGGGGCGGGGCACAATTGTTTCAAGGTTAACTGCTTCTGGGACAGCTGACATGTGGACGTGGCTCAAGTGGCTCATTAGCCAGTTGGCTATGGTGTGGATTCAGCAAGGGGGAGCTGGAAAGAATATCCACCCCAGTGGAAGGTACCCAGGAGGTACCCGCTCCTCTGAATCGTATGTAGTATATTTTAAAAGGGTCCTTTAAGGAAGTTCTCTCTGGCCAGTACATTTGGCCAGATTTCTCTCCGTTTTGGTTACCCAGAGGAAGTTCACTCACATGGTCTGTGAAGCTCAAAGCTCTTGACAGCTGCCCCTAAATTAGCTTCTGAATGTCTGCTAAAAAGACAAATGCCAAGGGAAGAGCCCAGGGCTGTGCCCTAAACAATGTTGTTATGAGCTGGGGTGGATATGACTGTCTCATACCCACTCATATCACCGCTTATTTATAAATGGGTTTCAAGATCTCGGGTTACATCAGAGTAGTTCATACTGTTGTACCTTTGAACCCACTGCCCCTCACACTTCTGCTGGAATATTCCCCTTCACATTTCCTCATCTATCTGCCTGGAAACCTCTTATCCATCCTTCAAAAGCCCAGCTTGGCCAGGTGCGGTGGCTCACACCTGCACTCCCAGCACTTTGGGAGGCTGAGGCGGGCAGATAACTTGAGGTCAGGAGTTCGAGACCAGCCTGGCCAACATGGTGAAACCCCGTCTCTACTAAAAATACAAAAATTAGCCGGACGTGGTGGTGTGTACCTATAGTCTCAGCTACTCAGGAGGCTGAGGCAGAAGAATTGCTCGAACCTGGGAGGCAGCGGTTGCAGTGAACCGAGATCACACCACTGCACTCCAGCCTGGGCAACAGAGCCAGACTTCACTTCAAACAAACAAACAAACAAACAAACAAAACCCCAAATCCCAGCTGAAGCATTCTCCTTTTTCTTTGGTTTTTCCCTACCATCTCCAGTGGCTCTTCTTCTGCCCAGCCACTGACAAAATTAACTCCTGTTTGCTCTATGCTGTGCTATACTTTGTAAGTGCCTCTATTGTTTATTATGTCAAGTTGAAACCTTTCTTTCTCCCAATAGACTAGAAGCATCTTTGGGAAAAAAAAAAAAAAAAACTCTAATTTTTTTTTCTACATCTGTATCACAATGCCTGGCACATAGTAGGTGTGCAGAAACTGCTGGAGTGTGGCATTCTAAACAAATTCAACCTCTAGTTGCTTATCTTGAAGGCCATTTCTAAGAGCTGAAGGATCACCTGGGTGACTAGAGCTCCACCTGTTTTTCGACTTCCTGTATCCACTATGGCGTCTTTAGAGGTCTCTTAAGCCATTGTCCTTTGCAACTCTTGATAAAGGTATTGGTCAAACCAATCACCTCTTCTCTTCATTGACTTACCCTTTGCACATTTCTCGAGAATCTGCTGCTTTGTCAACTCCTTGTGGTTGCAGAGTTGTCTCATTTTCCTTTTCCTGGAAATCCAGTGAACTAGACAGGGATTATCATCCCCATCTGGGGCTCAGAGAAATTGAGCCACTTGCCCAAATTGCATACTTAGCAAGTAGAAAGCAGGAATTGAAAGCGGGTCTTCTGATTCCAAATCAAAACCTCATGTTCTTTTCAGAATGTTAGAGTTCCCTCGCCGATGTGCCTAGCACTGTGCCATGTGTTATAAAGGACGTTGAAAAGATGAACTTCATCACCTTGTGGAAGAAGCAGACATATTTTAGAAGCAAAGAAACAACACAGAGTTAATGTGGAGAACAGAGGATGAGATAGGGGAAAGAAAAAGGCAGCTGCTGACAGGCGGGAGCTGGCCTGGCATGTCCAGCTACTCTCTCCCGCTGTCCTCCTGAACAGGAACAATTTCACAAATGATAAACGTCAGATAAGGACCACTCTGCAGCTAATGATGGAGAAAGACAAACACAAGACTGGCCCATAATTGTGTCTGAGCACAAACAAAAGCAAGAACATTGGCCAAAGCATAAGAATCATAAAATATCTTTATGTCCTGCCTTATGCCTGCTTCTTTATCAATAATAACAATAATAATAATAATAAATAAAGTAGAGTTTTAGGTCAACTTCATTCCTCTTGACCCCTAGATAAGCCCTAGTCATGGAACTGGCCTCCCTTCCTGACATATCCAATCCCTGCTTCCTTGAAACCTCCTCCACAGTGTACGGCACAAGCCCAAATCCTGCAAGAAGCTCTGCTCAGTCTCTTACACTGATGCCTCATGGTTCTCCACGGTGCACCATTTCCTCCAATGCATTGGATCAATAAACCCAACTTCGTTTGATGAAAGTGTGTTCCTAGTGGTCGTTGACTAATGGACACCCACAAATGGAAAAAGACATGGTGGGACGTGTACGAGAAACACCAGACAAGTGGTCTGGATATTTATGACTCCGGGGATTCCACCAGAGATGTTTGGAAGTCTTTTAAATTCAGTTTTCTCCATTTCTCTTGCCTCTTCCATTGTGAAAGGAAATTGACACCCTCTTATTTCTTTTTTCTGTTAGCCATAAGGCCATGGTGTAGAGTAGTAGATTTCAACCTTGGTTGCACATTAGAATCACTTGGGTACGTTATTTTTTTTGGTAGAATTTTATTTTGTTTATTTTTTTTTTACAGTTCCCTGAGTTTTTTTTTTTTTTTAAGTTTTTATTTCCATAGGCTTTTGGGAAGCAGGCGGTATTTGGTTACATAAGTAAGTTCTTCAGTGGTGATTTGTGAGATCTTGGTGCACCCACCATCCGAGCAGTACACACTGAACCCACTTTGTAGTATTTTATCCCTTACTCCCTCCCCGCTTTCCCTCTGAGTCCCCAAAGTCCATCGTATCATTCTTGTGCCTTTGCATCCTCATAGCTTAGCTCCCACTTATGAGTGAGAACATATGATGTTTGGTTTTCCATTCCTGAGTTACTTCACTTAGAATAATTATCTCCAGTCCCATCCAGGTTGCTGTGAATACCATTAATTCATTCATTTTTATGGCTGAGTAGTATTCCACCATATGTACAATGAACTCAAATTAGCAAGAAAAAACAAATAATCCCATCAAAAAGTGGGCTAAGGACATGAATACACAATTCTCAATAGAAGATATACAAATGGCCACAAACATATGAAAAAATGTTCAACATCACTAATGATCGGGGAAATGCAAATCAAAACCACAATGTGATACCACCTTATTCCTGCAAGAATGGCCATAATCAAGAAAATAAAAAAAAATAGATGTTGGCGTGGATGAAGTGAAAAGGGAACACTTCTACTCTGCTAGTTGGAATGTAAACTAGTACAACCACTATGGAAAACATTGTGAATATTCCTTGAAGAACTGAAAATAAAACTACCATTTGATCCAGCAATCCCACTGCTGGGTACCTACCCAGAGGACAAGAAGTCATAATACAAAAAAGATACTTGTACAGACATGTTTATAGCAGCACAATTCACAATTGCAAAAATGTGGAAGTAGCCCAAATGGTCATCAGTCAGTAAGTGGATAAAGAAACTGTGATAAATATATACATTGGATAGATTTAAAGCCAGATATGTACCTGGCTTTCAGCTCCAGAGATACTGACTTAACTGGTGTGAGCTGTGGCCTGAGCATCAGAATTTTTTAAAGCTCCCAGGTAAGGCCAATGTTTAGATACATTTGAGAATCACTGGTCCCGTGATATTGTGTGTGCATGTATGTGTGTGTCTCTGTGTAGAACAGAGTAAGAGGATGTGAATGTACGTGTAACTGAATATGTGATTGTGTGTTTGTGACATTACATGTGTGATAGAGTAGGGATGTGTTTGTGTGTGTTGTGTAAAATGAGGTTCTGGGTGTGTGTGTGCCGCAGCGGGTCATGCCTTGGTGGATGAATGTGCACCCTTTCTGTGCAGCCCTATGGGAGACCAAGACCTCAGATAGTTGTGGGGGGACCATCATATCTCAGTTTATGATGGGGAGGTCAACTGGAGGATGTCTAGTCTGCAGGCCTCAGCAGCTGGGAAGGATTATGCTAATCGGGGAACTGAGTGGGGAGAGGAGCCTAGGTAAGTGGGCAGCGTCCTGAGTGGCTGGAGAGAGCTGCTGAAAACCCAGTGCGGCTGTCAGGTACCAACCTGGGGAGGCTTCTCTTGGGATGCCTCTCCAGGTTTAGTGACTTGGCAGAAGCACATTGGGAAAAGATGCAGAGGAGGATTCCTCTGGCTCATAAAACTCATCTCCCTAGGTAATTTTGCTTAGAGCAATGGTTCTCAAATCTAAGCACATAAAATCCCATAGAGATCTTGTGAAAACACAACTTGCTGGGTCCCACTCACGGGGTTTCTGATTCTATACATCTGGGGAGAGGCCTGAGAATTTGCATTTCTTTCTTTCTTTTTTTTTTGAGATGGAGTCTCGCTCTGTCGCCCAGACTGGAGTGCAGTGGCGCGATCTCTGCTCACTGCAAGTTCCGCCTCCTGGGTTCACGCCATTCTCCTGCCTCAGCCTTCCGAGCAGCTGGGACTACAGGCGCCCACCACCACACCCGGCTAATTTTTTTTGTTTGTTTTTGTATTTTTAGTAGAGATGGGGTTTCATCGTGTCAGCCGGGATGGTCTCGATCTCCTGACCTCGTGATCCACCCGCCTCGGTCTCTCAAAGTGCTGGGATTACAGGCTTGAGCCACCGTGCCCAGCTGAGAATTTGCATTTCTACAAGTTTTCAGGTGATGCCACTACTGCTGGTCCAGGAACCACACTTTGAGAACCATTGTTTTACAACAGTGGTTCCCAGGCTCCCAGGCCACTGTACCCTGACTCTCCTGGGAAACTTCCTAACAACATATCCCTATTCCCCATCTTGAACTATAGAGTTTCAGAATTTCTCTGAGCTGTGTCCCAAGAAATGAGATTTTTCAGAACTTCCCTGCTGATTCTAATATCCAGCCGGAGCTGAAAACCAGCCTGGCGTGTAAGTTTCATGAAGGCAGACATTTTTGTTGATTTCTGTTTTGTTCACAGGTCTATTCCAAATGCCTAAAATAATTCCTAACACCCAGTTAGTGCCCAATAAACACTTGTTGAATGAATCTGCGACTGTTTCTTACCAACTACCATCTGACCAAGACAAAGACTTACCTGTTTTTGTTTTTGTTTTCTTTTGTAATTTCCTTTTTTAAATTAAATTTTTACTTTAATTTAAAGTTTCGGGGTACATGTGCAGGTTTGTTACATAGGTAAACATGTGCCATGGTGGTGTGCTGCACCCATCAACCTATCACCTGGGTATTAAGCCCAGCATTCCTAATCCTCTCCCTCCCCCCACCTTAACCCCCAGCAGGCCCCAGTGTGTGTTGTTCCCCTTCCTGTGTCCATGTGTTCTCATTGTTCAACTCCCACTTATAAGCGAGAACATGCAGTGTTTAGTTTTCTGTTCCTGCGTTAGCTTGCTGAGGATAATGGCCTGCAGCTCCATCCATGTCCCTGTGAAGGACCTGATCTCATTCCTTATTATGGCTGCAGACTTATCTGTTAATTCAACATTTATCTGAGCCCCTCCTATAGGTAAGAAAGTGTGTTACAGAACAATTTCATGCAGCTCCACATTGAGGTTCTTGAATTATTGGCTTTTTCTTTGGGCAGAGGAGACAGAGAGACGTTGAATGGGATGGGTCTTTGAGAGCCTTAAGGTTCAGAACCCTCATGTCCACGTACACGGCCACGAATGCAAACCTTTTGTCTTTTAGCTGTCAGGGAAAAAAAAATGTCATTGATGAGAGACTAGGCTGGCCACCATCAGCTCCTCAGTGAGCTCTGTCTTGCCAAGCGCTCCAGTCCCTGTGACAGGGTCATGCTGCTTCCAGGTCAGATGTGGTCCTGAGAAGTTGGATCTGCTATGATTTATGTCATCACAGACACCCTCACGGTCAGGATCAATCCTGCCTGTTTGAATGCCTACTCAGAGCTCAGAATTCTATCATCATTATTTATTGTGTTTATTCCCTACCAAATACGTTCATGAGATCTTAATGGTGCCGGTTATTTGAAAAAGGAACATATCTGAGGGGTGTGTGTGTGTGTGTGTGTGTGTGTGTGTGTTTCCTCTTCCTGTACTGAGGACCTCCTTTTTATAAAGTCATCTCCACAGATATGCTGAAGGAAGGAATATATATTAAATATATATATTTGTATAAATATATATTAGATATATATTTGTATAAACATATATTAAATATATATGTATAAATATATGTTTTATCAATATATGTTATTAATATATGTTAATATTAATATATTTTATTAATATATATTAATATTAATACGTTTCATTAATATATATTAATATTATTAATATTCCCTATATATTTATATATATTTTTTCTTTTTTGAGATGGAGTCTTACTTTGTCACCCAGGCTGGATTGCAGTGGTGCAATCTCAGCTCACTGCAACCTCCGCCTCCCAGGTTCAAGTGATTCTCCTGCTTCAGCCTCCTGAGTAGCTGGAATTAGTGGCTCACACCACCACGCCCAGCTAATTTTTGTATTTTTAGTAGAAACAAAATTTCACTATGCTGGCCAAGCTGGTCTCAAACTCCTTACCTCAAATGATCCACCTGCCTCAGCCTCCCAAAGTGCTGGGATTATAGGCATGAGCCACTGCAGCTGGCCCCTTCAGCATATATTTTTATTGAATGCCTGTAATATGCCAGATATTTGTGCTAGGAACTAGGAATAGCATGTGAGCGAGACCTCATAACATTGCAGTCTGGGACAGCACTGTTCAATAAAACTGCCCTGAGGAACACGTTTTGTATCTGTCTTGTCCATGATGATGGCCACTTGCCACGTGTGGCTATTGTGTGCTGGAAATGTGGCCAGTGTGAGCGAGAAATGCATTTTTAAGTTTTGCTTTATTTGACTTAAATTTAAATAGAAATAGCCACATGCTCTGTATAGTGGCTACCATATTCAACAATGCAGAACTGAGTGAGAATCACATCTCATCTAAATAGACAATGATAATATCTCTTATGTGCTTGGAAGGAGAAACACAAAAAGCTTTGAGAGCATAGATTGGGGCATGTGACCTCGTCACTGGGGGAATGGAAAGGCTTCGTTGAAGAGTGACATTTAATGTCTTTCAAATTCTGCCTAGAACTTCTCAATGGGAACCTCAAAAGTATCATAGTGAGGGATCAGACATCATCACATTATTACATACCTTTAATAGTCCTTGTTTTCTCCTCCCTCTAGGAACCCTCCTACCTCCTTGATTCTTCTGTAGCCCCAAACATCCCCATGCAAATAAGCCCATAAAAGGAGCCCTGAGTCCTTCAACTCAAACATGTCATCACTGTACCCGGGTAAATAAAAATAAAAACTCATGCCATATATTGATTTACTGGTGATCATATTATATATGCAATTTGTATGCTGCCTTGTCGCCTACCATAGTGTGGATATTTTCTCATGTGATTTAAAACTCTTCTTAATCATACTCTTGATGGCTGCCATAATTTTCTATCTTATGGCTACGTATCATAATATTTTTCATTAATTTCCTAACTTTGACATTTGTACACTTTCTTTTATTGCTATTATACTTAATGCTGTGATGAACATCTTTGTGCAGAAATCTTTGTTTGCATTTCTGATATGTGCTCAGGATCAATTCTTACAGGGGTGAAGGATGACGACTGCATCAAATGTCTTGAGATTTTTTATTTTAAAGGTGTTTGATACCTATTGTCAAATTGCTTTCTAGAGAGTTTGCACCGGTTCACAATCTCTTCAGGAATGTATGAGAATCCCAGTGCATTCTGCTATTCTCTTTTAAAAATCATACCACACATGTCTGTGTGTTTCTACAGAGGCTCGATAACTGTTACGTGTAGTGGCTGCATGAAGCTTGATTGCAGTGGTGTGCTGTAATCATCCTCTCTCAAAAGAGGTTGCTAATTGATGCTGTTCATGCTGGGCTCTCCCTGGTCTTGCCAAATGGGGGGCCTCCATCAAGTCACAGCTGTCTGGAATCCGTCTGGCCCTTCAGGGCTGTTCTGTCAACTTTTCTCATCCACGGGCAGCATTTCCTAGGCACACGCTTTCCTTTAATGACACTCCAACAAGCAGGAATGTTTTGGAGCAAACTCTAGGTTCACATTGGCAAGACTGATGTTTGGCTACAAAAGATATCTCAACCAGGGCATTCTTTTCTATCTGCTGCTGGCTGAGATGAAAGAGCACTGGAATGGGAATCAGAAGATTTGTAATGAGACCTGATTATTTTTTTCTGTTAGCCTGTGTGTATTGTATACCAAGAAGGACTTTTTTTGTTGCAATGGACAGAAACCTAACTCACACTACTTAAACAATAACAATAAAAGGAGAGGATTTATTGTTTCATGTAACTGAGGATACCAGAGAAAGTTAGTTTCAGGTATGGCTGGATTCGGGATTTCTAATAATGTTATAGCCTTGGTCTTGCTTTCTAATGTCCTCATTCTGCATATTTCTATATTGGTTTAATTCTTAGGAGACTGTTCTTTTTGGGGGTTCACAAAACAAGCTCTCCAAATACCCTAGTACAAGGGTCAACAAACCTTGGTCCACAGGCCAAATCTGGCTTGCTGTCTATTTTCCTTAAAAAAGTTTTATTGGAACACAGCCACAGTCATCACATATGTCTCATCTATGGCTGCTTTTGTTCTAGAGCAAGAGTTGAGTAGTTGTGACAGAGGCTGAATATAGCCTACAAAGCCTAAAATAGCATTGCTATCTGGCCCTTTACAGAACCGTTTTGCTGAACCAAGCTCTATTATAAAGGTCCATAGTCTCAAAAATTTCTCCAGGTTCACTTACCATGCCTGATCAATTATTAGTTCTCCTCCCAACCCACATTCTTGGCTTCATGAAATGGTTTTTGCCTAACCTCTCAGATCCAGAATCCTGTTCTTTGGCCTTTCTACCTGGCTAAGACTATAGCCATTCTTAAATATTTTCCTTATTTCCATTTACTGCAAAAGATGGTAAGCATGGCCCTGTTCCCATTTTTGGTCATATTCCCTGGATCCTGCCAGTCAAGAAGGAAAGTTATACAGAGCATGCACTTGCCCAAGGGGTCTGCAAGTGGATAATCCATATCCCTGCCCCAAACCCTGTGTCATGGGGCAGCTTCTGCCAAATCTGAGACAGCTTTAGCTCTGTAAGTGGGGTGTCATCTGCAGAAGTCTAAATGCTTTTTATTCATGAGACTACCGAGTTCCTGAAAAATGGACTGTGGTGTCAGTCATTGACTCTGACACATGGCTTGGGAGTTTCTCTAGTTCTGTGAGTTTCAAACCCTGTCTATGAATCAGAGAAGAGTAGATTCCTTTTATTATTATTTCAAGTGAAACTAAACAGAAAAGAAATAGGGAAACAATGAGTTTGGGGTGCAGTGTGTACATATGAGTGGCTGGAATCTTAGCTGCCCTCCAATCTCATTCTCTTTTCTCCAGAAGTTTCCCTGATCTTATCCCTAACCTTAACTCTAATCTAGCCCTACCCTTATCTTTATGCTTAACTCTAACGTTTATCCTAATCGAATCTATCAAACGTAACCTTAACATTAACCATGACCCTAACCCTGAACGCTAAACTCTAATCCTAAGCCCTAACTTGAACACTTAAAATAGTCTAGGACTTTGAGTTTGGTCATCACTATCTTAGAATAACTTCACTAATCACACTGCTAAGCAGGATTTTCTGGGTATTCGTCACTGAATGAGGTTAGGTCAGACATTTCAACAAAGAGGAGGGATGAGAAGAGTTACATCTTCCATTTAAAAATAAGTGTTTTGATCATTGGAAAAGGTCAGTGTTGCCACCGTCACTCTCAGACAAATAATTAGTTTAAGCAAGTGATGAATGTGTTCCCTTTATATCAAGATAACGTACTATTTCTGCCTCATTTCAGACCATTTTTAGAGGACTCATGTTGGGGAGAAGTGGTCATTAGTGCTCCGGGTCATCAGAATGAAATTTTATCCCCTTGAATCCTGACTGATGCTGGGAGTCCTGCCTGGCTTAATTCATGGTCCTCTAACATCTGGGGTCAACAAAATCCATGTAAAGGCAAACTGTAGAAAGGATATATTTTAGAAGACAGAGGAAGAAGATAGAAGAAAGGAGAGAAAAGGATGGGAGGGTGGGAAGAAAGAATAGGAAAATATCAAAGAGTGTTAACAGGATCATTAATCTCATGCTTCTGCCTGATCTGATCAGTGCTCTACTTTAAATTCTTCAATGATTGCTTAATCTTTACAGGATAAAGACAAGGTATCTTGTTGGCACACATAGCCCAACATTATCTCTTATTTCCTTACTCTGGAATATTGCAGTGCTGCGTGAATATATGAAGTTGCCCCAAAGGTGCCATGCTTGGTTAGACCTCTGTGCTTTGCCCATGCTGTTCTCTCTTTCTGTATTGCCATTGCTTTAAAAAACACCTGCCTGGGTAAATCTTGCCTGTTCCTAAAGATCCTGCTCAGGTATCATCCTCCATCAATCTCCCTCTGATTCCCCTACCACACCCCTTCTCTGTGCCCCATGCTAACATCAATCACACTACTCCTACCTTCATTCAGCAAACATTTATTGGGCTTTGCTCTGTGCCAGGTACTATGCTAGACGGCGAGGAAGAACCATTAATATACCATCTCAGTCCCAAGTAGTTGAGGGAACAGATAAACCACCAGGAAATCATTCAACTACACTGTGATGGGGGAGGCTCAAAGGGCTGTGGGCTCGTGGAGGAAGGCAGTTCCCCCAGCCTGGGGGCTGAGTGTGCTAGGCGGGCCAACAGTGGGATGGAAGAGTGCAAACACAGAAGTAACTTGAAACCCGAAAGGTGTGAGAGCAGTTTAGGAGGGTTCAGTCTGTAGTGAGAGTTAAGCAGAAGCCAGGTCATAAAGAGCTTTGCTAGCTATGTTAAGGCATTTGGATTCCGTCCTTAGCACTGGGAGGAAATCACTGGGAGTTTGAAGCAGGGGGTTCACATAATCAGATATGTATTTTGGGTATATTTTAAAATTTTCTTTTTGTCTCCTACATAATAGTAATAATATTATCAGCTAATATTTCTGAAAGACACTATAGGAAAGATACTATGTTAAACTCTGTAAATTATCTTAGTTAAGGCTCGCTTCTAACTTATAAGGTTGGTACTACTACATAAAGTTATTATTTCATCAAGGAGACATGCAGAGAGATTAAATGACTCATTAAAAGCATGCTTTTAATCATGAGGATAATTCTACATTTCATCATAATAAAAAATTAAGATATTCATGGTCACTACTTGAAAGAACGAACTCGGAGCACATTTGCTTGTATGATCTTAGTCATCTACTTCATGTCCTCATAATTACTGAAAATGCTTCATTTTGGTTTCATAAATGATAACACTGAGGAAGTGGTTTAGCCAGCTCCTCCCAGGCATGGTCTCAGTCCACCCAGAAAACTAGGATCTTGAGGATTGATGCTGTGTTTTGTTAGCCTTGATGGTGCTGGCTCCGCTGCACAGAAGCATCTGGCTATGGGGTTATGATGAGTTTACAGATGCATTATCCTCCCCACACAGAGAATAAAAAAAAAATCCCTTTTTCATCCTTGATGGGAAGAGAGAACCAGGTGGTGAATGGGGTTAGAGGGATCCCAGAGACCATGTCTATCTATTGATGTGGTTGGCATTGCGCCTCTAATCAGGAAAAGGATATCTGTTCTGGTTGGAGAATCAGAACACCTTAGGTTTGGGCATGTGAAACCCAGTTACCTATGAGTTGCACTTGATGTTTTATGGAGATCCTCTTCTTTCTTCTTTTAATCCTGTATTAGTCTGTTCTGACGCTGCTAAGAAAGACATACCTGAGGCTGGGTAATTTATAAAGGAAAGAGGTTTAATGGACTCACAGTTCCACATGGCTGGGGAGGCCTCACATCATGGTAGAAGATGAAGGAAGAGCAAAGGGATGTCTTACATGGCGGCAGGCAAGACAGTGTGTGCAGGGGAACTGCCCTTTATAAAACCATCAGATCTCATGAGACTTATTCACTATCATGAGAATAGCATGGGAAAGACCCACCCCCATGATTCGACCACCTCCCACCGGGTCCCTCCCATGACATGTGGAGATTATTACAATTCAAGGTAAGATTTGGGTTGGGACACAGAGTCAAACCATATCAAATCCTTTTTTTATGTTTCCCTTCCTCCTTCCTTCTTGTTTCTTCTTCTCTGTATTGTTTACCACTACAACATCAGCAGCAGCAACAAACAGAACATCAGCAGCAGCAACAAACAGTATATCATGATGATTGCTCATTGCTCATCATGGTCTTATCATTGCACTGTTGTCTTTGTCATCATCATCATCATCATCATCATCATCATCATCCACTATTACCACCATCACTGCCACATCAACATCAACATATTGTCTTATCTTGGTCTTATCGTTGCATCATTGTTTTTGTCATTGCCATCATCATCCCAATCCTCATCACTCCCTCTTACTGAGTGCTTGCTTTGTGCCAGGCACTGTGCTCAGAACTTTACATGCATTATCTCACATCATCTACAAAATTAACTGTCATATGTGATTATCCCCATTTTACAGATGACAGACCAGAGGCTCAGAGACGTGAAGTCATTTGCTCAAGGTCACAAAACAGTCACCAATATCAACAGAGTCTCCTCCACAAAATTAAGATTCATCCCACAGGCACCAGAGGTTTCAGTTTATTTCTAGGAATTAAGAAAATTGCAAGATTAAGCTCTTATGGTCTGTTAACTGAGGGCTGCTGTGAATTCAGTGAAAAAGATTTAGAGTTATTATTCTCTAATGACGGTTGTTCCCTGATTCAGAAGAGCAGCTCTTCTTTTGACTAATTGTTAAATTTATGTTTATGATTATTATTTCTAAAGGGAAATTTAGAGTTGAACTGTTTTAGATAATAAATCAGAACCATGATTCAAATGAGGATTTGCCTGATTCCAAAGCCTACATTCCCGCAATACTGTCTGACTTCCTTTGGTAATTATGCCAAAATTAAGTCCTGCAATTCACAAGTCCGTGGTTATCCATCTCACCAGTGGCACCTTTTTGGTTGACTAGAGGATTAAAGTACTTTATGGCAACAACAGTTACCTTCAGGAAAATCCTCCTGAATTTTGGTGGCATCATCTCCCACCGCCACCCCACATCAGTGTAAATATGTTTCCCTCCATCTTCCTTAGCAACCACCCAGCCCTTTTTTAAGAGATAGCGTAATATGGTGGAAAGACAGATGGGGATTCAAATCCAGGCTCTAAAATTTACTGGCTCTACAACTTGGGACAATTTACCTCCTTGGGCCTGACTTTCCATTCTTCATCTACATAATAAAAATAACACCAACCACCTCATAGAGATGCTGTGAAATTTAAATGAGATAATCCATGTAAATTGTTTGACATGTATTAGATGTCAATAAATGTTGAAAACAACTCATCAGAATAAACTCACCCTTCCTTCCCTTTTCCCTGCAGTACCCTGCTAACTGGCTAATTGAAATCTTTAAGGTATAGGAGAGAGAGAGAGAGATGAAACTGATGGATTTGAAATGGCTCAGTCTGTGACTAGCCGAGGGTTCCTTAGCAAATGAGCTCAGCTAGGAATCCTGCCCCCATTCCTTTGACACCTAGCTGTCAGCTGTTCACTTGTCCTTCTCTTTGAGGCCCCTCTTACCCCTGCTGCACATAAAGACCCACTCACAGAAGAGCATTTAATGAGTTAAGCGTTAATTTACTAAAGACAATGTAGAGGAGACATAAAAGCGAGTTTATATCACATTGCCCAGATCAAGCAACTGGAAAAATCCTCATGTCTCTTATTGTTACTTCACTCCTGTGTCTTTCTCCCCCAACACCCAAAGGAATGCCCTGGCTCCTCTCTTCTCTATTATCAGAACAATTCTTCCTCACTTCAAACTTACAAATTCTGTTCATGATAGTGCTTGGTGAAGAAAACAACCCAAGGTTCACTGTGATCGCCTTTATTCAAGGCACTTTGGTGACTGGCACATGACTTTCGGGGTCTTGTGTTCTATCCCAAACAGTAAGTCAAAGTGTCTCCGAAACAAATGCAATCCTCTCTCTAATGATGTTATTACACCATCTGGGGAGTGAGGACCATCTTGCTCCGCCTCATTACATGTAAAATGAAGGTGTTGGTGGATTCTGGACAGCTTTATCATGTAAGTCTGTTTATCCTCAGTAAATTATGGGCTTTGGGTTCTATTGGGCAAGAGAAATCCCATGCCAGTTTCAATATTTGTTTAAAGGTAAGTCTTAGAATCAGACCTTCCCAGGCTTGGATATAAGTTTATCAGAAGTAGAACTCAATATCCATTATTTCTATGTGGCGTTCCTGTCTATCCTTGTGCCATGGAGACACATACAAATGAACTTTGGAATTTAGCCCCATTTATGAGCTTATGTCTACTTTTTTCTCTCTTATCCATTATATGTCTGCTTATTAATTTATAAACTAATTAATTACATAAATATAAGGTACCATCTATGTGCTAGGTACTGAAGATATAGAAAAGAAGGGAGACACAATCTCTTCCTTTACAGTTGTGTGTGTGTCCATTAATTAGATGATCACACAAATATAATAAAAATACAACTGTGGTATGTGCAATAAAAGAAAAGCCTGTACCAGGAATCCTATCTAGTTGGATATGTTACTTAGGAGTTTCCTAACTTTCTTGCCTCTGTTCTTTGTTTTATACTCTGACCTCTCTCTCCAGGCTTAAATGTTCTGTTTTTTGTTTTTGTTTTTTTTCTTTTGGAAGGTCACAGTAGTCTCATTACATATTCTGAAGGTGGGATAGAAAGAGACATAAGTAGGGTCGGACACAGTGGCTCATGCCTGTAACCCAGCACTTTGGGAGGCCGAGGAGGATGGATCACCTGAGGTCAGGAGTTCGAGACCAGGCTGGCCAACATGGTGAAACCCCATCTCTACTAAAAACACAAAAATTAGCCAGGCATGGTGGCAGGCGCCTGTATTCTCAGCTACTCGGGAGTCTGAGGCAGGAGAGTCACTTGAACCTGGGAGGTGGAGGTTGCAGTGAGCCAAGATCATACCATTACACTCCAGCCTGGCCAACAGAGTGAGATTCTGTCTCAAAAGAAAAGAAAAAAGACATATAAGTAGATTGATGCAAGTAATAAGAGTGACAAATTCAGGAGGCTGATACTAAAGAAAGTACACATCTGGCCTGGAGGTGATCAGGAAAAGTTTCCTAGAGGAAGAGATATCTGGGCTAGGTATTCAAGGGCAAGTTAGGAGCCAGACAGGCAAAACAGAGGTGGGAGGAAGGGTGGTCCGGGCAGATAACACCACATGAGCAAAGGTTTAGGAAAAAGAAACAATTGTGTGTGGGGCGTGTGGGGAGTGTGTGTGTGTGTGTGTGTGTGTGTGTGTACCACAGGTGGTTCATGTA
Organism: Pan paniscus; assembly: GCF_029289425.2. NCBI lineage: Eukaryota > Metazoa > Chordata > Mammalia > Primates > Hominidae > Pan > Pan paniscus. The sequence goes on along the minus strand of NC_073267.2, from coordinate 36,051,908 downwards.
GTGGGAGCACCAACTGATGGTCAGTGAGGCTGAGATAGCATCATGACCCTCCAATCAGAGCTGAGTTTGCATACAGATTATATTGATATAATTCTATAGAGGAAGTGCAACCAGTAGCCTGGAACACCCAAGACACTCCTCTGCTTCTCATTCCAGACACCTCTTTAAACACACACACACACACACACACACACACACGACTGCAAGGCAGGGATTATCGACTTTTCTTTCCCATATATTTTCAGTCTCATATTTCCAGACACCTCTTTGAACTCTTATTTGTTGAAACCCATTTTCTAATGGCTCTCTGTCTGAACACCTCTTGCTGCTTAGCCAGGTAATATGCCCCTTCTCTGACAGGAACAAGGGTGTGCATTTTGGGAGAGACTTCCGAGTGGCCAGAGTGACTCCAGGGGGTGAGACAATGGCAGAAGTGTAAATCACACAAGAAATATTGAACTTTGGGAGCCAGCGAACAACAATATGCCACTTTATTCCACTCCTGCCGGAGGTTTATATATGTCATTGTCACTTTTATACTGTTCTCCACCGCTGGTAATTTTCTCTCAATCTAATTTTTATTTCCCAAGGGTCTACCAAGGTTAAAAGTGCTGGAAATCCAATGACTATTCTTTTGCCAAGGGATAGTAAATTAAATTAACCATTGCTGGTGGCCAGCTCTGGTCAGAACTATTTATATGTAAACAGGCAAAAATCCCTGAAGGCATTGCTGCAATTATTAGTTGTTCATTCCAGATGTTGACCATAATACAATAGGTTTGAACAAAACTCTAGGAATTGGGGCAGGAATTAGCTTCTGTTCAGCCTGATCTTTGCTCGCACAGGCTGACTTTCTGTAGCTCAAGTATCAGCTAGTTCATGGTGAAACCTTCCCTCCCAGCTTATTGAGTGGGAGGGTGAAGACATTTTTAGTCCCAGATGAACAGTGAAAATAGGAATGGGAGGATTAAAACCTATTGCACAGGCATTGGTTGGCATTTTGTCCTGGTTTCCAGGTTCTGTCCATTCAGTGCAGTCATAATTTGCATACTGCTTCCTGGATGGCCAGCATTAATTATATCAACAAAGACTCCTCCCTTGTAACTGCCTTAGGATTTGGTATATTCCTAAGGACTTTTCCAGAGGGCGGATCTTTTTGGGGGGAACTTTTATAGGAACAAGGAACCTTCCCACTGAGTGATACCACGTTTTTGGAAAATAGTTCAATATTCCAACTTGGTGTCTCTGGTTGGATTTTCAGTGTCAGAGGATTATGGAGGGTTGCTTCAAATAAGCAAGTTCCAGGGCTTGAACGAGTTCTCCCTGTTCTCGTTCTCTTTTTTTCCGCCAATGCCAAAGGAAGTCAACTCTGTCATTGCTCTTTAAGCAGCTACAACTCATGTTATCCTTCACTCCATACAACCAAATGATTTCTAGGATACCTTGATAATTTATAACCTGTTTCTATGCTCTTGGGTTCGCTCGAGTGGCTCTTTAAATCAAGCCCCTCAAGCTAGGGAACATGAGGGAAAAGGGGCTTATTTATGAAAATAAAAGAGAGAAGGTAGAATTTGTTCCAATATCTCAGGCCTCCAGTCTTCCATTCTTGCCCCTGGGTAGAAATCTCTCAGAGGGCCGGGCACGGTGGCTCATGCCTGTAATCCCAGCACTTTGGGAGGCTGAGGCGGGCAGATCACGAGGTCAGGAGTTCGACACCAGCCTGGCCAATATGGTGAAACCCCATCTCTACTAAAAATACAAAAATTAGCCAGGCGTGGTGGCGTGTGCCTGTAATCTCAGCTACTCGGGAGGCTGAGGCAAAAGAATCGCTTGAACCTGGAGGCGGAGAGTGCAGTGAGCTGAGATCGTGCCATTGCACTCCAGCCCGGGTGATAATGTGAGACTTGGTCTCAAAAAAACAAAAAAAACAAAAAAAAAAAAGAAAAGAAAAGAAAAGAAGAAAGGAAAAGAAAAGAAAACTCTCATAGGTCCTGGTAGATCTGCTCCTGGGCCAGACGTTGATCTATTAATGGTTCCTCTTGCACCATGGCTTTGCTGAACGGTTTCCCAGCATCTGTGATCTATCCTGAAGTATTATGAACTTGCTGAGAGTAGTATAACTAGGAAGACTGGGTGAAGCACCCTCAGCTCACCTACCATATTAGATAGCCTTGAACTAGCCCACCAGGGATTTTAGGACCACATTATCTTGGCCTCTGTAGAACTGTTTTCTCCTAGACATGTATCTTGGCTTCCACCAAGGACTGAAACACTCCCTCAGGGAATCTAATATTGTTCTCATTGTTGAAAACTATGTCCATCCCATCTCTCTGTGGTTCCATTCATTCAAGATTTGCATGACAAAGTTTTAGAATTAAATCCGAGTCCTTGCGCACCATCCAGCCAAAGGAGTACACAGAGGCTGAGATCAAGCCAGGATTTGTTTGCCAAGCTGTTTTCTCTGGCTGTGTCCTCTAGGGGAAGAGATGTCTTCTTCCTTGTGTGAAGGCACCATTTGTTTAGTAATAAATAAATTTATTACTGATTTGCATAGAGACAGTGAGAGCTCAAGGGGAACCTGCCCATGGAGTGTGTGTGTGTATGTGTGTGTGTGTATGTGTGTGTGTGTGTATATGTGTGTGTGGGTGTGTGGGTGTGTGTGTGTGGCAGAGTAGGGGCAGGGAGAGTAGTTACTAGGTCCCTGACCTGCACTTTATAGCTTAGTGGCAATATGTGCTCAGGGCCAGGCAATGTCTGCTTTGCCTGGGGAACCCATATAATGGATGCAGTGTCCCTTTGTATCTTGACTGCCAGGGGGCTGAGTCAAAAACCTTCACTGGAATAAATGTGTAGGGTCTAGAGAAGTAAATCTCCGCATTACATTTTACCCAGTCTTGCCCTAATATTTACTGGAGCCTGAGTTTTAATTTTTCATTTCAGTTTTACCAAATTGGTATCATATATACACTTTGCAATAATTTTTTTTTTCTTTTGAGACAGAATCTCCCTCTGTCGCCCAGGCTGTAGTGCAGTGATGCGATCTCGGCTCACTGCAAACTGCCTCCCGGGTTCAAACAATTCTCCTGCCTCAGCCTCCTGAGTAGCTGGCATTACGAGTCCCTGCCACCATGCCCGGCTAATTTTTGTATTTTTAATAGAGATAGGGTTTCATCATGTTGGCCAGCCTGGTCTCAAACTCCTGACCTCAAGTCATCCACCCTCCTTGGCCCCCCAAAGTGCTGGGATTACAGGCGTGAGCCACCGTGCCTGGCCAATCATTTTTTTTTTAAATTAGGCTGTGGCAAAAGTCAATAACCCAGAGAATGAATGGACCAGGACCTCTCCAGGCCAGAGTATTTCACAGCACATGAGAAATGTGTTCCTTATTCTTCCTCACAGTGTCATCGATGTGTCCTTCCAGGCTGGCTGGACACGTGGAAAGACACAAAGCAGTTCTCATTATACCTGATGGCTTGGGCATTCCATGGTAAACATAATAAAAGATAGTAAAGCTCATAACAAATAAAGGGATAAGGATTTGTTAAACTTGTATTAAAACTGAGTTTATTAGGGGAAAATATTTTCCCACAAGAGGTCATGAAATTATTGCAGAAAGAGAATTACAGCTAGGGAGGAGGCCCCATTTTTTCAGTCTGCCCTGAGTAAGGTCCCTTGTCTGACCACTTTTTTTTTTTTTTCACTAGAACAGCAAGAAAGGAACTTAAGAGAACATTCCCCAATGCAAAATTTCTGCCAAAGTTGCTTTACACACGGAGTCAATATCATTTAATTATATATCTCTCCACAGAAATCACACATCCCAGCCTATAATAAAGTTACAGTCACATAACTTTATTCATATAGGCAGTTTAGGAGTGTTTATCTCTGTACTGGAGAAATTGGTATAAATGAACTCTGGTCATATTCCTTTTTTAAATGGCATGAATGTGTTAGGCTGCAGGGTTCATAAATTAGCTTTTCAGAGAGTTCAATCATAATCGAATATGCTTAATATTCACACATTGTAATTTGAGCATTAAAGATCTTGAACAAAGATCACGGTCTTGGAAGGTATTAAATAAAAAAAAATACTCCCCTGGAATTGCATTTATTAGCTCCTGATTTCTGATTTCTGTTTCATTAGCCTGTGGTAATAAGTATGGAACCGTATAAAAGAAAAGCACAAATCCCCATTTTGGAACATTAAATCCAGATTTTTGACGATAACCTATTTTTGTGCTGCTATTAGGGGAGCGCCAGCTTGTACCCACATCTAGTTATTAATCTGTGAAATGTTTTCTCTCTGGTGCACTTAACCGTCACTGACTAAGTGGGTTATTAAATGGGAGTGAGAAATGAATCAATCAAATATATTCAAATGCTCAGGCTCCAGCATTGTTCTTCGACTTCATTATTTAGGCATTAAATTCCGTGCAACACCGGATGTAATTGTCAATACAGAGGGGTTTGATTTGTGGGAGACGAGTTCTCTTTGGCAATTACAGTTTTAGGTTTACACGCACACCAGAAATCCTTGCAACATGTTAACACCATTAGCATGGCTTCCGTAATCACATTTTTCAATGGAATCACAGCTGGCTGTGTTGGGGAGCTGACATTTTCATTAGAGAAGAGGGCTGGTCTTTGCAGTAATACATGGAACCATTTGCATGCCCGGCCACTGGTAACACACAGAGCTTTGGTGTAGACAGTTTTTCCTTGGCACCATAAGGTAACTCTTCTCCTCCATTTACCCAGCTCAGTCAGAAAGAAAAATGCTTATAAGTAGGAGACAAACATTGAGCACACATGGACTTAAGCATGGGTGCAATAGACACTGAAAACTACCAGAGAGGGGAAAGAGGGAAGGGGGCATGGCTTGTGAAGTGACCTATTGAGTACTGTGCTTGTTATCCGGGTATAATATACCCATGTAAAAAACCTGCACATGTACCTCCTGTGGCTAAAATAAAAGTTGAATTTTTTAAAAATGTAATCACTATGCATAATGTTAAGGGCCAGACTGCCTGAGTTTGAATCCTGACTTCACTGCTTCCCAGCTGTGTGACCTTGGGTAAGTTAATTAACCTCTCTGTGCTACACTTTGCTTATTTGAAAATGGGGATAATGATGATGATAACACTGCCTTCATTTGGATTTCTTCAGAAGCAGACACTGAGACAAGGATTTGGGGGCAAGTAATTTATTTGGAAGGTTCAGAGAACATGGGTAGAGGAGCGGGGACACGTAGGGAGAAGGCAGGCACGAAGGATGTGCTATGAAGCCAGCCCCCACAGAGGAAACACAGGCAGGAATTTCTCTGGGCAGCTCTGGTAGCTATTGTGTAACTCACAACTCATAGTTCTTCAGGAGAGACGAGTGACCTGGGGCACCGGTCATCTGTTGAAGGATGTCCCCGGAGCAGGGGTGGCACAGCTTGTCACATGAGGATAAAGCAAGTTTCACCAGCCCGAGAGAGCCCTGGCAAAGAAATGCAGGTGCTGGAGACTGGAAGTTGAACCTGTGTGCCCTGCAGTGACACGGGTGAGGACACCTGTGGCGACACCTGTGGCATCTGCTCCAAGCACCTGCCTCCTAAGGTCATTTTGAGGGCTCAATGAGTGAATTTTACAAAGCACTCAAACAGAGCCTGGCTTGAGTAAGTCAATGTAAGAACTTGCCTCTAGCTACATCATGGGGTTGGCGTGGAAACTGAACAGGATTGTATGAGAAAAGTCAGGATCGCCGGGTGCTGTGGCTCACGCCTGTAATCCAAGCACTTTGGGAAGCCGAGGCGGGTGGATCACAAAGTCAGGAGATCAAGACCAACCTGGCTAACATAGTGAAACCCCGTCTCTACTAAAAAATACAAAAAAAAAAAAAAATTAGCTGGGCGTGGTGGCAGGCGCCTGTAGTCCCAGCTACTGGAGAGGCTGAGGCAGGAGAATGGCGTGAACCCGGGAGGTGGAGCTTGCAGTGAGCCGAGATCGCGCCACTGCACTCCAGTCTTGGCGAAAGAGCGAGACTCCGTCTCAAAAAAAAAAGAAAAGAAAAGAAAAGAAAAGTCAGGATCAGCACAATGCTTGGCTCAGATAAAGTGCTTGGCAAATGTTTGTTAAACAAAATACCTACCCTTTACTGATTTCTGACTATGGGCCACTATTTTATTCACTTACTTCATCCTCTGCACTAGCCCTTGAAGACCAGTGTTAGCATCTCTGTTTCACGGTTGGTTGAGGTCAAAGGAATTACACCAGTGGTCAGAGTATAGCTTCAGAGTCACAGAACCAGAGGCGTTGTGGCTGGAATCTGGCCTTTTCTGCTTATAGAGGTAGCTCTGAGATGTCTGGTGAGTTGCTGAATTCCCCTAATCTTTAGTTTCCTTATTCATGCTCTGGGGATAGTCAAAGGACTTTCTCAAGGGGATGCTTTGGGGGGGTCAAATGAAATGACACTTGTGAAGATGTGCACAGTACCTAACAAGGAATAGCAGGAGTGGTTGTTGTTATTATGAACAGTAGTGGTACTAGTAAGTAGCAGGGTCAAGATTTGAACCCAGGTGTGGCTGACCACATCATATCCCATACTTCCAAGGATTACCTGACAGCTAAGATTTGAAGGTGCAGTGGACATCTTTTAGAAGAGCTCCCGGCCGGGTGCGGTGGCTCACGCCTGTAATCTCAGCACTTTGGGAGGCCGAGGTGGGTGGATCGTGAGGCCAGGAGATCGAGACCATCCTGGCCAACATGGTGAAACCCCGCCTCTACTAAAATACAAAAACTTAGCTGGGCATGGTGGTGCACGCCTGTAGTCCCAGCTCCTGGGGAGGCTGAGGCAGGGAAATTTGCTTGAACCCGGGAGGCAGAGATTGCAGTGAGCAGAGATTGGGCCACTGTACTCCAGCCAGGCACCAGAGCAAGACTCCGTCTCAAAGAAAAAAAAAGAAGAGCTCCCACTGGTCCCCTGGTATTCATGTCTGTATACGATTTCCTCCCCTCGAGTATGGGCTGGGCCTAGCGTCTTGCCTCTGATGAACTCAACACAGCAAAGGGGACGGTACGTCACTTCCAAGATTAGGTTTCCAAAAGACCTTGACTTCCATCTTGCCCGCGCTCTTTTCTTGCTTGCCTCCTCTAATGGCAGCCAGATGCTACGTCATGAGCTGCTCAGTGGAGAGATGTGCGTGTCAAGGAACCGAGGGCAGCCTCTGGCCAACAGCGAGAGAAGATCTGAGGCCCTCAGTCCCACAACCCCAAAGAAACTAATTCCTGCCGACGGCCACAAGAGTGATCCAGGAAGTGAGTTCTTCCCAGTTGAGCCTGCAACCTCGGCAGATACCTTGGCTACCGCCTTGTTGGAAACTGTGAAAGGACCCAGCAAATCTGTGCCTCACTTGTGGAAACTGTGAGATAATAAACATTGATGTTTGTAGGTATTAACTTTTGGGGTAATTTGTTATGCAGCAATAGATTTTTTTGTTTTTATTTTTTTGAGATAGGGTCTCATTCAGTCACCCATGGTGGAGTACAGTAGTGCAATCTGGGCTCATTGCAGTCTCCACCTCCCCAGCTCAAGCAATCCTCCCACCTCAGCCTCCCGAGTAGCTGGGACCACAGGTGAGCACTACCATATCCGGCTAATTTTTTTTATTTTTTATTTTTATTGTTTTTGGTAGAGACGGGGTTTCGCCATGTTGCCCAGGCTGATCTCAAACTACTGAGCTCAGGCGATCCACCCACCTCAGCCTCCCAAAATTCTGGGATAACAGGCATGATCTTCCACGCCCGGCCAGCAATAGATTATTAATGCAAGAATTATTAAGGTTGTTCAATCACCTCTGTGTAAACAGGAACTCCAGTACTTAGTTCACTGTCCTAAAAGGCAATTCCTTCTTGTTCTAATGGCACCTTGAGAAAGAAAGGTCGAAATATGGCCCATTGGCTCAAAAATGATGCTTTAGACTAGCAGTTTTCAGCCTTTTTGATCCTTGGCACCCGTTTTAAAAAAAAAAAAAATCAAATGTTGCAGAGGGAGGTCTAACTATGAAACCTAGAAAAACAAGATACTGCCCTATCATCTTGAGAAGAGTGGAGCCCGGGAGCCTGCTTGGTTCATAATGGTTGAAAATCGCTGCCCAGACCATCTTCCATCTCATGGAACATGCATCATGAGACACAGTAAACACACACTTCGATCTCCCCCATTTCCTAGGTTGGTACACTCAGTGGATGGGCAGGTATTTATTATTGATTTTGCTGTTTGAAATGGCCCCCAAGCATAGCACTGGTGTTCCTAAGAAAATACATGTTTTGGGCCCGGTGCAGTGAATAGTGCCTCTGTCGACGTGTGTATGTGCATCTATGTGAGTGCATGTTTTCATTTATTTTGTGAATATTCTAGCAGTAGAATTGCTGAGATATATGGTAATTCTGTGTTTAACTTTTTGACGAATCATTAAACAGTTTTTCTCAGCAGCTGAACCATTTTGCATTTCCACCAGCAATGCATGAGTGTTCCAATATCTCCACATTCCTGCCAGCATTTGTTATTTTCTGCATACTTACTTATTTATTTATTTATTTATTTATGTAATTTAGAGATAGGATCTCACCCTATTGCTCTGGCTAGAATGCAGTGGCATGATCATAGCTCACTACAACCTCAAACTCCTGGGTTCAATCCTCCCGACTCAGTTTCCCAAGTAGCTAGAACCACAGGGGTGTGCCACCACTCCCAGCTAATTTTTTAATTTTTTGGAGAGATGGCAGTCTTGCTATGTCACCCAGGCTGGTCTCAAACTCCCAGACTTAAGTGATCCTCCTGCCTTGGCATCCCAGAGTGCTGGCATGAGTCACTGTTCCCAGCTGCACCCCCCAACACACACACTTTTTTAAAAAATTGTAGCTGTCCTAGTGTGTGTGAATTGAGACCTCACTGTGGTTTTTGTCTGTGTTTCTCTAAAGACTAATGATGTTGAACATCTTTTTATGCACCTGTTGGTGATTTACGTTATCTTCTAGGAATGCCTATTCCTTTGTTCATATTTGTTTCCCTTTTTTATTGCTGCCGCACAAATTAACTTTGTTCATGTTTTAATTACATTAAAACATAGACTTTTATCAGATACATGGTGTGCACATATTTTTTCCCATTCTGTACATCGTCTTTTTACTTTCTTAATAATATCCTTCAATGCACAAAAGTTTTTAATTTGATGAAGTCTAATTTGTCTATTTTTCTTTTTTGGCTTGTACTTTTGGTGTCATATCTAAGAATTCATTGCCAAGTCCAAGATCATGAAAATTCATCCTTGTGTTTTCTTCTAAGAGTTTTATAGTTTTAGTTCTTATATTTATAATAATTTTTAAGGTAATTGCAAGGTTAGGGTCCAACTTCATCCTTTTGTACATGTTTATCCAGTGGTCCTAGGACAATTTTTTTAAAAGGCTATTCTTTCTCCCATTGAATTGTCTTAGCACACCTGTCAAAAATCAATTGACCATAATTGTATAGGTTTATTTGTGGACTCTCAATTCTATTTCATTGGTTTATATGTCTGTTCTTAAGATAATACCACACTGTTTTGATTACTGTAGCTTTGTAGTAAGCTTTAAAATCAAGAAATATGAGTCCTCCAACTTTGTTCTTCTTTTTCAAGAATGTTGTGGCTATTTGGAGTCTTTTACAATTCCATATGAATTTGAGAATCAGCCTTTCCATTTCTGCAGAAAAGACCACTGAAATTGCATTAAATCTGTTGATTGCTTTGGGTAGTATTGACATCTTAACAATATTGAGTCTTCTAATCCATGAACATGGGATGTTTTTCTATTTGTTTAGGTCTTCCTTAATGTCTTTCAGCAATGTTTCATGGCTTTCAGTGTACAAATTTTGAACATCTTTTGTTAAATTTATTACCAAGTATTTTTATTGTTTTTGGTGCTGTTGCAAGTGGATTGTCTTAATTTTCTTTTCTTAGTTTAATTTTCAAGTTGTTCGTTTACAGGTTGTTCACAGAATAATTGTTCAATTATTCTCTGAATAATTCTAACCAGGCCAGGCATGTGGGCTCATGCCTGTAATCCCAGCACTTTGGGAGGCCAAGGCAGGTGGATAACTGAGATGAGGAGTCCAAGACAAGCCTGGCCAACATAGTGAAGCCCCATTTCTACTAAAAGTACAAAAAATTAACTGGGCATGATGGTACATACCTGTAATCCCAGCTACTTGGGAGGCCGAGACAGAAGAATCACTTGATCCACGGAGGCAGAGGCTGCAGTGAGCCGAGATCATAACACTGCACTCCAGCCTGGGCAACAGAGTGAGACTCTGTCTCAAATAATAATAATAATTCTAACCAATGAAGTATGATTGGCAAAGATGTGTGTCATTTTCAATCATACCTCATTGGTTAGAATTTTTTTATTTTTATTTCATTTTCTTTTTGAGATGGAATTTCGCTTTTGTTGCCCAGTCTGGAGTGCAATGGCATGATCTTGGCTCCGGGTTCAAGCGATTCGCCTCCCTCAGCCTCCCAAGTAGCTGGGATTACAGGCATGCACTGCCATGCCCAGCTAATTTTCATATTTTTAGTAGAAATGGGGTTTTGCCATGTTGGCCAGGCTGGTCTTAAACTCCTGACTTCAGGTGATCCACCTGCCTCAGCATCCAAAGTGCTGGGGTTACAGGCATAAGCTACCATGCCCAGCCTTGGTTAGAATTATTCACAGGGTCAGGTATGACTACCACAACCTTCAATGAGGAGATTGCAGAATTCTTCTCTGAAATTCCTGGCTTCAAATGATCCTCCTATTGGCTTCCCAAAGTGCTGGTATTACGGGTGTAAGCCACTGCACCCGACCAGTATATCTTTTAAAAGAAACATTCAGGGAACAAAAAGGAGCTCTCAGAAATTAAGAAAGCAAGAAGTAAAAAAAGAAAAGGGAAGAAAAAATTGCTGAAATCTTGCAGAGATCAGAGAAAATGGAGAACATTAGAAGGTCACACAAAAAGATCCCACATCTACATAATAAGCATTTCAGAAAAATAAAACTGGCAAAACACGGGAAAAAAACTGTAGATGAAATAATAAGAGAAAAAATTTCAGAACTTACAGGTGTGATAATTTTGCACTCCAGCCTGGGTGACAGAGTGAGACTCTGTCAAGAAAACAAAACAAAACAAAACAATTGACCATAGATGTATGGGTTATTTCCAGACTCTCAATTCTGTTCCACTAATCTATATGCCTATCTTCCTAACAATACCAAACTTTTTGATTATTGTTGCTTTGTAGTAAATTCTGAAGTCACTAAGTGTGAGTCTTCCAACTCTGCTCATTTTTCAAGATTGGCTGTTGGGTGCAATACCATGTGAATTTTAGGTTTGAATTTTCCAGGTCTGCAAACAAGGACGTTGGGATTTTCATAGAGATTACATCAAGTCTATAGATCACTTTGGAGTAGTATTGCCATCTTAACAATATTGAGTCTTCTAATACATAAACGTGTGTTTTTAGAGATATATAGCATGGCATTTAAAGTAATCTATCATGATCTGTGTAACTTCCTTTAAAGTATTTCAACAGACCACAATAAGATATTACTCTAATTGTGCTAGAATGGCTATAATGGAAAAGTAAACAACAGCGTCAAAAAGGAATGTGGGTTCTGGTTTGTCTTCCTCTCCCTAACTTCATGTCTAGCTTTTTTTTTTTCTTTGAGATGGAGTCTCGCTCTGTTGCCAGGTTGGAGTGAAGTGGCACAATCTCGACTCACTGCAACGATTGCCTCCTGGGTTCAAGCGATTCTCTTCCCTCAGCCTCCCAAGTAGCTGGGACTACAGGCACCCACCACCATGCCCAGCTGATTTTTGTATTTTTATTAGAGACGGGGTTTCACCATGTTGGCCAGGCTGGTCTCAAACTCCTGATCTCAGATGATCCACCTGCCTCGGCCTCCCAAAGTGTTGAGATTACAGGCGTCAGCCACTGTGCCCAGCCCACAGTTCATTTTTGGTTTTGTTTCTTCCTCCCAAGAGTGTCTTGGGTACTTTGACTCCCTTTTATTCCCCTATCAGTTTTGGAATCAGATTGTCAAGTTCTACAAAAAAAAAAAAAAAAATAGCTGAGCTTTTCATTGGGATTACATTTGATCTATGAATCAATACAAGAGTTGGCGCCTTCAAATCTAGGCTCTTCCAATCAATGAACATGTATATCTCTCCATTTATTTAGGTCTTCTTTACTGTCTCTCAACAAAATTTTTAAATAGTTTTTATAGAGGTTCTGTAAGTCCTGTATGAGATGTTATATCTTACCAGGTACTCCCTGGGTACAAGAGGGAGAGTTGCTTTTCACCCTTTTGAACTGTTTGAAGTTTTTTCTAACCGCATGCATATATTTTTCAAAATAAAAATTATTAAGATTTTTGGCCCTTCTGTCTGGCGGCAGCAATCAGGTAAGCCAAGATGGGTGCATACAAGTACATCCACGAGCTATGGAGGAAGAAGCAGTCTGATGTCATGAGCTTTCTTCTGAGGGTCCGCTGCTGGCAGTACCGCCAGCTCTCTGCTCTCCACAGGGCTCCCCGCCCCACCCGGCCCGATAAAGTGCACCAACTGGGCTACAAGATCAAGCAAGATTATGTTATATACGGGATTCGTATTCTCCGTGATGGCCGAAAATGCTCAGTTCCTAAGGGTGCAACTTACGGCAATCCTGTCCATCATGGTATTAACTGAAGCCTACAGTTGATTGCAGAGGAGTGAGTTGGACGCCACTGTGGGGCTCTAAGAGTCCTGAATTCTTACTGGATGGGTGAAGATTCCACACACAAATTTTTTGAGGTTATCCTCGTTGATCCATTCCATAAAGCTATCGGAAGAAATCCTGACACCCAGTGGATCACCAAACCAGTCCACAAGCACAAGGAGATGCGTGGCCTGGCATGTGCAGGCCAAAAGAGCCATGACCTTGGAAAGGGCCGTAAGTTCCACCACACTATTGGTGGTTCTTCCCGGGCAGCTTGGAGAAGGCGCAATACTCTCAATCTCCACTGTTACCACTAATATAAGTAAAGTTTGTAAAACTCATACCTAATAAACAATTTAGGACAGTCAAAAAAATTACTAAGATTTTTGAGCCAGGTGCAGTGGCTCAAGCCTGTAATCCCAGCACTTTGGGAGGCCGAGGCTGGCAGATCACCTGAGGTCAGGAGTTCGAGACCAGCCTGGCCAACATGGCGAAACCCTGTCTCTACTAAAAATACAAAAATTAGCTGGGTGTGGTGGTGCACAAGTGTTATTCCAGCTACTCAGGAGGTGGAGGCAGGAGAACCGCTTGAACCCGGGAGGCAGATGTTGAAGTGAGCTGAGATTGCGCCACTGCACTCCAGCCTGGGTGATAGAGTCAGACTCCATCACACAAAAAAAAGAAAAAACGAAAATAAATTATTAACATTTTTGAATCAGCATTCTATTATCATTCTTTATACATCAAAACTGTAAGTAGGCATGCAGTGGAAAGTCTCTCTCCCACTCCTGGACCTATTCACAATATTCCCAATCCTTCCTTCTCAATAGGTAATGGCTATAAATTAATATCTTCTTTATCCTTCCAGAATTCTTCACACACATGTCCTTAAATGTATACTTTCTCTCGTCTGAAGATAAATGCCATAGACTGTGTGTCTTTTTGCAGAATCTCTTGCAAGACTCTGTGAACACAGTGAGAAAACATGGACCCAGGAACTGTGTTCCTTACATTCAGCTGGAGCTGAGTCTGCAAGTCCCAATGCATGCCAATAAAGAAAGTTCTGCAGGCCAGGTGTGGCGGCCCATGCCTGTAATCTCACCACTTTGGGAGGTCAAGGTGGGCAGATCAACTGAGGTCAGGAGTTCAAGACCAGCCTGGCCAATATGGTGAAACCATGTCTCTACTAAAAATACAAAAAATTAGCTGGGAGTGGTGGCATGCACCTGTAATCCCAGCTACTCAGGAGGCTGAGGCAGGAGAATCACTTGAACCCGGGAGGCGGAGGTTTCAGTGAGTCGAGATTGTGCTAGCCTAGGCGACAGAGCAAGACTCCGTCTCAAAAAAAAAAAAAAAAAAAGGAAAGCTCTGCAGAGTTCTCCAAGGTTACACTCTGTTCTCTGCACTACACCCCCAACTTTTTTTTTTTTGGTTTTTGAGACGGAGTTTCACTCTTGTTGCCCAGGCTGGAATGCAATGGTGTGATCTCGGCTCACGGCAACCTCCACCTCCCAGGTTCAAGCAATTCTCCTGCCTCAGCCTCCCGAGTAGCTGGGATTACAGGTGTGTGCCACCACGCCTGGTTAATTTTGTGTTTTTTAGTACAGACAGGGTTTCACCATGTTGGCCAGGCTGGTCTCAAACTCCTGACCTCATGATCCGCACGCCTCGCCTCCCAAAGTGCTGGGATTACAAGCGTGAGCCACTGCACCCGGCCTGCATTGCCCTTTTTAATTTTTGATCACCATTTATTAAGTTACAAAGAGCCAGGCCCAGTGCTGCGCTAAGCACTTTACATATTTGGCATGTTTTCTCTTTTTTACTCCTTCCAGCAGCCAGGGCCTATGAACTTACAGAAGGCATGGTGCCCAAGGCCCACAATACTTTTAGGGCCCCATGAAAATGTTTTACTTCTTTTAAAATCAGAAGAAAAAATAAACATAACCCTGCCTTTATTACATATATATATTATCTTTAGTTTTTAGTTTTTGGTATTTTTGAGCAGGAGCTCTGGCGCCCAGGCTGGAGTACAGTGGCACAATCATGGTTCACTGCAGCCTTGACCCCCTGGGCTCAGGCAGTCTTCCCACCTCAGCCTCCCGAGGAGCTGGGACCACAGGTACATGCCATCACTTCTGGCTAATTTTTATTTTTTTTATTTTTTGTAGAGAAAGGGTCTTGCCATGTTGCCCAGGCTGTTCTTGAACTCTTGGGATGAAGTAATTCTCCCACCTTGGCCTCCCAAAGTGCTGGGATTTCAGGCATGATCCACTGCACCAGGCCTTGTTATATTCATCCTTGTACTAACACGGTCATAAAATATGATTTAAAACACTTTTTTCTTATGGAGGAAGGAACCCACCAAAAAAATCCATGTGACTGAGTGTGGTGCCGGGTGCCTGTAGTCCCAGCTACCAGGAGGCTGAGGCAGGAGAATCACTTGAACCTGGGAAGCGGAGGTTGCAGTGAGCCAAGATCATGCCACTGCACTTCAGCCTGGGTGACAGAGTAAGACTCTGTCTCAAAAAAAAAAAAAAAAAAAAAAAAAAAAAAAGGCCAGCAGTGGCTCACACTTGTAATCCCAGCACTTTGGGAGACCAAGACGGGTGGACCACCTGAGGTCAGGAGTTCGAGACCAGCCTGGCCAACATGGTGAAACCCTGACTCTACTAAAAATACAAAAAATTAGCTGGGCATGGTGGCGGGTGCCTGTAATCCCAGCTACTCGGGAGGCTGAAGCAGGAAAAATCATTTGAACCCAGGAGGCGGAGGTTGTAGTGAACCAAGACTGTGCCACTGTACTCCAGCCTGGGCAATAACAGCAAAACTCTGTCTCAAAAAGAAAAAAAAAAAGAAAAAAAAAATCATAATGTGGCCAAACCAGCAACCCTATGACATGGGTACTATTGCTATGCAGTTTATCCAAGGGAGGAAACTAAAGTCTGAGAAGTGATTTAGCCCAGGTCAGGTGGCTGGAAGGGGTGGGAACACGGACTTGAACCCAAGCCTAGTGACTCTAAAGCTCTTATGCTGGGCCACTCAGCTGAAGAGACTCCAGTCAGCACTTTCCTATGGAAGGGACGTGTTTGGTCACAACTGGGAAGTTGTACCCCACAAAAGAAGGCTCTGGGGAAATGTGATACAGTCTTCACATATTTTAAGGGCTGTCATGTGGAAAAGGATTAGCTCTTTTGTGTTACTTCCCAGGGCTGAGCTAGGATAGGTGGGGTGTGTTGCAGGAAAGGTAGGGTGTGTGTGTGTGTGTGTGTGTGTGTGTGCGCGCGCGTGTGGGTGTGCGTGTGTGTGTGTCTCGCTCTGTTACCCAGACTGGAGTGCAGTGCAGTGATCACCACTCACTGCAACCTCCGCCTCCTGGGTTCAAGTGATTCTCCTGCCTCAGCCTCCCGAGTAGCTGGGACTACAGGCAGGCACTACCACACCCAGCTAGTTTTTGTATTTATAGTAGAGATGGGGTTTCGCAATGTTGGCCAGGCTGGTCTCTGGCTCCTGACCTTAGGCGATCCGCCCTACTCAGCCTCCCAAAGTCCTGGGATCACAGGCGTGAGCCACCGGGCCCCACCAGGAAAGTAGATTTTGGCCCAGTGATATAACAAACTTACTGGATGTGATAAGCCCACTGTCAGTGGTGGTTTATTCTTAAGATCAAAGATGTGGAGTTTGACCCCAGTCACAGACAAGAGCATTGTAAACAAGGCTGTATTGCAGGGGATTGCTCCCTTGGGAGGGGAGCTGGACAAGAATTTGATGAATTTTTATGTCCCTTTCAACTCTAAGATTCTATGTTTGCAGGGCCCAGCACGGTGGCTCACGCCTGTAATCCCAGCACTTTGGGAAGCCAAGGCGGGCAGATCACCTGAGGTCGGGAATTCGAGACCATCTTGGCCAACATGGTGAAACCCCGTCTCTACTAAAAATACAAAATTAGCTGGGCATGGTGGCGTACTCCTGTAATCCCAGCTAGTCGGGAAGCTGAGGCAGGAGGATCACTTAAAGCCGGGAGGCAAGGGTTGCAGTGAGCCTGGATAGCGCCATTGCACTCCAGTCTGGGTGACAAAGCGAGACTCTCTCTCAGAATAAAAAAAAAAAAAAAAAAAAAAAAAAAAAAAAAACTATGGTTGCAAATAGCGGCAGCTCAGCAGTGTAGAGTTGAATTCCCCACCAAACCAATTTTACCAATTGTTATTGAGCCTTTTTATGTACCATTGGTGGGAGTATGAATGGATACTCTTTTGAAAGTGTTATTTGGCAGTATTTATTAAAATTTAGACTGTTTGGGCCGGGCACAGTGGCTCACGCCTGTGATCCCAGTACTTTGGGAGGCTGAGGCGGGCAGATCAACTAAGGTCAGGAGTTCGAGACCAGCCTGACCAACATGGTGAAACTCTGTCTCTACTAAAAACTACAAAAAGTAGAGCCAGGCGTGGTGGCTCACACCTGTAATTCCAGCACTTTGGGAGGCTGAGGCGGGCAGATCACCTGAGGTCGGTTGTTCGAGACCAGCCTGGCCAACATGGAGAAACTCCGTCTCTACTAAAAATACAAAATTAGCTGGGCGTGGTGGCACATACCTGTAATCCCAGCTATTCGGGAGGCTGAGGCAGGAGGATTACCTGAATCTGGGAAGCGGAGGTTGTGGTGAGCAGAGATGGCGCCATTGTACTACAGCCTGGGAAGCAAGAGCAAAACTCCGTCTCAAAAAGAAAAGAAAAAAAAAAAAAACTACAAAATGTAGCCAGGCATGGTGGTGGGTGCCTATAATCCCAGCTACTTGGGAGGCTGAGGCAGGAGAATGGCTACAACCTGGGAGGCGGAGGTTGTAGTGGGCTGAGAATGTGCCATTGCATTTCAGCCTGGGCGACAGAGTGAAACTGTTTAAAAAAAAAAAAATGTCGACTCTTCAGGCAGGGCACGGTGGTTCTTGCCTGTAGTCCCAGCACTTTGGGAGGCCAAGGCGGGCGGATCACGAGGTCAGAAGTTCGAGACCAGCCTGGCCAATATGGTGAAACCCTATCTATACTAAAAATACAAAAAGTTAGCTGGGCATGGTGGTATATGCCTGTAATCCCAGCTACTCGGGAGGCTGGGGCAGGAGAATCGCTTGAACCCAGGAGGCAGAGGTTGCAGTGAGCCGAAACCGTGCCATTGCCCTCTAGCATGGGCAACAGAGCAAGACTTTGTCTCAAAAAAAAAAAAATTTAAACTGTTTATACTTTTTGACTTAGCAATACTTTTTTTTTTTTTTTTTGAAACGGAGTCTTGCTCTACCGCCCAGGCTGGAGTACGATGGTGCAATCTCAGCTCACTACAACCTTCCCTCCCAGGTTCAAGCAAATCCCCTGCCTCAGCCTTCTGAGTAGCTGGGACTACAGGCATGCACCACCACACCTGGCTAACTTTTTTGTATTTTTGTAAAGATGGGGTTTCGCCACGTTGGCCAGGCTGGTCTTGAACTCCTGACCTCAGGTGATCCACCTGCTTCAGCCTCCCAAAGTGCTGGGATTATAGGCATGAGCCACTGCACACGGCCTAACAAACATACTTAATAAGTAAATCATGGAGTGTGTAGCAGGTGAGAAAGGCAGTGACGAGAACTTGCGATGCGGGGTGGAGGTGAAGGAGGGTTGCAATTTTAAGCAGAGTGGTCAGGGTAGGCCTCACGGAGAAGGTGATATTTGAGCAAAGCATTAAAGATCATGAATAGGACACCTCCCACTCTTGTTCTAAGTTGGAAATTCACCAGGATTTACTTTTTCCTTTTTCTTTGTTCTAGAGGCAGAGTTCTCACTATGTTGCCCAGGCTGGTCTTGATCTCCTGAGCTCAAGCGATCCACCCACCTCAGCCTCCCAAAGTGCTGGGATTACAGGTGTGAATCACTGCACCCAGCACTGGGAGACACTTGTGAGGGGCCTGGCATCCAGCAGGCTCTGAAGGACGGTCGCTATTATTGTTCATTTTAG
This sequence comes from Pan paniscus, assembly GCF_029289425.2. Classification (NCBI taxonomy): domain Eukaryota; kingdom Metazoa; phylum Chordata; class Mammalia; order Primates; family Hominidae; genus Pan; species Pan paniscus. The sequence goes on along the minus strand of NC_073267.2, from coordinate 36,033,178 downwards.
TTCTGAAATGAACAGGAGCTCTCAAAGCGCTTACCTAAGGAAGATGTCTAAGAGCATTGCAGTTTGCAAATGAAGAGTGGGCAGGGTTTGGGTTATGGTAACTGTTTTATGTGCCTCCCCAGAAAGGAAACAAAGTATTTGGTCAGCGGGGAAGGTTTCCACCTGTGCATCCTGTTTGCCAGCGAGCCTGCCGGCCCCTGTGGCAACCCACCCATTGTGTTTCCATCAGCGTAACTGCATGTGGGAGGCTCCTCTGCACTCTCAGTCCTTGAAAAATCCCCCACAGGGCCTCCCCGATTAGGCAATGATAAAGCCATTGGTGTGGTTAGATCCCTCCTGGGACAGGATGTTAACAGCAGCTCCTGAACCATGGGAGCTGGTCCCTGTCAATGTCACGGAAACAGAACAAGAGGAGGCTTCAAAGAAATCAGTTGCCCGCACTCCCTGATTGCAACCAGGCCTTATCTAGTGCCTTTTAAAAATGGCCCTGACCCTTTCTTCTTATTTATTAAATTATTATTTATTTATTTATTTATTTATTTATTTATTTTTGAGACAGGGTCTTGCTCTGTGGCCCAGGCTGGAGTGCAGTGACTCGATCTCTGCTCATTGCAACCTCCGCCTCCCAGATTCAAGCGATTCTCCTGCCTCAGCTTCCCAGTAGCTGCGATTACAGGTGCCTGCCACCACACCCGGCTAATTTCTGTATTTTTAGTAGAGACAGGGTTTTGCCATATTGGCCAGGCTGGTCTCCAACTCTCTGGCCTCAAGTGATCTGGCCGCCTCAGCCTCCAAAAGTGCTGGGATTACAGGCCTGAGTTCCCGTGCTCGGTCTCTTATTACTTTTTAAAATGAGACAAGGCCCCACTCTGGTTTTGCCACGTTGCACAGGCTGGAGTGCAGTGGTGCGATCACGGCTCTCTGCAGCCTCAACTTCCTGGGCTCAGCTGATTCTCCCAACTCAGCCTTTCAAGTAGCTGGTACTACAGGCACTCACCACCACGCCTGGCTAATTTTTGTATTTTTTGTAGAGTCGGGGGGTGGTGTCTTGCCATATTGCCCAAGCTGGGCTCGAACTCCTGGGCTCAAGCGATCCGCCCACCTCGACCTCCCCAAATGCTGGGATTACAGGCATGAGCCACCATGCCTGGGCCCTGACCTCTTCTTCAGGGTAACAGATATCGGCTAGGATCTGCTGTGGCTTCTACGTTCCCTTAAGCAAAGAGACGTGCTTCTTCAAGGGGAGAGGAGAAAAAATAGATTTCAACCCAAAGCCAGTATAAGCACCCCAAGAGAGGTCAATAAAGTCTCAATTTGGAGGTGAGGAAAGCCTTTATTGGCGCCCAGGACATTGGTGTTGGGATTAGAGGACAGACTAGTGGGGTTTTGACACACACAAACGAAGGATGGTGTCTTAGGCACATGGCACAGCAAAGAAAAAGGCTTGCAGGCTGTAACTATGGGACATATTCAAGCTGTCCTAAGCAGTTCCTTTTGTCTGAAGTATCATGATAAAGAAAATAATACATAATAGTAATAACAAACATTCTTTATATGCCGAGACCACTTTTATAAAAATCATAGTAATAAGGGTAATTTAACACAATTGGCTGGGCACGGTGGCTCACGCCTGTAATCTCAACACTTTGGGAGGCTGAGGCGGGCGGATCACTTGAGGTCAGGGGTTCAAGACCAACCTGGCCAACATGGTGAAACCCTGTCTCTACTAAAAATAGAAAAATAAGCCAAGCATGGTGGTGCACGCCTGTAGTCCCAGCTACTCCAGAGGCTGAGGCACTAGAATTGCTTGAACCATGGGGGCAGAGGCTGCAGTGAGCTGAGATCAAGCCACTGCACTCAAGCCTGGGCAACAGAGCGAGACTCTGTCTCAAAAATACAAATTTAATATTATTGACTCTATCTTGTTTTCACTATGCTAAATTGTTTTTCTTTATTTTTGTATAGAGGCCACAGTACTCTTTTTTTTTAGAAAATGAATTTTTTTGTTATTGTTTAATAATTAAAACCAGCCAGATGTGGTGGCTTAAGCCTGTAATTCCAACACTTTGGGAGGCTGAGGTATGAGGATCACTTGAGGCCAGGAGTTCGAGTCCTGCCTGGGCAACAAAGTGAGACACCATCTCTATAAAAAATTTTTAAAATTAGCTGGGCATGGTGGTGCATGCCTGTAGTCCCAGCAACTCAGGAGGCTGAAGCGAGAGGATCAGTTAAGCTCAGGAATTTGAGGCTACAGTGAGCTATGATTATACCATTGCATTCCAGTCTGGGTGACAGAGTGAGACCTTGTCTCTAATAAATTAATTAATTAATAAAAATTTTAAAATTGAAAGAAAGTCTTACAAGTCTATAAGATCTACTGTCTGTTATGTCTATGTTTATATGTGCCATGAATATATAATATTTCACTATTGAAATATATTTTTAAAAGCTCTAATCAGTTGACTTAACCACTTAAATTGAATATTTTATCAAAAAATAAAAACTTTAATTTAAATATCTTTTAGTTCACATGACTTTAATAATCTTTAGTAAATAAAGACAGTTTTTCAATTATTAGTAAAATAAAAACATCTTCAGAATGTGAACATTTGGTGTAAATTAGACAAGTCTGGTATTGTCTTTACTAAGACCTTTCAGGTCCTAAACTACTTTTATAAATTTTTTTCTTAGACTGGGACTCACTCTGTTGCCCAGGCTGGAGTACAGTGGCATGCTCACTGCAGCCTCAACCTCCCTGGGCTCAGGTGATCCTTCCACCTCAGCCTTCCAAGCAGTTGGGACTATAAGCACGTACCACCATGTCTGGCTCATTTGTGTATTTTTAGTGGAGATCGGGTTTTACCATGTTGGCCAGGCTGGTCTCTAACTCCTAGGTTCAAGGCATCCACCAGCCTCTGCTCCCAAAGTGCTAGAATTATAAGCATGAGCCACCGTGCCTGGCCCTTCTATAATATTTTAAATAATTGTTGGACTTGTCTATTTTAAAGCCCTTAGATTGTAGATAAGGCCTGGGGATGTGTAGAATTAACCATGTCCCCTGCCTATCCTAAAAAGCATCATATATTATTGACATATATTATTACTGTCCTAGACTCTGTACCTGGTACATAATTAAAATTGCCTACCTCCTTAGTTTTTCATTAAAAATAAAAGTTAGTAATGGCTGGGTGCAGTGGGTCACACCTGTAATCCCAGCATTTTGGGAGGCCAAGGCGGACAGATCACCTGAGGTCAGCAGTTTGAGACCAGCCCGGCCAACATGGCGAAACCCTGTCTCTACAAAAAATACAAAAATTAGCTGGGCATGCATGGTGGTGCACACCTGTAGTCTGAGGTACTCGGGAGGCTGAGGCAAGAGAATTGCTTGAACCCGAGAGGCAGAGACTGCCTAAGAGTTAACATTATAATATATGTAATTAAAACTACTAAAGGAACAATTTTACATACAAAGGTAAAATTTAGTTTTTTAAACAAAATTTTCATGTAATATTAAAAAATAGTAAAAAAATTTTTCTTTGCAGGAGAGACAGATTCAGTTAGCCTCATACTGTCTTTATTGGGTCTTGTTTAAAACACTGAGTCTCACATCTGTTGAAAAATAAGTCTTTGCCTCTTGAAAATTTTTGAGTTATCGGCTAGGCGCAGTGGCTCACGCCTGTAATCCCAACACTTTGGGAGGCCAAGGCAGGTGGGTCCCTTGAGGTCGGGAGTTCGAGACCACCCTGGCCAACATAGTGAAACCCCATCTCTACTAAAAGTACAATAATTTGCTGGGCATGGTTGTGGGCACCTGTAATTCCAGCTACTCAGGAGGCTGAGGCAGGAGGATTGCTTGAACCCAGGAGGTGGAGGTTGCAGTGAGCCACGATCACGCCACTGTACTCCAGACTGAGCGACAGAGAGAGACCCTGTCTCAAAAAAAAAAAAAAAAAGTTGAAATTATACAAAGTACTTTTGGCCGGGTGCGGTGGCTCACGCCTGTAATCCCAGCACTCTGGGAGGCCGAGGCAGGCGGATCACCTGAGGTCAGGAGTTTGAGACCAGCCTGGCCAACATGGTGAAACCCCATCTCTACTAAAAATACAAAAAGTAGCTGGGTGTGGTGGCGGCTGTCTATAATCCCAGCTACTTGGGAGACTGAGGCAGGAGAATTGCTTGAACCCGGGAGGCGGAGGTTGCAGTGAGCTGAGATCACACCATTGCACTCCAGCCTGGGCGACAGAGAGAGACCCCGCAAAAAAAAAAAAAAAAAAAAAAAAAAAGGGAATTTCTTCAACCACAACGGAATAAAACTAGAAATCAACAAGAGAAAGAAAATTTTTAGATTCACAAATATACGATTATGTAGAAATTAACATAAACAATGAGTAAAATAAGACATCATAAAAAAATTTTTTAATATTTTGAGATGAATGAAAAAGCAGTACGACTTACCAAAACTTATGAGATGCAGCAAAGACAATGCTCAGAGGGAAATTTATAGCTGTAAACACCTACATCAAAAATGAAAGAGGGCGGGCGCGGTGGCTCACGCCTGTAATTCCAGCATTTTGGGAGGCTGTGGCGGGTGGATCACCTGAGGTTGGGAGTTCAAGACCAGCCTGACCAACATGGAGAAACCCCATCTCCACTAAAAAGACAAAATTAGCTGGGCATGGTGGCACATGCCTGTAGTCCTTGCTACTTAGGAGGCTGAGGCAGGTGGATCACTCGAACCCGTGAGGCGAAGGTTGTGGTGAGCTGAGATCGTGCCATTGCACTCCAGCCTAGGCAACAAGAGTGAAACTCCATCTCAAAAAAAAAAAAAATGAACACTTGAGGCCAGGAGTTTGAGACCAGCCTCAGTAATATAGCGAGACCTATCTGTATGAAAAATACAAATAAAAAATCTAGCCAGGCATCATGGCACATGCCTGTGATCTCAGCTACTTGGGAGGCTGAGGCAGGAGGATCACTTGAGCCCAGGAGTTTGAGGCTACAGTGAGCCATGATTGCACCACTACACTCCAGGTTGGACAACAGACCAAGACCTTGTCTCAAGCAAAAAAAAGAAAGACAGATCTCAAATAAATAATACATTCTTCCAACTTATATGATTAGAAAAAGATCAAACTATGCTGAAAGCAAGCAGCAGCAAAAAAACAATAAAAACTACAGTGAAGATAAATAAAATATAGTATTCTATAAAAGCAATAGAGTCATCAAAACCAAAAACTGGTTCTTTTACAAATCAGCAAAATTGCTAAACTTTTGGAAATACCGATCCCCCCAAAAGAAGAATGGAGATGACCCAAACCACTAAAATCAGGAACCAAAGATTACTACAACCCTTACAAAAATTAAAGATTATAAGAGAATACTATAAACAATGACATGTCAATTAATTGAATACACCTGGATGAAATGTACAAATTTCTAGAAACACACAAATTATCAAGACTAACCCAAGAAAAACTAGGAAGTCAGAATAGATCTATAACAAGGAAAGAGATGGAATTGGTAACAATTTTTTAAAGTTCTGTAAGGAAAAGCTCAGGACCCGATGGCTCCATTGGTGAATTCTACCAGGTATTTGAATAATTAAGGCCAATTCTTATTAAAATCTTCCCAAAACTAGAAGAGGAGGCAACATTTCTGACCCACTCTATGAGGCCAGCATTACCCTGATACCAAAGCCACACAATGACATTACAGGAAAAGGAAACTATAGACCAATGTCCCTTATAAATATAGATGCAGAAATCCTAAAGAAAATACTAGCAAATCAAATCCAGCAGCATAGAAACATATTATACATATGTGTTAACAGATGAGACTTATCCCAAGAATGTAAGGGTGATTCATTATAAGAAAATCAGGGCAGGGCGCAGTGGCTCACAACTGTAGTCCCAGCTACTTGGCATGCTGAGGTGAGAGAATCGCTTGAGCTGGGGAGGTTGAGGCTGCGGTGAACCATGTTTGTGCCACTGCACCCCACCCTGGGTGACAAAGTGAGACCCTGTCTCAAAAAAGAAAAAACTCAGCCAGGCACGGTGGTGCACGCCTGTATTCCCAGCACTTTTGGCAGGCTGAGGCAGGTGGACCATTTGAGGTAAAGAGTTCAAGATCAGCCTGGCCAACACGGTGAAACCCCATCTCTACTAAAAATACAAAAAATAAAAATAAATTAGCTGGGCGTGGTGACACACGCCTGTAATGCCAGGTGTTAGGGAGGCTGAGGTAGGAAAATTGCTTGAACCCAGGAGATGGAGGTTGCAGTGAGCCACTGCCTGGGAGACTGAGTGAGTCTCCATCTCAAAATAAATAAATAAATAAATAAATAAATAAATATTATTCACAACATTAATAGAATTAAGGGATAATGTAGAAAACAGCCTTTGACAAAACCCAACACCTTTTCAGGATTTAAAAACAAAACAAAACAAAACAACAACAATAACAACAAAGAATACTGAAATAATAAAGACCAGAAGAGAACTTCTTCAACAGGATAAAGGGCATATATAAAAAACTTACACCAGGCCAGGCATGGTGACTCACTCCTGTAACCCCAGTACTTTGGGAAGATTCCTTGAGCCTAGAAGTTTGAGACCAGCCTGGGCAACATAGTGGGATGCTGGCTCTATTTATTTATTTTTATTTATTTATTTTTTGAGACAGAGTCTCGCTCTGTCGCTCAGGCTGGAGTGCGGTGGCATGATCTCCTCTCACTGCAAGCTCTGCCTCCTGGGTTCAGGCCATTCTCCTGCCTCAGCCTCCCGAGTATCTGGGACTACAGGTGCCCGCCACCACGCCCGGCTAATTTTTTTTTTGTATTTTAGTAGAGATGGGATTTCACTGTGTTAACCAGGATGGTCTCTATCTCCTTGACCTCGTGATCCGCCTGCCTCGGCCTCCCAAAGTGCTGGGATTACAGGCTGAGCCAGCGTGCCCGGCCTGCTGTTTCTATTTATAGAAAGAAAGAAAAAGAAGAAAGAGAGAAAGAAGGAAGGAAGGAAGGAAGGAAAGAAAGAAGGAAGGAAGGAGAAAGAAAGAAAGGAAGAGACTTACACCATATGCAACAGTGAAAGGCTTACAAATTTAAAGATTTCCCCACAAAGACGAGGAACAACACAAGGATGCCTGCTTTTACCACCTCTTGTCAACATTGCACTTTAATGTTTTATTGATTGATTGATCTATTTTTTATTGATATATGAATGGATTTTTTTTCTTTTTTTATTATACTTTAACTTCTACGATACATGTGCACGACGTGCAGGTTTGTTACATAGGTATACATGTGCTATGTTGGTTTGCTGCACCCATCAACTCGACATTTACATTAGGTATTTGTCCTAATGCTCTCCCTCCCCACCCCCACTACCCCCAACAGGCCCCAGTATGTGAAGTTCCCTGCCCTGTGTCCATGTGTTTTCATTGTTCAGTTCCCACCTATGAGTGAAACATGTGGTGGTTGGTTTTCTGACCTTGTGATAGTTTGCTAAGAATGACGGTTTCCAGCTGCATCCATGTCCTTGCAAAGGACATGAACTCATCCTTTTTTATGGCTGCATAGTATTCCGTGGTGTAGATGTGCCACATTCTCTTAATCCAGTCTATCATTAATGGACATTTGGGTGGCTCCAAGTCTTTGCTATTGTGAATAGTGGCACAATAAACATATGTGTGCATGTGTCTTTATAGTAGCATGATTTATAATCCTTTGGGTATATACCCAGTGCAGGGATTGCTGGGTCAAATGGTATTTCTGGTTCTAGATCCTTGAGGAATAGCCACACAGTGTGTGGCTATTGAGCAGAATGGTTGAACTAATTTACACTCCCACCAACAGTGTAAAAGCATCCTATTTCTCCACACCCTCTCCAGCATCTGTCGTTTCCTCACTTTTTAATGATCGCCGTTCGAACTGGCGTGAGATGGTATCTCATTGTGGTTTTGATATGCATTTCTCTGATGACCAGTGATGATGAGTATTTTTTCATGTGTCTGTTGGCTGCATAAATGTCTTCTTTTGAGAAGTGTCTGTTCATATCCTTTGCCCACTTTTTGATGGGGTTGTTTGTTCTTTTCTTGTAAATTTGTTTAAGTTCTTTGTAGATTCTGAATACTAGCCCTTTGTCAGATGGGCAGATTGCAAAAGTTTTCTCCCAATCTGTAGATTGCCTGTTCAGTCTGATGATAGTTGCTGACCAGGATGCAGCATCACAGGTTGATCTTGGACTGCTTCGCTAGCAGTGACCAAGGCTCTGTGGGCGTGCGACCTGCCGAGCCAGGAACGGGAGAGAATCTCCTGGTCTGCCAGTTGCTAAGACCGTGGGAAAAGCACAGTATTTGGATGGAAGTGTACCATTCCTCCAGGTGCAGTCTGTCACTGCTTCCCTTGCCTAGGAAAGGGAAATCCCCTGAACCCTTGCACTTCCTGGGAGAGGCGACACCCTGCCCTGCTTCAGCTCACCTCTGTGGGCTGCACCCACTGTCCAACCAGTCCCAATGAGATGAACCAGGTACCTCAGTTGGAAATGCAGAAATCACCTGTCTTCTGTGTGGATCTCGCTGGGAGCTACAGACCGGAGCTGCTCCTATTTAGCCATCTTGGAAGTGACTCATCTATTTTTATTTATTTATTTTTGGAGACCGCTTCTCTTTCTGTCACCCAAGCTAGAATGCAGTGGCACGATCTTGGCTCACTGTGGCCTCTGCCTCCTGGGTTCAAGCAATTCTCCTGCCTCAGCATCCCAAGTAGCTGGGACTACAGGTGTCGGCCACCATGCCCAGGTAATTTTTGTATTTTTAGTAGACACAGGGTTTCACCATTTTGGCCAGGCTGGTCTCGAACTCCTCACCTCAGGTGATCTGTCCACCTCAGCTTCCCAAAGTGCTGAAATTACAGGCGTGAGCCACTGTGCCTGGCTGAACATTGCCCTTTAATGTTTTAAATTGTAGGTTTTATTATTATCTACCTATGCTGAGGCCAACAAATTAGGAGACAACTGTCATTGAAAAGGTAGTTTGCAGCTGAGCGTGGTTGCTCATGCCTGTAATCCCAGCACCTTGGGAGGCCGAGGTGGGTGGATCACTTGAGGTCATGAGTTCTAGACCAGCCTGGCCAACATGGTGAAAGCCCATCTCTAGTAAAAAATACAAAAATTAGCTGGGCGTGGTGGGGGCACCTGTAGTTCCAGGTACTTGGGAGGCTGAGGCAGGAGAATCACTTGAACCCAGGAGGTAGAGGTTGCTGTGAGCCAAGAGCATGCCACTGCACTCCAGCCTGGGCGACAGAGCAAGACTCCATCTCAAAAAAAAAAAAAAAAAAAAAAAGAAGATCAACGCACAAACATCAGCCACATTTCCATAAGCTAGCAATAAACAATCAGAAAGTAAAATTAAGAAAACAATTTCACTTCCAATAGAATAAAAATAAATAAATTTAACCAAGTAGGAGTAACACTAGTGCCCTGAAAACTACAAAACGTGGCTGAAAGCAATTACGAAGACCTAAATAAATAGAAAGCCGACGTCACATGTTGATATGGTTTGGCTCTTTGTCCCCACCCAAATCTCATCTTGAATTGTACTCCCATGATTCCCACGTGTTGTGGAAGGGACCCAGTGGGAGATAATTGAATCACGGGGGCAGTTTTTCCCGTACTGTTCTTGTGGTAGTGAATAAGTCTGACAAGATCTGATGGTTTTATAAGGAGAAACCCGTTTCACTTGGCTCTCATTCTCTCTCTTGCCACCGCCATGTAGGAAATGCCTTTCGCCTTCCACCATGATTGTGAGGCCTCCCTAGCCACGTGGAACTGTAAGACCATTAAACCGCTTTCTTTTGTAAACTCCCCAGTCTTGGTTATGTCTTTATCAGCAGCATGAAAACAGACTAATACACGTGTTTATGAATTAGAAGACTTAATATTGTTAAGATGATAATACTATCCCAAAGTGATCTATGGACTTGATATAATCCCTATGAAAATCCCAACGTCCTTGTTTGCAGACCTGGAAAATTCAAACCTAATATTCACATGGTATTGCACCCAAGAGCCAATCTTGAGAAATGAGCAGAGTTGGAAGACTCACACTTGGTGATTTCAGAATTTACTACAAAGCCACAATAATCAAAAGGTGTGATACTGGTATGAGGATAGGCATATAGATTAGTGGAATAGAATTGAAAGTCTGGAAATGACCCATACATCTATAGTCAATTGATTTTTTCTTTTGAGACAGCATTTTCTCTGTTGCCCTGGCTGGAGTGCAGTGGCGCAATCACAGTTCATTGTAACCACTACCTCCTGGGCTCAAGCAATCCTCCCACCTCAGCCTCCCACATAGCTAGTAGCTGGGAGTATAAGCACGTGCCACCACACCTGGCTAATGTTTTTTGTTTTTAGTAGAGATGAAGACTCGCCATGTTGCTGAGGCTGGTCTCAAACTCCTGGGCTCAAGCAATCCTCTCACCTTGACCTCCCAAAGTGCTGGGATTACAGTTGTGACCCACTGCACCCAGTGTGGTCAGTTGGCTTTTTGTTGTTGTTTGTTCGTTTGTTTTTTTTCGAGATGGAGTCTTGCTCTGTCACCTAGGCTGGAGTGCAGTGTCGAATTCTTGGCTCACTGCAACCTCCACTTCCTGGATTCAAGCAATTCTCCTGCTTCAGCCTCTCAAGTAGCTGGGACTACAGGCACCCACCACCACGCCTGGTTAAGTTTTGTATTTTTAGTACAGATGGGCTTTCACCCTGTTGGCCAGTCTGATCTTGAACTCCTGACCTCAGGTGATCCACCCACCTCGGCCTCTCAAAGTGCTGGGATTACAGGTGTGAGCCACCATGCCCAGCCAGTGAATTGGCTTTTGACAAGCGTGCCACGGCCATTCAATAGGCGAAAGAACAGTTTCCCTCTCTCTCTTTTTTTTTAAATTTCAATAGATTTGGGGGTACAAGTGGGTTTTGGTTACATAGATGAATTATATAGTGGTAAATTTTGAGATTTTAATGCACCCATCATCACCCAAGTAGTTACACATGTACCCAACATGTAGTCTTCATCCATACCCTCCTCTCATCCTCCCCCTTCTGAGACTCCAAAGTCCTTTATATCACTCTGTATGCCTTTGGGTACTCATAGCTTAGCTCCTACTTATAAGTGAGGACATACAATATTTGGTTTTCCATTCCTGAGTTACTTCACTTAGATTAATGGCCTCCAGCTCCATCCAAGTTGCTGAAAAAGACATATTTTTTTTTCTTTTTTTTGAGATGGAGTCTTGTTCTGTCATCCAGGCTGGAGTGCAGTGGCATAATCTCGGCGCACGCAACCTCCACCTCCCGGGTTCAGGCAATTCTCCTGTCTCGGCCTCCCAAGTAGCTGGGACTACAGGTGCACACCACCATGCCTGGCTAATTTTTACACTTTTAATAGAGACAGGGTCTCGCCATGTTGGCCAGGCTGGTCTTGAACTCCTGACTTCTGGTGATCCACCCACCTTGGCCTCCCAAAGTGCTAGGATTATAGGCATGAGCCATCGTGCCCAGCCTAAAAGACATAATTTCATAGAACAGTCTCTTCAACAAATGACCCTGGGACCATGAGATATCCACATGCAAAAGAATGAAATTGGACTTTGAACTCATGCCATAATATTAACATCTAAATTATAAAAGTTAAAACTATAAAATACTTAAAAGAGAGCCTAGAGGGAAATCTTCATTATCTTTGGCTTGGCAATGGTTTCTTAAATATGACACCAAAAACACAAGTGACAACAGCAAAGGTTGAGAAACTAGACTTCATCAAAATTAAAACCTTTTATACATCAAAGAACAGTATCGAAGGACAGAAAAGGCAGTTCACAGAATGAGAGAAAATATTTGCAAATCACATATTTGATAAGGCTCTACTATCTGGAATATGTAAAGAACTTTACAACTCAACAACAAAAAAAACAAAGCACCCAGTTTTTAAAAATGGGCCCCAGATTTGAAGACATTTCTCCAAAGAAGATATACAAATGGCCAACAAGCACGTGAATAGATGCTCAACGTCATTCGTTATTAGGGAAATGCAAATAAAAACCACAAAGAGATGCCACTTCACACACAATAGAATGGTTATAATTTTTAAAAATGGAAAATTACAGCCAGGCGCCATGGCTCACGAGGTCAGGAGTTCAAGACAAGCCTGGCCAAGATGGTGAAACCCCATCTCTACTACAAATACAAAAAAATCATCCAGGCACAGTGGCAGGCCCCTGTAATCCCAGCTACTCAGGAGGCTGAGGCAGGAGAATCGCTTGAACCCGGGGGGCAGAGGTTGCAATGAGCCGAGATCACACCACTGCACTCCAGCGTGGGCGACAGAGTGAGACTCTGTGTCAAAAAAAAAAAAAAAAAAAAAAAAGGAAAATTACAAGCCTGATGGGGATATGGAGAAACTGGAAGCCTTGTACATTGCTGCTAGGAATGTAAAATGGTACAGCCTCTATGGAAAACAGTTTGGCAGTTCCTCAAAAAGTTGAACATAGAATTACAATATGACCCAGCAATTTAATGCCTGGGTGTATACTAGTATACAGGTGTTCAAACATTAACTGGCACACAAATGCTCATAGCAGCACTATTCGTAACGGTCCATAAAGTGGAAACAAATCAAATGCCCATCAATTAACGACTGGATAAATAATATTTAGTTTATCTATGCAATGGAATATCATTCAGACATGAAAAGGAAGAAAATACTGATGCATGCTACAACTGGGATGAACCTTGAAAACATCATGCTACAAAAAAGAACCCCAGTCAGGCGCAGTGGCTCATACCGGTAATCCTAGCACTTTGGGAGGCCGAGTTGGGCAGATTGCTTGAGCTCAGTAGTTCCAGACCAGCCCAGGCACCATGGCAACAGCACGTTTCTACAAAAAAAATACAAAAATTAGCCAGGGGTGCTGGTGCACACCTGTAGTCCCAGCTACTTGGGAGGCTGAGGTGGCAGGATCTCTTCAACCTGGGAGGTCAAGGCTGTAGTGAGCCATGATATGAAAGAAAAGAGGAAAGAAAAAGAAAAAGAAAGGAAGAAAGAAAAGAAAGTAGAAAGAAAGAAAGAAAAAGAAAGAAAAAGAAAGAAAGAAAGAAAGAAAGAAAGAAAGAAAGAAAGAAAGAAAGAAAGAAAGAAAGGGAGAGGAAGGAAACAGACACAGACACAAAAGACCACATATTTTATGAATATATTTATATGTGATGAAACACACGGAATAAGCAAAGCCAGAGAGACAGGAAGTAGATTGTGGTTCTCAGGGCCTAGGAGGAGGGGCGGAATGGAGAATGTTTGCTTAATGGTTATGGTTTTTTGTTTTTTGTTTTGCTTTTTGTTTTTTTCTTTTGTTTTGCTGTGGTAAAAATGTTCTAGATAGTGATGATAGCTGTGGAACATTGTGAATGTGACAAAAAACAGTGAACTATTCATTTTAAATGGTGATTTTTTTTTTTGAGACAGGGTATCACTCTGTCACCCACGCTGAAGTACAGTGATCATAGCGCACTTCAGCCTCCTGGGCCCAAGTGATCCTCCTGCCTCAGCCTCCCTAGTGGCTGGAACTACAGGCACACACCACCATGCCTGGCCCCAAAGGGTGATTTTTAAAAATGTTTTGTGAATCTTACCTCAAAAAAAGAAAGAAGGCCGGGCGCGGTGGCTCACGCCTGTAATCCCAACACTTTCGGAGGCCGAGGTAGGCGGATCGCCTAAGGTCAGGGGTTCAAGACCAGCCTGGCCAAAATGGTAAAACCCCATCTCTACTAAAAAATACAAAAATCAGCCAGGCGTGGTGATGGGTGCCTGTAATCCCAGCTACTTAGGAGGCTGAGGCAGGGAAAATTGCTTGAACCCAGAGGCGGAGGTTGCAGTGAGCCAAGATTGTGCCACTGCACTCCAGCCTGAACGACAAAGCTAGACCCTGTCTCAAAAAAAAAGAAAAAAAAAAGAAGGAAGGAAAGAAAAAAGAAAGAGAGAGAGAGAAAGAAAGAAAGAAAGAGAAAAAAGAAAGAAAAGAAAGGAAATGTAACTCAAATCAGGCTAATGAGATACGAGGAGAGTTTTGTTAAATGTTTCCGAGGAAGTTCTTCCTGGCGCTCTGGCAGAGATCCTGGAAGTCGTTCTATTTTCTCCTCTGAACATTGTAATCCTTGAATATAAGGCCTCAAACAGTGGTGATCATCCCACCAACCCTTAAAAAAATGGTGCCTGTCTGTGGTCCTCATGAAATGGGCACTTGCCCAAAATTGTGCCCTGTGCTATGGAAGTGCCGAGTAGATGATTGGGGGCTGACATTCAGCCCGTATGTGTGGTTGTATCTTTCCGAAAAAGGAGATTTTTTTTGTTTGTTTTTAAGGAAATTGTCTGCTGCGCAGAGGAATCTCTCTCTCTGTTCATCCGTCCATGGCCCATCCATCTGACCATCTATCCTTCCACCCATCACCCATCCACTTGTCAATCTATTCATTCATTCATTCATTCAGTTGTCCATCCATTCATCCACCACCCATCCATCCATTCATCCACCTGTCCATCCATCCATCCTTCCATCACCCATTCAACTCATCCATCTATCAATTCATTCATCTGTCCATCCATCCATCCACCCATCCATCTCTTTATTCCTCATTCATTCAATACTAGAATATTCAAAGTCCCATGTCAGGTTTTTTGTTTTTTGTTTTTTGTTTTTTAAGACAGGTTGGCTCTGTTGCCCAGGCTGGGGTGCAGTGGTCCCATCTTGGCTCACTACAACCTCTGCCTTCTGGGATCCACCTCAGCCTCTCGGGTAGCTGTGACTACAGGCATGCACAATCATGCCCAGCTAATTTTTGTATTTTTTGTAGAGACGAGGTCTTGTTATGTTGCCCAGGCTGATCTCAAACTCCTGGGCTCAAGAGACCTACCCACCTTGGTCTCCCAAAGTGCTGGGACTACAGGCGTGAGCCACCACATCAACTGGAATACCTTTTTCTAATTTGGTTAAGATGACCATATATTACAAGTGGCCAGCCTGGGGTAAGCCATGAGAATATAAAGAAAGATAGCCACAGTCACAGGCATAAGTCAACCCTTAAACCTGCCAAACTGACCAGGCATGGTGGCCAACGCCTGTAATCCCAGAACTTTAGGAGGCCAGGTGCTGGATCACTTGAGGCCAGGAGTTCAAGACCAGCCTGGGCAACATGGTGAAACCTGGTCTCTACTAAAAATACAAAACTTAGCCAGGCAGGTAGTCCCAGCTACTCAGGAGGCTGAGATGGGAGGGTGTCTTGAACCCACAGGTGGAGGTTGCAGTGACCCAAGAGATCACGCCACTGCACTCCAGCCTGGGCAACAGAGCTAGACCTTGTCTCAATAAATAAATAAACCTGTCAAACATCTAGACTTCTGGTTATGTTTAAGATTAATCTTTTTTTTGGCCAGGCGTGGTGACTCATGCCTGTAGTCCCAGCGCTTTGGGAGGCCAAGGTGGGTGGATCACTTCAGGTCAGGAGTTCGAGACCAGCCTGGCCAACATAGTGAAACCCCCTCTGTAAAAAAATACAAAAATTAGCCAGGCGTGGTGGCACGCGCCTATAGTCCTAGCTACTCAGGAGGCTGAGAATCGCTTGAACCCAGGAGGCAAAAGATGCAGTGAGCCAAGATCGTGCTACTGCACTCCAGCCTGTGCAACAGAGAGTGACTTCATCTTAACAAAAGAAAAAGAAAAAGAAAAAACATAGGCTAGGCACGGTGGCTCACGCCTGTAAACCCAGCACTTTGGGAGGCCAAGGCGGGCAGATCACAAGATCAGAAGTTCGAGACCAGCCTGGCCAACATGGTGAAACCCTGTTTCTACTGAAAATACAAAAATTAGCTAGGTGTGGTGGCACATGCCTCTAGTCCCAGCTACTCAGGAGCCTGAAGCAGGAGAATCGCTTGAACCCGGGAGGCGGAGGTGGCAGTGAGCCAAGACCATGCCATTGCACTCCAGTCTGGGTCACAGAGTGAGACTCCGCCTCAAAAAAAAAAAAAAAAGAAACAGAAAAAGAAAAGAAATTGATATTTTAAAACCAGTAAGAGAGTTTGATTTGCAACCAAAAAAAAAAAAAAGTTTAACCAATAGGAGGTTATTTTGTTTTAAGAGCAGAAAAAATAGGATGAAAATAAATCAGATAGGTAGCTACCTATTTGACACATTCCTCCAGCTTACCCTGAATAAACCTGCCCAAGTATGTCCACTATCCATCCATCCCCTGAAAGGGACTGAGGAAGATCTATTATCTAGACAAATTCTTCTGGGACATAATATTTGGACATTTTAAACTTCCCCATAATCTGTCATGCATTTTCTGTTTGATTCATCATTGATCGACAAGCCAATTACTGTTCTTACCTACCATTTTATATTCAGGGACATTTAGTTCTTTTTTTCTTTTTTTCTTTTTTTGGTGAGACGAAGTGTCAATCTGTCACCCAGGCTGGAGTGCAGTGGCGTGATCTCAGCTCACTGCAACCTCCACCTCCCAAGTTCTCATAAATGTTTTCTAGAGTTTTTTGGAACCCCAAATTTAATATGACATTCAGACCAAGATGCAATAAACAAACATTTATTGATCACAAAAAAAAGAGAGAAGGCTAGGTGCAGTGGCTCACACCTGTAATCCCAGCACTTTGGGAGGCCGAGGTAGGTGGATCACTTGATCTGCCAGAAGTTTGGGGCCAGAAGTTTGGGACCAGCCTGGGCAACATGGCAAAAACCAGTCTCTACTAAAAATACAAAAAGTTAGCTTGGAGTGGTGGTGTGTGCCTGTAATCCCAGCTACTCAGGAGGGTGAGGCTGGAGGATCACTTGAGCCTTGGAGGTGGAGGTTGCAGTGAGCCAAGATTGCGCCACTGCGCTCCAGCCTGGGTGACAGATCGAGACTCTGTCTCAAAAAATAAGAAATGAAAGAGAGAGAGAAGGAAGAGAGGCCAGATGAAGTGCTGGAGGCTTCTGAAGTGGTACGTAAGAACCAGGAATGGAGAATGTGTAGTTAGGGACAGGAAGAGAAAAATCCTAACCATAGTGTCTTTATTTATTTATTTATTTATTTATTTGTTTTTTGAGATGGAGTCTCACTCTGTTGCCCAGGCTGGAGTGCAGAGGCACAATCATGGCTCACTGCAACCTCTGCCTCCCAGGTTCAAGCCATCCTCCTGCCTCAGACCCTCTAGTAGCTGGGATTACAGGCACGTGCCACCATGCCCGGCTATTTTCTGTATTTTTAGTAGAGATGGAGTTTCGCCATTTTGGCCAAGGTGGTCTCAAACTCCTGACCTCGGGTGATCCACCCGCCTCAGCCTCCCAAAGTGCTAGGATTACAGGCATGAGCCACTGCCCCCACCGATGGTGCCTTTAAACAGTACTCTTGATTGAAGGTGACAGAAATTCAAATTAGCCTAAACCATCATGTATTGGCCCATGAATCTAAAATGTCCAGTGGCAGAGCTGGCTTTGGTCATAGTCCAGGAGCTCAATGGTCTGTGTCACTTCGTTCTACTTTCTCTTTGTTGGTGTCATTTCAACAGGTTATTCTCTGGCAGAGGCAAAGGTGACACCCAACACTCCTGCCTCTATCCTACCTAGCAACCCCAAGGCAATACACTCTGTCTTGTCCAATAGCTGCAGCAGATGTCTTGGGTTTGAGCCTCATTGGCCCTTCTGAGTGTCACATGACCACACTCGAACCAATCAGTGAGACTGGCGAGGCTGGGTGAACCGTCTTGAATGGCTAGACGTGGGTCTTAACACCCACCCCTGCAGCCAGCCCCACTGAGAGGGCTGAGGGCGGGTGAGTCAATGGTTCCCCAAAGGGAATTTAGGGTACTGTTTCTGAAAAAATGGACAATGAAGGCTGAGTGGAAACAGCAGTCATGGAAAGCACACAACAGACAAGTGCCTTTCTCTCTGCCTCTGCCACTCAAGGCCGCCTTAAGTTCCTCCAGTGTGCTAATTGTTCCCCCGGGTCTTTTGAACATGTTGTTCTGTGTTTTTTGAATGCTCTTCCATACCTGTGCCTAAGTAACACCTGCTTATCCTTCAGCTGTCAGCCCCAACATCATCTTCTCAGGGAAGCTGTAGCACTTGTATTTTCCAAAAGTGGCCACAATTATTCATTCATGAGTAGATGCTCAATAATATCTTTTGAATGAACGCATGCATGAATAAAAGGTTAAAATGTAAACAAAGTGATCTTACACTCTTATTGAGAAGGGTGGCCTGTGTTCCCTTCCGTTGAATCCAGATGAGCTTGAGGCTACTGTGGAACTGACATGGTGTGACTTTTTTTTTTTTTTTTTTGAGATGGAGTTTCACTCTTGTCACCCAGGCTGGAATGCAATGACGCAATCTCGGCTCACTGCAACCTCCACTTCCCGGGTTCAAGCGATTTTCCTGCCTCAGCCTCCCAAGTAGCTGGGATTACAGGCGCATGCCACTACACCCAGCTAATTTTTGTATTTTTAGTAGAGACGGGGTTTCACCATGTTGGCCAGGCTGGTCTCTAACTCCAGACCTCAGGTGATCCATCCGCCTCAGCCTCCCAAGGTGCTGTGATTATAGGTTTGAGCCACTGCACCTGGCCAATAATATCTTTTGAATGAATGAATGCATTAATGAAAGGTTAAAACGCAAACAAGGTGACTTTGACACTCCTATTGTGAAGGGTGGTCTGTGTTCCCTTCCCTTGAATCCAGACAAGCTTGAGGCTACTGTGGAAGTGACATGGTGTGACTTCTGAAACTGGTCATAAAAGGTGAAAACCTGGCCGGACATCGTGGCTCACACCTGTAATCTCAGCATTTTGGAAAGATGAGGCAGGAGGATCACTTGAGACCAGGAGTTCAAGACCATGGAGGAGTGGAGTGGACTGGGCTGTGACCTGCCAAGGGCAACAAGCAAGACCCTGTCTCTCTCTCTCTCTTTTTTTTTTTAATAAAGATGCCAGCCTGGCCAACATGGCAAACCTAGCCTCTACTGAAAATACAATAATTAGCCAGGCGTGGTGGTGCTCACTTGTAGTCCCAGCTACTCAGGAGGCTGAGGCACAAGAATCACTTGAACCCAGGAGGTGGAGGTGGCAGTGAGCCAAGATCATGCCCATGCACACCAGCCTGGGTGACAGTGAGACTTTGTCTCAATTGAAAAAAAAAAAAAAAGATATGAAAAGCTCCCACTTGGCTCTCTTAGGATGCTCCATCTTGGAACCCAACCACCATGCCATAAGGAAGCTCAAGCAGCCCCTGGAGGGGGCCCCCATAGAGAAGAACTGGGATCCCTGCCCACAGCCCTGGCTGAGTTCCCACCTGACAGCAAATACCAAATTGCCAGCCATGTGACTGAGCCATCCACAAAGTGGACCCACAAAGTGGGTCTTCCAGAATCTTGATAACATTGTACTCAGTGACAAAAGCCAGACACAATAGGCCACGTAGTGTATATTCCATTTGAAGTGTCTAGAGCAGACAGATCTATAAAGACAGAAGATAGATGAGTGTTTCCAGGGACTAGGGGAAGAGGGAATAGAAGAGACTGCTAATGGTATATGTTCTGTTGTTGTTGTTCTTGTCGTTGTTGTTTAGAAACAGGGTCTCATTCTGTCACCCAGGCTGGAGTGCAATGGTGCGATCATAACTCACTGCAGCCTGGAACTCTCGGGCTCAATTGATCCCCCTGCCTCAGCCTCCCGAGTAGCTGGGACCACAGGTGTGCGCCACCACATCCAGATAAGTATAGGATTTCTTTTTAGGGAAAAGGAAATATCGTGGAATTAGATAGCAATAGTTGTACAATCCTGTGAATATACTAAAAAACATGGAATTGTATGGTTTCACATGGTGAAATTTATGGCATGTGAATTATATCTCAGAGACAACCAAAAAAAAAGTGGGTCCTCCGGCCCCTGTCAAGCTGCCCCATGTTGAGCATGGCATGTGGAACACAGACTTGCTGTCCAGGCCACATCCTGCCCAAATTGCAGATTTGGGGGTGAAATCAATGATTGTTGTTATTTTAAGCCACTAAGTTTTAGGACAGTTTGTTGCATAGAAACACATGCTGTCCAACCTGGCTAACTTTGTGAAACCTCATCTCTACTGAAAACACAAAAATTAGCCAGGTGTGGTGGCACACGCCTGTAATCCCAGCTGCTTGGGAGGCTGAGGCATGAGAATCGCTTGAACCTGGGAGGCAGAAGTTGCAGTGAGCCGAGATGGTTCCACTGCACTCCACTAAAAATACAAAAATTAGCCAGGTGTGTTGGCACATGCCTGTAACCTCAGCTACTTGGGAGGCTGAGGCATGAGAATTGCTTGAACCTGGGAGGTGGAAGTTGCAGTCAGATGAGACGGTGCCACTGCACTCCAACCTGGGCAACAGAGCAAGACGCCATCTCAAAAAAAAAAAAAAAAAAAAAAAAGGAAAGAAAAAAGAAAAAGAAAGAAAGAAACACATGCTGATATGGAAGCCTTCCATAACCACCAACCTAGGCTAGGTTATGGCCCCTGTCTGTCTCAGAATCTCTGCATTTTTCATTATAGTATTTATCTGAGTTTGTAAATAAGTATTTGATGAATTGCTGCCCTTTCTCTTGGCCAGTGAGCTCTGTGTGAATAGGGACCATGTTTACTTTTTTGAGACAAAGTCTTGCTCTGTTGCACAGGCTAGAGTGCAGTGGTGTGATCTCAGCTCACTGCAACCTCCACTTCCTGGGTTCAAGCGATTCTCCTGCCTCAGCCTCCCAAGTTGCTAGGATTACAGGCATGTGCCACCACCATGCCCAGATAATTTTTGTATTGTTACTAGAGACGGGTTTTGTCATGTTGGCCAGGCTGGTCTCGAACTCCTGACCTCAAGCGATCCACCCACCTTTACCTCCGAAAGTGCTGAGATTACAGGCATGAGCCACCTCACCCAGCCAGGATTCTGTTTATTATATTTACTCTAGTATCCTTAGTGCCTGGTACATAGTAGATGCTCAATAATATCTTTCGAATGAATGAAAGGTTAAAATGCAAAGAGATTTAGGGTCCAAGTGGAGGGTTCCTAGGGTCTTCCTAGTTGAGTAGGAGACAGAGTGACCAAAGAGCAGGTGGAAGATGGAGGTGAGGTAGAGGATTTGCGGAGAATGGAGAACATCTGGGAAGGGGAGAGGAAGGATGAGGAATTTGACAAGAGAAAACTGGAGCATAAATATGTTCTTACACACCTAATCCAGGCCGTCTGGTGTTGAGGCGACAAGAATGGAGACCATGGAGGAGTGGAGTGGACTGGGCTGTGACCTGCCAAGGGGGGAATGGTGAGGAAATAGCCACTTTTGTGTGTGTGTGTGTGTGTGTGTGTGTGTGTGTGTGTGACAGGGTCTAGCTTTGTCCCCCAGGCTGGAGTGTAGTGGCATGATCTCGGCTCACAGCAACCTTAGTCTCCTGGGCTCAAGTGATCCTCCCACCTCAGCCTCCCAAGTAGCTGGAACTACAGGTGGGTATCACCATGGTCAGCTAATTTTTGTAATTTTTGTACAGATGGGGTTTCGCCATGTTGCCCAGGGTGGTCTTGAACTCCTGAGCTCAGGTGATCTGCCCACCTCAGCCTCCCAGAGTGCTCAGATTACAAGCATGAGCCACTACGCCCAGCCCACTTGTCGAGTGCCTATTATGTCCTAGGCACTGTGCTAAGTTGTTGCATGCATTAGTTCATTTTATTTATTTATTTATTTATTTAATTTTATTTAACTTTTTAAAATTTTATTTATTTATTTAACTTAACTAAGTGCTCTTCATGCATTAGTTCATTTTATTTATTTATTTATTTAATTTTTTTGAGACAGAGTTTCACTCCTGTTTCCCAGGCTGGAGTGCAATGGCGCCATCTTGGCTCACTTCAACCTCCCAAGTTCAAGTGATTCTCCTGCCTCAGCCTCCCAAGTAGCTGGGATTACAGGCACCCGCCACCACACCTGGCTAATTTTTGTATTTTTAGTAGAGATTTAGTAGAGTAAAGTGCTGGGATTACAGGCATGAGCCACTGCGCCCGGCCCATCTTATTATTATTATTATCATTATTATTATTATTATTAGTTTTTGAGATGGAGTCTAGCTCTGTCACTCAGGCTGGAGTGCAGTGGCACAATCTCAGCTCACTGCAACCTCCACCTCCTGGGTTCAAGCGATTCTCTTGCCCCAGACTCCCGAGTAGCTGGGACTACAGGTGCAAGCCACCACACCTGGCTAATTTTTGTATTTTTAGTAGAGATGGGCTTTCGCCATGTTGGCCAGGCTGATCTCGAACTCCTGACCTCAGGTAATCCACCCGCCTCGGCCTCCGAAAGTACTGGGATTACAGATGTGAGCCACCGCACTTGGCCCATTAGTTCATTTTAGCCACGATAATATCCCAGGAGTTAGGTACTATTATGGCCTCCTTTTAATAGCTGTAGAAATGGAGGCTCAAGGACGTGTGTGGTGGCTCACACCTGTAATCCCAGCACTTTGGGAGGCCAAAATGGGCGTATTACTTGAGGTCAGAAATTTGAGACCAGCCTGGCCAACATGGCAAAACCCCATCTCTACAAAAATACAAACATTAGCTGGCATGGTGGTGCATGCCTGTAATCCCAGCTGGTCGGGGGGCCAAGGCAGGATAATCACTTGAAACCAGGAGGCAGAGGTTGTAGCAAGCCAAGATTGCACCACTGCACTCCAGCCTGCACAACAGACGGAGACTCCAACAAAGAAAGAGAGAGAGAGAGAGAGAGAGAGGGAGAGAGAGAGAGAGAGAGAGAGAGAGAGAAGGGGAGGGGAGGGGAGGAGAGGGGAAAGGGAAAGAAAGAATGAAAGAAATGGAAGCTCAGAGAGGTGCTTTTTTTTTTTTTTTTTTTTTTTTTTTGCCCAAGGCCACACAGGTACCCAGGATTCACCATCCAGTTCAGTGTAACAACAGAGCTTGCGCAGATAACCAGGATGCTGCAGTGGGGCTCTAGGTGGAAAATCAAAGCTTCAAGATCAGGGACATGTGTGTAAGAATCTTCTCACGAACCAGTGCAGCAGGGAGGGTCCAGTCATGGAACCAGGTGCCACCTCACCTGGCTGAGTTCAAGATTGGCTCTAACCCAAATCACCTGCAAGACCTTGAGCAACATACTTAACCCTTCTCTGCTTCAATTTTATTTTTGTTACATTGATCAAAAGTCAGAAAGGAAAGGAAGTCCTCATTGGTACAGAGGTTAGGAAAATTGGAAGAGATTTTGGAGAGGGTATCAGGTTTATCCTACATTCTTTATCAGTATGAAAAAGTCCTCCTTTGGGCTTTTTGTTTGTTTTGATTTTTGTTTTTTGTTTTTGGGGTTTTTTTGAGACAGAGTCTTGCTCTGTCGTCCAGGCTGGAGTGCAGTGGTGTGATCTCGGCTCACTGCAGCCTCCGCCTCCCAGGTTCCAGCAATTCTCCTGCCTCAGCCTCCTGAGTAGCTCGGACTACAGGCGCCCACCACCATGCCCAGCTAATTTTTGTATTTTTAGTAGAGACAGGGTTTTGCCATGTTGGCCGTGCTGGTGTCGAACTCCTGACCTCAGGTGATCCACCCACCTCGGCCTCCCAAAGTGCTGGAATTACAGCGTTGAGCTAGCCAAAAAAGTCTTCACTTGGTTAAGCACAGTGGCTCACACCTGTAATCTCAGAACTTTGGGAGGACAAGGTGGGAGGATCACTTGAGGCCAGGAGTTCAATACCACCTTGGGTAACATAACAACAATTTGTCTCTACAAAACATTAAAAAATAAAAAAAAATTAGCCAGGTGTTGTAATGGTATGCACCTGTAGTCCCAGCCACTCAGGGAGGTTGAGGTGGGAGAATCGCTTGAGCCCAGGAATTCAAGGCTACAGTGAGCTATGATTGTACCACTGCACTCTAGCCTGGGCGACAGAGCAAGACCCTGTCTAAAAAAAAAAAAAAAAAGGCCAGGCACAGTGGCTCACGCCTGTAATCCCAGCACTTTGAGAGGCTGAGGCGGGTGGATCACTTGAGGTCAGGAGTTTGAGACCAGCCTGGCCAACATAGTGAAACCCTATCTCTACTAAAAATACAAAAAATTAGCCGGGCGTGGTGGTGGGTGCCTGTAGTCCCAGCTACACAGGAGGCTGAGGCAGGAGAATCACTTGTACCCGGAAGGTGGAGGTTGCAGTGAGCCAAGATCACGCCATTGCACTCCAGCCTAGGCAAGAAGAGCGAAACTGCATCTAAAAAAAACAAAACAAAACAAAACAAAAAACTCTTCACGCTAGGATCTGTGAGTTCATAGAACAACTACACATCATAGATTTGTCTAGTCCAGCCCAAGTATCAAATACTCTGTCTACTTGCTGGACAGATGAAACTAAAGGACCTTGAACCGGGCATCAGACTGTTTTTGCATCTGGCCAAGTCTCTTTCCAGCTGTTTGACCTTGGGCAGTTCCCTTTAACTCCCTAAGGCTTGCTTTCTTCATCTTAAAATCAGGATGACAGTAGCGTCTACCTCTTGAGATCGCATGAGAAATAAATGCAATGATGCATGAATAATGTTTCATACTGTATCTAGTATAGGGTGAGTACTTCTTCAAAAATAACAGCCACACCTTTTCCTAGGATTGCATGCAATGCAATAATATTGCAAATAAAGGCGGTTGTTGTTTTCTTCCTTAATAAATCAGGAGAGAATTAGGATTCTTTTGGGATTCAGACTAATCTCTTTGAACCAGCAGTTTGGATTTGGTTGCCATAGTGTCCTGGGCCATGAATGGCTGATAGAGAGACATGTCATATTTTCAACAGTTGCCTTGACTTGTCTGATGAGATGCCGTTTCTATTAAGTAGCTGTCTCCAATTTGTCAAATTCCATCTGTGGCTTTCCCCAACCCTTATTTTCCAACAGCCTCTCACTCCAGATCCTAAGAAAAGGCATATCTACCTGGAAGAAAAGAACTAAATCTTGGTAAAAGACATTTACCTTTTCTGAACTCAACCTTTAGTTTTTGTTCAACTGAGTTCCCCTGACAAAATGCATTTCAGCAAGATTTACTTCCAGAATTTCTTTATTTCTAATGCTTTTAGTAAAGAAGGCATTGAATGAATTTATTGCTCATCCCTCTGAAAGTGACCTGAGAATGTCAATGTACCTGTAGGATTTATTTTACTTCCTCTAAAGGACTGACAGTAATATCCAGCACCTTCTCCCCACTAAAAACATTCCACTTTGAGGCCAGGTGCAGTGGCTCATGCCTGTAAGCCCAGCAATTTGGGATGCCAAGGCGGGAGGATCGCTTGAGCTCAGGAGTTTGAGACCAGTCTGGGCAACATAGCGAGACCCCATCTCGATTAAAGAAAAAAAGTCCACTTTGAAACCTCTGGGCAGAGTACAGTGGTTCACACCTACAATCCCAACAATTTGGTAGGCTGAGGCAGGAGGATCGCTTGAGGTCAGGAGCTTGAGACCAGCCTGGACAACATAGTGAGACCTTGTCTCTACAAAAAAAAAAAAAAAAAAAAAAAATTTAATGAAACTTCTCACGTGACAATTTTAATCATGAGAACTATGTACATGCCACAGTCTGGAACTTGGGATCTCAAATGGTCATGGATTCCGTGTTCTCAGTCCCCATACAGAAGGGAGGAGGGCTGGCCTTTGGACTCCCCCAAATCTGGGTTTGAATCCCAGCTCCACCACTTTAAGTCTGGTTGCTCTGGGCCAGTTATTTAATGTTCTCTAAACATCAGTTTCGTCTGTGAGATGAGCTACCTTGCAGGACTTCATTCGGTCCTTCTACAAATATTTGTTCTACCGGAGCAGAGCGGGATAACAAGGCATCTGTCCTGTAAAGCAGTCCATTGGGCACCCAATGTGAAACAGAGCCTCAGCCCCACATAGGCTGCAATGCCACAGTGTGGTCCAGGGTCAGGGAATTCTGGGGAGCTCTGAGGGTGCCTACATTCCTGCTGTGCTCCTGGCACACATTGAGGAGAACACCCTCTGCTCTGAACTTACTGAGTGATGAGTCACCCTTGAGCACCTGAGGAAGTGGAGCAAGTAGACCACAGGCAGCCCGGACCTGCCCCTGGTTTCTACAATTGAGTCACAGCCTCCCTGGAAGACTTGAAAGAGAGATCAATTCGATCAAGGCTCCTGGGCTGGATCAAAGCCTAGGAAGTGGGGGAAAGGGAGGAGGAAGTTGGGCTTCTCCACGGTCCCAGCAAAGGCCTCAGCCTACAAATATTCTACAGATATTTGAAGAAGGACTGAATGAAGTCCCGCGAGGTAGCTTATCTCACGGATGTAACTGACATTTAGAGAACGTTAAGTAACTGGTCCAGAGCAACCAGACCTGCAGTGGTGGAGCTGGGATTCGAACCCAGATTTGGGGGAGTCCAAAGGCCAGCCCTCCTCCCTTCTGTATGGGGACTGAGAACAAGGAATCCAAGATTATGTGAGATCCCAAGTTCCAGACTGTGGCATGTACATAGTTCTCATGTTTAAAATTGTCATGGGGAAGCCGGGCGCTGTGGCTCATGGCTGTAATCCCAGCACTTTGGGAGGCAGAGATGAGCGGATCACTTGAAGTCAGGAGTTCAAGACCAGCCTGGCCAACATGGCGAGACCCCATCTCTACTAAAATATATAAAAATTAGCCAGGCGTGGTGGTGAGCACCTGTAATCTCAGCTACTCGAGAGGCTGAGATGAGAATCACTTGAACCTGGGAGGCGGAAGTGGCAGTGAGCTGAGATCGCACCATTGCACTCCAGCCTGGGTGACAGAGTGAGACTCCGTCTCAAAAAAAAAAATTGTCATGTGGGAAGTTTCATTTTTTAAAAAAATGTTTTCATAGAAACAAGGTCCTACTATGATGCTCAGGCTGGTCTCAAACTTGCGGCCTACAAAGGCCTCAGCTTAATCCCTCAGCAAGCTCTGCCATTGAGGCGATCCTACAGAATTGTCCCAAACTGGGGTGAGAGGGCTGGAACTTGATACCCCAGCATGGACCAGGCATCGGAAGCGGCCTCCCCTCGAGCCAGGGGTATGACCTTGGACCTGGGAGAAGGGCATTGATGATGCGCCTCTGTTGGAAGCTTCCTTTATCTCTATGCCCCTCCCTCTTCTCAGACCTTCCACCCCCCAAGATATATTTGAGAAGAAGAATCGAATTAGCCAGGAAAGCTTTAGGAAGAAATGACATTTAAACAGACCTGGAGACCAGGCACGGTGGCTCATGCCTGTAATCCCAGCACTTTGGGAGGCTGAGGCAAGTGGATCGCTTGAGCCCAGGAGTTTGAGACCAGCCTGGCCAACATGGTGAAACCGCATCTCTACTAAAAATACGAAAAATTAGCCAGGTGCAGTGGCGCACACCTGTAGTCCCAGCTACTCGGGAGGCTGAGGCAGGAGAATGGCGTGAACCTGGGAGGCGGGGCTTGCGGTGAGCCGAGATCGCACCACTGCACTCCAGCCTGGGCAACAGAGCGAGACTCCGTCTCAACAACAACAACAACGACAACAAAAAGGTAGACTGAGACCTGGAGAATGAGCAGAAATTAACCAGAACAGGAGGAAGTTTCCAGGCTGGGGGATGGGCACATGCAAAGGCCCAGTAGAGAGGGGGCTGGGGGAGAGAAAAGAAGAGAGGAGGGCGAGGGAGAAGAAAGAGGAGGAGGGGGAGGAGATAGAAGGGGAGGAGGTTGAGGAGGAGGAGGAGGAGGGCTGGGAGGAGGAGGGAGGAGGAGGAGGGCTGGGTGGAGGAAGGAGGAGGAGGAAGAAGATGAAAGAGGAGGAGGGGGATTGGGGAGCAGAAGAAGAGAAAGGAGGAGAAGGAAGAGAGAGAGTTTGGGGGAGAGAAGGAGGGCAGGGGGAGAACAGAGAAGTGTCTGCAGTGAAACTGAAACAACCGAAAACGGCTGAGCAACGTTGGGTGAGTGGAGCAGAACTGGGGTCAAGTTGCACTGAATCAGCCATTTACTCAGAAGCAACTTCAACCCTCCAAACCTCAGTTTCCATCTGTAAAACAGGCATGATCACATCTGTCTCTCAGCTGTCTTCAGGATGCCATGAAACGACACACACACAATAAGGGCACCATCAATGTGAGTTGCTCTTTTTTATTATTATTGGCTATAGCTGAAAAAAATAATGGTTAATCTGTTAATAATATACCTGTGGCCTAGAAAAAGTATGAAAAAGAACTCAAGAGTGGACAAATGTTTTCTTCAAGTGCCGGGTAAAATATTTTAAGTGAGTTCTGTTGCAGCTTCTCAATTCCTCTGTTGCCGTGTAAAAGCGCCCATAGACAATGCATTAAGAAACAGGCAGGCGGCCAGATGCGGTGGCTCACGCCTGTAATTAGTCCCAGCACTTTGGGAGGCTGAGGTGGGCAGAATGCTTGAATCTAGGAGTTCAAGACCAGTCTGAGCAACATGGCGAAACCCTATCTCTACAAAAAATACAAAAAATTAGCTGGGCATGGTGGCATGCACAAGTAGTCCCAGCTACTTGGGAGGATGAGATGGGAGGATTGCCTGAGCCAGGGGAGGTTGAAGCTGCAGTGACCCCTTATCATGCCACTGCACTCCAGCCTGGGTGAGAGTGAGAACCTGTCTCAAAAATAAAAAAAAAAAGTGGGGGGCATGGCTGTATTCTAATAAGATTACAGGCTGGGCATAGTGGCTCATGCCTGTAATCCCAGCATTTGGGAGGCTGAGGTGGGAGAATTTGTTTGAGACCAGGAGTTCAAGACTAGCCTGGGCAACATAGCGAGACTCTGCTTCTACAGAAAATAAAAGAAGTAGCCAGGTGTGATGACACACACCTGTAGTCCCAGCTACTCAGGAGGCTGAGGTGGGAGGATCCCTTAGACTGGGATGTTGAGGCTGCAGTGAGCTGTGACTGCACCACTGCAGCCCAACTTGGGCGAAAGAGTTAACCCCTGTCTGGAAAAAGAAAAAAAAAGAAAAACAAAAGATTTTACATTTCTACAAACATTTTATATTTCTACGGAAAAAAAAAGAGAGAGAAAAAAAATGTGCACCTCTCGCATGTCACACATGGATTACCACTCGCTCCCACTATTTGTTGGTCCAGCCACATTTCCAGAATTGTGTGGGTGCCTGAAGGGTCAAAAGGACTCCTATAGGCAGCCTATGGGGCATGGTGCTAGACGGGCCCTCAACAACGAGCAAGAGATACTCAAGACAGTGAAGAGGAGGGGCTATTGGGCTGTACTTGCCCACAGCTGGTTGTGCACAGTAATGCATGTACATAGTTAAAATTTAAAATTAGGCTGGGCATGGTGGCTCACACCTGTAATCCCAGCACTTTGGGAGGCCGAGACAGGAGGATCACTTGAGGTCAGGAGTTCAAAACCAGCCTGGCCAACATGGTGAAACCCTGTCTCTACTAAAAATACAAAAATTAGCCAGGCATGATGGTGTGCACCTGTAATCCCAGCTGCTCAGGAGGCTGAGGCACTAGAATTGCTTGAACCTGGGAGGCAGAGGTTGCAATGAGCCCAGATTGTGCCACTGCACTCCAGCCTGGGCAATAGAGCAAGTCTCAAATAAATTAATTAATTAATAAATTAAAATAAGTCTATGGACAAAAGTAAGGCTGGGTGTGGTGTTTTATGCCCGCAACCCCAGCCCTTTGGGAGTTCGAGGCAGGAGGATTGCTTGAGCCCAAGAATTTGAGATCAGCTTGAGCAACATGGTGAGACCCCATCTCTACAAAAAATAAAAATAGCTGGGCGTGGCGGCACGTGCCTGTGGTCCCAGCTACTCGGGAGGCTGAAGGATCAGTTGAGCCTGGAGGTCGAGGCTGTAGTGAGCTATGATGGTGCTATTGCATTCCAGCCTGGGCAACAGAGACTGTCTCAAAAAGAAAAAAAAAAGTAAGTCTCCATTGAACACTGACCCTCAATCACCAAGTCCTCACCAGAGGACATTTTTTATTTTTTTGAAACACAGTTTCACTATGTTGCCCAGACTGGAGTGCAGTGGTGTGATCACTACTCACTGCAACCTGGACCTCCCAGGCTCTGCAGGTCTTCTCACCTTAGCCTCTGGAGTAGCTGGGACTACATGTTCACTCCTACATGCCTGTCTAATTTTTGTAATTTTTTTTTTTGTAGAGATGGGGTTTCACCATGTTGCCCAGGCCGGTCTCAAACTTCTGGGTTCAAGCGTTCATCCCGCTTTGGCCTCATAAACTGTGGGGATTATAGGCATAAGCCACTGTGCCTGGCTACAAGTTCTTTTTTTGTGTGTGTGTGTGATGGACTTTAGCTCTTGTTGCCCAGGCTGGAGTGCAGTGAAACGATCTCGGCTCACTGCAACCTCTGCTGCCCGGGTTCAAGTGATTCTCCTGCCTCGGCCTCCTGGGTAGCTGGGATTACAGGCATGTGCCACCACACCTGGCTAATTTTCCTGGGTAGCTGGGATTATAGGCATGCTCCATCATGCCTGGCTAATTTTTATATTTTTAGTAGAGACGGGGTTTCACCATGTTGCTCAGGCTGATCTCAAACTCCTGACCTCAAATGATCCACGCTCCTCGGCCCCCCAAAGTGCTGGGATTACAGACGTGAGCCACCGCGCCCGGTCTACAAGTTTTTACTTCACTTGGGCAAACACCTAGTTTTGGGATTACTGGGCCAAGTGTACCTATGACTTAATAAGCAATTGCCAAACTGCTTTCCAAAGTGACTATACCACTTTGTCTTCCCACCAGCAGTACATGTGTGTTTGCCAACAGTATTGTCAGTAGTCTTTATTTTAGCCTTTCTGAAAGGTGTGCATAGTTTTTTCTACTATCAACAGTGAATGAATATTCTTATACTTATATCCTTTGTAAGTAGGTGTGATTATATCTGTAAGATACATTCTTAGAAGTAGATTTGATGAGTCAAAGGGTGTGAAAATCTGATTAGATATTGACAAACTGCCTTCTGGATGGTGGTGTTGATTGCCTACCTACCAATTATGTATGGCAGTGCCTGTTTCGACATATCCCCAGCAATTCAGTGTGTTACTCAATGTCAGTGCATGTTTTTAATGTATGTATAAAGGTATTTATTTTTTCAGAGATGGGGTCTTGCTCTGCTGCCCAGGCTGGAGTCCACTGGTGCAGTCATAGCTCACTACAGCCTTGAACTCCTGGACTCCAGCAATCTACCTGCCTCAGCCTCCTGAGCAGCTAGGAACACAGGCGTGTGCCACCATGCCCAGCTACTTTTTTTTTTTTTTTAAAGACATGGGTTCTTGATTTGTTGGTTTGGCTGGTCTCAAACTCCTGGCTTCAACTGATCCTGTCGCTTCAGCCTCTCAAAGTGCTGGGATTACAGGCATGAAGTGCTGTGCCTGGTCATTAGTACATGTTTTTTGTTTGTTTGTGAGACAGAGTCTTTCTCTGTCGCCCAGGTTGGAGTGCAGTGGCGCATTCTCAGCTCACTGAAACCTCTGCCTCCCAGGTTCAAGTGTTTCTCATGCCACAGCCTCCCAAGTAGCTGGGATTACAGGTGTGTGCCACCACACCCAAATAATTTTTTGTATTTTTAGTAGAGACAGGGTTTCACTATGTTGACCAAGCTGGTCTTGAACTCCTCCTGGCCTCAAGCAATCCGCCTGTCTCAGCCTCCCAAAGTGCTGGGATGACAGCCATGAGCCACCACACCTGGCCAGTATGTTTTTAAATACAATTTTACTTGAGACAATTGCATGTAAGTATCCATCTCATAGGGTTGTTAGTGAATACTTAATGTAAAGCTTTTACAGCAGTCGTTGCCATACAGAGAGTATAATGAATGTTAGCTACCGTATGATTACCACTGCCAATCAGTCAATCACATTATTATTTGCCTCTCTCTCTGAGTTCCTCATCAACATATTCAGGAGTTTTTTGGATATAAACTTTCTCAAACCGTGTTTTTGCTCTGCTCGCACATCAACACACCAATAATCAACACAGAATACTTCTGTGGACCCCAGAAATGTGTGGGGAAATCCCCCCACCAGCAAGCACACAATTTTTTTTTTTAGGTTTAGCCTCACTCTGTCACCCATAGCATGATCTCTGCTCACTGCAACCTCTGCTTCCCAGGTTCAAGCGATTCTCCTGGCTCAGCCTCTTGAGTAGCTGGGATTATAGGTGCATGCCACCACACCCAGCTATTTTTTGTATTTTTAGTGGAGACAAGGTTTCACCATGTCACCAGGCTAGTGTGGAACTCTTGACCTCAAGTGATCCACCCACCTTTGCCTCCCAAAATGCTGGGATTACAGACTTGAGCCATTGCGCCTGGCCAGCAAACAATCATTTCTGCAGCTGATGCCAGCTGGGTGTCCTTCAATTTAAGTCTGACATCTTCGACCTGAAAATAGTGTCATTTCCCACAGGGTGAGAGCTCAGTCCCCAAGACTGCCCTCCTTCAGACACCAGTCGCAAGTCTGTCTGGGCCTCTGAAACTTCTGATGGACCGCCTTCAAGTTGGAGCTTCCACAACCCCCATTTTGGGTTCCATTAATTTGCTGGAGTGGCTCGAAGAATTCAGGGAAACTTAATTTTGTCTATACAGATGAAGTGACACATAGGGCAAAGTATAGGGGAAGGGGTGTGGAGCTTCCATGCTTTCCCTGAATGCAACACCCTTCAAGAACCTCCATGTGTTCTGCTATCCAGAAGTTCTCCCAACCCAGTTCTCTTGGGTTTTTATGGGACACTTTATTACATAGGTGTGATTGAACACCGTATAGAAATGTGATTGGACAGGCCAGGCGTGGTGGCTCACGCCTGTATTCCCAGCACTTTGGGAGGCCAAGGTGGGCGGATCACCTGAGGTCGGGAGTTCAACACCAGCCTGACCAACATGGAGAAACCCCATCTCTACTAAAAATACAAAATTAGCTGGGTGTGGTTGTACATGCCTGTAATCCCAGCTACTTGGGAGGCTGAGGCAGGAGAATTGCTTGAGCCCAGGAGGCAGAGGTTGCGGTGAACCGAGATCGTGCCATTGCACTCCAACCTGGGCAACAAGAGTGGAACTCTGAAAAAAATTAGCCAGGCATGGTGGTGCACACCTGTAATCCCAGCTACTTGGGTGGTTGAGACGGGAGAATCGCTTGAACCCAGGAGGGAGAGGTTGCAGTGAACGGAGATTGTACCACTGCACTCCAGCCTGGGCGACAGAGCAAGACTCCGTTTAAAAAAAAAAAAAAAAGAAATCTGATTGGACAGAAAGTGCATGATCTAAACCCAGCAAAGGCTGTCTGCTCAGACTTTTCTTGGCCTCTCTGTGCAGCATTTCTTCCGTGAGGGTACCGGGCAGAACCCTTTCTGGAATGAGGGTCTTTTGACCCACAGTCAGATTAGAGTCCTGCTTGAGGCAGGTCAGAGGTGGACAGGAGAAGATCAGAGAGGGAGATTCTGTTTCCTGAGGGCTAAATGCCTCAACATTATAATGAGGAGAATGGGAGTTAGATGCCAGGCTCTCAACTGCCTCAGTCCCCGCCCTCCCTGCCGTCTCACTCAACTGGGCCTTCCGAGAGCGCTCGCTGATTGGTGGAGTCTCTGGTCGACATTCACCACCCACTCAACCGCAGAGCTCATAAACTGAGAGGGGCGGAAGTAGGCGGGGCGAGAGCTGTGCGCCTATTGGCTACAGACCACGCCGCAGGGTGAGTGGGGCGGAGCTGCGCGTGCAGAAACTCTATGGGGAGGACTAGCAAACAATCCGTTTAAACAAGTCTTGGAGGTGATGAGGATTCATGCTCAAGTTTGAGAACCGCAGGGTTAATAGGTGGTAACTACTAGCAGTTGGTACTTGAGGCTGCAGAGACAACGAAAAACTCAGCTGGCTAAAGTTAAGCACTAAGGTGCCAGCAGCACCCCACTGTCAGAATCCTACTGTTCTAAGGAATTAACTCATAGTTGTCTTTAAAACAACGAGGCCAGTGGGCGCAGTGGCTCATGCCTGTAATCCCAGTACTTTGGGAGGCTGAGGCGGGTGGATCATGAGGTCAGGAGATGGAGACCATCCTGGCCAACATAGTGAAACCCTGTCTCTACTAAAAATACAAAAATTAGCCAGTCGTGGTGTCGCACACCTGTAATCCCAGCTATTCGGGAGGCTGAGGCAGGAGAATTGCTTGAACCAGGGAGCCTGGAGATTGCAGTGAGCCGAGATCGTGCCACTGCACTCCAACCTGGCGACAGAGCGAGATTGTTTCAAAATAACAACAACGAAAAACCCAACACCTTTTCACTCCCTAAAGGGTTGTGGATTATCAAAGGTTTGTGTTTTTTTTTTTGGTTGGTTGGTTGGTTGGTTGTTTTAAACAGAGTCTCACTCTTTCGCCCAGGCTAGAGTGCAGTGGCACCATCTCAGCTCACTGCACCCTCCACCTCCCAGGTTCAAGTAATTCTTGTGCCTCAGCCTCCCAAGTTGCTGGGACTACAGGTGCGTGCCACCACACCCGGCTAATTTTTTGTATTTTTTTAGTAGAGAGGGGGATTTCACCTTGTTAGCCAGGATGGTCTCGATCTGCTGATCTCGTGATCCGCCCGCCTCAGCCTCCCAAAGTGCTGGGTTACAGGCATGAGCCACCATGCCCTGCCATCAAGGTTTTTACACAGTAACCCAACAGACTTTTTTTATGGAATGTAGTTGTTTTCTTTAATCATCTTTCTAGACCAGAGGTTGTTAGTGACAAGCAGAACCTGTGTGCAGTGGCAGACACTCTTGAAAATATATGAGAGACTGGGGCTTAAGTTCAGGTCTCAGTAAGCAACTATAATCCTATCCCCTGCCTTTTCCCCTCACTAAAGAATTATGTATTGGCCAGGCACGGTGGCTGACACCTGTAATCCCAACACTTTGGGAGGCTGAGGTGGGTGGATCACGAGGTCAGGAGATTGAGACCATCCTGGCCAACACAGTGAAACCCCGTCTCTACTAAAAATACAAAAAAGAATTAGTTGGGCGTGGTGGCACGTGCCTGTAGTCCCAACTACCCTGGAGGCTGAGGCAGGAGAATTGCTTGAACCTGGGAGGCAGAGGTTGCAGTGAGCTGAGATCGTGCCACTGCACTCCATCCTGGGTGAAAGAACGAGACTGTGTCTCAAAAAAATAAATAAATAAATAAAATAAAAAAGAATATGTATTAGACTACAGCCCCTGACAGTGATGATGATGTAGGAATAAACTTGAATTTGCTCAAATATATTAAGACTAAATCACTGCAACATGAGAACTATATGTTTTAGTATAAACATGGCTGGTGGTAGTGTAATTGTTTAATAATTTGTCACAATGTTTAGATTAAGAGCTGCTTGAGAGCTGTTTTTGTACCATTTATCTTTTCAACATTTCTTTTCAAAGTATGCCTAAGAATGACAAATTTACTCTGTAACTGAAGCCTTAATATTTTATATCGAACAGTTTTAAAGGACACCTTGGAAAAAAAGGGGGTATTAGGGCATTTAAAAGCAAGGATCCGAGCTGAAGTTTTCAATGCCCTAGATGATGACCGTGAACCCCGACCATCATTGTCTCATGAAAACCTTCTAATTAATGAATTAATTCGAGAGTATTTAGAATTCAACAAATATAAGTATACAGCATCTGTCCTCATAGCAGGTAAGTGGTTATTATTTATCACATAAAATCTGTTTCTCCCCTTTCCCCAATTCTCAGAAACTGTTTATCCTAGAAATCTAATTCCCTTACCAGATAGTGCCATCTGGGTGACTGGGACACAAAAATCACATGGGTTCTTTCTGTAGCTTAAACAGATTCTTACAAGAGAAAATACATAACTAAATAATGACTTAAACTAGGCATATACTTGGAAAAATCATCTATAATTCCTGTAACCGAGAATAAACAATTGTTGACGTTTTGTCCTGTTTGCCACCAGTTTTTTCCTGTGTATTAAGCTTTAAAAATATACGCTGATTAAGTATATTATTTGTTAAAAAATAGGCTGGGTAGGTGGCTCACACCTGTAATCTCAGTGCTTTGGGAGGCCGAGGCAAGATTACTTGAGCCCAGGAGTTCGCGACCAGCCTGGGCAACACAGGGAGACCCCATCTCTTGAAAAGAGTTTTTAAAATTAGCCATGCATGGTGGCACGTGTCTGTTGTCCTAGCTGAGGCTGAGCAGGGGTCGGGGAGGGGGTGATCATGTGAGCCCATTGCTCTGGGCTTTAGTGAGCCATGATCGCATCACTGCACTCCAGTCTGGGCAACAGAGAGAGACCCTGTCTCTTTTTTCTTTTTCCAGAGACAGAATCTCGCTCTGTTGCAAAGGCTGGACTGCAGTGGTGCGATCATGGCTTATTGCAACTTTCACCTCCTGGGCTCAAGCAGTCTTCCTGCGTCAGTCTCCCGAGTAGCTGGGACCACAGGTGCATGCCTCCATGCCCAGCTAAATTTTTTAATTATTTATAGAGATGAGCTCTCACTATGTTGCCCAGCCTGGTATTGAACTCCTGGGCTCAGGTGATCCACCTATCTCACACTCCCCAAATGCTGGGATTACAGGCATGAGCCACTGCACCCAACCCCTGTCTCTTTCTTTTTCTTTCTTTTTTTTTGAGACGGAGTCTCACTCTATTGTGATCTCAGCTCACTGCATCCTCCGCCTCCCGGGTTCAAGCAGTTCTCCTGCCTCAGCCTCCCGAGTACCTGGAACTACAGGTGTGTGCTACCAGGCCCGGAGAATTTTTGTATTTTTTAGTAGAGACGGGGTTTCACCATATTGGACAGGCTGGTCCAACTCCTGTCTCTTAAAAAAAAAAACCTGTCCCTGTCTATATATAGATATGTAGATATATGTCTATTTGTGTGTGTGTGTGTGTATCTATATAGATAGATAGATAGATAGATAGATAGATAGATAGATAGATAGAGATAAAACTTTGAAATATTACTACTATGTAGTGCTTAGGTACATTTACAAATGTATGTATCTAAAAGCATGGTATTTATAAAGGACTAGGCTGGTATATTAGGTTGTTTTTGGATTGCTATAAATAAACACCTGAGACTGGGTAATTTATGAAGAAAAGAGGTTTTTTTGTTTGTTTGTTTGTTTGTTTGTTTTGAGACAGAGTCTTGCTCTGTCACCCAGGCTGGAGTGTGGATTGATCTCGGCTCACTGCAACATCTACCTCCTGGGTTCAAGTGATTCTCCTGCCTCAGCCTCCCAAGTAGCTGGGACTACAGGCCATGCCCGGCTAATTTTTTGTATTTTTAGTAGAGACAGGGTTTCACCGTTAGCCAGGATGGTCTCAGTCTCCTGACCTCGTGATCCGCCCGCCTCGGCCTCCCAAAATGTTGGGATTACAGGCGTGAGCCACCGCACCCGGTTGAAGAAAAGAGGTTTACTTGGCTCACGGTTCTGCAGATTGTACAAGCATGGCACTGGCATCTGCTTAGCTTCTGGGAGGCCTCAGGGAGCTTTTGCTCACTGCGGCAAGCACGTTACATGGTGAAAGCAGGGGCCAAGGGTGGGGAAGGTTAGTGCCACACACTTATACATGACCAGTTCTCATGAGAACCCACTCACTGTGGTAAGGACAGCACCAGGCCATGAGGGATCCACCCCCACGACCCAAACAACTCCCGCCAGGTCCCACTTCCAACACTGGGGAGTGCATTGCAACATGAGATTTGGGCGGAGACAAATATCCAGACTCTAGCAGCGGGAAACTCCAAACTCATCCTAGTGATAGGAGGCAGAGAATGATATTGGGGGTTGGGGGTGGGGAGATAAAGATAAATTCCCTTTATCTGTTGAATTTTATTTCTTGAGAAATAAATTTGCTCTTCAAGTGTAACAGTTATTGAGTGGTGAGAATATTTTTAATATCTTCTGCTGACTTTTTAAATGTCTTCTTTCAAAAAAGTGAGGAGAGACTGGATGGATATAAATAAGTCAGAATCCTGGTTACCCCTGGACTTGGTGGGGTGGGGGATGCAGCTGGGGGTTGGTCTGAGGCACCTTGAATGTGTGTCATCGGATTCCCTCATTTCAGGTTCCATCTCTGCTTTGACTACTTCATGCCTCAGCAAAGAAGCGAGGCCAGGAAGTAGATTTTGCAAGAGAGAATGAATTCTTTGTGAAGTTAGAATTTTTCATTACAGATCCTTTATTTAATATTAAACATACGTCTGAACTACATAAAGACTCATGATTTTTATGGTTTAAGGATCTTTGATATCAGCATCTCTGCTTTCCTTTGTTTGTTATAGATGGCTGTATGATACCAGTTACACCCAGAAAAGAAGAAATTATGAAAATAGCGGGGACTTGGGCTTCACCAGAATGAAATATAGTGACAGTTAGTCAAGTTTTCATATTAAATGGTTTGGCTTTTTTAAAAAAACTGGGATATAATTTACATACAATAAAATTTACCTTTTAAACTGTACAGTTCTATACTTTAGTCAAATGCCTGCAGTTGTGTAATGACTACCAGATCACAATCAAGATATCACCAGCCTTTTTGGCACCAGGGACTGGTTTCGTGGAAGACAATTTTTCCATGGACCTGGGAGGATGGTTCGGGATGATTCAAGCATACTCCATTTATTGTGCATTTTATTTCTATGATTATGTTGTAATATATAATGAAATAATTATAACTCACCATAATGTAGAATCAGTGGGAGCCCTAAGCCTGTTTTCCTGCAACTAGATGGTCCCATCTGGGGGTGATGGGAGGCAGTGAGAGATCATCAGGCCTTAGATTCTCATAAGGAGTGCACAGCCCAGATCCCTCGCATGCGCAGTTCACAATAGGGTTCACACTTCTATGAGAATCTAATTCTGCCAACAGGAGGCAGAGCTCAGGCAGTGATGCTAGTGATGGGCAGCAGCTGTAAACACAGATCAAGCTTCCCTCACTTGCTTGCCCACTCCTCACCTCCTGCTGTGTGGCCCAGTTTCTAATCTGTGGCCCGGGGGTTGGGGACCCCTGCTGTAGATGGAACCGTACATGATGTAGCCTTTTGAGTCTGCCTTTTTTCACTTAGTGTAATACGTTCAAGATTCAGCCATGTTTGTTTTTCCTTTGAACACTGTTCTATTGTGTGGCTGTGCTAGTTTGCTCATCTATGACCAGTTGATGGGCACTGAGTTGTTTCTAGTTTTAGCAGTTAGGAATCAAGCTGCCATAAACATTTACATACAGGTTTTTGTGAGAACATAAGTTTTCATTAATCTTGGGTAGAAAGCTAAGAGTGAGATTGCTGGGTTGTGTGGTTAAGTGCACGCTCACCTTTATAAGAAAACTGCTCAACTGTTTTCCAAAGTGCCTGTACCATTGTGCTTTCCCACCAGCAAAGTGTGAAAGTTCCAGCTGCCCCACACTTCAGGTTAACTTTAATTTTTATTTATAAGTATTGTCACCAAGTGGATATTCTTTTCAAAAATAAGTTATTGATAAACAGACTTCCAAAATTTAGTATTATAATTTGGATATAGAAATGGTATTTTTCCAACCAAACACTGGGGAATTTAAAAAGTGAATTTATGTTAAACTGTATTAAGACATGCATTTAACAAAAGAGATATTTTGAAAGTCATCAAATCACAGGCAATTTGATCTGTCTTGGTGTGTGTTGTCATCATTCTTCCAAAATCTAAAAAGTGTATGTCTGGTAAATGTGATTCTTTTCAAAATCTTATTTGCTTTTTAGTTTAATAGACTCAGTGTTCTCATGAATTTATTTCTCCCAGAATCTGGTCAACCTGTAGTTCCATTGGACAGACAGTTTCTCATCCATGAACTAAATGCATTTGAAGAATCAAAGGATAATACAATGTAAGAATTTTTTTTAAAGAAGTTTCCACATATTGTATTGAGTCATAATTGCACCATGGTGGTTTTACTTCATTTTAATTCAAGTATTTATTCAGATCTAGTGTGTGTCAAGCATTGTCCTAAATCCAGGGTGTGCAGCAGTGAATAAGTCAGATGAGATCTGTGTTTGCTGAAGCTAAAATTACATGGCTTCAGAGTGACAAAGCATCTTCTTTCTGGAGTTAGCTCCTTTTGACTTCTTGATCCTTTGTCCTTCTAAGGCTTTGTTTGTTTGTTTTTAAATTCATAATTTCAACTTTTATTTGTATTTTCAAATTATTTTTGTAGAGGCAAGGCCTTGCTTTGTTGCCCAGGCTGGTCTCGAACTCTTGACCTCAAGTGATCTTCCTGCCTTGGCCTCCCAAAGTGCTAGGGTTGCAGGCGTGAGCCCCCCATGCCTGGCCTCTGAGACTTTGCCTTGTCAGTTGTTTTCTTCATATTTAACTCTTCCTTCACTC
Organism: Pan paniscus; assembly: GCF_029289425.2. Taxonomy (NCBI): domain Eukaryota; kingdom Metazoa; phylum Chordata; class Mammalia; order Primates; family Hominidae; genus Pan; species Pan paniscus. The sequence goes on along the minus strand of NC_073267.2, from coordinate 35,992,770 downwards.
CAACTTAGGAATGTACTCAGATCTCTCCTCTCCTAAAAAAAAACAAAAACAAAAACAAAAACTATGAACTTCCAACCCCAAGCTTCTGCTTGAATACCTTTTTCTACCAAGATTACTGAATCAGCCCACTGCTTTCGTTACTATTACTCTGTCCTTTGCCCTCTGTGTACCTCCTCTCACCAACTATGCTCTTGAAAAGGAGGATGACCACTTTCTAGTTTTCTTAGTTTTTTTCTATTTCAGTGTTTCTTAAACTTTTTCTGGAGAGTCCCTGTATAGCCAAAAAAAAAAAAAAAAAAAAGTACATAGGAGACCTGAGAACATAGCTTAAAGCAGCCTTTTTTTAAATCTAGAACTTTCTTTGAAGCCTTACGTTTTCTCATCTTAAAAGTTCTTAAGGCCAAGTGAGGTATCTCGTGCCTGTAATGCCAGCACTTTGGAAGGCTGAAGTGGATGGATCACTTGAGCTCAGGAGTTCAAGACCAGCCTGGACAACATGGGGAAACCCCATCTCTAGCCAGACGCGGTGGTTCATGCCTGTAGTCCCAGCACTTCAGAGGCTGAGGCAAGCGGATCACCTGAGGTCAGGAGTTTGAGACCAGCCTGGTCAACATGGCGAAACTCCATCTCTACTAAAAATAACAAAAAGATTAGCAAGGCATGGTGGCGTGTGCCTGTAGTCCCAGCTGCTAGGGAGGCTCAGGCATGAGAATCGCTTTAACCTGGGCAGCAGAGGTTGCAGTGAGCCAAGATCACACCACTGCACTCTAGCCTAGGTGACAGAATCAGACCCTGTCTCAAAAAAAAAAAAAAAGTTCTGAAAGTTGTTTGCTTTACTATATAAATGTTTTAAATGACATTCCAGTTAAATCTAACTCTCCCACAAATCCTTGTGTAAAATTAATGTTCCAGGATCATATACTACCTTTGTCATTGTGTGTATAGTGAAGTCCCTATTGCTTAGCGTAGCACTTTACACCTCTTTCTACCCGTCTGTTGTTGTATCTGCTCACACCTGATTTCTGATTGTGTCTGGAAGACACTTTGCAACTTTATGCTGCTTTGCCTTGTAAACCATTCCCTTATCCTAGAAACCCTACATCACCTTTCTCCCTCTTAACTTCTATTGGAGCATCTTAACTTCTATTGGAGCATCTTTCCTTTCTTTTGGCCCTGTTCAGATAGTAACTCCTTTATGGCATTTTCCTCTTTCTCTTCCTCTCATCTTCCCGTGTTTCTTTTTTTTTCTTTTTTCCTTTTTGTGAGATAGGGTCTCGCTCTGTCGCCCATGCTGGAGTGCAGTGGCCCCATCTCAGCTCACCGCAATCTCCTCCTGGGTTCAACCGATTCTGCCTCAGCCTCCTGAGTAGCTGGGATTACAGGTGTGCACCACCATGCCCAGCTAATTTTTTTTCATATTTTTTTGTAGAGATGGGGTTTCACCATGTTGGCCAGGCCGGTCTCGAACTCCTGGCCTCAAGTGATCTGCCCACCTCCACCTCCCAAAGTGCTGTGAGGTTTTTTTGTTTGTTTTTTCAAGGCAGGGTTTCACTCTGTTGCCCAGGTCTCTAGAGTGCAGCGGCTTGATCATGGCTCACTGCAGCCTCGAACTCCTGGGCTCAAGCGATTCTCCCACCTCAGCCTCCCATGTAGCTGGAATTACAGGCATACGCTGGCATGCACCATCATGCCTGGCCAATTTTTGTATTTTTTTTACCATGTTAGCCAGGCTGGTCTCCAATTCCTCAGCTCAAGTTATCCACCTACCTTGGCCTTCCAAAGTGTTGGGATTACAGGCATGAGCCACTGCACCTGGTAACAAGTGTTTTGAAAAGTATAAAAATTGTATAATTGAGAACAGTGGGAAAAAAAATTGGGGGAATCTAAGCGTGACTTAGGATGAGCAGTGAGTTATTACATCATTTAATACAAGACATCATTTTACATTTAGCAGTTGATGGAAATAAGCAATGACTATACTCCTACTGGCTTCTTGGTAGCTTTTGAGATACCTACTTCAGATGAAAGTATTAAGAAGTTTGTGCTCACTTTAACAGCACATAAACTAAAATTGGAGCGGTACAGAGATTAGCATGGCACCGGCAAAGGGATGACACGCAAATTCGTGAAATGTTTCATATTTTTTTAAAAAAGAAGGCCGGGTGCATTGGCTCACACCTGTAATCTCAGCACTTTGGGAGGCCGAGGCGGGCGGATCACGAGGTCAGGAAATGGAGACCATCCTGGCTAACACGGTGAAACCCCGTCTCTGCTAAACATACAAAAAATTAGCCGGGCAAGGTGGCGGATGCCTGTAGTCCCAGCTACTTGGGAGGCCGAGGCAGGAGAATGGGCATCAAACGGGGAGGTGGAGCTTGCAGTGAGCCGAGATCGTGCCACTGCACTCAGCCTGGGCGACAGAAGCGAGACTCCGTTTCAAAAAAAAAAAGAAGTAAGTTTGAGAGAGGATGAGGAAGCAAAAAAAAAAAAAAAGGTGCTAAAACGGCTTTATTTTTTAAAAGTTAGGTAACTTCTTTAAGCCCTTGTTTCTCACACTTCAGTGATTGGCATTCACAGAGTTTGCCATAGTCACATATTACTCATATTATTTACTTACAGATCTGCAGTGCTGCATCTGAAACCACTGAGGCCAGATACATGTTTGAAAATCCAAATGCTTTCGGGTTTTAAAATGACATGCCTGTAGTCCTAGCTACTTAGGAGGGTGAGGCAAGAAGATTACTTAAATCCAGGAGATTGAGGCTGCAGTGAGCCATGATCTTGCTGCTGCACTCCAGTGTGGGCCACACAGCGAGAGTTCTTTTTTTTTTTTTTTTTTGAGACAGAGTCTCGCTCTGTCGTCCAGGCTGGAGTGCAGTGGCGTGATCTCGGCTCACGGCAAGTGCCGCCTCCCAGGTTCAAGCGATTCTCCTGCCTCAGCCTCCCAAGTAGCTGGGACTATAGACGCATGCCACCACGCCTGGCTAATTTTTTGTATTTTTAGTAGAGACAGGGTTTCACCGTGTTAGCCAGGATGGTCTCGATCTCCTGACCTCATGATCCTCCTGCCTCGGCCTCCCAAAGTGCTAGGATTACAGGTGTGAGCCATCAGCCCGAGACTTCAATTCTTTAAAAAAAAAAAAAAAAAAGTAATATGGTACATCTACCAAATACTACATGTATGTGCCAGGGAGTCCTAAAGTAGTATTCCACAATCACATTAATATTTTCTTTCTCTTTTTTTTTTTGAGTGCAATGACATGATCTCAGCTCACTGCAACCTCTGCCTCTTGGGTTCAAGTGACTCTTCTGCCTCAGCCTCCTGAGTAGCTGGGATTACAGGAGCATGCCACCACACCCGGCTAATTTTGTATTTTTAGTAGATATGGGGTTTCTCCATGTTGGTCAGGCTGGTCTTGAACTCCCGACCTCAGGTGATCCTCCTGCCTTGGCCTCCCAAAGTGCTGGGATTACAGGCTTGAGCCACCACACCCAGCACATTAATGTTTTCACACAAAGTAAGATAAAGTCTGTAATAGCCTTGTTAGGTCAACCCTTGCCATCTGATGATTTTTTGCCAGATATATGAAGAGAATCCAGTTTTCAGAATTTTGCATTTCAGAATTACAGGCAAGTTATTGTGAGGCCGCACTTTTCTTTATCTTTTTGAAACTTATTTTAAAAGATAAACCTTAATCCATGAATTTGCAAGTTGCCTCTCCCTTCTGCACTCAAGCGATCCTCTCACCTCAGCCTCCCAAGTAGCTGGGACCACAGGTGCATATTACCTTCTGTGGCTAATTTAAAATAAAATTGCTGTAGAGCTAGGGGACTCGCTATGTTGTTCAGGCTGTCTCAAACTCCTGTTTGAGGCCAGGCTGGCCCCCCAAAGTCCTGGGATTACAGGCCTGAGCCCCCATGTCCAACCCAAAATTTTAATCACAAGTAAATTTTTTTGAATATTTATTTAAAAAATAAAACTTTTAACATTTAAAAATCATCTTGAACCAGTTAACACTTTGGAGAAGATTAAAGTAAACAAAGAGACCTGTTTTATATTACTAGGTGACGCTTTCATAAGAGTTGCGGCATCTTATTAAATAAAAAAACTTACTTTCCTGGTTTCCCTGTGGCATGGAAAAATTAGTGTGATATTATTCCAGAATTTGGTAGCTTAAAACAACAACATAGATTATTTGTGGAATATTCAGGGATTTGGGATTGGCTTAGTCACGTAAGTCTAGCTCAGGCTCCCCCTTGAGGTTGGAGTCAAGATGCCAGCCAGGGTTGTAGTCGGAAGCCTTGAATGTGGCTGAACTATCTGCTTCCAAACTCATAATGATATTGACAGGCGGCCTCAATTCCTTAGTGCATGTAATTTTCCAGGGCTGCTGAAGTGTCCTGAGGCATCTGACTTCTCCCAAAGGCAGCAATCCAAGAGAGAAAGCAAGGAGGAAGCTGCAGGGCCATTACCACGTGGCCTCTGAAGTCAGCTTTGTGCCAGTTAGAAGTGAGTTCAGCTCACACTCAGAGGGCAATGAGATTCCATCTTTGGAAGGGAGTGTCGTACTGTAAACCATTATACCAGCTAGTAAATAGATACATATCTCAAAAAATAAATCCTCCCCACAAATATATACACCTACTATGTACCCACAAAAATTAAAAATAAAGATTAAATCCTTTTAATTGTGTTTTCAAACTTGAGATTGGAAACAAAGGAAAACATTTCCATTGTACCACTCTTGATTGTCAGCAGAGCAGCTTTCCTTGATGCAGGAGTACTAATATAAATTCCCAGGCAGCACACTGTAAGGAAAACAATATGGGATTTGGGGTTCAAGTGTAAACTTTGTTTACTATCTGGGGGAATCTCTAGCAAATCTCCTGGCTGTGGTTTTCTCCTTTATAAATTGCGGTTGATGATCTTGACATTACACGATGAGGATTAGATGAGAAGAGGTATATGTTCTGTAAACTATAAAGAAGATTTTAAAATATTAGGTAATATAAATATTAATCTAAATAAATGTTAGCTACCCAGGAGCTAACATTTATATACCATTTCATATGTGCCAGGCACAGTAAAAAACACTTGACATTTATTAACTCATTTAGTGCATAACAGCCCTATAAGGGAGGGACGGTGCTTATCCTAATTTATAAAGGAAGAAACATTTATGAGGCTGGAGAGGTTAAGAATCTTACACAGAGTCCCACAGCTAGCAAATGGCAAAGCCAGGATTTGAACTCAGGTCACCTGGCTCTCAGGACCTAAGACTTTTTCAGGGCAAGGACTTATTAATCAAGAGGTGTTTATTGAATACCTGTTGTGTATTAGATGGGGTTAGGTATTGGGAAATACTCTACTGGACTTTGGAGTTTAAAAGATAGATTCCTGTGGATTGATAGAAATGATATTTCAGTGTAGATGAGGTTTAAGTTGTTAACATGTTTTCTCTGGGTTTTAAAATTGTCGTGAAATTAAGTGGTACTCTTAAATTTAAAAGTATGAACAATTTGCATTTTGGATAATCATGCAGCTTTTTAAAGTCTAGTGAATCACTTGGTCTTTTTGATGTCAGAGGTTACCTTTTAAAGAATAAATGTTTTAAGCTTTTCCCGTTTATGCAGATTTATTAGCTTTTGGTTTTGTTTTGTTTTCTTCCTGCTATAGACCTCTTTTATATGGGATTTTAGCCCATTTCTTGCGTGGAACTAAGGATGGCATCCAGAATGCATTTCTGAAAGGGCCTTCACTTCAGCCTTCAGACCCAAGTCTTGGCAGACAACCTAGTAGAAGAAAGCCAATGGGTATGAGTTTTCCAAGATTCATCATTTAGCTGTCAGCAAATATGTTTTCTTCCTATATATTTTTCTTTTGGAGTCTTTACTGAGCTTTTGAGTCATAGTTTAATTCTGCTTATATCTAATATGGCTAGCCTATGTTACTCCAAGAAACAGAATGCTTTTTGTAAAGAATCTTGGACAGGGAAGGGTGGGAGGCATAACTGGGCAGAATTCTTAGATGTCATTTCTTTATAGAAGTATTTAAAACTCTGGGCCAGGCACAGTGGCTCATGCCTGTAATTCCAGCAGTTTGGGAGGCCGAGGCAGGTGGATCGCTTGAGGCCAGGAGTTTGAGACTAGCCTAAGTGACATGGTGAAACCCCATCTCTATTTTTTTTAATTAAAAAATTATATTAATTAAATTTTAAAAAAATAAAAAAATACTGAAAACTCCAATTTTCATGTAAATTGTAAGTATTTGGAGCAGCTTAGATCCTTGGTATACTGAATAAATAGCTTTTTATCAAGTGATTATTTTTTTTCCTCTCCATGACTGCAAAATAAAAGGTAAGATTGCTAAATACAGATAGAGAAGTCATTTGCATTTTTAGGATACTGTTTATGTTACAGTGGAAGTTACCTACAAGTTACAGATTGTTAGGAGAATCGCCCACATTTCTTTCAGATTGCCTGTTTTTTAAATGAGCTTTTGGTAGCTTTTAAATTTTTATGTATTTTTTTGAGACATAAAAATACATAAATTTTTATGTATTTTTTCTAGTCACTCTGTCGCCTGACTAGAGTGCAGTGGTGCTATTATAGCTCACCGTAACCTTGAACTGCCGGGCTCAAGCAATCCTCTCACCTTCTTGCCTCAGCTTCCCAAGTAGCTAGGACTTCAGGCACCACACCCAGCTAATTTTTTAATTTTTGTGGACATGGAAGTCTCAACCGTGTTCAGTAGGCTGGTCTTGAACTCGGTCTTAAGTGATTTCCCACCTCGGCCTCTCAGAGTGTGGGGGTTACAGGCACGAGCCTGTACCTGGCCCTGACTTATTTTGATTATCCCAGCAATGGGATCCCATTTTCACCATTTGAATTGAGTGGGTTATAGCTCAGTGTTTGCAGTTGTGGTAGAGAGCTGATCAATTTTTTTTTTTTTTTTTTTGAGACAGAGTCTCGCTCTGTCGCCCAGGCTAGAGTGTAGTGGTGTGATCTCGTCTCACTGTAAGCTCTGCCTCCTGGGTTCATGCCATTCCCCTGCCTCAGCCTCCCAAGTAGCTGGGACTACAGGGGCCCATCACCACACTCGGCTAATTTTTTGTATCTTTAGTGGAGACAGGGTTTCCCTGTGTTAGCCAGGATAGTCTTGATCTCCTGACCTCATGATCCACCCACCTTGGCCTCCCAAAGTGCTGGGATTACAGGCTTGAGCCACCGCGCCCAGCCAAGAGCTGGTCAATTTTTAAGGACAGTTAAAGGTGGGGTTTAGGCTGCCAATTATCAGAACAAATGTAAATCTTGAATGTTGACACGAACTTTTAGGAAACGCCTAAAATGTGGATTGCCTTTGTAGTTTCCTAAACTGCTATGACCAGTAGTGACCATGTTAGATGCTTGGTGTCTCTTGAGGTCTGAAAGTAAACAGTGAATCAGGATAACCTATTTTGGAGGTGGTTTCTGACTGCACTAGGAGATATCTTTCTATATATGTTAGAATGCTGAACTGGATGGAATGTTGGAAAATAAGTCATTCCCACCTACTTATTTCATAGTTGAGAAAACTTTAAGAAGGTTCCAATACTAAGAGGTTAAGTAACTCATCTAAGGCCTGTAGCAGATAATTAGTAGCAGAATCAGCACATTTGATTGCTGTTCCCGTATACCTTTCCACATATAGATTATGGAGAAGTTTTCCAAATTCTCTTTTTAGGGATTGGTAAGGAACTGACATTACTGCCTACTAATTGGCAAGTACTTAACGAGCAAAATAAAACATTAATAGTGCAAGTACATGAGTAAATCTCTAAATTTTTTAAATAGTAAAAAGTTCCCTTTAACTTTCCTTTCTTCCTTCTTGCCTCTCCCTAACTCCTCAATTCTTCTCCCTTTTTATAGAAGGTGTCCCTGTTAGCAGTTTGCAGGGTATTCTTTGGGACTCATTTCTATTTTATTTTATTTATTTTATTTTATTTTATTATTATTATTTAAATTTTAGATGGACTGTCACTCTGTCACCCAGGCTGGAGTGCAATGGCACAATCTCACCTCACTGCAACCTCCGCCTCCCAGGTTCAAGTGATTCTCCTGCCTCCCAAGTAGCTGGGGCTGCAGGCATGTGCTACCACACCCGCCTAATTTTTGTATTTTTAGTAGAGATGAGGTTTCACTGTGTTGGCCAGGCTGGTCTCCAACTCATGACCTCAGGCAATCCACCCCCCTTGGCCTCCCAAAGTGCTGGGATTACAGGCATGAGCCACTGCATCTGGCCATGCCCAGCCCCTTCGGGACTCATTTCTGTGTATTTAAATATATATACATTGTTATGGTGCACGTTATCCTGCAATTTGCTTTTTTTCACTTGTTGATACGTGTAGATCTCGTTTTTAACTTTGTTTCATATTCCAGAGTATTATTACAATCATCCTTTTTTTAATTTTAGAGATGAGGTCTTACTCTGTCATCCAGGTTGGAGTGCAGTGGCACAATCATAGCTCACTGTAGCCTCAAACTCCTGGGGTCAGTCTTTCCACATCAGCATCCCAAGTAGCCGGGACTATAGGGGTGCACCACTGCACCTCGCTTATTTTTTAATTTTTTGCAGTCAGGGTCTTGTCCTGTTGCCCAGGCTAGTCTCCCATCTTATAATCACTCTTATTTAGTTTTAAATATTTTGCTTTTACGGTATTGTGATGTAACATTGTATCTTTGTCCACACATTACAGTATTGTGATGTAACATTGTATCTTTGTCTACACGTTTCTCTTGTGTGGATGCCTAAAGTAGAGTTGTTGGTTCACAGGATATGCATATTTAAAAATGTAGTAGATATTGTCTAATTCCCCTCCAAAAAGGCTTTATCAGTCTATACACTTACCAAGAATATATGACAATATGGGTTTCTGAGTTCAGTTGTCACCAGTGGATATTGTACACCTTAACACTTCTTAACACAGCAACCCCAAGTCATTGATACTATCAGTCCCATAAAGAAAAATAACCGCTTGAGAAATAACTTTCTGGTTTGTAAGTTTCATAATCAGCCTTGTTAATACTCACGGCTCATGACTAGTAAGAAAGTTATAAGGAACACTATTTCCTAACCAATTTCTGTTCTTCTGAGATGAAAGCGGTAGATTACGCATACACCATAGAGAGAAAGGTATTTATGGAGGGAGGGAGGGAAAGAGACACCTAGACACACGACCTGTACACCACTAAAGTGCCAGGAACATCAGAATCGAGTTCAAGTCAGTAAAGCCACCTTGGGTGCCTGTTCTGTGGAAAGCTCTGCAGACAGCTCAGAAATGAGGATGACTGCTGAATGAATCGGGGAAGAACAGTGATTTTGCAAATTATTTTCTTGGTCATCAAAAATTTTATTGACACAACCTCTTTGTGTAGTGCCTTGAAAGTTGTCAGCCAGAATTGCATCATGTTTCAGTAACACACTTAAGCTTTCCATTTACTTCCTCAACTCTAGCTCACTGTCTCCGTAACTCTTATTTGACAGCATTGAAAAGGTTATGAAGATACTAAAATCCTTATTCTCTACATCACAGCACCTTGTCTCCACAGAAGCTCATTCAACAGAAATATCAAACCCTGAAACTAAATTGGCTTTTACTTGAAAATAAGTTCAGGCCAGGCCATGGCAGCTCACCCCTGTAATCCCAGCACCTTGGGAGGCCTAGGTGGGCAGATCACCTGAGGTCAGGAGTTCGAGACCAGCCTAGCCAACATGGTGAAACCCTGTCTCTACTGAAAATACAAAAATTAGCTGGGCGTGGTGGTGTACACCTGTAGTCCCAGCTACTCGGGAGGCCGAGGCAGGAAAATCGCTTGAACCCAGGAGGTGGAGGTTGCAGTGAGCCGAGATTGCGCCACTACACTCCAGCCTGGGCGACAGAGCGAGACTCTGTCTCAAAAAAAAAAAAAAAAAAAGGAAAGAAAGAAGTAAGTCCAAAGCATGCCAAGATGAAAAAGTGCTTCTCTCATCCAAGTTTTCAGTGCTGAAAAAAAATGAAGAGGGTTTATGTAGGCACACCCACCTTTGAAATGACAGCCAGTGCATTTGTACTGCTGCTGTTAGTGCTTGTAATCTTGAAGGCAAAGTAGTTTTTGCTATTCAACTTTATATATACATACACACACACACATTTTTTTCTTTTTTTTTTTTTTTTAAGAGATGGGGTCTCACTCTGTCTCCCAGGCTGGAGTGCAGTGACACAATCATGGCTCTCTGCAGCCTTGACCTCACAGGCCCAGGTGATCCTCCCACCTCAGCCTCCCAAGTAGCTGGGACTACATTCCTGGCGAAGATTTTTATTGTAAATGAAAGACCAGATTTTTATAATAGGGACAGTCATCAGCTTAACTTTATTGCACATCTATCAAGCATACTAGACTTCATTTTTTATAACACTTTTCTAGAAGACCTAAAATTGTTGCCTTCTGAGGAAATTGTTAATTTTTTTCTGTCCAGCAAAGTTACCTAAAATAAAGGGAGAGAGATTTCCATCTGTTTGCCAGACCCTTAAAGTAGTATTGGCACTGAGAATAAGCAGCTGAGAACTAATAAAGCGTGTGTATAATCACATTGTAGAATTAGAAAACCCAGTGATAAAATTGCATTTTCTAGCAGCTTATCTAAATTTATGTATATATTTTTTTCCTATTATCAAAATTGTTGCAAGAAAGATGTTTTGTCAGTTGTAGAAAGTGTTTGGGGTTCATATATTCTCAAGAATCTAGTTTTTGCATTACATTTTTGTTGCATTAGGATATTAAGTCTCTAGGTTCTTTTTTTTTCTTCTCGAGACAAGAGTCTTGCTCTGTCGCCCAGGCTGGAGTGCAGTGGCACGATCTCGGCTCACTGCAACCTCCACTTCTGAGTTCAAGCGATTCTCCTGCCCTCAGCCTCCCAAGTAGCTGGGATTGTAGGTGCCCGCCACCACGCCTGGCTAATTTTTATATTTTTAGTAGAGACAGGGTCTCTATCTCCTGACCTCAGGTGATCCTATTTGAAGTGGTTTTCATTGTGTTGTAATTGAAGAGCTTTGGCAACCCTCAAAATGCTGATTGAACACCTTGTCCTTTGTTGCAAATTTCATTCCTTACATGTAAGAGAGAGGTTTGTAACTACTTATGCATGGGTTTACTGCAGGTTGTACTCTACTCAAAAAAAAAAGTCAAGAAACTCTTTTGAATAATTAGAGTCCCTAATGCCAGACATTTCTGATTTCTTTCTTTCTTTTTTTTTTTTTTTTTTTTGAGACCGAGTTTCACTCTTGTTGCCCAGGCTGGAGTGAAATGGCACGATCTTGGCTCACTGCAACTTCTGCCTCCCGGGTTCAAGCAATTCTCCTGCCTCAGCCTCCCGAGTAGCTGGGATTACAGGCGCCTGCCACCACGCCCGGCTAATTTTTGTATTTTGAGGAGACACGGGGTTTCACCATGTTGGCCAGACTAGTCTATAACTCTTGACCTCAGGTGATCCACCCACCTCGGCCTCCCAAAGTACTGGGATTACAGGCGTGAGCCACAACACTTGGCCTCTGATTTCTTCAACAGTGTTTAAAAAATAATGGGTTTTTTTCATTGTCCTAAACCATCTAAAGTACTCATAGAATATTAAATATGTAACATCCTAAGATATTTGTAGCTATGTCTACCTATCTGTGTGTTTTGACTTGGGATAAGTATTAACATTGGTTTCTGTGCATTTCAGATGACCACCTAAGAAAGGAGGAGCAGAAAAGTACTAACATTGAAGATCTTCATGTTTCTCAGGCAGTCAACAGATAATGCTTTGTTTGGGGTATCTTTCGTCTTAAAATTGTATTATTAATTAAATAACTTATTTATTGTCCCAATGTTACCAAAATGCACCACTAATGTTTGTAGAAATTTGAGTTTCTACAAAACACCCCTCATGTTTAACTACATTGGTGAATAAAAGCTAACTCTTGTCATCTAGCTTATTGGATTTGACTTGGAAAAAAAAAGTATTGTTTTTACAAAGTATTTTTTGTTTTTTTGAGATGGAGTCTCGCTCTGTCACCCAGACTGGAGTGCAGTGGCACGATCTCGGCTCACTGCAATCTCCGCCTCCCGGATTCAAGTGATTCTCCTGCCTCAGCCTCCCAAGTAGCTGGGAAAACAGGCCTGTGCCACCACACCGGAGTAGTTTTTGTATTTTTAGTAGAGATGGGGTTTCACCATGCTGGCCAGGCTGGTCTTGAACTCCTGACCTCAGGTGATCTGTGTGCCCCAGCCTCCCAAAGCGCTGGGATTACAGGTGTGAGCCACTGAGCCCAGCCATTTAGGAAGTATTATAAAGGCCCTTAAAGTTTGTAAGGAAATGAAAGGGCTTTGTATTACCTTTTCAATAGGCAACAATGTACTTTTTCTTTCCTTAGACTTTGGCTTACTGGAAGATTTAATTAAAAGGTAGAGGAGAAGTAAATTTGCTGTAATAATTTTGCTGTAAATAAAACAAAGAGTTTATTTTATTAGATAAAGAATGTGAAGTAAGCATGAAGAGACAGGCTTTGGAAGAAATACCAGAAAGGGATTTTTCAAAGATGGCATTGTTTAATCTCCGTGTGGCCCTCGGTTGTGCAATCACAGATGAGCCAGAAGAGGGCCAGCCCCCTACTTGTTTGGGCTCCGAAACTCTTATCAAACATCAATTTTTATTCTTGGGATAGAAAAATAGTATGTGCTATCTCTAATACGCTACTTCGATATTTATTAAAGAAGTATTTTTAATGTAGTGTCCACAGGCTCATTTCATTGAAAACAACTGACTATGATGATAGATAGCTCCTGATTGGCAAAAGTTCGATGGTATATTCAGAATTAAATTTTGCCTGCGCACCTAAACACTGACAACATTCAGCTTAAAGGTTTTCCATGGAGAAGAGTGGTAAGAGCTGTAGTTAGCAAAATTGGCATCCTCTTTAGGGTGTCAATTCTGTGCTGCTTTGCAAATTGTTGAAACTTTTGATTTTCTATTCGGCAATGCTAGTCAGTGTTCACTTCTTACAGATTAGCCAAGAATTTTTATCTAAATGCAGAAACTTATTAATGAAATCCATTTAAACTATACTTACACAACATTTCGGGAGGCCCTGCTGGTAAAATTATATATGGATGCAGAAGTATTGCAAGAGTCCATTTTCCATTTTTAAATCTGCAATATCTGATTACATTGATGAATTCCGTTGTATTGTATGTGTGAATATAAATATCTGAATTCTCCCGGGGGACTTGGTTTTCGTCCAAGGATGTTGGCAGCGGACACTTAGTTTACCTCAGGAATTGCAATCATGTAAGACTATATTGGGAAAAAATGCTGGTGTATATAATTTTGGATACTGATATAAAATCATCAAGATGGAAGTTAAACAGAATTGTCACGTGTAGTCCATAGCACTTTTATATGCATTATTCTGTAATTTGTTTGTACTGCGGCAACTTTTTATACTTTCAATGTATCATTTAATAAAAAAAATAAGCAAGTCACTTTGGTGCAAAGGGTGTTCATATCACTGTTCTCTCATCAAAAGCCACACATCAAAAACAGAAGAATGATTGGAGATGGCTGCCAGGCCTTCCGTCGGGATCTTCAGAAGCTTCGCTGTCGAGGGGTGGAGGCGGGGGTATTTTCCTGCCATCTGTACATGTTTATAGGAAGGAAGGAAAAGCACAGAGGACAAGCCAACCCTTCTCATAAACGTGTTATGTTAAGTACCTTACTCGTGGGTTTCTTGGAATTGTTGGGAGAACTTATCTTCTAGAGATGCTACAGAAGTTTTAGGAGAAAACTTGGATTTACACAAAAACAGGATGGGAATGGGAACTGAAGAGGGATTTAGGAAATGTACAACTTGGGTGATCTAAAACCTCATAGCAGGAGCAGAGGTGGCTTTTGAAGAAGATAAATGGAAGCTTAGCGTATATGCTTGCACAGAACAAACTAATAGCCTTATGATGATGTGCAAGAACACATTTGTGTATCACTCACATACCTTTATGATGATGTAAAATTTGATGTGTTCTTTTAAAGCCAAGTGTACATGAAAGATGAACATTTGTGAGAATATGCCTTTAAAGGCATTTGGGACAATGCTTCCCAGCCACTTGGTACTTGATTTTTTGGTAACAACCACGATTCGAGGATTGTGTGGTGTTCAGGAATCTTATTAAAATAAAAGTGAAATAAAACTGCTGGCCGGGCTTGGTGACTCAGGCCTGTAATCCCAGCACTTTGGGAGGCCGAAGCGGGCGGATCACCTGAGGTCAGGAGTTTGAGACCAGCCTGACCAATATGATGAAACCCCATCTCTACTAAAAATTAAAAAATTAGCCAGGCGCGGTGGCATGTGCCTGTAATCCCAGTTACTCAGGAGGCTGAGACAGGAGAATCACTTGAACCGTGGAGGCGGGGGTTGCAGTGAGCCAAGATCGAGCCATCGCACTCCAGCCTGGGCAACGAGTGAAATTCCGTCTCAAAAAATAAAAAATAAAAGCTACCTTTAGGCGGGGCATGGTGGCTCACGCCTGTAATCCTGGCAATTTGGGAGGCCAAGGCGGGCGTATCACCTGAGGTCAGGAGATCGAGAGCAGCCTGGCAAACATCGCAAAACCCTATTTCTACAAAAAATACAAAAATTAGCCAGGCGTGGTGGCATGTGCCTGTAATCCCAGCTACTGGGGAGGCTGAGGCAGGAGAATCGCTTGAACCCAGGAGGCGGAGGTTGCAGTGAGCTGAGATCACGCCATTGCACTCCAGCCTGGGCGACAGAGTGAGACTATTCTCTGGAAAAACAAAACAAAACAAAACTACTTTTATAAAAGTAGACTCTCGTTTTTTAGAGCAGTTTTAGGTTCATGGCTAAATGGACTGGAAGCACAGAGCTCCTGACTGCCCCCTGCACCCATGCATGTCTAGCTTCTCCCACTGTCAAGATCCGGCATTGAGTGGCACATGTATTCCAATGGGTGGATCTATTTTGACACATTATTATCACAAAAAGTCCATAGTTACATTAGGGTTCACTCTTGGTATTGTACAGATGCTCTTTGACTCATGGGATTACATCTCAAAACTATCACAAGTTGAAAATAAGTCAAAATGCATTTATTTATTTATTGGATAGGGTCTCACTCTAGCACCCAGGCTACAGTGCAGTTGTGCGATCTGGGCTCACTGCAACCTCCGCCTCCAAGGCTCAAGTGATCCTTCACCTCAGTCTCCTGAATAGCTGGGACTATAGGCACATGCCACCACACCTGGTGAATTTTTGTATTTTTTGTAGAGACAGGATCTCACTATGTTGCCCAGGCTGGTCTCGAACTCCTGAATCCAAGTGATCTGCCCATCTTAGCCTCACGAAGTACTGGGATTACAGATGTGAGCCACCATGTCCAGCCCAAAATGTATTTAATACACCTCACCTACCGAGCATCATAGCTTAGCCTAGCCTACTTAACATGTTCAGGTCACTTAGATTAGCCTACCGTTGGGCAAAATTATCAAACACAAATCCTATTTTATAATAAAGTGTTGACCATCTCATGTAATTTATTGAATGCTGTATTGAAAGTGAAAAAACATGGTTTTGTTGGTATTCAAAGTACGGTTTCACTGAATGCACCATTTTCCCACCTTCATAAAGTTGAAAAATCGTTAAGTTTAACCATTATAAGTTGGGGACTGCCTGCACATTCCATGGTTTTGGACAGATGTCTAGTGACATGTATTCACCATTTTAGTATCATGCAGAGGAGTGTCACTGCCCTAAAAAATCCTCTCTACTCCACCTATTCCTGTCTTTTCCAGAATGTTGTATAGTTGGAATCGTACAGTACGTGGCCTTTTCAGATTAGCATCTTTCATTTAGTAACAAGCATTTAAGTTTTCTTCCTGTCTTTTTTTTTTTTTTTTTTTTTTTTTTTTAGACAGAGTCTCGCTCTGTCACCCAGGCTGGAGTGCAGTGGTATGATCTCGGCTCACAGCAACCTCCATCTCCCTGATTCAAGTGATTCTCCTGCCTCAGCCTCCTGAGTAGCTCAGATTACAGGTGCCCACCACCACACCTGGTTAATTTTTGTATTTTTAGCAGAGACAGGGTTTCACCATGTTGGCCAGGCTGAACTCGAACCCCTGACCTCAGCTGATCCATCTGCCTTGACCTCCCAAAGTGCTGGGATTACAGGCGTGAGCCACAATGCCCAGCTGTAATTTTCCTTCGTCTTTTCATGCCTTGATAGCTCATTTGTTTTTAGCACTGAATAATATTCCATTGTTATGTATCCATTCACCTACTGAGGGACATCTTGGCTGCTTCCAAGTTTTGGCGATAGTGAGTAAAGCCGTTATAAACTTCATGTGTGTGCAGGGTTTTGTATGGACAAAAGTTTTCAACTCTTTTGGGCAAATCCTAAGAAGAATTTTCTGGATTATATGGTAAGAGCGTGTTTGTTTTTGTTTCTGTTTGTTTGTTTGTTTTTGTTTTTTTATTGAGACGGAGTTTCACTTTTGTCGCCCAGGCTAGAGTGCAATGGCGTGATCTTGGCTCACTGTGACCTCTGCCTCTCAGGTTCAAGTGATTCTCCCACCTCAGCCTCCTGAGTAGCTGGGATCAGGCGCCCGCCACCATGCCTGGCTAATTTTTGTACTTTTAGTACAGATGGGGTTTCACCATGTTGGCCAGGCTGGTCTCAAACTCCTGACCTCAGGAGATCCACCTGCCTCAGCCTCCCAAAGTGCTGGGATTACAGGCGTGAGCAACCGTGCCCGGTGTGTTTCATTTTTAAAAAACTGTAGAACTACTTTTATTGAGAGTTTTAGGACCCTTCCTGATAGACATAGAGAATCTATCAGGAATGTCATGAACCAAATTGTGACATCAGAATGGGAAACTGATGATGAAGGAAAGAGCATTGCAGGTTACTATGCAATGCAGTCTAGTATCGGGAGAAGTGTGAGGTCCATCATGGGGGCCACCATGAGTGAAACAAAAGTGCTTTTGTGCAAGAGTTGGAGCATGGCCCTGCTTGTGGTCAGGAACGATGTTCCTTTATTCACAGATCTTGGGCCAGATCTACCTGATTCTATATGAGTCAAGTAGATCAAGGCTGATAACACTTTAAAATTATTAAATCTTTTTTTTTTTTTGAGATGGAGCCTCTCTCTCTAGCCTAGGCTAGAGTGCAATGGTGTGATCTTGGCTCACTGCAACCTCCACCTCCCTTCAAGTGATTCTCCTGTCTCAGCCTCCCAAGTAGCTGGGACTACAGGCGTGCACAATCACACCCGATTAGTTTTTGTATTTTTAGTAGTGACAGGGTTTTACCATGTTGGCCAGGCTGGTCTCAAACTCCTGACCTCAAGTGTTCCCTCCACCTTGGCCTCCCAAAGTGCTGGGATTACAGGTGTGAGCCACTGTGCCCGGCCAAAAAATATTAAATCTTGAGGCACATGCAGGAGTAAACCATGCTCAGACCCAATCTTCGATGTTACTAAAAATTGGAGGGGATCACACTTCATGGTTTTGTTTTGTTTTGTTTTTTTGAGACAGGGTCTTGCTCTGTTGCCCAGGCTGGAGTGCACTGGTACGATCACAGTTCACTGCAGCCTCAAACTCTGGGGCTCAAACAATCCTCCTACTTCACTCTCTAGTTGGGACTACAGGCACACACTGCTGTGCTCGAGTAATTATTATTATTATTATTATTATTATTATTATTATTATTATTATTTTGTAGAGACAGGCATCTTGCTATGTTGCCTAGGCTGTTCTTGAACTCCTGGGCTCAAGCGATCCTTCCGCTGCAGCCTCTCAAAGTGCTAGGATTACAGGCATGCCCAGCCACTTTGGGGCTTTTTTAAGCCAACAGCAAAAAAAGACTATAAGAGAGAAATTTCCCCTTGGCCGTCTTGTTTCATGGATTCATGGAAACTCCCATTAAACAGCCTGTCACAAAAAGAGATATGCCAAGGAAAATTACTTGACAGCACTCAGTCAAAGTGACATTTTAAAAAGAGACTATTGCCTCCTCCATCTTAAAAGAACTGACCTTTTGAGCCATGAGAAATGAAACAGAGGCATCTGATCGAATCATAACAATGCACTTCTGAAGATTCAAACATCGGAACTTCATGCATTGGACACATATCTATTGAATGACTCTTAAGTGAACATACTGTCCCTGCCTGCTTCCAGAGGGTACTAGAGAGGTCGGAGATGGTTCATAAAGGCCTTCACATGTGCTGTCATATTTAACAATCAGAAAGGTACTTGAGGCAAAGAATCTGATCATCTTTGTTTTTCCTTGAGAAAATGAGCTCAGAGAGGTTTACTGACAATCCCAAAGGTGCTTGGTTGGTGCTTAAGAGATCTGGGTTTAAAACCTCAGACTTCTGTCTACTATGGCCTGTGTCAGAAAGACTGGGGTTGGAATTCCTGTTCCACCACTGCTGTGTTATTTAACCTCTCCAAACCTAGATTCTCAATAATAAAATGGGGGTAGGGAGGGAATTAAAGTACATACCTTATTTTTTACAGACAACATCTTGCTCTGTCGCCCAGGCTAGAGTACACTGGTGCAATCATAGTTCACTGCAGTCTCAACCTTCCAAGCTCAAGAGATCCTCCTACCTCAGCCTCCCTAGTAGCTGGAACTTCAGGCTACACTATGCCCAGCTGGTATTTATTTATTTATTTATTTAGATTGGATCTCACCATGTTGCCCAGGCTGGCTACTTAAAAAAAATTTTTTTTTCAAGACAGGGTCTCACTCTGCCACCCAGGCTGGAGTACAGTGACACAGTCTCAGCTCACTGCAACCTCTGCCTCCCAGGCTCAAGTGATCTTCCCACCTCAGCCTCCCAAGGAGCTGGGATTACAGGTACCCACCACCACACATGGCTAACTTTTTATTTTTTGTAGAGACAGGGTCTTGCTATGTTGCCCAGGCTGGTCTCAAACTCCTGAGCTCAAGCAATCCTCCTGCTTTGGCCTCCCAAAGTGCTAGGATTACAGGTGTGAGCCACCATGCCTGGCCTTGGCCACTTTAGTTTTGCTTTTTTTTTTTTTTTTTTGAGTTGGAGTCTTGCTCTGTCATCCAGGCTCCCAGGCTGGAGTGCAGTGACACAATCTCAGCTCACTGCAACCTCTGCCTCCTGGGTTCAAGCAATTATCCTGCCTCAGCCTCCCAAGTAGCTGGGACCACAGGTGTGCACCACCATGCCCAGCTAATTTTTATATTTTTAGTAGAAATGGGGGTTTCACCATGTTGGCTAGGCTGGTCTTGAACTTCTGACTTCAAGTGATCCACCTACTTTGGCCTCCCAAAGTGCTGGGATTACGGGCAAGAGCCACCGTGCCCGGCTGCCTACTTTAATTTTTAATAAAGGGTTGTTATATAAGGGGTAGGTGAGAGAATGAAGTAAAATTGAGTGTTACAGTCTCCAGTTGTTAATCACATTATAATTATTCTCTTTTAAAAGTTACCAACAAGTTATTTAAAGAATCGAATGGAACCCTTTGGAAATACAGTGTTCATGCCTCTAGTATTAATGCCAGTTTTTACTTCGAGGCCAGCAAGCTAGATTCCGATGGCCTTCCCTTTCCAGGATGGGAAGGGGATGATTGACTTCAATTTTCCCCCTTCCGTTACTTCTCTGCTCCACATCATTTCTGTGCTAATGCAGGGACGATTTCCACTCCTTTTACAGCATAGATGTTAAAAGCTGCGGAGCAGCTCATTCATCATTTTCCGCAGAGCTTTACCCTCACTTCCCCAGCCAGCTAAATGCAGGCTGTTCTTGACTCTCTGACCTAGGCCCATTGCAGGGCGAGGGCCAGGCTCAGGAGTTTCCAGGGTGAAAACCAGGTAAGCTTGATGTTGGAAGGATGAAAAAGGACCCAAGAGGGTCTGAGATGCAGAGCTCTCCAGAGGGGCCTGGGAGCCTGCAGGGAAAGAGGACTCTCTTTATATCCTGGAGGCCTGGTGCAACTCTAGTTGGTTTCATGTTTGTTGCCAGTAACAGCAGCTCACATGAAGCGGTGCACCATGTTCATTTTACATGGATCATCTCAAGGACTGCTTACAAAAAGGCGAGGAAGTAGCTGATGTTCTTCCCATCTTACAGGTAGGGAAATTGAGGCATGGAGAGGCAAAGTTACTTGCCCATGGTCAAACAGGTAGAAAGCAGCACTGGCAGATTCAAAGCCAGACATCTACTCTCAGATACACGCCCTGGGCCTCAAGGCCAGTTTGCCTGGGCATTTCCCTTTAATGTCTCCTCTCTGGAAGTGAATGGTGTCATCAGAAAGGTTCCAGTGCCAGCACCAATCAATGACTGTCCCAGTGAGAGCTTGGGCAAATCCCTTTACCCCTGCAGGGACTCAATTTTCTCACCTGCAACATGGGGGTATTAATAAAGCCACCCCCCGCACCCCTGGCCCCCAGCCCCTCCACCTGGTTGCAAGAGGAGTGGTTGTAGACTAAGGGCCTGCGTCAAGTACAGAACCCAGGAGGGGTCTGCCCAACTTTAACCCTCTCTCCAAATCCTCTGGCCTGAAGCAGCAGAAACCCACGTGGGACTGGGGGCTGCCCCCTTCCGGGCCTGCCCCAAGCAGAGGGGTCCCCGTCTAGCCCAGCGGGGCGACGGCGGCCGGTGGCTGCGTGAAGGGCCCCCTCCCCCGACGCCAGGGAGCAGGAAGGCCACTGGGCACCATATTTAGTCAGGGGGAGCCGGCAGCCCAGAGCTGGTATGCGGCGCTGGGAATTCCTGCAGGAAGGAGTCCGCGCCTGCCCTTTTTGGGTTGTCTCCCGCCCGCCGCTCCCGCCGCGCCCGGGGAGGGGGACCGGCCCGGCCCGGGAACCTCGGAGGAGCTGGTGCCGCGCGGGGAGCGGAGAGCCCGGGCTGCCCGCGGGTCCCCGGCCTGGCGCGGGGCCAGCCCACCGCCTCGACTTCCTTTTATGGCCTGTGTGTGCGTGCGTGGACAGGAGCGGGGAGGGAGGAACGGGGAGAAGACGGAGAGCATGGGGAACAGAGAGAGAGAAAGCGCAGAGATAGGAGTGAGACACGCGGGAGAGATGGAGAGCAAGAGACATAGAGACCAGAGACAAAGTGAGACACGAGGGAGAGACAGATACATCGACAGATCTAGAGAAGCGAGAGGGACAGAGACAAAAGATGGAGCGAGAGACAGCAATGATCAGAGTGACAGACATGCAGAGACAGTGGCAGAGACAGAGCGAGAGAGCCTGTGATGGAGAGAGACAGGGAATGCAATTTTAGGCGAGGAATCCTTGGGGAAGGGAAGTTGTTGAAGGGAACTCGCAGACTCTGGGGGCACACCCACTTTCTCCTTGGATCTTGACACTTGCATCTTGTAAATTACGTAATTATCACCGCCACCGCCTTCCCCCATTTTGCAGCTGTGGACACCAAAGCTCAGAGAAGTGAAGTGACTTGCCCAAGGTCACGCAGCTGGCGAGTGGCGCACAGGGGAGGGGGACAGCTGAAATAATCACAATGGGCTTATTTTTAATTTTTATTTGTATTTTGGTCGTGGTGATGTGGGTGGAGGTGGAGATGGCAAGTTGGGAAAAGTAAAAACTTCCCCTTCCTGCACGGTTCCCAGCAAGGGTGGGGGCCTCCTGTCTTGCACTTTGCAAAGTTCAAGAAATCCCCTTTCCCTACCCTTCACGCTGCACAGCCGGCCCTCTTTCCAGACAGTGCGATGCCAATAAAATGGGAAGTGGGGTGGGAGATGTCAAGTCAGATCCACCACAGCCCCAACACGGGGAGGAAGAGGTTAAAGCCTGTGCGGCTGGAACCGACTCAGGGAAGACGTTCTCAAGCATCCCGCACAGACACTGCCTGCTCGACCCCCTTTCTCTAGGGATCCGGAGCGTCTGCGACCGCCTCTGGCCGGGGGTGAGACTCCGGTCCCTGTGCGCACCTGTTCCGTGCGCCCTTGTGCGATGCGCACCTGTTCGGTGCGCCCTTGTCCCGGGTGCCCCAGCTCCTTGCGCTCCCGCCGGGGGTGCGCCCTGCAGGGGGCGCGGCGAGGGGGCCGCGAGGGACCCTCCCCAACTCCACCCCTTCGGCCTCCTCCCCTTTCCCAGCCGCGGGCAGCTCCGGGTCTATAAAGAGAGGCGTCCGAGACGCGCAGGGAGATTTGGACGCTCCGGCCTGGGAGGTGCGTCAGATCCGAGCTCGCCATCCAGTTTCCTCTCCACTAGTCCCCCCAGTTGGAGATCTGTAAGTAGTAGTTGTCCTTCTGGGGGCAGATTGCAGGGGAGGGGGGTGTTAAAAGTCCTATAGGGTATTCTATAGGGGCTGGGGTGCACTTAGGGGTCCCTGCTGTCAACCTCGTAAGGGCCATGGTGGGGGCAGAGTTGTGATTTGGATTTCTCTCTGCCCTATCGTCTTAGATTATCCTAGACTTTCCCCAAACAGCATTTCTCAAGATTGCCAGTGAGAAGTACCATTTTGGGGGTGCTTATTAACGATATCAATGCCTGGACCCAACTCCATTTCCCAACTCTAGAATCCCCAGAAAAACTGCCTTAAAAAAAAAATTAGTCCCGAGTGATTCTTGTTAAGAGGCTAATCCAGGAGATATGCTCCCTTGGAAATCTCAGAGGTCCGGTGCAGACAATCAGGCATCTCACTTTTATTCTAGGCACCAAAAAATGTACAGCTGAACTTCACTGAAAAGTCACTTGCTATCACACAGACAGGCAAAGTGAGGCTCCTTGTGGATTTGACCGTATTGCACGGTTGTGTTGATAATGCATTAAATCAGTTAAAAACACATGGGCATAGGCTTAGCAGAAAGGAGAGTGTTTTTTTTTTTTTTTTTAAATCAGTTTAGGGGAGGTTCTTCTATGTTGAGAACCCCTGGGAGATAAGGCTGGTTGTGATCTAGTTTGTTACAGCCCACTTTTTCCTCTTCTCCAAATTAAAAAAAAAAAAAAACCTCACCCAGGTTGACCCCAAAGGGCCCCCAGATACCCAGGCGGGCTCCAAAGTCTCCATTTGCTTCCACGATCTGCAGGTGCATTAGGTAACATTACACTAGAATTTCCCGCAGAGCCACCTGTGTCAATGCCACTCTCGGGCCCAACCAAATGGGTTAAACGAGAGAAAGTGTGGCTACTGCCTGTTGTAAGTTTTCTTCCAGCACAGGGTCTGGTAGAGATTTTGCCACTTGAGAAAAGGTACCATCCAAAGCCATGCTTGTCAAGAAGTAAAAGAAAATATTTAGAAACCCAAGGCGGGAGTGTTTAGTTGCAGTATGAAGAACTGAGAGATTAAATGGTGAACTGTCCGGGGTTTGGCAAAAAGAAGGCAGGCTATTAATAAACTGCTTTGCATAGTTTTTTGTTTCTTTGATTTACTTAACGATACTATTTTAGAATTGTTCAGAGAGGGAACTTGACGCTGAACTGAAAGTCATTAGGTGGCAGGGTGTGAAATAAGATAGGGAATTTTGTTTGAAGGAAATTGATGTTTTCCCTTTGAGATAGCTACCTTTGGTGGAACACTTCAGTGCCACATGCTGTTGCAACATTTAACTTAATTTATCTCATTTAATCTTTGCAACAACTTCATAAGAAAGGCGTTATGATGCCTGTTTAGTATACAAGGCAGCTGAGGCTCAGAGAGGTAAAGTGTCACACAGCCAGCAAGTGGTAGAACCCATTCCCGGGTCAGTTTGAGTCCAAGTTCATACCCTTGACCCCACTATCTTTCTTCTTTACCGTGGACACAAACTTGCTGGGGTCAGGTTTCTGGTGGGACTAAATGCTTCCAACAAAGTAAATGTTTATCACCGTGTCCTTTGAAGAAAACATAAACTGACTTTTTGCACATTTAAAATAAAAGGCACTGTTTGTCCCCTGATTGAGGGGGTGACCTAGCTGAAACCAGTGACCCTAGGTGGGCTGCCATGCCGAGAGTCCAGAACGTGAACTAGCTGGGTCTTTTCCGAGAAGCCGCCAGGCTTGCCTTGTAAACACCATGTTTTTTAATGATCATGTCCGAAATAGATGTGTTATTCCGTACAAGGTATCTGTTATGGATTTGTTATCATTACTTTTCCGTGGGAGGGCAGAGATTGAGGCAAACATGCCCATTTATGGAAGCATTTTCCATGAGGCCATCCCCGGCCCCCTCGTCAGTTACCCAGCCTTGCACTGCAGCCCGGTTGGTCCTGGCCCTGGGGATTTGTCTACCATGTCCCTCACCCATTGAAGAACTAGTGGAGAAACCCTAAGGAGAAGAGATTTGGGAGGAAAGTGGGATTCTTTTTTCCTACCCCCTCTTACTCAGAGGTTTGATTTTTTTGGGTAGGGGGTGGGAGGGAATTGTCTCCTTTCCACAGGGCTTGAATCCAAACAGGTGGGTCTTCCACGTTAGGCACAAGCGTGTAATTCCAAGAGCAGATATATAGTAGATTTTTCTTGAAAACCAAGTTCAATTTTCAATCCAGTAGAATCATAGAAGGTCATAAGCAAATTTAAAAATCATCTCCAGCACCTCCCCAAACCTCACTTTCTCATCCGGGAAATGGGGCTAATGAGAATAACTCATGTTTTTTGGGCACTTTTGCCTGGCGAGATGCTAAACCCTTTGTGGACATTATCTTAAGTCTTCATAACAACCCTTTAGAGTAGATACTGTTATTATAACTGGCTTTATTTTACACATATGGAGTCTGAATAACTTGCTTAAGATAGCTCAGCTAACCAGTAAGGAAAACAAGATTCTACAAATCTAGGTCTTTCTAACTCCAGAGTTTCACAGATTACCCTCATGGGAGGATTTGATGAGCTAATGTGTATGAAGGGTTTTGCACAGTGCCTGGCCCCTGGTAAGCTTTAGTGATGGTTATTTATAGCAAACACAACCAGAGAGTTCAAGATGTTTGCTCAGTATGGCATGGCTCATCTTTGGCAGAACCGGGAAGCCTAAACTATGTGGCCGTTAAAGGAGAAGCTTCTCTTAATTTTCTTCCCTTTGATCTCATAAACCTCGTTTCTATTTGGGCTGAAAGTGGTGATTAGAATCTTTAATATATGAAGCTACCATTCCTTACCTGGATTGGGAATGTTACAAATTCCAATTGCATTTGTTTAGGGTTTTGTTTGTTTGTTTTTGAGACAGAGTCTTGCTCTGTCGCCCAGGCTGGAGTGCAGTGGTGCGATCTTGGCTCACTGCAACTTCCGCCTCCTAGGTTCAAGCACTTCTCCAGCCTCAGCCTCCTGAGTAGAGAGTAGCTGGGTTTATAGGCGCCCACCACCATGCCTGGCTAATTTTTTGTATTTTTAGTAGAGATGGGGTTTCACCATATTGGCCAGGCTGGTCTCGAACTGCTGACCTCAAGTGATTCGCCTGGCTTGGTCTCCCAAAGTGCTCAGATTACAGGCGTGAGCCACCGCGCCTGGCTTATTTAGGGTCTTGATGGCATACTTTAAGGGATGGTCTTTTTGCTCTCTAGGTCTTCTCCTCCCACCCCTGACCTTTCAACTTTTAACCCTGGCCACACAATGGAGGAAAGACTGAGTTTAGAGAAAGGCAGGCAAGAATTTGAAAGAAACCTTGTATGTGATCCAAGGACAGAGGAAGAAGCTGCTCACAGTGTCACAGTGGCTGAAAGGGGAGGTCGGACATCTGTGACTTGTATCAGGGTTTCAGGGGCTAAGGAGGAACAACCTCATCAAAGTTGCTAGGAAAGGGCCATAGAGGCCAGGTATGGCAGGTCATACCTGTAATCCCAGCAATTTGGGAGGCTGAGGTTGGGGGATGGCTTGAAGTCAGGAGTTGGAGACCAGAGTGGGCAACATAGCGAGGCACCATCTCTACAAAAAAAATTTTAAAATGAGCTGGGCATGGTGGCATGCATCTGTAGTCCTAGTTATTCAGGAGGCTGAGTGAGGCAGGAGGATTGCTTGAGCCCAGGAGTTCAAGGCTGCCGTGGGCCCTGATTGCATCACTGTTCTCTAGCCTGGGCAACAGAGTGAGACTCTGTCTCAAAAAAAAGGTGAGGGGCATAGAACTTTATTGTACCAGGCTGAAAAATACAAGGCCCAGAGAGGGCAAGTGACTTGCCTAGCATCACCCAGGGAGTTTTGGGCAGAGCTGAGACTTGTAACTCGAAGACCTAAGGATCTTCCACAGGCTAATGAATAGCTTGTTTGTGCTCAAGGGGTGAAGCAGTGAGTTGTTAGGACAGGACTGTGAATAGGGCTGACATATTCAGATGTGTCAAACATCGCTAATGCCATCTCTGAGTAAATTAGGCTTCAAACAGATAGGGATTCTAATCCTGGCTCCCCAACTTTTGCAAGGGAGGGCCTTGCATTTACCTTTCAAGACCCCAATAGGCTTAGCAGGAAAATGGGAATAATAGATAATGCCACTCTTTCATCCTTGGACTTTTTGTCTAATTATATGAATTTATCTGTAGGATAAATTCCCAGAAATGCGCTTGCTGAGTTAAAGGGCATGCGTGTCTAAAATTAATAGATATTGCAAATGACCGGCTAAAGACATTGCAGACCAGGCGCAGTGGCTCACGCCTGTAATCCCAGCACTTTGGGAGGCCGCAGCAGGTGGGTCACCTGAGGTCAGGAGTTCAGGACCAGCCTGGCCAACATGGTCTCTGCTAAACCCTATCTCTACTAAAAATACAAAAATTATCTGGGCATGGTGGTGGGCACCTGTAATCCCAGCTACTCGGGAGGCTGAGGCACGAGAATCGCTTGAGCCTCAGAGGCAGAGGTTGCAGTGAGCCGAGATCACACCACTGCACTCCAGCCTGGGCAACAGAGTGAGACTCGGTCTCAAAAAAAAAAAAAAAAAAAAAGGCATTGCAAATTGCAACTTGTTGCAGTCACATATGACAGCAGTCCCCATCCTCTTGGCACCAGAGACTGGTTTCGTGGAAGACAATTTTTTCCAGGGTGGAGTGGGGAGGATGGTTTTGGGATGAAACTGTCCCACCTCAGAGCATCAGGCATTGGTTAGATTCTCATAAGGAACGTACAACCTAGATCCCTTGCAGGTGGAGTTGACAATAGGGTTTGTGCTTCTGTGAAAATCTAATGCTGCTTATCTGACAGGAGGCGGAGCTTAGGCAGTGATGGTCACTCACCCACCGTCCCCTCCTGCTATGTGGCCTGGTTCCTAACAGGCCATTGACTGATACTGCAGCACAAGGGCTGGGGACCCCTGACATAGGAGACTATACATGTATTTTAAGCTGTGGTATGCCAGAATTGTAAAATATAAAACACAGTGGGGCTTTTAGGGCCAGAAATAATCAGTTCTTGCTCGCTTCCAGAAGCATCCTTCACAGGGGCTACCGTAACTCTTACCAACCAAGTTCTCTTGGTTGGGAGGAAAAAATAGTGTTATGCATTCAGAGAACTTCTTTCTGGAGTTACTTGAAACCATTGGTATTCAGATGATTAGGCAGATGTCACAAGGCAATAAGAATGTGACAGGTTCACCATTCACTTTTTTTCCTGTGAAAGTGAAGTAGGGCTTTCTTGGGAACAAGCCCTTGGGAACAAGCCCTTGGGAGGTGGGGGGATGTGAATGGTGAGGGGAGGGTAGAAGTGGTGGAGTAGGGTCAGGGGCAAGAAAGGGACTTTCTGCTAAGGATTAATCGGGTGTCCATTTACTCTTAGCAGAAAACTAGGATTAGATTCTGGATTGTACTCCTGACTCCAAATTTTACAAGTGGGAGTCTTGCATTTACCTTCGAGGACCTCAGTCATCTTAGCAGGAAAATAGCAATAGCAGGTGATGCCACCTTACAGAGCGCTTAGGAGACAGTGAGATGGTCTATATAGGAAGCTGTCTGGCCTGATACCTGATGAATACAAGGGGCCCAATAAATACAGTGGCTGTTATGAATAATAGATCTAAACTGCCTTTTTGGTACTACTGGGGACCTGCCAAGCAGGTGCATTTAGAGTACACAGTCCCTCTCCCTGCGACACATTTGACGCCTCCCTACACCTGGACCAGGCCTTGAGCGAGGATTTCCACCGCAGAGGTCCTTCCAGCTGGCGAATTGTGTTGCAGATCAGGTTCAGAGAACTTCTGTTTTGCCTGTGTGACATTCATTCATTCGTTTATTTGAAATAGAGATGGGATCTCACTGTGTTGCCCAGGCTAGTCTAGAGCTCCTAATTCAAGCAATCCTCTTGGCTTGGCCTCCCATAGTGCTTGGATTACAGGTGTGAACCACTGTATCCAGCCCTTTATGACATTTAGAATATGAGCAATTTTTCTTTTTTCTTTTTTTTCTTTTTGAGATGGAGTCTCACTCTGTCACCCAGGCTAGAGTGCAGTGGCATGATCTTGGCTCACTGCAACCTCTACCTCCCAGGCTCAAGCGATCTTCCCACCTCAGCCTCCCGAGTAGCTGGGACTACCGGCATGTGCTGCCATGCCTGGCTAATTTTTGTATTTTCTGTAGAGATGGGGTTTCACCATGTTGCGCAGGCTGGTCTCAAACTCCTAAGCTCAAGCGAACTGCCTGCCTTGGCCTCCCAGTGTTGGAATTACAGACATGAGCCACAGTGCTGAACCCTGCATGGTATTTAGAATATAAGCAATACTCTAACATCTGGTCTGGGTCACTCTGTATTACTTACCTGATCTCCAAAAACATTTGGGTTTGTGTCTCTGGTCCAAAATCTTTAGCCAATGGCTTGGCAGTAAAATCCTGAGGGAAGCTGTTGACCAGGTGAGGTGATGTGCAAATCCTATACTCTATGGGCTCTGGGATATTTAATTTACTATGTATTTATTTATTTTCAAGACAGAGTTTTGCTCTTGTCGCCCAGGCTGGAGTGCAGTGATGGGATCTCAGCTCATTGCACCCTCCACCTTCTGGGTTCAAGCGATTCTCCTTCCTCAGCCTCCTGAGTAGCTGGTATTACAGGCGCCCACCACCACACCTGGCTAATTTTTGTATTTTTAGTAGAGACGGGGTTTCACCATGTTGGCCAGGCTGGTCTTGAACTACTGACCTCAGGTTATCCGCCTGCCTCGGCCTCCCGAAGTACTGGGATTACAGGCATCAGCCACCATGCCCGGCCTAATTTACTTTTTATTAATGCTGAAGCAGAGAGGGCAAGATCTTTTGCCCCTGAGTTCTTCTGGGAAAAATGAAACTGATAGCAAAACAAACTAAAGCAACCTGACATTCTCAGTTGGTCCAGTTTCAGCCCTTTGACCGGGAGTCACAGACGGGTCCCATAAAATGGTAGAGCTGGGCCAGCCTACCATTGATTTATTTTCCCTAAATGAAAAATACAAGGCCCAGAGAAGGTAAGTGACTTGTCCAGAGTCACCCAGCGGGTTTGGGGCAAAGCTGAGACTTGTTACTTGACATCCTAAGGTCTTGCAGAGGCTAATGATTAGCTTGTTTGTGCTCAAAAAATGAAGCAGCCTGGGCGTGGTGGCTCATGCTTGTAATCCTAGCACTTTGGGAGGCTGAGGCAGGCAGATCGCTTGAGCTCAGGAGTTCGAGACCAGCCTGGGCCACAAAGTGAGACCCCTGTCTCTACAAAAAGATGCAAGAATTAAAAAATTAGCTGGGTGTTCTGGTGCGTGCCTGTGATCCCAGCTACTTGGGAGGCTGAGGTGGGAGAATGGCTTGAGCCTGGGAGGCAGAGTTTGCAGAAAGCAGAGATCGCGCCACTTCACTCTAGCCTGGGCAACAGAGCCAGTCCCTGTCTCAAAAAAAAAAAAAAAAAAAAAAAAAAGAATGAAGCAGTTGTTGGTCAGGACAGGACTGTAAACAGGGCTGACACACTCAGATGTGTCAAACATCGCTAATGCCAAAGGTGACAGAGTCATTTGTTTTCATCCAAACATTTGAGAAAGTTGGACGAGGTGACTCACGCCTGTCATCCTAGAGCTTTGGGAAGCCAAGGCAGGAGGATCATTTGTGATCAGGAGTTTGAAACCAGCCTAGGCAAAATAGCAAGACCCCCATCTCTACAAAAAATAAGCCGGGCATAGTGGCCCACACCTGAGGTGGGAGGATCCCTTGAGCCCATGAGTTTGAGCCTGCAGTAAGCTATGATTGCACCACTGCACTCCACCCTGGGCATACAGTGAGACCCTTCCCCCAACCAAAAACATTGAGAGCAGCTCTTGATGAGTGAACTGTACTTCGTGGTCAGCAGTTCTGGGTAGTAATTTCAGAGCTGTCCTTTCAGCCCTTGGAGCTGATGCAGGACCTTAAACATGAGCGCTGGTGGAGGAGGGAGGGTTGGGAAGGTGCATCAAGGTAGATGAAGAGTGTCCCTGGGGTTGGGCCAACTGGCGGTCCGTCTCTGGTCCAGTGTGTTCACCTTGCCCCCGTCTGACCTTCTGCAGTTGGTATTCCGAGTTGAGTTTGACTACGTGAGAGCTGCTCTCAGCTTTAACTGCCTTTCCCAAGACAGCCCTTGTTTTTATTCTAAAGCTGTGGTTCTCAACTGGAAGCAGTTTTGCCACCCCAGGGGACATCTAGCAGTGTCTGGAGACATTTTTGATTGTCATGAGTGGAGGAAGGGGTGCTACTGGCATCAGGTGGGCAGAGACCAGGGATGCTGCGGAACATCCCACGATACACAGAAGAGCTCCCCTCACGACACAGAATGACGCAGCCCAAGAGTCACAGTGCAGAGTTTGTGGCCAGCTGCGGTGGCTCACGCCTGTAATCCCAGCACTTTGGGAGGCCAAGGTGGGAGGATCGCTTGAGGCCTGGAGTTCAAGACCAGCCTGGCCAATATGGTGAAACCTCATCTCTACTAAAAATACAAAAATTAGCCAGGCATGGTAGCGCATGCCTGTAGTCCCAGCTACTTGGGAGGCTGAGGCACGAGAATCACTTGAACCCAGAAGGTGGAGGTTGCAGTGAGCTGAGATTGCGTCACTGCACTCCAGCCTGGGTAACAGAGCGAGACTGTGTCAAAAAAAAAAAAAAAAAAAAAGACTTAGCAACTATTATTACTAGTATTAGTATTATTAATTTGTCAGGCTCACTGAATTTTCTCAAAAATTTGGCAAATTTTTGAGAAAACATTCTCAAAACATTTGGCAAATCTGTGGCCAAATGTTGTTTTGGGGACCCAAGGCTCATAGGAGCAAAATAGCTTTCAGGTTTCTGGATCTGCCAGAGACTCAAGTGTCCTGTTGTGTGTTTTGTGTCTCAGTGAGGGAAAGGGAATATGTAGCACCTTCCAAATGGATTTGACCTTGACTGCCCCACTGTTTGAAGAGCTTCTCAACCTCCGCAGCTCCACCCCAGCCCAGATATTTCAGGGAATTAGGGTTCCAAGGGGCATGCTATGGAAAACACCATTCTAGCATGAGTCAAAGCTTCTCATCCCCCATCTTGCTGTCTTTTGACCAAAGCAGATTTTGCACGTCGTAACTGTCAGAGACATCAAAGCCAGAGGGAATCCAGCCTGCTCCAAGCTCTCCTTTTTTGGACAGAGACTGAATCTTTGCACTTGATCTTGTTTGTGTTTTTAAGTCTGAGGTTAGACAGGGTTCCAGGCAATGGAGGCGTGCGTGTCCTTTTATTTTTCTGTTGTAGCTTTTGCTATTTTTTCTGACTTTTAAGGCAACTCATCCACATGGCAATTAGAAAGAGCCCACTTAGGTCTGGGCGCAGCGGCTCATGCCTGTAATCCCAGCACTTTGGGAGACCGAGGCAGGCAGATCACTTGAGGTCAGGAGTTCAAGACCTCAGCCTGGGCAACATGGTGAAACCCCGTCTCTACAAAGAATACAGGAAAATAGCTGGGCATGGTGGCAGGTGCCTGTGGTCCCAACTATTTGGGAGGCTGGGGTGGGAGGATCACTTGAGCCTGGGAGGTGGAGGTTGCCGTGAGCTGAGGTCATGCCACTGCACTCCAGCCTGGGCGACAGAGCAAGACCCTGTCTCAGAAAAAAAAAAAAAGAAAAAAAAAGAAGTCCACTTTACTTGTCATAGTGCTTAGAACAAATGAAACACTCTCCTAGTCCTCTTGGGATGTAATTGGCTACCATCTGCACAAACTCTTCATTATTGCACAATAATATCAATATACTTAATGCTACTGAACTGTGTTTAAGTGGCCGAGGTGGTGAATGTTAGCTGTATTTTACCACAGTGAAAGATAAGAGGGAAGGAAAATGAAGTGTACTTTACAACCAAAAAAGTATGCACACCATGAGTGTGCAGCTTGATGAATTTTCGAGAGGATATATTTTTTATAGATGGGGGTCTCACTCTGTCACCCAGGCTGCAGTGCAGTGGCATGATCACGGCTCACTGCATCCCTGACCTCCTGAGCTTAAGTGATCCTCCCACCTCAGCCTCCTGAGTAGCTGGGACTGCAGGTGCACACTATCACAACCGGTTAATTTTTGTATTTTTGCTAGAGACAAGGTTTCACCATGTTGACCAGGCCGGTCTCAGCCTCCTGGGCTCAGGTTATCCTCCTACCTCAGTCTTCCACACAGGTAATTAAAAAAATTTTTTCTTAGAGATGGGTCTTGCTGTGTTGGCCAGGCTGGTCTCAAACTCCTGGGCTCAAGTGGTCCTCCCATCTTGGCTTCTCAAAGTGCTGGGATTACAGGCATGAGCCATGTCACCCGGCCCAACAGTTTGATGAATTTTCAGAAAGTGAACACTCAGAGGGCTGGCATTCAGATGAAGATCTAGAGGTCAACCCTCACAAGCCCCCCTCACGTTCTGTCCTTGCAATCATTGCACACCCGAGGCTCATTCATTCCTTATCTGAGTTCTATCACCGTAGATTAATTCTGCCTGGTTTTGGACCTCAGTTCAATAGTCACAGAACCTGTGCCTTTTGTGACCACCTTCTTTTGCTCAAGGATGTGTTGTGAGATGTCCTTTTTTGTGGTGTGGAGCTGTAGTTTACTTCACCTGATTCGAGTCCTATTTTGGGTGTTCGTAATGCGTCAGGTACTGTGCCAGGTGCCTTACAGGATTGATTCCTTTATGGGCATCTGACAAGCCCACCCACCTTATGTGAAAGGCAGAACCAAATAGACTCCAGAATGAGACCCAGGTTTGGGTCCCGGCTCTGACACTTCTTTTTTTTTGAGATGGAGTCTGACTCTGTCACCGAGGCTGGAGTGCAGTGGTATGATCTCAGCTCACTGCAACCTCCACCTCCCGAGTTCAAGTGATTCTCCTGACTCAGCATCCCAAGTAGCTGGGGCTACAGGCACATACCACCAATCCTGGCTAATTTTTAATTTTTGTATTTTTAGTAGAGACAGGGTTTCACAATGTTGGCCAAGCTGGTCTCAAACTCCTAACCTCAAGTTATCCCCCCACCTCAGCCTCCCAAAGTTCTGGGATTATAGGCATGAGCCATCACACTCGGCCTACTTGTGATCAATCTTACTTCATCTTCACACCCTCCCATTTCTCTTACGCATCCTCCAGTTTCTCTCTCTCTCTCTCTCTCTCTCTCTCTCTCACACACACACGATCTGCTGCGACACCTTAAGAAACAAGAGATTATCAAGGAATGATTGAATATTTTGCCGCATTTCCTATTTTGCTGCCTGTTTAAACTAACCTCAGTTATACTATTAAAAGAAGACGCATCGTATCAAGCCACTTCTGTGACTATGGCTGTCCAGAAATAAACGTAATTAAAACAACCAACAGTAGTAAATGCTATTGGTTAGGAATGAGCGAAATGGCTTAGAGTCACCGGAAGTGAGAAAGGGTATAGAAACAGAAGGTACTTGGTGTAGACCAGGGGTGTCCTATCTTTTGGCTTCCCTGGTCCACCCCAGAAAAAGAAGAATTGTCTTGGGCCACACGTAAAATACACTAGCACTAATGATAGCTGATGAGCTAAAAAAAAAAAAAAATCGTGAAAAAATATCATACTGTTTTAAGAAAGTTTATGAATTTGTATCGGGCCACATTCAAAGCCGTCCTGGGCCCCATGCAGCCTGTGGGCTGCAGGTTAGACAAGCTTGGTGTAGAGAGTTTCATCTAAACCTCATGGCAGCTCTGTA
Source organism: Pan paniscus (assembly GCF_029289425.2). Taxonomy (NCBI): domain Eukaryota; kingdom Metazoa; phylum Chordata; class Mammalia; order Primates; family Hominidae; genus Pan; species Pan paniscus. Next base: position 35,958,662 of record NC_073267.2, on the reverse strand, counting down.
GGGCACCCATTAGGTCCCCAGTATTAATATACAGTAAATCTGAGTCTCAGAGATCTACGTAAGTCACCCAGAAGCACGCATTCTGCAGTGGCAGAGTCACGTTTGAATTAGCATCTGATTGCAAAGTCTGGGTGTCTTTTCATGACTGCAGGTTATCTTACCTCTCAAGAGGAGGCAACCAATCAAATGTTGCCAGCACCAATGAACTTGTACTTTCTTTAGGCTCAGAAAGATCTTTTAGGCTAATGAAAATGCCCTCTGTTTATGAAATGTTCTTGTTCTCTGTGGCTTTCTCTTTTTTGAGACAGGGTCTCACCCTGACACCCAGGCTGGAGTGCAGTGATGTAATCATAGCTCACTGCAGCCTCAAACTCCTGGGCTCAAGCAACCCTCCTGCCTCAGCCTCCTAGTAGCTGGGACTACAAGCACGCATCATCATGCCTGGCTGATTTTTTTTTAAGGGATGGGGTCTTGCTATAGTGCCCAGTCTGGTCTCGAACTCCTGGGCTCAAGCAATCCTCCTGCCTTGGCCTCCCAAAATATGGGATTATACATGTGGGCTACTGCCAGCCTCTTTTCTTTCAATTATTTTTTAATCTATAGGTTCCCCTCCTTTTTGTTTGTATTTTATTTGTTAAAGAAAGAGAGTCCTGGCCGAGCGTGGTGGCTCACACCTGTAATCTCAGCACTTTGAGAGGCCAAGGCGGGTAGATCACCTGAGGTCAGGAGTTTGAGACCAGCCTGGACAATATGGTGAAAGCCCGTCTCTACTAAAAATACAAAATTAGCCACGCATGGTGGCATGCACCTGTAATCCAACTCCTCGGGAGGCTGAGGCAGGAGAATCACTTGAACCTAGGAGGTGGAGGTTGCAGTGAGCCAAGATCCCGCCGTTGCACTCTAGCTGGGCGACAGAGCATAGTCTCTCACCTTTGGGATTTTAATGCATTGGTTAGCATGCTCTCCTGTGCCTTGCATTTTCCACAGACAGGCGTCAGATCTGGAGGCTTCATCACTTTCATCCCCCATCTCCATCCCCTTTTCTTTTTAGCAAGAATATGTCATTAGTGGTAACGGCACTTCCTGTAGTGGCCCATCTGCAGGCATGTAATGTTTATAATGTCTAGTCAGCTCTCTCTTTTTGTGATGTTAGGGTTAATTAGTAGATTTAGGTGATGGCAGGCGGACCCATCCCTTAAAAATTCCACAAGAGCTCTTCATCTGATATAGTCAGTCTTGTGGTGGGGACCCTAGACCAGCATCATCATCATCACCACCCGGAAGCTGGTTAGGAATGCATATTCTTGGGCCCCATCCCAGTCCTACTGACTCAGAAGCTAATGCACCAGGAAATGTGAGCCCTATTGGCCTAATGGTTTTAGCAATTACTGGTAGAACTTGCCAACTTGCCAAGACCCTTTCTTTCTTCCTTTCTTTTTTTTTTTTTTTTTTGAGACGGAGTCTCACTCTGTCGCCCAGGCTGGAGTGCAGTGGCGCATCTCCACTCACCCACTCACTGCAAGCTCCGCCTCCCAGGTTCACACCACTCTCCTGCCTCAGCCTCCCGAGTAGCTGGGACTACACACGCCCGCCACCACGCCAGGCTAATTTTTTTTTCTTTTCTTTTTTTTTTTTTTTTAGTAGAGACAGGGTTTTGCCGTGTTAGCCAGGATGGTCTCGATCTCTTGACCTCGTGATCTGCCCGCCTCAGCCTCCCAAAGTGCTGGGATTACAGGCGTGAGCCACCGTGCCCGGCCTCTTCCTTCCTTTCTTTCTTCTTTCTTTCCTTCCTTCCTTCCTTGGCAAAGTCTTGCTCTGTTGTCCAGGCTGGAGTACAGTGGCATGATCTTGGCTCATTGCAACCTCCACCTTTGGAGTTCAAGTAATTCTCCTGCCTCAGCCTCCTGAGTAGCTGGAATTACAGGCACATGCCACTATGCCCAGCTAATTTTTGTATTTTTTAGTAGAGACAGGGTTTTCCCATGTTGACCAGGCTGGCCTCAAACTCGACCTCAGGTGGTCTGCCCGCCTGGGCTTCTCAAAGTGCTGGGATTACAGGTGTGAACCACCGTGCCCAGCTTGAGACCCACTATTTTATTAGCTTTATAAACAGTTACATCCTAGTTTTATTGTTCTGCATGTATTCGCTGGAATTCTTCCATGTAGAAGGGAGTCTTTTTTAAGATAGGGTAACTGGAGTCAGGGGCAGGACACTGTTGGTCTTACTATGAGCTAAGCCAAATTCAATAACAATTTTAAAATGCAGAAAGGAGGATTGTTAAACTTAGGACAATACATGTTGTCTACCAGATCTTTATTTCTCTTTCTGGATATCTGAAGTGATTATTCAGATTTAGATGGGATTTCCTCATTTCTCTGCCTTTTTTTTTTTTTTTTTGGATGAAGTCTTGCTCTGTTGCCTGGGCCGGAGTGCAGTGGCACCATCTCAGCTCACTGCAACCTCTGCTTCCTGGGTTCAAGCGATTCTCGTGCCTCAGCCTCCCGAGTAGCTAGGATTACAGGTGCCTGCCACCAAGCCCAGCTAATATTTTTGTGTTTTTAGTAGAGATCAGGTTTCGCCATGTTGGCCAGCTGGTCTTGAACTCTGGACCTCAAGCAATCCTCCTACCTCAGCCCCAACAAAGTGCTAGGATTACAGGTGTGAGCCACTGCACCTAGCCGCCACTTCTTTTTCATCAGCTACGCTATCAGGTCTCCCAGCAGAAAATCTCTGAGCAAATCAACTTCCAGGTTTGTTTTTTGTTTTTTTGAGACCGAGTTTCGCTCTTACTGCCCAGGCTGGAGTTCGGTGAGAGGCACAATCTTGGCTCACTGCAACCTCCACCTCCCGGGTTCAAGTGATTCTCCTGCCTCAGCCTCCCGAGTAGCTGGGATTATAGGCGCATGCTACCACGCCCAGCAACTTTTTGTATTTTTAGTAGAGATAGGGTTTCACATGTTGGCCAGGCTGGTCTCGAACTCCTGACCTCAGGTGTTCCATTGGCCTTGGCCTCCCAAAGTGCTGGGATTATAGGCATGAACCACTGCAACCAGCAGCAGGTTCTTAAAATTCGTTTTTAAATTATTATTTTCAGCCCTGAAAGGAAAAAAATAGGTATTGGAATATCTGCCACTCCCATTCTGTCTTGCAAAATCTGCATCACCCAAAAGGTTGGGTTTCAGGAGTTGGCTGCTCAGCTCTAGGGATCCAGGAGTGGGACATGGGTCTTTATTCTGTCGCTGTGGGATCTGGGGCCCAAGCGTGGGGATTATCAGTGAATTCAAAGGAGTTGTGAATTCCCTGCTGAAGGAGGGATGTCAACCACGCATAGATCCTGGTGGCCATATGTCGTCACTTAGCCAGCAACTCAGTTCTTTGGAGCCCAGCAGCAAGAGGTAGAAGGGGCTGTAAGCCAGTGTTTCCAGGACAGCCCCTGCAGCTATGGTCAGAGAGTCAGGAACAGGGGGCCGGACAGGCCTATAGAGTGTGTTGTCTCTGTCCCTCTCCTCATAAACACATCGGATAACAGGACAGATAACGTGAATCTACCATCCATGGGCTTCCCATGTAGACAGGACATTTAATGACCTAATCTTCCATCAAGAGAGACTTCCCCTTCTTAATTTAGTTACCCTAAGGAACAATTTGTATAGAAAAGGCAGAATCAAGATTTTCACATTTCCACCCCACTTTCTGTACCCATTTAAAAAATAATGCATTTGGGGCTGGGCACAGTGGCTCACCCCTGTAATCCCATCACTTTGAGAGCCCGAGGCTGGTGGATCACTTGAGGTCAGGAGTTTGAGACCAGCCTGGCCAACTTGGCGAAGCCCCGTCTCTACTAAAAATACAAAAATTAGCTGGATGTGATGGTGCACGCCTGTAACCCTGGTTACTCAGGAAGCTAAGGCAGGAGAATCGCTTGAACCCAGAGTGCAGTGAGCCAAGATTGCACCACTGCACTCCAGCGTAGACAACAGAGCAAGACTCCATCTCAAACAACAACAACAAAAATCATTTTGAACAAATGCATTTAAATATATTTGTCTTTCAACACTTTTTGGGGTGTTAGGGTGATGGACATATAATTATTTTTCTTATTGATATTCACACTGTCTCGTATTTGACCAGATAGAACCCTAGTATAATATTTTGGTATGCAGTTTTCTAGACTTTTAGAAATGTACACACAAACATATAAAATGAAGACAAATACTTTATGACAAATATTTTAATCAGCTTTATTGAGGTATAATCTATATAAAGTAAAACTCACCGATTTAAAACAAATTCAAGTTTTTTTAAGTGTACAGCTTGAGTGAGTTTTTTCAACTTAAAAAATTTATTTCTTAATTGACAAATAATCATACATGTTCATGGAGTCCATAATGATTTTTTTAGTTGTTTGGTTGGTTGGTTTTGAGACAGGGTCTCGCTCTGTGGCCCAGGCTGGAGTGCAGTGGCATGACTACAACTCACTGCAGCCTTGACCTCCTGGGCTCTAGCTGTCTTCCCGTCTTAGCCTCCTGAGTAGCTGGAACCATAGGCATGCACCACCGTGCCAGGCTAATTTTTAATTTTTTTACAGAGACAGGGGCTTCTTATGTTGCCCAGGTTGGTCTTGAACTCCTGGCCTCAAGGGATCCTCCTGTCTCAGCTTCCCACAGTGCTGGGATTACAGGTGTGAGCCACTGAGTCCAGCTCTTAGTAATGTTTTGACATTAATACATATAATGTGTGGGGAGATAAGATCAGGATAATTAGCATATCCATCATCTCAAGCATTTACCTTTACTTTTATTTTGCTACTTCCTATATAATGACATTTATCATCTCTTTGTGTTGGGAACATTCAATGTCCTTCTTCTAGCTCTTGGAAACGATGTAATATTTTATTGTTCACTTTACTCATCCTATAGTGGATAGAACATTCTTAATGAGTTTTGACAAATGTATACAGTCTTGTAAGCACCACCATGACCACAGGGAATACTTTTATCACCCCGAAAGGTGGTGCCTCTTACCTCTTATGTACCTCTTCTGTGCCTCTTACTAATCCATTCCTTTCCTTGCCACTGGCAACTCTTTTTTTTAATTTTTTTGAGACAGCGTCTCACTCTGTCACTCAGGCTGGAGTGCAATCGTGCAGTCTCGGGCCCACGGCACGCAGGTAGGCCAGGTGCACTGTGGCCTTCACCTGTAGCACACATGAGGGAGAGGGAGGCAGAGAGAGCCCCCAGCGGGAGGGGTGAGTTGAGGCAAGGCCAGGCGAGGCTCCCAGAAAACATGCCCATGGCAGATGGAACCACCACGCAGACCTCACCGGTTCTCCCGCCGTGCCTCCCACCAGGAGCACCATTTCCCTGACAGGCCCCAGCCAGCCTTAGAACCCCCATCTCCTATACAATCCCCAGGGAGCTAGTATTAATATTTTTTCTTTTCTTTTTTTTTTTTTTTTGAGGACAGGGTCTTGCTTTGTCGCCCATGTCACCCAGGCTGGAGTACACTGGCATGATCATGGCTCACTGCAGCCTTGAACTCCTAGGCTCAAGTAATCCCCCCGCCTCAGCCTCCCGAGTAGTCAGGACTATAGGTTTGTACCACCATGTTTTGTTAATTTTCATAGTTTTAAAGAGATGGAGTCTCGCTATGTTGTCCAGGCTAGTCTCAGACTCCTGGCCTCAAGCGATCCTCCCTCCTCGGCCTTCCAAAGTGCTTGGATTACAGGTGTGAGCCACCACACCCAGCTAGAAGGGTTTTCTTGAACACCCACCATAGGTCAGGCATGTGTCTCTCCTTATAACAACCTCCATTTCACAGATAAGGAAACTGAGGCACAGAGAGGTTCAGCCACTGGCTTAAGGTCCTGCTCCTACAAATCTGAAGTTCTCTGCACAGCTGCAGCCAGACGGGACTGTTGAAAACATTAATCTAATTATATCTTGTCGTTGGCCTGTCCATGGCTATCTCTTGCTCTTAGAAGAAATCCCAGCCAGGAGAGGTGGCTCATACCTGTAAGCACTTTGGGAAGCCAAGGCGGGTGTGTCACCTGAGCTCAGGAGTTTGAGACCAGCCTGGACCAACGTAGTGAAACCCCATCTCTACTAAAAATACAAAAATTAGCCAGGTGTGGTGGCAGGCACCTGTAGTCCCAGCTACTCGAGAGGCTAAGGCAAGAGAATCGTTTGAAGCCAGGAGGTGGAGGTTGCAGTGAGCTGAGATTGCGCCATTACACTCTTCTCTGGGCGACAAGAGCGAAACTCTGTCTCAAAAAAAAAAAAAAAAAGAAAGAAAGAACGAAAGAAAGAAATTCCAAGCTTTTTATCTCACCCCCACTCACTGCCTGCCAGCCTCATGGGACCCCTTTCTCTGGCACCCTAAGCTACTTCCCACCTCGGAGCCATTGCACCTGCTGCTCTCTCTGCCTGGAGCGCTCTTTCTCCTGCCCTTTGTATGATTGGTTCCTTCACACATTCTTTGGGGAAGCTCAAATGTCACTTCTCAGAGCATCCTGTCCATACCAACCATGGTATGGTTTCTCAGTGGTCTCTATTTCATCATTATTTCTTTTAAGAGGCAGGGTCTCACTCTGTCACCCAGGCTGGATTGCAGTGATGTGATCATAGCTCACTGCAGCCTCGAACTCCTGGCCTCAAGCAATCCTCCTGCCTCAGCCTCTGAAAGTGTTGGGATTACAGGCATGAGCCACTGCGCCTGATCATTCTTATTTTCTTTATAGCACTTATTGTTATTGGACATAGCTTACTTATTAGCATAATTATTTACTCTCCGTCTATCCTCACTAGTGTCTAATCTCTACCAGACTTAGCCTGGCACATAGTGGGTATCGTGTACATGTTTGCTGGATGGTCGAGAGGGTAGGTGGGTGAATAATTGAGCGGGTGGGTAGGTAGGTAGGTGTGTGAATGACTGGATGAATGGATGGAAAGATCAATGAATGGATGAACAGCTGAACAGACAGATGTATAGGTGAGGGAATGGTTGGATGTATTGTTAGGTGGGATAGATGGATGGGTAAGTGAATGGGATGGATAAATGAGTAGGTGGGTGAGTGGACAGGTTGGACAGATAAATGTGTGGGTGGGATGGATAGATAAATGAGTGGATGGGATGGACAGATAAATGAGTTGGTGGGATGGATGGATAAATGAGTGGGTGGGATGGATAAATGAGTTGGTGGGAGGGATGGATAAATGAGTAGGTGGGATGGATGGATAAATGAATGGGTGGGTGGGTGGGATGGATAAATGGGTGGGTGGGACGGATAAATGAGTGGTTGGGATGGATAAATGAGTGGTTGGGTGGGTGAGATGGATAAATGAGTGGGTGGGATGGATAAATGAGTGGGTGGGTGGGTGGGATGGATGAGTGGATAGGATGGATAAATGAGTGGATGGGATGGATAAATGAGTGGGTGGGATGGATAAATGAGTGGGTGGGATGGATAAATGAGTGAGTGGGATGGATAAATGAGTGGGTGGGATGCATAAATGAGTGGGATGGACAAATGAGTGGGTGGGATGGATAAATGAGTGGGTGGGATGGATAAATGAGTGGGTGGGATGCATAAATGAGTGGGTGAGATGGATAAATGAGGGGGTGGGATGGATAAATGAGTGGGTGGGATGCATAAATGAGTGGGATGGATGGATAAATGAGTGGGTGGGATGGATAAATGAGTGGGTGGGATGGCTAAATGAGTGGATGGGATGACTAAATGAGGGGGTGGGATGGATGGATAAATGAGTGGGTGGGATGGATAAATGAGTGGGTGGGATGCATAAATGAGTGGGTGGGATGGATAAATGAGTGGGTGGGATGGATAAATGAGTGGGTGGGATGGATAAATGAGGGGGTGGGATGGATAAATGAGTGGGTGGGATGGATAAATGAGGGGGTGGGATGGTGGATAAATGAGTGGGTGGGATGGATAAATAAGGGGGTGGGATGGATAAATGAGTGGGTGGGATGGATAAATGAGGGGGTGGGATGGATGGATAAATGAGTGGGTGGGATGGATAAATGAGGGGGTGGGATGGATGGATAAATGAGTGGGTGGGATGGATAAATGAGGGGGTGGGATGGATGGATAAATGAGTGGGTGGGATGGATAAATGAGGGGGTGGGATGGATGGATAAATGAGTGGGTGGGATGGATAAATGAGGGGGTGGGATGGATGGATAAATGAGTGGGTGGGATGGATAAATGAGTGGGTGGGATGGATAAATGAGTGAGTGGGATGGATAAATGAGTGGGTGGGATGCATAAATGAGTGGGATGGATAAATGAGTGGGTGGGATGGATAAATGAGTGGGTGGGATGGATAAATGAGTGGGTGGGATGCATAAATGAGTGGGATGGACAAATGAGTGGGTGGGATGGATAAATGAGTGGGTGGGATGGATAAATGAGTGGGTGGGATGCATAAATGAGTGGGTGAGATGGATAAATGAGGGGGTGGGATGGATAAATGAGGGGGTGGGATGGATAAATGAGTGGGTGGGATGCATAAATGAGTGGGTGGGATGGATAAATGAGTGGGTGGGATGGATAAATGAGTGGGTGGGATGGCTAAATGAGTGGATGGGATGACTAAATGAGGGGGTGGGATGGATGGATAAATGAGTGGGTGGGATGGATAAATGAGTGGGTGGGATGCATAAATGAGTGGGTGGGATGGATAAATGAGTGGGTGGGATGGATAAATGAGTGGGTGGGATGGATAAATGAGGGGGTGGGATGGATAAATCAGTGGGTGGGATGGATAAATGAGGGGGTGGGATGGGTGGATAAATGAGTGGGTGGGATGGATAAATAAGGGGGTGGGATGGATAAATGAGTGGGTGGGATGGATAAATGAGGGGGTGGGATGGATGGATAAATGAGTGGGTGGGATGGATAAATGAGGGGGTGGGATGGATGGATAAATGAGTGGGTGGGGTGGATAAATGAGGGGGTGGGATGGATAAATGAGTGGGTAGGATGGATAAATGGGTGGGTGGGATGGATGGATAAATGGGTGGATGGGATGGATAAATCAGTGGGTAGGTGAATGGATGGGATGGATAAAAGAGTGGGTGGGATGGATAGGTGGGTGGGTGGATGAGCATCTAGGTGGATGATGGAATGGGTAAGTAGGTAGGTGGAGATACATAGCAGTATAGAAGATGAGAAACAGTGTAAGCTTCAGACTCAGACTGGCCTAGATTTGAGTCCCAGATTTGAGTCCCAGGTTGTGTCCCAGGCTAGCTATGAAAACGCAAACAAGTCTCTTAACTCTTTAAGACTTCGGTTTCTTGGCTGGGCACAGTGGCTCACACCTGTAACCCCTGCACTTTGGGAGGCAGAGGCCAGAGGATCACTTGAGCCCAGGAGTTCCAGACCAACCTGGGCAACATGGCAAAACCCATCTCTACTGAAAATACAAACATTAGCTGGGCATGGTGGCACACGCCTGTAGTCCCAGCTACTTGAGAGACTGAGGTAGGAGGATTGCTTGAGCCCAGGAGGTCGAGGCTGCAGTGAGCTATGATTACATCACTGTGGTCCAGCCTGGGTGAGTGAGCGAGCCACTTTCTCAAAATCAAAATAAAATAAATTTTAAAAGAATTCAGTTTCTTTATGTCTGAAATAGAGCTATCATATCTATTTTTTAGGGTGGTTGTGAGGATTAAGAAAATGAACATCTAGAATGCTACTGGCACATAGTAGGTGCTCAAGAAAGGTGAGTATCACTGCCAAGTGCTACATTTGGTGGGAGGACTTGGGCCCCTGGAGGTGGCAGCGGTGGGTGGGGAGGGGTGGGTGAAGCTGGTGGTTACCCTGCCGTATTGGATGCTGTCCTTTCCTGCTGGCCATCCTGCCCTGTCAGGGTCATCCAGAGGAACCTCTGTCTGGGCTTCTGAAGTGGTACGGTCCTTCTCAGGGACTGACTTGATGGACCTGTCATTTAGAGGAAATGAAGACAGAGTCAGTATCTCTCCCAATGGTGGGGTGTATGTGCCTAACCCTCAGGCCCACTGACAGCCACTGAGCTCTGGGTACACTCTGTACTCTTTCATTCATTCATTTATCTAACAGAATACTGACCAGATATCACACTTCCCTTCTTCCCATATGGTACCCAGCTAAATGCCATCTATTACCCCAGGGTCAAGCAAGCCCATTCTTCTGATGCCAATTCACAGGATGAACTTAACTTGCCCACCATTGGAACTCTGTTCTCAGAATTTTCTTTTTTTTTTTTGAGATGGGGTCTTGCTACATTGCCCAGGTTGGTCTCAAACTCCTGAGCTCAAGCAATCCACCTGCCTCAGCCTCCCAAAGTGCTGGGATTACAGGCATGAGCCACCACGCCCAGCCTGTTCTCAGAATTTTTATTTTGGCTTAAGCTTTCGTGCAGTTGTTTTGTTCCTACTGTATACCATCAGATTTGTCAGTCCAACTGGCAGAATATAAATTATGCACAATTCAGATGCTAAAGACTCTTTGAATGTTTTATCTGTGGATGAGTGGGCTGACTTAACCTCTGTGCCTCAGTTTCCTCAGCTGTAAAAATAGGAATATTATCTATCTATCCATCCATCCATTTATCCATTCATCTACATACCTGTATATCTACATATACATGTCTACCTACCTCCTATTAAATTAAGGTTAGCCCAAAGCTGCCTCCTTACATATTTTAAGTTTGGCCTAAAGGTTTTCCCCGTACATAGTGAACTGTAACCTAATTGGACTCAAACAGACTGCAACCTACTCCTGTGTCAATCAGTGAGTTTCAGCCAATCAAAGGCAACCAACCATTCAAACCATGTTCCAATAAAGCAAAGCTGAGCTGTAACCAATCCGGCTGTTTCTGTACCTCACTTCTGTTTTCTGTCCTTCACCTTCCTTTTCCTGTCTATTAATCTTTGACCCCATGGCTGTACCAGAGCCTCTCTGGACGTATTCTGGTTCAGGGACTGCCCGATGTGCGGATCATTCTTTGCTTAGTTAACCTCTGTTAGCCAGGTGCAGTGGCTCACGCGTGTAATCCCAGCACTTTGGGAGGCTGAGGCAGGTGGAACACCTGAGGTCAGGAGTTTGAGACCATCCTGGACAACATGGCAAAACCCTGTCTCTACTAAAAATACAAAAATTAGCCGGGCCTGGTCACATGTGCCTGTAGTCCCAGCTACTCAAGAGACTGAGGCATGAGAATCGCTTGAACCTGGGAGACAGGGATTGCAGTGAGCCGAGATTGTGCCATTGCACTCCAGCCTGGGTGACAGAGCAAGATTCTGTCTCAAAAAACCCCCCCCCAAAAAACAAAAAACCTCAGACACATTAAATTTGCTAGAGGTTAATTTGGCACAATCTCGGCTCACTGCAACCTCCGCCTCCGAGGTTCAAGCGATTCTCGTGCCTCAGCCTCCCGAGTAGCTGGGACTACAGGCACATGCCACCACGCCGGCTTTTTAAAAAAAATTTGCTTATTTTTTATTTTTAGTAGAGACGTGTTCACCATGTAGGCCAGGCTGGTCTCGAACTCCTGACCTCTAGCTAGTGATCCACCCGCTTCAGTTTCCCAAAGTGCTGGGATTACAGGTGTGAGCCACCGTGCCCAGCCTTAATGTGTCTACTGGTTTTCTTTTAACATGACTACCTATCCATCTGATCTTACTTCAGATTCTTGTGCGCTGTGAAGGTGGTGGGATTTCTCAGTGTGTGTGTGATTGAGAAGTGTCCTCAGGTTGGCTAGCTGGGATGGGGGTCAGCCCCAATGGTCCCCGGGGACTGAGGCCCCTCAAGATCGCTGCCGCCCACCACCCCTGTATAGCAGGCACTTAAGCTCAGGCCATCTGGTATCAGTGGCCTGTTGTTCTGCTTCCCAAGACCCCTCTCATTAAGAGGGGAGAGTATCAGGCAGCAGGTCCTTGTGCTGCAGACAGCTCCACAGTGAGCCCAGCTGTGTCCTGGCTGGAGGGAGCTGAGAAAAGAGGGGACCGGAGGCCTCCTCCTGGCCCCTTGCCCACGTGTTCTGGCCAGCGTCAAGTGATGCTGTGCATACAGACCCAAGCCCTGTGCATAGCCAGCCTGTCAAAGCATAAGTGGCCGGGCCTGGCATGGTGGTTTACAGCTATGGGGAGGAACCAGTCCTGCCCTACTGCAGCATTCAGACAACTCCAGCAAGCTGGCCTCGGCCCACTTGAAGACATCCATCAATTGGAAGGCATATTGTTCATTCCATGAACTGACCTTATGGGGGCCTAATCATCTTGGCTAACTGGACCAATTTTGGTAAATTATCCCTCAGCAGGGCACCATGGGGGGACTTCAGCAGGTTCTCTATCCATAATGGTTTTGGTTGCCCGCCTAACTGCCCGAGATGCGGGTGGTCCCTTCAGCCACTTCAGCTTGAGCCTGTGCCCTTCTGAGTGTGGCACCACGGTGGACTCACCTCTGGTGTCTAAGCTCGGGCCTCCTGCCTGCAGAGGTGCCTCTGGGGTCCTTGGTGCTGGTCGCAGGTTCTGTTTCTGCAAGGTCAAGAGAGTCCTGTCACACAACATGGCCCAGATACCCACTTTGACACCCACTGACTATGTGGCCTTAACCGCTCTGACCATCCATTTCCCCTGATCTGGCTCCTGCCACGTCTCCAGCAACCTCTCTCAACACCCCACTCTGAGTTCTTCCAGGAACATCCTTCAGGCATTCACTCACTCATTCATTTCTTCAATCAGTGATAACTGAGCACCTACTATGAACTTGAGGTTGGAAAAACAGCATTTAACACTGTACAAAGTCAAGTTACCTCTGTTTCCCCCAACAGCCTTGCTCAAGCAATTCCTTGTGTCTGGAATGCTCTTTTCTGGCTAACTCTCACCTACCCTCAGGTACCATCTCCCCTAGGAAGGACACCTCCCCACCACTATCCCCCAGGTGTGGCCAGTAACTGAAAGCAGATCTGTAGTAGTTTAACCACAGACCTGTAAGCAACAAATAACTGCTACTGTAAGCTGCTAAGATTTGGGGGCTATTTTGTTACACAGCATCATCACAGCAAAAGCTGACCAATACAAACAGGCAAGTTCTATCTTCAAGCTTCAGGACTGTGACATTGTAAATCAACACTTAAGGTTTTAACCAGGGTGGGCCAGTGCTAAGCAGATGTTCTCAAAAGAAGCAAAGCCTGAGATTGAGAGAGACCTGGATGTGAATCCTTGCTTTGTCATGAAGGGATAGTATAGAGGGTAGCGATTAAAAAACACATTCTCTGGAATCAAGTTGCTTGGGTTCAAATCTCAGTGCTGCCACTTACAAGCCATGTAACCTGGGACTAGTTCCTTAACTTCTGGGCCTCAGTTTCCTCATCTGTGAAATGGAAATGATTCTAGTACCAGCCTCACAGGGGCATTATGTTGATTAAATGAGCTAACCTCTGTGATGTGCTGTTAGTTGCTACTTTTCAGTCATTGTGGGTGAGCTTGGCTTGGCAACTTTACTTCCAGAACCTTGCCATGTATCCAGCACACTGTTTTTTTGGATTATTAGAAACCCTAGCTAGCATGGTGTAGCTTTCTAGGCATCAAAGTCCTTCTTGGGCTGTCTCCATAGCAACTCCAAGCATAGACTCTGGAGCTGGACATACTCAAGTTCTAATCTTGTGACCTTGGGCAAGTGATTTAACTCTCTTTGCCTCAGTTTGCTCTTCTGTAAAATGACAGCAATAACTTCACATGCCGCTGGGGGTACTGTGAGAATCAAATGAAATAGTGTATTTTTTACAGAAGCACTTAGCACAGCCCCTGGCTCATAGATGGTGTTACTGGCTATTCTTGGAGAAAGGTGACCTATTAAGAGAGCTGTCTGCTTCCAGGCCTAGGCCTGCAGACAGGGTGTGACCAGAGCACTCCATTCATGCCAGTAGGACCCTTTGAGCCTTTTCCCCCAAGGGTGGCAGGAGCCAGGCATGGAGAATCAGCAAAGCCCACCTAGTACCTCCTTCTCCTGTATCTCCTGGCTGTCTGGCTTGATCCAGAAGACACATGAGGGCCCCCTTCCTCTGCAGAAGCTCCTGGTAGGAACCCATCTCTGCGATGGCCCCATTTGCCAGCACTATGATCCAATCAGCCTGGGGCAGGATGTGGAGTGCGTGCGTCACGAGAATCCGTGTCTGGGCAGGGAAGGGGTAGAAGTTACACACATGTGGCCGGGTGCAGTGGCTCATGCCTGTAATCCCAACACTTTGGGAAGCCAAAGCATGTGGATCACTTGAGGCCAGAAGTTCGAGACCAGCCTGGCTGACACGGCTAAGCCCTGTCTCTACTAAAAATACAAAAATTAGCTAGGTAAGGTGGTGCACACCTGTAGTCTCAGCTACTTTGGAGGCTAAGGCAAGAGAATCACTTGAACCTGGGAGGTGGAGCTTGCAGTGAGGCGAGATTGGACCACAGCACTCCATCCTGGGTGACAGAGCAAGACTCTGTCAAGAAAGGAAAGAAAGAAAAGAAAAGAAAGAAGAAAAGAAAAGAAACAAAGGAAGGAAGGAAAGAGAGAGAGAGAGAAAGAAAGAAAAAAAAATGTACGGCCGGGCGCAGTGGCTCATGCCTATAATCCCAGCACTTTGGGAGGCCGAGGCGGGTGGATCACCTGAGGTCAGGAGTTCGAGACCAGCCTGGCCAACAGGGTGAAACCCTGTCTCTACTAAAAATACAAAAAATTAGCCGGGCGTGGTGGCGGGCACCTGTAGTCCCAGCTACTTGGGAGGCTGAGGCAGGAGAATGGCGTGAACCCAGGAGCCGGAGCTTCCAGTGAGCGGAGATCGCACCACTGCCCTCCAGACTGAAAGACAGAGCGAGACTCCATCTCAAAAAAAAAAAAAAAAGAAAAAAGTTACACATATGTGCTTGGCCAGCCTCCTGAGCTGGGGGTTGGGGTGGCGGTATTGTCCCTGGACTCAGAGTGGGGACAGCTCCCCTTCTTGTGCTCCTGCCACCTTTCTTGTAAACAGCATATCCAAATAGAGAAACAGAGGGGACTCCCCTAGCCTGTGTCTCAAAACAAGAAGACAAGGAGTACATCTGACCCTGGCCAATCATCCACGGCAAAGCTGTAGTAGTTAAATCACAGATCCATAAGGAAGAAACACCTGCTGTTGTAAGCTGCTGGGATCTGGGGGTTGTTTGTTACATAGCATTGTCACAGCAAAAGCTGACCAATACAAAGAGGAAATTGGACTCAAGTGGAAGGGGGAGGTGAGATAAACTTGGGTTAGGACTGGATGCTAAGTGCTTCCTCTGCCTTTGCCCTGTACTGTCTGACACATGTTCCCAAACTTACTGTTCCCTGGAGTAGCCCACCAGGCCCAATGACCTGGTTGAAGACATGCTGGCCAACGTGGGCATCCAGGGCCGCCAGGGGGTCATCCAGCAGGTACACAGCTGCCTTTCTGTATACAGCCCGGGCCAGGCTCAGCCGCTGCTTCTGGCCTCCGGAGAGATTCATGCCCTGTGGCCACAAAAGGAACAGTGGCCTGAGTCAGCATCTACAGGGTGAAACTGGGGTGCCCAGGCTGCGGCAGGTCAGGGCACACCTGCCCATCAGGGTGAGGTACAGCTCAACATGCCTATTCCCTGGAGACAGGCCCAGCTTCCAAGGCACTCGCTCTCGAGCCAACAATGCCTCCATCCTTACCCGACCTCACTTCTCCACTCCCCAAGCACGCTTCCTGGAGGAGTTACCCACACTTCCCAATCCACTCTGTCTCCTCCTGCTCACTCTCTGTATCTCTTTGAGTCCAACTCCTGTTTCCCTTTCTCCACTGAGACCACCATCCATTTCCCTATTCCCTCATCCAGTGGCAGCTTTTCAGTCCTACTTTTTTATTTTAATTTTAATTTTTTTCTTTTAGTTTTTATTGATATGTAATAGTTGTAACTATTTGAGGGGCACAAGTGGTATTTGGATACCTGTAGGGCAGTGGTCCCCAGCCTTTTTGGCACCAGGGACCAGTTTTGTAGAAGACGATTTTTCCATGGACCTGGGGGCAGGGGGATGGTCCGGGGGATGGTTTCAGGATGATTCAAGCACATTACGTTTATTGTGCACTTCTAGTATTATTATTACTGTTGTTGTCATTGTTATTATTGAGATGGAGTTTTGCTCTTGTCACCCAGGCTGGAGTGCAATGGCATGATCTTGACTCACTGCAACCTCTGCCTCCTGGGTCCAAGCAATTCTCCTGCCTCAGCCTCCTGAGTAGCTGGAATTACAGGCACCCACTACCACGCCTGGCTAGTTTCTGTATTTTTAGTAGAGATGGGGTTTCACCATGTTGGCCAGGCTGGTCTTGAACTCCTGCCCTCAGGTGATCCACCCACCTTGGCCTCCCAAAGTGCTGGGATTACAGGCGTGAGCCACTGTGCCCGGCCTACTTGTATTATTATTACATTGTAATATATAATGACTCACCATCATGCAGTATCAGTGGGAGCCCTGAGCTTGTTTTCCTGAAACTAGATAGTCCCTTCTGGGGATGATGGGAGGCAGTGACAGATCATCAGGCATTAGATTCTCATAAGATCCCTCACATGTGCAGTTTACAGTAGGGTTTGTGCTCCTATGAGAATCTAATGCTGCCACTGATCTGACGGGAGGTGGAGCTCAGGCGATGATGGGAACAATAAGGAATGGCTGTAAATACAGATGAAACCTCACTCGCCTGCCCTCTGCCCACCTCCTGCTGTGCTGCCTGCCCAGTTCCTAACAGGCCACAGACTGGTGCTGATCCATGGCCCGGGGTTTGGGGACCCCTGCTGTAGACAATATGTAATGATCAAATCAGGGTAACTGAAATAGTCATCACCTCAAATATTTATCTTTTGTATTGGGAACACAACAATCCTTCTCTTCTAGCTATCTTGAAATATACAAGTAAATGATCATTAACTATAATTTCCCTTGTGCACTATTGATTACTTTAACTTATTCCTTCTATCTAGGCCTTCTTGTCTTTCATTCATTCTTTTAAAACTTATTTTTATTTATTTTTGAGATGGAGTTCCACTCTGTCACCCAGGCTGGAGTGCAATGGCTTGATCTCGGCTCACTGCAACCTCTGCCTACTGGGTTCAAGCGATTCTCCTGCCTCAGCCTCCCAAGTAGCTGGGATTACAGGAACGCCACCATGCCTGGCTAATTTTTGTATTTTTAGTAGAGATGGGGCTTCACCATGTTGGCCAGGCTGGTCTCAAACTCCTGACCTCAAGCAACCCTCCCGCCTTGGCTTCCCAAAGTGCTGGGATTACAGGCATGAGCCACCGTACCCAGCCATTCATTCATTCTTACATTCAGTCATTCCACTAATAACTACTGCCTCGTTATCATAAACCAGGCATGGTTCTAGGTAGGCTCTGGGGAAACAGCAATAAGCAAAACAAAGTTGCTGCTCTCTTAATGGATCCATCATTCTCATGAAGGGGACAGAGACAGGCAATCCATAAACAAGTAACGCAGACAGCACACCAGGTGGAAAGTGCTATGAAGAATAAACAGTAAAGCAGGGGGAGCCAGGTGCAGGGGCTCACGCCTGTAATCCCAGCACTTTGGGAGGCGGAGCTGGGTGGATCACTTGAGGTTAGCAGTTTGAGACCAGCCTGGCCAACATGGTGAAACCCCATCTCTACTAAAAGTACAAAAAGAAATTATCCAGTTGTGGTGGCACATGGCTGTAATTCTAGCTACTCATGAGGCTGAGGTGGGAGGAATGCTTGAACTCAGGAGGTGGAGGTTACAGTGAGCCAAGATTGTGCCACTGCACTCCAGCCTGGGCAACAGAGCGAGACTCCGTCTCAGAAAAAGAAAAAAAAAAAAAAGAGAAAAAGCAGGTGCAGGTGTAGGGTGCACTAACATTAGCAGGGTGGCTGTGGTGGTAGATAAGGTGGTCAGGAAAGGCCTCTCTGTGAAGGTGATAGAAGTGAGGGATGAGCCCTGGGGACTCCTGGGGAGAGCTTTCCAGCAGAGGGAACAGCAGTGCAAAGGCCCTGGGGCCAGAGTGTGCTGTGGGGGATCAGGGAATATCACAGAGACTAAGGTGGCTGCAGTAAAGCTGAGAGATGATGATGGGAGATGGGGCTAATGGATACCAGAGCCAGGTCACAGGGACCTTGCCAGGGATTGTCATGACTTGGGCTTTGTCTCTGAGGTAAATGGGGAGATCACCTGAGGTCCGGAGTTTGAGACCAGCCTGGCCAACATGGTGAAACCCTGTCTCTACTAAAAATATAAAAATTAGCCAGGTGTGGTGGTATGTGCCTGTAATTCCAGCTACTCAGGAGGCTGAGGTATGAGAATTGCTTGAACGTGGGAGGCGGAGGTTGCAGTGAGCCGAGATTGCATCACTGCATGCCAGCCTGTGCAACAGAGCAAGACTCTGTCTCCAAAACAAAACAAAAAACAAAACCACAAGTGGTGGGCTGGATTTGGCTTGGGGTCACAGTTTGCCAACCCCTGCCCAATCCATAGCTCCAGATGCATATATCCTGTTTCTTGGACATCTCTGTCCAGACCCCTTGGTGAGGCCCAGAGAGGGGAAGCAATTACACCAACATTACTCAGCAAGGCAGGGCAGAGTAAGACAGGAGTCTAGGTCTTCTCACTCTCAGTTGTCAGAGAGCTCCTCACTGCCAATCCCTGCCACAACTCCCTGCCTCTCTCTTTGTGTCTATTTCTGCTTATCAATTAGTGATTACGTATTGAGCACCTAGCATGTGCTTGACGCTGAGCTGAGCCCTTTTTCTCCGCTACTTCCCTAACCATTCCTCTCATTTCTCCATCATACTGCCCATGATGAGTCGGGGACCCAAATGACTCCCAACTGCAATGTCTCCCTGTCCCAAAAAGACCCCCAAACTCTCACCTGCTCCCCAGCTGAAGTGTGGACTCCCTCAGGGAAGCTGTCCACATCTGGCTGCAGGGCACAGGCTTCTAGAACTCTCTCCAGCCAGGGTGGGTCCAGCTCCTGCCCGAAGCACACATTCTCTACCACAGAGGTGTTCTGCACCCAGGCCTCCTGGGGCATGTAGGCCACAGCACCCTAAAACACAACTTACTTTGGTCACAGGAGGATGATAGGGACAGAGGTGGGATAGGTTTTGAGGAGCAGTGGGAGCTGGGCTCTCAGTGGTGGGTGAGAGGTGGAGAGAATGAGTGAAAGTGAACTTGGCTGGGATGGGGAGGGTGGGAAGGCAGCGAGGAAGTGGGGCTTTCAGGATGGGGACATCCTAGCAGACAGGCTGGGGGTGGCCTCACCTCGATGCTCACGAACCCCTCCACCTTTGACAGCTCCCCAAGGAGGGCGGACAGCAGGGAGGACTTCCCTGCCCCCACTGGACCGACAACAGCCAGCAGACAGCCCTGGGGCACCGTGAGGTTTATTCTGGACACGCAAGAGGGGAGACTTGACCTTGGTTAGGGTTCAGCCCGCCTCTGTGAGGAAGGATGAGCCCCAGACGGAGCTGAGCTTTCCTGCTCTGGGAGTCTCCAAGAGGACCTGTGGGGCTGTTCTTTTTCCCAGTCCTTGTCTAGCTATTTGAGGAACTATCCTGTGCACATCTGTGCATGTACACATGCACACAAAGCGTGCACACATGCATGCACATTTGCACACTCATACAAGCATGCTAGCATGCACAGCAACACAATGTGGGCACGCATCCACACACACACAAGTGCATGCACATATCCAATCCATGCTCACACGCATACATGTGTGCACACATGCACACCACGCACACACACACACAGAGTTGACTATAGCCTGAGGGTTTCACCAGCCTGGCCTCCTGCCTTGGCTCTTGCGATAAATAGGCTCTTTCCTCCCTCCCTCCCCCTACTCTTGGTCCCGCCCCACTCCTGTCCGCGTCCCACAGCCCATCCTCCACCCAGTGACCAGAGGGATCTGTTAAAACCCAAGTCAGATCATGACACTTCCCAGCTAAACCCGCCAGCACTCCCATTTCACTCAGGGTCAGAGCTAAAGTCCTGACCATCAGGAATGACATCTCCCGCCTCCTTCCGCTCTGTGCCTCAGCTGCTCGGCCCTGGCCTTGCTGACCTCCTTGCTGTTTCTTGAACACAAAAGGCCAGTGATTCTCACCTGGGGGTGACTGCATCCCCCAGGAGTCATTTGGCAAGACCTAGAGATATTTTTGGATGTCACAACCAGTAGGGGGTGCTGCTGGCATCTAGTGGGTAGAGATTGGGTCTGCTAAACATCCCACAATGCACACGACAGCCCCCAACAAAGAAGTTTCAGCCCAAAATATCAACCGTGCTGAGGTTGAGAAACCCAGGTCCAGGCACTCTCCTGCCCCAGGACCTTTGCTGATGCCATTCCCACCGCCTAGAAGGTTCTTCTCCCAGGCCGGGCACGGTGGCTCATGCCTGTAATCCTAGTCCTTTGGGAACTGAGGCAGGTGGATCTCTTGAGGTCAAGAGTTGGAGACCAGCCTGACGAACATGGTAAAACCCATCTCTACTAAAAATACAAAAATTAGCTGGGTGTGGTAGCATGCGCCTGTAATCCCAGCTACTCGGGAGGCTGAGGCAGGAGAATTGCTTGAATCCGGAAGGTGGAGGTTGCAGTGAGCCAAGATCATGCCATTGCACTCCAGCCTGCGTGACAGAGCAAGACTCCGTTTCAAAAAAAAAAAAAAAAAAAAAAGACAGCTCTTCTCCCAGACACTCCTTCCTTATGATCTCGGCTTGAATGCAAAGCCTTCCCTCGCTAGACATGCCATCGTACTCTGTTCCCTTGCTTTGGTTTTCTGTTTGGGCCTCACCTCTATCAGCATGTCACCCCAAGAGAGCAGGGCCCTTGTCTGTTTCCTTCGCCCTATCCCCAATACCTAGAACAGAGCGTGGCCCACACCTAGTGCTCTATCGATGAAGTGAGTGAATGACAACCAATACAAATACTACCTGGGGCATATTCCTTCTCTTCTTAGGGAGTTTCAGGGCTGTCTGAGATTTTTGGCCACAAAGATCAAGCGATAGAGTTGGAGACTATAGATGATCATGACCTCGGACTGATACAGGAGGCACAGAAGTGAGTACAGCTGATAGGGCTGAACCTTGGGGCTCCTCTCAGCCAGCCCTCCCTTGGCATCGTCTTGGCCAGCCTGGGAGCACAGGGGTGTCTCCCCCTAATGGGGGAGGCTCAGATGCCCTGGTCCCCATCTGCAGGAGATACTGGTCTATGCTGTGCAGGTCCCCACCTTCAGGAGGTAGAGATGTATCCTGAGAACCTCCCCGGCAGAGCCCCAGCCCAGCCTAACCCACCCTCCAGTCCCAGGCTGGAAACCTACACCACCTCTCAGGTGGGAGGCAGCAGGAGCCCCACGCATCTTCTCCCTAAAAACATGAGGCTGGTTACTACGGGTGTCGTTCTGTACCTGTGGAGGCAGGGAGGGCTTTCCTGGGACCAGGCGAAGGTGGCACTGTGTATGGTGATGCAATCCTTCCCGGCAGCT
Source organism: Pan paniscus (assembly GCF_029289425.2). NCBI lineage: Eukaryota > Metazoa > Chordata > Mammalia > Primates > Hominidae > Pan > Pan paniscus. The sequence continues at coordinate 35,937,124 of NC_073267.2, read as the reverse complement.
GCAGGGCACAAGAGGCCATTTACAGGAGACCCCTGACCTGGCCGGCCTCTGCATCGGAGAGGCCCCCAGGCACCATCCGCTGCCCCCCCAGGGGCAGAGGCTGCAGGAAGAAATCTCTCCCACTGAACAAATTGCCCTGCTACTCACTGGCTTGTGGGTGACCCCGCAGGGTTCTTGTTCTGTCCGTGTCCCATGGCTACATAATCCAGGGGGAGGCAAACTGTGGCCCAGAGACCAAATCCTGCCTGCTGCCTTTTCTTATAAATAAAGTTTTATTGGAACACGGCCACATCCATTCATTTCTATATGTCATGCTTTGAGCAGTTGTGACAGAGACTGTGTGGCCCACAGGCCTAAAATATGCACAATCTGGTCATTTATGGAAAAAGTTAGTGAATTTCTGAAATAAATTATCATCAAATCCCAGCCTTCCCAGAGTTAAGGGGGTGTTATTAATTTCACTGTGGCCGGCACAGTGTCTCATGCCTGTAATCCCAGCACTTTAGGAAGCAGAGGTGGTAGGATCACTTGAGGTCAGGAGTTTGAGACCAGCCTGGCCAACATGGCAAAACCCTGCCTCTACCAAAAAATACAAAAATTAGCCAGGCGTGGTGGTGGGCGCCTGTAATCACAGCTACTCGAGAGGCTAAGGCAGGAGAATTGCTTGAACCCAGGAGGCGGAGGTTGCAGTGAACCAAGATTGCACCACTGCACTCCAGCCTGGATGACGGAGTAAGACTGTGTCTCAAAAATAATACTAATTATTACTATTATTATTTCACTGTGATAACAAGTATAATTAGATTAGTGGTTCTTGATCCTTAAGACGTAGTTAGAATCGCCTGAAAGATTTTCTAAAAATCAAAGCTCTCATGGCTTAGCCCAGATCAACTAAATTCATCCTCACAATTAGCTGCTATAATGATTAACATGCCCATTTTGGAGATGGGAACACGGAGGCTCAGAGAGATGATCTACTTGTCAGGATCACCCAGCTAGTCAGTGCTGGGGCTGGGATTTGGACCTGGGCAGTTGAATGCCACAGGCTCGGCTTACCACTATGTGGGTGTTTTCCAGGTACACAGATTGCCCAGATTCTTCATTGCAACAAGGGAGAGGGTGTCTTGGCCCGTGGCGTAAAAGAAGGATGGGGTGGAGGGGGAAGCCCAGGTAACTTGAGCTTGGTAAGTCTCATCGTGCAATGGTGCTTGAAATGTTGCTATTTTCCAGCTTGATCAAAATGCTGTCATGCTTATTACCTGGGACTTTCTGCATGAGGACAAGGACCTGGTCTGTTAGAGCAGGAGTCCTCAACCCCCAGGCCACAGACTGGTACCAGTCTGCAGCCTCTTAGGAACTGGGCCATACAGCAGGAGGTGAGCGCAGGGCAGGTGAGCAGAGTGTCATCTGTGTTTACAGCCATTCCCCATCACTCCCATCACCGCCTGAGCTCCACCTCCTGCCAAATCAGCAGCAGCAATAGATTCTCATAGGAGCATGAACACTTGTGAACTGTGCATGTGAGGAATCTGGGTTGCATGTTCCTTTTAAGAATCTAATGCCTGATGATCTCTGTCTCCCATCACCCGCTTTGGGGCCATCTAGTTGACGGAAAGCAAGCTCAGGGCTCCCACTGGTTCTACGTTATGGTGAGTTGTATAATTATTTCATTATATAGTACAATGTAATAATAATAAAGGGCACAATAAATGGAATGTGTTTGAATCATCCCAAAACCACGCGCCTCGCCCCGGTCCGTGGGAAAACTGTCTTCCACAAAACCAGTCCCTGGTGCCAAAAAGCTTGGGGACCACTGTGTTAGAGTGTTCCCTGTTGTACACCCAGGATGGTACAAAGTGGGCACTCAGTGAGTGGTCGCTGAATGGCTAGCAGAAAGAAGAGCAGCACAGTGCCAGTTTCCAAGTGACACGCAGATGGCGTGATCTGCACGTGTCATCCATTGCCCGCAGCCCCCATCTCCCCCCAGTGCTGATGCTGGCTTGCCATTATGGGCCGGGGTGGCCCCCACATCCCCCATCCCCCATCCCTCCCACACCCCTCCTGCCAGACTCAGCACTCACCGCTTCCAGAGGAACTTGAGTCTACGGCACCAGGGTCAACTTCTTCCAGGCAGAGGAAGGTGACCAGACGGTCAAAGGACACCCGGGCCTAGGAAAACCGAAGCCGCAGGTCACCCAGCAAGAAGAGCAAAGAACTCGGGTTTTGGGTGTCGGTGTCTCAAGATGTGTGGCAACAGCTTCCTGTCTACCAAGCTCTGTGCATAGGAGGCGTGAGGACAAAGCTTTCTAGTTCATGGGAAACGATGCAACCCAAGTGGTGACCTTGATGGTGGTGATCTCCCACCTCTGCGATCCTACAAATCAGTGACACCGAAGCAAGCCAGCTGCCATTCTGCAGACAAGATCTGGGAAGAGGTGGTGGCTTTTCCAATAAGGTTATCAAGCCATTATGTGGAACAATTTCAAATGTTGTCCACCTGGGGGCGCTCTCTCCCAGTCACAAACCCATCTTTGGGGAAGAAAGAGACCAGTCGTTAAAATAGAGATTAGGCCAGGTGCAGCGGCTCATGCCGGTAATCCCAGCACTTTGGGAAGCCAAGTGCAGGAGGATCACTTGAGGCCAGGAGTTGGAGACCTGGGGAACATAGCAAGACTCTTTGTTTCTACAAAAAATTTAAAAAATTAGCCGGATGTGGTGGCCCATGCCTGTAGTCCCAGCTACTCAGGAGGCTGGGAGGTAGAAGCATCACTTGAGTCCAGGAGTTTGAGCATGCAGTGAGCTGAGATCGTGCCACTGCACTCCAGCCTGGGTGACAGAGTGAGACACTGTCTCGATAAATAAATAAAATAAATAAATAAATAAATAAGGCGGCCAGGCGCGGTGGCTCATGCCTGTAATCCTAGCACTTTGGGAGGCTGAGGCGGGCTTATTACATGAGGTCGGGAGTTCAAGACCAGCCTGGCCTGGCCAACATGGTGAAACCCTGTCTCTACTAAAAACACAATAAATAAATAAATAAGACTGGGTGCAGTGGCTCATGTCTGTAATCAGCACTTTGGGAGGCCAAGGTGGGCAGATCACCTGAGGTCAGTGGTTCAAGACCTGCCTGGCCAACATGGTGAAATCTCATCTCTGCTAAAAATACAAAAAAAAAAAAAAAAAAATTAGCTGGGCATGGTTGTGCATGCCTGTGGTCCCAGCTACTTGGCAGGCTGGGGCAGGAGAATCACTTGAATCTGCAAGGTAGATCTTGCAGTGAGCCGAGATTGCACCACTGCACTCCAGCCTGGGTGACAGAGTGAGACTCCATCTCAAATAAATAAATAAATAAAAATAAAAAATAAAAAACATGGAGATGGCTCAGGTATGCCGCCGTTTCTTGTTTTCATCATGCTGAAAGGACTAGAGATAGCAAAGGAAGAGAAACAAAATCGCTTTGTATAAAAAAGGGAACTGACATGATTGCTTGTATGTGGAATTGCTGGGCAGATGGACAAGTATGCATGTCCTGAGGGTGTGTGTGGAAAGGTCTGCACATTGCCCTCCAAAGGCTGACCCCTTCCAGATGTATTTGCTGTACTCTCTGCCCGCCTCTGTTCTTGCCCCTACCTGCCTCTTTTCCAGCTCCACACCATCCCTCTCCCTCCCACTCTGTCTTCCCTCTCCTCTGCAAATGGCAGGGGTAGGGAAGCTGGAGCCAGGTGTAGCCCACACACTCTCCCAGGATGGCTCCAGCCCTTGCACCCACCTCACCTGGACTAGGGAGTGGATGGAGAAGGGCAGGAAAGCCTGGGCCTTGTTGAGGATGTTGAGAACTGTGAGAGTCACAAAGGCTTTCTCTGCATCCATAGCATTCTCGGCCACCAGAGTGTGGACAGCAAACACCACCAGTGCGACCTGGGGGGACACGTGGGGCAACAGTGAGACACGCAAGCATGGATAGGGCAGCCTGGGCAAGCTGTGGTGACTGCACGGTCCATGTGGCCCACCCGCCATGTCCGCATGTGCTTCCCTCTGTAGATCCCACTCCCAGTCCTGCTAACACATGTCCTCTCCGCAGTCATAAGCTACATAAGGCTCTCTCTAAAGACACAGCGCATTGCTAATGGTGATGAGTGTGCAGCCCCACGGCTCTAGGCGTCACTAGAACCTAGGGGAGAACCTAATGCCTCTAGGTTCCAGGCATCGGGGGACAGCAGAGTTTTTGATCTTGGTAGCCCTGTTGTTCTAGACGTGGTGGAACTTGTGATTCTAGAGTCCCTTGGAAGATGACTCTAAAGTTGCAGGCAGGAGCAGCACTTGAGGGCTCTAGGTGTTGGTGCCATTTGTGGTGCTTTTTTTTTTTTTTTTTGAGATGAAGTCTTGCTCTGTCGCCCAGGCTGGAGTACAGTGGCATGATCTCGGCTCACTGCAACCTCTGCCTCCTGGGTTCAAGTGATTCTCCTGCCTCAGACTCCCAAGTAGCTGGGATTACAGGCGCCCGCCACTGCAACCAGCTAATTTTTATATTTTTAGTAGAGACAGGGTTTCGCCATGTTGGCCAGGCTGGTCTTGAACTCCTGACCTCAGGTGATCCACCCATCTCGGCCTCCCAAAGTATTGGGACGACAGGCATGAGCCACCACACCCAGCCTATGTATCCAATTTTTTAAAACTGTGGTTTAGGAAGGTTGTTCTGACAGCAATATGAAATAAATTACAGAATGGCAGGACAAGGATCACGTCCAGTGACAGGGTGGCTATGGACATCTGCTGGCCAGGATCAGGGAAGTCACTCTGACCCAGGATTCTACCTCTGCCACCCCCCTGCATCTGTACCCTCCTCCCCACATTGGTAGAAGCCTGGAACTCTCTCTGAGAGTTCAGCAGACTTTATCAGCCACTGCCACCTTTGCTAGAATAATATGATTAATTAGTTCTTGTAGAAGACAGCAGGGACCCAGAGAGAACAGGATCCAGAATGAGTGGGTTTTGATGGACAGGGTGGTAGGATCTGGGGGGCTCCACCTACCTCACCCTGCCCCCACCCACCTCACCCTGCCCCCACCCCTGCACTCCTTCCCCAATGCTGCTCAGCATAGAGACTAGAGTGACGTCACCAGAAATGTAGACACTTGGAAGGACACCAGCAACACAGAGAAGAGGAGGCCGGAGGTCCGCAAGGCGCCCAGCTCCTGGCCTCGGATGCCCAGGACTCTGTCGAGAAAGGCTCCCTCCCAGCCATGGAACTTGATGGTCTTCGAGTTCCTGAGGATAGAGCTGGTGAGCCGTGCCCGTGAGTCCTTCTGCCTCATTTGCTCCTCCTGGGATCGGAGGGGAGAAGAGAGATGAAGACAGGGACAGTTGAGAATTCTTCCCTGCACCCTGACAGCCACCCTTCAGCAAATCCCATTCATCTCACCAAACTGCGTCCCAAACCTGTCTGCCTCTCAGCATCTCTGACCCTCACTCCTGGTCCAACCACCATCATCCTGTACCTGGACTTCTGCAGGAGTGCCCCTGGGACAGTGTGCCCCACGGAGGAAGCCTCTGATGCCTGGAGAACCGAGGCAGCCTGAGCCCACCTGGGTATGGCACCATCAGGAAGGCTACCTGGAGGTGGTTGATGCCTGAGCTACGTCTTTTTTTTTTTTTTTTACCTTTTACATTTTTTGTGGAGTTGGGGTCTCGCTATGTCGCCCAGGTTGGCCTCGAGCTCCTGGGCTCAAGTGATCCTCTGCCCTCAGCCTCCTAAAATGCTGGGATTACAGCCTGAGCTAAATCTTAAATGACCAGGAAGTGGGTGCTGAGCAGGCAGAGGATGGGGGGATGGAGCTGGAGAAGAGGGAGGGGAGGGGCTTGAGATGGGGGTGGGGGGTGGGGGCTGGGGGGTAGGGGGGTGGCGGGGGCAGCTAAAACCCAGGCACAGGGAATAGCATGACTCAGAGGACACTCGGTGTGACCAGAGGAGCATGTGGGCAGGGTCACTTGGCACTTTAAAGTCAGGCAGAGGAATTCAGGGTCTCCTGTGCTTCACCATGGGGCGGGGGGCATCATCAGAGGGGCAGCTGCCTGGAGAAGGTTTTACTTTTTGAGACCGAGTCTTGCTCTGTCGCCCAGGCTGGAGTGCAGTGGTGCGGTCTCGGCTCACTATAACCTCCGCCTCCTGGGTTCAAGCGATTCTCCTGCCTGAGCCTCCCGAGTAGCTGGGATTGTAGGCGCCCGCCACCATGCCTGGCTAAATTTTGTATTTTTTGTGGAGGCAGGGTTATGCCATGTTGGCCAGGCTGGTTTTGAACTCCTGACCTCAGGTGATCTGCCCGCCTCGGCCTCCCAAAGTGCTGGGATTACAGGTGTCAGCCACTGTGGCCGGCCTAGAATGTTTTAGAGGAGGCCACACAGGAGGCTGGAGAAACAGCCCAGGTGACAGACGGACACTGGGACAGCTGGGCCAAGAGAGGAAATAAGCTCCTTCCTTCCATCCCCCATCCCTCCCTCTCTCTTTCCCGCCTTTTCTTTCCTTCCTTCCCTATCTCCTTTCTTCCTCTTTCCTTCGCTTTCTTCCTTCCCTCTTTCCTTTTCTTTCCTTCCCTCCCTCCCCGCTTTCTTTCTTCTCTCCCTCATTCCTTCTCTTCCTCCCTCAATTCTTTCCTTCCCTCCTTCCCTCTGTCCTTCTTCCCTTTTCTTGTCTTTCCTTCCCTCCCTCCTTTTCTCTCCTTCCCCTCCCTCCTTCCTCTCCTCCTTTCCTTCTTCCCTTCCTCTCTCCTTCCCTTCTTCCCTCCCTCCTTCTTCCATAGTTCACAAACACTTACTGAGAACCTTCTGCCTGCCAAGCACTAACTAGATGCCGAGTTGGCCACAGTCAGTGGCCTGTGCTGTTGCAAACTTCCAGTTAAGGAGAACAAGGCAATCAACCCCTGTCGGGTGCTTCCTGCAGGGCCCTGTAGGATGTGGGAAGTGCTGTGGGGGGAAAAAAGCAAAAACAAACCCAGGGCAGGCAAAGGAGAGGCTGCTGCTGGGAGGAGAGGGATGGACGTGCTGTTTCCTTGCTGGAGGGTGATGAGGGAAGCCGCCCTGACTACAGGGAGGTGACGGAGGGTCTTCGGGAGTGAGGGTGATCCAGGCGGAGGGAACAGCTAAAGTGAAGGCCTGCAGGGATGTGTGAGATCTGGCAGGTTTGAGGATGGGAGATGTGCGGGGAAAGGCAGGGAAGGAGGGGAGACGGGTAGAAGGTGAGGTTGGAAGCAATGAGGCCAGCTCAGGGCGGGCCTGGTGGGCCACTGTGGGGTCTTTGGCTCAGTCTGAGGAAAATGGGGCCGCTGTGGGTCTGAGTAGAGGAGGGGTACAACGTATTTGGTTTGCATAGGTCTCCTCTGGCTGGGAGTGGAGAGAGGCTGAGGGCAGAAGCGGGGAGTGAGCCAGGGGCTTGCTGCTGTGACCTGGGTTACAGATCATGGGGTTTGGAGAGCCTATGCTGGGAAGGGTGACATTTTGGATGCATTTTGAAGGTGATGCCAAGCAAATCTGCTGACAGATGGGATGTGAGAGAAAAAGGCATTCAACTGACCCAGGGCCTGTGGCCTGAACACTGGAGGGACGGAGCCACTGTCCATTGAGACGGTAGTGGGAGGGGGTGCAGGTCTGAGTGATGGGCAGCTCACAGACGACAAGAACAAAGCCAGACCCGTGGGCTCGCACTCAGCTCTCCCCTCCCCATCTCCCACACCAGGACCTGTGGCTTCCTCCCTACTTCCTGCCTGGTCCGTCCCTTTCCCAAAAGCCAGACCTGATGGTGGTTCCTTTTCTTGGTGATGAAGAAATTCAGAGGGAGGAGGCTCAGGAAGACAGCGATGGCAGTGAGGGCGGAGGGCCCCAGGAGCTGGGGACAGAAGGGGCAGGATGTCAGGAGATCCCGAGGAGCCCAGCTCTCAGAGGCACGTGAACCAGAGCAACTCCATCTTGAATAGGGGCTGGGTAAAATGAGGCTGAGACCTACTGGGCTGCATTCCCAGACGGTTAAGGTATTGTAAGTCACAGGATGAGATAGGAGGTCGGCACAAGATACAGGTCACAAAGACCTTCCTGATAAAACAGGTTGCAGTAAAGAAGGCGGCCAAATCCCACCAAAACCAAGATGGCTACGAGAGTGACCTCCCGTCATCCTCACTGCTACACTCCACCAGCACCATGACAGTTTACAAATGCCATGGCAACATCAGGAAGTTACCCTATATGGTCTAAGAAGGAAAGGCATGAATAATCCACCACTTGTTTAGCACATCATCAAGAAATAACCATAAAAATGGGCAACCAGCAGCCCTCTGGGTTGCTCTCTCTATGGAGTAGCCATTCTTTTAGATCTTTACTTTACTAAAAAACTTGCTTTTGGCCGGGCACGGTGGATCATGCCTGTAATCCCAGCACTTTGGGAGGCCGGAGGCGGGCGGATCACCTGAGGTCAGGAGTTCGAGACCAGCCTGGCCAACATAGTGAAACACAGTCTCTACTAAAAATATAAAAACTAGCCAGGTGTGGTGGTGGGCACCTGTGATCTCAGCTACTCGAGAGGCTGAGGCAGGAGAATAGCTTGAACCCGGGAGGCGGAGCTTACAGTGAGCCACACTCGCACCACTGCACTCCAGCCTGGGCGGCAGAGTGAGACTCCATCTCAAAAAACAAACAAACAAACACTTGCTTTCACTTTATGGACTCGCCCTGAATTCTTTCTTGCATGAGATCCAAGAACCCTCTCTTGGGATCTGGATCAGGACCCCTTTTCTGTAACATAGCTGCAGATCCTGAAGGTGGTCAGACTTGGGTCCTAAAATGGGGATGTCAGGGAATCTGATAAGGGCAGCCACCAGGTCCCAGGGATCTGTGCTCATGGGGTCTGCTGTGTCAGGAGATGCCTGCTGAAGGTGGGGTCCTTCAATGTCAGGGAGGGAAACAGCCCTCTTACACAATAGGGAGAGAGTTATATTCAAGACAGATTGTGCACACACACGAGTGGGACTGGGGGGTGTTCCCAGCCACAACAGTAAAGTTGAGACCTATGGAATCAGGACCTGGTTCAAATCCTGACCCTGAGAGTTTTGAGTGTGGCCTTGGGGCAAGTCACCTCCCTCAGGTGCAATTCTCTTGTCTGCAAAATGGGAATAGAGTTGTTCTCATTGGGCATTTTCTCTTATTGCGTTTAATTATTTTCCTAATCTTCATTTCATCCCTCGCAAGGGTTGTCAGATTTAGTAAATCATCATACAGAATGCCCAGTTACATTTGAAGATAAAGAGTGAATAAGGTTTTAGTCTAAGTCTCGTGAAATATTTGGGACATACACTGAGAAATTCTTCCGTTTGTCTGAAACTCACACTTCATTGAATGTCCTGTGTTTCTCTGGCAACCCTGCTCCCCCACCAACGTGGTGATTTTGGGATAGTTATCTTCCCCCTCTCAGCTTTGGTTTCTAGATCTGGAAAATGTGGAAGTCGGGGGTAGAATAAATGATTTTTAAGTTGCTGTGACTTTCTGAGATTTCTGCACAGGTTATTTGGATCCATTCTCTTGACAAGCCCCACCCCAACTCCAGTCTGTGTGCCTCAGTTTCCCGTCTCAGTCCTTAGGAACACTATGTTTATTTATTTATTTATTTATTTAGAGATGGATTCCTGTTCTGTGACCCAGGCTGGAGTGGAGTCTCATGATCTTGGCTCACTGCAACCTCTGCTTCCCAAGCGATTCTCCTGTCTCAGCCTCCTGAGTAGCTGGGATTACAGGCGTGTGTCACTCGGCTAATTTTTGTATTTTTAGTAGAGATGGGGTTTCACCACGTTGCCCAGGCTGGTCGCGAACTCCTGGCCTCAAGTGATCCACCCACCTCAGCCTCCCAAAGTGCTGATATTACAGGTTTGAGCCACCCCACCTGGCCTGGGAACACTATTTTCTAACCTTGGGCCAGTTTGTTTCATTTATGCGGCAATGGCGCTACCTACTGGCTCAATGGAGAAGTGCGCAGAGGGTAAACACCAGCCCACAACAGGGCTTAGAAAAACACTCAAGGAATGTGAGCAGAAGATGAACATCTCTGTCTGGGGGGAAAATGGTATCATTAAACTGTAGCAACCTCAGTGTCCACTCCTCCTTCACCAAGACCTCACGGTGATGTTAGGAACTGTCTACCAAGAGGCAGGAAAAGTACACAAGCGAAGTAACATGGTGCATTATCTATGGATATCTTGTTGGTCTCATCTAATTTTTTTTTTTTTTTTTTTTTTTTTTTTTAGAAGGAGTCTCACTCTGTCGTCCAGGCTGCGGTGCAGTGATGTGATCTCAGCTCACTGCAACCTCCACCTCCCGGGTTCAAGTGATTCTCCTGCCTCAGCCTCCCTAGTAGCTGGGATTACAGGCACATGCCACCATGCCCAGCTAATTTTTATATTTTCAGTAGAGACGGGGTTTTGCCATGTTGGCCAGGCTGGTCTTGAACTCCTGACCTCAAGTGTTCTGCCGGCCTTGACCTCCCAAAGTGCTGGGATTACAGGCGTGAGCCACTGTGCCCCGCCTGGTCTCATCTGATTTTTAGCAACGGTGGGGTCAACCTGATTAATTGCCCTGAATTTTCCCGTGTTCTTCCTCTCTCCCTCTCTTTCTTCCTAATGATGACATTTATGTACTGCACATGAAGCCCTGTCTGAGTGCCTTATGTTGTAATTGCTAAGCACCTGCCTATTGTTTGCAAGGCCCTGGAATACAAGGTGAAGACACTGGAAAAAGTCCTGGCCCCTAGCCCTAGCAAAAACAATCATATGCATGAGCATTCGAGTTTTTTTTGGAATATTCAGCAATTACAATCAAAATGCCATTAACAGTTTTTACAAGGCCAGGCACAGTGGCTCATGCCCGTAATCCCAGCACTTTGGGAGGCTGAGGTGGGCAGATCACCTGAGGTCAGGAGTTCAGGACCAGCCCAGCCAACATGGTGAAACCCAGTTTCTACTAAAAATACAAAAATTAGCCAGATGTCTTGGTGCACGCCTGTAATCCCAGCTACTCAGGAGGCTGAGGCTGGATAATTGCTTGAACCTGGGAGGTGGAGGTTGCAGTGAGCCGAAGTTGTGCCATTGCACCAAAGCCTGGGCAACACAGTGAGACTCTGTCTCAAAAAAAAAAAAATCAAAAGGATACTATTTCATGACATATGAAAATGATATGCACTTCAAATGTCAGCATCCATAAATAGAGTTTTATTGGAGGAATACCATGCCTGTTTGCTTAGTAAGGTCTACAGCCACTTCTGCACTCCAAGGGCAGAGATGAATATTTGCAGAAGAGATGGTGTGGCCTCCAGTGTAAAAAGCATCTACTGTCTTATCCTTTATGGAAAAGTAACTAATGATAATATTACAAATACCTACAGGGTGCAGTTGTGTGCCCGGCACCCTTTTAAGTGCTTTCTACATATGGGCTGGTTTTATGCCTCAGCCCCTCTGGGGCAGGAGTGCTACTGTTAATTATGATCCTCACGTTGGAGACAAGAACAGGAGGCACAGAGAGAGTAGGTTCCTTGCACACGGATTCACAACTGGTAAGTGGTCAGAAGCAGGATTTGAGCCTAGGCAGTTCCCGATACAGAGTCTAATTTTATTTTTATTTTTATTTATTTGTTGGAGACAGAGTCTCACTCTGTCACCCAGGCTGGAGTGCAGTGGCATTATCTCAGCTCACTGCAACTTCCACCTCCAAGGCTCAAGCGATTCTCCTGCCTCAGCCTCCTGAGTGGATGGGGTTATAGGCACCCACCACTATGCCCGGCTAATTTTTGTATCTTTCAGCAGAGACGGGGTTGGCCAGGCTGGTCTGGAACTCCTGGCCTCAAGTGATCCACCCATCTCAGCCCCCCAATTGCTGAGATTATAGGCATGAGCCACTGTGCCTGGCCCAGAGTCTGATTTTAATTTAAAAAAAGAAAATCCTATACCACAACGTTAAAGGAATGAAGTTGGAAAGTAAATGTTTTGTTTGTTTTGTTTGGTTGTTTCCTGATGGCTACTTTGTGTTTTTTGAACACTAAGTAGCAATTTTTCCCCCTAAAATGTTCTCCTCTTGTGTTTTGTGGACAGTGGCTATGGTGGTGCCCCAGGGTTACTGGTAACTTCAAAACATGGTTAACTTGCCTACTGGGTACCCTAATAGCACATGGGGAAGTATCAACGTCATCGTCATCATCATCTTTCTACAGAGGAAACTGAGGCCCAGAGACGGTGAACTTCCTGCCCAAGGTCAAGTGAAGGTCATCCTTATTGAGGGCTTTTCCCATCATATCAGACAATAGTAGGCAAATTGAGACAGGATTGGAGGAGGAGGAGAAGGAGGAGATGGGGGTGGAAGGGGAGGAGAAAAAGGAGGAGAGGAAGAAGAAAGGGAAGAGAAGGAGAGGGAAGAGGAGAGGGAAGAGGAGAGGGAAGAGGAGAGGGAAGAGGAGAGGGAAGAGGAGAGGGAAGAGGAGAGGGAAGAGGAGAGGGAAGAGGAGAGGGAAGAGAGGGAGGATGGTAGAGGAGAAGAGGGGAGAAGGGAAGAAGTGGGAGGGAAGATGACAGGGAGCAGAAAGGAAGAAGAAGGTGGAACAGGAGAGAGGAAGAGGAGGAGGAGGGGGAAGGAGGAAAAGGAAGGGGTGCAGGAAGAGGAGGGGGTGCGTGGGCAGAAGGTGGGAGAGATGCAGGAGGAGGGAGGGTGCAGGGAGGGGTGCAAGAGGAGGGGGGCAGGAGGAGGAGGCTGGGGCAGGGGGAGAGGGGAGGAAGCCTTATAAGCTTCTACACCAGGAATGGAATCCAGGGTGATGAGGGCAGAACAAGGGTAAAACCTTTCATGTGCCTCTCTGACACCAACCTGGTTCTCCCACAGCCTCAGACTTGCCCTAACCCTGGGGTCACAGTGGACCTCTTCCAGCCTCTTGAATGCTAAGTCAGGAGGGGGAAGGGTGGGAGAGGGGAGGAGGAGGGGGAGAAGGAGGGGTGGGGGACTCCATTCAAATCCCGTCTTCCTCCTCTCGCATACCTGCCAGAGATAGACGAAGCAGACCACGATCCAGACGAGAGGCAGCCACAGCCCGTTGAGGTAGAGGATGCTCTCGGTCAGCCGCTGCACGTCCACGGACACCAGGTTGACCACATCACCCACCGCACTGGCCTTTCTGGAGCCACTGGACAGAGCCAGGACTTGGCGGGTGGGCAGAAGAAGAGAAGTAAAGTGGGGAGGCCGGGGCAGAGGGATGCCCCAGGTGGCTTCTCCACCCACTGAGCCCCACTTCACGCGTCTGCGAGGTGGGTGAGTAAAGTCTCTTAGGCCAACCTCTCAGGGCTCTTTGAGGATCCACAGAGATGACAAAAATGAAAATCCCCCAAGATCCCTAAAGCACGGGAGGCATAATAATGAATAACATGCACGAAAACACCAGATTAACACAGATAACGGTGGTCATCTGCCCAGTGCTCACCATGTCGCAGGCACTGTGCTAAATGAACAGCCTTATCCTTCCCCGGGGTGCTCACAGCCATGAATGGTACCAAGCAGGCACTACCATATTCATTCCCTCTAATGCCAGGCCAGGTGCAGTGGCCTCTGCCTGTAATCCCACCACTCTGGGAGGCTGAGGTGGGAGGATTGCTTGATCCCAGGAGTTCGAAACCGGCCCGGGCAACATAGTAAGACCCAAGCTCTACAAAATACTTTAAAAAATTAGCCAGGGGGCCGGGTGCGGTGCCTCACGCCTGTAATCCCAGCACTCTGGGAGGCCGAGGTGGACAGATCACCTGAGGTCAGGAGGTGGAGACCAGCCTGGCCAACATGGTGAAACCCTGTCTCTACCAAAAATACAAAAATTAGCCAGGCATGGTGGCAGGCACCTGTAATCCCAGCTACTTGGGAGGCTGAGGCAAGAGAATCGCTTAAACCCAGGAGGCAGAGGTTGCAGTGAGCCCAGATCAAGCCATTGCATTCCAGTCTGGGCAACAAGAGCAAAATCCATTTCAGGGGGGGAAAAAAAGAAAAAATTAGCCAGGCATGGTTGTGGTGTGCCTGTGGTCCCAGCTAGCTACTGGGGAGGCTGAGGTGGGAGGATTAATTGAGTACAGGAGGTTGAGGCTGCAGTGAGCCATGTTGGTGCCACTGCACTCTAGCCTGGGCAACAGAGCAAGACCCTGTCTTTAAAAAAAATTCTATGGATAAATTGCTCTCTATTATTCTCTCACCAAGGAAAATACCACTTCCAGTTAAATTAAGACATGTAAGAGACATCTCGATTTTGGAAGTATTAGAGTGAAAAAAAAATGTGAGACTAGAATCAATGAAATGAACATTTACTAACCCCATTCTATGGCTAAAGAAACCGAGGCAGAGAGAAGTTGAGCAACTTGCCCAAAGTCACAGCCCTTGTAAGCGCCTACACAAGGAATGGAATTCAGGGTGACGAAGGCATGACAAGGGTGAGACCTTTCACATGCTTCTGTGACACCAACCTGGTTCTCTGGCAGCCTCACATCTGCCTTAACCCTGGGGTCACAGTGGACCTCTTCCAGCCTGTTGAATGCTAAATTCCACATGCAGCCCTCCCTTTGTGACTGCGTGAGGGAGTGAAGAAGTGATCCAGGAATGACTGGACATAGAAATTCTCCACTTAGCAAGTCTTTGAAGAGTGCCCACTGTGTGACTCACACTGAGCTGGGAACTGAAAATACAGCTGTGAACAACAGAGATGAGGCTTGCTCTCCCGGGACTGGAGTTTGAGGTGGGGAACAAGGCTCTATAATAAAGATTTATATAACTGGCCGGGCACAGTGGCTCACACCTGTAATCCCAGCACTTTGGGAGGCTGAGGCGGGTGGATTGCTTGAGGCCGGGAGTTCGAGATCAGCCTGGCCAATATGGCAAAACCCCATCTCTAGTAAAAATACAAAAATTAACTGGGCATGCTGGTGGGCGCCTGTAATCCCAGCTACTTGGGAGGGTGAGGCAGGACAATTGCTGGAACCCAGGAGGCAGAGGTTGCAGTGAGCCAAGATTGCACCACTGCACTACAGCCTGGGTGACAGAGTGAGACTCTGTCTCAAAAAAAATAAGACAAAACAAAAACATTTCTATAACTCATGCTTTAATGGCAGTTATGATGAGTAACATAAAAAAGTAGCCCAGGCTGAGCGCGTTGGCTCATGTCTGTAATCCCAGCACTTTGGGAGGCTGAGGTGGGTGGATCACCTGAGGTCAGGAGTTCGATACCAGCTTGGCCAACATGGTGAAACCCTGTCTACTAAAAATACAAAATTAGCCGGGCATGGTGGCGCACACCTGTAATCCCAGCTACTCAGGAAGCTGAGACAGGAGAATCACTTGAACCCAGGGGGCGGAGGTTGTAGTGAGCCGAGACTGTGCCACTGCACTCCAGCCTGGGCAACAAGAGGGAAACTCTGTCAGAAAAAAAAAAAAAAAGCCCAGAGGTTAGAGAGGAGGGATCTGATCTCATCAGGAGATCAAAGAAGGCCTCCTGGCGGGTGGGTGGGGAATAGGAAGATCAATGCCTGCTCACCAGGCGGCCTTCCTCTTAGGCTCAAGGAAATGTGGACTCTCAAGACAGGATAGGGCACACCCAGCTCTGGCATGCTCAGGGGAACAGGAGCCTGGGACGCAGCACTCTGGCAGGACAGCATCAAGAGCTGCCTTCTCGGCCACCTAGGAGCTGTCCCCTCTGTCCCCTCCTCCCCTAGGTGACAGCTCAGGTGTCAGGGAATGACACTTACATGGGACGGGACCTGCCCTGGCTCAGATGCTCCATACCCCACAGGAGCCAATAGCTCTTGGGGCAGCAGTCCAGGGACTTAGCTCCCAGAGTCCCGGGAAGGGACAAGAGCCACTGCACAGAGAGAAGTCTAAAGCTATGGCCTCCAACCAGGTATTCACAGTCAATGGACAGAACTTCCAGCCCAGATGCAATTTGGGTTTTTTTGTTTTGTTTTGTTTTTCTTCTGAGACGAGGTCTCGCTCTCTTACCCAGGCTGCGCTGTAGTGGCATGATCTCAGTTCACTGCAACCTCCACCTCCCGGGTTCAAGCGATTCTCCTGTGTCAGCTTCCCGAGTAGCTGGAATTACAGGCACACGCCACCATGCCTGGCTAATTTTTGTATTTTTAGTAGAGACGGGGTTTCGCCATGTTGGCCAGGCTGGTCTTGAACTCCTGACCTCAAGTGATCCGCCTGTCTCAGCCTCCCAAATTGCTGGAATTACAGGCGTGCACCACTGTGCCCAGCCTAGGGGTCATTTTTACCTCAAGCAGTATTGTCTGGGAACACAGCTGACAGGCCACCTTATCAGAAGGTTAATCCTTTATCCTCAAGGGGGAATGAGTGGAAGTTAAAATCAGGCTCAAAAATTAAAATTAGATTAGGGGGAGTAGAAGTGGTGCCTAGGCAGTGAGAACAGCTGCAAAGGCCCCAGGGTGGGTGGGGGCCTGGAGTGTTTGAGGAACTGAAAGGAGACCTGTGTGGCTGGAGGAGAGTGAGCATGGGAGGAGGTGACGGGATGAGGTCAGAGACACCCTAGGGACAGATCACACAAGACCTTACAGGAATAACTAAGGAGCTGAGACAGATCACTTGAGGCTAGGAGTTCGAGACCAGCCTGACCAACATGGCAAAACCTTGTCTCTACCAAAAATATAAAAATTAGCTGGGCGTGGTGACACGTGTCTATAGTCCCAGTTACTCAGGAGGCTGAGGCAGGAGAATCACTTGAACCCGGGAGGCGGAGGTTGCAGTGAGCCGAGATCGCACCACTGCACTCCAGCCTGGGTGACAGAGCAAGACTCCGTCTCAAAAAAATAAATACATATAATACAGAGAAATAACTAAGGAAGTGAGAATGTATGGTGAGTGACTCTAATAAGCAAGGACTGAATGCGTTCTCAGCTGCTGATAACATTACTGCCTGCTCAGTGATACTGCTTTTCCTGGCTGGGAAGACCTGCCCTTGTCCCCCAGGGCTCACCTTTCTGTACACCAGGCCAGTGATGGCCGACCGCAGCCTCATCTGCAGCACCTTGAGCCTGTACATGTTCTGCTGCTCAAACAGCGTTTGCAGGCAGGCCGAGAGGAACATCAGCACGGCGAGGAGGTAGCCCTTCCAGGCTGGAGGCTTGGGATCACCAATAAACTCCAGGAAAAGGCTTGCAGGGGAAGGAGGGAGAAGGTACAGCTGGTGAGAGGAGGTGCCTAAGGGTGTTGCCTTTGCCCAAACCAGTCCAGATGTGGAGGATCAGTCGGCCCAAACTAGTCCAGGTGTGGAGGATCAGTCAGGTTTTTTTTGCAATAATGGTCTCCGTTATTTCCCCCACTGTCCATACTCCTTTTCAATCTGACTGCAGCTCCTCAAGATCAAGAGGTGGAGTTTTTGTTCCCACTTGTTATAGGCTAAATTGTGTCCTCACAAACTTTATATGTTGAAGCCCCGACCCCCAGTACCTCTGAATGTGACTGTATTTGGAAATAGGGCCTTTAAAGAGGCAATGAAGTTAAAATGAGGTCATTAGGCTGGGCCCTAATCCAATCTGACTGGGGTCCTTTTAAGAAGAGGAAATGTAGACACACAAGGAGACACCAGGGGGCGCAAACAGAGGAAAGACCATATGGGGACACAGGGAGGAGGTGGCCAACTGCAAGCCAAGGACAGAGGCCTCAGATGGAACCACCTTGCAGATACTAATCTCGAACTTCCAGCTTCGAGAATCATGATAAAATACATTTCTGTTGTTCAAGCCACTCAGTCTCAGTCTGTGATGCTTTGTTATGTCAGCTGAGCAGACACCACCTGAATCTGGGCTGGCTACAAAACCAGCTTTGGCCAACAGAGTACAGTGGAGGTAAAGCCATGCTGGCTCTGAGCCTAGGCCTCAAGAGAAAATGTGGTTTTTGGTCTATTTCTTAGAACCCTCCCAAGCAGCCACATGAACAAGTCTGAGCTAGCCTTTTGGAGGATGGGGACCCACATGGAGCAGAGACAGCCATCCCAGTCTCAGATACACAACTGCAGGCACATGAGAAAACCCAGCCAAGAAAAGAAGAACCACCCAGCTGAGCCCAGCCCACATTACTGACCCACATTACCATGAACTAAATAAAAGAATGTTTGTCATTTTAAGCCACTCACTTTTGGGGCATTTTACAGCAAAAACTAATTGATGCAGTCAGGTAAGAGCTTGCTTATTTGCCCTTCTGGGGGTCAGTCACTTTCTCACTAATCCATTTCCCTTCCTCAGTATCCTTCTCACCCACCATCCAGTGTCCCGGGCACCAGATGTATAGGCAAAGGTGGGAGAGCTGAAGCCCCCTGGCCCTGGAAGGATGACACTAAGAGACCACCCACCTTAGCAGGGCACTTGAGGTCTGGGACTCACCTGAGCAGCTTGGGGACAGTGAACCTGAAGACATCACTGATGACGAGGCTGAGGGTCTCCAGGAGGAAGGTAGAATGGAACACCTGCCAGATGGCCTTCAGCAGTGGGCCCCACTGGCTCCCTTCTTGCCGTAGGAAGGGCTCGGTCTCTGGAGCCTCCATGCCACTGCCGCCTTTCCTTTTAAATGCTATTGCCTTGTTGTGCCTGAGGGGAAGGGAGAGATTAGCTCTGGGTCCCATTTTATACTCTCAGCCGCCAGCGGCAGGGCCAGGCATTAAAGGGTTGTTTTCCCAACAGTGGAGATGGGTGGGTGTGGATCTAGCCTGGCTCCCTCACCTGTTCCTCCTTATCACCCTGAGTACCCACTTAAGAGACAATCATGGGAGTTGGGGGGCAGGGCAGGAGGGCACTCTGAGGCCTCTTAGATGGCCATGGGAAAGCACACCTGTTGAGCACCTACTATGTGCCAGGCACTCCCCAGTCATCCTAAGACCGCCTGAGAAGCCAGGTGTTGTTCCCATTTCACAGATGAGAAAACTGGGGCTCAGAGAAGCGAACTTGCCCAAGGGCACACAGCTGAGAAGTAAAAGAACTGGAATTTGATTCCAGCTCTCTGCCTCCAGAGCCCATGCACTTTTCTTTTTTCTTTTTCTTTTTCTTTTTTTTTTTGAGACAAAGTCTTGCTCTGTCGCCCAGGCTGGAGTGCAGTGGTGTGATCTCAGCTCACTGCAACCTCCACCTCCCAGTTCAAGTGATTCTCCCACCTCAGCCTCTCGAGTAGCTGGGATTACAGGCAAGTGCCACCATACCCAGCTAATTTTTGTATTTTCAGTAGAGAAGGGGTTATGCCATGTTGGCCAGGTTGGTTTTGAACTCCTGACCTGAGGTGATCTGCTCACCTCGGCCTCCCAAAGTGCTGGGATTACAGATGTGAGCCACCACACCTGGCCTCTCATGTACTTTTCAACCTATCATGTTGTCAACCTGGAGGAAGAACAGCACCCCGTCCCCAACACACACAATCAGCCAGCCCTTAGGTGGTTTTGAACTGGTGGAGAATCACGGCTGATGGGCATGGGGCATGGGGCATGGGGCCTGGTGCTCTAGCTCTGGGTGAAAGTGCAGACAGAAGCTCAGGCTGCCTCAAACTAATAAGATCCCCAGCCTTTGGCTATAACCGGGGGCCACAGAGAAGAGCTAAGGTGAGGGAGGGAGAGGAGGAGATGGGGGAGGCCCGAGGGCCCCTGTGAGGCAGGTCAGAAGCCCTGGGCCAGAAAGGAGAGGCTGGGGCGATGCAGCTGCTGACAGTCCGGTTGCTGTGTGGTCCTGGGCGGGGACACTGCTCCTCTCTCTGTGTGTGAGAGGATGGGTGTGGTCCCCCGCTGAGTCCCCTGTGGCTCTGACAACCTATAAGGTTATCAGTAATTTCTTTTTCTTTTTTTTCTTTTTTTTTGAGACGGAGTTTCGCTCTTGTCGCCCAGGCTGGAGTGCAGTGTAGCAATCTCGGCTCACCGCAACCTCCGCCTCCTGGGTTCAAGCAATTCTCCTGCCTCAGCCTCCCAAGGAGCTGGGATTATAGGCACACACCACCATGCCTGGCTAATTTTTGTATTTTTGGTAGAGACAGGGTTTCACAATGTTAGCCAGGCTGGTCTTAAACTCCTGACCTAGGTGATCCACCTGCCTCGGCCTCCCAAAGTGCTGGGATTACAGGTGTGAGCCACAATGCCTGGCCACTTATCAGTAATTTCAATCCCCATTACAGATCTGTGACCCGGGGCCACGTGCTGGGATCAGCTCTTTACACGAAGGAGCTCACTGACTCCCCTGGATCCCCTTGCCAGGTGAGCATTATTAGGTTCTCCATTTTACAGAAGGGGAAGCTGAGGCTCTGAGAGATGGCGACAGCCACCCGAGGTCACACAGCAAGGGCAGAGCAGGGATTTGAGCCTAGATCTTGATTTATGGTTCGTAGAGGGTTTCTTGTGCACTAAGGACCCCCAACCTCACCATAATAAAATAATAATAAAAAAAGAAGCATAAGAAAAAACCTCTGGTGAGCTCAGGTGGCCAGACCCTTCAAGGCCAAGGTCTCTGTCCCACATTATTGGTCTGATCTGGTGTTTGGTTTGGCATCTATGGAGGGTTGTGGTTCAGCTCTGTTACTGAGTGGGTGTGGCCTGCTGCTCACAACTATTTTGGCATTTGGATCTCAAAGCCAAGAAGATGCCCCTTCCATACAGAGAGCATCCCTGCCCACCCTTTCCTGTTTGATCCTGCCATTTAATTCATTGCCTTCACAGCCATGCCCATGGCTCCAACCCTCTCTTTGTCTCGTTAGAACCCCAGGTGGGTAGACTTTGTCTGTGTTTTCCACCAAGATGTACCTAGTATAGAGTCCAGCTCCTGCACACAGTGGGAGCTCAATAAACACTTGTCAAATGAATGGGAAAAACAGATTGAGGGATGTGTGCAAAGGGCCTAATAAGAATGCCCCCCGCACATGCTGTTATAAAAATTTATAGAAGGAAGGAAGGAGCTTGGCTGGGTGGACAGAACTTGGCTTTGGAGCCAGGAGACTGTGGTTCCAATGCCTGCTCTGTCTCCTCTCCTCTGAGCCTTAGTGTTTCCATCTGCAAAATGGGGTCGGGGAAGAGTTGACTGGAAAGTTTTCTTTCTGGCTGAGGTTTTGCTCAGTTCTATTTGAGCTGTTTGCCCCAGAGAGTCAGTGTGTTCAGCCTGCAGGCTCCATAGCAAGTGTTTTCCTCTCCTGCAGGTCTCACCTCCCATCAAGGAAGATGTCCAGATTGCTGTCTGACGTCTGGTCTCTGGACTGAAGGCCATTTAGTGCAGATCTCACAAATGATGGTGGGGCAAGGCAGGGGGTATGCATGAGTGGCATGGGCAAGGTGTGAGTTGGGGGATACAAAAGGGAGTGGTGGAGGCCGGGCACGGTGGCTCACACCTGTAATCCCAGTACTTTGGGAGGCCAAGGCGGGCGAATCACCTGAGGTCAGGAGTTCAGGGCCAGTCTGATAGCCTGAGCAACATGGAGAAACCCCGCCTCTAATAAAAAATACAAAAATTAGTGAAGCCGACTTGACCAGCAGGTGGCTGTTGTGTGGCCTCTCAGGAGGATGCCCTCTCCCTTCCCCCAGTGGTTGCAAAATACTTCAGAAAGAAAACCAAAGTTCTCTGTGGGTGCAGTCGGTTGTTTCAGAAGCTGACGGAGCCTGGTCTTTGTATAACCCCATCTTTCCCCTTTCTTTCTGTCAACTGTTTATGGGAGGATTCGCAAACTGTTCTGGAGAATGTTTCTACCCTTTAGTTCTAGTGTTGGGTGACCTGTAATTTTCATGTTGGCTGGGGATGCCAGGAGTTGGCAGAGGCTCCTTCCAGAGCCCCTGTGGACTGGATTCTGCCACTTCCATAAAATCATTTAAAAGTAGAGGGTGAGTCAGGTGCAGTAGCTCACATCTGTAATCCCAGCACCTTGAGAGGCCAAGGCAGGCAGATCCCCTGAGGTCAGGAGTTCAAGATCACCCTGGCCAACATGGTGAGACCCTGTCTCTACTAAAAAATTTAAAAATGAGCTAGATGTGGTGGCACATGCCTGTGGTCCCAGCTACTCAGAAGGCTGAGGCAGGAGAATCGCTTGAATCCAGGAGGTGGAGGTTGCAGTGAGCCGAGATCATACCACTGCACTCTAGCCTGGGTGACAGAGCGAGACTCTTGTCTCAAAAAACAAACCAACCAACCAACCCAGTGAAGGGGGTCCAGCAAGCCATGCCTGGGGTGAGAGAGAACTGATGTTTTGGTTCTCTCACACTACTTATTCTGTTTGGAAAAACACATGCCCTTCCTTTGTGGGAACAGCCCCTACCCACTTCTGTGGCTCTGAAGGGACCACCAGTCATGGCACCAGCCCCCTGGGCATGGGATTGGCCCCTGACAGGCACATAACTTGAGCCGGGCCAATTAGAGGCCTTCCTTGGGATTTACTATATGGACGTTAGGAGAGAGATGCTCTCTCATTCTGCTGGAGTTTGCTGAACTTGCATGGGAAGGGATAGGCCTTATGGAGAGACCAACACATAGATAATAGTTGGGATGGGAGATGAAAGGAGAGAATCCTGACATCATTTGAGTCCCCTGATCCAGCAACACCTGAGGCTAGATCCTCTTAGCTGTGTGAACCTATAGTATCAATCTCTCTCTCCTCTGTCTCTCTTAATGTGTGGGATTCAGCCATCTGCAACAACTACCACAAAATCCCGGAGTATGCAGGGAACTTCCCACAGAGCTAACTTCCTTTTTTGTTCTGTCTCCTGAAACACCAAGGTCTGGTGAGATTAAGCAACGTGTCCAAGGTCATCGCTATTTGAAGGCAGGGCAGCATTTAACCCAATTTTATCTAATCCTATGCAGGCTCATTTATCTAGACCAGAGTTTCTCAAATGAGGCATCCCAGGCTCTAAGGGCTGCAGAGAAGTTTCCAGAGATGCCACTGAGGGCAGGAGTGGACAGAGTGGATAACTCCAAAGATCTTAACACCCTCTGGATGACTAACAGTGCTTGAGCACTTCCCATTTGCAAGACATTTGCAAGTTCTTTTCCATAAATCATCTTTTTTTTCATCCCCATAAGCTATGAGCTGGGGCTAATGACATCCCCACTGAACAGATGAGAAAACTGAGGCCCAGGAAAGGAATTGCTCAGGTTATATAGTAAGTGAGCAGCTGCTTGTTTGTTGAGTCACCTCCCAACCCTCCACCCCGGCCTTAAAATACCTCTTCTGTTTGCTGCCTGTCATTCTGCCATTTCTCCATTCCCCATTTGTAGGAACCTGTGATGCGTTCTGGGAGGAACCATATCTTAGCCTGATACTACTTAGTGGGATCAGCTGGAAGGCAAGGTGGGGAGGCGGCAGTGCAGCCAGAGTAGCGTTGGGGGCTGGACTGGGGGTCAAATGATGAGGTTTTTTTTGTTTTTGTTTTTGTTTTTGTCTTGTTTGTTTTTTTTTGATACGGAGTCTGGCCCTGTCACTCAGGCTGGAGTGCAATGGTTACATCTCCACTCACTGCAACCTCTGCCTCCTGGGTTCAAACGATTCTCCTGCCTCAGCCTCCTGCGTAGCTGGGATTATAGGTGCCTACCACCACGCCCAGCTAATTTTTGTATTTTTAGCAGAGATGGGGTTTCACTATGTTGGCCAGATTGGTCTTGAACTCCTGACCTTGTGATCCGCCTGCCTCGGCCTCTCACAATGCCGGGATTACAGGCGTGAGCCACCGCACCCGGCCAATGATGAGCTTTTCTGAAGAAGCATCAGGTGAGTTCTTGACCTCCACCCACTTACCTCCGGGCTGCACTGCGGTTCCTCATCCACTCCTTTTCAAGCCGGGAAACAAGTTCTTCTGAGGAGTTTTCTCTCACAAGCGACCAGAAGTCTTTTGGTCTCAGTGGCCTCCTGTATCCCCTCCAGACCAGGCTGCAAAAGAGGGGCACCAGGGAAAGCTTTTCCTGCCATTCACCCCTGCAGGATCCTGGCCAGGCAAGTAGCTGTGTGACCCTGGGTAAGTCACTTTACCTCTCTGTACCTCTACTGGCCCCTGGGTAAAAAGAAAGCAATTCACTAACCCCACCTAATGTCTGCAGGGCATTTCTCGTTTCACAAAGATTGTCTCATTAATTCTTACATGAACCCATAAGGTAGGTTATTATTGTTTGTTTGAGATGGAGTCTTGTTCTGTCTCCCAGGCTGGAGTGCAGTGGTGCAATCTCGGCTCACTGCAACCTCCACCTCCCAGGTTCAAGCGATTCTCCCACCTCAGCCTCCTGAGTAGCTGGGATTACAGGCACCCACCACCATACCCAGCTAATTTTTGTATTTTTTGTAGAGATGGAGTTTCACCATGTTGGCCAGGCTGGTCTTGAACTCCTGACCTCAGGTGATCCACCTGCCTCAGCCTCCCAAAGTGCTGGGATTACAGGCATAAGCCACCACACCCAGCCTGTAAATTAATAGTTTATAATTGTATAAATGTATGAGTATATTATTATAGATCTATTTTACAGATGGGGAAGGAAATAGAAGTGCAGAGACATTCAGAGGCTAAACCAAGGGATAGCCCTTGGCAAGGGAAAGAGACATTTCCCTGGGAATCAGAAGTCCGTTGACCAAAACTATCATTGTAGAAGAAGCTTGAACTCCTCCCTCAGCTTTTTTTTTAAATTATTATTATTATTTTTTGAGACGGAGTCTCACTCTGTTGCCTAGGCTGGAGTGCACTGACGTGATCTGGGCTCACTGCAACCTCCGCCTCCCTGGCTCAAGCGATTCTTACGCCTCAGCCTTCTGAGTAGTTGAAATTACAAGCCACCATCACACCTGGCTAATTTTTGTGTTTTTAGGTGGTGTATCACCATGTTGGCCAGGCTGGTCTCGACCTACTGGCCTCAAGCAATCCTCCCACCTCAGCCTCCCAAAGTGCTAGGACTACAGGCGTAAGCTACCACCCCTGGCTAATTTTTTTGTTTATAGTAGAGATGGGATTTCGCCATGTTGGCCAGGCTGGTCTCGAACTCCCGGCCTCAAGTGATCTGTCGGGGTTGGCCTTCCAAAGTGTTTGGATTATGGGTGTGAGCCACTGTGCCTGGCCTCAGGTCTCTTTAATCTTTCTGATGACACCAGCCAGAAGGTCTTGCCTGGTTCTGGTCTCTGACTCTTCTCTAAGCCTTACCAAGTTCCCTTTTCTTTTTTATTTCTATTCTTTTTATTTTTTTGAGATGGAATCTCACTCTGTTGCCCAGGCTGGAGTGCACTGGTGTGATCTCGGCTCACCACAACCTCCACCTCCTGGGTTCAAGTGATTCTCCTGCCTCAGCCTCCTGAGTGACTGGGATTGCAGGCTCCCACCACCACACCTGGCTAATTTTTATATTTTTAGTAGAGATGGGGTTTCACCATGTTGGTCAGGCTGGTCTCGAACTCCTGACCTCAGGTGATCCACCTGCCTCAGCCTCCCAAGGTGTTGGGATTATAGGCGTGAGCCACTGCGCCAGGCCACCAAGTTCCCTTTTCTAATGCAGAGCCAACTTGGGGAAGCAACCGTTCTGACATAGAAATTATTAATGTGGCTTGATTTTCCCTGAAATTGTTTTTGGAGTTCTCCTATATGGAAAGTGATGCTATAGATTTTTCCTATTTTAGCAGTGATAGAGAGTTTCTTTTTAAAAATAGTTTATTCAAGTAAAAAAAGTGACTCAATTTAGTTTTTGCCCCAGGAGGACAAAAAAGCATCAAGAGTGGTCCATAAATGCTTAAGTTTGGGAAGCAGGGGCTGGACCCCCCAGTAGAGCTGTTTAGAAAATCTCTAAGCTCTTTCTACCAGTTCCACACATTCAAAGCCTGATATTTTTCATTTATTTAATAGCCATTTAGGCCGGGTGTGGTGGCTTATGCCTGTAATCCCAGCATTTTGGGAGGTCGAGGGGGGTAGATCACTTGAGGTCAGGAGTTTCAGACCAGCCTGGCCAACATGGTGAAACCCGGTCTCTACAAAAAACTACAAAAATTAGCTGGGCATGATGGCAGGCGCCTCTAATCCCAGCTACTCGGGAGGCTGAGGCAGGAGAATTGCTTGAACCTGGGAGGTGGAGGTTGCAGTGAGCTGAGATTGTACCATTGCACTGCAGCCTGGGCAACAAGAGTGATACTCTGTCTCAAAAAAAAAAAAAAAAAAAGAGAAAATGAATAGCCCAGGCACAGTGGGTCACGCCTGTAATCCCCAGCACTTTGGGAAGCCGAGGCAGGCAGATCACCTGAGGTCGGGAGTTTGAGATCAGCCTGACCAACATGGAGAAACACTGTCTCTACTAAAAATACAAAATCAGCCGAGCATAGTGGTGCATGCCTGTAATCTCAGCTACTTGGGAGGCTGAGGCAGGAGAATCGCTTGAACCCAGGAGGCGGAGGTTGCAGTGAGCCAAGATAGTGCCATTGTACTCCAGCCTGGGCAACAAGAGTGGAACTCCATCTCAAAAGAAAAAAAAATAATTACCACTTACACTCATTATTTGCCAGGCCCTGC
Organism: Pan paniscus; assembly: GCF_029289425.2. Taxonomy (NCBI): domain Eukaryota; kingdom Metazoa; phylum Chordata; class Mammalia; order Primates; family Hominidae; genus Pan; species Pan paniscus. The sequence goes on along the minus strand of NC_073267.2, from coordinate 35,910,597 downwards.
TCTAAGTGCTTTACAGATCTTATCTTATTTAAGCTTCACAACCCTATGAGCTAAGTGCTATTATTAATCCCATTTTGAAGGAGTGGAGACTGAGGCACAGAGAGGTTAAGTAACTTGTCCAAAGCAACACAGCTACGAAGTGGTAGGGCCAGGATTCAAATCCACATGTCATGTGCTACTGAGGTCTGAATGCCGTGTGGTTGGGAGGGAGCACATCCTCAAGTGCCTTGTGAGCTGGCCCTGGAGAAGCAGCTATTTTCTCAATCTGCCTGGAACCCTCTAGAAAGTAGACACTTGCTCCTTTATCTCCTCACCCCTGGGGCTTAGCACATAGTAGGTGCCTATTAAATGTTGGTGGAATGACTGAAATCAAGTATTGGAGACAATTCTATTACTATTAAGCACCTGCTGTGTGCAAGCACTAAGCACTTTCCATCTTATGCAGGTTGAGTCATCCCCATTTTACAGAGGGAAAACTGAGACTCTGGAGGTTTGCGACATGGCCTGCTAACAGGCAGAGCCGGGATTCAAATCAAGATCTCACTCCAGTGAGTGAATGGGAACAGGATGCAGATGGTGGACACTGAACACGAAGAAGAAAGCACTGAGGCTGGGATGGAGAAAGACTTGCTGGCCTTTGGAAGCACAGGGGAAGGGCCATGGCTGGGAATCAGAGCAGCAAATGCAGGCGGGTGAGGCACCACCCCAACCCTTCCGTTCGACTTTACTTACCCAGAAATCCACCAGAACGTGGCTTTGGAGGGGAAGGCTGCCCCAGTCTCTGGACAGGGGTTCTGCAACAGACAAAAATGGAGAAGGGAAGTATGTGGCAAGGGTAGGAAGACAGGACGAACTGTGTATTTTTTTTTTTTTTTTCGAGACAGGGTTTCGCTCTGTTGCCCAGGCCAGAGTACAGTGGTGTGATCTTGGCTCACTACTACCTCTGCCTCCTGGGTTCAAGCGATTCTCCTGCCTCAGCCTTCCAAAGAGCTGGGATGACAGGTGTGCGCCACCACACACAGCTAATTTTTTGTGTTTTTAGTAGAGACAGGGTTTCACCATGTTGGCCAGGCTGGTCTCAAACTCCTAACCTCAAGTGATCTGCCTATCTCGGCCTCCCAAAGTGCTGGGATTACAGGCGTCAGCCACTGTGCCCGGCCTCTTTGGTGTGTATTTTGATGTGCTGACTGGTAGTTAAATTCAGTGTACATATGAATTCACTCTTGGGACAAAATATGCTGGATTTGAGCTTGTTTTCAGGCAAATCATGTTTCATCTTGCAGAGCTAATTCAAAGTATACTGACTGCATGCACTTCTTCCTTAGGGGAAGAAAACTCATCATAATTTGTTTCTAGGCATATGTTATTAGAGCTAGGATTAAAATAAATCCTACATACTTTCTTTAATATGCTAACATTAACACGTTTCGCTTAAAAAAGTATCGATCATTTATCATGGAAAAATACACCAGCTTACACAAATTCCTAAAGCGTTTTTCGTGTGTGTGTGTGTGTGTGTGTGTGTAGAGACGGGGTTTCGCCATATTGCCCAGGCTGGTCTCGAACTCCTGGGCTCAAGCGATCCACCCACCTCAGCCTCCCAAAGTGCTGGGATTACAGGCGTGAGCCACACACCCGGCCCCAAAGCTTTTTGTGAGATTATATATTTTACCTGCGAAATGTATGGGTCAGAAAGATTTGAGAAAGTTGTTAGATAATTCCACCAACAAACTCTCCCGTCCTTTCCAGCTGTGATGGTGAATTCTAAAGTAGAATTCATCTTTGGAGCTTCTCCCTGTAGGCATGCACCTTGCGTTGCACCAGCAAGATGTTGCGCGGAGTCCTCCAGGCCTCTAGAAGGCAGAGATGGTCTCGTTTCCTTGCCGAGCATGCGCCTTAGTTCTCTCCTTTGGGGCTGTGAACGTGGGGTCGAAGCGCGCGTGCGCGGCGGGCGGCGGCGGGCGGCGGCGGGCGGCGGCGGCGGCGGCGGCGCGGGGCCTGGGCTGTCAGCCGGCCTAGGAGGAGGAAGGAGCCTGCAGCGTGCAGTGTGAGGGGCGGGACCCGGCTGCCGGCGGTTGGTCTAGCTGGGGGAGGTCGGGCCATGCTGATGGGCCAGGGCGCGGGGCCGCTGGGGCCCGCGGTGGTCACCGCCGCGGTGGTTCTGCTGCTGAGCGGCGTGGGGCCGGCGCACGGCTCGGAGGACATCGTGGTGGGCTGCGGTGGCTTCGTCAAGTCGGACGTGGAGGTCAACTGCTCGCTCATCGAGGTGAGCGCCCGCCCCGCCGCCCGGCGCCGAGTCGCCAGGCCGGTGGTTCAGCCTCTCTGGGCCGCGCTGGCCTCGTCTCTGACACCGGGCGGTGTGGAGTCCTTGGAGCCCTTACCTCTTCCGAGGCTATGCTGTCCGCGGGCTCCCTGCAGCCCCTCCCCAGTCGCGCTGGAGGGGAGGTTCTTATCATGGGGTCGTCTAAGGACTGAGGGGTGCCAGACCTCAGGTTCTTCAAAACCCGGACTCCAGATCCCCGGAACACAGACCCCAGATCCTCAAAACCCAGACCCTAAATTCCCTGGAGCCCAGACTCCATTTCTTTAAAATTTAGACCTGAGATCTCCTCGAATCAGACCCCCTGAAACTCAGATTTCCCCAAACCCACATTCCAGATCCTAGAGACCACATGTCTTATCCCCCAAACTCCACAGCCCAGAACCCCCCGAAGTTCTAATCCACTGCTCCTCCAAACCCCGCGGCATGATTTTAAAGAGCATCAATTCCCATCCCATAGATTCTGACCTAGTAGATCAGTATTGGCAACCCTGGGGCCGGAAAGGTATTTTTTATTTCTCCGGCTCCCCTGCACTTCTGAAAATGGAGAGTTGCCAGCTGCCCTGATTGCCTTAATGAGTAGTTAATGGAATTACCCTAGAGATTTGTGCTGAAGGTTTTGTGTGTGTGTGTGTGTGTGTGTGTGTGTGTGTGTTTTAATTAAGTTGTAAAGTCCTGTTAAATGTTTATCAGCCCGGTGGGATTATGACCCAGAAAGTTTCCCGTAAAGAGGAAAGGGATGGATGGAGGTAGGGGCAGAATGTCATTTGTCCTGGTAGATGGGAGGGGACCAGAGCAAGGCCTGGGCCTCATTTTTGGGAGGGGATTTATGGTGGGGTAGGACAAGGAAGAGGAAAAGAGCGGGTGCCTCGGAGGTAATTTAGGAGAAAACGAAGGAAGAGGCTGGGAAATGCCAAAGAGAGGGATTGGGGAATAAGACCCCAAAGATCGTCTGAAAGCACCTTTGAGCTGTTCCAGGGCTGGCAGTGAAGGGTGAAGCTCTGTGTTCTGCAAAGCGGGCTGCTGAGGATTGGGGGAGGGGTAGGGAGTCAGTTCCACACCCCACCAGCTCTGCGACCTGCCCTTGCTCTAGGTTTCAGTTTTTGTACCTATAGGATGGTGTTGGGAGAGAAACAGTGGAACCCAGCAGATACATTTCTTTAACAAGCGGATCCGTGATCTTCTTCAAGGCCCCCTTGTTTGCTGCTTTTTCAGTCTGAAGAGGTCAGAGGTCAGGCATTGAATGAATCTACCCACTGGCAGCGGCAAGGCTCCTAGGATTTCCTGGGTACATGTTTCTGGGTGCCTATGCCACCTCCTAGGTCTGCACTGGGGACAGGACACGTTCAGGGTGGTATGGCTGTAGACGGCACAGGGCATTTCAGAAGCTGAAATGCAAGAGGCCGGTAAGGCCTCTTGCAACTTGTAGTTTCCAGGGGTTCTGGAAGGAAGGAAAAGACAGGCACCCCCCTCCACCCTCACCCTCATACTAATAGTGACCTTGAGAGCAGAGGACAGGTTTTGTGACCCATTTCGAAGTGTGTTCCTTAAGCCCAAGAGCTGCCTGTCCAGATGGTGTGGGACACTCATTCTTTCGTAAGTAATTCAGATTCTGAAATCAGACATTTCATACTGGCCATCTTGACGTAGATTACATTGCCATCCTGTGTCCTGATTGTACTTTATGAAAGATGTAGAAATAATCATGATATTTCACGGTTATTTCTTGATTGTGTTTTTTTGCGTTCCTATGCAACTGCTGCCATTCTTCTCTAGCTTTCTCCCATCCTGGGTGTTTTTACATCGTGTTCATTGAGTCAACAACTATTTACTGAGCCCCGGCACATACTGAAGCCTTGTCCCCAGTGTGGATATAGCAGTACAGTGAACAGAACAGACAAAACTCCATACTCTCATGAGACTGACATTTTGTTCTCTAACAGGGACCTTACTGTTAAAAAAAAAAAATTATACTGGTTGCTAATACTTAACAATCAGCAGGTTTCACATTAAAAACTGGGTTCTTTATTTCTCTGGAAAACCAGCCGATCTTTAGGCTGCCACACTTGGCTTGGGTTTTGTAGTGATCTGAATCCTTTTGGATGAATGCCCCTTGATGTTGCCTCCCTAAGCGGTCTAGGCTGGTGAATTTCCAGTCCCTGCCTTAAATGCATGCATCTGAATCTCTTTGTCACCTGTAGCAAATTCACTGAGTACCTAGAGTAAGCAAGACACTGTCTCAGGCACTGGGGAATGAAGCTGTGGTCACTGACCTCTGAGAACTTTACATACAGGCTTAACCTTATTTCACACGAGTCCTTTCCCAAATGTTCAAATGTTCATTTTATGAGTTAGTCACTTTGTACATCTTCTTAGCTGGTAAGATTCGACTGTTGCATTGCAGCTCGTGTCATGGTTTGTTTCATGGTCATAGAGCATTAACATTTTGGAGGTGAGGCTTTTAGGTGCATCAGACCCAACTGCTTCCTTTTACAGACATGGAAACTGAGCCTCAGAGTGGTTGAGCTGTGCGGGTACATTTAGGAAATTTTCCTTGAGCCCGGTATGTTCCCTACGTATTACACTGTGTTGCCTTTTTCTTCAGAGAGAGATATTAAATAGTAATACAAACTGCTTTTTCCATTTTACTTATTTTATTTTGTTTTATTTTGAGGCAGGGTCTCACACTGTTGCTCAGGCTGGAGTACAGTGGCACCATCATAGCTCACCAAAGCCTCTGACTGCTGGCCTCAAACACTCCTCCTGCCTCGGCCTCCTGAGTAGCTGAGGCTACAGGCACGTGCCATCATGCCTAGCTAATTTTTTTTCTAGTAGGGATGAGGTGTGGCTGTGTTGTCCAGGCTGGTCTCCTGGGCTCAAGTGATCCTCCTCCTTTGGCCTCCCAAAGTGCTGGGATTGCAGGCATGAGCCACCATGCCTGGCCGCAAACTGATTTTTCTTTGAATCCATATTCTATAGTAGGTGCTTAATATGCGTTGATGTGAATCTGTACAACCACATGAAAAGGAGTGGCTCTGTGTCTACACCTGAAGAAACCGAACACGAGCTTGCCCAAGGCCACGCAACACGTGGAAGACTCAGATGGCATTTGGGCATCTTACTGGGTTAACACTTCGTGTCTGGTAATGCTCAGAATGTAAGAGTTTTAGAGAGTCCTTGAAGAGAGGACAGATATTAAATGTCTTTTTAGTCTCTTTTTCTTCTGAGAATGAAAGTAATGAGAAAATTAAGTTTCTAGATGAATGTTGCTCCAAGTATTTGAAATTATTCAGAGTTAGTAAGGAAGATTTCTGGCCCTCGTTCCAGACCTTTAGTTGAGAAATAGAGGTGGGCCCCAGGAATTTGCAATTTATTTTACTTTATTTTTTTTTTTATTATTATTTTTGAGATGGAGTCTTGCTCTGTCTCCCAGGCTGGAGTGCTGTGGCATGATCTTGGCTCACTGCAACCTCTGCCTCCTGAGTTCAAACAATTTTCCTGCCTCAGCCTCCCAAGTACCTGGGACTACCGGTGCCTGCCACCATGCCTGGGTAACTTTTTTTGTATTATTAGTAGGGACAGGGTTTCACCTTGTTGGCCAGGCTGGTCTCAAATTCCTGACCTTAAGTGATCTGCCCACCTCAGCCTCCTGAAGTGCTGGGAGTACTGGCATGAGCCACCGTGCCCAGCCAGGAATTTGCATGTTAATAAGCACCTTACTAATGGCAAAGTTTGCAAATTTGTTTTAGACCCAGAAACTTACACGAGCTACCTAGAGACAGCCACTAAAATACACAGAAAAGCATTGAAAAATAAGGCATTGTAATAGGCTGTAGGTGGTTTCTAATCTGAAAAACATTGAGTCACATGATTTGGGAGAGAGTTTGTTGATTTCCCTCTGTCCCCAGTAATGCCCCGTGTTAAAAGCTGGCATATAATAGGTCCTCAGTGAATGTATACTGACTGAGTGCATTCAGGTGTAATATGTGTAGTTAATTCCCAAAGGCAATGTTATGATTTCTGTTTTCCTTCCTTCCTTTCCAGATAAAGCTGTACACCAAGCATGGGACTTTGAAATACCAGACAGACTGTGCCCCTAATAATGGTTACTTTATGATCCCATTGTATGATAAGGTAAGAGGGGACTGCTTGTCACTTATGATGGGAAGTCACTAGTGTGCCTCACCAGGCTGCACTAACCATGCCCTTTCCTACACTAGCAAATGCTCATCTGTTTTGTAAATTATTAGTGGAATATGGTAATCCTAGCCACATTTGGAGGGAGACAACTTACAAACTGCCTTGACGAATACAGTGGCTCTCTCTGTGTTTAGGGCCATTTGGCAATGTCTAGAGACGTTTTTGTTGTGACATCTGTGGCTGTGCGCTACAGTCACCCAGTGAGTAGTGGCCAGGCGTGGAGCTAAATGCGCTACAGTGCTGCCTACGACAGCCCAGATGTCAGTAGTGCCAGGGCTGAGAAACTCTGATTTCATGGAACCCGTTACTTGCAGGCAGCTTAAAGTATTGTTAAAACAATTGTATAAGTAATACATGAATTCATGAACTTTGTGAAAAAAAAAAGTCAAGGTCTTTAGAAGTATGTGAAATAAATTTGTACCCTTTTCCCTCCAATTTTACCTCCCTCTGTAGTGATGACCTCTGATAATCTGATAAAGGTTTTTTTGTTTTGTTTTGTTTTGTTTTCTTCTTTTGAGATGGAGTCTCGCTGGGTCACCCAGGCTGGAGTGCAGTGGCGTGATCTTGGCTCACTCCAACCTCCACCCCCTAGGTTCAAGCCATTTTCCTTCCTCGGCCTCCCGAATAGCTGGGATTACAGGCACCTGCCACTACACCCAGCTAATGTTTTGTATTTTTAGTAGTGACGGGGTTTTGCCATGTTGGCCAGACTGGTCTCGAACTCATGACCTCAAGTGAACCACGTGCCTCAGCCTCCCAAAGTGCTGGGATTACAGGTGTCAGCCAATGTTTCCGGCCCTCTTATAAAATTTTGATGTGCATCCTAACAGATTGCTTTCTATTTATAGTTATTCAGATATCCACGGGTACACATGCATATGTATATATGCAAATACACACAAGCACACATGCACATAGATATGTATCCACAAACACCTCTATACAATCCCATCCTCCCACATATAAACCTTTTATTTGGAAATACAGATTCATAGGAAGTTGCAAAAATAGTCAATATACATAGTTTTGATTTTGATATATTTTTTAATACAAATGAAATCAAACAATAGGATTTATTCTGCAGTTTCATTTTTTCCCCTGTGTTAATGCTTTCAATACCAGAGGGACATTTGGTTTTTTCCTCTTGCGTGCTTTCAACATTAGCATAGATAGATCTACTGACTTTTTTTTTTTTTTTTTTTTTGAGACAGAGTCTCACTCTGTCAGCCAGGCTGGAGTGCAGTGGCGCGATCTCGGCTCACTGCAACCTCTGCCTCCTGGGTTCCAGTGATTCTTCTGCCTCAGCCTCCCAAGTAGCTGGGATTACAGGCACCCACCACCATGCCCAGCTAATTTTTTTTGTATTTTTAGTAGAGATGGTGTTTCACCATGTTGGCCAGGCTGGTTTTGAACTCCTGACCTCAGGTGATCCGCCCACCTCAGCCTCCCAGAGTGCTGGGATTACAGGCATGAGCCACCATGCTCGGCCTACTGACTTCTTTTTAATCGCTGCATAGTGTGTCAGAGTCAAACCCAAACTGTAATTTATTTAACTACTTGGACATATAGACTTTCCCCAATTTTAAAATAGTAATTTTAACATAACACACCAGGAAATATTCTTGAACTTAACTCTTCATCCAGAATGCATAGGATTGATTTCTAGAGATGGACTAGCTGGGTCTGTCCTGAAATCTATTTAATTAATTTTTAAATAGTATCAGTATCAGTCTCAAGAAACCAGGAGGCTGGATGTGGTAGCTCATGCCTGTAATCCTAGCACTTTGGGAGGTTGAGGCAGGTGGATCACCTGAGCTCAGGAGTGTGAGACCAGCCTGGGCAACATGGTGCAACCCCGTCTCTACTAAAATACAAAAAAATTAGCCGAGTGTCATGTGGATGCCTGTAGTCCCAGCTACTTGGGAGGCTGAGGCAGGAGAATCGCTTGAACCTAGGAGACGGAGGTTGCAGTGAGCCAAGATCGCACCACTTCACTCCAGCCTGGGCAACACAGCAAAGCTCCATCTCAAAAAAAACAAAAACAAAAACAAAGAAACCAGGGTTGATAAGTAAAATCTAGTTTTATTTATTGAATTAATGAGTTAATGTATTGTTTAGAGACAGGATCTCCCTCCGCTGCCCATGCTGGAGTGCAGTGGCACAATTATGGTTCACTGCAGCACTGACCTCCTGGGCTCAAGTGATCCTCCTGCCTCTTCCACCTAAGTAGCTAAGACTGTAGGCGCCTGCCACCACACCCAGCTAATTTTTTAAGAACATTTTTTGTACAGATGGGGTCTTGCTATGTTGCTTAGGCTGGTCTTGAACTCCTGGCCTCAAGTGACCCTCCTGCCTTGGCCTCCCACAGTGTTGGGATTATAGGTATGAGGTACTGTGCCTGGCCAAATCTAGTTTTAAGAGGTGACTTTAGTTCCTGAAGATACATGCTAACTTGTGCAACTGTAGGCACGTGAGGGCTTAATGGGAGACTCAATTAATAGAATTATAGTATGTTTAGTATTAAAAGACAGTGAGTGGCTGAACCTAGTGTCTTTAGAACTCATGAATGGGCTTCAGCACTGTCTTCTGATTGTTTAGATGAAAACTTCTGGTGTTCAGCTTCAGCTTGTAGCTTCTGAAGAGAATCAGTGCTCAGTACCATGTAGAAGAACAAGGCTTACTCTTAGAATTTCATTTCCGGTGTAAAAAAATTTCAGATTAAATGATAACACTAAACTAAATTAAGCCAAAGTCACAATTCTCATTTCTTGAAATTACATTTTCTTTTTTTCCTTTTAGGGGGATTTCATTCTGAAGATTGAGCCTTCCCTGGGGTGGAGTTTTGGTAAGTTAACTGAATCACTAGACATTCTTTGTAAAAGATTAGATGATATGCCGAATATTAATTTAGGCTAGCAGAGTGCATAAACTATTAAAATATTAAGGATCATTTCCAGTATGGAAGAGGGTTTGTATTCCTCCCTTCCTTGCCCCCATCACTCTGGTTTCATTCGGATTTACCTTAATCTACCTTAAGACTTTCTGTCACCTTTGAAAAATGGACATCTTTTCTTCTACCTTTCTGGAAACTCCTCCCTTGCAGTTTCACTCATTACGTAGCCGTAGAACAGTATAGAAATCAAGAGTGGGGACTTGGTTCCCGTCCCAGGATGGCTTCTTTTTTAGCCCCCTCAGTTTTTTAATTTTTTATGGAATTAATTGAAACATTTAAAGATTGTGAGATTTGTCATAAAAATCCAGATTTATGTCCCATGAGATGAGAAGACTGTCAGCCTTAAACCTTACCAGTTAAATAACTTTGGGCAAGTTACTTCCCCCGTGTCAGCCTGGCTCCTCACTGTCGAGCAAGGGTAGTTATAGTCCCTGCCCCACTGGGTACTTGGAGGATTAATAAACCAATACTGAGTGTTCAGAGTGGCTGGCACGTAATTAGCAAGTACTCAGTATTCGAAAACAGCCCTTCTGCACACATCCCAATAAAAGCTCCAAACTTTCCTCATATAACTGTCTTCAGGCATAGCTGGGGAGTTGGGGATGGGGTTGAGATCAGAAGAGAGGGTCTGTTTTGGTGTAGTTTACATTTTTGAAGAGGAGAGACTCTTGATGTTTCAGCAGAACAGGTGTGGGTGACCCCAGTCCATGGCTTGGGGAGAGGAGTAGGGATCACCGTTGTTGATATCAGGCTTGCTCGTGCATTAGACAAGGAAGAATTTAGCACCTGCCATCGCCAAGGCTAAAATGAGGCTCAGGCAGCTGACAGCTAATTTGGCTCTGTGAGAGCAGCTCTTTTATCAGTTTGTAGTCAGGGATAGGGCGGGGGGTGCCTGGCTGGTACGTTCCAGAAAGCTGGAGAGGAATGTAGCCCTGCTCATGGCCAAAGCAGAAGTCCAGATTGGTGGCCTGGAGGAGTGTTGTGTTTGCCACCCCCCACCCTACCCCCAACTGGTGCTGTTGATAAGCTTTTTAATTGAATTATGCTTTCAGAAAAGTGCCTTGGATGAATTTTCACTAAGTGAACACACCCATGTATCCACCATCCAGATGATAAGATAGCACTTCACCAGCACCCCAGAAGTCCCCATCCTGGGTGCTCATTAGCCATCCCACCGCACCCTCCAGGTGACCACCACCCTGACCTTCTACAAATGAGAGATCCATTTGGTCGTTTTGAACTTTATACAAATGCTATCATGCAGGGAACTTTTTAATATCTGGTTTCTTTCACTCAACATTATGAACTTTATCTGTATCATTTGTAGCTTTAGTTCATTCTCTTTGCTGTTCAGAATTCTGATGCATAAATATAAAATTATTTATATTTTATAAAATATTTATATTTTATTTTCTTATTTTCTTTTTTTTGAGACTGAGTCTCGCTCTGCTGCCCAGGCTGGAGTGTGATCTCGGTTCACTGCAACTTCTGCCCGGGTTCAAGCAATTCTTGTGCCTCAGCCTCCTCAGTAGATGAGATTACAGGTGTGCACCACCACACCCAGCTAATTTTTGTATTTTTAGTAGAGATGGGGTTTCATCATGTTGACCCAGGCTGGTCTCGAACTCCTGACCTGAAGTGATCTGCCCGCTTTGGCCTCCCAAAGTGTTGGGATTATAGGCAAGAGCCACCACGCCTGGCCTATATTTATATTTTATATTCATATTTTGTATCAGTGATCTCTTCTACTGTTGATGGCCATTTGAGTTGCTTACCGATTTTGGCCACTAAGAGTAGTGCTCCTGTGAACATTCTTGCATGTATATTTTGATACATGTGTGTCTGCATTTTTGCTGAGTATATCACAGGAGTAAAGTTGCTGAGCCATAGAGCTGATACATGCTCAGCTTTAGGTGTTTGCAAACATCCAAAGTGGATGCACCAGTTTGTGTTCTCCCAGCAGTGTACAAGGGTTTCCATTGCTCCACATCCTAACCTACACTTGGTATCGTCAGTTTTTTTTAATTTTAGCCCTTCTGGTAGGGGTGTGGTATTATCTCACTGTGGCCTTGATTTACATTCCACTGATGGCCAATGAGGTTGCACACTTTTTCGTATGTTTATGTTTATTTGCCATGGGTTGGCTATTTTTGTAAGATTCCTGTTCAAGTCTTTTGCCCATTTTTTATTGGAGTCTTTGTGTGTGTGTGTGTGTGCGCGCGTGCATGTACGCGTGCAAGCACGTGTGTAATTCATCTTAACTGAAAATCTCATCTCATGGTTTTCCATTTTTTTCTCTACTCATTACTCCATATTCTTCCTAACCTTTCAAAAACTCAACCTTAACCCCTATTATGATGAACTCTTCAGTTAAAAAATGGAGTTAATTGCTGATATTGAAAAATCAAGAGATGGTATATAAAATCCAGATTTCCAGTTTTTCGGAGAAGTTGGAAGCTCTGGCAAAGCATGGTAGTGGTTGGCAGACTTGAGTGGCAGTTGTCTCCTTTCAATTTGCCACAGTCCCCCTGAGGATGCTCCGCTTACTTCGAACCCATGAAGCCCCTGTGGCCCTGGAGTTTGTGTTCCTGGTTTAACATGGCTGAGCTCATGTCCTTGGTCAGAGAACAGATCCAGAGCCAGACTTTTAGGGTCGAATTGGGGCTCTGTCACTCAGAAGCTCTGTGATCTTGGGAGCTCCTTTAACCTTTCTGTGCCTTAATTTACCCCTCAGTAAATTGCAGCTATTACTGCCTGTCTCTTAAGATAATTGTGAGGATTAAAGGCACTCAGCTCAGTGCCTGGTCGGTGATGAGCATTCAGGAAATAAAATTATTTGGTGCTCACTGAATTTTCACTGGAACTCTGAGATATAACTTAGCTGAAAGGCGTTGTAAAATTATTTTATACTCTAAACACGAATTCCCTCTGGGGCAGGAAACCAGGAGGCTAGGGGGATAGGGGTGAGAGGGAGACTTTTCCCAGAATACTTTTTTGTACCTTTGGATTTGGAAACACACGAGTGTATTAAGTGTTCAAAAGTAAAATGAAATCTGAATAATAAAAATACGTTCTACTTAGGTTCACTGTACCCCAAAACTAAGCTTGCCTTTGTGTCTTGTGCCCCCGTTTCCTCCCCTGCTTCGTTCCTCAGAGCCGACGACCGTGGAACTCCATGTGGATGGAGTCAGTGACATCTGCACAAAGGGCGGAGACATCAACTTTGTCTTCACTGGGTTCTCTGTGAATGGCAAGGTTTGTCTTTGGAACTTGATTATTTTTCCTGTTCACTCTATAATGTATACTAAATCCTTTTTTAAAAAAATGCAGGATACTTTAACCTGGGGACTTTGATCCCACAGGGGACCTATGGATAAGTGGCAAGGGAGCCTGTGAACTCTGTACTTCATCCTGTGTAGAACGCAGCAGGTGTATTTAGGAGTGAGATTGAGGTTGCTGGTCATCCCCTCTGCTCCCAGAGCATAGGCTGTTGGTGTTTTTATTTTTTTATTTTTTATTTTGAGACAGGGTCTTGCTCTATTGCCCAGGCTGGAGTGCAGTGGTGCAATCTTGACTCACTGCAGCCTCCACCTCCCAGGTTCAAGTGATTCTCCTGCCTCACCCTCCCGCTCCTTCACCCTCCCGAGTAGCTAGGATTACAAGTGTGTGCCCCCATGCCTGGCTAATTTTTGTATTTTCAGTAGAGATGGGCTTTTGCTGTGTTGGCCAGGCTGGTCTCAAACTCCTGACCTCAGGTGATCTGCCTGCCTCCACCTCCCATAGTGCTGGGATTACAGGTGTACGCTGTGCACCCAGCCGCTGTTAGTGTTTATGTCAGGGATGGCCTTTTACAGGGATGCCGAATTGGAAGGACGCGCTCTCTAAGCCTTGTGGCATCTTGCTGTCCCTGTGGGTGAATTGAAGTCAGCTTCTCCCAGAGAGAGCGTGCATCTGCTTCTGACACTTACCTAGGAGGATTCCCATCATTTAAGTCCTGAGATTTTTTTGGACCGCCATGGTGGTGTGAATTTAGAGTCCTAACGGGTGTGTGCTCCAGCTCCCGTGATTCAGATTCTCAGGGGAGAGTCGTTTTTCCTCCACCCACCCTGTGCCTGAGGTTGAGATGTGCTTCCTTCCTTCCTGTCCTTCTCTTCATGATGGGCTTCTTTCTCCTCTACCTTTGCGGTGAGGGGGAGGCCCTGCCATCCCAGCTGTATGTGTGGGCTTCTTGTTAGAGATGGGGATCTTGGGTAGTTTTTTCTTTATCGATGGTTTGCAAAATAATGGTGAATCTTTTTTTATTTTTATTTTTATTTATTTATTTTTTTGAGACAGAGTCTCGCTCTGTGGCCTAAGGTGGAGTGCAGTAGCGCAGTCTCTCTCACCACAACCTCCACCTCCTGGGTTTGAGCAATTCTCCTGCCTCAGCCTCCCCAGTAGCTGGGATTACAGGTGTGTGCCACCTGACCCAGCTAATTTTTATATTTTTATTTTTATGTATATTTACTTTTTTTTTTTTTTTTTTTTGAGATGGAGTCTCCCTCTGTCACCCAGGCTGGAGTGCAGTGGCACGATTGCAGCTTACTGCAACCTCCGCCTCCTGGGTTCAAGTGATTCTCCTGCCTCAGCCTCAGGAGTAGCTGGGATTACAAGCATGTGCCGTGACGTTCAGCTAATTTTTGTATTTTTAGTAGAGACAGGGTTTCACCATGTTGGCCAGGCTGGTCTCAAACTCCTGGCCTCAAGTGGTCTGCCTGCCTCAGCCTCCCAAAGTGCTGGGATTACAGTCGTGAGCCACCACACCCACCCAGACCAATAATGGTGAATCTATAACTGATGATGTCTTAGATTCATTGAAATCGAGTCTTATTTTACTATTACTGTTCCCTCTCCTACCTCATCCCCAGGAAACATATCCATGATTTATATCATCTTTTCAATGGGATTCTTGACCCAAAGAGGGTTCCTGGCTCCACCTGGGAGTTGTAAGCAGGGCTGCCAGTGCTTTGAGAGGAGGGTGCTTTGCTGGGTGGGCCCTAACTTTCTTCTCCATGGCAGGTCCTCAGCAAAGGGCAGCCCCTGGGTCCTGCGGGAGTTCAGGTGTCTCTGAGAAACACTGGGACCGAAGCAAAGATCCAGTCCACAGTTACACAGCCTGGCGGAAAGTGAGTAGCGTCCTATCTCTTAGTGTTGCCTTAGAGCCGGGCTCTGACAGGGGTCATGGAGCTGGGTTTGGGAGTTTGGATTCAGGGAGTTCTGGGTTCAGATCCTGATTCAGCCTCTTAACTTTGGGTGAGTTCATGCCCGTCAGAGTGCTGAGTTCTCCACATGTGAAATGGAATCCATTTGACCCATCTTGCCTAGCACTGATGGGATGATTAAATATGAGTTCATACTGGCCAGGCATATTGGCTTGCGCCTATAATGCCAGCACTTTGGGAGGCCAGGATGGGAGGATCACTTGAGTTCAGGAGTTCGAGACCAGCCTGGACAACATAGGGAGACTCAATCTCCACAAATAATTTAAAAAATTATATCAAGTAGAGTCCCACGGGGGAAAACAATTAGCTGGGTGTGGTGGCATGCTCCTGTGGTCGCAGCTACTCGGGAGGCTGAGGCGGGAGGATTGCTTGAGCCTGGAAGGTTGAGGCTGCAGTGAGCCGTGATCATGTGCCACTGTGCTCCAGCCTCGGCAGCAGAGCAAGACCCTGTCTGAAACAAACAAAAAAAGAGTTAATACCCATAAAGCACCTGCTTCAAGGCCTGGGGCTTAGTGGGTCTTCATTTAGCAGCTCAGCCTGGCTCTGGAGCCTGCCAGCCTGGGCTTGAATCCCAGCTCCCCCATTTGCTGGCTGGTTGACCTAGGGCAAGTTCCTTAACCCCTCTGTGCCTCAGTTTCCTCTTTTGTAAATGAAGATAATTGTGGAACCTATCTCCTAAGGTACTGGAAAGATGAAATTAATATTATTACTTCAAGCTGCCTGGCATATTAGCTCAAATAGGTTAGCTCAGTTATGATTAGAAAAAATCATTATCATTATTATAGCAAAACTGCTTTGTAGTTGGAACAGATGCCTAGCTGACCTTGCTGAGTCAGATTTAAAGCATTTATTTAATGGATGTATATAGTTGAGTTGTAAATGTTAACAGATATGCCAAGATTAATACCAGAATAGTTCAAACTGATAATTCCGAAAGCGTTCAAATCATTACTAACTCCGTTAACATACAAACTGAGTAAATTGCAAAATAGAAGTTTATAATGAGTCTGTCAGTAAGTTATTCAATTTTAAAGTTATTATTGTTGAAACTAGTTTTCATTTTTGAAATAACATTTACTTCTGCTTGACTGGTGCCTCTCCAGCCCTGGTGTGTAGCAGGAATATGGAGCTGTAATTTTTTTTCTGGGCTAGTAATTTGGTGTTGACCTTACTAGAAAAAAATAGTGTCTTGAGCCTTCTGAATACCTTCATCTGCACTAACTGAAACAATGAAACATGTAGCACTGGGCTATTATGAAAATGAAATAGAAGCTCAATCTTACCAGTACTTGTAGTAATGTGATTTCCAAGCCCTATCCAGTTATTGCAGGCAAGATTTGATACAATAAAATACCACAGAAGAAATCAAATGCGTTTTCTAGTTCATTTCACTGGACTTAGCCTTCTCATTTGTCAGTTGCCTTACAAATTTGAAGGGATAAACATGTTAGTATACTGGCAGCAGCATTTCCAGCTTTAGCTCGGCTCACTCTGGTGTTAGTCTGTCTATGGCTAGTAGAGTAATTTTCATCAGCTGCTGGTTTCTTATCTCAGTTGCTTTGTGCAAAAACCCAGAATGATTTATCTGTGTTTCTCTAAAGCCTTTTTTCTGGGATTCAAAGCTTGTCATAGTTTACCCTGCCCTGTGTCATTTGCATCGTCTTGGGTCAGCGTCCCCCTCAGCCTGTGCATCTGTTCTGTTCTTTTTCACCCCACTTCTCCCTTCCCATGTGTTTCCTTGGACACTTCTGTCCCCTTCTCCTTGTCAGTTCATGCCTGTCACCTCTGTCAAACCCAGTCGAATGTTCTGTGACTGGTCCCTGCTGTGCTACAAGGATTGGTTTTATGCCAGAAATCCTTGAGATTAAGGGAGACGTAAGCACTCCTCTTTCCGATCAGCACATGGAGCACCCCTCTTGGCACACAGTAAGTCCTCAATAAGCGCTCTTTTATGCAGATTTGTACAGTGAAGGATTGAATTTCATTCATGCTCATTTAACAAGCTAATGGAAGTTTGCGATAATTCCAACATTGTTTTCTTGTGCTGCCAACATTAGTCATAGAATTAGAAATACTTGGGTTGTTTGGAGAAAGTTAAATGGTTATTTTTTATGTCTTAGGTTTGCATTTTTTAAAGTTCTGCCTGGAGATTATGAAATCCTCGCAACTCATCCAACCTGGGCGTTGAAAGAGGTGAGTGTGACAGCTACGTCTATAGCCATGCCAATAATATGCTGGTCTTGGGACAGATGTAGGGCTTTTCAATTTAGGATATGAAAAGAATTTATGGTTTCTCCAGGACTAGATGAAGAACCAATGGTGCTGTTGTTTAGTTTGGTAGTTATTTATAAGCTGTAACTCCTCACTGTAGCAGACGTTGCTTGTGTTAGTTTCAGTTTTAGGTGACAGTGTTGTCTTCCTGCTGTGAAATAGATCTGTTTTATTAACTATAGCTATTTTAAACTAAATCAACAACAGAAGGCCCTGACGAGATTTATTTGTTGTTCTTTTTTCAGCCTGAAACAGAAATCTGTAAATATACTAAACATTCTAGAAACTGTGGTACGCGTGACCAAGGAGAATGTATGAGAATGTTTATTGCAGCTTTGTTTGTAATAGCAAAATATTGTAAACAACATAAGTGCCTTTTAAGAGAAGAATGGATTGGGGTTCCATCATACAATAGGCTGCTGTATGTCAGCAGTAATGAATGAACCAGAGCTACATATATTAATGTAACTACATTTAAAAACAGAGTTGAAGGAAATATGATTTTAAATACTTGTAATAATCATTTATGGATACAGTCTTTTTTTTTTTTTTTTTTTAAAAAGACGGAGTCTCGCTCTGTTGTCAAGACTGGAGTGCAGTGGCGTGATCTTGGCTTATTGCAACCTTGGCCTTCTGTGTCCAAGCGAGTCTCCGGCTTCAGTCTCCTGAGCAGCTGAATTACAGGGATGTGCCACCACGCCCAGCTAATTTTTGTATTTTTAGTATATATGGGATTTTGCCATGTTGGCGAGGCTGGTCTCGAACTCCTAGCCTCAAATGATCCACCAGCCCTGGGCTCTCAAAGTGGTGGGATTACAGGTATAAACCAGTGCACTCGGCCAGATACAGTCTTTTTTTTTTTTTTTGCAACAGGGTCTTGCTCTGTTGCCCAGGCTAGAGTACAGTGACATATTCATGGCTCATTGCAGCCTCTGGTTCCTGGCCTTAAGCGATCCTTCCACCTTGGCCTCCCAGGGATCTGGAACTGCAGGCATGTGCCACTGCCCCTAGCTAAGGATACAGTCTTTTTTTTTTGAGATGAAGTCTTGCTCTTGTTGCCCAGGCTGGAGTGCAATGGCACAATCTCAGCTCATTGCAACCTCCGCCTCTTGGGTTCAAGCGATTCTCCTGCCTCAGCCTCCTGAGTAGCTGGGGTTACAGGCACCTGCCACCATGCCCAGTTAATTTTTGTATTTTTAGTAGGGACAGGGAAGATACGGTCTTATGTAGAAAAATTATGAAGACATGTATGGGAATAGCAGACGCTGTTCAAAATGATACTGACTTCTAGAGAAAGAGGGAGGAGGGGGACTTTGGGGTATGCCAGCATCTTGAATTGTATTTTTTTAAATTTGTTTAGCTGGTTAGAAGGTATGTAAGTGTTCTTTAGCATATCTTTTTTTGTTTGACTGAAATAGTTTATAGTCAAAGATCAAAAAAGGAACTCCACCTAGTAGGTGAGGTTCTGTAATAGCCGTGAAAGACCAAATTAAAATAAGACTTAAGGGACATCTTGACATGTTAGCTTCTGTGTTAGTATTGAAGCTGTATCTCATTTTTGCTAAAGAAGCATTGGAATCAGTATTTCAGCTTCTACTCTATATGTTTTATTATTATTTTTACTCTGTAGGTTTTACGCACTTATAATTGATGATAGTTTCACACCTAGATGTCTCTTCTTACTGTTTATGACTTTTGGTTTTGGGGGTTTTTCTCTTCTGCAGCAACATTTAAAAATATTTTATTCGAGGCTGGGTGCAGTTGCTCATGCTGTAATTCCAGCATTTTGGGAGGCTGAGGTGGGTGGATCACTTGAGGTCAGGAGTTCGAGACCAACCTGGCCAACATGGTGAAACCGCATCTCTACTAAAAATAGAAAAAAATTAGCCAGGAATGGTGGCATACACCTGTAATCCCAGCTACTCGGGAGGCTGAGGCAGGAGAATCGCTTGAACCTGGGAGGTGGAGGTAGCAGTGAGCCAAGATTGCACCACTGCACTTCAGCTTGGGTGACAGAGTGAGACTCCATCTCAAAAAAAAAAAAAAAAAAAATTTATTCGAAATGAAAGAGCTTACACATTTATAAATAGAAGAGATTTTAAGGTTTACATTGTATGTTAATTGTCTGCATAGAAGAATCTGAGTTTATTAATATGAGATTGGGATTTTCAAGTAAAGCATGTTGTTAGAAGTCAGGATAATGTTTATCCTCCTGGGGTGTTAGTGACTGGAAGCAAGTGTGAGGGCACTTCTGGCTTGCTGGTGCTATTCTGTTGGGTAACCAGTGCCCAATTTGTGACAAGCCCTGTGCTGTGTGCTTAGAATCTGTACATTTTTCTCTGTGTTTATTGTACCTTAACAAAAATGTTTAAAAATATACACGTATTGTGAAAAGAACAACTTAAGGCAAATTAAACAGAGTTTAATTGAGCATAGAACAATTTGTCAATTGGGCAGCCCCCTGAGCCAGAATAGGTTTACAGCGACTGTGGCACTGTTGCGTGATTGGAAAGGGTTTATGGACAGAAAAAGAAAGTGACGGACAGAAAGTGGAAGTGAGGTACAGAAACAGTTGGATTGGTTACAGCTGGACGTTTGTCTTATTTGCACATGGTTTGAACAGTTGGCTGCCTGTGAGTAGTTGAAGGGTGGCTGCTTGAATTGGCTGAGACTTGGCAACACGTACAGAGAAACCTTTAGGCCAAACTTAAAATATGTAAGGAGGCAGCTTTAGGCTAATCTTCAGTTAACACTATATATCATTAAAAATAGAAAAAAAGGCAAAATGTGCTCATTAAAAAAATTGGAACATATAGAGGAATATAAAGCAGTGGAAACAAATTTTGGAAGCTGGAAAAGTATACAAGTAAAATAGCACCATATAGACAAAATCATTATTGTTTACATTTTGCCACATTTCCTTTCACTTCATTTTGGGCATTAAAAAATAATGATAAGCCAGGCACGGTGGCTCACACCTGTAATCCCAGCACTTTGGGAGGCTGAGGCGGGTGGATCACCTGAGGTCAGGAGTTCGAGACCAGCCTGGCCAACATGGTGAAACCCTGTCTCTACTAAAAATACAAAAATTAGCCGGGCGTGGTGGCGAGCGCTTGTAATCCCCGCTACTTGGGAGGCTGAGGCAGGAGAATCTCTTGAACCCAGGAGGCAGAGGTTGCAGTGAGCCGAGGTTGCGCCATTGCACTCAAGCCTGTGCGACATACTGAGACTCCGTCTCAAAAAAAGAAGTGATCATACTGAATAAGCAATTTTATAGATTATGTTTCCCAGTTAATATTTTAGCTTCAGCGTGTCCTCATGTTGTTAGGCACTTTGCAAGTGTTTATTTTTTTACAGGTTAAAATCTTTTTCTGTTATAGGCAAGCACCACAGTGCGTGTAACCAACTCCAATGCCAATGCGGCCAGTCCCCTCATAGTTGCTGGCTACAATGTGTCTGGCTCTGTCCGAAGTGATGGGGAGCCCATGAAAGGGGTGAAGTTTCTTCTCTTTTCTTCTTTAGTAACTAAAGAGGTAAGCAAAGAAAAGAACAAAAGAGATGGTGTGAGGGGTAGGAGGGTGGGGGAGTATAGCCCAGAACGTACTGTTGTAAGAAATGCAGGTCTGAGTTGATTTATCATTTTAACACTTAAGAATATCGTCTGTCTCAGGCCGGGTGTGGTAGCTCATGCCTGCAATCCCAGCACTTTGGGAGGCCAAGGTGGGTGGATCACTTGAGGTCAGGAGTTTTAGACCAGCCTGGCCAACATTATGAAACCCCATCTCTACTAAAAATACAAAAACATTAGCCGGGCATGTTGGCACGTGCCTGTAGTCCCAGCTGCGTGGGAGGCTGAGGCAGTAGAATCGCTTGAACCCAGGAGGTAGAGGTTGCAGTGAGCCGAGATCACGCCACTGCACTCCAGCCTGGGTGACAGAGTGAGACTGTCTCAAAAAAAAAAAAAAAAAAAAATTCAAGAATATCATGTGTCTCTGTTGACTCACAAGACATTGCACATCTACACTGGGAGGCAGTGGTATGTGATGGAAAGTACACAGGCTTTGAAATCAGACCTGGGTTTAAACAAATCTCAGGTTTAAACAAATTCCTCTTCCTAGCTGTGCGACCCTGGGCAGGTCACATTACCTTCCTGAGCCTCCGTTCCCTTATTTGGAGAATGGTGACCCATCATAAGGAAGGACAGTCATGTCATCTTTCCCAGGAAGACTGTGCCAGTTTTTAACTTTGCAACTTGAATGTCAAGATTTTTGTTCCTTTTTTCTGTATTAATTGTCTTAGATTTCAGAAATACATATGTTGACATGAAACTTAAAAAAATTTTCCTATAATGTGGCTAATTGATGGTATTCAGAACATGTAAATGGAAAAGGAAGTTTTGTCTTTTTTACCCCCTGGCATAGGATGTCCTGGGCTGCAACGTCTCACCAGTGCCTGGGTTCCAGCCCCAAGATGAGAGTCTGGTGTATTTGTGCTACACGGTCTCCAGAGAAGATGGCTCGTTCTCTTTCTATTCCTTGCCAAGTGGGGGCTACACTGTGGTGAGTGAAGCAGATTTCCGTTCTGTTTATGTCTGGGACTCTCATGACACAGTAAAAGCCAATGCTGTTCGGGTGTTAAAGGAAAAGATGGTTGGCCTGCAGTTCTCTGAACATGCTGTTAAGCAGTAACTTACTTAAGATGAGACACTCACCCCTTCGTAATAGCTACAAAAAGGGCAAGGCTTCCTCTTTTCGAATCTGCAACAGTTATGATGAATGTTTCTCTTGGTCTGTCTGAACCCCTTGTCATTTGTGGGCTGCTAGATCGATTATTAATATTGCTGATTGATCATGTTAGTGGTTCTTAGTGATTAAGAGACTCTTCCTTCCAGATTCCGTTCTATCGAGGGGAGAGGATTACCTTTGATGTGGCGCCTTCCAGACTTGACTTCACAGTGGAGCATGACAGCTTGAAAATCGAGGTAAGGCTTTTCTGTCTTCTGGAGGGACAGGTGTTTGAGTTCCCATCCCTAGGCACAGGTATTGCAAACATGTTTTTAAAAAAAATCAATTATTTTATCTGGAAGGGCTGTTGGAAAAAATGCCATCTGGTATTATATTCTTACACATGGTGTCCTTATCGTAGAGAGCTGGATTCCTAGTTAAATCTACTCATTCAGTGAAATATATTTATTGATTGCCAGTGACATACGTTTCAGGCACCATCCAGGACTGGGGATACAGCAGTGACCAAAAGAGGCAAAAATTCTTGTCCCTGTGGACCTCTTTTTTTTTTTTTTTTTTTTTTTTTTTTTAAGATAGGGTCTCACTGTGTGGCTCAAGCTGGAGTGCAGTGGTACGATCTCGTCTCACTGCAGCCATTGCCTCCAGGGCTCAAGTGATCCTCCCACCTCAGCCTGTTGAGTAGCTGGGACCACAGGTGCGTGCCACCATGCCCAGCTAATTTTTGTATTTTTGTTAGAGATGGGGTTTCACCATGTTGCCCAGGCTGTTCTCTAACTCCTGGGTTCAAGTGATCTGCCTGCCTCGGCTTCCCAAAGTGTTGGGATTACAGGTGTGAGCCATCGCACCTGGCTAGACCTCACGTTCTAATGACAGGAAGGGTCAATACATGTATAGATGTATAAGTTAGAAAGTAAAGTAGAAGGTGATAAGTGTTCTCTAGAAAAATAAAGGAAGAAAGGAGGTCGTACAGTATCAGGGTGGAGACAGGGGTTGCAGTTGTACATAGGGTGTTTTTGGGAAGTCCTCCCTGTGAAGGTGACATTTGAGCAACAACCTGAAGGGAAAGAACAAGAGAACCATACTTCACTCCTGCAGGAAGAGTGTAAGACTGAGGGAACGGCACGTGCAAAGGTCCTGAGGCAGGAGTGTGCTGAAGGGTTTGGGGCATCCCAAGGAGGCTAGGGTGGCTGGAGTGGAGGGAATGAGCAAGGAAGGAGGAGGCGGAAAGAGGGTCAGGGAGGTGACAGGGCAGATTGTGCAGGGCTTGGTGGGCCACTTTGCCTATAACTCTGGGTGAGAATTGGTGCCACTGGAAGGTTCCTAGCAGAGGAGTGGCGTGATCCTTCTGGCAGCTGCGTTGAGGAGAGTTTGCAGGGTGTCAGGGTGGAAGTGGGAGACCAGTTGGGATGCCATGGCCGTAAACCAGGTGAGAACTGGCAGAGCTTGGACCGTGATGGTAGGAATGGGCAGTGTGATACATGGCTTGATAAACTGCCTAGACCCTCACATAAATGGTAAATGTATTTTTAATCTCACTTACGTCTCCTTTAATTACAGAAGTAGAAAATGCTTACTGTAGAAAATTGGCTAGCTAGAACAAATCCCAAAAGAAAATAACAGCCTCTCCTAAGTGGACCACCCAATGTTAGAGTTATCGAAGCAATTATATTTTAATCATTTTCTTTTAATATTACATTTGAAAGTACTGTGTTAAAATCGCTTAAACTGGCAGAAGCGGGCTTTTAGGTCATATGCACAGTGGGGTGCAGACTCTGCATTTTAAGGTTCAGTGGAGTGTTTGACCGTTCTGCTGTACACTGGAGGGGAAAGAGAAGGGTAAGAAGATGAAGCCTTTACTTTGCTTCTCGTAGCTTGCAGAGAAGGATGGGGGCAGGTGAGCAGAGACAGCTATTCCCAGATTACAGCCAAATACATATTTTGAAAATGATGAATGGAATTTCAGGGAATGGGGCCCTGTAAGTTCCCTGAGGTCAGGTACCGTGTCTTATTCTTTACTGTTTTCCTAACATGTGATTTAGTGCCTGGCACATAGTAGGTGCCCAGCAAAAATATTTGTTGAGTACATATGTGAATTAATAAGTAGGTAATGCATGGAATGAAACATGTCTTTTTGGAAGGATCAAGAAGGACTACCTGTCATGTGAGACCATCACTAAGAAACCATTTGCTGAAAAAAAAAATAAAAAAATAAAAAAGAAGGGCTACCTGCATAAAAAGGAAGTCATTTAATTATTCAAAGCTTCATCTCAAATGCTGTTGCACACGTGCGTGCACACATTCATTCATTCAGGAGTCAGTTATTGAGTGCCTGCTGTGTACCAGGTGACTAAGACAGAAAAAGTCCCTGTCTCCATGAGGTAACATGCTAGTGGGAGGGAGACAACTAAGAAATCGAACGAGGACATTTCAGATACTGGTAAGTTTGATGAAGATATTAAAATAGGTTAGCAGTGGTGACCTTGGGGATACACAGATCAGGGCTGGAACTCAGTAACTGCAGAGAAAGCACAGGTGTGCTGCTCACAGGCGAGTGGGGCACAGACACAGACAGAGACACATGGAGCATGGGACCACGTGTGAGCCAGTGATGGTGGTGGAGGAGGGTGGTCTAGGTGGATTTCTTTTTTTTTCTTTGAGACAGAGTCTTGCTGCTTCACACAGGCTGGCACTATCTTGGCTCACTGCAACCTCCGCATCCCGAGTTGAAGCGATTCTCCTGCCTCAGCCTCCCGAGTAGCTGGGATTACAGGTGCCTGCCACCACATCTGGCTAATTTTTGTATTTTTAGTGGAGACAGGGCTTCACCATGTTGGCCAGGCTGGTCTTGGACTCCTGACCTCAAGTGATCTGCCTGCCTCGGCCTCCCAAAGTGCTGGGATTACAGGCATGAACCACTGCGCCTGGCCTAGGTGGATTTCATAAGGACCTGTGTTCAGGTCGTGGTGGAAAGACAGGAGGGGGCACGTGAGACCTTGCAGAGGTGGAATCCACAGGACTGATCGATGCTGGAGGAGCGGGGCGGGGCATCTCAAGTGATGCCGGGGTGTGCATGGGAGACTGGAGGAAGATGTGGTTCACCAAAATGGGGGCATCTGGAGGGGAGGAGATGGCACAGGGGTAAGGGTGGGGGGCTTCTAGAAGCTTGAGTCAGTGACCTTTTAACGAGGGAAGTAAGTCTCTAGACTTTTCTGTTGTTTGACACTCAGCAGTGTGTTGGGAACACAACAGAGAAGACAGATGTGGGTAAAGTGAGAGGGAGCCCGGCTGGCACACAGGACCGGGGCACTGAGTGTTGGGAGGTGGGCGGCAGGAGCAGACATGGTAGGTGGTGGCCGGCGCAGCAGAAGGAGGCTTTGTGGCTCTGGCACAGGAGCACCTTTGAGCACCTTCTTCTTCTTCTTTGTTTTCTAGCCCGTGTTCCACGTCATGGGATTCTCCGTCACCGGGAGGGTCTTGAACGGACCCGAAGGAGATGGTGTTCCAGAAGCAGTAGTCACCCTGAATAACCAAATCAAAGGTGGGCTGACACAGCAGCCCCAGGCTGATGGCCAGCGCTGTTTTTGGATCACAGAGAGAAATGGAGAGGAACTGATGACTATATGAGAACATGGCAGCTTTTGGTCTCAAGTATTCTGGTGTACATGTAAGGATACACTGTTGTTTTTGGCTTATCTTCTGTTTGTGTGTTTTTGTTTTACAGTTAAAACAAAAGCTGATGGCTCATTCCGCCTTGAGAACATAACCACAGGGACATACACCATCCATGCTCAGAAAGAGCACCTCTACTTTGAAACGGTCACCATCAAAATTGCACCGAACACACCTCAGCTGGCTGACATTATTGCAACAGGGTAAGCTTATCGTGTGGATTTGGAAGCGCCAGTAAATATGCTGGCAGCCAGTGTAGAACAAAATGACCTGTGATCTGTGTGTCTTTGCCGAGCTTAAGAACTTAAGAAAGATTAGTACTTTTTTTTGTTTGTTTGTTTTTAGAGTCAGAGTCTTGCCCTGTTGCCCAGGCTGTAGTGCAGTGGTGCCATCTCGATTCACTGCAACCTCTGCCTCCCAGGTTCAAGTGATTCTCCTGCCTCAGCTTCCCAAGTAGCTGGGACTACAGGCGTGCCCCACCACACCCAGCTAATTTTTGTATTTTTAAGTAGAGACAGGGTTTCACTATATGTTGTGCAGGCTAGTCTCAAAACTCCTAACCTCAGGCTGTCTGCCTGCTTTGGCCTCCCAAAGTGCTGGGATTATAGGTGTGAGACACTGCACCCGGCCAAGAAAGATTAGTTCTAAATCTTACAAACTGAAGGTACTGACATGTCGGATGCTTAATGAAAAGTCCCTTGCTTCAAATTAAAATGGGCTTGTGAAATTAAAAAATCTTTCATGTCTGACTTTCACGATCTTTCACAGGACCCCTCTTTGCTTAATCTTTGAGGATTTTTGGAAGATGGTATTGTTGGTTGAGAAAGCTTATTGGAAGCTGCTTCAGGTCATTGGTGTAGTTCTTCCTGCTTGTAGTTACTCATTATACTATAAGTACAGGCAGGGACATCTTGTGGTTGAATTCATGTGGTTTTACCATCATCTGAAGCAAGATTGTGTAGTGCCAAGAACTTGGGCTTTGGAGTGAGATCCCAGATCCACCTGCATGTAACCTGCAGAACAGCTTTAGACATAACAGGTGCTCACAAAACAGTAGCTTAGAAGGAGAGTGCAGGGTCTGCTTGGGAGAAGCGTGGCATGAGCAAAGTCAGGCAGTCTCACAGCAGCATGAGGTGGCTGCGGGTGTAAAGCTGGGTGCTACTGGAGCAGAATATACTGGCAGGTGAAGGTGATGATGAGGCCAACCCCATAGCACCTCCTCACACCCCACCGGGGCATAGGGGCTTTCTCCCACTGGGGCCAACGGGCCGTGAGTGGTTTTGAGCATTAATTTAACAAGCTTTGATCATTGTTTTCAATAGGGCATTCTGAAAACAATGGCATGGAGTAGAGTGGCTTTGAAGGGGACAGGACTTGGGCACAGGAGGTCTGAAAGCAGAGATGACAAGGGCTTGCCTTGTAGGGAAGTCAGGGACAGACTGGTGAGATATTTAGGGTGCCCAGCTTGAGAGGTGTGATGGCTGGGGACAGAAAGAGAAGCCAGTTAGGTGATGAGGGTTCAGATTTGGCCACATTGGTCTGTAGGACCACTAGGTGGAGCTCTTCAATAGGCGCTTGGATGGATGGTCAATCCTGAAGATTCGGCTGCAGGTGGCAGCCAGGACCTCAAATATGTATGTGCAGGTAGAATTAGAAGAACAGTAGGCCAAAAACAGAGTGCCAGGTGGCCCAGGGGGGACCTAGGGAGCATGAGGTCATAGGAGCTAAGAAAGTAAGTTTGGGGTAGGAGGTAGTGCCCAATAGGGAGGTGCAGGGAGCTGAGCCCTGGTGAACACAGTCCCCTGGCTTGATCACTGAGGAGGCCACAGTGACTCTTTTCTGTAGATAGATGGAGGTCGAGGTCAAGGAGTCCAGTGGTGAATGGAAGACAGGGAAGCAAACTACCCTCAGAAAGTAATTCTTGGATTGAAGTCTTTCCCACCTTCCATAAACACTTTGTGCAATTACTGTAGATGAGGCACTGAAAAATACTTCGTACCTAATAATTAATCAAACTAGTGTTCCAGAGATGGGGCTTTCACCCTATCAGGGAGACAGACTGAAGACAAATACATCTGTGGCCAGGCTTAATGCCTCACACCTGTAATCCATCCCAGCACCTTGGGAGGCGGAGGCGGAGGCGGAGGTGGGCAGATCGCTTGAGCCCAGGAGTTTGAGACCAGCCTGGGCAACTTGGCAAAACACCATCTCTACCAAAAATGCAAAAATTAGCTAGTTTCATAACCTGGTCTAAAAATAAATAAATAAAGAGATAAAAATTAAAAGATAACAAGATTTTAAAAAAAGACAAGACAAATACATTTATGCTGCTAAATTATGGCAAGTGTCGTGCAGGGAAGAGATCAGGGTGCTGCAAGAAGAGCTAATTTAGAGTGGGAGCTCTGCAAGGCTCTCTGGGTTGCAGAGACCTTAGTAAAGACTAAAAGTTAGCTAAAGAAAATCTTCCCTAGTAGAGAAGCAGCATGCTCAGAGGCCTGCATAGGATAGGAAGGACCTGAAAGGCAGTCTGCGCAGCTGGAGGAGGTGGGTGAGGTCAGGGAGCTCTGGGGCCTTGTAGCCTTGCTTTGGGATTGGGCTTTGCTCCCTAATGCAGTGGAAACCCGTTAGGAGTTGTCTGTTGGTTGGCCGGGCATGGTGGCTCACGCCTATGATCTCAGCACTTTGGGAGGCTGAGGTGGGTGGATCATGAGGTCAGGAGTTCAAGCCCAGCCTGGCCAGCATGGTGAAACCCGGTCTGTACTAAAGATACAAAAGGTTGGCAGGGCATGGTGATGCGTGCCTATAATCCCAGCAACTCAGGAGGCTGAGGCAGGAGAATCGCTTGAACCCGGGAGGCAGGGGTTGCAGTGAGCTGAGATTGCACCATTGCACTCCAGCCTGGCCGACAGGGTGAGATTCCGTCTCAAAAAAAAAAAAAGAGTTACCAGTTGGCAAGGGAGTGATAGGGATCATGGTACTTTAAAAAGTTTGTTTTTCTTCCTGGCTGCTGTGTGGAGAATGGATTGGAGGAAAGCCATGGTGTGAATGGAGGGGCCAGATATGAGGCAGTGGTGGTTGTCTGGAGGAGATATGGTAGTGGCCGGGCCCAGGCGGCTGGCAGGCGAGGGAGGGAGGAGTAGATGGATTTGGTAGGTCACATGGAGAACACACCCACAGGCCTGTGCTGTTGAGGTTACAGGTTTCTTATTTGAGCCACTGGGTAGATGGAGGAGGCGCTGTTCACAGAGATGGAGGAAATATATTTATTTTCTCCTTTAAAGTAGAGTATTTGAGTCAAAGAAAGAAAAATAGCATTTGTTGAACATTTTTGGAAAATCTCTTTTTTTAATTGGCCGACGTAGTACATTTGCCTTTTTAGCACACTGATACTTCTTACTATTTCTTTTCCTTTTTATTTTTTTTGAGACAGGGTCTTACTCCGTTGCCCAGGCTGGAGTACAGTGGCGCCATCTCGGCTCACTGCAGCCTCCCCCTCTCGGGTTCAAGTGATTCTCCTGCCCCAGCCTCCTGAGTAGCTGGGATTACAGGCTAATTTTTATATTTTTTAGTAGAGATGTGGTTTTGCCGTGTTGGCTAGGCTGGTCTCGAACTCCTGACCTCAAGTGACCCACCCGCCTCGGCTTCCCAAAGTGCTGGGATTACAGGCTGAGCCATGGTGCCTAGTCTTCCTTTAAAGTAAAATTAAAAAATTACTCAATTTATTGTAAAAACAAACTCTTTGGCTTCTGTCCAAATGACTGTGAAAATAGATTTCTCTCAATATCCACCAATATTACCTGTTTCTGTCCATATATGTATTTAAACCCTGTTGAAAGAATTTATTGATACAAATCAATTTTTAAGGGCTTCAGTATAACGGAACCTTTTTCTCTACCACCCTTTTGGTTTATTTTTCCAAACTAAGCCAGTATAGATTTGAGGTTTAGGGAGAATAGGCACTTCTTTTTAATAAGAATATGGGCTAAAACAGATCTTATGGTTCAAATATTTACAACTTAAGGAGGCAAAGAGATTTGATAGGAAATAGACAAGGTGATGTGTCCCCTGACAGGTACACAAATCAAGAGAATATGACAGGTCCTTGGGAATGATTGTGTCAGTGTTCGCTTCCCATCCTTTTATTCTGAAAGTTCACAGTAGGGGAATGTGAGAACCAAAATGCATATGCTAGGTCAGGGATTGGGACACTTTCTCTGTGGAGAGCCAGAGAATAACTATTTTAGGCTGCGTGAGCCATACGGTCTCTAGGACCACAGCTGAGATAGACAATTTGTAAATGAATGGGCAGAGCGCAACACAACTACATTTTTGGACACCACAGTTTGCATTTCATGTAATTTTTACATGTGAAACATTATCTTTCTTTCTTTCTTTCTTTTTTTAACTTTAACCACTTAAGAGTGTACAATTCTTTTTCTCGGCTTGCAGTTCATCACAAACGGGAGGGGGGCCCTGACTTGGTCCTTGGGTGGTAGTTTGCTGACCCATGCTGGAGATAGTGAGCTCATATGGCTGGGCAGTCCCTTCACTCTGAAGAAATGGCTGTGTTTTTCATGATTCCTAGATTTCACATACACAATCTTCCACCATTTCCTTGTGTTTTCCACTGTTTTTTTATTTGAGGCGGAGTGGCGGTTCCAACATTTAATGTACCCCTAATTGTCAGAATCCAACATTCTTGATTATGTCAAAAGTAACTAATTTTTATCTAAAATGATTCTTGAAGATTCTTTAAAATGAACAGTTGAAAAGACAACTGTGACCCCCAGCTAGGATGTACTATTACACTTTAACACACCAGCTGCTTCAGAAATGAAGACCAGCACTCCAAGGATGATGGTCGTTGTAGGGGGGCCTCTCATGTGTTATTCGAGGGATGCCTTGCAACACCTTACTCCTTATTTAGAATCTCAAATCTGAATCATTACCTTAATAGGGCTTTTCAGTTATAAGTTACATTTGTGGCTCCTACCTCCCAAGGAGTTCAATTTTAGCTTTGCATTTTTTAACTTAATTACCTTTTCTGTTCCAATCTCCCAGTTTGCTTTCATCCATGTATTATATATAATCACAAGCAAGGAAGACGTCTTTGATAATCCTGACTTATTTGATGGCCTGGTAATGCCACAGTTTCTTAGGCAGCTTAGAGCTCTTGCTTTTAAGGGCTAGCCCACATTCTCAGTCCAAGGCCGCTCCGCTGTCAACGATCCAATTACCTGAAACGTTTTTATTATCTGCAGGTTTTCTTAAAATTGCCTCTGCAGTGGGGGATTGCCAGATGTCACCTGGAACACACAAACAGCCCCACTATGGGCCCCTGTTCTGTAGAAAGATGCCCAGTCTTGCTTCTGAAGGTTGCTTTTTAAAACCAGAATGAAGGTTGCTTTTTAAAACCAGAATCATCTGGACTGCATTCTGTCTCTTCATTAAGATTAGACTATTCTCAGGAACAAGGGCTGGGAGAGGGCTGCATCTTTTTTGGTCGATAAGAGCCTTTCCTCTTATAATTGAGTCCTCGTGCTGGAATGAATGGTCTTCTCTTTGCAGGTTCAGTGTCTGTGGTCAGATATCAATCATTCGCTTCCCCGACACCGTCAAGCAGATGAATAAATACAAAGTTGTCCTGTCATCTCAAGACAAGGACAAGTCTTTGGTCACCGTGGAGACAGATGCTCATGGATCATTTTGTTTTAAAGCAAAACCAGGGACTTACAAAGTGCAGGTGCGTTGCATTGTTTTAAATTTAAAATGTTTTGAGAAAAAGCAGTGATTTTTAGAAGGGTTATTAGGTTGAATGGGGTTAGAGAAGGAGCATTCCAGTTTCCAACTTCTTGTTTCTAAGTCTTTACAATCCTGCACCAGTAGAGGAGAGTCAGATAGGCATCCAGCTAAAAAATAATGCCATCTGCCTCTCTTTTTTCCAGTCTTGATGTTTATTAGTATCAGGCTGCCAGTCACTCCTCTACCTTCAGGCTTCTGGCTGCTGTAGAATGTCGATGAGTCCAAGAGGACACCAAAAATGAACTCTACTAATGGCAGCTCAAAAATGGCCATAGTGCGTGGCTTCTGGGACCCCAGGCCAAAATGGAGCTTCCCATTTCCTGCTTTGCCTTCACTTCAAGATGGCTAGGCAGGGACCACGCGACTTATCCATTCAAGCAGGCCGAGAACGGGGAGACGGTCTGGCCTGTGGTCTCATCACCATGGTGAAGGCCTAAGCCACAGCTGGCCCAAGCAAGCAAGAGACAGGACAGAGCAGAGGTCAGCCCACCATGCCTTTCAGTGCAGTGGCCCTGCCCTTGGGGAGAGACTGTTTCCGTGGGCTCTCACCCATCAAATCAGCAGCTGCCCTTCCTCCCTGTGGAAGAGCAAATAACACAAAGGGAGAGGGCTGAGAAGGTTCCCTGTTAGACTCTGCTCTCCTCTAGGGCAAAGTGGGGTCCCTCCCTCTGTGGGAAACAGGGCAGGAGATTGCGTTCTCCCTGCTTCCACAGAACAGCGTGGTGTGTGGGTTGACAGCTGCCTTTATTAGATGGTAGCTGGCTTCTTGCGAAGACGTCCACATTGACAAGTCTTTGGAAGCCCTTTCGGAAGCATGATGGACTTCTCCAAGGAAGGGCAGTGTCGTCTTTACTAGGGATGAAAGAGTTGACCGCTGCTACCTTCACCTGTTCCTCCTCTTAGCCCATGAAAGGCACACAGAACAATAGGAGGAAGAAAATGACTTAATTCCACCAAAGTGTCATCCACATAGTGTTGACAGGTTCAGAGCTTATGCTACAAGTGATCCGAAGCCTGGAAAAGTGACTGGGATGTAGTATGGTTTCTAGTATGTAAGTGAGGCGTGTCCGCTTTGCGTGCCTGTGGGGAATTAGGCCAGATAGACTTTTGTTCATACACATCGGTCTGTTGAGGCTAATTTTTCATCTAGGTAGAACTGTGCTTACTTCACACAAGTTATTCGTGGATTTGTTGTGATTGTAAAATCGGCCTGGAAATGAACCTTTGGCCTTCAAAATCTCTTTAGCCTTGGTCCCAGATGAATGTTCTAGCGCCCTGTAGGTCAGGGGGAAGATCTCCCCGAATGCAGCCTCTAACGTTCCATCCACGTTTCCGCAGGTGATGGTTCCTGAGGCAGAAACCAGAGCAGGGCTGACGTTGAAACCCCAGACATTTCCTCTTACTGTGACCGACAGGCCCGTGATGGATATGGCCTTTGTACAGTTCTTGGCATCAGTTTCTGGGAAAGTCTCTTGTTTGGGTAAGATATCACTGGAAAGTAAGAACACATAGTTTCAAAGAAGTCAGCCGGTAGGAGTGGGATTTGGGAAACTTTTCCTTTTGCCTTTGTTGTTTGCTACTGATCACCTGCGTGCGAGGGAGGCTTCTTGGAGTCAAGTGGGTGCATGTTAGCTTGAAAGAAGCACCCCGTCCGCCTCCGGCCACTGCCTCTTAGGAGCTCAGCAGTAGCAAGAAGCTATTACATAGGGTTAGGATTCGAACCTGTGCTGAAGCCTTATGAGGGGTCACATGGGGCCCTCCCTTCTTTTCCCTGCAGACACCTGTGGTGACTTGCTGGTGACTCTACAGTCCCTGAGCCGCCAGGGTGAGAAGCAGAGCCTCCAGCTCTCCGGCAAGGTCAACGCCATGACTTTCACCTTTGACAACGTGCTCCCTGGAAAACACAAAAGTAAGAATTGGAATGCAACATCCTGTGGCCCTCACACACTTCTTGTCTTTGTAAACTTTCTAAAACTCAGGTCTCAAATTGTATCACGACCATGTACCTTTCCTTGCTTTAAGTCGTCTTTGCCTCGTGACCTTGACTGCATTATTTAGCGTTGGACAAGCATGGAGGAGTCCAGGCCCTGAGCTGACCGCCACCTTGTCTGCACAGCCCACTGGCTGCTTCTGTTAAGGGAGGGTGCCCCGACGTATGGCATTTTATTTCTAAAGGCCAGAAAAAGGAGTGTGAA
The DNA here is from genome assembly GCF_029289425.2 of Pan paniscus. Classification (NCBI taxonomy): domain Eukaryota; kingdom Metazoa; phylum Chordata; class Mammalia; order Primates; family Hominidae; genus Pan; species Pan paniscus. The sequence continues at coordinate 35,877,181 of NC_073267.2, read as the reverse complement.
ATAGTTCCACTGATGTGTTCTACTAACTTAGCAGTACTGGTGCTGAGTACTGGCCATGGCAAGGTACTTGACCTCCCCGAAACTCAGTTTTCCCATCTGTAAAATAGACGTAATAGAACCTTTCTGCAGAATATAAGACTAAAAGAAGTAAAGTTTATAAAGCCCGTTGTGCAGAGAGCCAGCTAAGTAGCTGGTGCCCACAAATGTTACTTCCCTTTTCCTTGCCCTTCTTAAGAAGCCACTTCTTGCCTGTATTTCTGCTTTTTCAGAAATCAGCTTGGGGCTGCTGGCAGTGGATAGCTTATAAAACAGACTGCTTTTTCTGGAATTATATTAATATTTTCTGTTATGGCAGGGCTTGGCAGACTACAAAAACTGCCTTTTTTATAAGCATAGTTTCCTTAGAATACAGCCTTGCCCATTTGTTTATGGATTCTCTATGGCTGCTCATGTGTAACAGTGGCCAAGTCGAGTGGTTGAGGCTGACAAAGCATGTGGCCTGCAAAACTGAAAAGAGTTGCAGAAAAAGTTTGTGGATCCCTGAATACCTTACTTGCAGCCTGATCTTACAGGCCCCATTAGATTTCTTTCTTGATGTAATGGACATTGGTTCGAGTTTTTCTTTCTTTTTTTTTGAAATTTAGCCTCGCTCTGTCACCCAGGCTGGAGTGTGGTGGCGCGACCTTGGCTCACTGCAACCTCTCCGCCTTCTGGGTGCAGGAGATTCTCTTGCCTCAGCTTCCCGAGTAGCTGGGATTACAGGCATGCACCACCATGCCTGGATAACTTTTGTATTTTTAGTAGAGATGGGGTTTTGCTATGTTGGTCAGACTGGTCTTGAACTCCTGGCTTCAAGCCATCCAACTGCCTCGGCCTCCCAGAGTGCTGGGATTATAGGCGTGAGCCACCACGCTCGACTCCAGGTTTTCTTTAGCAGTAATTTATTCCAAATACTGCTAGTTATAAATATATGTATGTGTATATTTCTATCTTTATGTCTACATACACACCTGCTTTTTAAAATTAGTTAATTCATGATCATTGTTTCTGGTGGCGTGCAGGGAGGTGGTGTGCTCCACGCCCACGTGTCCGTTTTTGGTGTTTGCTTTTGCAGTAAGCATCATGCATGAGGATTGGTGCTGGAAGAACAAGAGCCTGGAGGTGGAAGTGCTGGAGGATGACGTGTCTGCAGTTGAGTTCAGGCAGACGGGCTACATGCTGAGATGTTCCCTGTCTCACGCCATCACTCTGGTATGTACGGCTTATGGAGTCTCTTATTTGGAAAAATGCTCGCCTTGTGGATGTCAAGAAAGACTAACATCCCAGGCATATTGTAAACGTAGGCAAGTCAGATTTCCTTTTCTGCCTCTCCACTCGCCCACCTGTTATGCAACGCATAATCAGGAAGCATTTATACTCTCTCAGTGGAAGGACCCCTGTATTTAGGAGGTTTCCTTGTCCTGGCCGTACGCTAAATCTGACTGGTGATTCGGGTGGCCTTTGGTACAGTGCAGAGCACACTGGCTTTATATTATTAGGAATAATAGCTTTGGGTAAATTCATTTGCTGCTTCTCAGCCTCAGTTTTCACCGAAAATTGAGATCTTAATACCTACTTCTCAGGGTTATGGCAGGGCTTAAGTGAACCCTCTTAGGTATCAAAGTGTCCTTGGTGTACACCACTCTGTACTGCCAAGTGAGTTTCTCTGATATATATATATATATATATATACACACACATATATATATACATATATATATATATATATATATTTTTTTTTTTTTTTTTTTTTTTGAGATGGAGTCTTGCTCTGTTGCCCAGGCTGGAGTGCAGTGGCGCAATCTCGGCTCACTGAAACCTCCGCCTCCCGGGTTCAAGCGATTCTCCTGCCTCAGCCTCCCGAGTAGCTGGGACTAGAGGTGCGTGCCACCATGCCCAACTAATTTTTTTTTTTTTTTTTTTTTTGTATTTTTGTTAGAGACAGAGTTCCACCATGTTGGCCAGACTGGTCTTAAAACTCCTGACCTCAGGGGATCCACCCGTGTTGGCCTAGCAGAGTGCTAGGATTACAGGTGTGAGCCATTGTGCCCCACCTTCTCTGGTGTATTTGTTCCAGCGCAGGGGAAGAAGCTGTAAACAGGATCTTAGCTTCTTGTTGACTGTGGTCTCTGTGGCCTGAAAGGCAGTGTGAAATGGGTTTCAGGAGCACCTCTGTAGATCCCTTCGTGAATTTCTATAATGTTTTGATGTCGAGCGGCGGCAGATGTCATCGTCAGGTCTTAGTTTCTCTGTAGAGAAACTAGAAGAATTGGAACTGGTGTTTCATGTGCCAGCTTACTCCCCTAACTGCTTAATTACAAAAACTCGACAGGTCGATTTGTTATAGGAGATCGATTAATATCCGGTTCATAATAAGTGATAGATATTTAGGAAACCTTTCCCTTCCAGCAGTGGAGTGGATTTCCAGCTCTCTTGTAATAAGATCCTTTTTTTTTTTTTTTTTTGACACTTAACCCCTTCTTTATCTCCTCCCACTGTCCCCTCACTCGCCGGGCCCCAGCCACAGTGGTCCTCTGCCGTCCCACACCAAGTTCACTCCCTCCTCGGGGCCTTTGCACATACTCTCCCCTCTGCCTGGAGTGCTGTGTCTTCTCCAGAAACACTTCTCCCTCTCCTCTTCCCCTCCCCTCCTCTTCCCCTCCCCTCCTCTTCCCTTCCCCTCCTCTTCCCTCCCCTCTTCCCCTCTCCTCCTCTCCTCCTCTTCCCTCCCCTCTTCCCCTTTCCTATTCCCCTCCCCTCCTCATCCCTCCCGTTTCCCCTCTTCCCCTCCCCTCCTTCCCCTCTTCCCCTCCTCTTCCCTCTCCTTTCTCCCCCTTCTCTCCCCTCCCCTCTCCCCCCTTCTCTCCCCTCCCCCCTTCTCTCCCCTCCCCTCTCTCCCCCTTCTCTCTGCCTTCTCTCCCCTCCCATCTCCCCTCCCCTCTCCCCCTTCTCTCCCCCCTTCTCTCCCCTCCCCTCTCCCCTTCTCTCCCCCTTCTCTCCCCTCCCCTCTCCCCCCTTTTCTCCCCTTCCCTCTCCCCTCCCCCTCCCCCTTCTCTCCTCTCCCCCTTCTCTCCCCTCCCCTCTCCTCTCCCCCTTCTCTCCCCTCCCCTCTCCTCTCCCCCTTCTCTCCCCTCCCCTCTCCTCTCCCCGTTCTTTCCCCTCCCCTCTCCTCTCCCCCTTCTCTCCCCTCCCCTCTCCTCTCCCCCCTTCTCTCCCCTGCCTTCTCCTCTCCCCCTTCCCTCTCCCCCTTCTCTCCCCTTCCCTCTCCTCTCCCCCTTCTCTCCCCTCCCCTCTCCTCTCCCCGTTCTCTCCCCTCCCCTCTCCCTGTTCTCTCCCCTCCCCTCTCCTTTCCCCCTTCTCTCCCCTCCCCTCTCCCCCCTTCTCTCCCCTCCCCTCTCCTCTCCCCCTTCCCTCTCCTCCTTCTCTCCCCCTTCCCTCTCCTCTCCCCCTTCTCTCCCCTCTCCTCTCCCCCCTTTTCTCCACTCCCCTTTCCTCTCTCCCCTCCTCCTCTCTCATGTGAAGAGGTGCCTTGTGTGGTCGGTGCGCTGCATCACGTGGTCCCCAGGTGGAGGCCCTGGGTCATGCAGAGCCACAGAAAATGCTTAGTGAGGAGGCTGTGGGGGTCCAGTCAAGTGGGCTCTCCAGCTGCAGGGCTGGGGGTGTGAGCCAGGTGAGGACCTGTGTAGAGAGGAGGGCATGTGCAAGGAGTGGGGCCAGGAGCGGGACTGGACACTGCTGGCTCCACACAGGGGCCCAGCAGGGAGCTCGTATGCCGCTCATGCCTGAAGCAGACGCTGCACAAGCTGGAGGCCATGATGCGCATCCTGCAGGCAGAGACCACCGCGGGCACCGTGACGCCCACCGCCATCGGAGACAGCATCCTCAACATCACAGGTGCCGCGGCCTGTGCCCCACGCCACCCGTCCGCCCCACGTGGCCCGTCCGCCCCATGCCGCCCTTTCGTCTGCCTCCCTCCTCCCCACAACCGCCTCGCCTTTGCCCCATCCCATCTTCGTCCCCCTTCCCTCCCCCCAATTCCCATCCTCATCCCCCTCCCCCAATTCCCATCCTCATCCCGCTCCAATTCCCATCCTTATCCCCCTCCCCCAATTCCCATCCTTATCCCCCTCCAATTCCCATTCTCCTCCCCCTCCCCCTTCCCTATTACCATCCCTTTTCTCCATCTCTCTCCCCTTTTCTCCATTTCCCCCCCATCCTCCCCGTCCTTTTGTCCATTCCCCTCATCTTTCTTATCCCCCTTATTCTCCTTCCCCTCCCTTATTCCCCTTCCCCTCCCTTATCCCCCTTCCCCTCCCTTTCCTCCTGCTCCTCTTCTTCTCCCCTTTCTCTTTTCTCTACCCTTTTCCTTCCTTTTTCCTCCCTCTCCCCATCATCCCCCTCATCTTCATCCTCATCCCCATCCCCTTCCCCCTCCCCCTCCACCACTCTCTCTCCAGCTTCCCCCTTCCTTCTGCCTGCGCCTCGCTCTCTGCCCCCTCAGGTTCCCCCTTTCTCTCAGCCCCCACCCTCCGGCTCCCCCTTTTTGCCTGCCCCCACCCTCCCTCTGCCTCCCTGTCTCTGCACTGACCTCACGCCTGTCTGCAGGAGACCTCATCCACCTGGCCAGCTCAGACGTGCGGGCACCACAGCCCTCAGAGCTGGGAGCCGAGTCACCATCGCGGATGGTGGCGTCCCAGGCCTACAACCTGACCTCTGCCCTCATGCGCATCCTCACGCGCTCCCGCGTGCTCAATGAGGAGCACCTGACGCTGGCGGGTGAGGAGATCGTGGCCCAGGGCAAGCGATCGGACCCGCAGAGCCTGCTGTGCTATGGCGGCGCCCCAGGGCCTGGCTGCCACTTCTCCATCCCCTAGGCTTTCAGCAGGGCCCTGGCCAACCTCAGTGACGTGGTGCAGCTCATCTTTCTGGTGGACTCCAATCCCTTTCCCTTTGGCTATATCAGCAACTACACCGTCTCCACCAAGGTGGCCTCGATGGCGTTCCAGACATGGGCCGGCGCCCAGATCCCCATCGAGCGGCTGGCCTCAGAGCATGCCATCACCGTGAAGGTGCCCAACAACTCAGACTGGGCTGCCCGGGGCCACCGCAGCTCCGCCAACTCCGTTGTGGTCCAGCCCCAGGCCTCCGTCGGTGCTGTGGTCACCCTGGACAGCAGCAACCCTGCGGCCGTGCTGCATCTGCAGCTCAACTATACGCTGCTGGACGGTGCGTGCAGTGGGTGGGGCACACGCGGCCCCCTGGCCTTGTTCTTGGGGGGAAGGCCTTTCTCGTAGGGCTTCCATGGGTGTCTCTGGTGAAATTTGCTTTCTGTTTCATGGGCTGCTGGGGGCCTGGCCGGAGAGGAGCTGGGGGCCACGGAGAAGCAGGTGCCAGCTCTGGTGCAGAGGCTCCTATGGCCTTTCAGGCCCGTGGCAGAGGGTGGGCTCAGGAGGGCCATCGTGGGTGTCCCCCGGGTGGTTGAGCTTCCCGGCAGGCGTGTGACATGCGCGTTCTGCCCCAGGCCGCTACCTGTCTGAGGAATCCGAGCCCTACCTGGCAGTCTGTTTGCACTCGGAGCCCCGGCCCAATGAGCACAACTGCTCGGCTAGCAGGAGGATCCGCCCAGAGTCACTCCAGGGTGCCGACCACCGGCCCTACACCTTCTTCATTTCCCCGGGGTGAGCTCTGCGGGCTGGCCTGGCAGGGCAGGGCAGGGCATCATGGGTCAGCATTGCCCGGGTTACTGGCCCTATGGGGACGGCAGGCAGCGAGGGGACTGGACCGGGTATGGGGGGACTCTGACATCCAACCTGGCGGAGCCTGGGCTCACATCCACTGCCCCTTCCCTGCCCAGGAGCAGAGACCCAGCAGGGAGTTACCATCTGAACCTCTCCAGCCACTTCCGCTGGTCGGCGCTGGAGGTGTCCGTGGGCCTGTACACGTCCCTGTGCCAGTACTTCAGCGAGGAGGACATGGTGTGGCGGACAGAGGGGCTGCTGCCCCTGGAGGAGACCTCGCCCCGCCAGGCCGTCTGCCTCACCTGCCACCTCACCGCCTTCGGCGCCAGCCTCTTCGTGCCCCCAAGCCATGTCCGCTTTGTCTTTCCTGTGAGTGACCCTGTGCTCCTGGGAGCCTCTGCAGAGTTGAGGAGGGCCTGGGTGGGCTCGGCTCTATCCTGAGAAGGCACAGCTTGCACGTGACCTCCTGGGCCTGGCGGCTGTGTCCTCACAGGAGCCGACAGCGGATGTAAACTACATCGTCATGCTGACATGTGCTGTGTGCCTGGTGACCTACATGGTCATGGCCGCCATCCTGCACAAGCTGGACCAGTTGGATGCCAGCCGGGGCCGCGCCATCCCCTTCTGTGGGCAGCGGGGCCGCTTCAAGTACGAGATCCTCGTCAAGACAGGCTGGGGCCGGGGCTCAGGTGAGGGGCGCAGCGGGGTGGCAGGGCCTCCCCTGCTCTCACCGGCTGTGCTGGTTGCACCCTCTGGGAGTGAGTCTCGTTGCAGGCGTCAGAACAAGGCAGTTTTTGCAGTGCTGTGTGAAGGGCTCGTGTGTTCATCCTGGGAATGACCTCGTGAGCACTCACTGTCCCTGAGGACTAGGACAGCTCCCAGCTGGAAGTAGGTGCCAGTCAGTCAGGGTGGGCAGCCCACGTTCTGCACAGTAGCGTGGCCCCACAAGTGACGTGAGCATCGCTACCACTGTGGGAGACCGTGCATCCACCCGCAATCCTGACTGCATAGCTCGTCTCTCAGACGGAGGCGCCAGCACCCTCCCCGTGGCTGTTTCTTCAATACCTCCATTTTCCTTTCATTGGAATTGCCCTTCTGGCATTCCCTTTTTGTTTTCATTTTTCTTTTTTTGGAGACGGAGTCTCGCTCTGTTGCCCAGGCTGGAGTGCAATGGCGTGATCTTGGCTCACAGCAACTTCCAGCTCCTGGGTTTAAGCCATTCCCCTTAAGCGATTCTCCTGAGTAGCTGGGAGTACAGGTGCACGCCACCACACCCAGTTAATTTTTCACCATGTCGGCCAGGCGAACTCCTGACCTCAGGTGATCCGCCTGCCTCGGCCTGCCAGAGTGCTGGGATGACAGGTGTGAGCCACCACACCTGGCCGTGTTCCCATTTTTTATTTCCGTGCTGCTTTCATCTTCATTTCCCAGTTCTTTCTTTTGATTACCTACTTTTAAAAACTGTCGGCTAGGCGCGGTGGCTCACACCTGTAATCCGAGCACTTTGGGAGGCCGAGGCAGGCAAATCACGGGGTCAGGAGATCGAGACCATCCTGGCTAACGGTGAAACCCTGTCTCTACTAAAAAATACAAAAAAATTAGCCCGGCGTGGTGGCAGGCGCCTGTAGTCCCAGCTCCTCGGGAGACTGAGGTAGGAGAATGGCGTGAACCCAGGAGGCGGAGCTTGCAGTGAGCTGAGATTGCGCCACTGCACTCCAGCCTGGGTGACACAGCAAGACTCCATCTCAAAAAAAAAAAAAAAGAGAAAAAATACTGTCACCTGGGTCTGTCACTGGGAGAGGAGGTGACACAGCTTCACGCTTTGCAGTCTGTGCATGAACTGAGGGACGGGTGTGTGGTGCGGGTCACCGGTTGTGGCTTGACTGAGGCGTGGACAGGTGTGCAGTGCGGGTCACTGGTTGTGGTGTGGACTGAGGCGTGTGCAGCCATGTTTGCATGTCACAAGTTACAGTTCTTTCCATGTAACTTAATCATGTCCTTGAGGTCCTGCTGTTTATTGGACAAATTGCAGTAACCGCAGCTCCTCGTGTATGGCAGAGCCGTGCAAAGCCGGGACTGCCTGTGTGGCTCCTTGAGTGCGCGGAGGCCAAAGCTGAGATGACTTGCCTGGGATGCCACACGTGTTGGGCAGCAGACCGAGCCTCCCACCCCTCCCTCTTGCCCTCCAGGTACCACGGCCCACGTGGGCATCATGCTGTATGGGGTGGACAGCCGGAGCAGCCACTGGCACCTGGACGGCGACAGAGCCTTCCACCGCAACAGCCTGGACATCTTCCGGATCGCCACCCGCACAGCCTGGGTAGCGTGTGGAAGATCCGAGTGTGGCACGACAACAAAGGTCTGTGCGGACCCTGCCAAGCTCTGCCCCTCTGCCCCCGCATTGGGGTGCCCTGCGAGCCTGACCTCCCTCCCACGCCTCTGCAGGGCTCAGCCCTGCCTGGTTCCTGCAGCACATCATCGTCAGGGACCTGCAGACGGCACGCAGCCCCTTCTTCCTGGTCAATGACTGGCTTTCGGTGGAGACGGAGGCCAACGGGGGCCTGGTGGAGAAGGAGTTGCTGGCCGCGAGTAAGGCCTCGTTCCATGTTCCCACTCCGTGGGAGGTTGGGCAGGGTGGTCCTGCCCCGTGGCCTCCTGCAGTGCGGCCCTCCCTGCCTTCTAGGCGACGCAGCCCTGTTGCGCTTCCGGCGCCTGCTGGTGGCTGAGCTGCAGCGCGGCTTCTTTGACAAGCACATCTGGCTCTCCATATGGGACCGGCTGCCTCGTAGCTGTTTCACTCGCATCCAGAGGGCCACCTGCTGCGTTCTCCTCATCTGCCTCTTCCTGGGCGCCAACGCCGTGTGGTACGGGGCTGTTGGTGACTCTGCCTACAGGTGGGTGCCGTAGGGGTCGGGACAGCCTCTTCCTGCCCAGCCCTTCCTGCCCCTCAGCCTCACCTGTGTGGCCTCCTCTCCTCCACACAGCACGGGGCGTGTGTCCAGGCTGAGCCCGCTGAGCGTCGACACAGTCGCTGTTGGCCTGGTGTCCAGCGTGGTTGTCTATCCCGTCTACCTGGCCATCCTCTTTCTCTTCCGGATGTCTCGGAGCAAGGTGGGCTGGGGCTGGGGACCCGGGAGTACTGGGAATGGAGCCTGGGCCTCGGCACCATGCCCAGGGCCGCCACTTTCCAGTGCTGCAGCCAGAGGGAAAGGCGTCCACCAAAGGCTGCTCGGGAAGGGTCAACACACTTGAGCAGCCTTAGCTAGACTGACCAGGGAGAAAGAGAGAAGACTCAGAAGCCAGAATCGTGAAAGAACGAGGGCACTTTGCTAAGCAGACGCCACGGACAACTGCACAGCAGCACGCCAGATAACTCAGAAGAAGCAAGCACGCGGCTGTGCACGCTTCCGAAATGCACTCCAGAAGAAAATCTCAGTACGTCTATAGCAAGTGAAGAGGCCGAGTTGGTCCCTTAGAAACCTCCCAGTGGCCGGGCCGGGTGTGGTGGCTCACGCCTGTAATCCCAACACTTCAGGAGGCCGAGGTGGGCGGATCTGAGTCCAGGAGTCTGAGACCAGCCTGGGCAACATAGCAAGACCCCATCTATATAAAACATTAAAAAGGGCCAGGCACGGTGGCTCACGCCTGTAATCCCAACACTTTGGGAGGCCGAGGCGGGCAGATCACTTGAGGTCAGGAGTTCGAGACCAGCCTGGCCAACACAATGAAACCCCGTCTCTACTACAAATACAAAAACTTAGCTGGGCATGGTGGCGGGTGCCTGTAGTCCCAGCTACTCGAGAGGCTGAGGCAGGAGAATGGCATGAACCCAGGAGGCGGAGCTTGCAGTGAGCCGAGATTGCGCCACTGCACTCCATCCTGGGCAGCGGAGCAAGACTCTGTCTCCAAAAAAAAAAAAATCCCACAAAGAAAAGCCCAGGCTCAGAGCCTTCACGATAGAATTTTTCTAAGCAGTTAAGGACGAATTAACACCAATCCTTCACAGCCTCTTTCCAAGAATACAGCAGGTGGGAACTCTTCCCATTCATACGGAAACGGTAGGCCGCACCCCTTAGGAATACACATGTGGGGTCCTCAAGAGGTTACATGCAAACTAACCCCAGCAGCACACAGAGAAGGCGCATAAGCCGCGACCAGGAGGTGTTGCTCCCGAGTCCGTGGCAGGAACCAGAGGCCCCATGTGGCTGCTCGTATTTAAGTTAATTAAAATGGAACGATGGCCGGGCGTGGTGGCTCACACCTGTAATCCCAGCACTTTGGGAGGCCGAGGCGGGCAGATCACTTGAGGTCAGGAGTTCCAAGACCAGCCTGGCCAACACAGTGAAACCCCGTCTCTACTAAAAATACAAAAAATTAGCTGGGCATCGTGGCAGGCACCTGTAATCCCAGCTACTCAGGAGGCTGAGCCAGGACAATCGCCTGAACGCAGGAGGTGGAGGTTGCAGTGAGCTGAGATTGCGCCAGTGCACTCCAGCCTGGGTGACAGAGCGAGACTCCATCTAAAAAAAAAAAAAAAATGAAATTTAAAACTCTGTTCCTTAGCTGCACCAGTCTGCTGTCAAGTGTTCAGTGGCACACGTCGCGAGCGGCTGCCATCACGGACGGTGCAGATGTCCCATATATCCAGCATTCTAGAACATTCTGTCAGATGGCACCGGGCTCTGCCCTGTCTGCTGAGGAGGTGGCTTCTCATCCCTGTCCTGAGCAGGTCTGAGCTGCCGCCCGCTGACCACTGCCCTCGTCCTGCAGGTGGCTGGGAGCCCGAGCCCCACACCTGCCGGGCAGCAGGTGCTGGATATTGAAAGCTGCCTGGACTCGTCCATGCTGGACAGCTCCTTCCTCACGTTCTCAGGCCTCCACGCTGAGGTGAGGGCTCTACTGGGGGTCCTGGGCTGGGCTGGGGGTCCTGCCGCCTTGGCGCAGCTTGGACTCAAGACACTGTGCACCTCTTAGCAGGCCTTTGCTGGACAGATGAAGAGTGACTTGTTTCTGGATGATTCTAAGAGGTGGGTTCCCTAGAGAAACCTCGAGCCCTGGTGCAGGTCACTGTGTCTGGGGTGCCGGGGGTGTGAGGGCTGCATGTCCTTGCTGGGTGTCTGTGGCTCCATGTGGTCACACCACCTGGGAGCAGGTTTGCTCGGAAGCCCAGGGTGTCCGTGCGTGACTGGACGGGGGTGGGGTGTGTGTGTGACACATCCCCTGGTACCTTGCTGACCCCGCGCCACCTGCAGTCTGGTGTGCTGGCCCTCCAGCGAGGGAACCCAGTTGGCCGGACCTGCTCAGTGACCCGTCCATTGTGGGTAGCAATCTGCGGCACAACCCCCACTTACTGGGTCTCTCCTTTTACAACCAACACAACCGAAATCTAGGGCTTCTTTTTTTTTTTTTTTTTTTTGAGACAGAGTCTCATTCCATTCTGTCACCCAGGCTGGAGTGCAATGGTACGATCTCGGCTCACTGCAGCCTCCGCCTCCCGGGTTCAAGGGATTGTCCTGCCTCAGCCTCCTGAGTAGCTGGGATTACAGGCGTGTGCCACCATGCCTGGCTAATTTTTGTATTTTTAGTAGAGACGGGGTTTCACCATGTTGGTCAGGCTGGTCTCGAACTCCTACCCTCGTGATCTGCCTGCCTCAGCCTCCCAAAGTGCTGGGATTACAGGCGTGAGCCACCATGCCCAGCCAAATCTAGGGCTGGAACATGGCTGCAGCATATAAATAGAATTGAATTCCATAGTTTTGTTAACCCTGTTTTTTGTTTGTTTGTAGTTGTTGCTGTTTTTGAGACAGAGTCTCGCTCTGTCGCCTAGGCTGGAGTGCAGTGGTGCAATCTCGGCTCACGGCAGACTCTGCCTCCCGGGTTCAAACTATTCTCCTGCCTCAGCCTCCCAAGTAGGTGGGACTACAGGCGCCTACCACCACACCCGGCTAATTTTTGTATTTTATTAGAGACAGGGTTTCACCATATTGGCCAGGCTGGTCTGCAACTCCTGACCTTGTGATCCGCCCACCTCGGCCTCCCAAAGTGCTGGGATTACAGGCGTGAGCCACCACACCCAGCCCCTGTTTTGTTTTTGTTTTGCTTGTTTCTTAGGGTTGTTTTTCTATTTATGGTAAAGGCATTGGCTTTCCATTTGTAGCATCAATAGAATATTTCCTGTTAACAATAACCTTATGTCATAGTAAATGGTAAAGGGATTTAAAGCAGTGGTTTTCAGCTGCCAGAGGCCTGAGTGAGTTTGGGCACACTCTGTGTGATCGGGCAGAAGGCCTGTAGGAAGTTTAGCCGAGGACAGGGCCAGGAAAGGTGATGGACAGTGGGGGTCTGTCCTGGTCACCAGGCCCCTGGGTCCTGCCCACCTGCTTGGAGCTCCCCACCCATCACACATGATGCTGCCAAGCCCTCTGGGTATTGTGGGCAAATACCTTAGGAGAGAAGCTGATGAACTTTGTTTCTTGAGATGCACAGATTCCTTGGACATCCCTGAGAGATCAATCATGAAAGTCAACTTGGTTTTCTCCCCCTCATTTGGGTTCAGAATTTAAAGTTCACACACACAGGCAGTAAGATGATATAGATAAGGACATCATCACTCGGTTTCGGATGTTAAAATGTCTAGGTGGGTTAGGGGTGATTTGAGATCACACAACCTTGTGGCACAAAGAGGAATTCCCAGGCCAGAGGGAGACATTTTATTGCCATGTTATGATCTTATCATTGAGTTGAAAGGCAATCTTGTTTCATTTTGGATTCTTTCTTATGTTTATGTCTTATAAGGGCACTTTGAATTTCCAAGCAAATAATAATTTTGAATTAGCTTTTAATCATTGACTTCTAGCACAGTTATATGATCAGAAACATGCTGTGTGATTTGATTGCTCTCAAACATATTGAGATTTGCTGGAACAAAATAAGTCAGGTTAATTTTTGTAAATGTACCATGCATGCTTAAAATGAATGTATGTACATTTGTTCCTGAGATACAGGTTGATGGGCGGATGGCTACATGGATGTGATGGAGATGGTTTACTATCGGGACCTTCCGCATCCTGCTGATGTTTTGTTGCTTAAGATATGAATGGCTGAGCGGAGGCTGTAAAACCTGGCACTCTGCTTGGGTATGAGGTTCTTCCTGCCATCCTGCCATCATTTGTTTTTTATGTTTTGTCACCAAAAGTGACCTTGAGGAACCCTGGGAGCTCAGGAAGGAAGGAGCGCCCAGAAGCAGGGACAGGGAGCTGGTTGGGGAGGGCCAGAAATCAGGTTTGTGAAGGTTCCAGAGAGGACCTGGCCTTGGGAGGAGCGTGGGGGACTGAGATGGGGGAGGGGTCATTGGAATGATGCGGGCGCTACTTGGAATGTCCATTGTGAGGCACCACCGGGGTCATCAGGGATTGGTGGAGAGGGAGTATGAAGCCCCAGGGTTGCTAAGGGAGGGCCCAGACCGAAGAAGGTTTGGTGGAAAGCAGAACCTTAGTCTCCCTCTAATTGCTCCTAAGCCTCACGCTCCCTTGCCCCGCATGTCCTGTTGCTTCCCTGATCTTCTCCGTGACCTGTAGCTAAGCCTTCCACCAGCGCTTGAGAACTTAATTTGAACCGGATCCTTTCCCAGACCCTTTCTTCTTCTCCTCCTCCTCCACCTCCTCCAGGTGCCCAACAGCCCCCTTCTCCTCCTTTCCCTTCCCTTACTTCCCCCCTTCCCCTCCCCTTCCCCTTCCCCTCCCCTCCCCCTCCCCAACGCAGATCCGGCCCCCGGTCCCGTCCCCTTCCCTCCCCCCTGCCCTAAGCCACCTCCACCTCTGTCCTGGCCGCCTCAGGGCGCCTGAAAGGACCAGGACATGCGGGTGCGGTGGCTGCTCTTTTGGCTCCTCTTTTGGCTCCTGCTGGCATTTATCAGCCATCAGTCCACCTGTGTGAGTGGACGGGTGCTGTGGCTGCTCTTTCGGCTTCTCCTTTGGCTCCTGCTGGGATTTATCAGCCATCAGTCCACCTGTGTGAGTAGACGCTGGACCCGCGGGGTTTCTTCCTTTTTACTGGGCTGTGTCACGCGGCATGAAATGACACAGCTCAGGCCTGTAATCCCAGCACTTTAGGGGGCCGAGGTGGGCAGATCACTTGGGTCCAGGAGTTGAAGGCTAGCCAGGGCATCATAGCGAAACCCCATCTCTACAAAAAATTCCAAAAAAGATTAGTCGGGCCTGGTGGTGCGTACCTGTTATCCCAGTTACTGGAGAGGCTGAGGTGGGAGGATCGCTTGGGCCCAGGAGCTGGCCGTTGCAGTGAGCCGAGATGGCCCCACTGCACTCTTGTCTCTAACAAACAAAACGGACCAAAACAAAGTGAAATGTCATTTGGTTTGTGTCATCTGGTTTGGTGACTTTTTTTTTTTTTTTTTTTTTAGACAGTCTCACTGTCGCCCAGGCTGGAGTGCAGTGGCAAGATCTCGGCTCACTGCAACCTCCGCTTCCGGGGTTCGAGCAATTGTCCTGCCTCAGCCTCCTGAGTAGCTCAGATTACAACGCCTGGCTAATTTTTGTATTTTTAGTAGAGACGGGGTTTCACCATGTTCGCCAGGATACTCTCCATCTCTTGACCTCGTGATCCGCCTGCCTCGGCCTCCCAGTGCTGGGATTACAGGCGTGAACCACCGCACCTGGCCAAAATATATAACCTTAAGTGTAAGTTTACTAACTTTGGAAAGTACATACACCAGCATAAACCAACCCCCTTTCAAGATCTACATTATTTTATTTATTTATTTTTTTGAGACAGTTTCTTCCTTGTTGCCCAGGCTGGAGTGCAATGGGGCAATAACAGCTCACCGCAACCTCTGCTTCCCAGGTTTGAGCGATTCTCCTGCCTCAGCCTCCCGAGTGGCTGGGATTACAGATATGTGCCACCACTCCCAGCTAATTTTGTATTTTTAGTAGAGATAGGGTTTCTCCATGTGGGTCAGGCTGGTTTTGAACTCCCGACCTCAGGTGATCCACCCGCCTCGGCCTCCCAAAGCGTTGGGATTACAGGCGTGAACCACCGTGCCCAGCCAAGATCTACACGATTATGTCACCCCAGAAAGTGAACGCTCACTCTTCCCAGCCAGTCTCTTTCTTATCATAGGTTAGCTTGCTTATTCTGGAATTTCGCGTATACAGATGCATGCCATGCCATAGGTACTCTTTTGTGTCTGCTTTATTCTGCTCAACACCATGTTTCTGAAATCGTTACCATTGTTGTATGGTTCTCTAACTCCATCATTTCCATTTCAGACTCAGCATATGCTGAGTTCAACCTGTTGAAGGGCTATCTCTGTTTAATTCACCATCTTGAAAGAAACATTTAAAATTGAGATGTTTTCAAGAATATATAGTTAAATCCTGAGGAATCAATGTAGAAATGTTATCACAAGCTGTCTGAACTTACTCAGGGGAAGTCTTCGTCTTCACTCACATGAGAGTCTAATGGAATTAATGTCAACAATCTTAGAGAAATCCCACACTATTCATGCCATTTTCATGATCTCCACCTTGGTAATTTTTTTTCTTTTTTTTGAGACCGAGTCTCGCTCTGTCACCCAGGTTGAAGTGCAGTGGTGCGATCTCGGCTCACTGCAACCTCTGCCTCCCGGGTTCAAGTGATTCTTCTGCCTCAGCCTCCCAAGTAGCTGGAACTATAGGCGCGTGCCACCATGCCCTGCTAATTTTTTGTACTTTTAGTAGAGATGGGTTTCACCGTGTTAGCTAGGATGGTCTCAATCTCCTGATCTCGCGGTCCACCCACCTCGGCTTCCCAAAGTGCTGGGATTGCAGGCGTGAGCCACCACGCCCGGCCCACCTTGTTAATTTTTAAGCACTAAAATTGGATTCTTATTTGTGAATGAAGTAATCTCTTCATTGTATTTTTTTTTTTTTTTTTTTTTTTTTTTTTACTTATGCTGAGCTTTAAATGACAAAGATTCATATAATCCAAGAGAGAAGTATTATTTAGAGGGATTCTTTTACCATGTGATATATAATAAATGCATCCAATGTTATACATCAATTTAAAAAGCAAATAACTAAAGAAAAGATAACTACTGGCCAGGTGCAGTGGCTCACACCTGTATTCCCAGCACTTTGGGAGGCCGAGGCAGGTGGATCATGAGGTCAGGAGTTGGAGACCAGCCTGGCCAAGATGGTGAAACCCTGTTTCTACTAAAAATACAAAAATTAGCCGAGCGTGGTGACAGGCGCCTGTAATCCCAGTTACTCAGTAGCTGAGGCAGGAGAATCGCTTGAACCTGGGAGGCGGAGGTTGCAGTGAGCTGAGATCATGCCACTGCAATCTAGCCTGGGTGACAGAGCAAGACTTTGTCTCAAAACAAAAAGAAAAGATAATTACTTTATACTTAGCTTGTCTTAGCCATGAGTGACGGGCTGCATGTGGCCCAGGACAGTTTTGAATGCAGTTCAACACAAATTTGTAAACTTTCTTAAAACGTTAGGAGATTTTGGCCAGGTACAGTGGCTCATGCCTGTAATCCCAGCACTTTGGGAGGCTGAGGCGGGCAGATTACCTGAGGTCAGGAGTTCGAGACCACCCTGGCCAACATGGCAAAACCCCATCTCCACAAAAAATACAAAAATTTGCTGAGTGCACTGTCAGGCACCTGTACTCCCAGCTACTCAGGAGGCTGAGGCAGGAGAATCACTTGAACCTGAGAGGCAGAGGTTGCAGTGAGCCGAGAGCACACCACTGCACTCCAGCCTGGGTGACAGAGTGAGACCCCATCTCAAAAACAAAAACAAAAACAAAATGGCCGGGCACGGTGGCTCACACCTGTAATCCCAGCACTTTGGGAGGCCGAGGCAGGCAGATCGCCTGTCGGGAGTTCAAGGCCAGACTGGCCAACATGGTGAAACCTCATCTCTACTAAAAATACAAAAATTAGTCGGGCATGGTGGCAGAGACCTGTAATCTCAGCTGCTCGGGAGGCTGAGGGAGGAGAATGGCTTGAGCCCAGGAGCTGGAGGTTGCAGTGAGCCGAGATTGCACCACTGCACTCCAGCCTGGGCGACTGAGTGGTGCGGAACTCTGTCTCAAAAAAAAAAAAAAAAAAGGTTTTTTTTTAGATCATCAGCTGTTGTTAGTGTTAGTGTATGTTATGTGTGGCTCAAGACAACTTTGCTTCTTTTAATATAGGCAGGGAAGTCAAAAGATTGGATATCCCTGCTTTATACCAAGAAAGACAACACCCCACATTTGCAATGCCTAAAAACACTACCAGCCGTCTGAAAAACATGAGACTTCTAACTTCTGTTCTTTTTTGTAGCAGTGGAATCCCACGGTGATATCTGAGGGATGTGGTTACCTTTTGGAGGAGGTTGACGGTTTCTAAGGATGATTCTTTCTGAGTGAAATATTGTCAGTGTCATTGACCTTTTCATTATTTCAACTATTATTATTCCAGGTTATCAATACTCTGGCTGACCTTCGTCATCGTGGGACTGACTTTGGTGGAAGTCTTTGGTTACTTATCAGTACTGTGTTTCTGAGAAGTTATAAATTTGCCATCTCCCTCTGCACAAGTTACCTTTCTGTGAGTATACTAACTTTCTGTAGAGGTATACTTGTAATCACAAATAAGAATAAATTATATGAAACAATTCACGTTTCTGGACTTCATTATGAATATGTGGTTTTACCCCAAAAATCAGGGAAATGATTTATTAGCATAAGAATTATGAAAATACCTGCCATTTACATTATGAAAATTAAATGGGTCGGTGTTTGTTTAATAGAATGTCAACAGAGCTTTTGGTCAAAAATAAGTTTTTTTAACCTTTGTGCTATTTGTCACAGATGGAGTATGAGGTTTCGTCACTGAAATAGGAAAGTCTTCCTAAACTCTTCTGCTTTATAGTTCTATCGTATGGGTGGAAGGAAAGCTTCCAATCTCCTCTCTGAAGATTCCCTGCAGAAATGAGCTGACAACAGACAGCTTAACAGGAAAAGAAAAACATAGAACAGGCATAAACATGGGAACCAGCTGAAAAATGAGACTGCTAGAAAGGCTGGATGGTTGATGCTTAAAGAGCACCCTCTTCTGAGGGGAGAGGGAGATAGATGGAGATGTAGGCCATTTAGAGGAGCAGCAAATGATTTTTAGGGGAAATGAAAGAGCCCAAGGAACAAACAGTTGGCCTGAGACAAAGTTCCTCTGAGGTCATAGGGACGAGGTGACAAACTGCCGGAAGGTGAAGGGCAGAACTGCACTGCGTCTCATGATGCAGAGAAAGCCCCAGAGAATCTCTTAGAACTGCCCTCCAAGAGAATCAATGAAAAGTGTGTCTGGGCAGGGTAATTTTGAATGACACCATTCAAAGTGCATGTTCCCACTTGCAACCGGAGAGAGATCAGTATGTCAAAAGTCTGTACTTGGTAAGAATTTGGCTGCTAAGTTGTGCCATAATTTGTCTTTTGAGCCTTTTTTCCTTTGGGTAAGTTGAGCTCTACATTTTGTCTTGCCATTCATGACAGTAAAAATGTGGTCGTCTGGGGGCTGAACCTCCTTCTGAACAATGATCCAAGATAAAAGTACTAATACCACAATGCTTTTTTATATTCAAGGGAAGAGGAAGTATGTTTCAGTTTTACCACCTAGATAATTACACGTCATTTGGCACTGCCTTTCAAGATATGTAGAAAACAGAAAATATATGAGTTACGAAGATATCTAGGCACATTTAACATTCTCTATGCCACTTAGTCCTGAACAGAGAATTTTCGGTATAAATTGGAGGAAGCTTTTTTTTTTTTTTTTTTTTTTTTTCTTTTCTCACCCCCAAGACGAGTCTCCCTCTGTTGCCCAGGCTGGAGTATAATGGTGTGAGCTCGGCTCACTGCAACCTCCACCTCCTGGCTTCAAGTGATTCCCCTGCCTCAGCCTCTCAAGTAGCTGGGATTACAGGTGCCCACCACCATGCCCAGCTAATTTTTGTATTTTTAGTAGAGTCGGGGTTTTACCATGTTGGCCAGGCTAGTCTCAAAACGACCTCAAATGATCCACCCGCCTCAGCCTCCCAAAGTGCTGGGATTACAAGCGTGAGCCACCACGTGAGCCAGGGGAAGTTTTTAAATTTACCACTTTTTAACAATTCCATTTAGGAAAGTTCAGTTGAGCTATTGGACTTGGACAACTTCGCACCTCTCATCTTTGTCCTTGTCATCTAGTCATCTATACCATTACCTCCTAAGCAGGGACATCATGGGTGCCATGAAGCATTCATGCGTGATGGCATTTCTTTGCTTCTCATTTCTTCGTGTGTTTGACATTTCTCCTAGCTCCAAACTGGGCCAGCTACCTTTCCTATGAAATCTAGCAGTAGCTGTGGGATAGACGTGGTTGCTCTTTTCATCTTTTTAGTTTACCCGTTGCTTCTCTCGAAATCCTAGTACATGATTTTTTTTTTTATCCTATGTGCAGAAATCAGGAAAAAACAAATTCTACAAAGAATTTGAAAGATATTATTTCAGGCCAGGTGTGGTGGCTCATGCCTGTAATCCCAGCACTTTGGGAGGCTGAGGCAGGTGGATCACTTGAGGTCAGGAGTTCAAGACCAGATGGGCCAACATGGTGAAACCCCATCTCTACTAAAAAGACAAAAATTAGCCAGGCATGGTAGCGGGCACCTGTAATCCCAGCTACTTGGGAGGCCGAGGCACAAGAATCGCTTGAATCTGGGAGGTGGAGGTTGCCGTGCGCCAAGGTAGCGCCACTGCACTTCAGCATGGTTGAGTGACACTCCGTCTCAAGAAAAAAGTCATTTCAATGACTACCTCAGGAGATTCATAGGTATCTGACCCACATCTGAGATGGGATTTGCATTGCATTTTAGCTATGATGAGAACAAATATTTAATATCTTTGAAGATTAAAAGCATACTGTGATAATATGGAAATCTTGGTGGGAATTCAGTCATTAGTGAGAATGTTTTGCGTTAAGTTCAAACCAGCCTCAACGAAGCTGATGTGAGGGAAGGGAAAGTGAACTCTGAGTAGAGCAGGGACAGAAGGAAGATGCTCCAGTGCAGATCAGGAAGGAGCAGGTGGTGAAATGTTACAAATTCTAGAACTCAGAGAGCTGAAGGTAATTACTTCCTTTTCAGGTTGTGAAACATGTTAACCTGTGGTAAAATACTTACAAGATGATAATTACCATCCAACCGTGTTGAAGTGTGCAGTTCAGTTGTGTGAAGTATATTCATGTCATTTTTTTTTTTTTTTTTTTTTTGAGACGGAGTCTCACTCTGTCACCAGGCTGGAGTGCAGTGGTGGGATCTTGGCTCACTGCAACCTCTGCCTCCTGGGTTCAAGCAGTTCTCCTGCCTCAGCCTCCCGAGTAGCTGGGACTACTGGCGTGCATCACCATGCTCAGCTAATTTTTGTATTTTTAGTAGAGATGGGGTTTCACCATGTTGCCCAGGATGGTCTCCATCTCTTGACCTTGTGATTCACCCGCCTCAGCCTCCGAAAGTGCTGGGATTACATGCGTGAGCTACCGCACCTGGCCTATTTTTTTTTTTTTTTTTGAGACAGAGTTTCAATTTTGTTGCCCAGGTTGGAGTGCGATGGCACAATCTCAGCTCACCACAACCTTTTCCTGCTGGGTTCAAGTGATTCTCCTGCCTCAGCCTCCCGACTAGCTGGGATTACAGGCATGCACCACCATGCCTGGCTAATTTTGTATTTTTAGCAGAGACAGCGTTTCTCTATGTTGGTGAGGCTGGTCTCAAACTCCCGACCTCAGGTGATCCGCCTGCCTCGGCCTCCCAAAGTGCTGGGATTACAGGAGTGAGCCACCGTGCCAGCCTCATGTCATTCTTGTGTGTGTGTGTGTGTGACAGAGTCTCATTCTGTCGCTCAGGCTGGAGTGCAGTGGTGTGATCTCGGCTCACTGCAACCTCCGCCTCCCAGCTTCAAACGGTTTTGTGCCTCAGCCTCCCGAGTAGCTCGGATTACAGGCACCCGCTGCCATGCCCGGCTAATTTTTGCAGTTTTAGTAGCGACAGGGTTTCACCATCTTGTCCAGGCTGGTCTTGAACTCCTGACCCCGTGATCCACCTGCCTCGGCCTCCCAAAGTACTGGGATTATACGCATGAGCCACCGTGCCCAGCCGTCATTCTTATATTATTATTTCCTAGGTGTCTTTCCTGAAGACTCTCTTCCCGTCTCAAAATGGACATGATGGATCCACGGATGTACAGCAGAGAGCCAGGAGGTCCAACCACCGTAGACAGGAAGGTATGGCTCTGTTGGAGTCCCCATAGTGTGGAAATGAGTTTGCCCTGGAAAGGGAAAGAACAGCTTCTTGCCCTCAGGTTTCTCACCTTCTCCTCTCCTCACTCTGACCAAGGGCTGAGGTCCATTTGTATGCACACAAAGAAAAGAGTTTCTTCCTTTCTAGGAATTAAAATTGTCCTGGAAGCCATCTTTACTTTATGGAGACAGGTGAAAACCAAAGTTCGAGCTAAAATCCATAAGATGAAGGTGACAACAAAAGTCAACCGTCATGACAAAATCAATGGAAAGAGGAAGACCACCAAAGAACAGTAAGATGTGCCTTGATACAAATATTGTTGTATGAACCATGTGCCAATCAAAGTAGACAACTGTAAAGTCCTTGAGAATATTTTCTACAATATTTGTGGCAAATTCAGTGGGTTCATAATTGAGTTTGTCCTTTCTGCTTCATTAGTTTAAGATGTATAATTCCTTTCCCTTCCTACATTCTTGTTTGTAATTTTTTTGGGGGAAGAGGAGTTGCTAGTACTGGCATTGGTTTTCCTTTCTCTCTCTCTCTCTTTTTTTTTTTTTTCCTGAGATGGAGCTTTGCTCTTGTTGCCCAGGCTGTAGTGCAATGGCACAATCTCAGCTCACTGCCTTTTGGGTTCAAGCAATTCTCCTGCCTCAGCCTCCCAAGTAGCTGGGATTACTGGTGCCCACCACCACGCCCAGCTAATTTTTGTATTTTTCCTAGAGATGGGGTTTCACCATGTTGTCCAGGCTGGTCTCGAACTTCTGACCTCAGGTAATCCACCCGCCTCAGCCTCCCAAAGTGCTGGGATTAGAGGCGTGAGCCACCACACCCAGCCTTTTTTTTTTTTTTTTTAATTTTGAGATAGAGTCTCGCTCTGTCGCCCAGGCTGGAGTGCTATGGTGCAATCTTGGCTCACTGCAACCTCTGCCTCCCAGTTTGAAGCAACTCTGCCTCAGCTTCCCGAGTAGCTTGGATTACAGGTGTGTGCCGCCACATTCGGCCAATTTTTTTTTTTTTTTTTTTTTGAGACAGAGTCTCACTCTGTCACCCAGGCTAGAGTGCAGTGGCATGATCTTGGCTCACTGCAACCTCCGCCTCCCAGGTTCAAACGATTCTTATCCCTCAGCCTCTTGAGTAGCTGGGACACCATGCCCGGATAATTTTTGTATTTTTAGTAGAGGCGGTGTTTCACCATATTGGCCAAGCTGGTCTAGAACTCCTGACATCATTATCCGCACACCTCGGCCTCCCAATGTGCTGGGATTACAGGTGTGAGCCACCGTGCCCAGCCCAATTTTTGTATTTTTAGTAGAGACAGGGGTTCACCATGTTGGCCAGGCTAGTCTTGAACTCCTGACCTCAGGTGATCTGCCTACCTCAGCCTCCCAGTGTGAGCCACCGCACCCAGCCTGGATTGTTGAATTCAATGCTTGGGTCACCTCCAGATTCATTTTCACAGTCTTTCATGTTTTGGTCGTATTACATTGTATTTTGCTGCCATATGACTGATCTTTTTTGTTAAATGTGAGATACTTGTTAAAAAATAGTTAGCAATGAATTGAGGCCTAGTAGCATGTTATCTTGCTGCAGAAGAGATGGGAGTCTACTTCTGGGGGATGGTCAGGGGTCCTCCATAGAGGCTGCAATTGAGGTCGTCGGTGCAGGCTCAGTCCCTACAAAGGCCAGGGTATTTCCTGTCCACCTCTATTCTGTTGCATGACCCTTCTGGGTCTCAACCAGAGCCAGTGGACTTCAGTATGGGTCGCTTTCATTGGCAGACGCTCAATCCACTTGTTTTCCATCTAACCCCACGCATGTGTGCAAAAGCTGCTCTGCTTCTTTGCATCTCAGTAGTTCCTTCTGGAATTCAGCAATGAAACTCAGGGAAATGGGTTCCAAATGCGAGGCTGACTTTCGTCCTGGGTTTCCTTCTTCTCCGTCTTCACCTCGTGTCTGTTTACTGCCATGTTAGCAATTTGATGTATTCAATCATGGGTTTTATATTCTGTTTGGTGTCCCCCATTGTTCTCATCGGAGATCAGAAGCTTCAGATGCACTTATGTCAACTCAAGAGTAGAATGCTTCCTTAGCTTCCCTCCAGAGTCAGGTTTTGTGTTTCTAGTTCCCAAGTGCACAGCAGGAGTAGTGATGTCCTCACTGGCTTCTCATTTGCATTAAACTGTGAGCTTCTTTAGCGTGGGGACAGGACCCTGCTCCCATTGCATTCTCAGCACCTCACCACACACTCCTTGTTGGAGGCCACTCCAGACAGCATGTGCTGAAGGATACCCTGTGGTCAGAAACAAGTTCATTAACTTTCTCTTTGAAGTGTTTTCGTCCCTGTTTCCTAGCGTTCTGGGAATTTTACACATCCTTCCTATAAAACCAAGTATAAGGTGAGATCCTTAGGATCAGGACCATGAATCAAGTGGTGTGAGGGCAACACAGCAAACTTACCCTTTTTAGGCCGTTTCCTTTTTCTGCCCTCAATCTCTGTGAACTGAACCTTGTTAAAGTCAGTCAACACCAGGGTGGATGGTTTGCAGTTGTCACCTATTTTCAGGACATAACACCCTGACTTAGGAGCCATTCCGATCATTTCTAATTCAATAGATGCGCCCAGCATTCAGATTGCCTTTTCAGGATCTTTAAAGTCGATGACAAGAGTTCCAGTCCTGAATCATGGCAAAGTGCAGTAGTGAACTGCGGGGTTAATGACACCATATTCTGGAAGGATCTCTCTATGGCTGATGGTCTCAGTTCCGGCATGAGCCTCTGGGTCTCACACAGGAGGAGTCAGATGAGGAGCAATGCTCTGCTTCCGATGGAGTTAGTTGTGATGAATTGGTGAGGTCTGGTTTTTCACACTGAACTAAAATGAGCTTTCGCTGTGTCAAGCACAAGACTGACCCCAGAGACACACATAGTGCACCTCATAGAAGCTTTTAATAGTCTTTATATTTACTAAAGAATAGGACTAACTATGGAAGTATGAAGATGAGCTGGAAATGACAGGTGACTTGCCAGCAGGCCAGAGTGTGACTTTTTTTTGTCCCTCAATGGGAGGTGTCCATTCTCCCTTTGGTTGTGAGAATCAGTTGGTTCATTTGTGGGAAGGTTGCAGGGGGGATCTTTGAATCACAGCCTTCAGATGCCAGAAGGGCAGAGGGAATCCCACACGGGCTGGTGGATCATGTGTGTGCATTTCTCTCCCTTCTAATCTGAGGAAACTAAGCATGAAAGAATGTGAGCATGCAGAAAAGGAGAGGCAGGTATCAGAGGCAGAGGAAAATGGGAAATTGGATATGAAAGAAATACACACCTACAAGTGAGTTCAGAAACTGAACCCCACCCTCTTGGGAAACGCCCATTGGAGTGTTGTTTTTAACCTTTGTACAGTGTTTAGACCCAGTAAATGCAGAAATAGAAACAAATGGTCAGAAGACATATCGAGAGAGAGAGAGAGAGTTCACAAAACAGAAAACAAAGTACCTTAATATTTACCACTGACCAAAAGATGTGAAGCAGCAAAATGTCTCCTGACCCCATTGCCAGCTAGACTGTGTGTGGAAACTCGGTTCATACCAGCCATTCTAGGGGTGGGGTGAGTTGTTGTCATCCTTAGGAAAGTGTGTTGTTGTAGGATCAACCACATCCTTCAAAAGGACTATGCCTGTTTATAAGCCCAGCTGTTTCTGCCCTGTGAAACACGGTAAGGATATTAATACAAAGAGAATACAGCTTTATGATAAAAGATGCTCAATGAAGGATGAATTAGGGATATACTGAGAATGGGGAAGGAAACTATCATCTCAGAAGTCAGCAGGCAGTAAGCAAGAGGAGGAATCAATATAGCAACAGTTTGGATCAGACCGTACAGTTTTTTTGTTTTTGTTTTTGTTTTTCTGAGATGGAGTCTCGCTGTGTCACCCAGGCTGGAGTGCAATGACGTGATCTTGGCTCACTGCAACCTCCGCCTCCCAGGTTCAAGTGATTCCCCTGCCTCAGCCTCCCGAGTAGCTGGGATTACAGGTGCCTGCCACCACGCCCGGCTAATCTTTTGTATTTTTAGTAGAGACGGGGTTTCACCGTATTAGCCAGGATGGTCTCAATCTCCTGACCTCGTGATCCATCTGCCTCGCCCTCCCAGAGTGCTGGGACTACAGGCATCAGCCACCGCGACCGGCTCAGACTGTACTCTTATAGCCATCTGAAATACGTTTTCTAGGTACAGATAGATTGTGTAAGGGTACAGTTGTGAGGATAACAGAAACATGGCAGATTATTTAAAATCATCGTGAAAGTGGTGCTTTATCTGATGAAAGTGATTGTAATCCATAGGAAAATGTTTCAACGTGCGCAAGAGTTGCAGCGGCGGGCAGAGGACTACCACAAATGCAAAGTAAGGAGCTTCCTCCCCGCAGTTGCAGGATAGTTCAGTGCTGATGCAGATGATGCCACGGCTCTTAGACTCTCTCAACATTCAATTTCTCATGTGTTGGCTTTTTCAGATCCCCCCTTCTGCAAGAAAGCCTCTTTGCAACCGGGTAAGTTTGTTTGTTTTCCTTGCTTTTGAACATAGTCTGCCAGGTCAGGACATGGATACATTTTTCTCCCTACAGCTCTGTGCTCAAGCCCTGCAGAGGGAGATGGCAGAGAGAAAGGCTGCCTACAAGCATCACAGTCCCATCCCTGTTGGTAACCGTGTTGTGCAAAAACACCTTCATCCCCACCCAGTGGGGCCCCTGATCTAATATTCAAAGTGTCAGAGGTTCCATATTTGTAATAGCAAATGGGCCCTGACTGTAAATTAGTGAAGAGTGAATGTAACTTATTACCCACAGGGACAATTCCAAATGAAGGCCTTAAATGATGCTCAGCTAAGCTGGTTCTTGTGTGGCCTCTGTACCTTCAAAAGCTGCCGAGTCCTATGATTACACGTGATGGGACTTGTACACTTGAAGTGAAACACAGTTTTAAAACTTGCATTGTTTAGAATTCCCACCTCATTTTTCCATGGACAAAAGTATTCTTTATGTCCTAGTGCACTTACAATTTGGTATTACCTGGGAGTGAAAAGAAATATTGCAGCCATGCCTAACTGACTTCTTGAGGTAAGATTGTTCTGTCAGAAAACCCTCTCCCAGTTCCCCTGCAGCTCTTCAGGAATCCACATCTCTCCAGAGCTCTTTGTTCTCATGGGTGGCACCTCCAGAGTGAAGAAGATCCTTTGTCAAGAAGGGAAACAGAGGGGAAATGAGAGGGTCCTGCAGGCAGAGCTGGAATCAACTTCCACTCTGCCTCTTGCAAGCTGTGTGACCCTGGGCACAATTTCTCCTTCCTCTGGAAACCTCTGTTTTCTTAGATTTGGAGCAGGGTGGTCACACTGACCTTGCAGAGTTCTGAGAATCAGAGACAGAACATAAAAGGCCTGGAAAACATTCTCCAAAAAGAAGCTGCAACATGTGTGGACAATGGGCTTTTCATGCCTCTCTTACTGTCTGTTGACCTGGTGCAAGAAACATGCTCTGGTGATGGCTGTGAGGGAGGAATGAGGATAGACATAGACACTCCTGTGTCTCAAACATGCTTCTTTATTACTCTGTTATGACTCTGTCTTCCCTGGGGCAGGACCCCAGCCTGCCTACATTTGCAGACAGACACAGTGGCATGTGGAGACAACAGTGTGTCCCAATGACTTTTCTTTACCCCCCAGCTGTCAGCAGTACTCAGTGGAAGGGTGATATTATGACAGTGATACTGCTATTTTGAAACCTGGAGGATGGAAAGGTGCAAAAATCTATCACCAGCAACAGAAGGTGCAGACCGTGTTGGTGGCAGTAATTTTGTCCATCAAATGAATATGTGTGAAAACATTCCCTTCTTCGGCCCTACAGGTCAGAATGGCGGCAGCGGAGCATCGTCATTCTTCAGGATTGCCCTACTGGCCCTACCTCACAGCTGAAACTTTAAAAAACAGGATGGGCCGCCAGCCACCTCCTCCAACTCAACAACGTTCTATAACGGATAACTCCCTGAGCCTCAAGACACCTCCCGAATGTCTCCTTCGTCCCCTGCCACCCTCAGTGGATGATAATATCAAGGAGTGTCCTCTTGCTCCTCTTCCACCCTCTCCTCTTCCACCCTCAGTGGATGATAATCTGAACGGGTGTCTCCTTATCCCTCTTCCACCCTCTCCTCTTCCACCCTCAGTGGATGATAATCTGAAGGAGTGTCTCCTTGCTCCTCTTCCACCATCTCCTCTTCCACCCTCAGTGGATAATAATCTGAAGGAGTGTCTCCTTGCTCCTCTTCCACCCTCTCCTCTTCCACCCTCAGTGGATGATAATCTGAAGGAGTGTCTCCTTGCTCCTCTTCCACCCTCTCCTCTTCCACCCTCAGTGGATGATAATCTGAAGACTCCTCCCTTAGCTACTCAGGAGGCTGAGGCGGAAAAACCACCGAAACCCAAGAGGTGGAGGGTGGATGAGGTGGAACAATCACCAAAACCCAAGAGGCGGAGGGCGGATGAGGTGGAACAATCGCCCAAGCCCAAGAGGCAGAGGGAGGCCGAGACACAATTACCCAAACCCAAGAGGCGGAGGTTGAGTAAGCTGAGAACACGCCATTGCACTCAAGCCTGGGCAATAAGAATAAATCCGTGGGTCGAAAAAAAGAAAAAAATCAAAAAATAAAACAAAACCCACACTCCAAAAACAAACTAACAAAGAATAAATAAATAATATAAAAATAAAATAAATACTGCAGTCCTTATGTTATTGCTTTGTTTCAGTATCTGGTATGATTGCCTGAGGGACCTGAGGTTCTTAATTAATTGTGGGGTTTTTTTTTTAATCTTTAGAAGTGGTTGGTTATGTAAAATATTATTATTATTATTATTATTATTATTATTATTTTTTTTGAGACTGGGTTTTGCTCTGTCACCCAGGCAGGAGTACAGTGGCTCGATCACAACTCACTGCAGCCTCAACCTCCTGGGCTTCAAGCAATCCTCCTGCCTCAGCCTCCCAAGTAGCTGGGATCACAGATGCATGCCACCACACCTGGCCAATGTTAAAAAATCCTTTAACTTTTTTGTAGAGATGCACTCCTGGACTCAAGCGATCCTCCTACTGGTCCCGACCACCAGCCTCTTTCTGATAAACATTTACACTGTTTATTATCTGATGCCATTTCTATCTTCTTCCTTGTCATCCAGACATCAAAGAATTAGGTTTCTTCAGGGTTTTCTTTTTCAAGTCCTCATTGTTAAAGATCACTCACATTAGGGCCAGACACCACGACTCATGCCTGTAATCCCAGCACTTTGGGAGGCCAAGGCGGGCAGAGCACTTGAGGTGGGGAGTTTGAGACCAGCCCGGCCAACTTGGTGAAACCCCACCTCTACTGAAAAACATACAAAAATTAGCTGGGCGTGATGGTGCATGCCTGTAGTCCCAGCCACTTGGGAGGCTGAGGCATGAGAATCGCTTGAACCCAGGAGGCAGAGGTTGTAGTGAGCCAAGATCACATCAGCACACTCTAGCCTGGGTGACAGAGCGAGACTCTGACTCAAAAAATAAATAAAATAAATATCACTTACATTAGATATACCCAAGGGGTGTTCTATAGAGAGTTGGAAGCAGTGGTTATTGCAACAGGGGCACGGAAGTCATCTGGCTATGCCAGGATGCCCAGGGGATACTCGGGGTGGGTGGCATAGTGGTGCTGGGGACTCACCGCACAGGACGCTCTGATTGACGCACTGCCAGGAGTAGCACTCTGTCTTGGGGCTGCAGCCGGCCTCCTCAGCTCGAGTGTAACAACAGTCGTGGCCATGGCAGCACCTGCGGATGTCACATGGGCAGGACAGCAGGTGGGTGAAGCTCTCTCCTGGCCCTCCTCTCTTGCCAGGACCATGGGTGACTGAAGACCCCCAGGGAGGCACAGCATCCTCTTATCTAAGTTTTTTTTTTGTTTTTTTTTAAGAGACAGGGTCTTTCTCTGTCGCCCAGGCTGGACTGCAGAGGCACAATCATAGCTCACGGCAGCCTTGAACTCCTGGGCTCAAGCGATCCTCCTACTTCAGTGTCCCAAGTAGCTGAGACTACAGGCACACGCCAGCATGCCCGGCTGGTTTTTTAATTGGTATTTCCTTTGAGACAGCGTATCTCTCTGTTGCTCAGGCTGGAGTGCAATGGCTCAATCAGCTCACTTTAGCCTTGAACTCCCGGGCTCAAGTGATACTGCCACCTCAACCTCCCAAGTATGCTACTACAGGAACACAAACTCCTTTTTGAAATTTTTTGTGGATATGGGGGTCTCACTATGTTGCCTAGGCTGGTCTCAAACTCCCAGGCTCAAGCAGTCCTCCTACCTCAGCCTCCCCAAATGCTGGGATTACAGGTGGGAGCTACTGTATGCCTGGCCTTATCTAAGCTGTTTCCCTGAAAATCCCCGACTTGGGTAATGATTCCATTGGCCCCACCATGCCCTGTCCTGCCTTCCTGGCTGTGCCCAAGCTTGGTCCCTGCCTGCCTGCCTCACTCTCTGGGTCTCGAGCTTCTGTGACACATGACTCCTCTCTCTTCCTGGAGTGATCCAAGCCCTGCCACTTCCTGACTTTGCCCACACTGTACCCTCTGCCTGGGGCAACTTCATGTCTGCCCATTGACCCTTAGGCCTCAGCTCAGGCACAAGCCCCTGCCTCCGGAGGTCATCCAGGCCTCACCAGGCTACACCCTCTCGTAAAATTGGATTCCCTCCCTTCAGGGCAGGTTTATAATGAAATCCTCCTCAGAGGCCAGGTGCGCTGACACCCATCTGTAATCCCAGCAGTTTGGGAGGCTGAGGTGGGAGGATCACTTGAGGCCAGGGGGTCGAGACCAGCCTGGGCAACATAAGAGCGACTCTTGTCTCTATAACAAATTTAAAAATTAGCTCACCAGGCCAGGCTCAGTGGCTCATGCCTGTAATCCCAACACTTCGAGAGGCCGAGGCAGGTGGATCACGAGGTCAGGAGTTCGAGAGCAGCCTGACCAACATGGCGAAACCCTGTCTCTACTAAACATACAAAATTAGCCAGGCATGGTGGCACGCACCTGTAATCCCAGCTACTCGGGAGGCTGAGGTAGGAGAATTGCTTGAACCCAGGAGGTGGAGGTTGCGGTGAGCCAAGATCATGCCGTTGCAGTCCAGCCTGAGCAACAGAGCAAGACTCTGTCTCGAGACAATAAAAACACACAAAAAATTAACTCGCCAGGATGGCACATGCCTATAGTCCTAGCTACTTGGGAGGCTGAGGAGGGAGGATTCCCTTCAGCCCAGGAGTTTGAGGCTGCAGTGAGCCACTATGATTGTGCCACTGCACTCTAACCTGGGCAAAAGCGAGACCCCAGGCTAGAGTGCATGATTTTGGGTCACTGCAACCTCCACCTCCCAGGTTCAAGTGATTCTCCTGCCTCAGCCTCTTGAGTAGCTGGGACTACAGGCATGTGCCACCACGCCTGGGTAATTTTTGTATTTTTAGTAGAGACAGGGTTTAGTAGAGACCATGGTGAAACCCCGTCTCTATAAAACAAATCTCTACTAACCCCATCTCTACAGAAAACAGCTGGGCGTGGTAGTGCACACCTGTAATTCCAGCTCCTTGGGAGGCTGAGGCACGAGAATCATTTGCATCTTGGAGGCAGAGTTTGCAGTGAGCTGACATCGCACCACTGCACTCCAGCTGGGATGACAGAGCAAGACCCTGTCTCAAAAATAAGAAAAAGGAACAAACAACAGCAACGACAACAAAAAAACCTCTGTGTCAATCACAGCCTTCAAGCTAGGGGAGAGGCGGCCGAATTCTGCCCTCTGCTAACTGACTATAGCTTTGTGGAAATGGGCGAGTGGCATGCCCTTTTGAGCCTCAGGGCCCCATCTGTAAAATGGGCATAACCGTCATGCCCGTCTTTAAGAACAGCCTTGGGGGTAAATGAGTGGAGCTCATGGAAAGATCTCAGCCCACAACCTTCCACAGAACAGGCGCTTCTCACAAAGTAAGTAGCAGGAGTGCAGAGGCTGCAGGCATGAATCCAGCCAGACTGCCTGGGTTCAAGTCCCAGCTCCCACGTCTTGGTAACTATGTGGCCTCAGACAAGTTACTTAACATTTCTTTTTTTTTTTTTTTTTTTTCAGAAGGAGTTTTGCTCTGTCACCCAGGTTGGAGTGCAGTGGTGTGATCTCGGCTCATTGCAACCTCTGCCTCCCGGGTTCAAGCAATTCTCTTGCCTCAGCTTCCTGAGTAGCTGGAATTACAGGCACCTGCCACCACACACAGCTAATTTTTGTATTTTTAGTAGAGACGGGGTTTCACCATGTTGGCCAGGATGATCTCGAACTCCTAACCTCGTGATCCGCCTGCCTCAGCCTCCCAAAGTGCTGGGATTACAGGCGTGAGCCACCATGCCCAGCCAAATCTAGGGCCAGAACATGGCTGCAGCATATAAAAAGAATTGAACTCCATACTTTTGTTAACCCTGTTTTTTGTTTGTTTGTAGTTGTTGCTGTTTTTGAGACAGAGTCTCGCTCTGTCGCCTAGGCTGGAGTGCAGTGGTGCAATCTCGGCTCACTGCAGACTCTGCCTCCCGGGTTCAAACTATTCTCCTGCCTCAGCCTCCCAAGTAGGTGGGACTACAGGTGCCCACCACCACACCTGGCTAATTTTTGTGTTTTATTAGAGACAGGGTTTCACCATATTGGCCAGGCTGGTCTGGAACTCCTGACCTTGTGATCCGCCCACCTCGGCCTCCCAAAGTGCTGGGATTACAGGCGTGAGCCACCACACCCAGCCCCTGTTTTGTTTTTGTTTTGCTTGCTTCTTAGGGTTGTTTTTCTATTTATGGTAAAGGCATTGGCTTTCCATTTGTAGCATCAATAGAATATTTCCTGTTTACAATAACCTTATGTCATAGTAAATGGTAAAGGGATTTAAAGCAGTGGTTTTCAGCTGCCAGAGGCCTGAGAGAGTTTGGGCATACTCTGTGTGATCGGGCAGAAGGCCTGTGGGAAGTTTAGCAGAGGACAGGGCCAGGAAAGGCGATGGACAGTGGGGGTCTGTCCTGGTCACCAGGCCCCTGGGTCCTGCCCACCTGCTTGGAGCTCCCCACCCATCACACATGATGCTGCCAAGCCCTCTGGGTATTGTGGGCAAATACCTTAGGAGAGAAGCTGATGAACTTTGTTTCTTGAAATGCACAGATTCCTTGGACATCCCTGAGAGGTCAATCATGAAAGTCAACTTGGTTTTCTCCCCCTCATTTGGGTTCAGAATTTAAAGTCCACACACACAGGCAGTAAGATGATATAGATACAGACATCATCACTCGGTTTCGGATGTTAAAATGTCTAGGTGGGTTAGGGGTGATTTGCGATCACACAACCTTGTGGCACAAAGAGGAATTCCCAGGCCAGAGGGAGACATTTTATTGCCATGTTATGATCTTATCATTGAGTTGAAAGGCAATCTTGTTTCATTTTGGATTCTTTCTTATGTTTATGTCTTATAAGGGCACTTTGAATTTCCAAGCAAATAATAATTTTGAATTAGCTTTTAATCATTGACTTCTAGCACAGTTATATGATCAGAAACATGCTGTGTGATTTGATTGCTCTCAAATATATTGAGATTTGCTGGAACAAAATAAGTCAGGTTAATTTTTGTAAATGTACCATGCATGCTTAAAATGAATGTATCTACATTTGTTCCTGAGATACAGGTTGATGGACGGATGGCTACATGGATGTGATGGAGATGGTTTACTATCGGGACCTTCCGCATCCTGCTGATGTTTTGTTGCTTAGGATATGAATGGCTGAGCGGAGGCTGTAAAACCTGGCACCCTGCTTGGGTATGAGGTTCTTCCTGCCATCCTGCCATCATTTGTTTTTTATGTTTTGTCACCAAAAGTGACCTTGAGGAACCCTGGGAGCTCAGGAAGGAAGGAGCGCCCAGAAGCAGGGACAGGGAGCTGGTTGGGGAGGACCAGAAATCAGGTTTGTGAAGGTTCCAGAGAGGACCTGTCCTTGCGAGGAGTGTGGGAGACTGAGATGGGGGAGGGGTCATTGGAATGATGCGGGCGCTACTTGGCGTTGTCCATTGTGAGGCACCACCGGGGTCATCAGGGATTGGTGGAGAGGGAGTATAAAGCCCCAGGGTTGCCAAGGGAGGGCCCAGACCGAAGAAGGTTTGGTGGATAGCAGAACCTTTTTGTCTCCCTCTAATTGCTCCTAAGCCTCACGCTCCCTTGCCCCGCGTGTCCTGTTGCTTCCCTGATCTTCTCCGTGACCTGTAGCTAAACCTTCCACCAGCGCTTGAGAACTTAATTGGAACCGGATCCTTTCCCAGACCCCTTTCTTCTTCTCCTCGTCCTCCTCCTCCACCTCCTCCAGGTGCCCAACAGCCCCCTTCTCCTCCTTTCCCTTCCCTTACTTCCCCCTTCCCCTCCCCTTCCCCTCCCCCTCCCCTCCCCCTCCCCAACACAGATCCGGCCCCGGTCCCCGTCCCCTTCCCTCCCCCCTGCCCTAAGCCACCTCCACCTCTGTCCTGGCCGCCTCAGGGCGCCCTGAAAGGACCAGGACATGCGGCTGCGGTGGTGGCTCCTCTTTTGGCTCCTGCTGGGATTTATCAGCCATCATCCCACCCCTGTGAGTAGACGCTGGACCCGCGGGGTTTCTTCCTTTTTACTGGGCTGTGTCACGCGGCATGAAATTACACAGCTCAGGCCTGTAATCCCAGCACTTTAGGGGGCCGAGGTGTGGGCAGATCACTCGAGTCCAGGAGTTGAAGAGTAGCCAGGGCATCATAGCGAAACCCCATCTCTACAAAAAATTCCAAAAAAGATTAGTTGGGCCTGGTGGTGCCTACCTGTTATCCCAGTTACTGGAGAGGCTGAGGTGGGAGGATCGCTTGGGCCCAGGAGCTGGACGTTGCAGTGAGCCGAGATGGCCCCGCTGCACTCTTGTCTCTAACAAACAAGATGGACCAAAACAAAGTGAAATGTCATTTGATTTGTGTCATCTGGTTTGATGACTTTTTTTTTTTTTTTTTTAGACAGAGTCTCACTCTGTCGCCCAGGCTGGAGTGCAGTGGCAAGATCTCGGCTCACTGCAACCTCCGCTTCCGGGGTTCAAGCAATTGTCCTGCCTCAGCCTCCTGAGTAGCTCAGATTACAACGCCTGCCTAATTTTTGTATTTTTAGTAGACCACCACGCCTGGCTAATTTTTGTATTTTTAGTAGAGACGGGGTTTCACCATGTTCGCCAGGATGGTCTCCATCTCTTGACCTCGTGATCTGCCTGCCTCGGCCTCCCAGTGCTGGGATTACAGGCGTGAACCACCGCGCCTGGCCAAAATATGTAACCTAAAGTGTAAGTTTACTAACTTTGGAAAGTACATACACCAGCATAAACCAACCCCCTTTCAAGATCTACATTATTTTATTTATTCATTTATTTTTTTGAGACAGTTCCTCCCTTGTTGCCCAGGCTGGAGTGCAATGGGGCAATATCAGCTCACCGCAACCTCTGCTTCCCAGGTTCGAGCGATTCTCCTGCCTCAGCCTCCCGAGTGGCTGGGATTACAGACATGTGCCACCACTTCCAGCTAATTTTGTATTTTTAGTAGAGATAGGGTTTCTCCATGTTGGTCAGGCTGGTTTTGAACTCCCGACCTCAGGTGATCCGCCCGCCTCAGCCTCCCAAAGCGTTGGGATTACAGGCGTGAACCACCGTGCCCAGCCAAGATCTACACTATTATGTCACCCCAGAAAGTGAACTCTCACTCTTCCCAGCCAGTCTCTTTCTTATCATAGGTTAGCTTGCTTATTCTGGAATTTCGCGTCTACAGATGCATGCCATGCCATAGGTACTCTTTTGTGTCTGCTTTGTTCTGCTCAACACCATGTTTCTGAAATCATTACCATTGTTGTATGGTTCTCTAACTCCATCATTTCCATTTCAGACTCAGCATATGCGCAGTTCAACCTGATGAAGGGCTATCTCTGTTTAATTCACCATCTTGAAAGAAACATTTAAAATTGAGATGTTTTCAAGGATATATAGTTAAATCCTGAGGAATCGATGTAGAAATGTTATCACAAGCTGTCTGAACTTACTCAGGGGAAGTCTTCATCTTCACTCACATAAGAGTCTAATGGAATTAATATCAACAATCTTAGAGAAATCCCACACTATTCATGCCATTTTCATGATCTCCGCCTTGGTAAATTTTTTTTGAGACAGTCTCGCTCTGTCACCCAGGCTGAAGTGCAGTGGTGTGATCTCGGCTCACTGCAACCTCTGCCTCCCAGGTTCAAGTGATTCTTCTGCCTCAGCCTCCCAAGTAGCTGGAACTATAGGCGCGTGCCACCATGCCCTGCTAATTTTTTGTAATTTTAGTAGAGATGGGTTTCACCGTGTTAGCTAGGATGGTCTCAATCTCCTGATCTCGTGGTCCACCCACCTCGGCTTCCCAAAGTGCTGGGATTGCAGGCGTGAGCCACCACGCCCGGCCCACCTTGTTAATTTTTAAGCACTAAAATTTGATACTTATTTGTGAATGAAGTAATCTCTTCATTGTATTTTTTTTTTTTTACTTATGCTGAGCTTTAAATGACAAAGATTCATATAATCCAAGAGAGAAGTATTATTTAGAGGGATTCTTTTACCATGTGATATATAACAAATGCATCCAATGTTATACATCAATTTAAAAAACAAGTAAATAACTTTAAAGAAAAGATAACTACTGGCCAGGTGCAGTGGCTCACACCTGTATTCCCAGCACTTTGGGAGGCCGAGGCAGGTGGATCATGAGGTCAGGAGTTGGAGACCAGCCTGGCCAAGATGGTGAAACCCTGTTTGTACTAAAAATACAAAAATTAGCCGAGTGCGGTGGCAGGCGCCTGTAATCCCAGTTACTCAGTAGCTGAGGCAGGAGAATCTCTTGAACCCGGGAGGCGGAGGTTGCAGTGAGCTGAGATCATGCCACTGCAATCTAGCCTGGGTGACAGAGCAAGACTTTGTCTCCAAACAAAAAGAAAAGATAATTACTTTATACTTAGCTTGTCTTAGCCATGAGTGACGGGCTGCATGTGGCCCAGGACAGTTTTGAATGCAGTTCAACACAAATTTGTAAACTTTCTTAAAACATTAGGAGATTTTGGCCAGGTACAGTGGCTCATGCCTGTAATCCCAGCACTTTGGGAGGCTGAGGCGGGCAGATTACCTGAGGTCAGGAGTTCGAGACCACCCTGGCCAACATGGCAAAACCCCATCTCCACAAAAAATACAAAAATTTGCTGAGTGCATTGTCAGGCACCTGTACTCCCAGCTACTCAGGAGGCTGAGGCAGGAGAATCACTTGAACCTGAGAGGCAGAGGTTGCAGTGAGCCGAGAGCATGCCACTGCACTCCAGCCTGGGTGACAGAGTGAGACCCCATCTCAAAAACAAAACACCAAAACAAAAACAAATGGCTGGGCACGGTGGCTCACACCTGTAATCCCAGTACTTTGGGAGGCCGAGGCAGGCAGATCGCCTGTCAGGAGTTCAAGGCCAGACTGGCCAACATGGTGAAACCTCATCTCTACTAAAAATACAAAAATTAGTCGGGCATGGTGGCAGAGACCTGTAATCTCAGCTACTCGGGAGGCTGAGGGAGGAGAATGGCTTGAGCCCAGGAGCTGGAGGTTGCAGTGAGCCGAGATTGCACCACTGCACTCCAGCCTGGGCGACTGAGTGGAGCGGAACTCTGTCTCCAAAAAAAAAAAAAAAAGAATTTTTTTTTTAGATCATCAGCTATTGTTAGTGTTAGTGTATGTTATGTGTGGCTCAAGACAACTTTGCTTCTTTTAATATAGGCAGGGAAGTCAAAAGATTGGATATCCCTGCTTTATACCAAGAAAGACAGCACCCCACATTTGCGATGCCTAAAAACACTACCAGCCATCTGAAAAACATGAGACTTGTAACTTCTGTTCTTTTTTGTAGCAGTGGAATCCCACGGTGATATCTGAGGGATGTGGTTACCTTTTGGAGGAGGTTGACGGTTTCTAAGGATGATTCTTTCTGAGTGAAATATTGTCGGTGTCGTTGACCTTTTCATTATTTCAATTATTATTATTCCAGGTTATCAACACTCTGGCTGTCTATCGTCATCGTGAGACTGACTTTTGTGGAGGAGTTCGAGACCACCCTGGCCAACATGGCAAAACCCCATCTCCACAAAAATTGGATAATTTGATAATTATCGTTATTGGGTTTCTGAGACCTTACACATTTACCATTCTCTTCTGCACAAATTACCTTTGTGTGAGTATACTAACTTTCTGTAGAGGTATACTTGTAATCACAAATAAGAATAAATTATATAAAACAATTCACATTTCTGGACTTCATTATGAATATGTGGTTTTACCCAAACAATCAGGGAAATGATTTATTAGCATAAGAATTATGAAAATGTCTGCCATTTACATTATGAAAATTAAATAGGTCGGTGTTTGTTTAATAGAATGTCAACAGAGCTTTTGGTCAAAAATAAGTTTTTTTAACCTTTGTGCTATTTATCACAAATGGAGTATGAGGTTTCATCACTTAAATAGGAAATTCTTTCTAAACTCTTCTGCTTTATAGTTCTATCGTATGGGTGGAAGGAAAGCTTCCAATCTCCTCTCTGAAGATTCACTGCAGAAATGAGCTGACAACAGACAGCTTAACAGGAAAAGAAAAACCTAGAACAGGCATAAACATGGGAACCAGCTGAAAAATGAGACTGCTAGAAGGGCCGGATGGTTGATGCTTAAAGAGCACCCTCTTCTGAGGGGAGAGGGAGATAGATGGAGATGTAGGCCATTTAGAGGGGCAGCAAATGATTTTTAGGGGAAATGAAAGAGGCCAAGGAACAAACAATTGGCCTGAGACAAAGTTCCTCTGAGGTCATAGGGACGAGGTGACAAACTGCCGGAAGGTGAAGGGCAGAACAGCACTGCGTCTCATGATGCAGAGAAAGCCCCAGAGAATCTCTTAGAACTGCCCTCCAAGAGAATCGATGAAAAGTGTGTCTGGGCAGGGTAATTTTGAATGACATCATTCAAAGTGCATGTTCCCACTTGCAACCGGAGAGAGATCAGTATGTCAAAAGTCTGTACTTGGTAAGAATTTGGCTGCTAAGTTGTGCCATAATTTGTCTTTTGAGCCTTTTTTCCTTTGGGTAAGTTGAGCTCTACATTTTGTCTTGCCATTCATGACAGTAAAAATGTGGTTGTCTGGGGGCTGAACCTCCTTCTGAACAATGATCCAAGATAAAAGTACTAATACCACAATGCTTTTTTATATTCAAGGGAAGAGGAAGTATGTTTCAGTTTCACCACCTAGATAATTACACGTCATTTGGCACTGCCTTTCAAGATATGTAGAAAACAGAAAATATATGAGTTATGAAGATATCTAGGCACATTTAACATTCTCTATGCCACTTAGTCCTGAACAGAGAATTTTCGGTATAAATTGGAGGAAGCTTTTTTTTTTTTTTTTTTTTTTTCTTTTCTCACCCCCGAGACGAGTCTCCCTCTGTTGCCCAGGCTGGAGTATAATGGTGTGATCTCGGCTCACTGCAACCTCCACCTCCTGGCTTCAAGCGATTCCCCTGCCTCAGCCTCTCAAGTAGCTGGGATTACAGGTGCCCACCACCATGCCCAGCTAATTTTTGTATTTTTAGTAGAGTCGGGGTTTTACCATGTTGGCCAGGCTAGTCTCAAAACCCGACCTCAAATGATCCACCCGCCTCAGCCTCCCAAAGTGCTGGGATTACAAGCGTGAGCCACCACGTGAGCCAGGGGAAGTTGTTAAATTTACCGCTTTTTAACAATTCCATTTAGGAAAGTTCAGTTGAGCTGTTGGACTTGGACAACTTCGCACCTCTCATCTTTGTCCTTGTCATCTAGTCATCTATACCATTACCTCCTAAGCAGGGACATCATGGGTGCCATGAAGCATTCATGCGTGATGGCATTTCTTTGCTTGTCATTTCTTCATGTGTTTAACATTTCTCCTAGCTCCAAACTGGGCCAGCTACCTTTCCTATGAAATCTAGCAGTAGTTGTGGGATTGACGTGGTTGCTCTTTTCATCTTTTTAGATTACCCATTGCTTCTCTCAAAATCCTAGTACATGACTTTTTTTTTTTATCCTATGTGCAGAAATCAGGAAAAAGCAAATTCTACAAAGAATTTGAAAGATACTATTTCAGGCCAGGTGTGGTGGCTCATGCCTGTAATCCCAGCACTTTGGGAGGCTGAGGCAGATGGATCACTTGAGGTCAGGAGTTCAAGACCAGATGGGCCAACATGGTGAAACCCCATCTCTACTGAAAAGACAAAAATTAGGCAGGCATGGTAGCAGGCACCTGTAATCCCAGCTACTTGGGAGGCCAAGGCACAAGAATCGCTTGAATCTGGGAGGTGGAGGTTGCCGTGAGCCAAGGTAGCGCCACTGCACTTCAGCATGGTTGAGAGTGACACTCCATCTCAAGAAAAAAGTCATTTCAATGACTACCTCAGGAGATTCATAGGTATCTGACCCACATCTGAGATGGGATTTGCATTGCATTTTCGCTATGATGAGAACAAATATTTAATATCTTCGAAGATTAAAAGCATACTGTGATAATATGGAAATCTTGGTGGAAATTCAGTCATTAGTGAGAATGTTTTGCGTTAAGTTCAAACCAGCCTCAATGAAGCTGATGTGAGGGAAGGGAAAGTGAACTCTGAGTAGAGCAGGGACAGAAGGAAGATGCTCCAGTGCAGATCAGGAAGGAGCAGGGGGTGAAATGTTACAAATTCTAGAACTCAGAGAGCTGAAGGTAATTACTTCCTTTTCAAGTTGTGAAACATGTTAACCTGTGGTAAAATACTTATAAAATGATAGTAACCATCTAACCATGTTGAAGTGTACAGTTCAGTTGTGTGAAGTATATTCATGTCATTTTTTTTTTTTTTTTTGAGACGGAGTCTCACTCTGTCACCAGGCTGGAGTGCAGTGGTGGGATCTTGGCTCACTGCAACCTCTGCCTCCTGGGTTCAAGCAGTTCTCCTGCCTCAGCCTCCCGAGTAGCTGGGACTACAGGCGTGCATCACCATGCTCAGCTAATTTTTGTATTTTTAGTAGAGATGGAGTTTCACCATGTTGCCCAGGATGTTCTCCATCCCTTGACCTTGTGATTCACCCGCCTCAGCCTCCCAAAGTGCTGGGATTACAGGCGTGAGCTACCGCACCTGGCCTATTTTTTTTTTTTTTTGAGACAGAGTTTCAATTTTGTTGCCCAGGTTGGAGTGCAATGGCACAATCTCAGCTCACCACAACCTTTTCCTGCTGGGTTCACGTGATTCTCCTGCCTCAGCCTCCTGACTAGCTGGGATTACAGGCATGCACCACCATGCCTGGCTAATTTTGTATTTTTAGCAGAGACAGCATTTCTCCATGTTGGTGAGGCTGGTCTCAAACTCCCGACCTCAGGTGATCCGCCTGCCTCGGCCTCCCAAAGTGCTGGGATTACAGGAGTGAGCCACCGTGCCAGCCTCATGTCATTCTTGTGTGTGTGTGTGTGTGTGTGTGTGTGTGTGTGTGTGACAGAGTCTCATTCTGTCGCTCAGGCTGGAGTGCAGTGGTGTGATCTCGGCTCACTGTAACCTCTGCCTCCCAGCTTCAAACGGTTCTCTGCCTCAGCCTCCCGAGTAGCTCGGATTACAGGCGCCCGCTGCCATGCCCAGCTAATTTTTGTATTTTTAGTAGAGACGGGGTTTCACCATCTTGGCCAGGCTGGTCTTGAACTCCTGACCCCGTGATCCACCTGCCTTGGCCTCCCAAAGTACTGGGATTATACGCATGAGCCACCGTGCCCAGCCGTCATTCTTATATTATTATTTCCTAGGTGTATTTCCTGAAGACTATCTTCTGGTCTCGAAATGGACATGATGGATCCACGGATGTACAGCAGAGAGCCTGGAGGTCCAAACGACGTAGACAGGAAGGTATGGCTCTCTTGGAATCCCCATAGTGTGGAAATGAGTTTGCCCTGGAAAGGGAAAGAACAGCTTCTTTTCCTCAGGTTTCTCACCTTCTCTTCTCCTCACTCTCACCAAGGGCTGAGGTCCATTTGTATGCACACAAAGAAAAGAGTTTCTTCCTTTCCAGGAAATAAAATTGGCCTGAAAGACGTCATTACTCCATGGAGACATGTGGAAAGAAAATTTAGAGCGAAAATCCATAAGAGGAAGGTGACAACGAAAATCAACCATCATGACAAAATCAATGGAAAGAGGAAGACCGCCAGAAAACAGTAAGATGTGCCTTGACACAAATACTGTTGTATGAACCATGTGCCAATCAAAGTAGACAACTGTAAAGTCCTTGAGAATATTTTCTACAATATTTGTGGCAAATTCAGTGGGTTCAAAATTGAGTTTGTCCTTTCTGCTTCATTAGTTTAAGCTGTATAATTCCTTTCCCTTCCTACATTCTTGTTTGTCATTTTTTCGGGGGAAGAGGAGTTGCTAGTACTGGCATTGGTTTTCCTTTCTCTGTCTTTTTTTTTTTTTTTTTTTTTTTTCCTGAGATGGAGCTTTGCTGTTGTTGCCCAGGCTGTAGTGCAATGGCACAATCTCAGCTCACTGCCTTTTGGGTTCAAGCAATTCTCCTGCCTCAGCCTCCCAAGTAGCTGGGATTACAGGTGCCCACCACCACGCCCAGCTAATTTTTGTATTTTTACTAGAGATGGGGTTTCACCATGTTGTCCAGGCTGGTCTCGAACTTCTGACCTCAGGTAATCCACCTGCCTCAGCCTCCAAAGTGCTGGGATTAGAGGCGTGAGCCACCACAGCCAGCCTTTTTTTTTTTTTTTTTTAATTTTGAGATAGAGTCTCGCTCTGTCGCCCAGGCTGGAGTGCTATGGTGCAATCTTGGCTCACTGCAACCTCTGCTCCCAGTTTGAAGCAATTCTGCCTCAGCTTCCCGAGTAGCTTGGATTACAGGTGAGTGCCAGCACATTTGGCCAATTTTTTTTTTTTTTTTTTTTTTTTTTGAGACAGAGTCTCACTCTGTCACCCAGGCTAGAGTGCAGTGGCATGATCTTGGCTCACAGCAACCTCCACCTCCCAGGTTCAAGCGATTCTTATCCCTCAGCCTCTTGAGTAGCTGGGACTACAGGCATATGCCACCATGCCCGGATAATTTTTGTATTTTTAGTAGAGGCGGGGTTTCACCATATTGGCCAAGCTGGTCTAGAACTCCTGACATCATGATCCACACACCTCGGCCTCCCAATGTGCTGGGATTACAGGCGTGAGCCACCGTGCCCGGCCAGATTTTTGTATTTTTAGTAGAGACAGGGGTTCACCATGTTGGCCAGGCTAGTCTTGAACTCCTGACCTCAGGTGATCTGCCGACCTCAGGTGATCTGCCTACCTCAGCCTCCCAGTGTGAGCCACCGCACCCAGCCTGGATTGTTGAATTCAATCCTTGGGTCACCTCCAGATTCATTTTCACAGTCTTTCATGTTTTGGTCATATTACATTGTATTTTGCTGCCATATGACTGATCTTTTTCTGTTAAATGTGAGATACTTGTTAAAAAAATATTTAGCAATGAATTGAGGCCTAGTAGCATGTTATCTTGCTGCAGAAGAGATGGGAGTCTACTTCTGGGGGATGGTCAGGGGTCCTCCATACAGGCTGCAATTGAGGTCGTCGGTGCAGGCTCAGTCCCTACAAAGGCCAGGGTATTTTCTGTCCACCTTTATTCTGATGCATGACTCTTCTGGGTCTCAACCAGAGCCAGTGGACTTCAGTATGGGTCGCTTTCATTGGCAGACCCTCAATCCACTTGTTTTCCATCTAATCCCATGCATGTGTGCAAAAGCTGCTGTGCTTCTTTGCATCTCAGTAGTTCCTTCTGGAATTCAGCAATGAAACTCAGGGAAATGGGTTCCAAATGCGAGGCTGACTTTCGTCCTGGGTTTCCTTCTTCTCCATCTTCACCTCATGTCTGTTTACTGCCATGTTAGCAATTTGATGTATTCAATCATGAGTTTTATATTCTGTTTGGTGTCCCCCATTGTTCTCATCGGAGATCAGAAGCTTCAGATGCACTTATGTCAACTCAAGAGTAGAATGCTTCCTTAGCTTCCCTCCAGAGTCAGGTTTTGTGTTTCTAGTTCCCAAGTGCACAGCAGGAGTAGTGATGTCCTCACTGGCTTCTCATTTGCATTAAACTGTGAGCTTCTTTAGCGTGGGGACAGGACCCTGCTCCCATTGCATTCTCAGCACCTCACCACACACTCCTTGTTGGAGGCCACTCCAGACAGCATGTGCTGAAGGATGCCCTGTGGTCAGAAACAAGTTCATGAACTTTCTCTTTGAAGTGTTTTTGTCCCTGTTTCCTAGCGTTCTGGGAATTTTACACATCCTTCCTATAAAACCAAGTATCAGGTGAGATCCTTAGGATCAGGACCATGAATCAAGTGGTGTGAGGGCAACACAGCAAACTTACCCTTTTTAGGCCATTTCCTTTTTCTGCCCTCAATCTCTGTGAACTGAACCTTGTTAAAGTCAGTCAACACCAGGGTGGATGGTTTGCCATTGTCACCTATTTTCAGGACATAACACCCGACTTAGGAGCCATTCCGATCATTTCTAATTCAATAGATGCGCCCAGCATTCAGATTGCCTTTTCTCTCAACCAGGATCTTTAAAGTCGATGACAAGAGTTCCAGTCCTGAATCATGGCAAAATGCAGTAGTGAACTGCGGGGTTAATGACACCATATTCTGGAACGATCTCTCTATGGCTGATGGTCTCAGTTCCGGCATCAGCCTCTGACTGAGAATCAGGTCTCACACAGGAGGAGTCAGATGAGGAGCAATCCTCTGCTTCCGATGGAGTTAGTTGTGATGAATTGGTGAGGTCTGGTTTTTCACACTGAACTAAAATGAGCTTTCGCTGTGTCAAGCACAAGACTGACCCCAGAGACACACATAGTGCACCTCATAGAAGCTTTTAATAGTCTTTATATTTACTAAAGAATAGGACTAACTATGGAAGTATGAAGATGAGCTGGAAATGACAGGTGACTTGCCAGCAGGCCAGAGTGTGACTTTTTTTTTGTCCCTCAATGGGAGGTGTCCATTCTCCCTTTGGTTGTGAGAATCAGTTGGTTCATTTGTGGGAAGGTTGCAGGGGGGATCTTTGAATCACAGCCTTCAGATGCCAGAAGGGCAGAGGGAATCCCACACGGGC
Organism: Pan paniscus; assembly: GCF_029289425.2. Lineage (NCBI taxonomy): Eukaryota > Metazoa > Chordata > Mammalia > Primates > Hominidae > Pan > Pan paniscus. The sequence continues at coordinate 35,832,753 of NC_073267.2, read as the reverse complement.
TGGTGGATCATGTGTGTGCATTTCTCTCCCTTCTAATCTGAGGAAACTAAGCATGAAAGAATGTGAGCATGCAGAAAAGGAGAGGCAGGTATCAGAGGCAGAGGAAAATGGGAAATTGGATATGAAAGAAATACACACCTACAAGTGAGTTCAGAAACTGAACCCCACCCTCTTGGGAAACGCCCATTGGAGTGTTGTTTTTAACCTTTGTACAGTGTTTAGACCCAGTAAATGCAGAAATAGAAACAAATGGTCAGAAGACATATCGAGAGAGAGAGAGAGAGTTCACAAAACAGAAAACAAAGTACCTTAATATTTACCACTGACCAAAAGATGTGAAGCAGCAAAATGTCTCCTGACCCCATTGCCAGCTAGACTGTGTGTGGAAACTCGGTTCATACCAGCCATTCTAGGGGTGGGATGAGTTGTTGTCATCCTTAGGAAAGTGTGTTGTTGTAGGATCAACCACATCCTTCTAAAGGACTATGCCTGTTTATAAGCCCAGCTGTTTCTGCCCTGTGAAACACGGTAAGGATATTAATACAAAGAGAATACAGCTTTATGATAAAAGATGCTCAATGAAGGATGAATTAGGGATATACTGAGAATGGGGAAGGAAACTATCATCTCAGAAGTCAGCAGGCAGTAAGCAAGAGGAGGAATCAATATAGCAACAGTTTGGATCAGACCGTACAGTTTTTTTGTTTTTGTTTTTGTTTTTCTGAGATGGAGTCTCGCTGTGTCACCCAGGCTGGAGTGCAATGACGTGATCTTGGCTCACTGCAACCTCCGCCTCCCAGGTTCAAGTGATTCCCCTGCCTCAGCCTCCCGAGTAGCTGGGATTACAGGTGCCTGCCACCACGCCCGGCTAATCTTTTGTATTTTTAGTAGAGACGGGGTTTCACCGTATTAGCCAGGATGGTCTCAATCTCCTGACCTCGTGATCCATCTGCCTCGCCCTCCCAGAGTGCTGGGACTACAGGCATCAGCCACCGCGACCGGCTCAGACTGTACTCTTATAGCCATCTGAAATACGTTTTCTAGGTACAGATAGATTGTGTAAGGGTACAGTTGTGAGGATAACAGAAACATGGCAGATTATTTAAAATCATCCTGAAAGTGGTGCTTTATCTGATGAAAGTGATTGTAATCCATAGGAAAATGTTTCAACGTGCGCAAGAGTTGCGGCGGCGGGCAGAGGACTACCACAAATGCAAAGTAAGGAGCTTCCTCCCCGCAGTTGCAGGATAGTTCAGTGCTGATGCAGATGATGCCACGGCTCTTAGACTCTCTCAACATTCAATTTCTCATGTGTTGGCTTTTTCAGATCCCCCCTTCTGCAAGAAAGCCTCTTTGCAACCGGGTAAGTTTGTTTGTTTTCCTTGCTTTTGAACATAGTCTGCCAGGTCAGGACATGGATACATTTTTCTCCCTACAGCTCTGTGCTCAAGCCCTGCAGAGGGAGATGGCAGAGAGAAAGGCTGCCTACAAGCATCACAGTCCCATCCCTGTTGGTAACCGTGTTGTGCAAAAACACCTTCATCCCCACCCAGTGGGGCCCCTGATCTAATATTCAAAGTGTCAGAGGTTCCATATTTGTAATAGCAAATGGGCCCTGACTGTAAATTAGTGAAGAGTGAATGTAACTTATTACCCACAGGGACAATTCCAAATGAAGGCCTTAAATGATGCTCAGCTAAGCTGGTTCTTGTGTGGCCTCTGTACCTTCAAAAGCTGCCGAGTCCTATGATTACACGTGATGGGACTTGTACACTTGAAGTGAAACACAGTTTTAAAACTTGCATTGTTTAGAATTCCCACCTCATTTTTCCATGGACAAAAGTATTCTTTATGTCCTAGTGCACTTACAATTTGGTATTACCTGGGAGTGAAAAGAAATATTGCAGCCATGCCTAACTGACTTCTTGAGGTAAGATTGTTCTGTCAGAAAACCCTCTCCCAGTTCCCCTGCAGCTCTTCAGGAATCCACATCTCTCCAGAGCTCTTTGTTCTCATGGGTGGCACCTCCAGAGTGAAGAAGATCCTTTGTCAAGAAGGGAAACAGAGGGGAAATGAGAGGGTCCTGCAGGCAGAGCTGGAATCAACTTCCACTCTGCCTCTTGCAAGCTGTGTGACCCTGGGCACAATTTCTCCTTCCTCTGGAAACCTCTGTTTTCTTAGATTTGGAGCAGGGTGGTCACACTGACCTTGCAGAGTTCTGAGAATCAGAGACAGAACATAAAAGGCCTGGAAAACATTCTCCAAAAAGAAGCTGCAACATGTGTGGACAATGGGCTTTTCATGCCTCTCTTACTGTCTGTTGACCTGGTGCAAGAAACATGCTCTGGTGATGGCTGTGAGGGAGGAATGAGGATAGACATAGACACTCCTGTGTCTCAAACATGCTTCTTTATTACTCTGTTATGACTCTGTCTTCCCTGGGGCAGGACCCCAGCCTGCCTACATTTGCAGACAGACACAGTGGCATGTGGAGACAACAGTGTGTCCCAATGACTTTTCTTTACCCCCCAGCTGTCAGCAGTACTCAGTGGAAGGGTGATATTATGACAGTGATACTGCTATTTTGAAACCTGGAGGATGGAAAGGTGCAAAAATCTATCACCAGCAACAGAAGGTGCAGACCGTGTTGGTGGCAGTAATTTTGTCCATCAAATGAATATGTGTGAAAACATTCCCTTCTTCGGCCCTACAGGTCAGAATGGCGGCAGCGGAGCATCGTCATTCTTCAGGATTGCCCTACTGGCCCTACCTCACAGCTGAAACTTTAAAAAACAGGATGGGCCGCCAGCCACCTCCTCCAACTCAACAACGTTCTATAACGGATAACTCCCTGAGCCTCAAGACACCTCCCGAATGTCTCCTTCGTCCCCTGCCACCCTCAGTGGATGATAATATCAAGGAGTGTCCTCTTGCTCCTCTTCCACCCTCTCCTCTTCCACCCTCAGTGGATGATAATCTGAACGGGTGTCTCCTTATCCCTCTTCCACCCTCTCCTCTTCCACCCTCAGTGGATGATAATCTGAAGGAGTGTCTCCTTGCTCCTCTTCCACCATCTCCTCTTCCACCCTCAGTGGATAATAATCTGAAGGAGTGTCTCCTTGCTCCTCTTCCACCCTCTCCTCTTCCACCCTCAGTGGATGATAATCTGAAGGAGTGTCTCCTTGCTCCTCTTCCACCCTCTCCTCTTCCACCCTCAGTGGATGATAATCTGAAGACTCCTCCCTTAGCTACTCAGGAGGCTGAGGCGGAAAAACCACCGAAACCCAAGAGGTGGAGGGTGGATGAGGTGGAACAATCACCAAAACCCAAGAGGCGGAGGGCGGATGAGGTGGAACAATCGCCCAAGCCCAAGAGGCAGAGGGAGGCCGAGACACAATTACCCAAACCCAAGAGGCGGAGGTTGAGTAAGCTGAGAACACGCCATTGCACTCAAGCCTGGGCAATAAGAATAAATCCGTGGGTCGAAAAAAAGAAAAAAATCAAAAAATAAAACAAAACCCACACTCCAAAAACAAACTAACAAAGAATAAATAAATAATATAAAAATAAAATAAATACTGCAGTCCTTATGTTATTGCTTTGTTTCAGTATCTGGTATGATTGCCTGAGGGACCTGAGGTTCTTAATTAATTGTGGGGTTTTTTTTTTAATCTTTAGAAGTGGTTGGTTATGTAAAATATTATTATTATTATTATTATTATTATTATTTTTTTTGAGACTGGGTTTTGCTCTGTCACCCAGGCAGGAGTACAGTGGCTCGATCACAACTCACTGCAGCCTCAACCTCCTGGGCTTCAAGCAATCCTCCTGCCTCAGCCTCCCAAGTAGCTGGGATCACAGATGCATGCCACCACACCTGGCCAATGTTAAAAAATCCTTTAACTTTTTTGTAGAGATGCACTCCTGGACTCAAGCGATCCTCCTACTGGTCCCGACCACCAGCCTCTTTCTGATAAACATTTACACTGTTTATTATCTGATGCCATTTCTATCTTCTTCCTTGTCATCCAGACATCAAAGAATTAGGTTTCTTCAGGGTTTTCTTTTTCAAGTCCTCATTGTTAAAGATCACTCACATTAGGGCCAGACACCACGACTCATGCCTGTAATCCCAGCACTTTGGGAGGCCAAGGCGGGCAGAGCACTTGAGGTGGGGAGTTTGAGACCAGCCCGGCCAACTTGGTGAAACCCCACCTCTACTGAAAAACATACAAAAATTAGCTGGGCGTGATGGTGCATGCCTGTAGTCCCAGCCACTTGGGAGGCTGAGGCATGAGAATCGCTTGAACCCAGGAGGCAGAGGTTGTAGTGAGCCAAGATCACATCAGCACACTCTAGCCTGGGTGACAGAGCGAGACTCTGACTCAAAAAATAAATAAAATAAATATCACTTACATTAGATATACCCAAGGGGTGTTCTATAGAGAGTTGGAAGCAGTGGTTATTGCAACAGGGGCACGGAAGTCATCTGGCTATGCCAGGATGCCCAGGGGATACTCGGGGTGGGTGGCATAGTGGTGCTGGGGACTCACCGCACAGGACGCTCTGATTGACGCACTGCCAGGAGTAGCGCTCTGTCTTGGGGCTGCAGCCGGCCTCCTCAGCTTGAGTGTAACAACAGTCGTGGCCATGGCAGCACCTGCGGATGTCACATGGGCAGGACAGCAGGTGGGTGAAGCTCTCTCCTGGCCCTCCTCTCTTGCCAGGACCATGGGTGAGTGAAGACCTCCAGGGAGGCACAGCATCCTCTTATCTAAGTTTTTTTTTTGTTTTTTTTTAAGAGACAGGGTCTTTCTCTGTCGCCCAGGCTGGACTGCAGAGGCACAATCATAGCTCACGGCAGCCTTGAACTCCTGGGCTCAAGCGATCCTCCTACTTCAGTGTCCCAAGTAGCTGAGACTACAGGCACACGCCAGCATGCCCGGCTGGTTTTTTAATTGGTATTTCCTTTGAGACAGCGTATCTCTCTGTTGCTCAGGCTGGAGTGCAATGGCTCAATCAGCTCACTTTAGCCTTGAACTCCCGGGCTCAAGTGATACTGCCACCTCAACCTCCCAAGTATGCTACTACAGGAACACAAACTCCTTTTTGAAATTTTTTGTGGATATGGGGGTCTCACTATGTTGCCTAGGCTGGTCTCAAACTCCCAGGCTCAAGCAGTCCTCCTACCTCAGCCTCCCCAAATGCTGGGATTACAGGTGGGAGCTACTGTATGCCTGGCCTTATCTAAGCTGTTTCCCTGAAAATCCCCGACTTGGGTAATGATTCCATTGGCCCCACCATGCCCTGTCCTGCCTTCCTGGCTGTGCCCAAGCTTGGTCCCTGCCTGCCTGCCTCACTCTCTGGGTCTCGAGCTTCTGTGACACATGACTCCTCTCTCTTCCTGGAGTGATCCAAGCCCTGCCACTTCCTGACTTTGCCCACACTGTACCCTCTGCCTGGGGCAACTTCATGTCTGCCCATTGACCCTTAGGCCTCAGCTCAGGCACAAGCCCCTGCCTCCGGAGGTCATCCAGGCCTCACCAGGCTACACCCTCTCGTAAAATTGGATTCCCTCCCTTCAGGGCAGGTTTATAATGAAATCCTCCTCAGAGGCCAGGTGCGCTGACACCCATCTGTAATCCCAGCAGTTTGGGAGGCTGAGGTGGGAGGATCACTTGAGGCCAGGGGGTCGAGACCAGCCTGGGCAACATAAGAGCGACTCTTGTCTCTATAACAAATTTAAAAATTAGCTCACCAGGCCAGGCTCAGTGGCTCATGCCTGTAATCCCAACACTTCGAGAGGCCGAGGCAGGTGGATCACGAGGTCAGGAGTTCGAGAGCAGCCTGACCAACATGGCGAAACCCTGTCTCTACTAAACATACAAAATTAGCCAGGCATGGTGGCACGCACCTGTAATCCCAGCTACTCGGGAGGCTGAGGTAGGAGAATTGCTTGAACCCAGGAGGTGGAGGTTGCGGTGAGCCAAGATCATGCCGTTGCAGTCCAGCCTGAGCAACAGAGCAAGACTCTGTCTCGAGACAATAAAAACACACAAAAAATTAACTCGCCAGGATGGCACATGCCTATAGTCCTAGCTACTTGGGAGGCTGAGGAGGGAGGATTCCCTTCAGCCCAGGAGTTTGAGGCTGCAGTGAGCCACTATGATTGTGCCACTGCACTCTAACCTGGGCAAAAGCGAGACCCCAGGCTAGAGTGCATGATTTTGGGTCACTGCAACCTCCACCTCCCAGGTTCAAGTGATTCTCCTGCCTCAGCCTCTTGAGTAGCTGGGACTACAGGCATGTGCCACCACGCCTGGGTAATTTTTGTATTTTTAGTAGAGACAGGGTTTAGTAGAGACCATGGTGAAACCCCGTCTCTATAAAACAAATCTCTACTAACCCCATCTCTACAGAAAACAGCTGGGCGTGGTAGTGCACACCTGTAATTCCAGCTCCTTGGGAGGCTGAGGCACGAGAATCATTTGCATCTTGGAGGCAGAGTTTGCAGTGAGCTGACATCGCACCACTGCACTCCAGCTGGGATGACAGAGCAAGACCCTGTCTCAAAAATAAGAAAAAGGAACAAACAACAGCAACGACAACAAAAAAACCTCTGTGTCAATCACAGCCTTCAAGCTAGGGGAGAGGCGGCCGAATTCTGCCCTCTGCTAACTGACTATAGCTTTGTGGAAATGGGCGAGTGGCATGCCCTTTTGAGCCTCAGGGCCCCATCTGTAAAATGGGCATAACCGTCATGCCCGTCTTTAAGAACAGCCTTGGGGGTAAATGAGTGGAGCTCATGGAAAGATCTCAGCCCACAACCTTCCACAGAACAGGCGCTTCTCACAAAGTAAGTAGCAGGAGTGCAGAGGCTGCAGGCATGAATCCAGCCAGACTGCCTGGGTTCAAGTCCCAGCTCCCACGTCTTGGTAACTATGTGGCCTCAGACAAGTTACTTAACATTTCTTTTTTTTTTTTTTTTTTTCAGAAGGAGTTTTGCTCTGTCACCCAGGTTGGAGTGCAGTGGTGTGATCTCGGCTCATTGCAACCTCTGCCTCCCGGGTTCAAGCAATTCTCTTGCCTCAGCTTCCTGAGTAGCTGGAATTACAGGCACCTGCCACCACACACAGCTAATTTTTGTATTTTTAGTAGAGACGGGGTTTCACCATGTTGGCCAGGATGATCTCGAACTCCTAACCTCGTGATCCGCCTGCCTCAGCCTCCCAAAGTGCTGGGATTACAGGCGTGAGCCACCATGCCCAGCCAAATCTAGGGCCAGAACATGGCTGCAGCATATAAAAAGAATTGAACTCCATACTTTTGTTAACCCTGTTTTTTGTTTGTTTGTAGTTGTTGCTGTTTTTGAGACAGAGTCTCGCTCTGTCGCCTAGGCTGGAGTGCAGTGGTGCAATCTCGGCTCACTGCAGACTCTGCCTCCCGGGTTCAAACTATTCTCCTGCCTCAGCCTCCCAAGTAGGTGGGACTACAGGTGCCCACCACCACACCTGGCTAATTTTTGTGTTTTATTAGAGACAGGGTTTCACCATATTGGCCAGGCTGGTCTGGAACTCCTGACCTTGTGATCCGCCCACCTCGGCCTCCCAAAGTGCTGGGATTACAGGCGTGAGCCACCACACCCAGCCCCTGTTTTGTTTTTGTTTTGCTTGCTTCTTAGGGTTGTTTTTCTATTTATGGTAAAGGCATTGGCTTTCCATTTGTAGCATCAATAGAATATTTCCTGTTTACAATAACCTTATGTCATAGTAAATGGTAAAGGGATTTAAAGCAGTGGTTTTCAGCTGCCAGAGGCCTGAGAGAGTTTGGGCATACTCTGTGTGATCGGGCAGAAGGCCTGTGGGAAGTTTAGCAGAGGACAGGGCCAGGAAAGGCGATGGACAGTGGGGGTCTGTCCTGGTCACCAGGCCCCTGGGTCCTGCCCACCTGCTTGGAGCTCCCCACCCATCACACATGATGCTGCCAAGCCCTCTGGGTATTGTGGGCAAATACCTTAGGAGAGAAGCTGATGAACTTTGTTTCTTGAAATGCACAGATTCCTTGGACATCCCTGAGAGGTCAATCATGAAAGTCAACTTGGTTTTCTCCCCCTCATTTGGGTTCAGAATTTAAAGTCCACACACACAGGCAGTAAGATGATATAGATACGGACATCATCACTCGGTTTCGGATGTTAAAATGTCTAGGTGGGTTAGGGGTGATTTGCGATCACACAACCTTGTGGCACAAAGAGGAATTCCCAGGCCAGAGGGAGACATTTTATTGCCATGTTATGATCTTATCATTGAGTTGAAAGGCAATCTTGTTTCATTTTGGATTCTTTCTTATGTTTATGTCTTATAAGGGCACTTTGAATTTCCAAGCAAATAATAATTTTGAATTAGCTTTTAATCATTGACTTCTAGCACAGTTATATGATCAGAAACATGCTGTGTGATTTGATTGCTCTCAAATATATTGAGATTTGCTGGAACAAAATAAGTCAGGTTAATTTTTGTAAATGTACCATGCATGCTTAAAATGAATGTATCTACATTTGTTCCTGAGATACAGGTTGATGGACGGATGGCTACATGGATGTGATGGAGATGGTTTACTATCGGGACCTTCCGCATCCTGCTGATGTTTTGTTGCTTAGGATATGAATGGCTGAGCGGAGGCTGTAAAACCTGGCACCCTGCTTGGGTATGAGGTTCTTCCTGCCATCCTGCCATCATTTGTTTTTTATGTTTTGTCACCAAAAGTGACCTTGAGGAACCCTGGGAGCTCAGGAAGGAAGGAGCGCCCAGAAGCAGGGACAGGGAGCTGGTTGGGGAGGACCAGAAATCAGGTTTGTGAAGGTTCCAGAGAGGACCTGTCCTTGCGAGGAGTGTGGGAGACTGAGATGGGGGAGGGGTCATTGGAATGATGCGGGCGCTACTTGGCGTTGTCCATTGTGAGGCACCACCGGGGTCATCAGGGATTGGTGGAGAGGGAGTATAAAGCCCCAGGGTTGCCAAGGGAGGGCCCAGACCGAAGAAGGTTTGGTGGATAGCAGAACCTTTTTGTCTCCCTCTAATTGCTCCTAAGCCTCACGCTCCCTTGCCCCGCGTGTCCTGTTGCTTCCCTGATCTTCTCCGTGACCTGTAGCTAAACCTTCCACCAGCGCTTGAGAACTTAATTGGAACCGGATCCTTTCCCAGACCCCTTTCTTCTTCTCCTCGTCCTCCTCCTCCACCTCCTCCAGGTGCCCAACAGCCCCCTTCTCCTCCTTTCCCTTCCCTTACTTCCCCCCTTCCCCTCCCCTTCCCCTCCCCCTCCCCTCCCCCTCCCCAACACAGATCCGGCCCCGGTCCCCGTCCCCTTCCCTCCCCCCTGCCCTAAGCCACCTCCACCTCTGTCCTGGCCGCCTCAGGGCGCCCTGAAAGGACCAGGACATGCGGCTGCGGTGGTGGCTCCTCTTTTGGCTCCTGCTGGGATTTATCAGCCATCATCCCACCCCTGTGAGTAGACGCTGGACCCGCGGGGTTTCTTCCTTTTTACTGGGCTGTGTCACGCGGCATGAAATTACACAGCTCAGGCCTGTAATCCCAGCACTTTAGGGGGCCGAGGTGTGGGCAGATCACTCGAGTCCAGGAGTTGAAGAGTAGCCAGGGCATCATAGCGAAACCCCATCTCTACAAAAAATTCCAAAAAAGATTAGTTGGGCCTGGTGGTGCCTACCTGTTATCCCAGTTACTGGAGAGGCTGAGGTGGGAGGATCGCTTGGGCCCAGGAGCTGGACGTTGCAGTGAGCCGAGATGGCCCCGCTGCACTCTTGTCTCTAACAAACAAGATGGACCAAAACAAAGTGAAATGTCATTTGATTTGTGTCATCTGGTTTGATGACTTTTTTTTTTTTTTTTTTAGACAGAGTCTCACTCTGTCGCCCAGGCTGGAGTGCAGTGGCAAGATCTCGGCTCACTGCAACCTCCGCTTCCGGGGTTCAAGCAATTGTCCTGCCTCAGCCTCCTGAGTAGCTCAGATTACAACGCCTGGCTAATTTTTGTATTTTTAGTAGACCACCACGCCTGGCTAATTTTTGTATCTTTAGTAGAGACGGGGTTTCACCATGTTCGCCAGGATGGTCTCCATCTCTTGACCTCGTGATCTGCCTGCCTCGGCCTCCCAGTGCTGGGATTACAGGCGTGAACCACCACGCCTGGCCAAAATATGTAACCTTAAGTGTAAGTTTACTAACTTTGGAAAGTACATACACCAGCATAAACCAACCCCCTTTCAAGATCTACATTATTTTATTTATTCATTTATTTTTTTGAGACAGTTCCTCCCTTGTTGCCCAGGCTGGAGTGCAATGGGGCAGTATCAGCTCACCGCAACCTCTGCTTCCCAGGTTCGAGCGATTCTCCTGCCTCAGCCTCCCGAGTGGCTGGGATTACAGACATGTGCCACCACTCCCAGCTAATTTTGTATTTTTAGTAGAGATAGGGTTTCTCCATGTTGGTCAGGCTGGTTTTGAACTCCCGACCTCAGGTGATCCGCCCGCCTCAGCCTCCCAAAGCGTTGGGATTACAGGCGTGAACCACCGTGCCCAGCCAAGATCTACACTATTATGTCACCCCAGAAAGTGAACTCTCACTCTTCCCAGCCAGTCTCTTTCTTATCATAGGTTAGCTTGCTTATTCTGGAATTTCGCGTCTACAGATGCATGCCATGCCATAGGTACTCTTTTGTGTCTGCTTTGTTCTGCTCAACACCATGTTTCTGAAATCATTACCATTGTTGTATGGTTCTCTAACTCCATCATTTCCATTTCAGACTCAGCATATGCTCAGTTCAACCTGATGAAGGGCTATCTCTGTTTAATTCACCATCTTGAAAGAAACATTTAAAATTGAGATGTTTTCAAGAATATATAGTTAAATCCTGAGGAATCGATGTAGAAATGTTATCACAAGCTGTCTGAACTTACTCAGGGGAAGTCTTCATCTTCACTCACATAAGAGTCTAATGGAATTAATATCAACAATCTTAGAGAAATCCCACACTATTCATGCCATTTTCATGATCTCCGCCTTGGTAATTTTTTTTTGAGACAGTCTCGCTCTGTCACCCAGGCTGAAGTGCAGTGGTGTGATCTCGGCTCACTGCAACCTCTGCCTCCCAGGTTCAAGTGATTCTTCTGCCTCAGCCTCCCAAGTAGCTGGAACTATAGGCGCGTGCCACCATGCCCTGCTAATTTTTTGTAATTTTAGTAGAGATGGGTTTCACCGTGTTAGCTAGGATGGTCTCAATCTCCTGATCTCGTGGTCCACCCACCTCGGCTTCCCAAAGTGCTGGGATTGCAGGCGTGAGCCACCACGCCCGGCCCACCTTGTTAATTTTTAAGCACTAAAATTTGATACTTATTTGTGAATGAAGTAATCTCTTCATTGTATTTTTTTTTTTTTTTTACTTATGCTGAGCTTTAAATGACAAAGATTCATATAATCCAAGAGAGAAGTATTATTTAGAGGGATTCTTTTACCATGTGATATATAACAAATGCATCCAATGTTATACATCAATTTAAAAAACAAGTAAATAACTTTAAAGAAAAGATAACTACTGGCCAGGTGCAGTGGCTCACACCTGTATTCCCAGCACTTTGGGAGGCCGAGGCAGGTGGATCATGAGGTCAGGAGTTGGAGACCAGCCTGGCCAAGATGGTGAAACCCTGTTTGTACTAAAAATACAAAAATTAGCCGAGTGCGGTGGCAGGGGCCTGTAATCCCAGTTACTCAGTAGCTGAGGCAGGAGAATCTCTTGAACCCGGGAGGCGGAGGTTGCAGTGAGCTGAGATCATGCCACTGCAATCTAGCCTGGGTGACAGAGCAAGACTTTGTCTCCAAACAAAAAGAAAAGATAATTACTTTATACTTAGCTTGTCTTAGCCATGAGTGACGGGCTGCATGTGGCCCAGGACAGTTTTGAATGCAGTTCAACACAAATTTGTAAACTTTCTTAAAACATTAGGAGATTTTGGCCAGGTACAGTGGCTCATGCCTGTAATCCCAGCACTTTGGGAGGCTGAGGCGGGCAGATTACCTGAGGTCAGGAGTTCGAGACCACCCTGGCCAACATGGCAAAACCCCATCTCCACAAAAAATACAAAAATTTGCTGAGTGCATTGTCAGGCACCTGTACTCCCAGCTACTCAGGAGGCTGAGGCAGGAGAATCACTTGAACCTGAGAGGCAGAGGTTGCAGTGAGCCGAGAGCACGCCACTGCACTCCAGCCTGGGTGACAGAGTGAGACCCCATCTCAAAAACAAAACACCAAAACAAAAACAAAAACAAATGGCTGGGCACGGTGGCTCACACCTGTAATCCCAGCACTTTGGGAGGCCGAGGCAGGCAGATCGCCTGTCAGGAGTTCAAGGCCAGACTGGCCAACATGGTGAAACCTCATCTCTACTAAAAATACAAAAATTAGTCGGGCATGGTGGCAGAGACCTGTAATCTCAGCTACTCGGGAGGCTGAGGGAGGAGAATGGCTTGAGCCCAGGAGCTGGAGGTTGCAGTGAGCCGAGATTGCACCACTGCACTCCAGCCTGGGCGACTGAGTGGAGCGGAACTCTGTCTCCAAAAAAAAAAAAAAAAGAATTTTTTTTTTAGATTATCAGCTATTGTTAGTGTTAGTGTATGTTATGTGTGGCTCAAGACAACTTTGCTTCTTTTAATATAGGCAGGGAAGTCAAAAGATTGGATATCCCTGCTTTATACCAAGAAAGACAGCACCCCACATTTGCGATGCCTAAAAACACTACCAGCCATCTGAAAAACATGAGACTTGTAACTTCTGTTCTTTTTTGTAGCAGTGGAATCCCACGGTGATATCTGAGGGATGTGGTTACCTTTTGGAGGAGGTTGACGGTTTCTAAGGATGATTCTTTCTGAGTGAAATATTGTCGGTGTCATTGACCTTTTCATTATTTCAATTATTATTATTCCAGGTTATCAACACTCTGGCTGTCTATCGTCATCGTGAGACTGACTTTTGTGGAGGAGTTCGAGACCACCCTGGCCAACATGGCAAAACCCCATCTCCACAAAAATTGGATAATTTGATAATTATCGTTATTGGGTTTCTGAGACCTTACACATTTACCATTCTCTTCTGCACAAATTACCTTTGTGTGAGTATACTAACTTTCTGTAGAGGTATACTTGTAATCACAAATAAGAATAAATTATATAAAACAATTCACATTTCTGGACTTCATTATGAATATGTGGTTTTACCCAAACAATCAGGGAAATGATTTATTAGCATAAGAATTATGAAAATGTCTGCCATTTACATTATGAAAATTAAATAGGTCGGTGTTTGTTTAATAGAATGTCAACAGAGCTTTTGGTCAAAAATAAGTTTTTTTAACCTTTGTGCTATTTATCACAAATGGAGTATGAGGTTTCATCACTTAAATAGGAAATTCTTTCTAAACTCTTCTGCTTTATAGTTCTATCGTATGGGTGGAAGGAAAGCTTCCAATCTCCTCTCTGAAGATTCACTGCAGAAATGAGCTGACAACAGACAGCTTAACAGGAAAAGAAAAACCTAGAACAGGCATAAACATGGGAACCAGCTGAAAAATGAGACTGCTAGAAGGGCCGGATGGTTGATGCTTAAAGAGCACCCTCTTCTGAGGGGAGAGGGAGATAGATGGAGATGTAGGCCATTTAGAGGGGCAGCAAATGATTTTTAGGGGAAATGAAAGAGGCCAAGGAACAAACAATTGGCCTGAGACAAAGTTCCTCTGAGGTCATAGGGACGAGGTGACAAACTGCCGGAAGGTGAAGGGCAGAACTGCACTGCGTCTCATGATGCAGAGAAAGCCCCAGAGAATCTCTTAGAACTGCCCTCCAAGAGAATCGATGAAAAGTGTGTCTGGGCAGGGTAATTTTGAATGACATCATTCAAAGTGCACGTTCCCACTTGCAACCGGAGAGAGATCAGTATGTCAAAAGTCTGTACTTGGTAAGAATTTGGCTGCTAAGTTGTGCCATAATTTGTCTTTTGAGCCTTTTTTCCTTTGGGTAAGTTGAGCTCTACATTTTGTCTTGCCATTCATGACAGTAAAAATGTGGTTGTCTGGGGGCTGAACCTCCTTCTGAACAATGATCCAAGATAAAAGTACTAATACCACAATGCTTTTTTATATTCAAGGGAAGAGGAAGTATGTTTCAGTTTCACCACCTAGATAATTACACGTCATTTGGCACTGCCTTTCAAGATATGTAGAAAACAGAAAATATATGAGTTATGAAGATATCTAGGCACATTTAACATTCTCTATGCCACTTAGTCCTGAACAGAGAATTTTCGATATAAATTGGAGGAAGCTTTTTTTTTTTTTTTTTTTTTCTTTTCTCACCCCCGAGACGAGTCTCCCTCTGTTGCCCAGGCTGGAGTATAATGGTGTGATCTCGGCTCACTGCAACCTCCACCTCCTGGCTTCAAGCGATTCCCCTGCCTCAGCCTCTCAAGTAGCTGGGATTACAGGTGCCCACCACCATGCCCAGCTAATTTTTGTATTTTTAGTAGAGTCGGGGTTTTACCATGTTGGCCAGGCTAGTCTCAAAACCCGACCTCAAATGATCCACCCGCCTCAGCCTCCCAAAGTGCTGGGATTACAAGCGTGAGCCACCACGTGAGCCAGGGGAAGTTGTTAAATTTACCACTTTTTAACAATTCCATTTAGGAAAGTTCAGTTGAGCTGTTGGACTTGGACAACTTTGCACCTCTCATCTTTGTCCTTGTCATCTAGTCATCTATACCATTACCTCCTAAGCAGGGACATCATGGGTGCCATGAAGCATTCATGCGTGATGGCATTTCTTTGCTTGTCATTTCTTCATGTGTTTGACATTTCTCCTAGCTCCAAACTGGGCCAGCTACCTTTCCTATGAAATCTAGCAGTAGTTGTGGGATTGACGTGGTTGCTCTTTTCATCTTTTTAGATTACCCATTGCTTCTCTCAAAATCCTAGTACATGACTTTTTTTTTTTATCCTATGTGCAGAAATCAGGAAAAAACAAATTCTACAAAGAATTTGAAAGATACTATTTCAGGCCAGGTGTGGTGGCTCATGCCTGTAATCCCAGCACTTTGGGAGGCTGAGGCAGATGGATCACTTGAGGTCAGGAGTTCAAGACCAGATGGGCCAACATGGTGAAACCCCATCTCTACTGAAAAGACAAAAAGTAGGCAGGCATGGTAGCAGGCACCTGTAATCCCAGCTACTTGGGAGGCCAAGGCACAAGAATCGCTTGAATCTGGGAGGTGGAGGTTGCCGTGAGCCAAGGTAGCGCCACTGCACTTCAGCATGGTTGAGAGTGACACTCCATCTCAAGAAAAAAGTCATTTCAATGACTACCTCAGGAGATTCATAGGTATCTGACCCACATCTGAGATGGGATTTGCATTGCATTTTCGCTATGATGAGAACAAATATTTAATATCTTAGAAGATTAAAAGCATACTGTGATAATATGGAAATCTTGGTGGGAATTCAGTCATTAGTGAGAATGTTTTGCGTTAAGTTCAAACCAGCCTCAATGAAGCTGATGTGAGGGAAGGGAAAGTGAACTCTGAGTAGAGCAGGGACAGAAGGAAGATGCTCCAGTGCAGATCAGGAAGGAGCAGGGGGTGAAATGTTACAAATTCTAGAACTCAGAGAGCTGAAGGTAATTACTTCCTTTTCAAGTTGTGAAACATGTTAACCTGTGGTAAAATACTTATAAGATGATAGTAACCATCTAACCATGTTGAAGTGTACAGTTCAGTTGTGTGAAGTATATTCATGTCATTTTTTTTTTTTTTTTTTTTTGAGACGGAGTCTCACTCTGTCACCAGGCTGGAGTGCAGTGGTGGGATCTTGGCTCACTGCAACCTCTGCCTCCTGGGTTCAAGCAGTTCTCCTGCCTCAGCCTCCCGAGTAGCTGGGACTACAGGCGTGCATCACCATGCTCAGCTAATTTTTGTATTTTTAGTAGAGATGGAGTTTCACCATGTTGCCCAGGATGGTCTCCATCTCTTGACCTTGTGATTCACCCGCCTCGGCCTCCCAAAGTGCTGGGATTACAGGCGTGAGCTACCGCACCTGGCCTGTTTTTTTTTTTTTTTTTTGAGACAGAGTTTCAATTTTGTTGCCCAGGTTGGAGTGCAATGGCACAATCTCAGCTCACCACAACCTTTTCCTGCTGGGTTCACGTGATTCTCCTGCCTCAGCCTCCTGACTAGCTGGGATTACAGGCATGCACCACCATGCCTGGCTAATTTTGTATTTTTAGCAGAGACAGCATTTCTCCATGTTGGTGAGGCTGGTCTCAAACTCCCGACCTCAGGTGATCCGCCTGCCTCGGCCTCCCAAAGTGCTGGGATTACAGGAGTGAGCCACCGTGCCAGCCTCATGTCATTCTTGTGTGTGTGTGTGTGTGTGTGTGTGTGTGTGTGTGACAGAGTCTCATTCTGTCGCTCAGGCTGGAGTGCAGTGGTGTGATCTCGGCTCACTGCAACCTCCGCCTCCCAGCTTCAAACGGTTCTCTGCCTCAGCCTCCCGAGTAGCTCGGATTACAGGCGCCCGCTGCCATGCCCAGCTAATTTTTGTATTTTTAGTAGAGACGGGGTTTCACCATCTTGGCCAGGCTGGTCTTGAACTCCTGACCCCGTGATCCACCTGCCTTGGCCTCCCAAAGTACTGGGATTATACGCATGAGCCACCGTGCCCAGCCGTCATTCTTATATTATTATTTCCTAGGTGTATTTCCTGAAGACTATCTTCTGGTCTCGAAATGGACATGATGGATCCACGGATGTACAGCAGAGAGCCTGGAGGTCCAAACGACGTAGACAGGAAGGTATGGCTCTCTTGGAGTCCCCATAGTGTGGAAATGAGTTTGCCCTGGAAAGGGAAAGAACAGCTTCTTTTCCTCAGGTTTCTCACCTTCTCTTCTCCTCACTCTCACCAAGGGCTGAGGTCCATTTGTATGCACACAAAGAAAAGAGTTTCTTCCTTTCCAGGAAATAAAATTGGCCTGAAAGACGTCATTACTCCATGGAGACATGTGGAAAGAAAATTTAGAGCGAAAATCCATAAGAGGAAGGTGACAACGAAAATCAACCATCATGACAAAATCAATGGAAAGAGGAAGACCGCCAGAAAACAGTAAGATGTGCCTTGACACAAATACTGTTGTATGAACCATGTGCCAATCAAAGTAGACAACTGTAAAGTCCTTGAGAATATTTTCTACAATATTTGTGGCAAATTCAGTGGGTTCAAAATTGAGTTTGTCCTTTCTGCTTCATTAGTTTAAGCTGTATAATTCCTTTCCCTTCCTACATTCTTGTTTGTCATTTTTTCGGGGGAAGAGGAGTTGCTAGTACTGGCATTGGTTTTCCTTTCTCTGTCTTTTTTTTTTTTTTTTTTTCCTGAGATGGAGCTTTGCTGTTGTTGCCCAGGCTGTAGTGCAATGGCACAATCTCAGCTCACTGCCTTTTGGGTTCAAGCAATTCTCCTGCCTCAGCCTCCCAAGTAGCTGGGATTACAGGTGCCCACCACCACGCCCAGCTAATTTTTGTATTTTTACTAGAGATGGGGTTTCACCATGTTGTCCAGGCTGGTCTCGAACTTCTGACCTCAGGTAATCCACCTGCCTCAGCCTCCCAAAGTGCTGGGATTAGAGGCGTGAGCCACCACAGCCAGCCTTTTTTTTTTTTTTTTTTTAATTTTGAGATAGAGTCTCGCTCTGTCGCCCAGGCTGGAGTGCTATGGTGCAATCTTGGCTCACTGCAACCTCTGCTCCCAGTTTGAAGCAATTCTGCCTCAGCTTCCCGAGTAGCTTGGATTACAGGTGTGTGCCAGCACATTTGGCCAATTTTTTTTTTTTTTTTTTTTTTTTTTTGAGACAGAGTCTCACTCTGTCACCCAGGCTAGAGTGCAGTGGCATGATCTTGGCTCACTGCAACCTCCACCTCCCAGGTTCAAGCGATTGTTATCCCTCAGCCTCTTGAGTAGCTGGGACTACAGGCATATGCCACCATGCCCGGATAATTTTTGTATTTTTAGTAGAGGCGGGGTTTCACCATATTGGCCAAGCTGGTCTAGAACTCCTGACATCATGATCCGCACACCTCGGCCTCCCAATGTGCTGGGATTACAGGCGTGAGCCACCGTGCCCGGCCAGATTTTTGTATTTTTAGTAGAGACAGGGGTTCACCATGTTGGCCAGGCTAGTCTTGAACTCCTGACCTCAGGTGATCTGCCTACCTCAGCCTCCCAGTGTGAGCCACCGCACCCAGCCTGGATTGTTGAATTCAATCCTTGGGTCACCTCCAGATTCATTTTCACAGTCTTTCATGTTTTGGTCATATTACATTGTATTTTGCTGCCATATGACTGATCTTTTTCTGTTAAATGTGAGATAGTTGTTAAAAAATATTTAGCAATGAATTGAGGCCTAGTAGCATGTTATCTTGCTGCAGAAGAGATGGGAGTCTACTTCTGGGGGATGGTCAGGGGTCCTCCATACAGGCTGCAATTGAGGTCGTCAGTGCAGGCTCAGTCCCTACAAAGGCCAGGGTATTTTCTGTCCACCTTTATTCTGATGCATGACTCTTCTGGGTCTCAACCAGAGCCAGTGGACTTCAGTATGGGTCGCTTTCATTGGCAGACCCTCAATCCACTTGTTTTCCATCTAATCCCATGCATGTGTGCAAAAGCTGCTGTGCTTCTTTGCATCTCAGTAGTTCCTTCTGGAATTCAGCAATGAAACTCAGGGAAATGGGTTCCAAATGCGAGGCTGACTTTCGTCCTGGGTTTCCTTCTTCTCCATCTTCACCTCATGTCTGTTTACTGCCATGTTAGCAATTTGATGTATTCAATCATGAGTTTTATATTCTGTTTGGTGTCCCCCATTGTTCTCATCGGAGATCAGAAGCTTCAGATGCACTTATGACAACTCAAGAGTAGAATGCTTCCTTAGCTTCCCTCCAGAGTCAGGTTTTGTGTTTCTAGTTCCCAAGGGCACAGCAGGAGTAGTGATGTCCTCACTGGCTTCTCATTTGCATTAAACTGTGAGCTTCTTTAGCGTGGGGACAGGACCCTGCTCCCATTGCATTCTCAGCACCTCACCACACACTCCTTGTTGGAGGCCACTCCAGACAGCGTGTGCTGAAGGATGCCCTGTGGTCAGAAACAAGTTCATGAACTTTCTCTTTGAAGTGTTTTTGTCCCTGTTTCCTAGCGTTCTGGGAATTTTACACATCCTTCCTATAAAACCAAGTATCAGGTGAGATCCTTAGGATCAGGACCATGAATCAAGTGGTGTGAGGGCAACACAGCAAACTTACCCTTTTTAGGCCATTTCCTTTTTCTGCCCTCAATCTCTGTGAACTGAACCTTGTTAAAGTCAGTCAACACCAGGGTGGATGGTTTGCCATTGTCACCTATTTTCAGGACATAACACCCGACTTAGGAGCCATTCCGATCATTTCTAATTCAATAGATGCGCCCAGCATTCAGATTGCCTTTTCTCTCAACCAGGATCTTTAAAGTCGATGACAAGAGTTCCAGTCCTGAATCATGGCAAAGTGCAGTAGTGAACTGCGGGGTTAATGACACCATATTCTGGAACGATCTCTCTATGGCTGATGGTCTCAGTTCCGGCATCAGCCTCTGACTGAGAATCAGGTCTCACACAGGAGGAGTCAGATGAGGAGCAATCCTCTGCTTCCGATGGAGTTAGTTGTGATGAATTGGTGAGGTCTGGTTTTTCACACTGAACTAAAATGAGCTTTCGCTGTGTCAAGCACAAGACTGACCCCAGAGACACACATAGTGCACCTCATAGAAGCTTTTAATAGTCTTTATATTTACTAAAGAATAGGACTAACTATGGAAGTATGAAGATGAGCTGGAAATGACAGGTGACTTGCCAGCAGGCCAGAGTGTGACTTTTTTTTGTCCCTCAATGGGAGGTGTCCATTCTCCCTTTGGTTGTGAGAATCAGTTGGTTCATTTGTGGGAAGGTTGCAGGGGGGATCTTTGAATCACAGCCTTCAGATGCCAGAAGGGCAGAGGGAATCCCACACGGGCTGGTGGATCATGTGTGTGCATTTCTCTCCCTTCTAATCTGAGGAAACTAAGCATGAAAGAATGTGAGCATGCAGAAAAGGAGAGGCAGGTATCAGAGGCAGAGGAAAATGGGAAATTGGATATGAAAGAAATACACACCTACAAGTGAGTTCAGAAACTGAACCCCACCCTCTTGGGAAACGCCCATTGGAGTGTTGTTTTTAACCTTTGTACAGTGTTTAGACCCAGTAAATGCAGAAATAGAAACAAATGGTCAGAAGACATATCGAGAGAGAGAGAGAGAGAGAGAGAGAGAGAGAGTTCACAAAACAGAAAACAAAGTACCTTAATATTTACCAGTGACCAAAAGATGTGAAGCAGCAAAACGTCTCCTGACCCCATTGCCAGCTAGACTGTGTGGAAACTCGGTTCATACCAGCCATTCTAGGGGTGGGGTGAGTTGTTGTCATCCTTAGGAAAGTGTGTTGTTGTAGGATCAACCACATCCTTCAAAAGGACTATGCCTGTTTATAAGCCCAGCTGTTTCTGCCCTGTGAAACACGGTAAGGATATTAATACAAAGAGAATACAGCTTTATGATAAAAGATGCTCAATGAAGGATGAATTAGGGATATACTGAGAATGGGGAAGGAAACTATCATCTCAGAAGTCAGCAGGCAGTAAGCAAGAGGAGGAATCAATATAGCAACAGTTTGGATCAGACCGTACAGTTTTTTTGTTTTTGTTTTTGTTTTTCTGAGATGGAGTCTCGCTGTGTCACCCAGGCTGGAGTGCAATGACGTGATCTTGGCTCACTGCAACCTCCGCCTCCCAGGTTCAAGTGATTCCCCTGCCTCAGCCTCCCAAGTAGCTGGGATTACAGGTGCCTGCCACCACGCCCGGCTAATCTTTTGTATTTTTAGTAGAGACGGGGTTTCACCGTATTAGCCAGGATGGTCTCAATCTCCTGACCTCGTGATCCATCTGCCTCGCCCTCCCAGAGTGCTGGGACTACACGCATCAGCCACCGCGACCGGCTCAGACTGTACTCTTATAGCCATCTGAAATACGTTTTCTAGGTAGAGATAGATTGTGGAAGGGTACAGTTGTGAGGATAACAGAAACATGGCAGATTATTTAAAATCATCCTGAAAGTGGTGCTTTATCTGATGAAAGTGATTGTAATCCATAGGAAAATGTTTCAACGTGTGCAAGAGTTGCGGCGGCGGGCAGAGGACTACCACAAATGCAAAGTAAGGAGCTTCCTCCCCGCAGTTGCAGGATAGTTCAGTGCTGATGCAGATGATGCCACGGCTCTTAGACTCTCTCAACATTCAATTTCTCATGTGTTGGCTTTTTCAGATCCCCCCTTCTGCAAGAAAGCCTCTTTGCAACCGGGTAAGTTTGTTTGTTTTCCTTGCTTTTGAACATAGTCTGCCAGGTCAGGACATGGATACATTTTTCTCCCTACAGCTCTGTGCTCAAGCCCTGCAGAGGGAGATGGCAGAGAGAAAGGCTGCCTACAAGCATCACAGTCCCATCCCTGTTGGTAACCGTGTTGTGCAAAAACACCTTCATCCCCACCCAGTGGGGCCCCTGATCTAATATTCAAAGTGTCAGAGGTTCCATATTTGTAATAGCAAATGGGCCCTGACTGTAAATTAGTGAAGAGTGAATGTAACTTATTACCCACAGGGACAATTCCAAATGAAGGCCTTAAATGATGCTCAGCTAAGCTGGTTCTTGTGTGGCCTCTGTACCTTCAAAAGCTGCCGAGTCCTATGATTACACGTGATGGGACTTGTACACTTGAAGTGAAACACAGTTTTAAAACTTGCATTGTTTAGAATTCCCACCTCATTTTTCCATGGACAAAAGTATTCTTTATGTCCTAGTGCACTTACAATTTGGTATTACCTGGGAGTGAAAAGAAATATTACAGCCATGCCTAACTGACTTCTTGAGGTAAGATTGTTCTGTCAGAAAACCCTCTCCCAGTTCCCCTGCAGCTCTTCAGGAATCCACATCTCTCCAGAGCTCTTTGTTCTCATGGGTGGCACCTCCAGAGTGAAGAAGATCCTTTGTCAAGAAGGGAAACAGAGGGGAAATGAGAGGGTCCTGCAGGCAGAGCTGGAATCAACTTCCACTCTGCCTCTTGCAAGCTGTGTGACCCTGGGCACAATTTCTCCTTCCTCTGGAAACCTCTGTTTTCTTAGATTTGGAGCAGGGTGGTCACACTGACCTTGCAGAGTTCTGAGAATCAGAGACAGAACATAAAAGGCCTGGAAAACATTCTCCAAAAAGAAGCTGCAACATGTGTGGACAATGGGCTTTTCATGCCTCTCTTACTGTCTGTTGACCTGGTGCAAGAAACGTGCTCTGGTGATGGCTGTGAGGGAGGAATGAGGATAGACATAGACACTCCTGTGTCTCAAACATGCTTCTTTATTACTCTGTTATGACTCTGTCTTCCCTGGGGCAGGACCCCAGCCTGCCTACATTTGCAGACAGACACAGTGGCATGTGGAGACAACAGTGTGTCCCAATGACTTTTCTTTACCCCCCAGCTGTCAGCAGTACTCAGTGGAAGGGTGATATTATGACAGTGATACTGCTATTTTGAAACCTGGAGGATGGAAAGGTGCAAAAATCTATCACCAGCAACAGAAGGTGCAGACCGTGTTGGTGGCAGTAATTTTGTCCATCAAATGAATATGTGTGAAAACATTCCCTCCTTCGGCCCTACAGGTCAGAATGGCGGCAGCGGAGCATCGTCATTCTTCAGGATTGCCCTACTGGCCCTACCTCACAGCTGAAACTTTAAAAAACAGGATGGGCCGCCAGCCACCTCCTCCAACTCAACAACGTTCTATAACGGATAACTCCCTGAGCCTCAAGACACCTCCCGAATGTCTCCTTCGTCCCCTGCCACCCTCAGTGGATGATAATATCAAGGAGTGTCCTCTTGCTCCTCTTCCACCCTCAGTGGATGATAATCTGAACGAGTGTCTCCTTATCCCTCTTCCACCCTCTCCTCTTCCACCCTCAGTGGATGATAATCTGAAGGAGTGTCTCCTTGCTCCTCTTCCACCATCTCCTCTTCCACCCTCAGTGGATGATAATCTGAAGGAGTGTCTCCTTGCTCCTCTTCCACCCTCTCCTCTTCCACCCTCAGTGGATGATAATCTGAAGGAGTGTCTCCTTGCTCCTCTTCCACCCTCTCCTCTTCCACCCTCAGTGGATGATAATCTGAAGACTCCTCCCTTAGCTACTCAGGAGGCTGAGGCGGAAAAACCACCGAAACCCAAGAGGTGGAGGGTGGATGAGGTGGAACAATCACCAAAACCCAAGAGGCAGAGGGCGGATGAGGTGGAACAATCGCCCAAGCCCAAGAGGCAGAGGGAGGCCGAGACACAATTACCCAAACCCAAGAGGCGGAGGTTGAGTAAGCTGAGAACACGCCATTGCACTCAAGCCTGGGCAATAAGAATAAATCCGTGGGTCGAAAAAAAGAAAAAAATCAAAAAATAAAACAAAACCCACACTCCAAAAACAAACTAACAAAGAATAAATAAATAATATAAAAATAAAATAAATACTGCAGTCCTTATGTTATTGCTTTGTTTCAGTATCTGGTATGATTGCCTGAGGGACCTGAGGTTTTTAATTAATTGTGGGGTTTTTTTTTTTAATCTTTAGAAGTGGTTGGTTATGTAAAATATTATTATTATTATTATTTTTTTTTTTTTTTGAGACTGGGTTTTGCTCTGTCACCCAGGCAGGAGTACAGTGGCTCGATCACAACTCACTGCAGCCTCAACCTCCTGGGCTTCAAGCAATCCTCCTGCCTCAGCCTCCCAAGTAGCTGGGATCACAGATGTGTGCCACCACACCTGGCCAATGTTAAAAAATCCTTTAACTTTTTTGTAGAGATGCACTCCTGGACTCAAGCGATCCTCCTACTTGTCCCGACCACCAGCCTCTTTCTGATAAACATTTACACTGTTTATTATCTGATGCCATTTCTATCTTCTTCCTTGTCATCCAGACATCAAAGAATTAGGTTTCTTCAGGGTTTTCTTTTTCAAGTCCTCATTGTTAAAGATCACTCACATTAGGGCCAGACACCACGACTCATGCCTGTAATCCCAGCACTTTGGGAGGCCAAGGCGGGCAGAGTACTTGAGGTGGGGAGTTTGAGACCAGCCCGGGCAACTTGGTGAAACCCCACCTCTACTGAAAAACATACAAAAATTAGCTGGGCGTGATGGTGCATGCCTGTAGTCCCAGCCACTTGGGAGGCTGAGGCATGAGAATCGCTTGAACCCAGGAGGCAGAGGTTGTAGTGAGCCAAGATCACATCAGCACACTCTAGCCTGGGTGACAGAGCGAGACTCTGACTCAAAAAATAAATAAAATAAATATCACTTACATTAGATATACCCAAGGGGTGTTCTATAGAGAGTTGGAAGCAGTGGTTATTGCAACAGGGGCACGGAAGTCATCTGGCTATGCCAGGATGCCCAGGGGATACTCGGGGTGGGTGGCATAGTGGTGCTGGGGACTCACCGCACAGGACGCTCTGATCGACGCACTGCCAGGAGTAGCGCTCTGTCTTGGGGCTGCAGCCGGCCTCCTCAGCTCGAGTGTAACAACAGTCGTGGCCATGGCAGCACCTGCGGATGTCACATGGGCAGGACAGCAGGTGGGTGAAGCTCTCTCCTGGCCCTCCTCTCTTGCCAGGACCATGGGTGACTGAAGACCCCCAGGGAGGCACAGCATCCTCTTATCTAAGTTTTTTTTGTTTTTTTTTTAAGAGACAGGGTCTTTCTCTGTCGCCCAGGCTGGACTGCAGAGGCACAGTCATAGCTCACGGCAGCCTTGAACTCCTGGGCTCAAGCGATCCTCCTACTTCAGTGTCCCAAGTAGCTGAGACTACAGGCACACGCCAGCATGCCCGGCTGGTTTTTTAATTTGTATTTCCTTTGAGACAGCGTATCTCTCTGTTGCTCAGGCTGGAGTGCAATGGCTCAATCAGCTCACTTTAGCCTTGAACTCCTGGGCTCAAGTGATACTGCCACCTCAACCTCCCAAGTATGCTACTACAGGAACACAAACTCCTTTTTTAAATTTTTTGTGGATATGGGGGTCTCACTATGTTGCCTAGGCTGGTCTCGAACTCCCAGGCTCAAGCAGTCCTCCTACCTCAGCCTCCCCAAATGCTGGGATTACAGGTGGGAGCTACTGTATGCCTGGCCTTATCTAAGCTGTTTCCCTGAAAATCCCCGACTTGGGTAATGATTCCATTGGCCCCACCATGACCTGTCCTGCCTTCCTGGCTGTGCCCAAGCTTGGTCCCTGCCTGCCTGCCTGCCTGCCTCACTCTCTGGGTCTCGAGCTTCTGTGACACATGACTCCTCTCTCTTCCTGGAGTGATCCAAGCCCTGCCACTTCCTGACTTTGCCCACACTGTACCCTCTGCCTGGGGCAACTTCATGTCTGCCCATTGACCCTTAGGCCTCAGCCCAGGCACAAGCCCCTGCCTCCGGAGGTCATCCAGGCCTCACCAGGCTACACCCTCTCGTAAAATTGGATTCCCTCCCTTCAGGGCAGGTTTATAATGAAATCCTCCTCAGAGGCCAGGTGCGGTGACATCCATCTGTAATCCCAGCACTTTGGGAGGCTGAGGTGGGAGGATCACTTGAGGCCAGGGGGTCGAGACCAGCCTGGGCAACATAAGAGAGACTCTTGTCTCTATAACAAATTTAAAAATTAGCTCACCAGGCCAGGCTCAGTGGCTCATGCCTGTAATCCCAACACTTTGAGAGGCCGAGGCAGGTGGATCACAAGGTCAGGAGTTCGAGAGCAGCCTGACCAACATGGTGAAACCCTGTCTCTACTAAAAATACAAGATTAGCCAGGCATGGTGGCACGCACCTGTAATCCCAGCTACTCGGGAGGCTGAAGTAGGAGAATTGCTTGAACCCAGGAGGTGGAGGTTGCGGTGAGCCAAGATCATGCCATTGCAGTCCAGCCTGAGCGACAGAGCAAGACTCTGTCTCGAGACAATAAAAACACACAAAAAATTAACTCGCCATGATGGCACATGCCTATAGTCCTAGCTACTTGGGAGGCTGAGGTGGGAGGATTCCCTTCAGCCCAGTAGTTTGAGGCTGCAGTGAGCCACTATGATTGTGCCACTGCACTCTAACCTGGGCAAAAGCGAGACCCCAGGCTAGAGTGCATGATTTTGGGTCACTGCAACCTCCACCTCCCAGGTTCAAGTGATTCTCCTGCCTCAGCCTCTTGAGTAGCTGGGACTACAGGCATGTGCCACCACGCCTGGGTAATTTTTGTATTTTTAGTAGAGACAGGGTTTAGTAGAGACCATGGTGAAACCCCGTCTCTATTAAACAAATCTCTACTAACCCCATCTCTACAAAAAACAGCTGGGTGTGGTAGTGCACACCTGTAATTCCAGCTACTTGGGAGGCTGAGGCACGAGAATCATTTGCATCTTGGAGGCAGAGTTTGCAGTGAGCTGAGATCGCACCACTGCACTCCAGCCGGGATGACAGAGCAAGACCCTGTCTCAAAAAAAAAGAAAAAGGAACAAACAACAGCAACGACAACAAAAAAACCTCTGTGTCAATCACAGCCTTCAAGCTAGGGGAGAGGCGGCCGAATTCTGCCCTCTGCTAACTGACTATAGCTTTGTGGAAATGGGTGAGTGGCGTGCCCTTGTGAGCCTCAGGGCCCCATCTGTAAAATGGGCATAACTGTCATGCCCGTCTTTAAGAACAGCCTTGGGGGTAAATGAGTGGAAGTCATGGAAAGATCTCAGCCCACAACCTTGCACAGAACAGACGCTTCTCACACAGTAAGTAGCAGGAGTGCAGAGACTGCAGGCATGAATCCAGCCAGACTGCCTGGGTTCAAGTCCCAGCTCCCACGTCTTGGTAACTATGTGGCCTCAGACAAGTTACTTAATATTTCTTTTTTTTTTTTTTCAGACGGAGTTTTGCTCTCTCACCCAGGTTGGAGTGCAGTGGTGTGATCTCGGCTCATTGCAACCTCTGCCTCCCGGGTTCAAGCAATTCTCCTGCCTCAGCTTCCTGAGTAGCTGGAATTACAGGCACCTGCCACCACACACAGCTAATTTTTGTATTTTTAGTAGAGACGGGGTTTCACCATGTTGGCCAGGATGGTCTCGAACTCCTGACCTCGTGATCTGCCTGCCTCAGCCTCCCAAAGTACTGGGATTACAGGCGTGAGCCACCGCACCTGGACACGTTACTGAATATTTCTGTGCCTAGGTTTCTTCATGTGAAATGGGATTGTTGTGAGAACACAAAGGGATTCCCAGGGCAGTTCCTAGTGCATAGTCTGGCTGCCTTTGTATGTGTGTGTGTGTGTGTGTGTGTGTGCACGCACGCGTGTGTGTGTTTAATATAGAGACAGGGTCTCACTCTGTTGCCTAGGCTCGTTTGAAACTCCTGGGCTCCAGTGATCCTCCTGCCTCGACCCAAAGTGGTGGGATTACAGGCATGAGTCAACACACCTGGTCACTTTATATTATTATTATTTTTTTCTTTTGAGACAGGGTTTGGCACTGTTGTCCAGGTTGGAATACAGCGGTGCAATCTCAACTCACTGCAAACTCCGCCTCCCGGGTTCAAGCAATTCTCCTGCCTCAGTCTCCCGAGTAGCTGAGATTACAGACGCCTGCCACCACACACAGCTAATTTTTGCATTTTTAGTAGAGATGGGGTTTCACCATATTGGCCAGGCTGGTCTTGAACTCCTGACCTCAAGTGATTTGCCCGCCTCAGCCTCCCAAAGTGCTGGGATTACAGGAGTGAGCCACCGCTCCTGGCCAATTTTTTAAGGCAACGTTTTCAGCCCATGGCCAGGGTAAGGCGCAGCTAGTACCAAGATCTGGCTTCACTGGCCATGTTATCCAAGAGGCCTCTGCCTGCCTGCAAAGTAGTACTGCACACTGGGATCTCCCTGGACCAAACCCCAGCTTCAGTTTTGGGTACTTCCTCATAAGCCTTGACTACCCCAGAGTGTGAGGGATTTTGTAGCCTGGTCCCAGGCATGCACTCACCAGTCAATGGCATCGCGGGGCTGGCCATGGCCTCCCAAGCCACAAAAGGAACCATATTTCATATAGGCGATGGGAGTCTAGGGACCAACACAACCCACAATTCCTGCCAGTTCCAGGATCCCACGCCGGTGCACACATAATATCCTGGAGGCTGGGGGGTAAACAAAGGTGACAGGCTGCAGGTCAGGGCTTCCCAGACCCCTGGGAAGGGCATGAGCCTGAGAAGAGCGTAGGTGTTACAGCCTGGCTGTCTGGGTTTGAATCCTACTTCCTGGCTGTGTGACCTTGGACAAATTCCTAACCTCTCTGGGCCTTGGTTTCCTCATCTGTGAAATGGGGGATAAGCTGACTTCAACTCATATGAATGAAATGAGATATTGAGTATAAAGCCCCTGGTGCATGAAAAGGCTATTATAATCCAGCTGGGCTCAGTGGCTCACACCTGTAATCCCAAGATTTTGGGAGGCCCAGGCGGGCAGATCACCTGAGGTCAGCAGTTCAAGATCAGCCTGGCCAACATGGTGAAACCCCATCTGTAGTAAAAATACAAAAATTAGCCGAGCATAGTGGTGCACGCCTGTAATCCCAGCTACTAGGGAGGCTGAGGAAGGAGAGTCACTTGAACCTGAGAGGCGAAGATTGCAGTGAGCCAAGATTTTGCCACTGCATTCCAACCTGGGCGACAGAGCAAGAGTCTCAAAAAAAGAAAGAAAGAAAAAAGGCTAACTATTATAATCAAGGTCCTCAAGGTAGCCAAGGAGGGAAAAGAGTCGTGCATGAAATCTTTGTCCAGTTCCCTGTATTGGGCACTCGGCATCATATGAGCCTACAGGTGTCTGTCACCAAGGTGGGCTCCTCTGTGGCAGCTCCCAGGCCCTGGCACTGCCCTGTGCTCATGACTTTTCCTCCAGACTCAGGCTCAGGGCCTTTGGTATCTCCTCTTATTTTCACTGCCAGATAGGAAGGCCCCTTGGCCTGAGCCCAGCCATTTTTCTAGATCCTGGCACAGCTTGGACATGTAATGGTGCCCAATGCATGTGACTGGAACCCCTGCATTGGACATGCAGGAAACGAGGCCAGCCGGGAAAGGTAACCCCACATTCCCACAGCCAGCAGGAACTCAAGCAGAGGCTTCAACCCAGGCTTCTGACTTGCAAACCAGTGCTCCTTCCTCCTTACACAGTAACAACAGGGGAAGGTGGCCTTCTGGGTTGCCAGAGCCGAGTGGTACCAGCAATAGAGTGGAAACTCACACACAGGCTTGCCTGCTTCCTGGTTTAGGTTTAGGGTTTATACGGCTCCGGGAGGTTGATGCATTGTGTTTGATCATCCCTTTTTTTTTTTTTTTTTGAGACAGAGTCTCATTCCTGTTGCCCAGGCTGGAGCACAGTGGTGTAATCTTGCTCACAGCAACTTCTGCCTCCCAGGTTCAAGCAATTGTCCAGCCTCAGTCTCCCGAGTAGCTGGGATCACAGGCGTGCCCCACCACACCCAGCTGATTTTTGTATTTCTAGTAGAAACGGGGTTTCACCATCTAGGCTGGGCCGGTCTCAAACTCCTGACCTCATGTGATCCACCTGCTTTGGCCTCCCAAAGTGCTGGGATTATAGGTGTGAGCCACTGCGCTCATCCTGATCATCTTGTCTCTCTTTTTTTAAATAGAGACAGGGTCTCACTCTGTCACCCACACTGGAGTGCAGTGGCACAATCATAGCTCACTGCAGCCTCCAAATCCTGGGCTCAAGTGATCCTCCTGCCTCAGCCTCCAGAACCTGGGCTCAAGCGATCCTCCTGCCTCAGCCTCCAGACATACGGGCATGCACCACCATGCCCAGCTAATTTTTAAATTTTTAGTAGATCTGCGGTCTCACTATGTTGCCCAGGCTGGTCACAAACTCCTGGCCTCAAGTGATTCTCCTTCCTTGGCCTCCCAAGGCGCTGGGATTCCAGGCATGAGCCACCATGTCCAGTCTCATTTCTGTTTTATCTAGAACATGTTTTCATCACACTGACTTTTTTGAGAAGTCCAGGCCAATTTTAAATTCCATTTTGTCTTTTTATCAGTGGAAAAGTAGCATATTTATGTTGCACGACAAAGATGAATCAAATAGGAAGAAAATGTAAAACACATTTGGGGCCGGGCACAGTGGCTCATGCCTGTAATCCCAGCACTTTGGGAGGCCAAGGCGGGCGGATCACCTGAAGTCAGGAGTTCCAGACCAGCCTGACCAACACGGAGAAACCCTGTTTCTACTAAAAATATAAAATTAGCCACGCATGGTGGCTCATGCCTGTAATCCCAGCTACTTGGGAGGGTGAGGCAGGAGAATCGCTTGAACCCGGGAGGCAGAGGTTGCAGTGAGCCGAGCTCGTGCTATCACACTCCAGCCTGGGCAATAAGAGTGAAACTCCATATCAAAAAAAAAAACACACACACACAAAAATAAAATGGCATTTAGAGTTGAAAGCTTCACCTTCCTCTCTGGATGGTGAGTCCTCACTCTCCCAGCAGCCCACGCCTCTGCCTCAAACCTCCATGGCTCCCATGAGTCTGGATAAAGCTAAGGAGTCTCACTGCACCTCAAGTCCTGGGGGTAGTCAGCCCCTCTCACCCCTCCCTCATCCTCTCACCCAAGAGTCATTTACTGTCCCTCCAGTTATGCCCGGTCACGCAGACACTCTGCTGCTCAAATGCCCTCACCCCATCCTCAGCCTGCTCCCAGGCCACCTCCCTCCAGAATCCACTTTGCCTGCCAGGTGGCCATAGGGACCCTCGCCATACTGTCTGCTTGTGGTAGTGCCCTCCAGCCTGGGGGGTCTTCCAGAGCAGATATCTGGCCAAGCGCAGTGGCTCATGCCTGTAATCTCAGCACTTTCAGAGGCCAAGGCAGGTGGATCACCTGAGGTCAGGAGTTCGAGACCAGCCTTGCTAACATGGTGAAACCCCGTCTCTACTAAAAATACAAAAATTAGCCAGGTGTGGTGGTATTGCATGCCTGTAGTCCCAGCTACTCAGGAGGCTGAGGCAGGAGAATCTCTTGGACCCGGGAGGTGGAGGTTGCAGTGAGCCGAAATGGTGCCACTGCACTCCAGCCTGGGCAACAGTGAGACTCTGTCTTAAAAAAAAAAAAAAAGAAAAGAAAAAGAGCAGAGCTCTGATATAAGCTGCCCTGGCACACAGTGAGCTTCCAGAAATGGTCCCTTGACCTCTAAATCCGCCAAGACCCAGGGAACATGCCCTCTCTGAGCACTCTGACAATGATTTGCATTTCTCTAATGACCAGTGATGATGAGCTTTTCTTCACATGTTTGTTGGCCACATAAATGTCTTCTTTTGAGAAGTGTCTGTTCATATCCTCCGGCCACTTTTGGATGGGGTTGTTTTTTTCTTGTAAATATGTTTAAGTTCCTTGTGGATTCTGGATATTAGCCCGATGGATAGATTGCAAAACTTTTCTCCCATTCTGTAAGTTGCCTGTTCACTCTGATGATAGTTTGTTTTGCTGTGCAGAAGCTCTTTAGTTTAATTAGATCCCATTTGTCAATTTTGGCTTTTGTTGCCATTGCTTTTGGTGTTTCAGTCATGAAGCCTTTGCCCATGCCTATGTCCTGAATGGTATTGCCTAGGTTTTCTTCTTGGGTTTTTATGGTTTTAGGTCTAACATTTAAGACTTTAATCAATCTTGAGTTAATTTTTGTATCAGGTGTAAGGAAGGGGCCCAGTTTCAGTTTTCTGCATATGGCTAGCCAGTTTTCCCAACACCATTTTAAATAGGGAATCCTCTCCCATTCTTGTTTTTTATTACAACTTTTTACCTAAACATTCAATAGTTTTCACTAACTTTTTGGCAATGAGGCAGCTGAGTCTAAGTAGGTTAAATCACTTATCTGAGGTCACACGGCAGGACAGTGCTTGTTCTGCAAAGTTACGTGTGTTTCTTTTTGTGGACCATGAGAACATCTCCAACTGCCCTTTTTGACTTGGCCACCAGGGAACTCAGCGCCATGTTCTCAAATCCAGTTTAGTAACTGGCCTCCTGGCCTGTATATCTTTATTCTACCTTCCATCCTGCTCTGTTCTGCTTTTACCTCTTATTCTAGATTATCTTTCTTTAGTCCTAATTTTAAATTTATATCTATAATCTTGTTATATATATTTCTTGGCATCTACTATAAGTGGGTAGTGAACAAATAAACAAAATGTGATGAATTTTAGAGGACTAAGAAAGGCCTAAGTCACACCAAGCTTCATGCTGGATAATTTGTCATCCACCCAGACTGTGGTTCTGCACTCGCCAGTAACCAGTTTTGTTTTTTTTTTTTTTTTTTTTTTTTTTTTTTTTTTTTTTGCTTTTTGCCAACCATACATTTTGCTTTCATGGTATCGAAGTGGTTTAAGCTTATGGCTTCCAGCCTGCAGTGGCCATGAGGGGTCAGTCTCTCGTCAGGAGGGGTTGGCAGACTCTGTTCTCAGATAGGCAGCAAGGATGGAGGTGGGGCAGGAGCAATTTCACTACCTGCCTGGCGTCTGGGTCTTGCTTAGAGAAATAATTCCAGGCTCTGCTGCTTTCGACTCTGTCTCTCATGGTTCCACTGATTCCTGCAGAGATCTAGAGAGAAAATTTCCAGCTAGGAGTTTCTGGCTCGTTTGATTTTGAACATGTTTTGAGTATTCCACCCCTTACCCCCCCGCCCCCACTCACTACTCTATAGGTTTTTTTTTGTTTGTTTGTTTTTAAGAAAACAGTTTGAAAGCAAAAATAAATAAATAATTCAAAACAGAGGGGCCATTTTTATTTACTTTGGTTGTTTCAGGATAGGGAAGGGAGCTTACACTTTTTTTGAACTCTTATTCTATGCCAGCCGATGCACCACATTCTTAGCTTAAAAGCCTGCTTCTCTTTGATTTCAGAATAACTTGGAAATAAATTATCAGACCCTGCATGCTCTGATCCTGGCCGTGTGCTCTAACTAAATCTCCCCTTCCTTGCTTCCTCCAGCGAGTTGTTCTCCCTTCACCTCCCAGCACAAGCTTTGCACATGTTGCCATCTGTCCTACAAATGTCCGTCCCTTCCCAGTCTCCGTGTGACTCCCTCCTTCACACCCATGGTTCTCCACTGAAATGTCCTTTGAGCGCGTCTCAGATGCCTCAGTCTAAAGTAGATGATTCCGGGCTGGGTGCAGTGGCTCACGCCTGTAATCCCAGCACTTTGCGAGGCTGAGGCAGGCAGATCACCTGACATCAGGAGTTCAAGACCAGCCTGGCCAACATAGTAAAACCCCGTGTCTACTAAAAATACAAAAATAAGCCAGGCATGGTGGCGGGTGCCTGTAATCCCAGCTACTTGGGAGGCTGAGGCAGGAGAATCGCTTGAACCTGGGAGGCGGAGGTTGCAGTGAGCCGAGATCACGCCACTGCACTCCAGCCTGGGTGACAGAGCAAAAATCTGTCTCAAAATAAATAAATAAATAAATAAAGTAGATGATTCACAGAAACCTCTGTTCTTTTAGAGCACTCTTCAACACTTTTTATGCTTTTTATGTTTGATTTCTAATAAATATGTTTCTTTCACTATACCATAAGTATATTCCTTCTTCTAAGTTTCATTAAGGTAGAATCACGTATGTCTTATTTCCTGTTATATCCCTAAGTACCTAGCATGTAGTAGGCATTCAATAAAAATTGATTGAATGATTGAACACTCAATCCCATGATTTGAGTGTTTTTTTTGTTTTTGTTTGTTTGTTTTGAGACAAAGTCTTGCTCTATCACCCAGGCTGGAGTGCAGTGGTACTATCTTGGCTCACTGCAATCTCTGCATCCTGGGTTCAAGCGATTTTCTTGCCTCAGCCTCTCAAGAAGCTGAGACTAACTACAGGCCTGTGCCACCATGCCCAGTGATTTGTTTTGCGTGTGTGTGTATTTTTAGCAGAGATGGGGTTTCACTGTGTTGGCCATGCTGGTCTTAAACTCCTGACCTCAGGCCATCCACCCTCCTTGGCCTCTGAAAGTGTTGGGATTACAGGTGTGAGCCACCACGCCTGGCCTTTTGTAATTATTCTAACAGCTACTACTTATTAGGTGCTGACTGTATGCCAGCACTGTGCCAATTGATTTATTTATTTTCAGGGATTGGGTCTTGTTCTGTCACCATGGCTGGAGTTCAGTGGCACAATCATAGCTCGCTGAAGCTTCAAACTCCTGGGGTTAAGCAGTCCTCCTGCTTCAGCTTCCCAAGTAGCTGGGAATACAGAGATATACCATTACACTCAGCTAATTTTAAAAAATGGCTGATTTTTTTTTAGAGATGGAAAAAAAAAAAACCAAAAAACGGCTACTACTTATTAGGTGCTGACTGTATGCCAGGCACTGTGCTGATTTTTTTTTTTAATGTTTTTTATTTTTTTAGAGTTGGGGTCTAGTTCTGTCACCATGGCTGGAGTTCAGTGGCATGATCATAGCTCACTACAGCTTTGAACTCCTGGGCTTAAGCAATCTTCCTGTCTCAGCTTCCCAAGTAGCTGGGATTACAGGCATGGGCTATCACACCCAGCTAATTAAAAAGACATTTTATTGTATAGATAGGGGTCTGGCTATGTTGCCCAGGTTAGTCTCAAACTCCTGGCTTCAAGCGATTCTCCTGCCTCCACCTCCCAATGTGCTGGTGTTACAGGAGTGAGTCATGGCACCTGGCCCTGTGTTGATGTTTTACATACAGCATCTCATTTAATCCCCACCAGGATCCTGTGGGGATGGATTGGATTATCCCCCACTCCTTGGAAGAGCTTAAGGATACCCAACCAGTTGGTGATTGAACTGGGATTTGAACTCAGGCATTCTAATGGCAAAGCTGTGCCCCTTCCACTCTACCATCGTGTTCCTCTCCAGGGGAGGTGTCCCTGCAGTGCTGTGACTTTGTCGTCGAACATGTGCTGAGGTACGTGAATCCTCTGGAAAAGAAGGGCAAAGGAACAGGCTTTCCAGGCAGGAAGCCCCTGCAGGCGAGGGAGGAAGGCTGCAAGGGACATGGTAGGAGGTATCTTGCTCCCCATAGCTGGGCTGGGAGGATGAGATGGCTGAGAGCCAGGAGCTGGGCTGGGGTTAGGCTCATATCAGCCTGCAGAGGGCTTTGGGGAACCCAGGCTTTGGGGCCAGACAAACATAGCTTCTCACCCGCCTGATCATTTCCTCTCTGTTGTATCCTATGTTTCTGGGTCTCAGTTTCCTTATCTATGAAATGGGGATACCATGACCTGTTCTGCCTGCTTCATAGAGTGCTAAGGAGCAGATGACATAAGCTGTTCTTATTTCTATTACTTATTTTCATTATTGCTATTCTCAAGCAGGCAGACTGTAATTTTTTACCTCTTTCTTTTTTTTCACCCTTGAGTTGTTTGGAAGTTATTTTTAAAAGTCTTTGAAGTGTCCTTTTCTGTATTTGGCAAAAGCAAAATGGAAATTGATAGCATTGTCACCATCGGCATCCCCTCACTCCGGCCGCCTGGCTGGGGGACAGCTCTGGGAAAATGTGGAGATGTCTGTTGTGGGCGGCAGGTTTGTTATTGCGTGAACTTTTCTGGTGAGACCTGACCAGCTCCCTTTTAAGGCAATTGCTCGTGTTCTTGTTCCTC
Organism: Pan paniscus; assembly: GCF_029289425.2. Lineage (NCBI taxonomy): Eukaryota > Metazoa > Chordata > Mammalia > Primates > Hominidae > Pan > Pan paniscus. The sequence continues at coordinate 35,796,891 of NC_073267.2, read as the reverse complement.
CTCTTTTCTTTTCCTGCCAATATCAGGTCCTTTGTGCCATCTCCAGGCTCAGAAATCCGTACAGCCAGAGTCGGTCCCCAGTTTGGCCACTTCCAGCTGAAAAGCTTTCCCATGCCTTCCCTTTAACTTAGAATAGCATCCAAATCCTTCATTGTGACCAAGGCCCTGTGCAGTCTGCTCCTGTCACTTTCCTCTCCATTACTCAGCTCCAAAAGTGTCACCTCCCTTGACTCCTCCAATGCCCCGCATGGTTTCCAGCCCCAGGGTCCTTGTGGGGTCTTTGCCAGGAATCCTGCTCCCCATTTTTTTGTTATGGGTAGCTCTTTCTCATCTTTGACATCTCTGCTCCAGAGTCAACTTCACACATGGCTCTTCCCTAACCCACACTAAAAAATAAGCCTCCTTAAAGAAAAAAAAGAGGCAGGACGTGGTGGCTCATGCCTGTAATTCCAGTGCTTTGGGAGACTGAGGTAGGAGGATCACTTGAGACCAGAAGTTTGAGATCAGCCTGGGCAACACATTGAGACCCCATCTCTACAAAAAAAAAAAAATAGCGAGGCGTGGTGCTGTATACCCGTAGTTCTAGCTACTCTGGTGGCTGAGGCAAGAGGATTGCTTGAGCCCAGGAGTTCGAGGCTGCAGTGAGCCGTGATTGCACCACTGAACACCAGACGCAGTGTCATGTACTTGTAGTCCCGGCTGCTTGGGAGGCTGAGGTGGGACCATCTCTTAAGCCTGGGAGTTTGAGGCTGCAGTGAGCCCTGATCATCCTTGTGAATAGCCATTGCACTGCAGCCTGAGTTACACAGATACGTCTCTTAAAAAATAAATGAAAAGAAAAGCCTTTTAAATTCAGTGTCTTCGCATAGTTAGTCCAACGTTAAGGAGTGTTACCAGATACAAACAGGATGCCCAGTTACATTTTTTTTTTTTTTTTTTTTTTTGAGACAGAGTCTCACTCTATCCCCCAGGCTGGAGTGCAGTGGCGTGATCTTGGCTCACTGCAACTTCTGCCTCCCGGGTTCAAGTGATTTCCCTGCCTCAGCCTTCCAAGTAGCTGGGAATATAAGCACGTGCCACTGCACCCAAATTTGAACCTTAGATAAACATTGAATAATTTTCCAGTATTACATCAGATACATAACTTGTATTTTAAAAATCATTCCTTATTTCACTGGATTGAAAATTGAATTGGGTGTCGTATATTTTTACTTGTTAAGTCTGGCAACCCTACCCTCTAGAGACAGGTGTTGAATGAATGAGTGTGAAGTCCTTAGCTTAGGGCCTGGAGCTCAGTAGGTGCTAAGTAAATGTCAGCTGTCAGCATCTTCCTCCTCCTCCTCTTCCTCCTCTAGTTGCTTCTCGGAGCTAAGGTCTCCCTGCTCCTTTTTTCCTCTATGGAAATGGATGAGAAAAGGTTTTCTAACAAGGGGCCATCACCTGGATTTTTAGAATAGCATAAAATATTCTCTGCTGCAGCTTCGGAATCCGATTGTGCTGGTGTTTGGCAGGAAAATGCAGTGAGTTATCACAGAGCGTTCCCTCCAGCACTGGGTCATGCAAATATTTATTGCGAGCATTAAATAATAAATGGAGCAGCCTGCCCAGTGGTAAATCTGTCATGTTTGGTTTCAGCCAGGAGTTGTGATGGCTCTGGAATCGCTGCCCGTTTCACCGCATCCACCTGCCCTCTAGAGGAGCAAGGCCAACAGCCGAGTTCTCTGGGGTGGCATCAGTGGGCTGGTGTGGAAGCCAGAGGGGCGGTGGGGGGAGTCAGCCAGGCACGGAAACTGGCAGGTAAGGCAGCCCTGTGGCCCAGGAACCCGAGCCGCAGCCACGCTGAGCAGGCCTGGACCTTTGAGTCCTGCTACCACCACAGTTCTGAGGGGACACGGCCTCATTGTCCACATCTGGATTTATCTTTCCGTATTTCCCTCCTTGCTCTTGTCAGCTTCATTCTGGCTGACTGGCTGGAGCTGGCAAGCTTCTGAAAGTGGAGTCAACCTTCCGACCCTTTTTCTAGGCTGAGTGGTGGGGGAGGAATGAGACCGTGTGTTGGACTCAAACTCGATGCAATAATGTTTCCCAGCCCCTGTGGTGTGCTGGGGCTCCTAGCACACATCCTCTTGTTTAACCTCAGCATTGCAACCTGAAACACAGACACGTGGGTTCTTGAGCCAGATGCCTCTGAGTTGGAATCCTATCTCTGCACTTAACAAGCGGTATGACCTTGAGTGAGCCACAGTTTTTCAGAGCCCCTGTTTCCTGTCTGTAAGGTGGGGGAGATGGTGGCACTCACCTTATGGGGCTGTTATGTATTAGTCCATTGAGGTGTCTTAGCCTGTTTTGCGTTGCCATAAAGGAATACTTGAGGGTGGGTAATTTATAAGAAAAGAGGTTTGTTTAGCTCACGGTTCTGCAGACTGTACAAGAAGCATGATGCCAGCATCTGCTTCTGGTGAGACCTCAGGAAGCTTTTCTTCACTGTGGAGGGTGAAAGGGGAGCAGGTGTGTCACATGGTGAGAAGAGGGGTGAGAGAGAGACAGGAAGGGTGCCAAACACTTTTTTAACAATCAGACCTCGCCGTGAACTAAAAGAGTGAGAACTCACTCATTACTCAGGGAGGGCACCAAGCTATTCATGAGGGATCTGCTCCCACCACCCAAATACCTCTCGCCAAGCCCCGCCTCCAACATTGGGGATCACATTTCAACATGAGGTTTGGAGGGGACACACATCCAAACTATCTTATGAGGTAGTAGGATAATGTAGGTGAAGACTTGCACAGTGCCCGGGACCTGGGGACAAATGCTAGCTCTGATGGTTAATAATGGTCCAGAGAAGAAAATAACTGCTCAGATGCACAGACATGACTGCACTAGTCAACCATGCAGGTATAAGTCCCCATCCTAGATTATGGGGTGCATAGAGCTCTAGCCCACCATTATCGAGTTGTAGAACTAAGGCTCCAATCTGGGGCTTTATGGATCCCTAAATCATGCCCTTTCACCTTCCCCATATCTGCTTTATTCCTCATAGGGTGGCAGGGAGGGTGGAGCTCATGCCTGGCCTTAATCATCATGGCCTAAGTTTGGTAGTGTCCAAACAGTGGTGAGGGGTGAAGTGGTAGGGTTGCCACGTAGGTTGTGTTTGGCTTCAAATCACTGAGAACCCAACTGGAAGTGGTGTAGATGCTAATGGAAGTTATTGTTTCTCTGCAGGGGGCCACGTGGTTAATTGATTCAGTGGCTCCATTGTGGAATGGTGGGCCTTGTTTCCTTCCACTTTTCCACTATTCCATTCTTAGCAGCTGGCTCTTGCCCTCAGCCACACCCCATCATGGTCTCCAGATAATATGGACAAGAGAGAAGAGAGCCTTCTTCCACTTGTTCCCCGCTTGTTTTTGAGACAGGGTCTCGCTCTGTCACCCAGACTGGAGTGTAGTGGTGCAATCATAGCTCGCTGCAGCCTTGAACTTCTAGGCTCAAGTGATCCTCCTTCAGTTTCCTGAGTAGCTGGGACTATAGGTGCATGCTACCATACCCAGCTAACTTTAGAGTTTTTTCTAGAGATGAGGTCTCCCTCTGTTGCCCAGGCTGGTCTCGAACTCTGGGCCTCAAGTGATCCTCTTGCCTCAACCTCCCAAAGCACTAGGGTTACAGATGTGAGCCACCACGCCCAGCCCATCTGTCCCTTTTTATGATCATTTTCTCATTTTCTCAGAAGCTGCCAGCTGACTTCTCCTTCATCTCATTGGTCAGAAATGTATCACGTGCCCTTTTCTAAGCCAGTTGCTGGCAAGGGGAATGGAATTACCAAGGTTGCCTTAGACCAGTGGTTCTTAAAGTGAGATCCCCAGTCCAGCAGCATCTGCCATGTCCAGGCAATTTTAAGAACTGCAAATTCTCAGACCCCGGCTCAGACCTACTAAATCAGAAACTCTGGGGTGGGATCTATGTTTTTATTTATTTATTTACTAGAATCGGGGTCTCTGTTGCCCAGGCAGGAGTACAGTGACACTATCATAGCGCATTGCAGCCTCCAACTCCTGGGCTCGAGCGATCCTCCTGCCTCAGCCTCCCATGTAGCCAGGACTACAGGTGTGCACCCCCACACCCAGCTATTTTTTTCATTTTTTGTAGAGACAGGGTCTTGCTATGTTGTCCAGTCTGGTCTCAAACTCTTGGCTTAAACAATGCTCTGGTCTCAAACTCTCGGCCTCCCAAAGTGTTAGAATTACAGGCGTGAGCCACTGCGCCCGGCCCATAGTGTATGTTTAAACGTGCCCTCCGGGGGTTTCTGATGGACACTGAGTTTGAGAACCTCTGGCTTCCTAAGATCTTTTCCTCTGAAGAGCCAGAGAATAAATATTTCAGGCTTGTGGCCACACAGTTTCTGTAGCAACCACTCTGTTCTGCTGTTGCAGTGTGAAAGCAGCTATAGATGATAATAAATAAGTGAATGGGTTTATTTATGGAGACTGAGATTTGAATTTCTTCTAATTTTTATGTGTTAGGAGATATTATTACACTTTTGATCTTTTCTAACTACTTAAAAATGTAAAAGCCATTTCCAGCTCCTGAGCCGTACAAAAGCAGGTGGTGGGCCGGGTTTAGGCAATGGTTTGCCAGCCCTCCATCAGACTGCTCAAGATTCATCCCCTGAAACTGGGGAGAGCCTAATAGTCTTAAAACACAGAGAGCCCCAGATTCTTTAGAAAATTGGAATTTGGGCTGGGTGTGGTGGCTCACATCTGTAATCCCAGCACTTTGGGAGGCTGAGGTGGGAGGATGGCTTGAGCCCAGGAATTTGAGGCCAGCCTGGGCAACATAATGAGACCCCATCTTTACAAAAAATAAAAATAGTAGTCGGACGTGGTGGCATGTACCTGTAGTCCCAGCTACTCAGGAGGCTGAGGCAGGAGGATCTCTTGAGCCCAGGAGTTTGAGGCTGCAGTGAGCTATGATCACGCCACTGATTGCAGCCTGGGTGACAGAGCAAGACACTGTCTCTGTCTAAAAAAAAAAAAAATGAAATTTGGGCCAGGCGCAGTGGCTCATGTCTCTAATCCCAGCACTTTGGGAGGCCAAAGTGGGTGGATCACCTGAAGTCAGGAGTTCAAGACCAGCCTGGCCAACATGGCGAAATCCCATCTCTACTAAAAATACAAAAATTAGCCGACGTGCTGGTGGGTGCCTATAATCCCAGCTGCTCGGGAGGCTGAGGCAGGAGAATGGCTTGAACCCGGGAGGCAGAGGTTGCAGTGAGCCGAGATCGTGCCACTGCACTCCAGCCTGGGCAACAGAGCGAGACTCTGTCTCAAAAATAATTTTTTAAAAAAAGGAATTTGATGTATAAGGAAGAAGGGTCAAATTGCTGCTGTTTGTTCACCTGCAGCACTTACCATGATAGGCCTGTGTCCAGGTCAGCTAAGAGTCAACTTCCTTAATGTCTCACTTTTAAAGTCTTGATTTAGTTTTATTCTTTGGGTAGATTTTTTTTCCCATAAGTTATTGGGGTACAAGTGGTATTTGGTTACATGAGTAAGTTCTTTAGTGGTGATTTGTGAGATATTGGTGCAGCCATCATCTGAGCACTATACACTGCCCCATATTTGTAGCCTTTTATCCCTCGACCCCCTTCCACTCTTCCCCCCAAGTCCCCAAAGTCCATTGTATCATTCTTATGACTTAGGCAGATTGTTCATCTTCCCACTGAAAGGCAGTCTTCATTGTCCTGAAAAGCCTGGTTATAAGCTGTTCTCTTACCCGAAACACCAGCTCAAATTCCCAGGTGGCATCAGAGCATAGGAAGGTAACAGGACTGGTTTCAAGCTTCCTGCACGTGATTTGTGACTCTTTAAGAACAAAAATTCTAAATGCCATTTGTAGATGGAGCAACAGAATATCAAAAAGGTTAGAGGTGTGATGTCTAGAGCTACCTCTTAGCTTCCCAATTCTGTAATTTTATGCCACTTCCCTGGGTAACACGCTCCCTGGAAGGCCAGCAATCTTAGGGCCTGGCCAAGGGCCTCCCTCTTTCCTTAGTAAAAGTTAATAATAATAATACTGATAAAGGGCCGTGCGTGGTGGCTTACGCCTGTAATTCCAGCACTTTGGGAGGCCGAGGCGGGAAGATCACCTGAGGTCAGGAGTTCGAGACCAGCCTGGCCAACATGGGGAAACCCCATCTCTACTAAAAATGCAAAAATTAGCTGGGCGTGGTGGCACGTGCCTGTACTCCCAGCTACTCGAGAGGCTGAGGCAGGAGAATTGCTTGAACCTGGGAGGTGGAGGTTGCAGTGAGCCAAGATTGCACCACTGCACTCCAGCCTGAGTGACAGAGCGAGACCCTGTTTCAAAAAAAAAAAAAACAAAAAGGGCTGGGCGTGGTGGCTCACGCCTGTAATCCCAGCACTTTGGGAGGCCGAGGCGGGCGGATCACAAGGTCAGGAGTTTGAGACCAGCCTGGCCAATATGGTGAAACCCTGTCTCTACTAAAAATACAAAAATTATCCGGGCGTGGTGGCAGGCGCCTGTACTCCCAGCTACTTGGGAGGCTGAGGCAGGAGAATTGCTTGAACCTGGGAGGCGGAGGTTGCAGTGAGCCGAGAGTGCACCACTGTACTCCAGCCTGGGTGACAGAGTGAGACTCCGTCAAAAAAAAAAAAAAAATACTGATAATGACAGTGCTAACAGCAATAATGGATAGCTAACAAGTGTGGAGTGCTTATCCATCTTCTAGTCCCCACCTTCTTTTAGCCCAGGAGTTCGAGGCTGCAGTGAGCTATGATTGTGGCACTGTACTCTAGCCTGGGCAACAGAGCAAGGTCCTGTCTCTAAAAAAATAAAAGCATAAAAATAAAATAACCAAACTTTTTATTAACCTTCTACCCCCAGAGGGCCCCCTCCCTCAAATAGCTCATTAACTAGACCTGGTTTGCATGCCCACCCCCTCTAGGGACTGAGCCCAACTTCTGAGATAGGGACCCTTGAAAGAACTGGGGTTCTGTTAGCAAGAAGAATTAAGACAAGAGGATGACTTTTGGTGTTGACAGTGTCTGCCCCTGTTGTTTGTTTGTTTGTTTGTTTGTTTGAGATGGTGTCTCGCTCTGTCACCCAGGCTGGAGTGCAATGGCAGGATCTCAGCTCACCCCAACCTCTGCCTCCCAGGTTCAAGCAATTGTCCTGCCTCAGCCTCCTGAGTAGCTGGGACTACAGGCATGCACCACCACACCCAGCTAATTTTGTATATTTAGTAGAGATGGGGTTTCTCCATGTTGGTCAGGCTGGTCTTGAACTCCTGACCTCAGGTGATCTGCCCACCTCAGCATCCCAAAGTGCTGAGATTACAGCCATGCCTAGCCTTCTTTTTTTCTTTTTTTGAGACAGAGTCTCACTCTGTCGCCCAGGCTGGAGTGCAGTGGCGCATTCTTGGCTCACTGCAACCTCCACCTCCCGGGTTCAAGTGATTCTCCCACCTCAGCCTCCTGAGTAGCTAGGATTATAGGTGTGCACCACAATACCTGGCTAATTTTTTGTATTTTAGTAGAGATGAGGTTTCACCATGTTGCCCAGGCTGGTCTCAAACTCCTGAGCTCAGGCAATCTGCCCACCTCGGCCTCCCAAGGTGTTAGGATTACAGGTGTGAGACACCACACCCAGCCTTGGGTATGTTTTTATTAGCAGTGTGAGAAATGAGTAATACACGGATGGATCCAGGTAGAATCTGTGCCTGCAGTGGATTTGCATCACACCTGAGGAACCCTAAGTTTAGGAATCTTGGTCTTTTCAACCTTTACCCTGGATGGATGGAGACATTGTCATTATAATCCTTTCTTTTTCCTTTTCTTCTTCTTCTTTTTTTTTTTTTTTTTTTTTTTTTTTGTTTTTTTGAGGTAGAGTCTTGCTCTGTCACACCCATGTTGGAGTGCAGTGGAATGATCTTAGCTCATTGCAACCCCTGCCTCTTGGGTTCAAGCAATTCTCCCACCTGTCTCCCAAGTAGCTGGGATTACAGGCGCCCACCACCACACCCAGCTAATTTTTTAAGTGTTTGTAGTAGAGATGGCAGTTTCACCATATTGGCCAGGCTGGTCTCGAACTCCCAACCTCAGGTCATCTGCCTGCCTCAGCCTCACAAATTGGTGGGATTACAGGCATGAGCCACTGTGCCTGGTCCGGAGATATTATCGTTATAATCCTAATCAGCAAATAAATCTGTCTTCTACTATGTTAGCCCTATCTTCCAATGCTATTAGCTATACAAACATCCTTATAAAGACGGTCTAGAACAAAAGCTGACACAAGATGTGCAGAAATGTAAGAGACACATGGGGAATTGTTGCACAGCATAGAGAATCTTTCCTAAGGAAACTACATCTGAAACACACACAGAAAATGTATTCTTAAAGCAACAATAGTTCAGCATTAGGGGAAGAGGTTAAACAGACTGTTGTTGGGATATTCTTCTGTTTCTAAACATGTTTCTGAAGATCTTGGAATGGGAAGTGTAAACGTTCAACTTAAAATGTAAACTGGAACAAAAAGCTGCAAAAATTGAATATATGTTTTTATTAACTATGTAGAAACATCTAGGAAAACTTGGAAGGGAGACTTGCTAAAATGTTCATAGTCTTTCTCTGGGCAATGAGTCTAGGATCAACTGTTTTTCTTCATTTGGAATTTTTTTTTCCAGTTTTTCTATAATGAACATGTATTACTTTTATAATAGAAAATAACAAGATAAATTATTTCTGAAAGCAGTGCCCAGCATCCAGAATTTGGCAAAAACAGGAGAAGAAAGCATAAAATAAGCAGGGAAAAAGGTTTTCAGTTAAATTAGATGTCCAATTAAGAGATTAGCTTGGCTGCAAAATATCTTTTTGACAGACAATTAGTTCTGGGCAAGTCAAATGTTTCAACAGTGCGTTCTTCTGGGGCAATTAAAATAATTCATACTTGATGTGCGGAAATGTGATAATTGGGAAAGTTCCCCAAATGGCAGTTGAAACTGGGCTGGTTGTGTTTGGAGAAGTTAAGTCATGCCCTTGACAAGCCATCTATCTGAGTCTACTGAAGAGGGGTTGGGCTGGGGGATTTTAAGATGGAATTTTCCACTGGGCGTAGGAAGTGATGTTGGGAATGGAATAGAAGGGTCAACAGTGACAACATTAACAGCATTTATTGTAATATAAATACAGTTGGCCCTTGAACAACATGGATTTGAACCGCATGGGTCCACTTATACATGGATTTTTTTCTGTTTTTGCCACCTCTGAGATGGCGAAACCAATTCCTCCTCTTCCTCCTCTTCCTCAGTCTCCTCAATGTGAAGACAATGAGGATGAAGACGTTTATGATGATCCACTTCCACTTAATGAATAATAAATACATTTTCCCTTCCTTATGATTTTCTTAATCATATATTGTTTTCTCTAGCTTATTTTATTGTAAGAATACAGTGTATAATCATATAAAATACAACATATGTGTATATTGTTTGTGTTATTGGTAAGACTTCTGGTCAACAATAGGCTATTAGTAGCTATGTTTTGGGGGAGTCAAAAGTTATAGGTGGATTTCCAACTGTGAGGGGGTTGGCATCACAATCATTCATGGGTCAACCATTGTGTCAATAACAATCATACCACACATATTTTGAGTGCCACATGTTGCACTAAGCACTTATGTATCTATTAATTTCTACAACTATCCCGTGCAATAGATATGATTGGAGTTTCCTTCCGTCTTACTGATAAGGAAACTGAGGGCCAGAGAGGTCAATTGAGTTGTCCAAGGTCACACAGCCAGTTAGTAATGGAGCTGGAATCTGAATCCATGCAATCTGACCCTTGTTCAATGCTCCTAGACTTATGTGCTGGATTTTTTTTTTTTTGAAATAACAATGTTTTATACCTCTATCTTTACTTTCCTAGATAAGGGCATCTGATTTCCCTCCATGGCAAGCAAGTTATGTTGTATTTGCTACATTTGAGAGGGAAAAAAGCTGAAGTTCAGAACAGATTAGAAATTTCCCAAGGCCACACAGTGAAAGAATAAGAAAGTTTCCTTTTTTAAATGGCGGAGCTTTTATATCAATGCTGTTTGTAAATTTTAGTTGGCAATGTCTGTTATATTCCATGAAACTGAATGAGAGGTGAGGTGGTATATTAGCCAAAACTCTCTCAGCTACATCTTGCTATTGTTCCATGCAACTTCAAAGCCCACAGATAGACTGGACTTCAAGTATGGCTGGATCCAGATGCTTAAATGATATGCTTTGAAATCTGTCTGATCTCTACTTCTCAGCTCTCTTTTCATCCATGTTGGCTTCATTATCAGGCCCTTTTCTTATGCCATCAGCAGCTGCTGACTTACCTCCTACCAGCTTAGTAATCCCAGGGGAAAATGAACTTACCTTTGCCAAAAGCACTGGCATAAGAAGCTGACTCTCATTGCATTGTAAGAGTCAGGTGCCCATCTCTGAATGAATTATTGTGGCTAAGGAAGTAGAAGAGGGTGATTAGTCAGTCCTGATCATGTGCTCAGCCCTAGCTTTAGAAGATGGTCCTATCCGAACTCCATGAATGAACAGTGAAGGAAGGACCATTGTTCAAAAGTAAGTGGAAATGCTGTTTCCAGGAAAGCAGAATGGGAAGAGGAAGCAGGGGGAGGGGGGAAGGGATTCAAGGGGTGGGAGCTGGAATGGAATTAGCCCTAAATAGTTGGAGTTTGGAGGGTGTAAGTAAGTGTGAGCTGAATGCCAAAAGCAGAGTTTGCAAGATGGTGTGTCAGCCCAGTTCTGAGAAACAAACTCCCATACAGGATTGCACATATGTGATTTTTATTAAGGGAAATGCCCTTGAGAGAAAGCAAAGAAGGTGCCACATAAAGCTGGGAGAACCTGAGACAGTAATGCAAGTCTGACTCTGAGTAAAAGAGAGAGGAGAAAAAAGTTAGGGTGCAAACACCATAGGGAAGTCCCTAAGCCAAAGCCAGGGACAGGGGAATCCTGTGTCTCCCGGGGAGGGGTCTGCTTTAGTGTCCCTGCCATGCTCAGTCATTAGCCAGGAGCACCTCATGGAAGGAAGCATATGGATTCCCCAGCGCAGCAGCTGGGGCCCTGGTTAATTATACTCCCAGTAGAGAGAGGTCGATGAGGCCCATTCTCAGGGCCAGCACGTGGTGAGCCATGCAGCACTGGCCTGGCAGAACATTTGTCTGGGTTCATACAGTATTTACATTAAAAAAAATCAGGGCTGGGTGCTGTGGCTCACACCTGTAACCCCAGCATTCTGGGAGGCCAAGGCAGGCAGATCACTTGCGATTAGGAGCTGGAGACCAGTGTGGCCAACAAGGGGGAAACCTCATCTCTACTAAAAATACAAAAATTAGCTGGGTATGGTGGTGCACCCCTGTAATCCCAGCTACTTAGGAGGCTGAGGCAGGAGAATTTCTTGAATGTGGGAGGAGGAGGCTGCAGTGAGCTGAGATCATGCCACTGCACTCCAGCCTGGGCAACAGAGTGAGACTCTTGTCTCAAAAAAAAAAAAAAAAAAAAATCAGTTGCCAGCATTCAACAAACTGTGTATTTTACATCTTTAAAAACCCCTGGATTTCCTGCTTCTCTTTAAAAAATAGTGGCAGTCTGGCAACACTGGGAGTCCATTCCACAAATCTTGCAAAATTGAGTCCTCGCTGCCTCCTTAGATAGGGTGTGTGCTCTCTAGTTTGCCACAGTCTCCACCAGACCCAGTTGCCCTAATCTGTACTCTTCACTCATTTGTGTTACTTGTCTGCCCATGTGTGCATTTAAGTTTGCAACCCTTGCCTTAAATTCATCTGAGAAACAAACTATGGCAGTCAGGTTCAGCCATAGAATCTAATGGGAAGGAGCAAAGCTGGAGATTGAGCGACTAAGCTAGAGGTTGATAAAGCAGGAATGGAGCAGGTAGCTGGAGTCTGAGCAGACAGACTTCAGGGCTTGTCTGCCTTCCTAAGAGCTCCTTTGCTGGCTGGGTGAAGTCACTGAGAACCTAAGCAGAGGGTGTCAGTTCTAGCCTTCCTGGAGAAATCTTAGTTGAGATGGATGTTTAGAGCTGGTGGACACTGCCTTTGTGTCCAGCCAGTCTAGGAGTCACAGCAATATTTGGACACTGGTTGAAAGTTGTTTCATCCCATCCCACTTGCTCAGCAATTTGGACAAGTGTGGGTTTAGGTTATTTTAATTGGTTAATACCCTTTTGTTTAGGTGCTCTCCTTTCCTCTTCCACATGGTTCAGTAAGGCTGCCAATTCTAGAGCTCTTTCTTCTCCTATGAAAGTCATGGATGCCTTAGGCTGGGTTTTCCCAGAGGCAGATCCTGTAATGAGGATTTCCATGTAATGGTTTATTTGTAGGGTGACTCTGGGAAGCACCAGTAGGAGAATGGGAGTGTATTAGTCAGGGTTCTTTAGAGAAGTAGAACCAATAGAATAGCACACACACACACACACACACATATGCATATACATATATACACACACACACACACACACACACACACATGTAAGCATATGGGGAATCCATATGCTTCCTTCCATGAGGTGCTCCTGGCTAATGACTGAGCATGGTAGGGACACTAAAGCAGACCCCTCCCCAGGAGACACAGGATTCCCCTGTCCCCAGCTTTGGCTTAGAGACTTCCCTATGGTCTTTATATGTATATGTATATATATATGTGTATATATATATACACATATATATATACACACACACACATACATATATATACACACACACACCCACACACATATATGTGTGTATGTGTGTATATATACATACACATACATATATGTATCTATATGCACTTATATATATATATGTGTGTGTGTGTGTGTGTATGCAATTATGGAGGCTGACAAGTCCTAAGATCTGCAGGATGAGTCAGTAAGCTGGAGACCCAGGAGACCCAATGGTGTAGTTCCAGTCTGAAAACCAGTAGGCTTGAGATTCAGAAAGAGCCGTGTTTCAGTTTGAGTCTAAAGGCAGGAAAATTTTGACGTTTCAGTTTGAAGGCCCTCAGGCAGGGGGAGATCTCTCTGACTCAGGCAAGGGTTGGCCTTTTGTTCTATTTAGACCTTCAACTGATTGGATGAGGACCACACACATCTGGAGTGCAACCTGCTTTCCTCAGTCTACCCATTTAAATGTTAATCTCGTCTGAAAACACCTTCACGGGAACACCCAGAATAATGTTTTACCAATTATCTGGGCACTCAGCGTCCCAGTCAGGTTGACACATAAAATTAACCATCACAGGGCAAAATGAGACAAGGAAATCTAAACCAGAATAGAGCAAGGTAATGAGTAAGTTACTTCTATGGGCAGCCGGGGCTTGGTCCTTTTGGTGGGCTTTGGTTGATGGCATGGAACACACCTCAAAGTGTCCCACCTGAGTGTTGAGAAAACTGAGATATTTATCTTTCATCACTCATCTGACATTGACCAAGGGATGCTCTCAGGGACTTTGACACCCTTGAACTTCTGGCCTGTCTCGCTGAGGCCGAGAAAAGGCCTTCAGGTGGGGAGTTGCAGGTGCTTGCAGAGGGATGCCTTCAGCTTGTATGGGATGGGGAGGGTCCAAGGGACATGGGTGGCCATTGCCAGTGTCTGCTATGGTTGGTAAGTGGCACATATCTGGTCAAACATCAGGCTCTATCCACCCAGCAGTGTTGGACCTTGGAGTGGCACAGGCATCCGAATCTTCCCTGGGGATTAATTTATTGTGGTTCTTGAACAGAGAGGATATATATCTGGAGGTGCCAGCCTCTACTTGCCCTCCCACATGGAGAGAGATGGAGAATAAGGCTGAGCAAAGACAAACAGTGAAGAGAAATGGAGAGAGAGAGAGAGAGAGAGAGAGAGAGAGAGAGTATACATGTACTTTGAGGCAGTGAGTCCTGTTTCTAGTCCCTGGGGCTCTGGTTCTTTTCTCTTCCTGTCTTAGTCTGTTTTTGCTGCTGTAACAAAATAGCCAAGACTAGATAACTTATAAAGGACAGAAACTTATTTCTCACCGTTCTGGAGGCTGAGGAGTCCAGGATCAAGGCACAGGCACATTTTGTGTCTGGTAAGGGGCTCTGTTCCTTGCTTCTAAGGTGGTGCCTTGTGTCCTCTGGAGGGCATGAATGCTGTATCCTCATATATGGAAGGTGGAAGGGCAAAAGGGCCTAAGTTAGTTCCCTCTACCCCTTTATAAGGCATGAATTCATTCCTTAAGGGCCAAGCCCTCCTGACTGAATCACTTCCTAAAAAGCCCCACCTCTTAATACCACTGCAATGAGGATTAAGTTTCAACATGAATTTTGGAGGAGACACATTCAAACCTTAGCATTCCCTTTCCGTAAATGACCTCAGCTGGATAAACCAGTATATTCGTTTCTTGATTAATTTAGCTAGAGTTAGATTTCTGGGCATGCAACCAAAAGCTCTTACTAACAGTTATTGTGGTGGGATGGGGATGGGGGGAAGGGAGATTGGGATTGAGAGAGAGATTGCCCTGGGCCTAAGAGCTTTCTCTCCTTATTACATCCCAGTGCCTGAGATTTAAGTTGCTAGAAGGAAGATGAGTTTATGGTGGAAATTTGTAACCGACCATTAACTAGAATGGCACAGCTAAGCCCCTGTGCCTGACCAATTGTTAGGACTTAAAGAAATAGCAATAAAGAAAGAGCTTTTAGTTTCGGAGCTTAATTAGCCATTCTTTTCCTTCCTGACTTTTAGTTTTATGACTCTAGCTTCCAGGATAGAATTTTATTGTAGTCAAATACAAATTAAACCCAAACAAGGACTCTCCCGTGTTTCTGTTTCTTCAATTTAAATTTATTCTTTGTAGGGTGACACTAAGTACCACAGTATATGTCACAGGTAAGAACAGTAAATTTTTAAAAAAGAGAGACAGGGCAAGCATTTATCATTGTGATCTCTTCTCTAAACATAATGGGAACTTAGGTTAATTAAAAAAAAGTTAATGCCGTTGTTTTTTGCCTTAAGAAGGGTAGGGGTTTTATCTGAAGTGCTCTGAGAATTGGCACTGTAAAATCTGCAATGATGAGAAATAACAGTAGCTACCATTTGTTGAAAATCTATTAGTAGTATGCTAGGTCCTTAACCTTCAGTATCTCTAATTACCCCAAGACACTTGAAGGATGGGTGGCCTAAAGTTTCCATGTGTGCAAAATGATAGCTCTGAGAAGACTTAACCAATGTTTCAAAGATTAAAAAATAAAAAGGAATTGGAGCCAGTTTGCATTAAGACCTTTTGAACTCCAAAAAATCTATCTATGTGCTTCTGACTTGAAAAGGGTATGTTTTGCATGCTGGATATGGGTTTGGTGGAGGTGCTGGTGTATACACTGTATGTTTCAATGCTAGACATCGTGCTGGGTACTGCACTTAGTAGGCACCTGATCGCGTTTCTGTTCAGCAAATTCAGAATATGTGAGCGACTGAAACTTCATTAGGTTGAAGGGGAATTTATCTTTTCACTACGTCTGAGCAAAGGGTTTATTCAGTAAGGTATATTTATATTATATTATATTATATTATATTATATTATATTATATTAATTTGTGCCCCGTGGAAATTATATTTGTTTCTCTACAGATAACAAAGATTCTTATTTCTCTCTTAAAATTCAAAATAAAGAGTCTTACTGACATCTACCATAAATCCTCTGCTGTAACCAGGTAGAGTATAAATAACTCCATAAAAAGAGAGTAATGCTGTCTTGCGTTTGCACAGCACTTTACAGTTTAGAAAGTATTTGCTTGCCATGTCCCTTTTGATCCTCCTGATAGGCTTGCGGGGTAGGAAGGAGAGGTACTGTCATTTCCATCTTCCTGGTGGGAAACAAACATCTGGAGAAGTTGGGTGACTTGCCCCAAGGTGACACAATAGTGAAGGGTTCAAACCAGGAGTTAGTTTGGGTGTCAGAATGGGTCAGAGTGGGTTTGTCTTAGTTAGTTTGGGCTGTGTATTAGTCTCTTCTTGCATTGTTATAAAGAAATACCTGAGACTGGGTAATTTATAAAGAAAAGAGGTTTTGCAGGCTGTACAGGAAGCATAGCTGGGGAAGCCTCAGGAAACTTACAATCATGGCAGAAGGTGAAAGGGAAGCTGGCATGTCCTACATGGCTGGAGTAGGAGGAAGAGAGCAAAGGGGAAAGTGCTACACACTTTTAAACAACCAGATCTTGTGAGAACTCACTCACTGTCATGAGAACAGCAAGGGGGAAGTCTGTCCCCATGATCCAATCCCCTTCCCCCAGGCCCCTCCTCCAACACTGGGGATTACGATTCGACACGAGATTTGGGTCGGGACACAAATCCGAACCATATCAGGCTGCAATAACAAAATAGTATAAATTGGATGGCTTAAGCAACAGAAATCTATTTCTCACAGTTTTGGAGGCTGAGAAGTGCCACAATCTGGCTGATGTAGCTCCCAGCGGACCCTCCTCCTGGCTTGCAGAAAGCTGCTTTCTCTCTGCATTCTCACATGAGGGAGGAAGTGGGGGGTGGGGGGAGCGGAGGGAGAGAGGGAGAGAGAGAGGGAGGGAGGGAAGAGGAGAGACAGAGCAAGAGAGCAAGCCCTCTGGTGTCTTTTCTTGTAAGGATGCTAATTCCATCACGAAGACCTCATCCTCATGATCTCATCTAAACTAATAGTCTTCCAAAAAAGCCCCCCTCCTAATACCATCATAATGGAAGTTAAGGCTTCAACATATCAATTTTGAGGGGACACAGTTCAGTCCATTGGACTTAGAGTTCACACTTTCTGGACAAGATTTTGGAATGTTGTAAAGCTTTCTTCAGAAAAACAACTGATTTATTTTCCCCCAAGCATTTATAGCCCACTTTAGCAGCACTCAACTGCATGCCTCTGATCTATATGCTAATTTTGGATCCGCCTTATCTCTTAAGTAATCCAAGAGTTTGTGTGTGTGTGGATGCTCCTTGATTTGAAATCCTTATGTGCTTAGAACTAATGGGGTTGTAAAACACACTCCAGAATGTACCCTTCTCTAATTCAGCCTGATTTTCTCACATCACTCCACGTTAGCAGGGCTCCCATGCCCCGTTTTTGATCACGATTGATTGTCCAGCTCCAAAGCATCATCTGAACGACTTATGGTCTTTCTCCCGAGTGTTGGAGCCCAGGGTAGGCAGATGGGAGAGGGTAGGGGATTTGAACCGGGGAAAGACATTTAAATCTCCTCCTGTTCATCTTAGCTTAGGAAGTTACCTGCTGTCTGAAGGGTGTATCCCTATTTTATTATTTATTTATTTTTACAAAACCAAGGGAAACCAGCAATGAAACGCAAGAGGAGCTCCTCTGCCTCTGATTCCAGTAGCTGTGCTCTCAGTTTGGAGCAGCCAACCCAGAAATTGGTGGCCAGTGGCTAGGGTCAGGATGAGCAGAGTGAACGCGAGTTCTATGTCTGATTATAAAAATTGTACTTGCTCCTTATGGAGAATTTGAAATCTAGGGAAATTATAAAAATGTAAAGTGTTATCAGTCCTTTGTCAGCCATTGGGCTGGTTGGTCAGAAGTCATCATTGTTATAGACCCTCATTGCTTAATGAAAATTAATTTGTCAAATGATTTCCTTGATGATGCTAATATTTATTGAAAGGTTACCCTAGGCTGAGTTCTGGCTAACAGCTGTATATATGTATACTTTTATTTTCCAAGTGAAGAAACAGGCTCAGAGAGGGTAAGAACTTACTCACAGTCACACAGCAACTGAGTGGGGCGGCTAGAATTTGGGTTCAGATAGTCAGATATTAGAGTTCAGGTTTTTCATCCCTTCAACATCTACACATTTTTCAAGAAATAACAAGATTCACTTTTGGTTTGAAGGGGAGTGCATGGGAGAGAAAGAAAAGTACCAAATGGGAAAAAGAGAGAGCAAGGAAACCAAACTCCATTTGTGGTCATGAGCTACATTAAAAAAAAAAAAAAAAAAAAAAAGCCAGGCCAGGGACAATGGCTGGATTATGCCTGTAATCCTGCCACTTTGGGAGGCCAAGGCAGGAGGATCACTTGAGGTCAGAAGTTTGAGACCAGCCTGGGCAATATAGCGAGACCCCATCTCTACAATTCTTTTCTTTTTTTTCTTTCTTTGAATTAGCAAGGCGTGCTGGTGTGCACCTGTAGCCACAGCTACTGGGGAGGCTGAAGCAGGAGGATCGCTTGAGCCCAGGAGTTCAAGGCTGCAGTGAGCTATGATCCCACCACTGCACTCCAGCCTGAGCAACAGAGTGAGACTCTCTCTGAAAAAACAACAACAACAAAAACAAAGCAAAGCTGGTGGTTTCACATGAGTGTTGCTCCTTCTGGAACGGCATCACTGGAGTGGGTGCCATATTTTGATGCTGCTGCTGCCAATGATGAGAACATGGGCAACCTCTTTTGCCTGTAATTTTTTTTTTTTTTGAGACAGTCTTGCTCTGTCGCCCAGGCTGGAGTGCAGTAGTGCATTCTCAACTCACTGCAACCTCCGCCTCCTGGGTTCAAGCGATTCTCCTGCCTCAGCCTCCCGAGTAGCTGGGATTACAGCCGCCTGCCTCCACACCCAGCTAATTTTTGTATTTTTAGTAGAGATGGGATTTTGCCATGTTGGCGAGGCTGGTCTCGAACTCCTGACCTCGTGATCCGCCCGCCTCGGCCTTCCAAAGTGCTGGGATTACAGGCGTGAGCCACCATGCCCGGCCAAGAGAGACTTTTCTACACTTTTTAATTATGTTATTTTAAAACAGAAAACTATATTTCCTATTTCTTAGTGTTAGAAAGAAAGAGAAATCCGTAAGAACAATCAGCAGCCTGGAGCATAGTTTGAGACTCCCACTAACAGAGCCAAGAGTCTCAAACTAGGCCAACAGGTACCCTTGGGGAACCCTGCTGTATCCCTGGGACATAAAAAACTACAGTACAAACATCATCATCTTCCTGGAGGATGAATAAACTTTAGTAGAGTAATAGTAATTTAAAACACATGTGGCACAAAATAGAACGCAGAGTTCACAAATATCTAAGGTAAAATAAGACTTCAAAGAAAATTTCACCCTTGCAGAGGTTATTTTGGGCTACACTCCACGGAGTATGAATTCATTCTCTTTTCCTCTCAGGGATAGTTTGTTAAGAGTTTGAAAACCACTGCTCTGGGCAAACTGCCCTCCGGAGTCACACACAAAAAATCAATCTCGTTACTAAAGATAAATTTTATTTCAATAAAAATTGTAATGAGCTTGATCACCTACCCTTTTCACCTGACTTGGCTACAAATGACTGCCAACTGTTTAAAAAAAAAAATCCAACCGACACTCAGAGCTAATATGCTATTACTTTTAAAGATTACAGACAGGCCAGGTGCGGTGGCTCACGCCTGTAATCCCAGCACTCTGGGAGGCCAAGTTCCTATTTCTTAGTGTTAGAAAGAAAGAGAGAGAAATCCCTCAGAACAATCAGCAGCCTGGAGCATAGTTTGAGACTCCCACTAACAGAGCCAAGAGTCTCAAACTAGGCCAACAGGTACCCTTGGGGAACCCTGCTGAGGCTGAGGCAGGAGAATTCCTGGAACCCGGGAGGCGGAGGTTGCAGTGAGCTGAGATCGCGCCATTGCACTTCAGCCTGGGCAACGAGAGCGAGACTCGGTCTCAAAAAAATAAAAAAATAAAAAAGCCTCTCTTGTGTCCTTGTCCCCAGCCTTCCAGCTCTCCTCTGAGGGAACCAGTTTTCAAGATGGCCCGCAACAATCCCTGCCTGCTGCCATTCACACCCTTGTTTAGTCCCCTCCCACGCTGGAAAGATCCATGTTGGGGCTTGTGTGTGACCAATGCCGCAGAAGTGATGTTATGTCACTTCCGCGATTACGTCATGAAAGACTGCAGCTTCCATTGTTGGCTCTTTCTCTTTCTTTCTTGGATCAATCGCTTTGGAGGAAGCCAGCTGCCATGTTTTGAGGACACTAAGGCACTTTACGGAGAGGCCTACGTGGTGAGGAATTGAGGTTTCTGTCTAAGAGCCAGTAAGGAATAGAGACAACCACACAGTGAGCCTGGAAGCCTAGTCTTCAGCCCCAGAAACGCTCAGATGACTGCAGTCCTGGCTGACATCTTACCTGCAGCCTCATGGGAGACCCTAAGCCAGAGCACTTAGCTGAGTTGGCTTGTGGATTCCAAATCCAGACAATTAGATGATAAATGCTTGTTGTTTTATATTTAGTTTTAGTTTTTGTGACTACATCGTAGGTGTATATATTTATGGGTTACGTGAGATATTATAGGCATGCAATGTGTAATTATCACATCAGGCTAAATGGGGTATCCATCATCTCAAGCGTTTTCCTTTGTGTTACAATCTAATTATTCTCTTTTAGTTCTTCTAAAATGTACGATTAAATTGTTTTTGATTATAGTCACCCCACTGTGCTAGCAAATAGTAGGTCTTATTCATTCTTTTTTTTATTTGAGATGGAGTCTTGCTCTGTCACCCAGGCTGGAGTGCAGTGGTGCGACCTTGGCTCACTGCAACCTCTGCCTCCCAGGTTCCAGGAATTCTCCTGCCTCAGCCTCCTGGGTAGCTGGGACTACAGGCGCCTGTCACCACGCCCGGCTAACTTTTGTATTTTTTAGTAGAGATGGGGTTTCACCATATTGACCAGGCTGGTCTCGAAGTCCTGACCTCGTGATCCACCCACCTTGGCCTCCCAAAGTGTTGGGATTACAGGAGTAAGCCACCGCGCCCGGCCTTATTCATTCTTTCTAACTATTTTGTTGTACTATCATGGCTCACTGCAGCCTCATTTTGACCTCCTGGGCTCAATTGATCCTCCCACCCCAGCCTCCTGAGTAGCTGGGACTGTATGCACATGCCACCATACCTAGATAATTTTTAAAGATTCTTTTATAGAGATGGGGTCTTCTTATGTTGCCCAGGCTTGTCTCAAACTCCTGGGCTCAAGTGATCCTCTCGCCTCTGCTTCCCAAAGTGCTGGGATAACAGGCGTGAGCCACTGCACCCAGTCAATGGCGTATATTAAAAGGAATGATGATCTAAATACTGATGACTAACATTTATTGAGTGTTTTTCCATGTCAGGCATTATATCAAGCACTTTACATGCATATCTCATCAGTAAAACATTTGCATTTTTGTTTCTTATCACTAGTAAATCCTTCTCCTCCCAGAAGCATTTAAAAATCCACAAACCATGGTTAACTTCCTGTGAAATGGCTTAGTGGGCAAAAATTCAGAATAAGGGGAGTGTGAGTCCATGTCTCCTGCCCAGAGATGAAGAAGTTTCTCTTTTCTGTGCATGAAGAAGACAATGGGATATGGATGACACTAAACCTTTGAAAGTTCCTGCTAACCTCCAGGTGGAAGGAAAGGGCCCACGGTGATCAATAAATGTGTTTGCTATTTTTTGGGTGAAAGGAAGAGAGCCTGCCCCTCTGTTGGGGTAGGTTATCCACGCTGTCTGCCTGGGGTCCAGATTCCTGGCATTGATATGACTTCTTGGCTCTCTTAAGCCCTGAATCTGCTTCAAATTCAGAAAGCCCCAAGACTTCTGGGCTCTATAATTACTCTGGGCTTTGGAGAATGGTTTCTCTTATGAGCAAAACAATGGTGGAAACTTGTAGCAATGAAGGAAACACACAAGCATGTAGAGGAACATTGCTGTTTGCTGATGATGCTGGTGGCTGCTTGGGTGAGATAAACTCTCCAAAGAGCATTGGCCCTTTTGTGGCTGCAGGATCTGGGTGAAAGAGATTCTTGTAGTCTATCCTATCACTAGACACTATCTGTCTTAGTCCATTTTGTGCTGCTATAACAGAATACCACAGACCAGGTAATTTACAATGAATAGAAATTTACTTGGCTCACAGTTCTGGAGGCTGGGAAGTCCGAGGTTGAGAGCTTACATCTGGTGAAGGCCTTCTTGCTGCATCATGGTGTGACCCAAGGCATCACATGGGTGAGAGAGAGGGTGAGAGAGAGCACCTACTCCTGTGAAAACCAACCCGCTCCCATGATAAAGGCATTAATCCATTCAGAAAGATGATGTCCCCATGATCCAAACACCTCTTGAAGGCCTCACCTCTCAACATGGTTGCATCAGGGATTAAGTTTCCAGCACTTGAACTTTGGGGAACACATGCAAACCATAGCAATATCTGTGCCGGATATTTTGTATTTGCTCCTTTACATCCACTGTCCACCCCCATTTCCTGCTTTGTACCCCAGGAGGCTGACTTCTATGGACTACATCACATGGGGTCTCCCATCCTCTTTTGGCTGCTTGGGTTTGGCCAATGGGGTGGGGATCATAGAATACTAGAAGGTGGGAGGAGAGAGGGATTCAGATATTTATTTCTGTGGCTCCTTCCTGTTGGGTTGCCATAGGTTGGAAGCTCCTGCCAGGCAGCTGTCTTTCCCTGAAGACTGTGGCTACTCTCCTTGGGTTCCATAACTATTTCCCCTCCAGGTCTAGGGGTAGAAATGGCTCCTCACTGCTGCTAGTTAGGGCTACTGCAACCTTCCTTTTTGTTTTTGTTTTTTTTTAATCCCACTTATACAGCTATATATAGCCCTTTGCTAAACTCTTTTTAGTTACCCCATTTGAGTTTACTATGTATTTCCTGCCACAACCTTGATTGATACAGCAGCCCAGAGAAGGGAAGCAATTAACTTTCTCACTCCTTTATTCATTCATCCAACCTCCCATCAACACTTACTCTATGCCAGGACTTGTGCTGAGGCTTTTAAGAATGAGACATGATTTCTTGTCTATGTCCCTGAGTTCTCAGTTGTTCACCCCAGAAACTGACTCTTACCAAAGAAAGAGAACACGCCGAAGGCATTGCTGAAGGCCCAGCCTTGGAAAACACCCCATACAAGGTAACTCCAGATAGCTTTATAGTGGCAACTCCTCCAAGGGCATGCGTTAGGGATAGGCTGGTCTGGGGACCCCTGCTCTCCCTGCAGAGAATTCATGGAAACCCAATAGGGCCTGTGTTCTTGCATCATGAGTCAAGGTGCCAAGAGAGATCACCTGATTGGCTGATCCAGAGTCACACGGTTGGGGGAGGGTATACAAAGTGGAGGGCTCACCACAGCGGTCAGAGATAAGGCTGCTCCTTGCAGCTCTGTTTTTTGCAATTCCTCCTGGACCCTCCCCAGTTCGGCCACCACCCTTGAGGCTAGCAAGGGTGAATTGTGTCAGAAGCATTCCATGCAAGGAAATAACAACTTGAAATCCAAATATATTCATTAGTAAGTAATGGAAACCTGAAATTGCTTAAACAAGATGGGACATTATTCTCTCACATTAAAAGGAATTTGGGGGTAGGTGAGTCTAGGGTTGGTTTATTCAGTAGTTCAGTTGTATCATCAAAGACCTGGGCTCTTGCCATCTTTCTGCTCTGACTTACAGAGCAACGGCTTAATTCCAGTCTTTTCCTCTAATGATCACAAAATGGGTGCCACAGCGCCATACATCACATCCTAACACAATAACGTTCAATGTCCAAAGGTCAGAGGAGAAAATGTGTCTTCCTTGTGTCCATTGTTGACAGCAAGGAGGAAATTTCCATCAACTCTCATTGGTCACAATGGGTCATATGCCTATTTGTAAGCAATCACTAGACAGGGGGTCAGTATTACTATGATTAGTTTAGGTCAGTCAAGATTCACTCCTTGAGGCTCAGAAGGGCAACTTCTCCTAAAGCATGTGACTGTTCAATACTTTAAAAATTATGGTTCTCTTAGCAAAGGAGAAGAGAGGCTCTTTTTTTGACAAGCAATCGTAGCATCTATCAAAGCATAAGAAAAGCTTGTGAGTGATGAGGTTGGAGACTGAGAAGGTTCCAGAACATGACATTCTGGTGAAGTAGGCAGGACCCAGGAATCTCAAAAGTGACCCAATGTCACAGAGTCTGTTGGTGGCAGAGGAATTGAGGCATCTAGAGGCATCTAGGCAGAGTGATTGAGGCATCTCACTTTCTACTCAGAAAAGGAGGCATTTGCTCCACAAAAGCCTCCTGCTAATTCCAGGGACCTTTCGCTGTAGAGACAACTTTATGGCATCAGTGACAACTTTGGCCTCATTGTCCTGACAGAGCCTAGAATGGTGCTATCTTTGGGCTTCATATCTGTGAGGCACTCAGAAATGTATGAAGCATTTCCAAGTCCATGGTCTCATTTGCTCTCCACTTTGCAGTGGGGAAACTGAGGTTCAGACACGTGAAGAGACCCGATCAAGATCACATAGCTGGAGAGCAGGAAACACTGAGCTCAACCCCAGATATTTTAACCAAAGGTCTTAGTTCTCTGCCTTCCTGCCTTCTAGATAACTCCATACCGTCTGCAGGGTAGATCCTCAATCATGATGTATGAAAAGCATGAATGAATGCAAAAAAAAAAAAAGGTTTAAAAAAGCTGTGCAAGCTGGGCACAGTGGCTCACACCTGTAATCTCAGCAATTTGGGAGGCCAAGGTGGGAGAATGTCTTGAGGCCAGGAGTTTGAGACTAGCCTGGGCAACATAGTGAGACTCCTTTTCTATAAAAAATTTAAAAATTAGCTGGGTATGGTGGTGTGCATCTGTAGTCCCAGCTACTTGGAAGGCCTAGGTGGGAGGATCACTTGAGCCCAGGAGTTCAAGACCAGCCTGAACAACCTAGGGAGAGCCCGTCTCTACAAAAATTAATATAAATTAGCAAGGTGTGGAAGTGCATTTCTGTAATCCCATCTACTTGGGAGGCTGAGGTGGGAGGGTTGCTTGGGCACAGGAGGTCGAGGCTGCAGTGAGCTGTGATCACACCACTGCACTTCCAGGCTGGGTGACAGAGTGAGACCCTGTCTCAAAAAATAAAGTAAAAAAGTTGTGCAAAGATAAAAGCCAGTTATGACTCTCATTGTGGACCCATAAATAAAGCAAAGTTATCAAATAGAGACGTGTGAGCTGCTGAATGGAACAGAACTCACTGGGTTTATGGGGCTGTGTCAGGCACCTCTGATAATGCCAGATATTTACTTTGCAGATGAATGACTTCATTTCTTGCCCCAAATGCATCACTGGTGGGTAATATTTATGCAGATTGGAAGCATTCTCCTTCCTTTATTTGGTCCTGGGCTGTTTGTAACCATTGGATATTTTTACCTTTTGACTTGACATTGTTCTTCACGGGACCGTGGTATGGGATGCATTTCAATAAACAATACCAAAGTGACAGATTTCGGCTTTAAATAAAATTGTGTTCCGTAAAGTGGGAGACAAAGGCTTATAACTCACTGTCGGCTGCAGACATTTTGGCAAAAATTATCTTTCAGGCTTTGATCTCCACTGTATCATTTTACTGAGTGGCCTCATGTGCTCTATCAATCAAACCCACTGAAGATGCAGGAGAATCACATTTAAAATCAAATACAAATCGTAGATTCATCTGCCCAGGAGGAAGAGAAATGTGTCATGAATCCTGCCTTCAGTCTTCTATGATTACAACGGAATTAGTTTTTGAAAACTCCAGAGGATGGTTTTCCACTTCCCAACTTTCATATTATTATTATTATTTTTGAAGGGGGTAACATTAGATGGGTAGAGAGGTAGATAAAGTGATTCAGCTGTGAGATCGGAGTCTCGCCTTCCATCTAACTGTAGGTTAGGGCCTTTTAATATTCCTCTGATGGAGATTCTTTATGTAGGAAGGAATGTTAAGAAGAAAGATGTTCTCTAACAAGAAAACATTTAGACAAAGAAGATATGACCTCCCTCACTCAATCTCGCCTGCTTTCTTGGCATACATGGGAAGAGAGGATGAACTAGAAAGGAAATATTATTTGCTGATCTCCTTTCTTTGTCTGAGGCACATGCACAGGATGTCTCATTTGATAGTCACATGCCCATGCGAGGTGAACAATCCACACCATGCTTTACAGAAGGGGAAACTGAGGTCAAGAAACATGCTCATGGGCCGGGCACGGTGGCTCACACTTGTAATCCCAGCACTTTGGGAGGCCGAGGTGGGCAGATCACGAGGTCCAGCATTCGAGACCAGCCTGGCCAACATGGTGAAACCCTGTCTCTACTAAAAATACAAACATTAGGCCAGGTGTGGTGGCGTGCGCCTGTAATCCCAGCTACTCGGGAAGCTGAGACAGGAGAATCGCTTGAACCCGGAAGGCAGGAGGTTGCAGTGAGCTGAGATTGCACCACTGCACTCCAGCCTGGGCAAAAAGAGCGAAACTCCATCTCAAAAAAAAAAAAAAAAGAAAAGAAAAACAAATATTAGCCGAGCATTGTGGCACATGCCTGTAATCCCAGCTACTCAGGAAGCTGAGGTAGGAGAATTGCTTGACCTCACGAGGTGGAGGTTGCAGTCAGCCAAGATCGTGCCACTGCACTCCAACCTGGGTGACAGAGCGAGGCTCTGTCTCAACAAAAAAAAAAAAAAGAAAAAAAGAAAAGAAACATGCTTATGGCTGCAGAGCTGAGCCCAAGTCTATGTGATTCTGAATAACATGCTTTTAATTTAATTAATTAATTTATTTATTTATTTATTTGAGACAGGGTCTCACTCTGTCTCCCAGGCTGCAGTGCCGTTGCACCATCATGGCTTGGCTCACTGCAGCCTTGACCTCCTGGGCTCAAGTGATCCTCCCACCTCAGCCTCCCAACTACCTGGGACTACAGGCACACACTGCCATGCTCAACTAATTTTTTTTTTTGCATTTTTTGAGGAGATGGGGTCTTACTATGTTGCCTAGGCTGGTCTTGGACTCCTGCATTCAATTGACCCTCCTGCCGCGACCTCCCAAAGTACTGGGATTATAGGCTTGAGCCACTGTGCCCAGCCTAAAACTTTTGAGAAAGAATGCTTCTTGTTGATTGTCTCCCCTCTCTATTACCTTAGTGTCTGGCATATAGTAGGTGCTTGAAAGCACTTGTTTAGTGCCTAAGCCAGGGGCTGACAACCTTACTGTAAAGGCCCAGATAGTGGATTATTTGAGGCTTTGGGGGCCATGTGCTCTCTTGCAACCATGCAACCCTGCCGTTGTAGTGCAAAAGCAGCCACAGACAACACTTTATTTATAAACTCTGAAATTGGAATTTCATATAATTTTCATGTAATGACATATTATTCCTTTTGTCTTTTTCCCACTAACTATTTAAAATGTAAGAACTAGCTGGGCGCAGTGGCTCATGCCTGTAATCCCAGTACTTTGGGAGGCCAAGGTGGGTGGATGACCTGAGGTCAGGAGTTCGAGACCAGCCTGGACAACATGGTAATAAAGCCCTGTCTCTACTAAAAATACAAAAATTAGCCGAGTGTGGTGGCAGTTGCCTGTAATTCCAGCTACTCAGGAGGCTGAGGCAGTAGAATCGCTTGAACCTGGCAGGCAGATGTTGCAGTGAGCTGAGATGGTGCCACTGCACTCCAGCCTGGGCGACAGAGCGAGACTCCAACTCAAAATAATAATAATAATAATAATAATAATAATAATAATAAAATAAAATGTAAGAACCATTCTTAGCTTTCAGGCCATAGGAAAACAGGCAGCTCGGATTTGGCCTTCAGGCTGTATTTTGCAGATTCCTGGTCTAAATAATTACCTTAATTATCACACTAGCAGATACTAGCAGATACTAAGAACTAGTGTATCTCCAAAGTCTAGTTTGGTGCCTGGTACAAACATTCTTTCCCCAAGGTGGAGTCCTCTTGACCAGAGTGGAGAGTTACAGTGCTGGGGAAGAGGTGGAAGACATCTCTGCCTGCGGGTGGGGGGAAGGGCAGAGAAATCTCTTGGGGTTTGTTCTGGGGAAACTGGGAATTGTGGGAGAACTGAGGAGGCGGGAAAGGGGACTTTAAGAATATTATTGTGGGCCAGGCGTGGTGGCTCACGCCTGTAATCCCAGCACTTTGGAGGCTGAGGCGGGCGGATCACGAGGTCAGGAGATCGAGACCATCCTGGCTAACACAGTGAAACCCTGTCTCTACTAACAATACAAAAAAGTAGCCGGCCATGGTTGCGGATGCCTGTAGTCCCAGCTACTCGGGAGGCTGAGGCAGGAGAATGGCGTGAACCTGGGAGGCGGAGCTTGCAGTGAGCTGAGGTCGCACCACTGCACTCCAGCCTGGGCGACAGCGAGACTCTGTCTCAAAAAAAAAAAAAAAAGAATATTATTGCGGGTTAGGAATTGGACCTTTTATTACAGAGGTTCTCACTGGGGACTGAATTGTCCCGTGTGTGTGTGTTTGTGTGTGTGTGTGTGTTTGTGTGTGTGTGTTTTAAATCTGCAGAGAGCTTTTGGTTGCCCTAATGATAGGGATGGGGGAGTCATTACGGTGTGGGGCAGTTTTTTGAATATATATATGTGTAGATCCCAAATTCATATGGGTTAGAAGAACCATGATTATCAGAGTCTATAACCTTGTTCTATTTTTTTTTTTTTTTTTTTGAAACAGAGTCTCACTCTGTCACCCAGGCTGGAGTGCAGTGGTGCCATCTCGGCTCACTGCAACCTCTGCCTCCCCGGTTCCAGCGATTCTCCTGCCTCAGCCTCCCGAGTAGCTGGGACTACAGGCGGGTACTACCACGTCCAGCTAATTTTTGTATTTTTAGTAGAGACGGGGTTTCACCCTGTTGGCCAGGATGGTCTTGCTCTCTTGATCTTGTGATCGGCCCACCTCGGCCTCCCAAAGTGCTAGGATTACAGGTGTGAGCCACCACGCCCGGTCCAACCTTCTTCTATTTTATCTGCCTATTCTATTTTATATGTTTACATGTTCTATTTTACATGTAAGTGTTGAATGAACACTGATGTTTCCAAGAATGCAGCAGCTATGGTGTAAATCAAGAGAAGATTTGACTCTGTTTGGTATGGGAATTTATCAAGAAAGAGCCACTCTTTTGAAGAACATGGCACTCTCAGTAAAGCCGATGTGACAACACACCACTCTGTCTGCGTTTGTGACTGTCACTGGTTATTCTACACACACATGTGTGAGCACTTGTCTGCTTCACTCCGTCTTTCCTGGTGGAAACCCATATCATTTCTCTATATATTATTTCATTAGAAATCCTCATCATTTCATTTCTCCTTTTTATTATAATTAGGACACAATTGTGATTGGTTAGAAGAGTAGATGGGTTATAGGATCAGCACATTTTTTTTTTTTTTCAGGATAGAAAAGAGAGCTTTTCAGCTGGGCATGGTGGCTCACGCCTATAATCCCAGCACTTTGGGAGGCTGAGGCTGGTGGATCATTTGAGGTCAGGAGTTCGAGACCAGCCTGGCCAACATGGTGAAACCCTGTCTCTACCAAAAATACACACAAAAAATGTACCGGGCGTGGTGGCACGCATCTGTAATCCCAGCTACTCGGGAGGCTGAGGCACGAGAATTGCTTGAACTCAGGAGGTGGAGGTTGCAATGAGCCAAGATCCCACCACTGCCCTCCAGCCTGGACTGTAGAGTGAGACCCCGTCTCAAAAAAAATAAGAGGGCTTTTCAATTGTTGGTTAAAACATGGGACATTGGATCTGATGGCACCAAGAATGCCTGCCCTGTAACACTGTTTGAGCTGATGTGTGGGGAACTGCTTTTCGATTACCTATGGGTTGCTGAAATATACTTCTTTGAATGCAGAGATTGGGCCCCTGATTATATTTGGGAGGCAAAACCATCACCTTGTAGGCACCTGGCAGGGTAAAATAAATGGATGCTTCTTAGAGGCCAACTGCTTTCTCACTTCCTGTTTCCCTTTTGTTTGCAGCGTAAATCCAGATGCCTTTTACCTCTTGTATCACTGCTGGTTGTCTGAGAATTTTTTTTTTTTTTTTGGATGGAGTCTTGCTCTGTCACCCAGGCTGGAGTGCAGTGGTGCAGTCTTGGCTCACCACAACCTCTGCCTCTTGGGTTCAAGTGATTCTCCTGCCACAGCCTCCCAAGTAGCTGGGATTATAGGTGTCCACCACCATGTTCAGCTAATTTTTGTGTTTTTAGTAGAGATGGGATTTCACCATGTTGGCCTGGCTGGTCTCAAACTCCCGACCTCAGGTGATTCACTTGTCTTGGCCTCCCAAAGAGCTGGGATTACAGGTGTGCACAACTACACCCAGCTAATTTTTGTATTTTTAGTAGAGATGAGGTTTCACCATGTTGTCCAGGCTGGTCTTGAACTCCTGATCTCAAATGATCTGCCCGCCTCAGCTTCCCAAAGTGCTGAGATTACAGGCATGAGCCACCACGCCTGGCCTGGGCAGAGTTTTTAAAAATGCTTCAAACTCTCCTTTAGCTCAGTTTTGGTAGAGTCATTCCTTTCCAGTATGGTTACAATGGAGCTGCCAATCAGCTCAGGCCACACCCAGCCCACAGTCTCAGAGGGGCTGGGTCCCTGCTCTTTCTCTCTCCCTGAAAAGTGGCTGTTAATTTTCTCCTTTAGTCTCCTTTCTCCAGAAAGATATTTCCCTTTACCTTATGGGAGTTTGATAAAACTGGCATCTCCAGCCTTCTTTTCCTTATGTTGGTTTTTCTGCCACAAAAGGCCCAGAGACATTGTCTATGGAACGTTTGGCTGCGGCTGGGCAGGCATTTTATTCTATTGGAAAATTCCACTAGGATTTTCTATGACTACAATAGAGCATGGGTCCTCAGTCAAACCCTCCACCACTTATAAGAAGCTCTGTGACTTTGGGGAAGTGACTTAACCTCTCTGAGCCTCACTTTTTCTATTTGGAAAGAGTGATGGGATGGTAGGTTTTATGTGTTAACTCTTAGGGATACAGGGTGCACAGCTATTTGCCTAAACATCATTTTGGATGTGTTGGTGAGGGCATTTTGGGATGATTGTCATTTAAATTGGCAGATTGAGGAAAGCAGTTGCCCCTCCTAATGTGGGTGGACTTCATCCAATCCACGGAAGACCTGAATAGAATAAAAGTCGGTCCTTTCCGAAGTAAGAGAGAATTCCTCCTGCCTGAAGGTTTTTAAACTGCACCATTGGCTTTTTTCTGCCTTTGTACTCAGACTGAAACACTGCTCTTTCCGGGTTTCGAGCCTGCTGGCCTTAGGACTGGAACTAACACCATCAGTTCTCTGGGGTCTCCAGTTTGCTGCCTCACCCTGCAGATGACAGCACTTGTTAGCCTCCATAATTGCGTGAAATCTCTCTCTCTGTTTAGACATTGGTTCTGTTTCTCTGGAAAACCCCAATCAATACAGGCGGTGATCATATTTTGAGGATTAAATGATACAATGAATAGAATATGCTTAACACACAGTGAGTGCTTGGCACATATGATCTCCTCAATACACATCAGCTTTAACATGGAAATTATTATGTATCATTATACAAAATATAATAAGATTTCAAACTTGTGTTCTCTTAGATGTCCTCTAAATGATTCAATGGAACAAAAAACTCTTCACTCATTTTTGTGTGTATGCAAACTTAATGTCTTTCAATAAAATTTTCCAAGTTATTGTATGTTCACAAGGACATAATTCTGTTTGACTTCCCATCTTTCCAATACTAGTAGTGAGCCTCATTAGCACATGAATGCTGGTGTCTGTGAGATGTGCTTGCCTTCACTGTCCTGTTTGCCTTGCCCAAGGTGGGCGATGGAAAGGACAAGCCATCTATTATTGGTTGGAGGAAGGACCAACCATCTACTGTCTCAGTCTGCTCAGGCTGCCATACAAAATACCACATACTACGTGGCTTAAACAGGAGACATTTATTGTTCACTATTCTGGGGGCTGGGAATTCGAAGATCAAGATGCTGGGTGATTTGGTTCTCCAGTGAGGGCCCTCTTTGTGGCTTTCAGTTGGAAGCCTTCTTGTTGTATCCTCACAGGGGAGAGAGAGAGAGCACGCAAGCATGAGAGAGAGTGCAAGAGAGAGAGGGAGAGATCAAGCAAGAGTGAGAGAGAGAGAAAGGTATCTCTGGTGTCTCTTCTAATATGGACACATCGCATCACCAGGACCTTACGCTTATGATCTCATCTAAACATAATCACCAAAGCCCCATCTTCAAATACCCAAATACCGTAACACTGGAGATTAGGGTGTCGGCTTCGACATATCAGTTTGGGGGTGGAGGCACAAACGTTCATTTCATAGCACTTCCTTTTCCAAAAATGCTCCTTAATCCCTCCCTGCCATCTTTGCTATTCTCATTTGACAGATGAGGAAATTAAGACTCCACGATGTGCCTTAGGTTGCCCATAGCTGTACATCTTATAAGTGCGAGCTCCCCAGAAAATTGCATTCATCCACAAGAGCAGAGTTAACCGCAGCATCATAGCCATCCAGGGAGAGTAATGCCCCGTTAAAAATAACAAAGCGTAGAGACCCAGCCTGAACTGAAGATGTGTCTGTGGTTGGGGTTCAGGGTTCTTTGATTTCCAGATCTACCACCCAGATATTTGACAAGTTACATCTACCTCTGGTGCTCATTTCCACATCTCTAAAACAGAAATAATAATAGTGCCTTTTTGTTGCTGAGAGGATTTTGTGGCGTCATGCAGATGAAGCGGCTCTCAAGAGCCTGACTTAGTAAATGTTGGCTGCGTGTTGGGCATTATTAGCTAAGATGTACAAACAGCAGAGGTTTGGTTTGTATGAGTAGATCATATTCCTGCCTGTTGTCACTGAGGGAGAGCAGAGTCCTAAGGGGAGGGGACACAGGTCAGGAGAATTCTAGGGGGTGGGGGATGTTTCTGTCTGAGTTCTCAACAATGGGTAAATCTGGGAATCTCATGAGAGCTTCAGTGGGTAAATCTTGGAATCTCATGAGCAAAATGTGGACGTGAAGAAGGAAGAAAAGCTGCTTGGAGGATTGGTGAAGGAGGAGGGAAAGGAAAAAAAAAGGAAAAAAACATTTAGAGGGTGCTAAGTGCCACGCATTTTCCATTTTTGCATCAGTGAATTGTAAAATCACACTGCAAGGCTGGGGATATTATCCCCATTTTACAGATGAGAGAGAGGAGGCTGGGCAAGTTAATGAACTGGTTCAAAGTATCACAGCTAGAGAGTTGGAGCCAAAGTGAGATCGCACAGCTATGCAGACTCTAAAGCCCTTGTCTGTATATTGAATCAAATTTCCCCTTTTGCTGGCTTAGGTAAACTGAGGCAGGAAGTGATGAGAAAGGGTTAAGAGACATCGGCTGCTCCTTAAACATCTCCCTTCCCAGTGTCATTTGCCATCCATAAACTCTTTCCAAATGTGATAACGGTTTTGATTTTCCTGTCATCTCGATTTGATATGAGAAATTTGGGATTTCCAAATTGACGGAAAACTCGATTTTAAAGATGCTCAAAGGCAAACATCTGTGAAAAATCACAGGAACAATGTCAACATCTGTCCCTGTGAAAGGAAATTGCTGAGGTTCTCAATTTACAGCCAATCAATCAATCTTGGAGGCCAGGGTGCTTGCAAATTGAAATGCATGTTGAAGCTATAGGGATGGCTAATTAATTTAGTTTGTATGCCTATAAGATTTTTCATTGTTTCCAGTTAAAAAAAATTCTCTTTTGAATAGGAAATGTGTGCATATGGTAAAAAAAAAAAAATTAAACAGTACCAGAAAAAGTATACAGTGAAAATTAAGTTTGTTTTCCATCCCAACCACCAGTTCTTCTTCTCCAAGGTCACAAGTGTTGCTGGCTTCTCTTGAAACTTTCCAGAGATACAATCTTTATATAGAAAAACATATGTATATATGTCTCCTCCCAGTTTTATAAATGATAGCCCATTGTACATATTACACTGCATCTTGACTTCATTCAACAATATGTCTTTGAGGTTTTTGCATAGCAGTCCATATAGACATTCCTTATTCTTTTTATCAGCTGTGTAGTATTCCAGTATACAGATGTGTATAAATTAATCAGTTCCCTCATGGTGGACATTCAGGATATTTTCTGTCATTCTCCACAATTTATGCTTGTATGTCCATCTTGGTGTGTGTTCATCAGCAGGATGCAAATCTAGAGGTGAGCCTCCTGGGCAGATAGGGTGTGCATTTAAAGTATGATGCCTTCATGTAAAAGGAAGGTTTTCTTTTCTTTTTTCTTATTTTATTAAGAGACGGGGGTCTCACTATGTTGCCCAGGCTGGTCTTGAACTCCTGGGCTCTAGCAATCCTCCTGCCTCAGCCTTCCAAAATGCTGGGATTACAGACATGAGCCACCGTGCCTGGCCAGGTTTTCTTTGTTATCTTGGAGGGAGCATCACCCCCCTCAAGGAGATCAGATTGGTGAAGGTGGGATGCTGTGTCTGAGAGCTTAATGACTGTTCACAGATATTGTGGCTGCCCTTCTCTAATGTACCTGCTTCTTCAGGCCCAAAAGGTGGAAATGATGTTTGTTTCTTACTTCTTTGGGGCTTTGACTGTGCCATTGAGATTTTGTGCTCAGGGATAAACTACCGTGTATTTACAGTTACCTCAACCTGTGAGGTTTGATGCCTCTTTCTTTCTTTCTTTCTTTCTTTCTTTCTTTCTTTCTTTCTTTCTCTCTCTCTCTCTTTTCTTTCTTTCTTTCTTTTTCTTTCTTTCTTTCTTCTTCTTTCTTTTTCTTTCTTTCCTCTTTCTCTCTCTCTTTCTCTCTCTCTTTCCCTCCCTCCCTCCCTTCCTTCCTTCCTCCATCCCTCCCTTCATTTCGCTTTTTTTTTTTTCTTGCTTTGTTACCCAGGCTGGAGTGCAGTGGCATGATCATAGCTCACTGCAGCCTTGAACTTCTGGGCTCAAGCAATCTTCCTGCCTTGGCCACCCTGGGATTACAGGTGTGAACTGTGGAACCCAGCCTTGGCCACTTTCTTTATTCTAAACTTCTTTGTTCCATACTTTGCTTCTTTTCCCTGATCCATCCCCACCAGCCTCCCTTGTCACTCCAGTGATAGGACACTCAGTCTTGCCAAGTCAATGTAAACCCAGATCCTTCTCATTTAAAACCTAGTGTTTTTGGTAAACAGTCAATTCAGGATTCTCACATCAATCTGAGTTTTAAATCTTAATTAGTTGAAAGATTTTCAAATCTTTGTCTTTCCACTTTGGTCACTGGCTTCACTGTGGGTGCTGTACCACTCAGACCTCTGTGCAGGACCACTGAGGCCCTCTCTCCCCCCAGCTACTGGGAGACCTGGCTGCTAACAGCTCATAGCAAAGTCCTGCCTCTGGCAAGAAGGCACCTATAGGAAGCCACCTAGTGCTGGGAAATCCTCCTCCCCTCCTAGGCATCCCATAATCCTGGAGGGTTACAAAGGCTCTGTCCCTTGCACCTCCATATGGGAGTGTATTAGTCAGCATTCTCTAGAGGGACAGAACTAATAGGACAGATGTATATGAAAAGGGGAGTTGATTAAGGAGTATTGACTCACACGATCACCAGGTGAGGTCTCACAATAGGCCATCTGCAAGCTGAGGAGCAAGGAAGCCAGTCCAAATCCCAAAGCCTCAAAAGTAGGGACGCTAACAGTGCAGCCTTCAGTCTGTGGTCAAAGGTCCAAGAGTCCCAAAGCTGAAGAACTCAGAGTCCGACGTTCGAGGGCAGGAAGCATCCAGCACGAGAGAAAGATGAAGGCTGGAAGACTCAGCCAGTCAAGCCCTTCCATGCTGCTCTGCCTGCTTATATTCTAGCTATGCTGGCAGCTGATTAGATGGTGCCCACCCAGATTGAGGGTGGGTCTGCTTTTCCTAGTCCGCTGACTCAAATATTAATCTTTTTTGGCAACACCCTCACAGACACATCCAGAAACAATACTTTGTATCCTTCAATCCAATTAAGTTGACACTCAGTATTAACCATCACAGGGGGTGTCTCAGGGGTCCTGGTGACTGTTCCCCAGTGCCACTCCCCTCTCTGCCCAATGCTGCTTCCTTGCTTTCCAGCAGGTTCTCCTCCCAGTAAACCCCCTGCACCCAGATCTCCATCCCGCAGCTTGTCTCTCTAGAAACCTGACCTATGACAGGCTTATAAACACCACAACAGGGCATGGGTATGGGCCAGGAGAGCTACTCCTCTCATCTGCTGAGGGTCCTACCCCAGGACCCCTGGGGAGGGATGAGGTCCCTGTTGTTCATCTGGGTGATCATCTAACTCCTGATGAGCCCAGGAGTTAGAGACCGGCCTGGGCAACAAAGTGAGACCCCATCTCTCCAAAAAAAAAAAAAAGTCAAAAAATTAGCCACATGTGGTGCATGCCCCCAGCTACTTGGGAGGCTGAGATGGGAGGATAGCATTAGCCCGGGAGGTTGAGGCTGCAGTGAGCTATGATTGCACCACTGCTCTTCATCCGGGGTGGCAGACTGAGACCCTGTCTCAAAAAAGTTGTCATGGTCCTATGACATTTTTTTAGGTCCTATGCAGGGGTGCAGGTGGAGGTGGTTTCTGGTTCTACCTGACTGTCTTCGTTCAGCCTGGTCCATTTGTTGACTCTGCTACCCAGAAGTGAAAGAATATGGCATCTTTCTCATCTCTATATGGTCCCCATGCAGTAAGGAGTTGACTTAGCCGGTCTGGGGAGTTCAAATCCTGCACATTCCAAAGAAAGCTCTGGCCCTTGACTGGCTCCTGGGAGATAACTGCCAAGTCTTTGGAACATTCTGCCTGATAAGAGTGTCTTTGTTTACCTATGGCCTCAGGCTGAGCTAGCTAGTCCATGCTAACAAAGCAATTTATGGTGAGTGCCTGTTTTTGTATGTGTCAGTTTGACCTCTAGAGGGGCTGGAGACTGAGTAACAAAAGTCACCCATGCAGGTGCTCCATGCCTGGGTGATGAAATGCTGATAAAACCCCTGGACACCAAGGCTTGGGGGAGCTGCTGTGGCTGGCAGTACTTTGTATACATTGCTAATTGTCTCTTATAGCTTGGCTGTGTCCCCACCCAAACCTCATCTTGAATTGTAGCCCTCACAATTCCTATGTGTTGTGAGAGGGACCCGGTGGGAAGTAATTGAATCACAGTAGTGGTTTCCCCATACTGTTTTCATGGCAGTGAATAAGTCTCACAAGATCTGATGGTTTTATAAGGAGAAACCCTTTCACTTGGCTCTCATTCTCTCTTTGCCAGCCGCCATGTAAGACATCCCTTTGCTCTCCCTTGCTCTTCTGCCATGATTGTGAGGCCTCCCTAGTCACGTGGAACTGCGAGTCCATTAAACCTCTTTTTTTTCATAAATTACCCAGTCTCAGGTGTGTCTTTATCAGCAGCATGAAAACAGACTAATACAGAGCATTAGGAGCTATCCTTCTAACTCCACTGGGAGAAAACTACTGGAAACTTACCCCTGGTCTCTCTTGGAGAGACCTATGCATCTTGTGCCTTGGTTGATTTTAATCTGTATCCTTTTAGTGCAATAAACAATGTTCATGAGGACAATGGCTCTCCTGATTCTGTGGGTCCTTCTGGCAAATCAATGGGCCTGAGGGCGGTCTTGGAGATCCCTGACAAAAGTCACTGTAGCCAGGGACCATCTTCTGTTGAGCTAATTTCAGAGGAAGATGTCATAGGTAACGGGCGTTGGGGGCACCCTGGTTCCATTTGTTGACTCTGCTACCCAGAAGTGAAAGAATGTCGCATCTTTCTCATCTCTGTATGGTCGCCTGCAGTAAAGAGTTGACTCAGCAGGTCTGGGGAGTTCAAATCCTGCACATTCCTAAGAAAGGTCTGCCCCTTCACTGGCTCCTGGAAGATAACCACTAAGTCTTTGCAACATTGTGCCTGATAAGGGTGTCTTTATTTACCTTTGTTCTAGTTCTTGTTCTAGGTGCTGGTGATAGAACTGTGAACCAAAGGTCATTGCCTTCAAGGAGTTTATATTCAAGTGGAGAAGATGGACAACCTCCCCTCACAAACAGACTCTGAAACCTGATAAATAAATATTAGCATTCAGTGAAGTGTTAATGAGTTTCTGTGAGCACATACAATCCTTACCAGAGTTTATCTCATCCTGCCTGAGCTAGCCCCTGCCTCCCTCCCCAGCCCACATATTTTGCCACACCCTTTTCATTCCTCCCAACATTCCAATTCCTTCAACACATGGAACTCCTTCTCACCCCAGGGCCTTTGCACATGTTACTATCTCTGTATAAATGCATTCCTCTCACTTGACACCTGGATAACTCCTCATTGTCCTAGTCTTAGCTTAAATGTCATCATCTGGCCAGGCATGATGGCTGACACCTGTAATCCCAGCACTTTGGAAGGCTGAGGTGGGAGGTTCGCTTGAGCCCAGGAGTTAGAGACCAGCCTGGGCAACAAAGTGAGACCCCATCTCTACCAAAAGAAAAAAAAAATCAAAAAATTAGCTGCATGTGGTGCTGCATGCCTGTAGTCCCAGCTACTTAGGATGTTGAGGTGGGAGGATCATGTGAGCCTGGAAGGTCGAGGCTGCAGTGAACTGTAATTGCACCATTGCACCTCATCCTGGGTGACAGAGTGAGACTGTCTCAAAAAAAAAAAAAAAATTCATGACCTTGGGGAAGCCCAGTTGGATACTCTCCTCTTTCCCCAGACCAGCTGGATCTACCATCACAGGCTGTTATAGCATGCATCCAATTCTCTCTCTCTTTCTCTCGCTCTTTTTTTTTTTTTTTTTGTAGAGATGCAGTCTCACTATGTTGCCAGGGCTGCTCTTGAATTCCTGGGCTCAAGCAATCCTCCCACCTCGGCCTCCTAAAGTGCTGGGATTACAGGTGTGAGCCACCATGCCCGGCCTGTTATCTTTCATTTTTATTTCAGTCATCATTCTGAGTGGCTGAGCATATGGATGTGTTGATTGTTGAAATAAATCATTTAGGCAAATTGTTACGGGCCCCGTCTAAATTCAGAATCCAGCCCTGGATCTGGTCTGTAATTCGTCCCAGCCACACTCTTCCCTGTTGGAGTCCGAGTTCTCCACTCCAGACCTGCAGCGGGAAGCTTTCCAGGGACCAGCCAGTTCCACCGCCTCCAGAGCCACCCCTCACCTGCTGACCTCTTCCTATGTTAGCTGCCCCTCTCGCTGCCTGCTGCCCTTCCCCGGGCCAGCTGATACGAGAGTTGGTGATTACTTGAAATGCTCCCCGCAGAAGATAAATGAGAAGGGAATCTCAGCAGGCATTGAGCTCTGTACCTAACGACTGGCAGTTGGGGCTTTTAATTTTAGGCCTGGGGAGGAAGCTGATTTCTGTGATGAAGGTGGCCGCACGCTTTATCAAGGGCCAATTTAGCAAAAATCTAAAATGTATATGAAGCTGTGGTAAGTCTGGATTTTCTTGGTATTTATGCTGGGAGGTTACTTATGAGCGTTTGATGTGTGACCACATTGCGGTATTAATCATAGGTGGCATTATCATTCTCTAAAATAACAGCCATAAGGCATCAGGGCAATTGAGATTTGTATTAAGGGAATGGTCCTTTTTTTTCTTGCTGAAGTTAGGCAGCATGAGGCTGGTGTGTTTTTCCTTAAGGCACCAAGGCATCTAAGGGTTTGCACTGGGAATCCCTGGGCTCTCTGAGCCCTCTGGGTCCCTAGGATCTTCTACTTGCCAACACAGCCTTGGGTTCTCTGCTTCCTGTTGGGGTGACAGGAACACATTGGTGGTCTCTGATGGATATACCAGGCGCTCTGCATAATTTTTCTGCTTGCTTCCAGGGGTAACTCCAGCCCCATCCCTTGAAGGTGAATTTTATGTTATATATATATTTTTTTGCTTAGGCAAGTTTGATTTGGGTTATATTTTCATCATAAAGAATCATGACTACTGCAAATCATTATATAGAAAAGTGATTTTATTCTTGAGCCTGAGATATTCACAGTGAAAATGACAACACATTATTTCTGAGACACCTGCTGGGGGCATCCACCACTTTCCCCCAACCCATTCTCTCTATTCACCTCCAACCAATTTTATCCAAAAGCCAGCTCAGCTGACTGTACAACCACAAGGGATTTAGAGTGAGATGGATATGGCATTTATCAGCTGAATGATCTTGGGCATAATACTCAAACCTTCTGTGCCTCTGTTTTCTCATCTTTAAACGGGGATAGCACAGGGTTGGTGTGAGGAAAAAATGAGTTATTATTGTCATAGTAATATACTAATATATAGTTAAATATAATTCTATCTGTCAGATGTAGACAGGGGTGGAGAATGCCTTGGAAGTCATTTCTTCCTACAGAATAAGTGATATGGTTTTGCTGTGTCCCCACCCAAAACTCATCTTGAATTCTAGCTCCCATAATTTCCATGTGTCATGGGAGGGACCCAGTGGGAGATAATTGAATCATGGGGGCAGTTCCCCCATACTGTTCTCATGGTAGTAAATAAGTCTGATAAGAGCTGATGGTTTTATAAGGGGTTTCCCCTTCTGCTTGGCTCTCATTCTCTCTTGCCTGCTGCCATGTAAGATGTGCCTTTTGTCTTCCACTATGATTGTAAGGCTTCCCCAGCCATGTGGAACTGTGAATCCATTAAACCTATTTTTCCTTATAAATTACTCAGTCTGGGGTATGGGGGTATGTCTTTATCAGCGTGTGAAAATGGTACAATAAGGAAGTACCTTAAGGTTAGACAATAAGTACAATAAGGAAGGAAGACCGCAATCCAGTCTTGTCTCCCAGAGGCTTGGCACAGAAAGATGGTAACCAACGCTTTGTCTTGGACAATCCCTCCTACTTGCTGGGGAGACAATGGAGCAAATCCAGCAGAAGATGGAGGGGAAGTGCTGGTTGAGTTGCTTGGCACCCCTTGCCTTTTTTCACCCTCTTCCTCAGCTCCCTGATCACCATACTCTCCCTGTGTCTTTTGGCTCCTGAGATCAGTTGTTGATGAAATGCTGGGCTGGGCTCACTCCCAGAGTGGGAGGAAATGGATGTGGGAACCCTCTTGGGGAGATGGCCAGTTACCAGGGCCCAGAGAACCAATGAGGGCTTTATCCTGCAGTCAGAGTTCAACACCAGCCCTTCCCAGAATCAATCACACCCTCCTTTCCACTATTTCACTGTCTGCCGTGAACTAACAGACAGTGCTTGTGTTGCCCTCAGATTCATAGGCTGAAGTCTAACCCCCAATGTGATGGTATCAGGAGGTGAGGCCTTTGGAAAGTAATGAGGTCATGAGGGTGGAGCCCTCATGAACAGGATTAGTGCCCTTGTAAGAAGAGATATGAGAGAGATGATACCTGTCTCTCAACCACATGAGGACACAGTGAGAAGGCAGCCATCTGCAAGCCAGGAGAGAGTCCTCACCAGACCCTGACCATGCCAGCACCCTGATCTCAGACTTCCCAGCCCCCAGAACTGTGAGAAATAAATTGCTGTTGTTTAAGCTTCACAGTCTATTATAATTTGTTATAGAAGCTCAAGCTAACTAAGACACTACCCTGACACTCTATTTCAGAAATGACAAGGTTTGGGCTGGGTGTGGTGGCTCATTCCTGTAATCCCAGCACTTTGGGAGGTCAAGGTGGGTGGATCACCTGAGGCCAGGAGTTCAAGACCAGCCTGGCCAACATGGTGAAACCCTGTCTTTACTAAAAATATAAAAATTAGCAAGCTGTGGTGGTGCACACCTGTAATCCCAGTACTCTGGAGGTTGAGGCAGGAGAATCACTTGAACCTTGGAGACGGAAGTTGCAGTGAGCCGAGATCATACCACTTGTACTCCAGCCTGGGTGACAGAGTGAGACTCTGTCTCAAAAAAAAAAAAAAAAAAAAAAAAAGATGAGATTTGACTTCACAAACTAAAACTTTTGTTCAGAGAGAAGAGGAAAATGGAGGGTAGGGAATACCACCCATGCTCCCAAAGATATGAGACATAGAATTGATCTAAGTGCCACAAAACAGAATTTTTCTGACTCCATTCTGTTTCTCCTGTGATAATTCAGCTGCTTTCAAATTCCTCTCAGATGGTCCTGAGAATCCAGTGGGAGTTTTCTTTGTGCTCCAGAACATAGTGGCCTCTTGCATTCATTCCCTACCAGAAATAATGTCTCGTTCACCAGCTATTTTCTCAGCCAATAATTTTTGTCCACCCCCATTCCTCCTTCAGAAACTTGCCCTTCCCAGGGCCCTAGGAGATCCAGAACCCCATAGGATTCTTTTGGCTCTGGCCATGGCTGTGTACCAAGGGGTTGGATATGGGATTACAGCCAGGCCATGTGGACTCTCTCCCAGAAATTTGGAGTTGAAAATCTCTGAGCTTATCTCTGGAAGGTGCTTGAAACTAGAGGGGGATAGAAAGTTGGTGACAATATAGTCATGTTTGGCCTGTGGACAATTGCAATAGAAAAAACTGATATGCAGGGTGATATGGTTTGGCTGTGTCCCCACCTAAATCTCAAATTTTAGCTCCCGTAATTTCCACATGTCATCGGAGGGACATGGTGGGAGGTAATTGAATCATGGGGTGGGTTTTTCCCATGCTATTCTCGTGATAGTGAATAAGTCTCACGAGATCTGATGGCTTTAAAAAGGGGAGTTCCCCTGCACACACTCTCTTGCCTGCCACCATGTAAGACGTGACTTTGCTCCTCATTCATCTTCTGCCATAATTGTGAGATCTCCAAAGCCGTGTGGAACTGGGAGTCCGTGACAACTCTTTTTCTTTATAAATTACTCAGTCTTGGGTATGTCTTTATTAGCATTGTGAAAACAGACTAATACATGGGGGGGTGGAGAGAGAGAGAGGGAGAGAGGGAGAGGGGGAGCAAGAAGATGGGGGAGAGAGAGTGAGAGAGAGAGAGAGAGAGAGAGAGAGAGAGAGAGAGAAAGAAAGAAGAGATTGAGAACACAATACAGACTTAGGAAGGACAGACCGGGAGCTCCCAGAAAGACAGAGACAGGCTGTGTTGACTCCTGCTATCTTTCTATCCCAAAACCCTGCTGTGCTTTCTGACTTTGGTTTTGTGGGATGCTTTATTTAATAGGTTGAACTGTGTTCTCCGAAGAGATATGTTGAAAGCCCTAACACCTCAGTACCCCAGAATGTGACCTGTGTTGGAAACAGGGTCATTGCAGATGTAATTACGAAGATGTGATACTGGAGTAGGGTGGGCCCTTAATCTAATATGAGATTGTCCTTAGAAGAAGTAGGAAATTTGGACACAGACCCACAGGGAAGACCCCCTTGTGACAATGGGGATAGCGATTGAAGTTCCATTTTAATGTACGTGCTGCTGAAGCGAGCACAAGGTAGAGATTGAAGTGAAGCTGCTACAAGCCCAGGAATGCCTATGGTTACCAGAAGCCAGGAAAGGAAAGGTTGGGATCTTCCCCAGAGGCTCGGGGTACAGCTCTGTGAACCCCTTGATTTTGGACTTCTTCCCTCAAGAATTGTGAGAGAATAAATTTCTCTTGTTTCAAGCCACCTCGTTTGTGCTGTTTTGTTAATCATCCTTAGGAAATCAATATGCCCCTTATCCTTCTTGAATGAGCTCTGTACCTTATAATGAGATTATTGCAGTCTAAAAATCTACAACTAGTTGCAGGAACATCACAGACAAGGGAAAGTTTGAACCACACAATGGATGAATGACAAGATTGGAAAAGAAGGGCACTTCACCTCTGTGGTATTCTTTGCAAAAACTCATGACCTGAGTCTAATCATGAAAAAAGAAAAAAATCAGACAAACTCAAATGGAGGCTAATACGGTTTGGCTCTGTGTTCCAAATCTCATCTTGTGGCTCCCATAATTCCCACGTGTTGTGGGAGGGACCTGGTGGGAGATGATTGAATCATGGGGACAGGTTTTTCCCGTGCTGGTCTCGTGATAGTGAATTAGTCTCATGAGATCTGATGGTTTTTAAAAATGGGAATTTCCCTGCACAAGCTCTTTTTGCCTGCTGCCATCCACATCAGATGTGACTTGCTCCTCCTTGCCTTCCACCATGATTGTGAGGCCTCCACAGCCACGTGGAACTGTAAGTCCAATAAACCTCTTTCTTTTGTAAATTGCCCAGTCTCAGGTATGTCTTTATCAGCAGCATGAAAATGGACTAATACAGAGACATATCCTGCAAAATCTGTCCCCAGTACTCCTGAAAACTGCCAAGATCTGTAGAGTTAGAGTTAGAATACCTTTTGTTGTTGAAGATGTGAAGGAAGTATGCATGTGAATTGACTGCTGAATTCACTTTTGTGCCATTTTTGTAAATACGATA
Source organism: Pan paniscus (assembly GCF_029289425.2). NCBI lineage: Eukaryota > Metazoa > Chordata > Mammalia > Primates > Hominidae > Pan > Pan paniscus. Next base: position 35,752,692 of record NC_073267.2, on the reverse strand, counting down.
GTTTTGTACAACCTTAGAAAAATAAGGAAAGGCTGAAGAAGCTACACATTTGGTTTGTGTGGTTTCTAATGTAGTTTTATTTTACATTAAAAGGTTTAGACAATGGGTCCTCATGGCAGTTGCTGGTGACTTACCTTGTAGTTGTAAAGCTGGGTTCTTGTTTTCTTTTTCTTCTAAATGAAATTATTATTATTATTATTATTATTATTATTATTATTATTATTATTATTATTTTGAGACAGCCTCTTGTTCTGTTACCCGGGCTGGAGTGCAGTGGTAAGTCGTAGCTCACTGCAGCCTTTAACTCCTAGATTCAAGGGATCCTCCCATCTCTGCCTCCCAAGTAGCTGGGACCACAGGCAGGTGCCTTCACACCCGGCTAATTTTTAAATTGTTGGTAGAGATGAGGTTTCCGTATGTTGCCCAGGCTGGTCTCTAACTCCTGCGCTCAATCGATCCTCCTGCCTCAGCCTCCCAAAGTCCTGGGATGATAGGCGTGAGCCACTGTACCTGGCTGAGGCCTTGTTTTCTTGCTGGCTGTCAGCTGGGGACCTCTATCAGTTCTAGAGGCCACCTGCATTCTTTGACATGGCCCTGTCACAACATGGTAGCTTACTTCCTCCTAGCCAGCAAGGGAGTCCCTAAGTCTCCTAAGGGGAAATCTTATTTGGTGAAACATGATCAAGGCAGTGACATTCGGCACCTTTGCCATATTCTATTGATTAGAAGCAGGTCACAAGTTCCATCGTCTCTCAAGCGGGGAGGCTTGTACAAGGGAGTCACCTTAGCTGTGTGCAATCAGGAATACAGCCCAGGGGCCGTGCCTGACAGTTAAGAGGACTCAGGGTGATCACGCTGATCAATATGAAGTGGGTTAGGCAGCTGCCAGTGCTAACTTCTGTTTGGGAGTTTTCCAAGAACCAGCCCTACCCATGTGTATCTCTCTGGGTAAACCTCCTGCGACTTGGGAGTCACCTTAGCTGTGAGAACCGTTTTTGGAACTTACCAGCAAAAATGACAGCCCAGGGTATTCCAGGCAGCTGCTTCTCCAGCTCCAGGCAGATGATTTTGGCCCTGCCTTGCAACAGAAATGGAATCGTTTCGAGGGGATGGTCTCCTCGCTCTGGATCCAGCAGCAGCAGATGCTCCAGCCAAAGATGTGTGTCCACTCTGAGCAAGGTTGAGAGAATCAAATTAATTTCTTTTATGACCCGAGGCAAGCTTGAAATTGGCTCTTCCGAGATGAAAAAGGAGAGGCAGGAGTGGCTTGCCCGGCTCCCTACTCTCATTCTCCTCCCGCCTCCACCTCCTTCCCAGCAGGGCTCCAGCAATTTAATCGGGGTGGGATTCCTTCCACCAAGCAAGGCAGTCTGTCACGCGCCGCTGCAGTAGGGGCCATTCCAGAGACAGCTTTTCGAAGCGGCATCTGTGGGCAGACATTTGGGCAACCCCACTAGGCTGGCAAGCCCTGGTCAATTTTTAGTGACCTCTTAGAAGTAGATGGCAGGGACTGTCAGCCGTGCCGGAAGTGGGAGAGAGCAGAAGGGGTCAAAGACAAGCCTCGGCTGGGAAGAGCATCTCTGTGGTCCTGTAATTGATGACTGGGGTGGGGAGCATTGAAACGTTTCCCCTGAATCACAGCCTTCAGTGAGAATGGCTTTGCCTTCTGTTTGGATGGTGTGTTGAGAGTAGGGTAACCATATGTCCTCATTTGCTGCAACAGTCCCTGTTACGACTGCTTTCCTGGTTTTGCCTGTCTCGAAAGCATTCTGGTTTGGGCGATAACTTATAAGGTCATCCTAATTCTGGGTTTCACAGTCTCAGCACTGTGGACATTTTGGGCTGGATAATCCTTTGGGTGAGGGTTGTCCTGTGCACTGTAAGGTGTTTAGCAGCATCCCTAGGCTCTGCCCACTAGGTGCCAGTAGCACAACCCCCTGCCCCATTGTCATTGCCAAATGTCCCCTGAGGGGAGGAGGAGGAATCACCCCTGGTTGAGAACCATGGCCCTTTTTTAAGGGCACTGTTGAATCCTTCCTTCTGATACCATCTGGGGGTAACTTGAGTACTTGGTTCATGTTCTGGAAGGAAAAACTCCACATAGTGCTTCTGGGTTCATTTAGCCTATGTAAGCTTCGTTTTTCTGTTTCTTAGACCAGTATCTCACTTTTTGGGGGGAGAGGTGGGACCTCTCCTCCATTCTCAGCCCATGTGTTTTGGGTGACTCAAGAGACTGGGTTTGGCAGATGGGAGAATGCCATTCTCCTGGCTGTTGTGATTGATTCAGAAACCTGCCTTTAAGGTGGTTCAAAGAGCATCAGTGGCAGGACTTCTGTTAGGTGGATAGGGAAAGAGGGGTTCTCTTTTTGCTGGGGTTGCAAACCTGGTAGGGTGGAAACCGGGAGCTGCTGGTGGTCATCTCCTCACCCTGGGGGAGAGCCTGCCTGAGAAGGAAATCACAGGAGAGCCGAGCTGAGAGAGGAGAAGGAAAGCCGATCACACTGCCTAACAGCCTGTATCCCCTCCAACCTGATGACAGATCTCACCTAGAGTGAATTTCTCAGTGAAGCCAGTTTGACTTGAGTTTCTGTCAACTTGCAACTCAAAAAGGCCATGTGTTGCCGTGAGGTATTTCTCTGTTCCCTTTCCTAATCTAGAGATTAGGTAACTTTAATTCTGCTAATGCTGAGTTTTGTCTCATCAAATGGAAACATCACAGAAGTCTCTGATCTTGCCCCATCAACCCTTCCCATTACCTCTAGGGCTCAGCCAATGCTGCTGGTATCTTTTGCTTCATTTTTTCTTTTCTTTTGTTTTGTTTGTTTGTTTCTTTTTTTTTGTCTGAGGCAGGGACTTGCTCTGTCACCCAGGCTGAAGTGCAGTGGTGTGATCACGGCTTACTGCGCCTCAACCTTCTGGGCTCAAGTGATCCTCCCACCTCAGCCTCCTGAGCATAGGTGCACACCACCATGCCTGGCTAGTTTTTTAAATTTTGTTTGTAGAGAGGGGAGTCTTACTCGATCATTCAGGCTGGTCTCAAACTCCTGGGCTCCAGCAATCCTCCCACCTTGATCTCCTGAAGTGTTAGGATTACAGTTGTGAGCCACTGCATCTGGCTGCCTCATTTTTCTTAATCTTTCAAGACTCTGTAGAAATAATACCTACTCCTTTTCATTCCTCCTTATCTCCTGTCTTCCTTTCCAACACTATAGCCCTCTTTTCATTATTACCCACATTTACAAAAGGTCCTTGTAACTTAATGGTATACCCAGACAGAAATAATGTTCTCTGGGTTAATTATCTAGTTTGCCACAATCTCCTGTACCAGATTCTACCCAGCCTGCTCTGATTATAAACGGGACTATTGAGGAATAGCTGCAAAAATGCACAAAACCATAAGAATTCCCATTCCAAGACCCAGAGCAGATGGCTTTTGGATTATTCCCTTCTCTTTTTCTGTCATATGTTTACATAATTGAGTTCATCATCTATATGAAGTCTTACATACATTTATTTTTATAAAGATATAAAATTATACAATCACCCCAATTAAAAGGCATGAACATTATTTTAATAATTGGAAGAAGATTTCATTGTACGAACATAGTGTAATTTCAAAACCATTTTTCTGTTGGCTGACACTTCATTTTTTACCATTTGCAATCATGCGATGGCTTCCTTGGGCACACATCTTTGTCCTCAGCTGGATGTACTCCCCTCAAATAAATTTCTAGGAGTGGACCTTCTGGGTCAAAATGGGTGAGTATTTGTCAGGCTCTTGATACATATTGCCAAATGACCTTCCAGAAAAATTGTGCCTGTTTACATGCCTACCAGTGGCATGGAAGGGTCAGATGTCAGAATCATGATTGCAATTATTGATAAAGATCCAGCTAGTTCCAGTTTTGCCAACAATATTAACACCACCAGCACGTCCACCAATAATAATAATAACAATAATGGTATGATAAATAAAATAGGTGATATGGTTTGGCTGTGTGTCTCCACCCAAATCTCATCTTGAATTATAATCACCAGGTGTCGCGTCGAGGGAGGGAGCTGTAAGCCCCACGTGTCGAAGGAGGGATGTGATTGGCTCATGGGGGCGGCTTCTCCCATGCTGGTCTCATGATAGTGAGTGAGTTCTCATGAGATCTGATGGTTTTAAACGTGGCAGTTTTTTCCTGTGCTCTCACTTCTCCCTCCTATCGCCTTGTGAAGATGTCTGCTTCTCCTTCTGTCATGATTGTAAGTTTCCTGAGGCCTCCCCAGCCATGCAGACCTGTTGTGAGTCAATTAAACCCCTTTTCTTTATCAATTACCCATTCTTGGCCAGTTGTTTATAGCAGTGTGAGAATGGACTAATACAATCGACTTCTTGGGAGCTTGTAATATTCTAGCTATGTTACTAAAAATTTCACACATTATTTCATTTAGTCCATCCAGTAACCTAGAGATTAGGTATTATTATAATTCCCCCATTTACAAAATAGGATAATAAGGTACAAGACGTTAAGCATCTTGCCTAATGACCACAGCCAATAAATGGTGGATCTTAGATTTGATGCCAGGCATCTGACTTCTTCAGGCATTGTTTACTGTTTTAGTATGGCGGAGATGACTAGTTGGATGTAATTCCACCTGAATGGCTAGCTTTACTGTGTACAGCTCACCAAAGATCTACCTTAAGGAAAAACATTGCTATACATTGCAAATAATAGCCAGGGCTCTGGTATTAATGTTTCCCAGTCTCTCCCTCCTAAGGACATTGTCACCCTCCCAGCCAGGTGTGTGGCAGAAGGAAACGACTCTCTCCGGATGCTATGAATTCCAAAGAATTCCCATTAACCATATTTCTAAGCCAGTTTGCTTTCTTTCAATGTGCACTTTCTGCAAAATGCCATCTGCACTTGTTTCCTGGGGAAACCATCTCTCTGAGGTGGGTAAGTTCTCATTGTGAAGATGGGGACTTGCCTAATGTTTGGCATTCCCTTTTTGGGGACACATACAGTGATTTCTGAACTGACTTGAAAGGCCATTAACTTGGTTTTTACTGCCTTTTCTGGCTTGCAAATTTAATGCCTGGCTCCCAACATGTGTGAATGGACAAACAGCATCAGCATCATCTGGGAACTTGCTAGAAATAAAAATTCTCAGTCTTTACCCTAGACTTACAGAACCAGCAACTCTGAGGGTAGGTTCCAGAAGTCTGTGAGTTTAAAAATCTTCCAGGTGATTCTGATCCGTGCTAAAGTTGGATCTACTGCTCTAAACCTTAGTTTCTTCCTTTATAAAATAATAGTAGTAGTAGCTGTAGCAGTAATAATAATATTGGCTTCACGGTTACAGGGGGAATTCCATGAGTAATTTGACTCCTTGGCACTGTGCTTGGCATACAGTAGGTGCTTAATAAGTGGTAGTTGGCATCACTATCTCTGAACTGTGAAGGTCGCTGTGCTTAACCTATGTAGTATTTATCAGCCCCGCATCCCACTCCATTCAGGGATGGCCCTTCTCCTGCCTGTGGGTCTGGTGGGACCGCTCTGCAGAATTTCTTATGCCCAGATCTTCTGTCATGGTGTGACAAAAGCATGGCCCATCAAATGCTTGCCTTCTGGGAATTTGCATCTTAAGGAGAGATCATCAAGGATGTAGAGTGATTAGAGTCCAGTCATTCCACGACCCTGCAGCCTAGTGCTTCTCAACCTTTAATCTGCTTAACGCTAACTGGAGGATCTTGTTCGAGGGCAGATTCTGACTCGGAAGGTCTGGGGTGGTTCTGAGAGAGAGTCTGCATTTCTGACGAGCTCTACTGGAGATGGTGATGCCAGTACTGCTGGTTTCTGGACTCACGGTGCAGTTGCATCCCGAGAGCAGTGAATCTCATTTTTCAACCTCACCTTAGAATCACCTAGGGGAGGTGTGAAATAAGACAGACCTGAGCCAGTTAAATCTTAGTTTCTTTCCTTTTTGCCTTGCCTTGCTTTGCCTTGCCCTGCCTTGCCCTGCCTTGCCCTGCCAGGGTCTCACTCTGTCATCTAGGCTGGAGTGCAGTGGTACAATCTCGGCTCACTGCAATCTCCACCTCCTGGGCTCAAGCTATCCTTTTGCCTCAGTCTCCTGAGTAGCTGGGGCTACAGGCATGCGCCACCACACGCAGCTAATTTTTGTATTTTTAGTACAGGCGAGGTTTTGCCATGTTTCCCAGGCTGGTCTTGAACTCACGGGCTCAAGTGATCTGCCTGCCTTGGCCTCCCACAGTGTTGGAATTACAGGCATAAGCCACCGTGCCCAGCTTAAATCTCAATTTCTGAGGGTGAGGGCCCAGCATCAGTGGTTTCTAAAAGTATCTTTGGTTGACTGTTGGCTGCAGTGAGGATTGAGATCCACCACCATACAAAGATGGTCCAACTGGAACCCCCTCAAGTCTGGGAACTCTATTCTTTCTCTGATCCTGTAAGCTCCCCGCTTTTTAATGTAAAGATTTGGTTCTGTTGGCTGGGCATGATGGCTCACGCCTGTAATCCCAGCACTTTGGGAGGCCAAGGTGGGCAGATCACGAGGTCAGGAGTTCGAGACCAGCCTGGCCAATATGGTGAAACTCCGTCTCTACTAAAAATACAAAAATTAGCTGGGCATGGTGGCGTGCGCCTGTACTCCCAGCTACTCAGGAGGCTGAGGGAGAAGAATTGCTTGAACCCAGGAGGCAGAGCTTGCAGTGAGCTGAGATCGTGCACTACACTCCAGCCTGGGTGACAGAGTGAGACTTTGTCTCAAAAAAAAAAAAAAAAAAAAAGATTTGGTTCTGTTGCTTGCAAACTAAGAACCTTAACTGATAGAGCCTCAGAAATGAGAAGAGAGTCAAGGTGAGTGTTCATTGCCTCTGGGCTCTCCAGTTGCAGATCCTCTTGCTTCTCTGTGCTTCTCTTTGGAATGACACCACAGAGACATTAAACCTTTTGGAGGGCCCGTATTGTAATTTCTGAACCAACTTGAAAAGCCATAAACTTGGTTTTTCCTGCCTTTTCTGGCTTGCAAATTTAATGCCTGGCTCCCAACATGTGTGAATGGACAAATAAAAGAGGAACTGTCCCTTCCTCTCTTTGCCCCCATCAAGGGCCACCTGAGAGACTGTATCTCTCTAGGATTGTTTAGCTCTTTCCTCAGTCCCAGGTCTGGATTTTGCGGGTGACAGCTTCACCAGTATGTGACAAGCCATGCCAGGTGACCAGAGTGTGAACCAGCCTGCTCACCTGTCAGGAGGTGGTAATGAAAACCGATGGACCTGGTGCGGTGGCTCAACACCTGTAATCCTAACACTTTGGGAGTCTGAGGTGGGAGGATCACGAGGTCAGGAGTTCAAGACCAGCCTGGCCAATATGGTGAGGGCCTGAAGTAGTGGGAACAGAGGGTGACTGAGGCAGAGTCAGCCTTAAAAGATCAGTCACTAAAAAGGACTTCAACTGCCTGCCTTTGGGGAGAGGGATTTGATGGGAGAAGGGCTGGGGTAAGACAGCTTTGTTTTCCATTTCAAGTCATTTGTATCATTTGCTTGTACTGCTTTGATAAAGAGAAATCTGAAATTCTAGAAAAAATTAGAAGTGAAGAAAAATTCCTTTATAGCCATGAGCAGAACCATTAACAATAGCAGCCGGGTATGGTGGCTTACGCCTGTAATCTCAGCACTTTGGGAGGCCGAGGTGGGTGGATCACCTGAGGTCAGGAGTTCAAGACCAGCCTGGCCAACATGGCAAAACCCCGTCTCTACTAAAAATGCAAAAATTGCCGGGCGTGGTGGTGGGTGCCTGTAATGCCAGCTACTCAGGAGACTGAGTATGGAGAAACACTTGAATCCAGGAGGTGGAGGTTGCAGTGAGCCGAGAGCGCTCCATTGTACTCCAGCCTGGGTGACAGGAGTGAAACTCTATCTCTAAACAAACAAACAAAAAGCAATAGCAATAGCAATAGTAATGATACTAACTTATATTGATGTGCTAGATTTTATCCATGTCACCTCATTCACCTTTAGTTCTCACTACAACCTTGGGTGACAAACTTGTGTTGGCTTTAGCACTTTACTGGATTTGACACTGAGCGTTCCCTATACCTGGAACCACTTTGGTCCTAGATAAACCAAAGAGGATGGCTGGTCACCCTACTACAGCCCCAGAGGCAGCTGCTATTAACCAATGCATGCTGCAGGGGAGGAAACTGAGACCCTGAGAACTTCTGTAACTCACATCATGGTCACATAGCTAGTTAGTGGTAGAAACAAGTTACATACCGACTCGGTGGTGGACACAATTAAGGGTCCCACAGCCAGTTAGTTGTAGAAACAGTTAAGAGTCACACAGCTAGTCAGTGGTTGACATAGTTAAGGGTTGTGCAGCTAGTCAGTGGTAGATACTGTTAGTTAAGGGTCACATAGGTAGTCAGTGGTGGACACAGTTAAGGGTCACACAGTTAGTGATAGATTTAAGGGTTACACAGCTAGTTAGTGGTAGATACAGTTAGTTAAGGGTTACACAGCTAGTTAGTGGTAGACACAATTAAGGGTCACACAGCTAGTCAATGGTAGACAGTTAAAAGACACACGGATAGTTTAAGACACATGGATAGTTTAGTGGTAGATACAGTTAGTTAAGGGCCACACATCTAGTCAGTGGCAGGTATATTTAGTTAAAGGTCACAAAGCTAGTCAGTGGTAGGTACAGTTAGTTAAGGGTCACAAAGCTAGTCAGTGGTAGGTACAGTTAGTTAGGGGTTACACAGCTAGTCAGTGGCAGACAGTTAAGGGTCACAAGACTAGTCAATGGTAGACACAATTAAAAGACACATGGATAGTTTAGTGGTTGATACAGTTAGTGAAGGGTCACACGGCTAGTCAGTGGTAGGTATAGTTAGTTAAGGGTCACACGGCTAGTCAGTGGTAGGTGTAGTTAGTTAAGGGTCACACAGCTAGTCAGTGGTAGGTATAGTTAGTTAAGGGTCACATGGCTAGTCAGTGGTAGGTATAGTTAGTTAAGGGTCACACGGCTAGTCAGTGGTAGGTATAGTTAGTTAAGGGTCACACGGCTAGTCAGTGGTAGGTATAGTTAGTTAAGGGTCACACGGCTAGTCAGTGGTAGGTATAGTTAGTTAAGGGTCACACGGCTAGTCAGTGGTAGGTATAGTTAGTTAAGGGTCACACGGCTAGTCAGTGGTAGGTACAGTTAGTTAAGGGTCACACGGCTAGTCAGTGGTAGGTACAGTTAGTTAAGGGTCACACGGCTAGTCAGTGGTAGGTATAGTTAGTTAAGGGTCACACGGCTAGTCAGTGGTAGGTACAGTTAGTTAAGGGTCACACAGCTAGTCAGTGGTAGATACAGTTGGTGAGCCATCTCATCACTCGTTTAGTAGTAGAGCTTGGATTGGAACCAGGTAGGGCTCTGTCTGTTACATCACGTCACATGGAGTCTCAGAGCTGAAAGGACTTTAGGGTCGCAGTGTCTGATCCCCTTGTTTGTAGATGGGGAAACTTGCCTGAGTGGCGGAATGCCCTACCCAAGGTCACATGGTGAGTTTTGGGCTTCTAAGAGACCACTGGAGGAAGTCAGGGAGACATGCCCTGGCAGGGACCCGTCGGGAGGCCTGCCAATTGGCTTTGAGAGGAGCGCATCTTGCATCTCCCAGGAAGGATTGGCAGAGAGAGGGCGGGCGTCTCGGGCCAGGGGCTGGTGCCCAGGGCTGGGGCTGAGGGGAGGGGGAGGCTGCTTCTCTTTGTAATTTACATACACAGCAGCAACAGCCTGGGGGAAAACAACCCAAACAAACTCTCAAAGGATGTTTTGGACTTAATCCCGGGATCGGAAGCAGCTCGGTAAGATAAATAAGATAAAGTTGGTGTGCCTCTTAAGGTTGAACATCATATCACTTTTGCATTTGAAATATTCATGAGGGGAAGGGAGGTATGAGAAACAGCTACAGAAACATATTCTGCTTTGAAAAGGCAGAATTCAAAGGCATGAAAAATGAATCAGGGGAAATTAATGTCGAGGTTGGGAGGGGGGTGGGCTGGTGGGGGGACAATTATTGCCCAGAAGGAATAAGGAAAGAGATGTGGAGGAGATGTTTCAGACTGGGCTGTGATCAGAATTCTGTATCCTGCCTGGAATATTTGAAATGTCAATTGTCTCATATATCATTTGAAATCAACACTTGGTCGCAAAATGGATGATTCTAGCAAGGATTAAAAAGCAGGGTGGGCTGGGGGATATGGGATGGGGAGGGTGGATTGGGGTGGGGCAGGGAGATGGAAAAAGATGGGTAAAGTGAACTAAGTCCTATAAATTGTGGACAAATTACTGATCACTCAAAGAGGGCTCTGGAGGAGTAAGATGCAAAGAAATGGGAATTTCTTGTGATTTCTTGCAAGTCTCTCAGTCTTGGTTTCTCCCTTTATAAAGCCAGGAGGTTGGGCTGGATGTTCTCCTAGATTGTCTCACTTTGCATTGTGGAGGGGGTGGGGCTCTGATTTGGAGATGTACTTGGAAATTGAGGGTTCCTTAAGGCAAGATGGTCAAGGGTATTGACGAACAGTAGGAATACAGACATGATGCTTGTGGTTAACGGTGGCTCTCAGCAGAGCCCTGCAAGTCTACACCGTGTTAGGGAGGCCAGTGGGGTTTGGCCCCCTTTAAAAGCAAGCCCTTAGACTGTGGACTGGTGCGGTCATTCTAGAGAGATCTGATACTAAAGCAAATGAAGGCTGCATATTCTCTGTGGTCCCAGACCAGCAGGATCAGCATCACCTGGGAGCTTGTTAGAAATGGAAATTCTCGAGTCTCCTTCCAGACTTCTTGAGTCAAAATCTGCCTTTTAACAAGATCCCTGGGTGAGTCATGTGCATATTAAAGACTGAGCAGCAGCAATTCCCCTCCTGGATTTATACCCCAGAGAAAGTTTCACCCAAGGATGTTCAAGGAGGTGGGTTTGTGGTAGCGGGGTATTGGAAGCCACTGCTGTGTGCATCAGAAGGGGATAGATAAGCAAAGCAGGACAGATACTCACTGTAGGATATGACTGCGGTAGTTAGAAAAACAGGTCTGATCTTCACATGCCAGTATGGACGGATCTTTTATTGATTTTATTTATTTACTTATTTTGAGATGGAGTCTCACTCTGTTGCCCAGGCTGGGGTGCAATGGTGCAATCTCGGCTCACTGCAACCTCCGCCTCCTGGGTTCCAGCAATTCTCCTGCCTCAGCCTCCCGAGTAGCTGGGATTACAGGTGCCCGCCACCATACCTGGCTAATGTTGTATTTTTAGTAGAGACAGGGTTTCACCATATTGGCCAGGCTGGTCTCGAACTCCTGACCACAGGTGATCCGCCCACCTTAGCCTCCCAAAGTGCTGGGATTACATGCGTGAGCCACTGTGCCCGGCCTGGATGGATCTTAAAAACAAAGCACAAGGGGAAAAAACGTGAGCAACAGAATCAATTTATAGCAAGTGTCTTTGTTTGTGCTGCTATAAAGGAACACCTGAGGCTGGATAATTTACAAAGAAAAAAAGTTTATTTGGCTCATGATTCTGCAAGAATCATGGCACCAACATCTGCTTCTGATGAGGGCTTCAGGAAGCTTCCACTCATGGCAGAAGTGAAGAGGAACTGGTGTGTGTAGATCACATGGTAAGATAGAGAGAGAGAGAGAGGGAGAGAAGAGGGGTATGAGGAAGGAGGAGAGAAGGAAGAAGGAGACAGGGAAGAATAGGAGACAGAGGAGGGTTCCAGGTTATTTTTAACTATCAGTTCTCAGCCGGATGCAGTGGCTTATGCCTGTAATCCCAGCACTTTGGGAGGCCGAAGTGGGTGGATCACTTGAGGTCAGGAGTTCGAGAGCAGCCTGGCCAACATGTCGAAACCCTCTCTGTACTAAAAATACAAACATTAGCTGGGCATGGTGGCTCTTGCCTGTAACTCCAGCTACTTGGGAGGCTGAGGTGGGAGAATTACTTGAACCCAGGAGGTGGAGGTTGCAATGAGCCGAGATCTTGCCATTGCACTCCAGCCTGGCTGACAGAGCGAGACTGTGTCCCAAAATAAATAAATAAATAAATAAATAAATAAATAAATGAATAGAAAAAAATAAAAACACAAAAATTAGCTGGATGTAGTGGCAGGTGCCTGTAATCCCAGCTACTCGGGAGGCTGAGGCAGGAGAACCTCTTGAATCCAGGAGGCAGAGGTTGCAGTGAGCTGAGATCGTGCCACTGCACTCCAGTCTGGGCAACAGAGCGAGATTCCAGCTTGAAACACACACACATGCACACACAATCAGTTCTTGCAGGAACTAAGAGTGGGAAATCACTCACTCTTGAGAGAATGGCACCCAGCCATTCCTGACGCATCTGCCCCCACGACCAAAACACCTCCCACCAGGCCCTACCTCCAACACTGGGGATCACATTTCAACATGAGACTTGGCAGGGGCCAAAACAAACCATATCTAGACCATAGTATGACACAATTTTTACTGGTTAAAAATGTATTTGTACACAAGACAGTATGCTTAAAACTACAAGAGGGCAGGGATTTCTGTCTATTTTGTTCACCGCTGTCTTCATGCCACATTCTGAACACTCAATATTTGATGAGCAAATGCACTTCACAAGAATGCGTACACTTTCAAGAGAAGAGGAATACCTCAGCTGAGGGGGTTTTGCACTGCACCGTGGTGCCATGCCAGAAACTCAGGAGTAATTCATTCCACTTTCAGCACCTGGGGTGAAATAGAAGCCCAATCTTGTGTGAGAGGTGAGGGGGAGGGTGGCCGGGCTGGCCTCCGTTTGCAGAGCTCGTTCCACTTCACAGTGGCTTGGCTGCCCTGCCCTTGGTCACTCCAAGGTCCTGCTTGCTCAGCTCTTGGCTTGCCACCTTCCTGCTCCATCTCTAAGGCTTTATTGGCTGTTCCTGTAGAAACAGACTCTCCAAGTCATGGCTTTTTCTCAGCATTTTGCATGTACCACCTCCCTTATCCTCACAACACTGCCTACAACACTGGTTCTCAACTGGGGACACTTCTATCCCCATAAGGGACATTTGGCAATGTCTGGAGACATTTTTGATTGTCACAACTAGGGTATACTGTGCTACTGTCATCCAGTATGTAGAGGCCATGGATGCTGCTAAACATCCTACAAGGCACAGGGCTGTCCCCAGGCTCCCCTGTAAAGAATGATCAAGTCCAAAATGTCAGTGGTATTGAGGCTGACCTAGGGTAGGGGGCTCTAATATCTCTATTTTATATGTGAGGAAACGGAAGCATGGTGAGGTTGGATAATCCTGTGTGAGGTCCTGCAGCTGGTAGGCAATGGAGGTGGGGTATAGACCAAGTGAGTCTGGCTCTAGAGTCCTTGCTTTTAACCACCATACATGATTGCTTCTCAGAAGTGGAAAATGCTGAGACAGGCACAGCTTTTTATACCTTCACTCACTCATGTTACGGCGAGGGTGACCAGCTATCTTGGTTTGCCCAGGCCTGAGTGGCTTCCCAGAGTGTGGGACTTGCAGTGCTCAAGCCAGGATGGATAGTCACCCTAGTAACCTCCAGACTCTGTACACATCTGTGTCTGTGATCTGATTGTTACATTCAGTCTGTTGAGTTCATATTACTGATGTAAGAGTTAAGAAGAAATTATTTAGGCAGATAGTGAGGGTAAGGAAGTCCTCAGTAAGGTTTTCCTTTTAATGAAAAGCAGTCCCCAAATCATTTTTCTTTTCTAACAGAGAGCATCCTGTAAAATCAAGCTGCAGACATAGGCAAGCAAGCTGGAAGCTTGCACGGGTGAATGCCGGCAGCTCCGCCCATAAGAAAAAGCTAGCTGGGGCTAGGCACGTCCAACACGGCAGCTCCATCTTCCCTTGTCTTTGCCAGCCATGTGTACAGTAAGGAGCAGGCAACAAGGAGCCAGCCAGGCAAAGACGCCATTTGCATAATAACACTAGGGTGGGGCGGCCAACTTCCCCATGCGCTATGTAAATGTCACACCTGGTGCAACCAATCTTTGGGCCCTAGTAAATCAGGCACCGCCTCCTCAACCCTGTAAAATCTGGTGCACTCTGACTTGGGCCAGAAGTCCCACTGGGTGCCTCCCTCTCTTGGAAGAGAGATAGTGTTCTCCTTTCTCATTCTTTTGCCTATTAAACCTCTGCTTTTAAACTCACTCCTTGTGTGTGTCTGTGTCCTTAATGTTTTTGGTATGAGGCAACGAATCTCGGGTATTACCCCCGAGAGAATGACGCTGCTTCACTCTGTGCTAATCACAATCGACACAGGGGCCGAATCCCAGTCTCAAGTTCACCTACGATGACTTTATCATCCACATGGCTCAAAGCTGTGGTCAAGTTTCCTCCTGTTTTGAAAATATGTGCTATGCTCCAGTTAAGTCAGCACAGCTCTAGGTAGATCAAAATTCATCTTTGGAGGATTTCTGAAATTCACTTGAGGAGTAGATCAGTTGGGGATGGTGTGATGGAGGAAAAAGAAAATCCCAAGGTTTGATGGCAAGGTTAGAGTGACCTTCTGACCTTGAGCAAATGGCTTAAGCTGTCTGGGCCTTGATGTCCTTGTTCATAAAATGAGTCTGTAATAAAAGCCACGATGATGAGCATCAGGCACTGTGCTGAGTGCTGAGTGTCTGCCATCTAAGGGGTTTTCTGGTTATCTCATTTAATCATCACAACCACAGGAGGGGAAGCTCCTGGGGTTAAGTGTCTCGCCCAGGGTTGCAGCTGGTGGGGGATAGTCTGGTTGCAAACCCAGAGACCACACTTTTAACTGCTATGGAATGTTGTCTCCCATGGCTGTTTCTGAGGAGACAGAAAAACATGCCAATTAGGGCCGAAAAACATGCCAATTAGGGCCAAAAAACAGGAGGTGGCCTCAAGGGCAGTGCATTAAGAGTGTTTGCAAAGGCGTGGGTGTTTCTCCACCCCCGAGTCGCTGCTGACTTCCCGACACCTACACGCAGGGTCACCCTGCAGCTTCTGAGCACCTGGCCGGCTCCCCTCAGCAATGTGTGTTTGATGTTATCAGTGGGTTTGAGGCACGGCTGAGGCCCCAGGAATCTTTCTCTTTCATGGAGAAGCCAAGCTCACATCTCCCAGTGGCAGCTGGTGCTGGCGTCTGGCTGGAGTTGCAGGGACTGTGTCAGCTATAGCAGTTCCTGCGACTGTATTCACCTACTGAAGGTCCTTGATCTATTGCTGGGGTTTGCCAAGGGTCTCAGGGGTCTGCTGCAGAGCAGAGAGACTGATTATTATTTTTTAAATCTCCAGCTGACACCCTTGTTCTCACGTTAATCACTTTGAGAATAAAAATGGCTACCAATAATTGAGCACTTACTACGTGCCAGGCACAGGCACATCCTCTGCCTCTCCTCTGGGGCTGCTGGCTCTCCTTATCCTTTTTATTTTTGCTTTTTTCCCCACAGCTAGTAACTGTGTTCTAAACACCAAGAAGAGGGCCTGGCAAATGTGGTTACTCAATAAACATTTATTGAATGAATGGGTGTGAGCGAGTGTGTTAGGCTCCCTGCTAAGCCCATTACGTGTATTATTTTACTCAACACTCACAGTAATCCTATGAGATAAGCGTCATCTTTATCTCCATGTTACAAAGGAGAAAATGTGCTCAGAGATGTCAAGTAATTTCCCCCAAAATGCACAGCTTGTGTCAGTGCAAGAATGCAAATTTAGCAGTCTCCAAATTCTACCCCATTTACTATCTCCCAAATAGATATGTATAAATATCCCACATATGGAGATACATTTTAAGGATTTATACATATCTATTTCTATGTCACACGGCCACACATATGTATCCTATATAACATGCACATGTATAGTATGTGCACATATTCACGTGTAAATGTATCAGTTACCTGTAGCTGTGTAACAAGTAACACCACCCTCGTGGTTATAAAAATAAGCACTTATTTCTTGCTCACAGGTCTGTGGTTTAGCTGGAGAGATTCTGCTTTAGGCTGTGGGTTGAGTTCAAGTCTGATTCTTACATTTATTTCTGAGGTCCAGATTGGAGAAGCAGTGGTACCTGGTGAAGGTTGGCAGCTTCCAGAGAGGAGTGAGCAGAAATACTCAATGCCTTTTAAGGCCTAAGCTGGGAACTGGTGCACCGTCAACTCTGCTCATGTTCCATTGGCCAAAACAAACCCATCACTAACAGGGCAGAGGATTCTGTTCTTCCCATGGTGAAGGGAATGAGAGGGAAGTAAATATTTGTTAAACAGGAAAACATACCACTATCATATTTTAATTATATATGGATGTATTTGTATTTTATCTTTTTTTTTTTTGAGATGGAGTTTCACACTTGTCACCCAGGCTGGAGTGCAATGGCACGTTCACGGCTCACTGCAACCTCTGTCTCCTGGGTTCAAGCAATTCTCCTGCCTCAGCCTCCAGAGTAGCTGGGATTACAGGCACCTGCCACCATACCCAGCTTTTTTTTTTTTTTTTTTTTGTATTTTTTTTTTACTAGAGATGAGGTTTCACCATGTTGGCCAGGCTGGTCTTGAACTCCTGACCTCAGGTGATCCACCTGCCTCTGCCTCCCAAAGTGCTGGGATTACAGGCATAAGCCACGGCGCCCAGCCTACATTTATCTTTTTCACCCATGACCCCAGCTTCAGTGAGGAGTTCTGTTACTTTG
This sequence comes from Pan paniscus, assembly GCF_029289425.2. Lineage (NCBI taxonomy): Eukaryota > Metazoa > Chordata > Mammalia > Primates > Hominidae > Pan > Pan paniscus. Next base: position 35,735,980 of record NC_073267.2, on the reverse strand, counting down.
TACTTTTACTGGGCATTCGTTTCCTTGTTTGGAAAATATTGACTATAATTAATAAAAGTGTTTGTATTCTTGCAAATTGCTAAGAGAGTAAATTTGAAGCGTCCCCACCACTTGTTAATTAGCTTGATTTCACCAGTCCGCAATGTATACATATTTCAAAACATCAGGTTGTACACAATAGACAATTTTTGTTTGTCAATTCAAAAAATAATAAGTAAAGGAAAAGAAAAATGTAAGATACTTTAAAAAATGACTGGCTTGTGTTGAGAAGTAACTTTTACTATTTATTTGTTTTTTTGTTTGTTTGTTGGTTGGTTTTTTTTTTTTTTTGAGACGGAGTTTCGCTCTTGTTGTCCAGGCTGGAGTGCAGTGGCATGATCTTGGCTTACTGCAATTTCTGTCTCCCGGGGTTCAAGCAATTCTCCTGTCTCAGCCTCCTGAGTAGCTGGCATTACAGATGCCCACCACCATACCTGGCTAATTTTTTGTATTTTTAGTAGAGACAGGGTTTTGCCACTTTGGCCAGACTGGTCTCAGACTCCTGGCCTCAGGTGATCCACCTGCCTTGGCCTCCCAAAGTGCTGGGATTACAGGCATGAGCCACCGTGCCCAGCCTAACTTTTACTATTTATTTGAGTTAAGCCAACACACACTTGAGTTCCCCACATGTCATAGAGTGATGTGGACAAGCCCTTGAAATCTGGCTTTCTTGATTACCTGGTTGACCTTGTAGATGCCTCTCTGAGCCTCAGATATGTTCTCTGTGAAACGGGCATGAAACCAGTACCCACTTTGTAGAGCACTGTGAGGATTAAGTGAGAGGATACATGCAAAAGTTTACCACAGTGCCTGGCTCCAGAAGCCACTCAATATGTATTAGCTGTTGTTATTAATATTGATACTATTCTTACAACAAAAACAGCACAAATGTTCTAATGATCAATTATCCTAGCCTGTCGTCTGCTGTTCCCCAGCCCATGTTTCTCGGACCCTGTCTGTGTGTGATTTGTGATCCGACTCTCTCTACACTTTGTGTTGGGGTTTGATTTTTCCTGCTTTGGCTCAAGACCCCCTTCCTACAGAAATGTTTGGACCCATCTTACAGACTTATGCCTCCTTGGCTGTCCTGCCTGGTCAGCCCCTTGGAACACAGGGCTGGCCCTAAGTTTGTCCTCCCATCCCAGCAAAATGGTTCACGGGCATTGCACGTTGATTGTGGAATTTCAACAATAGCACGGGTGGTGGGAGAACCTTCGGACGTCCACAGACAGCAGCCTGGATGTATATGAGATGGGGGTGGTGTTCTTTCCATCTGGAGTCCTCCGGGAGCTGTCAAGCCTGGAATCTTTGCAATTTAGGCACTCTGTTTGTAGTGGTTTCAAGAAAACCCATTCTGCCTACAAATGCGGTGACCTTTAATTTTTTTTTCTCAGATTTTTCCAAGATGCACATTGACTCTTCCTGTCAATGTGGAAGGCTCTAATGCCGCCTGGGGCATTTAGATTGCATTTGCCAATCGCTGACTGCTGTAGCCAATTTGTTCCTGATCTCAAGGTCGATTTTGAATAACTTTAGCTGGGCTAAGTCTCTTGCATTGAATAACTGGGAAATAACCTATTAAGGTAGCGGGTGGGCGGGGGCAGGAGGGGGCAGGGGGCTGTTTCTATTTTGTAGAAGTTCTTTGATTTTGGATAAATGAGAAGGCTTCTAGCTCTGCCAGTCATGGACTATGTGGCCTTGAACAAGGGAGGGAAAGAAAGAAACACATACCAAGTACCTAGCATATGCTAGACACAGTGCTGGGCACTTCACACATGCCAGCTGCTTAATCTACTCTGCGAGGTGAACATCGTGATCTCCATGTTACAGATAAAGAAACAGAGTCCCGGCAACTTGCAGGGTTGAGCTTGGATCTGTCTAAAGCCCCTCCTCTCCCCTTTTTTTTGTTTGTTTGAGACGGAGTCTTGCTATGTTGCCCAGGCTGGTGTGCAACAGCACAATGATCTTGGCTCACTGCAACCTCCGCCTGCCAGGTTCAAGCAATTCTCCTGCCTCAGCCTCCCGAGCAGCTTGGGATTACAGGCACGTGCCACCATGCCCAGCTAATTTTTTATATTTTTTGTATAGACGAGGTTTCACCATGCTGGCCAGGCTGGTCTCCAACTCCTGACCTCGTGATCCGCCCGCCTCGGCCTCCCAAAGTGCTGGGATTACAGGCGTGAGCCACGCGTCCGGCCTAAAGCCCATGTTTTTTTCACTCTCTCTTTCTCCCGAAGGCCAAGGCTGGAAAGCCTGTCTCCTTGATGATGCTCTTTTTAAACTACCCTTATGAGTGTATTTCAGCAACCTCCCCCGACCCGAATTACAGTACCACAGGCTGCGTCCTAATGCTGTGCCCTCTCCTGATATGGTCTGGCTGTATCCCCATCCAGACTCACCTTGAATTGTAATAATCCCCACGTGTCAAGGGCGGGGCCATGTGGAGATAATTAAAACATGGGGGCAGTTTCCGCATCCTGTTCTCATGGTAGTGAGTAAGTCTCACGAGATCTGATGGTTTTATAAATGGGAGTTCCCCTGCGCAAGCTCTCTTACCTGCCGCTGTGTAGCGTGTGACGTCGCTGTTCTTTGGCCTTCCACCATGATTGTGAGACCTCCTCAGCCATGTGGAACTGTGAGTCCATTCAACGTCTTTCTTTTGTAAATTACTCAGTCTTGGGTAGGTCTTTATTAGCAGCGTGAGAACAAATACACCTCCTGTCATCTTCTCTCCTTGGATTCACTCCTGTAGTCTGAGATGTCTGGTTCACCTTGTTGCCCCAGCAGTGGGCTCATGCCGGCAGGGGTTGGCATCAGCAACTGTTCTTTGATCCCATGACTCTGATTTTGAGATGAGCCTGGTGCAGCTTGGTGGTTTCACGTGGGGCCCTTTGGAAGGAGAAAACCTGGTCCGAATCCCTGCAAGTTGTGTGACGGGTTGGGTTCCTTGGAAGCCCGAGAATGAGATTTGGGTAGGTGCGGTTTATTCAAGGTGGAGGTTCTCAGGAGAAGGAAAGTGAGGGAAGGAGGATGATGGGGGAGGGGACAGAGCCAAGCAAGAATGGGCTCTCAGGCTAAGGCTAGCCTTGATCTCACGTGGATCTCTGGAGTGTATTCTGCCTTGAAGCAGGAGGACTGGACTTTTGCGTGACTCCTCTCGCCTCATATCGCTTAGTCATTGGCCAGTTCAACATGTGAGAGCATAACTCCCTGGGTGAAATGGCTTTTGCTAGCTAAGGAATTCTCCGGAGAAAGGATTGGTATAAGCCATTAGGCACAGATCAGCAAAGGCTGAATGATGAATGGTTTACTGGCAATGAGGATCTGGGTGAAGCACCAGGAACAGCTGTGACGTTGTGCAACTGCTCTGCCTCAGTTTTCCTCATCTGTAAAATGGGGATGTTGATAAAATCCATCTCTGAACGTTGATGCAAGGGTTAGATGAGATACTTGCATTTATGTTACTGATAATGTGCCTGTCACTGGCCAGGTGCAAAGCGAGGGCTCAACGAAAGCATAAGCTATTATTATTATTATTATTGTTATTACTGGCAGTTTTGGGTCCATAGCAACAAGCACATATAAACAATGGTCACTTCTTCTCTAGTTTAATTCTTATAACTCTTCTGAGATAAGTTCTACTTCTACCCTGTTTTACAGACATGGAAACTGAGGCACAGTGAGGTGAAGCACTTTGAGCTCACATGATGGGGCTGAGATTCCAATTTAGGGAGTCCAGTCCCAGAGCCCCCAAGTGAGTGCTGGTTTGGGACTGTCTCTTCTGATTATGACAAATCTTTTTTTTGAGATCACTCTCAGTTCCTTGAATGTATCCATCTTCTCTGTTGTTTCTGGGTCTTTGTATATCCTATTCTCTGTGCTGGCAACAGCTTTTCCCCTTTAACCTGATTTGCCCTGGTTCATCCCTTGAGACTGAGCTCAGCTCATATTTGGCCTTTTTTTTTTTTGAGACAAGGTCTCACTCTGTCACCCAGGCTGGAGTGCAGTGGTGCAATCGTGACTCACTGCAGCCTCAACCTCCCAGGCTCAAGTGATCCTCCCACCTCAGCCTCCTGAGTAGCTGGGACTACAGTTGCATGCTACCATGCCCAGCTAACTTTTGTACTTTTTGTAGAGATGAGGTTTCGCCATATTACCCAGGCTGGCCTTGAACTCTCAGGATCAAGTGATCTGCCTGCCTCAACCTCCCAAAGTGCTGGGATTACAGGTATGAGCCACGGCGCTTGGCCCATGTTTGGCCTTTTCCAGGAAGCCCTCCAGGTTGCTTCCTTCCACAGCCCCTTGTCTGTTCCCCAAAGTGTCTGTTAGGATGTATTACACTTGCCTAGTCACTTGTCTGCCTCTCCCACTAGTCTATGGCTCCAAAGAATTGAATATTTTGCCCGTCTCTATCATTGTCACCCCTGCAAGTAGCATTTGTCTGGCACATAGTAGGTACTCAGTAAATGTTTATTTTGTGGCTGAATGAGCATTCCAGATTCAGAACCGGAAACATTGGAGGCTTACAAAAGTTCCTGTTGAGTTGAATTAATTCATTTTGAAATGACATGGACTAAGTTCTTTCTGGGAAGGTTTCCTAACTAAATCCGTGGGCATGGTGGACTGGAGCATTCCAGAACCAGTGCAAAGAGTCCCCTGTCCATAGGTATGAGATGAAGGCTCAGGGACTTAAAATACACTTCTACTGTGGAAAGTTCTTCAGAGACCCTTCTGGCATTTTCTTTAATTGATGCTCGGCTAATTTATTTTATTATTTTATTTTTATTTTTAATTTAAAAAAAATTTTTTTTGAGACGGAGTCTTGCTCTGTCACTCAGGCTGGAGTGCAGTGGCGTGATCTCGGCTCACTGCAACCTCTGCCTCCCAGGTTCAAGCAATTCTCTGCCTCAGCCTCCCAAGTAGCTGGGATTATAGGCAAGTGCCACCATGCCCAGCTAATTTTTGTATTTTTAGTAGAGATGGGGTTTCACCATCTTGGCCAGGCTGGTCTTGAATTCCTGACCTCGTGATCTGCCTGTCTCGACCTCCCAAAGTGCTGGGATTACAGGCGTGAGCCATGGCGCCCAGCCATTTTTATTTTTATTTTTTTGAGATGAAATGTCACTGTCACCTAGGCTGGAGTACAGTTGCGAAATTTCGGCTCACTGCAGCCCCCACCTCCTCGGTTCAAACGATTCTCCTGCCTCAGCCTCCCAAATAGCTGGAACTACAGGCACACAGCCACACACCACCACACCTGGCTAATTTTTGTATTTTTGGTAGAGACGGGGTTTCACCATGTTGCCCAGGCTAGTTTTGAACTCCTGACCTCAGGTGATCTGCCCGCCTTGGCCTCTCAAAGTGCTGGGATTACAGGCATGAGCCACCACGCCCAGCCCAGTTAATTTATTTTATGTAATGAATGTATTTCTTTTCATTAGGAAAGTATGAGAATCACATTGCTGAAAATGTGGGAAACCTAGAAAAGTAGAGAAACCCACCCACTATCATTTGGTAGGTAAATTTCTTCAGATTTTTCTCCTCCCATATATGTTTTTCTCTTTCTTTATTAAACATACTTATGACCATACTATTAATATAGTTTAGTATCCTGCTACTTTTTTTCCGTTTAGCAAAATGAGATTTTTCCAGGTTTAATTACATAGTTTTGAAAATAACCATCATCATTTTGTTCTTATTTTTTTCCCTTTTGAATTTAAAAAAAAATCAAAGTAATATGAACACATCGTACAAAGTTAAAGTACAGAGGAGCTGCTAATGAAAGCAGCGGTTCCTGGCCCCTTCTCTCCTCTCTCCCCTCCTTAAGTCTTATTTCCCGGAGGCAAGTGCTTGAAATGTTGTTTCCATTTTTAGGTCTTCGGGTATTTATCTCTGTAACTCCAAATAAGATGCTTATGCGGCTCTTTCTTGATTTATCAATTTAAGACATTTTCTATTGACTCTGTGCCATAGGAGATGAGGATTCAGCTTATTGACATGGTTCCTTCCCACTTTTTGTCCTTCCCCAGTTTTTATTTGAAAAAAAGTCAGACATGCACATGGAAAATGATGACCAGAGGATGAAGGAGCCCCTCCTACTCTAATGCTTCAGTCTTCCGCCCACCCCTTCTCCCAGTTTCTTGTGTATCTGTGGCAGGTCAAAGATGAGTGCAAACTGTTTGATACCCCATGCATTCAGAAATGGGGTCTATTTCCCTTTTCCTGAGCCTGGGCTGGCCTGTGACTGCTTTGACGAATAGATTGCCATAGAAGTGACACCATGATGGTTCTGGTCCTGGCATTTAAGGGATCATGCAGTTTCTGCCTTACACCTCTTGGAAGTCTTGGTTTTAAACCCCTGAGCCACTGTGTAAGAAATCTGAGGGCTTTTGCTGGAGGGAAACCTGGAGAGACTCTGAGATGACATGGAAAGGGAGAGAAGTTGCTCTGAGCCCAGCTTCCATCCTGTCCCACTGATATGGTTTGGCTGTGTCCCCATCCAAATCTCATCTTGAATTCTCACATGTTGTGAGAGGGACCCGGTGGGAGGTAATTGAATCATGGGGGTGGGTCTTTCTCATGCTATTCTCATGAGAGTAAGTCTCATGAGATCTGATGGTTTTATAACAGGGAGTTTCCCTGCACAAGCTCTCTTTTTGCCCGCTGCCATCCATGTAAGATGTGACTTGCTCCTCCTTGCCTTCCACCATGATTGCGAGGCTCCCCAGCCATGTGGAACTCTGAGTCCATTAAACCTCTTTCCTGTAAAAATGACCCAGTCTCAGGTGTGTCTTTATTAAGAGCATGAAAATGGACTAATACACCCACCAAGGTGCCTGGCACATCACTAAAACTGCATTAGACCCTTCAGAGCAGCCCCGAAGCCCTCTGAATACTACTGAGTGACCTTAGATGATACTGTGTGAGCAGAAGAACTGCCCAGCTGGGTCCTGCTTGAATTCCTGACCCTCAAAATCATGATCTATAATAAAAACAGTTGCAGCTTTAAGCCATAATGTTTGGGGATTAACTTGAATGGCATCCTTCAGGAGATACCCCATGTGTCATAGGTTTTGGGGATGGAGGTTATCTTAGCCTACCAACAGTGCCTGATACAAATATGCAAATGTTTCATTGGGTCATGCAATCTCAAGAAAGCAGGGATAAGGGAAAGAGAGAAAGAGGAAGAGCAAAACCAAAGAAGTGCATATTGCCTAGTGGAGTTGCAGTTTCCCAGAAACACAAGCATGGGATAACTCTGGAGTCAGTCATCTGCCAGCTCCTGCTGTTTCCTGTCTCTTATTGGTCAAAGCTTGCTCCACTCTGCACTTCTGAGTAATGGCCCTCAGCCCCTCCTAGCAGCTTCTGGGGGATCCAGGACCTCTGGGAGCTGATAGGTGTGATAGAGGCCAGCCCTTACCCCCACCCAGGGTAGGCTGAGTCACTTTTATTTTATTGTAAAATTGATATTTATTTACTTATTATTTTAAGGTAATTTTTTTTGAGACAGGATCTTGCTCTGTTGCCCAGGCTGGAGTACAGTGGCACAGTCATAGCTCACTGCAACCTCAAACTACTGGGCTCATGTGATCCTCCTGCCTCAGCCTCTTGAGTACCTTCTTCCACCTTCTTCTGACTGCTTTTTCCAGCCAAGCTGGCAGCCAATTGGATGGTGCCTACCCAGATTGTGGGCGGGTCTTCCTGACAGTATGTCCTCCTTTTCCAGGGCACTGACTCAAATGTTAATTTCTTCTGGCAACACTCAGAGATGCCCAGAATCAATACTTTGCATCCTTCAATCCAATCAAGTTGACAATTAATATTAACCATCACACAGCCCAAATGGACTAAGACAATATTAACTACCAATAGTTAAATTCAGGTCTATGATGACAAAGATTTTGAGTGTAGATAGCTATGTGACATATTGATTTCAGATCCTTTGGATATATACCTAGATGTGGGGTTGCTGGATCATATGATAATTTTATTTTTAGGTTTTTGAGAAACCTCCATGTGGCTTTCCATAATGCCTGTAAAGTTTACATGCCCACCAACAGTATATTATGTATATTTCAAAATTGCAAGAGAGTACCTTTCCTATGCTGTCACCACAAAAAATGGTATTTGATGTAATGCCTATGTTATTTAGTTTGATTTTAAGCATTCTACATTTTATACATATAGCATAATGTCACTCTTTACCCCATAAATATATACAATTATAATTAGCTAATCAATAATAAAATAAATTTTTAAATAAGATTTCTTTAAAATTAAAGAAGGATTTCTTTTAAAAAGAAAGATTTTGAGGAATTTTCTCCTCTAGGTACATCAGAATATGCAAGAAGCATTAGTGTTACTTAAGATTATCAATTCAAGTTTTCGTCCATGTTCAGTTAAATTTGCATGTTTACTTAAATCTTATTTGTGGAAAGAAATAGATCAATATAGAAAAATTAAACTGTTTATTTTGTTAAATATATCTCTTAGTATGTAAGACTTGTATCATATCTGTACAATTTGATTCAGATTACCCGAATAGAACATGGGTTGTGATGAAAATTTATAAAATGGACTTATTACCCTTGGTTTCTTATAGAAATGAGGTTTCCTACCAACAAGCTTAAAAACTGAACAGGAAAACCCCATGCATTATGTAACAAAAGCACCTAGATAGTTATGCTAAGGCCAACAGAGCTTGAGAGTAAAATAAAATTTTACTCTATAATAACATAAATTTTTAATAGCACTTTTTCATATTTTAGGTGAAAATATGATGCATTTTTAAAAAGAAGTTGCTATAAGGAAATATCAATGATAGGCTATGACACAATAAAATGCTAGCAATATCCGAAATGGGTATAAAATTAACACAATGCATTTTACTGCAGACATGGGCTATGTAAGACATGATGTTCTATTTCCCACTTTACTGTGTTGGGCAAGGCACAGTGTTTCAATTCAGTTGAATCTGACCTTTACTCGTTATGTAGATATGTTTCTTTTTTTTTGTTTGAGTCAGGGTCTCACTCTGTCACCCAGGCTGGAGTGCAGTGGTGCCATCTCAGCTCACTGCAACCTCTGCCTCCTGGGTTCAAGTGATTCTCCTGCCTCAGCCTCCTGAGTAGCTGGGACTACAGGCACCCGCCACCACACTCGGCTAACTTTTTGTATTTTTAGTAGAGACGGGGTTTCACCATATTGGCCAGGCTGGTCTCGAACTCCTGACCTCGTGATCTGCCTGCCTCGGCCTCTCAAAGTGCTGGGATTACAGGCGTGAGCCACCACGCCCGGCCTGTAGATATGTTTCTTAATCTCCTTGAACCTGCTTTCTCATATGTAAAAGAGAAATATGCTAAATTGGATAGACATACATTGTAGAGCTCAGTTACAAGGCTCATACGTGGTCAAAGAGTGAGAAGAGCAAGATGGAAAAGATATGCACTGCATGGAAAATGGGTCCTTGTGAATAATCCAACCTTCCAGGTAGTGAGGAGACTCCATTTTTATTTGAAGTCTATCACATGAAGACAGGTTGTAGAAAACACTTAGAAAACTAATTGGGCATACCAAAGAGGTGACTGAGTCTCCTTTTTTAGGGGAGAAGGAGGTTAAATAGAAGTTGGAGACAAGATTGCCCCAGTTATTGACTGCAAACCTGAATTTTTTCGTTATGGGGGTAGAGCAGAATCATTTTATATATCATGGATTACACTTAGGTCAGAGTGAAAGATAGATAGATAGATAGATAGATAGATAGATAGATTAGATACATAGAAGGTAGATTAGATAGGTGGATGTATAGATGGACAGGTGGATGGATGGATAGATAGATGACTGATAAATAGTAGATAAATAGATGATAGATTAGATAGATGAATATCTAGATGGATGGATAGATTGATGGATAGATATGATGGATAGATGATAGATAGATAGATAATGGATAAATGATGAATGGATAGATACGTAGATAAATAAATATATGGATGTATGATAGATAATGGATGAATAAGATAGACACATAGTTATATAAACACATAGAGACATACATACATAATGAATGCATGACAGATAGATACATAGATGGATCATGGGTATATTATAGAGTAGATAGATACATAGAGAGATAAAGAGATAGACATAGACAGATAGTAAAAGACATAGACACATAGTAAAAGAGATAGACATAGACAGATAGTAAATGGGTGAATGATGGATAGATACATAGATAAATGGATGGATGGTAGATAGATAAATAGATGACAGATAAATAGATGATGGATACAAGATAGCTAGCTAAATAGCATAAAGAGATAATGGATGAATAGAGAGAGAGACACATAGGTACATAAACACATAATAAATGGGTGGATGATGGATAGATAGTGGATCATGGATGTATGATAGATAATTTAGATAGATGATAGGCTGATATAGATAGATAGATAGATAGATAGATAGATAGATAGATAGATAGATAGATTAGATGGATGGTTAGGTAGATAGCGAGATTTAGATAAAGTGGGTGGATGGATAAACAAATACATAATTAAAATGCACAAAGTTAAACATGAAAGTTTCATGTAAAATGTACACTTTTCAGCTTTATTGTACAGTTTCCAGCTTTACTGAGGCATAATTTTCATAAAACACTTTTTAAAGTGTAAATTTTATGAGTTCTGTTAATTTTATTATTCTGTGTAACTGCTGCCAAACAAGGCAAACCAGTTGGAGCGTCCTACCACGTTGCTTTATTCTCCTTGCAGTCAATCCTTTTTCATAACTCCCTGCCCCAGACAAGCACAGATCCATTTCCCATTCCTCCAGTTTTGCCTTTTCTAGAATTACATATATATGGCATCTTGCACATATGCGTACTTTTGTGTCTGATTTCTTTCACTTAGCATAGTGTTTTTTTAAGATTTATCTATGTTGTCGCATTTATTAATTTTTTTTGCCTTTGATACGCTGAAGAGTTTTCGTTGCATGAAATGGATAAATGTTTATTCATTCACTAGTTGATGAATCTATGGTTTGTTTTTAGTGTTTTTTTTAATATTGTGAATAAAGCTGCTTTGAATTCATGTACAAGTTTTTGTAGGCATATGTTTTCATGTTTCTTTGATAGACACTTAGAAATGGGATTTTAGGATTGTGTGATTAGTGCATGATGCAATCTCACTGCCTTTCAAATAGATTAAACATATTTATAAACAGTTGACTTCTTGCAGATTGTCTTTCTTATATTGTCTCCAAAATGTTAGCAAACAGTGATGTTACTATTAAGGATTTGATAACTTAGGAAGATGTTTTGTTGTTGTTGTTGTTTTGAGACAGAGTCTCACTCTGTCGCCCAGCCTGGAGTGCGGTGGCACGATCTCCGCTCACTGCAACCTCTGCCTCCCGGGTTCAAGCGACTTTATATTAACTCCATATGGTCAGTCAAATATTTATCTAAGAATAAGAGTACACCAGCAGTTAATTTCTCCAAGCACCATAGAAGTTTTTAGATTGTTTAAGTTGGCATCAACAGACTAGTATTGCAAACATACATCTCCAGTCAATGGTATGTCCTAAATGTCCACCTATTATCTGTAAAATTTCAACGTATATTGAATGTGTATTTTCAAGACAGCCAGTTCCTTAAAAACATCCTATTTCATTCTAGATCACAGAGTGTATGCAAAAAGGATGCAAACTCAATATGAACATCTTTGAAGTATTTTCCTCTGTTCTATCCCTTTAGGGTATATAGTGAATAATTTTGGAGAATGGGTGACTAATTTTTCATGTACCAGTTTCTTTTTCTCCAATTTTTCCTACGTGACACTGATTATTTTCATTTAACATGATAATGAATAATACTTTGAATCCCCAATAGAAGCCAATGAGCAGATACATAGTTTGTTGATTAGATTTTTTTTTTTTTTTTTGAGAGAAGGTTTTGCTCTATTGTCCAGGCTGGAGTGCGGTGGTGCAATCATAGCTCACTCCAGCCTCCACCTCCCAGGCTCAAGCGATCCTCCCACCTCAGCCTCCCAAAGAGCTGGGACTGCAGGCCTATGCCACCAAAACAGCTAATTTTTGTATTTTTTGTAGAGATGAGGTTTTGCCATGTTGCCTAGGCTTGTTTCAAACTCCTGAACTCAAGCAATCCTCCCATCTTGGCCTCCCAAAGTGAAGATCTGTTTTTTAAAGATATCAATCCCTTCTGCAAGCCAATGGAATGAAGAACATTTGAAATTATAAATATGGCTTTGAAATTGGCAGAGTTCGTCGTTCTTCAAAGTGACTCACTTATTAGGTACATTACTGGCTTCGTAGCATTACGTCTTCCCAAAATGCTAATTTTATTGTGGGTGTGGTTATTGATTTACAATTGCCTAATTAGAAACAATGAAAAAATATTGAGTTCAACTTCTCTATGTTGTAAATATTTGTTGATTGTGAATAGATTATCATGTCATTTCTTGAGTTCAGAAGTGGCCAAAAGTATCCATGTGAAAAATTACATTTTTAAGTAAAACAATTATGCTATACTTGCACGTTGATCTTTTCCCTCAACTGTAATTCATTAGGATATTTTATAACACCACCAAAAGTCACCATAATGATGCCTTTCCTTTTGTAAGGCAAATTATAATCTGTTTATCATCCCTGATTGAACAAATTAAATCTAATTGACTCTTCTTTAGTCAGGGAAAGATTATGTTGTACTTTCTATGGGAGAATGATTTTCTTGGAAAAGGAAGGTCAATATAAACAATTAAAAGAATTAGTGGTTGTACTGTTTGAATATGTAATTTCAAGCACCATTTATAGAATTCTCAATTTAAGGGGTTCCCAATGGCTAATTGTTGAAGAATATTCATGAGAACATCAAGCTTCAAGGACAGGGCTTATTTCTTCATTAAACTGGGGCAGGAGAGAAATAAAGGTTTAGAAAATAATTACCCCTTAAAGTATCCTTAAATGCATAACTCTCTTTTTCATTTCAAAAAATCTCCTGAGCATATGAATACATGAGCTCTTTCGATTTTAAATGAGTTTTTGTTTATCTTTTCAATGTTTACTAAGATGTTACAGGATTTGGCATTGAAACCAGAAGTTGGCCTATCATCAGAAAATCACATGCCACTAAAGAAAATATAAACTTATTGAATAAATCCACTGACATATATTGTGTAGATTCTAAAAGCTGATCTATATTTATTTCATTATATTTTCTTTAAAATCTAGTACTCATGACTTCAGGAAAAAATTTCCAGTTTTTTTTTCCAACCTTGTTTTCTTCTACTGAGATTGATAAATAATTTATTTACCGTGACTAATCTATCATGGCATGGCACATATTGCAAAAGTATTTCACATTTTGAGAATAATATTGATATATGGATACTTGGAGGCCATATGGCTATTAGGAAAACTCAATGATCTGCTCAAATACTTCAGTAAAAAAATGTTGCTTTGTTTTAGAATATATTTCTGTTTTAATGTTGAGTTTGACAGTATCTTAAGTTCTGGGAATTTACTCAAAATTATTGAAATCAATATAAAAGGACCCAGGACATTGCTGCATTTTTCAAACATGTAGAAGAGAACTGTATGAAGTTGGAGTAAATAGCAGCTGCATTTATTTATACGCTGCAAATTCTGAGTGGCTTTGTACAACGAAGGTATATATTTCACATCATGGTGGCTATCATCATTTGCCTTGGACAGAACCCAGGTCTCTGGCCCCATCTCTTTCTTTCTCTTTCTCTCTCTCTCTCTTTCTCTCTTATATGTATGTGTATTTATATGTATATATGTGCATGTAGGATACACATGTTATATATCACATATATGTAGGATATCTCTTTCTATATATCTATTATCTATCTATATATATATTATTCACCCATTTCTATCTATAACTTTTCTAGGCATTTGGATATATACTTACTTCCAATTGTAAATTATTCTACAGTTCTATGTAAGTCCAAAAACTAAAACATACCATATTTATTATAATCTTATGAAACCATATCTATGTATACACACACACACACATATATATATTATATATATAGTTTTTGTTTTGTTTTTGTTTGTTATTTTTTGAGACAGAGTTTTACTCTGTCACCCAGGCTGGAGTGCAGTGGCACGATCTCAGCTCACTGCAACCTCTGCCTCCTGGGCTCAAATGTGTTTCATGCCTCAGCCTCCTAAGTAGCTGGAATTACAGGCCTGTGTCACCACATCCAGCTAATATTTTTTGTATTTTTAGTAGAAATGGAGTTTTTCCATGTTCCCTAGGCTGGTCTCAAACTCCTGGCCTCAAGTATATTTTGTTTTTAAATCTTCCATTAGTAATATCAGCCCATACATATCTTTACATAACTTGCTTTTTTAACTTAACATTAGGTTTTCCAGGTATATTCATGTTGAGATGTGAGTGTGTGTTTTTGAGTGTGTGTGTGCTTATACACACACACAGTTTCTCCAAATTACGGTGTTTTGACGTTATGATGGTGTAAAAATGATTCTATTCAGGGGAAACCGTACTTAAAATTTTCAGTGCTGATCTTTTCTGGGGCTAGCAGTATTCAGTAGGACATTCTCTCTGGATGCTGGACAACAGCAGGGAGCCAGAGCTCCCAGTCAGCCCTGAGATCATGAGGGTAAGCGACCTTACTCCACAGTGAACTGTGTTGCCAGATGGTTTTGCTCAACTGTAGACTAATGTGATTGCTCTGAGCACATTTTAAGGTAGGCTGGCGTAAGCCATGATGTTCGGTAGGTTAGATGTATTCAATGCATTTTCAATACAATATTTTCCACTTATGATGGGTTTACCAGAACATAGCCCCATCATAAATCAAAGAGCATATGTATTTACATAAAGGCATACATTGCTTAATAAGGGGGATACACTCTGAAAAATGTATCAGTAAGCAGTTTTACCATTGTACTGACATCATAGAGAGTATTTACAGAAACCTAAGTGACATGCATATTTTCACTTATTTATGTTTTTATGTGAAAAACTAAATTTCTCAGCACCATTACTTAATATAGACCTTTTCCCCTACTTGATATGCAATGCCAGTATCAAGTGTGATATATTAGTTTTCTCTCTATGCTTCATTATAACCTTTGGGACTATATATATGATATATATCCACATATATGCATATATATACACATGCATATATATACACACATATATATATCAGCCATTGCTTGATAAGTCTCTATATTATTAAACAATAAGTACTTTATTTATTCTTCCATTTTGTTTTCTGAGACAGGTCCTTGCTCTGTTGCCCAGGCTGGAGTGCAGTGGCATTGTCATAGCTCACTGCAGCCTCGACCTCTTGAGATAGGGTGATCCTCCAGCCTCAGCCTCCCAAGTAGCTGAGACTACAACTACATATCACCACATCTGGCTGTTTTTTTTGTTTTTGTTTTTGTTTTTAGAGACAGAATCTCTTTCTGTCCAGGCTGGAGTTCCGTGGTGCAATCTTGGCTCACTGCAACCTCTGCCTCCCAGGTTCAAGTGATTCTCATGCCTCAGCCTTCCAAGCAGCTGGGACTATAGGAACCCACCACTACACCTGGCTAATTTTTTTTGTATTTTAGTAGAGACGAGGTTTCACCATGTTGCCCAGGGTGGTCTCAAACTCCTGAGCTCAGGTAACTCGCCTGCCTCGGCCTCCTAAAGTGCTAGGATTACAGGTGTGAGCCACCACACCCAGCCCTGGCTAATATTTGTAGAGAGAGGATCTCTGGGTCACACAGACTATTGGTTCCTCTATTGATCAATAATAAGATCACTTCCTGCTTACCTCTCAGAATATTCAAACTGTTCAATATAATCTCCAGATGTTTCTCAATGCAGAGACTGATGTCAGGTGCTTGAGTTTGACAGCTTTCATTTCACTGGAGCATGTAGCATGTCAACAAGAAACAGAGCCTAACTTGCTTTTCTTTATGACAATTCTGGAATTCAAACCTGTGCTCCATATATGATCAATGTGTGATACCTGATAATTAAGTACACAAACTCATGTATGATTTTTCCTGAACTACAAAGGCCAACAAATGTCTGCAGAAGCCTTGTTCCTTGGGAAAACACTGTTGCCTTCACTCTCTGGGATTTATGCAGAGGAATAAGGACATCCTTCTGCAATTGTGCGTCAGCTTTGGGGTAACTTAGGAAGAGATATATCATATTTCTCTTTCATCTCTCATTCTATGAGGCTGAATGAGTGTGTCTTCTTTGTTTATTTGAGATGCTACCTATCCATTTTCCACTCTGTACTTGAAAGCACCCAATTTTCATTCTCTAGCCCAAATACTCTTGCTATAATTGTCTATCTCAACCCAGCTCTTTGTACCAAATGTTTGGATGATTCAATTCTTTGCTTATTATCATTACAACTAGCATGGCCCTTGTCTTTATTTTTGGCAATACCCCTGAGTTCCTATGCTTCTTCTCCTTAGGAAGCTTGCTTTCATCCTTCCTCCATCTCTCCCTGCTATGGCCAAACCAAGAATCTCCATTACGAAAGTGGTATTGCCTTCTTCTTTTCTGTTCCTAACATGCCAATCTCTGAAAATCACCTTCTGTCATTCAGCTAATATTTTCTAGTATTCCGAGTCCTGCACAACTTCAATATAATCTACACTGGAATATAAAATCCACTCACCTGACCTTTGTTCATTGTCTCTCCTCTCCCATGTTTGGAGGTAGGAACTGTGTTGGACAGCCCTATGTAACAAATGACGTCAGCATTTCCTTAGTGCCTTTAGGAAATCTTTTGTGATTAACTATAATCCCTCTTCCACATTGTTTTGGAGTTTTAGGTAGCACCCTGGATAATCAGGTAATTTTATTTGATTGATTGGCTATTTGATGAATGTTCTATTTCTCTGTAACAGCTCCACTAATAAAACAAAATGAACTCCAAGGGGCTTTAAAATTCTCTCCACCATCACAGAAAATGTTCCTCTTTTGCTATTATTTCCTTAAGAGTGCATGAGATCTATATTGATATATCCATTTTTACTATCTTTATATGGCAATTATAAATAAATACTGAACAGTAAATATATGTTGCTTTGAGTGAGTGAATGGGTATTTTCAGTCAAATTTGTAATATGCCTATTCTCAATCTATTTTATATTGTTACCATTTCTTTTTCTGTATTCCTATTCTAATCTGTGCAAAACAAAGATTGTTTCTTCCCCAAATTGCTAATTCTTGCCAGTTAAACCCACTTGCTGGAATCACAAGCCTATTTTTTTTAAATGCAGTCCCTTTTGTACTTTTGATAAAACCTTTTTCTTCTTAAATTGCTGTAGATTCTGCTATTGATTTTTTCCCCTTGATGGAATTTATCTTCTCATTGCAAATTAAATAGCAGTAGAATTTTGCAGGACCAATCTTATTTGAAAATGTGCCTTGTTTCATCATGTCTATATATTTCTTAAAAGCCACAAGGCTATAACATCCTTCAGTTTTATTTGATAATGTATCTGTAAGAGTTATTACACATTCTCATAAATATTTAATAAATTTTGCTATGGATGAAGGTTTCTGTTTCTTCAAAATATGTGTTGAAGCCCTAATCTCTAATGGGATGGTACTAGGAGGTGGGGTTTTTGGGAGGTAATTATGTTTAGATTAAGTCATGAAAATGGAACACCATATTGGGATTAATGCTTTTATAAGAAGAGGAAGAGACACCAGAACTTCTTTTCACCGCCATGTGAGGGCACAGCAAGAAGGCGGCCATCTGCAAACCAGAAAACGAGCCCTCACCAAACATTGAATCTGCTGGTTCCTTAATCTTGAATTTACAGCCTCCAGAACTGTGAGAAATACAAGTCTGTTGTTTAAGCTGCCAAGTCTATGGTATCCTGTTACAGCAGCCTGAACTAAGACATATATTATTAGGATTTACATATATTTCTCATAGAACACAGTTGAAATTCACACCCATTGTGATTATTTAACAGGTTCTTACTGAAGTTAACTTTTTTTTCTCTTGTATGTATTGTTGAATTTCCTTATGGGAATGTTTTTATGAAATACTGTGTCTTTCCATGTCACTTCAGCCCTGTGAAGTCTGCATGTATACTAGAAGGTGATCACTAAACACTGTATTTTCCCCCATTTTTACTTGAGTTAGGATCTTGGTTGTGGTTAAGTGATGTCAGACAGCTACATCAGAGTGAGATCTGAGTGATGACAGCTGTCATTGGCCAGGGGTTCTGTGACTTGCGTCTCTTAGTAGGGGTTTTTATGGGGACAGTTCTGCATTTGGCTTGGATATTTCTCCTGCCTGGGTCACTTCTGGTTTTGAAACATCCATATTAACCTTTAAAGTGCTCACAAATTCCATTAACTAACAACCACAAGGTAATAAATTCATTTCTGCTTAACCTAGTTGGAAGACCTGCTATTATAAAGGCTAACTCATGGAAACATGAGTTTAATCATCCTAGGTTTAATTATTGGTGCAGTTAATGCTTTTATAGGGGAGCGCTAGGATTCCCACATACCCAAGAATTTCCAGGACACTTCAAGGACACAAGGCTAATCTTTTCCAAACTTCTCATTCTTCTGCAGTTCCAATTTCATTCTTTCTTGTATCATATCTATTTTTTGCATTATTCATAAACTGGCCCTTGAATTTTAAGAGACACATTGTTAAGCAAAATCTTGAAATGTTACAATTAGTTCAAAGAAAGGTATATTTACCTCAAGGACATTAATTCAAGCCAGTATGTTTTCAAAACCTATTTTGCTGTGTATTCCCTGATTTTTAAATTAGATTTTCAAAGAGTTTACTCCCAAGGATTTGAGATCAAACCTCAACCTTCACATGATTCTGATTTTATGAGTAATGTTGGAATATATAAGGGTATGTCCATATTAAATGTGCTCATGTCTTTTTGGGTAGTTTTCATTTTATATTTTTCATTATTGCTCTGGGTTAAGAATCTCTAAGTTATTACTAAAATTTCCCTGAGATGATACTTCCTGATCATTTATGACTCTACATGTTTCTCTGGAAATAAATATGATCTTGTATTTCAGCATGTGGTGCCAAGCTCCAAATGAAATCCTATAGGTTTACCAGGACTTGGGGCATATCTGTACTCTCTGTGAGAGGTGTGAACCGAATGCAGTCTTATTGGATTTGCTTTTCCAGCAGTCAATATTTCTCATCCACAAGGAGCTCCAGTTCAATTCAAACTTCTGTATTCATAACCCGAATATCTACCAAGTCAAGAAAATTTTTTTAACAAAACAAAACATTCATGAACTTAACACTTTAAAATAATCACTTTTAATGTCTGGAAGCATTGCTCTCTTGTCTAATTTTCTTCTTCTTTGAACAGAGAGGAATGATTTACATATTTGGTATCAGATATTATATGCTACCTTATTTGTCTTCTGTTGATTTAACACTGTTTATGACACTCTCTCCCTGTGTGTGTGTATGTATATACACGTATATATACACATATACACATAGGTGTGTATGTATATATATGCATATATACACATATACATGTACATGTGTATGTATATATCTAATATACATATATGTCTATATATACTATATATCTATATATACTACATAGCTATAGTACTATATATACTATATATCTATATATAGATAATGTATACATATATCTATATATACTATATATCTAATACTATATATTAGATATATTATTTATATATTATATATTTATATTGTATAATACATATCATTTTTATATAAAGTAGACATAATATAGATATAATATATCTATGTTATATTGCTGAAATATATTTTAAAAATATTTAAGTGTGTGTGTATCTTTGTCTTTCATTGCAATAAAATACACATAACACACAATTTATCATTTTAACCATTTTAAAGTATACAATTCAGTGGCATTTAGTACATTCACAATATCCTGCAAGCAGCTCCTCTATCTAGGCCCAGAACATTTTTATCAACATCAACATTTTCAAAAAATATATATTTATTTTTAAAATATATATATTTAAATATATTTTTATACATATATTTATAAAATATATATATTTAAAACATTTATTATATACTATAAAATATGTATTTAAATATATAATATATTTTAAATATATACATTTTAAAATATATCTATTTTAAAATGTATATGCTTAAAATATATTTATTTATTTTTAAAATATATGTATTTATTTTTTAACATACACACTTATCTTTTAAATATATATTTATTTTCAAAATATATACACATTTATTTTAAAAATATATGTATTTATTTTTAAATATATGTTTTATGCCATGAAATATCACAAGGGTATATAAGGATAGGTCTTTAAAAACCTGCAGCAAGCATTGCAATAGGCATGTAGACATTTGAGGAATTCTCATTCAATACAGGAAGAAGAGAGATCAAACTAGGCTGTGATTTGTATTAAAAGTGTGACGTGAAGGAGGGCTTAGCTTCAACAATGAGATAAGAAACATCAGGCCTGGTGTGGTGGCTCATGCCTGTAATCCCAGCACTTTGGGAGGCCGAGCCAGGTGGATCATGAGGTCAAGAGATTGAGACCATCCTGGCCAACATGAAGAAACCACGTCTCTACTAAAAATACAAAAATTAGCTGGGTGTGCTGGTGCGCGCCTGTAGTCCCAGCTACTTGGGAGGCTGAGGCAGGAGAATTGCTTGAACCCAGGAGGCAGAGCTTGCAGTGAGCCGAGATCGTGCCACTGCACTCCAGCCTGGTGACAGAGCCAGACTCAGTCGCAAAAAAAGAAAAGAAACATCGGCAACATTTTGGAAATTGTGATGTATATGGGGTGAGAATTGCCCTATGACAGCATGACATGGCCTATCTTGATTTTAGATCTCTACACTCACTGATCAACAAAATGCCTGTTATTTTTTGAATTTTTGCAACCATAGGATGAGCACAGTTGGAAAGCTTTAGCTACACCCTTTGTGGAGAATTTCTGACAGTTAGCAATGTGATTTTTTTTTTTTGCATAATTCAGTGGGTGCATTGGCATTGGTGTTTGCTTTGCATTCCCTAGAAGCATATTCAGAACAGAGGTTCATAGAAAATTTGTTAGAAAGTGTTCCTAGGAAAAACATATAGTAAAACAGGAATGTTTCTGGGGTCATACAGTAATTCTGTGTTTGTCCCTTTGAGGGATCTTCAAGTTGTCTTCCACAGCACCTGTACCATGTCACTTTCCATGCTCATGAGCGATAGATAAGGTTTCCCTGGTGTGGTAGGACCTTGAAAGCATCATGGTCAGTGAAAGAAGAAACACACAAAGGCCACATATCACATTATTCTAGTTATATGAAATGCCCAAAATAAGGACATTCTCAGAGACAGAGACAGACGACCAAGGAGAACATAGAGTGTCACTTTGCCATACCCTCCACTGCACTTTTCTGACCAAGAGCTACTTTGAGTTTCATGCTGTTAGGATAAGGGTCAGTCTTTGGCTTATCAATAAATTTTAGTCTCTGTTAGCCTTACTGGCTTTAAGAAAATAACTTCTTGTGTGTTCATAGCTGTATTTATTCCCCAGTTTGCAGAATTGTATAAATAAAGGATAAAAGGATTATTTTAATGTTACTGCACTGAAAAATGTATACGGATTAGTGTGCAAGTTTACTTAGCCGAAACTTTACAAGTTTCTGTTGACCTTGCTGATTGAGCATGACTACAAAATATTACATAATAAAAAGCATTTACCATAAAAAATATAAATATATATGTATGTGTGTATATATACACACACACACACACACACACACACACACACACACACATACATGTTTTACATTGCCCTCTATGCCTTCGTTTCATTTTCTTTTTTTAGAAGGAGTCTGGCTCTGTTGCCGAGGCTGGAGTGCAGTGGTGCAATCTCTGCTCATCTCAACCTCCACCTCTGCCTCTGCCTCCTGGGTTTCAAGCGATTCTCCTGCCTCAGCCTTCCAAGTAGCTGGAATTACAGGCACGCACCACCAGGCCCAGCTAATTTTTTGTATTCTTTTTTTAGTAGAGATGGGGTTTCACCATGTTGGTCAGGCTGGTCTTGAACTCCTGACCTCAAGAGCTCCACCCACCTCAGCATCTCAAAGTGCTGGGATCACAGGTGTGAGACACCATGCCCAGCTCTACGCCTTATTTTCTTATTTTTCATTGCCTTCTATGCATGTAACTATGTAAAAGAAACTACTTAAGAAGCTCAAAGCCTTGGGAAATAAATTCCTCATTGGCTTACACAGAACTCACACTTGGGTTTTGGTTTGTGTCTTGGTTTTCATTTTTTGATGTGAACAGAAAGCAGACTGGAGGTTGCCAGGGGTTGGGAAGGGGGACAGGGGAGTGGGTCCTTTTTGGGTAATGAAAGTATTCTGGGACTAGATAGAGGTGGTAGTTGAGCGATTTTGTGAATATCCTTAATGCCACTGAACTATATACTTTAAAATGGTTAAAATGTTAAGTTGTATATTATATGTGCTTTATTGCAATGAAAGAGAAACTTTTATTGCAATAAATTCATTGGAATAAAAGAGATATATAAAATATATACTTACATTTATATAATAAATATATACTTATATTTATATATAATTATATATATTTATATAAATATCTAAAACAAATACATTCATATTAACATATATTAATATATATTTATATCACATAAATTTTATCTAAATATTAATATATCTATAATTTTTTCCTATATAAATATATAATATAATTAATACATATATTTTAATATATTATACATTATATATTACATAAAAATATTTATATATTTATAAATATACTGTATTTTTTATATATGTGTGCTATCAATGTGTTATAAGAATGACAGGAATAAAACCAGTTTATCCAGTCCTATTGATTGGTAATGGGACAAACAGAAAAACATTCTTGTTAGATTAACATTGGACTAAAAATAAGTTCAGGTTTGATATATGCCCTTCTATAAGATTTTATGTACCTGCAATGAGGTTTTTGGTAATTTTTTTTCCTATGTGATTAGTCTTCATGGCAAAATCCTAAAATTATTTTATAGGTCTTCAAATATGTTCCACCCCCCTTCAATACTGTTTCAACTTTTTACCAATGATCAGGTTTTCACAAAACTCTTACAATATTTTTGCAAGGTATAATATTGTTGTGTAACTCACAGCAAACTAGACTTCTATTTGATAGACCCCATAGAGAGTGGTGGTCCCAGAAGACTATAATTACCTTATTTTTAACATACTGTGTTTCTGTTTAGATATATTTAGGTGTGGAAATACCTACCACTGTGTTAAATTGTCTACAATATTCAGTACAGTCACCTGCTGTACAGGTATGTAGCCCAAGTGTGTAGTAATCTAGACCATTTAGGTTTGTGTAAGTGCACTCTTTGATGTTCGCACACTGATGAGATCACCTCATGATACATTGTCAGAATGTAACTCTGTAGTTAAATGATGCATGACTGTATTTTAGATGTTTGTACTTGTCAGGGGATATTGGAGGGGAAAACACTGAAGGATATTCTGATCTTTGAGGATGTTGGCAGGTGAAACGGATACTGTTTCTTATTTGCCCCCAAGTTGCACAACTCCCTGAATAAGACCCATAAGTCTATATTTGCCAGTCTTCTTGCAAGGTTTTCAAAAACTGACCATCCTAATTTAAAGTTGACTGAGCTGCAAGCCTTTTCAAAGGTGTGTCTTCTCCAATATTGACTATGATGAAAACTGCCACCCTATTCATTCATTTATTATTATCATGTCTCCTTTTTGGTTTTTGCCTCTTTTAGGAGTCTGTCTCTTCTTTGCGATCAGTCCTTTGAGAGTAGGAATCTGCCTCACATATTTTGATTTCCCCATGACCTTTCACTTAATAGATGTTCAATAAATTGCTTCACAATTAAATGAACAGAGGAGGGAAAGAATAAGGGAATAGGAAACTACCTGAGGAAAAAGTGGAACAAATTTATTGAAAGTTCTTTTGCTTTCTACACAACTATATAACAATTATTCATACACTTAATCTCTCCTGATTTCAGAGATATTCTCATGAATGAAAAATGCAATTTGATCAATGCTTACCCAGGGAAATTAAAAAAGAAAGATTGTTCTTTCCTTACCTAACCTTGGCTATAAATAGATTACTGTTACTTTGTCACAGGATTTGGGCTATTTCTACTGTTGGGGAAAAATTTGATGCAATTCCTTTCACATGCAGCAGAGTCATGATAAAGTATCCCTTTAAGGCAATCATTTCTTTTCTCTTGAGCAACCCAAAATGTCTGCTCAAAAAAGAGACTTTGGAAAAACCTAAAATGCGAGTTCCACATTTCCAGCTATTCACAGTTGAATTAATAAGCTTGGTCCAGTGAACTACAGTGCAGTAGATGGAAATCATTTACATTAACTTTGTTACTCTCTGGTAGAGAATAATGTGCCTCAATCCACATCACTAGAAAAGGAGCCAGATCAGCTTCGCTGTTCACATAAAAAGCTAAAAACCAAGACACAAGCCATAACACTAGTGTGTATATTCTGAGTAAGCAAATCACGACCTAATCTCACAATGCTTTGAGCTTCTTAGTAGTTCCTTTTGCATAGCTGTAGGTATACAGGGCTATGAACAATAAGAGGTTATTTGCTGATTAGCTGACCTCTGTGATTTACCCAGAAGGCAGTCTCTGTTTTTGTTTTCAAAGTTAACGTGTCAATGTCCTCTAGCCAAAGCACACCAAGAACACACATGTAGTTGAACAAGTTGGGTTATTACTTGGTTCAGCAAGAGAGAACAATCATCTTGGGTGTAGTTAGGCTAAATAAAGGCATCTTCAAACATGTCATCTGATCGGAATCCCCAGAACCTAGAGGTATGTGACTGCATGGGGAAAGGCACTGTGCAGATAAGATGTAGAAAGGATCTTGAGATGGGCGATCACCCTGCGTTATCTGGGTGTGCCCAATGTAATCACAAGAATCCTTATGAAAGGGAGATAAAGAGAGGTTTGGACACACATGGACAGGAGGAGGCAATGTCAACATGGAGCAGAGAGAGTTAAAGATGCCGGCCTTGAAGACTGGAGTGATGGAGCCACAAATTGTCCTCCCCTAGAGCCTCCAGAGGTCAAACACCCTGTGAGCCTATTCTGACCACACTTGCAGTAGGCTGGAAATACTGTTAAAATGTATATATATACATATATTTATAGCTGGGACTACAGGTATGCACCACCATGCATGGCTAGTTTTTAAAAAGTTTTTTTGGAGGGATGGGGTTTTGCTTTGTTTCCCAGGCCAGTCTCAAACTCTTGACCTCAAGAGATCCTCCTGCTTCAGCCTCTCAAATTGCTGAGATTACAGGCATGAGCCACTATGCCTGGCCTCTATTACTATTATTTTGAGACAGAGTCTCACTCTGTTGCCCAGGCTGGAGTACATTGGTGCAGTCTCGGCTCACTGCAACCTCCGCCTCCTGGGTTCAAACAATTCTTGTGCCTCAGCCTCCATGTAGCTGGGACTACAGGTGTGTGCCATCATGACTGGCTAATTTTTGTGTTTTTAGTAGAGATGGGGTTTCACCATGTTGGCCAGGTTGGTCTTGAACTCCTGACCTCAAGTATCCACCTGCCTCGGCCTCCTGAAGTGCTAGGATAACAGGCATCGGTCACAGCTCCTGGCCACTGGCTTCTTTTTTTTTTATTTTTTGAGATGGAGTCTAGCTCTTGTTGCCCAGGCTGGGGTTCAGTGGCGCGATCTCGGCTCACTGCAACCTCTCAAGTTCAAGCGATTCTCCAGCCTCAGCCTCCCGAGTAGCTGGGATTACAGGCACGCGCCGCCATGCCCAGCTAATTTTTGTATTTTCAGTAGAGATGGGTTTCACCATGTTGGCAGGATGGTCCCGATCTCCTGACCTCATGATCCACCCACCTTGGCCTCCCAAAGTGCTGGGATTACAGGCGTGGGCCACGGCACCTGGCCCAGCCTCTATTTTTAAAGTAACTTTTATGGGATGTCAGACATCGTAAATTTTACCTTGGTGGGTGCTGGATGTTTTTGTGCCTGGCACAGTCCTAGGTGCTGAGGACCTAGCATTGAACAAAAACAAAGATCCCTGCTCTTGCTGAACTTCCATGCTACTGTGGGGAGACAATCAGTGAACAACAAGCATAATTTAGGTTTGCTCTTATTATACTGTTGCACACATACCTTTTGTATATGTACTCTTAAACGGCCATTGTTTTTAGTGATTTGATTGAACAGATATATTTGATTGAACAGATATATCCTTGCTGAATGAGCCATTTCTCTATTGATGGGTAATTATATTACTTTCTCTAATAGGAGTCATCAGAAGCTTAGAGGCTTAAGAATCTAAGCTCAACAAACAGAGGTTGGAGAGGTTATTATAAAGTCCATTGTGAGAGCAGCCACTCCTAACCTTGGGACCAAAGATTGGTATTGCCTGACCTGTGAGCCAGAATTACCCTGGATTGGACTGTCCTACCAGGTGGGCCCCTGGCCAGCAAAAGAGATGATGGGGGTTGTTAGAATGTCAGAGAGGGCCTTAGACACCCCTCTTCCATATAGTCTCCAGCTGTTTGACTAAAACCTGTAGCCCAGTATATAATCAGTCACCCAGGCCTAGAGTCAAGGTCTTTTATATCATGTAAATTTATTTTTTATTTTTAAAATTTTTTATTTCCATAGGGTTTTGGGGAACAGGTGGTATTTGGTTATGTGAGTAAGTTCTTTAATAGTGATTTGTGAGATTTTGGTGCATCCATTATCTGAGCAGTACACACTGAACCCAATTTGTAGTCTTTTATCCTTCACCCCCTCCCACCCTTTCCCCCGAGTCCCCAGAGTCCATTGCATCATGCTTATGCCTTTGCATCCTCATAGCTTAGCTCCCACTTGTGAGTGAGAACATACGACATTTGGTTTTCCATTCCTGAGTTACTTCACCTAGAATAATAATCTCCAGTTCCATCCAGGTTGCTGTGAATGCCATTAATTCATTCCTTATTATGGCTGAGTAGTATAATGTAGCATATATATACCACAGTTTCTTTATCCACTCGTTGATTGATAGCATTTGAGCTGGTTTCATATTTTTGCAGTTGTGAATTGTGCTGCTATAAACATGCATGTGCAAGTATCTTTCTCATATAATGATTTCTTTTCCTCAGGGTAGATACCCAGTAGTGGGATTGCCAGATCAAATGGTGGTGCTACTTTTCTTTAAGGAATCTCCACACTGTCTTCCAAGGTGGTTGTACTAGTTTACGTTCCCGCCAGCAGTGTAGAAGTGTTCCCTTTTCACCACCTCCATGCCAACATCTATTATTTTTTGATTTTTTGATTCTGGTCATTCTTGCAGGAGTAAGGTGGTATCGCATTGTGGTTTCGATTTGCATTTCCCTGATCATTAGTGATGTTGAGCATTTTTTCACATGTTTGTTGGCCATTTGTTTATCTTCTTTTGAAAATTGTCTATTCATGTGAATTTATACCTTCCCCGTATTCCCATGCCTTTGTCTTCAATGGGACTATTACTTTTTGTCTAATGGCTTTGAATTAAATCTTCTGTCTTCTATTCCACTGATCTCCAGTCTCCAGCAATAATTATGCTGTTTGCATTGGGGGAGGTGGCAGATGCAGTTGTTGCCTTGCCTATGTCCTCTGGGTACTCACCATTCCTACTGCAAGCATCTGCAATACTGCCTGGGGCTTTGTCTCACTGCCATAACCTAGGCTCTTGTGGGGCAGGCTGGAAGTGCAGAGAAACCAACACAGGCACATCTCCCCCAACCAACTGCTGAGGGCAGTTGCCCTGCCTTCCATACCTTAGGGTGAGGCAGGCGCTATGCTGTCTCCCAGATGTCCCCAGTGGGATTGAACCCCAGTTGCTCATAGTAGCAGCCTGCTTATAAACGTGACCTGGATTAGCTCCTTTCCCTTCTCTGTCTCATTTCCCTATTGTCATCCCAGTGTTTCCTGGGCTCACTTTCCAAATCAACCCACTTATCTTCAAATCCTTCTGTATTAGTCTGTTCTCATGCTGCTAATAAAGACATACCTGAGACTGGGTCGTTTATAAAGGAAAGAGGTTTAATGGAGTCACAGTTCCGCATGGCTGGAAAGGCCTCACAATCATGGTGGAAGACAAGAAGGAGCAAAGCCACATCTTACACGGCAGCAGGCAAGAGGCTTGTGCAGGGGAACTCCCATTTATAAAACCATCAGATCTCATGAGACTTACTCACTATCAGGAGAACAGTATGGGGGAAACCACCCCCATGATTCAATTATCTCCACCTGCCCCCGCCCTTGACACATGGAGATTGTTACAATTCAAGGTGAGATCTGGGTAGGGACGCAGCCAAACCATCTCACCTTCTCTTAGGATTTGCTTCTGGGGAAACCTAACCTATCTAAGATGATGAAAAATACAAAGAACCAGGAAAATCCATAAATTTAACAAGAAAATTTTACCTAGTCTTGATGAGTGGCAAAGCTTGACTGCCCTGAGGAAGTGACTTTGCTGAGCTGAGACCTGACGATGAGTAGGAGTTAGCTAAGCAAAGCAGCACTGGAAGAACAGCAGGGGAAGAACATTCCAAGCATAGGGAAGAGCATGCGCGAAGGTCCTGGGGCAGGAATGCTAGTGTGGATGGGGTGCAGAAAGAGAGGCAGAGAATGGTGGTTATCTTTGGAGGATATATGGCCTGAAAGTGAATTTGGGTCCCTGACTTTACGTCTCTTTCCTCTGCAGTTTAGTTATGTCTATACGCTTTTTTTTGAACCCCATTATGGTCTGGCTTCATTTAAATGCATCTGAAATGAAATCTCTAATGTTAACAGTGTTGTCAGATGTGAAGGCTTCATTTCTCTTTGGTTCTTTTTCACCGAATGCTATCTGTGAGTTTCTGGGGAGGATATGAAGATTTTGATTGTTTTGATTGTTTTTTTTTTTTTTTGTATGACCACATTATGTTAATTTCCCCATTGTCTTAGAGTATGAGAACATAAAAGCAATAACTCATTTATATGAAGACTGAATGTGCTGAGAGGTTGTCATGGAAACCTCTCATGTTGGCTTGAGTAAATTGAATAACCCCTGTTAAAAGATTGAACACAGATAACTGGCAGGCTTTGTTTCAGGGCAAGAGTTCACAAACTGGGGTCCACAGATGCTCAAACATTCTATCATGAATAGAATTCGGGGATCCCATGATCTTGGACAGTTAAAAATACATCTTATATTCTTTTATCTCTACCTGAAGTTTAGTCTTTCTTTCCATTGTGAATGAATAAAGCAATAAACAAACAAAAAAACAAAAGATTGAACACAGAACTTATTTACCCAATTGCATGGCATTCACAAGAGGTGAGAAATTCAACACGATAAATGAGATTTTTCCCCCCCGCAGGGGCAGGGAGGAGGATGAAGAGGGTGAATGAATGCTAGGAATGTATTATTTTTATTTAAGACGTGATTTCTATTCTTCTTCCAAAGATTATATTTTTGTTTCCAAATGGGAGAGGTGTTATGGGGAGATGGAGAAAGGATCCAGGGAAAATGGCATGGTAAAATTGCTCCTGGGAAAGACCAGCTTAGGGTATCCATGATTCTCGCTTCTGTAGCCCTGAGCATGTTTCTCCCCTTGGAGCATCTTCTGAAGTCTTGGTCAGAGTCGTTGAAGAGACATGAACCTTTTCAGCATTTTCTGCTTTTCTTTGGCAGGATTGTTAACTGCCTATCAAGCTGACTTACAAAAAATACTAGTTCTGTTGTTTTTCATTTTTAAAAGCAAATTGCTTCAGCTCTTCGTAAATAACTCCTTAAAAGAAAAGCCGTGGATGACAGATGAGGAAGCATAGTTGGGAACAGAGCGCGGCACTCGCTCACGATCATAGTGTCAGGTCACAGGAAGCCCTCTGAGCCCCGGGGGTGGGGGCAGCCTCTTTAAAGTGATTATGGAGCAAGAGGAGCTTGAACAGTGGCACTCTGAGGGTTGTCTTGGGCCAGCTTGGAGATCAGGTCCTGGGCTCCAGAAGACATCAAGGCTGGTTCTACCTGGATGTTGCATCCGTAGGTATCAAAGTAGGAGATGCTTTCGAGGGGTGAGTTTTTCATCAGCGGCCTCCACCCCAAAGCACCATAGTCCTACCTCCTTGTTGTATGTCTGTCTTCTCACAGGCTGCTTGTCAGACTTCAGAATTTCATGGGCATGATGGACAAATAAGCTTGATTAATGCTTCATGCTTGCTATCCACTAAATGTGTTCCCACCATGTGTTGAAACCTAATCCCCAGTGTGATGGATGGTATTAGGGGGTGGGGCCTTTGGGAGGTGATCAGGACATGATGGTGGGGACTCCACAAGTGGGATTCATGCCTATTTATTTATTTATTTATTTATTTATTTATTTATTTGAGACAAGAGTCTCACCCTGTTCCGAGGCTAGAGTGCAGTAGTACCATCTAGGCTCACTGCAACCTCTGCCTCTGGGTTTAAGTGATTCTCCTGCCTCATCCTCTGAGTAGCTGAGACTACTGGATAATTACCTACCACACCTGGATAATTTTTTTTTTTTTTGTATTCTTAGAGCGACGAGGTTCCACCACGTTGGCCAGGCTGTCTCGAACTCCTGATCCAAGTGATCTGCCCATCTTGGCCTCCCAAAGTGCTAGGTTTACAGGCGTGAGCCACTGCGCCTGGCCAATGCCCTTTTAAAAGGGGTCCCAGAGAGCCCCTTTGCCCTTCCATGATGGGAAGACACAGTGAAAAGAGGGCTGTCTATGAACTAGGAAGAAGGCCTTCCCCAGACACTGAATCTGCCTGTGCCTTGATCTGGGACTTCCCAGATCTTCTGGAGAGAACCGTGAGAAATAAATGTCTGCTGTTTGTAAGCCACACAACCTATGGCATTCTCTTATAGCAGTCTGAATAGACTAAGATAATACCATAAGGATCTACCTTTGGGACTGTGTGCTGTTATAATAAAGGCTCTGATAAGTCCTGCTAATGCCATTTAGACCAGGGGTTTCTAAACTTTTTGACCACACAAGTTGTTATTTTTCCCTTTGCAAGCACCTTACATGGAAATCTTTTGGGAGGCTGAGGCATGAGAATTGCTTGAACCCATGAAGCGAAGGTTGCAGTGAACTGAGATCATGCCACTGCACTCCAGCCTGGGTGATGGAGTGAGACTCTGTGTCAAAAAAAAAAAAAAAAAAAGGAAAGAAAAAAGAAAATATTTTCAAAATGATGCCATGGATTAAATCTGATAGTCACAAAGGATCCTTGTCTGGTGTTACCTCCATTTGATGGGTGAGGAAACAGGAGTCCTGAGAAACCAAGTAACTTGCTCAGGGTCATGCTGTTAGGATGTAGCAGAATCAGAACCAAAACCCTAAGTCCCAGACAACTAAAATCCACCACTCCAATGGAGAGGCCCTTACTGCAATGACCTGTTCTGAAGGAGCGAAACAAGGCATTTATTGCAGCATCATTTAATTAGGAAAAAAATCTGGAAAGACCCTGAATGTCCAACTAAAGGGAAATAGTTGATATTTATGATACTTCCATACAATGGAATGTTATGGGGCATCAATAATAGACATGAAGCACAGTAACATGAGGTGGCACATATTATAATGTAAAATGGGGAAATAAAGCAAAATGATAATCATGCAAATTAAATGCATGAAACTAAAAAAGAAATACAAAATAGTAGCTGTCTCTAGATGGTAGGTGAGTCAGTTCAGGTCCTCTGAGTAGCAGAAGGCAAAACAGAATTAATTGTACAAGGTCCCAGTCTCCACTGATTTCAAATCCACTTCTCAACTTCTGTATGAAGTTCTCATTCTCTTACTAATTTTTTTTTTTTTGAGGCGGAGTCTCACTCTGTTGCCAGGCTCGAGTGTAGTGGCGCGATCTCGGCTCACTGTAACCTCCGCCTCCCGGGTTCAAGTGATTTCCTGCCTCAGCCTCCCAAGTAGCTGGGATTACAGGCGCATGCCACCATGTCCAGCTAATTTTTGTATTTTTAGTAGAGACGGGGTTTCACCGTGTTAGCCAGGATGGTCTCGATCTCTTGATCTTGTGATCCACCCGCCTCAGCCTCCCAAAGTGCTGGGATTACAGGCATGAGCCACTGTGCCCGGCCCTCTTACTAATTTTAAATAACGTGTCTCCTGCAGCTTCTGTATTGCAAATATAGGAAGTGATTTTGGCGAGCATTTGAATTATGGTAGCTGATCTGATCTGTTGTGTCTCCTTACTTTCTAATTCTTTCTTTACTTTCTCCTCTTTTCCTCCCTCTGCTTATTTGCTTCCTCTTGCTCTCTTCCTTTATCTCCTCTTTTCCTACATATTTCTAAAATGATAGCTGATGAGAAGGAAGATCACTCTTACATAATTTGATTCCTCAGTTTCCATTTTCTTCTTTTTACAAGTATAACATTCTATATTTCTTTTTTAAAAAAAATTATTTTTTAATTGAAAAATAATGGTACCTATTGATGGAGTACGTAGTGATGTTTTGGTATATATAATGTATAGTGATTTGATCAGGGTAATTAGCATATCCATCATCTCAAACGTTTCTCATTTCTTTGTGATGGTAACATTCAGTATCTTCCTTCTAGCTATTTGAAACTGCATTATTATTACTATTATCATTTTATTTTATTTAGACAGAATCTTGCTCTGTCACCCAGACTGATTTGTAGTAGCATGATCTCTGCTCAATGCAACCTCTGCCTCCCAGGTTCAAGCGATTCTCCTGCCTCAGCCTGCCGAGTAGCTGGGATTACAGGCACGCACCACCACGCCCGACTAATATTTTTTTAGTAGAGATGGGGTTTCACCATGTTTGCCAGGCTGGTTTTGAACTCCTGACCTCAAGTGGTCTGCTCGCTTCAGAGTCCCAAAGTGCTGGGATCACAGGCACGAGCCACTGTGCCTGGCCAAAACTACATATTGTTAACTGTAGTCATCCTACAGTGGTTTACAACATGAAAGAAAACCAAGTATTAATTGTGCAGGAAATTCATTGAAGAAAATACCTGTGAAGGGAAATGGGGAGGGAGCAGGGAGAGATTTCAGACCATAATGCAGGTCTGACACCTCTGAAAGCAGAGTGGGAAGGAAGAGAGAGAGTTAGAAAGAGAAAGGCTTCAGCACAACTCTGAGAATGTATCAGCCAGCGTAATAGTTCCTAAGGCAACTCTCTCTGTTGGACAACTCCCAGTTGGGTTAGAATCACCTAATTCCATTACTTCCGCTGTACCCAGTCACTGGCTGGGAAAATCCCCGGGGAAGTGCAGCCTAGCATGAACACCTCGGTGGGTCAAAAGGTACAGCAGCTAGAGGTTGTCAGTTAGCTCTGCTTCCAGAGCAGTTCACCTTGAAGGAAGATTTGAGCACAGAACTTCCATGACTGAGAGCTTCTGGTGCACTTTACAGCAGAGGAATTTGTGAGGCAGGTTCACTGTTCACTGGCTACCAACTTGTCCAGTGAGACAGAACACTCCCACACAACAAGTTACATGAGGTAGGTTTATTACTTACAGATAGGCAGCAAGAGATGGTAGAAGCCTAGGATTCATTGTGAGCTATTCCTCCAAGTCCCCGGAAACCTGCTGAGGGTAAGTAGAGTCATATCTGTGCATGCCTCACTTACACAGAAGCTCAGATACCCCAGAAAGCAGCTGGTTCTGTGTTTTATACCCCAGGATGTGTGATTTGCTGGGCTAAAGTGTTTAAGACATTTTGTTTCTAGGGGTGGACTGGAACAGAGGTTGGGTCGTTCTGGCCAGTCCCTCTCTATCTCAAGATGTTGCATTTCTAGCACATTCTTCAGTTATTCTTAAGAACCATGAGTTGGGGAAAGAGGGAAGAACTGGGTAGGCCCAAGGCCACCCAGTGAACTGTCTAGCAGCATTTTGTAAAAGCACATTAACAATGGTTTTGAAAAGCTGAAGTCTGTGGACTGATTCTCCCTGTAAATACAGGCCTGCTTTACTAGCACCTGCACTTTCCGGTTCTTATGCCCCCTCAAAAGTGTGCTGAGTCATTTGAACAGAAGGAGACTGCCCCTCCAGCTCCCCACAATGGGAAATTGTCATCACTGCCACAAAATGAATAGAAGGACTTGGCCAAGTTCATCTTCCCTGGTTTACTGCCTGCACTTCATCCCATTTGGAAGAGAGAAGGAATAGCATTGAATGGTCTGGCTTTTTTTTTTTTTTTTGTAATCATGGCTATACAGCAGGGTAATGAAGGTCAGAGATGGGGGCTTGAACCACCTGCCTGTGGTTTTGAGGTTTCCCCAAATACTCTATGGTTGTTAAGTTCCATAAGAAAGGGACTTGTTTTTCATTTTTATTTTCTTTCCAACTTTTATTTTAGGTTTGGGGGGTACGTGCGCAGATTTGTTTCATGGGTAAATTGCATGTTATGGGGCTTGGTGTCCAGATTATTTCATCACCCAGGTAATGAATGTAGTACCTGGTAAGTAGTTTTTCAATCCTCACCCTCCTCCCATCCTCTACCTTCAAGTAGGACCCAGTGTCTATGGTTCCCTTCTTTGTGTTCATGTGAAGTCAGTGTTTACCTCCTAAGTGAGAACGTGCAATATTTGGTTTTCTGTTCCTGTGTTAATTTGCTTAAGATAATGGCCTCCAGCTCCATCCATGTTGCTGCAAAGGTCATGATTTCATTCTTTTTTATGGCTGCATAGTATATTCCATGGTGTATATGTACCATATTTTCTTTATCTAGTCTGCAGTTGATGGGCATCTAGGTTGATTCCCTGTCTTTGCTATTGTAAATAGTGCTGCAATGAACATATGTGTGCATGCATCTTTAAGGTAGAATGATTATTCTTTTGGGATTTATACCCATGAATGGGATTGCTGGATTCAACCTTAGTTCTATTTTAAGTTATTTGAGAAATCTCTAAACTGCTCTCCACAGTGACTGGACTAATATACATTCCCATCAACAGTGTATAAGCATTAAAGGGACTTAACTGCTGAATAGTCTTCACCCAACTCAAAGCCTGGCTCTCAGTAGATACTCAATATATTGCTTATACAATTAAAGGAATGGTTAAAAGGAAGGAAGATGTATGCAGAATCTGTGTACTGCAAAGTCAGCAAACATTTGCTGAGGGTCTGTTGAATTTGGTCCTGCTCAACATTGAACTTGCCCACTTGTCACCACCATTAAGGCTCCAGAAAATTTGTTTATCCACAGCCTTCTTCTACCTTATTACCTTGTCATTTCTTTGAGACCTAATATCCATTCCTCCTGATCTCCAGCTCAACTCCCTAGAATCCATAGCTTCTAGAGTTTTGTTTATTTATTCCATTTTTATTTATTTGATTTATTCCACTTTCATTGAATATCAAGACCTCCAGGCATAGTTCCAGGCACCTGGTATGCAGCAACAAATATGATGTTCAGATAATCTCTTGCTGCATAAAAAAGAGCCTGATCCCACAGTGGCTGGAAACAAATATTTGGTATTATTGCTCATGACTCTGTGTTGATTGGGCTCACCTAGGTGGTTCTCATTTCAAGTCCTATGCAGTTGTAGTCAGATAATGACTGGGGCTGGAGTCATCTGAAGGCTTGACTAGGCTGGCCATCCAAGATGGCTGAGACACATGGCTGGCATGATATTGGCTACTGGTTAGGAGCTCAGTTGGTGCTGTTGCCTGGAGCACTTTCATGTGGCCTTTCTATGTGGTTTGGGCTTCTCGTAGCATAGTGGTGTCTGAGTTCCAAAAGTGAGTATTCCAAGATATAGGAAGTAGCGCTTGATAGTCTTTTAAAACATGGACTGGAAAAGGGCACAGTATGATTTCCACCATATTCAATACGTCAAAGCAATCATGGAGGTCATTAAAGTCAAGGGAGAGGGTGTAGATCCCAAGAGATTGTTGTGTGTTTTTGTTTGTTTGTTTTTTGTATTTTTTTTGAGACGGAGTCTCCCTCTGTCACCCAGGCTGGAGTGCAGTGGTGTGATCTCGGCTGGCTGCAACCTCTGCCTCCTGGGTTCAAGTGATTCTCATGCCTCAGCCTCCAGAGCAGCTGGGACTACAGGTGCCCACCACCACATCAGCTAATTTTTGTATTTTTAGTGGAGACGGGGTTTCACTGTGTTGGCCAGGTGGGTCTGGAACTCCTGACCTCAGGTGATCTGCCCGCCTTGGCCTCCCAAATTGCTGAGATTACCGATGTGAGGCACCGTGCCTGGCCCTAAGGGATTGCTTTGATGTAAAAAATGTACAGCCATTTGAAAATGGCCACAGGTGGTCTCTGCTGTTAAGGACTTCAGAGTTGATAAAGAGATAGTGATGAAACCTATAGTAGGCTGAATCATGGCCACTCAAAGATATCAGGTTCTAGTCCACGGAACCTGTATATGTTAAATTATAAGGAAAAGGAGTCTTTGCAGGTATGATTAAATTAAGGATGTTGAGATGAGGAGATTATCCTGGATTATCTAGGTGGGCCCTAAATTTGATTGCAAGTGTCTTAGAAAGGCAGAGAGATATTACACCCAGAAGACAAGAAGGTGATATCCAGACGGAGGCAGAGATTGGGGTGATGCCACTCCAAGCAAGGTAATGCTGGCAGCCACCAGAAGCTGGAAGAGGCAAGGAACAGACTGTCCCCTAGCACTTCTATAGGGAACGAGCCCTACTGACACCTTGATTTCAGTTTATTGCAACCGATTTCAGTCTTCTGACCTCCAGACCTGGGAGAGAAGAAATTCCTGTTGTTTGAAGCCATTTAGTTTGAGATCATTGTTACAAAAGTCTCAGGAAATGAATTCAAACCCAGACAATGACAAGCAAGGGTGGAGGTGATATGGAGGAAGCATATAGGAGGCACCTGAAGCCCAGCCCAGCGGGGAGAGAAGAGAGCAGGAATGCTTCTTTAAGCTCTGATGTTCAAATGAGAACACATGGACACACGGAGGGAAACGACACACACTGGGGACAGTTGGAGAGTGGGGGGTGAGGGGTGGGAGAGCATTAGGACAAATAGCTAATGCTTGTGGTGCTTAAAACCTAGATGATGGGTTGATAGGTGCAGCAAACCACCATGACACATGTATACCTACGTAAGAAACCTACACATTCTGCACTTGTATCCCAGAACTTAAAAAAAAAAATTCTGACGTTGATTCATCCCTAGGAAGTGTGGCATCATGGTGGTGTTCATTCATCCCTAAGAAGTGTGGCATATGACAACATGTGGAACTTGAATCCATTAAACCTCTTTTTCTTTACAAATTACCCAGTCTCAGGCATGTCTTTATTAGCAGTGTGAGAATGGACTAATACAAATATTATGATGAATGAGGACATTCTCATATCTTCCACAAAACCATCATGGAAGACATTATCCATCATTTGGTTACATTTCCCGTATGTAAGGATCCAAGGGGATCTGGAGTCCTGCTTTTCTGATTGCGTCTCAACTCTGCCACATACTAGCTGGGTTTATAGGCTGCTATGAGGTTTCAATGAGTAAATCAAAACCTGTAAACACTTGGTGCATGCATAGTAAGTACTTAAAACTGGTGTTGTTATAATTTTCGGGATTTGGTGAAGGATATTGTTTTTCTGGGGAAAGGCACTAGGCCCATCATGGGGGTAATACCCTTGTGACCTCGTCTAAACCAAATTACCTCCTCCAAATGCCATTGCACTGGGGGCTAGGGCTTCAACGTGTGAATTTGGTGGAGAAAGACAAAGACATTCAGTCCATAACAATTTTCCTTGGATTTGTATGTACGCGATCAAGTCACCTAGGAATGATGAATGTTTCATTTCTTCCTTTCTGGACATTTCCCCCCTGGCTAACTGTACAAGCTAGGATATCCAGGACAATGTGGAATGTAAGTGAGGCTTGTGGGTATCAATGCTATGATACCATCCACAGGGAGAAACCTTTGGCTTTGTATGAAAAGCTGATGGTTAGGGATATTGATATGGTTTGTCTGTGTCCCCACCCAAATCTCAACTTGAATTGTAGCTCCCATAATTCCCATGTGTTGTGGGAGGGACCCAGTGGGAGGTAATTGAATCAAGATGGGGGGTCTTTTCCATGCTATTCTTGGCCAGTTGTCAGCCTGCCCAACATATTGTGAAACCGTGTCTCTACTAAAAATAATAGGCCCTCTCTTGCCTGCTGCCATGTAAGATGTGACTTTGCTACTCCTTTGCCTTCTGCCGTGATTGTGAGGCCTCCCTAGACATGTGGAATTGTGAGTCCATTTGTGAGTCCACCTCTTTTTCTTTATAAATTACCAAGTTTCAGGTATGTCTTTATTAGCAGTGTGAGAATGGACTAATTCAAATGTCATGATGAATGAGGACTTTCTCATATCTTCTGCAAAACCATCATGGGAGACATTATCCATCATTCAGTTACATTTGCCTTATGTAAGGATCCAAATGGAATTTTTTTTTGAATTCTATTCTAAGAAAAATCATTTCCTTTCCTGTGAACAGCTATACTTCCCTTTGTTAAGTGATGATATTCATGTGTCCTTTATGTTTTCTTTTTCTTTTGCTCTGGCTATTAGGGAGCTAAAACCCAAGAGCACACACAATCAAAATAACCATATTAAATGAGTTTTCTTATGTATTTGATAAATAAATAATTTTTCTTTTGGTTTCCCTTTGGGTGTACCTTTTATTGCAAGCTGTCTCAAGTTTTTTTTCACAGTAAATGGGGATAAAATTATTTTAAAAGAATAATACCTGACCTGATTATTACCTGGGTTTATTTCATTGACTGAATGGTGAGACTAATGAATGGACAAGAGCTTTATGAACTGTAAAATGCCGTGTCTGTAATTAACTAGGGGAAGAACATGATTGTCCTTGACTTTAACCAATGTACCCTGTGTCTTCCTTAGTTGGCACTGATGGTTCTGAGTTAGGTAACCATGCTCCCTAAAGCCTCTGAGATTTCCCCTGAGCATCCTGGCCACTCACTGCTTATTTTGCACCACTCTTCTGTGTCCAGGATGACTCCTTCAACTTTATCTTTCTTCTAGAAAGTTGCTATCCATTGTTTACATCCAGTGGCTCATGCATTCATAGAATGCAGCAGCATTTTCTAAGCACCAACTGCTGGGTATGTATTGGTTACCTGCCCAGCAACCCTTTTCTCTTCTTCTTTGCTGAGACCATCCCATTTTCATTCATGCATCAGTTGGCAATATGCCCAGAGAAATGGAGCCCCTTCCTTCCTCATTCTCTTAGGCATGGAACTCAGTTGGCCCAAGCCAGGCATGCTCATCTTGTTTCTCTCACTGCTGACTGGTTTAGTCTTGGGCACATGACCTGGTTCTCAGTAGTGAGCTAGTAAGGATCAGAAAAACCACAAAGCCATGACATTATTGAATTAACCTGTCTGGACCACCTACGCCTGGATTTTGTGTGGGAGATACAATAAATCTGGATTATAGGTTGGTGCAAAATTAATATTTAAATCACCTGTAGTTCAACTCTGTGTTGCTTGCAGTCAAAAGTATCCTTATCAGGCTGGGCACAGTGGCTCACACCTGTAATCCCAGCATTTTGGGAGGCTGATACAGGCGGATCACCTGAGGTCAGGAGTTTGAGACTAGCTTGGCCAACATATAGTGAAACCCTGTCTCTACTAAAAATAAAAAATTAGCTAGGCATGGTGACATGTACCTGTAATCCCAGCTACTCAGGAGGCTGAGGCAGGAGAATCGCTTGAACCTGGGAAGCGGAGGTTGCAGTGAACTAAGATCGCGCCACTGCACTCTAGCCTGGGTGACAGGGCGAGACTCCATCTCTTGCAAAAAAACAAAAAAAGTCCTAATCAACTGTTTTAGTTTGGATGCTCACTGAAGTAGACTCTGAGGCAAGGATTTGAGTGCCAATAGTTTATTAAGCTTGAGGAGGTGGGGGAAAGGGGACAGGCAAGGGAGGGAAGTGGCAAGAAAGATGCATTATCATGTCAGTTACCAGTGTGGGGAATCACAGTTTAATCTCTCTGGGGAACTCTGGAAAATGACACAGAGCAGGGATTTGCAAACTATTGGCCCATGGCAAACCTGTTCTGCCACCTGTTATTTCAATAAAATGTTCCTGGAATACAGTCACACCCATTCATTTATGTATAGCCCATGGCAGCTTTTATACAACAGCAGCAGAGTTGAGCATCTGTAAGAGACAATATGACCTGCAAAACATAAAATATTTACTATATGACCCTTTTTCAAGAAGTTTGCCAACCCTAGTGTTGAGCATGTAGCTCAGAATCACCCCCTGGAGGAGTGAAGGAGCTGGGATATTTATACATCCCTCCAGTTAGTCACTGGTGAAGACCTAATGCAGGAGGCATGTTAATTCTCCAGGACTTCCGACCTGTCCTGTGCACAGGCACTGTGGGCCCTGGCCAAGCAAAGAGATGCAAATACCGATTGTTGGGATTTGTGCAAGTATGGACCCTACTGGTCCATACCAGTACACTAACAGAGATGGCCACATCAGTGCATCCAGAGATGGCTGAGAAGTGCACCTGTCCTCCAGGAACCCATAGTCTGAAGGCAAGGTTGGAAATGGCCAAACATTTTTATTTTTATTTTTTTTGAGATGGAATCTCACTCTGTCACCCAGGCTGGAGTGCAATGGAACGATCTCGGCTCCCTGCAACCTCCGCCTCCCGGGTTCAAGTGATTTTTCCTCCTCAGCCTCCCAAGTAGCTGGGATTACAGGGACCTGCCATCATGCCGGCTAATTTTTTGCATTTTTATAGAGATGGGGTTTCACCATGTTGGCCAGGCTGATTTTGAACTCCTGATCTCAAGTGATCCACCCACTTCAGCCTCCCGAAGTGCTGGGATTACAGGTGTGAGCAATCGCACCTGGCCTTTATTTTTATTTTTTGAGACAGGGTCTCACTCTGTTGCCCAGGCTGGAGTACAGTGGCATAGTCATAGCTCACTGCAGCCCCAAAATCCTGGGCTCAAGTGATCCTCCCACCTCAGCCTCCCATGTAGCTGGAACCACAGGCCTGTAGCATCCTACCTGGCTAATTTAAAAAAACAAGAAAAACAAAAAAAATAAAGTGTGTAGAGACAGAGTCTCACTGTGTTGCCCAGGCTGGTCTCAAACTCTTGGGCTGAAGCATTCCTCCTGTCCCCGCCTCTCAAAGTGCTTGGGATTACAGGTGTGAGTCACTGTGCCCTGCTCAAACATTTTATAATTAAGTAGAATAACCCACATGTCAGCTGGGGTCCCCTGAATCCTCAAAGATCTAGGTAAGATCTTCTATGCAGGCTACTTCCTGCTAATAGGGGGAGGGCGACCTTCTCAAGGTTGTATCTGCCTCTGGCCCTGGTGCCCCCAACCCACGCTGGCTCTGCTTTTTCCCCTACAGGAGCTTAAGTGCAGAACTTTGCATCTCCCATTGCCTGCAGGAAACCTACTCAGCTAGTGAGTTCATAGGGCTTCACTGAAGACTGGGGGATTCTGGAGGGGTTGATTTTCTGGCACATTCAGGCTTCTAGAACCCTCTATTCTTTCCCCACCTCTGCTTCTCGTTTTTTTTCTTGTCTGGCTCCAAAACCTTTCTCCTTTTATTGAGCACATTATTTCTCTCCAGTTCCCACCTCTGCATTTCCTTTCCTGAATGCTTCTAGGGCCTCAGCAGAACAAGGAACGCCTCATTGATGATGGTAAAAAACAACAACAACAAAACAACCCAAGACACAAGACACAAACAAAACTTCCTCTTTTTTTTTGGTATTCTCCAGACAAAACGTTTGCAGCATGATATGAGGCCCCCTTTGGAAACATCTCCCCACATTCTGTGATTCTGGCAAGTCCTCTAAATTTTGTCTCCTCCTTCATCCACCAGGTGGATTTCAGGACTCCTACTGTCAGAGGCTTGGAATAAACCTCTGGCATGCTTTGCTTCTGTTTTGCTTTCTTTGTTTCTTTCTTTTTTTTTTTTTTTTTCTGAGATGGAGTTTTGTTCTTGTTGCCCAGGCTGGAGTGCAATGGCGTGATCTCGGCTCACCACAACCTCCACCTCCCAGGTTCAAGTGATTCTCCTGCTTCAGCCTCCAGAGTAGCTGGGAAGCTGGGATTACAGGCATGCGTCACCACGCCCATCTAATTCTGTATTTTTAGTAGAGATGGGGTTTCTCCATGTTGGTCAGGCTGGTCTCAAACTCCTGACTTCAGGTAATCTACCCGCCTAGGTCTCCCAAAGTGCTGGGGATTACAGGCATGATCTATTGCACCCGGCCCTATTTGCCTTTCTGAAATAGACTGTGTGTCTCACCCAGCATGATGTTAGATCTGTATAGCATGACAGCATTCCATTGAGTCAACTCCTTGGACATACTATATGTTTTGTTTCCCTGGTAGCTAATTAAATAAGACAACTAAGTGCAGTCTAGAAAGTTCCTCTCATAACAAAGTTCCCAAGAATTTACGTCTTTGCTTTGCTTACTTACTTTTTCGTGGTAGTTGAAGTGCAAGTGGAAACTGATTATAAAGGAGAAACCTAAATCGGGTTAGGTGAATTCTGCAGTATGAACTGTGCTTGGAAAATCTAACTGGTAACGTATCCACATTGGGAACTTGGTCCTTCCTCTCACAAAGAAAATTCCAGGTCAATTTCATCCCCTATGCTAAGCATTTGAGTGTTCAGGAATGTGATTTTAGTTTTATAAAAATTGTTCTTTTTAAAATTCCTGTCAAATAATCAGATTTTTTTCTCAGCACATTTAGAAGTAAAAATGGAAAGTTTAGAGCATTTTGATATTTTAGTATTTATTTCCATGAAGTCACTTAACCCTCCCAGACTAGTTTCAGAATTTTGTCTTCCAACCCATCTTTGTGTCTCACTGTACATTTTCTGCATGTACAATGAGAGGTGATTTTTAATTGGAATCCCTTAGATTTTTAGAGAGAAATCTCTCCTCCTCTATTCTTCTTCCTCTCTTCTCACTGTCTCTCATTTTAATCCAGAGAATCAAAGTGTCTCTTACAGGCTTGGATATCAAGCTGAACTGTTGAAAACAGTGGGGTCCAGGAACCTGAGTTTAAAACAAGCACCTCTGATTGTCTAAGTGGACTTAGAGAAAGACAAATTCTGTGTGATCTCACTTATTTGTGGAATTTAAAAACGTTGAACTCATACAAAAAGAGTAGAATTAGCTAAGTGAACTAATTCAGACAGAGAAAGACAAATGCTGTGTGATCTCACTTATCTGTGGAATCTGAAAATGTTGAACTCAGAGAAAAAGAGAGTCGAATTAGAATGGTTGCCAGGGGCTAGGAGGAAATGTTGCTCAAAGGGTACAAAGTTTCGGTGATAAGATGAATAAGTTCTGGGCATCTCATATTTGGCACGGTAACTATGGTTAACAATACCATATTGTTTACTTGAAATTTGTTCAGAGAGCAGCTCTTAAAATTTTTTTTTTACCTTTTGTGGGTATATAATAAATGTATATATTTACGGGTACATGAGATGTTCTGATACAGGTATGTGGTGTGTAATAATCACATCATGAAGAATGGGGTATCTATACCCTCAAATATTTATCCTTTGTGTTACAAGCAATCCAAATACACTCTTTCAGTTATTTTAAAATGTACAATTAGGCCGGGCATGGTGGCTCACGCCTGTAATCCCCGCACTTTGGGAGGCCGAAGCAGGTGGATCACGAGGTCTAGAGTTTGAGACCGTCCTGGCCAACATGATGAAACCCCGTCTCTACTAAAAATACAAAAAATAAGCCAGGCATGGTGGCATATGCCTGTAGTCCCAGCTACTCGGGAGGCTGAGGCAGGAGAATTGCTTGAACCCAGGAGGCAGAGGTTGCAGTGAGCCCAGATCGCGCCACTGTACTCCAGCCTGGTGACAGAGCAAGACTCTGTCTCAAAAAAAAAAAAAAAAAAAGTGCAATTAAATTATTGACTATAGTCACTCTGTTGTGCTATCAAGTAGTAGGTCTTTTTTTTTTTTGGAGTGAAGATCTCATTTCTGTTACCCAGGCTAGAGTGCAGTGGCATGATGACAGCTCACTGCAGCCTCAACTTCCTGGGCTCAAGTGATCCTCCCACTTCAGCCTCCTGAGTAGCTGGGACTACAGGTGTGCCCCACAATGCCTGGCTATTTTTTGTATTTTTAGTAGAGATGGGGTATTGCCATGTTGCCCGGCTAGTCTTGAAATCCTGGCCTTAAGCGATCTGTCCGCCTTGGCCTCCTACTGCTGGGCTTACAGGTGTGAGCCACCACACCTGACCGAGTAGTAAGTGTTACTCATTCTTTGTAACTATTTTTATTGTACCCATTAACCATCCCTACATTCCCCAGCCCACTACCCTTCCCAGCCTCTGGTAATCACCATCCTTTCACTAAGACAGCAGATCTTAGGTGTTCTCATCACATAAACATCCAAAGACAACTATGTGAGGTAATGAATAGGGTAATTAGCTGGTTCATGGTGATCATTTCACAATTTGTGTATACATATATCTCCAAAGATCACATTGTACACTGTAAATGTATTCCATTTTTATTTGTCAATTTTACCCCTCTAAAGCTAGGAAAATGAAATAAAATAAGCATCCTGGGCAGGACTGGCTGCATAGTTTTCAGGGCCCAGCAGAAAACGAAAATGTGGGGATTCTTGTTATGAAAATTAT
Source organism: Pan paniscus (assembly GCF_029289425.2). Lineage (NCBI taxonomy): Eukaryota > Metazoa > Chordata > Mammalia > Primates > Hominidae > Pan > Pan paniscus. The sequence continues at coordinate 35,691,136 of NC_073267.2, read as the reverse complement.
AGGAATTCTGGCTGGGTGCAGGGGCTCACACCTGTAATCCCAATACTTTTGGAGGCTGAGGCTGGGGAGTTGCTTTGAGTCCAGGAGTTTGAGACCAGCCTGGGCAACATGGCAAAACTGCATCTCTACAAAAAAATAAATAAATAAATAAATAAATAAATCAGCCAGGAATGGTGGTATGCATCTGCGGTCCCAGTTACTCGGGAGGCTAAGGCAGGAGGACCCCTTGAGCCTAGGAGGTTGAGGCTGCAGTGAGCCATGTTCATGCCACTGCATTGCAGCCTGGGTGACAGAGAAAGACCTTGTCCCCCCCCAAAAAAAATTATAGGAATTTCAAAATGCCAGCATCAGAGTGGGGTCGTCTAATTATGGGGCCTTGTGCAGTTACCCCAGGCAGCATAGCAGGAAGCCTGGAAGAGCTTTGCTGCAGGATTCAGATCCCAGACCATGGTGCCCATGAGTTTCAAGATCTTGTAACATGAAGGCGTGTCTTCAACAGACTCTCTCCAAAGAAATCCTCTCTTGCTCTTGGCCCTTCTTTGTGCCTGAAAAGCGTGAGAAGAGGGTGTAAGCAGGACAGAACCACTTTTATTTTTATTTATATATATTTTTTGAGATGGAGTCTTGCTCTGTCGCCCAGGCTAGAGTGCAGTGGCGCCATCTCGGCTCACTGCAATCCGCCTCCCGGGTTCACGCCATTCTCCTGCCTCAGCCTCCCGAGTACCTGGGACTACAGGTGCCCGCCACCACGTCCCGCTGATTTTTTTTTTTTTTGTATTTTTACTAGAGACGGGGTTTCACCGTGTTAGCCAGGGTGGTCTCCATCTCCTGACCTCGTGATCCGCCCGCTTGGCCTCCCAAAGTGCTGGGATTATAGTCGTGAGCCACTGTGCCCGGCCAGAACCACTTTTCAAAGATTTTGTTTGAAAATCTGCCTTTTGATTTTGTACTTGATTTTGGAATTCTTTATTATTATTATTATTATTTGAAACGAAGTCTGGCTCTGTCACCCAGGCTGGAGTGCAGTGGCGTGATCTCTGCGCACTGCGCCTCCCGGGTTCTTGCCATCCTCCTGCCTCAGCCTCCCAAGTAGCTGGGACTACAGGCGCCAGCTACCACGCCCGGCTAATTTTTTGTATATTTAGTAGAGACGGGGTTTCACCGTGTTAACCAGAATGGTCTCGATCTCTTGACCTCGTGATCCGCCCGCCTAGGCCTCCCAAAGTGCTGGAATTACAGTCGTGAGCCACCGCGCCGGGCCTGGAATTCTTGATGCTTTAAACAAAACTTAACATCTTGCCTGACATGTTTTTGTAGCCCAACAGGATAACTAAAACGCCAGCATTAAAACTCAATCCCTGGCAATATGTTGTCTGTGATCTCCTTCATCTTCACGACAAGATCATCTAGGGTTGTATGCTAAGGTTAGCAGCAGAGTCTCAATGGAGTCGACCCTGCAGGTGGGAAGCCACACTTGGAATTCCTCCATCATGCTTAGTTCACCTTGAGGACTAGGTAGCTATCTAATGGCAGAATGGTTTCAAAACCCAAGTATCTGTGAAGAGCTTTCTCTTTTGTTAATTCTTCGGTCCAGCTCAGTGACTTCCAACTGTTCGAGGGGCATAGTTATTACTTAAAATGATTACATACACAAGTACATGCGCACTCTATAAATTATGGTTGATTTAAAGGAATCTCAGGAGTAATTTTGACCACAAATAATTTTTCCTCTTCTGTACTAACTATGGAAATGAAATGTTTGCGTAATATATGATTTCATGTTGCCAGAATATATGAATACTTCTGTGAAAGTGTCCTGAAATAAACGAAATGCTGTCTCTGCAAAAAAAAAAACAAAAACAAAAAAAAACAAAAAAAACTAGTTCTTTGGCTGTGACATGGACATGAATAAAAAGGTTATAACTAGCATCAAATTCAAGCATTTGGTTTTATCGCTTATGTGAACACAGCATGGAACATCTTTTGATTCACGTTTTCCCCATTCTTAGTCGTGTTATCTGTTCATGACTATGCAAGTGGTTTTATCTCTCAGGGACATTTGGTCATGTCTGGAGACATTTTCAGTTGTCACAACTGGGGATGAGGAAATGGTGCTACTGGCATCTGGTGCGTAGACTTCAGGGATGCCAGTAAACATCCTGCAGTGGGCGGAATAGCCCTGCACGGTAGGGAATGATCCACTCTAGATGGTGTCAGTGCCCTCTAAACATTACGTCCTGGGCTGTACCCACTCTCTGGATGTGAAAATGGAGGCCTAGGGAGGCTTAGCACTTATTTATTATTTCTTTGTAGTTAAAAAAAAGTCCATCTTGTTCCAGGAAGGAACAATTTAATTTCTAAACATGCGGCATAAAACAGAAATAACTAGGAAATCGGTGGAAATGTGTTTTCAGGGGGACCGTGTAGACTGAGGACAAATTTTCAGGCTTCTATTTGTCCGGTGAGGTTAGTGCCTGTGCGCTGGGCCAAGTCAACATCCTCTTAGTGTTGTCTTGTCTCCTTCCTGATTTAGAAAAGGCAAACCCATCTGCTGTCATGAAAAATACCTTCTAGAAGCTACCGGGTAATTGGGTGATATTTCTGGATTTGTCTCCCTGTCTAATGTACATCAGTTAAACTTTTGACTCTTCAGCGCCTTCTGGAGAAAGTAATAATCGGAAACTAAATTGACTTGGTTTTTTCTCTCCTCCTTTGCCCCGTATTTGTAAAGATTAATCTTCAGTATCTATGAGTGCTGGGTGATTTGCGGAAACTGCAGCTGCTTTATCAATATCAGCTTGGCCTCCATTGATCAAACCCTCATTTAGGCGTTCACTGCCGTCTGCTGGAAACAGCCCAGGGATGAGGAGGGAAGGGAAAAGGCCACTTCGGGAGGCCACCTTGCCTTGGAGTTTCCGTCGTTTTCCGAGGTGAGCTTGGATGTCACTGCTCAGCACAGTTGATTAAAGAGGGTCCTTGAGATTGGTGCTGTGAGTGAGTCACTGTGTGGGAATAAATCCCGATGGTGGCAAATATGAATAAAGCGTCAGTGTAACTGTCCTGGCTGGATTGTTTTTCTTCATCTCACCATACTGTTTTCCCTCTGCATGTGTCTGTGACCTCTGGCGGGCTTGCAGATAAAAGTGATGCATCTTCATTTTGTCGGAGGAGTTAATTTTGTGTGTATTCCAAGGTAAGATGATACTCACGGTGCTTATATCTTGGGCACCCACTGTGCATTGGACACTTTCCATAAATTAACTCAAATTTTTCTTAGCAGCTTGCTATGGCTCTTCACTGTTTCTCCAATTCCATTTACAAAACCTTGATTTCAATGGGATCCCTGTTTGCTCTTGCAAACTCTTCACTCAACACCTGCTTTTCGCCCACTCCACTTCAGCTGCCCTGAACTTCCTGTTGCTGGAATTGACTTTGCTCACTCACACCTCTGGTCCTTTGCACATGCTGTGCCCTGGGCTTAGTACATTTCACTTTCATCCTCTTAACCTCGTTAATATCTTGCTTGGGACAACAGATACGGCTGTAAGTATCAGAAAACTCTATTATCATGGCTTGAAGGTGCAAGGGTTTATTTGGCTTACACAATAAGCTAAACAGTAGGCAAGCCATGTTGGTAGAGTGAATCAAAGAGACCATCAGAAACCCCCACTTTTTTCATTTTCTTGCTCTGCTGTGCAATTTCTATCCTCATGGTTACAAAATAGCTGCTTCATCTCCAGGCATCACATCAGCAGGCATAGAAGCCAAGGGAGGGCAGCAAGCCAGAAAACTGAAGGTGCGCTCTCCCTTCTTTTCACTGGTCACAACTAGGTCAGATGGCCAGCCCTAGCTGCAAGAGATGCTAGTGAAAGATGATTTTTAGCTGGATACATTGTCGCCCTCAGCAAAATAAAGATACAGTTTTCTTATTAGCAGAATCCTAACAATTAAGATTCAGTGCTCAGTTTTGATGCCACTCAGCTGAGTGGTCCTCCCTGAATCCCTGTGACAGAGTTGGGACACACAGGTATTAGGCAATCTCATAGACGGCATTGGAGTTACATGAAATTGTGGTCTTGTTTCCCTATCTGGATTGAAAGCTCCATGAGGAGGACTTGGTCTACCTTTCACACAGTTGTATCTCTACTACCTACATAGTTCCAGATATATAGTAGATGCTCAATAAGTAATAAATGAAGGAGTTACATGAAATTGTGGTCATGTTTCCCTATCTGGATTGAAAGCTCCATGAGAAGGAGGACTTGGTCTGTCTTTCACACAGTTGTATCTCTAGTACCTACATATATAGTAGTTCTAGATATATAGTAGATGCTCAATAAATACTTAATAAATGAAAAATAGCTACTATTTTGCCCCTTTGTAGTTGACACCTAGAGCTTTAGGGAGATAAGATAACTTGCCCTAAGTAACACATGTACTCCTTAATTCCTCCATTCAGTAATGTTTATAGTGCACCTTCTATGAGCCAGGTCTTGTTTCAGACACTTGGGATACATCAGTGAACAAAGCAGATAGAACGACTGCCTTTGAGACCATTACCCCCAATATTTTATTACAAAAAATTTCACACATACAGCAGAGTTAAACCAATTTCACAGGGAACACGTGTTCAGTTACTACCTAGGTTCTACCAGTCACTGGGGCACATTGATTCCAGTGGGGGAAGGCACACAGTAAACCAGAAACAAAACAAGTAAATTACATGGCATTGTAGAAGGTGGCAACTGCTATGAGAAATACAGAGAAGGTAACAGGGTGTAGGGCGTGCAGTTGGGGGTGGTGGTGGTGGCCAGGCTTGGCCTCATTGAGATGGTGACAGTTATGCAAAGACTTGAAGGACGTGAGGGAGCAGTGTCGATATTGGAGGGCAAAGCAGTTCTAGGTAGAGGCAACAGCCAGGGCAAAGGTCCTGAGGTGGGAATCTCTGTTCCATGAGGGGCAAGGTGGAATGTGTGGTTGGAGGAGGAGCGTTGATGGTGGCTGGGTTAGTAGAGGAGGAGGAGTTTGGGGAAAAAGATCAAGGGAACTCAGCTTTGGACAGGCTATGCTTGAGCAACTCAGGGGCAGAGCTGGGATTTAGATCCCAGACCTCACAACCTTCCTGTATTAGGGTTCTCTAGAGAAATAGAACCAGGAGGATATATATGTCTATTTATTATACGGATTGGTGTATGCAGTTATGGAGGCTAGGTTCCATGCTCTGCCATCTGCAAGGTGGGGTACGAGGAAAGCCAATGACATTAAGTCCCAGGGTAAGTCTGAAGGCCCAAGAACCAGGAGCTCTGATCTCCAAGGTCAGGAGCAGGTGAATGTCCCAGCTCAAACAGAAAATGTACACTTCCTTTGCTTTTCGTTCTGTTTGGGCTCTCAACAGATGGGATGATGTCTGCCCACATGGGTGAGGGTGGTCTTCTTTTTTTCTTTTTTTGAGACAGAGTCTTGCAGTGTTGCCCAGGCCCGAGTGCAGTGGCATGATCTCGGCTCACTGCAAGCTCCGCCTCCCAGGTTCACGCCATTCTCCTGCCTCAGCCTCCCGAGTAGCTGGGACTACAGGTGCCTGCCACCACGCCCGGCTAATTTTTTGTATTTTTAGTAGAGATGGGGTTTCGCCATGTTAGCCAGGATGGTCTCGATCTCCTGACCTCGTGGTCGGCCCACCTTGGCCTCCCAAAGTGCTGGGATTACAGGTGTGAGCCACTGCACCTGGCTGAGGGTAGTCTTCTTTACTCAGTCTACAGATTCTAATGCTAATCTCTTCCAGAAATGCCCTCATAGACACACACACCCGGATGTAATGTTTTACCAGCTATCTGCGCATCCTTTAGCTCAGTCAAGTTGACACATGAAATTAACCATCACACTTTACCATTTTGCCACATCTGTCCCCCAGTCATTCAAAGACACTGTGACCAGCTGGCCAGGTGGCAAGAAGTCCTAGGGCACAAGCCTGAAGCCTTCGGGAGAAACTTCAGCTTTACAGGGGGCAGAATGTTTGGTAACTATTTAGATTTAAAGCAGAAGCACTTTGGATTGAGCAATTTCATATGTGACAACTGTCTTTGCCACAAGCAACAGCAGAGACCTGCAGATGAGAACACCTTTATGAAGAGCAAGACCATGCTTTGAAGTTGGGCAGAGATCTTGGTTCAAATCCTGGCTCTGCTGCTTGTTAGCTAAGTCACTTCAGGTAAGCGATTTAACTTCTTTGAGCCTTGCTTTCTTGATCTGTCAAGTGGAGGTTAATAATAGTATCACCCCTTGAGGGCAGATAAACTGATGTATGTTTATGCATACATAAACTGATGTATGTGATGTAATTTAGCACGGTGCTGGTCCACAGGTGAATGGAGATGATTTTTGACTTTCTGTCTCGCAGAAAGTCTGTACCTCCCCAAGGACATCTCATGCCCACAGCAGCCCAGCAGTGAGTCCTCACCAACCCAGACTGACTTTCCAGCCTCATATCCTCAAAGGATCTGACATTTTCCAGCCACCAACCTTGGTTTGCACCATGCCCTTCATCAAAAATGTCTTTGCTTCTCTTTGATGCCTGGGTATCTATTCCTTTAGAACCCATTTCAAATTTCTCCTCCTTAAAGATGCCGTTGGTCACTGTTCCAATCTGTAGGATACTCTGTTTTGCCCAGATCCCTTTTGCATTGCCTTCTGGGACTCAGATACAGAGGGGGCAAAACATCCCGGAAGGGGTGGGGCCCATGGACTGCTCTTGGAGTGGGGACAGAGATCACCACGAGATGGCGCTATTGAGCCATCACTGTCAATTGGTTTTTCTGTTTTCATTTTCTTACTTGATGAGAAATGTGTAATTTCCAAATAGTCCCAGAAGGAATAGAACTGTGACTGTGTCCCACCACTAAAAAGGTGGTTTTGCATATCTCTGATCATCCTATCACATCGCCCACTGTTTAAAATTCCATCCCCACACCCAGGGGATTTAGAAGGAAAATATCACACACTTGCCACCACCCCCAATCCATGCAAATACCTTGGTACTTGCTATAGACACTTGGTACACAAATACTGCCTCAGCCTTTTATTAAATTATATTTTATATATTGCATCAGAGTATTAAGCCCTTAAGGGTAGGACCTGGGGTCCATGCCAACTTACTAGAACGGTGTCGACTTCTCTAGGATATGGAATCCACACAGCTCCTTAGAAAGCTGGAAAATGCAGTTTTGAAGCAACCCTGCTTCATTTCCACACCAATGGAAAGGAAAGTGATAAATCCTTTATGGCCAAGAGTCCGTTCTGTTTATTTCTTCCTGGAAATGCTATTGATGGTGGCTGGGGAAGTTGTTTGTTTTTTAATCTTTCCCTTGGCAAGGTCTCCTTACTCATAGCCCTTCCTTATGTTCCCCAAATGGTGCAGGGGGCAGTGTTCAGAAGCCCAGTATGCAGGACTTGCACAGAGGAGAATTATGGCTTAAAGAAACTTGGCTAAGCTCGGTGGCTCACACCTGTAATCCCAGCACTTTGGGTAGGCCAAGGCAGGCAGATCGCTTGAGTCCAGGAGTTTGAGACCAGCCTGGGCAACCTGATGAGACCCCATCTCTACAAAAAATTAGCCAGGGATGGTGGTGCATGCCTGTAGTCCCAGCTACTTGGGAGGCTGAAATGGGAAAATTGCCTGAGTCCGAAAGGTGGATACTAAAGTGAGCCGAGATTGTGCCACTGTACTCCAGTCTAGGTGATAGGGTGAGACCCTGTCTCAAAAAAACAAAACAAAATAAAAACCAACAACAGAAAAAGAAACTTGGGTGGGATCATGTGTCCAGGCCTCAGCACTGTTGTCCCTTACTCTAACTCCTGCAGAGAGGTCCTTGAACAGATGTAAGCGGACACACCTTGAAGTCAAGGTGCTCTTTGCAAAGCAACACAATGTTACTGACATATTCCATTTGAATAACCAAATTTTGTAGTTGATTGTGCGCTAAGGTGGATACGCATTACATTATGTTCTTATGTAGGGAAGTAGAAGTTAGTGCCGAGATTTAAAGAAAAATCAGTGGGGAAAATAACAGTTGAACCTTATTTGTTTAAAAACTTAGGACTTATTTATTCTTCTGTCCACCCATTCATATATACATTTAACAAAAGTATTTGAAATTAGTTTTATATTGCTATTTATTTTAAAAATAGGCATTATACACATATGGCTCAAAATTGGAAAGGTACAAAAGAGTGTATAGTAAAAGGTAGTTTCCACTCCCATCCTTGTCCTAACCAGTTTGTTTCTTCACAGAAATGGCAACCACTATTGATAGTTTTCTATGTTCCCCTTGAGAAATATTCTATATTGTAAATGTATATTCTTCTATTCATTTATTCACCCATCTATCCATTTATTCATCTACCCATCCATTTATTATCTAGCCACCTATCCATAGATGGATCCATTTATGCATCCATCAATTTATTCATCTATTTACCCATCCATCCATTCATCCATTTATCCATCCGTCTATTTACTTTCCATTAATCTATCCATCCATTCATCCATTTATCCATCCGTCTATTTACTTTCCATTAATCTATCCATTCTTTCATCCACTTATCCATCCATCTATCCATCCACTTTGCATTCATCTATCCATTCATTCATCCATCCATTTATCCATTCGTTCACCCATTTATCCATCTATTCATTTACTTATCCATTTATCCATCCATCTATCAATCCACACACACATCCATTTATCCATCCATCCATCTATTCACTCATCCATCCATTTATCCATCTAATCCATTCATTAATCCATTTACCCATCTATGTCATTTTTTTCCAGGAAGAGGAAAAGGGCAGCCATTATTTGGTTTTAGATGGTAGACCAAATTTGTGCTACTGTTCCACTGGAAAAGAGATTTGGAACCACTCCTTGGCGTTAAGCCAGCCACTCCAAAGCTGTAGTGTTGCAATGTCATACATCTGTCAGGGAAGACTGAACATTTTAAAAACAATTGGGTATGGCTATTCAGATTTTATTTTGGCCCAGCATAATGAGTTTGTGTTTGATTCTGAAGGAGAGGGAGATTTGTAATAAATCAGCAAGTGAAATTAAAAGTGAGCCAGTGAGGTGCCATAAAAGGGTGGTTGGAATCAGACATTCTCAAATCCATATCCTATCCCCACCCACGTTAAAAGCTATATAGGAGGTTATTTAACTTCTTGGGAGTCTCAATTTTCCTCTTATGTTCTGAGATGGGGATAATTGTATTTTTCTTTGCAGGTTAAAGGCTAACACAATGCTTGGATATAGTCAGTGCTCATGTGGTAACTGCCCTTAACATTATTAAGCCCACATAATTCTCTTCTTTTTTGTAAGCAGTTGAGATCTTTAGGTTGAAGATTCAATATACAATGTAACAGAGTCAGAGGGTGGGTGGCAAAAGGTACATACATACTGCAGGGCAGGGACTTGGAGTATGGAATGGAGAAATAGCAGAGGACATCTTCCAGCTGCAGTTGGGATGGGTGCTGAGCTACAAAGCTACTAGAGAAATAGGAAACTCAGGTCTCATCATTGCAGGGACCCTTGTTTCCTGCAAAGAATCCTTGGAGAAATCTCTTCCACTGTCTCTGGGCATTGTATTCAGAAATGTCTGGCCTGGATGATAGTCTTCCTGCTTTTGGCCTCACCCTCTATCCACTGTCCTCTGCTGAATCTTTCTAAAATGCTTGCTTAAAACTCCTTATCTCCTTCAGGAGAAAGTTAAATCCTTTACCACGCAAGGCCATTACCTGGGGGCCCTTTCTAACTCCTCCCACCTCAATTTTGTCCTCTTTCTGCAGGTATCTAAGTGTCATGATTTAGATGTCCTGGCATGCACTGTGCTCTTTTTCTGGAAGCCTCTTTTCTTTCTTCATCCAACTACCTCCTCTTCTTCCTTCAAGATTCAGCTGAGACTCTCTTGAGCAAATTTTCCAAGACTCCTTAAGGGGAAGGACCTGGTCCAAGTTGACTTGGTGTCTCTGTCATCAAGCACAATGCCTGGTTCACAATGGACTCTTCATGCATCTCTTTCTACAAGATGAGAAGGATCAGAGGGTGAGGATTGGAGCTGGGTGTCTTAAAAATCTGTGAGAGTGGAAGCTAAGCCAGTGATGTTTGCTTTGTAGCTATTCTTGTGATATTACAATCCTTCAGAGTGGTGAGGTTGGTGGGAATGGTAAAAACAAACAAACAAACAAACAAACAAACAAACAAAACCTAGTTTCTTTGTCTTGGATTTTCCTGTCTCAGTTTATAGAGAGAGACTATCCATCATATTTTATGTTAGCTTAACCAAAGTTTTACTTTTTGTTGTTTCTTTTTTTCTTGGCTGGGATCTTAAAAGAGATTGAATAAAAATTCAGTTGTAGGAATGGCTTTACCTTCCTCTCTAGTCTTGGTGTTTTGTTTTTAGACTATGATATCACATGTCAAGACTATGATATCATATCAGGACTAGGATATCAAGTTTATAATAGAACAATAATTATGTATTATTTAAACTATTTTCATCAAACTATAACTAATACACAATGGATTTTTTAATGGTATATACAGATATTTAAAATTTGAAATAATTTTAGATTTATAGAAAAGTTACAACGATACTATAGCAAGTTCCAGGAAATCCCTTCTCAGTTTCAGTTTTTCTTAAATTTTGTTGTTGTTGAGACGGAATCTCGTTCGGTCACCAGGCTGGAGTGTGGTGGCACGATCTCGACTCACTGCAACCTCCACCTCCTTGGTTCTAGCAATTCTCCTGCCTCAGCCCCCTAAGTAGCTGGCACTACAGGCACGCGTCACCTCACAGCTAATTTTTTAATTTTTAGTGGAGACGAGGTTTCACCATGTTGGTGGTCAAGACCACCAGGCTGGTCTTGAACTTCTGACCTCGTGATCTGCCCACCTCGGCCTCCCAAAGTGCTGGGATTACAGGTGTCAGCCATTGTGCCCGGCTTCTTTAATGTTAAAAACATGTTAATGTCTTTGTCACAACTTTGCAAACTATTAAGTGCATTCCAAATTTTATTTGAATTTCACCAGTTTTTCTACTAATGTCTTTTTCCTGTCCAGGATTCAATCCAGAGTTTCATGTTGCATTTATTCTCACGTCTCTGTAGTCTCTTCTGGTATGGGACAATTTCTCCATCTTTCCTTATTTTTCATGATCTTGATAGTTTTGAGGGGTACTGGTTAGGGATTTTGTAGAATTGGACTTGGTGATTAGAACCTAGGTCTGGCCGCCTACCCATCACAGTATCAGTAAAAGCCTCCCTTGAAATTTACCAATGGCATGAACATTTCAGATGAGTCTGCCATCTTTGGTGCTCCTGGGACACGAGAGAGACCTGTCTTGGAGACAGAGACCTCACAGACTCAGAGATTCAGGTGCTTTTTCTGGTAATGATTTTGTCTGTGGGCTGATCACAAAGGTGGATGAGACTTTGGCCAAAGCTAAGGCTGCAGGGTCTGGGCTAAAAAATTCCAGAAAAACTACCTTGCCATGGGAGGCTGAGTTCTAAATCGCAGCCCGTGTGCAGCCTGCTTTACCAAATAATGAGGCACTGGGTGCTTTTTAAGGCAGCTGACCTTTGGAGCAAATTATCCAAGGAAATCTGATTAGCTAGTTCACTGGGTTCCTGCAAAATGGAGCTTGGTGTATTTCTGCAGCAGAAATGTCAGCATAATTGGAGTTTCTGGAGCTCAAAGAGCTTCTTTCTTATTGTTTCCATCCTTTGGAGGAAAAAAAAAAACCCAAACAAACAAAACCCAAACCCCCAAAGAATTGTTCTTTGACTTATATTCTTTGCTTTTGCACATGGTTCAGAAGCTGCTCCTGACTGTGTTTACGACTTTATTAATCAGGGGAACAGCCCGAACATCATTTAAAGAAACAAGGCCAAAAAAAAAAAAAAAAAAATCCATCCCCAAACAGATGATGTGAGCTTAATAGAGATGGCCAAGCCAAAGACCTTAAATAAATAAACTGACTTTAATTTGTAGGAAGGAGCATGGGGTGGTCATTACTTGAGGCTGTGTGCCATGCGATGTAACCAAATTCGAAACTCGCTAATTTCATTATTTTAATGGAAGTCTGCCTCCCATTCATTAGGCTGACTTATGACTAGCCATTAGTAACAGTCCATTTCCAAAGCTATGGTGGATAAAGGGTGATTGGAAATGAGCGAGGGCCAGGCCTGGTGGAGGCTGGCAATTTCAGAAGGGAACTGGTGGGTGGGATTTATGCAAGAGGCAGGGAACACAACTAGGAAAATTGTCAATGTGGATGGAGGCAGCAAACCATTGAGTCCAAATACAGGCTTGAGAGACCTGGGTTTGAATTCTGGTTCTGCCACATACTGGCTGTGTGACCTTGGGCAAGTTATACCCCCACACTGAGCTTCAGTTTGCTCATCTGTGAGATGGGAGTAATCATAGTTCCTATCTCGTAGGAACATGACTCAGTGAGGCAAATTCTTAGGAGGCTCTAGTATAGGGCTTGGCAAAAGTAACCACTTAATAAATGGTAGCTATGATGATGATAATGTTGGCCAAAGTCCCCAGTATTTAGGGACTTGGAGATTTTGCTAATGAAGAAATGAAGGCTGACAGAAATAAAGTAAGGTATCCAAGTTTGCCCCGAACTTGGACTCAAATTTCTGATTCTTAATCCTATACTCTTAAAACCCGTATTTTTAAAATTGTTTCATTTCTTGAACAGGCCAGTCATTCATGATTGAAAAATTTAAAAACAAGAGTATGCTAGAATAGTCAGTGAAAATTGTCCCTTCTGCCTGGAACATTTCCTTTTCACAGACGGCCATTGTTACGTGTTTCTTCTTTATCTTTGCAGAATTTCAGGTACGTACAAGCAAATACAAATGTATATGCACTTCTTTTTTTTTATTACACAGTTCTGTATCCTGCCTTTTAAAACGTATATCCTGCTTATCTTTCTGTATCAGGGTATAGTGAGTTCTTTCATTCTTACTTATATGTTTTTCTATTATAATGGCTATATTATGTCTTATTTAATTATTTCTCTCTTGATGAACACTTGGGAAAGTTCTCATCTTTTGCTATTACAAACCACAGTGCGATGAATAACATTGCATGTATGTCATTGTGTACAGGTGTGCGTATATTCTAGGATAAATTTCCAGAAGTAGAATTGCTGAGTTACAGGGTGAATGCATTTCTGATGTTGATAGTGCTCAAAGGTCTGGGGGCACATAGAGATGGTGCTTTAGCAGTGAGCTTAGGCTGACAGCGGTTAAGAGAGACATGCCTCAGGTTGCCAGTTAAAAAAAAAATCTGCATAATGTGTTGCTTAAAGAATGTGGTAAGGTGAAAGCTTGGAAATACTGGTGTCATTGGAAAGACAGAAATAAGACAGAGATTGTGTTGGGAAGAGAACATGGAATTTCAAGTAATTTCTGTCTGGGTTTGCATCTTGACCCTGCCACTCCTGGCTGTATGACCTTGGGCAGGTTGCTTCACATCTCTGAGCTCAGTATCCTCACCTGTAAAATAAAGACTGTGATAACTTCCATTATAGGCTGCTGGAGGAAGTAAAGAAGAAAATATAAGCAGCAGTTAGCATGATGCCTGGCACATGGTGTGCATTCAGGATATAACTGGGGCCTTTGGGTGAGTAACTAAGTTCATAATGACTCATAACTAGCTAACATTATTATATTATATATACTATACTGTATTAGTGGGAAATAGCTAACATTTATTGAGTGTTTACTATGTGGCACGCACTGTGCTTACTGCCTCCCATGAAACATTCCACTTACCTCTCATAACAACTCTGTGAAGTATTCTTGCTCACCTCAGCTTACAGATGGGGAAACTGAGGCAGGACACTCAAGTACTTTGTCTGGTGAAACACTGTGAACAAACGACAGAGCTTATATTTGAACTGAAGCCACTTGTCTTGGAGGGCTCCTCTGATCCCACATCCTGTTCTTTTTTTTTTTTTTTTTTTTTGGAGATGGAGTTTTGCTCTTGTTGCCCAGTCTGGAGTACAGTGGTGCAATCTCGGCTCACTGCAACCTCCCTCTCCCAGGTTCAAGCAGTTCTCCTGCCTCAGCCTCCGGAGTGGCCGGGATTACAGGCACCCACCACCACGCCTGGCTAATTTTTTGTATTTTTAGTAGAGATGGGGTTTCACCATGTTGGCCAGGTTGGTCTCAAATTCCTGACCACAGGTCATCCACCCACCTCAGCCTCCCAAAGTGCTGGGATTACAGGTGTGAGCCATGCACCCAGCCCATCCTGTTCTTTTGATCCACATATTATAGCATAAGAGGCTGACTTATTCTGAGACAAGGACATCATGGGTGGAGCCCCCTTCTCATCTCAGTGTGACCTAGTTCAGCTTCCCCATCTCTTAGGCAGATACCATTGGGTTCAGAAAGGTTCAAGGGCACTTTTTCTTCTCTTAGCTTAGTGCTTCCTCAAATGATCCATGACTTATGACCTTATGACGATGCTGTGTGGTGAGTCTGAAATCAGATGAAGATTTTTATCCCGACATGATGAACACAAGCATTGCATAACCTGACTCGGGTTACCCAGGATCTATCCTCTGCTTGTGGTCACCACTGCTAGGATTTTGGAAGAACCCTTTAAAAACTAAGCTCTCTGAGGACAGGCATTTTTGTTTGGTTCACTATTGTGATGCCAATGATTAGAAAAATGCCTGGGCCCATAGGAGGGACTCATGTTCAATGCAGAGGTGGATAAATGAGAAAGAGACTGTTTGCCGCAGAATACTAAGAGATTTTATTGTTCTTGTCATAGGAACCAGGCAGTATTCCAGACACACATGACATCAGTAACATCCATATGTCTGTGATGGGGTAGGAGAGAAGACTACTTTTCAGGTGGGACATTTTGATTGGAGAGGGTCTCTGATTCAGAGAGTGAGGTGAGCTATTTTCTTCTTGGGAGTTCTTGGCATTTGATAATCCTTGGTGTTTATTTAAAAATATGGAAGAATTTGAGATTTACTTAGACATCTTGGCATGCAGTGCTAAACCTCAGACTTCCTGAATTTATTTACCAGCTAGGGGAAGCATATTCCCAACTTTAATTTTATTTACAAAGGGCTCTAATCTGGTGTGAAGTCTGAAGGCATATTTGTTGTAGGAGTTACTCAATTAGCCAGCTAGAAAAGAACAAAGGAAAAGTCATTATGCAGATGTATGCCCATTCAAAGCTATTCCGCCTCTAGATGCTTTCTTCGTAGTGAATGGAAGAACTCCAGTCTGCAAGTCTCTTGTCTCTGCTGTGTTTTCTGCTAATTCTCTTCTAATATTAGGCCATGAATGATTAATAATACTGCATTTTGACACTGTTAGATTTTGTCAATTTTTTTCAATATAAAAGCAGATAATTACAGATTACTTTAACATCCAGGAAGTGAAATCAACCATGAATTACACTCAGACTCATCCACAACCCCTTGAATATATTTCTTTTTTTTTCAATAGGAGATTGAAGTTTCTTTAGTCATTTACACAAGTCATGTCTGACAATTGAGAAAATGCTGTTCACATAAAACATCATAAATTAAAAACATACAGTGTTTGTATTTTAATACAATAGGGTCCCAGGATTCAAACAAAGAATTTTGATCTCAGAGGTTGCATTATGTAGTTATGTGTTCTGCTTTAAAGAACTATACTGGAGGTAAACTTGAAACTGCCTTTGCAGAAATTATAACTGAGGAAATTATGACAGTGAAAGAGATCAGACCTAACCGACTACACCTTGCATCTAATCTTAAAGCTATCCTTATTCATTCCTGGGCATAGGCTGAAATAACCTAGGGAAGGAATTTAGTTTACAGTTTGACTCTGAAACAAAATTGATAATAGCCCTTTCCTGAAAAGACCCCCTTCTTGCCTGGTGACTAGTCTGCCTTTGTAGGACTAACAAATTGGCTACAAGATTGGAAATTATGGTTTAGGGGTCATGCAGCCCCTGACTCCAAGAGTCTGAACCTCCCCAGATTGCTCCTAGGGATAGCATCATTATTGTAAAACTTAAGATCAGTGCTTGAGATATTTTGCAAACCCTGCACTCAGTGGAGCAGCTGACACCACCCAGACTGGTAACTTGGCTCCCAGTTCTGCCATCCCACCCAGGAACAGAAGACCACAAGAAAACCTCACTTCGACCCCCTATGATACCATCTCCAACCTGACCAATCAGCACCACTTCCTGAGCCGCTACCCACCAAATTATCTCTAAAAACTCTGATCCCCAAATACTCCAGGAAGGCTGATTTGAATAATAATAAAACTCAGGTCTCCCGCACACGTGGCTCCATGTGAATTACTGTTTTTCCACTGCAATTCCCCCATCTTGCTAAATTGGCTCTGTCTAGGCAGGGGGCCAGGTGAACCCATTGGATGGTATATTTCTCAAGAGTCAAATATTAATAGGTTTAACATGTAAGACTTACATATGTGTGTGTGTGTGTTTACATATACATTTATTTCAATAGCTTTTGCGGTTCAAGTGGTTTTTGGTTACATGGATGAATTATAAATTATATAGTGATAAAGTCTAAGATTTTAGTACCTGTCACCTGAGTAGTGTACACTGTACCCAATATGTAGTTTTTGTATCCTTCATTCCCTTTTCATCCTCTCCTCTTCTGAGTCTCCAGTGTCCATTATATCACTCTGTATGCCTTTATGTACCTATGGCTTTGTTCCCACTTATAAGTGAGCATATATGGTATTTGGTTTTCCATTCCTGAGTTATTTCACTTAGAATAATGGCCTCCAGCTCCATCCAAGTTGCTGCAATGACATTATTATATCATTATTTTTTCATGGCTGAGTAGTATTCCATGGTGTATATGTACCACACATTTTCTTTATCCACTCATTGGTCGATGGGCACTTAGATTGGTTTCATATCTCAACAATTGTGAATCCTAAATTTTACATGCAAGGTTTTGCATCTGTAGAGGAAGACAGGATTCTCAGTGCATGTGCCAATTTTTGGGTTTTCCACTTGAGAATCTTCACCAGTTTCCTCTTCAGAATCAAATTCTTGACTATCTGGTGCTTCAGAGTTATCCAGAGGTTCATCATTCAGTCTCTGGGTTGCCTCTGTCATATACTGTACTCTGCCACTTTTGCCAGTTGTTTACTCTCCTTTTCCAAGTGGTCAATTTCATTGTTCTTTCTTCAATTTCTCTGTGAAGCTTCTCATTTTCCTTAAGTGGTTTCATAGAGGGTGTTCCTTTGTTCTGCTACTTCTCTCCAATAGTGAGGGGATAAATTTCATTTAATCCTAAGATCAAATGCTTCTTGGGTGACTCCTCCAAGATTTTCATTGTCACTCTATTCTGGGACAATGACAACTCTAGAGTGGGAAGTCCTGGCTGTCAACTGGTCATTCCAATGCTTCCTCTTGGATATGCTTTGGGCCAGTCACTTTTTTTTTTTTTTTCCAACAAGAGATCTGGCTGTGGAAGGATGAATCATCTTCAGAGTTCTTCTTGGGGAGAAACTGTTCTTTACATTCTCTTTGATTCCTCCTTGTTTCTACTTTATCCTAGGATTCATTATACAGCTGGTAAAGCACAAAAGATGGGAGGAGAGGATTAATGATCATAGTGAATTCAGGTGGCTGTGGCACAGCCAACCTACATTGATCCCCACTGTCACTGGAGTGGCTGGGGCACACTGCTGAAAAGATTTACTCCTCTTGAATATACCCCTTTGAGTAGTTTTTGTATATGTAATTTTGCATATTTTTTTCTTTTTTTTATTATTATACTTTAAGTTTTAGGGTACACGTGCACAACGTGCAGGTTAGTTACGTATGTATACATGTGCCATGTTGGTGTGCTGCACCCATTAACTCGTCATTTAGCATTAAGTATACTTTTAATCATAGTGCCATACAATTGTATTGCATTTTCCATTTATAGCACATTATAATTATTTTGACTTTTATTATGAAACTTTCAAACAGAAAAGTAGATAGTATAATAAAATAAAATAAAAAGTATATATATAACAAGTATGTTGGCTGGGTGTGGTGGCTCATGCCTTTAATCCCAGCACTTTGGGAGGCTGAGGCAGGCAGGTCACTTGAAGCCAGGAGTTCGAGACCAGCCTGGCCAACATGGTGAAACGCTATCTCTACTAAAAATAAAAAAAATTAGCTGGGTTTGGTGGTGGGTGCCTGTAATCCCATCTACTCAAGAGGCTGAGGCAGGGGAATCACTTGAACCTGGGAGGTGGAGGTTGCAGTGAGCCAAGATCATGCCACTGCACTCCAGCCTGGGCAACAACAGAGCAAGACTCCATCTAAAAAAAATTATATATATAACAAGTATGTAAACAAAATACCTAAGTAAAAGGTAGAATTAAAAAAAGATAGCATAATACACACCCATGTATTTATCGCTTAGAATTAACACTAATATTATATTTTCTTTGTGCATTTTTTTTCTTAAGTGGTTCAAAAGAAAGTACAGACATCATGATATTAAACCCTAAATCAGTGGCTCTCAACTGAGGGTGATTTTGACCCTTGTCCTCCGCAAGAGGACTTTTGGCACTGTCTGGAGACAATGTTGGTTGTCACAAAAGAAAGCATGCCTGCATCCCTGGTAGAGATCAGGGATGTTACTAAACATGCTACAATGCACAGGACTGCCCCCTCCAAAACAAAGAATTATCTGGTTCTAAATGCCGGTAGTGCTAAGGTTGAAAGCCTTTGGTCTAAATGATTAAGAATGCGTTTCTTAAAATGCAAAATTTCACATAACCACATAGCACCATCACTTCTAACAAAGTGAAAAATAACTCTTTAAAATTGTCTAATAACCAGTCCATGTTTCCCCACCATTCCACTAAAATGTTTTTTACAGCTGGTTTTAGCAAACACTTTCCATTTTATTAGCACTGTTAATAGAATCTCATTCTAAATGACTACAGAATAGTCTGTTGAATGGATTCCCTGAAATTTATTCAAAGGATCTATTTTTGGATATTAGTTTTGCTTCTAGGTTTTAGAAAAATTATATTTTTGTAAATAATGACATTTTACTTCTTTTCTTACTTTGTGCCTTTTCTTTCTTTTATTTGCCTTATGTTCTGGCTAAAAACTTCAGTAAATACTGAACACAGCATATGAGAGTGGGCATCCTTTTGTTGTTCCAGATTTTAGGAGAAAAAGATTTAATATTTTATTAATTATGATATTAACTGTAGGTTTTTAAAGATGAACCTTATCATATTGGAGATGTTCCCATTTATTCCTAGTTTCACTGAGCATTTTTATCATAAAGAACTAATGATTTCTGTCAAATTTTTTTCTGTGTATTTTGAAACGATCAAATGGTTTTCCCTCTTACTCTGTTATAGTATGATGAATTATATTGATTGATTTTCATTAAACCAACCTTGCTTTCTTGGAATAAACCTTGCTTGGTCATGATGTATTATTCTTTATATGTATGTATACATATATATATCTTTAGATACATATACATATATACATATATCTATAGATATATATATATAGATATGTATACATATATATAGAGAGCGAGCTGGATTCTGTTTGCAAATATTTGGTTTAGAATTTTTGTGCCTATGGGCTGGGCGCGGTGGTTCACACCTGTAATCCCAGCACTTTGGGAGGCCAAAGAGGGCAGATCACGAGGTCAGGAGTTTGAGACCAACCTGACCAACATGGTGAAACCCCATTTATACTAAAAATACAAAATTTAGCTGGGCGTGTTGGTGGGCGCCTGTAATCCCAGCTACTTGGGAGGCTGAGTCAGGAGAGTCGCTTGAAACCGGAAGGTGGAGGTTACAGTGAGCCGAGATTGTGCCACTGTGCTCCCGCCTGAGCAACAAGAGTGAAATTCTGTCTCAAAAAAAAAAAAAAAAAAAAAAAGAATTTTTGTGCCTATGTTCGTGAGGGATTAGGCTGTTTTTTTTTACTTGTAATAGCTTTGTTATATTTTGGGGTCAGGGTGATGCTGGCCTTCTATATTCAATTGGGAAGTGATACCTCTTCCTCTATGTTCCGAATTTGTGCAATATTGATATTTCTCCCTTACATGTTTTGTAGAATTTACTAATGAACCATATATGTGGAAAATTTTCTCTTTAGAAAGGTTTTCCAAATTTAATTTCTTTAATAGCTATGGGGTTATTTATTTTCTGTGTCTTCAGTTGTTAGTAATTTGTGATTTGGATTAATTAATATAAGTTGTTGAATTGTTAGAATGTTTTAATATTTATCCCTTTTAACATTTTTAGAATATGTAGTGATGTTTCATTTTTATTTATGTGGGCAATTTGTGCTTTCCCTCTTTTTTTTGTCCTTTGTTGTTAAGACTTTGTACTGCCACTTTACTATTAGTATTTCCTTTCTTTTACTTGCTTTAGATTTACCTTATTCTTCTTTTTCTGGCTTCTTAAGATGGAAGGTTGTATATACCTTTCTTCTCCAGTGTAAGTATGTAAAGTCATAAATTTTCTTCTAAGCACTGCGTTAGCTTTATTTCACAAATTTTGATATGTTTTCATATTATTCAGTTCAAAATGTTTTACAGTTTCCTTTATGATTTCTTTTTTGATCTATGGGTTATTTAGGAGAGGGTTGTTTTATTGCCCAATACTTAGGGGATTTGCTAGATACCTTATTGTGAATGATTTTATTCTATCGTGTTACTCTGTATGATTTCATTCTTTGATATTCATTAATATTTTTATATGATCCAGAATATGGTCTATTTTGTTGAGTGTTCCATGACAACTTTAAAAGAATGAGTTTTCTGCAGCTGTTGGATGTAGTAGTTTAAAATATTATGTCAGTTTGGTTTACAGAATTGTTCACATAGTGTTTACTGAATCTTTGATCTGCTTGTTCCATCAGTTATAAGTTGAGCATCCCTAACTTGAAAACCTGAAATCTGGAATGCTCCAAAATCTAAAACTTTTTGAGTGCTCAGAGTAAATGCTCATTGGATTTGGAGTTTCATATTAGGAATGCTCAACCAGTAAGTATAATGCAAATATTCCAAAATCCAGAAAAATAAAAAATCCTTCTGGTCTCAAGCATTCTGGATAAGGGATGTTCAACCTGCACCAAGAGGGTTTACATTCTCCAACTATGATTGTGATTTTTTTTTTATTTCTCCTTTCAGTTCTGTCAGTTTTTCCTTCGTGAGTTTTGGAAATGTGTTGTTAGGTACATCTATATTCATGAGTGTTTTCTTCTCAATTATCCTTTTTTTATTATTTTGAGGTATTCTTCTTAATATCCAGTCATACTCTTTGTTTAAATGCTACATTGTCTGATATTAACATAGTCATACCAGACTTCTTATTTTTGGTGTTTTCATACTATATCTTTTTCTATCCTTTTACTTTCTGTTGGCCTGTATCTTTATGATAAAATTGTGTTTCTCAAAAACAACCTATAGTTGGGTGTTGCCTTTCATATCCAATTTACTAAGCTCTGACTTTTTATTAGAGGAGTTAGTCCATTTACATTTAAGGTAAGTATTGATATGATTCGACTTATGTCTCCCATCTTGGTATTTGTTTTATATTTATGGTATTTATTCTTTATTCCTTTGTTCATTTTTGTCTTTTCAGGGGAAAATTAAGTATTCTTAATATTACTTTTATATCCTCTGTGGATAGTTAGATTATATTTCCTTTTTAAAAAATTTAGTAGTTACTATAGAAACTACATGTAAATGTTCACAGTATATCTTCAAACAATGTTTAACCTAATTCACAGTATAAAAATCATTCTGCAGTATAATTCCACTTATGTCCAATCCTGCCTTTTGTGCTCTTGTTATATTCTGTGTTACAGTGACACATATGGTATTAATCCTATCATACGTTGTTATTATTTCCAGTCTACACTGTAAATAGTCACTTAAATATTTGAGAAATTATAAATGTAAAAATAAAAGTCAAAAAAAGGTCTTTTCCATTTATACAAATATTTACCTTTTCTGGTGTTTTTAATTCCTTTCTGCACATCTGGGGTTCCATCTGATATAATTTCCCTCAGCCTGAAGTATCAGCAAGTATCTCAGATTTTGTCTCTCTAAGGATATCTTTATTTCATCTTCATTTTGAAGGATATTTTTTGCTAGACATAGAATTCTCTGCTTCCATTTCTTTTTTCTTGTCGTACTCAATGATGTCATTTAATTGTTTTCTGGCTTTATTCTAGATTCTGATGAAAAGTTAGCCATCATAAATTTTTTTCTAATGTATTTAATGTGTCATTTTATTCCTATTGCTTTTTAGATTTGCTGTTTATTGTTTTATGTGATTTTTGGTTGTTACATAGCTAGGTAAGGTTTTCTTTATATTTATCTTGCTTAGGGTTCACTGAGCTTCTTGGCTCTACAGGTTTATGTCTTTCATCCATTTTGGAATGTTCTCAGATGGTTATTATTATATCAAATATATTATCTATCCAGTTTTTCTCTTCTCTTTCTGGAACTTCTATTACATCACTTGATATCATGTTAGATTCGTTTATACTGTCCAACAGCTCTTGAATATTCTGTTGTATTTTTTCCACTATTTTTGCGTTTTGTGTTTCAGTTTGGATACTTTCTATTGATCTGCCTTTTGTCCCTGATGCTTTCATCTGTTTTTTTTCCAGTGTGCTGTTAAGCACATCTGATGTTATTGATTTCTAATATTGTATTTTTCATTGCTACTTATCCCATTTGATTTTCTTCTAACATTCCCTGGTAAACATGTCTTTAGGAAATTTTCCATTTCTTCATGCATGTTATCTATATTTTTCGTTAGGCTTTTGGCATTTTTATTATAGTTATTTTAAATTCCCTGTCTAATAATTCCAACATCTGAGTCATTTGTGGATCTGTTTTTCTTGATTGTTTCTACTCTTAACTATAGGCCACTTTTTTGTTGTTCTTTAAAAAATATTAATATGTCTTCTAATGTTTGATTGTATACTGAAAATTCTGTATAAAAGAACAGTAGAGACTAAAGTAAAAAATATTTACATCCAAAAGAGCATGCTTTTGATAAGACCTGTAGTAAATCTCTCCTCTCCTCTAAAATGATCTTCACTTTGTGGAATTTAGTTCATTTGGATTTTTCTGTGTCCTTAGTTCACTGAAGGTTTTTTTTTTTTTCCATTAGCTCATCTAATTAGCTCATCTAATTTGTTTTGACTATTTGCATGAGAATGGCATTTTCTGGTGACTTTCTATTTCTGAATTCAAAGTAGTATGAAACCAAATATGCTTCAACAAAGATGTGCATTCACAAAATATTTTTTAAAAATTTTACAATAATTTCCTTAACATAAATTCTAGATGGTAGACATTAATCAAAATATCTAAAGATTTTTTATGGTTCTTAATAAAATATGGTCATATTACATCTCAAAAAAACAAGGAAGTTATACCTATTTTTAATGAGTGCAAACAACCATTTTGCTTCATAAGCTTTAAGTGTTATAATTAATTTGACTTTGCTAATTTATTCAAAAAATGTTATTTCATATTACATACCTTTAACTTCAAGCACCGTACAGGGTCAAAATCTTATGTTCATTTTTTAGCAGGACTGACTTTACCTGGAGAATAAGTGAACCCATTAAACATCAGAATTGTTTGAGTAGATAGATGGTAATGACTGATATTTATTGAGTGCTTTTTACGAAAAAAGTGGTGTTTTAATTCTCACAGTGACCTGTGAAGAAGGTTATCATTTCATCACTCCAGAAGGAGGGTTTATTCCCTACAGAGGAGAAAAGAGAGGCTCTGATATAATGGGACAGGATTAAATTCAGGAGAATCTGAGCCCCAAACCTCAGTCTTGCAACTTTGATGTGATTTAAATCATATCTGAATGCAACCAATATTGCTATCTGTATTAGTCAGCTGTTGCTACAATAATGCCATATAACAAACAACCCCTAAACTCACACTTAAAACAATAGTTTTGTATTCTCATTGAGCTGCAGTTTGGCAGTAGAAATTTTGCTTTAAAACTCCCCTCTTAGTCATTTATTGAAGAAAAACATAATGAATACGTCTTATTTTCCAAGCACTCTTCTGGGCTCTGGAGAAACGACAATGAATAAAATACACATAAATGCTGCCCTTAGGAAACTTCCTTTCTTGAGGGAAGAGACATACAGTAAATAAGTAGACTATATAGTAAGTAAGATGCTGATAATTTCTTTATTTTGTTTATTTTTCTTTTTCTAAATTGGTTTCCTCAGATTGAAGATAATTTATTTCTTTTGTTTTTTTTTTGAGACGGAGTCTCGCTCCGTCGCTAGACTGGAGTGCAGTAGCACAATCTCGGCTCACTGCAACCTCTACCTCTTGGGTTCAAGCGATTCTCCTGCCTCAGCCTCCTGAGTAGCTGGGACTACAGGTGCACACACCACTACACCCAGCTAATTTTTCTATTTTTAGTAGAGACAAGGTTTCATCATGTTGGCCAGGATGGTCTTGATCTCTTGACCTTGTCATCTGCCCGCCTTGGTCTCCCAAAGTGCTGGGACTACAGGTGAGAGCCCCAGTGCTCGGCCAGATTAATTTCTAATGACAGCTATAAAGCAGTGGAAGAGGAGAGGACGGGCTGTCAGGTGAAGAACAGCAACAGGGATTGCTGTTGCAATGTGCTTTCTCTTATCACTGCGCTTCCTAGCATACCGCCAAACCCTGGCATCTCTGTTCATTTTTACAACGCAGAGCTATTTCACTACTTCTTTGTTTCACTGTCTTCTTCTAAACTGTGCCCTGGGGGGCCTCACATTTCATAACCAAAGCTGCCTATCAAAGTATTTTGCAAAAGAAAATATATTTAGTCTGGAGAGAAATAATGTCTCTCCCTTAGGGACAGAAGCAGCTGCAGTCAGTGGTAGTTTTAGATAGCATTTTTCTCCTCTGTCACGCAGCATTGCAATCTCTGCTTTATTTAAAAGTTGAAGGTCAGAGGTGAAGATGTGTGGAAACTTACTGAGGAAAGGAGACATTTGCAGAGCACCCACTATGTGCTAGATCTGGTGCAAGCAGATGTCTTCAAATAATCCTTGAATTAGACATAATGATTCCCATTTTCCTAATGCAAAAACTGAGCTGTATGCAGGCAAAATAATCCACTCTCGGACACAAAACCAGCAGTTGCAGATCTAAGTTTTAATTCTTGAGTGTGTCCTTCCAGCCTCCTCCCAACCACCTTCTTGTTGCTTTGGATTGGATGTAGAGAGATGCTTATTTTATAATCTTTGCGGCTAGACCTGGAATGCTGGCTTTGTGTTTCTGGGCCTCTCTCCCGCTTCATGGCTAGTCTGTGTGCCATAGCCCAACTGCTGCCCCAGTAATAGGAGGAGGCAGTCAGGTCTGGGGGGAAATGAAAGAATTCCTAGGGCACCCGGCAAATGAATGAATTCCACTGATCTTGTTTGGTTCCTTATGGGATCATCCATCATGATTTAACAACTTGCAGCCCAGGGTAACTACAGGCATGCTTCTTGCCCAAAGCCACAGACACAGTGTAATTCATGGCTGAAAAACAGATTTGTTTTTCTGTTATTATTACCTGTATCATGCCCATTATACTATATTATATGCTGTGTTATCATGTAATTTAGTCCTCTGTCTGCCGCGTTGACGTTTGCTTTTGAGAAGACTCGGCTTTTCTCATTCTTTTGTAATGCACTAAAGTAAACAAATTCCCTGGCTGTAATGTAAGCAGATATTTGTTGAGGGCCCACTGTGTGTACAATAGATGGGATACAGAAAAGCTCTGGTTTTGCTCTTGTCCTCAGGAAACTTACCCTCCTATTGTTTTCTGCATTTAATTTTATTTTTAATTTTTTTTTGAGGGAGAGTCTCACTCTGTTGCCCAGGCTGGAGTGCCCTGGCATGATCCCGGCTCACTGCAACCTCTGCTGCCTGGGTTCAGGCCATTCTCCTGCCTCAGCCTCCTGAGGAGCTGGGATTATGGGCACCGGCCATCACACCTGGCTAATTTTTTTTTTTTTTTTTTTGTATTTTTAGTAAAGACAGAGTTTCACCGTGTTGGCCAGCCTGGTCTTGAACTCCTGACCTCAGGCCATCTACCTGCCTCGGCCTCCCAAAGTACTGGGATTACAGGCGTGAGCCACCATGCCTGGCCTATTTTTAAATATTTTTAATGCAATATTTGAAACACACAAATAATATATATATAACATGTAAGTTATCAAACATATCAACAAAATGAAGACCCATAAAATCATTGCTGTCTTAGTCCATTTGTGTTGCTATAAAGGAATACTTGAGACTGGGCACTTTATTTTAAAAAGAGGTTTATTTGGTGTATGGTTCTGCAGTCTGTACAAGAAGCCTGACACTGCATCTGCTTCTGGTGGGGCCTCAAGCTGTTTCCACTTAGGGCAGAAGGGGAAGTGGAGGGACTGTGCACAGATGACGTGGTGAGAGAGGAAGCGAGAGAGAGAGGAGGAGATGCCAGGCTCTTTTCAGCAACTAGTTCTCCTGGGACTAAGAATGAGAATTTTTTTTTGAGACAGGATATCCCTTTGTTGCCCAGGCTGGAGGGCAGTGGCATGATCTTGGCTCACTGCAGTCTCCACCTCCCAGGTTCAAGTGATTCTTGTGCCTCAGTCTCCTGAGTAGCTGGGACTATAGGCACCTACCACCACGCCCTGCTAATTTTTGTATTTTTAGTGGAGGCAGAGGTTCTTCATGTTGGCCAGGCTGGTCTGGAACTCCTGGTCTCATGTGATCCTCCCGCCTCTGCCTGCCAAAGTGCTGGGATTACAAGCATGATCCACTGCACCCAGCCCAAAATGAGAACTCACTTCTTTGAGAATGGCATCAAGTCATTCATGAGCAATCAACTCCCATGCCCCAAACACCTCCCAATAGGTCCCACCTCCAACATGGGGAGAGATTTCAACACGATGTTTGGAGGATCAAATATCCAAACTACATTAACTGCCTAACTGATTGACTAAAATGACCAGTTCTGCTGGATCCATCTGGGTGGAAAGTGCCTCTTGCATCCCCCATCCTATCCCCATGTGGAAATCTACAATCCTGTTTTGTGTTTATCATCCCCTTTCTTTGCTTTATTAGCTTTACCACAAAGCTTTATCAGTTTTGCTTGCTTTTGAGCTTTATAAAGATGGTCTCATACCTTAAATAATTTTTTTTTTTTTTGAGACAGAGTCTTGTTCTGTTGCCCAGGCTGGAGTGCAGTGGCACGATCTTGGCTCACCACAACCTCCACCTCCCAGGTCCAAGTGATTCTCCTGCCTCAGCCTCCTGAGTAGCTGGGATTATAGGCATGTGCCACCATGCCTGGCTGATTTTTGTATTTTTAGTAGAGACGAGGTTTCACCATGTTGGTCAGGCTGGTCTCAAACTCCTGACCTTGTGATCTGCCTGCCTTGGCCACCCAAAGTGCTGGGATTATAGGTGCGAGTCACTGTGCCTGGCCTTAAATAATATTTTAAGACTTGCTTTGTTCACATCATATGGTTTCTAAGATTTATTCCATTTTTCTTCATGCTTCTTTTCTTTAAATTGATTTTTTTGTTTGTTTTTGTTTTGTTTTCAAACTCTGCTTTTCCCTTTACTTGTTGGAATTTTAAAATTCCAAATTCAAATATTAAGATTCTAAAAATTCTAAAATTCCAAAAATTTAAAACCTCTTTTCTATCATCTCTCCCTTGAAATTTTATTGTGTGTATCAAGTAAAATTGAAAGCCCGTAAATATCTTAACTTCCCCTTCCAAATACTATAAGGACTTTATGATACTTTAATGTCAATGACTTCCCCATTACTTAAATGTCAATGTTGTCAGTAGTTTCAATCTCATCTTAAATTCTCACAAATCAGATTGTTACTATTAATATTTTATACAGATAATGTTTTAGATTTATCTCTCAGTTTGTAAGCTTACTTGCTAACTATTCTTCTTACACTTGAAATTTTTTTTTCTGGGCTTTTTTTTTTTTTTTTTTTTAGTATTCTTTTAGTGGGAATTTATCAGTGGTAAAAATCTCTCAGTTTTTGTTTATATGGAAGTGTCATCATTTCACACTCATTCTTAAAAGACACATTTGCCTGAAGCGCAATTCTAGAATGATGGTTGTTTTCTTTTAGAATTTTGGAGATATTATTCCAGAGTCTTTTGGCTTCTATTGCTTTGCCTGAAAACTCAGGTGATGATCTAAATGTAGTGTTTTTGAAGGTTATCTGCCCCTTTCCCCTGTGAGCTTTTAAGTCTTCTCTGTCTTTGATGTTCTGTGATTTCACTGCAATATGTCTAGCTATGAATTTCTTTGCATTCATCTTGCTTATATATGCTGTGCTTGGACCTGAAGATTTTATGTGTGTGTTTGTGTATATGATGATCTATCTGTCTATCTATCTCACCATGCCTCACTTAACAAACAATCGGGATATGTTCTGAGAAATGAGTCATTAGGTGATTTCATCATTGTGTGCATATCATAGTGTCCTTACACAAACCTAGATAGTGTAGCCTCCTACACACCTAGGCTATATGATATAGCCTATGGCTCCTAGGCTACATGACTGTACAGCATGTTACTCTACTGAATACTATAGGCAGTTGGAACACAATGGTAAACCTTTGTCTGCCTAAACATATCTAAACATAGAAAAGGTCCAATAAAAATACAGTATTACAATTTTGTGGAGCCACTGATGTATGCAGTCTGTTGACCAAAATGTTATGTGGTACATGACTGTATTTTACCATTTTTACAACATTTCTTTCCCCCTCCCCTTCCATCCCCTCCCCTCCTCTCCTCTCTCTCTCGGACAGAGTCTTACTCTGTCATCCAGGCTGGAGTGCAATGGCACAGTCTTGGCTCACTGCAACCTCTGCCTCCTGGGTTCAAGCGATTCTCCTGCCTCAGCCTCCTGAGTAGCTGGGACTACAGGCATGTGCCACCGTGGCCGGCTAATTTTTGTATTTTTAGTAGAGACAGGGTTTCACCATGTTGGCCAGGCTGGTCTCAAACTTCTGACCTCAGGTGATCCACCCACTTCTGCCTCCCAAAGTGCTGGGATTACAGGCATGAGCCACCCTGCCCAGGCTTTGCAAAATTTCTATCTATTATCACTTTTAATATTGCCTCTTATCCAGTCTCTCTATTCTCTCCCAATATTATGTCTAATATATTAGACATACATTAGTCTGTTTCTTTCTGTCCTCTGTATCTCCTAACTTCTCTTTAATAGTTTTAATCACCTAATCTATTTGTGTTGTTGTACCCTAGATAATTTCTTTGGACATATCTTCAAGTTCTAATTCTCTTTCCTGCTATTTTTAATCTGAATTGAGTTTTTATTTTTCATTTTTTTGTTATATATATATTTTTGAGACAGATTCTCACTCTGTCACCCAAGCTAGAGTGCAGTGGCACAATCTTGGCTCACTGCAACCTCCACCTCCTGGGTTCAAGCGATTCTTGTGCCTCAGCCTCCTCAGTAGCTGGGATTATAGGCCTGCGTCACCAGGCCCGGCTAATTGAATTGAGTTTTTTACTTCAACAGTTATATATTTGATTTCCAAAATTTTTATTTGATCATTTTTCAACTATACCTCATAATTTTTTATAAACGTTGATTATTTTCCCATTTTTCTAATTCCATCTTTTATTCGTTTAAATATTTTAATCAGAATTATTTTATATTATGTATCTGATTATTTCAGTGGTTCCAATATCTGAAGTTTGTGGGAGTAAAAATTTGTTGTTTATTAATTCTGCTGATTCTCCCTCATGGTGGCTTATTTCCTAATGAGTTTGGTGGCCTTTGATTATAAGGTCACAGAGGCTTGATCTTAATCTATGGAAATTCTTATGACCCAAATAGAAAATGCTTTCACACAGAGAGAATTTTCATTTGCCTCCATTAGGAGCCTGGGACACCACCAGCATTGTCTTCCTTCAAAATAACTAGCCTTACATGGGAGTCTCAGATTCCCCAACCTTGTCACAGTCAGTGACTAGTTGTTAATTTAATCATAATCACTTGATTTATTTTTTTAATGTCATACACTGTCCTGTGTGTTCCACAAACATTATTTCTAACTTGCAAAATAATCTTGTAACCCACTTCACTGTTGAGGAGATAAAAGCTGGGGGAGGCCTTCCACACAATCTACTTCCCACAATTCTGCTACACTTCTACACCGTCTCTGCCCATCAAAATCCTTCCCCTCCTTCTACACCCTCCTCAAATGCTGCCTCCTCAGGGACACTATTCTTGAGCCACAAAGCTGAGCTTAGGCTTTTGCTCCTGTTTATTTGTTTGTTTTTTGAGACAGAGTCTCACTCTGTCACCCAGGCTGGAGTGCAGTGGCATGATCTCAGGTCACTGCAACCTCTGCCTCCCAGGTTCAAGTGATTCTCCTACCTCAACCTCCCTCCCAAGTAGCTGGGATTACAGGTGCCTGCCACCACACCTGGCTAACTTTTTTTGTATTTTCAGTAGAGATGGGGTTTCACTATGTTGTCCAGGCTGGTCTCAAACCCCTGACCTCAGGTGATCCGTCTGCCTTGGCCTCCCAAAGTGCTGGGATTACAGGCGTGAGCCACCATTTGTTCCTAGAACACATAATTTATATCAGTGATTCAAGTAATCATCCCATTTCACAGATGAAGCATTTGAGGCCCTGGAGTTTCATTTGTAGGCATTTGTGCGGATCTACCTAAAATGTCATCTGGCTGCAAGGCCATCGCTTCAGTGTTATTTTTGCATTTATCCTTCTCCATCCCTCCTAGGCAACCCCTAGTTCCTCACCTTCCTCATATACATACAGAATGCAAGACTAAGAGGAAGGATTCCAAAAAGTTGGATACATTAAATTTAGGTGGAGAGATGAGGAACATATGGAGAACAGGCCATCAGCTTAGTGATTGTCAGGCGATTCTTGTCATCACTATGTACCCCCGTGGCCCATGTTAAGTCCCTTACTCATTGGGACTGCCCTGGTCCTCCACTGACCTCAGGTAATCAATCATTTAAGTGGGATTTTATCCAAAAATTGCACTTAGAGTGGTTTTAGTGGGTCACATTGGCTCTTCCATGAATTCTTTGCATCTTTTTAAGCCAGATCTTTGGCATTTTATCAATCTTTGCTTTGGCATCATGTTTGAGGATATATTCAGGGGATTTTTTTATGTTTAAAAAAATCTCTTTTGTTTATTGACAGAAATAGCATTTCTACTAATACCTCAAGAGCAAGTACTATCATGAGTTTAAATTATTTTTCCCCAAATTTAATCAAGAGTACTTGAGTTACCAGCTTCCAGGTTGGCCAGAAGTCCTGAATTACCTTATTGAGACTTTCTGCTCCAGTTCCAGGGTTCTTGTATAATTAGGGGTCCTCACAACTTGTACTCCCAATTAGGGAAAAGCGCTGGTATTTGTCATCCTGTTTGTGTTTCCTTCTGAGAGAAGATGGCACTGTTGAACACGGAGCCAGCGCTGCTGGGCTACAATGCAATGCAGGCTGGTAACTCTCATGGTAACCCCTCTTAGAGGTTCTGTTCTGGATGAGGTTTGTTTATCCACTCACCATGGTCCCCACAACTCCAATGCCTTTTCTAATGATAGCAGGTGAATGAGACCTACCCAGGATCAGGCCATTTTTACTTTCAGCCCCTGAGAGAGAAAATAAATTAATTTGGTTCTCTTTTCTGAACAATAGAGATTTATTCATTCTAAAAATTCTACAAACCATATCCAGCAGGCAAAGAATGCCTGGACTTTAGATAAACCAAAAGGGCAGCCATCCTTTGTGGCAGAGTGCTAATTTTTCTCCAGTATTTATTTTCTCTTTCATTTTGTTAGCAGTAGAACTTCTCAAGCTTTCACTCTGTATGTGACCATCTAGGTAGAGACTACCTTTCTTAGCTTCTCTTGCAACTGTGTGTGGACACGCAACTAAATTACTGCCTCCAGGGTGTGAGCAGAACGGATGCATGCAGCTTCAAGTCACAGCACTGGAAAGGAAAATACTTGCCTTTCATTCTCTATTTCCTCTTTCTACACGTTGGAATTTGATGGAGTTCTGGCAAGTCTACTTCAACCATGTGGATGAGGACAATACTTCAGAGGAAAGAAGAACATTAAAATGCAAGGAACCAGATCCCTAGATGACTGATTGCAAGGGGCAAAGAAACTATGGCAGCCCTAGACTATGTACCTCTGGACCAATCTGTGAAAGAGAAGTAGATTCCTACTTGGCCTGAGTCACTGTGTTTTTGGATCTCTTGTACCAGCAACTCAGCCAGTGTCCTAAATAACATGCATCCTCCCTAGTGGGACTGGAGAGCTTATAGGTTCAGTCTCACTGATGATCCAACCTCTTTAGAGCAGGCAAGAGGAATTTCATGTACCTCTTGATAAAGCCGTAAGCAAAACACAAATTCAGTGGGACACTCCACTGCAGGTGATTTTGAGGTTCTGCAGTCTGTCTATCAAGTTAAATGAGAAAAAAGAAGATAGAGGATCCTGGCTGCATAATCACACATTCATGAAAGGCAAAATCATTTGGACAGGAGTGGTGGAGAAAGCAAGGGCTCTGAGCCAGATATTTCAGAATTCACATCAGTGTGTCTTTATAATTTAGTTGTTTAAGTCACTACTTTCTCATCTGCAGTATGGGAATTGCAATGCATGTTTCATGTACTTGTTCCAGCAACTACATGAGATAATCTATTTAAAGGTCCTGGCACAGGGTCTGGTAAAAATTAGGTGCTAAGTGAAAGTAAGTTCCCTTCCAATGTCTGGGCTTTTGATCATTGCACCAAGCTGCCTCTGCAAGGCACACAAGACTCTAGGTGATCTGATTTCTCCCTTTTTCACCCCTTCAGCTTCATCTGGGGCCACTTTTCCCTTGCCCATGACTCTCTGACTCCTAAGCCCATGACTAGTTTCCCTTCAGTACCAAAGCCATTCTAAATTCTCTCCTGCCTCTGGATCTTCATACTTCCTTTTCCTTCTGCTTGCAACCTTTCTCATGATCACATTTCAGAGAAGCCCTCCTGAGGACCACTCTATCTAACGTAGTTTCTTGTCCACTGTGTTCAGCAGAATAATGACACCCCACAAAGATGTGGTTTTTATGAAGACAGAAACATCTGTCTTATTTACCAGCTCACCTGCTACAATATGGATTATGTAGCACATACTCAATATTTATTGAATGCATATATGAATGAAAAATTGAATGGGAACTTTGAAATTCATCCTCATCCCTGGAACCCATGAGTATGTTAAGTGACATGGCAAAGGGCAATTAAGGCAGCAGGTGAAATTAAGTTTACTAATCAGCTGACCTTAGGGAGATTTTCCTGGAATATCTGGTTGGACCCAATGGAATCATAAAGATCTTTAAAAGTGGAAGGGGGAGGCAGAATTGAAGAGTCAAAGGTAGGAGTGTGATGATGGAAACAGGTATGCTACTGCCTTTGAAGATGGAGGAAGGGGCCACAAGCCAAAGAAAGCAGGCAGCCTTTAGAAGCTGGAAAAAGCAAGAAAATGGATTTTCTCCTAAGGCCTCCAGAAGGAACAGCCCTGCTGACATCTTGATCTTTGCCCAGTGCCTTGATTTTAGCTCAGTAATTTTAGCCCATGTTGGACTTCTGAAGTACAGAACTGTAAGATAATACATTTATATTGTTTTAAGCCACTAAATTTGTGGTAACTTGTTCCAGCAACAATAAGAAACTAATATACCTATATGCCAGCCCAGTATCTAATATATGTATCACCCTCTTTATTTGCTGCCTAACACTCAGCACGATCTGCAATTATCTTATCCATTTATGTGTCCTCTTGACTTAGTCAAATGGGGCTTTTATGAAGACACAAATGTCTATCTTATTTACCAGCTCACCTGCTAGAGTACGGGTTATGTAGCACATACTCCTTCTTTATTCATTTATTAATTATACTTTAAGTTCTGGGGTACGTGTGCAGAACGTGCAGGTTTGTTACGTAGGTATATACATGCCATGGCGGTTTGCTGCATCCATCAACCACACTAAGTATTTCTCCTAATGCTCTCCCTCCCCTAGCCCCCCACCCCACCAACAGGCCCTGGTGTGTGATGTTCCCCTCCCTGTGTCCATGTGTTCTCATTGTTCAGTTCCCACTTGTGAGTGAGAACATGTGGTATTTGGTCTTCTGTTCTTGTGTTAGTTTGTTGAGAATGATGGTTTCCAGCTTCATCCATGTCCCTGCAAAGGACATGAATTCCTCCATTTTTATAGCTGCATAGTATTCCATAGTGTATATGTGTCACATTTCTTTATCCAGTCTATCACTGATGGGCATTTGGGTTGGTTCCAAGTCTTTACTGTTGTGAACAGTGCCGCAATAAACATACGTGGGCGTGTGTCTTTATAGTAGAATGACTCCATATTTTTTTAATGCATGCATGAATGAAAAATTGAATGGAAACTTTGACATTCATTTTCTTCATCTGCAGGGCTTCTTGTTTCTGAGAGTGTGCACGGAGATTGAAGGGCAGGGGCTCATGTGACAGTGTGAAGCAGGAATTCTGACCATTGGGCAAACCAAGCCCTGAAACTCAAGTTCTGTTTGGGAGTGAGAGGCAGGTTAGAGGAGATAAACACCCAGCCTTTTAATTTTTTTTTTCCAGCCTACTTTTAATCACCTGTAAATCTTTAGTGGCCACCAGGAGGTGAATGACTCATGCTACCTTTTCTCAGCAAAGGCTCTTCAGGATGGGACACTCCAAGTTTTTAACTCCCAGCAACAGTTCGGCTCACAGCGAGACCCGGCCCTCTGCTGTCACTGAAGTGTGTGTTTGTTTAATTAGGGCGCCGAGTAGAGCCTCATCCTGGTGGCAGATGTTGCCATGTGTAGTATAATAAATAAAAGTCTTTATAGGACCCAGCAGGCAGTAGAGCCTTCAGTTAGCAGATGGCGAAATATTAAACTGGCAGAGCAATAACTTAACTGCCTGAATCAGCTGGTCCCTGCCCGGATTTGCTCCAACATGAATCAACTTCATATAGGAGGTGTCGCTCAGCCTCAGATGTGTACCCTCACCTGCCCTCACTCCTGGTCCCTGCTAGGACCATGTTTGCCTTGGCATACCACTATTAAAGTCAGATTACTGGGTTTAATACCATTATTAAAGTCAGATACCTAAGTTTTTTTATAACCTCATTAGCTGGTCAAAGAGAGGTGCTTGCTGGGCTGGACCGTAGGGTTCCTTCACAGGGGAAGGAAATGCAGTAAGCCTGTGGATGTCCTCCGTGCCAGTTTCTGCTTGGCTCCAGATTAGCCAGACGGTATGTTACCCGGCCCCTGGGCCCTCGTGGTGCAGGAGAAGGATCCCACTTGGCTCCAGGAATCCTCCTGTTTAAGACCAGGAGGATGGTTCAGTTAGCCCAGGGAGACCCCACTGGAGGAGAGAACAGGGCTTTTTGTTCTGAAAAGACCCA
This sequence comes from Pan paniscus, assembly GCF_029289425.2. NCBI lineage: Eukaryota > Metazoa > Chordata > Mammalia > Primates > Hominidae > Pan > Pan paniscus. Next base: position 35,655,550 of record NC_073267.2, on the reverse strand, counting down.
AAAAAGGGATTGACTGACATCTATTACATTGCTCAGGGGGTGGAGTGAGGGGCATTGGACTTGTTTACTAAATTCCAGATTATACGACTGATATTTACAGAGGGCTTGCTACATGTTGGGACTTTGGATAAGGGCTTTGCAGACAAACAAAAACCCACCCCATCTTTACCATAACCCTGTGAGGCAGTAACAACGAACCCTTCTAGCGCTGTGTGCCAGGCCCCGTTCCAAGAGCTTAATGTACATTGACTCACTCAACTCCCCAACATGAAACATTAAACCCATTTCTCACATGGGGAAGCTGAGGCTCTGAGAGGTGTGATGATTTGTTCAAAAACACACAGCTAGAAGATACCAGAGCTAAGATGCAACCCAATTGTGTCTAAACTCAGAGGCGGCAGTTGCCTTTGACTCCAGGAGGCATAAAAGTAAAGTTGGACAGAAGATGGTGAACCCGTAGGCAAAATGCCACCTAGAAAATGAAGTGGGGAACTGATACTAGGAAAGAGGATATAAAATTTATATTTGTTGCCATTTATTGCCATAAATTCAGCTACTTTTTAACAGATATCTGAAATAATTTTCTCCTTTAATTCTTACAGCAAGCCTTGGAGGCAGCTTCAATTAGAAGCTAATTTTACTAATTAGAAAATTGGTATCAGAAGGACGATTGAACTTGTCCAAGGTCACACAGCCAGTAAGGAGAGGGGCCTGGACTGGAGCAGACCCTGTCTGATCCAAGCCCTTGCTTTATTCACTCAATAGTTTTTTCCAAAGGCTTTTTAAGAAGAGGACTTTGGAGTTGTAAAGAATTTAGATACGTGGAAATGAGAGAAAGGCCTTCCAGGCAGAGGAAACAGGATGAACAAAGTCTTGGCAGGTATGGACAACTCTGTGTGTGTGTGTGTGTGTGTGTGTGTGTGTGTGTGTGTGTGTGTGTGTGTGTGTGTGTGTGTGTGTAGGTAGGTAGGTAGGTAGGTAGGTTGTTGGAGACAGACCCAGGGAAGCCTTGAATGGCATGCTGAAAGAATTGGGTCTTTCTGCCCAGGCTTGGTGGCTCATGCCTGTAATCCCAGCACTTTGGGAGGCCGAGGCAGGCAGATCACTTGAGGTCAAGAGTTCGAGACCAGCCTGGCCAACATGGTGAAATCCTGTCTGTACTAAAATTACAAAAAAATTAGCCCGGCGTGGTGGTGCATGGTTGCATTCTCAGCTACTTGTGAGGCTGAGGCAGGAGAATTGCTTGAACCCCGGAGGCAGAGGTTGCAGTGAGCAGAGATCATGCCACTGCACTCCAGCCTGGGCAATAGAGGGAGACTCCATTTCAAAAAAAAAAAAAAAAAAAAAAAAAAGGTGTTTCTTTCTCTGGCAAAGGAGGATGCTCAAGTTTTCTAAGTCAATAATTAAGCTCATGCAAACAAAGGGCCCTGTCTGATCACCATGGTGGGTTTCCACTGCCTGCTTCTCCGCTAACTTCTATAACGAAAATGATACTCAAGACTTTTCTTGCCATCATGGTCAATAATGTGAGGGTTTGAGCACATCCTCAGAGTTAGGCTTTGGAATTTCTTGAATTCCTGCTGTGTAGCGCGTGTTGGGGAGTCTTTGGTCTGAGGGCTGGCTGCTGCTCGCTTTGGCCCTTTGATCTCCCAGTGCCCGGGATCTTTCAGTCTAGCTTTTTCTGTGTCCTGCATTGCCAGTCCCCCCACCCTCTGGATCTGTCCCCTTTTTGTTGTCTCTGAGCTAATGGGACAGATTCCATGGATGCTGGCCTGGACCTCTCTTTCCTCAGCCTGTCTCATGACCTCTAAGGCCTGGCCTGAGGAGGAGGCATAACTCTAGGAGGTCGGGGTGAGCCTGGCGCTGCAAGTATGCCCCTAATTTGTGAAACCACAGTCGTAGATATCACAGTTGGTTAATACACTCGTCCTTGGATTCTTTCAAATTCATTGCTCCTCTTCAAAAAACATTTCTCTTTTTTTCTTATTGCAGTAGTAATACATGCTTATTGTATGTTATGAAGAAGATGCAGAAAAATATAAGTGATGAAATGATAGCCATAATAATCCCACAACCCCAAGACAATCATTATTAACCTTGGGTATATTTTCTTACAGTCATTCATACAGACGTATACAAAACACACGTCTGTCTATATGAAATACTTACGTGCTTAAACTCATGCCAGATATATGATTTTGCATTCCATGTTTCCACTCTTATAAAATCAGTGCAGTTTTTTTACATTGCTAAACTTCTTTGTAAAAATTTATATAGAAAAACACTGTAGGCCAGGCACGGTGGCTCATGCCTGTAATCCTAGCACTTTGGGAGGCTGAGGCGGGTGGATCACCTGAGGTCAGGAGATCGAGACCATCTTGGCCAACATGGTGAAAACCTGTCTCTACTAAAATATGAAAAATTAGCCAGGCGTGGTGGCACTTGTCTATAATTCTAGCTACTTGGGAGGCTGAGGCAGGGGAATTGCTAGAACCCGGGAGGTGAAGGTTGCAGTGAGCTGAGATCACACCACTGCACTCCAGTCTGGTGACAGAGCAAGACTCCATCTCAAAACAAACAAAACACCATAAAACAATATTAAAGGGAAAAAAGCAGAATTTGAATTCATATGTTTAATATAATTTCAATTATGTTAGCTAAAAACACATGGGTACACAATGCCCATGCACTACAAAAGTACCACACAGGATGGAAGCAGAGACTACAAAATATTAATAGAGGTTATCTCTAGGGGATGTGTTTTATTTTATTCTTGCATCTTTCCATGTTTTCCACGTTTTTCCCACATATTAATCATGAATTTTTCTAATGAGAAAATTTTGCATAGCTACATAATAGTCCAAGATATGAATATACCATTGTTTATTTAATTATTGGCCTACTAAAGGCCTTTGGGTAGTTTCAAAGCTTTTACATTTATAAATAATGTTGTGTTAAATGTTCCTTTATCTGTTCAACAGATATTTGAGAGTCTATGGCATGCCTTGTATCTTGGTGCATATATCTGCATATGTTATATAAATAATATTTTATTTTTGTGGAAACTGAAGAGCAAAGAAATCACCGAGTTAGTTGGGGACACGGATGGGTCTGTGCTTTTAGGTCTTTCAATTCTGAGGATTTATCTTTGCCAGAATGCTTTCCTCAAACCTCTGGTCTCCCTTTGGCTGAATGGCGGCAAATTGGAGGTTCTCTTGGGTATACTGAGTCACAGATCTCCTTGAATAGTGTGTGACACTACTCAAGAAGTACCTACTTGGCCCCCAGCCTATTGCCTGGTGGCCTCCTTCTTGCAGATGCACCCATTTTGCAGATGGGTCAAAGCATGTAGTCTTACAGCACAAATACTTGTCTTTGTGGAAAGTCATCCTCCCTCTGCTTGGCTGCTAGACTTTCCTGTGTGTCCATCATAGGTGTGGCTTTGTGGCACCCAGTCAATCTGATTAAGATGGTTCTTGCTTATCAGCTTGGTGCTATTTGAGATGACACATTGGAAGTCCACCTCAAATATCACCTCCTCCCTGAAATTATCCAGATACTCTCAGACAAAGTTCACAGCTCTTTTTTGGAATTTTTTTTTTTTTTTTTTTTTTTTAGTATTTTGTGTATGGCCTTATTTTAAAAACATATCTCTCCAAACCATGGCTGTGTCTGTACATCTTTTTCTCATCAAGTAGATTATTAGCTCTTTAAGGTCAGGGACCACATGTTATCCACTTTGGTACCCTGTCCATTTGCTTCTGTTTCTCAGTCTAGCGCTTGCCTTCATCTCCATTGCCACTATTCAAGTGCACACCTTTTATCACCACCCACCTAGAACACTGAACCAGTGTCCGACCTGCTGGGACTCCCTGCATCTGCTCTCGTGCCACTTACAATCCAGTTTTCCCATAGCAGTGAAAGGGATTATTTGAAATCACAAATCAAATGTGCCATTTCTTTCCATAGCTCAGCAAGATCTGGCCCTCGCCTGCCTCTCTGACATCATCCCAGTGAACTCATCCCCATTCCTCACAGCACTTCTCTCTGATCCCTTTTATCACATCATTCTGCATAACAGTTTGGATTATTGCCCAGCAAGTGTTGATGGCCTCCCCGCTCCAATTGTGGATGGTATTTACTTCCCTACCACATGATTTTGGGCTTGGCCATATGACTTGTTTTGGCCAACAGGATATTAGTGGGTAGAAGTGAACAGAGATTTGAAATGTGATAGAGTGGTTGGGCTCACCTACTTTAGTTCTTCCATGGCCATGAGGGTAACATGCCCTGGGTAACCTGTTGGTCCCAGAAGAGTGAGAGATGCAAGGAACAGACATGAACTAAACATATGGCCTGGAGCCAAGCCCAGCCTAGATCAGCCAAACCCAGGACAAACCATAGTTGCATAAATGAGGTACAAATGCTTGCTGTTGTGAGTTACTGGCTGTATGCTACCCAGCACTGCTGTGGCATAGTTGACTAACACACCCTATTTTATGCACTTCATAATTATTATTTTGAACTTTCCATCTTTTCTAATCAGGACATAGTTTCTATGATAAAAGAGACATTGCCTATTTTGCTCTATAATTCCAGCTATATATATGAAATCACTAATAAATATGCATGTATGTATGTATGTATGTATGTATGTATTTTTGAGACGGAGTCTTGCTCTGTCGCCCAGTAATGCGATCTCGGCTCACTGCAACCTCTGCCTCCTGAGTTCAAGTGATTCTCCTGCTTCAGCCTCCCAAGTAGCTGGGACTATAGGCACGTGCACCTTTTTGTATTTTTGTATGCCCGGCTACTTTTTGTATTTTTAGTAGAAATGGGGTTTCACCGTGTTAGCCAGGTTGGTCTTGATCTCCTGACCACGTGATCTGCCAGCCTTGGCCTCCCAAAGTGCTGGGATTACAGGTGTGAGCCACTGTGCCTGGCCTGCCAATAAATATTTATTAAATGACTGAATACCCCCGGCATGCCTAGCACAATACCTGTGCCCGATCAATATTTGCTAAATTCAGTTGGTGAACCATCCAAAGCAGCCTGTATTGTGTCCTAACATGTGTATCTTTAAACTCAACTTGGCACGTGGGTGACACCTCTATCCCCTCTCTTCCTCTCTCTGGTCACATAAAAGATCCTCCTTGTAAGAATACACACACTGAAAACAGATGATGTGTCAATGCCGTAATTTAAACCATGAATCTGTACTTGCTTAAAGATGAACTTGTTTGGAAGGAAAATGCTTCCAACAGAGTCCCCGGATAAGTACATCAATTTTGCTTCTTAGCGGATCCAGCACATAATAAAAGAAAACTGCTGAGGTCAGCAGCAGCAGAGAAGCCACACTTCTTATTTTCACAAACACAGTTTTGGGGATGGTAATCATATCTATTAGCAAGGGTGACACCACTGTGGGCCTGGCAGAAAAATGAGCTCTCCCGCATTGCAAAATGAGCAAAGTGGAGATCGATAAATCATAAAATTAGTTGAGACATCATCTATCTTTCATGGCTTTCCCTTTATTCCTGCCACGGTCCCTCAGGACACTCATTCATTTACTGCATTTTATCATTGGGAAAACACGTCAAGGTTTGGAGGCTGCATTCAGTTAGGGGAGCAGGGGCCATAATGTGTGTCATTAATTAGGCAGGTTTGGGAGGTTCAATCCAAAGTCTGGTCTCAACCGACTTCCATAAATTGAGTTTTAGGACTGCTTCTGCGTCTTGTGTGACTTCATCAAAAAGAGAATGTTATTGAAATATGCCCTGAGAGGGAGAGAGAGAGAAAGAGGGACATGTCTGCTCACTCTGTAGAAACGATAAATTTAGGGACAAACCAGGTGATAAGCCAGATGCAATCTGAGTTGTCTAAAGATTCTTGCTGTTATCTACATGTGATTGAAATAAATGTGAGACACAGAGCTTGGAGTGCATAGATACGTCATCTGGTACCTATATTCTTCATGTCAAGGCATATAGTAAACAGATTTTTTTTCAAAAAATTATTGTGATAACACTTAACATGAGATGTACCCTCTTAACAAATTTTAAGTGCACAATACCTTGTTGACTCTAGGTACAGAATGTGCAGCAGAGCTCTAGAACGCATTCATCTTGCCTGACTGAAACTTCATGCCCATTGATGAGTAACTCCTCATTTTCTCCTCCCCACAGCCCTGGCAACCACCGTTACACTCTTTTGTTCTATGCATTTGACTATTTCACATGACCCCTGTAAGTGGAAATAAGAAATATTTGTCTTTGTTTGACAGATATTTAATTTACCATAAAGTCCTCAAGATTTAATTCTTGTTCTCACATCTTGCAGAATTTTCTCCTCCTGCTCCTCCTCCCCCTCCCACCTCCCCCCTCCCCCCCTTCCCCCCCACTTCTCCTCCTCCTCCTCCTCCTTCTCCTTCTTCCTCTTGTTCTGATGGAGTTTCACTCTTGTTGCCCAGGCTGTAGGGCAACGGTGCGATCTCTGCTCACCGCAACCTCCGCCTCCTGCGTTCAAGCATTTCTCCTGCCTCAGCCTCCCGAGTAGCTGGGATTACAGGCATGTGCCACCATGCCTGGCTAATTTTGTATTTTTAGTAGAGATGGGATTTCTCCATGTTGGTCAGGCTGGTCTTGAACTCCTGACCTCAGGTGATCCACCCGCCTTGGCCTCCCAAAGTGCTGGGATTACAGGTGTGAGCCACTGTGCCCATCCCAAATTTTCTTCTTTTTGAAGGCTGAATAATATTCCATTGCATGTATATACCACATTTTCTTTACCCATTAATCTGTCATTTAGGTTTTTTCCCCATTTTGGCTGTTGTGAACAGTGCTGCAATGAACATGTTAGTGCTAATATTTCTTCCACATTCTGATTTTAATTTTTATGGGTAAAAATCCAGAAGTAGGATTGCTGGATCATATGCTAGTTCTATTTTCAATTTTTTGAGAAACCTCCATACTGTTTTTCTTAGTGGTTGTACCATTTTGCATTGCCAATAATAGTGTGCAAAGGTTTCAATTTTTCTACATCTTCACCAACATTTGTTGTCTTTTGTCTTTTTGACACTAGCCAATCTGACAGGTGTGAGGTGATTTCTCATTGTGGTTTTGATTTGCAATTAGTGATACTGATTATTTGTGGTATTGGACATTTTTTCATAAACTTGTTGGCTTAACTAAGGAGGTGAAAGACTTGTATACTAAAAATTATAAAACCTTGAAAGAAATGAAAGAAGGTGGCCGGGCATGGTGGCTCATGCCTGTAATCCCAGCACTTTGGGAGGCTGAGGTGGGTGGATCATGAGGTCAGGAGTTTGAGACCATTCTGGCTAACATGGTGAAAACCCATCTGTACTAAAATAAAAAAATTAGCCAGGCGTCGTGGTGCGTGCATGTAGTCCTAGCAGCTACTTGGGAGGCTGAGGCAGAGGAATCGCTTGAATCTGGGAGGCGGAGGTTGCAGTGAGCCGAGATCACACCACTGTATTCCAGCCTGGTGACAGAGCGAGCCTTTGTCTCAAAAGAAAAAAAAAAAAAGAAATGAAAGAAGATATAAACAAATGGAAAGACAATCCAAGTTCATGGATTGGAAGACTTCATATTGTTCAAGTGTCCATACTACGCAAAGCAATATACAGATTCAATGCAATCCCTATTAAAATCCCAAAGGCGTTTTTCACAGAAATAGAAAAAATGAGTCTAAAATTTGTATAGAACCACAAAAGGCCACAAATAGCCAAATCAACCTTGAGAAAGAAGAACAGTGTTGGAAGCATCACACTTCCTGATTTCAAAATATATTACAAGGCCACAGTAATTAAAACTGGTATGAAATAAAATATGGTACTGGCATAAAGACAGACATATAGGCCAAAGGAATACAATAGAAAGTCCAGAAGTAAATCTACACATATGTGATCAAATGATCTTCAACAATGGTGCCAAGAATATGTAATAGGGGAATGATTGTCTCTTTAATAAGTGATGCTGGGAAAACTGGATAACCACATGCAAAAGAATGAAATAGGATCCTTATCTAACACCATACATGAAAATCAACTAAAAAAGGATTAAAGACTTACAAGTAAAACCTGAAACTGTAAAACTCCTAGAAGAAAACATAGGGGAAACACATCATGATGTTGGTCTTGCCAGTGATTTCGTGAATATGACACCAAAAGCACAGACAACAACAACAAAAATAAATGATGAGAACTATGTAAAACGAAAAAGTGTCTGCACAGCAAATGAAACAATCGAGTTAAAAGACAACCCACAAAATGGGAAAAATTATTTGTAGACCATCTATGTAATGAGTTAATTTCTAAAATATATAAGGAATTTCTACAACTCAATAGCAAAAAAAAAAAAAAACTCTAACAATCTGATTAAAAAGTGGGCTAAGGACTTTAATAGACGTTTCTCTAAAGAAGATATTAAGTAGGTTTCTAAGATCATGATGTGTTTTTCATTTGATGTGTGCATTTAATTGACACTCATTACTCCATCAAAAGCATCCTGAAATCAAGGAAACAGTACTTATTAGACAGAATGTTTCAGTGATCGATTTCTGCCTATTAAACCACCCCAAAACTTAATGCATTAAGACTAATTTATTATTGCTGTGACTCTGGGACAAAACTAACTTTTTATTCCCCTTTCAAGGTGTATTTTCTGCAGAACCCCCATCTCGGTAAATGCCACTATCATCCACTCCCTTGCTCAGCTCCTTAAACTTGGAGTCATCCTTGACATTTTTCTTTCTCTCATGCCCCTCATCTAGTTTATCCACAAATTACCAAGAAACACCCACAATCCTCCTCTCTTCAGCACTACCCCCGTAATCCAAGCCACCATCCCATCTCCCTTGGGCTATTCTGGTAGCCTTTATAATCGGTCCCCTGCTTTACCTCTTGCCTTATTCAGTCTATTCTTCATATAGAAACCAGAATGATCTTTAAAATAAATATAATCAGAGGATGTCAACCTCCCCACCACCCGGACCCCACAGCTTATGACTATCCAGCAGCTACCTGTTGTATTCAGAATAAGACCCTTATTGTATTCAGAATAAGACCCTTATAAAACCACTTGCGGTAGTCTACAAAGGCCCTGCCCTCCTCTCCTCCCTTAGCTCATCTCTAGCCACACTGGCCACACTGGCCTTCCTTCTCCCCTTTAGCATGCATGGACGTTTACACCTCAGGGCCTTTGCACCTAATGTGTATGCATATATATATATATATATATATATATATATATATATATATATATATATATATATATTTGTTGTTGAGAGGAAGTCTCGCTCTGTCACCCAGGCTGGTGTGCAGTGGCGGGATCTCGGCTCACTGCATGCTCCGCCACCCGGGTTCACACCATTCTCCTGCCTCAGCCTCCGGAGTAGCTGGGACTACGGGCTCCCGCCACCATGCCTGGCTAATTTTTTGGTATTTTTTTAGTAGAGATGGGGTTTCACCGTGTTAGCCAAGATCGTCTCGATCTCCTGACCTCGTGATCCGCCCACCTCAGCCTCCCAAAGTGCTGGGATTACAGGCGTGAGCCACACCCCCATCCGCACCTAGGGTTTACACCGAAAAAAAATAGTAGGCTCTGGAGATGCAACAGACCGTGCTTTCATGGAGCTTTCAGAGATGGAAGACAAGTCAACACATGAATAAATGTTAAGAGGTAGTGAGCATTAAGGAGATAAAGTAGGTATAGAGAATGGAGAGAGATGGGAGGTGTGACCCCGTTTCAATAGGGTGGTGAGTGAAGGCCTCTCTGAAAAGGTGGCTTTGAGCAGATGCCCAAATAAACGGAGGGGCTGAGCCGTGCAGATATCTGGAAGCAAATGGGGCAGGGGAAGGAGCTGTTTCAAAGGTTCCAAGATGGGCAAATACCTGCAGGGCTTAGAAATGGTGGCTATAATCAGAAAGCATGTAGCAATAGAAGACTTGCAGCTAAATACATGCATTTGAGGCAGCAATGACTTCTTTCTAGGGGGTTTATGTGAGGAGGGATTTTTCTTTTTGGGAAGAACCCTGAGGTACACGTACTCAAAGGAAATATTTGTTGACTAGGATGGAAAGGGCCTGTCTTCAGCTTTCGTTCTGCTCTGCCCGGCTGCCTCTCAGTGTTAGGTTCAATGCTTGAGTCTGTGCCAAGTTGATTTCCCTGTGAGAGCAGACGCCTGATAGAAGGGCACAGTGCCAGTCCCGTTGATAATGAAATCTTTGCATCCCTGTTGACACTTCTATAAAGGACAGAAGAGGAACTGCAAGTTCCCATTCTGATCTTTTATTTCTGTTTTGTCACCCTCAAGAAGATCTGTCAGAAAGCTTTTGGGATCTGGACTCAGATGGACCTGAATTTGAAGCCCACTGTGAATTTTACTGCAGTGGGATTTTGGTGAGAGCTGCTCAAACCTGAACTTGAGGCCAGGCCTGGTGGTTCATGCCTGTAATCTCAGCACTTTGGGAGGCCGAGACAGGAGGATCATTTGAACTCAGGAGTTCAAGGCTAGGCTGGGCAACATAGGGAGATCTTGTCTCTAATAAAGAATAAAAAATTAAAACCCTGAATTTGAGAGGAGCACGTGGTGACAGTGCTCAGATTTGGGTTATTCATGCCCAATATTGTGGCTCTTTCTGTTTTTGTTTTCAAATTTTGTTTTATATTTGTCTTTACAGAACATTAACATTGTTCCAAACTAATAACTAAATAAAAAAGCCATCCTCAGAGTAGGTACAGAGTGGTTAGTTGCCCTGGTTGGAGGAGTGGGAGAGTTCTATCACCAATATTGTTTAGAATTGCCAGTAATAATAAAAATGGATGACCTTTAATTGCTTTTTGTTCATGTCATAATACTCGTGTATGAAATTCATATATTTTTAGAAATAACCACGTTGTTTTGGAATAATTTTAGATTTGCAGAAGTTGCAAAAATAGCACAGATAATTCTTGTAGTTACCCTTCATCCAGTTCCCCCTAATGTTAGCATCTTACATCACCATGGTACATTTGTCAAAAGAAATTAATATTAATATAATGCTATTAACTATAGACTTTACTCAAATTTCATCAGTTTTTCCACCAATGTCCTTTTTTCCTGGATCCAAAATTTGATTTAGATACCAAATTGCATTTAATAGTTGATTGTATTACTGTTTTTTAAATTCTCTACAGACAGGGCACCTATTGACTGCACCTGGCAGAACAAAGCACTCCCACACTCCTCTTTCTTGGTTCTCCCCTCTTCTCAGCCTTAGAGAAGTCCCATTTTCATTCCTATTACCCTTCTTCTTCTCTCTCCACCAAAGGAAACTTTTTTTGTGTGGTTTTGGCCTTCTATTATTTTATTTTGCTAACATAAGCAAATATATATTCTAATCCCTTTCACTTCCTTATACAAAACAACATACTCTTTTCTGAAACCTTGCTAATTTCATTTGAATGAACTGGAAACTCCTCCATACTGGGGACGTAGAGGTCCTTCTCATTCTTTTAGTATGTTTCATAGTACTCTGCTGGGTGGCTATATCATGCTTTATTCAACCATTCCCCTATTGATGGACATTTGGGTTGTTTCTACTCATTGGGTGTTATAATACTGCAACAAATCAGTCGTGGTTTTCTTAGGGAGAAAGATGAGGGTAGGAGGGAGAAAAGTGACATTAATCTGTAAATTATGAATAGTTCCATAAAGAATAGAATGGAACTGGAGTGCCTTTTCTTTTTCTTTCTTTCTTTTCTTTTTTTCTTTTGAGATAGGGTCTCTCTCTGCCCAGGCTGGAGTGCCATGGCGTGATCTCAGTTCACTGCAGCCTCAGCTTTCCTGGCTCAAGTTATCCTCCCACCTCAGTCTCCTGAATAGGTGAGATTACAGGTGTGTGCCACTATGCTTACGAATTTTTTTTTTTGTATTATTTGCAGAGATGGGATCTCACCATATTGCCCACACTGGTCTCGAACTCCCACGTTCAAACCATCCTCCTGACTCAGCCTCCCAAAGTGCTGCGACTATAGGCGTGAGTCATGGCACCTGGCCTGGAGTGCCTTTTCTATGGAAACCGGGGGACCCCTAAAACTCATCTTTCTTTTTGCCTGAGGGATTATCCCTTTGTGATGACCTTGACTTTGAAGGTAGGTAGGCTTGGAAGCCCATATACTTGGTGATAATCAAGAGATTCTACAGTTGAGGCTTCAAGACTTGCACTTGCTTTATAACAATTGCTGGAGAAAAAAAATTATGCCAACTCAGGAAATGGACTCCAGTCAATAAGGCCTTCAGTGCAAATATTCTCTTGGAATAATTTATTAACTCCCTGCAGACCTTGTGGTCAGGCACAATTAGAGTCTTCTCCCACAGAGGCTGCATGCCATTTAGCAGCCTGGGGCTACGGCCTGCAACATGGTATTGAGGAGGCCCAGGGGACATCTGAGAATTGGGGCTGGTGAAGATGAAATTGAGGAGACAGCTCAATAAGGCAAACAAGCAAGGGATGTGCAGGTGGACAGGCCTGGGTTCAAATCCCTACTCTGCTAAATGTTTTAGCTGGGGTTCTTTGGGTGAGTTTCTTTACCTCTTTGAGTCTCCATTTCCACCTCTGTTAGATGGGGATAAGGATTGCTGTGAGGTTTACATGAGCTGAATTTCTGCCCTTACAGGGAATACAAGTTGGCAAAGCCTCAAGCATTGAACTTAACACTGACAGACAGCAGGACAGGGCAAAACAAAAGCTGAGGATGGGCCTTTTCCATCCAAGTCAACAAATATTTCCCCTGAGCCCATGTATCTCAGAGTTTTCCCTAAAAGGAAAATATGTAAAGCACTCAGCACCAAGTGTCTATTAAACGACAGTAATTAGTTTGGGGAGAAGTTTCAACTCCATGGGGTACAAGCATGAACTAGTTTTGTTTTTTTCTTAAATCTTATTATCAGTTGTGTGTTCAGTCTTTCTACCCCAGTGGGTGCTAGGTCCCTTAACTTTCTGGCCACTTTCAGCTATTAAAAAACTTAGTTCAGTCTGACTTAAATCTCCAATTTCAGATCCAATGAAAAGTTCTCTTCTGGCCAGATGCAGTGGCTCATGCTTGTAATTCCAGCATTTTGGGAGGCTGAGGCAGGCGGATCATCTGAGGTCAGGAGTTCAAGACCAGCCTGGCCAACATAGTGAAACCCCGTCTCTACTAAAAATACAAAATTAGCCAGGTGTGGTGGCGGGCACCTGTAATCCCAGCTACTTGGGAGGCTGAGGCAGGAGAATCACTTGAACCTAGGAGGCAGAGGTTGCAGTGAGCCAAGATCAGGCCATTGCACTCCAGCCTGGGCAAAAAGAACGAAACTGCATCTAAAAAACAAACAAACAAACAAACAAACAAACGTTATCTCTCTTCCCCTTGGCAGGGACCTGAAGAGGCGCATGCGAGGGGCATGTTTAGCTCTTTATGCATCTCCCATTCCTCTCTTTGTGTGTGGAGATGGGGAGGAAAGTGGGTCGGGGAGTTTAGGCTTATTTCTACTTAACTTGGCAAGGTCGTAGTTATGGGTGGCATTTCTGATCTTGTTCTGTGTAACACTTGTTTTGCTCCTCAAAACCTTTGCAAATGAGATGGTTCTGGTGTAGATCGTGTGCTTGGTTTCAATGTCATATGTGCCCCATCTGTCACTGAGACCCTTAGGGGAAGGCCAGCCCTGCCTCCCTTTGGCCCCTTTCAATCATCTGTGGCCCCAAGCCCCTCACTTAGTGGCTCCTTGGATAGCCTCTCATCTATATCTCTGGCTTCCTCTTCTACCATGAAATCACAGGCATCTGTGACGCACTCTTAGGGCACAGGGAATGAGAGGGAGATGCCTGCCCCTGTCCTTTTCCTACATTAAGCTTTGCTTAGAGTCAGCTTTTCCAAGAGTGTCCTCACTCCATCTTACTCAGATGATCGCACTAGAGGGGCTCATGGCTCTGCAGCTCAGGGATAGAGATGCTAGCCCCTCCTTCTTGCAATCAGCCCCTATGGCTCCATGGCAGGTGACCATATAATTGGCTGGTGACCATGACAGGTGACCATATAATTTGTTGCTTAGATTTGGACTGTTCTGAGTATGAAAGGGAATGAGAAGTTATTAATAGATATGTTAAGACAACAGGTATAAATTGGGGTCATGCAGGGCAAACTGGGGATGTGTGATCACCCTCTTTTGGAACAATTTCTCTTGGGGATCTCTCACCCTGAGCTAGATACCAACTGTCTGCTGTGGTCATTGATCCAGAACAACTGGAGAATTTCTACTTGATGTCCTGTTATAGAAGCAATGGTGACAAAGTAGATGGTGGTGAGGATTAAATGAGAGAGTGTATTTAAAGTGCTTAGCACAGCTGCTAGCACACACAGCTGCTAGGTGCTCATAGTGGGTCCTGTTACCTCCGTTACCTCCCCTTTCCACCCCACTGTAGCTCTGCTGTGATGGGTCTACTCTCTGAATTCAAAATCAAGTGATAAGAGCATTAATTAAGCACCAACTACGTGCCAGGGGCCGTGCTAAGTACTTTATAGGCCTTACCTTTCTCAGTCCTAAGAACAGTCTTAAAGTAGGTAAATATTATGTCCATTGTATAGTTAGAACAACCGAGGCTCAGAGAGGCTAAGTGCTTTCCCAAGGTCACACAGCATATAAGTGGCAGAGCTGTGATAGAAACCAGGACTGCTTGACTCCATGGTTCACTCCTGACATGGTTTGGATTTGTGTCCCTGCCTAAATCTCATGTCGAATTGTAATTCCCAGTGTTGAAAGAGGGGCCAGGTGGGAGGTGATTGGATCATGGGGGCAGATTTCTCCCTTGCTGTTCTTGTGATAGTGAGTGAGTTCTCATGAGATCTGGTTGTTTAAAAGTGTGTAGCACCTTCCTCTTCTCTCTTTTCCTTCTGCTCTGGTGATGTAAGACATGCCTGCTTCTCCTTTGCCTTCTGCCATGATTGTAAGTTTCCTGAGGCCTCCCCAGCCATGCTTCCTGTACAGCCTGTGGAATCGTGAGCCTATTAAACCTCTTTTCTTTGTAAATTTCCCAGCTTCAGATATTTCTTCATAGCAGTGAAAGAACTAATACAACACCTTTAGCAACTCAGCCACATGAGGAGTTGAGAGTATGCAACTCTCAACTCTAACTCAAGTGTAGATGGGGCTGAGTCTTTTTTATTTCTGAGCAGAGAAGGTAGGGATCCCAGGCTTGTAATTTCATAAAAGGAAGTATGGGAAGGGTTTCTTCGAATTGAAGTTGAGCCTTGTGCAAGCATGAGAGATAAAAAAAATCCATTCTGGAGGGGTCTAAGATGACCAGAAAGAACTCAACCATCTGGGGGAGAGTGGATGCTGCGTGGGAGATGAGACCAGGAAATTTGCCACTGCATCATTGGTTTTTGGACCTTTGGCAGATCTGATATAATGGAAGGCATTTAGAGCATCTGAATCTATTGACTGTCCAATTCAATCGATTGATTGTGCAGTGTTGCCAACATTTTGACTTTAGTTCACAGCATTTCTCTTGAAATGGGTTGGCTATATTCCCAATCAAATACTGATTGACACATTGACATCAAGCATTCTTATGTGCCCAGCTCGGTGGTGGTCACTTGGTGGAAGAATATGATCTATCACCAAGGAGTTACTACTTAGTTTGGGAGGAATCTTAAGTAACACGGAATAATTTGGTCTATCTTAGCCCCCCAAAAGATTGCTTTCATTTATTTATTTAGCCAACGCTTTGGCGTAATTCTTTAACTTGCTATTGGGAGATATTTTGGTTACCCATTGTCAATAATGGGGCATAGCGAATCTTCCCCAAACTCTGTGGCATGCAACAGTGAACATATATTTAGCTCATGCATCTGCGATTGGGGGGTAGCTGAACCCAGCTGGGCTTGCTTATGCAACTGCAGGTCAGCAGGGGATGTGCTGAGCTAGGCTGGGCTCAGCTGTGTGGTTCTGCTGTAGGCTACAGGTCTGTGGGTTAAGTTGGATGAGCTTGACTCCAGATATTTTTTTACCCTCTTTGAACCAGAGGGCTAGCCAGGGCATGCTCTTCTCATGGTGATGGGAGAGATTCAGGAATTCACATCCAGCTGCACAAACACATCTAAAGCTCCTACTTGTATCATGTCTATCATCATTTCATTCACCAAAACAAGTCATGTGGCCAAGCTCAAACTTAAGAGGTAGAAAGAAACTATCAAGTTACATGGGAAAGAGAAACAGAATGAATTCTGGAAGAGGAAAAGAACTCAGAGGAAGTTATAACAACTAGTTGTGAAAGACTCCTGGTGTATTGGTGCTGTTAAAAGGGTTGTCCAGATGGGTGCCATGGTTCATGCCTGTAATCCCAGCACTTTGGGAAGCTGAGGCGGGTGGATCATTTGAGGTCAGGAGTTCAAGACTAGCCTGACCAACATGGTGAAACCCCTTCTCTACTAAAAATATAAAAATTAGCCGGGCGTGGTGGCACACGCCTGTGGTCCCAGCTACTTGGGAGGCTGAGGCAGGAGAATCACTTGAACCAGGGAGGTGGAGGTTGCAGTGAGCCGAGATTGCACCACTGCACTCCAGACTGGGCAAGAGAGTGAGACTCCATCTCAAAAAGGAGAAAAAAAAAAACAAAAAAAAAAGAAAGAAAGGGTTGTCCACTTCACTCTCACTATGGCCCAGTGCCCCACACCTCTCAACTTTAGAGAGAGCTGTGCTTCCCTTGAGCAACTGGGACATTTTTATTGCATGGATGCCAACCAGAAGCCCAGAGTCAAATTTCAGCTAATCTCTACCTTGTGGCTATAAAAATAATCCTAATACCTGCTCTCAACCCACCTATAGCTTCATCATAGCTGCTGCTTCTACGATACCTTCACTGATTTTATCCTGTTGCATTGCATACTTTTTTTTAGTATCTACATGTCTTTTCTGGAATAAAGTAGGGCAGAAATGAACACACCTGAATGCCGGATGCAAGGTACAGATAATTCATTCCACTAATATTTACCAAATACTGTGTGTCAGGCTCTGTATGTGGTATCTGAGGTTATGCAGGTGAGTCTTACACATTCCCTGCCTTTGAGGAACTCACATGACAATAGACTATAGCAGAGTTTTTCAAGTTCAGTTACATTGATATTTTGGGCCAGATAGTTCTTGCTGGGGGGCGGTGGGGGCTGTCTTGCGCATTGTAGGATGTTTAAGCATTCCTAGCCTCCACCCAGTAGGAGGCAGTAGTGACCCCCCAATATGACAATTAAAATCCCCAGAATTGCCACATGTCCCTTGAAAAGCACAATCGTCCCTGGTTAAGTGCAACTGTAGGAGGCTTGGGAGCTCAGAATAGACACGGAACCCAGAAAAGCTTGCCACTTTGATACCTGAGTGAAGGTTGGGAGGCTGGTTGCAGAAGCCAAGAGAAGGAGTAGGGAAAGGCCATTTCTGTTATGTGGAGTAGCCGGGGTTGGTGGACCTGCACAGGGTGGGGGCATGAATGTTGAGAGATGAAGCCAGAGATGCAGGCAGAGCCAGGCCTTGTGCCACAGACCTTGCATGAATCTGACTCTGTAGATCCCTACCTTCAGCGTGTCTGAGAAAGGATACTTGTTCAACACGCGAATTCTTGGGACCCCTTCCAGGGGATTAAATCCAGGAATCTCAATTTAATTTCCTGGAGGGAGTCCCAAGAATCTGCATGTGGAATGAACCTGAATTCATTAATTCCCTGGAAGGGGTCTGCAAGAATCTGAATGTCTCCAACGGGGTCCAGGAATCTGATTTTTTGAGGCATCTGTGACGATTCTGATACAGAAAGTCCCAGACTCACCTGAGTCCTTCATCTGGGTTATTTAACTTGAATTTAGAATGTCTGTAGAGGTAATGGTGAGCTACTGAAGCCTCATCTGCAGGGGTGACACAGGGTTAGGGTTATAGATGACACCTGCCGTGGATCAGGGCTCTCCGTCTTGGTTTGTACAATGGTATCACCCGAGGAGTCTTGAGCCAGACCTATGTCAGGCTCTCCCTCAGATCAACTGTGTCTGAATCTCTGGGGGGTGGGGCCCTGGAAACAGTATTTTATTTTTGCTGATTCTTACAGGTACTCATATATTGACACACTGGCACTTACTTATTCAGTAGCCTTTTGTGCCATGCTCAAAGCACTGGGGATATAGAAGTGAATGAGCCACAGGCTCTGCTCTCATTGAAATTACCTTTACTGTTGCGGTAGACAATAAGCGAATAAACATGTATTAAATCAATATATTTATTTATGAAGAAATATATGAAGCCATATTGAACAGTGAGGAAGTGATAGGAATGGGAGGTTTATTTTTTAAAAAATATAACAGTTCTATTCAGATACATAATTCACATTCCATACAATTCACCCATTTAAAGTACACAATTTAATAGTTTGTCGTATATTCACAGAATTGTGCAACCATCACCACAATCGACTTTTTTTATTTTTTAGAGACAGGGTCTCACATTGTCACCCAGGCTGGAGTGCAGTGATGAGATCATGGCTCACTGCCACTTCGAATTCCTAGGCTCAAAGGATCCTCCTGCCTCAGCCTCCTGAGTAGTTGGGACCACAGGCATGCACCATCACACCCAGCTAATTAAAAAAAATTTTGTTTGTAGAAATGGGATCTAGCTACATTGCCCAGGCTGGTCTTGAACTCCTGGGCTCAAGTGACCCTCCCACCTAAGCCTCCCAAAGTGCTGAGATTACAGGCATGAGCCACCACACTCAGCCTACAGTCTGAACATTTTCATTTCCTCGAAAAGAAACCCTGTAGTCACTACCAGAAACTCCCCATTTCCTCCCATTTCCCATCCCCCAACCCCTGGCAACCATTAATCTACTTTACGTGTCTATGGATTTGCCTAGTCTGGACATTTCATATAAATGGAATGAAATAACACATGGTTCTTTGTGACTGGCTTCTTTCACTTACATAGCTTTTAAAGACCCATCTGTGTTGCAGTGTGGATCAGCATGTCATTCCTAGACCACATTTTGTTCATCCATTCATCAGTTGATGGACACTTCCGTGGTTTCCACTTTTCGGATATCCATGAATACTGCTATTATGAACATTTGTATATAAGTTTTTTGTGTGGATACAGAAACTATCAATTCTCTTACATATATATACCCAGGAGTGGAGTTGCTGGGTCATACGATAACTCTGTCTAACCCTTTGAGGAACTAACTGCCAGCCTTGTTTCCCAAGTGACTGTACCATTTTACATTTCTACCAGCGGTATTATAAGGTTCCAATTTCTCCATATTTTCATCAACACTTGTTGTTGTTCATCTTTTTAATTATAGCTATCCTTGTGGGTGTGGAGTGGTCTCTCATTGTTGATTGAATTTGCATTTCCCTGATGGCTAATGACATCGAGCATCTTTTTGTGTGCTTGTTGGTGAACAGTGTGGTATGAAGCTTCTTCAGGTTATTCTAACAGGTAGTCAGAGTTGTGAATTCTACTTGTGTTTGGGGAAAGCAGAGATTCTTGTGGGTCAGTGGTTGTTGGGAGAAGCTTCCCGAAGGAAGGTATGTCACCTAGAGGGGTTATACTTGTAGGTGGACCTGCTGAAAGGGTGAGATCCCTCAGGGGCTCATGCAGGGCAGATTGAAGGGAGCAGAGCTGGTCAGTGGAGAGCACAGTTAGAAGGCTTCTTCAGGCATCCAGGGGTCATAACTGGAGAGAGGAGAGTGGAATTGAAGAGGGCTGGATGGGACAGACATGAAGTTGGGATCAAGCCGACTTCAGGAGGATGAAGTACTGGGGGAGGGGGTGGGCAGAGGGGAGACAGGGAAAGGAAAAATCAGATGTTGAATTTGTTCAACTTCAGTGGCAGAAATGAGAAAACCATTTTGGGAAAAAAAAGATGAGGATGGACTAGGATCCGAGAAGAAGCAGGGTCACAAACAGCGTAAGCCCAAAGGACATTCCCTGCTGTTTCTGAACCCGCCTTGGCTGGCCCGTAAATTGGGCAGGGGTGACAATCCTGTGTTGTAAAGGGCGTAGAGGGCTTAAGCGAGGTAATTGATATAGCCTGGAAGCTACACTGATTTGAACTTTGTTCATACATCTAATTAATTACCTGATATTATTATTTACATTTGGCTCTCTTGTCTTACTTATCTTTATAACTGTCTCTCTATTTGCTTAACCTCAGGACCTATAACAGAGCCAGATTTACAGTTTCTTTTCCTTCCTTTTATTAACAGCTGAGCACTCACTGTGTGCCAGTTGTTGTATATATGGGTTATGCAATGTCGGCTTCCAGCAGCCCTATTTTACAGATGAGCCAAACAAACCCCCTCCCCGAGTTACTCGTCTGCAGACTGAGTCAACTTATGGCGCTGTGACGGAAGGGGATAAGTTTACTGACTGCATGCTATAAGCCCGTTTATGTCATTTTTCTTTTTTAATCTTCCAGTCTCCCAGTAAGGTGGGTGTGATTGTCCTCATGTTGCAGAAAGGCAATGAATTGCCCAAGACCCCACAGCTAGTGAAGTGTCAGGGTCTGACTGCAAAACCCATAACTCCCCATTGTAGCACATCCCCTCTTCTGAGACCTTGGGGCAACGGGAGAAGAGATGGATCATGAAGGGGAAAGTCTGCAAGGACCTGGAGGCGAAGCTCCAGGGCGGGAGACTGCAGTGCCGCCCTCTGCTCCCAGATGGCGCTCAAGGCTCAGCTTCCAGAACACACCTAAGGCTCCAGGCTGCCTTTGGTAGACAGGCTACTGGTTTAACGCAAAATGTATTTTAAGGAAAGGAAGAGGTGCTTTGTTTTACTTTGTTGGTTTTGCGGGGTTTTTTTTGGTCATTGTTTTGTTTTTGTTTCTGCTTGCAAAGCCAATCACTACCCCTAAGCTTGCAGTTCGTCCCTGTACCTTACATCCGGCTAACATCCTAGCAAAACCCTAGAGAGGAAAGGGATAGGTAAGGGGCGAGGGAGGGGACCAGTCGGGTAAGCATTTCAAGAAGAAATTAGAGTGAAATGGCCCCATTATGGAGACCCCCTCTTTCTTGACCATTTAAGCCAAGTTGGCATGGTTCGTAGATACCAGCAAAATCCCCTACCCTGGAAAGTGGGACCTCCGTCAGTCAAAAGAAAGAACATTGTCAGAGGTGCAAAGAATCGTCATTCAGTGTCTGGCCCCTCATTTGGTGGATTCAGAAAATGGACGGCCAAGTCATGGGTCCAAATTCAGGTCTTTTGGTGCCATTTTACTCACCCCGTTCATGTTTTCTCTCCGTTAAAAAAATTGAAAAGTTAGGCCAGGGGTGGTGGCTCACGCCTGTCATCCCAGCACTTTTGGAAGCCTACGTGGGAGGATGGCTTGAGGTGAGGAGTTCGAGATCAGCTTGGCTAATATGGCGAAACCCCGTTTCTACTAAAAAAAAACCAAAAAACAAAAAAGTTTAAGTATTTGTTGCCTAGCTGGGGTTTGCATGGGCATGAGTCAGGAAAGTGGGCTGGGTGCACAAAATGGGAGGTACCTTTTCTCCTCCAAGGAGGCCCCAGCTCCAGCTATGGGGAGATGTTATGTTGCCTATTTTTATTTTCCACTTTTTTTTTTAAAAAGTGAGAGATCAGGATTTTTTATGTACAATTTCCCAATGTTTAACAGTTGCCAACTAAGTTTTTTTGTTTTTGTTTTTTTTTAAGAAGGTCACTATGAGCCTTAGTCCTGTGGGAGCATCTTGGCGCCTGCTTTTTGTCTGGTTTGGGCAGCACCCTGAGGAGGGGGAAGTGGGTGGGGTGCCAAGGTTGGGTATGGCGGGGTGTCAGGTCAGTTTGGAAGAGTCTTGGCCTGCTGGTTGGAGAGGGGGCCTGGCTGGATTTTATGCTGTTCAAATGAGAAACAGACCCATTCTGAGAAATTGAAAGTTGTGCCATCTTTATTTCCTATTTTCCACTCTGCGATTTTTTTTTTTTTTTTTTTTTAAGACAGAGTCTCACTCTTGTTGCCCAGGCTGGAGTGCAGTGGTGCGATCTCAGCTCACTGCAACCTCGGCTTCCCAGGTTCAAGTGATTCTCCTGCCACAGTCTCCCAAGTAGCTGGGATTACAGGCATGCACCACCATGCCTGGCTAATTTTTTTTAATTTAGTAGAGACAGGGTTTCATCATGTTGGTCAGGCTGGTCTCAAACTCCTGACCTCAGGTGATTCACCCGCCTCAGCCTCCCAAAGTGTTGGGATTACAGGCGTGAGCCTCCATGCCCAGGCTCTGTGATTAAAGTCAAAATGTGGGAATTATTTTCATGCACATTGTAGATTTGGATACTAAATGTAATTCCATCTCCCGAACCTTCTACCCCGCCTTTTTTTGTTTCTGTTGTTGGAGTCCAAATGCCTAAAAATTGTGCAGAACTTAATGTCTCACATAGGTTTCTTTCTCCTCAGTCTTTCTTTCTTTCTTCTTCTTCTTTTTTTTTTTTAACTTTTATTTTTAGTTCAGGAGTGCATGTGAAGGTTTGTTCCATAGGTAGACTTGTGTCATGGGGGTTTGTTGTACAGATTATTTCATCATCCAGGTATTAAACGTAGTACCCGTTAGTTATTTTTCCTGAGTCTTCCTCCTCCCATCTCCTTCCTTTGATAGGCCCCAGTGTGTGTTGTTCCCCTCTATGTATTCTCATCGTTTAGCTCCCGCTTCTAAGTGAGAACATGCAGTATTTGGTTTTCTGTTCCTGTGTTAGTTTGCTAAGGATAATGGTCTCCAGCTCCATCTATGTCCCCGCAAAGGATGTGAGCTCGTTCTTTCTTATGGCTGCACAGTATTCCATGGTGTATATGTAACACTTTTTTTTTTTAAATCCAGTCTATCATTGGTAGGCATTTAGGTTGGGTCTTTATATCTTGTCTCATATATATTTTTCATTTTTCTTACTTTGTCTGTTAATTGCACTTTCCAATTTTGTTATGTTGTGTGCATTTTTGGAAGCTGCCTCAAGAACATCCTGGAATGAATAAAAATGCTTGTGTAGCAGGACATTCTGGCTGACTGATCTGGAGGTCGAGATGCTTTGACTGTGGACAATACTTCCCTCTCTTCTGCCTGCTTGCATGCTCCGAGGCTTTTATTTTTAATGGAAACAGGGAGATAAAGGGAATGGAATAGGATCTGCTTTCTATTTGGCTCTCTGTGCTGGGTTTGAGGTCCTATGATTAGAGGGATAGACTGACAGCTGTTTTTCAGGGGACACTTGGTGACATCCTAAGCAAGGCATGATGGCCAGGAGTTCACATTGCCCTAGAGACAAGCAGAGTGGCTTCAAGATCTGGGTGGCAATTGATGGCCAAACTCTGACTCCAGGTCTCTGCAGGGAAGTTGCTGCTTGCCATTTTCAGGTAGCTCAACAGACTGGAAGCTTTGCGGGGATCTGGAATAATCTGCTTTTTAGAAGCAGCAGTGAAGCTTCCCTCAGCTTCTTTGTGAACGAATGTGTGCCAAGCAGACTGGAAAGTGCTCTGTGAACTCTGATTGCTAAATGCAGGTGGGCACATCACAGAGACCCGTCGTGTTGACCAGAGACCACTTTGAGGGGGCTCATTTCTGCAAACCATCCAGATAAATGGGGGCACATGTCACCATCATTTTTGTATGAGAGAAAGTAGGAATAGTTTGTCAAGATCTGCCAAAATTAAAAACACACAACAATTCCACTTCTTGGAATCCATCCTATGGAAATATTCACATATGTGCAGAATAATATATGTTCAAGGTGTTCATTGCAGCATGTTTTGTGATAGAGAAAATGTGGGATAACCTAAATATTCATCAACTAGGGCGTGGCTAAATTATGGTATATCTGTACTACTGGGCGCCATGTAGCTGTTAAAAAGATAAGATAAATTGACAAGTGGCAACATGGAAATATCTCCCAAACACACCAACTTTACATAAACTATGTGTGTGCATCTATATACATGTGTGTATCTATCTATCTATCTATCTACCTATCTATATTTGACTCTTGAACCATACAGGTTTGAACTGCTTCAAAACCCCTGTGTAGATGAAGGGTGACTTTTCCTATCCTCGAGTTCTGCAAGGTTGACTGCAGGTCTTGGGTAGGCACAGATTTTGGTACACCTGGGGGTCCTGGAACCAGTCCCCTGTGTATACCGAGGGATGGCTGTGTATAGTATATATATATATAGTTTATATTCTATATATACTCTATATAACTACATATATACTATGTACTATATGTAACTATATATTTATATATTTAATATATACATTTATATATTTACATGTGTTTACATATAGTACATGTTCATTTATATATTTACTAAATATATAAATACAGTATATATTTAGTACTAAATATGTACTATATGTAACTATAAATATTTATATATGCTAAATATACTAAATATGTATTTAGTAAGTGTAGTATATACTAAATATATATTTAGTAAATTTAGTATATACTAAATACAGTATCTATAGTATATATAGTATTATTATATATAGTATATAATATATACACACATATATAGTATATATTATATATACACATACTATCTATACATATATAGTATATTTAGTGCCAAATGTATATTATATGTAACTATATCAATATTTATATATTTAGTATATATAAATATTTATATATTTAGTATATATAAATATTTATATATGGTATATATAGTATTTATGTATACTAGATATGTAAATACTTAGTATATATAGTATATTTAGTACTAAATATGTACTATATGTAACTATAGTTACATACATATAGTACATATTTAGTTTTAGTCCTAAATGTTTAGTACGTTAAATATTAAGTGTATAAAACTATATATAGTATATATACATATTTAATATATAGTTAATGGAATATAATATGAAATATAAATATTTCCGTATTTTATATGGTTATATATAACTGTATATATACATAACTACATACATATACATGCAGTTGTGTATTTATATAGTGTGTGTATGTGTGTGTGACATTGTGTATGTACAATTAACATCCCCCTCCCCACAGGAAGGCATCTGGGTTTGTAGACTGGCTGGTGACTAACGGATTATGGAAAGTTATTGCCTGTGGTCAGGGTCGTACTCAAAATGTTTGAGCACCGGGAGGGCATGAGCACAGATTCATCAGAGTGGATGCTGGAGCGGGCCCCGCAGGCCCTTGCTCGGCCAGGTGTTAAGCCTGGATAATGAGAGGGAGGGGCATGTGAGGTAGCAGGGGAGGTTGCTGAGCGACTGGCGTGGGAGAGTGTCCCCGTTTTGAACAACTGGTGTGGCCGTACTGAAAGCCCTAGTGAAATATGCGTCTTGCCGTTGGCAGTCATATTTTAAAATTCCAATAAAAATGTGGTGGGCTGTCTATACCCTGATTTGCAAGTGGCAAACTGGGAAGTGGGCTCCATAAATAAAAGGTCTTTGGGAGTTTATCCTGAACCTTGGACTTCCTGCTCCAGGGGTTGGATCCCAGACCCGGGTCCGACAGTGCCAACCAGTTCTGCTGTATCGTAATCTTGAAGGGAACTAACCCATTTCGGCAGAAAACTTGGTATAATTAGCGGTTAATAAGCAGGGCCCAGGTTCCCCACAGCCCAAATGGTTTCTGTATTGATCTCCGCCTGTGCACTGTCAGCACTCTGGAAGGATTGAACTTTAAGTGCTTAATTCAGCCCCATTCAACCGATA
Organism: Pan paniscus; assembly: GCF_029289425.2. NCBI lineage: Eukaryota > Metazoa > Chordata > Mammalia > Primates > Hominidae > Pan > Pan paniscus. Next base: position 35,629,808 of record NC_073267.2, on the reverse strand, counting down.
ATTTTGGTTTTGTCCTCCAAACAAAAGCACCCTTGTTTATTCTTTTTTTCCACCCACAAATAATAAAGTCAATCCATTTCTCCCCCTTCTCCCGCCCAAAGCTACTCTGCCCCTGTAATCAATACATCTGGAAATGTCAATGTATTCCTGAGTGAGGAGCTGGGGGTGCGTGAGGACGGGAAAGGGGGGCTTGATGGGGAAGGTGGCTCCAGAATCTCCTGGAAAACAGATGGCTGCTTAAATGCTATCACGGCAAATTCCCGCCTACGTCAAGTCTCTGAGCTTCCGCACCTGGGCACGTGGTGTTGCACATGGCCTTTCAGGTGTGGTTGACAGAAATACACATCGAACACTTTCACATTTGCATTACAACCTCAAAACCAAACTGCTAAGCTTTCAGCTTTTTCGAAGTTAACAAGCAAACTGCATGGCAGTCATGCTCATTCTAACCTCGTCCCAGGTCACACTCCCTGAGCCTCACCTTATCCATGAGGCTAGAGTTGTGTGGGTGGGAGACATGGATGGAGACAGACTCAGAGCTAGTCTATTAGGTAAGCTGGAGCCAAGTGATAATGACATGCCTGAATCTCAGCCAGTCAGCAGACTAGTTACCCGGTTTAAGACATTAATACTATTCCTGAAGCATACAGGTCTGGGTAAGTGTTTGGAGAAAGAGACAATATCACTGAGTACCTACTATGTGTCAATTTAATTTTGTTTTTTTAAACTTTATTTTTTTTATGAGACAGTTTCATGATGTTGCTCAGGCAGGATTCAAACTCCTGGGCTCAGGCAATCCTCCTGCCTTAGCCTCCAGAGTAGCTGGGACTACAAGTGCATGCCACTGCTCCTGGTTCAATACTTTTGTAAATGGTCTTTTTAAATTACCACAACAAGTCCTTTCGTATTCCAGAGATGAGGAAACAAATGGAGATAAGTGAATTGCCTTCAGGTCACATAGATGATAAATGACAGAGCCACTTTAGGAACTGTGCCTTTCTGAATCCCAAACCCATTTTGTGTGTGTGTGTGTGAGAGAGAGAGAGAGAGAGAGATCTGTGCTTCATTTACCCCATCCAAAAAACAAGAGAGCAAAAATAATACTTCTTCCTGGGGTGGTTAAAAGGATTAAATGAGCTATGCCTATAAAATGTTTAGTCATATTTAGCACTTAAAACAGTTGATATTGTTATTATTGTTATAATTATCCCCATGGTATGCATTAAACAGTCATTTTCAGAAATTTCTGGCTTTAGCACAGTTGCCAAAACTTTATTTTTTCTTGATTTTTATCCTTAAAACCTGCATGGCATTGAAAATAAATAAGACAGGAGCTCTCTATTCTCAAAGGAATGACCATCTGGATATGCGGAGGAGGGACAGAGAAAGAGGGAAAGAACAAGTTACAATAGACTGTGTCATATTTATTATAGTGGGAATATATTGGAACAGAGAGGAAAGTAGTAGCCTTATACAGCCTGGGAAGGGGGCTCAGTAATGGCCCATGGGGGGATTTGAACCTATGAAAGATGAGAATAAAGTGTAGGATCAGCAGTCAAGGAATGGAGAGGGGGTTGGAGCAGAAGGAACAGCACCTGCAAAGGCGTGGAGGTTTGAAAGCACCTGGACCATTTGGGGATGTTGCAATTGGGTTGAGGAATGTAAAGTGAAGGGGGCTTGTTGAGAAATGGCTGGGCAGGGGCCAGGGCTCAGTTATGGTAGGATTTCCCAGCTGAGGAGCAGAGACTATATCCTGGAGGTTTTGTGAATTCTTGAAGGTTTTTAAGCAGAAAAGGGGCAGATTCAGGATTGTGTTTCAGAAGATGGCTTTTCGGCAGGGACTCTACTGGGGAAGAGTGAAAGTAATAAGACCGCCTTGAAGACTGCTGGAGGATTTAGAGGAGACACCATGAGCCCTGAGGATGAGTAGAAATCAGCCATGAATGGAGAAAAAGTTCTGTTTATAAAGATGGAAGAGCTTCTTATTTTTATTTTTTTTCAAATCTAGAACCCACAAATAAGAGTTGGGGACTGACTGGATATGAGAGTGAGGGAGGGAAAGTCTCAAATGATTTCAATTTGGGTTGGTCAGTGGAGCCGGTAACCAAGAAAGGAGACAGGGGAGAAGCATGTTTTAAGATAAAGTTGGAAACCAAGTGTTTTAGTTCTGGCTGCTTTAACAAAATACCATGGATCAAATGGCTTAAACAGCAAGCATTTATTTCTCACAGTTCTAGAAACTGGGAAGTCTGAGATCATGGTGCCAGCTGATTCGGTTCTTGGGGAGGGTGCTCTTCCTGGATTGCAGATGATAGTTTTCTCCTGTGTCCTCACGTGGTGAAGAGAGAGTGAGCAAGCTGTCTAGTGCCTTCTTATAAGGGTACTAATCCCGTCATAAGGATCCCATCCTGATGGCCTCATCTTAAACCTACGTACCTCCCAAAAGCCCCGTCTCCAAATACCATCACATTCTCCAATGTGTTAGTGCTTCAACATATGAATTTTTAGAGATACAGTTTAGCCCATGGCATCAAGCTTTGGACATTTTGAGTTTCCAGTATCTTGGCCACCAAAGTGGAGATGAGCTGGATATGCAGTGCCCAGCTCTGTGTACAGAGCACAGTAATTGGTGATCAATAGATGATTAATACTATTTATTGAGGGAATGATTTGATGGCTAAAACCATGATGTGGATGAGATTTTCCAGGCTCATCCTGATTATATTTCTAGAAGGAACATAAGCGGGGTGCAATGCAGATAGTCTTGGGAGAACATTAACCATCCCAAGGGACTCCCCAATAAGGACTTAAGAGAAGCTTAAAATTCAGAAATTACAAGCGCACAGATCAAGAGAAGATTCAGAGTATGGTGAAGAGTCATTTTCAGTACTGATGTTGACCTATAAAATTTATAGACTAGCTAACTTTTTTCCTTTTTAGAATAAATAACCAACATTTATTGAGTACTTGCTGTGTGCTGAGCCCCATGTCAAAGGCTTTACCTGTAATTTCTTCACTCCACAGCCACAACCTAATGAAAGGGAGATACTATGTTTGTATTCCCTTTCTAGAGATGAAGAAACCGAGGCTTAGAGATATCACTAATTGCTCAAGGTTTTGCAGCTGTTGTGCTGTGGCTCTGGGATTCAAACCCAGGTCCAGCTGACTTTTGAGCTAAGACTATCGCTCTTTTGCCTCCTGAATTTCTAGCCATTTAAAAATCAAGGCTGAGGCTATCAAGCTGTGCAAAAGCTGTTTTGGCTTATAAGACAATCAGGTTGGGAGATTGAGACTACTTGGGAGGAAAAAGGGGGAAATACAAGTCACAAGTGTGCAAGTTGCTACACTGGCCCTGTGTATCTTTGAGTTTTTGCAGGTACTCTATTCACCATCTGTCTCTCCTCATCTCTTGTGAAATAGTTGGTGGCCTTTAAAAAGCTGCCAGCTTTGAGAAAGGGGGGCTCAGTTTCCCAATCTTGGCCCAGAGGACTTCTCTCCATCTGGATGAGCATTGAGATCAAGGGTGAGCTAGTCCCAAGGTTAATTGGATGAACCGATCTTTTCTTTTGTTGGCTTGTGGAGGCCAATTAGAAATGTGGATGATTGGATTCAGTTAAATGCCTTCAATGAACTTGGTCTATAGGGGACAGTGATTGGTTCCCAAATGGGGTGAGAGACCCATTTGGACTAAACGTATCACCTTGCCCTGGCTTTGGTGGCTCCAAAACCAAATGAATGGCTCCTTTAAGCCGTTAAGCAGTCGCAAAGAAGCAGGTCTATCAGCACTCCTGTTCATTGGTGTGTTTTTATTCATTTATTCATTTGAGTGGTTTATTTTCCCCAATTTCATCCCTTGTAGTGGAAAAAGCACAGTCTAGAGTCAGGAAGACAGCTATGACTTCTAACCCTGTGTTTTGCTATATGCATGGAGTTGGGCAATGATATTAGTGTTTCTAAACCTTAATTTTCTTGTCTGAAAAATGGGGCCTCTGGGCACAGTGACTCACACCTGTAATCTTAGCACTTTGGGAGGCCGAGGCGGGAGGACCGCTTGAGCCCAGTAGTTCGAGAGCAGACTGGGCAACATGGTGAAACCCTGTCTCTACAAAAAATACAAAGATTAGCCGGGTGCGGTGGCATGGACCTGTCATCCCAGCTACTCGGGAGGCTGAGAGGTGGGAGGATGGCTTGAGCCTGGGAGGTTGAGGCTGCGGTGAGTTGTGATTGCACTACTACATTCCAGCCTGGGCAATTAAAAATAAAACAGAGCCAGTAGAATTTACCTTGCTGTAGTGCTTATTGTGGATATGAAATGGAATAACATTAATATTTAAGGTGTTTATTGCTGGGCCTGGTACTAAGAATGTGAATCTCTTTTCCTGTAGAGAATGGAGGCTGTAACCTCTAGATAATTTGTAGCTGGTTTGTAGCTGGTTATTTATTTCATTGCCCTAGTGATCTGGTATTTTCAGACAAATAAGATCTGATATTGAAATGATGCCCATATTGTGTCTCTGTGTTCTAAAAGTAGTTGGAAGTTGTCCCAGGAATTCAGGTGTTATAACTACTTGCAAACCATTGCATCTTAACTGAGTCCAAGCAAATTTCGCTAGAGCTCCATACATGTACTTCCATATTCTTTATGATACAGAATCACATGAGCTGGGTCCTGGTTTTGATCTCAACCTCATTTCCCTGAAAACAAACAAACAAACAAACAAACAAACCATAAGCAGTACAAAATGAGTACTGATGAGAGTGACATTCACAGCCACACCTTGATCCTGCAGTTGAGGAAATACAGTCGTTACAGGAGCTTATGCTGAGTCTTCTGTGAGTCTCAGATATTTTGGATGCTGGCGACTTCTCACAGGTTGATGTCCAAGCCACTGCAAGGCTCATGTAATGGGCAGCTCCAAGACTGAAGTAAGAACAAGTTTCAGTAAGATAGTATGGGAAGAGTAGGTTGCCCTTTCAGCATGAACCCTTCAGGATGTTTTGCTAGGAACTTGCAATGCCAGAGTAAAAGGTGTAGAAGGAGTATATAGAAATAAGACATGCCCTAGGCCCGGCATGGTGGCTCAAACCTGTAATCCCAGCACTTTGGGAGACCGAGGCAGGCAGATCATGATGTCAGGAGATCGAGACCATCCTGGCTAACACAGTGAAACCCCATCTCTACTAAAAATACAAAAAATTAGCCAGGAGTGGTGGCAGGCACCTGTAGTCCCAGCTACTCAGGAGGCTGAGGCAGGAGAATGGCTGAACCCGGGAGGCGGAGCTTGCAGTGAGCCGAGATTATACCACTGCACTCCAGCCTGGGCGACAGAGCAAGAGTCCGTCTCAAAAAACAAAACAAAACAAAACAAAAAAACAAAAAAAAAAACAAACAACAAAATAAAAAAAGCTCCACAAAGAAATAAGGCATTCCCTGTTGCTAAAATATAAAATTAAAATGTAATGGATCAGAGTAGAGAAATGCAGAGTTGCTCTAACAACGACAACAAAAACAATGCATAGTGATAAATGCATACTATGTGTCAGATGTTTTTCTTGGCTGGAGAATTCATCTAAGTTTCAGAATATATTCTAATGAAGGGGGGATAGACAATAAAAAAGTGTATATGATTTTGTATATTAGGAAATGATAATTGCCAATGTGAAAATATAGGAAGGAAAGAGGATAGAGAGTGTGAGGAGTGGAGTGGATGCTATAATTTCAAGTAGGTAATTATGGAAGGTTTCAATGAGTAAATATAATAGCACTTGAACAAGACATTCTCTCATTTTCTGAGAAGTGTTCTAGGAAGAGAGAACCCCAAAGTACCTAGGCACTAAGGTATGAGCATTCCTGGAATGATCAAATAAGAACAAAAAGGGTTGGCCGGGCGTGGTGGCTCACGCCTGTAATTCCAGCACTTTGGGAGGCCAAGGAGGGCGGATCACGAGGTCAGGAGATCGTGACCATCCTGGCTAACACGGTGAAACCCTGTCTCTACTAAAAAAATACAAAAAATTAGCCGGGCGTTGTGGCGGGCCCCTGTAGTCCCAGCTACTCGGGAGGCTGAGGCAGGAGAATGGCGTGAACCCGGGAGGCGGAACTTGCAGTGAGCCGAGATTGTGCCACTGCACTCCAGCCTGGGTGACAGAGTGACTCCGTCTCAAAAAAAAAAAAAAAAAAAAGAACAAAAAAGATCAATGCAGCAAATTCAGGCAAGAATAGGGTGGTGGGAAATGCAGTCAGAGAGTTACAAGACAGATGGTTCCTGAGACAACCAACTTGAATTTATCCAATTGGAGAGTTTATTGTCATGCTCATCCTTCTTATGATTGTTTTCCTTGTTCTAACATCTTGCTGGGCACTTTGATGTGTATATTACCTGCAGGATCTTCTCAATCCTCACAACTACCTTTTGAGGCAGATAGTATATTATTCCCATTGCACATAGAAGCAAACCAAGGCTCAGAGAGGTTAAGTAACTTTATAAAGCCACAGAGGACAGTGGCAAAGACCCAGTGCCTTTTCTATCAGGCTATCTTGCTTCCATTTTCAAAGCAGTTTTGTGTCCCACCTTCTATCCTTTGCTCACAGCCTTGTCAATAAGAGCCTCCAGACAGCTCTTATTAGTCCTATTAATTGCTTCTTCCTAATTCCCGGGAATGGAATTGAATGGTAAAAATTGAATGGGTAGACACAATTTCTGAGACTCTTTTCTATGGAGCTATGTTTGTGTCCCCCACACAAATTCATGTGTTGAAACCCTAACCTCCAACAGGATGATATCTCATTGGGATGATATTAGGTAGGGCCTTTGGGAGGTAATTAAATCACGAGGGTGGAGCCCTTATGAATGGGATTAGCTTCCCTATAAGAAGAGAAAGAGGCTCGTGCTCTCTCCCTCTCTGCCAAGTGAGGACACAGCAAGGAAGTTGCTGTCTACGCACCGTAAAATGAACCCTCACTGGAACCAACCATGCTGGCACCCTGATCTTGGACTTCCAGCTTCCAAAGCTCCGAGAAAGAAACTTCTGTTGTTTAAGCCCCAGGCTATGGTATTTTGTTATAGGAGCCTGAACTGATGAAGGCACTCCAATCTATTTTGCACAATATTTCCTTCTTGGGTTGTGTCCGGGGACCTTGTTCATGGCACTGACCTTCCACATGTGCTTGGTGATTCTTGTGAAATCCGTTTCCATAACCCAGTTTTCCCATCAACATCACTCCCTTTGTCTCTCTCTTTTTGATCATTGCCATCTAGATATTAATTTTTGTTTTCATGTTTCTCCTCTCTCCCCTGGTAGTACACAGAGGCCGGGCTTGGCCAGTGTTCATTGCTGCATATGGAAGCTTTCTTTCTCATCTTTAAAAAAGCTACTGTGGTCGGAATTTTCGTTGCACAACCATTTCTGGCTTGTTTTCCTTCTGGGTGGAGAATTGCACTTCTCTGCCCCTTGGCCTTGAGTTGTGCCACAGGAGTGGAAGTGGCATATGTGACTTCTGGGTGGCAGCATTTAATTACTGGGGTGAGATCCTCCAGGGCTTTTTTTTTTTTTCCCCCCTGAATGAGGCAAGCTCTGAAGCATCTGTTGAGATGGAGCCTCATGAGGTGGAAGCAAACTGGAGAACTGAGCCAGCACACAAAGGAGGGTGGCTGCCTGTCCTAGAAAGCTGTCAAGGTTGGAAGAAATAGCTTGATCGTGTCACATGACCGTGATTTGGATTTCAGTGTGTGTGTATATATATGTGTGTGTGTGTTTTGTTACTGTAGCATTACCTAGCCTATACAGATTGACGCTGCCTTATTCATCAACTCTAGGTTTGAAGTCAGACAATGCCTTGCTTTTTTTGCTCAGCAGCCTGGTGTGAGGTTAGAACTGGGGGTTTGCAGGCAGATAGACTTACCTTTTATGACCTTGGGCAAGTTACTTTCTCCATTTTCTGGCTTTCTTTTCTGTAATTGGAAGTGACTGAAACCCACCTCCCAGGGTTGTTGTGAGAATTAAATGTAGTAACACACGTAAAGTAGGTGGCACACTGTAGGTTTTTAATGGGTGCTTATTTTCTTTCTTCCTTTCTTGCACCATCATTAACTCTAGGATTATGTGCCCATTTTTTTTTTCTCCTAAGGATTCCACTTTTCTCATTAACCAGTGTTTCCTCGTTGCCAGGATTTAGTGGCAAGTAACCGTTTCCTCTGTCGCTTCCTCTGTCTTCTGAAAGATGAGATCGTCAGCAGGGCAAGGCGAGGATTTATCAGAAGAGACGCCCAACAGATGTCCAGAGAGCATAAATCCCCACTGCTGCTCCGTCTTGCCTCTGTGCCAGCTTTGTAATCTGTATTAGGGAAACATGGTCTGGTTGATTGCTCTGCAATAGACTCTTACAACATTAACACTTGTTTCCCTATATTCTAGTTCTCCAAGATATTTGTTTTCATTTTCAATTTTGATTCAATTCAATTCTATGCTTGTTTTGACTTGGGCACAGGGCTGGGCATAGAGGATACAAAGGTGGATTCAGGCATAGCCCCTGCCTATAGGAAAGCCAGTCAGGTGAGGGAGACTGATACATCAGCCAAACCAATCAACTAACCCAGAGACCCAAATCCCAGACGTTGCAATAATTATAAAAATGTAAGCATGTACATGCTATGGAGAGAAGACTAAGAGGAACGTGTGAATTCCATTGAGTCTAGAAGTGGGAGACGGATGAAGACAACTTCTTTTAAAAGGTTATGTTTCATCAAGGTTTTGATGGATGAACAGGAGTTTGCTAAGTGGATTGTGGAGGAACAGCATTTGGGAAAAAGGCACAGCATTTGGGAAAAAGGCACAGCATTTTGGAAAAAGGCACAGCATTGCAAAGGCACAGTTATATGGAACCTGAGACATAGTGAGAGGAACGCATGAATTCCATTGGGTCCAGAAGTGGGAGAGGGATGAAGAAGACTTCTTTTCTTTTCTTTTCTTTCTTTCTTTTTTAAAAATTATTATTATACTTTAAGTTCTAGGGTACATGTGCACAACGTGCAGGTTTGTTACGTAGGTATACATGTGCCATGTTGGTGTGCTGCACCCGTTAACTCATCATTTACATGAGGTATATCTCCTAATGCTATCCCACCCCCCTTCCCCCACCCCACGACAGGCCCTGGTGTGTGATGTTCCCCACCCTGTGTCCAAGTGATCTCATTGTTCATTTCCCACCTATGAGTGAGAACATGCGGTGTTTGGTTTTCTGAGAAGACTTCTTTTAAAAGGTTATGTTTCATCAGGGTTTTGATGGATGAACAGGAGTTCACTAAGTGGATTGTGGAGGAACAGCATTTGGGAAAAAGGCGCAGCATTGCAGAGGCACAGTTACATGGAACCCGAGACATAGTTCTGGGCAACAGAAGCGGTTTGATGTTTAACAGAGCAGAAAATGCGAAGTGGGAAGCAGCAAGAGATAAAGAAGAAGGTTTTATCCAGGCAGGCAAGGGGGAAACGACAAATTCTATTTTTTAAAAAATAATAGAGTCGAGACCTCGCTGTGCTGCCCAGGCCAGTCTCGAACTCCTGGGCTCAAGTGATCCTCCTGCCTTGGCCTCCCAAAGTGCTAGGATTACGGGCATGAGGCACTGCTCCCAGCCAGAAAAGGACATATTCTTGAGGTTGTAGGTATTTCTTTGACCTACTTCTCTTTGAGATTTACTCTGTTTTGCTTTATACTAGCCACAAACTCCAGTTGACACGGGTATGTTTGTTGTCTTGCCTGATAATGTTGAGTGTTCAGCACTCCTAGATCTGGATGGGGTGAAGAACTCACTGGAAAGAGCATGGAGTCAGGATAAGGACACTTGGGCTTCAATCCTGACTTTCTGCTTTATTATCCCCATGTTTTTAAGCAAGTACCTGAGGGTCTCCATTACCTCCCCTACAGAATGAGGAATATCATTCCTGCCTCACTGAGCACTTATGAGGATTAATAATTAAATAAATATTTAAAGTACTCAGCCCGGAACTTGGCATCCGTTGGCTGCGCTTCGCATCTTCCAGTTGGAGAAATCAGTTATCAGTGTTTGGGGATTGCATTAAGCTCATAAAGTAATGGCTGGAAATTATTAAGATTGATTTTTAAAAATACAATCATGCTTTTATTTTCTTTTGGAAAACAGAACTTTGTTGCTTCTCACAACAAAACTTTCAGTGCCCTCCAAGGAGAAAAATAAACTTACAAAAGAAAAAAAAAGAAACTTAAAAACAATATGTCACTTCTGTGGTATCAAGCCTCAAAGGTCTTACCTCGAGATTATTTTGGTAAATCCATTTACATTTTTTTAGTCCCCCCTCCCCTCCAATGTCATGTGTAAGAACACATAGATATTTTGACATCTCCATTGTGATATTTATTTTAAGCCATCAGTAGAGTTTTAAATATCTTAGAAGTGAACTCTGGCCTCTGTGGAAGGCAAACTAATTATTTCCCAAACTGTTCCATAAAGCCAGAACCTGGCATTTATTCCTGGCAGCTTAGAAAGGAAATGTGAAGCTGCTGGCTTTTTAAGGAAGGGGATGTGCAGTCAAACAAGAGCTCAGAAACTTGGGGGCCCAAAGCCATCTTGGCTGCTATATTTTGCAAGGAAGCCCTGGTGTCCCTGGAGAGCAGCTGGGACCAGAGTTTCACACAAGCGGTTTTGCAGATGACCCCAGCGAAACAAAAGCAGTGGCGATGAGTGGAACAAAGATTTATTGTTACAGATATGTCAAGGACTGACAAAGGTCTCGTATGATTATGTCACCATACAACATCTCCACGAAGTAGAGATTCCTTAGTCCCCTTTTATTAGGTGTGGAAACTGAGTCTTGGAGAAGTTAAGTCTCTTGTCCAAGGTCACATGGCCAGGTGGTTGAGAGCTGTAGGCCTGACACCAGAAAGTCTGATCTTAACCATTCTGCTGCCTTAGTGTCTTCATGCTGTGTGTCCTTGGGCAGCTCACCTAACCTCTCTGAGCATCTCAGTTTCTCCTTCCACTAAATGGGAATGATAATACCTACTACCAACCTCACAGTTGTGCTGATCAGAAATGCTTCCAGAGGTGGAAGCACTTAGAAAAAATAAGTGAAAGCAGAACATCGTAATTAACTTGGCTTTGAGTAATGATATCTTCTATTTCTTACTGTGACAATATCCCTAGCTCTATACAGTCCCTTACCTGGCTGTCAGTTTTCTGTTGTAGATGATACCACCTTGGGCCACATACACATTCCTTCCTCTCTTTTGTCTTTAGCCATTTCCCCATCTCAGGCTTTTGTTTTCTCCCCCGTCATCTCACTTACAGGGTTCCCTAACTTCTGAAGCTCTCACTGATTTTTTTTCCGGAGAGTTTTATGGCGGACAGGAGCACCAGGGTCCGTGGAATTCATAGAAGAAAGTCCACCAACTAGCCTGTGGGTTTAGAGGGGCTTTCTGGATGATCTAACCCTTGCGAGATGAAGACGATGTAGGTTGAAGCAGAGAGGAGAGAGGAAAGGGCATTGCAGACTTGTGCAAAGGCATGGCACGTTTTGGGATCCACAAGTATTTGTGTAAGATAGGGTGAATGTGGGTGGAGTGTTGGTATGGTTCGTTAAATATTGAATGAATGCTTTTCCCTTTGTTTCCTTAGCTAACTTAGTCTCAGGAGAACAAAGACTGTACCTTAATTTCATACCCCTCACAGTGCCCAATCTAGGGATAGACACAGAGCCAGCCCCAGGAAGTACTCAGATTATTGATTTATTAACACTCTCATTCTGATGGGTTGGACTTTATTGGGTGAAATAGGCAACACAACAATGCAGAAAGGCTATAGAACTTGGAGTCAGACAGATCTTATGCAAGCCACTTAGTCTCTCTGAGCCTCAGTTTCTTCATGAGATGGGGCTAATACATACATACCTCATAGAATTGTTGTGAAAGTGAAATGAGACATGATATATGTGAAAGGATGAATCAAGCAGACTCAACACATGCTAGTTCTTGTTTTTGCTGACTGCCTGCTGTCGTCTCAGTATTTGTCCCCCTAAAGCTCATGTTGAAGTTTGATCCCAATGTTGGAGCTGGCAGACTCATGGGAGGGGTTGGGGTCATGGAGGCAGATCCCTCATGAATGGCTTGGTGCCATCCTCATGTTTATAAGTGAGTTACTGCTGTATTAGTTCCTGTGAGAGCTGATTGTTAAAAAGGCTTGATACCTCCCCCTCTTTCTCTTGCTTCCCCTCTCGCCATGTGATCTCTGCATATGCGAGCTCCTCTTCACCTTCCACCGTGAGTGGAAGCAGCCTGAGGCCCTCACCAGATGCAGATACTGGCACCGTGCTTCATGGACAGCCTGCAGAACCAGTAGCTAAATAAACCTTTGTTTGTTTATAAATTACCCAACCTCAGGTATTTGTTTATAGCAACGCAAGATGGACTAAGACACCGCCCTCTGATCATGAGGTCAGGAGATTGAGACCATCCTGGCTAACATGGTGAAACCCTGTCTCTACTAAAAAATACAACAAAAATTAGCCGGGCGTGGTGGTGTGCGCCTGTAGTCCCAGCTACTCGGGAGGCTGAGGCAGGAGAATGGCGTGAACCTAGGAGGCGGAGCTTGCAGTGAGCCGAGTTTGTGCCACTGCACTCCAGCCTGAGGGACAGAGCGAGACTCCGTCTCAAAAAAAAAAAAAAAAAAAGACCGTCATCTGTGTTAATATGTTAATCCTAACTGCTTCTTGGAGGCTCCAACTTTGTTGATGGCAGCCAGGAATAGGTGAATAGGTGAGTTATTTAAGTAGACAGTTGCCCACATTGGCTTCAGCTCAAGCTAACTCACCACAGCTACCACACCAGAAGTTGCTCTACGCTCTGCTGTCCTGGAGATGGAAGTTTGCTCCCATAACAAATAAAATAGAGGAGGGCATTTGAGTGCAGGAAACATTTTGTTTATTTACACTCACCTCTACCAAAGGCAGGAGGAGGCTTGTAGGACATGGGAAATGTCCAGGCTCAATGCAATCCCTTTCATCTGTAGTCACTGACCTTCCTCTGATATGTCACTCTTCACCTGTTACAGTGTATACCCCACAACTGCAGGGCTCTTTGCTTGTATTCGAAGCCTAGAACAGTACCAGACAAAGAGTAAGGGCTCTATAATTTCTGGAAAGAATAAATGCACTAATCCCACCAAGCCTCCGTCCTTTATTTGCCTTCTAGATGGAATTGGCTAGGTCATGTGTCATCCTATCATATCACTACTTTCTCCCTTTGCATTTGCTTGTTTTTGTGATAAAATTATCAGTGTGGAAGGTGGAATGTAGCTTAGGCAACAAGAGCGGAGTTCCTACAGGGAGGTCTTATGTACTGTCTGCTTTGGTCAAACTTGAAGTGGGTTCTTGGCTCATCTTGGTCTTGAGGGCTCAAGACCGTTCATGCTGGTTGATGTTTAGTCAGCTTGTTCCCAATGTGCCTTTGATTCCCTGACTTGGCACACTTTGAAGCTACTCTCCCAAATAAATAGATTTCTCTCCCTCTAATAAAGGATCAATATAGCTATACTGTTAATATTATTGATAGTCCCTTCCTCCTTTCCATGCCAAAAAACTGGGCCGAACTGAAACTGGCCCAATTGTCCCATAGAACTGATGTTTATGGTTTCTTTTAAATACACATAGAAATTGGCCATCCCAGGCTTGAAACTTGCAAAAGTTACATTTGTCTTATCTGAGTTCCTTTCTCAGGCCTCCAACCATCAGGCTTCCCAGATAGAATCAAGGAACTGAAACTCACCAGATCTCTGAATCTGGACAGTGAAAGCACCCGACCCTTCACCCATCATGACTGCCTAAGCAACCACCTGCTTCTTGTTGACAAACTCCTCTTCCTTTCCTCTCCCTAATTCCTGTTTTCTCATGAATGGTTACATTTCTTCCCTGCTATAAAAATACCGAATTTTAGTCAGCTAGAGGAATGGATTTGAGGCTGATCTCCCATCTTCTTGGCTGCAGGATCCAATTGAAGCCTTCTTCCCTGGCAATACTCATTGTCTCAGTGGTTGGCTTTCTGTGCAGCAAGCATTAGAACCTAGACTGAACCTCTGGTGTTTCAGTAACAAGATCACCAGGTGTTACGAAGCACCTGTATGCATTGGGAAGTCCTTGCTCATTTCCTTCCCTCTTAGGCATCATGGATGTCTTCAGATACATAAGTGCAATCTACGAAACAGATCCACATATCTAACTGTGCCTGCGTCTTGAAAGTTCACCCAGCTGATGTTTCAAAAGGCATTTGAAAAGATGGTAGCTAGACTCCTCTTGAAGCTTCATTTCCATTTTGATTTTCTTATTCAACAAAATGTGATATTTTCTTGAAAGGGAGACTCCAATTGAGGGGCCAAGAGGTGGGTCAGCTTCACCAAGATAAGAGTAATTACTGGCCAAAAAAAGAAAAAAAAAGAAAAAGAAAAGAATTTCAGATAGAATAAGTGGATACAGCCTGTCTGCTTGAGCTTTGCTGCTAATTACCAGACTGCTATCCCTCATTCAGAGGGAAGAACTCTATTCCAGCTGAGTTTCAATTTAAAATATGAGGTTGGTGATCAAACACAAGCTTCACCCAAAACAATGACATTGGAAGAGATGGCTCCGATGAGTGAAGGTAGCTGTGATGGAGCTTAATAAAATGAGGGTTTCAAGGATGTGGTATTTCTGTTTTCATTTCACAATAATAAAGTCATGAATGAGAGAAAAATATGCTGGTTACATTACTTTAAAATACCTTGGCAAAAATATAATTTCTTATTGATTAGTTTCCTGTCGAAGGGAAGGCCTGTAGATAAAAGAAAATTGACTGCTGAGAATTCTAAAATAAAGTAAATGAGGGAAGATGTTTAAATTTTTAAGAGGAAGAAAAAGTATAATCAATGTACCCAAATATGTCACTTGTACAAGTACTGCTGGGACTGAGAGCTAAGCTGTTCTTGATCTGATTGACTTATTTTCATTGACACCAATATTTAAGAAATGTAAAATCAACAGACTGGCTTTGGAAAGCAAAGCCCATAGAAAGATGTTCCCGGTACCATGGAAAGTAAAAGCATGTAGGAGTGAGAATTATTCCTGGAAATTGGGTAGGGAATTATTTGATAGGTTACTGTATGCTCGTGACTTTTGGTTGCAAGCAATAGAAACCTGAAAACTGGTTTAAACCAGTGGTTCTCAATAGGAGGTGATTTTGCCCCTTGGGACAGTTGGCAATGATTGCAGCTGTTTTTGGTGGCCATGACTCGGGGGAGAGAATGGCTCTAGAAGCCAGGAACATTGCTAAACATCCTGCAATGTACAAGCCAGCCCCCATCCAGCCAAACACTATCAATAGTGTTGAGGTTCAGGAACTCAAGCTTAAACAGAAAAAGTAGAATTTATTGACTCACAACTGAAAAGTCCAGGATGAATCTATTTGGATCCAGATGTTCAAACTGACATCAGAAGTGGCTTTTTCTCTCAGGCCTGCTACTTTCCTTGTAAGATTTATTTTTGGGGAGTTTTTTTCCCCTTGTAGTCCCAAGACAGGCTTCAGCAGCTCAGCTCAAGGCTGCTGCCAGGTTAGGGGTTCTAGTGACAGAAGAGCTTATCTTTCTCCTTGCTTCTCCCTAGGAATTCTGAGATATACTCTTATCTTTTTTTTTTTTCACCTTTTAAGTTCAGGGGTACACGTGCAGGATGTGTAGGTTTGTTACATAGGTAAACATGTGCCATGGTTGTTTGCTGCACAGGTCATCCCATCACCTAAGTATTAAGCCCAACATCCCTTAGCTATTCTTCTTGATGCTCTCTGTCCCCCACCACTCTGACTGACAGGCCCCAGTGTGCATTGTTCCCCCCAGGTATCCTTATGTTCTCATTTTTCAGCTCTTGCTTGTAAGTGAGAAAATGCAGTGTTTGATATTCTGTTCTTACATTAGTTTGCTGAGGATAGTGACTTTCAACTCCATTCATGTCCCTGCAAAGAACACGATCTCATCCATTTTTACGGCTGCATAGTACTCCATGGTGTATATGTACCACATTTTCTTTATCCAGTCTATCATTGATGGGCATTTAGATGGATTCCATGTCTTTGCTATTGTGAATAGTGCTGCAGTGAACATACAAGTGCCTGTATCTTTATAATAGAATGATTTATATTCCTTTGGGATATATACCCAGTAATGGGATTGCTGGGTCTAATGGCATTTCTGCCTCTAGGTCTTTGAGGAATCACTACACTGTCTTCCACAATAGTTGAACTAATTTACACTCCCAGATTGACTCTCATTTAACTAAACTGTCACATGATCATCCCTGAACCACTCCTTGTGAGGATGGAGTATTCTGATTGACTAGGCTTGGGACACACATCCATCCTTGACTCTGGGGACAGAGGTGTTGAATTGATACCAGTTACACCAGTGTGCTGGTGGGCTGAGAGGGCAGGAAGGTGCTTTTCCAAAAGGAAAAATGAAGTGCTATATTCAGAATTAGAGAGTAGATGCTGAGCAGCCAACAATCAGATGCTCACTACATTTGTTTTCTGCAAAAATTCTGAGGAGTGATGGTGTGGGGGCCACTAGGACCCTCTACTCCATCTCTCTCTCTTCCCCTGTCATCCAAGAAACCTTCAAAAATACACCTATTATAGTCTCTCTCTCTCCTAACACTCATGTTGTTACATTGTCATAAACGTATTTATCTACCTATCCACCTGTTCCCTTAGGCTTTTCAAGACCTAAACACAGGGATGATGTCTAATTCATCTTTGTGTTTCCAACACCTTGCATAGAGTAGAGCACCTAGTAGGTTAAAGTGAAACTCTTCTTTTTCAGTAGAATGTCAATTTGATCCTTTTAGACTATCCATCATGCATTAATCAAATGTTTATTGTGCAGCTACTATGTGTCCCCCACTCAAACCCTGGGGAATAAGCAAGAAACAGGATGCAAGTGTGGAATGTCACATATGGTGGGGTGGCAGCCATCTTACGAGTGATCCAAAGTGAGTTACACAATGCAAAGGGAAGTCCTGAGAGCTATGGAAACCACAGCAAGGGTCCACTTTGGAGTGGGAGTCTTTAGAAGTGATGCTCAAAGGGGGAAGCCTGGAAGATAAGTGAGATTTAGTTTTGCAAAAGGAGCGGGTGGAAGAGCTTTCTATGCAAAGGGAATAGCCTGTGTGAAGGCCTTGAGATGGTGGTGGGGTCCTCAGTTCCGGTATTATGTCCTGTTAGCAAGATAGGGTTACATTTTAGGTCTGATTTAAGGAAGGGTGGCCTCAGCTCTCCACTTCGATGGGCCTCTGAGACAGTGATAATTCAATTGCAAGGAATAGAAACCCATTCAAAGAGATTAAAGTGGATATGAAATTTTACTGTCTGGACACACAAGGCTCTCTCGAAATCCGACGTATGCAGCTGGACCTCATGGGACTTGGAATGTTTTTAATCAGCCGCTTTCTCCATTTCACTCTCTGGAGCTTACCTCTGCACATCTGCTCCATTCTCTTCTCTGCAGACTGGCGCCTGCCGTTGGAATCTCAGGTTTTGCTGTTTCCCAGTTTCTACTTGCCCAGGGCCCTGGGACTTCTTCTTCATGACCTTACAGCTCCAGCTTCTAATGCACTCTGATCAATTGCGCCTCTATCTGAATGTAAGAGTTTCCCAGGTGTAGGAATATGATAGGTCCGGGTAGTAGGAGGTGTACACTCTGGTCCAATCAGATGTGGCCAGGTGAAGGTGTCAGGTGGGTGCCTCTGCTGTGTGTGGGCTAGAGAGCATCTCAGAGAAGTCATGCAAGTAGGGAAGCACCTCTCTGGTTCTTGGTGGAGCTCTCTGGAGTGGTATGGCTAAACACTGAAGAAGATGATGAGGATGTCGCTGCTGTGCTCAAAAGGGCCCAGCCTTCTTGTCATAATCGTATACTTGTTATCCTATTTAACACTCATGATCATCCAGTGAAGGGTTAACACTATTCTACAGAGGAGACAACTGAGATACAGAAAGGTGGACAAACATTGCTTCAAAAGTTATTTTTATGAAATGTTAATTGTCTCACATATCTGGATTCCAACCTGAGGGAAAATGTCACCCCAGATAATAGCCTGGAGTTCCATAGCCAAAGTAATTATCACTTCTCTCTCCTTCTCACTTAACATACTCCAGCCACACAGGTATTCTTCTGGTTTCCTAAATACACAGCCTTTGCATGTGCTGTTTTCTCTGCCAGAAATTCTCTTCCCTCCCACTCTTTACTAGGTTAACTTTTCCTTATCCTTTAGGTTTTAGTGTAGACATTACTTCCTCAGGGAGATTTTTCCTGACTCCCTGAGTAGAATCAGTTTCACCCTCTTTATTCTGGCTTATGGCACTCTGATCTCTTCTCTTAATGTTTTATCAGAATTTTAATCTTACAAGTTTTGCACAATTACCCTGCCTAGACTGTTAACTCCTTGAAGGAGAGGAATCACATCTGCCAGGCAACTAGTAGGTGCCCAGTAAATAATGATTAGATTGGCCAGGTGCAGTGGCTCACACCTGTAATTTCAGGAGGCTGAGGTGCATGGATTGTTTGAGGTCAGGAGTTCGAGACCAGCCTGGGCAAATGGACAAACCCTGTCTCTACCAAAAATACAAAAAGTTAACCAAATGTGGTGTTGCATGCCTGTGGCCCCAGCTACTCAGGAGGCTGAGGCAGGAGGATTATTGGGGCCAGGGAGGTGGAGGCTGCAGTGAGCTGATATCACACTACTGCACTCCAGTTCCGGGCAACAGAACGAGACCCCATCTCAGAAAAAGAAAAATAGTGGTTAGATAAATAATGTTAATGTAATTATCCAGGGAGAGGATCTTTCGCCAATTTTGTTTGGATAGAGTAAAAGCTTAAACTACTGCTTAAAATGATTCATTCTTTCTGTGGAGGTAGGGGAATGCCTTAAATAGAGATAACTGATGTTTGATAAGGTTGCTAAATGAAAGATGCCCAAAAAACCCTCACATTTAAGTTAGGAAGGTCATTTGGCTGCTTCCAGGTTTTTTCTTCTGTTCTTTTAGGATGATTCAGAGGGCCAAGCTGCAGCAAAATTTTGGGAAAGTGAAGGAAAACTAGTGCTTATTGAGAAGCTACTAATGGTCAGGCAGCATATTAGGTGCTTTGTAAACACCATCTCATTTGATTCTCTTGACAGCCCTGAATCATGTGGGTGGTGCCCTTTGTGCATGGGCTCCTTCAGTTTCCATTCCAGCCTCTGTCAACTGTGTCATTCTATACTGCAGAGGCTGGGTTGCTAAAAGGTCAATATACTGGACTCCCTTGCAGCTAGGATTCTGACTATGACTCAGGTTCTGCAAATCAGATACTCTTTGCGTCTTGAATTTATAACTGAGTTAAGAGGGGAAAATGGCATAATGCCATTCACTTTACTCCTGTGGATCTCTGCAGAGTCTGGGTAGTTCTGCAGCCATTAGCTTCCTGATGTGGTGACTTCTCATAGTGCAGGTAGCGGTTTTCACCATCATAGCAGAGGCAGAGTGATTTGGGGGACCAGGGAATTGTTCTTGGAAGCTCCAACTCTTTGGGTCCTTCCAATGGTTTCCTAAGTCAGCTTACATCTGGTAATCACTTCCCTTCTGCGTAAGGTAGCTGGAGTGGTTTCCATTGTCTGCAACTGAACACTCATTTAAAAAGTAGGCTTTCAGGTGTATTTTCCCCTCACTTTGAGAAACTGAGGTGAGAGGATCAGAGAGTTCAAATCAACTTGACACAGGCTTCACAGCAGGGAAGTGATGGAGAATTTGAAATCAGAACGGACTTTTTCCATTTGTCTATCTTCAGCACTGCCACCAACTTCTCTTTTCTGTGGCCCCTTTCTCTCTTTCTTTCCTCCAAGATCCTTCCTCCATGACATATGTTGTTTCAAACAGTTAGGATCTGACAGTCAAATTCAATCCAAGGGCTCAGGGGCT
This sequence comes from Pan paniscus, assembly GCF_029289425.2. NCBI lineage: Eukaryota > Metazoa > Chordata > Mammalia > Primates > Hominidae > Pan > Pan paniscus. Next base: position 35,609,812 of record NC_073267.2, on the reverse strand, counting down.
TGGTGTAACCCTACCTGGGCATACGTCTTTAAGAGGACTGTGGTGAAGGGAAGATGGTGAGCTGTAAGGCATGAGTTCCAGGTACCGTGACATCTGCTTGAAGAGGAGGTTAAGAGGTTCATGGAGAAAGCTGGGATGGGATAGAGTGGAAGGAAGGTCAGGAAAAATGACTTGGGTTCTCAATTTGTAATTGTCCTGGCCTGATTTCTTGTGCTAATCTTGCCAATTTGCTAAGAGAGGCTTGCTCCAGGTGGTAAGCCTCCTAAAGCTTTGGATCCAGGTTTTTAAGCTGGTTGGAGCTCATTCCTCTTCTGACCCATCCCCAAGAGCTCTCCTGTCAGATTGTAGACATGCCAGCTAATTCCTTTCTATAGATTCGCCTGGCTTTATTAGGAGTAATGGTATCGAGGGTATTTTTCTTTATAGACGTTATAATTAGTAATTGTTTTGAAGGGCAATTGCTGTTAAACTACATATTTTTTCTTTTCCTGGAGGACAGGACAATTTCCAAGACTGATTATTTCACAATTGAAATTCCATGTCTCCCAGAGGTAAATTTTTATAGCAGTTGGTGGAAGTCAAATCCTCTCTTTTTATTTTTTTCCCCATTGCACATTCATATGCAGACACACAAAAAAAACATTTCTGGGAAAGGAAGCGGAAAGATGAAGCCTCCACTGAGTGTTCAACAGCTTTTATAGACAGTTCCCTGGCTCTCTGGCTAATGCGATAGATGATAAATGCTCCCGAGATGCCATTTCAGTCAATTAATTAGTTAATGTTTAAAGATGGAAAGTGTCATGTAGATAAAGAACATTATGACTCTCTTAATAAAAATGACTTAAACCAAGAAAAAATAGGGATGAGGAGATAGTATACGTTTTGCCTTTGAACTATAATTTCTCTCTTTGATTCTTGTAGCCACCCACGGGGTTGTAAGCACCTCCATATCGTTGGGTCACCTCCATAAAGCTTTTTCTTCTGGTTGGAAATTTTCAGCACAGTAAATGTGGTGAGCTAATAGATTATTTTCTTTTAAATAGAATGGGGGTAGTGTCTTAGTCCATTTGGACTGCTGTAACAAAATACCATAAACTTGGTAGCTTATAAACAACAGGAATTTATTTCTCACTGTTTTGAGGTCTGGGAAGTTCAAGATCAAGGTGTCTACAGATTCAGTGTCTGCTGAGGACCTGCTTCCTGGTTCTTACATGGCTGACTTTTCACTATAATCTGACCTGATAGGAGGGACAAAGATCTCTCTGGGATCTCTTATAAAGTCACTAATCCCATTCATGAGGGCTCCTGTCTTATGACCCAGTCACCTCCTAAAGGCCTCACCTCCTAATACCATCACCTTGGGGATTAGGATTTTAACAGATGAATTTTGGGGAGGGACACCAACTGAACTCAAACCATAGCAGGTAGGCATGTCCAGAGCTAGCTTGTTGTTTGGGGCTTTGAAACTGTGTTGAGCAATTCCCTACATCAGCCATGCTCAGAGATGACTGGAAGATGGGGAGTGGATATAGTAGGTATAGACTTTTTTAGGGGGATTCCCCAAGGATCAAGATCCAAAAAGTAAAACCCAGTTCTTTATGGTGAGGCTTTTGAGCTTTGAACTGAAGACAAGAATTACAGCAACGAATGAGATGCCTAACGGAAATGAAGATGGGAGTACTCCCAAAGGTATCAGTAAAAGAAGAGGGTCCCAGAAAAATGGCCACCAGCACAGTTGCAGGGCCCAGTTCTCACAATGTTGTAACACTGGCTTCCATGCTGGCGGGAGGTCACCTTGGTGAGGTTTGGGGTGAGGACAGACATCCCTCACCAAATATAGGGCTTATCAAATTCATGCATTCCAACCATCCTAATAGACAGATGCGTGCCTCACCCATTCTATTGCTGGGATCTTCTCTGCCCATTGAGAGGATCCCAAAGAAACAGCTGCATCAGAAATAGTGGCTTCCTAAAATTCAATTCTATTCTGATATTTGACAAACTGGCAATGTTTGATGCAGAAGATATATCCCTGCTCTGTCACACTCACAACTGTGGGCTGATAAAAGACTTTTTTCCTTGTCACAGCTGCCCAAACATTTTTCATGAACAGAAGTTAGAAAACAATTGATTAAGGTATAATCTCCTGTCTTCCCACACAGTGTCTAGGAATGATGGAGAATGCACGCACTGGAGTTAGACAGTTCCGTGGTTGTAAGATTTGCTCTAGCACCTTCTAGCTGTTCAAACTTGTGAGATTTCCTAATCTGCTTGGAACCTCAACTTCCTTATCTGCTAACAGGGATAATAACAATATTTATCTTGGCAGGATTCAGAGAGAAACTTATTTATTCATCCACTCCAGAAATGTTTTTAGATTCTATTACATGGCAGGCATGTGCTAGCATGTTGGTTTCACAACAGTGAGTAAGTCAGGAACACCCTTTGCTTTCATGAAGCTTATATATTCATGGGGAGGCAGGCAATAACTAAGTTAATTTAAAATGGTGATGTGTTATGGAAAAAATACAATAAAGGAACAAGATAAAGAATGACTTAGCATGGGAGGTGGACAGCTTAGTTCGGGATTACCTTTCGGAGGTGGCCTTGAATTAAGGAATAAGGAATGACAAGGAGTGAGCCACGCACATATCTGGGGAAAAGCATTCTCAGCAGAGAGACCAGCAAGTACAAAGGCCCTGGGGTAGGAAGAGCTTGGCATGCTCTAGAAAATAAAAAGGGCCAGTGTGGGTATAGCATATTAAGTGATGTGGGGGCATGGTCAGAGGTGTAGTCAAAAAGGCAGGCAGGGACCAGATCGTGCAGGGCCTCAGGCTATGATTAGGAGTAAAAAATGCATTCTCAATTCAGTGCCTGGCATAGTCAGTGCTCAATAATCGAATGTTTCCTTTCTTTGCAATTCCTTTCCCTTAAAACAGAGTTGAAACTTGGCTAAGTTATTGAGTGACCATTCTGGTGGCTCCTTCCTCCCCTGGAACTGAAAGGATCTGTTAGTTGCATAACAAGAAAGGTTTTTCTTTTTGCACAATGCCATAGACCTTGAAAAGGTTCCAAGTAGGAGTTTCATGTCTCAGAGGGAGGAGGAAGATGATGAGATGCTTAGGAGACTATGAGAACCCATTGAGTAGATAGAATAGGAAACTTCAGTTTAATAAGCTTGAACTTAGATGCCTGTGACAGTCTCTGTCATATAAATAAGAATATGCTACAATTTATATGAACTGGACTTTAGGAATCTGGAACACTTGAAAAATGAGAACACACATTTTTTATACTTTGCTTCTGGGAGAAGGGCAAAGACAGGAATATAAGTGATAGCAAATAGTGTTTTAAATAAAAATTCCACATGCCAAAGATCTCTGCTGATTCAGTCTAATTTCTAACACTATCTTTAGTCCCAGAATACACAATTCTTAGGCCTGCAAGAATGCTCATCTTTCCAAGAGAGACTCAATTTCTTTGGGGGAATTTATTGACAGTGGGTAGCAATGTGGGCTAACCTATTGATTCTTTTTTTCTGTTAATAAGGGAGGAAATAAATGGGATTTTCAGTTTCATCCCTCTGCTAACTGGGGGGAAAAAGCCCTCTGCCCATGTGCACTGAGTCCTGGTTAATCAAGTTTTTGCTGTGGTTGGCAGACAAAAGCTGAGCAGATTTTTTTCCAAGTGTGGTGCAAAGTAGGGCTGGATTTTGCTGTAATTTTGTCATTAGACCCAAAAGAAGAAATGACATTAATCAGAGATAATTTTCCTAGGCTTCCCAGAGGGGTATGAAAGGCAGAGTGAACTCCCCATTGCTCTGAAGTGGCAGAGAGTGACCGTCCAACAGATGAATTGAACAGATGGGAGGAAGTGTCAATGTACAATTGATAAGCACCCTGGTGATGGAAAGGAAGAAACTGCTTAGAAAATGATGTGGGGGATGCATGGAGTAGAGATTTTGCTGAATATTGAAGGCCTCCCTTACCCTTGATTTGGCATCTGGAGAATAATGGTATATAGGGAGGCACTTGGCCAAAATCTCATGTGGAAAACAATTAACAAATCAATTACTTTAATAGACATTTATTAAGCATCTCCTATATGATACTATGCTTAGATGATGAATAAAGAAATATATCAGACCTTTTCTCTCTGAAAGCTCTGCCTTCAAGGTGATCAGTAGGGGAGAAAAAGATGGGGAGGCAGGGTATATTAATTATTAAATTCAGGATGATGAAGACCATGACAGAGGTGACAAAAACGCCCTGGTCTGGGAGCTCAGGAATGGCTTTCAGGAGGAGATATCTAGGATGGAATATTTTCTAATTATAGAAATATTACACATTGTCTTATGTTGGGATCTGGTATTAGTTATCTATTGCTACATACCAGGTGACCCCATGACTTAAGCAGCTTGACTGACCCACATTTATTATCTTATAGTTGTGGGCCAGGAATCTGGATGTGAGTTAGCTAGGTCCTCTGCTTCATGGTTTTGCACAAGGCTGTAATCAAATGTTGGTGCAAGGTTGTGGTCTCACGTGAAGGTCTGACTGGGGAAGTATCCATTTCCAAGCTCACTCAGTAGTTATTGACAGCATTGAGCTCTTTGTTGGCTGTTGACTAGAGATGACCTTCATTTCTTTGCCATGTGGGTCTCTTCAATGTGGCAGCTTGCATTATCAAAGCGCACAAGGAGAGAAGACAATCTAGAGAGTCTGGTGGCAAGATGGAAGTCAATCTCTTCTATCCCAATCATGGAAGTGACACTCATCACTTTTGGATTTAGAAACATGGCACACTCATGGTGAGGGGATTGTATAAGGGCATTAACAGAAGGTGCTGGAGATCATTGGAGAACATGTCAAAAGCTGTCTATCAAAGGTCCTAGAAGCAGATCCTGAAATGAGGGCTCATTTAAAACCAGTTTAATAGGAAGTGTTTCCAGGAAAAACCCAAGCAGGTGTGTGATAGCAAACAAAGTCTAGCAGAAGATAACTGTGGCTCAATCTGCAGGGGAGATCTGGAGGCAGCATATTTTGAAGTAATTCCCGTTAAGAAGCAAGGGAGGTGAAGTATTTAAACTCCTCCACCTGTCAATCATTGGCTAAGGGCTGCTCTTGGGCAACATAAATTCCCAGGTGCTTCTAGCTCTCTGTGCATTCAGAGAAAGTGGATTCCAATATTCTGAGGCTGTTGGGAGTGAAAGCACATGGGAAACTGGTGTGCACAAAATCATCAAGGGAGCTGAGGGGATGTGGGAGGGCACTGACAGCATCTGCTGCTCAGGTTCATTGTAAAGCATTGTGACAATATGGAAGAGTAAAAAGAAATAGGTAATTCTGCAGGAATGACTGCAACTAGAAGCTAGTCTTAAAGGTTGGGCTGGAATAAATCCAGGAAAGGAGACGGAGAGGAGTAACCTAGAGAGAGGAAACATCGGGGAGGGATATTTGAAGGGGTGCGAGCATAGCACCTTTTAGTAAATCTAAGTAATTAAAAAATAGAGTCTAAGTAAAGCATAGAGATCTGAGCCACAGATGGGCATTTTTCACAAAGTGTTTAAGCATTTTTAAGCTAACATTGAAAAATGGCAGGTTCTACAAAAAAAATCTTAATTTCCTGATTCTTTTGAAAACTCAGAAGAGCTTGCAATGCTGAGTCTGCATTTCTGCTGGGCAAAGGGGCTGGACCTGTGAAGTTGCTCAGTTGTTGAGTTGGGGCATGCCCTTGTGGTTTTGTCCTGGCCCAGCACACTCCACTGAGTCCCTATATGCCCTTGAGATTGAAACCTCTGGTCTGAGTGTGTCTGGCGTTGTGTAAGGTACAGCTGGCAAGAGCTATATTATTAAAAGCCTCAAACATCAAGCTGAGGACTAGGAATGTGTTGTAGGGAAATGGGGAGCCATTGAAGGTTTTAAGTATCTGTATGACATCCGGAGATTTGCTCTCTAGGAAACCCATGTCATTTGGCCCCATTGATGCCCCAAATCAGATCTGGGGATGGGCGATTGTTTAAATCAAACTTTAAAAATGATTCTCAGCCAGACACAGTGGCTCACACCTGTAATCCCAGCACTTCGGGAATCTGGGGCAGGAGAATGGCCTGAGCCCAGGAGTTTGAGGCCAGTGTGGGCAACATGATGAGAGACCCCCATCTCTACAAAAAACAAAAAAAATCCTCGGATGTTTAGAATTAGGTTAGTTATAATCCTTGCTCATGACATACTGTCATTATTTCTCTGAGAATGGATCTTTTAGTTTAATTGATTAAAAATGTAATAATCTAATAAATACCCCTGATCTCATCATTCAACCAAGAGCAATCACATTGACAATAACACATCTTTTCCTATTTCACTGTGTAGTGGGTTTCTGCTGTCTTTGCTTACTTATCAACCATTCTCCATTGTAGTAACCTAGTGAAAATTAGATGAGCTTAGACATCATCTAGGACAGCCATTTTTAAAAGAATCTCCCTTTTAAAGAATTTCTCTAACCAGCGATGGGAAATTCACAGCTCCAGCAAGCAGCCAGTTTTATGATAGCTGTTAGAAAGCTGGGCCTGCCTGTAATGCCTGCCCACTGTTTCCAGCTGGGCTGTCTTTTAATTTCTTTCCATTTACCTGGAACCTGGTAAACATAATCTTCATTCAACCTGTATCAAGCACCTGCCTTGTATAAGGCGCTGCAGGGAATACAAAGGTGGTTAAGACAAGGTTTTTTCTGCCCCTGTGGAGTTCATAGTTTAGCAGAGGAGATAAGACAAATACACAAATAATTATAATACAATGTCAAGAGTGCTGTGTACTATAAGAGAGAAACAAGCAAAGTGTTATTGAAATTCAGAGAGAGAGAGAAAGAGACAGAGATTAATTCCAGGTAGGGGAAGTTGGAAAAGCTGCATGCAAGAAGTAGCACTGGGGCTGTGCCTTGATGGGAGGTGAAGGTGATGGTTTTACAGACTGGGGAGAGGGAACCAGAGAGTGCTATCCATACAGAGGAAAAAACATGGACAAAGATGTGGAGGTGGGAGAGTGCAGGGCTGATGACCCCCAGGGACTGTGGACATAGATCCTCATTGGCCAGGAGTCTCACTGTAGAAGTCAAAGTCTAAAGCAGATGCAAGGGTACTGGGGCCACAGCCTCTCACAGTATGAATTGTTTACCTGCCAGTATTCAACATTACTAATTCTTCCTCATCCTCCTCCTCCAGGAAGCCTTTGATACTTCCCCAGGTTGGCTTAGGCGCCTCCCTGTATACTCCTTAATTTCCCTGGGCTTATGTTTGTCATAGGCTTTAGCTCTGTCCTGTCCTGGTCATGGCTCTAATGTGATTGTGTCTTGGCCTCCTCCCTAAGACCATGAGCAATTGAGGGCTGGGATAATGACTTCTATACCACCGCCTCCCCAGTGCTTAGCACGGTGCCCGGCGTAAGGTAGGTCTTCATTATACAGTTACTAAGTGAATGAATGCTATTTTGGTCCTATTGCTGCCTACCTCTGTCCCTCATTATCCTGCCCATTAGACTTGGAATATGTATTTAGCTCTCTCTACTTTTTTCTCAGCTATCATTCAAGGTCTTGACTTTGCCTTTTTATAGTATATATTTTCATTTTATGCATTACCTATGGAATCAGATTCAAACTCTCATTCTGGTCCAACCTGCAAAGTCACAATCTGGATAAAGCCCATTTCTTCAGCCGACCTGGTCTGCTTTGAGCCCCAATATACCCCTCCTTAGGCATTTTTCAATTCAACAATTATTTATGGAGTGCCTACCCCATGCTGGGAACACACAATGAGGGCAGTGTTAGGATGTCCCTGGGTTAACTCACATTTGGCTGTATCTCTGAATCTCACTAGAAAAACTCAGAGGCTGGAGAAAATGGCAAGTTCCCACGGAGGAGAGAGGTCTAATATATCAGCCAGATTAATTCTTCCAGTGCCACTATTAGATGAGTGCTTGGGTCCATCAAGCAAGTCCTGATGGCAGCTACCTCTTCCGATACTCATCGGGGAATCTATCTGGGCTCTTTCAGGGGGAACAGGAGATTGTAATTCTGAAGTGGAACAGAAAGAAATGTAATTGGATCAATGGGCTGTTAATGATGCTATTGAAGAGTGCTCTGCCAGAGCTGTGTTGTGAATGGGGCTGGCCACAGAGAACCCGGCCACGGCCACGTGCGAGCTCGACTTCGACACAAAGCCTTCTGCACACTGTGAAGGTTTTTTTTTTTTGTATGTGTGATCTCATATAATTCTTTATAATTTTCCCTGGCCAGAAAGACTGTTTTAGTGGGGTCAGGTAAGGGCTGCTAGGCATTTGGCTATGTGTCTGGGGATGGGAAGAAAGATTCACATAGATATTTGTGCTGTATAGGGTGGTTGCAGGCATCAGATGACCTCCTGTTTGTGGCTGAGTTATTTCTGATGGGCAGAAATGGGAAGCAAAGTGAGTGCTCCTCCATGGGGGAATGGCTGACTAAGCAATGGTGCTTCCACCTATGGACTGGTACATGCCCAATAAGGACAGTGAAGGTGAGTGATATCAGGTGTATTGGGGGCTTTCTTTTCTTTTTCTTTTTTCTTTTAGTTTAATGGGGTACACCTGCAGGTTTTTTACATGGGTATCTTGCATGATGCTGAGGTTTGGGCTTCTGATGATCTCGTTGCCCAAGTAGCAAACTTGGTACTCAATAGGTAATATTTCAGCCCTTGCCCCCTCCTTCACTTCCCCCTTTTGGAATCCTCAGTGTCTCTTGTTCCCGTCTTTCTGTCTTTGTGTACCCAGTGTTTAGTTCCCGCATATAAGTGAGAATGTGCAGTATTTGGTTTTCTGTTTCTGCGTTAATTTGCTTAGGATAACAGCCTCCAGCTGCATCCATGGTGCTATAGAGAACATCATTTTATTCTTTTTTTGTGACTGTCTAGTATTCTGTGGTATATATGTACCATATTTTCTTTATCCAGTCCACCACTGGTGGACAGCTGGGTTGATTCCATGTCTTGGCGATTGTGACTAGCACTGCTATAAAGATATGAGCGCAAGTGTCTTTTTGGTAGAATGACTTATTTCCTTTGGGTACATATCAACGATGGGATTGCTGGGTCCAGTGAAACTTCCATTTTTAGTTCTTTGAGAAATCAACTTGGAGGGCTTACAACAAGGAATTGTTGAATACATGGGAACGGTTGGTAGAATATGATCCCATTTCTATAAAACAATGATTGCCCACACTCATGTGTGTCTGTATGTCTGTCTAGAATTAAATGAGGATGGACACTATATAGAAGACCACTGACTGGACTGTCAGTACAGGTTTTCTGGTGGGGCAGGTGTTGGAGCAGGTGGGGAGATGGCAATGGGGGTGAGAATAGAGGGACAGGGCAAATGAGCCAAAATTGGTAGCAAAAAAAGTTTGCCGTCTCTCTCTGCCTGTCTCCTCCTCTCTCTCTGTTTCTGCCTCTCTCTCTCTCTGCTTGTCTCTGTCTCTTTTTCTCATACACACACACACACACACACACACACACACACACAAAGGAATGCTCACTTTTTCTGCATTTATGTAAAATTTATATATACATGGATATATATGTAAGGCTAAATAATTGGAAAAAGGTACAAACAAGAATCAAGGGACATATTAACATTTCATTTATAATTGACACATATAATTATACATGTTTATAAGTATAGTGTAATATTTTGATACATATATACATTGTATAATGATCAAACAGGGTAGCCAGTGTGTGTCCATCACTTCAAACCTTTACCGTTTCTTTGTGGTGATCATTTTCAAGCTCCTCTTCTCTGACTATCTTGAAATATGCAATGTATGGTCATTAGCTCCAGTCGCCCTACTGTGTAATAGAACACAGGAACTTATTCTTCCTGATTAACTTTGTACCCCTTGGCCGACCTATCCCCATTGCTCCTTCTATGTCCCTTCTCCTGCCTCTAGTAAGCATCAAGTGACATTATTTATTTTTATGCACAAAACATGTATCGGTGGCACACTCTGTGCCAGGCATTTTGCTTGGTACGAGCAATACAGTGATAAGGCCCAGGATCTATCCTTTAGAAAGTATTTTGTAATCTCTCTCTCTATATATAAAACAACTAGCAGGGTGCAGTGGCTCATGCCTGTAATCCCAGCACTTTGGGAGGCCGAGGCAGGTGGATCCCTTGAGGCCAGGAGTTCGAGACCAGCCTGGCCAACATGGCTAAACCCCGTCTCTACTAAAAATGCAAAAAAATTAGCCAGGTGATGGGTGACAACAATGGGATTTGAGTAATTGTGCTTATTATGAAACTGTGCTGTGATAAAATCTTTGCACTGATCACCTTATTTCAGATTTACCTATGTGTGTAAATTATGTTCTGTAGGAGTCAATGTTATCTATTTACAGATGTAAAAGTAAACCCACACATGGATGGGCTCTCTGTGTATCTAAGAGCTCATGTCTGGGATGGGTGAGTGCTGGTGTCTGGGCCTGCACTTCTCACCACTGGCCCTGACTCCTCCCTTAGCCAACTCCAGGACAGAGCTGGCCATGCCTAGTGTGGTTTGCAGAAGTCACTGCCTAATCAGAATATGGGTGATTTTGCTGCACTGTCCTGTTTACCTTAAACTATGGAGAGAACTAGGGTTCAGGTAGATAACTTTCAGGTATTTCTGACATTTAACATACTTGTATCTATCTTTCTGTCACTCCTACATTGTCTAATTTTCAACTTGTTTCCTGATAATAAATTTTATAAGATTTGATTGACAGATTATAAACTTTACATATTTAAAGTGTAAAATTGACAATCATGACATAACTATTACCATTATAAAGAAGGTGGACAAGTGAAATTCCCTCAACTTCTTTTCTGTCCTTCTACTTCCTATTTCTATTTCCTTATCCTTTCTCCTCCCCTTCTGCCAACACATTCCCAGGCAACTACTAATCTTCTTTATATTACTTTAGATCAGTTTTCATTTTCCAGAATTTTTAAAAATAGAATCATATATACTCTTATCTGTTTGGCTTATTTTACTCTATTTAAATACTTGATAATTTAATCTTCTTATTGTGTATATCAGTAATTCCTTTATTATGAATGATAGGTAGCATTCCAGTAAACAAAGTTACCATAATTTGTTTTTCTATTAGGCAGCTGAAAAATATTTGGATTCTTTTATTATTTTTGGTGTTAATAAAAATTTTGTTATTCAGATTTGAAATGTATATAGATGAGAATTTCTTTTTTTACAACAAGAATAAAATCAACAATAACAATCAGAGAAAATGGACTTTTGCAAATTGTCTTTAATACTTCAGATCATTGAAATTTTAAGACAATCAACAAACCTGAAATCTAGAGAGAGACAAGTTCTTGTAGGGAGAATCAAATTTAGTGTGTGAGCTGAACTGAGGCAGAGTTCACCAAATGCAATATAGGCTAGTACAAGATAAAATACACTGATATACATTGAACTGTTTTGAGTCGAGTGTGATAAGCATGTTTTTAGTGAGAAATTCTCAGGAACCACATACTGAAGAGTTTTTCTATTCTTTTGAATGTCTTTCCCTTATAACGAGAATAGTCACAAAAATCTTCCCTTCCCAAAGTGTCTGTCTGGGGTGTATCAGAGCCCACAGCTGAAATGCTTCCAGAGCCAAGTCTCTTACACCCACTACAGAACTAAGAAATTACTCAACAGCGGCAAACCACCAAAACCAGTATCCTAAATGCACTGGTTTAACCCCTCAGGAATTGAGATGGGAACAGAGCTCCCCACCAAGGTTCTACTAGGAAGCAGCTCCCCTCTCTTATGGAATCACAGCCTTAGTCTGCAGAGCAGGGCAGCAGATCTGGAAGGTGATGACACCGATGAAGAACACTGCAGCTGTGGAAGGGATCACCCGGGAAAACGGGGGGCTCTACTCCGGGGGAAGGGGAGCTGAAGAGCAAGGCAGAAAGGAGCCCCCATGTCAAACTTCGGGGTTCCAGGGAGGGAAGTGGAAGTGGCACCGCCTTGAAAACCCGGGCAGTGGAGCAGCCGCTGTACCCACCCCGCCAAGGATGCGGGGTTCCTGGGCCTTGGGAGGTTCTGTGCAGGCTGTTCAGGCCGCGTCTCCAGGGTTCGGCCGCATGTCAGGGTGACCACGGAGGCCGCCATTCCCGACTACCGGCCGGGGTCGTGATCAGCTCTGCCCGGACCTCCCTGAGCACCAGGGCAATGCGGGGAGCTTGTGGAGATGTCGCCCCTGCCCTGGACACCGGTCAGGGCCCAGAGAGGATCAGGCTGCAAAGGGCAGCGCAAGGAGGGGCAGCGAGGGCTGATGCTCCACGGAGCCGGTGGGAGCCAGGAGCAGGCAGCAGCTCTGATCTCTCAGGCGGCTCCAGCTGCTCTAATCAGGGCAGTGGGCTCGGACTCTGTGCTCTTGGAGGTCAAGGAACAGGAAGGAGCCCTGCCTCCCCGGGCGTGGCTGCAGCCACTCAAGCCGCGGCTGAAGACACGGGCCTCTCGCTCCATGAAGCCGGCAGAAGCCCTGCCCCGCAAACCGCGGGCTGCAGCCTCAGGCATCCCTGCACTCTTGGGGTCCCCAGGAAAAGCCCTCTGCTCTTGCATGCTCCGAAGTGCCTGCTCCCACTTCTTGGCTTCTTCCTGCTTTTGGCGCCTGCTCTGATCTTGGAGCAAAGTCTGGGCGGAGCCCTAGGGACCATGAACTGCAAAAGGAGGCAGGAAGATTCCTGTGCAGAGGGGGAGGGTCCCCAGGAAGGGCCTGAAGGCTGGGCCCGGGCTCCCAGATACTCAGACGACAGTGGGGACTTGTGGTGCTGTCTACGGCCCACCCATGACCACCCATGGACCAATGGGCACGCACTTCCTTCCCTCGGAGGTCCATAAAAACCCCTGGGCTCAGCCAGAGCAGGACAGAAGATGGAGAGACGACAGGAAGACCAGCTGCAGGGAGGAGCTACCCTCTCTCCTGAGAACTGGGAAGACGACAGGATGACCAGCTGCAGAGAGGAGCTACCATTTCTCCTGAGAACTGGGAAGACGACAGGATGACCAGCTGCAGAGAGGAGCTACCCTCTCTGCTGAGAACTGGGAAGACAACAGGACGACCAGCTGCAGGGAGGAGCTACCTTCTCTGCTTGGAGCTGAACACTCAACCAGTCAACCTGCCTACAGAGAGGAGCTACTCACTGGGGGTCTCCTCTGAGATGCTCGAATGCTTCATGAAGCTAGTCTTTGCCTTGCTCACCCACCACATGGCTGCATACCTCATTCTTTCCAGATGTAGGACACCAACTTGGGCAAAGTCGCCGCTGGCCACAGAGGGTTCTGGCCAGAAAAAGCAACACCCCAGTGATCCCGAAACAACTATGGTAAATACTGTAGGCCATGGTAACACAGTAGTATTTGTGTATCTAAACATAAAAAAGGTATAGATAAATAGGGAAGCATATTATTGTGGAACCACCATTGTTTGTGTCATCTGTTAGTGGCAGAAACTTTGTTATGCAGAGCATAACTGTATTTAAATTTCTGGGGGAAAAATACAGCCACCCAAGAACATAAAATTGATAAAACACTTCTTATGAAATGGAAGATAGAGAAATACTTTCCCAGGCAAAGAAAAACTGAAGAAATTCATCACCACTAGAACTACCTCACAAGAAATGTCAAAGGGTCTCCACTAGGTACCCAATAGAATGAGCTCCTGTTTCAGCCCCACTCTGGCATCTGTCCTGTGATTGTTCTGTGTAGATCTGCTTTCTGCTCTCTTAGGGTTTTTCCTCTCTTGCGTCATGTCTCCCTTCCCCTCCTTATTTTCAGTCTATCACCACAATTCATATTTAGCTGGGAACACTGGAGGCTTTGGAAGAGATTTTTATCTATTCTTCACCAGGTCTAATGAGTTCTCTCCATGGGTGTCCATGTCTGTTTTGTTTTCTTGCATTCCCGTGGGAGGATGTCCTTGTTCCTTGCGTACTTTCAGTACTGTGTTGAATAAGTGCTAAGAGTTCTCATCCTTGTCTTCCAGTTTTCAAAAGAAAAGAATTACTTTCTCTTAAGTATGATGTTAGCTGTGGACTTGTCATGTGGCCTTTATTGTGTTGTACTTTATTTCTGTACACAATTGAGAGTTGTTTTCCATGAAGAGATGTTGAATTTTCATCTTCTGCATCTATTAACATAGAAATATAGTTTTTATCCTTCATTCTATAGATGTGATATATCATTTTTTTGACTTGTGTATGTTGAAGGGTAATTGAATCCCTGGGTTGAATCCCACTTGGTCATGGTGTATTATGATTATTATTATTTGAAATGCTGTTTGATTTGGTGTGCTAGTATTTTTAGATTTTTAAATTTATGTTCAACAGGATATAGATCTTTTACCGGAGTCCATCTGATTGCTTTTTATGGGTTTGTTCAGGCTTTCTACTCCTTCTTTTTTAATCTTGTTAGGTAGTATGTGTCCATGAATTTATCCAATTCCTCTAGGTTTTCAAATTTTTCACATAGACATGTTTATTATAGTGCTTCATAATTTATTTTAGTTCTGGTATATCAGTTGAGGCATCTTCTGCTTCTATTTTATTTATTTGGGTCATGGCTCTCTCTCTCTCTCTCTCTCTATATATATATATATATTCTTTTTGTTAGCCAGCTACTAATGGCTTTCAACTTTGCTTATCTTTTTTTGTTATTTTAATATTTTCTGGTATTTTTAGTCTTAATTCTGTTTATGTCTAATCTGTTCTTTGTTGTTTTTTAAAATAATTTTGAGTTTAGCCTTTTCTTGTTCTTAAAGTTCTCTGAGATGCATTCTTATGTTGGTTATTTAAAATATTTCTGCTTCTTTGATGTGGGCATTTATTGCTATAAATTTGCCTCATAATACTGGTTTGGATAAGTGCCATAAGATTTGGTATGTTTCGCTTCTATTGTATTTGTTTCATACATTTTTATATTTTCTTCTTAATGTCTTCTTTCACCCATTGGCCATGTAAGAGTGTTTTGTTTAATTTTTGTGTTTATATAGTTTTGAATTTTTCTCTAGGCTGGGCAGTGGCTCATGCCTGTAATCCCAGCACTTTTGGAGGCCAAGGCTGGTGGATGACTTTAGGTCCGGAGGTCAAGACCAGCCTGGCCAACATGGTGAAACCCTGTCGCTACTAAGAGCACAAAAATCAGCTGGGCATGGTGGCAAGCACCTGTAATTTCAGCTACTTGGGAGGCTGAGGCACGAAAATCATTTGAACTTGGAAGGCAGAAGTTGCAGTGAGCTGAGTTTGTGCCACTGCACTCCAGCCTGGGCAATAGAGCAACAGTTCATCTCAAAAAACAAACACAAAAAAGAATTTCCTCCAATTACTGATGTTTAGTTTCATTTCATCTTTAATCAGATAAACAGTTGGCATCATTTTATATAAAAATGTTGACACATGTACTGTATTAACATATGGTCAATCCTGAAGAATATTGCATGTGCTGAAGAAAAGAATATGTGCTCTGAAGTTGTTTGGCTCAATGTTCTGTAAATGTCAGGTCCATTTGGAATATAGTGCAGTTTAAATCCAATGTTTATCTGTTAATTATTGGCTAGATAATCTATCCAATGCTGAGTAATGTGTTAAATTATCCAAGTATAATTGTATAAAGTTAGAATCTGTCCCTTACTATGTAACATATTTGCCTTATATATTTGAGTTCTCAGGTGTGGGTACATATATATATATATATATATTTACAATTGTTATCTATTCTTGCTCCATTGATCATTTTTTTGTTATATAATGTCCATTTTGGTCTCTCTTTATAGGATTTGACTTGAAATTTGTTTTGTCTGATGTAAGTGCTCATTATTGGTTTCTATTTTTGTAGCATATCTTTTTTTCCCCCATTCACTTTTAGTCCTTGTGTAGATTTTCAGATGATGTCACTCTTTTGTAAACAGCAGAGAGTTGGGACTTAAAAAAAATCTATGTGAACAGTATATTTTTAATTGAGGAGTTTTATTTATTTACATATAAGGTTATTTTGAATCTCTGTTTCTATGCCTTCCATGTAGAACTGTGAGTCAGTTAAACCTCTTTTCTTTGTAAGTTACCCAGTCTTGCGTATTTCTTCATAGCAGTATGAGAAGAAAAAAATGCACTCTTTTGGTACCACCGAGAGTAAGGCACTGCTATAAAGATACCTGAAAATATGGAAGCAACATTGGAACTAGGTAAGAGATAGAGGCTGGAACAGTTGGCAGGGCTCAGAAGAAGACAGGAAGATATTGAAAAGTTTGTAATTTCCTAGAGACTTGTTGAATGACCTTCAACAAAATGCTGATAGTAATATGGACAATAAAATCCAGGATGAGGGGGTCCCAGATGAAGATTAGGAACTTTTGGGGAACTGGAGCAAAGGTGACTTCTGCTATGCTTTAGCATGAAGACTGGGAGCATTTTATCTCTGCCCTAGAGATCTGTGGAACTTTGAACTTGAGAGAGGTGGTTTAGAGTATCTGGCAGAAGAAATTTCTAACCAGCAAAGCATTCAGGACAAACAAGAGCATAAAAGTATGGAACATTTTCAGCTGACGATGCCATAGAAAAGAAAAACCAATTTTCTGGGTAAAAACTCAAGCATGCTGCAAAAATTTGCATAAGTAACAAGCCAAGTGCCAATCACCAAGAAAGTGGGGAAAAATGTCTTCAGAACATGTCAGAGGTCTTCACGACAGTACCTCCAATCACAGGCCAAGAGCCCCAAAAGGAAAATAATGGTTTCATGTGCCTGGTCCAGGGCTTTCCTGCTCTGTGCAGTTTTGGGAAATGGTGCCTTGAGTCCCAGCTACTTCAGCTCCAGCTGTAGCTAAAGGGGGCCAAGGCACAGCTCAGGCCACTGCTTCAGATGGTGCAAATCCCAAACCTTGGCAGCTTCCCTGTCATGTCTGCACAGAAGTTAAGAATAGAGATTTGGGAACCTCCACCTAGATTTCAGAAAAATGTATGGAAATGTCTTCATGTCCAGGCAGAAGTTTGCTGGTTGGGGGGTGATGTAGCCATCATATAAAACCTCTGTTAGGGTAGTGCTGAAGAGAAATGTGGGGTTGAAGCCACCATACAGAGTCCTCACTGGGCCTCTGCCTAGTGGAGCTGAGAGAAGAGGGCCACTGTCCTCCAGAACCCAGAATGGGAGATCAACTCACATCTTCCACTCTGAGCCTGGAAAAGCTGAAGACACTCAACACCAGTCCATGAAAGCAGCTGGGAATGGGGCTGTACTTTGCAAAGCCATGGTGGCAGAACTGTCAGAAACCATTAGAGTCCACCTCTTCCATCAGCCTGACCTGGAAGTGAGACGTGGAGCCAAATGAGATTATTTTGGAACTTTAAGGTTTAATGACTGCCCTATTGGATTTTGATCTTGCATGGGCCTGTAGCTCCTCATTTCAGCCAATTTCTCCCATTTGGAATGGGTGTTTTTCCTCAATATCTATACTTATATTGTATCTAGGAAGTAACTAACTTGCTTTTGATTTTACAGGCTCATAGGTGGAAGGGACTTACCTTGTCTCTGATGAGATTTTGGACTTGGACTTTTGAGTCAGTGCTGGATTGAGTTAAGACTTTAGGGGACTGCTCCACTCCAGATTGTTGACAGAACAAGACTCCGTCTCAACAACAAAAAACAAAAAAAAGAAAAAAAAGACTTTAAGGGACTGTTGAAAAGGCATGATTGTGTTTTGAAATGTGAGGACATGAGATTTGGAAGGGGCCAGGAGAAGAATGATATGGTTTCTCTGTGTCCCCACCCAAAATCTCATCTTGAATTATCGTCCCCATAATCTCACATACGAATAGTGGGACCCGATGGAGGTAATTTAATCGCAGGAGTAGGTTCCCCCAGGCTGTTCGTGTGATAATGAGTGTGTCTCACAACATGTGATGGTTGTATAAGCATTTGGCATTTCCCCAGCTTGCAATTTTCCATCCTGCTGCCTTGTGAAGAAGATGCCTCGCTTCCCTTTTCCCTTCTGCCATAATTAAAAGTTTCCAGAGGCCTCCCCAGCAAAGCATAATTTTGAATCGATTAAGCCTCTTTTCTAAATAACTTACTCAGTCTTGGATATTACTTCGTAACAGTGTGAAAACTGACTAATACAGAGTTTTCTTCTAATATTTTAACATGATACATTTAGATTAATGTAACTATGTATTTATTTCTAAGATGGAGTGTGACTCTGTCACCCAAACTGGAGTGCAGTGGCATAATCTCAGCTCACTTCACCTCTGCCTCCCAGGATCAAGCGATTCTCCTGCCTTAACTGCTGAGTACCTGGGAATAAAGACACGTGCCACAACGCCCAGCTAATTTTTGTATTTTTAGTAGAGATGGGGTTTTACCATGTTGGCCATGCCAGTCTTGAACTCTTGACCTCAGGTGATTTGCCTGCCTCCACCTCCCAAAGTGCCAGGATTACAGGCCTCAGCCACCATGCCTGGCCAAGATTAATATAAATATGTAATTTAATGATGTATTTGAAAAGTTCATGGTCATACAAACACAATACATACACAACAGCCCAGCAAAGACACATACATGTGCCCATGCCAAAATGCATGTATATTTAAACATCACACCAACACACCCATTTGTTTCATATTATTCTAATTATTTAATTGAATTTAAATTGTGTTTGCAGTTTGAGGTTGTAGTACAAAATAATATTTTTCTATGTGTCTGTCTGCCTATTCCAATATTAAAATACAAATATATTTCAATTCGTGTTTTGGCAAAACCGAATGTAAATGCAATTATTGGCATATATGGTATTTAAATGTATAATAGTATTTAATTTTAAATATCAGTCTGTTATTAATGAATAGAATAATAAGACAAACTTTACTTTTTAAATTGTATTACATTATTTGTTGAATTAACATTATGGTTTTAAACTAGGCAGGATAAATTTTTTTTATTTGAAAAGTTGTGAAAAAACATTTTATGGCATGAATATTTAATACAAACTCTAGTCCTTATTTGCCAATATCCTTTATAATAGAGAACATCCAGCAATATGAAACTGAACCCAGCTCATGCTTTCCAGGAGTCACTCACAATGGCAGCTTCCTAGAGGGTGGTCAGAGAGTGTGCAAACACATGGGGATTTGGGCTTCATCATCAAAGCACTAGTGAGCCCCAGGGCTGAGCACACAGAGGGCAGCAGTAGCTGTGGAGCCCACTCTGTGGTACTTAGGGAAAGGAGGGGATTGGATGGGGGTGATGTCTGCAGGACCCTAGAAAAGGGTGAGGAGGGCAGATAATCTGCAGGTAGATGAGTATATTCTAAGAATGGTCATCCTCCTAAACTTGGTTGGCTTCAATGATTATGAAGAGAAGAGAAGTGATTCACCACACATGGAGGACAGAAAGTAAAGGGACTTTCTGTTTCCTCCCTGGAGACTTAGGAAGATAAAAGGCTTTCAAAGAAGAAAGGAAGGTGAAGAAACAGTCTGCAAAACAGGACATTAGAAGCCAACCAAAGTGGAGAACAAGAGTCTTTAAAGTGCTGTTTAATTTCCACGAACAGTAGATAAAACAAAAAGAAACAAAACACCATGCATATGCTGAGTTAAAGTAAGAAAACCTATGTGATTGTTTGACTCTTACAGCACATGAACACAAAACTCTTTTATTCGGGGAAACAGAGTTTGTATTGAGGATTCGCATTTTTTAAGACTGGGTCTCACTTTGTCACCCTGGCTGGAGTGCAGTGGCACAATCACAGGTCACTGCGGCCTCAACCTCCCAGGCTCAGGAGACCCTCAAGCCTCAACCTTCCAAGTAGTTGGGACCACAGGTAGCACTACACCCAGCTATTTTTTTTGATAGAAAGGATCTCACTATGTTGCCAGGCTGTTGTAAAATTCCTGAGCTCAAGTGATCTGCCTGCCTCAGCCTCCCAAAGTGCTGGGATTACAGGTGTGGTTTTTTAAATTTTACTCTTTTAATGATAGTATTATTTCAAATGAATATAATATATAAAGAATCTATTTTAAAAATTGTACTGAGAGATCATTGCTAGTGTTATTCAGAAAATATGCAACATTAAAAGTTGAATTAAATCCCTGTTCTAAGTTAATGTTTTGTAGGTAAAAGAATCCATGGAGTTAAAAGGAAGAAATGGTGAGAGATCCTGGGAAAGCCTTTTGCTTGACCAGGTCAAGAATCACCAAAGTTTAAAAGGAAACCACAGCCTCCCAGCCTCCTGATGTGGAGCTGCTTCCTAAGAGAACCCTCGTGAACTGAGCACCCCCGGTGTCCTGAGCGTCCCCTGGTGGTTCTGAGTGCCCCTTTGTGTCCTCAGGGCCACCTGGTGTTTCTGAGCACCGTTTGGTGTCCTGAGCGCCCCCTAATGGTCCTGGGCACTCCTTGGTGATCCTGAATGCCCCCTGGTGTCCTCAGCGCCCCCTGGTGGTTCTGAGGGACCCTGGTGTCCGGAGCGCCTCCTTGTTTCCTGAGCGCATCCTGGTGTCCTGAACACCCCCTGGTGTCTGGAGCACCCCCTGGTGTCCTGAGCACCTCCTGGTGGTTCTCAATGCTCCCGGCTGTCCTGAGCATCTCCTGCGCTCCCGAGTTTGCCTTTGTTGTCCTGACCGCCCCCTCGTGTCCTGAGCGCCCCCTGGTGGTTGTGAGCAACACCTACCATGCAGTTCACTCCTCTCTCCCTGCAGAGATTTTTGTGTCTGGGCTCACACGGATGTTCCCTCTCCTGTGTCCCTCACTGTAATATACAGCCTTGTCCTTGGCTTTCAGATTGGTCATTTTAAGGTAGACTGCACTTGAAAGGGTGTTGTTTGGGACTGTTAATTTACTTATACTCATGGAGAGTAACCCTGAGAACTCCCACTTGTTCACTCACTGTTGCCACCCACACCAATCCCTGTCATGAAATCTGCTGGACCAAGCTCATGCTTTAGTCAGTAAAGGTGAATCCAGAGGCTTTGCAGGAGAGTCTCAGAGAAACCCTGGGCAAACCATTTTCCCTCTGACTCCACCAGTGAACTTCACTCAGGACTTCTGCAAACACAGAGGAAGCCAACTGAGAAGAGCCCATGAGGAGCAGCCACAGCTGGATCTGATTCACAAGGGACCGTAATATTGAGGGTGATGAGAAGGGAATCCCAGATCAGTGCAGACCCCATGGTGTGGACACTGAGGAAGGGAACATACATGGGGTGGCTCCTCACCAGGCCTGAAAGAACGGGGATGAGCTGCATTTCATGAGGAGGGGAGGAGACACATTTCCACGTCTTTTTGTGGTCATGTGTGCACAACTCAGCATTGCTCATCCATCCTCTGGTCTGCATTTTAGGGAGGCCAAGGTCAAAGTATGCCCGGGTCTGGATGCACAGGGTTAATCTGCCCATTACTCTTTCTTATTCTCTAATGTGGGCACTGCTGAGGAATCTTCATAGTTGCAAACATTATCAACAAATAAGTCCAGTAAGAACATGAGGAATACATTTCCAGAGAAAATGGACATCTGTCAGTAATCGGTGCTTTTGGAGCTGCAAACCCCTGTTCTTGACAATAAGGCAAAGTTAAATTACAATGCAAAATTATAATTACAATGCAAAAAATGCATTTCAGGGCTGGGGTTTATAATTATCATTATCTTGAGATCATTTTGCAACAAACAGTTCAACATTAGATATATGTACTTGTGTAAGGAAAAAATGTGGAAATGCGTGTACGTATCTGAGTGAAGAGTTCTCATGGAGACATATCTGATTGTTTGAGACAGGAGTCCACATGAGAAAATGTCTTTTTTCTGAGGAAAGAGTAAATGTAAGGACATATGTGGTAGTCTGAGGAAAGAGTTCATGTGAGGACATGTGTGTTTGTCTGAGGGAAGAATCCACATGAGTAAAGGTGTGTTTGTCTGAGAGAAGGGTCCGTATGTTGACAGATGTGTGTACCCATCTGAGGGTAAATGCTCATTCAGGGACAGCATATGCCTGAACTGAGCTGAAGTTTGGGGAAAATCTTTCTCAACCAAGGAAAGAAAATAATCTTCTGGGTTATTTGCTTGTCATTAATAAAAAACCTGGCTAATGTAGAAAATTGATTTTTTAAAATAAAAGATCTTTAGTGAATGGAAGCATCTTATATGAAAATGAGGAAAATTATTTCATTCTTAGTTTCATGCATCTCCTGACATCCCCACACTCACAAATATGTTGTTAGATAATTTTATACAGTCTGCATTTAATCCAAGGTTTAATGAACAGCTAAATATTTTTTTAAATTGTATATATTTGGTTTTGTATTTTTATCACAAAATTATGATCTTAGACAAATTAATTGTGTCATATCTCAACCATGGCATATGACTAAATACAGTTTTACTCTTCTTAAACGGTACATTTTTTGCTTATTTTATACCCACTTCTCTAAATTCCTGGAATATCCTCTATCTGTTTACTTGGCTATAGTTTGGGCTTTTACTGAATTTCAAATAAATGAAATTATACAGTGTAATTGAAATGACTTTACTGAAGAAAGTTGAAAATGAAATTGCTGACCTAAGTAACTTTGCAAATGAGGAAATTATGTATTGCGGGATCTGGCCAGCAGCCCACAATGCAATGGGGCTCTCTCTTTGTTCCCAGGCAGATTGGCAGGTTGAGAAATAATAGACACACACAAGACAGTGAAAGCTGGGTCCAGGGGGGTCACCACCTACTGGTCCCACAGTGCCAACAATGCACTGGATGTACCAGCATTTATTATTAAGTTTAGTGAGGGTGGGGGTAGGTCAGTGAGGGATTTAGGGTCATTTGATTATGAGGTGAGATGGTGACATGGGGATGAAGTAATTCTTTAACATAACATTTGTATGTAGAAGTACAGTACACAGAGATAAGAATTTACAATATAGTGTGTGCGCCAGTAATTTCTAACAGAGCCTTAAAACAGAAACACAATCTTTCCATAACCTATGATTAGCAAGGTATTAATCAACAGTAACAACTGCAACAAAAGCTGGTTACAAACAATCCACGGAAACAGGACGTGAAGCTAGACAACCAGTTAGACCAGAAATTCTCAGAAGGGAGTATGCCTTAACCCTAAAGAGGCCTAGAAGAGCCGTGGCAAGATGAGGGTGTTTATAGCCCTATCTTATCCATATGGACAGGTGCCCCCTATGCATCCGTTTATAGGCTCTCCACAAGGGTCGCATTCCATTCCCAGAGCTATGAATATCTGCTTTTCTGGGATAGGAATCTTGGTGATGTGAAACCTCCCTGATTGCACGTCCATTCATAGGCTCTCTACAGGGGAAAGCACATCACGTGCTGTTGGCTCATTCTGGCAGTCCAACCTGGCATTGTCTTTACACAATCCTGCATGCAATTTTGTATTTACAATAATCAGGAGCATTTCATCTTTTATTCCGTAGCAATAGTTTCAGGGGGTCTCCCTACAATTATGTAAGTTTAAAGTGTAAAGAAATTGCACATAAGCACTCTATTCTAGTAGATAAGCATGTTTCAAACAAGGGTACCACTTTACATCTCTGATATTGCTATGCATGTTTCCTGAAATTGTGCAGCTAAATAATAAAATGGCATACGGTGGTATGGGGTTCCTCACTTTGCAGTGGGTATTATGGACACTCAAGGAAGGAAGGGTAGAAAGGTCCATGTAGTAACATTGTTGGCTGGAGACACCAGTGTATTCTCATTTTCAAGTTAATAAAGTTACAGAAGATTAGATATATAAATAGTTTCAATGAGTCCATAAACATGGGTTCATATAAACATGCACATTTACTAGGCCAGTTGGTGGAGATGTCCTAGAAGTACTTATACCACATTAACAACACACAGAGCCAGTATCACAATTTTTTATTTAATACCATTCTTTAACATCAGAAACAAGCAATATTTAACAATATCAGTGATTATATATATATATATATATGAAAAAGGTAATATGGAAAACGAGCTTAGAATTTATTGTAACATCAGGAAACAGGGAAGTGTTCAAAAACAAAAGAATGAGGTGTGCTGTAAGGATGCAGCATCCAAACTAAATGAGCTCCCAGCACCTAATAAAGTTGTGGTGATTTGAACAATAAAATGAATAATGTAGCATGGATCTTCTTCAGAGTATGAAATAGACATCCATAAACCAATATGGATATTAATAGATGATTAAATAAAGAAATAATGGGAAGAAGAACACATCTCCTTACAGAAGTACTCCAAATATCTCAGGTGGATAGTCCTCCAATCAAGTAGGTGAAGTTTAAACACTCATGAGTTGATTGTGGGCTGAGATTAGAGACATGCAAAAAAATCACTATTAGTGTATTTTATAATGATATTTCAGATATAATGTCAAAGACATGATCTTTAAGGAATAAAATTATACATTTTTTACCTAAATTTTTAAACACACACATACATACACACACACACATTTTTCCACAATACACACTGATAAGGGAGACAAAGGCAACTAGAGACTTGGAGAAAATACTTCCAAATCACATATTTGTTAAGTTATTTTAATTTGTTAAAAGATTTTTATAATAAATATGCAAGTATACTTACAACTAATCAAAAGAAAGCAATGCAGTTAAAAATGAACCAAATATCAAGAGAGGGATCTCACCAAAAATTATATGAAAATTGTTAAGTATGAATTTTTTATTAGGAGCATGTGCATTTAAACAGAAATTAGATGCCATTACTCACCTATTAGAATGGTTAAAACACACAATTCTCATAATGATAAATAGCAATATGAATGTGGAAAACCAAGAACTATCATGCATTGATAGTGGGAATTCAAAACGCTACATTCACGAAATGAGATATTTTTGGTTCTTTTTTTTTTTTTTTGAGACCGAGTCTGGCTCTGTTGCCCAGGTTGGAGTGCAGTGGCGTGATCTCGGCTCACTGCAAGCTCCGCCTCCTGGGTTCATGCCATTCTTCTGCCTCGGCCTTCCAAGTAGCTGGGACTACAGGCGCCCACCACCACGCCCGGCTAATTTTTTGTATTTTTTACTGGAGACGGGGTTTCACCATGTTAGCCAGGGTGGTCTTGATCTCCTGACTTTGCGATCTGCCCGCCTCAACCTCCCAAAGTCCTGGGATTACAAGCATGAGCCACCGCGCCCAGCCTATTTTTGGTGTTTTTTAATAGATAAAAAGGTGGAGTTAAAATGTGAACTTGTATCTGTGTTCCAAAATATTTACAACACTGACTCAGAAATTGATGTTTACAAAGATACCTTCAGAGGAAATTCTATATCAGCTTTATTCATTTGATTCATTCTCCAATCCCTGAAATTTGCTTACAGACTAAAGGTATGAAAAATCTTCCAAATAACTAAAATTTCTCAAATACACATTTATATTGTTCCTTCTCGTTAATGACTTAATATCATTTTCTAAGAAAGTCTTCAATCTAATAATCTTTGTCATCTCCTCCATGCCAGCACAGCTGCCTCCTTCCTGGGGTTTTTGACACTCTCAGGATGTGGGTTTTCACACTGTGTCTCTCACACAGCAATACACGGCCATGTCCTCAGATCTCAGGCTGCTCAGCTCCATGTAGGCTGTGCTCGTAGGCATGTATGTGGTCATGTTGACTCTGGCCTGGATGTTCTGTGCATAGCCTGTGTTACCATTGCCCGCGATGATCCATCTAATCCACTCAAGGCCTTGTCCATGGGCTTGTTGCACTCACTGCATAGCAGAGCTTGTAAAGCCTTGTAGGAGACCTTCACTGAGGACCAGGCTTCTTCACCTCAGCCCCAGACTGCACTAGCCGCACCTGGGAGTGAGCACCTGTGGGGAGGACACAGAAGTGGATGAAAGCCCCTTTGACTGGACTTAATCCCCTTCTCATCACTGGGACCTGGGAGCCCCTTACCTGTGGCTGCTGCCACCAAGAAGACGATCCTCCAGGTCCAGTCCATGGTGAGGAGCCGTGCTCTCAGAGGATTCTCTAGAGGAGGGATACGGTTGTTGGGTGATGCTTTCAGAGCACAGACATACCCATATTTACCTCAGTGGATCTCAGGTTATTTGCATATTCATGAGATAGAGCATTTCATAGCTCAAAGTTTGATCCATGATGAGAAAGGGAAGCTAAATGACATATCAGCCATACAAGAGTGTGATACTGATGTTCCATGCCCTAATCCTGCTTCTGGACATGCATGCCTTGCTCTATTGATGAACGTTTGTGGACAGAGGTTCTTGCACTGAGGAATATGCCCCCCTCAGAACATGTTTCTCACACATTTCTCCCATCTGAAATGGGAGCATTTATCTAATGCCTGTACCCCCATTGTTTCTTGGAAGTAACTGACTTGTTTTTCATTTTACAGGTTCCTAGATGGAAGCGACCTGCCTTGTCTCCAATGTGACTTTGGACTTGGGCATTTGAGTTAATGCTGACATGAGTTAAGATGTTGGGGTACTATTGGGAAGGCATGATTGGTTTTGAAATGCAAAGAGGACATAAGATTTGGGAGGGGCTGGGGTGGCATGATCTGGTTTGGCTCTGTGTCTCTTGGATTATATTGGACCTCTTCCATCCTGGAAAAGGCAGAGGTTTGTCCTCACTGAAACAGACACTTACTCCACATATGGGTTTACCTATCCTGCATGTAATGCTTCTGCCAAGACTGCCATCTGTGGACTCATGGAATGCCTTATCCACTGTCACAGTATTCCACATAGCATTGCCTCTGACCAAGGCACTCCTTTTACGGCTAAAGACGTGTGCCAGTGGGCTCATGCTCATGGGATACACTTGTCTTACCATGTTCCCCATCAACCTGAAGCAGCTGGATTGACAGAAAAATTGAATGGCCTTTCACAGTCACAGTTACAATGCCAACTAGGCTGCAATACTTTGCAGGGCTGGGGCAAAGCTCTCCAGAAGGCCGTGTATGCTCTGAACCAGCATCCAATATATGGTACTGTTTCTCCCATAGCCATAATTCATGGATCTCGGAATCAAGGGGTGGAAGTGGAAGTGGCACCACTTACCATCACCCCTGGTGATTCACTAGCACAATTTTTGCTTCTTGTTCCCATGACATTACATTCTGTTGGCCTAGAGGTCTTAGTTCCAGTGGGAATAATGCTGCCATCAGGAGACACAACAACAATTCCATTACACTGGAAGTTAAGATTGCCACCTGGACACTTTGGGCTCCTCCTACCTTTAAGTCCACAGGCTAAGAAGGGAGTTACAGTGTTAGCTGGGTGGCTGACCTGGACTATCAAGAAGCAATCAGTCTATTTCTCCACAATGGAGGTAAGGAAGAGTATGTATGGAATACAGGAGATCCATTGGGGTGTCTCTTAACATTACCATGCCCTGTCATTAAGATCAATGGGAAACTACAACAGCCCAATCCAGGCAGGACTACAAATGACCCAGACCCTTCAGGAATGAAGGTTTGTGTCACTCCACTAGGAAAAAAAGCATGACCTGCTGTGATGCTTGCTGAAGGCAAAGGGAACACAGAATGGGTAGTAGAAGAAGGTAGTCATCAATACCAGCTACAACCACGTGATCAGTTGCAGAAATGAGAACTGTAATTGTCATCAGTATTTCCTTATTCTTTTGTTAAAAATATGTTTGTCCAGGTATATGCTTGTACTAAGAAAATTCCTTCATTTTATTTCTTTTTCCTTTATCATGTGATATAAAATTTATTGACTTCATATCAGCATTTAAGTGTTCTTAACTTTACCTAATAGCATTTGGGTTGGGGATTGGTGCATTTCTTGTTGTACAAAAGATAGTTGTATTACATTAGGTGTAATTATGACCTTATTATTGTCTTTATTTGAAGATTATGTATGATCTCAGGAGATTCATATGGGTTCAAGTTGACAAGGGGTGGACTTGTGATGGTTAATACTGAATGTCAACTTGATTGGATTGAAGCATGCAAAGTATTGATCCTGGGTGTGTCTGTGAGGGTGTTGCCAAAGGAGATTAACATTTGAGCCAGTGAGCTGGGAAAGGCAGACCCGCCCTTAATCTAGGTGGGCACCATCTAATCAGCTGCCAGTGTGGCCAGGATATAAAGCAGGCAGAAAACGGGAAAAGACTAGACTGGCTTAGCCTCCCAGCCTACATCTTTCTCCTGTGCTGGATGCTTTCTGCCCTTGAACATCGGACTTTAAGTTCTTCAGCTTTGGGACTCCGACTGGATTCCTTGCTCCTCAGCTTGCAGGTGGCCTACTGTGGGACCTTGTGATTGTGTGAGTTTAATACTCCTCAATAAACTCCAATATATACATAATATATAATATAGATAATATATATGCTATATATATTATCTATATATAGTATATATACTATATATAAATAATATATATGTATTATATACATTATATTATAATATTATATATGTATTATATACATATATACATATATAATATATATGTATTATATAATATATAATATAATATATAATAATAAAATATATATTATATATTATAGTATATAGATAATATATAGTATATATTATCTATATTATATATATTATATATATTATATATATATTTATATATATATATATATACTGTTGTAGTTTCCCATTGATCTTAATGACAGGGCATGTTATATATATTATATATACATATTAGGGTTCTCTAGAGGGACAGCACTATATATATATGTATAGTTTCCATAGTCTGTGGTGTAGACTAGGTGAAATGGACTTTACAACCTCCTGAAGGGTAACACCCAGACTGTCACCTGAACTTCCTGAAATCCTGTGCCCTGGGGATTGGACAAACCTTAAAACCAAAGCCACTGTTAAGTTAGCTCAGTCTTTGATTGAGCATGGCAATCTGCCTCTACTTGACTTCCAGGGGTGGGTGAGGGAGAATTCCTGCCTGGAACAATGTCACATTACAAAGAATTTTCACAATGCTCATGAGACATCTCGGACCTTCCATCAGAAGCGTTCAGGATGGCAGGAGACTGGACATGATGAGCAAACATGGGGATAGGAGGAAGGAAACAGAGAATGGCAGGAGGTGACAGCTGACAAGGCCTTGTGTTCTCAGATGCTGAGCATGAAATGAAGCACTTATGATGAAGGAAACAGAACAGATGTATGCTACAATATTAAATATAAAACAGTAAATTACAGCAGGTGGCTTCACAGCAGCTTAGACACAGCAGAGGAGAAGAGGATGGAATTGGAAGATCGATGCTCAGGATGGATGCAGAGTGAAGCCGAGGACCCGTCAAAGAGGATTTGGGAGTTGCAGGCTCTGGGAGTGGACCCACCCCAGAAAGAGAGAAGGAGAGGGATGGGAGGAAGAAGGAATGTTTGAAATTACTCCTTAGAGAACCAGGACAGCCCCTTGGGCCAAGCAGCCCATGACCCTTGCAGCCTCAGAGGTCCAGACTCCCGCCTGGCCTCACGTGCTGGTTGGTCTTGTCCCTGCCAGGCCAGAACCCTCCTCAGAACCCAGAGCCCCCACAGCTCTCCCTCACCCTATGCCCAGGACATGTCTCCTGTGCTCTCTTCTCTGACCCACAGGTGGGAGTTTACACCTGCTCGAGTGGCCTCGGCATCCACACAAACAACCTGGTAACAGTTGTCCTGCTCCCTCCACCTGGCACAGCTTGGATCTCCCACAGTGCAGGCCCCGTGTTTAGGAGTGATTAGAACACACAGAAGGACAGTTCAAGACAACAGGTGCTGAGGCAGGCAGATTTGGAGGATTTAAGTGCTGATGTTCTTGAAAGACCATTTCCATGGGGTTAATGGTGGTTTCTCTTGGTGAACTGTTGGCTTGTGTTTTTGATATTGTTGTTGCTCTAAATAGTGTTTACCTGACTTCAATATGAACTCTATTGGTCGCAATCTTTGTTAAAATATGTATCATTCTAAAAGTTCACATGGCATTAGATTTTTTGCTCAAACTACCTATAATATTTCTCCAACAGAGTGCACATTTGCCTTCCTTCTGCACATACCTCCGCCCCCTGCCCTGAGCAGTGTCCCAGCGGGTCCCATCTGTTTAGGGGGTGGGGCAGGAGACACAGGCCCTGACACAAGGTGGGGCTGTGCCAAGCACGGTGGTCTTGCATGGGCACTGAGTGGGTGGGCCCTGGAGAGAGGGGAGGTCATTCCCCCAGGGAAGCCCCCAGGCCACAGGGGAGAGGTCAGCTGGAGCATGAGGTGGCGGGCAGAGATGCATAAAGGGTGGGACGGGGCCTGCTGCTCTATCAGCAAAACCCCTCACACCCGAAGGACACACAGGTGGAGGGCATTGTATTCACTGACCTCACACTCACTGTCCATTAGCGTTCACCCACAAAATAATAGAATACACTGAGAGAGGCACAGGAATGGATTGCTCACATCTTTATGACAGCTGAATGGAGGAAATTTCTAAGCAGGTTCAGAGAAAGGATATCAAGCTGTGTTTGGAGAAAGCGGTGGGAATTCTAAACAATATCTATGGAAGCAGAACATCTAGAACCACAGATGTATTCAGAAAAATGCTAGATCTCAGTACTACCCTAGAATATCAGCGGTTTTCTGTGGATGGTATGGGAAGGGTGATTTCTTCCGTTGGGTGGGCTTTGCCTTTGAAATTCTCTGTGACATATCTACACTGCATTTTAAAAGTCAATATTATTGTGAATTTTAATTTAAAATAAAATGTTATCTCATTCGGTTATTTATACATTTAACTTCCATTTTCCTTTACAATAACTCAGCGACACACCTAGCCCTGTTTTACACCTGGACCAGCCTGTGCTGCTACAAGCCTGGTTTCTCTTCCTCATCACGACTTACTCAGCTTTCCTTCCCATTTCAGTTCAAGGAATTGTGGGGGCAGGAAGGAAGGGGGCAGCTGCCACTCACGGAGCTCACACTAAATGCCAGAGAGCTTGCCCCGCACATCTACCTATTTTTCTAGTTGAATTTGCAGCAATCAACCTCAGGGATTCATTTTCCCACATATGGGAAGCTTGGCCCCAGGTAGGGGGATTTGCTTGGTGGGGTATTTGAACCCAAGTTCCTCTCACTGCAAAGCCCACAGCACCCCCGTGAGGAACAGACAGGGAACAGGGAGTAGCCCTGGATCACCCTAAACTGACTTCGGGTTTAGAGAAGGACAGACTACCTGGGGAATGAGGAAGCTCATTGCTCTGGAGTTCTCTTCTGGAGAAATGTCATGAATGTGCCCTGTAAGGAGCTGGTGGCAACTTCCGTTAATTCCGGGACCAGCAACCTCAGGTCAAGAGCCAGATGCTCACTCAGGTCTCTCCAGGCCAGAGGTTCTGGCCAAGTTTGGGATCCCAGCGGAGTCTAAGAAAATGTGGAAGGCACCAAAATGTGTTTTTGAAGATTTATTTCAGAGCGAGCATCAGTGACCTACAAGAACCTGGACAGAAGCGAAGCCAGTGCCTCCCGTTTCCCCCATGATGTGAGACAGGACCCTGTGCCTCCTGTGGACTTCAAGAAATGTGGACTTGAGCTTTGCCATCTCTTCCCTTGATGCTGTTCCATAGATTTTGCTGTTATAGTCTCTGTATCTTTACAGGGATCAGGAGGCTGAATTAGTCTTATTCAGGGTTAGTAACTGTCCATTCCTTAACAGTGGTGGTCCTGATAGTTCACACATTTGTGGCCATCCCAAAGAGCAGTGCAATTATGAAGGTGTAAATACGACCAAAGACCACTCTCAGATACATCACTGATTGTTGGCTTTGTTTGACCGAACGTGTTCTTTTTGGAGGTGGCCCGCTGTTGACACTCCCACCAGCACCTCTTCTTAGGCACAGTGGAGGATCCCAGCCTATATGGCAATGGCAGTTCCTTCTGTTGTTGCACACCCCTCTATGACTGCACTTCTCAGGGCGACAGTCGTAGCCCAGTGAAGTGATAGTCGCATTGCACCTGGTGTTATTACAGAAGTTTCCATGAACACAAGGAGTGCCATCTATCACATACCCAACATCAGTTGTGTCTGTTGCACGGTGTTCATCCAGTCCAAAACACTGAAATCCTCCTCTCACTGAGTGATGGAATGAAACATGTTCCTGCAGCCGGGGAAGATGGGTCACATTGGTACACTGCAGTCTTCCACAAAACTTATCTATTCCTGCAAAAGCCTGGTTGTTGAGAGCTGTTTGTTGTCGAGTACAATGTCCAAATCGGTAACTTTCAAGATTTATGTCATAGCAGACCTCAGGAGCCTCCTCAGCACTGACACCAAAGAACACCTTGCAGCGCACATTGCGGTCAGTGCAGTTCCCATGATAGCAGTAGCCTTCTTCAGTGCACGGGGTTCCATCTTGCGTATAAAAGTTTGCGGGGCATGTCACGGTGGTCCCGTGACAGTACTCTGGAAGGTCACATATATTTTGGATAGGTCTGCAGAGAGTCCCTGGTGGGGAGTAGCTGCAGTTTGTACAGCACTCTCCTATATGACAGATGCTCCCCGGTGTTAAGCGACAGTCACTTCGGCAGCAATAACTGGCATAACACTACTTGAAGGAGCCACAGTCACATTCCTCCCTCCCATCCGCTATGAGGTTTCCACAGCGAACCATTGTCATGGTTTCATTATACACAGGAGCAAGTGCTTCGAAAACACACCGGGCTGAATGTACAAAACAATTTTGTGCATGTCCATAAGAACAGTTACTGAACGCATCTGTCATCCCAGGATATTGCTGCATAATGCAGAAGGCCCTTTTCTGACATGTGCAGTAGTTATCATCACCAGTACTTCTCACCAGTACTTCTCATCAGTGTCTGGGCTGTTACGACGGCTACTAATAAATAATGTCTGCCTAGAGTACCAATGTGTAATAGGCCTAAATGTGTACAGAAGCTATACCTTTGTGGTTCATAGTTACATTCATGTGGCGCCTCTTTAATAAGTAGTGTGGGTGAATGAACACGAAAAGTATCAAAAAAGGTTGTTCTAAAATAGGTAAACATTGCACTCTGAACTCGATAGTCATTCACAGGGGCTGGGTCACAATTATTATATATGGTCAAAAGATAAATATAGTACCGCAGATCAATATTTTGAACAATGCTGTCAATGAGACTGAACATCTGGACCACCTCCTTGGAACAAGTTGTAATATTGTCATCTACACGACAATATGAATTGGAACATTGAACGTGGCCTTTTATATTGCCTCTATGAGAACTATACAGCGAATTAGATATCCTGGGATTCATGCTGTCATTTGCTTCAGAGAACAGGGGGTCTGTCTTCTCATTGTCACCATCTCTAAATGTGGGCCCCGTTGCGTTGGGCTCGGCCACTATCTGAGAAACAACATGTTCAAGCCTGCGGGAATCCTGGAGGGGTTTGATTTCATAGGCAAGGTCGTCCAGCTTCATGATGCCTCTGAGGCCCCCACAGCACATGTCGACGGTGACCATGGACAGAGGAACCTCCTCCAGGTAGCTGAGATAGTAGCAGTCTGGAGGGATGTAGGGGTCATCCATCTGCAAGGCTCCTTGGTCATCCTGAGTTGTCACCAGCAGATGTCTGGGCC
The DNA here is from genome assembly GCF_029289425.2 of Pan paniscus. NCBI lineage: Eukaryota > Metazoa > Chordata > Mammalia > Primates > Hominidae > Pan > Pan paniscus. The sequence goes on along the minus strand of NC_073267.2, from coordinate 35,576,194 downwards.
AAAGAAGGTGTTTCCTCCGCATGTGAATGATGTGTCTTTGACCCCCAAAATGCAGGCTGTAGGACAGCCAGCCAAGAAACTGAAGGTCTTTGCCATGGTGCGTCTCCTTCCTGGGAATCACCACCTCGGAGGATGCGTAGTGCCACGAGGGATGGCCTTGAGAACACCGGACTGGAGTCAGGAGCACCCAGAGCCCCAGCAGCAAGAGGGGGGCCCTAAGGGTGACCCGCGCCTCTGCCTGCCTCATGTCCCAGCCCAGGGATAGTCATCCAAAGACAATGGGAAAGGAAAGGACTGTCCTCGGCAAAGCCAGGCCCCAACCAGCTGCGGTGGCTGCGTCCCTCCCAGGGAGACCCTGACAGAGAACAAAGGGCCTCCCCAGGCTCCCACACCACACGCCGGGGCACCTGGACTCCGGGAGAGAATAAGGTAACAGTCCCAGGGCGGGGCAGGGGGTGGGCCTGGACAGGATGGCAGCTGCTGCACTGCAGGATGAGGCTGAGGGTCACGGCTGTGAGGGCTCATCGGGAAGGGAAAAGGGAGAGGGAAGCAGGGCTCTGTCTCTTTTACCACTGTCAATCTTTTCTGTTGCTTTCTGAATCTACAAAGTACAACGATGTGTGTTCAATGCCCTCACATCACCCATGTTATTCTCGGTCACTCTGTGGGTTAATAGTGCTCCTTTCTGTGGCTCACATTGCTTACTCCTTCGTCATGTGGAGGTAGATACTGCCAATATTTTCCTTGGGGATTGAATATTTTTCTACTCTTAATAAGTACCCATGTCTTATCCTTTTTGTTGTTGTTTCATTTTGTTGTGGCTTTGAAGTTTTGTTTGAAGTTACCATATTGTGAAAGGAAAATATCTTGGGCCCCGTCAAGCTGGGAACCACTCAGGGCAAATCTGCCTCCCAGTCTATTAAAAGTTGTCCCTCTGGTCACAGAGATAGATGCATATTCTCATGGCCTCCTTTGCAAACACTTATCAGAAACTGAAAAGAATGCAACCATCTGTCTCTCACCTACCTGTGACCTGGAAGCCCTGAGTGGGGAGGACTTGTTTTGAGTTGTCTCAGCCTTTCTGGATGGAACTAATGTCCTTCTTACTTATATTGATTGATGTCTCATGTCTCCCTGAAATGTGCAAATCCAGCTGTGCCCAACCACCTGGGGCACATGTCATCAGGACTTCCTGAGGCTGTGTCACAGGTGTGTCCTCAACCCTGGCAAAGAAAACTTTCCAAATTAACTGAGATCTGTCTCAGACTTCCTGGGTTCACAAGATCAACAGTTGGTATAGGGTAACTTTTTCTTCTGTGCTATGTTAAACCCTTGTGAATTATGATACTTTTTACTTAGTCCATCTATTGGGAACAGACACTATTCCTGACCCCATGAGAGCCCCAGGTGCTGTCCCTCCGATGCTTCTGTATGGTTCTCTCCTGGTCTTTGGTCATTTCTTCAGATGCAAGAGCTGATCAGTTCTCAGGGAAGGACACAGGGGGCCCTCTGTGGGTGTCTCATGTCTGAGAACAAATATTTCGTGTATTTCTCCCATACTGAGTCTTCTGTGTTCAGTCCTGATTACCAGATGGAAACCCCTGGGAATCCCAGGGCTGTGGGTCTTCTCTCAGAGCTGCAGGGTCAGGTCTGCGCTTGTTTTCACTCGGAGAGAGAGGGCCCTGTTTTCCTGCCTTCTCCTCTGTAGCAAGCTGTGATGTGGGATGCCTGAGGAGAGGGCAGAGCCCAGAGCAGATGTGAGACACCTGGAGGAGTTCATTGGCAACAGTAGCACTTGGGAAAATATGATTACTTATAATGTGACTGTACCATGAAACTCACTTAGCAATTATTATTTTTCACACATGTGTACAAATTCAAATACAACTGCATTAAGCAAACTTTAAGAGATATAAAGAGAGAAATAGAAAACAATATCAACATAAGAGAAGACCTTAATACCTCACTTACAATAATGTTTAGCAAATCCAGAAAGAAAATTCTTAAGCCTCTGAATTTGAACAACACTATTGGACAAATTCACCTGAAAGACAGTTATAGAACCTTCGAACCAAGAGCCATGTAATACACATTCTTCTCGAGCACACATTGAACATTCTCCATGATAGGTTATATGTTACATCATAAAATGAGCATTAACATTTAAAGAAGTAATGCTAACCATTCTCTCTTTCAAAAACTTGTGAAAAGTCAACCTTCCAAACTATTTCTGAGGCTACCATTACACTATTACCAGTAATATTACCATTAATAGACAAAGGCACCACAATAAAATAAAATTATAGATCAATATCATTGGTAGACAAAAATTAACCACTCCAAATTTAGTAAACTAAGTTCTAAAGTTTTTTTAAAAACCATACACCATGATTAACTCAAATTTATTCTGAGTTGCACAGATGATTCAGTCTCCTCAAATCAATCAATTTGGTACACCACATTAAAAAACTAAAGAAAAAATATCTCAATAGCATTTCAACAGACATAAAAAAAAATTTGAAAAAATTCAGGGTTTCATTATAAAAACTCTGAACAAAGTAGGAAGACAGCAAAACAACTTGTACATAATAAAAGCCATTAAGAAAAGTCACAGCTATTGTTATACTCAATAGTAAAAGGTTAGAATATTTTGGTCTAATATCTGAAACAAGGCAAGAATAAAGCTTGAGGTATTACACTTCCAGGCCTCAAAATTTATTATAAACATAGAGTAATAAATCAGAATGGTATTGGCATAAATGCATACAGAGAGCTTAGATATAAACCCACATATTGATGGCCAGCTGATTTTCAGCATGAGAACCGGTGATATACAATGTCTAAATTATAGTGTCTTCCAAAGAGCATGTTATGAAAACTGGATTTTCACATGCAAAGAATTAAGAATTTTAGGATAGAATAAACACAAAAATTAACTCTAAATGCATTAAATATTTAAATCTAATATGTGTAATTGTAAAACTCCCACCCCTGAAAAAATTAGCAATCTTTTTCTGGATTTTACATTCAAAGCACGTACAAAAAATGCAGAATTGAACAAGTGGGACCAGATTTTACAAAAGATTCTGCAAAGCAACGAAATAATTCCAACTTACAGAATTGGATAATATACCATGTATCTGAAAAAGTGTTTATATCCAATATATAAATAAAACTTCTGTAACTCAATAGCAAAAATAAAAATAGCCTGATTTTAAAATAATTGGTTTTACACCTTTAACAGTATAAGAACCTAGAACTCAGGTTAAATGTTTTTCTCCATGGCTAATGATCTGTCATATGGTGTACTTAGCTGGACAATAATTTGTATTGATTTGACAAAACACTAATCTGGGTGGTGGTGTGAATTTTTTAATAGACATTATTAAAACTGTAACCAGTTGACTCTATGTTAGGTAGATTATCATGGATAACCAGCTTAGCCCTGAATCCAACAGAGCAGATCTGGAGAAGGTAAAACTCCAGGGTGATTAAGCAGCTTCAGCTCTTTCTGAGACTTCCAGCCTGCACTTACTGATGACCAGCCCTGAGGATATTGGAGGTTTCCAGCCATCCCCCAAAATTGTCATCCCCTACATCGCACAGGAAAGTGGCATGTCCCTCTGCACTTTGTCACACCTGAATATCAGAGAGAAAGAGATTCTCCAAAATCAAATAATATTTATTTGAAAATGAGCATTGTAATGGGAATATGCATGGGCACATTTAGGTGGATAGAGGAAGACAAGTGTTTTAAAGGATAAATGAGGAGGCTTACATGAGCTGTTTTGAGACAACTATCCGGGGGTAGAAGAATCAATAACAAGGGTAGAATAAGTTTAAGGTTGGACAGGGAGTGGCAGGGCAGATATCCCCACAGTATTAATTCTCTTATTGTTGTGGTAGCCTTAGCCTTTGTTCAAGGTAGTTGTGCAGATAATTTGTGTGTGTGTGTGTGTGTGCGTGCATGTGTGTGAGAGTGTCACTCTGTCACTCAGGCTGGAGTGCAGTGGCACAATCTTGGCTCACTGCAACCTCTGCCTCCGGGGTTCAAGCGACTCTCCTGCCTCAGCCTCCCAAGTAGCTGGGACTACAGGCATACACCACCATGCCAGGCTATTTTTTGTTTTTTGTATTTTTTAGTAGAGACGGGGTTTCACCGTCTTGGCCAGACTGGTCTCCAACTCCTGACCTCAGGTGATCTGCCCACCTTGGCCTCCCAAAGTGCTGGGATTACAGGTGTGAGCCACCACGCCCGGCTGTGTAGAGTATTTTTATGGTAGTTCTTGTTATCAAGGATGTGTGCATGAGAACCCTCTATTCATGACCTTCTCCAGCTTCACCTGTAAAGTTTCTAACTCAAGTTGTTCTATTTTGATTCTGACAACTTTCACACCCTCTCCCTCACACCGCTAGTGAAGAAAGTTACTCTGTGAAGGTTTCTGAGAACAGGATTAGCTCCACATCCACATCCCACATTAACCAAACAAGCTTGGCCCCTTCAGTTCCCACTGGCAACTTGCATTTCCAGATAAGTCTCCATGCAACACATTGGAGGGTCCTGAGTGACGAGGAGTGAAGAAAGTCCCACCAGCCTCTCCCGCGTGACTGCAGCAGCCACAGCCTGAGACCCACCTGAGCGCCAGGAAAGGGCTTGAGGCCTGGAATTTTGACCACAGGGAAACATCTTCCTTTTCCAGAAAGCAGGAAAAGCAAACGGAAAAATGAGAACAACGACTGAAAAAGGAAGTAAATGGATTAGGAACAAAAGAAGCACCAGATCAGTGTTGATGCTGATTTGCATATTTAGTGTCAGAAGAAGGATCAGACGTGAAACCTGTGAGGTTCTACATGACACTGACCCTGGCCCAGCCTCTATCGTCTGTGATCAGGATCCGTAAAGACTGTTCCAGTCATGGAGGCTCACTGAGGTCCCTGTCCTGGGTCTGATTGGAGAAGACTCATCAGGAAACCCTGAGCTTACTCAGGGCTCTGATCGTGGTGACCATGTTTGAGGACTTTATATATATATATATATATATATATATATATATATATATATATTTTTTTTTTTTTTATTATACTTTAAGTTCTAGTGTACATGTGCACAACGTGCAGGTTTGTTACATATGTATACATGTGCCATGTTGGTGTGCTGCACCCATTAACTCATCATTTACATTAGGTATATCTCCTAACGCTATCCCTCCCCTCTCCCCACACCCCACAACAGGCCCTGGTGTGTGATGTTCCCCTTCCTGTGTCCATGTGTTCTCACTGTTCAATTCCCACCTGTGAGTGAGAACATGTGGTGTTTGGTTTTTTGTCCTTGTGATAGTTTGCTGAGAATGATAGTTTCCAGCTTCATCCATTTCCCTACAAAGGACACGCACTCATCAATTTTTATGACTGCATAGTATTCCATTGTGTATATGTGCCACATTTTCTTAATCCAGTCTATCATTGATGGACTTTTCATCCCTGTAAGCATCAATCTGCATTTTGTGCATGTGAGAATAGCTCTTCATATTAAAATAATCTCTTTCAAATACTTAGCGAAGACATTGTTAGGCAAAGAATTCTAAACTTAGAGAGGTTCCCTGGCGAAACTAAGACGTAGAGAAAGTCCTACATCCTGACAGGAAATCAGCCTCCATCTGCACCTGCCTCCGGGGCTGACTCCGATCAGTGGCTCCTGAGCGCCCCCTGCAGCTGATTCCACCCTGTGTTCCTGCAGGGAGATTTGTGTCTGGGCGCACAATGACCTCCCCTCACTGTGTCTCTTGCACAGTAATACACGGCCGTGTCCTCCACTCTCAGGCTGTTCATTTGCAGGTAGAGTGTGTTCTTTGAGTTGTCTCTGGAGATGGTGAATCTGCCCTTCACAGAGTCTGTGTAGTTTGTGCTACAACCACTACTACTAATGTATGAGACCCACTCCAGACCCTTCCCTGGAGCCTGGTGGATCCAGCTCATGTACCAGCTACCGACGGTGAATCCAGAGGCTGCACCGGAGAGTTTTAGGTACCCCCCAGGCTGGGCCAAGCCTCTCCCAGACTCTACCAGCTGCACCTCACAGTGGACACCTGCAAACACAGAGACACTGGTCAGAAACTCCCACACATATCCAGTGTTTCTCTCACTCATGTTCACTCACACTCAATCTCTTTAGTTCTCCATGAATCACCTTGTAAAATAGCAACAAGGAAAACCCAGCTGAGCTCAAACTCCATGGTGAGTCCTCTGTGTTCAGTGCTGATCACCGAATGGAAAGCCTCGGAATCCCAGTGCTGGGGCTCCTCTCCCAGAGCTGCAGGGTCAGGGCTAGGCTGGTTTTCATCAGCAGAGGGAGGCCCCTATTTCCATGTCCCCCACTATATAGCAAGCTCTGGGGTGGGACATCTGAAGAGAGGGCCGGGTTCCGTGCAGATGAAGTGTCCTGGGGGAGATTGGTAGTAATTCCATCATTCAGGAAAATATAAATTTATATTATGTGATCGTGCCTTGATTAACATTTAGCTCTCATAATCTGATTTTATTTTTACATATTTACACAATATATTTAATGCAGCTTTCAATGTTATATTTTACAGAATATAATTTACATAGAGAATACAGCAGTTGTGCAGTGCATCTAAGTTTACACGTCTAAACAAATTTAGTCCTATTATCTGGGCCTGTGCGCTAAACACTGGAGGAGGCAGCTCCCCTGAGACAACTCCAGGGCAGCGTGGCCCATGCCTAGTGAAGTCTGCAGGATTCCCCATCTGTTATGACAACTTTCTGTAATTTACCCAAATATGCAGAGGGAACCACGGTTCATGTGTGTGTATTTTCAGAAGTTAGTCATGTTTCTTCTGCCAATATCAGTCTTTTTATTGCTCCATTTTAACAAAAATATTCATTTATTTGTTATTGATTTATTCAAGTATAATAAATAAATAGTTAATTCAAATTTATAGTGAATGATTTGAAAAATGTAGACCTATGTTTGCAACAATTCACTCAGCACTTCAATTGTCTTGAATAATTAATCCCTAAATCTTTTCTTATTCCTCTCAAATTTAACTCACATCCTCATTATTCACAAAACCATATTCTCAGAAAAATTTAAATGTTATTCATGTTAATTTTTAATAGTGGCATCTTGTAAAGTTTCTACATATGAATTATATAAAATTTACTCTTAATTCCTTAGCTTCTTTCACTCTGCACAATAACTTGAGAATTTATCCACACTTTTTTATGAGTGAGGCATGCCTTGATTTCAAGCTGCATTATATTCCAGTACATAAATATATGCCAAACTAATTGTTCACCAGTAACAAAAGGTGATTTGTTATCTCAGTTAATGGATTTTATGGAGAAAAGCAGGTACTCGGCAAGGGAATGCAAAAAATGAGTAAACTGTGATACTATCCTGACCTCGAGATCGAGACCATCCTGTGAATGGTGAAACCCCATCTCCACTAAAAATACAAAAAATTCACCGGACGTGGTGGCAGTCGCCTGTAGTCCCAGCTACTCAGGAGACTGAGGCGGGAGAATGGCGTGAACCCAGGAGGCGGGGCTTGCAGTGAGCCGAGATTGCGCCACTGCACTCCAGCCTGGGTGACAGAGTGAGACTCCGTCTCAAAAAAAAAAAAAAAGATATTATCCTGACCCCATTAACAACAAACGTACAAAACTGCAAATAAAGAAAAAACATTCAACATATCTGAGTTGATATCATAGAGGAAAAAAACCCCTGAAATCTCAGGAGAGAGGAGCCTGCAGAGAGAACCATATATTAGTGTACCTGAGGCAGATATTACTGGATGGTATTCAAGATAGGAGCAGGCTGACTTGGAAATATTGAGTAAGTTGCTGGAGGATGCATGTGCTCATACTGTTAGACTGTGAAGCTCCTAGTGCTTGCAGGCTTTTCCTACAGAATTATTATTAATTATTCTTTCTGAACTTTATGCTAATGATCAGGCCATGAGACCAAAGTTTATTTTGCAAACAATTCAGACGTATAATGATTACATTCTGACAAAAATCAGAACTGGAGAGGGAAAAATTATGTTTCAAAACATATCATACACTTGTCTTTAAATTCTAATCTCTTCAATTGTTTTAAGTATTTGCCTCCATTTTAGACTAACTCTGCTTATTCCTGTGAACCAACCAATGATCTCTGGCTGCAGCTCAGAAGAAACAAAGGGAGGGGGAATATAGACATCTGCATCAACATTTTAGTTCTGAGCAATTATCCTGCAAATCATGCCAGGTGACTGGAATAAATAGGGTGCCCCTAATCCAGAGTTTTCTTTGTTTGAGAAAATAAGTCCATGGGAGCTACAAAAGCCAAGCCCCATGCACCCAAATCTTAGCAGGCATAACTACAGCCACAGTTATCTGGGCATGTCAGCAGCCTTGGAATTTGTTTTCAAGCTGTCCTCGCCACCTTGTTTGGTTTTGATACATGTCTTCTAATAACCCGGTTTGTCTCTTCTCACCTTCAGGCCATCAAACTCCAAATGGTCATGCTGTGCAGGAAGCATGATGCCAGCATCTGCTCTTGGTGAGGACCTCAGAAAGCTTACAATCATGGAAGAAGGCAAAGGGGCAGCAGACACATTACATAATTAGAGCAGGTACAAGAGAAGAGATGAGGAAAGTCCTAGAGTATTTTAAAGAACTAGATTTCACTTGAAGTAAGTTAGCACAAACTCAATTGTCACCAAGTGTGTTGCATAAAGTCATTCATGACTTCACATACCCAATACCTCTCACCAGACACCACCTTCTGCATTGGCAATTACATTTGTAATGATTCATAAGCAGAGCCATTTCTGGGAGTCATGGGTTTCCTCTGAGAGGTAGCACTGACTTGCACAAAACTCAATTATATTTTGCAGATTCCTTGCACAGCACAGAAATATAGGAACCTTCCACCCAATCCACCCTCCCTCTCTCTTTCACTTAGGGACATGCTTCCATCATATACGATCAGCTTCCCAGCCTCATTCTACTCTCTGTGCACTTTCTCTCAAAGGGGTGGATGTACTTCTTATAAAAATTCAGGGAAACTTCATACCGTCTTGGAGTTTTCTGCTTAGAAAACGAATAATAACACAAATGTTACTGGAAAGGGGTCCCAATTTGGGATGAATCCACAGAGTAAAATGAAAGCAAGTTTATTAGGAAAGTAAAAGAATAAAGAATGGCTACTCCACAGGCACAGCAGCAATATGGGCTGCTGGTTGTCCATTTTCATGGTTATTTCTTGATTATATGTTAAACAAGGGATGGATTATTCATGAATCCCCCAGAAGTTACCAAAGCTGAGTATTTCTCCCCTTTTTTAGACCAACTAGGGAAACTTCCTGATGTTGCCATGGCATTTGTAAACTGTCATGGCGCTGGGGGGAGTGTCTTTTAGCATATTATTATAATTAGCATAAAATTAGCAGTGAGGACAAACAGAGGTCACTTTTGTCACTGTCTTGGTTTTGGCGGGCTTTGGCCGCATCTTTACTGTAAACTTCATCAGCAAGGTCTTTATGACCTGGATGTTGTGCAGACCTCCTTTCTCATCCTGTGACTAAGAACGCCTTAGCTTACTGGTAATGTAGCCCAGCAGGTCTCAGTCTTATTTTTCTTAGCCTTTATTCAAGATGAAGTTGTTCTGGTTCCAAAGCCTCTGACACAAATAATGTAGTGAAATATTTATAATATGAACATCATTATATTGCCAAATATCATAATATTGCCAAAATAAAATATCGTAATGGCAACAATCAATTTTATTTGTCACCTTGACTAGACCACTGTCTCATCTACTAAATCACACACTAACCTAGGTGTTGCTCCCATGGCATAATACAGGCATTAGTAGAGCCTGCCATTATTTTTTCCTAAGTCATGAAGATTGTTCTAAATAATCGAGGTGGGGCTGATTCAATCAGAGCATAACAGAAGACGATGGGACTCCAAGCTGTACGGCAGATGCAGGTCTTCCCAGGAATTCCAGCCTGTCTTTCCTGAAGGCCAGCAGTATTGATCTTAGGCTGCCTAGCCAGACCCTACAATTACTACTATCCAGAGCTCACAGCACGATGGAGTGTCCATCATCAGCTCTCCTCAAAGTCACAGGTGACAGTCCAAACTCTGTGACAGTGTGAAAAGCATAAGATCAGCTCTACATCAATATCCCATTGGAGAAAACTAGGATTATTCCCTTTGTGATTAAGGTCCGTTTTGTTTTCCAAACATCTCCGTTGACAGAAGACAGCAGGAGAGTCCAGGCAAGGGTGAGTGAGAAAGTCCCCTCAGACTACCCAGGTCCTGCAGACCTGAGCCCTGGGATTTTGACTACAGATAACACATACTCAGTTTTCAGGGCAGAGAAGAAGAAAGGGAATTGTGAGAATCAAGTCTACAGGGAAGGAAAATGGATTAGCAGAAAGAGGGTCAACTGAATCAGTCTGAGTCAGACGTGCCCAGTTTTACAAGACGAGGGGGGATAGCTGTGAAAACCATGTGGTTTTAAGGACCCTGACCCTGGGTGAGCCTCTCTCTCAGCTCCTATCAGAACTCAAAGCCTGTTCTAATCAGAGATTCCCATGGAGGTCTCTGCCCTGAGTCTAACTGGAAAACACTCTCCAGGTTCCCCTGAGCATCCTCAGGACTTTCATCCTGTTGACCACAAAATAATTATTTCTGCCCCCAAAGTGACACTGTGGGTTCTGTGGAGGTGAGGATGTGTCCTACTGTAAACAAACAAACAAACAAACAAAAAAACTGAAACAAAAAGGAAGAAAAGGTTTGCATTTAGAGACATCAAATGTTAGTACAGAATTGAAAACTCTTAGCAGCACCTGCACCTGCCCTGGAGGGCCCTATTTGCATGTCTCCTACTATATAACAAGATCTAGGGTGGGACCCTTGAGGAGTAGGCTGTACCCAGATAAGGCAATGGTGCCCTGCAGAAGTTTGCTGAGAATGATGGTATTTGGAAAATACGCTGTCTTATGAAATTGTGCTGTGATAAACACTTTGCCAGGATCACCCTATTTCATTTTTAAATATTCGTGTAAGCTATGTTCTGTAGGAGTCAATATTTTCTCATTTGTGGATGCAGAAGTAAACCCACATGTGAAGGGGGCTCTGCGTACATCTAGGAGCTCATGTCTGGGATGAGTGAACCCCAGTAACTCGCCCTGTGTTCCTCATCACAGGTCCTGATTGCTCCCTAAACCAACTCCAGGACAAAGCTGGATGTGTCTAGTGTTTTTATTAGAACCCGCTTTCCATAATAAGAGCACATGTGGTTTTGCTGCACTCCAGCACTCGCCTGAAAATATGGAGAGAACTAGGGTCCAGACACATTAATTTTCAGGTACTTCTGACATTTAACTTATTTTTTCTATCTTTCTTGTCAAAGTTTTACTCCTTCCTTGTCTAAGTTTCTGTTTGTTTGCTTGTAATACATTTTATGAGGCTTAATTGAAAGGTAATATACTTCACACATTTAAAATGTACAATTAATAAACATGATGTAACTCTCATCATTATCAAGAAAGTGGACTAGTGAATTCTTCTCAACATTTCCTCCTGTTCTGCTATATTCCTCCTCCTCTCCCCTTCCCTTCTTCTACCATTTCCCCAGGCAAGTACTGATCTTCATTATATTACTTTAGATGCATTTTTATCAAAATTTATAAAAATGAAATAACAGAGTATATATTTTTATTTGGCTTATTTTACTCAACATAAATACTTAGATTTTTTACCTTCTTGTTCTGTGTATCAGGCATTAATTTATTATAAATGATGGATAGTATTCCACTGAACACATTTACCGTAATTTGTTATTCTGTTGAACAGCTTAACAATATTTGCTTTCTTTTATTACTCTGGGTCTTACTAAAAAATCTTCTGCACAGCTTGGAAATGGACATAGATGAGTAATATATTTTACTTATTTTTTTCAACAACAATATCAACAATAACACATAAAGAAGCTGGAATTTTGCAATTTTTTTTGAGACTGAGTCTCACTCTGTCTCCCAGGCTGGAGTACAATGGCACGACTTGCAAACTCTGCCTCCTGGGTTCAAGTGATTCTCCAGTCTCAGCCTCCTTAGTAGCTGGGATTACAGGTTCCCGCCACCATGCTTGGCTAATATTTTTGTATTTTTAGTAGAGAAAGGTTTTACCATGTTGGCCAGGCTGGTCTCAAACTCATGACCTCAGGTGATCCACTCACCTCGGCCTCCCAAAGCTTTGGGATTACAGGTGTGAACCACTGCAACTGGCCAATTTATTCTTATAAAACTTTAGATACTTGAAGTTTTAAGGTAAACATCAAATGTGAAATCTAGGGACAGGCAAGTTTTTGTTGAGAATAACAAAGCTGGGGTATGAGTTGAACTGAGGCAGCATATGTCATAAAATGTAGGCTGTTATAAGATAAAACACACTTATATATTGGATTGCTTTGAAGTCAAGTGTGGTAAATGTGTTGTAGTGTGAATTTCCAAGAGACCACATACTGAAGAGCTTTCCTATCCTGTTGAATGCCTTTTCCCCAGAATGGGGACAGTCACAAAAATCTTTCAGTCCCAATGTGTCTGTCTAGGAGAGAAAAAGTGCCCACACTTCTGAAAAGCATTCAGATCCACCTTCTGTATCCCCATTGGAGAATTAAGAAATTACTCTGCAGGGAAAGCCACTAAAACCAGTATCATAGAGGCACCAGGGCAACCTCTTAGGAACTGAGATGGGAAAAGAGGTCCTCTTCCAAGTTCCATTGAGAACTACCTCCCCTCTCTTTCTTATTTAATCACAGCCTTAATCTGCAGTTCAAGTCAGCAAATCTGCAAGGTGATAACACCAAAAGAGAACATTGGAGCTGTGGGAGGGAACAACTGGGGAAAACAAGAGGACTCCACAGCAGGGAAAAGAGCAAGAACACACAGACCAACATCTCATTTGGAGGAAGTTCAGAAACATTGGAAAGGTCACACCCAGACTCATGTTCACAATATGAACCCAGGGAAGGTCAGATAATCTCCCTTTATTCTATTGCTTTCCACCAATTTCAGAATTTTCAGTTAAATAACATTTTAATCCACCTGAGGGAGCTGAACATGATTCTCTGGAGGAGGGAACAGGTGAAGAGACAAAGCCAAGCAGGAAAGAAAAACAAGGTATCACTGGAGGATCTGAAGTCTCTGGTGGACACAGAAGAACAGACTTCAACTATGAAGTCCACTGCAAAAGTAAATGTCAAATGTAGCTTTGAGAAGATTCACAGACACTTCCACAATAAAGGCCTGGCAAAGGTAAAGTATGATCAAATACAGGCAGAAAATGCATAAAATGAAATAATAGGCCGGGCGCAGTGGCTCACGTCTGTAATCCCAGCACACTGGGAGGCCGAGGCGGGTGGATCACGAGGTCAGGAGATTGAGACCATCTTGGCTAACATGGTGAAACCCCGTCTCTACGAAAAATACAACAACTTACCCGGGCATGGTGGCAGGCACCTGTAGTCCCAGCTACTCGGGAGGCTGCGGCAGGAGAATGGCGTGAACCTGGGATGCGGAGCTTGCAGTGAGCTGAGATCGCACCACTGCACTCCAGCCTGGGCGACGGAGCGAGACTCCGTTTCAAAAAAAAAAAAAAAGAAAGAAATAATAAACCAATACCAACTGTCCCTCCCAACATGTGTGACTATCCACAATTATTACATAAATTAATGAGAAATATCAAAGTCATAATAAAAAAGATCAGCATGAGATTTGTAAATGATACAGATATTATAACTATCTAATTAAACAAGATATGTAAAGTAACTCTAATTCATATGCAACAATCTCTTGAAGCAACTGTGGACATAATGCAGGACTAAATAGGTAACTGAAATATGAAAATACTAAGAAGAAATCAAATGGAAACGCATAAGAAATCAAAAGCAATGCAGTATAAACATTGATCAAGCTTTGGGCACACCCCTCAGTAGAGCTGGCTCAGCTTTTAAATGAAACCATGTGCGTAAAATGTCACTAGAAATTTCACAAAGTAAATTGCAAAGAAAAGGAAGTGAAGAAAGAAATTAAACATTAATATCAAAATTATAGTATATTTATATTTTAAATCTGAGGAGAAATTATAAATACAGGGAAAGTAATTGAAAAAATAATGGCTAAGAATTTTCCCCATTTTGTGAAAGACACTGAAGTCCAGATCCTAGAATCACAGAGAACCCCAAGCAGAGTAAACACAAACAGACACAGACACACACCACACATCCACCGTGGACACAGTGGTGCACAAGAAAAAGCTCACACATCACACACACATTTCCTCAACTTTATTATTTTTACTTAGCTGCTTTAAAATTATTTACATTTATAGTAATAAGTACTAGTCTAAAATTAAAACATATTATTCTATGCATAATTCTGTCTATGCTTACCATGATCAAATACACAGTTTGGTGCAAATGAATGTAACTACATTGTTAGTTAATTCACTATTTCAAAGAAAAATGGTATTTATTCCTGTCTCTGTGTTGAATCATTTGTAATGTACACAAATATAATTCTTTGTAATTAAAGGATTTTTTAAAGTTGGCACATAATAACTGTTTATACTTATGGAGTACATTGTGACATTTCAATACATGTGTGCCGTGAGGTATGACCAAAATCAGAACAGTGAGCAAATTAATCAGCTCAGACACTAACATTAACTTGTTAGTAGCATACAAACTTCTCTCTTCTGGTTACTTGTAAACAGAAAATGTACAATATATTGTTAACTGTAGTCACCCTACTGCACTGTAGGACACTACAGCACATCCCTCCTGTCTACTTGTAATTGTGCATTGTTAACAAACCTCTTCTTATCTCTCAGTCTCCCCCCATTCCCAGCCTCTCATAACCACTACTCTACTATTTACTTCTGGAAGATCAACTTTTTAAAAATTTCCATAGAACACTGAGAAATGCCGTATTTATTTGTCTGTGTCTGGCTTGTTTCACTCAACAAAATGGTGTCCAGTTCCATGCATGTGGCTTCAAGTGACAGAATTTCATTGATAAATCTGAATAATATTCCATTGTGTAAATATGCCACATTTTATTTATCCATTCAACTGTTGATGGACGCATACGTTGATTTCATATCTTAGCTATTGTGATTAGTGCTGCAGTAAACATGGGTGTATATGTATCTCTTCAATATTAGTTTTTTCTTTTAATTATTTACATAGATATATACTCAGCAGTTGGATTGCTGGATTATATGGTAGTTCCATTTTTTTTCCCTTGATGGCTGTACTAATTCACATTTCCTCCAGTGGTCTATAGGAGTTTTCCTTTCTAGGCATCCTGGCCAGCTTTTGATATTTATTTATTTATTTACTTGTCTTTCAGACAACAGCCTTTCTAGCAGAGATGAAGGGTGAAAAGACACCTCATTGTGAATTCGCATTTTCCTGAATATTAGTGATTTCTAGCAATATGTGTATGTATATACTCATATAGCTATCTATCTATCTATGTATGATCTATTGCCCTTCACATGTCTCTTTTTTTTTTTTTTTTTTTTGACGGGAGTCTTGCTCTGTCACCCGGGCTGCAGTGCAAAGACGCAATCTCGGCTCACTTCTACCACCGCCTCCCGGGTTCAAGCGATTCTCCTGCCTCAGCCTCCCAAGTAGCTGGGAACACAGTCGCCCACCACCACGTCCAGCTAATTTTTTGTAATTTCTTTTTTTTCTCTTTCTTTTTTTTTTTTTGAGACGGAGTCTCGCTCTGTCGCCCAGGCTGGAGTGCAGTGGCGCCATCTCCACTCACTGCAAACTCCGCCTCCCGGGTTCGCGCCATTTTCCTGCCTCAGCCTCCCGAGTAGCTGGGACTACAGGCGCTGCCACCACGCCTGGGTAATTTTTGTATTTTTAGTAGAGACGGGGTTTCTCTATGTTGGTCAGGCTGGTGTCAAACTCCCCACCTCAGGTGATCCGCCCCGCTCGGCCTCCCAAAGTGCTGGGACGACAGGCGTGAGCCACCGCGCCCAGGTCTGTCCAGGCTGTTTTGGTCCTTCAGAGGAGAATTGCAGAGTCGTCTCATCCCCTGCTCCCACCAATTTTCATATCTGTGTGTGACCCTTGAGAATGTCCTTGCCATGTCTCTACATAATTGGAGTCAAATGCGGCATGAAGCTGACATGCTGGGTGTGTCAGTGTAGAACTGGGTGAAGAAACTGCCTGCATACATGAACTGTTGCATTATCGGCCTGGAGCCTCTGACGTCCAGGCTTTGCATTTTATCAGTGATTTTCTGTGTTGGTTAGTCAGTTCAAATGTTATTTTTAACTTTCTACTGAAATAGCCTCACATAATCATCTAGAGGCATAAAGATTAAAAAATAACTTATTTGGAAATTAACCCAGGTTCCAGGTGAGGTCATAGTTAGTTTGTGGTGATAGGGAGACAGGGAGAAGCATGGCTGGAAACTATGACCGTGCTCATAAATGCTTCATGTTAGTAGGGAAGACCCTGTACATCCAAGAGGTTTAGACACTGCCACTGAGAACCTCAGCCTAATATAATTTTGTGAATCACGCCTCAATAATAAAACTCTAGGTTTTTGACTAAAATTGCTGTTACTAATGTGTTTCCTTAGAATACAGTCTTCTACCTGATGTAAAATCAGCCCAGATGGCAGAAGTGATTGCATTTATTAGAAATTCCAATTTGTCAAACCAGGAAATAAACATGTTTTAGAGCAGTGCATGGCTCTGGGATGCTTTGTAAACAATAGAGCATCTCACATATTCTGGAACAGCCCCCCAACATGGGCAAGGTAGGGAGTTCTTAGAAGCACTCCTTTATCTCAGATTCCTGGCAAATATAAAGGTGGAATTCAATGCAAAAAGAGGTAAGTAACACTGAAGCTAAGAAAACTGCCACACCAGGTTATATCCTCAGAAGAGAAAACTGCTGAGAGAGTCACAGATGTTATTTAAAAATATCAATGGTTAGCCCCTGGTTTTAAATAAAAATGAATGAAAAATATCTAGTTATCGACTTTGCTTAGATAATTTGTGCCAGATTATTACAAATGAATTTTTTTATTTCAACTCTACAATTTATAGACAAATTGGTTATCCAATTAAATAAACACCTTGAGGAATCAGCAGAGGTTAATTATTGATGAGGTGTGACAAGCTAGCCACAAAATCCTGGGAGAATCCTTACATTGGGACCTAGACAGAATTGAGCCACAGGGCCCTTTGGACATATTTAGGTAAACTTTCCTCAGTTCCCACCCTTAAGGGGATGTGAATATATTTTATTTATCATCTATCTGTGATCTCTGTGTCTTGAAATAATTCTTTGACAAAAGGCTACAGCCCTTTCAGTTGATTAAAAGCTTCTGCATTTTGTGTTTTTAGCCTGTGACCTGCCAGGTTTTGCATGAACTGAGTGAAGCACACCCATGAAAGGAACTATTATAAAATGACTCTGTAAGACACGGCTGATACTAAAGTACGACACTGTTATAACCTCCTACAATCTTCCACATAAGTTTATGGGTATGCACATGCAGAAGAAAATAAATGGACCAGCTGGACACGGTGTCTCATGCCTGTAATCTCAGCACTTTGGGAGGCTGAGGCAGGCGGTTCATGTTGTCAGGAGTTTGAGACCAGCCTGACCAACATGTTGAAACCCTGTCTCTACTAATGTATACTTATATCAAAATTGTCACAATATTAAGGAACCCTTGAACTCCCTTGGCCACATGTACTCCTACTAGCACTGTGGCATTATGGTCCTCTGCCTTAAGGATGAATCTGTTATTGCCTCATGACTTGATTGCTGGAAAAAATACATTTAGAGATTTTACCCCCAATACTCCTTTGCCATACTGTATTTGGATGAGGCAGAACTCTCAAAGAGATTCATGTATTATGCTCACTCCTATCACCAACAGATTAAAGTTGCCATTCCAGTATGTCTTTTTAACAACAGCCTCTTATAACCTTTAGCCAGGAAAATTTATATATTGGAAAAAAAATTAGAGAAAAACTTTCCTTGAAACACTGGAAGGAATCTTATTAAATATTTTTATCATCACAGAAGTAAAACTCCATGGAGTCAATCCTTGGGATTTTTTTTTTACAACTCAATAAGGAATTAAAAATTCCACACAATTGGAACACTACCCCCATAGAGGGGATTTGTACCTACTTAATAAATAGACCAGCCTTTACTAAAAGGTGCTCTCCTATGGGAACCCCAAACTTAACAGATCTCTGAAACCTGCTGAAGTCTCAATGCACTTTGTCTCTAGATAACCATAAATGCAAAGGCAAATTTTGTGTTTTTGCATGAGTGATCTGGACACACCCTTGGCATTTTAACTGAATTTCATGGAAACATGATTACTTCCTGGGAGCTCATGTTTAATGGCATCCAAATATTCATCACCCTTGTGATGTGGTGGCAATTAGGTGCCTCGGAGAAATATGCTGATGCTTCAAGTGAACAAGTTCTAGACTCCTCCCTTGACTTCATGGTTCCTCACTCAGTACAGATGTGTCTGTGACCAAAACCCAACACTGATATCCAGCAGTTTCTCCTCTTGTGAAATTTATTTTTTTCTTTGTTTGCCTGACTTTCCCTCATTCTCTCTCTTGCCTTCTCATTATGATTTCTGCTGTACCATTCTGAAACCTGCCAAGAGTATGCATCTTGAATCATGCCAATTTCCAGCCTCAAAAAGAAAAAAGGTGCAAACTCATAATTTTCTTAACAAGGTTAGAAAACTTCCTACATTTCCACCAGATTCATTAGAGACTCCCAATGAGAATCATGAGGAAACATTATTTGGTTTTGGATCATACCTCAAAACTGAAACTGCTTTTTATAATGGTTATTCCATTTGTATTTCCACTATTGTGCAAAGTAGTACAAAGACTCCGAAATAAAAGAAAAATAGAAATACCTGATGACGTGGCAAATCCTCTTCTGGGTATGTTCTAAAGAAGATAAAATCACCACCTCATAAAGGCATGTGCACTCCATGTTCTTTGCAGCTCTATTCACAATAGCCCAGATATGAAAGCACCTCAGGGTCTGCAGGTGGACAAATGGATAAAAAAAATATGATCTAGGTATGCAATAGAATATTATTCAGCCATCAATGTTGATATCTTGTCATTTGCAACAATATGAATGGAAGTGGAAGCCCTAATGTTAAGTTAAATAAACCAAGCACAGAAAGACAAATACTGCATCTTCTTACTTTTATGTCAAAACTAAAAAATTGGATTTCCTGAAGGCAGAGAGTAAATTGGTTTTTACCAGAAGCCTGGATGGATACAAGAGAGAAGAGAATAAAGAGAGGTTGATTACTGAATACAGATATATAGTTATATAGAAGAAATAAAATCTAAATATTTCATAGATGAGTAAGGTGACTATAGTTAACCATAATCTAATGTACACATTAAAATAGCTAGAAGAGTTGTTCAAATGTGCCTAGCATAAAGAAAATATACATGTTTAATGTGATAGATATACCAATCAGATATACCAATCCTGATCTGCTCTTTACACATTTATAAATGTATCAATATATTACATGTTCCCATAAAATATGTATATCTATTATATGCCAATAAAATAAATAAATAATCTCCATGGCCTGTTTTTACAAAAATATTAAAAAGTTCTCCAGTTATATCAAATACAAAGGGCTTTAAATAGCCAAAATAATTTTGGGCAAAATTTAACAAAGCTGAATATATCATATTCTATAATTTCAAAATCAAATCAATATAAATCAAAACAGTATAATGCTGACATGTAAACAGACATAGAATCCAATGGAACATTATAGACAACCTGGAAATCAACCCATTCCTTCCCAATAAACTGATCTTTGACAAATTGCCAAGGACAGACAATAGAGAGAGGAGAGTCTCTTCAAGAAGTGGTGTGAAAACTGGGCATCCATATGCAGAAGAAAAAAAATGAACCTTACCTCACATGATACACAGAAATCAGCTAAAAATGGATTCAAGACTTAAACAAATACCTGAATATGTGGTACAAAGTTATCCATGTATGGTTTGGAACAAAATGTAAATTAGTACAGCCATTATGAAAAACGACATGGAGATTACTCAGTGAATTGAACATAGAGTATACCCACTTCTGAGCATACATCTAGAGAAAATAAAGTGAGTGTGTCAACTATATGTTCATTGTGAGATTATTCCTAATAGCCTAGACATGGGAAAGAAGTCCATATCCATCTATGAATGAACAGATAAAATGTGGCTTATACCTACATAAAAGTGGAATTATTCAGCCTTTAAAAACAAGGAAATTCTTACATTTGCAACAACACATAGAGAACATTATTCTAAGTGGAATAAGCCAGACGAAGAAAGACAAATGTTGCGTGATCTCATTTATGTGTAGAATCATCAATCTATATATTTTTCCTTCATCGGTATTGTGTTGTCTCGATTATTGATGCTTTGCAGCAAAGTTTGGAGAATGGGGGTGTGAATTATCCTAATATGTTTTCTTTTTTCAAGATTATTTTGGCTATTTTGAGTCCCTGACAATTCCATGTGTATTTTAGAATCAGCTTGTCAGTTTCTAGACAGAAGTCTGTTGGGATACTTGCAGGGATGTCATCAGATCTGTAGTTCAAATTGTAAAGTACTACAATATTAAGTCTTCCAATTCATGGCTGTAAGATATTTGCTAATTATTTAGATCTTCTTTAGACAATAATTTTTAATTTTCAGAGTAAAATATTGTATCACACTTTCCAAATTAATTATTATTTCTTTTTTTGATGCTATTGTAAATTGAAGTGTTTCTTAATTTCATTTTGGGGTTTTCATTGCAGATGTGTGCAATTGATTTTTGTATATTTATCTTGTATGCTGTAATATTGCTGAAATAATTTACTAGTTCTATCATTCAGTGGATTCCTTAAAATTTTCTATATACAAGAATGTTATTTGCAAATAAAGTTATATTTCCTCCTGTTCAATATGGGTGACTCTTATTTCTTTACTTGCCGATTTGCCGTGCATAAAATCTTTAGCACAGTGTTGACTAGAAGAGGTCAAAGTATATATCTTATTCTTATCTCTGACCATAGCGGGAAATTATCCTTTATTTCACCACTAAGTTGAATGTTTGCTGTTGGCTTTTCACAGGTGCCATGTATCTGGTGTAGAAAGTTCTCTATTCCTGGTTCATTGAGTTTTTATTTTTATTTTTAATCATTAAAGCATTTGGATTTTGTTAAATGTCTTTTCTGAATCTATTGAGATGATCATGCGATTCTTGTTTCTTATTCTATGGATAAGATGTATTACCTTAACGGATTTTGGGCTGTTAAACTAACCTGGGATTACTAGTATAAATTTCACTTTGTCATAGTGTATAATTCTTTCATATGTTGCTAGATTTGATTTGTTAGTATTTTTTAAGGGATTTTGCATTTATACTTATAGTAGTTTTATTTTTCTATGCTATTTGGACTAACTTTTGTATCAAGGTAACACTGGCCCCACAGAATAAATTGGGAAGTGAATATTTCTCTTTTTAAAAAAAGTCAAGAATATCAATTATGATACTAACAAATATTATTATAAATTATTAATTTCTCTAATTTTTATTTCCTTCCTTCTGTTTGCTTTAGGTTTAGTTTGCTATTTTTTCCAGTGCCTTAATGTGGAAGGTCATCTTATCTCATCCTTTCCTTTGTCTTTTCATTATCTAAATAGTGTCTTTTTAGCATCAGGTGAGCTCCCCAGGTTGGTAGTACGCCATGTTTATTGCTGTACAATGACAGGTAATATGTCCTGAAGACAATGGAAACTTAACATTCAAAATCCTCCTAGATTCCACCTTATATGATATGTCTCTTCCATTGATTGGTCCTAATTTCTACCCTTTCTCTATTATAAACCATGAGTACAATAGCATTCAATGAGTTCTGTGTCTTTCTAGTAAATTCTTGAAACTGAGGGTATTCTGGGGAAACCCCTGAACTGGCAGTTGGTGTCAGAAGTGAGAATAGTCTTACGTGGCCTCTTCCTTTGAACTTTGCAGCTGGACCCAAACTCCGCACAATTTGGGCCAGAAGTCTCGTGTTGACTTTGCAGCCTAAATTATCTTGTAGTTTGTCTAACCCTCAATAAATTTGCTTTCATCAAATATTGTATTTGTGACCCCAAAATTACCATCATGTTTTTTTTTCTCCGAATAACTAACATTGGGAGAAAGAGTCAGCTGAATCTGTAACTCAACAGAAACAAGTGATCCATATACCATATAAGTGGCCATTTCATTTTGCCTTCTTCCACCAAATCTTAGCAACCTCAACCATTGCCATGAGCCACTGTAGGCCTACCGGCTACAAACAAACAAGTATCTTTTAAAAACCCTTCATACTGCCATTTGATAAATTTCCCAGCAAAGAGATGCCTACTTTAACTCTATGCAAGTGGCTCATATTCGCAAAGTCTGGAGATATTATTCATGTAGTGTGAGAAAATCATCCCAGCGATGCCAGCACATTCTCCTTCCCATGATCTGCTTAGTTTGCAAACATATTCAGGCCATGGGTGAGAGATTTGTATTTCACAGTACAACAATTTTATGGAGGGCATTGAAACTTAGATTGAGCATTTTAGTAGAGTCACACATCACTGAATGATAGGGATACGTTCTAAGAGATGCATCCATAGGCAATTTCATCATTTTGCAAACATCACAGAGAATATTACAAACACCTAGATTGTACAGCCTACCACGTCTAGGTTAAATGGTATAGCCTCTCTCTCCTAGGCTACAAACCTGTGTACTACATTACTGTACTGAATACTGCAGGCAATAAGAACACAGTGGTAAGAGTTTATGTATCTAAACATACTTAAACATAGAAAAGTATGTAAAAATATGTATTATAATCTCATGGGACCACTTTTGTATATGTAATCCATCTTTGACTGAAATGTTATTATGCATGACATGACTCTATGACAAAAATAAAATAATACATTGTAAAAAATGTACACATGTATCCAACATATTGATAGTATAAAAATAATTTATTCAGTGTAAGAATTTGTAATGATCACAAAATGTTCACAGCTTATATTTTAGTACAGTTTCAAATGCCTAGTTTAATTACTATTTATTTCTTTGTGTATTTTAAACATGTATATAATAAATATTTTTCAGGTTCAACAATATATATCAATCCTACTGGCTCTTATAATAATTAGTTAAAACCAATTAGTAAATTCATGTATATATATATATACACACACACGTGTATCAGTGAGTGTGTGCATGTTTGTGTGTGAAAATGTAATTGTATGTGTGTGTAAATGTAATTGGATGCATCCTAATATTTACCCTTACCTACAAGATTTCCAAGATTCATTTATTATCTTTAGATGATGTGCATTTAAAGATTTACCAAATAAAACTCTAATCATGGAAAATATCAGATGTTATTAAATTCACCTTGTGGACATAATTGTTTCTTTAAATTTGTTTCTTGCAAAACTTGCAGTAATGCTCATGCACAAAATAATTTTCTAAATAAACATTTTCTCAGTCATTAATTCTTAATAATTTCTCCCCAATAATTAATGTGAATTCTTAATTATAGAATAATGTTGCCCTTCAGAGTTCTGAAACTTTTGCATGTTGTATACATTTCACTAACTAGAACAACTTCTGAAATACTGGCATTAATTAATGTCACTCAGCAATTATTGATTTCAAAGAAATTAAATACCATTCATATTGTGAATCACAAGGGTACTTTGACATCTAATTTAATCAAGCTCTTTGTATCATCATCTACACTTTAATTACTTAACAAACATTTCTCTGTGTGAAAAAGAATGAGGAGGTTATTGTGCTTTTTTAAGATGCAACTCCCTATAAGGGACAAAGAGAAAATGAATGAGCAATAGAGATGTGACAGGCATGGAAAAAGACAATACATTTATAAAACAAATAGGGCCACAGATGATGATAATGGGGATCAAATCTTGAGATACTGACTCAGTTTATAAACGCAATGTATAATAGAGCAAATCATTTGTTAATTTTTTTACAAAATGGAATTTAATTTAATTAAGATTGTTTTAAACAAGGCAGGTCATCTTAAAATAAAATAGTGGAATAAAGTGATAAAACCAATGTAAAAATCATAAACATTTTATAAAAAACTTTGTCATGTAATTTAATATTTTTATTTAAAATCACCCAAATCAAAATAATTATATCTTCATTAACAAATAATCATCAGAAGTTAACTAATTTTTACTTTATAAAACTAGGTTTAAAAATTATTAACTATATTTTTAATCATATATGCTTATATATAACATAGACATAGGATATATATTTACATGTTCACAATATTATATTGTAATTGTTGCTATGGATGTGGTTTTTCAATAGAATTAATAAGTACTTTTAAAAATTTTCAATTTCAATGATATATATGTTTGACTTTTCTTTGACAAAGCATACATATATTGATAGGTAATAATATGAAAATCTTCTAAAGACATTACAGGAACATGAAAATGTAATTAAATCCTCACTAATTTGTAATGTTTTATGTAAGTGGAACACATTTCACTGAAAATTGCTTTTATATAATACTCAAACGAGACTAAAAACATATTAACTAGCGGAGTAAGTCTCCAAATTGATAATCTGAACTATATAAGAGGAGAAACTTCAGGCACTAAAATATTTGAAATGCTACAAAATATTTATATAAACTATTATTTAACAATTTCTGTTTGTAGAGTGCTATACAGTAATCAATATAAATCACATCTCAAGTCTTTCTATAGCTTTGACCACATTTACCTCCTAATTTTAATTATTAATATGTTGGAGCAGTGCATACAACTAGATTCCGATCTTCCTTTTTAATGAGTAAAAATGTGTCCTTTGAGACAGCATTAAAGAAAGAGCACCTTGTATAAATTCAATGCCAAGAGACAAGATATTCTTGATTCTGAAGTCTTGTTCTTTTATACAGCACTGTAATTAATAAGAAAAAGAAAAGCAGGACATAGATGTGGAGTCTATTTTAATCAAAAATTGTCTATAGATTTTGATGATAAAATTTAAAAATCTACTATATTTAGTTAGTTACAAAAAACTAGGTTGTGGGAACATATTTGGTCAATAAAACACCCCTACCAAATGCTGACAAGAAAAAAAGTTAGG
This sequence comes from Pan paniscus, assembly GCF_029289425.2. Lineage (NCBI taxonomy): Eukaryota > Metazoa > Chordata > Mammalia > Primates > Hominidae > Pan > Pan paniscus. The sequence continues at coordinate 35,550,885 of NC_073267.2, read as the reverse complement.
TACCATGTTTCTTTTCTGCAGATGGCCTGAGATGGGTTAGTTTGAAAGAATGCTTCCAAACCTGAGGTGACCCCTGAGAACAGCATAATCCACTGCTGTCTCCTACATTCAGTTTCTCAGTTTGTGCTCTTTTAATTTTGGGGGTAGGGAAGGGAGTCCTTTCAACCGATCTTCAGCATGATGGCAGAGCCAAGGAGTGTGGACAGGTGGCACAGTGTCTGACTTTGTTCCAGCAGCCACTTGGGCTTTCTCTGGGTCTTCTCTGCCCTAGGGATAGCACCACTATTGAAAACATGTCTTTGTGACATTCTCTATGCCAGGAACTCCCAACACATTTTCCTTGACACTGATGAAATGAATAAAAATAAACCAAGAGGTGTGCTGTTTGTTTCTGTTTCCTCCTTTCTGCAGCCCTTCTTGATCATCTAGTATTTTTAAATACATTGTCGATCACCAAAAGGAGCATAAGGGGTATATTGATTTGTAGCAGGTGTATTAATAGCCCAGCCCCTTTTCCTCACCTGTAGCTGCTGGGAAGAAAATCATTCTTAACACTCTACAAGGCCTCATCTCCAGAATTTGCACCTGTTTCTAGCTGAGGACTTTCTCTAGCAGCACGGGAGCTTGTTACTGCGCATGAAGTGGGAAGAAAAGGTGAGGGTAACTAAGAAGAATCTCCCTGGATTCAGTGATGTAATTCTGAGGCATGTTCCACATAGCTTCCCAGAGAATTAAGCCCAGATATCTAACACAGGAACTTGCCTCTTAACACGTGTGGAATTGGCTTTTCTATCTTTCCTGTTTTATTTTGTTCTTTCTTGTCTCACTTTCGCTGTGTCCTCACTCCTGCTTTAAGAATACCCAAACAAATACATTCATTTATTTTTTTAGACTCTCAGAACACAGTTGATAGTTGAACTTGTAATCTATGATAATCAACTTGGATGCTATACTGACAGGAAGATGGTGAACTCACAATGTCTAATTAAGATAAAATTTAAAAATATATTGATTCATGTCCAAAGATTTAAAAAACCTAAGCGGCAGTGTCACAATTTCTTTTTTTTAGTTTACAGGGTTTCTTAAACGCCTACAATTATTTTAAAGGAAGCCTTGTGTCTAGGAAAAATCGAGACATATGGAATAAATTACTAACCCATTTCTCCTTGAAATCCATTAGATGCTTGATGATTTTTCACATATATTTCTGAATTGAAAAGCTAGTTGCGAATTATTTTTATAAGCATATCCTTATGTAATATTTTGTTTTTAACAGTGAATTGAAGGTTTAAAGTATTCTATCCAGAGAATAAAAAGCAATTATTTCACAAGGAGAACATGTATATATTGACACGACATTGTAAAATCTATATTTCTGAGTCAATTAGAATATGTTTATATCAGTCTGTCTACAGTTTTACACCTGTCAAAATGTACTTGAACTACAACAAGTACCTTGAACAATTTTGAAATTTATTATTCCTCTGAAACTGATTAAAAGAATTATGGTATAGTGAAATTCTGATTGGTATAATTTGGGAGAGGAATTATTCCTTGGAGATCAACCTCTGCCAAGATAGTTTATAATGACATTGAGACTTTTTGATTTACAAAATTTGTTATATAAAAAATACTAAGACGATGACAGGTAATACACAGACTTTAATTAAAATCGTACTAAAATTAAATGTCTAAATAAATTAGAGGGGTACATGGTACATCTAATTGTATGTTTACATATTTTATTTGTGCATTTTATTCCTAGGGTTGCTTTTGCTTTCGTTTGTAAAACGTTCTTATTTTTATGATAATGTAGTATATACTAAATAAAGAAAAATCAGGAAATAGAAAATGAAGAAGAAAACATTAGCTATTATCAACCAAATAAAAATTGTGCAATCTCTAAGCACACGAACTATGTATTATTTGTACAGCATGTACAATGTTTGTGCTTCACAGGGTGAGGTAGAGACTGCAAAACATTGAACCTGGGACAAATAAGAAAGTAAGGAAATTTTCACAATATATTAATATTATAGAAAATGTTGAACTTAACAGTTAAGATAAAAGTAGTGAAAAATGATAGTATTTAAGGAGATCTAGAAAATTTAATCTATCTCTGTAATGTGTGAGAAGTATTAGAATAATGCTTGTATTTCTGGATTGGCATCGATTTCTATTGAGACTGGAAACATAATAGAAGTGAGGGAAAAAGAATTTAAATTGCGGATACTTGAGTTTTATACCTAGGAGTTCGAGAAATACATTTTGTTACTATCAAAGCAGTTGGCAGAAGAGTGTACAAAATTCCCTAATTGTGCCTATGTGGAGAAGACATAGACAAACAGAGAATAGCAAAACAGACATAGCAAAAAAGCACAAATAAATTTTACCTGTATTTTTACGTAAAAGCCAACTAGAGCAGGAAAACATGAAATTTGTGTTTTCTCAAAATTTTTCTCTTTCTCATAATATAGTTGATTACATTACTGGAAAAAAATTGAAGCATTGGTATGTTCACAAAAAAAAGTAAAATATAAGTTCAAAACCATGGGAATGCAGGGAGCTGAGAAAATATACCTACACACCGAAACTGATTTTGCCCTACGGACATGTAGCAAAATGAATGAGTGCAGATTCCTACTGTCATACATCACATAGGACAGTAAAGAAATACATAGCTTTTCCCAAGATAGGGCATCACACAGGAGCTCCTCCCTAAAGCTAGGACCAAAATTTCTATCCTCAGTATAAAGAAGAATCAGAGGTAAATTAGTCCCATTTCACATTCCCTGGAAAGGGCAAATAAAAATGACTTGAGATTGGACAGATTTAAAGAAACTCAATCACTAATGATTTACAGCAATTAATTTAAAAATTGTTTAAATGTGCAGTCCGAACATACGTCCAAACACCTTTAGACCAAGAATTAACATAATGTGGTCCCAGAATGGTGATGCCTTTAGTAGACTCACAAAAAAATTCAAATTCTCTTTGGCAAGTTTTCTTCTTACTAATACTCAAAAGTGCACAAAATAATTTTCAGAGAAAAATAAATATTTGTCATTCAAAGGCATCTAAGTACACAAGGAAATGATATTCCACCATTTGAAAGGAAAGCAGAAAAAGAGTACAAACAGATCCACAAAGGTTCATTAGTAGAAATATCACTGTTACATTATAAAGCACATTTGCTTTAAAAAAATTTAAAATAAAAAGAATATATTTTTAGGAGACTAAAAAATTGATGTAGCAAATTTGAAAAGTAGTTTGCATAAAAATTTGTATTTTAAATTAAAAACTCAAAAATGAACTCATCAGATTAGACATGGCCATGGTGAGAGTTCATAAATATTTCAGAATGCATTACAGAAAATTTTTAAAAATGCAAAATGTGGACAGAATCATTAAGAGACATGGAAGATATAGTGAGAAAATGTAGCATGTGTTTAGTGAGTGTTCTCATAGAAGAAGGGAACTGGGAAGGGACAATATGTGATGGTATTTTGGCTGAAAGTTCTCTAGACTTTTGTAAGACACTAATCTGCATATTCAGAAGTTCCATGCACGCTAAGCAAGCTACAATGGAGATAAACCTACACCTACGTATCTCCTAGAGAAATAGTAAACAATCAGGAAGGGAAAAATATTTCAATTAGCACTAGAAAAATCAAATTACCGTTAATCATATTGAAATCAGAAAGAATGAAAGGTAAAATAAACAATATTATTTGTTAAGACTAATAATGCCATTCTGAAATTCTCAACCAAGAAAAATATTCATCAACCTATGGCTAAATAACATATTTAGAGACAAAAAACAAAACGCCTCCAGCAGAATTCCACTAAGGAAACTAAAAAGAAACTGAAAACATGCTTCAGAAAGGTTGAAGTTCTGAAATCAAAGAATGAACACAGAGCAAAATATATTGTAAACATACAGATAGATCTAACTTAAAAATTAGGTGTTGAAACAAAAATATATTTAAAATTAGATAAGCACTGCAATATGTATGTTAGGAAGCAAATTATTAGGGCTGAAGTATTCAAAGACCCCTTAATTGTCTGACAAGAGCAGAAAGGTGAGTATGACTTTGCAACTCTTTTTTTTTTTTTTTTTTTTTTTTTTGAGAAGGAGTCTCACTCATTCTTTCGCCCAGGCTGGAGTGCAGTGGCGCCATCTCGGCTCACTGCAACCTCTGCCTCCCAGGTTCAAGCAATTCTCCTGCCTCAGCCTCCTGAGTAGTGGGGATTACAGCCGCGTGCCACCATGCCTGGCTAATTTCTGTATTTTTAGTAGAGACGGGGTTTCACCATGTTAGTCAGGCTAGTCTCCAACTCCTGACCTCATGATCCACACGCCTCGGCCTCCCGAAGTGTTGAGATTACCGGCGTGAGCCACTGCACGTGACCGACTTTGGAACTTTAATAAATTCACTGGACATTATGCATTTCTCTGTTGTTATCTATGAAAACAATAAAAATAAAAGTCATAATTTAAAAACAAGAAGACAGAAACTAATAGGAGAAAATGAGACATTATATATATATACAACAAATTAATAAAACAAATTAAGTATAAATGATCAAAGATTAACTTAAACCTAAGTAGACAATGTTTTTGTTAAAATACAAATATTGGCAAAATTTAAAAAGTCCATCTCTATCATAGTTACAAGAGAGGCAACTAATATATAAATTTACAGAAACTTTGAAGTTCAAACAATACAGATACTGTGTATATATGATATACATACAAACATACTACATGAATATAATTTTTTAAAAACTTGCTATGTAGACAAAATAGAATGTAAGTTAGAAACATTTATTAAAATAAGTTAGTCTAACCAGTGTGATAAAAGTTTTAAGTTATTAAGACGATGTGATGACTTAAATGTGCATTAGCCTGATACATACATACATATATACACACACACCACACACTCACACACATACGTATTTAGAGAGAGAGTCAAATTATATAAAGCAAAAATATCAGAAAGTAAGTAGAAATGGATAAGCCCCCAAATCATTATAGACTTTTGAAACACACATCTTTCAGTAATAGATAAAAGAAAACATTAAAAGAATAAGTTTTAAAAGAAGCTAGTGGATTTTAAAAAGGGCAAACGTTATATAAGGAACATGAATATTATAATTCATGTTATTTTCATGTTCATACAGAATACTTACAAAAATTAACATTTTCTAGACCATACCACAAATTCAAACAATTTTCACGGAAATAACGTGACACAGAATATATTTCCTAAACAAACAGCAATGAAGGTAGATATCAATACAAAAAAGAAAGCTAGAAACATAAGTCTAATAATATTGGCTGGAAGCTATTTTAATGAATATTGAAATATTTTAAAGGTGAATAGTCAATACAAATGAACCAAACACTTTTGTAAGGCCACTAAGATGCATGTGTAATGTGTAATGCCTCCTTTTATAAGGAGTAAATCTGTAACATCACCTGGGCTATTTGACAACTGCAAAGTGAATATGAGAAGGAGAGAAACAGTGAGAGAGAGAGAGATAAAACCAGTAAAATAAACATAAAGAATGAAGGAAATAGCCAGGTGCCATGGTTCACGCCTGTAATCCCAGCACTTTGGGAGGCCGAGGCAGGTGGATCACCTGAGGTCAGGAGTTCGAGACCAGCCTGGTCCAACATGGTGAAACCCATTCTCTACTAAATATACAAAAATTAGCCTGGCATGGTGGCATGCACCTGTAATCCCAGCTACTAGGGAGGCTGAGGTGGGAGAATTACTTGAACGTGGAGGGTGGAGGTTGCAGTGAGTAGAGATCATGCCACTGCACTCCAGCTTGGGTGACAGAGCAAGACTCCATCTCAAAAAAAAAAAAAAAAAAAAAGGAGGAACCAGTACATGAAAAAGCAGTATTAAAGCAACTGAGTATATATTTAAAAATGCAAAAGCTCACTTTTTCAGAAAAATATTAAAATATTAAATCTAACAAATATCTAGGTAGACTGATGGAGAAAAATACAGAAAATGCACAAAAAACCAATTACCTGGAATGCGAAGGTTACAAAACGTCAGCAGTTGTAAATTTCAAATAAGCAATGACTTTGAGTTCAACCATGATGGGGTATATTGAAAAGAATCTCTCAGAAAAAAAGAAAAAGAAAACTGTTATAAAGCTATGTACAAAATGTTAAGCACTATTAAAATCTTCCAATTCTACCAGTTATGGAGTTATTGGTTTTGGACTAACTCTCCTGAAAAAAAAAAAAACAAAAGAAAACAAACAAACAAAAAAACTAAAAACCTGGATAAAATAGCCTACCGTGGGCACTGGCAATGCAACCAAGCAGGTAGGACATGGGTGCTACATTCTCTTTGTCAGAACACAAAGCATTCATACACTCTTCTCACCCTCACTCTCACCTTTTAATCTTAGATCTACTATTAAATGTATTCAACACTACTATCAATCCTTTGGTCAAAATTTCTTTACTCACAGTTTGCTTGATGCACTTGGATAGACTGTTCAAGAAAGTGTGAGTAGTGAATTCCTCAAACTCTTGCATATTTAAAATTACATTTTTGAACCTTGATGCTTGAAGTGTAGCTTGGGTAACGGGTGGGCTTTAAGCCAATTTTGGCTTGCAAGGGGTTGAGTTTATTAGGCATCAGCACCTCTGAAAATTGTGGGGATGCAGGCTTAATTTCAACACTATTCTAAATACTTGAAAGATATTATATAATTCTTTAATAAACTCCTGTGTCTACAAATGGTTCACATTAGCTCAATATCCATGATTAAACATCTATAAAATCAAGGCACTCTTATTTAGTGGAGACTTGCTGGCTATTCTATGAGAGGAGGTATTGTTATTGTGATCTCATCCTCTCATAAAAGTGTATCCTATTACTCATAACCAGCCCTTCATATTCGATTCCTATTTTGGTATTTTAAAATAAGATATCTTTGAAACACTTCAATTCAAAGAGGGAATCTGAATAGTTTTTAAAATGTCAATGAAATGCCATTTCTTCATGCTTGAACAAATAAAAATCGGCTAAAGTGCTTCTCTTCAAACTTTCTGGAACATTTTTAATCTAAATTCTAAGAACAATCACAATAGGTTTTAACCACAAATGTGAGAATGTTCTAAATGTTAGGGTGGAAAAAATTTTTTAATAATTTTATAGTAATTTTTTTCATCATAGTGACAGTGTGCTAAATTTTTTTAAGTCAAATATTACTGTAGACATTTAAGTCAAGATTCTAAGAAGCTGTTCTAAAGTCCAAAATTTAGTTTCATATACAGTGATGTTATATATATATTTGCATATAAAATTAATATATGTGAGCCATGTTTCAAATAGTTGAGAGATTATTATATCAAAGATTCTTGATTATATAAAATGCCAATTACTTATAGGCACACATGCTTTAAATAATTACAAAGGCAGTTGTGGTTGATTCTACTCTTGCTACTGGCATTTATATGGACATCATATTATGGTCTGAAGAATGTTTAGGCAAATTTATCCCTCATATGATCAGAAGAACAATGCAAGATAGTTTATATCTGAAAGGAAAAAAAATCTTTATATGGTTCTGAAAGCCTAAATCATTAACAACTTGGATAATAATTAGCATAAAAATACACAAACGTGCCCTCTTCCTAGCAGTAAGTACCCAGTGATAACAGAATCAAAGCATGTGGCTGTGTGCATGTTTATATTTCAAGACGCAGAGCACTCTATTCCTCTTCTCTGCCCTTTCTAGTTGGCACAATTCCTCGTGAATCTAAGTGCAGTCATAGGGTGGATTAGAGTGACCTGCCATTTGTATGCAACTGATCTCTATTTTGGAAGTAATTAAAGTAAAAATATATTTTTAAAAGATAATTTCAAATTTCAGTGCAAACTAGCATGGATTCACCCCTTTTCTTTGTAACATTTTTTCTAAGGTTGGAAAAGTAAGGTAGGCTTTAGTACGATTTTTAATAATAAGTTTTCAAAGTGAGATGCAAAATGGTGGCGCCAACACATTTCAAGTCTGCTACATTTTGAAGACACTTATTGGAGAAAAGACCTTCTCATCATTTTTCTCTTACAGGAAAGGAAATAATATGTACAGTTGACCCTTAAGCAACACGGAGGTTGGGGTGCTGGCCCCACTGCACAATAGAAAATCCACTATAACTTTGACTCCCCCAAAACTTAACTACTAATAGCCTACTGTAAGCCTTACAAATAACACAAGCAGTCAATTAACACATATTTAATATGTTATATGTCTTATATACTGTATTCTTAACAAACATGCCAGAGAAAAGAAAAAGAAAATCATAAGGAAAATATATTTACTAGTTATTAAATGGAAGTAGATGATCAGACAGGTCTTCATCCTCATCCTTTTCATGGGCAGGCTGTGGAGAAGGATGTAGAATTGTTGGTTTTGCTAAGTGGACCTGCACAGTTCAAACCCCTGTGGTGTAAAGGCCACCTGTATAGCCATTGAATAGCAATTTATTTTTAGAAATTAACCTCACTAAAATACTCTTAGAAGGATGCCAAGAAAAAAAATGAATAAGTATTTTTGGTTCATCTATTTCATCATTTCATTTCATTTCCTCATTTCCTCATTTCATCATTTCATCTCATTTCATGTCATCATTTCATCATTTCATCACATTTCATTTCATCATTTCACTTCATCTCATTTATTCATTTCATCTCATGATTTCATTTCATCTCATCATTTCATCTTTTCATCTCATCAGTTCATCTTTTCATCTCATTGCATTTCATTTCATCATTTCATCAATTCATTTTATTTCATTTATTTCATCATTTCATTTCACCATTTCATCATTTCATCATTTGACTTCATTTCATCATTTCATTTCATCATTTCATATCATCATTTCATCACTTCATCTTTTCATCATTTCACTTCATAATTTCATCATTTCATTTCATCCTTTCATCATTTCATCTCATCATTTCATCCTTTCATTTCATTATTTCATTTCATCATTTCATCTCATCATTTGCATTTCGTCACTTCATCATTTCATCATTTCACTTCATCTCATCATTTCATCATTTCATCATTTCATCTCATGATTTCATTTCATCTCATTTCATCTTTTCATCTCGTCATTTCATTTCATTTGATCATTTCATTTCATCTATTCAACATTTCATCATTTCATTTCATTATTTCATCATTTAATCATTTCACTTCATTTCATCATTTGATTTCATTTCATCATTTCATATCATTTCATTTCATCATTTGATCTTTTCATCATTTCATTTCATCATTTCATTTCACCATTTCACTTCATCATTTCATCATTTCGTCATTTCCTTATTTCATTTCATCATTTCATCTCATCATTTCATCATTTCACTTCATCTCATCATTTCATCATTTCACTTCATCTCATCATTTCATCATTTCATCTTGATTTCATTTCATCTCATCATTTCATCTCATGATTTCATCTCATCAATTCATTTCACCTTTTCATCTCCTCATTTCATTATTTCATTTCATCTTTTCATCTCGTCATTCATTTCATTTCATCATTTCAATTCATTTCATTTCCTCATTTCATTTCATCATTTCATCATTTCACTTCATCATTTCATTCCATCATTTCATATCATTTCTTCATTTCACCATTCCATCATTTCATCATTTCACTTCATTTCATTTCCTCATTTCATTCCATTTCATCATTTCATTTCATTTCTTCATTTCATCATTTCATTTCATCATTTAATTTCATTTCATCATTTCATCATTTCATTTCATTTCAGTGATACATGTATTTAAGTGCTAATGCGATGCCCAGGAGACAGCCTATTTCCTTGTAAAACACCTCCTTCAACAAAAGGCAACCTCTCATGGCTGGCTAAGTCTACAGGGATACCAGCCTCTCTTCAACCACTCAATTTCATTTAGAACCTCAAACAGCACCTCAGTTTCATAAAAACCTAAAACATAAACACAACACTTGGTTGTAAGTGAGGCAACAGTTTCTTGTCTCTTTCTCTGCTCAAGGCTTAAGGCCATGTCTCCCCAACTACGTTCAGTGGAAGAAAAGATCCCCTGGACAAGTAAGTTTGAGAACTGTTGTTGCAGGACTTCTCAGAACCTTTAAAACACAAATCCTCATCTGCAGGGATCTTCAGGAGGGAGATGGCTGATGCAGCACAACTTTCTTTCACAGGAGCATCTTGCAGAATACAGTATGAGATACAGAAAGGCTGCATTGAGTCTTTTTAAGGGCCCGGGCCTTGGTGGGGGTGGGGTAGGAGCTCTCCAGATAGCATCTAATGAGTAGGAACATTCAGGTTGCTTTTTTTCCCCCTTATTGGCAAAACTGTGTGTGCACCATGAACGAAGCTGGTCTCCCTTATCCATATCAAAACTAAACCCAAATTAATTGGCTAAATTGGGACTCAACACCTCCAGGAGCCACGCAGAAGAAAGCCCCACCACACTTTAAAGTAGCTTACCTCATCATATTTGACGAAAGCAAAACGCTTATGACCAGTATGCTGCTAATACAAGTCTACAGATAATACTGTAGGAAAAATTATTTTTCCCAATCATAGCTGGCATAGTCAACATTTTGCATTACACTTTCCCCCCTCTTTTTAAATTTGAAACACAGGTCTTTTCCTCTTCTTTTATTAAATTTTAATTTAATTATACAAGACAGAGTCTCAGTATGTTGCCCAGGCTGGTCTTCAACTCCTGAGCTCAAGCGATACATCTGTCTCTGCCTCCCAAAGTGCTGAGATTACAGGCCTGAGACACTGTGCCCGGCCTTAAACACAAATCTTATTTCATTCTTACAATTATCCTGAGGTTAGAAAAATGGAAGGGGAAGAAAAATGGCAAGCAAGTAGGCTGACTTCGGCTTCATTATTTGGAAGGACAGTTTGCTCGGTTAAAACACACTACTGCCCACAAAAGCCAAGACAACAGAAAAATACAGACTTATATAAATAGATTTTATATGTGACAGCAGTTTAAATGGAGACTTTTTCAATGAAAATGACAAACAGCTGTGCTTGGGAATAAATGACAACGAATTTTTTATCTCAATAGCTGTCCTGAAAGCACGTCTCTACATCTCTACCTGCATTCTGGAATCAGGGAGAAAGCCAAAATGGACGACAAGACCCTAGATCAGCCGTGTCCAACCCTTTGAGTACAAGGACTTTTCCGCCTATCTGTGGTGGTGGGTATCATGAAAATTATGCACAAACCTTCTTTTTTTTTTTTTTTTAAGCTCATCAGCTATCGTTAGCATTAGTGTATTTTATGTGCGGCCCAGGAGCATTCTTCTTCCAATGTGGCCCTGAGAAGCCAAAAGACTGGACACCTGTGCACTAGATCAAAAGGCTACTCCTTCTGGAAGCAATTGTAAAGAATTTCTGACATTATCTTGACATGAAAACCAATGGATAGTGAGACAGAATGCAAAATCTTCAAGAATTTTTCTTGTTGGTTTTTTTTTTTTTTTTTTTGCGTCAAGGTCTTGCTCTGTGGCCCAGACTGGAGTACACTGGTGAGATCACAGCTCAGTGCAGGCTCAAGCGCTCCTCCCGCCTCAGCCACAGTAGTACCTGGAACTACAGACGCGCACAACCACCCCTGGATAATATTTCATTTTTTGTAGAGACGGGGTCTCACTATATTGTCCAGGTTGTTCTCAAACTCCTTGACTCAAGGGATCCAGGACAAGATAACAGGTGTGAGCCACCCCACCTGGCCATGTGCATGAACTTTTAAGACAAACACAAGGCCCCACAAAAGTTAAGGTTTTCCCACCTAATTTCCAGGGGATCTTTTGGTGCAAGGATGAGAAGCCCTTAAAAGTACACAGACAACTCCAAAGATTCAAGACAGTTCATTCGGGCTGAGCCAGCCCACTGGGCAGACTGACCTTCAAAAAAGGCCCACCCATGACATACACCAGATGGCTCTCCAAGAATCTCTCCAGTCCTCAGGGTCCCTAAGGTACTGGACAGAGTTAGGAAAGCAAGCCTATTTGCTTTTTCCTGCAAGAAACCCCTTGAGGTCAAGACCCCACAATCAGACGAGGATGGAGTGGCTCACCCTCAGTCAACATGCCGGATTCAAGGTGGTATAATGTCTTAACCAAGCGTGTGGGCCTCCAGGTCTGACTCCCAACTCAGTGCTTCTTTAATAACCACTCTTTGTTAATTCTCCTTAACAGGGGTTCCTGGCAAGTCAGTTCTCCCTCAGGCCTTTGGTTTCCTCACCTACAAGATGAGAGGGCTGGACCAGATGGAAATCCTGGGGGGGGGGGGGTAAGGGGATGTCCGCGCGCAGCCCACACCACCCACGGGCCCCTCGAGCCTCTATCCCAGTTCCCACCACGCACCCGCCCCAGAAATCCTGCCCAAGGTGAGGGCAGGACCGGGGTCCTCCGGCTGCTGCATCAGCGAGTGCAGGAGGGAGAAGCCTCCAACCGGGCGACTCGAGCTCAAGGATGCAACTCCGCCAGAAGTGAACTAGGGCCCGGAGGGAGGTGTCCGGGCCGCTCCTCGAGCCCAGCCGGGGTCCACGAACCCCTTACCTCCAGGGTCCGTATCTCCTGCTGGGTGAGGTCGTTGGACACAGCGCACTTGGTGCGCAGCCCGCGCAGGCTGCCGATGGAGATGCCGATGAGGTTCTGGAGCTGCCCGCACTGCTGCAGCGCCCGGCTGGCCGCCGCCCCTGCGCCTCCCACCGCGGCCGCCGCATCACCCCCGCCACCGCCCTCCTTCTTCTCTCCCATCGCGGCCGCGCGGAGCGCCGCTCTATGCAGGCCGCAGCGGCCAAGGCGGGGAGCCCTGGGCGCGGGCCCGTAGGCAAGGGACCCCCGAGCCGGGAGAGCTGGACCAGGAGCGCCCCTCAACGCTGCCCGAGCCAGGACGCCGGTAGAGCTGGCAGCCGAGTGTGCCGCTCCCGCCCTCAGAGCCACGGCGGGCAAAAAGCTGCGGCGTCGGGGGCAAAAAGGCGCGGCGTCGGGGGCAAAGAGCCGCGACGGCAAAAACCCGCGGCGGCGGGGGCAAAAAGCCGCGGGGGCAAAAGCCACAAAAAGCCACGGCGGCGGGGGCAAAAAGGCGCGGCGTCGGGGGCAAAGAGCCGCGGCGGCGGGGGCAAAAAGCCGCGCCGGCAAAAAACCGCGGCGGCGGGGGCAAAAAACCGCGGCGGCGACAAAAAACCGCGGCGGCGACGGGGGCAAAAAGCCGCGGCGACAAAAAACCGCGGCGGCGGCGGGGGCGGCGCCAAAAGCGGCGGCGGCGGGGACGGAGGCAAAAAGCCGCGGCGGCGGCGACGGCGGCAAAAAGCGGCAGAGGCAGCGGCGGCGGCGGCGGCGGCGGCGGCGGCGGCGGCAGAAAGCTGCGGCAAAAAGGGGCGGCGGCAAAAGGCGGCGGCAAAAAGGGGCGGCGGCAAAAGGCGGCGGCAGAAAGCGGCGGCAAAAAGCCGCGGCTGCGGGAGCAAAAATGTATACACATATATATTTTATATGCAGTCTTGCTTTGTCACCCAGGCTGGAGTGCAGTGGCGCGATCTCAGCTCACTGCAACTTCCACCTCCTGGGTTCATGCAATTCTCCTGTGTAGCTGGGATTACAGGCATGCGCCATCATGCCTGGCTAATATTTGTGTTTTTATAGAGACGGGGTTTCGCCATGTTGGCCAGGCTGGTCTCGAACTCCTGACCTCCAGTGATCTGCCCGCCTCACCCTCTCAAAGTGCTGGGATTACAGGCGTGGGCCACTGCGCCTGGCCCCATATTTGGCTTTTTAAAAACCTGTGTCTGTATTGTCTGCAGCCTGGGCAGATCTGTCAGGGAGGTGTTGGCTGGGAGATGGAAACGATGCAAGAGAGAGGGAGAGGCTGACACAGCCAGCTGGACGGGCGGGCAGGGGAGGGGAGCCGTGGGAGCCGGCTGGGAGCCTGCCACACTCCCCTCTTCCTGAAGCCTTTTGGGGTTGCTGCCCTGCCTGTGGCCACGGGTTTAAGGACCCCTCTGGTCATGTTTCTTTGTCCCAGATCTGTTGCTACCAACGGTGAGGTATTCCTAATGTTCCCCTTGGCTGTGTCCTGTGCATGGAGCAAGGACCTCTCCCCTTTAACCTGCATGACAGGGCTCTGTGCCACCTATTTTCTCAGGCCCTCCCACCCCCAGGCCCCATCCCGGGGCAGTACTCACCGGTGACCAGGATGAAGTGGCAGGGGCTGGTCATGGTGACAAAGGCGGGGGTCATGTAGCGTGCCTTCACCCCGTCTCGGGCCATGGCGTCCAGGTTGGGGGTGTCCACGTCCTGCTTGTAGTTCCAGCGGAAGCTGTCGAAGGACACCAGGAGCAGCTTGTTCTGGGAGCCCTGACTTTGTACCGGTGCCCCGGCCCTGGGAGCTAGGAGCGTGGGCAGAGCCACAGTGAGGAGGACGGTCGGGCCTCTCATGCTGGGCCTTCCAGATGGACAGGCACACAGGGTGCACGGGGCTGGCTCCTGCTGAAGAGGGCAAAGTCCCAGGGTCACCTGGGCTGATCTCATCCCGTGTGACTTTGGAATGTGGCTGTGCACATCCCCGGGTCATACCTCGGGAGTGGGCTCCCCAGCCATGTCAGTGCCACCCCTGGACCCAGCCTCAAGTGCGTGGGACAGCATCAACTTGAGCATCTGCCTTTATTGCCAGCCACGCCCTTGGGGCTCCAGGCTCCTCTCCTCCCTCCCCAGAGTGCGGACAGTGACCCAGGGCTCAGAGCACAGCAGGAGCCCATTCTACTGGGAAAGTTGTGCCTTCTCCCTCTCCCATAGCAACCGGTGGTCCCTTTGTCCCAGCTTACCCTGACCCCAGGGGACCCAGGTGAGGCTGCGGTGGGACCCCCTCTCCAGGCCTTTAGTGGTGCATGGGCCTCAGGCCTGCCTGGGCGAGGGCCTGTGGGCTTCCCACGGTCAGGGCCAGGACCAAGCCTGGGTCACAGCATGGCCTTGTCCAGGGGGAACCCCAGGCTGGGTGTCTTTTCTCCTCCTGCTCCTGTTAAAGGGCTCCTTGAGCGTGGTGAGCAGACCGGGAACCCGATGGCTCCAGAGCAGCGTCCTGCGCGCCTTCCTTCTTGGGGTGCTTCCTTCTTGGGAATTTCAGAGGGGGCCTGGGGCTCGGGCGTTCTTGCTTGATGGACTTTTTGACAACAAGGGGTCAGAAGAGGGGGACTCCTTTGTTACCATGGGCACATGAGGGGTGGGAGAGGAACCCCTGGATTCAGCGTGCGGTTCTCCCTCCCTCTCCGCCATCTCTCCTTCCCCTTCTCTTATTTTCTCTCTCTTTCTCTGTCTCTCTCCCTCTTTCCTTCTCTGTATGTCTCTGTCTCAGTACCTATCAAGCACGTTCTGTGTGCCAGGCATGGTTCTAGGTTCCGGGGACACAGAAGTGAATGAGACAGACAGTGTTCCGCGTGGCCTCCATTCGAGTTGGGGACACAGAAAATAAAATGAACAAACAAGAAGAAAAGAGTTTCCCAAAAGAAGGGAAGGAGGAATACATGATGGAGAGGCTGGCGGGGTGGGTGGGTGGCACGCAGTGGTGGCTGGTGGGGTTTGGCTGAGAGGATGGTGGAGGCCAGTGACTCTGGGGGACCATGAGCTAGGGGAGCGGGCATGGGGCAGGTGGCAGGGCCAGTCCCGTGGGGCAGGCAGTGGTGATTCTCATGCCAGGCAGTGGAAGCCAGGGGCGGGTTTTAAGGGAGAGAGCGACATGAACTGATCTAATGCTAAAATACACTCTCCATTTGTGGGTGAAGGACAGACCAGAACGAGGGCAGAAGGGACACTGGGTGCTCCCTGGAGAGGTGACAGCCTGTGTCCGAGCAAGAGCTATTGGTGGCCCGGACCACGGTGGTGGCTGTGGGATGGGGCTGGGTTTGAGGTGGATCCTGGAGGTTTTGCTGAGAGGTGGTGCTCTGGATTGCATGGTGGGAGGTGGTGCACTGATTGCACGGTGGGAAGATGGAAGGGCATGGCTGGGGGTATTGTCACAATTTCAATCTGGAGCCACACACCTGTCGACAGTGGCCTTGGCCTTCCTTAAGACCTTTGCCTGGCTGCAGCAAGCAGACGCCGTCTCAAAGTGATGGCCGTGGCACTCAGATGACACCGCAGACGTCGTCCACAGCCTCCCCAGGCCAGTCAGCCTTTCCTAACCCAGGTGGGCAGGGACCACTGGTACGGATCCCCGGCCGGACTCTCAAGGAGGACTCCGTGCCAGTGACCCCCGCTTCTTCACGCTTCTGTGCACTAAAGGCTGAAAACCAGGATGGAGCGACTGCCGGGTGCCTGAAACCACCGCATGGGGTGCCTGCCCTGCAGGGCTGGGGCTCAGGGCGCCCAGAGGTGCGGCTCCTCCCTGGGGAGCACAGACCCTGGGGAGGGTAAGGATCCCTGTGTGTCAGGGACAGAGGTTGCGATGCACGCACAGGGGGAGTGCAGGCGGCCTCGAGAGAGGAGATCGGGCTTTGCTGGCACCAGCGCTGGGGGAAGCCCACAGGATGCTTGGAGCCAGGAGAGAGGGCAGGAAGGCTTCAGGCAGAGGGACCAGGCGTGGAGGAAGGGAGGCACCCGGGCTCCCGAGGGGGTCGGCCAGGAGGAGCCTGTAGGCCATGGCGGAATCTGGATTTTCAGCTGTGGCAGAGCTGGTTAGTTGTCCCCTAGTATCCGTTCTCCCCTGTTTCCATGATAAGACGGCTGCAAAGAAGAAAGACTACATTTCCCAGCATTCCTTGCAGTAAAGCATGGCCACGTGACCACATTTTGGCCACTGGGGCAAAAGGAGAATGTCACGTACCAGTCCCAGCCTCTTGCCAGAAGCTAGCGTTGCTTCTCTTCTTTTCTGATTTTTCCTCCATCTGATGCCTCTGGCTGGCAAGCCACCCTAAGCCGCCTGATGAGGGGCTCCCTGGGGATGGCCATGGTGCGCAGAAGGGGCCTGCTTCCCAGCGTCCTGTGTAGCTCAGCTCCAGGCTGCATCCTCCCGGGGAGAATTCAACACACTCTGCCTGGTTGCAATTTCCATTATTTGGGTTTCCTGTCACTCTCAGCGGGACCTAGTTCAAGCTGATAATAGAATTGCAGGCCTGGGGGGCATTGCTAGGTTTAAGTAGGAGCTGGCTGTGGGGTAGGGCTCGAGAGGGCCGCCAGGGAGGCAGGGCCTGAGTGAGGAGCCGAGGCAGTGGTCCAGGGGCCTGGCCAGGCCCCTGTTGAGGTGCATTTGGGGTGTGCTTGGGGCCGGCGCAGATCTCGGTGTCTTGCAGGTCTGGGGTCCATGGTTCTGCAGGTTCTCCTGTCGGCCCCCCGGGGTCGTGCGAATTCCTGGTCCTGTTCACCCTCTTACCTGCCTGGGCCTGGTCTGGAGATGGCATGAAAGGTCTGCTCCTGCTCCTCTCAGGACATCCCAGCCATGCTTGGGTAACTCTTCCTCTGGTTTTTGGCTCTGTACTTCAATCCCGCTTTGCTGGGGAGCTCCTTGGGTCACCCCATATAGGTTTCCATTTTCTCCCCGATCTCATAGAGCGCTTGGATGGAAAGGGTGTGCAGTGGTTGATTGTAGCTCATGGCTACAGGACATTTCCCACAGTCCGTGGGCACTGGGCAATAGCCACGATCTCACTGAAGCTTGGAGGTAGTTCTTGAGGTAGGAGTTAGTACAATCTTTAGTTTACAGGTTAGAAACTGAGGCAGAGAGATGTTAAAGTCACTTGGTGACTGGAGGAGCTGAGCTGGAACCCAAGCGTTCTGGCTCCCAAGCCCCAGCGTTCAGCTTCAGCTGCTTCAAGAGGCAGCAATTTACCAGCCTTTGTTCACTTGGGATTCTATTGTCAGGCTTTGGGGCTATTGACAACATTTTATTTAAAAAATGGTGCAGTTCAGCCTGGCCAATGTGGCAAAAACCCATTTATACGAAAAATACAAAAATTAGCTGGGCATGGTGGTGCGCACCTGTAATCCCAGCTACTTGGGAGGCTGAGGCATGGGAATTGCTTGAACCTGGGAGGTGGAGATTGCAGTGAGGCAAGTGCACACTACTGCACTCTAGCCTGGGCAACAGAGCGAGACTCTGTCTCAAAAAAACAGAACAAAACAAAACAAACAAAAATAGTGCAGCTGTGAGTATCTTGACACCACTGACTTTTTCCTTTTCTTTCTTCGATTTTTAACATTTGCCTTCTTTCCTTGGGGTACAGTGCTTAGAGAAAGGTTATTGGACAAAAGATAGATAAGCTACTTCGTTCTTATGATCAGATGGCTGTCAGGTGACAGACCCTCTCCTAGACCTAACTCTACTCCACTAAGCCTTCAAGGCGCTGACCTTGGGCTCTGTCCTCGGCTTGTTTAGTTCAGGTTTAGCAAGAGTCCTGCTGGGTCAGTTTAGTGAAAATCCTATGGGATCACCCTCAATATTTGATCAAATTCCTCATCCTCCACTCTCGATATCTTGTTACCCTGGCCTGCTTTCAGGAAGATTCCTGCTGAGTTGGCCGAGCAAGCATGCCCTCTCCTCAATGTCTCCTCTTTGTCATTTTCCACCCACCCGGCACCCTTGCTCCTGGACTGTACATCCTACTCATCCTTTGTAGAGTGAGACTGAGCCCAATCTCGCTCTCCTACAGCAAAACCCCATTGTGGTAGCCCCCCTGGAATAATGTCTTCCTACCTGTCTTTAACAAGAGTCATGAATACTTTTTTCTTTATTTTAAAAATTATTATTATTACTATTATTATTTTTTGAGACAGAGTCTCATTCTTTTGCTGAGGCTGGAGTGCAGACTCCGTCTCAGATACATAGAGAGATAGATAGATAGATAGATAAATAAATAAATGAATGATGCAAATAATTTAGTGGCTTTCATTATGCTATAAATAATTCATATAGGTCATTATTAGAGCTTTAATTGATAAGCCACTGTATTTTTATTTCTGATTTATATTTTACCTAAAATAAAAAAGTTAAGTAAGAATTAATATGGAAACTAGAATACAAATAAATTTTTAAAGGAATTATGTACCAGGGTTCTAAGATTATAATTACATAAATATTTGCATCAGGGTCCTAAGATTGTAATTGAGAATAACATTTCATACAGAGCTTTCTGACAGCTAAGATAAAAATATTACTAGAGAAAACCCATGGACTATTTAATAATAAGCAGTGAAAGTTCATTTGAAGCCTATCTCTATTAATTCAGAGCCTGGCTCTCCAAATTAAAAAGAGATAGGCTTCAAATGAACTGTCGATCGTGTCAGAATCTCAGACGACAACATTAGGTGCTCGCACCTGACGTTGTCATCTGAGATTCTGACACCATGGTTAGAAGAGAATGAGGCAAGTGTGTATCACCCAGAGGAAACCTCCACCTTTACTGGTAAGCTCTCACAACTGTATCCGTGAAACTCATTTCTCAAATGTTAACGTTCTCCAAAATAAGTATTTACAAATAGGGATTAGGTGAAGTTCAAAAGATTTCTCAAATACTAGACACATAATGCACAGTTTTGTAACATTTTTCAAACATGGGTGATCATGAAGTCTTTCTTTTGGGGTATAATGTTGAACTTCTGGTAAAGTAAATATCCTTTGGAATATATTAATAGTTTAAGAAACACCGCTCTATAGATAATAATTTAGATCATTTATAAAAATACCTGAAACATTTATTACTGTGTCTTAGAGTTTGAGGACATAGAGAAAAAAATACAGCTGCTGCCCTCAAGAAGCTCTTGGTTCAGGTGGGAAACAATAAAATCCTTGAAACATGCCATGCTAAATGCTGTGACAGAAGCAAAGATTCTTGGAACTGGGAAATGTTTGAAGTGAGTTTTGGAGATGACCAGAGTTCTTGTGGTGAGGCAGAGGAGGCTGTTTCCAGCGGAAGGAGCAGAACATAGAAAAGCACCGAGGAGTGAAAAGAAAGGGACTACCTCTTATGTCCTTTCAATTGTATATATTTAAGCTCACAGGATCTTACATAAGGTTTTCAGTTCAGTTGATAAATATGTAATTATGTGATTATAAATTGTTGCTGTTGTTTTACAGATTGAATGTCAACCACTTTTACTGGCTGCGCATCTAGGAAAACTGATAATGGTGGAATTTTTATTAAAGAAAAATGCAAATATAAATGCAGTTAATTGTCTTAACAGGTACAGACCTTAGTTCTTATTGTGTTGTTTTTAAACCTGAGTGTCATTGTAGAGTGGTAGCGGTCACTCAAGTCACAAATATTATATTAATAAGAAGACTAACTTTTAATTATTGGGATATAGTGAGAAATATCAACACAGATCATCACAGGTAGAAAAACAATTATTTGGACTGAGTAACATAAAGAACAGTATATAGCAGGATTTGTCTCTCTATATAGACATACACATAAAAGGCTTCTATATATAGAAAGCTTTGTATATTGATAGATGTTTGTTATTTGTAATATGATGTGGTGTTATTTATAATATAATAATGTGATGCTTTTGATTGTATGATCTTATGTTAGCTAAAGAGGTTTCATGTTTTTCATTTCTACTGTGTTTTGGTGTTGTTTTTAATTGATATGGGGAGAGGGAGAAAAGATAGCTTTAAATGGATAAAACTTTACTTTAATGAAAACAAGCTTTAGGTTCACACAGGACTGGATTTAATCCCTAGTTTTCCCACTTGCTAGATGTGTGACCTTGGTAACATTACTTATCACCAAGTATGTTTTCTTCTGTGAAAAGGAGGGTAATAATATATCCTTCAAGGGTGGTTGTGTGTAAGTAACATTATATATATATATATACACACGTACATATATATACACACACATATATACATATATACACATATATATATATATATATATATATATATATATATAAAAAATGTTAGAATGTCCAGCTTACAGAGCAAGGTGCTGATGTTTTGGAAACAATGGCTGAGCATATAAGTATGTGCATATATATAATATATATATACCCAAACATATGTATGTAAGAAGATATGTAAGTAACATCATATATAATATATACAATATATATTTTATAGATAATAATCTATAATGTATATTATATATTTTGTAGATAATATATAATATACAATATTTATATTTTATATATATATATGATGTTACTTATGTTACTTATACACAAACACCCTTGAAGGATATATTATTATCCTCCATATACATATATTTATATATAGTGTTTAATTAAATGCCTAGCACATGCTTATGAGCATCATTAACTGAAGCTACGACTACTACTATTAGCATTCCTATTAATATTATTGTTTTAAGCCTGCAGATAGCTCTTATCTGACCCTTTAGTTGATTTTGCATTATAATGTATAGTATCAGACTAGGGAAGAAATGAATAATTTTTCACTTAAATTTGCCTACTGTAGATAGGTGGCCTGAGCATAGTTTCTTGCCCATCAAAAAACTTTAAGTTAGCAACTTTATGTCATACCACAGTGGGACAAGAGGCTTCCTTTTTGTTCCTTGCTTTTAACCTTTGTGGTAACTTGCAAAGATAAACCCTTGAGCACCCAAGATGCTTGTTTCTTAGTACATGTAATTGGGTTAATTCTACATGGACAGACAACATATTAAGTTGATAAAGTATATAAACTTAGCTTTTAAAATGTCATTAAAGTTTTTAATTACCTCTCTGTTATTTTAGATCGGCCCTCACACTTGCTGTTATTCGTGAACACAAAGATATAGTCATTCTTCTTCTGCAGCACAATATTGATATGTTTTCTCGAGATGTGTGTGGAAAGACTGCAGAAGATTATGCCTCTGAGGCTAGGAATTCAGTGTAAGTCTTTACATAAAAAGGCTAGTGAACACTAAATTGAAGTTTAAAATAATTGTAACAATTGCATCTTATATATCAGGTGAGATTTCATAGTTTGGTTCAAGTAGTTTTCAAGTGACAAATTTTCAAGTTTTTAAGTTTTCAAGAGTTGTGCAACTTCATCAGCCAGAAATCAAGCAAAAGGCTAGATAAGTAGCAGCAGGTGCAGGATTCTTGATATTGAAACTTTTAGGACTTTTCTCCTTAGGGATTCCAATGTTGTACATTTTATTTCCAGTATAACCCCTATGCATAGGATAAAGTAGTTTCACATGTTTGATTTTTCTAATTAGTTATTTGGGTCTCAAAATGTCCAGTTTATCAAAAAATCTTGTGCTGTGTACTGCGGACCATCTACTATAGCCTGATCATTGAATTTTTCAAGAACCTAAGGGGTTCCCTAAGTCCAAGGAAGACAATCAGTGTCTACAAGTCAGAAGGAGAAGGGGAAAGGGTATTCTAATTTTTGCTTTGTTTTCATTGATTCTGTTGCTGCTTTCTTGCCATTGAAAGTACTCTTGCAGTCTGGTAATGATTAACCTTTGCCACCAGGATGCCCTTTCTGTTTGAGGTCCCTCAATCTTCATGTTGATCCATAAAAAGGCTTCAAAGTTACAACTATTTTTTTAGTTCACTTGCACATACTTATATGCTCAGCCAATGTTTCCAAAACAGCAGAACCTTGCTCTGTTAGCTGGATATTCTAACTTTATCAACATACATACTGAGCAAATTGACACTTTCACCCACACTCAAAACCTGCTGTAGAGCCCGCATTTTAACCTGGGCTTCTAGACCTTCATGGTGAGTTACTTTTTGAGTCCCTTTTTTTCTCTTCAAATATTAGTTGGGATAGTTCTAAACTGTCAGAGATATTCAAATAATGTTGTAGAAAGAGATCACAGTTTTTTCTTTATTGCTACCAGATCTGTACCCTGAGACTTTTTAAATAAACTGTGTAAGAGCTTTTCTCAGGTAGTGGAAGCTTCTATGCCATCCTTCCTTAGAGTAGGAGGCATCAACTTGTGGTTGGCCCCTCAAGTGATTTGTTTTCTATAATAATGAAGATCTCCCAACCTGCTTGCATCACTGTCTCAAGTTTGTAAAATATTTTCAGATTCTACCTTATAGGAAGCCATTCATTGGAATTATCTGAGTCTCAAGTTGGTTAGTTAGATTTAACAGAGCTAACCCTCATCCATGACTTATCAGCATTTATATGTAAAAGTAAGGCTTTGTACTTGCTTTGGCAGCACAAATACTAAAATTGGAACAATACAGAGAAAATTAGCATCGTGAGACATTTCATATTTTGCAGTCAGGGGAAGGTCATTTGACTGTTTGCTGGCTAGCTAAGTCACAGTTTGAATCAAAACAAAATGGGTGGCCCCTTATATTTGAATTGTGATTTTGCACTACAAAAACATTTGTGTAAGGTGATCTATAAACTGAGAATGGAGATAAGTAACACATGGGGTGTTGTGTAAATATTTTGTTAGTATGTATCTTGGAAATGAGAAAATGTCAACTTTCATCTACTTCATGGAACTTAAAAAAAATGAAAGTAGGGTTTTGTCTTCCATGTCAGTTGGAGATAACATCACTGATGGAGATTAACCATCATTCTAGCAAACATCTGCTGGTTCAGTTAGAGTCTGCAGAGAAGTAATAGTGGTAGCCCAAGCCAGATCTTGACATCTGTTAGTTTTCTGCCCTTGGAATTGATGAGCTCAATAATACTGAACAATCATGTTACCTATTTTAATGAAATAATGTATTCATAAATTAATTTATTTATGAATTATGAAATAGTTGAGATGCCCTGAATTATAAGCCACAAATAATAGAACAATAAGCAAAATTAGGACTTAACATTTTTCTTAAACTGAAGCATTTGAATATTAGAACCTATGAAAAAATACACGTTGGGTTTGATTTGGGATTTCAAAATAGTTTCAGCAATAAAGTTCAAGAACAAATTCCACTGCTTTACTATTTCTCTGTGAATGTTAAAAATGCTACTTCATTAAACCTATATAACAACCTAGTGAAAGAAGATAGTAAAATCTAGAAGAAGACATTGTGCATAAGAGAAGCAACTTGTTTAAGAGCAAATACCTGTTGGCTATAGAGCCAGGACCTTCCAGTAAGAGCCAGGAAGGTGACTTTCCATTATGTCAAGCTGATGTGAGATAGTTTGCTGAGCTATACTGCCTTCACTTCATGAGTACTTCACCTGTTTTTATTATTTAATTAGAAAGGTACTAAGAAGTTTGTAGAGCTTACAGAAGAGAAGTGTATAGGATAATTAACATCCTGATATTGTTCAAGATACTCTAATAATTTAGTATATTTGGTAAATGTTTTTGATAATGGTATTAAAATATTAATTTCATTTATTTTTATACATAGCATTGCCGAACTAATTTCTGAATACAAAAGAAAGAAATATGAAGAGCTTTCTATAAATAGCAATCCAGGTAAGATTTCTGAGAGTGAATTACTCTTGATGGTACTACCATAGATAAAAAAGAATAAAGATGTTTTGATTACAAAAAAACAGTTTAAAAAAATCAGTTTAAATTGCACACATTTAAAAAATACTTAGTAGTCTAGATTTTCTAATTATTTAAAAAGTTAATTGTAGGTAGTTTATAATCTCAGTATTGTTTGAAAAAATTATTATTTTATTATGGTTCCTAATATTCTAGATGATCTTTTTGTGTAAATAAGAAAACAAATTTTTAAGTTATTACATTGCATGTTTTTTAATAGTCACATAATAATGAATTAGACTTTTTATATAATTAGAACTTCTATTTAACTTGTAAAATAAATTCTTTGCAGTTAGTAAATGAATCAGTAATTACAGTTGGCCCTTGAACGACATGGGATTTAGTGCTGCCAATGCCCATGCTGATGAAAATACATATTTGGTATGTTATATATCTTATATATTGTATTCTGAGTACAAGAAAGTAAGCTAGAGAAAGGAAGTTTTGCAGTAGTTAAAGCTGTAGTTTCCTTGTAGTTCGATGCTCGAACTACTATCAATCTAGTGTAAGGTGTTCACCCATCCATGATAAAATAAAGTAAATTTACTCCATTTACTCATTTTAAAATGTTGGTCTTTTTCTTGCCCTTATGGCTTCTTCATTTGTTTTACTTAATTTTTTATTTATAAAAAAAATAATAGTTGGTAGGGACTTTTTTTCCTGTGAAAACCATCAATGAAGAGGCCATGTTGATCTAGGAAATATAAACATATTTATTTGGTAGCAGTAGAAATATAAAGCAGAAGCAGAAAAGAGGTACAGTTAATATGATTTAGTGAACATTCAATATAAAACATTAGTGGGGAGAGAGAAATCTTGGATCATTCATAGGTTTCCAGGTTGTGTACTGGCCTTTATACTGCACAGGAGAAAGGAGTAGGATGTGTTCACTGAATGGAGAAGTACAGCTGGTCAACAGAGAAGAGTAACTTCCCTTCCCTCCAACTCTGAGGTTGGAGATGCGGACGTAGAATGATGTTGTTATAATTATTAGGCAAAGTCATCGATCTCAACTGTCCATGATGCAGATGTAGAATGAGAAGGCATCCAGTGACAAAACCCTGGGAATGTCAACATTCCCTCCTGCCCCCAGGAGAAAAAGAATTGGTAAAGGAGAATGAGCAGTGGCTAGAGAAAAGTAGGAGAGGAGTCAGAGGAAGTGATGTGGCAAAAATAAAAATGTGAGAATTTTAAGGAGGGAGTATCAATTCTAACAAGTAAGATTACTAAAAAGCCAATTAGATTTAACTTTTAAAAGCTCTTTGGCAGTACCCTTTTCAAAAGAACCATTTTTGAGGTGTAATGTGAGCTGTTGATGTGATTGGTATATCTGGTGTCCAAATATGGAGGAACAAATCTACCAAGATCCTATGTAACTCTTTTGTAACTGCAGAAGCTACGTGTACAGGGTCAGGGAAAATGGTCTTGACTTCTGACTACATGTGCCCACACTTTTACAGAATTGTCAAAACCTAAGGGTAATGTGTGAGAAAAACTGTGGTCTTCTTATCTGCTCCTTGTGGAAATACTTAGTTTGTACTGAAATCCCTGATAAGTTCTTCTGGATGCATTCTGAAACAAAAGTCTGGCAGCAGTAACTGGAACCAGCTTGTCCAAAGCACATACATCCCAACTCCCTCCAACATGGAATCATAACACAGCCACATTTCGAGAGTTTCAAGTTTCAATTGGAAGTAGTCTACAGACGAGCAGTTTGGAGAAGCTGACATCTTTTATATAATGTTATGGAGAAAAATATAAGGTGATATGCTAAGTATACCAAGTCTCTGTGTTCTGGGACACTTTGTTTTAGTGCAATTCCCTTTTCATGACCTCTTCTAATATCTCTACTTTTACTGTTTTCTTTTGAATTTCATCCCTAAAGAAAATATTATTAGAACACATTTCTAACATAGGTATTTTTGACAACTATATATGATTTTCTTTTAAGAGAATTAGCTACCTATTCTAAAGTATGTCTGGTATTCTATTAATCTTTAATGCTAAACTTCTTTATATCTTTAGCACAGTGACAGTGTAAGTGATGCTGGTCCTTTAAGATTTTAAGTTTCTTTTAAGTTTTCAAACTTTAAGTGTCTTTTAAATTTTCAAATTAAGTTAAGACACTTAAGGTGTCTTTTAAATTTTCAAACTTGACATAGTTTTAATGTAAAACACTTTTCTGATGTTATATTTCTTCGAATATTGGTAATCTGTTACTTAGCTGGAATATTTGGTCGGTTGGATTACCACACCTTTAACCATCTATATATAACTTTCTTGAATTTTTTTTTTTTTTTGAGATTGAGTCTTTTGCTGTTTCCCAGGCTGGAGTGCAATAGTGTGATCATAGCTCACTGCAGCCTCAAACTTCTGGGTTCAAGTGGTCCTCTTACTTCAGCCTCCTAAGTCGCTGAGACTGCTACAAGCCTATGCCACCACACCAAGCTAACTTTTTTATTTTTTATTTTTTAGAGACAAGGGTCTCTCTCTGTTGCCCAGGCCAGTCTCAAACTTTTGGCTTCAAGTGATCCTCCTGCCTCAGCCTCCCAAAGTGCTGGAATTATAGTCATGAGCCATCGTGCTGGTCCATAACTTCCTTTATTCCCCAAAATGAGTTTAAAGTCCTATTGGACCTTAATAATAAAAACCCACTGTTTGGGAGGAGAAGTGGATAACTCGTCTTACATTTTAAATGCGGTTTTTGACTTTTTGACCTGTTCTGTGAAGAACTGCCTTTAACAGATGATTTTTAGTTTTAATAGATATTTTTAGTTTTATAAGAACTTAAGAAAAAAGATTAGAAACAAATTAAATGAGCTCTATGATCGATAGTACAGTATTATAACCAATGGCTACATATATTTCTATAATTATCACAATGACCTGAATGATGCAAATTATTTTACGTATGTTTTTATTAATATATATATATATATATATTTTGAGACTGTGTCTCGCTCTGTTGCCCAGGCTGGAGTGCAGTGGCATGATCTCGGCTCACTGCAACCTCTGCCTCCTGGGTTGAAGTGCTTCTCCTGCCTCAGCCTCCCGAGTAGCTGGGACTACAGGCGTGCACCACCACGCCCAGCTAATTTTTATATTTTTAGTAGAGATGGGGTTTCACCATGTTAGCCAGGATGGTCTCCATCTCCTGACCTTGTGATCCGCCCGCCCCAGCCTCCAAAATTGTTTGGATTACAGGCATGAGCCACCGCCCCCAGCCTACTAATACATTTTAGAGACAGGGTCTCACTCTGTTTCCCAGGCTGGAGTGCAATGGTTATTCACAGGCACAATCTCCACTGCAACCTCGAACTTTTGATCTCAAGCAATCTTCCTGCCTCAGCCGTTGGAGTAGTTGGGACTACAGGTGCGTGTCATTGCGCCTGGCCTGATCCCCAATTATTATAAAAGAAACCTTGGAGAGTTGAAGACAATTGGCTGTGATCTTTTTGTTTCTCTTCTAGAAGCTTTCATACTATGGGGTGTATTTTTAATCATCCATATTCTCAATTTTTTATTCTGGTTAAAATAGGATTGCTGCTTGTTTTTCATTTTTTTTTTGGCATAATTATTTCTATTCCTTTATGGATTTATTCATGCGGAAATACAGGAATCTCAAAGGCAACTGTTAAGGAAAACAGATTAGGGAAAGGTATTCTATAAACAGCCTTCTGATGGTAGTCACAGGTCACATCACCTTAAAGAAAACTAATTTCATGTAATGCCACTGTGTCAGAGTTTCCCAAGACCACCTCTGTGTTTGGTGATTCACTTGTAAGGACTCAGCAAACAGTCCTACTCTGGGCTTTGATTTGTTACTGTGAAAGAATACAAAGTAAAATTGGCTCAGGGCAAAAGGGCATGTGGCAAGTCTTGGGGAAGCCAGGCACAAGCTTCCAGGAGCCCTGTCCTGTGAAGTTACCAGGATGTGCTGAATTTCTGTAGCTTTGAATTTTGACAGCACATGGGCAGTATTGTCTACCAATATGAGTCTGACAAGACAGTATCCAAGGTTTTTATGGAAGCTAGTTACATAAGCATTCTCTCTCACACATATACAAAAAATCCACACTTCCAGAAGAAAAGCAGCTGTTCAGAGTCAACCACATTGTTTATGCAAACAGTTTAGGTACAGTGAGCTGCTTTTCTCAGGAAATGGTGACAAACCTTTAAAATGCAAATTTCCAAACACCAGCGAAGGGCCAGTTTTGCATGTAGGCATTTCTAAGAATGACAGTCTTATGACTGTTATATGAATTATTTTCTTCACAGCAGTTACAGCCCCAACTTAATTTTGGTGTCTTAAAAATTCTATTTAATAGTGAATAACATGGTGATATAACATAGCATGGTGCTTATTTCATTTGCGTCAGTTGCAACTTAATATGAAATACTAAGTTTCTGTGCTGTTAGATTTTGGAATTTTGGTGAATATTTAACAGGTTTCTATACAGAAGTTACTATGGTAATATTAGGTAATTATAATCTGTTCTTATTCAATTAACCTTTCAGTAAAATAGTTAGATAAAATAAATAATGATTTCTGATTTAAAATTAAAATAAAAAATTTGTTTCATTTTAATTATATAGGTTTCAGTTTTGTTTTATATTTTGTTAAATTTCTGTTTATAATTATGAAATTTAAAAAATCAATCATGTATCCGTTATTTTCTTGCCTGTTAATATAGTTATTTGCTTTATGTACTTTTATATACTATAATTCTGGAGAGAATATTCATATTGTGTTTCAAATTGAGTACATCTTGCTATAATATATGGCAATATATTATAGTAATATATTAGTAATAGAAGATGCAGTGAAAATCTTTTAAAAAAATTAATAACTTTATTTTAAGAGAAGTTTTATATTCCCAGCAATATTGAAAAGAACCTAAAGAGATTTTTCATATATGCCATCCCCCCTCACATGCATAGCTCCCCCCATTATCAATATCTCCCACCTGAGTGGTACATTTGTTACAACTGAGAAGCTTACATTGCTGGATCATAATAATCACCCAAAGTCCATAGTTTATATCTTAGTTCCCTCTTGGTATTGTACCTTCTATATAGTTGGACAAATGTATAATAATTGTACATGCCATTAGAATACTTTCGCTGCCCTGAAATTCATCTCTCTTTTTTTATTCCTCCCTCCCAACTAACCCCTGTCAACTACTAATATTTTTGCTGTCTCCATAGTTTTGATATGTCCAGCATTGTCATATATTAAGGATAA
Organism: Pan paniscus; assembly: GCF_029289425.2. Classification (NCBI taxonomy): domain Eukaryota; kingdom Metazoa; phylum Chordata; class Mammalia; order Primates; family Hominidae; genus Pan; species Pan paniscus. Next base: position 35,521,160 of record NC_073267.2, on the reverse strand, counting down.
TATAGTGGATATCTTTTTCAATATTACAAAACATAAATTTCCAAGATAATTGAATGTATTCAATTAAGCTATCCATTGTGCTTTTTTGCTTTTAGTTTATTAATGTAGGATTTAATGGCATATGCTTTACATGTTGAAAAAGCAGAATTTATATAGACATTTGCCACATAATGAGGAGGGTTGAGGAAAATGACTTCATGCTGTGTACTACACAGCACTAACTGGATCATCCTTCTCTGTGAGATGGGTCCAGATAGACTAGAAGTGGAAAGGGACAATCTCAAGAGGCTGTACTTTATAAAACTGGAGTCAGAAAGTCTTTCCTATTTACCTTGCAGTTGGAAATAAGACCAGCTAGTGAATACTATAGGCATACAAATATGTTTCTTATTGACCTTCTTTCTTTGAGGGATCAGTTTGAAAACAGTCTATATTATTATAACATGACTCACTTATAACTAGGTTCTCCATCATGAAAAATGCCAAGAGAGTCATACTATTTTTGTTTACCTAAAGTGACAAAGATTTGTTGTTGTTGTTGTTGTTTTTCCCACTAGGTAGTGGGACAACTGTTGGCACATCTTGGTAGCTCCAGTGAGTTTATGGTTCCTTTATATATATTTTATATATTAGAAAGTCCTCCCTGGCAACTTGCCATACCTCCCCGGCGTTTCTTTATAAGCTTCTCTCTGACAAGGAGACAAGACTCAGATTGGTTAAGCTTTTAAGGGAGAGCTATTTCCTCTGTGTGTGTTTTTTTGAAGGAGCTAAAATGAAAGCTGAATTTAAGCATTGTTTGTGCCCTACATAGGGTGAATGAATAGCTAGAACTAAGCAAACTTACCAGAATCTTCCCTAGGAGAGGATTAGTGAAGGTAAGGACACTGATCTCTCTTAGGCTCTTCTGCACTGGCAGCTGAAAAGTCTTTGCAGGGATCCTTGACCCTGGTCTGTATGCTGTGTTTTGCCATAGAATAGAGTACAGTTTTCATAGACCTAGATTTTTTGTATTAGATTGCTTTATCCTGAATAGTTTAAACTGAAGAAGTGGAGAAACTTGTGTTTCAACAAAATAAGTACAGTAATTTCCTCTTATACATGGGGGATACATTTCAAGACCCTTAGTGAATGCCTGAAAACATGAATAGTGCTGAACTCTATGCATACAATAATTTTTAAAAATACATATATATCTATAATAAAATTTAATGCATAAATTAGGCACAATAAGAGATTAATAATATCTAATGGTAAAGTGGATCAATTGTAACAATATACTGTAATAAAAGTTAAGTGAATGTGAGCTCACAAAATATCATGTACTATAATCACCCTACTTTCTGCACTGATGTGAGATGATAAAATGGCTATGTGATAAGTGAGGCAAATGCAGTAGGCATTGCCATGTAGTCTTGGGCTATTATTGACCTTCTATTTGACTATATGTCAGAAAGAAGATCATCTGCTTCACGTGATCTTGGATCCGTGAGCCATGATGATATTGTTGGTTGGATGTTAGGTACAGATTATGTCAATGACTAGTGAGCAGATATCATATATAATGTGCATGCACTTGACAAAGGGATGATTCACATCTTGGGCAGACTGGGATGTAATGGCTCAAATTTTATCATACTACTCAGAATCTTATGCAATTTAAACCTTATGATGTATATACATCTGGAATTTTATTTATGGACCATGGTTGACCATGGGTAACTGAATCTGCAGTCAATAAAACCACCAATGTCATATTATGAAATATATATTTGGTCTTCAACCCCATTTTCTGTCATACAACTCCTAAAATCCTCAGAACTTCCAACATGATATCATTTGTATGCTAATGATTGACTTATGGCAGGCAGCCTCCAGATGGCTTCAGGGTGGGGCTCATCATCAGAGTGATCAGGGTGTGATTAGAGGGTTGGGGCTTCCAGCCCCACCCCTCACCACCTGGGATGTGAGAGGGGCTGAATGTTCAATTAATCAGTCATGCCTATGTAAGGAAGCTTTCATAAAATCCCAAAAGGATTGGATTTGGAGAGCATCCAGGTAGCTGTATTCAGCTACCTGGGTGCTCTCATTCAATACATGAAGGCATATGGAGAATACATGGATGTTCCCAGAGGGTGAGTGCCCTGGGAGGACATGGAAGCATGTTACTTTCCCCCCATATCTTACACTATGCATCTCTTTATCTGTATCCTTTAATATTCTTTATAAGAAACTGGTAAATGTGTTTCCATGAGTTCTCTGAGCCACTCTAGTAAATTAATCAAACCAAAGAGGGGGTCCTGGGAAACCCAACTTGAAGTCCAACTGGAAGTTGATTAGAAGTTCTGGAGGCCCAGACTTGTAACTGCTGTGGGAGAATAGCCTTGTGGTACTGAGCCCTCAACCTGTGGGATCTGACATAATCCCCAAGTACATAGTGTCAGAATTAGAGGGCACCCATCGGAATTGATTGTTTGCTTGTTGCTGGGGAAAAATACATATTTGGTCACAGAAATCTTTTGTGTTGATGATTGTTGTTGTGGTGTGAGAGAAGGGGAACATCATGTTGAATATGTGTTTTCTACACATACAGCAGATAAGGGGGACTGCTGTTCTAGCTGCACCTGGTTCAATTGCTCAGAAATCATGTTCTTTGACAATGCCTGCTCATTATATTGATTCTACTAATGATGCCATTTTCTGTCAGTCTGATATGATTCTGTTAGAATTATGACTATTTTATACCGCAATTCACATGTAAGGTAACAAATTTTGATAATATATTCTTCTTTGCATTTGATAAGTATATGCTAAGCATGTAAGAAAGGAAATAAGAGTTCTTAATTCATTAATTGCCTACAAATAGTATAAATAATAATTTTAGTATAGCCTCCAAGTATGTTTCTAAAGCACTGCTTTGTAACAAATCATGAGAGTCTCTGTAATAAAGCATCCAAGTCTTATAATTTTTTTCCTACAAGGTCTAAGGCATGTACAAAAGTTCATGATTTTTTTTTTCTTTTGAGATGAAGTCTCACTCTGTCACCCAGGCTGGAGTGGAATGGCACAATCTCGGCTCACTGCAACCTCTGCCTCCTGAGTTCAAGTGATTCTCCTGTCTCAGCCTCCCGAGTAGCTGGGATTACATATGTGTGCCACCACACTCGGCTAATTTTTTTTTGTATTTTTGTTGAGATGGGGTTTCACCATGTTTGGCCAGGCTGGTCTCAAACTTTTGACCTCACGTGATCCACCCACCTTGGCCTCCCAAAATGCTGAGATCACAGGCATGAGCCACTGTGCCCAGCCTGCATGATTTTGTTTTAGTAAAGAGTCTTGCTATGTTGCCCAGGCTGTTCTTAAACTCCTGGGCTTCTCAAGTGATACTTCTGCCTCAGCCTTCTGAGTAGCTGAGATTATAGGGACAAACCACTGTATATATATATATATATATATATATATATATATATATATATATACACACACACACACACACACACACACACACACACACACACACACACCAAGTATATGCCCAGTAATGGGATGACTGGCTTAAATGGTATTTCCGGTTCTAGATCCTTGAGGAATCACCACACTGCCTTCCACAATGGTTGAACTAATTGACACTCCCACCAACAGTGTAAAAGCATTCCTATTTCTCCACATCTGCTCCAGCATCTGTTGTTTCCTGACCTTTTAACGATTGCCATTCTAAATGGCGTGAGATGGTATCTCATTGTGGTTTTGATTTGCATTTCTCTAATGATCAGTGATGATGAGTTTTTTTTCAGATGTTTGTTGGCTGCGTAAATGTATTCTTTTGAGAAGTGTCTGTTCATATCCTTTGCCCACTTTTTGATGAGATTGTTTGTTCTTTTCTTGTAAATTTGTTTAAGTTCCTTGTAGATTCTAGATATTAGGCCTTTGTCAGATGGACAGATTGCAAACATTTCCTCCCATTCTGTAGGTTGCCTGTTCACTCTGATCATAGTATTGGAAGTTCTGGCCAGGGTAATCAGGCAAGAGAAAGAAATAAACGGTATTCAAATAGGAAGAAAGGAAGTCAAATTGTCTCTGTTTGCAGATGACATGATTGTATATTTAGAAAACCAAATTGTCTCAGCCCCAAATCTCCTTCAGCTGATAAGCAACTTCCTCATAGTCTCAGGATACAAAGTCAATGTGCAAAATTCACAAGCGTTCCTATACACCAGTAATAGAGCACTAAATCATGAGTGAACTCCCATACACAATTGCTACAAAGAGAATAAAATAACAAGGAATACAACTCACAAGGGATTTGAAGGACCTCTTTAAGGAGAACTACAAACCACCACTCAAGGAAATAAGAGGACACAAACAAATGGAAAAACATTCCATGCTCATGGATAGGAAGAATCAATATCTTGAAAATGGCCATACTTCCCAAAGTAATTTGTAAGTTCAATGCTATACCCATCAAGCTACCATTGACTTTCTTCACAGACTTAGAAAAAACTACTTTAAATTTCATATGGAACCAAAAAAAGAGCCCATATAGCCAAGACAATCCTAAGCAAAAAGAACAAAGCTAGAGGCATCATGCTACCTGACTTCAAACTATACTACAAGGCTACAGTAATGAAAACAGCATGGTAGTGGTACCAAAAGAGATATATAGACCAATGGAACAGAACAGAGGCCTCAGAAATAATGCCATACATCTACACCATCTGATCTTTGACAAACCTGACAAAAGCAATGGGGAAAGGATTCCCTATTTAATAAATGGTGTTGGGAAAACTGACTAGCCTTATGCAGGAAACTGAAACTGGACCCCTTCCTTACACTTTATACAAAAATTAATTCAAGATGCATTAAAGACTTAAAAGTAAGTTCTAAATGTGTAAAAACCCTGGATGAAAACCTAGGCAGTACCATTCAGGACATAGGCATGGGCAAATACTTCATGACTAAAACACCAAAAGCAATGGCAACAAAAGCCAAAATTGAAAAATGGGATCTAATTAAACTAAAGAACTTGTGTGCAGCTTTATTTGGGAGTGTGCGTGGGGTACCTCTGAGTTTTAAAAATGAACAAAGTAAGTAGTCGTGCTTTCCTGACTCTTTGGTAGACATAGCCTTTTAAGACAGTCATTCTGAGCTGTTATGGTCTTAGGGTTTTCTATACTACTAAAACTTATTGACGACATGTAACCAAGAACTTAATTTTTTTTAAAAAAAAGAAAAAGAAATCACCCAAATACACATTAAAAACCTCTTATAACATATGTGCACATTCATAGATAACATGTAGAACTTGATTTTGTGTATTAAAACCTTGTAGAAAAGTTCAGACAGTGCACACAATCACTGCAACTTGGTCTTTGTAAAATCAGTGATATATATTTCAGATCTATCCACGTTGACCCAGTGAGGTATTCGATTTATTGTATGATCTAATGATATGCCATGTGATGACTGCAGCATATTTAATTATACTCTCTTCATGCTGATACCATATGGACATAAATATGATGAGATACCAGCATGGATATGCTTATGTGGTTGCTTTTAATGATTTGTACTATATTAGAAATGAAACAGAAGTATTGGAAATCCTAGCAAGCATAGCTGTATCTCTCCCATGGCTGTGTTGATTGCAACTGATTCCCCCTTAAAGCATGTCTTTTTGACATGTCGTGATCCTGAGAAAATCCAGTGTGTGCTTTTCAGAGAATGACAGTAAGGAGAGGAAATGGCCAATGGTCAAAGTGTTACTTGTCCTCTCGACTCCCCCTCATGAATGTTAAACTCTAAACTACTCAGGTCACAATTTAGAACCCCTTTGTTGATCCCTATAGAGTGTTCCCGGATGTCAAATGACAAATAGGCTTTTGAAGAAAAAACACCCTGTAAAGCCGTATTGCTCTGGTTTTTGTGTGTGAATGTGTGTGTGTGTGTGTGTGTATTTTTTTCTCTTCTGAAAACTGTAAATAGAATAATTTTCATTACGAATGAAAATATTTCTGTTCCATATTTATTTCCTGTCTCATGGCACTCTTCTCTTCTTGAATCTAGTAAGGATCTCAGCGTGTCTTATTTATACCTGCAAAAAATTACATCATTCTTCATTTTTCATGTCAATTACTGACATGTTTTCAAGTCTTCACAAGTTATTTCTGAAGATGTTGGTGCATTGAGGAGAGGCAGTGTCATTGTAGTTAAAGAAGTTTTTAAATAGGTTATGTTCAATAACATTTCAGAGCCCGTTTCTCCGGAAGGCATAGACATAGTGGTTTTATGCATAGTTAAACATAAAATAGCTCCACAAAGTCTTGTGTACGTGAAAGTGTTCATATCCTGGAAGATTCTAATTTACTACTCAGTACTGTCTCCTGGAGAGGAAAATAGGTAAGATAGGCTGCTGAGCCTATGATAATAACTCATGATATGAGGTGAAAGCATAGAGACAAAATGAGAGATGATAGATACTCAAACCGATGTGAGTGAAGAACAGCTGTGAAAGAGTGTCTATGGGAGAGAGAAGGCCATGGGGCTGCTTTTGTGAAGAAGGAATTTGTACACGTTAGTCAAGTGTCTGATACATTAAACATTTTAATAAAGCAAAACCTTATCTTCACATGTGTCAGAATGGGATTGTACAGATGTCACAATACAGTAGTGGTGAGAATAATGAAGAAATGAATGTGGAGGGCAAAGAATGAAGTCCACCAATATGGATATTAGATTTATGAATGAAAAGGAGTGTATCTCAAATTGGGCAGAACAAAGAAAGTGGCTAGCTAGGTAATTTGGGGGTTTCTGATGAGGAGACTTGTGGGGAGTCGCTTAATGGAAAGCGGAAGTTAGAAGGATAAGGGTGACCCTCAGGGTTTCATTTCTCCTCCCTAGAAGTTTTGCACATCAATGATATGTGCTTCGTTCACATCAGTTAGCATATTGGGATGCAGCTTAATCTAGAAAAAGTGGTTTTTTTTTCTTTAGGAAAGGTGTGTTTGCTGAGGTAGTTATTTCATAAAAGGACCTGAGAGACCCCTATGGTATATTATTTCAAACTAGCTTTAGAAACAAAGTAATAAAAGAATGTATATCTTGAGTACTAAAAAAAACTACCAATATTCTTGGCAATCATGTCACACACACACACACACACACATATATATGTATATATGTACGTATGTATATATTTGGTTGGTTACTAATAAGAAAAGAAGTCTCTTGTAATTTAGAGATTTTGTTTACCTTATTTACATGGGAATCTGATTATGCATGATTTCTTTGACATGTATGTTTTTGCAAAAGTGGAAAAAGAGATGGCAAAAGAGCTGAATTGCTGAATCTGGGAAATGTAGGAATCTTAGGAGCCTTCATGAGTACAAAGAAAATGATTTTTTAAATTATGACTCTAAGTATAACTGAACTCACTTCAGATGCATTTAGAATATTTGCATAAAAGATGATTTGATTTTGGCTGCTCCAGAAACTACTGGAAGAAGGAAAGAGTACTAGAATTCAGATAAACCACAGTGACTCGTTACTTCTCTTTGTTACTATTGGGAATCAGAGACATAGATTTTGTTGATATTAGTCATTCAAATGAAATAAACATGAATGTGCATACATTGGCTTTGTTTTTCAAGGAGCTAACTTTTGGATACAATAGCAATTTAATGAAAATTCCTTAGAGAATAACATGATACTTCAAACCAGACTATTTTAGAAACAAGAATAATGTTGAATTCATTAATTGATTCATAAAATGGTTATTTTCAATGAATATTGGAGTCATTTCCAAATGTGAAAGCTTATTAATATCTAATGCTTGTAGCAGTTTTATTTTGTAGAAGTATGTCAATATTGATAAATGATGATACTTTTTATTGAGGTTTACATATTATACCTTATTGCCGTGAGTAGATGAAAAAACTTTCAGAAGGCTGAACTACAGAACACAAGAAACTTGGGCAATAATTACACCACATGGGTCTGAGAAATAATGAATACTGTCTACTAGGATTCACCAAACATATATCCAAGCTGATTAATTTAGAACGCTTCCACTGAGGAGATGTGAAGTGTACATTCAGCTGAAGTGTCATCATAATTGTGTACCTTCTCAGTTATTGGGCAAGTTAAAGAGCATGATGAATGGTTGTAGTATAATGGTGTATTTCCTTCTCATCTCTTGCACTAAAGACATGTGAGAGCACGTACCACCTGCTTTGACATTGATTCCCAGGTGCATGAGTTGCTCCTCTGTTTTTAGACCACATTTGTTTTTATCCCTCCGCATATCCACATTGATACTGACACTGTTTCATTCTAGTTTTAGACATGTGACAAATCGTATCACATTTGATATTGTAAGTGTATATTTCATGAAGCCTGTATTGGTGTTTTCTTCAGTGTATTTCTGTCATGTTCCAGTCCCAAGACATAAAGTATAAAACTTAAAAACCTAAACTAATAGGGGCAGGAGGATACAGCTTGATGGTAACAGTGCATGAATGTATGGATAATTTTATCATATTTACATATGACTGATTATGTATCCCTTTTGCTTTTCAGTGTGTTCTCAGAAACAACCAGCCTTGAAGGTAATTACACATTCATTTCTGTTTTGAACTATTAACTATATAGTCTGTGAAATATACTTTATATATTGATTATTGTCTCAAATTCCATTCAGGCTACAAGTGACAAGGAAGATTCTGTTTCGAATATAGCCACAGAAATAAATGATGGACAAAAATCTGGGACAGGTAATTTTGCAATACACATTTAATGTCATGTTCACTCAGGATAGAAGAGAACTTCTCTTCCCTGAATAAATCGCAGGGGGCTCATTGAATCTGCACATTCTGATTAAGCAGGCCTGAGATTCTGCTTTTGTAATAAGTTCTCGGGTGACACTGATGTTACTGTTCCTTGGCCATGATCTGAGTAGTAGCACGGCGGGAACATGGCGCGCGGAACTGGCGCGCGCGCCTAGCTGGCGGGACCATTAACTCGAGGCGGACGCGGCCCGGACCCGGTGGATATGGAGCAGTCGCCGCTGCCGGCGCCCAAGCCGACCCAAGGGCCGACCCCCGCAAGGAGCTGAAGGAGGCGGGAGCCCCAGTCGCCGCGGGCGTCGGCGCCGGTGAGTGCGTGAGGGGCTCGGCCCCGGAGACTTTCTTTGTGAAACTCCGGCGGTGGGAGCCGGGCCGGGCCTCAGCGGCTGAGGAGTGCCTGTGAGGCGGAAGGCGTCTCGCAGTCCGGGTTCCATCCCAGCCGCTAGCCGTCAGGCGGCGGGACCTGGTCCGCCGCCTGCCTGCCTCAGTTTCCACGGGAGTGTGTGCGGGTGTGTGAGGGTGTGTATGGGTGTTGGCCTGCGCACACCGGAGGGGGGGTCGGTATACTGTCAGCGCCTAATGTGCGCGGCGCCTCCCCCCTCCCCCCAGTCCCCGTGGGGCGGAACCTGGGGACTGGAGTCCACCGGAGCAGTAGGCGGCACCCGCGGGGAGACAGGTGTCCGCGCAGCCCGGGAGGCTCAGGTGCTACCTTTCCCTGGTGGGGTTTGTGAGGAGTGAGCTCTTCGTTCCCGGAGGCGAGCAAGTCTGTCGGTGGCTCATCACAGAGCGCTGTTTTGGAAAGCGTTCCACCCACCTCAGCTTCGTGCTGTGTTTGGGCCACTAGTCAGGGGGAAGGATGCTGAGCGACATGGACTTTAGAGGTGGGGCTCCCGCTGGACGGGATGGGTCTGGGCTCTCGAGCTTACCCCCACCCTTTCCTCCCAAACCCGTTAGAGCGTAGGAATCACTGGGAGCGCCTGATAAAAATGCCACGGATTGTGGCTCACCTAAGCAGGGAAGCCGATTTGGAACTTAAACAAGCTCCCAAGTTGTGATCAGTCGAGCTTGGCAAGCACTGTTTTAGAGAGTAGGCTTCCCGCAAGCAGGAGCCGGTTTTGTGTATACCTCACCATGGCATCTTGGTACCTGGCATGGTGCCTGGCACACGGTAGATGATCAGAAAATATCTGTAGAAAGTCTAAATTATTAGGGAGAGTGCAGCATAGGAGTTCTTGAGACATTTTCAGGAGCTTCTTGAGATTAATATCTGTCAGATTTGTTTTACAGTATATTTTTCTCAGCTCCCAACTTTTGTGGTTGTTTTTAATGCCATGTTTTCAGTATGTTCTAGGCAAAAGCAGGGTATATGTTGCTTAGTATACACTATCGACTAGGCCGGTTGTGGTGGCTCACTCCTGTAATCTCAGCACTTTGGGAGGCAGATTGCTTGAGCCCAGGGGCTTGAGGCTGTAGTGAGCCAAGGAGTTAGAGACCAGTGTGGGAAACATAGCGAGGCTCGTCTCCCCAAAAATTAGCTGGGTGTGGTAACGTGCACTTGCAGTCCCAGCTACTCTGGAGGCTGAGGTGGGAGGATCGCTTGAGCTCAGGAAGTACAAGTTGCAGTGAGCCAAGGTTGTGCCACTGCATTCCATCCTGGATAACACAGCGAAACCCAGTCTGTGAAATAAGTAAATAAATACATAAATGATTATGTATACTCCAGCTAGGTTAAAATTAATTCTGAATCAAAATTCTAAATTAAAATATGCATGTTTCTTTGTCTTCATCATTTGAGAACACTAGGCTTTTAGGATTTCATTCCGTTGAGGCAGGTAAATATCTACATTTTTGACAAAGCAAATATGAATTACTGTTAATTCAAGAAAGGTGGGAATTTGCTTAAACCTGAGTATTTGTAGTCTTTGTGACTTTTTTAAATTTTAAATTTAAATTTTCTTTTTTTTTTCTTTTTTTTTTGAGATGGAGTCTCACTCTGTCGTCCAGGCTGGAGTGCAGTAGCACAATCTCAGGTCACTACAACCTCCACCTCCCGAGTTCAAACGATTCCCCTGCCTCAGCCTCTGGTGTAGCTGGCATTACAAGTGTGTGCCACCACGCCCAGCTAATTTATGTATTTTTAGTAGAGAGGAGGTTTCACTGTGTTGCCCAGGCTGGTCCCAAACTCCTTGACCTCAAGTGATCTGCCCACCTTGGCCTCCCAAAGTGCTGGGATTACAGGTGTGAGCCACAGCACCTGGCCTTATTTTTATTTTTTCGAGACAGACTCTCAGTCCGTCGCCCAGGTTGGAGTGCTGTGGCATGATCTCCACTCACTGCAACCTCCACCTCCCAGATTCCAGCGATTCTAATGCCTCAGCCTCCTGAGTAGCTGGGGTTACTAGACCCAGGTAATTTTTGTTGTATTTTTTTAGTAGAGACTGGGTTTCCCTATGTTGGCCAGGCTGCTCTGGAACTCCTGGCCTCTAGTGATCCACCTGCCTCGTCCTCCCAAAGTGCTGGAATTACAGGCATGAGCCACTGCCCCCAGCCAATCTTTGTGATATTTTGAAATTGACGTTTATATTTTGTTCAGAGTCAAAGCTAAAATAGAATTGTTTGAAAATTAATATTTCAGGAACTATTTTTTAATTAAGTTGAATTTTATTTTATTAGTTTCATTTCAGTAGCGTTTTAACCTAAAAATATATATATATACATATATACATATATATGTGTGTGTATATATATATATATATATATATATATATATTTTTTTTTTTTTTTTCCTGAGACGGAGTCTTGCTCTGTCACCCAGGCTGGAGTGCAGTGGAATGATCTTGGCCTCACTGCAGCCTCCACCCTCCCGGCTCAAGCAATTCTCCTGCCTCAGCCTCCCAAGTAGCTGGAACTACAGGTGCCCACCACTACACCTGGCTAATTTTTATATTTTTAGTAGAGATGGGGTTTCACCATGTTGTCCAGGCTGGTTTTGAACTCCTGATCTCAAATGATCTGCCCTCCTTGGCCTCCCAAAGTGCTGGGATTACAGGCGTGAGCCCCCGTGCCTGGCCTAAAAAATATTTTTAAAGACAGGATCTAGCTATGTTGCCTCAGCTGGTCTTGAACTCCCAGTCTTGGCCTCAAGTGATCCTTCTTCCTCAGCCTTCTGAATAGCTGGAAGCACAGCTGTGAGCCAGCACACATGGCGTTTTTTTATTTCTAATAAAAAAGTTAATAGAGTTTCTTGTTTCACTGGACAAAATATGCATATATAGGAAGGAAAGACTTTTGGACTTGAGATTGCGCTGAAGAAGAAAAATGGAAAAATTAAGCATTTTAGTCTCTCAGTGTGTTATTTTTGTAGCTTATACAGATATGTCTTTTTAAAGTGTCTTTAAAAAGCTTTATTGAGATAAAGATAAATGAGATAAATTCACCTACCATGAAATCAACCCCTTGAGTGCAGAATTTTGTGGTTTATAATATGTTCACAGAATCGCACAAACAAGACAGGTATCTAGATACTTTCAGACCATTTTCATCAGTCCACAAGAAATCCCATACCCATTAGCAGTCATCCTTATTCCCTTTTCCCCTAGTCCCTGGCAATAACTAGCTTACTTTCTGTCTCTGAGTTTAGCTGTTCTGGAGGTTTCACAGAATGAAATCTTACTACATATGGTCTTTTGTGATTGACTTATTTCACTTGACACAGTGTTTTCAAGGTTTATCCATGCTGTAGCGTATATCAACACTTCATTCTTTTTTAATGCTGAGTAATCTTTTGAATGGATATACCATATTTTATCAGTTCCTCTGTTGATAGGCACTTGAGTTTTTTTTCCAATTTTTGGCTATTATGCACAATGCTGCTGTGAACATTTGTGTACAAATTTTAGTGTGGATGTATATTTTCATTTCCCTTGGGTATATCCCTAAGGAATACACTATCTGGGTCATATGATAATTGTTTAAGACTACAGGCACGTGCCACCACACCTGGCAAATATTTAAAAATTTTTTGTAGATAAAGGGTCTCGCTATTTTGCCCAGGCTGATCTTGAACTCCTGGCCTCAAGAGATCCTCTCACCTCAGCCTCCCAGAAAGTGTTAGCATTATAGATGTGAGTCACTGCACCTATAAAAGAGGCTCATACCTCTTTTTATGTTTTTTTTTTTTTTTTTTGAGACAGGCTTTCACTCTGTTGCCCAGGCTGGAGTGCAGTGGTGGGATCACAGCTCACTGCAGCCTGGACCTCTCTCCATATGATTCTAGCTGTGGGTGTCTTTCCTGTAGTTTTTATTATGTTGTGGTATGTTTCTTCTGTACCCGTTTCTTTGAGGATTAATAGCATGAAGGGATGTTGAATTTCATCAAATGCTTTTTCAGTTTCAGTTGACATGATCATACTGTTTTTGTCATTTATTTGGTTGATATGATGTATCACATTGTATGTTGAGTGACCCTTGCATCCCAGGGATACATCCCACTTGATCATGATGAATTATCTTTTTAATGTTTTACTGAATTTGATTCACTGGTATTTCATTGAGGATTTTTGCATCAATATTAGAGATACTGGCCTGTAGTTTCCTTCTTTGATGCCTTTGTCTGATTTTGGTATCACAGTAATAATGGTCTCATAGAATAAGTTTGGAAGTATTCCCTCCTGTTTTTCAAAATAGTTTGAGTAGGATTTGTACTAGGTCATTAAATTGTTTGGTGTGAAGCCATCAGCAGTGAAGACATCAGTTCCTGGGCTTTTCTTTACTGGGAGACTTTTTCTGATGGCTTCAATCTCATTAATTGTTACCAATCTGTTCTGGTCTTGGATGTTTTCATTGTTCAACCTAAGTAGGTTGTATGCATCTAGGAATTTGCCAATTTCTACTAGGCTTTCCAATTTATTGGCATATAATAGCCAGTTATGATCCTTTGAATTTCTGAAGTATTAGTTGTAATGTCTCCCTTTTTTAATCTGTTGATTTTATTTATTTGAATCTTGTCTCTTTTTTCTTAGTTAGCCTGGTTGAAAGTTTGTCAATTTTGTTTTGCTTTCCAGAAAACCAACTTTTCATTTCATCTTGTGTGTTTTTCCTTTCAATTTTATTTCTGCTACGATCTTATTTATTTTTCTTATTTTTGGTTTAGTTTGTTCTTACTTTACTAGTTATTTAAGATGTATTGTTTATTTGAAGTTTTTCTTTTGTTTGGATGGTAGGCACTTATAGCTGTAAATCTCTGCCTTTGTACTGCTTTCTGCATAACAAGTTTTGGTATCCTGTGTTTTCGTTACCCTTTGTTTCATGAAATTTTTGAATTTCTGTCTTAGTATCTTCATTGACCCGCTAGTCATTTATTCAGGAGGGTAGTGTTTAACTTCCATGTGATTGTATTGTTTCCAAAATTACTCTTCTTATTGATATCTAATTTTATTCCTTTGTAGTCAAAGAAGATGGCCACGGAGACAGCAGTGTGGTCAGAGTGGTAGGAGCTGGCCATCGGCAAGAGCTGCTCCATGTCTGGCTGCTGGGTGCTAGAGCCTGTGGCCCACTGGCTTGCCTCACTGTGGTTGGTGGTGGCGGTGACAGAGACTGCAGCATGACCAGAGTGGTAGGACAGGAGCTATCCAGGGCTGCACCTTTCACAGTGTGGGGTGGGTTGGGGGTGCTATCCAGGGTGTAATTGCCTGCATTAGGGGTACTGGTTGGTAGCACTGTACAGGGCTGCACTTCCCATGGCAGGGAGGGTGGGTTATGGGCACTTTCTGGGGCTGCAATGCCCATGGAGGAGGACAGGTTAGGGCACTATCAGGTATACGCTACTGGCGGCATTGGGGGATGGAGGTGGGGGGCGCTATTGAGGGCAGGACTAGCCGTGGAGCGGGGGCGAGTTCGGTGCTATCAGGGGCTGCACTGCTGGCAGTGGTCAGCAGAGTTGGCATCCAAGGAAGGAGTGGTTCTCCTCTCCCTGACTCCACACTCCAGAGAGCGACCCACTCTTGGTCATACTGGAATGCGGCAGGCACGCAGCGTTTGCGTGGGAATCCTGAGCACGGCAGAGCCCCCACACCCACCATGGTTCCTGGGCCTGTGCACTCTGGGTCTGTGCCTCAGAGGCTGCCAGGCACCCCTGGGGACACCACGGGGGACAGGGCCCTGTGTGTGGAAGCGTCTGGAACAGGAATTGGCACCTGGGTGCGGAGGGCTGGCTGGGTCTGAATTTTTCTGCTTCTCCTGCTCCCCGAGGAGTGCAGCCCCGGTGGGCCCAATGGTTCCTGTGGAGTGGGGAGCTGGGTGCTGTGGTGTCTCCAGCACCCACCCCAGACCCCAGTTCCCGGCCAGCTTGGGCCAAAAGGAGAGGCTGGACTTTGGAGGGTGGGTGTGAGTGCCTTTGCTGAAACTGGCCCCTGCCACCCAGTGGCCAGCATGACAAGTTGAGGCTCTAACCCTTCCACCCCTCACATCTTCCTCTAGGCTTTTCTGGCTTTGCCCACCCAGCTGCTCCGTGCCAGGAGGAGGAGGAGACACCTAGAGCCTGCGACACCACGACTTGCCTCACTGCGGGTGGGTGGCAGCGACAGAGACTGCAGTGCGCCAGAGCGGTAGGAGAGCGGCCGCGCTAGGAGGGCAGGCGGCTGCAGCCAGGGTTGGGGGTCAGGCTTACAGCGATGGACGGGCTGCAGCAGTGTCCAGGTGGTAGGAGCCTTGTAGGGCAGGCTGGTGCATTGGCAATGGGCCTGGCTTTGCCCTGCATTGCCCTGTACCTGCCCTACTGTTACATGGACTGTCTCGGCCCTGTCCTGCTCTGGTCCCATCCTGACCCTGTCTTGGCCCTGTGCTACCCTGTCCCTGCCCTGGTCTTGCCCTGGCACTGGCCCTGCCCTGAACCGGCACTGGCCCTGCCCTGAACCTGCACTGGCCTGACCTTGGCTCTGGCCCTGGCTCTGGCCCTACCCCTTGTCCTGACCCTGGTCATGTCATGGCACTGGCCCTGCCAGTGGTCATGGTCCTACTCCTGTTCTGGCCCTGACCTGGCCTTGGACATGTCCTGGTCTTGCTTTGACCCATCCCTGCCCTGGCCCTACCATGGGCCTGCCTTTTCTGCCCTCTCGTGGCACTGACCTTGCCCTGTCATGGCCCAGTGGTGCCATTGCCCTGCCTTACCCTGCACTGGTTGTGCCTCGGCCCCGCTTGGTGCTGGCCACTCCCTGGACCTGCCCAGACCCTGCCTCGACTTTTGCCCTGCCCTCACTACGGCCTGGCCCTGGCCCTAGCCCTGGTCCTGCCATATCCCTGGCCCTGCCCTTATCCAGGCCCTGCCCCTGCTGCTGCCCTGGCCCTGGCCTGGAACCTGGTCCTGTCAAGGACCTGCCCTGACTCTGCCATGGCCCTGGCCCTGCTCTGCCTTGTTCCTGGCCCTGACCCTTTCCTGGCTCTGCACTGGCCTTTCCCTGGCCCTGAGCTGGCAGTGGTCTGCCCCTGGTCTGGCCATCACCCTGCCCTGCTGTGCTCTGGATGTGTCATCACCCTGCCCTGGCCCTACTCTGCCTTTGACCCTGCCCTGGCCTTACCTTGGCCCTCACCCTAGTCTTCGCTAGGCCCTGCTCTGGAGCTGGCCCTAGCACAGACCTGGCCCTGACCCTGGCCCTGGTCTTTGTCCTGCCATAGCCCTGGCCCTGAAGTGGACTTGGAGGTGTCCTGGCCCCGGCGTAACATGGCTCTGCATTGGCCTGTCCCTGCCCTGCCCCTACCATTGCCTTGCCCTGCTCTGCCCTTTCCCAGTACTGACCTGGCCATGCTATTTCCCTGCCCTACCCTGCCTTGGCTGTGCCCTGGCTCAGTTCTGGCCCTGGCCCCGGCCCTGCCCTGGACATGTTCTGACACTGCCTCAGCCTTGGCACTAGCCTGGCTCTTTCTTGGCATCAGTCCTGCTCTCTCTGTGGACCGGCTGTTGTCCTGTCCTCTGCTGGCCATACCATGCCCTGCCCTGCCCTGCCCTGACTCAGCCCTGGCTCAGCCCTGGCCCAGCCTTGGCCTTGGCATTGCCCCTGGTCCTGCCATATTTCTTGCCCTGTCCCTACCCTGGCCTTGGCCCTGACCCTTACCTTGCTCTGGCCCTGCCCTTGCCCTAACACAGCCCCTGGCCCTGCCCTGGACCTGTCCTGGCCCTGGCCCTTCCCTGCTTGAGACCTTGCCCTGGTTCTCCTCTGGCCCTGACCCTGAAATGCCTGGCCCTACCCTGGCCTTGCACTGCTCTGGCCCTTGCCCTGACTCTGGTCCTGTCACTGGCCTAGCCCCAGCCCTGTTGCTGGTCTTACCATGGCCCAGACCCTGCCTTGGCCCTGCCCTGACACTGTCCTGGACCCTGGCTGTGCCAAGATCCTGCACTGTCCTTGCCCTTGTTTTGCTCCTGCCCCAAACCTGGTCCTGCCCAGGCCCTGGCCCTGGCCCTCCCCTGGCTGTTCCCTGGCCCTGCCCAGGTCTTGGCACTGGCCTGGCCCTGCCCTGCCTTGGCCCTATGCATTCCTGGCCCTGCCTTGACGGCCCTGGTCCTGCCTTGGCCCTAGCCTGGCTTTGACCCTGCCCTGGCCCTACCTTGGCCTTCATCCTAGCCTTACCTGGGCACTGTGTTGTACCTGGCCATAGCACAGACCTGGCTGTGGCCCTGGCCCTGCCATGGCCCTGCCCCAGACCTTAGCCCTGCCAGGTACCTGTCCTGGCCCTGCTCTGGGCCTGGCTTTGTCCCTGGTTCTTAGATGACCCTGGCCCTGCCCCTGCCCTTGTCCTTGCCCTGGTACTGGCCTTGGACATGTCCATGGTCCTAACCCTGGTCCTGCCCTGGAGCTGCCACTGTCTTGGCCCTGCCCTGTCTCTGGCCCTGCCCCGGCCCCAGCCATAGACCTGCCCTGGTTGGTCGTGCCCTACCTTAACCCTGTGCTACCCTGGGCCTACTCCACCCTGCCCTGGTCCTGCCCTCCCTTTGTCCCTGCCCTGACCCCGCCTTGGCCCTCACACTGGCCCTAGCACTTACTTGGTCCTATCTGTGGCGTTGGCCTAGCATTGACCCCTGCTCCTGACCCTGCTCCTGCCATGGCCCTGGCCCTGCCAATGACCCTGACAGCCCTGGCCCTAGCCCTGTCTTGGCCCTGGCCCTGAACTGGCCCTGCCCTGACCCTGGCCCTGAATTGGATTTGCAGGTGTCTTGTCCCTGATTTAATCTGGCCCTACCATGGCCCTGTCCCTCTCCTGGCTCTGTCCTGGTCTTGTGCTGACCCTGACCCAGACCTTGGCCCTGCCCCAGCCTTGTCCTTGACCTGGCCATGGCCCTGCCTCTGCCCTGGACCAGCGCTGTCACTGGCACGGACCCTGGCCCTGGCCCTTTGCTACTTAAGGCCATACCCTGTCCCAGCCCTGGTCCTGACCCTGTCCTGGCCCTAATTTGGCCTGGCTCTACCCTGGCATGCTATTCTGGCCCTAGCCCTGACCCTGTCCCTGTCCCTGTCCTGGCCCTAGCCCCATTGCTGGTCCTGCCATGGCTCTTATCCTGACATTGCCCTTTCCTGGTCCTGGCCCTGGCCCTGTCCCAGCCCTGTTCTGGCCCTGGTCTGAACCCTGGCCCTGCAATGGACCCTCCTTGGTCCTACCCAGACCCTGGTTCTGGCCCTACCTTTGCCCTGGCCTGGACCCCGGTACTGGTCCTTGTCCTGCCCCAGCCGTGGCCCTGGCCCCGCCCTGCCTGTGCCCTGTTCTATCCTGGGCTGGCCCTGCCATGGCCTGGTCTTGCCATTGCCCTGCCCTAGCCTGCCCTGCTTGTGCCCTAGATCTGCCCCGGCCTTTGCCCCTGTCTTGGTTCCAGCCTTGACACAGCCCTGGACCTTCCCTGACCTTGCCTCAGCCCTGGCACTACCCTGGCCTTGGCTTGGCATTTGCCCTACTCTCTCTATGGCCTGGCTCTGGTCCTGCCCTGCTCTGCTCTTGTTCTGTCCTGGCACAGCCCTGGCCCTGCCGTATCACTGGCTCTGGTCCCGCCCTTATGCAGGCCTGACCCTGCCCCTGCCTTGGCTTTGGCCTGGACCTTGGCCGTACAGTGACCCTGCCATGACCCTTTCCTGGCCCTGGCCTGGAACTTGGCCCTGCCAAGGACTCGCCCTGGCTCTGTCATGGCCCTGGCCCTTTCCTGGATTTGGATGTGTCCTGTCCCTTATTTGCCCCGGCCCTTCCCTGGCTCTGCCATACCCCTTCTCTGGGGTAGGGCCAGGGTCAGGACCAGGGTAGGGCCATGGTAAGGCCTGAAGATGGGAAGGGCTGGGGCAGCGGCAGGACCAGGGAAGGGTCAGGGCCAGTGATGTGGTAGGACTAGGGGCAGAGCCGGCACTAGGGCTGAGCCGGGGCAGAGCAGGAGAGATTACATTAGGCTATTACATAAAATTTTTATTTTAGATTTTTAAGATAACTATAGTAGTGGTAATAATGTCTATACTATGTTGTTTGTAATAGTAATAATGTTTGCAGTAAATAATCACTAAATTTTAACTAATACTATCTTTGCTTCCAGTAGTGTTCTATGAGTACAATTTTATCAATATGTAAATATGTGAGGCATTGATTCTCACAATAATTCTATGTGCTAGGTACTTAAAGCATCCCCATTTTCCAAATGTAGGAAACAGGCATAAAGAAGTTAAATACTTGGCCAGATTACTCCTGTAATCCCAGCACTTTGGGAGGCCAAGGCAGGCAAATGGCTTGAACTCAGGAGTTTGGAACCAGCCTGGGCAACATTGTGAAACCCCATCTCTACTAAAAATGCACAAAAAGAGCTGATTTAAGTTTCTTGTAGGATTCTGGTTATAAAACACTGGTCAAACACACAGGGCATGGATAGGGCAGGGCCAGGGACAAGTTCAGGTCAGGAAGGGGCCAGGGCCAAGGCAGGGCCAGATCTGGACTTGGAGGTGTCCTGGTCTGATTTGCCCTGTCCCAACGTTGGCCCAGCCCTGCTCTGGCACTTCCTGTCATGCCCTGTCCTTGGTCTGAGCATTGGCCCTGGCCCTGTCCTGCTTCTGGCCCTGCCCCAGAGTTGACCAGGCACTGCCATGGCCCAGTCCTGCATTGCCCTGCCGTCTTCTGCCCTGGTGCTGCCATGGCCCTGCTTGGGCCCTAGCTCTGCCTCGACTCTGGACCTGCCCTGACTCTGCTCAGCCCTGGATCTACCCTGACTCTGCCTTGGTGTTGCCCTCCCATCTCTATGGCCTGGCTCTGGCCCTGCCTTGCACAGGCCATGCTCTGCCCTGCATGTCCCAGCCTGGGCCCAGCCCTTGCCCTACCATATTTCTGACCCCAGCCATACCCTTGTTCTGGCCTTGACCCTGCCGTGGCACTCTCCTGGCCCTTCCTTGGTCCTGCCCTGCCCTTCCATGCCCTGGCCTTTCCCTCGCCCTGCACTGGTCCTGCCCTGCCCTGGCAGTGCCTTGGCCCTGGCCCTGCCTTCTCCCTGGCCTTGCCCTTTCCCTGCCCTGGCCTGACCCCAGGCCTACCGAGTCCATGAAATGACCCTGGACCTGCCTTGCCATCATCTGTCCTGGCCCTGTATTGTCCCCACCATGCTCTGGTCCAGCGCTTACCCTGGCCCTGTTGCTAGTCCTGCCACTGCTATGGTCCTGCCCTGTTTTTGGCCATGACCTGTGCTACCCTAGCCCTGCCCCGCCTTGGCCTTGGCCCTACCGTGGCCTTTTCCTACCCTGGCCTGGCCGTACACTGGCCATTTCTACCCTGGCCTTGCCCTTCCCTGGTCTTGCCCTGCCCTGGCCTTGCCCTGCCCTGGCCTTGGCTTTGCCTTATCCTGGTCCTGGTTCTGCCCTGGCCCTGCCCTTTCTCTGGATCCTCTCTGGTTCTGCCTTCTCCCTGGCCCTGCCCTTGCTCTGGCCCTGTTCCTGGCTCAGCCTTGACCCTGGCCCTGGCCCTGGCCCTGACAATCCCCAGGCCCCACACTGGCCATGCTTGGCCCTGGCCCCTCCTTTGGCCCTGCCCTGGCCCTGTGCTATCTTAGTACAGGGCCTTGGCCTTGGCCCTGTGCTATCTTAGTCCTGCCCTGGCCCTGAACTTGCCCTGGCCCTACCCTCACCCTACACTGGCCCTGCCCTACCCTGGCCTTGCCCTGACCTGGCCCTGCCTTTGGCCTGCCCTGGCTCTGGTTCTGCCCTGGCCTTGCCCTTGCCCTGGACCCTCCCTGGCCATGTTTTTACTGTGGTCCTTCTCTGGCCTTGCCCTTGCCCTTTCCCCTTTCTGGTCCTGCCATGTTTCTGGCCCTGCCCTGTCCATGTCCTGGACCTGACTCTGGCCCTGGACCTCCCTGTCCCTGCCCTGCCATACCCTGGCCCGTTCCTTGCTCTACACTGACCCTGCCCTGCCTTGGCCCTGTGCTACCCTAGCCCTGCCCTGGCCTTCTGCTGGCCCTGATCCTGCCATGGCCCTGGCCCTGCCATGTCCCTGCCCTGGCCCTGGTTCTGCCCTACTTCTGGCCCTGGCCTTGGTCCTCTTATGTCCCTGGCTGTGACCCTGCCCCTGGTTTTTCTCTGGCCATGACCCTGCCCCGGTTCTGTCCTATCCCTGGCCCTGTCTCAGTTCTGTCCTAGCCCTGGCCTTTCACAGTACTTTATGCTTAGTAAGGGCTCCATAGTGTCTGTGAGTTGAGTGTTGTGTTCATAGTATCTGCCAAAACAGAAAGAAAAAAACCAAAATCTGAAGATGAGAAGTTAAAGCTTTGTATATAATATGCCTTGAATTGTAAGTGCTTGTTATTAGTTGTATTACATGTAGGTCATGGTTTTGTACACATAACTCCAAACCATTGATACTGTTAAAAGAATATATGAATATATGAAAGAATATATAAACATAAGAATGTATGAGTATCTAATGACCTCTCCAAATTAATTTTTATTTTTAGCTCTATGAGATTTTTCTCAGTGTAACAAATGTTTATTCCTATGTAATTAAGGGCATATTTCCTGTACAGAATATTGATATTACTTAATTGAAAATTATATAATGCAAAAATATAATACTATTTTTAGGCCAGGCATGGTGGCTCATACCTGTAATCCCAACATTTTGAGAGGCCAAGTTTGGAGAATCATTTGAGTCCAGGAGTTGACCAGCCTGGGCAACATATTGAGACCTTTTCTTTATTAAATAAATAAATAAGTAAATAAATAGGATGGGCACTGTGGCTCATATCTGTAATCCCAGCATTTTGGGTTGCGAAGGCAGGAGGATTGCTTGAGCCCAGGAGTTTGAGACCAGCCTGGGCAGCATAGCAAGACTCCATCTCTACAAATAATAAAATATTAACCAGGTGTGGTGGTGCGCACCTGGGGTCCCAGCTACCTGGGAGGCTAAGGTGGGAGGTTTGCTCGAGGCTGCAGTGAACTGTGAATGCACCACTGCATTCCAGCCTAGGCCACAGAACAGGACCTTGTCTACCAATAAATAAGTAAAAATATAAATAAAAATAAGTAAAAAGAAATATAAGTAAATATAAATATAAATACATATAAATATAAAAATGAATACATGAAAACAAACAATTTTTAAATTTAAAATCACTGAGGGCATCCTATCCATTTCATTTCATGATTCCATTACATCATTTCACTTAGATGAAATGATAAGATTACTTGAGATGAGATGAAATGATGAAATGATGAGATGAAATGATGAGATGAAATTTTGAGATGAAATGGTGAGTAGAAATGATGAGATGAAATGATGAGATAAAATGACAAAATTGAAAATAAATTGAAAGGAGATGAGATGAGATGAAATGAGATGATGGATGAAATGATGAGATGAAACGAGATGAAATGATGAGAAGAAATGAGATGAAATGAAATGAAATAATGAAATGATATGAAATAATGAAATTGAGATGAGATGAGATGATATAATGAGATAAAATGATGAGATGAAATGAGATGAACGATAAGATGAAATGATGAAATAAGATGAGATGATAAGACGAAATGATGAGATGAAATGATGAGATGAAATGAGATGAAAAATGATGAGATGAAAAATGAGATGAAATAATGAAATGAGATGAAATGAAATGAAATAATGAAAGGAAATTATGAAATGTAATGATGAAATAATGAAATGGCAATGATGAGATGAGAAGAAATGATGAGATGAAATGATGAAATGATGAGATGAGATGAGATTAAATGATGAGATTAAATGATGAGATGAGATGTGATGAGATGAAATGATGACATGATATGATGACATGAAATCAGGTGAAATAATGAGATGAAATGAGATGAAATGATGAGATGAAATGATGAGATGAGATGAAATGAGATGAGATGAAATGTGATGAGATGAAATGACATAATGAAATGAAATAATGAAATGAAATGATGAAATGGAATAATGAAATGGAAATGATGAGATGAGATGCAATGAGTTGAAATGATGAGATGAAATGAGATGAAATGATGAGATGACATGACATGAAATAATGAAATGAAATAATGAAATGAAATTGAGATGAGAAGATACAAGACGAGATGAAACGATGAAATGATAAGATGAAATGAGTTGATGAGATGATGAGATGAAATGATGAGATGAAAAGATGAGATGAAATGATGAGATGAAATGAAATGATGAGATGAAATTAGATGAAATGAAATTAGATGAAATGTAATGAGATGAAATGAAATGACATAATGAAATGAAAAAATGAAATGAAATAATGAAATGAGGTGAAATTAAATGAGATGATGAACTTAAATGATGAAATGAAATAATGAAATGGAAATGAAATGGAAATTATGAGATGAGATGAAATGATAAGATAAGAGTAGATGATGAGATGAAATGAGATGAAATGATGAGATGAACTGATGAGATGAAATGAAATGAAATGAAATAATGAGATGAAATGATATGAAATAATGAAATAAAATGAAATTGAAATGAAATTGAAATAAGATGAGATGAAATGATAAGATGAAATGATGAAATAAAATGATGAAATGATGAGATGTGATGAGATGAAATGATGAGATGACATGACATGAAATAATGAAATGAAATAATGAAATGAAATTGAGATGAGAAGAGATGAGATGAAACAATGAAATGATAAGATGAAATGAGTTGATGATGAGATGAAATGATGAGATGAAAAGATGAGATGAAATGATGAGATGAAATTAGATGAAATGAAATTAGATGAAATGTAATGAGATGAAATGAAATGACATAATGAAATGAAAAAAATGAAATAATGAAATGAGGTGAAATTAAATGAGATGATGAAATTAAATGATGAAATGAAATAATGAAATGGAAATGAAATGGAAATTATGAGATGAGATGAAATGATGAGATGATGAGATGCAATGATGAGATGAAATGATGAAATGATGAGATGAGATGTAATGAAATGAGATGAAATGAATGAGATGAAATGAAATAATGAAAGGAAATTGAATTGAGATGAGATGAGATGAAATGACGAGATAAAATGAGATGAAAAAAGAAATGAGATGAAATGATGAGATGAAATGAGATTAAATGATGAGATTAAATGATGAGATGAGATGTGATGAAATGAGATGAAATGATGACATGATATGACATGAAATCAGATGAAATGATGAGATGAAATATTGAGATGAAATGAGATTAAATGATGAGATTAAATGATGAGATGAGATGTGATGAAATGAAATGAAATGATGACATGATATGACATGAAATCAGATGAAATAATGAGATGAAATGATGAGATGAAATGATGAGATGAAATGAGATGAGATGAAATGTGATGAGATGAAATGACATAATGAAATGAAGTAATGAAATGAAATGATGAAATGGAATAATGAAATGGAAATGATGAGATGAGATGCAATGAGTTGAAATGATGAGATGAAATGATGAGATGAAAAGATGAGATGAGACGAGATGTGATGAAATGATGACGTGAAATGACATAAAATGAGATGAAATAAGATGTAATGATGAAATGAGATGAAATGATGAGATGAGATGAAATGAAATGGTGAGATAAAATGATATGAAATGATGATATGAAATGATGAGATGAATGATGAGATAAGAGGAGATGATGAGATGAAATGATGAGATGAAATGATGAGATGAACTGATGAGATGAAATGAAATGAAATAATGAAATAATGAGATGAAATGATATGAAATAATGAAATAAAATGAAATTGAAATAAAATTGAAATGAGATGAGATGAAATGATAAGATGAAATGATGAAATAAAATGATGAAATGATGAGATGTGATGAGATGAAATGAGATGACATGACATGAAATAATGAAATGAAATAATGAAATTAAATTGAAATGAGATGAGAGGATACGAGATGAGATGAAATGATGAGATGAAATGATGAAATGATAAGATGAAATGAGTTGATGAGATGATGAGATGAAATGATGAGATGAAAAGATGAGATGAAATGATGAGATGAAATTAGATGAAATGTAATGAGATGAAATGAAATTACATAATGAAATGAAAAAATGAGATTAAATAATGAGGTGAAATCAAATCAGATGATGAACTTCAATGATGAAATGAAATAATGAAATGGAAATGATGAGATGAGATGAAATGATGAGATGAATGATGAGATGCAATGATGAGAGGAAATGATGAGATGAGATGTAATGATGAGATGTAATGAAATGAGATGAAATGAAATAATGAAAGGAAATTGAGGTGAGATGAGATGAAATGATGAGATAAAATGAGATGAAATAAGAAATGAGATGAAATGATGAAATGATGAGATGAGATGTAATGATGAGTTGTAATGAAATGAGATGAAATGAAATAATGAAAGGAAATTGAGGTGAGATGAGATGAAATGATGAGATAAAATGAGATGAAATAAGAAATGAGATGAAATGATGAAATGATGAGATGAGATGAAATGATGAGATGAAATGAGATTAAATGATGAGATTAAATGATGAGATGAGATGTGATGAAATGAGATGAAATGATGACATGATATGATGACATGAAATCAGATGAAATGATGAGATGAGATGAAATGAGATGAGATGAAATGTGATGAGATGAAATGACATAATGAAATGAACGAAATGATGAAATGGACTAATGAAATGGAAATGATGAGATGAGATGCAATGAGTTGAAATGTTGAGATGAAATGAGATGAAATGATGAGATGAAAAGATGAGATGAGATGTGATGAAATGATGACATGAAATGACATAAAATGAGATGAAATAAGACGTAATGATGAAATGAGATGAAATGATGAGATGAGATGAAATGAAATGCTGAGATAAAATGATATGAAATGATGATATGAAATGATGAGATGAATGATGAGATGAAATGATGAGATAAGAGGAGATGATGAGATGAAATGATGAGATGAAATGAGATGAACTGATGAGATGAAATGAAATGAAATGAAATAATGAAATAATGAGATGAAATGATATGAAATAATGAAATAAAATGAAATTGAAATGAAATTGAAATGAGATGAGATGAAATGATAAGATGAAATGATGAAATAAAATGATGAAATGATGAGATGTGATGAGATGAAATGATGAGATGACATGACATGAAATAATGAAATGAAATAATGAAATGAAATTGAAATGAGATGAGAAGATATGAGATGAGATGAAATAATGAGATGAAATGATGAAATGATAAGATGAAATGAGATGATGAGATGAAAAGATGAGATGAAATGATGAGATGAAATGAAATGGTGAGATGAAATTAGATGAAATGTAATGAGATGAAATGAAATGACATAATGAAATGAAAAAATGAAATAATGAAGTGAGGTGAAATTAAATGAGATGATGAAATTAAATGATGAAATGAAATAATGAAATGGAAATGAAATGGAAATGATGAGATGAAATGATGAGATGCAATGATGAGATGAAATGAAATGATGAGATGAGATGAGATGTAATGAAATGAGATGAAATGAATGAGATGAAATGAAATAATGAAACGAAATTGAATTGAGATGAGATGAGATGAAATGATGAGATAAAATGAGATGAAATAAGAAATGATGAGATGAAATGATGAGATGAGATGAAATGATGAGATAAAATGAGATGAAATAAGAAATGATGAGATGAAATGATG
The DNA here is from genome assembly GCF_029289425.2 of Pan paniscus. NCBI lineage: Eukaryota > Metazoa > Chordata > Mammalia > Primates > Hominidae > Pan > Pan paniscus. Next base: position 35,494,117 of record NC_073267.2, on the reverse strand, counting down.
AAATGATGAGATGAGATGAAATGATGAGATGAAATGAGATGAAATGATGAGATAAAATGAGATGAAATAAGAAATGATCAGATGAAGTGATGAAATGATGAGATGAGATGAAATGAGATGAAATGGGATTAAATGATGAGATTAAATGATGAGATGAGATGTGATGAAATGAGATGAAATGATGACATGATATGATGACATGAAATCAGATGAAATAATGAGATGAAATGATGAGATGAAATGATGAGATGAGATGAAATGAGATGAGATGAAATGTGATGAGATGAAATGAAATAATGAAATGAAATGATGAAATGGAATAATGAAATGGAAATGATGAGATGAGATGCAATGAGTTGAAATGATGAGATGAAATGAGATGAAATGATGAGTTGAAAAGATGAGATGAGATGTGATGAAATGATGACATGAAATGACATAAAATGAGATGAAATAAGATGTAATGATGAAATGAGATGAAATGATGAGATGAGATGAAATGGTGAGATAAAATGATATGAAATGATGATATGAAATGAGATGAATGATAAGATGAAATGAGATAAGAGGAGATGAGATGAAATGATGAGATGAAATGATGAGATGAAATGATGAGATGAAATGATGAGATGAACTGATGAAATGATATGAAATGAAATAATGAAATAATGAGATGAAATGATATGAAATAATGAAATAAAATGAAATTGAAATAAAATTGAAATGAGATGAGATGAAATGATAAGATGAAATGATGAAATAAAATGATGAAATGATGAGATGTGATGAGATGAAATGATGAGATGACATGACATGAAATAATGAAATGAAATAATGAAATTGAAATGAGATGAGAAGATATGAGATGAGATGAAATGATGAGATGAAATGATGAAATAAGATGAAATGAGTTGAGATGATGAGATGAAATGATGAGATGAAAAGATGAGATGAAATGAGATGAAATGAAATTAGATGAAATGTAATGAGATGAAATGAAATGATGTAATGAAATGAAAAAATGAAATGAAAGAATGAAATGAGGTGAAATTAAATGAGATGATGAAATTAAATGATGAAATGAAATGGAAATGATGAGATGAGATGAGATGAATGATGAGATGCAATGATGAGATGAAATGATGAAATGATGAGATGAGTTGAGATGTAATGATGAGATGTAATGAAATGAGATGAAATAAGAAATGATGAGATGAAATGATGAAATGCTGAGGTGAGATGAGATGAAAGGAGATGAAATGATGAGATGAAATGAAAGGATGAGATGAAATGATGAGATGAGATGAAATGAGATGAGGTGAGATGAGATGAAATGAGATGAAATGATGAGATGAGATGAGAAGAAATGATAAGATGAAATGAGGTAAGATGAGATGAAATGATGAGATGAGAAGAAATGAAATAAAGTGAAATGAAATGAAATAATGAAATTGAGATGAGACGAAATGAGTTAAACTGATGAGATGAAATGATGAGAAGAAATGAGATGAAATGATGAGATGAGATGATGAGATGAAATGATGAGATGAAAAATGATGAGATAAAAATGATGAGATGAAATGATGAGATGAATTGAAATGAGATGAAATGAAATAATGAAATAATGAAATGAGATGAAATGATATTGAAATGAAATTGAAAGATGAGATGAGATGAAACGATGAAATGTTGAAATGATGAAATGAAGAGATGTGGTGAGATGAAATGATGAGCTGAAATGATGAGACAAAATGAAATGAGATTAAATGAGATGAAAAATGATGAGATGAAAAATGATGAGATGAAATGATGAGATGAAATGAGATGAATTGAGATGAGATGAAATAATGAAATTAGGTGAAATAATGAAATGAGATGAAATGAAATAATGAAATGAAATTGAAATGAGATGAGAAGAAATGATGAGATGAAATGTTGAAATGAAAGGAGGAAATGATGAGATGAGGAGATGAAATGATGAGATGAAATGAATTGAGATGAAATGATGAGATGAAAAATGATATGAAAAATGAGATGAAATGAGATGATATGAAGTGATATAATGAAATAAATGAAATTAGATGAAATTAAATGAAATAGTGAAATGAAATAATGAAAATGAAATGGAAATGAGATGAGATTTGATGAAATGATGAGATGATATGATGAGATGAGATAAAATGAGATGAAATGATGAGATGAAATGATGAAATGAGATGAAATGATGAGATGAAATGATGAGGTGAAGTGATGCACTGTCACGTGTGTGTCTATTCTTTTTCCCAACCAACAAAAATTATAATTCATTTTAATTTTATTATTTAAGAATATTCTTAAGAGTTGAAGGAAAAATAATATCTACATTATGGGTTACAATCTAAGTATAAATAATACATAAATATATTAAAACTTACAAAGAATATGTTTTGGAATCAAATATACCATGCTTCTGTGATGACAGTTATTTCATGCTGGTTGTCACAATTTTACATGAAAAACTAATGAAAAAATGTTTTTAACTGTTTCTAAAAATAAGTTTCCAAAAGAGTTTTACATTCGAAATATGAAAAAGATGTCTTTGCGTTCCTTAATCTGATGAGATTTTCACACTCTGCACATGATAATTGTTAGATTTTTATTGTGTTGATAAATTGTATATCAAATAAAAAATGTTATTACCTCTTAAATTAGGATTTTTAGGTGATATAGGCAGAAAGGAAGGCAAGTTTTTATAACTTTGTCTAAATGAACTTTCTAAATGCCTGAGTATTAAAAGATAACGTCTATAAATCACAATGTATATATTACTGTATGACCTAGGACCAATCAAAACCATTACCTCTGATAACATTATATTGTGCCCAATGTAAAATAGATATAATAATATCTCAAACTTAAATCCAGGCATTGTCATTGAATATCTTAAGAATATGCAGCAAAGGTGCTTTTAAAAATACAAGCTAGTGATTGTACTGAATTTGTAAATCACATAGGATAGTGGGTCATTTTAAGAATATTAGTTATTTCAATCTATAAACGTGGATGTCTTTCCTTTTTTGTGTTTTCTTTAATTTCTTTCATTAATATTTGTCATTTTTGTTGTAGAAATCTTTTACTTCCTTGGTTAAATTTATTTCTAAGTACATTTTTGTAGCTATTGTAAAAGGAATTGCTTTCTTAATTTCTTGTTTCAGCTAGTTTACTATCAATATATAGAAATGCTACTGATGTTTGTATGTTGATTTATATCCTGCAACTTTATTAATTTCATGTATCAGCCTAAGAAGTTTTGGTAGCATCTTATTTTTTTCCGTGTATAAGATCACATTGTCTTTAAACAAGGACAATTTGACTGTCTCCTTTCCAATTCAGATATCCTTTATTTCTTTCTCTCACCTAATTGTCCTGGCTAAGACTTTCACTATGTGAAATAGGATTGGTGAAAATAGGCATCCTTTTCTTGTTACAGTAAAATCTTTTTCTTGTTCACGGTAAAATCTTTCACCTTTTCCACACTCAGTATGATCTTAGCTGTAGATTTGTCCTTTATGTCCTTCTGTGTTAAGGCATATATTTTCTATACTAAATTGTTAAGAGGTTTTTTGTCATGTAAGAATATTTAATTTTGCCAAATGCTTTTATTGTGTTTATTAATTTGATCATATGGTTTTCAGTATATATCCAAAGGAAAGAAAATCAGTATATCGAAGAGTTACCTGCACCTGCATGTTTATTACAACACTATTCACAATAGCCAAGATATGGAATCAACAAAAGTGTCCATCAACAGATGAATGGATAAAGAAATGTGACATACATACATAATGGAATATTATTTAGTCATAATAAAGAACAAAATCCTGTTATTTGTGGCAACAAGAATGCAAGTGGAGGGCATTATGTTAGGTGAAATAAGCCTGGCATAGAAACATAAACACCACATAACTACGTGTTCTCACTTATGTATGGAAGCTAAAATTTTTAATCTCGTAGAAGTAGATAGTAGAGTTTTGGTTACCATATCCTGGAAAGAGTAGGAGAAAGAAGAGTATAAGAAAAATGTGGTTAATACATACAAAATTACAGCTGGAGAGAAGGAAGAAGTTCTAGTTCTCTACAGCACTGTTGGGTGACTGTAGTTAACGGGAATTTATTGTGTGTTTTCAACTAACTAAAATAAAAGATTTTGAATATTCTCACTGCAAAGAAATAATACATGATTTAGGTAATGGATATGATAATGACTGTGACTTGATCTTTATGCATTGCATAAATATATCAAAATATCACTCTGTACCCCATAACATGTACATTTATTATATGTCAAAGTAAATTTAAAAGAGAAAAAATGAGGTAAAGGTAAATGTACAGAATTTAATTACTTTTTCTTCTATAAAACGCAAGAGTCAGTACCAAGAAGAGTCAATTTATTAGTTTTCTAAAATAAAAAAAATCAAAGTCGCCAAAAAAGAGCAATATCCAAGAAAACATTGAAAATGAAACACAACATTTAGTAAGAATAGAAAACTTGGGCACTGTATCACCCTGTTCCTAGATACCGACTTACTGATAGCAATTTAAATAGAATTTTATTCTATCTAATTCGTTTATACTCCCAGAGTTCGAAATTACATTTTACCTACAATAAATGAGATAACACTTGCAAATTATATGGTACTCTGCCTAACACACGTTAATAACTCAATACATGTTAGCAATAAACTTTTAGTATATTAGTCAAAGTATTAATTTCTCACATTGCAAAGTTCCTTCAAAGACATGAATACAACCTTTCTAATGACTCCTTGTTCATCAAGATACCTCTTCAAATTATTCTATTTGTTTCACTCAGTATATTATCTGTGTATACCGATATGATATTACACTCTTTTTTTTTTTTTTTTTGAGATGGAATCTCATTCTATTACTGATGCTGGAGTGAGGTGGCATGATCTCGATTCACTGCAACCTCCACCTCCCAGGTTCAAGCGATTCTCCTGTCTCAGCCCCCCAAGTAGCTAGGACTACAGGTGCACACCACCATGCCTGGCTAATTTTTGTATTTTTAGTACAGTCAGAGTTTCACCCTGTTGTCCAGGCTGGTCTCGAACTCCTGACCTCAGGTGATCCACCCACCATGGTCTCCCAAAGCGCTGGGATTACAGGCATAAGCCACCGCACCCAGCCTGATATTGCACTCTTGGGTTTTGAACACTGAATATCTTTTTGAAAGATTACACCTCTTTACCTCTTTGTGCTTCAGAAATTCTTTTCCTTCAAGTGTTCTAAGAGTCTAATGAAGAATGAAGTCATGTTTTATCACTTTTGTCCTTAAAGATTTCAGACATGCTGAAACTGATTGAAGTATCATTTGCTACCAGATAGATTAATTATCTCTAGTTGTAGGAGTGGATACATCTTTAATGGTATATTTTGGTTTATTTTCTTATTTTTGATGCAGTGTTCTATAAATAATTTATTAAACCTGGCATCCTTGGGTGAGCATGGATTTTTCAACTTTGGTGTTATATTGTGTTTGCTTTTAAAAACTGCTTTTGAGGCCGGGTATGGTGGCTCTTGCCCATACCCAGCACTTTGGGAGGCCAAGGTGGGCGGATTACCTCAGGTCAGGAGTTCAAGACCAGCCTGGTCAACATGGCAAAACCATGTCTCTACTGAAAACACAAAATTAGCCAGGCATGGTGGTACATGCTTGTAGTCCTAACCACTCAGGAGGCTGAGGCAAGAGAATCACCTGAACCTGGGAGGCAAAGGTTGCTAGGTTGCTGTGAGCCAAGTTCGCACCATTGCACTCCAGCCTGGGTGAAAAGAGCAAAACTCTGTCTCAAAAAAAAAAAAAAAAACCCACCAAAATCTGCTTTTGAATGGAGTTGTACATACAATCTTTATGAAAAAAATTATCAAGTGCATAAGTTCATAATAGAAAAACCAATAATACTCCAGGCACAAGTTAGTACTAAAAAAGTTATGTTGAATATTCTCTAATACAACATGCTTTTTCCCTTCATGAACGATTTGTGTTTTACTGAGAAGAGTCATTGTTTATGGTAGACATTAGACTACAGATGAATATGTACTTTAAACACTCTTAGTTGCTTTCTTAATTTTATATCTGCTGCTTTATGCTTCTGTTTATTTTCATTCTTTCCAATGTCCACATTCTAGTAAATCTGAATATTTTAATCCAAGTTTATATACTATTTAATATTGCTTGTATAGTTTAGTATTTTTAAGACTCAAAAAGGTTTACAGAAAGAAGAAAAAGATCAACATGTTATTAATCATTTAAAGATCCTTTTAAAATCTTTGACCTTTATATTTTAATGAATAAAATGTTGGTAGTTATTAGTATAAAATAATTTATGTCTTTTGGACTTAGCATCCAGTATTTCTTTTTTAATAAAGAAAATAATTATTCTCTTGCAATATACTATGTTTATCTGGGTTTTGAAAAATGATGTTTCCTAATATGAGAAAGCCATTTACATTTTTAAATCTACAAAGGCGAATGGAATGGTACTAAATTATTTACATAATAATGTTTAGATGGTGGCCCTTATAACATTCTTTCTATACTTCCTACAGAGTTGGGGATATGCAATCCTAGAATATTTCTGGGAGCTAATCCTTTAGCTTGATGAATGAAACAAGACTTTTAAATAAAATTAAACTTTCAAATTATCCACGTAATGGGCCTGTCTTTTAATTCAATGGATATGGAGCATAATGAATTATCCCCTGTTCATTGGGTAATAAGTTCTCATTCTTAACTTCTAATACTCAAAATGTCCTTTAATTTTTAATTTTCAATAGTCATATCATTATCCCTAGGTATTTTAGCTTCTATCTTAAATTCTAAAATAATTTTGAAACAGGAGAAAGTATTCTTTATTACTATATGTATTAAACATCATGGTTTTCAAATTTAACTGCAAATGTACCTTTTCATTGCTTCTTGGTGGCGCCCTTCACCCTATCCATATTGTCACTACCAAGTGGTGATTACTTTTCAGGTTCACATACTTGTTCTTTAGAAAAATCTTCTCTGTGCCTTATAAAGAATATGATTGTTGGCATTCAAAAGCCAGCGAAGTATACATTATTAGCCTGTTGCCTAACTCATTTCTTTAAGAAACTACACTAATTACCCACATACTTATGTTTTTATTTCCTCATTATTTCTGGAGAAAACAAATACTGCTAACATGATATTTGTAAGAGAGAAAAAAGTCTTTTCTTGAAAAGTGCTGTCATTGTAGTACTAACTTATAGTATCAACTTCTTTATCAACTCCTTATACACTTTTTATTCTGAGAGAAATAAAAAAGCTAAAAGTGAAATGACTTTTTTTACTCTCCATATTATAAGCACCCATCTTGGTAATTTAGGGTCTTTATAGTTAGGGTAAGTTGTGTCATACCGAGATTACAAAATAATAAGTATTTTGTCTCTTTGGGCCTTTCCTTATTCAGTAATACTGTCAGTTTGGCTTTTTTTCTAGGTCAACTTATTGATCTCAGTATTCTGAAATAATATGTTTACTATCTTTTGATAAGCATTTAAAATATTAGATTTATTGTTACTCTTCTGCCTTCATTGGGCTGGAAGAATAATTGTTTCTCTCACTCCACAAAAGCCAAGTTGCAGAGAAAAACACATAGACATTCAACTGCAAAGCAGAGAAACTTGACTATTTCCTGCAATTTTAAAGTGTATATTGAATAAAACCATCTTTTTATTTTCTTTTTTGCTCACTGGCAAATATTAACAACATCAAGTGTGTTATTATAATGTTATCTAGTTAAAAATCTCAAAAAGTTTTCATAATTACCATTTAAAAATACATAAATAGGTGACCTAATGTTAATTTTTATTGTCTGAGACCATGTCTGTTATTTCACTCTTTAAATTCAGTTAGTAATGCAGAACCTAGCACTTAGTGGATACTCAAAAATTATTTGCTGGATAAAAAAAGGTTAAACATGTAATATATACAAAATGTACTAGAAAAAATGCACCAAACAATTTTGTTATAGCAGTTTAATGTAGAATATTGCCTTTAAACGATAATATAGTTTTCAGGTGTCTACAGTGATTTTGTAATATTTGTGCACATATAAAATAATATTTCCAAAAATGTAATCCAGTGAGGCAATATACTTTCTAAATTCTAGATTTATAATTTAGGGTTTAAATTATAAAATCACTAAGACACAAGTGAAATATAGTCAAATATCCCCTTGGAAAAAAATGAAGTGGCCTCTAAAGTGAGGTATTCATATATGTAATTTTACAATCCTCTAGTGATAGAATTAATTAAATACACCACCAAATTGATTAATTCCTACAGTGTTAAAAGAGAAGCACTAATAATGCCAGTGACCATGTAACATGGGTTAAGCTACAAGTCATAGAAATGTGATGAGAAGCCTCAGCGCTGTAAAACAGAGGGTGGAGGAAAGCTTTTCCTCTCTCAAATGAGATTTGCCAAGTATACTTCTTGAAGAATAGGAAGTTGAAGTGTTCAGGACTTTTATGTCTATTCTACTTTGGCTTAGTTTACGTGATTCTTAGTTTATTAGCCTAGAAATGGCCAAGAAAACTTAAGGCTCAATAATTAGTTATAAATATGAAATATCCCCAATTTTTAAGATAAAAACAACTTATAAATGTATTTGTCTGTAAAAATTGTGTATATTTTTACAGAACATCTATTTCTTTCTTTTTTTATTTTTTTAATTATACTTTAAATTCTAGGGTACACATGCACAATGTGCAGGTTTGTTGCATATGAATACATGTGCCATGTTGGTGTGCTGCACCCATTAACTCATCATTTATATTAGGCATATCTCCTAATGCTATCCCTCCCCCCTCCCCCCGCCCCACAACAGGCCCTGGTGTGTGATGTTCCCCTTCCTGTGTCCAAGTGTTCTCATTGTTCAATTCCCATCTATGAGTGAGAACATGCGGTGTTTGGTTTTTTGTCCTTGTGATAGTTTGCTAAGAATGATGGTTTCCAGCTTCATCCATGTCCCTACAAAGGATATGAACTCATCATTTTTTATGGCTGCATAGTATTCCATGGTGTATATGTGCCACATTTTCTTAATCCAGTCTATCGTTTTTGGACATTTGGGTTTGTTCCAAGTCTTTGCTATTGTGAGTAGTGCCACAATAAACATACGTGTGCATGTGTCTTTATAGCAGCATGATTTATAATCCTTTGGGTATATACCCAGTAGTGGGATGGCTGGGTCAAATGGTATTTCTAGTTCTAGATCCCTGAGGAATGGCCACACTGACTTCCACAATGGTTGAACTAGTTTACAGTCCCACCAACAGTGTGAAAGTGTTCCTATTTCTCCACATCCTCGGCAGCACCTGTTGTTTCCTGACTTATTAATGATCGCCATTCTAACTGGCGTGAGATGGTATCTCATTGTGGTTTTGATTTGCATTTCTCTGATGGGTCTATTTATTTAAAACAAAGGGAGGGAAGTCTCATTTACATTAGTTTTTTTCATAGCCTTTTGAACTTTGCAATTTCTATGTTTCAGAACCTATTTCTTACAGTTTTTCTATGCTAAACTCTGTCCTGGTCAGTTCTAGCGTGTATGAAGAACCAAATGATGTAACTGTATGCGACCTGGCTGTAGTGGAACAAATTTGACTCTTAAGTATGCAGGCTCTAATTTTCCTGTCTGGTTTTGGTAAGTATTCCTTACACAGGTTTTTTCTTTGAAAATCTGGGATTGAGAGGTTGATGAATGAAAATTAATCCTTTCACTTTGTTGTGTATAGGTTTGCAATAATTAGGTCAGAGTGGAGTTTTAAGGTCATGGAGGGGGCTGATGACTTACAAATAATGGGCTCTGATTGGGCAACTACTCACCTGAGTTCCTTCCACTTGACCTAATTAAGCTTGTGAAATTTACACTAAGCCATGAGCTCATCTTTAAAAAGTTTTATTAAAAGATTTTCAGCTGTTCCAAATAGGACTTATTGGTGGAATGTGTTTTAAAGGATCATATCAGATGAATGAAAGGTATTTGATCCTTTGTTTCCTTAATAATAAAATGATGGTTTGGAAAAATAGGCTAGAGTCTAACCGCAGTGCTATTATTAGGCTTTCTTGTTAAACATAGGTCTAAGCCTAAGTATGTCAATACAACAAATACTTACCGTTTCATTTCTAGTAATAAAAAAATAAAGTCTTTCTGGCATAAGGATGATTTTCATCTGGTTATTTTGAAACATTTTTGTAAAATAAATTTCCATCTCTAAAGAACATTTTTAATTTGTAAGGAGGGGTATGTCTCTGTGCACTGGAAGAGAGGGAGGACTAAATCACTGAGAAGTCTTATGATAAAGAAGCCATTGGCTTAAATCAGCAAAGCAAGCCATCCCTTGGGTTAAGGTGTTTTTCCTGGCCATCCTGTCTTGACTAGAACTTTACCTACACCTTCCTTTTTGGTTTAGGCAAATTATAATATCTAAACCTGAAGTCTCAGCTCTGTGTCTTTGAGATATAAATGTTCTACCACGTCTTCTCTGGAACCTGATAACTATCTATCTCTTTAAAATGCAAGTCTAGGGAGATGACTCATCAGAAAAAGAAGAAAAAAGAGGTATTTGGAAATTGTGCAAATTAAAGCAGCCCCTGATGCCAAAGTCTACACATTCCGGAGTGAGTCAGTTCTGGCCAGTTCTAGCTGGATCAAGAGAGCTCTGCTGGGCAAGCCTGAAGAGCACCTGGATGGCAGACACCTGAGGAGCCAGGTGCCTGAAACTTCCTCCACCTGCTTGAGGAGCGCTAAAGCCCAGGTGCTGGCTGGACAACCCCTTCCGGTTGCCTAAGCAGGTGGCAGAAGAAGGAAACAAGGTCAGAGGCAGAGTGTTGAACCCTGCCTCCCAGGTGGGTGGAAGATGCCTGTCACCAAACTAGGGCCCAGCTTGCCGGGTGAGATGGGTGAACTGGTGATCCCCCGAGAGAGTGGACGTCAGAACTACATGGTCCTGGACCTCACCTCGGCCAGCGAAGGAGAGAGAGGGTTAATGTTAACTGCACGAGGCCCACTCTAGCCTTAAATTCTGAAATTCAAACCCTTCCCTTGGAGACAAAACAAACATGACAAGGAATTCTGACATCAGGGGACAAGAATCACAAGTTCCCTAGTGGGAGACTGAGGAGGCAGTGTCCTTCCTGCCCTTGGTCTACTGGCTAAGAACCTTCCTCAGCCTGACCTTTCCACATTGCACTTCCAGCTCTGTTTGCAATTTTCCTCCTTTAGTGCTGAGGGAATCCCAGTGTTCGATCCTGAAATCTATAGGTTCCTAATGGGTGGTTAAAAAAAACCTCAGCGAGAGAAGCAGAAAATGTTTCCTCTTCCTGAAAAACTGTAGAAAGGCAGGCACCATTCTGGGTGAGGACATGGTCCTTGCAAATGTCTTTGTGTGTGTGTGTGTTTTTTTTTTTTTTTTGAGATGAAGTTTTGCTCTTGTTGCCCAGACTGGAGTGCAGTGGTGTGATCTCTGCTCATTGCAACCTCCGCCTCCTGGGTTCAAGCAATTCTCCTACCTCAGCCTCCTGAGTAGCTGGAATTACAGGCACCTGACACCACACCTGGCTAATTTTTTGTATTTTTAGTAGAGATGGGGTTTGCCATGTTGGCCATGTTGGTCTCTAACTCCTGACCTCAAGTGAGCCACCCGCTTCTGCCTCCCAAAGTGCTGGGATTACAGGAGTGAGCCACCGCGTCCCACTGTGAGTGAGTGAGCCACTGCAAAAGTCTTTAAAGACAGCATGTTTCAAAGGCTGTGACGGTGCCCCGTGAACATGCCAAATCTCGCAGTCCCGGGAGCTCTGAGGAGCAGGCCCAGCTCCTTGCCAGGCTGATGGTACTGAAACTCTGCTCTCCAAGACATAACCTGATGGCCGTGCAAGATTTCTTAATTGACTGTGGACCGTGAGAGTCTGCATCTCATTTTAATTAAGACAGGAAAAGAAAGAACAGAAGAGCAACTCCCAGGTTATAGAGAGACTGGATTTTAGTATAATATTCAAGTGTAGCATTGCTAATAATAACAAACCTTTCCCCTCCCAAATGGTAAACACTTGCACTGCCTATTATACAAAAATTCAACCATCCTCTCTGTTCCCCCGATATCTCCTCCCCAGTGACCCCCCTCTCATGCGGCCTCATGAGCCTGGCCAGTGGTGAATGGCACTTTCATGGGCATGAGACTCCACGTGAGTGGGACTCAGCTGGGACCCCTCTCCACGTGGGAGCTGGAGAAGCCACCCTAGTACCAGCTTAAAGTGTCCGTGATGTCCCTGCTGCTGAGTTAGGGGCCGCCTCTGAGCTGGTCTCGGGGTGTGAGCTGCTGCTGGTAGTGGGCTCTGCCCTGAGGGCCTGGTGGCTGGTCGGAAGGGCAGGCACACATGGGTGACTCCCCAGGATCTCAGGCCACCTCCCCACCACAGTCCTGCACTGTGTGCTCCAGGCATGTGCTGAGTGCCTGGTCAATCACCAGTGCCCTATTGATCCCCGTCTCCAGAGAGATCATTTAGTGTCACTCCACAGAGGGGGAAACTGAGGCCCAGAGAAGTAAGGTGACTCTCCCCAGTCACAGGTCTGGTCAGCAGTAGGATGGGAGGCTAGTCCCTTGCTGTCTGACTCCCTGAGCCCACCCATATCCCAAGGCAGCCAACCTCTGCCCGCCCTGGCTCAGGCCCCAGCTGGCCCCTGTGGTGGGTGATGTCTATCTTCCTGGCCTTTGTGCTCCCAGCCAACTGGGATGGAGCCTCCAGCTGGCATGACAGGTTGTAGCTACGGACAGAAGAGTGGCTGTGAGGCTGCCAGGAATCTCACCAGGGCCCCCTCCCAGGGCCTGTCCAGAGTGAGGTCTGGGTACCCCAGGCATTGCCAGACCACAGGATCTGATGTTGGCCAAGAGGCTATGGCCACAGGCTTTCTGAGGCTGGCCCCCAGGGAGAGTTCAATCCTACTGTCCCAATTCCTGCCCTGGCCTTACCTCTCAGTCTCACCGAGCCGCTTCATGGTCCCAAACCAGGACCCAAAGTGCTGCTTGGGCTCAAGGTTGTAATTATTTGCAGCCAACTGGAGCAGCGGACCTCCTTGCTTACTTTGAATTCCTGGGTCCAGAGGGAAAAACTGGGTGGTGACAGGGACGGGACAGGGATGCCACAGGGGCCCTGTGGCGGTGTTAGATGGGGTGGTGGCCAGTCTTTGCTCATAGGGGACCCCCTCCTCCTCTCCAGTCCTGTCCCCACCTGTTCTCAGAGCTGGCTCAAGCAGCAGCTCCTCCAGGAAGGTGTCCTTGGTTTCAACCTGGTACTCCCACCTGCAGGTCTTCCTGGAGTGTCTCCTCTTTGTCTGTCTCCCCATAAATCTAAGACGAGGGGGATGGATTTGCCCACCGCTACTCACCGTATGACTCTTGTGAGGTTGATCTGTCTCCCCTGCGAGGCCAACAGCTGAAGTCCATCAGAAAGGGTCCTCTGGCCCAGAGCCAGCCCCTGCCCACCCCTGTCATGCTGCACCCAGGGTGCAAGACCCAGATCAGGTCTGCGTGACAGGAGGGGTATAGAGGGGCTGAGGCTCAGGGGCCTTCTAGCCTAACTTGTCTGGAGACAGTTGGGGAAACTGAGACCCCAAGCAGGGAGGTATGGCTCCGAGAGATTATTCTCATTAACCTGGAACACTTTTGCAAGCTGTTAGGTATAGGAAGTCTGTCACAGGTAAGAGAAATGCTTTTTGAGAGCATGAGAGACAGCAGGGTTGTGACAATATTGAAACACCACTGTGCAGATTCACCAATTGCCACCACCAGGAGCCCCCTGAGAGTCATTGCAGATGCACAGCCCTCCCCTGCAACCCCTGGACCTCCCCGTGGTCTGGCACCTAAAGGGTTATGACTCATGGCAGGAATCAGGGCCCTCAGGATGCCCTGCCCACTCCAAAGTTTGCCTCTGCTCTGATTGGTCACTGACATTCAGATTGTCACCCAAATATAAGGACGTTAGCAGAAAGACTCATTCAATACAAGTGGACTCAGACATAGATAGGATTTGGGTTGCAAAAAGCCCCTTTTGTTCTTTTATTTTATTTTGGAAAAAACTGTTATTGTGAAAATTCACACATATATATAGAAAAAAACTCAATCAATGCAAAAGGATAGACAATGAACAAATGAATTCCCCTTCCACTCCAGATCCGCACCTCAGATCCAGACCTCCTGAGCCCACTTCCCCCATCTCATCACAGATCCAGACCTCCTGAGCCCACTTTCCCCATCTCATCACAGATCCAGACCTCCTGAGCCCACTTTCCCCATCTCATCACCAGTGATTTCTTGGGCTCTGCATTAGTTTTCTATTGCTGCTGCAACAAACAGCTACAGACTCAGTGGCTTCCATTTCTGTCTTATAGTTCTGGTTGCCAAAATTCCTAAGAGGATCTCACTGGGCTAAAATCAAGGTGCTAGCGGGGCTATGTCCCTTCTGGAGGCTTAAGGGATGAATCGGCTCCCTGCCTTTTCTAGCTTCTAGGGGCTCCACCTTCTAGGTTTGTGGCCTTCTTTCTCTATCCTCAAAGCCAGCAACAGCAGGTGAAGTCCTCGCCCATCGTGCATCACTCTCCCTTCTGCCTCCTTCAACTTTTTTTTTTTTTTCTTTTTTGTATTTAGGGGGAACGAGTACAGGATTCTTACATAGTCAAAAAGCTCCTTATAGAGAAGCTCGGAACTTTCAATACAGCTTTGCCTTTTTTGCCATTTTAATTTTCCATTTAATTTAACTGTATTCTCTCATTTGACCTTCATACTCTGTGGAGAAATATTTCTATTTCGGCTTGTATTGACAAGCTGTTTTCACACAGCCCCCGCATCACCCAACCAACCAGCAGAGATCCTCATTCCCATGAAACAGATAAAGAAACTGAGGCCCAGGGAGGCTAAGTCCTGCCAGGATCATTCACCTTCCAAGGTAAGGAGCCAGTTCCAGACCTGGGTTTGTGCAGCTCCAAGCTCCCCCGTCTTTCTACAATGCTAGATTTAGACTATAGCCATCTAGCAAGTGTGGCCACACAATGGTCAAGTTGGATTTAGATGATGTTCTCTATAAATCCATTCTCCTCTCCCGTGTAAGCAAGGCAAAGTACTCTAGGCCATGGGGAGTCCCTGAAGACTCGATGAACTGCAGTGGCCACATCGGGAGGTTGCAGGTTGACCGGAACTCACCGACACAGCAGGAGAGCAGCTTGGAACCTGCAACTCAGCCAAGACCCAGTGCCTTGGATTGGGGGAGAAAACATGCAGCCATTCCTCTCTCTCTGTTGGCTAGAGGGGATTCTGGCTTTTCCTGCCAGAGCCACCCCTTTCCCTCCTCCTAAAGTTGATGGTGGTTCTTTAAGGAAAGGGAGAAGTGCACGGTGTGATAGGGCAGGAAGAGAAGAAGACGGAGGAGAGGAGGGGACTTTCCCATAAGCAGGCAGAAGAAAAGGCAGCTGTGGTGTGTGATGGACATGGAAGCAGTGGTGTCCAATGTGGGGTCAGCCCTAGAGGAGAGACAGAGAGAGAGACAGAAAAGTGAGAGAGTCCTGACCCTTACGATTAACATGGGATCTGCCTGCAAATGCTGTTTAGGGCCATCGCCTCTTCCTGTACTGCTATTTTTGAGAGTGATGCTCCTGAGCCCCATGGCCCAGTCAAATTTGATGTCCCCTTGAGCCAGATTCAGTGCTGGGAGTCCAGTGTGATCTGCCTGGATCTTGCTGCATTGAGAACAGGCCAGATCTTGACACCAATACAGGGGCTGGATATGAACAGGCAACAGCTGGGTTTCTGAGTCAGAAAGACTTGGTTAATTGCTAATTGCTTAGGTGAGTAATTCAATTTCGTTCAGTCAGATTCCTCAGCTATAAAATGCAGATGACAGTACTTATTCCTCCAGGTTGTGGGGAAAATGGAGATTCTGAGCACGATGTCCATTTCACAGAAAGGTACCAATTTGGTGGCTTATTTTCCTTTCTACCTTCAGAAGTGGCTATCCCTGCCACCCAAACAGACCCTTGACTCTCAAGTGGATGGGGTCCCATTTGCACAGGGGGAGAGCTTACAGCCTATGTTGAGTCTATAGTTACCACTTAGTGAGCATGGTATCCGCTCAGGGGCCTCTGTGGACATCCGTCTCCTCTGCGGCATCTTTCCTCCCCACCGCTGGGCCTGCACATGACCCCCTCCTTGGGTTAGGCCTCTGATCAGTGATGACCTTGGTATGGTGGTGATGGTCAGTCTTGGCACCAAATGAGCCAGTTTATATCATCAGCTATTCAATAAAACACTACTCTAGGGGTCACCATGAAAGTATTTTGTGACATTGTTATGTATGTGTTGTTACAAATGTGCATGATGCATTT
Source organism: Pan paniscus (assembly GCF_029289425.2). Taxonomy (NCBI): domain Eukaryota; kingdom Metazoa; phylum Chordata; class Mammalia; order Primates; family Hominidae; genus Pan; species Pan paniscus. Next base: position 35,477,654 of record NC_073267.2, on the reverse strand, counting down.
ACTACAGCATAGAATTTTGCCTGGGTGCCAGCCTGAAGTCTGTGCGACAGATCATAGCCATGTTAGTCCCACAGTCACAGGGGCCAATGGATTAAATTATTTTATCTCCCTTGAGAACTAAAAATAAAATCCTAAGCCCCCCACCCGACTTAGAAGACCCCCTTTTGGCCAACGGAACCTCAAATAAATCTTAAAATTCAGTTCTTGGCCATGACAGGACAGGAGGTCAGACATACCTCCCTGTACCTCATTCCCTCTTATGGTTTAGACCCAACGACTGAACAGCATTAATGTTAAAATAGAGATCATGAGACTGACAGAACAGACTCTTTGTGGCAATAAGACCCCAAATTATAAACAGGACCTAGGGCCATGCCAGGCGAGGGTTAAGTCTTGTACCCTACTCTTAAAGCATAAACTAGATTCTAACTACCACATGGTTTTTATTTTTCTCTAGCAGCCAAGCAAGCACTGGCTGTGACAGAAGCAAGATTAAAACAGTTACAACTCACCCAGTTCACAGACGCTGAGTAACTGATCTCCTGCCCCACCAACCTTAATGACAGCTTTCACTGGACAAGGGACTGATTTTAGTAACTTTCTCCTGATAAGAGACCATCCTCCACGGACTGGTTCTGGCCAGTTTTAGAGTCTGTGCCTTTACAGAGGCTGAGTACCTTCATGTCCCTGCTTCACTTTCTGATGTGTAGGGCCTAATTATAATACATTTAAATGTCAAGTCTCCACCCCAGAATGAACATGCATGTTTATTGAATATGCATCTGTTACGTCCTCTCTAATGAGTATTCTCATAAAATGATATAGCTCCTCTGATATCCTATTGAGTATGTATATGTAGCCAACTCATTCAGCTCAAATTCCTGTCCTCTCCTTCCCTCCCTGGAAATGCCTGCCTCTGGCCTTGGCTGTAGGCCACACTTCCCAGCCTGTCATAAGGGCCACCTTGCAGGCTGCAAACCTTTATAAGAAATAAAGCTCTCTTTTCTAAGTTTATAAAATAGTGTGATTTTTCAGTTGATGCTCTCTTTCTAAACACACACACACACACACACACACACAATTTATACAGAAAGAAATCTGGAGAATATATGTGGGAATGGATATTAAGTGTGTGGCACCATGGTGGAAGTAACATAAAGTTGGATTCAGCTAAATTTATTAATGTTGGCCCACTAAACAGAGATTCTGGATTCAGGGTTGTAGGTCAAAGCTTTAGAAAGGGCTCCAAGGGTTGGTTTGATCAGTTACTTGGTTGGTTGCTTGCTTGGTTGGTTGGTGCTTGCTTCCTTGCTTGGTTGTTTGGTTGGTTTGTTGCTTGCTTGCTTGTTGGTTGATTAGTTGGCTGTTTGCTCATTTGTTTGGTGTCTTGGTTGGTTGGCCGAAACAGAATCAGAGTTTACCTAAGGTACATAAAGTTGAGATGCCACAACTTCCTTGGTTTATGTGTACAGGAAGGTAGGCAAAAACTCAGGGAGACTGGATTTATTATGTCAGACCTGCTCACTCACACTGGAGGGTCTACAGAACATACTTCTCACAATGATCGTGAGAAAGAATATTGTGAGAGCAGCCCAGTATCCTGGAAGAGCTTTGAGCTTGTGCTCTCAGTAGGCAAAATGTTAACAGCAGGAACTGCAGCCACTGGACTGGGATCTTTAAATAAAATGAGGATAATTGAATCCTGGGGTGGCAGGGAACATGGGCTGTCCTTAATCACCAAAGATGAGGTGGGTGTGGTCACCACAGTGGAAAGCAGTGTCAAAGCAGCAGTCAGAATGGTTTGACTCACAGAAACCCACGGCATTGTGTAATCCATGGTATCCACAGGGAGAGCTAATGGGCTGTACCAAAGTCTTAGTTGTTCTTTAAAAAATGAAGAATTCTAGGTCAACTGAATAAAAGACTAACTCAAATTAATGAAACACAGATCTAAAACCCTCAATCAATTCCCAGACTTGAGCCAGTTCACAGGCCACAACCCCTTAAGTGAAGGGGAGGCTGGGTGATCTTGGGGAAGTACGCTACTACATTGCCAAAAATTTACATTGTTAATCTTTTTCCCAGTCTTCCCCAAAGGGACCTACAGCCTTCTACCAGGATGACTGTGACTTAGAGAAAAGAAAATTCTCAGATATTTGGGGAATTACTGGACACGGGCTCTCATTTAACACTATTATCACTATGTTGCCTATGATGGATTCACGCCCCTGGGTTCAAGCAGTCCTCCTACCTCAGCCTCCCAAAGTGCTGGGATTACAGACATGAGCCACTGTGGCCAGCAGAGCTTTGAAACTAGAACATGGAGGTCCAGTGGTAAAGATTTGACAAGTCTGGGAAGAGATTGGGCCATGGCAATGTGGATGATTCTTTTTGTTTGTTTGTTTGTTTTTGCAACAGAATCTTGCTCTGTTGTCTAGGCTGGAGTGCAATGGCGCGATCTCGGCTCACTGCAACCTCTGCCTCCAGGGTCCAAGCAATTCTCCTGCCTCAGCCTCCTGAGTAGCTGGGATTACAGGTGCCCACCACCACACCAGGCTAATTTTTTTTTTTTTTTTTTTTTTTGAGACAGAGTCTCACTCTATATCGCCCAGGCTGGAGTGCAGTGGCGCGATCTGGGCTCACTGCAAACCCCGCCTCCCAGGTTAACGCCATTCTCCTGCCTCAGCCTCACGAGTAGCTGGGATTACAGGTGCCCACCTGTAATTAGCCACACCAGGCTAATTTTTTTTTTTTTTTTTTTTGAGACAGAGTCTCACTCTATATCGCCCAGGCTGGAGTGCAGTGGCGCGATCTGGGCTCACTGCAAACCCCGCCTCCCAGGTTAACGCCATTCTCCTGCCTCAGCCTCACGAGTAGCTGGGACTACAGGCGCCTGCCACCGTGCCTGGCTAATTTTTTGTGTTTTTAGTAGAGACGGGGTTTCACTGTGTTAGCCAGGATGATCTCGATCTCCTGACCTCATGATCCGCCCACCTCGGCCTCCCAAAGTGCTGGGATTACAGGGATGAGCCACCATGCCCAGCCACACCAAGCTAATTTTTGTATTTTTTTTTTTAGTTGAGACAGGGTTTCACCATATTGGCCAGGCTGGTCCCTGACCTTGTGATCCGCCCGCCTCGGCTTCCCAAAGGGCTGCGATGACAGGCGTGAGCCACCGCGCCTGGCCAATGTTGATGACTCTGAACAGCAGCTGCTAATGTGAAAACCATCCAACTGGAAGCCCTGGCCTTGCCCAGAGGACACAGTCTGGGTGGTGGGCAGAGACTTCAGCTGCCTTCCAAGGCAAGCAGCTCCCTGCTGCCTGCTTGCTGGGGATTTTACTTACAGGGCAGAAGCTGGCAGGTGATTTGGGGGCAGGAATTGCTTCCTGGATGGTGTAGGATGAACCACACTCCCCAGGAAGGCACTCATCCTGGTGGCCTAACAGAAGCAGCCCTCACCCCAAAAGGCAATGCTGCTCCACTAATTTTATGGGGTGACTCCTTCTTGTAGGTTCCTTCCAGCTTTACCAGAAAAACACAGAACATCTTTCCTGACAGGGCATTGGTTTTGTTTTTGAACAGAGAGATCCTTCTTTTAAAAAGTTAGTTTTTTCTCTTTTTTTTGTAATGGAATGAACCTAGGTCCTAAGCCTAACAGGTTATTATTATTATTTTTATGATTATTTTTTGAGATAGAGTCCCACTCTGTGGCCCAGGCTGGAGGGCAGTGGCGTGATCTCGCCTCACTGCAATGTCCACCTCCTGGGTTCAAGGGATTCTCCTGCCTCAACCTACAGAGGAGCTGGGATTACAGGCGTGCACCACCATGCCCGGCTAATTTTTGTACTTTTAGTAGAGATAGGGTTTTGCCATGTTGGCCAGGCTGATCTCAAACTCCTGACCTCAGGTGATCCACCCACCTCGGCCTCCCAAAGTGCTGAGAACACAGGTGTGAGCTGTCACACCCAGCCACAGGTTATTTTTGCTGATCTTCTCCCTCCTCCCACCCTCCACCCTCAAAGAAAATGCAGTACATCTACACCATGGAATACTACGCAACCCTGAAAAGGAACAAAATCATGTTTTTTTGTTTTTTTGCAGCAACACGGATGTAGCTGGAGGCCATTATCTTTTTAAATTATTTTTATTATTTTTTTATTTTTTCTATTCTACTTTAAGTTCTGGGGTATATGTGCAGAATGTGCAGGTTTGTTACATAGATATACATGTGCCATAGCGGTTTGCTGCACCCATCAACCCGTCATCTACATTAGGTATTTCTCATAATGTTGTCCCTCCCCCAGTCCCCCACCCCTGCAACAGGCCCCAGTGTGTGATGTTCTCCTCTCTGGGTCGATGTGTTCTCATTGTTCACTTCCCACTTATGAATGAGAACATGCAGTGTTTGGTTTTCTGTTCCTGTGTCAATTTGCTGAACATGAGGGTTTCCAGCTTCATCCATGTCCCTGCAAAGGACATGAACTCATCCTTTTTCATGGCTGTATAGTATTCCACAGTGTCTATGTGCTTTGTTTGTTTGTTTTGTTTATTTGAGACCAAGTCTTACTCTGTTGCCCAGGCTGGAGTGCAGTGGCACGATCTTGGCTCACTGCAATCTCTGCCTCCTGGGTTGGAGCAATTCTCCTGCTTCAGCCTCCCGAGTAGCTGGGATTACAGCCATGCACCACCACGCCCGGCCAGTTTTTGTATTTTTAGTAGAGATGGGGTTTCGCCATGCTGGTCAGGCTGGTCTTGAATTTCTGACCTCAGGTGATCCACCCACCTCGGCCTCCTAGAGTGCTGGGATTACAGGCGTGAGCCATCGCGCCCAGCCAACAGTGTCTATGTGCTACATTTTCTTTATCCAGTCTATCACTGATGAGCATTTGGGTTGGTTCCACATCTTTGCTATTGTGAACAGTGTGGAGGCCATTATCTTAAGTAAATTAACAGAATGCTGCGTGTTCTCACTTATAAGTGGGAGCTAAATGTTGTGTATATGTAGACACAGAGAAGGGAACAGATACTGGGGTCTAGTTAGGGGGAGAGAGGAATGTAGAAGGACAAGAGTTGAAAAAACCAACTGTGGGGTATTATGCTCACTACCTGGGTGATGGGATCACTCATACCCTAGACCTCAGCATCACACATCGTACCCATGTAAGAAACCTGTACATGTACCTCCTGAATCTAAACTGCTCCACCATTTGCACCAGCAATTCCAAGACTGGGCATCTACCCAAAGGAAAAGAAGTCATTCTACCAAAAAGACACATGCATGGTAAAATTCCTTGTTTTTTTTTGTTTGTTTGTTTTTTGTTTTTTGTTTTTTGAGACGGAGTCTCACTCTATTGCCCATGCTGGAGTAGCAATCTCGGCTCACTGCAACCTCTGCCTCCTGGGTTCAAGTGATTCTCCTGCCTCAGCCTCCTGAACAGCTGGGATTACAGACATGTGCCACCATGCCTGGCTAATTTTTGTATTTTTAGTAGAGATAGGGTTTCACCATGTTGATCAGGCTGGTCTCGAACTCCTGACCTCAGGTGATCTGCCCACCTCAGCCCTCCAGAGTGCTGGGATTACAGTGCCCGGCCCTGTAAGGCTCATCACAGCATGACTTACAATAGGAAAGTCATGGAATCAACCCAGTTGCCCATCAGTGGGGTAATGGATAAAGCAAAAGTGGTTCTTCTGCATCATCGAATACTACACAGCCATGAAAAAGAATAAAATCATGTCCTTTGCAGCCACATGGATGTAGCTGGAGGGCATTATGCTTAATGAATTAACACAAGAACAGAAAATCAAATACCACATGTTCTTGACTGGATAAAGCAATTTTGGCCCTTCTACACCATGGAACACTGCACAGCCATGAAAAAGAATAAAATCATGTCTTTGCAGCCACATGGACGCAGCTGAAGGGAATTATGCTTAGTGATTCAATACGAGGAACAGAAAATCAAATACCACATGTTCTTCACTAGATAAAGCAAATGTGGTCCTTCCGCATCATGGAATACTACATAGCCATGAACAAGAATAAAACCATGCCCTTTGCAGCAACATGGATAAAGCTGAAGGGCATTATGCTTAGTGAATTGATGCCAGAAACAGAAAATAAAATACCACATGTTCTCAATTAGATAAAGCAAATGTGGTCCTTCTGCATCTTGGAATACTACACAGCCATGAACAAGAATAAAATCATGCCCTTTGCAGTCACATGGATGAAGCTGAAGGGCGCTATGCTTAGTGAATTAATGCCAGGAACAGAAAATCAAACACCACATGTTCTCGCTTATAGGTGGGAGCTAAACATTGCCTGCACCTGGACACAATGAAGGGGCACCACAGACCCTCAGGACTAATAGAGCAGGAAGCAGGGGTGGGGGTACAAGGGTTGAAAAATTACCCTGAGATTCTTTGAATTTCAGGCAGAAGGCAGCAACTGGAGAGATCTTTGGGTCACAGATTTTTGTGTTGCATTTTCTTGCTTGTTTGTTTTTTCTCTCTCTCTCCTTTTTTTTTTTTTTTTTGAGATGGAGTCTCGCTCTGTGACCCCGGCTGGAGTGCAGTGGTGCAATCTCAGCTCCCTACAACTTCTGCCTCCTGGATTCAAGCAATTCTTCTACCTCAGCCTCCCAAGTAGCTGGGACTACAGGCACCTGCCACCACACCTGGCTAATTTTTGTGTTTTTAGCAGAGATGGGGTTTCACCATGTTGGCCAGGCTGGTCTCGAACTCCTGACCTCAGGTGATCCACCTGCCTCGGCCTCCCAAAGTGCTGGGATTACAGGCATGAGCCACTGCGCCTGGCCTCTCTTCTTACATAGTTCTAGAACTCCTCTAGAATTTGGGGTTTTTCTTAATTACAAGGAATCAAGTTGAATCATTAGTGCATATATAAATATACATTTTATTTTTAGTACACATTATATACCTCAGGAATGTACAATGCTCAGTGCCTGGGTGACGGGATTATTCATACCCCAAACCTCAGCATCGTACAATATCCCCAGGTCACAAAGCTGCCCGTGGATCCTCTGAATCTACAATAATAACAATAATAATAATAAATAAAAAGTGACTTTGTCATTCGCAGGGAAATGCGAATGACATTCACTCTGCCTCTCAGGCCCTTGGATTCCCAAAGTTTGTTTTCATCACGCCCAGGGGACACTCAGAATCTCATTTTCAGAGCGCGGGTTGTTTTTCTTAAAAGCGCTTTGCAAAATAAAATAGGAAGCAAAATCTTTCTCACTCCTTCTGCTCTGTAATAGACAAAATAAAATGAAGGGGCAGGAATCCAGAGACTTTGACCGCAGTTGGCAGATTTATTGTGGTACAGACACGAAGGCAAGCAGTGTTCTCTCTGATTCTACGAACCGTACAGCCCGGGCCGGCTGCCTTCTGCTTTCTGGATGGTGCAGGCATGAGCTCCAAGCTCAAATTTCCCTGGAGCTCCAGGAATCAAGCCTGGCCCAGGCACTCACTGCACGGGGGCCAAGCGTGAAACCAGTGACCGCTCCAGCAAGGTAACAGGACAGCTTGGTGATCCTTCTTGCTGGCCACAAAAGGTTATAGCCAGAATTCCACCGAATGTGGTCTTTCTGGGTCTCTCCTCAGAGAGCGAAGCTGGACAAATCTGGGGGTGGGGGGTGGGGGGTGATGACCTCAGTGGGGTGTCCTGGAGAGGCAGAAACCAGGGTTTACAGGGTGCAGATCCTACTGAAGCAAATGGACGTGGCATCCGCGGGCAGAGATGGCTCTAGCATCCCCCCTCTGCCTGCGGTGTCACCAAATGTACCCAGAGACCGCTTGTAAACCTGGAGGGTGTGCTGACCTCAGTGGGGTGTCCTGGAGAGGCAGGAACCTGGGTTTCCAAGGTGCAGATCCTACTGAAGCAAATGGACGTGGCATCCGCAGGCAGAGCTGGCTGTGGCGTCCCCACTTCTGCCTGGGGTGTCTCCAAATTTCACTGAGAGACCCCTTCTAAACCTGGGGAGTGTGCTGACCTCAGTGGGGTGTCCTGGAGAGGCAGGAACCAGGGTTTACAGGATGCAGATCCTACTGAAGCAAATGGACGTGGCATCCTTGGGCAAGGCTGGCTGTGGCTGGCCTTCCATCCTGGACGTCTCCCCCACTGCCTGGGGTGTCACCAAATGCACCCAGAGACCTCTCGTCCGAAAGCCCATTCATGGGAAGCCTCCAGGTCTCCTCGGCAGGCAGCATCACGTCTGATTTAACTGCATTATCAGGTAATGCAGGCCTGTTCTACCTGTGTGCATGAGCGCGTGGGTGCCGAGTGGGAGTGTGTGTGTTGATGTGGGTGTGGGTGTGTGCTTGTGTGGCTGTGGGTGTGTGCCTGTTTATGTGATGATGAGTGTGTCTGTGAGTCTGTAAGACAATGTGTGTTTCCATGCGTGTTTCTGTGTGAGCGTGCATTCCTGTGTTTTATGGAAGTGTGTTTTTCTGATGGGGTTTGTGTGTACCCCTGCATTTATCGTACTTGTGTGTTTGTGAATATGAATGTATGTGTGTGAATCGGTATGGCAATGTATAAATTCTTTTTTTTTTTTTTTTGAGACACAGTCTCCCTATGTCACCCATACTGGAGTGCAAAACATGGTGAAACCCCATCTCTACTAAAAGTACAAAAATCAGCCAGGTGAGGTTGCTCAGGCCTGTAATCCCAGCTACTTGGGAGGCTGAGGCAGGAGAATTGCTTGAACCTGGGAGGCAGAGGTTGCAGTGAGCCAAGATCACACCACTGTACTGCAGCCTGGGAGAGATAGCCAACCAGCCAAGCCAGCCAAGTCAGCCTGCAAAGCCGGCCAAGTCAGTCAGGCAGCCAAGCCAACCAAGCCAGCCAGGCAGCCAAGCGAGCCAGCCAGCCAAGCCAGCCAAGCCAGTCAGCCAGCCAAGACAGACAAGCCGGCCGGCCAGCCAAGCCAGCCAAGACAACCAGCTGGCCAAGCCAGCAAAGACACCCAACCAGCTAAGACAGCCAAGCCAGCCAAGCCAGCCAGCCAGCCAAGCCACACAGCCAGCTCAGCCAGCCAGCCAAGCCAGTCAGCCAGACAAGCCAGCCAATCCAGCCAGCCAGTCAAGCCACCCAAGCAACCAAGCCAGCCAAGAAACCCGACCAGCCAAGCTGGCCAAGCCACCCGGCCAGCCAAGCCAGCCAAACCAGCCAAGCCACACAGCCAGCCAAGCCAGCCAGGCAGACCAGCCTGCCAAGCCAGCCAGCCAGAAAAGCCAGCCAAGCCAGCCAGCCAGCCAAGCCAGCCAAGCCAGCCAGCCAGCCAAGCCACCCAAGCCAGGCAGCCAGCCAAGCCAATCAAGCCACGCAGCCAGCCAAACCAGCCAAGCCACCCAGCCAGCCAAGCTAGCCAAGCAACCCAGCCAGCCAAGCCAGCCAGCCACCCAGCCAGCAAAGCCAGCCAAGCCAGCCGGCCGGGAAAGCCAGCCAGCTGGCCAAGCCAGCCAAGCCAGGCAGCCGGCGAAGCTAGCCAAGCCAGGCAGCCGGCGAAGCTAGCCAAGCCACACAGCCAGCCAAGCCAGGCTAGCCACCCTGCCACGCAAGCCAGCCAAGCTGCCCAGCCAGTAAATCCAGCCAAGTCACCCAGCCAGCCATCCAGCCAAGCCAGCGAGCCACCCAAGCCAGCCAAGCCGCCCAGGCAGCCAGCCAGCCAAGGCAGCCAAGGGACCCAGCCAGCCAAGCCAACCAAGCCACCCAGCCAGGCAAGCCAGCGAATCCACCCAGCCAGCGAGCCAGCCAGCCAAGCCAGCCAAGCTAGCCAGCCGGCCAAGCCAGCCAAGCCAGCCAGCCAGCCAAGCCACTCAAGCCACCCAGCCAGCAAAGCCAGCCAAGCCACCCAGCCAGCCGAGCCAGCCAAGCCACCCAGCTGGCCAAGCCAGCCAGCCAGCCAAGACAGCCAAGCCACCCAGCTGGCAAAGCCAGCCAAGCCACACAGCCAGACAAGCCAGGCTAGCCACCCTGCCACACAAGCCAGCCAAGCCTCCCAGCCAGTCAAGCCAGCCAAGCCACCCAGCCAGCAAAGCCAGCAAAGCCATCCAGCAAGCCAAGAGAGCCAAGCCAGCCAAGCTGGCCAGCCAGCGAAGCCACCCAAGCCAGCAAGACAGCCAAGCCAGCCAAGACAGCCAGCCAAGGCAGCCAAGCCAGCCAAGCCAGCCGGCCAGCGAAGCCGGCCGGCCAACCAAGCCAGCAAAGCCACCCGGCCAACCAAGCAAGCCAAGCCACCCGGCCAGCAAAGACAGGCAAGACAGCCAAGCCAACCGGCCAGCCATGCCAGCCAAGCCAGTCAGCCAGGCAGGCCAGCCAAGCCAGCCAGCCAGCCAAGCCAGCCAAGCCAGCCAACCAGCCAAGCCAGCCAGCCAGCCAAGCCAGCCAAGCCACCCAGACAGCCAAGGAAGCCAAGCCACCCAGCCAGCAAAGCCAGCAAAGCCACCCAGCCAGTCAAGCCAGCCAGCCACCCAGCCAGCCAGGCCACCTAGCCAGCCAGCCAGCCAAACCAGGCAAGCCAGCCAGGCCACCCAGCCAGCCGGCCAGCCAAACCAGCCAAGCCAGCCAACCAGCCAAGGCAGCCCGCCAGCCAAGCCAGCCAAGCCACCCAGCCAGCCAAGCCAGTCAAGCCAGCCAGCCAGCCTAGCTACCCAAGCCAGCCAGCCAGCCAAGCCAGCCAAGACAGCCAAGCCAGCCAGGCAGCCAAGCCAGCCAGCCAGCCAAGCCAGACAAGCCAGCCAGCCAGCCAAGCCATCCAGCCAGACAAGCCAGCCGGCCAGCCAAGACAGCCAAGCCACCTGGCGGGCCAAGCCAGGCAAGCCACCCGGCCAGCCAGCCAGCCAAGCCAGCGAAGCAAGCCAAGTCAGCCAGCCGGCCAAGCCAGCCAGCCAGCCAAGACAGCCAAGCCACCCAGCCGGCAAAGCCAATGAAGCCACACAGCCAGCCAAGCCAGGCTAGCCACCCTGCCACCCAAGCCAGCCAAGCCGCCCAGCCAGTCAAGCCAGCCAAGCCACCCAGTCATCAAAGCCAGCCAAGCCAGCCAGCAAGCCAAGAGAGCCAAGGCAGACAAGCCAGCCAAGCAAGCCAGCCAGCGAAGCTGGCCGGCCAACCAAGCCAGCCAAGCCACCTGGCTGGCCAAGCCAGGCCAGCCAACCGGCCAGCCAGCCAGCCAAGCCAGTGAGACAGCCAAGCAAGCCAAGCCAGGCAGCCAGCCAAGCGAGCCAGCCAGCCAAGCCAGCCAGCCAGAAAAGCCAGCCAAGCAAGCCAGCCAGCCAAGCCAGACAAGCCAGCCAAGCCAGCCAGCCAGCCAAGCCAGCCAAGCCAGCCAGCCAGCCAAGCCAGCCAAGCCAGCCAGCCAAGCCAGACAACCAACCAAGCCAGCCAAACCAGCCATCCAGCCAAGTCAGCCAAGCCAGCCAGCCAGCCAAGCCAGCCAGCCAAGCCACCCAGCCAGCCAAGTCAGCCAAGCCAGCCAAGACAGCCTGCCAGCCAAACTAGCCAAGCCAGCCAGGGACCCAAGACAGCCAAGCCAGCCAAGTCAGCCAGCGAGCCAAGCCAGACATGCCAGCCAAGCCATCCAGCCAGCCAAGCCAGCCGGCCAGCCAAGCCAGAAAAGCCACCCAGTCACCCAGCCAGCCAAGCCACCCAAACCACCCGGCCAGCCAGCCAGCCAAGGCAGCCAAGCCTGGAGGCTGTGATTTCACTGGCCTTGGAATACCAGAGGAAATTGCAAAACATGTAGATAGAATGAAGAGATAGAGTGCAGATAGAGTGCGGACAGAATAGAGTGGTAAAGAGAACCCGGCTAAGGGTGGCTGCTTCCCTCTGAAGGGTGGGTCATTCTTGCTAAAGTGGGTTTCTTGGTGAATTACAGTGGCAGCTCAGAGCTGGGGTAGAGGAGAAAATGCCATCCAATAAGGCCGGAGACAATTTGAAAGATGAGTAATATAACATGCAGTGATTTCAAACTTCACACTTTCTTATTGAAAGTTTTTCTTCCAGTTTGGAAGGCAAGTTTCAATCGATTCTTTTGTCTAATCCCTGCTTCCTGCCAGGCTGCACTGTTGCTGTTTTCAAGAAGAAACCTGGGCCTTGATTTGAATGCTTCAAACACTCAATGCTCGATTAGCCCTCTTTTGAATACTCTCTGACGGTTGGTTAAATATGGGTCAAAAGTGCTTTTTTAAAGTGGAACTGATCTTGGGTTGAGGTATCTTAATCTTCTGGTTGATAAGGTGCTGAAAAATAATGTTTTAATGGAACAATTACTAGAAGACATGGAAATTGCATTAGGCTCATCTGTCCAGTTCTATTTTATAGACATGAACATTTCAAAGTACAAAGGGCTATTCTATAAAAAGGACACTTGACTATTCTTTATAAAGTTTCCCCTTGTACTTTTATAGAATCTTTACAAGGTTAATAAGTATGCTTTCTTTTTTTATCACTATATATATTAAATGGCCCAATGACTGCTCCCACGTTGATTTGAGAATCACTGAAACTGCCTGAATGGAGCAGGGGTATCTGTTTTTTCCCATTGATTTGGAAACAAAGGACTCGGGGGGAAAAAGTATAGTTTGCTTCTGAATGCCATATGCAGATGAACGTTCTGCTGATAAAATACACCATATCACAAAGCAGTTTCTGAGAATGCTTCTGTCTAGTTTTTATATGAAGATATTACCTTTTCTACCTTAGGCCTCAAATTGCTCCAAATAACCACTTGCAGATTCTGCAAAAAGAGTGTTTCAAAACTGCTCTATCAAAAGAAAGGTTCACCTCTGTGAGTTGAATGCACACATCACAAAGCAGTTTCTGAGAATGCTTCTTTCTAGTGTTTATATGAAGGTATTTCCTTTTCTACCATAGGCTTCAAAGCACTCCAAATACCCACTTGTATATTCCATAAAAAGAGTGTTTCAAAACTGCTCTATCAAAAGGAAGGTTCAATCATCTGTGTTGAATGCACACATCACAAAGAAGTTTCTGAGAATGCTTCTGTCTAGTTTCTATGTGAAGATATTCCCGTTTCCGCTGTAGGAATCAAAGAGCTCCAAATATCCACTTGCAGATTCTACGAAAAGAGGGTTTCAAAACTGCTCTATGAAAAGAAAGGTTCAACTCTGTGAGTTGAATGCACACATCACAAAGCAGTTTCTGAGAATGCTTCTGTCTAGTTTTCATATTAAGATATTTCCTTTTCTACCATAGGCCTCAAAGCGCTCCAAATATCCACTTGCAGATTCAGCAAAAACAGTGTTTCAAAACTGCTCTATTAAAAGGAAGGTTCAGCTCTCTGTGTTGAATGCACACATCACAAAGATGTTTCTGAGAATGCTTCCGTCTAGTTTTTATGTGAAGATATCCCCGTTTCCAATGAAGTCCTCAGAGCGATCCAAATATCCACTTGCAGATTCTACAAAAAGAGTGATTCAAAACTGCTCTATCAAAAGAAATGTTCAACTCTTTGAGTTGAATGCACATATCACAAAGCAGTTTCTGAGAATGCTTCTGTCTAGTGTTTATGTGAAGATATTTCCTTTTCTACCACAGGCTTCAAATCACTCCCAATATCCACTTGCAAATTCTACAAAAAGAGTGTTTCATAACTGCTCTATCAAAAGGAAGGTTCAACCCTCTGTGTTGAATGCACACGTCACAAAGAAGTTTCTGAGAATGCTTCTGTCTAGTTTTTATGTGAAGATATTCCCGTTTCCACCGTAGGAATCAAAGAGCTCCACAGATCCACTTGCAGAGTCTACGAAAAGAGGGTTTCAAAACTGCTCTATCAAAAGAAAGGTTCAACTCTGTGAGTTGAATGCACACATCACCAAGCAGTTTCTGAGAATGCTTCTGTCTAGTTTTTATATTAAGATATCTCCTTTTCTACCATAGGCCTCAAAGCACTCCAAATATTCACTTGCAGATTCTACAAAAAGAGTGTTTCAAAACTGCTCTATGAAAAGGAAGTTTCAAATCTCTGTGTTGAATGCACACATCAAAAAGAAGTTTCTGAGAATGCTTCTGTCTAGTTTTTATATGAAGATATTCCTGTTTCCAACGAAGGCCTCAAAGCAGTCCAAATATCCACCTGCAGATTCAACAAAAAGAGTGTTTCAAAACTGCTCTATCAAAAGAAAGGTTCAACTCTGTGAGTTGAATGCACACATCACATAGCAGTTTCTGAGAATGCTTCTGTCTAGTTTTTATATGAAGATATTTCCATTTCTACCATAGGCCTCAAAGCGCTCCAAATATCCACTTGCAGATTCTACAAAAAGAGTGTTTCAAAACTGCTCTATCAAAAGATAGATTCAACTATGTGAGTTGAATGCACACATAACAAAGTTGTTTCTGAGAACACTTCTGTCTAGTTTTTATGTGAAGATATTCCCGTTTCCACCGAAGGCCTCAAAGCCATCCCCTCCCGGGTTCAAGTGATTCTCCTGCCTCAGCCTCCCAAGTAGCTGGGATACAAGCACCCGCCGCCATGCCAGGCTAATGTTTGTATTAGTAGTAGAGATGGAGTTTCGCCATGTTGGCCAGGCTGGTCTCTAACTCCTGATCTCAGGCGATTTGACCTCCTCGGTCTCCCAAAGTGCTGGGATTACAGGCGTGAGCCACCGCACCCGACCGCTTTTTTTTTTTTAACGGAGTTTTCACTCTTGTCCCCAAGGCTGAAGTGCAGTGTCGCGATCTCGACTCACTGCAACCTCCGCCTCCTGGGTTCAAGCGATTCTCCTGCCTCAGCCTCCCAAGTAGCTGGGATTACAGGCGCCCACCACCACGCCCTGCTAATTTTTGTTTTTTTAGTAGAGATGGGGTTTCACCATGTTAGCCAGGCTGGTCTCAAACTCCTGACCTGAGGTGATCCACCTCAGAAGGAAAAGTTCTCTTTATTTATTTTTTTTTTTGAGAGGGAGTCTCTCTCTGTCACCCAGGCTGGAGTGCAATGGTGCAATCTCGGTTCACTGCAAGTTCCGCCTCCTGGGTTGACACCATTCTCCTGCCTCAGCCTCCTAAAGTGCTGGGATTATAGGCGTTAGCCACCACTCCCAGGCATGGATAATTTATTTTATAATTTTTTTTAAAGAGATGGGAGTCTCACTATGTTGCCCAGGCTGGTCTAGAACTCCTAGGCTCAATAAATCCTTCTGACTTGGCTACACAGACACGTGACCACAATGAGCTGTCAAATGGCAATCTGCTCACCAAGAGGAAACCACAGAAGGCAGACACAGTACCCTTTCCCTGTGACTAGAATAGAATCAGACGTTCCGGGAAAGGACTCAGAATGAGGAAAGGTTTCCTGGAAGAATTTATGACAGGAGAAGAGAAAATCAAGGAAACCCACTAAAAAATAATAAATAAAGAGAACTTTTCCTTTTAAGGGCCGGGCACAGTGTCTCATGTCTGTCATCCCGGCACTTTGGGAGGCCGAGGTAGGTGGATCACTTGAGGTGAGGCATTCTAGACCAGCCTGACTAACATAGTGAAACCCTGTCTCCACTAAAAATACAAAAATTAGCTGGGTGTGGTGGCACAGGCCTGTAATTCCAGCTACACGGGAGGCTGAGGCAGGAGAATCACTTGAACTCAGACAGCAGAGCTTGCAGTGAGCCAAGACTGCGCCATTGCACTCCAGCCCGGACGACAGACTCCCTCTCAAAATAAATAAATAAATAAATAGAACTTTTCCTTCTGAGGGCTGGGCGCAGTGGCTCACTCCTGTAATCCCCGCACTTTGGGAGGCCGAGGCGGGTGGATCACTTGAGGTCAGGAGTTCGAGACCAGCCTGACCACCATATTGAAACCCTGTCTCTAGTAGAAATACAAAAATTAACTGGGCATGGTGGCGGGTTCCTGTAGTCCCAGCTACTCGGGAGTCTGAGGTGGGAGAATGGTGTCAACCCAGGAGGCAGAGCTTGCAGTGAACTGAGATTGCACCACTGCACTCCAGCCTGGGTGACAGAGAGAGAAGCCCTCTCAAAAAAAAAAATAATAATAAATAAATAAAGAGAACTTTTCTTTCTGAGGTATGAAGACCTGCATGACCACAGCGTGCAAAGAATCACCAGTTCTACCTGGTTCTGTTGCATTGCAAATGTCACACCTGGTGTCTTGAACCACAAAAGGAAGGGACAGTGGATTCTTATTTTATTTTATTTTATTTTATTTTATTTTATTTTATTTTTTGAGACAGAGTCTCGTGCTATCACCCAGGATGGAGTGCAGTGGCATGATCTCAACTCACTGCAACCTCTGCCTCCCGGGTTCCAGTGATTCTCCTGCCTCAGCCTCCCAAGGAGCCATGATTACAGGCACCTGCCACTAAGCCCAACCAATTTTTTGTATTTTTAATAGAGATGGGGTTTCACCATGTTGGCCAGGCTGGTCTTGAACTCCTGACCTCAGGTGATCCACCCGCCTCAGCCTCCCAAAGTGCTGGGATTACAGGTGTGAGCCACCATGGCTGGCTAAATTTTGTATTTTTAGTAGAGGTGAGGTTTTGCCATGTTGGCCAGGCTGGTCTTGAACTCCTGACCTCAGGTGATCCACCCGCCTTGGCCTCCCAAAGTGCTGGGATTATAAGCGCCCACCACTACGCCCAACCAATTTTTTGTATTTTTAGTAGAGATGGGTTTCACCATGTTGGCCAGGCTGGTCTCGAATTCCTGACCTCAGGTGATCCACCCGCCTCAGCTTCCCAAAGTGCTGGGATTACAGGTGTGAGGCATCGTGCCTGGCTAATTTTTGTATTTTTAGTAGAGACAGGGTTTCGCCATGTTGGCCAGGCTGGTCTCGAACTCCTCACTTCAGGTGATCTACCTGCTTCAGCCTCCCAAAGTGCTGGGATTACAGGCATGAGCCACACAGCCTGGCCAAAGCCTTCGTTCATTTGCTTCCTGAGTACCCTTCCTGAGCAGGCAGGAAGAATCACTTGGACAGTTATGGCACAGGTGACAGCTCTGTCACCCAGGCTGGAGTACAGTGACAAGGTCTCGGCTCACTGCAACCTCCGCCTTTCTGATGGAAGCAATTCTCCTGCCTCGGCCTCCCGAGTAGCTGGGATGACAGGCGCCCACCACGACCAGCTAATTTTTGTATTTTTAGTCGAGACGGGGTTTCACCATATCCGAGACAGGTCTCAGTTCATTTAGAAAGTTTATTTTGCCGGGTGGAGGAGCCAAGATGGCCGAATAGGAACAGCTCCGGTCTACAGCTCCCAGCGTGAGCGACGCAGAAGACGGGTGATTTCTGCATTTCCATCTGAGGTACCGGGTTCATCTCACTAGGGAGTGCCAGACAGTGGGCGCAGGCCAGTGGGTGCGCATACCGTGCGCGAGCCGAAGCAGGGCGAGGCATTGCCTCACCTGGGAAGCGCAACGGGTCAGGGAGTTCCCTTTCCGAGTCAAAGAAAGGGGTGACGGACGCACCTGGAAAACTCGGGTCACTCCCACCCGAATATTGCGCGTTTCAGACCGGCTTAAAAAACGGCGCACCACGAGACTATATCCCACACCTGGCTCGGAGGGTCCTACGCCCTCGGAATCTCGCTGATTGCTAGCACAGCAGTCTGAGATCAAACTGCAAGGCGGCAGCGAGGCTGGGGGAGGGGCGCCCGCCATTGCCCAGGCTTGCTTAGGTAAACAAAGCAGCCGGGAAGCTCGAACTGGGTAGCCCACCACAGCTCAAGGAGGCCTGCCTGCCTCTGTAGGCTCCACCTCTGGGGGCAGGGCACAGACAAACAAAAAGACAGCAGTAACCTCTGCAGACTTAAATGTCCCTGTCTGACAGCTTTGAAGAGAGCAGTGGTTCTCCCAGCACGCAGCTGGAGATCTGAGAACGGGCAGACTGCCTCCTCAAGTGGGTCCCTAACCCCTCACCCCCGAGCAGCCTAACTGGGAGGCACCCCCCAGCAGGGGCACACTGACACCTCACACGGCAGGGTATTCCAACAGACCTGCAGCTGAGGGTCCTGGCTGTTAGAAGGAAAACTAACAAACAGAAAGGACATCCACACCGAAAACCCATCTGTACATCACCATCATCAAAGACCAAAAGTAGATAAAACCACAAAGATGGGGAGAAAACAGAACAGAAAAACAGGAAACTCTAAAATGCAGAGCGCCTCTCCTCCTCCAAAGGAACGCAGTTCCTCACCAGCAACGGAACAAAGCTGGATGGAGAATGATTTTGACGAGCTGAGAGAAGAAGGCTTCAGACGATCAAATTACTCTGAGCTACGGGAGGACATTCAAACCAAAGGCAAAGAAGTTGAAAACTTTGAAAAAAATTTAGAAGAATGTATAACTAGAATAACCAATACAGAGAAGTGCTTAAAGGAGCTGATGGAGCTGAAAACCAAGGCTCGAGAGCTACGTGAAGAATGCAGAAGCCTCAGGAGCCGATGCGATCAACTGGAAGAAAGGGTATCAGCAATGGAAGATGAAATGAATGAAACGAAGCGAGAAGGGAAGTCTAGAGAAAAAAGAATAAAAAGAAATGAGCAAAGCCTCCAAGAAATATGGGACTATGTGAAAAGACCAAATCTACGTCTGATTGGTGTACCTGAAAGTGATGCGGAGAATGAAACCAAGTTGGAAAACACTCTGCAGGATATTATCCAGGAGAACTTCCCCAATCTAGCAAGGCAGGCCAACGTTCAGATTCAGGAAATACAGAGAACGCCACAAAGATACTCCTCGAGAAGACACATAATTGTCAGATTCACCAAAGTTGAAATGAAGGAAAAAATGTTAAGGGCAGCCAGACAGAAAGGTCGGGTTACCCTCAAAGGGAAGCCCATCAGACTAACAGCGGATCTCTCGGCAGAAACCCTACAAGCCAGAAGAGAGTGGGGGCCAATATTCAACATTCTTAAAGAAAAGAATTTTCAACCCAGAATTTCATATCCAGCCAAACTAAGCTTCATAAGTGAAGGAGAAATAAAATACTTTACAGACAAGCAAATGCTGACCGATTTTGTCACCACCAGGCCTGCCCTAAAAGAGCTCCTGAAGGAAGCGCTAAATATGGAAAGGAACAACCGGTACCAGCCGCTGCAAAATCATGCCAAAATGTAAAGACCATCAAGACTAGGAAGAAACTGCATCAACTAACAAGCAAAATCACCAGCTAACATCATAATGACAGGATCAAATTCACACATAACAATATTAACTTTAAATGTAAATGGACTAAATTCTCCAATTAAAAGACACAGACTGGCAAGTTGGATAAAGAGTCAAGACCCATCAGTGTGCTGTATTCAGGAAACCCATCTCACGTGCAGAGACACACATAGGCTCAAAATAAAAGGATGGAGGAAGATCTACCAAGCAAATGGAAAACAAAAAAAGGCAGGGGTTGCAATCCTAGTCTCTGATAAAACAGACTTTAAACCAACAAAGATCAAAAGAGACAAAGAAGGCCATTACATAATGGTAAAGGGATCAATTCAACAAGAGGAGCTAACTATCCTAAATATTTATGCACCCAATACAGGAGCACCCAGATTCATAAAGCAAGTCCTGAGTGACCTACAAAGAGACTTAGACTCCCACACATTAATAATGGGAGACTTTAACACCCCACTGTCAACATTAGACAGATCAACGAGACAGAAAGTCAACAAGGATACCCAGGAATTGAACTCAGCTCTGCACCAAGCGGACCTAATAGACATCTACAGAACTCTCCACCCCAAATCAACAGAATATACATTTTTTTCAGCACCACACCACACCTATTCCAAAATTGACCACATAGTTGGAAGTAAAGCTCTCCTCAGCAAATGTAAAAGAACAGAAATTATAACAAACTATCTCTCAGACCACAGTGCAATCAAACTAGAACTCAGGATTAAGAATCTCACTCAAAGCCGCTCAACTACATGGAAACTGAACAACCTGCTCCTGAATGACTGCTGGGTACATAACGAAATGAAGGCAGAAATAAAGATGTTCTTTGAAACCAACGAGAACAAAGACACAACATACCAGAATCTCTGGGACGCATTCAAAGCAGTGTGCAGAGGGAAATTTATAGCACTAAATGCCCACAAGAGAAAGCAGGAAAGATCCAAAATTGACACCCTAACATCACAATTAAAAGAACTAGAAAAGCAAGAGCAAACACATTCAAAAGCTAGCAGAAGGCAAGAAATAACTAAAATCAGAGCAGAACTGAAGGAAATAGAGACACAAAAAACCCTTCAAAAAATTAATGAATCCAGGAGCTGGTTTTTTGAAAGGATCAACAAAATTGATAGACCGCTAGCAAGACTAATAAAGAAAAAAAGAGAGAAGAATCAAATAGACGCAATAAAAAATGATAAAGGGGATATCACCACCGATCCCACAGAAATACAAACTACCATCAGAGAATACTACAAACACCTCTACGCAAATAAACTAGAAAATCTAGAAGAAATGGATACATTCCTCGACACATACACTCTCCCAAGACTAAACCAGGAAGAAGTTGAATCTCTGAATAGACCAATAACAGGAGCTGAAATTGTGGCAATAATCAATAGTTTACCAACCAAAAAGAGTCCAGGACCAGATGGATTCACAGCCGAATTCTACCAGAGGTACAAGGAGGAACTGGTACCATTCCTTCTGAAACTATTCCAATCAATAGAAAAAGAGGGAATCCTCCCTAACTCATTTTATGAGGCCAGCATCATTCTGATACCAAAGCCTGGCAGAGACACAACCAAAAAAGAGAATTTTAGACCAATATCCTTGATGAACATTGATGCAAAAATCCTCAATAAAATACTGGCAAACCGAATCCAGCAGCACATCAAAAAGCTTATCCACCATGATCAAGTGGGCTTCATCCCTGGGATGCAAGGCTGGTTCAACATACGCAAATCAATAAATGTAATCCAGCATATAAACAGAGCCAAAGACAAAAACCACATGATTATCTCAATAGATGCAGAAAAAGCCTTTGACAAAATTCAACAACCCTTCATGCTAAAAACTCTCAATAAATTAGGTATTGATGGGACATATTTCAAAATAATAAGAGCTATCTATGACAAACCCACAGCCAATATCATACTGAATGGGCAAAAACTGGAAGCATTCCCTTTGAAAACTGGCACAAGACAGGGATGCCCTCTCTCACCGCTCCTATTCAACATAGTGTTGGAAGTTCTGGCCAGGGCAATCAGGCAGGAGAAGGAAATAAAGGGTATTCAATTAGGAAAAGAGGAAGTCAAATTGTCCCTGTTTGCAGACGACATGATTGTTTATCTAGAAAACCCCATCGTCTCAGCCCAAAATCTCCTTAAGCTGATAAGCAACTTCAGCAAAGTCTCAGGATACAAAATCAATGTACAAAAATCACAAGCATTCTTATACACCAACAACAGACAAACAGAGAGCCAAATCATGAGTGAACTCCCATTCACAATTGCTTCAAAGTGAATAAAATACCTAGGAATCCAACTTACAAGGGATGTGAAGGACCTCTTCAAGGAGAACTACAAACCACTGCTCAAGGAAATAAAAGAGGATACAAACAAATGGAAGAACATTCCTTGCTCATGGGTAGGAAGAATCAACATCGTGAAAATGGCCATACTGCCCAAGGTAATTTACAGATTCAATGCCATCCCCATGAAGCTACCAATGACTTTCTTCACAGAATTGGAAAAAACTACTTCAAAGTTCATATGGAACCAAAAGAGAGCCCGCATCGCCAAGTCAATCCTAAGCCAAAAGAACAAAGCTGGAGGCATCACACTACCTGACTTCAAACTATACTACAAGGCTACAGTAACCAAAACAGCATGGTACTGGTACCAAAACAGAAATATAGATCAATGGAACAGAACAGAGCCCTCAGAAATAACGCCACTTACCTACAACTATCTGATCTTTGACAAACCTGAGAAAAACAAGCAATGGGGAAAGGATTCCCTATTTAATAAATGGTGCTGGGAAAACTGGCTAGCCATATGTAGAAAGCTGAAACTGGATCCCTTCCTTACACCTTATACAAAAATCAATTCAAGATGGATTAAAGATTTAAACGTTAGACCTAAAACCATAAAAACCCTAGAAGAAAACCTAGGCATTACCATTCAGGACATAGGCGTGGGCAAGGACTTCATGTCCAAAACACCAAAAGCAATGGCAACAAAAGACAAAATTGACAAATGGGATCTAATTAAACTAAAGAGCTTCTGCACAGCAAAAGAAACTACCATCAGAGTGAATAGGCAACCTACAACATGGGAGAAAATTTTCGCAACTTACTCATCTGACAAAGGGCTAATATCCAGAATCTACAGTGAACTCAAACAAATTTACAAGAAAAAAACAAACAACCCCATCAAAAAGTGGGCGAAGGACATGAACAGGCACTTCTCAAAAGAAGACATTTATGCAGCCAAAAAACACATGAAAAAATGCTCATCATCACTGGCCATCAGAGAAATGCAAATCAAAACCACTATGAGATATCATCTCACCCCAGTTAGAATGGCAATCATTAAAAAGTCAGGAAACAACAGGTGCTGGAGAGGATGTGGAGAAATAGGAACACTTTTACACTGTTGGTGGGACTGTAAACTAGTTCAACCATTGTGGAAGTCAGTGTGGCGATTCCTCAGGGATCTAGAACTAGAAATACCATTTGACCCAGCCATCCCATTACTGGGTATATACCCAAATGACTATAAATCATGCTGCTATAAAGACACATGCACACGTATGTTTATTGCGGCATTATTCACAATAGCAAAGACTTGGAACCAACCCAAATGTCCAACAATGATAGACTGGATTAAGAAAATGTGGCACATATACACCATGGAATACTATGCAGCCATAAAAAATGATGAGTTCATATCCTTTGTAGGGACATGGATGAAATTGGAAACCATCATTCTCAGTAAACTATCGCAAGAACAAAAAACCAAACACCGCATATTCTCACTCATAGGTGGGAATTGAACAATGAGATCACATGGACACAGGAAGGGGAATATCATACTCTGGGGACTGGGGTGGGGAGGGGGGAGGGGGGAGGGATAGCATTGGGAGATATACCTAATGCTAGATGACGAGTTAGTGGGTGCAGCGCACCAGCATGGCACATGTATACATATGTAACTAACCTGCACAATGTGCACATGTACCCTAAAACTTAAAGTATAATAAAAAATTAAAAAAAAAAAAAAAAAAAGAAAATGTTAAAGATGAACATTAGCTAATCAAGTTCATATTTCTAAATTAAATGCATATTCTTTTAATTGGCAAAAAAAAAAAAAAAAAAAGAAAAGAAAGTTTATTTTGCCAAAGTTGAGGATGTAGACCCACAACACAGTGTCAGGAGGTCCTAGTGACATGGGGCCAAGGTGGTTGGGGCACAGCTGGGCTTCATCTATTTTAGGGAGATATGAGGCCTCCATCAATATATATATAACAGGTACATTAGTTCTGTCCAGAAAGATGGAGACAACTGAAAGCAGAGAGGGGGCCTCCAGGTCACAGGTAGGTGAGACACAAATGATTGCATTGTTTTGAGTGTCTCATAAGCCTTTCCAAAGGGGGTTATGAGATATACATCTATCTCAATGAGCAGAGAGGTGACTTTGAATAGAACTGGAGGTAGCTTTACACTCCTCGGTTTCCAGCTTCAATTTTCCCTTGAGTTTTGTGATTTTGGGGACCTCAAGATGTTTTTCTTCTGCATTTCCCGCCTTCTGTACTTAAAGGATTCTTTCACGTGCCTGGAATGTCTGCAGTTGCTTCTCTAGTCACTCAGTGTGTTTATTATCAACTTTACTCCTGGGTATTTGATATTTCCTTGCAATGATCACAGCCATTTTTATATCGATATGTATTTATATTTACATGCATATGTATTTATATTTTATAAGATAATTAAAATATAATTAAAGTAAAATATAAATAACTTTAAAATTAAATTGTATTTATTATTATATGTTTACATTATATGTATATATGTATTTATATTTATATGTATTTATATTACTTGTATTTATTATATTTTATAAGATAATTAAAATATAACTAAAATAAAATACAAATAAAATTAAAAGTAAACTGTATTATTATATGTATTTACATTATGTTATATGTATACATGTATTTATATTTCTATGTATTTATATTATATGTATTTATTGTTTTATAAGATAATTAAAATATAATTAAAATAAAATATAAATAAAATTAAAATTATATGTATTTACATTATATTATATGTATATATGTATATTTCTATGTATTTATATATGTATTTATTATATTATGTATTATCAGGTTAACATATAATTAAAATAAAATATAAATTAAAGTATAATTAAATGTATTTATATGTATTGTTATACATATTTATATTATTTGTATTTATATGTATTCATATATGGTTTATATTTCACATTTCCATTTTATGCTATTTTTTAAATTTTCATTATTTCTTTTCCTTTTTTCTTTTTTTTGGGGGGACAGTCTTGCTCTGTCACCCAGGCTGGAGTACAGTGACAAGATCTTGGCTCACTGCAACCTCCGCCTTCCTGATCCAAGCGATTCTCCTGCCTCAGCCTCCCAAGTAGCTGGGATGACAGGCGCCCACCACGACCAGCTAATTTTTGTATTTTTAGTAGAGACGGGGTTTCACCGTGTTGGCCAGGCTGGTCTCGAACTCCTGACCTCAGGTGATCCACCTACCTCAGCCTCCCAAAGTGCTGGGATTACAGGTGTGAGCCACCACCCCTGGCCCCTCTACTTTCTTCATTAACTTGCTCTCACTTTACTCTATGGTCTCGCCCTGAATTGTTTCTTGTGCAAGAACCAGGAACGCTGTCTTGGAGTCTGGATCAGGACTCCCTTTCCGGTAACAAAACTGCCTTTGAAAAACCCGTAATCTCTGAGCTTTGAGTAGGTACTCCGCCTCCCACATGGCATGGCTGGTCTTGTGTCTCTTAAATTCTTTGTCTACAGCAATGCTGTGAGTCTTTATTCAGCAGGCAGGAAGAACCACTTGGACAGTTATGGCACAGCTTAGAAGACATTCTTAGAGTCTGCTTGGAAAGTAGACTGGCCTCAGTGAAAATTCGCTCTGAAAGGGAAAGCCTGGCTCTAAGCTCTGAGCTCAGCAGGCTGGTGGTAAACATTGCAGCTGTAAATCCAGGGAGAGCTGTGTTACTGGTGGGAGGAGGGATTTTACAGCCCAGGGGAGGGAGGGAGATTTGAATTTGAAAGACTTTTGCACAAAGGCAGGACTCCATGCCCAGCTGCTGTCCGCGGGGTCCCCAGCCTCTCTGAGCTTCTCACAATGACTCTGGGCCCCTGAGGACAGCCACAGTGACTTCTGAATGTTCTAGTGAAACCTGCAAGGGTCAGTTGGATGCCAGGAATTGTTTCTTGGGTCCTGTTTTTCCTCCAATAGGGGGCCATGCAGCTTTAGCTCTGAGTGTATTTGTGATTGTGGTTGGTTCCGGCGTTCTATTTGGGGGAACTGTAATAGTGAAAAATCAGAGAAAGTGGCAGGGAACGGACATTTTGTAGAGTTATCAAATCTACACCTGAGAGAAGGAAATGCTTGTCTATTTCAGGATCTCTCAGCCCAGGCTCTGCTGACATTTGGGGATGGAGGATTCTCTGTGGTGGGGCCGTCCTGGGCACTGTACGGTGTTGAGCAGAGACCCTGGGCTTCACCCACCAGGAGCCAGGACAACCCCTCCCCATTTGTAACAACCAAAATTGTCACCAGATATTGCAAAATATCTCCTGGGGGTAAAATCTCTCTGGTTGCCATAGATAGGTAAGTACACAAGTAGATACACAGGGGGAGGGGGCAGGAGATGGGTGGACAGATCGATGATTGATAGATACATGATAAATAGAAAGATAGAGGAGATAAATAGATGGTAGATGATGGATAGATAGATAAATAGATATATACATACATACATACATGGATGGATAGATACATACATACATACATGAGTTGATGGATGGATGGATGGACAGACACATACATACATAGGTGGATACATACATACATGGATAGATGGATGGATGGATGGACACATAAATAGATAGATACATACATAGATGGACGGATACATACATACATACATGGATAGATGGATAGATGGCTGGATGGATACATACATACATACATAGATGGATAGATGAATGGATACATACATACATAGATGGATGATAGATACATACATACATACATACATAGATGAATAAATGGATGGATGGATAGATGGATGGATACATACATACATGAAGAGATGGATAGATGGATAGACAGACACATACATACATACATACATACCTACATACATACATACATAGACGGATGGAGAGATAGATAAATGCATAAATACATACATAGATGGATGGATGGATGGATGGATGGATGGATGGATGGATGGATGGATAGTGGTGCAATTTCAGCTCATCGCAACCTCTGCCTCCTGAGTTCAAACGATTCTCCTGCCTCAGCCTCCCAAATAGCTGGGATTACAGGCACCCACCACCACACCTGGCTAATTTTTGTAATTTTAGTAGAGACGGGGTTTTGTGTCATGTTGGCCAGGCTGGTCTTGAACTCATGACCTGAAGTGATCCACCCGCCTCAGCCTCCCAAAGTGCTGGGATGACAGGCATGAGCCATAATGCCCAGCTTGCCCATGATCTTTTTTTTAATCGTATATATAAATGAATATTGTACCTAGGGTGGACGCGTTCCTCCTCTTACTTTTGGTAACCCCCTATTCTGTCTATGTAGTAGGATTAGTAAAAGAGGAAGGAAGTCTTTGCAGTTGAGATAAGAGGAAGGCATCTGTCTCCTGCTCATCCCTGGGCAATGGAATGTCTCGGTGTAAAGCCCGATTGTATATTCCAGCTACTGAGATAGGGGAAAACCGCCTTAGGGCTGGAGGTGGGACGTGCTAGCAGCAACACTGTCCTTTAAGGCATTGAGATGTTTATGTATATGCACATCAAAGCATAGCACTTTTTCTTTACCTTGTTTATGATGCAGAGACATTTGTTCACATGTTTTCCTGCTGACCTTCTCTCCACTATTACCCTATTGTCCTGCCACATCCCCCTCTCTGGGAAACGACCGATAATGATCAATAAATACTAAGGGAACTTGGTCCTCTGTATGCTGAATGCCGGTCCCCTGGGCCCATTTTTCTTTATACTTTGTCTCTGTCTCTTTCTTTTCCAAGTCTCTCGTTCCACAGCAACCCATCCCTTCAGTACTTTCAGCACTTTGCTTTCTTAATAATCTTTTTTTTTTTTTGAGATGGAGTCTCACTCTGTTGCCCAGGCTGGAGTGCAGTGGCGCTATCTCTGCTCACTGCAAGCTCCACCTCCTGGGTTCACACCATTCTCCTGCCTCAGCCTCCTGAGTAGCTGGGATTACAGGCAACCACCCACGCCTGGCTAATTTTTGTATTTTTAGTAGATACGGGGTTTCACCATGTTGGCCCGGCTGGTCTCGAACTCCCAACCTCAGGTGATCCACTGGCCTCAGCGTCCCAAAGTGCTGGGATTACACGCGTGAGCCACCATGCCCAGCCTTTGTGTAATTTCTTGTATCTAGTGGAATCTAAAAGCCCATCTGATGGGAGGGTGGTGACTGTTGAAAGGATCCCAGATTCTGCATTTCTTCTGGGCTTGCATCATTTATCCAGCCCAGTAGCTATTTTTTTTTCTTTCTTTCTTTCTTTCTTTCTTTCTTTCTTTCTTTCTTTCTTTTTTTTTTTTTTTTTTTTTTGACAGAGTTTTAGTCTTGCTGCCCAGGCTGCAGTGCAGTGGCGTGATCTCGGCTCACTGCAACCTCTGCCTCCCAGGTTCAAGCGAGTCTCCTGTCTCAGCCTCCTGAGTAGCTGAGACTACAGGCACCTGCCACCACACCCAGCTAATTTTTCTATTTTTAGTAGAGATGGAGTTTCACCATGTTGGTCAGGCTGGTCTCAAACTCCTCACCCTGTGATCCACCCGCCTCGGCCTCCCAAAGTGCTGGGATGACAGGTGTGAGCCACCGCACCTGGCCAGGGTTTGGCAGTTTTAAGGATAATTTGGTGGGTGGGGGCTCAGGAAGTAGAGAGTGCTGGTTGGTCAGGTTGAGGATGAAATCATGGGAGGCTGAAGTGAGTTCATGCTGCCTTCTGTTCCTGTGTGGGATGGCTGATATCTGGTTGAGTCAGATTACCGGTCTGTGTGGTGTCATCTGCTGCATTGGAATCCAGGGTCTGCAAAATATCTTAAACACTGATCTTAGGTTGTGCAACAATGATGTTATCCCCAGGAGCTATTTGGGGGAGGTTCAGACTCCTGGAGCCAGAGGCAGCATGATCCCTCAACCATAATTCCTAATCTTGTAGCTAATTTATTAGTCCTGCCAAGGCAGGCTGGTCCCCAAGCAAGAAGTTTCCCTGCGTCCCTGCCCTCCCAGAAAAGGGCTATTGTCAGTTTTGTTTCAGAGTTTAAACTATAAACTAAATTCTTTCTGAGGCTACTACGCCCAGGAATGAATAAAGACAGTTTCGAGGTTAGAAAGAAGATGGGGGGGTGGGTGGTTAGGTCTGATCTCTTTCACTGTCATAATTTCTTCAGATATAATTTTTGCTAAGGTGGTTTCAGGAGGATGGGGAGGAATGAGGGCGTCATGAGAGCCAATTCCTCCTTCCCAGCCCCAGGGGTGAGAATGTGGACACAGCCCCTCCTCCTCCTCCATCCCAGCCCTGGGGGGAGGCTGTGGACACCACCCCTCTTCTCCTCCATCCCAGCCCTAGGGCTGAGAATGTGGACATGGCCCCTCCTCCTCCTCCATCCCAGCCCCAGGGGGAAAGTGTGGACATGGCCCCTCCTCCTCCTCCATCATCCCAGCACCAGTGGGGTGAATGTGGACACGGCCCCTCCTCCTCCATCATCCCAGCTCCGGGGGGAGAGTGTGGACACTGCCCCTCCTCTTCCATCATCATCCCAGCCCCAGTGGGGAGAGTGTGGAAACGGCCTCTCCTCCTCCTCCTCCATCATCTCAGCCCCAGAGGGGAGAGTGTGGGCACCGCCCCTCCTCCTCCTCCATCATCCCAGCATCAGGAGGTGAGGGTGTGGACAGGGCCCCTCCTCCTCCTCTATCATCTCAGCCCCAGAGGGGAGAGTGTGGACACCACCCCTCCTCCTCCTCCATCATCTCAGCCCCAGGAGGATAGTGTGGACACGGCCCCTCTTTCTCAATCCCAGCCCCAGTGGGGAGAGTGTGGACACAGCCCTTCCTCCATCTCAATCCCAGGGAGTTCAGGTGTAGACATGACTCTTCCTCCATCCCAGCCCCGCCGGGTAGATATAGCCCCTCTTGCATCCCAAAACCAGTGGCCGAGCAGTTTGGTGACGTCCCCATTGTACCTGATCCATTTTGTTGCACTGGGTCCGCAGCATGAAATCTCTATGTCTTTATGGAACCCAGGATTAACCCCCCAAAAGCTGTTTAATCTTCAGCTGTCCCATATCTGGGGATGCATCTCCTGGTATGAAATCTCTGTTGTCAAAGTAGCCTTTTTCTTTCCAGAATCCTTATTGCACTGTTTCTTTGTTGTGACCTCTGTGTTTCTTGGTGGAGCTGGAATCCTCCGGGCTCCCCTCCCAGGGAGCCTGGCTTGGCCTCCCTCCTCCTCCCCCTTGCAGCCCGTGCCAAAGACCCTTCGGTTTGCGGCAGCCCCTTGTTTTTTATTATTTTAATTGGTGCTTGAGCCCTGCAAGTTTACGACCCCCGTGTTTACACTAACTGTACTTTAATAAGTCGCCTAAGAGGTAACAGGAGCGTAGGGCTCTATAAATGTTTTAATTCACACAAACCCACCCAGCTATTTCCGTCCACACCCAGTGTGGTTGGGACGTGAAAATCAACAGGACCAAGGTGCTGGATCAGGCCCCCAGCTCCCCCGGCCGCCTCTTCCCACTTCTTTAAACGTTTCCAGCAGCCTCTCACTTTATGTTTGCGCTTGTCTAAACGGCGCTCTGAGGCCGTTCACACCCCCCCGGAGCCCCATAAGCCAGCGCTTAGGACAATCTCCTTTTACCAGCAGCCCTAGGAGACGGGCAAACCCCACATATACAAACCCCACTGTCTCCAGAGCTCTCTTAGGTAAAGAAAAACGCATTTGGGAGGCTCAGGAAGACAGCTACACGCCCAGGAATCTGTGCCTGAAGCATTTCTTCTTGCAATGTGTTTGCGTTTTCTCTGTCCGTCCTCATATTTCTTATCCTAAGACAGATTTCTTATCCTAAGAAATTACCCATCCTAAGAAATCGGGCTTGGCTGTGGGATGTTGGAATTTTACAGGACAAGGGTATGGTGCCAACTGAGGGGACATTGAATGTATTTATTATTTATGTATTTATTTTGAGATGCAGTTTCGCTCTTGTTGCCCAGACAACAAGAAGTCGGGCTTGGCTGTGAGATGTTGGAGTTTTACAGGACAAGGGTATGGTGACAACTGAGGGGACCTTGAATGTATCTATGTATCTATCTATGTATCTATCATCTATGTATTTATTTTGAGACAGAGTTTTGCTCTTGTTGCCCAGGCTGGAGTGCAATGGCACGATCTCAGCGCACCACAACCTCCACCTCCCGAGTTCCAGTGATTCTCCTGCCTCAGCCTCCCAAGTAGCTGAGATTACAAGCCCATGCCACCACACCTGGCTAATTTTTGTATTTTCAGTGGAGATAGGGTTTCACCATGTTGGCCAGGCTGGTCTCGAACTCCTGACCTCAGGCCATCCACCCGACTTGGCCTCCTATAGTGCTGGGATTACAGGCGTGAGCCACCGCGCCCAGCCTCGTTGAATACACTTATAGGATGCCAGGGATTTGGGGGCCTAGGCATGGCACATTGTTGTGCAAAATGCCAAGAACCCAGCTTGGGAGATGATGGTGCCTTGGCATGAAGGGTAAGGAGACGTGTGCAGCTGGGGACTTCCTAAATGTTGGCTTGCACTTTAACAGCGGCATTAAACATGGGCTTGGAGAGAACGTTGAAAATTGACTCTTTTAGAGATTTCAAAATGTGAGATG
Organism: Pan paniscus; assembly: GCF_029289425.2. Taxonomy (NCBI): domain Eukaryota; kingdom Metazoa; phylum Chordata; class Mammalia; order Primates; family Hominidae; genus Pan; species Pan paniscus. The sequence goes on along the minus strand of NC_073267.2, from coordinate 35,446,514 downwards.
TATATAAGCCTATGTCAAAACGTCACACTGCATCCCATAATATATACATTATAGATCCTAATTTCAATTCATTATATATATATATATAATAGGCTATATATGTGTGTGTGTATACATAATAGGGTATAATAATATATATTTATTTTATTATACATTTAATACATATAAATACATATAATAAATATGTACATGTAAATGCATATTTATATATTATATATTATATGATATATGATACATTACATGCTGTATTATTTTATTAATTATGATATATAACATGTATAATTATATAATATATAATTGTAATATATTGTAATATATTATATTTTATATATAATAATATATTATGTTTTATAATGTTATATAATATATTATAATAAAACATAATATATAATAATATATTATATTTTATGATGTCATATAATGTTACAATACAACATAATGTATAATATTATATTGTTATATTTTACAATGTTATATAATATATTATAATAAAACAATATGTAATAGTATAATATATAACATGTATAATTACTATATAATATAGTACATAGTATATAGTATGTGTATAATTATAGAATATATAATTAATATAATATATAATATGTTATATATTATATATAATATATACGATTTTTATGTAATACAGTTAAATATATTACATATCTTTAAATATGTATATTTATACATATAACATACATAAATATACAATGGGTACAATGATATATATTTATTTTATTTTAATATAATAAATCAATACATATAAACATGTATTCATATGTAAATATATTTAAAATATATGTATTGATTATATGATACATATATTATGTGGTACAATAGTATATATATTTCATTTTACATATAGATATATAGATATATGTATTATATTATATATAATTTAAATTTATACATTTTATATATTCCATATGTCATATTATGGGGTACAATGATTGCATATTAAATACATGCAATTATTATTGGTCAGTGAAAAGTAAAATATGAAAAAAGAAAGGGAAAGAGACAGATGAAACCTGTGGTCAGCTCTCGTGGGAGTGCAGAAAGCAGGTCCAGATCTCAGAAGTGTCTCTTCTTTTCTGTGGCTTCACGATGCGGCACCGCTATGAGGAAGATATGAGGAATATCTCTTGGCTCAGAGGATAAAGACAGGCAGCTGTTGGCATGAAGACAGCAAAGGCCTTTGGGTCACATCTGCAGAAGAATACATGTGTTTCACATGAATGCATTGTTCTTCTTGGCCAAAATCTATCCACAGAAGATATGGTATGAGTTCTACTCTCTGCTTCTACGAGTTTGACTATTTTAGGTTCCTCATATAAGGGAGATCATGAAGTATTTGTGTTTCTGTGCCTGGCTTATCTCACGAAATATAATGTCCTCCAGGTTCACCTGTGTTCTTGCAAATGGCAAGATTTTCTTCTTTTTCAAGGCTGAGTAATATTCCCATGCATGTACATTATTGATGTCCCAATTTCTTTATCCATGCCTCCATTCATGGTCACTTGGTTTGGTCGCATGTCTTGGCTATTGTGGATAATTCTCCCAATATCTTGATCCATTCATCCATTCATCGTCTCTCAGTTTCCATTCATCCATTCATGGTCTCTCGGTTTGGTCCATGTCTTGGCTATCGTGGATTATTCTCCCAATTTGTTTATCCATTCATCCATTCATGGTCACTTGGTTTGGTCCATGTCTTGGCTATTGTGGATAATTCTCCCAATTTCTTTATGCATTCATCCATTCATGGTCACTTGGTTTGGTTGCATATCTTGGCCCTTGTGGGTAATTCTCCCAGTTTCTTTATCCATTCATCCATTCATGGTCACTTGGTTTGGTCCATGTCTTGGCTATTGTGGGTAATTCTCCCAGTTTCTTTATCCATTCATCCATTTACGGTCGCTTGGTTTGTCCGTGTCTTGCTTATTGTGGATAATTCTCTCAATTTCTTTATGCATTCATCCTTTCATGGTCACTTGCTTTGGTCCATATCTTGGCTATTGTGGATAATTCTCCCAGTTTCTTTATCCATTCATCCATTCATGGTCATTTGGTTTGGTTGCATGTCTTGGCTATTGTGGATAATTCTCCCAATTTGTTTATCCATTCATCCATTCATGGTCACTTAGTTTGGTCCATTTCTTGGCTATTGTGGATAATTCCCCCAGTTTCTTTACCCATTCATCCATTCATGGTCACTTGGTTTGGTTGTGTGTCTTGGCTATTGTGGATAATACTTGGTTTGGTCCGTGTCTCGGCTATTGTGGATAATTCTCTCAATTCCTTTATCCATTCATCCATTCATGGTCGCTCGGTTTAGTCCATGTCTTGGCTATTGTGGATAATTCTCCCAATATCTTTATCCATCCATCCATTCATGGTCACTTGGTTTGGTCCATGTCTTGGCTATTGTGGATAATTCTCCCAATTTCTTTATCCATTCATCGATTCGTGGTCGCTCGGTTTGGTCCATGTCTTGGCTATTGTGGATAATTCATCAATGAGTATGGGAATCCATGTATTTCTTCAAGATTCTCATGTCAGTTCTTTTGGGGCAAAAATAAAGCTGTTTGATATGGTTTGGCTGTGTCCCCCGACCCCAAAACCTCATCATGAATTGTGGTTTCCATCCTCCTTATGTGTCATGAGAGGGACCCAGTGGGAGGTAATTTAATCTTGGGGACAGTTACCCTCATGCTGTTCTTGTGATACTGAATGAGTTCTCACAAGATCTGATTAATTTTTTTTTTCTATTTAGACGGAGTCTCACTCTCTCGCCAGGCTGGATCGCAGTGGCGTTATCTTGGCTCACTGCAACCTCCACCTCCCGGGTTCAACTGATTCTCCTGCCTCAGCCTCCTGAGTAGCTGGGACTACAGGTGTGCATCACCACGCCCGGCTAATTTTTGTATTTTTAGTAGAGATCGGGTTTCACCATGTTGCCCAGGATGGTCTCGATCTCTTGAGCTTGTGACGCTCCCGCCTCAGCCTCCTAAAGTGCTGGGACTACAGGTGTGCACCACCACGGCTGGCTAGTTTTTGTATTTTTAGTAGAGACGGGGTTTCACCATGTTGCCCTGCATGGTGTCAATCTCTTGACCTTGTGATGCACCTGCCTCGGCCTCCTGAAGTGCTGGGATTACAGCTGTGAGCCACCTCACCCAGTCCAGACACAGTGTACTCATTTCCACTTGATTACAGTAGGATGAAGATACATGGAGGGGTTGGGACAAATGATGACTTCCTTCTCTCTCTGCCTCCTCTTAAACCTGCACACACCTGCTCTTCAGGATTATCATTTATTTGCTTGGTCTCAACCCGCTGGGATGATGCCCCAGAAGAATTGAGCAGAGAAATGGACACCGTTTCAGGACCAGCATTTCTGTAGCCTTCTCAGTTCCGGCAAGAATATGGTAACAAAACTTTTTTTTCTTTGAGACGGAGTTTTGCTCTTGTTGCCCAGGCTGAAGTCCTTGTAAGAAGAGGAGATGAGGACACAGACACACACACAGAGGGAGGACCACATGAGGACTCAGGGAGAAGATAGTGTCTACAAGCCCAGGAGAGGGTCCTCAGAAGGAACCAGCCCTGCCCACACCCTGATCTCAGACTTCCAGCCTCCCGAGTAGCTGGGACTACAGGTGTACACCAGCACGCCCGGCTAATTTTTGTATTTTTAGTAGAGATGGGGTTTCACCATGTTGCCCAGGATGGTCTCGATCTCTTGACCTCGTGATGCACCCACCTCGGCCTCCTAAAGTGCTGGGATTACAGCCGTGAGCCACCGTGCCTGGCCCAGACACAGTGTAGTCATTTCCACTTGATGTAGGATGAAGACACATGGAGGGATTGGGACAAATGATGGCTCCCTTCTCTTTCTGCCTCCTCTTAAACCTGCACACACCTGCTTTCCAGGATTATCATTTATTTGCTTGGTCTCAACCCACTGGGATGTGGGAGAATCAATGTCTGTTGTTTCTAAGCCACCCAGTCTAATGGTGATCTGTAATGGCAGCCTAAGATGGACTAAGACATCCCATAAGAAGAGGAGTTGAGGACACAGACACAAACAGAGGGATGACCATGTGAGGACACAGGGAGACTATGGTGTCGGCAAGCCCAGGAGAGAGGCCGCAGGAGGAACCAACCCAGCCCACACATTAATCTCAGACTTCCAGCCTCCAAGACTGTGGGAGAATCAATGTCTGTTGTTTATAAGTCACCCAGTCTATGGTATTCTGATAGCAACCTGAAATGGACTAAGACATCTCATAAGAAGAGGGGATGGGCTGGGCACAGTGGTTCATACCTGTAATCTCAGCACTTTGGGAGGCTGAGGCAGGTGGATCACAGGGTCAGGAGTTCAAGACCAGCCTTGCCAACAGAGTGAAACCCTGTCTCTACTAAAAATACAAACAAACAAAAAAATTAGCTGGGTTTGGTGGCACGGTCTCAGCTCACCGCAACCTCTGCCTCCTGAGTTCAAGTGATTATCCTGCCTCAGCCTCCCGAGTAGCTGAGATTACAGGCACCCACCACCAAACCCAGCTAATTTTTGTATTTTTAGTAGAGATGGGGTCAGGCTGTTCTCATGTTGGTCAGGCTGGTCTTGAACTCCTGACCTCAGGTGATCCACCCGCCTCGACCTCCCAAAGTGCTGGGATTATAGGCATGAGCCACTGTGCCCGGCCTGTCAACAAAATATTTTAAGGCTGACCACAGTGGCTCAAGCCTGTAATTCCAGCTCTTCAGGAGGCCAAGACCTGCAGATGGCTTGAGCTCAAGAGTTAGAGACCAGCCCGGGCAACATGGTGAAACCCTGTCTCTACAAAAAACCTAAAAACTACTCAGATGTGGTTGCGTATGCGTATAGTTTCAGCTACTTGGGAGGCTGAGGTGGGAGGATGACCTGAGCCTAGGAAGTTGAGGCTTCAGTGAGTCATGATTGCTCCACTGCACTCCAACCTAGACAACAGAGCATGACTCCATTTAAAAAAAAAGTTTTGGCTGGCCACGGTGGCTCACGTTTGTCATCCCAGCACTTTGGGAGGTGGAGGCAGGCGGATCACCTAAGGTCAGGAGTTCGAGACCAGCCTGGCCAACATGGTGAAACCCCGTTTCTACTAAAAATACAAAAATTAGCTGGACATGGTGGTGGGCACTTGTAATCCCAGCTCCTCGGGAGGCTGAGGCAGGAGAATCGCTCGAACCCAGGAGGCGGAGGTTGCAGTGAGCCGAGATCTCACCATTGCACTCCAGCCTGGGTGACAAAGCAAGACTCTGTTTAAAAAAAAAAAAAAAAGAAAAAGTTTTCACATATCTTTTGTAATCAGGCAGCTACCTAGCTAGGTCGCCTCTTACTCCCTGATGTTTGAATTTTATGATGACCTGCAGGGACAACGGACAGAAGTTGGAAAAACCCCAACTTGAAATAATTCATTTGTTTTTATGTCTTTTTTTTTTTTTAATGCTGGACCGTATGCATTACCATTTGTGTTCTGATTAGCAACCACCCCGCTAATGGAGTTAGCATCCGTGGTTCATAAGCAAACCCTCCCTTTTTACTGCAGCACTTTGGGAGATGGAGGCAGGCGGATCACCTAAGGTCAGGAGTTCGCGACCAGCCTGGCCAACCTGGTGAAACCCGTTTCTACTAAAAATACAAAAATTAGCTGGACATGGTGATGGGCACTTGTAATCCCAGCTCCTCGGGAGGCTGAGGCAGGAGAATCGCTCGAACCCGGGAGGCAGAAGTTGCAGTGAGCCGAGATCTCACCATTGCACTCCAGCCTGGGCGACAAAGCCAGACTCTGTTTTTGTTTTGTTTTGTTTTGTTTTTAAAGAAAGCTTTCACATATATTTTATAATCAGGCAGCTACCTAGCTAGGTCACCTCTTACTCCCTGATGTTTAAATTTTCTGATGACCTGCAGGAACAACGGACAGAAGTTGGAAAAACCCCAACTTCAAATAATTCATGTGTTTTTCTGTCTTTTTTTCTTTTTTTTTTTTTAATGCTGGACCGAACGTATTACCATTTGTGTTCTGATTAGCAAACGCCCCGCTAATGGAGTTAGCATCTGTGTTTCATAAGCAAACCCTCCCTTCTTACTGCAGAGCTAAACACATAGGAAATTAACAAAATCTGTGACCCCACAACTAGCAATTCATAAATTCATTAGATTAAAAAAAAACAGGCAAGCAACACAGCCATCCAGCCATCCTGTTAATAGGTTTTTCTTCTAATGTCTAATTTACATTTCTGCCTGCCCTGGTTAAGATATTACTTCATTACTTTTTTTTATTTTTTTCCTAAATTAGAGAAATTTTAATGACTTCTCATTCATTCTTTCCATATGTAAGTAGTTATGTTTCTTACAAATGGAAATGAGACCTCGAAATTACCACAAATGGGGCCAAGCTGCACAGTCCATGTGTTCCTATTTGAAGACGGCCAAGCTGCCTCCTCAAATTACTGTTAACCCTCCTGTCCATTGAATAGATGGCCCTAATAGGTGGGCTTTGAAAGTGGCTCTTGTTAAATTTATTTGGGACCGCTGAGAACACGCCAGTCCAGCTTCAGCAAATGAGCTCTGATAATATTAACCACCTGGTAAGCCCTGGCCCTCAGGGAACCCTGCATGGCTGCATCTGACCTCTGGCCCCTTGACCTTCTGATCCCAGGGCTCAATTCAGACAAGAAGGCGATTCTGAGAAAAAACACCTGTTGGCGTCGCTGACCCCAGAGTCAGGGTTTGGAGGGAAGGGCCTCCAGGTCTTCAGCACAGGTGTTTCCTCCAGCAGGTCCAGGGAGTTTGGGAAGCCACTGGGATGAGGAGGGAGCCGGGCAGCACCGTGTCAGGCAGAGGACGGCACCTTCCACGTCCCAGAACTCTGGGGCACTCCATGGTGGGACAAGATGTGGAAAGGAGGGATTATTCCAGGCTCTACAGAATATCTCATGGACACAGCTTCATGGCTGTGCTTCTGCTAGGCAAAAAAGTGAGAGAAAACACAAGAATAAAACATAACAACCTGCAGGTGGACACAAGGTTAAGACCAACCTTCCTTCCAAAAATGCCTTAGATTAAGACCAACCTTCCTTCCAAAAATGCCGTAGATTAAGAGCAACCTTCCTTCCAAAAATGCGTTAGATTAAGACCAACTTTCCTTCCAAAAATGCCTTAGATTAAGACAAACCTTCCTTCCAAAAATGCCTTAGATTAAAACCAACCTTCCTTCCAAAGATGCCTTAGATTAAGATCAACCTTCCTTCCAGAAATGCGTTAGATTCAGACCAACCTTCCTTCCAAAAATGCCTTAGATTAAGACCGAGCTTCCTTCCAAACATGGCTTAGATTAAGAGCCAGCTTGCTTCCAAAAATACCTTAGATTAAGACCAACCTTCCTTCCAGAAATGCCTTAGATTAAGACCGACTTTCCTTCCAAACATGGCTTAGATTAAGAGCAAACTTCCTTCCAAAAATGACTTAGATTAAGACCAACCTTCCTTCCAAAGATGCCTTAGATTAAGACCAACTTTCCTTCCAGAAATGCCTTAGATTAAGACCAACCTTCCTTCCAAAAATGCCTTAGATTAAGACCAACCTTCCTTCCCAAGATGCCTTAGATTAAGACCAACTTTCCTTCCAGAAATGCCTTAGTTTAAGACCAACCTTCCTTCCAAAAATGCCTTAGATTAAGACCAACCTTCCTTCCAAAAATGCCTTAGATTAAGACCAACCTTCCTTCCAAAAATGCCTTAGGTTAAGACCAACCTTCCTTCCAAAAATACCTTAGATTCAAACCAACTTTCCTTCCAAAAATGCCTTCGATTAAGACCAACCTTCCTTCCAAAGATGCCTTAGATTAAGACCAACCTTCCTTCCAAAAATGCCTGAGCAACGACCCTCAGCTACTCAAGGACAGTGAACGATGAAAAGGTGTATGCCAGATTGCAGGGAGAAACCCCAGAAAGTCGATGATGTGCATATTAATTGCAGAGTGCAGGTAGGTTCCCGAAACAGGGGACACTGGAAATCTATATCTATTGTAGAGTGTAGGTGGGTGCCAAGATGGTGGTCACTGGGTTTCTCTATTGTACAGTGTAGGTGGATCCCCTGATGGAGGACGCTGAGTGTGTCTATTGTAGATTGTGGATCTACAATAGAGTGTGGGTGGATCCCCAGATGGGTGTGTCTATTGGAGAGTGTAGGTGGATCCCCAGATGGGTGTGTCTATTGGAGAGTGTAGGTGGATATTCAGATGGGTGTGTCTATTGGAGAGTGTAGGTGGATCCCCAGATGGGTGTGTCTATTGGAGAGTGTAGGTGGATATCCAGATGGGTGTGTCTATTGGAGAGTGTAGGTGGATACCCAGATGAGTGTGTCTATTGTAGAGTGTAGGTGGATCCCCCAGATGGAGGACGCTGAGTGTTTCTATTGTAGAGTGTAGGTGGATCCCCAGATGGGTGTGTCTATTGTAGAGTGTAGGTGGATCCCCAGATGGAAGATGGTGAGTGTGTCTATTGTAGAGTGTAGGTGTATCCCCCAGATGGAGAATGGTGAGTGTGTCTATTGTAGAGTGTAGGTGGATCCCCAGATGGAGGACGCTGAGTGTTTCTATTGTAGAGTGTAGGTGGATCACCAGATGGGTGTGTCTATTGTAGAGTGTAGGTGGATCCCCAGATGGAGGATGGTGAGTCTGTCTATTGTAGAGTGTAGGTGTATCCCCCAGATGGAGAATGGTGAGTGTGTCTATTGTAGAGTGTAGGTGGATCCCCAGATGGGTGTGTCTATTGGAGAGTGTAGGTGGATATCCAGATGGGTGTGTCTATTGTAGAGTGTAGGTGGATCACCAGATGGGTGTGTCTATTGTAGAGTGTAGGTGGATCCCCAGATGGAGGATGGTGAGTGTGTCTATTGTAGAGTGTAGGTGTATCCCCCAGATGGAGAATGGTGAGTGTGTCTCTTGTAGAGTGTAGGTGGATCCCCCAGATGGAGGATGCTGAGTGTTTCTATTGTAGAGTGTAGGTGGATCCCCAGATGGAGGACGCTGAGTATTTCCATTGCAGAGTGTAGGTGGATCCCCAGATGGAGGACGCTGAGTGTTTCTATTGTAGAGTGTAGGTGGATCACCAGATGGGTGTGTCTACTGTAGAGTGTAGGTGGATCCCCAGATGGAGTATGGTGAGTGTGTCTATTGTAGAGTGTAGGTGTATCCCCCAGATGGAGGACACTAGGTGTGTCTATTGTAGAGTGTGGGTGGATCCCCAGATGGAGGATATTGAGTGTGTCTATTGCAGAGTGTAGGTGGATCCCAGATGGAGCACATTTGAGTTTGTTTATTGTAGAATGTAGGTGGATCCCTAGATGGAGGACATTGAGGGTATCTAGTGTAGAGTGTAGGTGGATCCGCAGATGGAGGACATTGAGTGTGTCTATTGTAAAATGTAGGTGGATCCGCAGATGGAGGACATTGACTGTATCTAGTGTAGAGTGTAGGTGGATCCCCAGATGGAGGACAGTGGGTGTATCTATTGTAAAGCATAGGTGTATCCCCAGATGGAGGACATTGAGTGTGTCTATTGCAGAGTGTAGGTGGATCCCCAGATGGAGCACATTGAGTTGGTTTATTGTAGAGTGTAGATGCATCCGCCAGATAGAGCACATTGAGTTGGTTTATTGTAGAGAGTAGGTGGATCCCCAGATGGAGGACATTGAGTGTATATATTGTAGAGTGTAGGTGGATCCCCACATGGAGGACATTGAGTGTATCTATTGTGGAGTGTAGGAGGATCCCCAGATGGAGGACATTGAGTGTGCCTAGTGTAGAGTGTAGATGGATCCCCCCGATGGAGGACATTGAATGTATCTATTGCAGAGTGTAAGTGCATCCCCAGCTGGAGGACATTCAGTGTATCTACTGTAGAGTGTTGGTGTATCCCCCAGATGGAAGACACTGGGTGTGTCTAGTGTAGAGTGTAGGTGGATCCCCAGATGCAGGAGACTCGTTATTTCTATTTTACAGTGTAGGTTAGATGTCTCTTGTTGTGCTCACTGGATATTTCTTTGTAGAGTGTAGCTTGCTTCTCCAGGCAGTGAACATGGGCATTTTCTCAGGTAAAGGTTATGTTACAATGTCAGTGTGTATTGGGCTGTGGGACACTGGCTGATTCCATGACAGCCATCTGTTTGGCCTTGATTGTGCTTCGGTGGCTGAATTTTGCCTTTTCTGAAGGTGTCTTCCATATCTGTCACAGGTGTCTCTTCTGAGCCTCGTTTGTGCTAGTTTGGCATCACCTGGAACAGCCCCTCTGTTTCCAGAGCAGCCTCCTAGGCTTTCCAGTGTGGCCATTGCAGCTGACATGGAGCTCCAAATCCCATTCCTCATTTTTGTTCACAGACTGCATTGTGAAAGACACAGGTTTAATCTCTCTTTTATTTATGGAGGGTCTATGGTGAAACAGGGTCAGAGGGTGGGAACCTAACCTGCTTAAATCCTTCCTGTAATTCCTTCCTTCCTTCCTTCCTTCCTTCCTTCCTTCCTTCCCTCCCTCCCTCCATCCCACCCTTCCTTCCTTCCCTCCCTCATTCTTTCCTTCCCTTCCTTCTCTCCTTCCTTCCTTCCTTCCCTCCCTCTCTCATTCTTTCTTTCCCTCCCACCCTTCCTTCCTTCCCTCCCTCCTTCCCACCTTCTCTTCCTCCCTCTTTCCCTTCCTTCCTTCCCTTCCTTCCTTCCTTTCCTTCCATCCTTCCCCCCTTCCTTCCTCCCTCCCTCCCTCCCTTCCTTCCTTCCTTCCTTCCTTCCTTCCTTCCCCTACTTTTTTTTCTTTGACGGAGTCTCACTCTGTGGCCCAGGCTGGAATGCAGTGGCACAACCTTGGCTCACTGCAACTTCTGCCTCCCAGGTTCCAGCAATTCTTCTGCCTCAGCCTCCCGAGTAGCTGGGACTACAGGCGCCCGCCACCACGCCTGGCTAATTTTTGTATTTTCAGTACAGATGGTGTTTGGCCATGTTGGCCAGGCTGGTCTTGAACTCCTGACCTCAAGTGATCCGCCTGCCTCGGCCTCCCAAAGCGCTGGGATTACAGGCGTGAGCCACTGCACCTGGCTGAGAGACATTTTTAATCTCTTTTTTATTCATAGAGTATCTATGGTGAAACAGGGTGATGGGGTGGGAACCTAACCTGCTTAAAACCTTCCAGAAATTTCTATCTACACAGATCCCCAAGGTCATGCTCATACACTGGACAGGGCTGCTGCCTCCTTGTTCACTGGGGACTGGCATCACACTGCCTCACCTGGTAGGGACCTTCCTATGACCCCGGGCACAAACCTTCCATTTCTGGCATCCTCCAAGACTCTGGCATGCTCAGATATTAAACAGCCAATTTTGGACCATTAAAATAAAAAAAAGAGTAGGGGGAGAGGAGAGGGGCGGGTGGCTGTGAATGTACTTAGGGAATTCAGCCTGGTCCTGTCAAAAATCATTTCTGATTTGGCCATCGAGAGCTTTCAGGGCCACATGGCTCCCCATCACTCTGGCTGAGACGGAGCTTCTGTGTTTTGTTCCAGATGTGAAAGATCATCTTAGCAGGGCGAAGATCCTCATTAAGGCAACCAGATTCTTGAAGCAAAATAAAAAAGAAAAAACAAGAGAGAGAGAGAGACAGATTATTGGCAAGGCCAACAACGCTAGCAATTACCTTCATCTTTCATCCAGCATTTTGGCAAGCACAGGTACTCACATCTGAAATCCATCGCCACAGCCTATCATCTTATCAAAACCTGGTGCCATCAGGAGGCACATTCATGCCGCTGTGTTTTTAAGGTTTAAACAATTTGCAATGTATTTCAGAGATGACTGAGATGCAAACGGAGGGAACACAGGTTTTGTGAGTCAGTCCCTCACTTTTCTCTTGCTGTACATTGAGAACAAGTGAAATACATTGCTTTCACCCTGCTGGAAGCAAATCCAACTCATCACTTCACATAACGCTGTGGGTATGATTCCTGCCACAGCTGATCAGCGGGTCCTGGGGTTGACGAGGCTCCATCAGCCCCAATTAGCAGTGAGGATGTCAACTTTTCAAGTATTTTTAAGGCTGGGAAGCTGCAGACAACCCTTACCAATTTCTCTGGGAAGCCAGGGGCTTGGACGCCCTCCCCTTTGCAACATCTGTACTTTATAGAGTAAGTTAATGTGAAGGCAAATGCTGGGCATTCAGGAAGCTGGGCAGGCAATTTTTTAAGATTATTCCCTGGGGAATCTAAAAGGACAACACCATCGCTGCTTTGCAGAGAAACTCCAGGCTTTTCTGCCGGCAAAATAACAATTAAATGGAAACAGGATAATGAATCATCCCATTTCAATGAGGTTGCCAGTGATGCCTGTTTTAAAGAAAGGCTCTCTGGCTGCCAGGCTACTGGGCTCTCTGTCTGTTCTGCAGGGTTAGAGCTGGGTATCTCCTTTCGGTAATTGTTCTTGCCAATGGAAGGCTAGCAAAGAGGCCCTAAAAGGGTGGAAACGACCCTAAAAGGCCCACATCTCCATGCAGGGGAGCTAGAGAATATGAAGGAGAACTGAGGGTGTTCAGACGTTCAAAGGCCATATACTCCCAAATCCCTGGACACCAGTGAGTTTTTGGGAGTGCAACCAGGACCTGTGTTCCACTCTCTGTGACACACATTCTGGAAATGGATGGTTCTCACCAGGGGAGAAAGTATACTGAATGGCTGGGCCACCCCACCCCATTTTTTTTTATTTTTATTTTTTGTGAGATGGAGTCTCGTTCTGTTGCCCAGCTGGAGTACAGTGACACGATCTCGGCTCACTGCAACCTCTGCCTCCTGGGTTCAAGTGATTCTCCTGACTCAGCCTCCTGAGTAGCTGGGATGATAGGCACCTGCCACCATGCCCCACTCATTTTTTGTATCTTTAGTAGAGATGGGGTTTCATCATGTTGGCCACACTGGTCTGGAACTCCTGACCTCAGGTGATCTGCCTGCCTCAGCCTCCCAAAGTGCTGGGATTACAGGCGTGAGCCACTGTGCCTGGCCTTTTTTTTTTTTTTTTTTTGGAGATAGAATCTTGCCCTGTCAACCAGCCTGGAGTGCAGGGGCGTAATCTTGGCTCACTGAAACCTCCGCCTCCTGGGTTCAAGCAATTCTCCTGCCTCAGCCTCCCAAGTAGCTGGGATTACAGGTGCATGCCACCATGCCTGGCTAATTATTTTTTTCTAATTTTAGTAGACAGGGGGTTTTCACCATGTTGGCCAGGCTAGTCTCGAACTCCTGATCTCAGGTGACCCTCCTGCTTCAGCCTCCCAGAGTGCTGGGATGACAGGCGTGAGGCACCTCTCCCAGCTTCTCATCCCGGTTTCTGTAAGGACATTCTGGAAACCACACAGAACTCAGTGTCATCCTGCAATTTCTTACTTACCTGAGTGGACTGCTTTGGACACTTGCTGTTTTCACAGTGTGGACCTGGAAGGGACTCCTGAGTCTAACACAGACTCCAGCCACCCGGGTCCCTCGGAGTCACCAGCGCTGGCACAGGTCTGAGTTGAGCATCATTGCCCGCATCCCAGGTGAGTATCTGCACTGGGTGACAGGTTCTAATAATGTGTGGCTGGGCTCCACTCATTCCCTCTGGGCTCATTACTGCAAAGTATTATTCACCAGTTAGCAAATTGAAAGTAGAAAAGGCGGCCAGGTGTGGTGGATCATGCCTGTCACCCCAGCACTTTGGGAAGCTGAGGCGGGCAGATCACAAGGTCGCGAGTTTGAGACCAGCCTGGCCAACATGGTGAAACCCCATCTCTACTAAAAATACAAAAATTAGCCAGGTATGGTGGCAGGTGCCTGTAATCCCAGCTACTTGGGAGGCTGAGGCAGAAGAATTGCTTGGACCCGGGAGGTGGAGGTTGCAGTGAGCAGAGACCTTGTCACTGTACTCCAGCCTGGGTGACAGAGCTGTCACCTGGCCTCTTTAATATCCAAATGGGAAGCTGAAAACAATTTTCCATCCCACACATACTCCTCCTGCAGTATCTCCCCAGCTTTTGTGGGGTGGATGGGCAGTGGGGAGCCAGTCATATTTTAAGCAAAGGGGTCCAGAGCCATGTTTGTGACAGGAAAGCCCACCTCTGCAACTGCCCAGATGTTGCAACACTTCCCAGACATTGACCTCTACGGTGATGGAGCTGCCAAGCTGGCAAGCAGGATTCACACCTAGCAGCTTTGCAAAGTGCTGGGTTAATGTATTTTTCATGATATATTGTTTGTTTTTGTTTTGTTTTTTTTGAGACAGAGTCTTACTCTGTCAGTCAACCTGTAGAGTGCAGTGGTGCAATCTCAGCTCACTGCAGCCTCTACCCTCCAAGTTCCAGCGATTCTCCTGCCTCGCTGGGATTCTCCTGAATAGCTGGGATTACAGGCCTCCACCACCATGCCCAGCTAATTTTTGTATTTTTAGTAGAGATGGGGTTTCACCACGTTGGCCAGGCTGGTCTCAAACTCCTGACTTCAGGTGATCCGCCCGCCTCAGCCTCCCAAAGTGCTGGGATTACAGGTGTGAGCCACCACATCTGGCCCATGATATATGTGGTTTTTTTGTTTGTTTGTTTGTTTGTTTTGAGACGGAGTCTCGCTCTGTCACCCAGGCTGGAGTGCAGGGGCGCAATCTAGGCTCACTGTAAGCTCCTCCTCCTGGGTTCATGCCATTCTCCTGCCTCAGCCTCCTGAGTAGCTGGGACTACAGGCACCCGCCACCATGCCCTGCTAATTTTTTTTGTATTTTTAGTAGAGATGGGGTTTCACCATGTTAGCCAGGCTGGTCTCGATCTCCTGACTTCACGATCTGCCCGCCGTGGACTCCCAAAGTGCTGGGATTGCAGGCTTGGCCTCTGTGCCCGGCCTATGTGTTTTTAAGGAGGCCAGCCTGAGTGTAGTCTTCCTTGTTGAAATGTGTTTCTAAGCAGGTTCCTGGCTCCTGGACTTTCTGGGGCAGGATCTCCACCCTGTCCCTGGGCAGCCCAGGGGCTGACCCGGAAACTGTGAATTCAGCATGCTCAGCAAAGCCTGCAAAGCCATCCTCTTCTGAACAAAGTTCAGACTTCGATTCCCCTGTTCTTAGATGTCAGGCATAGAGCAGAGCCTTGTTAACCACAGTCACAGTTTCATACTGAATTGTTACAAATTAGTACTTATTCATCCTGCATAACTGCAACTTGGTATTTTTAACCAACACCTCTTCATTTCCTCCTGCTGATGATCAGCGTATATCCATAGAAAATCATCACATTGGCCGGGCGCGGTGGCTCACATGTGTAATCCCAGCACTTTGGGAGGCCGAGGCGGGTGGATCACGAGGTCAGGATGCAAGACCATCCTGGCTAAAATGGTGAAACCCTGTCTCTACTAAAAATACAAAAAATTAGCTGGGGGTGGTGGCGGGTGCCTGTAGTCCCAGCTACTGGGGAGGCTGAGGCAGGAGAATGGTGTGAACCCGGGAGGTGGAGCTTACAGTGAGCCCAGATCATGCCACTGCACTCCAGCCTGGGTGACAGAACGAGATTCCATCTCAAAAAAAAAAAAAAAGAAAATCATCACATTCTGATATATGTGTTTTTTTTTTTTTTTTTGAGATGGAGTCTTGCTCTGTCGCCAAGGCTGGAGTGCAGTGGCACGATCTCGGCTCACTGCAACCTCCACCTCCCGAATTCAAGTGATTCTCCTGCCTCAGCTTCCCAAGTGGTTGGGACTAGAGGTGCACACTGCCACACCCAGCTAATTGTTTGTATTTTTAGTAGAGACCGGGTTTCACCGTGTTGTCCAGGCTGTTCTTGAACTCCTGAACTCAGGCAATCCGCCTGCCTCGGCCTCCCAAAGTGCTGGAATTACAGGCTTGAGCCACCGTGCCAGGCCTATGTGTTTTTAAGGAGGCCAGCCTGAGTGTGGCTTTCCTTGTTGAAATGTGTTTCTAAGCAGGTTCCTGGCTCCTGGACTTTCTGGGGCAGGGTCTCCACCCTGTCCCTCGGCAGCCCAGGGGCTGACCCAGAAACCGTGAATTCAGCGTGCTCAGAAAAGCCTGCAAAGCCATCCTCTTCTGAACAAAGTTCAGATTTCAATTCCCCTTTCTCAGATGTCAGGCATAGAGCAGAGCCTTGTTAACCATGGTGACACTGTTTCATACTGAATTGTTACAAATTAGTACTTGTTCATCCTGCATAACTGCAACTTTGTATTTTTAACCAATACCTCTTCGTTTCCTCCTGCTGATGATCAGGGTATATCCATAGATAGTCATCACATTGGCCGGGTGCAGCGGCTCACACATGTAATCCTAGCACTTTGGGAGGCCGAGGTGGGCAGATCACGAGGTCAGGATATGAGACCATCCTGGGTAAAACGGTGAAACCCTGTCTCTACTAAAAATACAAAAAATTAGGTGGACATGGTGGTGGGTGCCTGTAGTCCCAGCTACTGGGGAGGCTGAGGCAGGAGAATGGCGTGAACCTGGGAGGCAGAGCTTGCAGTGAGCCGAGATTGTGCCACTGGACTCCAGCCTGGGCGACAGAGCAAGACTCCATCTCAAAAAAAAAAAAAAAAAAAAAGAAAAAGAAAAAAGAAAATCATCACATTCTAATTTTTTTTTTTTTTTTTTATTGAGAGGGAGTTTCACTCTTGTCACCAAGGCTGGAGTGCAGTGGCACAATCTCGGCTCACTGCAATCTCCACCTCCCAAATTCAAGCAATTCTCCTGCCTCAGCTTCCTGAGTAGCTGGGACTACAGGCGCACGCTGCCACGCCCAGCTAATTTTTTGTGTTTTTAGTAGAGACGGGGTTTCACCGTGTTGCCCAGGCTGTTCTCGAACTCCTAAACTCAGGCAATCAGCCTGCCTCGGCCCCCCAAAGTGCTAGGATGACAGGCGTGAGCTACCGTGCCCAGCAATATATGCAATTTTTAAACAGTCAATTAGACCTCAATAAAGCTGGGGGATGGTGGGGGGGGAAGAAATACAGAAATACATTCCCCTTCCCCAGAACCAAGGACAAAGCCTTGCAGACCTAGGGCTGCAGGTTAGACCCTCGACTCATGGAGGGGCTACTTCAGAATTGCTCACAGAAAAGGCTGTGGGACCGGGCATGGTGACTCACACCTGTCATCCCAGCACTTTGGGAGGCTGATGTGGGCACATCCCCTGAGGTCAGGAGGTCGAGACCAGCCTGGCCAACATGGTGAAACCCCCGTCTCTACTAAAAATACAAAAAAAATAGCCTGGCGTGGTGGCGGGTGCCTGTCATCCCAGCTACTCAGGAGGCTGAGGCAGGAGAATCGCTTGAACCCAGGAGGTGGAGGTTGCAGTAAGCCGAGATGGTGCCATTGCACTCCAGCCTGGGCTGCAGAGCGAGACTCCATCTCACATACACACAAAAAGGCTGTGAGGAGGCAGATAATTTGTAACAATTCAATCCTGCCGCTGTCCACTTGCAAAAGCATGGAATGGTATTTGATGAAGCCTTTTTTTTTTCTCTTCAGATGGTGTCTCGCTCTGTTACCCAGGCTGGAGTGCAATGGCACAGTTTTGGCTCAGTGCAACCTCCGCTTCCCGGGTTCAAGTGATTCTCCTGCCTCAGCCTCCTGAGTAGCTGAGATGACAGGCACCCACCATCACGCCTGGCTCATTTTTGTATTTTTAGTAGAGATAGGGTTTCACCATATTGGTCAGGCTGGTCATAATTAACATCTTGTTGGGTTTAACTCAAAATGCAAAAATGTTGAGTCTGTACAGCCTATATTTGTAGGTCTATTGCAGTTCACTTCCTTTGGCTGCTAGACCACACATAACTCATGGCAAACTCCAGAAAAAAAAAAAAGACAGAGAAAATAAACAAAAAAAAAACAGAGTTTCCACCATTCCATCATTCCCCTTCTTTATTCATTCAGTTTGGTGCCTTAAAAAAAATCATTAAAGAAAACATATATAAATGTAGATTTACCGTTGATGTTTTTAATTTGTACTCAAGACACTCATCTGCTCAGCGCACACTGTAGTGAAAGACACCGTCTGCTGTAACTTAAAAAAAGTGTGTCTGGGCCGGGTGCGGTGGCTCACGCCTGTATTCCCAGCACTTTGGGAGGCCGAGGCGGGCGGATCACAAGGTCAGGAGATAGAGACCAGCTTGGCTAATACGGTGAAACCCCGTCTCTACTAAAAATACAAAAAATTAACTGGGCGTGGTGGCGGGCGCCTGTAGTCCCAGCTATTCGGGAGGCTGAGGCAGGAGAATGGAATGGCGTGAACCCAGGAGGTGGAGGTTGCAGTGAGTCGAGATCGCACCACTGCACTCCAGCCTGGGCAACAGAGTGACAGAGCGAGACTCTGTCTCAAAAAAAAAAAAAAAAAAAAAGTCTGCCAAGGAGTTTTGCTTCACCCATGAAAGGAAGAAAATGGTCCAGGTAAAACGGCCATCGGGATGTAACAAAAAATTGTCAAAGATCACACCCTATAGAGGTGGCTGATTTGATACAACAGCCAGTGAACTTTTTGACGACAAATATTGCAGACTGCAAGAGACACTTCTTGTTCACGGAAATAGAAATAAAGCATGGTGTCTGCGCCCGGCTTTCTGCTGTAAGCTGAAGTATTTCACGGCAGCAGGAATTCGGCAACCCACCGTTTACACTCCACCCTTTAAAACGGCTGAGTGGGGTGGGGACCTGCCTTTGGGGAGAAAAGCACATTTTATTTAAGCCCCTGAAAGAGGAGTGGGTTGGCCAGGCGCGGTGGCTCACACCTGTAATCCCAGCACTTTGGGAGGCTGAGGTGGGTGGATCACTTGAGGTCAGGAGTTTGAGACCAGCCTGGCCAGCATGATGAAACCCCGTCTCTACTGAAAATACAAAATTAACCAAGCGTGGTGGCACATGCCTGTAATCCCAGCTACTGGGGAGGCTGAGGCAGGAGAATAGCTTGAACCTGGGAGGCGGAGTTTGCAGTGAGCCAAGATCATGCCATTGCACTCCAGCCTGGGTGACAAGAGCGAAACTCTGTCTCAAAAAACAAAAAAATGCATATTCCTCAGCCACTGGAAAATGAGATTTCTGAGCAGCTGGATCTGATAATTACCATGAGGTGTCATTACATGATATACACGTGCTTGGAAACATTGTATGTCATAAATGTGTACAATCATTATGGAGTTTTTTTTCTTGAGACAGGGTCTTGTTGTGTTGCCTAAGCTGCAGTGTGCAGTGATGCAATCATGGCTCAGTGCAGCCTCAACCTCCTGGACTCAAACCATCCTTCCACCTCAGCCTCCCCAGTAGCTGGAAATACAGGTCTGCACCAGTGGGTCCAGCTATCTTTTGTACTTTTTTTTTTTAAGAGATGGGATCTTGCTATGTTGCCCAGGCTGGTCTTGAACTTCTGGCCTGTGATTCTCCCACCTCAGCCTCCCAAAGCACTGGGATTACAAGCGTGAGCCACTGTGCCTGATCCGAACGATGATTCTTAAAAATAAAATAAAACTTTAGAAGAGAAGAAAATCTAATGGTGGTTTTTGTCTTTTCATTGGCTCTGTGTTACTTTGTAGCTGCAATTTTTCTTTCCTTCATTAAGTCAGCTCCAAATTTGCAAACTCAAGTGAAGGGTAAGTGAGTTTTCTGTGTATCTTCTTGGCATGGGGTGGTGAGTGTGTGTACGTGTGTGTGTGTGTGTGTGTGTGTGTGTGTGTGTGTGTATTTGTATGTCCAGGGTTCCTCCACATCCCTGAAGAGACTTGGGGCTCCTTAATATCCATATAATTTCTATTTTGAGCAGAAAGAGGAAAAGTCAACGTTTTGGAAACTCCAAACTCCACCAGGGGCTTGGCTGAAACAGGTGTGTGTCGTTTCTCCAACCAGCCAGCTCGCCTGCGAATCTCAGAACTTATGTTAATGAGAGTTGCCTGCCCACAGCTCTTCTACGAATAATGTTTTTGTATGTAAAGGAGAAGCAAAAACATTTTTTTGACCTCTTGGAGCACGAAAATCAATAAGAAGTTGATAAAGCAAAGTCTGTGCCTGCTGAAAATAAAACAAGTGTGGTTTATTTACCCACCGAATCCTTCACGTTGTCAGACCTGCATCGAGATGATTTATAGACCAACACCCCACGAAATCATTTAAAGCAGATTAGATTCCTAGGTCAATCCTCTCTAATATGACAAGCTGATAGAGGCTGACAGGTAACTAGGTTGTTTAGGATGGCAAGCCAGTCCCAGAAATTCTGATTAAATTAAAATGTTAATGGTACCACTGGGAGAGGAAGATTGAGTTGAGGTGGGCGAATTCTGTGAGGACCGAGGTGCAAACACCAAGTCACAGTCGCTGTGCTGGAAGCAGAAGCCTGGGGGTGCCAGAGGAAGTTACCTTTGCTAAATCCGAAAGCAGGGCCTGCATTGCGGTGCTGGGGGCAGGGCGGGGACAACGCATCTGCCAGGCTCAGAAGGGAACACGGAGCTTCCCTAATCACCTCCTCTCTCCTGCAGCTGCCAAGGTGATGGCCGGAGACCCTCGTCTCTGCAGCTCTTAATTCTCCAGTAGCCTCTCCCATGCCCTCTGCAAATGCCCGTTTGCAGGGCACTTTAACCCAATCTGAAATTGAGCCTCCAGCACCGTGACTGTGTACAGACTCTCTAGGAAACTGTCTTGGGCCGGCTGGATGAAAGCTTATTGCTGTGTGTGTGTAGTGTGTGTGTGTGGTTTTGTTTTTTCCCTGCAGAGAAAAATGCAAAGAATCTTGCCCCGGCCACAGGAAAAGGAGATTCCTGAGCAGTGTACCTTTCTTTCTTTCTTTCTTTCTTTCTTTCTTTCTTTCTTTCTTTCCTTCTTTCTTTCTTTCTTTCTTTTTCTTTCTTTCTTTCTTTCCTTCCTTCCTTCCTTCTTTCTTTCTCTGTCTCTCCTTCCTTCCACCCTTCTTTCTTCCTTTCTTTCTCTCTCTTCCTTCTTTCTTTCTCTCTCCCTTTCTTTCTTCTCTCTTTCTCTCTCTGCTTCCTTCCTTCTTTCTTCCTTTCTTTCTCTCTCTCTCCTTCCTTCTTTCTTTCTCTCTCTCCTTCTTTACTTCTTTCTCTCTTTCTGTCCTTCCTTCCTTTCTTCCTTTCTTCCTTCGCTTTCTTTCTTTCCGTCTCTCTCTCTTTCCTTCTCTTTCTTTCTTTCTCTCTCTCTCTCCCCTTCCTTCCTCCCTCCCTCCCTTCCTTCCTTCCTTCCTTCCTTTTCTCTCTCTCTCTTTCCGGCTGGCTGGGTGGCTTGGCTGCCTTGGCTGGCTGGGTGGCTTGGCTGGCTTGGCTGGCCTGGGTGGCTGGGTAGCTTGGCTTGCCTGGCTGTCTGGCTGGCTTGGCTGCCTGGCTGGCTTTGGCTGGGTGGCTTGGCTGGCTTGGCTGGCTGGCAGGATTGGCTGGCTAGCTGGCTTGGCTGGCTTGGCTGGCTGTGTGGCTTGGCTGGCTTGGCTGGCTGGCTGGCTTGGCTCGCTGCCTGGCTGGCTTGGCTGGCTTGGCTGACTGGCTGGCTTGACTGCCTGGCTGGCTTTGGCTGGGTGGCTTGGCTGGCTTGGCTGGCTGGGTGGCTTGGCTGGCTTGGATGGCTTGGCTGGCTTGGCCAGCTTTGGTGGCTTGGCTGGCTTGGCTGGCTGGCTGACTGGGTGGCTTGGCTGGCTGGCTGGCTTGGCTGGCTTGGCTGGCTGGATGGCTTGGCTGGCTTGGCTGGCTGGCTGGCTTTGGCTGGGAGGCTTGGCTGCCTTGGCTGGCTGGATGGCTTGGCGGGCTTGGCTGGCCTTGCTGGCTGGGTGGCTTGGCTGGCCTGGCTGGCTGGGTGGCTTGGCTGGCTTGGTTGGCTGGCAGGATTGGCTGGCTGGCTGGCTTGGCTGGCTTGGTTGGCTGTGTGGCTTGGCTGGCTTGGCTGGCTGGCTGGCTTGGCTGGCTTGGTTGGCTGCGTGGCTTGGTGGCTTGGCTGGCTGGCTGGCTTGGCTGGCTGCTTGGCTGGCTTGGCTGGCTTGGCTGGTTGGCTGGCTTGGCTGGATGGCTGGCTTTGGCTGGGTGGCTTGGCTGGCTTGGCTGGCTGGGTGGCTTGGCTGGCTTGGATGGCTTGGGCGGCTTGGCTGGCTTGGCTGGCTGGCTGACTGGGTGGCTTGCCTGGCTGGCTGGCTTGGCTGGCTTGGCTGGCTGTCTGGCTGGATTGGCAGGCTTGGCTGGATGGCTGGTTTGGCTGGCTTGGCTGGCTGTGTGGCTTGGCTGGCTTGGCTGGGTGGCTTGGCTGGCTGGGTCACTTGGCTGGCTTGGATGGCTGGCTGGCTTTGGCTGGGTGGCTTGGCTGGCTTGGCTGGCTGGGTGACTTGGCTGGCTTGGATGGCTTGGCTGGCTTGGCTGGCTTGACCGTCTGGGTGGCTTGGCTGGCTGGCTGGCTTGGCTAGCTTTGCTGGCTGGATGGCTTGGCTGGCTTGGCTGGCTCGCTGGTTGGCTTGGCTGGCTGGGTGGCTTGGCTGGCTTGGCTGGCTGGGTGGCTTGGCTGGCTGGGTGGCTTGGCTGGCTGGCTGGCTTGGCTGGCTTCGCTGGCTGGATGGCTTGGCCGGCTAGGCTGGCTGGCCGGCTTGGCTGGCTGGGTGGCTTGGCTGGCTTGACTGGCTGGCTGGCTGGGTGGCTTGGCTGGCTTGGCTCGCTGGGTGGCTTGGCTGGCTTGGGTGGCTCTGTGGCTTGGCTGGCTGGGCTGCCTGGGTGGCTTGGTTGGCTGGCTGGCTTCGCTGGCTGGGTGGCTGGCTGGCTTGTCTGGCTGGGTGGCTTGGCTGGCTTGGCTGGCTGGGTGGCTTGGGTGGCTAGGATGGCTTGGGTGGCTTTGCTGGTTGGCTGGCTTGGCTGGCTTGGTGGCTTGGGTGGCTTGGCTCGCTTGGGTGGCTTTGCTGGCTGGCTTGGCTGGCTTGGCCGGCTTGGCTGGCTTGCCTGGCTGGCTTGGCTGGCTGTGTGGCTTGGCTGTCTTGGCTGGCTTGGCTGGCTGGCTGGCTTGTCTGGCTGGCTGGCTGGCTTGGATGGCTTGGCTGGCTGGCTGGCTTGGCTGGGTGGCTTGGCTGGCTGGGTCGCTTGGCTGGCTTGGCTGGCTGGCTGGCTTGGATGGCTTGGCTGGCTGGCTGGCTTGGATGGCTTGGCTGGCTGGCTGGCTTTGACTGCGTGGCTTGGCTGGCTTGCCTGGCTGGGTTGGTTGGCTGGCTTGGATGGCTTGGCCGGCTGGGTGGCTTGGCTGGCTTGGCTGGCTGGCTGGCTTGGTTGGCTTGGCTTGGCTTGGCATGTGTGGCAGCCGAGGCTGGGGCTGTGACTTCTACAGAGGTTGGCGTGACGGGGGGCATCCCTGCCCTCCCAGGGTCTGCCTGTGGGTCATGGGGAACATG
Source organism: Pan paniscus (assembly GCF_029289425.2). Lineage (NCBI taxonomy): Eukaryota > Metazoa > Chordata > Mammalia > Primates > Hominidae > Pan > Pan paniscus. The sequence goes on along the minus strand of NC_073267.2, from coordinate 35,423,081 downwards.
GTTTGAGGCCCCTCCTGTAGGCACACAGCAGTGTGTTGCCGCGTGAGTGGTCTTGTCTGCAGGCTTTAGACTCAGCCGGGTCATTTGTGCCACGTGGGGTCTGCGCCGCCCCAGGGGCTGCATCTCTTTCAGCCACAGGATGTGCATCTTAGGGTTGCAGCAGACGGGGCTCCTGTGCCATGTGGGGTCCAACCCCTTGGCCTGAGCAAGGCAGCCAGTGGGCATTGTGCTGGTGACGACCTCCGGCCTCTGCTCCTTCCCCAGCTCTGAGTCATAAAGGCCTCCCAGTCCCACCTGGGAGCCGTGTCTCCTCTAGGAACTGCTGGGCATGGCTGCGTCCGGTCTGCCTCATTCCTGCATCTGATGCCCACCAGTTCTTCCCCAACTCCCCCGTTCTCTATCTCCCCCTTCTCCTCCATCTCCTCCGTCTCCCCCGTCCCCTCCGTCTTGCCCGTCTCCATTTCCTCCAACTCCCCCTTCTCCATGTCATGGCTGTCCAGGCTCCATCCCTCCGCAGGCTCGGTCCCCCCTTGTTCTGGGCAGGGCTCTGGGTGCCGGTCTGGTGCCAGTGCTTGGAGCCTGTGGTGCCCGTCACCCCTGCTCCACCTTGAGGAGCTGTGTCCTGTCCCACGAGGAGGTGCCCCGGGACCTCAGGCCTGCAAGCCATGGCTGGGTCCGGCTCTGCTTCATTCCTATCTGATGCCCCCTAGTTCTCCCCCATTTCCCCCTTCTCCATCTCCTCTGTGTCTCCCGTCTCATGGCTGTCCAAGCCCCATCCCCCACCCAGGCTGGGTCCCCTCGTTCTGGGAAGCCCATCTTGCCATGCCCATCCCTGCCACCCCTCAGGACAGCACTCTGGATGCTGGTCTGGTGCCAATGCTGGGAGCCTGTGGTGCCCGTCACCCCTGCTGCACCTTGAGGAGCTGTGTCCTGTCCCACAAGGAGGTGCCCAGGGACCTCAGGGCCATGGCTGGCATCGTTGCTGTGGAGTGGCTGTCACCTTTCATGGTCATCCTGCAACAGAGCTCCTGCTGCTTCTGGGTGAACCTGGGGCTGCCCCCGTGAACACTCTTGGGTCTGACACAAAGGGACCCGTGAACACTCTTGGGTCTGACATGAAGGGACCCTGTGAGAGAGGGGTGGGGTGGGCTGGGTCCCTGCGTGGGGATCGCCAAGGGGTGATGGCCACGAAATGCCGGGGACCCAAGATTGTCATTCACAGAGGGTGAGGTGGGGATGCCAGAGGCGCCTCTGCCTGGAACACCCTGGCTTCTGTCCTAGCAGGACGCTGGATGCTGGCCACGGTGAGGATGATGCAGGTGCTTTTCTTGTGGGGTCCCTGGCCCACCTCACACGTGAGCTCTCAGGGAAATGGACCCCCAGAACACGTGGAGGGCACGACCGCTGGGCTCAGGGTCTCCCTGCAGCGCTGCCGTCCACGAGGACCCCCCACTTCTCCAGCAAAGGCGTGGGTGTGCACGCCCGGCCCTGGCACAGCCCAGAGCATCTGGGGCCGTGGCTGGGGAAGGACGGGGTGCTTGGGGAATGCAGTGGGTATGGGGATGTCAGAGGACACTCGGGCTGTGCAGGAGCCTCACCAGGGATGTGCGTGGGGGATGCTGTCTTTCGTTTCACAGCCCCAGGGAGGCTTCTGATGTCTCAGCCTTGAACCCTAATTGGGGGGCTCCTAGTGTCAGTGTGGGAAGCTGAGGGTCCCAGTCAGAGGTGAACCCCTCACTTCTGGCCCCTCACTCCCATGACCATGGGCTCCAGCTCATAGGTGTGTGTGAGGGGTGTCCTGAGGTGGTGTGGGGCAGACATGCTCTCCCAGATGGGCTCCCCGGAGCTTGGGGCAGGGTGGGCCCTGCAGGCCGTGGCTCCCAGTGTCACTTCCCTGCAGCAGCCACAGTCAGACTCTCCGGCCCTGCACCTGTCCTGTTGTTGGGGACCCTGACCCTTCGCAGACCCAGGTGGGGGCATCGGGGAATTCAGGGGAGCACCTGGTGACAGAGGACACCTTGGGGGCAGCAGCCATTTCCCTGGGAGGTGCAGCCAGTCTACCCACTGCCTGGAGCCTGCACCGTCTCTCCTCAGGGGTCATGGGACCACCCTGTGCGTCCATCTCCTTCACAGCCACAGCTGCCAGTAGATTAATGGGGTGTGTGTGTTGCTCTTGGGGTGGTCCCGGCCCGGCCCGGCCCTGCCCTCCCCACCAAGTGCCCAGGGCCGCCCTGACCGCCTGTGCCCTGCCCTGTAGATGCTGCCACCTCCCTTTCCTGGGGGAGCATTTTGTCTTGTGTGAGGATGGGGTCATTCCCATGGTCACCACCTGTGACCCTCCCCTGCCTGCAGAGGGAACAGAGCTGGGCCTGGGCTTATCCATGTCGGGTGCCCCTGGGGGACCTGGGGGCTCGTGGCCTCCCCTGCACACAGGGCTCCTCCTGGCGGGGCCTCCGAACCCCCTCATTTAGGTGTTGCTGCACGTGGCTCCCAGGTGTGGACGTCCCCACTCTGGCGAGGGCTCCTTCCTTCTGGGGTCGTTTGTGGAATGTGGCCTGGGTCCGTGGCTCTGGGAGGGAACAGCCCAAGGGTGGGGCCCCCCTGGCTGGGGAGGAGGCCCCGCAGAGAGGCCCAGCCTGCATCCCGATGCATCTGGCGTGGCCGCGGTCCCCCTCCAGCGCTGACGTTTGTAAATCCTGAAAGGAGCCATGCTGTGGCTGAGGGAGCCAAGCCCGTGACTGAAAAATCCTCCAAACATTCATTCAAAAATACAAGTGTGATCGCCAGAAACGCTTTTGTACATTTACACAAAACATTGATATAGGCCGTGGCGGAGGCTCCTGTCTAGGACTGGCGAGGCGCCCAGGAGCCGCCGGTCACCCTTGTGCCCACACAGACCCTTTCCAGAAAGACGCAGGCCCCGGAACTGAGGCCGGGTCAAGTCGGGAACGGCAAGTGCTGGAGGGTGTCAGTGTGGGAACCTGTCCTGTTCACGAGTGGCCCTACGTGTCCCCCGGGCACAGAGCTCTAGGCAGGTCCAGCCACGAACCCACAGCAGCAATCAACACGCTTCTGTGAATAAATAAAAATTTATCATTCCATGCAAACGCACTCATTTTCCACAAAAGACAACAGTTTTTACACAAGCGGCGGTGTCCCAGTGGTGGCTGTGGCACGTGTGGAGCGGCCCTGCAGCGGTGTTCTCATGGGTGCCGTCACAGTGGCTCCAGGTCCTCATCCCCGCATGCATACTCGTACAGGTCCACGGCGCCCAGGGGTGAGGGCACCTCGAAGAAGGGCCTCTGGGCCAGCAGGGACCGCAGCGCACTCAGCTTCTGCTCCACAGGTCTGAGCTCGGCCTCGAACCTGCAACGAGGGGATGGTGAAGACGTGGACAGCGGCGTGGAGCAGGCCCTGGGCCCTGTTTTCCGAGAAACGCAGGCTGCTCCGCAGCCAACCTCCAGCACGAGAAAGTCCCCTGAGCCGACCTTGAGCTCCAGCCGCTGACCCAGCAACAGGCTCCTGGCTGAGAAAGCCGGCTCCACCAACGCTCCCGGGGGAGGGGCCAGCGGTGCAGGTGAAAACCCACCCAGGACGGGACGGAGCCCCAGGCATGAGGTGCACAGAGAGGAACCGGGCGGGCTCGTCTTTTCCCCAAAGCGACACGATGGTGACTCTCAGAGGGCAGCCTCTGAGCTGCAAGGGGTCTGTGTTTACACAACTGGGTCATGGTGTCCACACAGGATTGGAGAACAAACGGGACCACGGTTTGGACAAATTCTCCCAAAGCACAGAAGCTCCTAGTGGAGGCCACCACTTCCATTCTGACCAGAACACACAGCAGTGCGAGGACTGGACGCGCACCTTCCGTTAAGGTCTCGGCAGTGACATCGGGCGCTACTCCGGGGAAACCAGCGCGGCCACCGACAACACAGAGTCTCATAGAGATCCTGCAGGGACACCTCTGCTTTCCAAGATGCCCCCCACAGCCTGGCACTGAGCTCCCACTGCCGGAGCAGGCATGGACACGGTGAAGGCAGTCAACCCCAGTGTGGTGCTGGCCACTGGTCAGGTGTGGAGCAGAGGTGACAGACGGTGGTGGGGACAGGTGCACACCCATCCAGGCTATGTCTGGGGGACACAGCTGCCTCAGGGTGTCTGGCAGGAGAAGGCAGACTGGGAAGTTCTGGGGGAGTGGGGACCCAGAGGTGGGCTGCCAGGTCAGAGCCACTGTGCAAATAACTGACCACAAGGAGGACAGACACACAGGACAGACGGCCCAGGGTAAGAAATTTCCTCAGGAAAGGCTCTGGTAAAGGAATCACAGTTAGATGAACCAAAGCTTCAAATTCTACATTTTCATATATATATATATACACACACAACTTTAGCAATAAAAAACAAGTAGACTTTAATACTCGTATACTTTATAATTCATTTTGGAACTGCCTCATTCTCCCTTTAGCTGGTCACTGTGCACCTGGTGTTCTCAGTCTCTCCACCAAAAAAAAAATTTCCTCAGGAAAGGCTCTGAGAGAGGAATCGTAGTTAGATGAACTAAAACTTCAAATTCTACATATATATATATATATATATATATATATATATATATTTAGCAGTAAAAACAAGTAGACTTTAATACTCTTATACTTTATAATTCATTTAGGAAAAGAAGGAACACCTTTGCAGCTACTCCTGCTAAGTAACCAAGAGTTTTTTCAATACTAATCTTCACAATTCATATTCAAATACTAAGAATCCCTAATCCCTTTAAAAATACATTTGTATTTCCAATAATTTGATATAGGCTCTCAAAAAGTCATTACATTTTGAGGGTAAAATCGAAACAACCTAAACATTAATGCCAAGTAATGAATATAATAGTTCACACATATTAAACAGTTAATTCATATGTGTAATACATTGTTATATATATATTTATACACAAAAACAAACATGTATGTGCATAAAATCTCAACAAATCCGATAAGAATTATTAGAACTAGTAATTAGACACTGTTGTTCTACTTCTGTAACCCATGATCTTAAACCATTATAGAATAAACCTTAAAAGCAATCATTATTTTCAAAGACAATTTTGAAACTTGCCTTGTGCGAGTTAGTAAATAACTGTGCTCCTTGGTTTCCTCATCTGTTACATGGGTAGAACCTACACTGTTACATAAAGATTAGAGCAGTTAATAGATAGAATATTTTAGTATTTATAGATCTAGAATATAAAAAGGAATTAATAAGTTTTAAGGAGAAAAAATAAGGGAAAAATAGTCTCATTTTCAAGCCTACTAAACATAAAATGTTTCTTACATTTAATTTATACATGCAGGGTAGGTCACTATACTAAAAATAAAGCACATTTAATTTGAAATTTTAGAAAGGGTAGATTGTTCTTATTTAGAGAATTGCAATACATTTTAATTTGTGAGCAGGAGGTCATGGTGTTATTTAGAAACAGTGACAAGAAAATTTTTTTGGCTATTATAAATGGAAATGGAAAAAAAGAAAGAAAAGCCAAGAGTAGTCATTTGACTCCAACAAGTAGTTTTTAAAAACTATTTCATTTGATTATCAGCTTCAATTTCAAAGGTTATATATCTGACAAACAAAACACAAAGGAAAAGCTTGATAATTAACAAAAAACTCTATAGTATTTCCTTTTTTTCATCTTTTTCCAGGTCAGATTCTTACAAGCACCGGGAAATTCGTGTTTATTTAAGATTTAATGACAATGTTAATGCCACTGTCAATCTGTATTCTTTATCTAGAAAGGCAAATCTGATTTACATTAACCTGAACACCTTAATAACTAATTAAAATCTCAGCCTTCTGGCTAAGTTCTTAGACATTTATTCTGTTTAACTCAGCAACAAAATATTATTAGTCATTTTCTTTTGAGAAAGGTGAGTCTAATTTATTGGTACTATTAGGGCATTTTATAATCTGCAACCTAATTAGCCTTAACAAAGTATTTTGTACTCAGCATGACTCAAATATTTTACTGAACTTACTGAAAAATAATGCTGCCATTGCATTTCCACTCTAATATACTGCAGTGATTTTGTGTTTGCACATATTTGTCCATGTCATATGTTTGCTTGAAAGAATGTAAAACAAAGAATGTATATAGATTATTAAAGAAATCCTCCCAAATTTGTTCACATATATTAGATCCTAAAACTAAATAGGTGTTTTTTTTCTGAATTGAAATAGATTAACAGAACATATTAACTGAAATAACTGTCATATTATTTATAATTCTTACCAGACACATGCAATTGAGCCTATGACCGAGGATGAAGACTCTATAAAGGACATCGCTCAAGTATACAATATGATTTTCTTTAATTTTGATCTGAAAGACTTGTTAATAGAAAGACTGAAGTTCTGTCAAACAAATTGATTACATTTCTACTGGATTTTGGAAATATGTAGCATCTGTGATAAATTAAAGTACTTAATCATCACTTATTGTCTTTAGTGTACAATTTATTATATCTCTATTTTTATACCCCTCAAAGTATTTGCAAAATTAATAGAACTTTCTTAAGAATACAGTGACTGTCCTCAAAATCCACTTAAAATTGATAGCCTCGAATTTATATTTCATCTACTCTTCCAAAATAATTATTGTATTGTTGGTTTTAAATCTAACATCTCACTATTTTCTATTTTATCATATGCTTTTCTGATGCATTTTTTTTCTGCTTTATGTTGATTTTTATGATCTTTTTTTTCTTTATTAGGTTTTAGGTGTAACTCTTTTTATTTTTGTAGTTACTTCATAGTTCATAATATGCAGCTTTAACTTATCACAGTCTACCTTCAAATGATATTACATCACTCAGACTGATTTGTGAGTACAGAGAGACTGGACAGGGACATATATGATGAATCAGAAGCACCTGACTCTTTCAAAAGGCTCACTAATCTTAGTAAAATAAACCCATACAGAAAATTCTTTTATTTTAAGGTGAGTAAACATGCACACACATGGCCCTTCAAGGTCATTCTGTCAGTCAGCCTTAATCCAACCCATGAGATACCAATTTGCCAGTTTATGATCATTGCCATAGAACAGTTTTTTTATTTTAAATTCTAAGTTTAAACTGAAGATTCAATGGAGGTGGAACTAGTTTTCTTTTTGAGCAAGAAAATAACTCAATTAAATGTACTATGTCTCAAAATATGCAGTATACACACCATCATGAAAATGAGACAAGAGTAAATAAATTATGATATCTAGAAAATTAGGTAAGACACTGTTCAATAATAAGGCAAAACAGGATGTGAATGTCACCTACGCTATCAAATAGAGAGAAATGTGGGGTTTCACTGAATAAATCTGAGGTTGAATGTATAGAACATTATTTCAAATATGTCTTGATTTGTATCTAAACTTATATCCTATAAAATCATGCAGAATATGAGGAGTCATTATCTAATTTTAAGTAGGAAAAATATGAATCAGTACTAATAATAAAAACTAATAATTTACTCAATGCCAGGCAATGTTTCTAGTGTTTTACATTTTCAGAAAACAATTATGAGATAACTGTGAAGAAAACAATTCTTCACTTTTCAAGAAAGAAAACCAAAGTAATGAGAAACTAAGTAAGTGGCCCACCCAAGGTCGTATAGTTAAGAAATGACTAAGTTGTAGACCTTATAGACCTTAACATGTTTTATTTGTTTGCTTGTTTTGAGATGGCATCTCGCTCTGTCGCCCAGGCTGGAGTGCAGTGGCACGATCTCGGCTCACTGCAAGCTCTGCCTCCTGGGTTCATGCCATTCTCCTGCCTCAGTCTCCCAAGTAGCTGGGACTACAGGCATCCACCACCACTCTCGGCTAATTTTTTTGTGTTTTTAGTAGAGACAGGGTTTCATCATATTAGCCAGAATGGTCTCGATCTCCTGACCTCGTGATCCATCTGCCTCGGCCTCCCAAAGTGCTGGGATTACAGGCATGAGCCACCACACCCAGGAGACCTTAACATGTTTTTAAGTAAAATGTATTATTTTTCATGTGTAATGTTTGCTCTGTCTCTCATATATACATAAAAATATAAATATAATCATGAAGAGAATTATAATAGCCAACTTTATATTTCAGAGATATTGGCTTGGCATTGCCTTCAGCAGGTATTTCGACATTAGCCTCTGGAGTGGAGTTGGGGACAGGTTGATTTCAATGTTTCAAAAATATATGAGAACTGTGAACCTATGTTAGTGGATTGCCTATTCGTGACTTCTAGTTGAACACTATCAAAATTGACAACTAAAAAAAAAATGAAATGAGAGAAAATGTTTATAGCACTTAAGAGGATAAATTAGTTTCTTTATGTCTAGATTTTATATTAAATAAAGAGCTTTCAGGAAAAGTAAATGACAGTTAATGATTTTGATTATAATCAGTCAGATTTTTTCCATATTTGAGCAAAAATTGTAATTGACTTATCCACTGCTTTCAGTGTAGATTAGCTGAATCATCTAACTTATGTCATCTCTTATAAAAATATTGATTGAGATGAAAAATGAATACATGATTTATTTATCTTAAAACAGTTCTATGTTGATAATATAAAAAATACTAACAGTTTCATCTAAAATATGTTTGGATAAGCTACATTATATATGATTCATATCTTATGTATAATTTTTATATGATATTTGATTTGGTTCATACACAAAGGAACAAATGTTTCTATGTAAGAAAGTTATTTTGCTTATTACAGAATTTAAAACTAAAATGATTCTTCCACAATGGCCATTTAACAATTTAAATTTAGGAAACATCTGGCATGTTCAATTGAGTATTTACTTTGCATAATTGTGTTCCATATCTTAATGCATTCCCTTTAGCAGTTTCTTTCAGCAAGCAACACATGTAAACTTGTTTCTCGCTAAATATTTTTTATTTTAGCAAAGTTTTAGACCTAGAGATTTAAAGAAAAATTGCAAAGATGTTACAAAGATGAACTCTTGAACCGAATCTTTTATTTTTAAGCATGCAAAACGGTGTGGTTTTTTAAAACCCTGAAGACATAAATGTACAACTGAGAACCCAAAGAAAATTGGACTGTTTTGTTTTGTGATTATCAAAACAATGTCTGAAAAATAAAATCCTTTAGTTTCCTTTCATTTTTCCTGAGAGAATATAAACTGTGTTGTGATGTCAAACTCATTCTGAGTTTAGATGCCCCATGGGCAAATCGTTTTGTCTAATTAAAACAAAATGAAGACAAATCTCTTACACATAAATCTTTGATGGTGGGAAATGTAGCTTCATGTTTTTAAAGCCTTCACAGAAGACAAAGTACCTCTCAATCTTGTAACTCTACTTTTTATAGCTACCTAAAATAATTATTAAGGCATATTTGATATACTGTAATCAATATATATTTGTGTTTTGTTTAATAATTGGGATCCTTTGGACCGTTTGCTGCAAATATCCTATATTTAAAAAAAAACTTTGTCTAAATATATCATGCAGAAAAATATTTATACCTAAAAATATAAACTCCATTAACAAAAATTGTTCAGCAAAACTCTATTAATTCAATACACTGTATGGTTAATTTTTGTAGCCAATTTTTCCTTTTCTTCTCTCTAATGATGTGATGTTCTTCAATGTCTTCTGAAAACTTGAGCATAGGAAGTTGGAAGTGTATAAAGCAAAACAAATAGTAAGGAGAGAATTTAGAATGCCAATTTTTGAAGGGGAAATATAAATTTTACAACTCTTAGTTTGCATTTTAAATTTATATTATCTGTATTTAAGTATTTAAGTTGATTTTCACCAGTGTGTTAGTGTGTTTGTGTTGTTGTAAAACAAATATAAGACTGGGTCATTTATAAAGAAAATAGATTTATTTGGCCCTTGGTTCTGCAGATTGTACACAATGCATAGTGTCAGCATCTGCTTGTGGTGAGGGCCTCAGGAAGATTACAATCATGGCAGAATTTGAAGGGGAGCCAGCATGTCATAGGGCAAGAGAGGGAGCGAGAGAGGGAAGGTGCCACACTCTTAAACAACTAGATCTCCTATAAACTCTTTACCACTCATTACCCAGGGAAGGGAACCAAACCATTCATGAGGGATTTGCCCCCATGACCTAATACCTCCCACTAGGCCCCACATCCAACAATACAGGTCACATTTTAATATGAGATTTGGAGGGGATAAAACATCCAAACCATATCAACTGTTCACTGCTAACTACTAAATCAAAGAATTAATTTTTTACAGGCAATGTATTTTTTTTTTCTTCATTCAAAAGAAAAATACTTGACTGGACCTTATGAGGAGAAAATGTTAATCTCTTGCAGTTTTTAATTAAATAAAATAATTTGAGGCTATTTTTTGCAAATTAAGGCCATTAAGAAGGACTCTAGACTACAAAAAGATTCCAGACATTTTCTATAAACATATTTCATTTTATATATATATATATATATAGTTGTTATCATAGTAGATTTACACCATTGCCATCTGGAAGTAATTCCCTTATTCAACACAGAAGGATTTCTCATCCTTCTCCTAAATATTTTCTTCTAGCTCAGAGTGCCTGTGGCCAAAAACAAGAGATTTTAAAACAACAACAAAAACAAAAAATTCTGCTATCCCCATATAGGTTATCTTTCTTTTGTAGTCTTCTTTTTACTTGAGTTAAAATATTTCCTTTGAATTCAGACTGACAAAGATATTGAAGGACATCGAATGTCGTTTAGAGCACTGTTCCTGCGCCTGTTTTCACTAGATCAATAGTGGAGGTGACTGGAGATATTGGAAGAAAGAAATAAACTAGGGTAGCTCATATCACCCATTCCATGTTTTTTGTCTTTAGGATGTCCCAGCCTGCAGTGAAAATGAATTCTGTTCTGCCAAGACCTGGGCAGGGCCAGGGAACAGCCAGGGCAGGGCCAGGGCCAGGGCCATGGCCATGGCCTGGGCAGGACCAGGTTTGGGGCAGGAGCAAAACAAGGGCAAGGACAGTGCAGGATCTTGGCACAGCCAGGGTCCAGGACAGTGTCAGGGCAGGGCCAAGGCAGGGTCTGGGCCATGGTAAGACCAGCAACAGGGCTGGGGCTAGGCCAGTGACAGGACCAGAGTCAGAGCAAGGGCCAGAGCAGTGCAAGGCCAGGGTAGGGCCAGGCATTTCAGGGTCAGGGCCAGGGGAGAACCAGGACAAGGTCTCAAGCAGGGAAGGGCCAGGGCCAGGACAGGTCCAGGGCAGGGCCATGACAGGGTCAGGGGCTGCGTTAGGGCAAGGGCAGGGCCAGAGCAAGGTAAGGGTCAGGGCCAAGGCCGGGGTAGGGACAGGGCAACAAATATGGCAGGACCAGGGGCAATGCCAAGGCCAAGGCTGGGCCAGGGCTGAGCCAGGCCTGAGTCAGGGCAGGGCAGGGCATGGCATGGTATGACCAGTGCAGGACAGGACAAGAGCCAGTCCACAGAGAGAGCAGGGCTGATGCCAAGAAAAAGCCAGGCTACTGTCAAGGCTGAGGCAGTGTCAGAGTATATCCAGGGCAGGGCCAGGTCCAGGGCCAGAATAGAGCCAGGGCACAGCCAAGGCAGGGTAGGAGAGGGAAATAGCAGCAGGGCCTAGCGAAGACTAGGGTGAGGGCTAAGGTAAGGCCAGGGCAGGGTCAAAGGCAGAGTAGGGCCAGGGCAGCATGATGACACATCCAGAGCACAGCAGGGCAGGGTGATGGCAAGACCAGGGGCAGACCACTGCCAGCTCAGGGCCAGGGAAAGGCCAGTGCAGGGCCAGGAAAGGGTCTGGGTCTGGGTCAGGGCCAGGAACAAGGCAGAGCAGGGCCAGCGCCATGGCAGAGTCAGGGCAGGTCCTTGACAGGACCAGGTTCCAGGCCAGGGCCAGGGCAGCAGCAGGGGCAGGGCCTGGATAAGGGCAGGGCCAGGGATATGGCAGGACCAGGGCTAGGGCCAGGGACAGGCCATAGTGAGGGCAGGACAAAAGCCAAGGCAGGGTCAGGGCAGGTCCAGGGAGCAGCCAGCACCAAGCGGGGCCAAGACACAACCACCACAGGGTAAGGCAGGGCAATGGCACCACTGGGCCATGACAGGGCAAGGTCAGTGCCAGGAGAGGGCAGAACAGGCAGGCCCATGGTGGGGCCAGGGCAGGGATGGGACAAAGCAGGGCCAGGACATGTCCAAGGCCAGGTCAGGGCCAGAACAGGAGCAGGACCATGACCATTGGCAGGGCCAGTGCCACGACAGGACAAGGGTTAGGACAAGGGGTAGGGCCAGAGCCAGGGCCAGAGCCAAGGTCAGGCCAGTGCAGGTTCAGGGCAGGGCCAGTGCCAGGGCAAGACCAGGGCAGGGACAGGGTAGCACAGGGCCAAGACAGGGTCAGGATGGGATCAGAGCAGGACAGGGTCGAGACAGTCCAGGTAACAGTAGGGCAGGTACAGGGTAAGGCAGGCAGTACAGGGCCAGATCCATGGCAGGGGCAGGACAAAGCCAGGCCCATTGCCAATGCACCAGTCCTCCCTACAAGGCTCCTACCACCTGGCCACTGCTGCAGCCCATCCATCACTGCAAGCCTGACCCCCAACCCTGGCTGCAGCCGCCTGCCCTCCTAGCGTGGCCGCTCTCCTACCGCTCCGGCGCACTGCAGTCTCCGTTGCTGCCACCCACCCGCAGCGAGGCGAGCCATGGTGTCGCAGGTTCTAGGTGTCTCCTCCTCCTCCTGGCATGGAGCAGCTGGGCAGGCAAAGCCAGAAAAGCCTAGAGGAAGATGTGAGGGGTAGAAGGGTTAGAGCCTCAACTTGTCATGCTGGCCACTGGGTGGCAGGGGCCAGTTTCAGCAAAGGCACTCACACCCACCCTCCAAAGTCCAGCCTCTACTTTTGGCCCAAGCTGGCCCGGAACTGGGGTCTGGGGTGGGTGCTGGAGATACCACAGCACCCAGCTCCCCACTCCACAGAAACCATTGGGCCCACCGGGTCTGCACTCCTCGGGGAGCAGGAGAAGCAGAAAAATTCAGACCCAGCCAACCCTCCGCACCTAGGTGCCAATTCCTGTTCCAGACGCCTCCACACACAGGGCCCTGTCCCCCATGGTGTCCCCAGGGGTGTCTGGCAGCCTCTGAGGCACAGACCCAGAGTGCACAGGCCCAGGAACCACGGTGGGTGTGGGGGCTCTGCCATGCTCAGGATTCCCACGCAAACGCTGCATGCCTGCTGCACTCCAGTATGACCAAGAGTGGGTCGCCCTCTGGAGTGTGGAGTCAGGGAGAGGAGAACCACTCCTTCCTTGGATGCCAACTCTGCTGACCACTGCCAGCAGTGCAGCCCCTGATAGCACCAAACTCGCCCCCGCTCCACGGCTAGTCCTGCCCTCAATAGCGCCCCCCAACTCTGTCCCCCAATGCCACCAGTAGCGTATACCTGATAGTGCCCTAACGTGTCCTCCTCCATGGGCATTGCAGCCCCAGAAAGTGCCCATAACCCACCCTCCCTGCCATGGGAAGTGCAGCCCTGTACAGTGCTACCAACCAGTACCCCTAATGCAGGCAATGACACCCTGCATAGCGCCCCCAACCCACCCCACACTGCGAAAGGTGCAGCCCTGGATAGCCCCTGTCCTACCACTCTGGTCGTGCTGCACACTCTGTCACCGCCACCACCAACCACAGTGAGGCACGCCAGCGGGCCACAGGCTCTAGCACCCAGCAGCCAGGCACGGAGCAGCTCTCACTGATGGCCAGCTCTTACCACTCTGACCACGCTGCTGTCTCCCTGGCCATCTTCTTTGACTACAAAGGAATAAAACTAGGTATCAGTAAGAAGAGTAATTTTGGAAACAATACAATCACATGGAAGTTAAACACTACCCTCCTGAATAAATGACTAGCGGGTCAATGAAGATACTAAGACAGAAATTCAAAAATTTCATGAAACAAAGGGTAATGAAAACACAGTATACCAAAACTTGTTACGCAGAAAACAGTACAAAGGCAGAGATTTACAGCTATAAGTGCCTACCATCCAAACAAAAGAAAAACTTCAAATAAACAATACATCTTAAAGAACTAGTAAAGTAAGAACAAACTAAACCGAAATTAAGGAAATAACTAAGATCATAGCAGAAATAAAATTGAAATAAAAAACACACAAGATTAAATGGAAAGTTGGTTTTCTGGAAAGCTAAACAAAATTGACAAACTTTTAACCAGGATAACTAAGAAAAAAGAGACAAGATTCAAATAAATAAAATCAACAGATTTAAAAAAAGGAGACATTACAACTAATAACTTCAGAAATTCAAAGGATCATAACTGGCTATTACATGCCAATAAATTGGAAAGCCTAGTAGAAATTGGCAAATTCCTAGATGCATAAAACCTACTTAGGTTGAATAACGAAAATATCCAAGACCAGAACAGATTGGTAACAAGTAATGAGATTGAAGCCATCAGAAAAAGTCTCCCAGTAAAGAAAAGCCCAGGAACTGATGTCTTCACTGCTGATGGCTTCACACCAAACAATTTAATGACCTAGTACAAATCCTACTCAAACTATTTTGAAAAACAGGAGGGAATACTTCCAAACTTATTCTATGAGACCATTATTACTGTGATACCAAAACCAGACAAAGGCATCAAAGAAGGAAACTACAGGCCAGTATCTCTAATATTGATGCAAAAATCCTCAATGAAATACCAGTGAATCAAATTCAGTAATACATTAAAAAGATAATTCATCATGATCAAGTGGGATGTATCCCTGGGATGCAAGGGTCACTCAACATACAATGTGATACATCATATCAACCAAATAAATGACAAAAACAGTATGATCATGTCAACTGAAACTGAAAAAGCATTTGATGAAATTCAACATCCCTTCATGCTATTAATCCTCAAAGAAACGGGTACAGAAGAAACATACCACAACATAATAAAAACTACAGGAAAGACACCCACAGCTAGAATCATATGGAGGGAGGTCCAGGCTGCAGTGATCTGTGATCCCACCACTGCACTCCAGCCTGGGCAACAGAGTGAAACCCTGTCTTAATAAAATATGTAAAAAGAGGTATGAGCCCCTTTTATAGGTGCAGTGACTGACATCTGTAATGCTAACACTTTCTGGGAGGCTGAGGTGAGAGGATCTCTTGAGGCCAGGAGTTCAATATCAGCCTGGGCAACATAGCGAGACCCTTTATCTACAAAAAATTTTTAAATATTTGCCAGGTGTGGTTGCATGTGCCTGTATTCTTAAAGAATTATCATATGACCCAGATAGTCTATTCCTTAGGGATAGACCCAAGGGAAATGAAAATATACATCCACACTAAAATTTGTTCACAAATGTTCCTAGCAGCATTGTTAATAATAGCCAAAAATTGGAAAAAAAACTCAAGTGCCTATCAACAGAGGAACTGATAAAATATGGTATATCCATTCAAAAGATTACTCAGCATTAGAAAAGAGTGAAGTGCTGATATACGCTACAGCATGGATAAACCTTGAAAACACTGTGCCAAGTGAAATAAGTCAATCACAAAAGACCATATGTAGTAAGATTTTATTCTGTGAAATCTCCAGAAGAGCTAAACTCAGAGACAGAAAGTAGGCTAGTTATTGCCAGGGACGAGGGGAAAAGGGAATAAGGATGACTGCTAATGGGTATGGGATTTCTTGTGGACTGATGAAAAGGTCTGAAAGTATCTAGACACCTGTCTTGTTTGTGTGATTCTGTGAACATATTATAAACCATAAAATTCTGCACTCAAGGGGTTGATTTCATGGTAGGTGAATTTATCTCATTTATCTTTATCTCCATAAAGCTTTCTAAAGAAACTTTAAAAAGACATCTGTATAACCTACAAAAATAACACACTGAGAGACTAAAATGCCTAATTTTTCCATTTTTCTTCTTCAGCGCAATCTCAAGTCAAAAAGTCTTTCCTTCCTATATATGCATATTTTGTCCAGTGAAACAAGAAACTCTATTAATTTTTTTATTAGAAATAAAAAAAAGGCATGTGTGCTGGCTCACAGCTGTGCTTCCAGCTACTCAGAAGGCTGAGGCAGAAGGATCACTTGAGGCCAAAACTGGGAGTTCAAGACCAGCTGAGGCAACATAGCTAGATCCTGTCTTTAAAAATATTTTTCAGGCCAGGCACGGTGGCTCACGCCTGTAATCCCAGCACTTTGGGAGGCCAAGGAGGGCAGATCATTTGAGATCAGGAGTTCAAAACCAGCCTGGACAACATGGTGAAACCCTATCTCTACTAAAAATATAAAAATTAGCCAGATGTGGTGGTGGGCACCTGTAGTCCCAGCTACTTGGGAGGCTAAGGCAGGAGAATTGCTTGAGCCAGGAAGGTGGAGGCTGCAGTGAGGCCAAGATCATGCCAATGCACTCCAGCCTGGGTGACAGAGCAAGACTCTGTCTCAGGAAAAAAAAAAAAAATATATATATATATATATATATATATATACACAAACACATATACATATATATGTATATATATATTTTAAGTTAAAACCCTACTGAAATGAAATAAAATGAAATTTGACTTAATTAACAAATAGTTCCTGAAATATTAATTTTCAAACAATTCTATTTTAGCTTTGACTCTGAACAAACGTCAATTTCAAAATATCACAAAGATTGGCTGGGGGCAGTGGCTCATGCCTGTAATTCCAGCACTTTGGGAGGACAAGGCAGGTGGATCACTAGAGGCCAGGAGTTCCAGAGCAGCCTGGCCAACATAGGGAAACCCAGTCTCTACTAAAAAAATACAACAAAAATTGGCCGGGTCTAGTAACCCCAGCTACTCAGGAGGCTGAGGCATTAGAATCGCTGGAATCTGAGAGGTGGAGGTTGCAGTGATTGGAGATCATGCCACAGCACTCCAACCTGGGCGACAGACTGAGAGTCTGTCTCGAAAAAATAAAAATAAGGCCAGGTGCCGTGGTTCACGCCTGTAATCCCAGCACTTTGGGAGGCCAAGGTGGGCAGATCACTTGAGGTCAAGGAGTTTGGGACCAGCCTGGGCAACATAGTGAAACCTCCTCTCTACTGAAAATACATAAATTAGCTGGGCGTGGTGGCACACACTTGTAATGCCAGCTACACCAGAGGCTGAGGCAGGGGAATCGTTTGAATTCGGGAGGTGGAGGTTGTAGTGACCTGAGATTGTGCTACTGCACTCCAGCCTGGACGACAGAGTGAGACTTCATCTCAAAAAAAAAGAAAACAAAAGAAAAATTTAAATTTAAAATTTAAAAAGTCACAAAGACTACAAATACTCAGGTTTAAGCAAATTCCCACCTTTCTTGAATTAACAGTTTTGCTTTGTCAAAAATGTAGATATTTACCTGCCTCAACGGAATGAAATCCTAAAAGCCTAGTGTTCTCAAATGATGAAGACAAAGAAACATGCATATTTTAATTTAGAATTTTGATTCAGAATTAATTTTAACCTAGCTGGAGTATACATAATCATTTATGTATTTATTTACTTATTTCAGAGACTGGGTTTCGCTGTGTTATCCAGGATGGAATGCAGTGGCACAACCTTGGCTCACTGCAACTTGTACTTCCTGAGCTCAAGCGATCCTCCCACCTCAGCCTCCAGAGTAGCTGGGACTGCAAGTGCACGTTACCACACCCAGCTAATTTTTGGGGAGACGAACCTCGCTATGTTTCCCACACTGGTCTCTAACTCCTTGGCTCACTACAGCCTCAAGCCCCTGGGCTCAAGCAATCTGCCTCCCAAAGTGCTGAGATTACAGGAGTGAGCCACCACAACCGGCCTAGTCGATAGTGTATACTAAGCAACATATACCCTGCTTTTGCCTAGAACATACTGAAAAGATGGCATTAAAACAATCACAAAAGTTGGGAGCTGAGAAAAATCATATACTGTAAAACAAATCTGACAGATATTAATCTCAGGAAGCTCCTGAAAATGTCTCAAGAACTCCTGTGCTGCACTTTCCCTAATAATTTAGACTTTCTACAGATATTTTCTGATCATCTACCGTGTGCCACGCACCATGCCAGGTACCAAGATGCCATGGTGAGGTATACACAAAACCGGCTCCTGCTTGCGGGAAGCCTACTCTCTAAAACAGTGCTTGCCAAGCTCGACTGATCACAACTTGGGAGCTTGTTTAAGTTCCAAATCGGCTTCCCTGCTTAGGTGAGCCACAATCCGTGGCATTTTTATCAGGTGCTCCCAATGATTCCTACGCTCTAACGGGTTTGGGAGGAAAGGGTGGGGGTAAGCTCGAGAGCCCAGACCCATCCCGTCCAGCGGGAGCCCCACCTCTAAAGTCCATGTCGCTCAGCATCCTTCCCCCTGACTAGTGGCCCAAACACAGCACGAAGCTGAGGTGGGTGGAACGCTTTCTAAAACAGCGCTCTGTGATGAGCCACCGACAGACTTGCTCGCCTCCCGGAACGAAGAGCTCACTCCTCACAAACCCCACCAGGGAAAGGTAGCACCTGAGCCTCCCGGGCTGCGCGGACACCTGTCTCCCCGCGGGTGCCGCCTACTGCTCCGGTGGACTCAGGGCCCCAGGTTCCGCCCCACGGGGACTGGGGAGAGTGGGGGAGGCGCCGCGAGCATTAGGCGCCGACTGTATACCGACACCCCGTCTCCGGTGTGCGCAGGCCAACACCCATACACACCCTCACACACCCACACAAACTCTCGCGGAAACTGAGGCAGGCAGGCGTTGGACCAGGTCCCGCCGCCTGACGGCTCGCAGCTGGGATGGAACCCGGACTGCGAGACGCCTTCCGCCTCAAAGGCGCTCCTCAGCCGCTGAGGCCCGGCCTGGCTCCCACCGCCGGAGTTTCACAAAGAAAGTCTCCGGGGCCGAGCCCCTCACGCACTCACCGGCACCGACGCCAGCGGCGACTCGGGCTCCCGCCGCCTTCAGCTCCTTGCGGTGGTTGGCCCTTGGGTGGGCTCCGGCGCCAGCGGCGGCGACTGCTCCATATCCACGGGGTCCGGGCCGCGTCCGCCTCGATCTAATAATGGTCCCGCCAGCTAGGCGCGCGCGCCAGTTCCGCGCGCCATGTTCCCGCCGTGCTGCGCGCCGCCCAGGCGACCCTCGCTGCCCGCTAACCGCGCGCGCGCCCCCGCGGGCCCACACATGAACGGCGCACACGCGCGTTCGCCGCGCCCCCTCCCCGTGCGCCCCGCCTCGCGCCCTCTAGAGCTGGCGGCTGTTCCCAGTGTCTCGCCCACCCCGGCTGGGCCCGTCGGACTCGGCGGGTGAGTGCGTGGTTCCCGGCTCTGCACCGCCGCCTGCCTCTCTGCAGACCACCCTGGACCGGACCCCTCAGCCACTTCCCCACACTGCCCCTTTCGCTTCCCCCACCACGCGGGGCCTAGGAAGAGGGTCTGGGCCAAGAGGAACTTCCCCGCAAGAAGTAGGGAGCTAAGGACGCTACTAAGGGGGCGGGATCGCCACCGTGGAGGTGTGCGAGCACATGCCTGCCTCAGGGAGACAGCCAGAGTCAACGGAGAAGCTGAGTTCAAGTCCCACATCTCCACTAACCCTTGCGTGTTAGGGTCAGGGCTTCGGGACTTGTTTCTCCTAAATCTTTTTTTTTTTTTTTTTTTTTTTTTTGAGACAGTCTCGCTCTGTCACCCAGGGTGGAGTGCTGTGGCGCGATCTCGGCTCACTGCAAGCTCCGCCTCCCGGGTTCACGCCATTCTCCTGCCTCAGTCTCCCGAGCAGCTGAGACTACAGGCGCCCGCCACCACGCCTGCTAATTTTTGTATTTTTAGTAGAGGTGGGGTTTCACCGTGTTAGCCAGGATAGTCTCCATCTCCTGACCTCGTGATCCTCCCACCTCGGCCTCCCAAAGTGCTGAGATTACAGGCGTGAGCCAGTGCGCTCAGCCTGTTTCTCCTAAATCTAAAGACTCAATACAATAATCAAGAGAACGCCTCAGCACCGCGCCTAGCGCTTAGTAGGTAGTGATCAAGAGAGAAGACCTCTTAAGTGGTTTTAATGGTTAAGGACCACAGGTTCTCAAGAAAGGGAAATCTCAATTCAAGTCCCACCTCCATCTCTTGGAAACTGAGAAACCTGGAACAAGTCACTCAGAGGAGCCAAAGATCCTTGATTTCTACATGTGCAAAAGGGGAGTGTGGCAGTAGCACTGCAGAGGGTGGACTGAGCTTTCAGGGTGATGATGACTGTATGATCATGCCTCTCTTAATCATGGGATGGTTCTGAGAAATGCCTCCTTAGGTGACTGCAGCATTGTGCAAACAGCAAAGTGCATTTACCCAAACCTTGTATAGCCTACTACACACCTAGGCTGTATGGCGCAGCCTATTGCTCCTAGGCTACACACCCTTACAGCCTGATACTTTACTGAATATACCATAAGCAGTTGTAACACAATGTAAGTACTTGTGTACCTGAACATAGAGAAGATACAGTAAGAATGGACTATAAGAGATTTTAAAATGGTATTCCTGTATAGGGCACTTACCATGAAATGAGCTTGCAGGACTGGAAGATGCTGTGGATGAGTCAGTGAGTGTGAAGGCATAGGACCTTACTGTACACTACTGTAGACTTTATAAACACCACATGCTTAGGCTACACCAAAAATTTTTAAAGCTTTTCTTCAATAAATTCACCTTAGCTTACTGAAATGTATCTTAAAAAATTTTGCCGGTCATGGTGTCTCACACCTGCAATCCCAGCACTTTGGGAGGCCAAGGCAGGAAGATCATTTGAGGTCGGGAATTCAAGACCATCCTGGCCAACGTGTTGAAACACTCATGTCTACTAAAAATACAAAACTTAGCCAGGCATGGTGGTATGCACCTGTAATCCCAGCTACTCAGGAGACTGACACAGGAGAATCACTTGAACCCAGGAGGTGGAGGTTGCAGTGAGCCGAGATCGTGCCACTGCAATCCATCCCGGGCAGTTACACGCATGGAGATATCATCTCCTGTGATAACAATGCCTTCTTCTTCCAGAATACTTCCTGAAGGACCTGCCTGAGGCTGTTTTATAGTTAACTATTTTTTAATGTAAGTAGAAGACATACATTCTAAAATTATGAAAAACACTAAATACACCAGGGCTGGGCACAGTGTCTCATGCGGGTAATCCCAGCACTTCAGGAGGCTAAGGTGGGCAGATCATTTGAGGTCAGTAGTTTGAGACCAGCCTGGGCAGTGTGGTGAAACCCCATCTCTGCTAAAACTACAAAGATTAGTTGGCCGTGGTCGTGGGTGCCTGTATTCCCTGCTACTCAGGAGGCTGAGGCAGAAGAATCGCCTCAACCTGTGAGGCAGAAGTTGCAGTGAGCCAAGATCGTGCCACTGCACTCCAGCCTGTGCGACAGAGCAAGACTCTGTCTCAAAAAAATAAAATAAACCAGTAACATAGTTGTTCATTATCAAGTATTATATATTGTATGTAATTGTACATGCTATGCTTCTATAGAACTGGCAGCACAGATTTGTTTACACCAGCATCACCAGAAACACAGAAATGCATTACCCTAACATTACAATGGCTATGTCACTAAGCAATAGGAATTTTTCAGCTCCATAATCGTCTTATGGTACCACTGACTTACATGTGGTTTGTCATTGACTAAAATGTCATTATACAACACATGACTGCATATCCCAGGGCCCAATGCCTGGCACACACAAAGCTGAGTTTCACTGGTGTAATTCCCACCCTATCCATCCAAGAATCCTAAAAGTTTAATGAAAGGGGCTCTGCTCCGAAAACCCTGTGGTATAAGTAGCTGGGAGGAGTTCGCCCAACTTGGGGCTGCAAGGACTCTTTCTTCCCACCTCTTTGCTTTCCTTTCTCTCCCCCAGACTTCTCTGAAAACCCTAAAGTTGGCAGAAAAATGGAGAATGTTTTCCCTACTAACAAAAAGAATCTTCAAGAGTCTCTTGGGATTTGTAAATGGTTGCATTTACTAGTCTGGTTTTTTTTGTTTTGTTGTTTTTGTTTTTTTTTGAGATGGAGTCTTGCTGTCACCTAGGCTGGAGTGCAGTGGCACGATCTCAGCTCACTGCAACCTCCGCCTCCCAGATGCAAGCAATTCTCTTGCCTCAGCCTCCTGAGTAGCTGGGATTAAAGTCACGCACCACCACGCCTGGCTAATTTTTTTGTATTTTTAGTAGAGACAGGATTTCACCATGTTGGTCAGGCTGATCTCAAACTCCTGACCTCGTGATCCAGCTGCCTTGGCCTCCCAAAGTACTGGGATTACAGGCATAAGCCACTGCACCCAGCCTTCTAGTTTGGTATTTTTCTTATTCAAGTAACAAGGAAAAAAAAAATAACTCCACCAAGTGTAAAACAGAAAAAAGGAACAAAACTGATAGCATGACTGAAAAGGCCTGGGGTGGTACCTCACTTCAGGCATAGCTGGATACAGGCACTTATACAAGATAAGTCTCTCTAATCTCTCAGTGCTTGCTTCCCTTTGATTACTTCATTCTCAAGCAATTCTTTCCACATAGTGGCCTGAGCAGCTCCTAACTCACATCTGCGCAAGAAAGCAGAGGCTGTTCCCCAATAGTTCCAGCCAAAGTCCCAGGACTGACTTTCACTGGACCCGTTTGGGCCACATGCCCCTGCCTGAGCCAATCACCACATCCAGCCTGGCCAGACCTGGCTTTCATGAAGCCCCTTCAGGAAGCGGTTTGGGTCATTCCCTCCAGAAGGACATGGGGAAAACCAGAAAGTGGGAGGAGGGATGCTTCCTTCTGAAAAATAGGGATGCAATTACCACAAGAGGTATCAGGTACAGGGCTGGCACAAACAAGAGCTATCCATGGCACCATCATGTAGGCATGCAGCAGGTCCACCATGAAGCAACCTGGCTGCTCTGCAAAACGGAGTCACAGTTAATTCAGCCAATGAGAAATATCCCTCTACTTGGGTTCCCACCATTCACCCCAGGCCTGGCACGTCCCAAATTTCCTTGGTCAAAGGCAAGAAAATTACCCGCCTTTTATGCTGCACAAAAAGCTGAAAAGATTATCTTACTTCTCTGGCTCAAGAACTTTCTATGACTCCCTCTGGCTACTTATGTGGCTCCCCCACCCTAAATGATAGAAGCCAACATTCATGAATCCCTTACCACATGCCAGGTACCTAATGGACCTGCCTCCTCCAAACAGCATAGAAGAGGTTGGTACTCTTACTGCACCCATTTTATAAATATGGAAACAAAGGCTCAGCAATTTGAGGTAATTTACCCAGAGCCAAAGTTAGGAAGTGCAGAGTTCAGATTAGCACAATAGTGTTCCCGCCATTGCCATCCCAGCTCCATTTGTTCATGTTTCAAAGTCTTACACCCACCTTTAGCTAGGGGCCAGTGGGAACAGCTCCATGGCAGAAGAAGCCTCTAGGAACCCCTTCAGCTTCTGCAGTGGTGGGGCTGGGGAGTAGGTGCAAAAGATACTTAGCTTTACCATCCTCTCCCATGACTTTTTTTTTTGTTTTTTGAGATAGATTCTCACTCTGTCACCGAGGCTAGAGTGCAGTGGTGCGATCTCAGCACACTGCAACCTCAGCCTCCTGGGTTCAAGCAATTCTCATGCCACAGCCTCTGGAGTAGCTGGGATTACAGGTGCCCACCACCACACCTGGCTAATTTTTGTATTTTTAGTAGAGATGTGGTTTCACTATGTTGGCCAGGCTAGTCTCAAACTCTGGACCTCAAGTGATCCACCTACCTCAGCCTCCCAAAGTGCTGGGATTGCTAAGCCACCATGCCTGGCCCCATCTCCCATAATTTAATGAGATAGGGAAAAGAATTCCTCCAAGACAAAATTAAAGTGAGGTTAGGAAAGGAAATAGGTGTTTGTTAGCCTTAAATCAGCAGCTGATTTCTCCCATTGGTGAGTCAATTAGTTTTCTATGGCTGCTGTAACAAATTACCACGAACTGATTGGCTTACAACAACACAGACTTAATATCTTATTGTTCTATAGTTCAGAAGCCTCAAATCAGTTTCACTTGGCTAAAGTCAAGTTGTAAAGTACTGATTTCTTCAGGAGGTTCTGAAGGGAAAACCCATTTTCTTGCCTTTTTCTGCTTTTAGTGGTTACCTATATTCCCTGGATTGTGGCCCTTTCCTCCATTTTTAAAGCATATCACTCCAATCTCTGCACAGTGCTATGGTTTGAATGTGTTCCCCAAAGTTCATGTGTTGGAAATTTAATCCCCAATGCAACAGTGTTGAGAGGTGGGACTTTTAAGGAGATTAGGTCATGAAAGATCTGCCCTCATTAATAGCGTAATGATGTTATCTCAGCAGAGGGTTAATTATCATGGGGATGGGTTCCTAATAAAAGGATTGAGTTCAGCCCCCTCTCTCTCTTGATGTGATACCTTCCATCATGGGATGACACAGCAAGAAGACCCTCACCAGAAGCAGGCCCTTTGATCTTGACCTTCCCAGCCTCCAGAACTGTAAGAAATAAACTTGTTCTTTATAAATTACCCAGCCTCAGATATTGCATAGCAATACAAAAAAGACTAAGACACTCAGTCACCATCGCATTGGAATCTCCCCGACTGCTGAGTCCCTCTTAAAAGAGCACTGTAGGCTGGATGTGGTGGCTCACGCCTGTAATCCCAGCACTTTGGGAGGCCAAGGTGGGCAGATCACGAGGTCAGGAGTTCGAGACTAGCCTGGCCAACATGGTGAAACCCCATCTCTACTGGAAAAACAAAAATTAGCTGGACATGTTGGCGAGCACCTGTAATCCAGCTACTCGGGAGGCTGAGGCAAGAGAATCGCTTGAATCTTCGGAGGTGGAGTTGCAGTGAGGCGAGATTGTGCCATTGCACTCCAGCCTGGGCACCAAGAGCAAAAAATACCGTCTCAAAAAAAAAAAAAAAAAAAGCACTGTGATGGGACACTGGGCCCACAGGCAACATAGGATAAGTTCCCATCTCAAGATGCTTAATCACATCTGCAAAGTCCCTTTTGTCATGGAAAGGAACATAGTCACAGATTCTGGGGATTAAGTTGAGGACAATTTGGAGGGGCCATTATTCAGCCTACCATGGACGATATCATGAGAGGGAGTTAATACAAAATGCTCTGGAAACAGAGAAGGGCGGCCAGGCATGGTAGCTCATGCCTCTAATCCCAGTACTTTGGGAGGGAGGCGGGCAGATTGCCTGAGGTCAGGGGTTCAAGAACAGCCTGACCAACATGGTGAAATCCCATCTCTACTAAAAATACAAAAATTAGTTGGGCATGGTGGCAGGTACCTGTAATCCCAGCTACTCGAGAGGCTGAGTCAGGAGAATCGCTTGAACCCAGGAGGTGGAGGTTGCAGTCAGCTGAGATTGCACCATTGCAGTCCAGCCTGCGTGACAAGCATGAGACTTCATCTCAATCAAAAAAGAAAAAAAAGAAAAGAAACAGGTTCCGTTGGCCAAAAGGGGGTCTGCTAAGTCGGGTGGGGGGCTTAGGATTTTATTTTTAGTTCTCAAGGGAGATAAAATAATTTAATCCATTGGCCCCTGTGACTGTGGGACTAACATGGCTATGATCTGTCGGACAGACTTCAGGCTGGCACCCAGGCAAAATTCTATGCTGTAGTAAATGCATCATGCACATTTGTAACAACACGTACATAACAATGTCACAAAATACTTTCATGGTGACACCTAGATTAGTGTTTTATTGAATAGCTGATGATATAAACTGGCTCATTTGGTGCCAAGACTGACCATCACCACCATACCAAGGTCATCACTGATCAGAGGCCTAACCCAAGGAGGGGGTCATGTGCAGGCCCAGCGGTGGGGAGGAAAGATGCCGCAGAGGAGACGGATGCCCACAGAGGCCCCTGAGCGGATACCATGCTCACTAAGTGGTAAGTATAGACTCAACGTAGGCTGTAAGCTCTCCCCCTGTGCAAATGGGACCCCATCCACTTGAGAGTCAAGGGTCTGTTTGGGTGGCAGGGATAGCCACTTCTGAAGGTAGAAAGGAAAATAAGCCACCAAATTGGTACCTTTCTGTGAAATGGACATCGTGCTCAGAATCTCCATTTTCCCCACAACCTGGAGGAATAAGTACTGTCATCTGCATTTTATAGCTGAGGAATCTGACTGAACGAAATTGAATTACTCACCTAAGCAATTAGCAATTAACCAAGTCTTTCTGACTCAGAAACCCAGCTGTTGCCTGTTCATATCCAGCCCCTGTATTGGTGTCAAGATCTGGCCTGTTCTCAATGCAGCAAGATCCAGGCAGATCACACTGGACTCCCAGCACTGAATCTGGCTCAAGGGGACATCAAATTTGACTGGGCCATGGGGCTCAGGAGCATCACTCTCAAAAATAGCAGTACAGGAAGAGGCGATGGCCCTAAACAGCATTTGCAGGCAGATCCCATGTTAATCGTAAGGGTCAGGACTCTCTCACTTTTCTGTCTCTCTCTCTGTCTCTCCTCTAGGGCTGACCCCACATTGGACACCACTGCTTCCATGTCCATCACACACCACAGCTGCCTTTTCTTCTGCCTGCTTATGGGAAAGTCCCCTCCTCTCCTCCGTCTTCTTCTCTTCCTGCCCTATCACACCGTGCACTTCTCCCTTTCCTTAAAGAACCACCATCAACTTTAGGAGGAGGGAAAGGGGTGGCTCTGGCAGGAAAAGCCAGAATCCCCTCTAGCCAACAGAGAGAGAGGAATGGCTGCATGTTTTCTCCCCCAATCCAAGGCACTGGGTCTTGGCTGAGTTGCAGGTTCCAAGCTGCTCTCCTGCTGTGTCGGTGAGTTCCGGTCAACCTGCAACCTCCCGATGTGGCCACTGCAGTTCATCGAGTCTTCAGGGACTCCCCATGGCCTAGAGTACTTTGCCTTGCTTACACGGGAGAGGAGAATGGATTTATAGAGAACATCATCTAAATCCAACTTGACCATTGTGTGGCCACACTTGCTAGATGGCTATAGTCTAAATCTAGCATTGTAGAAAGACGGGGGAGCTTGGAGCTGCACAAACCCAGGTCTGGAACTGGCTCCTTACCTTGGAAGGTGAATGATCCTGGCAGGACTTAGCCTCCCTGGGCCTCAGTTTCTTTATCTGTTTCATGGGAATGAGGATCTCTGCTGGTTGGTTGGGTGATGCGGGGGCTGTGTGAAAACAGCTTGTCAATACAAGCCGAAATAGAAATATTTCTCCACAGAGTATGAAGGTCAAATGAGAGAATACAGTTAAATTAAATGGAAAATTAAAATGGCAAAAAAGGCAAAGCTGTATTGAAAGTTCCGAGCTTCTCTATAAGGAGCTTTTTGACTATGTAAGAATCCTGTACTCGTTCCCCCTAAATACAAAAAAGAAAAAAAAAAAAAAGTTGAAGGAGGCAGAAGGGAGAGTGATGCACGATGGGCGAGGACTTCACCTGCTGTTGCTGGCTTTGAGGATAGAGAAAGAAGGCCACAAACCTAGAAGGTGGAGCCCCTAGAAGCTAGAAAAGGCAGGGAGCCGATTCATCCCTTAAGCCTCCAGAAGGGACATAGCCCCGCTAGCACCTTGATTTTAGCCCAGTGAGATCCTCTTAGGAATTTTGGCAACCAGAACTATAAGACAGAAATGGAAGCCACTGAGTCTGTAGCTGTTTGTTGCAGCAGCAATAGAAAACTAATGCAGAGCCCAAGAAATCACTGGTGATGAGATGGGGAAAGTGGGCTCAGGAGGTCTGGATCTGTGATGAGATGGGGAAAGTGGGCTCAGGAGGTCTGGATCTGTGATGAGATGGGGGAAGTGGGCTCAGGAGGTCTGGATCTGAGGTGCGGATCTGGAGTGGAAGGGGAATTCATTTGTTCATTGTCTATCCTTTTGCATTGATTGAGTTTTTTTCTATATATATGTGTGAATTTTCACAATAACAGTTTTTTCCAAAATAAAATAAAAGAACAAAAGGGGCTTTTTGCAACCCAAATCCTATCTATGTCTGAGTCCACTTGTATTGAATGAGTCTTTCTGCTAACGTCCTTATATTTGGGTGACAATCTGAATGTCAGTGACCAATCAGAGCAGAGGCAAACTTTGGAGTGGGCAGGGCATCCTGAGGGCCCTGATTCCTGCCATGAGTCATAACCCTTTAGGTGCCAGACCACGGGGAGGTCCAGGGGTTGCAGGGGAGGGCTGTGCATCTGCAATGACTCTCAGGGGGCTCCTGGTGGTGGCAATTGGTGAATCTGCACAGTGGTGTTTCAATATTGTCACAACCCTGCTGTCTCTCATGCTCTCAAAAAGCATTTCTCTTACCTGTGACAGACTTCCTATACCTAACAGCTTGCAAAAGTGTTCCAGGTTAATGAGAATAATCTCTCGGAGCCATACCTCCCTGCTTGGGGTCTCAGTTTCCCCAACTGTCTCCAGACAAGTTAGGCTAGAAGGCCCCTGAGCCTCAGCCCCTCTATACCCCTCCTGTCACGCAGACCTGATCTGGGTCTTGCACCCTGGGTGCAGCATGACAGGGGTGGGCAGGGGCTGGCTCTGGGCCAGAGGACCCTTTCTGATGGACTTCAGCTGTTGGCCTCGCAGGGGAGACAGATCAACCTCACAAGAGTCATACGGTGAGTAGCGGTGGGCAAATCCATCCCCCTCGTCTTAGATTTATGGGGAGACAGACAAAGAGGAGACACTCCAGGAAGACCTGCAGGTGGGAGTACCAGGTTGAAACCAAGGACACCTTCCTGGAGGAGCTGCTGCTTGAGCCAGCTCTGAGAACAGGTGGGGACAGGACTGGAGAGGAGGAGGGGGTCCCCTATGAGCAAAGACTGGCCACCACCCCATCTAACACCGCCACAGGGCCCCTGTGGCATCCCTGTCCCGTCCCTGTCACCACCCAGTTTTTCCCTCTGGACCCAGGAATTCAAAGTAAGCAAGGAGGTCCGCTGCTCCAGTTGGCTGCAAATAATTACAACCTTGAGCCCAAGCAGCACTTTGGGTCCTGGTTTGGGACCATGAAGCGGCTCGGTGAGACTGAGAGGTAAGGCCAGGGCAGGAATTGGGACAGTAGGATTGAACTCTCCCTGGGGGCCAGCCTCAGAAAGCCTGTGGCCATAGCCTCTTGGCCAACATCAGATCCTGTGGTCTGGCAATGCCTGGGGTACCCAGACCTCACTCTGGACAGGCCCTGGGAGGGGGCCCTGGTGAGATTCCTGGCAGCCTCACAGCCACTCTTCTGTCCGTAGCTACAACCTGTCATGCCAGCTGGAGGCTCCATCCCAGTTGGCTGGGAGCACAAAGGCCAGGAAGATAGACATCACCCACCACAGGGGCCAGCTGGGGCCTGAGCCAGGGCGGGCAGAGGTTGGCTGCCTTGGGATATGGGTGGGCTCAGGGAGTCAGACAGCAAGGGACTAGCCTCCCATCCTACTGCTGACCAGACCTGTGACTGGGGAGAGTCACCTTACTTCTCTGGGCCTCAGTTTCCCCCTCTGTGGAGTGACACTAAATGATCTCTCTGGAGACGGGGATCAATAGGGCACTGGTGATTGACCAGGCACTCAGCACATGCCTGGAGCACACAGTGCAGGACTGTGGTGGGGAGGTGGCCTGAGATCCTGGGGAGTCACCCATGTGTGCCTGCCCTTCCGACCAGCCACCAGGCCCTCAGGGCAGAGCCCACTACCAGCAGCAGCTCACACCCCGAGACCAGCTCAGAGGCGGCCCCTAACTCAGCAGCAGGGACATCACGGACACTTTAAGCTGGTACTAGGGTGGCTTCTCCAGCTCCCACGTGGAGAGGGGTCCCAGCTGAGTCCCACTCACGTGGAGTCTCATGCCCATGAAAGTGCCATTCACCACTGGCCAGGCTCATGAGGCCGCATGAGAGGGGGGTCACTGGGGAGGAGATATCGGGGGAACAGAGAGGATGGTTGAATTTTTGTATAATAGGCAGTGCAAGTGTTTACCATTTGGGAGGGGAAAGGTTTGTTATTATTAGCAATGCTACACTTGAATATTATACTAAAATCCAGTCTCTCTATAACCTGGGAGTTGCTCTTCTGTTCTTTCTTTTCCTGTCTTAATTAAAATGAGATGCAGACTCTCACGGTCCACAGTCAATTAAGAAATCTTGCACGGCCATCAGGTTATGTCTTGGAGAGCAGAGTTTCAGTACCATCAGCCTGGCAAGGAGCTGGGCCTGCTCCTCAGAGCTCCCGGGACTGCGAGATTTGGCATGTTCACGGGGCACCGTCACAGCCTTTGAAACATGCTGTCTTTAAAGACTTTTGCAGTGGCTCACTCACTCACAGTGGGACGCGGTGGCTCACTCCTGTAATCCCAGCACTTTGGGAGGCAGA
The DNA here is from genome assembly GCF_029289425.2 of Pan paniscus. Classification (NCBI taxonomy): domain Eukaryota; kingdom Metazoa; phylum Chordata; class Mammalia; order Primates; family Hominidae; genus Pan; species Pan paniscus. The sequence goes on along the minus strand of NC_073267.2, from coordinate 35,392,720 downwards.
AGCGGGTGGCTCACTTGAGGTCAGGAGTTAGAGACCAACATGGCCAACATGGCAAACCCCATCTCTACTAAAAATACAAAAAATTAGCCAGGTGTGGTGTCAGGTGCCTGTAATTCCAGCTACTCAGGAGGCTGAGGTAGGAGAATTGCTTGAACCCAGGAGGCGGAGGTTGCAATGAGCAGAGATCACACCACTGCACTCCAGTCTGGGCAACAAGAGCAAAACTTCATCTCAAAAAAAAAAAAAAAACACACACACACACAAAGACATTTGCAAGGACCATGTCCTCACCCAGAATGGTGCCTGCCTTTCTACAGTTTTTCAGGAAGAGGAAACATTTTCTGCTTCTCTCGCTGAGGTTTTTTTTAACCACCCATTAGGAACCTATAGATTTCAGGATCGAACACTGGGATTCCCTCAGCACTAAAGGAGGAAAATTGCAAACAGAGCTGGAAGTGCAATGTGGAAAGGTCAGGCTGAGGAAGGTTCTTAGCCAGTAGACCAAGGGCAGGAAGGACACTGCCTCCTCAGTCTCCCACTAGGGAACTTGTGATTCTTGTCCCCTGATGTCAGAATTCCTTGTCATGTTTGTTTTGTCTCCAAGGGAAGGGTTTGAATTTCAGAATTTAAGGCTAGAGTGGGCCTCGTGCAGTTAACATTAACCCTCTCTCTCCTTCGCTGGCCGAGGTGAGGTCCAGGACCATGTAGTTCTGACGTCCACTCTCTCGGGGGATCACCAGTTCACCCATCTCACCCGGCAAGCTGGGCCCTAGTTTGGTGACAGGCATCTTCCACCCACCTGGGAGGCAGGGTTCAACACTCTGCCTCTGACCTTGTTTCCTTCTTCTGCCACCTGCTTAGGCAACCGGAAGGGGTTGTCCAGCCAGCACCTGGGCTTTAGCGCTCCTCAAGCAGGTGGAGGAAGTTTCAGGCACCTGGCTCCTCAGGTGTCTGCCATCCAGGTGCTCTTCAGGCTTGCCCAGCAGAGCTCTCTTGATCCAGCTAGAACTGGCCAGAACTGACTCACTCCGGAATGTGTAGACTTTGGCATCAGGGGCTGCTTTAATTTGCACAATTTCCAAATACCTCTTTTTTCTTCTTTTTCTGATGAGTCATCTCCCTAGACTTGCATTTTAAAGAGATAGATAGTTATCAGGTTCCAGAGAAGATGTGGTAGAACATTTATATCTCAAAGACACAGAGCTGAGACTTCAGGTTTAGATATTATAATTTGCCTAAACCAAAAAGGAAGGTGTAGGTAAAGTTCTAGTCAAGACAGGATGGCCAGGAAAAACACCTTAACCCAAGGGATGGCTTGCTTTGCTGATTTAAGCCAATGGCTTCTTTATCATAAGACTTCTCAGTGATTTAGTCCTCCCTCTCTTCCAGTGCACAGAGACATACCCCTCCTTACAAATTAAAAATGTTCTTTAGAGATGGAAATTTATTTTACAAAAATGTTTCAAAATAACCAGATGAAAATCATCCTTATGCCAGAAAGACTTTATTTTTTTATTACTAGAAATGAAACGGTAAGTATTTGTTGTATTGACATACTTAGGCTTAGACCTATGTTTAACAAGAAAGCCTAATAATAGCACTGCGGTTAGACTCTAGCCTATTTTTCCAAACCATCATTTTATTATTAAGGAAACAAAGGATCAAATACCTTTCATTCATCTGATATGATCCTTTAAAACACATTCCACCAATAAGTCCTATTTGGAACAGCTGAAAATCTTTTAATAAAACTTTTTAAAGATGAGCTCATGGCTTAGTGTAAATTTCACAAGCTTAATTAGGTCAAGTGGAAGGAACTCAGGTGAGTAGTTGCCCAATCAGAGCCCATTATTTGTAAGTCATCAGCCCCCTCCATGACCTTAAAACTCCACTCTGACCTAATTATTGCAAACCTATACACAACAAAGTGAAAGGATTAATTTTCATTCATCAACCTCTCAATCCCAGATTTTCAAAGAAAAAACCTGTGTAAGGAATACTTACCAAAACCAGACAGGAAAATTAGAGCCTGCATACTTAAGAGTCAAATTTGTTCCACTACAGCCAGGTCGCATACAGTTACATCATTTGGTTCTTCATACACGCTAGAACTGACCAGGACAGAGTTTAGCATAGAAAAACTGTAAGAAATAGGTTCTGAAACATAGAAATTGCAAAGTTCAAAAGGCTATGAAAAAAACTAATGTAAATGAGACTTCCCTCCCTTTGTTTTAAATAAATAGACCCATCAGAGAAATGCAAATCAAAACCACAATGAGATACCATCTCACGCCAGTTAGAATGGCGATCATTAATAAGTCAGGAAACAACAGGTGCTGCCGAGGATGTGGAGAAATAGGAACACTTTCACACTGTTGGTGGGACTGTAAACTAGTTCAACCATTGTGGAAGTCAGTGTGGCCATTCCTCAGGGATCTAGAACTAGAAATACCATTTGACCCAGCCATCCCACTACTGGGTATATACCCAAAGGATTATAAATCATGCTGCTATAAAGACACATGCACACGTATGTTTATTGTGGCACTACTCACAATAGCAAAGACTTGGAACAAACCCAAATGTCCAAAAACGATAGACTGGATTAAGAAAATGTGGCACATATACACCATGGAATACTATGCAGCCATAAAAAATGATGAGTTCATATCCTTTGTAGGGACATGGATGAAGCTGGAAACCATCATTCTTAGCAAACTATCACAAGGACAAAAAACCAAACACCGCATGTTCTCACTCATAGATGGGAATTGAACAATGAGAACACTTGGACACAGGAAGGGGAACATCACACACCAGGGCCTGTTGTGGGGCGGGGGGAGGGGGGAGGGATAGCATTAGGAGATATGCCTAATATAAATGATGAGTTAATGGGTGCAGCACACCAACATGGCACATGTATTCATATGCAACAAACCTGCACATTGTGCATGTGTACCCTAGAATTTAAAGTATAATAAAAAAATAAAAAAAGAAATAGATGTTCTGTAAAAATATACACAATTTTTACAGACATACATTTATAAGTTGTTTTTATCTTAAAAATTGGGGATATTTCATATTTATAACTAATTATTGAGCCTTAAGTTTTCTTGGCCATTTCTAGGCTAATAAACTAAGAATCATGTAAACTAAGCCAAAGTAGAATAGACATAAAAGTCCTGAACACTTCAACTTCCTATTCTTCAAGAAGTATACTTGGCAAATCTCATTTGAGAGAGGAAAAGCTTTCCTCCACCCTGTTTTACAGCGCTGAGGCTTCTCATCACATTTCTATGACTTGTAGCTTAATCCATGTTACATGGTCACTGGCATTATTAGTGCTTCTCTTTTAACACTGTAGGAATTAATCAATTTGGTGGTGTATTTAATTAATTCTATCACTAGAGGATTGTAAAATTACATATATGAATACCTCACTTTAGAGGCCACTTAATTTTTTTCCAAGGGGATATTTGACTATATTTCACTTGTGTCTTAATGATTTTATAATTTAAACCCTAAATTATAAATCTAGAATTTAGAAAGTATATTTCCTCACTGGATTACATTTTTGGAAATATTATTTTATATGTGCACAAATATTACAAAATCACTGTAGACACCTGAAAACTATATTATCTTTTAAAGGCAATATTCTACATTAAACTGCTATAACAAAATTGTTTGGTGCATTTTTTTCTAGTACATTTTGTATATATTACATGTTTAACCTTTTTTTATCCAGCAAATAATTTTTGAGTATCCACTAAGTGCTAGGTTCTGCATTAGTAACTGAATTTAAAGAGTGAAATAACAGACATGGTCTCAGACAATAAAAATTAACATTAGGTCACCTATTTATGTATTTTTAAATGGTAATTATGAAAACTTTTTGAGATTTTTAACTAGATAACATTATAATAACACACTTGATGTTGTTAATATTTGCCAGTGAGCAAAAAAGAAAATAAAAAGATAGTTTTATTCAATATACACTTTAGAATTGCAGGAAATAGTCAAGTTTCTCTGCTTTGCAGTTGAATGTCTATGTGTTTTTCTCTGCAACTTGGCTTTTGTGGAGTGAGAGAAACAATTATTCTTCCAGCCCAATGAAGGCAGAAGAGTAACAATAAATCTAATATTTTAAATGCTTATCAAAAGGTAGTAAACATATTATTTCAGAATACTGAGATCAATAATTTGACCTAGAAAAAAAGCCAAACTGACAGTATTACTGAATAAGGAAAGGCCCAAAGAGACAAAATACTTATTATTTTATAACCTCGGTATGACACAACTTACCCTAACTATAAAGACCCTAAATTACCAAGATGGGTGCTTATAATATGGAGAGTAAAAAAAGTCATTTCACTTTTAGCTTTTTTATTTCTCTCAGAATAAAAAGTGTATAAGGAGTTGATAAAGAAGTTGATACTATAAGTTAGTACTACAATGACAGCACTTTTCAAGAAAAGACTTTTTTCTCTCTTACAAATATCATGTTAGCAGTATTTGTTTTCTCCAGAAATAATGAGGAAATAAAAACATAAGTATGTGGGTAATTAGTGTAGTTTCTTAAAGAAATGAGTTAGGCAACAGGCTAATAATGTATACTTCGCTGGCTTTTGAATGCCAACAATCATATTCTTTATAAGGCACAGAGAAGATTTTTCTAAAGAACAAGTATGTGAACCTGAAAAGTAATCACCACTTGGTAGTGACAATATGGATAGGGTGAAGGGCGCCACCAAGAAGCAATGAAAAGGTACATTTGCAGTTAAATTTGAAAACCATGATGTTTAATACATATAGTAATAAAGAATACTTTCTCCTGTTTCAAAATTATTTTAGAATTTAAGATAGAAGCTAAAATACCTAGGGATAATGATATGACTATTGAAAATTAAAAATTAAAGGACATTTTGAGTATTAGAAGTTAAGAATGAGAACTTATTACCCAATGAACAGGGGATAATTCATTATGCTCCATATCCATTGAATTAAAAGACAGGCCCATTACGTGGATAATTTGAAAGTTTAATTTTATTTAAAAGTCTTGTTTCATTCATCAAGCTAAAGGATTAGCTCCCAGAAATATTCTAGGATTGCATATCCCCAACTCTGTAGGAAGTATAGAAAGAATGTTATAAGGGCCACCATCTAAACATTATTATGTAAATAATTTAGTACCATTCCATTCGCCTTTGTAGATTTAAAAATGTAAATGGCTTTCTCATATTAGGAAACATCATTTTTCAAAACCCAGATAAACATAGTATATTGCAAGAGAATAATTATTTTCTTTATTAAAAAAGAAATACTGGATGCTAAGTCCAAAAGACATAAATTATTTTATACTAATAACTACCAACATTTTATTCATTAAAATATAAAGGTCAAAGATTTTAAAAGGATCTTTAAATGATTAATAACATGTTGATCTTTTTCTTCTTTCTGTAAACCTTTTTGAGTCTTAAAAATACTAAACTATACAAGCAATATTAAATAGTATATAAACTTGGATTAAAATATTCAGATTTACTAGAATGTGGACATTGGAAAGAATGAAAATAAACAGAAGCATAAAGCAGCAGATATAAAATTAAGAAAGCAACTAAGAGTGTTTAAAGTACATATTCATCTGTAGTCTAATGTCTACCATAAACAATGACTCTTCTCAGTAAAACACAAATCGTTCATGAAGGGAAAAAGCATGTTGTATTAGAGAATATTCAACATAACTTTTTTAGTACTAACTTGTGCCTGGAGTATTATTGGTTTTTCTATTATGAACTTATGCACTTGATAATTTTTTTCATAAAGATTGTATGTACAACTCCATTCAAAAGCAGATTTTGGTGGGTTTTTTTTTTTTTTTTGAGACAGAGTTTTGCTCTTTTCACCCAGGCTGGAGTGCAATGGTGCGAACTTGGCTCACAGCAACCTAGCAACCTTTGCTTCCCAGGTTCAGGTGATTCTCTTGCCTCAGCCTCCTGAGTGGTTAGGACTACAAGCATGTACCACCATGCCTGGCTAATTTTGTGTTTTCAGTAGAGACATGGTTTTGCCATGTTGACCAGGCTGGTCTTGAACTCCTGACCTGAGGTAATCCGCCCACCTTGGCCTCCCAAAGTGCTGGGTATGGGCAAGAGCCACCATACCCGGCCTCAAAAGCAGTTTTTAAAAGCAAACACAATATAACACCAAAGTTGAAAAATCCATGCTCACCCAAGGATGCCAGGTTTAATAAATTATTTATAGAACACTGCATCAAAAATAAGAAAATAAACCAAAATATACCATTAAAGATGTATCCACTCCTACAACTAGAGATAATTAATCTATCTGGTAGCAAACGATACTTCAATCAGTTTCAGCATGTCTGAAATCTTTAAGGACAAAAGTGATAAAACATGACTTCATTCTTCATTAGACTCTTAGAACACTTGAAGGAAAAGAATTTCTGAAGCACAGAGGTAAAGAGGTGTAATCTTTCAAAAAGATATTCAGTGTTCAAAATCCAAGAGTGCAATATCAGGCTGGGTGCGGGGGCTTATGCCTGTAATCCCAGCGCTTTGGGAGACCATGGTGGGTGGATCACCTGAGGTCAGGAGTTCGAGACCAGCCTGGACAACAGGGTGAAACTCTGACTGTACTAAAAATACAAAAATTAGCCAGGCATGGTGGTGTGCACCTGTAGTCCTAGCTACTTGGGGGGCTGAGACAGGAGAATCGCTTGAACCTGGGAGGTGGAGGTTGCAGTGAATCGAGATCATGCCACCTCACTCCAGCATCAGTAACAGAATGAGATTCCATCTCAAAAAAAAAAAAAAGAGTGTAATATCATATCGGTATACACAGATAATATACTGAATGAAACAAATAGAATAATTTGAAGAGGTATCTTGATGAACAAGGAGTCATTAGAAAGGTTGTATTCATGTCTTTGAAGGAACTTTGCAATGTGAGAAATTAATACTTTGACTACTATACTAAAAGTTTATTGCTAACATGTATTGTTATTAACGTGTGTTAGGCAGAGTACCATATAATTTGCAAGTGTTATCTCATTTATTGTAGGTAAAATGTAATTTCGAACTCTGGGAGTATAAATGAATTAGATAGAATAAAATTCTATTTAAATTGCTATCAGTAAATCGGTATCTAGGAACAGGGTGATACAGTGCTCAAGTTTTCTATTCTTACTAAATGTTGTGTTTCATTTTCAATGTTTTCTTGGATATTGCTCTTTTTTGGCGACTTTGATTTTTTTTATTTTAGAAAACTAATAAATTGACTCTTCTTGGTACTGACTCTTGGGTTTTATAGAAGGAAAAGTAATTAAATTCTGTACATTTACCTTTACCTCATTTTTTCTCTTTTAAATTTACTTTGACATATAATAAATGTACATGTTATGGGGTACAGAGTGATATTTTGATATATTTATGCAATGCATAAAGATCAAGTCACAGTCATTATCATATCCATTACCTAAATCATGTATTATTTCTTTGCAGTGAGAATATTCAAAATCTTTTATTTTAGTTATTTGAAAACACACAATAAATTCCCGTTAACTACAGTCACCCAACAGTGCTGTAGAGAACTAGAACTTCTTCCTTCTCTCCAGCTGTAATTTTGTATGTATTAACCACATTTTTCTTATACTCTTCTTTCTCCTACTCTTTCCAGGATATGGTAACCAAAACTCTACTATCTACTTCTACGAGATTAAAAATTTTAGCTTCCATACATAAGTGAGAACACGTAGTTATGTGGTGTTTATGTTTCTATGCCAGGCTTATTTCACCTAACATAATGCCCTCCACTTGCATTCTTGTTGCCACAAATAACAGGATTTTGTTCTTTATTATGACTAAATAATATTCCATTATGTATGTATGTCACATTTCTTTATCCATTCATCTGTTGATGGACACTTTTGTTGATTCCATATCTTGGCTATTGTGAATAGTGTTGTAATAAACATGCAGGTGCAGGTAACTCTTTGACATACTGATTTTCTTTCCTTTGGATATATACTGAAAACCATATGATCAAATTAATAAACACAATAAAAGCATTTGGCAAAATTAAATATTCTTACATGACAAAAAACCTCTTAACAATTTAGTATAGAAAATATATGCCTTAACACAGAAGGACATAAAGGACAAATCTACAGCTAAGATCATACTGAGTGTGGAAAAGGTGAAAGATTTTACCGTGAACAAGAAAAAGATTTTACTGTAACAAGAAAAGGATGCCTATTTTCACCAATCCTATTTCACATAGTGAAAGTCTTAGCCAGGACAATTAGGTGAGAGAAAGAAATAAAGGATATCTGAATTGGAAAGGAGACAGTCAAATTGTCCTTGTTTAAAGACAATGTGATCTTATACACGGAAAAAAATAAGATGCTACCAAAAGCTTCTTAGGGTGATACATGAAATTAATAAAGTTGCAGGATATAAATCAACATACAAACATCAGTAGCATTTCTATATATTGATAGTAAACTAGCTGAAACAAGAAATTAAGAAAGCAATTCCTTTTACAATAGCTACAAAAATGTACTTAGAAATAAATTTAACCAAGGAAGTAAAAGATTTCTACAACAAAAATGACAAATATTAATGAAAGAAATTAAAGAAAACACAAAAAAGGAAAGACATCCACATTTATAGATTGAAATAACTAATATTCTTAAAATGACCCACTATCCTATGTGATTTACAAATTTAGTACAATCACTAGCTTGTATTTTTAAAAGCACCTTTGCTGCATATTCTTAAGATATTCAATGACAATGCCTGGATTTAAGTTTGAGGTATTATTATATCTATTTTATATTGGGCACAATATAATGTTATCAGAGGTAATGGTTTTGATTGGTCCTAGGTCATACAGTAATATATACATTGTGATTTATAGACGTTATCTTTTAATACTCAGGCATTTAGAAAGTTCATTTAGACAAAGTTATAAAAACTTGCCTTCCTTTCTGCCTATATCACCTAAAAATCCTAATTTAAGAGGTAATAACATTTTTTATTTGATATACAATTTATCAACACAATAAAAATCTAACAATTATCATGTGCAGAGTGTGAAAATCTCATCAGATTAAGGAACGCAAAGACATCTTTTTCATATTTCGAATGTAAAACTCTTTTGGAAACTTATTTTTAGAAACAGTTAAAAACATTTTTTCATTAGTTTTTCATGTAAAATTGTGACAACCAGCATGAAATAACTGTCATCACAGAAGCATGGTATATTTGATTCCAAAACATATTCTTTGTAAGTTTTAATATATTTATGTATTATTTATACTTAGATTGTAACCCATAATGTAGATATTATTCTTCCTTCAACTCTTAAGAATATTCTTAAATAATAAAATTAAAATGAATTATAATTTTTGTTGGTTGGGAAAAAGGATAGACACACACGTGACAGTGCATCACTTCACCTCATCATTTCATCTCATTTCATCTCATTTCATCATTTCATCTCATTTCATCTCATTTTATCTCATCTCATCATATCATCTCATCATTTCATCAAATCTCATCTCATTTCCATTTCATTTTCATTATTTCATTTCACTATTTCATTTAATTTCATCTAATTTCATTTATTTCATTATGTCACTTCATATCATCTCATTTCATCTCATCATTTTTCATATCATTTTTCATCTCATCATTTCATCTCATCTCATCATTTCCTCCTTTCATTTCAACATTTCATCTCATCATTTCTTCTCATCTCATTTCAATTTCATTTCATTATTTCATTTCATCTCATTTCATTATTTCACCTAATTTCATTATTTCATCTCATCTCATCTCAATTCATCTCATCTCATTTCATCTCATCATTTTTCATCTCATCATTTTTCATCTCATTTAATCTCATTTCATTTCATTTTGTCTCATCATTTCAGCTCATCATTTCATCTCACCACATCTCTTCATTTCATCATTTCATTTCAACATTTCATCGTTTCATCTCATCTCATCTTTCAATTTCATTTCAATATCATTTCATCATTTCATCTCATTTCATTATTTCATTTCATCTCATTTCAATTCATCTCATCATTTCATCTCATCATTTTTATCTCATCATTTTTCATCTCATCATTTCATCTCATCATCTCATCTCATCATTTCATCATTTCATCTCATTTCTTCTCATCATTTCATCTCATCAGTTTAACTCATTTCGTCTCATCTCAATTTCATTATTTCATTTCATTTCACTTTATTTCATTTAATCTCATCTCATCATTTCATCTCATCTTACCTCATTTCATCTCATCATTTCTTCTCATCTCATCTCATCATTTCATCATTTCATCTCATTTCATCTCATCTCATCTCATTTCATCTCATCTCATCATTTCATCTCATCCTTTCATCTCATCATTTCATCTCGTTTCATCTCATCTCACCTCAGCATTTCATCATTTCATCTCATCATTTCTTATTTCATCTCATTTCATTACATCTCATCATTACATCTCAACTCATCTCATCATTTCATCATTTCATCTCATCATTACATCTCATCATTCATCTCATTTCATCTCATCTCATCATTTCCATTTCATTATTTCATTTCATCATTTAATTTCATCATCTCATTTAATTTCACCTCATTTCATTATTTCATTTCATTTTTTCATTTCATTATGTCATTTCATTTCATCTCATTACATTTCATCTAATTTCATCTCATCATTTCATTTCATCTCATTTCATCTCATCTTTTCATCTCATCATTTCATCTCATCATCTCATCATCTCATCAACTCATTTCATCTTATCATTTCATCATTTTATCTCATCATTTCATCTCATCTCGTATCTTCTCATCTCATTTCAATTTCATTATTTCATTTCATTATCTCATGTCATGTCATCTCATCATTTCATCTCATCACATCTCATCATTTCATCATTTTATTTCATCATTTCATCTTATCATTTCATTTCATCTCATTTCAATTTTATTTCAATTTCATTTTATTTCATTATTTCATATCATTTCATCTCATTATTTCATCTCATCATTTCATCTCATCATTTCATCTCATCATCTCCTATCTCATCATTTCATCTCATCATTCATCTCATTTCATATCATCATTTCATATCATTTTATCTCACCATTTCATTTCATCTCATCTCATCATTTTATCTCATTTCATCATTACATCTTATTTCATCTCATTTTATGTCATTTCATGTCATCATTTCATCACATCTCGTCTCATCTCATCTTTTCATCTCATCATTTCATCTCATCATTTCAACTCATTGCATCTCATCTCATCATTTCCATTTCATTATTCAATTTCATCATTTCATTTATTTCATTTCATTATGTCATTTCATCTCATCACATTTCATCTCATCACATTTCATCTCATCTCATTTCATCTCATCTCATCATTTCATCTCATCATTTCATCTCATTTCATCTCATTATTTCATCTGATTTCATGTCATCATATCATGTTATCATTTCATCTCATTTCATCACATCTCATCTCATCATTTAATCTCATTTCATCTCAACATTTCATCTCATCTCATCATTTCATCATTTCATCTCATCATTTCTTATTTCATGTCATTTTATCTCATCATTTCATCTCATCTCATCTCAATTCAATTTCATTATTTCATTTCATCTCATTCATTTCATTTCATTTCATTACATCTCATCATTACATCTCATCTCATCATTTCATCATTTCATCTCATCATTGCATCTCATCATTCATCTCATCTCATCTCAAAATTTCCATTTCCATTTCATTATTTCATTTCATTTCATCATCTCATTTAATTTCACCTCATTTCATTATTTCATTTCATTTTTTCATTTCATTATGTCATTTCATCTCATTATATTTCATCTGATTTCATTTCATCTAATTTCATCCCATCATTTCATCTCATTTCATCTCATCTTTTCATCTCATCATTTCATCTCATCATCTCATCAACTCATTTCATCTTATCATCATTTCATCTCATTTCATCTCATCTCGTATCTTCTCATCTCATTTCAATTTCATTTCATTATTTCATGTCATGTCATCTCATCATTTCATCTCATCACATCTCATCATTTCATCATTTTATTTCATCATTTCATCTTATCATTTCATCTCATCTCATTTCAATTTTATTTCAATTTCATTTTATTTCATTATTTCATATCATTTCATCTCATTATTTCATTATTTCATTTCATTTCATCTCATCAGTTCATCTCATCATTTCATCTCATTTCATCTCATCATCTCTTATCTCATCATTTCATTTCATCATTCATCTCATCATTTCATATCATCATTTCATATCATCATTTTATCTCACCATTTCATTTCATCTCATCTCATCATTTCATCTCATTTCATCATTACATCTTATTTCATCTCATTTTATGTCATTTCATGTCATCATTTCATCACATCTCATCTCATCTTTTCATCTCATCATTTCATCTCATTTCATCTCATTTCAACTCATTGCATCTCATCTCATCATTTCCATTTCATTATTCCATTTCATCATTTCATTTCATTATTTCATTTCATTATGTCATTTCATCTCATCACATTTCATCTCATCTCATTTCATCTCATCTCATCATTTCATCTCATTTCATCATTTCATCTGATTTCATGTCATCATATCATGTCATCATTTCATCTCATTTCATCACATCTCATCTCATCATTTAATCTCATCATTTAATCTCATTTCATCTCATCATTTCATCTCATCTCATCATTGCCATTTCATTATTTCATCATTACATTTCATAATTTCCTTTATTTCATTTCATTTCATCTCATTGCATTATTTCATCTCATTTTTCATCTCATCATTTTTAATCTCATTTCATCTCATCATTTCATCTCATTTTGTCTTATTTCATCATTTCATCTTATCGTTCATCTCATTTCATCTCATCATTTTATCTCATTATATCATCTCATCTCATCTCAATTTCATTAATTCATATCATTTCATTTATTTCATTTCATTTCATCTCATCATTTCTTCTCATCATTTCATCTCGTTTCATCTCATCATTTCATCCATCATCTCATTTCATCTCATCTCATCTCCTTTCAATTTCAATTTTGTCATTTTATCTCATCATTTCATCTCATCATTTCTACTCACCATTTCATCTCAAAATTTCATCTCATCATTTCATCTCATCATTTCATCTCATCTCAAGTAATCTTATCATTTCATCTAAGTGAAATGATGTAATGGAATCATGAAATGAAATGGATAGGATGCCCTCAGTGATTTTAAATTTGAAAATTGTTTGTTTTCATGTATTCATTTTTATATTTATATGTATTTATATTTACTTATATTTCTTTTTACTTATTTTTATTTATATTTTTACTTATTTATTGGTAGACAAGGTCCTGTTCTGTGGCCTAGGCTGGAATGCAGTGGTGCATTCACAGTTCACTGCAGCCTCGAGCAAACCTCCCACCTTAGCCTCCCAGGTAGCTGGGACCCCAGGTGCGCACCACCACACCTGGTTAATATTTTATTATTTGTAGAGATGGAGTCTTGCTATGCTGCCCAGGCTGGTCTCAAACTCCTGGGCTCGAGCAATCCTCCTGCCTTCGCAACCCAAAATGCTGGGATTACAGATATGAGCCACAGTGCCCATCCTATTTATTTACTTATTTATTTATTTAATAAAGAAAAGGTCTCAATATGTTGCCCAGGCTGGTCAACTCCTGGACTCAAATGATTCTCCAAATTGGCCTCTCAAAATGTTGGGATTACAGGTATGAGCCACCATGCCTGGCCTAAAAATAGTATTATATTTTTGCATTATATAATTTTCAATTAAGTAATATGAATATTCTGTACAGAAAATATGCCCTTAATTACATAGGAATAAACATTTGTTACACTGAGAAAAATCTAATAGAGCTAAAAATAAAAATTAATTTGGAGAGGTCATTAGATATTCATACATTCTTATGTTTATATATTCTTTCATATATTCATATATTCTTTTAACAGTATCAATGGTTTGGAGTTATGTGTACAAAACCATGACCTACATGTAATACAACTAACAACAAGCACTTACAATTCAAGGCATATTATATACAAAGCTTTAACTTCTCATCTTCAGATTTTGTTTCTTTTTCTTTCTGTTTTGGCAGATACTATGAACACAACATTCAACTCACAGACACTATGGAGCCCTTACTAAGCATAAAGTACTGTGAAAGGCCAGGGCTAGGACAGAACTGAGACAGGGCCAGCGATAGGACAGAACCGGGGCAGGGTCATGGCCAGAGAAAAACCAGGGGCAGGGTCACAGCCAGGGACATAAGAGGACCAAGGCCAGGGCCAGAAGTAGGGCAGAACCAGGGCCAGGGCAGGGACATGGCAGGGCCAGGGCCATGGCAGGATCAGGGCCAGCAGAAGGCCAGGGCAGGGCTAGGGTAGCACAGGGCCAAGGCAGGGCAGGGTCAGTGTAGAGCAAGGAACGGGCCAGGGTATGGCAGGGCAGGGACGGGGAGGTCCAGGGCCAGAGTCAGGTCCAGGACATGGACAGGGCAGGGCCAGAAACATGGCAGGACCAGAAAGGGGAAAGGGCAAGGGCAAGGCCACAGAAGGACCACAGTAAAAACATGGCCAGGGAGGGTCCAGGGCAAGGGCAAGGCCAGGGCAGAACCAGAGCCAGGGCAGGCCAAAGGCAGGGCCAGGTCAGGGCAAGGCCAGGGTAGGGCAGGGCCAGTGTAGGGTGAGGGTAGGGCCAGGGCAAGTTCAGGGCCAGGGCAGGACTAAGATAGCACAGGACCAAGGCCAAGGCCCTGTACTAAGATAGCACAGGGCCAGGGCAGGGCCAAAGGAGGGGCCAGGGCCAAGCATGGCCAGTGTGGGGCCTGGGGATTGTCAGGGCCAGGGCCAGGGTCAAGGCTGAGCCAGGAACAGGGCCAGAGCAAGGGCAGGGCCAGGGAGAAGGCAGAACCAGAGAGGATCCAGAGAAAGGGCAGGGCCAGGGCAGAACCAGGACCAGGATAAGGCAAAGCCAAGGCCAGGGCAGGGCAAGGCCAGGGCAGGGCAAGACCAGGGAAGGGCAAGGCCAGGGTAGAAATGGCCAGTGTACGGCCAGGCCAGGGTAGGAAAAGGCCACGGTAGGGCCAAGGCCAAGGCGGGGCAGGGCTAGGGTAGCACAGGTCATGGCCAAAAACAGGGCAGGGCCATAGCAGTGGCAGGACTAGCAACAGGGCCAGGGTAAGCGCTGGACCAGAGCATGGTAGGGACAATACAGGGCCAGGACAGATGACAGCAAGGCAGGTCCAGGGTCATTTCATGGACTCGGTAGGCCTGGGGTCAGGCCAGGGCAGGGAAAGGGCAAGGCCAGGGAGAAGGCAGGGCCAGGGCCAAGGCACTGCCAGGGCAGGGCAGGACCAGTGCAGGGTGAGGGAATGGCCAGGGCATGGAAGGGCAGGGCAGGACCAAGGAAGGGCCAGGAGAGTGCCACGGCAGGGTCAAGGCCAGAACAAGGGTACGGCTGGGGTCAGAAATATGGTAGGGCAAGGGCTGGGCACAGGCTGGGACATGCAGGGCAGAGCATGGCCTGTGCAAGGCAGGGCCAGAGCCAGGCCATAGAGATGGGAGGGCAACACCAAGGCAGAGTCAGGGTAGATCCAGGGCTGAGCAGAGTCAGGGCAGGTCCAGAGTCGAGGCAGAGCTAGGGCCCAAGCAGGGCCATGGCAGAAGAGGGCAGGGCAATGCAGGACTGGGCCATGGCAGTGCCTGGTCAACTCTGGGGCAGGGCCAGAAGCAGGACAGGGCCAGGGCCAATGCTCAGACCAGGCACAGGGCATGACAGGAAGTGCCAGAGCAGGGCTGGGCCAACGTTGGGACAGGGCAAATCAGACCAGGACACCTCCAAGTCCAGCTCTGGCCCTGCCTTGGCCCTGGCCCCTTCCTGACTTGACCTTGTCCCTGGCCCTGCCCTATCCATGCCCTGTGTGTTTGACCAGTGTTTTATAACCAGAATCCTACAAGAAACTTAAATCAGCTCTTTTTGTGCATTTTTAGTAGAGATGGGGTTTCACAATGTTGCCCACGCTGGTTCCAAACTCCTGAGCTCAAGCCATTTGCCTGCCTTGGCCTCCCAAAGTGCTGGGATTACAGGAGTAATCTGGCCAAGTATTTAACTTCTTTATGCCTGTTTCCTACATTTGGAAAATGGGGATGCTTTAAGTACCTAGCACATAGAATTATTGTGAGAATCAATGCCTCACATATTTACATGTTGATAAAATTGTACTCATAGAACACTACTGGAAGCAAAGATAGTATTAGTTAGAATTTAGTGATTATTTACTGCAAACATTATTACTATTACAAACAACATAGTATAAACATTATTACCACTACTATAGTTATCTTAAAAATCTAAAATAAAAATTTTATGTAATAGCCTAATGTAATCTCTCCTGCTTTGCCCCGGCTCAGCCCTAGTGCCGGCTCTGCCCCTAGTCCTACCACATCACTGGCCCTGACCCTTCCCTGGTCCTGCCGCTGCCCCAGCCCTTCCCATCTTCAGGCCTTACCATGGCCCTACCCTGGTCCTGACCCTGGCCCTACCCCAGAGAAGGGGTATGGCAGAGCCAGGGAAGGGCCGGGGCAAATAAGGGACAGGACACATCCAAATCCAGGAAAGGGCCAGGGCCATGACAGAGCCAGGGCGAGTCCTTGGCAGGGCCAAGTTCCAGGCCAGGGCCAGGAAAGGGTCATGGCAGGGTCACTGTACGGCCAAGGTCCAGGCCAAAGCCAAGGCAGGGGCAGGGTCAGGCCTGCATAAGGGCAGGACCAGAGCCAGTGATACGGCAGGGCCAGGGCTGTGCCAGGACAGAACAAGAGCAGAGCAGGGCAGGACCAGAGCCAGGCCATAGAGAGAGTAGGGCAAATGCCAAGCCAAGGCCAGGGTAGTGCCAGGGCTGAGGCAAGGTCAGGGAAGGTCCAGGGCTGTGTCAAGGCTGGAACCAAGACAGGGGCAAAGGCCGGGGCAGATCTAGGGCACAAGCAGGGCAGGCTAGGGCAGGGCAATGGCAAGACCAGGCCATGGCAGGGCCAGCCCAGGATAGAACAGGGCACAGGCAGGGCGGGGCCAGGGCCACGGCTGGGGCAGGACAAGGACCAGTACCGGGGTCCAGGCCAGGGCAAAGGTATGGCCAGGGCAGAGGTAGGGCCAGAACCAGGGTCTGGGTAGGACCAAGGAGGGTCCATTGCAGGGCCAGGGTTCAGACCAGGGCCAGAACAGGGCTGGGACAGGGCCAGGGCCAGGACCAGGAAAGGGCAATGTCAGGATAAGAGCCATGGCAGGACCAGCAATGGGGCTAGGGCCAGGACAGGGACAGGGACAGGGACAGGGTCAGGGCTAGGGCCAGAATAGCATGCCAGGGTAGAGCCAGGCCAAATTAGGGCCAGGACAGGGTCAGGACCAGGGCTGGGACAGGGTATGGCCTTAAGTAGCAAAGGGCTAGGGCCAGGGTCCATGCCAGTGACAGCGCTGGTCCAGGGCAGAGGCAGGGCCATGACCAGGTCAAGGACAAGGCTGGGGCAGGGCCAAGGTCTGGGTCAGGGTCAGCACAAGACCAGGGCAGAGCCAGGAGAGGGACAGGGCCATGGTAGGGCCAGGTTAAATCAGGGACAAGACACCTGCAAATCCAATTCAGGGCCAGGGTCAGGGCAGGGCCAGTTCAGGGCCAGGGCCAAGACAGGGCCAGGGCTGTCAGGGTCATTGGCAGGGCCAGGGCCATGGCAGGAGCAGGGTCAGGAGCAGGGGTCAATGCCAGGCCAACACCACAGATAGGACCAGGTATGTGCTAGGGCCAGTGTGAGGGCCAAGGAGGGGTCAGGGCAGGGCCAAAGGGAGGGCAGGGCCAGGGCAGGGTGGAGTAGGTCCAGGGTAGCACAGGGTTAAGGTAGGGCACGACCAACCAGGGCAGGTCTATGGCTGGGGCCGGCGCAGGGCCAGGGCCGGGGCAGGACCAGAGACAGGGCAGGGCCAAGACAGTGGCAGCTCCAGGGCAGGGCCAGGGTTAGGACCACGGACATGTCCAAGGCCAGTGCCAGGGCAAGGACAAGGGCAGGGGCAGTGCCAGGGTCATCTAAGAACCAGGGACAAAGCCAGGCCCAGAGCAGGGCCAGGACAGGTACCTGGCAGGGCTAGGGTCTGGGGCAGGGCCATGGCAGGGCCAGGGCCACAGCCAGGTCTGTGCTATGGCCACGTACAACACAGTGCCCAGGTAAGGCTAGGATGAAGGCCAAGGTAGGGCCAGGGCAGGGTCAAAGCCAGGCTAGGGCCAAGGCAGGACCAGGGCTGTCAAGGCAGGGCCAGGAAAGCATAGGGCCAAGGCAGGGCAGGGCCAGGCCAGTGCCAAGACCTGGGCAGGGCCAGGGAACAGCCAGGGCAGGGCCAGGGCCAGGGCCTGGGCAGGACCAGGTTTGGGGCAGGAGCAAAACAAGGGCAAGGACAGTGCAGGATCTTGGCACAGCCAGGATCCAGGACAGTGTCAGGGCAGGGCCAAGGCAGGGTCTGGGCCATGGTAAGACCAGCAACAGGGCTGGGGCTAGGCCAGTGACAGGACCAGAGTCAGGGCAAGGGCCAGAGCAGTGCAAGGCCAGGGTAGGGCCAGGCATTTCAGGGTCAGGGCCAGAGGAGAACCAGGGCAAGGTCTCAAGCAGGGAAGGGAAGGGCCAGGGCCAGGGCCAGGACAGGTCCAGGGCAGGGCCAGGGGCTGTGTTAGGGCAAGGGCAGGGCCAGAGCAAGGTAAAGGTCAGGGCCAAGGCCAGGGTAGGGACAGGGCAAGAAATATGGCAGGACCAGGGGCAATGCCAAGGCCAAGGCTGGGCCAGGGCTGAGCCAGGGCTGAGTCAGGGCAGGGCAGGGCAGGGCATGGTATGGCCAGCAGAGGACAGGACAAGAGCCGGTCCACAGAGAGAGCAGGACTGACGCCAAGAAAGAGCCAGGCTAGTGCCAAGGCTGAGGCAGTGTCAGAACATGTCCAGGGCAGGGCCGGGGCCACGGCCAGAACTGAGCCAGGGCACAGCCAAGGCACGGTAGGGCAGGGAAATAGCATGGTCTGGTCAGTACTGGGACAGGGCAGAGCAGGGCAAGGCAATGGTAGGGGCAGGGCAGGGACAGGCCAATGCAGAGCCATGTTACGCCGGGGCCAGGACACCTCCAAGTCCAATTCAGGGCCAGGGCTATGTCAGGACAAAGACCAGGGCCAGGGTCAGGGCCAGGTCTGTGCTAGGGGCAGCTCCAGAGCAGGGCCTAGCGAAGACTAGGGTGAGGGCCAAGGTAAGGCCAGGGCAGGTTCAAAGGCAGAGTAGGGCCGGGGCAGGGTGATGACACATCCAGAGCACAGCAGAGCAGGGTGATGGCCAGATCAGGGGCAGACCACTGCCAGCTCAGGGCCAGGGAAAGGCCAGTGCAGAGCCAGGAAAGGGTCAGGGCCAGGAACAAGGCAGAGCAGGGCCAGGGCCATGGCAGAGTCAGGGCAGGTCCTTGACAGGACCAGGTTCCAGGCCAGGGCCAGGGCAGCAGCAGGGGCAGGGCCTGGATAAGGGCAGGGCCAGGGATATGGCAGGACCAGGGCTAGGGCCAGGACCAGGCTGTAGTGAGGGCAGGGCAAAAGTCGAGGCAGGGTCTGGGCAGGTCCAGGGAGTGGCCAGCACCAAGCGGGGTCGAGGCACAACCAGTGCAGGGTAAGGCAGGGCAATGGCACCACTGGGCCATGACAGGGCAAGGTCAGTGCCACGAGAGGGCAGAAAAGGCAGGCCCATGGTAGGGCCAGGGCAGGGATGGGCCAAAGCAAGACCAGGACATGTCCAAGGCCAGGTCAGGGCCAGAACAGGAGTAGGACCATGACCACTGGCAGGGCCAGTGCCATGACATGACCAGGGTCAGGACAAGGGGTAGGGCCAGAGCCAGGGCCAGAGCCAAGGTCAGGCCAGTGCAGGTTCAGGGCAGGGCCAGTGCCGGTTCAGGGCAGGGCCAGTGCCAGGGCAAGACCAGGGCAGGGACAGGGTAGCACAGGGCCAAGACAGGGTCAGGATGGGACCAGAGCAGGACAGGGCCGAGACAGTCCATGTAACAGTAGGGCAGGTACAGGGCAATGCAGGGCAAAGCCAGGCCCATTGCCAATGCACCAGCCTGCCCTACAAGGCTCCTACCACCTGGACACTGCTGCAGCCCGTCCATCACTGTAAGCCTGACCCCCAACCCTGGCTGCAGCCGCCTGCCCTCCTAGCGTGGCCGCTCTCCTACCGCTCTGGTGCACTGCAGTCTCTGTCGCTGCCACCCACCCGCAGTGAGACAAGTCGTGGTGTCGCAGGCTCTAGGTGTCTCCTCCTCCTCCTCCTGGCACGGAGCAGCTGGGTGGGCAAAGCCAGAAAAGCCTAGAGGAAGATGTGAGGGGTGGAAAGGTTAGAGCCTCAACTTGTCATGCTGGCCACTGGGTGGCAGGGGCCAGTTTCAGCAAAGGCACTCACACCCACCCTCCAAAGTCCAGCCTCTCCTTTTGGCCCAAGCTGGCCAGGAACTGGGGTCTGGGGTGGGTGCTGGAGACACCACAGCACCCAGCTCCCCACTCCACAGGAACCATTGGGCCCACCGGGGCTGCACTCCTCGGGGAGCAGGAGAAGCAGAAAAATTCAGACCCAGCCAGCCCTCCGCACCCAGGTGCCAATTCCTGTTCCAGACGCCTCCACACACAGGGCCCTGTCCCCCGTGGTGTCCCCAGGGGTGCCTGGCAGCCTCTGAGGCACAGACCCAGAGTGCACAGGCCCAGGAACCATGGTGGGTGTGGGGGCTCTGCCGTGCTCAGGATTCCCACGCAAACGCTGCGTGCCTGCCGCATTCCAGTATGACCAAGAGTGGGTCGCCCTCTGGAGTGTGGAGTCAGGGAGAGGAGAACCACTCCTTCCTTGGATGCCAACTCTGCTGACCACTGCCAGCAGTGCAGCCCCTGATAGCACCAAACTCGCCCCCGCTCCACGGCTAGTCCTGCCCTCAATAGCGCCCCCCACCTCCATCCCCCAATGCCGCCAGTAGCGTATACCTGATAGTGCCCTAACCTGTCCTCCTCCATGGGCATTGCAGCCCCAGAAAGTGCCCATAACCCACCCTCCCTGCCATGGGAAGTGCAGCCCTGTACAGTGCTACCAACCAGTACCCCTAATGCAGGCAATGACACCCTGGATAGCGCCCCCAACCCACCCCACACTGTGAAAGGTGCAGCCCTGGATAGCCCCTGTCCTACCACTCTGTTCATGCTGCAGTCTCTGTCACTGCCACCACCAACCACAGTGAGGCAAGCCAGTGGGCCACAGGCTCTAGCACCCAGCAGCCAGACATGGAGCAGCTCTCGCCGATGGCCAGCTCCTACCACTCTGACCACACTGCTGTCTCCATGGCCATCTTCTTTGACTACAAAGGAATAAAACTAGATATCAATAAGAAGAGTAATTTTGGAAACAATACAATCACATGGAAGTTAAACACTACCCTCCTGAATAAATGACTAGCGGGTCAATGAAGATACTAAGACAGAAATTCAAAAATTTCATGAAACAAAGGGTAACGAAAACACAGTATACCAAAACTTGTTATGCAGAAAGCAGTACAAAGGCAGAGATTTACAGCTATAAGTGCCTACCATCCAAACAAAAGAAAAACTTCAAATAAACAATACATCTTAAATAACTAGTAAAGTAAGAACAAACTAAACCAAAAATAAGAAAAATGAATAAGATCGTAGCAGAAATAAAATTGAAAGGAAAAACACACAAGATGAAATGAAAAGTTGGTTTTCTGGAAAGCAAAACAAAATTGACAAACTTTTAACCAGGCTAACTAAGAAAAAAGAGACAAGATTCAAATAAATAAAATCAACAGATTAAAAAAGGGAGACATTACAACTAATACTTCAGAAATTCAAAGGACCATAACTGGCTATTATATGCCAATAAAGTGGAAAGCCTAGTAGAAATTGGCAAATTCCTAGATGCATACAACCTACCTAGGTTGAACAATGAAAACATCCAAGACCAGAACAGAGTGGAAACAAGTAATGAGATTGAAGCCATCAGAAAAAGTCTCCCAGTAAAGAAAAGCCCAGGAACTGATGTCTTCACTGCTGATGGCTTCACACCAAACAATTTAATGACCTAGTACAAATCCTACTCAAACTATTTTGAAAAACAGGAGGGAATACTTCCAAACTTATTCTATGAGACCATTATTACTGTGATACCAAAACCAGACAAAGGCATCAAAGAAGGAAACTACAGGCCAGTATCTCTAATACTGATGCAAAAATCCTCAACGAAATACCAGTGAATCAAACTTAGTAAAACATTAAAAAGATAATTCATCATGATCAAGTGGGATGTATCCCTGGGATGCAAGGGTCACTCAACATACAATGTGATACATCATATCAACCAAATAAATGACAAAAACAGTATGATCATGTCAACTGAAACTGAAAAAGCATTTGATGAAATTCAACATCCCTTCATGCTATTAATCCTCAAATAAACGGGTACAGAAGAAACATACCACAACATAATAAAAACTACAGGAAAGACACCCACAGCTAGAATCATATGGAGAGAGGTCCAGGCTGCAGTGAGCTGTGATCCTACCACTGCACTCCAGCCTGGGCAACAGAGTGAAAGCCTGTCTCAAAAAAAAAAAATACATAAAAAGAGGTATGAGCCTCTTTTATAGGTGCAGTGACTCACATCTGTAATGCTAACACTTTCTGGGAGGCTGAGGTGAGAGGATCTCTTGAGGCCAGGAGTTCAAGATCAGCCTGGGCAAAATAGCGAGACCCTTTATCTACAAAAAATTTTTAATTATTTGCCAGGTGTGGTGGCACGTGCCTGTAGTCTTAAACAATTATCATATGACCCAGATAGTGTATTCCTTAGGGATATACCCAAGGGAAATGAAAATATACATCCACACTAAAATTTGTACACAAATGTTCACAGCAGCATTGCGCATAATAGCCAAAAATTGGAAAAACAACTCAAGTGCTTATCAACAGAGGAACTGATAAAATATGGTATATCCATTCAAAAGATTACTCAGCATTAAAAAAGAATGAAGTGTTGATATACGCTACAGCATGGATAAACCTTGAAAACACTGTGCCAAGTGAAATAAGTCAATCACAAAAGACCATATGTAGTAAGATTTCATTCTGTGAAACCTCCAGAACAGCTAAACTCAGAGACAGAAAGTAAGCTAGTTATTGCCAGGGACGAGGGGAAAAGGGAATAAGGATGACTGCTAATGGGTATGGGATTTCTTGTGGACTGATGAAAATGGTCTGAAAGTATCTAGATACCTGTCTTGTTTGTGTGATTCTGTGAACATATTATAAACCACAAAATTCTGCACTCAGGGGGTTGATTTCATGGTAGGTGAATTTATCTCATTTATCTTTATCTCAATAAAGCTTTTTAAAGACACTTTAAAAAGACATATCTGTATAAGCTACAAAAATAACACACTGAGAGACTAAAATGCTTAAATTTTCCATTTTTCTTCTTCAGTGCAATCTCAAGTCCAAAAGTCTTTCCTTCCCATACATGGATATTTTGTCCAGTGAAACAAGAAACTCTATTAACTTTTTTATTAGAAATAAAAAAAAGCCATGTGTGCTGGCTCACAGCTGTGCTTCCAGCTATTCAGAAGGCTGAGGAAGAAGGATCACTTGAGGCCAAGACTGGGAGTTCAAGACCAGCT
The DNA here is from genome assembly GCF_029289425.2 of Pan paniscus. NCBI lineage: Eukaryota > Metazoa > Chordata > Mammalia > Primates > Hominidae > Pan > Pan paniscus. Next base: position 35,368,849 of record NC_073267.2, on the reverse strand, counting down.
GAGGCAACATAGCTAGATCCTGTCTTTAAAAATATTTTTTAGGCCAGGCACGGGGGCTCACGCCTGTAATCCCAGCACTTTGGGAGGCCAAGGAGGGCAGATCATTTGAGATCAGAAGTTCAAAACCAGCCTGGACAACATGGTGAAACCCCATCTCTACTAAAAATATAAAAATTAGCCAGGTGTAGTGGTGGGCACCTGTAGTTCCAGCTACTTGGGAGGCTGAGGCAGGAGAATTGCTTGAGCCGGGAGGGTGGAGGCTGCAGTGAGGCCAAGACCATTCCACTGCACTCCAGCCTGGGTGACAGAGCAAGACTCCGTCTCAGGAAAAAAAAAAAAAAAAAAAATATATATATATATATATATATATATATATACACACACACATATATATGTGTATATGTATATATATATTTTTTAGGTTAAAACCCTACTGAAATGAAACTAATAAAATAAAATTCTACTTAATTAAAAAATAGTTCCTGAAATATTAATTTTCAAACAATTCTATTTTAGCTTTGACTCTGAACAAAATATAAACGTCAATTTCAAAATATCACAAAGATTGGCTGGGGGCAGTGGCTCATGCCTGTAATTCCAGCACTTTGGGAGGACGAGGCAGGTGGATCACTAGAGGCCAGGAGTTCCAGAGCAGCCTGGCCAACATAAGGAAACCCAGTCACTACTAAAAAAATACAACAAAAATTAGCCGGGTCTAGTAACCCCAGCTACTCAGGAGGCTGAGGCATTAGAATCGCTGGAATCTGGGAGGTGGAGGTTGCAGTGAGTGGAGATCATGCCACAGCACTCCAACCTGGGCGACAGACTGAGAGTCTGTCTCAAAAAAATAAAAATAAGGCCAGGTGCTGTGGCTCACACCTGTAATCCCAGCACTTTGGGAGGCCAAGGTGGGTAGATCACTTGAGGTCAAGGAGTTTGGGACCAGCCTGGGCAACACAGTGAAACCTCCTCTCTACTAAAAATACATAAATTAGCTGGGCGTGGTGGCACACACTTGTAATGCCAGCTACACCAGAGGCTGAGGCAGGGGAATCGTTTGAATTCGGGAGGTGGAGGTTGTAGTGACCTGAGATTGTGCTACTGCACTCCAGCCTGGACGACAGAGTGAGACTCCATCTCAAAAAAAAAGAAAAAAAAAAGAAAATTTAAATTTAAAATTTAAAAAAGTCACAAAGACTACAAATACTCAGGTTTAAGCAAATTCCCACCTTTCTTGAATTAACAGTAATTCATATTTGCTTTGTCAAAAATGTAGATATTTACCTGCCTCAACGGAATGAAATCCTAAAAGCCTAGTGTTCTCAAATGATGAAGACAAAGAAACATGCATATTTTAATTTAGAATTTTGATTCAGAATTAATTTTAACCTAGCTGGAGTATACATAATCATTTATGTATTTATTTACTTATTTCACAGACTGGGTTTCGCTGTGTTATCCAGGATGGAATGCAGTGGCACAACCTTGGCTCACTGCAACTTGTACTTCCTGAGCTCAAGCGATCCTCCCACCTCAGCCTCCAGAGTAGCTGGGACTGCAAGTGCACGTTACCACACCCAGCTAATTTTTGGGGAGACGAGCCTCGCTATGTTTCCCACACTGGTCTCTAACTCCTTGGCTCACTACAGCCTCAAGTCCCTGGGCTCAAGCAATCTGCCTCCCAAAGTGCTGAGATTACAGGAGTCGGCCACCACAACCGGCCTAGTCGATAGTGTATACTAAGCAACATATACCCTGCTTTTGCCTAGAACATACTGAAAACATGGCATTAAAAACAACCACAAAAGTTGGGAGCTGAGAAAAATATACTGTAAAACAAATCTGACAGATATTAATCTCAAGAAGCTCCTGAAAATGTCTCAAGAACTCCTATGCTGCACTCTCCCTAATAATTTAGACTTTCTACAGATATTTTCTGATCATCTACCGTGTGCCAGGCACCGTGCCAGGTACCAAGATGCCATGGTGAGGTATACACAAAACCGGCTCCTGCTTGCGGGAAGCCTACTCTCTAAAACAGTGCTTGCCAAGCTCGACTGATCACAACTTGGGAGCTTGTTTAAGTTCCAAATCGGCTTCCCTGCTTAGGTGAGCCACAATCCGTGGCATTTTTATCAGGCGCTCCCAGTGATTCCTACGCTCTAACGGGTTTGGGAGGAAAGGGTGGGGGTAAGCTCGAGAGCCCAGACCCATCCCGTCCAGCGGGAGCCCCACCTCTAAAGTCCATGTCGCTCAGCATCCTTCCCCCTGACTAGTGGCCCAAACACAGCACGAAGCTGAGGTGGGTGGAACGCTTTCCAAAACAGCGCTCTGTGATGAGCCACCGACAGACTTGCTCGCCTCCGGGAACGAAGAGCTCACTCCTCACAAACCCCACCAGGGAAAGGTAGCACCTGAGCCTCCCGGGCTGCGCGGACACCTGTCTCCCCGCGGGTGCCGCCTACTGCTCCGGTGGACTCCAGTCCCCAGGTTCCGCCCCACGGGGACTGGGGGGAGGGGGGAGGCGCCGCGCGCATTAGGCGCTGACAGTATACCGACCCCCCCTCCGGTGTGCGCAGGCCAACACCCATACACACCCTCACACACCCGCACACACTCCCGTGGAAACTGAGGCAGGCAGGCGGCGGACCAGGTCCCGCCGCCTGACGGCTAGCGGCTGGGATGGAACCCGGACTGCGAGACGCCTTCCGCCTCACAGGCACTCCTCAGCCGCTGAGGCCCGGCCCGGCTCCCACCGCCGGAGTTTCACAAAGAAAGTCTCCCGGCCCCAGCCCCTCACGCACTCACCGGCGCCGACGCCCGCGGCGACTGGGGCTCCCGCCTCCTTCAGCTCCTTGAGGGGGTCGGCCCTTGGGTCGGCTTGGGCGCCGGCAGCGGCGACTGCTCCATATCCACCGGGTCCGGGCCGCGTCCGCCTCGAGCTAACGGTCCCGCCAGCTAGGCGCGCGCGCCAGTTCCGCGCGCCATGTTCCCGCCGTGCTGCTCTACGCCGAGGCGACCCTCACTGCCCCCCAGCCGCGCGCGCCCCCGCGGGCCCACACACGAACTGCGCACGCGCGCGTTCGCCGCGCCCCCCCCCCCCTCCCTCCCCGCCCGCCCCGCCCGCCCCGCCTCGGGCCCTCTGGAGCTGGCCGCTGTTCCCAGTGTCTCGCCCACCCCCGCCGGGCCCGTCCGACTCCGCGGGTGAGCGCGTGGTTCCCGGCTCCGCACCGCCGCCTGCCTCTCTGCAGACCACCCCGGACCCGACCCCTCGGCCACTTCCCCACACTGCCCGTTTCGCTTCCCCCACTACGCGGGGCCTAGGACGAGGGTCTGGGCCAAGAGGAACTTCCCTGCAAGAAGTGCCGAGCTAAGGACGCTACTAAGGGGGCGGGATCGCCACCGTGGAGGTGTGCAAGCAGGTGCCTGCGTCCCGGAGACAGCCAGACTCAACGGAGAAGCTGAGTTGAAGTCCCACATCTCCACTAACCCTTGCGTGTTAGGATCAGGGCTTCGGGACTTGTTTCTCCTAAATCTTTTTTTTTTTTTTTTTTTTTGAGACAGTCTCGCTCTGTCACCGAGGCTGGAGTGCTGTGGCGCGATCTCAGCTCACTGCAAGCTCCACCTCCCGGGTTCACGCCATTCTCCTGCCTCAGCCTCCCGAGCAGCTGAGACTACAGGCGCCCGCCACCACCTGCTGATTTTTGTATTTTTAGTAGAGGTGGGGTTTCACCGTGATAGCTAGAATGGTCTCCATCTCCTGACCTCGTGATCCTCCCGCCTTGGCCTCCCAAAGTGCTGAGATTACAGGTGTGAGCCAGCGCGCTCGGCCTGTTTCTCCGAAATCTAAAGACTCAATATCATCATCAAGAGAACGCCTCAGCACCGCGCCTAGCACTTAGTAGGTAGTGATCAAGAGAGAAGACCTCTTACGTGGTTTTAATGGTTAAGGACCACAGGTTCTCAAGAAAGGGAAATCTCAATTCAAGTCCCACCTCCATCTCTTGGAAACTGAGAAACCTTGAACAAGTCACTCAGAGGAGCCAAAGATCCTTGATTTCTACATGTGCAAAAGGGGAGTGTGGCAGTAGCACTGCACAGGGTTGACTGAGCTTTCAGGGAGATGATGACTGTACGATCATGCCTCTCTTAATCACGGGATGGTTCTGAGAAATGCCTCCTTAGGTGATTGCAGCATTGTGCAAACCGCAAAGTGCATTTACACAAACCTTGTATAGCCTTGTATAGCCTACTAAACACCTAGGCTGTATGGCCTATTGCTCCTAGGCTACACACCTGTACCGCCTGATACTTTACTGAATGTACCATAAGCAGTTGTAACACAATGTAAGTACTTGTGTACCTGAACATAGAGAAGGTACAGTAAGAATAGAGTATAAGAGAATTTAAAATGGTACTCCTGTATAGGGCACTTACCACGAAAGGAGCTTGCAGGACTGGAAGATGCTGTGGATGAGTCAATGAGTGTGAAGGCATAGGACCTTACTGTACACTACTGTAGACTTTATAAACACCATATGCTTAGGCTACACCAAAATTTTTTAAAGCTTTTCTTCAATAAATTAACCTTAGCTTACTGAAATGTATCTTAAAAATTTTGCCAGTCGTGGTGTCTCACGCCTGTAATCCCAGCACTTTGGGAGGCCGAGGCAGGCAGATCATTTGAGGTCAGGAGTTCAAGACCATCCTGGCCAACGTGGTGAAACCCTCATCTCTACTAAAAATACAAAACTTAGCCAGGCATGGTGGTATGCACCTGTAATCCCAGCTACTCAGGAGACTGACGCAGGAGAATCGCTTGAACCTAGGAGGCGGAGGTTGCAGTGAGCCGAGATCGTGCCACTGCACTCCCGCCTGGGCAATTACATGCATGGAGATGTCATCTCCTGTGATAACAATGCCTTCTTCTTCCAGAATACTTCCTGAAGGACCTGCCTGAGGCTGTTTTATAGTTAACTATTTTTTAATGTAAGTAGAAGACATACATTCTAAAATTATGAAAAACACTAAATATACCAGGGCTGGGCACAGCGTCTCATGTGGGTAATCCCAGCACTTCAGGTGGCTGAGGTGGGCAGATCATTTGAGGTCAGGAGTTTGAGACCAGCCTGGGCAGTGTGGTGAAACCCCATCTCTGCTAAAAATACAAAGATTAGCTGGCCGTGGTGGTGGGTGCCTGTATTCCCTGCTACTCAGGAGGCTGAGGCAGAAGAATCGCTTCAACCTGTGAGGCAGAAGTTGCAGTGAGCCAAGATCGCGCCACCGCACTCCAGCCTGTGCGACAGAGCAAGACTCCGTCTCAAAAAAATAAAATAAACCAGTAACATAGTTGTTCATTATCAAGTATTATATATTGTATGTAATTGTACATGCTATGCTTCTATAGAACTGGCAGCACAGATTTGTTTACACCAGCATCACCAGAAACACAGAAATGCATTACCCTAACATTACAATGGCTATGTCACTAAGCAATAGGAATTTTTCAGCTCCATAATCGTCTTACGGTACCACTGACTTACATGTGGTTTGTCATTGACTAAAATGTCATTATACAACACATGACTGCATATCCCAGGGCCCAATGCCTGGCACACACAAAGCTGAGTTTCACTGGTGTAATTCCCACCCTATCCATCCAAGAATCCTAAAAGTTTAATGAAAGGGGCTCTGCTCCGAAAACCCTGTGGTATAAGTAGCTGGGAGGAGTTCGCCCAACTTGGGGCTGCAAGGACTCTTTCTTCCCACCTCTTTGCTTTCCTTTCTCTCCCCCAGACTTCTCTGAAAACCCTAAAGTTGGCAGAAAAATGGAGAATGTTTTCCCTACTAACAAAAAGAATCTTCAAGAGTCTCGGGATTTGTAAATGGTTGCATTTACTAGTCTGGTTTTGTTTTGTTTTGTTTTTTTGTTTTTGTTTTTGTTTTTTTTTTGAGATGGAGTCTTGCTCTGTCACCTAGGCTGGAGTGCAGTGGCACGATCTCGGCTCACTGCAACCTCCGCCTCCCAGATGCAAGCAATTCTCTTGCCTCAGCCTCCTGAGTAGCTGGGATTAAAGGCACGCACCACCACGCCTGGCTAATTTTTTTGTATTTTTAGTAGAGACAGGATTTCACCATGTTGGTCAGGCTGATCTCAAACTCCTGACCTCGTGATCCAGCTGCCTTGGCCTCCCAAAGTACTGGGATTACAGGCGTGAGCCACTGCACCCAGCCTTCTAGTTTGATATTTTTCTTATTCAAGTAACAAGGAAAAAAAAATAACTCCACCAAGAGTAAAACAGAAAAAAGGAACAAAACTGATAGCATGACTGAAAAGGCCTGGGGTGGTACCTCACTTCAGGCATAGCTGGATACAGGCACTTATACAAGATAAGTCTCTAATCTCTCAGTGCTTGCTTCCCTTTGATTACTTCATTCTCATGCAATTCTTTCCACATAGTGGCCTGAGCAGCTCCTAATTCACATCTGGCAATAAAGCAGAGGCTGTTCCCCAATAGTTCCAGCCAAAGTCCCAGGACTGACTTTCACTGGACCCGTTTGGGCCACATGCCCCTGCCTGAGCCAACCACCACATCCAGCCTGGCCAGACCTGGCTTTCATGAAGCCCCTTCAGGAAGCGGTTGGGGTCATCCCCTCTAGAAGGACATGGGGAAAACCAGAAAGTGGGAGGAGGGATGCTTCCTTCTGAAAAATAGGGATGCAATTACCACAGGAGGTATCAGATACAGGGCTGGCACAAACAGGAGCTATCCACGGCACCATCATGTAGGCATGCAGCAGGTCCACCATGAAGCAACCTGGCTGCTCCGCAAAATGGAATCACAGTGAATTCAGTCAATGAGAAATATCCCTCTACTTGGGTTCCCACCATTCACCCCAGGCCTGGCACGTCCCAAATTTCCTTGGTCAAAGGCAAGAAAATTACCCGCCTTTTATGCTGCACAAAAAGCTGAAAAGATTATCTTACTTCTCTGGCTCAAGAACTTTCTATGACTCCCTCTGGCTACTTATGTGGCTCCCCCACCCTTAATGATAGAAGCCAACATTCATGAATCCCCTACCACATGCCGGGTACCTAATGGACCTGCCTCCTCCAAAGAGCATAGAAGAGGTTAGTACTCTTACCGCACCCATTTTATAAATATGGAAACAAAGGCTCAGCAATTTGAGGTAATTTACCAAGAGCCAAAGTTAGGAAGTGCAGAGTTCAGATTAGCACAATATTGTTCCCGCCATTGCCATCCCAGCTCCATTTGTTCATGTTTCAAAGTCCTACACCTACCTCTAGCTAGGGGCCAGTGGGAACAGCTCCATGGCAGAAGAAGCCTCTAGGAACCCCTTCAGCTTCTGCAGTGGTGGGGCTGGGGAGTAGGTGCAAAAGATACTTAGCTTTACCATCCTCTCCCATAACATTTTTTTTTTTTGAGATGGAGTCTCACTGTCACACAAGCTGGAGTGCAGTGGTGCAATCTCAGCTCACTGCAACCTCTGCCTCCTAGGTTCAAGCAATTCTCATGCCACAGCCTCTGGAGTAGCTGGGATTACAGGTGCCCACCACCACACCTGGCTAATTTTTGTATTTTTAGTAAAGGTGTGGTTTCACTATGTTGTCCAGGCTAGTCTCAAACTCCAGACTTCAAGTGATCCACCCGCCTCAGCCTCCCAAAGTGCTGGGATTGCTAAGCCACCATGCCTGGCCCCATCTCCCATAACTTAATGGGGTAGGGAAAAGAATTCCTCCAAGATAAAATTAAAGTGACATTAGGAAAGGAAGTAGATGTTTGGTAACCTTCAATCAGCAGCTGATTTCTCCCATTGGTGAGTCAATTAGTTTTCTATGGCTGCTGTAACAAATTACCATGAACTGATTGGCTTACAACAACACAGACTTAATATCTTATTGTTCTATAGTTCAGAAGCCTCAAATCAGTTTCACTTGGCTAAAGTCAAGTTGTAAAGGACTGATTCCTTCAGGAGGTTCTGAAGGGAAAACCCGTTTTCTTGCCTTTTTCTGCTTTTAGTGGTTACCTATATACCCTGGATTGTGGCCCTTTCCTCCATTTTTAAAGCATATCACTCCAATCTCTGCACAGTGCTATGGTTTGAATGTGTCCCCCAAAGTTCATGTGTTGGAAATTTAATCCCCAATGCAACAGTGTTGAGAGGTGGGACCTTTAAGAGGAGATTAGGTCATGAAAGATCTGCCCTCATTAATAGATTAATGATGTTATCTCAGCAGAGGGTTAATTATCATGGGGATGGGTTCCTAATAAAAGGAATGAGTTCAGCCCCCTTTCTCTCTTGATGTGATACCTTCCATCATGGGATGACACAGCAAGAAGACCCTCACCAGAAGCAGTCCCCTTGATCTTGACCTTCCCAGCCTCCAGAACTCTAACAAATAAACCTGCTCTTTATAAATTACCCAGCCTCAGATATTGCATAGCAATACAAAAAAGACTAAGACACTCAGTCATCATCGCATTGCCATCTCCCCTGACTGCTGAGTCCCTCTTAAAAGAGCACTGTAGGCTGGATGTGGTGGCTCACGCCTGTAATCCCAACACTTTGGGAGGCCAAGGTGGGCAGATCACGAGGTCAGGAGTTCGAGACTAGCCTGGCCAACATGGTGAAACCCCATCTCTACTGGAAAAACAAAAATTAGCTGGACATGTTGGCGAGCACCTGTAATCCAGCTGCTCGGAAGGCTGAGGCAAGAGAATCGCTTGAACCTTGGGAGGTGGAGTTGCAGTAATCCGAGATTGCATCATTGCACTCCAGCCTGGGCACCAAGAGCAAAAAACTTTGTCTCAAAAAAAAAAAAAAAAAAAAAAAAAGAAAGCACTGTGATGGGACACTGGGCCCACAGGCAACATAGGATAAGTTCCCATCTCAAGATGCTTAATCACATCTGCAAAGTCCCTTTTGTCATGGAAAGGAACATAGTCACAGATTCCGGGGATTAAGTTGAGGACACTTTGGAGGGGCCATTATTCAGCCTGCCATGGAAGATATCATGAGGGGGAGTTAATACAAAATGCTCTGGAAACAGAGAAGGGCGGCCGGGCATGGTAGCTCATGCCTCTAATCCCAGTACTTTGGGAGGGAGGCGGGCAGATTGCCTGAGGTCAGGGGTTCAAGACCAGCCTGACCAACATGGTGAAACCCCATCTCTACTAAAAATACAAAAATTAGCTGGGCATGGTGGCAGGTGGCTGTAATCCCAGCTACTCAGGAGGCTGAGTCAGGAGAATCACTTGAACCCAGGAGGCGTAGGTTGCAGTGAGCTGAGATCGCACCATTGCACTCCAGCCTGGGTGACTAGCGTAAGACTTCATCTCGATTAAAAAAAAAAAAAAAGAAAAAAGAAACAGAGAAAAGCTGGCTAACTCTCCACAGTGGGAAAAATGTCCCAGGAAACCACAGCCTCCACATTAAATATTCAAATGAGCTAAAACCCATCTAATTGGCAATCTCAGTCTTATTCCTTTAAACATGCAAACCACCTAAATTCCCAACAAACCCCCTACACCCGGCCAGCCAAGTCTCAGAATGCTTATATACCCTTTAATAGAAATTTTCAACCACCATCCCCATTTCCTAAGGAAATGGCTGTGTGCCCTTGAGCCTGCCTTGACTGAATCACCAGTGGCCTTTGAACCACAGCACTCAATTCATGGCATGGCCAGTGAGCTACAAAGTGTCCTAGCATCGACCAAGCAAAGTTATAAAAGCAGATTCAGTGGACAATAAGGAACATTAGTTTTAGAGTCAAAAAGACCTGGGTTGGGTCCCAGCTCTGCCATTTACCAGCTGCGCGACATCAGAAAAGTTACCTTCATCCTCCAACTTTGGTTTCCTCACCTGTGACATGACAGTGGCTAGAGGACCTCATAGAATCACTGTGAGGACAAGAGCAGCCAAGGGTAAGTCTTTGCACAGGGCCTCCCCGGTCATTATTGGGTCATCAAGACATAACCGTGCCTTATCTCCACTTCCAAAACCCAAACAGCTCTCAAAAATGAGTCATTGTAGCTCATTTGGAAGAAAAGACTGATATGAATCAATATGCAACTACCTATAATCTTTCTCTATCCCTCTTACTGTGAATATTTGCTGTGGAAATATTAACATGTTTGGTCTCCACTGGGGTAGGACTCCACATGTGTAGGACTCCACTGGGGTGCTACACATACACATAGTAGATCTGCCTCACCACCTTCCTAAAATTGGGTAATTAAATTTCACAACTTATCTAGCCCAAAGGTTTCAGAGACTGTAGACCTGTATCTTTATGAGGGCAAGGATGAGAATATAACCTGGCCTGTTATTATGCACCAAGGTACCTGCTGTTCTCATGAAGATGTCAGCAGCCAGCCAGCCAGTCTCTACAAACTCCTCCCCCAACGTCGCTATGCTCCTTTCCCTGGAACTTTCCAAGGGGCCCTTAGAATTTGCATTCAGCTCTCACAGGCTGAGACCAGGGTGACATCCTGGGAAACCTGCCTAGTGATAGCCAAGGTGTAGCTCCAGATGAAAGGCACACAACAACTTTAAATATAAAAAAGCCATTCAGGCTAGGCATAGTGGCTCACATGTGTAATCCCAGCACTTTAAGAGACCGAGGCAGGCGGATCACCTGAGGTCAGAAGTTCAAGACCAGGCTGGCCAACATGGCAAAACCCTGTCTCTACAAAAAAATATAAAAATTAGCTTGGCATGGTGGCGCATACCTGTAATCCCAGCTACTCAGGAGGCTGAGGCACGAGAATCGCTTGAACCTGGGAAGCAGAGGTTGCAGTGAGCCAAGCTTGCACCACTACACTTCAGGCTGGGCAACAGAGTGAGATTCCGTCTCAAATAAATAAATAATAAAGCCATTCAACTAAAGAACCGATTATCAAGCAGAAGCACAAAGCCCAGGTTCCATCAGGTTTTTAATTGTACATCAGTGACTGTGAAAAAGCAATTATTTCCATAATTGATATACAAACTATAAAAAAACAGACTCAAAGAAAAGAAAGATGACAGAGTGAAAGAAGGTACATTTCTTTCATGTTCAAACCACGGAGTTCACAACACAGCAGCACACACAGCCGGGCGCTTTGTGGTCTCGGCACCCTCGGCTTCCCCTTCAGGAGGCCGCTTTCGACTAGTAGAAGGCTGAAAATAAAGGAAAATGGAGAAATGTTCAAAAGAAAATCACTGGCTTCTTTAAGATTATCAAAGTTCCTCAATGTACTTCCAGTAAAGTGGGGGCATTTGATGTGAAATTCTAGTACCAAAAATTACTGGTTTTCATCATTGACAACTGAGTCCTCACCACAGCCCGCAACTCAGACATGCTTATCTAATAGATATTTCTCTCCCTTATGGCTTCTGACCTCTGAATGATGTATACTGAAAGCAAGTAGCATAACCAACTTCCTCTTCATCATCCTCTTCTAAATATCAAGTTTAAAAGGACTACAATATCTCTCAGTTGAAGCCCCAAGTCTTGGTCTTTTGCGGGAAGACAACCTTTGTGCCTTAGTTGTTTTCCCATATACAAAATTGGGAGGAAGGCTGGGTGTGGTGACTCACACCTGTAATCCAAGCACTTTGGGAAGCCGAGGTGGGTAGGTCACTTCAGGTCAAAAGTTCGAGACAAGCCTGACCAACATGGCAAAACCCCATCTCACCTAAAAATACAAAAATTAACTGGGCACAGTGGCGGACACCTGTAGTCCCAGATACTCAGGAGACTGAGGCAGGAGAACTGCCTGAACCCAGGAGGCAGAGGTTGCAGTGAGCTGAGATTGCACCACTGCACTCTGGCCTGAGTGACAGACTAAGAGTCTGTCTCAAGAAAATAAAAATCGGGGGGGAGAAAACAGTGGGAAAAAGGACAGCTACCATTCAACAACAACAACAACAACAACAAAGCAGGACTGGAATTAACTTATACTCACAAAGAACTTTAAAGAATAAAATTGTAATCAAGGAATCAACTACTGACCCAAATTTTAATTTTCCAACAAATTTATATTTAAGCCTCTAATAGAGTCTTTTGAAATTGCCTTGCAGGTGACCTTTTGGATGACAATCCCTAGCTGTGCTTATCTGTCTATTATGTGTTAGATATTAAACATATCCTGCATTTTTAAATCTAAGGGTGCTAGAGTGAATCAAGTTCAAACAGAGTTTCTACTACATTATAACTGAAACAATGTTAAGCAATTATTACTCAGGAAAATCTTGAATTTCGTCTCTTTGCTTATCAGCTCCTTAAGCCTAGACTACATTTAGTGATCATCAGGAATACGAGTACCTGGGCTAGAACCTGGGATAGACCTGTGGATTCATTTTCCTCAGACAGAAGATCTTGAAACTTTCTCTTCGTGTCTTCATCCTGTGAGGGAATTAAAAACATAAGTAGCTGTGTCTGAAGGATAATAAACTAGAATGACAGGGCTAGCATGCCCCTGTGGAAAGAGGAAGGAAAAGATGTCCGTCCAAGAATCATCCCTTGATGAAGCTCCCACAGCGAAGGCATTATGTGTTGCCCCCTTCTACCTTCCCAGAGGAGTCCAATTAGCAGTCAATGCTCCATCAATCCTGGCTGACTCACATCCACATGCCTAAAAGCTCTCAGTGGGTCAATCACAGCCTCCGGCAGTCAAGAGTTTCTGAATTAGCATCCCAGATCCTGAGAAAGGTGACAATCAGGGGGCCAGGGGCTGGGTCTGACTCCGTGCAGCTCCTCAAATCCTTCCAGGACCACTCTCCACCTGCTGCCTCTGCCATGAATGAGGCCAGTCACCCAGGCTGTCCTAACAACCAGCCCAGCACCCTAGGAAAATTCACCCAGCAGATGCCATACAAATTTTCAGAAGTACTTAAGGCCACAATATCCCAGAGCTCAGGTCTAACGAGAAAGGGAGACAATAAACATAACAAAGCATTACAGCTGTTTCATGCTGCAGGAGCGGGAGATGAGGAGGGCACAGACAGTGTGTATACGAGTAGCTCCCACTTCTCTGGATGCTTACTTCTGCAGGGTTCAAGGATTTGCATTAGGAAACCCTGAGAGGTGGTCTGATGCAGCTCTCCCCAACTTCAGCAAGGTGAAAGGAACATCTATAACTAGGAATGTGGCCTTTGAGTTCTGGCCAGAAGCCCAGCTCAGCCACTCACAGGTGGCATGTGCAGAATACAGACCCAGAGTTATCTGACTCCAATGCCTCATGTACTTTCCCACCCATCTCCAGCCCCTCCTCCCACTGAGCCAAGCATACCACAGTGGGGAAAGAGAGAGGATACAGTAAAGTCCTCCACCATTTGGCAATTTGATGGATATGGAAATTTTACAACACTAGGTTGGGCATGGTGGCTCATGCCTATAATCCCAGCACTTTGGGAGGCCAAGGTGGGAGAATTGCTTGAGGCCAGGAATTTGAGACCAGCCTGGGCAACATACTGGGACTTTGTCACTACAAAAAAATTTAAAAATTAGGCCAGGCACAGAGGCTCACGTCTGTAATCCCAGCACTTTGGGAGGCCAAGGTGGGCGAATCACCTGAGGTCGGAAGTTTGAGATCAGCCTGGCTAACATGGTGAAACCCCATCTCTACTAAAAATACAAAATTAGCCAGGCGTGGTAGTGCATGCCTGTAATCCCAGCTACTCAGGAGGCTGAGGCAGGAGAATCGCTTGAACTCGAGAGGTGGAGGTTGCAGTAAGACAGGATCACACCACTGCACTCCAGCCTGGGCAAAAGACTACGACTCTGTCTCAAAAAAAAAAAAAAAAAAAAATTTAAATTAGCCAGACATGGTGGCATGCACCTGTAGTCTCAGCTACTTGGGAGGCTGGGGCAGGAGGATCACTTGAGCCTGAAAGTCATGGTGCAGTGATCATGCCAATGTACTCCAGCCTAGGTGAGACAGCAAGACCCTGAGGAGGAAGAAAGGAAAGAAGCAAGGAAGGAAAAAGGGGGCGGGGGATGAAAGAGGGGAGGGGAAAGGAATGGAGGAGAGGGGAGGGGGAAGGAAGGAGGAAGAAAGAAAGAAGGAAAGAAGGACCAGGCACAGTGGCTCACGCCTGTAATCCCAGCACTTTGGGAGGCCAAGGCAGGGCAGATCACTTGAGGTCACTCTGTTTTGAGTTTCTCAGTGTAGCTCTCCATTGCCATTTGACAGCAGCAAGCTCATCTGGATTCCTCTCCGCACCCTCTCACAGCCTTACTTAGGATCTCAATTATCTTGCAGTGTCACTCTCAAAAGTCCATCTCTTGGCAGCCTTTCAGTGAAGCCAAACAGAGTGGTCACAAGCCTAATCAGGCTTATATTTAAAACAAGTAATCAGGTCAGGCACAGTGGCTCATGCCTGGAATCCCAGCACTTTGGGAGGCCAAGGTGGGTGGATCACCTGAGGTCAAGAGTTCGAGACTAGTCTGACCAACATGGTGAAACCCCATCTCTACTAAAAATACAAAAATGAGCTGGGCATGTGGCAGGCACCTGTAATCCCAGCCACTTGGGAGTCTGATGCAGGAGAATCACTTGAACTCAGAGGTGGAGGTCGCAGTGAGCTGAGATCACACCATTGCACTCCAGCCTGGTAGACAAAAGCGAGACTCCATCTCAAAAAAGGCAATAAATAAATAAACATTGATTTTCTTCATGATGTCTACAATTATTCCAAAATATTAAATTAGCCAGGAACAGTGGCTCGTGCCTATTATCCAAGCACTTTGTGAGGCTGAGGTGGGAGGATCCCTTAAGTCCAGGAGGTCAAGGCTGCAGTGAGCTGTAATTGCACCAGTGCACTCCAGTTTAGGCAACGGAAGAAGTCCTTGTCTCCAACAATAAATAAAATAAAAATTAAATTATAATATCCCTTGAAAGCAAACAGAAGAAATCCTGTATTTCAGGCAGTAAATACGAGGCAGACAGTAGATGTAAGGGATGCTCCCAAAACTGGGCACTCTGTTAATGACAAAACAGAGACCAGAATCCACATTCCCAACACTCAGTCCAGCGCCAGAACCACAAAACCATTTGGTTTTTGCGAAAACACTGAATTTTCCCAAAATAAAACCCAAACTATCACTAACAGATGTTTTAGATGGTCAGTCTTCATTTTTGTCTTCATTCAATGCTCATTCCTCCTTTTACTGCAAAAACAAAAGGTGGCTAAAAGAGTATTCCAGGGAGATTCTGCAACGGAGTTGAACTTCACCTTCTCCTTGGTTGTTAATAAGTTTTCTTTGAGACAAAGAAGTACAAGAAAAATAGGCTATGCTTGCTCATAAATTTCAGGCAGATGCAAACCCTCTTCCCAGGCTCAACTGGCCAGCTCTGTTTTTTTGCTAGAGATGAACACAGCTCCTGTACCTCTACATTTAGACCCAAGAGTTTCCCTATTAGGACACATGAAAAGAGCCAAAAGACATGTTTCTCTTTTTCATCAAAATTAAAATCCCCACATGCAAAGGCACCCTTTGTTTCCAAACCCCTTTCCTCCAGGGTCCCGCTGTTTCAAATCTGTGTGGTCTATTAAATGCTAAATCATCTGACAGATTTCTTCTGGGGAGACTCTAGTTTCCAGGGCAACATCCAAAACACATATATCTGTCTTTTTTTTTTTTTTTTTTAAGTTTTTGTTGTTCTCAACCTGAGCTGGCCTGAGCAAAACTGTTAGGTGTAGAGGATTAGAACAGAGAATGGGGACAGTCTTCCCAGAGTCCCAGAAGTACGGGGCTGAGGCTGGATTGCCCAAGGAGTTCCTGGACCAGTAATCCCCAGAGAAACAGCATTTAGCTCAAGTAACAGCCTCTAGCTCAAGCTACCAGTTCTGTCCCCCATCTCCAAAGAAAACGGATTGATACAGTTTGGCTTTGTGTCCCTACCCAAATCTCATCTCAAATTGTAATCCCCAGGTGTTGAGAAAGGGACCTGTTGAGAGGTGATTGGCTCATGGGGGCAGTTCCCCCCAGGCTATTCTCGTGATAGTGAGTTCTCACGAGATCTGACAGTTTCATAAGAGGCTCTTCACCCTTCACTTCCTTCACAAGCTCTCTCACCTGCTGCCATTAAGACATGCCTGCTTCCCCTTCCACCATGATTGTAAGTTTCCTGAGGCCTCCCCAGCCATGTGGAGCTGTGAGTCAGTTAAAGCTCTTTTCTTTATAAATTACTCAGTCTTGGGCAGTTCTTTATAGCAGTGTGAGAACAGACTAATACACAGACCAAAAGAAAATTAATAGAAAGGGGCATGGCTGTGCTGAATGGAACTGCTCGTTACAGAAGACCAGACATCTATCAGAAAAACCTGACCAATGCCGTAGCTAATTCCAAAACTAAAGATTAACCCAGCAAAGCCACAATGTACTTCCAACTCTTGGCGGTTCCAAATGAGGTCAGCATTTAATAATGGCAGCCCCTACCCCTAGCAGGAGCACAGCAGTAACACAGATGAAAGGTGCAGGTGACAGCCTTCACTAAGGACACATTTACTCATCTGAATGAACAAGCAGTGGGACCCTTTATACCCAGTCACTTGGGCTTGAGAAATAGCTGGATTCTCCCCAGGGAGGCTGCCCTCCTCCCCCACTTCCCTGATTTAAGGTTGAAGATGGCTGGAATGTACCCCACCTATGAAGAACAGTGGACATGGCTGGGGGTAGAGCCAGAACAAGCCCTCAAAAGAACACAGGCCAAACTGGAGACTCGGAGCAGCCAGGTGGAACCAGAACAGGACATAAAGTGAGCTTGTACATCCAACAGCCATGAGTAACATCAAAAAGGTTGTAGCCTGGCCAACACGGCGAAACCCCATCTCTACAAAAAATACAAAAAGTAGCTGGGCGTGGTAGCATGCACCTTTAATCCCAGCTACTTGGGAGGCTGAGGCAGGAGAATCACTTGAACCCGGGGGGGCAGAGGTTGCAGTGAGATTGTGCCACTGCACTCCAGCCAGGGAGACAGAATGAGAACCTGTCTCAAAAAAGAAAAAAAAAAAAACAGGTTGTAACCCATCCGCCAAGATACTCCCCCAATACATTAAAACAATTAAACAGATTCAACAAAGTAAATATGTTTCTGTCCTCTGTCTCATGTCTCTCAGGCAGCAGGGCTTCCCATGTATTTTATGCTAGCAGGCACTGTCCCACACCCACCTGAAACCATGGTGTCTTAAGGCTTCTTCTGTCGTAAAACATGCCTTTGGATCCACTACCAACAACTTCTTGACAAGGTCCAGAGCTAAAGCAACAATTGGGCAAATCACAGTGAAAAGGATAAATATATTATCAGTAACAGTATGCCAGAATTAACAGGCCACCATCCAGAAAGAGCAGAGAGGGTCTGAGATCATCAGGGAGTCAGCAGACAGGGCCCCCTAATCTTCCTCATTCTCTGTATTCAGAGTACTGTGAGAAGACCAGGAATGACAATGACACTCTCTGTCTCCTGCTGCTGGGACATCAGTCACTACCTCTTCGTTGCCTGTTCCCTCTCTTGTTGCTAGACTCAAGGTCAAACTAATTAAAGCTAAACTTCTACCCAATTCTAAGATAACTGGGATGCACAGCAAACTCTCCCTGACATCTACAGATGGATGGGTGAGAGTTACTCAGCCAGGGAGAGGCTCCCTGGAACTGCAGACTTGTCAGAAATAAAACTTGACTACTCCAGCAAGCAACAAATGCACGCTGGCCTGTATATTACAACATTATTATTCCTTGAATATTCTGACATTTAACACAATCACCTATGTTATGTTATTTGACATTTAATTTTCTACTTTCTCTTCAGGGAACGAAAGTTGCCAGGATAAATTATAAAATACAAGGTAACTAAAGACATCTAGTTTTTACACGCTTGCTTACTCAAAGGAAACCTTGTAACTAAAAAGTTACAAGTGCATTTATTTTGCTCATTAAAATAGCTACCAGGCACTTGTGTACATTATCCCTAACCCTCAAAAAACCTTTTAAGGTAGGGATTATTGAGGGTCCCTTTACACAGAAAGAAATTGGAGACAGAGGTTAAATAACTTGCCTAAGGCCACACAGCTAAGTAGTAGCAGACCCAGGACCTGAGTGCATGCTCTTAATGATTTCCAGTGCCTCTCAAATGGTGTGAAACTAACGATAGAAAATAAGAACAGAATTGACAGGAGAAAACACCATGGAATTTGGAGAGAAACTCCCACCGCAGGACACACACATTTTAGAATATCACAAATTCTTAACCCTTTCATATTCATACCTTTCTCTGAGACTTCTGCCCAGACTTTAGGAATGAAGTTGTGTTTTCCACTGGTGATCTGATCCTTCAGTGACACTTGAGTCCTATGCTCAGAGAAAGGTGGATACCCACTAAGGCTTAATAATGGTAGAGAGAGAAAGGAAAAGAAATCAAGTGGCATTCTCAGTGGCATTCAGATATAAAGATTTCTTTTTCAGCATAATGAAAAGTCTGATTTTTCTTTAAATCAATGGTCAAAAAGTGAGCTAGGCTGGGCACAATGGCTCATGCTTGTAATCCCAGTACTTTGGGAGGCCGAGGCAAGAGGATCACTTGAGCCCAGGAGTTCAAGACCAGCCTGGGCAACATGGCAAAACCCCATCACTACAAAAAATAGAAAAATTAGCTGGGCATGGTGGTGTGCGCATGTAGTCCCAGCTACTCGGGAGGCTGAGGTGGGAGGATCACTTGACCCAGGAGGCAGAGGCTACAGTTAGCCAAGATCAAGCCACTGCATGCCAGCCTGGACAACAGAGCAAGACACATTTGTGACTTCATCTAATCACCTCCTACCAGTCTGTGAAGCAATGAAAATATTTCTTACCAGATAAAAAGAATAACTCCTAAAACCCAGCAGTCCAACAGAAACAAGAACTTCAGGAGCCAAGCAGGTGGGGGTTCCACATAAGGTTCTCACGAGAGAGGTCTCTCCCAAAATCTTGGAGTGCCCAAAATCAGTAATCTAAAATTCAGTACAAAAGGGAATAATGTTGAACTTGTCATAAAATAAAAAGATTAACATAGTCTGCCAGTCCAAGAAGACACGTAGGCTAGATCAGTTTCTATTGTACAATTCACACCTGCCATTAATCTGGAATCTACAGATTCATGTCTTTGCAAGTTAAGACATTTAACTGTGCTTAAATTAAAATTCCTGAGCCTAGGAATCTCAACACTCAGGCTTTCCAACTTAACCTATGTCCTCTGTAATCTTACAAAAAGCTTATTACCTTTATCACAGACACTTCAGGATTCTAATTAGTTCTACATGGTTCTTAGACCCCACTGTCTCAAACATGGCTGCGCTATGGAATACCTGGGGAGCTTGGAAAAACATGCTTATACCTGAGTGCCACGCTCAGCTTCTGAGGTAAAGCCTGGGTATCATAAATCCTAACAAGAGATTCTACAGTGATGCCAGGCTTGATAAACAGGGAAAGGCAGGGCATGTGATTACACTCATTCATTCATTCACCTATTCTGCTCAAAGAGAGGCAGTGTCCCCAAGGTCTGTGCTGGGGAGAAAGCTGCTCTGCCTTCGAGGTGTACCCCGGGTCTGTGCTGAGCAGAACGCAGCTCCGCCCTCGCGGTGCCCCCGGCCCGCCCGCCCGGGTCTGTGCTGAGGAAAACACTGCTCCGCCTTCGCTGTACCTCCGAAGTCTGTGCAGAGAACTCAGCTCGCCCTCACGATGCAATCTGGGTCTGTGCTGAGGAGAACGCAGCTCCGCCCTCGCAAAGGCGCACAGCGCGGGCGCAGGCGCAGAGAGGCGCACATTTTATGAATAGCAAATCAATTTCTCCCTGTTCCTCTTACATCGAGGCTGGACACACGTTTACAGGGGATCAGTGTGAAGGGAAGCTGGTGAGGCTGCCTGGGAAGCCCCCTGCCTGCGTCTCCCAGTGGACTCCTTGGGAGCGCCCCCTCCCCCGCTCTGCCCAACAGCGCCTGAACTGTGGCCGTTTGCACTCCTGTTGCCTCCCCAGTGGCTTGAACTCCAGAACTTGCCACCCTTCAGTGGAATTCCTGGAGGAGTGAGGAGCTCTGTGCTATGCTTGGCCACCGAACACGGGCCATCTCTCCTATTATGGTTTGAAATGTACCGTAGTGTCTTGTTTGGTAATTGTATAATAATATGGGGAGACTGTGCGGGTGTCTGCTAGCTTGTCTGCTGGTTCTTACTCATGGTGCCTTCTTCCCTTTCAGACTCGGATATCTTTGTGTGCTTCTTGGGGCCCTTGGAAGGGTGTCTGTGGGGTTTCCGTGAGGCCAAAGACAGAGGTTCCTTCTCACGAGGATGGTGTTTGCTTTCACATGGACAGCCCAGACCACCTGGAACCAAGTGCACAGAAGCCCCACCATCCCCGGGCCTCCCAGGTGTGATGGGTGAGCGGTCCAAGTCCGCAGGAGGCCAGAGGCTCTTTGTGGTTGAATCTGTGAGTTTCCTTTCCTTTTTTCCTCCCACTCCTTTTAATGCTCATGAATTCCATGTTTTGGGGCAGGGGCCAGGGTTATCTCTTCTTCTGTCTTCACCCAAGGTGAGGCCTTTCAGGCTCCCAGCTTGATATGGGGGTGAATCCCCTATCAGCCTCCTCATACCTTGACCTCTGTCTACCCCCCTACTCCCTCCAGGGTCGAAGCCCAACTTGCCAGGTTGGCAAATGCTCACAGGCAACAATGGCCCCAGCGCTTCTCCCTAGGTTCTTGATTTTCCCCTGAAACTTGGCCTGGAGGTTTCCCACTAGCTTAGCAGCCCTTTGATGCTTTTAACGTAATTTTGTTATTGTTTTATCCAAAATTCTTGCTTGTTTTCAGAGGGAAAGCAGGTCGGCCATTACTGCACAGAGAATCTGGGACAGTTATTATAACCATAGAAATTTATTTTCCATGTGCTGTCCCATCTTCTTGATGAGACAGATGTTTAACAGCTGGAGAACTGGACCCCGTATTTGTCCCCATCTTGCCTAGCAACAGAAGGTAGTCACTAATCAGGGATTTTTGAGCCCATTGCTTAAGGCCTTCGTTGACCCAAAGGATAGTGGGTCCCTGCTCCTCTTCCTGCGGAGAGGCCCAGGTGCCCAGAGGGCCCTCCTGGCTTGGCTGCCTACAGAGTGGCTGATGAAGTGTCCGCTGTGCGCACAGGACACCCAGCCCCACTCCTCCCCAGGCAGCCCCTCAAACAGCTGTTCCTCTGCCTGCTTCGGCTGTGGACCTGAGGCTGAGAGGCTGAGCCATCGCCCTGAGCCGCATGCAGGGGAGTGGCAGGCCTGGACCCGGTGCCCAGACCTGGCTCACGTGACCTTACTTTTTCCACTGTGCCTGCTTCTCCCTCCCAGGCTGTGTGACCTTGGGCAGCCATGGCCATCCTGTGCCCATTCCCAGCTGTAAAATGAGAGGCTGGGCTGGCTGATCTCAAATGTCCCCTGCCAGCCTGAGATTCTGTGTTGTGTCCTGGGGTGTGACTGTGACATGCCTCCGAAGGCAGCTGCCAGTGCTCATGAGGGAGGCCTTTTTCCTGAGTTAAGGCAGGTGGGGGGACTGGGGGTGAGTTGAGGGACTGGGAGGTGGGGGAAGCACACAGACAGTCCTCCCCAGCTGAGCGCTCATGGTGAATTACCTTCAGTCCCAGGCTCAGTGCTTTGGAAATGCTCTCAGGCCCAGCACCCAGGCCTGGAACCAGCCTCCAGGCCCCTGGCCCTCCCTCTCTCTACTGGAATCTTCCAGACCGAGGCAGGTCAGCTGAAAGTCACCGACTCTGCCTTCCACAAACTCATAGCTGACAGACCATTCCATGTCCCCTCCCAGCCCCGTCCCAGGAGCGGAACTCACTTTGCCTTCCCACCCTCCAGGCCGACTCACTGTCCGTCACTCTCTGGGTCCCACCCACTGTCCCACCGACTTCATTGGTCTAAAAATATGCTCTGGCATCTTGTTGGAAAGCAGCAGGAATGATGGGCCCTGCTGATAAGGTGAAGAAAGTGACCCGAGGGGGCAAACTTACGGACGGGACATACTTTGGCAAAATAACAAAACAGCGGGACCTGAAGGCTGGCTTCCCAAGCGTCCTCAAGGCCTTGTGCTAGGAAGAGGACCCTCGGGCTTAGGAAAGTGAAAACCAGGCTCAGGTCCCTCACCCAGACCCTTCTGCCCGCTTTGGGAGGGAGCCCAAGAAGTCAGCTAGGGAGGGACCTCCCGGTGGGACCTGAGTCCTGATTGGAACTTTCTGGGGGCTTTCTTGGCATTTTACGTGTGTTGTCACAACTCCTTGACGGGAGAATTAAGCATGGTCTGTGGGATTCCACTGGGAGAGGACCCCTAAAAGCCTGGGCCGGGCCTCCTCCCAATTTCACCCCATATGCCTTTCCCTTTGCTCGTTATGCTTTGTGTCTTTTGCTGTAGTAAACCGTAGCCATGACTTTTGCAAGTCCTCCTAGATTAACACTGAACTTGGGGGTGGTTTTAGGGACCCTGACGTACCTATGGATGTCAACTTGCTTTAGCACTATTTGTTGAAACAATAATCTTTTCCACATTGAATTGATTTGGCACTTTTGTTCAAAATCAATTGTAAAGATTTGCTACATGAATGTAAACATTTATTCCTGGACTCTTTTTTTTTTTTTTTTCATGAGACAGAGTCTCGCTCTGTCACCCAGGCTGGAGTGCAGTGGTGCGATCTCAGCTCACTGCAAGCTCCGCCTCCTGGATTCACACCATTCTCCTGCCTCAGCCTCCTGAGTAGCTGGGACTACAGGTGCCCACCACCACACCCGCCACCACGCTCTACTAAAAATACAATTTTTTTTGTATTTTTAGTAGAGACGGGGTTTCACCATGTCAGCCAGGATGGTCTCGATCTCCTGACCTCGTGATCCATCCGTCTTGGCCTCCCAAAGGCCTGGGATTACAGGCATGAGCTACCACACCTGGCCTATTCCTGGACTCTTATTCTGTTTAATTGCCTATCTTTATGTCAGTACCATGCTATCTTGATGACTATGGCTTCTTAGTAAGTTTATTTTTTATTTTTTATTCTTTTTGGGGATGGAGTTTCTCTCTTGTTGCCCAGGCTGGAGTGCAGTGGTGTGATCTTGGCTCACTGCAACCTCTGCCTTCCAGGTTCAAGTGATTCTCCTGCATCAGGCTCGCGAGTAGCTGGGATTATAGGTGTCTGCCACCACACCTGGCTAATTTTTTGTATTTTTAGTAGAGATGGGGTTTCACTGTGTTGACTAGGCTGGTCTCGAACTCCTGACCTCAGGTGATCTACCTGCTTCAGCCTCCCAAAGTGCTAGGATTACAGATGTGAGCCACCATGCCCAGCCCAGCTTCTTAGTAAATTTTAAAATCAATGTGTTTTCCAACTCTGTTCTTATTTTTCAAAATTATTTTGCCTATTGTAGGTTTTTTTTTTTTTGCATTTCCATTCAGCTTGCCGAGTTTTATTAAAAAGGTTACTGGGATTTTGATTGAGGTTGCATTGAATGAATGTACCAACTAAGGAGGCTTGACATCTTGACAATAATGAGCCTTCCCATCCGTAAACATGGAATAGCTCTTCTTTTAATATATCTCAGCATTGTTTTGTAGTTTTCAGTTTACATGTCTTGTGATTCTTTTGTTTATTCCTGAGTATTTTATTCTTTTTGATGCTATTGTGAATGGAATGGTTTTCTCAGTTTCAAGATTGTTCATTGCTATTATATAGAAATTGAGTTGGCCAGGCACAGTGGCTCATGCCTGTAATCTCAGCACTTTGGGAGGCTGAGGCAGGAAGATTGCTTGAGCCCAGGATTTCTGGGCCAGCCTGGGCAACATAGTGAGACT
Organism: Pan paniscus; assembly: GCF_029289425.2. Lineage (NCBI taxonomy): Eukaryota > Metazoa > Chordata > Mammalia > Primates > Hominidae > Pan > Pan paniscus. The sequence continues at coordinate 35,344,990 of NC_073267.2, read as the reverse complement.
CCATCTCTACAAAAAAAATACAAAAATCAGCCAGCGTGGTGGTGTGCACCTGTAGTTCCAGCTCCTTGGGAGGCTGAGGCTGGAGGATGGCTTCAGCCTGGGAAGTTGAGGCTGTAGTAAGCCATAATGGTGACATTGCACTCCAGCCTAGGTGACAGAGTGATACCCTGTCTAGAGAAAAAAAAAAAGAATTGATTTTTGTATATTGATTATACCCTGTGACCTTGCTAAATTTATTAGTACTAATATTTATTTTATGGATGCCTTAGGATTTTCTATATATAAGATAATGCCATCTGTAAATAAAGACAGTTTTATTTTTTCCTTTCTAATCTGGATGCCTTTAATTTCTTTATTTGCCTCATTGATTAGAAATAGCAAAAGTGGGCATCTTTGCCTTGTTTGTGGTGAGAAGAGGAAAGCAGTCATTCACCACAAAGTGTGATGCTAACTGTGGGTTTTTATAGGTGTCTTTTATCAGATTTCATAAATTCTCTTTTATTCCTACTTTGTTGAGAATTTTTATTATGAATCTGTGATGGATTTTGTCATATAGTTTTTCCAATATCTGTTGAAGTCACCATGTGTTTTTTGTCCTTTATTCTGTTAATATAATATATTATATTGATTTTCAGATGTTAAACCAACCTTGCATTCCTGGGATAAATCCCACTTAGTTATGGTGTATAATCCTATTTATATGTTGCTAGGCTTGGGTTGCTAATACTAGTTTACAGAATGAATTGGGAAGCATTACCTCTCCCTTCATTTTCTCATTCATTTATTTTATTTTACTATCATATATATATATAATTTCATATTATCTTATTTTAGTTTTTAGAGACAGTGTCTTGCCCTGTCACCCAGGCTGGATTGCGGTGGTGTGATCATAGCTCACTGCAGTATCAACCTCCTGGACTCAAGCGATCCTCCTGCCTGGGACTATAGGCATGCACCACCATGCCCAGCTAATCATCCATTTCTTTCTTTTTTTAAAACAAATTTTATGTTTATTCATTTATTTATTTGGATTTCTCCTACCGAAAGGAATCATTCTTTTTTTTTTTTTTTTTTTTTGAGAGGGAGTGTTGCTCTGTTGCCCAGGCTGGAGTGCAGTGGCACAATCTCAGCTCACTGCAACCCCTATCTCCCAGGTTCAAGCCTCAGCCTTCTGCATAGCTGGAACTACAAGCGTGCGCCACCACACCCAGCTAGTTTTTGTGTTTTTTATTAGAGACAGAGTTTCACTATATGTTGGCTAGGCTGGTCTCGAACTCCTGATCTCAGCTGATCCACCTGCTTTGGCCTCCCAAAGTGCTGGGATTACAGATGTGAACCACCACGCCTGACTGGAATCATTCATTTCTTTTCAAGTGGATATCTTACGGTATTTTAGGGCATGGCTAGGAGCAGTTTTGTTTTCTCTTCTCAAGACAGAGTTTTTGTAGGATGTCATAGAATTCATGTCTGCAGCTCACAGTGTCATTGCCTGTGTCCCCAGCTCCACGTACTGGCAGGTGTGCTGCAAGCTGGGCAGGTGCTCTGTGTCCGTGGGATACCTTACCCGACACTCCCGGCCCTCCTCTGCAAGCCGTGCCCTGATCCTCCCTGCAGGGACTGGGGATTGGGTCTGCTCACCCAGAAGCTGGGATACCTGGCTGAGGGCACTTCTCTCCCTCTTCTCTTTGAACAGAGTGGCCGCAAACCCAAAGGTGCGGGAGCAAGTGCGGCTGGAGCTGAGCTTCGTCAACTCAGACCTGCAGATGCTCAAGGAAGAGCTGGAGGGGCTGAACAGCTCGGTGGGCGTCTATCAGAACACAGAGTAAGTGGGAGCAGCACACCTTCCAGAAGCCTCTGAGCCAGAGATCCTTCATACATCCAGGGTATGAAGAGGTACCTAGGTACGAACCCTATCTGCACAGAGGCTAGATAGGGTTCTAGACTGGGGTGTGGCAGCCTCAACTTTGGGAAGTGAGAGAACCATCAGGTTTGGGGTTGAGTGAGGTGCTAGACTGGAAGGGATGAGCCCATTTGTTGGGAAATATCTGCAGTGTTGAACAAAAAGGCATTTGTGAGGCTGGGCACAGTGGCTCACTCCCATAATCCCAACACTTTGGGAGGCTGAGGCATGTGGATCACCTGAGGTCAGGAGTTCGAGACCAGTCTGGCCTACATGGTGAAACCCCGTCTCTACTAAAAATAAAAAAAATAGCCGGACATGGTGGTGCACACTTGTAATCCTGGCTTCTCAGAGGCTGAGGCAGAATTGCTTGAACCCGGGAGCTGGACGTTTCAGTGAGCCGAGATCACACTACTGTACTCCAGCCCGGCTGACAGAGCAAGACTCTGTCTCCAAACAAACAAACAGACAAAAAAAAAAAAAAAGGAAGACAGTATAAAATCTAGTGTAAATATATGTGATGAACCAAGATAAGTTTAGAAGTTAGATGCCTTGGATTTTATAGTTAATTTTCAGTAATTCCGCATAGTCACATTTCATAGACATGCAAACATTAGCAAGATATGTTATTAAATTCAACTGAACAGACATTGAGCAAGGATATTTTAGTGAGTCACCATAATTTTCCTAAGAAACATTAAAGGGACATTGTTAGGACAATATCTTTCCAATGTTGACTAATGATTTTCTCATTTATTTGCCAAGGAACAAAAAGCATACGCAAATACTTCGGGATTAAGGCCAAAGGCCAAAATTGACCCTGTAAGGGGAGGCCACTATGCACACACAGAGATTCTGTGCACTGTACTTACGTTGGACTGCAGTCTGTTTCCTAGCTGGAGGTGACAAACTGAAACAGAAAAATCCAAATTAAAACAAAGTAACACACCAGTCTCCTTTTAAGGTTGTATTTCTTTTTTTTTTTTTTTTTTTTTTTTGACACAGAGTCTCCCTCTCTCACCCAGGTTGGAGTGCAGTGGCGAGATCTCAGCTCACTGCAATCTCCACCTCCTGGGTTCAAGCGATTCTTGTGCCTCAGCCACCTGAGTAGCTGGGATTGCAGGTGTGCACCATCACACTTGGCTAATTATTATTATTATTATTATTATTATTTTTTTGTAGAGACAGGGTTTCATCATGTTGGCCAGGCTGGTCTTGAACTCCTGGTCTCAAGTAATCTGCCCGCCTTGGCCTCCCAAAGTGCTGGGATTACAGATGTGAGCCACTGTGCCTGGCTCCTAGGTCAATTTTGAAGGCACTCTATCATATCATTCTCCATAACTCAATTTTGGAATCGATTTCTGCAAGGTGAAAGCCAACAACACCATCCCTCAGAATTGCAATACATCTCCAAAAATGGAGATCTAACTATGAAAGAAATGCCCCTCTTGCCTCATGTCTGTAATCCCAGCTCCTCAGGAGGCTGAGGTGGGGGATCGCTTGAGCCCAGGAGTTCAAGGCCAGCCTGGGCAACTTAGTGAAACCCCATCTCTACAAAAAATAGGAAAATTAGCCGGGCATGGTGGTGCACACCTGTAGTCCCAGCTACTCAGAAGGCTGAGGTGGGAAGATCACTTGAGCCAGGGAGGTCGAGACTGCAGTAATGGCAACAGAAAGAAGTCCTGTCTCAAAAAACACAAAAACAAAACCAAACCCTAAGTGAAATGCTTCTTTTTAAGGAGAAATAACTTTGAGACAGTTCAAAGAAGGGTTTACGTGCTTTTTCAGTGTGGGCATGAGACTTCTCAAAAAGTAGGTGGGCCCCAGGGGAAACTCAGTCGGAAAATAGCTCCCTGGATTTGGAAACCTTGAGTCACCTATGGAATGTGTGTTTCCTGGTGCTGGTCCTCCACAGGGCACCGGGGTGGTTTCAGAGCTGGAGGGGAAGCGTCAGAAGTGTCTGTCGTGGATATGCTTTGAAATTTAAAACTTACATCCTCTTTTATTAATAGTGTATTTTTTTCTTAAATCATGTATCCAGTTTAGGTTATGTCTTTGGAAGAATAGCTAAAGTTTTTTCTCTAACATTTTATTATGAAACTTTCCAAACTTTTCAAAAAATTTTAAGAATTTTCTAGCAAACCCCTGTGTACTCACTTCTTCCAAGAACATACTGTCAGCATTGCTTCCTGACATATTTGTCCATCTGTGTATTCTTGTGTCTGTTAGGTTGGTTTGAAGGTAATTGCAGTTTTTGCCATTGAAAGTAATGGCTAAAGGCTGGGCACAGTGGCTCATGCCTGTAATCCCAGCACTTTGGGAGGCTGAAGCAGGCGGATCACTTGAGCTCGGGAGTTGAAGACCAGGCTGGCTAAAATGGTAAAACCCCTGTCTCTACCAAACGTACAGAAATTAGCTGGACGTGGTGGTGCACACCTGTAATCCCAGTTACTGGAGAGGCTGAGGCAGGTGAATCGTTCGAACCCGGGAGGTAGAGGTGGAGGTTGCAGGGAGCCAAGATCATGCCACTGCCCTCCAGCCTGGGTGACAGAGCGAGATCCCATCTCAAAAAAAAAAAAATTAGCTGGGCATAGTGGCATTTGCCTGTAATCCCAGTTACTTGAGAGGCTGAGGCATGAGAGAGGCACTTGAACCCAGGAGGCAGAGGATACAGTGAGTTGAGATTGTGCCACTGCACTCCAGCCTGGGCAACAGTGAAACTGTCTCAAAAAACAAAAAAAGAGAATGAAATTAATGGCTAATATCAGTCTGTCTTATTTGTGATGCAATTTCAAAGGAAATCAAAGATGTCAATTCACTCCCATTAAATATTTGAATAACCAGAGTCTTTGCTTGTGTGTCCCCCTGCCACATTCCTGGGTATCTGGACTCCTCTCCCATTTGGCAGATCCTCATAAGCCCACCTGTGCCTGGCACTGTGCTGGGTGCCAGAGGTGCCACAAGCCCTGCCTGCGGGGCCCTTGGGTCAGTGGGGGATTCAAGTGGGAAGTGGAAGGGGTGCTTCAATGGAGAACACAGGAGAGACCGTGCCCCGAGGCTGGGGCCAGGAGACCGTCCTGTGCCTGGAATACCCTCCTCTTCCTTCCCTCTTCAACTCCATCAATTTGAGTTTTTAACCAGTCGCCTCCAAATTCCATCAAGGAAGGGAAAGGGGATGAGGTGCAGGGTGGCCCAAGTTTGCATCATGCAGCCCAGGCATTGGTTATAGGAATTAATCCTAGCATCACGAAAATTGCTTCGAAGAAATATTTTATGTTCTTTTTTTTTCTTTTTCTTTATTATTTTGAGACAGAGTCTCACTGTTTCACCCAGGCTGGCATGCAGTGGCATGATCTTGGCTCACTGCAACCCCTGCCTCCTGGGCTCAGTTGATCCTCCCACTTCAGCCTCCTGCGTAGCTGGTAATATAGGCGTGTGCCACCGTGCCTGGCTAATTGTTGCATTTTTCTTTCTTTTTTATTGAGATGGAGTTTAGCTCTTGTTGCCCAGGCTGGAGTGCAATGGCATGATCTCGGCTTACCGCAACCTCCACCTCCTGGGTTCAAGCGATTCTCCTGCCTCAGCCTTCCGAGTAGCTGGGATTACAGGCCTGTGCCACCATGCCTGGCTAATTATGTATTTTTAATAGAGACGGGGTTTCTCCATGTTGGTCAGGTGGGTCTTGAACTCCTGACCACAGGTGATCCACCTGCCTTGGCCTTCCAAAGTGCTGGGATTATAGGCGTGAGCCACCAAGCCCGGCCAATTTTTGTATTTTTCGTAGAGACAGAGTTTCCCACTGTTGCCCAGGCTGGTCTCAAACTCCTGGGTTCAAGCAGTCCTCCTGCCTCAGCCTCCCAAAGTGCTGGGATTATAGGCATGAGCCACTGTGCCTGGCTTATTTTACTTTCCATGATAATCCTCTTAGTTGGCTCATCTTGGACTATTAGTTTAGAAAAGAAAACATCTTATGACATTTTGACTATTACTTTTTTTTTCTTTCTTTCTTTCTTTTTTTTTTTTTTTTGAGCTGGAGTTTCGCTCTTGTTGCCCAGGCTGGAGGGCAGTGACGGCCATCTCAGCTCACTGCAACCTCCACCTCCCAGGTTCAAGTGATTCTCCTGCCTCAGCCTCCTGAGTAGGTGGGATTACAGGCACCCGCCATCATGCCTGGCTAATTTGTGTTTTTAGTAGAGATGGGGTTTCACTATGTTGGCCAGGCTGGTCTCGTACTCTATCCACCCGCCTCGGCCTCCCAAAGTGCTGGGATTACAGGTGTGAGCCACCGCTCCTGGCCAACTACTACTTTTAAAAGCAATTGGTTAATACTTTGGAAGCACTTGACCTTCATTCTCAGAGACGGTGAGTTGTTTGACATAAATAGAGGCCTTTTTGACTGCTGCCTTGTTTAAATCCTGTGAGTTTGGGGTTTATTTTGGGACTGGAGAAGGGAAGTTGGTATTCTGAGTGTTTCAGGACTCAAGTTTACCGGAAAGTTTATGTTCTGGGTAGAAAGCAATGAAAACAATCCAGGAATTGCAGCTTTATGCCACACTGCCACAGCCTGCCTGAACTTTTACGTGAGACTTATGCCCAGATGCAATGGTTCACACCTATAATCTTAGCGCTTTGGGAGGCTGAGGCAAGAGGACAGCTTGAGGCCAGGAGTTGGAGACCAGCCTGGGCAACAGAATGAGGCCTTCTCTCTCTCTCTCTCTCTTTTTTTTTTCTGAGACACAGTCTCACTGTGTTGCCCAGGCTGGAGTGCAATGGTGCGATCTCAGCTCACTGTAACCTCCACCTTCTGGGTTCAAGCAATTCTCCTTCCTCAGCCTCCTGAGCAGCTGGGACTACAGGCATGCACCACCATGGCCAACTAATTTTTGTGTGTATATATGTATATTTTTTGAGATGAAGCCTCGCTCTGTCGCCCAGGCTGGAGTACAGTGGCGTGATCTCAGCTCACTGCAAACTCCACCTCCCAGGTTCAAGCAATTCTCTGCCTCAGCCTCCTGAGTAGCTGGGGTTTTTCAGGAACCCACCACCACGCCGGCTAATTTTTGTATTTTTAGTAGAGACAGAGTTTCACCATCCTGGCCAGGCTGGTCTTGAACTCCTGACCTCATGATCCACCTGCCTCGGCCTCTCAGAGTACTGGGATTAGAGGTGTGAGCCACTGCACCAGGCTAATTTTTGTATTTTTAGTAGAGACAGGGTTTCACCATCCTGGCCAGGCTGGTCTTGAACTCCTGACCTCAGGTGATCTGCCCACCTTGGCCTTCCAAAGTACTGGGATTACAGGCATCAGCCATCATGCACAGTCATCTCTTTCTCTCTCTCTCTTTTTTTTTTCTTTTTTAAGAGATGGGGTCTCCTCACTAGGATGCCCAGGCTGGTCTTCAGCTCCTGGCCGCAAGCGATCTTCCTGCTTCCACCTCCAGCAAAAGTGCTGAGATTATAGATGTGAGCCACCACACCCAGCCCTATCTCTATTTTTATTTAAAATATACGTGTGTATATATAAATGCAAAAATAGATGTGACTTGCCACTGGTCTGTGGGACTCAAAACAATCCACCTGTTTGGAAATGTCTGTTGCTGCTATCATAGAAGTTTCTTTATGATTTAATTTATCTGTTGCTTGGTGCTGGGCTACAAGAATGTAAGCATTTTTTTTTTGAGATGGAGTTTCACTCTTGTTGCCCAGGCTGGAGTCCAATGGCATGATCTCAGCTCACTGCAACCTCTGCCTCCTGGGTTCAAGCGATTCTCCTGCTTCAGTTTCACAAGTAGCTGGGATTACAGGCATGTGCCACCACACCCAGCTAATTTTTATTAGCAAAGACAGGGTTTCACCATGTTGGCCAGGCTGGTCTTGAACTCCTGACCTCAGATGATCCGCCTGCCTCAACCTCCCAAAGTGCTGGGATTACAGACGTGAGCCACTGCATCCGGCCAAGAATGCAAGCATTTCAAAGGAAGAGTCTCTTGGAGAAACTTAGGAATTTTATAGGCATTTTTAAGGATTCAACTGGGTCATGTTCTGAATTCCACATTAAAGCAAATGAAAATATTCACATGTTGTGGACATGGCCAGCTGCCATTCGGCACAGGCTTCCAACCATGTCATTTTAGCCTAAAAGAGACTCTACAAATGTCAGTCATATGAAAATGAGAACGTTTGAGGGACTTTCTGTTGTATTTTTTCCCTTCCATATTTGAGAGAAACACAGGTACTGCAGAAGTGGTTCAGCAGACTGAATTAGGGCAATTCCATTTCAAATGTGACTTGTGTGTCCGTGTGATTTTTTTTAATAATCAGTGAAGCTTCACAGTGTGATTTTGTTTTATTTTATGTATTTATTTATTTAGAGAGGGAGTCTCGCTCTGAAGCCCAGGCCGGAGTGCAGTGGCACAGTCTTGGCTCACTGCAACCTCTGTCTCCCGGGTTCAAGCGATTCTCCTGCTTCAGCCTCCTGAGTACCTGGGATTACAGGCATCCACCGCCACACCCAGCTAATTTTTATATTTTTAGTAGAGACAGGGTTTCACCATGTTGGCCAGGCTGTTCTCGAACTCCTGACCTCAAGTGATCCACCCGCCTCAGCTTCCCAAAGTGTTGGGATTACAGGCGTGAGCCACTGCAGCTGGCTGATTTTGTTTTATTTTGAGGAAATAGGGCCAGGGACAGTGGCTCACACCTTTAGTCCCAGCTACTTAGGAGGCTGAGGTGGCTTGCTTGAGCCCAAGAGGTCGAGGCTGCAGTCAGCTGTGATTGAGCCCCTGCAGTCCATCCTGGAAAACAGAATGATACCTTGTCTCATAAAAAAAAAAAAAAAAAAAAAATCGAATCAATGAAAGAAAATGAAATCACATCTGTTCTTCAGTAAAGTTTAATAGTTTTCTGCTTAATCGTATTAATTGTATCCCTAGAAATGTATTTTTGTTGCTATTGTGAAAGGTATTGTTTCTCTGTTAGGTTTTGTTTGTTTGTTTGTTTGTTTTTGAGACAGAGTCTCACTGTGTCGCCCAGGCTGGAGTACAGTGGTGCAGCCTTGGCTCACTGCAATCTCTGCCCCCCAGGTCCAAGTGATTCTCCTGCCTCAGCCTCCTGGGTAGCTGGGATTAGAGGCACCTGCCACCATACCCACCTAATTTTTTGTATTTTTAGTAGAGACAGGGTTTCACCTTGCTGGCCAGGCTGGTCGCAAACTCCTGACCTCAAATGATCCGCCTACCTCAGCCTTGAAAACTGCTGGGATTACAGATGTGAGCCGCCACACCTGGCTGTCTGTTAAGTTTTTCTAATTGGTTATTGCTTGTATAAGAAAGGAAAAATATTGACTTTTCTTTTTTACTATTGACTTTCATGTGTTAACTTCTTTGCCACTTTATTGAATTCTTATTAATTTAGTAATGTTTCAGTTGACGCTATTGGGTTTTATAAACATGCTGTTGTGTTGCAAAAAATTATTTTGTTTCTTTCCAAGATTTCATGTCTCTTATTTTTCTTAATGTGTGGGCTAGAGAATGTTTGGAATTAGGCTAAGTAATAACAGTGATGGTAGAAATTCTCGTTTTGTCCCTAATGTTTACAGTGGGTTTCAGTTAGGATTTTTTTTTTTTTTTTTTAGATGAAGTCTCGCTCTGTCATCCAAGCTGGAGTGCAATGGCTCAATCTCAGCTCACTGCAACCTCCACATCCTGGGCTCAAGCTATTCTCCTGCCTCAGCCTCCTGAGTAGCTGGGATTACAGGCACCTGCCAGCATGCCTGGCTAATTTTTGGATTTTTAGTAGAGATGGGGTTTCACCAAGTTGGCCAGGCTGGTCTCGAACTCCTGGCCTCAAGTGATCCACCTGCCTCGGCCTCCCAAAGTGCTGAGATTACAGGGGTGAGCCACCGTGCCTGGCCAGTTAGATAATTTTTTTTATCCCACTAAGTACATTAATTTACCCTAGTTTACTAAGTTTCAAATTCAGGATCACATATATAATTTAATCAAAATCCTCTTTGCCTTTAAGAGGTGAACATAAGATTGGAGTGCAGTGACGTGATCATGGCTCACTGCAGCCTCAACCTCCTGGGCTCAAGTGATCCTCCTCCTGCCTCAGCACGCCTGGCTAATTTTTTTATTATTTGTAGAGATGGGGTTTCACTATGTTGTCCATGCTGGTCTCAAACTCCTGGTCTCAAGTGATTCTCCCACCTTGGCCTCCCAAAGTGCTGGGATCACAGGCACGAGTCACTACACCTGACCCCTTTTAACCACTATGCCCAGCTATTTTATTTTTTTATTTTTTTAATTTTTAATGGAGACAGGGTTTCACCATGTTGGCCAGCCTGGTCTGGAACACCTGACCTCAAGTGATCTACCTACCTCAGCTTCCCAAAGCGCTGGGATTACAGGTGTGAGCCACCATACCCAGCCCATGGCCAAGTTTAAAGAAAAGAGGCATAGTCAGCCGAGCGCAGTGGCTCATACCTGTAATTCCAACACTTTGGGAAGCTGAGGTGGGAGGATCACCTGAGGCCAGGAGTCCAAGACCAGCCTAGGCAACATAGGAAGACTCTGTCTTTACGAAAAATAACAATATTAGCTGAGTGTGATGGTGCACACCTATAGTCCCCTCTACTGGAGAAGCTGAAGTGGGAGGATGACTTGAGCCCAGGAGTTCAAGGCTGCAGTGAGCTATGATTGCACCATTGCACTCCACCCTGGACGACAGAGCGAGACCCTCATCTCTTAAAAAAAGAAAAAGAAGGCACAGCAGAGTTGTATATTTAGTACAAATCCATTTTTGTAAGACAAGTGTTTGTCTGTGTGTCTGTACATTGAACACACAAAAACAGGAGGAGCTTTAATGTAGAAGTTGTGTAAAGAGGTTACACAGTCACTTGGGAAGACATAATTGAGCGATCTATGTGATCACCTTTCTTGCAGCTTGGGGGAGCCAGCACTTGTAGGGGCAGCAGTGGGGTGACGGGGCAAAACCCCATCTCTATTAAAAAATACAAAAATGAAATTAGCTTGTGGCACGTGCCTGTGGTCCCAGCTACTTGGGAGGCTGAAGTAGGAGGATTACTTGAGCCCAGAGAAGTCGAGGCTGCGGTGAGCCGCGATTGCACCACTGCACTCCAGCCTAGGCAACCACGTGAGACCCTGCCTCAAAGATAAAATAAAATAAAATGCCTTTATAACGTGGTTAAGGGTCTTCTTGGCAAAGGAAACCTGTATCTGGGGACTGTTATGACAGTCCTACCCTCAGGGTCTGTGCTGGGAAACTTGTCTGGGTCCTGAGGGAGGCCCAGAATTGCAAGTCTGAGCCCCTGAATATCTGCAGTGTTTGCAGTATGGTTGAATGTATAGTCCATAGACTAGTCTCAAACTCCTGGGCTCAAGTGATTTACCTGCCCTGTCTTCACAAAGTGCTGGGATTACAGATGTGAGCCATGATGCGTAGACACAAAGACATTTTTAAGCAAAAAATTAACTTCAACTCTCACTTTTACTGAAGCGACACAGCATTTAAAAACAGGCATGGGGTGCAGTGCTCACACCTGTAATCCCAGCACTTTGGGAGGCTGAGGCAGATGGATTGCTTGAGCCCAGGAGTTTGAGACCAGCCTGGGCAATGTGGTGAAACTCCATCTCCACTAAAAATACAAAAATTAGCTGGGCATGGTAGCACATGCCTGTAATCCCAGCTACTTGGGAGGCTGAGGCACGAGAATCACTTGAGCCTGGGAGGTGGAGGTTGCAGTGACCCGAGATTGCAACATTGCATTCTAGCCTGGGCAACAGGAGTGAAACCCTGTTTAAAAAAAAAAAAAAAAAAAAATCTATGGCCGGACACGGTGGCTGACATCTGTAATCCCAGCACTTTGGGAGGTTGAGGTGGGTGGATCACCTGAGGTCAGAAGTACAACAATTAGCCAGACGTTGTGGTGGGTGCCTGTAACCCCAGCTCCTTGAGAGGCTGAGGAAGGAGAATTGCGTGAACCTGGGAGGCAGAGGTTGCAGTGAGCTGAGATTGTGCCACTGCACTCCAGCCTGGGCTACAGAGCAAGACTCCATATAAAAAAAACTACATAAATTAAGAAAATAAATTCCCCCACTTTGAAAATCACTGTAAGTTTTTCTTTATTCTGCCTTTTTAGAAACAGGTTCACAATTGACATATTACTGTTATGCACATACATGCTTTTCAATCACATTTTATAGTATCTAACCTCATTTTTCTTTAAGGATTTTATCCTGGAACATTACAGTGAAGATGGCTATTTATATGAAGATGAAATCACAGATCTTATGGATCTGAGACAAGTAAGTTTTTGCATGCAGCAGAGAGGGGAGGGTAGCTTTTCCAAGTTTTCAGGGAACCCCATTATTGCATGCTTGTGGTCTTAACAGAATCATGGGCAGATTGAGGTGATGGCTGGGGGGTGCTGGAATCATCCATTCCATTTGCTGCATAAGAAAACTGTAGAAGGAGGCCGGGTGCAGTGGTTCACGCCTATGTAATCCCAGCACTTTGGGAGGCGGAGGCGGGAGAATCACCTGAGATCAGGAGTTCCAGACCATCCTGGCCAACATGGTGAAACCCCGTCTCTACTAAAAATTCAGAAATTAGCTGGGCGTGGTGGTGCATGCTGGTAATTCCAGCACTTTGGGAGGCTGAAGCAGGTGGATCACCTGAGGTCAGAAGTTTGAGACCAGACTGGCTAACACTGCAAAACCCCGTTTCTACTAAAAATACAAAAACAAGCCGGGCATGGTGCTACATGCCTGTAATCCCAGCTACTAGGGAGGCTGAGGCAGGAGAATCACTTGAACCTGGTAGGTGGAAGTTACAGTGAGCCAAGATCGCACCACTGCACTCCAGCTTGGGTGACAGAGCGAGACTCCATCTCAAAAAAAAAAGGAAAACCATAGAAGGGGAGAGACCTGCCTCCTGGCAGGGCTGGGACTGGATTCCAGGATTTCTGACTTCCTCACAGGTTCTTTCCACCCCTCCTAGAGTTGATGATGCCAGCAGTGAGGTCGTCATACTGCAGAAATAGTTACAGGCATCTGCTGGTATGTGCAGGGCACCTTCCGGGAAGGGCTGTCAGCTGTGTCCTCCTCTGCTCATGCCCTCTGGGGTTCTTTTCCTCGCAGGCTTGTCGGACGCCCAGCCGGGATGAGGCCAGGGTGGAACTGCTGATGACATACTTCATCCAGCTGGGCTTTGTTGAGAATCGATTCTTCCCACCCACACGGCAGATGGGATTCCTGTTCACCTGGTAGGTGCTGGAGGTCTGCGCTGGCGCTTCACGTGTTATGGCAGCCACAGTTTCGGAGCCTCAGCATCACAGACGCCCCTCTGCGGGCACCTCAGCCCCTTTTCCTATCTTGCATTTATCCGGGGTGCACCCCTGTGCACCTCAGCCCCCTTTCCTGTCTTGCATTTATCCAGGGAAGTCTAGAAAGGTGTCAATACATTGGTATTTATTTATGAAGGTGATCCGAGGGAGATGGCCCCAACAGACTGTGGCCTCTTGCTTCACAGAACAAGTGAGCCAAGGAGAGGAGACATTTTTCTTGCTTGTTGTATCACTGCGGAAGCACAGGGCTCTGAAGTAGAATTAGCCAGAAGCAAGATTCTTGTCGCAGATTGGACTGGGGCATGCGTGTGTATGTGTGAGTGAGTGAGAGAGAGAGAGAGAAAATCGGGTCTTGTCCAGTGAGACAAAAGCACCAAACAGAAATAGATCAGGTTTCTTTTGAAACGGGGTCTCACTGTGTTGCCCAGGCTAGTCTTGAATTCCTGGGCTCAGGTGATATTTCTGCCTCAGCCTCCTGAGTAGCTGGGACTATAGGCATGAGCTACACACTCAGCTTAGATCAGATTTAAAAAATGGAAGTAGAGGATTTGATTCTTCTCCACAATTGGCATTTTCAGACAAGATCAGGCATGTCAGGGTGGTATGGCCGTAGACCCAATTGGTGTTTTCAAAGATTAGTATACTTTAAATACTTGGGAGGCTGGGTACAGTGGTTTTCATGCCTATATTGCCAACACTTTGGGAGGCTGAGGCAAGCAGATCACTTGAGCCCAGGAGTTTGAGACCAGCCTGGGCAACGTGGCAAAACCCCATATCTACAAACAATACAAAAATTTGCTGGGTACGATGGTATGCACCTGTATTCCCAGGTACTCGTGAGGCTGAGGCAGGAGAATCACTTGAGCCCGGGAGGCAGAGGTTGCAGTGAGCCGAGATCACACCACTGCGCTGCAGCCTGGGTGATAGGAGTGAAACCCTGTTTCAAAAAAGAAAAAAAAAGGCTGAGTGCGGTGGTTCACACCTGTAATCCCAGCACTTTGGGAGGCCGAGGCAGGTGGATCATGAGGTCAGGAGTTCAAGACCAGCCTGTCCAATATGGTGAAACCCTGCTTCTACTAAAAAATACAAAAATTAGCTGGACATGGTTGTGCATGCCTGTAGTCCCAGCTACTTGGGAAGCTGAGGCAGGAGAATTGCTTGAACCTGGGAGGCAGAGGTTGCAGTGAGCCAAGATTGCACCACTGAACTCCAACCTGGGCGACAGAGTGAGAGTCTGTATCAAAACAAAACAAAACAAAACAAAACAAAACACCAAAAACCTAAAAAAAAAGTACTTTGGAGATGCTGCACCCCTTCTCTGAGTGTCGTTAGGAGTGTCAGTGAAAGGAGAATACATCCTAGAAGGTGGGGGCGTATCAGAATTGAATGTTTCTATAGCCGATGGTTGGCTACTGATGCCTTCCTCATGGAAAGCAAAGGAAAGGGGGATGACTTTTCCTAACAATGCACCAGGCTGTCTGCATGGTGAAAGGTGGTTTCTCCTTAGTCATGAATTAGGGAGAAGCTGTCTGCACACCCCTTGGTTCATGAGTAAACTTTAAAACAAGTCCTAGGGCCAGGTGCGGTGGCTCACACCTGTAATCCTAGCACTTTGGGAGGCCGAGGTGGGTGGATCACCTGAGGTTGGGAGTTCGAGACCAGCCTGACCAACATGTCTCTACTAAAAATACAAAAATTAGCCGGGTGTGGTGGCGGGCACCTGTAATCTCAGCTACTCAGGAGGCTGAGGCAGGACCATTGCTTGAACCTGGGAAGCGGAAGCTGCAGTGAGCCGAGATGGCGCCACTGCACTCCAGCCTGGGTGAAAGAGCAAAACTTTGTCTCAAAAAATAAAATAAATAAATAAATAAATAAATAAAACAAGTCCTAGGCTGGGTGTGGTGGTTCACATCTGGAATCCCAGCATGTTGGGAGGCCAAGGTGGGTGGATCACTTGAGCCCAGGAGTTTGAGACCAGTCTAGGCAACACAGTGAGACCCCATCTCTACAAAACAATTAGAGAAAATGTGCCAGGCATGAGTGGCACATGCCTGTAGTCCCATCTACTTGGGAGGCTCAGATGAGAGGATCACTTAAGCCCAGGAGGTTGAGGCTGCAGTGAGTCATGATCATGCCACTGCACTCCAGCCTAGGCAACAGAGTGAGACTTGGTCTGAAAAAATAAAAAAGTAAAACAAATCCTGAGGTTTTAGATTTCAGAAAGAATTATGAGGGGTTAGTAATTGCCATATTTCATTTAGGAGAAGCCATATATATATATATATGCACACACACACACTTTTTTTTTTTTTTTTGAGACAGAGTCTCACTCTGTCACCCAGGCTGGAGTGTGGTGGTGTGATCTCAGCTCACTTCAACCTCTGCCTCCCAGTATCAAACCATCTTCCCACCTTAGCCTCCCAAGTAGCTGGGCTTAAAGGCACATGCCACCACCATGTATTTTTGATAGAGAGGGGTTTCACTATGTTGCCCAGGCTGGTCTCAAACTCCTGAGCTCAAGCCAGCCACCTGCCTTGGCCTCTAAAATGCTGGGATTACAGGTGTAAGCCACTGCACCCGGCCTTTTTTTTTTTTTTTTTTGAGACAGATTCTTGCTCTGTTGCCCAGGCTGGAGGGCAGTGGCGTGATCTCGGCTCACTGCAACCTCCGCCTCCTGGGTTCAAGTGATTCTTCTGCCTCAGCTTCCTGAGTAGCTGGGATTACAGGTGTGCCCCACCATGCCTGGCTAATTTTTGTATTTTTAGTAGAGATGGGGTTTCACCACGTTGGCCAGGCTGGTCTCAGTCCCTGGCCTTGTGATCTGCCTGCCTCGGGCTCCCAAAGTGCTGGGATTACAGGTGTGAGCCATCGCACCTGGCGCATTTTTTTTTTTTAATAATTGAGGAACTTACCTGACACATCATTATCACCCAGAGTCCATAGTTCCCATTAGGGTTCATTCTTGCACTTGTGTATTCTGCGGCTTTTGACCAACATAGAGTGACAGTGATCCATCTTTGCAGTGTTGTACAGAAGAGTTTCCCTGCTGGAAAAATCCTCCGTGTGCTCTGCCTGTTCCTCCCTCCCTCCCCCTAAGTCCTGGCAACCCCTGATCTTTCTTCTGTCTCCAGGGTTTTTGGCTTTTCAGAATGTTGGACTCACACAGCGTGCTATACAGTAGGTAGCAATGTTCAGGTTGGCTCTTAGTAATGTTTCCTCTGCATCTTTTCAAGGCTTGCTTGAAAAGGCTCCATTTTTAGTACTGAGTAATAGTCCATTGTCTGGATGTCCCATGCTGTGTTTATAAAGTTACCCCATCAGATATTTTTGTGTGTGGCTGTGGTGGTCAGTGTGATTAGTCCTGTCATCTTGCTTGGAAACAAAAGCCTCAGTGCATGTGCATTCTTGAATTTTGTTGAAGAAATGAGTTTGTTGTTGTTGTTATTGTTGCCCAGGCTGGAGCACAGTGGCACAATCTCGGCTCACTGTAACCTCCGCCTCTCGGGTTCAAGCGATTCTCCCGCCTCAGCCTCCTGAGTAGCTGGGATTACAGGTGCCTGCTACCATGCCTGGCTAATTTTTGTATTTTTGGTGGAGACTGGGTTTCACCATGTTGGCCAGGCTGGTCTCGAACTCCTGACCTCAGGTGATCCACCCGCCTTGGCCTCCCAAAGTGCTGGGATTACAGGTGTGAGCCACTGCACCCAGCCAACCCAGGAGTTTAACAGCAGTTTGGGTAACATAGTGAGACCCCATCTCTACAAAAATTTAAAAAAAAAAACTAGGCAGGTATGGTGGCATGCACCTGTAATCCCAGCTATTCTCATGAGGCTGAGGTGGGAGGATCAATTGAGCCCTAAAGTTGGAGGCTGCAGTAAGCTATGATCACACCACTGCACTCCAGCCTGGGCAACAGAGTGAGATCCTGACTCTTAAAAAAATAATAATAGAGCCAGGCACAGTGGCTCATGCCTGTAATCCCAGCACTTTGGGAGGCTGAGGTGGGTGGATCACGAGGTCAGGAGATTGAGACCATCCTGGCTAAAACGGTGAAACCCTGTCTCTACTAAAAATACAAAAAAATTAGCTGGGTGTGGTGGCGGGTGCCTGTAGTCCCAGCTACTTGGGAAGCTGAGGCAGGAGAATGGCATGAACCTGGGAGGCGGAGCTTGCAGTGAGCTGAGATCGCTCCACTGGACTCCAGCCTGGGTGACAGAGCGAGACTGTATCTCAAAAATAAATAAATAAATAAAATGATAATAATAATAATAATAATAATAATAATAATAATGATAATTTTTCCACTTGCATCCAAAAGTAGCATTAACTAGCCAAGTAATCTGTATTCCCTGAATGCATTTCTTTCACATAGGTATGACTCCCTCACTGGGGTTCTGGTCAGCCAGCAGAACCTGCTGCTGGAGAAGGCCAGTGTCCTGTTCAACACTGGGGCCCTCTACACCCAGATTGGGACCCGGCGCTATCGGCAGACGCAGGCTGGGCTGCAGAGTGCCATAGATGCCTTTCAGAGAGCTGCAGGTATGTCTCCTCCAGGGCTGACTGGACAGAGCCTTGGCCCCGCCCGGTGGCACCAGGTGACCCCCCACTGAAGAGGGTCTACAGGTCGTCCCCTGCAAGGGCCAGACCAGTCTGCAGCTCTGGTGTAACTTCCCACTAAGAAACTTGCTCCAGCCGGGCGCAGTGGCTCATGCCTGTAATCCCAGCACTTTGGGAGGCCGAGGCAGGTGGATCATGAAGGTCAGGAGATCGAGACCATCCTGGCTAACATGGTGAAACCCCATCTCTACTAAAAATACATAAAATTAGCTGGGCCTGGTGGCGGGCACCTGTATTCCCAGCTACTTGGGAGGCTGAGGCAGGAGAATGGCATGAACCCGGGAGGCGGAGCTTGCAGTGAGCCGAGATCGCGCCACTGCACTCCAGCCTGGGTGACAGAGTCAGACTCCGTCTCAAAAAAAAAAAAAGAAACTTGCTCGGTGGTTCAGACCTCAGTCTGGGATGGCTTGATGTACATGGTGAATCCTGTGGCTGATGATTGATCTTTTCCAGACAAGTGGCCCTGGGATGGCAGTGCATAACTGTTCTTTCAACACTGTCATGAAGAGCAGAATAACTTTTCCCAAATAGTGAAACCGTAGGCTTCTTTTTCTTGTATTAGGTGTACCCTATCTGTGTGTATTACTCTCCGTGCCTTTATTTATTTATTTATTTATTTATTTATGAGATGGAGTTTCGCCCTTGTCGCCCAGGCTGGAGTGCAGTGGCGCAATGTTGGCTCACTGCTTGAAACCTCCCGGTTTCAGGCGATTCTCCTGCCTCAGCCTCCTGAGTAGCTGGGATTACAGGCACCTGCCGCCACGCCCGGCTAATTTTTGTATTTTTAGTAGAGATGGGGTCTCACCATCCTGGCCAGGCTGGTCTCGAATTCCTGACCTCAGGTGTTCCACCTGCCTCAGCCTCCCAAAATGCTGGGATTACAGGGTGAGCCACCGCGCCCTACCCCTCCATGCCTTTATGTCACCTGCATTCTGCCAACTTCTCCAGCATGAGGTGGGTGTTCTCAACCCTTTGTCAAGTGATGCATTCAAAGGATGTCTCATAGCTCAGTTCCCTTCTTCTGGGAACTGTCTTTTGTTATTTTATTTTATTTATTTGTTTATTTTGAGATAGAGTCTTGCTCTTGTCACCCAGCCTGGAGTGCAGTGGCACAATCTCTGCTCACTACGACCTCTGCCTGCTGGGTTCAAGCAACTCTTCTGCCTCAGCCTCCCAAGTAGCTGGGATTACAGGCGCCTGCCACCATGCCCGGCTAATTTTTGTATTTTTAGTAGAGATGAGGTTTTGCCCTGTTGGCCAGGCTGGTCTCAATCTCCTGACCTCAGGTAATCCTAGTATGAGAACGAGGTGCGGGGTCGAGGAGAAAAGCAGCCTAGTGCTTACACCTGTAGAGGACCGGGGTCACCAGACCCAGTGCTGTGGGTAAGCCTGGCATGGCTCACCCTTGCCTGCGGGTTCTGCCTTGCTCCCCCATAGCAGGGCCTGTGTCTGGGTCAGACTCCGCGTGGGGATGGATGCAAGAGCAGGGCACAGTGTAGACCACAGTGTGTTCTCCACACTAGCTCTATAGTGTGTTGCCTTCTAGGTTGATCATCGACATTCTGCTTTGGGGTGTGATCCCCTTCCACCCGTGTGGATCATTGTTTGATATCACTTTGCCCTGCAAGCTTGTGAAGAACCAGAGCTTTGCCACTTCAACTCATTGTGAAATTTCTGATGTTACAATGATTGGTCCTAACAGCCTGGGCCACACAGGAAGACCCTGTCTCTACAGAATATTTAAAATTAGCCAAGCGTGGTGGTGTACGCCCATAGTTCCAGCTACTCCAGAGGCTAAGACGGGAGGATCACTTAAGCCCAGGAGTTTGAGGCTGCAGTGAGCTAGGATTGTCAAAAAGAATTTTTTTTTTTAATTAAAGAAATAGGCCAGGCATGGTGGCTCATGCCTGTAATCCCAGCACTTTAGGAGGCTGAGGTGGGTGGATTGCTGGAGCTCAGGAATTTGAGATCAGCCTGGGCAACAAGGCAAAATTCCATCTCTACAAAAAGTACAAAAATTAGCTGGGCCTGGTGGTGCATGCCTGTAGTCTCAGCTACTTGGGAGGCTGAGATGGAAGGATCAGCCAAGGTTGTGGTAAGCCAAGATCGTGCCATTGCACTCCAGCCTGGGCGACAGAGCAAGAACCTGTCTCAAAAAATAATTAATTAATTAAAAAAATGAAAGATTGGTCTCTTAGGATGAAGTGATATGCTAAGATTCCAAGTATGAGTTGATTTCTTTTGTTGTAAATCTTTTTTCTGGACTCATCTTTCTGGGGAATCTTAGGCAGGCACTCTGTGTCCTGTCTCTGAGATTATAGCAATGGAGACAAATTATAGATGAAATGAAGCAAGTGGGAGAACAGTGGGGAGTGTGAGGGAACCCCCACGGAGCTCACAGCTCAAAACAGCAGGTGCCATCCCTCCGCAGGGCGGAGATTTTTTTTTTTTTTTTGCTCAGCAGCAAAACCAGAGGACCCAGTTGGCTGGGATTCATATGAGAGACTCTATTTCAGTTCCAGATTGATTGTCAGTTAGCGCTTTGGACAGTTAATTTTCTAAACTATAAAGAAGTCAGTGGAAGGCTGCAGCATGAAAATTTCCATTGGAGCAGACGGATTGAGTTTTTTTTTTTTTTTTTTTGAGACGGAATCTCACTCTATCACCCAGGTTGGAGTGCAGTGGTGAGATCTCGGCTCATTGCAGCCTCCGCTTCCCGGGTTCAAGTGATTCTCCTACCTCAGCCTCCTGAGTAGCTGGGATTATAGGTGTGTACCATCATGTCTGGCTAATTTTTATAATTTTAGTAGAGGCAGGGTTTTGCCATGTTGGCCAGGCTGGTCTCGAACCTGACCTCAGGTGAACCACCCGCCTCGGCCTCCCAAAGTGCTGGGATTAGAGGCATGAGCCACCGCGCCTGGCCAGAATAGATCTTTCTTGAGGTCCAGGGGAAAAGCCCTGGACTGCTGAATGACTCAGATCTTATGTGTGAGCCTGGCCCCCTGTGAGCCCCTCAGTCCTTCTGCCTGCTCTCTGCTTGCATCTCCATACCTGTCGTGATGGAATTTTGTCCCAGGTGACACAGGAGTTGTGGGGAGCAGGCTGGTTTCTCTACTCAATAGAGATGTAAGTGTTTTGGAAGATAATCCAATTTGTAAAATTGGGTTTAAAGGCTGGGTGGGGTGGCTCACACCTGTTATCCCAGCACTTTGGGTGGCCGAGGCAGGCAGATCACCTGAGGTCAGGAGTTCAAGACCAGTCTGGCCAACATGGTGAAACCCCGTCTGTAGTAAAAATACAAAAATTAGCTGGGTGTGGTGGTGAGCACCTGTAATCCCTGCTACTTGGGGGGCTGAGGCAGGGGGATCGCTTGAACCTGGGAGGCAGAGGTTTCAGTGAGCTGAAATCATGCCACTGCACTCCAGCCTGGGCATTTATTTATAAATAAATAAATAAATAGTGTTAAAATATACATATATAACCTAAAATGTACTATTTTAACCAGTTTTTTTATTATAGTAAAATAACACAGAACATAAAATTACCATTTTAATGATTATCTTAAATTTTTAAAATTTTAAAATTATCCTGCCAACCAGAAGCACATTTTAACCATTTTGAAGTGTGTAGTTCAATGGCATTAAGTGCATTTGTACATTCATAGTGTTGTGCAGCCATTACCACTAAACATCTCCAGAAGTTAAAAATTTTTTTTGTTGGTTAGGCAAGGTGGCTCACACCTGTAATCTCAGCACTTTGGGAGGCTGAGTCAGAAGGATCACTTGAATCCAAGAGTTGGAGACCAGTCTGGGCAACATAGGCACACCCCATCTGTACAAAAAATTTTACAATTAGCTGGGTGTGGGGTAGTGCATGTCTGTAGTCCCAGCTCTTCAGGAGACTGAGGTGGGAGGACTGCTTGAGCCCAGGAGTTTAAGGCTGCAGTGAGTCATGATCATGCCACTGCACTCCAGTCTGGGCAACAGAGTGTGATCTTGTCTCAAAAATAAATAAAATAAATACATTTTTTAAAAGTATATATTTTTTAAGAGACAGGGGTCTCAGTATGTTGCCCAGGCTGGTCTTGAACTCTTAATATCAAGCAACCCTCCCACCTCAGCCTCCCTTGTAGCTGGGATTACAGGCAGCAGCCCCTGTGCCCAGCTATCTCCGGAACTTTTTCATCTGGATGATGGATAAGCAAAGCTCTGTACTCAGTTAAGCAATAACTTCCCATTGCCCCCTTTCCCAGCCCCAGCTAACCTCTATTCTCCTTTCTGTTTCTGTGAATTTGACTATTCTGGGTACCTTATCTAAATGGAATCCTACAATATTGGTCCTTTTGTGACTGGCTTGTTTCACTTAGCATAATGCCCTTATTTACACTGTACCATGTGTCAGAATTTCATTCCTTTTTAAGGCTGAAAAATATGCCATTGTATGGATAGGCCACATTGTGTTTAATCATTCATCTGCTCATGGATGTCTGGGTGGTTTCCACTTTTCAGCTCTTGTAAATAATGTTGCTATTAACACGGGTGTTCAAGTATCATTTAAGCCCCCACTTTCAATTGTTTGGGGATATATATCATAGGAGTGGAATTGCTGGACCATATAATTGAGAATCAAACTTTTTAATATGTTGTAGGACACCGGTTCTTTTTTTTTCCTATCTTTCCTTTTTTTTTTTTTTTTGAGACGGAGTCTTGCTCTGTCACCCAGGCTGGAGTGCAGTGGTGAGATCTCAGCTCACTGCAACCTCTGCCTCCTGGGCTCAAGCAATCCTCCTGCCTCAGCCTCCAGAGGAGCTGAGACTATAGGTGCATGCCATCACACCCAGCTAATTTTTGTGTTTTTTGTAGAGACAGGGTTTCACCATGTTGCCCACACTGGTCTTAAATTCCTGACGCAAGTGATCTGCTCGCTTTGACCTCCCAATGTGTTGGGATTATGGGCATGAGCCACCACACCTGGCCTCCTATCTTTCTCTACAGCAACGTGATGAAGTAAATATAAAACCGAACTAATGGGCAAAACATTTTCCACTTTTAGGGGTTTTAAACTACCTGAAAGAGACATTTACCCATACTCCAAGTTACGATATGATCCCTGCCACGCTCAGCGTGCTTGTCAAAATGATGCTTGCACAAACCCAAGAAAGCGTGTTTGAGAAAATCAGCCTTCCTGGGATCTGGAATGAATTCTTCATGCTGGTGAAGGTGGCTCAGGAGGCTGCCAAGGTAAGACTCCCTGGTTCCTGTGACTTTGGGGAGTGGGCAGGAAATGCTGGCACAGGAGCACTGGAAGTAGTGGGGCCTTCCCACAGGAGCTTGCCTGTGACCTGGGCATTGTGCCAGCTCCGGCCAGTACTGCTGGCTTGAGTTTTCTTGGCAAGTGTTGGTGTTTCAGATACAGATCACTGATTCCATCTGCAGCTTAACCTAAAAGCCAGCATAATGACAGCAGCCTGATCCCCCTGTTAACTGTGACAATGACAGAACGAGGGGTTGCTTGGAGTTGCTCCCAGATTCTGGAGCAGCCCCTGGCAGGGGCTGTTGCATGAGAAGAAGAAAGGGCTCTTTCTCTGCAAATGGGTTCATGAGGGCCCTTGTGCCGGGCTGCCCCTTCCCAATGCCCCTTCTATTTCAGGTGGGAGAGGTCTGCCAACAGCTGCACGCAGCCATGAGCCAGGCGCCGGTGAAAGAGAACATCCTCTACTCCTGGGCCAGCTTGGCCTGCGTGAAGGCCCACCACTACGCGGCCCTGGCCCACTACTTCACTGCCATCCTCCTCATCGACCACCAGGGTAAGGCCTGTGAGGTTCGGGGGTTTGGCCAGGGCTGTGGTCCCGCTGCCCCAGGGGCGATTCTGAGCTGAGTGAGAGCTAACTGCCTTCCCTGGAGATGCTCACAGGCTGAAGGCAGAGGATGAGAATGACCCATGACTGAGGCAGCTGCTGCACAGGCCATGGTGGGGTTAGGGGTTATAAGCTTCTTTAGAGGGAGGAAGAGGAGGCACCTTTAATTCTGCCTGTGTGCAAGAGGATGAATTTTCACCTGGAATCTAGAATCTAAGGGAATGCCAAAAATGCTGGCATCAAGATAAGTAACATTTTAAGGTAATATTTTAAAAGAATCAAAATTAATGCAGGCTGGGTACAGTGGCTCAAGCCTGTAATCCCAGCACTTTGGAAGGCCAAAGCAGGCAGATCATTTGAGGTCAGGAGTTTGAGACCAGCCTGGCCAACATGGTGAAACCCTGTCTCTACTGAAAATACAAAAATTAGCCGGGCATGGCGCGTGCCTCTAATCCCAGCTACTCCGGTGACTGAGGCAGGAGAATGGCTTGGGCCGGGGAGGTGGAGGTTGCAGTGAGCCGAGATTGTGCCACCACACTCCAGCCTGGGCAGCAGAGCAAGACTCCATCTCAAAAAAACTAATAATAATAAAATAAAAATTAATGCAAAAAAAATCTGTGATGATCGGAATTTAATTTAGTTTTATTTTATTTTATTTTATTTATTTTGAGAGATGGGGCTGGAGTGCAGTGGTATGATCATGGCTCACTGCCTTCTTGAACTCCTGGGCTCAAGCAATCCTCCCACTTCAGCCTCCTGAATACCTGGGACTACAGGCACATGCCACTACACCAGTTAATTGGAAAAAATTTTTTTCGTAGAGATGGAGTCTCACTATGTTGCCTAGGTTGGTTTCAAATTCCTGGCCTCAAGCAATTGTCCTGCCTTGGCCTCCCCAAAGTGTTGGGATTACAGGCATGAGCCATGGTGCCTGGCCAGGGATTTTTGATCTAATAAGTACTAATCCAGGCAGCCTCCCG
Organism: Pan paniscus; assembly: GCF_029289425.2. Classification (NCBI taxonomy): domain Eukaryota; kingdom Metazoa; phylum Chordata; class Mammalia; order Primates; family Hominidae; genus Pan; species Pan paniscus. Next base: position 35,320,271 of record NC_073267.2, on the reverse strand, counting down.
AGGAATTAAAAAGACAGCCTCTGGAGCCAGACTTCCTGGGTTCATATCTCAGCTCTGCCATGAATGAGCTGTATTACCTTGGGCAAGTTACTTAGCTGTCCTCTGCCTCGATTTTCTCATCTGTAAAATGGGTATATGGAGAGAATCTACCTCACAGGCTGTCATGAAAATGAAGGGCCTGTATGCAAAGCTCAATAATGCTTTATATGCTGTAGGTTCTCTGAAAGTGTGAGCCACCACTCCTAGTACTATATAGTCTATTAGGCGAGACAAGATGTTGAAACAAATAGAAATACCATATAGTGCCTTGGTGATTGCTGCAGAGACACAAATGCAGCAGCAGGTGGACTCCATGGTGCAGTCATTGATGGCTTCTCAGAGGCGGTGACATTTGAGTTCAACTTTTCCATCTGCACAGGAGGGAAGGGTCAGCCTAGAGGGAGTAAAGTGTCTGAGCACAGGAACAGAGGCCGAGGGTGCTGGGGAAGTGGAGAGTGGTTTTGTGAGGTTTGAGAGCAGGATACGCACCAGGGAGGGTGTGGTTGAAGCAGGAAGGGGCTCTGCTGCAGGTGTGCAGGCCTGCAGAGGGGTGCAGGCCAGGCATGACAGGGTCTGGGCTGTGCTAGGAGGTTCTGTGTGGGGGGTAAGTCAGAGGAGGTAGCGTGTGGGGGCTCAGGGTCAAATTATGAACCTCACCGGGTGTGGTGGTTCACGCCTACAATCCCAGCACTTTGGGAGGCCGAGATGGGTGGATCATGAGGTCAGGAGTTCGAGACCAGCCTGGCCAAGATGCTGAAACCCCGTCTCTACTAAAAATAGAAAAATTAGCTGGGCATGGTGGCACATGCCTGTAATCCCAGCTACTCGGGAGGCTGAGGCAGGAGAATCACTTGAACCCGGGAGGTGGAGGTTGCAGTGAGCCAAGATCACACCACTGCACCCAAGCCTGGGCGACAGAGCGAAACTCCATCTCAAAAAAAAAAAAAAAAAATATTCTGAACCTCTGAACCTCTGGAGCATGACTGGTTCCAGTGAGCAAGAGCTTCGGGGTAGCCAGGCATGGTGGCTCACACATTTGATCCCAGCACTTTGGGATTCTAAGGCAGGAGGATCGTTTGAACCCAGGGGGTTGAGACCAGCCTGGGCAATGTAGCAAGACCTTATCTTTACAAAAAAATTTAAAAATTAGCCTAGCGTGTGGTGGTGCATGTCTGTAGTCCTAACTACTCAGGAGGCTGAGGTGGGAGGATCACTTGAGCCCAGGAGTTCAAGGCTGCGGTGAAATATGATTGTGCCATTGCACTCCAGCCTGGTGACAGAGTGAGACCACACTCTAACCTGAGTGACAGAGTGAGACCGTCTCAAAGAAAAAAAAAGCTTGAGGGTCAGACTGCCTGGGGTGTGTCCAGGGGCAGAAAGGAGAGCCATGATCCCAAATGCCTTGTGAAACTGCAGAAGAAAGGAAACTAGAGACATGGTAGAAAGAGAAATCTCTATGTGGGTCTGTGGCCAGGTCCATGAGAGGGGATTTAACCTGTGGTTCTCTTTGCAGTGAAGCCAGGCACGGATCTGGACCACCAGGAGAAGTGCCTGTCCCAGCTCTACGACCACATGCCAGAGGGGCTGACACCCTTGGCCACACTGAAGAATGATCAGCAGCGCCGACAGCTGGGTGCGTGTCCCTCTGCACCCAGATGTGGGTCCCACTTGGTGCCCAGCTGGTCCTGCTCACAGACAGCCACAAAGAGGTCCCTGAAGAGGGCCCGGGAGAGGGGGGTGTTCCAAGTCATCGTGGCCACTTTGGGTTCGGAAGTCATGAGGCACAGTCCTGAGCCTCAGAGGGCTTCCCAGGCTGTGTTCTCATGGGTTCCATAGCACCCAGGCCTCCCCCTGTGGAGCCAGGACTTTAACCATCTCCCTTGGGGTCCACAGGGTGGCCTGTATCATGCTAACAGGGAAGGAGACGTTTGTTGATTTCCTTATGCATGGCTGAATTCCCAAGAACACCTAATGACTGGTAATGAAGTGTCCTGGTTTGGTCTCTGCCATGTCTCAGTGTGAATATCTCTTCCCATGTGCAGACCTCACCTCCACCACCCTACTCTGCCCCCACACACACATACACAGCTTCCCCGTCTCAGTGATGGCAACTCCCACCCCTCTAGGTGCTCAGGCCAGAAACCTTGGACTCACTCTCCACTCTTCTTTTCTTTCCTCCTCTTTCACCTCCCCTCCCCTCTGCTCCCCTCTCCTCTCTTCCCCTCTGCTCCCCTCCCCTCCTCTCCCGTTCTCTCCCCTCCTCTTCCCTCCCCTCTGTTACCCTCCCCTCCCCTCCTCTCCCCTTCTCTCCCCTCCTCTCTTCTCCCCTCCCCTCCTCTCTCTGCCGTCCTCCCTCTCCTCCCTCCTCCGTCCTCCCTCCCCTCCTCCCTCTCCTCCCTTCCCCTCCTCCCTCTCCTCCCCTCCCTTCCCTTTCTCCCCTCCCCTCCCATCCTTCCCCTCCTCTCCTCTCCTCCCCTCTCCCACCTCCCCTTCACTCCCCTTTCTCCTCCTCTCCCCTCCCCTCTCCTCTCATCCTTCCTCCTCTCCCCTCACCCTTCCCCTCTCCCCTCTCCCCTCCCCTCTCCTCTCCTTTTCTTTTTCCTTGTTGCTTTCCTTTTCTTTCCCTTTCCTTTCCTCTCTCTCTTTTATTCTTTCTTTCTTTCCGTTCTCTCTTTCTCTCCTCCCCATCTACCCTTCCTCCCTCCTTTCCTCTTTCCTTTTCTTTCATTTGCTTTCTTTGACAGTGTCTTGCTGTCCCCCAGGCTGCAGTGCAGTAGTGCAATCACAGCTCAGTGCAGCCTCAAACTCCTGGCTTCAAGTGATCCTCCTGCCTCAGCCTGCTGAGTAGCTGGGACTATAGGCATGCACCACCATGCCCGGCTAATATTATAAAAAGGTTTTTTTAGAGATGCGGTCTCACTATGTTGCCCAGGCTGGTTTTGAACTCCTAGCTTCAAGTGATCCTCCTGCCTCAGCCTGCTGAGTAGCTGGGACTATAGGCATGCACCACCATGCCCGGCTAATATTATAAAAAGGTTTTTTTAGAGATGCGGTCTCACTATGTTGCCCGGGCTGGTTTTGAGCTACTGGCCTCCAGTGATCCTCCTTCCTCTGTCTCCCAAAGTGCTGGGATTACAGGCACGAGCCACCACACCTAACCTCTTGTCTTACTTTCTCACCCTACATTTGATTAGCAAATCCCTTTGGCTGTACCTAGAAGACACACTCAAATCTGGCCACTTTAACCCTGCTGCCCTGGTGGAAGCCACATGTGTACAGTGCTTATGTAAGAAACATTTACTCACTTAAACCCCACACAACACTATGAGGTGGGTCTCATGGCATCCCCATTTTACAGCTGAGGAAACTGAGACCCAGAGCGGTCACGTGGCTTGCCCTGCTCATAGCTGGTTTTCTTGCTGCCCCTTCAGAGTCTGCTCATACAGGCCAGATCACATCAGTCCCCGGCTCACACCCCAGTGGGCTCCCATCTCACGCAGAACAGGAGTGAGAGCCCTCATCTCGCACGCATGAGATCCGCCATGATCTGGCCTTGTTCCTTCCCTGCACTCATTCTCTCCCGCCTTCAGGCACACCTTAGCTCCTCCTTGCCCTTGAACACCTGTGCGTGCCCCTGCTCCAGGGCCCTCGCACCTGCTGCTCTTTCACATCCATTAGGGCTCTGCTCAAAAAGGACCATATCACAAAGCCTTCCTTGGCTGGGTGTGGTGGCTCATGCCTGCAATCCCAGCACTTTGGGAGGCTGAGGTGGGAGGATGGCTTGAAGTCAGGAGTTTGAGACCAGTCTGGGCAACATGGAGAAACCCCGTCTCTACCAAAAATACAAAAACTTAGCCAGATGTGGTGGTGTGTGCCTGTAGTCCCAGCTACTTGGGAGGCTGAGGTGGGAGAATCGCTTGAACCTGGGAGGCAGAGGTTGCAGTGAGCCGAGATCATGCCACTGCATTCCAGCCTGGGTGACAGAGTGAGACTCCGTCTCAAGAAAAAAAAAAAAAAAGCCTTTCTTGGTCACCCATCATAGGACAACCCCATTCCCAGTCTTCTCTTACCATCTCTGCTTACCGTGCTTTATTTTTCTCTATAACCTCATCACCACCCCATCCATTACATATTTCTTGTCTTGTTAGTTATCTGTCTTCAACCACTACATGTAAACTCCATGAATGTGGGGGCAGTTTGTTTACTCGTTGCTTTATCTCTAGTGCCCAGCACATTTGGTAAATATTTGTTGAGTGAACATCTTATGAACACAAGTGAGCTTATTACATATGCATTTAAGGGAGGCTTGGGCTGGGCGCGGTGACTCACGCCTGTCATCCCAGCACTCTGGGAGGCTAAGGCAGGCAGATTGCTTGAGGCCAGGAGTTTGAGACCAGCCTGGGCAACATAGCAATGATAATGAAATGATAATGATAATGAAAACATTATCCAAGTGTGGTGGTGCATGCCTGTGGTCCCAGCTACTCAAGAGTCAGAAGCGGAAATTTCAGTTGAGCCCAGGAGTTTGAGGCTACGGTAAGCCATGATTGCACCACTGTACTCCAGCATGTGAAACAAAGTGAGACCCTGTCTCTAAATATAAAATATAAAATGAAATAAAATAATATTTTAATAAAAGGCTTGTTGTAACCAAGTGAATTGTAGAGAAACGCCACACTTTGAGACTAATTCAGGAGTCGTTTATTAGCCGGTGACCGAGAGACGGATAATGCTCGAAATTGTCTCGGGCCTGAAGAAGGGGCTAGATTTTCTTTTATACTGTGGTCTAAATAGGGGAGGGGGGTTTAACTGAAGCAATTTTACAGAAGCAGAATAGGCAAAAAGTTAAAAAAAGTAATTGGTTATAGAAGCAGTTACAAAAAATAAACAGTTCCAGGTGCAGGTGCTTAAACTATCACTAAGAGATAAATGCAGGGGCTTTAGGTACCTGCCACTGAGCACATCCCCAGGAGCTGCTGGTACAGCCTGCCTCAGTATCTTATCAGCAGTTTGCATTCCTGGGTGTGCTTGGAGTCAGCTTACACTAATTTTTCCCTTAAGGGGGATAAAGGGAGCTGCAAGTGAAGAAACTAAAATGTAGTCTGTCCGTCTCTCTCTGCTAGGAGAGAGTCACTCAGGTTAAAACAAGGTAGGGTATCACGGGCTCTAGCTATCCAGGCAGATCCTTTAGAAAAGAGAACGTCCAACCTCTTGGGCTGCCCTTTGGGCCCTTATGCTCTGTTTGGTGGATCTCCAAGTCACGTGGGTGCTGGCTTCCGTCTGCAGGAAAGTCCCACCTGCGCAGAGCCATGGCTCATCACGAGGAGTCAGTGCAGGAGGCCAGCCTCTGCAAGAAGCTGCGGAGCATTGAGGTGCTACAGAAGGTGCTGTGTGCAGCACAGGAATGCTCCCGGCTCACGTACGCCCAGCACCAGGAGGATGATGACCTGCTGAACCTGATCGACGCCCCCAGTGTTGTTGGTGAGTAACCTAGACTGTGTTCCCTCTGTGGGGGTGCCTGTGCTGCGGAAAGAGTACGCCTGGCCTGTGGGGGTTGAGTAAGCCCTTGCTGTGTGCTTGGCACAAGGAGGGCTGCACAGGGCAGGGACCGAGGTGCTTATTTTGCCCTGGAGTTCTCTTTTCTTTTTCAGATGGAGTCTCGCTCTGTTGCCCAGGCTGGAGTGCAGTGGCATGATCTCGGCTCACTGCAACCTCTGCTTCCCGGGTTCAAGTGATTCTTCTGCCTCATCCTCCCGAGGAGCTGGGATTACAAGCACCCACCACCACACCCAGCTAATTTTTGGATTTTTAGTAGAGATGGGGTTTCACCATGTTGGCCAGGCTGGTCTCGAACTCCTGACCTCAAGCGATCCACCTGCCTTGGCCTCCCAAAGTGCTGGGATTACCAGAGTAAGCCACCACACCTGGCCTAGATACACTTTTTATGCTGTTTGTAGAATCAGCCTGCCCTGGGATCCTTTGTTAGAGATTGACCAGCCTTATGTTAAGGGTAGTCCGAGCCTGCTGTGAAGATGCTGGTGGGGGTATGTAGCTGTCAATGGTTATGACTTGCCAAACCTCCTTTTCACTGGGAAATCCTCATACCACATTAATAATGAAAAGGTCAAGCACGGTGGCCCAAAACTCTAATCTCAGCACTTTGGGAGGCCGAGGCGGAGGATTACTTGAGCTCAGGAGTTTGAGACCAGCCTGGGCAACATAGTGAGACCCCATCTCTACAAAAAATTTAAAAAAAATTCATCAGGTATGGTGGTGCATACCTATAGTTCCAGCTACTCGGGAGGCTGAGGCAGGAGAATCATTTGAGTCCAGGAGGTCAAGCTGCAAGAGAGCTGTGATCGCACCACTGCACTCCAGCTTGGGCGACAGAGCGACACCCTGTCTCAAAATAATAATAATGTTGAAAACAGAAAGCTCAGTATCCCAGGACTGTGTCCAGTGAGGCATGGAACTTCCATAACAATAACACTTGAAACATAGATGACTTCTCAATAGGTTTTTTGTTTGTTTGTTTGTTTTTGAGAGGTCGTTTCACTCTTGTCACCCAGGCTGGAGTGCAGTGGTGTGATCTCAGCTCACTGCAAACTCTGCCTCCCTGGTTCAGGCCTCAGCCTCCCAAGTAGCTGGGACTACAGGTGCATGCCACCACGCCTGGCTAATTTTTTGTATTTTTAGTAGAGATGGGGTTTCATCATGTTGGCCAGGCTGGTCTTGAACTCTTGACCTCAGATGATCCTCCCACCGCGGCCTCCCAAAGTGCTGGGATTACAAGCATTAGCCACCATGCCCAGCCTCCTCATTAGGGTTTTATGAGTGCCAGAGAAGCCCACTAAGCCCCTTAAATATCAGGAAACCCCATGGGAATGTGTCTGGTTATCACTCCTTGGTCCCAGCTCAGGAATGAGTTATACCTCCTATGGCTCACATGAGGTACCCAAATGGAAGGTAGAGTTCAACCTAGGTCGGGGTTTGAGCTGTGTTCCATCTTCTTGTACTACTTGTCTAAACCGAGGGGAAGGATGTGTGACTAAGAGAAAGTTCTGTACTGTCTCATTCCCAAGGATCACTTTCTTTTTTTTTCCCCCCCCTGGAGTCTTACTCTGTCACCAGGCTGGAGTGCAGTGGCAAGACTTCAACTCACTGCAACCTCTGCCTCCTGGGTTCAAGTGATTCTCCTGCCTCAGCCTCCCAAGTAACTCAGATTATAGTCGCCTACCACCATACCTGGCTACTTTTTGTATTTTTAATAGAGACGGGGTTTCACCATGCTGGCCAGACTGGTCTTGAACTTCTGGCCTCATTGATCCACCTGCCTCGGCCTCCCAAAGTGCTGGGATTACAGGCGAGAGCCACAACACCGGGCTATAAGGATCACTTTCAATTACAGAAACATTTATCCTCCCATTTCTAATCCTCTATTCTAGCTAAAACTGAGCAAGAGGTTGACATTATATTACCCCAGTTCTCCAAGCTGACAGTCACGGACTTCTTCTAGAAGCTGGTATGTTGAAAGCTCTCTACATAAATGACCGAAGGGGACAGCTCTTCACTTTGGCGAGTATGGTGTCTTAGTCCATGTGGGCTGCTATAACAAAATGCCTCAAACTGGGTGGCTTATGAACAGCAGAAATATATTTCTCAGTTTTGGAGGCTGGGAAGTCCAAGACCAAGGTATGGGCAGATTTGGTATCTGCTGAAGGCCCATGTTCTGGTTTATAGGTAGGGCCTTCTACCTGTGTCCTCATGGCAGAAAAGGTGATGAGCTCCCTTGGGCCTGTTTTAAAAGCATGTATCCCATTCTTGAGGGCTCAACCCCAAGACTGAATCACCTCTCACGAGGCCCCACTTCCTAATAATTACATTGATGATTTTAATATACATTTAAAATTTTAATAAATATTAATAAAATTTTAATATTTTAATATACAAACTTTGGGAGGGTACAAACATTCAGACCATAGCATATTTTATTTTATGCACTTATTTTTATTTATTTGTTTTTTGAGACAGAGTCTCACTCTGTTGCTCAGGCTGGAGTGCAGTGGTGCGATCTCAGCTCAGTGCAGCCTCCACCTCCCAAGTTCAAGTGATTCTCCAGCTTCAGCCTCCCGAGTAGTCGAGATTACAGGCCTTTGCCACTACGCTCGGCTAATTTTGTATTTTTAGTAGAGACAGGGTTTCACCATGTTGGCCAGGCTGATCTTGAACTCCTGGGCCCCAGTGATCCCCTCACCTCGGCCTCCCAAAGTGCTGGGATTATAGGCCTGAGCCACTGTGCCCGGCCCCATAGCATATTTTAAAAGTAGTTTTTAGGTATTGTCTATTTAAAAATTTTTAAAATATTTTTAAATTTTTTTTAGAGATGTGGTCTCACTGTGTCACCTAGGCTGGATTACAGTGGCATGATCATAGGTCACTGCAGCCTGAACCTTCTGGGCTCAAGTGATCCTCCTGCCTTAGCTACCCTAGTAGATGGGACTACAGGCACACACCACCACGTCCAACTAATTTTTATTTCTTGTAGAGATGGGGTCTTGCTATGTTGCCTAGGCTGGTCTCAAACCCTGGGTTCCAACCATCCTCCTGCCTAGGCATCCCAGAGTGCTGGGATTACAGGTATGAGCCACTATGCCTGACCTGAGATTTTTTTTCCTTTTTTTTTTTTTTTTTTTTAGACAGGGTCTAACTCTGTTTTCACCCAGGCTGGAGTGCAGTGGCACAATCAGTTCACTGCAGCCTCGAACTGCTGGGCTCAAGAAGTCCTCCTGCCTCAGCAGCCTGAGTAGATGGAACCATAGGCGTGCACCACCATGCCTGGCTAATTCTTTTATGTTTTTAGTAGAGAATGGTTCCCGCTATGTTGCCCAGGCTGGTCTCAAACCCCTGGCCTCAAGCAATCCTTCTGCCTTGGTCACACAAAGTGCTTAGGATTACAGGCAAGACATGTCTAGTCTTAAATTGTTTATATTAGAGATTTTATTTAAGATAATTTTGGCTGGGTGTGGTGGCTCACGCCTTTAATCCCAGCACTTTGGGAGGCTGAGGCAGGCGGATCACCTGAGGTCAGGAGTTTGAGACCAGCCTGGCCAACATGGTGAAACCCCATCTCTGCTAAAAATACAAAAATTAGCCAGGCGTGGTGGTTCGCACCTGTAATTCCAGCTACTCAGGAGAATTGCTTGAACCCGGGAGGCAGAGGCTGCAGTGAGCCGAGATTACACCACCACACTCTAGCCTGGGCGATAGAGCGAGACAATGTCTCAAAAAAAAAAAAAGAAAAAGATAATTAATACAATGTCTAAAAGATAATTTTATTGTAAATATATTGGGTATGTTTGAGAAGATGGCTTTCCAGGTTCTCACATGACTGCTGTAGCGTGTATGCCCCCAGATGTGTCATTTGTCCCTGAACAAGGCCAAGTGAGATCTTCAAGGACAGCAGGCAAAGTTCCCTTTAGCTTTCAAGTGTCTGATCCAGCCTTCAAATCCTACACCTAATGATTCTCTCTTCCAAAGGGCCCCTTATCTGTGTTTTTGGCTAACAAGCAGTGGACGCCTCCTCGAAGCATCCACTTCACTGCAGAAGAAGGGGACTTGGGGTTCACCTTAAGAGGGAATGCCCCCGTTGAGGTTCACTTCCTGGATCCTTACTGCTCTGCCTCGGTAAGCACATGCTTTTCTTGGTTGGCAGCAAACACAGATATCTGGGTGATTGAATTTAGGGCGGGTTCACCCATGTCAAAGGCCTGACTTGATGTGAAAGGCCTCATGGGTGCTACAGTCCCTAAAAGAAAAGGATTAATTTTTACTGTCTTTTTTTTGTTTTTAGTTTTTTTTAGACGTTGGGAGGTGGAGGCTGCAGTGAGTCGTGATCGTGCAGTGGCACGATCTCAGGGCTCAGTGCAGCTTCTGCTTCCTGGGTTCTAGTGATTCTCCTGTCTCAGCTTCCTGAGTAGCTGGGATTACGGGCACGTGCCACCACACTCAGCTAATTTTAGTTTTAGTTTTTGTTTTTTGAGACACATTTTTGCTCTGTCGCCCAGGCTGGAGTGCAGTGGCGCGATCTTGGTTCACTGCAACCTCCACCTCCTGGGTTCAAGTAATTCTTCTGCCTCCGCCTGCTGAGTAGCTGGGATTACAGGTGTGTGCCACCATGCCCGGCTAATTTTTTTGTGTTTTTAGTAGAGACGGGGTTTCACCGTGTTAGCCAGGATGGTCTTGATCTCCTGATCTTGTGATCTGCCCACCTCGGCCTCCCAAAGTGCTGGGATTACAAGTGTGAGCTACCTGGCCCGGCCTAATTTTTGTATTTTTAGTAGAAACGGGGTTTTGCCATGTTGGCCAGGCTGGTCTCGAACTCCTGGCCTCAAATATTCTGTCTGCCTTGGCCTCCCAGAGTGCTAGCATTATAGGCATGAGCCACTGTGCCTGGCCAATTTTGACTTTTTTTTTTTTAATTGCACCCAGGCTGGAGGGCAGTGGCACGATCTCGGCTTACTGCAATGTCTGCCTCCCCCCGGGTACAAGCAATTCTCCTGCCTCAGCCTCCCAGGTAGCTAGGACTACAGGTGCCCACCACCACACCTGGCTGATTATTGTATTTTTAGTAGAGATGGGTTTCACTGTGTTGTTCAGGCTGGTCTTGAACTACTGACCTCAAGTGATCTACCCGTCTCAGCCACCCAACGTGAATTTTTGCTTTCTTGATGTGAACTTACGCAAATACCTATTTTGTTAATGGGGACTGATTCAAGGATTTGAGTGAACAAAACGTTGACTTATTTTCAACAATACTTTTTCAGGTGGCAGGAGCCCGGGAAGGAAATTATATTGTCTCCATTCAGCTTGTGGATTGTAAGTGGCTGACAGTGAGTGAGGTTATGAAGCTGCTGAAGAGCTTTGGCGAGGACAAGATCGAGATGCAAGCCGTGAGCCTCCTGGACTCCACATCATCCGTGGTGAGCACTGACACCTCCCTGGGCAGTCAGTAGTGGCGTGGAGTGAAATCTGCATGAGTTCAGCCCCAGAGGTGTTTATCAGACCCTCTGTCTCCTGCCTGTGTAACATGGTACAAATGACTGGACTCCCAGGCTTGTAATCACTGTAATGTGCTCACCTTGGGTCAAAGAGAAAATTGGCAAACTTTTTCTTTTTAAAGACGGGGTCTTGCCCTATTGCCCAGGCTGGTTTGCAGTGGTATGATCATGGCTTACTGCAGCCTCTATCTCCTCGGTTTAAGTGATCCTCCCACTTCAGCCACACAAGCAGCTGGAATTATAGGCACCCACTACCACCCCTGGCTCATTCTTTATTTATTTATTTATTTATTCATTTTTTATTTTATTTTTTTTTTTGAGACGGAGTCTCGCACTGTCGCCCAGGCTGGAGTGCAGTCGTGCAATCTTGGCTCACTGCAAGCTCTGCCTCCCAGGTTCACGCCATTCTTCTGCCTCAGCCTCCCAAGTAGCTGGGACTACAGGTGCCTGCCAACGCGCCTGGCTAATTTTTTGTATTTTTAGTAGAGATGGGGTCTCATTGTGTTAGCCAGGATGGTCTCGATCTCCTGACCTCGTGATCCACCCACCTCGGCCTCCCAGAGTGCCGGGATTACGGGTGTGAGCCACCATGCCCAGCCCATTCTTTATTTTTTGTAGAGACAGGTTCTCGCTGTGTTGCCAAGACTGGTCTTGAACTCCTGGGCTCAAGCCATCCTCTGACCTTGGCCTCCCAAAGTGCTGGGATTACAGGTGTGAGCCACTGCACCCTGCTAGCAAACTTTTAAAAATATCCTGTGGATAAAATAATCAACTGATCTGTTTTTCTGATCAAATTGTTTAATTACAAAAGTAATACATACTCATAGTGAAAAAAACAAAAAACAAAAAAAAATTCTAATGGTACAGAAGAGCTTAAGACGACCTGTGAAAGTTAAGACAATCCCTCTGTATGCCCTAGAGGCAGTGTCAGCCATGTTCTGGGAGATTTGGGAAGCATTTGAGTCTCTCAAGTTCACCTGCACAGTTACCACCTTTAATTTTCCCCACGTGAGGCCGGGCACGGTGCTCATGTTTGTAATCTGAGTACTTTTGGAGGCTGAGGTGTGTGGATTGCTTGAAGTCAGGAGTTCAAGACCAGCCTGACCAACAAGGCAAACCCTGTCTCTACTGAAAATATAAAAATTAGCTGGGCATGGTGGTGCACGCCTGTAACCCCAGCTACTCAGGAGGCTGAGGCAGGAGAATACTTTGGGAGGTGGAGGTTGCAGTGAGTGGAGATTGCACCATTGCACTCCAGCCTGGGCAGCAGAGTGAGACTCTGTCTGCAAAAAAACCCTAAAATTTTCCCCAAGTGCTAGGGTTCATGCCACACTTAATGACGTTCTCCTCTGCACTTTGCCACACTTAATGACGTACCCTCGACCTTCCCTCTGTAACAACACTCATTTATTCATTCAACAAATATTGATTGGGGATCAATTGGGTGCCAGACACTCTCTTAGGTGTCAGAGCTCCAGTTTACATTACACAGGTAAGGTCCCTGCCCCTCCCCACGAAGCTGGCACTAAGTCAGTAAATAAATGGTCAGGATTTTGATAAGTGTTGTAAAGGAAAAAATACCTATAATGGGGTGGAATGACTGGAGAGGAGGCGAGGCTCTATGTAGGCAGGGCCGGAACAGACATGAGAGTGACCAGGAGGTTCGAGCCAGTTGCAGAGAGACAAGAAAGGCCTTCTGGGCAGGGGTACCTACAGGTACAGGGCCCCTGCAGCAGAATAAGCTTCTCCTACCAGAGAGGCAAAAGGAAGGCCTTTTGGCAAGAGCACCAGGACAAGGAAGGGAGCCGTGGGAAGTGAGGTAGGAAGGAGGCCTTGGCGGCAGTGGTGGGAGCTTGGAAGCCACTGGGCATTTTCAGAAGGGGAACGGTGTGGTGTGATGTTTGTTTTAGAAGGGCGTCTGCTGCCGGAGACTGGCCATGGCAGTTGTCCAGGCTGGTGACGTTAGTGGCTGAGGTGATGGGGGTGGCTGTAGAGTTGGAGAGACATGAGTGGCCCTGGGACATAGTTTGGAGGTAGAGCTGATGGGGGATTTGTGGATGATTTGTGTAAAGGAGACAGTGAACAGGGAGGTGAGGCCTCAGTTTTTGGCTTGATCAATCTCATGGGTAGTGGTTATTTTTCTACCTTTAATTTCGTTTTTCTCTTGTTGTTTTTTTGTTTGTTTTTTGTTTTGTTTTGTTTTGTTTTGTTTTTGAGGCAGGGTCTCACTCTGTTGCTTGGCTGGAATGCAGTGGTGCAATCATAGCTCACTATAGCCTTGACTTCCTGGGCTGAGGCAATCCTTTTGCCTCAGCCTCCCGAGTAGCTGGAACTACAGGTGTGTACCACTATGCCTGGCTAATTTGTTTATTTACCTATTATAATTTTTTTTTGGTAGAGATGGGGCCTTGATATATTGCCAAGGTTGGCCTCAAACTCCTGGCCTTAAGCGATCCTTCCACCTCCGCCTCCCAAAGTGTTGGGATTACAGGCATTAGCCACCATGCCCGGCCTGGTTATTTTTCATAATGATGGGTAATGGGTGTGAGGGAGGTGAAGGAGAGAGAAATCAAGAGTCGTGTTTTGAATGTTTCAGATGCTATTAGCAGTCAGACATAAGCATAAAGGAGGAGACTGGATGTGAAGTCTTCAGTTCGAGGAAGAAATCAGAGCTAGAAATAAATATTTGAGAATCATTGCACACGGATGATATTTGAGGCTGTGAGACAAAACGCAGCTCCCTGCAAGGGGGCTAGGGCTGAGGGCTAAACATTTAGAGGTCAGTTGGAAGAGAAGCAAGTGCAAAGAAAATGCAGGAGAGTTCAGAGATGTCGGAGGAAAGGAGCTTCTCAAATTAAGAGGAGAAAGCTCTGCAGGAGAGAGTGATGGGTTGCATTGAATGCAGTTGAGAGGTGGAGAATGAGGTTGGCTTAGCTGTGCCTATTGTATTTGGCAGCAGGATGAAAAGACACTTTGGTGGAGAGGTGGCAACAGAAGTCAGTTGAGAGAGGGCCAGAGAGCCAATGGATTTGGAGTCCGTGGATATGAAATGCTCAGCATAGGCAAATCCAGAGACAGAAAGTAGATGGTGCTGGGGCTGGGCAATGGGAGTGGGGAGGGACTGCTGAAGGGTCATAAGGTAGAAGGTTTCTTTTTGGGGGGATGGAAATATTCTGAAATTAGGTAGTAGTGATGGTCACCTAACTTTGTGAATATACTAAAAAATCACTGATGTTTTGGCATACTGGCTCACACCTGTAATTCCAGCACTTTGAGAGGCTGAGGCAGTATGTTCGCTTGAGCCCAGGAGTTCGAGACCAGCCTGGGCAACATGGCGAGACCGTGTCTCTACAAAAAATAAAAAAAATTAGTGTGGCATGGTGGCACACACCTGTAGTCCCAGCTGCTTGGGGGGCTGAGGCCGGAGGATCACTTGAGCCCAGGGAGGTTGGGGCTGCAGGGAGCTATGATTGTACCACTGCACTCCAGCCTGGGTGTCAGAGCAAGACCCTGTCTCAAAAATAATAAATAAAAGCCACAGAAGGGTATTAAAATGGTGAATTTTATGCATGTATGTGAATTATATCTCAAAAAAAATTTTTTTTTTTTGAGACGGAGTCTTGCACTATCGCCCAGGCTGGAGTGCAGTGGCGTGATCTTGGCTCACTGCAACCTCTGCCTCCAGGATTCAAGTGAATCTCCTGCCTCAGCTTCCCGAGTGGCTGGGATTATAGGCGGGCACCGCTATGCCTGGCTAATTTTTGTATTTTTAGTGGAGACAGGGTTTCGCCATATTGGTCAGGCTGGTCTCGAACTCCTGACCTCGTGATCCATCCACCTTGGCCTCCCAAAGTACTGGGATTATAGGCATGAGCCACCGCACCTGATATACTTCAAATTTTAAAAGAAGATAAAGTCAAGGGACGCAGAGCATCTTGGGAGAAGGGATCATAAGAAATTATATTTTTAGGGACAAAATGCATGGAGTTTATGGACAAGTGATTAAGGTCCGCAGCAGAAACAGAAAAGAAGTTTGTCCAAAAGGAGGTTAGAGAAAAGAGCCGAGCCACATACTGAAGGTTGGAGTAGGGACCCCGTCAGCAGAGGCCTGAGTTTATGGGGCATGCCCTGCCGCCTGTGAGAGGTGCAAAGGCTTGACTTTCAAGTCTGTGACATCTTTACACCAGGCCAAGGAAGGGGCTGCTGTAGTAGCTGAAAGCAAGGGTTCTGCACTGAGACAGTCTAGATGTGTATCCTGGCTTTCCACCACCGTTGTGTGGCCTTCAGCAAGTCAGTGAATAGCTGTGAGCCTCAGGATAAACTGAGTTTACATAAAGCCCTTCCAAGAGGGCCAAACATGAGCTACATTTCAATTCACAATAGGTATTATAATGATGATAACCATGATCATGATGTTTATTCTTTTCACCCAGCAGGATGTCTTTAATTTTTTTAAAAATAATGTTTTTAGGCCGGGCGCAGTGGCTCACGCCTGTAATCCCAGCACTTTGGGAGGCTGAGACGGGTGGATCACGAGGTCAGGAGATCGAAACCATCCTGGCTAACACGGTGAAACCCCATCTCTACTAAAAATACAAAAAATTAGCTGGGCGTGGTGGCAGGTGCCTGTAGTCCCAGCTCCTTGGGAGGCTGAGGCAGGAGAATGGGGTGAAACCAGGAGGCGGAGCTTGCAGTGAGCTGAGATCGCGCCACTGCACTCCAGCCTGAGCGACAGAGCGAGACTCCGTCTCAAAAAAAAAAATGTTTTTAGGCTGGGCACAGTGGTTCACTCCTATAATCCTAGCACTTTGGGAGCCCGAGGCAGGCGGATCACTTGAAGCCAGGAGTTCGAGACCATCCTGGCCAACATGGCAAAACCCTGTCTCTACTAAAAATACAATAATTAGCGGGATGTGGTGGTGCATACCTGCAATCCCAGCTACGTGGGAGGCTGAGGCATAAGAATCGCTTGAGCCTGGGAGGCAGAGGTTGCAGTGAGCCGAGATCGTGCCACTGTACTCCAGCTGGGGCGACAGAGTAAGACCCTGTCTAGACAAAAAAAAGTTTGTTTTTTGTTTTGAGACAGGGTCTCGCTCTCATTGCCCTGGCACGATCTTGGCTCACTGTGGCCTTTACTCTTGGGCTTAAGTGATCCCCCCACCTCCGCTTCCTGAGTAGCTAGGACTACAGGCATGCAACACCATACTCAGCTAATTTTTCATATTTTTTGTAGAGATGGGGCTTCACCGTGTTGCCCTAGCTGTTCTCTAACTTCTAAGCTCAAGCAATCCACCTACCTTGCCTCCCAAAGTGCTGGGATTACAGGCATGAGCCAGCATGCCCGGCCAAATAATTTCTTTTGTTGTTGTTTTTTGTTTTGTTTTGTTTGTTTTGAGACAGGGTCTCACTCAGTTGCCCAGGCTGGAGGGCAATAGTGCAATCATAGTTCACTACAGCCTCGAGTTCCAGGGCTCAAAAGATCCTCCCTTCTCATCATCTGAGGTCAGGAATTCTAGACCAGCCTGGTCAACATGGTGAAACCCTGGGTGTGGAGGTGGTGGGTGCCTGTAATCCCAGCTACTTGGGCAGCCAAGGCAGGAGAATTGCTTGAACCCAGGAGGCAGAGGTTGCAGTGAGCCGAGATCATGCCACTGCACTCCAGCCTGGGCAAGAGAGGGAGACTCCATCTCAAAAAAAAAAAAAAAAAAAAAAGATCCTCCCAAGTAGCTGGGACTACAGGTGTGCACCACTATACCCAGCTAATTTTTAATTTTTTTTGTAGTGACAGTCTCATTTTGTTGCCCAGCCTGGTCCCAGACTCCTGGGCTTAAGCAATCTTCCTGCCTCCACCTCCCAAAGTGTTAGGATTACAGGAATGAGCCAGTGCACCAGGCCAAAAGTAATTTCCTTTTGTCTTTTATTTAACTAATTTTGTAGTGATGGGGTCTAACTGAGTTATCCAAGCTGATCTTGAATTCCTAGCCTCAAGAGACCCTCTTGAATCAGCCTCCCGAATAGTTGGGATTACAGGTGTGAGACACTGTACCTGGCTCTTTTTTTTTTTTTTTGGAGATAGAGTCTTGCTCTTGTCATCCAGGCTGGAGTGCAGTGGCACAATCTTGGCTCACTGCAACCTCCGCTTCCCGGGTTCAAGCAATTCTCCTGCCTCAGCCTCCCGAGTAGCTGGGATTACAGGCACCCACCATGATGCCTGGCTAATTTTTGTATTTTTAGTAGAGATGGAGTTTCACCACATTGGCCAGGCTGATCTTGAATTCCTGGCTTCCGGTGATCAGCCTGCCTTGGCCTCCCTAAAGTGCTGGGATTACAGGAGTGAGCCACCATGCCCAGCCCCTGGCTTTTTAAAAATAATTTTTAAAAAATAATTTATTTTTGTCTATTAATTTTTATGATAAGGATTTTAGATAATTACAGCCAAGCACTGTTTTTAGTGACTGAACCTTTCAAACAAAATCAAATAAAGAGAGCATTTATCCTAGCACTCTGGCTGAACCAATGACCTGCTGCCCTTGGCTACCCTCTTGACTACAGTGGGGATCCCTAGCTGAACAAATCTAAGCTTGGAATCAAGCTCTGGAATTAGGCCCTGACTGCCGTTCACAAGCTGTGTTACCTTCAGCACGTTCATACCCTCCCTGGGCCTCGGTTTTCTCATCCAGAGGATGGAAGAGTTAGGCCTACACAGTGGTTTTAAACTGTGCTCTATAAAGTCCTAAGAGTTCTAGAGGGATACCCCAGTGGATTTGAGTGAGGAGTGGGTGGCGGGGAAAGAAATAGTAAATGGAGCTGGGCACAGTGGCTCAAGCCTGTAATCCCAGCACTTTGGGAGGCTGAGGCAGGTGGATCACTTGAGGCCAGAAGTTGAAGACCAACCTGGCCAACATGGTGAAACCCTGACTCTACTAAAAATACAAAAATTATCTGGGCATGGTGGCATGTGCCTGTAATCCCAGCTACTTGGGAGGCTGAGGCAGGAAAATCACTTGAACCTGGAGGTGGAGGTTGCAGTGAGCCAAGATTGGGCCACTGCACTCCAGCCTGGTGACAGCAAGACTCTGTCTCAAAAAAAAAAAAAGGCTTTTCAAAGAAAGTAGTGGTACACATTGCAGGAGTGAGAGAGAGTGTATGTGGGTATGATACTGGGGTGGACCTGGAGGGGAATAGGGTCAAGAAAGGCTTTACTTTTTTTTTTTTGAGACAGAGTCTCACTCTTTCACCCAGGCTGGAATGCAGTGAGTGGCGCTATCTCAGCTCACTGCAAGCTTCACCTCCTGGTTCACACCATTCTCCTGCCTCAGCCTCCCGAGTAGCTGGGACTACAGGTTCCCGCCACCAAGCCCGGCTATTTTATTGTATTTTTAGTAGAGGCGGGTTTCACTGTGTTAGCCAGGATGGTCTCAATCTCGTGACCTTATGATCCGCCCACCTTGGCTTCCCAAAGTGCTGGGATTACAGGCGTGAGCCACTGCGCCCGGCCAAGAAAGGCTTTTCAAAGAATGTGATGGCACGCATTGCAGGAGTGTGTGTGTGTGTTTGTGTGTAGAGAGAGGGGTGTGTGTGTGTGTGTAGAGAGGGGTGCGTGTAGAGAGAGGGGTGTGTGTGTGTGTGTTTGTGTAGAGAGAGGGGTGTGTGTGTGTGTAGAGAGAGGAGTGTGTGTGTGTGTAGAGAGAGGGGTGTGTGTGTATGTGTGTATGTGTGTGTAGAGATCTGGGAGGCAAGGGTGCCTGGAGGAGAGAGGGAATGGGATCCAGGCACACAGAAGGGCTTGGTCTTGGGGGACGGATGCCATGAAGTATACGGCAGGGATTTCAGGAGGGTGCGTGAGTGGCTTCAGGAGGAGAGTGAAGATAAGAAACAAGAATACAGGAGAAAAGGAAATGAAATTACTAGGGACACACAAGAGTGCCGGGAAATGGGTGCCTATTAGAGGTTTGGGGTCAGGTTAGAATTCCAAGGGAAGCCTTGGTGAGTGTCCTCCAGCAATGAACAACCTTTCAGATACAGGCCCTAGGGGAGGCAGAGGGTGGAGATGAGCGAGTTAGCATTGCTGGGGGCAGATGGAAGAGAACTGAGGGTATTTATAAGGCAGTGGTTTTGATACACAATGGACTTTGAGCAGCTGAGGGTTGGGAAATGCTTTCAGGCCTCACATCTGTCTCCAGGATTATTCGTTTTATTATTGTTTTAAATGACATTGTGTAAAACATGGTGGAATTAGTGGTCAGTTTTCCAGAAAAGGAAGAGGCATCTCCATCCTTAGGGGCTCAAAGTACCCCCTACTTTATTGCTGCATAACTCAGATTCCTGAGGGTTTATTTTATTTATTTATTCATTATTTATTTATTTTTTGCGATAGAGTCTCACTCCATCGCCCAGGCTGGAGTGCAGTGATGTGATCTTGGCTCACTGCAACCTCTGCCTCCTGGGTTCAAGTGATTCTTCTGCCTCAGCTCCTGAGTAGCTGGGATTGCAGGTGTGCGCCACCACACCCGGCTAATTTTTGTATTTTTAGTAGAGATGGAGTTTCACCATGTTGGCCACCATGGTCTGGAACCCCTGGCCTCAAGTGATCCACCCACCTCAGCCTCCCAAAGTATTGGGATTACAGGTGTAAGACACTGTGCCCGGCCCCTCTTAGGGTTTATATTAGGAACAATGTCCTCAACTATTGCAGCGATATATTGTATGCCTAATTTTAGTGCCAGAACATAGTAGACCATCAATAAACATGTGGCGAACTAAACAATCTCAATGTTAGGCAAACCTTAGAAGCTGGCGATAGCCCATGTGGAAGTCTTCAGAAAGCAAGCTTCCTTAGATTTCCAGTTTGAATCCTACATGATTCTTGGAAAGTTAATAGTAGAGAGTGTTTAATTGTACAAAGTTTCAGCTGAGGAAGATGAAAAAGTTTTAGAGATGGATGGTGGCAGTGGAGCATAATGATGTGAATGTAGTTAATGCCACTGAACTCTACACTTGAAAATGATGAAAATGGCACTCCAGCCTGGGCGACAGAGCGAGACTCCGTCTTAAAAAAAAAAAAAAAGAAAAAGAAAAAAAAAAGAAAATCAGGTGTAGAATAGTGTAGTTTATTCCTTTTAAGAAAATGAATGGTAATATACTTATGTACATACAAAAATACCTGTACATGCACATCATCTCTAGAAGTATAACATGGAGGGCCTAGAAGCCCAGGTGACAGGGAGACCTATTGCTCACTGCATATTCTTTTTTTTTTTCCTTCCCTTCCCCTCTTCCCTTCCCTTCTCCTCTTCCCTTTCCTTTCCCCTCTTCCCTTCCCCCCTGCCCTTTTTTTTTTTTGAGACAGAGGTCTCACTCTGTTGCCCAGGCTGGAGTGCAGTGGCACAGTCACAGCTCACTATACCCTCAACCTCCTGGGCTCAAGCAATCCTCCCCTCTAAGCCTCCCAGGTAGCTGGGACTGTAGTCGTGAGCCACCGCACCCCACCCTGTACTTTCATATTCGTGACCATTAGTAATTATTACTTTCTCAAATAGAAGAAGAACCTTAAAATGTGAGTTGTGGCTCCTAAGCTTAAATTGTTACTATTGAGTACATTCCTTAAAAATTATCCTTGTTGGGCTGGGCACAGTGGCTCACGCTTGTAATTCTAGCACTTTGGGAGGCCGAGGCAGGTGGATCACGAGGTCAGGAGATCAAGACCATGGTGAAACCCCTCTCTACTAAAAATACAAAAAATTAGCCAGGTGTGGTGGTGGGCATCTGTAGTCCCAGCTACTCAGAGAGGCTGAGGCAGGAGAATGGCATTAACCCGGGAGGTGGAGCTTGCAGTGAGCCGAGATCGTGCCACTGCACTCCAGCCTGGGCGACAGAGTGAGACGCCGTCTTAAAAAAAAAAACAAAAAACAAAAAACAAACAAACAAAAAATTATCCTTGTTGCACCTGGTGACACACACCTACAGCCCCAGCTACTCAGGAGGCCAAGGCAGGAAGATCACTTGATCCCAGGAGTTCAAGACCAGTCTGGGCAACATAGCAAGACCCTGTCTCAAAAAAGAAAAACAATTTGTCCTTGTTTTAAGAACCTAATTCTATATAAGCATTGGTCACCTGAGTTTCCGAATTATGTCTGTTTAATTTATTTTTTGGAGACAGAGTCCTGCTCTGTCGCCCAGGTTGGAGTGCAGTGGTGCGATCTCAGCTCACTGCAACCTCCACCTCCTGGGTTCAAGTGATTCTCATGCCCAGCCTCGCAAGCAGCTGGGACTACAGACATCTACCACCACACCTGGTTAATTTTTGTATTTTAGTAGAGATGGGGTTTCACCATGTTGGCCAGGCTGGTCTTGGACTCCTGACCTCAAGTGATCCACCTTCCTCGGCCTCCCAAAGTGTTGGGATTACATGTGTGAGCCACTGTGCCTGGCCAAACTTCGTAGTTTGTATCATCTATCTTGATGATGCCTGACGCCCTTTTTCTTTCTTTTCTATGTGCAGCATAATAAGAGTGCCACGTACTCCGTGGGAATGCAGAAAACATACTCCATGATCTGCTTAGCCATTGATATGATGACAAAACTGATAAAACCCAGAAAATCTCCAAGAAGCTTTCCTTCCTGAGTTGGGGCACCAGAAAGAACAGACAGAAGTCAGCCAGCACCTTGTGCCTCCCATCGGTCGGGGCTGCACGGCCTCAGGTCAAGAAGAAGCTGCCCTCCCCTTTCAGCCTTCTCAACTCAGACAGTTCTTCATACTAATGTGAGGAAACAAACACGTTCAGGCCCCGAACATTTCCGGTGCTGACTCAGCCTTAAACATTTGTGCCATAATGGAAAATATCTATCTATTCTCAAATCCTGTTTTTCTCATAGTGTAAACTCACATTTGATGTGTTTTTATGAAGGAAAGTAACCAAGAAACCTCTAGGAATTAGTGAAAAAAGAACTTTTTTGAGGCTGTTACTATATTGCTATAAGTTATTTATTATATAAAGTATTGTAAATAGATAGTGTTGAAGATATGAAATACGGCTATTTTTAATGGTGACAATTATGACTTTTAGTCACTATTAAATTGGGGTTACCTATAATAGTACAATTTGTAGTTGTTTCCAGGTTTGGCTAATAATCATTCCTTAACCTAGAATTCAGATGATCCTGGAATTAAGGCAGGTCAGAGGACTATAATGATAGAATTAAATCGGTGTCACTAAAAACTGTCCCAAAGTGCTGCTTCCTAATAGGAATTCATTAACCTAAAACAAGATGTTACTATTATATCGATATACTATGAATGCTATTTCTAGAAAAAGTCTAGTGCCAAATTTGTCTTATTAAATAAAAACAATGTAGGAGCAGCTTTTCTTCTAGTTTGATGTCATTTAAGAATTGCTAACTCAGTGGCAGTGTTAGATGAAGATGCTGTCTACAAGGTAGATAATATACTGTTTGATACTCAAAACATTTTTCATTTTGTTTAAAGTAGAAGTTACATAATTCTATATTTTAAGTCTTGGGTAAAAAAGTAGTTTTACATTTTATAAAGTAAAGATGTAAATGATTCAGGTTTAAAGCTCTATTTGACTTTTTTATTGTTGTTTGAGATAGAGTCTTGCTAGTGTCAATAGCAAAAGCCTTCTAGCTATCTGCCTTTCAGGTACATGGTGGGGCATACTTAACTGTTTTCTCTGATGTTGGGCATAGCATGGACCTACTTGGTTCAATATCTGACACTATTTGCATTTATTGACACTATCTGCGTTGATTTGTGCTATTTCCTGGGTGTGATTTGCACGTCTGCCATTGCTTTTTGTCTCTGGTTACTGCTTTCTTTTCCTGTTTGTCTTGTTCTTGTAGGACCCTTTCTGACTCTCTCAAGAGGGACCTTTTCAACCCCAACTCCCACTGGTCTAATCCTAACCAGCACCAGCTGGTTGGGAAGTAGAGCAGGAACTCTGGCTGCCCTAATCTACATGGTGCTCTCTGCTCCTGGGCAGGGGTGTGGGTGTTTTTATATAGTATTCTCTTGAGTATGAAATGCCTGAACAAAGCAGTGATTTGGCAAGCCTGAAGTCACACACTGGGGCTCATAGTAACTTGCTTCTGCTAGCAACGTGAGCATTAGAAACATTTCCTGGCCAAGTAGCCTTGAATCAGCTAGGAGTAGGGGTGCAATGAGTCTGAGTTCACTTTGCTCAGGGTGACAAGGCTTTAGAGTATTGGTTAATTGTCAAACTCTTTTGTTTAAGAGACAAGGTAAACATTCATACATATATACATAGAGAAGCTTTCTAGGGTTACTTAGGCTTTATGTGATTAGTAGCAGAAATGTTTGTATTTGCAAGCAAAGCTTATAAATCAACTCTTAGATATCTTTGCAAAATGAAGCTAAAACATGGTTTAAAGAATCAAAAATACAAGATATTTACAATGATTTATAATTGAATCAGGAATGCATTTGGTATTTTTTAAAAGGAATAATTGGCTAAGATTTAAATTAATTTGCTTTCCTTAAAAACCCAGAGCCTAAACAATAGAAAGAAATAGGAACAGTTACACTGGGTGTGTGAGGGGTGGAGGGGGGGACCCAACTGGGACTGAAATTTCTTGGAGAAAATCTACAAAATCGGCCAAGCACACATGGATTGTGTGACTTCATTTAGTTGGAGGAGAACTGAGCAACCCGCTGATCTCAAATGTCTTTCCCCAGGAGAAATAATCTCTCTTGTCTTGGAATGGCTGTAGCACTGAAAGTCTATTCCACCCTTGGCACTTACCTTAATCTATGTGGTAATATTATCTCTTTTAGAAATGTTTTTATCTCTTCATTATAACAATTATCTTTTTATGTGCCTGACTTACCTAGGATGCTCATTCATTCCAGGTGGCCTGGAACAGTTCTGATTTGCGCCCGTTGCCATGGTTTAATTAATAGTGCCCCCTTTCACTCTCAGAAGTGTCCTGGCTTGGATGATAAATTATAAGGTACCCATAGTCTTATCCCAACTAAACGGAAAGTTCCTGTGTTAGTCAAGATCCCAGCAAGAAACAGAATATTATGTGGGGATTTTTGAAGAGATAAAAGTCCCTTTAATAAAGGGACTATTTACAGAAGTGTGGGCAGAGTTAAGAGCATCAAAAAAGGATGTTGAGGCACCAGGCCTGAAAAGGTAAAGGGAAGAAATGATGCCATTGGAGCTTACCTGGGGGGGCACAGCTTTTGAAGAGAGGCTGCCCTAGAGAAGCCATAGTCCTGGAAGGGCTCAAACACTACAGAATGGGCCAAGCAAGGGAAGACATTCCCTACCACTGTCCTCCCACCCATCTGTTACCTATCTGTGCCTTCTATTGGTTGAACCCAAATGCAAGCCAGAAGGCAAAGGAGCCCTGGTGATAAAGTTGGAAGGTGTTCGTTTCCTTGGGAAGAAGAGCAGGGAAAGGCAGAGAATGAATTGAGGGGGATCAGGGTATCTTGGGTCCTAGGGAAGTGGCAAACAGAAAATAAAGCTTCCTAAGGGGAGTCTCTTTGTCTTCAAGTCAATTAAAAACACATGTGTGCACACACATGCAAAACACTACAGGAAAGGCCATGATTGGCAAGACTTGGCAGCTATTTAAGGGAGATATTGTCTACAATGGGGAACAAGAAATAAACTTAAGGAAGTTAAATTGCAGACTGAAGGTAAATAGCAGACTACAACAATATTAAGCAGTATATGGTGATTGTCAGATTAATGGTGTAGGCCCTAGATGTTAAAGGAGTTTGAAGGATGAAATATCACAATGGGCTGGAGCAATCTGAAAAAATAATTTATGGAAGAGGAGAGGTTTTCAGCAGCATTGAAATTAGAGCCAACTTATATGGGCAAGAAGGAGAGGTTGGTCTTCTTTGGGGCAATGGCATCAACAAGAGCACAGGTGTTAGCCTGAGACACATCTTCCCATGGGTGGAGGGCTGGTGTTGTTTCTGAGATTTTCAAAAATCTTACAAACATTCCAGGCAAATACCTATGGAAGGGGCTAAAGGACAATTAAATGGGCTGTAAGAGGTATAGGTTGTGGGTGGCCATTGATTCATTCCTTCAATAAACATTTATTGAATGCTTGGTATTGGTCAAGCCACTGTTCTGAGAGCTGCTGATGCCAAGTAAAATAAGACATGGTTCTTTCCCTTGAAGAAAGGGAATGGAAAAGGTAACCAAGGGAGAAAATAATTATTTTGCCTTGTGTCCAGATGAGGTTTTTCACATTCTTGGCTGGTCTTTTCACTCACTGCTTAAACTCTTTGGAGAGCCTTTACTCCCTTCAGGGGAAAGGATCGAGGCCCTTCCGATGTGGCCTTTTCTTGAGTCTCCAGCCCCATCTCTTACCACTCCTCCCAACACAGAGGTATGCACAGACGATATGCAAGCACACAGGAGATCATCTAAATGAGACTCGAGCAGAGAGTGATTAAGGAAGACTTCCTGGAGGAGGTAATGCAATCTGAATTCTGAAGTGTGAGCAGGGGCTTTGTAACGGTGTTTCCATTTATTTGTGTCTATCCTGATGCATTCTAAAAAGGAAGTAAGACGGTTGGCTTAAGAAATACACAGAGCAGGATAAAAAGAAAATTAGGTAAAACATAGGGTGAGCTTATTTGCCTTTTATGTACATTGCTGCATTTGATTTCAGAAAAGCTTTTTAAAGTTGCAGTTTTATTTTCATTTTCCAGATGAGGAAGCCAAGACCCAGTGGTTGAAGTACCTTGCCCAGAGCACACAGTCTTGACAGGCAGTGGAAGCAGAACAGAACCAAGCTGGTTTGGTACCAGTCTGTGAGTTTTCAGCTGTGTGCACTAGTATAAAAGATGTGCTTGTGACTTCCGTGGCTTACCTCCCTGCATAGAGCTCAAGGCCTGAAGGTGCTGCACGGGGCAGTAAAGGATGGCTGTGCACTTTGAGGACTGAAAAGTGAGTGAAGGGGGTGTATTAGTCCATTCTCACACTGCTAATAAAGACATACCTGAGACTGGGTAATTTATAAAGGAAAGAAGTTAATTGACTCACAGTTCAGCATGGCTGAGGAGGCCTCAGGAAACTTACAATCATGGTGGAAGGGGAAGAAAACGTGTCCTTCACATGGTGACAGCAAGGTGAAGTGCTGAGCAAAAGGGAGAGAAGCCCCTTATAAAACCATAAGATCTTGTGAGAACTCACATTCACTACCATGAGAATGGCAGCATGAGGGTAATCACCCCCATGACTCAATTACCTCCTACCAGGTCCCTCCCACAACATGTGGGGATTATGGGAACTACAATTCAAGATGAGATTTGGGTGGGGACACAGCCAAACCATATCAGAAGGGAACTGGGAAAGGCATTTCAGGCAGAAGAGTCAGCGTGTTCAAAGCAAGAGGGGTGTGAAGGAGCATGGCGTGTTGGAAGGATAGTAATTAGCTCATGATGGTTGGGAGTGTTAAGAGCACTGCTGAGAGATGGGGCTGGAGACACAAGCAAGGGCCACATCTGAAGGGCTTCATATAGCCCTTGGCCTGAAGGGAGTGAAAACTCTTCTTCGAGTTTAAGCAGTGAGTGACAAGACTGAGAATGTTAAAAACCTCACTTGTACAGCAATGTAAGCAAGTCTAGGTCGGGAGAAGCCTAGAGGCAGAGAGGCCAGTTACAGGGCTTGCTGCAGTCATAGAGCAACAAGATGGTAGAAATGATAAGGAGGGTGTTAGAGTTTGGGAGCTATTATGGAGAAACATTAGACAGAGGTGGGCCCCTGGATTGGGGATGGGTAAAGGTAACAAATTCTCACTTGGGCAGCCAGCGAGGTGATGCCATTCATGAGGCAGGGATGGTGGGGAAGAACCAGCTTGGTGCTTGAAGGTGATGAGTAGAGATGATGATGGTCATGAACAACTAATAAAGAAAATGAGCTTCACTTTTTTACCTTCTGTTCTGTCTAGTTGTTTAGTTTATTGAGGCCTTAGAAAAAAATATGACAGCCCCAGAGAAAATACTCTCAATAAAAATTAAATGTATTTATTTTGATAAGACATTGTTTTTATTGCAAAAGTAATATATACACAGACAATTTAGAAATTACAGACAAGCCAAAGAAAATGTTGTTACACAAATGCAATGTTACAATGACTTGTAACACTTTGGTGTGTATCCTTTTTTTTCTAAGCACATGTGTAAATATATGCATTTTTAAAGGATTTCAGTAATGTTCTCATGATTAAATATATCATGCACATCCTTCTTTCTTTTCTTTCTTGCTTTTTTTTTTTTTTTTTTTGAGACATGGTCTAGCTCTGTCACCTGGGCTTGAATGTAGTGCAATTCTGGCTCACTTCAACCCCCATCTCTTGAGTTCGAGTGATCCTTCTGCCTCAGCCTCCCAAGTAGCTGGCACTACAGGTGTGCGCCACCATGCCCAGCTAATTTTTGTATTTTTTGTTAGGACAGGTTTTTGCCATGTTGCCTAGGCTTGTCTCAAACTCCTAGGCTCAAGTGATCCACCCACCTTGGCTTCCCAAAGTGTTGGGATTACAGGCATGAGCCACCATACCTGGCACATGCACATCTTTCAATAACATTGGTAATTCTATAAGATCATTTTGGAGATTGCATGGTATTCCATTTATGAATGCACTGTCTCCTGTTCAACTATGTTTCTGCTGAGACATTTAGGTTGTTTCCATTTTTGTTTTTACTATTACAAACAAGTCTGCAATAAAGTAATGAAAATTTAAATTTTCCAATTAACCTTTGGTTTTTAGTAGTGCAATTTAGTTTATGAAATTAAGTTTGGGCGTGGTTTGTTTTTTTAAGTGGTTGTAGAAAGAAACAGATTTTTTTTTTTTTTGAAACGGAGTCTCACTCTGTCGCCCAGGCTGGAGGGCAGTGGTGTACTCTCGGCTCACTGCAACCTCTGCTTCCCGGGTTCAAGCAATTCTCTGCCTCAGTCTCCCGAGTAGCTGAGATTACAGGCACCTGCCACCACACCCGGTTAATTTTTGTATTTTTAGTAGAGACGGGGTTTCACCATCTTGGCCATGCTGGTCTTGAACTCCTGACCTCGTTATCCACCTGCCTCAGCCTCCAAAAGTGCTGGGATTACAGGCGTGAGCCACCGCACTTGGCGAAACAGTTGTTTTTAAATTGCTCTGAAAAAATATGTGGTCTCTAATTCTCATGTATGAGAGCAAACTGATATAAGGTATGGCTATTAAAAAGGAAGTATGGAAACTATCTGTCAGTTGAGTCATTCTTTAACTTTCAGTGAGGACAGAGACCACATTTTCTAATGAGATTCCTTTGCTTTAATGACTTTTTCAGTGTCTCCCCAAGGAGCATACAAAATTTTGTCAATTCTTCAAAATGATCTACAAATTGATAAACCTCATGAATAATTGCAATTGTAGTTAAATTCAACTTCCTTTTGATTGTGTACAATAAATTTTTTGCATACATCTTTAAAATTTTTTCCCGTAATTTAGCAGCAGACTTTGAGGATAGGAAACATATTATAGCTGACCTTTTTTAACTGATCATTGCCCTTTTCCTCAGAGTTCCTACTGACTAAACTCTGTGCTAGGTGTCTGCTCTCTCTGCCCTTGTCAAGCCTCTAATAGTCAAACATCTGAAATTCCTCTTTTCCAGTGAAGATGCTGCAGAGTACTTGGAAGAGAAAAGGAGATATTTCTGGCTTGTCTGGACAAGATTAGACCCCCGAAAGCAGCAGAAAAGGGATACGGGATGTCAGTGATAAATGGGTGGTCTCTGTTCAAACAATACAATGCGTGCATTCTCCCATAGTGCTTGGAAAATCCCCAGTAGCTGTGTACTCCAAGCCATCCTGGTTGGATGTAGATACATTTCACCAGTCTCAGTACCCTTTTTCTTTCATAAATATCTTCTATTCTAAAAGAAAGTGAATAGAAAATACAAGCTAATCTCACACATAACCTAAGCGTAACATAAAGGAGAAATTTTAAAAATTAAATTTACAGTAAACATACATTTTAGCCAGATGCTTGTACTTATACCTAGAATCGTTGTGAATGTGACACCTACAAATGCAGACTGATACTGGAGTGATACATTGATGACTCAAATACCACAGGGGGCATCACCATTGGTATTGTAATTTTCCAGAATGATGAACTACAATGGGTTAAGTTATGCGTGAAGCAACATCCAGTTTTCCTTGCCTTTATAAAGTGCATTCCTAAAAATTCAGTGAAGCAACATCCAATTTTCTTTGCATTTATAAATTGTATTCCTAGAAAATTCAGTGCATTTAAAACTACTCAAAAGTATTTTGTGTTTTATGTGTAAATTAAAGTTAGGTTTTAGGCTCACATCATTGTAAATAGGTTTTTCATCTACTTGAAAGACATTCAAAGCTCATGTCTGACATGAGACAGCTTTTTTTTGCATGACTGACCCACATATTATTGGGCATCTCTAATCCCAGGACCCCAGCAAGTTGTACCCCATTCATTGTTAGAGCCAAAATACAAACAAACTAGGCCGGGCATGGTGACTTAATGCCTGTAATCCCAGCACTTTGGGAAGCTGAGGCGGGTGGACCTGAGGTTGGGAATTTGAGACCAGCCTGGCTAGTGAAACCCTGTCTCTACTAAAAATACAAAAATCAGCTGGGCGTGGTGGCATGTGCCTGTAATCCTAGCTACTTGGGAGGCTGAGGCACGATCACTGCTTGAACTTGGGAGGCAGAGGTTGCAGTGAGCTGAGATAACTCCTGCACTCAAGCCTGGGCGACAGAGTGAGACTCTGTCTCAAAAAAGAAAAATAAAGCAAAACCCCCAAATACTGACAAACTTACAAATTGTCCCTTTAGGTGGGTATAATTCCCCTGCCTTCACCTCAATCACTGGTTAAGCAGCTCCTGACTGTTTTTCTTTTTTGGACCTGGGAGGATTTTCCTCTGAGGTACAGAGAATTAGGTCAACTTGAGTCTGATTTTAAAAAATTATTTATGTTAAAAATTGTGCACATATACACAATTATATATGACACAATATATAATGTTAAAAATATACATATAATAAAAGTTACCATTTAAACCATTTTAAATGTATAGTTCAGTGACATTAAACATTTACATTATTGTACAACCAATACCACTATCCATCTCCAGAACAGTTTTATCTTCTCCTCCTGGTTTTTTAAAGAAATCACAGACAGTAGTCTGTTTTGTCTCTCGTTTTCTTTTTTCTTTTCTTTTTTTTTTTTTTTTTTTGAGACAGAGTCTCACTCTGTCTCCAGGCTAGAGTGCAGTGGTGTGATCTCAGCTTACTGCAACCTCCACCTCCTGGGTTCAAACGATTCTTGTTCCTCAGCCTCCCGAGTAGCTGAGATTAGAGGCGCCCGTCACCACACCCAGCTAATTTTTGTATTTTTAGTAGAGACGGGGTTTCACCATGTTGGCCAGGATGGCCTCAGTCTCCTGACCTCATGATCCAACTGCCTCGGCCTCCCAAAGTGTTGGGTTTATAGGCGTGAGCCACCACACCTGGCCTGTCTCTTGTTTTCTTAGGTCTTCTCATTGGCACTCATTCTGAGAATTGGTCTATTTCTTTTTTCTTTTTTTTTTTGAGATGGAGTCTAGCTCTCTCACCCAGGCTGGAGTTCAGTGGCACGATCTCGGCTCACAGCAACCTCTGTCTCCCTAGTTCAAGTGATTCTTCTGCCTCAGCCTCCCAAGTAGCTGGGATTACAGGCAGCCGCCACCATGCCCAGCTAATTTTTGTATTTTAGAGACAGGGTTTCATCGTGTTGCCAGGCTGGTCTCGAGCTCCTGACCTTGTGATCCACCCACCTCAGCCTCCCAAAGTGCTGGGATTACAAGCATGAGCTACTGCTCCCGGCCTGGTCTGTTTCTTGATTCTGATTAGGCCAGGTTTGTGACTCAATTTTTTGTCTCTGGTAAGGCTGTCATGCTCTGAGCTCTGCTTGTGCTGCTGACCACACCTCTGCCCCCAGCCATATGGTAACCACACATGGCACCGCCTCTCCAGCAGGCCCAGGCCTCCCCAGCTCTGTGGCTGTGTCCGGGACTGAGTCGCCCTATGACTCCTCTTCGCTCTCCCTTCTGGAAAATTCATCTTTTCCTTGGCAGGTTATATCATAATTTCATATTCATTTGATCACTTTAGACATCCTATATTCAACTGTGCAGTCCTGTTTTGTCTACACTTGTCTATCTGAAATCCTATGTTATTAGGCTGTGTGTCTGTTAGAAGAGGCAACTTGGCAGTGTGGAAAGAGCATTAGAACTGGAATCAGAGGACAGTGAGTAAAAAGTGAGAGGGCTGATCACTAGATAATCTGCAGCTTCAAAGAAAAAGTTAATACGTTAATTTGTATAAAATATCATATCTGCCTACCTCATAGAACCTTCATAAGCATTGAATGCAAGTGAAAAATCGTAAAAGCATAAGGCATTATTATATAGCACTTACTGTAATAAAAGATGCATAATACATGCTTTTTAAATGACAAAAGATATAATGACATACACTACTAATTGGTAAAGAACATAAGGCTGGATAATAGAATCTGCAAACCCAGATATAGGCTGTTTTATTTAGTAGGGATGTAGTCTTCAATAAATGTTAAATGAACATATGTGCTCCAGAAAAGTTATTCAAAACCTTCATTTGGGGGTATTTAAAAGACAGTAACTCTCAGATATTTAGTGCTTGGAAGTCCACATAGATGTTCTGGAGTGTCAGCAGATGTGTGAGGTTGATTTCTGCCTGTTGTCATGAGAACACAGCTTGTCTTTATTGGCCTTTAGGAACATGACCCTAAAAGTCAGCCTGACAGTGATATTCTTCTATGAAAAGAGAGACTGCTACCCAAAGGAGCTGTGACAGGAGACCTGAGGAGTCAGATATGATCAGATGTTCTGTTTCCATTTACAGAGTCCTGAAAATCTTTGAGGCTGGTAGCCACAAGTCATAGTTCCAGCCAGTGCTGTGCTGAGCCATGTTGCAAAAGGAAGGATGTGTACTACATACTATATAACTGGATACATGATTTTACGTATTTTTAAAACCAGTTATTGGCGGCCAGGCGCAGTGGCTCATACCTGTAATCCCAGCACTTTGGGAGGCCGAGGCAGGTGGATCACCTGAGGTCAGGAGTTCATGACCAGCCTGGCTAACATGATGAAACCCCATCTCTACTAAAAATACAAAAAAATGAGCTGGGCATGGTGGCGAGCACCTGTAATCCCAGCTACTCGGGAGGCTGAGGCTGGAGAATCGCTTGAACCTAGGAGGTGGAGGTTGCAGTGAGCCGAGATGGCGCCATCACACTCCAGCCTGGGCAATAAGAGTGAAACTCTGTCTTGGAAAAAAAAAAGGTTATTGACTTAGATAAAAATATCACCTATGAGTTTGCTTCCATTAAAACCAGCAAAATAAATTTATAGTAAATTCTGATTTTGGTATAAATCAAATACTTAATGTGAGTTTTAATATATCTACTTTTCAATTGTTTCAATATTTTAAAACTAGTGTTCTGAAAAAAATTCATATCTGCTTAAGGTATTATTTTTATTTTATTTTATTTTTTTTGAGATGGAGTCTCACTCTGTCGCCCAGGCTGGAGTGCAGTGGCGCAAACTTGCAAGCTCCGCCTCCCGGGTTCACGCCATTTTCCTCCTCAGCCTCCTGAGTAGCTGGGACTACAGGCGCCCGCCACTGCGCCCAGCTAATTTTTTTGGTATTTTTAGTAGAGACAGGGTTTCACCGTGTTAGCCAGAATGTTCTCGATCTCCTGACCTCATGATCCACCTGCCTCGGCCTCCCAAAGTGCTGGGATTACAGGCGTGAGCCACCGCGCCCGGCCAAGGTATTATTACATAGAATTTATCATAATTAAACATCAAAAATACATAAAAAACATGTGAATAGGGTTGTATGTTTTTCTGTTGTAGGCTCCAATATGGCTTAACATGGCACTATCAGTTCTTGTTTTCATTTAAAATGTTATTTTGTTCTTTATGGATTTTTGCATTAATTTAGATTTTAAAAACTATTATATTAAAATATTATTTATCTTGATGACTGAGTTTTTGTGCCCCACCCCTTATATTTTCTGCCTGAGGTTAGTGTTTCACTTGCCTGAACCTGTTCCTGGCCCTGGTCCCAACCCTCTATCCCAACAAACTATACAAAAACTGCTACAGGAGTGAAAACTGTGCTCACTACGCTAGAGGAGATATTCAAATCCAACTAATTTCTCCACAATCCAAGTGAGTCCAGGAAGCAACATGTCAAGTGGGGCAGGGAATGTGAGCTTTAGGGCTAGACAGATCTGGAATTAAATCCTGCCTTGCCTCCTTATGAGTCTGAGTAATTACTTACCCAGTCTGAGCCTGTTTGCTTATTTTTAAAAGGATCAGTCATTTTTTAGTGAGAGTTAAACGAGATCGCTTGTGTAAAGCCTCTGTATTCAATGAATGTTCACCTGTCTCCTTCCCTATTTTAGAAATAGTAGATTGACTCACAAACACTGAGTTGCCCAAAGACTTGCTCCCAGAAGTGCTG
This sequence comes from Pan paniscus, assembly GCF_029289425.2. Classification (NCBI taxonomy): domain Eukaryota; kingdom Metazoa; phylum Chordata; class Mammalia; order Primates; family Hominidae; genus Pan; species Pan paniscus. The sequence continues at coordinate 35,286,591 of NC_073267.2, read as the reverse complement.
GCATTGAAATTTGAACCCAGGTGTAGAGAAAGTCCCGTGCTCTTCTCACTAAATTGCACTAATTCTAGCTGCTGCAGGGTTGCGTCTTTCTAAGGACATAATTCCTAGTTATACCAGCTACATCCCAGAGAACTTGGATACGCAGCTCTGGAGCAGAGGTGGAATATGTAGCCCTTTGACCTGGCCATATACCACCAAAATATAAACATCAATGCAGAAATTAATGCCATCTCCTCTTTCTGACTCTACAAATATTTATTAGCAAGGGATAAGATTTCCGAAAGATCTGAAGAGAGTCAAGAAACTTTTTTCCCCCCTTTTCTTTAGAGGCAAGATCTCACCACGTTTTCTGGGCTAGTCTCGAACTCCTGGCCTTGTTACCATGGCAAATCCCACAGGTCTGCAGCAACCTCAATTCTCGTTTCCTCAGAAGAAATAATTTGACTGAGGGGCAGAAGGCAGAAGGAGATACTGAGGCAAGTTTTAGAGCAGAAGTGAAAGTTTATTAAAAAACTTCAGAGCAGGAATGAAAGGGAGGAAAATATACTTGGAAGAGGGCCAAGTGGGTGACCTGAAAGACAAGTGTGTGGTTTGACCTTTTGATTTGGGGTTTTATACATCAGCATACTTCCAGGATCTTGGGTTACTTCTCCCCACTCCTGAAAGCTTATCCAGAAGTTGATCAGTTTCAGGTGTTTTCTATTTATTGGGCGCCTGCCTTTCCCTAGCACCGGCTGGGACCAATTATTACTTTAGAGAGACAGTTAACAACCCCCTCGCCTGCCCAAGACTCCTGGGTTGGGGATGGGGGAACCCTCTCCTGCCCATTCCTTCCCTCTCCTGCCGACTCCTCGCCTCTCCTGCCCTGCCCTGCTCCACCCATGTCTGACTAGCTACTTACTGTAACAGCCTCAAGCGATCCTCCCACGTTGGTCTCCCACAGTTCTGGCATTCTAGATGTGAGCCACTGTGCCTGCCCTCAAGGAACTTGAATACTGTGCTTTTCAACATATGAGACAATTTGTAATTAGGAATTAGATATGTTTGTTAATTGTATGTATGCATTTTGGTATATTTCTTGTGATGATTGATATTTTATCTCATTTTAGAGGCAGATTGTATAGAATAAATTGAAATTTGCTTAGTGATGGCGGAAAGCTTTGCATCTCTTTTAGGGGTGATTAGCTATGCTTACAATAAAACTGTGCATATATATATTTGGAACATCCTTATAATAAAAAAATAAGCAACCTACATGTCCAACAATAAAATAGTGTTTATATGAATTATGGCATACCATAGAATATTATGCTGTGATTAAACATGGTATTCCCAAAATATAAAATGAAAAAATGAGGACATAAGACTGTTTAATATGTATCTGGCTGGGTGCAGCAGCTCATGCCTGTAATCCCAGCAATTTGGGAGGCTAGGCAGGAGGACTGCTTGAGCCCAAAAGTTGGAGACCAGCCTAGGCAACATGGCAGAACCTTACCAAAATAATACAAAAATTAGCCGGGTGTGCTGGCTCGTGCCTGTGGTCCCAGTTACTCGAGAGGCTGAGGTGGAAGGATCCCTTGAGCCCAGGAGGCAGAGGTGCAGTGAGAGCCATATTCATGCCACTGCACTCCAGCCTGGGTTGACAGAGTGAGACCCTGTCTCAAAAAAACAAAAAACAAAAACTGTATAATATAAATCTAACTCTGTAAAGTTTTTAAAAATGTACTTATGTAAATAGAGAAAACAACTAAGTAAAGATATTGAAATGTTAACGGTAATTAGTGATGGGATTATAGGTGACTTTTATTTTTTAAACAGTCTTTCATAGATTTTTCCAAAATGTCTATAAATTAACAAATATTATTTTTCTATAATTAAAAAGTACTTTAAAATACAGTTTCTTTAATGGTGGAGTTTAAATGATATCCAAAATAGACCTGCCCAGTTTTATTTTGGAGCAAATAAATTTGACAATTAGAACAATTGCAATGTATGTTTTTATTTTTATTTTATTTTTACTTTTATTTTTTCTAAAGACAAGGTCTTGCTCTGTCACTCAGGCTGCATAATCATAGCTCACTGCAGCCTCAAACTCCTGGGCTCAAGCGATCCTGCTGCCTTAACCTCCCAAGCAGCTAGGACTACAGGCGCATGCCACCAGGCCCAGCTAATTTTAAAAATCTTTGTAGAGACAGGATTTTGCTATGTTGCCCAGGCTGGTCATGAACTTTTGGCCTCAAGCAATCCTTGCTGCCCCACCTCCCAAAATACTGGGATTACAGATGTGAGCCACCACACTTGGCTTCAATGTATGTCTAAATAGTCATGCAAACCTTTAAGTAAAGGAAATTTTTTTAACTTTTCTTTTTTTTTTTTAAAGACAGGGTCTTGCTTTGTTGCCTAGGAGTGCAGTGGCTCTTCACAGGTGTGATCACAGTGCACTCTGGCCTAGAACTCCTGGCTTCAAGCCATCTTCTCTTCTTGCCTCAGCCTCCTGAGTAGCTGAGAATACAGGCAGGTGCTACCATACCCAGCTTAAGTTAAGGAAATTTTGAGTCACCTTTGTCCTGGTTTAGCCATAGTTCATAATGTTAAAAAAGAACTTTATTTCTGGTGCCAAAGTATCACCACAGTTTTTACTGATTTGTTCTTATATGCTTTCACCTCTGGAATATAAAATAAGTTAGGAGCAAAATATATGTAATGGAATGCTGTACGTAGGGAGAAAATTGGGTTGACCGTAACCCCTGAAAAAGAAAAATAATGCATCTCTCATTTGTAGCAGCAGTAAATTGAACAAATGCTTTGCTTTGTTTCCCACTTACAATATTAAAGAAGACATTTGATATGTCATGGCACACACTCCTTTCCTGATCTTTTTCCTAACACTCCTCTCCTTGTGAATGTTTACCTTTCACTCTGCTGAGTGTCTGTATCTTTTTTTTACCCTCTAACATTAACCCATCTCCTTGGCACTAGAAGGGAAGCAGATGTGAGCATAGCTGTTCCATAGTACCACTTTCCCCATCTATATGACTACCACAGAAACAATCATGTTCTTATAGAACTCTGCTGCCCCCATCTCTGTTGTTTGGCCCAGGGGTTGGGGACACCACACAAACCACGTCAAAGACTTCTAGACTTTTCCTCTGGTAGGGGAGACTTTAGATGCAAATATTGGAAACTGTTATTATTCGTTGTTGTAGTTGAATTATGTCTCCTGCAAAAAGGTATGTTGAAGTCCTAGCCCCCAGTACCTCAGAATGTGACCTTATTTGGAAATAGGGTGTTTATACATGTAATCAAGTTACAATGAGGTCATTAGAGTAGGCCCTAATCAATAGGACTGGTGTCCTTATATAATAAAAAAGGGAAATTTAGACTCACAGACAGACACACACAGAAGGAAGACCATGCGAAGAGATACAGGGAGGAGATGGTTATGTGACTGGAGTAACGCATCTAAAAGCCACTGGCTGTCAAGGATTGCCCACAAACATGGGAAGCTGGGAGAGGCCAGAAAGGATTCTCCCCGAGAGTCCTCTGAGTGGGCATGCCCTGCCAACTCCTTGAGCTTGGACTTCTAACCTCCAGAATTGTAAGACAATAGATTTCTGTTGTTTTAAGACAACTCGTTTTTAGTGTGTTGTTATAGCAGCCCTAGAAAATAATACTGTGTTGTGTGTTGTGTTTTTTTTTTCTCATCATATGGAGTGGAGAGAACTAGTGAGAGTATGCAGGTTTTTTTTTTTTTTGAGAGAAGAGTCACAGTGAGTCTGATAGCTTTTGAATCTTGGTTTTGAGTCCTTTCTGAGACCTAAATGCATGACTGTCCTTTCTGTGTATTGGTTATTCAATCTTCTCTTGGATTACATGAACCGATTATCAGTTTTTGTGAGGGTGGAGTGTCTAAGTCGATTGAGTTGGATTTCTGGCACTTTTCTGGCACTTGCAATGAGAAATAGCTAATGAATCCTGAGTATCTAAGCAGCCTAGGAACGTGATATTTTCTAATACAAATGACATAAAACTTTTTTAGGTGTTGTATTACCTGAAGGCCAAAGTTCTCCTTTTCTAACACTATGACACATTGATATATTTAATTCCTCACATAAAACAGGAAAAAATTACTTGAAGAATATACAGCTTTTATTATAAGGATGCAGGCAGGTCTCATGCATCTGAGCTTTTTATTTATTTGTTAATGTTCATTCATGTTGTCTTTTTTTCAATTGGAACCACCAAAACTTAAGAAAAAATTATGGGAGAAATAAATTTTAGTTTAATGATTGAACATCTGCTATGTGCAGGCACTGAGCTAGGTGTTATGTTACAACTGTGAGCAGGACTAAATCCTTGCCTTGGAGGAGTTTATAACCTAGTAGGGGAAAAAGAGAAGTAAACAGAGTGCCAGGTGTTGTGGTGTGAGCCTGTAGTCCTTGGAGCTGAGGTGGGAGGATGGCTTTAGCTCAGGAATTTGAGGCCATGGTGCACTATGATCAGGATTGAGAATAGTCACTGCACTCCAGCCTGGGTAACATAGCAAGACACTGTCTCTGAAAAAAAAACACAAAAAAATTAAAACAGGTAATCAAAATACAGTGACTAGATTGTAGCATGACTAGATTATGGAGTGCAAGGGATGAAATTTTTGAGATAAAAGAGATAGATCAAGAAATGCCTTTCATGCCACATAAAAGAGTTTTGTTTAGACCAATGGCAGTGGGAGTAGGTTTTGAGCAGCAGGGTGAGAAAGGTAGGACTGAGCCTTTGAAAGTTCTAGTGCTTTAGAAGAGGCTCAGCATTTCAGTTAGGAAGACTGTGTGTAACATAGGTTTGAGATGGTAGTGGTCTCCTCCCCCAGGATGGTGGTGATAGAGATGGAGGGGAGTGGACTGCGTTCAGGGAAAATTATTAATAGGAGTTGAAATTGACAGGCTTGGTCATGGGTGGTTGTGAGGGAGAGAAAGTCAGGTGTCTGGCTGAGGAGATTTGCTGGATGGAAGTGCTATTTGCTGAGGCAGCAGACAGGAAGGGGAGTGGTTTGGGAAAGAGGGGGGGATGATGTGAGCATTGCTGAATGTGATGGGCTGTAGGACCAGCAGTGGGGATGTCCAAAAGAGTTGGCTATATATCATTGGTGCTCAGTGGAGGGGCCAGAGGATTTGAATATAGTTAATAATTAAAAATGCGGATGTGATTACCAAGGGAGTACATATTATGTAAGAAAATCAAACAATGAGGACGTATCTCTGAGAAACTCCAACCATTCTGAAAAACTCCAAAAGACCATTCTTGGTAACTGTACCAAGTGAATGGCCTGGTCTCTGAAACTCTACGCTCAGACACAGGTCATTCTGGAGAGTGGTGTCCTTCTGGATTGTCACATACCCTGTGAATGAAGCATGTGTTACAACAATAATAGAAAATATGCAAATGAGAAAAAAAGTTTCTCAGTGCCCCACCACCCTAAATTCTGGCTCCGCCCCTATTTGTTTTCTCATATTTGTCTGGATTTCTCCAAGGAGCCCATAATCAATGCTGGGTCATTCCTGGAGTCTTGACGGTCACCAGGATTCACCTTTGGCTTTTGTTTCAGTCTGGAAGTAAGAGTTAGTGTCACGCGTGAGGCAAACACATGCTGCGACTTGTTTGAGGGACCACTGAGATTTCAAGTTGAGGAAAAGCCTTCTGGTACATGAGGTCAATTGCACAATGAATATGAATATTGAACATTCCTGCCAGCAGTCTGCAGACTTCTGATTTCAGGCCCCTGCAAACTGTTATTTCCTGGGCTTGTTTTTAAAAGCAGAGCCCAAACTTATTTCTGAGAAAGGACAGAATTAAAATGCAGCAGATAGTTGTTCATGCTGTATAAATAAATTCCTCTTCAGAGAGTGAAGGAATCCTTTTTCTCAGGGACCACAGGACCGCTTATAATGACTGTTTTCCTCACATCAAGAGCTCAGTCTTTGTGGCACCTTGACTTTTTTTGGAGGGAGCAACCAGTAACTGTTGTCTAAATGTATGTCATATACATTAATTTTTACCATGAAATCTGAATGCTTGGGGATATACAAGTAAATGTTTCTTGACATATGATTTCCCTAAAGTGAATGTAAAAATGCCCTGATCTTGAATTGAAAAACAGAACATGTGGTTAAACTAGCAAAGACAGAAAACACTATAGTAAATATTGTCATTCAATGATCAGCTAAACTAAAGCTGATTATTGAAGGTTTCTCATTATTTTGTGCTTACTTCCTATCTCTCCCCATTTCTTGTAGTTTTAGAATTCCAGATTCTCTTATGTGTTATCATGCTGGGGGTCTACTTTGATCAAGAATAGCATTTTTTAATATACTATTCCTCTGAACAATATAGGCAGCGCCTATTTTGTATTGATCTATTACTCTGACACTACTTTAAACAGACAAATAAGCAAACATTCTGATTCCTTTATGGGCCTTTTATCAGATTTTGGTGGGACTCTTTCAACAAATAGCTGATGTAACTCAGTTAGTTTGGACCCTGCTAAATTTGTGGAAATATCTCTAAGGCTAGCAGGCTTCTGGCCACCAGGTACTTTTAGAAACTAAGTTGTAACACTCAGTGACAGTGTTTATCCCCATGGAAATAATGTAATAATTAAAGATTGAATTCCTTGGACAGGGATATTTGGCCGGATACTTAATGATATCATTAAAGAAAAAACACAACAGCACAAGTTTCTAAACCAATAAAAAAAAATAGTAAAACTGTTTTCTAGCTTCTTTAAAATGGGCTTACTATATTGTTACTTTGATTTTAGCAGGGACCCTAATGATTGACAAAATGTACTCATAGTACATGAAAATACAACTCCACTGTGGTGTAAATTTGCTCTAAAACTAATATGCTGGTGATAATAAACATTACGCATTTAACTAACGACAATTTTGCTTCGTTTGCAGAATTTAGAAAAGCTTTTTGGTAGCATTTTGGAAGGCTCAGATTTCTTTAAGACATCTGTCTAGGGAAATTTGAACTAATTTCTCTTCTATTTCCCTCTTGTAAAAATTCCCATTAGCAAGCAACTGCATTCAAAACCATTCCATTGATCTTATAACTGTGTTTTATAACAATAGCCATGAGCTTTTCCTTTCTATCCTGTGGGCTGAAAGCACTGCAGTGGGGTGTCTGAATGGCACACAGGAACCAGGGGAACTGGGAAGTGAGGGGCAGCCAGCTTTGAGAGGGACCCCGGTCTGTCTTTCTAGCACAGCAAATGTCAGGGGAAAGGGATTTGGCTTCACCCTTTTTGTTTTCTGATCCTGTTTCCAGGAAGACTTTGTAAAAGTTGAAGACTGCCAGGAACTTATTTAAAACTATAATGGAAGTTTTAAAATGATCATAAAATGCCAGTTTCATGACAGCTTCATGACAAAATCACAGTTTGGCCTTCTTCTCCAAAAACCAAAGAATTCCTATGAAGCAAATCACCCACCCCAAATTCAGTCACATCCCATGTTTACATTTCTCCCAGTACCTTCTGGTCCTATCAGTTCAATGTCATGCTGAGGATATAAAGACCCAGGGACAAATGTGGCAGGGGATGGGTTCAATTTATCTGATGCAACCCTGCTGAAATTGTCTTTTTCTACAGACATTTTATCAAGTCATAGGAGAGTTTAACTTTCTCTCTTTTCTAATTAGTTCTATGAACTTATCTGTTTTCCTCATATTTTCTAACCCAGTCCTAGAGAGAAATTTGACCTTTATAATGACTACAATATATCAAGTACTTATGATATGCCAGGTAAAATGCTAAATATTACATGTATTATTATAATTATTTGAGACAGGGTCTCACTCCTGTCTCCCAGACTGGAGTGTAGTGGTGCTATCTTGGCTCACAGCAGCCTCAAATTTCAAAGTTCAGGTGATCCTCCCACCTCAGCCCCCTGAGTAGCTGGGACTACAGGCAAGTGCCACCATGCCTGGCTGGTGTGTGTGTGTGTGTGTGTGTGTGTGTGTGTGTGTATTTTTGGTAGAGATGGGGTTTCACCATGTTGCTAGGGTGGTCAAACTCCTGGGCTCAAGCGATCCACTCACCTCAGCCTCCCAAAGTGCTGGGATTACAGGCATGAGCCACTGTGCCTGGTCTGTGATACTTATTGCATTGAATCCCCAAGTAAGTTAGAGATTCTTAGTGTCTCTACAGTTAAGGAAACCAAGGCTCAGCAGGATCATACAGCAAGATTTCCCCCGATTGCATGGCTAGTAAGTGTTGAGGCTGAGATTCTAACTGAGGTCTATCTCATGGAAAACCCATGCTCACAGCCACTGTGCTGTGTGCTTCTCCTGTCTGGATGTGGTCCTTGTCTGGGTACCTCAGTGTTCGCATGAGGCACCTCTGGCTTCTGAGATGTAGACAGAAACATCTAGATATTAGGTTGATGCAAAAGTAATTTCAGTTTTTGCCATTAAAAGTATGTTTAAGAATTAACATCCCAAATGAAAGGTACTTGAAGTTTAAGCCACTCTGAATACTAATAAGATACATAGTGTAATAGTAACGTATGCCTGAGGCCCAGCCTAATATTCTTCTTTGAATTCACACTTAACACTCACTCACACAACCAATTTTATTGAAGCTCTCTTTGTGCAAGAAAGTCCACTTTGAAACTAGAGTTCTCCAGGGAAGCAAAAGCCTCCTTAGAAACAATGTTGGAGTCTGGATTGCTGTGGAAGAAGCTTAAAAAGCTTGAGTCCCTTCCACTTCTATTCTTGAATGGGTTTTGGCCCCTAGCTGGTTCAGAAATTCTTTATCCTCATTTAGATTCTCTAAGGGAGTGGCTCATTCCAGCCCAGCACAGCCTCATTCTGCCCATAGCAGGTTTCCACCCTGGCTCTGCTCCCCTACAGGGTGAGCACCAGGAGGGGACAGCTGCTGGGCCCACTTTGCATAGGGGCATGTATGACCCAGGCAGGGCAGACTCTCTGCGGAAAAACCTCAGGGCTGCTTTCTGGCTTTAGTCATATTCGTTAGATGAAACTTGTGGGTGTTACTAAGACATTCTGTGCCCTGAAATTGGGAGTGGTTTTGAAAACTGGTCTCAACTATTAGATTCCGAACAACTAAGCTTCCACATTCAATGACAGTTATATGCAGCAAAGAAGTCTTTCTCATTGCCTGTTTTTCCATCCTTCTGTGTGCAAACACTATGTATCTTATTAGTATTTAGAGTGGCTTAAACTTCTAGTACCTTTCATTAGGGATGTTAATTCTTAAATACACTTTTAATGGCAAAAACCGCAATTACTTTTGCACCAACCTAAAACCTAGATGTTTCTGTCTACATAGTCAGATAGTGAGTGGAGGCAGTGCAAGAGATGTCAGTTTTGCAGCTTGCTTTTCTTCAGTTCCTCGCATCAGATTCTGTTCTCTGTTCTGATTCTCTTTTCAGACACCTGTTTCTCCTCGTTTTCTAGTTTCTGGTAGTATTACCTCAGAATCTAGAGCTAACCCCCAAGTGCTCCTTGGCTGAAAGCACTTTAATATCTAATGGATGATAACAGGATCTAACATGGAGTTGTGGGGAAATCATGGACACAGGATTTATTTATTTAATAAATATATTTATTGTCACTATATGGAGAGTATACCATACTCACCTCTGAATGAGTGGGGAAACTGCTGATATGAGGTCATTTCCCCAAAATGACGCTTTTGTTATCATGTCAGGGTGGCTTTACTTCCACCATTAGTTGCTTCCTTTTTTTTTTTTTTTTTTTTTTTTTTGAGATGGAGTCTCACTCTGTTGCTCAGACTGGAGTGCAGTTGCGTGATCTCGGCTCACTGCAACCTCTGCCTCCTGGGTTCAAGTGATTCTCGTGCCTCAGCCTCCCAAATAGCTGGGACTACAGGCATGTACCACCACGCCCGGCTAATTTTTGTATTTTTAGTAGAGACAAGGTTTCACCATGTTGGCCAGGCTGGCTCGTACTCCTGACCTTAAGGGATCTGCCTACCCTGGCTTCCCAAAGTGCTGGGATTACAGGTGTGAGCCACCGTGTTCAGCCTGCTTCCTTTTTTAAAACCAATTTTTTCCTATGCTGGTATTCAAGGAAATGTTAGTAAGCATACAGTAAAAGGTGCTCAAAGTGCACATAAACCTGGGACATGTTGGAGTTAAATGAAACTAAATAGTTTTCTTAGCTGCAGGCTGCCCAGAGCCTGCAATGTGCGAATGTGTGTCATAATTGTTCACAAAGGGCTCCATCATGTTAAGCATTTCCTAATTATTTGACCATAGAACTTCTTTTTTCATGGCAAGTCTACTAATAGCTCCTAGAACAGAGTTCCAACGATCGTTATGTGATGAACACTGAAGGTCTTTTTTTCAAAAGCTTTGAAGGTTCTTGTCAAAAGTACATGCATTATCCAGGAGAGGAAATGCAATTGACCACCACTATCCCAGAATAAGTTGGCTGAAATTAGCTAGCTAATCTCACTTAGCAAGGCCTGAGCAACAGCTTCCTCTGTCTTGAGTTTGAATCCCTGTCTGTCATTTCTGCATGATCTATGCTAATTTTTGACCCCACTGGTCCTCTTTCTTGCCCTACAATTTATCCTCCTTAACTGACACGGATAGAGTGGGCATCAGAGATAATGTTTTCCAGGCTCCAGCAAGAGCCACCCTTTCAGCCCCCAGTCCCAACAATGAAACACTGTAAGAAGGTTTGTCTATGTCAGGCATTCTCTGGCTTACAAGGAGAAAAGATTTTCCTTCCTAACCTAACTGAACTTAATCCTGAACTTAATCCTGAAATATTCTCATCGCTTTTTCACCTCTGAAAAATGTGACCTTAATCAAACTTGACTGCTAAATATTGGACAGGGTGAGAGCCACAGAGAATCAAAAGGAAACATGCTGAAAGGTAGTGTGTATGTGTATTAAACTTTCCTGAGCAATTTCAAAGAGGTAGTAGTTGTGTGAAGGGTAGAATATTTGTACCATGATTTGGATTTTATAGAAATCTCTTCAGTCAGCAATGAAGGCAAACTGGTCATAGAAGTCCTACCCACCCTTCTATCTCAACCAACTTCGAAGGCATGGAGACAGGTAATTAAGACATCACCTGGGGCTCTACTTGTCAGATCCCCAAATGAACTTTCACAATTAAGTTCTTTAAGATCATTTGGGTATTATGCCTTATGTTTATTTAGCTCTTTAGAGTTTGTCAAATACTTTCACATAACTTATCCAAACTGATTTAAAAAATTATTTGTATTTTACTTTTTAAATTAAATTAATTAATTCATTTTGGCCTGGTAATGTCACAAAAAATTATTTTTAGAACGATTTTAGGTTTACATAAAAATTGGCCTGAAAGTGAAGAGGATTCCTACTTACCTATACTTTCTTCTCCCTGCAGTTTGTTTTACTATTAATATCTGGCATTACTGAGGTATATTTGTTACAATTGATCAATCAGTATGGATACATTATTATTAAATGAAGTCCACAGTTTACATCAGGGCTCATCTTTGTGTTGTGCAGTCTGTGGGCCTTGACAGATGTAAAATGTCATGTATCCACCATTAGAATATCATAGAGAATAGTTTCACTGCCCTAAAAATATGATGTGTTCCACCTTTTCATCCTCGAGTCCCTGGCAATCATTGGTCTATTTCCTGTCTGCATAGTTTGCCTTTTCCAAAATGTCATGTAGTTGGCCAAATTGACTTTAATCTTCATGACAACTCTGTAGCTAGGCAAGTTTTGTTATCTCATCATAGATGAAAGAAGTTCAGTGAGATGAAGTGACTTATCTAAGGACTCACGATCGAGGGTGCCCAAGCCAGGACTAGGACCAGCTAAAAGCATGAACACCAGCTGATCTCAGAAAGGGGTTAATTGCTGAAGACATAGACTATTAGCTTACAGGAGCCCTCTCAGCCCAAGCACTTTAATTTCTTAGTAGCTACAAGGAGGAAGATTGCACATCTTCAAAGGAAACTAGATGCATGATATTGGTGAGATGAGACTTGGAGGTGACTTCACAGATGATGAGTTTAATGCCCCATAATTATGAAGGAAGGCCAGTCTCTGCCAGTATGACTCAGAGGGCTTAATGAGTCATCCTATTTGTCCTCTCCGCTGCTATTTATGGGCTTCCCAGTTGCTGATATTTGTTGGTTAAATGCTCACACAACCAGTCTTGCCTAAAGCAGTATCATTTATAGAGTGTTGAGAATAAACAGTGTGACAGGAGTGGGATAGTCATTTTAAAGAATATTTAGTAGCTGATTCTTTTTTAAAGCTCTCCTTGCTTAAAATATAAATATTCTGAAAGAAAACAAAAGCCAAGATCCTTTTTGTAGAGAGTTGGAGAATGCTAGGACTTTCTGGGAGTGCTGGCTTTTGCACAGGCATGGGTAAACATTAGTGAAGTTATTGCCGAGAACAGCTCGGGATGGGAGGGGAATGAAAAGAGAAGACAGTGTGGAGACAATGAGAGAAAAGGACTGAAATGTAGTCACCTGAGCAACTTAAGATCCGTTTGTCATTAGAAAGAGACTAGAACAGCAACATCACCCTCATAAAGTGTAGTCATCTGGGCTGGGCACTGTGGCTCATGTCTGTAATCCCGGCACTTTGGGGGGCCAAGGTGGGCAGATCATTAGGTCCGGAGTTTGAGACCAGCCTGGCCAACATGGTGAAACCCCGTCTCTACTAAAAATACAAAAATTAGCTGGGTGTGGTAGCACTCGCCTATAATCCCAGCTACTTGGGAGGCTGAGGCAGGAGAATTGCTTGAACCCAGGAGTCAGAGGCTGCAGTGAGCTGAGATCACGCCACTGCACTGCAGCCTGGGTGACAGAGCAAGACTGTCTCAAAAAATAAAAATAAAAATAGCGTAGTCATCTGAGTCCATGTAGTAGACTAATTGCTTACTCCAAAGGAGTGATTGAAGAAAAATTAATGAAGGGGCTATTTACAAAGGTGCAAGCAGGATTAGGGGGGCATTCTGGAGCCAGTAACTGCAGAGAGCCATGACCATCCTCAGGCCTAAGGAGGCAAGGGAAGGGAGCACTTACTGGACCCTAGAGAGACTTGTAGTTTAGCAGAGGCTGTCTGACTTAACTGGGCCCTTTGGTAGAGGAAAGCAGCCACTGCCAATCTACAGGGGGTGAGCTGGAGAATAAATAACACACTCTTTTCTTTCATCCTCTTAATTTCTGCTGATACTTTCCATTGGCCAAACCCTAAAATGAAACAGAGACCAAGGAAACCCATATGATACAATAATCCATGAAGGTCAGCCTCCCAGGCCACGGGGTCAGCAGAGCAGAGGAGGGTGGAGAGGGCTCTGGAGGGCCACACACCAAAAACCTTCAGCTCCAAGGAAGAGGATCACGTTAATGCCCTAGGGATAGACAGTACCAGAAGATTGTGTTGAAATCTGCTTTCTTAAGTCTTTATTCATATTAAAGTCACTATTAATTAATTAAAATATTATAATGACATATATTGAGTGTGCAGCTTCAACTTTATATATCCCTTGGTGCCTGAAAATTCTGAAATGCCTGTTTTGGAAGGGTCCATCTCCCTCAAGTCCCTATGGAAAATCACTCCTAAGAGGCAAGACAAGGGTAGCTGTGTTAAAGTTGAATGTGTGTGGAAAGCTTAGTTAAAAAGCCATTGCATAGTTATAATAATAAAGAGGGGGTCGCAGTTTGCACCTACACATATTAATATTTTCCCACTTTATACTTAGATTTAGCTTAAGTTTATCCATTTATTCATTCAACAAACACATACTATGCTCCTGCTTTGTGATTGTAAAAGGATCTACAAAATCTGTCTCTAATAACCCTCCCTGACTCCTGGCCCCTGGCCCCCAGCCACCACTGGCAGGACTGATGGTAGGTGGTGAGGCAAAGGAAAAGCTTCTCTGAGGTGGTGACATTTGAGCAGAGGAGGAAGGAGTCAGCCCTGCAGATCTTGGGGACGGGCTGAGGAAATAGCTTGCTCAAGGATCTGAGCTTTGCATGAAGGCGGAAGGTGCTAGGGGAGGCAATGATATGGTGGTCCGAGGCCTGTTCATGGAGGGCCTTCCAGGCCACAGTAAGACATTTGGATTTTATTCTGAGGGTGCTGTATAGTAAATAGAAGGTTCTGAGCAGGAAAGTGAGATGACAGAATTTATCTTTCTAAAAATAAATTCCAGCTACTATGTGGAGATTGATTCCAGGGAAATGGAAGCAAGGGAACTGATTAGGAGGCAATTTCAGTGGCTGTGACAAGGGATGACGGTGGTCAGCAGAGGTGCTGAAAAGTGGTTGGGCGTGGATACACTCTATGTGGATATTCATATTGTCCTTTTAGTTAAAGATGACAATTTTCTAAAGGAAGATTTTCTTTTGTGGATGGGGTTGAGGGAACTCACACCACTTAAAATGAATTGAATTGCTGTTGTCTAACTTAGCCTGCCTCAAATTCACTCAGGAGACTTATTTAAAAAGGAAGATTTCCCAGAGAGATTTATTTAAGGGAAAGCAGAATTGGCATTCTTCTTTGGACCTAGAGCACCTTGACAAGCTGTTGCCAGGACACGCAAGTGGGATGGTGTCTCTTGTGCAACTGATAAGAGGAAGTGACCCTTGGATTGAAGGAAGTAGAAAGATTAAATCAGAAAGAATCAAGGTTCAGAGTCTGCAAAGCCACAAGCCCACTGTATGGGCCAGCAAACCCCTGGGCCTGAGAGGCATCAGTAATTGTCACCCGAGTTGGATTGAACTGAAATAAAGAAGTAAAGATCCTATATAATCTATTGAAATCTTTAAAAGGGTTGCAAGATATGCATTACTAATCTATATATTATCTTAAAAACAAACAAGACTTGACTCTGAAGACAGCGCTAGATCTCCCAGCACAATGTTTGAGCTCTGCCAATGGTCAGACTGCCTCCTCAAGTGTGTCCCTGACCCCCATGTCTCCAGACTGGGAAGGGAGATAAATCGATGAAGATGGGGTGAAACCAGCGTGAAAAGTCTGAAAATTCCAAAAACCAGAATGCCTCTTCTCCTCCAAAGGATCACAACTCCTCACCAGCAAGAGAACAAAACTGTACGGAGAATGAGTTTGACAAATTGACAGAAGTAGGCTTCAGAAGGTGGGTAATAAACTCCTCTGAGCTAAAGGAGTATGTTCTAACCCAAGGCAAGGAAGCTAAGAACCTTGAAAAAATGTTAGATGAATTGCTAACTAGAATAACCACTTTAGAGAAGAACATAAATGACCTGATGGAGCTGAAAAACCCAGCACGAGAACTTTGTGAAGCATATACAAGTATCAATAGCTAAATCAATCAAGCAGAAAAAAGGATATCAGAGATTGAAGATCAAATTAATGAAATAAAGTGTGAAGACAAGATTAGAGAAAAAGAATGAAAAGGAATGAATGAAGCCTCCAAGAAATATGGGACTATGTGAAAAGACCAAACCTGTGTTTGATTGGTGTATCTGAAAGTGATGGGGAGAATGGAACCAAGTTGGAAGACACTCTGCAGGGTATGATCCAGGAGAACTTCCCTAGCCTAGCAAGGCAGGCCAACATTCAAATTCAGGAAATACAGAGAACACCACAAAGATATTCATTGAGAAGAGCAACCCCAAGACACATAATTGTCAGGTTCACCAAGGTTGAAATGAAGGAAAAAATGTTAAGGGCAGCCAGAGAGAAAGGTCAAGTTACCCACAAAGGGAAGCCCATCAGACTAACAGCAGATCTCCCTGCAGAAACCCTACAAGCCAGAAGAGAATGGGGGCCAATATTCAACATTCTTAAAGAAAAGAATTTTGAGCTCAGAATTTCATATCCAGCCAAACTAAGCTTCATAAGTGAAGGAGAAATAAAATCCTTTACAGACAAGCAAATGCTGAGAGGTTTTGTCACCACCAGGCCTGCCTTACAAGAGCACCTGAAGGAAGCACTAAACATGGAAAGGAACAACCAGTACCAGCCACTGCAAAAACATGCCAAATTATAAAGACCATCGACGCTATGAAGAAACTGCATCAACTAACGGGCAAAATAACCAGCTAGCATCATAATGACAGGATCAAATTCACACATAACAATATTAACCTTAAATGTAAATGGGATAAATGCCCCAATTGAAAGACACAGAGTGGCAAATGGGATAGAGTCAAGACCCATTGGTGTGCTGTATTCAGGAGACCCACCTCATTTGCAAAGATACACATAGGCTCAAAATAAAGGGATGGAAGAATATTCACCAAGAAAATGGAAAGCAAAAAAAGCAGAGGTTGCCATCCTAGTCTCTGATAAAACAGACTTTAAACCAGTAAAGATAAAAAGAGACACAGAAGGGCATTACATAATGGTAAAGAGATCAATGCAACAAGACGAGCTGCCTATCCTAAATATATATGCACCCAATACAGGAGCACACAGACTCATAAAGCAAGTTCTTGGAGACCTACAAAGAGACTTAGACTCCCATACAATAATAGTGGGAGACTTTAACACCCCACTGTCAACATTAGACAGATCAATGAGACAGAAAATTAACAAGGATATTCAGGACTTGAACTCAGCTCTGGACCAAGCAGACCTAATAGACATCTACAGAACTCTCCACCCCAAATTGATAGAATATACATTCTTCTCAGCACCTCATCACACTTATTCTAAAATTGACCACATAATTGGAAGCAAAACACTTCTCAGCAAGTGGAAAAGAATGGAAATCATAACAAACAGTCTCTCAGACCACAGTGCAATCAAATTAGAACTCAGGATTAAGAAACTCACTCAAAACCGCACAACTACATGGAAACTGAACAACCTGCTGCTGAATGACTACTGGGTAAATAACAAAATGGAGGCAGAAATAAATAAGTTCTTTGAAACCAATGAGAACAAAGACACAATGTACCAGAATCTCTGGGACACAGCTGAAACCGTGTTTAGAGGGAAATTTATAGCACTAAATGCCCGCAAGAGAAAGGAGGAAAGATCTAAAATTGACACCTTAACATCACAATGGAGAGAACTAGCAGAACTGAAGGAGATAGAGACACAAAAAACCCTTCAAATAATCAGTGAATCCAGGAGCTGGTTTTTTGAAAAGGTAAACAAAATTGATGGACCGCTAGCCAGACTAATAAAGAAGAAAAGAGAGAAGAATCAAATAGATGCAATAAAAAATGATAAAGGGGATATCACCACTGATCCCACAGAAATACAAACTACCATCAGAGAATACTCTAAACACCTCTATGCAAAGAAACTAGAAAATCTAGAAGAAATGGATAAATTCCTGGATACATACACCCTCCCAAGTCTAAACCAGGAAGAAGTCAAATCCCTGAATAGACCAATAACAAGTTCTGAAATTGAGGCAGTTATTAATCATCTACCAACCAAAAAAAGTCCAGGACCAGACGGATTCACAGCTGAATTCTACCAGAGGTACAAGGAGGAGCTGGTACCATTCCTTCTGAAACTATTCCAAACAATAGAAAAAGAGGGAATCCTCCTTAACTCATTTTATGAGGCCAGCATCATCCTGATACCAACACCTGACAGAGACAAAACAACAGCCAAAAAATTTCAAACCAATATCCTTGATGAACATTGATATAAAAATCCTCAATAAAATACTGGTAAACCAAATCCAGCAGCACGTCAAAAAGCTTATCCACCACGATCAAGTTGGCTTCATCCCTGGGATGCAAGGCTAGTTCAACATATGCAAATTAATAAACATAATCCATCACATAAACAGAACCAATGAGAAAAACCACATGATTATCTCAATAGATGCAGAAAAGTCCTTCGATAAAATTCACCACCCCTTAAAAATCTCTTTAAACTAGGTATTGATGGAACGTATCTCAAAATAATAAGAGCTATTTATGACAAACTCATAGCCAATATCATACTGAATGGGCAAAAACTGGAAACATTCCCTTTGAAAACTGGCACAAGACAAGGATGCCCTCTCTCACCACTCCTATTCAACATAGTATTGGAAGTTCTGGCCAGGGCAATCAGGCAAGAGAAAGAAATAAAGGGTATTCAAATAGGAAGAAAGGAAGTCAAATTGTCTCTGTTTGCAGATGACATGATTGTATATTTAGAAAACCCCATCATCTCAGCCCAAAATCTCCTTAAGCAACTTCAGCAAAGTCTCAGGATACAAAATCAATGTGCAAAAATCACAAGCTTTCCTATACACCAATAATAGACAAACAGAGAGCCAAATCATGAGTAAACTCCCATTCACAACTGCCACAAAAAGAATAAAATACCTAGGAATCCAACTCACAAGGGATGTGAAGGGCTTCTTCAAGTAGAACTACAAATCACTGCTCAAGGAAATAAGAGGGGACACAAACAAATGGAAAAACATTCCATGCTCATGGATAGGAAGAATCAATAGCATGAAAATGGCCATACTGCCCAAAGTAATTTATCGATTCAATGCTATCTCCATCAAGCTACCATTGACTTTCTTCACAGAATTGGAAAAAAAACTACTTTAAATTTCATATGGAACCAAAAAAGAGCCTGCACAGCCAAGACAATCCTAAGCAAAAAGAACAAAGCCGGAGGCATCATGCTACCTGACTTCAAACTATACTACAAGGCTACAGTAACCAAAACAGCATGATACTGGTACCAAAACAGAGATGTAGACCAATGGAACAGAACAGAGGCCTCAGAAATAACACCACACATCTACAACCATCGGATCTTTGACAAACCTGACAGAAACAAGAAATGGGGAAAGGATTCCCTATTTAATAAATGGTGTTGGGAAAACTGGCTAGCCATATGCAGAAAACTGAAACTGGACCCCTTCCTTACATATTATACAAAAATTAACTCAAGATGGATTAAAGACTTAAACCTAAGACCTAAAACCATAAAAACCCTGGAAGAAAACCTAGACAATACCATTCAGGACATAGGCATGGGCAAGGACTTCATGACTAAACACCAAAAGCAATGGCAACAAAAGCCAAAATTGACAAATGGGATCTAATTAAACTAAAGAGCTCCTGCACAGCCAAAGAAACTATCATCAGACTGATCAGGCAACCTACAGAGTGGGAGAAAACTTTTGTAATCTATCCATGTGACAAAGGGCTAAGATCCAGAATCTACAAAGAACTTAAACAAATTTACATGAAAAAAAAAACCCCATCGAAAAGTGGGCCAAGGATATGAACAGACACTTCTCAAAAGAAGACATTTATGCAGCCAACAAACATATAAAAAAAAAACTCATCATCACTCTTCATTAGAGAAATATAAATCAAAACCACAATGAGATACCATCTCATGCCAGTTAGAATGGAAATTATTAAAAAGTCAGGAAACAACAGATGCTGGAGAGGTTGTGGAGAAATAGGAACGCTTTTACACTGTTGGTGGGAGTGTAAATTAGTTCAATCATTGTGGAAGACAGTGTGGTGATTCCTCAAGGATGTAGAACCAGAAATACTCATTTGACCCAGCAATCCAATTCTGGGTATATACCCAAAGGATTATAAATCATTCTACTATAAAGACACATGCACACATATGTTAATTACAGCACTGTTCACAATAGCAAAGACTTGGAACCAACCCAAATGCCCATCAGTGATAGACTGGATAAAGAAAGTGTGGCACATATACACCATGGAATACCATACAGCTATAAAAAAGGATGAGTTCATGTCCTTTGCAGGGACATGGATGAAGCTGGCAACCATCATTCTCAGCAAACTAACACAAGAACAGAAAATCAAACACCACATGTTCTCACTCATAAGTGGGAGTTGAACAATGAGAACACATGGACATAGGGAGGGGAACATCACACACTGGGGCCTGTTGTGGGGTGGGTGGCTAGGGGAGGGATAGCATTAGGAGAAATACCTAATGTAGATGATGGGTTGATGGGTGCAGCAAACCACCAAGGCATGTGTATGCCTATGTAACAAGCCTGCACGTTCTGCACATGTACCCCAGAACTTAAAGTATAATAATAAAAAAGGGCTTCCTCAGAAGATCCTGATTCTCCAAGACCTAGACATCTGCATTTTTGAACTCAGACTGAGAATTACCATGGAAGTATTTAGCACCACCCCCTAGTGGTGGTTACTTGAAATTGCAGATGTAACAAATTTAAAATACAGTTCTTTCGATTCTTCCTGTGTATTTGTTGCACGCAAAGTAACAATCTTTCGCATCTATTTTAGAGCTAGTTACATATAGCTAGTTTTAGAGGAATAGCCACATGGGGGTAAAAACTCCTTATTCTCCAGTGATTATCTGGAAAGAACTCTCAAGTATTAAGATAAAAAAATAGAAAGTTCATAAGTAGCAATTAATTAGCTATTACTTATTGTCAGAGAGCAGTTAAAGCTTCCAACTCATAGCCAGGCTGATTATTAAAGAGCTATACGATTAGAGTAATTGAAACTGTGCAGGTGAAATGGAAAGTTAGTGGCCTCCAAAAGTCATGAAAAACCAACACTGAACTTACACTAACTATGGAAGAATAGCAGTACGATCCCAAGGGATGTGTATTTCTTTGAACCATTGTTTTAACTGGCTAGAGGAAGTTTGTGTTTAGAATTTTATTAGCTTATCATTTTGGGTTGGAAATTTTTGTTCTATAGCCGCAATGCAGACCAGCCTGCAATGCCGCCACCGTTTCTATCCTTGCTTGTCTGCTTTGGTAGCTTTTTCCCTTGGATTTTCCAGAGGGTAGAACAGAGGGCAGCCCGGTGTTAGGGTCCTGATAATGGGAGGGAAAATGTTCCAAATATTCTAAATGGGGCAACTGTTTCTACACTTGGGTCAGCTGGAAGACTCTTCCAGCTTCATAGTGTATTTGTTAGCTTGCTTGCTTTCTGTTTGTCATTCTCAGATTCTCCACAAATATTCATCCTGCGTTTCTAACCCCCATGTTTTCTCTCGCTCAACACAGGCTCATATTTGAACCAGAAGGTCGTCTAGTACAAATTTCTCACATGCTTGATGAGGAGCCTGAGGTGTGAGTAGGGTGGCGGCTCTCAGGTTACAGAAAGGGGTGGCTGTCCAGTGGAGCTGTGTCCCAGCACTGCTCATGGTGGCCCAGTAATACTTGCAAGCCAGTGTTCTTTCTGTGACCATCCAACTCCCAACTTCTGCTTTTCATTTCCTTCCTCCATCCCTATAAACATCCCCTACACCCAGAAACGCGCCCCGCTATGCGCGCGCGCACACACACACACACACACACACACACACACTCACACTCTCTTTCTCTCTCTCTCTCTCTCTCAGTTTTCTTCTTTCTGCAAATCCCCTTCCCTTCCCGTCTTGGCAAGCTGCCCAAAGTATGAAAAATTAGGCAAGTTGAACCTTTAAAAAATCCTTTATTTTAGAATAAACCCAAAGGAAACCTCAGCTGTCCAACTTTTACTAACTAAATTATGCAATGTTTCCTTCTGTTCCTTCATCTTGATTTATTTTTGTGGGTTAAGCCTTTGGCGGGAGGGAAAAAAGGTTTATTTGTTACACTCCAGAGGAGAAAGAACTTGAAGGAGGAAATAGAAAACAAAAGGAAAGGTGAGCCGAAGGATTAAATAACGAATCAAGGGAACACGAAATACAAATCTGGACATGCCCACATGTACTTTTCCATTTAGAAACAGACCCAAGAAACAAGTGGTGCGTTTACCCATTTTTTCGAGACTAAAGCCCTTGCTTAGTAGTCCCCAAAGTTAGCGTTAGCCTGCCCTCTAGTGGTGCCTGAAAATGTGTGCTAGACTGTGGTGCCCAATGCAGAGCTTTGCTTGTCCCAGAGATAGACACTTGAAAACCTCAAGATTAGAAGGAACGCTTCAGCAGCTTTCCAGTAAATACAGTAGGTGGAGACACACACTGGAAAACTGCAACCTAGGCAACATTGCTTTCGTTTGACTCTTAGAAGATTGCTAGGCACCCAGAGTTATTGAAACTCGGGTTGACCATAATTTGTCATGCTTAATATTTCCTGCTTTTAAAAAATTGTTAAAAATGTTAATATATGGAGATTTTAAGCACATACAGTTTATAAATCCGTTGGCGCTTCATGCCATTAATTATCTTAAATACCCACCAAAAGCAGAAATTTGGGTGATGGTATGGAGGTGCAAAGGTTAATAAGACAAAGACCCGTCCTTAAAACTTACTCTCTGTTTGGAAGAGAAGATCTATTTGAATGTAATTACAATACATGGCAGTGGTATAACAAAGAGACAGTTTAAATATATATATATATATGTTTAAATATATATATATGTATACACACACACATACGCACACACACAAAACTGTGCTAGGTATGCCCACATCTTACTTAATATTTACCACAACTATGTCTTTTTACATAAGAAGAAAGGGAGGTTCAGAAAGATTAAGTAACTTGTCTTAGTTCAGATAGCAAAGAAATAGCAAAATTAGAATTCAGGTATTTTGATTTTACTTTCATTTCAATTAACTTCAACAGAGCTTTATTGAGAATCTACCATGTACCAGGCAGTATGTTACATGCTGAACATGCAAATATAGGAAATACCACTGGCCTCATGGTTCTAGTCTTGTAGGGGACTGGGCTATGCAGAAACAAGCTGTATTGTGATATATGCAATAATGCAAGTTTGTACATATTACCTTCTGAGCAAAGCAGCAAAGACTGTTCTTTTTCCATAAGTTGTTGACTTTCTGTCATGTGACCCTGGTAAGTAACCATGATCGAACTGATCAAGAATCTGTAACTTGGCCAAAGGTAACCACAAAATTGTGCAAAACTACAGGATACATAGAGTAAATATTTTGGGGGTTTCATTACTACAGATGACGTTGAGGAGAGAAAAGTTTTACACTTTTACAATCTTAGGTTTACCAATGGGCTCTGGGAGGCCTAATAGCAGAATTCTGCCCAATAATGGAGGCAACTCACTGACCCAACCAGTGAGAGCACAGGTAGTTTCCACTGTGAGAAACTCAACTACAGAACCAGAGTAGAATTAGAAAGAAACAAAAGTGGAGGTAACAGCTGAACTAGTGAGAAGCAGAAGCACAGAGAGGTGAAGGAGAGAAGTGAAACTGTGAGTATGGCACCGTCGGGAGTCAGGGGCCAAAGGTCCCTCTTCTCAAGGGGGCATTACCATTACTGACTCAAAGCGGAGCCCTTTCTGACATCCCAGGGCTCTAGGAGGCTGGACTACAACCTGCCTAGTGTCATACCTGTGCTTCCTTATTGCCTTAAGTATCTTTCCAATCACCCACATCACCAGAGGTCACCCGAGACTACTTGATCTTTGCAACAGAAAGTGTAACTCCTGCAGCACCAAAGTGGTGCGGAGGAGAGTGAGGAAGTGTGGTTGGAAGGGTGGACGCAGCAGGGGCTTTACCAGGAGGCAATGCCAAAGCAGAGTTCTGAGCTACAATGAGGGGTTCGCAAGGAAGACAGAGGGGTTTGCAAGGAAGGAGCTGCAACGAGGAGTTTGCAAAGAAGACAGAGGAAGGTACCTCAATAATTCTGTGTTTATTCCAGTACTGGACATAACCCATGGCAAACCTTAATTTCCAGGATCTCCTTTGTGTAATGACACCAGAAATCCTTTCTTCAGGAACCCTGGCTTTGAGAGAGTGACATGAGAAAGGAGAATTTTCTCTTTTATGGAGGCTGTAAGTCCTGAAGCTTGATGTGCTGACCCTATTGTGTGGCCTTAAATATTGGCATATTCTTCTCAACTGGGATATGGGGATGCAGCACTGGGGCCAGGGGATTGTGCAAAACTAAGGATACATACAGAAAAATCTTTATGGGGTGTCATGATTACAGGTGATGTGAAGAGAGAAAAGTTTTAACTTTTTACAATCTTGAAAGGTGTTGTCCTGTATGATCAGTATAAACCTACTTTTTTGTGTTGGGTTAATTTTTTTCCCACTCATTTGCATAAAATCCAGGGTTCTCTATGATCCCAGCATAAAATCACATTTAAAGAAACACACTCTTTTGTTTATCCATTCATCTTTTAATGAGCATTTGGGTTGGTTTCAGCTCTTGGCTATTGTGAATAGTGCTGCTATGAACACCCATGTACAAATATCTCTTCAAGATACTGCTTTCAATTCTTTTTTGGATATATGCCCAGAAGTGGGATTGCTGGATGTATTAGTCCATTCTCACATTCCTATAAAGAACTACCTGAGACTGGGTAATTTATGAAGAAAGTGGTTTAATTGACTCACAGTTTCTGCAGGCTGTACAGGAAACATGACTGGGAGGCCTCAGGAAACTTACAATCACAGCAGAAGGTGAAGGGGAAGCAGGCATATCTTCACATGGTGGCAGGAGAGAGAGACAGAGTGAAGGAGGACGTGCTACACACTTTTAAAAACCAGATCTCATGAAAACTCTGTCATGAGACAATACTAGAGGGATGATGCAAAACCATTAGAAACCACCCCCGTGATCGAATCACCTCCTGCCAGGCCCCACCTTCAACACGTGGGGATTACAATTCCACATAAGATTTGGGTGGGGACACAGAGCCAAACCATATCACTAGATTATATGGTAATTCTAGCTTTAATTTTTTGAGGAACCTCCATATTGTTTTCCATAATGGCAGGATCATTTTGCATTCCACCAACAGTGCACAAGCGCTCTAATTTCTCCACATTGGTGCTAACCCTTGCTATTTTCTGTTTTCTTTTTAAATAGTGGCCACCATAATGGGTGTGAGGTGACATGTAGATTGATTTTAAAGTACAAACCCCCTTTGAAATGGTAAGGGGATCTCTGAACTTTCATGCCTTCTGGTAAACTTTGATTTTATCAACCAGCTGAAATCATTCACTGAAGTACATGTTATTTTGATCTAGGCAAGTTGTTACGATCCTGGAAAGAGATCTTAGATTTCTTTAAACTTGGTAAATGTAAAACTGGAAGCCCCAAGAGTGGGGGCTACCTGAGAAGTCCCACATCAGGTACTTCTCTCTCAGTTGTTTTGACCCTGAGGACATTTTTTATTGAATGAAAACAAACATTTTCATCAGAATTATTCCAACATTTCTGGAAATATTATCAAGAAATTATTTTCTAGAAGCAGCTGTCTTGAATTAATGTAATTCTTTGATCAAATTTCTTCCTGTGACATTAAATAATTTTCAGTATTTTTATTTTACTGAAATAATTTAGACTTTATTCAGTGATCCCATTTTATGTCCTTATTAAATCTTTCCAACTTTTCCAATCAGCAATTTTGAGGTTTCTTTTGTAGTCATTTTCTACCAAATTCTACTACTTTTCCTGGGCTAGATTTTGCAGGTATAATTTTTGACAAGAAGATTTGATTCTTTTGTCAATTTTTAAAGTCAATTACAAATTTTTCAGTGTAAAGCTTTCACCTTTGTCATTTTATTTTGTGTTATTTCTATAAAGTGCAATTTTAAAAGAGTTCACTTTTGTAGTTTTGTGACTTACCAACACAATGAGATTCTTCAGTCAGTTTTTTGTCAATATCAAAGTTAACATATATCATTTTAGTTATTATCAGCTTGATCCTGTGTAGATTCTTTTTACTACATCAATTTTTTTTTCTAGTGACCAGTTGAAAATATACTTGATATAAAAATATCAAGGTCATAACATCATGTTTTCATCCAAAGCTACTCTGTTTAAATATATTTAAAAAGTAGAATCGACCTGTCTTTTTAGAGGCATGGGTTTCACAGGTAAATCCTAAATCTGGAAGTGAGAAATTTTGGGTGTTTGTCTTTGTTCTGCACTCATCACCCCTGTGTCTACAGTCTGATGGTCCTCATCTAAAAGTGAAGTGATTGAAGTGTGTGATTTCTAAATCCCTTGCAACTCTGACTTAAATTCCTATCTGTGGGAATCTATTCCTATCTGCAGATTGAGCTAATTGATCATTGCTTTGCTTCATATTTGATTCACTCCTCTCCCCTGTCAATCAGTGCCTCCTGACAACCAGCCTGTCTGTCTGCACTTGCTCAGGCCTGGGTAGGAGCCTCTGATGTTCCCTACACAGATTTGCATGTTGTTCTTAGAGTCTTGGCTTCTGATCTGCTCCAGAGTGCCACTACTCTCAGGCTTTCTGAGCTCAACCCATATCCTTTCTGATTGAGCACCGACCAGCTGGGCTGAGAGCAGCCTGCCTCCACCCTGCCTTCATCTGCCTGGAAGCTACGAGGTTATCAGGGACCATGCTGAGACTTGTCTTTCCCTATCCCCACTCCTCAGCCTAACTCCTATCACCTCTCTTTGTGGGTTAGGCATGAAGGGACAATCTTGGGGTTATGTGGATATAGTTTAGGGTAGACCAATCTTAAAGGCAGCAGAATTAGGACAGAGCCCAAGGCCATTGTAGGCAGGAAGGGGAGATAGGATAGACCACATCATTTAAGGAATCATTTCAGGATCCCAGGAGGAATGTGTTGGGCCATTTTCATTAGAACAATTGGAGGGAGGTTTAGTGAAGGGACTGTTTACAAAGGATGAGCAGTGTTTATGGAGTCCATAAAGGACAGTGTAGCACCACTAAGTTCAGTTACAACTCCTCACCAGAAATGATATGAGGAGGGATCAGTTACTGGAACCTGGGTGGAGAGAATCACATAGAGATGACTGCAAGACAATACTTCAGGGATCAAGCCAGAGGCATAAATATCCCAGCCTCCACTCCTTCTCCCTCCCTCTTATCTCCTATTAACGACCTCTAATTGGCAGAACCCAACTCGAGGTCAAAGGGCAAGGGAGTCCATTGATGAAACTCATACAGTTCAGTGTCCCCAGCAAGAGAGTAGGATGAGAAGTGTGGAGAGTGACCTCAGCAGTGAGGAGGAGAAGATAACAGGCACAGGCTGCTCCTCTAGCTTGTTCATGTACATCCCAGTAAAATCAAGTGGAGAAGATCATCCAGAGAAGACTGGGAGGAAAAGGGTTAGCATGCTTGCATCACCTTGGGTGAGGAATGAGTTAAATGCAATGACCTTTGTGAATTTCAGCTGATGTCATTGTATAAGTCATGTATTTCCCTGGCAGCTGCTGTCTAAGGCATGGTCTTCATCTTGAATTGGTTCTGGGTCAACAGAAGCCTAGGCTGGGTTGATTAGCTCATTTCACTCTTCCCTGAGAGGCCTCAGTGGAGCTGGCCACACTGGGAGCTTTAGGAGGGTAGGATCAATGCCTTTGGGTATCTGGGTGGGGTAGAGGGAGTTTTAAGTATAGAGAAAGGGGGAGGGGAGAGAGTGTTGAAAGGGTGCCTGAAAGGATCTTATCTCTCCTTCACTTATGAAGCTTAATTTGGCTGGATATAAAATTATTAGTCAGAAATTATTTTCTTTAAGAATGCTGAATATAGGTTCCCGTTCTCTTCTGTCGTCATTTTGATATTTGACATGACACTAGTCTGGTAATTTAATTTGTGTTGTAATTCAGGTACTCACAGGATGAGATTCTGCATTTGGTTTTCAACAATCTTGGCCTGGTTACTGGAGATAAGCATCTTCATGGCAGACATAGAAGCTTTAAGGTCATGAACATGGAATTTGGCATACACATTTTTTTTTCTGAGCTCATTCTTTTCTTTCCCCACTTTGTCCACGGACATTACAAACAACCAGTCAATATTCATATATTTTTATTTTGACAAAAATGTTTCAAAGTATTATATGCATGGTTGTCCAGGTTCTTGATTCTAAAAATGCTTCATTAGGGGTATTCAATGGCAATATTCTGCACCTTTTTTGCCATGTCATGACATGCACTATCAATGCTCTTATTACTACTGGAAATAATTAATAGTGTCTGAATTTAATCAAATTATTGAGCCCAATACAGAAACTTCAGAATCAAAAAATAAGATTTCTCCAGGTCATTCCTATAAAACCACTCTTAGTACCAAAATCTGTATTAGCCAAGATTCTTTAGAGAAATAGAGCCAATGGTATATTGTATAAATTATCTCAAGTTTTCATAACAAGTACCACAAACTGGGTGGACTAAACAGCATACAATTATTTTTCTACAATTCTGGATGCTTTAAGTCCAAGATCAAGGTCCTATTATGCAGGGTTGGTTTCCAGTAACTCCTCTCTTCCTGGCTTATTGGAGGCTCCCTTCTATGTTCTCATATAGCTTTCCTCTCTGTGTGTGGAGAAACAGCTTTCTGGTGTCTCTTCCTCTTCTTATAAAGATACCATTCCTACCAGAATAAGGGCTCTCCCTTATGAATTCATTTAACCTTAATATATGTAGTGTATAATTCAATACTTATAATACATATTATATACTATATGATCACATGCACACACACGTGTGTATATGTTTGTGTATGATTATTATAGTATATAATATACATATACATGTATGTGTGTGTATATATATATGTACACACACAGGCTCATTTGATTATGGAGACTGGCAAGTCCAAATCTGCAATGTGGGCTGAGAAGATTAAGACTGAGATCTGAGAGGGCAATTCCAGTTTTAATTTTGAGGAAAATTTGACATAGTTAATGGTGCAGATAAAGTACAAAAGCAATCTAATGGAGATATTTCTCTTGCTCAGGAAGGCTGGCTTTTTTGTTTTATTTAAACCTTCAAATGATTGGATGAGGCCTAACCCGCAGTATGTAGGACAATCTGCTTACTCAAAGATTACAAATTTAAATGGTAATGTCATCAAAAAGAAACAGCCCTCCATATTGATATAAGATTAACCCACAGAACCCTAATTTTAATGCCTGAAAATCAGGGGAGGGGGTGTCAGTTATTTGCTGATGTTGTTATAATGCAATAGAAGGCAGCACACTCAGTTTCTTTATTTATATTATCATGTTTCTCTTGTTTTGTGGTATTGCAACACTGGTGGGCTAACACTGGTGAGTTTTTTTGGGCCATGTATTCCATTATGTTCAAGATGACATAGGATATAAGGAATACATTTTATTACTGATTTGTTGGAAGACTTTCCAGGCAATCTTAAATTAGTTCAGGATGTCAGAAGAATCCTTAGTCAACAAAAAAGTCTGTGAGTAGAAACTTTGAGTCTGGAAAGGATGATGTAGACCCTGTAGTGTGACAAGTCCTCCACTAGATAACTTAAAGGTGTGTATCTACTGCTTGAGCACTGAAGGCCAGGTAGTGAGCCAAGGCCATAGGGACCAGCTGAGGAGCAGGTGTTTCTGAGAATGCAAACATCCTAGAGAGTATGTGAGAA
Organism: Pan paniscus; assembly: GCF_029289425.2. Lineage (NCBI taxonomy): Eukaryota > Metazoa > Chordata > Mammalia > Primates > Hominidae > Pan > Pan paniscus. Next base: position 35,257,292 of record NC_073267.2, on the reverse strand, counting down.
CATACCAAGGGAGAGTCCCATGATACACACATGGTAGGCAAAAAGCTGTTAAAGTGCTTAAAAGCAGCTTAGAGATGGGAGGTGATGTGGACTCTAACGCTGTCCTGCTGCCTCCTAGGAGGGTCCCACATGTAAGTCTTAACACACTTATCTACTTGCCAAGCTGGACTGGTCTGGATCATTATTTAGTCTTGGCTCCCTTCCAGATTGTGGGACAGGGAAATATTACAGTCTAAAATTTTTCTTATAACAGACCCATTTCCCCCTGCATTTCTCCACTAACTACAGCTATAAACCTTGAAAATCACACAGGAAGCCTTGAAAGCAGAGCTCTGAAAGGTGGTATGAAGAAGACAGTCTGTTTAAGGACTCCAGAACTGAAAGAATTGTTTTGTGGCAATGCATGTTATTCCCCTAACTCAACTGAGAAAAAAAGAGACCAACACTTAGTGTTTTTCAATCCCCCAGATAGCAAAAAAACACAGCCCAATAAACTTATTTCTTCCCTGATAGAGGACTTTATCCAACAACAGAAGACCATCTTGGCATGACCTCGGAGTAGAATCATTCAGAAGTCTGCTAACAATAAGAAGCCAGAGAATTGCCAGAAGAATATTGCCTTAAAGGCTCAATGGTCTCCACATCTTAAGGTTCACAAACCCATACAAGTAAAACAATATTTGGACATAAAATGCTAATATTCATGAAATTATTTAATAACTGTATATCTGAATTATTTTATTTTTATCCTCTTATATGATAGTTCATATACCCAAAAGAGATAAAAATAATAGAAAAGATTAAAATTTTAATATTTTCTTCTCTTACCACATGGGATATCCAGTTCATCACCTCTAATGTATGCTCTTCACTCTAAATAACTCTGATGTACTAATAAAAAAGTGTTTCTCCTACATCAGCATGAGCCCTCCCTCTCCAAGGAGACTCTGGAGGGCATTGGTGTTGAGCCTGGACTAGAGAGGACTATGTTTCTCACAGATTGGAGTTAACAAATAAAGTAAAAGATAGTCAGTTAAATAAATTTCAGATAATGACTTACATATAGAGTATCCAAATACTTATACTACAGAGTTAGTAGTTGTCTTTCTGCTTTTTAGATGTAACTGTGTGTCTGGTAGTTTTACTTGCTGAATCCATCAACGCCAACATGAAATAATCATAGGATCTGAAAACATGATGCAGACCTGGGAGAAAAGCAAAAGAAGAAAAATCCATAGAGGTCATATAGATTGGAAGGAGCATGGAGGAGAATTGGGTGCCATCTGATACCATACAAATATATGTATTTGAATGCACATCTCAGATTGCTCTGAACGGTGACACTTTGTCCTCAGGCTGAGGGTGAAGCCCCTGAGTACTCTCAGAGATGGATAATGCAGAGCAAGTTCATCTTCCTTATTCTCACTTTCATCTTAGCTTGTTTATGACATTGCAAGCCCAAAAGCTTCCATGCAATCATGGAAATGTCAGGAAAAACATCATCAAGTGAACCAGGAACTAAAAACTAATCATAAAGTCTATGTGCTTAGATCAAATGTCTGAAAACAAAAATGACTTCAAAGAAAGAAGCCATTTCCAAAACCAATGTTATTTTGTATGACAGAATGTTACCTTAGACAAAAATAAAGTTTTATAAGACTTATTTCCTCAGTTTTATAATAATAGCTATTGTTTAGTGTTGTATTATTATAACCAAGCCCCTTGAGATTTCAGCACCCCAGCATTTTTAGCGACTGAAATAATGAAATTTCTAATTAAACCCTTGCTTGCTTGCACAAAAGCCAGCATCCCTTGTTTCTACAATAAAATTATAAATTGTTGATATACTGTTGTCAAGCAGGAAGAGATAATTTTCTTTTTCAAGCAGGAGGGTCACAGAAACATTTTGCAGAAGAAATACATGCCTTGAAGGACATTGTTACCAGCTGTTGACACCGAGAAGTCTTGTTGGCCAAGATGTTATCTGAGACTGAAGAAATACACACTTTTCCCCTCAATTCCCTTAATCTCCCCCTTCCTTATCTTCTGGCTGAATAAACATCCCCTGATGCTGCTTTGTTTTTTCAGATGGATTTGAGAAATTTTCTCTCCTACATTCTTACTTTGGCCCCATTGAATAAACCTTCCTCTATCTCCAGGCACCGGTGACACTGTTTGGCCTCAGCTGTACATCACATTCATGAGCCAGGATTTGGAATTCTACAACATCATTTTATTAACAATATTATTTTAATAGTTACTTGCATTCTTCCTGACATATTTAAGTGTAGCTATATATCACAAAATATCCTATGTTTTATTAGTATAACAATCGAAAGCATCATATTCCTCATCGATTTTACCGTACTTTATAAATAGCATTGAAAAACATATGACTGCTCATCAACAGCACAAAGCGATTATGAGAACTGCAGATTACCTGGTTAGGTGAAGAAAAGGTTTTTTTCATTCAGTGGCAATAGTGGCAACCCAAGAAACACAGCTAGCAATATCAGAAAAGGGAATTGCCCTTCCTGGCTAATAACAGTTTTATTAAATATTTGTGTAAAATGCACAAATGGCAAGATAATAATTATGATATTTTAGATGCCGTCAAAAAACAGACATGCATCTACTATTCATTAAACAGAGTAAGATGCATCGCAAGTCATGGACACTCCCAATCTCAAGACATTTTATTCTCAGCTCATGTGAGAAAAACATGAGTCAGAGAAGGCAGCTGCAGAGGTAGGAGACAGAAAAACACTGGACACAAATCCTGAGCTACAAATTATTGGAAACTTTAAAAATCCTGTCTGCCAGTGCATGTTTCTGACCACGAAACCCAAAAAGATGAGGAAAATATAACACTTTTTCTTCCTAAAAGATTGAAAGGTCTTTTAACCTCATATTTTGGTGGATCACAGTAACAAGATTATAGTAACATGAACTACATCAAATATTACATCAGGAATGAAATGGAGGGTATGTCCTCTGTGCCCAGGAACGCTGATTAAAATTAGTCAAGACCCACGCTCTCAGACACTCCAATGTTCTCTCCTTGACTCTGTGGCCAAACTGTTTATGAGAAAGCCAAAAGAGGAATGTTTTTGAGATTTCTTTCACAAGATTGTGACAATAGCTATGTCAACCTAAAGTCATCAAAAAGATTAGAATCTAAAAGACTTTATTTAAATACAAACATTTAGGATAGACTGCCTAGAAAAGCACAGATATTAAAGAATGGAAGTCAGTATTCCAAAGTGTAGAATTTTAAGATCATTTAAACAAAATTCAAGAAAGTTTAACAATTTTAACATCTTTCTATGTAAGGTTTAATGTATAGTTATAATATTTTGATTAGATAATCAAATATCATCAATTTTTTGGAAAAGATATATTTAACATTCTAAACAAGGCAGGTTCTGGTGTCCCTGGAAGTTGTAGTTTTGATATTAATGCTTGTTTACACTTACAGATTCTGCATTGACCACCAGAAGCTCCTCACACAATGGCAGCAGGCTGGTGAACAAGATCTAAAAGATTCTACAGGCCCCAACCTGAGTGATCCTCCTGCTTTATAGGGTCTGTATTGATCTCTCATGATACAAGAAAGGTCTGCCCTGGATTTTCTGTAATCCTCAGACTGAAGGCTGCCCCTGTTTTATGAATCTCACGGGGAGGCAAATTCCCCTTGTGTGCAAATTCTATGAGGGATCGCATCTGTTCTGTATTCTTGGGTTTTACAGCAAGAAGAGACAAGAGGAAAAGAGATTCCTTCCAGGAAGGCTGCTATAGAACATTCTGAAGAGCCCCAGATACTGCATTCAAAATTTACTGGTGCAGATTTAGGTCCCCAGAGAGACAGGGAAGTGGAAGAGGCCAACTCAATGCGCATGTACGTGTCTGTGCTACCAGGCCCCATGTTCTCTGAATCAATTTCTGTTATAAAGTCCCCAGGTACATTGAAAGACAGGGCTGGAACTGATGATTGCCACTTTATGAGGTTATTTTATTACAAATCTTTTCTAACTATGCCCCAGATGAAACTGCAGAGCCCAAAATAGGCAGCGAGATCATACTGCATTCACATTTTGAGGGCAGGCAAGATCTTCACTGAACAATTGTGGCTTGAGGGAAGAAGGCCTGAAAGAAAATTTGATGGGTATCTGCCAAAGTCCCTTCTAGTATGAAACCTGATCGGTACCTTTTATGTTTATATTTGATCTTGTAATTCTGAACAGTGCTTGGGAAATATAATTAAAACAACATTGCCTCCCAACCTAGAATGCCTCCCCACAAAGGTAGAAGAGAGATAAAATTGTTTTATAACTCAAACCAGAATGTGATGCGCATCAGAAGCAACACATGTAGTGTTTAAACATCACAGTCTGGTTTAATTGAGTTATAAAACATATGTGTTGTCAAGATTAATATTAATAGCCCTCAAGTAGGAAAACTTGACAGCACCATTTGGCACAGTTTATCCTAAATTCACCTGGTAACTAGAAAGATGATCTAGGTTTGATAATTGGCTTTATTAAAAGGAAAAATAGGCCGGGCGCGGTGGCTGACGCCTGTAATCCCAGCACTTTGGGAGGCTGAGGCGGGTGGACCACGAGGTCAGGAGATCGAGACCATCCTGGCTAACACGGTGAAACCCCGTCTCTACTAAAAATACAAACAATTAGCTGGGCGTGGTGGCAGGTGCCTGTAGTCCCAGCCACTCGGGAGGCTGAGGCAGGAGAATGGCGTGAACCCCGGAGGCGGTGCTTGCAGTGAGCCGTGACTGTGCCACTGCACTGCAGTCTGGGCGACAGGGCGAGACTCCGTCTCAAAAAAAAAAAGGGGGGGGGAAATAAACTTCCAACTTTTGTGACAGAAAATTGTTTTGCAACTTGGAATTAAGTGCCTGATAAAATTAGGCTTCTATCTTACTGCAAAATTGTGAGATCGGGTACTATCTTTTTTCATATTTATATTTCAAATACATTGTTCCCAGGTCCTGGAGAAAAGTATTCCTGTTTGTGTGTGTGTGTGTGTGTGTGTGTGTTTTAACAAAGAGCAGCAAAACAGCCAGCTAAATGTCGGAAAGTTGCACATTTTGGAGACTGATTTAGTTGGCTAGATGGGCTTTTTAACTTAGTGTGTTTCTTAGATTACTGGCTTCAGGGTGGAGCCACTTAATAAATAAAGCAAAGGAAGCATGCAGTTTTTAGGGCTTAATATTTAAATATGTGCAAAGCAGGAGCAGCTGGAAGGCATAACACTTAGATCCTCCCAAATCAAGAATCCCGTTTTTACATTGAATTCTGAGCCCCCAAAAGAAATGCCATGCCAGAGAACTGGGCAGTTCAATGATTCCATAGTGCACCTCAGTAGAGGGACATTCCTTTGAGGTTGGTAGGCAATCCTATGCCAGCACACACTATGATTACTGCATCCCACATGGGTGTCTTACCCCTCGGTGGGGTGGCTTGGGGGCTGTTTCTGTAGCCTCTACATTCTAAATCATTCTTTTTCTATCCAAACACCCAAAGAAATAAGCAACTCTCTAGAGTAATAAACATTTACTGTAAGCGACTGCTGTCAGCCCTCTAACACCATAGCTCTTGCCAGTGACTCACCAGCAATTACATCCACCTAGTCAAGTTCTCTCATAGTACAATGTAATCTCTGGTATCCCCCAAAGCCAAGGAGATCAAGTAATGCAATACAAAAAAGAGCAGAGTGTTAGACCTGAGAGGGATCTCTCTGCTTACAACTCTGAGGGCCTCATGAGAAAAAGCAGTTTCCTCCCAAGAGGAGGAGACTGTGCCAACTTTTCTGTTTTCTGTGATTCTAGGCTAGAATTCTGTTAGAATTCTTTTTTTGGGGGGGGTTCCCCTCATGTGGCATTTGGAGTGGCAAGAGGAAGGACAGACAGAAGTAAATGGAGAAACAGAATTCATTTGACTTTTACAGAGAGAGGAGATCTTAAAACCATGCATATGTGTATGTACATAGAGTAAATATCAGTTTTTATTAAGTCAACTTTGGACTATAGAGCTCTTTAAAAATCCTTTTCCTAACTGTAATTCCTACTCAAGTCATTATACTTTTGCTGCTAGCTGGACCTCTGTAGCCAAATGCGCAGCCATTACACCTTAGTCGCTGTTCAACACCCTTCCTCACTGCAGTGTGATAGACCACTCTCAGATAACAATCATGCTAATTCTGCCAGAAGTATCCTAACTAGTGGCCCTATCTTGAATAAAGGCCAGGTAAAGCCAAACCTATGGCCGGGCACAGTGGCTTGCACCTGTAATCCCAACACTTTGGGAGGCTGAAGTGGGTAGATCACCTGAGGTCAGAGGTTCAAAAACAGCCTGGCCAACGTGGTGAAACCCTGTCTCTACTAAAAATATATAAATTAGCCGGGTGTGGTGGTGGGCACCTGTAATCCCGGCTACTCGGGAGGCTGAGGCAGGAGAATGGCTTACGCCCAAGAGGCGGAGATTGCAGTGAGCCGAGATTGCACCACTGCACTCCAGCCTGGGCAACTCAGCAAGACTCTGTCTCAAGAAAAAAAAAAAAAAAAAAAGCCAAACCTGCTGGATTACTTTCCGAGGGGGCCGGGCACTCTTGGTCACAAGATGTTTATGGTTGAGACACTGAGTTAATGATGTTAATCAACTAAATAAGAACTCAAAACTTAAGAAAATGTCCCAGTACTTTAAGAAAAAGCATTATTAGTTTAAGTATGTTTTGCTTTAAAAATAGTACTCATAAATTCTTGCTGAAATCAATAGTAACATAGAAAAGTAACAATACTAATAGCCTGTCATAAGCTGATTAGAATCCTCTGTAATAAAGTATACCATTCTTAATAACCTATATAACCATTTGAAATGGGTGCATTTCTCCTCTTGCTTTCTGAGGAAGGCCTACTCTAACAGAGGAGCTTTCAATAAACTATCTCTTCTCATTGCAAGGCATTCCTCTTCCTGCTTTCTGAGGATGCCCTACTCTGTAACTGAGTAGTCTCTAATAAACTTTACTACTCTGCAACTCACCAAGAATTCTTTCCTGTGTGAGATTCAAGAATCCACTCTTGGGGTCTGGGACAAGATCATCACATCTCTTCTAGTGACTCTGCCAGGACTTCAATGAGGTGAAGTCCCAACTCAAAGGAATGAGGTCCCAACCCAAAGGAAACAGACTCTGCAGCACCAATGGGCTGACACAAACTCTAGTTGTAAATTTTTGACAAATAAACCCTTACGACCTTCACCTAGTTTAGAAACAGAACATTTTCATCATCTTCAGAAAATTCACTCTTGTTTTGTCCCAGGCACCTATCTTTTCTTCCTCAGCCAGAGGCTATCAATGTGTTTATTTCACCATAGGTTTATTTTGCCTGAAATAATACAATACATAAATATACAAAACACAATTTTATGTCTACCTTTTTTCACTTACGAGGTCTATGAGATTCATATAGGGTGTGAGCTTTAGGCTGAGTTGTATTCTGTTATATGAATGCTATGCAATTAATTCAAACCACTGCTTTAACCCAACATCTTTTGGTGAACTACTTACAAACTGGCTCTCAAATGAATGTAAAACATTTGCTGCTAAGTTGTGGCCTTTCAATCTTACCTGCCTTATCTAATCATTATCAAGATAGTCACTATGAGAAAACTATTCTCCAAATTATTGAAAGTTTAAGTCCTCCAGCAAAAGGAATATTAGGGAAGACATTTCACTGTTAACCCATAGTATATTATTTCCATCTGTTAACCACAATCTTAGATAAGATGGAATAGTTTAACACTGGTGTCAGTACAACATTTCATTCATTGTACATCAGTGTTAAAACATGAAAAACCAACTCATTTTATTAAAAGAAATTAAGTTCACCCATAGTCTACAGCATTTTAAAATCCACTATATTCTTCCTGGTCAAAATACAGTTACAAGTACTCAAGAAGCATTCCTTTTTTCCAATATACTAATCTTGCAGTTCTGTTTTCTACGTTTTTTTAAAGTGAGGCTAATTATTTAGTGAATGTTGATAGGAATTATCTTCACATTTCCCCGATACAGGTGAAGATGTTCTTCTCATCACATCAAATACTCAACTTTTTCACTATGTATTCTATCACATCAAATAATACTAAAGACTCCTACTTTATTCTGTTTTAAAGATATGTTAGTACTTCAACTCAGTGGTCCTAACCTTTTTGGCACCAGGGATTGGTTTCATGGAAGACAATTTTTCTACAAACTGGCAAGGAGAGAGATGGTTTTGGGATGAAAATGTTCTGCCTCAGGTCATCAGGCATTAGTTGGAGTCTCCTAAGGAGCACACAACCTAGATCCCTCACATGCATAGTTCACAATAGGGTTTATGAAAATCTAATGCCACCACTCATCTGAGAGGAGGCAGAGCTCAGGTGGTAATGCTTGCTCACCCACCACTCACGTCCTACTGGTGCAGCTCAGTTTCTAACAGGCCACAGACCAGTAACCGGTCTACAGCCTGGGAATGGGGACCTCTGCTTTAAATGAAGTCTTTTTTATTTTTTTTAAACTTATGGAGGAATTGAAGTAATTTCAAAAATTCAGAATATCCCTCTTACTTTAATATAGAAAAGTGCTCTAAACACGTATATGTTTACATGCATTACTACTTTATTCAAACACAAAGAGCATATTTTAAAAATTTTTCATGTGTTTTACATTTGGCATTAAACTTCCATGAAAAATGCTGATATTAATGATATTAACGTAGAATGACCTCACATTGTTCTGATGCAGAAAAAAAACAGAACACATATTTTCACATGAACGCCACGGATTAAGGAAAAGCAGCAACAGATTTGAAAGCTGAATTATATAATAATATTTGCTTTCCAAAAACCTCAAATACTGTAAATACAAATGAAGTATCTATGAAATATACCTGTCAAAACATCAATGTTCTTGCTACTTTAAAACATATAAGCAAATAAATTATCTAATTATTTTGCCTTTAGATTATTCTGTATAAAAAATACTCTTATTTAGTATAAAGGCTGAAAGTGTCTGTGCTTTAGTCCTTTCTCACATAAATTCTCTGACACATTTAGACTTCATTTTTTATTAAATACCTCCTCACATTTATTGCATCTGCAAACTTCCTTTTTCTATGAACCCCTAGGTGACTCATAAGTTTGATATTTTGAATAAAACTTTTCACATTTTTACATCTATAGTGTTTCTCTAGTATGGATTATCTTGAGTAAGGGTTGAGCACAGTTTAAAATAATTTGCCACATTTTTAATATTTGTATGGATTTTTTCAGTTTATATTCTCTGCTATTGTGTAAGGCTTGAAAATAGTTAAAGGTTATGCCACATTCTTAACATTTGTAGGGTTTCACTCCCATATAAATTATCTGATGCACAATAAGACATGGGTAACAAGTAAAAAATCTGCTCCATGTTTTACATTTTTAAAGTTTTTCTCTAGTATGACTTCTCTGATGTGTAATGAGGTATGACCTAGAGTTAAAGGCTTTGCCACATTCTTCACATTTGTAGGGTCTCTCTCCACTATGACTTCTCCGATGTGTAGTGAGGTATGACCTATAGCTGAAGGCTTTACCACATTCATCACATTTGTAGGGTCTCTCTCCAGTATGACTTCTCCGATGTGTAGTGAGGTATGACCTAGAGTTGAAGGCTTTGCCACATTCTTCACATTTGTAGGGTCTCTCTCCAGTATGACTTCTCTGATGTGTAGTGAGGTATGACCTATAGTTGAAGGCTTTGCCACATTCTTCACATTTGTAGGGTCTCTGGCCAGTATGAATTCTCCGATGCTGAATAACATCTGAACTATAACTAAAGGCTTTGCCACATTCTTTACATGTATAGGGTTTCTCTCCAGTATGAGTTCGCCGATGCACAGTAAGACCTGAGGAGTCACTAAAAGATTTGCTACATGCTTTACATTTGTATGGTTTTTCTCCAGTATGAATTCGATGATGTCGAATAAGGTGTGAACTATAAGGAAAGGCTTTGCCACATTCTTTACATTTATAGGGTTTCTCTCCAGTATGAATTCTCTCATGCACAATAAGATTTGAGAAACAAGTAAAAGGTTTAGCACATACTTTGCATTTGTAAAGATTTTCTCCAGTATGAATTTTCCGATGTTGAGTAAGGCAAGAACTACGGCTAAAGACTTTGCCACATTCTTTACATTTATAAGGCTTCTCTCCAGTATGAACTCTCTGATGCATAATAAGATTTGAAGAACGAGCATAAGATTTGCTACATACTTTACATTTGTAAAGTTTTTCTCCTGTATGAGTTGTCTGATGTTGAGTAAGGCATGAACTACGGTTAAAAGCTTTTCCACATTCTTTACATTTATAAGGTTTCTCTCCAGTATGAATTCGCTTATGTTTAGTAAGGTATGAACTACAGCGAAAGGCTTTGCCACATTCTTTACATTTGTATGGTTTCTCTCCAGTGTGAATTCTCTGATGCACAATAAGATTGGAGGAACGAGTAAAAGATTTGCTACATGCTTTACATTTGTAAAGGTTTTCTCCAGTATCAATTTGCTGCTGTTTAGTCAGGTATAAACTACAGTTAAGGTTAAAGACCTTGCCATATTCGTTCCATTTATAAGGTTTCTCTTCGGTAGGAATGATCTGATGTTGAGTAAGGTGCAAACTATGGTTAAAGCTATCCCCACATTTTTCACATTTGTATGGTTTCTCTTCATTATGGATTATCTGCTTTCTAAGATTTGATGACTGACTAAGGTCTTTATCATATTTGTTATATCTATATGAGTTTTCTCTGATATGGATGGTCTGATGTTGAATATGTTTTAATGACTGGGTACAAACTTCTACACATTTATTACATTTGTAAGACTGTTCTTGTTTCTCTTGCCCATGCATACTCTGAAGAAAGACTTTCTCAAATTCTTTACATTTGTATTGTTTTTCTAGAAAATAATTTTCCTGATGATTTTTAGGGCTTGAGCTTTGGTTCAAGGTTTTTTCAGAATTATTGCAATGATAATTTTTCTCTCCAATAAAAACATTTCGGTAACTATTTAGAGTAGAGACCTGCCTAAATAACACTGAAGTTTTATCATATATGTGATGTTTTCCCCAAATATCTATTTCCTCTTGTTGATTAAGCAATGGTGAATGAGTAAAGACCTTCCTATATTGATCAAAGTTATAGCTTTTGGCACAAGAAGAAAGTATTTGCTGGTGAAACAAACTTTCAACAGAGGACTCATCAAATTGATCATATTTAAAAGTCTTTTCATCATAACATCCATTGTGCCCTTCACACTCCTCCCTTTTCCACCTTTTTCTTAAATGTAAATTCTCAAGATCACAGCTCCCATGTCTCCTCGATATCACTTTTTGGAATGAAGCTTCTGTGCAGTGCTCTGTCAACAGGTCCTTGTTATAATGCGAAAACACATCTGAAAGATATAAAAATTTTAAGAATTCCAATTACTAGATTCAGGTACATATATTTTACAAATCTAATATACAAAATTATGCTAAGTTGAGAATACAACAACAGTTGAGTGAAAAACCTGAGGCCGTGTTTTCTCAATTGATATACAAACTTTACTACAATAAAGTGGCACGTGAACTACTACTAAGACACCAACAGTGAAGGAAAGGGAGTGCTTGTGCCACCTTGCCCTTGCCCCTCAGCAGCATCTGCATGGCGGGGAGAAATCTGTTCATTTGGGAGACGGAGAGCACAGTGACTAGGGGACTACAATGAACCCAGTGCTGCCCTATCACAGCAGAGACCTGGCAGGATTCATCACCTTCTGACTTAGGAGCTGCTGGTCTCTGAATAACCAACAGTGGTACCCCAATAACACATCATGAACATTGGACTCCGAGATGTGCTGGCTTCAGGTGTGACCCAGAACATTTCCCACTGTGGTGGGTATAGTGAAAGACACCTTCTGTTTGAGCAAAGCAGAGGAAAAAGTAAATGGCATTCTGTCTTGCACCTGAGGTACCACCTTGGCCACAGTGGGGTAGAGCACCAAGCAGACTCTTAGGGTCCCTGAGTCAGCATTTCTGGACCTGCCCTGCACCAAAGAGTAAGTCCCAGTTGTGGAAGCAGTCATCATAAGCTGACTGAAGAGTGCTTGGGTGTTGAGTGAACATCAGTGATAGCCCAGTGGAAACCCCTGTGGGCTGGTGGTGGTGGCAGACACATTGTGAGGGTCCTCTGCCTACAGAAAGGGGAGGGAGGAGTGGTAAGGATGTTGTCTTGTAATTTGAATGCCAGCTTAGCTGCAGTAGAATAGAACACGAGATAAATAAGGCTTCTGACTTCAATACCTGGCTCCCACACAATATCTCTGAACCTACCTGGGGCCAAAGGGAACTCACTGCCCTGAGGAGACACAAACCTGGCTGGTTACCACCTGCTGATTGTAGAGGCCTAAGGTCTTGAGTAAACTTAGGTGGTAGCCAGGCAGTAATTACACTGGGCCTTGGGTGACACCCAGTGCTGTGCTCACTTCAGGTCTAAATTAGCACAGTCCCAGTGGTGGGGGCAACAGGGAAGCTTGTGTCATCCCACCCCAGCTCCAGGTAGCTCAGCATAGAGAAAGAAATTCCATTCATCTGAAAGAAACTAAGGGAAGAGAACAAGAGTCTCTGCTTGGTAATCCAGATAATTCATCGATTTTAACCAAGACCAACCACATGGTACCTCTATGAGTCTGCAAGAACAACGTTATTGAGTTTGAGATCCAAGTACCTTCAAATTCTGGAAAGCTTTCCCAACAAGGGTGGACACAAAGCCCAGACTGCGAAGGCTACAATAAATGCCTAACTCTTCAATGCCAAGACACAGATGAACATCTACACATTAAGACCATCCAGTAAATTATGGCCTCACCTAACAAACTGAATAAGGCACAAGAGGCCAATCCTGGAGAAACAAAATAAGTAACTTTTCAGACAGATGATTCAACATAGTTGTGTTGAGGAAACAAATTCAAGATAAAATAGAGAAGGAATTCAGATTCTATCAGATAAATCAAACAAAGAGGTTGAAATAATTAAAAGGAATCAAGCAGAAATTGAAGTTAAAAAAGCAATTGGCATACTGAAGAATGCATCAGTCTTTTAATAGCAAAACTGATCAGGCAAAAGAAAAAATTATTGAGCTTGAACATAGGCAATTTGAAAATATGTAGAGAAGACAAAAAAGAATGAAGTATGCCTACAAGATTTAGAAAACACCCTGAAAAGGGCAAATCTAAGAGTTGTTAGCCTTAAAGAGAGAAAGAGAAAGGGGTAGAAAGTTTCAAGAATACAATCAGAGAACTTCCCAAATCTATAAAGATATCAATATCCAAGTACAACCAGGTTACAGAACACAAAGCAGATTGAACCCAAAGATGACTACCTCAAGACATTTAATAATCAAACTCCCAAAAATTAAGAATAAAGGATCCTAAAAGCAGCAAGAAAAACAGCATACAATGAAACTCCAGTATGTCTGGCAGCAGATTTTCAGTGGAAATCTTACAGGCCAGGAGAGAATAGCATGACATATTTAAAGTGCTGAAGTAGCAAAGCTTTTACACTAGAATAGTCTATCCCGTGAAAATATTCCATAGCCATGAAGGAGAAAAAAATGACCTTCCCAGACAAACACTGAGAGATTTCATTAAAACCAGACCTGTCCTACAAGTAATACTAAGGGGCATTCTCTTCCATCTGTAAGAAAAGAATGTTAATGAACAATAAGAAGTCATCTGAAGGTACAGAACTCATTGGTAATAGCACAGAGAAAAACTGAGTATTATAATATGGTAATTGTGGTGTGTAAAATACTCAAGTAGAAATACTCAATGATGACTCAATACAACTACAACAATGTTTCAAGACAAAGGCAGTACAATAAGACATAAAGAGAACCAACAAAAAGTTGAAAAATGGGGAAGCAAAGTTAAGGTAGAGTTTTTACTAGTTTTCTTATTGCTTATTTGTTCACTTAGGCAATCAGTGTGAAGTTGTCAGCAGTTAAAACAATAGGTTATAAGATAGTATTTGTAAGTTTCATGGTAACCTCAAATAAAAAAACATACAACAGACACAGAAACCAAAAAGCAAGAAATTAAATCATACCACCAAGAAAAATCATGTTCACTAAAATGAAGACAGGAAGGAAGGACAAAAGAAAGAGAAGATGCAAAAACAAATAACAAAATGGCAGGAGTGAACACATACTTATCAATAATAACGCTGAATGGAAATGCACTAAACATTCCAATTAGATGACACAGAATGGGTGAAAAAAAGAAAAAGGAAGACCCAATTATCTGCTGCCCACAAGAAATACACTTCACCTATAAAGATACACATAGACTGAAAAATAAAAGAATGGAAAAATGTTCCATGCCAATGAAAACAAAAAAAAAGAACCAAAGTAGCTATACTTACATCAGATAAAATATATTTCAAGATAAAAACTGTGAAGACAGAACAAATGTCATTTTATGATAAAGGGATCAATTCAGTCAGAGAATATAACAATTTTAAATATCCATGCACCCTACACTAAAGCACTGAGACATAGAGTATTAGAGCTAAAGAGAGAGGCCCCAATACAATAATAATTGAGACTTCAACACACCACTTTCAGCATTGTACAGATCTTACAGATAGAAAATCATGAAAGAAACATCAGACTTAATCTGTGCTATAAACCAAATATACCTAATAAATATTTGCAGAACATTTTATCTAATGGCTACAGAACACACATTCTTCTCAGCACATAGATAATTTTCAGATACACAACATTTTAGGTTACAAAACAAGTCTTAAAACATTCAGAAAAGTGAAATAATATCAAACATCTCTGCCCACAATGGAATATAACTAGAAATCAGTAACAAGAATTTTGGAAACTATACAAACAAATGTAAATTAAACAATACGCTCCTCAATGAAAATTGGATCAGTAAAGAAATTAAGAACGAAATTGAGAAATTTCTTCAAACAAATAATGAAAAAACACATACCAAAACCTATGGGATACAGCAAAAGCAGTACTGAGTGAGAAATGTATAGATATATGTGCTTACATCAAAAAAGAAAAAAAACATATAACCTAATGTTGCATCTTAAAGAAAAAACAGCAAAACAAAAATTATAATAAACATCACAGCAGAAATAAAATTCAAATAAAAAATACAAAAAAAATCAATGAAATGAAAAGTTGATTTTTTAAGCAGATAAATAAAATTTATAAACCTTTAGCTTGACTAAGAAAAAAAGAAGACCCACATAAAATCAGAGATGAAAAAGGAGACATTATAACTGATACTGCAGAAATTCAAAAGATTATTAGTGGCTATTATTAACAACTGTATGCCAACTAATTGGAAAATCTAACAAAAATAGGTAAGTTCCCAGATATATACAACTTACCAAGATTAAACAACGAAGAAATCCAAAACATGAACAGACCAATAAGAAGTAACAAGTTCAAAGCCATAATAAAAAGTCTCCCAGTAAAGAAAAGCCCAGGACCTGATGGCTTCACCACTAAATTCTACCCAACATTTAAAGATCTAATACCAGCCCTACTCAAAAACTTCCAAAACACAGGAGGAAGGAATACTTCCCAACTCATTCTTTGAGGCCAGTATTACCATAATACCCAAATCAGAAAAAGATACATCAAAAGATGAAAACTGTACACCAATATCTATAATAAATATTTATGTAAAAATAACAAAGTGTTAGCAAACAGAATTCAACAACACATTAAAAGATTGTTCATTATGACAAAGTGGGATTTATCCCAGGGATGCAAGAATGGTTCATCATATGCAATCAATCAATATGATACATCAACAGAATGAAGGACAAAATCATATGATCATTTCAACTGCTGCTGAAAAAAGGATTTAATAAAATTCAACATCCTTTGATAATAAAAACTCTCAAAAAGCTGGGTATAGAAAGAACATACCTCAAAATAATAAAAACCATATATGACAGATCCACAGCTAGTATCATCCTGAATGGAGGAAAAAAATCTGAAAGTCTTTTCTCTAAGATCTGGAACATAACAAGGATGTCCACTTTCACCACTGTTATTCGACATAGTACTGGAAGTGCTAGCTACAGCAGCAGTAAAACGAGAAAAAAATAAATGGCATCCAAATTGGAAAGGAAGTCATCAAATTATTCTTGTTTGCAGATGGTACAGTCTTATATTAAGAAAAATCTAAAGACTCCACCAAAAAACAATAAGAACTGATAAAGTTGCAGGATATAAAATGAACATACAAACATCAGTAGCATTTCTATATGCCAACAGAGAATCTGAAAAAAGAGATTAGAAAGTAATTCCATTTACAGTAGCCACAAATAAAATTAAATACCTAGACATTAACTTAACCAAAGAAGTGAAAGATCTGTACAATGAAAACTATAAAACATGAATGAAAGACATTGAAGAGGATGGCTGGGTGCAGTGGCTCACACCTGTAATCCCAGCACCCTAGGAGGCCGAGATGGGCAGATCACTTGAGGTCAGGAGTTTGAGACCAGCATAGTCAACATGGTGAAACTCCGTCTCTACTAAAAATACAAAAAATTAGCCAGGCACGGTGGCGCATGCCTGGAGTCCCAGCTACTTGGGAGGCTGCGGCAGGAGAATCACTTGAACCCGGGAGGCGGAGGTTGCAGTGAGCCGAGCCGAGATCGCACTACTGCACTCCAGCCTGGGCGACAAGAGGGAGACACGTCAAAAAAAAAAAAAAAGAAAGAAAAGAAATAGAAGAGGACACACACACAAACACACACACACACACACACACACACGAAAAATATCCCATGTCAATGGATTGGAAGAATCAATATTGTTAAAATATCCATACTACTCAAAACAATCTACAGATTCAATGCAATCCCTATCAAAATACTAATGACATTCTTCACAGAATTAGAAAAAACAATCCTAAAATATATATGGAACCACAAAAGACTCAGAATAGCAAAGCTATCCTAAGCTAAAAGAACAAAACTTAAGGAGTCACATTATCTGATTTCACATTACACTAAAGAGCTGTAGTAATCAAAATGGCATGGTACTGGCATAAAAACAGACACACAGACCAATGCAACAGAATAGAGAACCCAAAAACAACTCCAGACACTTTGAGTGGACTCGTTTTTAACAAAGATGTTAAGAATATACACTAGAGAAAGGACAGTTTTTTTCAATAACCAGTGCTAAAAAAAAACTGGATATCCATATATACGAAGACAAGCTATTCATTAAAAACAGAAACTAGACCCCTATCTCTCACCATACACAAAAATCAAATCAGAATGGATTAAGGACTTTAAGATTTCAAACTATGAAACTACTACAAGAAAACATTGGGGAAACTCTCCAGGACAACGGTTGGTGTAAAAATTTCTTAAGTAATGTATTAAAGCACAGGGAAACAAAGCAAAAATGGACACATGGGATCATGTCAAGTTAAAAAGCACCTGGACAACAAAGGAAATACTCAATAAAGTGAAGAAACAACCCACAGAATGGGAGAAAATATTCACAAACTACCCATCTGACAAAGGATCAATAATCAGAATATGTAAGGAGCTCAAACAACTCTTTAAGAAACAATCTAATAATCCAATCAAAAATGGGCACAAGACTTGAAGGGACATTTCTCAAAAAAACCCAAACTAGGGAGCAGTGGCACAATCACCGCTCACTGCAGGCATAAATTTCTGAAGTTAACGGATTCTCCTGCCTCAGCTTCCTGAGTACCTAAAACTACAGGCATGCACCATCACACCTAGTGTATTTATTATTATTATTTTTTTTTGAGACAGTCTTGCGTTGTCGCCCAGGCTGCAGTGCAGTGGCGCTATCTTGGTTCACTGCAAGCTCCGCCTCCCGGGTTCAGGCCATTCTCCTGCCTCAGCCTCCTGAGTAGCTGGGACTACAGGCGCCCGTCACCACACCCGGCTAATTTTTTTTTTTTTTCTATTTTTAGTAGAGACGGGGTTTCATCATGTTAGCCAGGACGGTCTCGATCTCCTGACCTCGTGATCCGCCCACCTCGGCCTCCCAAATTGCTGGGATTATAGGCATGAGCCACTGCGCCCAGCCATATTTATTATTTTTTATAGACACAGGGTCTCAATATATTGCTCAGGCAGGTCTCAAACTCCTGGCCTCAAATGATCCTCCAACTTCAACCTCCAAAGTAGCTGGGATAACAGGCATGAGCCACATAACTGGCTAAAATATTTATATTAAAAATGTTCAAACAACTAAAGGAGAACACAACTAAACTAAAAGAGAAAATGGATGATGAAAATGAACAGAGATTAAACCTATAAAAACACAAAGTGTGGAGGTAAAAAATAAAAACTAAATTTAAAGATTCACTAGATGAGGTCTACAGCAGACCTGATGTAGCAGGTACAAAATCCCCAGCACACTTGATAACAGGTCATTTGAAATTTTAAAGTCAGGAAGGCAAACAGGATTAAAAAATGAAGAAAAAAAGAGCCTAGTAAACCTATGGGATACTATCAAGTAGGCCAACATACTCATGAGAATTCTAAACTGAAAAAGAGCAGAAAATTTATTGGAAGTAATAATGACTAAGACCAATTTGATGGAGAAAATGGCCTAAAATTTAAAGTTCAACCAACTCTAGCAGCAACACAAAGAGACTCACATGAGACATTATAATCAGAAATTCAAAAGTGACAAAGAGAATCTTGAAGTCAGAAAGAAAAAGATGACTTGGCACGTACAAGGCCACTCTTATAAAATGATCAACAGATGTCTCAGCAAAAAATCTCACAAGCCAGAAGATGGCAGGATGATATATTGAAAGTGATGAAAAAATGACAACTACCTACTATGAACACTACATCTGCCCAAACTATACTTTAAAAATGAATTAGAAAAAAAGAACTTTGGGGGGAGGAGCCAAGATGGCCAATGGGAACAGCTCCAGTCTACAGCTCCCAGCCTGAGCCACGCAGAAGACGGGTGATTTCTGCATTTCCAACTGAGGCACTGGGTTCATCTCACTGGGGAGTGCCAGACAGTGGATGCAGGACGGTGGGTGCAGCCCACCGTGCATGAGCCAAAGCAGGGTGAGGCATTGCCTCACCTGGGAAGTGCAATGGGTCAGGGAATTCCCTCTCCTAGTCAAAGAAAGGGGTGACAGACGGCACCTGGAAAATCGGGTCACTCCCACCCTAATACAGCACTTTTCCAATAGGCTTAACAAACGGCACACCAGGAGATTATATCCCGCACCTGGCTCGGAGGTTCCTACGCCCACGGAGTCTCACTGATTGCTAGCACAGCAGTCTGAGATCAAACTGCAAGGTGGCAGCGAGGCTGGGGGAGGGGTGCCCACCATTGCCCAGGCTTGAGTAGGTAAACAAAGCGGTCCGGAAGCTCCAACTGGGTGGAGCCCACCACAGCTCAAGGAGGCCTGCCTGCCTCTGTAGACTCCACCTCTGGGGGCAGGACACAGACAAACAAAAGGCAGCAGTAACATCTGCAGACTTAAATGTCCCTGTCTGTCAGCTTTGAAGAGAGTAGTGGTTCTCCCAGCACACAGCTTGAGATCTGAGAATGGGCAGACTGCCTCCTCAAGTGGGTCCCTGACTAGCCTATCTGGGAGGCACCCCCCAGTAGGAGCTGACTGACACCTCACATGGCCGGGTACTCCTCTGAGACAAAACTTCCAGAGGAACGATCAGGCAGCAGCATTTGCGGTTCACCAATATCCGCTGTTCAGCAGCCACCACTGCTGATACTCAGGCATACAGGGTCTGGAGTGGACCTCCAACAAACTCAAACAGACCTGCAGCTGAGGGTCCTGACTGTTAGAAGGAAAACTAACAAACGGAAAGGACAACCACACCAAAAACCCATCTGTACGTCACCATCATCAAAGACCAAAGGTACATAAAACCACAAAGATGGGGAAAAAACAGCAGAAACACTGGAAACTCTAAAAATCAGAGCACCTCTCCTCCTCCAAAGGAACGCAGCTCCTCAAAATCAATGGAACAAAGCTGGACGGAGAATGACTTTGACAAGTTGAGAGAAGAAGGCGTCAAGACGATCAAACTACTCTGAGCTAAACGAGGAAGTTCGAACCCATGGCAAAGAAGTTAAAAACCTTGAAAAAAAATTAGACGAATGGCTAACTAGAATAACCAATGCAGAGAAGTCCTTAAAGGACCTGATGGAGCTGAAAACCAAGGCACGCGAACTACGTGACGAATGCACAAGCCTCAGTAGCCGATTCAATCAACTGGAAGAAAGGGTACCAGTGATGGAAGATGAAATGAAGCGAAAAGAGAAGTTTAGAGAAAAAAGAATAAAAAGAAACGAACAAAGCCTCCAAGAAATATGGGATTATGTGAAAAGACCAAATCTACGTCTCATTGGTGTACCTGAAAGTGACGAGGAGAATGGAACCAAGTTGGAAAACACTCTGCAGGATATTATCCAGGAGAACTTCCCCAATCTAGCAAGGCAGGCCAACATTCAAATTCAGGAAATATAGAGAATGCCACAAAGATACTCCTCAAGAAGAGCAACTCCAAGACACATAATTGTCAGATTCACCAAAGTTGAAAGGAAGGAAAAAATGTTAAGGGCAGCCAGAGAGAAAGGTCAGGTTACCCACAAAGGGAAGCCCATCAGACTAACAGCTGATCTCTTGGCAGAAACTCTACAAGCCAGAAGAGAGTGGGGGCCAATATTCAACATTCTTAAAGAAAAGAATTTTCAACCCAGAATTTCATATCCAGCCAAACTAAGCTTCATAAGTGAAGGAGAAATAAAATACTTTACAGACAAGCAAATGCTGAGAGATTTTGTCACCACCAGGCCTGCCCTACAAGAGCTCCTGAAGGAAGCACTAAACATGGAAAGGAACAACTGGTACCAGCCACTGCAAAAACATGCCAAATTGTAAAGACCATCAAGGCTAGGAAGAAACTACATCAACTAATGAGCAAAATAACCAGCTAACATCATAATCACAGGATCAAATTCACACATAATATTAACCTTAAATGTAAACAGGCTAAATGCTCCAATTAAAAGACACAGACTGGCAAATTGGATAAAGAGTCAAGACCCATCAGTGTGCTGTATTCAGGAAACCCATCTCATGTGCAGAGACACATATAGGCTCAAAATAAAGGGATGGAGGAAGATCTACCAAGCAAATGGAAAACAAAAAAAGGCAGGGGTTGCAATCCTAGTCTCTGATAAAACAGATTTTAAACCAACAAAGATCCAAAGAGAGAAAGAAGGCCATTACATAATGGTAAAGGGATCAATTCAACAAGAAGAGCTAACTATCCTAAATATATATGTACCCCATACAGGAGCACCCAGATTCATAAAGCAAGTCCGTAGTGTCCTACAAAGAGACTTAGACTCCCACACAATAATAATGGGAGATTTAACACCCCATTGTCAACATCAGACAGATCAACAGGACAGAAAGTTAACAAGGATATCCAGGAATTGAACTCAGCTCTGCACCAAGCGGACCTAATAGACATCTACAGAACTCTCCACCCCAAATCAACAGAATATACATTCTTTTCAGCACCACACCACACTTATTCCAAAATTGACCACATAGTTGGAAGTAAAGCACTCCTCAGCAAATGTAAAAGAACAGAAATGATAACAAACTGTCTCTCAGACCACAGTGCAATCCAACTAGAACTCAGGATTAAGAAACTCACTCAAAACTGCTCAACTACATGGAAACTGAACAACCTGCTCCTGAATGACTACTGGATACATAATGAAATGAAGACATAAATAAAGATGTTCTTTGAAACCAACGAGAACAAAGACACAACATACCAGAATCTCTGGGACACATTCAAAGCAGTGTGCAGAGGGAAATTTATAGCACTAAATGCCCACAAGAGAAAGCAGGAAAGATCTAAAATCGACACCCTAACATCACAATTAAAAGAACTAGAGAAGCAAGAGCAAACACATTCAAAAGCTAGCAGAAGGCAAGAAATAACTAAGATCAGAGCAGAACTGAAGGAAACAGAGAAACAAAAAACCCTTCAAAAAATCAATGAATCCAGGAGCTGGTTTTTTGAAAAGATCAACAAAATTCATAGACCCCTAGCAAGACTAATAAAGAAGAAAAGAGAAAAGAATCAAATAGACGCAATAAAAAATGACAAAGGGGATATCACCACCAATCCCACAGAAATACAAACTACCATCAGAGAATACTATAAACACCTCTACACAAATAAACTAGAAAATCTAGAAGACATGGATAAGTTCCTCAACACATACACTCTCCCAAGACTAAACCAGGAAGAAGTTGAGTCTCTAAACAGACCAATAACAGGCTCTGAAATTGAGGCAATAATTAATAGCTTACCAACCAAAAAAAGTCCAGGACCAGATGGATTCACAGCCGAATTCTACCAGAGGTACAAGGAGGAGCTGGTACCATTCCTTCTGAAACTATTCCAGTCAACAGAAAAAGAGGGAATCCCTCCCTAACTCATTTTATGAGGCCAGCATCATCCTGAGACCAAAGCCTGGCAGACACACAACAAAAAAAGAGAATTTTAGACCAATATCCTTGATGAACATTGATGCAAAAATCCTCAATAAAACACTAGTAAACCGAATCCAGCAACACATCAAAAACCTTATCCACCATGATCAAGTGGACTTCATCCCTGGGATGCAAGGCTGGTTCAAAATATGAAAATCAAGAAACATAATCCAGCATATAAACAGAACCAAAGACAAAAACCACATGATTATCACAATAGATGCAGAAAAGGCCTTTGACAAAATTCAACAACGCTTCATGCTAAAAACTCTCAATACATTAGGTATTCACGGGACGTCATAGATAAGAGCTATCTATGACAAACCCACAGCCAATATCACACTGAATGGACAAAAACTGGAAGCATTCCCTTTGAAAACTGGCACAAGACAGGGATGCCCTCTCTCACCACTCCTATTCAACATAGTGTTGGAAGTTCTGGCCAGGGCAATCAGGCAGGAGAAGGAAATAAAGGGCATTCAATTAGGAAAAGAGGAAGTCAAATCGTCCCTGTTTGCAGATGACATGACTGTATATCTAGAAAACCCCATCGTCTCAGCCCAAAATCTCCTTAAGCTGATAAGCAACTACAGCAAAGTCTCAGGATACAAAATCAATGTGCAAAAATCACAAGCATTCTTATACACCAATAACAGACAAACAGAGAGCCAAATCATGAGTGAATTCCCATTCACAATTGCTTCAAAGAGAATAAAATACCTAGGAATCCAACTTACAAGGGACGTGAAGGACCTCTTCAAGGAGAACTACAAACCACTGCTCAATGAAATAAAAGAGTATACAAACAAATGGAAGAACATTCCATGCTCATGGGTAGGAAGAATCAATATCGTGAAAATGGCCATACTGCCCAAGGTAATTTACAGATTCAATGCCATCCCCATCAAGCTACCAATGACTTTCTCACAGAATTGGAAAAAACTACTTTAAAGTTCATTTGGAACCAAAAAAGAGCCTGCATCGCCAAGACAATCCTAAGCCAAAAGAACAAAGCTGGAGGCATCACGCTACCTGACTTCAAACTATACTACAAGGCTACAGTAACCAAAACAGCATGGTACTGGTACAAAAACAGAGATATAGACCAGTGGAACAGAACAGAGCCCTCAGAAATAATGCCGCATATCTACAACCATCCGGTCTTTGACAAACCTGACAAAAACAAGCAATGGGGAAAGGATTCCATATTTAATAAATGGTGCTGGGAAAACTGGCTAGCCATATGTAGAAAGCTGAAAATGGATCCCTTCCTTACACCTTATACAAAAATTAACTCAAGATGGATTAAAGACTTACATATTAGACCTAAAACCTAAGAACCCTAGAAGAAAACCTAGGTAATACCATTCAGGACATAGGCATGGGCAAGGACTTCATGTCTAAAACACCAAAAGCAATGGCAACAAAAGCCAAAATTGACAAATGGGATCTAATTAAATGAAAGAGCTTCTGCACAGCAAAGGAAACCACCATCAGAGTGAACAGGCAACCTACAGAATGGGAGAAAATTTTTGCAACCTACTCATCAGACAAAGGGCTAATATCCAGAATCTACAATGAACTCAAACAAATTTACAAGAAAAAAAAACCCCATCAAAAAGTGGGTGAAGGATATGAACAGACACTTCTCAAAAGAAGACATTTATGCAGCCAAAAGACACATGAAAAAATGCTCATCATCACTGGCCATCAGAGAAATGCAAATCAAAACCACAATGAGATACCATCTCACACCAGTTACAATGGCGATCATTAAGTCAGGAAACAAGTGCTGGAGAGGATGTGGAGAAATAGGAACACTTTTACACTGTTGGTGGGACTGTAAACTAGTCCAACCATTGTGGAAGTCGGTGTGGTGATTCCTCAGGGATCTAGAACTAGAAATACCATTTGACCCAGCCACCCCATTACTGGGTATATACCCAAAGGATTATAAATCATGCTGCTCTAAAGACACATGCACATGTATGTTTACTGCGGCACTATTCACAATAGCAAAGACTTGGAACCAACCCAAATGTCCAACAATGATAGACTGGATTAAGAAAATGTGGCACATATACACCATGGAATACTATGCAGCCATAAAAAATGATGAGTTCATGTCCTTTGTAGGGACATGGATGAAGCTGGAAACCATCATTCTCAGCAAACTATCGCAAGGACAAAAAACCAAACACCGCATGTTCTCACTCATAGGTGGGAATTGAACAAAGAGAACACATGGACACAGGAAGGGGAACATCACACACTGGGGCCCGTTGTGGGGTAGGGGGAGAGGAGAGGGATAGATAGCATTAGGAGATATACCTAATGCTAAATGACGAGTTAATGGGTGCAGCACACCAACATGGCACATGTATACAAATGTAACAAATCTGCACATTGTGCACATGTACCCTAAAACTTAAAGTATAATAATAATAAAATAAATAAATAAATAAAAATAAGTAAAAAAAAAAAAAAAAGAAATAAAGAATTCTTGGGGCTGGGCACAGTGACTCATGCTTGTAATCCCAGCACTTTGGGAGGCCAAGACGGGCGGATCACGAGGTCAGGAGATCGAGACCATCCTAGCTAATGCAGTGAAACCCCATCTCTACTAAAAATACAAAAAAATAGCTGAGCGTGGTGGCAGGCACCTGTAGCCCCAGCTACTCAAGAGGCTGAGGCAGGAGAATGGCATGAACCCAGGAGGCGGAGCTTGCAGTGAGCCAAGATCTCGCCACCGCACTCCAGCCTGGGCGGCAGAGCGAGACTCCGTTTCAGGAAAAAAAATAAAGAAATAAAGAATTCTTAATAAAAGCTAAATGAATTTATATCCATTAGACCTATCATACAAGAAATGCTAAAGGAGTCAGTTCTTTATATTGAAAAATAACATGATGGTAGGGAGGAACACAAAATCATGTAACAGTATAAAGTTTTCTGGTTAAGGTAATAATATACACAAATAAAGTATTTGGTATTATTGTAATAATAGTATATAGAATACTTTTAATTCTGCTATACATTTGAAAAGACAAACACTTTCTCGTGTGTGTGACTGTATGGCTCTCTTTTTTTTTTAATTTACCTGATACAATTCTGTATTATTACTAATTACATGGAAATATAGGATACAAAGACGACACAAAATTTTCAGTATCTTGTGGAAATGAATACACTACACACACAGTTTATATATATATATAAACACATTGTGTGTGTGTATGTGTGTGTGTGTATATATATATGGATGACACCAAGGGTTCAATTAAAATGCAATTGGCAGCTAGATTAATTTCTAAAAAGGTAATTAAGAAGTCCTAATTGCAATTTACTTCTTGATTCATTTTTGTTTTATATTACAATCTAGGTTATTAGAAAATACACTCATATGAGTATATCATTTATAATATGCTTATAAAGTATTTTAAATAAAAATATTGAGTGGCATTATGCAATCTGTATAACCAATAACTAGGCATTAGAGAGCCTGTTAACTTTGAAATACATACAGGTATGTAGACTTCCTGTTCCTAAACACCACAGTTAGGCACATCTCTCACATTTTCCTTTCACTATGTAATTTTAAGATTTTTTCCTCTTGCTTCTCTAGTTCTTTTAATCGTGATGTTAGGGTGTCGCTTTTAGATCTCTCCTGCTTTCTCTTGTGGGCATTCAGTGCTATAAATTTCCATCTACACACTGCTTTAAATGTGTCCCAGAGATTCTGGTATGTTGTGTCTTTGTTCTCATTGGTTTCAAAGAACATCTTTATTTCTGCCTTCATTTGGTTATTTACCCAGTAGTCATTCAGGAGCAGGTTGTTCAGTTTCCATGTAGTTGTGCAGTTTTGAGTGAGAGTCTTAACCCTGAGTTCTAATTTGATTGCACTGTGGTCTGAGAGACAGTTTGTTGTGATTTCTGTTCTTTTACATTTGCTGAAGAGTGTTTTACTTCCAATTATGCAGTCAATTTTAGAATAAGTGCAATGTGGTGCTAAGAAGAATGTATATTCTGTTGACTTGGGTTGGAGAGTTCTGTAGATGTCTATTAGGTCTGCTTGGTCCAGAGCTGACTTCAAGTCCTAGATATCCTTGTTAATTTTCTGTCTCCTTGATCTAATATTGACAGTGGGGTGTTAAAGTCTCCCATTATTATTGTGTGGGAGTCTAAGTCTCTTTGTAGGTCTCTAAGAACTTGCTTTATGAATCTGGGTGCTCCTGTATTGGGTGCATACATATTTAGGATAGTTAGCTCTTCTTGCGGAATTGATCCCTTTACCATTATGTAATGGCCTTGTCTCTTTTGACCTTTGTTGGTTTAAAGTCTGTTTTATCAGAGACCAGGATTGCAACCCCTGCTTTTTTTGCTTTCCATTTGCTTGGTAGATCTTCCACCATCCCTTTATTTTGAGCCTATGTGTGTGAAAAGACAACACTTAAAAATAACCGTAAATCTGTGTTAATGGATTCACAATAAAAAGCATATAATTTGTGACCTCAATAATATACAATAAGGGGACATAGAGAGGCAGGATTTTTGTATGCTACTAAAGTTATCAGGTTAATACAAATTGTTAATAATTTTAAGATGTTTTGTGTAATATCTATGGTAACCACAAAAATACCTATAGTAGATACACAAAAAGAAATGAGAAAGGAATCAAAATATGCCACAATAAAAAAAAAATCAATAAAACACCAAGGAAGACAGCAAGAGGAAAACAGAAACAAAAAAGCTACAAGATCTAAAATAAAAAACAAAAAGCAATGTCATTCCCTTTCAGTAATTACTTTGTATATAAAAATAATTAAATCATTCACAAGACAAAATTTGGCTGAAATTCAATAAACAAGATCCGACTCTATGCTTTCAATAAAAGACCCACTTTAGATACAAAAACACACATGGGCTGAACATGAAAGCATGGAAAAAAGAAATTAAATGCAAAGTAAAATACTATCAGACAAAATATACATTACATCAAAAACTGTCACAAAATACAAGAAAGGGCATTATATAATAATAATAATAGTGTCCACTGACCAGAAAGCTATAACAAGCATTAGCATATATGCATCTAATGTCGCAGCTCCCATATATACATTGTGACCTTTCACAGAATTGAAGCAAGTAGCTAGCAGCACAATAATAGTAGAAGACTTCCATACTCCACTTTCAGTAATGCAAAAATGAACAAAACCAAAAACAGAAAGAAGATCAATAAGGAAACAGAAGACTTGAACACTAAAGACAATTAGACTTAACATATATACATAACTTGTCACCCAACAACAGCAAAATACACAATGTCTTTAATCACATATGGTACATTATTCCAGATAGACAACTTTTTAAGCCATAAAATGTCTTAACAAATTTAAACAGATGGAAATCACACAAAGTATTATTTTTGACTACAACAGAATAGCTTTAAGTTAAAAATGAAAAGAAAACTGGCAGGTCTACAAATATGTAGAAATTAAACAGTCTCAAACACACAAACTTGTTTAAGAGTTTGAAGACTCAATATTCTTAAGATGTCAATATTATCCAAGGTGATTTACAGATTCAATGTACTCTCTATCAAAATACCAATAGATCTCTTTGCAGAAGTATTAAAATATTCTAAAATATCTATGGAATTTCAAGAAATCAGAAATAGCCAAACAATCTTGGGGGGAAAAAAAGGAGACATCTACTTTCTGATTTTAAGACATATTACAAAGCTATAGTAATCAAAACAGTGTGGTACTCAAAGACAGACAAGTATTATAGATGATGTAAAGATTAGAGAGCCCATAAATCCTCATGTATATAGTAAATTTATCTTCAACAAGGGTTCTAAGAACACACAATGAGGAAAGAACAGTCTCCTCACCAAAAAATGTTAGAAATACTAGAAATTTGCATGGGAAAGAATAAAGTTGGACCTCACTTTGTACCATATACAAACAGGAACTTTAAATGAACTGACTTTCTTTTTGTAGCTATTGTGAATGGAATTATCAAATTTTATATCCTGCAACTTTAATGAATTTATTACTCCTAACAGTTTTGCTGTTTCTGGGTTTTTTTTGTTTTTTGTTTTTTTTTGGTGTTTGGTGTTGTGTTCAGGTTTTGTAAATGTAAGATCTTTTTGTCTCTAACAGGAACCATTTAACTTCCTCGTTTCCAGTTTAGATGTAAAAGACATCTACTACTAAGTACTAAAATTAAGATACCTAGCAATGAACGTAACTAAGAAGATGAAATATTCCTACATTAAAACTACAAAGCATGGATGAAAAAATAAAATATATGTGAATAAATGAAAAGATATCTTGTGTTCATAGATTGAAAAGATATAATCAAAATGGCCATATTACCCCAAATGATCTATGGATTTAATGCAACTCTGATCAAAAAGTCACCAGCATTCTTCACAGAAATAGAAAAAAAAATTCTAAATTTATATGGAACCACAAGGGACCCTGAATAGCCAAAACAATCCTGAGCAAAAAGAATAAATCTGGAGACAATACAATACCTTACATCAAAATTTACGACAAAGCTACAGTAAACTAAACAGTATTGTACTGGCACCAAACAGACATATAGACCAATATGCCTGCTGAGCCAAAAAATGCATTCATGCATCTAAAGCAAACTGATTTTCAAATGTGCCAAGAATACACTTTGGGGAAAAGACAGTTTCCTCAATAAATGATGCAGGAAAAATTGAATATCCATATGCAGAAGAATGAGACTACACCCCTACCACTCACCATATACCAAAAAAATCAAGTCAAACTGGATTAAAGAATTAAATGTAATCAGCCCAAACTATTTCATAGTTTGCATAGGGCATTTGCATAGGGCAAACGCTTTAGTACAGACTTGGAAAATATTTTTCAAATAAGACTTCAAAAGCATGGCCAGTTGCAGTGGCTCGCTCATGCCTGTAATCCCAATGCTTTGGGACGCCAAGGTGGGAGAATCATTTGAGGTCAGGAGTTTGAGGGCATCCTGGGCCACATAGTGAGATCCTGTCCCTAAAAAAAAAGTTTTAAATTAGCTGGGTGTGGTGGCACGTGTCTATAGTCAACCTACTCAAGTGGATGAGACAGGAGCATCACTTGAGCCCAGGAAATCAAGCCTGCAGTGAGCTATGATCATGCTACTTCACTCTAACCTGGGTGACAGAGTGAGACCCTGTTTCTTAAAAATAAAGACTTGAAAAGCACAGATAACAAAAGAAAAAGCAAATATAATTACATCCTACTAAAAAGAGTTTAAATACAAAATGAAAATACTGAGTGAAAAGACAACCTAAACAATGTGAGAAAATATTTGCAAACTATACATATGAAAAGGTGTTAATATCTAGATCATATAAGAAGCTTTAAGATTTCAAGATAATACAAACATATAACCGAATTTTAAAATGTGTGGAAGACCTTACTAGACATTCTCAAAAGAAGAAATACAAATGGCCAACAGGTACATAAAAAATGCTCAAAATCATTAATCACACAGGAAATGCAAATCCAAACCCAGTGGGACCCCCTCACTCCAGTTTCAATGGGTATAATCAAAAAGACAAAACATAATAACAAAAATGTGTTGGTGAGGAGGTGAAGAATAGGAATGTATAAACACTGTTGGTGGAATTATAAATTAGTATAGCCACTATAGAAAATGGTATGAAGATTCCTCAAAAAATCATCACACATAGAGGTACCATACGATCCAGCAATTCCACTACTGGGTATATATCCCCAAAGAAAGGAAATCAGAGTTTGACAAAGATATCTGCATTCCCATGTTTATTGCAGCACTATTTATAATAGCCAAGATATAAAACCAATTCAAGTGTACAGCAGCAGATAAATAATGAAAATGTGCTGTACGTACATACTATTAAATACTTTTCGGCCATTAAAAAGGAATAAAATCCTGTCATTTGAAACAACATGGATGGACTTGGAGAATCTCATGTTAAGTGAAATAAGCCATATGTAGAAAAGCAAATACTTTGTCTACCAATGTCTGGGCGCGGGCTGCCTTCGTCAGCTCCCGAGCTCACCCAGAGCTCGCACCCACCTGCTAGACACTGCAGAGCCTCCTCATCGGCTCCCATGGCAAGCAAGATGATATGAGAGGTGATGTTGGCCATCAGCGAAGCAGAAGGCCCCCTGGGAGGAAGTGGGAGCCATGGGTCCGGCTCCCCTTCACAGCCAGACGCAGATTTATATTTTGAACAGTTGATGGTCTGCATGCTAGAAGAAAGAGGCTGTCTTCTTAACACACTGAGATTCCAGAAATGCTGGCACTAACCCAGGGGAAATCACATGAGGTTGGTCATGAAAGAGATTCCTTGCAGAGACAGCTCAACACTCCACCTCCACAGGAGTTCACAGCACTTACTAAAGAAGTCAATGTATGCAGGGAACAGCTCCTTGAAAGGAAAGAAGAAACTGCTGAAAAATGAAAGCAGAAAGGAACACCACCAGGCTACTATTAGAGCATTTGGAATGCCCTGTCTCCAGGCATGAGCGGTATCTCAGGATGACAGTGGTGAAGAAACAAGTGCAGTCTCCAGCAGGCGTGTCCAGCGAAGCTGAAGTGCTGAAAGCACTGAAGTCATTATCTGAACAGCACAAAGCTCTGGATGAAAAGGTGAGAGCGCGATTATGAGCAGCACTTGAAAGATGTAGTTTGTTAGAAGAAGAATTAGGTGTCACACACAAAGAGCTAATGATTCTTAAAGAACAGAATAGTCAGAAAAAAAAAACACTAACAGGTGGAGTGCTTAACATAAACCATGAACAAGAAAATACATCAAACATGAATGGAAAGAGATCTTCTGATGGTTCTTTAAGCTATGAGGAAGACCTTACTAAAGTAAGTGTGGTCCAAGAAATCATAAACAGTCAAGGGAGCACAGCCAAATGAAAGAGCACCTGGCTGCCCTCTCCAGTCATGTGACAGAGCTGGAAGAGGATCTGAAAGATTTTCATCAAATCTAGAAAAGATTTCATCAAATTTGAAGAAATGAACTCCAAATTGCAAGAAGATGTCCATAAAGCCATGGCCCAAAAGTAAGACATGAAGAGAGAATCACTACTCTTGAAAAATGTGACCTTGCTGGTCGACCTTAGACATTGCCCTTGGCCAAGTGGCAGGCTTGCTGATCATGGTCCTGGCTACAGAACAAAACTTGCCACATCCCACTGTAGACTTAGCTATAACCCACTTGGCCTTTGTCCTGTCAGTAGGACCATCTGCCAAGAACAGAGGACAACTTATACCCACCTAAGTCTTAGGTGACATACATGCAGAATTTGGTCCTGTCTGTGACACATGAATCAGGCAAAACCCACCTTCTTCACC
This sequence comes from Pan paniscus, assembly GCF_029289425.2. Classification (NCBI taxonomy): domain Eukaryota; kingdom Metazoa; phylum Chordata; class Mammalia; order Primates; family Hominidae; genus Pan; species Pan paniscus. The sequence goes on along the minus strand of NC_073267.2, from coordinate 35,225,227 downwards.
TCTCACCCATGGTCTGGAAAAAAAGTCCTGCCCACACAGAGATTCTCAGGGAAAAAAATCTATCTGTGGTTCTATATATAGGACCATCAACAATTATCTGAATGTGGACCTGAAGTGGCACTGTAACCTGGCTCCAGCTGCATGCAGCCACAGTTCAGGAGCAGTTATGCTTAACCTGAGACATCCCTGAAGGCACACACATCTGTGCCCATAAAGGCATGACTGCTAACATTAGTCTCATTGTGAATCTTAAAGCAGCTCTGTAACCTAGGTGACTTGGGTGCTGCTAAAGGTATTCAGTTTTATAAGGGAAGCAAACCATAAAAGTTCAGAAAATTTGCAGCCTAACAATGCGATTGAAAAGAAAATCCCATTTTCTGAGAAGAAATTCAGGCCAGCTGCAGATATTTCCATAAGTAACGAAGAGCCGAATGTTAATCACCAAGATAATGGGGAAAATGTCTCCAGGGCATGTCAGAAGTCTTCATGGCAGCCCCTCCCATCACAGGCCCAGAGGCATAGGAGGAAAAGGTGGTTTCCTGGGTCAGGCCCAGGGTCCCCATGCTGCCTGCAGCCTAGGGACTTGGTGCCCTGCATCCCAGCGGCTCCAGCAGTGGCTGAAAGGGGCCAATACAGAGCTCACGCTGTGGCTTCAGAGGGTGCAAGCCCCAAGCCTTGGCAGCTTTCACGTGGTGTTGAGCCTGTGAGTGTACAGAAGTCAAGGATTGGGGTTTGGGAACCCCCATTTAGATTTCAGAGGATACACAGAAATGCCTGGATGCCCAGGCGGAAGTTTGCTGCAGGGGCAGGGCCCACAGGGAGAACCTCTGCTAGGGCAGTGCAGAAGGGAAATGTGGAGTTGGAGCCCCCACACAGAGTCCCTACTTGGGCACAGCCTAGTGGAGCTGTGAGAAGAGGGCCACTGTCCTCCAGACCCCAGAATGGTAGATACACTGACAGCTTGCACTGGACACCTGAAAAAGCTGCAGACACTCAATGCCAGCCAGTGAAAGCAGCCAGGACGGTGGCTATACCCTGCAAAGCCACAGGGGCAGAGCTGCCCAAGGCTGTAAGAGCCCACCTCTTGCATCAGCATGACCTGGATGTGAGACATGGAGTCAAAGGAGATCATCTTGGAGCTTTAAGATTTGACTGCCCTGCTGGATTTCGGACTTGCATGGGGCTTATAGCCCCTTTGTTTTGGCCAATTTCTCCCATTTGAAATGGCTACCCAATGCCTGCACCCCCAATGTATCTAGGAAGTAACCAACTTGCTTTTGATTTTACAGGCTCACAGGCAGAAGGGACTTGCCTTGTCTCAGATGAGACTCTGGACTGTGGACATTTGAGTTAATGCTGAAATTAGTTAGGACTTTGGGGGACTATTGGGAAGGCATGATTGTGTTTTGAAATGTGAGGACATGAGATTTGGGAGAGGCCAGGGGAGGAATGATATGGTTTGGCTGTGTCCCCACCCAAATCTTATCTTGAATTCCCGTGTGTTGTGGGAGGGACCTGGTCGGAGGTAACTGAATCATGGGGGCAGGTCTTTCCTGTGCTAATCTTGTGACAATGAATAAGTCTCAGGAGATCTGATGGTTTTATAAAGGGGAGTTTATCTGCACAAGCTCCCTCTCTTTTTGCCTGCTGCCATCCATGTAAGACGTGACTTGCTCCTCCTCGCCTTCCACTGTGATTGTGAGGCCTCCCCAGCCACGTGGAACTGTTTAAGTCCATTAAACCTCTTTCTTTTGTAAATTACCCAGTCTTGGGTATGTCTTTATCAGCAGTGTGAGGACAGACTAATACACCATCCAAGACACCTCAGCCTGGATTTTGTTGTCCGTATCATTATCAGCATTTTGGTCAAAACCATTCAACAAGTCTCTAGGGAGTTCCAAACTTTCCCACATTTTCCTGTCTTCTTCTGAGCCCTCCAAACTGTTCCAATCTCTGCCTGCTACCCAGTTCCAAAGTTGCTTCCATATTTTCAGGTATCTATCTTTTCAGCAGCACCTCACTCTACTGGTACCAATTTACTGTATTACTCTGTTTTCATAACTGCTGATAAAGACACAGCCAAGACTGGGCAATTTACAAAAGAAAGAGGTTTAGTGGACTCACAGTTCCACATGGCTGAGGAGGCCTCACAATCATGGTGGAAGGTGAAAGGCACATCTCACATGGCAGCAGACAAGAGAAGAGAGCTTGTGCAGGGAAACTCTCCTTTATAAAACCATCAGATCTCGTGAGACTTATTCAGTATCACAAGAATAGCACAGGAAAGACCCGCCCCATCATTCAATTACCTCCCATTGGGTCCCTCCCACAGCATGTGGGAATTGTGGAAGCTACAATTCAAGATGAGATTTGGGTGGGGACACAGCCAAACCATATCAAATGCTAATGAAAAACACAAAAAAAATTAAAAGCATAAATGTCACTGGAAATGGTAAATACATAGTGAAATTCAGAATACACTAATACCATAACGTTAGTGTACAAATCACTTTTAACTCTAGTATAAAAGCTACAAAATAAAAGCATTAAAATAAGTATACCTACAATAATTTGTTAATGAATACACAGTATAATAAGTCATAAAGTATAACATATACAGTAATAAAATGTGTGAAAGGGAGAAAAACTGTGGAGTGTTTTTCTATGGATAGATGTTAAATTGTTATCATCTTAAACTAGACTTTTACAAATATAAGATATTTTATCTAAGTCTCCTGATAACCTCTAGGAAAAAACTGTAGTAGATACACAAATGGAAAAAGCCATCAAAACATAAAAACAACAAAAACAAATCCAAAAATTAACAGAAGACAGCATGAGAAAAAAAGAAACTATAAAACAGAAAACAATAAAACTGTAATAGTAAATCCTTATGTATCAATAATTACTTTACATATAAAGAGATTAAATTATCCAATAAACAGATACTGGTATAGACTGAATGTCACCTCCAAAATTTAGGATAAAATTTAATAGCCATTGTGATGGAATTAAGAGGTGGGATCTTTAAGAAGTGGTTAGGCCATTGGGACTCTGCCCTCATGAATTAATGTCCTTATGGGAGTGTGTTAGTTATCACAAAAGTGAGTCTGTTATAAAAGGGAGCTCTCTTCTCCCTCAGGCCTTTGGCCATGTTACTATGCAGCAAAAAGGCCTTCACCAGATAACAATGCCGTTTTCTTTGCCTTCCAAGCTCCTGGAATCATGAGCCAAATAAACTTCCCCTGTTTATAAATTAGCCAATCTGTGGTATTCTATTATAGAAAACAAAACAGACTAGAATAAACACAGAGTGGCTAAATGAATTTTTTTAAACTAACAGTATGCTGCTTACAAGAGACTCACTTTTGATTTAAGGACAAACATAAACTTAAAGAATAGAAACCATAGTGCATGCAAACAACAACCAAGAATCAGGAGTGGTTGTTGGTTATATTAGACAAAACAGACTTCCATGCAAAAATCTGTCACAAGAGGAAAGGAGTTCACTACATGATGATAAAGAAGTTAATTTGTTAAGAGGATATAGAAATTAAAACTATGTATGCACCCAACACTGGAGCACCCAAATGTATAAAGCAAACATTAACATACCTGTGGTGAGAAAATGAAATGCAATAACAGGGAACTTCAATGTCCTATTTACAACAAAGCATGGAATATTTAGAGAGAAAACTAATAAAAAAAAAGAGTTCACCTGTATAACACCATAAACTAAATAGACAATATTTTATCAAACAGTATGAGAATACACATTCTTCTCAAGAATACATGGAATATTCTCCAGAATAGATCATATGTTAAACCAAAAACAGAAAACAAGTCTTTTTAAATTTAGGATTAAAATTATATCAAGTTTTTGATCATAATGGTGTAAAACTAGAAAATCAACAGCAGGAGGAAAACTAGAAAGCTCACAAATGTGTGTGATACAGTGTGGATGTTTAGTCTCCCACCACAAAACTCATGTTGAAAAGTAATCCCCAATCTTGAAGGTGGAACCTAATATGGGGTGTCTGAATAATAGGGGCAGATCCCTCAAGAATTCTTTGGTGCTGTCCTTGATAGTGAGATGTTATGAGATCTGGTTGTTTAAAAGTGTGTAGCACCTCCCAACTTAGTCTGGTGCTCCTGCTCTTGCCATGTGACTGCCTGTTCTCCCTTTACCAATTCCCCTGATTGCAAACTTACTGAGGCCCTCGCCAGAAGCCAAGCAGATGCTGGTGCCATGCTTCTGTACAGACTGCAGAACTGTAGACCAATTAAATCTCTTTTCTTTATAGAATAGACTAATACAGTGTTGACATTAAACAACATGCTTCTGAACAACCATGAAATCAAAAGGGAAATAAAAAATTGTCTCGATACAAATGAAATTGGAAACACAAGAAAACAAAACTTCTGAGATGTAACAAAAGCAGTTCTAAGACAGAAGTATAAAATGATAAAGTTCTACAATAAGGAAAACAAAGATCTCAAATAAGCAATCTAACTGTAATCCTCAAGGAGCTTGATCAAGAAGAACAAAATAATCCCAATGTTGGCATAATTATGGAAATAATAAAAATTAGAGCAAAAAGAGAGAGAGACTAGAAAAATAAAAAATATCAAAAAACTAAGAGTCTTCAAAAAAAAACCAAATGAACAAACTTTTCCTAGATTATCCAAGGGAAAAAAAAGAGAGAGGACTCAAAAAGCTATTAATGAAAAAGCAGTCATTCCAGCTGATATCACAGAAAGAAAAAAAATAAGAAACTCTTATGAACAATTACATAACAAAAAAAGATAACTTAGAAGAAACTGATTCTTAGAAAGAACACCACACTGTGAAGAAACAGAAATACCCAAAAGACTAATAATGAGAAAGAAGACAGAAATACTCAGAAATCTTCCAATTTAAAAAAAATCCCATGACCAAATGACTTCATGGGTAAACTGTATCAAGCATTTAAAAAAGCAATGTCAACACTTTTCAAACTCTTCCAAAAAACTGAAAGAAAAAAGCACTTTCAAACTCATTTTATGAGACCACCAACATCTCATACTGAAGCCAGATAAGGACACTACAAAAAAGGAACAAAACAATATTCCTTATAAAGATACAAGCAAAAATTCTCAACAAAATACTAGACACCAAATTCAAAAACACATTAAAAGGATCAGACATCATTATCAAGTAGGATTTATCCCTGAGATGCAAGAATGTTTTAACATACACAATTTAAATGATATACCACAATAACAAAAAGATGAAAATCATATAATCCTCTCAAAAAATTTATTAAAAGCCTATAACAGAAGTAAATACATTTTCATAATAAAAACTCCAAACAACATACATACAAAAGTATCCATCTCAACAGAGTAAACAGTGAAATGCTGAAAGTTTCCTCTAGTATCAGAAACAAGACAGGGGTGCCCAATCTCAACACTTCTATTCAACATAGTAGTGAGAAATCAAGCCAGAACAATTAGGTAAGAAAAAGAAACAAAAAGGCATTCAAATCAGGAATAAAGAAGTAAAATTCTCACTGTTTACAGACGAAGTGATTTGAAGATACAGAAAACCATAAAGACTATACCAAACAAACAAAAAATAGAGCTAATATATCCATTCAGTAAAGTTGAGGCCACAAAAATATACAAAAATTAGTTGCATTTCCATATACTAACAATAAACTGAGAAAAAAGTTACAAAAAAATCTGATTTATAACAGTATCAAATTTTTTTTTAATTTTATAACTTCATTTAACAAAAGTGAAAGATCTGTCCAGTAAAATCTATAAAACACTGATGAAAGTAATTGAAAAAGACACAAATGGAAAAATATCCCTTCTTCATGGATTGGAAAAAATATTGCTAAAATGTCCATACTTCACAAAATGATTCACAGATCCAATGAAATCTGTATTGACATTTTAATGGCATTTTTCACAGAAATAGAAAAAATTATAAAACTTCAATGGAATCACAAATAACTCCAAATAGCCCATGCAATCTTGAAAAAGAAGAATAAAGCTAGAGGCATCACACTTCTTCATTTCAAACTATTACACAGCTATACTAATCAAGAGTATGGTACTGACGTAAAAACAGACACATAGACCAATGGAATAGAATACAAAAACCAGAAAGAAACCCATGTGCATACAGTCAACTATTACTTTGACAAGGGCACCAAGATACACAAAGGGGAAGTATAGTCTCTTCAACAAATAATGCTGAAAGAAAGTAGTCATCTGCAAAAGAATAAAATTTACTTATACTATGTACAAAAATTAACTCAAAAGAATTAACACTTAAATGCAAAACCAGAAACTGTGTAACTTCTAGAACAAAGCATAAGGAACAATCTCTTTGACACTGGCCTTGGCAATAATTTTTCTGGCTATCACATCAAAAAATCACAAGCAACAAAAAGCAAAAAATAAAAACAAGTAGCATTAAATGAAACAAAAAAGTGTGTGCACAGCAAACACAGAACATGAAAAAGCGACCCAGGGACTGGGAGAAAATAGATCTGATAAGAGTTTTATATCCAAAATATTAAGAATCTCACACAATTCGATAGCAAAAAAAAAAAAAAAAGGAAATCTGACAAAAATTTGCAAAGGACTCAAGTAGACATTTCTCAAAATATGACATGGAAGTGGCAAACAAGTTTATAAAAAGGTTCTCAATGTTATTATTCATCAGGAAAATGCAAGTAAAACCTTAATGAGATATCATCTCACACTTGTTAGTATAACTGCTGTCAAAGAGTCAATAAATAAATATTCACACTTGTTAGAATGACTGCTGTCAGAGTCAAGAAATATTAAGAGTCAGAGTGTGGAGAAAAGAAAACCCTTGTATGCTGTCAGTGGAAATGTAAATTAATTCAGCCACTATGAAAAATGGCATGAAGGCACCTCAAAAAAAATTAAAAATAGTATTATATGAACCTTCAATGCTACTTCTAATTGTATAACCAAAGGAAATAAAATCATATGTCAAAGATATATCTGTACCCCTATGTTCATAGCCAATTATTCGCAATATATAGAATATTATTCAGACATAATGAAGAAGGTACTGCAATTTCTGACAACATGGATGAATAAACAAGGTAGACATTATGGTAACAAGTAAAAACTTTCATTTACAAGATAAATTCTGAATATCTAATGTACAGCATTGTAAATATAGTTAATGATACTCTACAGTAGCAGTACCCAACCTTTTCAGCAGCAGGGACCAGTTTTATGGAAGACAATTTTTCCATGGATGGAGGTCAAGTCGGGGGTGGTTTTGGGATGAAGCTGTTTTACCTCAGATCATCAGGCATTAGATAGATTCTCATAAAAAGCACACAACCTAGATCTTTTGCATGCACAGTTCACAAAAGGGTTCACACTCCTATGAGAATCAAATGCTGCTGCTGATCTGAGGAGGCAGCGATCAGGCAGTAATGCTTGCTGGCCCAATGGTCACACCTCCTGCTGTGTGATCGGATTCCTCAGAGGCCACAGACCAGTACTATAGACCCCTGCACTATAGTATACTTGAGATTTGTTAAGAGTGTACATCTTAAGAGTTCTCACCACACACACAAAAATTGGCATCTAATGTGAGATGACTGATGTGGTAATTAACTTTGCTGTGTTAGTCATTACACAATGTGTATGTATATCAAATCATCAAGATGTAACCTTTAAATAGATAATATTTATATTGTGGAAAGAATCATATGTCTAGAAAGAAAAAAAAGGAACTAAAGGACACATTCTCAGTAAGCTTCATACTGAACCAGACAAAATTATAGAATGATAGTTATTAAGATACAAGGCAACAGTTTAGAGTTTATTATATACTGGACAATGTTCTAAGCTCCCCATAGACAAAAATTTAGATAAGAAGTCTAAATAATAAGTAATACACATTAAACTATTTTACATTTGTGGAATTTGTGCCTATAGAGTTTAAATTTCTCATCTTAGTTCAGGTGAGGAAAAATGAGAAGTTGAAGTGAAACATAAGATTAGATTTTCTTAGATTTGGGAAGATGCCTTGTATTTTCATAAAATTACTGCATCTTAATTTCTATAGGATCACCTCGGAAACCACAATACAATTAAAAATTAATGTATCAGAAAATATGTGACATCTATCCACAGAATTCCTGAGACTTCTGAAAAAAATTCCACTGTCCATCACTCTCCTCACACACTTCTGACATGAGGCAAAACCAGAACTTTAGAAGTGGTTTCACATAGAGGTAGAAACATGCACAGACTTTCCCAGAGCCCCCAAATCAATAGAAGAACAGTCAGATCAAGCAGGCCCTCACAGGCCAAGGGGAGCACTTTGGCTGTCACTGTGAATATGATGGCGGATCACAGAAGAGGAAGGAGAATCATCAGATAATTCAAGAGCGTGGGACAGAAGATGTCCCTCTTTGACAGCAAGGGAAAGAAATAAAGCCAGGTGTCTCAAAAATCATTTCCACTGGAGAACTTCCCAATCCACACTTCAAGGTCTGGTTCTTTCTTGACTTCTGGACCTCTTGCCCATGTCATCTACTTCATTCGCTCCCACCTACCTGGCTGGATGGCTACTGTCTCCTCACTCTTCACATTCCAAGGCTCTTTCCTTTGTTCCAAAAAGGTGATCAGGTCCGGCTTAGAGACAACAAGACCTGTTTTATTGGAAAAATTCACATGACTCTTAATGAGGGTTCTTTTTATTTTTTATTTTTATACTTTTTTTTGGCCCCACAGGACAGGATTAATTTCTAATTTAGTACTGTGCTCAGTAGAAAAAATAAGACATTATAGAAGATTCTTGAAAAGTATTTCTCAAAATATTGTTTCCTACCAGCTTGTTTAGAATATTTAGGAAGCATTTTAAATCTGGGGATCCTGAGCTTCTGCAAATCTGACTGAATCAAAAACAAACAAAAAAAATTGGATTTTAAAGTGTAAGCAACAATAGTTTATGTCAACCAATTTCTAGAATCACGACTAGAGTGAAACTTGTACATCACCTCAAATAAAAAGGCAAATGTCAAAATCAAACATTATGAAATTTTTTCTACTTCAACAAAACCCCTATTTTTTTCCTGAAAACAAGAACCTAAAACTAACTCATACAAAGCACAAGATCCCAAGGGACATTCTGAAAAGAAAAGAAATAAAACTCTTAGTTATTAGATATTCCGAAGGCAAGTTATCCTCACCCAGAGAGACCAGGTTTCTGTAGTTTTCTAACATCACATCCTGATACAAAGTCTTCTGAGCTGGTTCCAGGTGTTCCCACTCCTCCAAAGAGAATTCTACGGCCACATCCCTGAATGTCAACAGTCCCTGAAATAAAAATAAAGAATACACTGACCATGTGGCCATGGCAGAGTTCTTCATTTGTCCCAAGATGAAATGACAGTTATTGGTTCTGACCTATATGAGTGACCTGAATTATTCAGTAAGATCATTTTTAACACAGTAATATTTTCTAATGTAGTCTCAAACTCTGTGGAAAGAAAATAACATAAAATCCACAAAACTAGTGTAGATATTTATATCAAATGTAAAATATAAAACTAAGGCATCAACACAGGAATATACATTTTTGGGTGCTATATTTACATCATCCAGAATCAGCTGTGTATAATTCTCAGGTGCAAAAGTCATGGTGACTTAGAGGCATACTTCTCAAATTGTATACTATACAACAATAAACTGGAGATCTTCTTCAAAAGCAGAGTCTGATTCAGGAGATCTAGATTTTGAGTTTCTGCATTTCCATATTTTTTAATTTTTAATTTTGACACAGGGTCTCGCTCTGCCACCCAGGCTGGAGTGCAGTGGTTGAATCTTGGCTCACTGCAGCCTCAACCTCCTGGGCTCAGGCAATCCTCCTGTTTCAGCCTCCTGAGTAGCTAAGGCTACAGGCATGAGCCACCATGGCTGGCTGAGTATCTGCATGTCTAACAAGTTCACCAGTAGTGTTAATGCTTCAGGCCCCAAAGCCACTTTTGAATAGCAGAGAGGTCGAACACTGAGGAAAGAATTCAGGCATGATGTGAAACTGAGAGTTTTATGAAATTTACAAGTTGTAACAGCTAGAATGGTAGTAATCCTTTTTGAACATGCACAATATATCAGATATCATCCTAAAAGTTGTTTACATATATAAAACCCAATAAATAATCTATGAGAAAAATTATATTCTTCCTCTTACATAAAAATTATTTTCCAAATATTTGCTACATAGTAGTTTGTATTTTGCCTCAGTTTATCTGATTTAGAATTTATCTCAAAGGGACATACCGGCCAATATACAGAGACAACCTTAACAGAATGTTCAGAGAAGATTTCGTAACTGAGTAATGAAAACAAATTAAGAAAGCAGCCACACAATAGTTATCGAATAATGCTTTCATTTTATGTGCATATGTGCACATAATGGTAACTATATACACACTAAAAGTAAGAGAATATTTCTGTGTAAATAAAATTTAAAAATATTTTAAATTGTATAAAAACTATAAAACTCTTTGTGGGTGATGCCTTTTTTGTGATGCCTTTATAAAGACCAATACATACAATGAAATAAAGTAAAGGCTCTTGTTTCTGAGTCTGGTATTTTTTTTTCAAGTTTTTGTTATGTTTATTATGTGCTATTATATATTTTAGAATTTTAAGACAATAGACATATTTGTTATATGTTAATTCTTGTTCTTTCTCTGAAAATATAGAGAATAAATAAGCATATGCTTGTGACATGAGATGAAATAAAATGGAAACCTACAGAACTGAGACCTGCTTCAGAACTTCCAGTCTTAAAAGCTGTTATCTCCTGTCAACAAATGTGAGAGCCTTTACTCTGCAAAGAAAGCTACAAGCAAAGGGAAACCAAAAAGAAATGGGAGTCTCTGGATTAAATGTGATGGTTTATAGACATCACTCAGTAAATCCTCCCTCCTAGATACTCATTACAAAGAGAAAAATGATTAACTTTATAGCGAAGGAATCTGACAGAGAGCACCTGCACCAAGTGAATGAAGTTAGCATCGTCTGTAATAAGACAAATTGGTATCAGTGCTAATGCACAGATGGGCCCATAATCATTGCTGTGATATGGGCGGAGGGGAACAGTAAATCATAATCTTAATATAATCATAAAAAAACAATCTGTGGGGGAAGATACAGGTGACCAGAGATCTTCAAACTGGTTATGTGACCCTACTTAGAAGCCTGGGCTGAGAATCACTTAGCTAAGCATTGCCTCTCAAGCTTCAATACGCATACATATCATTTGGTGTTCTGGGCCCCCTCTAAGTAATGTGATTCTGCAGGTTTGGAAAGTTTCCATGAACTGGCTTCTTTAACAAGTCCCCTGTCAATGCTGATGTTGCTCCTCCTAGACCCATTATCAATAGCACTCAGCTAGAGGAAGCAGACACAGCACACAGAGTCCCTTACACCCAATACTCTAATCACAACAAAAATACTTTTCGTTCACAGCGAGGACCACCAACCACTGTCCTGAAAGATCACACCCTTTGCCAGCCATTTAAAGGCTACAGATACAGAGACTGGAGAAGACAGTTATGTCTAAGTCAGCATTTGGAAAACAGCATGGATACATGCATTAAAGCAGTGTTTATTGAGCTTGTACTATGTGCTCACAGTATGTACTGTGCTGGGAACATCACATGGTGTGAGTTAAGCCATATAAACCCCTGGGATGTGGGTCCTAAGTATCCCATAATTCCCAGCAGGATTTAGATAATGGCTCAGCCTTTCTATTTCTTCTTGTTTCCCTATCACTATAAAAGCTAACTATAGACAGATGGGAGGGATACAGAAAGGAAGGAGTCAAGTTCAGTTCACAAGAATTTCTCCACTGGGCACGGTGGCTCACGCCTGTAATCCCAGCACTTTGGGAGGCCAAGATGGGTGTTATCACTTGAGGTCAGGAGTTCAAGATCAGCCTGGTCAACATTGTGAAACCCTGTCTCTACTAAAAATACAAAAATCAGCTGTGCATGGTGGCACACCTATAATCCCAGCTACTCGGGAGGCTGAGGCAGGAGAATCATCTGAACCGGGAAGGCAGAGGTTGTGTGAGCCGAGATGACACTATTCCAGCCTAGGCAACAGAGTGAGATTCGGTCTCAAAAAAAAAAAAAAAGAAGAAGAAAAAGAATTTCTCATTATTCTCTTTATATCTTTACACTGACTTTGTTACAACTTGTGAAGCAACTACTGGATCTGCAGAAATGAAAAAGAGGTTGCCAGGTGGAATGTTTCTAAAGGTACTGGTTTCAATAAGAAAAAAATTTAATTTTCAAATAATTTTGAAAAAGTGAGTCCTGTGCTCCCATTTACCTGCTTTTGGGTTTGGGGAAATTGTGAGCACCACCTCAGAAGAGATGGCAGCAGCGGCCACCCAGAAGTCTGATCTCCTCTAGTCAGTTCTATGAGGGGAGGCTCCAGGGTAGGGACAGACCTGGACCAGGCTCAGAAGAGGCTGGATTTGGGCAGAGCTGGAGCAGGGGCTGGGCTAGGCTTCTCATCTCTACACTGCTGCTTTATTTTCAGCTGTCTTTCCTAAGCCTGACCAACAAGAACTTGACTCCCATGGTTTGCCTTGTTTAAATAGTTTAAGCTTCATCCTATTTTGTAACATGCAACAACAAGCAATTTAACCAAAACACGTAGGGCTTTCTATGAAAATTATATTAGTAGCTACATAATTATCTTTAACAAGCAAAAAGCAATATAAATAATAATTATAATAACTCTTTTGTCCACGGGTGGCCCTTCAGGTGGTGACATCAGAATTCACAACGTCAACATAAGGGCAGTGTCCCAAATCAAGCCCAAGTTCCCTGTACACCTCCATTCTTGCTCCTGACCACATGATGTTGAATTCAACCATTATCCGTCTGCTTTAGACTGAAAGTTCCTGGATGGTAGGGACTATGGCTGCTGCATCTGTTTTCCTAGTGGCCATATGAAATGGAAGCAATTGGTTTACCTATCAGTATGAGTCTCCAGGCCTCCTCCTTGTATTTCACCCACACATTAGAAAACTGGAGCAACTCCCACTTGGATACCAAATAAGGAGATTCCTTCTGTTAAAAAAGAAACAAACCCTGATGACTCATTCTTCTCCCTCTGAGACGGAAGCAAGATTAGCCCGTTGTCAGCCTGTCCCCTGCCTGCACAGGATATATAACCAAGTGTCCCCTAGGTGCTGGTGAGAGAGTCCCTGGTAACTGTGTGATGAAAACCCAATAGTGATTCAGGCAGGAAAGACTCAAGTTGTCCTTGTGGAACCAGAATAGAAAATTGAGTTGTCATAGTAGGGCCACAGATCCAGGATCCAGATATGTTATTACCCATACCTGATCAGCTGACTCTTGGGTACAAGAAAGGACAAGATTACCCTACTCCAGTAACACAGCTCACAGGTAGGCATAGCTTTACTCATGGCTCTGGACAGTGGTGGCCCCACCCTCCCTCTGCTAAGGTGCTGCTTTACACTTACAGATTCTGCCACGAGATTCTGTTTATAAAAAGGAACCACTCACAGAACTGCTGTAGCTCACTGGACAAGGTCTTGAAAACTCTGAGGGCCTCACTCCAAAAGTAGGGCTTTACAAAGTCCATGTTGATCTCTCACAATGCAGAAAATGTCCCCTGGATTTTCTATATATCCTGAGTCCAAAGTCTGGCCCTGTCTTGTGGATCCCAGGTGGAGACCAGCCTTTATGTGCAGACCCCAGGTGGAATCAACCTGGCTCTGCAATTCTTGTGTATTGCTGTGAAGAAAACTAGAGGAGACAGCCCTTCAGGAAGGCTGCTCTCACACATCCTGGAGAACCTCAGGACCTGGGTTCAGAATTCACAGCTGCAGATTTAGGTGCTGGTGGCGCAGGGAAGTGGCATGCACCTTCTGCACATTCATGGGCATTTGGGCAAGAGGATGAGGGGAATGTTGAGATTCTCAGGCCTGCTCAATGTATGTGTGTGCCTGGTTGGTTTCCAGCCCCCATGGTCTCTGAATCGGTTTCAGGTCTGAAGATGCCAGGGGCATGGAAAGACAGAGCTGGAATGGCTAACTGATGCCCTGTAAACTTATTTTTACAGAAATCTAGTCAAACTGTTCTAGAAGCGACTGAAGATCCCAAGTAAGCAGAAAGACCATTCTGCCTGCAGATTTTAGGGGCAATGGGCACTTTGCTGCACAAATGTGGGTTGTGAACAGAAATCAAAGAGGGAAAGGACCCACTGGAGTGAAGTCTTACAGGCATCGTACAGGTTTATATTCTGTGTAGTAATTCTGGGCAATGTTTGAAAAATATAATGAAGAAGAAAATCATAAAATCATCTCCAACCCCAGAAAAACTATCCATAGTGGTAGAAAAGAAAGAAAACTGTTTTATGACATAATTAGCCCAGAATGTAAAGGAATGATAGGCAACCTGCTAAGAGATTAGAAAAATACCCACTGGTGAAAAGTCACCATAATTAGTCCTCAATAGAAGACCTGACAGCACCATTTGTCAGATAGAGTTCATCCTAAATTCACCTGGGAATTGGGAGGCCATCTGTGTTTTTTAATTGGCTACAGTCAAAGGAAAAATAAACTTCATGTCTTTATGACAGGCAGATTTGCAACTTGGAGCCAGGTGCCTGCCCTCCTAGAGAAACTGTAGGATATGGATCTATCTTCTTTGCTATTTACATTTTGTATCAATGATTCCCAGCTCCTAGAGAAAGGCAGTACTGAGTCAAAAAGACTGACAAATGGCCTATTTAGCTGTTAGAGTGATTTAGACAGGTTGTAAAACAGAAAAATAATTTACATATGAAAGTTTTCCAAAGTAAATGCTTTAAGAAAAAAAAAAAGAAAAATTTCTTTCCTTATTTTCAAGAAGGATTAAGTCTTGTATTTCTCATTTGTATTTGCTCTTACAACAGCCAGATCTAGGGCCATGGTCTTGAGCTCACAGACATCTGAGTTCCAATAGGTGCTGGATTCAGGCACCTGTGGGGTGACCTTGGGAACACCGTGTACACATAAAGAAGGGGCTTGTGGGGAAGTAAAAGGCAGAAGAGAGGAAGGTGCTATTGAGCCATGAGCAGGCGGCAGTACCAAGTTGGTGGAAGGACTGGTTTGTGCTACAGATACTGGCCCAGGTGGGGCTATGCTCTGACATATTCCTGGGTCCACGCAGGCAGATGAGATTATGATTGGATGGTCCACAAGCCTAGGTTGATGGAGAAACTAGGCTGCTGCTACGGATTCAGTGTCTGGGATTACAACAAGCCAGGAGTCCTCAGGCACTTGTGTGGGTTTTTGGCAGGAAACTGGAAGCAAAGGTGCTGTGGATGCAATTCCTGACAGTCAAGCCTTCTCCTGGGATGGACGGGGACATGTCAATGCCTAGTTGGTATGTTCAGGAGTGGGTGGGAATCATGTGGTGGCAGCTGGGTCGGGGAGGGGGGTCTCTTCTCAGAACTCCTTTCCTCTCAGTGTTCAGTCCCTTCTCACCCTAGCAGGAGACCTGGAATCAAAGGATAACGTACAGTGGGGCAGCCTGTGTGCAGAACACAGCCTCTCTTCCCACAGACACTTGGGAGTCTCTCTCCAGCCCAGGCCTCTGTGAGGTCTGTCTTCTGACATCAAATGTGTAGAGTTTGCTGAACACCAACCAATCCTCCAACATCAACTGGGTGCCAAAAACTTAATTGTGACACCACGCAGAGTCAGCGCAGGCCCCAAAAGTTCTCGGCTCAGTCCCACAACACTGCCCCCACTTCAGATGCCAGTCACAATGCCTGGGGCCCTATCTATACTTCCAAGCTACTGCCTGTAAATCGAGGGCACCCATAACCCTATCCTTAAGTTCAATCATTTCAAAGATCTACTCAAATAACTCAGCAAATCACTTTGCTTATGTTTATCAGGTTATCATAAGGATATAGTTCAGAACAGCCAAATGAGATAAATACATATAGGGCAAAAAAAAAGTAGTGGGAAAAAATAGGAATAGTAACCTGGTAAATAGCTGTGATTAAAGAAATCCCCCATCTTTTGTGTTTTCCAAGAACAGCTTACTGCAAAAAACAACCCTATTATGACTTCGATGATGCTCCCTGATTTAGTCATCACAAAGCCACAGACTCTCCAAATTCCCCTTCTGACTCAGCTGAACAGTTCTGTCTTCAGTGTTCAGAATAAACTACTTAACAAAACTTTGTATTTTTCTCCAGGTTGCTGGACTTTGACACACTCACAGCCTGGTCAACATTCAACCCCTCCCTAAGCCCCTCCTAAGAACAGGCTGACATCAGAGTGAAACATTCTCTGATCTCGAATCTGATTTTGGCACCTTAATCCTGCCCTTCCCCCCCTACCTTCTGAGCTTGTTTGCTCCTCCCTGTGAAAGAAAGTCTTTGTCTGCCTAACCTTTGAGATCCACAAAGATCTTACAGCTGTTGCTTTCCCCCTGTTGCAATACTCCTTTAGAATTAAGGAACTTCTTACCTAAACCTGAATTTGTTTTATTTGACAAAATCAAATAAAATGTGGGGAAGGAACTGGAAACTTAATATTTTACTGCAAGCCTCAGTTAGTCTGGGGGAACACAGTGGTAGATTTGAGACTCTGCGTGCCACATATTAGGAAAACACAGGGGGAAAACCAGTTGTGGGGGGCGGGGGGAGTGTTAAAATGATTAATGAGTAGGCGATTATATGGAAGTGGTTGTAGTGCCCTGGGTTTCTGGGAAGAAAACCCAAAATCAGGACAATAACAATTTCTACCCTCAGAAAGAGCCTCCCAACCCTCCTTCCATCCCAACCCCAAACGCCTCTTTCTGTGGATTTTCAGCTTTCAGCTCTCCAGGGCTCTGTAGCTTCTCAGTATAAAGGGCTCCTTCCATGGATGGGGTGAGCAGGCTGGGAAACCTGCAGGGGAAACTCCCCTGGAAGAACTAACTGGGCTTCAGTGACCTCTTCCTGCAGGCTCAAGACCAGGTTAGTTTGCACTCACTGAGCTCAGGCTTCTGCTTCCCAGTCAGGGTTACTCAATTAGTATTCAATGAGAATGCCCAGTGTTTGAAGAAAGCAAAACTACTCAAACAGTGTTTATAGAATAAAGGAAAGTGAAACGCCTTTATAATTTATACCTCAACAGAAAACACTAAAGTATCTATCCCTTTCAGACAATAAATAGGCCACTTACTTATTTCCATGATAACAGATCATTTAGTAAATAATCATATATAAACAATTCTAGCCAGTGCTACGTTCGGCATTAAAGCCATACATCCAAGGCCAGGCATGGTGGCTCATGCCTGTTATCCCAGCACTTTGGGAGGCCAAGGCGGGAGGATCACTTGAGCCCAGGAGTTTGAGACCACTCTGGGGGCAACACAGTGAGACCCACATCTTTACAAAAAGAAAAAACAAAATAGCCAGCCATGGCACAGCACCCCTGTAAGTCCCATCTACTTGGAAGGCTGAGGTGGGAGGATCACTTGAGCCCAGGAGGTTGAGTGAGCTGTGATCACACCACTGCACTTCAGTCTGGGTGACAGAGGAGAGATCCTGTCTCCAAAAACAAAAAATAAAAAATAAACTCAACATCCAGACAAGAGGATAAAGAACAAAGATATCCACTGTCATAACTTCTTCACCCTACAAAAAAAAGAAATTGATGTTTTGATGAAACTATGTAATTCACCAATTTACCACACGTTGTTGTGAAAATGTATTCACTTTCTACAGCCAATAATGAAAGAAAGATTTTCTCTGTTTCTTTTCCCTGGCAGCATTTCCAAAAGGTGAGCCCTGAGATTCTGTTTTACATTACTCCCAAAAAAAGAACAAACCTGAGAAACTTACTACACTCATTCTGCTGAAAAAAAAGGTAGTAAGAATTTTTAACAATGAAGTATGACTTGATATTTTAATTTTCTGAAATCCACCTTTCATGGCCTTGGAAATGTTTTTTATCTTTCAAGCTCTACTGATGAAATTTACACTAACTGAAAAACTGAAGTAGAAATAAATGAACAATCTAAGGCAGCAAACTCAGGCAGTGGTAATGCTGTTGGAATACAGACATATCTGGCTCAAGTGTCAAGTCAGGTCACGGTATCAATTGAGACATTCTCCTACCCCAATACTGCTCATTAAAATGCTCAGGGACCATCCTCCCAGGAGATCCTGCACTGTGCCCCATGGACACCGCAGCCGAGTTTGCACCACCTCACTGGGGTGGGGTTTTTTGTTTTTTGGTCCTTTGGGAGTTTTTCTCCCTTCACAAATCTGAATGAATCTAGGGGGCAGGAATCATTTTTGACTGTTTCCTCTCAATACCAGCAAACGATTGGCTGACCAGCAATGTGTCTCCAAGGGATGAAAACTAGCTTTGAAGAAATAAAATCCTTATGTCCCAAGGGGTTATCTTTTTAGGTTAAGGGTGTCCCAGGAGATTTCTCTCAGCCCCAGGGCATCCAGCTGCTCCCCTGAGGGGCTACATTTCCATACCTTGGGCGGTCCTCTAACAGGAGGTGACCTGGGGCTGACAGTCACTAAACACTCCAGGAGACATGGCCACTGTGGGCATCTTGAGTCATCCCAGACAGTTCTGAAATTCAGGAACAGGAAAAGACTGGATAGAGGGTGGCTATACAGGGCCCTGTAAAGTTTCCAAAGCAAAACCTCAAGTCAAAAGACATTCTTTCTGATAACGTGTCTGTGCCTGGGGAAGATGAATGAAAAAGAGGCACAGTTTTTTTTGCAGTGGAGTGTCAGGGATTTTTTATTCTCTGCTTTCCTCTCACGTGAAATGTATACCAAAAAAACACAAATCTTTAAAAAAGTGTCATCCACTGCTCTGTGAAATCATGATTAATGAGTAAAATACTGTCTGAAATGTACAATAAATGACCAATAGTTAATAATGCGAACTGGAGAGGGGAAGTTAGCCTTTGGAAATGTCGGGAAGGAACTGGAAATTTAATATTTTATTGCAAGCCCAGTTAGACTGGGGGAACACAGTGGTGGACTTGAGACTCTGCGTGCTACACGTTAGGAAAGCGCAGGGGGAAAACCAGTTCCCCTGGGCAGTGTTAAGATGATTAATGAGCAGGCGATTATACGGAAGTGGTTATAGTGCCCCAGGTTTCTAGGGAGAAAAACCAAAACCAAACTCAAATGCTTTTCTTGTAAATTACAACTTTAGGGGAAAACAAAATTCAGACTTAACGAACCACAAAGCTCCAATTCACCTCCACCTGCATAGTCTAAATAAGGCAACTACAAACTGTAACCCATCGGTTAATTTGGTCCGCTTCCTCATGCACCTTACAAAAACCTTTCCTTCAAGCCCCTCTGGGGATCTCCGAACCACAAACCAGGACTGCAGGCTTCCCATGTCACAAATCGCTATTTGCTCAAATTCTTCAACATTTTAACAGTGACTCCTTTTAATTCTTAGGAGGAGAAAGTAGTGACTGAGGACCCCACAGGGCACGGTTTCTTCCCACACACCGAACCTGGGTCTCCCCTGAGACGCTCCCGTCCTCACCGCACAATCTGGGGGAGACGCGGGGCTGCGACGCGGAGCTGCCCAGAGAGGGCTCCGGCCAGGGACGAGGTCGCTCTGCGGGGTCGGGATGGGACAGGACACGCGGGGTCCCGGCTGCCGGCCTGGCCGCCATCTTGCAGCGGAGGGGACCGAGGGCCGAGATGCACCAGTTGGGACTCGGGGCCCAGACCCCGAAGCTGACTGCGGGGAGGCCCGGGTGCCCCTACAGCGGGTTCCCGCCGCTTCCGACCACCGCCCTCCCTCCCTCTGGGGACCCCCGACCCCGCACACTCACCATTTCCCAGCTTCCGGGATGCCCTGGCGTCTTAGCTACGAATCTCCCAGTGCCTGCAAGTCGCAGAGCAACAGAGGTTCTGTTTATTCTCAGAACGCGAAGCCGCCTGGGCCTCCCAGAACGAAAGACTCGGAGATGTGGCGAGGAGACCCGAGCTCTAACTGGAGCCGACGAAGGCCCCCGCCAAATCCCGGAAGCCGCCCCTGCTCTCCGGCTTCACTCCTGATTGGACGGTTTCCACTCTAGCGCCCCTGATTGGATAAAGCTCCATGCCCCGCCCCCTCATGATTAGTGCTTTTTTTTTTTTTTTTTGAAAGGGAGACTGGCTCATTGAGGTGGGGCCGCCTGCTGCGGGTATTACGGCTAATTAAGGGGTGAGCTGCGACTTGAAACGCACTTGCTCTTTCCCTTACCTGGTTCTGCTTGTATAAGACATCTTATTAGCTAATTAAGTTTAAGAAGAAGTATATTTAGACACCTTTAAAGCAAGAAAGACCCTCATCCCGTCCCTTAGCACCTCTCTTACCGCACTGTACCCCACTGCTAACGCCACCGTGGGAGGGGGCCCCTCAGCTGGGAACAGAAGGCCGTACACTTCATTACGTGTTTTCAATTAGGCCCTCGCATGATACATAGACCGAACCAGTGCAAAAGCATCTTATAGGGGCATGCAGGATGGGGTCCCAGGAGGATGTTGCGGGCCGTGGTGGAATGTGGAAGAGGGGCTGGCCTATTCTTCTAATCTACAACTCTGCCCGCATCTCCTGGAGTCTGCATCACTGGTAACGGGGCCGCTGACTGTCCGTCTGTCTCTCCTTCTCAATCCCTTCAAGCTCAGGGAAGAAGGGTCCTTGGCAGCGACAGGGCTGGGAGCTCAGTTCCTCTGGGCCGTGCTGGCTCAGGCTCTGTGGCCACGGACTCCTCAGCCCTACCTCTGGTTTTTGTTTTTGTTTTGAGACAGGGTCTCACTCTATTGCCCAGGCTGGTGCAGTGGTGCAGTCATGGCTCACTGCAGCCTCCGGGGCTCAAGCAATCTTCCCACCTCAGCCTCCTGAGTAGCTGGGACTACAGGCACATGCCACCATGCCCGGCTGATTTTTGTATTTTTTGTAGAGATGAGGTTTCACCATGTTGCCCAGGCTGGTCTCGATCTCCTGAGCTCAAGCGATCCTCCCACCTTAGCCTCCCAAGTAACTGGGGCTACAGGTTAGTAGTCAGTTCGCCAACTCCTGAGCTCAAGTATTCTGTCTGCTTTGACCTGCCAGAATGCCCTATTCCTGTTTTTCTGGAGTCTTGGAGCTAGTGGCGCTGCAGCACCTCGTAGTCTTCTGGCTGAGTAGATTCTCCTAGTCTTCTGGCTGAGTAGAAGGTGGGAGAGGAGGTGGGTGTCAAACTGGGCCAGGGCCCTCGGCCACCATCTAGCTTGGTTAAACTCCCACTTGGGACAGATCAGGCTCTGTGCCTTATTCAGTGAGACGTGTGGAACAAATGCTTCCCTCCCCAAAGCAGAAACATCCCTGATTGCTGACAGTCAGGATTCCATGCACTTGACTTGGCCTGGGGCATGGCTGCCTCTCACCCTCTCACCCAGTTCTAGTCGCTGCACTCTGTGGCCTCCCTGCCACCAGATTAGGTGTAGACAACGGGTGTGGGACAGGGCTGCTGACACCACTGGCTGACCAAACCCCTTTCCCACACTTAAGGGAGAAAAGACAGGAGGTTAGGGGCTCCCAAAGGCAGCACTGCTTGTGACAGCACCACGGGAGTCCTTAGGGCCTACTAAGGGGCTGGGCTGGAACTCAGGATCAACTCTGCCTGACTCCAAAGCCCATGCACCTCCATGGACCTCACAACTCAAGCAGCTTCCCTAGGCCTTTGAAATCCTGGAGATTGACTCTTTTGCGATAGAAGAAAGATTCCTTTTGATTCTCATCCTTCTAGTACTCTTCACAATTGGAAATAATCCCCACCAGAGAAGGCTTCTGAAATGTCTTGGAAACATGTAGAATAATTTGGGAAAATGGCTGAAGGCTGAGTTTAAGAAATCAAGGCCTAACATTCTATTTTTCATTTCTTATAGGAGAGATTTGAAAGCACTTATAATGGACTCAATGTGTCTGCAAATTATTTTTGTCCCCTTTCAGTATTTGTAAGCTGTTGATGATTTTCAATACAGATTAACTCAAACTACTGTGACTGAAACAATCTTTTACTCTGAAAGCAGGAGATACAAAGGTATATCTGCTGAGAAGACATTTTTTTCTGCCATAATTTAGCCAAACAGCTGAGTACGTCTTAAAGTCAGCCTTTGATTTCTAACAAGTCAAGCTATTTGCCAAGACCACAGTCAGACCATATGACTGCTTAAACTACTTCATTGTCCCAGAATGTTGACCAGACAGATCGAAGCTCTGGGGGTGGAGTGGTGAGAGGACCCGCACTAGCAGGTGGGCAGCCATGGGTCCATATGTGAGAATCACTCATTAGGTGGGGTGTTTTGAGGTCCTGATATTTATGACACAATTAATGTGTATATTACTAAAAGTAAATTATAGAACATTGCAAATAATAAATCTATATATAAACTAAACATGTCAGCAATTACAACTACTGTTATTTATCATTATTCTAAGTGTGATCATCATTATTACCACAATTAGAAATAGTAGTTGTGGTTGCTGCTGCTGCTGCTGTTACTGGAGGGATGGTGATAAAAACACCGGGTAAGGCTCTGCTGCCTCCTTCACCTGCGGCATCGGGAGCTGCTGGCTCACTAGTTTGGTGCACACTCTGGACCTCTTTGGTGAAGCTGCAGCTGAAGAGCCTTCAGGCTCCGCTATGGCAGAATTTGAAGGTGGCAGGTAGGATGGTCCCAGGATGCAGTTGATGTTGAAGAGGTGCACACCACTTAGTGAATGAGTGGAAGCCTTTGGTGAAAGGCAGAGTTTCTACATGACACAGATCAGATTCCACTTTGACTGGGGCCAATCAGTGAAACAGACACATCTGCAGAACTGGAAATGGAGGACAAAGATTCAGTTGATGTGTTCCAGAAGCAGACAGGAGGGTCTATTGAGAACATACTCACTGCTTTACTCCAGAACTCTGTTCCTACAGACCAAGCAGACATTCTCACGTAGAAAATTGCAATATGTTTCCATCACATCTACTGGTCCAGCATCCCTTTCTCTCTTCTTCACTTTCCTGTTCCTCATTCCTTTATTGTACATAAATTATCGGGTGTAGCTGTACAAACATATTGATAATTTTTGTTTGCTTGTTTGTTTGTACTGAATGAACAACGATCATTGATTTCCAATGGCCATTGAGTCATTGGTGTTGAGTGATTTCCAATGAAGACAGCTGAGGGAAAACACTGTGTCTGTGAAAAAGACTCTCTTTCTCCACCAGGGACTGCTCACTCACTGTTTATCTCTATATTCCAGGACTTTAGCAACAACAATATAAAAAATATAGTGATCCTTTAGGTTTGTTGGGGGCGGGAAAAAAAAGGGGGAATAACCTTTGCATACATTGTTCAATTAGAAAATTTTATTTTTAAAAATAGATCATTGTAACGCTAAGGACAATTTTATAACTTTTTAAATGTAGCTGTTACACATAGAACAAATCTGTCCTCACACAGGACTAAGTGACAATTAAAAGAACAGAACAGATTCCAGATATGTTCTTCTTCAAATCCAGGATCTGGTTGTTTAAATACACATCTTGTGTAAAATGAAAAGAAAACATTTAATATATAAATAAAAACAGGAAGTAAAGTTTCTCTAGCCACCAAGTGTGTTGGTTGGACTGAAAATGAGGAAGAAGGGGTTTCCGTCTGCAATAAGTTTGAAGTCCCCCCAGGAGCCAGGGAACTGTCCACACCCTCTAAGGCTGCCCCCTCCTCTTCTGCCTGGAGCAGGGTGTGTGAGATTTCCATGCCCTGACCCAGGAGGTACATGGAGGGTGAGAGGTTGTCTGTCTCACACCCAGGCAGACATCCCTGGTCCAGGGCCCTCTGGAAGATATTCCCAGGGTCTCCGTAGGCTGCCAGGGTCACACCCTTCCAGAAAAGTTATATAGGTAAATTGACCCAAGAAGGGGTCAGTCCATGGGTGATACCAAGCCACATTGCACCCTGGATAGAGGGCAACACATCTCATGCAACTGCAAACTACAGTAAAGGTCTATCTGCTGACAAAATCTGAGAGGAAGGAAATGAGACATCCTCCTTATGCTTTGAAGGAAAAAACAATAGGCTAGAAGTGGTTGACTCATGTGTTCATGACTGCCATTGTCAGGGTAAGCTGAGAAGGGCATGAGCTCAGAAAAGGACTGTGCCACATGACAAGCTGGAGGGGGTGTGACAGGAGAGAGAGGAAGATGACAAACAGACTATGGGAAGCAAAATGGAAGTTCCGCTTCATGGAAACATAGTACATTCTTTCCTCACAATGAAGAAAAAAGGAAGGAGAAAGAAACTTGACGACAGGCTTTATTTTAAAAAGAAAAAATATATTCTATAACGAAGTCCTAATTCGTCTGTGGGTGTTGTATCTGTGCTTTCATGCAATGATTGGATGAAACCTGCTACCAGCACATCAATCCAATTGGCAACAGCATTCCAAAAAAATAAGAAAAAAAAGTAACAGGGTGTGTACTCTCGCCAAAGACACCTGAGAAACTCAATTTCCATGCATTACCATGAGAAGAAAAAAAAAGTACCCAGGTTGAATCGGGGACAGGACTAATCACTCCTGGGATGAAATACATGCAAATAGATTAAAATGGTGCTTGTGGTGCATGCGTATGTGCATGTGTGTGTACTGTGGTGTGTTTGCCACTGAGTATGAGAAACGTTGCCTGCTTGAACTAAAGGAAATGCTTAGTCCTGTGGAATCCAGAATCCTCCCACCTAGTAGGTGGCTCTTCAACCTCAGGTTTCAGTCTCAGCACCTTTGAGAGCAGCCACACAGCAGACCAATTGCCGTGAGTGGGGGACTTCGTGGAGGATGCCAAAGGTTTTGTTGGGGGCTAGGCCCTAATTTGGGAGAATTCTGTGAAAGAATACATTCCCACCCACATCCGGGAGCTAAGTCCTCATTTGGGCTCCAGAGGCAAAGTGGCCACTTCATTTCTCACCCCTCTGCTTTCTTCCTCACTCTGAAGTTGGCCACCAGGTGGCGGCGGAAGATCAAAGATAATATCACTAGAACCAGAGCAGGCTGACGGTCTTTTCTTTTTTACTGACAAATAATAATTTTATATATTTATGGGATACAATGTGATCATTTTGATATACGTATACATTATGGAACGATTCCATCAAGCTAATTAACGTATCCATCCACTCACCAATTTATCTTTTTTTGTAGTGAGAACATTAAAATTTTAATTTTGCAATTTTGAAATGTACAATACATTATTCACTGTGCTCACCGTGCAGTGCAATAGATCGCTTATTCCTCCAGTCTAACTAAAGCTTCGTATCCTTCCATAAATTATTTCTTTTTCCCTATCCCACCCTTCCCCCTGACACAGCCTCTGGTAACTACCTTTCTAGTCTCTATTCTTTGTTTCTGTGAGATCAATATTTTTAATTCCACAGCTAGGTGAGATCATACAGTATATGTCTTCCTGTTCCTGGTTTATTTAACTTAGCATAATACCCTCTAGTTCAATCCAAGTTATCACAAATGACATAATTTCCTTCTTTATAAAGGCTAAATAGTACTCCATTGTGTATATACACGTCTTTATTCATTCATCTGTTGAAGGACACTTAAATTTCTTCTATATCTTGACTATTGTCAATAATGCCAAAGTAAACACAGGAGGGCAGATCCCTCTTCAATAGCCTAATTTGAATTCTTTTGGATATATACCCAAAAGTGGAATTGCTGGATCATAGGATAGTTTTTTTTCTTCAATTTTACTTTAACTTCCAGGGTGCGTGTGGGGCAGGTGCAGGTTTGTTACATAGGTAAACATGTGCCATGGTAGTTTGCTGCACAGATAAACACATCACATAGGTATTAAGCCCAGCATGCGTTAGCTATTCTCCCTGATGCTCTCCCTCCCCCATCCCCCAACAGGCCCCAGTGTGTGTTGTTCCCCACCATGTGTCCATATGTTTTCATTGTTAAGCTCCCACTTAGATGCAAGAATATGCAGTATTTGGTTTTCTGTTCCTGTGTTAGTTTGTTGAAAATAATGGCTTCCAACTCCTTCCATGTCCCTGCAAAGGACATGATCTCATTCCTTTTTATGGCTTCATAGTATTCCATGGTGTATATGCACCACATTTTCTTTACATGGGATACTTTTATTTCTAGGTTTTTGAAGAACTTCCATACCATTTTTAGAATGGCTGTACTACTTTACATTCCCACCAATAGGGTACAAGGGTTTCCTTTTCTCCACATTCTTGCCAACACTTGCCTTCATTGGTTTTTTTGATAAGAGACATTCTAACAGGCCTGGGGTTACAGACATTACTGTCTTCTATTCTCATTTAAGTGGTCAGAATGGTTTATTTAAAGTCTTTAAATGACCTCGAATTCTCCCATTGAAAACGGTTTCTCATGGTATTAGCATAATTTCAAACTACTCATCAGAATGATAACGTGCCATGTGAGATGACATGGGGTGGGGAGAGCAACTGAGAGAGCTGCAGCCAGAACACAGACAAAGGAGGAGAAGGGCTGGGATGCCTGTGGAGCTTGTGGTGAAACTTAACAGACAGAGAGGAACAGGGTAGAATCAGAAAATGAAGCCAGCAGAATTCTTGCACCACAGATCAGTGCTGCAGCCTGGGAGCAGGTATCCTCTCTCCACATGTAGAAGCATCACTGGATGTTGCAGTCTTTTGCCTGCAGATACAATTTCACTCTAATAGGACCATTTCTTAGCCCCACCGCAACCTCTGAGGAGGCAGAGAGGCTGAAAGTTAAGTCAATCACCAATAACCAATGATTTAATCAATCATGCTTATTTAGTGAAACTTGCAGGGAAGCCCAAAATGAAGGAGTTCCTAGAGCTTCTGGATAGCTGGATACATGGCAGTTCCTGGAAGGTAGGGTGCCCACACCAAGAGAGGGCCCTGAAGCTCCAGGTAGACGTTGTCAGAATCCAGTTGAATTATACAACACCCAGCCAGTGTCTGCTGCAGAATTGGCTGTTGATATAGAGAAATCTCGATAAATTTTGGTGACCAGAGGTCACAGAAGTATTCTGTATTGATTGTTGAGTGAGGAAAAGGAAATACACTTCGGCTGATTTATTTTTTCTTTTTTGAGACAGAGTCTTGCTCTGTCTCCTAGGCTGGAGTGCAGTGGCGTGATCTCGGCTCACTGCAAGCTCCGTCTCCCGGGTTCACGCCATTCTCCTGCCTTAGCCTCCCTAGTAGCTGGGACTACAGGCACCCGTCACCATGCCTGGCTAAGTTTTTGTATTTTTAGTAGATACGAGGTTTCACTGTGTTAGCCAGGATGGGCTGGATCTCCTGACCTCGTGATCCGCCTGCCTCGGCCTCCCAAGGTGCTGGGATTACAGGCATGAGCTACTGCGCCTGGCCTCGATTTATTTTTTCTATATCTCTCTGAGTTCGAAAAGTGAAAAATAAGGTGGGAGTGTGTATATATTAATGACAAAACTTGTTCAAGAGAAAGATGTGTCAAACTGGCATCTACAAAGAAGTAAAATGGTTTTGATAAACTCATCCCAAGAAATGCGGAGAAACAGTTCTAAGAAACACGTTCTATTGGAGCAGGCCATTGCGTTTGTGAAAATCTCCCTGTGTAATATTCACATGCAGCCTGGGTTGACATCCATAGCCTTAGAAGAACAGAATTCTCTTTGTCATGAGCTGCTCTAAGGGCAGGGGTGACCTTTGTCTTTCCTCATCTTAATGTACCACAGGGAGGCGAGGACTTCAGTAAGTGGGATTCACAGCAAGGTGCAGATTAGAACTCCCTACAGAGGGTTTCACCATCCTGTGAGGTCCCATCCCAGAGATTCTGATGGGGTGACCCAGCTTAGGGCCCAGGCATCAGCAGGCCTGAAGCCCCCAGGGGGCTCTGATGCACCACCAGGGCTGGGAAGCTGACCCCCAGAGGGTCCAATGCCCAGGGAACTTTTTCCCCTGAGATAATGAGGAGAGCTTCATGGACGACTTCGGGCCTGGGGCAGAGGACTAGTGTGTGACTGAGGAGCTCTTCTTTTTTTTTTTTTTTTTTCTTTTTTATTGATCATTCTTGGGTGTTTCTCGCAGAGGGGGATTTGGCAGGGTCACAGGACAATAGTGGAGGGAAGGTCAGCAGATAAACAAGTGAACAAAGTTCTCTGGTTTTCCTAGGCAGAGGACCCTGCGGCCTTCCGCAGTGTTTGTGTCCCTGGGTACTTGAGATTAAGGAGTGGTGATGACTCTTAACGAACATGCTGCCTTCAAGCATCTGTTTAACAAAGCACATCTTGCACCGCCCTTAATCCATTCAACCCTGAGTGGATACAGCACATGTTTCAGAGAGCACAGGGTTGGGGGTAAGGTCACAGATCAACAGGATCCCAAGGCAGAAGAATTTTTCTTAGTACAGAACAAAATGAAAAGTCTCCCATGTCTACCTCTTTCTACACAGACACAGCAACCATCCGATTTCTCAATCTTTTCCCCACCTTTCCCCCCTTTCTATTCCACAAAACCGCCATTGTCTTCATGGCCCGTTCTCAATGAGCTGTTGAGTACACCTCCCAGATGGGGTGGTGGCCGGGCAGAGGAGCTCCTCACTTCCCAGTAGGGGCGGCCGGGCAGAGGCGCCCCTCACCTCCCAGACGGGGCGGCTGGCCGGGCGGGGGGCTGACCCCCCCCACCTCCCTCCCGGACAGGGCGGCTGGCCGGGCAGGGGGCTGACCCCTCACCTCCCTCCCGGACAGGGCGGCTGGCCGGGCAGAGGGGCTCCTCACTTCCCAGTAGGGGCGGCCGGGCAGAGGCGCCCCTCACTTCCCCGACGGGGCGGCTGGCCCGGCGGGGGGCTGACCCCCCCACCTCCCTCCCGGAGGGGGCGGCTGGCCGGGCAGAGGGGCTCCTCACTTCCCGGTAGGGGCGGCCGAGCAGAGGCGCCCCTCACCTCCCGGACAGGGCGGCTGGCCGGGCGGGGGGCTGACCCCCCCACCTCCCTCCCGGACGGGGCGGCTGGCCGGGCGGGGGGCTGACCCCCCCACCTCCCTCCCGGACGGGGCGGCTGGCCGGGCGGGGGGCTGACCCCCCCACCTCCCTCCCGGACGGGGCGGCTGGCCGGGCGGGGGGCTGACCCCCCCACCTCCCTCCCGGACGGGGCGGCTGGCCGGGCGGGGGGCTGACCCCCCCACCTCCCTCCCGGACGGGGCGGCTGGCCGGGCGGGGGGCTGACCCCCCCACCTCCCTCCCGGACGGGGCGGCTGGCCGGGCGGGGGGCTGACCCCCCACCTCCCTCCCGGACGGGGCGGCTGGCCGGGCGGGGGGCTGACACCCCCACCTCCCTCCCAGATGGGGCGGCTGGCCGGGCGGGGGGCTGACCCCCCACCTCCCTCCCGGACGGGGCGGCTGGCCGGGCAGAGGGGCTCCTCACTTCCCAGAAGGGGTGGCCGGGCAGAGGCGCCCCTCACCTCCCGGATGGGGTGGCTGGCCAGGCGGGGGGCTAACCCCCCCACCTCCCTCCCGGATGGGGCGGCTGGCCGGGCCGGGGGCTGACCCCCCCCACCTCCCTCCCAGACAGAGCGGCTGGCCGGGCAGAGGGGCTCCTCACTTCCCAGAAGGGGCGGCCGGGCAGAGGCGCACCTCACCTCCCGGATGGGGCGGCTGGCCAGGCGGGGGGCTAACCCCCCCACCTCCCTCCCGGACGGGGCGGCTGGCCGGGCCGGGGGCTGACCCCCCCACCTCCCTCCCAGACAGAGCGGCTGGCCGGGCAGAGGGGCTCCTCACTTCCCAGTAGGGGCGGCCGGGCAGAGGCGCCCCCCCCACCTCCTGGACAGGGCGGCTGGCCGGGCAGGGGGCTGATCCCCCCACCTCCCTCCCGGACGGGGCAGCTGGCCAGGCGGGGGGCTGATCCCCCCACCTCCCTCCCGGACGGGGCGGCTGGCCGGGCGGGGGGCTGACCCCCCCACCTCCCTCCCGGATGGGGCGGCTGGCCGGGAGGGGGGCTGACCCCCCCACCTCCCTCCCGGACGGGGCGGCTGGCCGGGCAGAGGGGCTCCTCACTTCCCAGTAGGGGCGGCTGGGCAGAGGCACCCCTCGCCTCCCGGATGGGGTGGCTGGCCAGGCGGGGGGCTGACCCCCCCACCTCCCTCCCGGACGAGGCGGCTGGCCGGGCAGAGGGGCTCCTCACTTCCCGGTAGGGGCGGCCGGGCAGAGGTGCCCCTCACCTCCCGGACGGGGCGGCTGGCCGGGTGGGGGGCTGACCCCCCCACCTCCCTCCCAGACGAGGAGGGAGGACGCTCCTCACTTCTCAGACGGGGTGGCTGCCGGGCGGAGGGGCTCCTCACTTCTCAGACGGGGCGGTTGCCAGGCAGAGGGTCTCCTCACTTCTCAGACAGGGCGGCCGGGCAGAGACACTCCTCACATCCCGGACGGGGCAGAGGACTAGTGTGTGACTGAGGAGCTCTTCTTAAGATAGACTCTGGAGGGGTGCATGGGTTCTATACTAATGTGTTTTTCAAATGTGTTTCAGGCTATTTCTCTTCTTGATGATATGTCAGGAAATGCTTGTGTTTAGCTTTCGAGCTTAGGGAAATTCATCAAACCTAATGAAAATTGTCTCCATAATTTTCATGTAAATAAAAATGATTTCTAATTTCATGATAGAATGCTCCAAGAAGTCTGTTTTCATCTGGCTGATAGAAGTAAAAAGACATTCTATTTTGTCTTTTTTTTTTTTTTTGGTGTATATGGAAGTAAAACTACTACTCAGATTTCTTTGGTGACACATGAGGAAAAAGACAGGAAAGAAAAGATCTGGGCTGTGATGGGAAGTGGTTTCTACCTGTTTTTCTGAGGGTGTGACTTCAAAAGAGTTAAATTACACACACCACTACAACAATTAGTACTAGTGATCCTTTTTTAAGGTAATAAAATGGAAAATACCCCATGGACACAAACATGTTCAAAAGGTTTTTTTTTCCCCTCAGGTCTATTTCCACAGTCATAAAAAGAGACAAAATGATTATATGATTGGACTGCTAACTCCATTGGACATTCTATAACTCACTCAGCCACTCATCCCCCATAGAGGTGAGAGGAACAGGCAGTAGGTTTTATTAGTCATGTTACAGTCATAGTAAACAGATGTTTTAATGACAGCTTATTTGAGCTCCATTGATCCTTTGAATCCATATGAAAAAGCATGCCCATATGTGACCACATTCAGGTGCACTGGGAACCACAAAGAAAGAAAAAAATATTTCCTCCAATGTTCATTAATTGAGATTTTAAAGTGATGCTTCTTCCATAGAACCACAGGGTGGTGAAAATATGACAGGGGCTGCTGTGATTTCCAGAACAAGCTCCCATCCTCTGGGGGTCCTCAGATGGATTGATCCTGGAGTCCAACACAGGATCCAACACAATGGATTGATCCTAGAGTCCTCTCAAAAGGAAGGCAATGGTCCCATTGGATGGAACATGGGTGGCTGAAATCCTGGGGGGAGCAGCAGGACACGCCAGGGGCTGGTGGCCAGGCAATGCTCACCACAGCTGGAGGAGCACGTGGGGGTATGTTGCTGTGGTTGGCAGATACATCTGCTGCTGCTGCAGGAGGAGGAAGAGTTCCTGTTCCTGGCAGTGCTGGAATAGGCGTTAGCTGGATCCCAGCCTGCGGTTCTGTCCTTTTTCTTTTCCTCTGGCTGCTTGGGATCCTCTCCGTTTTCTACCGAGTCTGCAGCCCTTGACAATCAACTTATTAAAGGATTTCTCAGCAGCCACTTCTGCAGCCTGCCCTGTGGAAACCTGGATGGAAAGCACTCTACTGTCTGCACAACAGTGATCATTCAGATCGTCAAATAATTAGAAATGATTATTTAGATCTGTCTCAGTAATGGCATCACCGAGATCACCAACATAGAGTGTGGTGATAACCTTGTCCTCTGGTGGATCCAGACAAGGTATGGTGAAGCCTGCTTTAGAGGCTTATCTGCTCCGGGGTCATTGATTCCATAATATTGGATTCAGTCTTTAATATTCTTATCAGCAAGGTGATCATCTGGATCTGTAGGCTTCTCATGTCTGTATGGACCCTCCTCTTCTCCCTCACATTCTCCTTTCACTCAGAAGGAGCAAATGTGCGTATTCCTTTGGTAGTAGCATGTGGTCTGCGCCAGTTTGAGCAGCATGTCACTGGTATATGTGACTCTCTCCAGCAGGCCAACTGACCATGTTCCATCAGAGTCCATAATTGCTCGCCTATATTCTGCATGTAGTACTCTTCATTGATGTCTGACTCTGGCAAGTCATCTTTTAAAGACAATTCTGTATCATGAACCTGAATGGACAGGCCATAGTCTAGGACTAAGACATTCACTCTTCATTGTCCTGCAGGCCTGGCACACTTCAGTCTTCTTGAAATGCATGTGGATCCCAGGATACCAGCAAAACACTGTGAATAGCCTAGAATAGATTTTCAATTTTTTCTCATACTTTTCTTTGGTCATTCATATTTGGGTTTTCCCTAAGACATGTCTGACACAGAATGGAGAAGTTTGCACCCTCCCAACTTTGCCTATTTTAGGATTGGAATCAGGAAATGTTGCCATCCTGAGAGGGTCTAGAGGCAGTGGTAGCTTTTTGAATGGAGACAGGACCACCACCATTGTGTCAGCCCAGCTTTTCCTTCTGCCCCTGGTTCTTGAGATCTTGAGATCATGAGAAATTTCCTTTGAAAGTATGTGATTCCTCTTTCTTGATTCAAGGTGAAACTCTCTTCCAAGGAATCCCCATTCTTGTAGGAAACTCTGGATTTCCTAGTCTCTCCAAGGACTGGCCTACAAGGGACAGAGAAAAGTGAATACACCTTGAAACTACTCAGAGTGTATATTTGAGTGACTTTCAGAGACCCTCCCTCTATGCCACCAAGGCCTAAGCATGACCTTGTGTCTGTTGGTGGGAGATGATAAAACCTTACTTGGCAAGTTTGAAAACGAGGATTGCTGGGCGAAGTAATGTCCAATCTTTAAACTCATGGACATATCAGGAAGCATCTGTGCGTCTGGATATTTATGATGCTCAATAATGGACAAAGACACCTGAAAAGTGAGTGAACAAAAGAATTTTCAGGCTAAATATTCCTTCCCCTAAAGGGTTCTTCCTTTGTTTCAGGCATAGCGATCTGGCCTGAGAAGGGGCCTTGGGCCACCTTGTGGTCACCAGGACTTGCTTGCAAGAGCTCCATGTATAACAGGCCATAGACTCATCATCTGTGGAGCCACTCCTGTTGCCCAGAATAAGAATTCATGGCTGCCAAAAGTGCCTGTGGTTAGAACAGAAAGATTGCGAGTTGGTGGGGGAAGAGAGCTAATCCAAAAATTAAAGAAAAGGGTATTCAAACATGAGATAATCTCTTTATCATGCCTTTCCTATAAGTTGATTAAATACGGGAAATCACAGTACTGAAAATAATAATATAAAATTCTAACTACTAAACTTTGAGCTACGATATATGTGTCACTATAAAGTAATAGAGAATTTATCTCAGTCCAAAATTAATAACAAAGAATTTCAAAATCAGTTTAGAGCTTTGCCTTCTATGTATGTGAAAGAACAAGATCCAGACTCCCTCCAGCATCAAACAAGTAGAAAGCCAGATCCACTATGTGACCTAAATGTGTCCAGATGCTAGAAAGTATCTGATAGGGGCACAGGACAGTGGCCTGGAGGCTGAATCCAAGGGAGGGGACCCCCCGGCTGCCCCAACTCAGAGCCTGCAGAGAGCGTCCAGGAGGCAGTGCAGTGAGGCAGGATCCCGACAGAGCATGGAAATCCCTGAGTTAAGGAAACAGGATTGATGATATAAGGAGAAAGGTGGCTGGAAGACACAGGGCTGAGTACCAGAGAGTAGGAGGGAGTGGCTGAACTGAGGTAAGACTGGAAAGTAGAAGATGGGGGGTCACTGAACCATTGGCAGATACAAGGGTAATCACCAATTAAACAAATTTGTCCCAGTGAAAGAGGAAAAAGGAACCCTGCCTTTTTCTTTCAGAGCAGTTTTAAAAGAAAACTTGTCCCTATGAGTTTCTTCTCTGTCCCCTTGTGACGTATGGAAGTCTCCAAAAGTTAAGTAAGCCGCTTACCAACTTCCAACCAGGACTGTCTTTCTCAAGGGCCTGGGAGCCATCTCTCTGAAATGGAATCATTAAGGGAGCGAGTTCCCATGAGAGGGTAGGAGCCCAGCTTCCGCCAGTGCCTGGCTCTAACTTACTAACCTACTCCTGCCATAAACTATGAGACACTGGTCTTTTCTTGTCATAAATGCGATTAGTGAACACAGTGGGTACCCTTGAGGGACATGTAAAAACAGTGCTGTCAAGTCCCTTCCTTGAGGACTGGTTACTGTTTATCTCGGGAACACGCATGCACTGGTTGTAGCTGCCTGGCTATGCACGAGGGTGAGATTTCCTTCTTTCTTGCAATGTGCTAGGTTATTATCTGTTTTGTGCATCACAATGCGGTTTAATGATTCTTCAATGAAACTGTTTTCTTTCTCTTCTATCTTTCCGGAGAGATTTCCTGAGTTGGCAAGAGACTTTGTTGTTAATCATATTCCCCACCACAGGTAGTGACATCACTATGCTAGAGGGGAGCTGAAGACCTGAGTGGCAGCATCTCTCCCTGCTGCCTCAGCCAAGGCCCCAGTGCCCAGGAAGGGATGCCACCACCTGGAGTAGAGCCTCAGATGGGAGCTAATATCAGTAACTTGATATTTCTGCTTGAATAATGGGCAAATTAGAGATAGCTCAGTTTAATCCATTCACAACCAAGCATTTCAGTTCTGGGGAAGACAGACTAGACATACATGTCTCTATTCTTCCCAATAAGTACAACTAAAATCCCTGGACATTATACATAAAACTAAATGGAGAAAGCTCTAAAAGGTGGAAGAAAGCAAGCATACTCTTCATGAACCAAAGAAAGATGTGATAACAGAGTGGGGTGAAACATGGGTTTCTTTGCCCATATACTGTAGTCTTGGAGCTAAAGAAACTGGCAACTCAGATACACCAATGGGCAAAGGCAAAAAAATAAAACCAGAAAACTTTTATCCAGTGACTGCCCTACTACAGCCAAAACCACTGAAAAACCATGGCTGCCTGCCCACGTATGCCACCAAAAGCCAAATGAGAGGCTAGAGTTTCACCTATGCCAGGATGAAATGCAGACAGCACCATAGGCTTTCTTTCCCTCTTGTGTTTTATAAATTGTATTTGATGCTTTAAGGAAAAATGGTAAGATTTTCAACTATGATAATTTCTGTATATAATGTAATATCTTGATCACACACTAAAAATGCTATACTCAAAAATATTATAAATAAAACAGCCACTGCTCCCTGGACTCCTGGAATATATTTATGGGACTTTAGGCACCTCGCTGGAGTCCTGTGCTCAGAACACAGCCTGATGAGCCACAGTGTCATATTTTAAGTATAGATTCCATGCCTCATAGTGTATTTGCTGAGTTATGCAATTATAATCTCAGTCTAATTTATTTTTGTTCATCTCTAAAAAGACTTTGTGCTATTTGTAGTCACTCTTCATTTTCTTCCAGCCCTAGACACCATTAGTTTATATTCTGTCTCTAGAGATTTGCCTTTTCTGGACATGTCTTATGATTGGAATTCTCCAGTATAAGGTCTCCGGCTTCTGCTTTCTTCTTAGCTTTTTGAAAAGTTTACCCCTCTTGTACCATGTGTCATTACGTGCCTCAATTTTGATTGCTGAATATATTTCATTGTAAAAACATATATATGTATGGTTTTTATTTTACTTTAAGTTCTGGGATACATGTGCAGAGTGTGCAGGTTTGTTACATAGGCATACATGTGCCATGGTGGTTGGCTGCACCTATCCACCCGTCACCTAGGTTTTAAGCCCTGCATGCATTATGTATTTTGTAGGGTCCAGCCCTACAGGACCTGTGGGTTTTCTCTTTGTGTGTGGAGACAAGAGATCACAGAAATAAAGATATGAGACAAAGAAATAGAAGAAAAGACAGCTGGGCCCGGGGGAGCACTACCACCAAGACGCAGAGACCAGTAGTGGCCCCGAATGCCTGGCCGCACTGCTATTTATTGTATACAAGGAAAGGGGGCAGGGTTAGCAGTGTGAGTCATCCCCAATGATAGGTAAGGTCATGCGAGTCATGTGTTCACCAGACAGGGGGCCCTTCCCTATTTGGTAGCCAAGGTGGAGAGAGAGAGGGGACAGCTTATGTCATTATTTCTTCTATGCGTTTCTTGGAAAGACTTTAATATTTTCACTAATTCTGCTACTGCTATCTCAAAGGCAGAGCCGTGTGTACAGAGCGGAACATGAAAGTGGACCAGGAGCGTGACCGCTAAAGCACAGCATCACAGGGAGATGTTTAGGCCTTCGTATGGCTGCGAGAGGGCCTGACTGCTGTCAGGCCTTCCACAAAAGGTGGTATAGCAGAGTGTTCTCTAAATCCCCCAGGGAAAGGGAGACTCCCTTTCCCGGCCTGCTAAGTAAAGGTTGCCTGCCTTCCCAGGCACTGGCGCTACCGCTAGACCAAGGTCTGCTAAGTAACAGGTGACTTCTCAGGTACTGGCGTTACTGCTAGACCAAGGAGCCCTCTAGTGGCCCTGTCCAGGCGTGACAGAGGGCTCACACTCGCCTTCTGGTCACTTCTCATCATGTCCCTTCAGCTCCTAACTCCGTATGGCCTGGTTTTCCTAAGTTATAATTGTAGGACAGAAGTTATTAATAAAAGAGTAATGCTACAAACTAATGATTAATAATATTCATATATAATCATGTCTATATTCTATTTCTAATATAACTATTCTTATTCTAATTATTTTCTTTATTATACTGGAACAACTTGTGCCTTCGGTCTCCTGCCTTGGCACCTGGGTGGCTTGCCTCCCACAGTATTTATTCTAACGCTTTCCCTATTCTTGCCCCCAACCCCCTGACAGGCCCTGGTGTGTGATGTTCCCCTCCCTGTGTCCATGAGTTCTCATTGCTCAACTCCCACTTATGAGTGAGAACATACGGTGTTTGGTTTTCTGTTCCTGTGTTAGTTTGCTGAGGATGATGGTTTCCAGCTTCATCTATGTCCCTGCAAAGGACATGAACTCATTCTTTTTTACGGCTATGTAGTGTTCCATGGTGTATTGTTTTTCCTTATTCTCACTGGTTGATATTTGGGTTGTTTACCCATTCAGCTATCATGAATAGTGCTGCAGGGAGCCTTTGTGTACACATAGGTTTTCCTATCTTTTAGTTATATAACTGATAGTGTCACATGAATAATTTGCAAATATTTTCTCCCATTCAACAAATTGTCTCATCACTGTTGATTGCTTCCTTTGCTGTGCAGAAGCTCTGTAGTTCAATATGGTCCCATTTTCTAGTATTTGTTTGTTGCTTGTGATTTTGTGGTCTTAGCCATAAAATCTCTGGCTAGATCAATGTTCAGGAGGGTTTCTCTTATGTTTTATTCTAGTAGTGTTATAGTTATGGGTTCGTGTTTCAATCTTTTATTTTGAGATGATATATATATCATATATCATATATATATTTTGAGTTGAGATATATATATAAATATATATATTTGAAGCTAGACTTCTATCAGTATATATATATACTGATAGAAGTCTAGCTTCAAATGAATTGAATAGCTTATGCATATAGCTATCCAGTTTTTTCAATACCATTTATCGAAGAGGGTATCCTTCTCCCAACGTATGTTCTTAGTGCCATTGTTGAAAGTCAGTTACCTGTAAATATGTGGTGTTTTTCTGAATTCTCTATTCTGCTCTATTGGTCTCTGTGTCTATTTTTATACCAACACTATGCTTTTGGGGTTGCTCTGACCTTGTATGATATTTTGAAGTCAGGTGGTACAATGTCTTCAGCTTCGTTCTTTTGCTCAGGATTGCTTTTACTCCAGGCTCTTTGTTGGTTCCATACACATTTTAAACTTCTTTTGTGTGTGAAAAAGTTGGTATTTTGATAGTGATTGCATTGAATCTGTAGACTGCTTTGGCCATTTTAACAATATTAATTCTTCTAATCTATGGGCTAAACCACTAGCTAGACAAAAAAATTATGGGCATGGAATCTATGGGCATGGAATGTCCTTTCATTTTTTTATGTACTCTTCAGTTTTTACATCAGTGTTTTTTAGTTCTCCTTGTAGAGGTCTTTCACCACCACAGCTAAATTTATTACTAGGTATTTTAATATTTTGTAGCTATTGTAAATGAGATGGCTTCCTTGACTTCTGTTTCAGCCACTTACTTATTATGTAGAAATGCTCCTGATTTCTGCATGTTGATTTTGTGTCCTACAACTTTGCTGATCATATTTATCAAATCTAATAGTTTTTTGGTGGCATCTTTATGTTCTTCTAAATATAAAGTCGTGTCATTTGCACAAAGCAACAATTAAACTTTCACTTTTCCAATTTAGATGCCTTTTATTTCTTTCTCTTGCCTGATTACTTCGGCTAGGACTTCCAGTACTTTGTTGAATAGAAATAGTGAAAATGAACATCGTTGTTTAGTTCTAGTCCCTAGCAGAAAAGATTTAAGCTTTTCCTTATTTAGTATAATGTTACCTGTGGATTTGTCATATATGGCCTTTATTAAGTTGAGGTATGTTCCTGTAGGCCTAGTTTGTTGAGCGTTTCTATCATGAAAAGATGTTAAATTTTGTCAAATGCTTTTTCTGCATCTATTGAGATGATTGTATGGTTTTTGTATTTCATTCTGTTAATGTGATGTATTGTGTTTATGGGTTTGTGTGTGGAAATCCATCCTTCCATCCCTGGGATAAATCCTACTTGATTGTGGCATGTTATCTTTTTGATGTGCTGTTGCATTCAGTTTGCTAGTATTTTGTTGAAGATTTTAACATCTTTATTCATCATATTAAACTGTAGCTTTCTGTTTTCATTGTATCCTTGTATTGTTTTCATATCAGGGTAATGCTTGCTTCATAGAATGAGTTACAAAGAATTCCCCCCTTCTATTTTTTGAATACTTTGATAAAAATTGATATTAGTTCTTCTTTATAAGTTTGGTAGAATTCAGCTGTCAAGTTATCAAGCCCCAAGCTTTTATTTGCAGAGAGACATTTTATTACTGTATCAATCTCATTTCTCATTATTGGTTTGTTTGGGTCTTCTATTTCTCCCTGATTCAATAGTGATAGTTTGTATGTGTCCAGGAATTTAGATATTTTCTCTAATTTTTCCAGTTTGTTATCATGCAGTTGTTCTTAGGAGTCTCTGATTATCTTTCATACTTCTGCAGTATCAGTTGAAATGTCTGCTTTTTCATTTCTGATATTGTTTATTTGGGTCTTTTCTCTATTTTTTGTCTAGCTAGTGGTTTATGAATGTTGTTTCATGTTTTCAAAAAAAGTTTTATTTCATTGGCCCTTTGTATTTTTTTTAAGTTTCTAGTTTGCTTACTTCTCCGATTTTTATTATTTCTTTTTTTGTTTGTTTGTTTTGTTTTGTTTTAAGACGGAGTCTTACTCTGTTGCCCAGGTTGTACTGCAGTGGTGCCATCTCGGCTCACTGCAGCCTCTGCCCCCTGGGTTCAAGCAATTCTCCTGCCTCAGCCCCCTGAGTAGCTGGGATTACAGGTGTACTCCACCACACCTGGCTAATTTTTGTATTTTTTAGTAGAGAAGAGGTTTCACCACGTTGGCCAGGCTGGTCTCAAACTCGTGACCTCAGGTGATCCAGCTGTCTCAGTCTCCCAAAGTGCTGGACTACAGGCATGAGCCACTGCACCTGGCCTGATTTTTATTATTCCTTATGCTTATGTTGAGCTTAGTTTGTTCTTGCTTTTTTGGTTTCTTGAGGTGTATCATTAGGTTGTTTACTGTAAATATTTCTACTTTTTTGATGTAGGTATTTACTGCTGTAAACTTCCCTCAACACTGCTTTTGCCGCATTTCATAGTTTCCAATATATTGTGTTTTCATCTTCATTTTTAAAATATTTGTTTGGATTTCTGTATTAACCCAATGGTTGTTCAGGAGTATGTCATTTAATTTTCATGTATTTGTACAGTTTTCAAAGTTCCTTTTGCTACTGATTTTTGGCTTTATTTCACCGTAGTATGAGAAAATACTTGATATGATTTCAATTTTTAAACATTTGTTAAGACTCGTTTTCTGGCCTAACAGAGGGTCTATCCTGAAGACTGTTCCATGTGCTTCTGAGAAGAATGTATGTTTTGCAGTCATTGGATCAAGTGTTCTGCAGATGTCTGTTAGGTTCCTTTGGTCTAAA
Source organism: Pan paniscus (assembly GCF_029289425.2). Lineage (NCBI taxonomy): Eukaryota > Metazoa > Chordata > Mammalia > Primates > Hominidae > Pan > Pan paniscus. The sequence continues at coordinate 35,184,802 of NC_073267.2, read as the reverse complement.
GCAGCGGTGCCTAACCTTTTTGGCACCAGGAACTGGTTTCGTGGAAGACAATTTTTCCTTGGACTAGGGGAGGGGGATGATTTCAGGATAATTTAAGTGCATTACATTTATCATTAGATTCTCATAAGGCGCATACAGCCTGGATCACTGGCATGTGCAGTTCACAATAGGGTTTGAGCTCCTATGACAATCTAATGCTGCTGCTGATCTGACAGGAGGTAGAGCTCAGCTTCGCTGGCTCACCTACCACTCACCTCCTGCTGAGCTTCCTGGTTCCTAACAAGCCAGGGGTGGGTATTGGTCTGTGACCTGACGGTTGGGGACCCCTGGTCTAAAGTACAGTTGAAATCTGATGTTTCTTTATTGATTTTCTGTCTAGGTAATCTTCCAGGGCTTGTCTAGTGGTGATGAATTTCTTCAGTTTTTGCTTGTCTGGGAACGTCTTTATTTCTCCTTCATTATGAAGTATAACCTTGCTTAGGCTGTGTTTGCTAGTTGAGGCTGTGGTGAGGTTTTGGTAGGAATGGAACACCAGATAGGCCAGTCCTTCAGCCCCCATGGTGACAGTGGCAGCAGTAAAGGGTTGAGGGTGTCTGTCCTTGGGCTGCTGGGTAGTGTATGTGGGCACTGGTGTTAGTGTGCCTAAGCCTGTTGATTCTCAGGCCTTCAGGAGGCTTGCTCTGATGTCTGTAGTAACAGCAGTGGGCTAGGAAATGGGGCAAGTCCTCAGGCCTCTGAGCAGTGTGTACAGTGTGGATGAGGAGAGTAGTGGGGTTGAGGCAACTTCAGGCTTCCAGGCAGCACTCACAGTGTTTGTGGTGGCTGCAATGGGCTGAATCAGACAGTCCCTAGAGCCTTAGGTGACACATGAGTGTGGGTGCTGGTGGTTGTCTGGGTGGGCCCATCCTTAGGACCCCAAGAGTACCCAGATGACAGCAGTGGTGGATGGCATGGGAGATTACTAGACCTTTAGACAGCATGCTTGAGTGCTGGCTGCACATTTTCTTGGCCTGTTTTTAGGACCCTGGTGGACTCATGCCAGAGGCTACCACCTGTACAGTGCTGTCCTCAGGTCCACAAGTGGAATATTTGACCACTAAGGGTGGGAGAGAGGCAGGTGAGGCGGGCCTGTTCTCAAGTCCTCCTAGTGATGCACATGAGCATAGGCTGTGGGCAGGGCAGGGGAAGTCCCAGGCCTCTGGAGCTCATGCTAGGGCACCAATGATGGCAGGCCTTCTGGAGCTGTTATTAGGCCCCTGGGAGATGGGTGCACCAAAATCTCAGAAATCGCCACTAAAGAATTTATTCATGTGCAAATAAATAAATAAATAAATTCACTTACACTGTCTTATAATTATGTAATTAGTTTTGCTAGTGTGTGCTTTGTCTTTCTTATGCATTCAAATTATTGTCTGGATTTACTTGCTTTCAGCCTGAAAAACTTCTTTTGCCATTTTTTCATAAGGTCAGTTGGCTAGCAACAAATTGTATCAGTTTTTATTTACATAAAATGTTTTTATTTAACCTTCATTTTTAATAGCTAGTTTTTGTGGGTATAGGGTTCTTATTAGGCAGGCTTTTTCTGTGAGCATCAGACAAAATAATTTATAAAGAAGTAATTGAAAAGCTTCAGAGAAGGAAAATAAATCAAGTCCTAAGGACACTGACTGGATTGAGCACCAACGTCATAGTGATGGCAGCTGGGTTTAAGATGACAGGGAGAATTGTCACTGAAGACAGTAGAAGTCTGGGGATCAAGTGGTCCTGACTGCAGCTGAATGGAAAGTTTATTTTGTATTTTATTTTATTTTAATTTTTGAGACAGAATCTCGCTCTGTTGCCCAGCCTAGAGTGCAGTGGCCCGATCTCAGCTCACTGCAACCTCTGCCTCCTGGGTTTGAGCGATTCTTCTGCCTCAGCTTCTTGAATAGCTGGGATTCCAGGCACCTGCCACGACGCCTGGCTAATTTCCGTGTTTTTAGTAGAGACGGGGTTTCACCATATTGGCCAGCTGGTCTCAAACTCCTGACCTGAAGTGATCCGCCTGCCTTGGCCTCCCAAAGGGCTGGGATTGCAGGCATGAGCCACCATGCCCGGCCTGGAGAGTTTATTTGTTAGAGCCTCAGATATGGCACATGAGAGGTACACCAGCGTGAACTCAAACATATTCAGAACTGGTGCCTTGGGGGAAAATCTATAGATTCAGTGGGTGAGAAGTCACCACTTCAGTATCAGATGATGTTTGATTAAGAAAGTGTAACTCCAAATGTGGCAATCATGATCAAGTTTAAAGTTAAAGTTAGCACTAGTTATAACATAGGTGTGGTTGGTGGTGTCTCAGAAGCAAATAAAAGTTGTCAGTTGCTAAGAATGTGTTAATCATTTTATTCCACATGCTCTCATGCTGACTGTGTAGTTAAACATCCCTGTAAGTAGAAACAACTTCACTGTAAGTGCTATGTAAGCCTGGTGCAGGGGGCATTTTCTTCATTCCCAAAAAAGTTTTACATAGACTACCTGTAATATTGAAACGCAGGGACAACTGGGGACCATGTGTGAAGGCCCCCAGAAATCTCTTCAGTTAGAAAGGATGTTTGGTAAAGCAACACAGAAATTAAACAAAGTTTGAAACTATAGTTATTGCTTAACTTCTACTTTATTGGCAATAACTGAGACCAGACAACCCTCCTGGGCAAAATTACCTAAGAAAACAAGATTGCACACGTTAAAGTTTGAAACCCATCTGTCCTACACTGATCTTTTCCAGGAATTAAATGTGTTCAGTTTTTCCTTTTGTTGCTCCCCTTTCCAATAATCTCAAGGCCAGGGCTGTCCTGCTTCTACAGGTGACATGACAGTTATGGGCCTGGAGGGAGATGAGCTGACAGCAACCCTTCTTTATAACCAAGTCTCAGGGACCACCATCCACACACTCAGACTCACTCCAGGACTCCGCTGGGCAAATGGATGTTTCTCAGCTTTAGTAAAAGTGAGTGATCAAGACTTACGTGGGTAGTGGCAGGAGGATTTTCTCAATGATGTAGATAACTCTCTCATAATTTTGTTCTTGTGTCTCACTGAATTATAACTATTTCCAGATAAAAATATAAATTTTAATATCATGAGCACATAAATTTACAGATGTTTGAAAGGATATTTGTAATTTTGTAATGGTATATGTTATAGGTAAGACGTTTATTTAGAAACAGAATGCTTGTTTTTCGGTCACGTAAGGAAAAATTAGCACTTAGACAAAAAGGTTTTTTTTAGCAAGGCAATTTTACTTTCTGCAGAAAGGGTGCTCCTTGCAGATGGAACAATGGCAAGAGCACATTTGAACAAGGGAGGGAAGCAATTTTTATTTTTTATGTAGCTTGTCCCTGCTCTTGTGTCCTGTTTTTATCGGCTGGAGCCAGACTTCACAATTTAAATTAAAACCTGATTGGCTAATAACTTAAACTTTTTTAAACAGGTAAAAGCAATGGAAAGATAAATGAAAAGAGGAAGTTGTTTATGAAAGGACTTAGAAAAGTAATAACATTCCTAAATAAGGAAGTGACAGGCTGTGAGCTGGGACATGCCTGTGAGCACATCCAGGACAGGTATTTCAGTTAAGGCACAAGGACATAGAATGTACTATGTGCCTGTGAGCATGTTTAACAGCTACATAGGATAGGGCTTAAACAAAGAGTTATTAGCACAAAGTAAGGAGGCTTGAAATAAATTAGTCTTTAAAAGAAACTATTATTTCTAACACTTATTTATTCTTTAACAAGAATGGAAACTTTGAAGAGGAAACTTTTTACTTTCTGCAATTCCTTCCTTTTGATTTTATAGCTTTTTTTCTTTAAAATTTTTTAACATGTTTTGGTTTAGCTGTTTTGCTTGAGTTTTTAAAAGAAAAAGTTTTTCTGGTTGGTGAAATGCCACAGTAAAAGGGATAGCCAATTGAACTAGAGCACAAGTATTGCTTTAATTATTTGGCAGAGTGTTCAGTAAAGGTCTTCTACAATATTATTACATACCTGTTTGGTGATGAATAAGGGTGGATTGATGGGTCAGCTCTTGGGAGTGCCCGACTTCACTGCATTAAGTTTTCAAGGAACACTAAATTTTTCCCTTATTGTTGGAGACACCAGGTAAAATTGGTCTTGGAAGATGGAGGCTAGATGGCCCTTGGGGGCTGACCCACAGGGTACTGCATTTTAGGAAATAGTAGCGAGAGCATTTGACACAGTTTATTATCTCAGGCTGCAGGATTTTGAAAAGGAGCTACCACGTAGTCCATGTTTTGTTGATTAGAGGACTACTTGAGTGGAAAGGGGACAACCTGGGCCTCTAGCCTACCGTGCACACAAGTGTTTAACGGTCACTTTTATTTAGATGCAGATGGAATATTTAATTTATTTTAACCAGCCATTTACATTTTGATATCCTGTTTTAATTGTTATTGTTTGCTTTAGGTTTTTTATTTTTATATTTTTACTGTAGAGACTTTGGTCTTGTTTTTGTGTCTGGGAGGAGTGATAACTAAACAGGCATTGAAAGTAGTAACTTGAGGTGAGTTAGATTTAGTTATATTAATAAGATAGGCAGTAGTTAAAGGGAAGAAAAGAAAAAGAAAAGATAGATAGATTACGTTTTTTTAGCTTTAACTTGGTAGGGCTTAACCCTGGAACAACGGCCTATGACTTTGACGGTGATGACGCTTTTTTGACTCGGGTATGTGGTGTTCATTCTCTTCTGCTGTGGGAACGGCAGTCTTGGTGGTTAGCAGCACAAGGTAGGGTTTTTCTTAGGCTGGCTTGAGTTTTTCTTCTTTTTATCCTTTGATGAGGACGTGGTTTCCAGGCTGGTGCTGGTGTACTGGAAATTTTAAGAGTGGCACCTGTGCTAGAAGACTTTTAGTTTTGAGGAAAAGGAAAGTGGAAAATAAGTATGTAATTTTTGAGAAACTGATTTTTTTGTTGTTGTTTTAAATGTGCGGATATCAGCCGTGGAATGTAAGTAAGGCAACCTATAGGTAGTTTTTGACTTAAATTTCCTTTTTTAATTTTTACTTATGTTGTTTTTGAGGGAACCTTTGGGGTCCCTCAGAAAGTTAGAACTTTGCATATCCTGGGGCCCGAAGCCCCACGGTGACGCCTCCCGCTTCATTCCCGTTCAGTGTAGCCTAGGGGACGCTGTGGCCCTGGCCCGTCTTAAGGTCCTGGCTTCCCTGCGGCCTTTACTGCTACCATGCATTGCGGCCTTGGGGGGATGAGGGTCCTTGTGACTTACCCCACTGCCCCCAGACCTTGCTCCTGCCAGAGCCCCCACTGTCTAGCCCCTGGCCTTGGGCTGGGCTGGGCTGTGCTGTCTGACAGTCGTTTGGCCCCCTCCCTTGCACCTGAAGTGTTTGTCCCCCCCACGCCCTCGCAGGCTCTCACTGCAGCCTCTGTAGGAGCCGCTGGAGGTGGAAACTTGTTGGTATTAAACCTGTGCTGGAGAGCCCCAGTGGGTTTTTTGATGCAGTTGGAACAAGATTTTTTTAATAAGGGGTTTGGATAACATTCTTTTAATTTTGGTTTAGCAATATTTATTTTCCTTCTGAATTTTCTTTAGCATCTATTTAAAAAATGTTAATGTAGGTAAAAATTCACATTCTTATGTTTTCTTATAATTTTTTTTCTAAAAGTATATTTTACTTTCCTTATATACCTTGCACACAAGTTGCTTCTTTAATAGTTTTACATTTAGGAGGCTTAATTATTTTTAAATTATATAATTTTTTGCATAAATTCCTTTTTTTAAAATTTTTTAGGACTTCTACAATTTTTGACATGCCTTAACTTTTAGACTTTTTTTACACTATTTTTTCCCTAGTTTTATTTTTTGTGTTTTTTTATCTTTGTTTTTTCCAGCCTTTTTTTTTTTTTTTTTTTTTTTTTACTTATTTTTTCCTTCTATCTCTCTCCTTCATTTGCGTTTTCTCCTTCTCTCTGTCACCTCCTGTTTCCTCTTTCTCTCACACTTACTTGTTGGGTGGGATCTTCATGGCTGCAGTCCGTGCCCTGGGCCACTGTCAGCCTAGAGGCTCAGCAGATGCCTGCCATAAGTTGCATGAGTTATTAACCCTGGGCCAGAGGGTCCCCTTGTTTTTCCTCCTTACTTTTATATCCACAGCCCTTACACCATTTATTTTTACCTTCTCCTTTAAAGTACTGACCTTGCCTTCTTTCTTTTTGCATTCCTGAATTCCCTGACTTTTTCCTTTTACCTCTTTTAGAAAACTTTGGAACTTGCCAACAGATTTTTGCTTTTTGTATCTGCCCTTCTCTTTCTCTGTCTGCTGGTCTTTCCCTGCCTCTGTCAGCTGCCCATGCTGCTATTTTCCCCTCTCTTTCCCCTTCCCCTAGGGAGCAGCCAGTGGGCGTGGAGCTTAGCGTTTTTCTTCCCCCAAGAAGAAAGGAAAGGGAAGTTTTGAATATATTTGTTTACTACCGGAGGTTTGTGTGATCTTTAATCTCCCCCAATGGGGATTTTTCACCTCTTTTTTTAACCTCTAAGACAACCCAACTAAGGATTTTTTCACCGCCCCCCAGCCCCACAGCTTTCCTTTCCTCTGTCTTGACTAAGGCATGCTTTACCGCCCCTGCAATTTCTTTTACCTTGGTGTGCTTTAACCAAGGAATGCTTTACCACCCCCACGGCTTTTTTTCCTTAGTTCTGACCACCAAGGAAATACTTTAACTGCTCCTCCAGTGTTTTCGTTGTTTGGCTCATGCACGAGGTCGCCCAGTCTACATGGTATGTGAGGATCCTTTACTCCAGGTTGCCAACTGGTTTCTTTCTGCACTGCTGAGAGTCTGGGTTTATTTGTCATGCTGGGTGGGTTTTGATTCCTTACCCATAAGGCCACCGCGATGAGGCAGTGGGGCCCCTCCTCATGAGAGAGGACTAGAGACTGACCCCAGAGGAGAATGTATGGGCCACCATTTTGTTACATGTAAAATGTTTATTTAGAAACAGAATGCTTGTTCCTCAGTACTGCAAGGAAAAATCAGCATTCAGACAATAAGTTTTCTTAGCAAGGCAATTTTACTTTCTGCAGAAAGGGTGCTCCTCACAGATGGAACAATGGCAAGAGCACACCTGAACAAAGGAGGGAAGCAATTTTTATCCTTTATGCAGCTTGTCCCTGCTACTGTGTCCTATCTTCATTGACTGGAGTCAGACCTCACAATTTAAGCTAAAACCCAATTGGCAAATAACTTAAAACTTTTCTAAATAGGTAAAAGCAATGGAAAGACAAAGGAAAAGAGGAAGTTGCTTACAAAAGGACTTAGAAAATTAATAACGTTCCCAACTAAGGAAGGGGCATAGGTTGTGAGCTGGGACATGCCAGTGAGCACGTCCAGCACAGATGTCTTGGTTAAGGTACAAAGACATAGAATGTACTATGTGCCTGTGAGCATGTCTAAAGCTACATAGGATAGGGCTTAACGAAGAGTTATTAGCACAAAGTAAGGAGGCTTGAAGGAAGTTAGTCTTTAAAAGAAACTATTATTTCTAATGCTTATGATTTATTCTTTAACAAGAAGGGAAACTTTGAAGAAAAAACTTTTTACTTTCTACAGTATATTTGAATTGAAATTTTACTTGACTATTTCTCATAATAAATTAATACAACAATAAATTATTTTTATGCATTTATGGAAAGTTTTATGTTTTAAGGCACAATAATCTGAACTAACTCAGAATTCTTTAATTATGCTCTGTTTTTTTGGTTGAAAGTACTTAGTGTATTTCCAATAATATAAGACTATTTAGATAAGGATGTTGTAAAGTAATGATTTGCAAACTTGAATGACACAGCATTCACACATTATTTTAAGAATCCTCTAAATTCACTATCCCTACTTTTTTCCCTTAAGGTTTCAATTATAGTTAACTCAGTAAAACATGTATTTGCAAAAACTGACAAGTTCGTTTCAAGTTAACTGTTGAAATTTACAAGTTAACATTATCTAAATTCAATAAGGTTAGTGCCTTCTAGTGTCTATGTGTCTTTAAAATGGAAAACAGAGGACACAATCAGGACACTTGAAAACAAAAGGAATAAAATGATAATGACAGAAATTGTCAATTATCTGTGGCTCACAAGGGCATCAAAACCTCAAAAAACTTGATCAGTACAAAACTTCTCTGTCCCTGCTCACTAGAGGAGTTTGAGTTTTCCTTAAAATGTGTCTTGCATTTCAGGTAGACGAGAAAGATGTGTGAGAGCATGGGTCTTTATTAATCTTGATCAGAGTTCCTGAGCACAGAGGATATGCCCTCCATTTCCTTCCTAATAAAATAATTGGTGCAATTCATATGATTGTGAACGTCTCATTAATGTGTGGCACAGGGATTTAATGGTAAAAGATCTTAAAGTCTTTAGAAAAAGAAAGTGTTATATTTTAATCGTAACTTTTCAGTTCTGGTAGTTAGAAAAACCCACTGCCAGCCAGGATTTTAAGGCTTCCAAAAATTTCTGGCACAGGATTTTGGATCAAATTCCTCCAGTGTGTTTCTGTCCCCTACCTCTGCAGTGACATTTCTCATGCCCATGTGTTTCCTCAGTTGAGCCAAGAATAAAATGTCTTCAGATTATGAATGTCCACAGCGAGTATTGTACTTCCAGATGCACCATACTCTTAAGTTAAATTGCTAAAGAGTAGTAGATGCGTTTCAGTTTTTTAGAGGTGTCTGGACCTTAACATTATTCTCTTGCCATTTGTACATTTCACAAATAATTTTCATGAAACTTATTTAGCCAGGAAAGGTAATTCCCTTCCCTGATGTTGCCAGCTGTGTTTCTATGTTGCCCAGGCTGGTCTTGAACTCCTGGCCTCCAGCAAGCCTCCCACCTTAGCCTCCCAAAGCACTAGGACTACAGGTGTGAGCCACTGTGCCTGGCCTTTAATCATGACTCCTGACCTTGAAGCATACACTCTCACCTTGACTCTGACCTTGCTGTCATTCTGACACCTCTCCCTCCTCCACGCCTGAGCTTTACCTTGTTCTCACTCTCACCTTGTGTCAGACTGTGACACTCACCTGACTCTGATCCTGATTGTCACTTACACACTCTATCTTGTTCTTACCCTGACCCCGATTCTGTACTTGACCCTGACCCTCACTTTGGTCTTCAGTTTTAGCCTTACCCTTAATCCTGACCCAAACGTTGAAGGTAACCCTGCGGTGGCACTCAACTTGACTCTCCCCTGGCCTGGAATCTTAACGTCACCACGACCCTCATCATGACCATAAATCTGACCCTTGCCTGACCCTGACTCTGCTGCTTACTTTCCACTGACCCTGACTTGACCCTTACAGTATCCCTGATCCTGACCTCACCTGACTCTACAAGGACCCTTATCCATACCTTCACCATGTCCTTGAACCTACTGTGAATCTGAAACTTATGCTGAGCCTGAACTAGACACTCAGCCTAACCCTGGAACTAAGTTTTTCTCACCCTGAGATGAACTCTGACCCTGAAACTGACTCTGACCCTCGCCCTGACCCTGGCTCTGAATGTTTGTCTCACATTCCTCCTCATCCTCACTCTGACACTGACCCCCACTCTGATCCTCACGATGACTCTCAGCTGGACTTTAAGCATGACCCTCACCCTCATCAAGACCAAGCAATTTGCTCACACCTGTAGTCCCAGCACTTTGGGAGGCTGAGGTGAGAAGATCACTTGAGGCCAGGCATTCAAGACCAGTCTGGGCAACATAGCAAGACCCCCTCATCTGTAAAACAAAATACTCACATTGCATTACAAATGCCTGCTACATCATTGTATAAATTCTTTCTTTTTACTCCTGTTAGTAGCTACAACGTGGTCTTATGATAAAATTCTGTACCCCTGCTCCGACCACTGGAACAAGCTGGACATGTCTGGCTTCTTACCAGGGCTGGGACTTGGTGAGACAAAGGAGGAGTCAGTGGGAATTTTAACAAAGCCCTCACTCTCAGGTTCATGAAAGTGCAGGGTCAGCTCCTGAGAGTGGGGCCTCCTTAAATGTGCTCTGGATGCCTCACTTGCCTTACTCTCCTCTAGAGCCTGCTTCTTGCAGCTCCTAAAGGGTTTTGCCCTCTGGATATTTTTCGGTTCTCCTACAAATGCAAATGGGCGGCCCATGCCTACCAGTATTCCGGGCACATCCAACTGTCCAACTCCATTTAGAATCCACTGGAATCCCCGATACATTTGTTTGATGTATTTATATATTAATAATGCAGTGGCTCATGCCTGTAATTCCAGTACACTGGGAGGCTGAGGCGGGAGGATCACTTGAGTCCAGGAGTCTTAAGAGACCAGCCTGGGCAACATAGGGAAACCCTGTCTCTACAAAAAATACAAAAATTATCCACCTGTGGTAGTGCAAACCTGTGGTCCCAGCGGCTTGGGAGGCGGAAGTGGGAGGATTGCTTGAACTCAGGAATTTTTTTCTTTTTAGATGGAGTCTTGCTCTGTTGCCCAGGCTGGAGTGCAGTGGTGTAATCTCAGCTCACTGCAACCCCTGCCTCCCAGGCTCAAGTGATTCTCCTGTCTCAGCCTCCCAAGTAGCTGGGACTTCAGATGTGCACCACCATGCTGGTCTAGAGTCCAGGAGTTCTAAGAGATCAGCCTGGGCAACACAGAGAAACCCCATCTCTACAAAAAATACAAAAATTGGGTGGCTCGTGCCTGTAATCCCAGCACTTTGGGAGACTGAAGCGGGAGGATCACGAGGTCAGGAGATTGAGACCATCCTGGCCAACATGGTGAAACCCCATCTCTACTAAAAATACAAAAAAAAAAAAAATTAGCTGGGCATGGTGGCAGGAGAATCCCTTGAACCCAGGAGGCAGAGGTTGCAGTGAGCCAAGATCGCACCACTGCACTCCAGCCTGGCAACAGAGCAAGATTCTGTTTAAAAAAAAAAAAAAAATTAGCCAGGGCAGCGGTGTTCCCCTGCAGTCCCAGCTACTCCGGGAGGTAGAGGTAGGCGGATTACTGGAGCCCAGGAATTAGTGGCTGTGGTGAGCCACAGTCACACTACTGCTCACCAGCCTGGGTGACACAGTGAAACCCCCATCTCTAATAAAAAAAAGTAATAAAATAAAATTAGGTAATTTATTTTTTATGATTGTCAGGAACTTTTATATAGTTATAATGTACAACATAGTATTTGAAATATGTATATTTTGTGGTGTGGTTAAATCAAGCTACTTAACATACGCAGTACCTCACATATCATTTTTCTTTTGGTGTAAGAATACTTAAAATCTACTCTCAGCAATTTTCAAGAACGCAGTCCAGTACATTGTTGTTATCTGTAGTCACCATGATGTATATTAGATTTCTTGAACTTATTCCTCCATTCTAACTAGAATTTTATATCATTTGACCAACATTTCCCCAATCTTCTTACCGCTTACTGCTTGGTAACCATCATTCTATTCTCTGCTTCTATGAGTTTAACATTTTAGCTTCCACATATGAGTATCATGTAATGTTTCTTTCTGAGCTGGGCTTATTTCACTTAACATGTCTTCCAGGTTCATCCACATTGTAGCAAATGACAGGATTTCCTTCTTTTTAAAGGCTGAATAGTATTCCACCATGTATATATACTAATACATACCACTTTTTTTTTTTTTTGAGATGGAGTCTTGCTCTGTCACCCAGGCTGGAGTGCAGTGGCTCGATCTCAGCTCACTGCAACCTCCGCCTCCCAGGCTCAAGTGTTTCTCCTGCCTCAGCCTCACGAGTAGCTGGGACTACAGGTGGCACCACCATGCCCCGCTAGTTTTTGTATTTTTAGTAGAGACAGGGTTTTGCCATGTTGGCCAGACTGATCTTGAACTCCTGACCTCGGGTGATCTGCCTGGCTCTGCCTCCCAAAGTGCTGGGATTATAGGCGTGAGCCACCATGCCCAGCCCACTTTTCCTTTATCCATTCTTCTGTCAATGGACACTTAGGTTGATTCCATATGTTGGCTATTGTGAATAGTGCTGCAATGAACATGGAATGCAGAGATCTCTTTGGCATACTGATTTCATTTCCTTTGGATATATACTCAGTAGTAGGATTGATGATTCAGATGATAGTTCTATTTTTATTTTTCTGAGGAAACTTCATACTGTTTTCTGTAATGGCTACACCAGTTTACATTCCCTCTAACAGTGTACAAGGGTTCTTTGTTCTCCACATTCTTGTCAACAATTGTTTCCTTTTGTCTTTTTGATAACAGCTATTCAACAGGTGTGAGGTGATGTCTCACTGTGGTTTTGATTTGCATTTCTCTAATGATTAGTGATGTTAAGCATTTTTCATATACTTGTTGGCCATTTATATATCTTCTTTTTTTTTAAGTTGACATATAATAACCATACATATTTATGGGGCATATAGTGATGTTTCAATATATACAATGAATAGTGATCAGATCAGGATCATTAGCATATCCATCATCTTGAACATTTATCATCTCTTTGTGTTGGAAGCATTCAATATCCTCCTTCTAGCTATTTGAAACTACATTGCAGGGGTTCAGTCAGGATGCTGGGAGAAATTGTAAAATAAATACAAACCTTCTTGGAAGGCCAGAAGGTTTTTGCAAAAGCCTCGGGATAGAGTTATGGCTGAAGGCAGCCTAATCCTCTTTGAGCTATAGCAAGGGTAATTAACATAAGAATGTAGAGGAATCCATCTAAATAGCTTGTTTACTTGGGTGGTCCTGACTAACCTTTGACCATCCGGGAGTGCATGATTGCCCTCTACTCAGTGGGTCGGTAGCCTGATTGCTCTCTACTCAGTGGGTCGTTATCAGTAATTACCTTCTAGTGGTGTTTACTTGAGACCTTTGTCATTTAATGTGTGCTGAATAAATGCGGGCAGGGCCAGCAAGTCGAGGCCGTGGCTGCAACTCTTTACAGACTCTCCTTGGAGTCTGTAAGTGGCCCGGACCCTCAGCTGAACTGACAAGCATAATATCTGTGTCAGTGTATGTTATTCATTCTTCATTGGGTCAGGGTCTGCAGGACAGACCCCCGCACTACACAGCATATTATTGTTATCCTTAGTCGTTGTACAGTGCTATAGAACACTATATGTTCTATCCTTTAACAAATCTCTCCCTATCTATCTCCCTTTCCCCTTGTATATATTCTTTTGAGAAATGCCTTTTCTCGTAGTTTGTCCATTCTTTTTTTTTTTTTTTTTTTTTTTTTAGATGGAGTCTTGCTTTGCCACCCAGGCTGGAGCACAGTGGTGAAATCTTGACTCACTGCAACCTCCGCCTCCCAGGTTCAAGCATTTCTCCTGCTCAGCCTTCTGAGTAGCTGGGACTATAGGTGCCCACCACAATGCCTGGCTAATTTTTGTATTTTTAGTAGAGCCGGGGTGTCACCATGTTGGCCAGGCTGGTCTCGAACTCCTGATCTGCCCACCTCAGACTCCCAAAGTGCTGGGATTACAGGTTTGAGCCACCTGGGATCACCATGCCCAGCCATACTTTGCCCATTCTTTAACTGGGTCATTTGTTTGCCTGCTGTTGAGTTCCTTACATATTGTAGATATTATCCCCTCATCAGATGTATCGTTGTCAAATATTTTCTCCTGTTCCATAGGTTGTCTCTTCACTCTTTTGATTGTTGCCATTGCTACGTAGAAACAGTTTGGTGTAATCCCATTTGTTGATTTTTGCTTTTCTTGCTTGGGCTTTTAGGCTCATATCCAAAAAACCATTGCTTAGACCAATGTCATGGAGCTTTTCTACTTTGTTTTCTTCTAGTGGTTTTACAGTTTTAGTTCTTACATTTAACTCTTTGATCGACTTTGAATTTATTTTTGCAGATGGTGTGAAAAAAAGTGAAATTTCAATCTTCTGCATGTGAATATCTAGTTTTCCTGACAGCATTTGTTGTAGAAACTGTTCTTTCCCCACTGTGCATTATTGGCAACTGTGTTGAAAATCAATTGACCAAAAATGGGTGGGTTTATTTCTGGGCTATCTATTATGTTTCATTGGTCTATGTGTCTGTTTTCATACCTATAAAATACTGTTTTGATTAGTGTGGATTTGTAGTATATTTTGAAATAGGTAGTGTGAGGCCTCCAACTTTATTCTTTTTGCCCAAGATAGCCTTGACTATTTAGGGTCTTTTGTGGCTCCATATAAATTTAGAATTGCTTTTTCTGTTTCTGTGAAAAAACATGTCACTGGAGTTTTGATAAGGATTGCATAGAGCCTGTGGATCATTTTGGGTGGCATAGACATTTTAACAATATTAATTCTTCCAACCCATGATGAATATGGGATATCTTTCCATTTATTTGTGTCTTCTTTAATTTCTTTCATCAGTGTTTTATGGTTTTCAATGTATGAGTCTTTCACTTCCTGGGTAATATTTGTTTCTAAGTATTTTTTTTAATGCTAACTATCATAAATGGGATAGTTTTCCTGATTTTTTTCCCTGAGATAGTTCATTGTTAATGTGGAACTTTACTGATTGTTGTATGTTTATTTTGTATCCTGCAGCTTTACTGAATTTACCTGTTAGTTCTGACAGATTTCTTGAAATTCTTTCTTAAATGGACACATAATGAATGTACTTACTTACGGGGTAGAATGCAGTGTTAATCATAAAATCAAATGAACTAGCATGCCTAGTTCATTTATCATTTATTTGTAGTAGAAACATACAGGATGTATGATGCCAACAATAAGGTATTATATATCTCAAAAAGCTAACATTTTTGGTAGAGACTTTAGGGTTTTCTATGTATAATAGCATGTCATCTGCAAATAACAACAATTTCACTTCTACCTTTCTAACTTGGATGCCGTTTATCTCTTTCTCTTGCTTAACTGCTCCGGCTAGAACTTCCAGTGCTATGTTGAATGGAAGTGGCAAGAGTAAGCATTCTTTCTTCATTCCTGCTTCTAGAAGGAAAGCTTTCAACTTTTCACCATTAAGTATGACATTAGCTATGGGTTTGTCATATATGACTTTTATTGTGTTGAGGTACATTGCTTCTATACCTAATTTGTTGAGAGCTTTTATCATAAAGGATGTTAAACCTTGTTAAATGCTTTTTATGCATCTATGGAGATGATCATATGGTTTTTGTCCTTCATTCTGTTACTGTAGTGTGTATTACATTTATAGATTTGTGTGTGTTGAATCATCCTTGCATCTCTGTGACAAATTCCATGTGATCATGGTGAATAATCTTTTTAATGTGCTGTTGAATTTTGTTTGCTAGTATTTTGCTGAGGACTTTTGCATTTATGTTCATCAGAGATATTGGCCTGTAATTTTCTTTTCTTGTAGTATCCTTGTCTGGCTTTGGCATCAGGGTAATGCTAGCCTCATAAAACGAATTTGAAAAACTCTTCTTTAATTTATTTGAAGAGTTTGAGAAGGTTTAGTTTTTAAAATGTTGGTAGAATTCTTCAGTGAAGCCATCTGGAAACTGGATTAACTGGGATAGGACTGGAGCCTGAATACAAAGGAGCTGGTCTAGTGCTGGGGTGGCCCTAGGTCTGCAGGGGCCTGGGGCCTGGGTCTACCAGGGATAGCCAGAGCCTGTGTCTGCAGGGGTAGTCCTGGAGCCTCAGGTTGCAGTGACTGACCTGGAACTGGAGTTCACTTGGGTGAGCATGGATCCTGGGTTCACTGGAGTCTGAAGTTCGTGGGACTAGACTGAAGCCTAAGGCTAGCCTGGTGCTGGGGCAGGCATAGAGCCTGGGTTTGCAGGGGTGTGTCTGGAGCCTGGGATTGTGGATACTGGCCTGGAGCCTGGTCCATAGGGGATAGTCTGGAAGCTGGGTATGCAGTGCTGGCCTGGAGGCTAGGTCTTCGAGGGGTGGCCTGGGTCATGGGGCCATGGAGGCAGTCCTGGAGCCTGTGTCCATGGATGCCAGGTTGGTGCGTGATGACAGGGTGCCAACTTAGGGCTGGGGCAGGCTGAAGCCTGGGGCTGAAGGGGTGAACCTGGCTCTGGGCTTGGCTGGACCCTGGAGTAGTCCGGGAGCCTGGTCCATGGGTACTGGCCTGATGATGTAGGGCTGTGGAGCCAGCCTGGTGCTGGGGCAGATTGAAGCCTAGTGCTGGGAGTGGCTCAAAGTCTGGGTCAATTGGGGCTGGCCTGATACTGGGGAAGGCCCAGAGACAGTCTGTGAGGCTAGCCTGGAGCCTGAGAATGTGAGGAGAGGCAGAGAGCCTGGGTTTGTAGAGGCTGGCCTGTGCTAGGGCAGGCCTGAGGCCCATGGCCACTGGGGCTGGCCTGGTGGTAGGGCTGGCCTGGAGACCAAGCCTTCCAGGAAGGCCTGGAGCTTGAGGATGCAGAATCCAACCCAGTGCCTTGGTGGACCTGGCAGCTCAGTCTGCTGATGCCAGCCTGGACTTTGGGGTCATGGGGGCCTTCTTGGTGCTGGGTTTCACTGGGGTCAGGTAAAGGGCTGGTGCTGGGGTCCAAGGGAGGGTCCAGTGTTCACTTCCCTGTCCCACCTGGTGGAGGTGTCTCTTGCCAGACTGTGCTGCAGAATGTGGCATGTATGCTTAAGAAGAATATATATTCTTCTGCTGTTGGGTGAAAAGTTTTGCATATGTCTGTTAAGTTTATTTGGTGTATAGTGTTATTCAAGTTTCCCATTTCTTTATTAATTTTTTGTCTTCCACGAGTAGTATTCCATGGTGTGTGTATGTGTGACATTTTCTTTATCCAGTCATCTATTGATGGCCACTTAGGTTGATTCCATATCTTTGCTATTGTGAATAGTGCTGCAATAAACATATAAGGGCAGGTATCTTTTTGATATAACAATTTATTTTCTTTTATGTAGATACGAGGTAGTGGGATTGCTGGATTGAATTGTAGTTCTATTTTTAGTTCTTTGAGAAATCTCCATACTGTTTTCCACAGAGGTTGTACTAATTTACATTCCCACTAACGGTGTGTAAGGGTTCTTTTTTCTCTATATCCTCACCAACAGCTGTTATTTTTTGTCTTTTTTTTTTTTTTTTTTTTTTTGAGATGGAGTCTCACTCTGTCACCCAGGCTGGAGTGCAGTGGCACAATCTCAGCTCACTGCAACCTCCACCTTCCAGGTTCAAGCAATTCTTCTGCCTCAGCCTCCTGAGTAGTTGGGACTACAGGTGCGTGCCACGATGCCTGGCTAATTTTTTTTATTTTTATTAGAGACGGGGTTTCACCGTGTTAGCCAGGATGGTCTCGATCTCCGGACCTCGTGATCTGCCTGCGTCAGCCCCCGAAAGTGCTGAGATTACAGGCATGAGTCACCACGCCCGGCTTGTCTTTTTAATGATAGCTATTCTGGCTAGTGTAAGATGATTTCTCATTGTGGTTTTAACTCGCATTTCTCTGATGATGAGTAATGTTAAGCATTTTTTTCATATGTCTGCTGGCCATCTGAATATCTTCTTTTGAAAAATGTCTATTCATGTCCTTTTTCCACTTTTTTTTTCCCCCCGAGATAGAGTTTTGCTCTTGTTGCCCGGCCTGGAGTACATTGGCATAATCTTGGCTCACTGCAACCACCTCCCAGATTCAGGCGATTCTCCTGCCTCAGCCTCCTGAGTAGCTGGGATTATAGGCATGCGCCACTACGCCTGGCTAATTTTTGCATTTTTCATAGAGACGGGGTTTCTCCATGTTGTTCAGGCTGGTCTCGAACTCCTGACCTCAGGTGATCCACCCGCCCCAGGCTCCCAAAGTGCTAGGATTACAGGCATGAGCCACCATGCCCAGCCTTTTTCCACTTTTAAACAGGACTATTTATTATTTTTTTGTTGGATTGTTTGAGTTCCTTGTAAATTCTGGATATTAGTCCCCTGAAACATAAGTATTTCCTCCCATTATTCAAGTTGTGTCTTCACTCTGTTGATAATTTTGCAGTGCAGAAGCTTTTAGTTTAATTAAGTTCAGTTTGTGTGTTTTTCTTTTTGTTACTTATGGTTTTATGTGTGTGGTTTTTGTTTGTTTGTTTGTTTGTTTGTTTGACAGAGTTTCACTCTGTCGCCCAGGCTGGAGTGCAGCTGCATGATCTTGGCTCACTGGAACCTCCACCTCCCAGGTTCAAGCAATTCTCTCCCACGTAGCTGGGATTACAGGCAAGTGCCACAATGCCCAGCTAATTTTTGTATTTTTAGTAGAGACTGGGTTTCGCCATGTTGGCCAGGCTAGTCTTGAACTCCTGACCTCAGGTGATCCACCCACCTCAGCCTCCCAAAGTGCTGGGATTACAGTTGTGAGCCACCACACCCAGCCTTGCCTGTGCTTTTGAGCTGTTAGTCATGAATTCTTTGCTTAGATCAATGTCTGGAAGAGTTTTCCCCAGTTTTTCTTCTAGTATTTTTATAGTTTTAATTCTTACATTAAGTCTTTAATCCATCTTGAGTTGATTTTTGCATATAGTGATTGATAGTTAGATAGATAAGTAGGGGTCCAGTTTCATTTTTGTGTATATGGCAATCTATTTTCCCAGCACCATTTATTGAATAGGGTGTCCTTTCCTCAGTGTATTTTCTTGCCAACTTTGTCAAAGATCAGTTGGTTATAACATGTGGTTTTATTTCTGAGCTCTCTATTCTGTTCCATTGATCTGTGTGCTTATTTTCATACCAGTACCATGCTGTTTTGGTTACCTTAGCCTTGTGGTGTAATTTGAAGTCAGGCAATGTGATGTGCCCAGCTTTGTTCTTTTTGCTTAGGATTGCTTTGATTACTTTGACTCTTTTTGGTTTCATATGAGTTTTAGTATCGTTTCTTCTAATTCTGTGAAAAATGACATTGGTAGTTTGATAGGAATTGCATTGAGTCTGTAGGTCGCTTTGGGCAGTTTGGTCATTTTGCCTCTATAAATTTTTCTAATTCACAAGCATGGGATTTTTTCCATTTGTTTATGTCAGCTACAATTGCTATCATCAGTGTTTTGTAGTTTTCCTTCTAGAGATCTTTCACCTCCTCAGTTATGTATGTTCCTAGTATTTTATTATGTTTTGTACCTATTGGAAATGGGATTGCCTTCTTGATTTGATTATCAGCTTGATCGTTATTGGTGCATAGAAATGCTGCTGATTTTTGTATATTGATTTTGTATTCTGAAACTACTGAATTCATTTATCAAATCTAAGAGTTTTTTTGGTGGAGTCTTCAGGTTTTTCTAGATATAAGGTTATATAATCAATGAATGGGGATAATTTGACTTCTTTTCCAATTTGAATGCCTTTTATTTTTTTCTCTTGTTTGATTACTCTAACTAGGACTTCCAGTACCATGTTGAATGTGTACTGGAATTTTTATATTTTCCCTAAGCTATCCAATTGGTTGGTATACAGATGTTTATAATAGTCCCTTATGATTCTTTTTATATCTGATACATTACTAGTGGAGATAATGTCTCCACTTTCATTTCTGATTTTATTTATTTATGTCTTGTCTATTTTTTCTTTATTAGTCTTGGTAAGTGTTTGTTGAGTTTAGTTTTTTAAAAAACAACCCAGTTTTGTTCATTTTTCTATAGCTTTTCCATTCTCTATTTGGTTTGTTTCTGTTTTGATCTTTGTCATTTCCTTCTGCTAATTTTTTTTTTTTAGTTCTTTGGGGTGTAATGTTATGTTGTCATTTTGATATCTTTCTCTTTTTAAATGTAGGCATTTATCTCCATAAACTTCCCTCTTATCACTGCTTTCATGGCATACTTTGAGTTTTGATATGTATGTTTTTACTTTTGTTCACCACTAGATATTTCAATTCCCTTTTATTTCCGCTCTGAATCAGTAGTTGTTTAAGCACGTGTTACTTAGTCTCCACATATTTGTGAATTATCTTATTTCTTGCTATTATTGATTTCCAGTTTTATACCATTTTGGTCAGAAAAGTACTTGGTGCTACGGTTTGAATGTGTCCCTCAAGAAGCATGTGTTAGAAACTTAATCCCCAATGTGAGGTGAGGGGCCCCTCTGCCCGGCCGCCCTTACTGGGAAGTGAGGAGCCCCTCTGCCCGGCTAGCCGCCCCGTCTGGGAGGGAGGTGGGGGGGTCAGCCCCCCGCCCGGCCAGCCACCCCGTCTGGGAGGTGAGGGGCCCCTCTGCCCGGCCGCCCCTACTGGGAAGTGAGGAGCCCCTCTGCCCGGCCAGCCACCCCGTCCGGGAGGGAGGTGGGGGGGTCAGCCCCCTGCCCGGCCAGCCGCCTCGTCCGGGAGGTGAGGGGCGCCTCTGCCCGGCCGCCCCTACTGGGAAGTGAGGAGCCCCTCTGCCCGGCCACCACCCCGTCTGGAAGGTGTGCCCAACAGCTCATTGAGAACGGGCCAGGATGACAATGGCGGCTTTGTGGAATAGAAAGGCGGGAAAGGTGGGGAAAACATTGAGAAATCGGATGGTTGCCGTGTCTGTGTAGAGGGAAGTAGACATGGGAGACTTTTCATTTTGTTCTGTACTAAGAAAAATTCTTCTGCCTTGGGATCCTGTTGATCTGTGACCTTACCCCCAACCCTGTGCTCTCTGAAACATGTGCTGTGTCCACTCAGGGTTAAATGGATTAAGGGCGGTGCAAGATGTGCTTTGTTAAACAGATGCTTGAAGGCAGCATGCTCGTTAAGAGTCATCACCACTCCCTAATCTCAAGTAACCAGGGACACAAACACTGCGGAAGGCCGCAGGGTCCTCTGCCTAGGAAAACCAGAGACCTTTGTTCACTTGTTTATCTGCTGACCTTCCCTCCACTATTGTCCCATGACCCTGCCAAATCCCCCTCTGTGAGAAACACCCAAGAATTATCAATAAAAAAAAAAAAAATTAAAAAAAAAAAAAGAAACTTAATCCCCAATGCAACAGTGTTGGGAGGTGGGGCCTAATGAAAGGTAATTAGGTCATGAGGACTCCACTGTCATGAATGGATTAAAGCTGTTAGCATGGAAATGAGTTCCTTATGTGAGGATGAATTCAGTCCTCCTTTTTCTCTCTTTTTCTCTCTGTCTCTCTCACACATGACTGTGTGTACTCTTTTTTTAATTTATTTTATTTTATTTATTTATTTTTTGAGACAAGGTCTTGCTCTGTCACCCAGGTTGAAGTGCAGTGGTGTGATCTTGGCTACTGCACCTTCGACCTCCTGGACTCAAGTGATCCTCCTGTCTCAGCCCCCCAAGTAGCTGAGACTACAGGTGGGTGCCACCATGCCTGGCTAATTTTTATATTTTTTGAAGAGACAGGGTTTCCCCATGTTGCCCAGGCTGGCCTCAAACACCTGAACTCAAGGGATCCACCCATCTCGGCCTCCCAAAGTGCTGAGATTACAGGTATGAGCCACCATGCCTGGCCCATGTGTGTAGTCTCTTTTCTTTCTGCCTTTCACCATGGAATAGCATGGAAAGAACACCCTTACCATATACTGGTGCCTTTATCTTGGACTTCCCAGATCCAGACTGTGAGAAAATAAATTTCTGTTGTTTACAAATTACCCAGTCTCAGGCATTCTGTTATAGTAGCATGAAACAGACTAAGACATTTGATATAATTTCAATCCTCTTAACCCTGTTCCCATTTAGAAAAAAAAAGTGCAGGTCACTTCCAGCGCTCATTTAATTTTACATAAACATGCTCTTTGAGACTGAAGCAAATCGGACTGATTTTCAATGTCAAAATAAAATATAAAAACTATTCTTGGAGTTATTTCTAAACAGAACTAACATCAGAATCATCTGAATCATCAGAATAATCTATTTTAGAAAAATAGGATACATCAAATGAATCTTTGATCAACAACTGTTCAAGAATGATGTTAACATCCACATAGGAATGTTACGGTTTCTAGGATTTGACATTTTCAGTGATCGAGAATTACTATATTTTGTAAATGGAAATACCACTACTAAAAACAGAATGCCATAAATAGAATGATATCTTTTGTTTCCAAAGTTGATATACTACAGCGATGAGAAAATAATAACAAAAGCAAGATATTTTGTGGCAAAGTTATCTCTGGGTAAACACTGCAGCCGCAAGCACCACCAGAGAGTATTCTCAGGACAAATAGGAAAAGGGGAAGTCTGTTAAGACATTATTTGTGACCTAACATGTGATCTATCCTGGAGAATGTTGAATGTGTGCTTGAGAAGAATGTGTATTCTTCTGCTGTTGGGTGAAAATTTTGTATATGTCTGTTAAGTTTATTTGGTGTATAGTGTTATTCATGCTTCCTGTTTCTTTCTTAATTTTTTGTCTAGATTTTCTAGCTACTATTGAAAGTGGGATATTGAAGTCAGTCTCCTACGATCATCATATTGCTGTCAATTTGCCTTTTCATATCTGTCAATATTTGCTTTATATAATTAGGTGCTCTGATGTGTGGTGCACGTATATTAATGATTTTTATAACTTCCTGTTGAATTGACCCTTTTATTATAATATAATGACCTTCCTGTAAAGGTTTGCAGAGGTCTCACAATCTCCTTCCATGGAGGATCTGAAGATCTGAATTTTCGGCTGTAGTAAGCTGGTAGAGAAGGCTGAGGAAGTGTCCAGCCTCCTGTTCAGGCTTGGGGAGGTCTATTGTTTATCTGCCTTGTCAGTTCCAGATCTGCAGGCTAGTTAGAATCAAGACCTTCAGGAGGCATTTAGAAAAGTGCAGACGAACTCCTTCCAGGGAAAAACAGGAAGCTGAACTTATTCCAAGGACTACTGTCACTGGAAGTTTTTATGTGCCCATTTATAACGACCTTTTTATTCTCGTTGTTCCAGGAGAACTCATGAATGCCAAGTCCCTGCCACCCCCAAGTGAAGTGATTTAGGAGCCAGACCCCTGAGCAAAAGCTGCAGAGTTTGCGCAAACTCTTTCCAGGGAAAATCTGCAAACCTGGTTTTATGGCTGGAGGGAGCCAGGAGAGAAGGCTTGGAAAGAGTCCTCCATCTTGTTCGGTCTTGAGGTCTGTTCTTAATCTGTCCCATAGTCTCCAACATGCAGGCAAGGTATAATCCAGAAACTTAGGCAGCAGATGAAAACGTGTTTTGGACAAACCTCTTGCAGAGAGAAGCTGAAAGCTGGACTGATCCTGGGGGGCCATGGTTACCAGAGTCATTCATGTGTCTACTTAAAGTGCCTCTTTGTTTCAGTGCTCCAGGGAAAGTCTTTTTTCTTTTTCTTTTTCTTTTTTTTTTGGTTTGAGATGGAGACTCCCTCTGTCACCCAGACTGGAGTGCAGTGGTGCGATCTCTGCTCACTTGCTCACTGCAACCTCTGTCTCCGGGTTCAAGCGATTCTCGTGCCTCAGCCTCCTGAGTAGCTGGGGCTACAGGTATGAGCCACCACGCCCGGCTAATTTTTGTATTTTTAGTAGAGATGGAGTTTCACCATGTTGGCCAGGCTGGTCTCGAACTCCCAACCTCAGGTGATCCACCCACCTCAGCCCCGCAAAGTGCTGGGATTACAGGCATGAACCACCACGCCCAGTTGCTCCAGGGAAACTCTTGAGTGCTAAGTCCCTGCCGCTCCCTGAGCTAGGTAATACAAGAGCCAAACCCTCAAGTAGCAACCTCAAATGTTGGGGCACTATATGCACAAACCCTTCACTGTTCAGGAAGAAGCTGGGAGTTGGACCTTCCTTTACACTTTAAGGCTTTGTGCTCAGGAGTGGGTGGTGTGTAAGTGTGTCTCCACTTTTCCTACCTGTTTCAATGTGGACATTTTCTCAGTTGCCCATTGTGCAGGTATCTCTCAACTAGTTTCTGACTTTTTCTCAGAGAGAATTTATCCATGTCTAAATGTTTATTTGGTGCATCCACGGGAGGAGGGCTAGTCAGGAGCCTCCTATTCCACCATGTTGCTGAGGTCAATTCCATCATTTTTCTTAATGTAGAGGTTTATTTTTTATTTTTTAACTTTCTCCTTAGAACTGCTTTTGGTGCATCTCCTAAGTTTTGGTATGTTGTGTTTCCATTTTCATTTGTCTCAACATATTTTTTTGGTTTCTCCTTTGACCCTTGGTTGTTTAGGAAAGTGTTGCTTAATTTTCACATTTCTAGTTTCATACCTTTGTGGTAGGAACAGATATTTATTATAATTTCAGTCTTCTTAAATTTGCTAAGACTGGTTTTGTAGCCTAATGTATGATCTATCTTAGAGAATCTTCCACGTGCACTTCAGAAAAATGTGTATTCTGCTGCTATTGGATTTGCGCATATGTTTACTGGGTCTATTTGTCTACAGTGTTGTTCAAATCTTCAGTTTCCTTATTGATTTAATATTTAGATATTCTACTCTTTGTTGAAAACAAGGTACTAAAGTCCCCTATTATTATTGCTTTGTTATTTATTTCTCTTTTCAGTTCTATTGAGATTATTGCTATATAGAAATGCTACTGATTTTTGTACATTGATTTTGTATCCTGAAGCTTTGCTGAAGTTGTTTATCAGATCTAGGAGATGAGACTATGGGGTTATCTAGGTATACTATCCTACCATCTGTGAAGAGATATTTTGACTTCCTCTGTTCCTATTTGGATGCCTTTTATTTCTTTCTCTTGCCTGATTGCTCTGGCTAGGACTTCCAGTACTGTGTTGAATAGGAGTGGTGAGTGTGAGCTTGTCTTGTTCCAGTTCTCAGAGAATGTTTCCAGCTTTTGCCTGTTCAGTATAAAGTTTGCTGTGAGTTTGTTAGATGGTTGTTAGTATTTTGAGGTATGTCCCTTTGATGCCTAGTTTGTTGAGGGTTTTATTTTTTTTTATTTTACTATTATTATACTTTAAGTTTTAGGGTACATGTGCACAATGTGCAGGTTAGTTACATATGTATACATGTGCCATGCTGGTGTGCTGCACCCATTAACTCGTCATTTAGCATTAGGTATATCTCCTAATGCTATCCCTCCCCCCTCCCCCCACCCAACAACAGTCCCCAGAGTGTGATGTTCCCCTTCCTGTGTCCATGTGTTCTCATTGTTCGATTACCACCTATGAGTGAGAATATGCGGTGTTTGGTTTCTTGTTCTTGTGATAGTTTACAGAGAATGATGATTTCCAGTTTCATCCATGTCCCTACAAAGGACATGAACTCATCATTTTTTATGGCTGCATAGTATTCCATGGTGTATATGTGCCACATTTTCTTAATCCAGTCTATCATTGTTGGACATTTGGGTTGGTTCCAAGTCTTTGCTATTGTGAAGAGAGGCACAGTAAACATACGTGTGCATGTGTCTTTATAGCAGCATGATTTATAGTCCTTTGGGTATATACCCAGTAATGGGATGGCTGGGTCAAATGGTATTTCTAGTTCTAGATCCCCGAGGAATCGCCACACTGACTTCCACAATGGTTGAACAGTGTGGAAAAGTGTTCCTATTTCTCCACATCCTCTCCAGCACCTGTTGTTTCCTGAATTTTAATGATTGCCATTCTAACTGGTGTGAGATGGTATCTCATTGTGGTTTTGATTTGCATTTCTCTGATGGCCAGTGATGGTGAGCATTTTTTCGTGTGTTTTTTGGCTGCATAAATGTCTTCTTTTGAGAAGTGTCTGTTCATGTCCTTCGCCCACTTTTTGATGGGGTTGTTTGTTTTTTTCTTGTAAATTTGTTTGAGTTCATTGTAGATTCTGGATATTAGCCCTTTGTCACATGAGTAGGTTGCGAAAATTTTCTCCCATTTTGTAGGTTGCCTGTTCACTCTGATGGTAGTTTCTTTTGCTGTGCAGAAACTCTTTAGTTTAATTAGATCCCATTTGTCAATTTTGGCTTTTGTTGCCATTGCTTTTGGTGTTTTAGACATGAAGTCCTTGCCCATGCCTATGTCCTGAATGGTATTGCCTAGATTTTCTTCTAGGGTTTTTATGGTTTTAGTTCTAACATTTAAGTCTTTAATCCATCTTGAATTAATTTTTGTATAAGCTGTAAGGAAGGGATCCTGTTTCAGCTTTCTACATATGGCTAGCCAGTTTTCCCAGCACCATTTGTTAAATAGGGAATTCCTTCGCCATTGTTTGTTTTTCTCAGGTTTGTCAAAGATCAGATAGTTGTAGATATGTGGTGTTATTTCTGAGGGCTCTGTTCTGTTCCATTGATCTATATCTCTGTTTTGGTACCAGTACCATGCTGTTTTGGTTACTGCAGCCTTGTAGTATAGTTTGAAGTCCGGTAGCGTGATGCCTCCAGCTTTGTTCTTTTGGCTTAGGATCGACTTAGTGATGCGGGCTCTTTTTTGGTTCCATATGAACTTTAAAGTAGTTTTTCCCAATTCTGTGAAGAAAGCCATTGGTAGCTTGATGGGGATGGCATTGAATCTATAAATTACCTTGGGCAGTATGGCCATTTTCACAATACTGATTCTTCCTACCCATGAGCATGGAATGTTCTTCCATTTGTTTGTATCCTCTTTTATTTCACTGAGCAGTGGTTTGTAGTTCTCCTTGAAGAGGTCCTTCACATCCCTTGTAAGTTGGATTCCTAGGTATTTTATTCTCTTTGAGGCAATTGTGAATGGGAGTTCACTCATGATTTGGCTCTCTGTTGGTCTGTTATTCGTGTATAAGAATGCTTGTGATTTTTGTACGTTGATTTTGTCTCCTGAGACTTTGCTGAAGTTGCTTATCAGCTTAAGGAGATTTTGGGCTGAGACAATGGGGTTTTCTAGATATATAATCATGTCATGTGCAAACAGGGACAATTTGACTTCCTCTTTCCCTAATTGAATACCCTTTATTTCCTTCTCCTGCCTAATTGCCCTGGCCAGAACTTCCAACACTATGTTGAATAGGAGTGGTGAGAGAGGGCATCCCTGTCTTGTGCCAGTTTTCAAAGGGAATGCTTCCAGTTTTTGTCCATTCAGTATGATATTGGCTGTGGGTTTGTCATAGATAGCTCTTATTATTTTGAGATACACCCCATCGATACCTAATTTATTGAGAGTTTTTAGCATGAAGGGTTGTTGAATTTTGTCAAAGGCCTTTTCTGCATCTATTGAGATAATCATGTGGTTTTTGTCTTTGGTTCTGTTTATATGCTGGATTACATTTATTGATTTGCATATATTGAACCAGCCTTGCATCCCAGGGATGAAGCCCACTTGATCATGGTGGATAAGCTTTTTGATGTGTTGCTGGATTTGGTTTGCCAGTATTTTATTGAGGATTTTTGCATCAATGTTCATCAAGGATATTGGTCTAAAATTCCCTTTTTTGGTTGTGTCTCTGCCCGGCTTTGGTATCAGGATGATGCTGGCCTCATAAAATGAGTTAGGGAGGATTCCCTCTTTATCTATCAATTTGAATAGTTTCAGAAGGAATGGTACCAGTTCCTCCTTGTACCTCT
Source organism: Pan paniscus (assembly GCF_029289425.2). Lineage (NCBI taxonomy): Eukaryota > Metazoa > Chordata > Mammalia > Primates > Hominidae > Pan > Pan paniscus. Next base: position 35,157,449 of record NC_073267.2, on the reverse strand, counting down.
GGTAGAATTCGGCTGTGAATCCATCTGATCCTGGACTCTTTTTGGTTGGTAAGCTATTGATTATTGCCACAATTTCAGATCCTGTTATTGGTCTCTTCAGAGATTCAACTTCTTCCTGGCTTAGTCTTGCCAGGGTGTATGTGTCCAGGAATTTATCCATTTCTTCTAGATTTTCTAGTTTACTTGCGTAGAGGTGTTTGTAGTATTCTCTGATGGTAGTTTGTATTTCTGTGGGATCGGTGGTGATATCCCCTTTATCATTTTTTGTTGCATCTATTTGATTCTTCTCTCTTTTCTTCTTTATTAGTCTTGCTAGCAGTCTATCAATGTTGTTGATCCTTTCAAAAAACCAGCTCCTGGATTCATTAATTTTTTGAAGGGTTCTTTGTGTCTCTATTTCCTTCAGTTCTGCTCCGATTTTACTTATTTCTTGCCTTCTGCTAGCTTCTGAATGTGTTTGCTCTTGCTTTTCTAGTTCTTTTAATTATGATGTTAGGGTGTCAATTTTGAATCTTTCCTGCTTTCTCTTGTGGGCATTTAGTGCTATAAATTTCCCTCTACACACTGCTTTGAATGTGTCTAGCTAGCAGTCTATCAATCTTATTTATTCTTTCTCAACACCAATGATTTTGTTGGTCTTTTGTATGTTTTTTTTATTATTTATTTGCACTAATTATTTTTCTTCTTTTAAAAATTTGTGTATGGGTTTTCTCATTTCCATTTCATTCAGTTTAGCTCTGATTTTGTTTTTTTTTCTTCTGTTAGCTTTGGGGTTGGTTTGTTCTTGTCTTTTGAGTTCCTCTAGTTCCTCTAGGTGTGATGTTATTGTTAATTTGAGATCATTAAGCACTATAAATTTTCCTCTTGACACTGCTTTAGCTTCATCCCAGAGATTCTGGTATGTTGTATCTTTGTTTTCATTAGTTGCAAAGAATTTCTTGATTTCTGCCTTTATTTCATTGTTTACTCAGAAGTTATTCAGGAGCAGATTGGTTAATTTCCATTTAATTTTATGGTTTTGAGAGATCTTCTTGGTATTGATTTCCATGTTTATTGTGCTGTGGTCTGACAGTGTGATTGGTATGATTTTGGTTTTTTTGAATTTGTTGAAAATTGCTTATGACCAAGTGTGGTCAATTTTAGAGTATGTGCCATGTGCAGAGGAGAAGAATGTATATTCTGTTTTTGTTGGTTAGACTGTTCTTTATATGTCTGTTAGGTCTATTTGGTCAAGTGTCAAGCTCAGGTCTTGAATATCCTTGTTAGTCTTCTGCTTCAATGATCTGTCCAATAATGTCAGTGGGGTGTTAAAGTCTCCCACTATTATTGTGTGATTATTTAAGTCTCTAAGAACTTGTTTTACGAATCTGGGTGCTCCTGTGTTGGGTGGATATATATTTAGGTTAGTTAAGTCTTCTTTGTCAAATTGAACTCTTTATTATTATTAATGCCCTTCTTTGTCCTTTTCATCATTATTAAAATTAGCTTTGTCTGAAATAAGAATAGCAAGCCCTGCTCTTTTCTGTTTTCCATCTGCTTGATAGATCTTTCTCCATATTTTTACTTTGAGCCTATGAGTGACCTTGCATGTGAGATCAGTGTCTTGAAGACAGAATACAGTTGGGTTTTGTTTCTTTATCCAACTTGCCAGTATGTATCTTTTAAGTGGGAGTGTTTAGCCCATTTATGTTCAAGGCTACTGTTAATATGTATGGATTTAACTTTGTCATCCTGTTGTTGGTTGCTATGAAGACTTGATTGTATATTTGCTTTACAGTGTCAGTAGTCTATGTACTTGAGTGTGTTTTTGTGGTGGTTGTTAACAGTCTTTTATTTCCATGTTTAACATTCCCATAAGGACCTCTTGTAAGGCAGACCTGGTGGTAATGAAGTCCCTTAGCATTTGCTTGTCTGAAAAGGATTTTATTTCTCCTTTGCTTATGAAGCTTAATTTGGCTGAATATGAAATTCTTGATTGGAATTTCTCTTTTTTGAGGATGCTAAATATAGCCCCCTCATCTCTTCTGGCTCATAGGGCTTCTGCTGAAAGGTCCACTATTAGCCTGATGACGTTCACTTTGTCAGTGACCTGCCCCTTCTCTCTAGCTGCCTTTAACATTTTTCCTTTTACATTGACCTTGGAGAATCTGATGACTATGTGTTTTGTGGATGGTCCTCTTGTATAGGATCTCACAGGGGTTCTCTGCATATCCTGAATTTGCATGTTGATCTCTCTAGCAAGGTTGGGGGAAATTTTCATGGACAATATACTCAATTATGTTTTCCAAGTTTTTTGCTCTCTCTCCCCTCTTTTAGGGACACCAGTCAGCCATAGATTTAGTCTCTTTACATAATCCCATATTTTCTGGACATTTATTCATTTTTAGAAATTCTTTTTCTTTATTTTTGTCTGACTAAATTAATTTGAAGAACCAGTCTTTGAGCTCTGAGATTCTTTCCTCAGCTTGGTCCATTCTGCTATTAATATTTCCAATTGTGTTATGAACTTATTGTAGTGAGTTTTTCAGCTCTAACAGTTCAGTTTGATGCTATGGCTTTGCACATATGCTTCATTGTTTAATAGGTAGTTTAGGCTGGGCGCAGTCGCTCATGTCTGTAATCCCAGCACTTTGGGAGGCCGAGGTGGGTGGATCACCTGAGGTCAGGAGTTCAAGACCAGCCAGGCCAACTTGGTGAAACCCTGTCTCTATTAAAAATACAAAAATTAGCCGGGCGTGGTGGTGCATGCCTGTAATCCCAGCTACTCAGGAGACTGAGGCAGGAGAATCGCTTGAACTGAGGCAGAGGTTGCAGTGAGCCCAGATTGTGCCACTGCACTCCAGCCTGGGCAACAGAATGAGACTCTGTCTCAAAAAAAAAAAAAAAGGTAGTTTAAACTTGCACAATCACACTGCATTCTAACCCACAGGAAAAAGGTGCATCTTTTCTGTTAACTTCCACATACATCATTTCCTTACATCTCCTTACACTGGCCAAAGCAGCAACACAGTCACACCTGGCTGAAGAAGAGATTAGAGAATACAGTGTTTAGCTGGGTGGCAATGTGTCTAGTTGTTAAAAATTAGGGTTCTTATTAAGAAGTTATCTTTCTGTATAGCTCTTTCCTTTCCAAATACTCTTTCCTTGAAACTCTAACCACCTTCTTCTCTCCAAACTCTTGGTTCCATCTTCTCAACTCAAGGAGTTTCCTGAGCTCTGTCTGGGTTCCACCACCCTACATTCATTCCAACTTAGATCTTTCTCTGATCAGTAAGCTGGAGCAATTGGAGAGGTCACCTTGTTTGTTTCCAATCTTGAAGGATTACTTTCCTTCACTGCCTCATATCCGGTGTCACAAAAACCTTTGCTTCATTTTCTTTTTTTCCTTCCTTCTTTCCTGCCTGCCTGTCACCTCCCTGCCTCCCTCCCTCCCTCCCTTCCTTCTTTCCTTCCTTTCATGTTTTAGGTAGGAAGTGTTAATTAGGTCCTTGTTTTGTCTTGGCTGAGAGTAGGAGCTCACTTTTTCCTACTTATTTTGTATTAATATCTCTCATCTGCATGGTGCTTTGCAAAGTATTTTGGTATCCTTCACAATTTGCCAGCATGTAAGTGAAGCTGGCATATATGTGTTACTTTCTGCCTAGCATAAAAGTGACTTTGAATAGTCACATCTGTAAGTATCCCTCCTTGCCCATGGAATTTGAGCCTGGGGAAAATGAGGATTAGTTGAAGCAGAGAATGTGTATGGGCTGCCAGGGTGTTGGCCCAGGAACACAGTAAGCAATGTCCTGAGCAAGACTGTATTGTAGAAATGACCAGAGGCCAGAGTGCATGATGAGCAGATGATCTTGAATAACACTTCTGTGCAATTTTGCCTGATCAAAATTAGCAAAAGTTTGGTATAATGTTTAGCAATTAACGCATTATAGTAACAAATGTACTGATTTTAAGTTATTGGCAGTCTGATTACCTAGATGTGGTTTGATTTGTGGAACAAATATTTTCAAGGTGGCTGGGCACGGTGGCTCACGCCTGTAATCCCAGCACTTTGAGAGGCCAAGGCAGGCAGGCAGATCACCTGAGGTTGGGAGTTTGAGACCAACCTGGCCAACATGGTGAAACCCCATCTCTACTAAAATTACAAAAAATAGCCAGGCGTGGTGGTGCACACCTGTAGTTCCAGCTACTTGGGAGGCTGAGGCAGGAAAATCGCTTGATCCCAGGAGGTGGAGGTTGCAGTGAGCAGAGATCACCCCACTGCACTCCAGCCTGGGAGACAGAGTGAGACTTCATCTCAAAAAAAAAAAAATTTTTTTTCAAGGTAAGTAATCTAGGTTCCGTAAGCCTCAGTTTCATACTTTTGTATGTGTGAGGGAAGAAACTACTTGGTCTTTCTATAGCAAATGTTATGTTTTTGTGAAAGGTTTTCTGAAGGTAGATGAACCAAATTAAAGATTCTACAGATGTCAGAGGCCCAACTGTCCATAAGCATCCCCTCTCCCAACCTTGCAAGTTACTGTATTGATTGGATTTTCCATGTAAAACTTCAATTGTAACCTCCAGAGTTTGTGGACTCATGAGAATTAATTACATTTTTCACGAATATTTTGGTTTTTTACACTTTCTTCCCTCCTACAACTTAAAGTTTTTGCAGATACCATAATCCAAACAAAACAAACAGAAGCAGAAGGAGTGCCACATAATGGAATTAGGGCCCAAAATTAAAATACAAAAGACTTTAGTATATAAATTAGGCCGGCCGCAGTGGCTCATGCCTGTAATCCTAGCACTTTGGGAAGCCGAGGCGGGTAGATCACCTGAGGTCAGGAATTTGAGACCAGCTGGCTAACATGGTGAAACCCCATCTCTATTAAAAAATAATAATAATACAAAAAATTAGCTGGGTGTGTTGGTGGCCACCTGTAATCCCAGCTACTTGGGAGGCTGAAGCAGGAGAATCGCTTGAACCCAGGAGGTGGAGGTTGCAGTGAGCTGAGACTGGGCCATTGCACTCCAGCCTAGGCAACAAGAGCAAAACTCCATCTCAAAAAAAAAAAACCCAAAACAAAGACTTTAGTGTATAAATTGAGTTGACTATAATGACTGTATATTTTTTGTTGACACATTATTCTTTACAAATGTTTTGGGAGAGATGTGCTTGAATTTTCAATCTTAAGGGCACACAAGTTTTGTAGTTATAAATTCTATTGCTGCTATATTGTTTCTAATACCTTTTACAGAAGTAAAATGTCTTCATACCACTAAATAACATTTACCTTCAAGTGAAGAGGGAATGAAAGCTCATAAAACTGCAATACAAAATTTGTCTTCAGCAATAGGATTAATTTTATTTTTGTAGATGTATGAACCTATAAAATTATTGCTGGATATTTAACATATCAAAATAACAGAACAAGGAGCTTGTATTAAGTGTATCGATGGCTGGGCGTGCTGGCTCACGCCTGTTATCCCAGCATTTTGGGAGACCAAAACGGGTGGGTCACCTGAGGTCAGGAGTTCGAGACCAGCCTGACCAACATGGTGAAACCCCATCTCTACTAAAAATACAAAAATTAGGTAAGCGTGGTGGCAGAGACTTGTAATCCCAGCAACACGGGAGGCTGAGGCAGGAGAACTGCTGGAACCCCTGAGGAAGAGGCTGCAGCAGTGAGCTAAGATTGCGCCACTACACTCCAGCCTGGGCGACCGAGCGTCACTGCACTTCAGCCTGGGCATCTCAAAAAAAAAAAAAGAAAAAGAAAAAGAAAAAGAAAAAGAAATATATCGGGAAATTTGTGATTTTCCTTTTTTTTTTTTTTTAAGTTAGACAAACTGAAGAGGCAAACAATGAGAAGTAACATGACTTCTCACTGAGCTCAGTGAACATGGGATCTACTCAGGTGCTCTGACTTCTGAGCCCCCCACTCACGACTCCTAACTGTTAAGCTATTCTAACGCCAGGGTATGCTGGAATTTAATCATCAACAAAAACTGCTGAACAGTTCTAAACGAGGAAATACCATGTTAAGAAAAAAAACAATGCTCTGGTTGCAGTAAGGAATCAGATTGTAGATGAAGATAGCATCAGGGTACCAGTAGAGAGGCTGTTGTGGTACACAAGAGGAGTATAAATAATCACATGGAATTCTCTCCTGGAGCTCCCACAGCTATCAAGTTCCACTAAAGAAGTAGACAATGTAGACCAGGCCTGGTGGCTCACACCTGTAATCCTAGCACTTTGGGAGGCTGAGGCCGGCAGACCACCTGAGGTCGGGAGTTCAAGACCAGCATGGACAACATGGTGAAACCCTGTCTCTACTAAAAATACAAAAATTAGCCGGGCGTGGTGGCAGGCGCCTGTAATCCCAGCTTCTTGGGAGGCTGAGGCAGGAGAATTGAACCTGGAAAACGGAGGTTGTAGTGAGCCAAGATCGTGCCACTGCACTCCAGCCTGGGCGACAGAGCAAGACTCTGTCAAAAAAAAAAAAAAAAAGTAGAAATATGTCACTGATCGTTTAGAGATCATCGTCCTTGAATTTACCTAAGAGAAGGCAAAACCTTCAAATGTCTGTGTAGCTATCATTGGTAGGAACAATCATACTCTAGAGCCAAAACACTGAGAGTGGGGACCTGCCCTTCTAGGCTATGTTTTACTTATAGGACTCCACAGAACGAGCAGGGAGAAGTCGTATTAATTTTTTTCCCCAACAAGGTTTAAAAGTAAGTCCTGTGTGACATCATCGAGCCATGGAAATTCTGTAATTAAAATCCGAGCCTCGCCGGGTGTGATGGCTCACGCCCGTAATCCTAGCACTTTGTGGGGCAGAGGCGTGTGGATCACTTGAGATCAGGAGTTTGAGACAAGCCTGACCAACATGGTGGAACCCTGTGTCTACTAAAAATACAAAAATTAGCTAGGCATGGTGGCATTTGCCTATAATCCCAGTTTCTCCGGAGGCTGAGGCAAAAGAATCGCTTAAGCACGGGAGGCAGAGGTTGCAGTGAGCCGAGATCGCACCAGTGCACTCCAGCCTGGGTGACAGAGCGCGACTCCATCTCAAAAAAAAAAAAAAAAAAAAAAAAACAATCTGAGCCTTAAAGTCTACAAGGAGGAGGACTTTGCTTCTCAGTATCATTTTTCTTTCTTTCTTTTTTTTTTTTTTTGAGACAGAGTCTCGCCCTTTCGCCAGGCTGGAGTGCAGTGGCGTGATCTCCGCTCACTGCAACCTCAACCTCCTGGGTTCAAGGGATTCCCCTGCCTCAGCCTCCCAAGTAGCTGGGACTACAGTCGCGCGCCACCAGGCCCACCTAATTTTTGTATGTTTAGTAGAGACGGGGTTTCACCATGTTGGCCAGGATGGTCTCAATCTCCTGGCCTCGTGATCCACCTGCCTCAGCCTCCCAAAGTGCTGGGATTATAGGCGTGAGCTACCGCGCCTGGCCCTCAGTATCATTTTTCTAAAGGGAGCCAGGAGCCAGGTGCATGACTTCCTTCCCGTGGTTGCCCACGGTCCTGAGCGGTTAGTGAGCCTGGCCAGGAGTGACTCAGGTGCGCACATCCTCTTCTAAACACGGCCAGAAGTCCATTAGGGTTGAGAATTATCATGTCATTTTCCATCACAAGATTTTTATCAAATCTATTTAAGAATATTTTTGTTTGATTAAAAAAAAAAAAACCCTTTTAAGTCCAAAAACGAGGGTTTCAAAATTGTAGTTGGTAAAATACAACGACGTCACGAGTGCAGTGGTAGGGGAAGTCCCAGGATTTGAGCGCAGGAGCCACTCACAGCGCGTTCCTGGCCTGCGGTCCTGTCCTCGGGCTGTGGCCTTTCAGGGCTCCCAAGGCTGCACAAAGGCTGTCTTCCCAAGACAAGGTGGGGGCTGCGGGGCCGCTCCTGGACGGAAGCGCGGCCTCCCTAGGCCTTGTTTTCTGTTCCTAGATGTGAGTTCAATCCCACTAGAAAGGTCGGGTTCAAAAGGTTTGCCAAAGCAAAGCTGCAAACTCTTCCACTTCAGAAGCACACCCCTAAATAAGAAAAACAAAAGTCGGGGGGTATCCTTTTGAGAGCAAAGGAGCGAAGACGTGACGTTATGTGACAATTTAGGGTGGTCTGTACAATTCACCCACCTCGATGCCGCCGAGCGCCCTTTAACTCACCTGTGGGAACTCCAGCATGTCCCGGGCGGCACCCAAGGGCGCCCCCATAGCCCATTGCCCCAAAGTCCCCCAGCCAGGACGCTGTCACCAGGGCCCGCCCCTCTCGGGAGTTCCCGCTCCGCGACTCCCTGGCCGGAGCCCAGGAGCAGCCAGGCCCAGGCTGCGTCCCCTGCGCGTCCCCGCGGTGGTCCAAGGGTCCCCAAGGCCCAGGCCCCGTCCCCGGACAGCCCCGGTGCCCCAGGACCCCCGGCCGCAGCTCACCTGGGACCAGCCGCCCGTGGAGCCACCCCTCGCTCAGCCGCCCCCAAGTTCCCGCAGGAGGAACTGGCCACAGACACGTCCGGCCGGCAGCCGCCGGGCTCCTGGGACGCGCCCCGGGGCCTCGCTGGCTGGGACCCGCCCAGAACCTGCTGCTCCACCGCCGCCCCTCGGGCCCCCGGCGCGCTGCCCTCCCTCGCTGCGTGCCCCCGGCTGCGCTTCCCCGGAGGGCCGCACACCGCCAGAGCCCAGTGCAAATTAAGGAGATTCCGATTCCGGAGCCTGAGGACGCCGCTGGGGGTCATGGGAAGGTCACGCTGTTGATTCTGGTGATGGCTTCAGGAGGTATTCAACTTCATCACATTTTGCACGTTGAATATATGCGGTTATTGGTATTCCATTTTACCTCAATAAAGCTGCTTTAAAAAAATTCTGTGCATGTTGTTTGGCAGACTTTAGGAAATACAGGACTGTACATTCCTAGCCATTAGTATATTGGGTCAGAGGACAAGTCCATGTAAAATAGTTAGGTATATTTCCAAATTATCACCTTAAGTGTTTGAGCTAATTTTTTTTCTTTCTCCAGTAAGAATTTTTTTCTTTCTCATTTTTTCCATGGACTGGCTCAAGGTTATTAACTGTTTTTTAACAAAAAATGTTTAATTAATGCTAACCTAGTTGGCAAAAAAGAAAAAAAAAGATGATCTAGTTTTTTCCATTACTTTCATGGTAAATGAGGGTGAACATCTTTCCATATCTGTGGTGTGGTTTCCCACGACTGTCATTACAAATGACCGCAAACTTGGTAGCTCAAAACATCATCAATTTATTATCTTATGGTCTGGGCGCAGTGGCTCATGCCTGTAGTCCCAGCACTTTGGGAGGCCAAAGCAGGCAGATCACCTGAGGCCAGGAGTTCAAGACCAGCCTGGCCAACATGGTGAAACACCGTCTCTGCTAAAAATACAAAAATTAGCCAGGTGTGGTGGTGGGCGCCTGTAGTCCCAGCTACTAGAGAGTTGGAGGTGGGAAAGTCGCTGGAACCTTGGAGGCAGAGGTTGCAGTGAGCCAAGATCATGCCACTGCACTCCAGCCTGGGCGACAGAGCAAGACCTTGTCTCAAAATAAATAAATAAATAAATAAGCAAACAAATTTATGATCTTATGGACTTACAGGTCAGAAATCTGAAATGAGACTCACTAGGCTAAAATTAAGTTGTCCTCTAGGCTGTGTTCCCCTTGGAGTCTCTGGAAAAGAGTTCTTTCTCTTTCCTCTTGCATTCTATAGAAGAACCCACATTCTTTCACTCCTGGTCCCTTTCCAGCTTGAAAGCCAGCAATGACCACCAGGTCCAGTCTTTCTCACATCACACCAGGCCGACTCTCTCCTGCATCCTTTCACTTCTAAGGACCCTTGTGATTTTGCTGCACCCACCAGGATAGTCAAGGATAATCTCTCCATCTCACAGTCAGCTGAATAGAACCATAATTTAACCTGTAATGACATGGACAATTAACAAGCACTTTAAGTTGTGAGAACTTTTAATTAGAGGGATATTACTCACTTGGAAACTGAGGCTCACAAAGTTGCCAAACCGCATGGCCAGTGTGTAGGTATTTATTTCTTACACTTACTGTTTCTTAAAAAATAATTCATTACCAGATGGGAAAGATCAAGATTCCAATGCCCTTTCAAAGCTCATTAAGGAAAAGTTTTATGAAGGCCTCTGGTACATGCCAGGAAACTCACAGGAGATAGTGCTGCCTCAGATGCCTTAGAAGACAATGCTGCCAAGAACACGTCTAGCATTGAAGCCACACACAGTGGCTCATGCCTGTAATTCCAGCACTTTGGAAGGCAGAGACTAGAGGATCCTTTGAGCCCAGAAGTTCAAGACCAGCCTGGGCAACATAGTGAGACCCCATCTCTTAAAAAAAGAAAAGAAAAAACATCTAATTTTGTTGATTCCTCAAAACTTCCTGGCACAATTTGAACTAATCCAACTACCTGGACTATAATGAATTTCAGGGTAACATTAGTGAGACGTAGTGAAGAACTGAAGTCTTTTCTCTCAACCCAGTGTCTTGAGAATAGCAGGGGAAACTGATTCCTGTTTAGCATGCTAGATGAGTCAATGAAGGAAGGGTTGACTGTGAGATTACAAAAACACATTTTCTAAAGAATTGTAGAAAACCAGGATCACAAACTCATTCTGTAACAGAAAAATGAAGCACTACTGATTTACAGAGGAATTCACAACTGGTGATGTCTCTTAAATTAAGAAACTTAATAGGAACTCCCTCATCGAGGCACGCTCTGCTTCAGCTGAGGAATAAATTAGCCAGAGCCAGATGGAGGAAAAGAGAACTGATGTGGTAACTGTTTGGACTTCCAGGAAGGCCAAAAGCTCTCATGTTTCTTCCACCAAGAGGACTACAATGAAGAACTCAACCATCAGTGAAAGAAGAGTCTTCTCCAGAAATCTGATTGGAAATGATGACACAAATACCACCATCAGTCAAAGTGGGACCCTGACTTGCTCATGGTGGTACCAGGTTAGAATCATGGCAAAAAGCAGGTTGTAGGTTTCACATTACATAGTTTGGCCCATGGTTTCCACTGCCAATACTTTGGGAGAGAGGTAAACTGGTTAGGTGGAAATGAGTTAGGTGCTGAACTGGTTAGGTGGAACCTTGGTCTTATTTCCTGGAGATGTGACATTTTGGGGGCCTGTTCCTGCTGTGACTGGCACAGCAATCAGGACTTGCAGCCACCAGAGGGTCCCAGGGCTGAGGAGGAGACAGGGGCCTTGCGTATCTGAAGGTCAGCGTCTCGGCAGCGTGGCTACTTGCAGGAGGGAGGAGCTTGCTCTGGATCCATTCGAGAGAGACTTGTCCCTTCCCCCTCTTCTGCCCCACCCCTGGGCCACTTTCCTGTCCCCTGACTCCCACTAGACTTTGTTTTCACTAATTGGAGCTTAGCTCAGAAAATGGAGGGGGCTGAAGTTATAGGTTATGGGAGGGGAAATTTAAGTTTGGGAAGACAGAGGCTCCCTTGATTGGCACTACCAGCCACATCTGCAGCCACATGAGGGTCTCAATGCTGGGGCAGGGGGCAGTGAGACTGGCCGGGAACCTGAGTCCCCCGGGGACTCGCAGACACCTGCCCCACACAGCCTGAGTGTGCTGAGGGAGACCCAGCCGAGATCAGCTGTGCTCCTGGGTAGGTGAGAGCAGGCCCTGCAGGGGGCCCAGTCCACCCAGGAAGGATGCCCAGAGTGGCTGAGTGTGCACCTCCCTCTTCTGCCTCTCCTTTTCCGCTGCAAGCAAGACCGGGGGTCAGGAGTTACAGCTGCCAGAGTCCAGAACGGGCCCCTCCTCCCCAGCAATGTGGGTGGGGTCAGGGGCTCAGGTCAAATTCAAGGAAAATCTTCAAGCCACATGGTATAGAGCCAAAGCTAAAGAGGCCGCCCTAATAATAGACAGCAGCAGCCCCTTACAGATATGCTCAGACTCATAGGGTCTCAGAATGCAATTCTCCACAGTAGAAAGGACATCTGCCCTGACAGAAGACTGCACTCCTTTAAGCAAATACAGGTATATCCCAGTAGATAAACTGGGGTCATCTGGCCCATAATTTAAAGGTAGACCTGTATGTTCAGATTATGTTAGTGGAATAAAATTCATGACATGAACATTTTCCTTGGAAAGAAACATCCTGTAAGTGGCTCCTGGAGCCTAAAACATCCTCTGGAACTTCCTTGAGGCCATGTAGGTCATGACTGCTAAAATTATGATGAGAACCAAGTCTTATTTTCCTACAGGAAAATGGAACAAATGGAGACAAAGCCTTGGGCAGCCCCATTGCATGTTTCAGGAGGAAAAGTAACATCAGCTAGGGATTAGACTTTCAGATATTCTTTCCTTTAAACTAATTGTCTTCAAATTCTTTGTCCCATCCCCCTAAAGAATCTTTGTGTATACTCCCACACAGGTTTTGTAGACACTTATTTTTGCATCATACACTTAAATCATAGCAAAGGATTTTAATTGTGGCGGGATTCAAGCACATTAAAACACCGCACGGCCAGGCACGGTGGCTCACGCCTGTAATCCCGGCACTTTGGGAGGCTGAGGCGGGCAGATCGTGAGGTCAGGAGATTGAGATCATCCTGGCCAACATAGTGAAACCCCGTCTCTACTGTAAAAAGTAAAGTAGAGGTTCCTCTTCAAAGACTTTCCTCCCCATCTAATTAGGAATAAATAGTAACTTCTCTTAGAAGCAAAATTTATTCAAAGACTTGTGCTAACATTCTTAAATATCTGCTAGCTGTAATAAGGAAATCAATGTACTTTATGTTCTTAGCTCCCACAATTTAGCCTAAATATTTGTCTGGCATGCTTATACTGGTCCAAGCAAGCATTAGGTCATAGCCTGTTCCTCTTCCTTATTTGAAGGTGTTTTTACCTTTCTCAGCATTCCACAAGTTACCTCCTCCTTCCTTTGTTCTCCTCTACCTTTGCCTCTTTTTAAAAGTTCTAAGTTTCTAGCCAATTGGGACAAATACAGAATGTGAGGTCCCATTCCAGCCAGTGAAAACCGGACACAGCAGTAGGGTGGATGCGTCAGGTTATAAATGACTTTGTCTCCTTTGTTCAGTGTACTCTCGTGGCAAAACTGCCGGCGAGTGTACTTTTTCTGCAATAAATAAAAATGGCCTTACTAAATAAATTAAATTTATGTTCAAGTGCTATTTCTTTACGGCACTGGGGAACAAGCATTTCAAACACTACTAAAAATACAAAAATTAGCCGGGCATGGTGACGTGTTCCTGTAATCCCACCTACTTGGGAGGCTGAGGCAGAAGAATCACTTGAACCCAGGAGGCGGAGATTGCAGTGAGCTGAGATCATGCCACTGTACTCCAGCCTGGGGACAGAGCAAGACTCCGTCTCAAAAAAAAACAAAAACAAAAAACAAAACTGCATATCACTCTTTTCAATGTGTCCAACACAATATTAATGGGGTGGTGATTTGGCCCTGACCACCATACATATATAAATATATATACATACACATATATATGTGGGTGTATATATACACATATATATGTGTGTGTGTATATATACACACACACATATATACACACATATATACACACACACACACACACACACACACATATATATATATATATATTTTTTTCTGAGGCAGAGTCTCGCTCTGTCGCCCAGGCTGGAGTGCAGTGGTGTGATCTCTGCTCACTGCAAGCTGCGCCTCCCAGGTTCACACCATTCTCCTGCCTCAGCCTCTGGAGTAGCTGGGACTACAGGCGCCCACCACCACACCTGGCTAATTTTTTTGTATTTTTAGTAGAGAAGGGGTTTCACCGTGTTAGTCAGGATGGTCTTGATCTCCTGACCTCCTGATACCCCTGCCTCAGCCTCCCAAGGTGCTGGGATTATAGGCATGAGCCACCACACCCGGCCAACCACTATATATTTTTTAAAAAACCAAACAATTGCCACAATTTCAGAGCCTGTTATTGGTCTATTCAGAGATTCAACTTCTGCCTGGTTTAGTCTTGGGAGGGTGTATGTGTCCAGGAATTTATCCATTTCTTCTAGATTTTCTAGTTTATTTGCGTAGACGTGTTTGTAGTATTCTCTGATGGTAGTTTGTATTTCTGTGGGATCAGTGGTGACATCCCCTTTATCAATTTTTATTGCGTCTGTTTGATTCTTGTCTCTTTTCTTCTTTATTAGTCTTGCTAGCGGTCTAACAATTTTGTTGATCTTTTCAAAAAACCAGCTCCTGGATTCATTAATTTTTTGAAGGGTTTTTTGTGTCTCTATTTCCTTCAGTTCTGCTCTGATTTTAGTTATTTCTTGCCTTCTGCTAGCTTTTGAATGTGTTTGCTCTTGCTTTTCTAGTTCTTTTAATTGTGATGTTAGGGTGTCAATTCTGGATCTTTCCTGCTTTCTCTTGTGGGCATTCAGTGCTATAAATTTCCCTCTACACACTGCTTTGAATGTGTCCTTACCAACCAAAAAGAGTCCAGGACCAGATGGATTCACAGCCGAATTCTACCAGAGGTACAAGGAGGAACTGGTACCATTCCTTCTGAAACTATTCCAATCAATAGAAAAAGAGGGAATCCCTCCCTAACTCATTTTATGAGGCCAGCATCATCCTGATACCTAAGCCGGGCAGAGACACAACCAAAAAAGAGAATTTTAGACCAATATCCTTGATGAACATTGATGCAAAAATCCTCAATAAAACACTGGCAAACTGAATCCAGCAGCACATCAAAAAGCTTATCCACCATGATCAAGTGGGCTTCATCCCTGGGATGCAAGGCTGGTTCAATATACGCAAATCAATAAATGTAATCCAGCATATAAACAGAACCAAAGACAAAAACCACATGATTATCTCAATAGATGCAGAAAAGGCCTTTGACAAAATTCAACAACACTTCATGCTAAAAACTCTCAATAAATTAGGTACTGATGGGGCGTATCTCAAAATAATAAGAGCTATCTATGACAAACCCACAGCCAATATCATACTGAATGGACAAAAACTGGAAGCATTCCCTTTGAAAACTGGCACAAGACAGGGATGCCCTCTCTCACCACTCCTATTCAACATAGTGTTGGAAGTTCTGGCCAGGGCAATTAGGCAGGAGAAGGAAATAAAGGGTATTCAATTAGGAAAAGAGGAAGTCAAATCGTGTCCCTGTTTGCAGATGACATGATTGTATATCTAGAAAACCCCATTGTCTCAGCCCAAAATCTCCCTACTCCTGTTAACCTCAGCCTCCCGATTAGCTGGGACTATAGGCATGTGCCATTACACCTGGCTAATTTTTTATTTTTAGTAGAGATGGGGTTTCACCATGTTGGACAGGCTGGTCTTGAACTCCTGACCTCATGTGATCTGCCCACCTCAGCCTCCCAAAATGCTGGGATTATAGGCATGAGCCACCACCCCTGGCCTTTTTCTTTTTTCATTTCAAATTGTTCATGGATTTTTTTGTTTATTTTTCATAGCAATACATTTTTAAGATCTTCAGAACACAAGCACATGGTATTATATTGGGGTCAAACTCACCATATACATTTCTTTAAAGATTATTGACTTCCCAATACTGTTGAATTCTCCTACCCAAACATTTGGTGGCATTATTTTTCATTTGTATAAATCTATTTTCATGTTTTTCAGAAATCTTTCCATCAATTTCTTACTAAATTAAACACAATTTTCTGTAGAATTCTGCCAATTTTTTTTGCATTGATGAACATAGTCACATGACATTCTCATTCAATTAATGTGATTAATTTCATCAATGAATTTCTTAATATTGAATCATACTTCCCTTTATAAGATAAAGGGCAATTGATTATGCATCAATATACTGATGCAATGGTTTCTAATATTTAATATTTTCACTCTTAAATTTGCATGTTCTATTTGTCTATAGTATTCCATATGGCTAAATCTAGGCAAGGTTCGAGTATCACCTTTATAAACCCTTCCTAAAAACTATTTCAGGAAAGATTGACCACACTATAACTCTTGAGAAGTTTAAGTAGCATTGGTTTATGGATTACTTTATCGGTAGAATTTCCCTTTCAACTACATAAACTTGGTGTTTGTGTGTGTGTGAGGAAATTCCTTATTAAATGTCTTTGTTTCTTCTATGAATATAGCTCAGTTTAGAGTCTATCTCTATTGAGTTACATTTTGATAAAACACATATTCCAAACACACACACACACACACACACACACACACACACACACGTACATATGCAGTCTACATGTGTGTATCAACTTGCATTGAATTACACAGATGTCTCTATTTTCTTGGTCAATATTGAACCTCACATTCTTCCTGGCACTGTAATCTGTTGACAAATACTTCTCAAGTTACTTGTGTGATCCCATTTCTCTATTTATAATTCAATGATTGTTCATTTAAAGAATTTGGGGAGTAACAGAAAATGAGAGTTTCAGCAAAAACACATCCCAGGAGGCACAGAATCCAGCACCCACCGCGCTTCATTGTCATCCCCTTCTGTCTCAGATTCCGCATTTTCTGCTTCCTCCAAGATAGCCCCTGTCTGCCTCAAAGGATCATGGAAAAGCAGAGCCTCTCCAGGCACTGCCATCTCTCTGGAAGTGCTGCAGAGAAGTTGTCATTGTTTTTGGTAATTGTAACTGGGACAAAGGTTTTCAAAAATATTTTCAGTTCCCCAAGTGTGTACTGTCATTGCTGCCACAGGTAAAGTATAATTGCAGTGCGGTGGGGAGGTGAGGTCGCAGGGTCCCGAGCCCATATCTCAGACCTGGTCGCCTCCCTCCACACACTCCCTGGCCGTCCTGACAGTCACTGGGTTCCACAGCCCAGCAGCAGGGAGGCGCCTGGTGGGTGTGTTACATTTTGATCTGTGAGAGAGCACCTGTAAGGCTAGGAAGTTGTCAGGAGGTGGGGTAAATGCTCTGGTGTGGAAAGAGGACTCCACTGGGCCAGAAACTGACCAGTGTCAAGGCCATGTGGGGAAAGGAAATAATGGCTGGGTCATGGGCTA
This sequence comes from Pan paniscus, assembly GCF_029289425.2. Lineage (NCBI taxonomy): Eukaryota > Metazoa > Chordata > Mammalia > Primates > Hominidae > Pan > Pan paniscus. The sequence goes on along the minus strand of NC_073267.2, from coordinate 35,140,433 downwards.
AGTTGTGGAGAGGGAGCAAAGTTCTAAGAGCATGAGCCAGTCCCCAGCTGCACCTCACTTAACAAAATCCTCATGCTTGTCATTGTCGGTTTTTGATGGAAGAAGACAAAAATCTGTTTTTAATTTTTTTTTTTTAAATTTGAGATGGAGTCTTGCACTGTCACCCAGGCTGGAATGCAATGGTGCAATCTCAGCTCACTGCAACCTCTGCCTCCCAAGTTCAAGCAATTCTCCTGCCTCAGACTGCTGAATAGCTGGGATTACAGGCGCTTGCCACCACGCCCGGCTAATTTTTTGTATTTCTAGTAGAGATGGGGTTTTGCCATGTTGGTCAGGATGGTCTTGAAGCCCTGATCTCAGGTGATCCACCAGCCTCGGCCTCCCAAAGTGTGGGGATTACAGGCCTGAGCCACCGTGCCTGGCCCCCAAAATCTGTTTTTGTTGATCCTTCTTGTCTAAGATCTCCTTACCTGTTAAATGGGAAGAATGCATTTTTTAAAAAAGTTTCCTAGAATAATTTGGAAACTAATCCGCTAGTTGTTCTATCAATTCCACAAGAATCAGAAAGATTTCTAGGATGAGTGGAAGCATTTCTACAATTCCTTCATGCCTGTGATAATGTATAAGATGTAGCTGATTAAATTATCTTATTCTTCTCAAAAGTATTAAACATAGGGCTTTAACCTACTCTGGACATATAAAGTACCTAATGGAGACTGTGATGTGTGGTGACAGGAAACATCTGGTCTCTGAGAATGACGAAAAGACCATATTCTTTCATGAAGTCAGGGGAGGAGCGGTCAAGGAAAGGTATCTTGATGACCTTAGGTTTTCATATTAGAACAAAAATCATGGACTTCAGTCGTTTTCTGAAGTAAATTATTTGGTAATATTTACTCTGTCTTCAAAAATGTTCTAAAGCCATTCTTAGGCTCAATACTCATCTTAGTAACACTTAATTCAGTGAATAATTTTCCCTACCTCGAGTTTTCTTTTTACATAATAGACTTATATTTTAATATATCTAACAATTCTGACATTGAAATAATTTTTTTTTTGAGAAGGAATCTTTCTCTGTCACCCACGCTGGAGTACAGTGGTGGGATCTCAGCTCACTGCAGCCTCCGCCTCCGGGGTTCAAGCGATTCTCCTGCCTCAGCCTCCCAAGTAGCTGGGACCACAGGTGCATGCACCACCACGCCCAGCTAATTTTTGTATTTTTAGTAGAGATGGAGTTTCATCATGTTGGCCAGGCTGGTCTCGAACTCCTGACCTCAAATGATTTGCCCACCTTGGCCTCCCAAAGTGCTGGGATTATAGATGAGAGCCATGGTGCCCAGCCTGAAATAATTTCATTTGATATTTTTGTATTCATAAACAAATACTAAATTTATCTGTAATTCATGACAACCTGTTTCTCCTTTGCACTGTTTTATCTCCTACTCATGTCCCTTGACCCCTTGCTTAGCAACAGTCATTTCTGTATCCTTCTTGGTTAAGATGAGAAAGAATCTTCTTTTTTAATTTCAACATGAAATCATTTAAGCATTCAATAAATATCATTTGGTCTTGTATGATTATTCTTTTAGGATTATACTAAATCAGTGCATCTATATTCTACTTGGATTTCTGAATCATTATAGGTGATATTTGCTCATGAAATAAGCACTTAGATTTAAATGAGAAATTGCCACAATCAAAAATTAAGAAAAAACTACATCCAGGTTTAAAGAAAGTGACAATATATACAACATGAAATGTGTGAAGCATTAAAAAAACATACTATGTCCAAGGGTGAGACACACAGTGATTAAACACATTGTCCAATTTTGATTCTGCCTCTTACAAAGCAGTTACTTTAGAAAATTCATTAAGCTTCCTTGTGTAAGATCTTCTTACCTGTAAAATGGAAATAGTAAAGCACTTATACCACAGAATTATTGTAAAAGTTATATGCAAAACACTAATATAGTACTCTTCTCATGGGGATGCATATGTTCTTCTTTTTAGAGCAAAACTCTTATTTAAAAAACAGGGTCTAATAAGAAAATGTCTAAGTTGGAAACAATGGTAAGTGGACAATAGTGGATTTTATTTGCAAAAGTGAAACTTTATGTTTCCACACAGGGTTCTCTCACTTTGAATGTAATTATCAGTCACTGAAAAATGACAAATGGCCTCCAAGGATTTTGCAATAGGCATGATCTTATCTCAGATCATGGTTGGATTCCTGGGGAATTTCTTTCTTCTTTACCACTATAGTTTCCTTCATTTCACCAGAGGTATGTTACAGTCCACAGATCTGATTCTCAAGCATCTGACCATAGCCAACTCCTTGGTTATACTCTCTAAAGGAATCCCGCAAACAATGGCTGCTTTTGGGTTGAAAGATTCCCTCAGTGATATTGGATGCAAATTTGTGTTTTATGTTCACAGAGTGGGCAGGGCTGTGTGCACTGGCAATGCCTGCCTCCTGAGTGTCTTCCAGGTCATCACCATCAGCCCCAGTGAATTCAGGTGGGCAGAGCTGAAGCTACATGCTCACAAATACATCAGGTCTTTTATCCTGGTCCCGTGCTGGATTCTGAACACGCTGGTAAATATTACTGTTCCTCTACATGTGACTGGCAAGTGGAACAGCATAAATAGCACAAAGACAAATGATTATGGATATTGTTCTGGAGGAAGTAGGAGCAGAATTCCACATTCATTACATATTGTCTTGTTATCATCCCTTGATGTTTTGTGTTTGGGGCTCATGACCTTGGCCAGTGGCTCCATGGTTTTTATCCTGCACAGGCTCAAGCAGCAGGTCCAGCACATTCATGGGACCAACCTCTCCCCCAGATCCTCCCCTGAGTCCAGAGTCACCCAAAGCATCCTGGTCCTGGTGAGCACCTTGTGTTACTTTACTCGCTCTCCTCCATCTTTACATATGTCTCTTTTTCCTAATCCCAGTTGGTGGCCGTTGAACGCCTCTGCACTGATCACTGCCTGTTTTCCCACGGTCAGCCCCTTTGTGCTCATGAGCCGCCATCCCAGGATACCCAGGCTGGGCTCTGCCTGCTGTGGAAGGAATCCACAGTTTCCTAAGCTGGTCAGATAGTTCTCCGATTTATGTGGATTGTCTTCTTTTTGTATAATGAATGGCCGTTTGTTGATTTCTTCCTGCAGGTTAAGGACCACAATGGGCAGTCAATTGCAGTGTATGTAAGACTCAGAATCCGTCTTTGCCCTTCAAGGATTTTTCATGTATCATAAACAACAGTTACAGATGAAATGTTTTTGCAAAGTGCTTTCATAATTTTCATTTTGTTTGTAATTTCATAATTTTCATTTTGTTAATGTTGCAATGGAGAAGTTAAGAGGCAAATTATTAATTAAAAATGGGCCTCTAATAAGTTGGAACAATGCAACTTTAAACCAATTAATAAAAAATGTCATAGAATTAACTGGGCACAGCAGTGTAAGAAAAGTTTGATGAAATAAAGAAGCTTAAGTAATGATCAATGAAGAAAGTGAGAAGAAAGTCATAGTTCATGTCCTTTTTTGTTTTGAATTAATCTTCATTTTTTCCTATTTTCAAGTTGTAAAATTTTCTTTTTGTCCTTGATAATTATACTTTAATGAGACTAGTTTTGGTTATTTTTTAAAAATTCTGTCCCTCTATGATTTTTCTGATGTGTAGATCCTGTGTTCATGCTTCTTATATTTGTTCGTTTAAAATGAAAAGTTTATTTGCTGACTACACCAAATAGGATGCAAGCACTGTCATGACAGAAATATGCAGCAGATCAACATACAACAGTAATTTAGTTTAAATGAAGGGAAATCTCTAAATGTTACGACAACGTACTCCCAAGAAGAACCCTTTCTTCAGTTAAGTTAATTATACATTTCAATAAAATAAAGGGTAATGGATTAGTGGAAGTTAGCTTGTGAATTTTTCTTAAAAATAAAACTCCAACTCTATTAATCCATGCTAGTTAAACACTGTAACTAAAATTTCCAAATAAGCACAAAAGGAGATGAAGCAATTAGTTACCTTTTCTGCTTGAACAATCCAGAGGAAAATGGTTACTATAAATACAGCAGGCAAACTGTTAGAGTGACCTATCTAGAACATAGTGTACTAAATTTCAGTCTCAAATTGTACTAAATGCTCATCATTAGTATGGCACATTTGGTCCATGATGTGGTTTAACGCCAAGACAGATCCCAATTTGTTACAGAAACACATAGATTACTGTTGCTTTTTGTTTTTAAATACATATATTTTAATAAGCCAGGTATACTTCCACATACAAAGGCAGGTTTCCCAGGAGAAATTTATAGGAAGTAGTCTGGGGTGTGCTGTGTAACATGAGGCTCGCCACAACAAGGTGCTGGGTCAAACTGAAGGAAGGAATATCTTAAAGCGTCATCTAATTCCATGATCGCAGCCTGGTTACCACAACAATAACAGTAATTGGGTGCACTGAAAATAGTAACCACATTCTGATCATGACACCAATGGTATCCCTCCATTACAAGCTGGTGGGCACGAGAAACCAGTGTGAGACCATTGGCATGGTTAAAGGTTTCAGAAATGTCTTGTCCAAATGTGTAGCCAGCACACAGGGTGAAATACCCCATCCACCACGATCATCTGGATCTGACCGTAATAGATCATACATTGCGCCCTCATGTGGAACTTCCTGTAAACGACCCAGGGCTCTTATATGATCCAGTGTGTATATGGATGGAGACAGGCCACCATGGAGGCAGAATATCTGTCCATCTACTAAAGTTGTAAGTGGAAGATAATCAAAGAGATCTGTAAAGTATTTTCAAACATTGGCATTCCCATACTTTCGCGGACATTCATCATAAAAGCCATATACTTGGGTAATTTGTTGGCTTTTGTGATTTCCTCTCAATATTGTAATGCGTTCTGGATAACGAATGCTACAAGAAGAGTCACAGTCTCCACTGAATAATATCCTCTGTCTACATAGTCACCCATTAATAAGTAGTTTGTATCTGGTGATTTTCCACCAATTCTAAAGAGTTCCATAAGATCATGTAATTGACCATGCACATCTCCACAGACAGTAACAGGGTAACGAACCTCTTGCACATCTGATCCTTTTGTTAAAATTTCCTTTGCCTTCTCGCACAATTTTTTGTGGGAGGAGAGTCGTCCATTTCAAATATTTTAAGGTAAAAATGGACGCAGTGGTCTGGGTGGAGTGAAATGAGCACAGGACTGTAGAAAGAGGTTTTCGTTAGAATTTGACTCACAGCCGAGGAATATGAGACTCATCAAGAAAACTGCCTAATTTTCGGGACCCTGTGAGGGTAGAATATGCTGTATTAGCAATAATCCCAATTAGCCTGTTCAGAAGAAATAGGCATCAGGGTGGCCTCTGGGAAGTGAATCTGGTGGAACCAGTCACTGTCCCTGGAGGAGACGACGCCAGGGACTCTGGGGAGGCTTATGCTTCCCTTTTTCTAGGGAGTTGGTGGTAATTGCTGCCTTGAAATATTCAAGGAAGCCAATTTGAAAGAATCATAAAACAAATGGGGTAATCATGTAGGTGAAGTGAAAAATTTCCACAGACATTTTCTTATTATTGTTAGGTAAAGCAGGTAAAATGTCTTGAAAATTCAAATATTTGAAAAATACAATGCATAAGTTTGGCCTAATGGACATATATCGAAACTGGGCTATGTGTTGCATTACTCAGCAATATAGAATGATTGAAATAATGCAATCACAAAGGGAGATTTAATGAATGTAAAATATTTTAATCATAGAGATTAACCTTGCCACTATTAAATATTTTTAAATAGCTTATGAAGCAATTTTAAATACTAAACCTAAAAACTGAGCAATATTCCTAATTAATATTTAGAACTTTTCAGATGAAAAGACAATAAAAATTCTTCATATTCAAGTTGTACACTGTATTTGTTCAAAAGTAGTTAGAGAAAATTCAATGGCTGCAAATTCAAATACTGCAATAGACGATGCCTGACAATATGTGTTTTTGATGTCAAACTCTGAAATTAAATTATAAAAAGAAGCTTAACCTTGGCCAGGCGAGGTGGCTCATGCCTGTAATCCCACCAGTTTTGGAGGCTGAGGTGGGCGGATTACCTGAGGTCAGGGGTTTGAGACCAGCCTGGCTAACAGGGTGCAACCCCATCTCTACTAAAAATACAAAAATTAGCCAGGCGTGGTGGTGGGCACCTGTAATCCCAGCCACTTGGGAGGCTGAGGAGAATCGCTTGAACCTGGGAAGCGGAGGTTGCAGTAAGCCTAAATTGTGCCACTGCTCTCCAGTCTGGCCAACAGAGCAAGACACTGTCTCAAAAAAATAAAAGAAGCTTAGCCTAAATAATGTGTTATCATAAAGTATAATGTAAGTAAAAAATTTAGAATAAGTATTACATGGAATAGAATAAAATAAAATTAATGATAAAATAGAGCTTACTGCAATGTTAATAAAAATGTGAAAAGATATACTTAATATTAAAAAATAAACAGTATTTAAAACATCATGGAGATTTTTAAAAAGTCTACATTCTAAGACAAACAACTTTATGCTAATAAATTAGAAAACTTAGAGGAAAAAGTGATTTCTGTCAAATAATAAGATTCATAATACATACATTATGTCAAAACTTAAAACTAAGCAAGCATAAGTCATGGATTTGCATGTATAATTAATATACAGGTATACAAAATGATTGAAAAGAGTTCATTTCAGAAATACAGGACATGCCAATGAGAGAATCAGCTCATATTATGACATATGACATGAAAAATTAAATGGGACAACAGCATTCATTGAGTAAATCACTTCATGCCTTTGTAATTTTTATAAGTAAATTAACTTAGAAAAATACTTTACCAGAGAATGTTTTAATTATTGGTGATAACAATGCATGAGGATATTGCAATAAAACATACATGGCCAATGAGCACATGAAAAGATGCTCAGAATTCTTATTCATTAGGGAAATTCAAATCAAAACCACAATGAAGTGTTAATTCACACCCACTAAGATGGCTATACTCAAGAAGACAGAGAAACAGAACTAATAGAATGAATATCTACATCTGTATATCAAGGTTTACATACTTTTTCACCCACGTGTGTGTGTGTGTGTGTGTGTGTGTACAGAATGAAGCCATTTACAGTAGTGTCTCAGTAGAAGGCCTTCCCCAGCCCCCTCCAGGTTCTGGATTAGATAACTTTTTTTTTTTTTTGAGACAGAGTTTCTTTCTTGTTGTCCAGGCTGGAGTGCAATGATGTGGTCTCGGCTCTCTGCCTCCCAGGTTTAAGCAATTCTGCTTCAGGCTCGCAAGTAGCTGGGATTACAGGCACCCACCACCAGGCCTGGCTAATTTTTTTTTGTATTTTTAGTAGAGACAGGGTTTCACCATGTTGACCAAGCTGGTCTCGAACTCCTGACCTCAGGTGACCCCCCACCTTGGCCTCCCAAAGTGCTGGGATTACAGGCGTGAGCCACCGTGCCCACCTTAGAGAACGTTTTGCTCCTGCACTCATTCCAGTCCAGCACTGGTCCTTGTTCACAGTGTGGTGCACCTGCCTTTCACCTAGGGAAATGGAATACATTACCTCATCAACACCTCTTTGTCAATCTCTTGTCTCTGCTCTGCAGACTTTTGAGCCATGATCTGAGGAGTGAATGTGATGGGTCACTTGGTATCTGACAACCCAACACCTGGGTCTGCTCAGGACAGGCCAGACCCACATGACATCACCCCACTGTGTGAACACACAAAGGGAGGTGGGGTGTGACTGTTCAGGTGGGATTAGGGTGGTGGCCAGACATTGATTGGCCTGCTCTCAGCTGCCAGTGTTACCTTTGAGTACCTCCTGAACATGGCTAGAGGTGATGATATTGAGGGCTGACCCGATGTCAGCAGCTTCAGAAAAACCTATCATTCAGGGTTTTCTGGTGCCAGAAACATAGGAAATTGGGATCAGCAGGATAACATCTAGTTCTCTTTAGTGTCTTCAGCCAAGTGAGCTGGGGAGAGACTGTTTCTAGAATGTGGGTGCCTGGTTTCCAGTGTTCCAAGTTCTGTTGGGGTCTATTGTCAAGGAAGTGTTGTCACTCTTTGGGGTTCCTTACCTGGGGCTACTCCTGAAGGGATCTTCTACTGCCCTCAGCACTCCTGGTTCTCGAACCTTCAAGTGACACCGCTGAGTGTCCTGGGTTTCTGACTTGAAGGCAGCAGATAATGGGAATTCTCAGCCTCTATAGTTACATGAGCCAATTTCTTAAAATGAATAAACATTTATTAAATATTAATATGTATAAATACATTGCATGTATTTATTTTAAGTAAATTAGAATAATTTATTAATTCAATGATTTGAGTTATTTAAACAATTTAAATTGGTTTTGTTTCTCTGGAATACCCTGTCCAAGAGGTCATGTCATAATCACCTGAATAATCTGCAGGTGCAGGAATCACTTTGTTCAACGATACTCAACCATGATGGATTGTTTAGCAGAAGACAGACTGACACATTTGACTCTGTAAATTCTGGGAAACTCTCTTCTTTATCATTATGTCTCCCTTTTCCTCACTGGGTGCAGGTTAAGGTGCACAGATTTGATTATCATGCACCTGATCATAGCCAACTCCTTGGTCATTCCCTCTAAAGAAATCTGGCAGACAATGACATCTTTGGTTTGAACACCTTCAACGATTTTTCATGTGAACTTCTATTCTTCCTTCAGAGACTGGGCAGGGGTGTTCCTCCTGGCAGCACTTGCTGCCTGAGTGTCTTCCAGGCCATCGCTATTTCCCCAGGGACTCCAGTAGGGCAGAGCTCAGAATAATAGTTCCCGAGCTCATTGGACACTTGATTCTCTCATGCTGGATCCTAAACACACTAGTAAATAATTTTCCTCTTTATGCGTCTGGCTATAACTCAATGCAGCCATCACAAGGAAAATAGATAATGGATACTGTTATGCCATGATTCGTGTCAAAATCTCACACTCCCTGTGTGCAGTGCTGTTCTGATTCCCTGATGTTTTGGATTTGGGAATTATGGCTTGGGCCAGAGGCTCCATGGTTTTCATCCTGCGCCGGCACAAGCTGCAGGTCCAACACACTCATGGGACCCACCTGCCGTCCAGGTCCTCCCCTGAGTCCAGAGTCACCTAAACCATACTGGTCCTGGGGAGCATTTATGTATGCTTTTACATCGTCTTTTCCTTTTGTCAGTTTTTGGCTCCTTTTATTCCTCTTAGGCGGTGGCTGGTGAGCATTTCTGCTCACAATGGTGTGTGTTCCCCAACTCTCAGCCTTTTTGTTTCCATCAGCTGTGACGCTGGTGTCTCCAGGCTCTGCTTTGCCTGACACAGAATACAAAATCTGCTGATTTTATCATTTATATGCATATTGTGTACTTTTGCACAATGTCCAGTTGTTTACTCATCCCCCACAGAATTATAAGCACAGTTGTGAAACTGACGTTACAAGGGATTGGTGATACATGCAGAAAAACACCTACATATGTCTAACTGTGTGGGGATAATCAGACTATGTTTGCTATTCATCAAGCAATAATATTGGAAGATTATACTTTAAGAAATGTAAAAATAATATTAATTACAATGATGTTAAACTACTTTAACTGTATTGTCTTTTTTATCTGATATATCACCATCTTCACTGATTAATTGGTTAAAATCACATATAATGTACCTTTACTTCTTCTACTTTAATTTTAATTGGTTAAAATTACATATAATGTATCTTCTAATTTTTCTACTCCTTCGAGAGATATATAACTAAAACATAAATACATATAAAGATTATGTTTATGTTTTAGTTGTATCTCTTGGAGGAATATCTGATTGAATATAGTCAAATAATATTTGACTTTGACAGGCATAATTTAGCTATTTATGTTTAATATTTTAAAGGTCATATTTGGCATTGGATATACCAACTTTCTGTATTCTTCAGAATACCCATCGTCTTTTCTGATTCTTCCTATTTTAACATCTTCTATGTTATACATATATTTTAAAAATTCATAGTTAACTCTGTTATTTGGGGGTTATATCAGTAGATCTTACTTTTTAACAGAGGTTACAACAAACTTTAAAATATTAATCATGGTATAAAGTTATTTAATACTTTCAACCTCCACTTTGACAACATTAAGGCATTAAATTACTAATCCAGCCAGGTGAGGTGGCTCACGCTTGTAATCCCAGCACTTTGGGAGCCCAAGGCAGGAGGATCGCTTGAGCTCAGGAGTTTGAGACCGGCCTGGGCAACACAGTGAGACCCAGTCTTTACAAAAAATTAAAAACTTAGCCAGGCATGGTGCCACATGCCTGAAGTCCCAGCTACTCAGGAGGAGGCCAAGGCCATGTGTTTCACTGTCTTGCCTAGGCTGGAGTCAAATGGTCACACCACTTGACTCCAGCCTAGGCGACAGAGTGAAACCCTATCTCAAACAACAACAACAACAACAACAAAAATCACTAATCCATTTATGTTCCCTCTTTGTGTTTTAATTGATGGTATGTATTTTTTTTAAAAAGTTGGAATAGTTGCACAGGCCATGAGTGCACAACTAAATGAAATTTCAACAAAGTGAACCCACCTCTGTGTGCATGCCTTAGGTTGCAAAACAGAACTTCATCAGACCCCAGCCACCTCCTTGTGCCCTTCCCAGTCACTACCCCAGGAGTAACCATGACTCTGACTCCTAACGGTATAATTTATGTGTACTTTCAACTATTTGTATCTTATATACATGGAATCATATAGCATGACTTATTTTCTATGTAGATTTTGAATTCCACATGTTTGGAAACTTATCTGCCTGATCGCATGTTATTGTGGTTCATTCATTAGAGTGGGTGATAGAATTTTTAGGTTGGTTGTGGTTTTTGCCCTCTAAAGTAATGGCATCATGTGAACATCAAGCAATGAATTTAATCATGCCTTTATAAATGTACATGAGTAGTATTCATGATGGGGCTATTAGGAATACTGGTTGTTTTTTGTCTTCCACGTTGGAAATAGCAAAATAGTGCATAGAGAGGCACGCTGAGCTTTTATTCAAGCAGAAATATGAGAGTTCACCAGAGAAGCATAGCTAACTTCAAATCCTGAGGAAGGGAAGGTGGGCAAGCAGCTTGGGTGGTGGCATTCATCTGAGAAAAGTGAGTGAATCCCTAGTATGTGAAAGGGACAGAGAGTCTCTCTCAGTGACTCACATTTTTCACTGGGGATATGTGAAACTCAGGACATGGAAAATATTTTTTTTCACTTTCAGTTTGAGGAAGAGTGTCAGAAACTTCAGGAAAAATATCATAGGAGGGAACGCTGGGGCCCTGACAATCCTCAGAAACCTCAAAGTTCCTTGTACAATCCGTTAGCATTGTAACCTTATCAAAACTTATTTATTTTTTTTTTGCTATACAGATTTACCTTTTATTGGAGCTTTATTTTGTTACAGGTTGTAAGAAATACATTGTTGTTTTAGCCTTTGTGATAGGAACATCATATTCCCAAACCCCAAGTATTAATGATGTTATCTCTACTGTAATTTTTACTGCTTTTTAACCCTCTGCTGTAGTCTGAATATTTGTGTGCCCCAATCTCCAAATTAATATGTGGAAACTTAATCCCCCCATGTAATAGTATGAGGTATGGGATCTTTGGGGAAGTGAATAAGCCAGGAGGGCACCATCCTCATGAATGGAATTAGTGCCCTTGTGAAGGAGGTTGAAGGGAGTGCCCTTGCCCCTTCTGCCATGTGAGGACACACCATCTATGAGAAACAGGGCTCTCATCAGACACCAAATTTGCTGATGCATTGATCTTGAACTTTACAGCCTCAATAGCTGTGAGGCTCTCTTAACTGTGAGGCTCAAATTTCTGTTGTTTAACTTTGGTCTGTGTCTGAATTTTTAGCTACAATGGTCTATCAGTCTTTTCATCAATCAAGATGTCTCATAGGGATGGCCAATCTTATTTTTTTTTCCTTAGAGTTTTCTTGGCTTATTTGTGTTTGCATCTGCAAGATTTTTTCCCCAATAACATGCCTACCTCTAATACCTAATGGTATCTGTATTGGAACAAAATTAAATTAATAAATTAGCTGAAGCACAACTGATGTTCATAATATTTTTTCGACCTAAAAATGTGGTGTAATTTTCCATTTGCTTATGTCCATATTTATATATTTTAGGTACTTTCTATGGCTTTTCTTATATGCTGCTGAATGACTTTTGGGTGAATAATGAAATTAAGGCAGAAATCAAGAAGTTCTTTGAAACTAGTAAGAACAAAGATGCAACATATCAGAATCTCTGGGACACAGCTAAGGTAGTGTTAAGTGGGAAATTCATAGCACTAAATAGCCACATCAAAAAGTTCAAAAGATCTCAAGTTAACAACCTAACATCACGACTGAAAGAGAGAAGCAAGAACAAATCAGCCCTAAAGCTAGCAGAAGATAAGAAATAACCAAATTCAAAGCTGAACTGAAGGAAATGAAGACATGAAAAAGCCATTTAAAAGATCAACAAATCCAGGAGTTGCTTTGCTGAAAAAATTAATAAGATAGGTCACTAGCTAGACTAATAAAGAAGAAAAGAGAGAAGATCCAAATAAACATATATTGGAAATAATGAAAGAGATGTTACCACTGACCCTACAGAAATAAAAATAAACATCAGAAATGCCTACAAATACCTCTATGCACACAAACTAGAAAACCTAAAAAAGATGGATCAATTCCTGGACGTATACACCCTCTCAAGACAGAACCAAGAAGAAATTAATTCCCTGAACAGACCAATAATGAGCTCCAAAATTAAGTCAGTAATAAATAGCCTACCGACCAAAAAAAGCCCAGGACCAGATGGATTCACAGCCAAATTCTACCAGATGTACAAAGGAGAGCTGGTACTATTCCTACTGAAACTATTCCAAAAAATTGAGGAGGGAGGCCTCCCCAACTCATTCTATGAGGCCAAAACCTGGCAGAGACACAACAAAAAAGAAACCTTTAGGATCAATATCTTTGATAAATACTGATGCAAAAATCCTCAACAAATAGTTGCAAACCAAATCCAGCAACACATCAAACAGCTAATCCACTGGAATTGCTGGAACCCAGGAGGCGGACATTGGTTCAACATACATAAATTAATAAATGTGATTCATCACATAAACATAACCAAAGACAAAAACATCATTATTATCTCAATAGATGCAGAAAAGGCTTTTGATAAAATTCAACACTGCTTCACGTTAAAAATTCTCCATAAACTAGGTATCAAAGGAACATACTTCAAAACAATTAGAGCCATCCATGAAAAACCCACAGCCAACATTATAGTTAATGGGCAAATGCTGGAAGCATTCCCTTGGAAAACAAGCAAGAAACAAAGATGCCCACTTTCACCACTTTCACCAGTGGGGAAGACATAGGCCATCTGGGCGGCCATGGCACAGGTTTGTACCATAGCACAGAGTCCCCCTGCAGCCAGGGTGAGCTCAGACAGCTGCTCCCAGGTCAGCAGAGAATAGGCCTACTGTTCCCACACCTGGGCTGTGTTGTGATAAATGGCTTCAGATGGAGTGTGCAGAGAGGTCACCAGGCTTTTCTGAAGTGGCAGTGGGTGGTCTCCTAGAGACTGAGATCTGGGCCGCTTGCTGTGCCCGGTGTGGGCCTCTGGGGGTCCCCCACAGCAGGCATCATGGGTCTCCTCATTTCACTGATGTGTACAGTGTCAGAGAGGCCTTTGATTTCTTTTCCAAAGTCAAGCAGTCCTTTTGCACTTTCGGCTCATGTCCTTGATGCTGTCCTGAAGAGGAAGCATGTGACTTACCACAACAGCTCCCATGGATGCTCATTCCCAGAATGTCCCCATGCACCTTCAGGTTAACCCCACTTGTCTTTCCTCCTCCTTCCCTGCCCCCTCTGTCTCCCTAAGGAAGGGAGGCTAAACCCCTCCTGGGACCCCAAATGCTTTCTGGATGTCAGGATCTCTAAAATCCTCTCAGCCACTGAGAAATCCCTTTCCTGCTCAATCTCTGTATAAGTAACCTGCTTCTCTGCCCTTTGGAACAAAAAAGGAAGATCCTACCTGCTCTATCTTGGCAGCTGTCCATGGAATGGATTTCTCTCTTCCTAGAGTTCCCCCATCTGAGCTGGACTCTGATTCTGTGGATAAAATGGGAGTTTGAGTGACTGCCTCCAACTGAACACCTTAGGCGCTCTAGTCCATCCTGGACACACCAGAGCTGAGGTAGCCACCAAAACTTGGTTCTTCTCTGTTCTCCAGAGTCCAAGATTTATAAGAACCTGGATGCCAAAGAGCTCCCAGTTCCCTTCCCAGAGGAGTCTGTGTTTACCCATCCACTATCTCTTCTCACCTTGGAAGAATCACATCTTACATAATTTAGCAGTGCTGCTTCTGACTTTGAGTTTAGTTTCCTTGGAATTCTCCTCATTTGAATTGGGCTCTGATCTCAGTGCAAAAGAAAGTTTAGGTGACTCATCTCTTCCTAGGCACAGAGCTGCAAAGTCTGTACTTGACCCATATTTGTGGGTCATTCTCTCAATCAAGGCTGTTCACCAGTGTCAAGTGTGAATGGGAAGCATAGAATTCCAGGGGATGATAGCCATATTTCTGAAATCTCTCTGATGACTATAAGTCATTTTCCATTTCTAATCTCAAAATGAAACCCCACCAAAGACACAGATCAGTATCCCTAATTCTACCCCTCTTGCCAACCTCCATAGGAATAGCCAAAGGCCTTACCTTGCCTTGCATGTGGCTCTTACTGGAATGAGAAGAGAGCGTCTTATCTTTTCTTCTGATGGTCTTTCCTCCTTATCCAAGCCCCTTTCTGTAAAGGAGACCTGTTGGAAAGAAGGTGGGTCAATGGGGCATTGGATGGAGGGGCAGTGGGAGTCTGGTCTTCAGTTCCCCATCCTATGGTGAAGCTCCAGTGAAAGGTGCTTGCTCTCTCTCTCACATGCCCAGAATCAGGTGCAGGTTGTTCTTGTGAACCTGCTTTTCTAAGCCCTTAAGCTGGACATGGGTCAGTCCTATTGGCTGAAGAGACTGCTCCCTCCTGCCACTCATCATGACCTCAGTAAGAAGTTTTTCCATCAGTGAATGCCCTGGGGACCTAGATACAGATAAGGGGGAGACTTGCAGAGCCCCATCATCATGTTAATAAGCAGGAATTCAAAGCTGGGGACACAGGAACAGGAATGCAAGGAACTTATGCTTATCTGATTTGTGCTCCAATACCCACCTAGAAGTATTTAAGACCCTGCCCAGATTTCAAGATGCAGAATTAGACAGACCACATATTGACATGTGTATATATATTTTGCACATGAAGAAAATTATATGTAGTGTTAAAATTGTACACACAGATGTTATAATTTCTCAAATGCTTGGAAATGACAAATATCAAATTGTAGTTCATTATATTAGATGTAGGCATATGTGATAAGATAATAATGCAGAGAAAAAATAAACACCAAATAAAATATCCTTTCCTAGCTTGAAAGTGGGGGAGATGATTAGATCAAATGCGACTGCATTGGACTGATTAGATCATATGTAAAGCTAACCCAATCAACTGAATTTTTGAGGCAGCAAAAAGTCCAGCTGAAGAGGGAAACTCTCCCTCTACCTCATTCCCCTTCAGTCACCCTGGGAGCCCCACTATGCTCTGTAGAGTCTGCTCAGCATGCATGATCTAAGCTGATCCATTCAGCTGGATTATCATCATTAACCTTGCATGCTCTGGTTCTTTCTCTTTGTGTTTCTGTTTACAATAAGTTGTGGATATGACTTTGCATTATGAATTGCAAGACACCTAATTGGCCACTTGTCTGTTTCTGTCCTGAAAAACCAGTACTGAAATCCAAAAATATATCCTCACAAGAACCTCTGAAAGCCACCTGTGATTGCTGCTGACTCACTGACCTCCCTGCTCCTCAACCCACAGAGAACATGCAAGAACTGACAGATTTTAGGACACATGGCCAGGATCAGGAGGTGCCCAGTGAAGTGCTGTGGTGGGACCCTGTTCCCAAACCCATGGGCTTAAATAAAAAGTAGACGCTGAAAGCAAGAAAGCCCCAGCAACTTCTGACTCCAGGACCCTTTACTAAGACTGACAGAAGGAACAAAGCAAAAATGAGATATCTGAAGGGTTCAAATAATCCTTGAACACTGGAATCTTTGGACATCAGGATTCCAGTGTCCCCTCATTTACTTTTTGTCCACAGCCTTCTCCTGGCATAAATAGAGAAACTTAATAAAAATACACAAAGGGCTCAGTATACTCCCAAGTTCCTCAACTCAGAAACCCATTCTATTCCTGAAGGATCATTGCAGGCAGGTGTATGGGGCTATCTTGAAACTGCATATACAGGTCAAATAGCAATAGAGTCCAAATCAAAGTACATCTTGATTATACATTAAAAAAAAAAAACCACAGAGGCTGCCTGTAGTTGGAAGTTGGATCTGAAATGAGACCAGGAGAATCCTTGGTAAAGTTTACAAGACCTTTAATGCTTCTTTCACTCCAAAACACAGGCAAGGACCATGCCCTTTTTCCCATCCCCCAGGTGCAGACGGGAAGTTGAGACACATACAGACACTAAACATGGTTTGTTCTGCAGCAAGAAGGTTTTCAGAGAGAGATGCTTTGCATAACTTACCCAGGAAACCTGAAGCATCAGCAAAACTTAAGTGTAATGAGATAATCTTATTACTCTGAGGGTATTTTCCCCCCTCGTTTCCTGCTCAGTTGTTCTTCATTTGACTTGCTTTGCTTCTATGAACATTATCTTAGAAACCCAGGATAACCAAAAAGATTCCTCACATATATGTACTTTTCTTTTTGTTTTGTTTTGTTTTTCTATTATTTATATGTCCACCACCAACATGCTAGTGTGGGCATTTCTATGCACATTTTCAAGTAGTGTCATCAGATGCATTCCAGGAGGTAGAATCCTGCATGCAAGAACATGTTTCTTTCAACTCAATATATATTTGTTAATTGTGCCTTAAAAGGCCATTTACAGTCCCTATACACTTGTAAAAAACAGTGTGTATATATGTATGTACGTATGTTCATTCACTCATTTATTTATTTAGTTAGAAACGGGTCTCACTCTCTGTTAACCATGCTAGAGGGCATGATCATAGCTCACTGTAGCCTCAAACTCCTGAGCTTAAGAGATCCTCATGCCTCAGCATCCCAAAGTGCTGAGATTACAGGCATGAGACACTATGCCTGGCTAGTATGTTTTTACTTACCATGAAAAGATTAGTAGGAAGCATTCTATTTTCCTAACTGATGGTCACACAAAACTTCTTTTTTTTTGTAATTTATTTTCCTGTGACCACCACTGAGGTTGGATGCCTCTTTATATGGGAAATGACCATTTGTATTTCTTTTACCATAAAATGTTTTCATAGGTCCTGTGCCTTTTAAAATTGAGTTTGTGTTTTACTCTTCATTGTCAGAGGTTCTTAACATATTTGGATGTCACCTGTTCCATATGATGTCAGTAGGCTGATGCCTGTCCACAATCCAAGAATAGATCTGTCCTAGATCTGTTCTCAAAAGTCATCCAGTTGTCAAGAAACCTGAGATGTGATCCTTCCACATGGCAGAGCTTCCCATCAAGACATGAACAAGGCTGCCAATTACCTCATGGCCAGGAAAAGCATGGGGGATGGATTTATTGATTGGCTCCATGTTGCATCCAAGCACTTTGGCTAGGATCCAACACTTATTGCCAAGATGACAGTCAACAGGCCCGAAGTTTCCTCTCATGATGTTCTCCAGCCTGCCATCAAAATACTTTTCCTGGCCACCTCTTCAACCTCTGACACATCATATTCCCATGTGATTCATATGCACATTAATGGTTGTGAAGTGGGGAATTTTATTCTTTTTTTTTTTTTCTGTTTTTGAGACAGAGTCTCACTCTGTCACCCAGGCTGGAGTGCAGTGGCATGATCTCAGCTCACTGCAGCCTCCACCTCCTGGGTTCCAGCGATTCTCCTGCCTCAGCCTCCCAGGTAGGTGAGCTACAGGCAGGCACCACCACACCAGGCTAACTTTTGTATTTTTAGTGGCAACAGGGTTTCATCATGTTGGCCAGGCTAGTCTCGAATTCCTGACCTCAGGTGATCTGCCTGCCTCGGCCTCTCAAAGTGCTGGGGTTACAGGCATAAGCCATCATACCCGGCTGGGAATTTTATTCTTAGAAGGAGGAAGTTTATATGGGTACATTGTTTTCTCAAAAGGATACAGTTAAGATTCTACTTTTTAATGTAAATACATTGTTTCACAAAAAAAACCCCAAATAATAATACAGTTGGGGGCGTGAGGAGTGGGTTGAAATATAGATGAAACAAAAATGGCACATGATTAGTACCTGTGGAGGCTGGGTGACAGGTTTATTACATTACTTGATATATTTTCTATATGCTTAAAATGTTATTTGTCAGCCAAAAATTTTGTATCCTGCCAGGATAAGCTTCATAAATGAAGAAGAAAGTTCTTCCCAGACAAGCAAATGCTGAGTGAATTTGTCAACACTAAATCAGCACAACAGGAAATGCTCAAAGTGGTCTTAAACATGGAAATGAAATCTCAATATTCACCATCACAAAAACACAGGTAAATATAAAACTCACTTCGTGTGTTTATACAAAACAATCACACAAAGCAGGAAGAGAAAGGAATCAAATGTCAATGCAACAGAATTTCATCAAACCACAATGACAGAAAAAGAAAAATAAAGAAACAAAGAATTTATAAAACAGCTTGAAAACAATCAATAATATGACAGGAACAAAGACTCATGTATCAATATTAACCTTAAATGTAAATGGACTAAATCCCCCACTTAAAAAATGCAGATTGGCAGAATTGATTAAAAACATTATCCAACTATATGCTGCCTATAAGAAACCCACCTGTAAAGACACATACATTGATTGCAAAGAGATGGAAAAAGATATTCCATGCAAACAAAAACCAAAAACAAGCAGACATAGATATATTTATATCAGATAAAATAGACTTTAAATCAAAAAAGGTAGTAAAAGACAAAGAAGGTCATTATATAATGATAAAGGGACCATTTGAGAGCCAGAAGATTAACAGTTGTCAGCAAGAGAATATAACAATTCTAAATATATATGCACCCAACTTTGGAGTACCCAAAACAAATACTACTAGACCTAAAGAAAGAATTTGACAGCAATACAATAATAGTAGGGATTTTAACACCTTACTCAGAGCACTAGACAGATCACCAAGACAGAAAATTAATAGAAACATTGAACTTATACTGGACTTTAGACCAAAGGAAATTCACAGACTTACAGAACATTCTATCCAACAACCATAAAATATACATCCTTTTCATCAGCACATGGAACATTTTCCAAGATAGACAACATGTTAGGCCACAAAACAAGTCCTAAAAGATTTAAAACAATCAAAATTATATCATTTTGAAACAATCCAATTATTTCAGATCAAAGTGGAATAAAGCTAGAAATCAATGTCAAGAGGAACTTTGGAAGCTACATAAATATATGAAAACTAAAGAGCATGCTCCTGACTAATCACTGGGTTGATAACAAAAATTAAGTCAGAAATTATTTTTTCTGAAATGAATGAAAAGAAAAACATAACACACCAAAACCTGTGAGATATAGCAAAAACAGTGCTAAGAGGGAAGTTTATAGCATTAAACATCTACATCAAAAAGGGAGAAAGATCACAAATTAACATCCTACCATTACAACCTCAGTGACTATTAATAGAAAAAGAATAAACCAAACCTAAAGTTAGCAGAAGAAAAGAAATAACAAAGATCAGGGCAGAACTAAAGGAAATAGAGACCAAAAAATACAAAGGACCAATGAAACAAAAAGTTGGTTCTTAAAAAGAAAATTGATAAACCACTAGCTAGACTAACCAGAAAAGACCCAAATAAACATAATAAGAAGTGAAAAAAGGAGGCATTACAACTGATACCACAGAAATGCAAGAGATCCTCAGAGACTATCATGAAAAACTGTACATGTACAAACTGAGAGGAAATTGATAAATTCCTGGAAATGCTCAACCTATCAAGATTGAACTAGAAAGAAGTACAACGCCTGAACAACAAATAATGAGTAGCAAGACTTAATTAGTAAAAACAAACGAACAAAAAGCCCCAAAACCAAAAAAACAAAACAACCTCCCAACCAAACTTCCAATAACAACAACAAAAAGCTCACGACTAGATGGCTTCACAGCAGAATTCTACCAAACACACAAAGAAGAATTAATACCAATCCTCCTGAAACTATTCCAAAAAATCAAGGAGAAGGGAATTCTCCCCAACTCATTCTACAAGGCCAGTGTCACCCTGATACCAAAATCAGACACGGACACACAAACTACAGACCAGTATACTTCAACAGATGCAAAAACCCTCAACAAAAAAACTAGAAAATTAAATCCAATAGAGCATAAAAAAGATAATGCATTATGATCAGGTGGGACTCATACCAGAGATGCAAGGATAGTTTGATATACACGAATCAATAAACGTGATACATCACATAAACAGAATTAAGGACAAAAATGATATGATTATCCCAACAGATGCAGAAAAAGCCTTTGATAAAATTCAGCATCGTTTCATTAAAAAACCCACCACAAACCAGCTATAAAAGCAACATACCTCAACATAATAAAGCCCATATACAACAAACACAAGGTCAACATCGTACTTACTGGGGAAAAGCTGAAAGCATTTCCTGTAAGAACTGGAACATGACAAAGATGCCCACTGTCGCCACTGTTATTCAACACAGTACTGGAAATCCTTGCCAGCACAATCAGGCAAGAGAAAGAAATAAAAGGCATGTAAATTGAAAAAGAGGAAGTAAAATTATTCTTATTCACTGATGATATGATCTTATATTAAGGAAACCCTAAAGACTCCACCACAAAACTCTCAGATTTGATCAATAAATTCAGTAAAATTTCAGGATATGAAATTAATGTACAGAAATCAATACTGATTCTATACACCAATAGTGATCTAGCTGAGGAACAAAACAAGAAGGCAACCCCATTTACAATTGCTTCAAAAAATAAAATATGCAGAAGTATATTTAACTGAGGAGGTAAGAGATCTCTATAAGGAGAACTACAAAACACTAGTGAAAAAAATCATAGATTCCATAAACAAAGAAAAAATAGCATATGCTCATGAATTGGAAGAATCAATATTTTCACAATGGCCATACTGGCCAAAACAACCTACAGATCTAATGCAATCCCTATCCAGTTACCAATGTCCTTTTTTTCAGAATTAGAAAAGAAGTCCTAAAATTCATATGGAACCAAAAAAAGATCCTGATATGGAACCAAAATAGCCAAAGAAGTTCTAAGCAAAAAGAACCATGCCAGAGGCTTCACATTATCCAACTTCAAATTATGCTATGAGGCTATAGTAATTAAAACAATGTAGTACTGGTATAAAAATAGACATAGGTCAATGGAACAGAAGAAAGAGCTATGAAACAAAGTCGCATCCAATCAACCATCCAAACAACCAATTTTTGACAAAGTCAGCAAACATGTCCACTGGGGAAATGACACTCTCCCTATTCAATAATGGTGCTGGGAAAATTGGATAGCCATATGCAGAAGAATAAAACTGGACCTAGACCTCTGACCATATAGAAAAATTAACTCAAGATGGATTAAAGATCTAAACATAAGACCTGAAACTATAAAAATTCTGGAAGAAAGAAAACTTAGGAAAAACTCTTCTAGACATTGGCCTAGGCAAAGAATTTATGACAAAGTCCTCAAAAGCAAACACAAGAAAAACAGAAGTAGACTCAATTAAACTAAAAAGCTTCTGTACAGCAAAAGAAATAACAGAGTAAACAGACAACCTACAGAACAGAAGAAAATATTTGCAAACTATGCATATGACAAAGGGCTGACATCCAGAATTTACAAGGAACTCAAAACAACTCAGTAAGAGGAAAACAAGTGACCCCATTAAAAAGTGGGCAAAGAACACAACAGAGAGACATTTTCCAAAACAACATATGCCAGTGGCCAATAAACACATGAAAAGATCCTAAACATCATTAATCATCAGAGAAATACAAATGAAAACCACAATGAGATACCAACTTACATGAGTCAGAATGGCTATTATCAAAACGTCTAAAAGCAACAGATGTTGGTGAGGCTACAGGGATAAGGGAACGCTTATACCCTGTTGGTGGGAATGTAAATTAGTACCTTTATGGAAAACAGTATGGAGAGTTCTTAAAGAACTAAAAATAGAACTACCATTAGCTGCAGCAATCCCACTATTAGGTATATACCCAAAGAGAGATAAATCACTATATTAAAACAAAATCTGCATTCTTATGTTTATTTACAGTGCTATTCACAATAGTCAAGATATGAAAGCAACCTAAGTGTTCATCAACAGATGAATGTATAAATAATGTGGGACATGTACACAATGGACTATTCAGCTGTAAAAAAGAATAAGATTCTGTCATTTGCAACAATATGTATGGAACCGGAAGTCATCATATTAGGCAAAATAAGCCACGTGCCGAAAGACAAACTTTGCAGGTTCTCACTTATTTGTGGCAGCTAAAAATTAAAGCAATTGAACTCATGGAGATAGAGTAGAATGGTGTTTACCAGAGGCTGAGAACGATATGCACCCCTAGCCCATAATCCACTGATGGTTACCAGTGGGTGAGAGAGTGGGAATAATTGATGCATACAAAAAAATAGAAAGAATTAAGATATAGTATTTGCTAGCACAAGAGGGTGATTGTAGTCAAAATTAATGTAATTGTACATTTAAAAATAACTACAAGAGTATAATTGAATTGTTTATAACACAAGGAAGAAATGCTTGAGGTGATGAATCCCCATTAACCCTGATGTGATTATTACACATTGTGTGTCAGTATCAAAATATTTCGTATACCTCACAGACACATAACACCTACTATGTTACCCAAAAAATTAAAAATAAAAAAATTAAAATGTGGTACACATGTACCACAAAATACTCAGCAATAAAAAATAGAAATCATGTATTTCGCAGCAACATGGATGAAACTGGAAGCCATTTTCCTTAGTGAAATAACTCAGGAAGAGAACATTCAATACTGTTTGATCTCATAAGTAGGAGCTAAACAATAGGCACTTATTGACTTATAGAGTGAAATAACAGTCCCTGGAGTCCACGAAAGGTTGGAGGGTGGAAGGAGGGTGAGGGGTGAAAAACGATTCAGCAGAAATTTCACTGTTCAGGTGATGAGTATGCTAAAAGCCCAGACATCACCACTATGCAATGTATGCATGTAAGAAACTGGCACTTGTGGCTGGGCCCGGTGGCTCATGCCTGTAATCCCAGCACTTTGGGAGGCCATGGTGGGTGGATCACCTGAGGTCAGAAGTTCGAGACCAGCCTGACCAATATGATGAAACCCCATCTCTGCTAAAAATACAAAAATTAGCCAGGCATGGTGGCATGTGCCTGTAGTCCCAGGCTGAGACAAGAGAATCGCTTGAACCCGGGAGGCGAAGGTTGCGGTAAGCTGAGATCGCACCACTGCACTCCAGCCTTGGTGACAGAGTGAGACTCCATCTCAACAAAAAAAAACAAAAAAACACAAAAAACTAAACCTCTGCTAGGGCAATATGGGAGGAAAATGTGGAATCGGAGCCTTCAAACAGAGTCCCCACTGGGGCATTGCCTAATGGAGCTGTGAGAATAGTGCCACCATCCTCAAGATCCCAGAAATGGTAGATCCATGAACAGCTTGCACCCTACACCTGGAAAAGCCACAGGCGCTCAATGACGGCTTGTGAAAGCAGCCAGGAGGGGGGCTATACCCTGCAAAGCCAAAGGGGTGGAGCTGCCCAAAGCCATGGGAACTCACCTCTTGCATTAGTGTGACCTGGATGAGAGACATGGAGTAAGAGGAGATCATTTTGGAGCTTTAAGATTTCACTGCCCTGCTGGATTTCAGACTTGCATGGGGCCTGTAGCCTCTTCATTTTGGCCAATTTCATTCACTTGAAATGGGTGTATTTACCCAATGCCCGTACCCCCGCTGTATCTAGGAAGTAACTAACTTGTTTTTGAATTTACAGGCTCATGGGTGAAAGGGACTTGCCTTGTCCCAGATGAGACTTTGGACTTGGACTTTTGCATTAATGCTGGAATTAGTTAAAACTGTGGGGAACTGCTGGGAAGGCATGATTGTGTTTTGAAATGTGAGGACATGAGATTTGGGAGAGGCCAAGGGCATAATGATATGGTTTGGCTGTGTCCCCACCCAAATCTCAGCTTGATTGTAGTTCCCATAATCCCCATGTGTTATGGGAGCGACCCAGTGGGAGGTAATTGAATCATGGGGTCGGTTACCTCCATGCTCTTCTCATGATAGAGAGTGAGTTCTCACAAGATCTGATGGTTTTGTAAGGAGCTTCCCCCCTTCATTCCGCACTTCTCTATCCTGCCATCGTGTGTAGAAGGACGTGTTTGCTTTTTCTTCCACTATGATTTTAAGTATCATGAGGCCTCCCCAGCCCTGTGGAACTGAATCAATTAAACCTCTTTCCTTTATAAATTAACCAGTCTTGGGAATTTCTTCATAGCAGCATGAGAATTGACTAATATATTTTATTTATTTATTTATTTTTTTTTTATTATACTTTAAGTTTTAGGGTACATGTGCACATTGTGCAGGTTAGTTACATATGTATACATGTGCCATGCTGGTGCGCTGCACCCACTAACTCGTCATCTAGCATTAGGTATATCTCCCAATGCTATCCCTCCCCCCTCCCCCCTCCCCACCACAGTCCCCAGAGTGTGATATTCCCCTTCCTATGTCCATGTGATCTCATTGTTCAATTCCCACCTATGAGTGAGAATATGCGGTGTTTGGTTTTTTGTTCTTGCGATAGTTTACTGAGAATGATGGTTTCCAATTTCATCCATGTCCCTACAAAGGACGTGAACTCATCATTTTTTTATGGCTGCATAGTATTCCATGGTGTATATGTGCCACATTTTCTTAATCCAGTCTATCATTGTTGGACATTTGGGTTGGTTCCAAGTCTTTGCTATTGTGAATAATGCCGCAATAAACATAGTGTTGGAAGTTCTGGCCAGGGCAATCAGGCAGGAGAAGGAAATAAAGGGTATTCAATTAGGAAAAGAGGAAGTCAAATTGTCCCTGTTTGCAGACGACATGATTGTTTATCTAGAAAACCCCATCGTCTCAGCCCAAAATCTCCTTAAGCTGATAAGCAACTTCAGCAAAGTCTCAGGATACAAAATCAATGTACAAAAATCACAAGCATTCCTATACACCAACAACAGACAAACAGAGAGCCAAATCGTGAGTGAACTCCCATTCACAATTGCTTCAAAGAGAATAAAATACCTAGGAATCCAACTTACAAGGGATGTGAAGGACCTCTTCAAGGAGAACTACAAACCACTGCTCAAGGAAATAAAAGAGGATACAAACAAATGGAAGAACATTCCATGCTCATGGGTAGGAAGAATCAATATCGTGAAAACGGCCATACTGCCCAAGGTAATTTACAGATTCAATGCCATCCCCATCAAGCTACCAATGACTTTCTTCACAGAATTGGAAAAAACTACTTTAAAGTTCATATGGAACCAAAAAAGAGCCCGCATCGCCAAGGCAATCCTAAGCCAAAAGAACAAAGCTGGAGGCATCACACTACCTGACTTCAAACTATACTACAAGGCTACAGTAACCAAAACAGCATGGTACTGGTACCAAAACAGAGATATAGATCAATGGAACAGAACAGAGCCCTCAGAAATAACGCCGCTTACCTACAACTATCTGATCTTTGACAAACCTGAGAAAAACAAGCAATGGGGAAAGGATTCCCTATTTAATAAATGGTGCTGGGAAAACTGACTAATATATTTTAATAGATACTTTCTATTGTAACTTAGAGTGTTCAGAAAATATGACATTACATTCCTATCATTAATTCAATAAAAATTTTCCGGCCTAAAGCATACCTTTGTCAGATTTTCCTTTTAAAAATGCACATCCTCTGTTTACTGGTTGAAATGCTGCTGGTTTATTTCTATGACAACTTAGTCAAATTTCTAACAAAATTATGTAACATTCTTTATATTCATTTATTAATTGTACACCAAAAGTCAACTTTTATGATTGTCTTACTGTCACCTGGTATGACTAAAAATGTGCCAATCTGTCATTTCCAATGAATCTTTCAATTATTTATTTTTAAACTTTGGGTGTTATGCCTATAAATGTGCCACAGCTTAGTACAGTGTCTAAAACACTGTATGTGGTAAGTAAGTGCTAATCACTTTGAGTCATCAAGTAATCTTTTTTCATGCCATTCCTCAATTACAATAATTTTTTTTGTTCTTATTAAAAATTATGTTTCTGTTCTATCTAAATATAGGTGAAAAAATATGAGGTAGTCTCTATGAGAACCTCTTCATCAAATCCAAAGTCAAATTTCACAAACAGCTTATATATTCAGTTACGTATTTGTCACAGACAGTAAATATGACCATTTAGGTATGATAATTGTAGTAATAATCTCCATCCTACAACAGAGAAAGCTTTGGGTCATTCACTGATGGGCATAAAGTTTCATTCTTTTTTATTATTCTCAGAAAATCCATTGGCATGGAATAAAACAAATTAGAAATAAAAATTATGATAGGCACACATTTTGAAAGTAAACTTAAAAAGTAGATGATATAAAGTCATATAAATGAAAACTAGAATACAGTCATGTGCTGCATAACAATGTTTTAGTAAACTATGTACCACATATATGACAATGGTCCCATAAGAATATAATAGAGCTGAAAAATGCCTATCAACTAGTAATATAGCCATTTTAACATTGTAGCACAATGCATTACTCACACATTTCTGGTAATGTTGGTGTATTAGTCCATTTTCATGCTGCTGATAAAGACATACCAGAGACTGGGAAATTCACAAAAGAAAGAAATTTAATGGACTCACAGTTCCACATGGCTGGGGAGGCCTCACAATCATGGTGGAAGGCAAAGAGGAGCAAGTCACATCTTACGTGGATGACAGCAGACAAACAGAGAGAACTTGTGCAGGAAAACTCCCATTTTTCAAACCATCAGACCTTATGAGACCATTCACTATCACAAAAACAGCAGGGAAAAGACCTGTCCCCATGATTCAATAATCTCCCATTGGGTCCCTCCCACAACTCCTGGGAATTATGGGAGCTACAAGATGAGATTTGGGTAGGAACACAGAGCCAAACCATATCATTCCACCCCTGGCCCCTCCCAAATCTCATGTCTTCACATTTCAAATCCAATCATGCTTTCCCAACAGTCCCCCAAAGTCTTAACTCATTTCAGCATTAACTAAAAAGTCCGAAGTCTCATCCAAGACAAGTCAAGCGCCTTCTGCCCATAAGCCTGTAAAATCAAAAGCCAATTAGTTATTTCCTAGATACAATGGGGGTAACGGCAAGTAAATACAGTCATTCAAAATGGGAGAAATTGACAAAAACAAAGGGGCTGCCAGTCCCATGCAAGTTCAAAATCTAGCAGGGCAGTCAAATTTTAAAGTTTGAAAATGATCTCTTCTGACTCCATGTCTCACATTCAGGTCATACTGACGCAAAAAGTGAGTTTCCATGGTCTTGGGAAGCTCTGCCCCTGTGGCTTTGCAGGGTAAAGCCTTCCTCCCAGCTGCTTTCACAGGCTAGTGTTGAGTGTCTGCAGCTTTTCTAGGTGAAGAGTGCAAGCTGTTAGTGGTTCTACCATTCAGGGGTCTGGAGGGCAGTGGCCCTCTTCTCACAGCTCCACTGGGTGGGCCCTAGTAGGGACTCAGTGTGGGGGCTCTGACCCCTTCAGCACTGCCGTAGCAGAGATTCTCCATGAGGGCCACACCCCTGCAGCAAACTTCTGCCTGGACATCCAGGCATTTCTATACATCCTCTGAAATCTAGGCAGAGGTTCTCAAACCTCAATTCTTGACTTCTGTGCACCTGCAGCTCAACACCAGGTGGAAGCTGCCATGGATTGGGGCTTGCAACCTCTGAAGCCATGGTCTGAGCTATACCGTGGCCCCTTTTAGTCATTCAAGTGGCTGGGACTCAGGGCACCAACTGCCTAGATTCCCCACAGTAGGGGGGCCTTGGGCCCAGCTTACAAAACCATTTTTTCTTCCTGGGCCTCCAGGCCTGTGATGGGAGGAGCTGCCGTGAATACCTCTGAAATGCTCTGGAGATATTTTCACCATTGTCTTGGGGATTAACATACACCTCCTTGTTACTTAGGAAAATTTCTGCAGCTGGCTTGAATTTCTTCTCAGAAAATGGGATTTTCTTTTCTATTGCATTTTCAGGCTGCAATTTTCCAAGCTTTTATGGTCCCCTTTCCTCATAAAACTGAATGCCTTTAAAAGCACCCAAGTCACATCTTGAATGCTTCGCTGCTTAGGAATGTCTTCCACCAGATACCCTAACTCATCTCTCTCAAATTTAAAGTTCCAGAGATCTCCACAGCAGGAGCAAAATGTCACCAGTCCCTTTGGTAAAACATAACAAGAGTCACCTTTGCTTCAGTTCCCAAAAAGTTCCTTATTTCCATGTGAGACCACCTCAGCCTGGACTTTATCGTCCACATCACTACCAGCATTTTGAGCAAAGCCATTCAATAAGTCTCTAGGAAGTTCCAAACTTTCCCACATTTTCCTGTCTTCTTCTGAGCCCTCCAAATTGTTCCAACCTCTGCCTGTTACCCAGTTCCAAAGTTGCTTTTATATTCTTGGGTGTCTTTTCAGCAGTGCCCCACTCCTGGTACCAATTTACTGTATTAGTCCATTTTCGCACTGCTGATGAAGACATACTCAAGACTTGGCAATTTACAAGAGAATGAGGTTTAATGGACTTAAATGGTTGAACTAATTTGCATTCCCACCAACAGTGTAAAAGCATTCCTATTTTTGACAGCCTTGCCAGCATCTGTTGTTCCTTGACTTTTTAATAATCGCCATTCTGACTGGCATGACATGGTATCTCATTGTGGTTTTGATTTGCATTTCTCTAATGATCAGTGATGTTGAGCTTTCTAAAATGTTTGTTGGCTGAAAAGTCATCTTTTGAGAAGTATCTGTTCATGTCTTTTGCCTACTTCTTAATGGGATTGCTCTTTTCTTCTAAATTTGTTTAACTTCCTTGTAGATCCTGGCTACTAGACCTTCTCAGATGGATAGATTGCAAAAATTTTCTCCCATTCTGTAGGTTGTCTGTTCAATCTGATGATAGTTTCTTTTTCTGTGCATAAACTCTTTAGTGTAATGAGACCCCATTTGTCAAGTTTTGCTTTTGTTGCAATTTCTTTTGATATTTTCATCAAAAAATCTTTGCCGTGCCTATGTTCTGAATGATATTGCCTAGATTTTCCTCTAGGGTTTTTATACTTTTGGGTTTATATTTAAGTCTTTAATCCATCTTGAGTTAATTTTTGTATAAAGGTGTAAGGAAGAGGTCCAGTTTCAATTTTCTGCATGTGGCTAGCCAGTTTTCCCAGCACTATTTATTAAATAGGGAATCCTATTCCCATTGCTTATTTTTGTCAGGTTTGTCAAAGAACAGATGGTCATAGATGTGGGGTCAATTTCTAACGTCTCTATTCTGTTCCACTGGTCTATACGTCTGTTTTTGTATCAGTATCATGCTGTTTTGGTTTCTGTAACCTTGTTGTATAGTTTTAAATCTGGTAACATGACTCCAGCTTTGTTCTTTTTGCTTAGGATCATCTTGGCTATACAGGCTCTTTTTTGGTTCCATGTGAATTTTATTTTATTTTATTGAGATGGAGTCTCGTTCTGTCGTCCAGGCTGGAGTGCAGTGGCACGATCTTGGCTCACTGCAACCTATGCCTGCTGGGTTCACGTGATTCTCCTGCCTCAGCCTCCTGAGTAGCTGGGATTATAGGCACACACCACCACACCCAGCTAATTTTTTGTGTATTTTTAGTAGAGACAAGGTTTCACTATGCTGGCCAGACTGGTCTTGAACTCCTGACCTCATGATCTGCTCACCTTGGCCTCCCAAAGTGCTGAGATTACAGGCATGAGCCACCCCACCTGGCCAAGGTTCCATGTGGATTTTAAAGCAGTTTTTTTTCTAATTCTGTGAAGAATGTCAATGGTAGTTTAATGGGAATAGTGTTGAATCTATAAATTACTTCAGGCAGAATGGCCTTTTTCACTATACTGATTCTTTCTATCCATGAGCATGGAAAGTTTTTCCATTTCCTTGTGTCCTCTCTGATTTCTTTGAGCAGTGGTTTGTAGTTTTCCTTGAAGAGTTCATTCACTTCCCTTGTTAGCTGTATTCCTAAGTATTTTATTCTCTTTGTAGCAATTGTGAACAGGAGTTAATTCATGATTTGGCTCTCTACTTGTCTATCGTTGGTGTATAGGAATGCTTGTAATTTTTGCACATTGATTTTGTATCCTGAGACTTTGCTGAAGTTGCTTATCAGCTTAAGAAGCTTTTGGGCTGAGATGATGGGGTTTTCTAGATATAGGATCATGTCATCAGCAAACAGAGATGGCTTGACTTCCTCCCTTTTTATTCAAATACCCTTTATTTCCTTATCTTGCCTGATTGCCCTGGCCAGAACTTCCAATACTATGTTGAATAGGAGTTGTGAGAGAGGGCATCCTTGTCTTGTGCTGGTTTTCAAGGGGAATGCTTCCAGCTTTTGCCCATTCAGTATGATCTTAGCTGTGTGTTTGTCATAAATGGCTCTTATTATTTTGAGGTATGCTTCATCAATACCTACTTTACTGAGAGTTTTTAACATGAAAAGATGCTGAATGTTATTGAAGGCCTTTTCTGCATCTATTGAGGTCATCATGTGGTTTTTGTCTTTAGTTCTGTTTATGTGATGAATTACATTTATTGATTTGCATATGTTGAACCAGCCTTGCGTCCTAGGGATGAAGCTGACTTGATCATGGTGAATAAGCTTTTTGATGTGTGGCTGAATTCGGTTTGCCATATTTTATTAAGGATTTTTGCATCAATATTCATCAGGGATATTGGCCTGAAGTTTCTTTCTTTTTTGTTTTTCCATTGTATCTCTGCCAGGTTTTGGTATCCAGATGATGCTAGCCTCATAAAATGAGTTAGATAAAAGTCCATCCTTTTCAAGCTTTTGGAATAGTTTCAGAAGAAATGGTATGAGCTCCTTTTTGTACCTCTGATAGAATTCAGCTGTAAATCCAACTGGTTCTGGGCTTTTTTTGGTTGGTAGGCTATTTATTACTGCCTCAATTTCAGAACTTGTTATTGGTCTATTCAGAAATTCAACTTCTACCAGGTTCAGTCTTGGGAAGCTGTATGTGTCCAGGAATTTATTTATCTATTTCTTCTAAATTTTCTAGTTTATTTGCATAGAAGTGTTTATAGCATTCTCTGATCGTTGTTTGTATTTCTGTGGGGTCAGTGGTAATATCCACTTTATCATTTTTTATTGTGTCTATTGGACTTTTCTCTCTTTTCTTCTTTATTAGTCTAGTTAGTGGTTTGTCTATTTTATTTATTTATTTATTTTTTCGAAAAGCCAGCTCCTGGATTCATTGATTAAATTTTTAGAGTTTTTCATGTCTCTATCTCCTTCAGATCCACTCTGATCTTGGTTATTTCTTGTCTCCTGCTAGCTTTGGGTTTGTTCGCTCATGTATCTCTAGATCTTTTTGTTGTGATGTTAAGCTGTCGATTTGAGATCTTTCTAGCTTTTTGATGTGGGCATTTAGTGCTATAAAATTTTCTATTAACACTGTTTTAGCTGCATCCCAGAGATTCTGTTACCTTGTCTCTTTTTTCTCATTAGTTTCAAAGAATTTGTTGATTTCTGCTTTAACTTCATTATTTACCCAGGAGTCATTTGGGAGCAGGTTGTTCAATTTCCATATAGGTGTGTGAGGTTCTTAATCTTGAGTTCTAATTTGGTTGTGCTGTGGTCTGAGAGACTATTTCTTGTGAGTTCAGTTATTTTGCATTTGATAAGGAGTGTTTTACTTCCAATTATGTAATTGATTTTAGAGTAAGTATCATGTGGCACTGAGAAGAATGTATATTCTATTGTTTTGGGGTGGAAAGTTCTGTAAATATCTATCAGGTCCACTTGATCCAAAGCTGAGTTCAAGTCCTGAATATTCTTGTCAATTTTCTGTCTTGATCTGTCTAATATTGACAGTGGGGTGCTAAAGTCTCCAACAATTATTGTGTGGGAGTTTACATCTCTTTGTAAGTCTCTTAAGAGCTTGTTTTATAAATCTAGGTGCTCCCGTATTGGGTGCATATATATTTCAGATTCTTAGCTCTTCTTGCTGAATTGATTCCTTTATGATTATGTAATGTCCTTCTTTGTCTTCTTTGATCTTTGTTGGTTTGAGGTCTGTTTTGTCAGAAACTAGGATTGCAACCCCTGCTTTTTTCTGCTTTCCATTTGCTTGGTAAATTTTCCCCTATCCCTTTATTTTGAGCCTATGTGTGTCTTTGCAGGTGAGATGGGTGTCTTGAATACAGCCCACTGATGGATCTTGATTGACTCTATCCAGCTTGCCATTGTGTGTCTTTTAATTGGGGCATTCAGCCCCTTTACACTTAAGGTTAATATTGTTATGTGTGTATTTGATCCTGTCAAATGATGTCAGCTGGTTACTTTGAAGACTTGTTGATATAGGTGCTTCTTAGTGCCACTGGTCTTTGTACTTCTGTGTGTTTTTGCAGTGGCTAGTAATAGTTTTTCCTTTCCATATTTAGTGCTTCCTTCAGGAGCTCTTGCAAGACAGGCCTAGTGGTGACAAATTCCCTCAGCATTTGCTTGTCAAAAAAAGATTTTATTTCTCCTTTGCTTATGAAGCTTAGTTTGGCTGGATATGAAATTCTCAGTTGAAAATTCTTTTCCTTAAGAATGTTGAATATTGGCCCCCAATCTCTTATGACCTGTGGTGTTTTTGCTGAGATGTTTGCTGTTATTCCAATGGCCTTTCCTTTGTAGGTGACCTGGCCTTTTTCTCTGGCTGCCCTTAACATTTTTTCCTTCATTTTGACCTTGGAGAATCTGATGAGTATGTGTCTTGGGATTGATCTTCTCATAAACGATCTTACTGAGGTTCTCTGGATTTCTTGAATTTGAATGTTGGCTTGTCTTGTTCAGTTGGGGAAGTTCCCCTGGATGATATCTTGAATTATATTTTGCAACTTGGTTCCATTCTCCCTGTCTCTTTCAGGTGTCCCAATTAGTCGTAGGTTTGTTCTTTTTACATGATCCCATAGTTCCTGGAGGTTTTGTTCATCCTTCTCATTCTTTCTTCTCTAACCTTATCTTATTTCAGCAAGACAGTTTCCAAGTTCTGAAATTCTTCCCTGTGCCTGGTCTATTTGGTTAGTGATACTGGTGATACTAGTGATAAATTTTGACATTCTCATGTTGTCCATCAGGTCTTTTATGTTCCTCTCTAAACTGGCTGCTCTGGTTAAGTTCCTTATGTTTTATCATCGTTCTTAGCTTGTTTGCACTGGGTTAGAACATGCTCCTTTATCTCAGCGAAGTTCACTATTACCCACCTTCTGACGCCTACTTCTGTCAATTCATCCATCTCAGCCTTCTCCCTCTTATTGGAGAGGTATTGTGATCATTTGGAGGAGAAGAGGCCCTCTGGCTTTTTGAGTTTTTAGAGCTTTTTCATTGATTCCTTCTCATCTTCATGAATTTATCTGTCTTCAAACTTTGAAGGTGCTGACATTTGGATGGGGTTTTTGTGGGGACTTTTTTGTTGATGCTATTGTTGTTGTTGCTTTCTGTTTGTTTTTCTTTTAACAGTCAGGGCCTTCTTCTATAGGGCTGCTGTGGTTTGCTGGGGGTCCACTCCAGACACTATTTGCCTGGATTCTTCCCACACATGGAGGTGTCACCTGTGGAGGCTGCAGAACAGCAAAGATAGCTGCCTGCTCCTTTCTCTGGGATCTCTGTCCCAGAGGGGCACTGATCTGATGCCAGAAGGAACTCTCCTGTATAAGCTGTCTGGCAATTTTTGTTTGGGGGTGTCTCACCCAGTCAGGAGGCATGGGACCTGGGACCCACTTAATGAAGCATTCTGGCTGCCCCTTGGCAGAGTCAGTGTGCTGCACTGAGGGGAATCCCACTCATCTGGACTGCCCGAATTCCTCAGAGCAAGCAGGAGAATATGGCTGATCCAAAGAGACTGTGGCTGCCCCTCCCCTCAGGGGTTCAGTCCCAGGGGGATCAGAGTTCTGTCCCTAAACCCCTGGCTGGAGTTCCTAAAATTCCTTTAGGGAGGCCCCTCACCCTCAGTGAGGAGGGTTGGGTCAGGGTCTGGCCTAAAGAGGCAGTCTGGCCACAATCTGCAACAGCTGCTGTGCTGCGCTGTGGGGAATTCCTTCTGGGTCCAAACTGTCCAATCTTCCTGGCACCAGCAGGGGAAAAATGGCAGCCTGGAACTCCTCCCCCCGGGAGCTCAGTCATCTTAGGCAGCAGGCAGCTGCAGTGATAATGGCCACCCCTCTCCTGAGAATTAGGTAGTCTTAGGTAGTCTCCAGCCAAGTGGCTGCTGAAAATCTGTACAGCTCTGTGCTTGGGACCCAAGGCCCTGGTGGTGTGGGCTCATGAGGGGGATCTTTTGATCTGTAGGTTGTACAGATCCATGGAAAAAGCAATGGTTTCCCAGGCAGGGTAGAAGGATCAGTCACTGCCTCCCTTGGATGGGGTTGGGCGCTCCCCTTGCCCTGTGTGGTTCCCAGGTAAGCCATCGCATCACCCTCCTTTTCCTACACAGTTGGTCATGCCAGCTGTGTAGTCAGTCCCATTGAGAGAACCTGGATACCTCAGTTGCTGGTGCAGGATTCACTTGCCGTTTTCATTCTTTTCACTGGGAACCTTCAACTGCAGCTGTTTCTAGTCGGCTATCTTGGTCCCTTCCTCCCATGGATAAATTTAACGAAAGAAATGCAAGGACTTTACACTGGAAGATTATCTTATGCTAAAATAAATCCAAGAGCAGAATAAATGAAAAAAATCCAATATTAAATGATAATATTGTAAAGAATACAATACCCCAGAAATTGACCTACAAATTAAATGGAGTCTCTTCAAATTTAAACTATAGCTTCTACAGTTTTTATAGAAATTGACAAAGTTTCTCAAATTTTCCTATATTTCCATAGTTTTTATAGAAATTGACAAGCTTTCTCAAAATCCACATATATATGCAACGTAAACCAAAGACATAAACACAATCCTTAAAAGGAATAACAAAATTCATCCAGGCATGGTGGCTCATGTCTGTAATCCCAGCACTTTGGGAGGCCGAGGTGGGTGGATCACCTGAGGTCAGGAGTTCAAGACCAGCCTGATCAACATGAAGAAACCCCATCTCTATTAGAAATATAAAATTAGCCTGGCATGACCGCCCATGCCTGTAATCCCAGCTACTCAGGAGGCTGAGGCAGGAGACTTGCTTAAACCTGCGAGGCGGAGGTTGCAGTGAGCCGAGATCACGCCATTGCACTCCAGCCTGGGCAAGAGCAGCAAAACTCCAACTCAAAAAAAAAAAAAAAAAAAGGAATAACAAAATTCTATAACTTAAACTCAATAAAACTAATTTTTATTCACTACAAAGTAAAATAATCAAGCCTGTGGTGGTAGCACAGGGATAGATTCATATAGAACAATGAAATAGACAGGAAGTTTCATTAATAAACTTGCATTTATGGTAAAGTGATTTTAACAAAGGGGCCAAGAAATTTCTGAGGAAAGAAATGTCTTTTCAACAAATGATACTGGAAAATTGGATATTGGCCTGCAAAATAATGACACTGCACTCCTAACTCAAATCACACATCAAAAAACAAAAAACAAGCCAATCAACCAACAAACAAAAGTTAAAAAGATCATACACTTAAATGTAAGTGCTGAAACTAAAAAATTCCTAGGAGGAATACTAAAGTTTTGCAACCTTGCATTAGGCAATGATATTTTAGATTTTACACCAAAGGACAATCAAAAAGGGAAAACTATACTTCACCAAATTTAAAATGTTTTAAATATAAAACATGAAAATATAAAAATGGAAGTCACTGAATCAGACAAATCACCCTAGCTGACACTTTGATACAGGATTTTTAGTCTCCATAATTGAGTAGTACATTTTTGTTTCTAAAGCCACCCAGCATGTGATAATCTGGTAATGTGGTATGGCAGCCCCAGCAAACTGATAGTCTATTAAAAC
The DNA here is from genome assembly GCF_029289425.2 of Pan paniscus. Lineage (NCBI taxonomy): Eukaryota > Metazoa > Chordata > Mammalia > Primates > Hominidae > Pan > Pan paniscus. The sequence continues at coordinate 35,103,941 of NC_073267.2, read as the reverse complement.
ACACACAGGATGTCCACTACGGTGTATCTGAGATGACCACAGAATTGAATCATGTCAATCTTCACCAGCACAGAAAGGCTGCACCACTGTGGGAAACAGCCTCCCTCATGGAATATTATGAAGACAAGTGAGGGCACAGGTTCTGACCTGGCAGGGTTATGATGATATGTTTTATAAGATTAAAAGTTATAGACAAATGTTAGAATAGCCCAAACCCCTCCCTTTCCTATATAAACCACCCAATTTAGAGTGATGGTTAAGTTGGAGGTCTGGAAGAATAGTGGAGCTGCCTGCTACATGGAATACTTGGGGCAAGTTGTGAAAACAATAAAAACAGCAACAACATGCAAAGATACTCATGGCCTATTTTAAAGTAAAAACAATGCAAAAGTGTTTTCTCTGATATTTCTAAGTATGTGAACAGGGACTTTGCACCTAGCCAAGTTGCCACTGGGGACTAGTGGAGGCCAGTTTCCTTTGGGAATGGGACTATCGGCCAGTAAATTGGCAAAAGTATAGGACAGAGCCCAGGGAAGTCTGTATATTCAGGTTTAGGCCCTGGGCCCACCCTGGTCATCTCAGGTCCTTGTCTGCGATGAACCTTTTGTGCTCACTCTCATGCTTGCCCAGCAGTGACCACGGTTGGTGATGTGGCGCAAGTATCTTTCTTCCAAGGAGATACAGTTGGACCTATCAAACAGCTCTTCACTGATCTCCTGCATGCAATTCTGCAAATAGAGTACCCAGCAAATTGACTGAGAGGTGTTAGTAGCCTGCTTGGCTGTTCCCACAAGGAGATACTCTGATTAAAGTTCTGCATTCTAGATTAGGCACAGAGGAGCATCTCCATGAACCTCCAGCCAGGGCAAAAGCCACATGACAGCTTGAGGTCTCAAAATCAAATCTGAGTAAATAAGCTTAATCCCCAACACTCACCTTCCCATCCTGCCAGCCATGACCTGGGGTATGAACGCAGTAGAGTTCCAGCACCTAACAACCTGCTCCTTCCCAGGAAGAGCCTCACCTCACCTTCTGCTCCCCACCCCTACACACATATATGGTGATGAGGAGAGGGTATGAGGTTGTCCAGATGGGATCTCAAGTGAGGATTGGTCTGGAAAGGGCTACCCTGTGGTTACTTTGGGGTACCTTTTGCCAAATGACCTGAAGCATGGAGGTTGGGGATTGAGAGCTAAGCCAAATTCTGCATCTTTAGAAAAGGCTCTCACTGAAGCAAGAGCTTTGAAAAGTTGGGATACAGCAGAACATCTTGCTCTCTTGACAGTCTCTGGCTAACTAAACTTGATAGGAGACTGTCTTCAGAAATATGAGTGCCTGGTTACCAAAGTTCTAAGTTCTGTTGGGGTCTTTCACCAAGGAAGTGAGGTCACTTCTTCAAGGTTTCATCCTTTTACTAAGACCTACCCATAGGCTCCTCTAGGATGCTGACTGCTCATCTTCCTGCTCCATGTTATTTTATTACCTGCACACAATTATGCAAACACAGACCCCTCTCCCCCAGATTCTGAGAAGACTCAGTGAAGCCAGGATGACAGGTTGAGGAGAGCTAGGTCAGAACCTCCTTTTAATAAATTTATGAGTTATGTCATCCTAGATATGTCATTGTGCTTCTTGGGGGCTCCACAGTCTCCCAACCTGCACAATAGAGATCATGCTAGTTACCCAATTCTAAGAGAACTCATCAGGAGTTACCTAATTCTAAGGGAACTCATCAGGAGCATGTGAAATAATACAATGGTCGTGAGTTGGTATCACATGTAACTAATATAAAAAGAGATGGAAGAATTACATGGGTGGAACAACTCAAACATGCCTGGGTTTTATAAGTTGCATGTTGGGAAAGTCACTTCCCCTCCTGGTCTCATTTCCCAAGATCCACCATAAGGGAACTGAAATTAAATAAAATTTTGACAATGTCATCCTGAGGCTATAGACCTTCCAACGTCTTCTCATTCTATTTAGAATCAGGTCCTTTTGTCTCACCTTGGCCTCTGTGGTAAGCAGCCTCCATGATGGTTCACGAAGATCCCCATTTCCCAGTATACACATCCTAGTGTAACCAGTAAGTGGTTAGCGACTCACCTCTTGGGAAAAGAATACAACTGAAGCTATGGAATGTCACTTCCTTACTAAAATATTGTCTTTTACCTTTTACTTTCTCTCTCTGGTGCCCTTAATTCCTTCCTTCCTTCCCCTACCCCCTGTGGTGTAGAAGATTGGTCAGGGTGGTGGGGAAAATTATAAGGAAAGATGAAAACCTTCTTGGAAGGCTGGGAGACTTTGCAAAAGCTTCTAAATAAAATTTGGCTGAAGGCAGCCAAATTCCCTTCTCTGGAGCCTGAGAGCAAAGGGTAGATAAAAAGGGAATGTAAATGAACTTATCTAGATAAATTTGTTTACTCCTGTCTCCAGAAACCAACCTTTGATAATTCTTGCACAGGATTGCTCTCTACTCTTGGGTTTGACAATGTTTATTACCCACAAATTGTGTTTGCTCCAAGCCTTTGTCATTAAATCTGTGCTAAATAAATGTGAGCATCACTGGCTTATAGGGCGATAAGCACTCTTGGCTGAGCTGCACTCTCATCAGTGGTTCTAAGGGGTATAGTCCCCCTAGTTGCGCTGTCAGGCAAAATACCTGTGTCAGCATACTTCTTTCATCCGTCGCTCAGCCAGAGTCTGAAGGACAAACTCGGCAGGTTGTGCCCCATGTGAGGAATGCTACAATGCATCATGATAGAACCCTCAAAAATGAAGGTGAAGAGACTGCGCAGTAAGTCATTGGTGCCCCCTTGGGATTTCCAAGTTCGAGGGAATTGTTTAGGCTACGGTTTCATCATGTGACAACAGTTATCAGCTCAACAGCAACAGTATATAAAAGTATTGAAACAGCTGCTTAAAGCTAGTGGAGCCTCAGTTTTGCAGGCTCAATTAAGGGACCTAATGCAACCTGTTGTTTCCCATAACCCATGGTTCCTGAAAGAAGGTATGCTAGACGTACAGCTCGGGAACAAGTGGGTAAAAGTCTTAAACAACATCATGAACAAGGGCAACGGGTCCCAGTAACATCTCTAACATTATGTGCTTTAATTAGGGCTGCTTTGGTCCTGCTCTACACAGAAGAGCCTAAAAGGTAAGGGAGGAGGAACTGTCACCTACCTTACCACCACCTCCTTCTCCCTCAGCCCTGCCATTAACAGGCAAAAATACCAAAGAGGAAACGGAGGTTTTTCCTGAGCCCCCTCCTCCAATAAATTGGAAAAAGACAAGGGATACACTACAGCTATGGGACCCTGTCTTGGGCAAGTGACATTAGAAGGGGAGCTCTTAACCTGCCCAGTAATGCAAGATCAACAGGCAATCAAGTATCTGAACCCATTTTTTTTGACGCTTATAAAGAGATAAGAAAAAGCACTAAAGAAAATGGAGCTGCTAGCCCATTTATGAAAGGATTAATTGAAGCCATAGCAGACAACTTCTGTATGAGTCCGTGGGACTGGTCAGTGCTAGCTAAAAAACCTTTAGAGCCCAGCCAATACCTCCTCTGGAAGGCAGAATATGATGAGTTATGTCAACAACAAGCCAACCAGAATCAGTTGGCCAGGCAAGACATAACAACTGCTATGCTCCAGGGTAGGGGTCCCCATGCCAATGTACAACTACATTTCGATACCCAGGCCTATGCACAAATGTCTTTGTGTGCTCTCAGGGCTTGGGACCAAATTCCTGAAAGCAGTGTTCAACAGGGACTTTCATAATTGTTCCACAAGGGCCTCAGGAGCCATTTGTTGAATTTATCAATCAGTTAACCCAGGCAATTAAGAGATAAATTAGTCATGCCCAGGCCGCTGATCTTATTGCTGCAATTGGCTTATGAAAATGCTAACGTCGACTGCCAGCAAGCAATGCAGGCAATCAGAGGAAAGGCAGCCACAGTCAGGGAACTTATACAAGCATATAAACTGGTGGGGACTGAAACACACAAAGCCAAAATATTGGCTATGGCATTAAGGCCTCCTAAAGTGAAAAGGGAGAAAAACCCAAATTGTTTTCTATGTGGAAAGCCAGGTCGTATTAAGAGGGAATGCCCCAATAATAGAGACCAAGGTAACTCAGGAAAAGAACCCCCTTTTATATGCCCCCAATGTAAAAAGGGGAAACATTGGGCAAATCAATGCAGGTCCAAATTTTAATGCCAGCAGCTTTCCTCGGTCAATGGAAAGCCCACAGTCCTCTCTCTCAGAGCAGCCACCACTGGGAGCACAGGACTGGACTTACTCTGCCCCAACGAATTAGTGCTAAAAGGAGAAGACCCTAAAAGGGTTGCAACCAAGATCTGGGGCCCACTGCCTCTGGGAACAGTGGGAGTAGTCCTAGGGCGATCAAGCCTATCCAGTAAAGGAATTAATGTGCTCACCAGGGTAATTGATAGTGATTATCAAGGTGAGATATTAGTTATGATGGAATGTAAAGGTCTGCATATTCTTCCTCCTGGATCAAAGATAGCTCAGTTACTACTCTTACCATAATGGGTCCCCAACAGCCAGGGAAAGGAAAGGGGAAAGGGAAGTTTTGGAAGCATGGGAGCCACAGGAGTATATGAGAACCAATTAATCACTGATTAGAGACCCATGATTACCTTAAAAATTGGAAATAAAAATTTTACTGGCTTATTGGACACAGGGATGGATATTTCAATCATTAGTGATCAAAACTGGCCAGAAACTTGGGCTTGGGTCACTCAGAAACAAAAAATTGTCATCATCGGGGAAGTGCACACAGCCAAGTAGAGCACACGCCCCCTAACATGTTGCAATTTGGAGGGGAGAAAGGCAGTTATACAGCCTCTAGTCATGCCCATCCCTGTTAATCTTTGGGGATAGGACCTATTATTAGCCCAATGGGGGGGTCAATCTGCAGACCCCTTTCTAATAATGGCCACTGTTATTATCCCTCCCCTACCGCTGATGTGGCTCTCTCAAGATCCAATTGGGGTAGAACAGTGGCCTTTAAAGGGAGAGAAATTACAATGAGCCCATGAATTAGTTGAGGAGCAATTAAAAGCCGGCCATACAGAACCATCAAACAGCTCTTGGAATTCACCCATTTTCGTCCTTCCCAAAAGTTCTGGCAAATGAAGACTTTTGCATGGCTTACAGGCTATCAGTGCTAATTTACAACCTATGGGGCCCCTTCAACAGGGCCTCCCTTCCCCCGTGGCGATTCCTCAAGATTGACCTATAGTCATTATTGACTTAAAAGACTGCTTTTATACTATTCTCCTGGTAGAACACGAGAGGGGAAAATTTGTGTTTACAATACCAGCTATCAATAACGAAAGGCCAGCTCACCAATTTCATTGGAAAGTACTTCCTCAAGGAATGCTGAACAGTCCTACCCTGTGTCAGTATCATGTAAATCAGGCTTTGCTCTCCAGTAGAAACAAATTTCTTAATTGCAAGGTTATTCATTTTATGGATGATATTTTACTAGCAGCCCCAACAGAGCCAGTCCTTTTAAGTTTATATGCCTCTGTCATAAAGAATACACAGTTAAGAGGTTTAATCCCTGAAAAGGCACAATTGTCTTCCCTTGGAAATATCTTGGATACATACTAACTTCCCAGTCAGTAAGATCTCAAAAGGTTAAATTAAATACTAGTGACTTACACACCCTAAATGATTATCAAAAATTACTGGGTGATATTAATTGGCTTCATCCCACCTTGGGCATAACTACTGATAAGTTACAAAACCTGTTTTCTTTATTTATTTATTTAATTTTTTATTATTATACTTTAAGTTTTAGGGTACATGTGCACATTGTGCAGGTTACATACGTATACATGTGCTATGCTGGTGTGCTGCACCCACTAACTCGTCATCTAGCATTAGGTATATCTCCCAATGCTATCCCTCCCCCCTCCCCCCACCCCACAACAGTCCCCAGAGTGTGATGTTCCCCTTCCTGTGTCCATGTGATCTCATTGTTCAATTCCCACCTATGAGTGAGAATATGCGGTGTTTGGTTTTTTGTTCTTGCAATAGTTTACTGAGAATGATGATTTCCAATTTCATCCATGTCCCTACAAAGGACATGAACCCATCCTTTTCTATGGCTGCATAGTATTCCATGGTGTATATGTGCCACATTTTCTTAATCCAGTCTATCATTGTTGGACATTTGGGTTGGTTCCAAGTCTTTGCTATTGTGAATAATGCTGCAATAAACATACGTGTGCATGTGTCTTTACAGCAGCATGATTTATAGTCCTTTGGGTATATACCCAGTAATGGGATGGCTGGGTCAAATGGTATTTCTAGTTCTAGATCCCTGAGGAATCGCCACACCGACTTCCACAATGGTTGAACTAGTTTACAGTCCCACCAACAGTGTAAAAGTGTTACTATTTCTCCACATCGTCTCCAGCACCTGTTGTTTCCTGAATTTTCAATGATTGCCATTCTAACTGGTGTGAGATGGTATCTCATTGTGGTTTTGATTTGCATTTCTCTGATGGCCAGTAATGGTGAGCATTTTTTCATGTGTTTTTTGGCTGCATAAATGTCTTCTTTTGAGAAGTGTCTGTTCATGTCCTTTGCCCACTTTTTGATGGGGTTGTTTGTTTTTTTCTTGTAAATTTGTTTGAGTTCATTGTAGATTCTGGATATTAGCCCTTTGTCAGATGAGTAGGTTGCAAAAATTTTCTCCCATTTTTTAGGTTGCCTGTTCACTCTGATGGTAGTTTCTTTTGCTGTGCAGAAGCTCTTTAGTTTAATTAGATCCCATTTGTCAATTTTGTCTTTTGTTGCCATTGCTTTTGGTATTTTAGACATGAAGTTCTTGCCTATGCCTATGTCCTTAATCATAATGCCTAGGTTTTCTTCTAGGGTTTTTATGGTTTTAGGTCTAACCTTTAAGTCTTTAATCCATCTTGAATTGATTTTTGTATAAGGTGTAAGGAAGGGATCCAGCAAAACCTGTTTTCTATCCTAAAGGGCAATACAGCCCTAGACTCTCCCAGGTATTTAACTCCTGCAGCAAAAAGGGAAATTGAGGAAATAGGCAAGCTATTTCTCAGAGGCAACTAGATTGCACAGACCCAAAACATTCAGTTAAATTGTTTGTTTTTCCTACTAAACATTCCCCAACAGGATAGCTCCAGGGCTATGCTTCCTAGAATGGATTTTTTGCTCACATACTGGGACTAAAACACTATCTCCCTATATCCAGCTAGTTAGTAAAGTCATCTATACATGCCATAGATGATGCAATCAGTTGCTTGGTTATGACCCTGATGTCATAAGAATTCCTTTGAGTAAAAAGCAATTCGAGGGAGTATTGCCCCTATCTCTAGATCTTCAGATAGCACTCTCTGATTATGCAGGTCATATAGAGCATGGCCTTCCTGCTGACAAACTACTTCAATTCTTATCTCATACTCCAGTAATTGTGCCTACAAAAGTAGTTCACTCCCCCCATAACTAACACTTTAACGCTTTTTACTGACAGCTCTGGTAAAAATGGGAAAGCGGCTATGTGGTGGAGACCATATAATTCCCTAACTCGTTCTGGATTTACTAGCACTCAGAGAGCTGAGGTTGCAGCCATAATACTGGCCCTGGAGACCTTTTCTGCTCAGCCCATGAATATTGTTACTGACTCTGCTTACTCTATTGCAGAACCTTGAAACAGCCCTCATTAAGTCTACTCTCAAGTCCACCCTGTGTGCACATTTTCTTTGACTTCAGCAATTGCTGGATCAACGTACACATCCTATTTTTATCACACATATTCGAGCCCACAGCTCACTGCCTGACCCACTGGTTTATGGCAATAATCAGTCATGACCTGCAAGTCATGATGTCACTGCTTGACCAAGCCACCAAATCACATCAATTGTTCCACCAAAGTTGGAGGAAGTTAACTAAACAATTTCAACTTACTGAAAGACTAGCTAAACATATTACCCTGCAATGCCCAGATTGCCAGCTCACAGGCATGTCCTCTCCTTCAACAGGTGTTAACCCTAGAAAACTAGAACCTAATCAGTTATGGCAAACAGATGTTACACACATCCCCGAATGTGGAAAACTAACATATGTACTTGTATCCATTGATACCAATTCTCAGCTAATTAGCGCACATGCTCTTCCTGGAGACTCCATCCAATATGTTATTAAACCTCTTCTGTTAGCTTTTGCATTTATGGGGCAGCTCACAAAAATTAAAACTGATAATGGTCTGGCTTATGCCAGCTCACAATTTCAACAATTTTCTCACACATGGAACATCCAACATTCCACAGGCATCCCGTATAACCCCCAAGGGCAGGCCACAGTAGAATGTGTCCATTCCACTCTCAAAAATATGCTCAGAAAACAAAAAAGGGGAATATGAGTAAAGACCCTGCAACACTACTAGCATAAGCTAAAGGGTAAAATTCTTTACCCATAATTTTTTAAATTTAAATGATAAATTTCAATCAGCTATAGAAAAGCTTCCTCTGTTTTAGGGTTGAGAATATGACTAAAACTTCATTGAGTCAAAAAAGCTATTATATCTAACGAAAAACAATGAAGCATACCATTTGACATTGAATTTTATCAACATGACACATTAGCCTACCTTCTCTTTTTAATATTTAGAGAGGACAGAAAAATAAATGTGAATAACATACACAAAATAATTTAGTAAATGAAGAATGGTATGAACAAATAGAAATTTGAGGAAGCAGAGTGGTTAGTATGTATTAGCCCCTACAATGTGTTAGGGATTATTCTAAGCCAATTACACGTGGACTTAATACCTGAAATGTATAATACAGAAATTCATGAAAAATGACAAACTAAGCCATTTACAATCCTGTTAAGTAAAATTAAGACCATCACAGAAATAAAATGTTTTGGTATATAGTAACTAAATGAACACAAACACGCTAAATATAGTTTCACTAATTAGGTAGAGACAAATGTGTAGCATTTTTCACCAGTAAAGAGAAGATACACATTATATTCTAGTACCAGAGGTGAAAAAAACTGAATGGCAAAGTGTAGGCCTAACAATGACATGAATTTTATGATAGCAGAAATTCAAGAGGTCACTATTTTCAAGGCAACTAAAATGACACTAGAAATTATAAATTGTAACCAACAAGTACTATCTGGCCACACACAAATTTCCCTTGTCTCTTTTAATTAGTTTATAGAACAAGTAGAAATCCAAACAGATTCTTTTGTAAATTCAGAAACATGCTAAAAAGGAAGCAGAGTGATTAAAGCCAAAAGACCTGAATTCAGGTACATAATTTTATCAATATTATTTTAATATTATAGAGAAACAGTAATTCTGGCTGTATCTAGATCAGTTCTGTTCATTGGCATGAAGTATATAGTTTCAGAAATGTGCAAAAAACAAAATTTTAAGTATCAAAAAACTACTGTTTACAAATTACTATTACCACATGGTATATTCGAGAGGAATGTTCTGAATGAAGAAATGGGATATCTCATAAGATTCTGCTGTATGCTGCACAATGTCTATTGAAATATTTTACTCATGTACACTGTGGATATTTGTGCTTTTAAGAAAAATGCTATATATTATTAAATATTTTAATATAGACAGCTAAAAAAATCCTCAAGAAGTTACAAGAACCTTTAAGTTGCTGAATGGAGTTAAAGGAAAATATAAGAACTTCACAGGAGCAGAAGTAAATCAAGATAATGATCCAGAGTAGTCAAACTAAGAAAAAAATGCTCCCTTCAGATACTGACTCATCACAAGGATGTCAAACCTATGTGTGTTTTTCATCTTGTTCCCAGGGAAAATGAAAGAAACACTGGAAATATATGACTATAGACACCCCAAATATGGTATCTCCCAAAAGTGAGAACCAAAGGAAAAACGGAGTGACATAACAAGGAAGAAATGTCTGAAGAAAAAATATGCAACAGCTTTGCACATTGGAATTATATTTAAAATGTTTAAATGAATACAATGAAAAGTAGAAAATCAATGTTTATTTTTGTAGAAAGAACAGGTAACTAAAGTTTAAAAGCCACATTTGAATGACAGCCCAATAGAATATGAATAATACAAAATTAAGTTACTAGACAATGTATAGGTTCACCACTAAATTAAACAGAGATGATAAGAGGACTAGTGAATTAGAATATTGAGCAGAATGAATATAGCCAAATACAGTAGAAATACAATTTCATAAAATCTTATTTTAAAGACTAGAATGAGGAGCAAAACATGCCTAATTGTTTCACCAAAACAATGAGTACGAATTGGCCACAGCAAATAAGGCCAGTCAGATCCAAGGATTGGATAAACAGAATCTTTCCCTCCATGGGAGTAGCTAAAAACATGCATTGCAAAGGGCATGGATACAGAGAGGAATGAATTGTTCCCATTACTGCAATCAGTATCATTGTGCTTTGTCTTGCATAACTGTTCCAAGTCAAGTAACTAGTCTATTAAGAGGCTGGGATTGGACTCAGGGTCAACTCTGCCTGACTCCAAAGCCCATGAACTCCATGGGCCCCTGAGGTTCTGGAGAGTGCCGCTTCTGCGACAGAAGTAGGATTCCTTAGACATTCTCATCCATCTATTATTCTTCACTATTGGAAATAATCTCCTTTGGACAACGCTTCTGAAGCAACTTGGAAGGTCTTCAAATAATTTGAGAAAGTAACTGAGGACTGAGTTTAGGAAATCAAGGCCCAACATTACTCATTTCTTATCATCAGAGAAACTGGAAAGCACATAAGAACACACTCCACATGTTTGCAAATTCTCACATTTGCAAATTCTTTTCATTTTAGTATTTTCAGATTTAGTATTTGAAAACAGATTAAATCAAATTACTGTGCCTGAAATAACCTCTTACTCTAAAAGCAAGTGACATAAAAAATAGATCTGTAGAGAGACACTTCTTCCTTATGCAATTTCCAAGATTCCAAATGCAGGAATGTTCACAGAGCAAATACTTGCAGCACACATGGAAATCACACACAGCTAATGCATCCCTCACCCTGAAACAGTGGGTCTCACCCCTGGCTCCACATTACAGTCACATGCAGAGGCCCTACAATTCCCAAAACCCAAACTGCAACAGACCAATAAAATCAAAATCCCTGGAGTGGGGCCCAGACATCAGTATTGTTTAAAGTTCTCCAGGTGATTACAGAGTTTAGCCAAGCCCCCAAAGTACTGCTTTCAGCCAAAATTTTTTGGTGTACTAGTTGCAAATTGTCTCTTGAATGAATGTAAAATGTTTACTCCTGAGTTGCAGCCTTTCAGTCATACCTGTATTATCTACTCACCTTTGCAGGAGCTGACCTTTGCTACTCCTTTTGTTCCTGATCAACATGCTCCACATGTACTGAGTGCATACTATGCCCAGGGTCCTGTGCTAGGTGTCCTGGCTTTCAGAGCATCACTGTGGGGAAAAGACTTTGCTGGGAAAAAGTTTCATCTCAAAAAATCAAAAGCATGCCACTTACCAAATGAAGGCAAAAATGGAAAGACCCAAGAGGTGCCCATGAGATTAGGACGTTGATACTTTAGAATATTCAAACCCATCTGCTAATGCCATGAGATTGTGTTCCACTTTACAACAAAAGAAAATGCTGCTAACATTCTGAGATAGTGAGTTAGGATTTTGGTGCAAATATGTAATATTTAATTTTTTATTGATATACAACATTACATACAGAAACATTCATGTAAAGCTTTTTGGATTATAACAGATAATTTACATAACTGAGGAATAGAACCAGCTTTACTCCTACCCAGAAAATAAATTTCTCCCTCCCTCCCTGTCCAAAGGTAAACAAGATCCTGAGGTAACATTGTAAATGAATATTGTACATTTATACAAATACTATTAAAGACATAAAAATAAAATATATAGACCTGCCCCCAGCTTCAACTACTAATCATGTACCACTTCTGCTTCATCTATACTTCAACCCTTTCCCTATCCCCACCCATTTAATCTTTTTAAGATTTTTTTGTGAAGATGTACATACATTGCAAGGCATAAACCTTAACTGTACATGTTAGACAAATAAATAGACCCATATAAACTTCACCCCTTTTCGAAGCAACACTTTCATCACCCTCAGAAAATTCACTTGTCTTTGGTCCTTTTTCTCAAGCAGAGATTATCTTGTTGATTTTTTTCACCATAGGATTATTTTGCCTGGAATAAAATACAAAATACATAAAGTACAATTTTGTGTCCAACTTTTCTCTCATTGAGCAGGTTTATGAATTTTATCCAGGATGTGTGCTTGGTTTTTCATATTCCTGAGCTGTATTTTGTTCTAAAAGCTATACAATTAGTTCATTTTCTTATTGATGGACATTTTGGTTGTTTCCTGTTTTGGGCTATTATGACTAAAAGATACATAAATATTGTGCAAATAAATATTTTATATTTAACTCCTTTTTTAGCATTTACATTACACTTCTTTGCATTTTTTAGTGGTTGCTGCAGGGAATACAATATGAATCTTTAACATATCCACCATACTTTTAGAGTTAATACTATACTGTCTTAAATATAAAACATGAAAAATTTGCTACAGAACAGTTCCATTTATCTTCTTATTCCATGTGTTATAAATTTTACAACTACAAATTATAAATCCTACAATACAGTGTTATAATTTGTTTCAAATAGTCACAGTCTAAGAAATTAAGAAAAAATTGTATTAATAAATATTAGATGGTAGATACTTAAAATATGCAAATACACTTTTCTTTTCTTTTTTTTTTTTTTTTGAGACAGAGTTCCGCTCTTGTCGCCCAGGCTGGAGTGCAATGGCATGATCTTGGCTCAAAACAACTTCTGCTTCCCAGGTTCAAGTGACTCTCCTGCTTCAGCCTTCCAAGTAGCTGGGATTATAGGTACCCACCACCATGCCCGACTAATTTTTGCATTTTTAATAGAGACGGGGTTTCACCATGTTGGCTAGGCTGGTCTTGAACTCCTGACCTCAGGTGATCCACGCGCAGAGGTCTCCCAAAGTGCTAGGATTACAGGCATGTGCCACCGAGACTGGCCCAAATACACTCTTTAGTGTTTAAGTTTTTCCTGAAATTTTTGAATTCCTCGGGGAATCTTCCCTATGGTAATTATTACTGTGATGTTCTAGTGTTGATTTATTTTGCATTATCCAACTACATTGATCTGTATTTTAAATATTGTAGATTTCATTCCTTCTTTCCTTATTTAATCTCTTTTATTCACACAGTAGAGATGAGTATTATTTTATTCTGTGGGCCATAATCCAAAGCTATCATAACTTATTGCTCATATTGTTGGAGCTTGGACCATTGGGAGGTCTTTCAGGTTGGCTCCCTTTGAAAAGTCCCCATCATTTTTATTAAGCACTTTTTTCTTTGTGGCTTTACAAGATACTCTAGCTCAACTTGTATTTTCTAACTTCAACCCTTGGGTCCTTTTAATGAATGTTGTTTAGAAACCAAGATTGTAGACCTAGATGTGTTGATACAAGATGTCACCGGTTCTTGGCCCTCAAGAGTTTGGAACATTATCTATCTCTGAATCGTCTATCTATCTATCTATCTATCTATCTATCTATCTATCTATCTAACTATCCATCCATCCATCCATCCTTCCAGATATCTTAGACATCGCTTCATCTATCTATCTATCTATCTATCTATCTATCTATCTATCTATCTACCTACCTACCTACCTACCTACCTACCTATCTATCTTTATATCTATTCATCCATCCATCCATCCAGATGCATTAGTCATGGGTTCATCCTGACATTTCCAACTTTGGGCTAGGACCATAAGATTCATGCTAGCATTCACCATTTAACTTTTGTGAACTACACTGAGAAACAGCCTCCATATATTATATAATAACATGTAAAACTGTTTCAGAATTGCTAATGCATATCCTTGTAGGAAAATAAAATATTACTCAGTAGAATACAGCATTTGTGTAGTCTTACAGCATTCAATCAAAATACTGTTTTTCAAAGTGACTTAGATGCAGACTTTTTATCCCCATCCTCCTCAGTAGGGTTATGTCTATAGGTAGATGACAGATAATTTGTTTGTTTATAGACAGAGTCTCACTCTGTTACCCAGGCTGGAGTGTGAGGCACAAACTTGGCTCACTGTAACCTTCATCTCCTCAGTTCAAGCAATTCTCCTGCCTTTGCCTCCTGAGTAACTGGGATTACAGGTGTGTGCCACCACATCCAGCTACTTTTTGTATTTTCAGTAGAGACGAGGTATCACCATGTTGGCCAGGCTGGTCTCAAACTCCTGACCTCAAATGATCCTCCTGCCTCAGCCTCCCGAAATGCTGGGATTACCGGCGTGAGCCACCACACCTGGACAGCACCATTAAATTTTACAAAAACATTCTTAAAATCCATGAGAAATTATAAGTAATAGTTTATAAGCTTTGAAATAAGAAAATTATATAATTCTTCTCACATGAATCATAGGCAAGAAAAAAGGATTTGTACGGGATAAAGTCTGAACCCAGAAGACATTAGATTTATCAGAGAAAAATTCAGTGTGCAATGAAAAGCTAATTTAGCTTTAAGAATTTGGGAGGTTTCTAGTTTGGTAATAAATCAACAGTTCTCCAGTTTCCTGTTGTGATCCATCATTTTCTTTTCCATTTGAAGACAGGTACACACACATGCATTTCTGCCTGTATAGTTCTCTTTCACCTTTTTCTTTCTATCTTAGTACATCTGTATATTCCATTTAATGCAAGTGAAAGCAAAGAAAAATCTCTAAGTGTTCAATTGGACTGAAAAAGGGCATGTGCAAAGAAAAATATTGAATAAAACTTTATAAACAATGATTCAGGATTTTAAAAGTATGGCATTTAAGTATACCCCCATATAATCTTTATTATAACTGTCATAGTACACCAGTAGCTACAAAAAGCAGGAAAGAATATAAAATAGTAACCATGAGAATATTACCAATATTATTAGAAGTTTAAGTTCTCTGGAAAATTGATATAAAGTATATTTATAATCTTTCAGATATGAGTTTTCACTTTTCTCTGATATCTGTGAAGATGTTTTTATTTTTAACACATCAAATAATATTCAAGATTACTACTTCATTGTACTATAAAGGTATGCCAGTATTTTAAATAACTGACCAGTGTTTTTCTACTTAAGGAGCAATTGATGTAATAAATAAATTCAGAATATTCCTCTTTTACTTTAGTATAGAATACTAATGCCCTAAATATGTACTATATGTTTACACATATTACTGTTTAATGATTCAAACACAAAGAGCCTCTTTTAGATTTTCTTCATGTATTTTACATTTGCCATTAAACTTCCATGAAAATAAGTTGATATTAATGATGTTCACCTACTATAGAACGACCTCTCATAGCTCTGATGCAGAAAAAATTGACTATATGTTTTTATATAAACACTAGGCATTAAGGTATAACAACTAATCTGAGAATTAAATTATGATTTGTTTTATACAAATTTCAAATGTTTTCAATACAAATAACGTGCTCACTGAATAATTACTTGTCCAAACATCAATGCTTTGGTCATTTGAAACACATAACAAAATAAGTAACTGCTTTGGCTTTAGAGTAATCCTCCATAACAAATACTCTTATTTAATTTTAAAGTGGGGATCTGTGCTTTAGTCCTTTTTTGTGTAAGTCCTGACACACTCAGATTTGAGTTCTGATTAAATACTTCCTCCCATTTATTCAATCTGTAAAGTCGGTTTCCCTATAAACTCTATGGTGATTTTTAAGTTCTAAATTTTGGATAAAACTCTTTTCACATTTACTACAACTATAGAAATTCTCTAGTATGAATACTTTTATGTCGAGTAAGGGTTGAGCATCGATTAAATAATTTGCCACATTCTTTACATTTGTAGGGTTTCTCTCCAGTATGAATCATCTGATGTCGTCTAAGGTTTGAAGACCGGTTAAAGGAGACGCCACAATCCTTACATATATATGGTTTCATTCCAGTATGAGTTATCTGATGCACAGAAAGACATGAGGAATGAGAGAAAGATTTGCTACATGCTTTACATTTGTAAAGTTTTACTCCAGTATGAATTCTCTGATGTTTAGTAAGGGATGAACTACAGTTAAAGGCTTTGCCACATTCTTTACATATGTAGGGTTTCTCTCCAGTATGAATTCTTTGATGTTGAGTAAGGCGTGAACTACAATTAAAGGCTTTGCCACATTCTTTGCATTTATAGGGTTTTTCTCCAGTATGAATTCTCTGGTGGACAATAAGACTTGAGGAACGAGAAAAAGATTTGCTACATGATTTACATTTGTAAAGTTTTTCTCCGGTATGAATTCTCTGATGTTTAGTTAGGTACGACCTACAGTTAAAGGCTTTGCTGCATTCCTTACATTTATAGGGTTTCTCTCCAGTATGAATTCTCTCATGCTGAGTAAGGGCTGAAGACACTTTAAATGATTTACCACATTCTTTACATTTGTAAGGTTTCTCTCCAGTATGAATTCTCTGATGCACAAGAAGATTTGAAGAATGAGTAAAACATTTGCTACACGCTTTACATTTGTAAAGTTTTTCTCCAGTGTGAATTCTCTGATGTCTAGTAAAATATGAACTAGAATTGAAGGCTTTGCCACATTCTTTACATTTGTATGGTTTCTCTCCAGTATGAATTATTTGATGTTGAGTAAGGTGTGAACGATGGTTAAAGGCTTTGTCACATTCTTTACATTTGTAAGGTTTCTCTTCATTATGGATTATCTTATGTTTTCTTAGACTTGACAATTTACTAAGGATTTTCTCACCATTATTACATCTGTGTGACTTTTCTCCAATATGGATTCTCTGAGGCTGAGTATGTTTTGATGACTGGATAAAAGTTTCTACACACCTATTACATTTGGCAGACTTCTCTTGAATAAAGATACTCTGATGGACATGGTTGGTGCATTCATGAAAGGCTTTCTCACATTTTTTACGTTTGCAATGTTTCTGTAGAAAATGAGTTTTCTGATGTCTTCTGGGGCTTATGCCTTGGCTTAATGTTGTATCAGATTTATTGTACTGATTTTTCTCTGCAACACAAATATACTGGTAATTATTTAGGGTAGAGTCCTGCCTAAAGGCTGTCAAAGTTTTATTATGTGTGTGATATTTTCCCAAATTATCTATTCCTTGACATTGATTAAGCAATGATGAATGAATGAAGACCTTTCTATATTGATCACAGGCAGAACGAGGTGTTATTTGTTGGTGAAACAAACTTTTAACAAAGACCCATCAAATTGATCATATTTAGAAATCACCTCCTCATTTTTAAATCTCTCCTTTTCAGAAATATTTGACTGAACATTTACTCCAGTTCTATATTTTAATTGGTTTAAATGATTATTTGAAACATGGACTAAGTCACTATTCGGATTATCCAAATTTCCTTTTAAAGAAAAGGTAAGTTTCAAAAATTGATGTCGACACTTACAGAAACACATGGTTTAGAAAAAGCAACTGACATAAATTGAGTTTTTTCATGTTTTTGACCTCCTGTAACAGTGATGTTTTTGTTATAGGTAGTTGTCTTACATTTTGTATGTCCATCATAATATCCATTGTGACCTTCACACTTACCCTCACTTTCCCACTCTTTCCTTAAGTTTAAATTCTGAGGGCCACAGCTCCCATATCCATCCAATATCGCTTTTTGGAATGATGCTTCTATAAGCTTCTTTCTTAAGAGGCCTTGAGTATCATGAGAAAAGATATCTGAAAGATACCAAAAGTTTTCAAAATTCCAATTACTAAATTCAGGTGAAAATACTTTATAAATCTAATACACAAATTATACCACATTGAGAACACCATGATAGTTGAATAAAAAACTTGAGGCCCCTTTGTTTTCTCAATTGATATATGAACTTAAATGTAATAGGGTGACTAAAGCCAGGTGAGTTTGCAGCACCTAGGTGAACACAAAGCCAAGAATGGTCACATATAGAAGGAAGAAAGTTTGTTGTATTTGTGCACCACAGCACAGTGCAGTTACACAAAAATTTTTCGCATTCTGTTTCGCTCTCAGGAAAGAAAAATAAAAGGAGTAAAACATATGTCCAAAGTTCTGGGTTATTCTGGGGCTATCTAAAGACTGGCCATTGCTTCCTTTAATATGTGGTGCTGAAGAAAATGGTGATATAGTTGAAATGATATGTCGGGTCAACTGAGAACAAACATGAATGCTTGTTACAAGAACAGAGAGACAGTAGTGCCTATGACACTCAACAAAAGGGGAGATTAAAAGCTCCTAAGAGAAAAAGAAAAAAGCAAACCTTTTTAATAGGAAAATACACACAGTAGTCCAGAGAAGAAACATCCTGACAACAGTATGAAGAATCTCCCAGAATGACTAGAGTACCTGATGGGTATCAGTTTTCACATGTACAAATTCATTCCATAATAGATGGAATAGGTAGCTGTCTCTTACTTGATCAAAGTATCAACAAAATCACAAGACATCAAAGTAACCAAAACACATGGCTCAATAAAAGGACCAAAATGAAAGTGAATCTAAAGAAGCAGAAATCTATTAACTAACATATTAATATCCAAGTGAAGCTAGAGAAGTAGAAATCTATTAACTAATTTTAAAATAATTTAAAATATCTATCTTTGTCTTATAGACAAGGTCTTGCACTGTCACCAGGCCAGAGTACAATCATAGCTCACTGGAACCTCGAATTCCTGGCCTAAAGCAGTCACCCTACCTCACTTCCCCAAGTGGCTATGACTACAAAAACACACCATCACATCTGAATAATTTTTTAAGTTCTTTGTACAACCAGGGTCTTGCTAGGTCATTTAGGCTGGTCAAAAATTCCTGGCATCAAGGAATACTATAGCCTCAGATTCTCAAAGTGCTGGGATGAAACCAGCAACTGAACCTGGCATTTTGTGACTTCTTTAAGAAATGAGAATATTAACCCAACAACCATACAAAAGGACAAGGATGTATTCCATAATGATAAAGGGTTCAATTCAACAAGAATACCTACACATGCTAAACACCTATGCACCAAACTTTGGAGCACCGAGATTCATAAAACAAGTGCTTCTAGTCCTGAGAAAAGAATTAGTCACATAATAACAGTGAGGTATTTCAACATCCCATGGACATCATTAGATCCCTGAGGCAGAAAATTCACAAAGAAATTTTAGACATCAATTCCACATAACCTAATAGGCATCTACAGAATAGACCAACTGGACCTAATAGACATCTGCAGAATATTCCACCCATCAACCACAGAACACATACATCCTTCATATGCACACAGGACATACTTGAAGATTGACCCTATACGCTCAGCCAGAAAGCAAGTCTCAATAAATTAAAAAGAAAAAAATCATACCAGTCATACTCTTGGACTAAAATAGAATAAAAACAGAAAATAATACCAAGAAGATCTCTCAAAACCACAGAAATGCATAGAAATTAAACAACTGGCTCCTCAACAACTTTTGAGTAAACAATGATATCAAGGCAGAAATTTAAAAGTTCTTTGAAATAAGTGAAAACAGAGAAAACACATACCAAAATCTTTGGGACACAGCTAAAGCCACATTAAAAGAAGCTTATAACACGAAATGCCTATTTCAAGAAGTCAGATCTCAAATTAATGATATAACATCACTTGTAAAGAAACTAGAAAAAGAAAAATAAGCTGAGCACAAATGTAGAAGAATAGAAATAACTAAAATCAGATAACTGAATTAATTGAGACCCCAAATTCCATACAAAGCATCAGCAAAACCAAAAGTTGGTTCTTTGAAAGGGTAAACGAGATTGATAGACCACTAGCTAGGTTAACAAAGAAAAACAGAAGATCCTAAGCACAATCAGAAACAACAAAGGGGACATTGCAATCGATCCCACAGGTACACAAAAGATTCTCAGAGACTTCTATGCACATAAATTAGAACATCTAGAGGAAATGGATAAATTCCTAGAAACACAAAGTTTCCAAAGATTGAATAGGGAAGAAACTGAAACCCTGAACAAACCAGTATCAAGTTCTGATACTGAATCAGTAATAAAAAATTTACCAACCAAAAAAGCCCTGGACAAGATGGATTCACAGCTGAATTATATCAGAAGTACAAGGAAGAGCTGGTATCAGTTCTACTGAAACTATTCCAAAATATAAGAAGGGACTCCTCCCCTCTCATTCTATGAGGCCAACATCACTCTGTTACCAAAATCTGGCAAAGACACAATGAACAAATAAAACTACAGGACAATATCTCTAATGAACATAGACACAAAAATCTTCAACAAAATAGTAGCAAGCCAAATCCAGCAGCATACTCAAAGTTAATTTACTACAATTAACTAGGCTTTATTCCTAGAATGCAAGGTTAGTCTAACATATAGAAATTTAAAAATGTGATTCACCATATAGAATCAAAATTTAAAAGCTAGGCGCAGTGGCTCACACCTGTAATCCCAGCACTCTGGAAGGCCGAGACCGGTGGATCACCTGAGGCCAGGAGTTCGAGACCGGCTTGGCCAACATGGCGAAACCCTGTCTCTACTAAAAATACAAAAATTAGCTGGGTGTGGTGGCACATTCCTGTAGTCACAGGTACTCTGGCGACTGAGGCATGAGAATAATTTGAACCCAGGAGGCGGAGGTTGCAGTGAGCACTCCAGCCTGGGGGATAGAGTGGGACTCCGGCTCCAAAAAAAATCACCATTTCAATATATATGAGATAAGCTTTTGATAAAACTTAACATCCCTTAATGATAAAAAAAAAAACCCCTCAACAAACTAAGCATTGAAGAAACACACCTCTAAATGAGAGCCATCTATGAGAAACCCACAGCCAACACACTGACAAAGCAAAAGCTGGAGGCATTCCCCTTAAAAACAAGAATGAGAGAAGAACACCCTCTCTCAACACTTCTATTCAACATAGTAATGGAAGTACTAGCCAGAAAGATCAGTCAAGAGAATGAAATAAAAGGCATCCAAAGAGGAAAAGAAGAAAGTAACATCATCTCTGCTCATATGATTCTACACCTGGAAAGACTGTGCCAAAACGCTCCCGAAACTGATAAGGAACTCCAGTAAAGTTTTAAGATACAAAATCAAAGTACAAAAATCAGTAGCATTTCTATACACCAATAACATGCAAGCTGAGAGCCAAATCAAGAACATAATTCCATTTACAATAGCCACACACACAAAGAAAAAACCGAATACCTAGGAATAGATCTAACCAATGAGGTTAAAGATCTCTACAAGAGGAACTATAAAACACTGTTGAAAAAAATGATAGACAACACAAACAATTGGAAAAACATTCCATGCTCAAAGAATCAACATCATTAAAATGGCCATACTGCCCAAAGCAATCTAGAGATTCCACACTATTCCTATCAAACTACCAACGTCATTTTTCACAGAATTAGAAAAAAACTATTCTAAAATTCATATGGAACTAAGTAAGAGTCCAAATAGCCAAAGCAATCCTAAACAAAAGAACAAAACCAAAGGCTTCACATTATCCAACTTCAAACTATACTATAAGCCTACAGTCACCAAAACAGCATGGTACTGGCATAAAAATACACACAGGGGCGGGGCCAATACGGCTGACTAGAAACAGTAGCGTTCGGAGGCTCCCATCGAAAAGAATAATAAGTGTGTGAATCTTTCACCAGCAACCAAGGTATCCAGATTCTCCCATCAGAACTGACTAGGAGGCTGGCATGATCCACAGAGAAAGTAATAACAGTGTGGTGTGGTTTTGAGAGCCACATAGGGGAGGAGAGCCCTGTCCTGCCAGCCAGAGGAGTCAGTGAGTGAGTGTGCTACTCAGCCAGGAAAACCATGCTTCTTCCAGGGAACTGTGCAACTCATGGATCGGAAGATCCCATTCGTGAACTCATGCCACTGAGTCTTAGCATCCCAACCCTGTGGCTGCACAGATTCTCAACAGCCTCTCAGCTGGAATCTGCTTAAGCCTACAGAGCACCTGCAGGGAGGGGCGACAAGCACCACAGCTGCATCTGCCTGCTGTCTAAGCCATTTGAGCTCCTTGGCAGAGGGGCAGCAGCCAGCACTGGGGCTCACAACTGCATAACATGCTAAGCTCCCAGGGTGAGGGAAGGGCAACATCCACCTCTATAGCTCCAGGCTGTGCTTTTCCCCTTCTGGAGTCAGGGAGGCTGCATGGCTTGGTCCCAAGATGTGTCCCTGACAACCCAACACACTGGCTGTGGCAGACTGCAGCCAGAGTGCCTCTTCAGGCCTGACCCGGGCCATCCTCTCTCACTGTGCACGGCTTCCCTGCAGGAACTCCATTAACTCCAGCCAGAGGTTCAGGGAAAGAACCCAGATCTCACTGGGCCTGAGCCCCTAGCAGGAGGGGTGACAGCAGTCTCTGTGGACCAACAGACTTAGCCTTTCCTCCTGGTAGTTCTGAGGAATCCAGGCAGCCCAGACAAGTGGGTTTTTCCCCAGCAAAGCACACTACCTCCACCAAGGGACAAAGTGCTTCATTAAATGGGTCCTATTCCATGTGCCACCCAACAGGGTGAGACCCTCAACAGGGGTTGTCAGACACCCTATACAAGGGCAATCCTACTGGCATCAGGTTGGTGCCCCCCCCGAGTTCAGAGTGGGACTTGACCACTGAAAGAAAAACAAACAGAAAGCAACAACAACAGCATCAACAACAACAAAAACTCCCACAAAAACCCCATCCAAGGGTCAGCAGCCTTAAAGATCGAAACTAGACAAACTCACAGAGATGAGAAAGAATCAACTAAAAAAAGCTGAAAACCCAAAAAGCCAGAGTGCCTCTTCTCCAAATGATTGCAAGATCTCTCCATCAAGGGCATAGAACTGGACAGAAGATGAGACGGAAGAATTGACAGAAGTAGGCCTCACAAAATGGGTAATAAAAAACTACACTGAGCTAAAGGAGCATGTTCTAACTCAATGTAAAAAAGCTAAAAACCTTGATAAAAGGTTAGAGGAGCTGCTAACTAGAATAAACAGTTTAGAGAGGAACATAAGCCAAAAGAACAAAGCTGGAGGCATCACGCTACCTGACTTCAAACTATACTACAAGGCTACGGTAACCAAAACAGCATGGTTCTGGTACCAAACAGAGATATAGACCAATGGAACAGAACAGAGCCCTCAGAAATAATGCTGCATATCTACAACTATCTGATCTTTGACAAACCTGACAAAAACTAGAAATGGGGAAAGGATTCCCTATTTAATAAATGGTGCTGGGAAAACTGGCTAGCCATATGTAGAAAGCTGAAACTGGATCCCTTCCTTACACCTTATACAAAAATTAATTCAAGATGGATTAAAGACTTAAATGTTAGACCTAAAACCATAAAAACCCTAGAAGAAAACCTAGGCAATACCATTCAGGACATAGGCATGGGCGAGGACTTCATGTCTAAAACACCAAAAGCAATGGCAACAAAAGACAAAATTGACAAATGGGATCTAATTAAACTAAAGAGCTTCTGCACAGCAAAAGAAACTACCATCAGAGGGAAGAGGCAACTTCCAGAATGGTAGAAAATTTTTGCAATCTACTCATCTGACAAAGGGCTAATATCCAGAATCTACAATGAACTCAAACAAATTTACAAGAAAAAAACAAACAACCCCATCAAAAAGTGGGCAAAGGACCTGAACAGACGCTTCTCAAAAGAAGACATTTATGCCGCCAAAAGACACATGAAAAAATGCTCATCATCACTGGCCATCAGAGAAATGCAAATCAAAACCACAATGAGATACCATCTCACACCAGTTACAATGGCGATCATTAAAAAGTCAGGAAACAACAGGTGCTGCCGAGGATGTGGAGAAATAGGAACACTTTTACACTGTTGGTGGGACTGTAAACTAGTTCAACCATTGTGGAAGTCGGTGTGGCGATTCCTCAGGGATCTAGAACTAGAAATACCATTTGATCCAGCCATCCCATTACTGGGTATATACCCAAAGGATTATAAATCATGCTTCTATAAAGACACATGGACACGTATGTTTATTGCGGCAGTATTCACAATAGCAAAGACTTGAAACCAACCCAAATGTCCAACAATGATAGACTGGATTAAGAAAATGTGGCACATATACACCATGGAATGCTATGCAGCCATAAAAAAGGATGAGTTCATGTCCTTTGTAGGGACATGGATGAAGCTGGAAACCATCATTCTCAGCAAACTATCGCAAGGACAAAAAACCAAACACCACATGTTCTCACTCATAGGTGGGAATTGCACAATGAGAACACATGGACACAGGAAGGGGAACATCACACACTGGGGCCTGTTGTGGGGTGGGGGGAGGGGGGAGGGATAGCATTAAGAGATATACCTAATGCTAAATGACGAGTTAATGGGTGCAGCACACCAGCATGGCACATGTATACATGTGTAACAAACCTGCACATTGTGCACATGTACCCTAAAACTTAAATTATAATAATAATAATAAAAAAACAGAGAAACATAAATGACCTGATGGAGCTGAGAAACACAGCATGAGAACTTCATGAAGCACACACAAGTATCAATGGTCAAACGAACCAGGCAGAAGAAAGGACATCAGCATTTGAAGACCACCTTGCTGAAATAAGGCATGCAGACAAGACTAGAGAAAAAAATAATAAAAAGGAATGAACAAAGCCTCCAAGAAATACGTGACTTCACAAAAAGACTGAACCTATGATTGATTGGAGTACCTGAAAAAGATGAGGAGAATGGAAACAAGCTGGAAAACATAATTCAGGATATTATCCAGGTGAACTTCCCTAACCTAGAAGTCAGGCCACTATGCAAATTCAGGAAATACAGAGACCACTACTAAGATACTCCATGAGAACATTAACCCCAAGACACATACTCATCAGATTCTCCAAGGTCGAAATGAAGGAAACAATGTTAAGGGCAGCCAGAAAGAAAGGCCAGGTCACCTAAAAAGGGAAATCTATCAGACTAACAGTAGGCCTCTCAGCAGAAATTCTGTAAGTCAGAAGAGACTGGGGGCCAATATTCAACATTCTTAAAGAAAAGAATTTCCAACCCAGAATTTCATATCCAGCCAAACTAAGCTACAAAAGCGAAGGAGAAATAAAACCTTTTCCAGACAAGCAAATGCTGAGGGATTTCATTACCACCATGCCTGCCTTGCAAGAGCTACTGAAAGAAGTACTAAAAATGGAAAGGAAAAACTGGTACCAGCCACTGGAAAAACATAAAAACATAAAGACTAATGACACTGTGAAGAAACCGCATCAACTAGTGCACAAAACAACGAAATAGCATCATGATGACGGGATCAAATTCACACATAACGATACTAACCTTAAATATAAATGGGCTAAATGTCTCAATTAAAAGACACAGACTTGCAAATTGGATAAAGAGTCAAGACCAATTGGTTTGCTGTCAGGACACCCATCTCACGTGCAAAGACACATATAGGCTCTAAATAAAGGGATAAAGGAAAATTTACCAAGCAAATGGAAAGAAAAAAAAAAGCAGGGGTTGCAATCCTAGTTTCTGACAAAATAGACTTTAAACCAACAAATATCAAAACAGGCAAAGAAGAGTATTACATAATGGTAAAGGGAACAACTCAACAAGAAGAGCTAACTATTCTAAATATATATGCACCCAATACAGGAACACCCATATTCATAAAACAAGTTCTTAGAGACTTACAGAGACATAGACTCCCATACAATAACAGTGGAAGACTTTAACACTCCACTGTCAATATTAGACAGATCAACAAGACAGAAAATTAACAAGGATATTCAAGACTTAAACTCAGCCCTGGATCAAGTGGACCTAATAGACATCTACAGAACTCTCCATTCCAAATCAACAGAATATACATTCTTCTCAGTGCCAGATGGCACTTATTCTAAAATCAACCACATAATTGGAAGTATAACACTCTTCAGCAAATACAAAATAACTGAAATCATAACAAACAGTCTCACAGACCACACTGCAACCAAATTAGAAATCACCATTAAGAAACTCACTCAAAACCATACAATTACATGGAAATTGAAGAACCTGCTCCTGCATGATTCCTGGGAAAATAATGAAATTAAGGCAGAAATCAAGAAGTTCTTTGACACCAATGAGAACAAAGAGACAACGTACCAGAATCTCTGGGATGCAGGTAAAGCAGTGTTAAGAGGGAAATTTATAGCACTAAATGCCCACAACAGAAAGCTAGAAAAATCTCAAATCAACACCCTAACATTACAATTAAAAGAGCTAGAGAGGCAAGAGCAAACTAATCCAAGAGTTAGCAGAAGACAAGAAATAACCAAGATCAGAGCAGACTTGAAGGAGATAGAGACATGAAAAACCCTCCAAAAAATAAATGAACCAAGGAGCTAGTTTTTTGAAAAAGCTAACAAAATAGATTGACCACTAGCTAGACTAATAAAGAAGAGAAAATAATCAAATAGACACAATAAAAAGTGATAAAGGGGATACCACCACTGACCTCACAGAAACACAAACTACCACCAGAGAATACCATAAATATCTCTACACAAGTAAACTAGAAAATCCAGAAGAAATGGATAAATTCCTGGACACATACACCCTCCCAATACTAAACCAGGAAGAAGTCGAATCCCTGAATAGACCAATAACAAGTTCTGAAATTGAGGCAATAATAGCCTACCAACCAAAAAATGCCCAGGACCAGATGGATTCACAGCCGAATTCTACCAGAAGTACAATGAGGAGCTGGTAACATTCCTTCTGAAACTATTCCAAACAATTGAAAAGGAGGGACTCCTCAATAACTCAGTTTATGAAGCCAGCATCATCCTGGTACCAAAACTGGGAAGAGAGACAACAAAAAAAGAAAACTTCAGGCTAATACCCCAATGAACATTGATGTGAAAACCCTCAATAAAATACTAGCAAACTGAATCCAGCAGCACATCAAAAAACTTATCCACCACGATCAAGTTGGCTTCATCCCTGGGATGTGAGGTTGGTTCAATATATGCAAATCAATAAACGTAATCCATCATATAAACAGAACCAAAGACAAAAACCACATGATTATCTCAATAGATACAGAAAAGGCCTTTGATAAAATTTATCATTCCTTCATGTTAAAAACTCTCAATAAACTAGGTATTGATGGAACATATCTGAAAATAATAAGAGCTATTTATGACAAACTCATAGCCAATATCATATTGAATGAGCAAAAGCTGGAAGTATTCCCTTTGAAAATCAGTACAAGACAAGAATGCCATTTCTCACCACTCCTATTCAACACAGTATTGAAAGTTCTGGCCAGGGCAATCAGGCAAGAGAAAGAAATAAAGGGTATTCAAATAGGAAGAGAGGAAGTCAATTTGTCTCTGTTTGCAGATGACATAATTTTATATTTAGAAAACCAGTCATCTCAGCCAAAAAAACTCCTTAAACTGATAAGCAACTTCAGAAAAGTCTCAGGATACAAAATCAATGTGCAAAAATCACAAGCATTCCTTTACA
The DNA here is from genome assembly GCF_029289425.2 of Pan paniscus. NCBI lineage: Eukaryota > Metazoa > Chordata > Mammalia > Primates > Hominidae > Pan > Pan paniscus. The sequence goes on along the minus strand of NC_073267.2, from coordinate 35,076,289 downwards.
ACAAGAATAGACAAGCAGAGAGTTAAATCATGAATAAACTCCCATTCACAATTGCTACAAACAGAATAAAATACCTAGGAATACAGCTAATAAGGGATGTGAAGGAACTCCTCAAGAAGAACTTCAAACCACTGCTCAAGAAAATAAGAGAGGACACAAGCAAATGGAAAAATATTCCATCCTCATGGATAGGAAGAATCAACATTGTGAAAATGGTCATACTGCCCAAAGTAATTTATAGATTAAATACTATCCCCATCAAACTACCATTGACATTCTTCACAGAATTAGAAAAACACTACTTTTATTTCATATGGAATCAAAGAAGACCCCATATAGCCAAGACAGTCCTAAGCAAAAAGAACAAAGCTGGAGGCATCACGCTACCTGACTTCAAATTACACTAAAAGGCCACAGTAACCAAAACAGCACGGTACTGGTACCAAAACAGATATATAGACCAATGGAACAGAATAGAGACCTCAGAAATAACACCATACATCTACAACCATCTGATTTTCAACAAACCTGACAAAAACAAGCAATGGGGAAAGGATTCCCTATTTAATAAATGGTGCTGGGAAAACTGACTAGCCATATGCAGAAAACAGAAACTAGACCCTTTTCTTGCACCTTATACAAAAACTAACTCGAGATGGACTAAAGACTTAAAGACTTAAATGTAAAACCCAAAACCATAAAAACCCTAGAAGAAAATCTTGGCAATACTATTGAGGACATAGACATGGGCAAAGACTTCATGACTAAAACACCAAAAGCAATTGCAACGAAAACCAAAATTGACAAATGGGATCTAATTAAACTAAAAGCCTGGTTACCTACAGAATGGGAAAAATGTTTACAATCCACCCATCTGACAAAGGTCTAATATCCAGAATTTATAAGAAACTTAAACAAATTTACAAGAAAAAAACAACCTCATCAAAAAGTGGGCAAAGGATATGAGCAGACACTTCTTAAAAGAAGACATTTATGCAACCAACAAACATAAGAAAAACATCTCAACATGACTGATCATCAGATAAATGCAAATCAAAACCATAATGAGACACCATCTCATGCCAGTCAGAATGGCAATCATTAAAAAGTCAAGAAACAACAGATGCTGGCCAGGCTGTGGAGAAATGGAAACGTTTTTACAATGTTAGTGGGAATGTAAATTAGTTCAGCCACTGTGGAAGACAGTGTGGTGATTCCTCAAGGATCAAGAATCAGAAACACTATTTGACCCAGCAATCCCATTACTGGGTATATACCCAAAGGAATATAAATCATTCTACTATAAAGACACATGCACACGTATGTTTGCTGCAGAACTATTTACAATAGCAAAGACAGGGAACCAACCCAAATACCCATCAATGATAGACTGGATAAAGAAACTGTGGTACATAAACACCATGGAATACTATGAAGCCATAAAAAAGAATGAGATCATGTCCTTTGCAGGGACGTGAATGAAGCTGGAAGTCATCATCCTCAGCAAACTAACACAGGGACAGAAAACCAAAACACTGCATGTTCTCGCTTATAAGTGGGAGTTGAACAATGAGAACACATGGACACAGAGAGGAGAACAACACACACCAGGGCCTGGTGGGGGCTGGGTGGGTGGGTGAGGGGAAGGAACATAGACGATGGGTCAACAGGTGCAGCAAACCACCATGGCACACATATACCTATGTAACAAACCTGCATGTTCTGCAAATGTATCCCCCATCTTTTTTTTTTTTGAGGAAATAAAGAAAAACAAAAAACTTTTTTAAAAAAAGGACACACAGACCGATGGAACAGAATAGAGCACCCAGAAATAAATAGAGGCACACACTTACAATCATCTGATGTTCCACAAAGTCAACAAAAATAAGCAATAGTGAAAGGACTCCCTATTTAATAAATGGTTCTAGGATGACTGACTAACCACATGCAAACGAATGAACATAGACTCCTACATTTCACCATATATAAAAATTAACTCAAGATGATTAAAGATTTAAATTCAGAAACTTAATAAAAATACTAGAAGAAAATCTGGCAAATACCATTCTAGACATTGACTTTGGCAAAGAATTTATGGCTAAATTCTCAAAAGCAATTGTAACAAAAACAAAAATTGACAAATGGGACCTAATTAAAGAGTTTCTGCACAGCAAAAGAAACTGTGAGAAGAATCAATAACCTACAGAACAGGAGAAGATATTCACAAACTATCTACCTGACAAAGGCCTAATTCCAGAATCCATATGAAATTTAAATTAACAAGAAAAAAAATAACCCCATTAAAAAGTGGGCAAAGGGCAAGAGCAGACACTTCTCAAAAGAAGACATACAAGCAGCCAACAAGCATACGAAAAAATGTTACACATCACTACCCATCAGAAAAATGCAAATCAAAACCACACTGAGATACTATTTACACCACTCAGAATAGTGATTACTGAAAAGTCAAAAAACAGATGCTGGCAAGTGCCAGCAGTAAAGATAATACTTATACACTGATGATGGGAATGTAATTAAATTAGCTCAGTCACTGTGAAAAACAGTTTGGAGATTTCTGAAAGAACTCAGAACTACCATTTGACCCAACAATTCTATTACTCAGTATATACCCAATGGAAAATGAATTGTTCTACCAAAAAGTCACATGCACTCATATGTTCATCACAGCACTATTCACAATAGCAAAAACATGGAATCAGCCTAGATGCCCATCAATGGTGGACTGGCTAAAGAAAATGTGGTACATATACACCGTGGAATACTATGCAGCCATAAAAAAAAATAAAATCATGTCCTTTGCAACAACATGGATGCAGCTGTTATCCTAAGTAAATTAACACACAGGAACAGAAAACCAAAGACCATGTTCTTATAAGTGGGAACTAAACATTGGGTACATATGGACATAAAGATGGGGAAAAGAGACAATGGGGACTCATGGGGGCAGTAAAGGAAGGAAGCAAGGGCTGAAAAACTATCTATTAGGCACTATGCTCATTATCTGGATGATGGGATCATTCAGACATCAAACCAGTGTAATGCAATATACCCATGTAATGAACCAACACATGTACACCTTGAATCTAAAATAAAAGTCAAAAGTATATTAAGAGAAAAAAGAAACAGAAAAAAATGGGGTCTTACTCTGTCACTCAGACTGGAGTACACTGGTACAATCATAGCTCAATGTAGCCTAGCCCCAAATTCCTGGGGTAAAGCAATCCTCCTGACACAGCCTCCTGAGTCACTGGGACTACAGGCACATGCCACAACAACTAATTAAAAAAAAAAAAATCTTAGACACAGGGTCTTGCAATACTGCCCAGGCTGGCCTCAAGTGATCCTCCTGCCTTAGCCTCCAAAGTAGCTAGGATTACATGCACACACCACTCTGCCTAGCAAAATATCTATTTTAAAGATGCTTAACCAGTTAAAGGAGAACACAGACAAATTAACAAAAGAAGACAAAAATGCATGAAGAAAATGAGGTTATGAACAGAGATTAAAACTATAAAAACACAAAGTATGGAGCTGAAAAATAACTAAATTTAAGGATTCACTAGAGGGTTCAACAGCAGACTTGATCTAGCAGAAAAATAACCCAACAAGCTTGATAACAGGTTATTTGAAAGTATATGGTCAGGACAGCAAAAAGAAAAAAACAGAGTGTCTAAGGGACTAATGGGGTACTATCAAGTAGGCCAATGCTGAGACCAGCTCGGTCATGGAGACCTAACCCAGCAGCGCTAGAGGAATTAAAGACACACACACAGAAATATAGCATGTGGAGTGGGAAATCAGGGGTCTCACAGCCTTCAGAGCTAAGAGCCCCCGAACAGAGATTTACCCACATATTTATTGACAGCAAGCCAGTGATAAGCATTGTTTCTATAGATTATAGACTAACTAAAAGTATTCCTTACAGGAAACAAAGGGATGGGCCAAAATAAAGGGATGGGCCAAAATAAAGGGATGGGCTCTGGCTAGTTATCTGTAGCAGCAGCATGTCCTTAAGGCACAGATGGCTCATGCTACTGTTTGTGGTTTAAGAATGCCTTTAAGCGGCTTTCCACCCTGGTGGGCCAGGTGTTCCTTGCCCTCATTCCGGTAAACACACAACCTTCAGCATGGGCGTTATGGCCATCACGAACATGTCACAGTGCTGCCGAGATTTTGTTTATGGTCAGTTTTGGGACCAGTTTATGGCCAGATTTGGGGGCCTGTTCCCAATAGGCCAATTTACTAATAATGGGAATTCTAAAATGCAAAGAGAGAGGAAAGAGTAGAAACTTTATTTTAAGAAATGATGGCTGAGAATTTTCCAAATTTGAGGGAGAAAATGGCCTAAAATTTAATGAAACTCTACCAACTCTAATTAGTAGCAACACAAAGAGATCCACAACAAGACACATTATAATCAGAGATTCAAAAGTTACGAACAAAGAGAATTTAGAAGCCAGAAAAAAAAAAAAACGTGACTTGGCATATGCAAGGCCCATTCCTAGGATGACCAGCAAATGTCTCAGCAAAAAATCTCACAGGTCAGAAAGTTGAAGAATGATATATTCAAAGTGCTGAATAATGACAACTACCAATCAAGAAAATGTTTTCTGCCAAAACTATCCTTTAACAATTTTGAAATAAGGAATATTCAAAATCCACAAAAGCTGAATGAATTCATATCCACTAGATCTGTTCTAAAAGAACTGCTAAATAGAGGCAGTTCTTCACATTGAAAAATAAAATGATGGTGAGTAGTAACACAAAATTATATAAAAATAGAAAGTGTTCTGGTAACAGTAATTATATACACAATAAAATATTCTGTATTATGACGACAGTGCAGAGAATACTTTTAATTCTGCTATAGATTTGAAGTCAAACACTTAAAAATAACCACAAATCTGTGCTAATGGATTCACAATATAAAGTGATATAATTTGTGATATCAATAAAATACAATGGAGAGTTCATAAAGAGGCAGGATTTTTGTATGCAATTAAGGTTAGCAGCTTGAGGTAAATTGTTGTAACTTTAAGATGTTTTACATAATATCTATGGTCACCACAAAGCAAGTACCTATAATAGATACACAGAGAGAAGTGGGAAAGGAATTAAAACGTGTCATTACAAAAATCAACAGAACACTACGGAAGATAGCAAGAAAACGGGACCAAAATAGATACAAGACCCAAAACAAAAAATTGAACAAAATGCAATGGTGAGTCATACCTTTCAGTAATTACTTTATACATAAATGAATAAATTCAAAAGACATAATTTGGCTGAATAAATTCAAGAAACAAGATCTAACTCCATGCTTTCTAGGGAAAACCAACTTTAGATCTAAGAACACATATGAGCTGAACATGAAAGAATGGAAAAAAAATAGTGTGCAAAGTAAAATACTGTCATATTAGTTAAAATACATGTTACATCAAAACATGTTACAAGAGACAAGAAAGAGCATTATATAATTATAAACGGGTTCACTGTCTAGGAAGCTATAATAAATATTAACATATATGCACCTAACATCACACCTCTCAAATATATGCAGCAACTAGCAAACTTTTACAGAATTGAAGCAATAAGTAGCCAGCAGTACAATAGTAGTAGGAGACTTCCATACTCCACTTTCAGTAATGGAAAGAATAAGAGACAAAAGATCAATAAGGAAACAGAGGACCTGAACAACACTATAGACCATTAGACCTAATAGTCATATACAGAACTAACCATTCAACAGCAGAATACACAATATCCATAACCATATATGGCACATGATCACCAATAGACAACCTGTTAAGCTGCAAAAAAAGTTTTACCAAATTTAAGCAGATGACAATCACACAAAGCATCACTTCTTACTACAACAGAATAAAACTAGAAATTAAAAACAGAAAGAAAAATGGCATGTCCATGAATATGTGGAAATTAAATAAACTCTCAAACACACTCTTGTTCAAGATTTTGAAGACAATACTGTTAAGATGTCAATACTACCTAAAGTGATCTACAGATTCAATGTACTCTCCATCAAAATATTAATGGAACTTTTTGCACAAGTATTAACATAGTCTAAAATGTCTACGGAATCTCAAGAGACCACAGATGGATAAATAATCTTCCACAGATGGATAAACAATCTTGGCAAAGAAAAACAAAGAGGCATCATACTTTCTGATTTCAAAATATACTACAAAGCTACTGTACTCAAAACAGTCTGCTACTGACATAAAGATAAATAAAAGATGAAACAGATTGGAGAGTCCAGAAATAAACACTCATGTATATAGTAAACTTATATTCAACAAGGGTTCCAAGAATTCACAATGAGAAAAGGGACAGTCTCTTCAACAAATAGGATTGGGCATATTGGATATCCACAAGGGAAAAAATAAAGTTGGACCTTACCTTGCACATTTACAAACATGAACTCAAAATGGACTGACTTATTTTTTGTAGCTACTGTAACTCACATTTTTTATTTTCTTTTTCAGATGGTTTTCTATCAGCACACAGAGATGCCACTGAAATTTCTATGTTGATTTTGTATCCTGCGACTTCACAGAACTTGTTCATTAGTTCTAAGAGGTTTTTTGTGTCATGTTTATGTTTTTATTATATACAAGGTCATATTGTCTGTAAACAAGGACGATTTCATTTTTCCATTCCAATTTGGATGCCTTTTATTTCTTTCTCTTGACTAATTGCTCTGGCTAGAACTTCTAGTACTATGTTGAATAGGAGTGGTGAAAATTGGTATCCTTATCATGTTACAGATCTCAGAGAAAAAGCTTTCATCTTTTCCCTGTTTGATATATTAACACTGTCATATTTACTGTGTTGAGATACATACCTTCTATACATAATTTGCTTAGAGTTTTCACTATAAAGAAAGTTAAATTTTGTCAAATACTTTTTCTGTGTATACAAATAACTATAAAAAATTAACATACCCAGCAATAAACTTAAATAAAAAAGTGAAAGATCTCTACACTGAAAATCATAAAACATGGATGAAAAAATGAAATACATGTGAATAGATGAAAATATATTGTGTTTATATATTGGAAGAATATTATTAAAATGGGCCAGGCGCAGTGGCTCACGCCTGTAATCCCAGCACTTTGGGAAGCTGAGACGGGTGGATCACCTGAGGTCAGGTGTTCAAGACCAGCCTGGTCAACATGGTGAAACCCCGTCTCTATCAAAAAAATACAAAAATTAGCTGGGCGTGGTGGTGGGTGCCTGTAATCCCAGCTACTTGGGAGGCTGAGGCAGGACAATCATTTGAATCCAGGAAGCGGAGGTTGCAGTAAGCCAAAATCGCGCCATTGCACTCCAACCTGGGTGACAAGAGCAAGACTCCATCTTAAAAAAAAAAAAAAAAAAAGAATATTATTAAAATGGGCATGTTACCCAAAGTGACCTATAGATTTAACGCAATTTCGATCAGAATACCAATGACATTCTTCACAAAAATAGAAAAAAAAAAAAACTAAATGTACATGGAACCACAAAATACCCTGAATAGCCAAAGCAATCCTGAGCAAAAGGAACAAAGCAGGCTCAAGGCATCACACTACCTGACTTCAAAATTTATTACAAAGCTACAGTATCCCAAACAGCATTATACTGGCATTAAAACAAACACATAGACCAATATGCCCAATGAGTCCATAAATAAATTCATGCTCCTAAAGCTGACTGATTTTCAACAAAGATGCCAAGAACACACTTTGGGGAAAAGACAATCTCTTTAATAAATGGTGCAGGAAAAATTGAATATCCATCTACAGAAGAGTAAGACTAGACCCCTAACCCTCATCATATACAAAAACCAACTCAAAATGGATTTTAGACTTAAATGTAATGCCCTAAACTATGAAACTATTAGATGAAAACAGGGCAAATACTTTACAACATCGGACTTGGAAATTCCGACTTCAAAGCAAAGGCAACCTAAGCAAAAATAGGCAAATGAGATTACATCAACCTAAAAGACTTTTGCATATGAAATGAAATAACAGAGTGAAGAGACAACCTAGACAATGGGAGAAAACATTTGCAAACTATACATATGACAAGAGGTTAATATTGAGTATATAAGAAATTTGAAATCTCAAAATAAAACAAACATACAATCCAATTTAAAAATGTGCCACAGACCTTCATAGACATTAGTGAAAAGAAGACATACAAATGGCCAAAAGGTGCATAAACAGATGCTCAACATCACTAATCATCAAGGGAGTGCAAATATAAACCACAATGAGATACCACCACACTCCAGTTAAAATGACTATAATCAAAAAGACAAAAAATATAACTAAAACAAGTATTGGTGAGGATGTGAAGAAAAACGAACACATATATACTGTTGATGGGATTGTAAAGTAGTATGGCCACTATAAAAGAGTATGGAGGTTCCTGAAAAATTAAAAATACAGCTGTCATATGATTCAGCAATTCCACTATTGGGTATATATCCAAAAGAAAGGAAATCAATGTGTCAAAAACATAGCTGCATTCCCATGTTTACTGCAGCACTCTTTATAACAGCCAAGATATGAAATCAATCCAAATGTACACCAAGAGATAAATGGATAAAGAAAATGTGGTGTAAATGCACAATGAATTACTATTCAGCCATTCAAAAAGAATAAAATCCTGTCCTTTGCAATAACATGGATGAACCATGAGATATCATGTTAAGTGAATAAGCCATATACAGAAAGATAAACCCTTCATGATCTTACTCAAATGAGTAACCTGAAAAGAAAGAAAGAAAAAAAGAAAGAAAGAGAGAGAGAAAGAAAAGAAAAGAGAAAAGAAAAGAGAAAAGAAAGGGCAGGCAGGCGGGCAGGGCACAGTGGCTCACACCTCTAATCCCAGCACTTTGCGAGGCCAAGAGGGGTGGATCATTTTAGTTCAAGAGTTCAAGACCAGTCTGGCCAATATGTTGAAACCCTGTCTCTACTAAAAATACAAAAAAATTAGCTGGGCATGGTGGTGCATGCCTGTAATCACAGCTACTCAGGAGGCTGAGGCAGGAGAATACCTTGAACCCAGGAGGCAGAGGTTGCAGTGAGCTGAGATCACGCCACTGCACTCCAGCCTGGGCAACAGAGCAAGACTCTGTCTTAAAAAAAAAAAAAAAAAAAAAAGAAAAGGAAAAAAAGCTGATATAAGCAGAGTATAACAGTGGTTACCAGAGACTGAAGGGGGAGGAATAGAAAGAGGTTGGTTAACAGGTATAAAGTTACAATTACATAGGAGAAGTAAGTTCTGGTGTTCTATTACACAGTACAGTAACAATGGTTAATAGAAGGTTATTGCATATTACAAAATAGCTATAAAAGGCCAGTCACAGTGTAACATGCCTATAATCCCTGTACTTTGGGAGGCGGAAGCAGGAGCACCACTTAAGGTCAGGAGTTCAAGGCCAGCCTGGACAATGTAGTGAGACCCTATCTCTGCAAAAATTTTTTAAAATTAGCCAGGCACGGTGGCATATGCCTGTAGTCCTAACGACTTGGGGAGCTGAGGCAGGAGGATCACTTGAGCCCAAGAGTTTGAAGCTATGGTGAACTACAATTGTGCCACTGCACTTCAGCCTGGGTAACAGAATGAGATCCTGTCTCTACAAACAATAAAAGTTAAAAAAAAAAAAAAAAAAAGCTAGAAGAGAGACTTTTGAATGTTCTCACCACTAAGAATTACCAAATACATGAGGTAATGCACTAAACATCCTGATATGATCATTATACAACACACACACATATATATAATTGTACTCCGTAAATATGTACAATTAACATTGTATCAATTTAAAAAGCAAACTAAAACTTAAACATAAAACCTATAAATATAAAACTCCTAGAAAAATACAGAAGTGGAAAGCTTGGTCATGAAAATTGGTCTTGGCAATGATTTTTTGGATATAATATCAAAGGGTGAGACAACAAAAAGCAAGAACATACACATGGTACTACATCCGTGTATCCGAAATATTCCAAACATATTCAAAACAGAACGCGGAATAGATGTTTGCACACCCATGTACCCTGCAGCATTACTCCCAAAAGACAATACCTGGAAGCAATCAAAATGTCCCTTTATGGATGAGCAGATTAAACAAATGTGGCACACATACACAACAGAACATTACTGAGCCTTAAAAATCAGAGACATTTTGACAAGTATTAATAAGGACAAACCTTGAGGACATTATGTCAGGTGAAATAAGATAGTCAAAAAGAAAGAGACACTGTTTAATTACACTTACATAAAGTATCTACAGTAGCCAAACTCATAGAAACATTAGGCAGAATGGTGCTCTTCAGGAGCTGGAGAGAAGTGTGGAAAGGACAATTTGTTGTTTAATGGGTATTCACTTTGACTTCCGTAAAATAAAAATGATCTACAAACCTGTAAAACAATATGACTATACTTAACACTAATAAACTGTACACTTAAAAATGTTTGAGATGACAATTATATGTTTTCACCATTAAAAATGTGACTACCTAAAAGAGATAGTTATAAAATGTTTCAAAAATCACCTTCAAAGAACAAAAGTGTTCCTCTCACATAATTATATAGATCCAAACAATAGATTGTGAATTTAAGATTATTTCCTTAACTACTCATCTAGACAGAATAAAGCAATCATTAACAGCTAAGAAAAAAAAATATACAAGATAAGTCATGAACAAAGTAGAGGCAATATTTATACAGATGAATAACACGTAGTATTTTATAAGCAACAGGCATATAGCTAATTCATATCTAAACATCATATTGTCTTAAAGTGTACAGAGTTGAAAATTATCATCCAATTCATAATATCAAGGTTGAAAAGCAAAAATACAATTAACTGATCTAAGGAAACCTATCTGAAAAAAAAGAAACACAATCATACGGAATCAATAACAAGAATAAGAGAAATTTTAGTGCATAAAATAATAAATACATCATAGATATTCTATTAAAAAATAATGCTTTAGATATTTACAACTATCAACTGTGTGCACCCATGAAGAACAGGCATTTTGAATCAATGCCATTCAATGAATGGCAGTAAAATGTCACAGGAAATGCATTACAATCATTAATAATTAGCTCTAATGAGAAAATTTTAATGAGTAAATATTCAAAAGACACTAGGAAGACTTCTTTATCATGTTATCAATATATTGGTGCTATTCTTACTAAAATATAATGGCTATAATAAAGTCTTTAGAAGCTAAAAAAAAAAGCTTTCTATTTCCAAATACAGGAACAACATAAATGTTGCAAACTACGGTGAGAATTACTGAAATGTAAAGTCAGTATTTGGGATTACATTATACATCATTTAAATACAGGCTAAAAAAATATATAAATCTTAACAATTCTTTTTTGCTTGCAGTAAACTTAAACTTATAATCAAACATATTAATAAATATGTGGTACCCACTAGTAATCTAATTTACATCTTATACAATGCGTACATTTCAGCATTTTATTTCAGAACTTTTGAATCTAAAAATCAGACAAATTTGATATATATTTCAGAAAGGGAAACATACAAGATTAGAAACATAAGCAAGATGACAGAATAGGAGGCCCCCATGCATATTTCTCACAACATAATGTGGCAGCCATGCCAAACACAACTGCCTTTATGGGAGCTTTGCAATCCAGGTCACAATTTCTGACACCCAGCTGGAGCCCAAGATCAAGGAGGACAATTTGAGGACAAGTCCTTAGCCGAAGGGTAGGCTTATTGATCATGGTTCTGGATACAAAACAAAAAAATTGCTATATCTGACTGTAGATTTAGCTATGGCTCACTTGGTCTTGGTCCTGCCACTCAAAAAATCTTCCAAGAATCCAGGAGGATTCATTCCCACTTGAGATTCAGGTGACAGGCCTGAAGACCGTGATCCTGTCTGTGGCCCCTGAATAAGGCAAAATCCATCTCCATCACTTCTCAGTCATGGTCTGGAAAAAGTTCTGTCCACACAGGGACCCTCAGGGAAAAACATCCATCTGTGCCCCTGGATGTAGAACTGCCAACACTGACCCAAATGGGAATCCTGAAGTGGCACTGAAACTTTGCTCCAGTTTCATGCAGCCACAGGTCAGGAGTTTTGCTCAACCTGGGACCTGCCTGAAAGCACACACATCTGTGCCCCTGGAGCTAGACTTGCTCACATTAGTCTCACTGTGAATCTTAAAGTAGCCCTGTAAGTTTGGCTCTACTTTCTGTCAGCCAGGGTCTGGGAGCAGTTCTGCTCAATGAGAAACCTGGAAGGAGACAAGCCATGGGCCCAGGGCCCATATCCTGCAGCACCCCTGTGAATCAGTTCCAGACCCTCTCAGCTGTGACCAGGGGTCAGTCATGTCCATCAGTGACTTGTTCAATGACTGGATGAAACCACTCCCAGAGACTCAGCAGGAGCCACACCTGTCCACATCTATTCTATCAGCACCCCCATTCTGCAGAAACAACTACAATTCCTTATCTTAGAACCAGCCCCAATGCTCAAGATCCTGAAGAAAGTTGTCTTCCCAGAGAAGAGATGGGATCCATGACTATCTATGCCCTGCTAGTAGGTCTGTCAACCATAAAACCCACTGCAGACCCAGTAGCAGTCATGTGACATGGCTCCAACACACTCAGGTGCAATCTTAGTCAAAATCTCATCAGCTCAGGATCTGAAAGAAGAAAGTATTTATTTCCCCAAACTGTCTATAATGACTGGAAGAGAGGTTTGCTCCTTCACATTCAGGGACATAAACATAAGCCTACACAGATTATAAAGAATCAGGCAAACTACCACCACCAAAGGAAACTAAAAAGCCATAGTAATCATCTCCAAAGAAATGGAGATCTGAAAGTTGGCTGACAAAGAATTCAAAATAATCATCTTAAAGAATTTCAACGAGATGCAACAGAACACAGATAGATAACTAAAAAGTTTTATAATACAATACTTGAACAAAATGGGAGTTTTAACAGAGAAATAGAAACCATTAAAAGGAACCAGATAGAAATCTTGGAACTAAAGTGAACAATGAAAGAACTGAAAAAATGTAACAGTTTTAACAAGAGACTCAATCATGAAAGAAGAAAAAAATCAGCAAACTTAAAGACAGGTCATTTGAAAGTAATCAATTAGAAAAAAATATGAAAGCATGAAGGAAGCATATAGCCTGTATAGTATATCATAAAGTGAACAAATATACATATTTTAGGATTTTCAGAAGAAGAAAGAAAGAAGAAAAAAGATTAAAGATATAATGTCTTAAAACTCCCCAAATCTGGAAAAGGATATGAACAAGAAGTTTCATAAAGCTCAAAATACCCATGGCAAGAAGAACCTAATGAAGATTCCCCTGGGGCATATCATAATTAAATTGTCAAAATTCAAAGACAAAGCAAGAATCATGAAAGCAGCATGAAATAAGAGATTCTTCACATACAAGGGAAACTTTATAACGTTATCAGTAGATTTTTTAGCAGAAACCTTACAAGCCAAATGGGAGTGATACCATATATTAAAAGTGCTGAAAGAAGGAAAATTAAACAAACAAACAAACAAAAAAGACAACTAAGTAGGCTATACACAACAAAGCATCTTTTAGAAATAAAAGAGAGATGAAGACATTTCAAGACCCCCCCACCAAAAAAAAAAGTTAAAGGAATTCATCACCACTAGACCTGTCTAGAAATGCTAAACGACTAAAGGGAATTACTCAAGTTGAAGTGATGAAATGCTAACTAAATATGAAAACATTAAATCTACAAACATCACTGGAAATGGTAAATAGTGAAATTCAGAATACTCGAATATTGTAATGGTGGTACATAAGTCACTTTTAATTCTAGTATAAGAACTATAAAACAAAACTATTTTTTAAAAGTATAGCTATGATAATTTGTTAATGAATACAAAATATAAAAAGTTTTAAAATGTGACATATATAGTATAAAATGTGTGAAGGGGAGGAAAAGTATAGAGTTTTTCTATGCATAAAAGTTGGATAATTATCATCTTAAACTAGGCTGTTATATGATGTTTTATGTAAGTCTTATAACCACTGGAGAAAAAAAAACTGTAGTAGATACAAGAAAAAAAGAAAGTAATCAAAGTATATAAAAACAACCAAAACAAGACAAAAAATTAACATGACCAAAGCATAAGAGGAAAAAAGAAACAAAGTATAAAATAGAAAACAAACTTATAATAGTTACCTATCAATAATTACATATAAAGAGATTAAATTATCCAATAAACAGACATTGATAAAGACTGAATGTCACTTCCAAAATTTAGGTTAAAATTTAATAGCCACTGTGATAGAATTAAGAAGTGGGACTTTTAAGAAGTGATTAGGCCATGAGAGCTCTGCCTGCATGAATGTATTAATGTCCTTATCACAGCAGTGGGTTAATTATCACAAGTGTGCATTTGTTATAAAAGGGAGCTCTCTCCCCTTCGTGCCTTTGGCCATGTTATTATGCAGCAAAAAGGTCTTCACCAGATGCCAGTGTCATGCTCTCTGCCTTCCCTGCCTCCACAATCACAGGCTAAATTAATTTGTATTCCTTATAAATCACCCATTTCATTATAAAATACCCTGTGAATATTCTGATATAGCAGCACAAAATGGATTTAAAACAGACAGTGGCTGAATGAATTTTTAAAAATCCAGTGACAGGTTGCTTACAAGAGACTCACTTTTGATTTAAGGACAAACATAAGCTAACAGTGAAAGAACTGGAAAGGATATTCCATACAAATGATAAACAAAAGAGTGCAGGCAGGGGTAGTTATACTTACATTAGACAAAACAGGCTGTCTGACAAAATCTGTCACAAGAGACAAAGGAGTTAACTATATAATAATAGAGAGGTTAATTTGTCTAGAGGATAGAGCAATTAAATAGATATATGCACCCAACACTGGAATACTTAAATATATAAAGCATACATTAACAGAACTGGAAGGAGAAATATACAGAAATACAACAAAAGAGAACATTAGTACCCTACTTAAAATGGATAGATCATTCAGGCACAAAATTAAGAAAGCAGTGCACTACTATAACACTATAGACTAAATGTACATATAACATCCCATCCAACAATATGAGAATACAGTCTTCTAAGAATACATGAAATATTCTCCAGGACAGATCACATGTTAAACCAAAAGTAAAAAGCAGTAAGTCTTTTCAAATGTATAAAGATTAAAATTATATCAAGTTTTTTTTTCTGATTGCACTGATATAAAACTGAAAATCAATAGTAGAAAGAAAACTGGAAATTCACAAATATGTAAATATTAAACAACACACTCCTGAAAAATCAATAGGATAAAGAAGAAATCAAAAGAAAAATCTAAACATATCCTGAGACAAATGAAATTGGAAACACAAGAAACCAAAACTTCTGTGATGCAACCAAAACAGTTCTAGTACAGAAGTTTATAATAATAAAGTTCTACATTAAGAAAAAAAAAGATGTTGAATAAGCAATCTAACTCAATTCCTCAAGAAACTTGAACATGAACAAAATAATCCCAATGTTAGCATAATTATGAAAATAGTAAGAATTAGAACAAAAAGAGACTAAATAAAGACTAGAAAGGCAATAGAAAAGATCAAAGAAACTGAATTGAGTTTTTCAAAGAAAACAAAATTGAGAAACTTTTGGCCAGATTAAGCAAAGGATCAAAAAGAGAGAGGACTCAAAAAATTATAAGTGGGCTGGGTGCACTTCCTCATGCTTGTAATCCCAGTGCTTTTGGAGGCCATGGCAGGTAAATCACTTGAGCCCAGGATTTGGAGGCCAGCCTGGGCAACATAATGAAACCCCTCTCTCTAAAAAACACAAAAATTAGCTGAGCATGGTGGTACACCCCTGTAGTCCCAGCTACTTGGGAGATGGGAGAATAACCTGAGCCTGGGAGGTTGAGGCTGCAGTGAGTTATGATCATGCCACTGCACTTTGGTTTGGACATCAGAGTGAGAGACCCTGTCTCAAATAAATAAATACATAAAAGAAAGAAGGATGAGTCATTACAACTGACAACACACAAAGAATAATAAGAGGCTACTATGAACAATTATATGACAACAAATTGGATAACTTAGAAGAAATAGATTCTTAGAAATGAATGACTCACCAAGATTAAATCACAAAGAAACAGAAACACTGAACAGACCAATAATAAGAAAGGAGATTGAAGCAGTTATAAAAAAATCCAATGAGAAAAAGCCCATGACCAAATGACTTCATGGGTGAATTGTATCACACAGTTAAAGATGAATTAATGTCCATCCTTCTCAAATTCTTCCAAAAAATTGAAGGGAAAAAACACTGCCCCTTAGTTTGCATGTAATGAAAAGTGGGTATATAAGTACATGACTGCAGAACTGCTCCTCTCAGCACACTGCCTACAGGGTAGCCTCGCTCCACAGGAGCAGTCATAGAGCTGCAACACTGCCAGCTCAATAAAGCTGTTTTCTTCTACCACTATCTTGCACTTGAATTCTTCCTGAGTGAAGCCGTGAACCTTCCCAGGATAAGCCCCAATCTGGGGGCTCACCTGCCCTGCAACAAGAGCAATTAGGTAAAAAAAAAGAAATAAAAGGCACTCATATCAGCAACGAAGAATTGTAATTTTCTCTGCTTGCAGATTAGGTGATTTTATATACAGAAAACCCTAAAGAGTATACAAAAAGAGTTAGAGCTAATACTCATTCAGTAAAGCTGAGGTCACATAATTACCATACAAAAATTAGTTGCATTTCTATATACTAACAATTAACGATCTGAGAAAAAAAGTTAAGCAAACAATCCAATTTATAATAGCATCAAAAGTATAAAATTCTTATGATTCCATTTAACAAAGGAGGTGAAAGATCTGCTCAGTAAAATCTGTAAGACAGTGATGAATACAATTGAAAAAGACACAAATAAATGGGAAGATATCCCTTGTTCATGGACTGGAAAAATTAATACTGATAAAATGTCCACACTACACAAAGTGATCTACAGATACAGTGTAATCCCTATTAAAATTCCAATGTCAGTTTTCAGAGAAATAGAAATAAATTCTAACATTTATTTTATTTTATTTTATTTTATATATATTTTTTGAGGCAGAGTCTCGCTGTTGCTCAGGATGGAGTGCAGTGGTGTGATTTTGGCTCACTGCAACCTCCGCTCCTGGGTTCAAGCAATTCTCTTGCCTCAGCCTCCTCAACAGCTGACATTACAGGTATGCACCACCACACCTGGCTAATTTTTGTATTTTTAGTAGAGACGGGGTTTTGCCATGTTGGCCAGGCTGGTCTTGAACTCCTGGCCTCAAGTGATCCACCTGCTTCGGTCTCCCAAAGTGCTGGGATTACAGGTGTGAGCCACTGCATCTGGCCTCCAAATTTCTATAAAACCACAAATGACCACAAATAGCCAACACAATCATAAGAAATAAGAATGAAGGTGAAGGCATCACACTTCTTCATTCCAAACTATTACAAAGCTATACTAATAGTGAGTATTATATTGACCTAAAAAGACATATAGACCAATGGGACAGAACAAGGAAACCAAAAATAACCCCATGTGTATAGAGTTAGCACTCTTTGACAAGGGCACCAAGATACACAAAGGGAAAAGGATGGTCTCTTCAATAAATGATGCTGGAAAAGGTGGATATTTATGAGCAAAAGGATGAAATTGAACATTTATACCATATACAAAAATGAACTCAAAAAGAATTAACACTTAAATGTAAAACCAGAAACTGGATAACTTTTAGAAGAAACACAGGGAACAAACTCTTTGACATCAGCCTTGGTACTAATTTTTTAGATTTCACACCAAAAAAGCACAATCAACAAAATCAAAAAACAAAAACAAAAGCAAAAACAAAAACAAGCGGGACTACATCAAACTAAAAATTGTCTGCACAGCAAAGGAAACAAAGAACAACATGAAAAGGCAACCTAAGGACTGGCCTAAGGACTGGGAGAAAATATATCTGATACGAGTTTCATATCCAAAAGATGTAAGAATCTCACACAACTCAGTTGCCAGTATAAGTAAATCTGACTTAAAAATATGCAAAGGACCTGACTAGAAATTTTTCCAGGGATTACATAAAAGTAGCAAACAGGTTTAAGAAAAGGTGCTGAATATAATTAATCATCAGGGAAATGAACATCAAACCTCAATGAGCCATCACCTCACATTTACAGAGAGATAACACAATGAGATATCAGATCATGAGATATCACCTCATACCGTTAGAATGGCTACTATCAAAGAGACAAGCGATCACAAATGTTGGTGACAGTGTGGAGAAAAGGAAACGTTGTACGCCATTGGTGGAAAT
Organism: Pan paniscus; assembly: GCF_029289425.2. NCBI lineage: Eukaryota > Metazoa > Chordata > Mammalia > Primates > Hominidae > Pan > Pan paniscus. Next base: position 35,057,864 of record NC_073267.2, on the reverse strand, counting down.
GTAAATTGATCCAGCCATTATGGGAAAAAGCATAGAGGCTCCTCAAAATATTAAAAATAGAAGTACCATATGAACCTCAATTCCACTTCTAAGTATATACCTAAAAGAAATACAGTCTGGCAGGAGCAGTGGCTCACGCCTGTAATCCCAGCACTTTGGGAGGACGAGGTGTGTGGATCACTTGAGGCCAGGAATTCGAGACCAGCCTGGCCAACATGGCGAAACCCCGTCTGTACTAAAAATACGAAAAAATTAGCCAGGCAGGGTGGCACAAGCATGTAATCCCAGCTACTTGGGAGGCTGAGGCGGCAGAATAGCTTCAACCCAGGAAGCGGAGGTTGTAGTGAGCCAAGATGGCGCCACTGCACTCCAGCCTGGGCAACAAAGTGAGACTCCATCTCAAAAATAAATAAATAAATAAATAAAATCAGTATGTTAAAGAGATATCTGCACCCCTATGTTCACAGCTGATTATTCAAAATATATAGTGGAATATTATTCAGCATAATGAAGAAGGTAATTCTACCATTTCTGACAACATGGATGAATGAACCAGGTGGAACTATGGTAATTGAACAAGATAGAGAAATACAAATACTGTATAATATCAGTTATTTGTGGAATCTAAAAAAAGGTGAGCTCATAGAAGTAAAGTGTAGAACGGGTCCCAACAGCTGACAGGTGGTAAAACTGGGGAGATACTGGTCAAAGAGTACAAACTTTCATTTAAAAGATAAATTCTGGGGATCTAATGTAAAGCATTATGAATATAGTTTACAATACTCATATATACTTGAGATTTGCTAACACAGTAGATCTTTTTTTTTTTTTTCTTTTTTTTTTGAGACAGAGTCTTGCTCTCTGTCACCCAGGCTGGAGTGCAGTGGCGCGATCTCGGCTCACTGCAAGCTCCGCCTCCCAGGTTCACGCCATTCTCCTGCCTCAGACTCCAGAGTAGCTGGGACTACAGGCGCCCGCCACCACGCCCGGCTAATTTTTTTTTTTGTATTTTTTAGTAGAGACGGGGTTTCATCGTGTTAGCCAGGATGGTCTCAATCTCCTGACCTCATGATCCGCCTGCGTCGGCCTCCCAAAGTGCTGGGATTACAGGCGTGAGCCACCGCGCCCGGCCCACAGTAGATCTTTAATGTTCTCTCCACAAAAAACCTGGCAACTATGTGAGATGATTAATATGTTAATTAATTTATTTGTATTAATCAATACACAATGTATACATATGTAAAATCAAATGATCACGATGCACCTCTTAAATATATATAATTTACAAGTGTGGGAAAAAAATCCACATGAAAGAAGGAAGGAAAAGAAAAAAGAAAAGGAAAAGAAAGAAAACGAACATAAAGAACACATTCTCGTTAAGCTTCACAGTTAACCAGACAAAATTATAAAATGTTATGAATATATAAGGTAAGAGTTGAAAGTTTACTATATACTGGACAATGTTGTAAGCTTCCCATAGACATTCATTTAGTTAAGAATTCTACATAGTAAGTAATATATTAAATGATTTTAAATCTGTGGAATTTGTGCATACAGAGATTATATTTCTAATCTTAGTTTAGGCTAGGAAAGATGAAAAGTTGAAGTGAAATACAGAATCAGATTTTTTTTTATATTTAGGAAGATGTTTTGCACTCTGATGAATTACTGAGTCTCAATTTTTGTAGGATCATCTGGGAAACCACCATAGGATTAGAAATTAATATACCAGAAAATATGTGACATCTATCCACAGAATTCCTGGGACTTCTGAAAAAAAATCCTACTGTCCATCACTCTCCTCACACACTTCTGATATGAGGCAAAACCAGAACTTTAGAAGTGGTTTCACATAAAGGTAGAAACATGCACAGACTTTCCCAGAGCCCCCAAATCAATGGAAGAACAGTCAGATCACGCAGGCCCTCACAGGCCAAGGGGAGCACTTTGGCTGTCACTGTGAATTTGATGGTGGATCACAGAAGGGTAAGGAGAACAATCAGATAATTTAAGAATATGAGACAGAAGATGTCCCTCTGTGACAGCAGCAAGAGAAAGAAATAAAGCCAGGTGTCTCAAAAATCATTTCCACTGGAGAACTTCCCAATCCACACTTCAAGGTCTGGTTCTTTCTTAACCTCTGGACCTCTCGCCCATGTCATCTACTTCATTCACTCCCACCTACCTGGCTGGATGGCTACTGTCTCTGCACTCTTCACATTCCAGGGCTCTTTCCTTTGCTCCAAAAAGGTGATCAGGTCCGGCTTAGAGACAGCGAGACCTGTTTTATTAGAAAAAGTCACATGACTCTTGCTGGGAGTTCTTTAATTGCCAGCTCAGTAGGATACTCAGTAAAGAGGGAACATTATAGAGGATCCTAGAAAATTACTTCCCCAAATACTGTTTCCTGTCAGCTTCTTTAGAATATTCAGGAAGCATTTTAAACACAGGAATCCTGAGCTTCACTTCCAAGTATGACTAAATCAAAAATAAGGAGAAGGAATTAGATTTTAAAGTGTGGGCAATGATAGTTTATGTCACTGAATTTTCTAGAATCACTACTAAACTAGAGTGAAGCTTCTACATCACCTCAAGAAAGAAGGCAAATGTCAAGATCAAACATTAGGAAGTCTTTTCTACAACAAATCCACAATTTTTTTTTTCCTGGAAACAGGAATCTGAATTCATTCATATAAAGCATAAGCTCCCAAGTGACATTCTACAAAGGAAAGAAATAAAACCCTTAGTTATTAGATATTAGATATTCCAAAGGCAAGTTATCCTCACCCAGAGAGACCAGGTTTCCGTAGTTCTCTAACATCACATCCCCATATAAAAGCTTCTGATCTGAGTCCAGGTGTTCCCACTCCTCCCGAGAGAATTCTATGGCCACATCCCTGAATGTCAACAGTCCCTGAAATAAAAATAAATAGCACATTGACCATGTGGCCATGGGCAGAGTTCATCACTTGACAAACCAAGATGAAATAAGAGAGCTAAGAAAACTGACTGATTTATATGAGTGACCTGAAATATTCAATAAGATACTTTTAAACACAATAATATTTTCTATGTATTCTCTAACTCTGTGGAAAGAGAATGACACAAAATCCACAAAACCAGTGTAGATACTATGCCTATATGGAATATAAAGTATAAAACTAAGGCATCGAGGCCGGGCGCGGTAGCTCATACCTGTAATCTCAGCACTTTGGGATGCCGAGATGGGTGGATCACCTAAGTTCGAGACTAGCCTGGCCAACATGATGAAACCCCATCTCTACTAAAAATGCAAAAAATTAGCTGGGCGTGGTGGCACATGCCTGTAATCCCAGCTACTCAGGAACCTGAGGCAGGAATCACTTGAACCAGGAAGTGGAGGTTGCAGTGAGCCAAGATTGCACCACTGAACTCCAGCCTGAGCAACAAGAGCGAAATTCCATCTCAAAAAACAAAAACAAAAAAACAAAAAACAAAAAACTAACGCATCAACATAGGAGTACACATTTTTTAGTCTATATTTACACCATCCACAATCAGTTGTATATAATTCTCAGGTGGAAAAGTCATGGTGACTTAGAGGCATACTTCTGAAATTTTATTGTGTTCAGCAATAAACTGCAGAACTGGTTCAAATGCAGATTCTGATTCAGGAGATCTGGGGCTGGGGCTGGGGCTGCGTTTCCGCATTTTTAACAAGCTTACCAGTGACACCAATGCCTCAGGTCCAGAGGCCACACTTTTGAATAGCAGAGAGGTAGAACACTGAAGGAAGAATTCAGGGATGATGTGGAATTGAGAGTTTTATGAAATTTACAGGTTATAACATAATAGCAAGAATAGTAGAATCCTTTTTGAACACTTACTATTTACTAGATGTCATCCTAGCAGTTTTTCATGTATTGATAAAAACCATAAAAATCTATATGAGAAATAATACTATTCTTCCTCTTTAATAAAAATATTTTGCTGACCCTTCCCCTGTCTCAAGCCTGAAAAAAATTTTTTTGCCAAATATCTAGTATATAGTACAGCTTATTTTATTATTTATTTATTTATATTTATTTATTTTTTTATTTATTATTTTACCCCAGTATCTAACTTAGAATTCATTTTAAAGGGACATACAGGCCAATATGCAGAGATAAGTAAAAAAGAATGTTCAGAGCAGGTGTCACAACTGAGAAGATGAAAACAGGAAGGCAGCAACACAAAACTGATCAAATGATGCTTATGTCACACGCATATACGTACATAGAAATGGTAACTATACATACATGAAAAGTGACAGAACATTTCTTAATTAAGAAATATTTTAAATTGTGCTAAAACTATAAAACTCTTTATGGATGATGGCTTTTTCTGTTTTTTAACAAACTATGAAGACTAACACATTCAATGACATAAACTAAAATAAGAGCTTGTGTTTCTGAGTCTAGTTCTTTTCTCCAAGTTTTTATTTATTCTAAGTGCTGTTAGATTTTAGAATTTTAAGACAGTAGATATATTAATTATATGTTAATTGTTGTTATCTTTCTCTGAAAATACAGAGAATAAAGGAGTGTATGCTTGTGAAATCAGTAAATTAAAATGGAAACCTACAGAAGTGAGGCTTGTTTCAGAATTTCCAGTTTCAAAAACCAGTATTTACGGTCAACAAATGTGAGAGCCTTCACTCTCCAAAGCAACCCACAAGCAAAGGGAAACTAAAGAGAAATGGCAGTCTCTGGATTAAACATGATGGTTTACATGCATCACTCAGTAAATCCTCCCTCCTAGAAACCCATTAACAACAAAGAGAAAAATAACTAGTGAAGGAATCTGGCAGAGAGCACCTGAACCAGGTGAATGAAGTTAGCATCGACTGTAATGAGACGAATTGGTATCAGTGCTCACGCACTGATGGACCCATAATCGTTGTATATTAGTGGGGGGAAAAAGTAAATCATAATCTGGGTATAATAATAAACAGAATATGTGGAGGAACATACAGGTGGCCATATTTCTTAAAACTGGCCATGTGACTCTACTTAGAAGCCTGAGCTGAGAATCACTTAACTAAGCATTCCCTCTCAAGCTTCAATATGCATACACATCATTTGGTACTCTGGGGCCCGTGCTAAGTACTGTGATTCTGCAGGTTTGGAAAAGTTCCATGAATTGGCTTAAGACCCATAATCAGTAGCACACAGCTAGAGGAAGCGGGCACAAAACACAGGGTCCCTTACACCCAATACTCTAATCACAACGCAAATACTTTTCATTCACAGCAAGGACCATCAACCACTGTCCTGAAAAATCACATCCTTTGCCAGCCATTTAAAGTCTACAGAGGCTGGAGAGGACAGTAACATCTAAGTCAGCATTTGGAAAACAGCATGGATACATGCATTAAAGCAGTGTTTACTGAGCTTGTACTATGTGCTCACAGTATGCACTGTGCTGGCAACATCACATGGTGTGAGTTAAGCCATATAAACCCCTGGGATGTGGGTCCTGAGTATCCCATAATTCCCAGCAGGATTTAGATAATGGCCTAGCCTTTCTCTCTCTTCTTCTGTTTCCCTGTCACTATAAAAGCTAACTATAGACAGATGGGAGGGATACGGAAAAGAAGGGTGAAGTTTAGTTCATAAGGATTTCTCACTGTAGTCTTTACATTGACTTTGTTACTACTTGTGAAGCAACTACTGGGTCTGCAGGAATGGAAAAAGTTTGCCAGGTGGGATGTCTCTAGAAACACTGTTCTCAATGAAGAAAAAAATTCAGGCCCCCATATTGTCCTTTGCTCCCATTTAACTGCTTTTGGATTTGAGGAAATTGTGAGCACTAGCTCTGGAGAACCAGCAAGAGCAACCACTCAGAAGTCCGATCTCCAACAAACAGTTCTGTGAGGGTAGGCTCCAAGGTGGGGCCAGACCTGAACCAAGCTCAGAAGAGGGTGCATTTGGGCAGGGTTGGGGCAGAGCAAGGCTAGGGACACGGGGCAGGCCCTAGGCTTCCCATCTCTATGTTGCTGATTTAAGTCCTGTCTTTCCTAAGCCTGGCCACAAGAACTTGACTCCCAGAGTTTTTCTGATTTTTGACCACAAGAACTTGACTCCCAGAGTTTTTCTGATTTTAACTGTTTGTTTCATCCTTAAGTATTTTGTAAATCCATTAACAAGCAATTTAATCAAAACATGTAGGGCCTTCTGGGAAAATTATATTAAAAAGCAAATCAAGAGAAAATCAATAGAAATAATAATAACAACTCTTCTGTCCATGGGTGGCCCTTCAGATTGTGACATCAGAACTCACAAGGTCAAATAAGGACAGTGTCCCAAATCAAGCCCAAGTTCCCTGTATACCTCCGTGCTTGCACCGGATCACATGATGCTGAATTTGGCCATTATCCATCTGCTCTAGACTGAAAGTTCCCGGATGGTAGGGACTATGGCTGCTACAAATGTTTTTCTAATGGCCATATGAAATGGAAGCAATTGGTTTACCTATCAGTATGAGTCTCCAGAACTCCTCTTTGTTCTTCGTCCACGTATTAGAAAACTGGAGCAAATCCCATTTGGATACCAAATAAAGAGATTCCTTCTGTGAGTGGAGGAACAAATCCTGGATGATGCATTCCTTTCCTTCTGAGATGGAAAGAAATTAGACCCTGTTGTCAGCCTGACCTCAGTCTGCACAGGACATCACCAAATGTCCCAAGGACTCCAAGGTGCTGGTGAGGGAGTTCCTGGTGATCCTGTGCTGATGCCCCAGTAGTGATTTGGGCAGGAGAGACTCAGGCTGACTCTGTGGGGCCAGGATACAAAGTGGAACTGCCCCAGTGGAGCCACAGATTCTGGATCCACGTGTAGTATTACCTATACCTGATCAGCTAACTCTTGGGTACAAGAAAGGACAAGACTACCCTACTCCAGTAACACAGCTCACAGGTAGGTGTAGCTTCACTCACGGCTCTGGACAGTTGTGGCCCTGCCCTCCCTCTGCTAAGGTGCTGCTTTACACTTACAGATTCTGCCACCATGTTCTGCTTAGACCAGAAGGCCCTCACAGAACTGCAGCAGCTCACTGGACAAGATCTGGAAAACTTGAAAGACCCCACACAAAAAGTAGGGCTTTACAAGGTCTATGTCAATCTCTCATAATGCAGAAAATGTCCCCTGGATTTTCTATACATCCTCAGTCCAAAGTCTGGCCCTGTCTTGTGGATCCCAGGTGGAGACCAGCCTTTATGTGCAGACTCCAGGTGGAATCAACCTGGCTCTGCATTCTTGGGTGTTACTGTGAAGAAAACTAGAGGAGACAGCCCCTCAGGAATTCTGTTCTCACACATCCTGGAGAACCCCAGGACCTGGGTTCAACATTTGGAGCTACAGATTTAGGTGCTGGAGGGGCAGAGAAGTGGCACGCACCTTCTGCACATTCATGGGCATTTGGGCAAGAGGATGAGGGGAATGTTGAGATTCTCAGGCCTACTCAATGCATGTGTGTGCCTGGTTGGTTTCCAGCCCCCATGGTCTCTGAATCGGTTTCAGGTCTGAAGATGCCAGGGGCATGGAAAGACAGAGCTGGAATGGCTAACTGATGCCCTGTGAACTTATTTTTGTAGAAATCTGGCCAAACTCTTCTAGAAGGGATTAAAGATTCCAAACAAGCAGAAAGACCATTCTGCCTGCAGATTTTCGGGGCAACAGGCACTTTGCTGCACAACTGTGGGTTGTGACAGGAAGTCTTAGAGGGAACATCCCCTCTAGAGTGAGGCCTGGTGGGCACCTTACATTTCTCAGTGTTTGGGAAATATAATTAAAAACAGAATCACGAGAAAAACGATGCACAATGGTAGAAAAGAAAGAAAACTGTTCTATGACACAATGAGACCAGAATGTGAAGGACATTACAGGCAATCTGCTAAGAGATTGGAAAAACACTCACTCATGAAAAGTCACCATAATTAGTCCTCAATAGAAGACCTGACAGCACCATTTGTCAGATAAGAGTTCATCCTAAATTCACCTGGGAATTGGGAGGCCATCTGTGGTTTTTATTTGGCTATAGTTAAAGGAAAAATAAACTTCATGTCTTCGAGACAGGTAGGTACATTTGCAACTTGGAGCCAGGGGCCTGAAGGTAGATGCCTGCTCTCCTAAAGAAACTGTAAGATACGGCTCTATCTTCTTTGCTACCTATAGTTCAAATCAATGATTCCCAGTTCCTAGAGAAAGAATGTCCCGAATCAAAGACTGACAGCCAGGCACAGTGGCTCACGCCTGTAATCCCAGCACTTTGGGAGGCCGAGGCAGGCAGATCACCTGAAGTCAGGAGTTTGAGACCAGCCTGGACAACATGGTGAAACCCCATCTCTACTACAAATACAAAAACTAGCCCTGCGTGGTGGCAGGCACCTATAATCCCAGCTACTTGGGAGGCTAGGCAGGAGAATCGCTTGAACCCAAGAGGCAGAGGTTGCAGTGAGCCAAGAACGCACCACTGCACTCCAGCCTGGGCAACACAGCAAGACTCAAAAAAAAAAAAAAAAAAAGACTGACAAAAGACAAAAGATCTGTTTAGCTGTTACAATGATTTAGACATATTTCCAAAAGGCAGAAAAAAACTTACATACAAAAATTCTCTAAAGTAAATGATTCAAGAAAAGGAAGGAGAGAAATATGTCTTCCCTTATTTTCAAGAAGGGTTAAGTCTCATATTTTTAATTTGTATTTGTTCTCACAACTGGGAGATGTAGGGCCATAATCTTGAATTAATGGACATCTGAATTCCAGCAGGCGCTAGATTCAGGCACCTGAGGATTTGCCTTGGACACACCGCATGCACATAACAAGGGGTTTGTGGGCCAGGCATGGTGGCTCACGCCTGTAATCCCAGCACTTTGGGAGGCAGAGGCAGGTGGATCACTTGAGCCCAGGAGTTCGTGATGAGCCTGGGCAACATATTGAGACCCTCCCTGTCTCTACAAAAATTGCAAAAATTAGCCAGGTGTGGGGGGCACACGCCTCTAGTCCCAGTGATTGGGGAGGCGGAGGTGAGAGGATCACCTGAGCCCGGGGAGGTCAAGACTGCATTATCATGCCACTGCACTCCAGCCTGGGCGACACAGTGAGAGACCCTGTCAGGGTTTGTGGGGAAGTTAAAAGGCAGAAGGGAAGGTGCTACTAAGAACTCTCACATGGGGGGCAGTGCAGAACTGGTGGAAGGACTGGTTTGTGCTACAGATACTGGCCCAGGCAAAGCTATGCTCTGACTTACTCCTGTGTCCATGCAGGCAGATGAGACTATGACTGGGTGGTCCACAAGCCTAGGTTGATGGACGGACTGCGTTGCTGCTGCGGTTTCAGGGTCTGGGGGCAAGGATAAGCCAGGAGTCCTCTAGGCACCTGTATGGGAATTTTGGCAGGAAACTCTAGGAGCAAAGGTGCTATGGGCACAATTCCTGAGGGTCATGTCTTGTCCTGAAAGGGGCATGGCGACGCCAGTGCCTAGTGGGTGTGTTCAGAGTGGGTGGGAATTATGTGGTGGCAGCACAGTGGGGGCAGGGGTCTGTTCTCAGAACTTCTTCCCTTTCTGTCCTCAGTTGCTTCTCACCCTGGGAGGAGACACGGAATCACAGGACAATGTGTAGGGTGACAGTCTGTGTGCAGGGGAATACAGCCTCCCTTCCTGGAGACACCCAGAGCCTCTCTCCAGCCCAGGTCCCTGTGCTATCTTTTTTAAGGCACTAACTGTGTGGAGTTTGCTGAACACCAGCCAATTCTCCAACACCAACTGGTTGTCCAACAACTCAATTCTGACAGCACCCAGAGGCAGCACAGACCCCACAAGTTCAGAGTTCAGTGCCACAACACTGCCCCTCTACAGATGCCAGTCAAATTCCCCAGGGGCCATCTATACTTCTGAGCTACTGCCTATAAGTTAGGGCCTCCCATAATACCCTACTCAAGTTCATTAATTTTATACAAGGATTCACAGAACTCAGCAAAGACTGTAATTGCATTGACCAGTTTATTATAAAAGATACAACTCAGCCTAATGGAAGAGATGTGCAGGGCAAGAGAAAGGAGTGGGGAAAAGATGGAGTAGGTAGTTAACCCTGGGAAGCAGCTGTGATGAAAGAAATCCCCCTTCCTTTTTGTTCTTCAAGAGCAGCTTACTGCAAAGAATCTTCTTCCTGTTATGACTTAGATGATGCTCCCTGTTTTAGGTATCACAAAGCCACAAACTCTCCTATTTCCTTTTTTTTCCCCCTCATAAGCAATTAAATAAAGAGTTTTATCTTCGATGGTCAAAACAAAATATGTGTTAACCAAAGTTGCTTAAATTTCTCCCCTTCTCCAAGGTGCCTGAGGTTTGTCCCACCCACAGCCTGAGTCAACATTCAACCCCTCTTTATGCCCCTCCTACGAACAGGCTGACTTCAGGGTGAAACATTCTCTGCTCAGGGATCGGATTTAGCCCAGGAGTCGTGCCCTTCCCCTCCCACCTTGAATCATGTTTGCTCCTCCCTATGAAAGAAAGGCCTTTTCTGCTTCAACTGTGAGATCCACAAATATCTTACAGTTGGTGCTTTCCTCCTCTTGCAATACTCCTTTACAATTAAGGCACTTCTTACCTATATCCAGATGTTTTATTTGACCAAGTCAAGAAACAGCCCCAGGACACTAACAATTCCACCCTCAGAAAGAGCTTCCCAATCTCCCTTCCAGCCCAACCTCGACCACATCCGCCTGTGAATCCCCTGCTTTCCAGAACTCTGCAGCTTCTCCCAGTAACAAAGGGCTCCCTCCATGGCTGCTGTGAACCTCAGGGACACCTGAAGGGGGCGCTCCCCAGGAAGAACTAACTGGGCCTTCAATGACCTCCTTTTGCAGGCTCAAATAAGACTGAGGTCTTCTATGCCTAGTCAGGGTTATTCCACACACCCGCTTCTCAATTCGCAGGCTCTGTCTTTCAGGTCCATCGAGGTGGGGTGCCTTCTTCCCATCTCATAAGCTCTCCACAAGCATCTGGCGAGCTCTAAAACCTACCCCAGGATAGCAAACGTCAGACCTTCCTCCACTCTCCTGGCACTGCACGCCTTCTGGGGAGGGCTGCCAATCCTACCTCAACTGAAGGGACAGGAGCAGGTGCCCAGCCAGTCAGATGTTCAGTGACCTAACAGGTTTCAGGAAAATAGCAAAATCACTCAAAACAGTTTTTATAGAAAGGAAGGAAACTGTAAGGCACTTACACTTTATACTTCAACAGGTAAGGCCAAAATACCTCTTTCGAGCAAGAAACATGTCATTTAATTATTTCCATAATAGCAGATCATTTAGTATATGTGAACACTTCTAGGAGGTGCCAAGTCCTGTCTCATAACATTTGGCATTAAAGTCGGACATCCAGATAGCAGTAGAATATGGAACACAGATATCCACTGTCACAAATCCTCCACTGCAAAAGAGAGGACCTGATATTTTAATGAATGTTTGTAATTGACCAATTAATCTAGCACACTTTCTGTGGAAATGTATTCGTTTTCTACAGCCGAAGTGGAAGAGAGATTGTCCCTATTTCTTTTCCCCAGCAGCATTCCTAAGCTGAGCCCTGGGATTTTGAAATCGCTGCTCCAGAGGACCCTAAACCACAAACCACGGCGGCAGGCTTCCCATTTCACCAATCGCTGTTTACCTAAATCAACCCTTTAACGCTTTAAGGGTGACTCCCCTTAATTTGTAAGAGGAAAAAGGAGACTGGGACACCACGGGGCACAGTATCTTCCCACACACGAATCACACGCCGACCCGGGGTTTCCCCTGAGACCCTCACGTTCTCACCGCACAATCTCGGGAGACGCCGGGCTGCGGCGACCCAAAGACGGCTCCGGCCATGGCAGAGGTCGCTCTGCGGGGTCGGGAGGGGACCGGACGCGCGGGGTCCCGGCTGCCGGCCCGGCCGCCATCTTGCGGCGGAGGGGACCAAAGGCCGAGTTGCGTCCGCGGGGACTCAGGGCCCAGACCCCGGAGCTAACCTCTGGGAGGCCCGAGTGCCCTCAAAGAGGGTTCCCGCCGCTTCCGACCGCCCCTCTCCCTCTTCTGGGGACCCCCGACCTGGCACATTCACCATTTCCCAGCTTCCGGGATGTCCTGGCGTCTGAGCTACGGATCTCCCGGTGCCTGCCGGTCACAGAGTAACAGAGGTTCTGTCTATTCTCAGAACGCGAAGCCGCCTTGGCCTCCCAGATGGAAGGACTGGGAGCCCCTGGTGAAGAGACTGAGCTCTTACTGCACCCAACAAAGGCCACCGCCAAATCCCGGAAGCCGCCCCTGCTCTCCGGCTACTCCCGATTGGAAGATTTCCACTCCGACGCCACTGATTGGGTAAAGCTCCAGGCCCCGCCCTCTCATTCGTTCTGCTTTTTGAATGGGAGACAGGCTCATTGAGGTGGGGCCACCTGCTGAGGGTATTACAGCTAATTTAAGGGGTGAGCTTAGACTTAAAATGCACTAGCTTTCCCGTACCTGGTTTTGCTTGTATAAGGCATCTTATTAGCTAATTAAGTTTAAGAAGGAGGGCATTTGGGCACCTTTAAAACAACTTTTTAACCGTTCTAATAACACAGGAAAGACCCTCATCCCATCCTTAGCACCTCTCATCACACGGTACCCCACTGCTCAGGACATAACTGTGGGACTGCAGAGGAAACTGCTGGGGTTTTTGGGGAGCATGCAGGAGGCTTCAACGGCCAAGGTAACGGTGGCTTCCCTTGGGTGTCACTTAAAATCTTGGGGTCAGGGACATCTTTTATCCAGTTGGCTCAGGGAAACTAACAGACAGGAGGATTGTAATTTTTTTTTTCTTTTCTGAATTTCCAAGACATAAAGGACTATCCAAGCATCCCAAAAGGCATTCAATTATACATAAGGCTGAGGGCCTCCCTGCTCTGGAGAGGGATGGCCTGGCAGCCACCAGCTGCAGTGAGCTGAGATAGTGCCACTGCAATGAGCCTTAAACTTGCCCTCTTGTAGACAGGCCACCTCCACACACCCGCTTCTCACATCGCAGGCTCTAACCCTCCGGTCCATCAAGGTGGGCTGCCTTCTTCCCATGTCATTAGCTCTCCACAAGCATCTAGTTAGCTCTAAAACCTACCACAGGATGGCAAACGTCAGACCCTCCTCCACTCTCCCGGCACTGCACGCCTTCTGGGGAGTGCTGCCAATCCCACCTCAACTGAAGGGACAGGGGCAAGTGCCCAGTCAGATGTTCAGTGACCTAACAGGTCCAGCATGCCCAGGGCCTGACCCCACAGCCTAGCACCCCTCCCCCACCTGGCCTTCAATCCAGCCTTTCTTCTCCAATGACGGGATGTTCACCTGTGCCACAATCCCATTAGTCTAGTGACGAGGCCAGGTAAATCCCAGCTGAGTGCCTGTGACTCCACCCTCTTACTTCCCACTCAGGTGACATTACAAGCATAACCTTGAATTTGAGCTAATTTATACATATTCCTCTCCTAGTAACCTGTTTGACAACAGCCCTCACAATCCAGAGACTGGGGCAGCAGGTTCCAAAACCTCACTTTATTCCAATGTGAAATGAAGACATGATGGTTTAAAAATGAGAAAAAGTTCCTGATAAGCTGTGGGGGTGCTTCACTTGCCAGCTCATGCCCATTCCCTCTGAAACAAGGTGTCTGTTACCCATAAGCAGCTCTCTGTAAAGCCCCAGGTAGAGGTCACAGCTGGACGTGGCTCCCTCAGGCTCACAGGGTAGCAATCTCCTCCCCCAGTCCAGGCTTCCACAGCAGGCATGGACAGGTGCAGAGAGGGAGTGGCCATGGCCTGTGGGGTCCCCTGCCACCCTCAGAGCTAGTCTCTGCAGAAGGTGCTGTGTGGCAAGCAGCAGGGCTCCACAGAGAGGTGACAACCCTTCCTGTGTCTGCAACCTTTCCCCAGGATCCATGATTCAACCCTGGCTCCCTAGGCCCCTTACCCAGCACACCCTCCGTGTGTCAGGCAGCTCAGGTTAAAATGGGGAGAATGATATATTCTGACTGTAGACCCGAAGGTTCTGTCCATCTGGGGTACAGGGAGTAGGGACGCCAGTCAGAGCCTGTGGCAGCGCCTCCTCCTGGGCCTGAGGGCAGACAGGCCAGGGCTGGGCACAGGGACATCTGGGGGACCACCACTGACAAACCTGTCCCTCTCAGCCTGGAGCTACGGCCAGGCCAATCATGATTAATAAAACCACTGCAGCCTTCATCCTGCCACAAAACTAAAGTGGACCCCAACCCCCAGCCCTGCCACAAAGCTCTGCTCCCCATCTTTTTTGGCTTAAAACTTAGACATTAAGCCAGGTTGGGCCTGGGAGTTGTGGCAGTAAAACCAGCAGCCATAACGTCAACCACGCAAATGAGCTGAGGAATCCCATCTGCACATCATCCACTCAGAACTGCCTCGGAGCAATGCACAGGCTGGGACAGATCAATACTCATGGCCATGGATGCACTCCACACCCCTGCTGGAAGATGGAGAGGCTGAGGGGAATATGGGGAGCCCGAGTGGCCCCTCAGCTGGAAACTGAGGACCGTACATGCCATTCACAGGTCTTCAATTAGGCCTTTGCATCTTTAGGCTTTGTTGAATCAGTGCAAAAGCATCTTTTGGGGGGCATGCAGGCTGGGGACCCAGGAGGATGGTGGGAGTGGAACGTGGAAGAGGGGCCCCCTTCTCCTGGAGTCTGCATCGCTAACATCAGGGCCACTGACTGTCTCTCTCTCTCAATCCCTGCAAGCTCAAGGAAAAAGGATCCTTGGCAGCCACAGGGCTGGGAGCTCAGTTCCTCTGGCCCCATGGGCTCAGATTCAGTGGCCATAGGGGTCCCCAGCCCTAGCTGTTTTTTTGGTTTTGTTTTTTTGAGACAGGGTCTCACTCTATCACCCAGGCTGGAGTGCAGTGGAACAATCATGGCTCACTGCAGCCTGGACCTCTCAGGCTCAAGCTATCCTCCACCTCAGCCTGCTGAGTAGCTGGGACTACAGGTCGCGCCACCACGCCAGGCTAATTTTTGCTTTGTGTAGATGGGGTTTCGTCGTGTTTCCTAGACTGGTCTCCAACTCTTGAGCTCAAGTGATCCACCCACTTCAACCTCCCAGAATGCCCTATCCCTGTTTTTCTGGATTCCTGGAGCTAGTGACGCTGCACCACCTCTGCTTTCAGATTCTCCTAGTCTTCTGGGTGAGTAGAAGGTGGGAGAGGAGGTAGGTGTCAGACTGGGCCAGGGCCCTGGGCCCCCGCTAGCTTGGTTAAACTCCCACTTGGGACAGATCAGGTTCCGTGCCATATTCAGTGAGACGCGTGGAACAAGTACTTCCCTCCCAAAAGCATAAAGATCCCTAATTGCTGACAGTCAGGATTCCATGCACTTGACTCGGCCTAGGGCCCAGTTGCCTCTAACCCTCTCACCCAGTTCCAATCGCTGCACTCTGTGGCCTCCCTGCCACCAGATTAGGTGTAGACAATGGGTGTGGGACAGGGCTGCTGACACCCCTGGCTGACCAAACCCCTTTCCCACACTGAGGAGAGAAAAAGCAGGAGGTTAGGGGCTCCCAAAGGCAGCACTGCTTGTGACAGCACCGCTTGTGACAGCACCGCGGGAGTCCTCAGGGCCTGCTCCTAAGGCACATTTTGCACTGGAACCACAGGCAGCCTAGGAAGGAATAAAGCCACTCCTTAGGAACTGAAATGGAAGATCACCAAGATACATTGTTAAATGAAGTAAACAATAATAACCTTCATCCGTGGCATGCCACAATTCCAAAGAAAAAAAAGAGGGGGATAAAGATCACATGGAGTATTTCTGGAAGGATTCACAAGGAAGTTCTCATCACTGGCTACACTTTTCAATTTTGAGCCATGTCAGCCTATTACATATCTTAAAAAACTAAAGGCCAACTTCTAAATAGGGAGCCATGGAGGGGCCTCAGCTGAGAAGAATGAAGAGGACATCACCGATGACCTGGAGCTGCTCCAAGACGCTGGCCATACTGGGGGCTGTGAACTGAGGGGCCGTGGGGGGATGAGCTGTGAGTGAGGCTCATCCTACCCAGGCCGGGTGGGGGCCCAGCTCCACCCAGGGATATAGCTGGAGGGGCAGGATGCTGGCACTGCAGCCGACCAGTATCTCCCATTCACAATGTGCTGCTGGGCCATGGCCTGCTGGGCCGGGCACTTGAGGATCTCGGAGCTTTCCTTCTCTTGGTTCTCACCAAAACACAGGGGAGAGAGCACAGGCAGGAAAGGATTAGCTGCCCACAGCCTACAGGCGCAGCTCAACCCACTGGCCCTGCCACAGCCCACCTGGGCCTTATAGATGGTGTCAAATTCCTTCTTCTGCTACAAGCCGGACCAGAACTCAGCTTTGCTCTCACAGACCCAGGCAACAAGGTGGTGGCTGCCAGATCTCCCCAGACAGGAAGAAGACAGCCAGAGTATAGAGGTCGGGGAGAGAGGGTCCACATTCAGACCAGGACTTCCAACAGAGACAGGAATGCCACTGGCTTCTGGAAAAGAGTTACTTGTGGTGTGGGAAATTTAACATGGCCAACTCCTAAGCACTAAAAACCAGCAGCACCAACACTCAGGGACTGTGACCTTCACAACCCAGCCAGTGACTTCCAAATGCTCCTTAGGAGAACAGCACAGCTCAGCTGGGTCACTGGTTTGACTGCTTGCTGGCTTGCAACCAACACAAAGCTCCAGATTCTGCATCTGCGAGCCTGATGGCAGGTGGGTGGGGGATGGGAAAGGGGCTCTAGTGAGTGTGGCCAAAACGAGCTCTTCTTCACTGTCCAGAGCTTCTCTCTTCAACGATCCAGCCCCAGAACAACCCAGGGTGCCCGTGCCCGCAGCAGAGTGCAGCTGGCTGCAGCCTCAGCCTCACAGGGCTGCTCCTCAACTGTGCTCCACAAAGACATCCACCAGCTCCTGGCACAAGCGACAGAACCTGTGCCTGTGGGTGCAGGGGAAGCTGGCATGGGAGTACTCCTCTGGCAGCTCCTTGTGGGGCAAAGGCAGGAAGCTGAGGTCAGGGGGAGGGGGCTCAGCAGGTAGTATCTGTCATTGCCAGTGACACCCTTGCCCTCAACCGAGAAGAGCTCCGCCTCATCGTTGCAGTGGTTGAGCATGCAGTGGCACAGGGTCTTGAGCAGTTAACTCACGCTCCAGCAGATCCAGGCAACACGATGGGGGCCACACCACCATCTTACAAAGTCAGTGGAGCCATAGATGACACTCTGCTCCTGGTCCCACTCCAGGATGCCAGGGATGAGGACTGGAACCTGACCCAGTAGCGGCGGTCATCCACCTCTGCTGTGTCCAGCGTGTACAGACCCTCCATGTCCACTGCCTTGTGCGGGTGCTCACCGTTCAGGTCATTGGTGAATGCTATGGAGGCTGCCACATCCCTGGCAAAGTCCTTGTAGTGGCCACTAATGACAAAGCCCAGGCTGAAGATGATGCGGCTCCACATGAACATCTGCAGCTTGGTCTCCTCACTGGGACTGATGGCCATGACGATGCCTCCCTGACTACCATGGCGCCCCATGTGGCTGCCATTCTGAAGTTGCTGTGTACCTGGGAGGGACCAAGGCTGGGAGGGTGAGAGGCCATGCCCACAAAAGCCTCAGGCTACATCCACCTGGTCCAGCTCGCCAAGATGGGAGAGGCAACCAGGCCTGCCTTGGGAGCCAGAGACCCTTGCCTCAGTTTCCTTATATTTAGAGAAGGGCAAGAAAATCATTTCTACAAAAAACTAAACACTTATGCTTAAAGAGGCACAGAGTTTAGTGGCTACCAAGGAGTATGAGGGCTGCGGCAGGTTTGGGATCCACCAGCTATGTGCCAGGCAAACCAGGGCAGGTAACTTCAGACCCAGTTTCTTGTCTATGCAACGATGATGATGGAAAGTATTGACATTTACAAGGGGTCCAAAAGATTATAGGAAATAATGCTTATAAAGCACTTGGACTCATCCTGGTAAAGTTAGTACCCAAGAAATTTTGGCTGTTACTTCTTCCATGTTACAGAGTAAGTTTAGGAGAGATTTTTTTTTTTTAACAATTATTTTTTCCTCATTTCTCTCAGTAACCGCACTAATGACTGTTAAGTGCCAGCAAGCTGCAAGTGCTGCCAATGAGCCCCTGCCCTAGAAGGGCTACAGTTGGGCACCATGTGCTCAGGGGAGGGCCCCATGGCAGTCAGTGGAGGGTGGGAAGCTGGATGGCCCTGGCCACTCAGCCCAGGTAGCAAGGAGGGCCTTCTCCTCCCAAGGACTCAAAGTCTCAGAGGCCGGAGAAAGGTGGGGGATGGTCTCCCAGGAAGCAGAATGCTAGGCCTTGCAGGGCAAACCTGACGGGCCTTCAGGGCACCTGACAGGGCTGGGACTGCTGGCTTCCCTCACTTCTCTCCCGAGCACAAGAAAACCTTCCAGCAGGAGCCAGGTGGGCCTGAGGCTGTGAGGCTGTCACTCACTCACCAGGGGATTCAGGCACCTTGAACATGGCTTTTTCTTGAAGCAGCTGCTCAGGTTGGTTCTTGTTGGGTAGGTCCCTCATCATCTGCAGCTCCTCGTTCCAGTACTGGGGCTGCAGAGGGACCAGGGAGGGAGACATGGGCTCAGCCTGTGCACTGCAACCTGCTCTGGGAAGTCCCTTCTCCTCTCTCCCCACAGACAGCCCCAGACTCCCCAATGAACAGACCTGTGGGGAGCCTCAGGGAAGTGCACAGAACCCCACCTGGCACCCAGGAAGGAAGGGGGTTCCCACTGAGGACCAGGCCAGGTTACAGGCCCCTATGCAGGAATGTGCTCCTCACAGCCCAGCCTCGAGGTGCAGATGCCTCTCCACACTGCAGTCCACAGTGTACTCCATCACAGGGGCCATCCAGCTGCACACCTGGAATGAGGTGGCCCCCTCTCGAATGGGTGGTACTGGACCTCAAGGCAGGCAGGGGAAAGGCAGATGGGGCCACCCACCAATCTCAGGACGCTGCCACAGGCTCCTTCTTCATCGAGGCCCTCACCTGCTCTGGGTTCTCCTGGCCCTGAGATGCTGCCCTGAAAGGCGAGTCAGAAGCACATGGGCGCTGCTTCAGGGCTGCTCTAGCCAGAGCTGGCTCACAGCTCCCTAGAGGGAGACTTGGGCACTGGGGGCCCGGGGACAATTTCTTTGGGCAGAAGCACTGAGTTTGGGCTAGCCAAATCATCCCAGACCCCTGTGTGACATGAAGCGGGGCAGGAGCAGACGGGGCAAAGGCACTCCCCTTCCCCTGACGCAAGGCACAATGTTCTGTAAAAGGCAGTCAGATCTGGCAGAGCAGCTCCCCTGCGAATTGCTTAGGAAGCGGGGGCTGCTGGGCTTGGGGTTGAAGTGACAGGCTGGAGACCTACAAGGAGAGGGTGGTCCCTGAGTGGGTGCCCCTGGTAGGCTGGCAGGGACTCACCGGTTATGGTAAAATCCCTGTGTGGATGTGGTAATGCTACCTCGCTGGTCCTCGGCTGTGATCACAAACAGGTACACAAGGTCCTGTGCATCTTGCAGTTCCCAGGGGACAGGTACCAGCCGCTCACGGCGAGCACTTTCAGGGGCTGCAGGAATGGCCAAGCATGAATGGGCCAGGCCTCCTGGTGTGTGGCCCTCCACCCACCCGGGGACCCTCTTCCTTGCTCCTCCCTGGAGTCCCACCTTTTAGTCACTGTTCTGGGGCTGCAGGGGACACAGTGGCTGTTCCAGGGTCCCTAGCAGGATGTACTTGGGTGGTGTGCAGTCGGTGGGGTCCATCTCCAAGTCTTTCTGCTCCTGCCGTCTGTGGGACCCAAGGCTGGTGGTCAGCACACGGGCACCCAGGGCCAGCTGCCTCTAACTGTGGCCCTGGTCTGGGTTCCTCAGGCCCAGGTCCCTCCAGGTGGAAAGGCCTGGCCTTAAGCCCCCTTCGTCAGCCTCTGGCCTTGTTCCCTGCCCCTCTGCCCCCTGCCCAATCTCTGGCCCCAATGCCTCCACACCTCTCAGGCCACTGTCAGTGAAGACGCTCAGGAAGGACAAGGAGCTGCATCACCTGGGTCCAGGCTCCTGAGCAGTCTCAAATGTGGCACTCATCACCGTGGGCCTTGTGCATTGTGCAGGGCTCTGTCAGGAACAGGAGAGAGGAGGGTGTTACCAGGGCCCTGCACCCTGGAACAACCCACCCAGCTTAGAAAATAGTTGGCAAGGAAACTTCATGGATAATTTTAATTTTCAACTTTAGGCTTCCATTTTCAAATTCCACTATGGACACATAGGCTAGAGTTTGGTTTCAATACACACGTGTGCACACGCGCATCTACACACACACACAAACACACACACAACACACCCTGGCTTGCTAAGGGCAAGAATCCTTGATTGCAAAGAACCTCCTGCCAGTTGCTTCTGAAGCACACATAGGCCTTGGGGAGCCCACAAAAGGCCTCCTGCTTTTTGTGCGCTAGTGTCTCGGGTGAGCAGGGCCTTCAGCGCTGCGGGGCCTCTGCAAGGCTGCAGAGCAGGGTGAGGCCACCCTGCTCTCCTGGGGCAGCCTTCATGCAGGGGTGGCCTGACAACTTTCTAGGGCTGCCAAATTTAACGCCCCCATTGAGTTTCATGGGATTTTAATGGTCATTGTTTTGGAGGAAGGGAGAAATTGTGATGAACTGTGGGCCCCCTTGAGCTACAGACCTTTTCCACAATTGCTCTCAGTAAGTAGTCAGGCCCTGGGAACCTGAGTGCTTCGCCCAGAGAACTTGAGTCTACGGAAGCTTTTATTTGACAACCAAGCCAGGCTCACTACACCAGCTGATGGTGCTGCTTGGAGCCGACTTCCCCACTCAAGGACTGTGAAACTTTAGTTTCTTTAGGAAACTAAGCACTCATCTTTTCATAATTTAATAGGGCGGATTCCAAGCCCTAGCTTCGTACTGCCTGACTTTCTTTTCAGAATTTCAACTGTTTTTTCACCCCTGGGCCATGAAGTTAGAGAGTGCAGGTATGATACCCTGAAAAGCAGACTTGTGCTCCAATCCCACCTCCATATGCTCGTCTGCAAAATAGAGACACCAGCTGGGGCAGTGCAGTGTTGCCTGGCCCTGCTTACAGGGGCCCTCCCTGGGCAGGCTGCCCAACTTCCGGACCAACCTTCCACCACGTGGAGCAGCAAGCCCGCCTGCAGCCCTGCCATGCTGCGCAGCTCTGAGACGTGGTCCAGTGTGCTGCCACCCAGGTGCAGTGAGAAGTGATGTGGTGACATGGGTATTCATGGTCCATGAACAGCTGGTGGATCTCCAGCACCATCTCCTGCGGGAACACCTGCCAGGGAGAAGGCCCGGACCAGCCCGGTCAGAGGCCACATGGTAGGGAGCAAGGACATACCCCTTCCCCAGCCCAAAACACCTGGGTCCTGAGAATAAGTGTCTCAAATACTCAGTTTCCCACTTTTGGGCTTTTACATTCCAGGCCCTGTCCATATACAGCATGCCCATCGGCACCTGTGTGCCTAAGTGCAGGACAGAGCCTGGCCCCACTGACTCTTCCTGCAGCCTAAGAGCAACCCCCGAGCCAAGGAGAGGGAGATGGAAGAAAGGGGGGAGGGGGAACGGCAGGCTTGCTCTTGCCCTTGCCTAGTGCCAAGGGCTGAGTGCCCCAGGGCAAATGGCCTTTTCCTTCCTGAAGGGGTGCTCCAGGGCCCAAGCCTGTGAGTAGAGAGGACATGAGAGGGCCTTGCCGGGCTCCCCACCAAGTTACCAGCTTGCAAGTCCTCCGGGTTGGCTCTGTCCTTGGAGAACACCCAATACCACCCTCCAGGCCCCGGTGACAGATGGTAAGGTCATGGCCCATAGAGAGATGACTTGCCTGAGGGCACAGAGCCAAGAGGCTGGGGCATCCTGGGACCTGACACTACCCACCCACTCCCACTCCTCTCCCTGAACAGGGCTGGTAGGCCCAGCTGGTAGCTGTCCTCTAGCAATAAGGCAGTAACTGAACCCGGACTCCATTCCCAGGTCCACCACATTAGCAGAGTGACCCCGGGCAGGGCCCAGGGCCCTCCATTTCCTGCCTATAGCACAGGGCCAGAAAGAGCCAGGGCAAGGCTGAGTTTTCCAGCATCATCTTCCCCAGCAGGCTCAAGCCCTGGTCCCCAGATCCCCTCCTCCATCATACCTACAGGGAGAAGGGTTCGATCTCGGGGCCAGGATCTCCACAGAAAAGTCCAAATCCTGAATGGTGACTTCTATTTGGTGGTGTCATCTCCTGGCTTGGCCTCATCCAGCCCATGTTCCCGGGATGGCTCAGCCTCCTCCTTCCTCCTTCAGGCTCCTTCTTCTTCAGGGTCTCCAGGCAGTTCCCATTCAAGAACATGAGTGATGGTGGCTCTGGGGGTGACAAGAAAGGCACTGAGTTGGTTGGGCCTTGCTGGTGAGGGAGGGCTGTCCACCTCACCCCACTTGGATGGACACAAGTCATATGGAACGGTGTCCGCGTGCTCTCCCGAGCTTTGACTCCACAGTCCCAGCTCACCCTCGGCACACCTGCAAGCCGCACCTTCTCCCTTTCACATCCTGTGCCTCCCTCCTCAACTGCTCCTTAGCCCACCACAGTCTGGCTTCCACCTGAGCTCGCTGTCCAAACCACTCTCCCCACATCACCAAGGCCACCCTCAGGGCCAAGCCCCAGGGGCTTCTCCAGTCCAGGTACATCTGTCCACTCAGCAGCACCCAGGCCACCGCTCATTTCCTTTCCTCCTCCCTGACCAATGCCACACCCTCGTCCCTCCCTCTCCAGCTCCATCCTCTTCCTCCAGTCCTGAGCTGGGAGTGTTGGGCCCCCCAGCCTCTCCTCATTCTCACCTCACCCTCTCCCATGGCTTCAAAGATGGTCCCATTTCCCAGCTCTCATAGCCAATCCTGGCCTCGATCAGGCCTTTCAGACCAAGGAGGCAGCTGGTCCTGGGCATCAACATGTGGCTCTCCCTTCAGTATCATGGAAGACCCATCCTGCAGGGATGAAATTCATCTTCCTCCACAAACTGGTCTCAGCGTGTGAAGGCCCCCCACCACTTATCTGGTCACCCAACCTCAATTTCCCATCTCCTATTTCAAGAATGCCCCTTGGAACCCTTCTAAGAAGCACACTGCTCACAAAACCAAGCTGCTTTTTTTTTTTGAGATGGAGTCTTGCTCTGTTGCCTAGGCTGGAGTGTAGTGGTGTGATCTTGGCTCACTGAAACCTCCGCCTCCTGGGTTCAAGAGAGTCTCCTGTCTCAGCCTCCCAAGTAGGTGGGACAGGCATGTGCCACCACGCCCAGCTAATTTTTGTATTTTTAGTAGAGACCGGGCCATGTTGGCCAGGCTGGTCCTAAGCTCAGGTGATCCGCCTGCCTCAGCCTCCCAAAGTGCTGGGATCACAGGCGTGAGCCACCACACCCAGCCAAAATCAAGCTTCTTAAGCCGGTGTTCTCAGGCACCAGCCTAAAGGCAACCCCAGCTCCTGCCGGCTCCTGCACTTAGGTCTACATTCCCCAAACCACAGAGGACTGAGAATACCTGAAACCTGCCCTCCCACCTCTCTGCTTTTCCATGCTGCCCCTGACATCTGTCTGTCGGGCAAACACTGACTCATCCTTCAAGGCCTAGGTGAAAGTGTCTACAGGTAGACTATTGCTGCCTACCTGCCACCCATCCTCCTACCCAGAGATCAGTGAATGAAGGATGTGGAGCCCCAGAAGGAGGGAACTATGTCTTCTGATCTGTCCACAGCCTTGACTTCCAAAGTTTAGACGTGGATGGAGTAGAATAAAGGCAAACTTCTTTTTTTTTTGCAATTTGGCCTTGGCCCTAATGGTCAGGCTGCATCTGCTTGAAATCTACAATAGAGAGCAAATAGTTGATAACGTTGTGAATTGCAGAGGGGAAGCTGGCAGTTGAGAATCAGGAGAAGGAAGTGAAAATTTAGAATTTTACTGAAAGCCTTAGAAGAATTAGGTTGGGGGAACAGGGTGGTGGATTTGAGACCCTCCTTGCCATAGATTTAGAAAATGCAGGGAAAATCAGTCCCCCTGTGGGGTGTTAAAATAATTAAATGGGAGGCAATTTGACTGAAGTGGCTGTAGTGCCCTGGGTTTCTACCCAAGAAAACCAAAACGTAACTCATGCATTTCTTAGAAATAACTTAAAGGAAAAGAAAACACTCTTAACCAACCACAAACCACCAATTAACCTTTGATTACATAATCAGGGAATTTCCGCCTGGACAGTTCAAATAAGGGGACTACGTAATTGTAGCCAATCAATTACTGAATTGGCTTTGCTTCCTCATGCATCTTATTAAACCCTTTCCTTCAAGCCCCTCCGGTGGACCCCAAACCACAATCCATGGTTGTGGCTTCCTGATTCACGGGTCGTTATTTGCTCAAATAAAATCTTTAACGTTTTAACCAAACCTCAGTTTAATTTTTAACAAAAGAAAGAAAGGACTACGGACCCCACGGACCACAGCTCCTCCCACGCCCGAACCCCGAGCCGGGGTTCTCCCCTAAGGCCCCTCCCGTCATCACCGCACAACGCGGGGAGACACGGGGCTGCGGGCGCGAAACTGCCCAGAGAGGGCTCAGGGCAGGGCCAAGGTCGTCGCGCAGGGACGGGACGAGGCGCCCGGGGTCCCAGCTGCCGGCCAAGCCGCACCGTGCGACCGAGGAGACTCCGGGCCCCGACCCCGGAGCCGCCAGGGGGAGGCCCGGTTCCCAGCCGACCCCTGCCGCGTCTCGGGAAGCTCAGCCCCGCAGACTCACCATCTCGCGGCTTCAGGAGCGTCCCGGTATCCTCTCTAGGGACCGTCCAGTACCTGCAGGTCACAGGGCAAAGGAGGCTGCGGAATGAAGGAGAAAGAGCAGGGTACACAGATCAAGCAGGGAAGAGCACCTGGGAGAGGAAAAGGCCAGCCCAGAACACAGGAAGTGCGCCCCCTTTTTCGGCTGCGCGCCTGATTGGACAGGCTCGACAACGGCGCCGCTGAATGGATAGGGCTCCAGGTCCCGCCCCCTTACCCCCGAGTGACAGGAGATGCGATCACAGGTGTGGCTGAATGAGGCCTGAATGAATGATTGTCTGCAGCCCTTTTCAGGCAGGGCTGACTCCCTGGGCTGGGACCTGGGGCTGCTCCGGACATTGGTATTTAACTTTGCTCATAAGATTATATCAATTTATGAGTAATATAGGTAATATGTAAAATTGAAAATTATATAATAACGATTCTTTTAAAATTTCAGATTTCATAACCTTCATGGCCTCTGGTCCCTTGTGGAGGCAGCATGAGATTTGCAAATGGAGGGAGTCCTCTAAGCCAGAAATGTCCAATAGGAATAAAATTGAGCCGCATGTGTCATTTACAGTAGCCTAGTGGCATCATGAAAGGAAAACAGGTAAAATTGACGGTAATACCTTAACCCGATATATCCAAAATATTATCACTCAAATATGTGAGCAATATGAAATTATTAATGAAGACCACCAGAGAATGCTTCTTAAGTTTGGGGTACTAAATCTTGTAAAGTCACTCTGTATTTAAACTTCTAGCACATCTCAGTTCCAACCAGCTCTATCCAAAGAGCTCAGCAGCCCCACGTGGGCAGTGGCTTCCTCATTGAAGAGCAGATCTGAGGGCACTTGCGCGTCTAACCTCAGGGAAGTCGAGGGCCTGGACCCCCTTTCCTGCCAGACGAGAGCGAACACCCTTATCCTGCCCATCTCTTTCCTCACGCCCAAGGGTGGGAGAGGCAGTGCCCAGTGAGAGAGCCAGGGCTGCAGGCAGGAGGTGTCCACAGGTCGACCACTGCTGCCCACCTGCTTCTGGGCAGGGCTCCCTCAGCCTTCCAAAGGTCAGACAGTGAATGAAGAGTGTCAGGCTTCAGGAGGAAACCCCTGACTTCAGATCTGTCTACAGCCTTGACCTCCAAAGTTTGGATGTGGAGGGAATAAAAGCAAATTTTTATTTTGCAATTTGCCCTTGGCCCTGATGGTTAGGCTATGGCGGGCTGTTTCCTCCTATGATGTGGGGACTGTGTGAGTTTAAGCACCAAGCATGTCAACATGCATTTCTGTATAATTTATCCCTATCCAACAAGAGGCCCCACTTTAAATAAAGGGAAAAGCAAATCAATACCTTATACAGTGCCTTCTGTTTGCTGGGTAACAACAAGTAGTGACCAACCTGTCATTTGAATCCTGGCAACCTGACTGCAGGTGTATGTATCAGTTAGCTATTGCTGCATTAAAAACCACCCTAAACCTTATTAGCTCATGATTGGGATGGTCAGTCATTTAGGCTGGACTCAACTGGGCCATTCTTCTGGTCTCAGCTGGGCTCCTTCAGGCGTGTGTGGTCAGCTGCTGGTTGACTAAGTGGCTCTGCTTCTGGGTGTCAGCTGGGGCACCTTGGTTTTCCTCCCCAGTGGGATCTCATCCTCCAGCAGGCTAACATGTGCTTGTTCTCATGGAGATGGCAGGGTTCTAAAAGAAAAAGCAGAAGCATTCAAGGCCTTATGTCCCTAGACCCCAAACTGTCACATTGCCATATTGATAGCTTTCTATTGCCCAGAGCAAATAAGGCCAGCCCAGATCCAAGCGTCAGGAAACAGATTCTGCCTCTATGTTGGAGCAGCTGTAAAAGCATATTCCAAAGGGCATGGACACCAGAGCCATTTTGCAATCAGTATCATTCTGCCTTTTCCTACAGCAAGGTTTATATAACTGTTCCAAGTCAAGGAACATGTCCAAAGCACTACACCTACTAAGTGGCTGGACTGGGACTCTGGATCAACTTTGCCTGACTCCAAAGCCCATGTACCTCCATAGACCTCACAACTCAAGCAGCTTCCCTGGGCCTTTGAGATCCTGAAGACTGACTCTTCTGCAATAGAATAAAGGTTCTTTTGAGATGCTCATCCTTCTAGTAGGATTCTTCACAATTAGGAGTAATCCCTACCAGAGAATGCTTCTGAAATGTCTTGGAAACATTTAGATTAACTTGGGAAAATGGCTGATGGCTGAGTTTAAAAAATCAAGGCATAACTTTTTCATTTCTTACCATAGGAGATATCTGAAAACACATACAATGCACGAACATGTGTGCAAATTATTTTCATCCCCATGCGTTATTTGTAGGCTGATTATGATTTTTAACACAGACTAAATTAAACTACTGTTCCTGAAACAACCTTTTACTCTGAAAGCAAGAGACACAAAGGTAGATCTGCCGAGAAGACATTTCCTCCTGCCTCAATTTAGCCAAACAGCTGAGTACGTCTTAAAGTCAGCCTTCAATTTCTAACAAGTCAAGCTGTTTGCCAAGACCTCAATCAGATCATAAGAGTGCTTCAGCTACTTCATCATCCTAAAAGGTTGACCAGACAGATCGAAGCTCTGGGGGTGGAGTGGTGAGAGAACCCGCACTAGCAGGTGGGCAGTCATAGGTCCATAGATGAGAGTCATTCATTAGGTGGGGTGTTTTGGGGTCCTGACATTTATGACACAATTAATGTCTATATTACTAAATGTAAATTTTAAAACATTACAAATAATAAATCTACATATAAACTGAATATGTCAGCAATTACAATTATTGTTATTCATCATTATTCTAAGTGTGATCATTATTATTACCACAATTAGAAATAGTGGTTGTGATTGTTGTTGCTGCTGCTGCTGCTGTTGCTGCAGGGATGGTGATAAAAACACCGGGTAAGGCTCTGCTGCCTCCTCCACTTGTGGCATCGGGAGCTGCTGGCTCACTAGTTTGGTGCACACTCTGGACCTCTTTGATGAAGCTGCAGCTGAAGAGCCTTCAGGCTCTGCTATGGCAGAGAAAGAGCCTGAGTCAAGGCCGAGAGCAGAATCCTGTGAATTTGAAAGTGGCAGGTAGGATGGTCCCGGGGTGCAGTTGATGGTGAAGAGGCGCACACCACTTAGTGAATGAGTAGAAGCCTTTGGTGAAAGGCAGAGTTTGTCCATGACACAGATCAGATTCCACTTTGACTGGGGCCAATCAGTGAAACAGACACATCTGCAGAACTGGAAACAGAGGACAAAGATTCAGTTGATGTGTTCCAGAAGCAGACTGCAGTGTCTACTGAGAACACACTCACGGCTTTACCCCAGAACTCTGTTCCTACAGACATTCTCATGTGGAAAACTGCAATATGGTTCCACCATGTCTGATTGGTCCAGTATCCCTTTCTCTATTCTTCACTTTCTTCTTCCTTATTCCTTTACTGTACATAAATTATCAAGTGTAGCTGCACAAGCATATTGATGATTTTGTTTGCTTGCTTGTTTGATTGTACCGAATGGCCACCAGTTTGTGTTGAGTGATTGCCAATGGACACAAGGCGAGGGAAAACACTGATTCTGGAAAAAGATTCCCTTTCTCCACCAGGGGATGCTCACTTACCTCTTATCTCTATGTTCCAGGACTTTAACAACATAACAAACATAATGATCCTTAACGCTTGTTGCAGGGAGAAGAAAAAACCATAATAATCTTTGCATACATTGTTCGATTGGAGAATTTTGTTTTTGAAATATTCCATTGTGAAACTAAGGACAATTTCATAACTTTCTTAAATGTAGCTGTTACACATAGGGCAAATCTGTCCTCGCACAGGACTAAGTGGCACTTACAACAACAGAATGAATCCCATATATGTTCCTCTTCAAATCTGGCCTCTGGTTGTTTAAACATACATCTCGTGTAAAATATATATATTTAAAAATGTGTATAAATAGAAACATGAAGTTCCTCTAGCCACCAAGTAGGTTGGTTGGACTCAGAATGAGGTAGAAGGAGTTTCCATCTGCAGTACATTTGAAGTCCTCCTAGGAACCAGGGAACTGTCCACACCCTCTGAAGCTAGTCCCCTCCTCTTCTGCCTGGGGCAGGGTGCCCTGTGAGATTCCCATGTCCTGGCCCAGGAGGTATATGGAGGGTGGGAGGTTGTCGGTCTCACACCCAGGCAGACATCCCTAGCCCAGGACTCTCTGGAAGGTATTACCAGAGTCCCCATAAGCTGCCAGGGTGACACCCTTCCAGAAAAGTTATACAGGTGAATTGTGCTTGGGGCCCAGTCCATGGGTGATACCAAGCCACTTTGCACCCTAGATAGAGGGCAACACATCTAATGCAACTGCAAACTATAGTAAAGCTTTGTGTGTTCGTGTGTGTGTGTGTGTGCGCGCGTGCATGTGTGTGTGTGTGACAGAGTCTCACTCTGCTGCCCAGGCTGGAGCGCAGTGGTGTGACCTCAGCTCACTGCAACCTCCACCTCCCAGGTTTAAGCGATTTTCCTGCCTCAACCTCCCGAGTAGCTGGGATTACAGGCACCCACCATGATGTCCAGCTAATTTTTGTATTTTTAGTAGAGATGGGATTTCACCATGTTGGCCAGGCTGGTCTTGAACTCCTGACCTCAGGTGATCCACCCACCTCGGCCTCCCAAAGTGCTGGGATTACGGGCCTGAGCCACCGCGCCCAGCCCAAACTACATTAAAGCTCTATCTGCTGACAAAATCTGAGAGCCAGGAAATGGGACGTCCTCTTTATGCTTCAAAGGAAATGAGAACAGGCTAGAAGTGGTTTGTGCATGTGTTCGTGACTGCCATTGTCAGGGTGAGTTGAGAAGTGCATGAGCTCAGAAAAGGACTGTGCCGCATGACAAGCTGGAGTGGGTGTGACAGGGGAAGACTATAAACAAAATGTGTACAGTAAAATGGAAGTTCCACTCAGTAAAGAAAACAGAATGAAAAAAGAAACCTGAAAACTCACTTTATTTTAAGAAGAAAAAAATCTATAATCAAACCCTAATTATGCTGTGGATGGCATATCTCTGCTTTCATGCAATGATCGGATGAAACCTGCAAGCTTGTCCAACCCACAGCCCATGGACCACATGGGACCCAGGATGGCTTTCAATGTGGCCCAATACAAATTCATAAACTTCCTTAAAACATTATGAGATTTTTTTTGCAACTTTTATTTTTAGCTCACTAGGTATTATCAGTATTAGTATATTTTATGTGTGGCCCAAGACAATTCTTCTTCCAACATGGCCCAGGGAAGCCAAAACATTAGATATCCCTGTACTACAGGGTTCTAGAAAAATAAGTGATATGATTTGGCTCTGTGTCCCTACCCAAGTCTCATCTCGAATTTTAATCCCCACTTGTCAAGGGAAGGACCTGGTGGGAGGTGATTGGATCATGGGGGCATTTTCCCCCATGCTGGTCTCACGATAGTGAGTGAGTTCTCAGCAGAGTTGATAGTTTTAAAGTGTGGTGCTTCCTGTCTCTCTCTCTCCTGCTGCCTTGTGAAAAAGGTGCTTGCTTCTCCTTCACCTTCCACCATGATTGTAAGTTTCCTGAGGCCTCCCCAGGAAACAGTTAATTGAACTGTGAGTCAATTAAACCTCTTTTATTTATAAATTATCCAGTCTCAGGTAGTATCTTTATAGCCATGTGGAAATGGACTAATAAAAAAATACATAGTGTGTACTCTTGCCACACTTATGAAACTCAATTTCCATGAATTACCATGAGAAAAAAACAAATTAACCAGATTGAATCAGGGATGGAACTGATCACTACTGGGATGAAATACACTCAAATAGATTAAAATGTTGCTTGCAGTGTGTGTGTGTGTGTATGTGTGCATGCTTGTGTGTGTGTTGGTGTGTATTTGTGGTGTGCGTGTGTGTAGTGTGTGCATGCATGTGTGTGTAGTGTGTATATAGTGTGTGTGTTGTTTGTGTGGTGCAGGTGATGTGTATACTCTGGTGTGTGTGGTGTTTGTGGTGTGTCTGCATGTGTGGTGTGTGTGTAGTGTAGGGTTGTGTGCTGTGTGTGTACGTGTGCTGTGTGTGGTGTGCATGCATGTGCATGTGGTGTGTGTAGTGTGTTTGTTGTGTATGTGTGTAGTGTGTGTGGTGTGCATGTGTACTGTGGTGTATGTGGTATGCATGTTTTGTGCGTGCATGTGTGTGCTGTGTGCATGTGTGTGTAGTGTAAGTATGTAATATATGTGTAGTATATGTATGTCGTGTGTGGTATACGTGTGTGTGGTGTGTGTGTATGTGGGGCGTGTGTGTGTTTTGTGTGTGTGTGTGTGACAGAGTCTAGCCCTGTCACCCAGGTTGGAGTGCAATGGCACGATACTGGCTCACTGCAACCTCTGGCTCCCGGGCTCAAACGATTCTCCTGCCTCAGCCTCCCGAGTAGCTGGGATTATAGGCATCCACCACCACACCCAGCTAATTTTTTATTTTTAATAGAGACGGGGTTTTACCATGTTGGCCAGGCTGGTCTTGAACTCCTGACCTCGTGATCCACCCTCCTCGGCCTCCCAAAGTGCTGGGATTACAGGCGTGAGGTGTGTGGTGTTTTTCAGTGTGTAGTGTCTGTGCGTCTGTGTGCACATACGTGTGTGGTGTGTGTGTATGTGTGTGTGGTGTGTGTGTGGGTGTGTATGTGTGTGTGGCATACGTGTGTTTGTGCATGCATGTGTGGTGTGTGTGTATGTGGTGTGTGTGTATGTTTGTGTGCATATGTGTGTGATCTGTGGTGCGTTTGTGTGCATATGTGTGTGGTGTGTGTGGGGTGTGTGTGGTGTGTGGTTTGTGTGTGGGGTGTGTGTGGGGGTGTGCGTGTGTGTGTGTGTGGTGTGTATGGTGTTTGTGTATGTGTAATGTGTGTATATGGTGTTTGTGTACGTGTAAGGTGTGTGCATGTGTGTGCTGTGGTGTGTTTGCCCCTGAGTACCAGAAACGCTTCCTGCTTGAACTAAAGAAAATGCTCTGAGTTTTTTAAAAAAGTACCACCCTATGGAACCCAGAATCCTCCCACCTAGTAGGTGGCTCTTCAACCTCAGGTTTCAGTGTCAGCTCCTTTGAGAGCAGCCACCCAGCAGACCAAGTGCAGTGGGTGGGGAACATGGTGGGGGAAGCCAGGGATTTTCTAGAGGGCGAGGCCCTAATTTGGGAGAATTCTGTGAAAGAGTACATTCCCACCCACAGCCAGGAGCTAAGTCCTCATTTGGGCTCCAGAGGCAAAGTGATAGCTTCTCACCCCCCTGTTTTCTCCCCCACTCTGAAGGTGATCACCAGGTGGCGGCTGAAGATCAAAGATAAATATCACTAGACAGAACAGGCTGTCTTTTCTTTTTTTTTAAATCATACTTTAAGTTTTAGGGTACATGTGCACAATGTACAGGTTTGTTACATATGTATACATGCGCCATGCTGGTTTGCTGCACCCATTAACTCGTCTTTTAGCTTTAGGTATATCTCCTAATGCTATCCGTCCCCCTCCCCCCACCCCACAACAGGCCCTGGTGTGTGATGTTCCCCTTCTTGTGTCCATGTGTTCTCATTGTTCGATTCCCATCTATGAGTGAGAATATGCGGTGTTTGGTTTTTTATCCTTGTGATAGTTTGCTGAGAATGATGGTTTCCAGCTTCATCCATGTCCCTACAAAGGACATGAACTCATCCTTTTTTATGGCTGCATAGTATTCCATGGTGTATATGTGCCACATTTTCTTAATCCAGTCTATCATTGTTGGACATTTGGGTTGGTTCCAAGTCTTTGCTATTGTGAATAGTGCCCCAATAAACATACGTGGGCATGTGTCTTTATAGCAGCATGATTTATAATCCTTTGGGTATAAACCCAGTAATGGGATGGCTGGGTCAAATGGTATTCTAGTTCTAGATCCCTGAGGAATCGCCACACCGACTTCCACAATGGTTGAACTAGTTTACAGTCCCACCAACAGTGTAAAAGTGTTCCTATTTCTCCACATCCTCTCCAGCACGTGTTGTTTCCTGACTTTTTAATGATTGCCATTCTAACTGGTGTGAGATGGTATCTCATTGTGGTTTTGATTTGCATTTCTCTGACGGCCAGTGATGATGAGCATTTTTTCATGTGTCTTTTGGCGGCATAAATGTCTTCTTTTGAGAAGTGTCTGTTCATGTCCTTCGCCCACTTTTCGATGGGGTTTTTTTTTTTTCTTGTAAATTTGTTTGAGTTCATTGTAGATTCTGGATATTAGCCCTTTGTCAGATGAGTAGGTTGCAAAAATTTTCTCCCATTCTGTAGGTTGCCTGCTCACTCTGATGGTAGTTTCTTTTGCTGTGCAGAAGCTCTTTAGTTTAATTAGATCCCATTTGTCAATTTTGGCTTTTGTTGCCATTGCTTTTGGTGTTTTAGACATGAAGTCCTCACCCATGCCTATGTCCTGAATGGTATTGCCTAGGTTTTCTTCTAGGGTTTTTATGGTTTTAGGTCTAACATTTAAGTTTTTAATCCTTCTTGAATTAATTTTTGTATAAGGTGTAAGGAAGGGATCCAGTTTCAACTATCTACATATGGTTAGCCAGTTTTCCCAGCACCATTTATTAAATAGGGAATCCTTTCCCCATTGCTTGTTTTTGTCAGGTTTGTCAAAGATCAGATAGTTGTAGATATGCGGCATTATTTCTGAGGGCTCTGTTCTGTTCCATTGGTCTATATCTCTGTTTTGGTACCAGTACCATGCTGTTTTGGTTACTGTAGGCTTGTAGTAAGTATAGTTTGAAGTCAGGTAGCTTGATGCCTCCAGCTTTGTTCTTTTGGCTTAGGATTGACTTGGCAATGCGAGCTCTTTTTTGGTTCCAAATGAACTTTACAGTAGTTTTTTCCAATTCTGTGAAGAAAGTCATTGGTAGCTTGATGGGGATGGCATTGAATCTACAAATTACCTTGGGCACTATGGCCATTTTCACGACATTGATTCTTCCTACCCATGAGCATGGAATGTTCTTCCATTTGTTTGTATCCTTTTTTATTTCATTGAGCAGTGGTTTGTAGTTCTCCTTGAAGAGGTCCTTCACATCCGTTGTAAGTTGGATTCCTAGGTATTTCATTCCCTTTGAAGCAATTGTGAATGGGAGTTCACTCATGATTTGGCTCTCTGTCTGTTATTGGTGTATAAGAATGCTTGTGATTTTTGCTCATTGATTTCGTATCCCGAGACTTTGCTGAAGTTGCCTATCTGCTTAAGGAGATTTTGGGCTGAGATGATGGGGTTTTCTAGATATACAATCATGTCGTCTGCAAACAGGCACAATTTGACTTCCTCTTTTCCTAATTGAATGCCCTTTATTTCCCTCTTCTGCC
The DNA here is from genome assembly GCF_029289425.2 of Pan paniscus. Classification (NCBI taxonomy): domain Eukaryota; kingdom Metazoa; phylum Chordata; class Mammalia; order Primates; family Hominidae; genus Pan; species Pan paniscus. The sequence continues at coordinate 35,023,595 of NC_073267.2, read as the reverse complement.
TGATTGCCCTGGCCACTATGTTGAATAGGAGTGGTGAGAGAGGGCATCCCTGTCTTGTGCCAGTTTTCAAAGGGAATGCTTCCAGTTTTTGCCCCTTCAGTATGATATTGGCTGTGGGTTTGTCACAGACAGCTCCTATTATTTGGAGATATGTCCCATCAGTACCTAATTTATTGAGAATTTTTAGCATGAAGGGTTGTGGAATTTTGTCAAAGGCCTTTTCTGCACCTGTTGAGATAATCATGTGGTTTTTGTCTTTGGTTCTGTTTATATGCTGGATTACATTTATTGATTTGGATATGTTGAACCAGACTTGCATCCCAGGGATAAAGCCCACTTGATCATGGTGGATAAGCTTCTTGATGTGCTGCTGGATTCGGTTTGCCAGTATTTTATTGAGGATTTTTGCATCGATGTTCATCAGGGATATTGGTCTAAAATTCTCTTTTTTTGTTGTGTCTCTGCCATGCTTTGGTATCAGGATGATGCTGGCCTCATAAAATGAGTTAGGGAGGATTCCCTCTTTTTCTATTGATTGGAATAGTTTCAGAAAGAGTGGTACCAGCTCCTCCTTGTACCTCTGGTAGAATTCGGCTGTGAATCCATCTGGTCCTGGACTTTTTTGGTTGGTAAGCTATTAATTATAGCCTCGATTTCAGAGCCTGTTATTGGTCTATTCAGAGATTCAACTTCTTCCTGGTTTAGTCTTGGGACGGTGTAGGTGTCAAGGAATTTATCCATTTCTTCTAGATTTTCTAGTTTACTTGCGTAGAGGTGTTTATAGTATTCTCTGATGGTAGTTTGTGTTTCTGTGGGATCGGTGGTGATATCCCCTTTATCATTTTTTATTGTGTCTATTTGATTCTTCTCTCTTTTCTTCTTTATTAGTTTTGCTAGCGGTCTCTCAATTTTGTTGATCCTTTCAAAAAATCAGCTCCTGGATTCATTAATTTTTTGAAGGGTTTTTTGTGTCTCTATTTCCTTCAGTTCTGCTCTGATTTTACTTATTTCTTGCCTTCTGCTAGCTTTTGCATGTGTTTGCTCTTGCTTCCCTAGTTCTTTTAATTGTGATGTTAGGGTGTCAATTTTAGATCTTTCCTGCTTTCTCTTGTGGGCATTTAGTGCTATAAATTTCCCTCTACACATTGCTTTAAATCTGTCCCAGAGATTCTGGTATGTTGTGTCTTTGTTCTCGTTGGTTTCAAAGAACATCTTTATTTCTGCCTTAATTTCGTTATGTACCCAGTAGTCATTCAGGAGCATGTTGTTCAGTTTCCATGTAGTTGAGCGGTTTTGAGTGAGTTTCTTAATCCTGAGTTCTAGTTTGATTGCACTGTGGTCTGAGAGACAGTTTGTTATCATTTCTGATCTTTTACGTTTGCTGAGGAGTGCTTTACTTCCAACTATGTGGTCAATTTTGGAATAGGTGTGGTATGGTGCTGAAAAGAATGTACATTCTGTTGATTTGGGGTGGAGAGTTCTGTAGATGTCTATTAGGTCTGCTTGGTGCAGAGCTGAGTTCCATTCCTGGATATCCTTGTTAATTTTCTGTCTCATTGATCTGTCTAATGTTGACAGTGGGGTGTTAAAGTCTCCCATTATTATTGTGTGGGAGTCTAAGTCTCTTTGTAGGTCTCTAAGGACTTGCTTTATGAATCTGGGTGCTCCTGTATTGGGTGCATATATGTTTAGGATAGTAAGCTCTTCTTGTTGAATTGATCCCTTTACCATTATGTAATGGCCTTCTTTGTCTCTTTGGATCTTTGTTGGTTTAAAGTCTGTTTTATCCGAGACTAGGATTGCAACACCTGCCTTTTTTTGTTTTCCATTTGCTTGATAGGTCTTCCTCCATCCCTTTATTTTGAGCCTATGTGTGTCTCTGCACGTGAGATGGGTTTCCTGAATACAGCACACTGATGGGTCTTGACTCCTTATCCGATTTGCCAGTCTGTGTCTTTTAATTGGAGCATTTAGCCCATTTACATTGAAGGTTAATATTGTTATGTGTGAATTTGATCCTGTCATTATGATGTTAGCTGGTTATTGCTCGTTAGTTGATGCAGTTTCTTCCTAGCCTCCATGGTCTTTACAATTTGGCATGTTTTTGCAGTGGCTACTACCGGTTGTTCCTTTCCATGTTTAGTGCTTCCTTCAGGAGCTCTTTTAGGGCAGGCCTGGTGGTGACAAAATCTCTCAGCATTTGCTTGTCTGTAAAGGATTTTATTTCTCCTTCACTTAAGAAGCTTAGTTTGGCTGGATATGAAATTCTGGGTTGAAAATTCTTTTCTTTAAGAATGTTGAATATTGGCCCCCACTCTCCTCTGGCTTGTAGAGTTTCTGCTGAGAGATCAGCTCTTAGTCTGATAGGCTTCCCTTTGTGGGTAACCTGACCTTTCTCTCTGGCTGCCTTTAACATTTTTTCGTTGATTTCAGCTTTGGTGAATCTGACTATTATGTGTCTTGGAGTTGCTCTTCTTGAGGAGTATCTTTGTGGCGTTCTCTGTATTTCCTGAATTTGAATGTTGGCCTGCCTTGCTAGATTGGGGAAGTTCTCCTGGATAATATCCTGCAGAGTGTTTTCCAACTTGGTTCCATTCTCCCCATCACTTTCAGGTACACCAATCAGACGTAGATTTGGTCTTTTCACATAGTCCCATATTTCTTGGAGGCTTTGTTCATTTCTTTTTATTCTTTTTTCTCTAAACTTCTCTTCTCGCTTCATTTCATTCATTTGATCTTCCATCGCTGATACCCTTTCTTCCAGTTGATCGAATTGGCTACTGAGGCTTGTGCATTCGTCACGTAGTTCTCATGCCATGGTTTTCAGCTCCATCAGGTCCTTTGAGGACTTCTCTGCATTGGTTATTCTAGTCAGCCATTCGTCTAATTTTTTTCAAGGTTTTTAACTTCTTTGCCATGGGTTCAAACGTCCTCCTTTAGCTCAGGTTTGATCGTCTGAAGCCTTCTTCTCTCATCAAAGTCATTCTCCGTCCAGCTTTGTTCCATTGCTGGTGAGGAGCTGCATTCCTTTGGAAGAAGAGAGGCCCCCTGATTTTTAGAGTTTCCAGTTTTTCTGCTCTGTTTTTTCCCCATCTTTGTGGTTTTATCTACCTTTGGTCTTTGACGATGGTGACGTACAGATGGGTTTTTGGTGTGGATGTCCTGTTTGTTAGTTTTCCTTCTAACAGTCAGGACCCTCAGCTGCAGGTCTGTTGGAGTTTCCTGGAGGTCCACTCGAGACCCTGTTTGCCTGGGTATCAGCAGCGGAGGCTGCAGAACAGCGGATATTGGTGAACAGCAAATGTTGCTGCCTATTCGTTCCTCTGGAAGTTTTGTCTCAGAGGAGTATCCGGCCTTGTGAGGTGTCAGTCTGCCCCTACTGGGGGGTGCCTCCCAGTTAGGCTACTAGGGGGTCAGGGACCCACTTGAGGAGGCAGTCTGTCCATTCTCAGATCCAAGCTGCCTGCTGGGAGAACCGCTACTCTCTTCAAAGCTGTCAGACATGGGCATGTAAGTCTGCAGAGGTTTCTGCTGCCTTTTGTTTGGCTATGCCCTGCCCCCAGAGGTGGAGTCTACAGAGACAAGAAGGCCTCCTTGAGCTGCGGTGGGCTCCACCCAGATCAAGCTTCCCAGCTGTTTTCTTTACCTACTCAAGCCTCGGCAATGGCGGATGCCCCTCCCCCAGCCTCACTGCCGCCTTGCAGTTTGATCTCAGACTGCTGTGCTAGCAATAAGTGAGGCTCCATGGGCATAGGACCCTCCAAGCCAGGCGCGAGATATAATCTCCTGGTGTGCCGTTTGCTAAGACTGTTGGAAAAAGTGCAGTATCAGGGTGGGAGTGACCCGATTTTCCAGGTGCCATCTGTCACCCCTTTCTTTGACTAGGAAAGGGAATTCCCTGACCCCTTGCGCTTCCCGGGTGAGGCGATGCCTCGCCCTGCTTCGGCGCACACTCAGTGCAGTGCACCCACTGTCTGACACTCCCCAGTGAGATGAACCCAGTACCTCAGTTGGAAATGCAGAAATCACCCATCTTCTGTGTCACTCACGCTGGGAGCTGTAGACTGGAGCTGTTCCTATTCGGCCATCTTGGCTCCACCCTTTTCTTTTCAATTAAAAAAATATTATTATATATTTATGAGATACAATGTGATGTTTGATATATGTATACAGTATGGAAAGATTCAATCGAGCCAATTAACATAGCCATCCACTCACCAATTTAGCATCTTTTTTGTTGTGAGAATATTAAAAATTAAATATTGTGATTTAAATGTACAATTCATTATTAACTGTGTTCACCATGCAGTACAATAGAACACACTTATTCCCCCAGTCTAAATAAAAGTTTGTATCCTTCCGTAAACATCTTCTTTTTCCGTATTCTTCCCGTCCCCCTGACCCAGCCTCTGGTTGCCACCTTTCTAGTCTCTTTTCTCTGTTTCTGTGAGATCAACCTTTTTGATTCCACGTATAGGTGAGATCATATAGTATTTGTCTTTCTATGCCTGGTTTACTTCACATAGCAGAATATCTTCTGGTTAAATCCAAGATATCACAGATGACATAATTTCCCTCTTTTTTATGGAAAAATAGTTCTCCAATATATATATACACCACATTTTCTTTTCTATTCTTTCTTTCTTTTTTCTTTTGCTTTTTTTTTTTTTGAGACAGGGTCTTGCTCTGTTGCCCAGGCTGGAGTGCAATGGCATGATTTCAGCTCACTGCAACCTCCTCCTCCTGGGTTCAGGTGATTCTTCTGACTCAACCTCCTGGGTAGCTGGGATTACAGGTCCCCACCACCATGCCCAGCCAATTTTTGTATTTTTAGTAGAGACGGGCATGTTGGCCAGGCTGGTCCTGAACTCCTGACTTCAAGCCATCTGCCCGCTTTGTCTTCCCAAAGTATGGGATTACAGGCGTGAGCCACCATGCTCAGCCCACAGTTTCTTCATTCATCCATTGATGGACACTTGGGTTGCTTCCATATCTTGATTATTGTCAGTAATGCCAAAATAACCATGAGGGTAAATATCTCTCTTCAATATACTAATTTAAATTCTTTTTGATATATACCACAAAAGTGGAATTGCTAGATCATAGGATACCTTTTTTTTTTGATGGAGTCTCACTCTGTCACCAGACTAGAGTGCTGTGGCGCATTCTCGACTCAGTGCAACCTCCGCCTCCCAGGTTCAAGGGATTCTTCTGCCTCCGTCTCCCAAGTAGCTGGGATTACAGGCATGCGCCACCATGCCTGGCTAATTTTTGTATTTTTAGTAGAGATGGGGTTTCACTATGTTGGCCAGGATGGTCTCGATCTCCTGACCTCGTGACCTGCCCACCTCAGCCTCCCAAAGTGCTGGGATGACACGCGTGAGCCACTGCGCCTGGCCAGGATACTTTTATTTCTAGTTTTTTGAAGAACGTCCATACCGTTTTCAGAATGGCTGTACTACTTTACATTCCCACCAATAGGGTACAAGGGTTTTCTTTTCTCCACATCTTTGCCAACACTTGAAATCATTAGTCTTTTTGATAAGAACCGTTCTAACAGGCCTGAGGTGATATCATTAACATTGCTTTCCTTTTTTCTCAATTAAGTGGTCAGAATTTTGTATTTAGTGTCTTTAAATGGCCTCACACCTATAATCCCAGCATTTTGGGAGGCTGAGGCAGGCGGATCACCTGAGGTCAGGAGTTCGAGACCAGCCTCACCAACATGGTGAAACCAAGTCTCTACTAAAAATACAAAATTAGTTGGGCGTGATGGCGCTCACCTGTAATCCCAGCTACTCGGGAGGCTGAGGCAGGAGAATTACTTGAACCTGGGAAGTGGAGGTTGCAGTGAGCCAAGATCACACCACTGCACTCCAGTCTGGGCAGCAAGAGCGAAATTCTGTCTCAAAAAAAAAAATGGCCTCAAACTCCCACTGAAAATGATTTCTCATGGCATTAGCATAATTTCAGACTACTCATCAGAATGATGAAGTCCCATGTGAAATGACCTGGAGTGGGGAGGGCAGGGAGGAAGCTGCAGCCAGAACAGACAAAGGAGAAGGGCTAGGATGCCTGTGGAGCTAGTGGTGAAACTTGTGAACCCCAAGTACCTGAGATGGGTCTCAGTCAATTTACAAAGTTAATTTTGCCAGGGTTAAGGATGCATGCCTGTGACACAGCTTCAGGAGGTCCTGATGACATGTGCTCAAGGTGGTCAGGGCAGAGCTTGGTTTTATACATTTTTAGGGAGAAATGGGATATTAACCAATCTATGTAAGATGAACATTGGTTCAGTCCTGAAAGGCAGGACAACTCAAAGCAAAGGCATGACAAACGGTTACATTCTTTTTTTTTTTTTTTTTTTTTTAAGATGAAGTCTTGCTCTTGTCACCCAGGCTGGAGTGCAATGGCACCATCTCAGTTCATTGCAACCTCCACCTCCCGGGTTCAAGCGATTCTCCTGCCTCAGCCACCCAAGTAGCTGGGATTACAGATGCCTGCCACCACGCCCAGCTAATTTTCACATTTTTAGTAGAAAATATGAAAATAACTTTCAGCCTCTCTCCCTCCTCAGAGGTTGGGGTGGGGCTAAGAAATGGTCTGTTACAGTGAAATTGTATCTACAGTCAAGAGACTGTATCATCCAGGTGAAGAAGTGGCATTGCTTCTACATGTGGAGAGAGGATGCCTGTTCCCAGGCTGCAACACTGATTCTGTGGTGCAAGAATTCTGCTGGCTTCATTTTTGAATTCTTTCCAGTTCCTCTCTGTCTGTTAAATCAGTGAAAGGTAAATAAATATTGGAACCCCAAAATCACTCATCTAAAGGGAAAAGTCAAGTTGGGAACTGCTTAGGGCAAACCTGCCTTCCATTCTATTCAAAGTCATCCCTCTGCTCACTGAGAAAAATGTGTATCTTGTTGCCTCCTTTGGAAAGGCTAATTAGAAACAAAACAATGCAACCTTGGTCGGGCGTGGTGGCTCACGCCTGTAATCTCAGCACTTTGGGAGGCCGAGGTGGGCGGATCACCTGAGGTCAGGAATTCGAGGCCAGCCTGGCCAACACGAAACCCCGTCTCCACTAAAAGTACAAAAATTAGCCAGGCGTGGTGGCGGGCACCTGTAATCCCAGCTATTCGGGAGACTGAGACAGGAGAATCACTTGAACCCGGGAGGCGGAGGTTGCAGTGAGCCAAGACCGCGCCATTGCACTCCAGCCTGGGCAACAGAGAGAGACTCCATCTCAAAAAAAGAAAAAAAAGAAAAAGAAAAAAGAACTGAATTATACAACTCCCAGGCTATTGATTCAGAGAAATCTCCATACATTTTGGTGACAGAAGACACAGAAGTATTCTGTATTGATTGTCGAGTGAGGAAAAAGGAAAAACACTTTGGTTGATTTATTTTTTCTATATCTCTCTGAGTTAGAAAAGTGAAAAATAAGGTGGGGATGTGTATATATTAATGACAAAAGTTGTTCAAGAGAAAGATGTATCAAACTGGCATCTACAAAGGCGAAGTAAAATGGTTTTGATAAACTTATCCCAAGAAATGTGGAGAAACAGGTCTAAGAAACACATTCTATTGGAGGAGACCATCGTGTTTGTGAAAATCTCCCTGGGCAGTTCTCACACGCAGCCTGGGTTGAGATCTGCATCCCTAGAAGAAGAGGGTTATCTTTGTCATGCACTGTTCTGAGGAGAGGGGTGACCTTAGTGCTTCCTCATCTTGTTTTTTTTGAGACAGAGTCTCGCTCTGTCACCCAGGCTGGAGTGCAGTGGCACGACCTCAGCTCACTGCAACCTCTGCCTTCTGGGTTCAAGCGATTCTCCTGCCTCAGCCTCCTGAGTCGCTGGGACTACAGGCACATGCCACCACATCCCGCTAAGTTTTGTATTTTTAGCAGAGATGGGGTTTCACCATGTTGGCCAGGCTGGTCTCCAACTCCTGACCTTGTGATCCACCTGCCTCAGCCTCCCGAAGTGCTGGGATTATAGGCATGAGCCACCGTGCCCGGCCTGTCCTTACTCATCTTAATGTGCCACAGGGACGCGAAGACTTCAGTAACTGGGAGTCACACCCAGGTGCAGATTAGAACTCTCTGCTGAGGGTTTTACCATCCTGTGAGGTCTCATCCCAGAGATTCTGATAGAATGATCCAGCTTAGGGCCCTGGCATCAGCAGGCCTGAAGCTCCCAGGAGGCCCTGATGCACTGCCAGGGCTGGGCCACTGACCCCCAGAGGGCCCCAATGCCCAGGGAGCTTTTTCCCCTGAGGTAATGAGGAGAGCTTCCTGGACATCTTGGGGCCTGGGGCAGAGGACTAGGGTGTGACCGAGGAGCTCTTCTTGAGATAGACTCTGGAGGGATGTGTGGGTTCTATACTAATGTGTTTTTCAAATCTGTTTAAGGCTGTTTCTCTTCTTGAGGATATGTCAGGAAATGCTTGTGTTCAGCTTTTGAGCTTAGGGAAACTCGTCAAACCTAAGGAAAATTGTTTCCATAATTTTTGGGTAAATGAAAATAATTTCTGATCCCATGATACAAAGCTCCATGAAGTTCATGTTTTCATCTGACTCATAGAAATACAAAAACATTTTATTTTTGCCTTCTTTTTGGTGGGTACAGATTTCTTTGGTGATAAATGACAAAAAGAGAGGAAGGAAAATATCTGGGCTGTGATGGGGACTGGTCTCTACCTGTTTTTCTGAGGGTGTGGCTTCAAAAGAGTTAAATCACACACACCACTACAAAAATTAGGAATACCAATCCCTTTCTTTTAAGATAATAAAATGGAAAATACCCAATGGACACAAACATGTTCAAAAGGTTTTTTTTTCCTCTCAAGCCAATTTCCGCCCTCATAAAAAGAGACAAATGATTATATGATTGGATGCTAACTCCATTGGACATTCTATAACTCACTCAGCTGCTTGTCCCCCATAGAGGTGAGAGGAACAGGCAGTATGTTTTATTAGTCATGTTATAGTAGTAAACATGTTTTAATGAAAGCTTATTTGATTTCCATTGATCCTTTGAATCCATATGAAAAAGCATGGCTGTCATTTCCTGCCCATATCTGACCACATTCAGATGCTCTGGGAACCATAAATAAAGAAAAAAAATATTTACTCCAATGTTCATTAATTGGGATTTTAAATTGATGTTCCTTCCATAGAGCCTGAGGGTGGTGAAAATGTGACAGGGGCTGCTGTGGTTTCCAGAACGAGCTCCCATCCTCTGGGGGTCCTGAGATGGATTGATCCTGGAGTCCAACACAGGATCCAACACAATGGATTGATCCTAGAGTCCTCTCAAAAGACAATGGTCCCATTGGATGGAACATGGGTGGCTGAAATCCTGGGGGGAGCAGCAGGACACGCCAGGGGCTGGTGGCCAGGCAATGCTCACCACAGCTGGAGGAGCACGTGGGGGTATGTTGCTGTGGTTGGCAGATACATCTGCTGCTGCTGCTGCAGGAGGAGGAAGAGTTCCTGTTCCTGGCAGTGCTGGAATAGGCGTTAGCTGGATCCCAGCCTGCGGTTCTGTCCTTTTTCTTTTCCTCTGGCTGCTTGGGATCCTCTCCATTTTCTACGGAGTCTGCAGCCCTTGACAATCAACTTATTAAAGGATTTCTCTGCAGCCACTTCTGTAGCCTGCCCTGTGGAAACCTGGACGAAAGCACACTACTTTCTGGTCTGCACAACAGTGATCACTCAGATCTTCAAATAACTAGAAATGATTATTTAGATCTGTCTCAGTAATGGCATCACCCAGATCACCAACACAGAGTCTGGTGATAACCTTGTCCTCTGGTGGATCTGGACAAGACATGGTGAAGCCTGCTTTAGAAGCTTATCTGCTCCGGAGTCATTGATTCCATATCAGTCTTTAATATTCTTATCAGCAAGGGGGTCATCTGGATCTGTAGGCTTCCCATGTCTGTGTGGGCCCTCTTCTTCTCCCTCACACTCTCCTTTCACCCAGAAGGAGCAAATGTGCTTATTCCTTTGGTAGTAGGGTGTGGTCTGTGCCAGTTTGTACAGCACGTCACTGGTGTATGTGACTCTCCCAGCCGGCCAACTGGCTGTGTTCTGTCTGTTATATTCTGCATATAGTACTCTTCATTGATGTCTGACTTTGCCAAGTCATCTTTTAAAGACAATTCTGTATCATGAACCTGAATGGACAGGCCATACTCAAGGACTAACAGGCAGGCCTGGCAGATGTTCCTCAATGTCCTGCAGGCTTGGCACACTTCAGTCTTCTTGAAATGCATGTGGATCCCAGGGTACCAACAAAACACTGTGTATGGCCTGGAATAGATTTTCCATTTTGTCTCATACTTTTCTTTGGTCATTCAGATATACGGGTTTTCTCCAAGACATGTCTGGCACAGAATGGAGAAGTTTACATCTTCCCAGTTTTGCTTATTTTAGGTATTGGAACCAAGAAATGTCACCCTCTTGAGAGGGTCTAGAGGCAGTGGTAGCATTCGAGGTGGTAGCCAGGACCGCCACACACCCATCAGCCCAACTCTTCTTCATGCCCCTGTTCTTGAGACCCTGGGCAATTGCCTTTGACACCATGATTCCTCTTTTTTGTCCCAAGGTGAAACTCTTCCAAGGAATCCCCATTCTTGTAGGAAGCTCTGGATTTCCTGATCTCTCCAAGGACTGGCCTGGAAGGGACAGAGAAATGCGAATGCCCTTTGAAACTACTCACAGCATATAGTTGAGTGGTTTCCAAAGACCCCCTCTATGCTGCCAAGCCCTAAGCATGCTCTCATATCTGTTGTTGGGAGATAATAAAACCTTAAATGAGAAGAGCAAGAAGCAGGATCCCTGGGAGAAGTAACGTCTAATCCTTAAACTCATGGACATGTCAGGAAGCACCTGTCTGGATATTTATCATGCTCAATAATGGATAAAGACACCTGAAAAGTGAATGAATGAAAGGATTTTCAGGCTAAGTATTTCTGCCCTGGAAGGGTTCTTCTTTTGTTTCAGGCATAGTGATCTGCCCTGAGAAGAGAGCTTGGGTCACCTTCTGGTCACCAGGTGTTGCTTGGCAAGAGCCCCATATATAATGAGCCATAGACCCATCATCTATTGAGCTGCCTTTGTTGCCCAGAATAAAAACTCAGGGCTACCAAAAGTGACTGAGGCTAGAACAGAGAGATTGTGGGTTGGTGTGGGAAGAGAGCTAATTCAAAAAATTAAAGAAAAAGGTATTCTAACATAAGACAATCTCTATTCATGCCTTGCCTACGAGTTGATTAAATATGGGAAATCATAGTACTGAAAATAATTATCTAAAATTCTAACTACCAGGAACTGAGCTACAATATTTGTGTCACTGTAAAGTAATAGAGAATTTATCTCAGTCCAAAATTAATAACAAAGAATTTCAAAATCAATTTAGAGCTTTGTTTTCTGTGTATGTGAAAGAACAAGGTCCAGACTCCCTCCAGCATCAAACAAATAGAAAGTCAGATCCACTATGTGACCCAAATATGTCCAGACCCTGGAAAGTGTCTGACAGGAGCACAGGATAGTGGTCTGGAGGCTGAATCCAAGGGAGGGGACCCCCTGGCTACCCCAGCTCAGAGCCTGCAAAGAGCATCCAGGAGGGAGTGCAGGCAGGCAGGATCCGGGCAGAGCATGGAGATCCCTGAGTTTAGGAAACAGGGTTGAGAATATAAGGAGAAAGGCAGCTCTGCAAGACACAGGGCTGAGTACCAGAGAGTAGGAGGCAGTGGCTGAACTAGAGGTAAGACTGGAGAGTAGAAGGTGGAAGTCATTGAACCATTGGCGGATACAAGGGTAATTACCAATGAAACAAATTTGTCCCAGTGAAAAAGGGAATAGGAACCCTGATTTTTTCTTTCTGAGCATTTTTTTAAAGAAAAATTATCCTTATGAGTTTCTTCTCTGTCCCTTTGTGATATATGGAAGTCTCTTCAAAAGTTAAGTAACCTCTTGCCAGCTTCCAGCCAGGACTATCTTTCTCAAGGGCCTGGGAGCCATCTCTGAAATGGAATCATTAAGGGAGAGAGTTCCTGTGAGAGGGTAGGAGCCCAACTTCCACCAGTGCCTGGCTCTAACTTACTAACCTACTCTTGCCATAAATTGTGAGACACTGGTCTTTTCTTGTCATAAATCCGATTAGCGAGCACTGTGGCTACCCTCGAGGGACATATAAAAATAGTGCTGTCAAGTCACTTCCTTGAGGACTGGTTGCTGTTTATCTCGGGAACACGCATGCACTGGTTGTAGCTGCCTGCCTATACACAAAGGTGAGATTTCCTTCTTTCTTGCCATGTGCTAAGTTATTGTCTGTTTTGTGCATCACAATGTGGTTTAATGATTCTTCAATGAAACTGTTTTCTTTCTCCTCTGTCTTTCTGGAGAGATTTCCTGGGTTTGCAGGAGACTTTGTTGTTAATCATATTCTTCACCACAGACAGTGACATCACTATGCTAGAGCGGAGCTCAAGACCTGAGTGGCAGCATCTCTCCTTGCTGATGCAGCCAAGGCCCCAGGGCCCAGGAAGGGATGCCACCACCTGGAGAAGAGCCTCAGATGGGAACTAATATCAGTAACTTGATATTTCTGCTTGGATAATGGACAAACTAGAGATAGCTCAGTTTAATCTATTCACAACCAAGCATTTCAGTTCTGGAGAAGACAAGACTAGACATATATGTCTCTATTCTTCCCAATAAGTACAACTAAAATCCCTGGACATTATACATAAAACAAAATGGAGAAAGCTCTAAAAGGTACATTATTGGCCCTGCCAGGTGAAGAAAAAGAGGTCCTATGGCTTTGGGTCTAAGGATATGCTGCAGAACGTTTACTAAATTCAGGACAGTATGACATGGCCCTGAACAAGTAGTCAGTTTTTCAAATATTTGAGCCATACTTGTAAGGGCAGCACATATGGCCAAAGTCACCCTATTCAGTTCCTGATAATCAGCTTTCATTCTCCAGTTCCCTTCATGTTTTGGCACCAACCACACCAGGCTATTTTGTGGGCTATGTGCAGACACACAAATCCCACTCTCTCCAGTTTCTGAATAGTAGCTATTATCTTGTGTGCCCTCCTGAGAGGCAATATTGTTTGATACACACCAACCCTCTTGGGTGGAATAACATCACCAGCTTCCCTTTGGCTTCCCCTCAGAGCATCCTCACCGGGAGACAGAACTTGCCTAAGCCTGCTTCAAGGACAACTCCCAGGAGAGTTTCAATACCCAACATATGCTGTGGGATTGGGGCTCACTAGAGCCAAATTCCAAGCAGTTCCAAAGCAGACAAATGAATCGTTCTTCCCACATGAGCCTCTAGTCTCCCTCAGTGGCCTTACACTGAAGGGAACCTTGGACTTTATGTCACATCTGGGGCTGTGGTTCTCTTTTAACTCTCTGTCTCTTTGCTTCCAACAGTTGGAACCCAGAGCTCCTGCTGCCCAAAGCTTCCCTAGTGCCAGGACTGGAGGCCATGGGCTCCCCACATGCCTCTCCACAGAGCCCCTCTTTTTTCACCTTACCCTCCATGTGGGCAGCTAACAGAGTGGCCCATGGTGGAAGAGTACAGGTCTTTCTGGAGTTGCAATTCCTTCTGTAACTCATGACCTTGCTCTCAGCCACCAGCTGAGCAGGCTGCCCATGGCACAGAACAGCCTATCCCTTTCCTCCCCACCAACCACTGGGCTTCCTTACTGCTGACCCATCGCAAACCCTCCATGAGGCTCCCTCAAGCCTGTAGAGCTTTGCGGCATCTTGGCCTTCCCGGGGCAGCCCACAGGCATCAGAAAGATGGGTGACAGAGCCCCACATAGTCCCTTGTAGGCACTCTGAGATCTTTCTGGTAGGATTCTGTTTTCCCCAGTTCATTTCTTGGAATCCTATTGATCACACCAAGGCTCAAATTTCCTCCAAAGTGGTAGCGGCAGAGTTTCCACAGGGACTGCCCCAAACCATTCTGAAATGGGGCCAGTTGGTATTCCAAAGAAAGAAGCACTAAACCTCAGGGTGATAAGTTCAAAGTATGTATTAGAACATACACACAGGGGGGCTATGGCATATCCTCCTGAGGGACAATGAGCTAGAGATATTCTTCCTGCGTATGTCCACAATGAGGAGTCTGGTTATGGAGTTTGTATGAGGGCTTAAGAAATTTGGCTTAGGACCAGGGCTGGTATCTTTCAGGGTTTTGAGCAACCACCTAAACACCTTTGTCAGTCCTGAGAATGTTCAAGGCCCCATCTTGGGTTTAAATCATCAGGGGAAAACATGCAGCTGGCCACCTCAAAGAGTGGTCAAGTTACTCTGTAGTTCTCAATCAGGACAGAGAAAAAATGAGAGAAAATGGGGGAATCAATGTTATCCTTGGTAGTAAGAATTAATCTTGAGAAGTGTGAGTCATTCAGTTTCACTTTTCTTTTTTAAGATTGTTTTGTGAATTTGGTTTCCTGTGCATATCCATATTGTTTTGTTTTATTTTGTTTTTGGAGAGGGGACTTGTCAATTTTTACAAAAAAAAACATAACTGGGAATTGGAAGGTATTACATTGAATCTGTAGATTAATCTGTAAAGTATTGTTATCTTAGTATTAAGTATTTTTATCCTTGAAAATTGGACATCTTTTAATTATTTCAGATCTTCTGTGACTTATTTCAGCATTTTAAAAAGTGAGTGTAAAAACTTTGCACTTCTATTGTTAACTTTTTTCTAGATATTTATTTTTTTGATGCTATTATAAATGAAATTGTATTCTTCATTTTATTATATTTTCATTGTTGGTTGCATTCATTCAAAGTACAATTGAATTTTGTATGTGGATCTTGTATCCTGTGACATTGATCAATTTGTTTATTAATTCTAGTGGTATTTTAGTGAATATCTCCACATTTTTATAGAGAAGATTCTGTCATCTGTAATAAAGACACTTCTACTTTTCATTTTCCAATCTGGAAGATGTTATTTATTTCTATTGTACTATTTCTCTGGCTAATACCTCTAGTACAATGCTGAATAGAGTGGTAAAATTGGAATTCTTATCTTGTTCCCAATCTTAAAGGTAAAGCATCCAGCTTTTCACTATTAAGTGTGATATTAGCAGCAGGTTTTTCATAGATGTCTTTTAGCAAGTGTCACAATTCCCTTCTATTAGTAGTTTGACTAATAACTACTAATTCCCTTCTATTAGTAGTTTGCTGGAGGTTTTGTCATAAATGGGTGTTTGATTTTTGACATTTTCTTTGTGCATTTAAACTATCACTTTTTGTCCTTTATTTTAGTAATATTGGGCATTAGCTTGTTTGACTTTTGGATATTAAGTCATGGTTGCATTTGTAAACAATTATTCTTGGTCTTGGTGTATATTCATTTATTATGTTGTTCGATTTAGTTTTCTAGTGTTTTCTGAGGGTTTACGAGCCTATATTTATATGGCATGTTGGTCCATAGTTTTCTTTCCCTGTCATGCTTTTGTCTGGCTCTGGTATCATGGTAATACTGGCTTCATGAAATAAATACAAAAACGTTCCTTCTTCTTCAATTGTTGAAAGGTTTTGTGAAGGATTGGTATTAATTATTCATTAAACACTGATAGAATTTTTCATTTTTTTTTATCCTGGAATTTTTTTTGTAAAAGTATTTTAACCAATTTTTTACTTGTTAAATGACCACTCACATATTATATATATTCATATATTACTATATTCTTATGTATTTCTTATGTTTGCTTTTATAATTTGTACCTACCAAAATATTAATTTTCCATTTATACCTTTTCATATGTAATGGATTTAATAGTTAGTTAATATGAGATGATAATATAGAATGAGGCCTTAACCCAATTAAGGAATGACCTAAATGTTCTTCTGTTGTAGGATAGAGACTATGAATATAAATGTTATCCTTAATAATAATCTTTATATTGTGAGGTAAATAAGCCTCTGAATATAAGGAAATTAGTGAAACTTCCATTTAGTTTGGCTTTTATTAAGAAAACAAGCTGAGAATAACTAATTTTAATCAATATTTAGATAAGTCAGAAAAATACTTTTAATAAGAACAAATATAAAATATCTTGTATTTAAGAACCACCTGAAAAGATAATTTGATGAATCAGATTGGTTAGTACTTACTTAGCACATACAATACGTTAGGCAAGATTCTAACTAATTATACATTTATAGACATTACTTGAGAGTTAAAAATGAGAAACCCAAAGATTCATTGGCAATGACAAATTGGCATTTTCTATCATATAAGGTGAAATAAAAACCATCATAAAAATTCACTGTTTTGATTTAAGACAACTAAAAACATAAAAAATATTGAATAACTTTACCAGAAAGTTTGACTAGGCATAGAGATAAATGAGTAGCATTTTTGAACAGTAAGCAAAAAACACACATTATCAAACATCAGACAAAAATATTTTACATGGAAAAATATCAGGCCTATAAAATTTCATTGACTTTATGAGATCAGAAATAAAACAGATTACATTTTTAGGCACTATGACATGGTAACAGAAATGATGAATTAATGTGTAACCAGAGTCAAGTGTGCTCATTATTATCCCCAAAAACTGTTAGAACTAATAAACTAATGCAGTGAAGTTGGAGGACAGACAATCAACCTAAAAAATCAGTTGTGTTTCTATATGCTAATAATGAACTCTGAAAAATAAATCAAGAAAACAATTTTATTTACCATAGTATCAAAAAGGAAAAAATTAATCAAACCAAGGAGGTGAACGATTTGTACACTGAAAACTATAAAATATTGATGAAAGCAGTCATAGAAGAAATTTTTAAAATGAAAAAATGCCCCAGGTTTATGGATCAGAAGAATCAATATTGTTAAAATGTTCATACTGCCAAATGTGATCTGCAGATTCAAAGCAATATCTATCAAGATACCAATAGCATGTTTCATAGAAATAGAAGAAAATCTAAATTTAGTATGGAACCACAAAAGACCCCAAATAGACAACACAATCTTGAGCAAGAAGAAAAAAGCTAGAGGCATCAAACTTTCTGGTTTTAAACTATATCACTAAGCTTAATCACCAAAACAGCATGATAATGGCATATAAACACATAGTTCGATGAGAGAACCATGAAAGAGTCCAAAAATATATGCATGCATATACAGACAACTAATTTTCACACTGGGAAAGAAATAAACTCATCAATATATGACAGGAAAATGGAAAATCCACCAGCAAAAAAACAAAACAAACCAAAAAAACCCATAAAATTGGAACCATCTTTTACATTATACACAAAATTCAACTTAAAATGGATTAAAGGGTTGCAGGGAGAGCCAAGATGGCCAGCTAGACACAGCCAGGAAGAGCTTCTCCACTGAGAGAAACCAGACCATCAAGTAGATTGGCACACTCTGAACAGATCTTTGGAAATAAGGCATTGAATGGGGATGAAGGGAGGATGCAGACCCTGCGCTGAAAAGGGAGAAAGCTGGAAACCCTGCACAGGGTTGTCGAGCACCTGGACTCATTCCTGGCCCTGAGCAGCTCCTGGAGAAGGAGTGAGTGAAATAAACATAGAGTGGCCCACTCTCACCATGAACCTCAAGAATCCTAGCTGCAGAAAACCCCACGACCCCATGGACATTTGAATTGGTAGAGAGAACTTCCCAGTGAGTTGGCAGATACAGAACTCCAGCCAGCATGGAGCCTGAAGGATTTGGTGCAGGAATGGCTGCAGTGGAGCAAAGCCAGGGGTGCCCTTCACCCAAGGCTCACCATGCTCTTCCAGGTGACTTTAGCCTCTGGTGGCAGCTGGATCTGTACACAGCAGGCCTATCTTGCCCACAGGATGGGGCCAGTCTGATCTGAGCATGACCCTGTCTGCCTATCCCAGGGTCCCAGCCTGGCTACACTTGCTTGTAGTGCAGCCTTGGCTACCTAGCCAAGGTGCTTGCCAGCAGCCACCACCACAGATCTTTCACCAGCAGACCCTGCCTAACAGTCACAGAGCTTCTGCAGGCAGGTGTCCAACAGCATACACTCACCCTCAGTCCTCCCTGATAGGCACACACTTGTCTTCCAACTGCTTAGCTGGCACACACTCACCCACAGCCTCTCCTGCTGTTTTGCTGCCATGCACGTGCATGCAGGACCTGCCACTACCCACTGCTACTGGTGCACATGAACATGGGGACCCAGATGCTCACTGCCATCTTGCCAAAGTGCTTTCACCAGCAGCCCCATCACAGTGTTGTTGCTAGTCTACTGCAGCTCCAAAAACAAATGCAACAAACATTAAAATAAACAAATGGAACCTGATTAAATTAAAAAGCTTCTGCACAGCAAAAGAAATAATCACCAGAGTAAACAAACAACCCACAGAATGGCAGAAAATATTTGCAAACCATGCATCCAACGAAGGACTAGTATCCAGGATTTACAAGGAATTCAAACAAATCAGCAAGGAAACAAACCAAATAATCCCATCAAAAAGTTGGCAAATGATGTGAATAGATATTTCTCAAAAGAAGATATATAAATGGCCAAAAATCATATTAAAAAATGCTCAACATCACTAATCACCATAGAAATACAAATTAAAACCACAAAAAGATACCACTTTACTCCCACAAGAATAGCCATTATTAAAAAGTAAAACAAAAAAAAATAGATATTGGCATGGATATGGTGAAAAGGAAATGCTTATACACTTAGATGCTGCTGATAAGAATGTAAATTAGTACAACTTCTATGGAAAACAGTATGGGAATTCCTTAAAGAACTAAACGCAGATCTACTATTTGATCCAGCAATCCCATGATGGGTTCTACCCATAGGAAGTGAAGTCATATCAAAAAGACACTTGCGCATGTATGTTTATTGCATAATTCACAATCACAAAGATACGGAACCAACCTAAGTGTCCATTGACCAATGACTGGATCAAGAAAATGTTGTGTATATACACCATAGGATACTACCCATCATTGAAAAGGAACAAAATAATGTCTTTTGCAGCAACTTGGATGGAGTTAGAGGCCATCCTTCTAAGTGAAGGAACTCAGGAGTAGAAAACCAAATACCACATATTTTTACTTATAAGTGGGAGCTAAGCTATGTGTACTCAAAGGCATACAGAGTGATATAATAGACTTTAGAGACTTAGAAGGGGGAGGGTGGCAAAGGAGTGTGGGATAAAAACCTATACATTGGGTATAAGGTATACTACTTGGGTGATAGGTGCACTAAAAATCTCAGAATTCACCATTGTATAGTTCATTCATGTAACCAGAAACCACTTGTACTCCAAAAGCTACAGAAAAAAAATATTTTGAAAACAGATTCTTTTTTTTTTTTTTTTTTTTTTTTTTTGAGACAGAGTCTCGCTCTGTCGCCCAGGCTGGAGTGCAGTGGCATAGTCTTAGCTCACTGCAAGCTCTGCTTCCTGGGTTCACACCATTTTCCTGCCTCAGCCTTCCAAGTAGCTGGGACTACAGCCACCTGCCACCAAACCTGGCTAATTTTTTTTGCATTTTTAGTAGGCATTCACCGTGTTAGCCAGGATGGTCTCATTCTCCTGACCTCATGATCTGCCCGCCTTGGACTCCCAAAGTGCTGGGATTACAGGCATGAGCCACCATACCCAGCCTAAAAACAGATTCTTAAAGGAATGCTAAATATGAAACTTAGAGACTCTTACCTGCCACTACAAAAGCACACTTAAGTACATAGTCCACTGACACTATAAAGCAACTATACAATCAAGTCTATAAAACAACCATCTAACAATATGATGACAGTTTCAAATTCTCACATATCAATATCAAGCCTGAACATAGATGGACTAAATGCCTCACTCAAAAGGCACAGAGTGGCAAGTTGAATAAAAAAGCAAGGCTCAACTGTATGCTGTCTTCAAGAGACCCACCTCACATGCAATGATATCCATAGGCTCAAAGTAAAGGGATGGAGAGAGATCTATCAAGCAAACAGAAAACAAAAGAGCAAGGGCTGCTGTTCTTATTTCAAACAAAACAGACTTTAAACCAACAACAATAAAAAGACAGGGACATTACATAATGATAAAGCATTAAGTTAAACAAGAAGACTTAACTATCCTAAATATACACACATCCAACACTGGAAAACCTAGATTCATAAAACAAGTTCTTAGAGATGTATGAGGAGACTTAAATAACCACACAATAATTGTAAGACTTCAACGCCCCACAGACAATGTTAGAAAGATCATCAAGGCAGAAAACTAACAAAGATATTCAGGATCTAGACTTGAAACATGACCAAATGGACCTAATAGACCTCTATAGAACACTCCACCCAGCAACAACAACAGAATATACATTATTCTCATCAGCACATAGCACATACTCAAAGATTGATCACACCCTTACCCATAAAACAATTCTCAATGAGTTCAAAAAACCCCAAATCATACCAACCACAGTGCGATAAAATAGAAATCAATACCAAGAAGCTCTCTCAAAACCATACAATTACATGAAAATTACCTGCTCCTGAATGACTTTTCAGTAAAAAATGAAATTAAAGCAGAAATCAAGAAATTATTTGAAACAAATGAAAACTGGGACACACGTAAAGTGCTGTTAAGAGGAAAGTTTATAACACTAAATCCTTACATCAAAAAGTCAGAAAGCTCTCAAATTCACAACCTAACATCACATCTGGAAGAACTAAAAAACAAGAGTAACCCAACCCCAGAGCTAGCAAAAGAAAAGAAATAACCAAAATCAGAGATAAACTGAATGAAATTGAGATGTGAAAATCCATACAAAAAATCAATGAAACAAAAAATTGGTTCATTAAAAGAATAAATAATATTGAGGGAGCACTAGCTAGACTAATAAACAAAAAGAAAAAATCCAAACAAACACAATTAGTATAACAATGGTAACATTACCATTAACTTCACAAAAATATTTTTAAAAAACCCTCAGAGACTACTATGAATGCACACAAACCAGAAAACAGAAGAAATGGATAAATTCCTGGAAACATACAACCTCCTGAGATTGAACCAGGAAAATGTTGAATACCTGAACAGACCAATAATAACTTCCAAAAGGGAATCAGTAATAGAAAACCTATCAACCAGAAAAAGCCCTGGACCAGACAAATTCACAGCCAAATTCTACCAAGCATATAAAGAAGAGCTGGTACCAATCCTACTAAAACAATTCCAAAAATTTGAGGAGGAACGATTCATCCTTAACTCATTCTATGAGGCCAGCAACATCATGACACCAAAACCCGGTGGAGGCATAATCAAAAATTACAAAAAAACTTCAGGCCAATATCCCTGATGAACATAGATGTAAAATATTCATAAAATACTAGTAAATGAAATCCAGCAGCAGATCAAAAAGTAAATTATCCATGATCGGGCAAGTTTCATTCCTCAGATGCAAGGTTGATTCAACATATGCATATCAACAAATATGATTCTTCACATAAACTGAACTAAAAACAAAACCACATGATCATCTCAATAGATACAGAAAAGCCTTTTAATATCTCCTCATGTTAAATACCATCAACAAACTATGCATTGAAGGAACATATTTCAAAATAATGAGTCATCTATGACAAACCCACGGCCAACATCATACTGAAGGGGCAAAAGCTTGACCAACTCCCCTTGAGAACCAGAGCCAGGCTGCCCATTCACCACTGTTATTTAAAAGTACTTGAAGTCCCAGCCAGAGCAATTAGGCATGAGAAGGAAATAAAAGGCATCCAAATGGGAAGAGAAAGTCAAAGTATCTCTTTCTGCTGATGATATGATTCTATACCTAGAAAACCTCATATTCTCTGCCCAAATGCTCATAGAATTGATAAACAACTTCAGTAAAATTTCAGGATACAAAATCAATGTACAAAAATTACTAGAATTTCTATACACCAATAACGTCCAAGCAGAGAGCCCAATCAAGAATGCAATGCCATTCACAATAGCCACAAAAAAGAAAAATTACCTAGGAATACAGTGAAACAGGGTGGTGAAATATCTCTGCAACATGAATTACAAAACTGCTGGAAAAAAATCAGAGATGGCACAAACAAATGGAAAAACATTCCACGCTCACGGATAGGAAGAATCAATATTGTCAAAATGACCATGCTGCCCAAAGGAATTTACAGATTCAATGCTATTCCTGTCAAACTACTGCTGTCAGTTTTTACAGAGTTGGAAAAAAGCATTCTAAAATTCATATGGAACAAAAAAAAAGCCCAAATACCCAAAGCAATCCTAAGTAAAAAGAAAAGAGAGGCATCACATTATCTGACTTCAATCTATACTACAAGGCTACAGTACCTAAAACAGCACGGTACTGGTACAAAAACAAACACATAGATCAATAACACAGGTTAGAGAACCCAAAAATAAAACCACACACCTACAACCATCTGATCTTCAACAGAGTTGACAATTAGAAGCAATGGGGAAAAAAGTACTTATTCAATAAGTGGTGCTGGGATAATTGGCTAGCTATAGGCATGAGATTGAAATGGAACCCCTTCATTTCACCATATACAAAAATCAACTCATGGTGGATTAAAGACTTAAACATAAAACCAAAAGCTATAAAAACCCTAAAAGAAAGCCTAGGAAATACCATTCTGGACATAGGCTTTTCATGACAGAGACCCCAAAAACAATTGCAACAAAAACAAAAATTGACAAGCGGGACCTAATTGACAAGTGGGACCTAATTAAACTAGCAAGCTTCTGCACTGCACAGGAAACAGCATTAATGCACAATCTATGGAATGGGGAAAAATATTTGCAAACTCGGTATTGAGGTGATCAAACCCAACACCAGGTCGTGGGGGCTATGAAGTCCGGTGGAGTCAAAGGAATGAGACAAAACAAATTAAGAGTACATAGGGTGGGTCCAGGGGGCCAATGCTAGCATATGGAGGCAGTGAAGGCCCCGAGCTCTGGGACTATTTATTGGTAATCAAACAAAGAAGCAGGTGGTGAGGATGTGCAGATGTAGACAGGTGAGGACGTGAGGACGTGGGGGTAGAAAGGTAACGGTGCATCAAGCGTAACTGTGATGCTTTAGCATATGCTCTGCTACTTGAAATAAGGGAGAACAGGTTCTTCTGATGCAAGATATAATCAATTTATGATCTTGGGAGATCAAGGAGCAAGGGGTCAGCGAGTCTGGACACATTCCAGAGGCTACAAGGGGTTTTACGCCCTGAGCCCTGGGTTCTCTCCAAGCCACAAGGGGTGTTATGCCCTGGGCTTAGATTGTAGTGTGGCAGGGCAGCCTTCCACCCTTTGGCACAGAGCTTGGTGTTCCATAGGCCACAAGGGGTTTTAGACCCTGGACCCAGGACATGTTCCAAGACTCGTTTACATTATGTCAGACAAGCGAGCCCTGCCTCAGATCTTCTGCCAACATGTCTCCCTTTTTTGTTCTGCAAAACTGCCACAGCTATCATTGCTTGTTCTCGGCTTGTTCTTTGCCCCCTGGACTCACCCTATGTACTCTTAATGTGTCTTGTCTAATTCCTTTGACTCCGCCGGACTTCATAGCCCCCATGACCTGGTGTTGGGTTTGATCACTCAGTGGCTTTCTCTCCAGAGGTGGCTTCCGCATCTGTAGACTGAAACGAGACAGCACAAGCACATAATTATTAGAACAAGGTTTACAGGTGTAGAGTTTCCAATGGTCTTAATCCATTTAAGAGGATTGATTGCAGACAACCCATCAGCTGCCTTGCTTAAAATATCAGCTCCAGAGAGCAGGGTTAAGTGAGCCTGAGAGGCTTCAAAAACCTGCTCTTTCAGTTTTATAATATCAAGGGAGAGATTTTCCTCTCTACCCTCTAGATGGCATTTATTTCTTTCCCATTGGCGTTGTGTTTCATTGTAACTATGAGGAATAATGCAAAAGTCAGATGTATTCCAATCACATTGCATTTGAATTCTAGTTTCTAAACTTATGATGCGATCCCCCATTCAAGTTACTGTCTGACAGAGATCATTAATTTGATTAACTATCTTTTGATCTGTTTGGACCTGAGAGTTCCATAATTTCATATAATTATTTTGCCATTTATCAACAAATTAAACAGTTTGCGCAGATGAGTGTAAAGCCACACCAGCTACTGCAGCAGTAGTGGTAACTGCAATGAGGCCAATTACAGCAAATATAAGAGCAATTATAAATCTTTTTGAATGAGATAAGAGTTTTTTAAGGATCTCAGTTATAATATGAATGGATGGTGATGTCTCCCATGGTCTATTTAGAGACACAGGGATCCAAACTCCTGTGGCTCTAATTAACAAGATAGTTTGATTTTTATCAAAGGTTGAGTTAATGCAAGTAAACAAGTGACATTTGTGGCAGGTGATAAAACGGGTATTCATGTCAAGAGTAATATTTCCTATTGCTAACATAAAAGGTGGCAGGACACAACTTTGAATCCAAAAGGTCCTCTTAGAAAGAAAAGACAGGACATATTTATCTTTACCTCCTTCCCCTTTATACTTATTATATTTACTTTCTCAAATTTTGATTGAACTTTGAGCCATAGCTAATTTTCATAATTCTGAATGCTCCTGTCCTATGGCAGGAGATATCATTTTTGGACTAGGAGTGACAGTGCCACCAGGGCTCCATATGATAGGGCCATCAGCTTCTGTCTCAATATACTATGTATGGTTCTCTTTCCAACAATTCCATTGGCTTATTTCACTTTTTCTACAAGAGGGCCTTCTGGTGCAATTTTTCTTAAAAATCCCCTTAGGGGACCAATCAATGACAATTCCATAGGAATTATTTTGTAACACCTCAGCCTTATTTGCTATACAATTTTCCCAATTCCAGGCATCCACACCTTAAAACCAAACTCTATTTTGTTTACATTCATGTTTGTCTGGATGGAACTGCTGAGTTTTAGGGCTAGAATGGTTATATTTTAAACTTTGTCCTGAAATCATATGTAAAGTTGCCTGTGATTTATTTTTTCCAGGGATTACTGCCAACCAGACTTGTGTGCCCATTTGTAAGCATCCAGTGGCAGGTCCTAGGCATATTGGAGGATATTAATATCCTATTGATATATTCATTTTCTTCCCTTCCTCATTAAGATGCGTTGGCCCTCCGTTATCTATGGGCTCAAGCATCCAGGTACTGTCATTGGTGTACACCTCAATAACAGGGTCCATACAACTCACAGACCTAATTAAAGGAGGAAATGGGACATATGCCAAATAAGTAAAATTTTGAGTTGCTCCTACAGTAGGGAGGCTTACTGCCACAGTGAGTACCGCCAGCATGGCCACCATCAGGTTACTGGTTGTTTTTGGTTTGTTCTGTGCTCTCAGATTGTCCTCTGCCATCTGTGCCAGTTTCTTGATTTGTCCCCATGTTTGGAGGGTCTGCCTGGTGAGTATTCCAGGTCTTTTCCTTTGTCTCTGAGATGTTCATTTGTGCCATCACTTGTATCAGGAGTTCTGGCTCTTCCCAGAGTCTTCTCTTCCTGGTGTGGCTCATGACAGATCATCAGATGTTTGGTGGGCACCCACACAGGCACCTGATTGTCACCTGGAGAGACATAAGCAAATCCTCCTCCCCATGTAATTATTTTTCCTTTTTCCCAACTTTTTGTATGTGCATCCCCCCACCATATAGCTTGTCCAGCTTTTTTATTTTCCTTTTGTCCTATTAAGTGTTGTTCAGCTGCTGTCATGGGTTGATCTTTTTGTAAATTTAAAAAATGTAATGTTAATAAAGCTAGGTGTAATTGTATATGTGGGGTTTTATAGTCCTGGTCTCCCTCTCTCTGTTTTTGTAACTGAGTTTTTAAGGTATGATTAGCTCATTCAACTATTGCTTGTCCTTGTGAGTTTTATGGAATACCTGTAGTATGAGTAATATTCCACTGCTGAAAAAATGCAGCCATGGCTTTGCTGCAATACCCTGAACCCTTATCAGTTTTGATTTTTTCTGGGATTCCCATAACTGCAAAGCAAGAGAAAAGATGTTTTTTAACATGAGCTGTAGCTTCCCCTTTTGACATGTGGCCCAGATAAAATGTGAATAAGTATCTCCTGAAACATGAACAAAGGACAGTTTTCCAAAAGCAGGAATGTGTGTTACATCCATCTGCCAGATGGAATTTGGAGATAAACCTTTAGGGTTAACTCCTGCTCCTTTATGTGGCAGATGCAGGACTTGACAGGCAAAGCAGTGTTTTACAGTCTCCTTAGCCTCCTTCCAGGATGAGCCATATCTTTTTCTGAGGCCTACAGCTTTAAGATGGGTTAAGGAATGGAATGTTTGTGCATCAGCAAAAGCCACAGAAACCAGTGCATCTGCCCTTTGATTAAGTTTAGTCAAAGGGCCAGACAGGTTAGTGTGTGCTCTTATATGAGTAATATAGAAAGGGGAATGTCTTTGTTGTACTGCTTGTTGTAAAGAACGAAATAAAAGATTAAGTTGTTCATCAGTCACATTGCGAATTAAAGCACATTCAATATTTTGTGTGGCTTGCACCACATAAGCTGAATCAGAAACAATATTAACTGGCTGTTTAAAAGTTTTCAGTACTGTAATTACAGCCATAAGTTCAGCCCTTCGAGCAGAAGCAAAGTCAGTTTGAAAAACTTGTTATTGACATCCCACAAATGAGGCTTTTTCATTACTAGACCCGTCAGTAAAAACAGTAATGGCCCCTACAATATGAGCTTTTTGAGTAATAGAAGGCAATATCCAGGATGTTAATATTAGAAATTGAAATATCTTAGATTTAGGATAATGATTATCAAGAATACCAACAAAACCTGCCAAATTAACTTGCCATTCCTGGGAATTAATATAAACTTGCTGAATTTATTGTTTGTTTAATGGAACTATAATGTGATTTGGATCATATCCCATTAACTTTGTTGTGCTCAGCCTTGCCTGTCCTATTAGTACAGCAATTTGATCTAAGTTCAGAGTAAGCATTTTGGTTGTATTGTGAGGTAGAAAAAGCCACTCAACCAGATCATCCTGTTGAACAATAACTCCTGTAGGTGAATGTTTAGTAGGAAAAACTAAAAACTGTAATGGCTGCATAGGGTCAATTCATTTTACTTATGCTTGTTGAATTTTTTCTTCAATTAATTGAAGTTCCTCTAATGCCTTTTTGGACAGGGAGCATTTACTGTTTAAGTTAGAATCACCTCATAAGGTAGAAAAAAGGTGAGACATAGCATAGGTAGGAATGCCTAAAGTTGGATGAATCCAATTAATGTCTCCCAATAATTTTTGAAAGTCATTTAAAGTTTTTAAATTATTTCTTCGAATTTGAACCTTTTGAGGCTTAATAGTACTTTGTTCTACCTTCATTTCTAAATATTGAAAGGGAGTAGAGGTTTGAATTTTATCGGGGGCTATGATTAATCCTGCTGCAGTTACAGCCTTTTCTAACTCTTTGTAGCATAGTATTAATTCCTACCTAGTTTCAGCTGCACATAAAATATCATCCATGTAATGGATAATATAACATTTTTAAAATTGTTCTCTAACTGGCTTAATAGCTTTTCCGACATAAGTTTGACAAATAGTCAGGCTATTTAACATGCCTTGTGGTAATACTTTCCAATGGTATCTGTCCACTGGTTATTTGTTATTTATAGCTGGAACAGTAAAAGCAAATTTTTCATAATCTTGGAAGCTAAAGGAATGGTAAAGAAGCAGTCTTTTAAATCTATCACTATTAGAGGCCAGTATTTTGGGATCATTGTTGGAGAGGGCAGCCCTGGTTGCAGTGCACCCATGGGTTTAATTTTAACTGCCCTCAAATCCGTTAACATTCACCATTTCCTTGATTTTTTCTTAATAACAAACACAAGAGAGAGTTCCAAGGGAGAAAGCAGGCTCTATGTGTCCCTTTTGCAATTGTTCCTCTGCTAATTTTTTAAAAGCCTCCAGTTTTTTCTGTTTCAGCAGCCATTGCTCCACCCAAACTGGTTTGGCAGTTAGCCAAACAAGAGGAATGGGAGAGGGAGGCTCAGCAATGGCCACATCTAAAAATGATACCCTAATCCAGTTTGATCTGTTTGCCCTTTTAGTCCTAAAGGTTCTGGTTGGCCACTTTCATTCTTTCGTAATCCTTTTGCAGGGAGATATCCCATATTTTTCATCATTTGTTTACTGTTATTACGATACTGATCCATAGGAATAGATATTTCAGCACCCCATCGTTGCAATAAGTCTCTACTCCATAGATTGACAGGAATAGGTGTGATAATAGGTCAAATTGTCCCTTCCTGGCCATCCGGCCCCTGACATGGTAAAATCAAGAAACTTTGAAAACCTTCTGAAGCAGCTCCTACTCCAACAATACTGATGGATGCCTTTTGTTTGGGCCAGTGTCGGGGCCATTGATTTAAAGCAATAATAAGAACATCGGCTCCAGTATCTACTAACCCTTCAAAGTCCTTTCCCTGAATGGTTACTGTACAAATAGGTCTCTTATCAGACATTTGATTAACCCAATATACAGCTTTTCCTGCTGGGTTAGTACTACCAAAGCCTCCTGTTCTTTTTACAGTGCTGCTTCCCAGTTTTGTATAAGGTAACAGCAACAACTGAGCAATTCTTCCTCCTGGAGAAGCAGACCATGGAGTTGAGGAACTAATAACTAGTTGAATCTCTCTGGCATAATCAGAATCAATTATTCCTGTATGCACAGTGACACCTTTTAAATTTAAGCTAGACCTTCCAAGCAATAGACCAACTGTTCATGAGGGTAAAGGGCCCCCAACTCCCATGGGGACCTTCTTTGGCAGCTCCCCAGGAAGTAAGGAGACAGGAATTGTGCTGCAGAGATCTACGGCAGCACTGCCTGCTGTGGCGGGGGACAATTGTTGTACGTTTGTAAGGCACTGACTGTGCCAGATATTCCTCGGTTCGTTGAGGGGCCTGAGGCAGGCTCCTCTTCCCATTTCCTGAAAGAGGTTGCCCATCTTTACTAAATTTAGAATGATACTGATTTGCCCAGTGATTGCCTTCTTACACTGGGGGCATACACCGGAACTTTTCTGTTGATTTATGGTAATAGTTTTTGCCTTTTGATTTCCTTATCTACATGCCTTTTTTGTGTGTCCAAATTGCCCACAATTAAAGCAAGAGCCTGAGAATTGGGGCATATTTTTTCCCACCTTTAGTCCAGCCATAGCTTGAGCTAAAAGAGTAGCCTTGTGTAAGTTACCCCCAATGCCATCACCAGCCTTAATATATTCAGCCAAGTGAGCCTTCCCTCTCATAGGTCTAATAGCATTTTGACGCTCTGTATTAGCATTATCATATGCAAGAAGCTGTATTACAACATCTTGAGCTGTTTTGTCAGTTATGGCCTTATACACAGCCTCCTGGAGCCAAGCAATAAAATCAGTATATGGTTCTTTAGGTCCTTGTTGGACAGAACTGAAAGAAGGATATTTTTCTCCTGTAACATTTATTCTCTCCCATGCCCATAAGTGCACCATGTGTAACTGAACAATGGCAACGTTCTCCATTACTGCTTGATTTTCTAATCGACCCCAATTAGGGCCAACTCCCATTATCTGTTCAAAACAAACGCACAGGTGGCTGTGCTTGTGTGTTTTCCCTTGCCTGAGTTTGTGCTTTATCAGCCCACCAGGTTTTAAACTGTGAGTACTGAGATGGAGTGAGAGCAGATTTTGTTAAAGTATCCCAGTCATATGATATTAATCTATTCTCAAGAGCCACATTTTTTAGTAAACTTTGTACAAAAGGAGAATTTGGCCCATATTGACTAATGGCTTGCTTAAATTCCTTAAATAACTTAAAAGGAAAAGTAGCCCAATTAGCTATATTTTGCCCTTCTTGCTGGGTGATAGTAATGGGAAATTGCCATGCTTCAAGGTCTCCCTCAGCCCTAGCCTTTTGAATGAATTTTGTATAGCACCACCAATTGCTCCAAGTTTTGATGTTGCAACTACAGGAGCAGTAAGCTTTACAGCTAATTCATTTTCTCGCCCATTAGTGGGAGGGGGAGGAGATGGCCATTCACTTAATTCAGCAGGTGGAGCTGATGGGCTAGTAAAACACACCCTTTTTAGTTTCCCTTTCTTTTCTTTAATTTCCTCCAGTTTTTGCTCCTCGCATCTAGAATCTAAGGTTAGTTTTTTACACTCATTTTCCTCTTCCTCATCTGAATCTGTCTCATCATCTGTTTGAAATGGCCCAAGAGCTGCCTTTATCAATGCCCACACTGACCAAACAGAAACTGGAATTTTGGCTCCTTCTTTATACACCTTTTTAAAATCTCTGCCAATTCTTTCCCATTCATCCAACTCCACAGTCCCTTATTCTGAGAACCATGGGCAAAACTGCTCTACTCTACTAAAGAGTGTTAATAATTTCTGAGTACTAGCTTTCACTCCCCCTCTCCATAACCAACACCTTAGAAAATTTAAATAAGCAGAATGTTTGCTTTCATTCTGTCCCATTGTTACCCTGGTTCTCCCAAGCATCCAGCTTACCCACTGAGCTTCTTTCAGTCATCCTTGGGTGTCCTTTGACCATGTGTCCTCCACTTCCACATGCTCTGGCATTCCTTCACCGGGGTCTTCGTAGCCAACATTGGGTGCCAGAAATGTTGGGGTGATCAGACACCAACACCAGGTCATGGAGGCTACGAAGTCCCGCAGAGTCAAAGGAATGAGACAAGACAAGTTAAGAGTACATAGGGTGGGTCCAGGGGGCCAACGCTAGTGTATGGAGGCTGCGAAGGCTCTGAGCTCTGGGAGCCCATGCTATTTATTGGTAATCAAACAAAGAAGCTGGTGGTGAGGACATGTAGATGTGGGGGTAGACAGGTGAGGATGTGAGGATGTGGGGGTAGAAAGGTAGCAGTGCATCAAGCATAGCTGTGACAATTTAGCATATGCTCTGCTATTTGAGATAAGGGAGAACAGGTTCTTCTAATTCAAGATACATCAATCAGTGAGTCTGGACACATTCCAGAGGCTACAAGGGGTTTTATTCCCTGAGACCTGGGTTCTCTCCAAGCCACAAGGGGTGTTATGCCCTGGGCTTAGATTGTAGTGCAGCAGGGCAGCCTTCCATCCTTTGGCACAGAGCTTGGTGTTACACAAGGGGAACAAGGCCACAAGGGTTTTTAGACCCTGGACCCAGGACATGTTCCAAGACTCTTTTACATTATGTCAGACAAGCAAGCCCTGCCTTAGCTCTTCTACCAACACTATGCATTTAACACATGTTGAGACAGAGTCTTGCTCTGTCACCCAGGCTGGAGTGCAGTGGCACAAATCTTGGTTCACTGCAACCTCCACCTCCTGGGTTCAAGCAATTTTCCTTCCTCAGCCTCCCGAGTAACTGGGATTACAGGTGCCCATCACCATGCCCGGCTAATTTTTGTATTTTTACATAGATAGAGTTTCACCATGTTGTCCAGGCTGGTCTCGAACTCCTGACCTCAAGTGATCTGCCTGCCTCAGCCTCCCAAAGTGCTGGGATTACAGGTGTGAGCTTCCACGCTCAGCCCAGTATATATAATTTCAAAACAAATATTACAACATATGAATTGGCATTGCAGTGGGAATCAGAAGAGTTCTGTGATCATAGACATTTTGGAAGGAATAGGTGAAAGAATTGGCTATTACGTTTTGTATAAGAAAATCAGCACCTGTTCTGTCCATTTTGGAGTAGGCAGGCTGAGGTGCACACAGTGTATATTGTAACTGTTTGTGTAGCCATGACACACACTCTGTCTGCAACCCCAGACCAAGACAACTGAAAATTAAAGCATGATATGTTTTGTAGAGTAGTACAAAATGAATGGCATTTATGCATGATGAAATTATTTCCTAGTTACCCAATAAGAAATTAATAATGCAACAAAAAATCATATAAGCCACAAGAGAAAGATTAAATCCCTTGTGATAGGAGGAGGAAACCCAGACTGATCGTAGATTTTGGTGATTGATCCTGGATGGGTTTTTTTGGAGCCTTACATACTTTCTGTCCTCTGTGTAGCTTGTTTTCTTTTTCGTTTTCTTTTCTTTTTCTTTTCTTTTTTTTTTTTTGAAACAGGGTCTCACTCTGTTGCCCAGGCTGGAGTGCAGTGGCGTGATCTCAGCTCACTGCAGCCTCCACCTCCCGGGTTCAAGCAATTCTCCCACTTCAGCCTCCTGAGTAGCTAGGATTACAAGTGCCCGCCACTACACCTGGCTAATTTTTGCGTTTTTATTAGAGATAAGGTTTCACCACGTTGGTCAGGCTGCTTTCAAACTCCTGAACTCAGGTTCCACCTGCCTCCGCCTCCCAAAGTATTGGGATTACAAGTGTGATCCACCATGCCCGGCCTGCAGTTTGTCTTCTAATAGTCAGCATTCTCTTTAGTAGTCCCAGTGGCAGGGTGGCACAACCAGAGGTTCCCAAAGGAAAATCTCACGTCTGGATACTAAATATACTATTTGGTTAAATGATAAACTTTTTCACTTGGCATTTCCTAGCACTGATGTAAACAACTTCAGGAGTTTGTCTCTACAATTCTATATCTTTTGAGAAAATATTTTTTCCAGCTCTTTTGTAGTTGGCAAAATACAATTGTATCTATTGGGTGAAAACTTAAACATAGCATCTGAAATCATAAAACTGCTAGAAGAAACCACTGGGGAAAACTTTCTTTTTTAAAAATTTTACTTTAAGTTCTGGGATACATGTGCAGAACGTGCAGGTTTGTTACATAGATATACATGTGCCATGGTGGTTTGCTGCACCTATCAACCTGTCATCTAGGCTTTAAGCCTAGGTATTTGTCCTAATGCTCTCCTTCCCTTTGCCCCCCACCCCCCAACAGGCCCTGGTGTGTGATGTTCCCCTTCCTGTGTCCATGAGTTCTCATTGTTCAACTCTCACTTATGAGTGAGAATATGCGGTGTTTGGTTTTCTGTTCCTGTGTTGGTTTGCTGAGAATGATGGCTTTGACATTGGTCTCAACAATGAATTTTTTGATTTGACATCAAAAACCCATACAATGCAAGAAAAAACAATCAAATGGGACAACATTCACTAAAACGTTTCTCATAGCAAAAGAAAACAATCAACATAATTAAAAGTCAGTCGGTACAATTGGAGAAAAATTCTGTAACAATATATCTGAGAATGAGATTATGTATCAAACATATAAGGAATTCTTAAAACTGAACATCAATAAGTAAATAACCCAGGACCTGAACAGATATTTTTCCAAAGAAGTCCTACAATGGCCAACAAACATTTGAAAAGATGCTTAGCATCACGAATCATGAAGAAATGCACATCAGAACTGCAATGAGCTATTACCTCATACAGACTTGTCAGAATAGTATCTATTAAGAAGTCAAAAGATAATGAGTGCTAATGATGATGTGGAGAAGGGAGAACTCTTGCACACTCTTAGTGGGAATGTAAATGGATAAAGCCATAATGGAAAACAATATGGAGTTTTCTCAAAAAAGTAAAACTAGAACTGCCACATGATCCAGTAATCCCACTTCTGGGTATTTATCTGCCTTGGTTCATTTTGTGCTTCTATGACAGAACACTTTTGGCTGGGTAATTTATAATGAATAGATATTTATTTTCTCATAGTTCTGGAGGCTGGGAAGTGCAAAATCAAGGTGGCGGCATCTGGTGAGGGCCTTCTTGCTACACCATCATGTGGCAGAAAAGCAAAGGCACAAGGTACCACTAACCCTATGATCGTGACATTAAACCCAACTATGAGGACAGAGCCTTCATGGCCCTATTACCTCACAACCACATTTGCCATAACCAAATTTCAACATGAGTTTTGGAGGGGACAAACATTCAAACCATTAACAATATCCAAAGGGAATAAAATTGCTATCTTGAAGAGATATCTGCACTCCTATACTCATCACAGCATTACGCACAATAGACAAGATATAAAAACAATGTAGGTGTCTATCAGCAGAAAAATGGATAAAGAATATATGAAATATCTATTAATATATCTATTTGTCTATCAAATGAAATACTATTCAGCCCTAAGAAAGAAAATCCTGCCACTTGCAACAACATAGATGAACTTTGAAGACATTATGCTAAGTGAAATAAGGCAGACATAGAAATACAAATGTTGTATGAACTCATTTTATGAGGAATCTGAAAAAGAGTAGAACTCATAGTTACAGAGAGCAGAATGGTGGTGACCTGGGCCTGAGGGACTGGGAAAAAATGAGAGATATTGGTCAAAGGGTACAAACCTATTGTCACAAAATAAATAATACTAGAGACCCAATGTACAGCATTGTGACTATACTTAATAATTACATCTTGTATACTTGAACTTTGTTAAGAAACATGGATCTCAAATGAACTTACCACACTAAAAAATAGTAACTATGTGACATGACAGATATGTTTATTAGCTTTATTGTGGTAATAATTTCACAATATATAAATATATCAAAACATATATTTTAGTTTTTACACTTTAAATACAGTTTCTATTTGTCAATCATAGTCCAAAAAAGGTGGGAAAAGATTGTGTAACCAAACTAATATCTAGTCACATGTAAATTGTATTTAAGACCATTTGAAATAAATTTTAGATTAAATTTAAAATCTAAATTGGCATAATTATTTTAAATTTTACTTTAAGTTCTGGGATACATGTGCACAACGTGCAGGTTTGTTACACAGATACACATGTGCCATGATGGTTTGTTGCACCTATCAACCCATCATCTAGGTTTTAAGCCCCGCATGCATTAGGTATTTGTCATAATGCTCTCCCTCCCCTTGCCCCCCAACCCCCGACAGGCCCCAGTGTTTGATGTTCCCCTCCCTGTGTCCATGTGTTCTCATTTTTCAGCTCCTACCTATGAGTGAGATCATGCAGTGCTTGGTTTTCTGTTCCTCTGTTAGTTTGCTGAGGATGATGGTTTCCAGCTTTATCCATGTCCCTGCAAAGGACATGAACTCATTCTTTTTATGGCTGCCTAGTATTGCACCCATACCGCAATCCAATGGGATTGCTGGGTCAAATGGTATTTCTGGTTCTAGATCCTTAAGGAATCACCACACTGTCTTCCACAATGATTGAACTAATTTATACTCCCACCAACAGTGTAAAAGTGTTCATATTTCTCCACATCCTCACCAGCATCTCTTGTTTCCTGGCTTTTTAATGATCGCCATTCTAACAGGCGTGAGATGGTATCTCATTGTGGTTTTGATTGCATTTCTCTAATGACCAGTGACGATAAGCTTTTTCTCATGTTTGTTGGCGACATAAATGTCATCTTTTGAGAAGTGTCTGTTCATACCCTTTGCCCATTTTTTGATGGGATTGTGTTTTTTTTTCTTGTAAATTTGTTTAAGTTCCTTGTAGATTCTGGATATTAGCCCTTTGTCAGATGGATAGATTGCAAAAATTTTCTCCCATTCTGTAGGTTGCCTGTTCACTCTGATGATAGTTTCTTTTGCTGTGCAGAAACTCTTTCACTTAATTAAATTCCATATGTCAATTTTGGCTTTTGTTGCAATTGCTTTTGGTGTTTTAGTCATGAAGTCTTTGTAAATTGGCATAATTTTTACAGGGACAAAAAAGTTTTTTCGAAGAGGCATTATTTAAAGCTAGAACTGAATATTTAGCTAAAATGTTTAATTTTTATTTGTTGTTCATTTTAAAATTCTTTTTAGAGATGGGGTCTTGCTCTGTCACCCAGACTGAAGCACAGTGGTGCAATCACAGCTCACTGCAACCTCAACCTCTGGGGTTCAAGGAATCCTCCCACCTCAGCCTCCTGAGTAGCTGGCATTACAGGCCCTCACCATCATGCTTGGCTAATTTTAAAAAAATTATTTTTGTAGAAATGAGATCTTACTATGGTGCCCAGGTTGGTCTCAAACTCTAGCCCTCAAGCAATCCTCCCAGCTCAGCCCCCCAAATTGCTGGGATTACAGGTGTGAGCCACTGTGCCTGGCCTAAAATACTTTTGATAAATAAGAGTAAATTAAAATATTTTCAAAAGTGAAAATTTTGAGAGATTTTATTACCAATAGGAGCTTCTTTAGGGTACACTTCAAGAAGAAAGAAACATTTTCTGGTATGAAATTACAATGAAAAAGAGTAAGAGACTTAATATGGGAATATCAACTATAGTGGACACTGAACTAAAGAAACTAAAAATTCCTTGGTTTCAAAAGTATTTAGATACAATAAAAGTATAATTCTTTATATATTTTTTCTGCATAATCTCATTTATATGTAGACTCTAATAAAGTCTAATTCAAAAAAATAGAAAGTGAAATAAGGGTTACTAGAGGCTTGATGTGGTGGGAAGAAATTATAGAGTTTTTGATTGAAGGGTACAAAGTTTCTAACAGACAAGGTAAGTAGGTTTTGAGATCTATTTCACAGCAGCGTGACTATAGTAAACCATAATGTAATTGTATATTTTAAAATGACTAAGAGTAAATTTCAAATGTCTTACCACAAATAATGCTGGTAAGCGAGTTGATAGATGTTATTTAACTCAATCATGCCATATTACATACATATATTCAAACATCACATTTTACCCCATAAATTCATTCAACTTTGATTTGCCAATCAAAACTACTATTCATACTTTAAAGAGAAAGAAATAAACTTTAAGAAATTTGACGAGAGAAAAAACTGTTCATTTTAAAATCTTAGAAAACAGACACATATTTTTCATATATATATATATATATATATACATTTCAAATGGCTTGCTCCCTTAGTGATGTAAGTAAACTTTTTTTTTTTTGAGACAGAGTCTCACTGTCACCCAGGCTGGAGTTCAGTGGCATGATCTCTCACTGCAACCTCTGCCTCCCAGGTTCAAGCAATTCTCCTGCCTCAGCCTCCCGAATAGCTGCGATTACAGGCGCCAGACATTGTGCCCAGCTAATTTTTGTAATTTTAGTAGAGGCGAGGTTTC
Organism: Pan paniscus; assembly: GCF_029289425.2. Taxonomy (NCBI): domain Eukaryota; kingdom Metazoa; phylum Chordata; class Mammalia; order Primates; family Hominidae; genus Pan; species Pan paniscus. Next base: position 34,986,560 of record NC_073267.2, on the reverse strand, counting down.
ACCATGTTGGCCAGGCTGTTCTTGAGCTCCTGACCTCAGGTGATCTGCCCACCTCGGCCTCCCAAATTGTTGGGATTACAGGCTTGAGCCACCGCGCCCAGCCATAAGTAAACTTTTAATATAATGAATAGTCTAAACCCAACACTCAGGAATAAAATGTATATTTTTAATGTTCAAAATAATACAATACTATAAAAGACAGCCCCTAAAGCAACTGCTTACAGTAAAATTATTTCTACATTTGTAAATAAATTATTCCTTCACTTGTTAGAGAAAAGATATTTGAGTATATATTTTAAACTACATTTCAATGTATTAAATCAAATGAACATATGTACTTGGCAATAAAAAATGTATTAAACAAGTAGACAAGAAAACTTGCCTTCTTTTCTAATTTTAAAACTGACAAACACTCAGCATTTAGGTGCTTATTTGTCTAGTGTTACTGGAGTGCTAAAAAGAAGTGCTCAATGAGAAATCTTTCCATATTTATATCCATGCTGGGTGTGAATATATGGGAATTTTACAAGGGTAGTATTATAAACATTCAACTACTACTATAGGCCCAGACTGACTGATTAGAATAAACATGGGTTACAAACCATTGATGTGGCCATCTTGTTTTTAGGCTTAACATTGATCATGATCTAACAGAATCAACAAATGAGAGCTATATGCTGGGTGCTCTTCGGGCACCTTCATTTGCATTAATTGCTTTAATTTTACCAAAACCCTAAAGTTCGGGATGCGATCAGGAACCAGCTCATAGCGAATTTCAATCTTAACCATTATGCCCAACACCATGTCATCCAATGCTTGTTTTAAATCCTGACATAACATTTTGGCTTTAAATTTTTTAATTTAGTAAAAATAAAGATAAATTTACAAACCACTTCTTTTTATCCATAGATAGTATGCAGAACTTAATTTTTGGTTTAAAGTATTCATTACAAAGTCTGAGACAAACACTTCAGTAAATGAATTATCACAATATTCTTCTTATGACTTAAAAGAACCATTAATTTTACTTTTGAAATATATTGAGTGTTTATATTTAAAGTTAAAATGAGCCTATTATTATATAGAAAATTTGTTGTCTGCATGAATCTTGTCATCCCTTGAGGGGTCTACATTTGCTAGAAGTTTCAGAAACACTAATAAGAATACTGTTTCTGATTGAATAATTAAAGAATGTTACGCTTTTTCAGTGACTAAAATAGATTGGAATTACTGATCAGTAACTTACAATGCGGTTTAAATGTTATTTAATGAATACATGTGAAGTTTCTCTTAAACTCATTATAACAAATTACTTCTACTGTTTTTCACTTCTATTAGAAAAAAGTATTAAAATTTCTGTTATTGCAAGCCTATAAATTTTATTCAGATCTAAACATAGTGATAATCTTAAAAGATCTGTATGCTTAGGATTATAAAAAGCCTATTGCCATTCACACATGGAAGATAAATAACTCCTTTTCAGTAAACCCAATGGGGCAATTGTGACTCACAACTATAAGCTATTAAAATATTAATACTATCACCTAGATGATACTTTTAGGTATCTGCATGTTCAAGTTGTTTAACTTATACTTCAAAAATAAATTTTTATAAACTATAAAAAATATAAAGAATTTTTTTTAGTTCGTAAATACTGTCATTATTTCTAGTTGACATAACATTAAATTTTAGAGGCTATGGCTTTAGAAACAAGAAATGTCATGGTTGACTCCGCTTTACTTCCTGCCTTATTTCACACAAACACAGCAGCACAAAAAAAGCCAGAAATGCTACAACTTGACTGGAAGTACACCAGTACCCTTCTAGGGAGAATATATGTGGAGCATATTTACTTGAAATTCATGACATCTTTTGTTGAAGTACAGGCTTCTATATGGCAAGTAATAAAGACAAAAATTTTATAGGGCAATAGAGTAAGAAACATACTCTAAAATTACCTTCTAACTCATTATTTCTATTTTCACTAGCATGGTTGTGATGGAATGAGCATTTGCAGCAGTTTTTTTGTTGTTGTTTTTTTTCTTTTTTTTCTTTTTTTTGAGACAGAGTCCTGCTCTGTCGCCCAGGCTGAAGTGCAACGGCATGGCCCAGGCTGGAGTGCAATGGCGTGACCCCGGCCCACCACAACCTCCACCTCCTGGGTTTAAGTGATTCTCCTGCCTCAGCCTCCCAAGTAGCCGGGCCACAGGCACACGCCACCACACCCGGCCCACCTCTGGACTTCTAGTAGAGACGGGGTTTCACCATGCTGGTCAGGCTGGTCCCAAACTCCTGACCTCGTGATCCACCCGCCTTGGGCTCCTGAAGTGCTGGGATTACAGGCGTGAGCCATTGTGCCAGGCCCATAGCATGGTCTTAAATAACCTACACTCTCTGCTTCATCATTTTTAGGGTATGGCCATAAGACGTTTATGATTTTATTAGAAAAAATGTTTTCTTTTTCTAATTCAGAAATTCAGCATCATTTCACAGGCAGATCACAAGGTCAGGAGTTCAAGCCCAGCCTAACCAACATGGCGAAACCCAGTCTCCACCAAAAATACAAAAATTAGCTGGATGTGGTGGCACACGCCTGCAGTCCCAGCCACTCAGGAGGCTGAGGCAGAATTGCCTGAACCCAGGAGGCAGAGGTTGCAGCGAGCTGAGACCACACCAGTGCACTCCAGCCTGAGCAACAGAGAGAGACTCCATCTCAAAAAACAAACCAAAAAAAAAACAAAAAACAAACAAACAAAAAAAAAACCAACTCATCTACAACAACTGTAGTAATTATACTTTAAAATAAATTTAACCAAAAGTGGAAAAACCTGTGCATTATAATCTAAACAATACTGAAGTACAAAATTAAATACACAAATGGAAAAATATTACCTATAAATGAATTGGCATTATTAATATTGTTAAATATCCATATTACACAAAATAATCCACAGATATAATGCAACCTCTATGAAAATACCAGTGACACACTTAATATAAATTTTAAAACATACATCTAAAATTTATATTGTACCACAGAAGACCCAAAGTAGCAAAGCAATAAAGAAAAAAAGAAGGGTGAATATATCACCCTACCTGACTTTGAAATATACTAAAAAGCTATATTAGCTAAAACAGTATGGTAATTGAAGAAAAACAGACACATACTCCAATGGAGCGGGACAAACAAAAAAAGACCAGAAACGGCTGACTTGAAGTTACAAACTAACTCCAGCAGAAATATTTATGGCTTATTATGGAGCATCAGTTACACAGCAAGCACTGTCATGTTTCTTTCTTTTTTTTTTTTTTTTTTTTGAGACAGAGTCTCGCTTTGTCACCCAGGCTGGAATGCGGCGGCGTGATCTCAGCCCACTGTAACCTCCACCTCCTGGAACGAAGTGATTCTCCTGCCTCAGCCTCCTGAGTAGCTGAGACCCCAGGCACGTGTCACCACGCCCAGCCAATCTCTGCACTTCTAGTAGAGATGGGGTTCTGCCATGTTTGCCAGGCTGGTCCTGAACTCCTGGCCTCAGGTGATCCCCCAACCCCGGCCTCCCAAAGTGCCAGGACCACAAGCATGAGCCACCGCACCCGGCCTCACTGTCATGTTTCTTTGATACATTTATATATAAAAACATTTTCATGACTTATGAAAGTTCCCTAGTACTTACCTAAAAAGAGAATGACTCAATAAATAAGTAAATTCACTTACGTCATCTATAAAAAGTGAAAGGACAATAACTAAAGAAAAGTAGGCTTATATAGGCATCTGCATCTAAAAGAACAAAACAGAATGTTCTAAATAAAATATAACACTACATTAATTATGGAATTACATCTAAAAATTGTGTGCACTACTAAATTTTATAAAAAACACTCTTATAATCACTGACCAGCTCGGGTAATGGATACTTCATAAACTATAAAACAAAAAATTATAACAAACAAAATTATAGGTCTGGCATGAGTACCGGGCAAAGAGTTTGTGTGGAGAGATTCTGAACCATAAGCCATAAGGTTTTACAGTAATGAATTTAATACAAAGCTGAGAGCATAAACTTGCTTTCAGCATTTTTGAGGTTTTTATTATCTAGTAAATTAATAACCTTATTAAAATGATTTGTTTTGTTCTGATATTGCTATATTCTTCTGAAAATAGGTACAAACTCATACTCATACAAACACACTCACTCCATAATTTTCTTTCCTAAGGTTTATCTTTAGAGTAATATATGTGTATTTTTAACTTTATGTAAATCAAAATTAAAAGTCTATGTGTTTGCAGGCAGAGAGGCCACATGTTCAAATAAAAATATCTAAGAAGTTTATAAAAATATGTATTCAAGACTCACAAATGTATGGATTTTGTTCATGCTTCTAAATAATATAATCATAGAAATTACCCTGTAGTCAATATCTATTTATTTATTCTTTTTGAGACAGAGTCTCACTCTGCCACCCAGGCTGGAGTGCAGTGGCACGATCTCAGCTCACTGCAACCTCCACCTCTCAAGTTCAAGTGATTCTTCTGCCTCTGACTCGTGAGTAACTGGGATCGCAGGCACTCACCACCATGCCTGGCCAACCTTTGTATTTATAAGTACAGACAGGGTTTCAACATGTTGGCAACACTGGTCTCAAACTCCTGACCTCAGGTTATCCACCTGCCCCAGCCTCCCAAAGTGCTAGGATTACAGGCATGAGCCATGGTTCCTGGCTGTCGGTAACAGTTTAATTGTACATTTTAAACAAAAAGTGTAAAATTGAATTTTCTGTAATACAAAGGATAAATGCTAGAGGTGATAGATACCTCATTTACCATGAGGTGATTATTATATATTGTATGCATGTATCAAAATATGCCATATGTGCTTTAAATATATACATATACTATGTACCCAAAAGTAATAATTCTTTATATTTTACTTAAATCAAATTAAAGAATTTCAGTGCTACTTGAACAGTTTGACTGATGGCTGAAGACTCTTTTCTCAAAAAACATTTTTCATCACTGACTTATTAAAAACTGTTGGTACTTCAGTTGCAATTTTGCATAATACTGATTATTGTTTTATCAGAACTGATTTGCACCAAAGGACTAACAGTGGCATAGGCATTGAGCACAGCTCTCTGCAATCTCAGGACAACGTGTGGGTCATACGTCCATGGCAGGGTTAAAGAGGTTGAGAAGATAAAGTCCACCCAGTACATGACCACAAAGAAACTCACCAGCAGCAGGATGGTCTGGGTGGCCCTTTTCTCTGGGGAGGGTCTTGGGGAGAGGTGGGTGCTATGGAGGTGCTGGGATTGCCTCCAATGCCTGGGCAGGAGAATCACCATGTATGCACTTGAGAGCAGCATAAGTACTACACAGGAGACATACTTGGATAATGTCACAGTGAAAAACACTCCCCTGATTGTGGAGTTCATGGGGGAAAGTGGCAGTATTTACTGACATTCTGTAGCTTGATATGGGTCGTGTTGGAAGAATGCACAGAGAAAAAGATTGGCCAACTACTGAAGGACAAATTGAAGAACACCCAAAAGAAGAAAACATGCAAAATGTAATTTGTGGATTTATGTTTAAACCTTGCCAACCAGGAGGTGCTGGGGCTGATGCTGATGGCCTGGAGCATGTTCAGAAGGCAGGTGGTGCAGATGGAGAGTCCCTTCATTGCCCTGTTTGTGTAAAAAAGTGCCTTACACTTAAAGTCATTCCCAAAATGCAGTGATTCAAATATGTCTAGAGGCAAAAAATCCACTGCAGTGAGGAGCATCTGAATGTGAATGAGGGCCAGGTGACAGGTGAGTAAGTCACGGGGTTTAGGCCTGCGATTCAGAAGAAGCGTAAAGATGTGGAAGAAAAGGAGAAAGGTGTTGGCTGAGAATCCAATGCCAGCTTGAAAAACAAAGGCATTTTTAACGATAGCATAAGTAGAAAATAGTTTCATCTCAATGGCATAGAGGAAACATACTTTCTATATCTGGAATAAAAGAAACAATAGATCCCATGTTATCAATGTTGGTTGTTCAGTGTTCAAAATTGTTACCATCATCATCTTTTTCCCCACTTATTCTTTGTTAAGCCTGTATATGAATTCTTGGAAATCCAGCTTCTGCATTCTTTTCCATACCAAATCATTTATATTTGTAAAACAGTAAGACTTCTACAATCATACAGTGCACAGTGCCTGTATCCCACTATACCTGAGCCTCACTTTTTAGAAATCATATCCTTATTGTTCTGCATTCTCTCCTATTATATTTAGCACCCAGAACAGTGATGGACAAACAAAATTACTCAAAAAAAAGGGCCAGGCACAGTGGCTCATGCTTGTAATCCCAGCACTTTTGGAGGCTGAGGTGGGAAGATTGCTTGAGGCCAGAAGTTCAAGACCAGCCTGGGCAACATAGTGAGGTGCCATCTCTACAAAAAAATTAAACAGTTAGTGAGACATTGTAGCATGCACCTGTAGTCCAAGCTACCCAGGAGGCTGAGGTGGGAGGATTGCTTGAATCCAGGAGGTCAAGGCTGCAGTGAGCCATGATTGCGCCACTGCATTCCAACCTGGGCAACAGAGTGAGACCCTATCTCATAACAAATACAAAAACAAATAAAATTACTCAAAGGTATTTATACATTTAAATTAAATGGAAATTTATTCTTTTTTTTTTATACTTTAAGTTTTAGGGTACATGTGCACATTGTGCAGGTTAGTTACATATGTATACATGTGCCATGCTGGTGCGCTGCACCCACTAACTCGTCATCTAGCATTAGGTATATCTCCCAATGCTATCCCTCCCCCCTCCCCCCACCCCACCACAGTCCCCAGAGTGTGATATTCCCCTTCCTGTGTCCATGTGATCTCATTGTTCAATTCCCACCTATGAGTGAGAATATGCGGTGTTTGGTTTTTTGTTCTTGCGATAGTTTGCTGAGAATGATGATTTCCAATTTCATCCATGTCCCTACAAAGGACACGAACTCATCATTTTTTATGGCTGCATAGTATTCCATGGTGTATATGTGCCACATTTTCTTAATCCAGTCTATCATTGTTGGACATTTCGGTTGGTTCCAAGTCTTTGCTATCGTGAATAATGCCGCAGTAAACATACGTGTGCATGTGTCTTTATAGCAGCATGATTTATAGTCATTTGGGAATATACCCAGTAATGGGATGGCTGGGTCAAATGGTATTTCTAGTTCTAGATCCCTGAGGAATCACCACACTGATTTCCACAATGGTTGAACTAGTTTACAGTCCCACCAACAGTGTAAAAGTGTTCCTATTTCTCCACATCCTCTCCAGCACCTGTTGTTTCCTGACTTTTTAATGATTGCCATTCTGACTGGTGTGAGATGGTATCTCATTGTGGTTTTGATTTGCATTTCTCTGATGGCCAGTGATGATGAGCATTTTTTCATGTGATTTTTGGCTGCATAAATGTCTTCTTTTGAGAAGTGTCTGTTCATGTCCTTGGCCCACTTTTTGATGGGGTTGTTTGTTTTTTTCTTGTAAATTTGTTTGAGTTCATTGTAGATTCTGGATATTAGCCCTTTGTCAGATGAGTAGGTTGCGAAAATTTTCTCCCATTTTGTAGGTTGCCTGTTCACTCTGATGGTAGTTTCTTTTGCTGTGCAGAAGCTCTTTAGTTTAATTAGATCCCATTTGTCAATTTTGGCTTTTGTTGCCATTGCTTTTGGTGTTTTAGACATGAAGTCCTTGCCCATGCCTATGTCCTGAATGGTAATGCCTAGGTTTTCTTCTAGGGTTTTTATGGTTTTAGGTCTAACGTTTAAATCTTTAATCCATCTTGAATTGATTTTTGTATAAGGGGTAAGGAAGGGATCCAGTTTCAGCTTTCTACATATGGCTAGCCAGTTTTCCCAGCACCATTTATTAAATAGGGAATCCTTTCCCCATTGCTTGTTTTTCTCAGGTTTGTCAAAGATCAGATAGTTGTAGATATGTGGCATTATTTCTGAGGGCTCTGTTCTGTTCCATTGATCTATATCTCTGTTTTGGTACCAGTACCATGCTGTTTTGGTTACTGTAGCCTTGTAGTATAGTTTGAAATCAGGTATTGTGATGCCTCCAGCTTTGTTCTTTTGGCTTAGGATTGCCTTGGCGATGCGGGCTCTTTTTTGGTTCCATATGAACTTTAAAGTAGTTTTTTCCAATTCTGTGAAGAAAGTCATTGGTAGCTTGATGGGGATGGCATTGAATCTGTAAATTACCTTGGGCAGTATGGCCATTTTCACGATATTGATTCTTCCTACCCATGAGCATGGAATGTTCTTCCATTTGTTTGTATCCTCTTTTATTTCCTTGAGCAGTGGTTTGTAGTTCTCCTTGAAGAGGTCCTTCACATCCCTTGTAAGTTGGATTCCTAGGTATTTTATTCTCTTTGAAGCAATTGTGAATGGGAGTTCACTCATGATTTGGCTCTCTGTTTGTCTGTTGTTGGTGTATAAGAATGCTTGTGATTTTTGTACATTGATTTTGTATCCTGAGACTTTGCTGAAGTTGCTTATCAGCTTAAGGAGATTTTGGGCTGAGACAATGGGGTTTTCTAGATATACAATCATGTCGTCTGCAAACAGGGACAATTTGACTTCCTCTTTTCCTAATTGAATACCCTTTATTTCCTTCTCCTGCCTAATTGCCCTGGCCAGATCTTCCAACACTATGTTGAATAGGAGTGGTGAGAGAGGGCATCCCTGTCTTGTGCCAGTTTTCAAAGGGAATGCTTCCAGTTTTTGCCCATTCAGTATGATATTGGCTGTGGGTTTGTCATAGATAGCTCTTATTATTTTGAAATACGTCCCATCAATACCTAATTTATTGAGAGTTTTTAGCATGAATGGTTGTTGAATTTTGTCAAAGGCTTTTTCTGCATCTATTGAGATAATCATGTGGTTTTTGTCTTTGGTTCTGTTTATATGCTGGATTACATTTATTGATTTGCGTATATTGAACCAGCCTTGCATCCCAGGGATGAAGCCCACTTGATCATGGTGGATAAGCTTTTTGATGTGCTGCTGGATTCATTTTGCCAGTATTTTATTGAGGATTTTTGCATCAATGTTCATCAAGGATATTGGTCTAAAATTCTCTTTTTTGGTTGTGTCTCTGCCCGGCTTTGGTATCAGAATGATGCTGGCCTCATAAAATGAGTTAGGGAGGATTCCCTCTTTTTCTATTGATTGGAATAGTTTCAGAAGGAATGGTACCAGTTCCTCCTTGTACCTCTGGTAGAATTCAGCTGTGAATCCATCTGGTCCTGGACTCTTTTTGGTTGGTAAACTATTGATTATTGCCACAATTTCAGCTCCTGTTATTGCTCTATTCAGAGATTCAACTTCTTCCTGGTTTAGTCTTCGGAGAGTGTATGTGTTGAGGAATTTATCCATTTCTTCTAGATTTTCTAGTTTATTTGCGTAGAGTTGTTTGTAGTATTCTCTGATGGTAGTTTGTATTTCTGTGGGATCGGTGGTGATATCCCCTTTATCATTTTTTATTGTGTCTATTTGATTCTTCTCTCTTTTTTTCTTTATTAGTCTTGCTAGTGGTCTATCAATTTTGTTGATCCTTTCAAAAAACCAGCTCCTGGATTCATTGATTTTTTGAAGGGTTTCTTGTGTCTCTATTTCCTTCAGTTCTGCTCTGATTTTGGTTATTTCTTGCCTTCTGCTAGCTTTTGAATGTGTTTGCTCTTGCTTCCCTAGTTCTTTTAATTGTGATGTTAGGGTGTCAATTTTGGATCTTTCCTGCTTTCTCTTATGGGCATTTAGTGCTATAAATTTCCCTCTACACACTGCTTTGAATGCGTCCCAGAGATTCTGGTATGTTGTGTCTTTGTTCTCGTTGGTTTCAAAGAACATCTGTATTTCTGCCTTCATTTCGTTATGTACCCAGTAGTCATTCAGGAGCAGGTTGTTCAGTTCCCATGTAGTTGAGCGGCTTTGAGTGAGATTCTTAATCCTGAGTTCTAGTTTGATTGCACTGTGGTCTGAGAGATAGTTTGTTATAACTTCTGTTCTTTTACATTTGCTGAGGAGAGCTTTACTTCCAACTATGTGGTCAATTTTGGAATAGGTGTGGTGTGGTGCTGAAAAAAATGTATATTCTGTTGATTTGGGGTGGAGAGTTCTGTAGATGTCTATTAGGTCCACTTGGTGCAGAGCTGAGTTCAATTCCTGGGTATCCTTGTTGACTTTCTGTCTCGTTGATCTGTCTAATGTTGACAGTGGGGTATTAAAGTCTCCCATTATTAATGTGTGGTAGTCTAAGTCTCTTTGTAGGTCACTCAGGACTTGCTTTATGGATCTTGGTGCTTCTGTATTGGGTGCATATATATTTAGGATAGTTAGCTCTTCTTGTTGAATTGATCCCTTTACCATTATGTAATGGCCTTCTTTGTCTCTTTTGATCTTTGTTGGTTTAAAGTCTGTTTTATCAGAGACTAGGATTGCAACCCCTGCCTTTTTTTGTTTTCCATTGGCTTGGTAGATCTTCCTCCATCCTTTTATTTTGAGCCTATGTGTGTCTTTGCACGTGAGATGGGTTTCCTGAATACAGCACACTGATGGGTCTTGACTCTTTATCCAATTTGCCAGTCTGTGTCTTTTAATTGGAGAATTTAGTCCATTTACGTTTAAAGTTAATATTGTTATGTGTGAATTTGATCCTGTCATTATGATGTTAGCTGGTTATTTTGCTCGTTAGTTGATGCAGTTTCTTCCTAGCCTCGATGGTCTTTACATTTTCGCATGAATTTGCAGCGGCTGGTACCGGTTGTTCCTTTCCATGTTTAGCGCTTCCTTCAGGAGCTCTTTTAGGGCAGGCCTGGTGGTGACAAAATCTCTCAGCATTTGCTTGTCTGTGAAGTATTTTATTTCTCCTTCACTTATGAAGCTTAGTTTGGCTGGTTATGAAATTCTGGGTTGAAAATTCTTTTCTTTAAGAATGTTGAATATTGGCCCCCACTCTCTTCTGGCTTGTAGGGTTTCTGCTGAGAGATCCGCTGTTCGTCTGATGGGCTTCCCTTTGAGGGTAACCCGACCTTTCTCTCTGGCTGCCCTTAACATATTTTCCTTCATTTCAACTTTGGTGAATCTGACAATTATGTGTCTTGGAGTTGCTCTTCTCGAGGAGTATCTTTGTGGCGTTCTCTGTATTTCCTGAATCTGAACGTTGGCCTGCCTTGCTAGACTGGGGAAGTTCTCCTGGATAATATCCTGCAGAGTGTTTTCCAACTTGGTTCCATTCTCCCCATCACTTTCAGGTACACCAATCAGACGTAGATTTGGTCTTTTCACATAGTCCCATATTTCTTGGAGGCTTTGCTCATTTCTTTTTATTCTTTTTTCTCTAAACTTCCCTTCTTGCTTCATTTCATTCATTTCATCTTCCATCGTTGATACCCTTTCTTCCAGTTGATCGCATCGGCTCCTGAGGCTTCTGCATTCTTCACGTAGTTCTCGAGCCTTGGTTTTCAGCTCCATCAGCTCCTTTAAGCACTTCTCTGTATTGGTTATTCTAGTTATACATTCTTCTAAATTTTTTTCAAAGTTTTCAACTTCTTTGCCTTTGGTTTGAATGTCCTCCCGTAGCTCAGAGTAATTTGATCGTCTGAAGCCTTCTTCTCTCAGCTCGTCAAAGTCGTTCTCCATCCAGCTTTGTTCTGTTGCTGGTGAGGAACTGCGTTCCTTTGGAGGAGGAGAGGCACTCTGCGTTTTAGAGTTTCCAGTTTTTCTGTTCTGTTTTTTCCCCATCTTTGTGGTTTTATCTACTTTTGGTCTTTGATGATGGTGATGTACAGATGGGTTTTCGGTGTGGATGTCCTTTCTGTTTGTTAGTTTTCCTTCTAACAGACAGGACCCTCAGCTGCAGGTCTGTTGGAATACCCTGCCGTGTGAGGTGTCAGTGTGCCCCTGCTGGGGGGTGCCTCCCAGTTAGACTGCTCGGGGGTCAGGGGTCAGGGACCCACTTGAGGAGGCAGTCTGCCGGTTCTCAGATCTCCAGCTGCGTGCTGGGAGAACCACTGCTCTCTTCAAAGCTGTCAGACAGGGACACTTAAGTCTGCAGAGGTTACTGCTGTCTTTTTGTTTGTTTGTGCCCTGCCCCCAGAGGTGGAGCCTACAGAGGCAGGCAGGCCTCCTGGAGCTGTGGTGGGCTACCCAGTTCGAGCTTCCCGGCTGCTTTGTTTACCTAAGCAAGCCTGGGCAATGGCGGGCGCCCCTCCCCCAGCCTCGCTGCCGCCTTGCAGTTTGATCTCAGACTGCTGTGCTAGCAATCAGCGAGACTCCGTGGGCGTAGGACCCTCCGAGCCAGGTGTGGGATATAATCTCGTGGTTCGCCGTTTTTTAAGCCGGTCTGAAAAGCGCAATATTCGGGTGGGAGTGACCCGATTTTCCAGGTGTGTCCGTCACCCCTTTCTTTGACTCGGAAAGGGAACTCCCTGACCCTTTGCACTTCCCAGGTGAGGCAATGCCTCGCCCTGCTTCGGCTCGCGCACGGTGCGCACACCCACTGACCTGCGCCCACTGTCTGGCACTCGCTAGTGAGATAAACCCGGTACCTCAGATGGAAATGCAGAAATCACCTGTCTTCTGCGTCCCTCACGCTGGGAGCTGTAGACCGGAGCTGTTCCTATTCGGCCATCTTGGCTCCTGGAAATTTATTCTAATATGAAAAGAATCACTAAAGCAAGCAATTGAAAAAATATTCAGCTGAGTCACTCTCATATCTCATCACTTTGATACACTCTGTTCTCCATCACTCTTCCACATATCTGGACCCTTGTGATTATACTGGACCCATGGTGATAATTTGTGAAAATCTCACTATATTTCAACAGCAGACTAGCAATCTTGATCACATCTGCAATCTTATATTTTCTTTGCCATGGAATCTAATGTATTCCCAGTATCTGGGGAATTAGTATGTGAACACATTGGGAAGGTTTTGTTTTGCTTTTCTGAATCCTTCTTAATGTATCACTTAAAAATGGTCCCAGCTCTCTCCCAGTTTAGTTTCCATTCCAGTAATTTTTTTTTTTTTTTTTTGAGATGGAGTCTCCCTCTGTCGCCCAGGCTGGAGTGCAGTGGTGCAATCTCAGCTCACTGCAAGCTCTACCTCCTGATTTCACGCCATTCTCCTGCCTCAGCCTCCCAAGTAGCTGGGACTACAGGCACTCGCCACCCCGCCCAGATAATCTTTTGTATTTTTAGTAGAGACGGGGTTTCACTCTGTTAGTCAAGATGTTGTCGATCTCCTGACCTCGTGATCCACATGCCTCGACCTCCCAAAGTGCTGGGATTACAGGCGTGAGCCACCGCGCCCGGTCCTTCCATTCCAGTAATTTCTTATGTAAACTCTTTTTTATCTCGGTATAACATTGCTAATGTCCACCTCTCAATTATCAACAAAAAAAATCACTATTTTATTCACTTCACGACAACTATGAGGTTGCATCAAAAGAATCAGATGTTGGCCGGGCGTGGTGTCTCCCGCCTGTAATCCCAGCACTTTGGGAGGCCGAGGCAGGCAGATCACCTGAGGCTGGGAGTTTGAGACCAGCCTGGCCAACATGGTGAAACACCATCTTTACTGAAAATACAAAAATTAGCCAGGCGTGGTTGTGCACGCCTGTAATCCCAGCTACCTGGGAGGCTGAAGTGGGAGAATCACCTGAGCCCTGGAGGTTGAGGCTGCAGTAGCTGAGATTGTGCCACTGCACTCTACCCTGAGCAACAAAGCAAGACTGTCTCAAAAAAAAAAAAAGGCAAAAATTTTTTAATCACATGTTGATCTGTTTCCTGAGACTTCCCTTAATACAGGGATACTTTCCAATGCCTAGAAAAATACTTGGTTTCCAATAATAAAAATATCTTCCCTCAAGTTTTCTCAGGATATCTCTAATACCATATCTAATATCTTGTAAAATTTTATAGAATGATTTTTCAGGCACTATCCTATGTTATTTAGCTTGGATTCAGGCATCATATATCATCAGTTTAATTTAATCCACAGCTTAGAACAATTCAATTTCATGACATGTTAAGATAAAAAGCCACTGCATTCACTCAGATTTTTCTGAGGTGAAAAGGTGTCCAATTATATTTTCAAAATCACTTATTGGGATACTGTTCCATAAGTGTAAATAGATAAGCCAATGCATAAATGGTAATAATTAGTATTTCTGGCTTATAATTAGAAATTAATGGCTGAAGTAAAAATTGCTCAAAACACACATACACACACATATAAGTATATATATGTACTTTTATAAATACATACACATATATAATTTTAAAAAAAAGAAAAGAAAAGAAAATGCCAGCTCCGTCAGACCTACATAGGCAAAGTGTTCTGTTCTCCAGAGGACACAGCTGTGAGCAAGGAAACTAGACATGACTCCCCATGGAAGGTAGGCTGCTTTTCACATTCCCCTTCCATCAATTTGCCCAGGTGCATTTGTAGAGGGCAGGAAGATTCCTCCATTCCAAGCAGCATGAGTGTTTAAATATGTACTGTCCTCCCCAGGAGATCTTACTTCTTTTTGAGATGGAGACTTACTCTGTCGCCCAGGCTGGAGTGCAGTGGTGTGATCTCGGCTCACTGCAACCTCCGCCTCCCTCGTTCAAGCGATTCTCCTGCCTCAGCCTCCTGAGTAGCTGGGATTACAAGCATGTGCCACCACACCCAGCTAATTTTTGTATTTTGGGTAAAGATGGGGTTTCACCACGTTGGTCAGGCTGGTCTCGAACTCCTGACCTTGTGATCTGCCCGCCTCAGCCTCCCAAAGTACTGGGATTACAGGTGTGAACCACTGCACCTGGCCGAGATCTTACTTTGATGTAAAGTATCAAGCTATCCTGCTGTTGTGTTCCACCCCTCATTCTTCAGTCTCCTCTGCTGCTTCTACTCACAGGAGTGTTTTATTTCACACATTTATCAGTCACGCACCCAGTTGTTAGCAGTAGACACTTATTTTTGGCCCCTGTGATATCCATCAAGCACAACTTTAATCATAACTAAACATAATATTAACTTAATCATAATTACGAGTGCACATATATGATCTTCTTCCTTAACAAATAATACCTATTAAATTGTTAGATGATAAGATCATGACATTTCTTCTTATAAATATCTAAGAATCTTAGCATAGGGCAGCAGCTCAGCCTGTTTAGGTTCAGGATAATGAGCTATCTTTCCTACTCTGATGAAATTTCTTCATTTGACCTCAGTCAGGACCACCCAGCCCACAGAATTCTATTGTCCACAAATTTACTTTTTCCTGCTCTCTCTAACCCAGTCCAACATATCATTTGTTGCAATCAATATGACTTCATTTCTCAATCCAATTGGCTTTGTTGGATCTTGCTTTGTTTGCCTTCTTGCAAGTCTTTCAACTCCATTTGAAAATGTTTTCCCACTCCCCAAAGAAAAAACTGTCAATCAAAAATTATATGTCCAAGAAAGCTATAGAACAACAATAAAGACAAAATATGCATCTGACTAAGGTCTACAAGCATCTGTAAGGAACTCAAACAAATTTACAAGAGAAAAACAATGCCATTAAAAAGTGGCAAAGGATATGAACAGACATTTTTGAAAAGAAGACATACGGGCTGGGCGCCACCTCACGCCTGTAATCCCAGCACTTTGGGAGGCCAAGGGGGGCAGATCACAAGGTCAGGAGATCAAGACCAGCCTGGCTAACAGAGTGAAACCTCGTCTTTACTAAAAAATACAAAAAATTAGCCGGGCTTGGTGGCACGCACCTGTAGTCCCAGCTACTTGGGAAGCTGAGGCAGGAGAATCACTTGAACCTGGGAGGCGGAGGTTGCAGTGAGCCGAGATCGCGCTACTGCACTCCAGCCTGGGTGACAGAATGAGACTCCGTTTCAAGAAACAACAACAAAAAAGACATACATGCGGCCAAAAAGCATATGAAAAAAAGCTCAATATCACTGATCATTAGAGAAATGCAAATCAAAACCACAATGAGACGCCATCTCACACCATTCAGAATGGCTAGTTACTATTAAAAAGTAAAAAAAAAAAAATAACAGTTGCTGGTGAAGTTGTGGAGAAAAGGGAAACACTTATACACTGTTAATGAAAGTGTACATTAGTTCAATCATTGTGGAAAGCAGTATCACAATTCCTTAAAGAGCTAAAAGCAGAACTACCATTTGACACAGCAATCCCATTACTGGGTATATACCCAGAGGAATATACATTATTCTACCATAAAGACATGTGCATGCAAATGTTCATTGCAGCACTATTCACAATGGCAAAGATGTGGAATCAACCTAAATGTCCATCAGTGACAGACTGGATACTAAAAATGTGGTACATGCCCACCATGGAATATTATTAAGCCATAAAAAAGAATGAGATCACGTCATTTGCAGAGACATGGATGGAGCTGGAGGCCATTCTCTTTAGCACACTAACATAGGAACAGAAAACCCAGTACCGCATGGTCTCACTTAAAAGTGGGAGGTAGGCCGGGCACTGTGACTCACCCTTGTAATCCTGGCACTTTGAGAGGCCAAGGCAGGAGGATCACCTGAGGTCAGCGGTTTGAGACCAGCCTGGCCAACATGGCAAAACCCCATCTCTATTAAAAATACAAAATTAGCTGGGCATGGTGGTGGACACCTGTAATCCCAGCTACTCTGGAGGCTGAGACAGGAGAATCGCTTGAACCCGGGAGGCAGAGGTTGCAGTGAGTTGAGATCACGCCACTACTCTCCAACCTGGGCAACAGAGTGAGACTCCATCTCAAAAAAAAAAAAAGTGGGAGGTAAATTACAAGAACTCATGAACTAATGAAGACACTGGGATTTATATACTTGAATGTGGAAGGTGGGAGGAGGGAGAGAAGCAGAAAAGATAACTATTGAGTACTGGGCTTAATACCTGGGTGATGAAATAATCTGTACAACAAACCCTCATGACATGAGTTTACCCATATAACAAATCTTCACATGTACCCCCAAACTGAAAATAATTTTTTAAAATATCAACATTAATTATAGCAATTACAGTCATAATCTTTTATAACAGAAGAAACTTTGAGTAATTTTTTAATTGTTCCCAGGGCTTATTCTCACACAATATTCTTTCTGATTATTTCTTGTTAACTGCAGAGAAACTATAGAAATGTGAGATACTAAAAATTAAAAATAAATACATTGAAAAACACCAATTCTCAAAATAAAGTTAAGAAGAAATAAATATATAAATAGCTCTACATAGAAATAAATGTAACATATTAATAGATCTATAACAAAGAAAGAGATCAAATTAATTAGAACCTTTACACAAAGAAAAGCCCCAGGACAAATGGCTTAACTGGTAAATTCTATTAAGCATTCAATAAAGAATTAATACTGGGCCAGGCGCAGTGGCTCACGCCTGTAATCCCAGCACTTTGGGAGGCTGAGGTGGACGGATCACCTGAGGTCAGGAGTTCAAGACCAGCCTGACCAACACGGAGAAACCCGTCTCTACTAAAAATACAAAATTAGCCTGGTGTGATAGTGCATGTCTGTAATCCCAGCTATTTGGGAAGCTGAGGCAGAAGAATTGCTTGAACCCGGGAGGGGGAGGTTGCAGTGAGCCAAGATCACACCATTGCACTCCAGCCTGGGCAACAAGAGTGAAACTCCATCTCAAATAATAATAATAATAATAAATACTAACTTTTCACAAATATTCCAAAAAATTGAATCAGTGAAAACATTTCCCAGGTCATTCTATCAGATCAGCATTACTATGATTCCAAAATCAAACAGAAACATTACTAGATAAAAAGTGACTTATCATTATCCTTCATGCATACAGACACTAAGATTCTAAAACAAAAAAAAAACTAGCAAACTGAATCTGAATCTAGCAAAATATAAAACTCTTTAACACCATTGTCAAATGGGATTATTTTGCAAATGCGATGTTGGCTTAAAATCTAAAAATCAAACAATTTTCTAGTTTAGAAAATAAGTAGAACCATCTTCTGTTACAGATTTACATAATCATGTGTATTAGCAAGGTATTCCCCAAAAACCCACTAGACCTAGTAAACAAGCTCACCAAGGTCACAAGATACAAAAACAACCTATAAGACTGAATCGTACTTTTATATGAAAGCAATGAAAAATATGAAAGTAAACAATTCTTTTAATAACAGCATCAAAGAAAGAAACATTTAGAAATAAATTTGCTGAGCGTGGTGGCTCATGCCTGTAATCCCAGCTCTTTGGGAGGCCAAGACAGGTGGATCACTTGAAGACAGGAGCTCGAGACCAGCCTGGACAACGTGGAGAAAACTCATCTCTACCAAAAATACAAAAATTAGCCAAGTGTGGTGGCGCACGCCTGTAGTTCCAGCTACTCAGGATGCTGAGGTGAGAGGATCACCTGAGTCCTGGAGATTGAGGCTTGCAGTGAGCCAAGATAGTGCCACTGCACATCAGCCTGGGTGAGAGAGCAAGACCCTGTCTAAACAAGCAAGCAAACAAAAACTAGAATGAGATAATAGTTATTGCTCAATAGATTATTATATCAAAAAGATGGTAACAAATGTTGACTAAAGTGTGAAGAATACGGAATCCTCACACATTGTTGATGAGAATTAAAATAGTGCAGCCATTGCGTGAGAAAAAGGCAATTCTTCATAAAGTTATATATGGTTTTACATATGACTCAGAGATCCCATCCTCAGGTAAATACCCAAAAGAATGAAAATCTGCAGCACTCAGAGATTCATATGTGAATGTTTACATCAGCACTCTTCATGTAGCCAAAACGAATAGAATCCAAGTATCCATTAACTAGTGGAAGAAAAAATAGTATGTGCCATAGCCATACAACAGAATATTACTCACTAATCAAAAGGAATGAAGCAGTGATGCATACTACAACAGGAATGGGCCTCTAAAACATTAAGCCAAGTGAAAGAAATCAGACCCAAAAGACTACTTAATTGATGATTTCACTTATAAGAAATTTTTATAAAAGACTCACCTTTAGAAACAGAAAATAGATTGATGATTGTCTAAGGTTGGGACAGTAATAGGGATTGAATGCAAATTGACTAAAATTTTCTTTAAGAGAAAAAGACCTGCTGACAGAGCCAAAATGCTGACTGGGTGCAAGGAGGAACATCTCCCACCAAGAGACCAGGACATCAGGAAGACGGGCACACTTTGAGCCAATCTTTGGAGGGAAGGCATTGAGAGTAGACGGAGGGAGAACACAGATGCTGGGCTGAAGTGGGAGGATGCTGGGAATGCTGCACAGGGCTGCTGAGCATTGGAACTCATTCCTGGCCCCCGGTGACTCTTGAAAACAGGTGGGTTGAGCAGGTGAAGAGTGACCCACTCTCACCGCAGACCTCTGGAATTCTAGAAGTAGGAGGTCCTACAACCCCCACAAACACTTGAGCTGGCAGAGAGAGCTGCTTAGATAGGAGGAAAGGGCTGGACCCTAGCCTGTGCAGAACCCAGAAGGGTTGGCATGGAAATAGCCGCAGTGGGCCACAACCAAGGATGCCCATCCCCCAAGGTTTGTAATGTTCTTCTAGGAGACTTTAGCCTTAGAGTTACTGTCATACCTGGACAGGGCAAGACAGTCTTGCAGTGGAATGGGCCAGTCTGGCTTGAGCACCTTCCTGTCTGCTATCCTCTCCTGAGGACCCAGCATGGCTGCACCCATTTGCAGCACAGCCTCAGATGCCTAACCAGGGTGCTTCCCTGGGGCCCTCATCATAGCTCCTTTGCTGGAAGACTGAACCTGACTGTTGGACAGCTCCAGCAGACTGACCACTGCCAACATGCACCAGCCCACTCACAGATTACCCCCACTACAGCCTCCGCCTGCTGCTTTGCTGGTACAAACTCACCCAAGAACACCCTCTCCCCCCGACTGCCTTGCTGATGTGCAGTGCATATGGGTGGACCTTGCCTTCCCCACTGGGGCACGTGAACACATGCACCCCACAGCACCTGACCACCGCCATTGTGAGTGCACCCCAACACCTTTCCCCTGCTGATGGGTGGGCACCCTGCTCTGCCACCACCATTGGCATGAAAACACACACAAATGCCCACAACTGTGCCACTGCTGCTGCCGGCACAAATGCATGCACAAACACCAGCAATCCACCCCTACTACACCACTGCCATTGCAGGCATGAACACACACACAAACACTCACAAGCCCACCCTCACCAGTGCTCTGCCACTGCCACAACCAGTGTGAGTGTGGGCACCACACATGTCTAATTTTAATTGTTTTTGTAGAGACAGGGTCTCCCAATGCTTCCCAGGCTGGTCTTAAACTCTTGGGCTCAAACAATCTTCCTGCCTCAGCCTTCCAAAGCTCCAGGATTATAGATGTGAGCCACTGCTCCTGGACTAGCTCCAATTTTGAAAGAAGTTCTACTCTGTGTAAAAGCTATCAAACAGCATTGCATGTTACAAAGAACTCTTGGGTGAAAGAAAGAGTCAATTGGTATGGCAAATTTTACTGCTGTCTTATTTTAAGAAATTGCCACAGAACCCAACCTTCAGCAACAACCACCCTGATTCACACCCATCAACATCAAGGAGAGACCCTCAGCCAGGAAAAATATTATGACTTGCCAAAGGCTCAGATGTTCATTAGCACTTTTTAGCAATGAAGTATTTTAAACTAAGGAGTGTACTTTTTTGGACATAATGCTATTGTACACTTAACAGACTATAGTATCTTGTAAACATAATTTATATGCACTGGAAAACAAAAAATGCATGTGACTTGCTTTATTGCAAGATTCACTTTGTTGTGCTGGGCTGAAACTGAACATGCAATAATTTGTGGTATGCCTGTACCTTTTAAAAAATGAATACAGTGGATAAATATCACAAACATAATGTTACACTAAGAAGCCAGATGCAAAAGTATACATGCTATCTCATTTCATTTCTTTAACAAAATAGCAGACAAAGCAGAGTTTCTGGCTCAGGTAAGGGCGGAGTCGCTTTTTGAACAAACACTCTCACTGAAAATAATAAGTTCTCGCATCCAACACAGGAGCACTCAGATTCATAAAACAAGCTCTTAGAGACCTATGAAGAGACTTAGATAAGCAGACAATAAGAGTGGGAGACTTCAACACCCCCACTGACAGTATTAGAGAAATCACAGAGGCAAAAAAGTAGCAAAGATGTTTGGAACCTGAACTCGACACTTGACCAATTGGACCTAACAGACATCCACAGAACTCTCCACCCCAAAACAACAGAATGTACATTCTTCACATGGCACATAATCTAGAATCAACCTTTCAATCGGCCATAAGACAATTCTCAGCAAATTCAAAAAATGAAATTATAACAACCACACTCCTGGACAACAGCACAGTAAAAATAGAAATCAGCACTAAGAAGATGCTCAGAATTATACAATTACATGGAAATTAACAACATGCTCCTGAAAGATTTCTGGGTAAACAATGAAATTAAGGCAAGAATCAAGAATTTCTTTGAAACAGTGACAACAAAGATACAACATACCAGAAACTCAGGGACACAGCTGAAGCAATGTTAAGAGGAAAGGTTAAAGCACTAAATGCACACGTCAGTTAGAAATATCTCGAATTAACAACTTCACATCACAACTAGAAGAATTAGAAAAACAAGAGCAAACCAAACTCAAAACTAACAAGACAGGAAATAACCAAAATCAGAGCTGAACCAAATGAAATTGAGACATGAAAAACTGTACAAAAGAGCAATGAAACCAGAAGTTGGTTATTTGAAAGAATAAATAAGATTGATAGCCCACTAGCTAGACTAATGAAAAAAAGAGAAGATCCAAATAAACACAATCAGAAATTACAAAGAGGACAGTACCCCTGACTCCACAGAAATACAAAAACTCTCAGAGGCTACCATGAACAACTCTGTGCACACAAACTAGAAAACCTAGAAGAAACAAATAAATGCCTGGAAACATACAACCTCCTAAGATTGAACCAGGGAGAAATTGAAACCCTGAACAGATCAATAATGGCTTCTGAAATTGAATCAGTAATAAAAAGCCTACCAACCAGAAAAAGTTCAGGACCAGACAGATTCACAGCTGAGTTCCACAGATATAGAAAGAAGGGCTTGTACTATTACTATTGAAATTATTCTAAAACAAATTAAAAAGGAGGAACTCCTCCCTAACTCATTCTATTGCCAGCAACATCCTGATACCAAAACCTGGCAGAGACACAACCGAAAAAGAAAAATTCAGCCAATGTCACTGATGAACGATTCAATTTTTGAAGTGAAGGAACTCAGATCCAAAAAGCTGTATATTCAGCCCTCTGTATCCATGAAGTTTGTATTCTTGGATTCAACCAACCAAGGATCAAAAATATAATTAGGCCTATGATGCTTGCATCCATACTAAATCTATAGAGTTATTTTTCTTGTTAGAATCCCCTAAACAATATCAGTATAACAACTATTGACATAGCATTTACATTGCATTAGGTATTATAAGTAGCCTAGATATGACTTAAAGTTCATGTGCATAGGTTATATAAAAATAGTGTACCATTTTATATAAGGCATTGAGCATCTACAGATTTTCATATTTGCAGGGATTTGAAAAAATCCACCATATATACTGAGAGACAACTGTAAATTATATAAATCTATTTATAGAGCATTGTAAGAAAGAGCAAAATTATAGAGATGGAAAATGAGCAGTAGTGGCGAAAGGAAGGGATGGGGAAAGTTGTTTACTGAAAGGGACAGCATAAAAGAAATTTGGTGGGTGAAAAAAGTTCTGTGTGGTACTCCAGTGGTGAAAGATGACTCTAGACCATTGTTAAAACCTGTTGAACTGTACACCACAAAGAACAAATTTTTCTGTATAAAATTTTTAAAAAATCAGACCGGGTGCAGTGGCTCATGCCTGTAATCCCAGCACTTTGAGAGGCCGAGGTGGGTGGTACAACCTGAGGTCAGGAGTTCAAGACCAGCCTGGACAACATGGTGAAACTCCATCTCTGAAATACAAAAATTAGCTGGGCATGGTGGCGGGCACCTGTAATCCCCGTAAGCTACTTGGGAGGCTGAAGCAGGAGAATTGCTTGAACCCCAGAGGTGGAGGTTGCACTGAGCCGAGATTGTGCCATTGCACTCCAGCCTGGGCAACAGAGCAAAACTCCATCCCAAAACAAATTTTTTTTAATAGACCAAGTTGCTGAAGAAATTCAGATAGAATATAGACAATGACAGATGAATTAAACTATATTCCAAATGTATGACATACTGACTATTTCACCGGGGTTGGAGATGAAAAGTCCTGACCCAGTAACTTTGGGAAACATACGGGGTATTGCAAGAATCAAAATCTCTACACAAACACTAAACTATATTTCAACTTAATTGTTGAAATTCCTCTGTCAGGAAGATTTGTCTCTTCCCTCCCTCTTTCTTCCTTCCATTCTTCCTTCCTTTCCATTTCTTCTTTCTTTCTTTTCTTCTTTCTTTTTCTTTGAAATGGAGTCTCACTCTATCGCCCAGGCTGGAGTGCAGTGGTGCAAGCTCAGCTCACTGCAACTTCCGCCTCCTGGGATCACGTGATTCTCCTGTCTCAGCCTCCTGAGTAGCTGGGACTACAGGCATGCGCCCGGCTAATTTTGTACTTTTAGTAAAGACAGGGTTTCACCATATTGTCCAGGCTGGTCTCAAACTCCAGAAGTCAGATGATCCACCCGCCTCAGCCTCCCAAAGTGCTGGGATGACAGGCATGAGTCAACGTGCCCGGTTGGTATTTACTTTCTAATTATACATGGACCTTTACATAAATGCTTTGTGCATGCATGCAATTCTGTATGCATGTTATAATATCAATAAATGTTAAATATTATGGGTTGGGTGTGGTGGCTCATGCCTGTAATCCCAACACTTTGGGAGGTCAAGACGGGTGGATCACAAAGTCAGGAATTTGAGACCAGCCTGACCAACATGGTGAAACCCCATTTCTACTAAAAATACAAAAATGAGCCAGGCATGGTGGTGCGTGCCTGTAATCCCAGCTACTCAGGAGGCTGAGGCAGGAGAAACACTTGAACCCAGGAGGTAGAGGTTGCACTGAGCTGAGATTATGCCATTGCACTCCAGCCTGGGCAACAGAGCGAGACTCCATCTCAGAAAAAAAAAAAAAAAAAAAAAAAAAAAAGAAAACATATTGGTTCTGGAGCCAAGATGGCTGAATAGGAACAGCTCCGGTCTACAGCTCCCAGCGTGAGCAACACAGAAGATGGGTGATTTCTGCATTTCCATCTGAGGTACTGGGTTCATCTCACTAGGGAGTGCCAGACAGTGGGCGCAAGACAGTGAGTGCAGCGCACCGTGCAGGAGCCAAAGGAGGGCGAGGCATTGCCTCACTCAGGAAGCACAAGGGGTCAGGGAGTTCCCTTTCCTAGTCAAAGAAAGGGGTGACAGACGGCACCTGGAAAATCAGGTCACTCTCACCCCAATACTGCGCTTTTCCGACGGGCTTAAAAAACGGCGCACCAGGAGATTATATCCCGCACCTGGCTCAGAGGGTCCTACGCCCACGGAGTCTCGCTGATTGCTAGCACAGCAGTCTGAGATCAAACTGCAAGGTGGCAGCGAGGCTGGGGGAGGGGTGCCCACCATTGCCCAGGCTTGCTTAGGTAAACAAAGCAGCCAGGAAGCTCGAACTGGGTGGAGCCCCCCATAGCTCAAGGAGGCCTGCCTGCCTCTGTAGGCTCCACCTCTGGGGGCAGGACACAGACAAACAAAAAGACAGCAGTAACCTCTGCAGACTTAAATGTCCCTGTCTGACAGCTTTGAAGAGAGCAGTGGTTCTCCCAGCACACAGCTGGAGATCTGAGAACGGGCAGACTGCCTCCTCAAGTGGGTCCCTGACCCCTGACCCCCGAGCAGCCTAACTGGGAGGCACCCCACAGTAGGGGCAGACTGACACCTCACATGGCTGGGTACTCCTCTGAGACAAAACTTCCAGAGGAACGATCAAACAGCAGCATTCGCGGTTCACGAAAATCCGCTGTTCTTCAGGCACCGCTGCTGGTACCCAAGCAAACAGGGTCTAGAGTGGACCTCTAGCAAACTCCAACACACCTGCAGCTGAGGGTCCTGTCTGTTAGAAAGAAAACTAACAAACAGAAAGGACATCCACACCAAAAACCCATCTGTACATCACCATGATCAAAGACCAAAAGTAGATAAAACCACAAAGATGGGGAAAAAACAGAGCAGCAAAACTGGAAACTCTAAAAAGCAGAGCACCTCTCCTCCTCCAAAGGAACACAGCTCCTCACCAGCAACGGAACAAAGCTGGATGGAGAATGATTTTGATGAGTTGAGAGAAGAAGTCTTCAGACCATCAAACTACTCCGAGCTACAGGAGGAAATTCAAACCAAAGGCAAAGAAGTTGAACACTTTGAAAAAAATTTAGACAAATGTATAACTACAATAACAAATACAGAGAAGTGCTTCAAGGAGCTGATGGAGCTGAAAGCCAAGGCTCGAGAACTACGTGAAGAATGCAGAAGCCTCAGGAGCCAATGCGATCAACTGGAAGAAAGGGTATCAGTGATGGAAGATGAAATGAATGAAATGAAGAGAGAAGGGAAGTTTAGAGAAAAAAGAATAAAAAGAAATGAACAAAGCCTCCAAGAAATATGGGACTATGTGAAAAGACCAAATCTACATCTGATTGGTGTACCTGAAAGTGACAGGGAGAATGGAAGCAAGTTGGAAAACACTCTGCAGGATATTATCCAGGAGAACTTCCCCAATCTAGCAAGGCAGGCCAACATTCAGATTCAGGAAATACAGAGAACGCCACAAAGATACTCCTCGAGAAGAGCAACTCCAAGACACATAATTGTCAGATTCACCAAAGTTGAAATGAAGGAAAATATGTTAAGGGCAGCCAGAGAGAAAGGTCGGGTTACCCACAAAGGGAAGCCCATCAGACTAACAGCGGATCTCTCAGCAGAAACTCTACAAGCCAGAAGAGAGTGGGGGCCAATATTCAACATTCTTAAAGAAAAGAATTTTCAACTCAGAATTTCATATCCAGCCAAACTAAGCTTCATAAGTGAAGGAGAAATAAAATCCTTTACAGACAAGCAAATGCTGAGAGATTTTGTCACCACCAGGCCTGCCCTAAAAGAGCTCCTGAAGGAAGCACTAAACATGGAAAGGAACAACTGGTACCAGCCACTGCAAAATCATGCCAAAATGTAAAGACCATCGAGGCTAGGAAGAAACTGCATCAACTAACGAGCAAAATAACTAGCTAACATCATAATGACGGGATCAAATTCACACATAACAATATTAACTTTAAATATAAATGGACTAAATGCTCCAATTAAAAGACACAGACTGGCAAATTGGATAAGGAGTCAAGACCCATCAGTGTGCTGTATTCAGGAAACCCATCTCATGTGCAGAGACACACATAGGCTCAAAATAAAAGGATGAAGGAAGATCTACCAAGCAAATGGAAAACAAAAAAAGGCAGGGGTTGCAATCCTAGTCTCTGATAAAACAGACTTTAAACCAACAAAGATCAAAACAGACAAAGAAGGCCATTACATAATGGTAAATGGATCAATTCAACAAGAAGAGCTAACTATCCTAAATATATATGCACCCAATACAGGAGCACCCAGATTCATAAAGCAAGTCCTGAGTGACCTACAAAGAGACTTAGACTACCACACAATAATAATGGGAGACTTTAACACCCCACTGTCAACATTAGACAAATCAACAAGACAGAAAGTTAATAAGGATACCCAGGAAATGAACTCAGCTCTGCACCAAGCAGACCTAATAGATGTCTACAGAACACTCCACCCGAAATCAGCATAATATACATTCTTTTCAGCACCACACCACACCTATTCCAAAATTGACCACATACTTGGAAGTAAAGCTCTCCTCAGCAAATGTAAAAGATCAGAAATTATAACAAACTGTCTCTCAGACCACAGCGCAATCAAACTAGAACTCAGGATTAAGAAACTCACTCAAAACCGCTCAACTACATGGAAGCTGAACAATCTACTCCTGAATGACTACTGGATACATAACGAAATGAAGGCAGAAATAAAGATGTTCTTTGAAAGCAACGAGAACAAAAACACAACATATCAGAATCTCTGGGACGCATTCAAAGCACTGTGTAGAGGGAAATTTATAGCACTAAATGCCCACAAGAGAAAGCAGGAAAGATCCAAAATTGACACCCTAACATCACAATTAAAAGAACTAGAAAAGCAAGAGCAAACACATTCGAAAGTTAGCAGAAGGCAAGAAATAAGTAAAATCAGAGCAGAACTGAAGGAAATAGAGACACAGAAAACCCTTCAAAAAATTAATGAATCCAAGAGCTGGTTTTTTGGAAGGATCAGCAAAATTGATAGACCACTAGCAAGACTAATAAAGAAGAAAAGAGAGAAGAATCAAATAGATGCAATAAAAAATGATAAAGGGGATATCACCACCAATCCCACAGAAACACAAACTACCATCAGAGAATACTACAAACACCTCTATGCAAATAAACTAGAAAATCTAGAAGAAATGGATAAATTCCTGGACACATACACCCTCCCAAGACTAAACCAGGAAGAAGTTGACTCTCTGAATAGACCAATAACAGGCTCTGAAATTGTGGCAATAATCAATAGCTTACCAACCAAAAAGAGTCCAGGACCAGATGGATTCACAGCCAAATTCTACCAGAGGTACAAGGGGGAACTGGTACCATTGCTTCTGAAACTATTCCAATCAATAGAAAAAGAGGGAATCCTCCCTAACTCATTTTATGAAGCCAGCATCATCCTAATACCAAAGCCGGGCAGAGACACAACCAAAAAAGAGAATTTTAGACCAATATCCTTCATGAACATCGATGCAAAATCCTCAATAAAATACTGGCAAAACGAATCCAGCAGTACATCAAAAAGCTTATCCACCATGATCAAGTGGGCTTCATCCCTGGGATGCAAGGCTGGTTCAATATACGCAAATCAATAAATGTAATCCAGCATATAAACAGAACCAAAGACAAAAACCACATGATTATCTCAATAGATGCAGAAAAGGCCTTTGACAAAATTCAACAACCCTTCATGCTAAAAACTCTCAATAAATTAGGTATTGATGGGATGTATCTCAAAATAATAAGAGCTATCTATGACAAACCCACAGCCAATATCATACTGAATGGGCAAAAACTGGAAACATTCCCTTTGAAAACTGGCACAAGAGAGGGATGCCCTCTCTCACCACTCCTATTCAACATAGTGTTGGAAGTTCTGGCCAGGGCAATTAGGCAGGAGAAGGAAATAAAGGGTATTCAATTAGGAAAAGAGGAAGTCAAATTGTCCCTGTTTGCAGATGACATGATTGTATATTTAGAAAACCCCATTGTCTCAGCCCAAAATCTCCTTAAGCTGATAAGCAACTTCAGCAAAGTCTCAGGATACAAAATCAATGTACAAAAATCACAAGCATTCTTATACACCAATAACAGAGAGCCAAATCATGAGTGAACTCCCATTCACAATTGCTTCAAAGAGAATAAAATACCTAGGAATCCAACTTACAAGGGATGTGAAGGACCTCTTCAAGGAGAACTACAAACCACTGCTCAATGAAATAAAAGAGGATACAAACAAATGGAAGAACATTCCATGCTCATGGGTAGGAAGAATCAATATCATGAAAATGGCCATACTGCCCAAGGTAATTTATAGATTCAATGCCATCCCCATCAAGCTGCCAGTGACTTTCTTCACAGAATTGGAAAAAACTACTTTAAAGTTCATATGGAACCAAAAAACATCCTGCATCACCAAGTCAATCCTAAGCCAAAAGAACAAAGCTGGAGGCATCAAGCTATCTGACTTCAAACTGTACTTACTACAAGCCTACAGTAACCAAAACAGCATGGTACTGGTACCAAAACAGAGATATAGATCAATGGAACAGAACAGAGCCCTCAGAAATAATGCCACATATCTACAACTATCTGATCTTTGACAAACCTGACAAAAACAAGCAATGGGGAAAGGATTCCCTATTCAATAAATGTTGCTGGGAAAACTGGCTAGCCATATGTAGAAAGCTGAAACTGGATCCCTTCCTTACACCTTATACAAAAATTAATTCAAGATGGATTAAAGACTTAAATGTTAGACCTAAAACCATAAAAACCCTAGAAGAAAACCTAGGCATTACCATTCAGGACATAGGCATGGGCAAGGACTTCATGTCTAAAACACCAAAAGCAATGGCAACAAAAGCCAAAATTGACAAATGGGATCTAATTAAACTAAAGAGCTTCTGCACAGCAAAAGAAACTACCATCAGAGTGAATAGGCAACCTACAAAATGGGAGAAAATTTTCACAACCTACTCATCTGACAAAGGGCTAATATCCAGAATCCACAATGAACTCAAACAAACTTACAAGAAAAAAACAAACCCATCAAAAAATGGGCGAAGGACATGAACAGACACTTCTCAAAAGAAGACATTTATGCAGCCAAAAGCACATGAAAAAATGTTCACCATCACTGGCCATCAGAGAAATGCAAATCAAAACCGCAATGAGATACCATCTCACACCAGTTAGAATGGCAATCATTAAAAAGTCAGGAAACAACACGTGCTGGAGAGGATGTGGAGAAATAGGAACACTTTTACACTGTGGGTGGGACTGTAAACTAGTTCAACCCTTGGGGAAGTCAGTGTGGCGATTCCTCAGGGATCTAGAACTAGAAATACCATTTGACCCAGCCATCCCATTACTGGGTATATACCCAAAGGACTATAAATCATGCTGCTATAAAGACACATGCACACATATGTTTATTGTGGCAGTATTCACAATAGCAAAGACTTGGAACCAACCCAAATGTCCAACAATGATAGACTGGATTAAGAAAATGTGGCACATATACACCATGGAATACTATGTAGCCATAAAAAAGAATGAGTTCATGTCCTTTGTAGGGACTTGGATGAAATTGGAAATCATCATTCTCAGTAAACTATTGCAAGAACAAAAAACCAAACACCACATATTCTCACTCATAGGTGGGAATTGAATGATGAGAACACATGGACACAGGAAGGGGAACATCACACTCTGGGAACTGTTGTGGGGTGGGGGGAGGGGGGAGGGATAGCATTAGGAGATATACCTAATGCTACATGACAAGTTAATGGGTGCAGCACACCAGCATGGCACATGTATACATACATAACTAACCTGCACATTGTGCACATGTACCCTAAAACTTAAAGTATAATTTAAAAAATTTAAAAAATAAAAAAATTAAAAATTTAAAAATTTAAAAAAAAAATAAATTTTAGAATTTATTTTTATTTCTGTGAAAACTGATATTGGAATTTTAATAGGGATTACATTGTATCTGTAGATCACTTTGTGTAGTGTGGACATTTCATCAGTATTAATTTTTCCAGTCCATGAACAAGGGATATCTTTACATTTATTTGTGTCTTCTTCAATGACATTTGTCAATGTCTATTTTTTTTTTTTTGAAATGGAGTCTTGCTCTGTCACCCAGGCTGGACTGCAGTGTTGCAATCTTGGCTGACTGCAACTTCTGCCTCCCGGGTTCAAGCCATTCTCCTGCCTCAGCCTCCCGAGTAGCTGGGACTACAGGCACCCGCCACCACGCCCAGCTAATTTTTTGTATTTTTAGTAGAGACAGGGTTTCACCGTGTTAGCCAGGATGGTCTTGATCTCCTGACCTCGTGATCTGCCTGCCTCAGCCTCCCAAAGTGCTGGGATTACAGACGTGAGCCACTGTGCTTGGCCCATCAATGTCTTATAGATTTTACTGAGCAGATCTTTCACCTCCTTTGTTAAATGGAATCATAAGAATTTTATACTTTTTGATGCTATTATAAATTGGATTGTTTGCTTAACTTTTTTTCTCAGATCATTTATTGTTAGTATATAGAAATGCAACTAATTTTTGTATGTTAATTTTGTGACCTCAGCTTTACTGAATGAGTTTATTAGCTCTAACTCTTTTTGTATACTCTTCAGGGTTTTCTATATATAAAATCACCTAATCTGCAAGCAGATAGAATTTTAATTCTTCATTGCCAATGTGAGGGCCTTTGATTTCTTTTTCTTACCTAATTGCTCTTGTTGCAGGGCTTGTGAGCCGCCAAACTGGGGCTTATCCTGGGAAGGTTCATGGCTTCACTCAGGAAGAATTCAAGTGCAAGATAGTGGTAGAAGAAAACAGCTTTATTGAGCTGGCAGTGTTGCAGCTCTATGAGTGCTCCTGTGGAGCGAGGCTCCCCTGTAGGCAGTGTGCTGAGAGGAGCAGTTCTGCAGTCATGTACTTATATACCCACTTTTCATTACATGCAAACTAAGGGGCAGTGTTTTTTCCCTTCAATTTTTTGGAAGAATTTGAGAAGGATGGACATTAATTCATCTTTAAATGTGTGATGCAATTCACCCATGAAGTCATTTGGTCATGGGCTTTTTCTCATTGGATTTTTTATTACTGCTTCAATCTCCTTTCTTATTATTGGTCTGTTCAGTATTTCTGTTTTTTGTGATTTAATCTTGGTGAGTCATTCATTTCTAAGAATCTATTTCTAAGTTATCCAATTTGTTGTCATATAATTGTTCATAGTAGTCTGTTATTATTCTTTGTATTTGTGTGTTGTCAGTTGTAATGACTCATCTTTCTTTCTTTCTTTCATTTATTTATTTATTTGAAACAAGGTCTCACTCCAATGTCCAGGCCAAAGTGCAGTGGCGTGATCATGACTCACTGCAGCCTCAACCTCCCAGGCTCAGGTGATTCTCCCACCTCCCACGTAGTTGGAACTACAGGTGCACACCAACGTGCTCAGCTAATTTTTGTATTTTTTAGAGAGAGGGGTTTCACCATGTTGCCCAGGCTGGTCTCCCACTCCTGAGCTCAGGTGATTTACCTACCATGGCCTCCCAAAGCGCTGGGATTACAAGCATGAGCAAGTGCACCCAGCCCATTTATAATTTTTTGAGTCCTCTCTCTTTTTGTTCCTTTGCTTAATCTGGCCAAAAGTTTCTCAATTTTGTTTTCTTTAAAAAATTCAACTCAGTTTCTTTGATCTTTTCTATTGTCTTTCTATTTAGTCTCTTTTTGTTCTAATTCTTACTATTTCCATAATTATGCTAACATTGGGATTATTTTGTTCTTCTTGTTCAAGTTTCTAGAGGATTAGAGTTAGATTTTTTATTCAACATCTTTTTCTTCTTAATGTAGGACTTTATTATTATAAACTTCTGTATTAGAACTGTTTTGGTTGCATCCCAGAAGTTTTGGTTTGTGTTTCCAATTTCATTTGTCTCAGGATATGTTTTGATTTGTCTTTTGATTTCTTCTTTAACCCATTGATTTTTCAGGAGTGTATTGTTTAATATTCACATATTTGTGAGTTTCCAGTTTTCTTCCTGCTATTGATTTTCAGTTTTATATCAGTGCAATCAGAAAAAAAACTTGATATAATTTTAATCTTTATAAATTTGAAAAGACTTACTGTTTTTTACTTTTGGTTTAACATGTCATCTATCCTGGAGAATATTTCATGTATTCTTAGAAGACTGTGTATTCTCATATTGTTGGATGGGATGTTATATGTATAATTAGTCTATAGTATTATATGAGTGCACTGTTTTCTTAATTTTGTGCTTGAATGATCTATCCATTTTAAGTAGGGTACTGATGTTCTCTTTTATTGTATTTCTGTATATTTCTCTTTCCAGTTCTGTTAATGTTTGCTTTATATATTTAGGTATTCCAGTGTTGGGTGCGTATATCTATTTAATTGTTCTAACCTCTGGACAAATTAACCTCTCTATTATTATATAGTTAACTCCTTTGTCTCTTGTGACAGATTTTGTCAGACAGCCTGTTTTATTTAATGTAAGTATAACTACCCCTGCCTGCACTCTTTTGTTTACCATTTGTATGGAATATCCTTTCCAGTTCTTTCACTTTTAGCCTAGGTTTGTCCTTAAATCAAAAGTGAGTCTCTTGTAAGCAACCTGTCACTGGATTTTTAAAAATTCATTCAGCCACTCTCTGTTTTAAATTTGTTTTGTGCTGCTATATCAGAATATGACAGGGTATTTTGTAAGGAAATGGGTGATTTATAAGGAATACAAGTTAATTTAGCTTATGATTCTGGAAGCAAGGAAAGCAGAGAGCATGACACTGGCATCTGGTGAAGACCTTTATGCTGCATAATAACATAGCCAAAGGCATGACGGGGAGAGAGCTCCCTTTTATAACAAATGCACACTTGTGATAATTAATCCACTGCTGTGATAAGGACATTAATACATTCATGCAGGCAGAGCTCTCATGGCCTAATCACTTCTTAAAAGTCCCACTTCTTAATTCTATCACAATGGCTATTAAATTTTAACCTAAATTTTGAAAGTGACATTCAGTCTATATCAGTGTCTGTTTATTGGATAATTTAACCTCTTTATATGTAATTACTGATAGGTAACCATTATAATTTTGTTTTCTGTTTTATACTTCATTTGTTTCTTTTTTCCTCTTATGCTGTCTTCCCTTTGGTTTTGTTAATTTTTTGTCTTGTTTTTATATACTTTGGTTACTTTCTCTTTTTATTGTATGTATCTACTACAGTTTTTTTCCCCAGTGGTTATAAGACTTACATAAACATTATATAACAGTCTAGTTTAAGATGATAATAATTCAACTTTTATACATAGAAAAACTGTACAGCTTTCCTCCCCTTCACACATTTTACATTATCTATGTCACACTTTAAAACTTTTTATATTGTGTATTCATTAACAAATTATCAGCTATACTTTTTAAAAATACTTCTGTTTTATAGTTCTTATACTAGAATTAAAAGTGATTTATGTACCACCATTACAGTATTCGAGTATTCTGAATTTCACTATGTACCATTTCCAGTGATATTTGTAGTTTTAATGTTTTCATATTTAGTTTGCATTTCATCATTTCAACTTGAGTAATTCCCTCTAGTCCTTTAGCATTTCTAGACAGGTCTAGTGGTGATGAATTCCCTTAACTTTTTTTTGGTGGGGGGGCCTTGAAATGTCTTCATCTGTCTTTTATTTCTAGAAGATGCTTTGTTGTATATAGCTTCTCAGTTGTCTTTTTTTTTTAATCTTCCTTCTTTCAGCACTTTGAATATATGGTATAACTCCCATTTGGCCTGTAAGGTTTCTGCTAAAAAATCTACTGATAACATTATAAAGTTTCCCTTGTATGTGAAGAATCTCTTATCTCATGCTGCTTTCATGATTCTTGCTTTGTCTTTGAATTTTGACAATTTAATTATAATATGTCCCAGGGATATCTTCATTAGGTTCTTCTTGCTGTAGTTATTTTGAGCTTTATGAAACTGGTTGTTCATATCCTTTTCCAGATTTGGGGAATTTTAAGACATTATATCTTTAAATAATCTTTTTTTCCTGTTTCTTTCTTCTTCTGAAAATCCTAAAATATGTATATTTGTTCACTTTATGATATATAGCCTATATGCTCCCTTCTTGCTTTCATTTTTTTCTAATTGATTACTTTCAAATGACCTGTCTTTGAGTTTGCTGATTTTTTTTTTTTTTTCATGATTGAGTCTCTTGTTAAAACTGTTACATTTTTTCAGTTCTTCCATTGTTCACTTTAGTGCCAAGATTTCTGTTTGGTTCTTTTTAATGGTTTCTATTTCTCTATTAAAAGTCTCATTTTGTTCCAATATAGTATTATGAAGCTTTTTAGTTATCTATCTGTGTTCTTTTGAATCTCACTGAAATTCTTTTTTTGTTTGTTTGTTTGAGATGGAGTCTCGCTCTGTTGCCCAGGCGGGAGTGCAGTGGCGTGATCTCAGCTCACTGCAAGCTCTGCCTCCCGGGTTCACGCCATTCTCCTGCCTCAGCCTCCCGAGTAGCTGGGACTACAGGTGCCCACCCACCATGCCCGGCTAATTTTTTGTATTTTTTAGTAGAGGCGGGGTTTCACCGTGTTAGTCAGGATGGTCTCCATCTCCTGACCTCATGATCCACCTGCCTCGGCCTCCCAGTGAAATTCTTTAAGATGATTATTTTGAATTATTTGTCAGCCAACTTTCAGATCTCCATTTCTTTGGAGATAATTACTATGGCTTTTTAGTTTCCTTTGGTGGTGGTGGTGGTGGTTTGCCTGATTCTTTATAATCTGTGTAGCCTTATGTTTATTTCCCTGAATGTGAAGGAGCAAACATCTCTTCCAATCATTATAGACTAGTTTTGGGAAGTAAATACTTTATTCTTTCGGATCCCTGAGCTGATGAGATTTTGACTAAGATTGCACTTGAGTGTGTTGGAGCTGTGTCACATGACTGCTACTGGGTCTGCAGTGGGTTTTATGGTTGACAGACCTATTAGGAGGGCATAGATAGTCATGGATCCTGTCTGTTCTCTGGGAAGACAACTTTCTTCAGGATCTTGAGCATTGGGGCTGGTTCTAAGATAAGGAATTGTAGTTGTTTCTGCAGAATGGGGGTGCTGATAGAATAGATGTGGACAGGTGTGGCTCCTGCTGAGTCTCTGGGAGTGGTTTCATCCAGTCATTGAACAAGTCACTGATGGACATGACTGACCCCTGGTCACAGCTGAGAGGGTCTGGAACTGATTCACAGGGGTGCTGCAGGATATGGGCCCTGGGCCCATGGCTTGTCTCCTTCCAGGTTTCTCATTGAGCAGAACTGCTCCCAGACCCTGGCTGACAGAAAGTAGAGCCAAACTTACAGGGCTACTTTAAGATTCACAGTGAGACTAATGTGAGCAAGTCTAGCTCCAGGGGCACAGATGTGTGTGCTTTCAGGCAGGTCCCAGGTTGAGCAAAACTCCTGACCTGTGGCTGCATGAAACTGGAGCAAAGTTTCAGTGCCACTTCAGGATTCCCATTTGGGTCAGTGTTGGCAGTTCTACATCCAGGGGCACAGATGGATGTTTTTCCCTGAGGGTCCCTGTGTGGACAGAACTTTTTCCAGACCATGACTGAGAAGTGATGGAGATGGATTTTGCCTTATTCAGGGGCCACAGACAGGATCACGGTCTTCAGGCCTGTCACCTGAATCTCAAGTGGGAATGAATCCTCCTGGATTCTTGGCAGATTTTTCGAGCAGCAGGACCAAGGCCAAATGAGCTATAGTTAAACCTACGGTGGGATATGGCAATTTTTTTGTTTTGTGTCCAGAACCATAATCAACAAGCCTACCCTTCAGTTAAGGACTTGTCCTCAAATTGTCCTCCTTGATCTTGGGCTTCAGCCGGGCATCAGAAATTCTGACCTGGATCGCAAAGCTCCCATAAAGGCATGGCTGCCACATTATGTTGTGAGAAATATGCATGGGGGCCTTCTATTCTGTCATCTTGCTTATGTTTCCAATCCTATATGTTTCACTTTTGAAAATATATCAAATTTGTGATATTTGGATTGAAAAGTTCTGAAACAAAATGCTCGAATATGCACATTGTATAAGATGTAAATTAGATTACTAGTGGGCACCATGTATTTATTAATATGTTTGATTATAAGTTTAAGTTTACTGCAAGCAAAAAAGAATTATTAAGATTTATAACCATTTTGTATTTAAATGATGTATAATTTAATTCCAAATACTGACTTTATATTTTAGCAATTCTCACCATATTTTGCAACATTTATGTTGTTCCTTGATTTGGAAATATAAAGCTTTTCTTAGCTTCTAAAGACTTTATTATAGCCATTATATTTTGTGTAAGAATAGCACCAATATATTGATAACATGATAAAGAAGTTTTCCTAGTGTCTTTTAAATATTTATTCATTAAACTTTTCTCATTAGATCTAATTATTAGTGATTATAATGCATTTTCTGTGACATTTTACTGCCATTCATTGAATGGCAATGATTCAAAATGCCTGTTCTTCATGGGTGCACACAGTTGATAACTGCAAATATCTAAAGGATTATTTTTTAATAGAATATCTATGTTGTATTTATTATTTTATGCACTAAAATTTCTCTTATTCTTGTTATTGATTCCATATGATTGTGTTTCTTTTTTTTCAGATAGGTTTCCTTAGATCAGTTAATTGCATTTTTGTTTTTCAACCTTGATATTATGAGTTGGATGATGATTTTCAACTCTGTACACTTTAAGACAATATAATGTTTAATTTATATATGAATTAGCTATATGCCTGTTGCTTATAAAATACTACGTGCTATTCATCTGTATAAATATTGCCTCTACTTTGTTCATGATTTGTCTTGTATTTTTTTTCTTAGCTGTTAATGATCGCTTTATTCTTTCTAGATAAGTAGTTTAGGAAATAATCTTAAATTCACAATCTATTGTTTGGATCTATATAATTATGTGAGAGGAACACTTTTGTTCTTTGAAGGTGATTTTTGAAACATTTTATAACTATCTCTTTTAGGTAGCCAAATTTTTAATGGTGAAAACATATAATTGTCATCTCAAACATTTTTAAGTGTACAGTTTATTAGTGTTAAGTATAGTCATATTGTTTTACAAGAGGTTTGTAGATCATTTTTATTTTACAGAAGTCAAAGTGAATACCCATTAAACAACAAATTGTCCTTTCCACACTTCTCTCCAGCTCCTGAAGAGCACCATTCTGCCTAATGTTTCTATGAGTTTGGCTACTGTAGATACTTTATGTAAGTGTAATCAAACAGTGTCTCTTTCTTTTTGACTATCTTATTTCACCTAACAATATCCTCAGGGTTTGTCCTTATTATAATATTTGTCAAAATGTCTCTGATTTTTAAGGCTCAGTAATGTTCTGTTGTGTATCTGTGCCACATTTGTTTAATCTGCTCATCCATAAAGGGACGTTTTGATTGCTTCCAGGTATTGTCTTTTGGGAGTAATGCTGCAGGGTACATGGGTGTGCAAACATCTATTCCACGTTCTGTTTTGAATATGTTTGGAATATTTTGGATACACGGATGTAGTACCATGTGTATGTTCTTGCTTTTTGTTGCCTCATCCTTTGATAGTATATCAAAAAATTCATGCCAAGACCAATTTTCATGACCAAGCTTTCCCCTTATGTATTCTTCTAGGAGTTTTACATTTATAGGTTTTATGTTTAACTTTTAGTTTGCTTTTTAAATTGATACAATGTTAATTGTACATATTTATTGGGTATAATTTTATATATATGTGTGTGTTGTATAATGATCATATCAGGATGTTTAGTGCATTACCTCATGTATTTGATAATTCTTTGTAGTGAGAACATTCAAAAGTCTCTGTTCTAGCTGTTTTATTTTAATTTTTATTGTTTGTAGAGACAGGATCTCACTCTATCACCCAGACTGAAGTGCAGTGGCACAATTATAGTTCACTGTAACTTCAAACTCCTGGGCTCAAGTGATCCTCTGGCCTCAGCTCCCCAAGTAGCTAGGACTACAGGCATGTGCCACCATGCCTGGGTAATTTGTTAAAATTTTTGCATATAGGGTCTCACTACATTGTCCAGGCTGACCTTGAACTCCTGACCTCAAGTGGTCCTCCTGCTTCAGCCTCCCAAAATGCAGAGATTACAAGGATGTAACACTGTGACTGGTCTCTTCCAGCTATTTTGTAATATGCAATACCCTCCTATTAACCATTGTTATCCTGCTGTGTAAGAGAACACTAGAACTTATTTCTCCTATGTAATTGTAACTTTATGCATGTTAACCAACCTCTTTCTCTTTCTGCCCCTTCAGTCTCTGGTAACAACTGTTATATTCTCTGCTTATTATCAACTTTTGTTCCTTTTTTTTTTTTTAGGCAGAGTCTAGCTCTGTCACCCAGGCTGGAGTGCAGTGGCGTGATCTCAGCTCATGGCAACCTCTGCTCCTGGGCTCAAGCTATTCTCCTGCCTTAGCCTCCCAAGTAGCTGGGATTACAGGCACGCACCACCATGCCCAGCTAATTTTTTGTATTTTTAGTAGAGACGGGGTTTCACCATGTTGGCCAGGCTAGTCTTGAACTCTTGACCTAAAGTGATCCGCCCACCATGGCCTCCCAAAGTGCTGGGATTAGAGGCATGAGCCACCGCGCCCAGCCCTTTTTTTCTTTCTTTCTTTCTTTTTTTTACATTACTCATTTGAGTAAGATCACAAAGGGTTTATCCTTCTGTATACGGCCTATTCACTTAACATGATATCTCACGGTTCATCCATGTTATTGCAAAGGACAGGATTTTATTCTTTTTGAATGGCTGAATAGTATTTCATTGTGCATGTATACCACATTTTCTTTATCCATTTATCTCGGTGTACATTTGGATTGATTTCATATCTTGGCTGTTATAAAGAGTGCTGCCGTAAACATGGGAATGCAGCTATGTTTTTGACACATTGACTTCCTTTATTTTGGATATATACCCAATAGTGGAATTGCTAAATCATATGACAGCTGTATTTTTAATTTTTCAGGAACTTCCATACTCTTCTATAGTGGCCATACTACTTTACAATCCCATCAACAGTGTACATGTGTTCTCTTTTCTTCACATCCTCACCAATACTTGTTTTAGTTATAATTTTGTCTTTTTGATTATAGTCATTTTAAATAGAGTGTGATGGCGTCTCATTGTGGTTTGGATTTGCATTCCCTTGATGATTAATTATGATGAGCATCTTTTTATGTACCTGTTGGCCATTCGTATGTCTTCTTTTCACTAATGTCTATTAAGGTCTTTGGCACATTTTTAAATTGGATTAATGTTTGTCTTATTTTGAGATTTCAAATTTCTTATGTACTTGACATTAACCTCTTGTCATATATATAGTTTGCGAATATTTTCTCCCGTTGTCTATGTTGTCTCTTCACTCTGTTATTTCATTTCATATGCAAAAATGTTTTAGGTTGATGTAATCTCATTTGCCTATTTTTGCTTAGGTTGCCTTGGCTTTGAAGTCTTTCCAAGTCCGATGTTGTAAAGTATTTGCCCTGTTTTCATCTAATAGTTTCATAGTTTAGGGCATTACATTTAAGTCTATAATCCATTTTGAGTTGGTTTTTGTATAGGATGAGGGTTAGGGGTCTAGTCTTACTCTTCTGCATATGGATATTCAGTTTTTTCCTGCACCATTTATTAAAGAGATTGTCCTTTCCCCAAAGTGTGTTCTCGGCATCTTTGTTGAAAATCAGTCAGCTTTAGGTGCATGAATTTATTTATGGACTCATTGGGCATGTTGGTCTATGTGTTTGTTTTAATGCCAGTACAATGCTCTTTGGGATACCATAGCTTTGTAGTAAATTTTGAAGTCAGGTGCTGTGATGCCTTCAGCCTTGTTCCTTTTGCTCAGGATTGCTTTGGCTATTCAGGGTATTTTGTAGTTCCATGTACATTTAGTTTTTGTGGGGGTTTTTTCTATTTTTTGTGAAGAATGTCATTGGTATTCTGATAGAAATTGCATTAAATCTATGGGTAGCATGCCCATTTTAATAATATTCTTCCAATATATAAACACAATATATTTTCATTTATTCACATGTATTTCATTTTTTATCCATGTTTTATGATTTTCAGTGTAGAGATCTTTCACCTTTTTATTTAAGTTTATTGCTGGGTATCTTAATTTTTTATAGTTATTTGTATACACAGAAAAAGTATTTGACAGAAGTCAACATTCTTTATAGTGAAAACTCTAAGCAAATTATGTATAGAAGGTATGTATCTCAACAAGGTAAATATGACAAACTAGTGTTAATTTACCAAACAGGGAAAAGATGAAAGCTATTTCTCTGAGATCTGTAACATGATAAGGTACCCAGTTTCACCACTCCTATTCAACATAGTACTAGAAGTCCTAGCCAGAGCAATAAGTCAAGAGAAAGAAGTGAAAGGCATTCAAATTGGAATGGAAAAATGAAATCATCCTTGTTTACAGACAAAATGACCTTGTATATTAAAAAAACATAAAGCATGACACCAAAAACCTGTCAGAACTAATAAACAAGTTCTGTAAAGTTGCAAGATACAAAATCAACATACAAATATCAATAGCATCTCTGTGTGCTGATAGAAAACCATCTGAAAAAGAAAATAAAAAATGCAAGTTACAGTAGCTACAAAATATAAGTCAGTCCATTTTGAGTTCACATTTGTAAATGTGCAAGGTAAGGTAACTTTATTTTTTCCTTGTGGATTTCCAATATTCCCAAGCCTGTTTGTTGAAGAGACTGTCCTTTTCTCATTGTGAATTCTTGGAACCCTCATTGAAAATAAGTTTACTATCTACATGAGTGTTTATTTCTGGATTCTCCAATCTGTTTCATCTTTTATTTACCTTTACGTCAGTAGCACACTGTTTTGAGTACAATAGCTTTATAGTATGTTTTGAAATCAGAAAGTATGATGCCTCTTTGTTTTTCTTTCCCAAGATTGTTTATCCATATGTGGAAGACTTTTATCCATCTGTGGTCTCTTGAGATACCACAGACATTTTAGACTATTTTAATACTTGTGCGAAAAGTTCCATTAATATTTTGATGGAGAGTGCATTGAATCTGTAGATTCAATGGGTAGTATTGACATCTTAACAATATTGTCTTCAAATTCTTGAACAAGAGTGTGTTTGAGAATTTATTTAATTTTCACATATTCGTGG
Organism: Pan paniscus; assembly: GCF_029289425.2. Lineage (NCBI taxonomy): Eukaryota > Metazoa > Chordata > Mammalia > Primates > Hominidae > Pan > Pan paniscus. The sequence goes on along the minus strand of NC_073267.2, from coordinate 34,944,756 downwards.
ACATGCCATTTTTCTTTCTGTTCTTCTAGTTTTATTCTGTTGTAGTAAGAAGTGATGCTTTGTGTGATTTTCATCTGGTTAAATTTGGTAAGACTTTTGCAGCTTAACAGGTTATCTATCTGTGATAATGTATCATGTATGGTTACAGATATTATGTATTCTGCTGTTGAATGGTCAGTTATGTATATGACTGTTAGGTCTAATGGTCTATAGTGTTGTTCAAGTCCTCTGTTTCCTTATTCATCTTCTGTCTCTTTTATTCTTTCCATTACTGAAAGTGGAGTATGGAAGTCTCCTACTACTATTGTACTGCTGGCTACTTATTGCTTCAATTCTGTAAAAGTTTCCCAGTTGCAGCATGTATTTGAGAGGTGTGATGTTATGTGCATATATGTTAATATTTATTATAGCTTCCTGGACAATGAACCCTTTTATAATTATATAGTGCTCTTTCTTATCTCTTGTGATATGTTTTGATGTAACATGTATTTTAACTAATATGACAGTATTTTACTTTTCTCATTATTTTTTTTCCATTCTTTCATGTTCAGCTTATGTGTGTTCTTAGATCTAAATTTGGCCTTCCATAGAAAGCATGGAGTTGGATCTTTTTTCTTGAATTTATTCAGCCAAGTTGTCTTTCGAATTTATTCATTTATGTAGAAAGTAATTACTGAAAGAGAATGACTCACTATTGCATTTTGTTCGCTTTTTTGTTTTAGGTCTTGTATCTATTTTGGTCCTGTTTTCCTCTCTTGCTATCTTCCTTAGTGTTTTGTTGATTTTTGTAGTGACATGTTTTAATTCCTTTCCCACTTCTCTCTGTGTATCTGTTATAGGTATTTGCTTTGTGGTTACCATAGATATTATGTAAAACATCTTAAAGTTATAACAATTTACCTCAAGCTGCTAACCTTAATTGCATACAAAAATCCTGCCTCTTTAGGAACCCTCCATTGTATTTTATTGATTTCACAAATTATATCACTTTATACTGTGAATCCATTAGCACAGATTTGTGGTTATTTTTAAGTGTTTGACTTCAAATCTATAGCAGAATTAAAAGTATTCTCTGCACTGTCGTCATAATACAGAATATTTTATTGTGTATATAATTACTGTTACCAGAAAACTTTATATTTTTATTAATTTTGTGTTACTATTTACCATCATTTTATTTTTCAATATGAAGAACTGTTTCTCTTTAGCACTTCTTTTAGAACAGATCTAGTGGGTATGAATTCATTTGGCTTTTGTTGATTTTGAATATTCTTTATTTCCAAATTTTTAAAGGATAGTTTTGGAAGATAACATTTTCTTGATTGGTAGTTGTCATTATTCAGCACTTTGAATATATCATTCTTCAACTTTCTGACCTGTGAGATTTTTTGCTGAGACCATCTGCTGGTCATCCTATAGGAGTGGGCCTTGTATATCAAGTCACTGGGGGTTTTTTTGTTTTTTGTTTTTTGTTTTTTGGCTTCTAAATTCCCTTTGTTTGTAACTTTTGAATCTCTGATTAGAATGTGTCTTGTTGTGGGTCTCTTTGTGTTGCTACTAGTTAGAGTTGGTAGAGTTTCATTAAATTTTAGGCCATTTTCTCCCTCAAATTTGGAAAATTCTCAGCCATCATTTCTTCAAATAAATTTTCTACTCTTTTCTCTCTCTTTGCATTCTAGAATTCCTATTATGAGCATATTGGCCTACTTGATAGTATCCCATTAGTCCCTTAGACACTCTGTTGTTTTCTTTTTTTCTTTTTACTGTCCTGACCATAAACTTTCAAATAACTTATTACCAAGCTTGTTGGGTTTTTTTCTCCTACATCAAGTCTGCTGTTGAACCCTCTAGTGAATCCTTAAATTCAGTTATTTTTCAGCTCCACACTTTGTGTTTTTACAGTTCATAAGCTCATTTTCTTCATGTATTTTCATCTTCTTTTTTTATTTGTCTGTGTTCTCCTTTAACTGGTTGAGCATCTTTAAAATAGATATTTTACTAGGCACAGTGACATGTGCGTGTGATCCCAGCTACTTTGGAAGCTAAGGCAAGAGGATTGCTTGAGGCCAGCCTAGGCAATATTGCAAGACCCTGTGTCTAAGATTTTTTTTAATTAGTTGTTGTGGCATGTGCCTGTAGTCCCAGTGACTCAGGAGGCTGTGTCAGGAGGATTGCTTTACCCCAGGAATTTGAGGCTAGGCTACATTGAGCTGTAATTTTACCAGTGTACTCCAGTCTGAGTGACAGAGTAAGACCCCATTTTTTTTCCTTTTTCTTTTCTATTTTTTTTTATATACTTTTGACTTTTATTTTAGATTCAATGTATACATGTGCTGGTTTATTACATGGGTATATTGCATGACACTGGTTTGGGGTATGAATAATCCCATCACCCAGAGAATGAGCATAGTGCCTAATAGGTAGTTTTTCAGCCCTTGCCTCCTTCCTTTACTCCCCCTCTGTATAAGTCCCCATTGTCTCTTTTTCCCATCTTTATGTCCATATGTACCCAATATTTAGTTCCCAGTTACAAGAACATGGTTTTGATTTTCTGTTCCTGTGTTAATTTACTTAGGACAATAGCTGCATCCATGTTGCTGCAAAGGACATGATTTTATTCTTTTTTGTGGCTGCATGGTATTCCATGTACCACATTTTCTTTAACCAGTCCACCATTGATGGGCACCTAGGTTGATTCCATGTTTTTGCTATTGTGAATAGTGCTGCAATGAACATATGAGTACATGTGACTTTTTGGTAGAACAATTCATTTTCCTTTAGGTATATACTAACTAATAGGATTGCTAGGTCAAATGGTAGTTCCAAGTTCTTTCAGAAATCTCCAAACTGTTTTCCACAGTAACTGAGCTAATTTACATTTCAATCAGCAGTGAATAAGTATTCTCTTTTCTGTGCAGCCCTTGCCAGCATCTGTTTTTTGACTTTTCAACAATCACTATTCTGAGTGGTGTAAATGGTATCTAAGTGTGGTTTTGATTTGCATTTCTCTGATGGGTAGTGATGTGTAACATTTTTTCCATATGCTTCTTAGCTGTTTGTATGTCTTCTTTTGAGAAGTGTCTGCTCTTGCTCTTTGCCCACTTTTTCATGGGTTTTTTTCTTGTTAATTTAAATTTCATATGGATTCTGGAATTAGGCCTTTGTCAGTTACATAGTTTGTGAATATCTTCTCCCATTCTGTAGGTTGTTGATTCTGTTCACAGTTTCTTTTGCTGTGCAGAAACTCTTAAATTAGGTCCCATTTGTCAATTTTTGTTTTTATTACAATTGCTTTTGAAAACTTAGCCATAAATTCTTTGCCAAAGTCAATGACTAGAATGGTATTTGCCAGGTTTTCTTCTAGTATTTTTATTTTTTGAGGATCTGAATTTAAATCTTTAATCATGTTGAGTTAATTTTTATATATGCTGAAATGTAGGAGTCTATGTTCATTCTTCTGCATATGGTTAGTCAGTCATCCCAGATCCAATTATTAAATAGGGAGTCCTTTCACTATTGCTTATTTTTGTTGACCTTGTGGAAGATCAGATGATTGTAAGTGTGTGCCTCTATTTATTTCTGGGTACTCTATTCTGTTCCATCGGTCTATGTGTTTGTTTGTTTGTTTTTTTAATTTTTGTTTTTCTTTATTTCCTCTGAAAAAAGAAGGTGGGGGGGAAACATTTGCAAAACGTGCAGGTTTGTTACATAGGTATACGTGTACCATGGTGGTTTGCTGCACCTATTGACCCATCTTCTATGTTCCCTCCCCTTACCCCCAAAACCCCCAACTGGCCCTGGTGTGTGGTGTTCCCCTCCCTGTGTCCATGTGTCCTCATTTTTCAACTCCCACTTATGAGTGAGAACATGTGGTGTTTAGTTTTCTGTTCCTGTGTTAGTTTGCTGAGGATGATGGCTTCCAGCTTCATCCATGTCCCTGCAAAGGACATTATCTCATTCCTTTTTATGGCTGCATAGTATTCCATGGTATATATGTACCACATTTTCTTTATCTAGTCTATCATTGGTGGGTATTTGGGTTGGTTTCATGTCTTTGCTATTGTAAATAATGCTGCAATAAACACACGTGTGCATATGTCTTTATATTAGAAAGATTTATATTCCTTTGGGTATATACCCAGTAATGGGATTGCTGGGTCAAATGGTATTTCTGGTTCTCGATCCTTGAGAATCGCCGCACTGTCTTCCACAATGGTTGAACTAATTTACATTACCACCAACAGTGTAAAAACATTCCTATTTCTTCACAGCCTCACCAGCATCTGTTGTTTCTTGACTTTTTAACGATCGCCATTCTGACTGGTGTGAGATGGTGTCTCATTATGGTTTTGATTTGCATTTATCTGATGATCAGTGATGTTGAGCCTTTTTTCATATGTTTGTTGGTTGTGTAAATGTCTTCTTTTAAGAAGTGTCTGCTCGTATCCTTTGTTCACTTTTTGATGGGGTTGTTTGTTTTTTTCCTTGTAAATTTGTTTAAGTCTCTTGTAAATTCTGGATATTAGACCTTTGTCTGATGGGTAGATTGTAAAATTTTTCTCCCATTCTGTAGGTTGCCTATTCACTCCAATAATAGTTTCTTTTGCTGTGAAGCAGCCCTTTAGTTTAATTAGATCCCAATTGTCAATTTTGGTTTTTGTTGCAATTGCTTTTAGTGTTTTAGTCATGAAGTCTTTGCCCATGCCAATATCCTCAATAGTATTGCCTAGATTTTCTTCTTAGGGTTTTTATGGTTTGGGGTTTTACATTTAAGTCTTTAATCCATCTTGAGTTAATTTTTGTATAAGGTGTAAGGAAGAGGTCCAGTTTCTGTTTTCTGCATATGGCTAGCCAGTTTTCCCAGCACCATTTATTGAATAGGGAATCCTTTCCCCATTGCTTGTTGTCAGGTTTGTCAAAAATCAGATGGTTGTAGATGTGTGATGTTATTCTTCAGGTCTCTGTTCTGTTCCATTGGTCTATATATCTGTTTTGGTACCAGTACCATGCTGTTTTGGTTACTTTAGCCTTTTAGTATAGTTTGAAGTCAGGTAGTGTGATGCCTCCAGCTTTGTTCTTTTCGCTTAGGATTGTCTTGGCTATATGGGGTCTTCTTTGATTCCATATGAAATTTAAAGTAGTTTTTTCTAATTCTGTTAAGAATGCCAATGGTAGTTTGATGAGAATATCATTTAATCTATAAATTACTTTGGGCAGTATGGCCATTTTCACAATGTTGATTCTTCCTATCCATGAGGAGGGAATGTTTTTCCATTTGCTTGTGTCCCCTCTTATTTCCTTGAGCAGTGGTTTGTAGATCTCCTTCAAGAGGTCCTTCACATCCCTTGTTAGCTGTATTCCTAGGTATTTTATTCTCTTCGTAGCAATTGTGAATGGGAGTTCATTCATGATTTGACTCTCTGCTTGTCTATTGTTGGTGTAAAGGAATGCTTGTGATTTTTGCACATTGATTTTGTATCCTGAGACTTTGCTGAAGTTGTTTATCAGTTTAAGGAGTTTGGGGCTGAGATGACTGGGTTTTCTAAATATAAAATTATGTCATCTGCAAACAGAGATAATTTTACTTCCTCTCTTCCTATGTGAATACCCTTTCTTTCTTTCTCTTGCCTGATTGCCCTGGCCAGAACTTCTAATATTATGTTGAGCAGGATTGATGAGACAGGGCATCTTTGTCTTGTACTGGTTTTCAAAGGGAATACTTCCAGCCTTTGCCCATTTAATATGATATTGGCTATGGGTTTGTCATAAATAGCTCTTTTTATTTTGAGATATGTTCCATCAACACCTAGTTTATTGAGAGTTTTTAACATGAAGGGATGTTGAATTTTATCAAAGGCCTTTTCTGCATCTGTTGAGATAATTGCATGGTTTTTGTCTTTGGTTCTGTTTATGTGATGGATTACGTTTATTGATTTGCATATGTTGAAACAGCTTCACATCCCAGGGATGAAGCCAACTTGATCACATTGGATAAGTTTTTGGATGTGCTACTGGATTTGGTTTGCTAGTATTTTATTGAAGGTTTTCATATCAATGCTCATCAGGGATATTAGCTTGAAGTTTTCATTTTTTGTTGTCTCTCTTCCTGGTTTTGGTATCAGGATGATCCTGGCTTCATAAAATGAGTTAGGGAGGAGTCCCTCCTTTTCAGTTGTTTGGAATAGTTTCAGAAGGAATGGTACCAACTCCTCATTGTACTTCTGGTAGAATGCAGCTGTGAATCTGTCTAGTCCTGGGCTTTTTTGGCTGGTAGGCTATTAATTACCGCCTCAATTTCAGAACTTGTTATTGGTCTATTCAGGGATTCTACTTCTTCCTGATTTAGTCTTGGGAGGGTGTATGTGTCCAGGAATTTATCAATTTCTTCTGAATTTTCTAGTTCATTTGTGTAGAGGTGTTTATAGTATTATCTGGTGGTAGTCTGTATTTCTGTGGGGTCAGTGGTGATATCTCCTTTATCATTTTTTATTGTGTCTATTTGATTCTTCTCTCTTTTCTTCTTTATTAGTCTAGCTAGAGTTCAGTCTATTTTGTTAACTTTTTCAAAAAATCAGCTCCTGGATTCATTTATCTTTAGGAGATTTTTTCATATCTCTATCTCCTTCATGTCTGCTCTGATCTTCGTTATTTCTTGTCTTCTGCTAACTTTTGCATTAGTTTGCTCTTGCCTCTCTAGCTCTTTTAATTGTAATGTTAGGGTGTTGATTTGAGATCTTTCTAACTTTCTGATGTGAACATTTAGTGCTATAAATTTCCCTCTTAATGCTGCTTTACCTGTGTCCCAGATATTCTGGTATGTCGTCTCTTTGTTCTCATTGGTTTCAAATAACTTTTTGATTTCTGCCTTTATTTCTTTTTTTTTTTTTTTTTTTGAGACAGAGTCTTGCTTTATCACCCAGGCTGGAGTGCAGTGGCGCAATCTTGGCTCACTGCAAGCTCCACCTCCCGGGTTCATGCCATTCTCCTGCCTCAGCCTCCCAAGTAGCTGGGCTACAGGTGCCCACCACCACACCCGGCTAATTTTTTGTATTTTTAGTAGAAACGGGGTTTCACCATATTAACCAGGATGGTCTCAATCTCCTGACCTTGTGATCCGCCCGCTCGGCCTCCCAAAGTGCTGGGATTACAGGCCTGAGCCACCACACACGGCCTATTTCATTATTTACCCAGGAGTCATTCAGGAGCAGGTTCTTTAATTTCCATGTAATTGCGTGGTTTTGAGTGAGTTTTTAAATCCTGAGTTCGAATTTGATTTCACTGTGGTCTGAGAGACTGTTTGTTATGATTTCAGTTCCTTTTCATTTGCTGAGGAGTGTTATGCTTCCAATTATGTGTTCAATTTTAGAATAAGTGCCATGTGGCACTGAGAATAATGTATATTCTGTTGATTTGGGGTGGAGGGTTCTGTAGATATCTCTTAGGTCCACTTGATCCAGAGCTGAGTTCAAGTCCTGAACAACCTTGTTAATTTTCTGTCTCATTGATCTGTCTAATATTGACAGTGGAGTGTTAAAGTCTCCCACTATTATCGTGTGGGAGTCTAAGTCTCTTTGTAAGTCTCTAATAACTTATTTTATGAAGTTGGGTGCTCCTGTATTGGGTACATATATATTTAGAATAGTTTGCTCTTCTTGTTGAATTGTTCCCTTTACCTTCTTTGCCTTTTTTGATATTTGTTGGTGTAAAGTCTATTTTGTCAGGGACTAGGATTGCAACCTCTGCTTTTTCTTTTCTTCCATTTGCTTGGTAAATTTTCCTTTTTATTTTGAGCCTATATGTGTCTTTGCACATGAGATGGGTCTCCTGAATACAGCATACCAATGGGTCTTGACTCTTTATCCAATTTGCCATTCTGTGTCTTTTAATTGACATATTTAGCCCATTTATATTTAAGGTTAATATTGTCATGTGTGAATTTGATCCTGCCATCATGATGCTATTTGGCTGTTTTGCGTACTAGTTGATGTAGTTTCTTCGTAGTGTCATTGGTCTTTACACTTTGGTGTGTTTTTGCAGTGGCTGGTACCAGTTTTCCCTTTCCATATTTAGTGCTTCTTTCGGTAGCTCTTGGAAGGCAGGCATGGTGGTAATGAAATCCCTCAGCATTTGCTTGTCTGGAAAGGACTTTATTCCTCCTTTGCTATAAAAGCTTAGTTTGGCTGGAATATGGAATTCTGGGTTGAAAATTCTTTTCTTTAAGAATGTTGACTATTGGCCCCCAATCTCTTCTGTCTTATAGAGTTTCGGCTGAAAGGTCTGCTGTTAGTCTGATAGATTTCCCTTTGTAGGTCACCTGGCCTTTCTCTCTGGCTGCCCTTAACATTGTTTCCTTCATTTCGACCTTGGAGAATCTGATGATTATGTGTCTTGGGGTTGATGTTCTCTTGGAGCATCTTAGAATCTGTATTTCCTCAATTTGCATATTGGCTTGTCTTCTAGGTTGGGGAAGTTCTCCTGGATAATATCCTGAAGTGTGTTTTCCAGCTTGTTTCCATTCTCCCCATCTCCTACAGGTACTCCAATCAGTCGTAGGTTCAGTCTTTTTGTGAAGTCACATATTTCTTGGAGGCTTTGCTCATTCCTTTTTATTCTTTTTTCTGTAGTCTTGTCTGCATGCCTTATTTCAGCAAGGTGGTCTTTCAACACTGATATCCCTTCTTCTGCTTGGTTGGTTTGGCTATTGATACTTGTGTATGCTTCATGAAGTTCTCATGCTGTGTTTTTCAGCTTCATCAGGTCATTTATGTTCCTCTCTAAACTGTTTATTCTAGTAGCAGCTCCTCTATCCTTTTATCAAGGTTCTTAGCTTTTTTGCATTGGGTTAGAACATGCTCCTTTAGCTCAGCGTAGTTTTTTATTACCCATCTTCTGAAGCCTACTTCTGTCAATTCTTCTGTCTCATCCTCCATCCAGTTCTGCACCCTTGATAGAGAGATGTTGCAATCATTTGAAGAAGAGGCACTCTGGCTTGTTAGGTTTTCAGCTTTTTTGTTGTTGATTCTTTCTCATCTTGGTGAGTTTGTCTAGTTTCAATATTTAAGGCTGCTGATCCTTGGATGGGGATTTTATGGGGACTTTTTGTTGTTGTTGATGCTGTTGTTGTTGCTTTCTGTTTGTTTTTCTTTCAATGGTCAGGTCCCACTTCTATAGGGCTGCTGCAGTTTGCTGGAGGTTCACTTCAGGCCCTATTTGTCATGTGCATCTGTGTGAAGAGACCACCAAACAGGCTTTGTGTGAGTAATAAAGCTTTTTCATCACCTGGGTGCAGGCAGACTGAGTCCGAAAAAGGAGTCAGCAAAGGGAGATAGGAGTGGGGCAGTTTTACAGGATTTGGGTAGGTAGTGGAAAATTACAGTTAAAGGGGGTTATTCTCTTGCGGGCAGGGGCAGGGGTTACAAGGTGCTTGGTGGGGAAGTTCTGAGACTCATTGTCTAGGAGAAGGAATGTCACAAGGTTAATTGATCAGTTAAGGTTAAGGTGGGGCAGGAACAAATCACAATGGTGGAATGTCATCAGTTAAGGCAGGAACTGACTATTTTCACTTCTTTTGTGGTTCTTCAGTTGCTTCAGGCCATTTAAATGTATACATGCAGGCTTGAGCTCAGAGGCCTGACACTATTCATCTGGTTTACTCCTGTGCCTGGAGATGTCACTCAGGAAAGCTGGAGAACAGCAAAGATGGATGCCTGCTCCTTCTTCTGGGATCTCTGAACTCGAGGGGCACTAACCTGATGCCATAGGATTGCTCCTATATAGGGTGTCTGACAACCCCTGTTGGAGGTTCTCACCCAGTTGGGTGGCACATGGAACAGGAACCATTTAATGAAGTACTTTGTCCCTTGGTGGAGGGGGTGTGCTTTGCTGGGGGGAAGCCCACTTGTCTGGGCTGCCTGGATTCCTCAGAACTACCAGTAGGAAAGGCTAAGTCTGCTGGTCCGCAGAGACTGCTGTTACCCCTGCCCCTAGGGGCTCAGGCCCAGGGAGATCCAGGTTCTGTCCCTGAGCCTCTGGCTGGAGTTATTGGAGCTCCTGCAGGGAAGCCTGGCACAATCAGGAAGGATGGGTCAGGGTCTGGCCTGAAGAGGCACTCTGGTGGCAGTCTGCCACAGCCAGTGTGTTGGGCTGTGGGGGGCACATCTTGGGACCAAGCCAACCAGCCTCACTGACTCCAGAAGGGGAAAAGTGCAGCTGGGAGCTATAGAGGTAGATGCTGCCCTTCCCCCACCCATTGAGCTTAGCATGTTAGGCAGTTGTGAGTCCCAGTGCTGGCTGCTGCCCCTCCACCAAGGGGCTCAAATGGCTTAGACAGCAGGCAGCCACAGCTCTTGTGCTGGTTGCCCCTCCCCCCAGGTGCTTGGCAGGCTTAAGCAGATTCCAGCTGAGAGGCTGTTGAGAATCTGCGTGGCCCCAGGGTTGGGATGCTAAGCCCCAGTGGCGTGGGTTCACAAATGGGATCTTGTGATCAGTGGGTGGCATAGTTCCATGGAAAAAGCATGCTTTTCCTGGCTGGGTAGCATCCTCACTCACCACATGCTTTGGCTGGCAGGAGGGAGCTTTCCTTCCCCATGTGGCTCTCAGGTGGGCTGCTGCACCCCACTGTTATTACTTCCTCTCCATGGATCATGCCAGCCTCCTAGTCAATTCTAATGGGAGAACCTGGATACCTTGGTTGCCGGTGAAGGATTCACACACTTATTATGGTTCTTTTCGATGGGAGCCTCCAAACCCTGCTGTTTCTAGTTAGCCATCTTGGTGCTGCTCCTGTGTGTCTGTTTTTGTGCCAGTACTATGCTGTTTTGGTGACTATAGGCTTATAGTATAGTTTGAAGTTGGATAATGTGAAGCCTTTGGCTTTGTTCTTTTTGTTTAGGATTGCTTTGGCTATTTGGACTCTTACTTAGTTCCACATGAATTTTAGAATAGTTTTTTTCTAATTCTGTGAAAAATGACATTGGTAGTTTGATAGGAATACTATGGAATCTCTAGATAATGATGTTGATTCTTCTATGAGCATGGAATATTTTTCCAATTGTTCGTGTTGTCTATAATTTTTTCAACAGTGTTTTATAGTTCCCCTTATAGAGATCTTTAACCTCGTTGGGTAGATCTATTCCTACATATTTGGTTTTTTCTTTGTGTGTGTGGCTATTTTAAATGGAATTATGTTCTTGATTTCACTCTCAGCTTGAATGTTATTGGTGTATAGATATGCTACTGATTTTTATACTTTGATTTTCTATCTTGAAACTTTACTGGAGTTCCTTATCAGTTTTAGGAGCCTTTTGGCACAGTCTTTCCAGGTGTAGAATCATATCAGCAGAGATGATGTTACTTTCTTTTTTTCCTCTTTGGATGCCTTTTATTTCATTCTCTTGACTGATTTTTCTGGATAGTACTTCCATTACTATGTTGAATAGAAGTGGTAAGAGTGGGCATTCTTGTCTTCTTCTTGTTTTTAAAGGGAATGCCTCCAGCTTTTGCCTGGTCAGTATGTTGGCTGTGAGTTTCTCATAGATGGCTCTCATTATTTTGAGGTATGTTTCTTCAATGCTTAGTTTGTTGAGGGTTTTATTTATCATTAAGGGATGTTAAGTTTTATCAAAAGCTTATCTTACATCTATTGAAATGGTGATTTTTTTCTTTTTTTCTTTTTTTTGGAGACAGAGTCCCGCTCTATCCCCAAGGCTGGAGTGCTCACTGCAACCTCCACCTCCCAGGTTCAAGTGATTCTTATGGCTCAGCCTCCTGAGTACCTATGACTACAGGCACACACCACCACACCCAGCTAATTTTTGTATTTTTAGTAGAGACAGGGTTTCGCCATGTTGGCCAAGCTGGTCTTGAACTCCTGGCCTCAGGGGATCCGCCCACCTCAGCCTTCCAAAGTGCTGGGATTACAAGCGTGAGCCACTCTGCCCAGCTTTTAAATTTTAATTCTATGTGATGAATCACATTTATTGATTTATATATGTTAGAACAACCTTGCATTCCAGGAATAAAGCCTAGTTAATTGTGGTAAATTAACTTTGGCTGTGCTGCTCTATTTAGTTTGCTAGTATTTTGCTGAGGATTTTCCTGTCTATGTTCATCAGATATATTGTCCTGTAGTTTTCTTTGTTCATTGTGTCTTTGCCAGATTTTGGTAACAGAGTGATGTTGGCCTCATAGAATGAGAAGGGAGGAGTCCCTCCTCCTTATTTTTTGGGATAGTTTGAGTACAATTGATAATAGTTCTTCCTTGTACTTCTGGTGTATTTCAGTTGTGAATCCATCTTGTCCAGGGCCTTTTTTTGGTTGGTAGATTTTTTATTACTGATTCAATATCAGAACTTGATACTGGTTTGTTCAGGGTTTCAGTTTCTTCCCTATTCACTCTTTGGAGATTGTATGTTTCTAGGAATTTATTCATTTCCTCTAGATGCATAGAAGTCCTCATAAGTCTCTGAGAATCTTTTGTATACCTGTGGGGTTGATTGTAATGTCCCCTTTGTTGCTTCTGATTGTGCTTATCTTCTGTTTTTCTTTGTTAACCTAGCTAGTGGTCTATTGATCTTGTTTACCCTTTCAAAGAACCAACTTTTGGTTTTGCTGATGCTTTGTATGGAATTTGGGGTCTCAATTTAATTCAGTTATCTGTTTTTAGTTATTTCTTTTCCTCTGCTAGCTTTGTGCTTAGCTCATTTTTCTTATTCTATTTTCTTTACATGTGATGTTACATCATTAATTTGAGATCTAACTTCTTAAAGTAGGTATTTCATGTTATAAACTTCTTTTAATGTGGCTTTAGCTGTGTCCCAAAGATTTTAGTATGTGTTTTCTCTGTTTTCACTTATATCAAAGAACTTTTTGATTTCTGCCTTGATTTCATTGTTTACTCAAAAGTTGTTGAGGAGCCAGTTGTTTAATTTCTATGCATTTCTGTGGTTTTGAGAGATCTTCTTGGTATTGTTTTCTGTTCTTATTCTATTTTGGTCCAAGAGTATGGTTGGTATGATTTTGATTTTTTTTAAATTTATTGAGACTTGCTTTCTGGCTGAGCATATAGGTTCAATCATCAAGTGTGTCCTGTGTGCATATGAAAGATGTATGTGTTCTATCGTTGATGGGTGGAGTGTTCTGTAGATGTCTATTAGGCCCAGTTGGTCTATTCTGTAGATGCCTATTAGGTCCAGTTGGTCAAGTGGAATTGATGTCCAAAATTTCTTTATTTATTTTCTGCCTCAATGATCTAATGATGCCCATGGGGAGTTGAAGTACGCCACTGTTATTATGTGGCTAATTCTTTTCTCAGGACTAGAAGTACTTGTTTTATGAATCTTGGTGCTCCAAAGTTTGGTGCATAGGTGTTTACCATATTAAAATATTCTTGTTGAATTGAACCCTTTATCATTATGTAATATATCCTTGTCCTTGTGTATGGTTGTTGGCTTAATGTCCTCATTTCTTAAAGAAGACAGAGAATGCCAGGTGTAGTTGCTGATGTTATCCCAGCACTTTGAGAGTCTGAGGCTGTAGGATTCCTTGAGGCCAGGAATTCTTGACCAGCCTAGGTGACTTAGAAAGACCCTGTCTATACAAAGAATTTAAAAAATTATTCAGATGTGATGGTGCATTCCTGTAGTCATAGCCACTTGGGAAAGCGAGGGAGGGTGACTGCTTTAAGCCAGGAATTCAAGGTTCCACTGAGCTATGATTGCACTCTGGCCTGATGACAGTGTAAGAACTTGTCTGTAAGACAAAGATAGATATTTTAAATTAATTTAAAATTAGTTTTTTGGGAACCGGCCCCCAAATCTGGCCATAAATAGGCCCCAAAACTGGCCATAAACAAAATCTCCGCAGCACTGTGACATGTTCATGGTGGCCATGACACCCACACTAAAGGTTGTGGGTTTACCGGAATGAGGGCAAGGAACACCTGGCCCATCCAGGGCGGAAGACCACTTAAGGTGTCCCTAAGCCAAAAACAATAGCATGAGCAATCTGTGCCTTAAGGACATGTTCCTGCTGCAGATAACTAGCCAGAGCCCATCCCTTTGTTTCCCGTAAGGAATACTTTTAGTTAATCTATAATCTATAGAAACAATGGTTATCACTGGCTTGCTGTCAATAAATATGTGGGTCAAACTCTGATTGGAGCTCTCAGCCCTGAAGGCTGTGATTCCCCTGATTTCCCACTCCACACTCTATATTTCTGTGTGTGTGTCTTTAATTCCTCTAGTGCTGCTGGTTAGGGTCTCCACAACAGAGCTGATCTCAGCATTAGTTAATAGATTTCTACTTCTCTAGCTTCACTTGGATATTAATATGTTAGTTAATAGATTTCTACTTCTTTAGGTTCACTTTCATTTTGGCCCTTTGATTGAGCCATGTTTTTTGGTTACTTTGATGTCTTGTGATTTTGTTGATATTTTGATCAAGTAAGAAACAGCTAACTATTTCATATTTTATGGAATGAATTTGTACAGGTGAAAACTGATACCCATCAAGTACTCTAGTCATTCTGGGAAATTCTTCAAACTGTTGTCAGGATGTGTCTTCTCTGGACTACTGTGTGTATTTTCCTATTAAAAAGGTTTGCCTTTTTTTCTCTTGGAGCCTTTAATCTCTCCCTTTTGTGAGTGTCAAAGGCACTACTGTCTTTCTATTGTGGTAGTAAGCATTCATGTTTCTTCTCAGTTGACCTGACATGTCATTTCAACTATATCACCATTTTCTTCAGCACCACGTATTAAAGGAAGCAATGAACAGTCTTTAGCCCCAGAATAACCCAGAACTTTGGACATATGTTTTACTCCTTTTTTTTTCTTTGCTGAGGGCAAAACAGAATGTGAAAAATTTCTGTGTAACTGTGCTGTGCTGTGGTGCACAAATACAACAAACTTCGTTCCTTCTAAATGCGACCATTCTTGGCTTTGTGTTCACCTAAGCACTGCAAACTCAACTGGCTTTAGTCACACTATTATATTTAAGTTCACATATCAATTGAGAAAAAAAGGGACCTCAAGTTTTTGATTCAACTATCATGGTGTTCTCAACTTGGTATAATTTTTTATATTAGATTTATAAAGTATTTTCACCTGAACTTAGTAATTGGAATTTTTAAAACTTTTGTTATCTTTCAGATATGTTTTCTCATGATACTCCAGTCCTCTTGAGAAAGAAGCACATAGAAGCATCATTCCAAAAAGTGATATTGGATGGATATGAGAGCTATGGCTCTCAGAATTTACACTTAAGGAAAGAGTGGGAAAGTGAGGGTAAGTGTGACAGTCACAACGGATGTTGTGATGGACATACAAAATGTAGCACAACTACCTATAACAAAAACATCACTGCTACAAGAGGTCAAAAACATGAAAAAACTCAATCTATGTCAGTTACTTTTTCTAATCCATGTGTTTCTGTAACTAAATATCGACATCAATTTTGAAACATACCTTTTCTTTGAAAGGAAATTTGGAAAATCTGAATAGTGACTTAGTCCATGTTTCAAATAATCATATAAACCAGTTAAAACATAGAACTTGAGTAAATGTTCAGTCAAATATTTCTGAAAAGGAGAGATTTAAAAATGAGGAGGTGATTTCTAAATATGATCAATTTGATGGGTCCTTTGTTAAAAGTTTGTTTCACCAACAAATAACAACTCGTTCTGCTTGTGATCAATATAGAAAGGTCTTCATTCATTCATCATTGATTAATCAATGTCAGGGAATAGATAATTTGGGAAAACATCACACATATGATAAAATTTTGACAGCCTTTAGGCAGGACTCTACCCTAAATAATTAGCAGTATATTTATATTGCAGAGAAAAATCAGTACAATAAATCTGATACAACATTAAGCCAAGGCATAAGCCCCAGAAGACATCAGAAAACTCATTTTCTACAGAAACATTACAAATGTAAAAAATGTGAGAAAGTCTCACATAAATGCACCAACCATGTCCATCAGAGTATCCATATTCAAGAGAAGTCTGCCAAATGTAACAAGTGTGTAGAAACTTTTATCCAGTCATCAAAACATACTCAGCCTCAGAGAATCCATATTGGAGAAAAGTCACACAGATGTAATAATGGTGAGAAAATCCTTAGTAAATTGTCAAGTCTAAGAAAACATAAAATAATCCATAATGAAGAGAAACCTTACAAATGTAAAGAATATGAAAAAGCCTTTAACCATCGTTCACACCTTACTCAACATCAAATAATTCATACTGGAGAGAAACCATACAAATGTAAAGAATGTGGCAAAGCCTTCAATTCTAGTTCATATTTTGCTAGACATCAGAGAATTCACACTGGAGAAAAACTTTACAAATGTAAAGCGGGTAGCAAATGTTTTACTTATTCTTCAAATCTTCTTGTGCATCAGAGAATTCATACTGGAGAGAAACCTTACAAATGTAAAGAATGTGGTAAATCATTTAAAATGTCTTCAGCCCTTACTCAGCATGAGAGAATTCATGCTGGAGAGAAACCCTACAAATGTAAGGAATGCAGCAAAGCCTTTAACTGTAGGTCGTACCTAACTAAACATCAGAGAATTCATACCGGAGAAAAACTTTACAAATGTAAATCACATAGCAAATCTTTTTCTCATTCCTCAAGTCTTATTGTCCACCAGAGAATTCATACTGGAGAAAAACCCTATAAATGCAAAGAATGTGGCAAAGCCTTTTATCGTAGTTCACGCCTTACTCGACATCGAAGTAGTCATACCGGAGAGAAACCCTACAAACGTAAGGAATGCAGCAAAGCCTTTAACTGTAGGTCATACCTAACTAAACATCAGAGAATTCATACTAGAGAAAAACTTTACAAATGTAAATCATGTGGTAAATCTTTTTCCCGTTCCTCAAGTCTTTTTGTCCACCAGAGAATTCATACTGGAGAAAAACCCTATAAATGCAAAGAATGTGGCAAAGCCTTTAATTATAGTTCATGCCTTACTCGACATTGAATAATTCATACTGGAGAGAAATCCTACAAATGTAAAGAATGTGACAAGTTATTTAATCGATGCTCGACCCTTTCTCAACGTAAGAGAATTCATACTAGAGAATCTCTATAGTTGTGGTAAATGTGGAAAGAGTTTTATCCAAAATTTAGAACTTAAAAATCACCATAGAGTTTATAGGGAAACTGACTTTACAGACTCAATAAATGGGAGGAAGTATTTAATCAAAACTCAAGTCTGAATGTGTCAGGACTTACACAAAAAAGGAATAAAGCACAGATCCCCAGACTTTACATTAAATAGCAGTATTTATTAAGGAGGATTACTGTAAAGCCAAAGCAGTTATTTATTTTGTTATGTGTTTCAAATGAGCAAAAACATTGATGTGTGGACAAGTAATTATTCAGTGAGCACGTTATTTGTATTGAAAACATTTGAGATTTGTATAAAGCAAACAATAATTCAATTCTCAAATTAGTTGTTATACCTTAATGCCTAGTGTTTATATGAAAACATATAGTCTATTTTTTCTACATCAGAGCTATGAGAGGTTGTTCTATAGTAAATGAATATTATTAATATCAATTTAATTTCATGGAAGTTTAATGGTAAATGGAGAATACATGAAGAAAATCTAAAAGATGCTCTTTGTGTTTGAATCATAAAACAGTAATGGATGTAAGCATATAGTACATATTTAGGGCATTATTATTCTATACTAAAATAAAAGAGGAATATTCTGAGTTTATTTATTACATCAATTGTTCCTTAAGTAGAAAAAAACTGCTCAGTTATTTGAAATACCAGCATAGTACAATGAAGTAGTAACTTTGAATATTATTTGATGTGTTAAAAATAAAAACGCCTCACAGATATAAAAGTGAAAACTCATATCTGAAAGATCCTAAATACATTTCATATCAATTTTCCAGAGGACTTCAATTTCCAATAATATTGATAACATTTTCATAGTTACTATATTATATTCTTTCCTGCTTTTTGTAGCTACTGGTGTACTATAACAGTTATAATAAAGATTATATGGGAGTATACTTAAAATCCATACTTTTACAATCCTGAATCATTGCTTATAAAATTTTATTCAGTGTTTTTCTTTGCACATGCTCCTTTTTCAGTGTGAACACTTAGAGATTTTTCTTGGCTTTAGCTTACATTGAATGGAATATACAGATGTATCAACATAGAAAGAAAAAGGTGTAAGAGAACTATACAGGAAAAAATGCATGTGTTTACCTATCTTCAAATGGAAAAGAAAATCATGGATCACAACAGGAAATTTGAGAACTGTTGATTTACTACCAAACTAGAAACCTCACAAATTCTCAAAGCAAAATTAGTTTCTCTGTTGTACACTGAATTTTTCTCTCATAAATCTAATGCCTTCTGGGTTCAGACCCTATCCCATACAAATCCTTTTTTCTTGCCTATGATTCCTGTAAGAATAATTATATGATTTTCTTATTTGAAAGCTTATAAAATATTGTTATATGTTATCATGGATTTTAAGAATGTTTTCATAAAATTTAATGGTGCTGGCCAGGCATGGTGGCTCACGCCAGTAATCCCAGCATTTTGGGGGGCCGAGGCGGGTGGATAACCTGAGGTTGGGAGTTTGAGACCAGCCTAACCAACATGGTGAAACCCCATCTCTACTAAAAATACAAAAATTAGCTGGGCATGGTGGCGCACATCTGCAATCCCAGCTACTCAGGAGGCTGAGGCAGGAGAATTGCTTGAACTTGGGAGGCAGAAGTTGCAGTGAGCCAAAATCATGCCACTGCACTCCAGCCTGAGTGACAGAGTGAGACTCCATCTCAAAAAAAAAATTTAATGGTGCTTCGAAATTAATCTGAAGACATTAGTAACTCTATAGTGATCTATTTAGTTACAATACAAAATTCTGACCATTTAGTTGAAGTAAAAGCAGTGCCAAAGATAAATAAAAAATCTTGAAAACAGCCAGGACAAAGCAACAAATTACATAAAAAGAGAAATAATTTCAGTGCAGTATAATATGTCATAAAAAGTAATAGTTGCAAATGACAATGGAATTACATTTTTTAAGTTCAGATAGGAAAACCTAGTATCAACACAAGATTCTGTATTCAGCAGAATTCTTTAAAAAATGAAACGAAGCCACAGTGAAATATCCACACCTATGAGAATGGTAAAAAAAAAAAATTGTTTTCAATGTGAATACCAAGTGCTGGTTAAGATTTGGAGCTACTCAAATTAGGAATGTGAAATGACATAGTAACTTTGGAAAATAGTTTAACCATTTTTTATAAGGTTAGTCATATACTTATTATTTGAACCGGATGTCCCAACCCTAGGCATTTATTATGCAAAACTGAAAACTAGTGATTAAAACCTGTTTGTGGATATTTGTTGCCACTATAGTCATATTTGCAAAAAGCTAGAAATAAATCTTATGTCCCTCAGTAAGTCAATGGATAATAAACTGTGATATGTCTATACAAAAAAATTTTTGTTGTTAACAAAAAGAACTGTCGCTCTCCACTGCTACATGTATGAATCTTAAATACATTTCTCTAAGGCTGTCAGATCAACAAGGCTATATATTATATGATTCTATTTTATGACATTGCATAAAAGATTAGAGGGATGGAAAATGATTAGTGGTTGCCAAAGAATGGGAGGAGGACAGGCATTGATTACAAAGGGGCAACAAGAAAAAATTTGCAGGATGATCAAACAGTTTAGTGTGGTACTGTGCAAATAGATATGTGACTACACAGTTGTCAAAACCCAATAAACTGTACACCACAAAGAGTAAATTTTACTCCATGCAAATTTTAAAAAATTAACCAGGGTGTTGGGGAAATTCAGATGTAATGCAGACAGTGACAAATGAATCTCACTGTATTACAAATTATCTGTCATATGGCCAGGCACGGTGGCTCACACTTGTAATCCCAGCACTTTGGGAGGCTGAGGTGGGAGGATTTGAGGTCAGGAGTTTGAGACCACCCTGGCCAACTTGGTGATACCTCATCTCTACTGAAAATACAAAAATTAGCTGGCTGTGGTGGCGTGCAACTGTAATCAATGAGCCCACCTAGGTATACAATCTTGGTTTCTAAACACCATTCATTAAAAGGAACCAAGGCTACATGTAAAAATTGATAATTCTAGGGCTGAAGTTGAAAAATACAAGTTGAGCTACAGTATCTTGTAAAGCCACAAAGAAAAAAGTGCTTAATAAAATTGATGGGGACTTTTCAAAGGGAGCCAACCTGAAAGACCTCCCAATGGTCCAAGCTGCAACAATATGAGCAATAAATAATGACAGCTTTGTATTATGGCCCAGAGAATAAAGCAATATTCACACATCTCTGCTGACATAAAAAAGATTAGATATAATAAGGAAAGAAGGAAGGAAATCTTACAGTATTCAAAATGCAAATCAATGCAGTTGGATAGTGCAAAATAAATCAACACTAGAACATCACAGTAATAATTACTGTAGGGAAGAGTCCCTGAGGAATTCAAAAATTTCAGGAAAAACTTAAACACTAAAGAGTGTATTTGGGCCAGCCATGGTGGTTCATGCCTGTAATCCCAGCACTTTGGGAGGCCGAGGCTGGTGGGTCACCTGAGGTCAGGAGTTCAAGACCAGTCTGGCCAACATGGTGAAACCACCTCTCTACTAAAAATACAAAAATTAGCTGGGTGTGGTGGCTGGCACCTGTAATCCCAGCTACTCGGGAGGCTGAGGCAGGAGAATTGCTTGAACCTGGTAGGCAGAGGTTGCCGTGAATCAAGGTCGTGCCATGGCATTCCAGCCTGAGCAACAAGAGCAGAACTCCATCTCAAAAAAGAAAGAAAAGAAAAGTGTATTTGCATATTTTAAGTATCTGCCATCTAATATTAATACCTTTTTTCTTAATTTCTTAGACTTGTGACTGTTTGAAACAAATTATAATGCTGTATTGTAGGATTTATAATTTGTAGTCATAAAATTTATAAGACATGGAATGAGAAGATAAATGGAACTGTTCTGCAGCAAACTTTTCATGTTTTATATTTAAGACAGCATAGTATTAACTCTAAAAGTAGATTTGGTGGATATGTTAAAGATTCGTATTGTATTCCCTGCAGTAACCACTAAAAAATGCAAAGAAGTGTAATGTAAATGCTAATAAAGGAATCATAATATAAAATATATATTTGCACAAGAATATTTATGTATCTTTTAGTCATAATAGCCAAAACAGGAAACAACCAAAATGTCCATCAATAAGAAAATGAACTAATTATATAGCTTTTAGAACAAAATACAGCTCAGGAATACAAAAAACCAAGCATACATCCTGGATAAAATTCATAAACCTGTTCAATGAGAGAAAAGTTGGACACAAAATTGTACTTTATGTATTTATATATTTTATTATTTCAGGCAAAACAATCCTATGGTGAAAGAAATCAATGCAGAGATCATCTCTGCTTGAGAAAAAAAATTACCTGGGACAAAAGACAAGTGAATTTCTGAGGATGAAACTATTGCTTTGAAGGGGTGAAGTTTATACGGGTCTACTTATTTCTCTGAAATGTACAGTTAAAGTTTATGCCTTGCAATGTATGTACATCTTCACAAAAAAAATCTTAAAAAAATTGAGTGAGTTGGGTTGGTAAAGGGTTGAAGTATAGATGAAGCAGAAGTGGTACATGATTAGTAGTTGAAGCTGGGGGCAGGTCTATATACTATTTTATTTTTATGTCTTTAATAGCATTTGTATAAATGTACAATATTCATTTACACTGTTACCTCAGGATCTTGTTTACCTTTGGACAGGGAGGGAGGGAGAAATTTATTTTCTGGGTAGGAGTAAAGCAGGTTCTATTCCTCAGTCATGTAAATTCTCTGTTATCCATAAAGCTTTACATGAATGTTTCTGTATGTAATGTTGTATATCAATAAAAAATTAAATATTACATATTTGCACCAAAATCTTAACTCACTATCTCAGAATATTGGCAGCGTTTTCTTTTGTTGTAAAGTGGAACACAATCTCATGGCATTAGCCAATGGGTTTGAATATTCTAAAGTATTAACGTCCTAATCTCATGGGCACCTCTTGGGTCTTTCCATTTTTGCCTTCATTTGGTAAGTGGCATGCTTTTGATTTTTTGAGATGAAACTTTTTCCCAGCAAAGTCTTTTCCCCACAGTGATGCTCTGAAAGCCAGGACACCTAGCACAGGACCCTGGGCATAGTATGCACTCAGTACATGTGGAGCATGTTGATCAGGAACGAAAGGAGTAGCAAAGGTCAGCTCCTGCAAAGGTGAGTAGATAATACAGGTATGACTGAAAGGCTGCAACTCAGGAGTAAACATTTTACATTCATTCAAGAGACAATTTGCAACTAGTACACCAAAAAATTTTGGCTTGAAGCAGTACTTTGGGGACTTGGCTAAACTCCGTAATCACTTGGAGAACTTTAAACAATACTGATGTCTGGGCCCTACTCCAGGGATTTTGATTTTATTGGTCTGTTGCAATTTGGGTTTTGGGAATTGTAGGGCCTCCGCATGTGACTGTAATGTGGAGCCAGGGGTGAGACCCACTGTTTCAGGGTGAGGGATGCATTAGCTGTGTGTGATTTCCATGTGTGCTGCAAGTATTTAGCCTATGACCACTCCTGCATTTGGAGTCTTGGAAATTGCAGCAGGAGGAAATGTCTCTCTACAGATCTATTTTTTATGTCACTTGCTTTTAGAGTAAGAGGTTATTTCAGGCACAGTAATTTGATTTAATCTGTGTTGAAAGCATAAGTAACCTGAAAATACTAAAATGAATTTGCAAACGTGAGAATTTGCAAACACGTGGAGTGTGTTCTTATGTGTTTTCCAATTTTTCTGATGATAAGAAATGACTAGGCCAGGGGCAGTGGCTCACACCTGTAATCCCAGCACTTTGCGAGGCCAAGGTGGGCGGATCACCTGAGGTCGGGAGTTCGAGACCAGCCTGACCAACATGGAGAAACCCTGTCTCTACTAAAAATACAAAATTAGCCGAGTGTGGTGGCGTATGCCTGTAATCCCAGCTATTTGGGAGGCTGAAGAAGGAGAATTGCTTGAACCCAGGAGGCAGAGGTTGTGGTGAGCTGAGATGGCGCCATAGCACTCCAACCTGGGCAACAAGAGCAAAAACTCCGTCTCAAAAAAAAAGAAATGAGTAATGTTGGGCCTTGATTTCCTAAACTCAGCCCTCAGTCACTTTCTCAAATTATTTGAAGACCTTCCAAGTTGCTTCAGAAGCGTTGTCCAAAGGAGATTATTCCCAATAGTGAAGAGTAATAGATGGATGAGAATGTCTAAGGAATCCTACTTCTGTCGCAGAAGCGGCACTCTCCAGAACCTCAAGGACCCATGGAGTTCATGGGCTTTGGAGTCAGGCAGAGTTGACCCTGAGTCCCATCCCAGCCTCTTAATAGACTAGTTACTTGACTTGGAACAGTTATGCAAGACAAAGCATAATGATACTGATTGCAATAATGGGAACAATTCATTCCTCTCTCTATCCATACCCTTTGCAATATGTGCTTTTAGCTACTCCCATGGAGGGAAAGATTCTGTTTACCCATTCCTTGGATCTGACTGGCCTTATTTGCTGTGGCCAATTCATACTTATTGTTCTGGTGAAACAATTAGGCATGTTTTGCTCCTCATTCTAGACTTTAATTAAAATTAAAATTTTATGATATTTTATTTCTACTGTATTTTGCTGTATTCATTCTGCTCAGTATTCTAGTTCACTGGTCCTCTTATCTCTGTTTAATTTAGTGGTGAACCTATACATTGTCTGGTAACTTAATTTTGTATTATTCATATTCTATTGTGCTGTCGTTCAAATGTGGCTTTTAAACTTTAGTTTCTTGTTCTTTCCACAAAAATAAACATTGATTTTCTACTTTTCATTGTATTCATTTAAACATTTTAAATATAATTCCAATGTGCAAAGCTGTTGCATATTTTTTCTTCAGACATTTCTTCCTTGTTATGTCACTCCGTTTTTCCTTTGGTTCTCTCTTTTGGGAGATACCATATTTGGGGTGTCTATAGTCATATTATTTCCAGTGTTTCTTTCATTTTCCCTGGGAACATGATGAAAAACACACATAGGTTTGACATCCTTGTGATCAGTGAGTATCTGAAGGGAGCATTTTTTTCTTAGTTTGACTACTCTGGGTCATTCTCTTGATTTACTTCTGCTTCTGTGAAGTTCTTATACTTTCCTTTAACTCCATTCAGCAACTTAAAGGTTCTTGTAACTCCTTGAGGATTTTTTAGTTGTCTATATTAAAATATGTAATAATATATAGCATTTTTCCTAAAAGCACAAATATCCAGTGTACATGAGTAAAATATTTCAATAGACATTGTGCAGCATACAGCAGAATCTTATGAGATATCCCTTTTCTTCATTCAGAACATGTGGTAATAGTAATTTGTAAACAGTAGGTTTTTTTAATACTTAAAAATTTGGTTTTTGCACATTTCTGAAAATATATACTTCATGCCAGTGAACAGAAACTGATCTAGATACAGCCAGAATTACTGTTTTTCTATAACATTAAGTTAATATTGATAAAATTATTTACCTGAATTCAGGTCTTTTGGCTTTAATCACTCTGCTTCCTTTTTAGCATGTTCCTGAATTTACAAAAGAATACATTTGGATTTCTACTTATTCTATAAATTAATTCAAACAGACAAGGGACGTTTGTGTATGGCTAGGTAGTACTTGTTGGTTACAATTTATCATTTCCAGAGTCATTTTAGTTGCCTAGAAAATAGTGACCTCTTGAATTTCTGCTATCATAAAATTCATGACATTGTTAGATCTACACTTTGCCATTTATTTTTTTCACCTCTGGTACTGGAATATAATACGTATCTTATCTTTACTGGTGAAAAATGCTACCCATTTGTCTCTACCTAATTAGTCAAACTTTAATAAAGTTATTTAGCATGTTTACGTTCATTTAGTTACTGTATACCAAAACATTTTATTTCTATGATGGTCTTAATATTACCTAATATGATTGATTGTAAATGGGTCAGTTTGTCATTTTTCATGAATTTCTGTGTTACACGTTTCAGGTATTAAGTCCATGTGTAATTGGCTTAGAATAATTCCTAACACATTGTAGGGGCTACTAAGTACTAACCACTCTGCTTTATCAAATTTCTATTTGTTCATACCATTCTTCATTTACTAAATTATTTTGGTATGTTATTCACATTTTTCTGTCCTCTCTAAAGATTTATTAAAAAGAGGAGGTAGGCTAATGTGTCATGTTGATACAATTCAATGTCAAATGGCATGCTTCACTGTTTTTGTTTAGATGTAATAGTTTTTTTGACACAATGAAGTTTTAGTCATATTCTCAATGCTAAGACAGAGGAAGCTTTGGGTCATTCGTTGATTGTCCCAAAGCCTCATTTGCCTACAATATACTTCCTGAGTCTTTCACACCAACTCCCCAGAAAATCTAGTTAGGGTGTGTGCCTCAGGGTTTCTCATGAGCTGTGGTCTCAATTATTGCTTAACTGGGGAAGGATGGGCTTCCAAAACTCATACTGGTTAGTTGTGGCATCATTCAGTTTGGAGTCAGGCCTGGGTTCCTTTCTGTTGGTCGAGGTATTCCCTCCATTCTTTGTCACACAAGCCTGTAAGTAGAGAAGCTCAAATCATTGGAGCTTGCTTCTCCAGAGCAAAGTATATGCCACAGCAGGGTGGGGGAAGGAAGGAAGGAAATAAGGAAATAAGGGTACCAGAGAGAGAGAAAGTAAGAGGTAAATGAAAATATTTTAGTAATTAAATCTTGGAAGTGACATTCCATATCTTTAGTTGTATTATTTTGCCTAGAGGTGAGTCACTAACCACTTACTGGTTACACACGGTGTGTATACTGGGAAATGGGGATCTTCGTGAACCATCCTGGAGGCGGTTCACCACAGAGACCAAGGTGAGACAGATGGACCTGATTCTAAATAGAATGAGAAGATATTGGAAAGTTTATTGCCTCAGGATGACATTATTGAAATTTTATTTAATTTCAACTCCCTTATGGTGGATCTTGGGAAATGAGACCAGGAGGGGAAGCAACTTTCCCAACATGCAACTGATAAAACCCAGGCATGTTTCAGTTGTCCCACCCCATGTAATTCTCCCATCTCTGTGTTTATACGTTAGCTACATGTGATACCAACTCACAATCATTGTATTATTTCACATAGCCCTGATGAGTTACCTTAGAATTAGGTAACTCCTGATGAGTCATCTTAGAACTGGGTAACTAGTATGATCTCTATTGTGCAGGTTGGGAGACTGTGGAGTCCCCCAGAAGCACAATGACATATCTAGGATGACATAACTGGTAAATTTATTGAAAAGAGGTTCTGACCTAGCTTTTCTTAACCTGTGGTCCTGGCTTCACTGAGTCTTCTCAGAGGCTGGGTGAGAGGGGTCTGTGTTTGCATAAATGTGTGCAGGTAATAAAATAACATGGGGAAGGAAGATGAGCAGTCAGCATCCCAGAGAAGCCTATGGGTAGGTCTTAGTAAAAGAATAATGAAACCTTGAAGAAGTGACCTCACTTCCTTGGTGAAAGACCCCAACAGAACTTAAAACTTTGGTAACCAGGCACTCACATTTCTGAAGACAGCCTCCTATCAAGCTTAGCCAGAGACTGTCAAGAGAGCAAGATGTTCTGCTGTATCCCAACTTTTCAAAGCTCTTGCTTCAGTGAGAGCTTTTTCTAAAGATGCAGAATTTGGCTCATTGGCTCAGCTCTCAATCCCCAACCTCCATGCCTCAGGACATTTGGCAAGAGGTACCCCAAAGTAACCACAGGGTAGCCACTTCCAGGCCAATCCTCACTTGAGATCCCATCTGGACAACCTCATACCCTCTCCTCATCACCATATATGTGTGTAGGGGTGGGGAGAAGAAGGTGAGGTGAGGCTCTTCCTGGGAAGGAGCAGGTTAGGTGCTGGAACTCTACTGTGTTCATACCCCAGGTCATGGCTGGCAGGATGGGAAGGTGAGTGTTGGGGATTAAGCTTGTTTACTCAGATTTGATTCTGAGACCTCAAGTTGTCATGTGGTTTTTGCCCTGGCTGGAGGTTCATGGAGATGCTCTTCTGTGCCTAATCTAGAATGCAGAACTTTAATCAGAGTATCTCCTTGTGGGAACAGCCAGGCAGGCCACTAACACCTCTCAGTCAATTTGCTGGGTACTCTATTTGCAGAATTCCATGGAGGAGATAAGTGAAGAGCTGTTTAACAGGTCCAATTCTACCTCCTTGGACAACAGACAGTTGCGCCACATCACAAACCATGGTCACTGCTGGGCAAGCATGAGAGTGAGCACAAGAAGGATCATCACAGACAAGGACCTGAGATGACCAGAGTGGGCCCAGGGCCCAAACCTGAGTATAGAAACTCCCCTGGGCCCTGTTCTATATTTTTGCCAATTTAGTGGCTGATAGTTTCATTCCCTAAGGAACCTGGCCTCCATTAGTCCCCAGTGGCAACTTGACTAGGTGCAAAGTCCCTGTTCACATACTTCTAGAAATATCAAAGAAAACACTTTTGCATTGTTTTTACTTTACAATAGGCCATGAGTATCTTTGCATGTTGTTGCTGTTTTTATTGTTTTCACAACTTGCCCCAAGTATTCCATGTAGCAGGCAGCTCCACTACTCTTCCAGACCTCCAATCTTAACCATTACTCTAAATTGGGTGCTTTATACAGAAAAGGGAGGGGTTTGGGCTATTCTAACATTTGTCTGTAACTTTTAATCTTATAAAACATATCATCATAACCCTGCCAGGTCAGAACCTGTGCCCTCACCTGTCATAATATTCCATAAGGAAGGCTGTTTCCCACAATGGTGCAGCCTTTCTGTGCTGGTGAAGATTGACGTGATTCAATTCTGTGGTCATCTCAGCCATACTGTAGGGGACATCCTATATTTGTTCTAATAGACTATCAGTTTGCTGGGGCTTCCATACCACACTACCAGATTACCACTTGCTAACCGGCTTTAGAAACAAAAATGTACTCAATTCTGGAGACTAAAAATCCCATATTGAAGTGTCAGCTAGGGTGATTTCTCTCATTCAGTGACTTCCATTTTTATATTTTCATGGCTTTTGAAGAATAAAACATTTTAAATTTGGTGAAGTATAGTTTTCTCTTTTTGATTGTCCTTTGGTGTAAAATCTAAAATACCATTGCCTAATGCAAGGTTGCAAAACCTTAATATTCCTCCTAAGAATTTTTTAGTTTCAGCGATTACATTTAAGTGTATGATCTTTTTAACTTTTGTTTGTTGGTTGGTTGGCGTGTTATTTGTTTTTTGATGTGTGATTTGAGTTAGGAGTCCAGTGTCATTATTTTGCAGGCCAATATCCAACTTTCCAGTATAGTTTGTTGAAAAGACTTTTCTTTCCTCAGAAATTTCTTGGCACCTTTGTTCAAATGACATTATCATAAATGCATGTTTAGTAATGAAACTACCTATTTCATTGTTCTATATGAATCTATCCCTGTGCTACCACCACAGGCTTGATTATTGTTACTTTGTAGTAAATAAAAATTAGTTTTATTGAG
Organism: Pan paniscus; assembly: GCF_029289425.2. Lineage (NCBI taxonomy): Eukaryota > Metazoa > Chordata > Mammalia > Primates > Hominidae > Pan > Pan paniscus. The sequence continues at coordinate 34,916,099 of NC_073267.2, read as the reverse complement.
TTTAAGTTATAGAATTTCGTTATTCTTTTTTTGTTTTGTTTTTTTTGAGGCAGAGTTGCACTCTTGTTGCGCAGGCTGGAATGCAATAGCGCTATCTCAACTCACCACAACCTCTGCCTCGCAGGTTGAAGCGATTCTCCTGCCTCAGCCTCCCAAGTAGCTGGGATTACAGGCATGTGCCACCATGCCCAGATAATTTTGTATTTTTAGTAGAGAAGGGGTTTCTCCATGTTGGTCAGGCTGGTCTCGAACTCCTGACCTCAGGTGATCTGCCCTCCTCCTCCCAAAGTGCTGGGATTACAGGTGTGAGCCACCGTGCCCAGCTGAATTTTGTTATTACTTTAAGGATTGTGTTTATGGTTTTTCTTTGCTTTGCATATATATGTGGATTTTGAGAAAGCTTGTCAATTTCTACAAAAACCATAGAAACTATAGTTGAAATTTGAAGGGACTCCATTTAATTTGTAGGTCAATTTTTGGGGTATTCTTTACAATATTATCATTTAACATAGGATGTCTTTGCATTTATTCAGCTCTTTGATTTGTTTTAGCATAAGGAAATCTTCCAGTGTAAAGTCCTTGCACTTGTTTTGTTAAATTTATCCGTGGGAGGGAGGGGCCATGATAGCTGACTAGAAACAGCTGCAGTTGAAGTTTCCCACTGAGAAGAATGAAAACTGCAAGTGAATCCTGCACCAGCACTGAGATACCCAGGTTCTCTCAATGAGACTGACTAGACAGTTGACATGACCCACAGAGAGTGAGGAAAAGTGGGGCAATGCCATGGCCCACCTGAGAACCACACAGGGTAACGGGAGTGCCCAACCCCATCCAAGGGAGGCGGTGAGTGATCCTTCTACCCTGCCTGGGAAACCATTGCTTTTTCCATGGATCTGTACAACCTACAGATCAAGAGATCCCTCTCATGAGCCCACGCCACCAGTTCCTTGGGTTCCAAGCACAGAGCTGTACAGATTCTCAGCAGCCACTTGGCTGGAGACTACCTAAGACTACCTAGTTCTCAGAGAGAGGGGTGGCCATTATCACTGCAGCTGCCTGCTGCCTAAGATGACTGAGCTCCCGGGGGGAAGGGTTGGCAGCCATCACTGCAGCTCCAGACTGCCATGTTTTCCCTGCTGGTGCCAGGGAGACTAGACAGTTTGGACCCAGAAGGAATTCCCCACAGTGCAGCACAGCAGCTGTGGCAGATTGTGGCCAGACTGCCTCTTTAGGCCAGACCCTGACCCAATGCTCCTCACTGAGGGGGAGGAGCCTCCCTAAAGGAATTTTAGCAACTCCAGCCAGGGGTTTAGGGACAGAACTCTGATCCCCCGGGACTGAACGCCTGAGGGGAGGGACAGCCACAGTCTCTTTGGATCAGCCTTATCCCCCTGCTTGTTCTGAGGAATTCAGGCAGTCCACATGAGTGGGATTCCCCTCAGGGCAGCACACTGACTCTGCCAAGGGGCAGCCAGAATGCTTCGTTAAGTGGGTCCCAGATCCCAACCCTCCTGACTGGATGAGACCACTCCCAACAGAAATTGCCAGACACCTTATATAGGACAGTTCTTGCTGGCATCAGGTCAGTGCCCCTCTGGGACAGAGATCCCAGAGGGAAGGAGCAGGCAGCTATCTTTACTATTCTGCAGCCTCCACTGGTGACACCTCCAGGTGTGGGAGGAATCCAGGCAAAAGGGTCTGGAGTGGACCCCCAGCAAAACACAGCTGCCCTGTGGAAAAGGGCCCTGACTGTTAAAAGAAAAACAAACAAACAGAAAGCAACAACAATAGCATCAACAAAAAAGTCACCATAAATACCCTGTACAAAGGTCAGGACCCTCAAAGATTGAAGGTAGATAAACTCATGAAGATGAGAAAGAACAAAAATCTCTAAAAACTCAAAAAGTCAGAGGGCCTCTTCTCCCCCACATGATCACAACACCTCTCCAGCAAGGACAAGCAGCTGGGTGGAGGCTGAGATGGATGAATGTACAGAAATAGGCTTCAGGAGGCAGGTAATAGTGAACTTCGCTGAGATAAAGGAGTGTGTTCTAACCCAATGCAAACAAGCTAAGAACCATGATAAATCATAAGGAACCGTTAAACAGAGCAACCAGTTTAGAGAGGAACATAAAAGACCTGATGGACAACACGAGAATGTCAAAATGCAACCACAAGTATCACTAACCACATAGACCAGGCAGAGGGAAGAATTTCAGAGCTTGAAACCTATCTTGCTGAAACAAGATAAGGTTAGAGAAAAAAGAAAGAAAAGGAATGAACAAAACCTAACTATGGAATTATGTAAAAAGACCAAACCTACAACTAATTGGGGTACCTGAAAGAGATGGGGAGAATGGAACCAAGTTGGAGAACATAATTCAGGATATCATCCAGGAGAACTTCCCCAACTCAACAAGACAAGCCAACATTCGAATTCAGATAATCTAGAGAACTGCAGTAAGATAGCCCATGAGAAGATCAATCCCAAGATACATACTCATCAGATTCTCCAAGGTCAAAATGAAGGAAAAAATGTTAAGGGCAGCCAGAGAAAAAGGTCAGGTCACCTACAAAGGGAAGGCCATTTGACTAATAGCAAACATCTCAGCAGAAACACTGCAAGCCATAAGAGATTGGGGGTCAATGTTCAACATTCTTAAAGAAAAGAATTTTAAATTGAGAATTTAGTATCCAGCCAAACTAAGCTTCATAAGCAAAGGAGAAATAAAATCTTTTTCAGACAAGCAAATGCTGAGGGAATTTGTCACCACTAGGCTTGTCTTGCAAGAGCCCCTGAAGGAAGCACTAAATATGGAAAGGAAAAACTATTACTAGCCACCGCAAAAACACATGGAACTACAAAGACCAATGACACTAAGAAGCAACTATATCAACAGGTCTGCAAAATAACCAGCTGACATCATTTGACAGGATCAAATTCAAACATAACAATATTAACCTTAAGTGTAAATGGCCTGAATGCCCCAATTTAAAGACACACAATGGCGAGCTGGATAGAGTCAATCAAGATCCATCAGTGTGCTGTATTCAAGAGACAAATCTCACCGTGAAGACACATATAGGCTCAAAATAAAGGGATGGAGGAAAATTTACCAAGAAAATGGAAAGCAGAAAAAAGCAGGGATTGCAATCCTAGTTTCTGACAAAACAGGCCTTAAACCAACAAAGATAAAAGAAGATAATGAGGACATTACATAATGGTAAAGGAATCAATTCAACAAGAAAAGCTAACTATCCTAAATATATGTGCACTCAATATAGGAGTACCTGGATTTATAAAACAACTTATTAGAGACTTAAAAGAGATGTAGACTCCCACACAATAATAGTTGGAGACTTTAACACCCCACTGTCAATATTAGACAGATCAAGACAGAAAATCAACAAGAATATTCAGGACTTGAACTCAACTTTGGATCAAGTGGACCTGATAGATATCTACAGAACTTTCAATGCAAAAGCAATAGAATATATACATTCTTCTCAGTGCCACATGATACTTACTCTAAAATCAATTACATAATTGGAAGTAAAACACTCCTCAGCAAATGCAAAATAACTGAAATCACAGCAAACAGTCTCTCCAACCACAGCACAATCAAATTAGAACTCAAGATTAAGAAACTCACTCAAAACCACACAACTACATGGAAATTGAACAACCTGCTCCTGAATGACTCCTAGGTAAATAATGAAATTAAGGCAGAAAGCAAGAGGTTCTTTGAAACCAATGAGAACAAAGGGACAATGTACCAGAATCTCTGGGACACAGCTAAAGCATGTTAAGAGGGAAATTTATAGGACTAAAATGCCCACATCAAAAAGCTAGAAAGATCTCAAATCAACACCTTAACATGACAACAAAAAGAACTAGAGAAACAGGAGCAAACAAGCCCAAAGCTAGCAGAAGACAAGAAATAACCAAGATCAGAGTGGATCTGAAGGAGATAGAGACATGAAAACTCTAAAAAATCAATGAATCCAGGAGCTGGTTTTTTGAAAAAAATAAAATAAATAAAATAGATAAACCACTAGCAAGACTAATAAAGAAAAAAGAGAGAAACATCAAATGGACACAATAAAAAATGATAAAGGGGATATTACCACTGACCCCACAGAAATACAACCAACCATCAGAGAATACTGTAAACACTTCTAAGCAAATAAACTAGAAAATTTAGAAGACCAATAAATTCCTGGACACATACACCCTCCCAAGACGGAACCAGGTAGAAGTTGAATTCCTGAATAGACCAATAACAAGTTCTGAAATTGAGGCAATAATAAATAGCCTACCAACCAAAAAAAGCCCAGAACCAGATGGATTTATGGCTGAATTCTAGCAGAGGTACAAAAAGGAGCTCATACCATTTCTTCTGAAACTATTCCAAAAACATGAAAAGGACAGACTTTTTCCTAACTCATTTTCTGAGGCCAGCATCATCTGGATATCAAAACCTGGCAGAAATACAATGAAAACAAAAGCAAGAAACTTCAGGCCAATATCCCTGATGACTATTGATGCAAAAATCCTCAATAAAACATGGCAAACCAAATTCAGTCGCACATCAAAAAGCTTATTCACCATGATCAAGTCAGCTTCATCCCTAGGATGCAAGGCTGGTTCAACATGTGCAAATCAATAAACATAATTCATCACATAAACAAAACTAAAGGCAAAAACCAAGTGATTATCTCAATAGATGCAGAAAAGGCCTTCGATAATATTCAACATCGCTTCATGTTAAAAAGTCTCAGTAAAGTAAGTATTGATGGAGCATACCTCAAAATAATAAGAGCCATTTATGACAAACCCACAGCTAAGATCATACTGAATGGGCAAAAGCTGGAAGCATTCCCCTTGAAAACCAGCAACAAACAAGGATGCCCTCTCTCACCACTCCTATTCAACATAGTATTGGAAGTTCTGGCCAGGGCAATCAGGCAAGATAAGGAAATAAAATGTATTTGAATAAAAAGAGAGGAAGTCAAGCCATCTCTGTTTGCTGATGACATGATCCTATATCTAGAAAACCCCATCATCTCAGCCCAAAAGCTTCTTGAGCTGATAAGCAACTTTGGCAAAGACTCAGGATACAAAATCAATGTGCAAAAATTACAAGCATTCCTATACACAAACAAGAGACAAGCAGAGAGCCAAATAATGAATTAACTCCCGTTCACAATTGCTACAAAGAGAATAAAATACTTAGGAATACAGCTAACGAGGGAAGTGAAGGACCTCTTCAAGGAGAACTACAAACCACTGCTCAAAGAAATCAGAGAGGACACAAGGAAATGGAAAAACATTCCATGCTCATGGCTAGAAGAATCAGTATAATGAAAAAGGCCATTCCACCCAAAGTAATTTATAGATTCAATGCTATTTCCATTAAACTACCATTGACATTCTTCACAGAATTAAAAAAAAAACTGCTTTAAAATTCACATGGAACCAAAAAAGAGCCTGTATTGCCAAGACAATCCTAAGCAAAAAGAACAAAGCTGGAGTCATCATGTTACCAGATTTAAAACTATACAACAAGGTTACAGAAACCAAAAGAGCGTGGTACTGATACTAAAACAGACATATAGACCAGTGGAACAGAATAGAGACCTCGGAAATTGACCCCACATCTACAACCATCTGATCTTTGACAAACCTGACAAAAACAAGCAATGGGGATAGGATTCCCTATTGAATAAATAGTGCTGGGAAAACTGGCTAGCCATATGCAGAAAATTGAAACTGGACCTCTTCCTTACACCTTATATAAAAATTAACTCATCATTCTCAGTAAACTATTGCAAGAACAAAAAACCAAACACCGCATATTCTCACTCATAGGTGGGAATTGAACATTGAGATCACATGGACACAGGAAGGGGAATATCATACTCTGGGGACTGTGGTGGGGTGGGGGGAGGGGGGAGGGATAGCATTGGGAGATATACCTAATGCTAGATGACGAGTTAGTGGGTGCAGCGCACCAGCATGGCACATGTATACATATGTAACTAACCTGCACAAGGTGCACATGTACCCTAAAACTTAAAGTATAATAATAAAAAATAAATAAATAATAAAAAATAAAAAAATTAAAAAAATTAACTCAAGATGGATTAAAGACTTAAATATAAACCAAAAATTATAAAAACCCTAGAAGAAAATCTAGGCAATACCATTCAGGACATAGGCACAGGCAAAGATTTTACAATGAAAATATTAAAAGCAATTGCAACAAAAGCAAAACTTGACAAATGGGATCTCATTAAACTAAAGAGTTTATGCACAGTGAAAGAAACTATTATCAGAGTGAACAGACAACCTACAGAATGGGAGAAAATTTTTGCAATCTATCCATCTGACAAGGTCTAGTAGCCAGGATCTACAAGGAAGTTAAACAAATTTACAAGAAAAGAGCAATCCCATTAAAAAGTGGACAAAAGACATCAACAGATACTTCTCAAAAGATGACTTTTTCAGCCAACAAACATTTTAAAAAGCAACAAACATTTTCATCACTGATCATTAGAGAAATGCAAATCAAAACCACAATGCAATACCATGCCATGCCAGTCAAAATGGTGATTATTAAAAAGTCAAGAAACAACAGATGCTGCCAAGGCTGTGGAAAAACAGGAACGCTTTTACACTGTTGGTGGGAATGTAAATTAGTTCAACCATTATGGAAGACAGTGTGGCAATTCCTCAAAGACCTAGAACCAGAAATACCATTTCACCCAGCAATCCCATTAGTGGGTATATACCCAAAGGAATATAAATCATTCTATTATAAAGATACATCCATGCATATGTTCATTACAGCACTATTCCCAATAGCAAAAACATGGAGTCAATCCAAATGCCCACCAATGATAGGGTGGATAAAGAAAATGTTGTACATATACACCATGTAATACTATGCAGCCATAAAAAGGAATGAGATTATATTGTTGGCAGGGACGTGGATGGAGCTGCAAGCCATTATCCATGTCCAGCAAACTAAAACAGGAACAGATAACCAAACACCACATGTTCTCACTTACAAGTGGGAGCTGAACAGTGAGAATACATGGACACAGAGAGGGAAACAACAAACACTAGGGCCTGTTGGGGGGCTGGGGGGTGGGAAAGGTTCAGGATAAATAGCTATTGCATGTGGGGCTTAATATCTAGGTGATGATGGGTTGAGAGGTGCAGCAAACCACTATGGCACACATTTAGCTATGCAACAAATCTGCACGTCCTGCACATGTATCCTGGAACATAAATTTAATTTAAAAAATTATCCATGAATATTCTTTCTTTTTGATCTATTATAAATGGAATTGTTTCCTTTATTCAATTTTCAGATAGTTGTTTGCTAGTATATAAAAATACAATTCAATTTACATGTTGATCTTGTATCTTGTGACATGGATGAATTTCTTAATTCTAGTAAGTTTTAGTAAATTCCTGACAAATTTTTATATAGAAGATTACGTTGTGTGCAATGAAACACAGTTCTACTTTTTTTATTCAAACTGGAAAATTTTATTTTACTTTTCAGTACAATTTCCCTGGCTGGAGTACAGTGTTGGATAGAGGGTTAAAAGTGGAAATTATGGTCCTATTCCCAAACTTATCAGTAAAGTACTCAGTCTTTCACCATCAAGTATAATGCTAGTTGTAGGTTTTTATAGATGGCTTTTAGCAGAACTCACTTTTTTTCTATTAGTAGCGTTCTGTGTTTTTTTTTTATCACAATGTATGTTGGATTTTTGTCAAGTGTTTTTCTGTGTCTATCGAAATGTTCTTTTTGTCATGTATTCAAGTAATATTGTGTATTATCTTAATTGACTTTTAGATGTTAAGCTAACATTGCATTTATGAAAATAAAATCTCACTTGGCTATGGTATATAATCATGTTTATTATGTTCCTGGAATAAGTTTCCTAGTATTTAATAAGGATTTCTGTGTCTGTAGTCATTAGGGATTTTTCTCTATAGTCTTCTTGCAACGCTTTTTTCCAGCTTTGGTATTATGGCACTCCTGGCCTCATAGAGTAAATTGGGGAGTGTTGCTTCTATTTTTGGAAGTCATTTTGAAGAATTAGCATGAATATTTTATTAGATGTTGATAAGATTTATCATTAAAAGCTTTTGATTCAGAGATTTTTGATGTGGAAGACTTTTAATTAATATTTTGTCTTCTGATATGACTTTATATACAGTCATGTATTATTTATCAATGGGGATGTGTTCTGAGATATGTGTTGTTAGGCATTTCATCACTTTGCAAACAGTATAAACTGTACTTACACAAACCTAGATGGTAAACTCTATTGCATACCTAGGCTATATGGTATAGCTTATTGCTCCTATGCTACAAGTCTGTGCAGCATGTTACTCTACTGAATGCTGTAGGCAGTTGAAACACAATGGTAAGTATTTATGTATCTGAAGATACCTAAACATAGAGAAGGTACAACAAAAAATACTATATGAAAAATAAAAAATGGTACACCTTTATAGAGCACTTACCATGAATGGAGCTTATGGGGCTGTAAGTTGTATAGTAAACACATAAATTAATAACATAGTCATTTATTATCATTATCAAGTATTATATGCTGTATATAATTGTATGTGATATACATTTATATGACTGACAGCACAGGGTTGTCTACCCCAACTGACGTGGTTTGGCTGTATGTCTCCATCCAAATCTCATCTTGTAGCTCCCATAATTCCTATATGTTGTGGGAGGGATCCAGTGGGACATAATTGAATCATGGGGGCAGGTCTTTCCCGTACTGTTCTTGTAATAGTGAATAAGTCTCATGAGATCTGATGATTTTAAAAATGGGAGTTTCCCTGCACATGCTCTCTTTCTTTGCCAGCCACCATTCATGTAAGATGTGACTTGCTCCCCCTTGCCTTCTGCCATGATTGTGAGGCCTCCTCAGCCATGTGGAACTGTAAGTCCATTAAACCTCTTTCTCTTGTAAATTGCCAAGTCTCGAGTATGTCTTTATCAGCAGTGTGAAAATGGACTAATACAGTAAATTGGTACCAGGAGTGGGGCACTGCTGAAAAGATACCCCAAAATATAAAAGCAACTTTGGAACTGGGTAACAGGCAGAGGTTGGAACAATTTGGAGGGCTCAGAAGAAGACAGAAAAATGTGGGAAAGTTTGGAACTTCCTAGAGATTTATTGAATGGCTTTGCCCAAAATGCTGGCAGCAATATGGACAATAAAGTCCAGGCTGAGGTGGTCTCACATGGAAATAAGGAACTTTTTGGGAACTGGGAGCAAGGGTGACTCTTGTTATGTTTTACCAAAGAGACTAGTGACATTTTGCTCCTGCTGCAGAGATCTCCAGAATTTCAAACTTGAGAGAGATTAGTTAGGGTATACGGCAGAAGAAATTTCTAAGCAGCAAAGCATTAAAGATGTGACTTGGGTGCTGTTAAAGGCATTCAGTTTTATAAGAAAAGGAGACCATAAAAGTTCAGAAAATCGCAGCCTGACAATGCAATAGAAAAGAAAATCCCATTTTCTGAGGAGAAATTCAAGCCAGCTGCAGAAATTTTCATAAGTAACAAGGAGGTGAATGTTAACCCCAAAGACAATGGGGAAAATATCTCCAGGACATTTCAGAGGTCTTCACAGCAGCTCCTCCCATCACACACCTGAAGGTCTAGGAGAAAAAAATTATTTTGTAAGCTGGGCCCAGGGTCCTCCTACTGTGGTGAATCTAGGGACTTGGTGCCCTAAGTCCCTGCCACTCCAGCCACTTGGCTGACTAAAAGGGGCCAAGGTACAGCTTAGACCATGGCTCCAGAAGGTGCAAGCCCCAAGCCTTGGCAGCTCCACGTGGTGTTGAGCTGCAGGTGCACAGAAGTCAAGAATTGAGGTTTGAGAACCTCTGCCTAGATTTCAGAGGATGTATGGAAACACATGGATGTCCAGGCAGAAGTTTGCTGCAGGGTTGGAGCTCTCCTGGAGAACCTCTGCTATGGCAGTGCAGAAGGGAAATGTGGGTTCAGAGCCCCCACGCAGAGTCCCTACTGTGGCACCACCTAGTGGAGCTGTGAGAAGAGGGCCACTGCCCTCCAGGCCCCAGAATGGTAGAACCACCAACAGCTTGCACTGTTCACCTAGAAAAACCACAGACACTCAACACCAGCCTGTGAAAGCAGCTGGTAGGAAGGCTGTACCCTGCAAAGCCACAGAGGCAGAGCTGCCCAAGACCATGGAAACCCACCTCTTGCATCATCATGACCTGGATGTGAGACATGGAGTCAAAAGAGATCATTTTTGAGCTTTAAGATTTGACTGCCCTGCTGGATATTGAACTTGCATGGGGCCGGTAGCCCCTTTGTTGTGGCCAATTTCTCCCATTTGGAATGACTGTATTTACCCAATGCCTGTAACCCCATTGTATCTAGGAAATAACTAACTGGCTTTTGATTTTACAGTTTCATGGGCAGAAGGCACTTGCCTTGTCTTGGATAAGACTTTGGACTTTTTAATTAATGCTGAAATGAGTTAAGCTGAGAAGGATGTATGTCACCTCAGGACCTTGTGATGATTGCGTTAACTGCACAAATTGTTTGTAGAGCATGTGTGCTTGAACAATATGAAATCTGGGCACCTTGAAAAAAGAACAGGATAACAGCAATGTTCAGGGAACAAGACAGATAACCTTAAACTCTTATTGCCAGTGAGCCGGGCGGAACAGAGCCATATTTCTCTTCTTTCAAAAGCAAATGGGAGAAATATCACTGAATTCTTTTTCTCAGCAAGGAACATCCCTGAGAAAGAGAATGTGTCCCTGAGGGTAGGCCTCTGAAATGGCCGCTTTGGGGGGTGGCCGTCTTTTATGGTCGAAGCTGTAGGGATGAAATAAGCCCCAGTCTCCTGTAGCACTCCCAGGCTTATTAGGACGAGGAAATTCCCACTTAATAAATTTTGGTCAGACCGGTTGTCTGCTCTCAAACCCTGGCTCCTGATAAGATGTTATCAATTACAATGCATGCCCGAAACTTCATTAGCAATTTTAATTTTGCCGCAATCCTGTGGTCCTGTGATCTCGCCCTGCCTCCATTTGCCTTGTGATATCTTATTACCTTGTGAAGCATGTGATCACTGTGACCCACACCCTATTCGTACACTCCCTCCCCTTTTGAAAATCATTAATAAATACTTGCTGGTTTTATGGCTCAGGGGGTATCACGGAACCTGCCGACACGTGATGTCTCCCCCGGACACCCAGCTTTAAAATTTCTCTCTTTTGTACTCTGTCCCTTTATTTCTCAGACTGGCCAACACTTAGGAAAAATAGAAAAGAACCTACGTGACTATTGGAGGCAGGTTCCCCCGATATCATATTTTCTGAACACTCTAAATTACAACAGAAAGTGTCTATTAAAATGTATTGGTTCATTCTCATGCTGCTATAAAAACTGCCCAAGACTGGGTAATTTATAAAGGAAACAGGTTTAGTTGACTCAGTTCCACAGGGCTGGGGAGGCCTCACAATACTTACAATCATGGTGGAAAAGGAAGCAAACACATCCTTCCACACATGATGGCAGGAAAAAGAAGTGCAGAATGAAGGGGGGAAAGATCCTTATAAAACCATCAGATCTGGTGAGAACTCACTCTCTATCATGAAAACAGCATGGAGGTAACTGACTCCATGATTCAATTAGCTCCCACTTGTTGCTCCCCTGACACATGGGGATTATGGGAACTACAATTCAAGATGAGATTTGGGTGGGGACACAGCCAAACCACATCATTATGCCCCGGCCCATCCCAAATCTCATGTCCTCACATTTCAAAACACAATCATGCCCTTCCAACAGTTCCCCAAAGTCTTAACTCATTCCAGCATTAACTCAAAAGTCCAAGTCAAAGTCTCATCTGAGACAAGGCAAGTCCCTTCCACCTGTAAGCCTGTAAATTCAAAAGCAAGTTAGTTACTTCCTAGATATAATAGGGGTACAGGCATTGAGTAAATACACCCATTTCAAGTGGAAAAAGTTGGCCAAAATGAAGGAGCTACAGGCCCCATGTGAGTCCAAAATCCAGCAGGGCAGTCAAATCTGAAAGCTCAAAATGATCTCCTTTGACTCCATGTCTCATATCCAGCTCAAAATGATCTCCTTTGACTCCATGTCTCATATCCAGCTCACACTGATGCAAGAGGTGAGTTCCTATGGCCTTGGGCAGCTCTACCCCTTTGGCTTTTCAGGGTACAGCCCCCCCCTTGCTGCTTTCACAGGCTCATTGAGTGCCTGCGGTTTTTCCAGGTGCAGGGTGCAAGCTGTCCGTGGATCTACCATTTCTGGGGTACAGGATGGTGGCCCTGTTCTCACAGCTCCACTAGGCAGTGTCCCAGTAGGGACTCTGTGTGGGGGCTCTGACCCCACATTTTCCTCCCGCACTGCCCTAGCAGAAGTTCTCCATGAGGGTTCTACCCCTGCAGCAAACTTCAGTCTGGACATCCATGTATTTCCATACATCCTCTGAAGTCTAGGTGGAAGTTCTCAAACCTCAATTCTTGACTTCTGTGCAACTGCAGGCTCAACAACATATGGAAACTGCCAAGGCTTGGGGCTTGCACCCTCTGAAGCCACAGCTCAAGCTGTACTTTGTCCCTTTTTAGCCACTTCTGGAGTAGCTAGGATGCAGGGCACCAAGTTGCTAGGCTGCACACAGTAGGGGGGCCCTGGGCCCAGCCCACAGAACCATTTTTTCCTCTTAGGCCTCCAGGCCTGTGATGGGAGGGGCTGCCATGAAGGTCTCTGACTTGCCCTGAAGACATTTTCCCCTTTGTCTTGTGATTAACACTCAGCTCCTCATTGCTTATGCAAATTTCTGCAGGAGGCTTGAATTTCTCCCCAGAAAATGGGCTTTTTTTTTTCTGTTACATCACCAGGCTGCAAATTTTTCAAACTTTGTGCTCTGCTTTCTGTTGAATGCTTTGCCACTTAGGAATTTCTTCCACCAGATACTCTAAATCATCTCTCCCAAGTTCAAAGTTTTACAAATCTGTAGGGCATGGGCAAAATGCCACTTTTGCATAGCACAAGTGGCCTTTACTGCAGCTCCCAGCAAGTTTCTCATCCCTATCTGAGACCACCTCAGCCTGGACCTCACTGTCCATATTACTATCAGCATTTTGGTCAAAGCCATTCAACAATTTTCTAGGAAGTTCCAAACTTTCCCACATCTTTCTGCCTTCTGAGGCCTCCAAGTCTCTAGGAAGTTCCAAACTTTCTCACATTTTCCTGTCTTCTGAGCCCTCCAAGTTTCTAGGAAGTTCCAAAGTTTCCCACATTTTCCTGTCTTCTGAGCCCTCCAAAGTGTTCCAACCTCTGCCTGTTACCCAGTTCCAAAGTCGCTCCCACATTTTGGGGTATTCTTATAGCAGCACCCCACTCTGTGGTACCAATTTGCTGTATCAGTCCATTCTCATGCTGCTATGAAAAAATACTGGAGACTGCATAATTTATAAAAGAAAGAGGTTTAATTGACTCACAGTTTGCCCATGCAAGGTATTGAATTGTGAGTGTGCTCACAATTGTGATTTCAAATACCACTTTTCCACTCAATCAACCCTGCTACTTGGGTTTTATATGACCCAATCTTGGACATCATGTCTGGTAAAATGCATGCCTTGGTCACAATCAATGTATCAAGGCCATCCGTATGTGACACTGACCTCAATCCAAGCCATTAATTGTGGCCGTTTGGTTTGGCCTTTTGCAAGGGAAGGCCTGCAGCAATTCCATGGCAGTATCTACACATGTTAGTGTATACTTTTGACCCACGTTTACTGGCAGGTGTTTAATGTGGTCTAAAACAGGGGCAGCTGTCTTATGCATGTGTCCAGGTGTATGTGGGATGCTGCAAGGGCACATATGTGAGCGAACTAAGCAGTTTGTTAATGCTATAGCTAAATCCGCATAGCAGGGTGGTGATCCTGTTCCCTTTGCTATTTGCCAGCTCCCTTGTTCACTGCAGTGCCTCTAACCTGCTTTCCTCCTCCCCAAAGGTAACCAAGATCTTAAAAGTTAACATTGTAAATCAACCTTGTCATTTCATACAAATGTTTTAATACAGGACATTTTTAGAAAATTGTTTTTTTACGTATATTTAGGGGACACAAGTGCCGATTTCTTTTCTTTTTTTTTTTTTCTTTTTTTTTTGAGATGGAGTCTCACTCTATCACACAGGCTGGAGTGCAGTGATGCGATCTCAGCTCACTGCAACCTCCACCTCCTGAGTTCAAGTGATTCTCCTGTCTCAGCCTGGGACTACAGGCACACGCCACTATGCCCAGCTAATTTTTCTATTTTTAGTAGAGATTGGGTTTTACCATATTGGTCAGGCTGGTCTCCAACTCCTGACCTCCGGTGATCCACCCACCACGGCCTCCCAAAGTGCTGGGATTACAGGCATGAGCCAGCCACAAGTGTCAGTTTCTTTTTTTGTTTGTTTCTTTTTTTCTTCTCTTTTTTTTTCTGAGACGGAGTCTTGCTCTGTCACCCAGGCTGGAGTGCAGTGGCGCGATCTCGGCTCACTGCAAGATCCGCCTCTCAGGTTCACGCCATTCTCCTGCCTCAGCCTCCTGAGTAGCTGGGACTACAGGCACCCACCACAACGCCCAGCTACGTTTTTGTATTTTTAGTAGAGACAGGGTTTCACCATGTTGGCCAGGATGGTCTCGATCTCCTGATCTTATGATCCGCCCGCCTCGACCGCCCAAAGTGCTGGGATTACAGGCATGAGCCACCGCACCCAGCCACAAGTGCCAGTTTCTTACATGCATACATTGCATAGTGGTGATGTCTGGGCTTTTAGTGTACCCATCACCCGAACAGTGAAATTTCTTCCCAGTTGTTTTTCACCCCTCACCCTACTTCCGCCCTCCAATCTTTCGTGGACTCCAGTGACTTATTTCACTCTATAAGTCAATGAGAACCCATTGTTTAGCCCCTACTTATGAGATCAAACAGTATTGAATGTTCTCTTCTTGAGTTATTTCACTAAGGAAAATAGCTTCCAGTTTCATCCTTGTTGCTGCAAAAGACATGATTTCTTTTTTTTTAATGGCTGAGTATTTTGTGGTATATGTGTACCACATTTTAATTTTTTTATTTTTATTTTTTCGGTGTAACATAGTAGGTGTTATATGTCTATGAGGTATATGAAATATTTTGATACAGACATACAATGTGTAATAATCATATAGGGGTAAATGGGGATTCATCACCCCAAGCATTTCTTCCTTATGTTATAAACAACTCAACTATACTCTTTTAGTTATTTTTAAATGTGCAATTATGTTATTTTTTACTATAGTCACCCTGTTGTGCTAGCAAATACTATATCTTATTCTTTCTATTTTTTTTGTATGCATCAATTATCCCCACTCTCCCACCCACTGGTAACCATCAGTGGATTATGGGCTCGGGGTGCATATCATTCTCAGCCTCTGGTAGACACCATTCTACTCTCTATCTCCATGAGTTCAATTGTTTTAATTTTTAGCTGCCACAAATAAGTGAGAACCTGCCAAGTTTGTCTTTCTGCACCTGGCTTATTTTACATAATGTGATGACTTCCAGTTCCATCCATATTGTTGCAGATGAGAGAATCTTATTATTTTACAGCTGAATAGCCCATTGTGTACATGTACCACATTATTTATACATTCATCTGTTGATGAACACTTAGGTTGCTTTCATATCTTGACTATTGTGAATAGTGCTGTAAATAAACATAAGAATGCAGATATATTTTTAATATAGTGATTTATCTCCCTTTGACTATATACCTAGTAGTGGGATTGCTGCAGCTAATGGTAGTTCTATTTTTAGTTCTTTGAGAACTCTCCATACTGTTTTCCATAAAGGTACTAATTTATATTCCCACCAACAGTGTATAAGCATTCCCTTCTCCCTGTAGCCTCACCAACATCTGTTGCTTTTAGACATTTTAATAATAGCCATTCTGACTCATGTAAGATGGTATCTCATTGTGGTTTTCATTTTTATTTCTCTGATGATTAATGATGTTTAGGATCTTTTCATATGTTTATTGGCCACTGGCATATGTTGTTTTGGAAAATCTCTCTCTGTTATGTCCTTTGCCAACTTTTTAACGGGGTCACTTGTTTTCCTCTTGTTGAGTTGAGTTCCTTATAAATTCTGGATGTCAGCCCTTTGTCATATGCATAGTTTGCAAATATTTTCTTCTGTTCTGTAGGTTGTCTGTTTACTTTGTTATTTCTTTTGCTGTGCAGAAGCTTTTTAGTTTAATTGAGTCTACTTCTGTTTTTCTTGTGTTTGCTTTTGAGGACTTTGTCATAAATTCTTTGCCTAGGCCAATGTCTAGAAGAGTTTGTCCTAGGTTTTCTTTCTTCCAGAATTTTTATAGTTTCAGGTCTTATGTTTAGATCTTTAATCCATCTTGAGTTAATTTTTCTACATGGTCAGAGGTCTAGGTCCAGTTTTATTCTTCTGCATATGGCTATTCAATTTTCCCAGCACCATTATTGAATAGGGAGGGGGTCATTTCCCCAGTGTACATTTTTGTTGACTTTGTCAAAGATTGGTTGTTTGGATGGTTCATTGGATGTGACTTTGTTTCATGGCTCTTTATTATGTTCCACTGATCTATGTCTATTTTTATACCAGTACCACGTTGTTTTGATTACTATAGCCCCATAGTATAATTTGAAGTTGGATAATGTGAAGTCTCTGGTGTTGTTCTTTTTGGTTAGAACTTCTTTGGCTATTTCGGTTCCATATCAGGATCTTTTTTTCGTTCCATATGAATTTTAGGAATTCTTTTCTAATTCTGAATAAAAGGACATTGGTAATTGGATAGGAATTGCATTGAATCTATAGATTTATTTGGCCAGTATGGCCACTGTGAAAATATTGGTTCTTCCAATTCACGAGCATATGCCATTTTTTCTTTGTTTATGGAATTTGTTTTTTTTTTTTCACTAGTGTTTTGTAGTTCTCCTTATAGAGATCTTTTACCTCCTCAGTTAAATATAGTCCTGGGTATTTTATTTTTTGTAGCTGTTGTAACTAGGATTGCCTTCTTGCTTTGTTCCTCAGCTAGATCATTATTGGTGTATGGAATCTGTACTGACTTTGGTACATTAATTTCATATCCTGAAACTTTACTGAATTTATTGATCAAATCTGAGAGTTTTTTGGTGGAGTCTTTAGGGTTTCCTAAATATAAGATCATATCATCAGTGAACAGGAAAAATTCTACTTCCTCTTTTTCAGTTTACATGCCTTTTATTTCTTTCTCTTGCCTGATTGTGCTGGCAAGGACTTCCAGTACTATGTTGAGTAACAGTGGTGACAGTGGGCATTTTTGTCATCTTCCAGTTCTTATGGGAAATGCTTTCGACTTTCAACAGTATGATGTTGGCTGTGAGTTTCTTGTATATGGGCTTTATTATGTTGAGGTATGTTGCTTTTATAACTGGTTTCTTGTGGATTTTTAAATGAAGCGATGCTGAATTTTATCAAAGGCTTTTTTGGCATCTGTTGAGATAATCATACCATTTTTATCCTTAATTCTGTTTATGTGATGTGTCACGTTTATTGAATTGTGTATATTGAACTATCCTTGCATCTCTGGTATGAGTCCTACCTGATCACAGTGCATTATCTTTTTTATGTGCTATTGGATTTGATTTTCTAGTATTTTGTTGAGGATTTTTGCATCTGTTGAAGTATATTGGTCTGTAGTTTGTGTGTCCTTGTCTGATTTTGGTATCAGGGTGACACTGGCCTTGTAGAATGAGTTAGGGAGAATTCCCTTCTCCTTGATTTTTTGGAATAGTTTCAGGAGGATTGATATTAATTCCTTTTGTGTGTTTGGTAGAATTCAGCTGTGAATCCATCTGGTCCTGAGCTTTTTGTTGCTGTTATTGGAAGTTTGGTGAGGGTGGGGAGGTTTTGGCTTTGGGGTTTTTTGTTTGTTTGTTTGTTTGTTTGTTTGTTTTCACTAATTCAATCTCGCTACTCATTATTGGTTGTTCAGGAGTTGTACTTCTTTCTGGTTCAGTCTTAATAGTTTGAGCATTTCCAGGAATTTATCAATTTCCTCTTGGTTTGTGCGTGTACAGTCTTTCATGATAGTCTCTGAGGATCTTTTGCATTTCTGTGGTATCAGTTGTAATGTCTCCTTTTTCGTTTCTGATTATGTTTATTTGGATCTTTTCTGGTTAGTCTAGCTAGAGGTTTATCAATTTTCTTTTAAAAGAACCAACTTTTTGTTTCATTGATCCTTTGTATTTTTTGGTCTCTATTTCCTTTAGTTCTGCCCTGATCTTTGTTATTTCTTTTCTTGTGCTAACTTTGGGTTTGGTTTATTTTTTTCTATTAATAGTAACTGAAGATGTTATGTTAAGATGTTAATTTGTGATCTCTCTCCCTTTTTCATGTAGATATTTAATGCTATAAACTTCATTCTTAGCACCATTTTTGCTATATCTCACAGCTTTTGATATGTTATTTTTTTTTCATTTATTTCAAAAAATAATTTCTGTCTTAATTTTTGCTATCAACCCAGTGATTTGTCAGGAGTATGCTTTAAATTTTCATATATTTATGTAGCTTCCAAAGTTTCTCTTGACATTGATTTCTAGCTTTATTCCACTATGATCTGAGATAATTTGATTGTTTTAAATTTTTTAGGACTTGTTTTGTGGCCTAGCATGTTGTCTATCTTGGAAAATGTTCCATGTGCTGATGAAAAGGATGTATATTCTATAGTTGTTGGATAGAATGTTAGAATGTTCTATAAGTCTCCAAATTTCCTTTGGTCTAAAGTCCAATTTAAGTCCAACGTTTCTATTGATGTTCTCTCTTGGTGATCTGTCTAGTGCTGTGAGTAGGGTGTTACAGTCCCCTACTATTATTGTATTGGCGTCAAATTCTTTCTTTCGGTCTGGTAGGATTTGTTTTAGGTGTTCCAAAGTTGGGTGCATATATATTTAGAATTGTTATATTCTCTTGCTGACAATTGTTATATCTTCTTGCTCTCAAATGATCTCTTTATCATTATATAATGAACTTCTTTGTCTTTTATTACCTTTTTGTATTTAAGTATATTTTATCTGATATAAATATATCTACATCTCTTGGTTTTGTTTCTGTTTGTGTGGAATATCTTTTTCCACCCCTCTGCATTCAATGTATATGTCTTTACAGGTGAATTTCTTATAGGCAGCATATAGTTGAATAATGTTTTTAAACAATTCTGCCAATCTGCATTTTTTAAGTGGGGGATTTTAATCCATCTACATTCAAGGTCAATATTGATATGTGAGGCTTTGTTTCTGTCATATTATTGATTGTTTTCAAGCTGTTTTATAAATTCTTTTTCTTTTTTTGTCATTGTGGTTTCATGAAATTATGTTGCATTGACATTTGATTCCTTTGTCTTCCTCCTTTGTGTGATTGTTTTGTGTAAACACACAAAGTGAGTTTTATATTTACACGTGTTTTTGGTGATGGTGAATATTGAGCTTTCATTTCCATGTTTAAGACCACTTTGAGCATTTCCTGTTGTACTGATACAGTGTTGACAAATTCACTCAGCATTTCCTCGTCTAGGAAAAACTTTCCTCTTCATTTATGAAGCTTATTCTGGCAGGATACAAAATTCTTGGCTAATAACGTTTCAAGCATATAGAAAATACACAAAGTAATGTAATAAATCTGCCACCCAGCCTCCACAGGTACCAATCATGTGCCATTTTTGTTTCATCTATATTTCAACCCACTCCTCACCCCTCACAACTGTTTTATTATTCTAGGGGTTGTTTGTTTGTTTGTTTTTGAGACAGAGTTTCACCCTTGTTGCCCAGGCTGGAGTGCAATGGCGCCATCTCGGCTCACCACAACCTCCACCTCCCGAGTTCAAGCGATTTTCCTGCCTCAGCCTCCCGAGTAGCTGGGATTGCAGGCATGCGCCACCACACCCGCCTAATTTTGTATTTTTAGTAGAGACTGGGTTTCTCCATGTTGGTCAGGCTGGTCTTGAGCTCCCGACCTCAGGTGATCTGCCCACCTTGGCCTCCCAAAGTGCTGGGATTACAGGCGTGAGCCACATTTTAGGGTTTTTTTGTGAGACAAAATGTACATACATTAAAAGATAGAATCTTAACTGTACCCTTTTGAGAAAACAGTACACCTATATAAAACTCCCTCTAAGAATAAAATTCCCGGCCAGGCGCAGTGGCTCACGCCTGTAATCCCAGCACTTTGGGAGGCCGAGGCAGCCGGATCACCTGAGGTCAGGAGTTCAAGATTAGCCTGGTTAACAGGGTGAAATCGCGTCTCCACTAAAAATACAAAAATTAGCCTTGGTGTGGTGGCGCATGCCTGTAATCTCAGCTACCCAAGAGGCTGAGGCAGGAGACTCGCTGGAACCCAGGAGATGGAGGCTGCAGTGAGCCGAGATCGTGCCACTGCACTCCAGCCTGGGTGACAGAGCGAGACTCTGAAAGAAAAGGAAAGAAAAAAAAGACAGACGAAAAGAAAGGAAAGGAAAGGAAAGGGAAGGAAGGAAGGGAGGAAGGGAGGAAGGGAGGGAGGGAGGGAGAGAAAAAAGGGGGCAGTAAGATCGAGCGAGGAGCCCAAGAAGCGAGCGCGCATCCCGAAGCTCGAGCTGCCTCCGCTGCGCGACCCAGCCTCTGCCGCCGCCGCCTGCGCCGCGAGATCAGCCCCGGCCTCCCCGAGAGCGAGCCCCGGCCGCGGCGACCACCAGCCGCGCTAACCGCCGACCAACCGCCACCGAGGCGCATGAGCGAGAGCAGAGGAGGAGGAGGCATGAGCGAGGCGGGCGAGGCCACCATCATCACCACCACCCTCCAGCAGGCTCCGGCGGAGGCGGCCGCCGCGGCTCGCCAGGACCCCGCGACCAAGAGCCGGGTGGGCAGCGGTGCACCCCAGGCCGCGGCCCCGGCGCCCGCCGCCCTCGTCGCAGGAAACCCGGGTGGGGACGGGGCCCCCGCAGCCACGGGCACCGCGGCCGCCGCCTCTTTAGCCACCGCCGCCGACAGCGAAGACGCGGAGAAAAAGCTAGGCTAGGCTAGCTTTGATGGGCTCCTAGAAGACGACTGGTCACCAGAAAGGCCAAGTCATGATTAGAAGCTTGGAACTTTTAGCCCCACACCCAACCTCTCGGTGGGCAGAGGGGCTGAAGGTTGAGTTAATCAGCAACGGGCAATGATACAATCAATCATGGCTATGTAGTGAAGCCTCCATAGAAACCCAGAAGGACAGGGTTCAGAGAGCTTCTGGGTTGCTGAACACGTGGAGGACCCTTGAGGATGGCACACCTGGAGACAGAATGGGAACTGTATGCCCCTTCCCAGCCCTGTGCATCTCTTCCACGTGGCTGTTCCTCTGTATCCTTTGTAATGTCCTTTATGGGTAACTGTAAGTAAAGTGTTTCCTTGCGTTCTTTTTATTGAGACGGAGTCTTGCTCTGTTGCCCAGGCTAGAGTGCGGTGGAGCACTTGGCTCACTACAACCTCTGCCTCCCATGTTCGAGCGATTCTCCTGCCTCAGCTTCCTGAGTAGCTGGGAATACAGGCACCCACCACCACAACCGGCTAATTTTTGTATTTTTTTGGTAGAGACAGGGTTTCACCATGTTGGCCAGGCTGGTCTCAAACTCCTGACCTCAGGTGATTCGCCTGCCTCGGCCTCCCAAAGTGCTGGGATTACAGGCATGAGCCACCGTGTTTGCCCTGTTTCCTTGAGTTCTGTGAGCCACTCTGGCAAATTCCCTGAACCCATGGAGGGGGTCATGGGAACCTCCAATTCATAGCCAGTTGGTCAGAAGCACAGGTCACAATGTGGAACCTGTTATTGGCATTGGAAGTGGGGGCAGTCTTGTGGGACTGATCCCTTAACTTGTGGGATCTGTCCTAACTCTGGTTAATGTCAGAATTGAGTGAAATGATTGCTTATCCTGTTGGTGTCTGTTGAAGAATTGGTTGGTGGTGGGTAGAAACTCCCTCACTTACTGGTGGAGTACAACTGGCCCTTAAACAATGTGAGCCTGAACTGCGAGGGTCCCACTTACACATTGATTTTTTTTTTCAATCAAATGAGGATCAAAAAGACGGGATTCTCAGGATGCAGGAACTCAAGTGTAGGGAGGGCTGACCTTTCATACACACAGTATAGATTGTGGGATTTTAGTATGGTTGGATTTTTGTATCTGAAGGGCTCCTGGAACTAATCCCCTTCCTCTACCCAGAGAGGACTGTACTCTGTGTTGAGTGGTGACTTGTGTGTGAGAGTAGGAAAAACTCTGATTTTTCCTAAGTTTTCTAAATTATTAGTCCTGGGGCGGGGTGTGGTGGCTCATGCCTGTAATCCTAGCACTTTGGGAGGCTGAGGCAGGAGGATCACTTGAGGTCAGTAGTTCCAGATCAGCCTGGGCAATATGGTGAAACCCTGTCTCTACTAAAAATACAAAAATTACCAGGGGTTGGAGGGGGGTGGCGGGCACCTATAATCCCAGCTACTCAGGAGGCTGAGGCAGGAGAATCGCTTGAACTTGGGAGGTAGAGGTTGCAGTGCGTGAAGATTGCTCCACTGCACTCCAGCCTGGGCAACAGAGCAAGACTCCATCTCAAAAAATTAAATTAAATTAAATTAAAATAGCTGGGTGTGGTGGCTCACATCTGTAATCCTAGCACTTTAGGAGCCCGAGGCAGGCAGATCACTTGAGATCAGGAGTTTGAAACCAGCCTGGCCAACAAGGTGAAACCCTGTCTCTACTAAAAAAAAATACAGGCCAGGCGTGGTGGCTCACGCCTGTAATCCCAACAGTTTGGGAGGCCAAGGAGGGCAGATCACAAGGTCAAGAAATTGAGACCATCCTGGCCAACATGGTGAAACCCCGTCTCTGTTAAAAATACAAAAATTAGCTGGGCGTGGTGGTGCACACCTGTAATCCCAGCTACTCAGCAGGCTGAGGTGGGAGAATCGCTTGAACCTGGGAGGTGGAAGTTGCAGTGAGCTGAGATCACACCACTGCACTCTAGCCTGGGTGACAGAGCGAGACTCTGTCTCAAGAATAATTTAAAAAATAAATAAATAAATAAAATTATTAGCCCTATGTCTCAGCAGTCTTAAATGAGTATCATCCCAGCTAAATTGATTAAGCACCTTTTATATACCGGGCATTACACTAGGCAGTGGAAATGTAAAGAAGATTAAGGTAAGACCCTGCCCTCAAGTCGCACAACTTACACACAACTTAGCACAACTAACAAGAAAGACTTTTCCCTTTTCCGCTGGAGCTCTGTTTGGCAGGTCAAAGCTTTGGAAAACCAATGGAGTGGATTTTTTCCTGAATATCCATAATTATCCTATTCAGAGACAAGGAAATTAATGACATCAACTGCTTTTCTAAGCAGCAGTCTGAGCAGTTTCTGCCTTTGTCGCTAGAAAAAGTACCAGGCAGAAGGAAACTCTGCTAATTCAATTAGATGTGAAGAACTAACCTATGAGAAAGTGATCATTCAGTGCTGTAGGAGTGCTACATGGAGGAGAGTAGTATTCAAAGACAAAATGCTTAGAGAAGGATGTGTAGTTCATTATTTGAGTCAGCTGATTGTGTTGACATTTTCTTAGGGGTGGGTGGGTGGGGAGTGAAAATCTGGAAAGAGAAGGCATTTCATTTAGAACACATTGTATTTTTTCTTGTGAATATAAGATGAAAATCTTTCATTCAATAGCAATACAGGTCTCGCATAAATGAAGTTCTAATTTTCATAACAGTTGTTAAGTTCTCTGTAAATCTGACAGTCACTTAATACCAACTTTAAAATGGACATTGTTAAGTATGATTCGGTGAGGTCTTCAGGTATAATAATAGGCTATAACCAAAACTTCCTATTAAGCAGAGGCAAACTCTGCCGGGTGTGGTGGCTCACACCGATAATCCCAGCACTTTGGGAAGCTGAGGCAGGTGGATCGCTTTTTTTGTTTGTTTTTTGAGACAGAGTCTCGCTTTGTCGCTCAGGCTGGAGTGCAGTGGCGCGATCTCGGCTCATTGCAGGCTCCGCCTCCTGGTTTCACGCCATTCTCCTGCCTCAGCCTCCTGAGTAGCTGGCAATACAGACGCCCGCACACCACGCCCGGCTAATTTTTTGTATTTTCAGTAGAGACAGGGTTTCATCGTGTTAGCCAGGATGGTCTCAATCTCCTGATCTCGTGATCCGCCCACCTCGGCCTCCCAAAGTGCTGGGATTACAGGCGTGAGCCACCGCGCCCGGCCTAACTTTTGTATTTTTAGTAGAGACGGGGGTTCCACCACGTTGGCCAGGCTGGTCTCGAACTCCTGACCTCACGTGATCCATCTGCCTCGGCCTCCCAAATTGCTGGGATTACAGGTGTGAGCCACTGCGCCTGGCCGCTATGTGTTTTTTTAATCCCTAAAGCTTGGTAGTTTAATATTAAATTCAAATTACTGTCGCCTAGGACTCCTTTGAAAAATACTTGACAGCTTCGTTTTTGACCTATCTCATTAGGCTGAGTTCTCTTTTATCTTTACAGTACAGATGTTTAAAATTAAAATACAGATCGGCCGGGCGCGGTGGCTCACGCCTGTAATCCCAGCACTTTGGGAGGCCGAGACGAGCGGATCACGAGGTCAGGAGATCGAGACCATCCTGACTAACACGGTGTAAACCTCGTCTCTAATAACAATACAAAAAAAATTAGCTGGGCGTGACGGCGGGCGCCTCTAGTCCCAGCTACTCCGGAGACTGAGGCAGGAGAATGTTGTGAACCCGGGAGGCGGGCTTGCAGCGAGCCGACATCACGCCACTGCACTCCAGCCTGGGCTACAGAGCAAGACTCCGTCTCAAAAAAAAGAAAAAAGAAAATTAAAATACAGATCTAGATCTGGATTTTGTTAGGTTTTTTTTTTTTTTAACAACCTAAGGTTGTTCAGAAACATCTATTCTATGTATGTACTTCTTTAGTCTGTAATTTCTAGGCAGATTAGTTGCACCCTGTCTAGACTCCTTTCAGAAAAATACTAACAATATGTTTTTCTCTGTCTTGGGCTCCACATGGGTGAATTACAGGAAAGCTTAACAGGTACTCAGAGCAACATTTTTTCCTACTTCATGAAGGGCCTAAATGCGAACTCTTTAAAGTATTTCTCGTTTGCTTTTGTTCTTTTCCCAGGTTTACCTAATCTGTAAGTGTAAGATGCAGTCGATGAAAAGTACTACGGGAATTCTTGAGCAAATCAGACCATTCAAAAGGAAACCACTTCACGTAATGGTGCATAAGGAAGCTAGACTCACCAAAATAACCCTGTTAGGTAAGCCGGATACACCATGGAATACGGCAATCCTCTGTTTAATTTGCAAACCCTTTGGCAGGGAGGAGGAAAGGATGGAAAAATTTGGGTGAAGGCTTTATATGACTAGTCAGACAAACGGTGAGTCATGGAAATTTTCCAGTTAACAATCCCTTCTCCCTGGGCAGAGCCTGGGCCCCAGCGCTTTATGAGCCACACTGCAGTTTTAAGCCGGAATATCTCACGGTTTTATTGTTTCTTCCACGAAATGATTACATAAAATGAAATCAGCTTTGCAATCTGCACCGGCTTTGAAATGAAGGGCAAAATCTGGCTGGGGGTGAGGAGAAAGAAGGTGGAAAGAGAATAAGGTACGGAGACTGTGAGGCAGAGAACGCAGGAAAGGTGGTGAAAAGAGAGTACAAGAATTTTCGGGAGCTGAGTGTATTTTTCTTCCCCACGTTATAGATGCTGTCCGTTTTCCCCCAGCCTGTGTCCAGCAGGCCAGAGTGGACCCCTCCTATGGGCTAAAATACTCTCGGTCTTCGGCCCAGCCCAGAGCTGCACCAACCAGGGCCTGCCGCTGCCCCCCCCACCAGGTGACAGCTGGGGCCGCCGAACGGCCACCAGACCTCCGCCTCCTCGCGTTGCCTGCCGGGAGCCGGAGCCGCTTCCGGTTGCGCCCTGTCCCTGAACTTCGACTCCCGTCGGCCCCCGGGAAAACCGCAGCGGGGTAGCGCGGGCACTGCCGGAACTTGTAGTTCCACCTCCCGCCGCGCTAAATAGCCGGAAACGGGGGCGGCCAGAACAGAGAACTACCGAGGCGAAGGTACGGGTGGCGGCGAGGGGTCAATCCGCGCCGGGCGTGGGGTTGGCTGTGAGGCCGTCGGAGGTGGTTGGGTGGGAGGAGATCCGCTCACACACACGAGGAGGAGGGTTGAGCCGCCGCCGCCGCCGCCGCCGCCGCCTCTGTCGTCGTCGCGAGTGTGGAGTCGGGACTGGAGCTGCTGCCGCGGCGACGCCGGGATCTTTGTCGCTAGCTCCCGGCCCTTCTGCCCCACCGCCTTCCCTCGGTCAGCGTTGCCCACTCCTCCCCGGCCGGGCGCCCCTGCCTCCATTTCCCGCTCTCTGTCCACCACACACACGGCCCCCCCGATCATGGATCCGGGCAGTGGCGGCGGCGGCGGCGGCAGCAGCAGCGACTCGGCGCCTGACTGCTGGGACCAGGCGGACATGGAAGCCCCCGGGCCGGGCCCGTGCGGCGGCGGCGGCGGCTCCCTGGCGGCGGCGGCCGAGGCCCAGCGGGAGAACCTCAGCGCGGCCTTCAGCCGGCAATTCAACGTCAACGCCAAGCCCTTCGTGCCCAACGTCCACGCCGCCGAGTTCGTGCCGTCCTTCCTGCGGGGCCCGGCGGCGCCGCCAATAACCACGGAGCCGGCAGCGGCGCGGGAGGTCCTGCGGGTAAAGGCCCGGGACGCGGGGCAGCCCCGGGGACGCGGGAGGAAGTCAGGCCGGGCGCCGGAGCCCACATGGCGTAGGGGTGCGGTCCGGGGGCGCGCGGCCCTGGGGCCCGGTCGGCACGTGGGGCGCTGACAGTGGCGCCGTCTGCCTGGGTGGGGCGCCCCGAGCCCGGGAGCCGGCCTTCGCGGGGCGGCCCGCGGCGGTGGCCGGGCGGGGAGCGGACAGCGCGCCCAAAGACCCGGACCCGAGTGCCGCCTCTCCGCGCCCCTGCCCTGCTCTGGAGTCCGCAGTTACCCCCTTGAGATGGGAACCGTATGGGACGGAGTGGGGGCCGCGGCGGATCCCTGCCATGAGGCGCAGAATGAGGACAGATGGAGCCAGGAGTCATTTGGGTGGGCGTTTAGAGATCCCAGGAGTTGGGGAGGACAAACGGCCGAGTTTTCCTTTCACCTTAGGCCCAGCCGAGAGAGCGTCTTCTGCTGCGTTTTCTACTATTGAAACTGTAATTACGGTTTAAACTATCCGTGGCCCCCAACCGTCCTGAAGGAATCCCAAGATGCATTGCAGCCTTGTGATCGGGCAGAAACTTGGCTGTCAATACCAAGATCTGTTTTACCCTTAGCATTGTGTACGCTTCTAAAGTTTACAAAGTGCCACAAAGTTAGGATTCCTCACTTAATGTGTGATAGGACACTATATTGATTTGTGTCTTTTTAAAGTGAAGCTTACACTTTTATCCTTTGTCAGCGACACGTTTAGAGAATTTTCATTGCTGTAAAATCGTTGACCTTATTCAGATTGCTTGGAATAACTCACTGTGTTCGTGCGTCAGTAATTCAGTCTATTTCTTCAGACACTTGAGCATTTGTTATAATTTAATAGTTCTCACGTGTCTTTCTGACCGTAGCTAGTAGACATACATTTTCTAATCCATAAAATTTCGAGTTAACTTTGGTTTTTAAACATCTTCCCGTACTTAGGGGTTGCTTAAGTCGTAGGTAGCATGCTTGCAGGTGCTGACGTTGTAGGAATATCCAATGAGTGAACTTATGTATTCTCATAATGGTGCTTATTTTGTGGTAGGTAGCTTGCTTTCAGGTACTGATTTTGTGGGAATGTCAAATGAGTGAACTTAAGTATT
The DNA here is from genome assembly GCF_029289425.2 of Pan paniscus. Classification (NCBI taxonomy): domain Eukaryota; kingdom Metazoa; phylum Chordata; class Mammalia; order Primates; family Hominidae; genus Pan; species Pan paniscus. The sequence continues at coordinate 34,888,093 of NC_073267.2, read as the reverse complement.
CTCTTCCTAATGCTGCTTATTTTAGGAACTATCAGTGTTTCCTCAAAGAGAAAATGAAAAAGGAAGGAAAAGGCTGAACGTCCTTTCATCATTTAGCCAGGACGTTAGTGGGGTGGGTCATGACATCCAGCGCATTTTAAGTGAGAACATATTGTTGATTTCTCTCTTTAAAGTTCTGTATTGTGGTGGTTCTTAGATAAGTGGACATTATAAAAGTGCTCCAGGAGTTTGGTTTCTACGGAAACTTTTGTCACCGTTTGCTCTTTCGTGGTAAAAGGATAGTGTCTGGAGAAACACTCTGATGACGTATGTACGTCAACACGGTTGATTTGGTGGTTTTGTTGACAGTGGCATTTATTTGTGTGGGTGGTTGATGTTTTCTTTTGAGGAGATCGAGCACTTTCAGGATGGTACGGCCCTAAACAATGTTTTCCTCTTGAATAAGGAAGCTTAGCTTGTAATTCTTGACTTCCATCAAGCCATTTTGACTGCCTAACCTAGTTCACTTCTCAGCTCCTAAAAGTGCCCATTCCCTACCTTACTTTGCAGATTCCGTTTATCCAGCCATTTTCTTTCTTGGCTCTTCCTCCTTTCTGTGGAGCCACCAGCACCACTCTGACTAGACTCAGGACTCCATTTACAGCCTGTCCAGCGAGTCATCCGGGGATAACCAACCTTGGTCTAGAATGGTCACTGTTGGTGACTAGGTATTACCTCTTATGCAGGCTTTCTCTCTTCCTGATAGTTGCTAATTTGTAGTTACACCTAATCTTTTTCTCTTTGACAGTGCTAGAAATTGGAGATACGAAAACCTGTAGGGAAGTAGCTGTCAGTAAGAGAATCCGTACAGCATGGTCAGCTTTCTTGTTTGTAATCAAAAAACTATTTTGGTGTTACTGACTTTACCAATTGCTTGTACCAAAATGCCAGTTCATGTTTTTAAAAAATTATCCTATGTAGGATGTCTATTTGGAAAAGAACTGATTTTCTAAATTGAGGTCCAGGGTTATATTGAGACTGTTGGATTGCATGTTCCAGACTATTACGTCCATAAGAAGCCAGCATCGGAGAACAATCAGTGCTTATAAAAAGCAGGGGGATAAATAGGAAATAACACCTGGATTGGAACTTACAAAGGGGGAACCAAAAAGTTTGCAAGGTTTTTTTGATAGCGAGGAAGTGGACAATAGGGCTAGCATGTTCTGTTCTTTAGTTAAGCCATAGCCGAAATTTGTGCTGGGTGTGTTTTTAAACTGCATGCCGGGAAAGCTGTTGAAGGAGCCTGGAGAGTCAGACCTTGGGATTCAGTATTGACCTTGGATCTCTTTGAAAACTAAAGAATATAGGTTCCTTAAGAAATAATTAAGTGGAACCCATTTAAGTGTAATTCATTTAAGCACAGTTCTCTAGAGCCAAGTAAATTGGCCAAGAGATTCTCCTTAAAAAGTGAGGTCCCCAAGTGAATAAAAATATAGAAGACAAGGCTTAATGTATATTAGAACAAGCATTTTATCTGATAGGATGTATTTAAGTTGCAATTTGCACCTAGTTTTTTTTTATTGTTAGATAAGAAACTGGTTTAGTAATTTTAGGGTTACTTGAACTTTTTAGAACAGCCAGAGCTTCTAAAGTAATGATGTGGTATTCTTTGCATCATCCCACCTTTAATGCTTCTCAGAACTCACTGCCATTAAGAAACAAGCATGGAATAAAACCAGCAGCCCTCAGTACTTACTTGGAGGAGGCACTGTCTCCAAAACTTAGCAGATTGTATTGTGGAACTTGAATTTTAAAGAGAAACATTCTGTTTTGTAGTGTTCCGTATTTGCTGAATGCCTTATTTATTGGAGGAGGAGGTTTTTGTTTTTTGTTTTTTGTTTTTTTTTTTGAGACGGAGTCTTGCTCCGTTGCCCAGGCTGGAGTGCAATGGCACGATCTCGGCTGACTACAACCTCCTCCTCCCAGGTTCAAGCAATTCTCCTGCCTCAGCCTCCCGAGTAGCTGGGATTACAGGCACCTGCCATCATGCCCAGCTATTTTGTGTGTGTGTGTTTTTGCAGGGATGGGGTTTCACCATGTTGGCTAGGCTGGTCTTGAACTCCTGACCTCAGGTGATCTGCCCGCCTTGGCCTCCCAAAGTGCCGGGATTACAGGTGTGAGCCACCGCGCCTGGCCTTTTTTTTTTTTTTTTTTTTTAAATGATTGACATTTAACTTACACACTGTAAAATTCACCCTTTTCAACTGTACAAGCTGGGCGCATTGGCTCACACTTATAAACCTAACACTCTGGGAGGCTGAGGTGAGAGGATTGCCTGAGGCCTCCATACAACATAGTGAGACTGAGACCCTGTCTCCACAAAAAAAAAAAATACAGCTGGGTGCAGTGGCTCATGCCTGTAATCCCAGCACTTTGGGAGGCCGAGGTGGGCAGAACACCTGAGGTCAGTAGTTCGAAACCAGCCTGACCAACCTGGCAAAACCCCGTCTCTACTAAAAATACAAAATTAGCCGGGCATGGTGGCATGCACCTGTAATCCCAGGTACTCAGGAGGCTGAGGCAGGAGAATTGCTTGAACCGGGGAGATGGAGGTTGCGGTAAGCCGAGATCGTGCCATTGCACTCCAGCCTGGGAAACAAGGGTGAAACTCAGTCACAAAAAAAAAAAAAAAAAAAAAAAGGGCTAATCACAGCTTTCTTGGGCTGGGTTACCAAGAGAGAATCACGGGAAGTAGATGTGTATTTGTTGAGCACATCTCTAATTTGATCTGTGCTGAGCTGCAAATTACTTTGGCAGTATCTGTGAAGAAAAGGTTTATAAAGCAAATCAAAAGAATAAGCATGTTTTTATGAATACATTGAAACTACTGAAAATGTTTCAAAATTGTCTGTAATTAGTAGAATTTTGAAAAGTAGGTTAAGCAGAGACTTCTAATTTGAAGGCCTGAGTTAGCTGCCATTGATCTGGGGTTATTGATTGAGGCTTGTGTTGTGTTATTGAACTTCTGTTTTTACTGCATATTAAAAGATAAGTGAAATGGATGGATAAGTATCAATTTTTAATAGAACTTATTTCTGTTAAACAGCACCTGTGGAATCCTCTCAAGAGGAGCAGTCATTGTGTGAAGGTAATGATGTACTCTTTGAAAGTCTACTTGAGAAAACATTAGGTTGTCTATGGTATGTAAAGCTAGATACTGTTTTGTAAATATATATTATATTTCAATCTCTTGTCTAGGTTCAAATTCAGCTGTTAGCATGGAACTTTCAGAACCTATTGGTAAGAAAATTTCTGACCATATTAATACAGTAATATGAAACTCTTTCACTCTCAAGATTTAAGGTGCATTATGTAAGTGTTAAGATTATTGTAATGCCTACATTTAAGACACATTGAGTCTTTGCTATTAGTATTTAGAAAGTAGAACAAACTAGGCACTAACACTGCCTTGATAAACTTAATGATTGCAAATAAAATTGAGTGGAGGAATGGTCAAGTCAATTTAAATACCTGTACATGTTCTGTTTTCTTTTTTTGAGACGGAGTCTCGCTCTGTCGCCCAGGCTGGAGTGTAGTGGTGCAGTCTTGGCTCACTGCAACCTCCGCCTCCCAGGTTCAAGTGCTTCTCCTGCCTCAGCTTCTTGAGTAGCTGGGATTACAGGCGCGCACCACCACACCTGGCAAATTTTTGTATTTTTAGTAGAGGCGGGGTTTCACCATGTTGATCAGGATGGTCTCGAACTCCTGACCTCGTGATCCACCCACCTCGGCCTCCGAAAGTGCTGGGATTACAGGTGTGAGCCACCATGCTCGGCCACACGTTCTGTTTTCTTGGTGAAAAATGTTCTTCCTTTTTATAACTTTATTCTTAAGGGTTTCATGTTCCCAGCGTGATTAAAGTTGATGCCAAAGTTTTATTACTTTAAGAGGAAAAAGAAAATATTTCCTAAATCCTTTCATATTTCTCGTGTGTCACGATTTTAAACTTTCCTTTTTTTCTTACTATCAGGGTGTCTCAACACTGGAATAACTAGGCTGTTGGGAATGTTAGAACTCTTATTTACATTTTGTTTGCCATTATGAAAATGAAGCTTTGCTAAAATAGCAATCTCAGCCTGTGAGTCAGTGCCCGCTGATCTGATACCAGCAGTGAGTCTGCCTTGAAAGCTGTCACCCATTTCTGCTATGAAAGAGGTTTTCCTGCTTATGTGTCACTAGGCATTAGGAAATGGAACTATATGCAAACTTCCATTTGTTATTTTAAAGCTAGTGTATTTTAAAGTATAGATTATAAGTCTTTTTCAGAATACTAAGTTAAAATGTCTTTCTTCAGTAGAAAATGGAGAGACAGAAATGTCTCCAGAAGAATCATGGGAGCACAAAGAAGAAATCAGTGAAGCAGAGCCAGGGGGTGGTTCCTTGGGAGATGGAAGGCCGCCAGAGGAAAGTGCCCATGAAATGATGGAGGAGGAAGAGGAAATCCCAAAACCTAAGTCTGTGGTTGCACCGCCAGGTGCTCCTAAGAAAGAGCATGTAAATGTAGTATTCATGGGGCACGTAGGTAAGCTGCTCTCATAGCAATGAAAGTTACTGGATACATAAAACATAGAACATCCTTTTTAGCTACTTGGAGATGTTTAGTGAAACTGAAGCAAATTAATTGAAAATGTCTTGATTTTTAACTTGCTGGGTTTTTTTAGCTGGCAAAAAATTGCAAGTACTTTTTTCCTGAAGTTTAGGCAAATGAATAATTCTGTAATGGCATAGATGCTGGAAGAAAAACTTCAGTATATTGTACGTAACATATAATTAGTCTATTGACCATTGATGGTAGTTCAGCATAGTATTATATATCAGTATCTTAGAAAATGTGCCCTTTTTTATGTGAACCTCAGTTAACTTGTTAATTTTAATGGGATTGACCTTACCAGATAATTTTGTGTGAAGCAGGAAATCAATAATTTGGAGTAACTTCTGGATGCTTGCCAGGTTGCTGGTTTAGCAAAAAACAAAAAACAAATTTATTTAATTTACTCAGATATTCTCTAATTATCTGGCCTATCCCCAGAATTGTGAGAAAAAAAATACAGAATTATGTGTCTTTCATTTCAGCTATCTCTGCCTTCCCCCCAGATATGAAACACTGTACCCCTTCTTTTAGTAGCAAGAACTCTTTTGAAAGTGTAAAGGAGCGGCTGGGCACTGTGGCTGGCACCTGTAATCCCAGCACTTTGGGAGGCCAAGGTGGGCACATCACGAGGTCAGGAGTTCAAGACCAGCCTGGCCAACGTGGTGAAACCCCGTCTCTACTAAAAATACAAAAATTAGCCAGGTGTGGTGGCATGAGCCTGTAATCCCAGCTACTCCGGAGGCTGAGGCAGGAGAATTGCTTGAACCCAGAAGGTGGAGGTTGCAGTGAGCTGAGATCGCACCACTGCACTCCAGCTCTGGGCAACGGAGCAAGATTCCGTCTCGGGGGGAAAAAAAGGTGTAAAGGAGCACATACCTCATTTGCTGTAAGTGACAGGAAAAGCACCTGAATCTAGTTCACAGTTCTTCAGCTGCTTTTGCTCTTGGAAACTTCTCTTGGGGAATTTATAGTCTGTTGCCACTGTGCTTTCGGAGTAATCTGTTAAAAAATTCTTTATCAGTAAAGTGTTTTTAAGTGGTTTTTTTTTTTTTTGAGACGGAGTTTCACTCTTGTCGCCCAGGCTGGAGTGCAATGGCGTGATCTCAGCTCATTGCAACCTCTGCTTCCCGAGTTCACGCGATTCTCCTGCCTCAGCTTCCCAAGTAGCTGCGATTACAGGCGGCCGCCACCACGCCTAGCTAATTTTTGTATTTTTAGTAGAAACGGGGTTTCACCATGTTGGCCAGGCTGGTCTCGAACTCCTGACCTCAGGTCATCTGCCCTCGCTGGCCTCCCAAAGTGCTGGAATTACAGGCGTGAGCCACCGAGCCCAGCCTTGAGGCTCATTTTCAAAAGGAGAAGGGTAATGAACTAGGATTTATGCCCCAAATTCATATGGAAGATTTAATTATGTATGTTAAAGGGTGCTGTTGTTTGCATATTTAGCCATTGGTTTTTGGTTTTAACCTATGGTTTGCATGTTGATGTTACTTTTAGATGCTGGCAAGTCAACCATTGGAGGACCAATAATGTAAGTCTGTATCTTTTGTTAAATAACAGAGTTAAATTGATGTAATGAATTTTAGGCATTGTAAACCTTCATACAGTCACACAAAGGAGATAAAACAGGTCCCCCAAAGAAAAATTAAAAATAAAATTACTGGGACACAATACTGATGTTAAGAAGTGATTTTTGGCCTGGTGTGGTGGAACACACCTATAATCCCAGCATTTTGAGAGGCTAAGGTGGGAGGATCACTTGACTTGAGGTCTGGAGTTTGAAACCAGCCTGGACAAGACAGTGAGACTCTGTCTCTACTTTAATTTTTTTAAAAGTAGTAGTTTTTGTAATGTGATTATTACTAGTGTTAAATGTGTTTCTGAAAGCTTTTTACATTTTTTAAAAATAAAAAATGAACACAGAACTCTAGATTATGGGAAACTTGGTCTCCTTTGCATATAACATACATGGGAATAATGACAACCAGCTCTTGAATCTGGTGAATGGGGGAACTGTTTTTTCCTCATTCATCAGCTCCTTAAATGTATATGGATTTAATAAAAGACAGGTAGACTAGCTAAAATGCTAAGATAATTTTTTGATCGTATTATAGAAATTTCCTAGGTATGAAATGACCGTGGCTGGCCTTTAGTAATGCATTTTAGTATTGACAAATCTTGATAACTAAAAAGTCCTAAATTTTTAATTGCTTCTCTAAATTAGACCCATTTCTTTGAACTGTGTCATCAGAGGACCTAGAGGGCTTGCCATCATCTTGCCTAGTTAATTTTTTTTTTTTTTGAGATAGGGTCTCATTCTGTCACCAAGGCTGGAGTGCAGTGGCATGATTTTGGCTCACTGCAGCCTCGACCTCCTGGACTCAAGCAATCCTTCCACCTCAGCCTCCCAAGCAGGTGGGATCACAGGCGCATGCGACCAAGCCTGGCTAATTTTTGTGTTTTTTTGTAGAGGTGGTGTTTCATCATATTGCCCAGGCTGGTCTTGACCTCTTGGGGTCAAGTGGTCTGCCCACCTCTACTGCCTCCCAAAGTGCTGGCATACAGGTGTGATTAACCACACCTGACTAATCATCATTGGTAATCTTGCCAGTTACTTTTGAACATTTCCACAACAGAGACCCTAAGACAGGCTGTTAAACAGGGGTCCTTCCCCTGGTCTCTGTGTTTGAAGTGTCACCGCCATATGATGTTATGTTTCAGGACAGTGTATATTTTTTGCTGATGGGCTGTAAGTTTTGGTGGCATCACACTGGGTTTCTACATGCAAATGCTTAGGTGCACTGCACTATAGATGTCTACGTGGAGAACACAGATGAAAGCTATAGGGAAAGGAGAGCTTTGAATTGGATTGAGTCAAGGAAGTATGCATTACTAACGAACTATTTTGAAATTATTATCTCATTTTGACAAGTAATAAGACTTACTTGCCTAGACAACATTGTTGCAATTTTTTTTTCTTTTCTATAGTACCTACATTTACATTTACTTGTTACTTTATTTTTAAATTTACTTGGCTGGGCATGGTGGCTCATATCTGTAATCCTAGCATTTTGGGAGGCCAAGGCGGAAGGATCATTTGAGCCCAGGCTTCAAGAAGAGCCAGGACAATATAGTGAGACCCTCATTTCTATAAAAAATAAAAATAAAACTATATTTATTTTAAGAGACAGGGTCTCGCTGTGTTGCCCAGGCCAGAGGGTAGTGGCTATTTATAGGGGGGATCATAGCGCACTATAGCTTCAAATTCCTGTGCTCAACTGATCCTCCTACCTCAGCCTCCCAAGTAGCTGGGACTACACGCTTGCACCACCATGCCCACCTTATATTTACTTAAAAAAAACAAACAAAAACAAAAAACAAAAAAAACCTACTATATTCTGAAATAATTTTAGATTTACGGAATGGTTGCAAAAACAGTACAGGAAGTTCCCTTCATTCATCCTGCCCTGATGTTGACATCTTACAACCATAGTCATTCATCAAAACTTCCTTATTACTGGTGAAATTAGTCATGATTACTTGGTTAAGGTGTCATCTGTCAAGATTGTCCACTATAAGGTTATTGTTTTCCCTTTTCTTTTTCTTTTTTTTTTTTTTTTGAGACAGAATCTCTATCGCCCAGGCTGGAGTGCAGTGGTGCGATCTTGGCTCACTGCAACCTCCGCCTCCCGGGTTCAAATGATTCTCCTGCCTCAGCCTCCCAAGTAGCTGGGATTACAGGCATGCACCACCACGTCTGGCTAATTTTTTTGTATTTTTAGTAGAGATGAGGTTTCACCATGTTGGTCAGGCTGGTCTTGAACTCCTGACCTTGTGATCCGCCTGCTTTGGCCTCGCAAAGTGCTGGGATTATAGGCCTGAGCCACCGCACCCGGCCATTTTTTATTTTTTGTTTTTTATTTTTTTTTGAGAAAGGGTCTCCCTGTTGTTTAGGCTGGAGGGCAGTTGTGTAATCATGGCTCACTGCAGCCTCAACCTCATGGACTCAGGCAGTCCTCCCAACTCAGCTTCCCAAAGTGCTGAGATTACAGGCATGAGCCATCACACCTGGCCTGATTTTTTGTTTTTTTTAGAGACAGGGTCTTGCTCTTAAACACAGGCTAGAGTGCAGTGGTGGAATCATAGCTTACTGTAACCTCACACTCCTGGGCTCAGGTGATCCTCTCACTTCAGCCTCCCAAGTAGCTAGGAATACAGGCATGCATCACCACACCAGGCCAATTTTTTAATATTTATGTGGAGATGGTCTCACTGTGTTGCACTGGCTGGTCTCAAACTCCTGGCCTCAAGGGATCCTCCCACCTCGGCCTCCCAAAGTGCTGGGATTACGGGCATGAGCCACCACACCAGGCCACTTTGTTAATTCGAGACTGTAAATATCCTTTTTCCACTTACACTTTCCATAATTTTAGCATCCACCAGTGGTTCCTTTACTTTAACTATTTTCTGGCCAGGCGTGGTGGTTCTCATGCCAGTATTCACAGCACTTTGGGAGGCTGAGGCTGGCAGATCACTTGAGGTCAGGAGTTCGAGACCAGCCTGACCATGGTGAAACCCAGTCTCTACTAAAAATACAAAAACTTAGCCAGGCATGGTGGCACACGCCTGTAATCCCAGCTACTTGAGAGGCTGAGACAGGAGAATCGCTTGAACCCAGGAGGAGGAAGTTGCAGTGAGCTGAGATCACGCCACTGCACTCCACCCTAGGCGACAGAGCGAGACCTGTCTCAAAAAAAAAAAAAAAAAAAAATATGGCCAGGCGTGGTGGCTCACGCCTGTAATCCCAGCACTTTGGGAGGCCGAGACAGGTGGATCACCCAAGGTCAGGAGTTCAAGACCAGCCTGGCCAACGTAATGAAACCCCATCTTTACTACAAGTACAAAAATTAGCCGGGTTTGGTGGTGGGTGCCTGTAATCCCAGCTACTCAGGAGGCTGAGGCAGGAGAATCACTTGAACCCAGGAGGCAGTGGTTGCAGTGAGCCGAGATTGTGCCATTGCACTCCAGGTGGATGACAAGAGCGAAACTCTGTCGCAAAAAAAAAATATATATATATATATATATGTGTGTGTGTGTGTGTGTGTGTGTGTGTAATATATATATTTTATATAAAAATGTAATATATTTTATATAAAAATATGTTATATATGTTATATATATATTTTATATTTTTTAGACAGACACACACATATAAAATAACTATTTTCTGACGTTGAAATTCTCAACAATTTTCACGTTTTCCTAATTCCACTGAGTAATTTGTGAGTAATTGTTTACTTTTTTTTTTCTTTAAATGTTTTCAGGTATTTGACTGGAATGGTTGACAAAAGGACGCTTGAAAAGTATGAAAGAGAAGCTAAAGAGAAAAACAGAGAAACTTGGTATAGTAAACTTTTATGACACTTATAAATGACTTTTAAGGAGACGATGCCCACTTAGTGCTTTTGGAGCCTGTTAAAATATAAATTGTTGAAGTCTAAACTCGTATCACAACAAAGGAAATTTCCCCTCTCCTCATAATACACAGTAGATGAGTTCCTAATGCTTTAATAACTTACACAGAGAAATTTGGAAACAATCCATATATCTGGTGATAGACTTGTTGAAAATACTATAAACCATCCATTTAATTGGGTGATTTTGCAACCACTGAAAACTTACATTTACATAATTTATAGTAACCATGAATAGAACTTGCGTTGTGGTGGCAGTTGGGGGGAAGCAGGAAACATCCCTATACTTAAGATATGACCATTATATAAATAAATGCTGGAAATAAAATGGAATGGAATTATTGACAGTGGTTGGCTTTGAATGGTGAGACAGTCAACTTTTTTGTTTTCTAACGTTGTTACTTTTATTTTTAAAAAGTTAGCAAGCCTTACCTCAATGGGATATTGACAGTCATTTTTTAAAAATAAAATTATATTCCTCTAAAATAAGCGGGAAAAACGCTAGTCAGTGTTGTTATAAAAAATTGAGGACATGCTGTGAAGATGATGAGGTAAGCTAAATTAATGCCTACTATTATGGATGGTTTGAATTTATATAAATTTTTGCTTGGCAGTGTAATATTGAAGCAATTTTTAGCAAGTAACCATTGCTCCCGCATGGTGCGTTAGTGGCTTTCACTTTTCAAAAATATCTGAGGACAGTTATTTTTTATTTTATTAAAAAGTTTTAGTCCTGGCACAGTGGCTTAAGCCTGTAATCTCAGCACTTTGGGAGGCCGAGACGGGTGGATCACGAGGTCAGGAGATCGAGACCATCCTGGCTAACATGGTGAAACCCCGTCTCTACTAAAAATACAAAAAATTAGCTGGGCAAGGTGGCAGTCACCTGTAGTCCCAGCTACTTGGGAGGCTGAGGCAGGAGAATGGCGTGAACCTGGCAGGCGGAGGTTACAGTGAGCCGAGATTGCACCACTGCACTCCAGCCTGGGCAACAGAGTGAGACACCATGTCAAAAAAAAAAAAAAAGAAAACAACTTTTATTGGGCCAGGCGCGGTGACTCAAGCCTGTAATCTCAGCACTTTGGGAGGCAAGGCAGGCAGATCACACCTGAGGTCAGGAGTTCGAGACCACCCTGGCCAACATGGTGAAACTCTGTCTCTACTAAAACTACAAAAATGGCCGGGCACAGTGGCTCACGCCTGTAATCCCAGCGCTTTGGGAAGTCGAGGCAGGTGGATCACCTGAGGTCAGGAGTTCGAGACCAGCCTGACCAACATGGAGAAACCCTGTCTCTACTAAAAATACAAAATTAGCTGGGCATGGTGGCGCATGCTCTAATCGCAGCTACTGGGGAGGCTGAGGCAGGAGAATCACTTGAACCTGGGAGGCGGAGGTTGCGGTGAGCCGAGATGGTGCTGCTGCACTCCAGCCTGGGCAACAAGAGCTAAACTCCATCTCAAAAAATATATATACAAAAAGTAGCCGGGCGTGGTGGTGGGCACCTGTAATCCCAGCTACTTGGGAGGCTGAGGCAGGAGAATAGCTGGAACCTGGGAAGCAGAGGTTGCAGTGAGCTGAGATGGTGCCACTCCAACCTGGGCCAGAGCAAGACTCCGTCTCCAAAAAAAAAAAAAAAAAAAAAAAAGAAGAAGGGTAGGGGCGCTGGGCACGACCTAGGCTCTGTTGCCCAGGCTGGAGTGTAGTGGCCCCATCTCGACTCACTGCAAGCTCCACCTCCTGGGTTCACGCCATTCTCCTGCTTCAGCCTCCCAAGTAGCTGGGACTACAGGCACCCGCCACCACGCCTGGCTAATTTTTTGTATTTTTAGTAGAGACAGGGTTTCACCGTGTTAGCTACGATGGTCTCAATCTCCTGACCTTGTGATCTGCCTGCCTCAGCCTCCTAGAATGCTGAAATTACAGGCGTGAGCCACAGCGTCCATCCAAAAAAGTTTTATTATTACCCTTTGACTCTCAAGACAGCCATTATTTGTGTTGTATTTTGTGCCATGTGAGTATAAAAATGAAGTAATAAGGGAGCTCATTATCACTTAACACACAGTGATATTGGCATTTGTAGTTAGTCTTTCTGTGTAGTCAACTTGTCATAAAGTTCTAGATGGTATAATTGACTGCGTTTATACAAACGCTCTAAGGGTTTGAATCAAAATAATACATTCTTTCAGTTTTATTTTATTTTTTTTTTTTTGAGACGGAGTCTCACTGTGTCACCAGGCTGGAGTGCAGTGGCGCGATCTCAGCTCACTGCAACCTCCGCCTCCTGGGTTCAAGCGATTCTCCTGCCTCAGCCTCCCGAGTAGCTGGGACTACAGGCGCCCGCCACCATGCCCAGCTAATTTTTGTATTTTTAGTAGAGATGGGGTCTCACCATGTTGGCCAGGATGGTCTCAATCTCTTGACCTCAGGTGATCCGCCTGCCTTGGCCTCCCAAAGTGCTGGGATTACAGGCATGAGCCACTGCACCTAGCCCTTTTTTTTTTTTTTTTTTGAGAGACAGAGTCTCCCTCTGTTGCCCAGCCTGGAGTGCGGTGGCACGTTCTTGGCTCACTGCAACCTCTACCTCCCAGCTTCAAGCGATTGTCCTGCCTCAGCTTTCGAAATAGCTGTGACTACAGGTGTGCTCCACTATGCCCAACTTTTGTATTTTTAGTAGAGATGAGGTTTCATCATATTAGCCAGGCTAGTCTCGAACTCCTGACCTCAGGTGATCTGCCAGCCTCGGCCTCCCAAAGTGCTGGGATTACAGGCGTGAGCCACTGCGCCCAGCCCTATTCTTTCAATTTCTTTGTTTTCTTTTGAGACGGAGCCTTGCTCTGTCGCCCAGGCTGGAGTGCAATGGCACGATCTTGGCTCGCTGCAACCTCCTCCTCCCAGGTTCAAGCGATTCTCCTGCCTCAGTCTCCTAAGTACTACAGGTGGGCTCCTCCACACCCGGCTAATTTTTGTATTTTTAGTAGAGACAGGGCTTCACCATGTTGGTCAGGCTGGTGTCGAACCCCTGACCTTGTGATCTGCCGCCTTGGCCTCCCAAAGTGCTCAGATTACAGATGTGAGCCACCGCGCCCGGCTCAATTTTCATTTCACCAATCTTGTTCGTGATTTAGGTGTTGTGTGTCATCCATTATATCTTTAATGGTGAAGAATATCCTAAAAACTCTGATGTTCTTAGGAATATTGTTCTTTTTTTAAAAATTATTTCAGGTACTTGTCTTGGGCCTTAGACACAAATCAGGAAGAACGAGACAAGGGTAATACAGTAGAAGTGGGTCGTGCCTATTTTGAAACCGAAAAGAAGCATTTCACAATTCTAGATGCCCCTGGCCACAAGAGTTTTGTCCCAAATATGATTGGTGGTGCCTCTCAAGCTGATTTGGCTGTGCTGGTAAGAAAGACATTTCCAGTCCATCTGTATATTTGTTAGTAGCCCTGCTTATATCTTTAAATTTGAATTTATCTTCTAAAAGCTCAAATTCAGGTTGCAGTGAAATATAATGATGTACACGGTCACAGTTTTCATCATACTAATCTCTCTTCAAGAAATCTTCAAAATTTGATTTACTTCTGAAAATACGTTTCACCTTTTCTCTCCTGTTGCTATTATCTATTACCATGTCAGAACTTAGTCTCCATTAAATGCCAAGCCCACCGTTAGGCACCATGGGTAAAAAATGAATAGGAAACCATCTGTTTCATACCGTCTTCAGTCATTTTGCGCTTTTCACAATGTACTGGTAGTAGATCACAATTTTTTTTCCTTTGTAGTTACAATAGCTAGAAAGTAAATGTTGGAATTTTAAAATATGCAGGTATACTAGATTTTGGGAATGTGGGGGATTGGAAGCATCTAGACATTGTTTGATTTGTGACATTCAAAAGCAGGTACGTCAAAACTCGTTTGCTTCTATTTTCTTGCAAAAAAAAAAAAAAAAAAACTCGTGATATAACTGAAAGGAAAGATGTTTTACTGCCATAAGGGTATGCCTGAAGGCGAAGGAGTAAACTGTTTCCTTTCTTGGAATTAGGTAATCTCAGCCAGGAAAGGAGAGTTTGAAACTGGATTTGAAAAAGGAGGACAGACAAGAGAACATGCAATGTTGGCAAAGACAGCAGGTGTAAAACACCTAATTGTGCTAATTAATAAGATGGATGATCCAACAGTAAATTGGAGCAATGAGAGGTGAGCGTAGATGTCTGGTATTTTATGTTAGTGGGATTAAGGATGGTCTTGTTATTGTACGACTTTTTCTCTAGGGTTTTTCTAAACCTTAATCTGTTTACTTAGGAAACTAGAGTTATTGGTTTACATTATAATTGAGTTATTTTGGTTACATTATAATTGTAGATATGAAGAATGTAAGGAGAAACTCGTGCCATTTTTGAAAAAAGTTGGCTTCAATCCCAAAAAGGACATTCACTTTATGCCCTGCTCAGGACTTACTGGAGCAAATCTCAAAGAGCAGTCGGATTTCTGTCCTTGGTACATGTGAGTAACTGTTTTTTCCTTTTTTTAAAAAGGAAAAGGATGTTATTACTTAAATTACTTATAAAGACATATGCTGAGTAACATGTTAACATATGCTATTGAGCATATATCTTTATAAGTAATTTAAGAAAATATTAAATGTAACCTTGGCTTTAAAAATACTAAGATCTTTGCCCATTTTTAAACTGGGTTGTCATTTTGTTACTGAGTCCTAAGAGTTCTTTTTAATACTGGCTACCAGTCCCTTATCAGCTACAATATGATTATAGCAGTATTTTCTCCCACTTTATGGATTGCCTTTTTTCACTTCTCGATGGTGTCCTTTGAAGCACAAAAGGTTTTATTTTTGAAGTTTTTTACATTTAGATATGTATTTGATTTTGAGTTAACTTTTGTGTAAGATGTAAGGTCTATGTGTAGGTTTGTTTTGTTTTTGTATATTAATTGTTTACACACAATTTGTTGAAAAGACTATTCTTTTTTCATTGAATTGATTTGGCTCCCTCTTTGAAAATCAAATGACCATAAATACGAGTTTATTCTTGAACTCCGTGTTTCTTTTTTTTGGTTTGTTTTTTTGAAACAGGTTTTCACTCTGTTAACCAGGCTGGAGTGCAGTGGCATGATCTCGGCTCACTGCAACCTCTGCCTCCCAGCTCAAGAGATCCTCCCACCTCAGCCTCCCAAGTCGTAGGGACTAGGCACATGCCACTGCACCCGGCTGATTTTTGTATTTTTAGTAGAGACAGGGATTCACCATGTTGCCCAGGCTGGTGTCGAACTCCTGGGCTCAAGAGATGCACCTGCCTTTCGGCCTCCCAAAGTGCTGGGATTATAGGCATGAGCCACTGCACCCAGCCAATACTGTATGTTTAAAGGGGAAATTATTTTATAGAATCTTGGTTTCATAGCTGGAAAAGTCCATAAAAAGTAATAGAGTATAGTCAATTTATTACATGTAGGCTATTTGCTATAAAATATTTCTCTAAATTTTAATAAGTTTATGAGGAAGCCTTATACTGAGCAGTTTTATAATATTTTTAGTTTTCTGTGGAATAAGTGAGATGAAATGGATAATAAAGTGGTTGAATGGGAAGAATACATGAGTAGAATGAAAATATTCTTATAAGCTGTTTATAGTCATGTAACTTAACATTTTGATATTTATGTTGACTTCCTTTAATGGCTTTGTTGTTATGTTCTCAGTGGATTACCGTTTATTCCATATCTGGATAATTTGCCAAACTTCAATAGATCAGTTGATGGACCAATCAGGCTGCCAATTGTGGATAAGTACAAGGTACCCAAAATGTTAAAGAGATTGGGTTTCCTGGGAGGGGAAATCATTGTTGTGCATTTTGTTTCTAGTTTTGAAAACTTTTTTTCTTTTCTTTTTTTTTTTGACAGAATCTTGCACTCTGTCCCCCAGGCTGGAGTGCAGTGGCGCGATCTCAGCTCACTGCAAGCTCTGCCTCCTGGGTTCAAGTGATTCTCCTGCCTCAGCCTCCTGAGTAGCTAGGACTACAGGCTCCCGCCACCACGCCCAGCTAATTTTTTGTATTTTTAGTAGAGACGGGGTTTCACTGTGTCAGCCGGGATAGTCTTGATCTCCTGACCTTGTGATCCACCTGCCTCGGCCTCCCAAGGTGCTGGGATTACAGGCGTGAGCCACCGTACCTGGCCTTCTTTTTTTTTTTTTTGAGACGGAGTCTCACTCTGTCACCCAGGCTAGAGTGCAGTGGTGTGATGTCAGCTCACTGCAACCTCTGCCTCCCAGGTTCAAGAGATTCTCCAGCCTCAGCCTCCTGAGTAGCTGGGACTACAGGCGTGTGCCACCGCATCCAGCTAATTGTTTTTTGTATTTTTAGTAGAGACCGGTTTTCACCATGTTGGCCAGGCTGGTCTCGAATTCCTAACCTCAGGTGATCCGCCCGCCTTGGCTTCCCAAAGTGCTGGGCTTACAGGCATGAGCCACCATGCCCGGTCCAAAAACTTTATTAACAACATAACATTGATGTCTTTTTCTTAATGGCTTTATATTAGTGGTATAGATAGACCATAATTTATTCAACAAGTTTAGTTTATTTTAGCTGTTTCCCGATGAGCCAGGGATCATATCTTAGTGATAAACTCATAGATGTAACCGCTGGGCTCAAAGGATTTTCTTATTAAAGTTGATGCATATTGGTAAATAGCATCGCAAAAATACTGTGCTAACTTCTGTCACCACTAGCAGCATGAGTGTTAGTTTTACCACAGCCTCACCAGCACTGGATGTTCGTCTTAAAAAAAAAAAACTTCCTTGTTTTTAACTGGATTTCCAACTTGAATTTTTAAGTTTTGCGGTATCAATGTATGTAATGTTTTCCCCTCCTCAAATACATTATTCTTTAATTAGCTCCATTCTAAATTTCTTTAACAAGTATTGCTTTTTCCAATTTTATATATGAGGAAACAGGCCTAGAGATCAGGAGAACCTGAATTTGTACAAACAGTTCAGATCTTCCAACATAAACTTCTGTGTTGTTTTCTGCACCTTTTTTTTTTTTTTTTTGAGATGGAGTCTCGCTGTTTCGCCAGGCTGGAGTGCAGTGGCATGGTCTCGGCTCACTGCAACCTCCGCCTCCTGGGTTCAAGCGATTCTCATGCCTCAGCCTTCCGAGTAGCTGGGATTATAGGCAGGTACCACCACACCCAGCTAATTTTTGTATTTTTAGTAGAGACGGGGTTTCACCATGTTGGCCAGGATGGGCTCGATTTCCTGATCTTGTGATCCACCCGCTTCGGCCTCCCAAAGTGCTGGGATTACAGGCGTGAGCCACTGAGCCCAGCCTTTTTTTTTTTTTTGAGACAGAGTCTTGCTCTTTTACCCAAGCTGGAGTCGAGTGGTTCAGTCTCGGCTCACTGTAACCTCTGCCTCCTGAGTTCAAGCGATTCTTCTGCTTCAGCCTCTGGAGTAGCTGGGATTACAGGCATTCCACCGTGCCTGGCAATTTTTTTATTTATTTTTTATTTTTTGTATTTTTAGTAGAGATGGGGTTTCGCCATATTGGCCAGGCTGATCTCCAACTCCTGACCTCAGGTGGTCCACCCACCTCCACCTCCCAAAGTGCTGGGATTATAGGCTTGAGCCACCACATCCAGCTTGTGCCATATTCTTTTTAAATTATAGGCATACTGAATTATTAATATGATCATACATATGCTTATGACACAAATTATTATAGAGTATTTGTTACTGAGTTTAAGATGAACCTAAGCCTTCTACTTAAGCAAATGATTTTCCTTTATGAATAAGCAGTGTAGAATTTCACTTTGGGCTATTGAGCTGTTATACAGCACCAAGAAGTCTGAAACTGGATTTTATTTTACATTTGATCAGGATATGGGCACTGTGGTCCTGGGAAAGCTGGAATCAGGATCTATTTGTAAAGGCCAGCAGCTTGTGATGATGCCAAACAAGGTAAGAATCGGTTATGCTGTTTCCTATCCATTTATTGATATTTTTCTTTTTCTTTTAAGAGATAGGGTCTTCTTCTGTCACCGAGGCAGGAGTACAGTGGCACATTCATAGCTTATTGCAGCCTCAAACTTTCAAGCAATCCTGCCACCTGAGCCTCCCAAGTATCTGGGACTATAGGCTTGTGCCACTCTGCCTGGCTAATTTTTTTTTTTTTTAAATAAAAATTGAGATGGGGTCTCACTATGTTGACCAGACTAGTCTCTAACTCCTGGCCTCAAACAATCCTCCCATCTTGGCCTCCCAAAGTGCTAGGATTACGGGCGTGAGCCATCATGCCTGGCCTCCTTTGTGTCATTTTTGACTGTTCAGTTGCTGAGATTTGCAGATAACTTGAGGCAGGGCTTCTCTAACAGCTCCAAAGATGTTGCTTATGCAGGACCACAGACTTGAGTCATCAGTACCTTCAGATGGAGATTTTGCTAGATTTCAGTGAGAATTTATTTACCATGCTAACTCCAGGCAGAGTAAATTAGAAAAAGAATCCATTATCAAATGTAATATTTAGACATAATTGGCACCTTACAAATTGTATTATCTGGCTTCTTGATGCCTTGTGCATTGGAGATTAGAATATATAGTATCTTCTAAAATGTTTATATTTTAAAGCCTACTTTTTCCTATTATCTTTGCAACTTGGAGGCTAACATCTGAGTGAAAATAATTCTCAGGTTGAGTTCTTAGTTAGTTGTTGCTGCTGTTGTTGTTTTGAGATGGAGTCTCACCCTGTCGCCAGGCTGGAGTGCAGTGGCGCATTCTTGGCTCACTGCAACCTCCGCCTCCCGGGTAGCTGGGATTACAGGCATGCATCACCATATCTGGCTAATTTTTGTGGTTTCAGTAGAGACAGGGTTTCACCATGTTGGCCAGGCTGGTCTCGAACTCCTAACCTCGTGATTTGCCCGCCTGGGCCTCCCAAAGTGCTGGGATTACAGGCTTGAGCCACCACACCCAGCCCTTACTTACTCAGTTTTGTCTGTAGAGTTGTCCCAAAAATTATGGAGATGAGCCAGGCATGGTGGCTAACACCTAGCACTTTGGAAGTTTGAGGTGGACCGATTGCTTGAGCCCAGGAGTTGGAGACCACACTGGGCAACATAGGGAGACCCTGTCTCTGTGAAAAATAAAATTAGCCACTTGTGGTGATACGTGCCTGTGGTCGTAGCTATTTGGGAGGTTGAGGCAGGAGGATTGCTTGAGCCCAGGAAGTCAAGGTTGCTATGATTTATGAGCTCTGATCACACCACTGCACTCCAGGCTGGGCAACAGAACAAGACCTTTTCTAAAAAAAAAAAAAAAAAAACTATGGAAGTGTAAGGCAGCTTGGTGGTTGCAAGGGGCTGAAGGAGGGAAAGTAAGGAGTGACTGCTTAATGGGTGTAGGATTTCCTTTTTGGGACAATGAAGTTTTAGAATTAGATAGTGGTATTGATTGTACAACATGGTGAATACACTAGATGGCACTGAATTGCAAACTAAAATGGTTTAAAAGTTGAATGTTATTACATATATTTTACCAGAATAGAAAAAAGTATGATTCTCTAAACATAAGTGAAGTTAGTGCCCAGACATATTTGCAAGTGAGGGGCCTTAGTAACTAGTATAGAGAAAGTAGCTGTTCTCTGTGGAAGTTATCACTTGATACTAATCACTAGGCAGGTATAGAATGTCCTAGAGTTGAGCAAGCCTCAAAAACTCACTTTAGTTTAGTCCTCCTGAATCTCAGTGGAACAGAACTAGAATAGTTTAAAAGACATAGAGGCAGCTGGTGGGTGGGCCATGCCTGTAATCCCAGCACTTTGGGAGGCCAAGGTGGGTGGATCACGAGGTCAGGAGTTCGAGACCAGCTTGGCCAACATAGTGAAACCCTGTCTCTACTAAAAATACAAAAAATTAGCCAGGTGTGTCAGCAGGTGCCTGTAATCCTAGCTACCCAGGAGGCTGAGACAGGAGAATCGCTTGAACCCGGGAGGCGGAGGTTGCAGTGAGCTGAGATCACGCCACTGCACACCAGCACAGGCGACAGTGCGAGACTCCGTCTCAAATATCAAATAAAAAAGAGGCCAGACTTTTACAATAAAAAATTCATGGGGTTGGCAACCTACGGAATGAGAGAAAACATTTGCCAATCATGTATCTAAATATGGGGTTAATATCTAGAATATATGAAGAACTCCTACAAGTCAACAGAAAACCTGAACAACCCAATTCAAAAATGGGCAAAGGACTGCAATAGACATTTTTCCAGAGAAGATGTACAAACAGCCAAAAAGTACATGAAGAAATGCTTAGCACTGCTAACTATTAGGGAAATAAAAATCAAATCCACAGGGCTGGACATGGTGGCTTATGCCTATAATCCCTGCACTTTCGGAAAAGCTGAGGCAGGAGGATCACTTGAGTTTTGAGACCAGGCTGGGTCTCTCACTATGTGTGAGATCCCATCTCAATTAAAAACTTTTTTTTGGAAAGCAGAGTAACAACGTGTTGGCAAGGATGTGGAGAATTTGGAACCCTTGTGCACTGTTGGTCATGTAAAATTGTGCCAAGTGCCGTGAAAAAATATAGCAGTTCCTCAAAAAATTAAACATAGATTTCCCACATAATCCAGCAATACTCTTTCTGAGTATATACCCAAAAGAGTCTCAGATATCTGTATAAACATGTTCATACATGTATTATTCACAGTAGCCAGAAGGTGGAAGCAACCCTGATGTCCATAAAGGATGAATGGATAAAGAAAGCGTGTTACATACACGTAATAGAATATTGCACAGCCTTAAAAAGGAAGTTCTGACACAGGCCACAACATGAATGAACCTTGAGGACATTATGCTATGTGAAATAAAACAGTCACAAAAAGACAAATACCGTATGATTCTACTTAAATGAGGTACCTGGAATAGTCACATTTGTCACCTGAAAGTAGGATGGTGGTTGCCAGGGTTCGGGTGAACAGGGAGTTTCAGTTTTGCAAGATAACAAGATTTCAGAGTTCTGAATATTGGTTGTACAATATTTTAAATGTATTTAATTTAGGTGTACTATTGAAATGTACACCTAAAATGGTTATGATGGTAAATTTTGTTACATGTATTTTACCACAGTAAGTAATTAATGGGTTAAATTAAAAATTGGTTATTTTTTACTTTGATATTTTATGAAACTGTTCTGAGATACAGATTGTTTTTTGTTTTTTTGTTTTTTTGTTTTTTTTGAGACGGAGTCTCGCTCCGTAGCCCAGGCTGGAGTGCAGTGGTGTGATCTCAGCTCACTGCGACCTCCACCTCCCAGGTCCCGGTTCAAGCAATGCTCCTGCCTCAGCCTCCCAAGTAGCTGGGATTACAGGAACGTGCCACCATGCCCAGCTCATTTTTGTATTTTTAATGCAGACAGGATTTCACCGTGTTGGCCAGGATGGTCTTGAACTTCTGACCTCGTGATCCACCTGCCTTGGCCTCCCAAAGTGCTGGGATTACAGGCGTGAGCCACTGCGCCCAGCCAATACAGATTGTTTTTTAGGTGAGTGACTTCTAAACTCTTGTTTCTTTCTTTCTTTTTTTTTTGAGATGGAGTCTCCTTCTGTGGCCCAGGCTGGAGTACAGTGGCGCCATCTCAGCTCACTGCAACCTCCACCTCCAGGGTTCAAGCAGTTCTCTGCCTCAGCCTCCCGAGTAGCTGGGATTACAGGTGCCTGCCACCGCGCCTGGCTAATTTTTGTATTTTTAGTCGAGACAGGGTTTCACCATCTTGGCTAGGCTGGCCTTGAACTCCTGACCTTGTGATCCACCCACCTTGGCCTCCCAAAGTGCTGGGATGACAGGTGTGAGCCACTGTGCCCGGCCTTTTTTTTTTTTTTTTTTTTTTTTTTTGGAGATGGAGTTTCGCTCTTATTGCCCAGGCTGGAGTACAGTGGCACGATCTCGCCTCACTGCATCCTCTGCCTCCTGGGTTCAAGCGATTCTCCTGCCCAAGCCTCCTGAGTAGCTGGGATTACAGGTGCCTGCCACCACGCCAGGCTAATTGTTTTTTTTCTTTTGTATTTTTAGTAGAGACAGGGTTTCACCATGTTGGCCAGGCTGGTCTCAAACTCCTGATCTCAGGTGATCCACCCGCCTCGGCCTCCCAAAATGCTGAGGCGTGAGCCACTGCACCTGGCCTGCATAGCATTATTGATGTAGTAAATGTCACTGATGGTAAATTTCCCGTGTATCTCCTCTCAGGTCACTTGTTCTTTTGCTTCACCTTGCTGCCACAGCCAGCACTGGAAGTACTGAGGAGCAATACTGGCATCAGAACTGGAGGCTTCCATAACTATTTTATTTTTACATTAAAAACTTTTTTTTTTTTTTTTTTTTTAAAGACAGGGTCTCGCTGTGTCACTCAGGCTACAGTGCGGTAGTGTGATCATAGCTCACTGCAGCCTTAAAACACCTGGGCTCAAGTAGTCCTCATGCCTCAGCCTTCCAAGTAGCGGGGCTAAAGGCATGTGGACTACCCAGCTCCATGGACTATTTTGTTAGAAACAAAGAGTTTAGGCCGGGCACAGTGGCTCACGCCTGTAATCTGAGCACTTTGGGAGGCCAAGGTGGGTGGATCACCTGAGGTCAGGAGTTTGAGACCAGCCTGGCCAACATGGTGAAACCTCGTCTCTACTAAAAATACAAAAAATTAGCCAGGCATGGTGGTGGGTGCCTGTAATCCCAGCTACTTGGGAGGCTGAGGCAGGAGAATGGCTTGAACCCAGGAGGCAGAGGTTGCAGTGAGCCAAGATCGCACCACTGCACTCCAGCCTGGGCAACAAGAGCAAAACTCTGTCTCAAAATAAAAAAATAACAATGCTATGCAGCCATCATCACTATCTAATTCCAGAGCATTTCATTACACCAAAAGGAAATGATGTATTCATTAAATAGTTGATAGACTTTTAAAGCTTAGTTCAATAATTTTTAAGTAGTGCATAATTCCGATATTTGGAGATTGATAGGTAATAGAAGACAGGTTTATTAAATCCTTTATAGAATTCCATAATAATAAAAATTATATCCATAAAACTGAAATCCAAATATTAAATTGTGTTTTTGATTTTGAAAAGGTAAAAAAAGGCAAATGCTAGTGTATACAGTGTTCTAGTTGGAAATGATTAGAATGTGATATTTAAAAGGTGACACGTTAATACTTTAATTGGCAGTTATACTTCTAGGATATGATTTTTGCTGATCATATCTAGGCTAAGATTTTATGTCATACAAACATAGGTGTTTACAGTCAAATCTTGCAACTCTTTATTGAGCAGACAGACATTGAGATCATTTTATGTTCCATAATGCAGTGAATGTGTCAGAAAACCTCCAGTCTTGTTTTCTTTTAAAGCACAACGTGGAAGTTCTTGGAATACTTTCCGATGATGTAGAGACTGATACCGTAGCCCCAGGTGAAAACCTCAAAATCAGACTGAAAGGAATTGAAGAAGAGGAGATTCTTCCAGGGTTTATACTTTGTGATCCTAATAATCTTTGTCATTCTGGACGCACATTTGATGCCCAGGTAAACAAATTATTGTTGTTGTCATAGTGGGTTTTAATGTCTAAATGAAATTAGAATATCAGTGCCTTTTGTCCTGATTATTTGTGACATGCCAGTTAACCCATCTTAGTGTAGAGAAGGGGAATGGAAATATTATAAGCCACTTATATATCATAACCACAATAGGCACCTCATACAAGGTCTTCAAGCTGGTACAAGTGCTTACTGGATAAGGAGTATTCTTTGTAAGTTCCTTTTTATGTTTGATCTCCTGATGATACATTCTAGAGTATCTAATATTCACTTTGACCAGAGCACAGTTACTGTGGAAGTCATGGTTTATGTGCTCATTGACAGCACATAGCTTTCCAGACAAGAAATCACACAGGTTTCCCTGTTATTAACAATCTAACCTCCCTGGGAGAATGACAGAGTAAGTGACTGGTGTGAATAACAGAATTTTTTAAAGTTCTGTTCTAAGGTATGACAACTAATCAAGTTAGATTTTGATGCCAGATGTAAGGTTGTTTACTTTACTGGACCTTGGATATTGAGAAATGGATAAAGCTGGATAAGTTTACATCTAGGTAGCTTCTGAGCGGTAAAAATTAGCTTAGTTCCTTGGGGAATATAAGGAAAGTCTTCCCAGATAAGAAAGTTGGCCTGCTGTCTTTTGTTTTGTTTGGAGATGGGGTCTTGCTCTGTCACCCAGGCTGGAGTACAGTGGCACGATCTCGGCTCACTGCAACCTCCACCTCCGGGATTCAAGCGATTGTCCTGCCTCAGCCTCCTGAGTAGCTGGGATTTAGGCGCCCACCACCACGCCTGGCTGATTGTTTTGTATTTTTAGTAGAGACAGGGTTTCACCATGTTGTCCAGGCTGGTCCTGAACTCCTGGCCTCAAGTGATCCCCCCGGCCCCCCTGCCGCCTCGGCCTCCCAAAGTGCTGAGATTACAGGCGTGAACCACTGCGCCCAGCCAGCCTGCCGTGTTTTGAAAGTTGACCAGGGACTTGCCAAGAAGATAAATACAGGATAAGATATTGAAATTCATGCTTTGAGGTCAAGCAGCCTGACCCATCCTGTGAACAAAATTAGTAAGACAAACCTATCACCTCTAACACAAAAATCACTTAAGTTGGTGTCCTAGTGAGATGGTAACACTAATTCTTGGGATTTATATGGCGCTTGAGAACACTGAATTCTTATTTACCCTAAGGATAAAGATAAGAATGTGTTTGTTTGTTTGTTTGACAGATAGTGATTATAGAGCACAAATCCATCATCTGCCCAGGCTATAATGCGGTGCTGCATATTCATACCTGTATTGAGGAGGTCGAAATAACAGTGAGTTTAAGATAATTGGTTTATTTCTGTTTTAATACTGTTTTATCTTCATAATTTCTAATCAGCAACAGTGATGCACTTTTATTTCTACACCTGTTCTTAAAGATTATTTTATTTGGCATTATTCTGATTTTCTCATACTCTTTTCTTGGTTAGGCCTTAATCTGCTTGGTAGACAAAAAATCAGGAGAAAAAAGTAAGACCCGACCCCGTTTTGTGAAACAAGATCCAAGTATGCATTGCTCGCTTAAGGACAGCAGGAACCATCTGCCTTGAGACCTTTAAAGACTTCCCTCAGATGGGTCGTTTCACCTTAAGAGATGAGGGTAAGAGCTTTTAAACTGACGTCTAGTAGTATATCCAGGATACCTAGCTTTGGTCATCTTCATCATCTCAGTACAGTACACATTGCAACAGGTTCACAGAAAACTTCGATTCACATTCTTATTCGTATGAATGTTTTATGAGTTGAATGTATTGAACAGAATTGACCACGTGCTTTAGTAGTAATGCCAAATCTAGTAATGCTCTACGTGAAGAATCTTAATTTTGATGTTTTGTGAGTAGTGGATTTGGAAGGCTATTTTGTTTACTAAGATATTTCTATGATGTAATCCTTTGTAATATGTCTAGCGATTAAAAGAAACATAGAGATTGATATTTTTTTTTACACCTAATTTTTCAGAGGTCTAATGTTTGTGACCTTTTGTGTGCATCCATTTCTGCCTACCTCTGGGTGACGCAGAACAACTAACATTCCCATCTTGGGGTCATGAAGTTCTTTGGCATAAAAACAAAATGATTGTTATGAAACGTTTCCTTATGAGCTTTTAATATTCCTATCCTTTTCCTTTCCGTTTCCCTTTCCTCTTTCCTTTCCTTTCCTTTTTTTGAGATGGAGTCTCGATCTGTCACCCAGGCTGGAGTGCAGCGGCACCATCGTGGCTCACTGCAAGCTCCACCTCCCAGGTTCACGCCATTCTCCTGCCTCAGCCTCCCGAGTAGCTGGGACTATAGGCGCTGCCACCATGCCCGGCTAATTTTTTGTATTTTTGTAGAGATGGGGTTTCACCACGTTAGCCAGGATGGTCTTGATCTCCTGACCTCGTGATCCGCCCGCCTTGGCCTCCCAAAGTGCTGGGATTACAGGCATGAGCCACCGCGCCCGGTCCGGCTGTTAATTTTTCTAACTTAGATAACCATTTTAAGACTATAGAAGACTTTACATAAAACTTTATAGTTCCATTGAAATACAGAATAGTCATTTCACATGTTCATTCCAATTCCATTTAGCAAAAACTACTTTGTATCTACAAAGTGTCAGGAACTGTGCTAAGCCCTGGTGATGAATACAGTTCCTGAACTTTACATTGGATGAAATTGTATAAAGACAGTGTTTATTTTACTTTAAAGGCCCAGAACTCTTCTGGTTGATAGTAAAACTGGTTATTGGGTTTATCTTATTAATATAACAAAATGATAGTTTTAGTTTACCACTCAGAACCGGATAAAATCAGGAAGACAGAAGAAAAGCAATTAATGTAGCAGGAATTCTTAACCCTAGAATTATTTTTTCCTAAAAGATAACTTGGCTTTAAAAAAAAAAAAAAAAAAAGCTAACTTGGCTTTTAGGTTTTCCACAAGACCCAATGGGTTTTGTATCCTTTCAGTCCACAGGATTACTACCAGAAGGACGTGTTCACTGCACTGTAGTCAGTGGTGATTGCTGTGCCTTTTCAGTTACTTAAGGATAGGTTTTGGGATTTTTTTTTTTAGCAGCTTTATTGAGATACAATTTCCATAATATGAAATTGAGCTGTTTTAAATATGTAATTCAATGAATTTTAGTATGTTTACAGAATTGTACAACCATCACCATATACTAATATTAGAACATTTAGAACACCTAAAAAGAAACCTTACACCTGTTCATAATCACCCCTTATTCCCACCTCCACCCCTAGGCAACCATTTTTCAATTTGTCTTTTATAGACACTCCATAAATAGAATTATAAATTATGTGGTCCTTTGTCTAGTTTATTTTACTTAGTGTGATTTTGAGGTTCAACCATGTAACATGTTATTTATTCCTTTGTATCACTGAATAGTACTCCACTGGGTGGATATTCCACAAATACGGATATTCCCTTTTTTTATTTTTAATCCAAAGAGGTTTTTTGGCCCAGTGTGGTGGCTCACGCCTGTAATCCCAGCACTTTGGGAGGCCGAGGCAGGCGGATCACCTGAGGCCAAGAGTTCAAGACCAGCCTGGCCAACATGGTGAAACCCTGCCTCTACTAAAAATATAAAAATTAGAATGGGCATGGTGGCAGGCACCTATACTCCCAGCTACTCAGGAGGCTGAGGCAGGAGAATCGCTTGAACCCAGAAGGAGGAGATTGCAGTCAGCTGAAGTCGCGCCACTGCACTCCAGCCAGGGTGACAGAGCGAGAGTCCATCTCAAAAAAAAGAAAAAAAGCCCGTGCTGCCTGTTTCATGAGAAGAGACTGCCATGGAGACAGAGGGGAAGCTGCAGACAGTTAAGAGGTAAGGCAGGTGCAATTCTTATTATTACTCCCCTTCCACAGATGAGTAGGCTGAGGCTGAGGCTGAGAAGTTACAGCTCTTGCCCGAGGTCCAACAGCAAGAATAGGGCAACAGGGCCAGGCGCGGTGGCTCACACCTGTAATCCTGGCACTTTGGGAGGCCGAGGCGGGAGGATCAGATGAGCCCAGTAGTTCAAGACCAGCCTGGCCAACATGGTGAAACCCCATCTGTACAAAAAATACAAAAGTTGGTGGGGCACGGTGGTTCACAAGGTCCCAGCACTTTGGGAGGCTGAGGCAGGTGGATCACGAGGTCAGGAGATGGAGACCATCCTGGCTAACATGGTGAAACCCTGTCTCTACTAAAAGTACAAAACTTAGCCGGGTGTGGTGGCACACGCCTGTAGTCCCAGCTACTCGGGAGGCTGAGGCAGGAGAATCGCTTGAATCCAAGAGGCGGAGGTTGCAGTGAGCCAAGATCACACCACTGCACTCCAGCCTGGGCGACAGAGTGAGACTCCATCTCAAAAAAAAAAAAAAAAAGAAAAAGTTAGACAGGTGTGGTGGCACATACCTGTAATCCCAGCCACTTGGAGGCTGAGGCAGGAGAATCGCTTGAACCCCAAGCAGTGGAGACTACAGTAAGCTGAGATCGCACCAATGCACTCCAGCCTCGGTGACAGAGTGAGACTCCATCTCAAAAGAAGAAGAAGAATTAATTAATTAATTAAAAATAAAAATAATAGCCATCTTGGCAACAATTGGTGCTGCCTAAATGAGGAGGCAGGGCCGGCTGTGGAGCCCTCCTGGGGGCCTGGTCAGCAGGGTACCTGTCCTCCACCCCCTAGTGCCTGGTACCCCTGGGGTGAAGCCAACTGAGCATGGAGACTGAGAGCCTGCCAAGAGCAAAAGAGGTTTTCAGGAGGGGACCTCAAGAAGCCTGGTTCCAATGCCAGCATGAGCATCTGGTTCTCAGTCAGTGTTCCTCCTGGGCATTCTGCAGGAGATCATTTCTTTTCTTTTCTTTTGAGAAAGAGTCTCACTCTGTTCCCCAGGCTGCAGTGCAGTGGTGCGATCTCAGCTCACTGCAACCTCCGCCTCCTGAGTTCAAGCAATTCTCCTGCCTCAGCCTCCTAAGTAGCTAGGACTACAGGTGCCTGCCACCACGCCCGGCTAATTTTTGTATTTTTAATAGAGATGGGGTTCACCATGTTGGTCAGGCTGGTCTCAAACTCCTGACCTCACGTGATCTGCCCGCCTCAGCCTCCCAAAGCGCTGAAATTACAGGCGTGAGCCACTGCTCCCGGCAAGAGATCATTTCTCATCCAGATGGCTACTGAGAGCAGGACTCCAGAGAGTGTTCATTTTTTAGTGCAATGTGGGAACCAGGCCTTTAACCCACCCTGTGGGCTTTCCACTAAGAGCCCACAGAGCCAGGTTCAAGGCCTGGTTCTCCCACCTACAGGGCTTGAGCAATTCACTTTCCCTCCCTGAGTGTTGGTGACCTGTGCTGTGAAATAGAGAGAGACACCTACGACCTGCTGTCAGAGCCCATCAAGGTAAGATCACAAGAGGGAGGTGCCCATCAACATGGGTCTTGTTCATGGAAGAGGCGCAGAGGAAAGATTCATGCATGATTAATGACTGGTGGCAATTTCCTGCCTGCCTTTGGAATGAATCAAAAATAAGTGAAAATGTGTGGCTGAGGCAAAGCATTTGGGTCTTCGGGGACTCTGCAGTGGACCAGAGGAGGCCTGGGGCTGGCTGAGTCATCTAAGTGGGTGATCGGTTTTTTCCTGTTTGCAAAACGAGAGTCAAGTTCCAGAGGGGATACGTGGAGTGGGATTAAACGTTTCTCTCCAAGCATCCTCCCAGTGGAAGGCTTCCCAAGAAGCATCATTGGGTAACTTTCCGTTGCCACTATCTGAAAGAGGTGGGAGGAGGAGTGGCAAATTTGTTTTTTTTTTTTTTTTTTTGAGACAGCGTCTTGCTGTGTCACCCAGGTTGGAGTCCAGTGGTACGATCTTGGCTCACTGCAACCTCTGCCTCTCAGGTTCAAGCAATTCTCCTGCCTCAGCCACCCAAGTAGCTAGATGGGAATAAAGGGGTGTGCCACCACGCCTGGCTATTTTTGTTTTTTTTTGTATTTTTAGTAGACACAGGGTTTCACCATGTTGGCCGGGGTGGTTTCGATGTTCTGACCTTATGATCCACCTGCCTCAGCCTCCCAAAGTGTGGGATTACAGGTGTGAGCCACCACGCCTGGCCAGAATGGCAAATTTCTTATCCAAAGATAGTGTCTCTCTAAATCCCGAAACCTTTTTTTTTTTTTTTTTTTTGAGACAGAGTTTCACTCGGTCACCTAGGCTAGAGTACAGTGGTACCATCTTGGTTCACTGCAAACCCCGCCTCCCAGGTTCAAGTGATTCTCATGCCTCACCCTCCAGAGTAGCTGGGATTATAGGCATGTGCCACGACGGCCAGCTAATTTTTGTATTTTTAGTAGAGATGGGGTTTCACCACGTGGGCCAGGCTGGTCTCGGACTCCTGGCCTCAATCCACCATGCTGGGATTATAGGTGTGAGCCACCGCGCCCAGCCTAAATTCTGAAATCTTTATAGATGAAATGGATTACTTCAAAATAATACAGGAGAGGCAGATGTAGGTACGTGTATAGATTATACCAGGTCAGCCTGATTTGATGGGTGATGGATATGTGAGGGATTTATTTTTAATCAATAAAAGTTTGTTGTTTTTAAATAGCAAAAAGTTTTTTTGTTTTTTTTTTTTTTGAGACAGAGTCTTGCTCTGTTGCCCAGGCTGGAGTGCAGTGGTGTGATCTTAGCTCACTGCAAGCTCTGCCTCCCGGGTTCACACCATTCTCCTGCCTCAGCCTCCCAAGTAGCTGGGACTACAGGCTCCTGCCACCACACCGGGCTAATTTTTTTGTATTTTTAGTAGAGATAGGGTTTCACCGTGTTAGCCAGGATGGTCTTGATCTCCTGATCTCGTGATCCTGCCGCCTCGGCGTCCCAAAGTGCTGGGATTAGAGGCGTGAGCCACCACAGCCAGCCTAGCAAAAAGTTATTTTAAATATAGTATCCAATACTCAATATGTATCGAGTCTTTTTTCTTCTTAAAAAAATTTTTATTTCTCAATTATACATAAAAGAGTCTTTTTAAAGTTAACATTCTTTTTTTTTTTTTTTTTAAAGACAGAGTCTTACTCTGTCACCCAGGCTGGAGTGCAGTGGTGCAATCATAACTCACTGTAACCTTAAACTCCTGGGTTCAAGTGATTCTTCTGCCTCAGCCTCCCCAGTAGCTGGGATTATAGGCTTGCAACCACGACCGGCTAATTTTTTTTCAGAGATGGGGTCTCGCTATATTGCCCAGGCTGGTCTCAAACTTCTGGTCTCAAGTGATCCTCCCACCTCACTCTCCCAAACTGTTGGGATTACAGGCATTAGCCACCATGCCTGGCCTAAAATTAATATTTTTTAACCAAGCAATTCCACGTTTAGGAATTTTGCATGAAAGAGATACAAAGCAGATTACTAGAAAGAGCTGGGTTTTTAACTGCAAAAAAAAATTGGAAATAACCAAAATGCCTATTAATAAAAGACTGCTTAACATTTATACTATAATTTAAAAATTATAGTATGCCTATTCAATAGAATGCTAGGAACTGTTTACCAAAAAAAGATGATATGAGGCTGGGCGTGGTGGCTCATGCCTGCAATCCCAGGACTTTGGGAGGCCAAGGCGGGCAAATCACTTGAGGTCAGGAGTTGGAGACTAGCCTGGCCAACGTGGTGAAATCCCGTCTCTACTAAAAATACAAAAATTAGCCAGGCATGTTAGTGTGCACCTGTAATCCCAGCTACTCGGGAGGTTGAGGCAGGAGAATCGTGCCACTGCATTCCAGCCCAGACCACAGAGAAAGGCTCCATCTCAAAAAAAAAAAAAAAAAAAAAAAATTAAAGTAAATAAAAGGATGATCTGAAAGCAAAAAATAAACTAAGAAAAATAGTTGTATCTCAGGCCAGGCACAGTGGCTCATGCCTGTAATCCTAGCACTTTGAGAAGCCAAGGTGGGTGAATCACGAGGTCAGGAGATTGAGACCATCCTGGCTAACATGGGGAAACTCCGTCTCTATTAAAAATACAAAAAGTTAACCAGGCATGGTGGCATGCACCTGTAGTCTCAGCTACTCGAGAGGCTGAGGCAGGAGAATCGCTTGAACCTGGGAGGTGGAGGTTGCAGTGAGCCAAGATTGCTCCACTGCACTCCACCCTGAGCAACAGAGCAAGACTCCGTCTCAAGAAAACAAAAACAAAACCAAAAACAAACAAACAAAAAACCCAAAAATTAGCCGGGCGTGGTGGCAGGTGCCTGTAATCCCAGCTACTTGTGAGGCTGAGGCAGGAGAATCACTTGAACCCAGGAAGCGGAGGTTGCAGTGAGCCAACATTGCGCCACTGCACTCCAGGCTGAGCAATAAAGTGAGACTCCACCTTGAAAAAAAAAATAGAGAATGAATTAGGTTTTTCAATGCAGCACTGAAGTCCTCCAAGTCCGTCAAATGGTTAAATAAATTTGATGGAATGAATTCAGCAGAGACCTGAACAGGGACCAGAAGCGACCATGAGAACATGAGCACTCTAGTGCTCTTGACCTTGAGAATCCACAGGGAATACACTTGGGGTTCAACTCAGTCTTTTTAGAATCCAAGGGGCAGAGAGATCCCAAATAGCATCTGGGCACATGTAAACATTGAAGTAGATTTTTATGTTCTAACAAAGAATGATGGCCATAAGGGCCAGGCACGGTGGCTGACGTCTATAATCCCAGCACTTTGGGAGGCCGAGGCGGGTGGATTACCTGGGGTCAGGCGTTCGAGACCAGCCTGGCCAACATTGCAAAACCCTATCTCTACTAAAAAATGCAAAAATTAGCCAGGCATGGTGGCACGTGCCTGTAGTCCCAACTACTCAGGAGGCTGAGGAAGGAGAATCGCTTGAACCCTGGAGGCAGAGGTTGCAGTGAGCCGAGATTGTGCCACTGCACTTCAGCCTGGGTGACAGAGCAAGACTCTGTCTCAAAAAAAAAAAAAAGAAAAGAAAAGAAAAAGAAAGAAAGATGGCTGTAGTACACTATTAAGTTTCGGGTGTAGGGGTTAGTCATCGAATATTGTTAAGGTGGGTCCTGTTTCCATTTGAAATGTAAATATCATGTACCTGACAACAGATTCTTTCATATAGATTCAAGATCAAAACGGCATACCTGCTAAGATAGACTGTTGACTCCAGGGGTTTCTTTTTTTATTTATTTTTATTTTTTATTTTTGAGACGGAGTCTTGCTCTGTCATCCAGGCTGGAGTACAGTGGCGCGATCTCTGCTTACTTCAAGCTCCACCTCCCCAGTTCACACCATTCTCCTGCCTTAGCCTCCCGAGTAGCTGGGACTACAGACTCCCGCCACCACACCCAGCTAATTTTTTTCTTTGCTTTTTTTTTTTTTTTTTTTTTTTTTGAGGCAGAGTCTCACTCTGTCGCCCAGGCTGGAGTGCAGTGGCTTGGCTCACTGCAAGCTCCGCCTCCTGGGTTCACGCCATTCTCCTGCCTCAGCCTCCCAAGTAGCTGGGACTACAGGCGCCCGCCACTACGCCCGGCTAATTTTTCATATTTTTAGTAGAGACGGGGTTTCGCCATGTTAATCAGGATGGTCTTGATCTCCTGACCTTGTGATCGGCCCGCCTCGGCCTCCCAAAGTGCTGGGATTACAGGCGTGAGCCACCGCGCCCAGCCTCTTTGTATTTTTTAGTAGAGACGGGGTTTCACCCTGTTAGCCAGGATGGTCTTGATCTCCTGACCTCATCATCCGCCTGCCTCGGCCTCCCAAAGTGCTGGGATTACAGGCGTGAGCCACCGCACCTGGCCTACTCCAGGGGTTTCTATCAGTACCATAAGAAACCTTTTCCCTTTGACATACTCTGAATTTTGTTGTTTGGGGGCTGGTTGTGTGTGTGTGTGTGTGTGTGTGTGTGTGTGTATGTGCAGTGTCCATCTGTATCAGTGCCAGTGCCTGCTACATTCCTGGTTCTGTATTGAGGAGAAGGATGTATAAAGAACCATGAAATATTAGCCCTCACTTTGTTTTGAATTCTGAGTAATGTTAATTTTTCTTTTCTTTTTTTTTTTTTTTTTTTTTTTTGAGACAGTCTTGTCTGTCGCCCAGGCTGGAGTGCAGTGGCGTGATCTCGGCTCACTGCAAGCTCCGCTTCCCAGGTTCACGCCATTCTCCTGCCTCAGCCTCCCGAGTAGCTCGGACTACAGGTGCCCACCACTATCCGTGGCTAATTTTTTTTTATTTTTTATTTTTTAGTAGAGACGGAGTTTCACCGTGTTAGCCAGAATGGTCTCGATCTCCTGAACTTGTGATCCACCCGCCTCGGCCTCTCAAAGTGCTGGGATTACAGGCATGAGCCACTGCACCCGGCCGAGTAATGTTAATTTTTCTCAAAACTGAATTTTCTTAAAAGAATTTTTTTCTTTTAGATTTAATGAGGTATTGCTAACTGAAGCCAGTTTGACATAGTGAGAGAGATGTCAAATTGATTTGAAAGGTGTGCAGCCTGATTTAAAACTAAACCCTGAATCCTTTTAAAGAACAATAAAACATATTTTACATGCAAAAAAATCATGTATATATGTTAGTATATGCATAGGAAAAACTAGAAAGAAGAGTGTTAGCCAAGCCATCCAATGTCTTATTTCTCTGTATGTTCTCAGCACCTTCTCAGTTAGATGCTGAGAACATACAGAGAAATAAGAAGTTTGAATGTAAATTCCACGAAGAAAGAGAACTTTTGTTTTGTTCTCTGTTATGTTCCCAGTGTCTGACACATGATATCTACTTGGTAAATATTTATGGGCTGGAAGGGAGAAGGAAGGAAGGAAGGATGAGAGGAGGGAGGGAGCGGTAGAAAAGAGTCCTGGCCCCCAAGTTGTTCACTGTTATTCACAGCCAGGCTTGGAAACAGATGTGTGGGCAGAGTGCAAAGAACATTGGGAGAAAAGGGCTCTGAGTTGGTAGGGACTTTGCATAAACTCTCTCTCGTCCTTATGTTAGCATCCTCCTTTCCTCAGAAGAGAAGTCATTTGCAAAGTCATCAAGCATGAAGCCCATCTTCAAATTCAAGGCTTAGCGGGCATGGTGGTTCAGGCCTATAACCTCAGCATTTTGGGGGGCTGCAGCAAGAGGATTGCTTGAGCCCATGAGTTCGAGACCAGTCTAAGAGACCCTATCTCTTAGAAAAAAATTAATTAGGCTGGGCACGGTGGCTCATGCCTATAATCCCAGCACCTTGGGAGGCTGAGATGGGCAGATCACCTGAGGTCAGGAGCTCAAGACAAGCCCAGCCAACAGGACGAAACCCTATCACTACTACTAAAAATATAAAAATTAGCCAGGGGTGGTGGCAGGTGTCTGTAATCCCACCTACTCAGTAGGCTGAGGCAGGAGAATCCCTTGAACCCGGGAGGTGGCTACAATGAGCCAAGATCGTGCCATTGCATTGCAGCCTGGGTGACAGAGCGAGACTCCATCTCGGGAAAAATAAAAAATAATAATTAAAAAACAAATTCAAGGCTTATGTGGTTGCAGAGAACACTCTTCTTTGAGGACAAATGAGAACCAGATATTCCTGTTAAGTCGGGGGCACAAGTGTTGGCAATGAATATACTGTATCTCCAAAGCAGATAGATCTTAGACAACCAGAATCTCTGGGGAAAGGCCACATTCATCAACCTCCGGGGGAAACTGGCTTCAAGTGACTCAGAGGTGACACCCAATGTCGCTCTGGGTAACTACACAGAAATCCTAAACGGTGTTAAAGAAGAGGGAGCAAGGCTGCCCTTTACTTCCAATGCTGTCCAGCCAGCTCCATAAGGCTCTGAGAGGCTGGCTCAGGTGAGCCAGGGCTCAAGTGAGGAGACTGGCCAGGGCTTGGCTAAAAGAGCCTCTCACTCAAAAGTAAGCCCAAAGCAAGATAAGCTGCATTCTCAGGGCTGCTGTATATTTTCTCCGCCTGAATAAGCTGCTGCTGATTTAGTTAACCGGGTTCTTCTCGGATTCCTGTGGCTGCATTTGAATAGCAGAAATCCTGGCAAGAGGAGATGAAGATCTGGGCTAAAAACTTCACTGAGGCTAACATCTCAGGAGGACCCTGGAGTCACATGAGCCTGGTGGGAATCTGCTTTGCCTCCTACCAGCTATGTAGCGCTGGTCACACAACTTCACCTTGCTAAGCCTCAGTTTCTTGCTTTTAAATGGAGATGATGATACCTATTTTGCAAGGTTGCTGAGTTGATTGCATGAGATCACCGACGTGCACAGTAATAAAATAGAAAAGGCTTAGCAAGTATTGCTGTCATTACTACTGTGGCTGACATTTACTAAGCCCTTACCAAAGTCTTTGACAGTCACTGTCTTTTTTCCTTCCTTCCTTCCTTTCTCTCTCTTTTTCCTTTTTTGAGACAGGGTCTAGCTCTGTTGCCCAGGCTGGAGTAGAGTGGCCCGATCACAGCATCATGGCTCACAGCAGCCTCGACCTCCTGGGCTCAAGCAATCCTCCCATCTCAGCCCCCTCCCCTACAAGAAGCTGGGATTACAGGCATGCGGCAGGCACCACACCCAGCTAATTTTCAAATTTTTTGTAGAGACAGTGTCTTGCTATGTTGCCCAGGCTGGTCTCCAAGTCCTGGCCTCAAGCAATCCACCCACTTCAGCCTCCCGAAGTGCTAGGATTACCGACATGAGCCACCACACCCAACAAATCACTGCCTTTTTCAGTGCTCACAACAAACCTCTGAAGTAGCTAATATTTCTTTTCTTTTTTTTTGAGACAGAGTTTCACTCTTGTCGCTCAGGCTGGAGTGCAGTGGCGCGATCTTGGCTCACTGCAACCTCCGCCTCCCGGGTTCAAGCGATTCTCCTGCCGCAGCTTCCCAAGTAGCTGAGAGTACAGGTGCCTGCCACCACGCCCGGCTAATTTTTATATTTTTAGTAGAGACGAGGTTTCGCCATGTTGGCCAGGCTGGTCTCGAACTCCTGACCTCAGGTGATCCACCCACCTCGGGCTCCCAAAGTGCTGGGATTACAGGCGTGAGCCACTGCGCCCAGTAAGTTTCCATTTTAAACACTCCACAGTCTGTATTTCCTATGAATTGGTACTTGGATCTACAGACTTGTTTGTATTTATGTTCAATCTTTTTGCCAAAAAATATTTCAAAAATGGTGTTGAGCGTGCTTTCCTCACAGACGCACAATCACCAATTGTCTCTTTGTGGTATCAGCAGCCATTGGTGCTTGATGACAGGATCCACAGTTCATTAGGAGTGCTGCTTTATTTCTGTTTGGTGAGGTGACCAGGTCACCAACCCTTCCCAGTTCACCTGGAACTTCCCCCGTTTTGGCACCTTCAGTCCCATGTCCCAGGAAACCACTCAGTCCCAGGACAGCTGGTCGCCCTGCAGGAAAGCCATGTTTTAGGCAGTGACTCTTCCCACCCCCACTCTGCCTCCCTTTGCCATAGTGGGCAGAGAAGTAGGAGACAGGATGTGGATAACGGGCTGGAGAATGCAGGGCGAGGGGTCTGTATCTAGTGGCCAGTCTTGGGTGTAATTGACACCTTAGTAGTTGTCCACCTAGTATCCACTTTCACCTTCTTGCAATCCCCTGATTTTTGATTAGGTAATGGTCCCTACCCACAGCCCACATGCTTCACGGGCACTGATGCTAGCCCCAGCTTCCATGACCAGCTGCTCCCTTCCAGAACCCAGGACGAAGCCGGTCAGTGCAAGCCAGTCCCCATGCCACACCTTGGGCCAATAAATCACAAGGGGTAATTTGTCAGAGGCATTTGGGAAAACATTTCCTTATTCCTTTTTAAAAAAATTATATTTACTTTTATCTTTTCATCTAGAATTTCTGATGAAGATCACTCTTTAAAATATGTATATGTGGCCGGGAGCGGTGGCTCACACCTGTAATCCCAGCATTTTGGGAGGCCGAGGCGGGCAGATCACGAGGTCAGGAGATTGAGACCCTCCTGGCTAATATGGTGAAACCCCGTCTCTACTAAAAGTACAAAAAATTAGCTGGGCGTGGCATCGTGCGCCTGTAGTCCTAGCTACTCGGGAGGCTGAGGCAGGAGAATGGTGTGAACCTGGGAGGTGGAGCTTGCAGTGAGCCAAGATCGCGCCACTGCACTCCAGCCTGGGCGACAGAGTGAGATTCCGTCTCTCAAAAATAAATAAATAAATAAATAATCTGTATGTGTATGTACGTATGTACACACACACACACACCATTCAACCATTGGCTGGGCATGGTGGCTCACACCTTCCTGCACTTTGGGAAGCTGAGGCAGGAGGATATCCTGAGCCCAGGAGTTTGAGACCTGCCTGAGCATCATAGTGAGACCCCATCAGAACAAAAAAAAATGGTTTAATTAAAATATATATAATTGAATTTTATTTTATATATTATATATATGTTTATGTATATACCATATATATATATAATTCAAATAGTTGAATTTAGGCTGGTCAAGGTGGGTCACACCTGTAATCCCAGCACTTTGGGAGATTGAGGCAGGTGGATCACACCTCAGGTCAGGAGTTCGAGACCAGCCTGGCCAACATGATGAAACCCCATCTCTACTAAAAATACAAAAATTAGCCGGGTGTGGTGGCAAGCGCCAGTAATCCCAGCTACTCAGGAGGCGAGTTTATGTTACTTTGTGTAAACATATGCTTTCATTCCTCTCAGTCAGAGATACCTAGGAATAAGATTGCTGGATCAATTTATCTTTACATTTTTATTAAACTTTCCAACTGCTTTCCAAAGTGGCAGGCCCCATTTTACTTTCCTACCGGCAATGTGGGAGAGTTTCTGTTTCTCCATATCCTCACCACTTATTATTCTCTTTTTGAGTATTAGTCATCCTAGTGGATATGAAGTAGTATCTCATTATGCATTGCTTTTCTTAAAGATATGGTCTCACTCCATTGCCCAGGCTGGAGTACAGTGGCACAATCATAGCTCACAGTAGCCTCAAACTTCTGGGCTAAAACTATCCCCCCACCTCAGCCTCAGCCTCCTTAGTGGCTAGGACTAAAGGCACACACCACTGCGCCTGGCTAATTTTTTACCTTTTTTTTTTGAGATAGAGTTTAGCTTTTATTGCCCAGGCTGGAGTGCAACGGTACGATCTCGGCTCACCACACCCTCCACCTCCCGGGTTCAAGCAATTCTCCTGCCTCAGCCTCCCAAGTAGCTGGGATTACAGGCATGTGCCACCATGCCTGGCTAATTTTGCATTTTTAGTAGAGACAGGGTTTCTACATGTTGGTCAGGCTGGTCTTGAACTCCCAACCTCAGGCGATCTGCCCGCTCTGGCCTCCCAAAGTGCTGGGATTACAGGTATAAGCCACCATGCCCAGCTCTCTGGGTTCTTTCCTTCCTTCCTTCCTTCCTTTCTTTCTTCTTTCATTCTTTCTTTTTTTTTCTTTTCTTTTTTTTGTAGAAGCCACAGGAAGAAACAAATCATGAGGGGATGCTTTGACAAGCTACAAACACTGGAGTCATAATATACCTGTATTTAACTTGGTAAATCCAACCATGCATGTTTGAATGTGAGAGAGACAGAGAAAGAAAGAGACAGAAATGAGACAGACAGAAAGAATAATGCTTTAAATAATGCAGGGGTTTCAGCCCTCCACTCTAAGAACATAGAACCCATGGGCTGAATAGAAGGAGGAGAGGGCACAGCTGTCCTTCCCTCAGCCTGTCTCAATCCAGGGCCTTCACATTCCCTATGCTCAGCATGACTCCAGCATTTTGTTTTTGTTTTTCTTTGTTTTTAAGACAGAGTCTCACTCTGTCACCCAGGCTGGATTGCATTGGCACGATTTCAGCTCAGTGAAGCATCCACCTTCCGGGTTCAAGCGTTTCTCCTGCTTCAGCCTCCTGAGTAGCTAGGACTACAGGGACGTACCACCA
Organism: Pan paniscus; assembly: GCF_029289425.2. Taxonomy (NCBI): domain Eukaryota; kingdom Metazoa; phylum Chordata; class Mammalia; order Primates; family Hominidae; genus Pan; species Pan paniscus. Next base: position 34,848,475 of record NC_073267.2, on the reverse strand, counting down.
CACCTGGCTAATTTTTTCTTGTATTTTTAGTAGAGATGGGGGTTTTACCTTCGTGGTCAGCCTGGTCTCAAATTCCTGGCCTCAAGTGATCCACCCACCCCAGCCTCCCAAAGTGCTGAGATTACAGGTGTGAGTTACTGCACCCTGCTTATTTATTTTTGAAACACGGTCTCACTATGTTGTCCAGGCTGGAGTGCAGTGGTGCCATCAGAGCTCACTGTAGCCTCGAACTCCTGGCTTCAAGGGATGTCCCTGCCTCAGCCTTCCAAGTAGCTGGGACTACAAGCACACACTACCTCATTGGCTATTATATCTTTTTATATATTTATTTATTTGTTTGTTTGTTTATTTTTTCAGACAGAGTTTTGCTTTTATTGCCCAGGCTGGAGTGCAATGGAGTGATCTCGGCCACCGCAACCTCTGCCTCCCGGGTTCAAGCGATTCTTCTGCCTCAGCCTCCCGAGTAGCTGGGATTACAGGCATGCGTCACCATGCCCGGCTAATTTTTTTTTTTTTTTTTTTGTATTTTTAGTAGAGATGGGGTTTCTCCATGTTGGTCAGGCTGGTCTTGAACTCCCGACCTCAGGTGATCCACCCACCTCAACCTTCCAAAGTGCTGGGATTACAGGCATGAGCCACCGCGCCCGGCTGGCTATTATATCTTTAACACATCTCCAAGGTTTCCTCATCTCCATTTTGAACAGAGAGGGCTTCAGCAGGTAACAGCATCTGGCCTAAATGTATTTTATTTCTTTTGTATATGTTTTGTTTTGTTTTCTGTTCCTGTTTTTTTTTTTTTTTCTTTTGACACGGAGTCTGTGTCATCTCGGCTTACTGCAAACTCCATCTCCCAGGTTCAAGCGATTCTCCTGCCTCAGCCTTCCAAGTAGCTGGGATTACAGGTGCGCACCACCACGCCCAGCTAATTTTTGTATTTTTAGTAGAGACAGGGTTTTGCCATGTTGGTCAGGCTGGTCTTAAACTCCTGACCTCAGGTGATTCACCCGCCTCGGCCTCCCAAAGTGCTGGGATTACAGGCGTGAGCTACCGCACTCTGCCTATAAAAAATTTAAGGCCAGGTGTGGTGGCTCCTGACTGTAATCCGGGGACTTTGGGAGGTTGAGGTAGGCAGATCACATGAGGTCAGGAGTTTGAGACCAGCCTGGCAACATCGTGAAACCCCCGTCTCTACTAAAACTACAAAAATTAGCTGGGTGTGGTGGCACGCGCCTATAGTCCCAGCTACTTGGGACTTAAAGCAGGAGAATCTCTTGAACCTGGGAGGTGGAGGTTTCAGTGAGCCGAGACCGCAATAGTGCATTCCAACCTGGGCGACAGAGCAAGACTCCATCTCCAAAAAAAAAAAAAAAAAATCCAGTTTATCATCTGTATCACAGGCAGTACTGATGTTCTGCTGTTTTCTGGTAAAATCTTCACTTCATGTTTTAAAATTTGTGGTAATGTACCAAGTATCACAGCCAATTCGTTAATCTTCCTTTCTTATAAATTATACTATTAGTTTTGCCTCTTTTTTTTTTTTTTTTTTGAGACAGAGTCTTGCTCTGTCACCCAGGCTGGAGTGCAGTGGCGCGATCTCGGCTCACTGCCAGCTCCACCTCCCAGGTTCACGCCATTCTCCTGCCTCGGCCTCCCAAGTAGCTGGGATTACAGGCGCCCACCACCACGGCCAGCTAATTTTTTGTATTTTTAGTAGAGACGGGGTTTCACCATGTTAGCCAGGATGGTCTCGATCTCCTGACCTTGTGATCCACCCGTCTCGGCCTCCCAAAGTGCTGGGATTACAGGCATGAGCCACCGTGCCTGGCTTTTTTTTTTTATTTTAAGACAGAGTTTTGCTCTTGTTGCCCAGGCTGGAGTGCAATGGCGCGATCTCAGCTCACTGCAACCTCTGCCTCCCGGGTTCAAGGGATTGTCCTGCCTCAGCCTCCTGAGTAGCTGGGATTACAGGCATGTGCCACCATGCCTGGCTAATTTTTGTATTTTTAGTAGAGACGGGGTTTCACCATGTTGGTCAGGCTGGTCTCAAACTCCTAACCTCGTGATCCGCCTGCCTCAGCCTCCCAAAGTGCTGGGATTACAGGCGTGAGCCACCATGCCCAGCCAAATCTAGGGCTGGAACATGGCTGCAGCATACAAATAGAATTGAATTCCATACTTTTGTTAACCCTGTTTTTTGTTTGTTTGTAGTTGTTGCTGTTTTTGAGACAGAGTCTCGCTCTGTCGCCTAGGCTGGAGTGCAGTGGTGCAATCTCGGCTCACTGCAGACTCTGCCTCCTGGGTTCAAACTATTCTCCTGCCTCAGCCTCCCAAGTAGGTGGGACTACAGGCGCCCACCACCACACCCGGCTAATTTTTGTATTTTATTAGAGACAGGTTTTCACCATATTGGCCAGGCTGGTCTGGAACTCCTGACCTTGTGATCCGCCCACCTCGGCCTCCCAAAGTGGTGGGATTACAGGCATGAGCCACCACACCCAGCCCCTGTTTTGCTTTTGTTTTGCTTGCTTCTTAGGGTTGTTTTTCTATTTATGGTAAAGGCATTGGCTTTCCATTTGTAGCATCAATAGAATATTTCCTGTTTACAATAACCGTATGTCATAGTAAATGGTAAAGGGATTTAAAGCAGTGGTTTTCAGCTGCCAGAGGCCTGAGAGAGTTTGGGCACACTCTGTGTGATCGGGCAGAAGGCCTGTGGGAAGTTTAGCTGAGGACAGGGCCAGGAAAGGTGATGGACAGTGGGGGTCTGTCCTGGTCACCAGGCCCCTGGGTGCTTCCCACCTGCTTGGAGCTCCCCACCCATCACACATGATGCTGCCAAGCCCTCTGGGTATTGTGAGCAAATACCTTAGGAGAGAAGCTGATGAACTTTGTTTCTTGAAATGCACAGATTCCTTGGACATCCCTGAGAGGTCAATCATGAAAGTCAACTTGGTTTTCTCCCCTTCATTTGGGTTCAGAATTTAAAGTCCACACACACGGGCAGTAAGATGATATAGATAAGGACATCATCACTCGGTTTCGGATGTTAAAATGTCTAGGTGGGTTAGGGGTGATTTGAGATCACACAACCTTGTGGCACAAAGAGGAATTCCCAGGCCGGAGGGAGACATTTTATTGCCATGTTATGATCTTATCATTGAGTTGAAAGGCAATCTTGTTTCATTTTGGATTCTTTCTTATGTTTATGTCTTATAAGGGCACTTTGAATTTCCAAGCAAATAATAATTTTGAATTAGCTTTAATCATTGACTTCTAGCAGTTATATGATCAGAAACATGCTGTGTGATTTGATTGCTCTCCAATATATTGAGATTTGCTGGAACAAAATAAGTCAGGTTAATTTTTGTAAATATACCATGCATGCTTAAAATGAATGTATCTACATTTGTTCCTGAGATACAGGTTGATGGACGGATGGCTACATGGATGTGATGGAGATGGTTTACTATCGGGACCTTCCGCATCCTGCTGATGTTTTGTTGCTTAGGATATGAATGGCTGAGCGGAGGCTGTAAAACCTGGCACTCTGCTTGGGTATGAGGTTCTTCCTGCCATCATTTATTTTTTATGTTTTGTCGCCAAAAGTGACCTTGAGGAACCCTGGGAGCTCAGGAAGGAAGGAGCGCCCAGAAGCAGGGACAGGGAGCTGGTTGGGGAGGACCAGAAATCAGGTTTGTGAAGGTTCCAGAGAGGACCTGTCCTTGGGAGGAGAGTGGAAGACTGAGATGGGGGAGGGGTCATTGGAATGATGCAGGAGCTACTTGGCATTGTCCATTGTGAGGCACCACCGGGGTCATCAGGGATTGGTGGAGAGGGAGTATAAAGCCCCAGGGTTGCTAAGGGAGGGCCCAGACCGAAGAAGGTTTGGTGGATAGCAGAACCTGTTTGTCTCCCTCTGATTGCTCCTAAGCCTCACGCTCCCTTGCCCCGCGTGTCCTGTTGCTTCCCTGATCTTCTCCGTGACCTGTAGCTAAACCTTCCACCAGCGCTTGAGAACTTAATTTGAACCGGATCCTTTCCCAGACCCCTTTCTTCTTCTCCTCCTCCTCCTCCACCTCCTCCAGGTGCCCAACAGCCCCCTTCTCCTCCTTTCCCTTCCCTTACTTCCCCCCTTCCCCTCCCCTTCCCCTCCCCCTCCCCTCCCCCTCCCCAACTCAGATCCCGGCCCGGTCCCCGTCCCCTTCCCTCCCCCCTGCCCTAAGCCACCTCCACCTCTGTCCTGGCCGCCTCAGGGCGCCCTGAAAGGACCAGGACATGTGGGTGCGGTGGATGCTCTTTTGGCTCCTCTTTGGGCTCCTGCTGGAATTTATCAGCCATCAGTGCATCTCTGTGAGTAGACGCTGGACCCGTGGGGTTTCTTCCTTTTTACTGGGCTGTGTCACGCGGCATGAAATTACACAGCTCAGGCCTGTAATCCCAGCAGTTTAGGGGGCCGAGGTGGGCAGATCACTTGAGTCCAGGAGTTGAAGACTAGCCAGGGCATCATAGCGAAACCCCATCTCTACAAAAAATTCCAAAAGAGATTAGTTGGGCCTGGTGGTGTGTACCTGTTATCCCAGTTACTGGAGAGGCTGAGGTGAGAGGATCGCTTGGGCCCAGGAGCTGGACGTTGCAGTGAGCCGAGATGGCCCCGCTGCACTCTTGTCTCTAACAAACAAAATGGACCAAAACAAAGTGAAATGTCATTTGATTTGTGTCATCTGGTTTGATGACTTTTTTTTTTTTTTTTTTTTTTTTTTTAGACAGAGTCTCACTCTGTCGCCCAGGCTGGAGTGCAGTGGCAAGATCTCGGCTCACTGCAACCTCCGCTTCTGGGGTTCAAGCAATTGTCCTGCCTCAGCCTCCTGAGTAGCTCAGATTACAACGCCTGCCTAATTTTTGTATTTTTAGTAGAGACGGGGTTTCACCATGTTCTCCAGGATAGTCTCCATCTCTTGACCTCGTGATCCGCCTGCCTCAGCCTCCCAGTGCTGGGATTACAGGCGTGGGCCACCGCGCCTGGCCAAAATATATAACCTTAAGTGTAAGTTTACTAACTTTGGAAAGTACATACACCAGCATAAACCAACCCCCTTTCAAGATCTACATTATTTTATTTATTTATTTATTTTTTGAGACAGTTTCTCCCTTGTTGCCCAGGCTGGAGTGCAATGGGGCAATATCAGCTCGCCGCAACCTCTGCTTCCCAGGTTCGAGCGATTCTCCTGCCTCAGCCTCCCGAGTGGCTGGGATTACAGACATGTGCCACCACTCCCAGCTAATTTTGTATTTTTAGTAGAGATAGGGTTTCTCCATGTTGGTCAGGCTGGTTTTGAACTCCCGACCTCAGGTGATCCGCCCGCCTCGGCCTCCCAAAGCGTTGGGATTACAGGCGTGAACCACCGTGCCCAGCCAAGATCTACACTATTATGTCACCCCAGAAAGTGAACTCTCACTCTTCCCAGCCAGTCTCTTTCTTATCATAGGTTAGCTTGCTTATTCTGGAATTTCGCGTATACAGATGCATGCCATGCCATAGGTACTCTTTTGTGTCTGCTTTGTTCTGCTCAACACCATGTTTCTGAAATCATTACCATTGTTGTATGGTTCTCTAACTCCATCATTTCCATTTCAGACTCAGCATATGCGCAGTTCAACCTGATGAAGGGCTATCTCTGTTTAATTCACCATCTTGAAAGAAACATTTAAAATTGAGATGTTTTCAAGGATATATAGTTAAATCCTGAGGAATCGATGTAGAAATGTTATCACAAGCTGTCTGAACTTACTCAGGGGAAGTCTTCATCTTCACTCACATAAGAGTCTAATGGAATTAATATCAACAATCTTAGAGAAATCCCACACTATTCATGCCATTTTCATGATCTCCACCTTGGTAATTTTTTTTTTTTTGAGACAGAGTCTCGCTCTGTCACCCAGGCTGAAGTGCAGTGGTGTGATCTCGGCTCACTGCAACCTCTGCCTCCCGGGTTCAAGTGATTCTTCTGCCTCAGCCTCCCAAGTAGCTGGAACTATAGGCACATGCCACCATGCCCTGCTAATTTTTTGTATTTTTAGTAGAGATGGGTTTCACCGTGTTAGCTAGGATGGTCTCAGTCTCCTGATCTCGTGGTCCACCCACCTTGGCTTCCCAAAGTGCTGGGATTGCAGGCGTGAGCCACCACGCCCGGCCCACCTTGTTAATTTTTAAGCACTAAAATTTGATACTTATTTGTGAATGAAGTAATCTCTTCATTGTGTTTGTTTTTTTTTTTTTTTTACTTATGCTGAGATTTAAATGACAAAGATTCATATAATCCAAGAGAGAAGTATTATTTAGAGGTATTCTTTTACCATGTGATATATAATAAATGCATCCAATGCTATACATCAATTTAAAAAACAAGTAAATAACTTTAAAGAAAAGATAACTACTGGCCAGGTGCAGTGGCTCACACCTGTATTCCCAGCACTTTAGGAGGCCGAGGCAGGTGGATCATGAGGTCAGGAGTTGGAGACCAGCCTGGCCAAGATGGTGAAACCCTGTTTCTACTAAAAATACAAAAATTAGCCGAGCGTGGTGGCAGGCGCCTGTAATCCCAGTTACTCAGTAGCTGAGGCAGGAGAATCGCTTGAACCCGGGAGGCGGAGGTTGCAGTGAGCTGAGATCATGCCACTGCAATCTAGCCTGGGTGACAGAGCAAAACTTTGTCTCAAAACAAAAAGAAAAGAAAAGATAATTACTTTATACTTAGCTTGTCTTACCCATGAGTGACGGGCTGCATGTGGCCCAGGACAGTTTTGAATGCAGTTCAACACAAATTTGTAAACTTTCTTAAAACATTAGGAGATTTTGGCCAGGTACAGTGGCTCATGCCTGTAATCCCAGCACTTTGGGGGGCTGAGGCGGGCAGATTACCTGAGGTCAGGAGTTCGAGACCACCCTGACCAACATGGCAAAACCCCATCTCCACAAAAAATACAAAAATTTGCCGAGTGCACTGTCAGGCACCTGTACTCCCAGCTACTCAGGAGGCTGAGGCAGGAGAATCACTTGAACCTGAGAGGCAGAGGTTGCACTGAGCCGAGAGCACACCACTGCACTCCAGCCTGGGTGACAGAGTGAGACCCCATCTCAAAAACAACAAACAAAAACAAAAAAATGGCCGGGCACGGTGGCTCACACCTGTAATCCCAGCACTTTGGGAGGCCGACGCAGGCAGATCGCCTGTCAGGAGTTCAAGGCCAGACTGGCCAACATGGTGAAACCTCATCTCTACTAAAAATACAAAAATTAGTCGGGCATGGTGGCAGAGACCTGTAATCTCAGCTACTCGGGAGGCTGAGGGAGGAGAATGGCTTGAGCCCAGGAGCTGGCGGTTGCAGTGAGCCGAGATTGCACCACTGCACTCCGGCCTGGGCGACTGAGTGGAGCGGAACTCTGTCTCAAAAAAAAAAGAGGTTTTTTTTAGATCATCAGCTATTGTTAGTGTTAGTGTATGTTAGGTGTGGCTCAAGACAACTTTGCTTCTTTTAATATAGGCAGGGAAGTCAAAAGATTGGATATCCCTGCTTTATACCAAGAAAGACAACACCCCACATTTGCAATGCCTAAAAACACTACCAGCCATCTGAAAAACATGTGACTTCTAACTTCTGTTCTTTTTTGTAGCAGTGGAATCCCACGGTGATACCTGAGGGATGTGGTTACCTTTTGGAGGAGGTTGACGGTTTCTAAGGATGATTCTTTCTGAGTGAAATATTGTCGGTGTCATTGACCTTTTCATTATTTCAACTATTATTATTCCAGGTTATCAATACTCTGGCTGACCATCATCATCGTGGGACTGACTTTGGTGGAAGTCCTTGGTTAGGTATCATTATTGAATTTCCGAGAAGTTATAAAGTTGTCATTACCCTCTGGACAGTTTACCTTTGGGTGAGTATACTAACTTTCTGTAGAGGTATACTTGTAATCACAAATAAGAATAAATTATATAAAACAATTCACGTTTCTGGACTTCATTATGAATATGTGGTTTTACCCAAAAAATCAGGGAAATGATTTATTAGCATAAGAATTATGAAAATATCTGCCATTTACATTATGAAAATTAAATAGGTCAGTGTTTGTTTAATAGAATGTCAACAGAGCTTTTGGTCAAAAATAAGTTTTTTTAACCTTTGTGCTATTTGTCACAAATGGAGTATGAGGTTTCGTCACTTAAATAGGAAATTCTTTCTAAACTCTTCTGCTTTATAGTTCTATCGTATGGGTGGAAGGAAAGCTTCCAGTCTCCTCTCTGAAGATTCACTGCAGAAATGAGCTGACAACAGACAGCTCAACAGGAAAAGAAAAACATAGAACAGGCATAAACATGGGAACCAGCTGAAAAATGAGACTGCTAGAAGGGCTGGATGGTTGATGCTTAAAGAGCACCCTCTTCTGAGGGGAGAGGGAGATAGATGGAGATGTAGGCCATTTAGAGGGGCAGCAAATGATTTTTAGGGGAAATGAAAGAGGCCAAGGAACAAACAATTGGCCTGAGACAAAGTTCCTCTGAGGTCATAGGGACGAGGTGACAAACTGCCGGAAGGTGAAGGGCAGAACAGCACTGCGTCTCATGATGCAGAGAAAGCCCCAGAGAATCTCTTAGAACTGCCCTCCAAGAGAATCAATGAAAAGTGTGTCTGGGCAGGGTAATTTTGAATGACATCATTCAAAGTGCATGTTCCCACTTGCAACTGGAGAGAGATCAGTATGTCAAAAGTCTGTACTTGGTAAGAATTTGGCTGCTAAGTTGTGCCATAATTTGTCTTTTGAGCCTTTTTTCCTTTGGGTAAGTTGAGCTCTACATTTTGTCTTGCCATTCATGACAGTAAAAATGTGGTCGTCTGGGGGCTGAACCTCCTTCTGAACAATGATCCAAGATAAAAGTACTAATACCACAGTGCTTTTTTATATTCAAGGGAAGAGGAAGTATGTTTCAGTTTCACCACCTAGATAATTACACGTCATTTGGCACTGCCTTTCAAGATATGTAGAAAACAGAAAATATATGAGTTATGAAGATATCTAGGCACATTTAACATTCTCTATGCCACTTAGTCCTGAACAGAGAATTTTCGGTATAAATTGGAGGAAGCTTTTTTTTTTTTTTTTTTTTCTTTTCTCACCCCCAAGACGAGTCTCCCTCTGTTGCCCAGGCTGGAGTATAATGGTGTGAGCTCAGCTCACTGCAACCTCCACCTCCTGGCTTCAAGTGATTCCCCTGCCTCAGCCTCTCAAGTAGCTGGGATTACAGGTGCCCACCACCATGCCCAGCTAATTTTTGTATTTTTAGTAGAATCGGGGTTTTACCATGTTGGCCAGGCTAGTCTCAAAACCCGACCTCAAATGATCCACCCGCCTCAGCCTCCCAAAGTGCTGGGATTACAAGCGTGAGCCACCACGTGAGCCAGGGGAAGTTTTTAAATTTACCACTTTTTAACAATTCCATTTAGGAAAGTTCAGTTGAGCTGTTGGACTTGGACAACTTCGCGCCTCTCATCTTTGTCGTTGTCATCTAGTCATCTATACCATTACCTCCTAAGCAGGGACATCATGGGTGCCATGAAGCATTCATGCGTGATGGCATTTCTTTGCTTGTCATTTCTTCATGTGTTTGACATTTCTCCTAGCTCCAAACTGGGCCAGCTACCTTTCCTATGAAATCTAGCAGTAGCTGTGGGATTGACGTGGTTGTTCTTTTCATCTTTTTAGATTACCCATTGCTTCTCTTGAAATCCTAGTACATGATTTTTTTTTTTATCCTATGTGCAGAAATCAGGAAAAAACAAATTCTACAAAGAATTTGAAAGATATTATTTCAGGCCAGGTGTGGTGGCTCATGCCTGTAATCCCAGCACTTTGGGAGGCTGAGGCAGATGGATCACTTGAGGTCAGGAGTTCAAGACCAGATGGGCCAACATGGTGAAACCCCATCTCTACTAAAAAGACAAAAATTAGGCAGGCATGGTAGCAGGCACCTGTAATCCCAGCTACTTGGGAGGCCGAGGCACAAGAATCACTTGAATCTGGGAGGTGCAGGTTGCCGTGAGCCAAGGTAGCGCCACTGCACTTCAGCATGGTTGAGAGTGACACTCCGTCTCAAGAAAAAAGTCATTTCAATGACTACCTCAGGAGATTCATAGGTATCTGACCCACATCTGAGATGGGATTTGCATTGCATTTTAGCTATGATGAGAACAAATATTTAATATCTTCGAAGATTAAAAGCATACTGTGATAATATGGAAATCTTGGTGGGAATTCAGTCATTAGTGAGAATGTTTTGCGTTAAGTTCAAACCAGCCTCAACGAAGCTGATGTGAGGGAAGGGAAAGTGAACTCTGAGTAGAGCAGGGACAGAAGAAAAATGCTCCAGTGCAGATCAGGAAGGAGCAGGGGGTGAAATGTTACAAATTCTAGAACTCAGAGAGCTGAAGGTAATTACTTCCTTTTCAAGTTGTGAAACATGTTAACCTGTGGTAAAATACTTATAAGATGATAATTACCATCTAACCGTGTTGAAGTGTACAGTTCCATTGTGTGAAGTATATTCATGTCATTTTTTTTTTTTTTTTTTTTTTTTTTTTTTGAGACGGAGTCTCACTCTGTCACCAGGCTGGAGTGCAGTGGTGGGATCTTGGCTCACTGCAACCTCTGCCTCCTGGGTTCAAGCAGTTCTCCTGCCTCAGCCTCCCGAGTAGCTGGGACTACAGGCGTGCATCACCATGCTCAGCTAATTTTTGTATTTTTAGTAGAGACGGGGTTTCACCATGTTGCCCAGGATGGTCTCCATCTCTTGACCTTGTGATTCACCCGCCTCAGCCTCCCAAAGTGCTGGGATTACAGGCGTGAGCTACCGCACCTGGCCTATTTTTTTTTTTTTTTTTTTTGAGACAGAGTTTCAATTTTGTTGCCCAGGTTGGAGTGCAATGGCACAATCTCAGCTCACCACAACCTTTTCCTGCTGGGTTCAAGTGATTCTCCTGCCTCAGCCTCCCGACTAGCTGGGATTACAGGCACGCACCACCATGCCTGGCTAATTTTGTATTTTTAGCAGAGACAGCGTTTCTCCATGTTGGTGAGGCTGGTCTCAAACTCCTGACCTCAGGTGATCCGCCTGCCTCGGCCTCCCAAAGTGCTGGGATTACAGGAGTGAGCCACCGTGCCAGCCTCATGTCATTCTTGTGTGTGTGTGTGTGTGTGTGTGTGTGTGTGTGTGTGTGTGTGTGTGTGTGACAGAGTCTCATTCTGTCGCTCAGGCTGGAGTGCAGTGGTGTGATCTCGGCTCACTGCAACCTCCGCCTCCCAGCTTTAAACGGTTCTCTGCCTCAGCCTCCCGAGTAGCTCGGATTACAGGCGCCCGCTGCCATGCCCGGCTAATTTTTGTATTTTTAGTAGAGACGGGGTTTCACCATCTTGGCCAGGCTGGTCTTGAACTCCTGACCCCGTGATCCACCTGCCTCGGCCTCCCAAAGTACTGGGATTATACGCATGAGCCACCGTGCCCAGCCGTCATTCTTATATTATTATTTCCTAGGTGTATTTCCTGAAGACTATCTTCTGGTCTCGAAATGGACATGATGGATCCACGGATGTACAGCAGAGAGCCTGGAGGTCCAAACGACGTAGACAGGAAGGTATGGCTCTCTTGGAGTCCCCATAGTGTGGAAATGAGTTTGCCCTGGAAAGGGAAAGAACAGCTTCTTTTCCTCAGGTTTCTCACCTTCTCTTCTCCTCACTCTCACCAAGGGCTGAGGTCCATTTGTATGCACACAAAGAAAAGAGTTTCTTCCTTTCCAGGAAATAAAATTGGCCTGAAAGACGTCATTACTCCATGGAGACATGTGGAAAGAAAATTTAGAGCGAAAATCCATAAGAGGAAGGTGACAACGAAAATCAACCATCATGACAAAATCAATGGAAAGAGGAAGACCGCCAGAAAACAGTAAGATGTGCCTTGACACAAATACTGTTGTATGAACCATGTGCCAATCAAAGTAGACAACTGTAAAGTCCTTGAGAATATTTTCTACAATATTTGTGGCAAATTCAGTGGGTTCAAAATTGAGTTTGTCCTTTCTGCTTCATTAGTTTAAGCTGTATAATTCCTTTCCCTTCCTACATTCTTGTTTGTCATTTTTTCGGGGGAAGAGGAGTTGCTAGTACTGGCATTGGTTTTCCTTTCTCTGTCTTTTTTTTTTTTTTTTTTTTTTCCTGAGATGGAGCTTTGCTGTTGTTGCCCAGGCTGTAGTGCAATGGCACAATCTCAGCTCACTGCCTTTTGGGTTCAAGCAATTCTCCTGCCTCAGCCTCCCAAGTAGCTGGGATTACAGGTGCCCACCACCACGCCCAGCTAATTTTTGTATTTTTACTAGAGATGGGGTTTCGCCATGTTGTCCAGGCTGGTCTCGAACTTCTGACCTCAGGTAATCCACCTGCCTCAGCCTCCCAAAGTGCTGGGATTAGAGGCGTGAGCCACCACACCCAGCCTTTTTTTTTTTTTTTTTTTTAATTTTGAGATAGAGTCTCGCTCTGTCGCCCAGGCTGGAGTGCTATGGTGCAATCTTGGCTCACTGCAACCTCTGCTCCCAGTTTGAAGCAATTCTGCCTCAGCTTCCCGAGTAGCTTGGATTACAGGTGTGTGCCAGCACATTTGGCCAATTTTTTTTTTTTTTTTTTTTTTTTTTTTTTTTGAGACAGAGTCTCACTCTGTCACCCAGGCTAGAGTGCAGTGGCATGATCTTGGCTCACTGCAACCTCCACCTCCCAGGTTCAAGCGATTCTTATCCCTCAGCCTCTTGAGTAGCTGGGACTACAGGCATATGCCACCATGCCCGGATAATTTTTGTATTTTTAGTAGAGGCGGGGTTTCACCATATTGGCCAAGCTGGTCTAGAACTCCTGACATCATGATCCGCACACCTCGGCCTCCCAATGTGCTGGGATTACAGGCGTGAGCCACCGTGCCCGGCCAGATTTTTGTATTTTTAGTAGAGACAGGGGTTCACCATGTTGGCCAGGCTAGTCTTGAACTCCTGACCTCAGGTGATCTGCCTACCTCAGCCTCCCAGTGTGAGCCACCGCACCCAGCCTGGATTGTTGAATTCAATCCTTGGGTCACCTCCAGATTCATTTTCACAGTCTTTCATGTTTTGGTCATATTACATTGTATTTTGCTGCCATATGACTGATCTTTTTCTGTTAAATGTGAGATACTTGTTAAAAAATATTTAGCAATGAATTGAGGCCTAGTAGCATGTTATCTTGCTGCAGAAGAGATGGGAGTCTACTTCTGGGGGATGGTCAGGGGTCCTCCATACAGGCTGCAATTGAGGTCGTCAGTGCAGGCTCAGTCCCTACAAAGGCCAGGGTATTTTCTGTCCACCTTTATTCTGATGCATGACTCTTCTGGGTCTCAACCAGAGCCAGTGGACTTCAGTATGGGTCGCTTTCATTGGCAGACCCTCAATCCACTTGTTTTCCATCTAATCCCATGCATGTGTGCAAAAGCTGCTGTGCTTCTTTGCATCTCAGTAGTTCCTTCTGGAATTCAGCAATGAAACTCAGGGAAATGGGTTCCAAATGCGAGGCTGACTTTCGTCCTGGGTTTCCTTCTTCTCCATCTTCACCTCATGTCTGTTTACTGCCATGTTAGCAATTTGATGTATTCAATCATGAGTTTTATATTCTGTTTGGTGTCCCCCATTGTTCTCATCGGAGATCAGAAGCTTCAGATGCACTTATGTCAACTCAAGAGTAGAATGCTTCCTTAGCTTCCCTCCAGAGTCAGGTTTTGTGTTTCTAGTTCCCAAGTGCACAGCAGGAGTAGTGATGTCCTCACTGGCTTCTCATTTGCATTAAACTGTGAGCTTCTTTAGCATGGGGACAGGACCCTGCTCCCATTGCATTCTCAGCACCTCACCACACACTCCTTGTTGGAGGCCACTCCAGACAGCATGTGCTGAAGGATGCCCTGTGGTCAGAAACAAGTTCATGAACTTTCTCTTTGAAGTGTTTTTGTCCCTGTTTCCTAGCGTTCTGGGAATTTTACACATCCTTCCTATAAAACCAAGTATCAGGTGAGATCCTTAGGATCAGGACCATGAATCAAGTGGTGTGAGGGCAACACAGCAAACTTACCCTTTTTAGGCCATTTCCTTTTTCTGCCCTCAATCTCTGTGAACTGAACCTTGTTAAAGTCAGTCAACACCAGGGTGGATGGTTTGCCATTGTCACCTATTTTCAGGACATAACACCCGACTTAGGAGCCATTCCGATCGTTTCTAATTCAATAGATGCGCCCAGCATTCAGATTGCCTTTTCTCTCAACCAGGATCTTTAAAGTCGATGACAAGAGTTCCAGTCCTGAATCATGGCAAAGTGCAGTAGTGAACTGCGGGGTTAATGACACCATATTCTGGAACGATCTCTCTATGGCTGATGGTCTCAGTTCCGGCATCAGCCTCTGACTGAGAATCAGGTCTCACACAGGAGGAGTCAGATGAGGAGCAATCCTCTGCTTCCGATGGAGTTAGTTGTGATGAATTGATGAGGTCTGGTTTTTCACACTGAACTAAAATGAGCTTTCGCTGTGTCAAGCACAAGACTGACCCCAGAAACACACATAGTGCACCTCATGGAGGCTTTTAATAGTCTTTATATTTACTAAAGAATAGGACTAACTATGGAACTATGAAGATGAGCTGGAAATGACAGGTGACTTGCCAGCAGGCCAGAGTGTGACTTTTTTTTGTCCCTCAATGGGAGGTGTCCATTCTCCCTTCGGTTGTGAGAATCGGTTCATTTGTGGAAAGGTTGCAGGGGGGATCTTTGAATCACAGCCTTCAGATGCCAGAAGGGCAGAGGGAATCCCACACGGGCTGGTGGATCATGTGTGTGCATTTCTCTCCCTTCTAATCTGAGGAAACTAAGCATGAAAGAATGTGAGCATGCAGAAAAGGAGAGGTAGGTATCAGAGGCAGAGGAAAATGGGAAATTGGATATGAAAGAAATACACACCTACAAGTGAGTTCAGAAACTGAACCCCACCCTCCTGGGAAACGCCCATTGGAGTGTTGTTTTTAACCTTTGTACAATGTTTAGACCCAGTACATGCAGAAATAGAAACAAATGGTCAGAAGACATATCGTGAGAGAGAGAGAGAGTTCACAAAACAGAAAACAAAGTACCTTAATATTTACCAGTGACCAAAAGATGTGAAGCAGCAAAATGTCTCCTGACCCCATTGCCAGCTAGACTGTGTGGAAACTCGGTTCATACCAGCCATTCTAGGGGTGGGGTGAGTTGTTGTCATCCTTAGGAAAGTGTGTTGTTGTAGGATCAACCACATCCTTCAAAAGGACTATGCCTGTTTATAAGCCCAGCTGTTTCTGCCCTGTGAAACACGGTAAGGATATTAATACAAAGAGAATACAGCTTTATGATAAAAGATGCTCAATGAAGGATGAATTAGGGATATACTGAGAATGGGGAAGGAAACTATCATCTCAGAAGTCAGCAGGCAGTAAGCAAGAGGAGGAATCAATATAGCAACAGTTTGGATCAGACCGTACAGTTTTTTTGTTTTTGTTTTTGTTTTTCTGAGATGGAGTCTCGCTGTGTCACCCAGGCTGGAGTGCAATGACGTGATCTTGGCTCACTGCAACCTCCGCCTCCCAGGTTCAAGTGATTCCCCTGCCTCAGCCTCCCGAGTAGCTGGGATTACAGGTGCCTGCCACCACGCCCGGCTAATCTTTTGTATTTTTAGTAGAGACGGGGTTTCACCGTATTAGCCAGGATGGTCTCAATCTCCTGACCTCGTGATCCATCTGCCTCGCCCTCCCAGAGTGCTGGGACTACAGGCATCAGCCACCGCGACCGGCTCAGACGGTACTCTTATAGCCATCTGAAATACGTTTTCTAGGTAGAGATAGATTGTGTAAGGGTACAGTTGTGAGGATAACAGAAACATGGCAGATTATTTAAAATCATCCTGAAAGTGGTGCTTTATCTGATGAAAGTGATTGTAATCCATAGGAAAATGTTTCAACGTGCGCAAGAGTTGCAGCGGCGGGCAGAGGACTACCACAAATGCAAAGTAAGGAGCTTCCTCCCCGCAGTTGCAGGATAGTTCAGTGCTGATGCAGATGATGCCACGGCTCTTAGACTCTCTCAACATTCAATTTCTCATGTGTTGGATTTTTCAGATCCCCCCTTCTGCAAGAAAGCCTCTTTGCAACCGGGTAAGTTTGTTTGTTTTCCTTGCTTTTGAACATAGTCTGCCAGGTCAGGACATGGATACATTTTTCTCCCTACAGCTCTGTGCTCAAGCCCTGCAGAGGGAGATGGCAGAGAGAAAGGCTGCCTACAAGCATCACAGTCCCATCCCTGTTGGTAACCGTGTTGTGCAAAAACACCTTCATCCCCACCCAGTGGGGCCCCTGATCCAATATTCCAAGTGTCAGAGGTTCCATATTTGTAATAGCAAATGGGCCCTGACTGTAAATTAGTGAAGAGTGAATGTAACTTATTACCCACAGGGACAATTCCAAATGAAGGCCTTAAATGATGCTCAGCTAAGCTGGTTCTTGTGTGGCCTCTGTACCTTCAAAAGCTGCCGAGTCCTATGATTACACGTGATGGGACTTGTACACTTGAAGTGAAACACAGTTTTAAAACTTGCATTGTTTAGAATTCCCACCTCATTTTTCCATGGACAAAAGTATTCTTTATGTCCTAGTGCACTTACAATTTGGTATTACCTGGGAGTGAAAAGAAATATTGCAGCCATGCCTAACTGACTTCTTGAGGTAAGATTGTTCTGTCAGAAAACCCTCTCCCAGTTCCCCTGCAGCTCTTCAGGAATCCACATCTCTCCAGAGCTCTTTGTTCTCATGGGTGGCACCTCCAGAGTGAAGAAGATCCTTTGTCAAGAAGGGAAACAGGGGAAATGAGAGGGTCCTGCAGGCAGAGCTGGAATCAACTTCCACTCTGCCTCTTGCAAGCTGTGTGACCCTGGGCACAATTTCTCCTTCCTCTGGAAACCTCTGTTTTCTTAGATTTGGAGCAGGGTGGTCACACTGACCTTGCAGAGTTCTGAGAATCAGAGACAGAACATAAAAGCCCTGGAAAACATTCTCCAAAAAGAAGCTGCAACATGTGTGGACAATGGGCTTTTCATGCCTCTCTTACTGTCTGTTGACCTGGTGCAAGAAACATGCTCTGGTGATGGCTGTGAGGGAGGAATGAGGATAGACATAGACACTCCTGTGTCTCAAACATGCTTCTTTATTACTCTGTTATGACTCTGTCTTCCCTGGGGCAGGACCCCAGCCTGCCTACATTTGCAGACAGACACAGTGGCATGTGGAGACAACAGTGTGTCCCAATGACTTTTCTTTACCCCCCAGCTGTCAGCAGTACTCAGTGGAAGGGTGATATTATGACACTGATACTGCTATTTTGAAACCTGGAGGATGGAAAGGTGCAAAAATCTATCACCAGCAACAGAAGGTGCAGACCGTGTTGGTGGCGGTAATTTTGTCCATCAAATGGATATGTGTGAAAACATTCCCTTCTTCGGCCCTACAGGTCAGAATGGCGGCAGCGGAGCATCGTCATTCTTCAGGATTGCCCTACTGGCCCTACCTCACAGCTGAAACTTTAAAAAACAGGATGGGCCGCCAGCCACCTCCTCCAACTCAACAACGTTCTATAACGGATAACTCCCTGAGCCTCAAGACACCTCCCGAATGTCTCCTTCGTCCCCTGCCACCCTCAGTGGATGATAATATCAAGGAGTGTCCTCTTGCTCCTCTTCCACCCTCTCCTCTTCCACCCTCAGTGGATGATAATCTGAAGGAGTGTCTCCTTGCTCCTCTTCCACCCTCTCCTCTTCCACCCTCAGTGGATGATAATCTGAAGGAGTGTCTCCTTGCTCCTCTTCCACCCTCTCCTCTTCCACCCTCAGTGGATGATAATCTGAAGGAGTGTCTCCTTGCTCCTCTTCCACCCTCTCCTCTTCCACCCTCAGTGGATGATAATCTGAAGGAGTGTCTCCTTGCTCCTCTTCCACCCTCTCCTCTTCCACCCTCAGTGGATGATAATCTGAAGACTCCTCCCTTAGCTACTCAGGAGGCTGAGGCGGAAAAACCACCGAAACCCAAGAGGTGGAGGGTGGATGAGGTGGAACAATCACCAAAACCCAAGAGGCGGAGGGCGGATGAGGTGGAACAATCGCCCAAGCCCAAGAGGCAGAGGGAGGCCGAGACACAATTACCCAAACCCAAGAGGCGGAGGTTGAGTAAGCTGAGAACACGCCATTGCACTCAAGCCTGGGCAATAAGAATAAATCCGTGGGTCGAAAAAAAGAAAAAAATCAAAAAATAAAACAAAACCCACACTCCAAAAACAAACTAACAAAGAATAAATAAATAATATAAAAATAAAATAAATACTGCAGTCCTTATGTTATTGCTTTGTTTCAGTATCTGGTATGATTGCCTGAGGGACCTGAGGTTCTTAATTAATTGTGGGGTTTTTTTTTTTTAATCTTTAGAAGTGGTTGGTTATGTAAAATATTATTATTATTATTTTTTTTTTTTTTTTTTTTGAGACTGGGTTTTGCTCTGTCACCCAGGCAGGAGTACAGTGGCTCGATCACAACTCACTGCAGCCTCAACCTCCTGGGCTTCAAGCAATCCTCCTGCCTCAGCCTCCCAAGTAGCTGGGATCACAGATGCGTGCCACCACACCTGGCCAATGTTAAAAAATCCTTTAACTTTTTTGTAGAGATGCACTCCTGGACTCAAGCGATCCTCCTACTGGTCCCGACCACCAGCCTCTTTCTGATAAACATTTACACTGTTTATTATCTGATGCCATTTCTATCTTCTTCCTTGTCATCCAGACATCAAAGAATTAGGTTTCTTCAGGGTTTTCTTTTTCAAGTCCTCATTGTTAAAGATCACTCACATTAGGGCCAGACACCACGGCTCATGCCTGTAATCCCAGCACTTTGGGAGGCCAAGGCGGGCAGAGCACTTGAGGTGGGGAGTTTGAGACCAGCCCGGGCAACTTGGTGAAACCCCACCTCTACTGAAAAACATACAAAAATTAGCTGGGCGTGATGGTGCATGCCTGTAGTCCCAGCCACTTGGGAGGCTGAGGCATGAGAATCGCTTGAACCCAGGAGGCAGAGGTTGTAGTGAGCCAAGATCACATCAGCACACTCTAGCCTGGGTGACAGAGCGAGACTCTGACTCAAAAAATAAATAAAATAAATATCACTTACATTAGATATACCCAAGGGGTGTTCTATAGAGAGTTGGAAGCAGTGGTTATTGCAACAGGGGCACGGAAGTCATCTGGCTATGCCAGGATGCCCAGGGGATACTCGGGGTGGGTGGCATAGTGGTGCTGGGGACTCACCGCACAGGACGCTCTGATTGACGCACTGCCAGGAGTAGCACTCTGTCTTGGGGCTGCAGCCGGCCTCCTCAGCTTGAGTGTAACAACAGTCGTGGCCATGGCAGCACCTGCGGATGTCACATGGGCAGGACAGCAGGTGGGTGAAGCTCTCTCCTGGCCCTCCTCTCTTGCCAGGACCATGGGTGACTGAAGACCCCCAGGGAGGCACAGCATCCTCTTATCTAAGTTTCTTTTTTGTTTTTTTTTAAGAGACAGGGTCTTTCTCTGTCGCCCAGGCTGGACTGCAGAGGCACAATCATAGCTCACGGCAGCCTTGAACTCCTGGGCTCAAGCGATCCTCCTACTTCAGTGTCCCAAGTAGCTGAGACTACAGGCACACGCCAGCATGCCCGGCTGGTTTTTTAATTTGTATTTCCTTTGAGACAGCGTATCTCTCTGTTGCTCAGGCTGGAGTGCAATGGCTCAATCAGCTCACTTTAGCCTTGAACTCCCGGGCTCAAGTGATACTGCCACCTCAACCTCCCAAGTATGCTACTACAGGAACACAAACTCCTTTTTTAAATTTTTTGTGGATATGGGGGTCTCACTATGTTGCCTAGGCTGGTCTCGAACTCCCAGGCTCAAGCAGTCCTCCTACCTCAGCCTCCCCAAATGCTGGGATTACAGGTGGGAGCTACTGTACACCTGGCCTTATCTAAGCTGTTTCCCTGAAAATCCCCGACTTGGGTAATGATTCCATTGGCCCCACCATGCCCTGTCCTGCCTTCCTGGCTGTGCCCAAGCTTGGTCCCTGCCTGCCTGCCTGCCTGCCTCACTCTCTGGGTCTCGAGCTTCTGTGACACATGACTCCTCTCTCTTCCTGGAGTGATCCAAGCCCTGCCACTTCCTGACTTTGCCCACACTGTACCCTCTGCCTGGGGAAACTTCATGTCTGCCCATTGACCCTTAGGCCTCAGCTCAGGCACAAGCCCCTGCCTCCGGAGGTCATCCAGGCCTCACCAGGCTACACCCTCTCGTAAAATTGGATTCCCTCCCTTCAGGGCAGGTTTATAATGAAATCCTCCTCAGAGGCCAGGTGCGCTGACACCCATCTGTAATCCCAGCAGTTTGGGAGGCTGAGGTGGGAGGATCACTTGAGGCCAGGGGGTCGAGACCAGCCTGGGCAACATAAGAGCGACTCTTGTCTCTATAACAAATTTAAAAATTAGCTCACCAGGCCAGGCTCAGTGGCTCATGCCTGTAATCCCAACACTTCGAGAGGCCGAGGCAGGTGGATCACGAGGTCAGGAGTTCGAGAGCAGCCTGACCAACATGGCGAAACCCTGTCTCTACTAAACATACAAAATTAGCCAGGCATGGTGGCACGCACCTGTAATCCCAGCTACTCGGGAGGCTGAGGTAGGAGAATTGCTTGAACCCAGGAGGTGGAGGTTGCGGTGAGCCAAGATCATGCCGTTGCAGTCCAGCCTGAGCAACAGAGCAAGACTCTGTCTCGAGACAATAAAAACACACAAAAAATTAACTCGCCAGGATGGCACATGCCTATAGTCCTAGCTACTTGGGAGGCTGAGGTGGGAGGATTCCCTTCAGCCCAGGAGTTTGAGGCTGCAGTGAGCCACTATGATTGTGCCACTGCACTCTAACCTGGGCAAAAGCGAGACCCCAGGCTAGAGTGCATGATTTTGGGTCACTGCAACCTCCACCTCCCAGGTTCAAGTGATTCTCCTGCCTCAGCCTCTTGAGTAGCTGGGACTACAGGCATGTGCCACCACGCCTGGGTAATTTTTGTATTTTTAGTAGAGACAGGGTTTAGTAGAGACCATGGTGAAACCCCGTCTCTATAAAACAAATCTCTACTAACCCCATCTCTACAGAAAACAGCTGGGCGTGGTAGTGCACACCTGTAATTCCAGCTACTTGGGAGGCTGAGGCACGAGAATCATTTGCATCTTGGAGGCAGAGTTTGCAGTGAGCTGACATCGCACCACTGCACTCCAGCTGGGATGACAGAGCAAGACCCTGTCTCAAAAATAAGAAAAAGGAACAAACAACAGCAACGACAACAAAAAAACCTCTGTGTCAATCACAGCCTTCAAGCTAGGGGAGAGGCGGCCGAATTCTGCCCTCTGCTAACTGACTATAGCTTTGTGGAAATGGGTGAGTGGCATGCCCTTTTGAGCCTCAGGGCCCCATCTGTAAAATGGGCATAACCGTCATGCCCGTCTTTAAGAACAGCCTTGGGGGTAAATGAGTGGAGCTCATGGAAAGATCTCAGCCCACAACCTTCCACAGAACAGGCGCTTCTCACAAAGTAAGTAGCAGGAGTGCAGAGGCTGCAGGCATGAATCCAGCCAGACTGCCTGGGTTCAAGTCCCAGCTCCCACGTCTTGGTAACTATGTGGCCTCAGACAAGTTACTTAACATTTCTTTTTTTTTTTTTTTTTTTTTCAGAAGGAGTTTTGCTCTGTCACCCAGGTTGGAGTGCAGTGGTGTGATCTCGGCTCATTGCAACCTCTGCCTCCCGGGTTCAAGCAATTCTCTTGCCTCAGCTTCCTGAGTAGCTGGAATTACAGGCACCTGCCACCACACACAGCTAATTTTTGTATTTTTAGTAGAGACGGGGTTTCACCATGTTGGCCAGGATGATCTCGAACTCCTAACCTCGTGATCCGCCTGCCTCAGCCTCCCAAAGTGCTGGGATTACAGGCGTGAGCCACCATGCCCAGCCAAATCTAGGGCCAGAACATGGCTGCAGCATATAAAAAGAATTGAACTCCATACTTTTGTTAACCCTGTTTTTTGTTTGTTTGTAGTTGTTGCTGTTTTTGAGACAGAGTCTCGCTCTGTCGCCTAGGCTGGAGTGCAGTGGTGCAATCTCGGCTCACTGCAGACTCTGCCTCCCGGGTTCAAACTATTCTCCTGCCTCAGCCTCCCAAGTAGGTGGGACTACAGGTGCCCACCACCACACCTGGCTAATTTTTGTGTTTTATTAGAGACAGGGTTTCACCATATTGGCCAGGCTGGTCTGGAACTCCTGACCTTGTGATCCGCCCACCTCGGCCTCCCAAAGTGCTGGGATTACAGGCGTGAGCCACCACACCCAGCCCCTGTTTTGTTTTTGTTTTGCTTGCTTCTTAGGGTTGTTTTTCTATTTATGGTAAAGGCATTGGCTTTCCATTTGTAGCATCAATAGAATATTTCCTGTTTACAATAACCTTATGTCATAGTAAATGGTAAAGGGATTTAAAGCAGTGGTTTTCAGCTGCCAGAGGCCTGAGAGAGTTTGGGCATACTCTGTGTGATCGGGCAGAAGGCCTGTGGGAAGTTTAGCAGAGGACAGGGCCAGGAAAGGCGATGGACAGTGGGGGTCTGTCCTGGTCACCAGGCCCCTGGGTCCTGCCCACCTGCTTGGAGCTCCCCACCCATCACACATGATGCTGCCAAGCCCTCTGGGTATTGTGGGCAAATACCTTAGGAGAGAAGCTGATGAACTTTGTTTCTTGAAATGCACAGATTCCTTGGACATCCCTGAGAGGTCAATCATGAAAGTCAACTTGGTTTTCTCCCCCTCATTTGGGTTCAGAATTTAAAGTCCACACACACAGGCAGTAAGATGATATAGATACGGACATCATCACTCGGTTTCGGATGTTAAAATGTCTAGGTGGGTTAGGGGTGATTTGCGATCACACAACCTTGTGGCACAAAGAGGAATTCCCAGGCCAGAGGGAGACATTTTATTGCCATGTTATGATCTTATCATTGAGTTGAAAGGCAATCTTGTTTCATTTTGGATTCTTTCTTATGTTTATGTCTTCTAAGGGCACTTTGAATTTCCAAGCAAATAATAATTTTGAATTAGCTTTTAATCATTGACTTCTAGCACAGTTATATGATCAGAAACATGCTGTGTGATTTGATTGCTCTCAAATATATTGAGATTTGCTGGAACAAAATAAGTCAGGTTAATTTTTGTAAATGTACCATGCATGCTTAAAATGAATGTATCTACATTTGTTCCTGAGATACAGGTTGATGGACGGATGGCTACATGGATGTGATGGAGATGGTTTACTATCGGGACCTTCCGCATCCTGCTGATGTTTTGTTGCTTAGGATATGAATGGCTGAGCGGAGGCTGTAAAACCTGGCACCCTGCTTGGGTATGAGGTTCTTCCTGCCATCCTGCCATCATTTGTTTTTTATGTTTTGTCGCCAAAAGTGACCTTGAGGAACCCTGGGAGCTCAGGAAGGAAGGAGCGCCCAGAAGCAGGGACAGGGAGCTGGTTGGGGAGGACCAGAAATCAGGTTTGTGAAGGTTCCAGAGAGGACCTGTCCTTGCGAGGAGTGTGGGAGACTGAGATGGGGGAGGGGTCATTGGAATGATGCGGGCGCTACTTGGCGTTGTCCATTGTGAGGCACCACCGGGGTCATCAGGGATTGGTGGAGAGGGAGTATAAAGCCCCAGGGTTGCCAAGGGAGGGCCCAGACCGAAGAAGGTTTGGTGGATAGCAGAACCTTTTTGTCTCCCTCTAATTGCTCCTAAGCCTCACGCTCCCTTGCCCCGCGTGTCCTGTTGCTTCCCTGATCTTCTCCGTGACCTGTAGCTAAACCTTCCACCAGCGCTTGAGAACTTAATTGGAACCGGATCCTTTCCCAGACCCCTTTCTTCTTCTCCTCGTCCTCCTCCTCCACCTCCTCCAGGTGCCCAACAGCCCCCTTCTCCTCCTTTCCCTTCCCTTACTTCCCCCCTTCCCCTCCCCTTCCCCTCCCCCTCCCCTCCCCCTCCCCAACACAGATCCGGCCCCGGTCCCCGTCCCCTTCCCTCCCCCCTGCCCTAAGCCACCTCCACCTCTGTCCTGGCCGCCTCAGGGCGCCCTGAAAGGACCAGGACATGCGGCTGCGGTGGTGGCTCCTCTTTTGGCTCCTGCTGGGATTTATCAGCCATCATCCCACCCCTGTGAGTAGACGCTGGACCCGCGGGGTTTCTTCCTTTTTACTGGGCTGTGTCACGCGGCATGAAATTACACAGCTCAGGCCTGTAATCCCAGCACTTTAGGGGGCCGAGGTGTGGGCAGATCACTCGAGTCCAGGAGTTGAAGAGTAGCCAGGGCATCATAGCGAAACCCCATCTCTACAAAAAATTCCAAAAAAGATTAGTTGGGCCTGGTGGTGCCTACCTGTTATCCCAGTTACTGGAGAGGCTGAGGTGGGAGGATCGCTTGGGCCCAGGAGCTGGACGTTGCAGTGAGCCGAGATGGCCCCGCTGCACTCTTGTCTCTAACAAACAAGATGGACCAAAACAAAGTGAAATGTCATTTGATTTGTGTCATCTGGTTTGATGACTTTTTTTTTTTTTTTTTAGACAGAGTCTCACTCTGTCGCCCAGGCTGGAGTGCAGTGGCAAGATCTCGGCTCACTGCAACCTCCGCTTCCGGGGTTCAAGCAATTGTCCTGCCTCAGCCTCCTGAGTAGCTCAGATTACAACGCCTGGCTAATTTTTGTATTTTTAGTAGACCACCACGCCTGGCTAATTTTTGTATTTTTAGTAGAGACGGGGTTTCACCATGTTCGCCAGGATGGTCTCCATCTCTTGACCTCGTGATCTGCCTGCCTCGGCCTCCCAGTGCTGGGATTACAGGCGTGAACCACCGCGCCTGGCCAAAATATGTAACCTTAAGTGTAAGTTTACTAACTTTGGAAAGTACATACACCAGCATAAACCAACCCCCTTTCAAGATCTACATTATTTTATTTATTCATTTATTTTTTTGAGACAGTTCCTCCCTTGTTGCCCAGGCTGGAGTGCAATGGGGCAATATCAGCTCACCGCAACCTCTGCTTCCCAGGTTCGAGCGATTCTCCTGCCTCAGCCTCCCGAGTGGCTGGGATTACAGACATGTGCCGCCACTCCCAGCTAATTTTGTATTTTTAGTAGAGATAGGGTTTCTCCATGTTGGTCAGGCTGGTTTTGAACTCCCGACCTCAGGTGATCCGCCCGCCTCGGCCTCCCAAAGCGTTGGGATTACAGGCGTGAACCACCGTGCCCAGCCAAGATCTACACTATTATGTCACCCCAGAAAGTGAACTCTCACTCTTCCCAGCCAGTCTCTTTCTTATCATAGGTTAGCTTGCTTATTCTGGAATTTCGCGTATACAGATGCATGCCATGCCATAGGTACTCTTTTGTGTCTGCTTTGTTCTGCTCAACACCATGTTTCTGAAATCATTACCATTGTTGTATGGTTCTCTAACTCCATCATTTCCATTTCAGACTCAGCATATGCGCAGTTCAACCTGATGAAGGGCTATCTCTGTTTAATTCACCATCTTGAAAGAAACATTTAAAATTGAGATGTTTTCAAGGATATATAGTTAAATCCTGAGGAATCGATGTAGAAATGTTATCACAAGCTGTCTGAACTTACTCAGGGGAAGTCTTCATCTTCACTCACATAGGAGTCTAATGGAATTAATATCAACAATCTTAGAGAAATCCCACACTATTCATGCCATTTTCATGATCTCCGCCTTGGTAAATTTTTTTTGAGACAGTCTCGCTCTGTCACCCAGGCTGAAGTGCAGTGGTGTGATCTCGGCTAACTGCAACCTCTGCCTCCCAGGTTCAAGTGATTCTTCTGCCTCAGCCTCCCAAGTAGCTGGAACTATAGGCGCGTGCCACCATGCCCTGCTAATTTTTTGTAATTTTAGTA
The DNA here is from genome assembly GCF_029289425.2 of Pan paniscus. NCBI lineage: Eukaryota > Metazoa > Chordata > Mammalia > Primates > Hominidae > Pan > Pan paniscus. The sequence continues at coordinate 34,822,282 of NC_073267.2, read as the reverse complement.
GAGATGGGTTTCACCGTGTTAGCTAGGATGGTCCCAATCTCCTGATCTCGTGGTCCACCCACCTCGGCTTCCCAAAGTGCTGGGATTGCAGGCGTGAGCCACCACGCCCGGCCCACCTTGTTAATTTTTAAGCACTAAAATTTGATACTTATTTGTGAATGAAGTAATCTCTTCATTGTATTTTTTTTTTTTTACTTATGCTGAGCTTTAAATGACAAAGATTCATATAATCCAAGAGAGAAGTATTATTTAGAGGGATTCTTTTACCATGTGATATATAACAAATGCATCCAATGTTATACATCAATTTAAAAAACAAGTAAATAACTTTAAAGAAAAGATAACTACTGGCCAGGTGCAGTGGCTCACACCTGTATTCCCAGCACTTTGGGAGGCCGAGGCAGGTGGATCATGAGGTCAGGAGTTGGAGACCAGCCTGGCCAAGATGGTGAAACCCTGTTTGTACTAAAAATACAAAAATTAGCCGAGTGCGGTGGCAGGCGCCTGTAATCCCAGTTACTCAGTAGCTGAGGCAGGAGAATCGCTTGAACCCGGGAGGCGGAGGTTGCAGTGAGCTGAGATCATGCCACTGCAATCTAGCCTGGGTGACAGAGCAAGACTTTGTCTCCAAACAAAAAGAAAAGATAATTACTTTATACTTAGCTTGTCTTAGCCATGAGTGACGGGCTGCATGTGGCCCAGGACAGTTTTGAATGCAGTTCAACACAAATTTGTAAACTTTCTTAAAACATTAGGAGATTTTGGCCAGGTACAGTGGCTCATGCCTGTAATCCCAGCACTTTGGGAGGCTGAGGCGGGCAGATTACCTGAGGTCAGGAGTTCGAGACCACCCTGGCCAACATGGCAAAACCCCATCTCCACAAAAAATACAAAAATTTGCTGAGTGCATTGTCAGGCACCTGTACTCCCAGCTACTCAGGAGGCTGAGGCAGGAGAATCACTTGAACCTGAGAGGCAGAGGTTGCAGTGAGCCGAGAGCACGCCACTGCACTCCAGCCTGGGTGACAGAGTGAGACCCCATCTCAAAAACAAAACACCAAAACAAAAACAAAAACAAAAACAAATGGCTGGGCACGGTGGCTCACACCTGTAATCCCAGCACTTTGGGAGGCCGAGGCAGGCAGATCGCCTGTCAGGAGTTCAAGGCCAGACTGGCCAACATGGTGAAACCTCATCTCTACTAAAAATACAAAAATTAGTCGGGCATGGTGGCAGAGACCTGTAATCTCAGCTACTCGGGAGGCTGAGGGAGGAGAATGGCTTGAGCCCAGGAGCTGGAGGTTGCAGTGAGCCGAGATTGCACCACTGCACTCCGGCCTGGGCGACTGAGTGGAGCGGAACTCTGTCTCCAAAAAAAAAAAAAAAGAATTTTTTTTTTAGATCATCAGCTATTGTTAGTGTTAGTGTATGTTATGTGTGGCTCAAGACAACTTTGCTTCTTTTAATATAGGCAGGGAAGTCAAAAGATTGGATATCCCTGCTTTATACCAAGAAAGACAGCACCCCACATTTGCGATGCCTAAAAACACTACCAGCCATCTGAAAAACATGAGACTTGTAACTTCTGTTCTTTTTTGTAGCAGTGGAATCCCACGGTGATATCTGAGGGATGTGGTTACCTTTTGGAGGAGGTTGACGGTTTCTAAGGATGATTCTTTCTGAGTGAAATATTGTCGGTGTCATTGACCTTTTCATTATTTCAATTATTATTATTCCAGGTTATCAACACTCTGGCTGTCTATCGTCATCGTGAGACTGACTTTTGTGGAGGAGTTCGAGACCACCCTGGCCAACATGGCAAAACCCCATCTCCACAAAAATTGGATAATTTGATAATTATCGTTATTGGGTTTCTGAGACCTTACACATTTACCATTCTCTTCTGCACAAATTACCTTTGTGTGAGTATACTAACTTTCTGTAGAGGTATACTTGTAATCACAAATAAGAATAAATTATATAAAACAATTCACATTTCTGGACTTCATTATGAATATGTGGTTTTACCCAAACAATCAGGGAAATGATTTATTAGCATAAGAATTATGAAAATGTCTGCCATTTACATTATGAAAATTAAATAGGTCGGTGTTTGTTTAATAGAATGTCAACAGAGCTTTTGGTCAAAAATAAGTTTTTTTAACCTTTGTGCTATTTATCACAAATGGAGTATGAGGTTTCGTCACTTAAATAGGAAATTCTTTCTAAACTCTTCTGCTTTATAGTTCTATCGTATGGGTGGAAGGAAAGCTTCCAATCTCCTCTCTGAAGATTCACTGCAGAAATGAGCTGACAACAGACAGCTTAACAGGAAAAGAAAAACCTAGAACAGGCATAAACATGGGAACCAGCTGAAAAATGAGACTGCTAGAAGGGCCGGATGGTTGATGCTTAAAGAGCACCCTCTTCTGAGGGGAGAGGGAGATAGATGGAGATGTAGGCCATTTAGAGGGGCAGCAAATGATTTTTAGGGGAAATGAAAGAGGCCAAGGAACAAACAATTGGCCTGAGACAAAGTTCCTCTGAGGTCATAGGGACGAGGTGACAAACTGCCGGAAGGTGAAGGGCAGAACAGCACTGCGTCTCATGATGCAGAGAAAGCCCCAGAGAATCTCTTAGAACTGCCCTCCAAGAGAATCGATGAAAAGTGTGTCTGGGCAGGGTAATTTTGAATGACATCATTCAAAGTGCATGTTCCCACTTGCAACCGGAGAGAGATCAGTATGTCAAAAGTCTGTACTTGGTAAGAATTTGGCTGCTAAGTTGTGCCATAATTTGTCTTTTGAGCCTTTTTTCCTTTGGGTAAGTTGAGCTCTACATTTTGTCTTGCCATTCATGACAGTAAAAATGTGGTTGTCTGGGGGCTGAACCTCCTTCTGAACAATGATCCAAGATAAAAGTACTAATACCACAATGCTTTTTTATATTCAAGGGAAGAGGAAGTATGTTTCAGTTTCACCACCTAGATAATTACACGTCATTTGGCACTGCCTTTCAAGATATGTAGAAAACAGAAAATATATGAGTTATGAAGATATCTAGGCACATTTAACATTCTCTATGCCACTTAGTCCTGAACAGAGAATTTTCGGTATAAATTGGAGGAAGCTTTTTTTTTTTTTTTTTTTTCTTTTCTCACCCCCGAGACGAGTCTCCCTCTGTTGCCCAGGCTGGAGTATAATGGTGTGATCTCGGCTCACTGCAACCTCCACCTCCTGGCTTCAAGCGATTCCCCTGCCTCAGCCTCTCAAGTAGCTGGGATTACAGGTGCCCACCACCATGCCCAGCTAATTTTTGTATTTTTAGTAGAGTCGGGGTTTTACCATGTTGGCCAGGCTAGTCTCAAAACCCGACCTCAAATGATCCACCCGCCTCAGCCTCCCAAAGTGCTGGGATTACAAGCGTGAGCCACCACGTGAGCCAGGGGAAGTTGTTAAATTTACCACTTTTTAACAATTCCATTTAGGAAAGTTCAGTTGAGCTGTTGGACTTGGACAACTTCGCACCTCTCATCTTTGTCCTTGTCATCTAGTCATCTATACCATTACCTCCTAAGCAGGGACATCATGGGTGCCATGAAGCATTCATGCGTGATGGCATTTCTTTGCTTGTCATTTCTTCATGTGTTTAACATTTCTCCTAGCTCCAAACTGGGCCAGCTACCTTTCCTATGAAATCTAGCAGTAGTTGTGGGATTGACGTGGTTGCTCTTTTCATCTTTTTAGATTACCCATTGCTTCTCTCAAAATCCTAGTACATGACTTTTTTTTTTTTATCCTATGTGCAGAAATCAGGAAAAAGCAAATTCTACAAAGAATTTGAAAGATATTATTTCAGGCCAGGTGTGGTGGCTCATGCCTGTAATCCCAGCACTTTGGGAGGCTGAGGCAGATGGATCACTTGAGGTCAGGAGTTCAAGACCAGATGGGCCAACATGGTGAAACCCCATCTCTACTGAAAAGACAAAAATTAGGCAGGCATGGTAGCAGGCACCTGTAATCCCAGCTACTTGGGAGGCCAAGGCACAAGAATCGCTTGAATCTGGGAGGTGGAGGTTGCCGTGAGCCAAGGTAGCGCCACTGCACTTCAGCATGGTTGAGAGTGACACTCCATCTCAAGAAAAAAGTCATTTCAATGACTACCTCAGGAGATTCATAGGTATCTGACCCACATCTGAGATGGGATTTGCATTGCATTTTCGCTATGATGAGAACAAATATTTAATATCTTAGAAGATTAAAAGCATACTGTGATAATATGGAAATCTTGGTGGAAATTCGGTCATTAGTGAGAATGTTTTGCGTTAAGTTCAAACCAGCCTCAATGAAGCTGATGTGAGGGAAGGGAAAGTGAACTCTGAGTAGAGCAGGGACAGAAGGAAGATGCTCCAGTGCAGATCAGGAAGGAGCAGGGGGTGAAATGTTACAAATTCTAGAACTCAGAGAGCTGAAGGTAATTACTTCCTTTTCAAGTTGTGAAACATGTTAACCTGTGGTAAAATACTTATAAGATGATAGTAACCATCTAACCATGTTGAAGTGTACAGTTCAGTTGTGTGAAGTATATTCATGTCATTTTTTTTTTTTTTTTTTGAGACGGAGTCTCACTCTGTCACCAGGCTGGAGTGCAGTGGTGGGATCTTGGCTCACTGCAACCTCTGCCTCCTGGGTTCAAGCAGTTCTCCTGCCTCAGCCTCCCGAGTAGCTGGGACTACAGGCGTGCATCACCATGCTCAGCTAATTTTTGTATTTTTAGTAGAGATGGAGTTTCACCATGTTGCCCAGGATGGTCTCCATCTCTTGACCTTGTGATTCACCCGCCTCGGCCTCCCAAAGTGCTGGGATTACAGGCGTGAGCTACCGCACCTGGCCTATTTTTTTTTTTTTTTGAGACAGAGTTTCAATTTTGTTGCCCAGGTTGGAGTGCAATGGCACAATCTCAGCTCACCACAACCTTTTCCTGCTGGGTTCACGTGATTCTCCTGCCTCAGCCTCCTGACTAGCTGGGATTACAGGCATGCACCACCATGCCTGGCTAATTTTGTATTTTTAGCAGAGACAGCATTTCTCCATGTTGGTGAGGCTGGTCTCAAACTCCCGACCTCAGGTGATCCGCCTGCCTCGGCCTCCCAAAGTGCTGGGATTACAGGAGTGAGCCACCGTGCCAGCCTCATGTCATTCTTGTGTGTGTGTGTGTGTGTGTGTGTGTGTGTGTGTGTGTGACAGAGTCTCATTCTGTCGCTCAGGCTGGAGTGCAGTGGTGTGATCTCGGCTCACTGCAACCTCCGCCTCCCAGCTTCAAACGGTTCTCTGCCTCAGCCTCCCGAGTAGCTCGGATTACAGGCGCCCGCTGCCATGCCCGGCTAATTTTTGTATTTTTAGTAGAGACGGGGTTTCACCATCTTGGCCAGGCTGGTCTTGAACTCCTGACCCCGTGATCCACCTGCCTTGGCCTCCCAAAGTACTGGGATTATACGCATGAGCCACCGTGCCCAGCCGTCATTCTTATATTATTATTTCCTAGGTGTATTTCCTGAAGACTATCTTCTGGTCTCGAAATGGACATGATGGATCCACGGATGTACAGCAGAGAGCCTGGAGGTCCAAACGACGTAGACAGGAAGGTATGGCTCTCTTGGAGTCCCCATAGTGTGGAAATGAGTTTGCCCTGGAAAGGGAAAGAACAGCTTCTTTTCCTCAGGTTTCTCACCTTCTCTTCTCCTCACTCTCACCAAGGGCTGAGGTCCATTTGTATGCACACAAAGAAAAGAGTTTCTTCCTTTCCAGGAAATAAAATTGGCCTGAAAGACGTCATTACTCCATGGAGACATGTGGAAAGAAAATTTAGAGCGAAAATCCATAAGAGGAAGGTGACAACGAAAATCAACCATCATGACAAAATCAATGGAAAGAGGAAGACCGCCAGAAAACAGTAAGATGTGCCTTGACACAAATACTGTTGTATGAACCATGTGCCAATCAAAGTAGACAACTGTAAAGTCCTTGAGAATATTTTCTACAATATTTGTGGCAAATTCAGTGGGTTCAAAATTGAGTTTGTCCTTTCTGCTTCATTAGTTTAAGCTGTATAATTCCTTTCCCTTCCTACATTCTTGTTTGTCATTTTTTCGGGGGAAGAGGAGTTGCTAGTACTGGCATTGGTTTTCCTTTCTCTGTCTTTTTTTTTTTTTTTTTTTTTTTCCTGAGATGGAGCTTTGCTGTTGTTGCCCAGGCTGTAGTGCAATGGCACAATCTCAGCTCACTGCCTTTTGGGTTCAAGCAATTCTCCTGCCTCAGCCTCCCAAGTAGCTGGGATTACAGGTGCCCACCACCACGCCCAGCTAATTTTTGTATTTTTACTAGAGATGGGGTTTCGCCATGTTGTCCAGGCTGGTCTCGAACTTCTGACCTCAGGTAATCCACCTGCCTCAGCCTCCCAAAGTGCTGGGATTAGAGGCGTGAGCCACCACACCCAGCCTTTTTTTTTTTTTTTTTTTTTTAATTTTGAGATAGAGTCTCGCTCTGTCGCCCAGGCTGGAGTGCTATGGTGCAATCTTGGCTCACTGCAACCTCTGCTCCCAGTTTGAAGCAATTCTGCCTCAGCTTCCCGAGTAGCTTGGATTACAGGTGTGTGCCAGCACATTTGGCCAATTTTTTTTTTTTTTTTTTTTTTTTTTTTTTTTGAGACAGAGTCTCACTCTGTCACCCAGGCTAGAGTGCAGTGGCATGATCTTGGCTCACTGCAACCTCCACCTCCCAGGTTCAAGCGATTCTTATCCCTCAGCCTCTTGAGTAGCTGGGACTACAGGCATATGCCACCATGCCCGGATAATTTTTGTATTTTTAGTAGAGGCGGGGTTTCACCATATTGGCCAAGCTGGTCTAGAACTCCTGACATCATGATCCGCACACCTCGGCCTCCCAATGTGCTGGGATTACAGGCGTGAGCCACCGTGCCCGGCCAGATTTTTGTATTTTTAGTAGAGACAGGGGTTCACCATGTTGGCCAGGCTAGTCTTGAACTCCTGACCTCAGGTGATCTGCCTACCTCAGCCTCCCAGTGTGAGCCACCGCACCCAGCCTGGATTGTTGAATTCAATCCTTGGGTCACCTCCAGATTCATTTTCACAGTCTTTCATGTTTTGGTCATATTACATTGTATTTTGCTGCCATATGACTGATCTTTTTCTGTTAAATGTGAGATACTTGTTAAAAAATATTTAGCAATGAATTGAGGCCTAGTAGCATGTTATCTTGCTGCAGAAGAGATGGGAGTCTACTTCTGGGGGATGGTCAGGGGTCCTCCATACAGGCTGCAATTGAGGTCGTCAGTGCAGGCTCAGTCCCTACAAAGGCCAGGGTATTTCCTGTCCACCTTTATTCTGATGCATGACTCTTCTGGGTCTCAACCAGAGCCAGTGGACTTCAGTATGGGTCGCTTTCATTGGCAGACCCTCAATCCACTTGTTTTCCATCTAATCCCATGCATGTGTGCAAAAGCTGCTGTGCTTCTTTGCATCTCAGTAGTTCCTTCTGGAATTCAGCAATGAAACTCAGGGAAATGGGTTCCAAATGCGAGGCTGACTTTCGTCCTGGGTTTCCTTCTTCTCCATCTTCACCTCATGTCTGTTTACTGCCATGTTAGCAATTTGATGTATTCAATCATGAGTTTTATATTCTGTTTGGTGCCCCCCATTGTTCTCATCGGAGATCAGAAGCTTCAGATGCACTTATGTCAACTCAAGAGTAGAATGCTTCCTTAGCTTCCCTCCAGAGTCAGGTTTTGTGTTTCTAGTTCCCAAGTGCACAGCAGGAGTAGTGATGTCCTCACTGGCTTCTCATTTGCATTAAACTGTGAGCTTCTTTAGCATGGGGACAGGACCCTGCTCCCATTGCATTCTCAGCACCTCACCACACACTCCTTGTTGGAGGCCACTCCAGACAGCATGTGCTGAAGGATGCCCTGTGGTCAGAAACAAGTTCATGAACTTTCTCTTTGAAGTGTTTTTGTCCCTGTTTCCTAGCGTTCTGGGAATTTTACACATCCTTCCTATAAAACCAAGTATCAGGTGAGATCCTTAGGATCAGGACCATGAATCAAGTGGTGTGAGGGCAACACAGCAAACTTACCCTTTTTAGGCCATTTCCTTTTTCTGCCCTCAATCTCTGTGAACTGAACCTTGTTAAAGTCAGTCAACACCAGGGTGGATGGTTTGCCATTGTCACCTATTTTCAGGACATAACACCCGACTTAGGAGCCATTCCGATCGTTTCTAATTCAATAGATGCGCCCAGCATTCAGATTGCCTTTTCTCTCAACCAGGATCTTTAAAGTCGATGACAAGAGTTCCAGTCCTGAATCATGGCAAAGTGCAGTAGTGAACTGCGGGGTTAATGACACCATATTCTGGAACGATCTCTCTATGGCTGATGGTCTCAGTTCCGGCATCAGCCTCTGACTGAGAATCAGGTCTCACACAGGAGGAGTCAGATGAGGAGCAATCCTCTGCTTCCGATGGAGTTAGTTGTGATGAATTGGTGAGGTCTGGTTTTTCACACTGAACTAAAATGAGCTTTCGCTGTGTCAAGCACAAGACTGACCCCAGAGACACACATAGTGCACCGCATAGAAGCTTTTAATAGTCTTTATATTTACTAAAGAATAGGACTAACTATGGAACTATGAAGATGAGCTGGAAATGACAGGTGACTTGCCAGCAGGCCAGAGTGTGACTTTTTTTTGTCCCTCAATGGGAGGTGTCCATTCTCCCTTTGGTTGTGAGAATCAGTTGGTTCATTTGTGGGAAGGTTGCAGGGGGGATCTTTGAATCACAGCCTTCAGATGCCAGAAGGGCAGAGGGAATCCCACACGGGCTGGTGGATCATGTGTGTGCATTTCTCTCCCTTCTAATCTGAGGAAACTAAGCATGAAAGAATGTGAGCATGCAGAAAAGGAGAGGCAGGTATCAGAGGCAGAGGAAAATGGGAAATTGGATATGAAAGAAATACACACCTACAAGTGAGTTCAGAAACTGAACCCCACCCTCCTGGGAAACGCCCATTGGAGTGTTGTTTTTAACCTTTGTACAATGTTTAGACCCAGTACATGCAGAAATAGAAACAAATGGTCAGAAGACATATCGTGAGAGAGAGAGAGAGTTCACAAAACAGAAAACAAAGTACCTTAATATTTACCAGTGACCAAAAGATGTGAAGCAGCAAAATGTCTCCTGACCCCATTGCCAGCTAGACTGTGTGGAAACTCGGTTCATACCAGCCATTCTAGGGGTGGGGTGAGTTGTTGTCATCCTTAGGAAAGTGTGTTGTTGTAGGATCAACCACATCCTTCAAAAGGACTATGCCTGTTTATAAGCCCAGCTGTTTCTGCCCTGTGAAACACGGTAAGGATATTAATACAAAGAGAATACAGCTTTATGATAAAAGATGCTCAATGAAGGATGAATTAGGGATATACTGAGAATGGGGAAGGAAACTATCATCTCAGAAGTCAGCAGGCAGTAAGCAAGAGGAGGAATCAATATAGCAACAGTTTGGATCAGACCGTACAGTTTTTTTGTTTTTGTTTTTGTTTTTCTGAGATGGAGTCTCGCTGTGTCACCCAGGCTGGAGTGCAATGACGTGATCTTGGCTCACTGCAACCTCCGCCTCCCAGGTTCAAGTGATTCCCCTGCCTCAGCCTCCCGAGTAGCTGGGATTACAGGTGCCTGCCACCACGCCCGGCTAATCTTTTGTATTTTTAGTAGAGACGGGGTTTCACCGTATTAGCCAGGATGGTCTCAATCTCCTGACCTCGTGATCCATCTGCCTCGCCCTCCCAGAGTGCTGGGACTACAGGCATCAGCCACCGCGACCGGCTCAGACGGTACTCTTATAGCCATCTGAAATACGTTTTCTAGGTAGAGATAGATTGTGTAAGGGTACAGTTGTGAGGATAACAGAAACATGGCAGATTATTTAAAATCATCCTGAAAGTGGTGCTTTATCTGATGAAAGTGATTGTAATCCATAGGAAAATGTTTCAACGTGCGCAAGAGTTGCAGCGGCGGGCAGAGGACTACCACAAATGCAAAGTAAGGAGCTTCCTCCCCGCAGTTGCAGGATAGTTCAGTGCTGATGCAGATGATGCCACGGCTCTTAGACTCTCTCAACATTCAATTTCTCATGTGTTGGATTTTTCAGATCCCCCCTTCTGCAAGAAAGCCTCTTTGCAACCGGGTAAGTTTGTTTGTTTTCCTTGCTTTTGAACATAGTCTGCCAGGTCAGGACATGGATACATTTTTCTCCCTACAGCTCTGTGCTCAAGCCCTGCAGAGGGAGATGGCAGAGAGAAAGGCTGCCTACAAGCATCACAGTCCCATCCCTGTTGGTAACCGTGTTGTGCAAAAACACCTTCATCCCCACCCAGTGGGGCCCCTGATCTAATATTCAAAGTGTCAGAGGTTCCATATTTGTAATAGCAAATGGGCCCTGACTGTAAATTAGTGAAGAGTGAATGTAACTTATTACCCACAGGGACAATTCCAAATGAAGGCCTTAAATGATGCTCAGCTAAGCTGGTTCTTGTGTGGCCTCTGTACCTTCAAAAGCTGCCGAGTCCTATGATTACACGTGATGGGACTTGTACACTTGAAGTGAAACACAGTTTTAAAACTTGCATTGTTTAGAATTCCCACCTCATTTTTCCATGGACAAAAGTATTCTTTATGTCCTAGTGCACTTACAATTTGGTATTACCTGGGAGTGAAAAGAAATATTGCAGCCATGCCTAACTGACTTCTTGAGGTAAGATTGTTCTGTCAGAAAACCCTCTCCCAGTTCCCCTGCAGCTCTTCAGGAATCCACATCTCTCCAGAGCTCTTTGTTCTCATGGGTGGCACCTCCAGAGTGAAGAAGATCCTTTGTCAAGAAGGGAAACAGAGGGGAAATGAGAGGGTCCTGCAGGCAGAGCTGGAATCAACTTCCACTCTGCCTCTTGCAAGCTGTGTGACCCTGGGCACAATTTCTCCTTCCTCTGGAAACCTCTGTTTTCTTAGATTTGGAGCAGGGTGGTCACACTGACCTTGCAGAGTTCTGAGAATCAGAGACAGAACATAAAAGCCCTGGAAAACATTCTCCAAAAAGAAGCTGCAACATGTGTGGACAATGGGCTTTTCATGCCTCTCTTACTGTCTGTTGACCTGGTGCAAGAAACATGCTCTGGTGATGGCTGTGAGGGAGGAATGAGGATAGACATAGACACTCCTGTGTCTCAAACATGCTTCTTTATTACTCTGTTATGACTCTGTCTTCCCTGGGGCAGGACCCCAGCCTGCCTACATTTGCAGACAGACACAGTGGCATGTGGAGACAACAGTGTGTCCCAATGACTTTTCTTTACCCCCCAGCTGTCAGCAGTACTCAGTGGAAGGGTGATATTATGACACTGATACTGCTATTTTGAAACCTGGAGGATGGAAAGGTGCAAAAATCTATCACCAGCAACAGAAGGTGCAGACTGTGTTGGTGGCGGTAATTTTGTCCATCAAATGGATATGTGTGAAAACATTCCCTTCTTCGGCCCTACAGGTCAGAATGGCGGCAGCGGAGCATCGTCATTCTTCAGGATTGCCCTACTGGCCCTACCTCACAGCTGAAACTTTAAAAAACAGGATGGGCCGCCAGCCACCTCCTCCAACTCAACAACGTTCTATAACGGATAACTCCCTGAGCCTCAAGACACCTCCCGAATGTCTCCTTCGTCCCCTGCCACCCTCAGTGGATGATAATATCAAGGAGTGTCCTCTTGCTCCTCTTCCACCCTCTCCTCTTCCACCCTCAGTGGATGATAATCTGAAGGAGTGTCTCCTTGCTCCTCTTCCACCCTCTCCTCTTCCACCCTCAGTGGATGATAATCTGAAGGAGTGTCTCCTTGCTCCTCTTCCACCCTCTCCTCTTCCACCCTCAGTGGATGATAATCTGAAGGAGTGTCTCCTTGCTCCTCTTCCACCCTCTCCTCTTCCACCCTCAGTGGATGATAATCTGAAGGAGTGTCTCCTTGCTCCTCTTCCACCCTCTCCTCTTCCACCCTCAGTGGATGATAATCTGAAGACTCCTCCCTTAGCTACTCAGGAGGCTGAGGCGGAAAAACCACCGAAACCCAAGAGGTGGAGGGTGGATGAGGTGGAACAATCACCAAAACCCAAGAGGCGGAGGGCGGATGAGGTGGAACAATCGCCCAAGCCCAAGAGGCAGAGGGAGGCCGAGACACAATTACCCAAACCCAAGAGGCGGAGGTTGAGTAAGCTGAGAACACGCCATTGCACTCAAGCCTGGGCAATAAGAATAAATCCGTGGGTCGAAAAAAAGAAAAAAATCAAAAAATAAAACAAAACCCACACTCCAAAAACAAACTAACAAAGAATAAATAAATAATATAAAAATAAAATAAATACTGCAGTCCTTATGTTATTGCTTTGTTTCAGTATCTGGTATGATTGCCTGAGGGACCTGAGGTTCTTAATTAATTGTGGGGTTTTTTTTTTTTAATCTTTAGAAGTGGTTGGTTATGTAAAATATTATTATTATTATTATTTTTTTTTTTTTTTTTGAGACTGGGTTTTGCTCTGTCACCCAGGCAGGAGTACAGTGGCTCGATCACAACTCACTGCAGCCTCAACCTCCTGGGCTTCAAGCAATCCTCCTGCCTCAGCCTCCCAAGTAGCTGGGATCACAGATGCGTGCCACCACACCTGGCCAATGTTAAAAAATCCTTTAACTTTTTTGTAGAGATGCACTCCTGGACTCAAGCGATCCTCCTACTGGTCCCGACCACCAGCCTCTTTCTGATAAACATTTACACTGTTTATTATCTGATGCCATTTCTATCTTCTTCCTTGTCATCCAGACATCAAAGAATTAGGTTTCTTCAGGGTTTTCTTTTTCAAGTCCTCATTGTTAAAGATCACTCACATTAGGGCCAGACACCACGGCTCATGCCTGTAATCCCAGCACTTTGGGAGGCCAAGGCGGGCAGAGCACTTGAGGTGGGGAGTTTGAGACCAGCCCGGGCAACTTGGTGAAACCCCACCTCTACTGAAAAACATACAAAAATTAGCTGGGCGTGATGGTGCATGCCTGTAGTCCCAGCCACTTGGGAGGCTGAGGCATGAGAATCGCTTGAACCCAGGAGGCAGAGGTTGTAGTGAGCCAAGATCACATCAGCACACTCTAGCCTGGGTGACAGAGCGAGACTCTGACTCAAAAAATAAATAAAATAAATATCACTTACATTAGATATACCCAAGGGGTGTTCTATAGAGAGTTGGAAGCAGTGGTTATTGCAACAGGGGCACGGAAGTCATCTGGCTATGCCAGGATGCCCAGGGGATACTCGGGGTGGGTGGCATAGTGGTGCTGGGGACTCACCGCACAGGACGCTCTGATTGACGCACTGCCAGGAGTAGCACTCTGTCTTGGGGCTGCAGCCGGCCTCCTCAGCTTGAGTGTAACAACAGTCGTGGCCATGGCAGCACCTGCGGATGTCACATGGGCAGGACAGCAGGTGGGTGAAGCTCTCTCCTGGCCCTCCTCTCTTGCCAGGACCATGGGTGACTGAAGACCCCCAGGGAGGCACAGCATCCTCTTATCTAAGTTTCTTTTTTGTTTTTTTTTAAGAGACAGGGTCTTTCTCTGTCGCCCAGGCTGGACTGCAGAGGCACAATCATAGCTCACGGCAGCCTTGAACTCCTGGGCTCAAGCGATCCTCCTACTTCAGTGTCCCAAGTAGCTGAGACTACAGGCACACGCCAGCATGCCCGGCTGGTTTTTTAATTTGTATTTCCTTTGAGACAGCGTATCTCTCTGTTGCTCAGGCTGGAGTGCAATGGCTCAATCAGCTCACTTTAGCCTTGAACTCCCGGGCTCAAGTGATACTGCCACCTCAACCTCCCAAGTATGCTACTACAGGAACACAAACTCCTTTTTTAAATTTTTTGTGGATATGGGGGTCTCACTATGTTGCCTAGGCTGGTCTCGAACTCCCAGGCTCAAGCAGTCCTCCTACCTCAGCCTCCCCAAATGCTGGGATTACAGGTGGGAGCTACTGTACACCTGGCCTTATCTAAGCTGTTTCCCTGAAAATCCCCGACTTGGGTAATGATTCCATTGGCCCCACCATGCCCTGTCCTGCCTTCCTGGCTGTGCCCAAGCTTGGTCCCTGCCTGCCTGCCTGCCTGCCTCACTCTCTGGGTCTCGAGCTTCTGTGACACATGACTCCTCTCTCTTCCTGGAGTGATCCAAGCCCTGCCACTTCCTGACTTTGCCCACACTGTACCCTCTGCCTGGGGAAACTTCATGTCTGCCCATTGACCCTTAGGCCTCAGCTCAGGCACAAGCCCCTGCCTCCGGAGGTCATCCAGGCCTCACCAGGCTACACCCTCTCGTAAAATTGGATTCCCTCCCTTCAGGGCAGGTTTATAATGAAATCCTCCTCAGAGGCCAGGTGCGCTGACACCCATCTGTAATCCCAGCAGTTTGGGAGGCTGAGGTGGGAGGATCACTTGAGGCCAGGGGGTCGAGACCAGCCTGGGCAACATAAGAGCGACTCTTGTCTCTATAACAAATTTAAAAATTAGCTCACCAGGCCAGGCTCAGTGGCTCATGCCTGTAATCCCAACACTTCGAGAGGCCGAGGCAGGTGGATCACGAGGTCAGGAGTTCGAGAGCAGCCTGACCAACATGGCGAAACCCTGTCTCTACTAAACATACAAAATTAGCCAGGCATGGTGGCACGCACCTGTAATCCCAGCTACTCGGGAGGCTGAGGTAGGAGAATTGCTTGAACCCAGGAGGTGGAGGTTGCGGTGAGCCAAGATCATGCCGTTGCAGTCCAGCCTGAGCAACAGAGCAAGACTCTGTCTCGAGACAATAAAAACACACAAAAAATTAACTCGCCAGGATGGCACATGCCTATAGTCCTAGCTACTTGGGAGGCTGAGGTGGGAGGATTCCCTTCAGCCCAGGAGTTTGAGGCTGCAGTGAGCCACTATGATTGTGCCACTGCACTCTAACCTGGGCAAAAGCGAGACCCCAGGCTAGAGTGCATGATTTTGGGTCACTGCAACCTCCACCTCCCAGGTTCAAGTGATTCTCCTGCCTCAGCCTCTTGAGTAGCTGGGACTACAGGCATGTGCCACCACGCCTGGGTAATTTTTGTATTTTTAGTAGAGACAGGGTTTAGTAGAGACCATGGTGAAACCCCGTCTCTATAAAACAAATCTCTACTAACCCCATCTCTACAGAAAACAGCTGGGCGTGGTAGTGCACACCTGTAATTCCAGCTACTTGGGAGGCTGAGGCACGAGAATCATTTGCATCTTGGAGGCAGAGTTTGCAGTGAGCTGACATCGCACCACTGCACTCCAGCTGGGATGACAGAGCAAGACCCTGTCTCAAAAATAAGAAAAAGGAACAAACAACAGCAACGACAACAAAAAAACCTCTGTGTCAATCACAGCCTTCAAGCTAGGGGAGAGGCGGCCGAATTCTGCCCTCTGCTAACTGACTATAGCTTTGTGGAAATGGGTGAGTGGCATGCCCTTTTGAGCCTCAGGGCCCCATCTGTAAAATGGGCATAACCGTCATGCCCGTCTTTAAGAACAGCCTTGGGGGTAAATGAGTGGAGCTCATGGAAAGATCTCAGCCCACAACCTTCCACAGAACAGGCGCTTCTCACAAAGTAAGTAGCAGGAGTGCAGAGGCTGCAGGCATGAATCCAGCCAGACTGCCTGGGTTCAAGTCCCAGCTCCCACGTCTTGGTAACTATGTGGCCTCAGACAAGTTACTTAACATTTCTTTTTTTTTTTTTTTTTTTCAGAAGGAGTTTTGCTCTGTCACCCAGGTTGGAGTGCAGTGGTGTGATCTCGGCTCATTGCAACCTCTGCCTCCCGGGTTCAAGCAATTCTCTTGCCTCAGCTTCCTGAGTAGCTGGAATTACAGGCACCTGCCACCACACACAGCTAATTTTTGTATTTTTAGTAGAGACGGGGTTTCACCATGTTGGCCAGGATGATCTCGAACTCCTAACCTCGTGATCCGCCTGCCTCAGCCTCCCAAAGTGCTGGGATTACAGGCGTGAGCCACCATGCCCAGCCAAATCTAGGGCCAGAACATGGCTGCAGCATATAAAAAGAATTGAACTCCATACTTTTGTTAACCCTGTTTTTTGTTTGTTTGTAGTTGTTGCTGTTTTTGAGACAGAGTCTCGCTCTGTCGCCTAGGCTGGAGTGCAGTGGTGCAATCTCGGCTCACTGCAGACTCTGCCTCCCGGGTTCAAACTATTCTCCTGCCTCAGCCTCCCAAGTAGGTGGGACTACAGGTGCCCACCACCACACCTGGCTAATTTTTGTGTTTTATTAGAGACAGGGTTTCACCATATTGGCCAGGCTGGTCTGGAACTCCTGACCTTGTGATCCGCCCACCTCGGCCTCCCAAAGTGCTGGGATTACAGGCGTGAGCCACCACACCCAGCCCCTGTTTTGTTTTTGTTTTGCTTGCTTCTTAGGGTTGTTTTTCTATTTATGGTAAAGGCATTGGCTTTCCATTTGTAGCATCAATAGAATATTTCCTGTTTACAATAACCTTATGTCATAGTAAATGGTAAAGGGATTTAAAGCAGTGGTTTTCAGCTGCCAGAGGCCTGAGAGAGTTTGGGCATACTCTGTGTGATCGGGCAGAAGGCCTGTGGGAAGTTTAGCAGAGGACAGGGCCAGGAAAGGCGATGGACAGTGGGGGTCTGTCCTGGTCACCAGGCCCCTGGGTCCTGCCCACCTGCTTGGAGCTCCCCACCCATCACACATGATGCTGCCAAGCCCTCTGGGTATTGTGGGCAAATACCTTAGGAGAGAAGCTGATGAACTTTGTTTCTTGAAATGCACAGATTCCTTGGACATCCCTGAGAGGTCAATCATGAAAGTCAACTTGGTTTTCTCCCCCTCATTTGGGTTCAGAATTTAAAGTCCACACACACAGGCAGTAAGATGATATAGATACGGACATCATCACTCGGTTTCGGATGTTAAAATGTCTAGGTGGGTTAGGGGTGATTTGCGATCACACAACCTTGTGGCACAAAGAGGAATTCCCAGGCCAGAGGGAGACATTTTATTGCCATGTTATGATCTTATCATTGAGTTGAAAGGCAATCTTGTTTCATTTTGGATTCTTTCTTATGTTTATGTCTTCTAAGGGCACTTTGAATTTCCAAGCAAATAATAATTTTGAATTAGCTTTTAATCATTGACTTCTAGCACAGTTATATGATCAGAAACATGCTGTGTGATTTGATTGCTCTCAAATATATTGAGATTTGCTGGAACAAAATAAGTCAGGTTAATTTTTGTAAATGTACCATGCATGCTTAAAATGAATGTATCTACATTTGTTCCTGAGATACAGGTTGATGGACGGATGGCTACATGGATGTGATGGAGATGGTTTACTATCGGGACCTTCCGCATCCTGCTGATGTTTTGTTGCTTAGGATATGAATGGCTGAGCGGAGGCTGTAAAACCTGGCACCCTGCTTGGGTATGAGGTTCTTCCTGCCATCCTGCCATCATTTGTTTTTTATGTTTTGTCGCCAAAAGTGACCTTGAGGAACCCTGGGAGCTCAGGAAGGAAGGAGCGCCCAGAAGCAGGGACAGGGAGCTGGTTGGGGAGGACCAGAAATCAGGTTTGTGAAGGTTCCAGAGAGGACCTGTCCTTGCGAGGAGTGTGGGAGACTGAGATGGGGGAGGGGTCATTGGAATGATGCGGGCGCTACTTGGCGTTGTCCATTGTGAGGCACCACCGGGGTCATCAGGGATTGGTGGAGAGGGAGTATAAAGCCCCAGGGTTGCCAAGGGAGGGCCCAGACCGAAGAAGGTTTGGTGGATAGCAGAACCTTTTTGTCTCCCTCTAATTGCTCCTAAGCCTCACGCTCCCTTGCCCCGCGTGTCCTGTTGCTTCCCTGATCTTCTCCGTGACCTGTAGCTAAACCTTCCACCAGCGCTTGAGAACTTAATTGGAACCGGATCCTTTCCCAGACCCCTTTCTTCTTCTCCTCGTCCTCCTCCTCCACCTCCTCCAGGTGCCCAACAGCCCCCTTCTCCTCCTTTCCCTTCCCTTACTTCCCCCCTTCCCCTCCCCTTCCCCTCCCCCTCCCCTCCCCCTCCCCAACACAGATCCGGCCCCGGTCCCCGTCCCCTTCCCTCCCCCCTGCCCTAAGCCACCTCCACCTCTGTCCTGGCCGCCTCAGGGCGCCCTGAAAGGACCAGGACATGCGGCTGCGGTGGTGGCTCCTCTTTTGGCTCCTGCTGGGATTTATCAGCCATCATCCCACCCCTGTGAGTAGACGCTGGACCCGCGGGGTTTCTTCCTTTTTACTGGGCTGTGTCACGCGGCATGAAATTACACAGCTCAGGCCTGTAATCCCAGCACTTTAGGGGGCCGAGGTGTGGGCAGATCACTCGAGTCCAGGAGTTGAAGAGTAGCCAGGGCATCATAGCGAAACCCCATCTCTACAAAAAATTCCAAAAAAGATTAGTTGGGCCTGGTGGTGCCTACCTGTTATCCCAGTTACTGGAGAGGCTGAGGTGGGAGGATCGCTTGGGCCCAGGAGCTGGACGTTGCAGTGAGCCGAGATGGCCCCGCTGCACTCTTGTCTCTAACAAACAAGATGGACCAAAACAAAGTGAAATGTCATTTGATTTGTGTCATCTGGTTTGATGACTTTTTTTTTTTTTTTTTTTAGACAGAGTCTCACTCTGTCGCCCAGGCTGGAGTGCAGTGGCAAGATCTCGGCTCACTGCAACCTCCGCTTCCGGGGTTCAAGCAATTGTCCTGCCTCAGCCTCCTGAGTAGCTCAGATTACAACGCCTGGCTAATTTTTGTATTTTTAGTAGACCACCACGCCTGGCTAATTTTTGTATTTTTAGTAGAGACGGGGTTTCACCATGTTCGCCAGGATGGTCTCCATCTCTTGACCTCGTGATCTGCCTGCCTCGGCCTCCCAGTGCTGGGATTACAGGCGTGAACCACCGCGCCTGGCCAAAATATGTAACCTTAAGTGTAAGTTTACTAACTTTGGAAAGTACATACACCAGCATAAACCAACCCCCTTTCAAGATCTACATTATTTTATTT
This sequence comes from Pan paniscus, assembly GCF_029289425.2. NCBI lineage: Eukaryota > Metazoa > Chordata > Mammalia > Primates > Hominidae > Pan > Pan paniscus. The sequence goes on along the minus strand of NC_073267.2, from coordinate 34,803,080 downwards.
ATTCATTTATTTTTTTGAGACAGTTCCTCCCTTGTTGCCCAGGCTGGAGTGCAATGGGGCAATATCAGCTCACCGCAACCTCTGCTTCCCAGGTTCGAGCGATTCTCCTGCCTCAGCCTCCCGAGTGGCTGGGATTACAGACATGTGCCGCCACTCCCAGCTAATTTTGTATTTTTAGTAGAGATAGGGTTTCTCCATGTTGGTCAGGCTGGTTTTGAACTCCCGACCTCAGGTGATCCGCCCGCCTCGGCCTCCCAAAGCGTTGGGATTACAGGCGTGAACCACCGTGCCCAGCCAAGATCTACACTATTATGTCACCCCAGAAAGTGAACTCTCACTCTTCCCAGCCAGTCTCTTTCTTATCATAGGTTAGCTTGCTTATTCTGGAATTTCGCGTATACAGATGCATGCCATGCCATAGGTACTCTTTTGTGTCTGCTTTGTTCTGCTCAACACCATGTTTCTGAAATCATTACCATTGTTGTATGGTTCTCTAACTCCATCATTTCCATTTCAGACTCAGCATATGCGCAGTTCAACCTGATGAAGGGCTATCTCTGTTTAATTCACCATCTTGAAAGAAACATTTAAAATTGAGATGTTTTCAAGGATATATAGTTAAATCCTGAGGAATCGATGTAGAAATGTTATCACAAGCTGTCTGAACTTACTCAGGGGAAGTCTTCATCTTCACTCACATAGGAGTCTAATGGAATTAATATCAACAATCTTAGAGAAATCCCACACTATTCATGCCATTTTCATGATCTCCGCCTTGGTAAATTTTTTTTGAGACAGTCTCGCTCTGTCACCCAGGCTGAAGTGCAGTGGTGTGATCTCGGCTAACTGCAACCTCTGCCTCCCAGGTTCAAGTGATTCTTCTGCCTCAGCCTCCCAAGTAGCTGGAACTATAGGCGCGTGCCACCATGCCCTGCTAATTTTTTGTAATTTTAGTAGAGATGGGTTTCACCGTGTTAGCTAGGATGGTCCCAATCTCCTGATCTCGTGGTCCACCCACCTCGGCTTCCCAAAGTGCTGGGATTGCAGGCGTGAGCCACCACGCCCGGCCCACCTTGTTAATTTTTAAGCACTAAAATTTGATACTTATTTGTGAATGAAGTAATCTCTTCATTGTATTTTTTTTTTTTTACTTATGCTGAGCTTTAAATGACAAAGATTCATATAATCCAAGAGAGAAGTATTATTTAGAGGGATTCTTTTACCATGTGATATATAACAAATGCATCCAATGTTATACATCAATTTAAAAAACAAGTAAATAACTTTAAAGAAAAGATAACTACTGGCCAGGTGCAGTGGCTCACACCTGTATTCCCAGCACTTTGGGAGGCCGAGGCAGGTGGATCATGAGGTCAGGAGTTGGAGACCAGCCTGGCCAAGATGGTGAAACCCTGTTTGTACTAAAAATACAAAAATTAGCCGAGTGCGGTGGCAGGCGCCTGTAATCCCAGTTACTCAGTAGCTGAGGCAGGAGAATCGCTTGAACCCGGGAGGCGGAGGTTGCAGTGAGCTGAGATCATGCCACTGCAATCTAGCCTGGGTGACAGAGCAAGACTTTGTCTCCAAACAAAAAGAAAAGATAATTACTTTATACTTAGCTTGTCTTAGCCATGAGTGACGGGCTGCATGTGGCCCAGGACAGTTTTGAATGCAGTTCAACACAAATTTGTAAACTTTCTTAAAACATTAGGAGATTTTGGCCAGGTACAGTGGCTCATGCCTGTAATCCCAGCACTTTGGGAGGCTGAGGCGGGCAGATTACCTGAGGTCAGGAGTTCGAGACCACCCTGGCCAACATGGCAAAACCCCATCTCCACAAAAAATACAAAAATTTGCTGAGTGCATTGTCAGGCACCTGTACTCCCAGCTACTCAGGAGGCTGAGGCAGGAGAATCACTTGAACCTGAGAGGCAGAGGTTGCAGTGAGCCGAGAGCACGCCACTGCACTCCAGCCTGGGTGACAGAGTGAGACCCCATCTCAAAAACAAAACACCAAAACAAAAACAAAAACAAAAACAAATGGCTGGGCACGGTGGCTCACACCTGTAATCCCAGCACTTTGGGAGGCCGAGGCAGGCAGATCGCCTGTCAGGAGTTCAAGGCCAGACTGGCCAACATGGTGAAACCTCATCTCTACTAAAAATACAAAAATTAGTCGGGCATGGTGGCAGAGACCTGTAATCTCAGCTACTCGGGAGGCTGAGGGAGGAGAATGGCTTGAGCCCAGGAGCTGGAGGTTGCAGTGAGCCGAGATTGCACCACTGCACTCCGGCCTGGGCGACTGAGTGGAGCGGAACTCTGTCTCCAAAAAAAAAAAAAAAGAATTTTTTTTTTAGATCATCAGCTATTGTTAGTGTTAGTGTATGTTATGTGTGGCTCAAGACAACTTTGCTTCTTTTAATATAGGCAGGGAAGTCAAAAGATTGGATATCCCTGCTTTATACCAAGAAAGACAGCACCCCACATTTGCGATGCCTAAAAACACTACCAGCCATCTGAAAAACATGAGACTTGTAACTTCTGTTCTTTTTTGTAGCAGTGGAATCCCACGGTGATATCTGAGGGATGTGGTTACCTTTTGGAGGAGGTTGACGGTTTCTAAGGATGATTCTTTCTGAGTGAAATATTGTCGGTGTCATTGACCTTTTCATTATTTCAATTATTATTATTCCAGGTTATCAACACTCTGGCTGTCTATCGTCATCGTGAGACTGACTTTTGTGGAGGAGTTCGAGACCACCCTGGCCAACATGGCAAAACCCCATCTCCACAAAAATTGGATAATTTGATAATTATCGTTATTGGGTTTCTGAGACCTTACACATTTACCATTCTCTTCTGCACAAATTACCTTTGTGTGAGTATACTAACTTTCTGTAGAGGTATACTTGTAATCACAAATAAGAATAAATTATATAAAACAATTCACATTTCTGGACTTCATTATGAATATGTGGTTTTACCCAAACAATCAGGGAAATGATTTATTAGCATAAGAATTATGAAAATGTCTGCCATTTACATTATGAAAATTAAATAGGTCGGTGTTTGTTTAATAGAATGTCAACAGAGCTTTTGGTCAAAAATAAGTTTTTTTAACCTTTGTGCTATTTATCACAAATGGAGTATGAGGTTTCGTCACTTAAATAGGAAATTCTTTCTAAACTCTTCTGCTTTATAGTTCTATCGTATGGGTGGAAGGAAAGCTTCCAATCTCCTCTCTGAAGATTCACTGCAGAAATGAGCTGACAACAGACAGCTTAACAGGAAAAGAAAAACCTAGAACAGGCATAAACATGGGAACCAGCTGAAAAATGAGACTGCTAGAAGGGCCGGATGGTTGATGCTTAAAGAGCACCCTCTTCTGAGGGGAGAGGGAGATAGATGGAGATGTAGGCCATTTAGAGGGGCAGCAAATGATTTTTAGGGGAAATGAAAGAGGCCAAGGAACAAACAATTGGCCTGAGACAAAGTTCCTCTGAGGTCATAGGGACGAGGTGACAAACTGCCGGAAGGTGAAGGGCAGAACAGCACTGCGTCTCATGATGCAGAGAAAGCCCCAGAGAATCTCTTAGAACTGCCCTCCAAGAGAATCGATGAAAAGTGTGTCTGGGCAGGGTAATTTTGAATGACATCATTCAAAGTGCATGTTCCCACTTGCAACCGGAGAGAGATCAGTATGTCAAAAGTCTGTACTTGGTAAGAATTTGGCTGCTAAGTTGTGCCATAATTTGTCTTTTGAGCCTTTTTTCCTTTGGGTAAGTTGAGCTCTACATTTTGTCTTGCCATTCATGACAGTAAAAATGTGGTTGTCTGGGGGCTGAACCTCCTTCTGAACAATGATCCAAGATAAAAGTACTAATACCACAATGCTTTTTTATATTCAAGGGAAGAGGAAGTATGTTTCAGTTTCACCACCTAGATAATTACACGTCATTTGGCACTGCCTTTCAAGATATGTAGAAAACAGAAAATATATGAGTTATGAAGATATCTAGGCACATTTAACATTCTCTATGCCACTTAGTCCTGAACAGAGAATTTTCGGTATAAATTGGAGGAAGCTTTTTTTTTTTTTTTTTTTTTCTTTTCTCACCCCCGAGACGAGTCTCCCTCTGTTGCCCAGGCTGGAGTATAATGGTGTGATCTCGGCTCACTGCAACCTCCACCTCCTGGCTTCAAGCGATTCCCCTGCCTCAGCCTCTCAAGTAGCTGGGATTACAGGTGCCCACCACCATGCCCAGCTAATTTTTGTATTTTTAGTAGAGTCGGGGTTTTACCATGTTGGCCAGGCTAGTCTCAAAACCCGACCTCAAATGATCCACCCGCCTCAGCCTCCCAAAGTGCTGGGATTACAAGCGTGAGCCACCACGTGAGCCAGGGGAAGTTGTTAAATTTACCACTTTTTAACAATTCCATTTAGGAAAGTTCAGTTGAGCTGTTGGACTTGGACAACTTCGCACCTCTCATCTTTGTCCTTGTCATCTAGTCATCTATACCATTACCTCCTAAGCAGGGACATCATGGGTGCCATGAAGCATTCATGCGTGATGGCATTTCTTTGCTTGTCATTTCTTCATGTGTTTAACATTTCTCCTAGCTCCAAACTGGGCCAGCTACCTTTCCTATGAAATCTAGCAGTAGTTGTGGGATTGACGTGGTTGCTCTTTTCATCTTTTTAGATTACCCATTGCTTCTCTCAAAATCCTAGTACATGACTTTTTTTTTTTTATCCTATGTGCAGAAATCAGGAAAAAGCAAATTCTACAAAGAATTTGAAAGATATTATTTCAGGCCAGGTGTGGTGGCTCATGCCTGTAATCCCAGCACTTTGGGAGGCTGAGGCAGATGGATCACTTGAGGTCAGGAGTTCAAGACCAGATGGGCCAACATGGTGAAACCCCATCTCTACTGAAAAGACAAAAATTAGGCAGGCATGGTAGCAGGCACCTGTAATCCCAGCTACTTGGGAGGCCAAGGCACAAGAATCGCTTGAATCTGGGAGGTGGAGGTTGCCGTGAGCCAAGGTAGCGCCACTGCACTTCAGCATGGTTGAGAGTGACACTCCATCTCAAGAAAAAAGTCATTTCAATGACTACCTCAGGAGATTCATAGGTATCTGACCCACATCTGAGATGGGATTTGCATTGCATTTTCGCTATGATGAGAACAAATATTTAATATCTTAGAAGATTAAAAGCATACTGTGATAATATGGAAATCTTGGTGGAAATTCGGTCATTAGTGAGAATGTTTTGCGTTAAGTTCAAACCAGCCTCAATGAAGCTGATGTGAGGGAAGGGAAAGTGAACTCTGAGTAGAGCAGGGACAGAAGGAAGATGCTCCAGTGCAGATCAGGAAGGAGCAGGGGGTGAAATGTTACAAATTCTAGAACTCAGAGAGCTGAAGGTAATTACTTCCTTTTCAAGTTGTGAAACATGTTAACCTGTGGTAAAATACTTATAAGATGATAGTAACCATCTAACCATGTTGAAGTGTACAGTTCAGTTGTGTGAAGTATATTCATGTCATTTTTTTTTTTTTTTTTTGAGACGGAGTCTCACTCTGTCACCAGGCTGGAGTGCAGTGGTGGGATCTTGGCTCACTGCAACCTCTGCCTCCTGGGTTCAAGCAGTTCTCCTGCCTCAGCCTCCCGAGTAGCTGGGACTACAGGCGTGCATCACCATGCTCAGCTAATTTTTGTATTTTTAGTAGAGATGGAGTTTCACCATGTTGCCCAGGATGGTCTCCATCTCTTGACCTTGTGATTCACCCGCCTCGGCCTCCCAAAGTGCTGGGATTACAGGCGTGAGCTACCGCACCTGGCCTATTTTTTTTTTTTTTTGAGACAGAGTTTCAATTTTGTTGCCCAGGTTGGAGTGCAATGGCACAATCTCAGCTCACCACAACCTTTTCCTGCTGGGTTCACGTGATTCTCCTGCCTCAGCCTCCTGACTAGCTGGGATTACAGGCATGCACCACCATGCCTGGCTAATTTTGTATTTTTAGCAGAGACAGCATTTCTCCATGTTGGTGAGGCTGGTCTCAAACTCCCGACCTCAGGTGATCCGCCTGCCTCGGCCTCCCAAAGTGCTGGGATTACAGGAGTGAGCCACCGTGCCAGCCTCATGTCATTCTTGTGTGTGTGTGTGTGTGTGTGTGTGTGTGTGTGTGTGTGACAGAGTCTCATTCTGTCGCTCAGGCTGGAGTGCAGTGGTGTGATCTCGGCTCACTGCAACCTCCGCCTCCCAGCTTTAAACGGTTCTCTGCCTCAGCCTCCCGAGTAGCTCGGATTACAGGCGCCCGCTGCCATGCCCGGCTAATTTTTGTATTTTTAGTAGAGACGGGGTTTCACCATCTTGGCCAGGCTGGTCTTGAACTCCTGACCCCGTGATCCACCTGCCTCGGCCTCCCAAAGTACTGGGATTATACGCATGAGCCACCGTGCCCAGCCGTCATTCTTATATTATTATTTCCTAGGTGTATTTCCTGAAGACTATCTTCTGGTCTCGAAATGGACATGATGGATCCACGGATGTACAGCAGAGAGCCTGGAGGTCCAAACGACGTAGACAGGAAGGTATGGCTCTCTTGGAGTCCCCATAGTGTGGAAATGAGTTTGCCCTGGAAAGGGAAAGAACAGCTTCTTTTCCTCAGGTTTCTCACCTTCTCTTCTCCTCACTCTCACCAAGGGCTGAGGTCCATTTGTATGCACACAAAGAAAAGAGTTTCTTCCTTTCCAGGAAATAAAATTGGCCTGAAAGACGTCATTACTCCATGGAGACATGTGGAAAGAAAATTTAGAGCGAAAATCCATAAGAGGAAGGTGACAACGAAAATCAACCATCATGACAAAATCAATGGAAAGAGGAAGACCGCCAGAAAACAGTAAGATGTGCCTTGACACAAATACTGTTGTATGAACCATGTGCCAATCAAAGTAGACAACTGTAAAGTCCTTGAGAATATTTTCTACAATATTTGTGGCAAATTCAGTGGGTTCAAAATTGAGTTTGTCCTTTCTGCTTCATTAGTTTAAGCTGTATAATTCCTTTCCCTTCCTACATTCTTGTTTGTCATTTTTTCGGGGGAAGAGGAGTTGCTAGTACTGGCATTGGTTTTCCTTTCTCTGTCTTTTTTTTTTTTTTTTTTTTTTCCTGAGATGGAGCTTTGCTGTTGTTGCCCAGGCTGTAGTGCAATGGCACAATCTCAGCTCACTGCCTTTTGGGTTCAAGCAATTCTCCTGCCTCAGCCTCCCAAGTAGCTGGGATTACAGGTGCCCACCACCACGCCCAGCTAATTTTTGTATTTTTACTAGAGATGGGGTTTCGCCATGTTGTCCAGGCTGGTCTCGAACTTCTGACCTCAGGTAATCCACCTGCCTCAGCCTCCCAAAGTGCTGGGATTAGAGGCGTGAGCCACCACACCCAGCCTTTTTTTTTTTTTTTTTTTTAATTTTGAGATAGAGTCTCGCTCTGTCGCCCAGGCTGGAGTGCTATGGTGCAATCTTGGCTCACTGCAACCTCTGCTCCCAGTTTGAAGCAATTCTGCCTCAGCTTCCCGAGTAGCTTGGATTACAGGTGTGTGCCAGCACATTTGGCCAATTTTTTTTTTTTTTTTTTTTTTTTTTTTTTTTGAGACAGAGTCTCACTCTGTCACCCAGGCTAGAGTGCAGTGGCATGATCTTGGCTCACTGCAACCTCCACCTCCCAGGTTCAAGCGATTCTTATCCCTCAGCCTCTTGAGTAGCTGGGACTACAGGCATATGCCACCATGCCCGGATAATTTTTGTATTTTTAGTAGAGGCGGGGTTTCACCATATTGGCCAAGCTGGTCTAGAACTCCTGACATCATGATCCGCACACCTCGGCCTCCCAATGTGCTGGGATTACAGGCGTGAGCCACCGTGCCCGGCCAGATTTTTGTATTTTTAGTAGAGACAGGGGTTCACCATGTTGGCCAGGCTAGTCTTGAACTCCTGACCTCAGGTGATCTGCCTACCTCAGCCTCCCAGTGTGAGCCACCGCACCCAGCCTGGATTGTTGAATTCAATCCTTGGGTCACCTCCAGATTCATTTTCACAGTCTTTCATGTTTTGGTCATATTACATTGTATTTTGCTGCCATATGACTGATCTTTTTCTGTTAAATGTGAGATACTTGTTAAAAAATATTTAGCAATGAATTGAGGCCTAGTAGCATGTTATCTTGCTGCAGAAGAGATGGGAGTCTACTTCTGGGGGATGGTCAGGGGTCCTCCATACAGGCTGCAATTGAGGTCGTCAGTGCAGGCTCAGTCCCTACAAAGGCCAGGGTATTTTCTGTCCACCTTTATTCTGATGCATGACTCTTCTGGGTCTCAACCAGAGCCAGTGGACTTCAGTATGGGTCGCTTTCATTGGCAGACCCTCAATCCACTTGTTTTCCATCTAATCCCATGCATGTGTGCAAAAGCTGCTGTGCTTCTTTGCATCTCAGTAGTTCCTTCTGGAATTCAGCAATGAAACTCAGGGAAATGGGTTCCAAATGCGAGGCTGACTTTCGTCCTGGGTTTCCTTCTTCTCCATCTTCACCTCATGTCTGTTTACTGCCATGTTAGCAATTTGATGTATTCAATCATGAGTTTTATATTCTGTTTGGTGCCCCCCATTGTTCTCATCGGAGATCAGAAGCTTCAGATGCACTTATGTCAACTCAAGAGTAGAATGCTTCCTTAGCTTCCCTCCAGAGTCAGGTTTTGTGTTTCTAGTTCCCAAGTGCACAGCAGGAGTAGTGATGTCCTCACTGGCTTCTCATTTGCATTAAACTGTGAGCTTCTTTAGCATGGGGACAGGACCCTGCTCCCATTGCATTCTCAGCACCTCACCACACACTCCTTGTTGGAGGCCACTCCAGACAGCATGTGCTGAAGGATGCCCTGTGGTCAGAAACAAGTTCATGAACTTTCTCTTTGAAGTGTTTTTGTCCCTGTTTCCTAGCGTTCTGGGAATTTTACACATCCTTCCTATAAAACCAAGTATCAGGTGAGATCCTTAGGATCAGGACCATGAATCAAGTGGTGTGAGGGCAACACAGCAAACTTACCCTTTTTAGGCCATTTCCTTTTTCTGCCCTCAATCTCTGTGAACTGAACCTTGTTAAAGTCAGTCAACACCAGGGTGGATGGTTTGCCATTGTCACCTATTTTCAGGACATAACACCCGACTTAGGAGCCATTCCGATCGTTTCTAATTCAATAGATGCGCCCAGCATTCAGATTGCCTTTTCTCTCAACCAGGATCTTTAAAGTCGATGACAAGAGTTCCAGTCCTGAATCATGGCAAAGTGCAGTAGTGAACTGCGGGGTTAATGACACCATATTCTGGAACGATCTCTCTATGGCTGATGGTCTCAGTTCCGGCATCAGCCTCTGACTGAGAATCAGGTCTCACACAGGAGGAGTCAGATGAGGAGCAATCCTCTGCTTCCGATGGAGTTAGTTGTGATGAATTGGTGAGGTCTGGTTTTTCACACTGAACTAAAATGAGCTTTCGCTGTGTCAAGCACAAGACTGACCCCAGAGACACACATAGTGCACCGCATAGAAGCTTTTAATAGTCTTTATATTTACTAAAGAATAGGACTAACTATGGAACTATGAAGATGAGCTGGAAATGACAGGTGACTTGCCAGCAGGCCAGAGTGTGACTTTTTTTTGTCCCTCAATGGGAGGTGTCCATTCTCCCTTTGGTTGTGAGAATCAGTTGGTTCATTTGTGGGAAGGTTGCAGGGGGGATCTTTGAATCACAGCCTTCAGATGCCAGAAGGGCAGAGGGAATCCCACACGGGCTGGTGGATCATGTGTGTGCATTTCTCTCCCTTCTAATCTGAGGAAACTAAGCATGAAAGAATGTGAGCATGCAGAAAAGGAGAGGCAGGTATCAGAGGCAGAGGAAAATGGGAAATTGGATATGAAAGAAATACACACCTACAAGTGAGTTCAGAAACTGAACCCCACCCTCCTGGGAAACGCCCATTGGAGTGTTGTTTTTAACCTTTGTACAATGTTTAGACCCAGTACATGCAGAAATAGAAACAAATGGTCAGAAGACATATCGTGAGAGAGAGAGAGAGTTCACAAAACAGAAAACAAAGTACCTTAATATTTACCAGTGACCAAAAGATGTGAAGCAGCAAAATGTCTCCTGACCCCATTGCCAGCTAGACTGTGTGGAAACTCGGTTCATACCAGCCATTCTAGGGGTGGGGTGAGTTGTTGTCATCCTTAGGAAAGTGTGTTGTTGTAGGATCAACCACATCCTTCAAAAGGACTATGCCTGTTTATAAGCCCAGCTGTTTCTGCCCTGTGAAACACGGTAAGGATATTAATACAAAGAGAATACAGCTTTATGATAAAAGATGCTCAATGAAGGATGAATTAGGGATATACTGAGAATGGGGAAGGAAACTATCATCTCAGAAGTCAGCAGGCAGTAAGCAAGAGGAGGAATCAATATAGCAACAGTTTGGATCAGACCGTACAGTTTTTTTGTTTTTGTTTTTGTTTTTCTGAGATGGAGTCTCGCTGTGTCACCCAGGCTGGAGTGCAATGACGTGATCTTGGCTCACTGCAACCTCCGCCTCCCAGGTTCAAGTGATTCCCCTGCCTCAGCCTCCCGAGTAGCTGGGATTACAGGTGCCTGCCACCACGCCCGGCTAATCTTTTGTATTTTTAGTAGAGACGGGGTTTCACCGTATTAGCCAGGATGGTCTCAATCTCCTGACCTCGTGATCCATCTGCCTCGCCCTCCCAGAGTGCTGGGACTACAGGCATCAGCCACCGCGACCGGCTCAGACGGTACTCTTATAGCCATCTGAAATACGTTTTCTAGGTAGAGATAGATTGTGTAAGGGTACAGTTGTGAGGATAACAGAAACATGGCAGATTATTTAAAATCATCCTGAAAGTGGTGCTTTATCTGATGAAAGTGATTGTAATCCATAGGAAAATGTTTCAACGTGCGCAAGAGTTGCAGCGGCGGGCAGAGGACTACCACAAATGCAAAGTAAGGAGCTTCCTCCCCGCAGTTGCAGGATAGTTCAGTGCTGATGCAGATGATGCCACGGCTCTTAGACTCTCTCAACATTCAATTTCTCATGTGTTGGATTTTTCAGATCCCCCCTTCTGCAAGAAAGCCTCTTTGCAACCGGGTAAGTTTGTTTGTTTTCCTTGCTTTTGAACATAGTCTGCCAGGTCAGGACATGGATACATTTTTCTCCCTACAGCTCTGTGCTCAAGCCCTGCAGAGGGAGATGGCAGAGAGAAAGGCTGCCTACAAGCATCACAGTCCCATCCCTGTTGGTAACCGTGTTGTGCAAAAACACCTTCATCCCCACCCAGTGGGGCCCCTGATCTAATATTCAAAGTGTCAGAGGTTCCATATTTGTAATAGCAAATGGGCCCTGACTGTAAATTAGTGAAGAGTGAATGTAACTTATTACCCACAGGGACAATTCCAAATGAAGGCCTTAAATGATGCTCAGCTAAGCTGGTTCTTGTGTGGCCTCTGTACCTTCAAAAGCTGCCGAGTCCTATGATTACACGTGATGGGACTTGTACACTTGAAGTGAAACACAGTTTTAAAACTTGCATTGTTTAGAATTCCCACCTCATTTTTCCATGGACAAAAGTATTCTTTATGTCCTAGTGCACTTACAATTTGGTATTACCTGGGAGTGAAAAGAAATATTGCAGCCATGCCTAACTGACTTCTTGAGGTAAGATTGTTCTGTCAGAAAACCCTCTCCCAGTTCCCCTGCAGCTCTTCAGGAATCCACATCTCTCCAGAGCTCTTTGTTCTCATGGGTGGCACCTCCAGAGTGAAGAAGATCCTTTGTCAAGAAGGGAAACAGAGGGGAAATGAGAGGGTCCTGCAGGCAGAGCTGGAATCAACTTCCACTCTGCCTCTTGCAAGCTGTGTGACCCTGGGCACAATTTCTCCTTCCTCTGGAAACCTCTGTTTTCTTAGATTTGGAGCAGGGTGGTCACACTGACCTTGCAGAGTTCTGAGAATCAGAGACAGAACATAAAAGCCCTGGAAAACATTCTCCAAAAAGAAGCTGCAACATGTGTGGACAATGGGCTTTTCATGCCTCTCTTACTGTCTGTTGACCTGGTGCAAGAAACATGCTCTGGTGATGGCTGTGAGGGAGGAATGAGGATAGACATAGACACTCCTGTGTCTCAAACATGCTTCTTTATTACTCTGTTATGACTCTGTCTTCCCTGGGGCAGGACCCCAGCCTGCCTACATTTGCAGACAGACACAGTGGCATGTGGAGACAACAGTGTGTCCCAATGACTTTTCTTTACCCCCCAGCTGTCAGCAGTACTCAGTGGAAGGGTGATATTATGACACTGATACTGCTATTTTGAAACCTGGAGGATGGAAAGGTGCAAAAATCTATCACCAGCAACAGAAGGTGCAGACTGTGTTGGTGGCGGTAATTTTGTCCATCAAATGGATATGTGTGAAAACATTCCCTTCTTCGGCCCTACAGGTCAGAATGGCGGCAGCGGAGCATCGTCATTCTTCAGGATTGCCCTACTGGCCCTACCTCACAGCTGAAACTTTAAAAAACAGGATGGGCCGCCAGCCACCTCCTCCAACTCAACAACGTTCTATAACGGATAACTCCCTGAGCCTCAAGACACCTCCCGAATGTCTCCTTCGTCCCCTGCCACCCTCAGTGGATGATAATATCAAGGAGTGTCCTCTTGCTCCTCTTCCACCCTCTCCTCTTCCACCCTCAGTGGATGATAATCTGAAGGAGTGTCTCCTTGCTCCTCTTCCACCCTCTCCTCTTCCACCCTCAGTGGATGATAATCTGAAGGAGTGTCTCCTTGCTCCTCTTCCACCCTCTCCTCTTCCACCCTCAGTGGATGATAATCTGAAGGAGTGTCTCCTTGCTCCTCTTCCACCCTCTCCTCTTCCACCCTCAGTGGATGATAATCTGAAGGAGTGTCTCCTTGCTCCTCTTCCACCCTCTCCTCTTCCACCCTCAGTGGATGATAATCTGAAGACTCCTCCCTTAGCTACTCAGGAGGCTGAGGCGGAAAAACCACCGAAACCCAAGAGGTGGAGGGTGGATGAGGTGGAACAATCACCAAAACCCAAGAGGCGGAGGGCGGATGAGGTGGAACAATCGCCCAAGCCCAAGAGGCAGAGGGAGGCCGAGACACAATTACCCAAACCCAAGAGGCGGAGGTTGAGTAAGCTGAGAACACGCCATTGCACTCAAGCCTGGGCAATAAGAATAAATCCGTGGGTCGAAAAAAAGAAAAAAATCAAAAAATAAAACAAAACCCACACTCCAAAAACAAACTAACAAAGAATAAATAAATAATATAAAAATAAAATAAATACTGCAGTCCTTATGTTATTGCTTTGTTTCAGTATCTGGTATGATTGCCTGAGGGACCTGAGGTTCTTAATTAATTGTGGGGTTTTTTTTTTTTAATCTTTAGAAGTGGTTGGTTATGTAAAATATTATTATTATTATTTTTTTTTTTTTTTTTTTTGAGACTGGGTTTTGCTCTGTCACCCAGGCAGGAGTACAGTGGCTCGATCACAACTCACTGCAGCCTCAACCTCCTGGGCTTCAAGCAATCCTCCTGCCTCAGCCTCCCAAGTAGCTGGGATCACAGATGCGTGCCACCACACCTGGCCAATGTTAAAAAATCCTTTAACTTTTTTGTAGAGATGCACTCCTGGACTCAAGCGATCCTCCTACTGGTCCCGACCACCAGCCTCTTTCTGATAAACATTTACACTGTTTATTATCTGATGCCATTTCTATCTTCTTCCTTGTCATCCAGACATCAAAGAATTAGGTTTCTTCAGGGTTTTCTTTTTCAAGTCCTCATTGTTAAAGATCACTCACATTAGGGCCAGACACCACGGCTCATGCCTGTAATCCCAGCACTTTGGGAGGCCAAGGCGGGCAGAGCACTTGAGGTGGGGAGTTTGAGACCAGCCCGGGCAACTTGGTGAAACCCCACCTCTACTGAAAAACATACAAAAATTAGCTGGGCGTGATGGTGCATGCCTGTAGTCCCAGCCACTTGGGAGGCTGAGGCATGAGAATCGCTTGAACCCAGGAGGCAGAGGTTGTAGTGAGCCAAGATCACATCAGCACACTCTAGCCTGGGTGACAGAGCGAGACTCTGACTCAAAAAATAAATAAAATAAATATCACTTACATTAGATATACCCAAGGGGTGTTCTATAGAGAGTTGGAAGCAGTGGTTATTGCAACAGGGGCACGGAAGTCATCTGGCTATGCCAGGATGCCCAGGGGATACTCGGGGTGGGTGGCATAGTGGTGCTGGGGACTCACCGCACAGGACGCTCTGATTGACGCACTGCCAGGAGTAGCACTCTGTCTTGGGGCTGCAGCCGGCCTCCTCAGCTTGAGTGTAACAACAGTCGTGGCCATGGCAGCACCTGCGGATGTCACATGGGCAGGACAGCAGGTGGGTGAAGCTCTCTCCTGGCCCTCCTCTCTTGCCAGGACCATGGGTGACTGAAGACCCCCAGGGAGGCACAGCATCCTCTTATCTAAGTTTCTTTTTTGTTTTTTTTTAAGAGACAGGGTCTTTCTCTGTCGCCCAGGCTGGACTGCAGAGGCACAATCATAGCTCACGGCAGCCTTGAACTCCTGGGCTCAAGCGATCCTCCTACTTCAGTGTCCCAAGTAGCTGAGACTACAGGCACACGCCAGCATGCCCGGCTGGTTTTTTAATTTGTATTTCCTTTGAGACAGCGTATCTCTCTGTTGCTCAGGCTGGAGTGCAATGGCTCAATCAGCTCACTTTAGCCTTGAACTCCCGGGCTCAAGTGATACTGCCACCTCAACCTCCCAAGTATGCTACTACAGGAACACAAACTCCTTTTTTAAATTTTTTGTGGATATGGGGGTCTCACTATGTTGCCTAGGCTGGTCTCGAACTCCCAGGCTCAAGCAGTCCTCCTACCTCAGCCTCCCCAAATGCTGGGATTACAGGTGGGAGCTACTGTACACCTGGCCTTATCTAAGCTGTTTCCCTGAAAATCCCCGACTTGGGTAATGATTCCATTGGCCCCACCATGCCCTGTCCTGCCTTCCTGGCTGTGCCCAAGCTTGGTCCCTGCCTGCCTGCCTGCCTGCCTCACTCTCTGGGTCTCGAGCTTCTGTGACACATGACTCCTCTCTCTTCCTGGAGTGATCCAAGCCCTGCCACTTCCTGACTTTGCCCACACTGTACCCTCTGCCTGGGGAAACTTCATGTCTGCCCATTGACCCTTAGGCCTCAGCTCAGGCACAAGCCCCTGCCTCCGGAGGTCATCCAGGCCTCACCAGGCTACACCCTCTCGTAAAATTGGATTCCCTCCCTTCAGGGCAGGTTTATAATGAAATCCTCCTCAGAGGCCAGGTGCGCTGACACCCATCTGTAATCCCAGCAGTTTGGGAGGCTGAGGTGGGAGGATCACTTGAGGCCAGGGGGTCGAGACCAGCCTGGGCAACATAAGAGCGACTCTTGTCTCTATAACAAATTTAAAAATTAGCTCACCAGGCCAGGCTCAGTGGCTCATGCCTGTAATCCCAACACTTCGAGAGGCCGAGGCAGGTGGATCACGAGGTCAGGAGTTCGAGAGCAGCCTGACCAACATGGCGAAACCCTGTCTCTACTAAACATACAAAATTAGCCAGGCATGGTGGCACGCACCTGTAATCCCAGCTACTCGGGAGGCTGAGGTAGGAGAATTGCTTGAACCCAGGAGGTGGAGGTTGCGGTGAGCCAAGATCATGCCGTTGCAGTCCAGCCTGAGCAACAGAGCAAGACTCTGTCTCGAGACAATAAAAACACACAAAAAATTAACTCGCCAGGATGGCACATGCCTATAGTCCTAGCTACTTGGGAGGCTGAGGTGGGAGGATTCCCTTCAGCCCAGGAGTTTGAGGCTGCAGTGAGCCACTATGATTGTGCCACTGCACTCTAACCTGGGCAAAAGCGAGACCCCAGGCTAGAGTGCATGATTTTGGGTCACTGCAACCTCCACCTCCCAGGTTCAAGTGATTCTCCTGCCTCAGCCTCTTGAGTAGCTGGGACTACAGGCATGTGCCACCACGCCTGGGTAATTTTTGTATTTTTAGTAGAGACAGGGTTTAGTAGAGACCATGGTGAAACCCCGTCTCTATAAAACAAATCTCTACTAACCCCATCTCTACAGAAAACAGCTGGGCGTGGTAGTGCACACCTGTAATTCCAGCTACTTGGGAGGCTGAGGCACGAGAATCATTTGCATCTTGGAGGCAGAGTTTGCAGTGAGCTGACATCGCACCACTGCACTCCAGCTGGGATGACAGAGCAAGACCCTGTCTCAAAAATAAGAAAAAGGAACAAACAACAGCAACGACAACAAAAAAACCTCTGTGTCAATCACAGCCTTCAAGCTAGGGGAGAGGCGGCCGAATTCTGCCCTCTGCTAACTGACTATAGCTTTGTGGAAATGGGTGAGTGGCATGCCCTTTTGAGCCTCAGGGCCCCATCTGTAAAATGGGCATAACCGTCATGCCCGTCTTTAAGAACAGCCTTGGGGGTAAATGAGTGGAGCTCATGGAAAGATCTCAGCCCACAACCTTCCACAGAACAGGCGCTTCTCACAAAGTAAGTAGCAGGAGTGCAGAGGCTGCAGGCATGAATCCAGCCAGACTGCCTGGGTTCAAGTCCCAGCTCCCACGTCTTGGTAACTATGTGGCCTCAGACAAGTTACTTAACATTTCTTTTTTTTTTTTTTTTTTTCAGAAGGAGTTTTGCTCTGTCACCCAGGTTGGAGTGCAGTGGTGTGATCTCGGCTCATTGCAACCTCTGCCTCCCGGGTTCAAGCAATTCTCTTGCCTCAGCTTCCTGAGTAGCTGGAATTACAGGCACCTGCCACCACACACAGCTAATTTTTGTATTTTTAGTAGAGACGGGGTTTCACCATGTTGGCCAGGATGATCTCGAACTCCTAACCTCGTGATCCGCCTGCCTCAGCCTCCCAAAGTGCTGGGATTACAGGCGTGAGCCACCATGCCCAGCCAAATCTAGGGCCAGAACATGGCTGCAGCATATAAAAAGAATTGAACTCCATACTTTTGTTAACCCTGTTTTTTGTTTGTTTGTAGTTGTTGCTGTTTTTGAGACAGAGTCTCGCTCTGTCGCCTAGGCTGGAGTGCAGTGGTGCAATCTCGGCTCACTGCAGACTCTGCCTCCCGGGTTCAAACTATTCTCCTGCCTCAGCCTCCCAAGTAGGTGGGACTACAGGTGCCCACCACCACACCTGGCTAATTTTTGTGTTTTATTAGAGACAGGGTTTCACCATATTGGCCAGGCTGGTCTGGAACTCCTGACCTTGTGATCCGCCCACCTCGGCCTCCCAAAGTGCTGGGATTACAGGCGTGAGCCACCACACCCAGCCCCTGTTTTGTTTTTGTTTTGCTTGCTTCTTAGGGTTGTTTTTCTATTTATGGTAAAGGCATTGGCTTTCCATTTGTAGCATCAATAGAATATTTCCTGTTTACAATAACCTTATGTCATAGTAAATGGTAAAGGGATTTAAAGCAGTGGTTTTCAGCTGCCAGAGGCCTGAGAGAGTTTGGGCATACTCTGTGTGATCGGGCAGAAGGCCTGTGGGAAGTTTAGCAGAGGACAGGGCCAGGAAAGGCGATGGACAGTGGGGGTCTGTCCTGGTCACCAGGCCCCTGGGTCCTGCCCACCTGCTTGGAGCTCCCCACCCATCACACATGATGCTGCCAAGCCCTCTGGGTATTGTGGGCAAATACCTTAGGAGAGAAGCTGATGAACTTTGTTTCTTGAAATGCACAGATTCCTTGGACATCCCTGAGAGGTCAATCATGAAAGTCAACTTGGTTTTCTCCCCCTCATTTGGGTTCAGAATTTAAAGTCCACACACACAGGCAGTAAGATGATATAGATACGGACATCATCACTCGGTTTCGGATGTTAAAATGTCTAGGTGGGTTAGGGGTGATTTGCGATCACACAACCTTGTGGCACAAAGAGGAATTCCCAGGCCAGAGGGAGACATTTTATTGCCATGTTATGATCTTATCATTGAGTTGAAAGGCAATCTTGTTTCATTTTGGATTCTTTCTTATGTTTATGTCTTCTAAGGGCACTTTGAATTTCCAAGCAAATAATAATTTTGAATTAGCTTTTAATCATTGACTTCTAGCACAGTTATATGATCAGAAACATGCTGTGTGATTTGATTGCTCTCAAATATATTGAGATTTGCTGGAACAAAATAAGTCAGGTTAATTTTTGTAAATGTACCATGCATGCTTAAAATGAATGTATCTACATTTGTTCCTGAGATACAGGTTGATGGACGGATGGCTACATGGATGTGATGGAGATGGTTTACTATCGGGACCTTCCGCATCCTGCTGATGTTTTGTTGCTTAGGATATGAATGGCTGAGCGGAGGCTGTAAAACCTGGCACCCTGCTTGGGTATGAGGTTCTTCCTGCCATCCTGCCATCATTTGTTTTTTATGTTTTGTCGCCAAAAGTGACCTTGAGGAACCCTGGGAGCTCAGGAAGGAAGGAGCGCCCAGAAGCAGGGACAGGGAGCTGGTTGGGGAGGACCAGAAATCAGGTTTGTGAAGGTTCCAGAGAGGACCTGTCCTTGCGAGGAGTGTGGGAGACTGAGATGGGGGAGGGGTCATTGGAATGATGCGGGCGCTACTTGGCGTTGTCCATTGTGAGGCACCACCGGGGTCATCAGGGATTGGTGGAGAGGGAGTATAAAGCCCCAGGGTTGCCAAGGGAGGGCCCAGACCGAAGAAGGTTTGGTGGATAGCAGAACCTTTTTGTCTCCCTCTAATTGCTCCTAAGCCTCACGCTCCCTTGCCCCGCGTGTCCTGTTGCTTCC
This sequence comes from Pan paniscus, assembly GCF_029289425.2. Lineage (NCBI taxonomy): Eukaryota > Metazoa > Chordata > Mammalia > Primates > Hominidae > Pan > Pan paniscus. Next base: position 34,784,099 of record NC_073267.2, on the reverse strand, counting down.
CTGATCTTCTCCGTGACCTGTAGCTAAACCTTCCACCAGCGCTTGAGAACTTAATTGGAACCGGATCCTTTCCCAGACCCCTTTCTTCTTCTCCTCGTCCTCCTCCTCCACCTCCTCCAGGTGCCCAACAGCCCCCTTCTCCTCCTTTCCCTTCCCTTACTTCCCCCCTTCCCCTCCCCTTCCCCTCCCCCTCCCCTCCCCCTCCCCAACACAGATCCGGCCCCGGTCCCCGTCCCCTTCCCTCCCCCCTGCCCTAAGCCACCTCCACCTCTGTCCTGGCCGCCTCAGGGCGCCCTGAAAGGACCAGGACATGCGGCTGCGGTGGTGGCTCCTCTTTTGGCTCCTGCTGGGATTTATCAGCCATCATCCCACCCCTGTGAGTAGACGCTGGACCCGCGGGGTTTCTTCCTTTTTACTGGGCTGTGTCACGCGGCATGAAATTACACAGCTCAGGCCTGTAATCCCAGCACTTTAGGGGGCCGAGGTGTGGGCAGATCACTCGAGTCCAGGAGTTGAAGAGTAGCCAGGGCATCATAGCGAAACCCCATCTCTACAAAAAATTCCAAAAAAGATTAGTTGGGCCTGGTGGTGCCTACCTGTTATCCCAGTTACTGGAGAGGCTGAGGTGGGAGGATCGCTTGGGCCCAGGAGCTGGACGTTGCAGTGAGCCGAGATGGCCCCGCTGCACTCTTGTCTCTAACAAACAAGATGGACCAAAACAAAGTGAAATGTCATTTGATTTGTGTCATCTGGTTTGATGACTTTTTTTTTTTTTTTTTTAGACAGAGTCTCACTCTGTCGCCCAGGCTGGAGTGCAGTGGCAAGATCTCGGCTCACTGCAACCTCCGCTTCCGGGGTTCAAGCAATTGTCCTGCCTCAGCCTCCTGAGTAGCTCAGATTACAACGCCTGGCTAATTTTTGTATTTTTAGTAGACCACCACGCCTGGCTAATTTTTGTATTTTTAGTAGAGACGGGGTTTCACCATGTTCGCCAGGATGGTCTCCATCTCTTGACCTCGTGATCTGCCTGCCTCGGCCTCCCAGTGCTGGGATTACAGGCGTGAACCACCGCGCCTGGCCAAAATATGTAACCTTAAGTGTAAGTTTACTAACTTTGGAAAGTACATACACCAGCATAAACCAACCCCCTTTCAAGATCTACATTATTTTATTTATTCATTTATTTTTTTGAGACAGTTCCTCCCTTGTTGCCCAGGCTGGAGTGCAATGGGGCAATATCAGCTCACCGCAACCTCTGCTTCCCAGGTTCGAGCGATTCTCCTGCCTCAGCCTCCCGAGTGGCTGGGATTACAGACATGTGCCGCCACTCCCAGCTAATTTTGTATTTTTAGTAGAGATAGGGTTTCTCCATGTTGGTCAGGCTGGTTTTGAACTCCCGACCTCAGGTGATCCGCCCGCCTCGGCCTCCCAAAGCGTTGGGATTACAGGCGTGAACCACCGTGCCCAGCCAAGATCTACACTATTATGTCACCCCAGAAAGTGAACTCTCACTCTTCCCAGCCAGTCTCTTTCTTATCATAGGTTAGCTTGCTTATTCTGGAATTTCGCGTATACAGATGCATGCCATGCCATAGGTACTCTTTTGTGTCTGCTTTGTTCTGCTCAACACCATGTTTCTGAAATCATTACCATTGTTGTATGGTTCTCTAACTCCATCATTTCCATTTCAGACTCAGCATATGCGCAGTTCAACCTGATGAAGGGCTATCTCTGTTTAATTCACCATCTTGAAAGAAACATTTAAAATTGAGATGTTTTCAAGGATATATAGTTAAATCCTGAGGAATCGATGTAGAAATGTTATCACAAGCTGTCTGAACTTACTCAGGGGAAGTCTTCATCTTCACTCACATAGGAGTCTAATGGAATTAATATCAACAATCTTAGAGAAATCCCACACTATTCATGCCATTTTCATGATCTCCGCCTTGGTAAATTTTTTTTGAGACAGTCTCGCTCTGTCACCCAGGCTGAAGTGCAGTGGTGTGATCTCGGCTCACTGCAACCTCTGCCTCCCAGGTTCAAGTGATTCTTCTGCCTCAGCCTCCCAAGTAGCTGGAACTATAGGCGCGTGCCACCATGCCCTGCTAATTTTTTGTAATTTTAGTAGAGATGGGTTTCACCGTGTTAGCTAGGATGGTCTCAATCTCCTGATCTCGTGGTCCACCCACCTCGGCTTCCCAAAGTGCTGGGATTGCAGGCGTGAGCCACCACGCCCGGCCCACCTTGTTAATTTTTAAGCACTAAAATTTGATACTTATTTGTGAATGAAGTAATCTCTTCATTGTATATTTTTTTTTTTTACTTATGCTGAGCTTTAAATGACAAAGATTCATATAATCCAAGAGAGAAGTATTATTTAGAGGGATTCTTTTACCATGTGATATATAACAAATGCATCCAATGTTATACATCAATTTAAAAAACAAGTAAATAACTTTAAAGAAAAGATAACTACTGGCCAGGTGCAGTGGCTCACACCTGTATTCCCAGCACTTTGGGAGGCCGAGGCAGGTGGATCATGAGGTCAGGAGTTGGAGACCAGCCTGGCCAAGATGGTGAAACCCTGTTTGTACTAAAAATACAAAAATTAGCCGAGTGCGGTGGCAGGCGCCTGTAATCCCAGTTACTCAGTAGCTGAGGCAGGAGAATCGCTTGAACCCGGGAGGCGGAGGTTGCAGTGAGCTGAGATCATGCCACTGCAATCTAGCCTGGGTGACAGAGCAAGACTTTGTCTCCAAACAAAAAGAAAAGATAATTACTTTATACTTAGCTTGTCTTAGCCATGAGTGACGGGCTGCATGTGGCCCAGGACAGTTTTGAATGCAGTTCAACACAAATTTGTAAACTTTCTTAAAACATTAGGAGATTTTGGCCAGGTACAGTGGCTCATGCCTGTAATCCCAGCACTTTGGGAGGCTGAGGCGGGCAGATTACCTGAGGTCAGGAGTTCGAGACCACCCTGGCCAACATGGCAAAACCCCATCTCCACAAAAAATACAAAAATTTGCTGAGTGCATTGTCAGGCACCTGTACTCCCAGCTACTCAGGAGGCTGAGGCAGGAGAATCACTTGAACCTGAGAGGCAGAGGTTGCAGTGAGCCGAGAGCACGCCACTGCACTCCAGCCTGGGTGACAGAGTGAGACCCCATCTCAAAAACAAAACACCAAAACAAAAACAAAAACAAAAACAAATGGCTGGGCACGGTGGCTCACACCTGTAATCCCAGCACTTTGGGAGGCCGAGGCAGGCAGATCGCCTGTCAGGAGTTCAAGGCCAGACTGGCCAACATGGTGAAACCTCATCTCTACTAAAAATACAAAAATTAGTCGGGCATGGTGGCAGAGACCTGTAATCTCAGCTACTCGGGAGGCTGAGGGAGGAGAATGGCTTGAGCCCAGGAGCTGGAGGTTGCAGTGAGCCGAGATTGCACCACTGCACTCCAGCCTGGGTGACTGAGTGGAGCGGAACTCTGTCTCCAAAAAAAAAAAAAAAAGAATTTTTTTTTTAGATCATCAGCTATTGTTAGTGTTAGTGTATGTTATGTGTGGCTCAAGACAACTTTGCTTCTTTTAATATAGGCAGGGAAGTCAAAAGATTGGATATCCCTGCTTTATACCAAGAAAGACAGCACCCCACATTTGCGATGCCTAAAAACACTACCAGCCATCTGAAAAACATGAGACTTGTAACTTCTGTTCTTTTTTGTAGCAGTGGAATCCCACGGTGATATCTGAGGGATGTGGTTACCTTTTGGAGGAGGTTGACGGTTTCTAAGGATGATTCTTTCTGAGTGAAATATTGTCGGTGTCGTTGACCTTTTCATTATTTCAATTATTATTATTCCAGGTTATCAACACTCTGGCTGTCTATCGTCATCGTGAGACTGACTTTTGTGGAGGAGTTCGAGACCACCCTGGCCAACATGGCAAAACCCCATCTCCACAAAAATTGGATAATTTGATAATTATCGTTATTGGGTTTCTGAGACCTTACACATTTACCATTCTCTTCTGCACAAATTACCTTTGTGTGAGTATACTAACTTTCTGTAGAGGTATACTTGTAATCACAAATAAGAATAAATTATATAAAACAATTCACATTTCTGGACTTCATTATGAATATGTGGTTTTACCCAAACAATCAGGGAAATGATTTATTAGCATAAGAATTATGAAAATGTCTGCCATTTACATTATGAAAATTAAATAGGTCGGTGTTTGTTTAATAGAATGTCAACAGAGCTTTTGGTCAAAAATAAGTTTTTTTAACCTTTGTGCTATTTATCACAAATGGAGTATGAGGTTTCGTCACTTAAATAGGAAATTCTTTCTAAACTCTTCTGCTTTATAGTTCTATCGTATGGGTGGAAGGAAAGCTTCCAATCTCCTCTCTGAAGATTCACTGCAGAAATGAGCTGACAACAGACAGCTTAACAGGAAAAGAAAAACCTAGAACAGGCATAAACATGGGAACCAGCTGAAAAATGAGACTGCTAGAAGGGCCGGATGGTTGATGCTTAAAGAGCACCCTCTTCTGAGGGGAGAGGGAGATAGATGGAGATGTAGGCCATTTAGAGGGGCAGCAAATGATTTTTAGGGGAAATGAAAGAGGCCAAGGAACAAACAATTGGCCTGAGACAAAGTTCCTCTGAGGTCATAGGGACGAGGTGACAAACTGCCGGAAGGTGAAGGGCAGAACAGCACTGCGTCTCATGATGCAGAGAAAGCCCCAGAGAATCTCTTAGAACTGCCCTCCAAGAGAATCGATGAAAAGTGTGTCTGGGCAGGGTAATTTTGAATGACATCATTCAAAGTGCATGTTCCCACTTGCAACCGGAGAGAGATCAGTATGTCAAAAGTCTGTACTTGGTAAGAATTTGGCTGCTAAGTTGTGCCATAATTTGTCTTTTGAGCCTTTTTTCCTTTGGGTAAGTTGAGCTCTACATTTTGTCTTGCCATTCATGACAGTAAAAATGTGGTTGTCTGGGGGCTGAACCTCCTTCTGAACAATGATCCAAGATAAAAGTACTAATACCACAATGCTTTTTTATATTCAAGGGAAGAGGAAGTATGTTTCAGTTTCACCACCTAGATAATTACACGTCATTTGGCACTGCCTTTCAAGATATGTAGAAAACAGAAAATATATGAGTTATGAAGATATCTAGGCACATTTAACATTCTCTATGCCACTTAGTCCTGAACAGAGAATTTTCGGTATAAATTGGAGGAAGCTTTTGTTTTTTTTTTTTCTTTTCTCACCCCCGAGACGAGTCTCCCTCTGTTGCCCAGGCTGGAGTATAATGGTGTGATCTCGGCTCACTGCAACCTCCACCTCCTGGCTTCAAGCGATTCCCCTGCCTCAGCCTCTCAAGTAGCTGGGATTACAGGTGCCCACCACCATGCCCAGCTAATTTTTGTATTTTTAGTAGAGTCGGGGTTTTACCATGTTGGCCAGGCTAGTCTCAAAACCCGACCTCAAATGATCCACCCGCCTCAGCCTCCCAAAGTGCTGGGATTACAAGCGTGAGCCACCACGTGAGCCAGGGGAAGTTGTTAAATTTACCACTTTTTAACAATTCCATTTAGGAAAGTTCAGTTGAGCTGTTGGACTTGGACAACTTCGCACCTCTCATCTTTGTCGTTGTCATCTAGTCATCTATACCATTACCTCCTAAGCAGGGACATCATGGGTGCCATGAAGCATTCATGCGTGATGGCATTTCTTTGCTTGTCATTTCTTCATGTGTTTGACATTTCTCCTAGCTCCAAACTGGGCCAGCTACCTTTCCTATGAAATCTAGCAGTAGCTGTGGGATTGACGTGGTTGCTCTTTTCATCTTTTTAGATTACCCATTGCTTCTCTTGAAATCCTAGTACATGATTTTTTTTTTATCCTATGTGCAGAAATCAGGAAAAAACAAATTCTACAAAGAATTTGAAAGATATTATTTCAGGCCAGGTGTGGTGGCTCATGCCTGCAATCCCAGCACTTTGGGAGGCTGAGGCAGATGGATCACTTGAGGTCAGGAGTTCAAGACCAGATGGGCCAACATGGTGAAACCCCATCTCTACTAAAAAGACAAAAATTAGGCAGGCATGGTAGCAGGCACCTGTAATCCCAGCTCCTTGGGAGGCCGAGGCACAAGAATCACTTAAATCTGGGAGGTGCAGGTTGCCGTGAGCCAAGGTAGCGCCACTGCACTTCAGCATGGTTGAGAGTGACACTCCGTCTCAAGAAAAAAGTCATTTCAATGACTACCTCAGGAGATTCATAGGTATCTGACCCACATCTGAGATGGGATTTGCATTGCATTTTAGCTATGATGAGAACAAATATTTAATATCTTCGAAGATTAAAAGCATACTGTGATAATATGGAAATCTTGGTGGGAATTCAGTCATTAGTGAGAATGTTTTGCGTTAAGTTCAAACCAGCCTCAACGAAGCTGATGTGAGGGAAGGCAAAGTGAACTCTGAGTAGAGCAGGGACAGAAGGAAGATGCTCCAGTGCAGATCAGGAAGGAGCAGGGGGTGAAATGTTACAAATTCTAGAACTCAGACAGCTGAAGGTAATTACTTCCTTTTCAAGTTGTGAAACATGTTAACCTGTGGTAAAATACTTATAAGATGATAATTACCATCTAACCGTGTTGAAGTGTACAGTTCCGTTGTGTGAAGTATATTCATGTCATTTTTTTTTTTTTTTTTTTTTTTTTGAGACGGAGTCTCACTCTGTCACCAGGCTGGAGTGCAGTGGTGGGATCTTGGCTCACTGCAACCTCTGCCTCCTGAGTTCAAGCAGTTCTCTTGCCTCAGCCTCCCAAGTAGCTGGGACTACAGGCATGCATCACCATGCTCAGCTAATTTTTGTATTTTTAGTAGAGACGGGGTTTCACCATGTTGCCCAGGATGGTCTCCATCTCTTGACCTTGTGATTCACCCGCCTCAGCCTCCCAAAGTGCTGGGATTACAGGCGTGAGCTACCGCACCTGGCCTATTTTTTTTTTTTTTTTTTTTTTTTTTTGAGACAGAGTTTCAATTTTGTTGCCCAGGTTGGAGTGCAATGGCACAATCTCAGCTCACCACAACCTTTTCCTGCTGGGTTCAAGTGATTCTCCTGCCTCAGCCTCCCGACTAGCTGGGATTACAGACATGCACCACCATGCCTGGCTAATTTTGTATTTTTAGCAGAGACAGCGTTTCTCCATGTTGGTGAGGCTGGTCTCAAACTCCCGACCTCAGGTGATCCGCCTGCCTCGGCCTCCCAAAGTGCTGGGATTACAGGAGTGAGCCACCGTGCCAGCCTCATGTCATTCTTGTGTGTGTGTGTGTGTGTGTGTGTGTGTGTGACAGAGTCTCATTCTGTCGCTCAGGCTGGAGTGCAGTGGTGTGATCTCGGCTCACTGCAACCTCCGCCTCCCAGCTTTAAACGGTTCTCTGCCTCAGCCTCCCGAGTAGCTCAGATTACAGGCGCCCGCTGCCATGCCCGGCTAATTTTTGTATTTTTAGTAGAGACGGGGTTTCACCATCTTGGCCAGGCTGGTCTTGAACTCCTGACCCCGTGATCCACCTGCCTCGGCCTCCCAAAGTACTGGGATTATACGCATGAGCCGCCGTGCCCAGCCGTCATTCTTATATTGTTATTTCCTAGTTGTCTTTCCTGAAGACTATCTTCCGGTCTGAAAATGGACATGATGGATCCACAGATGTACAGCAGAGAGCCTGGAGGTCCAACCGCCGTAGACAGGAAGGTATGGCTCTATTGGAGTCCCCATAGTGTGGAAATGAGTTTGCCCTGGAAAGGGAAAGAACAGCTTCTTGCCCTCAGGTTTCTCACCTTCTCCTCTCCTCACTCTCACCAAGGGCTGAGGTCCATTTGTATGCACACAAAGAAAAGAGTTTCTTCCTTTCCAGGAAATAAAATTGGCCGGAAAGACGTCATTACTCTACGGAGACATGTGATAACAAAAGTTAGAGTTAAAATCCATAAGATGAAGGTGACAACGAAAATCAACCATCATGACAAAATCAATGGAAAGAGGAAGACCGCCAGAAAACAGTAAGATGTGCCTTGACACAAATACTGTTGTATGAACCATGTGCCAATCAAAGTAGACAACTGTAGAGTCCTTGAGAATATTTTCTACAATATTTGTGGCAAATTCAGTGGGCTCAAAATTGAGTTTGTCCTTTCTGCTTCATTAGTTTAAGCTGTATAATTCCTTTCCCTTCCTACATTCTTGTTTGTCATTTTTTCGGGGGAAGAGGAGTTGCTAGTACTGGCATTGGTTTTCCTTTCTCTCTTTTTTTTTTTTTTTTTTTTTTTTTCCTGAGATGGAGCTTTGCTGTTGTTGCCCAGGCTGTAGTGCAATGGCACAATCTCAGCTCACTGCCTTTTGGGTTCAAGCGATTCTCCTGCCTCAGCCTCCCAAGTAGCTGGGATTACAGGTGCCCACCACCACGCCCAGCTAATTTTTGTATTTTTACTAGAGATGGGGTTTCACCATGTTGTCCAGGCTGGTCTCGAACTTCTGACCTCAGGTAATCCACCCGCCTCAGCCTCCCAAAGTGCTGGGATTAGAGGTGTGAGCCACCACACCTAGCCTTTTTTTTTTTTTTTTTAATTTTGAGATAGAGTCTCGCTCTGTCGCCCAGGCTGGAGTGCTATGGTGCAATCTTGGCTCACTGCAACCTCTGCCTCCCAGTTTGAAGCAATTCTGCCTCAGCTTCCCGAGTAGCTTGGATTATAGGTGCGTGCCACCACATTTGGCCAATTTTTTTTTTTTTTGAGACAGAGTCTCACTCTGTCACCCAGGCTAGAGTGCAGTGGCATGATCTTGGCTCGCTGCAACCTCCACCTCCCAGGTTCGAGCGATTCTTATCCCTCAGCCTCTTGAGTAGCTGGGACTACAGGCGTATGCCACCATGCCCAGATAATTTTTGTATTTTTAGTAGAGGCGGGGTTTCACCATATTGGCCAAGCTGGTCTAGAACTCCTGACATCATGATCCGCACACCTCGGCCTCCCAATGTGCTGGGATTACAGGCGTGAGCCACCGTGCCCAGCCCAATTTTTGTAATTTTAGTAGAGACAGGGGTTCACCATGTTGGCCAGGCTAGTCTTGAACTCCTGACCTCAGGTGATCTGCCTACCTCAGCCTCCCAGTGTGAGCCACCACACCCAGCCTGGATTGTTGAATTCAATGCTTGGGTCACCTCCAGATTCATTTTCACAGTCTTTCATGTTTTGGTCATATTACATTGTATTTTGCTGCCATATGACTGATCTTTTTTTGTTAAATGTGAGATACTTGTTAAAAAATATTTAGCAATGAATTGAGGCCTAGTAGCATGTTATCTTGCTGCAGAAGAGATGGGAGTCTACTTCTGGGGGATGGTCAGGGGTCCTCCATACAGGCTGCAATTGAGGTCGTCGGTGCAGGCTCAGTCCCTACAAAGGCCAGGGTATTTCCTGTCCACCTCTATTCTGATGCATGACTCTTCTGGGTCTCAACCAGAGCCAGTGGACTTCAGTATGGGTCGCTTTCATTGGCAGACCCTCAATCCACTTGTTTTCCATCTAATCCCACGCATGTGTGCAAAAGCTGCTGTGCTTCTTTGCATCTCAGTAGTTCCTTCTGGAATTCAGCAATGAAACTCAGGGAAATGGGTTCCAAATGCGAGGCTGACTTTCGTCCTGGGTTTCCTTCTTCTCCATCTTCACCTCATGTCTGTTTACTGCCATGTTAGCAATTTGATGTATTCAATCATGGGTTTTATATTCTGTTTGGTGTCCCCCATTGTTCTCATCGGAGATCAGAAGCTTCAGATGCACTTATGTCAACTCAAGAGTAGAATGCTTCCTTAGCTTCCCTCCAGAGTCAGGTTTTGTGTTTCTAGTTCCCAAGTGCACAGCAGGAGTAGTGATGTCCTCACTGGCTTCTCATTTGCATTAAACTGTGAGCTTCTTTAGCGTGGGGACAGGACCCTGCTCCCATTGCATTCTCAGCACCACACCACACACTCCTTGTTTGAGGCCACTCCAGACAGCATGTGCTGAAGGATGCCCTGTGGTCAGAAACAAGTTGATTAACTTTCTCTTTGAAGTGTTTTCGTCCCTGTTTCCTAGCGTTCTGGGAATTTTACACATCCTTCCTATAAAACCAAGTATCGGGTGAGATCCTTAGGATCAGGACCATGAATCAAGTGGTGTGAGGGCAACACAGCAAACTTACCCTTTTTAGGCCATTTCCTTTTTCTGCCCTCAATCTCTGTGAACTGAACCTTGTTAAAGTCAGTCAACACCAGGGTGGATGGTTTGCCGTTGTCACGTATTTTCAGGACATAACACCCTGACTTAGGAGCCATTTCGATCATTTGTAATTCAATAGATGCACCCAGCATTCAGATTGCCTTTTCTCTCAACCAGGATCTTTAAAGTCGATGACAAGAGTTCCAGTCCTGAATCACGGCAAAGTGCAGTAGTGAACTGTGGGGTTAATGACACCATATTCTGGAAGGATCTCTCTATGGCTGATGGTCTCAGTTCCGGCATCAGCCTCTGACTGAGAATCAGGGCTCACACAGGAGGAGTCAGATGAGGAGCAATCCTCTGCTTCCGATGGAGTTAGTTGTGATGAATTGGTGAGGTCTGGTTTTTCACACTGAACTAAAATGAGCTTTCGCTGTGTCAAGCACAAGACTGACCCCAGAAACACACATAGTGCACCTCATAGAAGCTTTTAATAGTCTTTATATTTACTAAAGAATAGGACTAACTATGGAACTATGAAGATGAGCTGGAAATGACAGGTGACTTGCCAGCAGGCCAGAGTGTGACTTTTTTTTGTCCCTCAATGGGAGGTGTCAATTCTCCCTTCGGTTGTGAGAATCAGTTGGTTCATTTGTGGAAAGGTTGCAGGGGGGGGATCTTTGAATCACAGCCTTCAGATGCCAGAAGGGCAGAGGGAATCCCACACGGGCTGGTGGATCATGTGTGTGCATTTCTCTCCCTTCTAATCTGAGGAAACTAAGCATGAAAGAATGTGAGCATGCAGAAAAGGAGAGGTAGGTATCAGAGGCAGAGGAAAATGGGAAATTGGATATGAAAGAAATACACACCTACAAGTGAGTTCAGAAACTGAACCCCACCCTCCTGGGAAACGCCCATTGGAGTGTTGTTTTTAACCTCTGTACAATGTTTAGACCCAGTAAATGCAGAAATAGAAACAAATGGTCAGAAGACATATCGTGAGAGAGAGAGAGAGTTCACAAAACAGAAAACAAAGTACCTTAATATTTACCAGTGACCAAAAGATGTGAAGTAGCAAAACGTCTCCTGACCCCATTGCCAGCTAGAATGTGTGGAAACTCGGTTCATACCAGCCATTCTAGGGGTGGGATGAGTTGTTGTCATCCTTAGGAAAGTGTATTGTTGTAGGATCAACCACATCCTTCAAAAGGACTATGCCTGTTTATAAGCCCAGCTGTTTCTGCCCTGTGAAACACGGTAAGGATATTAATACAAAGAGAATACAGCTTTATGATAAAAGATGCTCAATGAAGGATGAATTAGGGATATACTGAGAATGGGGAAGGAAACTATCATCTCTGAAGTCAGCAGGCAGTAAGCAATAGGAGGAGTCAATATAGCAACAGTTTGGATCAGACTGTACAGTTTTTTTGTTTTCGTTTTTGTTTTTGTTTTTCTGAGATGGAGTCTCGCTGTGTCACCCAGGCTGGAGTGCAATGACGTGATCTTGGCTCACTGCAACCTCCGCCTCCCAGGTTCAAGTGATTGCCCTGCCTCAGCCTCCCGAGTAGCTGGGATTACAGGTGCCTGCCACCACGCCTGGCTAATTTTTTGTATTTTTAGTAGAGAAGGGGTTTCACCATATTAGCCACGATGGTCTCAATCTCCTGACCTCATGATCCATCCGCCTCGCCCTCCCAGAGTGCTGGGATTACAGGCATCAGCCACCGTGACCGGCTCAGACTGTACTCTTATAGCCATCTGAAATACGTTTTCTAGGTAGAGATAGATTGTGTAAGGGTACAGTTGTGAGGATAACAGAAATATGGCAGATTATTTAAAATCATCCTGAAAGTGGTGCTTTATCTGATGAAAGTGATTGTAATCCATAGGAAAATGTTTCAACGTGCGCAAGAGTTGCGGCGGCGGGCAGAGGACTACCACAAATGCAAAGTAAGGAGCTTCCTCCCCGCAGTTGCAGGATAGTTCAGTGCTGATGCAGATGATGCCACGGCCCTTAGACTCTCTCAACATTCAATTTCTCATGTGTTGGCTTTTTCAGATCCCCCCTTCTGCAAGAAAGCCTCTTTGCAACTGGGTAAGTTTGCTTGTTTTCCTTGCTTTTGGACATAGTCTGCCAGGTCAGGACCTGGATACATTTTTCTCCCTACAGCTCTGTGCTCAAGCCCTACAGAGGGAGATGGCAGAGAGAAAGGCTGCCTACAAGCATCACAGTCCCATCCCTGTTGGTAACCATGTTGTGCAAAAACACTTTCATCCCCACCCAGTGGGGCCCCTGATCTAATATTCTAAGTGTCAGAGGTCCCGTATTTGTAATAGCAAATGGGCCCTGACTGTAAATTAGTGAAGAGTGAATGTAACTTATTACCCACAGGGACAATTCCAAATGAAGGCCTTAAATGATGCTCAGCTAAGCTGGTTCTTGTGTGGCCTCTGTACCTTCAAAAGCTGCCGAGTCCTATGATTACACGTGATGGGACTTGTACACTTGAAGTGAAACACAGTTTTAAAACTTGCTTTGTTTAGAATTCCCACCTCATTTTTCCATGGACAAAAGTATTCTTCATGTCTTAGTGCACTTACAATTTGGTATTACCTGGGAGTGAAAAGAAATATTATAGCCATGCCTAACTGACTTCTTGAGATAAGATTGTTCTGTCAGAAAACCCTCTCCCAGTTCCCCTGCAGCTCTTCAGGAATCCACATCTCTCCAGAGCTCTTTGTTCTCATGGGTGGCACCTCCAGAGTGAAGAAGATCCTTTGTCAAGAAGGGAAACAGAGGGGAAATGAGAGGGGCCTGCAGGCAGAGCTGGAATCAACTTCCACTCTGCCTCTTGCAAGCTGTGTGACCCTGGGCACAATTTCTCCTTCCTCTGGAAACCTCTGTTTTCTTAGATTTGGAGCAGGGTGGTCACACTGACCTTGCAGAGTTCTGAGAATCAGAGACAGAACATAAAAGGCCTGGAAAACATTCTCCAAAAAGAAGCTGCAACATGTGTGGACAATGGGCTTTTCATGCCTCTCTTACTGTCTCTTACTGTCTGTTGACCTGGTGCAAGAAACATGCTCTGGTGATGGCTGTGAGGGAGGAATGAGGATAGACATAGACACTCCTGTGTCTCAAACATGCTTCTTTATTACTCTGTTATGACTCTGTCTTCCCTGGGGCAGGACCCCAGCCTGCCTACATTTGCAGACAGACACAGTGGCATGTGGAGACAACAGTGTGTCCCAATGACTTTTCTTTACCCCCCAGCTGTCAGCAGTACTCAGTGGAAGGGTGATATTATGACACTGATACTGCTATTTTGAAACCTGGAGGATGGAAAGGTGCAAAAATCTATCACCAGCAACAGAAGGTGCAGACTGTGTTGGTGGCGGTAATTTTGTCCATCAAATGGATATGTGTGAAAGCATTCCCTCCTTTGTCCCTACAGGTCAGAATGGCGGCAGCGGAGCATCGTCATTCTTCAGGATTGCCCCACTGGCCCTACCTCACAGCTGAAACTTTAAAAAACAGGATGGGCCACCAGCCACCTCCTCCAACTCAACAACGTTCTAGAACTCAAAACTCCCTGAGCCTCAAGACACCTCCCGAGTGTCCGCTCCATCCCCTTCCACCCTCAGCGGATGATAATCTCAAGACGCCTCCCCAGTGTCTCCTCACTCCTCTTCCACCCTCAGCTCCACCCTCAGCGGATGAAAATCTCAACACGCCTGCCGAGTGTCTGCTGTATCCCCCTCCACCCTCAGCGGATGATAATCTCAAGACACCTCCCGAGTGTCTCATCACTCCCCTTCCACCCTCAGCTCCACCCTCAGCTCCACCCTCAGCGGATGATAATCTCAACACGCCTGCCGAGTGTCTGCTGTATCCCCCTCCACCCTCAGCGGATGATAATCTCAAGACACCTCCCGAGTGTCTCATCACTCCCCTTCCACCCTCACCTCCACCCTCAGCTCCACCCTCACCTCCACCCTCACCTCCACCCTCACCTCCACCCTCAGCTCCACCCTCACCTCCACCCTCACCTCCACCCTCAGCTCCACCCTCACCTCCACCCTCAGCTCCACCCTCACCTCCACCCTCAGCTCCACCCTCAGCGGATGATAATCTCAAGACACCTCCCTTAGCTACTCAGGAGGTTGAGGCAGAAAAACCACCCAAACCCAAGAGGCCGAGGGCCGATGACGTGGACCCATCATCGCCCGAACCCAAGAGGCGGAGGGCCGATGACGTGGACCCATCATCATGCAAACCCAAGAGGCGGAGGGCCGATGACGTGGACCCATCATCATGCAAACCCAAGAGGCGGAGGGCCGATGACGTGGACCCATCATCATCCAAACGCAAGAGGCGGAGGGCCGATGACGTGGAACCGTCATCACGCAAACCCAAGAGGCGGAGGTTGAGTTAGCTGAGAACAGGCCATTGCACTCAAGCCTGAGCAATAAGAATAAAATTGAGTAGAACAAAATAAAAAAATCAAAAAACAAAACAAAACCCACACTCCAAAAACAAACTAACAAAGAATAAATAAATAATATAAAAATAAAATATATACTGCAGTCCTTATGTTATTGCTTTGTTTCGATATCTGGTATGATTGCCTGAGGGACCTGAGGTTTTTAATCATGGGGTTTTTTTTAATCTTTAGAAGTGGTTGGTTATGTAAAATATTATTATTATTATTTTTTGAGACTGGATTTTGCTGTGTCACCCAGGCTGGAGTGCAGTGGCTTGATCACAGCTCACTGCAGCCTCAACCTCCTGGGCTTCAAGCAATCCTCCTGCCTCAGCCTCCCAAGTAGCTGGGATCACAGATGTGTGCCACCACGCCTGGCCAATGTTAAAAAATCCTTTAACTTTTTTGTAGAGATGCACTCCTGGACTCAAGCGATCCTCCTACTTGTCCCGACCACCAGCCCCTTTCTGATAAACATTTACACTGTTTATTATCTGATGCCATTTCTATCTTCTTCCTTGTCATCCAGACATCAAATAATTAGGTTTCTTCGGGGTTTTCTTTTTCAAGTGCGCAGTGTTAAAGATCACTCACATTAGGGCCAGACACCACGGCTCATGCCTGTAATCCCAGCACTTTGGGAGGCCAAGGCGGGCAGAGCACTTGAGGTGGGGAGTTTGAGACCAGCCCGGCCAACTTGGTGAAACCCCACCTCTACTGAAAAAAATACAAAAATTAGCTGGGCGTGATGGTGCATGCCTGTAGTCCTAGCCACTTGGGAGGCTGAGGCATGAGAATCGCTTGAACCCAGGAGGCAGAGGTTGTAGTGAGCCAAGATCACATCAGCACACTCTAGCCTGGGTGACAGAGCGAGACTCTGACTCAAAAAATAAATAAAATAAATATCACTTACATTAGATATACCCAAGGGGTGGTCTATAGAGACTTGGAAGCAGTGGTTATTGCAACAGGGGCACGGAAGTCATCTGGCTATGCCAGGGTGCCCAGGGGATACTTGGGGTGGGTGGCATGGTGCTGCTGGGGACTCACTGCACAGGACGCTCTGATTGACGCATTGCCAGGAGTAGCGCTCTGTCTTGGGGCTGCAGCCGGCCTCCTCAGCTCGAGTGTAACAACAGTCGTGGCCATGGCAGCACCTGCGGATGTCACATGGGCAGGACAGCAGGTGGGTGAAGCTGTCTCCTGGCCCTCCTCTTGCCAGGACCATGGGTGACTGAAGACCCCCAGGGAGGCACAGCATCCTCTTACCTAAGTTTTTTTGTTTTTTTTTTTTTTAAGGGACAGGGTCTTTCTCTGTCACCCAGGCTGGACTGCAGAGGCACAATCATAGCTCACGGCAGCCTTGAACTCCTGGGCTCAAGCGATCCTCCCACTTCAGTGTCCCAAGTAGCTGAGACTACAGGCACACGCCAGCATGCCCGGCTGGTTTTTTAATTTGTATTTCCTTTGAGACAGCGTATCTCTCTGTTGCTCAGGCTGGAGTGCAATGGCTCAATCAGCTCACTTTAGCCTTGAACTCCCGGGCTCAAGTGATACTGCCAGCTCAACCTCCCAAGTATGCTACTACAGGAACACAAACTCCTTTTTTAAATTTTTTGTGGATATGGGGGTCTGACTATGTTGCCTAGGCTGGTCTCGAACTCCCAGGCTCAAGCAGTCCTCCTACCTCAGCCTCCCCAAATGCTGGGATTACAGGTGGGAGCTACTGTATGCCTGGCCTTATCTAAGCTGTTTCCCTGAAAATCCCCGACTTGGGTAATGATTCCATTGGCCCCACCATGCCCTGTCCTGCCTTCCTGGCTGTGCCCAAGCTTGGTCCCTGCCTGCCTGCCTGCCTCCCTCTCTGGGTCTCGAGCTCCTGTGACACATGACTCCTCTCTCTTCCTGGAGTGATCCAAGCCCTGCCACTTCCTGACTTTGCCTACACTGTACCCTCTGCCTGGGGCAACTTCATGTCTGCCCATTGACCCTTAGGCCTCAGCCCAGGCACAAGCCCCTGCCTCCGGAGGTCATCCAGGCCTCACCAGGCTACACCCTCTCGTAAAATTGGATTCCCTCCCTTCAGGGCAGGTTTATAATGAAATCCTCCTCAGTGGCCAGGTGCGGTGACACCCATCTGTAATCCCAGCACTTTGGGAGGCCGAGGTGGGAGGATCACTTGAGGCCAGGGGGTCGAGACCAGCCTGGGCAACATAAGAGAGACTCTTGTCTCTATAACAAATTTAAAAATTAGCTCACCAGGCCAGGCTCAGTGGCTCATGCCTGTAATCCCAACACTTTGAGAGGCCGAGGCAGGTGGATCACGAGGTCAGGAGTTCGAGAGCAGCCTGACCAACATGGCGAAACCCTGTCTCTACTAAAAATACAAAATTAGCCAGCCATGGTGGCACGCACCTCTAATCCCAGCTACTCGGGAGGCTGAGGCAGGAGAATCGCTTGAACCCAGGAGGTGGAGGTTGCGGTGAGCCAAGATCACACCATTGCAGTCCAGCCTGAGCAACAGAGCAAGACTCTGTCTCGAGACAATAAAAACACACAAAAAATTAACTCACCATGATGGCACATGCCTATAGTCCTAGCTACTTGGGAGGCTGAGGTGGGAGGATTCCCTTCAGCCCAGGAGTTTGAGGCTGCAGTGAGCCACTATGATTGTGCCACTGCACTCTAACCTGGGCAAAAGCAAGACCCCAGGCTAGAGTGCATGATTTTGGGTCACTGCAACCTCCACCTCCCAGGTTCAAGTGATTCCCCTGCCTCAGCCTCTTGAGTATCTGGGACTACAGGCATGTGCCACCACGCCTGGGTAATTTTTGTATTTTTAGTAGAGACGGGGTTTAGTAGAGACCATGGTGAAATCCCGTCTCTATAAAACAAATCTCTACTAACCCCATCTCTACAAAAAACAGCTGGGCGTGGTAGTGCACACCTGTAATTCCAGCTACTTGGGAGGCTGAGGCACGAGAATCATTTGCATCTTGGAGGCAGAGTTTGCAGTGAGCTGACATCGCACCACTGCACTCCAGCCGGGATGACAGAGCAAGACCCTGTCTCAAAAAAAAGTAAAAGGAACAAACAACAGCAACGACAACAAAAAAACCTCTGTGTCAATCACAGCCTTCAAGCTAGGGGAGAGGCGGCCGAATTCTGCCCTCTGCTAACTAACTATAGCTTTGTGGAAATGGGTGAGTGGTGTGCCCTTGTGAGCCTCAGGGCCCCACCTGTAAAATGGGCATAACTGTCATGCCCATCTTTAAGAACAGCCTTGGGGGTAAATGAGTGGAAGTCATGGAAAGATCTCAGCCCACAACCTTGCACAGAACAGGCGCTTCTCACACAGTAAGTAGCAGGAGTGCAGAGGCTGCAGGCATGAATCCAGCCAGACTGCCTGGGTTCAAGTCCCAGCTCCCACGTCTTGGTAACTATGTGGCCTCAGACAAGTTACTTAATATTTCTTTTTTTTTTTTCAGACGGAGTTTTGCTCTGTCACCCAGGTTGGAGTGCAGTGGTGTGATCTCGGCTCATTGCAACCTCTGCCTCCCGGGTTCAAGCAATTCTCCTGCCTCAGCTTCCTGAGTAGCTGGAATTACAGGCACCTGCCACCACACACAGCTAATTTTTGTATTTTTAGTAGAGACGGGGTTTCACCATGTTGGCCAGGATGGTCTCGAACTCCTGACCTCGTGATCTGCCTGCCTCAGCCTCCCAAAGTACTGGGATTACAGGTGTGAGCCACCGCACCTGGACACGTCACTGAATATTTCTGTGCCTAGGTTTCTTCATGTGAAATGGGATTGTTGTGAGAACACAAAGGGATTCCCAGGGCAGTTCCTAGTGCATAGTCTGGCTGCCTTTGTATGTGTGTGTGTGTGTGTGTGTGTGTGCGTGTGTGTGTGTGTTTAATATAGAGACAGGGTCTCACTCTGTTGCCTAGGCTCGTTTGAAACTCCTGGGCTCCAGTGATCCTCCTGCCTCGACCCAAAGTGGTGGGATTACAGGCATGAGTCAACACACCTGGTCACTTCATATTATTATTTTTTTCTTTTGAGACAGGGTTTGGCACTGTTGTCCAGGTTGGAATACAGCGGTGCAATCTCAACTCACTGCAAACTCCGCCTCCCGGGTTCAAGCAATTATCCTGCCTCAGTCTCCCGAGTAGCTGAGATTACAGATGCCTGCCACCACACACAGCTAATTTTTGCATTTTTAGTAGAGATGGGGTTTCACCATATTGGCCAGGCTGGTCTTGAACTCCTGACCTCAAGTGATCTGCCCGCCTCGGCCTCCCAAAATGCTGGGATTACAGGAGTGAGCCACCGCTCCTAGCCAAGTTTTTAAGGCAACGTTTTCAGCCCATGGCCAGGATAAGGCGCAGCTGGTACCAAGATCTGGCTTCACTGGCCATGTTATCCAAGAGGCCTCTGCCTGCCTGCAAAGTGGTACTGCACACTGGGATGTCCCTGGACCAAACCCCAGCTTCAGTTTTGGGTACTTCCTCATAAGCCTTGACTACCCCAGAGTGTGAGGGATTTTGTGGCCTGGTCCCAGGCATGCACTCACCAGTCAATGGCGGGCCGGGCCGGGCCAGGCCGGGCCGGGCCAGGCTCACAGCTGATGGAAACAAAAAGGCTGAGAGTTGGGGAACACAGAGCACTCAGGGCAGAAATGTTCACCAGCCACTGCCCAAGAGGATTAAAAAGAGCCAAAAATTGACAAAAGGAAAAGAGAATATAAAAGCATACATAGATGCTCCCCAGGACCAGGATGGCTTAGGTGACTCTGGACTCAGGGGAGGACCTGAGCAGCCAGTGGGTCCTATGAATGTGTTGGACCTTCAGCTTGTGCTGGTGCAGGATGAAAATCATGGAGCCTCTGGCCCAAGCTGTGATTCCCAAATCCAAAACATCAAGGAATCAGAACAGCACTGCACACAGGGAGTGGGGGACTTTGACATGAATCACAGCATAACAGTAGCCATTACCTGTTTTCCTTGTGATGGCTACATTGAGTTATAGCCAGACACATAAAGAAGAAAATTATTTGTTAGTGTGTTTAGGATCCAGCACGAGAGAATCAAGTGTCCAATGAGCTTGGGAAATATTATTCTGAGCTCTGCCCTACTGGAGTCCCTGGGGAAATAGCGATGGCCTGGAAGACACTCAGGCAGCAAGTGCTGCCAGGAGGAACACCCCTGCCCAGTCTCTGAAGGAAGAATAGAAGTTCACGTGAAAAATCCTTGAAGTTGTTCAAACCAAAGATGTCATTGTCTTCCAGATTTCTTTAGAGGGAATGACCAAAGAGTTGGGTATAATCAGGTGCATGAGAATCAAATCTGTGCACCTTAGCTTGCACCCAGTGAGGAAAAGGGAGACATAATGATAAAGAAGAGAGTTTCCCAGACTTTGCAGAGTCAAATGTGTCAGTCTGTCTTCTGCTAAACAATCCATCAGGGTTGAGTATCGTTGAACAAAGTGATTCCTGCACCTGCAGATTATTCAGGTGATTATGACATGACCTCTCGGACAGGGTGTTCCAGAGAAACAAAACCAATTTAAATTGTTTAAATTTAAATAACTCAAATCATTGAATTAATAAATTATTTTAACTTACTTTAAATACATACATGCAATTTATTGAAGTAAGATATTAATACTTAATAAATGTTTATTCATTTTAAGAAATTGGCTCATGTAACTATAGAGGCTGAGAATTCCCATTATCTGCTGCCTTTAAGTCAGAAATGCGGGACACCCAGCGGTGTTACTTGAAGGTTCGAGAACCAGGAGTCCTGAGGGCAATAGAAGATCCCTTCAGGAGTAGCCCCAGGTAAGGGACCCCAAAGAGTGACCTCACTTCCTTGACAATAGACCCCAACAGAACTTGGAACACTGGAAACCAAGCACCCACATTCTAGAAACAGTCTCTCCCCAGCTCACTTGGCTGAAGATACTAAAGAGAACTAGATGTTATCTAGTTTTATCCTGCTGATCCCAATTTCCTATAGTTCTGGCACCAGAAAATCCTGAATGATAGGTTTTTCTGAAGCTGCTGACATCGGGTCAGCCCTCAACACCATCACCTTTGGCCATGTTCAGGAAGTACTCAAAGGTAACACTGGCAGCCAAGAGCAGGCCAATCAATGTCTGGCCACCACCCTAATCCCACCTGGACAGTCACACCCCACCTCCCTATGTGTGTTCGCACAGTGGGGTGATGTCATGTGGGTCTGGCCTGTCCTGAGCAGAACCTGGTGTTGGGTTGTCAGAAACCCAGTGACCCATCACGTTCACTCTTCAGATCATGGCTCAAAAGTCTGCAGAGCAGAGACAAGAGATTGACAAAGAGGTGTTGATGAGGTAATGTATTCCATTTCCCTAGGTGAAAGGCAGGTGCACCACACTGTGAACAAGGACCAGTGCTGGACTGGAGTGAGTGCAGGAGCAAAAGGTTCTCTAAGCTGGGCGCAGTGGCTCAAGCCTGTAATCCCAGCACTTTGGGAGGCCCAGGCTGGCGGGTCATCTGAGGTCGGGAGTTCAAGACCAGCCTGGCTAATGTGGTGAAACCCCGTCTCTACTAAAAATACAAAAAAAATTAGCCGGGCATGGTGGCAGGTGCCTGTAATCCCAGCTACTTGGGAGGCTGAAGCAGGAGAATTGCTTGAACTCGGGAAGCGGAAGTTGCAGTGAGCCGAGACCACGCCATTGCACTCCAGCCTGGGCAACAAGAAAGAAAATCCATCTCAAAAAAAAAAAAAAGGTTCTCTAATCCAGAGCCTGGAGGGGGCTGGGGAAGGCCTTCTGCTGAGACACTACTGTAAATAGCTTTATTCCATACACACACACACTCACACCCATGCGCACGTGGGTGAAAAAATATGTAAACCTTGATATATAGATGTAGATGTAGATATTCATTCTATTAGTTCTGTTTCTCTGTCTTCTTGAGTATGGCCATCCTAGTGGGTGTGAACTAACACTTCATTGTGGTTTTGATTTGAATTTCCCTAATGAATAACTTTTCACGTGCTCATTGGCCATTTATGTTTTTATTCTTATATCCTCATGTGTTCTTATCACCAATAATTAAAACGTTCTCTGGTAAAATATTTTTCTAAGTTAATTTACTTATAAAAATTACAAAGGCATGAAGTGATTTACTCAATGAATGCTGTTATCTCATTTAATTTTTCATGTCATGATATGAGCTGATTCTCTCATTGGCGTGTCCTGTATTTCTGAAATGAACCCTTCTCAATCATTTTGTGTACCTGTATATTAATTATACATGCAAATCCATGACTTACACTTGCTTAGTTTTAAGTTTTGACATAATGTATGTATTAGGTATCTTATTATTTAACAGAAATCACTTTTTCCTCTAAGTTTTCTAATTTATTAGTGTAAAGTTGTTTGTCTTAGAATGTAGACTTTTTAAAAATCTCCATGAAGTTTTAAATACTGTTTATTTTTTAATATTAAATATATCTTTTCACATTTTTATTAACATTGCAGTAAGCTCTATTTTATCATTAATTTTATTTTATTATATCCCATGTAATACTTATTCTAAATTTTTTACTTACATTATACTTTATGATAACACATTATTTAGGCTAAGCTTTTATTTTTTTGAGACAGTGTCTTGCTCTGTCAGCCAGGCTGGAGAGCAGTGGTGCGATCTGGGCTCACTGCAACCTCCGCTTCCCAGATTCAAGCGATTCTCCTGTCTCAGCCTCCCAAGTGGCTGGGATTACAGGCACATACCACCATGCCTGGCTAATTTTTGTATTTTTAGTAGAGATGGTGTTTCACGCTGTTGGCCAGGCTGGTCTCAAACTCCTGACCTTAGGTAATCCGCCTCAGCCTCTAAAAGTGCTGGTATTACAGGCATGAGCCACCTCTCCTGACCAAGGTGAAGCTTCTTTTTTTAATTTAATTTCAGAGTTTGACATCAAAAACACATATTGTCAGGCATCTTCTATTGTAGCATTTGAATTTGCAGCCATCTAATTTTCTCTACTTTTGAACAAATACAGTGCACAACTTGAATATGAAGAATTTTTATTGTCTTTTCATCTGAAAAGTTCTAAATATTAATTAGGAATATTGCTTAGTTTTTAGGTTTAGTATTTTAAATTGCTTCATAAACTATTTCAAAATATTATTATTTAATAGTGGCAAGGTTAATCTCTATGATTGAAATATTTTACATTCTTTAAGCCTCCCTCTGTGATTGCACTATTTCAATCGTTCTATATTGCTGAGTAATGCAACACATAGCCCAGGTTCCATATATGTCCATTGGACCAAACTTCTGCATTGTATTTTTCAAATATTTGAATTTTCAAGACATTTTACCTGCTTTACCTAACAATAATAAGAAAATATCTGTGGAAATTTTTCGCTTCAACCACATGGTTAGCCCATTTGTATTATGATTGTTTCAAATTGGCTCCCTTGAATATTTCAAGGCAGCAATTACCACCAACTCCCTAGAAAAAGGGAAGCATAAGCCTCCCCAGGGTCCCTGGCGTGGGCTCCTCCACCGACGGTGACTGGTTCCACCAGATTCACTTCCCAGAGGTCACCCTGATGCTTATTTCTTCTGAACAGGCTAATTGGGATTATTGCTAATACAGCCTAGTCTACCCTCACAGGGTCCCGAAAATTAGGCAGTTTTCTTGATGAGTCTCATATTCATCAGGGGTGAGTCGAATTCTAATGAAAATCTCTTTCCACAGTCCTGTGCTCCTTTCGCTCCACCCAGAGCACTGCGTCCATTTTTACCTTAAAATATTTGAAATGGACGACTCTCTTCCCACAAAAAATTCACAGATTTCACAGAACTAACTTTCTTTTTAGAATTTAAGGTAAAATGCCACCCGCCATGCAAGCCTGGGTGGGGAGCGCAGCTGCAGGCCTGGGGGGCAGGAGCGCAGAGCCAGGCAGAGAGGGGCTGCGGCAAAGGGGGAGGCCCAGACAAGGCGACCAGAGGGCCAGTTTTCAGTGTGTGAATTTTTGAGTGAAGCCTCAGCCCAAATGAGAAGAAATCTGCAAACAATAACTACTGACAGTGAGTCTGCAGAGTCATCTGAATGCATAACATGGAATGTTCTCAAACCAGAAGTAGCAGAATGTGTGACTCCATTGATGAGGACTGACTACTGGCTATAGGCCCTGGGTCAAGACAATTTTTATACCTCCCTGGTGGTTCAGAAAGGAGTCTCTGTAAAACCAGAAGCAAAGAAAGGAAACAATCTGAATTTTCTTTTTCTTTTTTTTTGAGACGGAGTCTTGCTCTGTTGCCCAGGCTGGAGTGCAGTGGTATGATCTTGACTCACTGCAACCTCCACTTCCCAGGTTCAAGTGATTCTTCTGTCTCAGCCTTCCGAGTAGCTGGGATTACAGATGCCCACCACATCACCTGACTAATTTTTGTATTTTAGTAGAGATGGGTTTTCGCCATGTTGGCCAGGCTGGTCTCAAACTCCTGACCTCAAGTGATCTGCCTGCCTCAGCCTCCCAAAGTGCTGAGATTACAGGAGTGAGCCACCGCACCCAGCCATTATTGTGAATTTCTATATTTTCTCTGTCCAATCTTCTGTAATTTATTTTGTCCTGTTGTTACAGGAAAGGGGTCCCGATCCAGACCCCAAGAGAGGTTTCTTGGATATCACACAAGAAAGAATTCAGGGTGAGTCCACAGTGTAAAGCAAAAGCAAGTTTATTAAGAAAGCAAGTTTATTAAGGAGGTTTATTATGGTAAAAGGACAGCTACTCCTTAGACCAAGCAGGGCGTTTCTGAGAGTAAGAGGAGGAAGGTGTCAGCCCTAGGTACAATGTTTGTATATATACAGGATAAAAAAAGATCTTGGGGAGATGTGCTCTGCTACAAGGACTTGTGATAAAGGATTAATTTTCTTAATTACTATATTTTGCAAGAATCAATATTATTATATTTAAAGCAAAATTAGGAATGCCTTTGTTCTCCAAATATCAGCATATCCAGACACTCCCAAGTCTGGATCTGTTTAGTAAACATTATTGGTTCCTTTAACCATGAACATGTAGAGGCCAGCTGAAAGGAGCCGGGCACATTCCTCAGCCCAGGGCTCAAAACAAACAAGCCCAGTACAAACACATCCCATCCTCCCATCCCACCACATATCACCATATATCTCTTAAAGTTCCCCCGGGCTCAAAACAAACAAGCCCAATACAAACACCACCAGGAAAGTCTCCGATAAGGGGACAGATGAGGGGACAGCCGTTCAAAGTTTTACTGAAAGAGTGGGAACCAAAAGAATTCCTTTGTTCCCCTGTAACTTTCAGGCTATAAAAAAGCAAACACTCGCATTGTTCGGGGCCCTCTTGTATGCTGTGGAATGGAGGGACCAAGTTCGAACTTGTAGTAAAGATCCTTGCCGCTTGGCTTTGACTCTGGACTCTGGTGGTCTTCTTTGGGGAACTAACGGTCTGGGCATAACACAGCCTCATTTTCCTAGCCCTCACTCAAAATGGAGGCACTCTGGTTTGAACGCCTCTGACGCTATGCTTGTGTTTCTTTTATTTTGAATTACAAAAAAGAGGTATGATGGAAGCTCATTCACCCTTTTGTGATTATTCCAGTGAGACGTTACTGTTCTGCTCTGGAGAAGATACTGTCAGATAATGTCCCGCATTTCCATCAGCTGGCATGCATGCCTTTGGACTCAGACAGGGTTCTTTGGATTGTAGCTGAATTTTCAATGTTTAGTCAATATGGATCTGATCTCCGCATGATCTTTTTTGTGAATGCCAACACCATTTTGTAACTTTTTTCCATTCTAAACATTTTTCTTTTCACTGCCAACCCTCTGCCTTGTGATTTTATTGGAAATCAAGGACCTGCTATTATTTGTTAATTTGCCATCATTTATGTATATATTGAAAGGTACGAAACCCACAAGCACAACGATCATTTTTATTTGTTTGAAATTTCAGCAGAATAGGTATCTGCATGCTTTATGAAGTTGCTTCGATAGCAGCCCCTGGGATGCCAGAAATTAGCATTTCTTTGCTGCCATGGGCTGATGATACTGCTGCTATTAGAGAAAGTTTAGCTGTGGCACCAACTCACAGCATTTTCATAGAAAAAGATTACTTGTAGCTTATTTTAGAAGTAGGAACATTTGGTCTATTCGACTAGACTTGCAATTTTTTAAAAAAAAGTTGCATTCATTAAAGAAAAAATGAATTTAAGGTAAAATGACAAAACCTGATCTTTAACATCCTGAAGGATCTGATACATTATTTTCCCCCCAACTCTATCCCAGGCCTGGTGGTAGAACTGCTATTTTTCCTTCTTACCTTTTAGAAAAGTATGCATCTAGATTTTATTCAAAAATAGAAGAAACAACAGTAGAATCATATAAATAGCAAAAATTTGAAACTCAAAATATTAAGCGTAAGTTAAAAAAACATATAAACAACAGAATATGTGGGATAAATACCAATTTTGATACAATTAGTCTGGATTAAAAGGCTGAACGTTCAGGTGAAGGAGCAGAGAATGCGCCTTCAAAACCAAAAGAGAGAAAATCTTTGTATAAGAAGCATGAACATAGGATCTACACATCAGAAAAATTATAGAAGGACAGAATTATTTTTAAATAATCAAAAACTAGTCTCATTAAAATAAAGTATAATCATCAAGGACAAAAAGAAAATTCTACAACTTGAAAATGGGAAAAAAATGAAGATTAATTCAAAACGAAAAAGGGCGTGACTATGACTTTCTTCTCACTTTCTTCATTGATCATCACTTAAAGCTTCTTTATTTCATTAAACTTTTCTTACACTGCTGTGCCCAGTTAATTCCATGACATTTTTTACTAATTGGTTAAAATTGCATTGTTACAAATTATTAGAGGCCCACATTTAATGAATAATTTGCCTCTAAACTTCTCCATTGCAACATTAACAAAATGAAAATTATGAAAGCCCTTTGCAAAACATTTCATCTGTAACTGTCGTTTATGATACATGAAAAATCCTTGAAGGGTAACGACAGATTCTGAGTCTTACACACACTTTGCAACTGACTGCCAATTGTGGTGCTTAACCTTCTGCAGGAAGAAATCAACAAATGTCCATTCATTGTACAGAAAGAAGACAATCCACATAAATCGGAGAACTATCTGATCAGCTTAGGAAACTGTGGATTCCTTCCACAGCAGGCAGAGCCCAGCCTGGCTATCCTGTGATGGCTGCTCATGAGCACAAAGGGGCTGACCATGGGAAAACAGGCAGTGATCAGTGCCGAGGTGTTCAACAGCCACCAACTGGGATTAGGAAAAAGACGTGTAAAGATGGAGGATAGCGAGTAAAATAACACAAGGTGCTCACCAGGACCAGGATGCTTTGGGTAACTCTGGACTCAGGGGAGGATCTGGGGGAGAGGTTGGTCCCATGAATGTGCTGGGCCTGCTGCTTGAGCCTGTGCAGGATAAAAACCATGGAGCCACTGGCCAAGGCCATGAGCCCCAAACACAAAACATCAAGGGATGATAACAAGACAATATGTAATGACTGTAGAATTCTGCTCCTACCTCTTCCAGAACAATACTTATAATCATTTGTCTTTGTGCTATTTATGCTGTTCCACTTGCCAGTCACATGTAGAGGAACAGTAATATTTACCAGCGTGTTCAGAATCCAGCACAGGACCAGGATGTTGAAGGACCTGATGTATCTGGGAGCATGTAGTTTAAGCTGTGCCCACCTGAATTCGCTGGGGCTGATGGTGATGACCTGGAAGACACTCAGGAGGCAGGCATTGCCAACGCACACAGCCCTGCCCACTCTGTGAACATAAAACACAAGTTTGCATCCAATATCACTGAGGGAATCTTTCGACCCAAAAGCAGCCATTGTTTGTGGGATTCCTTTAGAGAGTATAACCTAGGAGTTGGCTACGGTCAGATGCTTGAGAATCAGATCTGTGGACCATAACATACCTCTGGTGAAACAAAGGAAACTATAGTGGTAAAGAAGAAAGAAATTCCCCAGGAATCCAACTATGATCTGAGATAAGAAGATCATGCCTATTGAAAAATCCCTGGAGGCCATTTGTCATTTTTCAGTGTCTGATAATTACATTCAAAGTGAGAGAACCCTGCGTGGAAACATAAACTCTGTTTCACTTTGCAAATAAAATCCACTATTGTCCACTTACCGTTGTTTCCAACTTAGACATTTTCTTTTTTTTTTTTTTGAGATGGAGTCTCGCTCTGGCCCAGTCTGGAGTGCAGTGGCGCATCTCGGCTCACTGCAAGCTCCGCCTCCCGGGTTCACGCCATTCTCCTGCCTCAGCCTCCCGAGTAGCTGGGACTACAGGCGCCCGCCACCACGCCCAGCTAATGTTTTTGTATTTTTAGTAGAGACGGGGTTTCACCATGTTAGCCAGGATGGTCTCGATCTCCTGACCTCGTGATCCACCCGCCTCAGCCTCCCAAAGTGCTGGGATTACAGGCGTGAGCCACCTTGCCTGGCTATTTGTGGGATATTTTGTTTTCTGTTGTGTTTTCTCTTTTTTTGAGATAGAGTCCACTCTGTCACCCAGGGTGGAGTGCAGTGGCGCAATCTTGGCTCACTGCAACCTCTACCTCCCAGTTTCAAGCGATTCTCTGGCCTCAGCCTTCCAAGCACCTGGGATTACAGGGGCACACCACCATGCCCAGCTAATTTTTGTATTTTTAGTAGAGACGGGGTTTCACCATGTTGGTCAGGCTAGTCTCGAACTCCTGACCTTGCGATCTGACAGCCTCGGCCTCCCAAAGTGCTGGGATTACAGACGTGAGCCACCACGCTCAGCCTTGTTTTGTTTTTGAGACAGAGTCTTGCTCTGTTGCCCAGGCTGGAGTTGCAGTAGTGTGATCTCGGCTCACTGCAACCTCCGCCATCTGGGTTCAAGCAATTCTCTTGCCTCAACCTCCCAAGTAGCTGGAAATACAGGCACCTACCACCACACCCAGCTAATTTTTTGTATTTTCAGCAGAGATAGGGTTTCACCATGTTGGCCAGGCTGGTCTCAAACTCCTGACCTCAGGTGATTCACCTGCCTCAGCCTCCCAAAGTGCTGGGATTACAGGCCTGAGCCACCACACCCAGCCTATTTGTGGGGTATTTTGAAGCCAATTTTATAATGGCCAACCTTATGCCTTGAGGGATAAAAGATGAAGGGCCAATGTGGATGAGGAATTTTAATGGTAGCTTTGTTGCTCCATAATCAGCCAGAGACAGAACATTGGTTCACTCCTCTTAACCTACAGCATAGGGTGAAGAGAATATTGCCAGGAGGCCTTCACGCTTGTTGATGGGCATCATTTCTTAGGTCTCTTTTTCTATGGTTTGGAGTAAATATAAATGAGGCAATGATTAGACATTTGTCCCTCATAGTGGGCTCTGTAGCAGCTTCTACTGTGAAGGCTTTGGTTGTACAGCAGTCTTCTTCAAGTTCCCTTGCTATAGTTGTGCTAGATAATAGAATAACTCTAGGTGACCTAATGGCTGAACACGGAAGAATCTGCACATGGTTGAATACATAGGTATTAGAGAGATTTAGTTGTAGGGAATTAACGAACAGCCTGCTGGGTTAAAACAAGTACTCTATCTAGCTCACTCCTTGATCTATTTTATTTTAATTGGTTTGGTTTGGACCCTGGCTAAGGAGCATACTCCAAACTCTTGGTATTATCCTCCGGATACTCACAACAGTAATCTCCCAAGTATTCTGTATTCTCTCAAAAGTATTAAATGTTTGTTTGCAGTCATCTATGGAATGGCAAATGATCTCTTTGACTGGAATGACAAAAACTCAAAGAAATGTATGATCATTGTTTGAAATGCTTGTTCCCTGGTGGTATAAAGAAATAGCACTTGAACATAAATTTAATTTACTCAGCAAGGCCATTTTTACTTCCTGCAGAAAGGGTACACTTGCCAGCAGTTTTGCCAAGAGAGTACACTGAACAAAGGACACAGGGTTATTTATAACCTGACGTGTCCACCCTACTGCTGTGCCTGGTTTCCATTGGCTGGAATGGGGCCTTACATTCTGTATTTGTCCCAATTGGCTAGCAATTTAGAACTTTTTAAAAGAGGCAAAGGCAGAGGAGAACAAAGGAAGGAGGAAGTAACTTGTGGAATACTAAGAAAGGTAAAAACACCTTCAAATAAGGAAGAGGAACAGGCTATGACTTAATGCTTGCTTGAACCAGTATAAGCATGCCAGGGCAAATATTTAGGCAAATTGTGGGAGCTAAGAACATAAAGTACATTGATTTCTTTATCATGGCTAGCAGATATTTAAGAATTGTTAGCACAGGTCTTTGAATAAATTTTGCTTCTAAGAGAAGTTACTATTTATTCCTAATTAAATGGGGAGGAAAATCTTTGAAGAGGAACCTCTACTTTACTTTTTACAATCATGAAAACAACACAATCTATGAATGTATTTGCTGAGACCAGAAGCCCAACATGATAGTGACTCAGAGTAGCACTAAAGCCCTAAGTTTTGGTCACACACAAAATTGAGAGTTTGACCAAAAGAGGAGATTGTTAAATTAAGTTTAGCCTAAAGCTGTCTTCTTATATATTTTAAGTTTGGCCTAAAAGGTTCTCTCTACCTAGTTAACTGTAACTTACCTGGATGTATAGATAGACTATGGCCTGCTCTTGTACCAATCATTGAGCTTTGGCCAAAGATGGCCAATTGTTCACGTCATGTTCAAATAAGATAAATGCCAAGCTATACCCAATGCAGATGTTTCTGCAGCTCACTTCTGTACTTTTTTCTGTATGTCACTTTCTTGATTCTGTCCATAAATCCTCTCCGACCACACAGCAGCATGGAGTCTCTCTGAACCTATTCTGGTTAAGGGAGCTGCCTGGTTTGCAAGTCATTCTTTGCTCAATTAAATCCTGTTCAACTTAATTTGCCTAAAGTTTTTTTTAAAAAACATGACCACAATGAACATGAGCTTGGAATACCTTAGGTGGGAGGAACATGGTAGGTGACATTGTTGGGAGGATGAGGTGAGGCCAGAATGGGGTTTGAGGGCCAGAGAGGGACCCGTCTGTGAGGCTGATGAGGTCGCTATTGGTAACTGTGCCTGTTATATGGGGACAGGGTTATTACCCCTACCAAACATAAGAGAAGAGGAAAAGCAGGAGGTATTTCCCTCACATTTTTTACATTTCCGCAAGAGCCAATAGCCAAGTACATGGCTTCTATCCTTCATTCTCACAGTGTCCAGAATAACCAGCAATGTCCAGTGAAGAAGGGGCTCAAGTGGACACAGCAGTCTTCTAAATACTGACCAAAACAAATTAGGTTTAAAAATCATCTACATATTTCTCCATCACAAAATTTTTATCAAGTTAATTTTTAAAATTGCATTTGATTTAAAAAAACTTTTTAAATATATAAACATTACTTTCAAAATTCTGGTTGGTTAAATGCCAAGACCAGCTCAGTCGGGGAAGACCCTAACCCAGTGGGGTTAGAGGAATTAAAGACACACACACAGAAATATAGCATGTGGAGTGGGAAATCAGGGGACTCACAGCCTTCAGAGCTGAGAGCCCTGAACAGAGATTTACCCACATATTTATTGACAGCAAGCCAGTGATAAGCATTGTTTCTATAGATTATAGATTAACTAAAAGTATTCCTTATGGGAAACAAAGGGATGGGCTGAAACAAAGGGATAGGCTCTGGCTAGTTATCTGCAGCAGGAACATGTCCTTAAGGCACAGATCACCCCTGCCATTGTTTGTGGTTTAGGAATGCCTTTAAGAGGTTTTCCACCCTGGGTGGGCCAGGTGTTCCTTGCCCTCATTCCGGTGAACCCACAGCCTTCAGCATGGGTGTCATGGCCATCGCAAACAAATCACAGTGCTGCAGATTTTGTTTATGGCCGCTTCTGGGGCCAGTTTATGGCCAGATTTGGGGGATATCCCCAGCATGTCCCCCTTCTTGTTTTTGCAGGGCAATGAAAGCAAAGGTGGCTTTATCACGGTGAGCTACTTCTCACAGGAGTCAGGATCCACATCTGCAGACTACACAAAAACAAACAACACAGATTAAAAGCACAATCACCATTGAAATCACAAAGCCTCCAAGTGTCTTTATCTATTTTAATGGGTTAATAGCTGCTAATCCGTCTGCAGCTCCTTCAAGCACTCCAGTTCCTGGCATTAAGGTCAGGTGTGCCTGGGATGCTTTAAATATTTGTTCTTTTAATTTTGCAATATCCAAAGACAAATTTGTAGAGTGTCCTTCTAGATCCTTTTTTATTCTTTCCCAAATTTTGATCTTACTAAGAACTATTAATAGTTTCCACAAATCCTTATGTTTAGCTCCTATAGCGGGCCATATCATTTGAGGTTGAGGTGCCACTATACCGCCATGTTTCAATATAATAGGAACTCTTGCTGTACTTCTTACCATTTCTACCATCTGACCATTTTGTTTAGACCAGTTGAACATAGTGTGGCCATGGCACACTATGCTCCAACACTATGCTCCAATCCAGTGATCATAACATTGGAGTACTATTTCTAGAGTGGGGGCAACACAAAGTATATCATCCATATAATGAATAATGTAATGCTGTGAAAATTTTTTACAAGTAGGTTCAGTTGCTTGCCCTATATAAGTCTGGCAAATTGTTGGACTGTTTAACATGCCTTGTGGCAACACTTTCTAGTGAAGATGCTTAGCAGGCTGCAGGTTGTTTACTGCAGGAATCGTAAATGCAAACCATTCACAGTCTTGCTCAGCTAAAGGAATAGTAAAGAAACAGCCTTCTAAATCTATGACTATTAAAAGCCAATTTTTTGGAACCATAGCAGAAGAAGGCAATCCTGGCTGTAATGCTCTCATAGGTTGTATAGCTGAATTAATGGCTCTTAAATCAATTAACATTCTCCATTTACCTGATTTTTTCTTAATTACAAAAACTGGAGAATTCCAAGGGGAAAATGTTGGAGCTATGTGTCCTTTTCCTAATTGTTCAGTAACTAAGTCCTCTAAAGCCTCCAGTTTCTCTTAGCAGCCGTTGTTCTATCCAAATTGGCTTATATGTTAACCATTTTAAGGGTATAGGTTCTGGAGTCTTAACAATGGCCACCATCAAAAATGATATCCTAAACCTTGGTGGGAACTTTGTCTTTCTGCTTGAAGCAGTTCCTTCAAATCTTGCAAATTTTTTACTAGTCCCATACCAGGGACATACCCCATTTCATGCCTCATATGTTGACTTTGAGGGCTGTATAATTGCTCTGGAATTAGAACTTGTGCTCCCCATTGTTGTAATAAATCTCTCCCTCATAAATTTATAGGTACAGAAGTTATAATTGGTTGAATAGTCCCAGGTAGTCCATCAGGCCCCTCACAGTGCAAAATATAACTACTTTGATATACTTCAGGGGCTTTACCAAATCCAACTATGTTAAATTTAGCAAGTGGAATTGGCCACATTGATGGCCAGTGCTGCAGAGAAATGATTGAAATGTCCACTCCTGTATCTATCAAACCTTTAAATTTCTTTCCCTGGATAGTTATTTCATAGGTAGGATGTTTATCAGTAATTTGATCCATCTAATAAGCTGCTTTGACTTGTTTATTTGTGCTTCCAAATCCTCCTGCTCATTTAATTTCACTTTTCCCTATTTCTACATATGGCACAATCAGGAGTTGTGCTATACACTCTCCTGGCTCTGCTTTCCAGGGAACAGAAGTAGATATAACAATTTGAATTTCCTCATTGTAATCTGAATCAATGACTCCTGTTTGTACTTGCACTCCTTTAAAATTTAAACTAGACCTGCCTAGAAGTAATCTTATCGTCCCTGCTGGCAAGGGTCCACAGACCCCTGTTGTAACTTTTTTTCGGGTTCCCCAGGCAGAAGGCTCACAGCTTGTGTGCAGCATAAATCTACTGCAGCACTCCCGGCTGTGGCAGGTGACAGACATTGTACAGGGGTTAGGGAATGGCCTGAGCTGGAAATGTCCCAGTTTGGAACAGGGCCCAGGACCGGCCCCTCATGCCTTTTTCCGAATTTAAAAGGAAAAGACTCAAATGTAGCTGTAATATCTCCCTGTTGATCTGGGGGGTGTATTCTAACAGGGAAACTGCCAAGCCTCTGTATCACCCTCTTGTCTAGTTTTCTGAATTCCTGCCTGAATAGAACTGAGAGCAGTCGCTCAAGGTGCTGCTCAAACAGTCACTGGGGCAACTACTTTTTGCCCAGTGTCCGCCCGAAAAGAAAGATCTGGGGGGTCAGGCCACTCTTTTTCTTCAAAATAATGAGGGGGTGCAGAAGGGCAGGGATGAACCTCTCCCTCCTTTGCTGCTTTAGCTTTAGCTGGTAAACAAACCTGCTCTGTCATCTCTTCTGTTACTTCGTTATACTTTCCTTCCTCCTCATCATGAGTGTTCCAAGGTGGAACAAACCAAAGTCCACACTTGTCCCATTGTTACTCTGATGCTTCCAAGCTCCCCTTCTTACTCACCATGGGGATTGCTTAAGAGTACTTGGGTGTCCTCCAACTTAGTTCCACGTTCTCCAACCCTCACTCCGGTGATCCTTCGACCTGGGTTCGAGTCCCCACATTGGGTGCCACTTGCCAATACCAGCTTGGTCAGGGAGACCCTAACCCAGACACACACCCAGAAATATAGCATGTGGAGTGGGAAATCAGAGGTCTCACTCCTTCAGAGCTGAGAGCCCTGAACAGAGAGTTACCCAAATATTTATTGACAGCAAGCCAGTGATAAGCATTGTTTCTATAGATTATAGATTAACTAAAAGTATTCCATACGGGAAATAAAGGGATGGGCCGAAACAAAGGGATGGCCTCTGGCTAGTTATCTGCAGCAGGAACATGTCCTTAAGGCACAGATCGCTCATGCCATTGTTTGTGGTTTAGGAATGCTTTTAAGCAGTTTTCCACCCTGGGTGGACCAGGTGTTCCTTGCCCTCATTCCGGTAAACCCACAACCTTCAGCATGGGTGTCATGGCCATCACGAACATGTCACAGTGCTGCAGAAATTTTGTTTATGGTCAGTTTTGGGGCCAGTTTATGGCCAGATTTGGGGGCCTATCCTCAGCAGTTAAACAATTATGTAAAGTTCACAAAGTATAGAGGAAGTTCCAAGAAAGTGCCAGAGCCGAAGCTACTCCTAGAGTATGCTTTGGGGCTGCTGTCTCATCCTCAGGGTGTCCCCAAATCCTCCAGCCTGGACGCTGCCTCCAGGGTCCACCCTTGTGGGAGTTCCTACTGAGACCTCCCTCACCAGAGCCCAGAAAGAGCCAAGCCAAGCTCAGCCGGCAGTGGCTGCTCACCCCGGATGATCTGCCTGCTCTGCCATCAGTTACACCACTGCTGCCTACTCTCAACCAACTCCACCCTACAAAGAGACATGGGCGGCACATGCCTGATCATGCCTTTGGTAACAACCCCCCTGCATCTCACCTGTCTCCAGGTCCCCACATCCCTTGAAGCTTGGTTTCCTTGATCAGGATTAGGGGTTTTCAGTATGGCAGGGACTCCTGATAGTCACAGAATGGCATCTATGAGGCCAAACCATGTCTGAATTAACACTCCATATACCTACGTACTGGCCATGTGGTTTGGCAACTTTGTGAGCCTCAGTTTCCAAGTGAGTAATATCCCTGTAATTAAAAGTTCTCACAACTTAAAGTTCTTGTTAACTGTCCATGTCAAGATTACAGGCTAAATTATGGTTCTATTCAGCTGACCATGAGATGAGGAGATCATCCTTGACTATCCTGGTAGGTGCAGCAAAATCACAAGGGTCCTTAGAAGTGAAAGGATGCAGGAGAGAGTTGGCCTGATGTGATGTGAGAAAGACTGGACCTGGTGGTCATTGCTGGCTTTCGAGCTGGAAAGGGACCAGGAGTGAAAGAATGTGGGTTCTTCTATAGACTAGAAGA
The DNA here is from genome assembly GCF_029289425.2 of Pan paniscus. Lineage (NCBI taxonomy): Eukaryota > Metazoa > Chordata > Mammalia > Primates > Hominidae > Pan > Pan paniscus. The sequence continues at coordinate 34,748,306 of NC_073267.2, read as the reverse complement.
GGAAAGAAAAAGAACTCTTTTCCAGAGACTCCAAGGGGAACACAGCCTAGAGGACAACTTAATTTTAGCCTAGTGAGTCTCATTTCAGATTTCTGATCTCTAAGTCCATAAGATCATAAATTTGTTTGTTTATTTATTTATTTTGAGACAAGGTCTTGCTCTATCGCCCAGGCTGGAGTGCAGTGGTGTGATCTCGGCTAACTGCAACCTCCGCCTCCCAAGTTCAAGCGACTTTCCCACCTCCGCCTCCCGAGTAGGTGGGACTACAGGCGCCCACCACCACACCTGACTAATTTTTGTATTTTTAGTACAGATGGGGTTTCACCATGTTGGCCAGGCTGGTCTTGAACTCCTGGCCTCAGGTGATCTGCCTGCCACGGCCCCCCAAAGTGCTGGGATTACAGGCGTGAGCCATCCGCCCAGACCATAAGATAATAAATTGATGATGTTTTAAGCCGCCAAGTTTGTGGTCATTTGTAATGACAGTGATGGGAAACCACCTCACAGATATGGAAAGATGTTCACCTTCACTTACCATGAAAGCCATGGAAAAAAATAGATCATCTTTTTTTTCTTTTTTGCCTACTAGGTTAGCATTAATTAAAGAATTTTTAAAACGAATTTAAAAAAAAAACTTAATATCCTTGAGCCAGTCAGTGGAAAAAAATGATACCATGGTTCCTTACTGGAGAAAGAAAAAAAAATTAGCTCAAACACTTAAGGTGGTAATTTGGAAATACACATAACTATTTTACATGGACTTGTCCTCTGACTCAATATGCTAATGGCTAGAAATGTACAGTCTTCTATTTCCCAAAGTCTGCCAAACAACATGTACAGAATTTCTTTAAAGCAGCTTTATTGAGGTAAAATGGAATACCAATAACCGCATATATTCAACGTGCAAAATGTGATGAAGTTGAATACCTCCTGAAGCCATCACCAGAATCAACAGCGTGACCTTCCCATGACCCCCAGCGGTGTCCTCAGGCTCTGGAATCGGAATCTCCTTAATTTGCATCGGGCGGTTGGGGGTGTGCGGCCCTCCCGGGAAGCTCAGCCCCGGGCACCCAGGAAGGGAGGGCAGCGCGCCGCGATCCCCGCTGGGCGGCAATGGAGGAGCGGGGGTCTGGGCGGGTCCGAGCCAGCGCGGCCCCGGGGCGCGTCCCAGTTAGTGCAGCGCCGGTGCGGCCGGTGGCTGCGGGCCGGACGTGTCTGTCGCCAGTTCCTCCTGCGGGAACTTGGGGGCGGCTGGGCAAGGGGTGGCTCCACGGGCGGCTGGTCCCAGGTGAGCTGCGGCCGGAGCTCCTGGGGCACCCGGGGCTGTCCGGGGACCGGGCCTGGGCCGTGGGGACCTCATGACCTCCGCGGGGAAACGCCGGGGGCGCGGCCTGGGCCCGGCTGCTCCTGGGCTCTGGCCAGGGAGTCGCGGAGTGGGAACTGAGAGGCGCCGGCCCTGGTGACAGCGTCCTGGCTGCAGGACTTTGGGGCGATGGGCTCTGGGGGCGCCCTGGGGCGCGGCCCGGGGCATGCCGGAGTTCCCACAGATCAGTTAAAGGGCGGCCGGGAGGCATCGAGGTCGGTGAATTGTACAGTAGACTTAAATTGTCACCTAACGTCACGTCTTCGCTCCTTTGCTCTCAAATGGATACCCCCCCCCACACACACACACACCCTTGTTTTTCTTATACAGGAGTGTGCTTCTGAGGTGGAAGTGTTTGCAGCTTTGCTTTGGCAAACCTTTTGAACCTGACCTTCCTAGTGGGATTGGACTCACATTTAGGAACAGAAAACGAGGCCTAGGAGGCCGCGCTTCCGTCCAGGAGCGGCCCCGCAGCCCCCACCTTGCCTTGGGTGGGCAGCCTTTGCACAGCCTTGGGAGCCTGGAAAGGCCACAGCCAGAGGACAGGACCGCAGCCCAGGAACGCGCTCCTCCTGCTCTCAAATCCTGGGACTTCGCCTACCCATTGCAATCTTGACATCGTTGTATTTTACCAACTAGATTTTTGAAACTTGTTTTTGGACTTCAAAGGGTTTTTTTAATCAAACCAAAAATTTTTAAATAGATTTGATAAAAATCTTGTGATGGAAAATGACGTGATAATTCTCAACCCTAATGGACTTCTGGCTGTGTTTAGAAGAGGATGTGGGCACCTGAGTCCTTCCTGGCCAGGCTCACTAACTGCTCAGGACCGCGGGCAACAAGGGAAGGAAGCCGTACACTTGGCTCGCGGCTCCCTTTAGAAAAATGACATTGAGAAGCAAAGTCCTCCTCCTTGTAGATTTTGAGGCTCAGATATTATTACTATTATTATTATTATTATTATTATTGATATGGAGCCTCTCTCTGGGCTCACTGCAGCCTCTGCCTCCTGTGCTCAAGCAATACTTTTGCCTCAGCCTCCTGAGTAACTGGGATTATAGGCACAAGCCACCACGCCCAGCTAATTTTTGTATTTTTAGTAGAGATAGGGTTTCACCATGTTGATCAGGCTGGTCTCGAATTCCTGACCTCAAATGATCCACATGCCTCCGCTTCCCAAAGTGCTGGGATTACAGGTGTGAGCTACCATGCCTGGCAAGGCTCAGATTTTAATAACAGAATTTCCATGGCTGGATGATATCACACAGGACTTACTTTTAAACTTTGTTGGAAAAAAATTAATATGGGTCCTATAAGTAAAACAGAGCCCTAGAGGAGCAGGTCCACACTCTTGGTGTTTGGGCTCTGGAGTATGACGGTTCCTACCAATGATAGCTACACAGACATTTGAAGGTTTTGCCTTCTTTTAGGTAAACTCAAGGAAGATGATCTGTAAACGATCAGTGTCACATTTCTACTTCTTTAGTGGAACTTAGGCAGATAGCGGTGGGAGCTCCAGGAGAGAATTCCACGTGATTATTTATACTCCTCTTGTCTAAATCACCCCACTACCTTCTGGAGGCACCACAACAGCCTCTCTACTGGTTCCCTGATGCTACCTGCATCTACAATCTGTTTCCTTACTGTAGCCAGAGCGGTTTTTTTAACATGATATTTCGTTGTTTAGAACTGTTCCGCAGTTTTTGTTGATGAATAAATTCCAACATATCCTGGCGTTAGAATAGCTTAACACTTGGGAGTGGGGAGTGGGGGGCTCAGAAATCAGAGCATCTGAGCAGATCCCACGTTCACTGAGCTGTGTGAGAAGTCACGTTACTTCTCATTGTTTGCCTCTTCAGTTTGTCTAACTAAAAAAAAAAAAAAGAAAAAGAAAAAGAAAAAAAAAACAGGAAAACCACGAATTTCCCAATCCATTTCTTTCTTTTTTCTTTTCTTTTCTTTTTTTTTTTGTTTTGTTTTGTTTTGTTTTAAGATGCCCAAGCTGAAGTGCAGTGACGCTTGGTCACCCAGGCTGGAGTGTAGTGGTGCAATCTCAGCTCACTGCTCCAACCTCCGCCTCAGGGGTTCCAGTGATTCTCCTGCCTCAGTCTCCTGAGTAGCTGGGATTTAAAACACCCACCAATACACCCAGCTAATTTTTGTATTTTTAGTGGACACGGGGTTTCACCATGTTGGCCAGGCTGGTCTTGAACTCCTGACCTCAGGTGATCCCCCGCCTCGTTCTCTCAAAGTGCTGGGATAACAGGCGGAGCAACCACGCCCAGCTATTGATACATTTCTTAATACAAGCTCCTCGTTCTGCTATTTTGATATATTAAATATCCAGCAATAAATTTCTAGGTTCATAAATCTACAAAAATAAAATTAAACCTATTGCTGAAGACAAATTTTGTATTGCAGTTTTGTGAGCTTTGATTCCTTCTCCACTTGCAGGTAAATGCTATTTAGCAGCACGAAGACATTTCGCTTCTGTAAAAGGTATTAGAAACAATATAGCAGTAACAGAATTTATAACTACAAAACTATGCGTTCTTAAGACTGAAAATGCAAGCACATCTCTCCCAAAACATTTGTAATGAATAATGTGTCAACAAAAAATATACAGTCATTATAGTCAACTCAATTTATACACTAAAGTCTTTTTTTGTTTGTTTTTGGGGGTTTTTCTGAGACGGAGTTTTGCTCTTGTTGCCCAACCTGGAGTGCAAAGACACAATCTCAGCTCACTGCAACCTCCACCTCCTGGGTTGAAGCAATTCTCCTGCCTCAGCCTCCCAAGTGGCTGGGATTACAGGTGCCTGCCACCAAGCCTGGCTAATTTTTGTTTTTTGTTTTTTTTTAATAGAGACAGGGTTTCACCATGTTAGCCAGGCTGGTCTTGAACTCCTGACCTCAGATGATCCACCTGCCTCGGCCTCCCGAAGTGCTGGGATTACAGGCATGAGCCACCATGCCCAGCCTAATTTATACACTAAAGTCTTTTATATTTTAATTTTGGCCACTAACTCCATTATGTGACACTCCTGTTTGTTTTGTTTTGTTTATGGTATCAGCAAAAACTCTTAAGTTGTAAGAGGGAAGAAAGTGTCAAAAAAAATTCATGAAAAATATAATTAATTCTCATGAGTGCACAAACTCTGGAGGCTACAATAGAAGTTTTATATGGAAAATCCAATCAATACAGTAATTTTCAAGGTTGGGAGAGGGGATGCTCATGGACAAATGGGCCTCTGACATCTACAGAATTTTTAATTTGGTTCATCTACCTTCAGAAAACCTTTCACAAAAACATGACATTTGCTATAGAAAGATCAAGTAGTTTATTCCCTCACACATACAAAAATAGGAAACTGAGGCTTACAGAAGCTAGATTACTTACCTTGAAAATATATATATATACATATATATATATATTTTTTTGAGCTGGAGTCTCGCTCCATTTCCCAGGCTGGAGTGCAGTGGCAGGATCACGGCTCACCGCAACCTCCGCCTCCTGGGTTCAAGCAATTCTCCTGCCTCAGCCTGCAGAGTAGCTGGGACTACAGGTGCGTGCCACCACATCCAGCTAATTTTTTTGTATTTTTACTAGAGACGGGGTTTTACTATGTTGGCCAGGATGGTCTCGATCTCCTGAACTGGTGATCCACCCGCCTCGGCCTCCCAAAGTGCTGAGATTACAGGTGTGAGCCACTGCGCCCAGCCAATTTTTGTATTTTTTGTAGAGACAGGGTTTCCCTGTGTTGCCCAGGCTGGTGTCTTAGAACTCCTGGACTCTTTAGCCCAGCATGGTGGTACGCACCTGCAGTCCCAGCTACTTGGGAGGCTGAGGCAGGAAAATCACTTGAGCCTGGGAGGCGGAGGCTGCAGTGAGCTGAGATTGCACCACTGCACTCCAGCCTGGGCAACAGAGCAAGACTCCATCTAAAAAAAAAAAAAATCCTGGGTTCAAGTGATCCTCCCACCTCAGCCTCCCATGTCACTGGGACCACAGGCACGCACCACCACACCTGGCTAATTTTTGTATTTTTTGTAGAGACAGGGTTTCTCTATGTTGCCCAGGCTGGTCTCTTAGGACTCTTGGACTCAAGTGATCCTCCCAACTTGGCCTCCCAGTGTACTGTAATTACAGGCATGAGCTACTGCATTATTAATATATAAATGCATCAAACAAATGTATCGGGGATTCCAGTGGATTCTAAGTGGACTTGGACATGTTGGGATGTGCCTGGAACACTAGTGGGCATGGACCGCCCATCTGCATTTGCAGGAGAACTGAAAAATATCCAGAAGGCAAAACCCTTTAGGAGCTACAAGAAGCAGGCCCTAGAGGAGAGTAAGGCAAGCGAGGCATGCAGGGCACAACATTTAAGGAGGCCTCACTCTCAGGAGCTGACCCTGCACTTTCACGAGCCTGCGAGAGAGGGCTTCCTTAAATTTCCCACTGATTCCTCTTTTGTCTCACCAAGTCACAGCCCTGGTAAGAAGCCAGAAGTGGCTGGGCTTGGTGGCTTATGCCTGTAATCCCAACACTTTGGGAGGCTGAGGCAGGCGGATCACCTGAAGTCAGGAGTTTGAGACCAGCCTGGCCAACATGGTGAAACTCTTGTCTCTACTAAAAATACCAAAATTAGACAGGCATGGTGGTGGGTGCCTGTAATCCCAGCTACTTGGGATGCTGAGGCAGGAGAATCGCTTGAACCTGGGAGGCGGAGGCTGCAGTGAGCCGAGGTCGCACCACTGCACTCCAGCCTAGATGACAGAGCAAGACTCCGTCTCAAAAAAAAAAAAAAAAAAAAAGAAGCCAGATGTGTCCAGCTTGTTCCAGTGGTCAGAATTGGGCACAGAGTTTTATCATAAGAACATGTTGCAGCTACTAATAGGAGTAAAAAGAAAGAATTTACTACAATGATGTAGCAGACATTTGTAATGCAATGTGAATATTTTGTTGTACAGATGGGGGTGGGGTGTCTTGCTATGTTGCCCAGGCTAGTCTCAAATGCCTGACCTCAAGTGATCCTCTCAATTCAGCCTCCCAAAGTGCTGGGACTACAGGTGTGAGCAAATTGCTGAGTCTTGATGAGGGTAAGGGTCATGTTCCAGGGTCAAAGTCCAGCTGAGAGTCATCGTGAGGATCAGAGTGGGGGTCAGTGTCAGAGTGAGGATAAGGAGTGTGAGGCAAACATTCAAAGCCTGGGTCAGGGTGAGGGTCAGAGTCAGTTTCAGGGTCAGAGTTCATCACAGAGTGAGAAAGACTTAGTGCCAGGGTCAGGCTGAGTGTATAGTTCAGGCTCAGCATAAGTTTCAGATTCACAGCATGTTCAAGGACATGGTGAAGGTATGGATAAGGGTCCTTATAGAGTCAGGGTGAGGTCAGGATCAAGGAGACCATAAGGGTCAAGTCAGGGTCAGTGGAAAGTAAGCAGCAGAGTCAGGGTCAGGTAAGGGTCAGATTTATGGTCATGATGAGGGTTATGGTGACATTAAGATTCCAGGCCAGGGGAGGGTCAAGTTGAGTGCCACTGTAGGGTTAGCTTCAATGTTCGGTTGGGATTAAGGGTGATGATAAAACTGAAGGCAAAAGTGAGGGTCCGGGTCAAGTACAGAATCAGGGTCAGGGTGAGAACGAGATAGAGTGTGTAAGTGACAGTCAGGATCAGGGTCCGGTGAGTGTCACAGTCAGATGCAAGGTGAGAGTGAGCACCAGGGTAAGGCTCAGGTGTGAAGGAGGGGGTGGTGTCAGAACGAGAGCAAGGTCAGAGTCAAGGTGAGAGTGTATGCTTCAGGGTCAAGAGTCATGGTTAAAGGCCAGGTGCAGTGGCTCACACCTGTAGTCCCAGTGCTTTGGGAGGCTAAGGTGGGAGGCTTGCTTGAGGCCAGGGGTTCAAGACCAGCATGGACAACATAGTGAGACCCCATCTCTACAAAAAATACAAAAAAAACTAGCCAGGCATAGTGGCATGCACCTGTGGTCCCAGCTACTCAGGAAGCTGAGGTATGAGGATCGCTTGAGCTCTGGAGGTCAAAGTTGCTGTGAGCCATGCTGGCACCACTGCACTACAGCCTGGGTGACAGAGCAAGACCCTGCCTCTTTAAAAAAAAAAAAAAAAGTCATAATTATGATCACTGTCTAGGTCAAGTTGAGGATCAAGGGTCAGGGTCATAGTGAGGGTCAGAGTCAACATCATGCTAAGGGAAGGGTCAGTGAAGGTCAATTTCAGGGTAAGGGTCAGGGTAGGATTCAGGTTGAGGGTCAGAGACAGGGTGAAAATTAGGATCAGGTAAGGTTTAGGGTCCAATTCAGCATCAGGATCAGTATAAGAATGAGAATGAGAGGCAATGTCAGTGTGAGAGTCAGTGTCATTGTGAGGGCAAGGTGTCCATTATGATCAGGGGCAAGATGAGGCTAGAGGTGAGGCTCAAGTTCAGGGTCAGCTCTAGGTCAGGTTCAATATGAGGGTGAGGATAAGGGCAGGGTTATGGCTATAATGTTTTACCATTTATTTATAATCTTATTTCTAGTATTAATTCAGATACTGCTAAGCAAAGGAAGGTTATTCTTACTAATTCTAATTTATTTTCCTTCAGGAACAGTAATGGATTTGGGGCACTCTCTGCTTTAGTTATTTTATTTTTATTATTATGAACCATCAGGTTCATATCACCATCTCTGAAAAAATCAAAATATCCCCAATTTTACTTCTTGTAGATTTATAACCAGTCACTTCGTTGATAGTAATATGAGAGCAGAAAGTGCAGGTAACAGATTTTTCTGTCTTAAAAATATTTTTTGCAGCTTCTCAATTGCACAAGCTTATGGAATGGTCGGAATGGAGTTTCAATGTTGAACTTCCCAGTGAGAATCTTTTCTACCTTACACCTGTAATTGGTCATTTTCCTTTGAGCACCTGAGAAGTGCTTAGCTCAGCAGCTCCCATAGCTGGATAGTTATAAAGGTATGGAAAATTCCTCTTCATGAATTGAGCCAAAGCGGCTTCTAACATTCTTTTCAGCTAAGCTGAAAGACAAATACAGTGGTCCCTCCGTATCTGTGGGTTCCGCATCTGTGGATTCAACCAACCAAGGATGGAAAATATTTGGGGAGAAAAATGGATGGTTGCCTCTGTACTGAACATGTACAGGCTTTTTTTCTTGTCGTTACTCCCTAAATAATACAGTGTAACAACTATTTGCATAGCATTGACGTTGTAGTTGGTATTGTAAGTAATCTAGCCATGATGTGAAGTCCACGAAGAGATGTGCGTGGGTTACATGCAAACATTTCGCCATTCTGCATAAGGCACCGGAGCGTTGTGCTGTGCGCTCTCCTAGCGTCCCCCACTCACTGTCCTCCACCCACACACACCAGGCCAGGTCTCTCTTGCAAAGGTGAGGCTGCCGACTACTGTCCCGCCTGAGCGGGCTCTGGTCCTCATTCACAGACTGAGATTTCCTGAGAGGTGCCGTGGAGAAGGCCCCAGACTCTGCCTGGACCACCGACCCCAACCCAGAGGAGCTCGCCGCCTGCTTCCCTGGGAGGCGCCACTCTCCCAAGCTGGGTCTAGGGCCGACCACACCCCAGGGTTGGAAGCACCGCTGGGGACACTGAGCGGGTTCCCTTTCCACCCTGATCCAGGCTGCAGAGACCTACAAAACAACAGTCGGTTCACAGGTCCCAGAGGAAAGCTTGCTGGAGGTTGGAACGAGGAGCAATCCCTCTGGGCCCCAAACTTTTCCCGCGTTAGAGAGAACACCGAAAAGGTCCAGAAGTGCGCCCTCCAGCTCCCCGCGCGCACCCTGAGCCGCGTCTGATTGCTGTGCGGCGCCTCCTAGCCGCGCCCCCGCCCCGCGCACCCCCGCCCCCCGGGTACCCCCGCCCACCGCCCAGCCCCGCCCCGCCCCGGCACCCGCCCCGCGCACCCCCGCCCCCGCTCAGCACCCCGGGAACCCCCTCCCCCCGCGCGCCCCCGCCCCGCGCCCCCTCCCCCGGAGGGCCCTCCCCTCTGCGCGTGGAGGCTTTTCCTGGAGACTGCGCCGCGGGTCTGACACCTTCATTTCGTTTTTAAAAAGCTCTTGAGTCTGGCCCGTCCCTGGTTCCGCCCAGAGCCCTAAAATAGAGGCTTCGAGTCTGGAGGTCTGGGAGAAAGGGAGCTAGACCGGGAATTGATCTGAGAAGCTTGGGGTGGGGGGAAGGCGGGTTCCTCTGCTTCCCAATCCTGGCATCTGCGCCCAGGGATGTTGGAGCCAAAGGGAAGCGGCTTCCCCGCCTGAAATATAAGGGGCGCGCTAAAGGGTTCCCAGGATCCCTTCCAACTCTAAATTCCTGCGATGCCTGGGGCTCCGGGGAGGTATTTTGCGGTAGTCAGAGTCCGAAGATCCTAGAATGTAGTCTGAGCTGGGGCTAAGGACAGGGGATTGAAAAGTCGAGGCGGTGGACCTGGCGCAGGATGAACAAGACTGGGAGACTTCCAACAGTTTCCTCCTCGACAAGCAGGTCACAGGACAATGTCTGGAGGACTTCTATCCCCCTTTCTTGTTTCTGCCACCCCCTCCCCTGCAGCTCTGCACTCTCTCTAGTCCCGCCTTCCTGGCCCTCGTTCAGCCTGTTTTAGTTTAGAATCGCTGCCCGGTGGTCACTCAACTCTGCTAACCTCTGCTGTAAGGAATTAAGCTTCCAAGAGCATATCTAAGAAGGAGGGCGGAAGGAAAGGGACCGAGTGCCTCCACATGTCAGGACAGACCATGAAAGAGAAGCCAGGAAGTCCAACAAAACCAGCACTGGTCTTTATTGAGGTGTCAGGGTAGAGTGGCAGGAGCACAGCCTAAGGACATGAAGGTCAGAGTTTCTCAGAGAGGAGGGGCTGGGTCCCTGAGCTAGGAGGAGGGCGGTGGGTGACTCGGGAGCTCATGAGACTTCAGGAAGTCCCTGTACTTGGCCAGGAAAGGGTTGGCCAGAGTGTTCAGCTCTTGCCGAAGCTCCTGCAGAGCCTTGTCTCGCTCTTGGGGCTCCCCTGTCACCTGCTGCCTGTAATAGTTGATGTAGAAGTTCATCCAGTCCTCCACCACAGTCACCATGTCTTCTTCAGAGACGAGAGGATCATTGAAGACCTGGGGGGTTGCGGAGAGGCAGTTGGCAAGGGAGAATGTGGTCAGCAATGGGATTCGGGAATACCAGAATAGTGCCACAGCACCAACTCTCACATTCTCTTTCCTCTGCATTGTATCCCGTGTCTCTCATTGTTTCCATCAACTCCACCATTACTTCACCAGCTCCAGTTATCCTCTTCCTCCACTTCCCTGGCACCCTCCAGTCTCCAGGCCAGTCCTTTGAAATGGAAAGCTTGGACTCACCTGCTGATTCAGCAGAACGCTGAACTCCTTCAATCCTGCGGAAATGAGATCCTTATTGGCCTTAAGAAGAGCCATCTGCCTGGGTAGAGAAAAGGGTAGAATCTGTTTCCCTCCTCACTGGGTATTTCCCCCAACCCACTCCCTCCCCTTAAAAATCCCTCCTGCCCTGCAGGGCCATCTCCTTTCCAAAACCTTTCACATCCTGCCCTGCTCTGAGGTCACGATTTTCCCAGGTTGGGCTCACCTTCAGGTCTAACAGGCTGTATATGTCTCACCCACACTCTTGAGGGTGCGTGAATCTCTCTGTGCCAAGCTATAGATGTAGGCAAGGAGTCAAGTGTCAGCCTAAGATAGAAACGCCCTGCATCTAGGTCCTGAAGGAGGGTGATAGGTCATTCTAGGGAGGAGAAGAAGGGAGAGGCTTCCCTGAAGGTAGAAAGATAACAAGGCCAAAAAAAAAAAAAAAAAAAGATAAATGAGGAAACCCAGGAAATGCAAGAAGGCAAGAGCCAAACCAGGGGCATGTTCCTGCCTTTTGCCCCATATCTCAGTATCCAGGCTCAAAATGCTATGGAAATTGACGTTTACTGAGCCCTATTACATGACAGAGGCTTTTGTGTAATCACAACGATGTGATCGCAATGATTCTCCCAATTCGGAGATGATGTATTAATAGCAGCTTGCATTACATTTATTCATTTGTGCCAAGCACTGTTTCAAACATGTACAAAATATTTATCCTATAAAATTTCTTTTTAGACACATTTTGCAGATAAGCCACCTGTAAGCGTGTGGACTGAACTCCACCACGCTGTGCTCCATAAGAATGGAGATAAATAGCCGGGCGTGGTGGCGGGCACCTGTAGTCTCAGCTACTTGGGAGGCTGAGGCACGAGAATCGCTTGAACCCAGGAGGCAGAGTTTGCAGTGAGCCAAGATCACACCACAGCACTCCAGCCTGGGTGACAGGGCGAGACTCCATCTCAAAAGAAAAAAAAGAATGGAGATAGATTTGTCTTGTTTACTACCCTGTCAACAGGTACCCAATAAAGCAGAAATACTCTTTTTCTTCTTTTTAAATATTTTTCCAGGTATTTTCCATTTTCAGTAGATGTTTCTCAAATTTCAAAATCACTATATACTAATTGAAATAATTAAAACAATACAAAAACGTACACTGAAAAACTGAATCATTTTTGCCCCCTCCAAAGTAACCAGCATTAAACATTGTATATTTCCTGTCACTTTTTTTTTCCATTCAAAACCCAACATTCATAGGTGCCTATACACTCATAAAGCTTTGTTGATTTGCCTTTTTGGTTGTAGCATTTTTTAATCAATATACAGCAAAACTGACTTCCTTTTGGTGTACAGTATATTAAATTTTTTTTTTTTTTTTGAGAGGGAGTCTCCCTCTGTGGCCCAGGCTGGAGTGCAGTGATGCGATCTCAGCTCACTGCAAAATTGCCTCCCAGGTTCAGGCGATTCTCCTGCCTCAGCCTCCCAAGTAGCTGGGATTACAGGCGTGCATCACCACGCCTAGCTAATTTTTGTATTTTAGTAGAGATGGGGTTTCACCATGTTGGCCAGGCTAGTCTCGAACTCCTGACCTCAAGTGATCGACCCACCTTGGCCTCCCAAAGTGCTGGGATTACAGGTGTGAGCCACCGCGTCTGGCCTAGTTTATTAATTTTATAACAGATTTGTGTAACTACAAACGCAGTTAAGATACAGAATGTTTGTCACCCAAAAACCACTCCTTCACGTTACCCTTTTGTAGCCACCCCTACCCTCACCCATAACTTCTGGCAACCACTTATCTGTTCATCACTACAGTTAAGCCTTTTTCAGGATGTCATATAAATGGAATCATACAGTATGTAACCTTTGAGACTGACTTTTTTTGGTCAGCATGATGTTCTTGAGCTCCACCCAAGTTGTGGCAAGTGTCAGTGCACACATTGCATTGTATGGATGCACTGTAGTTTGTTCATTCAGCCACGGAAGGACATCTGGATTGTTTGTACTTTGGGGCAAGTGTGAATAGAGTTGCTATAAACATTTGTGTACAGGTTTCCATGTGAACATGTTTTCATTTATATAGGGTGGAAAGTATGTGTTACCGGCCAGGCACGGTGGCTCCCATCTGTGATCCCAGCACTTTGGGAGGTCAAGGCAGGCAGATCACTTGAGGTCAGGAGTTCGAGACCATCCTGGCTAACATGGCGAAACCCCCTCTCTACTAAAAATACAAAAATTAGCCAGACATGGTGGCATGCACCTGTAATCCCAGCTACTTGGGAGGCTGAGGCAGGAGAATCGCTTGAACCCAGGAGGAAGAGGCTGCAGTGAGCGAAGATCACGCCACTGCACTCCAGCCTGGGTGACAGAGTGAGACCTTGTCTCTAAATAAATAAATAAATAAATTTATTATCTTACAGACTTAGAGGTCAGAAATCTGAAATGAGACTCACTAGGCTAAAATTAAGTTGTCCTCTCGGCTGTGTTCCCCTTGGAATCTCTGAAAAAGAGTTCTTTTTCTTTCCTCTTCTAGTCTATAGAAGAACCCACATTCTTTCACTCCTGGTCCCTTTCCAGCTTGAAAGCCAGCAATGACCACCAGGTCCAGTCTTTCTCACATCACACCAGGCCGACTGTCTCCTACATCCTTTCACTTCTAAATAATTTTTCTTAAATATTTCTTTAAAAATAATTCATTACCAGATGGGAAAGATCAAGATCCCAATGCCCTTCCAAAGCTCATTAAGGAAAAGTTTCAGGAAGGTCTCTGGTACATGCCAGGAAACTCAAAAGAGATGGTGCTGCCTCAGATGGCTTAGAAGACCATGCTGCCAAGAACACATCTAACATTGAAGCCACGCACAGTGGCTCATGCCTGTAAGAGGCAGAGACGGCAGGATCGTCTGAGCCCAGGGGTTCAAGACCAGCCTGGGCAACATAGTGAGACCCCATCCTTTAAAAAAAAAAGGAAAAAAAATCTAATTTTGTTCATTCCTCAAAATTTCCTGGCACAGTTGGAACTAATCTAACTACCTGGACTATAATGAATTGCAGAGTAAAATTAGTGAGATGTAGTGAAGAATTGAAGTCTCCTCCCTCAACCAGTGTCTTGAGAATAGCAGGGGAAACTGATTCCCTTTCAGCATGCTAGATACATCAATAAAGGAAGGGTTGAACGTGAGATTACAAAAACACATTTGCTAAAGAATTGTAGAAAACCAGGATCACAAACTCATTCTGCAACAGAAAAATAAAGCACTGCTGATTTACAGAGGAATTCACTTCTGGTGATGTCTCTTAAAAATTAAGAAACCTAATAGGAACTCCCTCATCGAGGCAGGCTCTGCTTCAGCTGAACAAGAAATTAGCCAGAGGGAGGAAAAGAGAACTGTTTGGACTTCCAGGAAGGCCTCTCCTTCCACCGAGAGGACTGCAATGAAGACCTCAACCATCAGGGAAAAAAGAGCCTTCTCCAGAAATCTGATTGGAATTGATGACCCAAATCCCACTCTCAGTCAACGCAAAACCCTGACTTGCTCGTGGCAGTACCAGGTTAGAGTCAGGGCAAAAAGGTTGTAGATTTCATGTTACATAGTTTGGCCCATGGTTTCCCCTGTGAACATTTTGGGAGGGAGGTGAGAGCTGAACTGGTTAGGTGGAACCTTGGTCTTATTTCCTGGAGATGTGACGTTTTGGGGGCCTGTTCCTGCTGTGACTGGCACAGCAATCAGGACCTGCAGCCTCCAGAGGGTCCCAGGGCTGGGGAGGAGACATGAGCCTTGCGCATCTGAAGGTCAGCGTCTCGGCAGCGTGGCTACTCGCAAGAGGGAGGAGCTCACTCTGGATCCATTCGAGAGAGACTTGTCCCTTCCCCCTCTTCTGCCCCACCCCTGGGCCACTTTCCTGTCCCCTGACTCCCACTTGACTTTGTTTTCACTAATTGGAGCTTAGCTCAGAAAATGGAGGGGGCTGAAGTTATAGGTTATGGGAGGGGAAATTTAAGTTTGGGAAGACAGAGGCTCCCTTGATTGGCACTACCAGCCACATCTGCAGCCACAGGAGGGTCTCAATGCTGGGGCAGGGGGCAGTGAGACTGGCCGGGAACCTGAGTCCCCCGGGGACTCGCAGACACCTGCCCCACACAGCCTGAGTGTGCTGAGGGAGACGCAGCCGAGATCAGCTGTGCTCCTGGGTAGGTGAGAGCAGGCCCTGCAGGGGGCCCAGTCCACCCAGGAAGGATGCCCAGAGTGGCTGAGTGTGCACCTCCCTCTTCTGCCTCTCCTTTTCCGCTGCAAGCAAGACCGGGGGTCAGGAGTTACAGGTGCCAGAGTCCAGAACGGGCCCCTCCTCCCCAGCAATGTGGGTGGGGTCAGGGGCTCAGGTCAAATTCAAGGAAAATCTTCAAGCCACATGGTATAGAGCCAAAGCTAAAGAGGCCGCCCTAATAATAGACAGCAGCAGCCCCTTACAGATATGCTCAGACTCATAGGGTCTCAGAATGCAATTCTCCACAGTAGAAAGGACATCTGCCCTGACAGAAGACTGCACTCCTAGATAAACAGGGGTCATCTGGCCCATTATTTAAAGGTAGACCTGTATGTTCAGATTATGTTAGTGGAATAAAATTCATGACATGAACATTTTCTTTGGAAAGAAACATCCCTTAAATGGCTCCTGGAGCCTAAAACATCCTCTGGAACTTCCTTGTGCCCATGTAGGTCATGACTGCTAAAATTATGATGAGAACCAAGTCTTATTTTCCTACAGGTAAATAGAACAAATGGAGACAAAGGCCTGGGCAGCCCCACTGCATATTTCAGGAGGAAAAGTAATGTCAGCTAGGGATTAGACTTTCAGATATTCTTTCCTTTAACTGTCTTCAAATTCTTTCATCCAATCCTTCTAAAGAATCTTTGTGTATACTCCCACACAAGTTTTGTAGACATTTATTTTTGCCTCATACATTTAAATCATAGCAAAGGCTTTTAATTGTGACAGGATCCAAACACATTTAAACAAACCACACATCGCTGTTTTGAATGTGTCCAACACAATGTTAATGGGGTGGTGATTTGGCCCTGACCACTATATATTTTTTTAAAAACCAAACAAGTTTTTCCTTAGCAGCTGGGAGTTTTACAACATGCCTTTTACTTCTTGAACTTGTATTTCTATTCCACTATCCCCACTTAACTTTATCCTAAGATAACTCACATGCTTTTGTGCTTGTGAGTATTTTGTTCACTCCCATTCTACTTACTTGCAACTTCTCTCATGTGCTGTGTCTTTCTGTTGTTCTCTCTGTATAGATACATGGATAGACAGCTCTGACATATATATTCAAGAGGAAATTTATATATATATATAACATATATAGACACATATTTAGTAAAATGCAGTTTACCAAAGTGAATGTTTCAAATTTTAATAAATATTTATGAAACAGAAATTCCAATTGTATTGGAAATAAATCCTCTAATCAGAAGGATGGCATAGAATTGAGGGAATTGTTGAAGGGTCCCTATTCTGGTGGTCTGGGACAACGCCCCTTGTAAATTTCAGGCAGGTGAGATTGGCAATTGGGAGAAGGAAGGAAATGTGAGAAGGGCCCAGGGGCAGGGACTCCCCTGGACACCGTTTCCGGGCCTAGTTGATTTTGAGAATGAGTGAGTATGGACTTCAAAGATCTGGAATTTGATTCTCTAAAACTTCCCAGGACCGCATACCCATTGGAAGGGTTCTTCCTGCTCATCTCGGGACCATGGTGTTCTGACTACAGGGGTCTCTGAAATACCTGGATTAGTAGGAGACAGCTGAATTCTCACAACTGCTTCTGCTTTGGGGAACTCCACCCCACACTGCAGAGCAGAGGAGAGTGAAAAAGTTAGATAACATGGAGTGTCAATTCAGACATGGTTTGGCCTCAGAGATGCCATTCTGCGACTATCAGGAGTTCCTGCCACACTGAAAACCCCTAATCCTGATCAAGGAAACCAAGCTTCAAGGGATGTGGGGAGCTGGAGACAGGTGAGATGCAGGGGGGTTGTTACGAAAGGCATAATTGGGCATGAGCCGCTGACGTCTCTTGGTGTAGACTTGGTTGAGAGTAGACAGCAGTGGTGTAACTGACAGCAGAGCAGACAGATCATCCGGAGTGAGCAACCACTGCCGGCTGAGCTTGGGTTGGCTCTTTCTGGGCTCTGGTGAGGGAGATCTCAGTGGGAAACCCCACAAGGGTGGACCCTGGAGGCAGCATCCAGGCTGGAGGATTTGGGGGCATCTTGGAGACAAACTGAGCTGGGGTTCCCACAGGAACCAGTTAAGGTGCGGGCTGGGCTGGCAGCTGGATCTGTGAATTGTACAAGGGACCCTGTTTGGTCACTGAAAAGAAAGGCCTCACCCCCTTTGCTTTCAAAGTGATTCCCCAACCCCCTTATTTGTAGTATTCAGGGGCATGCTCCTGAGGTTGAAGAGTTTGTAAATGTGCTTTGCAAATCATTTGAAACTGACCTTCTTATAGCGACTGTACTTAACATCTAGTATGGAAAATAGGACCTATGAGACACCTTCTTTCCATCCAGAGGAGCAGAGTTAAAGGTCCCCTATTTCTCTTACACAGCAGCAACTGTGTGTTTGAAAGGTCAGCTCCATGTGTGACCTATGTAGCTTAGAAAGACTGTAGCACCCTGAGGACAGGACAGCAGCCCCGAAGCTCGCTCTGGGAGTAACTCTAGCTCTCACACTTCATTGGAACTTCCCCTATATTTCATGAACTTGACATAGTTGTTTTGCCAACCAGAATTTTGAAACTAATGTTTATATACTTTAAAAGGTTTTTTGTTTGTTTGTTTTGAGACGTAGTCTCGCTCTGTCACCCAGGCTGGAGCGCAGTGGCGCGATCTCGGCTCATGGCAACCTCCACCTCCCAGGTTCAAGCGATTCTCCGGCCTCAGCCTCCTGAGTATCTGGGATTACAGGTACCTGCCACCACGCCTGGCTATTTTTTGTATTTTTAGTGGAGACGGGGTTTCACCATGTTGGCCAGGCTGGTCTCCAACTCCTGACCTCAAGAGATCCGCCCACCTTGGCCTCCCAAAGTGCTGGGATTACATACATGAGCCACTGCACCAGGCCTTAAAAACGTTTCCTTAATCAACCAAAACTTTTTAAATTGACTTGATAAAAATTCTGTAGTGGAAAAAGATGTAGATTAGTATTTAGAAGACTGCTCTATGCACCTGAACCCTCCTCATTGGACATGGCTGGCTACTCTGAACACTGTGAGAATGAAGGACAGAAGCCATATACTTGGCTTTTGGCTCTTTGTGGAAATATAAAAAGTAGGAGGGAAATACCTCCTGCTTGTGTTTTAAGAACTTTTCCCCTTCTCTCATGTTTGATGGGGGTAATAACCCTGTTCCCATATAACAGGCCCAGTTACTAACAGCACCCTCATCAGCCTCTCACACAGGTCCCTCTTTGGCCCTCAAACCCCATTCTGGCCTCACCTCATCCTCCCAAAAACATCACCTACCATGTTCTTCCCACCTAAGGTATTCCAAGGTCTTGTTAACCTTGGTAATGTTTAAAAAAAATAAGTAAAAAGTAAAAAAATACTTTAGGGAAATTAAGTTGAACAGGATTTAATTGAACAAAGAATGACTTGCAAACCAGGCAGCTCCCTTAACCAGAATGGCTCAGAAAAACTCCATGCTGCTGTGTGGTCAGAGAGGATTTATGGACAGAATCAAGAAAGTGACATACAGAAAATGGTACAGAAGTGGGATACAGAAACAGCTGCATTGGTTACAATTGGCATTTATCTTATTTGAACATGGTTTGAACAATTGGCCAAAGCTCAATGATGGGTACAAGTTTATACATACATAGTCTGTTCATACACTGTTCCAGCATCCCCGAGCAGTTGGTCTCTCCCTGGACTGTTCACAGACTGTTATCACCTGTGGGCTTGGGTAGGAGGGGTTCCCAGATAGTCTCACACCAGGCAAGTCACCAACTGAAGGAATTACTAAAACAGTATGTGACTGTTTTTAAGGTACCCAGAGAAAGTGGGTCAGATGCAGACGATAAAGTGTTACCGAAGGCAGCCACATCTCAGCTCACCAGAAAACAGGCTGTGGGCTCTTAAAACAGGTTACAGTGTGTATTGTGCCCGTAAAAATGTTATCCATCAGACAATAGCCACAGCTGCTCTATTCAAAGGCTGAATACCCTCCCTGCACTTGTGGAAACACCATCTCTGTGGCAACAAAACACATGAGGAGACAAAGGCTTAGCTACATATTTATGGGCTGTGGTCTCCAGTGAGACACCCCAAATCCACATTTCTACTTTTGTCACTGCTGTCTTATTGTAATTAAAATTGTAAAATATTTTCATATATTTTATTCTATTTTAAAATTTGTATTCCACTCATTTCTATTTCTATTCATGAATCAACAGTACACTATTTTAATTCCCATGTTTTTTATTTATTTATTTATTTTTTCCTATGGAGTCTTGCTTTGTCACCCAGGCTGGATTGCAGTGGCGTGATCTCGACTCACTGTAACCTCTGCCTCCCGGGTGCAAGCAATTCTCCTGCCTCAGCCTCCTGAGTAGCTGGGATTACAGGTGCCCACCAAGACCTGGCTAATTTTTGTATTTTTGTTAGAGACGGGGTTTCACAATGTTGGTCAGGGTGGTCTCAAACTCTTGACCTCAGGTGATCCGCCTGCCTTAGCCTCCCAAAGTGCTGGCATTACAGGCGTGAGCCACCGTGCCAGATCCCCATGTTTTAATAATATATGACAAGGGAAGTCACTCTTTTTTTTTTTCCATTTCAAATTGTTCATGGATTTTTTTTGTTTACTTTACATAGCAATACATTTTTTAAATCTTCAGAACTCAAGTACATGGTATTATATTTGGGTCAAACTCAACATATAAATTTATTCAAAGATTATTGACTTCTCAATATTGTTGAATTTTCCCACCCAAACATTTGGTGTCATTATTTTTCATTTGTATAAGTCTATTTTCATGTTTTTCAGAAATCTTTTACACCAATTTCTTACTAAATTTATTAAACATAATTTTCTGTAGAATTCTGCCAATTTTTTTGCATTGATGAACATAGTCACATGACATTCTCATTCATTCTATTAATGTGATTAATTTCATCGATGAATTTCTTAATATTGAATCATACTTACCCTCATAACATAAAGGGCGATTGATTATGCATTAACATATTGATGCAATAGTTTCTAATATTTAATATTTTACTCTTAAATGTATATGTCACCAGGCACTGTGGTTCACGCCTGTAATCCCAGCACTTTGGGAGGCCAAGGGGGGTGGATCACCTGAGGTCAAGAGTTCAAGACCAACCTGACCAACATGGAGAAACCCTGTCTCTACTAAAAATATAAAATTAGCCGGGCATGGTGGCGCATGCCTGTAATCCCAGCTACTCGGGAGGCTGAGGCAGGAGAATCACTTGAACCCGGGAGGCGGAGGTTGTGCTGAGCTGTGATCGTGCCATTGTACTCCGGCCTGGGCAACAAGAGCAAAACTCCGTCTCAAAAAAAAAAAAAAGAAAAAAAAAGTATATGTCCTATTTGTCTATAGTATTCTATATGGCTAAATCTAGGCAAGGTTCTGGTATCACCTTTATATACCCTTCCTAAAAACTATCTTAGGAAAGATTTACCTCTCTATAACTCTTGACTAGTTTAACTAGCATTAGTTTATTGATTATTCTATCAGTAGAATTTCCCTCTCAACTACATAAACTTGGTGCTTGTGTGTGTGGGAGGGGAAATTCCTTGTTAAATGTCTTTGTTTCTTCTATGAATATTGCTCAGTTTAGCGTCTAACTCTATTGAGTTACATTTTGATAAAACATGTATTCAAAACACACACACACATACATATGCAATCTACATGTGCATATCAACTTGCATTGAATTACACAGATGTCTCTATTTTCTTTGTCAATATTGAACCTCACGTTCTTCCTGGCACTGTAATCTGTTGACAAATCCTTCTCAAGTTACCATTTATCTATTTATAATTCAAAGATTGTTCATTTAAAGAATTTGGGGAGTAACAGAAAATGAGAGTTTCAGCAAAAACACATCCCAGGAGGCACAGAATCCAGCACCCACCGCGCTTCATTGTCATCCCCTTCTGTCTCAGATTCCGCATTTTCTGCTTCCTCCAAGATAGCCCCTGTCTGCCTCAAAGGATCATGGAAAAGCAGAGCCTCTCCAGGCACTGCCATCTCTCTGGAAGTGCTGCAGGGAAGTTGTCATTGTTTTTGGTAATTGTAACTGGGACAAAGTTTTTCAAAAATTACTGGGGGAAATTCAGCCCCGATATTTCACATAGGTTCTTTTCTATTTTCCCTAAGTGTCGGCCAGTCTGAGAAATAAAGGGAAAGAGTACAAAAGAGAGAAATTTTAAAGCTGGGTGTCCAGGGGAGACATCAAAAGTCAGCAGGTTCTGTGATGCCCCTCAAGCCACAAAACCAGCAAGTTTTTATTAGCAATTTTGAAAAGGGGAGTGAGTGTACGAATAGGGTGTGGGTCACAGAGATCACATGCTTCACAAGGTAATAAAATATCACAAGGCAAATGGAGGCAGGGCAAGATCACAGGGCCACAGGACTGGGGTGAAATTAAAATTGCTAATGAAGTTTCAGGCACACATTGTCACTGATAACATCTTTTAGGAAACAGGGTTTGAAAGCAGACAACCGGTCTGACCAAAATTTATTAGGCAGGAATTTCCTCGTCCTAATAAGCCTGGGAGCACTACTGGAAACCGGGGCTTATTTCATCCCTCCACTACGACCGTAAAAGACAGCTGTCCCCAAAGTGGTCATTTCAGAGGCCTCCCTTCAGGGACGCATTCTCTTTCTCAGGGATGTTCCTTGCTGAGAAAAAGAATTCAGCGATATTTCTCCCATTTGCTTTTGAACGAAGAGAAATGTGGTTCTGTTCCACCTGGCTCACCGGCAGTCAGAGTTTAAGGTTATCTCTCTTGTTCCCTGAACATTGCTGTTATCCTGTTCTTTTTTCAAGGTGCCCAGATTTCATATTGTTCAAACACACATGCTCTACACACAATTTGTACAGTTAACACAATCATCACAAGGTCCTGAGGTGACATACATCCTCTTCAGTTTACAAAGATGACGGGATTGAGAGATTAAAGTAAAGACAGGCATAGGAAATCACAAGGGTATTGATTGGGGAAGTGATAAGTGTCCATGAAATCTTCACAATTTATGTTCAAAGATTGCAGTAAAGACAGGCGTAAGAAATTATAAAAGTATTAATTTGGGGAACTTATAAATGTCCATGAAATCTTCACAATTTATGTTCTTCTGCCATGGCTTCAGCCAGTCCCTCCGTTCAGGGTCCCTGACTTCCCGCAACAAAAATATTTTCAATTCCCCAAGTGTGTACTGTCGTTGCTGCCCCAGGTGAAAGTATAATTGCAGTTCTGTGGGGAGGTGAGGTCACAGGATCCCGAGCCCATATCTCTGACCTGGCCGCCTCCCTCCATACACTTGCTGGCCGTCCTAACAGTCACTGAGTTCCACAGCCCGGCAACAGGGAGGCGCCTGGTGGGTGTGTTACATTTTGGTCTATGAGGGATCGCCTCCAAGGGGAGGAAGTGTATCAGGAGGTGGGGTAAATGCTCTAGTCTGGAAAGGGGACTTCACTGGGCCAGAAACTGACCAGTGCCAAGGCCATGTGAGGAAAGGAAATAATTGCTGGGTCATGGGCTAAGTTGTAGAGAGGGAGCTAAGTTCTAAGAACATGAGCCAGTCCCGAACTGCGGCTCATTTATGTCATTGTTGGTTTTTGATGCAAGAGGCCAAAAATCTGTTGTTGTTTTTTTTTTATTTGAGACAGGGTGTGGCCCTGTCACCCAGGGTACAGAGGGACGATCTCAGCTTGCTGCAACCTCCACCTACCAGGTTCAAAGGTTTCTTGTGTCTCATCCGCCTGAGTAGCTGGGATTACAGGCATGCACCAACATGCCTAGCTAATATTTTTTGTATTTTTCATAGGGAAATACAAAATGATTTCACTATTTTGCCCTGGTTGGTCTCAAACTCCTGACCTCAAGAGAGCCGCCCACCTCGGCCTCCCAAAGTGCAGGGATTACGGGCCTGAGCCACCATACCTGGCCCCAAAAATCTGTTTTTGTTAATCTTTCTTGTCTAAGATCTCCTTACCCGTAAAATGGGAATAATGGGTTTTTTAAAAAGTTTTGTAGTTTAATTTGGAAATTAATTCACTAGTTGTTCTATCAATTCCACAAGTCAGAACCATTTTCAGGATGAGTGGAAGCATTTCTACAATTCCTTCATGCCTGTGATAATGTATAAGATACAGCTGATTAAATTATCTTATTCTTTTTCAAAAGTATTAAATATAAAGCTTTAACCTACTCTGGACATACAAAGTACCTAATGGAGACTGTGATGTGTGGTGACAGGAAACATCTGGTCTCTGAGAATGATGAAAAGACCATATTCTTTCATGAAGTCAGGGGATGAGCAGTCAAGGTATCTTGATGACCTTAGGTTTTCATATTAGAACAAAAATCATGGACTTCAGTAGTTTTCTTAAGTAAATTATTTGATAATATTTACTCTGCCTTCAAAAATGTCCTAAAGCCATTCTTCGGCTCAATACTCATCTTAGTAACACTTAATTCAGTGAATAATTTTCCGTACCTCGAGTTTTCCTTTTACATAATAGACTTGTGTTTTAATACAGCTAACAATTCTGACATTGAAATAATTTTTTTTTTGAGATGGAGTCTGGCTGTGTCACCCAGACTGGAGTGCAGTGGCATGATCTCGGCTCACTGCGGCCTCTGCCTCCCAGGTCACGTGATTCTCCTGCCTCAGCCTCCCAAGTAGCTGGGCCCACAGGCATGCGTACCACCACGTCCAGCCAATTTCTGTATTTTTATTAGAGACAGAGTTTCACCATGTTGGCCAGGCTGGTCTCAAACTCCTGACCTCAGGTGATCCACCTGCCTTGATCACCCGAAGTGCAGGAATTACAGACATGAGCCACCATACCCGGCCTCCCCATCTCTATTTTTTAAAAAATAAAAATTTATTCTTTCCACAAATAGGTATTTGGACCCTACCTTGTGCCAGGCACTGACACAAAGCCCTGGAAATAGATTAGTGTTCCTGGATCTTATGATCGTTAGGGGAAGCGACAGGATGAGTGGCAGGGGTGAGGTTCAAGAGATCAGGCAGGGCCGGATCTGCAGAGTTTTGTTTGCTCTGACAAAAAGTTCAGGTTTTATTTTCAAGTATGAAGAAAAGCCATTGAAGGGTTTGGAGGAGAATGTTGCAATCTCCTTCCATAAAAGTAATGATAAGCCACTGTGAGGTGTTTTTGTTTTTGTTGTTTTTGAGACAGAGTCTCATTCTGTCACCCAGGCTGGAGTGCAGTGGGACAATTTCGGCTCACTGCAACCTCTGCCCCCCAGGTTCAAGTGATTCTCCTGCCTCAGTCTTCTAAGTAGCTGGGAATACAGGCTAGTGCCACCATGCCTGGCTAATTTTTATATTTTCAGTAGAGATGGGGTTTCACCATGTTGGCCAGGCTGGTCTCAAACTCCTGACCTCAAGTGATCCACTCACCTCAGCCTCCCAAAGTGCTGGGATTACAGGCATGAGCCACTGTGCCCAGCCCACTGAGAGTCTGTAAACCAGAGAGTTGGAAGCTGTGTGGAGAGTGACTACAGGAGGCAGGATTGGAAGGGGCGAAATCAACTAGGGGAAAGTCAAGGGGCTGAGAGCTTGGAGTATTCTGCCCCGTGCTTGATATACCGGTGATCTTTGAACAACACGGATTTGAACTGGGCAGGTCCACTTATAACGTAGATTTCTTTCAACCAAATATAGATCAAAAATATAGTAATGGCTGGAAGTGGTAGCATGCACCTGTAATTCCAGCTACTCAGGCAGTGAGATGGTAGGATCACTTGAGCCCAGGAGGTCAAGGCTGCAGTGAGCCATGGTCACACCCCTGCACCCAGCCTGGGTGACAGAGTGAAACTATCTCCAAAAAGAGGAAAGGAAGAAGGGAGGAAGGGAGGAAGGGAGGGAGGAAGGAAGGGAAAAAGAAGGGAAGGAGGAAAGGAAGGAAGGGAGGGAGGCAGGAAAGGAAAAGAAGGAAGGGAGGGAGAGAGGGGAGAACAGAGCAAGAAGAAAAGAAAGGATACCAACATTTTTTCTTATTCAGTTAAATAATAAAAGGAAAAGGAAAGAAAATACAGCAGGCTGGGCACAGTGGCTCATGCCTATAATCCCAGCACTTTGGGAGGCCGAGGCGAGTGGATCATGTGGGGTCAGGAGTTCGAGACCAGCCTGGCCAACATGGTGAAACTCCGTCTCTACTAAAAATACAAAAATTAGCCAGACATGGTGGCATATGCCCGTAATCCCAGCTACTTGGGAGGCTGAGGTAGGAGAATCGCTTGAACTCAGGAGGCGGAGGTTGCAGTGAGCTGAGATTGTGCCACTGCACTCCAGCCTGGGCAACGAGAGCGAAACTCCATCTAAAAAAAAAAAAAAAAAGCAAATACAGTAACAGAGGGTTGCAAAAGCCACATATATGCAGAGCCAACTGCAAGACGAGTGTGTGCAGGTTTGCGTATACTCCAGGGTCCTGGAACCAATTCCCCAACTATAACAAGAGATAGTTGCACTGTCAAATGACAGGATTTAGGCGCAGGCTCTCAAGAGACCTCATGAGAGAGAAATGTTACAGGCCGAAAGAATGAGGGTCATGATCAACTCAGTATACCACTGGAGGCTGTATGAGTAAACAACAAACTGTTTCTCATAAATGCAGAATGTTGGCAAACTGACAAACTGCGTCTGCCACCCAGAAGGAATGCTGAGGGCAGTCATGCCCCAAGCACAGTGTTTCTTGCGATTAGGTACATCTGAAGCCTGTTAATAATATTATGAACCTGTTTTCAGTTAAGCAGCCAACCCATCATTACCTCCTCCTCCCTGCTCTTGCTACCCAACAAATACGAAGGGCTGTGGAAGCTCAAGGGCTGCCTTTGCTCACTAGGAGCAGGGAGCTCTCTTCTTCTTCCCCTGGACCCTTCCTTTTTGCTTTAAGTTTTCATTGTCTATGTTCATCCCTTCATTCAGTCTTGTAATGAGGGTGTTAAAGAGTAATGGCAGTAACTGTTATAATGATGGGCTCAAGTAGTAACAATAGTAACTGTTGTAGTGATGGTCTCAAGTAGTAACAGCAACTGTCATAATGATGGTCTCAAGTACTAACAGTAGTAACTGTCATAGTGACGGTCTCAAGTAGTAACAGTAGGAACTGTCATAGTGACGGTCTCAAGTAGTCAGTAGTAACTGTCGTAGTGAAGGTCTCAAATAGTAACAGTAGTAACTATCATAATGAGGGTCTCAAGTAGTGACGGTGGCAGTCAGCCATAAAGGGGAACTATCACTCATCTCTTTGTCAAGCCACCTGTCTGCACACTCGGGTCACAGGGAAGTGTATGATGGGTCCTTGCCCTCAGGCACTTACAGTCCACTTGGGAAGACAGGACATCTGTACCTAACAAAAGCAAATACAAACTGGCTCCAGACAGCATAGGCTAAGAGTTAAGTAAATGCTACAACGAACAGGGACTGTCATAGTCTCTGAGTAGGGAGAGGTCAAGGTGGACAATGGTGAGCAGTAGAGCTGCAGTGGGTTCATAAATAATGTGACCATATATTCCCATTTGCCCGAGACAGCTTCACTGCAGACCTGTTTTCCCGCAGACCTGTTTTCCCAACACAATTATTACCAGTGCTTCCTTTAATGACCCTCTCAAAAGTCCTGGTTTGCACAATAAATTATATAGTGACACTAGTCATGAGGGCCACTTGCCTCACTTGGAGCCAAGGGCCTCACATTTGAACACTTGACATTATCTCTGAATAAGAACCAACACTTAAACAGTATGTACTATGTGCTAAATACTTTAAGACTTTTGCACATACGACATGACTTTTTTTTTTTTTTTTTTTAGACAGAGTCTTGCTCTGTCGCCCAGGCTGGAGTGCAGTGGCACAATCTCGGCTCACTGCAACCCCCACCTCCCAGGTTCAAGCAATTCTCCTGCCTCAGCCTCCCAAGTAGCTGGGACTATAGTCACATATCACCACACCTGGCTCATTTTTGTATTTTTAGTAGACATGGGGTTTCACCATGTTGGCCAGGATGGTCTTGATCTCTTGACCTCATGATCCGCCCGCCTCGGCCTCCCAAAGTACTGGGATTACAGGCGTGAGCCACCGCGCCCGGCCAAGACATGACTCTTAATTCTCGTTCCAACTCTGTGTGGTAGGTACTAGTATTATTTCCATTTTACCATTACCATTTCGTCTTTCAGAAGAAGAAACTGAAAGAGAGATATGTAACTTGCCCAAGATCTCACAGCTTCCTGGACAGCTTCCTGGACAGAACCTACATTCACAGTAAGGCCCTCTGATGGAATTCATAGACGTTTGCCCCAGAGTCCCATCCACTCACAGAAGCTAACCTTTCAAATATAACACAATGCTTGATCTTTCACTGTGCCAGGAAACTCAAAATTATTTTGAAAGGATAATTTATTGACAGTGTTATAAGCTAAATGGAAAATAAGAATTAAACATTAAATTTCTGCCAGGCACAGTTCATGCCTATAAGCCCAGCACTTTGGGAAGCTGAGGTGGGCGGATCACTTGAGCCCAGGAGTTTGAGACCAGCCTAGGCAGCATGGCAAAACCCTGTCTCTACAAAAATAAAATACAAAAATTAGCTAGCCATGGTGGCACACGCCTGTGGTCTCAGCTACTCGGGAGGCTGAGGCAGATCGCTTGAACCCTGGAAGTTGAGGCTGTAGTGAGACTGTAGTGTGATCGCACCACTGCACTCTCTGGGTGACAGAGAACCTGTCTTTTAAAAAAAAATTAAATTTATTCAACTACTTCTCTAAAGTGCCACTCCAACATATACCAATATATTCTTTAATCTCAAGAGCTTTGGGAGGCTGAGGTGGGAGGATCACTTGAGGCCAGGAGTTGGAGACCAGCCTGGGCAACATAGTGAGATCCCATCTCTACAGAAAATTTTAAAAGTTGGCCAGGCATGGTGGTGCATGCCTGTAGTCCCAGCTACTTGGGAGGCTGAGGCAAGAGGATCACTTGAGCCCAGGAGTTTGAGGCTGCAGTGAGCTATGATTGCACCACTGCACTCCAGCCTGGGTGACAGAGCAAGACCCTGTCTCATCGATCGATTGATTGATTGATTGATAGAATAAAAAATAAATCTTAACCCTAAGGATGAAGAAGAGCTTGGCCTACAATGTCCTGCAGTTTGGCCCCTAACTCCCTAGCAGCCCTTTCCCCATGCCCCTCGTGCTCTAGACTTCTGCTGCACCGGCCTTTGTTGGATGTTAGGTACCATGCTCCCTCCCCACTCAGGACATGCCACTCCTTCTTTCCAGAAAATTATTTTCCCATCATAATCAAGTTAACTCTTACTCTAGATCTCAGCTAAATACACACTTCCTCAAAAAAAAAGTTTCCCAGCTGGCCTCAATGGCTCATGCCTATAATCCTAGCATTTTGGAAGACCGAGGCGGGAGGCCTGGGCAACACAGAGAGACCCCAACTTAAATTTTTGTTAAAAAGTTTCCCTTGGCCGGGCACAGTGGCTCATGCCTGTAATCCCAGCACTTTGGGAGGCGAGGCAAGCAGATGAGTTGAGGCCAGGAGTTCAAGACCAGCCTGGCCAACATGGCAAAACCCCGTCTCTACGAAAAATACAAAAATTAGCTGGGTGTGGTGGTGAATGCTTGTAACCCCAGCTACTCCGGAGGGTGAGGCAGGTGAATCACTTGAACCCGGGAGGTGGAGGTTGCAGTAAGCCAAGACTGTGCCACTGCACTCCAGCCTGGGTGACAGAGGGAGACTCCATCTCAAAAAAAAAAGTTTCCCTTGATTCCACTGATTAGCTCAATTCTCCTTCTAAAAGTCCTCATATTAAATAACATGTACCCCTCTACAGCAATTGAAATAGTTCCAACTTTGCATTTATTTGTATGATTGGATCAATATCCTTTCCTAATATAAGTTCCAAAAGACCAAGACCCTTGTTTGTTTTTGCTCACTATCCCAACGAGCACATAGGTAGCAACAGATATTTGTAGAAGAAACTGGCAAACCATTGGTAAAAAAGAGATAACAAACACGGAGTTAATGACAACTGCACGGTTCAAGCGATTTTCTTGCCTCCGCCTCCCGGATAGCTGGGATTATGGCCACACCACCCCCACGCCCAGCTAATTTTTGTATTTTTAGTAGAGATGGGGTTTCAACATGTTGGCCAGGCTGGTCTTGAACTCCTGACCTCAAGTGATCCAACTGCCTCGACTTCCCAAAGTGCTGGAATTACAGGCGTGAGCCACCACGCCCAGCCCGAGGATCACTTTTGAGGCCAGGAGTTTGAGAGCAGCCTGGGCAACATAGGGAGGCCCTGCCTCTATTTAAATAAATATGTTTTTAAAGTACTTAGTCTTCAAACCTTGTTTTATTTTTGTCCTCTATTCAAACCAGTACCTGAATTTAGACAACATTACAGAAATGTTGTGATTAGGCCATTTGTATTTTGAAACCCGAAATTAAAAAAAAAAAAAAAAAAAAAGAAAAGAAAAGAAGTGTTCAAGTTTATCTCAGTCAGAGAGAGACTGTGTTTGTGTGAGATAAGGTGAAGTGGGGTAGAAGGGCCTTCCAGGATTAAGTCCACGAGGAAGGTGACGGTTTGGGAGAATCTGAAGTTTCAAGTAAGGAGTTGTCGGTTGGGATCAAACTGTGGGGATCCAAGAATGCCAGGCTAAGAAACCAGGATATTTTATTTTCTGATAAAAAGAGGATGCTTTTTTGGCAAATTTCTGCTTCGGAGTGAAGATGCTGCACTAGATGGGAAGGAGAAGAGGAGAAATGGAAAGAAGAAAAGGTGAGTTCCAAGGACAGAAACACTCCCTCTTTGGACTCCCCCCAATTTCATGGACTCTCTCCCGCAAAAAACACACAAGAACTTCCTGCCTTGTTTCTTTGTTTTGTGACATCATTGCAATCTCTTGATTTTTTTCATCCCTCGGATTCCTTAGCATCCTTCAAAAGTAATGTTCCTGCAGTCTCGCAGAAGGCCGAAGGATGGAGAATTTCTAGTCCAGGCCAGGGACACTCAGAAGAGAAAAAAAAAAAAAAGAACAAAAAAAGACCCAAGCAGCTTCACAGGGCCTCATCTGGTCCAATTTCTTCTCATGATGCATTCATTCACTCATAAATATCTTTTGAGCACCTACTATGTGTTGGGTAGATCTAGGGATAAAATCAGGGTTAAAAATACAGTCGCTGGTCTCACAGCAAAAAAAGGCACCTGAGGCCCAGAGAGGGCCACTGACTTGCCAAAAGTCACACAGCTAAAACTTCTGTGGCCGAACCGCGTCTCGAACACAACTGGCGGAGGCCCACGGCGCCTGCAGCCCAGCTGCAGAATGCTACAAAGCAACGGGGGCCGGTGCCGGGGCGTCCGAAGCAGCGCCGAGGCCGGAGAGAGCGACAGTCAGTTTCCTAACTGCGCGGCGGACGCCGGGGCCGGCGCCTGTTTTTGAAGGATGTCCCTCCGCAGCCGCGGTAGCCCAGCCGGAAGTGCCGCGTGCCACGTCCACCGTGCGGCAGGGGCGGGGCTGCGACCAGAAGCTCGGCATGGCTGACGACGCGGGTTTGGAGACCCCGCTGTGTTCCGAGCAGTTCGGCTCCGGGGAGGCACGGGGCTGCCGCGCCGCCGCGGACGGGAGCCTGCAGTGGGAGGTCGGGGGCTGGCGCTGGTGGGGGCTCTCCAGGGCCTTCACGGTCAAACCTGAAGGACGAGATGCGGGCGAAGTGGGGGCTCCCGGGGCCCCCTCACCGCCCCTCTCCGGGCTCCAGGCCGTGTTCCTGCCTCAGGGCTTCCCTGATAGCGTCAGCCCGGACTACTTGCCCTACCAGCTGTGGGATTCCGTGCAGGTCAGCTCGGTCGTCTGGGGCAGGGGACAGTGCAGGCCACTCCTCCCTCCCCAATAATGGACGGGTGACTGAGACTCGGAGCCGGGGGGGCGGGGGGTCTGACATGCCTCATACACCAAGAACAAGAACAGATGAAGGCACTTAGACCGCCACGCTCCTACGCCCGCTTCTCACCCTACTTGTTTTCTTCTCCAGGCCTTTGCTTCCAGCCTCTCCGGCTCCCTAGCCACCCAAGCAGTCTTGCTGGGCATAGGGGTGGGGAACGCAAAAGCCACTGTTTCAGCTGCCACGGCCACCTGGCTCGTGAAAGGTGAGCTGCACCCCTGGAGCCTCACGTATTGCTGCTCTCAGCCCTGCCTTCGCTGGGCTCTTATGTGTATATATGTATGGACTCGTGCCCCATTAGGTAGAATTCAGGCAGGTCTCCCCAGTGATTAGAGCGGTGCTTTGTAACCCAGTCTTACTTCCCACATCTGGAAGACCCTCATCCCACTCACCAGCCTAGCAGCCGCACTCCATTCCCCACACAGACTTCTGAGTCTCAATCATCTGGATCCCAAATCCCGTCCCCTCCCCTTTATCCCTATTCTCTTTGTGGAAGATTGCATAAGAATGCAATTGATGGAATAAAACTGCCAGCTGCCCAGGATAGGGGAAATTGGTGAGCTCCAGAAAAAAAAGATGTAGTTGGTCCTGAGAAGGAGAGAGGAGAGCCTGGAAAGAATGGAAGGTATTGTGTATGCTCTGGGATACCAGATGATGCTGTAAATAATAGAGTGACTATCTGCTGAATATGTACAGCTTTTAAAAAAATTGTTTAAGGAAAAAAAATACAGTTTGGTACCATGCCACCCAGAGAGGGAAATAGAACAGAAAGGGGAAATTGTTACATGTTCTACACGAGGAGGCCCCATGGCTTTTGCCACTGCCCTTTGTCTTTCACTACTGCTCCCAGGGGATATTTATTAGGCTGGTGCAAAAGTAATTGCGGGGTTTCTTTGTCGTTATTGCCATTAAAGGTAATGGAAAACCCGCAATTACATTTGCACCAACCTAATAGATCTAAGGAAAAGCGCTTTCCATTCATAGCATCAGTCTGGCCACATCCCTTGTGAGCCTCTCTGGATTTTTTTGAGAAAACAGGAGCCTCCTGTTTACACCTTTACCATTAAGACTGAGAAAACTGGGCCGGGCACGGTGGCTCACGCCTTTAATCCTCGTACTTTGGGAGGCTGAGGCATCCTGGGCAACATAGGGAGACCCCCATCTCTATTTTTTTTTTTCCAGACTCGTAGTCTCACTGTCACCCAGGCTGGAATGCAGGAGTGCAGTGGCACAATCTCAGCTCACTGCAGCTTCCTCCTCCCGGGTTCAAGCGATTCTCCTGCCTCAGCTTCCCAAGTAGCTGGGATTACAGGCGTGTGCCACCCTGCCCCGCTAATTTTTTGTATTTTTAGTAGAGACAGAGTTTCACCATGTTGGCCAGGCTGGTCTCGAACTCCTGACTTCGGGTGATCCATTCGCCTCAGCTTCCCAAAGTGCTGGGATTATAGGCGTGAGCCACTGCGCCCGGCTTGTTGGCCGTATTTTTGGAATGCATTTGGAGCTTGGGTCAGTAGTTTTTGTTTTCATGTGATGTCACCAACATGTTGCCTGTACAGATTGAATATCCCTTATCCAAAATGCTTGCAACCAGAAGTGTTTTGGATTTTGGAATTTTTTTTGGATTTTGGAATATTTTCATGTATATAATGAGATTTGTTGGGGATCAGACTCAAGTCTAAACATGAAATTCGTTTATGTTTCATATATACTTTATACACATACCTTAAAGGCAGTTTTATACAGTATTTTCAATGGTGTGCATGAAACAAAGTTTGTGTTCATTGATCCATCAGAAAGCAAAGATGTCACTGTCTCAGCCACACGTGGACAATCTGGTTGGTTAGCGTCCCCATCGTTCCTGACTCTGAAGGTATATGCTACCAAGAAGCAGTCATTTTCTTATACCTATTCACACAGAAGTACTTAACAGTATAAAACATGATATACCACTAATACAGTGAGAAATTGTGTGTTCAGGGTAACTAAGCAGCACAGCAGGTCACCAGAACACCTGTATCAGCTTCTGAACCATAGCAGCAGCAACAAAAATGGCAGGCTGTCAGTCTTCAGCTGTTTTGGTGAAAAGGTTACTGGACACCATATTTTATTTTTTTAAGGTGAGAAGAAACATTAGAAGCAGTTGAAGGACAGGAAGCGGGTCCTCTAGGGATGAGGAAGTGTTCTGCTGGATGGCTTTTTAAAATGTTTCCTCCAGAGTCATTTGCCTCATTAACTGTGGTTTCTATCTTAGAAGTCTCTCTTGGATTCTATGAACTGCCTGATTTCTTGTTCTGTTATGAATGTATGCTGCTCTAGTGCCACAATAATCCCCTCCCACATCCTCACCATGCTGTCTATAGGCACTTTTTCTGTAGTGGTAACAGTATCCTCTTCATTGTCACTGTTACCATGATTGCCTTGATTCAGAACTGAAGGAGGCCAGCCCTTCCACACTGTGGGTATTTCTCATCAGGTGGGACGAGAGACTGAGAAAAGAAATAAGACACAGAGACAGAGTATAGAGAAAGAACGGTGGGCCCAGGGGACCGGCACTCAGCATGCGGAGGACCAGCACCAGCACCGGTCTCTGAATTCCCTCATTATTGATTACTATTTTCACTATCTCGGCAAGGGGAATGCGGCAGGAGAACAGGGTGATAGTGGGGAGAAGGTCAGCAGGAAAACATGCGAGCAAAGGAGTCTGTCACAAATAAGTTCAAGGGAAGGTACTGTGCCCGGATGTGCACATAGGCCAGACTTATGCTTCTCTCCACCCAAACATCTCAGTGTAGCAGAGTAGCAGAGCAGCATTGCCGCCAGCATATCTCTCCTAATACTCCTCAGCACAGACCCTTTACAGGTGTCGGGCTGGGGAACAGTCAGGTCTTTTCCTTCCCACGAGGCCACATCTCAGGCTGTCTCAGTGGGGGGAAGCCTTGGACAACATCCAGGCTTTCTTGGGCAGAGGTCCCTGTGGCTTTCCACAGTGCATTGTGCCCCTGGTTAATCGAGAATGGAGAATGGCGATGACTTTTATGAAGCATACTGCCTGTAAACATATTGTTAACAAGACACATCCTGCACCGCCCTAGATCCCTTAAACCTTGATTCCATACAGCACATTTCTGTGAGCATAGGGTTGGCGCTAAAGTTACAGATTAACAGCATCTCAAAGCAAAACAATTTTCTTAGTACAGATCAAAATGGAGTTTCTTAATGTCCTCCTTTTCTACATAGACACAGTAACAGTCTGATCTCTTACTTTTCCCTACAAGAACAGTTTGTGCTATTTCACCATCGGCTGTTTCTACTGGTGGCATCGTGTCTGCACTCCCAAAAGCTGCAGGTTTTGGAGCATTTCAGATTTTAGGTTTTTGGATTAGGAATGCTTAACCTTGGCCGGGCATGGTGGCTCATCCCTGTAATCCCAGCACTTTGGGATGGGGGGCCAAGGTGGGCAGATCAGTTGAGGTCAGATGCTCAAGACCAGCCTAGCCAACATGGTAAAATGCCATCTGTACTAAAAATACAAAGATTAGCCAGGCATGGTGGCACGTGCCTGGAATCCCAGCTACTCGGGAAGCAGCGGCAGGAAAATCACTTGAACCCAGAAAGTGGAGGTTGCACTGAACCGAGATAGTGCCACTGCACTCCAGCCTGGGCAGCAGAGCAGTATCCTGTCTGAAACAAAAAAGGAACGCTAAACCTTTAGCTCCGACAAGTTATTAAGAAAAATCAAGATCACTTTAAGATATGAAAAAAAAAAAAAAAAAAAAGGCCAGGTGCCGTGGCTCACGCCTATAATCCCAGCACATTGGGAGGCAAAGGCAGGTGGATCACTTGGGGTCAGGAGTTGGACACCACCCTGGCCAATATGGTTTAACCCCGTCTCTAACAAAAAACTCAAAAATTGGCCAGGCATGGTGGCAGGCACCTGTAGTCCAGCCTGGATGACAGACTGAGACCCTGTCTCAAAGAAAAAGGATGAAAAATCTACTTAAAAGGCTTGTTATTGGCCAGGTGCGGTGGCTCACGCCTATGATCCCAGCACTTTGGGAGGCTGAGGCAGGCAGATAACCTGAGGTCAGGAGTTCGAGACCAGCCTGACCAACATGGAGAAACCCCCTTTCTGCTAATAATACAAAATTAGCCAGGCATGGTTGTGTGCACCTGTAATCCCAGCTACTCAGGAGGCTGAGGTAGGAGAATCACTTGAACCTAGTAGGCGGAGGTTGTGGTGAGCCGAGATTGCGCCATTGCACTCCAGCCTGGGCAACAAGAGTGAAACTCCATCTAAAAAAATAAATAAATAAAAGCTTGTTATTGATAGTAAAAGAAGCTCTCAATTAGGATTTTACAAGCTCATTTTCATCAAACATGGGAAATTTCTGTGCAGAGCTTCATCTGAGAAACTTACTTGGAATTTTTTGATGTGATCATTTTCAGTTACCTATCTCAGTGGAACGTGATGCTAATTGTCATGAGTAGCAATGGTAATAAAACTTGTTGCTAATATTTTGGCAACCTACCTTAATTTGTATGGTTACATGTAATATGTGTCTTGATCTCTGCAGCAGCCATATTAGTTAGCTGCCATTATTCATTTTTTAGATGGAAAAACAGAGACAAAAGTGTGTTTAAGTAACTTGTCCAAGGTCACTTAGGGCCATGATTTTGACCCAGGCAGACTTATTCCTGTGTTCCACTCTCAACTACCACACTCTTTTGCCAGCTAAGAATTTCAAGTGGAGCCAAGTACAATTTGTGGTCAGCTGATTCCTTATTAGGACTCAGATGTTTCTAGATCTTACAGCTTGGCCAGTTGTAAATGAAGAGGAAAAAAAAGCAAGTGGGAGTTTTCTATTCTAGTGGACAGTAGTGACTCAGATGCTAGGGAGTATATATATCATTTGTCCTGTAAATGCCTCTGATGATCCATGGAAAGGTAGAATAGGCTCCCTTTCTGTCAGGTGGCCCAAGGAGGACATACACCTGAGTGGATACAAGTGTGTAGCCAAAGGGAAGAAAAATAGAGTCTGAGCTGGGCACAGTGGCTCACGCCTATAATCCCAACACTTCGGGAGGCGGAGGCGGGTGGATCACCTGAGGTCAGGAGTTTGAAACTGGCCTGGCCAACATGGTGAAACCCCATCTCTACTAAAAATACAAAAGTTAGCCAGGTGTGGTGGCTGGCACAATGATGATTTTGCCGAGAATATAATGTACTTGAAGGGAAGAGGTTAAAGTGAGGGATGGGAGGCCTGTAAATCCACCTTGTTGGGTGTTACTTCCAGAGTCAGGACAGAAATGGAGAAACAAAGCAGGCCAGATGGCAGTAGCTTGGACCCATGCTTTCCTTCAGTGAGGTAGCCCCAGCTGATGCTGGCCGTGAGAGAGGGCAGCCCCAGTGTGGCCATGTCTTCAGTTTCTTCCAGAGAAGCTGGAAATCCATATTTTCTTGTAAAATGCCTCAATTTTATTCACCGATTTAATGGGAGCCTTAGTGAAGGGGAATGATCCCTCCCAAAGTCTCAGGATCATTGTGAAGATGAAAAAGCACAGGTATTTCAGGTGTGCACCGGAGCGCTTACTGATTTCCCTCAAGTCCAGGGTGGGCAAGCATGACTCAGTGCCCAAGAAGGCTCTGGAAAGGGGAGAATGCATCTGCTCTCAGTGGAGAATGGGAGGGCTGGCCCGTGTCATTGCATTTATGTTTCGTGGGAAGCTCCCAGCCCTCATTCCCATAACGTAGTGTCCTTTCTCCTACATCCCCAGCTCAGGATCAGTGCCCTCAAGCTCAGACAAGTCCAAATCCTCTCCCCATGGTATCTGTCCTCTCCCGTGTCCACTGTATGAGTCCCTCCCAGGTGTCTCGTTCTAAAATATTCCTGCCAGGCTTCATGGGTGCTGCTCTCTGTATAATGGATGGTCCAGATTGACAAACTTTTTCTGTAAAGGGCCAGATCTTAATGCTTTGCAGGCTTTATAATCTTAGTTGCAGCAACGCAGTTCTGTCATTGTCTTGCAAAAACAGCTATAGACAATCTGTAAACAAATGGGCATGGCTGCATTCCAGTAATACTTTATTTCCAAAACCAGGGAGTAGAAACAGTTTAGTGATCCCTGGTCTAAGTCAGTGTTTTCTATACTGATTGTTATCTGCTCTTTGGCTGGATTTTGACCCTGGGATCATCTTGGTCACTGTGGTCATGAAGTACCTGGCAGAGAGAGTTAGGTAGCCAGAAAGCCTTTGTTGTGCAAACGAAGGTCCCACTGATTCCAGAGACTTTTCTTACTCTGCCCAGCCTAAGGAGGCCTGTCCCTCTGCTGTGCAACCCCAGCTGCAGTTCAAATCTTTTTTTTTTTTTTTTTTCCTGAGACTGGGTCTTGCTCTGTCATCCAGGCTGGAGTGCAGTGACATGATCATAGCTCACTGCAGCATTGATATCCTGAGTTCAAGCCATCCTTCCACCTCAGCCTCCCAAGTAGCTGGGACTACAGGCATGCCACCATGCCTGGCTAATTTCTTTCCTACTTGCTGTGTTGCCCAGGCTGGTCTTGAAGTCCTGGCCTCAAGCGGTCCCTGGGCCCAAACCCCCTGTAATCCCAAAGTGCTGGGATTATAGGCCTGAGCCACCATACCCGGCCTAAATCCTTTTATTTATTTATCCCATAATAGCCATCGGTGAGCCAACTGCCCAGCCTAAGAGCTAGAATAGGTTAGCAATAACCTTTGAATTTCCACTTAAGATTTCCTGCTTTTTTGAATAGTTTTACCAAATAGGTAAATATTCCTAAGTGCTATATTGTTTAGTTTTAATTTTAGAGCTTTGCAAACTGTGCTGTATGTGGTCTTCATGAGTTATTTTCATGCAAGAGTTTAATAGTATTCATCTATGAATGAATGCCTCTGGGTGAATATACTAGAATTTATGTATTCTGTCAGTCAACATTTGCATTATTCCCAGGTTTTTTGCTGTTATGAACAATTCTGCAAAGAACATTTCTTGTCCATGTCTCCTAGGGGACACATTGAGGAACTGCTATTTGTAGGCACTTCTGACCCCATTATGTAGCTATGACTATCCACAACTTTTAGTACCAGACTGAGTTCCCAAAGGCAGTGACTCAGTGAATTGGCCAGTTCAGTGCCAGGGTCTGCCAGGCCCCACAGCTCCCACGCCTCTTCCTTGCTCCTTACCTGTGCCTTCTTTCCCCCAGATTCAACTGGCATGCTGGGCCGCATCGTCTTTGCCTGGTGGAAAGGGTGAGTTTGTCTTCCCGGCCAGCAACTCTGGCAACTCTTCCCAGTGGTGGTAGTAATGATAGTAATAGTATTGCCATTAGTTGTGGCTGTAAGGGTTCCATGAGATGATCTATGCAAAGTGCTTAATGCCCGTGGCATCGTACATAATGGCTTGGTAAACACTAGCTACCATTAACAGCTG
Organism: Pan paniscus; assembly: GCF_029289425.2. Taxonomy (NCBI): domain Eukaryota; kingdom Metazoa; phylum Chordata; class Mammalia; order Primates; family Hominidae; genus Pan; species Pan paniscus. Next base: position 34,709,872 of record NC_073267.2, on the reverse strand, counting down.
TAACTGTGCCCCCTGAGCCTCTGTATGTTGTCTCTAATCCTTACAGCAACTCTGTAGGATGGGATTGGATGTGTACATTTCATAAATGTGAAATATACCTGCATGAGGGAAGTTACCTGCCCAAACCATACAGCTTATAACTAGCGAGATGGGATTTGAACGTGAAGCCTGTGCTTTCCATGGTATTGGGCAGTTCGCTGGGCAGAACCCTCAACCAGGCCATGTGTTCAGGATCTCGTTATGTGTGTCTGATACCTCTCCCAAGAATATTCCCATTCCCTCCAGGAGATCTCAAACTGAGACTCGGGCCTAATGCTGCAAATCCTGAGCTGGGCTGGGGCTGCAGTATCTCCTGCCACTGGGACCCTAGAGAAGTTGTTTCCAAGTGTTTGTGCACAGGGCAGGGAGTCACTGTCTGACGAAAAGGGCAGGTGAGGTAGCCGTCCACGGTGTTGTGTAACAGAAGTACCCTAGGCCTGGATGTCGGAGCCCGGCTCTCTTAGCCTTTTCCCCAACTCTGCGTGTGATCCAGGGAAATCATATCCCCTATGAGGGCTAGTTGTCTGTAACATGCAGGGTTACACACTCAATGTGATGTTTACTAGTCCAAAACATGCTCACTGGGTACCCTCACTCTAAAGCAAGAAGAGCGGAGAGAGGCAGAGGAACCCAGGAAGAGCCTCCCTCCAAGGACAGACAGAGGCTGGGGAGCAGCCACAAGACAATCAGGGTTTTTCCTTGGTAAATCGTGAGTTCATAAGCGGGAGACACTAGGTGATCAGTCAGTCACTGAAGGTCCTCCCAGCTAATGGTGGCATTTTAGGTAGCAGTGACCGGCTGTGGGGACAGATGTCTGTCTGGGGGTGTGGGTTTTCCTGAGCTCTTCAGACTTTACTGTGGTCCAAGACTCCCCATACTGCCCATAGGATGTGTTTCTCCTTAAGTCCAAATTACAACAACCTCTCCTCCCCAACAGGAGCAAACTGGACTGCAATGCCAAGCAGTGGAGGTGAGGAGGGGCGGGGACGGGGGAGGGGAGTCTTCCATTATGAAAGTCTCCTACCTCTGACCTCTAACCTCTGATCCCTCCCCAGGCTTTTTGCGGACATCCTCAATGACGTAGCCATGTTCCTTGAGATTATGGCTCCTGTATACCCAATCTGTTTCACCATGACCGTCTCCACCAGCAACCTGGCCAAGGTAGCCGCCTGTGGGGGCACCCATCTGCCTAAAACACCTGCCTTGGTAGTGTGTGAGTTTACCTGGGCTCTGTGAGTTTACCTGCCACTTCAAGAAGAATAAGAAAGTTCAGATGTTTCTACTCGAACCCAACCATCCTTTCTGACCCTCCTCCAGCCAGACAGCGTCTAGTGCCCCAGAAAGTGTAAGGCAATGTCTAGAGCCACAGGACTGGGGAGGGAGCTCCGAGCTGAGAACTAGAAGGGGTTGTCCAATGTTGACATTTTGGGACCAGCTTCCTTGACTTCCCTTTGGTTCTTTCAGTACAGTATTTATTGAATGCCTACTGCATATTTGGCACAGAATGTGGGCCCCCGTCTTTGAAAGGAAACCACACATAATTGCACCAGTGTTTGTGGAATTATAGGTACAGGTATTCTAAATGAGAAATGTTGGGGCCTGCAAGAGGCTGAGGCGGGGATTCCAGCCTGGTCAGGGAGTGTAGGAAGAGCTCCCCTGAGCCTGGGTCCTGAAGATGGAGTTTAAGGTGCAGGGCGGGTGTTCCGGGCAAAAGAAACAGCACAGCTTAAGGTCTGGAGGCGAGGTGGAGATGGAGCACAGACCGCACAGTGAGCTGGGGGACACGCGGGGCTCAAGCACACTCTTCCTCCACGCCAAGCTGTTGCCTGCACAACCCTTGCAGGTTGATCTCACCCAAATGAGGACACTGAGGCCTGGCGTGGTTCAGTAAAGAGCATATCCTGTCAGAGTTAAGTCCCTGGCCCAGAGGAGAAACTCAAGAAAATGGAAAACCCATTCCAAGGCCCATGTGTCAACTTAAAATCACGTTAGGGCCGTGTTTCTCCATAAGTACTAGCATTTGGGGTGCAACGGTTCCTTGTGGTAGAGGACATTTAGCTTCCCTGGTTGCAAGCCTAAATGCTACGAGCACCCCTAAACAGGGTAGGAAACCCCAGAGAAAAGCATGGCTGTAGCTATGGACCGAGGGTTGTGCCATCTGGCTTTTGCTTCAAACTCTGCCTTTGAGACTTCAGTCTCTTCATCTGTCCAACAAGGGAATGGAACAGGGCCATGAGCTTCCCTCTTAAGACCCCTCTCTAGAATTCCCCTCTCCACAACCTCCATCTCCAGCTGCACCAAGAGAAGCCAGCCTGGCTGTCATCTACGCTGCCGCCACCACCACTGCCACCACCTCCTCCTCTTCCCCCTTCCCCTTATCTGTCACCTTTGGCTGAACCTTCAGTTCTGTTATTTTTCCCTCCTCAAAATCTCCAGTCCATTCTCTCCTCCGTCTTCCTGTCACCACCTCTCACTGCTGAGAGAGCACCGTTGCTTCCCAGGTAGCCTCCCTGCCGCTCCCCTCTCAGAGCAGCCCAGTGATCCTTTCAGAGAGGAAAGCAATCAGGTCACTCTGCTGCTCCATTGCTCTTAGGGAAAGACCTTCACCAGGCTTGCCAGGCTCCGCGTGGTCAGGTCCCTGCCAGCCACTTCGCCCTCACTTTGTCCCTCGTTCCTCTGGCCTTTGAACAGACTGTTTCCTCTGCCTGCGTATTAACTTGTTTATTTGTTTATTATCTGTTGATCTATATGCTCCATGAGGGCAGGGCCTGGGTCTGACTTGTATCACAGCACCTAAGTCTGTGTCTGGCATCTAAAAGAGCCCTCAGCCAGGGGCGGTGGCTCACGCCTGTAATCCCAGCACTTTGGGAGGTTGGCGTGGGAAGATCTCTTGAGCCCAGGAGTTCCAGGCCCGCCTGGGCAACACAGGGAGACTCTGTCTGTATTCAAAAACTAAGGATAAATAAAAATAGTAATAAGTAAAAGAGCTTTGATGAACTCGGGATGATTGTGAGTGACCAGTGACCCTCCTTGATTAGCTTTATGCTGCGATCTCAGAGGGAGAGATCTGGGTACCCTGGGAGGTCAGGGCCATCAGTGTAGGTTTCGACAGCTTTAACTGGGGCAGGAGGAGAGTAGAGGAATTACAGGAGGCAGATGTAAGCATGAAGCTGGAAACCAGCCTGAGCCTCCCGCCAGTAATGGGGAGGGTATAGCCCAAGCAGGAGCTGGAGGGCTGGGAGTTCTGGGCTGAGAATGATCTTTGGGCCTCCACCTTGGGGAAGGAAATTGAGCTTCTGTGAGGCCAGTCCCCAAGGTGATAGTGGCAGGTGGGACTCCAGTTTCCTAGAACAGGACAGGGAAGTTGAGCCTAGGGGGCATCAAGGTGAGAACTAGATGCCAAGGACAGCATTCAGAGTTTGGCCGGGGCCAGGTTTTCTCCAGCTGGTCTGAGTGCCTGTGTTACCAGGACACGTGTCTCTGCCAACCTTCTCTCTTCCCCTCCCACCCAGTGCATTGTGAGTGTTGCTGGTGGGGCCACTCGGGCTGCCCTGACCGTGCACCAGGCTCGGAGGAACAACATGGCTGACGTGTCAGCCAAGGACAGCAGCCAGGTGAGTGCCAGAGCTGGAGGGAGGGCATGGAGTGGGGAGGGGAAGGGGAGAGAAGCCACTTGAGTGCCCTGGAGGGCCCAGGAACACACAGGAAGAAGTGTGGGTGCTCCCTGCTGACTCAAGACACCCAGGCAGGAGTAGGGGTTTGGGCTCTGGTGGCGGCAAGTCCGAGCTGATCTCAGGCCCTGCCCGCCACCTGTGTGGCTGAGAGCAAGCCCTCAGCCTTACCCTCTTCAGACCCCACCGTGCAAGCTGGATGTTCTGATCACATGAGGCCCCACATGTCAAGGCAATTGGCAAGTCAGAGTTACCCAGCATGTGGGGTTGCTGGGTCACTGGCTGGGGCCTCCACTCAGCAGTTTAGCAGGCCCGCTGGCCCAGCCCCCCTGCCCACCCCAGGGAGCCTGGAGTTGGGGTAGGGACACCCCTAAGGCTGAACTCCGCATGGATTAGACCTCTACAAACCCCGTGCTGAGTGCTTACGTGTACTGCATCACTTAACTCTCACACCTGTCATCCTAGCACTTTGGGAGACTGAGGTGGGAGGATCACTTGAGGCCAGGAGTTTGAAACCAGCCTGGGCAACCCGGCGAGACCCCATCTCTACATAATATATAAAAGAAACTTTAGCTAGGTGTGGTGGTGCACACCTGTAGTCCCAACCTCGAGCTCAGGAGGTGGAGGCTGTGGTGAGCTAAGATCCCCCCACTGCACTCCAGCCCAGGTGACAGAGCAAGACCCTGTCTCAAAAACAAACAAACTCTCACACCAACCCTTTGAGGTAGGTACTACTTTATCCCTAGTTTACAGATGAGGAAATTAAGGCCCAGGGAAGTCCCAGAAGTGTGAGATGGTTTTCTTTGACACTGAAGCAATTTAGAAACTGCTGTTCTATGCATTCCTACTTTCTGGCCTTCTCTTGCATTGTTTGGCTCAATAATCTTAACCCAAGCTAATATTTATTAAGCACTAACCATGTGCCAAGTATTTTGGTTCTGGAAACTCTTTAAATTCTCACAGTGGGCATGTGCAGTAAATGCTCATGGTTGCCTTAGTACAGATGAAGAAATAAAGCATGGAGAGGTCCCATCTCCCTGGGGGCCCCTGGGGAAGTCCCTTCTCTCAGGATGCTCGGGCTTATTCCACCCATTGTCTCTTCTGAACCTAAGTCCACAGGCTGTTAAGGAGCAAGCAGGAAGCACAGCACAGGCCCCTCACCGCAGGACTCCCAGCTCCATGCCAGGTGTCCCTCTCCTGTTCTCTCGCTGGCCCCCAGACCTCCCCCTAACCCCAAGCCATTTTTCCCAAGACCCCAGGGCTTCCTCGGTCCACAGAGCCAGGGACGTATCCGGGACTAACCTGGGAATGTGTCAGTCCCACAGCAGACCCCAGCTTTCTGCCAGTGCAGCTTTGCTGTCACTGGATGTGGCCACTGGAAATGACTCTTCCCACCTGGGGGAGAGGAGCTCCTGAACTCCCCAGGTCCCTGATCCCCAGTTTCCTGCCACACCCACAGCGTTTATTCCCACAGCATATGCCCTTCCCAGGAGGGCTGGGTGAGAAGAGCTCTCCAGTCTCGGGTCCTCTCTATGCCAGGACCAGGTGTCCCTGGGAGCCCAGTAGTCAGGGGCACCAATCCAGACTCCTCCCTCATGATGAGTTGGGGGCAGGTAGCCTGGGGTCCCTTCCCCTAGAGTGATCTCAATCCAGCCATCAGAGTGTTCTCCTAACATTGATACACAAGGGAAGAGGTGTGGGTCTTGTTCCTTTTCTTCCTGGGTGGTTCCTTGCCCCCTTTGCAGATCTGTCTGCCAGTTACTGCATACCAAAGGAGCTTGGTGGGAGGGGAGCAGTCAACTTTTTAAAATCAGTAAATAAAAGTTATTCCAGCTCATGCCTGTTATCCCAGCACTTTGGGAAGCTGAGGTGGGGATTGCTTGAGCCCAGGAGTTCAAGATCAGCCTGGGCAATATAGCAAGACCCATCTTTACCAAAAAATGCAGTAATAATTAGCGGAGGCGTGGTGGTAGGATCACTTGAGCTCAGGAGTTTGAGGTGGCTATGAGTTATGATTGCACCACTGCACTCCAGCCTGGGTGACAGAGCGAGACCCTCGCTCTTTAAAAAAAAAAATAAGTACACATTACTGAGTGCCTGAGTGTGGGTCTATTCTGGTGACTTGCAAGACAAGATGTGTTCAAGGGTATTCCGAGGGCATCTACCTGGGCAAAAAAGCAACTGATACACATATGTATTTAGACAGGGTATCACTGTGTCTCCCAGGCTGGAGTACAGTGGTGCAATCATGGCTTTTTTTTTTTTTTTTTCTTTTTTGGAGACAGTCTTGCTCTGTTGCCCAGGCTGGAGTGAAGTGGCGTGATCTCAGCTCACTGCAACCTCCACCTCCTGGGCTCAAGCAGTTCAGCCTCCTGAGTAGCTGGGACTACAGGCACGCGCCACCATACCCGGCTAGTTTTTTGTATTTTTACAAAAATGCAATGGGTCTCACCGTGTTGCCGAAGCTGGTCTTGAACTCCTGAGCTCAGGGAATCTGCCCACCTCGGCCTCCCAGATTGCTAGGATTACAGGCGCGAGCCACTATGCCCCAACAAATTTTTAATTTTTTTGTAGAAATAGGGTCCCACTATGTTGCCCAAGCTGGTCTCAAGCTCCTGGACTCAAGTGATCTGCCCACCTCAGCCTCCCAAAGTGCTGGTACTACAGGTGTGAGCCACCTCAAAAACTAAAAATTTACCCACATTGCATTAAGGAGCCCTGGGAGGTTGTGGAGCAGGGAGGATGAGGTGAAAGGCACTCGGGCACTCAGTCTGGCCTGGAGGGGCACCTTCCAACTCCTTCTCCCTCTGCCATTTTCCAGGAGACGCTGGTGAACCTGGCGGGGCTCTTGGTCAGCCTCCTGATGCTCCCTCTGGTGTCAGGTTGCCCTGGGTAAGCCGGAAGCAGGGTGGGCAGGAGAACCCCAGCTGGGCCTCTGCCCACTTCAGCTACCTCACTCTCTCACCCCAGCTTCAGCCTTGGATGTTTCTTCTTCCTCACTGCCCTCCACATCTACGCCAACTACCGCGCGGTCCGAGCCCTGGTCATGGAGACCTTGAATGAAGGCCGGCTCCGGCTGGTCCTGAAGCACTACCTTCAGAGGGGAGAGGTACTCGACCCAACTGCAGCCAATCGCATGGAGCCGCTGTGGACAGGTGACCCTGCCCCTGGTCTCGGGTCCTGTGTCTCAGCCTCTCCCACTGCCTAGGCATCCTGACCCCAGCTTCCCACAGGTTTCTGGCCAGCTCCGTCTCTATCCCTAGGGGTCCCCTTACACCGCTTGGTCTCCAGGTGAGTGGCCTAGCGTCTCCCACTCGTCACCACCGCCACCCACACTCCCCGCACACACCCCTCACTCCGATTACACACTGGCCTCCCTGGCAAGGCCCCACCTCTCTGTCCTGGGTTCTTCATTGCTGCTGAACAGACATGGGGTTGGTGTGGGTGTGTGAGGAAGGAAAGGGTGTATAACATGAAGCAGATGTAAGAGATGTGCTTGATGGGTGAAGGAAGGATGGGTAGATGGGGAAGTTGGATGACTGGATACAGGAAGAAAGGATGGATTTGGTGTGTATGGGTAATGGCTGAGGGAGAGAGGAAGCGAGGGGACCTGAGTGAAGCCTGGATCATTTCAGTTCACTGGGTGGCTGTTCAGTGGCTGGTTGGGCATGCCTGCCTTTGCTGTCCTCCACCCCCACTGCACTGTCCTCTCCCCCACAGTGTCTTTGAGCTGCAGCAGCTGGTTGAGGGGCACCAAGAATCCTACCTCCTCTGCTGGGACCAGTCACGAAGTGAGTGTGCCTCGTTCTCCCAGCCTAAGACGCACCCTCCCGGGTCAGCCTCTCATTCCTCCAACCTAGGGCCCCGAGCTCTGGGCAATTTGGAGGCTGCCTGTTCTGGGGGTTGCTCTAGACCGTTCAAATTACAGCTGCAATGCCCCAGTGAAATTCACGTCACCGCTTTGTAAAACAGAGCTAACAGTACCTGCCTTATTCCTTGCGGTGTTTTTATGAGGATCAAATAATGTGACTGCAAAGCTACATTGCAGCACTCTTAGGAAGGCTATGACCTTTGCTGTCCGTGGGAAACCACCCTTCTCTCCATCCTGGGTTGCCTCTTGGGTAAACAAGTCCTTGAGTGTGCTGGTCTGCTGGTTGAGTGTGAAAAGGTGCTTATTCTCACTAGCCATTAAAGAAATGCAAAATAGAACCAGCCCAGTGAGCGGCTGTGAAATTGTATTTGGAAATTGGTCAGTTTGGCCCGAACATTGGGGAGCAACAGGAGATGAATTGGAAAGGAAAGGGTGAGGTGCTGGCCTTCCGTGCCAGGCCAAGGTCTCGGGGCAGCCAGGGGAAGCAGGGTGATGGGATAGAAGGGGTTTGGGAGGTGGCCCTTCCCTGATACCAGTCTGTCTCTGGGTCCCTCCAGACCAGGTACAGGTAGTTCTGAACCAGAAGGCAGGCCCCAAGACCATCCTAAGGGCCGCCACACATGGGCTGATGCTTGGGGCCCTGCAGGGAGATGGACCCCTTCCAGCAGAGCTGGAGGAGCTGAGGAACCGGGTGCGGGCAGGTAAGTGCCTCAAGATTTAGACTGCTGATGCCTCAGGGTGGGGAGGAGAGAGGACAAACTCTGTCCTGCTGGAGGACACAGAGCTTCTGGTTCTGCACCCCTGTACCCAGGTCCTAAGAAAGAGAGCTGGGTCGTCGTTAAGGAGACACACGAAGTGTTGGACATGCTGTTCCCAAAGTTCTTGAAAGGTAACATCCCTCAGCCCATGGCTGCTTGGCCCCTGAAGCCTTGTCCCTGGGGGCCCCGCCTTCCCCCACTCCCACCCTTTCACCTGAAAGGTAAAAGACTTGGGTTCTTGGGCCTGGTGCAGAGGCTCACACCTATGATTCTAGTGCCTTGGGAGGCCTAAGTGGGCAGATTGCTTGAGACCCTGCCTGGGCAACATGGCAAATCCTTGTCTGTACAAAAAAAATACAAAAATTAGCCAGGTGTGGTTCTGCTCTTGTGGTTGCAGCTACTCAGGAGGCTGAGGTGGGAGGATCACCTGAACTGGGGGAGGTCGAGGCTACAGTGAGCCATGATTGTACCAGCCTGGGTGACAGAGCAAGACCCTCTCTCAAAAAAAAAAAAAAAAAAAAAAAGACTGTCGGGCACAGTGGCTCACACCTGTAATCCCAGCACTTTGGGAGGCCAAGGCGGGCAGATACTTGAGCTCAGGAGTTCAAGGCCAGCCTGGGCAACATGGTGAAACCCTGTCTCTACCAAAAATATAAAAAAATTAGCTGTGCGTGGTGATGCACGCCTGTGGGACTGTCAGGAGGCTGAGATGGGAGGATCACTTGAGCCTAGGAGGCAGAGGTTGCAGTGAGCCCAGATTGTGTCACTGTACCCCAGCCTGGGTGACAGAGACCCCATCTCAAAAAAAAAAAAAAAAAAAAGATGGATTCTCTCTGCAATCCTAAGTTTGGGACTCAGTTACTCAGTTTCCCTGTTTATAGGACGGAGAGCTTAGAATGGTCTTTGAAGTGGTATCAGTGTAGACAGTCTGTGTAATCCCAGTTGGCATGTAGGAAATGGGAGGATGGAGCAGGGAGGCCCTCACATTGGCTGATGAGGATGTTTTGTCTGGCGCCTGTTCCATCCCAGCGCTCTTCTGTGTGCCATTTCAACGAATTCTTGCTGCAGCCAGGTGTGGTTTCAGCCTCATTTTATGCCATACTCACCCAGCAGAGGCAGTGGGAGCCCCAGTAGTGCACAAAGCCTGCACCCAGCCTGTGCCTCTCCTTACCCTTGTCCCCAGCATTCCCGGCAGCACCCCATGATCTCTCCCCAGGACTGCAGGATGCCGGCTGGAAGACCGAGAAGCACCAGCTAGAGGTGGATGAGTGGAGGGCCACATGGCTTCTGTCTCCCAAAAAGAAGGTCTTGTGAGCAGCCCAGACGGAGGCCCAAGCCCAGGGCAGGAACCTGGAGCAAGGACACTTTGGCCACAGCAGGACAGGGGAAAGGCAGCTTTATTTTTCCTTAGGGCAACTGCAGTGGGTGGGCCAGGCCCTCATGGGAAGTGACTGCCAATCAGATGCAGTGGGCCCCAGGCAGAGGAAGGCCGGGAGAAGGGGAGCCAGGACCTTCTCACCCCACTGCCCCTTCCCCTTTTCTGGGGAGCACCGCAGGCTCCTCACCCCCACTTCCTGTGAGGCTGTGGCTTATGGTGTCCAACGCAGTTGGTCTTAGGCATAGAAGCCCCAGAGGAACACGGCCACTGCCATCATGAGCAGGGCATTGAGGTTGACCACACGGGCCCAGCTCGGGTCCTCGCTGATGTCCTCCAGCCGCCTGGCTGCTGCCGCTGCCTCCTCCTGGGTAAGGGGCGGAGGACTGCCCACCCCACCTCTGCTCATTCCACAAAACCAGAGCAGGCACTGGCGGAAGAGGCTTGGTGCCAGGGCCTGGGGCTCTGAGGGAAATTGAGGCCCTGCAGTTAGTTTGCGGGAACTCAGCTTCTCCAGCCCCACCTCCCAGCATGGTGCCCTACCATTCGTCTCCATGGCACTCTCTGGGCACCCATTCTGTACAGGGAATGAGGAGCCTTGCTGCTCATCAGCATCCAGGTCCTCCCGTTCCTCCTTGCTGTGCCGGAGACTGAAGACCAGGCGGTGGAGCTGGGGAGGGTGGGAGCACAAACGAGGTGGGAGTTCTGTCCCCCCATGCCTGGCCCTAAAGTCTCTTGCACACCAGCTCGTCACTGCCTGCCCTACCCACCTCTGTCCAGTCTACACACCCAGCCCAGGCTCAACTCATGCCAACTCCACCCTACATGGCTGCCCTGTGCCCTCGGGATAAACCCCAAGCCCCTGAGCTTGTGTTTAAAGCCGTTGGCCTTGCTCCCCCAGCTTTATCAGCTCAGGTCTGTCTACACCCAGATGGTAGCGCTTGTGACACTGGCCTGGCAGTCCTGCTCACAGTGTTCTGTGCCTGTGTGCTCCCACCCTTTCCTCCTGCTGCTGCAGAAACCCGGCCATCCTTCCACACCCAGATCTCTTGTCCTGTCCTCACCCCACCCTGCCACCATCAGCCCTGCCTGGAGCCACCTGCCCTTTGGCAACAAAACCAAACCTTTTTGTGGGCGTTCAAGATGGTATTGTGCCCACCAGTCAGATCCTGTGTTTTGAGTCCCAAAGGCCATGCCAAGGATTGGCTTTGGGAGGCTTTAATCACCAACCCATCAACATCAAGCCTCCCCCAGGCCGGTTCAAATAAATGTATTTAAATAAAAATTCTTGCTCTGCAATTGCAACTGCAGCTGGACCCCCAGCCCATTCCCAACTCTCAGTCGAGAAATTCAGGTCCTCCCAGCTGGGCACTCCAGGAAGCAGAGGGTAGGTGCTGTGTCCCACAGTGCTTGCCTGGGGCACCTGGCCACTCACGTGCTTTCGGGGGATGGGCGCGGTGCACAGGGAGACCGTGAGGGTGAGGAGGCCAGAGCAGAAGAACAGCACAATGGCGAAGTAGAGGTAGTGCACGCCGCAGAGGAAAGCTGGGCACGCCGAGGGCTGCACACAGCTGCCCGAGCCGAAGGAGAACTCGGGAATCAGGCGTGCCAGGCCCATCAGCAGGCCCCCGATGAGTCCCCAGAAGGCGCCCTGCGAAGGAAACAGGTCAGCCTGCTGAGGATGTGCAAGCCCAGCCCTGCCGTCACCACGCGCGTGCCGCTCACCTGCTCATTAACGCGCGGCACGAAGAGCGCCAGCACGAAGACGGCGGACACGGGCGGTGCCAGGTAGCTAGAGACTGCCTGGATGTAATCGAAGAGCTGCCCGCCCTGTGCCGCCTGCACCACGGGAAGCCAGGCCACCGACACTACCACGATGAACACCACCCAGAGCCTGCGGCGGAGGCCGTCGGATCGAACCCGGACCCTGGGCTCCCCTGCAGGTGCGCAAGCCCCCGCCCCGGGCTGATCCGTTGGGGAGGAGGGGAGCCCAGGCCGCACCGTCCCACCAGCAGCAGCTCGCGGTCGCCGGCGCGTGGCCGCAGGCGCGTGTAGATGTCCATGGTGAAGAGCGTGCTGCTGCTGTTGAAGATGGAGGCCAGCGAGGACATGAGCGCGGCCAGCATGACCGCCAGCATGAGTCCGCGCAGACCTGCGGGCCGACGGCAGCCGTGAGGCTGGGGCCACTGGGGGTCCAGGGCGGCTGCAGCTGCGCGAGGGACGACCCCTCCCAGCAGCGGGCTCCACAGCGAGCTTGCGCCTGTGGCTCGGGGCTGCCCTTACCGTTGGGCATGAGCTTCACGACGAGCCGCGGGTAGGCGATGTTGGAGCAGCCCACCTCCGTGCCGCACACGCGCCTGCACACCTCAGGCACCACGCATGCCACCTCGTCTGCCAGAGAGAGGCCACCGCACCGCTAGGACGGGGCCTGGTCTGGGAATCCCAGGAGGTGGGGACTGGGAATCCTAGCAGAGGAGGCGTGCGACCCCCGGAGGGAGGCGGGACTCCGGGCCCAAACTGCCGAGTCTTAGGAGGGTGACGGAACTGGGCGACGGGCGCCCGGTTGCTGGCACAGGAAAGGGGCGGGGCAGGGACGTTACCTGGGTACAGAATGCGGCTGATCATGCCTGGCATGACCATGAGAAACATGGGCGTCAGCTTCAGGTACCCACACAGGATGCAGCCCGCCTTGATGTGGGTCAGGCTCTTCCCGGCCAGGCAGCGCTGCACGATGACCTACGGGAGGGGCGTTCAGCTGCCCGCTTGCGGGCGTCCCCTCGGCCCCGCCCCGCGCCCCGTTCCGCTCTGTGCCCCGCCTCTGGCTCGTGAGTGCCCCAAGTTCAGCTGCACGCTTGGAGTAGATGGAGCCTTCTGTCTGGTTTAGCACCAACCCGAGGGGTTCCCGCCCCTCAGACTGCGCCTTAGACAGTTGTGGGGAAGGCGGGGAGGGACTCAGGCTACGCCCGTCTCGGCTCCGCCCCGGCCTCACTGCAGGCGCAGCCCTATACCCGCACCTGGTCGCTGCACCAGTACCAGCCCGAGACGATTGTGAGTCCGAGGAGCAGCGCGGGCCACGGCAGATCCCCGGTCACGGGGTGCCGGAGCAGGTGGTAGGAGTCGGGCCGGGGTCGATAGCAGAAGCTGGAGATGTTTCCCACGGCTGGATCCTCGGACACCGTCAGCGAAGTCGCTGCTCCCAGGTATTTGTCGAAGAGACCCGAATACCCGCCCACCTCGTGGAAGGCTGCCGGGCAAGGCCGTCAGGGGACCCTCCTTAGGACCCTCAGACCGGAGACGCGCAACGGCCCCGCGCGCAGGCCGAGAGCTCCGCGACCATGCCCTCCGCGCCCCTCCCTGGTAGGCGAGCCCCTACCGTAACCCATGAGGATGCAGGCGCCCCCTAGAATGACGAAGGTCTGTACCGTGTCCGTGTACATCAGCGCGGCCAGCCCTCCTGCAACAGGCCGGGGTCAGGGGACAGCCCAGCTGTTTATGTTACAGGCTGGCCTTAGCAATAAGGCGTCTTTGTGGGAATTTGAAAGAGTTCCCCTTCCTGGAGAATAAATTTCAAAACGATAGCCTGTTCTCGGGGCTCATGCACGCAGGCACCAACAGGCAGGGCTTGGCGGGCAGAGTGTGGCTGAGTTTTAGGGCCAGGCGCCTACTTGCAGGACCCCCACTAGCAGCCCCCTCTAGGCCCCAGTTTTGTTTGTTTTTGTTTTTGTTTTTGAGATGGAGTCTTGCCCTGTCGCCCAGGCTGGAGTGCAATGGTGGATCTCAGCTCACTGCAACCTCCGCCTGCCCGGTTCAAGCAATTCTCCTGCCTCAGCCTCCCGAGTAGCTGGGATTACAGGGGCGGGCCACCACGTCCAGCTAATTTTTTGTATCTTTAGTAGAGACGGGGTTTCACCATGTTGGCCAGGCTGGTCTCAAACTCCTGACCGCATGATCCGCCCGCCTTGGCCTCCCAAAGTGCTGGGATTACAGGCGTGAGCCGCTCCCAGCCGGCCCCAGTTTTTTCTGCGTCATCATAGGAGAGGATGATTGTCTAAGGTCCTATAATCAGTTCGGTTCCTTCTGGAGGTGGGTCCCCTCAAGCGGGCCTTGGCACCAAGCCCTGCCTACTCTGGTCCGCATCTGACCTCAGGCCCCACCCCAGGTCCCTATGAACCATACTGGGTTTGGCCAGAGATCTTGGAGACTCGTCAGGTGTGCTCTCCCAGGTGTTCAAGGCAGGCAAGAGCTGCTAAATCTTCCTTTTCTCAAAGTCCTCACTCAAGCCCAGCATGGCTTTCTCTCTGAACTTCCAGTCAAAATCCAAGAGACAGTGGAAAGAGAGGAAGCCTTTGCTCTCCAAAGATTTAGTTCCTTCTCCTGCTTGGACCACACCACACTTCCAGACCTCTCCAGCTTGCTTTCCTCTGGCAGCTCCCTAAACCCTGGCCACAGCTGGCAGCAGTGTCCCAGGCCCACTCCCTTTCCTAAGCCCCTGCTGGCACCTGTCACCGTGTAAATCATGGTGATGCCCAGAAGCGCGATGACGGAGGCATAGATGTTCCAGCCCAGAGCCTGCTGGATGAATACAGCTCCGGAGAACATGTCCACCTTGGGGGAGAAGCAAGTGCCAGGTCAGGACCCAGGGCAGTGTCCCCAGCCCACCTCCTGCCCAGGCCATGCCCTACTAGCCTCAAAGCTTCCCTCCATTTTTCCAGGTCCCAGCACTGTAGCTGGTGCCCCGGAGACATTCATTGCAGGCTCTGCCTCCATCATCATAACCCTCGCAGTGGTTTCTCCTAGGTCTCACGCCCTCTAGGGTTCTCTAGAGACCCCACTTGAGCCCCGCCCTTCTAGGGCCCAATCGCGTCTGCCACAGGCACTCACTGAGATCTTGGTGAAGATGTACAGGAAAAGGGAGAGCACAGACAGGTAGAGGCGGATGCGGCGGCCGCCGAAGCGCTTGCGCAGATACTGTGGCATCGTGATGACCCCCGCTGTCAGGTACACGGGTGCAAACAGCCAGCCCAGTAGCAGCACCACGAAGAGCGCCTACGGGGGGCAATATTGCCGCTGAGGGTGGCTTTGCCCTCATCCCTGAGGATCTGACCTCTTCATGAAGGTGCTACTCCAAGCAAGTGGCCCTGGGAAGGGCCACATCTGGGGCCCAGAGGACAACTGCAGGTGATGGCCCCGGGGCCCTGGGCACCAAGGAACAGAGCTGACACCCTCCTGGGCTCTTAACTGGAGCCCTCCTTGTCTCCCCAGGCTATCACTTCTGGCCCGTTTTTCCCAATGTTGTCCCTATGATCATCTAGAGATGAACCCCAGCATAGACCCCTCAGACTGACCTGAGCCAAAGCCACCCAAACCTTGTGTCCCTCAAGGATCAGCTCAGCAGTCTCCTCCTCCAGGAAGCCCTGAGCTCAAAGCCCAATCTCCCCTCCAACAGGAGCCTCAGTCCCAGAGCTTTGTCTCTGCTCCTCACTTCTGCAAAGGGCTTTAACTTGGCCCCAAATTCCTCACAGACCACAGCTTCGGAGCGCATCTGAGCAGGTGCTTCCCTGGCTTTGAGGCTGCTCACCCCACTCAGAGAGGAATAAATGGAAGCTCCCAGAGGCAGTGGCTGGTGCAGGCTGGCTCACATGGCAAGTCAGAAGCAGGACCAACAGTGGTCACCCCTGCACCCCTCTGCTTCCTGGCTAGATGTATGACCTCCACTCCCAGCCCAGCCACACCCCGCAGTTGGGAAGTCCCACTGCCAGTCTCATTCCCCCTTTCCTGGAGTTTCCCTAAGGTGTGACCCTTCCAGGTGTTCTCACTGAGGGTGGGGTTATTGGAAAAAAGAGGGCCTCACATTCCACTCGAATCCAGCAACAGCCAAGCCACTTGCAGCGCCAGTCCCTGCCAGGCCCACAAAGTGGCCACTGCCGATGTTGCTGGCGAAGAGAGAGGCCCCAACCTGGGTGGCCAGAGGAGGGAGTGAGCAGGGCTGCTTCTCCAGGCCCCTCCCGTTCCCGGCCCAGCCCGTCTCACCGGCCACCACACCATGCTGCGTCCTGCCAGGAAGTAGCCGCCCACAGTGCCTCTGTTGGTTCTGCACATGGACTGGGAGACAGAGGCGGGGGAGACCTGGGTTTGGGGCACAGCCTTGGACCTCATCAGCCACCTCAACACATTCCTCAGCCTTGTTTCTGGCTGAAGATTAACGAGCCAAGTTTCCCTGATCATTTGCACTCCCACCCCCAACTCCTCCCAGACACTCAGGGCAACCCAGGCTCTAATCCCAGTGTCCAATTCCCCCAGTTTTTTTCACATATTTTTTCTTTTTCTTTCTTTTTTTTTTTTTTTTCTCATTTTTTGAGACAGAGTCTTGCTCTTGTTGCCCAGGCTGGAGTGCAGTGGTGTGATTTCGGCTCACTGCAACCTCCACCTCCCAGGTTCAAGCAATTCTCATGCCTCAGCCTCCAAAGTAGCTGGGATTATAGGCACACACCACTATACCCAGCTTTTTGTGTGTGTGCGTGTGTGTGTGTGTGTGTGTGTGTGTGTGTGTGTGTGTGTATTTTAGTAGAGACAGGGTTTCACCATGTTGGCCAGGCTGGCCTTGAACTCCTGGCTTCAAGCAATTCACCTGCCTCGGCCTCCCAAAGTACTGAGGCATGAACCACCGCACCCAGCCCCACATCTGTCTTTCTTTTTAGAGACAAGGTCTCGCTCTGTCTCCTAGGCTGGAGTGCAGTGACATGATCATAGCTCACTGCAGCCTTGAACTCCTGGGCTCAAGCAATCTTCCCACCTTGGCCTCCGAGTAGTTGTGACTACAGGCACACACACCACCATGCCTAATTTTTCCTTTCTTTCTTTTTTTTTTCTTTTTTCTTTTTAAGAAACAAGGTCTCACCCAGGCACAGTGGCTCACATCTGTAATCCCAGCACTTTGGGAGGCAGAGGCAGAAGGATTGCTTGAGCCTAAGAGTTCAAGACTAGCCTGGGCAACATGGTGAGACCCCTCTCTATTTAAAAGTAAATAATTTTTAAAATAAATTTTTTAAATAAAAAAGAGATATGGTTTCACCATGTTGGCCAGTCTGGTCTCAAACTCCTGGCCTCAGTGATCCCCCTGCCTTGGCCTCCCAAAGTGCTGGGGTTACAGGTGTGAGCCACTAGTCCCATCCCAACTCCCCAGGATTTATCATGTGTGGATTTGGCTTGACCTTCCTGGGGACCTTGAATATTTTCTGCTGGTCAGCCACAATGTGGCCAGGGGAATGAGACCCCATTTAGAATGTCGACCCTGATGAAAATCCATGGACCCCTTCAGCTAGCACAGTCCCAAAGTGGGAAGACAAGGGAGGAATGTTGGCTGGGCCTCCCTGAGAACTTCCAAAGACCTGCTTGCCCCCAGGCCTAGGTTTCTCCTTCAAAGATCCAAGCATCATTCTCCCACCTAGGGTCCCCCTGAGACTTTTCCCCCAGGCCCCCGAAGCCAGCAGCCACCAGCAGCACACCCCCCAACTCCTCACCCACAAGCCAACGCCAATGACCAGCAGGAAATATGCAGCAATGACTAGGATGTCAGCAGGATTGTCAATCAGGGCCTTCTGGGCCCCCAGCTCTGGTGCCGAGCCTGCCTCTGTGTGCTCCTCCATTCTCCCCAGGATCTGCCCCATCCAGGAACCAGCCCCTGGATTCCCCCAGGGGAAGGATTAATGGTTACCTCAGGGGCACTGAGCCGACAAGTCCCCCAGGTCTCATTCCCGCTCCCCAGCTTTGTTTAGCTGAATCAGGTCATATCAAGGCTGAAGGCTGGTCTTGGGGAGCTGGGCCCTTCCAAGTTCAAGAGCACTCTTTCCTGGGCCTTAGCATCCGCCCTCTCCCCTGTGCTCCAGGCTCAAAATCACTCTTTTACTCCCTAAAAATGCATCGCTTCCTTAGCTAAGCTAGCACCCCTGGATTTAACTAATCCAGAGGAATCATTTTCAAATCCAAGTCTGACAGGGTGACTCGCCCTCCTCAGGAACCCTCCATAGCTCTTAGTACAAGCTCTTCAGCCTGATTTCCAATCCTGGCCATGCCCCAATTCCCGCTCATCCTTCCCCCTGCTTCTCCAAACCAAATCTAGAGGAAATCAGAAATCCTTTCCCACTCCTTTAACCTACCCAGCCCAGATTTTTGCTTTTTGCTTTTTTTGACCAGATATTTTTATCCCCACCAAATCCTTGCACAAACTGTGTCTTCTGTTTAGAGCACTTCCCTGTCTCCCAAATGGCCAACTCCTACTCAGCTTTCAGTACCCAGCCTGTGTCGCCTCTTCAAGAAAGACTTCTCTGACATTTCTGATGTAGTTCTGAGCACACTGTGTGGCCCTTGCCTGGGTCCAGGTCTGTCTTCCCAACAAACTAGTGTCTCCTCAAGAGCAGGACTGGCTGGGTGTGGGGGCTCATGCCTGTAATCCTAGCACTTTGGGAGGCTGCAGCAGGAGGATCACTTGAGCTCAGGAGTTTGAAACCAGCCTGGGCAGCGGAGTGAGACCTCATCTCTTAAAAAATAAGTAAATAAAAATTAAAAAGAGCAGGACTGATCTGATTCATCCCTGGAGTCTCATTTCTCAGCACAGGACTGGATTCAAGAAGGGAGAGGCTGGTTAATATCTGTATGTCTACCTTTCTAGAAGAATTGACCAGACTTGGATGTCAGGAGACAGTCGAAGGAAAGTCCTGCCTGATTATGGCAGCGATGGTCATCCCGGAGATGGGGAACAGAGAAAAATGCTTTGAGTGTAATATGACAGAGTTTGGATGAAGGAGTACCTTAGCTTGTGTTCCTCTAAAAGGAGAACCTGAGATGAGAATTTGTGTGCAATGACTTTCCTGAGGAGGTGATTCCAGTATGGACTGTGATGGTGTAGGGAAGAGAAATGAAACAAGGAGAAAAGCCAACAAAGCATGTGTTTCTTTGTTTTGAGACAGGGTCTTGCTGTGTCACCAAGGCTGGAGTACAGTGGTGTGATCACAGCTCACTGCAGCCTCGACCTCCTGGGCTCAAGGGATCCTCCCACCTCAGCTTCCCAAATAGCTGGAACTACGGGCACGCCACAACACTCGGCTAATTTTTGTATTTTTTATAGAGATGGGGTTTCACTATGTTGCCCAGGCTGGTCTCAAAATCCTGAGCCAAACTGCCTCAGCCTCCCGAAGTGCTGGGATTACAGGTGTGAGCCACCACGCCTGGCGTAAGGGTGTGTCATTTGTCAGGTTACCACAAAGAGCAGTTGGAGCCTCATCCCAAAAAGGACACTCTGAGACACTGTGAAGAACACCCCATAGCAATGTTCCTTGAGGGGCCAGGTGGTTGGGGTATCTATTCCCTGATTTGTGTCTGTCACTGGCTAAAAGCTGCAGAAATGCCCACACACTTCAGGCCTGCTGAGAACACGGAGCACACTCCCTCCTCCCAAGAGCAGCCTCAGACAAGAAACTCCAGGAGGAGCTGCAAGTCAGGGTGTCTGGAAACTGTCACAGTATATGACTTCCAAGGTGGGCCATGCAGGTATATGGGTGGGGCACCCACAGTGTCTGCTTCAGGGGGTGATGAGTTTAAAGTGCCTGAGAGAAATCCAGCGCCAAGTGTCAGAGGACACGTGTGTGTTACAGACATTTCAGATAAGGTCCCTTCACCACGGCCGTCAAAGGCCTTCATGATGTGACATCTCCTTCCTCTTTGGCCTCCCCATTGCTGGCTCCAGTCCAGCCACAGTGGCCTTCTTTCTTCCAAGGCATCAGACTCTCTCCTCCTCCTGGCCTTTGCACCTGCTTCCTGTCTGCCGGGAATGCTCTCCTTGGCACCTTGCACAGCTGGCTCCTTCTCCATGTTCGGCTCTCAGCTGAGACCTTACATTTTACTACCTGGTGAAAGTAATCTCTTCCTCACCTCCCCTAACTTACTTCTCTATTTCATCCATTGTACTCTCTCTCTTTCCTTCCTTCCTGGTTCCTTCCTTCATTAACAAACACGTATGGAGACTGGCTATGTACTGGACCTGTTCTAGACACCAGGGAGAAAATGATCAGCAAAACAAATGCACTGCCTGCTCTCGGGAGCTTCTGTTCCGGTTGCAGAATCAGATAGAAGCCAGAAACAATAAGGTCCAGGTGTGGTGGCTCATGCCTGTAATCCCAGCATTTTTGGAGGCTGAGGCAGGGGAATCACCTGAGGTCAGGAGTTCGAGACCAGCCTGGCCAACAAAGTGAAACCCCGTCTTTACTAAAGATATAAAAATTAGGGCTGGGTGCAGTGGCTCACGCCTGTAATCCCAGCACTTTGGGAGTCCAAGGCGGGTGAATCACCTGAGGTCAGGAGTTCGAGATCAGCCCGACCAACATGGAGAAACCCCGTCTCTACTAAAAATACAAAATTAGCCAGGTGTGGTGGTGCATGCCTCTAATCCCAGATACTCGGGAGGCTGAAGCAGGAGAATCACTTGAACCCGGGAGGCAGAGGTTGCAGTGAGCTGAGATCACGCCGTTGCACTCCAGCCTGGGCAACAAGAGCGAAACTCCATCTCAGAAAAAAAGTAGCCAGGCGTGGTGGCACAAGCCTGTAATCCCAGCTACTCAGGAGGCTGAGGCAAGAGAATCGCTTGAACCCAGAGGTTCAACCTCAGGAGGCAGAAGTTGCAGTGAGCCCAGATGGCACCACTGCACCCCAGCCTGGGCAACAGAGCTAAACTCTGTCTCAAAAAAACAAAAACAAAAACTCCTACTTGCAAGAGCACTGCATGCTAGGAAGGAACTAGGGAGGGGCCGTGGCACGGAAACCAGGGAAGCATTGGCTTCAGCTAGGCGGTCGGGAAGGTACCGCTCCTTCATCACGCATGTCACCTTTGTACTTGGCTGTCATCTGTCTCCGCTACTAGACTTCAGCTCCCTGAAAGCAAGGGTCATAGCTGCTTGGTTCCCCATTGTCTCCCCAGAGCCTGGCACAGGAGTGCTCAGTAAATATTTGGTGAATGAATGAATGCCAATTTGGGCATCCTCAAGATAGGGAGGTGGTTACAGGCTGGGGTTGGGGGTATATTCTTTGGGGAGAATATGTGGAAGGGGAAGAGCAGGAGACCTGGGAAGACCATGGGAGAGGAGCCTTAGAGAGGAAGAGATCTGGGGGCCTGGGAGAGGCTGCGGCCATGGACGCCTCACCTTTTCCTTGTGCCCATACATGCTCCCTGCGGCTTCTAGCTCTTCCTGATGAGCCGGAAAGGGCTCTGAGGACCTATCATTTCCAGCACCAGAGGTCCCTAGAGTCTAGACCCAGGGGACCACCCTGGGACTTAGGGACTCAGATGGAACCTGAACTTCTTCACACCTGAAACCCTTGGCTCCATCTTCCACACCTGAAAACCCCTGGCCCCATCCTTCTCTGCTAGGACTTGGCTCAGGTCCTGGGTGTCAGTTACTCCAGGACGCATCCCTTGACTCCCAGTCTGGGTTAAGAAGCCACCTTCTGGCTTCTACAGCCCCCAGTGCTTCCCTCAGTCACAACCTGGCCACACCAAGTGTCATCCTCTGTCCAAGTATCTGCCTCCTCAGCCTGGGGCTCTCCAGGGCAGTGAGCCTGACTCATCTCTGGACCCAGCACCACCCAGCACAGGGCTAGGCCGGGAGAAGCCTCAGGTGGTGGCAGACAGGCCAGCAGGGACAGTAAATAATGGCTCTGAATGCGCTGATTGTTCTGCCTTGACTGGGACACCTGGGGGTGGGAGTGAGAAAGGGTTAAGCTGAGGCCGTAACTACATGAAACATTCAGGTGATCCAAGATGTTGTGGGTCAATAGTAAGAGGGAAGCTGTACCTTAGTGCCCAGAACCAAAAGGTGAGCACAGCTGGCACTCTGAATAGAGCTCCATCCCTCAAGGCCCTTTAATAGGAGAAAAAATCTGGGAACCAAAGGCAGTGCAGGAGGGGAGCAGATTAAGTTCTTTCTCTCTCCTTCCTTCCTTCTTTCTTTCTCTTTCTTTCTTCCTTTCTTTTCTTTCTTTTTTTTTTTTTTGAGACGGAGTCTCGCTCTGTTGCCCAGGCTGGAGTGCAGTGGCGTGATCTCGGCTCACTGCAACCTCTGCCTCCCAAGTTCAATTGATTCTCCTGCCTCAGCCTCCAGAGAAGCTGGGATTACAAGCGTGTGCCACCATACCCAGCTAATTTTTGTATTTGTAGTAGAGACGGGGTTTCACCATGTTGGCCAGGCTGGTCTCAAACTCCTGGCCTCAAGTGATTCACCCGCCCTGGCCTCCCAAAGTGCCAGGATTACAGGCATGAACCACTGTAAGCGCTTATTTCAAGAATAAAGGGAAGGGCGGGCACAGTGGCTCACACCTGCAATCCCAGTACTTTGGGAGGCCAAGGCGGGAGGATCGCTCAAGACCAGGAGTTCGAGATTGCAGTGAGCTATGGCACCACTGTACTCCAGCCTGGGCGACAAAGTGAGACCTCATCTCTTAGGACAAAACAAAACAAAACAAAATATAGAACTGAAGAAGGAGTAATGAGGGCGGGAATATTCGGTGGGGCCCCAGTTGGAGCTCTTGTCTTGGCTCTGCCACTATCTGTACAGTCCTGCGCGAGTCGCCACCCTTTCCAGCCTCAGGCTCATCTGATACTTGAAGTAGGAAGTGCAGGAGTGGCTACCTGCAAGGGCTGAGGCTGCAGGTCCCGCTGCGGCCACAGGGCAGTGGCCTAGAGACGGCCGGGGACAGAGCCAGCGCGGGGGTGGGGCGTCAGGGCCAAGCTCCTGCGCGCATTCAGAGACAGCACCAGGGAGAGGTGGAATGCGTGTGTTTATGTAGGTAGAAAAAGTGCACAGAACAGTGAGGGTGCAGGGAGCAAGGACGTCCTGGCCTGGCCTCCGATTCGCTGGAATTGCAAGGACCCTCCCCCAGTAAGGGGGCTCCCTCAAGGGTGGGAATAGAGTGGAGGCCCGCACGGGAGCTCTTGTCTGTGTGCGATCCACTTTGTGGGCGTGTGGGTTTAGGTCTGGCTGGGCCTTTTCTGAACTTGACCCCTGAGGACTCATAGTACCTTAGGGGCGGGGCTCTCCAGTGGGTGGGGCCTCCCGCTCTGAGAGCAAGGCCTCGGGGTCTGGAGGACCCGGCTTTTCCGGGAGGGCGCGGCCTCCGGGGGAGAGGGCGAGCCGAGCGGGATGTCAGCCGAAGAGCTTCAGGAAGCAGGGCTGGCAGTAGGGCTTGCCGGCGCGCTCCTGGAAGGAGCCCTTGGTGAGCGGGCGCAGGCAGAAGGTGCATGTGAAGTGGTCCGGGTGGAAGCGGCGACCCAGGGCCGACACGCAGCGGCCGGTCACGGGGAGGCCACACGTGGCGCACAGCGAGCCGCGTCGTGCGTGGAAGTGGTTCTCGCACAACGGGCGGCCCTCGTGCTCGAAAAAGCTGCCTCCCGAGAAGGGCGCGAAGCATTCCTGGGGAAGGGAAGCCGCGAAAGAGGACAGACAGGTCAGCGGCCACTGCCAGACAACGCGCGTTACTAGCGGATAACGCCCTGGGACCCCGCAGCCCGCCCTAGACGCGAAGAATCCCGTCCAGTGGGACCCTGCCCGGAAAACTCGCCCCACCCGAGGTTCCTAGCAGCGCCTCCCGTGACCCGCCCCCCCGAGGGCCCGCCCCCTGCCCTGCACCCTTGACCCGCCCCTCCAAGGCCCCGCCCCACAGCCCTGTACCCTTGACCCGCCCCTCCAACGCCCCGCCCCGCAGCTCGCACCCTGCAGACGAAACAGTCCGGGTGCCAGAGCGCGCTGAGCGCCGAGATGTAGTTATCCAGGATGGGGCCCTGGCAGCCCTGGCAGCGTGGGGCGAACAGCTGCAGGAAGTCCCGGCGGCAGTAGGGGCGGCCCTCGCGCTCGTGGAAACCTAGGAGAGGGAACCGAGTGGGCTGAAAGCAAAGGGTGCGGGCGGGACGGGGGACCCACAAGACCTGAGATCTGGGGCCGAAGGAGGGGCAGTCCGAGGGAGCCTTGGGGAAGGAGGAGCCGGGTCTATGGCGGGACAGAGCGGGGAGGGCTCGGGTCCGGAGTCTGTGTAGGAGAGGGCAGGGCCAGAAGAGAGCAGAAGGAAAACCGTGGCCCTGAGGACTCCGGAGGTCGGAGGGGCTGGGGCGAGACGTCGAGGGGACCCGCAGCTTTTAAGGTGGGAGTCGAGTTCACTCTCACCCTCATCTCCGAAGGGCTCCCCGCAACTGACGCAGCAGAAATGCTCTGGGTGCCAGTGAGTGCCCAAGGCGGTCACCATCTTCTGCAGGGAGGGAGAGGGCACTCAGCGCGGCCTCCGTGCCTTCGCGCCTTCCTCTCCCGCGCGGAACCCGGGTGACTGGACTAAGGCATGCGTGGGGGGAGGGGGAGAAGATCTAACTAGGAACGTGGGGGTCAGAAAGGAAGAGTGGAGTCCAAGGGGCCGTGGACATTGCCAAGGGGAAGGGGTAGGGGTGGAGTGGGGTATCGCGGGTGGGGCGGGACCCATGCGGTGGAGGCCCGTCCCACAGCTCTCCTGGTGAGATAGGGCGGGCTCGGTGCGGCCGGGCGAGGCTCACGTGTCGGATGGGCTGGTTGCAGAAGCCACATCTTGGCGAGAAGCGCTCAAAGTAGCACTCGGGGCAGAAGGGGGCTCCATCCTTCTCGAAGAAGCTGCTGCCTCCCAGGGCGGTGGAACAGCCTCCGCAAACGAAGTGCTCGGGGTGCCAGGCGCGGCCCAGAGCCGTCACCACCTGCGAGTGGGAGGTGAGGCGGGTCAGAGCGGCTCTGACAACCACATGCCCAGTGAGGCAAGATTTACGCGGCGTTTTTCGAGTCCTCTCTGAGCGATCAGAATAAAGAATCCAGTGTTCGAGATCACGCAGCCTGTAAGCGATGGAGATCTAGCTCCCGTCTTCCGTCTTCCAGCTGCGCTCCAGGATTGACCTATACATGAGGCACAGCAGGCACAGCTCCTGGAGCCCACAATACATTTAGGGGCCCATAAAAACGTTTTAATTTTTTTAAAATCAAAATACGATCAGGCTGGGTGGCTCGTGCCTCTAATCCTAGCATTTGGGAGGCTGAGGTGGGAGGATTACTTGAGCCCAAGAGTTTGAGACCAGCCTGGGCAACATGGCGAAGCCCCATCTCTACAATAAATAAATAAAATTAGCTGGGCGAGGTGGCGGGCGCCTTTAGTCCCAGCTACTGGGGAGGCTGAGCTGGGAGGATCGCTTGAGCCCAGAAGGTCGAGGCTGCAGTGAGCCACAATCGCACCACTGCACTCCAGCTTGGGTCACAAGAGTGAGACTTTGCCTCAAAATAAATAAGAGGGAGGAAGTGAAAAATCCGTTTTTAAAAATTCAGAATAAAAAAATGAACTAGAAGAAAATGCTGTAATACACAATAATAACATACCCATCTTTACACCAACACAGGCATAAAAATCTATTTATTTTAATGGACGAAGGGACTCATGAAGATGAAAGTGCCTATGATCCACAAAAGTCACAATGCCACCCTCCTTTGCTGAGATGGGCAATTCTGGGCTGGGAGTCAGGTACTTGATCTAGCAGGGGGCACTAGGTTAACCCCTAGGCACAGCTGTTGTCAATCACATCTGCTCAGTCAATAAAACAAGGACCAGTGAACCCAGTCCAGACTCTGACGGAGGAAGAGAGAGCCTTTGTAGATGCCTGAGAGATATTGGGTGGAGCCACAGAGTGTTTTGTGAAGATCAGATGAGATGAGGGTTTGTAAAGGAGCTGGCACAGTGCCTGGCACACAGTAGGACCACAATAAATGGTAACATGATTGGAATTTTCACCCTACCACTAACCTGCTGTGTGGTTCAGAGCTTGTTTCCTCATCCATAAAACATAAGTAATAATGATACCCACTTCCCAGATTAACTTACTAAAAGGGAACAGCATAAAGCCCAGCTCTCACTAAAGATGGGTCTGTGACAGGTCTCTGCCTCCCTTCTCACAAGGCTCCACTTACTTGCCCAGCAATAGGTTTATTGCAGGAGCCACAGAGGCCTTTGGCCTGGGTGGGAACACCCCGGCGGCTGAGGTCGGACTGCAGCAGCCCCAGCATGGTGTCAAGGCTGCCCTTGCCAGTCGGCTCTGGTGGGGATGGGGAGCCCTCATTTGTGGAGCTCACCACCGGTGGCTGAGTTGGCCCAGAGGCTGGAAGCTGCAGCGGGGAGGACATGAGAATTGAGTCAGCAAGGCAGCAGATGTGGAATTGTCTAGAAGGGGTTGGGGAGCCACAAATGGACACTGGCCCACTGCCCAACTCACATGGTTTTGAACGCGGAAGTCAGAGAGTGAGGCCATCAGTCTATCCAGCTCCAGAGTGGCTGAGGTGGCAGAAGCCTTTGGGAGGCCAGGAGACGGGCTGGAAGGGCTGTGAAGAACATGCTTGTGTCATCCCAGAGCCTCCCAGAGCAACGCTCCCTCTAGTGACTCAGATATCCAGGACTCATCTCTCAGCCCTGACAACGACGCCAAACTCACAGGCTGGGTCTTTTCTTATCTTCAGACTGGTCCTCCTTCTGCTCTCCTGAAGCCACCTTGCTAGATGGGAACTGAGACATGATTTCATCTGGAGAGAGGAGAGGAGGACGCTACATATAGGGCCATGCTCAACGCACCCTCACACTTGAGGCTTTAGGTCCCTTTAACTGCTACTCTGGGAAGTGTATTCCTCTTAGTCTCTGCCCCACCCTTCCCTCCCCTGCCCCTATCGCATCAAGGCCTCTCTCAGTCACCCTGGTACCTGTGATGTTGAACTGAGTGGCATTAAGTTCCTGAAGCAACCGATCTAGCTCACAGAGCCCAGTACCCAAGACACCGCTGGAAGAGGAGAATGGAGGGGCCGCCGGGGCTGCAGGCTTTGGGGACCGAGGCTTGCATACCGTGCTGGGAAGCAGAGTGGGAGCCTGGGTTCAGGGGTGGGGAATCCAAGCCTCCTCACCTGAGACTCAGTTGGCCCCCATGCCCTGGTTTCCAGGCCCCTCACCTGTACAGGTGGTCCTTGTCCCCCGAGGCTCCTGAAGACTCCCCAGACCCTGTCTACAGAGCGGAGACGCACAGGTGGGATGACAGGCCTGCACTCTGCCCCACTGAGGCTGAGATCCCCATAGACCAGGCCGAGCCTGGCCCTAGTGGCTGCCCCAGTCCCCAACATCCGATCTCACCTGTGGCTTGTGGCCATAGGATGGGGGAGGGGTGAGAGGCTCCGCAGGGCGCTCTTTGGGAGCCCCTGACCTTGGCATGTGCGAGGTGGTAGTCTCCAGGTCAGAGAGCAGGGCATCTGCAGGAAGAGGCCATCAGGGAGAGAGACAGGGGTCACGGTTAGATCAGAAGATAAGGTTCCCAGTGGGCAGTACTGGAGAAGGACAGAAGCCAGTATTAAGAGAAGAGGTCACAGGGCCAGAGCCAGGCAGAGCACTGCTCGAAGGGTAGCAAGGAATATTTATGACCAGAATATCCCAGTTGCTCACGCTTGGAGCCAAGCACAAACCCAGCCTCCTGATTATTTTATTCTCCCCATCTTCTCTGATGCAGTCAAAATGGGCTCTTCACCCAAGCCAAATTTGGCTCCCCTCCAAATTGCTCCATTGGCCCAGTGCCTGGCCCCCAGCTTTCTGATTGGACGCTCTCTCTTCCATGCTGGTTAACTCCTCCCTCTACCTACACAGGCCCCGCCCAGCCTGGCCACTCCCAGGCCCCTGAGTCCCGCCCTGCGCTCCTCACTGGCGCTTCGCTGGGACCTGCCTTCTGATTGGCTGTTTATCTGCGGTACAGCGTCAGTTACCCCTACCGAGCAGCGCCCTCTACCGCCAGGGGCCGGAAGCCCCTCTCTCCCGTGGAGCGCACAGCCTTCCAGACCCAGGCTTCGCAGGGAGGACGAGATACCTGGGTCCCCCTTCCGGACAAGACACCTCTCTCCATCCCTGCATCCCCAGATCCGGGTCTTTTGAGCCCTTTCACTTCCAGAACCCAGAAGTCCTGCCCTCAGTCTTCGTCTCTGAGCACCCGCGTGAAACCGTGAAGCCTTCGCGGGCGCCTAGGCACTCCTGAGTTACTATTCTCTTCCTTGCCTCAAGGACCTGACCCTCACCGTGCTCAGGAGCCCTTAACTCCTCCTCTCCCAAAACTCTGGTGCAGGCAGGCCCGCTTTTTTTCTCCAAAACTTGATGCCAGACTTTCCCGTGCCCTCTACTTTCCCGGTCCCCGGGCCGAGGCCCCTTTCACCCCTCCCTCCCCAGAGCCCCGCGCCCGGGCGCCCGCGGGCGCCGCACCTCCCGTTCCATCTGCCGCAGCCTGGGATGGAGGAGCACAGCGAGGGAAGAAGGGAGGGAGCGGCCGGCCCAGGAAAGGCAGGAAGGGAGAGGCAGGAAGGGGGACGTGGAGTTGGAAAGGAGGCGCGGGCAGAGGCGAAAAGCAGAAGTAAGAAGACAGGGATGGGGAGATGCAGGAGAGCGACGGCGGGGAGGCAGCTCTGGGCAGCGGTGAGGGGCCACGGACCCGGGGATCCGGCCCCACTCACCCAGGTCCTCCATGGCGGGGCGCGGGCCGGTGGCGCGGGGCGAACAGGGCGGGGGCCGTGTCCGGTGGGGGCGGGGGGCGGGGGACGTCCGGGAGCTGGAAGCCCGGCCGTGACCATGTAAGGAAGCCGGGACCCGCTGAGATGGGGATGGGGGGGCGATGAACGGGGGAACCCGAGGTGGGGGCGTGGAAAGGAGGGAGCGCCCCGGCCCACCCGAGCCCAGCCCGCCGGCCTGCCGCGGAGGCGGCCACACCCCAGCCTTGGCCTCAGCTGCAGGGAGCCCCAGGAGGCCAGAGCCAGAGAGAAGTGGCTTCTCCAGACCAAGCCCCAGAGCTGCTCCCTAGGGAGACTTACAGACACGGACTGAGGCCCCCAAACAGACACCGCTCAAAGCCAGCGCCTGAGTCCTAGACAAGAGCCTCCCTCCCACCCATGCCATTCCTGGGAGACTTGTCCCAGACGGAATTTTTGGATTGGTAGCAGGAGTGATATTCTAAGGCTCAATTAGACCTCAGGTTCGGAGACCCTCCCATCGGAGACCCTGACAGATAAATAGAGGCCCCAAGAGGCATACATACCAGACACAAAGAAATCTGAGGGACGGGGACAGACACAGTGAACCCACCCACAGACTCTACACTAGGACCTTCCCTCCAAGACTTGGTCATGGACACACGTAAACTCGAACCCGGGCGCAAGCCCCTTGCAAATTCGGGGAAAACACTCCCAGGCAACCAACCCCCAGCCAGCCTGCAAGACAAAGCCCTTCCTCAACACTGAGGTGGCCCAGGCCTGCTCTGAAACAGCCCTTTCCCAAGTTACTGATGAACTCAGAGCAGAAAGCAAGACACAGTCTCCAGACACAAAGTAGCAAGGCCTTCCCTGGACTGAGACCCTGAGAAACGAGGTGGAAACGAGAGGCCCTAGAGGTAGTTATGGACAGACAACTGTGCTGCAGCCACTCTTCTGGACAGATCTGAGCACTGGAATGTGAGTATCAACCCAGCAGCAAATCGGAACAACCTGGGGAGCTTTTTAAAAATGCCAGACGGGCATGGTGGCTCACACCTATAATCCTAGCACTTTGGGAGGTCAAGGCGGGCAGGTCACTTGAGGTCAGGAGTTCAAGACCAGCCTGGCCAACATGACAAAACCCCATCTCTACTAAAAACACAAAATTAGCTGTGCGTGGTGGTGGGAGCCTGTAATTCCAGCTACTTGGGAGGCTGAGACAGGAGAATTGCTTGAAACCTGGAGGCAGAGGCTGCAGTGAGCTGAGATTGTGCCACTGAACTCCTGAGCAACAGAGGAGACCCTGTGTCAAGAATAAAAAAGAAAAAGAAGAAAAAATGGGCAAACGACCTGAATAGACAGTTCAAAGAAGTTATATAAATAGCCAATGATTACATGAAAAGATCCTCAACATCATTAGTCCCCAGAGAAATGCAAATCAAAACTACAATGAGATGCCACATCATACCTATTAGGATGGCAATAACAAAAAAGACAGGTAATTAGGCAAGGAGCAGTGGCTCACACCTGTAATCCTAACACTTTGGAAGGCCGAGGTGGGTGGATCACCTGAGGTCAGGAGTTCGAGACCAGCCTGGCTAACACTGTGAAAACAGTCTCTACTAAAAACACACAAAAAAATTAGCCAGACATGGTGGTGGGCACCTGTAGTCCCAGCTACTTGGGAGGCTGAGGCAGAAGAATCCCTTGAACCTGGCAGGTGGAGGCTGCAGTGAGCTGAGATCGTACCACTGCACTCCAGCCTGGGCAACAGAGCGAGACTCCATCTCAAATAATAATGATAATATTTTAAAGGCCAGGCTCAGTGGTTCACGCCTGTAATCCCAACACTCTGGGAGGCCGAGGCGGGCGGATCACCTGAGGTCGGGAGTTCGAGACCAGCCTGGTTAACTTGGCAAAACCCCGTCTCTACTAAAAATACAAAAATTAGCTGGGTGTGGTGGCAGGCACCTGTAATCCCAGCTACTCGGGAGGCTGAGGCAGGAGAATCACTTGAACTCGGGAGGCAGAGGTTGCAGTGAGCAGAGATTGTGCCACTGCACTCCAGCCTGGTGACAGAGTGAGATTCCGACTCAAAAAAAAAAAAAAAAAAAAAAAGCTGAAAAGAAAGAGGTAATTAGCAAGTTTTTGTGAGGATATGGAGAGATTGGAACCCTCACACATGGCTGGTTGGAATGTAAAATCGTTCACTAACTTTGGAAAATGGTCTGGCAGTTCCTCACATGTTTAAACATAGAGTTATATGATCCAGCAATTTCCCTTCTAGATATGTAACCAAGAGAAATAAAAGCATATTCCACAAAAAAACTTGTACATGAGTATTCATAGCAGCATTATTCATAATAGCCCGAGTGGAAACAACCCAAATGTCCGTCAACTGATGATTGAAGAAATGAAAGTGGCATATCCATGTCTTAGTCTGTTTTGTGCTGCATCGTAGAATGCCTAAGGCTGGATAATTTATAAAGAATAGAAATATCTTTCTTTGTGTTCTAGAGGCTGGGAAGTCCAAGATCAAGGGCCCTGCATCTGGTGAGGGCCTTCTTTCTGCCTCATCCCACAGCAGAAAGCAGAAGGGCAAGACAGTGCAAGAGAGGGGGTGGGGTGGGGGCAGAACCCATCCATTTATCTATCAGCTGTCCACTCCCTTGATAACTAACCTACTCATGCAATAATGCCATTAATCCATTCATGAGGGAAGAGGCCACATAACCTAATCACTTCTTAAAGTTCCCACCTCTCAAGAGTTGAATTGGGGGTTAAGTTTCCAACACATGAACTCTGGGGTACATGTTCAAACCACAGCAATCCATAAAGTGAAACTGTATTATTCCTAATAAAAAGAAATGAGATGCTACAGTGTGGATGAACCTTGATAACATTAAGCTATATGAAAGAAGCCAGATATGAAAGATCACACATTGTATGATTCCATTTATATGACATGTCCAGAATAGGTCATCTGTAGAGATACGATGTAGATTAGTGATTGCCTAGGGTTGGGGGAAAGGGAGTGTTATGGACTGAATGTTTGTGTTTCCCCCACATTTATACATCAAAGTTCAACCCTCAGTGTGACTATATTTGAAGATAGGGCCTGACTGGGCACGGTGGCTCACGCCTGTAATCCCAGCACTTTGGGAGGCCAAGGCAAGCAGATCACCTGAGGTCAGGAGTTCGAGACCAGCCTGGCCAACATGGTGAAACCCCATTTCTACTAAAAATACAAAAAAAGTTAGCCGGGCATGGTGGCACCTGTAATCCCAGCTACTGAGGCATGAGAATTGCTTGAACCAGAGAGGCGGAGGCTGCAATGAGTCAATATTGCACCACCACACTCCAGCCTGGGTGACAGAACAAGATTCCAAAAAATAAAATAAAATAAAATAAAATACCGATGCCCAGTCCAATGTGAGCAAAAAGACCCCAGGCATCAATAGTTTTTCAAAGCTCACTGCTTGGTTCTAATGCATAGCCTGAAAACCAGAGATCTGGACCAACACTCACAGAGACTCAGAGACAGCAAGTGCCAACCTCAGCTGCCCAGAAGCAAACCTTGGCAGGCCCAGTGCAGCTCTCCCCAAAATCAGGCTGCCACTGAGGAGTCAAAAATCTGCAAGCCAATTATTAAAAAGTACAAGAGCAACAGATGTTGGCATGAATGTGGAGAAAGAGGAATACTTATACACTGTTGGTGGGAATGTAAATTAGCTCAACCTCTATGGAAAACAGCATAGAGATTTCTCAAAGACCTACAACTAGAACTATCATTTGACTCAGAAATCCCACTAATGAGTATCTACCCACAGGAAAAGAAATCATGTAAAAGACAGCTGGACTCATTGTGTTTATTGCAGTACTATTCACACTAGCAAAGTCATGGACCCAACCTAAGTATCCATCAATGGGTGACTGAATAAAGAAAATGTTGGCTGGCACAGTGGCTCGTGCCTATAAATCCCAGCATTTTAGGAGTCTGAGGCAGGAGAACTGCTTGAACTTAGGATTTTGAGACCAGCCTGGGCAACATAGCAAGACCCTGTCTCTTAAAAAAAAAAAAAGGAAAATGTGGTACATATACACCATGGAATAGTACACAGCCTTAAAAAATGAAATAATGTCCTTTGCAGGAACATGAATGGAGCTGGAGGCCATTATCCTAAGTAAACTAACTCAGACACAGAAAACCAAATACTGCATGTTCTCTGTTATAAGTGGGAACTAAGCAATGGGTACACAGGGGCATGAAGATAGAAACAGACACTGGGGACTCCAAAAGGGGGGCAGGTGGGTGCGGGGCAAAGGCTGGAAAATTACCTAGTGGGTATAGTGTTCACTCTTTGGGTAATGGGTTGACTAGAAACCCAATCCTCCCCAGTACACAATACACCCATGTAACAAACATGCACGTGCCCCCTGAATCTAAAGCAAAATAATAGTCAAAAAAAAAAAAAAAAAAGATCTGGAAGCCAGATGATGGAGACCCTGCCTTGGAGACCAAAGCAATGTGAGCCCTTCCCTCCCCTCAACGCCAGCACAGGTCTTTGTCTGTCTCTGGGCATGACTAAGACAGGGCTCAGAGATTCCCTCCACAGCAGGTCTTCCCTCAGACAGACAGCAGTAGGACACGTGGCCCAGGAGATGAAAAGGGAGCCAAAGAATGGGGGCCCAAGATGGGCAACAGTCAGTAACGCAAAGGCCTTCAACACATCATCAGACTAACAGCATTCCCTCAGCACAACCCTTTCAGCCCCAAGCAAGGTCTGTGTGTCCAGTTGGGTTGCTATGTCAGAGGAGTGAGGCCCTGACAGCAGGAAGCAGGCTTCCCCTGGGGCCCAAAACCACATCCTAAGCAGCAGCCTGGGAACTCAACCCTGTCCCAGTACTTATTAAACTGTCACATGCAAGGGTGGTCTGTGTCCAGACACAAAGACCTGAACAAGACCCTGCTTGGTGGGCGAAGAAACAGAAGCAGACACACCACACAACACAGGTATCCAACTCCAAAGTGTTTAATCTCAATTCCAGAGGTCTAGGCCAGGCCAGGCACCTGAGGCTCTGGGCTGTTCTGCTTCTCTGGGCCCTACGCCCAGAACCTGGCCTTGGCTTCTCGCTCCCGGGTCTTTAGATCGTCATCTTGGAGTCCGGTTCCATGTTCTCACCGCTCCTCCACGACGACTCCTTCTGCTCAGCCTCCTCCCTTGCCAGTCTCAGGGAGGATCCTTCACAGCCAATTCATCCTTGGGTCCCCTTCCCAGGGGACGTCAACAGTCTAGGCAGGGACCCTTGCCCCCAACTCAATCCCCATCACCACAGCCAGCAAAGCCTCCGTCAGGGGCCCTGCCTCTTCACCTGCTGCCTCCACAAGCCCCACCAGGGCCAGACCCCGCTTCCTCGGGCACTGCTCTGACCCCAGTGTCCAGCGGGCACAGTGGGCAGCCAGCCGGGGCCGGCCCAGGCGGAACACCTCACCCACTGACTCCGGGCCACCCTGGGGTCCCAGGTGGATGCGGCCCACGGCCTCTTCCAGCTCCTCCTCCAGCCCAGGCAATAGGAAACGGCCAGCGGCCTCCAGTGCCTCCTCGGCCTCTGAACCCAGCAGGGGCTGGCCTGGTGGGGGCACGGGCCCCAGGGCAGCCCCACACCCCCGACAACCATGCAAATGATGCAGGACAGGCCAGGCTGCACCAGGCGACAGACCTCGCAGGGGCACCAGGTCCATCTGGGCTTCTGCAAAGCTGCCTGACAGCAGGGCCCGGAAGAAAGGGGAGGCGGTGGCTGAGGCCGCTCGCTGGGCAGGGAGCTGGAGGCCTGAGTCCAGCAGGAAGTGCAGGTCGGGAGCTGGGACAGGGGCTGGGCCCAGCAGAGGTTCATAGAGGCAAGGGGAGGGTGAGTCTAGGTCCATGGGGACTGCCTGTGGGACAGCTGGGCTCACAGTGGGAGACACCAGGTCTTGGAGGCAGGAAAGGGAGTCCGCGGCAAAGAAGAGGAAGAGCGGGTGTGGGGCCGGCCGGGTCAGCGCCGCAAGGAGGAGCCGGAGGCCACCCTGCTCCAGAAGCAGCCGGCGCCACAGAGAGGGCTTCCTACAGGGAAGAGAGGGCCTTTCAAAAGGTGGGCAACGGGCCTGGGAAACACAGCACTCCTCCCCCAACCCCACAAGGCACCCACTTCCCACTCACCGGCAGATGAAGGGCAGGGTCAGCGCGCAGGCCACTCGGTCCTCAGGGCTCCCAGAGAGCAGCAGGTGCGTGAGGGCCCCAACCCCAAAGGGCGACTCAGCCTGAACCGTCAGGTTCTGCAGTAGCCTCTCCCCTGTGAGTGGAAAGCTTGTCAGGCTGGGAGCTGGGGTCTAAGACAGGTGGGGTGAGTGAGACAGGGCTCTGGGCCCGTGAGATGAAGGAGGGTGAAACCTCTGGGTGAGAAATCAGGGCACTGAAGAGACAGTGCTGGGCTCGGGACGCTGGGAACCTGAGGTCCAGGACAAGGACAGAAGGTGGGACAGTCAGGGTGTAAGTCTGGGCCCCTGAAGTGTGGGCGGCAAGCCACCCAGGCGCCGAGGCAAGAGACGGAGGACACGAGCTGTTCCAGTATAATACAATATAAAACAAGAAGTTATACCAGATATAGATCTTAGAGATATATGAATATCATTAATCATTAGTTTGTAGTAATTACTCTTTATCCCAATATTATAATAATCCTCGTTCTACAATCATAACCTGGGAAAAACCAGGTCATAAAGAGACAGGAGCTGAGGGGACATAGTGAGGTGTGACCAGAAGACAAGAGTGCGAGCCTTCTGTTATGCCCGGACAGGGCCAGCAGAAGGGCTCCTTGGTCTAGTGGTAACGCCATGAAGCAGCCTGTGGTCAGGGCACAGCAGACAGGGCAGTCCCTGGCAGTGCTGGGGGTGATGGTGAGGCTGGGGTTCACAGGTCAGCGTGCTGGTGGGGAGCAGTCAGGACAGTGCTGAACCAATGGCAAAGCCAGGAAAGAAGCACAGACCAGCCCAGATCCTGGGCGCGGGGCTGCATCTAGAGTTAGGGTATCTGGGTCCCAGGGCTAGGGCAGAGGACACAGCAGAACTCTGCCTGTGGGCCCATGGAGGGACTGGAACGCCCTGCTCCCCACCCCACTCTGGTGACAGGTTGTCTGGAGGACGGGCTGGGGAGGACAGGTGAGTGGGAAGGTGAGGTTCTGGGCCCATGGAAGCCATGGGGGAGGATGGGGACTCACATGGGGGCAAGGAGACGGGTAGGTGTGGGAACTCACCCAGCTCTCGGTGCCGGCTGTGGAGAGTGGGCCGGGCACGTGGTGCCGGCCAATCGTCAGGCGCCACCCCCAGCACCAGCCAGGCCCGCAGCAGCGCCGCGCCATAGCTGCGCACAAAGGCCTCGAGGCAGGCAGGGTTGCAGGTGAGGCGTGACAGAATGCGCAGTGCACGTGGGCTGGGCGGGCCCGGTGCGCCGGTCACATAGGTCAGCAGGCCGTACAGCGCCGGGCCGGTCACAAGTGCCCCACTTGGGTCAGGGGCCTGGGAAAAGCGCGACAGCAGCAGCAGGGCTGGCCCTTCGCGTCCCCAAGGCTCCTCGATGGCGGCGGCGGGGCTGCGGCCTGGAGTGCGTTGGGTGCGTGGTGCCCGCAGCGAGGTCGGGGTGGGGGCGGGGCTGGCCGGCTCCATGGGCTCCGGCGGACACTGCTCAGGAGACCAGTCGGGGGAGATGTCATCAGGGCCTGTGGCATAGCCCTCGGAGATCAGCCACGACCTGTGGAGGGCAGAAAGGGAAGGAGACTGAACCCAGAGCCAAGGTTAAGGGGCAGAGTCCAAGAGGCGTGAGGCGTCTTTTTTTTTTTTTTTTTTTAAAGAAACGTGGTATCCCTCTATAGCCCAGGCTGGAATGCAGTTGTGGAATCCTAGCTCACTGCAGCCTTGAACTCCTGAGCTCAAGTGATCCTCCCACCTCAGCCTCCCAAGTAGCTGGCACTACAGCTGTGTGCCACCACACTCAGCTAATTTTTTAAATGTTTTGTAGAGATGGGTCTCGCTATGTCGCCCAGGCTGGTCTCGAACTCCTGTGCTCAAGCGATCCTCCTGCCTTGGCCTCCCAAGGTGCTAGGATTACAGGCGTGAGCCACTGCATGAGCTAAAAGCTGTCTTGGAGGGAGGTAAAGCCAGGGGAGAGGAGGAGGGCAGAGAAAGGGGAGAAACGGAAGTGAGAGGGGGATAGGACTAAAACCTCATTCAGTAATTACTGATGCCTGTCACGTGCCAAGCCGTTCTTTAGGTGCTGGGTAGAAGCACTGAACAAAGTGCCTGTCCCCCTGGAGTTTATGTTCCAGTGAGAAGAAGCAGACAAGAAGTAAGAGTACCATGAGTTATGTTAGTGTGGGGCTAGTGTAGAGTACAGGGGTCATGGAGAAAATAAAAAGGAAATAGGAAGCGCTGGGGGCTGGGCATGGTGGCTCACATCTGTAATCCCTACACTTTGGGAGGCTGAGCCGGGAGGGTCACTGGAAGCCAAGAGTTCAAGACCAGCCTGGGCAACAAAGCGAGATCCCCAACTCTAATGTTTAAAAAAAAATAAAGAGTCCCTCAGCTTTCCTGTGATGCTTCAGCTCATGAGTGATGGTAAGAGAGTAAGAACTTGGACTCCAGAGCCCACCATCTTAACCAGCGTATATCCCACCTCCCAGTGAACTTGTCTGGGGCCCAAAGTTCAAAGGTGCTGGCGTGGAACCAAGGTTAAAAGGTAGATCCAGCCAGTGCAGTGGCTCACGCCTGTAATCCCAGGACTTTGGGAGGCTGAGGCGGGCGGATCACCTGAGGTCAGGAGTTCGAGACCAGGCTGGCCAACATGGTGAAACCTTGTCTCTATTAAAAATACAAAAATTAGCTGGGAGTGGTGGCCGGCACCTGTAATCCCAGCTACTCGGGAGGCTGAGGCAGGAGAACTGCTTGAACCAAGGAGGTGGAGGTTGCAGTGAGTGGAGATGGCACCACTGCATTCCAGCCTAGGCGACAGAGTGAGACTCTGTCTCGAAAAAAAAAAAAGGTAGACCCAGGGGAGTGGAGTGTGTTAAATAGGAACTGGCAGGTGCTCGTGTGGGAATCAGGAGTCTGGGTTATAAAAGTCTTATTCAGACAGAATGGGGGTGGAGGTGGTGAAGAGGACCAAGACAGACACAAACCCCACATCACTGCACTGCTCACCCTCCCAAGCCCTGAGGCAGGGACTCACCTGAGGCTCCGGAAGCTTCCACCCTGTGCCCGCTCAGGGGTCCTCTCCTCAGGGAAGTCCCAGGAAGCAGCTTCTCTTCCCTCTTCTTCCTCCTCACCAGCCTCACCACACAGCTGCCCAGCCAGGAGAGGCACAAGTCCCAGAGCCTGCAGCCGGCCCAGGGCCCCAGTGTCATACAGAAACCCCACAAGGGCAGCCACAATACGAGGGTGCCATGCGCTTGCACGAGGGTCCCGCAGCAGGCCCATCAGTAGATCCAAGCCACCAGCATCCCGCAGTCGGGCCCGGTTGATGGCCTCACGACATAGGAGGCACACAGCCCGCACCAGGGGCTGCTGGGAGGTTGGGCTAGCTCCATTAGGATCCCGGCGCTGCCGGAGCTCATCTACCAGCACCTCCACGCCACCAGCATTGCCCAGTGCAGGCCGAATCAGGCCCTGGGCACACAGGTTGGCGAGGATCAGAATGGTTCCCTCACGTACTGCCCGCTTGGGGTGGGAAGCCAGGCTGACGAGTGGGCCCAATCCCCCACCCAGACTTAGCTGCTCAGCACAGGCCCGGGAGCAGCCTCGGCTGAGTTCCAGGAGGGCACGGACGAGGGCTAAGGTCAGTGCAGCATCTGGGGCAGTGGCCAGGAGCTCGGCCAGCGGGCGCACTGCTCCCTGCTGTGCCAAGGCCAGGCGGTGCTGGGGTGAGTCTGCCAGGTTACGGAGGGCACGCACCACGCTCTGTAGGCACTGCGAGTCCTGGCAGGCTGTCAGGCTCTCTACAAGCAGGGGAACAGCACCTGAGGGCAGGAAAGGGGAGCACAGAGGGTGAACAAGGACAGACACTCAAGCCTTTCTTCTGCCCCAAGCCCTAGCAGACCCCAACCTCACAGCCTCTCACCAGCACAGTGGATGTCCCCACAGCTCTCAGGTTCCATGGCTAAGTTCCCCAGGGCACGGGCCGTTCGGTTCTGGATGCTGTCTGTCTTCATGCACTGAAGAATGGTCACTGCAAGGACAGTTTGGGCTTGTGAGGGTTCTACCCCTTACTGTCTCTCACATCAATAACCTGGAGAATGTGGCCTGAGAGGGCCTGGAAGGCTTTCAGAAGAGGCTAATGGTCGGCAGGGCACCGTGGCTCAAGCCTGTAATCCTAGCACTTTGGGGGACCAAGGTGGGTGGGTCACTTGAGGTCAGGAGTTCAAGACCAGCCTGGCCAACGGGGCCAAACCCCATCTCTACTAAAAATACAAAAATTATCTGGGCATGGTGGTACACACCTGTAATCCCAGCTACCCAGGAGGCTGTGGCAGGAGAATTGCTTGAACCCAGGAGGCAGAGGTTGCAGTAAGCTGAGATCGTGTCACTGCACCCCAGCCTGGATGACAGAGCAAGACTCCATCTCAAAAAAATAAAAAGAAAGAGGCTAACACTCGGGCTGGGTCTGGAGGGGTACACAGGAAGGTATTTGCCAGAAGCACGGTGGATGGGGGTGTGAGAAGGCATTTCAGGTTTGGAAGCAGCCTTTCCAAAGGCCCAGAGGTAAGATACAGTGCCTGTGAAAGGCTTCAAATGTCAGGCCAAGGGGTCAGGACTTGAATGTGAAGGCACTGGGGGCCACACAACGGTTTTATGAAGGGGAGTGACATGATACAATCTGGCATCCATAGGGAGAATGCATTATGGGGAAAGAATAGGAAGGGGGGAGTCAAAAGGCTGTCATAATAGTCCAAGCATGAAAAGACAATAGCTTGAACCAACCCAGCTACTGGCATCACACAGCACAGAGATACCAGTCTCTGGGCACACAATGGAAGTAGGAAGACAGAGAAGCAGATAAATTCAGAAGATATTTAAGATGAAAAATAGTAGCTGAATGATGGGGGTTATTTAATAACCAAGGCTCTTGTCAAACATATACGGTCCAGATACATTTTATGTAAATTTTAAATATATTAATGCTTCCCTTTATCCGAAAAGTTAAGATGTCATCAAAACTAGCATAATTTCGTGGAAGGCAGGTAGTGACATGTAAACTGCTTTCACACATTGCCACTAGGAGGCACCAATTTAGCTGGTAAACAGAAAAGCTTATGTTTTGCTAGGATTTGTTCTTACTGTGCTGGTTTTAATTATTTTTATTTATTTTTTCCTACTTCCTAAGCGACTACTGATTTGTTTGGTTTTCTAAGATACGAGGTCTTGTTACGTTGCCCAGGCTGGAATGCAGTGGCTATTCACAGGCAGTCATTGTTCACTGCAGCCTCAACCTCCTAGGCTCAAGGGATCCTCCCGCCTCAGCCTCCCAAATAGCTGGAACTACAGGCGCGTACCACTGCACCCAGCTTATGCTAGTTTTTAATAACTTGAAATACGTATCATGCTTAGAATATTTGCATATTCGTGCTATATTTGTACTTCGTTTTCTCCCCACTCTGATTTTTTGAGGTAGCTATTATCGCCCCATTTTACAAGGAATCCTAGCCTCGGAGGGGTTAGGTGACTTTTGCAGATCTCCCTTTCTGAACCACTACACCTTCCAGCTCATCAGTGGGGCTTCAGAACCTTGCACAGGGCCGGACACATAGTGGGCACTGAATGTCTGCTATGAACATCATAACTGGACGATAAGAATCATCTGAAAAAGTCACCAAATAACTCTTTGGCCTCCGCTAGTCCAGCTTCGAAAGAAGTCCTCAACAACCAATTCCTAGATAATGGCTACAATTATCTGGTCTGGGAGGGCTCTCTCTCATCTATAGAGAGTGCAGTGACGTCACGGGGCACAACAGATTGAGAAACAGGAGCGATGCGCCATCACAAAGCACGTTATTCCGGGATAGGACACAAAGAACTCCAGACTGCCGGGTCCAGAGAGCAAGGGAGTTACAAACCTAATCTTTCTAGGAAACGGGGGCGGAGCACTTACCCAAAGGGAGTATGCCTCCGAGTCTGCGCACTTCGGTCCGGCACGCCCCTTCCGTACAGCAATCGGCTAGGATGCTGAGCGCCAAGTCCAGCGTCTTGCGCAGGCGCACTGGCGGCGTAGGACTAGACGACGACACAGCGGAGGGGGCGGGGCCCGACGCGGGGGCGGGGCTAGAAGCTGCCGACGCGGCCGACGAGGGGGCGGAGCCGGGGCCTGCCTGGGACGGGGCGGAACCCGCTGCAGCCGCTCGCCGTAGCAGCGCGAGTAGGGGGCGGAGCCCGCCGCGTGCCCGGAAGCGCTCGATTCCCCCCGCTGCCTTGATGTGGCGCGTGCGGAGGGCTAGGAGCGCGCGGCTCAGGGGTGTCTCGTTGGTCGCTGGGTCCTTTTCCCCACCCAGAGCCTCCCCGGCCGCCGCCGCGAGCTGCGCGAGGCAGAACGAGAGCGAGTCCGTGAGGGTTGGCTTCGCAGCCGCCATCTTGGCTCGGGCCTCGGACTCCGCCCCGCTTCTCGCCGCTGATCCCAGGGAGCGGAACTGGAAGACAGGGAAATCGTCGGGCACCGCCTCGCTGACGCTGTTTAGCGCCACCGCAGTGATGCAAGTCGGAAGTTGTAGTTCTCGACCCCGGAAGTCTGTCCTTGCACACGAGGCGCGGCGGTACCTTAATCGCAGCGCATCCTGGGACGTGCGGGCGGTGCATGAGGGAGATGTGGTCCGCGTCGAGCTTCTCACGCCTACCTCGGGAAGCACTGGAAACTCTTCCAGGGCCCTCCAGGTGGGCCGGGGCCTCCGAACAGCCAGGAAGTCCGACCACGGAGCCTTCGTGCCGTGCTCCGCCTCCGGCGTGCACTCGGCGGGGACCGCCTTTCCTCCTCTAGGCTCGCTTCGCTGCCCCCCAGCGGTGGTGCGGCCCGGCCTTGGGACGGACTCCGAGAACCCCGAGCCGGGCCGAAAGTGCGGGGTCCTGACCGCGCCGCAGACGGGGAGCCCTCGCTCGGTCAGAGGAAGAAGAGGGTTAAACCTACTGAGAACGTTCGCTGCCGCTTCCTAGAGTGACGGGCTTGTGGAATTTTCCGTTTCCGGAGCTGGACCCTGGTGTCCCGAGTGTCCTCCGCTCTGGACGTGCTCGTGAGCTCAGGAGCTGGCATCTAGGAAACGGGGAGTTCTTCACCCGCAGCGCAGTCGGCCGCGCCAGAAGAGGCGAGGGAGAATCCGGACGGGGCGGGGCGGCGGGGGAGCGGGACATTCGCATCCCGGGGAGCCCCCAGGTCACCCCTGGATTGCGAGGTGGCTCCGCCTGAGCAGCCCTTCCTGGTGTGGTCGGGGCAGCTGCCCGCCCGGAAAATGGTCAGGCTCTAGCCCTGGGGAGGAAGAAGCCTTTGCCAAGAGCAACCGTCTACAAGCCCCAAAACCTGCGAGTGCCGGAAATGTGGACTGACCACAGCCTGCCTCCCCGGCTTCATTCACCACCAAGGCAGCCCCTCTGGTGACAAGCCTTACCGTTGTCCGGGTTATGGCAGAAGCTTCCGATGTGGCTCTGATCTGGTTAAGCACCACTGGGTACACACCGGTGAAAAGCCGCACTCCTGCCCCGAGTGTGACCATCGCTTCGGCCCTATGCTTGTGCCTAGTGTGGTAAGACTTTCAGCGTCAGCTCCAACCTGATCCAGCACCAGCGCGCTCACACCGCTAAAAGCCTTACCGCTGAGGGGACTGCGGCAAGAGTCTCAGCCTTGGCTCCAACCTGTTGCAGCACCTGCGCTCCACATGGGTGAGAAGGCCTCTAAGTGCCTTGTTTGTAGTAAGAGTTTTGTGCACAGTTGCAATCTGCTGCGGCACCAGCACAGTCACAAAGTCCGGAAACCTGATGCTTGGTGGTGAGTGTGGCCAGACCTTCGGCCACAGCTCCCACCTACCCATCCACTAGGCGGCCCACAGCAGCGAGAACCCCTGCGTCTGCCTGCAGTGTGGCAGGGCCCTAGCGCAAAGCTCCAACCTGGGCCAGCACCAGAGGACGCACTAGGGCGGCAGCCTCTGCAAATAGCCCTGGCTTCAATTTTAGCTGAAACTTCAGCTCTGACTTTGGTTCGGACTTCAAGGAAATGGAAGGAACCAGGATCTCTAAGCAGACCCCCTTCTGCTCCCTTAGGGCTGTTGAGTTTAGAGCTAATGATGGGATTCGGTTGGGGCGAGGGGGTCTCCACATCTTTTTGCCCAACCCTTTGCTAAGTCAAGGAACTCCAGTCTGGGCTGGGCATGGTGGCTCATGCCTGTA
This sequence comes from Pan paniscus, assembly GCF_029289425.2. NCBI lineage: Eukaryota > Metazoa > Chordata > Mammalia > Primates > Hominidae > Pan > Pan paniscus. Next base: position 34,667,134 of record NC_073267.2, on the reverse strand, counting down.
ATCCCAGCACTTTGGGAGGCCAAGGTTAGCGGATCACTGGAGGCCAGGAGTTCGAGACCAGCCTGGCCAACATATTGAAACCCTGTCTCTACTTAAAAAAAAAATGCTAGCCGTGTTGGCTCTCGCCTGTAATCCCAGCTACTCGGGAGGCTGAGGCAGGAGACTCACTTGAACCCCGGGAGGCGGAGGCTGCAGTGAGCGAAGATCGTGCCACTGCACTCCAGCCTGGGCGACAGAGAGTGTCTCAAAAAAATAACACATTTAAAATTTGTTTTTAACAAAGGAGCCCCAGTCTGGAAGAATCAGAACACTAGATCTGTGATCACTGCCTTCAAAGAGCCCAGTCAGCTGAGAGGGCTTAGGTTTGTTCTTTGAAGTTACAAAGACAGAACGTCGACCAGCTAAAGGGAGAGTTTTGGAATGGCGGGAGCTATCCAGCGTGGACCCAGCTGCCTGCAGATCTGGCAGTAGCTGACACAGTCCCTTCACAGGCCTAGGGAGTGATGGGGTTAATCACACCTAGAACAACAGCTACCTCTTCCCAGAGGAATGGGACCAGAAATCAGGCAAGCCCCTGTGAGGAGTTCCATGGCAGCACGCAGGCGGGGCATTCCTAACCTCCAGAGGGAACCATGAGGGATCCTGTGTTCTGGCAGATGGGCCAGAGAATTTGAACTTGGGACCATTGTGTGAGCCCTGGGTGTGTGAGCCCTTCAAAAGTCCTCTCAGCACGTGAGAACTATCATTATGGGTGATGCTAGGGTGGTGGGGGCCCCAGAACAGACCTGTATGTTGAGTTCAGGGGTTGCTTTGTTGCATTTCTGGGCAGGGGCAAGAGGCCCAGGATTTGTCATCTGCCCCTTCCCCTGCCTTATCCCCTTCCCTTCCAAGTTCCCCAGGCTCCTTTTCTGCCACTCTGTCAAGAGAGGGAAGAGTGGCGAAGAGTCCTTTGTGCCTGGACATTGGGGACTGAACATGGCCCTTTTGCCTGGGCATTGCCCAAACATATATTTCTACTGGCAAAACTTTGTGTATGTGGGAGCCAAGGGTAGGCTTCCCAAAGCACCTGCCTGTGCTCAGAGTAGACACCAAGCTCTGAGGCCCTTCCCTTCCCTGCTGGGGGAGGGAGTTGTCTGTTTCAAGGACCTAATGTCCACCCCTTGTGGGACAGTCCTACCATCAGTCCAGGCATCTGGTCTGCTGCCCCCCAATTTTACCATCTTTTTTTTTTTTTTTTTTTTTTGAGACAGAGTCTCACTCTGTTGCCCAGGCTGGAGTGCAGTGGCACGATCTCAGCTCACTGCAACCTCCGCCTCCTGGGTTAAAGTGATTCTCCTGCCTCAGCCTCCCGAGTAGCTGGGACCACAGGCTTGCGTCACGACGCCAGCCAGTGTTAGTATTTTTAGTAGAGGGTTTCACCAACCCTCTACTAAAGACCAGCCTCTAGTTGGTCAGGCTGGTCTCGAACTCCTGACCTCAAGTGATCCACCCGCCTCAGCCCCCCAAAGTGCTAGGATTACAGGCATGAGCCACCATGCCCGGCAATTTTGCCATCTTTTATCAGGCCTTCTGTGTCGAGGACGCTACCCACATAGAGTAGAAGCTAAAGGGAAGGGATGTGAAGTGACCTCACCCTCAGCTTCTAGCTCATGGTGTCAAGGCTTGTGTGACCTTAGACACGTCTGCCTCTTCTGAGCCTGTTTCTTCATCTGTAAAACAGGGATGGGAGGTTGTGGTAAAGATTCCACAGCAACACTGCACACGCATGAAGTACCTGGGCCAGGGATGACTCGGCAGACCTCAGTTTCCCTCTGCCTCCTGCCTAGAGCTGTTAGCAAGCATCCATCATGCAGCTCACACAAGAGCTCCCCCCGGAGGTTACAGAAATGAAGGCAGCAGCCCCAGTCCTTGGGTAGCCTGTTGCCCCTTGAAGGAAACAGACTCAATATCAGCAACACAGAGTGAATGACGCCAGGGTGGCGAACGGGCCTTTCCTGGAGCAAATGTGGGAGGCTTCATGGAGATGACGTGTAATGAACAGCACTCATCTCAGGCTGGGAGCAGCACATACCCTCGGCAGGGAGTCAGTGATGAGGTATGGGGTTCTTGACATCTTCCTCACCCAGGACCCTTCAGAGAGTACGAGCCAGGGTTTGAGTGAAGGGCCTGAGCCCAGCACATGCATGGTAGGCACTCAAAGAATAATTGTCATGATCAGGTCCTTTTTACACTGCTTACTAGTGGCCTTTAAGCCTCAGTTTCCTCAGAGTTGCCTTGAGTGAGTGTCAAGTGTTGTAGACCTCTGCAAAATTCATAACTGCTTAAGAATATTAGGTATGCGTAGAGTAGGCTTGGAAGAAGGATTGGTTTGCAGAATCCCTTTCAGAGACCCGTAATCTAATTTCTCACATTAGGGCAAATACTCCTGGGACCCCTCTCCTCTCCAATTGCATAAAACAGGTTCTGACCAGAACAGGGAGGCAGGCCAGACCTCAGAAGCAGAGGGACGGGCTTAATCTAACAGGATTTTATCCCATGTCCTGCATCCACTGTACCCTGTGCTGGGTTTAGAAGTAGCTTCACTGTCCAAGCTTGTGACCCAGTGCCCAAGCCCGAGATGGGAAACACATTTGTTTTGGCTGTGTGTGTGTGTGTGTGTGTTTTCAAACAAGCCAAGATTTTTACTTTTTGAGGTTCCATTTTGTTGCCCAGGCTGGTCTCTGAAACTTCCAGGCTCAAGCGATCCCCCTGCCTCAGCCTCCCAAAATGCTGGAATTACAGGTGTGAGCTACCATGCCCATTTATTTATTTATTTATTTATTTTTGAGACAGAATCTCACTCTGTCATCCAGGCTGGAGTGCAGTGGTGCAATTGTGGCTCACTGTAGCCTCAACCTCCTGGGCTCAAGAGATCCTCCCACTTTAACCTCCCAAGGAGCTGGGACTACAGGCATACACCACCACACCTGGCTAATTTTTTGATTTTTAAAAAATGTTTTGTAGAGACGGGGTCTCACTGTGTTGCCCAGGCTGGTCTTGAACTTCTGAGTTCAAGTGTTCCTCTGGTCTCAGCCTCCCAAAATGCTGGGATTACAGATGTGAGCCACCTAACCTGGTCTTTTTATTTTTTTAAAGAGCCAACATTTAAATAAGGAGATTTCACATCACAGTCGATTTCTGGGGCTTGGTTTGTTGTTGTTGTTGTTTTTAATTGAGACAGGATCTTGCCAGGTTGCAGACTGGTCTTGAACTCCTAGGCTCAAATGATCCCCTCCTGGCCGGGCGTGGTGGCTCACGCCTGTAATCCCAGCACTTTGGGAGGCCTAGGTGGGCGGATCACGAGGTCAGGAGATCGAGACCTTCCTGGCTAACAAGGTGAAATCCTGTCTCTACTAAAAATACAAAAAATTAGCTGGATATGGTGGCAGGCGCCTATATAGTTCCAGCTACTCAAGAGGCTGAGGCAAGAGAATGGCGTGAACCCAGGAGGCAGAGCTTGCAGTGGGCGGAGATCCTGTCACTGCAATCCAGCCTGGGTGACAGAGCAAGACTCCGTTTCAAAAAAAAAAAAGAAAAGATCCCCTGCCCCGGCCCTTCCCTCCCCCACCCACCTCGGTTTCCGAAAGTGGTAGGATTACAGGCGTCAGTCACCACACCCGGCCTGCTTTATTATTTATATCAGAAGATGCTGCAACATTGGATCTTTATGGCAGCAGTTTGTTGAGTAGTGGCTGTCCTGGACATAGGCTCAGGGACACTCCCTCTTGCATCCCTGACTCAGCACGTTTCATATGTGTTACTTGCCTGTCCCCTGCAGAAAAGTACTTGAGGTTACAGTCTCCATCCCACCCCACTGTGGGTGAGAAGGACCTTTCCATGCAGTGAAGGCACTTTTCCCCTTTCCTTCACCCCTTCCTGTTCCCTACTCTGCCATTTTCCTTCTTCTCCCCCAGAACTCCTCTGTGAAATACCTGGCCTCCTTCCCTGAGCCTCCCTGTCTCCCTGCCACCCCATCTCCACTCTGTGCTATGACATCACCCCATAATTTGAAGCTCCTTTCCCTATCTGAAGGGAGGCAGAGACAGAGTGCACAGGCTCAACTAGGCAAGGCAGACTCTTGCATGCCTGGGTCAGAGGTCAGGGTCTCTGGCACACATTCCTCCCAGAGCAACTGTAGGAAGCAAGCCAGTACAGAGGTACTCTAAGCGCTAGACAGGAGGGGGTAGGAGTCGGTAACATCGTCTCCTCTGGGCTGGCCCTGCTTCTGCTTAGCTCTGGGCATAAGACTGACTCCAGTACAGTCACAGTTATGTCTCTGAGCTCACCCAGTCCTGGGTTCCAGGTTCCCAGCTCTGAGCCTGGCAAGACACACACAGGCTGGTGCTGTGGGATGTCTTGGTACGGTGGCTCACGCCTGTATTCCCAGCGCTTTGGGAGGCAGAGGTGGGCAGATCACCTGAGGTCAGGAGTTCGAGACCAGCCTGCCCAACATGGTGAAACCCTGTCTCTACCAAAAATACCTGGATGCTCAGCTGTGGTGAGGCAGGCGGTTTTGGAGGGGTACTTGGGATGCTGGAGGAGTGCCCCCCATCCCAGGCCAGATTCCCTCCTTCCCTCCCTTCCCTGGACATCCCCATAGGCATTCTCCAGGAGGATAGAGACTGTTGTCTGCACTGTCCCTGCTAAGTCCCCAGCATCCCACATGGGGCAAGCATAGAGAGCCACGAGAAAGGCCCCCACACTGCCGAGGTGATCGGCAGCTTCTCTTTCCTGGGATCTGGGTCCCTTTCCCAAAGGAGTGGAGGAAGAGGGGGAGGCTGTCCCAGGAAGGGCTGAGGAGGGGAGGCTGGCTCAGGGCAGACCTGCCTACCTTCTACCCCAGCGCAGCTGCAAGGCTGAAGGCCCCAGGGCTATTCACCCATGGGCGCAGGTGAATCCCTAGCCAGGGACAGAGACCAGGGGTCCATTTGGGAACAGGATGGTGATGGGAAAGGGAATGGCTGGCAGATCCAAGACCTGCAAAAAGGAGGTCAGGGATTCAATTCTGAGAAAGAGTCATGTAAAGTGACTCCAAATGCTAATGGAGCCAAGAAACCAAAGAAGGCAGACAATCCAGTTTGCTGGTATTGGGTGATTTATTAGGAAAACTTACAGGCAGAAGCATGGTCTACCTGCGAAACGGAGGTCTCTGCACTGCAAGGCCCCAGACCCAGGGCTTATATCGTGGGGAAAAAGTATGCATGCTCTGGAAGGAATGTACAGGTTGTTGTGGGTGTCACAGCATCTGATTTCTGGAATAGCACAAGGGTTGTTTTGGAGGAAACTTAGAGTGAAGAGGTGTTTCCTCTTCCCATGAGGGCCGGGCACGGTGGCTCACGCCTGTATTCCCAGTGCTTTGGGAGGCCGAGGTAGGCAGATCACCTGAGGTCAGGAGTTCGAGACCAGGCTGCCCAACGTGGTGAAACCCTGTCTCCACCAAAAATATAAAAATTAGCCAGGCATGGTGGCACGTGCCTGTAATCCCAGCTACTTGGGAGGTTGAGGCAGGAAAATTGCTTGAACCCAGGAGGTGGAGGTTTCAGTGAGCCAAGATCGTGCCACTGCACCCCAGTTTGGATGAAAGAGTGAGACTCCGTTTCAAAAAAAAAAAAAAAACAAAACCAAAAAACAAAAAAACACATCAGCTTGACATTTTGGAGGCATTCCCAGACTCAGGGTTAGTCAGCAGATTAGCATTTAAAAGAAAGTCTTGTCCCTACAGATTCCCTGACCTCAGCTACCCATGAAGGGTGGGAAGAGGAGTCCTTAGCAAGAAGTCCAGGAAGTTGACAACCTCCTCAGACCTGATAGGACACTCCCCTCTCCACCCTGCCTCCTGACTGATTTAATCTCAGGGGTGTGAGGACCTCTGAGATAGGCCCCAGGAGTCTCACCCGCACCACTTATGTCTCAGGGCTAACCAGAGACTCCCTGAAACAGATCCTAGAGGATTCCCAAGTGATAGGATAAATAGAGAGGTACTGAGACTTCCTGGCGTGGGTGACCTCTCCCAGGCTGGCCAACCTCCCCCATTCAGAAATTTGCTGAGCACCAGGAGTGAATGAAGTGCCCCTAGGAGTTGAAGAAGCAGAGATTTCCAGGTCCATGCACCAAAGCTCATGCGCTCAATTCTCAGGAAAGGCCTCACTCAGTTAAAAAATTTTGTATCATGAAAGGGTAAATGAATTAATTAGTGAATCTGGTTTCTAAGCCAATGGCTTACTAGAAATATTATAGTAAATCAGAAAAAAAAAAAAAAAAAAGGTGGTGTCTCACACCTATAATCCCAGCACTTTGAGAGGCTGAGGTGGGAGGATGTTTTGAGCCCAGGAGTTGGAGACTAGCCTGGGCAACATAGCAAACCCCATCTCTAGAAAAAATTAAAAAACCAGCCAGGTGTGGTGATGTTCACTGTAGTCCCAGCTATTCAGGAGGCTGAGGCAGGAGGACCGCTTGAGCCCAGGAATTTGAGACTGCAGTGAGCTAGGATTGTGCCACTGCACCCCAGCCTGGGCAACAGAGTGAGACCCTGTCTCTAAAAAAATAATTTTTTTTAAAGAGAATTCTTCAAAGGAGATCCGCTCTTCCTTTCCTACACCCATTCCCTTTCCTCCCTTTCCTGAACAATGCTGTCTTACAGCCTCTAGGGGCAGGCAGAGCCAAAGAGGCCTCTGCCGGGTGTGGGGAGTGAGACGCAGCAAGCCAGAGCATGCATCAGAGCTCCAGCAGGTGGGGGAGGGTGTCCACACGAGAGGGTGGCCTGGCTTGGCGTGGCAGAACCTGATAGGATTAGGAAGGCATCAGCCACGGGAAGGAGATGGCGAGAGAGATAAGAAACTGCTTCCACCAGCTATTGGTCAAATAAGTACACATTTGAAAGATAACAGCCAGGTTTCTCAGTGTCAGAGAAAACCGAGACACAGCTCGGGAAAGGGAGAGAATGTGGGTGGCCCTTGTGGTGTCGAATTGGAACTGGAGGTATAGGAGTAGACTCAGGATTTTCAGAAAGTGTTTAGATAGACATAGAAATTAGTATGGGTGTGTATATGTGTATGTGCATGCAGATGTGTGTAAATGTCCATATATTCCCTAGCTCTGGAAAGCCCTGGAGCAGTGCCATCCCAATAACAAAAAGCTTTTTATGGTTTTTTGAGATAGGGTCTCTCCCTCACCCAGGCTGGGGTGCAGTGGTGCGACCACAGCCCACTGCAGCCTCAACCTCCTGGGCTCAGGTGATCCTCCTGTGTCAGCCTCTCAAGTAGCTGGGACTACAGGCATATGCCACCACACCCAGCTAATTTTTAAATTTTTTTTTTTTGTAGGGACGGGTCTTGCTACGTTGCCCAGGATGGTCCTGAACTCCTGGGCTCAAGCAATCCTCCCACCTCAGTTTCCCAAAGTACTGGGACTACAGGTGTAACAAACAGTTTTAAGGTAATCAGAATCAAGAAATGATTGAGGTGATGCTCTGGAATAATGGGGACTAGAGAGTCGTGACAACTAAATGCAATGTGTGGTGTGGTAGCATTTTTCTGGGCTGTAGTCCCTAGATGGGTAGAGAAGAAAGCCCCAGAGAGGGTGAAGAGGTGGGGATGTGGAAGACGTCAGAGAGAGCACAGGGCAGAGCGCAGAGAACTGCATCCACAGGCCTTGCCATGCCCCCAGCATGGCTACACCACACCAGCAGATGCCTTCGCTTCCCAGCAGTGGACACAGGTCACTGGATCCTCACAAATGAGCAGCCAGGAGAATGTTTGCAGCCTGGAGATTCGGGGCTTTGTCAGCACCTTGGGAAGGTTTTGTTCTTGGGTTTTGGGTTTTTGGTTTTTGGATTTTTTTGGTAACAATATTGCTATATTTATTCTGCTACAGTACACTTTTAAATTGCTTCAACATTTTCCCCTCAAAATAAAAAAGAACAACAACAAAAAAAAATTCCAAACCTTAGAATTGAAATATTTGGCCCTTTCTCTCTCTCTTTTTTTTTTTTTGAGACGGAATCTCGCTCTGTCACGTAGGCTGGAGAGCAGTGGCGCGATCTCAGCTCACTGCAACTTCTACCTCCTGGGATCAAGCGATTCTCCTGCCTTACCCTCCTGAGTAGCTGGGACCACAGGCGCATGCCACCATACCAGGCTAGTTGTTTTTTTGTTTTGTTTTGTTTTGTTTTTTTGGTATTTTTAGTAGAGACGGGGTTTCACCGTGTTAGCCAGGATGGTCTCGATCTCCTGACCTCGTGATCCGCCTGCCTCGGCCTCCCAAAGTGCTGGGATTACAGGTGTGAGCCACTGCACCTGGCCTTGGCCCTTTCTCTTTTTATTTCCTCGCAGTTCTCTCCCTTTTTTTAAAAAAAAAAATAATAAATTGAATTTATAAATAGAGGCAAGGTCTTGTTATGTTGCCCAGGCTGGTCTCGAACTCCTAGGCTCGAGGGATCCTCCCACCTTGGCCTCTCAAAGTGCTGGATTACATGTGTGAGCCACCCCACCTGGCCCCAGCTCTCTTAATTGCCAGCACTCCTCTTGGAAGTCCCTCATCTTGATTACCTTATTTAAGGTCACCTCCTCACAGGCCCTATCTTTTTTTTTTTTTTTTTTTTTTTGAGAGGGAGTTTCGTTGCTTTTGCCCAGGCTGCAGTGCAATGGCGTGGTCTCGGCTCACTGCAACATCCATCTCCTGGGTTCAAGCCATTCGCCTGCCTCAGCCTCCCAAGTAGCTGAGATTACAGACATCTGCCCCCACACCTGGCTAATTTTTTGGAATTTTTAGTAGAGACGGTGTTTCACCTTGTTGGCCAGGCTGGTCTTGAACTCCTGACCTCAGGTGATCTGCTTGCCTTGACCTCCCAAAGTTCAGGGATTACAGGCGTGAGGCGCCATGCCCAGCCAGGCCCTGTCTTCAAATACAGTCACACTGGGGGTTAAACAATGTATAAATTTGGGGGCGATACAAACATTCAGTCCATAACACCCCCTATACCCCAACCCTAGGCAACCACTAATCTACATCTTATCTCTACAGATGACCTATTCTGGACATGTCATATAAATGGAATCATACAATGTGTGGTCATTCGTGTCTGGCTTCTTTCATATAGCATAATGTTATCAAGGTTCATCCACACTGTAGTATCTCATTTCTTTTTATTAGGAATAATACAGTTTCACTTTATGGATTGCTGTGGTTTGAACCTGTCCCCTAAAGTTCATGTGTTGGAAACTTAACCTCCAATTCAACTGGTGAGAGGTGGGAACTTTAAGAAGTGATTAGGTTATGTGGGCTCTTCCCTCATGAATGGATTAATGGCATTATTGCATGAGTAGGTTAGTTATCAAGGGAGTGGACAGCTGATAGATAAATGGATGGGTTCTGCCCCCACCCCACCCCCTCTCTTGCTCTGTCTTGCCCTTCCGCTTTCTGCTGTGGGATGAGGCAGAAAGAAGGCCCTCACCAGATGCAGGGCCCTTGACCTTCGACTTCCCAACCTCTAGAACTGAAAGAAAGATATTTCTATTCTTTATAAATTATCCAGCCTTAGGCATTCTACGATGCAGCACAAAACAGACTAAGACATGGATATGCCACTTTCATTTCTTCAATCATCAGTTGACGGACATTTGGGTTGTTTCCACTCGGGCTATTATGAATAATGCTGCTATGAATATTCACGTACAAGGTTTTTGTGGAATATGCTTTTATTTCTTTTGGTTACATATCTAGAAGGGAAATTGCTGGATCATATAACTCTATGTTTAAACATCTGAGGAACTGCCAGACCATTTTCCAAAGTTAATGAATGATTTTACGTTCCAACCAGCCATGTGTGAGGGTTCCAGTCTCTCCACATTCTCACAAAAACTTGTTAATTAACTGTCTTTTCAGCTTTTTTTTTTTTGAGTCGGAATCTCACTCTGTCACCAGGCTGGAGTGCAGTGGTGTGATCTCAGCTCACTGCAACCTACGCCTCCCAGGTTCAAGTGATTCTCCTGCCTCAGCCTCCCAAGTGACTGGGATTATAGGCGCCTGTCACCACGCCCAGCAAATGTTTGTATTTTTAGTAGAGACAGGGTTTCACCAAGTTGGCCAGGCTGGTCTCAAACTCCTGACCTCAGGTGATCCGCCCACCTCGGCCTCCCAAAGTGCTGGGATTACAAGTGTGAGCCACTGCCTGTAAATATTATCATTTAAAAAATATCATTTTTAAAAATATTATTTAAAAAAATTTTTTAATGTTTTTTAAATATTATTTTTAAAAATAATAATAATGTTATTATTATTTGAGATAGAGTCTCCATCTGTTTCCCAGGCTGGAGTGCAGTGGCGTGATCTCAGCTCACTGCAGCCTTCACCTGCCAGGTTCAAGTGATTCTCCTGCCTCAGCCTCCTGAGTAGCTGGGACTACAGGCACCCGCCACCATGCCTGGCTAATTTTTTGTGTGTTTACGTTCACCAGGCTGGTCTTGAACTCCTGAGCCCAGGTGATTCGCCCACCTCAGCCTCTCAAAGTGATGGGATTACAGGCATGAGCCGCCACTACTGGCGTAATTACCTGTCTTTTTTATTATCACCATCCTAATATGTATGATGTGGCACCTCGTTGTAGTTTTGATTTGCATTTTTCTGAGGACTAATGATGTTGAGGATCTTTTCATGTAATTATTGGCCATTTATATAACTTCTTTGAACTGTCTATTCAAGTCATTTGCCCATTTAATTTTTTTTCTTTTTCTTTCTTTTTCTTGAGACAAGGACTCCTCTGTTGCCCAGGAGTGCAGTGGCACAATTTCGGCTCACTGCAGCCTCCGCCTCCATGGTTCAAGTGATTCTCAGCCTTCCGAGTAGCTGGGACTAGAGGTGCAGGCCACCACACTCGACTAATTTCTTTCTTTCTTTCCTTTTTTTTTTTTTTTTTTTTTTTTTTTTTTTTTTTTGAGACTGAGTCTTGCTCTCTCGCCTAGGCTGGAGTGCAGTGGCGTGATCTCTTCTCACTGCGACCTCCGCCTCCCGGGTTCAAGTGATTCTCCTGTCTCAGCCTCCCGAGTAGCTGGGATTACAGGCACATGCCACCATGCCCGGCTAATTTTTGTACTTTTAGTAGAGACAGGGTTTCACCATGTTGTCCAGACTGTTCTCAAACTCCTGACCTCAGGTGATCCGCCCACCTCAGCCTCCCAAAGTGCTGGGATTACAGGCGTGAGCCACCGTGCCCAGCCTAATTCCATTTTTAAATTGGATTATTTGTCTTTTTTATCATTGAGTTGCAATAGTTCTTTATACAGTCTAGGTACAAATCCCTTACCAGATATATGATTAGCAAAGATTTTTACCTGCTCTGTGGGTTATCTTCTCCTTTTCTTTTCTTTTTTATCTTCTCTTTTTCTTAATAATGTCCTGTGAATCTCCCTGACGTCTGGGTATTTGGAAAGAAAAAGAAAAAAATTAAAGAATAATGTCATATGAAGCGCAAGAGGTTTCAATTTTGATGGTGTTCAGTTTCTGTATTTTTTTCTTTTGTTGCTTGTGCTTTTGGTGTCATATCTAAGAAAGCATTGCTTAATTCAAAGTTATAAAGATTCTAAGAGTCCTAACTTTTAGTTCTATGATTCAATTTGAGTTAACTTTTATATGTGTTGTGATATAGGGATCCAAATTCATTCTTTTGCATGCAGATATTCAATATCTACCTTGTATATATACATATATTTTTTTAATTTTTAATTTTTTTTTTTTTGAGACAGAGTCTCCCTCTGTCGCTGAGGCTGGAGTGCAGAGACACAATCGCAACCCACTGCAACCTCTGCCTCCCAGGTTCAAGGGATTCTTGTGCCTCAGCCTCTCGAGTAGCTGGGATTAGAGGTGTGTGTCACTATGCCCAGCTAATTTTTGTATTTTTAGTAGAGACAGTGTTCTGCCATGTTGGCTGGGCTGGTCTCGAACTCCTTGCCTCAGGTAATCCGCCCACCTTGGCTTCCCAAAGTGCTGGGATTATAGGAGTGAGCTACCTCGCCCTGCCTATTGTATAATTTTTTATTGAGAGTGCTATGGTTTGAACATCCCCTCCAACTCATGTTGAAATTTAATTGCCATTGTAACAATATTAAGAGATGAGGCCTTTACGAGGTGATTAGGTCATGAAAGTTCTGTCCTCATGAGTGGATTAATGCCATTATCATGGGAATGAGTTAGTTATCACAGGGGTAGGCTCCTGATACAAGGATAAATTCAGTGCTATTTCTCTCTGTGTCTCACGTCTCACAAGATTGCATGCCTGATATGGTTTGGCTCTGTGTCCCCACCCAAATCTTGTCTCAAATTGTAATCCCCACATGTTGGGGGAATGGCCTGGTGGGAGGTGACTGAATCATGGGGGTGGACTTCCCCCTTGCTATTCTCATGATCGAATTCTCAGGAGATCTGGTTGTTTGATAAGTGTGTGGCTCTTCCTCTTTGCTCTCCCTTTCTCTTCTGCTGCCATGTAAGATGTGCCTTGCTTCCCCTTCACCTTCTGCCATTATTGTAAGTTTCCTGAGGCCTCCCCAGCCATGTGAGTCAATTAAACTTTTTTTTTTTTTTTTTTGAGACCGAGTTTCAATCTGTCACCGAAGCTGGAGTGCAGTGGCTCTGTCTCAGCTCACTGCAACCTCTGCCTCCCAGGTTCAAACAATTATCCTGCCTCAGCCTCCTGAATAGCTGGGATTACAGGTGCCTGCCACCATAGCCAGCTAAATTTTTTGTAGAGACAGGGTTTTACCGTTGGCCAGGCTGGTCTCAAACTCCGTATCTCAAGTGATCTGCCCACCTTGCCTCCCAAAGTGCTGGGACTACAGGCGTGAGCCACTGCGCCTGGCCTCTTTTTTTTCTTTCTTTCTTTTTTTTTTTAAAATAAATTACCCAGTCTCAGGTAGTTCCTTACAGCAGTGTGAAAACAGACTAATACAAAGCACTTTCACCTTCTGCCATGGATGACCCTTGATGCTGGTGCCATGCTGTTGGACCTCTAAGCCTGCAGAACTGTGAGCCAAATAAATCTCCTTTCTTTATAAATTACCCAATCTGTGGCATGGTTATAGCAGCAGAAAATAGACTACACCAGAATATAGAATATATCAAGAGTATAGAAACACAACTGACTTCTCTGTATTGATTTTGTTGTTACAGCTTTGCAGAATTTGTTTATTAGCTCTAACAAAGTTTTTTTCATAGATTCTTTAGGATTTTCTATAAAATCACCTCATCTATAAATGGAGATAGTTTTACTTCTTCCTTTCTGATTTGCTTGCTTTTTATTTTTCCTTGCCTCATGGCAAGAGCTTCCAGGCAAGAACTGGTGAGAGCTTCCAGTACAAGGCTGAATAGATGTGGCAAAAGTGGGCATCCCTTTCTTGTTTCTGATCTTAGAGGAAAAGCTTTTATTCTCTCACCATTGAGTATGATGTTGGCAGTGGGTTTTTTCATAGATGCCCTTTATCACGTTAATTGAGTTTCCTTCTATTCCTAGTTTGCTGAGTATTTTTATGATGAAGGGTGCTGAATTTTGTCAAATGCTGGTTTTACACCGATTGAAATAATAATGTTTTCCTTTATTGTATTGATGTAGTGTATTAATTGATTTTCATAAGTTAAGCTAACCGTACATTCCTGGGATAAATCCCACCTGGTTATCCTTTTTATATATTTCTGAATTTTATTTGCCAGTATTTTCTTGAGGATTTTTATGTCTATATTCATAAGAGATATTAGTCTCTAGTTTTCTTGTGATGTCTTTGTCTGATTTTGATAGTAGGGTAATACTGGCCTCAGAATAAGTTGGGAGGTTTTCACTGTCGTGACTTTTATAACCTAATTATAAGTAATTCTTGCCAGGTACGGTGGCTCATGCATGTAATCCCAGCACTTTGGGAGGCTGAGGTGGGTGGATCACCTAAGGTCAGGAGTTCGAGACCAGCCTGGCCAACATGGCAAAACCCCATCTCTACTAAAATTACAAAATTTAGCCAGATGTGGTGGCCGTATGTGTAATCCCAGCTACTTGGGAGGCTGAGGCACGAGAATCACTTGAACCCAGGAGGCAGAGGTTGCAGTGAGCCGAGATCGTGCCACTGCACTCCAGCCTGGGTGATAGAGCAAGACTCTGTCAAAAAAAGAAAGAAAGAGAGAGGAAAGAAAGAAAGAGAATGAGAGAGAGAGAAAGAAAGAAACTCCTATAGTATTCCACAGGTCACATAGACCAACCCTGGTGCATTGTGGGAAGGGACTAAAAAGGGTGTGAACACCAGGAGTAGGATCACTGAGAACTATCTCAGCAGATGGCTGCCATAGCCACCAACTGACTAACAGTCACTGAACACTTACCATGTGCCAGACATTGTGCTAAGCTCTTCACTTGGCTTATCTCCTTGAATCTTCCCAGCAACCTTATGAGGTAAGTAGGTGCTGTTATTATTGCCATGTTACAGATGAAGAAATTGAGATACAGAGATTAGATTCACCAAACTGCCCAAACTCCCACAGCTATTAACTGGTGGAACCAGGAATCAAACTCAGTAGGGTGTGCATATAATATACTTTGGGTGGTTGTTGTTGTTGTTGTTTTGAGACAGGGTTTCACTCTTTCACCCAGGCTGGAGTGCAGTGGCATGATCTCGGCTCACTGCAACCTCTGCCTCCTGGCTTCAAGCGATTCTCCTGCCTCAGTCTCCTAAGTAGCTGGGATTACAGGTGTGCACCACCACACCCGGCTAATTTTTGTATTTTTAGTAGAATAATTTTTGTATTTTTAGTTTCACCATGTTGGCCAGGCTGGTCTCGAACTCCTGACCTCAACTGATCCACTACCCTTGCCCTCCCAAAGTGCTGGGATTACAGGCGTGAGCCACCGCGTCTGGCTTTTTTTTTTTTTTTTTTTTAAAGAGACATGGTCTTGCTCTGTTGCCCAGGCTGGAGTGCAGAGGTGTCACCATAGCTCACTGCAGCTTCAACCTCCTGGGCTCAAGTGATCCTCCCACTTAAGCATCCTGAGTAGCTGGGACCACAGGCGCCCACCACCAAGTCTGGCTAAATTTTAATTTTTTTTTGTAGAGATGGGGGTCTCGCTTTGTTGCCCAGGCTGATCCCTAACTCCTGGCCTCAAGCAGTCCTCCCGCCTTGGCCTCCCAAAGTGTTGGGATTACAGGCGTGAGCCACTGCGCTCAGTCTGTGTATCCTGATTACTAAATTTTGGGGTGTCTCCTTAAATTCTGTGCCAGAAGCCAGTGCCTCACTCGCCCTACCCTAATTCCACCCATCCCGGTGACCCAATGTCCCCGTTCAACCTGCACCATGGCGCTTCCCAGCCCCGCTCCTAGCGCCTCCTCCCGCCCCTAGGGGTCGCCGTCGCGCCGTCATTCCCTTCCTTCGATTCCCGGGCGAGACGCGCAAAAGGTGGGAGGAGGAGAGGCCCGCGCGTGTGCATGCGCATGGCGCGGACTCCCTCATCCTGGTCAGGGAGTGGAGGGGTTGGGTCTCAGGCAGCTGTTAGCGGAGTCCTCAGTGTCTCGGTCGTTTCTCCCTGTCTTGGTGAGGGCCAGGGGACAGGTCGGGGCAGTATTTGGGGGAAGCGAGAGGCAAGCAGGGCGGGCTGGATACGGAGCGCCCTATGACTGAGGTTAGGGAGGACGCCCGAGACCCCCGGCATCCTAGTCCTGGGCCGTGGGCTCCGGACGCCGAGCCAGGACGCCTCCAGCTCCCAGGGTCCCTTGCGGGGACCACGTTTCCCCACAGGCCCCGCGGCTGCCGGGTCCTCGCCACGTCCCCTTCCCGGAGCTACGCGCCCGGCTGGGTTCCGATCCGCCGTGTCTCTCGGGGGCGGCTCGCGGGGCAGGGGCGCTCCCGGCTCGGCCGCACGCCCAAGTGTCATGCGGGAGGTACGCGGGCACGGGACCTCACCGGGTAAGAGCGAGCGAAGGGGCCGGGCGCGGTGGCTCACGCCCGTAATCCCAGCACTTTGGGAGGCCGAGGCGGGCGGATCACGAGGTCAGGAGTTCGAGCCCAGCGTGGCCAATATGGTGAAATCCCTTCTCTACTAAAAATGCAAAAATTAGCCGGGCGTGGTGGCAGACGCCTGTGGTCCCAGCTACTCGGGAGGCTGAGGCAGGAGAATCGCTTGAACCTGGGAGGCAGGGGTTGCAATGAGCCGAGATCTCGCCACTGCACTCCAGCCTGGGGAACACAGCGAGACTCCCTCTCAAAAATAAATAAATAAATAAATAAATAAATAAATAAATAAATAAAATCGAGCGAAGGGCCGCAGCCCGGGCCCACCGCCTCCACCTGAACACGCGCCTCCGCCGAGCCCCTCGACCCCGCGCCAGGCGAGGCTTGGTGGGGCGTTCCGTGGACCCCACACGCACGTCGGTGTTATCAGGAGGGAAGGGGCGGGCCAGCACCTCCACCGCCTTTGTGGCCGGCCGTCCACCCTCCATTCTCCTGCTGGAGCCGTTTCCCAGCGATTCTCCGGCAGTGCTGGCTGCAGCACACCCGGCCCGCCTTAAAATCTCAGCCGCCTCCCCCGTCCCGGAGTCCTCCCCTGGGTTCTGTCCTTAACCGCATCACCGACCCCACATACACACAGGCATGAACACCCATCTTTTCACACGCCCCGTTTGCTTTCTCAGAACTTAGCAGATACTCTTAAGCTGAGAGGGTTTGGTGAGGTTAAAATTTATCTTGTGACATTGAGTCCAGCAGTTCAGAGCCTTGAACACCTCAGTACATGGCTTTGACCTTAGTTTATTACTTCTGTATTCTGCCGGGCGCTGCGGCTCACGTCTGTAATCCCAGCACTTCGGGAAGCCAAGGCGGGAGGATCGCTTGAGCCCAAGAGTTGGAGAGTAGCGTAGGCAACAATGAGATCCTGTCTACACTAATTATTTAAAAAAAAAAAAAATTAGCCAGGTGTGGTGGTGCACACCTGTGATCCCAGCTACTCAGGAGGCTGAGGGAGGACCGCTTGAGCCCAGGAGGTCGAGGCTGCAGTGAGCCATGATGGTGCCACTGCACTCCAGCCTGGATGATAGAGGGAGAGCCTGTCTCTAATACTAATAATAATCAATAATAATACTGTACGGTGTGCCCATTACTCAGGAGGCACTGTAGTAGAAGGATAAGCTGTGGCGGTAACTGAGGATAAACAGATAACCATTTAGCTAAAAAGGTTCTTAACCTTGGCTGTATGTTGTTACTCCTGGGTGCAGCACAGGCAAAATAATTTTGAAAGCTCCCAGGTAATCCTAATGTGCAGCTAGCACTGAGAACCACTGCTTTAACCCCTGAGGAAGGTAGGTAGGGCCTAGGGTGGCCCGAAGCACTGGGCCGGGCACCTTCAGTAGGGAGCAATCTCAACCCTTTATCCCTGTGAGTTACTCATATTGTAACATTTTCTGTGGGTTCCATGCTGTGAAAACAGTAAACACTGCCCTACAGTAACAAGCATGCTTGACAGCCCTTGTGTCAGATCATCCATTGGAAGAGAGGGGAATCAAATCACAAAAGGCCAACTGGAAAACACACTCATCTAGGGATGAGATTAGGAAAGCCTGGGCAAGGCTGATGACAGGGAATGTAGGAGAGGAGTTATAGTCACAGGAAGAATGTTGAGTGATAGTAGAAAACTAGATGGAAATTTCTGGCAGCCTGTGGTACTTTTAATTGGCACAAGGACTGATTTTGGTAACAGGTCCCCCTGACTCCCAAAGGAGAGCTGCGGGAATTGCTGTGGTCTTCCTAGGGCCCTCAAGACCATGAATGGGCTGGAGTCTGGACCAGTCTCAGGCACTAGCAAATTGAACAGTAGCTCATTCATACTGGTATAAGAGCTGCTGCTTTATCGAGGCCAGAGGCCCTTTCTTATATGGGGCAGCAGCTGCGCTCCTGGGAATGATTCCTACATAAAAGATTCCACATGGAAAAAAAATAAGCTCTGTGCATTCCATGAAGATGCTCATTACAGCATTATCTCTACTAATGATCTATTCCAATAATAAAGGAAATGAATACAATATAATATGGTATTTCAAACAAAGCCATTAAAATAGATCATTATGAAAGAATGTGAATGAATGAGAAATGTTCATAAGTTAAAAAAATGCTTATTTTTCAGAGAGCAAAATTAGACTCGTCTGTTGCTTGGAATGGCTTCCTCTTGCTCTGTGTCTAAACTATGATTATGGAGTAGTTAAAATGCATATGCATGTTGGCAAAGCCTGAATAAAATATGCAAACGTGAAAATATTTTTTGTAGAGGAGATGAAATTATGGAGGAAGGAGTGTGTCTATTTCAAAATTGTCCTAATGAGAAGTATTGTGGCATAGTAGTTCAGAGGAAGCTCCCTGGAGCCAAAAATTTTTTTACCGTATATATGGCTTTTCTAAATTACTTAAACTTTCTATGCCTCAGTTTCTTCATCTGTAAAATGGGGTAATCGTTAGTATCTTGGAGAGTTGTTGTGAGGTCTAACCAATATGTGGAAACTCTTAGAATAGTACCTGGCACGTAGTAAGTACACTGTAAGTCCTGGCTATTTCAACTCCGTATTATTTATAGCTTAATAAAATATTTTAAAGATAGTTGGCCAGTCAGCACTGATACTCCTGTCTACCTGTGTTACATCTCAGAAGAAGCTTAGCCTATCTGTGCTGACACTTACTGAAGTATAAGTTATATATAAAACACACCCATTTTAAGTGTACAGGTTGCTGGTTTTTGGTGAATGTGTACACGGGCATAACCATCATCACATTCAGGGTACAGAACTTTGCCATCACCCTCTCATGCCCCATGCAGTCAGCTGCTCTCTCCCTGACCCAGCCCCAGAGAACCACTGGTCTACTTTCTGCCCCTATGAGTAAGTTTTGCTTTTTGTAGAAATAGAATTTCACAGAAATTGAATCATATAGTATGTATTCTCTTGTGTCTGGCTTCTCTGGTTTAACATAATTTTGAGATTCATCCATTGCTTGCAGGTAACAGCAGTTCCTCTTTGTTGCTAGTATTCTGTTACATGAGTAAACCACACTTTATTCTTCCACCCATTGATGGACATTTGGATGTTTCTAGCTTATGCCTATTATGAATAAAGCTGATATGCACATTTGTGAAAAAGTCTTTGTGTGGACATATGTTTTTATTTTCCTTGAGTAAATCCTAAGAGTAGAATTATTGAGTCATGTGGTAAGTGTACATTTAATTTACTGTTAACCAAAACTGGTTTCCAAAATGCCCAGGCCATTTTACATTTCCCCAGCAACGTGTGAGACTCCATATCCTCAGGCAACAGTTAGCACCTTCAGTCTGCTCGATTTTAGTGGGTGCATAAGGGCACTCCTTGTGGTTTTAATTTGCATTTCCCGGTGACTGATGATAGCACATCACTTTTTTTTGTATTATTATACTTTAAGTTTTAGGGTACATGTGCACAATGTGCAGGTTTGTTACATATGTATACATGTGCCATGTTGGTGTGCTGCACCCATTAACTCGTCATTTACATTAGGTATATCTGCTAATGCTATTCCTCCCCCCTCCCCCCACCCCACAACAGGCCCCTTCCTGTGTCCAAGTGTTCTCATTGTTCAATTCCCACCTATGAGTGGGAACATGCGGTGTTTGTTTTTTTGTCCTTGGGATAGTTTGCTGAGAATGAGCACATCACTTTTAAATGGTAGCTCACTTCTAGGGAAGGAAGGAGAGCGATGAGTCAAAAGAAGTTCCACTGTTTTTGAGCTTAGGTGTCCAAGAGAATAAAACTGGTGCCACCAACAAAAGTGAAATTAGGAGTCAGTGATTTTTTGGCATAGGGGTATTAAATTTGAAGTGATGGCAGGATGTTAAGGGGGAAATACCTGGGTGGCAGCATGCTTTGCAGGCTTGGAGCTCAGTGGGAGGTCAGGTCCTGAGATAAGAGCCAAGTATCCGCTGAGAGGTGAAGCACAAACGGGGAGAGAGAGAGAGATGAGACCCAAGGATCAAGCCAGGGCTGAGTGGCCAGAAGCATCTGTTCCCCAGTCCCCATTTCCAAGTAATGGAAAATCCAGACTGACAGGCCTAATAGGCCTAAAAATAGATAAAATTAGCCCACTTATATATGAGCCACTGGAATACTTTCTAGTCCTATTGCAAGCTCTACTCTTGGCTACTTTGTTAAAATTGTAAATTAAAAGTTATCTATACCCTTTTTAAAAAAGAGTTTCAATATGGTTTGTGACAATCAGTTAATTATCTTTGTGGCCTGAGGGGCCCCCTTCTTTTAATCACCTTAACCAATAAAGCAATAATGTCTTTCTGAAGTTGATTCTTTTTGATGGTTTGTGTTTGGATGTTCAAGGTTAATGAGGAAATGATCCTTACCACGCTTTTGTAATTTTAATACAGACAGGGTCTTGCTTTATTGCCCAGGTTAGTCTCCTGGGCTCAAGGATCCTCTGGCCTCAGCCTCCCAAAGTGCTAGGAATATAGGCATGAGCCACTGTGCCCAGCCTCTTGCTACACTTTCATTCAGGATAAAGATGGTAATATCCAAGACTACTGAAAGTCTTATAACCCCAATCCAAATTTTAAAATAAATCTTACTATTAAGAAGCATGGATTGGCCATGTGCAGTGGCTCACGCCTGTAATCCCAGCACTTTGGGAGGCTAAGGTGGGTGGATCACGAGCTCAGGAGTTTGAGACCAGCCTGAAAAACATGGTGAAATCCTGTCTCTACTAAAATACAAAAGAAAATTAGCCGGCCATGGTGGCAGGTGCCTGTAATCCCAGCTACTCAGGAGGCTGAGGCAGGAGAATCACTTGAACCCGGGTGGCAGAGGTTGCAGTGAGCCGACATAGATAGCACCACTGCACTCCAGCCTGGGTGACAGAGCAAGACTCCCTCTCAAAAAAAAAAAAAGCATTGATTATAGGAAGCCGGGCATGGTAGCTCATGCTTGCAATCCCAGCACTTTGGGTGGCCCAGGTGGGCCAACCGCTTGAGCCCAGGAGTTTGAGAGCAGCTTGGGCAACATGATAAAAACCAGCTTCTACCAAAAAAAAAAAAAAAAAAAAAAAATGCTGGGCCTAGTGGTGTGCAACTACAGTCCCAGCTACTTGAGAGACTGAAGTGGGAGGATCACTTGAGCCAGAGAGGAAAAGGTTGCAGTAATCAGAGATCATACTACTGCATTCCAGCCTGGGCAACAGAAATAGACCCTGTCTTTAAAAAAAAAAAAAAAAGAAGAAGACGAAGGAAAGAAAACGTAAAATAGTAATAAAGAAGCATTGATTATAGGATTCTGAAAGCAAAGTCTCCTTTGCAGTTTGTAGTAAAATTTTTCTGTGGTTTTCTCTCCCTCTAGAGAGAATGATGGCTCTGGGATCTGAAATCTTTCCTTCCGCAGGAACTGGACACGGCAGTGAGGACCAGCGTATCCAAGAGGATGGACTTAGTGATGGGGAACACCCAGGGACATGCCCGAGAGCCTCAAGAAACATCTTCAGATGACATTGCCCAGCGTCTTACATTAGAGAACTCTCCAGACAGCCCCCGAGGCCTGGGGCCGGGTGCTGCTCCCAGACTGTGAGCTCGTGGCCACGGGAAGCCTGAGTGCGGCAGAGGCCCCACAGCTGCGCCAAGTGCGGCAAAGCCTCCCGTACACTTACTCCCTGAGCGGTCATCTCCGAAGCCCTGCTCATGAGAAGCCTCCCCTTTGCCCTGACTGTGGAAAGCGTTTCAGCCAGAGCTCCTTCCTGCTGCAGCACCGGCAGATTCACCCAGGGCCGTCAGCCCTGCAAGTGCAAGGCCTGCGGGAGGGGTTTTACTCAGAGCGCATCCCTCCTCCAGCACTGGCGGGTCCACAGCGACTGACGAGAGACCTTGTCGCTGTCCCCAGTGCGGCAAGACCTGCTGTGGCCGCTCCAACCTCATCAAGCACCAGCGAGTCCACTCGGGAGAAGCCATTCGTCTGCGGGAGTGCGGCAAGGGTTTAGCGGCCAGCTCTGCTGCTGGCTCACCAAGGAGCACACACTGGCCGAAGCCCTGCGTCTGTCCCCAGTACCAGCAGGTTTTTGGGGACCGGTGGAAGCTGATCGGCCACCAGCGAATTCACACAGGAGAGTGTCCCTTCTGCTGCTGCAGCTGCGGTGACAGTGTCAATGAGAAGACCTCCCTCTCCCAGCGCGTCCTTCCGCACCCAGGGGAGAAGACCTGCAGGGGTGGGAGCGTGGAGAGCGTCAGCCTCGCACCCAGCTCAGTCGCCCCGGACAGCACCTCCGGGCTCCGGCCCTGTGGGAGCCCCGGGTCCTTCCTTCAACATCTGCCCCCATCCACACTCCTGCCCCGACCTCCCTTCCTTTATCCTGGCCCCCCACTCAGTCTCCAGCCTCTGGTTCCATCCGGCCTTCCTGCAGTGCCTGCAGTGCCTCCGGGAGGCCTGGAAGTTGCCCAGGTTCCGCCAGCCACCCAGCCGGCAGCTCAGCAGGAGGGGGCGATGGGGCCCAGAAGCTGTGCGAGCGCGGGACGGGACTCGCGGGAGGCGGTTCAGGCCCCAGGCTACCCTGAGCCAGCCCGGAAGGCCTCGCAGCACAGAGCGGCCCGACCGCTCGGCGAGGCCAGGGCCAGGCTTCAGCGACAGTGCCGAGCTCCTCCGCCGCCCTCGAACCCACACTGGAGAGGAGCCCTACCAGTGTTTCCGGTGTGGAAGGCCTCCAGCCGGAGGTCCAACCTGGCCCGACACTGAAGAACCAGCGTGCTGCAGCCCTGGGTGGAATTGTTGCAGCCGCCGGTGGACTGTGGATCTGAGATGCAGTCCCCTCCCTCCACACAGACCCGCTCAGGACGGCTTTTCTGTATGGCAGATCTTTCTCAGAAGTGCTGGGGGCTATTTTGTCTGTTTTTTTCCCCTGAATTCTCACTCCTTTCCCTTATACATTAAGGGATTTAGGCAGGTGCGGCTGCGGGCGGTGACTCACACCTGTAATCCCAGCGCTTTAAGAGACCGAGGTGGGAGGATCGCGTGAGCCCGAAGAATTTGAGACTAGCCTGGGCAGCCTAGCGAGACCGCATCTCTGTGAAATAAAAATAAAACGAGCTGGTGTGGTGGCGCTGGCCTGTAGTCCCAGCTACTCAGGAGGGCGAGGCGGAAGGATCGCTTGAGTTGGAGAGTTCAAGGCTGCAGTGAGCTATGATCAGGCCACTGCACCCCAGCGTGAGAGACAGAGTGAGACCCTGTCTCTCTAAAATAACTAAAATAACAAAAGGATTTAGGTAGGTAGTAGGCAAAGGTATATTATCGAAGTAACAATATACAAGGTATATTCTTGGTGTGGACAGGAATAATATTGTGTTATCTTAATATTAGTGATTAATATTATTTCTCTCTCCTTTTTTTTTTCTTGAGACGGAATCGTGCTCTTTTGCCTAGGCTGCAGTGCAGTGGCATGATCTCTGCTCACTGCAACCTCCATCTCCCGGGTTCAAGCGATTCTTCTACCTCAGCCTCCTGAGTAGCTGGGATTACAGGCGCCCACCACCACGCCCAGCTAATTTTTGTATTTTTAGTGGAGAGGGGGTTTGACCATGCTGGCCAGGCTGGTCTCGAACTCCTGACCTCAGGTGATCCGCCCACCTCAGCCTCCCAAAGTGCTGGGATTATAGGCATGAGCCACCGCACCCAGCCTCTCTTGTGCTTTTTAGATAAGTATTTTTAAACGTGTTTGTTGGTTGTCGGCTGGGCGCGGTGGCTCACGCCTGTAATCCCAGCACTTTGGGAGGCGGAGGAGGGCGGATCACGAGGTCAGGAGATCGAGACCATCCTGGCTAACACGGTGATACCCCGTCCCTACTAAAAAAAATACAAAAAAATTAGCCGGGCATGGTGGCGGGCTCCTGTAGTCCCAGCCAAGCTGGAGGCTGAGGCGGGAGAATGGCGAATGGCGTGAACCCGGGAGGCAGAGCTTGCAGTGAGCCGAGATCGCGCCACTGCACTCCAGCCTGGGCGACAGCGAGACTCCGAATCAAAAAAAAAAAAAAAAGCTTGTTGGTTGTCTTAACGATGTGCTATTAGAGTGAGGAAAAAAAGTTACCCTATGAGAATTTAAACTGCATGAACGTCTGTGGTAGCATTACTGGTTCGGTTCCAAGCTTGCTACCTCAATCCTTGATGCCTCTTTCTCCCAATCCAAGTAGTATCAGGCACTGCCGTCTACTTGCTGTACCTCAGAAGAGTTTTTCGACAGCACCCCGTGCCCTCTGTGGCCTGTGCTCTCTCACAGGTGCAAGTCCTGTCATCATGAGCCTGGACTGTTGCAGAAGACTCCTAGCCAATCTCCCCTGCTTCCTGCCTCTGCATTCTGGTTCAGCATCCATAGAACCTACCAGTTATTATAGATTCCTCCCTCAGACTCCAGACTCCAACACTAAATCTGATGTCAGTCTCCTGCCCGAAAGGATCTCCTGCCTGCCACTCCCACCCCTCCACCCCCTCCGCTGACCCCAGCAGGGCCTACAGAACAGGGTTCAAATGCTTTAGCATGGCATGCATGCTTCTCCATTGGGCTTCGCCTGACCTCTGTGCCTTTGCTGGCCAGGGCCTCCTGCACCTCTGTGTCTTTGCACTTGATTTATTTCTTTCCACTGCCCAAAATGACCTTTCCCCTTTTCTGTCTCCCAGACTTGCCCTACTCATTCATATGAGCCCCACTTCCACTTAGAGACTGCCCCACCTCTCGTGTCACACCTGATGTGGTGAGTGCTCCAGTGGCATTAAGAACATAGGGCATGTCTGTCTGGTAACCTGTCTATCTCCCCAGCAGACTGAGCTCCACGAGAGCAGAGACCCTGGTGCAGGGCCTGGCTCACAGTGGGTGCTCAATTAATATTACTTATGTGAAGGAACCACTTCCAGCTGCTCAAGTATTCTATGCTAAAACTTGGGTTTCTTTCATCCTTGTTGTCCTCCCAAGATACAATGTGTACATAATTGGAAAGTTAGCCAAGGTGACTATGAAGGTGACCCCACCCAATCAATCTATGTCTTCCTGGTTATTGTGCCTGTCATTCGATGATTCCATGGTTATGTCTATAGTGATAACAGAAAAAAGCAACTGAAAACAATATTATTTACTCGGGTCTCGTGCATCTCCTCCACACATTTGTAGAAATGAGATTACCACAAATTGCCAAGACGGTTACATCAAATTTTCAGCAGCATCAGTCATAGGACAAAAAGGCCTTTGAGTGTATTTTTAATAATCAGCATTTACTGGTGGCAAAATACTGGTTTAGAAAATATCTGAGATTATGGTCAGGCACGGTAGCTCACGCTGGTAATCCCAACACTTTGGGAGGCTGAGGCAGATGGATCACCTGAAGTCAGGAGTTCAAGACCAGTCTGGCCATAATTTCAGATGGTGAGATTATAGTGAAACCCCATCTCTACTAAAAATGCAAAAATTAGCTGGGCGTGATGGCGCACATCTACAATTCCAGCTACTCAGGAGGCTGAGGCTGCAGTGAGCTGAGATCGCACCACTGCACTCTAGCCTGGGCGACACAGTGAGACTCCGTCTAAAAAAAAAATCTGAGATTAATAGGTTGCCATTTTAGGAGCTCTTTATAGACCAGCTGGCCTAGTGGTCCTGGTTCCGTAATATGTGAAGTAAAGGTCTCGCAGGGGAGCACCAGTTTCAAACTCTGTCCTAGTTTGCAGCCTTGGCTGGAGTGACCCCAGTCATGAGGCAAACTGAGCACAAGTGTGCAAGTGTCATGGATTCAGCCAGAACATCAGTGTTCCCAGCATCAGACACAGATTCGGGAGAAATCAAGTCACAGTGTAGAGATGTATAGTGATGTGTCACTACACTACTATGAAATGGAAGAAAATAAAATTACAGCCTCAACCTTTAAACATTTAGCAACTTGGGCTGTATCTCAATGTGTAATTTATTTGTCTCACTTCATTTTCACAAACATTAAATCCCTTCATATCAAGTGCCTATGAGGTTTAATTCATTAAAGGCATGCATACTCCAGAATGTTTATTAAATACATTTCTACCATTTCTACAAAAGAAGCCCCAAAACTTCAATAAAATATGGATCACAGTACAGAGGAACAGAAATCAGAAATGTGCTGGTAAAATTTTAGAGATGTGGTATAGCTTCATAAAAAATGTTTAACAATAAATTAGGACTTAAAGCCCCATTTCTAACTGGCTTTTACGAATAGGGGATTTGTTATTTCACATAACTGAAAAGTCTTAAGAGTTCAGCTCTTTCTCAATTCCGGCACATCTTGACTCAGGGATTCACATAATATTAACAAGGCTAGATCTCCCATTTTTCAGGTCTGCTCTGAAAATGGCTTCAATATTGGCTTCAATTGAAGGCCCCAGCCTGAGGCTCCAGCAGCTCCAAGTCCAGTTGAAGTATAATTGTGTTTCAACAGTCCAAGAGACAGGCCTGAAAATTGGAACTCATGGACTTGTGCCCCTCCCTACAATAATCATCCCAGCCTGGGCAACACAGTGAGACCCATCTCTACAAAAAATTTAAAAATTAGCTGAGCATAGTGGTTTGTGCCTATAATCCCAGCTACTTGGTAGGCTGACATAGGAGGAATGCTTGAGCCCAGGAGTTCGAGGCTGCAGTGAGCTATGAACACACCACTGCACTCCAGCCTGGGTGACAGAGCCAGACTCTGTCTCAAAACAAAACACAAAAAACAATCACTACGGCCAGGTGGGGTGGCTCACGCCTGTAATCCCAGCACTTTGGGAGGCCGAGGCAGGCAGATCACTTGAGGCCAGAAGTTCGAGACCAGCCTGGCCAACATGGTGAAACCCCATCTCTACTAAAAATACAAAAAAGTAGCCAAGCATGGTGGTGTGCACCTGTAATCCCAGCTACTCAGGAGGCTGAGGCTGAATAATCACTTGAACATGGGAGACAGGGGTTGCAGTGTGCCAAGACTGCACCACTGCACTCCAGCTTGGGGGACAGAGTGAGACTCTGTCTCAAAAAAAAAAAAAAAAATCACTATGGCCTGGAGAATAGAATGCTCTGATTGGGTAGGCCTGGATCATGTGGCCCTTCTTGGAGCTAGAGGAGGGAGTCAACCCCACTTGAACTTGAACTGAGAATAAGGGGGGCAGGGGTGTGTGTGTCAGTATCAGAAAAGAAGGCATAGATATATTGGTCATATGACACAAAACAGTAGACATCCACTATTACATAGCCACTGGCCCCTCCCAAGTGCAGAGGGAGCTCAGAGCCCCATTTATTTAGAGTCTATGTCCCTGTTGCCACTGGACCCCACCCCAATGCTGTCTGAGCTCCATCTCTCTGTACCTGTTCGTTCTAGCTAACCCATGTCCTGTATCACCATACAGTTGTTTTTCCAGGACAATTCTAATTTCAAATACGCTGTCCCTAGGGCCCCCATAAACATTTATACTTAGTAGATCACATGTAATCAATCTTTGCTTTAGAAAATGTGGTCATGGTATGCAGCATCCCAGGAAGAAGGCACAAGAGAAACTGACCCTGAGTCATGCCTCCACCTCCTTCACCACCAACAGCTGAGATACTCTGAACAGACGCTGAGATGCTGCCCTCCGGGGTTTATTTAGCACCTGGTGAGTTTGTTCTTCCCTCTGCCTAAAGTGGAGGAAAAATTAAACCTCTAGAAACTGAAAGTGTTGGCAGCAGCCAGGTTACACACAGTGTAACCTGTTACACACAGTTACACACAGTGTAACAGGTTACACACAGTTCTCACTGTGTGAGTGAGAACTTACAGAAACAATGGTGAGTGCACAGCCTGGAAGAGACAGCTCTGCACACCCTCTAGAGAGGCAGGTAAGATGGTGACAGGCCCAGAAAAGCACAGACCACCTGAGCGGAGGTCTCTGGGTACCTGGGCAAGTGCACCTCGTGATGGTGACAGCAGCCCAGGACAGAAGTGGCCCTCCTCAGGGCGTTCTTGACATCCCAGCAAGAAAACCTCTCCACAGGGGCTCCCAAGCTGAGAACAAAGGGATGGGAATTCCCAGGGAATTGTTTGGCAGCAACCAGAAAAACTCTGAGGGGCCATTTAGGGGAGAAAAGAAACCTAGAACCTTTTCTTCCTTTTTTCCTTCTCTTTTTTTTTCTTGAGAGAGTCTTACTCTGTCGCCCAGGCTGAAGTGCAGTGGCACAATCTTGGCTCACTACAACCTCCACCTCCTGGGATCAAGCGATTCTCCTGCCTCAGCCTCCCGAGTAGCTGGGATTACAGGCACAGGCCACCACACCCAGCTAATTTTTGTATTTTTAGTAGAAATGGGGTTTCACCATGTTGGCCAGGCAGGACTCAAACTCTTGACCTCAAGTGATCCGCCCCCCTCATTCTCCCAAAAGTGTTGGGATTACAAGCGTGGGCCACTATGCCAGGCCTCTAGAACTTTGTCAAGTAAAAATACCTGTCTTCATGTCTGTTTTCTCCAGGAGCCATTATCTTATATACGTAGGGAGGGGGCTATGTGTAGAGGGAGATGCCAGGTATCTTTAACTGGAATAGGGCCCCATCTTCTCTGCAACAATGCCAAAGTCCAGCTGGGGAAAAAACTGTAGGAAGAATTCTATTATAGCTCAGTGAGAGCTCAGGAATAATTTTTGTAACACCGTATAACATTTGACTGCTCAAGGAGGTTATTTTTTTAAAAAAGTAATAGCAGCAGCTTAAAGTTGGGTGGAACATACTGTTCAGTTTATTACCAATGAGAAACAGGTATAGAGCCCCTTCTTGAAAATGTATCTTCCTCGTTTTTCTTTTATATATTAAATTCAGATTATATGTCTATATAATTCATTCTTCTTTTGTATATTAAGTTCATATTAGTACATCAGCCCTTGATCAAAGCTAGAAGCTTCCTATTGGATTGTAATTCTGAAAAGGCATTGCTGTAGGGTTAACCAAAGTAACAAGGTTCAAGCATTCATTACATACATATTTTTAGAACACCTTCATGCCAAGGTCCCTGCCCGTTGCTGAGGACAGAACAGGCAGATGTCATCCCTGCCTGGTCTTGTGGCTTTCTTGTGACCTGCTTTGATAGAGGGTTCACACCAGCCCTGTCTAGGCTTGCTTTCTCCAACTAGTCATATTTTTCAGATTGAAATAATGCACTTTGCAGTAGACACCTGTCAGGCTTGTGGCTGCCTGGAACCTTTTGAATACTCATCCTAGACATGGAGATTTTCCCTACAATTCCTGCCTCCCTAAGGCAGAATCCAGAGCTCAGTTTCCCATCCCCTCCTGCAGCTGGGGGACCTAGGGGTTGCCAGTTGGTGCAATCACATAATTCTTTCAGAAAAGAGCGACCCAGGATACAGGTTTCATGAAGAATCTGTTTTCAAGAGAGGATGAGGGTGGAAAATTCTGGCTTTCCAGGGCAGCCTTAATGAAGCTTTTGGCATCCAGGGTCCAGCAGTGTGAGCTGTGGGGGTGTCACTGCAGCTGGCCAACGGAATGACTTGTTTATGACTGTGCAGACTGTAGGCATCTCTGGCTATACCAGACATAGTAAGCTACCTAAGATTCTCAATTACTTATCTTCTAAAACTAGTAAGAGAGAGTTCCGTTCTTTGCAAAGAACTGTGACTAATACATATACTGAACTACTGTTACCTGCCAAAATCCAGGTTGACACATTCCTACCTTACATAAACTTCATAAAAATGATGTAAGGGCCGTGTAGTGGCTCATGCCTGTAATCCCAGCACTGTGGGAGGCTGAGGCGGGAGGATCACGTGAGCTCAAGAGTTCCACACCAGCCTGGACAATATAGTGAGATCCCCATCTCCATTATTTAAAAAATCTTTTAAGGTACGAATTATTATACATTTTACAGCTGAAAACACTGAGACTCAAAAAGACACTTAATTCATTCTACAAATATTTATTAAAGCCCAACTGTGTGCCAGCCACCAGGCATAGAATAGGGAACAAAATAGTTTCCCTGCAACTATATAAAAAGAATGGCATATTGTACTTAAATGCCTCCTTGCCAAAATAAGAGGCACAGGACAACAGCTGTCTGGAGATGACCTCAAGCCAGTCAGGCCCCATTTTAAATATAGAAACCCCTAAGAATAGCCGCCAGTGCTCCAGACTCAACAGGTGATTGGCCCAGAGAGGGGAGGTGACCCCAGGCCCCAGGAAAGGGAGCGAGGACAGCGCTGGTTCCCGGCTCCCCGCACCACCATGGCTTTGCCTCTGAGGCCCCTGACCCGGGGCTTGGCCAGCGCTGCCAAAGGAGGCCACGGAGGAGCAGGAGGTGAGTGGGGAGCGGGCGGATCCCGGGGCTCCGCTACCCTGCCCACCTGTTCCCGGGCCCGCCGCCCCAGGACCGCCGCGCTCACCCCGCTCCGTCCGCAGCTCGCACCTGGCGTCTGCTGACCTTCGTGCTGGCGCTGCCCAGCGTGGCCCTCTGCACCTTCAACTCCTATCTCCACTCGGGCCACCGCCCGCGCCCCGAGTTCCGTCCCTACCAACACCTCCGCATCCGCACCAAGGTACGCGGGACGGGCGCGCGGGCGGCACGGGGGTGCTGCGGGGGCGGGGGGGGTGCTGAGGGGGCGGGGGGGTGCTGAGGGGGGGTGCGCGCGGGGCGCGCGGGGCGGGGCGCGGACTCCGGACTCACGGCGCATACGCGCGCTCCCTCCCCCGCTCTCTCCACAGCCCTACCCCTGGGGGGACGGCAACCACACTCTGTTCCACAATAGCCACGTGAACCCTCTGCCCACGGGCTACGAACACCCCTGAGGCCCCGGACGCCCCCGGGCACAATAAAGGTGTGAAGCTTCGAGTCTGCGGCTCTGTGGGGAGGGCGGGGCCGCGGGGAGCGCGCCCAGAGGCGCCCGCTCCGCGCATGCGCCCAGCTTGGTAAGCGCTCCTGCTCCGCGCATGCGCCTAGCGCGGTGGGCGCTCCACGTGCTTTTCCCACGCCGCTGATACGGAGGTGCTCGAGGGAGCCTCCTCCACTCACAGGTAGGCGATCCCAGCTCCCTGTCTCTCACCTGGTAATAATGAGGCCTCTCTCTCACACACCCCTATTAATAATTAGGGCTCTGGCTGTCATGGGCTTCCCCGTACACTGAATCCTCACAGTAACGCTGGGAGCAGGGTATAAATTTAGTTCACCTTCTCCAGAGGAGGACCTGAGATTCTTGGGAATTAAATGACTTGTCCAAGTTCCGGCAGCTCGGCAGAGCCCCCATGGGAGCCCAGGGCTGCAGATCCTGAAGTCCCACTTCTTGCCTGACACCTGAGCTGCTGGTGTCTGTGAATCCCAGCTCTCTGGATTTCAGACGGAGGCTCCACAGTCCTGTGTGTGAGGCCTTCGGACCTAATGCTGGATTTGGAATCTTTTGATAATTCTCTATAATCTTTCCTAATGAGTCTTCTGTATGGGAAATCACATGCTCCTAGCCTGGCTCTCCTGGCTTCTGAGTACCTCATTCAAGGGGGACAGGAGTTCAAATGAGCTCTGGACATTTCTTCACCTCCTAGGACAGCCTGCCCACTTACCATTACGGAGGAACCTGAAGTGTGTGAAGAAACCCATGACCAATGCATGCCTGCGTGCACGTGCATGCACATGCACACATACACACACATACACACTCTTTGACCCTCTCCCCTGATACACACCTCTCAGCCCCATCAAGAAAAGATGACCTCAGGCTCCCATCACCATAGAAAGTGAAAAAACTTTTTCAATGCCCACAAATAGGTTCCCCCGACTATTCCCAGAGAGGCACTCAGGTCCCTGGGTTATAGCTCTTCCACGCAAGGACAGTGTGCTATAAACATCCTCATTTCATGTGACAATTCTTAAGCATATGAAAATTTATGCTGGCACCATGCCTGCTTCTGTAAAAAGTGGGTCGTTGCTGAAAAAGATGGACAGATATGTAAAAACATTACAATCTCTATCTCTCCGAGAAGGTGCTTAGCACCTGGTAGGTTGCTTAGGCCAGTGCAGATCTATGCAGAAGTTGTTTCCATGTAAGTTGATTTATGGTTGCAAGCAAGACCAGCCCACAGTGGTAGAGATAAACAGGAAAGTGGATTATTAGGACAAAGGCACATTTGGGGCCACACAGCTGAAATCGTCCCCACTGAATGTGGCACTGTCTTCAGGCTTGTCCTCCAGCATTTCCTTGTAGTGGCGTTTGAAGAAGCCAAGCTATCAGGGGAAATAAATTAGAAAAGCTGGGTAAGTCCGGGCCCGGTGGCTCACACCTGTAATCTCAGCACTGTGGGAAGCTGAGGAGGGTGGATCACCTGAGGTCAGGAGCTGGAGACCAGCCTGGCCAACATGGTGAAACCCCGTCTCTACTAAAAATACAAAAATTAGCTGGGTGTGGTGGTGCGCCTGTAATCCCAGCTACTCAGGAGGCTGAGGCAGGAGAATCGCTTGAACCCGGGAGGCAGAGGTTGCCGTGAGCCAAGATCATGCCACTGCACTCCAGCCTGGGCAAGAGAGCAAGACTCCATGTAAAAAAAAAAAAAGAAGAAGAAGAAAAAGAAAAGAGAAAGAAAAGAAAGAAAAGCTGGGTAAGAGGGCAGGGAAGAAAATTGGGAATAAGAAGAAGCTGAGAGAGAAGAGGAGGCAACAACTAAGCTAACTTACGTTTGTGTGCGAGAACATTTATGTGAACAGCTATCATATATCGAGCATCTGCTGGCCCCGAGCACAGTAGGTACACACACGACCCGTGGCAGGACAGCATAGATCCAGGCAGATCTGTGCACATGCCCTGGCCTCATTTCTCTCTCACTTCAGCCACTCTGTGATATAAGCATTATTATCATTTCAAAAATGAGAAACGGCCGGGCGCAGTGGCTCATGCCTGTAAACCCAGCACTTTGGGAGGCCGAGGTGGGCGGATCACATGAGGTCAGGAGTTTGAGACCAATCTGACCAACATGGTGAAACCTCTCTCTACTAAAAATACAAAAAATAGCCAGGTGTGGTGGTGTGTGCCTGTAGTCCTAGCTACTTGGGAAGCTGAGGCATGAGAATCTTTTGAACCTAGGAGGTGGAGGTTGCAGTGAGCTGAGATTGTGCCACTGCACCCCAGCCTAGGCAACTGAGTGAGACTCCATCTCAAAAGAAAAAAAAGAGAGAGAGAAACAGGCTTAGAGAGGTGGAGCAACTTGCCTAACATTAAACAGTGAGTACATGATAGAGCCAAAATGTGTGTCCAGGCCTGTCTGCCTCCACAGTCTGAGTTCTCACTATATCAGCCAGTCTGTAGGAGGGCTTGGGTTGGATGCTGGTGGTGTCAAGAGTGGGATAAGGCCGGGTGAGGTGGCTCACGCCTGTAATCCCAGAACTTTGGGAGACCAAGGTGGGCGGATCACCTGAAGTCAGGAGTTCGAGACCAGCCTGGCCAACATGATGAAACTCCATCTCTACTAAAAATACAAAAAACTAGCCGGGCATGGTGCAGGCCACCTGTAATCCCAGCTACTCGGGAGGCTGAGACAGGAGAATCACTTGAACCCGGGAGGTGGAGGTTGCAGTGAGCCAAGATCATGCCATTGCACTCCAACCTGGGCAATAAGAGTGGAAACTCCGTCTCAAAAAAAAAAAAAAAAAAGAGTTGGATAAAACACTTGCCTTGTACAGTGTGGCTGTGATGAGCACCAGCAGTAGCAGAGCCCCCACAGAGCTGCCCATGATGATGGGAATGGCATTGTAGACCTCATCTTCTTCTAGCACCATCTCCATCTGATTTAGAGATCAGAGAGCATCTGGCCTCATGCCATCCCAGATGCCTCCCAGGTTCCGCAACCTTTAATTCTCTCCCCTCCTTTCTGAGGCTCTGCTCCAAGGAGTGAGACACAGCAGCACCCGTGCCCTTAGGGACAGCTGTCCTGCCCAGAGACTTTCACCCTCCTCCCCCAAGGCTTGCAAACCCCCCACCCAGCACCACAGATGTAGCCCTAGGGGCCCTCTTTCCAGCCTGGTCGCTGCCCTCCACATGGTTTCTACCTGAGCTCTCATAAATGCCTCCTGTCCTGGAAGCTGGGAGTACACGGATGTGTCGAACGTAATTTCAGCCACACTCACGACCGACACCTTCTTCTGCAATGTCTGTAAAGGGGTTGGGGGAAACCTGTGGAACTGGCTCTGGGGGAGGCTCAGAGCTTCGGGGGTGCCCTGGCTTGCAGATGGGCACAGACATGCCAGGTCCTGCCTGAGTCTGGGGCAGGGGCTCTGCCGCTGCCCCCACACACCTCGCGGACCCAGCCGAAACTAAGATTGCCCTTCAGGGTGAAATCCAGCTCCTCCTGGACGCTGAAGGAGGGGACGTCACAGCGGAACTGCAGGCAGCCAGCAATGGAGCAGTCCTGGGGGCAGAAGAGGGGTGAAACTGAGGGGTTCTTCCCTGAGGAGGGAACCATAGGAAAAAATATGGTCAGGTTTGGGGTGGGGAACAGATGAGCAGTTACAGGACATGCACGGAACTCTGTGGCCTAGCAGTACATTTCCCAGTATCCCCGGTGGGGGCTGATCTTGGCGGTGGAGGTTCAGGGACTTTCTCACCAGCATGGGACTTCTTGAAATCTGGGTCAGGAAGTCAGAATGCTGGGGAGGTTTTCTCTCTGAAACACAGGGGAGACTCTGGGGAGAGAAAGAAGCACTTAGCCTCAGAATGAGCAACATGTCCCTGGTAAGAGGGAGTGCTGTGCTGTGGGATGTCAGTCTGAAGAAAGAGGAGAGACAGGCGGGTACCTGAGATGGGGCCTCCATGACCACATCCCACACAGCCACCCCGTTCAGCAGGACAGGAACCCAGAAGTTAATGCTGATGGCCAGATCTCGCTGGCTGAGGTTATTCACCTGCAGGAAATCAAGGCAGAGTGTTATTGTGGTCTCTGGAGCCTTCCAAATCCTACTTCCCTCCTGGCCCTACCCCAAGGCTCCTCTCCATCTTCTCCACCAACTTCCAACTTTATCCACAACGTGGAAGGCAGACATGGATACTCCCTAGACTCTCACACGGTATCGATGCTCAGCCTCTTTCATTTTCTTCTCATCGGAGGTTGCAAAGTTGAAGTACTTGGTGGATTCTTCCTGCCTGGAGAGAGAGCCTGTGGGTGAAAAACAGCCCTGAAACTGTCCCCAGTTGTGCCCTGTCCTACTGCAGAGAGCTCTGTTGGGCTGGGCAGATGTCTCAGGGAAATAACGATGGACATTATTTGGCCGGGCACAGTGGCTCATGCCTGTAATCCCAGCACTTTGGGAGGCTGGGGCAGGAGGGTTTCTTGAACCCAGGAGTTCCAGACCAGCTGGGGCAACATCGTGAGACCCTGTCCCTATTCAAAGTAAATAAGTAAAAGATGGTCCCACATAACCTTTGCTGCCTCGGCTTCAGCTCCCCTCCCTCCGATGTCCCTTGCCCCCATCACCCAGATCCACTAGCTCTGCCATGCACACCGCTGGCTCTTTCATAGCCTCATGACTTTGCTCAAGCTCTTCTCCTTGGAACGTTCTTACTGTCTCCAGTTTTGGAAATTTACACTTAAAGACCCAACTTAAACCTCATGTCTCCTACATGGGGCAAAGGCGTTTGCATTGCTTTCTCTAATAGGTAGTGTTTGGCCTCTGGTAATGCTTACAGAGATTGTAGCAGAACAAGTTAGCCTAAGGGGACTCTAGGAATGAGAGCTGGATCACTCAGGAAGACATGGAGTGAGGGCCCCTTCATGGTGGGAATGAAGAAAATAGATTCGGCTGTCCTGGGGCAGGTGAGTAAATGTGAAGGAAGATAGTGCCTGTGCACAAGCCTGTGGAAGGGACATCAGTGTTCCAGGCAGCAGGTGGGGTCTTTCCACCCAAACTTCCTTCAGCAAACACAGGCTGTGTGGTTGGCACTGGGGATTCAAGTTAAGCCATAACTCCCTGCCCTCTCACCACTTAACATCTAAAGTTTTAGTAAAAATGAGCAAGCTGGCCAGGCGAGGTGGCTCACGCCTGTAATCCCAACACTTAGAGAGACTAAGGCAGAAGAATCGCTTGAGCCCAGGAGTTCAAGACTGGCCTGGGCAACACAGAGAGACGTCGTCTCTGCAAAAAAAAAAAAAAAAAAATACAAACATTAGCTGCAAGTGGTGGCACACGCCTGTGGTCCCAGCTACTCAGGAGGCTGAGGCAGGAGGATTGCTTGAGCCTGGGAGGTCGAGGCTGCAGTAAGCTACGTTCACACCACCTCCCTCCAGCCTGGGTGACAGAGTGAGACCCTGTCTCAAAACAAACAAAAAGCAAAAGTAAGCAGACCAGCAGACGGGCCTGCACCTCACATGCAGCAGCCAGACCAGCCACACAGAAACAGCCCCAGCAGTCCACCCCCCATCAGCCTGATGACTAAAAACATGGGCTCCAGTGTCAAACCGCCTAGGTTCACATCTCAGGTCGACCACTTCCTACCTGAGTCACTGAGGCAAGCCACTTCACGTCTCTGGAAACTGTAGCTTTTCACTCTTTAAAATGGGGATGCAAACCGTAGCACCTCCCTGTAGTAGAGTTGTGACCAGGGCTTGGTAGTGCCCAGCACACAGGGACTCCTCCATAAATCTTAAGGTTTATTTTTCCCTAAGTATGCCGGTTTTCCTCTGTGCCCCCCACCCCAAACCCTTCTCTCTATGCTGTTTTCTCATCTTAAAATCTAGTTCTAAACCTCTTTTCATTTTTAAAGTTTTATTTTATTTTCATTTTTAATTTTTTTTTTTTTGGTAGAGATGGGTTCTCACTATGTTGCCCAGGCTGGTCTTAAACTCCTGGGCTCAAGCCATCCTCCCACTCATGCCTGTAATCCCAGCACTTGGCCTCCCAAAGTGCTGGGATTACAGGCGTGAGCCACCGTGCGCAGCCTAAGCCTGTTTTCAGATCTAAGTAAACCACCCAGCTTTCCCCAGTCCTTGGAGAGGCATGCCATGTATGGCCATGGGCATGGACTCTGCAGCCAAACCGTCTGGGTCTGATTCCTGGTTCTGCTGCCCACTTGGAGATTGACAGGAACAAAGTATTTCACTTCTTGATGTCTTTGTTGGTGAAAATAGGGATAACAATATAATTATTGGTAGGATTAAATAAATGTAAATACATATAAAGTACTTAAGATGGTGCAAGAAGACCACCATAAAACAACAGCAACATAAAACGATGCCTGACATGGGTATATATAACTGTAAGCTCTTATTGTAAGTATTTTCCTGTGGATAGAAAGGGAAACCTACATGTGACTTGAAAGGACAATGACACTGCTTGATCTCCCTTGATCCTTCCCCTAACAACTTAATACATCAGAAGCAACAGTGGACAGGTGTGGTGGCTCATGCCTGTAATCCCAGCACTTTGGGAGGCCATGGGGTGGGGGTGGATCACCTGAGGTCACGAGTTCAAGACCAGCCTAACCAACATGGTGAAACCCTGTCTCTACTAAAAATACAAAACTAGCCAGGCATGGTGGCACATGCCTGTAGTCCCAGCTACTCGAGAGGCTGAGGCAGGAGAATCACTTGAACCTGGGAGGTGGAGATTTCAGTGAGCTGAGATCGCAACATTGCACTCCAGCCTGGGCAACAAGAGTGAAACTCCATCTCAAAAACAAACAAACAAACAAACAAAAAATTAGCTAGATGTGGTTGTGCATGCCTGTAATCCAACTACTCGGGAGGCTGAGGCAGGAGAATCACTTGAACCTGGGAGGTGGAGGTTGCAGTGAGCCCAGATTGCACCACTGAACTCCAGCCTGGGTGACAGAGTGAGACTCCGTCTAAAAAAAAAAAAGCAATAGCAGCAAACTTTGTCCCACAGCAATGTTACAGTCTTTCAGCCCAGTGTATGGGATGCCTTGCTCTGCATCCAGCCTCGCCTGCCCCTGTGCCTCCACCACCTGCAGAACCCTCTTGCCTTCAGCCCTACACTTGCCTTTCCTGCGCTGCCTTGGCCAGGCTCTTAAGAGACCTTCCCAACAGTTTCTCACACCTCTGCCCCACTCTGAGTTTTATAGAAACCTGACCTTTCCTTTCCTCTGTGTGGCGACAGACCATATCCTGTTGGGCACAAGCTCCCCAATTCAGGGTGCTCAGAAAAGCCTTGATCTCCATGTAGCAGCTTTGCTTCAGCACATTCACATTTAATACAAAGGACAGGATTTGTTTCATGTTAAAAAAGGAAGCCTTCCTTTTAGAGGGAGAGGGGGAAAGGCACAGTGGTGGCAATGTGTGTGTGTCCCACCAGCAAGTCGATTTGAGAGAAGCAGCAAGAGCTATGGTATATATTATTAGGGTACAAATACACCAAGGATACATTCCAAGAAATTAATCGTTAGGCAATTTCTTTTTCTTTTCTTTCTTTTTTTTTTTTTTTTTTGAGACAGAGCCTTACTCTGTCACCCCTGAGCTGGCATGCAGCAGCGCGATCTCAGCTCACCACAATCTCTGCCTCCCAAGTTCAAGCGATTCTCTTGCCTTAACCTCCCCAGTAGCTGGGATTATAGGCGTGTGCCACTGCGCCCGGCTAATGTTTGCGTTTTTAGTAAAGACAAGGTTTCGCCATGTTGGCCAGGCTGGTCTTGAACTCCTGACCTCAGGTGATCCGCCTGCCTCAGCCTCCCAAAGTGCTGGGATTACAGGTGTGAGCCACTGCGCCCGGCCTTAGGCAATTTCATCATTGTGCAAACATCATAGGTTGCACTTATGCAAACCTAGATGGTAGAGCCTACTGCACAGCTAGGTGATATAGTATAGCCTATTGCTCCTGGGCTACAAACCCGTGCAGCGTGTTACTGTACTGGATATTGTAGGCAATTGTAACACAATGGAAAGTATTTGTGTATCTAGACATAAAAAAGGCAATGAGTTGCACTACAATGTTACAACTGCTATGACATCATTAGGAGATTTTTCAACTCCGTTATAATTTTAGGAGACCACCCGTAGTAAATGTGGGTCCACTGTTGACAAAAACACCTTTTTTTTTTTTTTTTTTTTTTTTGAGACAGAATCTTGCTCTATTGCCCAGGCTGGAGTGCAGTGGCACAATCTCAGCTCACTGCAACCTCCGCCTCCCAGGTTCAAGAGATTCTCCTGCCTTAGCCTCCTGAGTAGCTGGGATTACAGGCATGCGCCACCAGGCCCAGCTAATTTTTTTTTTTTTTTGAGACAGAGTCTCCCTCTGTCACCCAGGCTGGAGTGCAGTGGCATGATCTCGGCTCACTGCAACCTCCGCCTCCCGGATTCAAGTGATTCTCCTGCCTCAGCCTCCCGAGTAGCTGAGATTACAGGCACGCATGACCACGCCCAGCTAATTTATTTTGTATTTTTAGTAGAGATGGGGTTTCACCATGTTGGCCAAGCTGGTCTCGAACTCCTGACCTCAGGTGAACCACCTGCCTCAGCCTCCCAAAGTGCTGGGGTTACAGGCGCGAGGTACCGCGCCCAGCCCAGAAACATCTTTATGCAGCATAAACGTCATTATATATGGCCATTCACCCACAAAGGCGTCCCAAAACAGGAGAGCTTAGATGTGCATCATTGGAAGAGCAGGCTGGGACTCAGAAGGAGTACCAGGCATAGAGGAAGGCCAGAGGTCCAAGGGGAAGGCCAGGGACTGGGCACCTGCTGATCATGGTGTAGACTGCGTACTTCACCGGGAGCTCCAGCTGGAAGGTGGCCTTGCTGCTTGAAGCCTTATTGTTCTCACTGGAGACAGAAAGGGGGGACCAATGGGAAGGAATCCAGGAGAGGGGTCTCTAGCCGGGGCATGCGATGGAGGGTGGGGGATACCCTGGCCTGGACCCACCTGCTTGCACTGGCCCTCATAAGCATCCTGTCTCCCAGGGTGGCCTTGTAGGAGACATCGAATGTGACTATGAAGGTGCCCTGAGGGAAGAAGGAAAGAATGGGGATAAAAGGAAGGGCATGGCAGAGTGAGGGACGGATTGGGACAAGGGAGGACAGTGATGGGGATTTAGGGGGAAGCACTGACGTTAGAGCCCTCATGGAAGATGGGGTGGTTGACGCTGCAGCGGCTGCTCCTTAGGCCCTCGTCCTCAGTGGGCACTGTCTCACATGCCAGGCGCAGGGCACTCTGATGGGGCTGCTTCTAGGGGAGGAGAATGAA
Source organism: Pan paniscus (assembly GCF_029289425.2). Taxonomy (NCBI): domain Eukaryota; kingdom Metazoa; phylum Chordata; class Mammalia; order Primates; family Hominidae; genus Pan; species Pan paniscus. The sequence goes on along the minus strand of NC_073267.2, from coordinate 34,626,902 downwards.
TTTTAAGAAGTTACCCGCATGCATGTGTGGGCTTGATACACAGCAGTGGTGGCACTGCAGAGCACTAGGGAAAATGACAGACTTTTCTTTTTTTGTTGTTGTTTTTTTTGAGACGGATTTCACTCTTGTCACCCAGGCTGGAGTGCAATGGCATGATCATGGTTCACTGCAACCTCCACCTCCTGGGTTCAAGCAATTCCCCTGCCACAGGCTCTTGAGTAGCTGGGATTACAGATGCCTGCCACCATGCCTGGCTAATATTTTTGTATTTTCAGTAGAGATGGGGTTTCACCATGTTGGCCAGGCTAGTCTCAAACTCCTGACCTCAGGTGATCCACCCGCCTTGGCCTCCCAAAGTGCTGGGATTACAGGTGTGAGCCACTGCACCCGGCCAAGGACAGACTTTTCAATCAATTTCCATCAATGCCAGGAAAATTGACCCATACAAAAAAATTTTTTAAAAGCAGAAGAAAAGTAAAGAAAGTACAAGAGGAAGAGGAGGAGAAAGAAGAAAAAGAAATTGGATCCCTACCTCACTCCATAAATTAAAATAAATTCCAACTGGATTAAATACTTAAATGTGAAAAAGCAAAACCATGAAGCTTTTGGAATATAATATAGGGGGCTATTTTCATAACCTGGAAGTGTTTCTTAAATAAGACCCACACACAGAAACAATATGGTCAGGTGTGGTGGTTCACACCTGTAATCTCAGCACTTTAAGGGCTGAGGTGGGAGGATTACTTGAGCCCAGGAGTTTGAGACCAGCCTGGGCATCATGGTGAGACCCTGTCTCTAATAAATAAATAAATAAATAAATATTAGCTGGGCATAGTGGCATGCACCTGTAGTCCCGGCTACTTGGGAGGCTGACGTGCGAGGATTGCTTGAGCCCAAGAGGTCTAGGCTGCAGTGAGTGGTGATTGTGCCACTGCACTCCAGCCTGGGTGACAGAGTAAGACTTGGTCTCAAAAAAAAGAGAGAGGGAGGGAGGGAGGGAGGAAGTAAGGGAGGGAGGGAGGGAGGGAGGGGTGTGGGAGGGGGGAAGGAGAGAGAGAGAGAGATACAAGGAAATGATGACCACAAAGTCAGAATAGTGATGACCTTTGGGGACAGGATGGAGCTGTGATGGGGAAAGGTAAACAGGGAGGGGGTTCTGGGGATGCTAGCAGTGATTTATTTCTTGATCTGGATGTTAACTCTATGGTTTGTTTAATATTATTCATTAAACCATATGTATGCTTTATGCACTTTCTCTGTGTGTATGTGTGTGTGAGAGAGAGAGAGAGAGAGCACATATCATCACAGAACAATTTTGAAGAACACTGTGTAACTCCCGGGGCTACAGGGCAGGGGAGAGGCCCCCTCCCACTAGAGCCTACAGCAGTTGTTACCTGGGCTCCTGACACCCGTCGGTGCGACAGCCCTGCTGGATAGTAGAGGCTGACCACGGTTCCATAGGAATCCTCACCCGCGTTCCACACAGTCACAATCACATTGAGCTCCAGGGAGCTCCCCACGGTCAGGGTCTGCAGGCTGAAGGGGAAGGACGAGGCTGGGAGTGGCGCTCCACTGGAAATAGGTGGGAACTGGGAAGGGCAGGGCAGAATCCCAAGAACTCTGGAGCTCTGGGCCAATAACAATCCAGTGAACATCACTTTTGTTAGAAAGAGAGCCAGAGAGCAGCACAAGCATCCCAGGAGGATGGGGGACTCAGAAGCCTGAGTGTCTGGATATGAAGGGAGTTACAGCTCACCCTGAGAAGCTGAGGGTGACACCCAGGTCCCCTTCACAGAGGCCATCTTGCCCACAGTTCTTCTCGAAGGGGAGCTGCAGCAAAATAGTATATTCTGTTCCCATCTGACATCTTAGTCTTTCTCCAAGCCCCTCCTTAGAAGCACTCTCCAACATTGAGCATTACTAAGCCACTGCCCCCAGCACTTTGCTGGACACCAACAAGGGGCGCAGGTGCGGTTTGGAGGTTGGCATATAAAAGAAAGATAAGACAAGATCCTTGGCTTCAAGGGACATAAAGTTCAGTTGAGTTACATCCAGCTTATCCTGGAACAATTATTCCACAAACATTATTAAGTGCCAATAATTGTGCAGGTTCTGGGTTGGGCGAGGGCTGGGGGAAGGTGGAAATGACAGGCCAATTCGACATGGTTCCTATGCTCAAAGAAACTACAGTCCCAAGACAGCCTCAAATGTAGATGCAGATGGTTATAACAGCCATGTGATATCTGCTGTGGCACCACCTTGGTGTAACAGGGACCAGAGAAGGAGCGGCAGATGCTGAGTGTGGCCTTCAGAAGAGAGGGAGGTAAGGCTGGAGCTTCGGGGGGAGACGGGGAGAGAAGGCAGAAGGCACTGTTTTCCAAGTGAGGGGCGAAACAGGGACAAAGGCACAGAGGTAGGAATGAGGAAACTTGGGAGGGATCTGGGAATGAACAAGAGAGTCTGTGCTAGGGAAAAGTGGGAACTGCCTAGGATGTGTACAGTTCCTGGGTGTGTGGATGGAGGTGGGAGAAGGGCCTAAGACCAGAAGGGAAAGCGAGGCTGGCGCATTTATGAAAAGCGTGCCTAGTAAGGGCGAGTGGGATGCCGTGAAGCCAGAGAGGCCAGGAGGCCAAGTCAGAGAGGACATCAGAGGGAAGGACTTGGATCTTTGTAAATGCAAGGGGGATTACGCAGGGGAGTGAAGAGCCCAGATTTGCATTTTAGGACCAGTCGACTCTAGCTCCTCTATGGAAAATGGGTGGGAGGGTACAACAATAGATATGGGAACCACTTCGTGTCAACTCTGGTGTAGGTGGGAGAGAATTGAGGGGCTGGGGGAAGGCAGCAGCTGGGACCAGGAGGAGAAATGGGTGGACTTCATGTCAGTCCTGGAGACAGAACCCGCAGGCCTGGGTGTGAGGAGGAAGGGAGAGACTGGAGTCAGGTTTCTGGACTGGATGTGGTTGGGTGTTGGGGAGCTACAGTGGATTTTTAAGCTCATGGAGACAAAATGAAGTCAGCACATCCCTGGGACTTCATTGGAAGACTCACAGAAGCAGTGAAGAGGTCTTGTGAGCCCACGGCCAGCACAGGACGCAGGTTCTGGGGGGAGGGGATGGGCTCTCTCACCAGTGAGAAGTTGAGGTGCAGAATGATGGGGCTCACCACATCCTCCACACAATCCTGAGAGAGAACAGGCTTTCAAGAACCTGCTGTCCTCTCTACGCTCCACCACAAGTCCTCCTCCACTGCATCCACTCCCCACTGCCCTGACAGTGCTCCCTCCAAGCCGTGGAGCCAGGTTCTCCTGCCCTAATGTCCCTCTCTCCAGCCCCAACATCCTAACCCTTCCCACCTCGCTCAGCAGAGAACGGGGGTGCCCCAGGCCAGCCTTGGGCTCCTCCTCTCTCCCCCTTCCCAGAACCCAAAGTCCTCACTGGCAAAAGCAGCTTCAGGGTTTCACAGTGAATCCCCAGTCCCAGGGTTTTTCTTCGAGTCAAAGTCGGGTTCTTGGTTTCATTGAAAATGGCACGAGAAGTCAGACGACCTGGGTCCAGTGCCAGATCAAACTTGACAGGGCTTTGGATGTCACCTGAAGTGCAGGGGAGAGTGCAAAATGAAAAGGCAGAAATAACCTAGAATGCTCTGTTTTCATTTATTTGTTCATGCAATACATGTTTGCCGGACACTGCTATGGGCCATGAACTGTACCACGTGCTGGGGATACATGTGAAGAAGATAGATGGATGGATAGATGATGGATGGATGGATGGATGGATGGATGGCTAGATAATAGATAAATAAATGATAGATTAAATAGGTGACAGATTAGATAGACAGATGATAGATAATAGATGATAGATTTGGTAGAGGATAGATTAGATAGGTGATAGATGATAGATAATAGGTGATAGATTGGTAGATAGATGATTAGATAGGTGATTAGATTAATAGATAATAGATGATAGATTTGGCAGATAGATGATAGATTAGCTAGCTATATAGATATGGCCCCCACTCTCATGAACCTCACAATCTAAGAAAGAAGCCAAGCACATGGGCCGTGATGTTGCAGCGTGATCAGTGCGAGGGGAGGCTCTCCTGTGGTTCTAAGGAGAGCACGCTCGCTGGACCTGGCCAGGCTGCCATCCCGGATGGACCATGGCTAAGCAGCCACCTGGAGAATGAGCAGGAGCCAGGTGAGGAGTGGGGAGAACATCCAGGACCATGGGAACAGGGCCTAAGACCAGAAGGGAGAGCAAAGCTGGTGCATTTACGAAAAGCGTGCCTAGTAAGGAGGAGTGGGATGCTATGAGGTCAGAGAGGCCAGGAGGCCAAGTCAGAGAGGGCATTGGAGGGAAGGACTGGAGTCTTTGTAAATGCAAGGCGGGTTACGCAGGGGAGTGAGGAGCCCAGATTTGCATTTCAGGACCAGTCGACTCTAGTTCCTCTGTGGAAAATGGGTGGGAGGGTGCAAGAAGAGATGTGGGAACTGCTTCATGTCATGACTTTGGTGTAGGTGGAAGGGAATCAGGGGCTGGGGGAAGGCAGTGGCTGGGGCCCAGGAGAGAACTGGGTGGACTTCAGGTCAGCCCTGGAGACAGAATCCACAGGCCCAGGTGTGAGGAAGAGGGGAGAGAATGAGCCAGGTTTCTGGCACAGGTGGTGAGTGAATGTGGAGGTAAGATTGGATTCCTAGGCCCATCCCATCCTCAGGATGGCATTGGGGCCCCTAATGGAATGAGGGGCCTGGGCCCCCTTTATGGGGGAAACACACCTAGCTGGTCCAGTGAGCTTTTCTGGATGGTGAGACAGACGGTGGCATCCCCAGCTTCCAGGGCACTGGGCTTCTCTTCCCAGCACCGGTACACAGCCTTGGCCACCTCCACAGGGCTGAATCTCATGGCCACCCCTACTTTCAGCACCGGCAGACTCCTGAGGGGCAGAGTAGTGGGGAGGACAGAACACTGGCTTCTGGGAGGATAACGTGGCTGGGGAGGCAGCACCGGTGAATCAGACACAGCACGGGAGGGCAGGATGTTGGGGAGTCACTACCTGAGCAGGAGCACCTGGCCCCGGGCCCCCACGGCCAGGTCCATCAGTCCATCCTGGGTGAGGTCCTGACCCCCGCTCAGCGCCTGCCCAAAATACTGCAGCCTGGGGGAGAGCTGGGAGCTGGCAATCCGCTGGCCAGAAGAGAAAAGGGTGAATCAGGCTGGAAGATGGGGGAAGAAGTTGGAAATAAGTAACAAGGGGAATATGGAGGTAGGATGGTGGCAAAGGGAGAGAAGGGGTGAGCTGTGAACAGATGTCACCAACAAGAGCCTGAAAAGAGGAGGTAGGAGTCGGGAGATGATTGCTAAGAAATAGATGTAGGAGTGGAGATTGGAAGGGTGTCCTGGTGACCCGAGTGTCATTCATTCAATCAATCTCTAGTTCCAATTCTGACTCCTCCACGTATGAGCCACGAGGCCGTGGGCAAGGACTCAATCTGTCTGTCCCTCCGTTTGCTCATCTTTCCAGCGACCCGCTGGCCAGAGAGATGGGAGAGGCGGAAGTCAAAGGGAGGTGATGGGAAAGGTTTGAGAAGAGAGATTTGGAAAACAGATTGTGGTGAAAGAGGATCAGAAGACAGCAATTGGAAAGGAGAGATGTGGAGATAGAAATTGAAAGCAAATACAGCCAGGCGGAGTGGCTCACGCTTGTAATCCGAGCACTTTGGGAGGCTGAGACAAGCAGATCACCTGAGGTCAGGAGTTCGAGACCAGCCTGGCCAACATGGTGAAACCGCATCTCTACTAAAAATACAAAAATTAGCCAGGTGTGGTGGCACAAGCCTATAATCTCAGCTACTTGGGAGGCTACTCGGGAGGTTGCAGTGAGCCAAGATTACGCCACTGCACTCCAGCCTGGGCAACAGAGTGAGACTCTGTCTCAGAAAAAAAGAAAAAGAAAAAAAAAAGCAAACAGGGTGAGGACCTCGGGACCCCCAAACAGAGAAGGGGACTCTTTGGGTCCAACCCGTCATGAGGGTGCAGGTTGGTGAGGAAGTAAGAGCATAACAATAGGCATATAATATATTTGTGTATTCATCACTGGTCAGGTCACTCATGAACCTTCAGTGAGTGCAGTGGTGATTGCCTTAGCACTCTCACTGTTATTTCTACAAGAAGCCTAAGGAGTTGGTTTTATCATTTCTGCGTTTTATAGAAAGAAACTAAGGCTGACCAAGGCTGTCAGTCACCTGCCTAAGGCCACACAGCTCAGGATGGCCGGCCCGGCCAGGGATTTGAACTGGCCTCTGACCTCAAAGTCTGCTCTCCTAACCATTAAGCCACCCACACAGATGGAAGGCTTTCTGGAACAAAGGAGAGAAGAGAGATGACGTGTGCTTAGCTGACAAACCACTGCAACAAGGACAGGAATGGTGACAGAGACAGGAGGCTGCGTTCAGTGAACTCAGGACATGGGAAGGAGCTGGGACTAAAAGAGGCTGAAGACGGGCCTCACCTGGCTGTGGGAGGGGCTGATGCCGGATTCTGAGGCTCCGTGAAACAGGTAGACAGCACCCCGGTTCTCCTGCTCTCCCGGGGCCCCAATGGCCACGTCTATCAGCTTGTCCTCATTCACATCCCCCAACACTGTCAGGGCTGCCCCAAAGCGGCCCCAGGGGTGGCCCTGCTCACCACGGAGAACAGCATCACACTGCCACTGCACCCTCTGCTGAACACAAGCAGTGTCAGACCCCAATCCAGGTGACGCCTCCACTCACACCGGACCCCACCCAGCCTAGGTCCCATCAGCCACTCACCCCCCTAGGCAAGGGACACACGGACACCTGGCCCCCTCGGGTCTGCTCATAGTAATGGGGGGCCCCAATGAGGATCAGGTCGGTGCTGCCATCGCTGTCCACATCCACGGAGCAGAGGGAGGCCCCGAAGTAGGAGCCGATCTGAAGGGCAGAGCCTGGGTCATGCTGCCTGTCCCAGCCAGAGGCAGCCCTGTGGGCCAGGGTCCCGCCTCTCCCCAGGTACCAGGGCCTCTCCCAAGGCCCCCAAAGCCCCTCCATCCTCTCCCTAGCCCCGGCCACTGTCCCCACCCTCATCCTCCCCACCCTCATCCTCCCCTCTGGCTCCTGTCACGCCCAACCTGCGTCCCTGTGACTTCGGCCTTCATCCTCCATTGCCTGGACACCTGGGTGAAGATGACAGCCTTCCCGGTATGCTGGTAGCGGGGGGCCCCCAGGACCAGGTTCTGTACCCCCTTCCACAGGGCTAGCTCGGTGGAGTAACCTGAGGGGCCCAGGTCTCAGCACAAAGGCCCCCATTCCCCCTCCCCAGAACCCTGGACCCCCACCCCAGGCAGCGCAGCCCCCATCTCCCCTCCCCAGAACCCTGGAACCCACCCCAGGCAGCACAGCACCCATCCCCCCTGCCCAGAACCCTGGACCCCACCCTGGCCAGTGCATCTCCAACCTGTCCCCAACCCCTGGCCGTTTCTCACCCAGGTAAGAGTCCCTCATGTCCACATTCTCCTGAGACATGTTGATGAAGGTGGGGCTCATATTTGGGGGATACAGGAAGGCACCTCCAGACCAGCTAAAGCTCCCCACAGCCCCCAGGAAGAGGCCATCCTGGGAGGAAAGAATTCCAGGGCTGGGCAGAGACTAGAGCGGGAAGACAGCATATCCCAGAGACACGCCTGCCACCCGCATCACTCGCCATCCAGGCTTTTCTTCTCTGTCTTCCCGGCCCGCACCAGCAGCCTCTGTGCCTCTGCCTGTCCCCACAGCCACTGCTCCGCCAGCCCCCTGTCCTCTCACTCACCACCCTGTCTGCCCCCGCTGTGCTCACCACTGCCTCTCTGTCTACTGCCCCAGTGCCAGGCTTTCCCAAACCCAAATGTGCAGCCACCCCTGCTGGAAAACCATCGCCAAGGCCCTTACGGTGGTACTTAGGACCCTTCCCCATCAAAGCCATGGAGCCTCACTCTGTTCCAAAGCACATCAAGCCTTTGGCCAGGACACCTCCCTCCCCTTCTTGTTTTCTGGGACTCAGCTCATTTCCCCTCCCTGGAAGAGTCAACTTCATCCTTTCTCTTTTTTTTTTTTTTTTTTTTTTTTGAGACAGGCTGTTGCTCTGTCACGCAGGCTGTGACGCAGTGGCACAATCATCGCTCACTGCAGTCTTGAACTCCTGGACTCATGCAATCCCCCCATCTCAGCCTCCTGAGTAGTTGAGACCACAGGCATGTGCCACCATGCCTGGCTAATTTTTTTTTTATTTTTTGTAGAGACAGGGTCTCACTATGTTGCCCAGGCTGATCTCAAACTCCTGGCCTCAAATGACCCTCCCACGTCAGCCTCTTAAAATGTTGGGATTACAGGTGTGAGTCACTATGCCCGGCTGGAAAAGTCAACGTCAATGTTGCCTCCTCTGTGAGGTCTTCCTCAGCTCCTTCAGGGAGCCACAGGCATTTCCTCCTGGGTGTACTTTGTTTATTGCTTTCTTGAACTTTTGATATGGATAATTTGGAACACATACAGAAGTAGAAATAAATGTATAATGAACCCCCAAGTACATGTGACCTACCTTGAGTGATCAATTCTTGACCAATCTTATTTCATTTCACCACCCCCTAGACACCCCCAAATTAACTCTGAAGTAAACCCATCTGGGGTTTTTTTTTTTGCTTTGTTTTGTTTTGGTTTGGTTTGGTTTTTGTTGTTTTTGTTGTTGTTTTGAGACGGAGTCTCATTCTGTCACCTAGGCTGAAGTGCAGTGGCACAATCTCGGCTCAGTGCAACCTCTGCCTCCTGGGTTCAAGCAATTCTCCTGCCTTGGCCTCCCAAGTAGCTAGGATTACAGGCATGAGCCACCACACCTGGCTATTTTTTTTTGTATTTTTAGTAGAGGTGGGGTTTCGCCATGTTGGCCAGTTGGTCTCAAACTCCTGACCTCAAGTGATCTGCCCGTCTCAGCCTCCCAAAGTGCTGGGATTACAGGCATGAGCCACAGTGACCGGCCCCATCTGGATCCTTTGAACACACACGCACTTCCAAACCACATCTTTGATCCCACCTGGTCCTTCTCAGCCTCCAGACCTCTCCTTCCAGGCTGCCTGGGCTCCCTGGGCTCTGGCAAGCCCGGATCTCTCCCGCCGAGGACCTGGGTCCTGCCTCAGGACCTTGGCACTTGCTTTGTCCTGTGCCCAGAACAGTCTCCCCTGATTTGTCCAGGGCTGGCCTTTTCCATTACTGAGGCTCCTCTGGCTATCTCTCTCTCTACCCTGACGCTTAGTGCTATCTGAGAGGCTCTTGCTTACTGTCTCCTCCACTAGAATACGTGATCCTTGAGAGCAGGAACCCAGGCTACCCTCCTCCCTGCTGTGCTCCTGGCCCCTAACACACGTGTGGGGGCCTCTCCCTGGCGATTGAGGATGGGGTCTGCTCTTGTTTATGTCTGGCTCCCAGCCCCCAGCCCAGGGTGGGCGCAGAGTTGGTATCCAAGAGCTATGGATTGAGGGCAGGCTCTACCCACCATTGTGAGGGCTGTGCTGAAGCCTTCTTGGGACATCTCGTGCTGGAAGGAGCTGCTTGCCCTGGACTGGGTTCCTGTGGGGAAACAGGTCAGTGAAGTTCCTAGAAGCCATGAGACCCATGAGGACTCAGAACACAGGGAGGAGAACATGATCTGAGGCTTGGGTTCCAGACAGCAATTTTGAGTGAGTTGTGAACAGGAATGGCCCATCAAGACTGTACGGGACAGGCTGGGCGCAGTGGCTCACGCCTGTAATCCCAGCACTTTGAGAAGCTAAGGTTGGCGGATCACCTGAGGTCAGGAGTTCGAGATCAGCCTGGCCAACATGACAAAACCCCGCCTCTACTAAAAATACAAAAATTAGCTGGGCGTGGTGGCGCGTGTCTGTAATCCCAGGTACTCAGGAGGCTGAGGCGAGAGAATCACTTGAACCCAGGAGGCAGAGGTTGCAGTGAGCCGAGATCGTGCCACTATACTCCAGCCTGGGGACAAAGTGAGACTCCATCTCAAAAAAAAAAAAAGCCTGCACGGGACAATTGGGTGGGGACCGCTTGGCTCCCAGGCGCACCCTTGCTTCCATTTACCCTCAACTGCATAGATCTTCTCCTGCAGCTGCTTCTGGATGCTGCCAAGGGCTGCAAAGTTGTCCACCTTGAACACGTGGTCCTGCGGAGGCACTGAGCTGATGGTATTCAGCTCCTGCCTGGCAGTGGGTCCCTGGAAAGCGTGTCCCACCTGCAGCAGAGAGGCAGCCGAGGAGGATGAGCCCAGCAGCACTGCACCTGAAGGAGGTGCAGGCTGAGCCTGGGGCAGGGGTGAAGAAGAGACGCACCCCGATAGCGTAGCGGATGATGCCAGCCTTCTCTGCCTGGGGGATGACATCACTGTATTCCAGGGGGTCTTTGTACTTCTGCCCATCTGTGATGACAATGAGGATCTTCTTGGCACTTTTTCGGGCCCCATTCTTATGATGAAATAGCTGTGTCCTGTCGGGGAGGAAAGGAAGATGACTCTACTGAGATGTGATTGATTCTGGAAAGACATCATTTGCAGTCCTCTCATCTGGAGAGGCTGGGGAGTCCTGGCACCCTCACATTCTATCAGGCATGTTAAGGAATTGATTTTGCCGTTTTGGGTTTTCTTTTGAGACGGAGTCTCGCTCTGATGCCCAGGCTCTGGAGTGCAGTGGCATGATCTCCACTCACTGCAACCTCCATCTCCCGGGTTCAAGTGATTCTCCTGCCTCAGCCTCCTGAGTAGTTGGGATTATGGGTGCCCACCACCATGACCGGCTAATTTTTGTATTTTTAGTAGAGAGGAGGTTTTACCATGTTGGCCAGGCTGATCTCAAACTCCTGACATCAAGTGATCCACCAGCCTCAGCCTCCCAAAGTGCTGGGATTACAGGCGTGAGCCACCATGCCCAGCTAATTTGGCCATTTTTGAAAGCCACACAAACCATAATTAAATCAATAATAAAAGAAGTCACATTCTTTGTTTCTAAATTCTATCCATGGCTGAACTCTCTTCCCCAGAGGCAGTGTGATTCAAAGCAGGGGCTTTGGAGTCAGACACACTTTGGGCATGGGACTTAACCTCTCCGGGCCTCTGCCTCTCTCCATGCATGATGAGGATAACTGTGCTGTAGCTGTCTCAAAAGATGGCCCCCAGTGAACCACACCTGGTTCCCTCCCACACTGGACCTGGCCTGGCTGAGTCCCACTCTCATCAGTAGCGTGCGGTGGAAGTGACACCATGCCAGTTATAGGTCTCAGAAGCCTTGGTTTCTTTTGCTTTTGCACTTTTGGAAGCCCTGAGCCACGATGAGAGAAGTCCAGCTGCCCTATTGGAGGCACCCATGGAGGAAGGCCACCTGAAATAAGAGGCTCAGCCGTCCCCACCAAGCCTGCCTTCCAGCATATCCCCCACAGGCACCAGACACCAGCTTAGTGCTGGATTGTTTAACCCACTTAATTTGGGGATGGTTTGTTAGGCAACAGTAGATAACTGAAAAAATTAGTGTCAGGTTATCCTGAAGATTAAACAAGGTCAAGCTTTTACAGTGAATGGCCTACGGTGACTACTAATTAGATAACAGCTGTAACAAACAATTAAAAATGTAACTATCGGCCGGGCACAGTGGCCCACACCTGTAATCCCAGCACTTTGGGAAGCCAAAGTGGGAGGATCACGAGGTCAGGAGTTTGCGACCAGCCTGACCAACACGGTGAAACCCCATCTCTACTAAAAATACAAAAATTAGCCAGGTATGGTGGCGCATGCCTGTAATCCCAGCTACTCAGGAGGCTGAGGCAGGAGAATTGCTTGAACCTGGGAGATGGAGGTTGCAGTGAGCCGAGATCATGCCGTTGCACTCCAGCCTGGGCGACAGAGCAAGACTCCGTCTCAAAAAAAAAGAAAAAAAAAAAGTAACTACCTGCTCATGTAACTCTATAAACTCAGATAAACTCAGAGCAAATACACACAGGTGTCAAATACAATATTGGAAATAACCCAAATATCCAACACTGGGGAAAGGGTTTAGCCAGTCATGACCTAGCCTGTTAGTAGACACAGCCATTTCAAAGGAAAGCAGTATGGGAGGCCGAGGCAGGAGGCTCTCTCGAGGCCCGGAGTTCAAGACCAGCCTGGGCAATATAGCAAGACCCCATATCTACAAAAAATGTTTTTTAAAATTAGCCAGATGTGGTGGCATGCACCTGTGATCCCAACTCAGGAGGCTGAGTCAGGAGGATTGTTGAGCCCAGGAGCTGGAGGCTGCAGTGAGCCGTGATCGTGCCACCGCACCCCAGCCTGGGAGACAGAGTGAGACCTGTCTCAAAAAAAAAAAAAAAAGGAAAACAAAAAATTGTGGACCTAGATGAGGGGGAAAAAAACCCAGACAGGATGAAAATAGCTTCTGCCCTGAATGTGACCATACAAAATAAGCCTGAATAAAGATGAGTATGGAAGTGGCATTGTGCTATGCAGCTGAGATTTATTGATTCACTTGTAAGTATCCCTTGATGTTACTAAAATACTGTAGGGTGGTTGACTAGAGGGACTGTGGGTAATATAATACTTCTTTTTAAAAAAGTTTCCTTACTATTATTGCTGTTTGGGTTTTGCTTTGTTTTTGTTTTTTTGTAATAAAACTTTTTAAAAAAAGAAGAAAAGAAAGAAAGGGAAGAAAAGAAGAAAGAGAAGGAAGAGGCTGGGCATGGTGGCTCACGCCTGTAATCCCAGCATTTGGGAGGCTGAGGCAGGCAGATCACTTGAGGTCAGGAGTTCGAGACCAGCCTGGCCAACATGGTGAAACCCCATCTCTACTAAAAATACAAACATTAGCCAGGTGTGGTGGTGCGGGCCTGTAGTCCCAGCTACTCAGAGGTTGAGGCAGGAGAATTGCTTGAGCTTGGAATACAAAAATCAGCCGGGCATGGTGGTGTGCACTTGTAATCCCAGCTACTTGGGAAACTGAGGCAGGAGAATCCAGGAACCCAGAAGATGGAGGTGGCAGTAAGCCAAGATTGTGCCATTGCACTCCAGCCTGAGCAACAGAGCAAGACTCTGTCTAAAATACAAAACAGAGTGAGAGAAGAAACGAAGTGAGGGAGGGAAGGGAGGGAAGGGAGAAAGGGAGGAAGAGAGGAAGGGAAGAAAGGAAGGAGGGAAAGAGGGAGGGAGGGAGAAAGGAAGGGAGGGAGGGAAGGGAAGGACCGGCAGCAGGGAGGTCCAATCCTTGGCTGAGTCCAGCCCTGAGATGGGCTTGGCTCTGGGGAGCAAAGGCTGCTGGGAAATTTCCTGCAGTCTGGGCATGAGAGCAGGACTGGAGTTGGTGAGAACCACTCGGTCACCCCTGCCTCATTCATTTTTTTCCCCAGGCCCCACCACTGGAAGAACTTTGAGGGGTGAGGTGGAGACTCCAGAATGGGACACTCCCGTGTGACTTTAAACTTACAGGACAGACGGAGGCCTTCCTCTGGGTTGCTGAGTCACAAGGGGCCACCGTTCAAGGCAGAAGAGCCTCCCAGAAGTAAAGAGGGTGCGTTTGGTGGGAGCATCTCTTGTTTAAGCCAAATTCTAGCACCACCCCAGGGCTGCTCCCAGGGGTGTGTGCAGGAAGCCAAGGATCCCCGACCTTCAGCCCAGCTCCTTCCTACAAGAACCACATGCCCTTCTCGGGGGTCCCACCTTCTACATCGTTTTAGGAATAGACTGCATGTGCATGGGGCCGGCCCACGGTGAGTGCCTGGGTAGCACAGGGGGTGCGCAGGGGTGAGGGATGCGGGAGAGGAGGTGAGTGGGGAGAAAGGCACCAGGACGACCTTGGGTGACAATTCCTGAGTCCCTGACTGCTCCATTCTCTGATAAAACCTCAGGCATTTATCCGACACCTCCTGCGTGCCCCGGGCTGAGCACCCCACACACATGATCTCAATCCTAAGCTGTGAGCTTATCTTCATCTGAGAGTTACTGAGACTTAGAGCCCATCACCCCCAGGGTTACACCCAGAGTAGCTCACGGGGAGCCAGGATGGGAGCCTGATGTGTCTGAGCCAAAGCCCGGGCCTCTGGCTGCTGTGGGGTGGGGAGGGGTCCTGGGGTCCAGGCTCTGCAGAACCAGGCAAAGGGGAGGCATAGCTGCAGAGGAGCCTAGTCCTATATCAGGGAGACCGGCAGCGAGGCAACCAGGAGCACCCCGGGGGGAGGTTCTCCCTGCAGCCCCGACATGCCCCTTGGTAGCCCCTTTCCCTGGAGCCTCCCTCAGCCTCTGAGAAGAGCTGTGCTGACCCAGGGTTAGGAAGTGGGGGTGGCAGTCACATCGCCAGGCTGGGGTCGGGGGTGCTTACACCACTGTCTGGATGCCCGTGGCCGTGAACGTCAGGCCTTTCAGTTGGACGATGGGATCCACCAGGCTCTGCTGGCTCGGGCTGGTCCGGAATTGGGTGAAGGTGAAGTGGATCTTCAGGAGGTTTGAGTACTGCATCAGTGCAAACTGCAAAGGCCAGTGGGGAGGGCCCAGGGCTCAGTGCCTGTTACTATTGTTTTTATTTTAATTTTTTGTAGAGACAGGGTCTCTCAAACTCCTGGCCTCAAGTGATCCTCCTGCCTCAGCCTCCAAGTAGCTGGAACTACAGGCACACGTCACATGCCTGGCTTTGTTTTTTGTTTTGTTTTGTTTTTGGTAGAGACAAGTTCTCACTATGTTGCCCAGGCTGGTCTCGAACTCTTGGCCTCAAGCAATACTCCCACCTCAGCCTCCCAAAGTGCTGGGATTACAGGTGTGAGCCACCACACCAAGCCATATTGTTTTCAGTTTTAATAAACTTTATTTTGGAATTATTTTGGATTTACAAACCATTTCCCATGTGTTTTGAAGCCCTACAAATAATATACTGAAACCCAGAGAAGAAAATTCATTGGCCCAAAAATACAAAATATAAACTGGAAAATCTAAACCAAATGATATTTCCTTCACAGTTTATTAAAAATAACTTTGCCAACCACAATATTTGCTACGCTTAGCTTTTTAAAATTTTTATCACACATTAAATCAATTTGTGTATTTCCTCCCTTCTCAAGAATTTGTGGCTGGGCATAGTGACTCATGCCTGTAATCCCAGCACTTTGAGAGGCCAAGGTGGGAGGGTTGTTTGAGCCAGGAGTTGGAGACCAGGTTGGGCAATATAACAAGACCCCATCTCTACAATAAAAATTTTTAAAAATTAGCCAGGCATGGTGGCATGCACCTGTAGTCCCATCTACTCAGGAGGCTGAGGAAAGAGGATCACTTGAGCCTGGGAGATCAAAGCTGCAGTGAGCTATGATTGCACCCCCACACTGCAGCCTGGATGACAGAACAAGACCCTGTTTAAAAAACAAAACAGTGGGGTTTTTTTGCACATACATAGGCACTAGTTATGGGAAAATAAAATAATAAAAAGAAATCATTAGTTACATAGAAAATATAATAAATCATCAATCAGTTGGCTGAGTTATAGTCAGTCAAATTCCATAGCAAAATTATTTTTTAAACACTTTCAATGTTTTTAAACAGCAGAAACATTGTATTTCCTGTAGCTTTTGGATACATTATTAAATGCCAAGGGGGGCCTCCTAGGTCAGGGCTCAAGTTGGGCCTGTGCTGGGACCATAGCTTCATTCTCCACCCCAGCCCCATCACACACGGCTCACTGGCCTGCCCCCACCCCTCCCGGGATGCCTCCCCGAGGCCAGCCTCCCCCGTCCCCCAAACCCCAGCCCCAGGTGCCCAGTCTTCACCAGGGTGTCAGTGCCCTCAAACTGGCCCATGACAGCTTGGACAAAGCCCTTCATCTGGTTAAAGTCATTTTGGTCAATGCTTCCAGAGCCGTCAATCAGGAAGACGATGTCCATCTCTTGATGTGGACACTCTGTGGGGGAATGGGGAGGAATCGGAGATGCACTGCGGGGGCCCAACCCCCTCCTGCAGCTCCTGCTCAACAGAGCCCAGGGGCTGTTCTTGGCATCCCCACCTAGTTTCCGACCCCTCCTTGGAGGAGGCCCCAATCTGCCACCCCAGCCCCCTGCTCCCTTCCTCCCACATGGCCTGGAAAGAGAGGGATGACAACACAGGACCCAGGTGGGCTCCTCATCCATTTAATCAACAAATATTCATTAAACACAGATGCTAGGGGTGCCACAAGCATCATGGGCGAATGTTTAGCAAAGTGGTTCAGGGCGCGTGTTCTGGAGCCAGTGTGCCTGGGCTAAACCCCAGCTCAGCCACGTGCTAATTGGTGAATTCAGGCACATTACTTAACTTCTCTGGACTTCAGTGTCCCTATCTGTAAAATGAAGGTAATACCAGTGGCTACCACGTGGGATCACTGCAAGGATAAAGCAACACGCACATGGGTGCTGGAGACAAGTCCTGGCCCTCTGCCAGGGTCAGCCGCTGGCACCATTCTCACCACGTGCCAGGCACCTTCGAGGCCTGTAGGATATGCCTGTAGGGATGCTGTGGGGGCGGGGCAGGGATCCACCCCAGACCCCACCTTACCCCCAGTCAGGTCAGAGGTCCTTATTTCCAGCTACGTGGAGTTGGCTCTGAGCTGAGTCCCTTCCCAGGAATCACGCTAGGCAGAGGGGAACTGTTGCCCACTGGGACACCTCCTGCCCCTGGAGGAAACCTTTACCGATGACTGGTTCAGCGTCTGAAGGGCCAGCTGCACTCTGAGCCCCCCAGGCATTGGCTGAGGCCTCTGGTTTTTTCATTTTTTGTCTTTTTGAGGCAGAGTCTCACTGTCACCCAGGCTGGAGTGTAGTGGTGTGATCACAGGTCAGTGCAGCCTCGACATCCCCAGGCTCAGGCAATTCTCCCACCTCAGTCTCCTGAGTAGCTGGGACTACAGGTGTGCGCCACCTTGCCTGGCTAATTTTTGTATCCTTTTGTAGAGACGGAGTTTCGCCATGTTGCCCAGGCTGGTCTCAACCTCCTGGGCTCTAACGATCCACTCACCTCAGCCTCCCAAAGCACTGGGATGACAGGCAAGCACCCCCGTGCTGACCTTGGGCCTCTGTTATGATTGCATTGCATCCACCCTTCATGCTCCCATGGGTGCGGCACCCAAGAATATTCCCAGTTGGGAGTGGTGGCTCACGCCTGTAATCCTAGCACTTTGGGACGCTGAGGTGGGCGGATTACTTGAGGTCAGGAGTTCAAAACCAGCCTGGCCAACATGGTGAAACCCCATCTCTACTAAAAATACAAAAAAATTAGCCTGGCATGGTGGCGGGTGCCTGTAATCCTAGCTATTTGGGGGGCTGAGGCAGGAGAATCACTTGAACCTGGGAGGTGGAGGCTGCAGTGAGCCAAGATTGTGCCACTGCACTCCAGCCTGGGCGACAGAGTGAGACTCTGTCTCAAAAAAAAAGAACATTCCCAAGTGACCTCAGAGTTTGTGGAGTTCACTCTGCAATCGTGAGGGCACATCATATGCACATGAACAAATAAGACTTTTCATGCTGTCCCCAGGCTCATGGGGGGTGTGTGGCCTGTGTTCAGGGCCCAGTTGGTACCTCCACCAGCAGCCACATCCTGTGCTGCCCGCAGGGCACTGGGAGATCAGGCCACCAGAGCACTAAGGTGTGAGGCCCACACCACAGGGCTGTGGTTTCTGCCCCCTGCCCACCACTGCAGAAAAAAAAAATGCCTTTTCCTCTTTCCTCTCCCCTACCCCACTTGCTCAACCACTGGTGCTTCAAGGGTGCTGGGGAGAAACAGAAGGTCACTTCCTTCCTGCTTCTTCAATCACCAGCAAATCTTGACATCCATGGGGCAGGCTGCAGATCCCCCCAGGAGCTCCCCGTTTTTTGCCCACATCTGGGCAGCCAACATCTTGCAGTGGTGCCTGTTTTTTCAGCTGCATCAAGAAACCACCCTCTCATCCTCTCTCAGGCCAGGTCTGTGGCAAATCCTCTCACAATGTCTCTTCTGTTTCTTGGTCTTTTTATTGTATCCCCTGGTCTCCCACTAGCAGAAGCCTGGACTTATCCTTTTGAAAAAGGACCCCACCAATCAGGCAAGGATGGCTCAAGCTCTGGGCTCTGCCTCTTGCTATCAATGGAACTCATCTATCTGAACCTTGGTTTTCATATCTGTAAAATGGGAATGGGCCTGCCCACCACCCAGGATGTTGTGAGGATGCAATAAGGTGATTCATACCAGGTATTCAGCACTGCTTGGCACACAGGTGATCCTCAGTGGACCCTGGTCCCTTCTACTTGGACCCACACCCTCCTTGCCTGCACCAGTTTTGTGCTCCAGTCCCATTTGCATCAGGCATCCCACCTCATGAGTTCCACGGATGGCTGTGAGAAGACATTTACCCCTTGTTTTTAAGTGCCACCTCCCTAACCTGACTTCGCAGACATCTCAGGCTGGGCACGGTCCCCCCAAGAGCCCTGGATGTCCCTTCCCCCTTCCCTTGGTCCCCTCCATAGACTCCACCCTTACCATTTGCTCTGGTAATGTTTCTGCTGCTGCTCCACCTTTGTCTAAAGGCCCAGCATGCCTGTCATCATGGCCTCTCTGGTCTGAAGCCCCACCCTCGGTCAGCACCCTGAGCAGCCCCTGGCATTCCCTCTCGCACGGCAGATGAGACAGTTTGCCTGTATCTTCCTCCCAGTCCCAGCATGCAGTCCCCAGCTGGAAGATGGGTCAGAGGGGCTATCACATACTATGTGCCAGGCAGGGTTCCAAGTGCTTTATGCACCTCAATCCCTTTCACCTTCATAACCCCCTGATTATTGAGCTCTATTTTACCAATGAGGAAACTGAATGGCTTTGAGGGAATGAAGCTTCAAGGGAATGAAGCCTGGTGCCCATGGAAAACAAACTTGGGAACCACCATGATGCAGACCAACCCTCAGAGAGATGTCATGGTGGTGTCCCCAGGCCCTGTTCTCTGTGGAAGACATGGGCACTGACAAAATTGCACATCGCATTTTCCGCAGCCCTGTCATTTGCTCCTCTTCGAGAGGAAAGTTAGTTTGGGGAATCCTGGAAGCTCAGCAGTGAACCATCCAGAAGAAACACCTCCCTCATGGATTTATCTTCCTCACCACGTTCTTTACCACACTAAGGTCCTTCCTCTGAAACTCAAGAAGTGGCCATGCACCTGTTGGCAACTGGAAGATGCTGTGCCCTCTACAGCCCGCACAGTGGGGCTCCTCTCTGCCTCCATCAGAACTTTCACCCCTCAGGCCAGGCACAAGGACTCATGCCTGTCATCCCAACACTTTGAGAGGCTGTGGCAGAGGATTACTTGAGCCCAGGAGTTCAAGACCAGGCTGGGTAACATAGCAAGGCCCCCATCTCTACAAAAACGATTTTTTTTAATTAGCCAGGTGTGATGCATGTACCTGCAGTCCCAACTACTCAGTAGGCTGAGGGAGGAGGATCACTTGAGCCCAGGAGTTCGAGGCTGCAGTGAGCTATGATTGCACCACTGCACTCCAGCCTGGGCGACAGAGCAAGACTCTGTCTCAAAAAAATTAGTAGGGTGTGGTGGTGCATGCAGCCTGACAGAAACTCTGTTTTTTGGTTTTTTTTTTTTTTTGAGATGGAGTTTTGCTCTTGTCACCCAGGCTGGAGTGCAATGGCACAATCTCAGCTCACTGCAACCTCCGCCTCCTGGGTTCAAGCGATTCTTCTGTCTCTGCCTCCCGAGTGGCTGGGATTACAGGCGCACACCACCACATCCAGCTATTTTGTTTTGTTTTGTTTTGTATTTTTAGTAGAGGGGTTTCACCACATTGGCCAGGCTGGTCTCTAACTCCTGACCTCAGGTGATCCACCCACCTCAGCCTCCTAAAATGCTGGAATTACAGCCCTGAGCCACCGTGCCTGGCAGGGACCCTGTCTTAAAAAGAAAAAAATATAAAGAAAAACCCTGCAAAGAACTTCTACCCTGGAGCAGCAGGGCTCCTGCCTGAGCCACCCTCTTCTCCTGGCTTCTCTCCTAGCCACACTCGGCCCTCCAGGGAGGGCACAGGGGCCCAGACACAGGCCTCATGCCTGCTCACCCTCAGTGCCAGCATGTGCTCCACAGGGAACCATGGCCTGCCAGGGACCTACCTGGCGTGGCGTCGGGGACTATCTGGATGATCTCCCAGCGCGAGCCCAGCAGGAGGCAGGAACCCTTTGAGTACGAGTTCTCCCCACAGACTCTGTGCAGGGTCGGGCCACAGGCCTGGAGGCAGAAGCCTGTGAGCCAGGAGTCCCTAGCAGCCCCTCCTCCTTCACCCCCAGCCCCAGCCTCCTCCCCAACAACACCCCCCGCACCCCCCCCCCCCCCCGTGGCCCAAGACACTCACTCACCAGGAGCTGGGAGCCGTTGGTGGAGGCTGCCAGGGTCAGGCCCAAGGACATGTTCACGGCCTCAGGGCGGACTGCAAGGGCAGACACGCGGGGTCTCACTCACAGCACACACTCATTTGCGGGGAAGGTCTGGACTGGAAGCTAAGCGGGGGCACAGTTGGGTCCAGGAGGGTTGAGGGGCCCAATTCCCAGGTGGTCACTCACTGTGCAGCGGGATGGGCTGGCACATGCCGGTGGCAGCTGCGCAGTCATACAGCCGTCCCGTCTGGTTGGCCGCCACCACCTCCAGGGGTGCTCCCACCACGAGTCTGGAGACACAACCATGGCCATGTCACTGCAGCCACAGGAGGGGTGGGAGCAGCGGGCACTTGGGGGTGAGGAAGTGTCCCTCCATGGGGAAGCGAGACTCTGTGGGGGAAATTCCTGGCATTTGCCACTTGGCAGAATATTCAGAAATCAGGGCCCAAGTGTAACTCACAGATGCCCAGGGGCCATGCTGGGGTTTATTTGGTTTTGAGTGTGCATACGTACGTATGTGTGTATTTATGTTTAGAAATTTTTTTTTAACATTCACCAAAAAAAAAAAAAAAAACCTATTTAAAGACCAAAATGGCATTTCCCAATCATGGGTAAGCACATTGCGTTTCTGAGTTGCCATTATTTTGAGCCACCCAAGAAATAAGATCATCTCAAGTTAATTGGAACGATTTCCTGAAGACATGTGCTTTCAAAACAAATAGTTGATTCTGTAATTCATTGGACCAATTTAACTATTGTATAAGCAATTTCAATTGGCCAATGTAAAGCAGTGTACTAGGATCCATAACTATATCTATAGTTATGTAGAGTCAAGGGTTTATTTGCAAAACTCCCTGAGTGGGAAAGTTTTTTAATTTTGGAAATGTTTTCTCACTACCCACAATCTCCTCACCCCGGTGAGAAAAGCAGACAGATACTGGTGTATTTTAATGCGCCAAGCAAGGCTTCATTAAATGGCCATGTGAGGGTTCCTTCTAGGTGCCGCTCCTTTACAGAAAGCTACAATCCCTGTGCATCATGATTCAGGGGATGCCTAAGGCTTTGTGAAGAAAATCTGAGCATTGGCTAGAGAGGTAGCAGTTTGGAACCTGCTGATACAAACGATGAGCAAAACTTTAGTGTAACCCATCAACCCATATGTTTTTTGAGACAGAGTTTCACTCTGTCACCTAGGTTGGAGTGCAATGGCGTGATCTCAGCTCACTGCAACCTCCACCTCCCAGGTTCAAGCAAATCTCCTATTTCAGTCACCCAGCTAGCTGGGATTACAGGCACCTGCCATCACGCCAGGCTAATTTTTGTATTTTTTAGTAGAGACAGGGTTTCACCATATTGGTCAGGCTGGTCTCGAACTCTTGACCTTAGGTGATCCACCCGCCTCAGCCTCCCAAAGTGCTAGGATTATAGGCATGAGCCACTGCACTCAGCCAATGTATTCTTTTTTTAAAATGTGGCCCGAAAAACTGATGGTGACAGAAGTCTGACCAGGGGTTCTCTGGGGATGTTGGGTGATGAGAAGGGGTCCACGGCAGCCCTGTGCCTGTGGGATTTTACACAGGAGCAGCTGACCTAGGTGGGGCTCACCCAGGCACGCACATGTGTATCCTTTATCAGATTGGGTCTTTCAGATTTGTGCACCTCAGTTGACCACATTTCCAAATAAAGAAAAACAAAACCCTGGTGCCTGGTGCTTGCTTCCATCCCCCCAGACTGCCAGTCACATGAGGAAGGGAGAGGGGTGCGCGGTGGGAGCTCGGTGACCTCTTATAGCTCCTCGTGACCAACTGAGCCTTCCTGTCCACTGGGGCTCACTGCCAGCACCACTTCCTCCATGGAGCCCTCCTGGGTCTGCTCTCTCCCTGCCTGCGCCCCCCAGACCTTGGTGACACCTGTGTCACATTGTGACTTGAACTCTCTGGGACAGGAGAATGTGAGCTCCTGGAAGTGGGGGCAGGTTCATAATTTGTGGGTCCCAATTTGAAATAAAACTGTGGGGTCTCTTGGGGTTGGGGGGCTCTTACCTTTCTTCTGCTCTCTTCCTCAACCTGTCCTGGCGTTTTTTATTTGCTATGTAGCGTCCCACTCCCTCGGGGTACTCCCAGGGTGAGCGCCCCTAACTGACTTTACCCAGCTCATGCCAGGGGCGGAAGGTAGCAGCGGTCATTGCTCCCACATGGGTGGGGGAGCCAGCAGCTGATACCCCTTCACCACCCTTCAGGAGGCGGTGGGAGGTGGGGCTGCTGCTGAGCTAAGGCTCCAAACCCCCAGTGCATCTCCCTTCTCCCATGACTTTTTTTTTTGACGGAGTCTCACTCTGTCACCTAGGCTGGAGTAAAGTGGCACAATCTCGGCTCACTGCAACCTCCACCTCCCAGGTTCAAGTGATTCTCCTGCCTCAGCCTCCCAAGTAGCTGGGATTACAGATGCCTGCCACCATGCCCAGCTAATTTTTTTTGCATTTTTAGTAGAGACGGGGTTTTGCTGTGTTGGCCAAACTGGTCTCAAACTCCTGGCCTCAGATGATCTGCCCGCCTCGGCCTCCCAAAGCGTTGGGATTATAGGCGTGAGCCATGGTGCCCAGCCCTGCCATCATTCTTTACTTGCAAAACACAAATGCACAGATAAAATTTTTAAGAATTGGCAAGACAGGGTGGCTCACACCTGTAATCCCAGCACTTTGGGAGGCCAAGGCAGGAGGATTGCTTGAGCCCAGGAGTTCAGCCAGTCTGGACAACATAGCAAGACTCCATCTCTGTAAAAAGTAAAACAAAACAAAACAAAAAACAGGCATGATGGCATGCACCTGTGGTCCCAGCTATTCAGGAGGCTGAGGTGAGAGGATCACTTGTGCCCAAGAGTTTGAGGCTGCAGTAAGCTGTGATTGCACCACTGCACTCCAGCCTGGGTAACGGAGCTGGAGTAAAAATAAAAATAAAAATAATCAGGAATTTCAAGAGGTCAAGGGCAGAACATTAAACTCCAAAGTCAATGAGTGTGGGCCCTGTGTGACCGTACTGGCCCCAAGAAGTGGGCCCTGCCTGGAAGGCAGGTTCAAGGCTTCCCTCCCGCGGTAAGGTAGGGTCTTGTCTAGAGTTTTGTGGCCTTTCCTGGGATTGAGAATAATAGGTGCTGATGTGAGGGCCTCCAAGGAGCCAAGGAAAGACTTCTCACCCCTGCTGGCCTTCCTCCAGGACACCTCCCTGGGGTAACCCACGTGTACCCATCCACAGGACTTGATGTAGTGGAGGTTGGGGAAGGAGGGTGAGTGGGGCCTACCGAGATCCACCGAACTGCACCACGCTCTGCCCAAAGCCGCCTGCATCCTCCTGGAAGATCGTAGGCTCCTCCACATCCAGGTTGAATCCATGATAAGAAGCCAGGACTAAGAATATTTGGCGGGCGGGGAGGCTGGGAGTTAAAGAAGCCCCAATCCCTAGGACCTCCCAGCCTCTTTTTCTTTTTCTTTTTCTTTTTTTTTTTGAGCTGGAGTCTCGCTCTGTTGCTGAGGCTGGAGTGCAAAGGCACGATCTCGGCTCACTGCAACTTCCATCTCCTGGGTTCAAGTGATTCTCTTGCCTCAGCTTCCCAAGTAGCTGGGATTACAAGTGCACGCCACCATGCCCGGCTAATTTTTACATTTTTGGTAAAGATGGGGTTTCACCATGTTGGCCAGGCTGGTCACAAACTCCTGACCTCAGGGGATCTGCCCATCTCGGCCTCCCAAAGTGCTGGGATTATAGGCGTGAGCCACCACACCCAGCCAAGCCTGATTTTTGATGGCACGTGAATGTGACTCTGATGCAGTTTTCAGCAAGCGGACTCTTCCCTACGTGCAGTCAGGACTTGGGGGAAACAGGCCCAGGGAGGTGATGTCCAACCTTTCCCCCTCCCTGGTGGCTTCTGTGGCCTTCCACTCCCAGGGGAGGCTGGGGAGACCTCTCTCACCCACACCAGGGACTCCATGAGCAGGAGCGGGGAAGCCTGGGACAACATAGCCAGCTGGAGAGGTAGCTTAGTCGCCACCTGAGCACAGCCCCTGAGCCCCTCTTCATTCAGGTCACACTCTACTGACTCCGGGCCACTCGCACATGAAGCACTCCCCTGCCTCAGCTCCTCATAAGAGTGGTTGGAGCCGACCACCAGCCCCCAGCCTGCCCTCCCAGATGGAGTCCCCTCAGAACTCCTCCAAGCTTCTCCCCAGCCCCCTGGCCCCACTTACCACTCAGAAGAAGCACAGTGCCGAAGGTCATCCCTGAGCAGCGCGTTGAGGGGAAGTGGAAGGTTAGGGACAGAGCACAGAAGGTGCTCACCCTCCCAGGGGGTAGTTAAAATAATGATTCAGGGCCTCCACGCAGCAGGAGGAGGGGCACAGTGGGTAGGAGGGCCGTGGTTAATTATGGAACAGAAGTGGGGGCAGGGGCCAACAACACCCTGGGGAAAAACCCTCATTCTGTCCCCCTCCACCACCTGCAGGGACCTGGCTTCCTTCTCCCAGAAGACCACCCTCCCCCAGGCCTCAGGAGCCAGTTGGTACCCAGGGAGCCCCGTAGCTCTCTGAGGTCCCACAGGAGTGGAAGGACAGGAAGCAGAATGGCTGCAGAGGCCCTGGCATGTGGATGTGAGCCGGGAGAGAGGCAGGGAGAAGGGGAGCTAGGCCAGGGTGTGGTTTCAAAAAGCAGAGCCCCTCCAGAGGAAAATGGACACCCAAAATAATAAAGTCATGCCATGGGCTACTACTCAGCAAGAAATAAGATCAAACTACAGATCAGATGCCGTGGCTCATGCCTGTGGTCCCAGAGCTTGGCAGGTGGATTGCTTGAGGCCAACAGTTCGAGACCAGCCTGGGCAACATAGCCAGACCCTGTCTTTACAATAAATAACAAAGAACAAACTGCAGTTCTGTACAACAACACAGGTTAACTCAATTTTATCTTAAGTGAAAGAAACCAGACACCAGAATGCCTAATGTCTGGTTCCTTTCATATACAAGTTAGAGAATGGGCAAAATTCATCTACGAAGATAGAAATCAGAAGAGTGGTTGTCTATGGTGGGGCAGAGAGGAAACTTTTTTTTTTTTTGACAAGTTTTGCTATGTCGCCCACGCTGGAATGCAGTGGCATGATCAGGGCTCACTGCAGCCTCAAATTCCCAGACTCAAGCAATTCTCCCACCTCAGCCTCCCAGTCACTGGGATTACAGATGCACACCACCATGCCCAGCTAATTTTTTTGTTTTTTGTAGAGATGAGATCGCACTATGTTGCCCATACTGGTCTCGAGCTCCTGGACTCAAGCAATCCTCCCACCTCCTCCTCCCAAAGTACTGGGATTACAGGCGTGAGCCACCACATCCAGCCAGGAACCTTTAGCATGTGTTAAATTTAGCATTTAACATAATATTTTAACATTTATTACATGGGGTTGGGGAGAAGATAAATGACTGGTTGTTATTTATTTTCTGTGATTTTTCTGTATGTTTGAAATATTCCATGATTAAACATAAAATTTCCTTTAAAATGTGAAAAAAAAAAGGTCTATATATAAAAGGCTAGGAATAGGCCAGGCGCAGTGGCTCACACCTGTAATCCCAGCACTTTGAGAGGCTGAGGTGGATGGATCACCTGAGGTCAGGAGTTTGAGACCAGCTCTGGCCAATATGGTGAAACCCCGTCTCTACTAAAAATACAAAAATTAGCTGGGCATGGTGGTGCGCACCTGTAATCCCAGCTACTCAGGAGGCTGAGGCAGGAGAATCGCTTGAACCCAGGAGGTGGAGGTTGCAGTGAGTCGAGATTGCGCCACTGCACTCCAGCCTGGGCGACAGAGCAAGACTGTCTCAATAAATAAAAAATAAAAAATAAATTAAAAGCTTAGGAATATACTTTGAAGGTTAAAATATAACAAGATCCCTACCTATAACATAAATTATTTTGTATATATATGTGACAATTATTTAAAACATTTGGTTGGGCACAGTGGCTTATGTCTGTAATTCCAGCACTTTGGGAGGCTGAGGCAGGTGTATAGCTTGAGGTCAGGAGTTCGGGACCAGCCTGGCCAACATTGTGAAACCCCATCTCTACTAAAAATACAAAGATTAGCCAGGCATGGTGGTGCACGCCTGTAATCCCAGCTACTCAGGAAGCTGAGGCAGGAGAATCGCTTAAACCCAGGAGGCAGAGGTTGCAGTGAGTCAAGATCACACCACTGCATTCCAGCGTGGGCAACAGAGCAAGACTCTGTCTCAAAAACAAAACAAAATGAAACAAACAAAATATTTAAAATGTAATTAAACATCAAGTGCAAATAATATGAAATAGTTTTCTATACAAAAATTTTACATCAATTTACTTGAGAGCTGACATTTAATGGACAGAAGAAATTAATTGTGACGCAGTAACGATGCCTTTGCAGGAAACCGAGCCGAGGGCTGTGATTGCTAACTTCGAGGCTGACTTATCTACTGCCTTACAAAGACTGCCCAGGCAAAGTGGAGTGGCAGCCTTCTCCCTCTTGTGCTGAAAGGTTTGTGGCTGGCAGCACCCTGTCATCAGTTCTGTGGATCTGTGAACTTCTCCCTGTATTTGGAACCACAAAATAATTTGTTGGTGATTCTTCATAATTCAGAAATTTAAAGAGCTCTTCATTTTCTCCATCTTCACCACACCTCATCTTTTACACATTTCTATATCCCCTTTAATTTTGGACTTCCTTCTGTAAGTAGTGCTTGAAACTCACGATTTGCTGATATCAGCAACTATAAAATTCTCCAACTTTCCCTAACTCATATTATCGCTTGTCTCAGCAAAATTTTTTGTTTTCCACTCATGTTTGGAGAGCAATGATAAGGGCAAAATGCAGTAAGGTAGTCAAATGCTCACAATCACTGCACGCTGCCAGGAAATCATCTTTCTCCCAGGCCTGGAGCTGGAGCTGCCAAGGCTCAGAGTCCACAGCAGCTGAAGGTGATGCCCCCAAATTCAGGGCATCCTCTGGGGACTTGATGGCGGCTCCACCCTTAAAGGAACCACCAGCTCTCAGTAAATTTTTAATTAATTAATTAACTAATTTTTATTTTGAGATGGAGTCCTGCTCTGTCGCCCAGGCTGGAGTGCAGTGGTGCAATCTCAGCTCATTGCAACCTCTGCCTCCCAGATTCAAGTGATTCTCCTGTCTGAGCCTCCCGAGTAGCTGGGATTACAGGCACACACCACCACGCCTGACTGATTTTTGTATTTTTAGTAGAGACGGGGTTTTGCCATATTGGCCAGGCTGGTCTCGAACTCCTGACCATAGGTGATCCACCTGCCTTGACTTCCCAAAGTACTGGATTACAGCAGTGAGCCACCGTGCCCGTCTTCTCTCAGTAAGTTTTAAAAAGTTACACTTAGATAAATAAGAAAACAAGAATTTAATAATTGTTTTCAAATCAATGTGAAGGAGAATATTTTTGCAGCCTTTCTCCAGAATGAGCTGTGTCTGCCTGGAGAGCACAACTCCAGGTCCCCATGCCTTAGAGGCCACAGCCAGGATTTGGTTTTGTTTCTCCTGGTCTTCCCCTCCTCCCAGGAAATTTGGCTTTATTCTTCACATGCATTCATAATTCTCTCTCTCCAAATCACTTTTTCCCCCTGCATGAGAAAAATACATCCATAGTAATGTGTTCAAATTGCTGGCTTCCAATTCTCCCCTTTTCCATTTGGGGTATGGATTAGATGCCCTGGAATATTTGCATTGAATTTTACCTATTCATCTACTTTGATCATCATAATGATCGCTGAGGGAAGCCAGGCTGTCAATAGACACATCTAAAATACAAAGTTGATGAGAAGGATAGAGTTTGCAAATGAAAGTAATTAAATGCATTAGTCAAAAGCAGAGAGAAAGAAAACCTAGCCAATAGTTCATCAGATAGAAAAGGTTTTTCTTAATAGAAGGATATCATGAAACTGACAGTTAAAGTAGAATTAATTTTTGTTGTTGTTGTTGTTAAGAGACAGAGTCTGGCACTGTTGCCCAAGCTAGAGGGCAGTGGCGTGACCATAGCTCACTGCAGCCTCGGACTCCTGGGCTCAAGTGATCCTCCCACCTCTGGTTTTTTTGTTGTTGTTGTTTGTTTGTTTGTTTGTTTGTTTTCTACAGATGGAGTCTCACTATGTTGCCCAGGTTGATCTCGAACTCTTGGGTTCAAGCAATCCTCTGGCCTCCTAAAGCACTGGAATTACAGGTATGAACCACCGCACCTGGAGCCACTGCACCTGGCCTCGAAATTAATTTTGTTTTTTTTGAGACGGAGTCTCACTCTGTCGCCCAGGCTAGAGTGCAGTGGTGCGACTCACTGCAACCTCGGCCTCCCCAGTTCAAGCAATTCTCCCACCTCAGCCTCCTGAGTAGCTGGGATTACAGGTGCACGCCACCATGTCCAGCTAATTTTTTTGTATTATTAGTTGATACAGGCTGGCCTCCAACTCCTGACGTCAGTCGATTCGCCCTCCTCAGCCTCCCAAAGTGCTGGGATTACAGGCATGAGCCACCACACCCAGCCCAAAATTAATTTTTATATCATCAGGGATAATACCCTTGTCCAGAGGGCACAAATACAGATGTTGACTTCAAATTCTTGGTCATGTCACACAATATACTACCCTGAAGATTTTCAGTAGATCCTTTTACTTATCTGTTCACACTTGTTTTGTGCATTTCTTCATCATGCTGAGTTCCTGACAGCTTTGTATAAACCACGTAGTGTGGAGACAGGTTTTCCCCTCTGAGCTGATAAAGTTTATAAAATATTCTGGACACACATTCACTCAGACTAGAAACGAAATCATGACTAACTTGGATTCTGTATGTATGCCTCTCTTAAGAATCAGTTTGGCCACTTTGTCCCACTCACCCATGGGTGGGCTAACAGGCACAGATGAACAGGGGCCAGCAGAAAACACCCATGACCAGCAGGCACTTTGCATCCAATCTAGTTAATGTATTTCTTTTTTTCACTCAGTTCTCCTAAAACCACCAGCCCAGGCTCCTTGCTACAAAAATTGCCAGGTCATGAGAGTTAAATCATAAAAAGTTGGATGCTCAACTTTTCTAGCTTTATAGATGTGTTTTTTGCAGACATGCGACATTAAAGACAATTTAGCTAGGCCAGGCATGGTGGCTCATGCCTGTAATCCCAGCACTTTGGGAGGCAGAAGCAGGAGGATCACTTTAGGGCAGGAGTTCAAGACCAGCCTGGGTAACACGGTGAGACACCATCTCTAAAATTTTTTTTTTTTTTTTTTTTTGAGACAGAGTCTCACTCTGTCACTCAGGCTGGAGTGCAGTGGTGCAATCTCGGCTCACTGCAGCCTCTGCCACCCAGGTTCCAGCAATTCTCCTGCCTGTAGCTGGAACTACAGGCACATGCCACCACACCCAGCTAATTTTTGTATTTTTAGTACAGGCGGGATTTCACCATGTTGGCAAGGCTGGTCTCAAACTCCTGACCTCAGGGGATCCACCTGCCTCAGCTTCCCAAAGTGCTAGGATTACAAGCACGAGCCACCATGCCTGGCAACGTTTTTAAAACATTAGCCAGGCATGATGGCACACACCTTTAGTCCCAGAAGCTCGGAAGGCTGAAGCAAGAGGATTGCTTGAGCCCAGAAGACCAAGGCTGCGGTGAGCTCTGATTGTGCCACTGCACTCCAGCCTGGGCAACAGAGCAAGATTCTGTCTCAAAAAAAAAATTACCATATGATTCAGCAATTCCACTTCTGGGTGTATACCCAAGAGAATTGAAAGCATGGTCTTGAAGAGATATTTGTGCGCCCATATTCATCATTCACGAGAGCCAAAAAAAGCAACCCAAATGCCCATTGATGGGCAAATGGATAAACAAAACGTGGTATATACACACAATGGAATATTATTCAGCCTTCAAAAGGAGGGGAATTCTGACACATGCTACCACATGGGTGAACCTTGAGGACACTATGCTAAGCAAAATATGCCAGTCGCAAAAAGACAAACGCTGTATGAGTCTATTTCTATGACATGCCAAAGCAGTCAAATTCATAGAGACAGAAAGAATTGTGGTTGCCAGGAGTTAGGGAAAGGGGAGAATTGGGAGTTGTTTAATGGGTATAGGGTTTCAGTTTTACAAGATAGAAAGAGCTCTTGAGATTGGCTATACTTAAAAATGGTTAAGATGGTAAATTTTATGTTATGTATATTTTATCACAATTAATTTTTTTAAGTTCCAAGTAACTATCTTTCTCTTTGACATTAATGTGAAAAGCAATCTCCTACTTGCCTATTCCTCCATACAACACTGAAAAGGTGAATAGGCAATGGCCATGATTTGATCATGTTCACCATTTTCCCTCCTTTCTTAAGCACTGAGTCAAGGGTGAGAGGCATCCCACGAACTACCGTGTGCTCTGTGAATACTGCCCTGCAAGCATCAGCCTCTTTAGCCTGAGTGCACCATAAGTAGTTAGCCCATTCTACTGATGCAGGGCAGGCAAGCTCCAAAATTGGGGCTTAGCCAGGGAGGGTTCTTAGCTTTGCTCAGGAAAGAACTGAAGAGCGAGCCTGTGGTGGAAGAAAGCAGGTTTATTGAAGCAGCAGTGGCAGCAAGGTGGCTGTTCCTTGCAGAGCAGGACAACCCATAGGCAGTGAGCCCACAGTAGCAGCCAGTGGGCTGCTGGCTAACTGTACTTATACCGACTTTTAATTACATGCAAATTAAGGGGTGGGTTATTCAGAACTATCTGGAAAAGGTGTGGGGAGTTTCCAGAACCATATGAGGTAACTTGCTGACCGTTGCTATGGTGTGTTGCCATGGCATTTGTAAACTGTCATGGCACCGGTGGGAGTGTCTTTATGCTAATAAGTGGCGAGGGTAATGAGAGTTTGCTTTCCTGGCCATCTGCTGGTTTGGGCTGTTTTTTTAGTGCATCCCATCTTGACCAGATCATGCTCTGATTAGCTGGGTTGTGACCAGAAAACAAGTCCTGCTGATCTCCTACCTCACTATCTCTCCCACCACTCATAGGATTAACATTAATTACAAACGAACAACAAAACCTCCTTTTCTGTCACTAGAGGTTTCAGCAGCTGAAAAGCTCCCACATACATGTGTTGCACAAAGACGAAAGCTGATTCAGACTTTGTGTGGCAGTGACTTATTCCAAGTATGAGGTGACATGCTTGCTCTCCCACACAAGCATTAGTCAGTGCTATTCTGCTGTATACCTCTGACATACACAATGTCCAAGCTGTTCCTTCACAAAGGAATCTTGCTCACAGCATAGTCTTCAAGCATAGTATTTGCCAGACACTGTAGGTAGCCTATCCAACAGCCAGCAGCGCTGCCACCTTCCTGGCTGGTGGAGCTACCCCTCCTTTTTTTTTCTTTTTCTTTTTCTTTTTTTTTTTTTTTTTTGAGACAGAGTTCCACTCTGTCCCCCAGGCTGGAGTGCAGTGGCATGACCTCAGCTCACTGTAACTTCCACCTCTCAGGTTCAAGCGATTCTCCTGCCTCAGCCTCCCAAGTAGCTGGGATTACAGGCACCTGCCACCATGCCCAGCTAATTTTTGTATTTTCGGTAGAGACAGTTTTGCCATGTTGGTCAGGCTGGTCTCAATCTCCTGACCTCAGGTGACCTACCCACCTCGGCCTCCCAAAGTGCTGAGATTATAGGCATGAGTCACTGCACCTGGCTGGAGCTACCTCTTTTTATTAAGCCTGTGAAAAGCACATGTTCACCTTCTCAGCACTGCATGCAACCAAGGGGATGGAATTTGACCCAATCCTAGTCAGTGGGAAAGAACTAAACCGCCCCCCCCAAGGATGATCAATTGGAAGATCAGAAAGAATCTGTCAATGCTGAGACTCTGCATTAAACACTAACCAGCACCTGAACCTCTTGCAGAGTAAAGGTCTTCTGCCTGCTCTTACATGCTTTTGTTTTTTTCTATTATTTGCAGCCAAAAGCAACCTTTCAATACAGGTATGAACTCTACTGCCGTTTCTACAAGCTTCTTGGAAATTATGTGACTTGTACCTACTTTTGCTACTTTAAAAAGCACCTTTAATTTATGTCACTGTAGTTTTGCTGTCTCCTCTGTATTCGGTGACAACACTAATCACTTTTGAATAGGAAAGCTACATGTAGCAGTTGTTCTAAGAAATCTCTATTGCTTTACCTGAGGCAGGCAGATCATGAGGTCAGGGGTTCGAGACCAGCCTGACCAACATGGTGAAACCCCCGTCTATACTAAAAATACAAAAATTAGCTGGGCGTGGTGGTGCGCGCCTGTAATCCCAGCTACTCAAGAGGCTGAGGCAGGAGAATCACTTGAACTTGAACCTGGGAGGTGGAGGTTGCAGTGAGCCAAGATCATGCCATTGCACTCCAGCCTGGGTGACAGAGAGAGACTCTGTCTCAAAAATAAATAAATAAAAATGGGCATGGTGGTACGCCCCTGTACTCCCAGCTAACTTGGGAGGCTGAGGCAGAGGGATCACTTGAACCCAGGAGACAGAGGTTGCGTTGAGCCGAGATCGTGCCACTACACTCCAGCCCGGGCGACAAAGTGAGACTGTCTCAAAAAATAATAATAATAAAATAAAATAGAAAATAACAACTTGTTGCCTGAATTTAGACAAGAGCCCACTGTAGTCCCTGGAGTCCGTGTGCCACACAATTATTAAGGCCACAACACTATTTCTGTGCAAATCACTAGTTTCAAATGTTTGAGATGTATGGGTTTCTTGCTCTTTTTCTCTAAAACCTTCCACTTAGAAGACCATCACTGACCACCAGTGGTTCGTGGAACACATTCTGAGAAACACCACTCTACGGTCAATTTTTTTTTTTTTCTGAGACATGATCTTGCTCTGTTTCCCAGGCTGGAGTGTGGTGGTCCAAATCACAGCTCACTGTATCCTCAACCTCCCAGGCTCAAGTGATCCTCCTGCTTCAGCCTACCAAGTAGCTGGGACTACAGGCACATGCCACCATGCCTGGGTAATTTTTAAATTTTTTTGTAGACACAAGCTTTCAATATATTACCCAGGGTGGTCTCAAATTTCTGAGCACAAACAATCCTCCTGCCTCGGCCTCCCAAAGTGCTGGGATTACAAGCATGAGCCACTGTGCCCAGCCATTAGGGCTGAATTCTTACAAAGCCTTATCTTCTGATTCCCTTTCTGAGGAAACTGCATAATAATTAGTCATCCTGGGGACTCAAAAGCTTCAAAATCCACAGGGATTTTGGACCCTCTGCTGATGTATAGGACAGACATTTTTGGCTGGAGGTAAAGGGCCACTTTCCATCTTCCCTTCAAATCACTCAACTGCCTCCCTTCTGTTTTTCTAATTGAAACATCCACACGGCCCGGGTCCCTTGCTGGTGATAGCTGCAGTGGCATCACTCCGAGGTCAGGAATGGCTTGTCCTGTGAGGCCCCCAGCTCAGTGCCAAGCACCATGATGAACTTTATGCCAGGGTGGTGGCATAATAACAAGAATGACCTTATTGTGGGCAGCAGCTCTCAATGTGGGAGCTCTTCAATCACTCACTATATGCAGACAGTGTGCCCTTCAACACATCCTAGGACTTGTAGGAAACGCTTGTGAGTATTGGTCACTCCAGAGACCTTTCCAGGTGGAAAAGTAGCCACTGGAGGTTGTCCCTTCTCTATTCTATGCCCCCTCCACCCGACAGCTCCACCAGCTTACCATCGGCACCAGCCCTGAGAGTGGAGTGAGCAGATTAAGAGGTCAGGTTACTTCCAAGAGAGGGATATTCACAACCCTACTCTGGTTAACTTCTTGTCCTGGCCCCAGGCCTCAGGGCTGGCCAGGGTCCACCGTGGTAAAGGGACCCCATGGGTGTCATCCTTCAGGACTCATATCCACAGAAGGCTTTTTTTTTTTTTTTAGACCTTTGACATATTTCCCAAGAGCGGTAGATGCATCTTTTTGTGCATGTTTTAATTTATTAACACAAACATTTAAAGTACGCTTTTTAAAAAAATAATCATGTCTTGGCATTTTTTCAGGTACTATATTCATAGCCTCAAAAAATAGAAGTGGTTGGGTCTCTTCTGCCCCTGGGGCTGGGTGAGCTGGAGCCACACCGGGGCCGTGTCCCTCCCTAGAGGGCGCTCCTCCCTTCCAGCCAGCAATGTTGCCCAACGCGGGAGGCCAACTGTGCAGAACCCAGCATGCAGGCATCTCACTCCCAATTCAGCCTGGGAAATCGGAACTGAGAGCCCCACGATGAAGCCCTGAGCTGATGCTGACATGACACTAATTCACTGGAAACGAGGGTGATGGGGGCACAGAGCCTCTCATGCTGTGTGCCCTGAAGCCCACCCTCTGGGATGGAAGGGGACTTCTCACGCAAAGCTGGAGAGTTCAGACATTGTCCTGAGGGTAATGGGGAGCTGTTGAAGACAGGTGGGGATGAGCAGCATATTCAGAACTGTATTTTAGAAAGATCGGGCCGGGCGAGGTGGCGTGTGCCTGTAGTCCCAGCTACTCAGGAGGCTGAGACAGCAGAATTACTTGAACCCAGGAGGCGGAGGTTGCAGTGAGCCGAGATCACACCATTGCACTCCAGCCTGGGTGACAGAGCGAGACTCCGTCTCAAAAAAAAAAAAAAAAGAAAAGAAAAAAAAAGAAAGAAAAGAAAGATCATTCGTGCCTCACGGGAGAAGGGAGACTGAGGCCTGGGGGTATTGTCCATGTATTTCTAGGTAGAAATTGCAAGTCAAGTCCTGTGGGGAACACAGCAGGGACCCTGTCCTAATGGTTTCCAGTTGGAACCTTGACAAGACAAAGGCCCCTTCCCAAGCAAGACGTTTTCTCCCAAAGACAGGAAGCAGGCTCATCCCAGCCTCTCTCGGTGGTGCAGTGGTTCCTCCCCGTCAGGCCTGACAGGTGAGGGTAAGTAAGTGGGGAAAACTCGCCGGGGAGAAGAAGTCCAAGGCAAAGAGGGGATCATTTCTCACTGGGCGGGCTGGGGGTCTGTGTCCCGTTTTCTGGGGCAATTTGTCCATTTGCCTCCTCCATCATTTCCTTGTACTGACGCTTGAAGAAGCCAACCTGGGGGGGAGGGCGAAGAAGAAACTCAGGAAGTCCATTCAGTGGAAGAGAGGAAAAGAGATGACTGAGGGAGAGGGGTCACTATTTCTGAAATCCTTGCTAGGTTCAAAGCACTGCACTGGGAACTTTATATGCATCATGTCATCTAGATTTAGCCAAAATTATTTTCTTTTTGAGATGGAGTCTCACTCTGTTGCCCAGGCTGGAGTGCAGTGGTGTGATCTCGGCTCACTGCAACCTCCACCTCCTGGGTTCAAGCAATTCTCCTGCCTCAGCCTCCTCAGTATCTGGGATTACAGCCACCTGCCACCATGCCCAACTAATTTTTGTATTTTTAGTAGAGACGGGGTTTCACCAGGTAGGCCAGGCTGGTCTCTTAACTCCTGACTTCAAGTGATCCACCTGCCTCGATCTCCCAAACTGCTGGGATTACAGCCATGAGCCACCATGCCCAGCCTAGATTTAGCCAAAATTCTATGAGCTGGGGTAGAATCACCTTCACATTGAGAAATCAAGGCCCAGAGTGGAGCAGACACTGGCCTATGGTCAAAGACAAAAAGAACCCGTGGTGATGTCGACATTCAAATCCAGGTCTGTGCTTTTATATGATAATCTGCTGTCAAGGGAAACACGTAGAATGATGGAGAAGAGCAGGAAAGAAAGGGAGAAAGATTAGAGGAAGCCTGGGAATCACAAAGCAGGGGGCCACTGGGGACAGGTGACATTGCGGGTGGGAGGCAGTTTCTCATATGAAGTGACCCAGTAAGAATGTGCCTCTGCCTTCAAAGTGAGCTCCTTCTCACTCTGCAAAAAGAGCGGTACCAGATGCTGGTGGTGTCAAGAGTGGCATAAAACACTCACTTTGTACAGTACCGCTGTGATGAGTGCCAGCAGCAACAGACCCCCAATGGAGCTGCCTACGATGAGGGGGGTGGGGTTGTGGACCTTGTACTTCTCCAGCACCGTTGTCGTCTGAAGTGGAAGTGACCCTGTCAGAGCACTCCCATCCTCCTACTATCCCAGACTCCTCCCAGGCTCCCCAACTTTTAACTCCCTCCCCTCCTTCCCCAGGCCCTGCTCCAAGAGGTGAGACACAGCAGCACCCGTGCCCTTAGGGACAGCTGTCCTGCCCAGAGGCCTTCGCCCTCCTCCCCCAAGGCTTGCAAACCCCCCACCCAGCACCACAGATGTAGCCCTAGGGGCCCTCTTTCCAGCCTGGTCGCTGCCCTCCACATGGTCTCTACCTGAGCTCTCATAAATGCCTCCTGTCCTGGAAGCTGGGAGTACACGGATGTGTCGAACGTAATTTCAGCCACACTCACGACCGACACCTTCTTCTGCAATGTCTGCAAAGGGGTTGGGGGAAACCTGTGGAACTGGCTCTGGGGGAGGCTCAGAGCTCTGGGGGTGCCCTGGCTTGCAGATGGGCACAGACATGCCAGGTCCCGCCTGAGTCTGGGGCAGGGGCTCTGTCGTTGCGCCCACACACCTGGCGGACCCAGCCAAAGCTGAGGTTGCCCTTCAGGGTGAAATCCAGCTCCTCCTGGACGCTGAAGGAGGGGACGTCACAGCGGAACCGCAGGCAGCCAGCAATGGAGCAGTCCTGGGGGCAGATAAATAGCATGGGGCTGAGAAAGATGAGTGTGAAGGTGGGAGGCAGCATTACACGGTGTGATTTGAGGGCAGCGGCCATATCCGAATGCAAGAGGGTACTTCAGCAGGATGGATGTGGAACATGAACTCCTGGGTTGAATTCCTCTGATGTGGGGCCTACAGTGAGGGCCAGCCCAGAGCCCTCCTCACCAGCACAGGATTCTTCTGAATGTGCGCCAGGAAGTCAGATGCTGGGGGTGCGATTTTCTCTGAGGAGCACCGAAGGGATGGGTTCTGGGGGAAAATGCAGAGAACAAGTGTCTCAGCTGGGACATCAGGGACCCACATGGGGCACAAGGAATCCAGGTAGAAAGGGCATTCGTGGAGGAGCCACATGCAGTCCTTTGGTACCTGAGGGTGGGAGACCTCCACATCCATCCACACAGCCTCCTGGTTCAGCTCCACAGGCACCCAGAAGTTGATGCTGACAGGCAGGTCCCTCTGTCCCAGGTTATTGACCTGCACAGAGGGCACTGAGGGCAGAGCCCACGCCAAAGCCCAAATCCCTCCCCAGTCTCCGGCTCCCAGCCTCCCACCCCAGCCCAGTCTCCTGCATCTCCACCACCTGCCTGGTATCTGTGCATGGCCACA
Organism: Pan paniscus; assembly: GCF_029289425.2. Taxonomy (NCBI): domain Eukaryota; kingdom Metazoa; phylum Chordata; class Mammalia; order Primates; family Hominidae; genus Pan; species Pan paniscus. Next base: position 34,589,108 of record NC_073267.2, on the reverse strand, counting down.
TGGCTTTCCTTCTCCTCAGACTCTGAGAAGTTGAGGTATTTGGTGAATTGTTCGTGGCTGGAGAGAGAAGACGCATAAGTGGATGTGAACTACCATGGGGCATCTGCAGAAGGCATTGGCTAGAGCATGAGAGGACAGGTGGTCGGTGGCGCCTTGGAATGTCCTGGAATGAGGGCTGTGGCTGAATTAGGTTATAAGAGAGTTTAGAGGCCAGGCGCGGTGGCTCAGGCCTGTAATCCCAGCACTTTGAGATGCTGAGATGGGCGGATCACCTGAGATCAGGAGTTCGAGATCACCCTGGCCAACATGGTGAAACCCTGTCTCTACTAAAAATACAAAAATTAGCCGGGCATGATGGTGTGCACCTGTAATCCCAACTACTTGGGAGGCTGAGACAGGAGAATTGTTTGAGCCCGGGGGACAGAGGTTGCAGTGAGCCAAGATCACGCCACTGAATGACAGAGCAAGACTCTCTCTCTCAAAAAAAAAAAACAGAGAGAGAAAGTTTAGAGGCCAGGCACAGTGCTCACGCCTATAATCCCAGCACTTTGACAGGCTGAGACAGGCAGATCACCTGAGGTCGGGAGTTCAAGACCAGCCTGGCCAACATGGAGAAACACCGTCTCTACTAAAAATACAAAAATTAGCCAGGTGTGGTGGTGGGTGCCTGTAATCCCAGCTACTTGGGAGGCTGAGGCACGAGAATTGCTTGGAGCCAGGAGGCAGAGGTTGCAGTGAGCAGAGATGGTACCACTGCACTCCAGCCTGGGCAACACAGTGAGACTTGGTCTCAAAAAAAAAAAAGAGAGAGAGTCTAGAAAAGCAGGGCTGGGCTTCAAACAAGTGCTAATTGGCTGAGTGCAGTGGCTCACACCTGCAATCCCAGCACTTTGGGAGGTTGAGGTGGGAGGATCACTTGAGGCCAGGATTCAAGATCAGCCTGGGCAACATAGCAAGACCCCATCTCTCCAAAACAATTTTTTAAATTAGCCAGGCATGGTGGCACACATCTGTAGTCTCAACTACTTGGGAGGCTGAGGTGGGAGGCTCGCTTGAGCCCAAGAGGAGTTCAAGGCTGCTGTGAGCTGTGATCACACCACTGCACTCCAGCCTGAGCAACAGAGCAAGACCTGGGCTTTAAAAAAAAAAAAAAATGAGTGCAAAGAGCTCATAGCTGCCTGCAGAGGAGGCTGCCAGTGGGGCCGGGTAGTTGGTACAATGAACGGATCAGAGAGCTCTGCCACTGACTGCAGGAGAGCATGGGCCATGGCCTGCCCCTCCGCTTTCCTTCCATCCCTTTGTGGGGATGTAGGATGCCAGGGCTCTGTGGGACACAGCACAGAGTTGGGGTGGCCCAGGCTGACGCTGTTGACCAAATGCTACTGAGCATTGCCCCTTCCCAGTCCCCCACATACCTCCCCGGGGGCCCTTTTTTCCCATTTCCTTGGCTTTTCCGGGCCTGGGGCTTGGAGGGGAGGGAGGGCCCACAGCAGACTCTTCATGAGGTCTCAGTTTAACACCTCCTGAGCCCTTTTTGGGCACAAGCCTGGAGACCTGGTGGGCAGCTAGGACCATCACACAGGTGGCCAGTCTCACCACTGCCTCACTGCTTCACTCTTCCGGCACCTGTCCTCCAGCTGGCATAGTCCAAACACCAGCCCACCACGCCTACTCTGAAGCCTCATTCCTCCTCTGCCAATTTTTTGTAGAGCTAGGGTCTCACTATATTGCCCAGGCTGATCCTGAACTCCTGACCTCAAGCAATCCTCCCACCTTGGCCTCCCCCAGAAATGCCCCAACCTGGCACTCCCTGTGCCCTAACCCACAGAGTCACACCTGCCATGTGTGGCCAAGCTGTGGATCACACCTGCCATGTGTGGCCAAGCTGTGGACCACACATGCCTAGAGTAGATGAGCCCTGCCTGTGGGTCCCCTGCCAAGGGGTATGAGAGCCTGGGGCACACCCCAGCACACGAGCTCAGAGCGTGCACCTGGCTGGGAGCCTCCACGCATGCAGGTGCAGGTGAGAGTGGGAAACACCAGGCACAGGAGAACATCCAGCAAGGCACACCCCACAAGGGCGAGGGTTCATGTCTGGTTTTGATCACACATAATGGGGGCTTAGTAAATCTTCGATGAATGTCAAATGAATGTATGGAAAATAACCACAGCACCCTGCCTGGCACACAGCAAATTCGAGGAAGGCATTGGCTGAAGGAAGGTGTCTGCTGAAACACCTGACCTTTTAGTTTCAAACACCTTATCTCACCCTCTCTGGCAGCGTTTCAAGGCCTTTTTTTTTTCTTTTCTTTTCTTTTTGAGGCGGAGTTTTGCTCTTGTCGCCCAGGCTGGAGTGCAATGGTGCAATCTCGGCTCACTGCAACCTCCACCTCCCGGGTTCAAGTGATTCTCATGCCTCAGCCTCCCAAGTAGCTGGGATTACAAGCGCCTGCCACCACACCCAGCTAATTTTTGTGTTTTCAGTAGAGATGGGGTTTCTCCATGTTGGCCATGGCCAGGCTGGTCTCGAACTCCTGACCTAAGGTGATCCACCCGCCTCAGCCTCCCAAAGTGCTGGGATTACAGGCATGAACCACCACACCCAGCCAGCCCTATATTTTTACCCAGCTTCTCCCTGATATACGGCCTCTGTGGCAGGCAGGTCATCTGTCCCTATCCTTCCCCAAGGGTACTGGGAAGAGGAAGAGGGGCTTCTAAAAGCCCTGCAGTGTACAAGTGTATTCCCAAGACAAGAAGAAATGTCCCGTCCAGATGCCAAGGGCCCCTCGATGCTGTGGACCCTTCCGTGTTAACTGAGGCCTCTCCTTACAAGGGGTCCTAGCCCCATCTCGGAAACCCACATCCCCCGCGCCCCTGTAATAGAGAACCACAGTGGCCCTAGATGGAATTCGGGCTTGGACACTGCTCCCCAGTGAGGCTTAGAAGAAGATCAAAGGTAGAGACATGTCTCGTATCTCCTGGGGAAGCCAAGAGAATCTTGGTGCTTTTGAGAAAGGCTTCAGTAACCTCTATTAAAACTGGGATATAATGATAATAACATCACAATTATTATTATCATAACTAGCCCACAATAAACACTTGTTGACATCCAGACATGATAGTTCACGTGCATAATCCCAGCACCTTGGGAGGCCGAGGAGGGTGGATCACTTGAGGTCAGGAGTTCGAAACCAGCCTGGCCAACATGATGAAACCCTGTCTCCACTAAAAATACAAAAATTAGCCGAGCGTGGTGGTGCATGCCTGTAATCCCAGCTACTCCAGCGGCTGATGCAGAAGAATTGCTTGAACTTGAACTTGGGAGGCAGAGGTTGCAGTGAGCCAAGATCACGCCACTGCACTCCAGCCTGGGCAGCAGAGTGAGACTCCATCTCAAAAAAAAAAAAAAAAATGGGCAAAGGATACCAACAGACACTTCTCAAAATAATATATATGGTGTTTCAGTAATAAAACATTAACAAAAAAGTAAAATAAAAAGAACATTATACAAGTGGCCAAAAAATGTATGAAAAAATGCTCAGCATTACTAGTCATCAGAGAAATGCAAATCAAAACCAAAATGAGAAACCATCTCACACCAGTCAGAGTGAATATTATTAAAAAGTCAAAAACAGCAGATGCTGATGAGGCTGCAGAGAAAAAGGAACTCACACAATGTTGGTGGGGAAGTAAATTAGTTCAGTTACTGTGGAAAGTAGTTTAAGTTCTCAACAAACTTAAACACAGAGCTACCATTTGAGCAAGCAATCTCATTAGTGGATATATCCCCCCTTTCCCAAAAATAAATCATTCTACCAAAAAGAGACATGCACTCATATGTTCATTGCTGTGCTATTCACAATAGCAAAGACATGGAATCAACCTAGATGCCCATCTGTGGGATAAGGAAAATGTACATATACATGGTGCATATACACCACGGAATACTGTGCAGCCATAAGGAGAATGAAATCATGTCCTCTGCAGTAACATAGATGGAGCTGGAGTCCATAATCCTAAGCAAATTAGCGAGGGAACAGAAAATCAAATACCACATGTTCTCACTTACACGTCGGAGGTAAGCACTGAGCAAACATGGACACAAAGATGGAAACAATAGACACTGTGGACCACTAGAGAGTGCAGGGAGGGGCATGGGTTGAAAAATTACCTATCGGGTTCTGCGTTCATTACCATAATGGTGGGATTTGTACCCAAAACCTCAGCATCATGCAATATTCCCATGTAACAAATCTGTACAGGTACCCCCCAATCTAACATCAAAGTTGAAATAAAAATTTAGAAAATAGGCCAGGCATGGTGGCTCATGCCTGTAATCCCATCACTTTGGGAGGCCAAGGCGGGTGGATCACCTGAGGTCAGGAGTTGGAGACCATCCTAGCCAACATGGTGAAACCCCGTTTCTACTAAAAATACAAAAATTAACTGGGTGTGGTGGCGCGCACCTGTAATCCCAGCTACTCAGGAGGCTGAGGCAGGAGAATCACTTGAACCCAGGAGGCGGAGGTTGCAGTGAGCCGAGATCATGCCATTGCACTCCAGCCTGGGCAATGAGAGAAAACTCTGTCTCAAAAAACAATAATAATAATAATAATTGAATCAAAGATAAAAGGAAACCAAAACCAAAACAAAACAAATGTGTTGACTGGTAAGTGCTGCTGGCAGTATTATCTACCACACAAAACTTAACACATCTCATGTTCAGCTGCTGCAGGGGGTGAGATCCACCCCCATCAGGGTCAGAGAGAAGAACCCTTTCTCCTGCAGTGGGGTACCTGCTGACCTGCTAACCACAGTGTAGACGGCATACTTCACCGGGAGCTCCAGCTGGAAGGTGGTCTTGCTGGTCCTGGGAGTGTTGTTCTCACTGGAGAAAGAGGAGAGACCCAGTTGCCAAAGGCCCCAGAGGAGGAGAATGGGGTGTGAGGCTGGAGATGAGGGGCACTGCCCCTGGCCTGGCCCGGCTCACCTGCTCACATTGGCTGTCAGAAGCAGCCGGTCTCCCAGGACAGCCTTGGGGGAGACGTCAAAGGTAGCCAAGAAGGTGATCTGAGGAAAAGGAACTGAGAGGTCACAGAGCAGTAAAGTCAGGGTGGGGCAGGGGAGCAGTGAGGGGACAGAAGCCAGGCTGACCTGGGCGCCGCCACGGAAGATGAGGTGGTTGATTCTGCAGCTGGTGCTCCAGGTGCCCTGGCTCCCAACTGGGGCACTGTCACATGTCAGGTGCAGGGAACGCAGCTGCCCTTGTTTCTAGGCATGAGAAAAAGTAGAGGAGTATTAGTTGAAATTGAAAGCAATGGCAAAAACCACAATTACTTTTGCACCAACCTAATATAACAGCATTCCAAAGACACGCCACGAAGTAGTGATGAAGCTTCCTGGAGCCCACCTTAAGCTTATGTTTTTGTTTGTTTGTTTGTTTTTTGAGACCAGGTCTCACTCTGTCACCCAGGCTAGAAAGCAGTGATGCAATCACAGCTCACTTCAGCCTCAAACTCTGGCCTCAAGCCATCCTCTTGCCTCAGCCTCCTGAGTAGCTAGGACTACAGGCACACACCACCACCATGCCTGGCTAATTTTAAAAAAATTTTTTTATAAATGGGACCTTGCTATATTGCCCAGGCTGGTCTTGAACTCCTGGCCTCAAGCAATCCTCCCATCTTGTCCCCCCAAAACACTAGGATTACAGGTATGAGCCACCATGTCCAGCCAAGGTTACGTTTTTAAAAGCTCCCCCATAGCTATCTGGTCAAACTTTCTTCCAAAGTAGAAATCTCAAATGTATTAAAATGTTCACCTTTTTATTGTTATTTTAAAGGCCTCTTATTATGGAAAATTTGGAACACATTCAAAAATAGAGAGACTGGAAAATCAACCCCATATAACCATCACTCATTTTAAGTAACCAACATTTTTCTACTCTTGTTTCTACTATGTTCTCTTTCTGAACACTTTAAAGCACATTCCAAACACCATATTGTTTCATCTAGAAATACTTCAGTGTATACCACCAACAGATAAGGGTATTTTAAATGTAACCACAAGAACCAACAAATCACAGCCAACAAAATTAACAATTACTCCTTAATATACCAATATACTGGTCATGTTCTATTTTCTTAGATTGTCTCCAAAAATGTTATTTTATAGCTCATTTGTTAAAATCAATATTCAGCAAAGGTCCACCCATTACATTTGGTTGATATGTCTAGGAGCACTTTCATTGACAGTGATCACCCCTCACATGCAAGAGATGGCCTTTCCTGCTGTGTTCTTTTATACATTAATCAAAATGCGCTTCCGCTGGGAATATTAGACTAAGAGAGGCAGCAGAAATAACAACCAACCATCATGCATGGACCTAGTTCGAATTTTCGTTCAAATAGACCAGTTTTTTTTGAGACAGTTACACAATTTTGACTATGATCTTAATACCAAGGAATCACTTATTTCATTGGGTGTGATAATGGTGTTGAGGTCATATAAGAGGTCCTCATTGTTCAGAACTATAGCGTGTGTCTTTGTCTGTTCCCTGCTGCTGTAACAGATTACCACAAACTAGGTAATGTATCAATAGAAGCTTTGTGGTTCTGGAGGCTGGGAAGTCCAAGAACATGGCACCAGCATCTGGTGAGGGCCTTTGTGCTGCATGTGCAAGGCAGTGCATGTGAGAGTGAGAGGGAAAGGGGGCCAAACTCATCCTTTAATTAGAAACCCACTCCTGGGCTAGGCTCTGTGGCTTACGCCTGTAATCCTAGTACTTTGGGAGGCCGAATCGGGTGGATCATTTGAGGTCAGGAGTTCAAGACCAGACTGCCCAACATGGTGAAACCCCATCTCTACTAAAAATGCAAAACTTAGCTGGGCGTGGCAGTGGGCGCCTGTAATCCCAGCTACTCAGGAGGCTGAGGCACAAGAATTGCTTGAACTCGGGAGGCAGAGGCTGCAGTGAGCCAAGATCGTGCCACTGCAGCCTAGCCTGGGCAACAGAGCAAGACCCTCTCAAGGAAAGAAAGAAAGAAGGAAAAGAAAGAAAGAAAAAGAAAGAAGAAAGGAAGGAAGGAAACCCACTCCTGAAATAACTAATCTACTCTTGAGATAACAGTATTCATCCATTCATGAGGGCAAAGCCCTCATAACCTAATCACCTTTAAAAGGTTTCACCTTTCAACACTGTTGCATTGGGGATTAAGTGTCCAACACACGAACATTGGGTGATGCATTCAAACCATAGCAGAGTGAATAAGGAGGAGTACAATGACCCCCATGTCTGAGATTTGTTTTAAAATACTTTAGCAGGTCAGGCACAGTGGCTCATGTCTGTAACTCCAACACTTTGGGAAGCTAAGATGGGAGGACTGCTTGAACCCACGAGTTAGAGACCAGCTTGGGCAGCATTTGTAGACCCCAACTCTACAAAAAAAATTAAAAAATTAGCCAGGTGTGGTGGTGTGTGCATGTGGTTCTAGCTACTCAGGAGGCTGAGATGGGAGGATCGCTTGAGCCCAGGAGGTCGAGGCTACAGTAAGCTGAAATTGTGCCACTGCACTCCAGCCTGTGTGACAGAGCAAAACCCTGTCTCAAAAATAAAGAAATAAAGAAAATACCTTAGCAAAGGGGAACAATTGATGAAACAAATGTGGCAAAATGCTGCTAATTGTTGAATCTAGGTGACAAGTTTTGGGGAGGTTTGTTGAACTACTTTCTACTTTTGTAAATGTTTTAAATTTTTCATAATAACTTTTTTTTTTTTAGACAGAGTCTTGCTCTGTTGTCCAGGCTGGAGTGCAGTGGCACAATCTCAGCTCACTGCAACCTCCGTCTTCCGGGTTCAAGCAGTTCTCTCACCTCGGCCTCCCCAGTAGCTGGGATCACAGGCACCTGCCACCACACCCAGCTAATTTTTGTATTTTTCGTAGAGATGGGGTTTCACCATGTTGGCCAGGCTGGTCTCAAACTCCTGACCTCAGGTGATCCGCCTGCCTCAGCCTCCCAAAGTCCTGGGATTACAGGCGTGAGCCACCACTCCCAGCCATAATATTTTTGTTTAAAAAATCTGGTTCTCTTTGACTCCCCGTGGTCCTAGTTCTGCATTTTAAAGCAGGGATTGGCAACCAACAGCCACTACCTATTTTTATAAAGTTTTACTGCATCGCAGGTATATTCACTCATAAACTCATTCATGTCAATGGCTGCTTTCATTCCACAACACCAGAGGTTAGCAGCTGTGACACAGACCACGCGGACCACGAAGCTGAAATATTTACTATCTAGCCCTTTATAGAAAAAGGTCGCCAAGCCTTAATGTAGAGTGACCAATAAATTCAACCCCTTGCTTCTACAGAACAGTGTTTTAAAATATTTGAAGGCTGAGGTATGTTTTCATTTAAAAGAGGAATATTGATATAATATGGAATAGAAAGAAATTTGGGCAGGTTCCCCTCTGTCTCCACATTAGCGGCCTCTCAGGAAATCATTCCTGATAGTCAGTGTCCTTAAACTGCAATGCCCAAAGTTGAACACCCACACGAGCGGAGGCGTGCCCCAGATGGCACTACCACCTCCAAGCCCAGCCCGGGTTCTGAACCCCATGGGATTCTACGCTAACGCCCAGCCCTGCCTCCTCCTCCTTCCCCAGAGGGTGCACCTGGCCCTCTGCCACGTAGCGGTAGGACAGTCCTGCGGGGTGGGAGAAGGTGATGGTGGTTCCGTAGGAGTCTTCCCCGTCATTCCACACCATCACTTCTGCGTTCAGCTCCAGGTTACTCCCCACCAGCAGGGTCTTCAAGCTGGGTATCAGGTGAGGGGAAGGAGAAGGTGATTCTGTGACTGAGGCTAGAAATGGTCTGGGATAAAATGGGGTGGGTGGGGATTTGGGAGATAGACAGGGGACGGACACCTGGGTTCTTCTTCTTTTTTTTTTTTTTTTTAAGAGACAGAGTCCTGCTCTTTCACCCAGGCTGGAGTGCAGTGGTGTGATTATGGCTCACTGCAGCCTCCAACTCCAGAGCTCAAGCAATCCTTAAGCTTCAGCCTCCCAAGTAGCTGGGACTATAGGCATGCTCTACCACACTCAAGTGATGTTGTTGTTGTTGTTGTTGTTGTTTTGTTTTTGTGGAAATGGGATCTCGCTCTGTTGCCCAGGCTGATCCCTAACTCCTGGCCTCAAAAGATCCTCCCACCTCGGCCTCCCAAAGTGCTGGGATTACAGGCATGAGCCACTGTGCCCAGCCAAGACACCTGGGTTTTGACTATAGGATGAGACAATGTTAGGGAGAGCCAGAGACAGGAGTCCCAGATTCCAGGAAGGAGGCTGGGGCAGTAGGGCAGGTCTAAGGTGGGGGCGCTCACCCTGGGAAGCTGAAGGAGATGCCGAGATTGTCCTGGCAGATATGGTCGGCTCCACAGTTCTTCTCAAAGGGTAGCTGCGTGGGAAGGCAACGGGGGGTTTTCTCCGAGACCCAGGCCCCACGCTGTGCACCCTCTCTGGGAGACCCAGTGCCAGGACTCACAGAGGCCGTGAAGTATCTCTGAGCATCGGCGGCCAGCATAGGCCGCAGGTTTCTGAAGGCAGGGAGGGGCTTGCCCACCAGCGTGAAGTTCAGACGCAAGGTAATGGGGGTCACAGAGTCCTCCACGCAGCTCTGGGGGACGGGCGTCGCGGGGAGCGGAGGGTAAGGGGAGGGTAAGAGCTGCGCTCGGCCTCATCCGCAGTTCTTATCCTGCCTCTGCCCAGCTCCCACGCGGCTTCAGCTTCCTCCAGGGCCTGCTCAGCGTCACCGCCTTCAGGAGGCCTCCCTGACACCCTCTCTGTTCTCTCCCCTTGTTTGTCTTTGTTTTTTTCCTCCTCCCCCCAGACCTCCCGATCAGCAATGACTGTTTTGGCCACCGCTATGCCCCTGGCCCCCAGGGCAAGGCCTGTCTCCCAGGAGCAGCTCGATAAACCCCTGTCCAGTGAATGCCTGAAAAAAAGCCCAGCCGGAAGCCCCAGAGCTCTCTCAGGCTGCCCAATTCTCTTTCCTGAAATCCAACCGTGTGGCCCCTGGAAATTGCAGCCGATCTCATCACTTGTTTGCTCGCTCACTCACTCACTGGCTAACGTGCAGTAAGCACATCCTGCATGGCTGGTCCTGTGCTGGGCTGAGCCACAGGGAGGCCGGAACACAGCCTGTTCTCTCCCTGCCCTGCCTTCTGCCAGCCCCAGCGCAGCCGCCACCCACGTTCATGCCCAGACGCACCGGGAGCAGCAGGTTGAAGTTTTCACAGTGTGCCTTCAGCCCGAGGACTCGGACTCGGCTCAGACTCCGGTTCTTTGTTTCCTGGAAGGTGGCACGGGGACTCAGGCGGCCAGGGTCGAGGGCCAGGTCCAAGGTCACGGAGCTTTGGAGGTCACCTGTAGGCGGTCGCAGGGACGGCGTTGAGACAGGAACTCCTTGGGTGGACAATGAGCAGGGTGGGAGACAGGGGCCTGGGATGGGGGACTCCAGAGGTCAGGGTGTCCTGGGTTGGAGGGGAGGGGACTCACGGCTCCCAAGCAGGTTCTTAGAACGTTTGTCAATGTAAAGGCAGATGTTGGACTGTACCAGGGTCTGCTCAGAGACCACCTGCTCCCGACACTCAAACGCAGACCTGGGGATCTCGGCAGGTATGAACTGCATGCTCACCCCCACCCAGAGCACAGGTCTGGTCCTGCGGGCAGAGCACCGAGCTGAGGACAGGCCGTCGGCTCCTGGGAGCACCACGTGGGGTGGGCACCCCCATCTGAACCTAGGACCACCTGGGGAGCCTCTGAGAAAGGCTGCTCTCACCTGAGCAGGAGCACCTGGCCTCGGGCCCCCACAGCCAGGTCCACCAGTCCATCCTGGGTGAGGTCTTGACCCCCGCTCAGCGCCTGCCCAAAATACTGCAGCCTGGAGGAGAGCTGGGAGCCCGCGATCCGCTGGCCAGAGGAGAGAAGGGTGAATCAAGATGGAAAGTAGGGGAAGAAGTTGGAAATAAGTAACAAGGGGAATATGGAGGTAGGACCATCGGAAAGGGAGAGAAGGGGTGAGTTGTGAACAGATGGCACCAAGAAGAGCCTGAAAAGAGGAGGTAGGAGTTGGGAGATGATTGCTAAGAAACAGATGTAAGAGTGGAGATTGGAAGGGTGTCCTGGTGACCCGAGTGTCATTCATTCGATCAGTCTCTAGTTCCAATTCTGACTCCTCCACGTATGAGCCACGAGGCCGTGGGCAAGGACTCAATCTGTCTGTGCCTCCGTTTCCTCATCTTTCACATAATGATACTATTAGCTCAGAGTTTAGCCATGCTCAGGAGAGGAATTCCTACAGTTCTTCGAACAGCACCCAGGATACAGCCAGCAGTCAATAATATATCACAATGAGTATTAAGGCTGAAAGGGACCTCAGAGTTCATCCAACCTCACCTCCCTCATTGCAAAGATGCAGGAGAGAGGTTGGGGACAGTGTCAACCCCAGGTAGCCTTTAAGAGGCTGACTGCAGACCTAACACCAGACTGTCCAACCCCAGGCCCAAGTCCCCTTTTTGTTTCTTGCTGTCACTCTGTCTCTTCAAAGGACAAGAAAAAGCCGGGGTGGGGTAGGGAGTGGTTGCACCCACACCCAGATCCACCCTCCCAGGCACTGCCTCCCCTGTAGAACCTATCACCTTCATTCCCAGTGCTCATGTTATGCCCAATCCCTGGAAGAATGTGCCCTTTAAATCTCTGTGCACCCTGGAACTAGCAGCCATTAAAAGTAATAATAATGGCTGGACGCGGTGGCTCACACCTGTAATCCCAACACTTTGGGAGGCCGAGGTGGGTGGGTCATCTGAGGTCAGGAGTTCCAGACCAGCCTGGCCAACATGGTGAAACCCCGTTTCTACTAAATAAACAAAAATTAGCTGGGCATGATGGCACAAACCTGCAATCCAAGCTGCTCAGGAGGCTGAGGCAGGAGAATCACTTGAACCCGGGAGGCAGAGGTTGCAGTGAGCGGAGATTGCACCACTGTGCTCCAGTCTGGGTGACAGAGCGAGACTCTGTCTCAAAAAAAAAAAAAAAAAAAGGTAATAATAATGGGCAGGGCACACTGGCTTTGTGCCTGTGGTCCCAGCTACTCAGGAGGCTTTGGCAGGAGGATCTCTTCAGTCCAGGAGTTCGAGGCTGCAGTCAGCTATGATTGCACCACTGAACTCCAGCCTGAGTGACATGATGAGATTCTGTCTCTAAAAAATAAAAATTAAAAAAAAAAGAAAAAGAAAAGAAAAAAAGGAATAATAACAAAATAAAAAGAGAAATTTACCAATTACTGAGGGAGTCTAGAAAGGCTAGGTGTACCCCCTCTAAATCTAAAATAAAAGTTCAAAAATAAAAATAAAATATTTGATTGGTAAAAAATGCTAACAATCGTTTAAGCCTTTAGCAAGGCATAATCTTTTTGCTGGTGGAGGGTCTTGCCTGACGGTGACACGGCTGACTGATCACAGTGGCAACTGCTGGAGGTTGGGGTGGCTATGGTAATTTCCTAAAATAAGACAGTGAGGAAGTTTGCTGCCTGGATGGACTCTTCCTTTCATGAAATTTCCCTGGAGCATGCGATGCTGGTTGATAACATTTGGCCACAGTAGAGCTTCTTTGAAAGTTGGAGTCGTCCGGGAGGTGAGGGGCGCCTCTGCCCGGCCGCCCCTACTGGGAAGTGAGGAGCCCCTCTGCCTGGCCACCACCAGGTGTACCCAACAGCTCATTGAGAACGGGCCATGATGACAATGGCGGTTTTGTGGAATAGAAAGGGGGGAAAGGTGGGGGAAAGATTGAGAAATCGGATGGTTGCCGTGTCTGTGTAAAAAGAAGTAGACATGGGAGACTTTTCATTTTGTTCTGTACTAAGAAAAATTCTTCTGCCTTGGGATCCTGTTGATCTGTGACCTTACCCCCAACCCTGTGCTCTCTGAAACATGTGCTGTGTCCACTCAGGGTTAAATGGATTAAGGGCGGTGCAAGATGTGCTTTGTTAAACAGATGCTTGAAGGCAGCATGCTCCTTAAGAGTCATCACCACTCCCTAATCTCAAGTACCCAGGCACACAAACACTGCGGAAGGCCGCAGGGTCCTCTGCCTGGGAAAACCAGAGACCTTTGTTCACTTGTTTATCTGCTGACCTTCCCTCCACTATTGTCCTATGACCCTGCCAAATCCCCCTCTGCGAGAAACACCCAAGAATGATCAATAAAAAAATAAAAAATAAATAAATAAATAAAAAATAAAAAATAAAAAGAAAGTTGGAGTCAATTCTCTCAAATTCTATGCTGATTTATCAACTACGTTTATATAATATTCTTTTTTTTTTTTTTTGAGACACACTTTCACTCTGTCGCCCAGGCTAGAGTGCAGTGGTGTGATCTCGGCTCACTGCAACCTTTGCCTCCCGGGTTCAAGCGATTCTCCTGCCTCAGCCTCCTGAGTAGCTGGGATTACAGACATCTGCCACCACACCCAGCTAATTTTTTTAGTAGAGATGTTTAGTAGAGAGGTTTCCCTATGTAGGCCAGGCTGGTCTCGAACTCCTGACCTCAGGTGGTCTGCCCACCTCAGCCTCCCTAAGTGCTGGGATTATGTAACATTCTTAATCTTGTGTTGTCATTTCAACAATATTTATATCATCTTCACCAGGAATAGATTCCATCTGAAAAAAAAAAAACACTTTCTTTCCTCATCCGTAAGAAGCAGGTCCTCATCTGTGCAAGTTTCATCATGAGACTGCAGCAATTCAGGCTCCACTTCTAATTCTGGTTCTCTATTTCCACACATCCGCAGTCACTTCCTCCCCTGAAGCCTTGAGCCACTCAAAGTCATCCATGAAAATCAGAATCAGCTTCTCCCAAACTCGTGTTAATGTTGATATTTTGACCCCCTCTGATGAATCATGAATGTTCTTAATGGCATCTAAAATGGTGAATTTTTTTCCAGAAGGTTTTCAATTGACTTTGCCCAGATCCATCAGAAGAATCACTATCTATGGCAGCTATAGCCTTATGAAATGTATTTCTGAAATAATGAGACTTGAAAGTCGAAATTACTCCTTGGTCCATGGACTGCAGAATGGGTGTTGTGTTTGCAGGCATGGAAACAACATTAATCTCCTTGAACATCTCCATCAGAGCTCTTGGGTGATCAGGTGCACTGTCAATAAGCAGCAAACTTTGGAAAGAAATCTATTTTTCTGAGCAGCAGGTCTCCAGAATGGGCTTAAAACACTCAGTCAAGCATGCTGTAAACAGATGTGCTGTCTCCCCAGCTCTGTTCCATTTCTAGAGCACAAGAAGGGTAGATTTAGCATCATTCTTCAGGGCCCTGGAATTTTCCAAATGGTAAATGACCACTGGCTACAACTTGAAGTCCTACCAGCTGCATTAGCCTCTAACAAGCGAGTCAACTTGTCCTTTGAAGCTTTGAAGCCAGGCATTGACTTCTCTGAAAGTCCTAGATGCCATCTTCTTCCATCGAAGGCCATCTCATCTACACTGAAAACCTGTTGTTGAGTGTAGCCACCTTCATCAGAGATCTTCTGGAGAACTTGCTGCACCTTCTCCATCTGTACTTGCTGCTTCACCTTGTACTTTTATGTTGTGGAGATTGCTTCTTTCCTTAAACCTCATGAACCCTGCTGACTTCCACCTCTGCTGACTTCCAATTTTTCTTCTGAAGCTTCCTCACGTCTCTCAGCCTTCACAGAACTGAAGAGCATTCGGACCTTGCTCTGGATTTGGCTTTGGCTTAAGGGGATGTTGTGGCTGGTTTGATCTTCTATCCAGATCACTCAGACTTCCTTCATATCAGCAATTAGGCTGTTTCACTTTCTTATCATTCATATGTTCACTGGAGTAACACTCTTAATTTCCTTCAATAACTTTTTCTTTGCATTCAGAATCTGGCTGTTTGGTGCAAAAGGCCTTCAGCCCATTTTGGCTTTTGGCATGGCTTCTTCACCAAGCTTAATCATTTCTAGGTTTTGATCTAAAGTGAGAGATATGTGGCCAGACGTGGTGGCCCACGTCTGTAATCCCAGTGCTTTGGGAGGCCAAGGCAGGCAGATCACTTAGAGTCAGGAATTCCAGACTAGCCTGGCCAACATGGTGAAACCCCATCTCTACTAAAAACACAAAAATTAGCCAGGCATGGTGGCACCCACCTGTAATGCCAGCTACTCAGAAGGCTGAGGCAGGAGAATCACTTGAACCCCAGAGGGGGAAGTTTCAGTGAGCCAAGATCACACCAGTGTACTCCAGGCTGGGTGACAGAGTGAGATCCTGCCTCAATAAATAAATAAATAGTGAGAGACATGTGACTCTTCCTTTCACTTGAACACTTAAAGACCATTGTAGAGTTATTATTTGGCTTAATTTCAATATCATTGCATTGCAGGGAATAGGGAGGCCACAGGAGAGGGAGAGAGAGACAGGGGAGCTATCAGTGGTGGAGCAGTCAGAACACACACATTTATGAAGTTCGCCTTCATATACGGACGTGCTTCATGGTGCCCCAAAAAGAGGACAATAGCAACATCGAAGATCACTGATCACAGATCACCATCACAGACATGATAATTACAAAAAAGTTTGAAACGTTGTGAGAATTACCAAAGTAACACAGAGACACAAAGTGAGTGCATGCAGCTGGGAAAACAGCACTGATAGACTTGCTCAGTGCAGGGTCGCTGTATACCTTCAGCGTGTAAAAAATGCAGTATCTGCAAAGCGCATAAAACAAGGTGTGCCTGCATGTGATGGGTTGTGGGAATTGGTACGAACTGTTTGCAGTTTCATGACAACACGTGGGCCCTTGTTATTCTCAACAGTCTTTCACCCTCTTCTTTAGATTCCCCTTCAGGTGTTAAACTATGTGTTTTTTGTTTGTTTGTTTGTTTAGAGATGGAGTCTCACTCTATCACCCAGGCTGGAGTGCAGTGGCGCAATCTCAGCTCACTGCAACCTCCGATTCCTGGGTTCAAGCCATTTTCCTGCCTCAGCCTCCCAAGTAGCTGGGATTACAGGCATGCGCCATTACGCACAACTAATTTTTATATTTTGGGTAGAGACGGGGTTTCCCCATGTTGGCCAGCCTAGTCTGGAACTCCTGACCTCAAGTGATCTGCCTGCCTCAGCCTCCCAAAGTGCTGGGATTACAGGCGGGAGCCACCGCGCCTGGCCAGTTGTTAAACTATATTAATGATAATTAAAACAGATTATAACAACATGATACCTATTGTGTGCCAGGCACTTCATGCATACTAACTCATTTAATCCTCACAGCAGCAGCTCAATAAGGTTGGTTCTATTAGTATCACCATTTTACCAGTGAGAAAACTGAGCACAGAGAGGGTGAGTTACCTGTCAAAGATCATACAGCTGGTGTGTGACAGAACTGCAGGGACCTTCCTTGGCACTTTTTTCTTTTTGGTAACAGCTTTTTTGAGCTATAGACCACATAGCACACAACTCACCCCTTTAAAGTATATGACTTAGTGGCTTTTGGTATGTTTAGAGAGTTGTGAAACCACTACCACAATCAATTTTAGAACATTTCCACTACCCCAAAAAGAGACTCCACACCCATTAGCAGTCACCCTCATGCCCCTGACTTTCCCCCACACCCAGCCCTGCGAAACTGCTCATCTACTTTCTGTCTCTACAGATCTGTCTGTTCTGGACATTTGGCCTGAATACATGTGGCCTTCTGTGTTTGGCTTCCCTCACTTAGTATGTTTTATAGGTGGAATTGCCAGATCACATGGCAACTCTATGTTTAACTTTTTGTTTGTTTGTTTGTTTGTTTGAGACGGAGTTTTGCTCTTGTTGCCTAGGCTGGAGTGCAGTGCCGCGATCTCGGCTCACCACAACCCCCACCTCCCAGGTTCAATAGATTCTCCTGCCTCAGCCTCCCAAGTAGCTGGGATTACAGGCACCCACCACCATGCCCAGCTAATTTTTTTTTTTTTGTATTTTTAGTAGAGATGGGGTTTTACTGTGTTGGCCAGGCTAGTCTCAAACTCCTCATGTTATCCACCTGCCTCGGCCTCCCAAAGTGCTGGGGTTACAGGCATGAGCCACTGTGCCCAGCCTATGTTTAATGTTTTGAGGACCTGCCATGCTGATTTCCAAAGCAGCTGCGTGGATTTACATCATCCCCAGCATGGGGGAGGATGCCCGGTTCTCCACATCCTCACCAACACCTGTCATTATCCGCCTTTGTTTCTAGCCATTCTAGTAGGTGAGAAGTGGCATCTCATTATAGTTTTGATTTGCTGATGACTAATGACATTGAGAATCATTTTATGCACTCATTGGCCCTTTGTACCTCTTCTTTGGAGAAACGTCTACCCTATCCAAATCCTTTGCCCTTTTTTTTTTTTTTTTTTTTTTTTGACACGGGATTGTGCTCTTTCACCTGGGCTGAAGTGAAGTGACGCAATCATAGCTCACTGCAGCCTCAACCTCCTGGGCTCAGGTGACCTCCCACCTCAGCCTCCCGAGTAATTGGGACTACAGTTACTACAGCACCACAATGCCTGCCTAATTTTTAAAATTTTTTCTAGAGATGGGGTCTCCCTATGTTGCCCAGACTGGCCTGAAACTCCTGGCCTCAAGTGATCCTCCTGCCTCAGCCTCCCAAAGTGTCAGAATTACAGATGTGAGCCACCTGGAGCAGCCCCTTTGCCTATTTTTTAACAGAGCTTTCTTGACTTTTGCCAAGAAAAGCAGCCCTTTGTTCTCAGGGAACCCTGCTCCCTTGGGGTGGAGGGCGGCTGCAGGGATGGGCATTTGGTGGGACCTTGATGGCAGGAAGGGAATAAAATCATGTAGCATCCAGGGAGGAGAGGGGAGAGTGGAAGGGAAGGTTGAAATGACTGGACCTAAGTGGTGAGCAGCAGGGAGCCGGGAGACTGCACACCGGGTTAGAGGTCAGGAGGCCGGAGTGCCCTTCACCATCTTGGACCCACTCTGAACCTCCAACAAACCAAGGCCCTTGTCTTCCTAGTGTCCCAGATTCCATCTGTAAAATGGGTTTTCTGTGCCTGACCTGTGTACCTTGTAAAACTGGCAGGGGCCTGGGCATGGTGGCTCACGCCTATAATCCCAGCACTTTGGGAGGCCGAGACAGGCAGATCACCTGAGGTCAGGAGTTCAAGACCAGCCCAGCCAACATGGAGAAAGCCTGTCTCTACTAAAATACAAAAATTAACCGGACATGGTGGTGCATGCCTGTAATCCCAGCTACTCTGGAGGCTGAGGCAGAGAATCGCTTGAACCTGGGAGGCGGAGGTTGCAGTGAGCTGAGACCACGCCACTGCTACAAGGTGCTCAGAGCTGGGCAAGGGAGGTAGGAAAAGGTAAAAAGGGACAGTTTTCCAGTATGACAGAGTGGGAGAGGCAAGAAGCAGGCTGCTCTAGTGACAGAAACGGGACACGGCCTCACCTGGCTGTGGGAGGGCCTGATGCTGGGTCCCAAGACTCCGTGAAACAGGTAGACAGCACCCCGGTTCTCCTCCTCTCCTGGGGCCCCGATGACCACATCCGTCAGCTTGTCCCCATTCACATCCCCCAGCACTGTCAGAGCCGCCCCAAAGCGACCCCAGGGGTGGCCCTGCTCCCCGTAGAGAACAGCATCACACCACCACCTTCTCCACTGCAGAAAAAAAGCAGTGCCAGGCCCAACCCGGGCAACCCCTCCACCCACACCAGACCCCACCCACCCCAGGCCCATCAGTCACTCACCCCCCTGGGCAAGGGACACACAGACACCTGGCCCCCTCGGGTCTGCTCGTAGTAATGGGGGGCCCCAATGAGGACCAGGTCGGTGCTGCCATCGCTGTCCACGTCCACGGAGCAGAGGGAGGCCCCGAAGTAGGAGCCAATCTGAAGGGCAGAGCCTGGGTCAAGCTGCCTGTCCCTGCCAGAGGCAGCCCTGTGGGCCAGGTCCCACCTCTCCCCAGGTACCAGGACCTCCCCCAAGGCCCTCAAAGCCCCTCCATCCTCTCCTCTGCCCCAGCCACCTCCCCTACCCTCATCCTCCCCTCTGGCTCCTGTCACGCCCAACCTGAGTCCCCGTGACTTCGGCCTTCATCCTCCATTGCCTGGACACCTGGGTGAAGATGACAGCCTTCCCGGTGTGCTGGTAGCGGGGGGCCCCCAGGACCAGGCTCTGCACCCCTTTCCAGAGGGCCAGCTCGGTGGAGTAACCTGAGGGGCCCAGGTCTCAGCACAAAGGCCTCCATTCCCCCTCCCCAGAACCCTGGACCCCCACCCCGGGCAGCACAGCACCATCTCCCCTCCCCAGAACCCTGGACCCCACCCTGGGCAGTGCAGCCCCCATCCTCTCTCCCCAGAACCCTGGAACCCACCCCAGGCAGCGCAGCCCCCTTCTACCCTCCCCAGGCCCCCCACCCCAGGCAGCACAGCCCCCATCCCTCCTCCCCAGAACCCTGGAACCCACCCCAGGCAGCACAGCGCCCATCCCCTCTCCCCAGAATCCTGGACCCCCACCCCAGGCAGCACAGTCCCCATCCCCCCTCCCCAGAACCCTGGAACCCACCCCAGGCAGCACAGTGCCCATCCTCCCTCCCCAGAAGCCTGGACCCCACCCTGGGCAGCACAGCCCCCATACCCCTTCCCCAGAACCCTGGACCCCACCCTGGGCAGTGCATCTCCCACCTGTCCCCAACCCCTGGCTGTTTCTCACCCAGGTAAGAGTCCCTCATGTCCACATTCTCCTGAGACATGTTGATGAAGGTAGGGCTCATATTTGGGGGGTACAGGAAGGCACCTCCAGACCAGGTGAAGCTCCCCACAGCCCCCAGAACGGGGCCATCCTGGGAGAAAAGGATTCCAGGGCTGAGCAGAGGCCGGAGCAGGAAGACAGCATGTACCAGAGATATGCCTTCCGCCTGCGCCCCTTACCCACCTGACACCCACCCTGGCCTTCCCTGCTCCCCCTCCCCTCATGGCACATCATCGGCCTAAGGGGCCCCACTCACAGGTGTGAACACAGCGCTGAAGCCCTCCTGTGCCATCTCCAATTCGAAGGAGCTACTGCTTGTGGTCTCCGTACCTGGGGGAAGGCATGATGCTTGAGTGCCAGGGAGGGAGACGGGCTTTGCCAGGTCCAAGAACACTTCAGCTTTAGGAGAAGCTAAGACTGGAGGCTACAGGGAGAGCTGGTGCCTGTGACAGGGACCAGGCTCTGCCCTCCAGATCAGCTCCGACTTCGGGGCCCCCCTCTGCTACATGGATGTGGACAGCGATGGCAGCACCGATCTGGTCCTCATCAGGGCCCCCCACAGGTCTACAAGCAGACCCGAGGGGGCCAGGTGTCCGTGTGCCCCTTGCCCAGGGGAGTGAGTGGCTGGTGGGACGTGGGCTGGGTAGGGCCCGGTGTGGGTGGAAGGGTCTCCTGGGTTGGGCCTGGCATTGCTTTTTGTTCTGCAGTGGAGCCGGTGGTGGTGTGAGATCATTCTCTGTGGGGAGCAGGGCCATCCCTGGGGTCACTTTGGGGCAGCTCTGACAGTGCTGGGGGACGTCAGTGGGGACAAGCTGACAGACGTGGCTATCGGGGTCCCGGGAAAGCAGGAGAACCGAGACGCTGTCTACCTGTTTCACGGAGCCTCGGGTTCTAAGTGGAAAGGTGTTAACGGCTGAGGATTCCCCAAGCGAAGAGCTCCCTTCAGACTCACCCTCAATGGCAAAGATCTTCTCCTTCAGTTGGTTTTGAATATCTTTCAGAGCATCAAAGTCCTCCACTTTAAATATGTGTTCCTGGGAGGGCTTCGATGCAATGTCATTTAATTCTTTCCAAGAATTTCTGTTTTGAAAAGCTAATCCAACCTGTCCCCAGAAAAGATCAACTCAGTAAAAATAATAAATCAAATGTGCCTGTGTGCACTGGGTGCAACATCTTCCAATAACCCCACAAGATCAACATGATCACACCCGGTGGACACAGGAGAAACACGAAGCCCGGACAGCATCAGGGAGTTTAGGAGAAAGGATCATGGTCTCCAGTCTGGGGCAGAGTTTTCATCCTTAAGGCAGGAAGAGCCGAGAGAGCTGGTGTTTCTATCCTTGAAAGGGATGTTGTTGGCGGTGGTTCACGCCTGTAATCCCTGTGCTTTGGGAGACCAAGGTGGTAGAATTGCTTAAGGCCAGGAATTTGAGACCAGCCTGGGCAACATAGCAAGACCCCATCTCAACCAAAAAGAAAATAGCCAGGCTTGATGGCACACACCTGTGGTCCCAGCTACTGGGGAGGCTGGGGTGGGAGGATCACTGGAGCCCAGGAGTTCAAGGCTGCAGTGAGCTAGGATTGCACCACTTCCTGGGTGATAGAGCAAGACCCTGTCTCAAAGAGAAAAGAACATACACAGAAAGGGAAGTTGCCCTGAGAGGAAGCCGTGGGAGAAGTGGGAAGCCATCCCACGCCCTACCCCAATTGCATAGCGGATGATGCCTGCTGCATCAGCCATGGGGATGACATCCTTATAATCCAGGCTGTCGCCTTCTTTCTTCCCATCAGTGATGACAATGAGAATTTTGGCGGCATCCCTACGGGCCCCATATGAGGCATGGAACAATTGGTGCCTATCAGGAAAGGAGAGGTCTTAGAGGCCTGTGAACCAAACCACACTAGCCCCTGGTGCCCTTGTGAAAATTAGAAGATGCCTTTTCCTTTGGGAGGCCCCAGTCCCACCCAGAGGCCCCAGCTTGGCAAGGGTATCACGGGCTGGATTTTGGTCCCTGCCTGTCCCCTTCTCGTGGAGACAGATGAGGCCCAAGGGAAGACCTGGGTGCTTTGGGACTGTGCCTGGAAGAAATCAGGACTCACACGACATTTTGGATGGCGGTGGCCGTGTATGTAAACCCTTGCAGCTGGTGAACAGAAGCCAACAGGCTGAGGGGGTTTGAGCTGCGCCTGAATTCCTCGAAAGTGAAGTGTGTTTGGAATTTGTTGGAGAACTGCATCAGGGAAAACTGGGAGAAGCACACAGGGCTGGGGCTGAGGCCATTTCACCAGGATCCAAGCACCCACCCCCAGCAGCCTCCCTCCCCCAAAGGCACACCTGGGTGCTGGGTCTCTGGAACTGGCTTATCACAGCTCTCACGAAGTTCATCATCGTGGCAAAGTTGCGGGAGGAAATGCTGCCTGAGCCATCAATCAGGAACACAATGTCCTGCTCCTGTCTTGGGCACTCTGGGGAAGGAGGTGGCACCGGTCCTCCAAGTGACACTCCTGGAGTCCAGGACCGTGGCCTCCTGGCCACAAGAGCTCACTCTCCCAAAACCCTTCCTCCCCTAAGCCCCTAGTCTGGCGATGGGAGTCAGGTTCCACACCCTGGGTCCTCTCCTCATCAGGGGCAGAGCTTCCCTAACCCCTTGCCTGGAACAAGGCCCTTCATTCTCTTAAAGTTGCCTAAAGAGGCTGTGATGAGCCAGGCGTGGTGGCTCACGCCTGTAATCCCAGTACTTTGGGAGGCCGAGGGGGGCGGATCACGAGGTCAGGAGATCGAGACCATCCTGGCCCACATGGTGAAACCCCGTCTCTACTAAAAATACAAAAATTAGGTGGGTGTGGTGGCACGCGCCTGTGGTCCCAGCTACTCGGGAGGCAGAGGCAGAATTGCTTGAACCTGGGAGGTGGAGGTTGCAGTGAGCTGAGATCGCACCACAGCACTCCAACCTGGCAACAGAGTGAGGCTCCATCTCAAAAAAATAAAAAATGAAAAAGGCTGTGATGAAGCTGCTCAGCCCCATCAACAAAAAAGTGAAGGTCAGACTGGGTGCAGTGACTTACTCCTATAATCCAAGCACTTTGGGAGGCCTAGGCAGGAGAATTGCTTGAGCCCAGGATTTCAAGATCAGCCTGGACAACATAGTTAGACCTCACATCTACTAAAAATTGTTAAAAATCAGCTGGGCATGGTAGCTCTTCTCTGTGGTCCCAGCTACTCTGGAGGCTGAGGTGGGAGGATCACTTGAGCCCAGGAGTTGGAGGCTGCAGTGAGCTGTGATTGTACCACTGCACTCCAGCCTCAGTGACAGAGTAAGACTATCTCTAAAAAAGAAAGAAAAAAAAAAAAAACAGGAAGATTTCTCCAATTCAGACGGTAGGAAGCAGAGGGCCTCCCCCTCCACCACCCTGGATATCTGTGCCCCTCCCTGGACCCACCTCTCCTTCCTCCCTCAATGTCACCCCATCCAGCAATGACACAAACTGGCACCAGTCCCTAGCCAGTGTTTGTCCTCACTGCTCAGTGCTGAATGGTAGTTTTGTTAAATTTCTTTTTTTAATTGAGATGGAGTCTCACTCTGTCACCCAGGCTGGAGTGCAGTGGTGTGATCAAAGCTCCCTACAGCCTCCAACTCCTGGGCTCAAGCGATTCTCCTGCCTCAGCCTCCCCAGTAGTTAGGACTAGAGGTATGTAACAGCATGCCAAGCTACTTTGTATTTTATATTTATTTTTTGTAGAGATGAGGTCTCACTATGTTGCCCAGGCTGGTCTCAAACTCCAGGCCTCAAACAACCCTCTTGCCTTGATTGTTAACATTTTAAACAAATCATCCCAGGCAACAGCCACACACTGGGCCTGTTCCGTTCTCAGCTTAAATACAGGCCCCCACTCCCCTCCTGTGTGAAGTTAGCATCTGTCCTGAGAAGAGACGCTCTTCCAGCACCTGGAGAGGAAACCCCCTTCCATGTGACCTCTCAAGCATCCCCTCTGCCCCAGAGGCCTCCACCGGAGAGACAGGTGTCCTGGGCATTCTGATGGGTGCCCAGGCCCCTGTGGATGGAGTCTGGACCCACGGAGGTGCTGGAAGGCACACCCTATTTGCAGCCAGATGTCAGTCTCACCAAAGGCTTGAGAGCAAATGTGAAACCAGGGGGAGGCCTCAGCCTGCCAGGTTTGAAAAGCCCACTGTTCTGCTTCCTTATCTTTCTTCCCCATCAGCACCAGGGAAGTCAGGCCCTGCGTCTCAACCTGCATGTGCACACGCACACACACATACATGCACACACATGCATGTACATGTGTGCATGTGCACATGTATACACGTGCATACATATACACACATGTACACACACACACGTTGCTCACACTGCACTTTCACTGACCTTTCCTAAACTACGGCACAAACCAATTGGTCATATCCCAGGACCCATTGGATGAAAATAGCTCCTCTCCTCTAAAAATAACAACAGCTGGCCTTCATGGGGCTGTCGCCTGGTGCTAGCTGCTGTGCTAACCCCTGGCCATGAATCATCCTGTGTTGCTTTCAGTGCTGGGTGTGTTATTATCCCCATCCAACAGATGAAGAAACTGAGGCTTGGAGAGGTTAAGGTCACAGGAAAGGTCCGGCAGCGTGCGGGCGACCGGCAGGATGTGCGGGCAGCAGCGTCAGGAACCACTGCAACACGTGGTAACTCTTTTTCCAGATCCCTTCTTTCTGATCCACTCTGGCAAGACTGTCTCTAGCCCACCGCACCCCCAATTGGATGTGCGTGAGCTCCTCAAAGCCTTGGTGGTCCCGACACTCACCCTGCCTGGACACCGGGAGCCTCTGGGTGAGCTGGGTGGGGCCCAGGAGGAAGCAGAGTCCGGTGAGGTACATGTTCCTCCCGCACGCGTGGTGCACGGTGGGGCCGCAGGCCTGGGGACACAGCGGGCTGCTGGGGGGCTGCCCCTGCTTCCTCCCACCCTCACATTCCGGCACCTCCACCCTACAGGAGACTCCCAGCCCCCCGCGGCCCCGGCTCCTCCCTCCCTCCCTCAGAAGCCTCCTGTGACCCAGGGCCACTCACCAGCAGCTGGGAAGGGCTGGTGGTAGACGCCAGGGACAGGCCCAGGGACGTGTTCACGGCCTCCGGGGGCACTGCGGGGACAGATATGTGCATGGTCACTCTCGGGGGTACAGAGAAGGCTGTGGAAGAGCTAGGCAGGGGTCACCTCCACCTGGGAGACAAGGAGGTCTGACGGTGAAGGAAGCTGTCGGGTCTTGACAGAGCTGCGGGGGTGCGATGGGCGGGGAGGCCTTAAGGGGCCAGGAAGCATATCTGAGGGTGAGGGTCTCAGACACAGTGGAAGCTGGAAGTGACACTCCGGTGAGTCCGTGGGCCCCTGGAGCAGGGAAGCCTGGGAGCCCGGCCCTGGGTCCCGGGAGGGGCAGTGACTCACCCTGCAGGCTGATGGGCTCACAGGCACCAGTGCTGTAGCCACACTGGTAGAGGCCACCCGTTTGGTTGGCAGCTGTTATCTTTTGGGGGGCTCCAACCACCACCCTGCGAGGAGACAAAGAACACTTTAGGAAAGAGTGTGGACGCTGCAGCACAGCTGCCACTCCGGCAAGTTTGCGTTCCCTCCCTGAGCCTCAGCTTCCTCATCTGCAAGATGGATTTTGATAATTTAAAGTCCATGTGGAAGGGATTTCTGTCTGTTGGATTCTCTGGCATATGGAGACAAGAAATATTTGTTGAGTCTGGGTGTGGTGGCTCACACCTGGAATCCCAGCACTTTGGGAGGCTGAGGCGGGAGGATTGCTTGAGCCCAGGAGTTTGAGACCAACCCAGGCAACATAGTGAGACCCTGTCTCTATATATTTTTTAATGTATAGAAAAAAAGAAAGAAAAAACAAATAAGTGTTTGTTGCACGACTGATTCCTACTCACAGGCTGTCGTGTGGACTAAATCAGCATCCACCTGTGATGAGCCTGGCACTGCACTTACTGCTCTGTAAATGTTAGCTGTGAGACCGTGCCTGCCTTCAAGGCAAATCTTCATTAGCCAGGGCAGTCGCTACACCAGACAGAGAGGAGAGTTTGCAAATAACAGGGCAGGGCCGGGGGCATGGGGCCCTGAGCAGGGAGAGGATGGATGGAGCCAAAGGCCAGCACCACCTGGGCCTCACCAGGAGTTGGCATACTGGACCACGCTGTCTCCAAACCCAGCGCTGTCCACACGGAAGGCTGTCAGCTCCTCTGTGTCCAAGTTGAAACCTAGAGAAGTTGCTAAGGCTGGGAAAGAGGTGGGAAGAGAGCTTTGGAGAAGGGTCTTCCTCCTGCCTGGCTGCCCTCCACCCCCGGCCCCAGCGTCCCAATCTCCCCTCCGAGCCTGATGCCCGGGGTGCCTGGGTCTTCTGGACACCCAACTCATCCCCTTCTCTCCTTCCCAGGGTCCAGGGAGGCCTCTTGCCCACCATCCACTATCGAGTTGCAGTTCTCCATTTCTGCAGAGCAGTACCCAGGCTCTAAAAAGGATCCTTCCCCAACGTGCACCTCGGGCGCTATGAGAGTGAGTCCAGGAAAACTTGCGGACCAAAGCATCCTGTCCACAGAGCACAAGTTGGCGCATTCTGCCTATTTTAAAAATCTCTGCGGTATAGAGACAACTGGCCTCTCTTCCAGCATCTCTGGAACTCTCCCAAAATTGGTTCATCAATATCCTCTCCCTCCACAAACTCCAAATCTCAAACCCTATGTGCCTGCCTCCCCCTCAGGCTTGACTGAGTCTCTCTTCCTACCCAGATCCTAACCCCCCAGCCTGAGCCCCCAGTTCAGGGCCCTGGCTCCCTTGGGCCTGGGTCCCCAGCCCTACTTCATTGGGGTCCAGGCTCACCTGTGAACAGGAGGAGTGCTGCCCTGGTCCTGGTCATGACTAGAAGGTCAGACGTGGAGCTCTGAGCTCCTGGGCCGTTGCAGGAAGAGCTGGACCAAGGTACTGAGGAAGCAAGTGGGCAGAGAGGTGGCCAGGGGAAGGAAGAAGATTGTCAGCATGAGTCAGAGGGGGCGGGCAGAGTACGCAAGTGATCCGAGGACAGGCTCGGCCACCCACATGCCCCCACCCCCCGACTGGAGTCACTCTCATCAGATGACTTGGCTTGATGCCCTTTGCTTAGATGGATGCAAATCCCTGCCCTGCCCCTCTCAGGCTCACCCTTGACTGCCAGAAGGCACCCCTTGACCTTGAAATTTCAGCCAGACTGGAGGGGGTTTGGGCAGATGCCAACCCCTCAGGACCCTAAAGGAAACCCTGGTGGGAGCCCTCCAGTCTGACCTGGAAAGTCTGGGCCAAGGAGTGGGGCATCCGGGTCCCTAGGAGGAGCACAGAGCAAGTATTTGTTCATTCATTCATTCACTCATTTATTCATCATTTATTCAAGAAGCCTAATTTGAGCATGGAGATGCAAGCCCTCTGCTAGGTGGGGAAGAAAACATAAACCACAAAGCCCCAGCCCTGGGGTCAGTGGAGAGGCAGATGTATAAACAGCAAGTTCATTGCTGTGAGGGGGAAGCACAGAGACCACAGGGTGCCTCACCCGGGTTGTGAAGGTGTGGCTTTCTGAGAAGGCTTCCTGAAAGAGGTGGCGCTTGAGCTGAGCATTGAAAGCAACCAAAGTTGGGAGATGACAGAGCAGCCAGACATGGATGAGGCAGGGGACAGGAGGGTCTGTGTGTGAAATCAGCAATGGGAACCAGACAGTCAGGGTGGGAAGTTGTAAGAGACAAGGTCAGGGCCACTGGGAGGAAAAGAAGGGGAAGCAGGCCTCAGGCCGTGGAAGCCCCCCTAATGTACATCAATTTTTTTTTTTAAATTTCAGAAACAGGGTCTTGCTCTGCCACCCAGGCTGGAGTGCAGTGGGTGCATAGTTCACTGCTGCTTCAAACTCCTGGGCCCAAGGGATCCTCCTGCCTCAGCCTCCCGAGTAGCCAGGACTATAGGATTGCACCACTGCACCTGAATATATATATATATATATATATATATATATATATATATATATATATTTTTTTTTTTTTTTTTTAAATTTTAGTAGAGATAGAGTTTCCCCATGTTGGCCAGGCTGGTCTCAAACTCCTGATCTCAATCAATCCTCCTGCCTCAGCCTCCTAAATTGCTGGGATCACAGGTGTGAGCCACCACACCTGGTGAAGACACATTGATTTTGTCCTGAGAGTGGAGGACAGCATTGAAGGGAATTCATGGGGACTGAGATCTTCACATTTGCATTTTAGAAAGTGGGTTATATGGGGCATGGTTTCTTTGGGAAGCAGCTGGAGACTGATTTGTCAGGAGAGAGATGTTGGGGGTCTTTGGGGTGGGCTGGTGGCTGTGGGGATGGGCTGGAGGCTGATCGGTCACTGCAGGGAGGATGAAGGTGATGGAGGAGGAAGGATAGGGGTTAGGCCAACCTCAGTTTTGAGGAAACCAGAGTGCAGTGTTTAAGAGCTTGGACTATTTCAACCTCTTTGTGCCTCAGTTTCCTCATCTGCAAAATGGGAGTGATCATGAAAGTCCACACCCCCTGTTGTTGCTGGGAGAGTTGAGTAGTGTGGAGGGCTCGGGAGAGTGGGTAGAAACCTGGGCTGGCAGCTGTGATCATTGCTGTGCTGTGACGGCTGTCCTGGTGGGAAGAGGGCATCTGTGGAGCCTCCGAGAGAGAGGTCGGAGGTAGTTGGGTGTGTGGGTCTGGACCTCAGGAACAGCCTGGATTCTGGGCCCATCAGCAGAAGTGCTGGGCAAGGTCCTGGTGAGAGTGTGATGAGGGAGGAGCATGCAGGCCATGGAAACAGCAGCGGTGGCCGCAGAGCAGGAGATGCTGAAGACTGAGGAGGCCCCACAGAGAGGCAGGAGGAGGCTGGGAGAGAGACGGGCAGGCCGGACAGGGGACATGAACCATGGCACAGCCTGCCAGACATCCAGTGAGGCAGGAGATGAGGAGGTCCCCGGCTCTGGTCACAGAGGCCATCAGAGACCCCGGAGTGGGCCATGCTGGGGCGGCGGGAAGGCCAGGCTGGCATGGGCAGAGGAGGGGCCGGTGTGAGGAAGGCGGCAGTGCTGTCACCTGGAGTGACAGCCTCAGACACACTTCCAAGCCGCATGGGTAGGAGAGGGCCCTGGAGAAAGGGGGAGACAAAGAAAACTACAGAGAGAGAAGATGGAGGGTTGAACGCCAAGAAGGAAACAGCAACAGAAAATCCCCCCAAAAGAGGAAGTAGTGCAGGGTCTGGAGAGGATAGAAGAGGAACTGGCAATTGGGGATGCAGGGCTGGGCTTGTGGGCAGGGTGAGGGCCAGAGAGCCCTCGCCTTCGAGGAGGCCACAATCCCAGCCTTCTCGACACCCCCTTTCCGCGGGTTGAGGTCCACCTCTGGCGGAGGAGGCAGGAGAGGAGGACCCTGGACATATGAAAGACCCCGTCTCCTCTCAAGCTGCCCACCGACTTCCACGGTGCCCCGGGCTCAGCCAAGGTGAACTCGAATTGGAAGAAAGCCATGGTGAGACCACTCGCTTTTAGAACAGACAACTCAGGCTCAGCAAAGAGGAAGACAGGACGTGTCCTCAACTCAACCCACCCCTTTTACAAATGAGAGCCGTGTGACTGCAGGCTGGAACTCAGGGTGTCTAAAACTCATAGCCCCACTTCAGTGAATCATGACTATGATGTTTCCAGAGAAAGGATGGCAGCTGGGGAAATGATGAAAGTGAGGAAGGAGGGGGCTGCCCGTCACCCATCTCCTCAGCCCCGTGGGACCCTGAGTCAGCAGAGCCCAGCTCCCCATCTAGCCTCCTGGGGTGCTCAGAGCCCAGGCTGAGCCCATGGCAAGAGGTCAAGGGCAGAGGGAGGGTCTGGGGGAGTCTGGAGAGCAGCTAGCCTGTCTTGGGCTGATCCTCATCATCCCTGCTCCATCCCTGAACCCAGGAGCGCTGGTTGAAAAAGGTTCCAGCAGGGCAGCAGGTCAGGGGGGTGTGGTTCTGGCACAAACAGGGGAGGAGGTGGATATGGAGAAACCAGATCGGACGCTGCTGCCTTAATTCGGATCTGATTTGCCTAAGTGAAACTGAAAAATTTGGGGTCTGTCTCCTGTGTCCTTTGTTTTCTGTGGAAAGAAGAGAACAGAAACCTGGTGGGCAGAAACCCTCGGATTTCTGGGTCCGTTTCCGCCCCATCTTCACCCACGGGGCCCGAGTGGAGTTACCCTAAAGTTTCTGCCCTTCCTCTCCCTGCCTGCAGTCGCTCTCACTTCTCTCTTTGAAGGACAATCCTGTTGTACCCCCACATTTTCTTAAAATACAATTTATTTTCATTCTAAAGTGTAAAAATACACAAATACAGAGGTACTCGGGAAGACGCTCTGCTCCAAAAACCCACCCTGAAGGCGTGGCGTTCCGGTGTCGTGACAGTTTGGGAGCACTGTCTGGGAAGCTCAGGAGGTGGAAAGAAGAAGCAGGCATGGGATAGTGATATCGGGCGGCCGACACAGGAGCTGCCATGATGACATTTATAGCACCATGCACTTTATTTATTTTCTTAGTAAAAACAATTTTTTTCTTCTCTCTTTTTTATTTTTATTTATTTATTTTTTTAGTAGAGATGGGGTTTCTCAGGCTGGTCTTGAACTCCTGGCCTCAGGCGATCCACCTGCCTTGGCCTCCCAAAGTTATGGGATTACAGGCATGAGCCATCTCACTCAGCTTCTTTTTTAAAATTTTAGATTCAGCAGGTACATGTGCAGGTCTATTACACAGGTATATTGCGGGGTGCTGAGGTTTGCACTTCTGTTGATCCTGTCACCCAAATAGTGAGCAGAGTACCTGATAGGTGGTTTTGCAACCCTTGCTCCCTTCCCTCCCTCTCCCCTTCTGGAGACCCCAGTGTCTGTTGTTCCCATCTTTATGTACATGTGTACCCAATGTTCAGCTCCCACTTATAAATGAGAATGTGCAGTATTTAGTTTTCTGTTCCTGCATTAATTCACTTAGGACTATGACCTCCAGCTGCATCCATGTTGCAGCAAAGGACGTGATTTCATTCTTTTTCATGGCTGCATAGTATTCCGTGGTGTGTGTAGCACGTTTTCTTTAACCAATCCACCATGGATGGGCACCCAGGTTGATTCTACGTCTTTGCTATTGCACTTTATTTATACTAGCTAATTGAACCCTCATAGCAGCCCTGTGACGGGGACTGCTGTCACCCCTGTTTCACAGATGCAAAACTGAGGCCCTGAGAAGTTGGGTCGTCCTCCTCAGGTCACCCAGCTAGTGTGGGCTGAGGACAGGACTCAAGGTGCTGGAGTCTTGACTATTTTGCTAATGACTTTACTTCCTCCTCTCTGCCCTAAACGCTGCCTGTGTCATATTTGTTCCCTCAACCACTCATCCCACATGCATGGGCTGCCCACATGACATAGGCTCTGGGCTGGCCACTGTGAGAAGCAAGACAAACAGGAAAGGGTCTCAGCCCTCAAGGAGTCACACCCCAGAAGGAGATTACACCCCAGAAGTTTTACTAGACAGCAGAGTGACCCAAGGAAGGAAGTGATTAGCTCTGCTTGATGAATCGCAGAGGGAGAGGCTTGAGATGAATTAGGCAGTGCCTGGTGCTCCAGGGGCTGGGCAGGGACTGCTGGCTTCCACACACTGGGGCCGTGTCCTTCTAACATTTCTTTTATTGTTTTGTTTTTCAGAAACAAAGTCTTACTCTGTCACCCAGGCTGGAGTGCAGTGGTGTGATCAGAGTTCACTGCAGCCTCAACCTCCAGGGCTCAAGTGATCCTCCCAATTCAGCCTCTTAAGTAGCTGGGACTACAGGTATGCACCACCATGCCTAGCTAATTTTTAAATGTTTTGTGAAGTTGGGGGCCTTGCTATGTTGCCCAGGCTGGTCATGAACTCCTGGCCTTAGGCAATCACCCCCACCACCTCAGCCTCCCAAAGTGTTGAGATTACAGGTGTGAGCCACCACACCCAGCAGTTTTAACCCTTTTATCCCCATTTCTTCACACAATGCCTGATACATGGGAGGCACACAGTCCATACTTGGTGCATGAATGAAGTGAAAGAATGGCAGAATGTTATCCAGGCAACACAAGGATCTGATAGTTCCAGTCCCAGTCACGATTGCAGCTCAGTTATGTGCCTGGGAAAGAGCATTTGCTGCAATGGTTCTAAGCTGAGGGTGGGGGAGGGGAAGTTAATAATCAGTCTTTCTCAGTGAAGGATAAAAGATGACACTCTCTAGATGAGAGTTCATTGAAGGGAGATACTGCATCTCACTTCTCCTTGTCTCTCCAACAATGGGCATTGGACACCGAGCAGATACAACCAGGGGTCAGTTCCTGTCTGTGGGTGTAGGATGGATGGGTGACAGGAGGGTGGATAGGTTTGTGTGTGGACAGGTGGATGGATGAAAAGATGGGGTGGAGGGTGGATGGGCAAATGGGTGGGTGGGTGGGTGGGTGAACAGGTGGATGGGTGGAAGGATGGGGTGGTGGGTGGATGGGTAGATGGGTGGGTGAACAAGTGGATGGGTGGAAGGGTAGATGGGTGGGTGGGTGGGTGAACAGGTGGATAGGCGGAAGGATGCAGTGGTGCGTGGATGGGTAAATGGGTAGATGGGTGGGTGAACAGGTGAATGGATGGAATGATGGGGTGGTAAGTGGATGGGTAGATGGGTGGGTGAAGAAGAGACTGCACAGGTTTGAAGCAAATGGACCAAATGCTCAGCCCCCTCACCCGCAGACCTGCTCAATAATTGCATGAATCAGAAGCCGCCTGGAGCAAAGCAAGAGTCGCCTAAGAGGTAAACTAACTTGAATTGGTGTAAATTTAGAATAAAACAAGGATTTAACTTGAGTAACAGGCAACAGGAAACAAGTCAAGCAGAGGAAATCAATGAGAAGTTGGGGAATGTGGGCAACGCATCCCTGGCAGACAGGGAAATGCTGGGTCACGAGCAAAGGGAAGAGGGAGGAAGGAGCTCCTGCTGGCAAAGCCCCGGGAGAAATGAGGGCTGTCCCTGCTCAGACTCCCACACTGGCAAGCGATTTCACCAGAATGAGAAGAATATGGACTTAATTTGTATTTAAATTCAGTGAAATAGACACACAGGAGAAAAGGGGAAGTGAAGACAAGTCACTGAGAAACTGGGGAAGAAGGGAGAGAAGAGGAAAGATTATAGAAAAGAGGTGGTCACAGAAGGGGGCTTGGGTTTGCAGTGTTGGTGACAACACCCACACCTTCCATTTGAAGGCTTCCATTTGAAGGTGGAGGCTTCCCTCCACCCACCCATCCACCTGTTCACCCATCCACCCACCCATCTGCCCATCCACCCACCACCCCATCCTTCCATCCATCCACTTGTCCACACACAAACCCATCCACCCTCCCATCACCCATCCGTCCTACACCCACAGACAGGAACTGACCCCTGGTTGTATCTGCTCAGTGTCCAATGCCCATCGTTGGAAAGACAAGGAGAAGAAAGCAGGATAGAGTGGGGAAAGAGGCTAAGTGACAAGGAGCTCTCCCCTGACCCTGACTCCAGCCTGGTCCCCGGAAGCTGTGAGCATGAATGGGTCCTTCCTTGAGGCTGAAGTGTGGCCCTTGGTTCTCCCCGGGTGGGTCAGTCATTGACCACCAGCCATTCTTCCCCACTTCCTCTAGCTTATCCCACTGCCACACAGAAGAAGGGGCTACTCCCCTGCAGGCAAGACCATTCCCCAGAGATTGGGGGCACTTGTGAGCCTTGAGCGTCAACACAGCAACTGAGAAATTGGTGTTAACCTAATGTTAACCCTCCAAGCAAGAGTTTTTAAGGGCGAGGTACATTTCAGGAAAGCAGAAGTTATAGGCAAAATCATAAACCAATACCTGGAGGTTATACATTAGTTTGGCCTAAAAAGCCAGGATATCTTGAAGCAAGGCTTACAAGTCATACATGGGTTCAAAGATTCTTTGATTTGCAATTGGTTAAGGAAGGAAAGCTTCATCTAAAAACTTGGGGTCAGCAGGAAGGAATATTAAGGTCTGGCCTATGGGAGTGACTGTCTCTCCAGGGCCCTCAGGAAGAAATTTAGAGCAAAGAATAGTGATCAGAGTTCAGTCTTCACTTCCTCCTTATCAGTGGCCTACATACCAGCAGATGGCATTTTCCATCTGGGGGTGATATGGTTTGGATTTGTGTCCCCACTCAAATCTCATGTTGGATTATAATCTGCAGTGTTGGAGGAGGGGCCTGGTGGGAGGTGATTGGACCATGGGTGCGGATTTCTCCCTTGCTGTTCTCGTGATAGTGAGTGAGTCATCACAAGATCTGGTTGTTTAAAAGTGTGTAGCACCTCGCCCTGGTCTGTCTTCTTTCCTTCTCCAGCCGTGTAAGACATGACTCCTTCCTCTTTGCCTTCCACCATGACTGTAAGTTTCCTGAGGCTTCCCCATCCATGCTTCTTATAATGCCTGAGGAACCATTAGCCAATTAAATCTCCTTTCTTTATAAATTACCCGGTCTCAGGAAGTTCTTTGTAGCAATGCAAGAATGGACTAATACAGTGGGGGTCCAGGTTTCTGAAAAACAACTCAGG
The DNA here is from genome assembly GCF_029289425.2 of Pan paniscus. NCBI lineage: Eukaryota > Metazoa > Chordata > Mammalia > Primates > Hominidae > Pan > Pan paniscus. The sequence goes on along the minus strand of NC_073267.2, from coordinate 34,554,680 downwards.
GATGTATGTTAAAACCCTTGGTTTTCTGGGGTTTTACCATCTTGTGGCTCTCACTTCCATCTTGTGGCTCTCACTTCCTTGGCTATTGTTTGAAGTGACTGTTATCTTCTTGCTTACCGGGCTGCTCATATACTTCTCCAGATTAGCAAGGTGCCTGGAATTCTCCTTGAAGAAACTCAAGATTTTTCTTTATTTCCATGTGTAGGGGAACCCAGCAGGCCTCTGAGATGGATCCACGCTCAGTCTCAGGCACAGACAACATCTAGTGACCACAGAATGATTTCATCTTAATCCCTTTTTAGGGTAAAAGGAGGGAGTGAGAGAATCCCTAGGAAGGTGGGGTGAGAGAACAGAACAGGGCAGAAATCCAGGGTCTCTGTGAGAACTTGAGCCAGTGGGGCCGTGCCTGGGAGGGGCTGGGCTGGAGATGCCTGTGTGAATTAAGAGAGGGAGAATTCCAAAGAGGAGGAGTAAGGCAGGGTCATCCCACTCAGCTTCTCTCTCCTGGCCCTGGCATGGTAGCAGGATTGGTCTCAACAGGCAAATGCGTATATGGCAGAACTTGGCAACCAATGCATTCCGTTCACATTCACTCAGCCCAGCCTGCAGAGGGATCTTATCCTTTAATGGCAGTGGGGCATAGGGGGCAGATAAGGGGAAGGATTTTAGCAATTGTTCAAGTCTGCGCCAAGATGGGAATGCCCACAGAGGAAGCAGAAAGGAAATTGCTCTATTGATCTATTTATCACAGTAGCTGGACCAGAGGATTGCAGAAAGACACAAAGACCAACCAAATGAGAACAGGCAAAGTCTATTTATTCAAAGCTGGCTCTAGCAAGGGAGTCAGTGGCCATCACTGGTGTTTTGGCAGAGACTCAAAAATGGGCAGTACAGTAGGAAAGCTTTGTAGTGGAAACTGGGAAGTCTTCAGGGATGCCCCAAGTAGAAGCTGCTGGCCTGGGAGGCTGTATGTGGCTCACTGGAAGCGGGCATCCTGTGCAATTGACTAGGGGACATATTTGGCTTTGTCTGGTTGGTCCTAAGTTGGAAGTAGGGACAAAAATTAGGGAAGCCATCAGTTATTGATTAAGTCCTGGACATGGGGCTGATTGTTAGTTATTGATAGGCTTCCTGGGCTGGTTGCTGCAGGCTGGGGGGCAGATGTCTATTTTTATGTCTAGTCTGACCACTATCCCTTTGTATATTCAGTCTCTTGGACTCTAGAAGATGTGAAGTATGCCAGGCACGGTGGCTCATGCCTGTAATCCCAGCACTTTGGGAGGCAGAAGCAGGAGGATCACTTGAGCTCAGGAGCTCAAGACCAGCCTGGGCAACACAGCAAGACCCTGACTTTACAAAAATTTAAAAATTAGGCTAGTACTGGCTGGGCACGGTGGCTCACACCTGCAATCCCAGCACTTTGGGAGGCTGAGGTGGGCAAATCACAAGGTCAGGAGTTCAAGACCAGCCTGACCAACATGGTGAAACCCCATCTCTACTAAAAATACAAAAATTAGCCAGGCGTGGTAGCGGGTGCCTATAATCCCAGCTACTCAGGAAGCTGAGGAAGGAGAATTGCTTGAACCCAGGAGGCGGAGGTTGCAGTGAGCTGAGATCATGCCATTGCACTCCAGCCTGGATGACAGAGCAAGACTCCGTCTCAAAAAAATGAATAAATAATTAGGCTAGCACAGTAATGTGGGCCTGTAGTCCCAACCACTCAAGAGGCTGAGGCAGGAGGATCCCTTGAGCCTGGGAGATCAAGTGTGCAGTGAGCTATGATCGCACCACTGCACTCAGCCTGGATGAAAGAGAGAGACCCTGTCTCAAAAGAAAAAAAAAAAAAAAAAAAAGAAAGAAAGAAAAATGTGAAGTGGCCCAGTTGGATACTATATGGTCCTAAAGATGTGTTAGGATGAAGGGAAAGGGATGTCTGAGAGCTGTCTCTCCTTCAAGAGTGCACAGAGAATAGGAAGCTGGGGAAACCCAAGCCTGTTCATTCATTCATTCCCTCTCTCAGCAATTGTTTGTTACATGTTCTGGGTATTGTCCTAGGGTCTAGGGGTGTGATGGGGCTTCCTGTCCCCTGGGAATGTACAGTCTCCAGGAAAAGAAATGCAGGTTGCCATGGCAGCAAGTGAGAGACAGAACTTCTCCCAGCTGGGGGATCAAGAGGATCTGGAGGAAGATCACTTCAGCTGAGGCAGGGGTCAGGTGAACAAGAAAAGGAAGTGAGTTCTGGGCAGAGGATACAGCATAGGCAAAGGTTGAGAGGTGAAAGGGAGTTAGGGGAACGCGGACAGGTCCCGACCTTCCCAGATAGGCCATGTTGAAGCCGGGCTTCTCCGGTAATTACTAATCACAATGCCTTTCACTTTCAGAAGCCTGTTGGTCACCCAAAGTGTGGCTCACCTCGGAAATGTGAGGTTCAAGAGGGAGGGGTGGGCCAGAGCAGAAGCTGAGCTACAGAGGAAGCCAGGGTCTCAAAGGTCACCTCAAAAACAACTGCCCAGGCTCAGAGGCCAGAGTGCTATGTGGAGTCAGGGGACCAGAGTGATTGGAGAGCCGTGTCCTGCCTAATAGGGCAGTTCTGTTGCAGCCTCATATTGCCAAACGTTTCAGTTTTTCTTTTTCTTTCTTTTTTTTCTTTTTCCTTTGAGGCAGGGTATTGTTATGTTGTCCAAGCTGGAGCGCAGTGGTGCCATCATAGCTCACTGCAGCACTGACCTCCTGGGCTCAAGCAATCCTCCCAACCTCAGCCTCCTGAGTAGCTGAGACCGCAGGTGTGCACCAGCACACCTGGCTAATTATTATTTTTTTTTTTTTGAGATGGAGTTTCACTCTTGTTGCCCAAGCTAGAGTACAATGGTGTGATCTTGGCTTACTACAGCCCCCGCCTCCTGGGTTCAAGCGGTTCTTCTGCTTCAGTCTCCTGAGTAGCTGGGATTACAGACACCCGCCACCACTCCCAGCTAATTTTTTGTACTTTTAGTAGAGACGAGGTTTTGACATGTTGACCAGGCTGGTCTCGAACTCCTGACCTCAGGCGATCCACCAGCCTCAGCCTCCCAAAGTGCTGGGATTACAGGTGTGAGCCACTGAACCTGGCCCTTTTTTTTTTTTTTTTTAAGAGACAGGTCTTGCTATGTTGCTCAGGCTGGTCTTGAACTCCTGGGCTCAAGCAATCTGCCCCCTTTGGCCTCCCAAATGCTGGGATTACAGAACTGCACCACCATGACTGGCCTCCAATTTTTCTTTTTTTTATTATTATTATTATACTTTAAGTTTTAGGGTACATATGCACAACGTGCAGGTTTGTTACGTATGTATACATGTGCCATGTTGGTGTGCTGCACCCATTAACTCGTCATTTAGCATTAGGTATATCTCCTAATGCTATCCCTCCCCCCTCCCCCCACCCCACAACAGGCCCCGGTGTGTGATGTTCCCCTTCCTGTGTCCATGTGTTCTCATTGTTCAATTCCCACCTATGAGTGAGAACATGCAGTATTTGGTTTTTTGTCCTTGCGATAGTTTGCTGAGAATGATGGTTTCCAGCTTCATCCATGTCCCTACAAAGGACATGAACTCATCCTTTTTTATGGCTGCATAGTATTCCGTGGTGTATATGTGCCACATTTTCTTAATCCAGTCTATCATTGTTGGACATTTGGGTTGGTTCCTAGTCTTTGCTATTGTGAATAGTGCCACAATAAACATACGTGTGCATGGGTCTTTATAGCAGCATGATTTATAATCCTTTGGATATATACCCAGTAATGGCATGGCTGGGTCAAACGGTATTTCTAGTTCTAGATCCCTGAGGAATCACCATACCAACTTCCACAATGGTTGAACTAGTTTACAGTCCCACCAACAATGTAAAAGTGTTCCTATTTCTCCACATCCTCTCCAGCACCTGTTGTATCCTGACTTTTTAAGGATCGCCATTCTAACTTGTGTGAGATGGTATCTCATTGTGGTTTTGATTTGCATTTGTCTGATGGCCAGTGATGATGAGCATTTTTTCGTGTGTCTTTTGGCTGCATAAATGTCTTCTTTTGAGAAGTGTCTGTTCATATCCTTCGCCCACTTTTTGATGGAGTTGTTTCTTTTTTTCTTGTAAATTTGTTTGAGTTCATTGTAGATTCTGGATATTACCCCTTTGTCAGATGAGTAGGTTGCAAAAATTTTCTCCCATTCAGTAGGTTGCCTGTTCACTCTGATGGTGGGTTCTTTTGCTATGCAGAATCTCCTTAGTTTAATTAGATCCCATTTGTCAATTTTGGCTTTTGTTGCCATTGCTTTTGGTGTTTTAGACTTGAAGTCCTTGCCCATGCCTGTGTCCTGAATGGTATTGCCTAGGTTTTCTTCTAGGGTTTTTATGGTTTTAGGACTAACATGTAAGTCTTTAAACTATCTTGAATTAATTTTTGTATAAGGTGTAAGGAAGGGATCCAGTTTCAGCTTTCTACATGTGGCTAGCCAGTTTTCCCAGCACCATTTATTAAATAGGGAATCCTTTCCCCATTGCTTCTTTTTGTCAGGTTTGTCAAAGATCAGATAGTTGTAGATATGCGGCATTACTTCTGAGGGCTCTGTTCTGTTCCATTGGTCTATATTTCTGTTTTGGTACCAGTACCATGCTGTTTTGGTTACTGTAGCCTGGTGGTATAGTTTGAAGTCAGGTAGCGTGATGCCTCTAGCTTTGTTCTTTTGGCTTAGGATTGACTTGGCAATGTGGGCTCTTTTTTGGTTCCATATGAACTTTAAAGTAGTTTTTTCCAATTCTGTGAAGAAAGTCATTGGTAGCTTGATGGGGATGGCATTGAATCTATAAATTACCTTGGGCAGTATGGCCATTTTCATGATATTGATTCTTCCTACCCATGAGCATGGAATGTTCTTCCATTTGTTTGTATCCTCTTTTATTTCATTGAGCAGTGGTTTGTAGTTCTCCTTCAAGAGGTCCTTCACATCCTTTGTAAGTTGGATTCCTAGGTATTTTATTCTCTTTGAAGCAATTGTAAATGGGAGTTCACTCATGATTTGGCTCTCTGTTTGTCTGTTATTGGTGTATAAGAATGCTTGTGATTTTTGCACATTGATTTTGTATGCTGAGACTTTGCTGAAGTTGCTTATCAGCTTAAGGAGATTTGGGGCTGAGACGATGGGGTTTTCTAGATATACAATCATGTCATCTGCAAACAGGGACAGTTTGACTTCCTCTTTTCCTAATCGAATGCCCTTTATTCCCTTCTGCTGCCTGATTGCCCTGGCCAGAACTTCCAACACTATGTTGAATAGGAGTGGTGAGAGAGGGCATCCCTGTCTTGTGCCAGTTTTCAAAGGGAATGCTTCCAGTTTTTGTCCATTCAGTATGATATTGGTTGTGGGTTTGTCATAGATAGCTCTTATTATTTTGAGATAATTAGGTCCTATCAGTACCTAATTTATTGAGAGTTTTTAGCATGAAGGGTTGTTAAATTTTGTCAAAGGCCTTTTCTGCATCTATTGAGATAATCATGTGGTTTTCGTCTTTGGTTCTGTTTATATGCTGGATTATGTTTATTGATTTTCGTATGTTGAACCAGCCTTGCATCCCAGGGATGAAGCCCACTTGATCATGGTGGATAAGCTTTTTGATGTGTTGCTGGATTCAGTTTGCCAGTATTTTACTGAAGATTTTTGCATCAATGTTCATCAAGGATATTGGTCTAAAATTCTCTTTTTTTGTTGTGTGTCTGCCAGGCTTTGGTCTCAGGATGATGCTGGCCTGATAAAATGAGTTAGGGAGGGATTCCCTCTTTTTCTATTGATTGGAATACTTTCAGAAGGAATGGTACCATCTCCTCCTTGTACCTCTGGTAGAATTCGGCTGTGAATCCATCTGGTCCTGGACTTTTTTTGGTTGGTAAGCTATTAATTATCACCTCAATTTCAGAGCCTGTTATTGGTCTATTCAGAGATTCAACTTCTTCCTGGTTTAGTCTTGGGAGAGTGTATGTGTCGAGGAATTTATCCACTTCTTCTAGATTTTCTAGTTTATTTGCTTAGAGGTGTTTATAGTATTCTCTGATGGTAGTTTGTATTTCTGTGAGATCAGTGGTGATATCCCCTTTGTCATTTTTGTATTGCATCTATTTGATTCTTCTCTCTTTTCTTCTTTATTAGTCTTGCTAGGGGTCTATCAATTTTGTTGATCTTTTCAAAAAACCAGCTCCTGGATTCATTAATTTTTTGAAGGGTTTTTTGTGTCTCTATTTCCTTCAGTTCTGCTCTGATCTTAGTTATTTCTTGCCTTCTGCTAGCTTTTGAATGTGTTTGCTCTTGCTTCTCTAGTTCTTTTAATTGTGATGTTAGGGTGTCAATTTGAGATCTTTCCTGCTTTCTCTTGTGGGCATTTAGTGCTATAAATTTCCCTCTACACACTGCTTTGAAATGTGTCCCAGAGCTTCTGGTACGTTGTGTCTTTGTCCTCATTGGTTTCAAAGAACATCTTTATTTCTGCCTTCATTTTGTTATGTATCCAGTAGTCCTTCTGGAGCAGGTTGTTCAGTTTCCATGTAGTTGAGCGGTTTTGAGTGAGTTTCTTAATCCTGAGTTCTAGTTTGATTGCACTGTGGTCTGAGAGACAGTTTGTTATAATTTATGTTCTTTTACATTTGCTGAGGAGTGCTTTACTTCCAACTATGTGGTCAGTTTTGGAATAGGTGTGGTGTGGTGTTGAAAAGAATGTATATACTGTTGATTTGGGGTGGAGAGTTTTGTAGCTATCTATTAGGTCCGCTTGGTGCAGAGCTGAGTTCAATTCCTGGATATCCTTGTTAACTTTCTGTCTCGTTGATCTGTCTAATGTTGACAGTGGGGTGTTAAAGTCTCCCATTATTATTGTGTGGGAGTCTAAGTCTCTTTGTAGGTCACTAAGGACTTGCTTTATGAATCTGGGTGCTCCTGTATTGGGTGCATATATATTTAGGATAGTTAGTTCTTCTTGTTGAATTGATCCCTTTACCATTATGTAATGGCCTTCTTTGTCTCTTTTGATCTTTTTTGGTTTAAAGACTGTTTTATCAGAGACTAGGATTGCAACCCCTGCCTTTTTTTGTTTTCCATTTGCTTGGTAGATCTTCCTCCATCCCTTTATTTTGAGCCTATGTGTGTCTCTGCACGTGAGATGGGTTTCCTGAATACAGCACACTGATGGGTCTTGACTCTTTATCCAATTTGCCAGTCTGTGCCTTTTAATTGGAGCATTGAGCCCATCTACATTTAAGGTTAATATTGTTATGTGTGAATTAGATCCTGTCATTATGATGTTAGCTGGTTATTTTGCTCGTTAGTTGATGCAGTTTCTTCCTAGCATCGGTGGTCTTTACAATTTGGTATGTTTTTGCAGTGGCTGGCACCGGCTGTTCCTTTCCATGTTTAGGGCTTCCTTCAGGAGCTCTTTTAGGGCAGGCCTGGTGGTGACAAAATCTCTCAGCATTTGTTTGTCTGTAAAGTATTTTATTTCTCCTTCACTTATGAAGCTTAGTTTGGCTGGATATGAAATTCTGGGTTGAAAATTCTTTCCTTTAAGAATGTTGAATATTGGCCCCCACTCTCTTCTGGCTTGTAGAGTTTCTGCCGAGAGATCCGCTGTTAGTCTGATGGGTTTCCCTTTGTGGGTAACCCGACCTTTCTCTCTGGCTGCCCTTAACATATTTTCCTTCATTTCAACTTTGGTGAACCTGACAATTATGTGTCTTGGAGTTGCTCTTCTTGAGGAGTATCTTTGTGGCGTTCTCTGTATTTCCTGAATTTGAATGTTGGCCTGCCTTGCTAGATTGGGGAAGTTCTCCTGGATAATATCCTGCAGAGTGTTTTCCAACTTGGTTCCATTCTCCCTGTCACTTTCAGGTACACCAATGAGATGTAGATTTGGTCTTTTCACATAGTCCCATATTTCTTGGAGGCTTTGTTCATTTCTTTTTATTCTTTTTTCTCTAAACTTCTCTTCACGCTTCATTTCATTCATTTCATCTTCCATCGCTGATACCCTTTCTTCCAGTTGATCGAATCGGTTACTGAGGCTTGTGCATTCGTCACGTAGTTCTCGTGCTGTGGTTTTCAGCTCCATCAGGTCCTTTAAGGACTTCTCCGCATTGATTACTCTAGTTATCCATTTGTCTAATTTTTTTTCGAAGTTTTTAACTTCTTTGCCATTGGCTCAAACTTCCTGCTTTAGCTCGGAGTAGTTTGATCTTCTGAAGCCTACCTCTCTCGACTCATCAAAGTGATTCGCCATCCAGCTTTGTTCCGTTGCTGGTGAGGAGCTGTGTTCCTTTGTAGGAGGAGAGGCGCTCTGATTTTTAGAGTTTCTGGCTTTTCTGCTCTGTTTTTTCCCCATCTTTGTGGTTTTATCTACCTTTGGTCTTTGATGATGGTGACGTACAGATGGGTTTTTGGTGTGGATGTCCTTTCTGTTTGTTAGTTTTCCTTCTAACAGTCAGGACCTTCAGCTGCAGGTCTGTTGGAGTTTACTGGAGGTAAACTGCTGATACCCTGTTTGCCTGGGTATCAGCAGCGGTGGCTGCAGAACAGCAGATATTGGTGAACCGCAAATGCTGCTGCCTGATCGTTCCTCTGGAAGTTTTATCTCAGAGGAGTACCTGGCTGTGTGAGGTGTCAGTCCACCCCTACTGGGGGATGCCTCCCATTTAGGCTACTCGGGGGTCAGGGACCCACTTGAGGAGGCAGTCTGCCTATTCTCAGATCTCAAGCTGCATGCTGGGAGAACCACTACTCTCTTCAAAGCTGTCAGACAGGGACATTTAAGTCTGCAGAGGTTATTGCTGTCTTTTTTTTGTCTGTGCCCTGCCCCCAGAGGTGGAGCCTACAGAGGCAGGCAGGCATCCTTGAGCTGTGGTGGGCTCCACCCAGTTTGAGCTTCCCAGCCACTTTGTTTACCTACTCAAGCCTAAGCAATGGCGGGCGCCCCTCCCCCAGCCTCACTGGCACTTTGCAGTTTGATCTCAGACTACTGTGCTAGCAATGAGTGAGGCTCCGTGGGTGTAGGACCCTCCGAGCCAGGTGCAGGATATAATCTCCTGGTGTGCCATTTGATAAGTCCATTGGAAAAGCGCAGTATTAGGGTGGGAGTGACCTGATTTTCCAGGTGCCGTATGTCACCCCTTTCTTTGACTAGGAAAGGGAATTCCCTGACCCCTTGCACTTCCCGGACGAGGCAATGCCTCACCCTGCTTCGGCTCATGCACAGTGCACTGCACCCACTGTCTTGCACCCACTGTCCTGCACCCACTGTCCGGTACTCCCCAGTGAGATGAACCCAGTACCTCAGTTGGAAATGCAGAAATCACCCATCTTCTGCATCACTCACGCTGGGAGCTGTATACTGGAGCTGTTCCTATTTGGCCATCTTGGCTCCACCCCCCACTGGCCTCCAATTTTTCAAGAAAATCTATAAATACAGATTCCTCTCAGAAATCTTTCAATTTTAAAATGTCAGCAACTAATCAAAAACAAACAAACAAGACCATGTGGGTCAAATAAGACCTGACAGCTGGATTTGGTCCAAAGGTTGCGAGTTTGGAATCTCTTTTCTGAATTGGAAGTGATTATGAGCTAAGAATCTCCAAAAACAAAGCCTGTGTGTTTTCCCTGGGAAAGGGAAATCCACACCATCTGGGCACATATCTCTTGAGAATCACTCCAGAAAGGGAGGGAAGCACCTTTCTAGCAGCTTTCTCATGCATCTGCAGGGGGGACAGGTCACGGCCTATTTCTCTATCAGGTCATCCTGCCACCAGGTGGGAAGGAATGAAGGGAGAGGACCCACCCCACAGTGCTCTCAGAGGTGGAGGGTAAATCCCTAGAGACCAAGCCACATGGGCTCATCACGGAAGGTCCTACACATGGAGAAAACATAACTGCACCTATGACCATCTTGGGGACCCTCTATTTTGAGTGCTGGCCTTATCATGAGTAGTGATAAGAGGAAAGGGATTAAAATGCTAGAAGCTGGGGTAGCTGCACCAAGAGGCCTTCAGAGGCCGGGAGTGGCAGCTCACACCTGTCATCCCAGTGCTTTGAGAGGCCAAGAAGGATGGATCACCTGAGGCCAGGAATTCAAGACCAGCTTGGGCAACATAGCAAGACCCCGTCTCTACAAAAAAAAAGCATAAAACAATCAGCCAGGCATGGTGGCACATGCCTGTATTTCCACCTACTCGGGAGGCTGATGTGGGAGATCACTTGAGCCCAGGAGCTCAAGGTTGCAGTGAGCTGTGATCACGCCACTGCACTCCAGCTTTGGCAGCAGAGCGAGACACTGTCTGAAAAAAGAAAAAGAAGAACAAGAAGAAGACGACTTCAGCCTTTACCACAAGTGGGAGAACAGAATCTTTGGGAAGGTGGTGATATCAGTTAACAAAACAGATAAACTGCTGTATCGGAGGCTCTGAGTGATAGTGTTTTCAACAAGACCAGTGTTCTCATCTCTCTCCTGTAATGGCATGAGAATATGGAGTCCAGGGCTGACATGGTGCCTCCACAGAGGCGGGACCCAGCCTCCTCTGTTCCACTCTTGCATTCTTCGATGTCAAACTCATCTTCAGGGTCCAAAATTGTGCACCGTGATGCTGACACTCCAGCCAGCGGGAAGGTGGTGAAAAGAAACGATACTTCTTCCCTCAAAGGACCTGGCTCCGAAGTTGCTCGCTTCACTGCTGCTCACATTCCATCAGCCAGAACCTCGCCAGGCAGCCACGCCAGCTGCACAAGGGGTGGGGAGACGAACCCTATGACTAAGGGGCTATACGCAATATCCATTGCAGCGTAACAAACCACCATGCAGGACTGAGACATCAGTAATTGATTATTTCTCACAGTTGCATGAGGTGACAATCCAGGCAGTTCTGTGGGACTCTCCAGTGGCTGCAGGTGTTGGACAGCTGGATGGAAGGATCACAGTGGCCTCATGCATGCACAGTGGCAGTGGCCTCCGCTGTCTCCTCCATGAGGCCACTCATTCTCCAGTGGGCCATATGGATCACGGCGTGGTGGCCTCAGTGTTCCGAGGGGTGCAGGGCAGGATCTGCTGTGCTCCTAAAGGTCTAGGCTCCAGAACTCACACGACCACACTCCTACTGTATTCTATTAATCAAAGCAAACCACAGGACCAGCCCAGATTCAAAGAGGTAGACAGGCCGCACCATGTGATGTCAGAGACAGCAATGTCACACTGCAAGGGTGTAGGGCCGGGAAGCACCATTCACTGGGAGTCAGAACTGTAACCATCTCCCATGGTGGCCCAAATTAAGATTCTACTCTAAGTAGGAAAAGGAGAGTGGATACTGAAGGGATTCATTTATTCTGAAGTGAGAAATCCCCAAAAATAAAAGCAAGCAGACGTTCCTGGACTTGGCCACTTATCACCAGATTTATGGTCCTGTTTATTAGTCACTTTGTGGTCATGCTAGGGAAATCTGTCGCTTGAAATGGTTGACTTTTCTAACCCATCATAAAGCTCCTATCTGGCTGAATTCAACACATGCTTCTCATTTGAAGACGCGGAGGTGAACTCTGAGTTCACAGGACTTTAACTGCCCTGCAAAGACTGGCGGCTACAGGCACGGAGGCTGCAAGGACAGGCAACTACGGGTATGGAGGCTGCCAGGACAAGCAACTAGGTACGAAGGCTACAAGGACCAGCATGGAGGCTGCAAGGACAGGCGACTACAGACATGGAGGGTGAAAGGACAGGCGACTAAAGGTACAGAACTCTCTCTGTTCCCGGAGCAATTCAGGACTTCTGCAGATATTGAGGACTTTTATCTTTCAACATAAGGAAACACAGAAATTCTTAACAGACTTTATTTAAGTCAGGAGAGGAAATAGCAAAGAACCGTCTAAAGGTGACCGTGTTTTGTGCCACCCCCACAGATACAAAGGGCCATTGTCTCATTAGCCACCTTTTGAGGGCATCTCACTTCACTTTGAGTGAAATTGGAACTACTCACTCTGGCTTACAAAGCACTCATGCCCAAGCCCTGCCCACTCTCCCAGCCTCCCCTGCCCTCCCTTCTGCCTGGAGGTCTTCTGGCCCTGCTTCAGTCAGGTGTCACCTCCCTTGGGGACCCTTCCTTCACCTCCCTAAGGAGTAAGCCCTCTCTCCTCCTGCCACATGTGAAACAAGTGTCCCTCTAAGCCATGATTTTCTTGTATTTCAATGAAGATCATGAAATTACCATTTTTTGGCTGGGCACAGTGACTCACGCCTGTAATCCCAGCATTTCGGGAGGCCAAGGCAGATGGATCACCTGAGGTCAGGAGTTCAAGACCAGCCTGGCCAACATGGTGGAACCCCATCTCTACCAAAAATACAAAAAAAAAAATTAGCCAGACATTGTGGTGCACACCTGTAATCCCAGCTACTCAGGAGGCTGAGGCAAGATAATCACTTGAACCCGGGAGGGAGAGGTTGTAGTGAGCTGAGATCACACTACTGTACTCCAGTCTGGGTGACAGAACAAGACACCATGAAAAAAAAGAAAGAAAAAGAAAGAAGGAAGGAAGGAAGGAAGGAAGGAAGGAAGGAAGGAAGGAAGGAAGGAAGGGAAAGAAAGAAGGAGAAAGAAAGAAAGAAGGAGAAAGAAAGAGAGAGAGAAAGAAGAGAGAAAGAGAAAGAGAGAAAGAAAGAAAAGAAACATTTTTGTCCAAAAACATGTCATCAATTTCATATGCTTTAACCCAATATCATAACAGTTAAATAACAGCCACCCTCTCCCCACACTCCCTCATGCCTGTTCTGGGGCCATTCCTCTGAGGCTGTCAGGACAGTAAAAGAGAAAAGCTTTAGAGCTAGGCAGAGCTGGGATTAACTCCTAGCTCCATTCCTTCCCAGCTGTATGACCTCAGGCAACTGGTATGATCTATCTAAGCCTCGGTTTCCTCATAAGTGAAATTCATGTAAATACCAAGGACTGGTGTGAGGATTAGAGAGGAGGTATGTTCAGGCCAGGCTAGTGTTTACTGTGTTTGCAAAGTATGAGGGACAGGCACTGAGCATCCTCCCTCTGAGGAAGCAGCCACCAAAATGTCACCTGCACACACCTTGGCAGCAAGTGCTCCTGGTGCCCTGACCTGAACCAAAGGCACCGTGTCAGGGGCTGTGTTCACCTGTCAAACATCCAGCCAGCAGCACTGGTATCACTTTCTCTGGCCACTAGAGCCCGCTCTCCTCACACTCAGGGCAGGCCAGAAGTGGTAGGAAATTAACACTCTCCCCACCAAGAGCAGCCCTCATCCAATAGCTAAGTGGAATCGGTGTCTATGCGCTCCAGCCTTCTCCCCTGGGTGGGGTGATACTAAGGTGCGTGTTCTGCACTGCCTCCGAGAACTGCCCAGTGGGATGAAGCTCCAGGAACTCACAGCAGCTTCTCTGTGGATGATACACCTGTTATTGGCAGCCTTCCCTTCCTCGGTATTTCCTGGAGCCATCTCTTTATTTTATTATTTTATTTTATTTTTATTTTTATTTTTTTTAAGATGGAGTCCTGCTCTGTCGCCCAGGCTGGAGTGCAGTGATGCAATCATATCTCACTGCAACCTCTACCTCCCGGGTTAAAGCAATTCTCCTTCCTCAGCCTCCCAAGTAGCTGAGATTACAGTTGCCTGCCACCATGCATGGCTAATTTTTTTGTATTTTTAGTAGAGACGGGGTTTCACCAAGTTCGACAGGCTGGTCTCAAACTCCTGACATCAGGTGATCCACCAGCCTCGGCCTCCCAAAGTTCTGGGATTACAGAGGCGTGAGCCACTGTGCCCGACCTTTATTTTATTATTTTGTTTATTTTTGAGACAGGATCTCACTCTGTCACCCAGGCTGGAGTGCAGTGGTGCGATCATGGCTCACTGCAGTCTAGACCTCCTGGGCTCAAGTAATCCTCCTGCATCAGCCTCCGGAGTAGCTGTGACTACAGGCACGTAACACCAGGCCTGGCTAAATTTTTTTAATTTTTTGTGGACACAGGTTCTCAATATGTTGCCCAGGCTAGTCTCGAACTCCTGAGCTCAAGCAATCTTCACACCTTCACCTCCCAAAATGCTGGGATTTCAGGTGTGAGCCACCGTGCCTGGCCTGCCACCTCTTAAATACGCTTGTTTCACCCAAATTCTTGGGTTTGCTTCTGGGAGAACCCAAACTTCCAGGAACATATCCTATAAATTATCCTTACATATATGCAAAAATGACATATATTTGATTTATTAACTCAGCATTGATGCAATAACAAGAGATTGAAAATAGTATATCAAAAGAAGACTGGTTAAATACATTATGGTACACTCACACAATGGAATACTATGCAGTGGTATAAAAGAATGAAAAAGTAATTTATGTCTTAATATGAACCGATGTCTGAGAAATATTGGTGAAAAAAAGCAAGATACAGACCAATATAAAGTATGCTACCATTTGTGTAAAAAACCTTGTGTGTGTGTGTATGTTTGGTGTGTGTGCACACGTGCATACACTTGCACATCGCCTGGAATCTGTCTGAAGGAAACCTCAAAACACAATCTTGACTACCTTTAAGGAGGTGACTTGAATATCTGGAAAGGGAGACTTTTCACTGTACACTTGAATGCCTTGTGATTTTTGTACCGTAGACAGGCTTATCCATCCAAAAAATTAAAGTCACATTGAAATAATAAATGAATCCAGAAAGGAAGCTTCATCATTCCTCAGTGGGCATCTTTATTGGGCATCAGCGCTGGTGTGGAGGAGGCTCCTGGTTCCACCCACGGCTTCTCATGGAGTCTCCATCCAAGCTGCGCAGGCTCCAGCAGGCCGCAGGCTCACAGGCGACGGGAAGTCCCACTTCTTTCAGTGGAGAGAAGCTGCTGTGTTTCCCTCTGTCTTCACCCACAGGATTGACCGTCCCCTCTCCCGGGGGAAAACCCAGCAGCGGCTTCACCCACGCACAAGGGAGCCCAGGCAGTTCCCTTCTGCCGGAGAGGCTGCGCTGCCGTCACCTACCCACACGCCAGAGACATCTGAGTCACACATGTGAGCCACACGCCCCTGAGCACACACATGCACACACTCGCACACTTGCACACACTTGCACACACGTGGACACACGCACACACACACTTGGACACACTCACATACTTGCACACACTCACACATGGACGTGCGAGTGCACATGCACGCACACGCACACATGTGCACACACTTGCACACAGACACTTGCACACACTCACACACATGCACATACACACTTGCACACACACAAATGGAAGCCCAAGCCCGTCCTGTCGGGGAGACTTCGCTGTCCGACGTGTCCAGCAGCCTGGGGGCTACGTGTGGTCTGGGCAGAGTCCTGCTGGCCACCGAGAGGCAGCTCTGTCGGGAAGGAGCCGCTACTGGGGTTCGGCCCCCGGGGGACCCCCTTCACTCATCATGTCCTTGTATTGCCGCTTGAAGAAGCCGACCTGCGGGGCAGAGGAGGGCAGTGAGAGCGACAGCAGCCAGGGAGCGTGCGGCTCCGCAGACCAGGGGGAGGGGGCGGGAGGGCCGGCAGAGACAGAAGGGACCCAGGAGGGCGGGGCGGGAGGGGAGTAACATCCGCGTCGGGGCCTGGAGAAAAACAGAAACTACAACAAGGAGGGCGACTCGTTCTCAGCAAGCCCCGCGCATGAACCCGGCCACCCTCCCTAAGAGACTGAGGCGCAGAGAGGCTCCCGGACTCGCCCCAGTCACACAGCTGGCAGCCCCGCCGGGGAAACCGAGGCACGGAGCTGCAGCGCGAGGCCCGAGAGGATGAAGGGAGGGGGTGGGGGAGCGGCGGGGAGCACCTTGTACAGCGCGGCGGTGATGAGGGCCAGGAGCAGCAGTCCCCCGACAGAGCTGCCCACGATGAGCGGCAGGGGGTTGGGGACCTCGAACGGCTCCACTTTGGTCTCCGTCTGGGGGAGGAAGGAGGGGCGTCAGGGGAGACGACTCCGGATTTCTGGGGGTTCCCCATTCACACCGTGTGCACCCCTGAATCAAGTGGGGAACCCCTCCTCATGTCCCCCAGAACCCCAGCCCTCAGTCCTCCTCCCCCACCTCTTCTCCCTCCTCTCCCTCCTCCGTTTCTCTGTCCTCTATCTATCTCTATCGCTTTCTGCCTCTCTCTGTCTCTCTATCTCCATGGCTCACTGTCTCTGTCTCTGTCGCGCTCTGTATCTCTCTCTTTATCTCTATCTCTCTGTCTCTCTATCTCCATCTCTCACTGTCTCTGTCTCTATCTCTATCTCTCTGACTCTCTCTCTCTCTCTCCTTTGTATCTGTCTCTGTGTCTGTTTCTCCCTCTGCCTCTGTCTCTGTCTCTCTCCTTACGTCTCTGTATCTCTCTGTCTCTCTGTCGCTCTGTCTCTCGCTCTCCTTTGTGTCTGTCTCTGTGTCTGTTTCTCCCTCTGCCTCTGTCTCTGTCTGTCTCTCTCCTTACGTCTCTGTATCTCTCTGTCTCTCTGTCGCTCTGTCTCTCTCTCCCTCTCTCTTTGTGTCTCTCTCTCCTCCCCCAGAAATCTCCACAAGCCCAGCCCCTCTCCCTCCAATAGTTCCTCAGCGACCAAGACAGGTACCTGGGACCTCACAAACGCCCCCTGTCCCGGCAGCAGGGTGAACACGGAATCGTTAAACAAGATCTCAGCTGTGCTCACGATCAGGAGGTGGTTATGCGAGGTCTGTGGAAGAGAGCGGGTGGGCACTGCACCTGGGCCCTGAGCACCACGCCTGTGCCCGGCGAAGCCTCAGGACCCCACACACCTTGATGTACCAGTCAAACGAGAGGTTGCCTTTGAGGGTAGCATTGAATTCTTCCTGGATGCCAAAGAACGGGATGTCACACTGGATTCTCTGGCAGACAGCGATGGAGCAGTTCTGGGGAACGCAGGAGGGGAGGGGACGGGTAAGGAAGCCGAAGGCAGAGAACACCCCTCCCCGTTTGCTCAGAGACCATACAGGTTCCAGCAGGGAAGCGCTCTGGGTCTCTGTGTGGCCCTGGGGCTGACTTAGCTTCTCACCACCACGGGGGCCTTCCGAAGCTCAGCCAGAAAGTCGGAGTGAGAGGGCAAGCGCTCCTTGGTGTGGCACGTACTCGAGAGGTTCTGAGGAAAGAGACGCACTGAGAAGGGGCAGAGATGAAGGCGCCAGGGCCTCATCTCGGGAGGTGAGATGGCCTGGGTCCAGGAGAGGGGCGGAGCGGCTCTAAAACCCAATAGCATTAACAGAGGTGAGAGGAAGGCGCAGGGCCGTGCAGGAGTCAGGCTGAGCTCCGCTCACCTCGGAGAAGGTGACCTGGGGGCGGTCCCATATGACAGTCTGGTTCAGCCGGACGGGCACCAAGAACACCAGGCTGATGGGGAGGCTCCTCTGCCCCAGGTTGCTGACCTGCACCGGGGAGGGCGGGGTCAGGGCTCTGGCCTTCCTCCCCCACCAGCCTGGAGAATCAGCCTCCCCTCCCCACGGGGCAGGCCATAGGCCCGGGCGTCCTGCCCCTTCCTGTTTGAGAGAGTAGAGTGTACACCTAATACGCATTCCAGTGCCACACGGCCTGGTCTCCAGTCCTAGCTCTCCCACTTACTCGGTGGGAGACCTCGGGCTTGTTCTGTAAACCTCTCTGAGCCTCAGTTTCTTCATCTGTAAACTGGGGATCATGACAGTGCCCCACAGAGTCGTTACGAAGGTAACACAAGATAACTACGTGCGTGCATGTCACATACGTGCGTGTATGTGTGCATACTGAGTGATAGCAGCGTGGAACCAAGCCTGGCACACCACAGGTGCCTTGCGCACATTTCCCATCCCTGTTTCTGCATTTTCTACCATCGATTTTCCTCCCCAGCCTCCTTCTCAGGACCCAGACGTCCCAGCTGCCCACCTGATATTGATGCTGCATGACCCGACTGGTATTCTCTGAGGCCGTGAAGTTGAGATATTTAGTGGAGACCCCATGGCTGAAGGGAGAAAAAAGGGACAGGAGGTGACAAAACATGAGGGGTGCCCTGGGAGGGTGTCTCAGGCTAAGTGTGTAAGGAGCGAACAGGCACATGGGTAATGGGTATGAAGTCCTGGGGGGTGGAGATGGGGTGGGGTGCAGGGGGATGGGGGAACCAATGTGTGCTGGACACAGTGCGTGCCCATTTGGGCCACTCACACACACGTGCACAAATGCACACCCATGAGCACATATACACATGCACACAGACCCTCAGACACACACACGCGCAAATACACACCCATGCACACATACATGCACATAGATCCTCAGACACACATGCACAAATACACACTCATGCACACATACATGCACATAGACCCTCACACACACATGCACAAATACACACCCATGTGCACACATATGCACATAGACCTTCACACACACATGCACACACACCCATGCACACACACATGCACATAGACCTTCAGACATATGCACAAATACACACCCAGGCACACATACATGCACATAGATCCTCATACACACACATGCACAAATACACACCCACGCACACAATGTACATATATCCTCAGACACACACATATGCACGCACACCCATGCCCAGACACACATGCACATAGATCCTCACACACACATGCACAAATACACACCCATGCACAAGGATCCTCACACACACACACAAATACACACCCATGCACGCACACACATAGATCACACTCACATCCACAAATACACGCCCATGCACACATACACACATGCAGATACATCCTCAGACACACACATGCACAAATACACGTCCATGCACACAAACATGCACATAGATCATCACACTCACACACCCATGCCCAAATACATACCCATGCACACATACATGCACAGAGATCCTCAGACTCTCACACACACACACATGCACAGACTCATGCACACAGATGCACAATCAGCCATGTCCAGCCCAGAAGTGGAGGCTCAGCTAAAGTCCTGGAAGCCAGCACCTGGTGACCACCATGTAGACAGCATATTTCACCGGCAGCTCCAGTTGGAATTCGGTTTTGTTGGTTCTGGGCATGTTGTTCTCACTGGAGGGAAAGAAAGAGCTCCAGCCGGCTCTTGAGAACTGACAGTTAGTCTTTGCTCCTCCCTCTCCCTCACTCCCTGCCTCCAATCAGCCACCAAGTTCTGTTATCTCTGCATCTGAAACCCCCCTGTTCTCCAACCCCTGCCCCTGCCTAGCCCAGGCCCATCCCTCTCCAGCTGGATGTCTGCAACCACCTTCTTCTAACTGGTCCCCTGAATTCACACCTGCTCCCACCCCAATCGCCAGCCCTCCTGAAGAGTGATCGTTCTAACATGCAAATATGATTATGTCACTCCCAGAGGCGAAACTGCAAATCCCAAACAACACCCGTCAGTCATTTTGGGACATGGCCTGTATCTAACCACCACCAACTCCTTCAGCCCTGCATTTCATGCTGAGGCCACTCTTAAACACACCCTGATCTTCCCGTCCCTGGTATCTGCTTCCTGCCTTCTGTCTTCATGCCCGCCCTCAGTTCGTGCCTTTGCTTTGTCTAAATATATTTTCTTTTTTTCCCTTTTATTTTTTTATCATTATTATTATTATTATTATTATTATTATTATTATTTTGACACTGGGTCTCACTCTGTTGCCCAGGCTGGAGTGCAGTGGCACCATCTCAGCTCACTGCAGCCTCAATCTTCCAGGCTCAAGCAATTCTTGTGCCTCAGCCTCCTGAGTAGCTGGGATTACAGGCATGCACCACCATGCCTGGCTAATTTTTGTTAGCTCCCAAAGTGCTGGGATTACAGGCTTGAGCCAGCACGCCCAGCTCCTAAATATATTTTCTTTAGGAATCTTCTCTGAACACCAAACTCCCAAGAACACTGGCCGTCCCCCATCTAATCTTGCATCTCATACTGGATTTGAGATGCAAGATTAATGGCTAGATTTCTTGTCTGTCTTTGCCACTAAATTATCATCTCCGAGAGGGCAGGAACCACTATCGTCTGATCCACCACCATCCCACCAGCACTCAGCACAAGGCCCAGCACGTGGTGGGTGGTCAGTGAGTGTTTGCTGAGTGAACAAATGAGTTGAAGGGAGAAGCAGTGGGCAAAGGGCAAAGGCCCACCATGGGCCAGGGGCTGGGGCCTCAGATGGGCAACTGCCTGCAGAAGCCTGGTAGCAGAGAGCACCTGGTCACATTGGCCTTGAGGAGCAGTTTGTTTCCAAGGGAAGCCTTAGAGTCTACATCAAACGTGATATTAAAGGTGACCTGGAGTGAGAGAAAGGAGGGACAATGACAGAAATATGAGAGAAAAAATAACCCAAATGCCCGTCATCTGATTAATGGAGACATGAAATATGGCCCATCCATGCAACAGGATATTGTTCACCAAATAAAAAGCAATGAAGGCCAGGTGCGGTGGCTCACACCTGTAATCCCAGCACTTTGGGAGGCTGAGGCAGGTGGATCACCTGAGGTCAGGAGTTCGAGACCAGCCTGGCCAACATGGCAAAACCCTGTATCTAATAAAAATACAAAAATTAGCTGGGTGTGGTGGCGGGCGCATGTAACCCCAGCTACTTGGGAGAGTAAGGCACAAGAATTGCTTAAACCTGGGAGGCAGAGGTTGCAGTGAGCCAAGATTGCACCACTGCACTCCAGCCTGGGCGACGAAGTGAAACTCCATCTCAAAAATATATATAAAAAATTTAAAAACAATTTTTTTAAAGCAATGAGGTACTGACATATACTACGACATGAATGATCCTTGCTAAGTCCTTGCTTAATATTATGCTAGGGAAAGGATCACATACGGGATTATTTCATTTATATGAAATGTCCAGAATAGGCAAATCTATAGACACAAAGTAGATTAGTGGTTGCATAGGGCTGGGGGATATGGGAGGACTGGGGCTGAGGGCCAACGGGAACAGAAGCTCTTTGTGAGGTAATGAAGATGTTCCAAAATGGATCATGATGACGGATGCAAGACCCTATGAATTCACTCAAAGCCACTGAACTGTATACTTTATTTTATTTTATTTCATTTTATTTATTTTCGAGACAGGGTCTCACTCTGTCACCTAGGCTAGAGTGCAGTGGTGTGATCATAGCTCACTGCAGCCTCAACCTCCCAGGCCCAGACGATCCTCCCACCCTAGCCTCCCGAGTAGCTGGGACTACAGGTGTGCACCACCACGCCCAGCTAATTTTTACATTTTTTGTAGAGACAGGGTCTCGCCATGTCACCCAGGCTGGTTTCAAACTCTCGGGCTCAAGCGATCTTCCTGCCTTGACCTCCTAAAGTGCTATGATTACAAGCATGAGCCACTGTGCCGGGCTTGAAATGTATGCTTTAAATAGGTGAATTGGATGGTATGTGAATTATATCTCAATAAAGCTGTTTTGTACAAAAAGGAACCACTACTAAAGAAGAGAAGAAGAAGAAAAGAATCCCCAAAGAAATCAAAGAGAAAAGGAGGGGAGGAGCCAGGAGTTCTGACCTCTGAGTTTTCCGGGAAGATGGGGTGGTTTATGCTGCAGCTGGTGCTCTTCAAGGCCCCAGACACTTCGGTGGAAGAGACAGACTCACAGGCCAGACGCCAGGATCGCTGTGAGCGCTGGTTCTGGAAGGCAGGGGAGGCAAAGGCGGTGATATCCACCTCCGGCCGTGAGGATGGGGAAGCAAAGGTCAGATAGAGCCTGAGAAGGATGTGGCTACCTGGAGCGTGGACACCTTCCGGTAGGACAGGCCAAGCGGGAAGAAGAAGGTGACCTGTGTCCTGTAGGAGTCCTCACCATCATTTCTCACAGTCATTGTCACGTTGAACTCCCGGGGCCCACCCACCACGAGGCAGTCCAGGCTGTGGGAAGAAGACAGGCCGGGGGATGGGGCGCTGGGCTTCCCTGTGGCAAGCCTGCTCCGGCAGAACAGAGCCGCAGGCACTTGATGAAGAGACAACAGTGGAGGGGCAGTCATACCGGACCTTATAGCCCAGGAACACCCGGCTCCCTTGGGGGCCAGGAGGAGAAAAGAGCGGGTCATGGTACGGGTCCTTCTCTGGAGGAAGTGAGGAGGAAAGGAAACTCACCTCATGAAACTGAAGGTGATGCTGAGGTCATCCTGGCAGATGTTGTCATTGCCACAATTCTTCTCAAAGGGAAACTTTTAAAAAATAAATATGATCAAATGAAAGGAAAGAAAATAACCAAGTATTGTGAAATTAAACAATAAAATCAAATGTTGAAGTAAAATTAGATGCAATCAAATAAAATGAGTTTCAACCACCTTGGTCTCTGGTCTCTTCCACACCCCTGCAGGACCCCAACTCTGGACTCACCAAGGCTGTGAAGAGTCTCTGAGCATCCTCCGCCAGCACTGGCCGGAGGTTCCCGAAAGCAGACAATGGCGTTCCCACCAGAGAGAAGTTCAGGCGCAGCACAATGGGGCTCACTGGGTCCTCGATGCAATTCTAAGAGATAGCCGGGATTTGGGGATCTGCCCTCCTCAGCTCCCCAAGCCCACTCCATGCTTGGAGGACCCAGGGGTCTGGCCACTAGCCTGCTCACCGGCAACTGTAGTTTCAGGGTCTCACAAGTCTGGGTCAGCCCCAAGACCTGTGTCTGTCTGCGTGTGCTGTTCTTTGTCTCATTGAAGATGGCGCGGGAACGTGGGCGGCCGGAGTCCAGAGCCAGGTCATAAGTCACAACACTCTGGATCTGTCCTGAAGGGACAGGGTGGCACAGCAGTGAGGGGCCTGAGCCTCGGAACACGGCAGATGGGAGTTCGAGGCCCAGCTCCTCTGCTTCTCAGCTGTGCGACTTAGGGTATGTTATCTGACTTCTCTGAGTCTTCTTTCCTTCCTTCCTTCCTTTTTCTTTCTTTCTTTCTTTCCTTGCTCTCTTCCTCCCTTTCCTTCCTTCCTTCCTTTTTTCCTTTCCTTTCCTTCCTTCCTTTTCTTCCTTTCCTTCCTTTCCTACTTTCCTTCCTTTCCTTCCTTCCCTTCTTCCTTCCTTCCTTTCTTTTTATTTTTTATTTTCTTTTTTGAGACAGAATCTCACTCTCTTGCCCAGGCTGGAGTGCAGTGGTGCCATCTCAGCTCACTGCAACCTCTGCCTCCCAGGTTCAAGCGTTTCTCCTGCCTCAGCCTCCCAAGTAGCTGGGATTATAGGCACATGCCACCACGCCGTGCTAATTTTTGTATTTTTAGTAGAGATGGGGTTTCACCATGTTAGCCAGGCTGGTCTCAAAGTAATCCACCTGCCTCAGCCTCCCAAAGCGCTGGGATAAAAGGCATGAGCCACTGCGCCTGGCCTCCATTCTTTATTTTTAAAGTAAGGATAATAATGATACCCTCCCAATGGTAAAAAGGAAATGAAATAGTGCTTATCAAGTATTTAGCACAGTGTCTTTTATACAATAAGTGCTCAATAAATGGTAGCTATTCTGTCACTCGCTAAAAAATTTATTGTATTTTTCTGACTACTTTAAATTTTTTTCTCTTTGTCTTTGGTCTTCAGCAGTTTGATTATAACGTACAATGATATAATGTCCTTCATATTTATCCTGCTTTGATTTTGTAAAGAATCTTGATGTCTTTCATCAGTTTGGGGAATTTTTTTTTTTTTTTTTTGAAATGGAGTTTTGCTCTTGTCACCCAGACTGGAGTGCAATGGGGCGATCTCAGCTCACTGCAACCTCCGCCTCCCAGGTTCAAGCAATTCTCCTGCTTCAGCCTCCTGAGTAGCTGGGATTACAGACGCACACCACCACACCTGCTAATTTTGTATTTTTAGTAGAGATGGGGTTTCACCATGTTGGCCAGGCTGGTCTCAAACTCCTGACCTCAGGTGATCCACCTGCCTCGGCCTCCCAAAGTGCTGGGATTACAGGCGTGAGCCACCGTGACTGGCCAGTTTGGGGAAATTCTTTAACTACTGCATCTTTCCTATTCCATCCTATTCCATCTTTCCTATTCTGTCTTTCCTATTCCATCTTTCCTATTTTCTTTCTCTCTCTGTCTCTCTCCTCCCCCACCACCACTTTCTGTAATTCCAATTACATGTTTGTTAGATCTTTCACCATATCCCACACATCTCTTATGGTGTTTTTCTGTATTTTTCTTTCTTTTTATCGCATATTTATCCAGATACTTTCAAATGACTTGTCTTCTTGTTCACTAATTCTCTGTTCTGCTTCTAATCTGCTATAAATCTATTTACTGAATTCTTCATTTCAGTCAGTGCGATTTTTGGTTCTAGAGTTTCCATTTGACTCTATTTTATGAATTGCAGGTTTTTGCTGAAGTTCTCATCCTTTCCCTTTTTTCTTGAAGATATTAATTATAGTTACCTTTTAAAAATTCCTATCCAATCACTCTAATTTCTGAATCACCTGTGGGTCTATTTCTATTGTATATTGTTTCTCTTGGTTGCTAGTCAGTTGTCTCAATGGAAAGACCAAGGTATTTACCAAGGCCTCTCAAATCTCTGTCTCCCCAGCACTGAGGAGCTGCTGAATTCTCTGATCAGCTCTTTGGCTTTTCAGTTGCTGTTTTCTACTGGGTGTCTTGGAGTACTGACCTAGGCATTCGTGTCTTAAGAGTCAGCCGAAGAGTAGAGGGGGACTTCTATGTAGGTTTAAGGGTACCTCTTCTTCAATTCCCTACTCTCTAACATTTTGCTCTTAATTTCTAGCCATGCTGGCTGCTCTCATATCTGGAATGCTATCTCCTCAGCATAGGAAAACTGTTCCTAGAAAGGTAATCATTTTTTAGGGATGGGTCTTGCTATGTTGCCCAGGCTGGCCTCAACCTCCTGGGCTCAAGTGATCCTCCCCTCCCACCTCAGCCTCTCAAGTAGCTGAGACTACAAGAACATGCCATCATGCCTAGCTAATAATTTTACTTTTAAAGAGGGTACAATTCTTTCTAGTACTGTCATTACTAGAGACAGTTATTCCTAGTGCTGTCACTACTAGAGACAGTTATTCTTAGTACTGTCATTACTATTCTCCCACCCCAAACACAGTTCTACTCTTTGAGAATAGGAACAAGGGAAGAAGTCACTGGTGATAAAATGCATATGTGAGTGCTTTGTAAATCTCTGTTTAGCTTCATCAATTCAATCTCCCCAAATAGGTTTTCTCTCCATTTATTAAAAAACAAAAACATAGTTTGTTCACAGGCATGGGGCCTTCAGTTCTCTGGAGAACTGAGTGAGTAAGGAAGTGCCACATGCTCACCTCTTTAGGGAGGTCCACTGGACTTCCCTACCCAGCAGGACAATAGCCTGCTCACTCAGGTAAGGCTTGGAGAAGGTTGTCAGAGCCTATGAGAACTCAGTTCAGGACAGCCAGAAGGCTGGGCAGAGTGGATTGCAGCACCCATTCATGTCCTCGGTCGTTTAACCTCTTGAGACTCATCCACCAAGTCTCACCTTCTCTTAGCCGATCCCGTGTGCTCTTCTGGACATGGAGGCAGACTCTGACCTCTCCGGCTTCCTTGCCTTTCACCACCTGATCATTACACTCAAATACATTCCTTGCCACTTCCCTGGGATTGAACTCCATGATTGCCTTGACTCTCAGTACTGGCTGGGACCTAAAGGGACACCAGAAAACCATCAGGGACCTTCAAACAGGAAACATTCCTTCAAGGGAGAATGTCTGGTTGACTCCAAAAGGCATTCTCACCTGAGCAGCAGCACGTGCCCCTGGGCTCCTACAGTCAGGTCTACCAGTCCATCCATTGTGAGGTCCTGGCCCCCACTCAGTGACTGACCAAAATACTGGAGCCTGGGAGACAGCTTGGAGCCTGCTATCCGCTGAGGGTAAAAAAGAGGTGTGGAGAGAGAAGGGGGTAGGAAAGACAGGAGATGTATAACTCAGTCATCCAGCATGGCCCAGACAGAGGTTCTCTAAGCTCTACTCAAGTCTCATCTCTTGCAACTAACCAAGGAACTAGGACAGCTTAGAACTTATCAAGGAATTATTCACCTTTAGACCACAACCTCAAGAGGATACCTACAATTTCTCTTTTAAAAAAACTTTTAAAATAAAAACGGGGTCTCACTTTGTGGCCCAGGCTGGTCTTGAACTCCTGGGCTCAAGCGATTCTGCCCTATCAGCCTCTCAAGTGCTAGGATTATAGGTGTGAGCCGCCACGCCCAACCCCAATTTCTATTAATTACCTGCATTTCCCTGCATACAGGGAAAAGTAAAAGTATATTATTTGGCTCAGCTGAATTTCATTTACATAGTCAGAATAATGCAAACACTGAATGTTGATCTAACCAAAATGATCACATAAACATGAGGCGTGAATGGGGGGTAAAAGAGTGCTACTATGTGGCAAAAGGAAAACTGAAAAAGAGATCAATCTCCACCTTCCATGGTGGGAAGTCAGTGGTAAAACAAAAATCAAAAAGTAGCAAAATTATTATTATGTAATTGGAACAAATAGAGAATTGAAAGAGCTGAAAGTGGTTCCCTCAAGAGCAAGGGAAATGAAGCCAAAACCATCGTGTATGTGGAAATTGTTGTTTTTTAATAGTGAGCTTTTTGGAACTATTTTGACTCTTTAAAGTATGTGCAAGAGTAATATTGAAAAAAATGACAGCCAAATAATAAATTTTAAAGAAATTTTAAAAGTGATTTTGTCATGTCCTTAATGCAAGTGAATTGGACACTTTTAATTATGGTATAAAAGTTATAAGACAAAGATATTAAAAATAACTATAGCTAAAATTATGTTACTGGATA
The DNA here is from genome assembly GCF_029289425.2 of Pan paniscus. Classification (NCBI taxonomy): domain Eukaryota; kingdom Metazoa; phylum Chordata; class Mammalia; order Primates; family Hominidae; genus Pan; species Pan paniscus. The sequence continues at coordinate 34,527,879 of NC_073267.2, read as the reverse complement.
CACAATATAAATAACTGTAAATTGTGAATCAATAACATAAAACGTATAGTGGGGAATAAAAGTATAGAGTGCATGTGATTTAAGTTCAGTTGTTATCAGCTTAAAATAGACCATGATAATTATGAGATGTTTTGTGGAAACCACAAAGAAAATACCTTTAGAAGTTATATACACAAAAAAAGGGTCAGACGCGGTGGCTCACATGGCTTACACCTGTAATCCCAGCACTTTGGGAGGCTGAGGTGGGCGGATCATGAGGTCAGGAGATCAAGACCATCCTGGCTAACGTGGTGAAACCCCATCTCTATTAAAAATACAAAAAATTAGCCAGGAGAGGTGGTGGGCACCTGTAGTCCCAGCTACTCGGGAGGCTGAGGCAGGAGAATGGCCTGAACCCGGGAGGCGGAGCTTGCAGTGAGCCGAGATCGCACCACTGCACTCCAGCCTGGGTGACAGAATGAGACTCCGTCTCAAAAAAAAAAAGTACAAAAAGAGAACAGAATGAAAGCATATTAATACAAAAATTAACAACAATAAAACACAAAGGAAGACAGCAAGAGAAGAAAAGAGGGACAAAAGACCTACATGACTAACAGAAAACAATTAACAAAATGGCAGTAGTAAATCCTTCTCTATCGATAATTACTTTAAATGTAAACAGAAGCAAACTCTCAAAACAGAGTGGCAGAATTAATAAAAATACAAAATCCAATTATATGCTATCTACAAGATACCCACTTTGTATTTACTGACACATAGGCTAAAAGTAAAGGAGTAGAAAATGCTATTCCATGAAAATGGTAACCAAAAGAGAGCAGGATGACATGCTAATATCAGACAAAATAGACTTTAAGTCAAAAAACAAATAATGATATTATATAATGATGAAATGGCCATTTCACCAGGAGTTACAACAATTAATTATATACACACCCATCAGACATCTGAATATATAAAGCTAATAATGACAGAACTGAAGGGAGAAATAGACAGCAATTCAATAGTAAGAAACTTCAAAATCCTACTTTCAATAGCAAATAGAACAACTAGACAAAAAAAAACCCAAGGGAAAATGGACCAAATGGACTTAACAGACATATACAAAATACACAAGCCAACTACCGCAGAATATACATTCTTCTCAAGTGCACATGGACCATTCCCCAGGACAGACCACATGTTAGGTCACAAAACAAGTCTTAACAAATTTGAAATGATTTAAATTATATCAAGAATCTTTTCCAACCACAATGGAATGAAACTAAAAACAATACCAGAAGAAAAACTGGAAAAAAACATACATATGTAAAAATTAAACAATACACCATTGAACAACTAATGGATAAAAAAAGAAATTAGAAAATAACATGAGATAAATGAAAACAAAAACACAATATACCAAACTTAATGGGAGGCAGCAAAAGCAGTACTAAAGGAAAGTTCAGGATAAACACCTAATTTTAAAACAAAAAGACAAATTTCAATTACAAAACCTAACTTTACACCTCAAGAAATGAGAAATAAAAGAACAAACTAAACCTAAAGTTAGTAGAAGGAAGAAAATAATAAAGATTACAGAAAAATAAATCAAATAGAGAATAGAAAAAAATCAATGAAATTAAGTTGATTTTTCAAAAAGATAGAATTGACAAGCTTTGGCCAGGTGCTGTGGCTCACGCCTGCAATCCCAGCACTTTGGGATGTCGAGGCAAGTGGATCACCTGAGATGAGGAGTTCAAAACCAGCCTGGCCATCATGGTGAAACCCTGTCTCTACTAAAAATACGAAAATCAGCCAGGTGTGGTGGCACGTGCTTGTAATGCCAGCTACTCAGGAGCCTGAGGCAGGAGAATCACTTGAACCTGGGAGGTGGAGAATGCAGTGAGCTGTGATCATGCCACTGCACTCCAGCCTGGGCAACAGAGTGAGACTCCATCTCAAAAAAAAAAAAAAAAAAAGAACTGACAAGCTTTTAGGTAGACCAAGGAAAAAGGGAGAAAAAACAGAAACAACAGGTAAGTAAAATTATAAATGAAAGAACATACAACTGATGCCATAGCAATAAAAAGGATCATTAAGAGACTACTATGAACAATTATATGTTAACAAACTTGACAACCTTGAAGGAATGGATAAATTCCTAGAAATATACAACCTACCAAACCTGAATCATAAGGCAATAGAAAGTTTAAACAGATCTATAATGAGTAAGGAAATTGAATCAGTAATCAAAGACCTCCTAACAAAGAAAAGCCCAGGACCTGGTGGCTTCTCAGGCAAATTCTACCAACCAAACATTTAAATAAGAATTAATATGAATTCTTCTCAAACTCATCCAAAAAATTGAAGAGGAGGGAATACTTCCAAACTTATTGTATGAGGCAAGCACTATCCTGACACTAAATCCCAACAAACACACCATGAGAAAAGATCACTACATGCCAATTTCCCTATTGAACATAGATCCAAAATCCTAAATAAAATACTAGCAAACTGAATTCAATAGCACAAAAGGATCATACGCCATGACCATGTGGGCTTTATTCCTGGCATGCAAGGATGGCTCAACATATGCAAATCAATAAATGTGATGCACCACATTAACAGAATAAGGAATAAAAATAACATGATCATATCAATAAGAAAAGAAAGCATTTAATAAAACTAAACATCTGTCTTAGCTTATTTGGTATAACAAATAACATAGACTGGATGGGTTATAAGCAATAGAAATTTATTTCTCATAGTTCTGAAGACTTGTGACATCCAAAATCAAGGTGCAAGCAGATTCAATATCTGGTGAGAGCCTATTTTCTGGTTCATAGGCAACCATCATTTTGCTTTTGTCTAAGGGCACTAATCCTATTAATGATGGCCACACTCTCATGACCTAAACACCTTCCAAAGGTCCCATCTACAAATACCATCACACAAGGAATTAGGCTTCAACATATGAATCTGGGGAGGACACAAACATTCAGGCCACAGGAATAGCCACTCATGATTAAAAACCCTCAACAAACTAGAAATACAGGGAAATTACATCAACATGATAAAGAACATAAAAAAAAAAGTGTCTAGTTAACATCATACCCAGTGGTGAAAATTTGATTTTACCACTAAAATTAGGAACAAGGCAAGGATGCCCACACTCACCACTTCTATTTCAACACAGTACTGAAAGTCCTAGCCAGAGCAATTGGGCAAGAAAAAGATAAGAAATGCATTCAAGTTAGAAATAAAGAAAAAAAAATTGTCCCTGTTTGCAATTGACATGATCTTATATATAAGAAACTTGTTATAAATACTCTACGAAAAAGTTATCAAATTTAATAAACAAATTTAGTAAAGTCGTGGAATACAAAATGAACATACAAAAATTATTTGTTTCTATACACTAACAACAAACTATCTGAAAAAGAAATTCATCCTATTTACAATGGCATCAAAAAATAAAATGCTTACAAGTTAATTTAACCAAGAAGGTGAAAAATATGCACACTAAAACTATAAAACATTGACGAAAGAAAGTTAAGACAAAAATCAATGGAAAGATATCCCATATTATGGATTGAAAGAATATTTTTTAAAGGTCCATACTACTCAAAGTGATCGATAGAGTCAATGTAATTCCTACCAAAATCCCAATGGCATTTCTTACAGAAATAGAAAAAACAATACTAAAATTAATATGAAGTCACAAAAGACCTCAAATATCCAAGACAATCTTGAGCATAAACAACAAAGGTAGAGGTATCACACTACCTGACATCAAAATACACCACAAAGGTATACTCAGCAAAACAGCATGACACTGACATAAAAACAGAGACATTGACCAATGGAACAGAATACAGAGCTCAGAAATGAACCCATGCATTTACAATCAACTAATTTTCTTTTCTTTTTTTTTTTTTTCCAGACGGAGTCTTGCTCTGTTACCCAGGCTGGAGTGCAGTGGCATGATGTAGGCTCACTGCAACCTCTTCCTCCCAGGTTCCCCCATTCTCCTGCCTCAGCCTCCCGAGTAGCTGGGACTACAGGTGCCCACCACCATGCCTGGCTAATTTTTTTTGTATTTTTAGTAGAGACGGGGTCTCACCATGTTAGCCATGATGGTCTCGATTTCCTGACCTCATGATCCACCCGCCTCAGCCTTCCAAAGTGCTGGGATTACAGGCATGAGCCACCGCGCCCGGCCAACAATCCACTAATTTTCAACAAAGGTGCCAAGGGCATACAATGGGGAAAGGACAGTCTTTTTAACAAATGGTGTTAAGAACACTGGATATCCACAGGCAGAAGAATGAAACTGAGCCTTTATCTCAAACCAAATACAAAAATCAAAAGTGCTGGGCCGGGTGCAGTGGCTCACGCCTGTAATCCCAGCACTTTAGGAGACTGAGGCGGGTGGATTACCTTAGATCAGGAGTTCAAGACCAGCCTGGCCAACAAGGTGAAACTCCGTCTCTATTAAATATACAAAAAAGTAGCCAGGCATGGTGGCGGAGGCCTGTAATCCCAGCTACTTGGGAGGCTGAGGCAGGAGAATTGCTTGGACCCGGGAGGTGGAGGTTGCAGTGAGCTGAGATCGTGCCACTGCACTCCAGCCTGGGCAATAGAGAGAGACTCCATCTAAAATAAAATTAAATTAAAAAATAAAAAAATTAAAAAGTGAGTTAAAGGCTTAAATGTAAGATCTAACACTATAAACTATTAGAAGGAAACGTAGAGGGAAAGCTTCATGACATTGGTCTGGGCAATGATTTTTTTATATGATCCTGAAAGCACAAGCAACAAAAACAAAAACAGACAAATGGAATTGCATCAAACTAAAAAGTTTCTGCACAATAAAGGAATAATTAACAGAGTGAAGAGACAACCTACAGACTGGGGGAAAATATTTGCAAACCACACAACTGATAAATGGTTAATATCCATAACACATAAAGAACTCAATAGTAAGAAAATAAATAACCCAATTTAAAAATGGGCAAAGAGGGCCGGGTTCGGTGACTCACACCTGTAATCCCAGCACTTTGGGAGGCTGAGGCAGGTGAATCACTTGAGATCAGGAGTTTGAGACCAGCCTGGCCAACATGGTGAAATGCCATCTCTACTAAAAATACAAAAATTAGCTGGGTGTGGTGGTGGGCACCTGTAATCCCAGCTACTCAGGAGGCTGAGGCAGGAGAATCACCTGAACCTGGAGGCAGAGGTTGCAGTTCACACTACTGTACTCCAGCCTGGGTGACAGACTGAGACTCCATCTCAAAAAAAAAAAAAAAAAAAAACACCTGCCCCCTACTACCACAGGAGGACCAGCCTAACCGTTTGCTGCAAAAGTTGGCTGTAGTTGATCTTGTGAAAACTACTTTAAATTTCATATGCAGCCAAAAAAGAGCCCATATAGCCAAGACAATCCTAAGCAAAACAACAAAGCTGGAGGCATCACACTACCTGACTTCAAACTATACTACAAGGCTACAGTAACCAAAACAGCATGGTACTGATACCAAAACAGATACATAGACAAATGAAACAGAACAGAGGCCTCAGAAATATCACCACACATCTACAACCATCTGATCTTCAACAAACCTGACAAAAGCAGGAAATGGGGAAAGGATTCCCTATTTAATAAATGCTCCTGGGAAAACTGGCTAGCCATATGCAAAAAACTGAAATTAGATCCCTTCCTTACACCTTATATAAAAATTAACTTAAGATGGATTAAAGACTTAAATGTAAAATTTACAACCATAAAAACCCTAGAATAAAACCTAGGCAGTACCATTCAGGGCATAGGCATGGGCAAAATCTTCCTTACTAAAACACCAAAAGCAATTGCAACAAAAGCCAAAATTGACAAATGAGATCTAATTAAACTAAAGAGCTTCTGCACAGCAAAAGAAACTATCATCAGAGTGAACAGGCAACCTACAGAATGACAGAATATTTTTGCAATCTATCCATCTGACAAAGGTCTAATATCCAGAATCTACAAGGAACATAAACAAATTTACAAGAAAAAAACAAACAACCCCATCAAAAAATGGGCAAAGGATATGAACAGATGCTTCTCAAAAGAAGACATTTATGTGGCCAACAAACATATGAAAAAAAAAGCTCATCACTGGTCATTAGAGAAATGCAAATCAAAACCACAATGAGATACCATCTCATGCCAGTTAAAATGATGATCATTAAAAAGTCAGGAAACAACAGATGCTGGAGAGGATGTGGAGAAATAAGAATGCTTTTACACTGTTAGTGGGAGTGTAAATCAGTTCAACCATTGTAGAAGACAGTGTGGCGATTCCTCAAGGATCTAAAACCAGAAATACCATTTGACCCAGCAATCCCATTACTGGGTATATACCCAAAGGATTATAAATCATTCTACTATAAAGACACATGCACATGTATTTTTACTGAAGCACTATTTACAATAGCAAAGACTTGGAACCAACCTAAATGCCCATCAATGATAAACTGTATAAAGAAAATGTGGTACATATACACCATGGAATACTATGCAGCCATAAAAGAGAATGAGTTCATGTCCTTTGCAGGGACATAGATGAAACTGGAAACCATCATTCTCAGCAAACTAACACAGGAACAGGAAAGCAAACACCACATACTCTCACTCATAAGTGGGAGTTGAACAATGAGAACACATGGACACAGGGAGGGGAACATCACTGGAGCCTGTTGAGGGGTGGGGATCAAGGGGGAGGGAGAGCATTAGGACAAATACCTAATGCATGTGAGGCTTAAAACCTAGACAACGGGTTGATGGGTGCAGCAAACCACCATGGCACTTGTATACCTAGGTAACAAACCTACATGTTCTGCACATGTATCACAGAACTTAACGTATAATTTTTTTTTTTTTTTGAGACGGAGTCTCGCTCTGTTGCCAGGCTGGCGTGCAGTGGTGCAGTCTTGGCTCACTGCAACCTCCGCCTCCTGGGTTCAAGCAATTCTCCTGCCTCAGCCTCCCAAGTAGCTGGGATTACAGGCACACGCCACCAAGCCCAGCTAATTTTTGTATTTTTAGTAGAGATGGGGTTTCACCATGTTGGCAAGGCTGGTCTTGAACTCCTGACCTCGTGATCCGCCCGCCTCGGCCTCCCAAAGTGCTGGGATTCCAGGCATGAGCCACTGTGCCTGGCCCAATGTGTAATTTAAAAAAGAAAAAATAAATAAAAACATGAAGATTAAAAAAAAAAAAAAAGACTGCCCCCTACTACCACAGGAGGACGGACCAGCCTAAGCATTCACTGCAAAAGATGGCTATAATCGATCTTGTGAAAGCATTACTGAGCAGATCAAGATCTCTGGGAATGAACACTAAAGATGTTCTGAATAAATTACAGTCCGGCTGAGTGCAGTGGCTCACACCAGTAGTCCCAGCACTTTGGGAGGCCAAGGTGGGAAGATCACTTGAGCCCAGGAGTTGGAGACCAGCCTGGGAAACATAGACAGACCCTGTCACTGCAAAAGAAATTTAAAAATTAGCCAGGCATGGTGGCATACACCTGCAGTCAAAGACACTCAGGAGGCTGAGGCAGGCGGCTCACATGAGCCTGGGAGGTCAAGGCTGCAGTGAGCCATGATTGCACCACTTCACTCCAGCCTGCATGACAGACCAAGACCCTGTCTCAAAAATGATAATAAATAATAAATACATTTTAATCCAGTGGCATTTTAGTGTCTTTTTTGAAAACAAAAATTACATGTAATGTTACATTCTTGCATGTTCTTTGTTGATAGCATTAATTGATTCATTGGATTTCTTTTCTTTTTCTTTTTTATTATTACAATATTTTAAGTTTTAGGGTACACATGCACAACGTGCAGGTTTGTTACATATGTATACATGTGCCATGTTGGTGTGCTGCACCCATTAACTCGTCATTTAGCATTAGGTATATCTCCTAATGCTATCCCTCCCCCCTCCCCCCACCCCACAACAGTCCCTGGTGTGTGATGTTCCCCTTCCTGTGTCCATGTGTTCTCATTGTTCAATTCCCACCTATGAGTGAGAACATGCAGTGTTTGGTTTTTTGTCCTTGCGATAGTTTGCTGAGAATGATGGTTTCCAGCTTCATCCATGTCCCTACAAAGGACATGAACTCATCCTTTTTTATGGCTGCATAGTGTTCCATGGTGTATATGTGCCACACTTTCTTAATCCAGTCTATCATTATTGAACATTTGGGTTGGTTCCAAGTCTTTGCTATTGTGAACAGTGCCGCAATAAACACTTGTATGCATGTGCCTTTATAGCAGCATGATGTATAATCCTTTGGGTATATACCCAGTAATGGGATGGCTGGGTCAAATGGTATTTCCAGTTCTAGATCCCTGAGGAATCACCACATTGACTTCCACAATGGTTGAACTAGTTTACAGTCCCACCAACAGTGTAAAAGTGTTCCTATTTCTCCACATCCTCTCCAACACCTGCTGTTTCCTGACTTTTTAATGATTGCCATTCTAACTGGTGTGAGATGGTATCCCATTTTGGTTTTGATTTGCATTTCTCTGATGGCCAGTAATGATGAGCATTTTTTCATGTGTCTTTTGGCTGCATAAATGTCTTCTTTTCAGAAGTGTCTGTTCATATCCTTCACCCACTTTTTGATGGGGTTGTTTGTTTTTTTCTTGTAAATTTGTTTGAGTTCATTGTAGATTCTGGATATTACCCCTTTGTCAGATGAGTAGGTTGCAAAAATTTTCTCCCATTCAGTAGGTTGCCTGTTCACTCTGATGGTGGTTTCTTTTGCTGTGCAGCAGCTCTTTAGTTTAATTAGATCCCATTTGTCAATTTTGGCTTTTGTTGCCATTGCTTTCGATGTTTTAGATATGAAGTCCTTGCCCATGCCTATGTCCTCAATGGTATTGCCTAGGTTTTCTTCTAGCGTTTTTATGGTTTTAGGACTAACATGTAAGTCTTTAATCCATCTTGAATTAATTTTTGTATACGGTGTAAGGAAGGGATCCAGTTTCAGCTTTCTACATATGGCCAGCCAGTTTTCCCAGCACCATTTATTAAATAGGGAATCCTTTCCCCATTTCTTCTTTTTGTCAGGTTTGTCAAAGATCAAATAGTTGTAGATATGCGGCACTATTTCTGAGTGCTCAGTTCTGTTCCATTGGTCTATATCTCCAGCAGCTGAGGGTCCTGACTGTTAGAAGGAAAACTAACAACAGAAAGGACATCCACACCAAAAACCCATCTGTACGTCACCATCATCAAAGACCAAAGGTAGATAAAACCACAAAGATGGGGAAAAAACAGAGCAGAAAAACCGGAAACTCTAAAAATCAGAGCGCCTCTCCTCCTACAAAGGAATGCAGCTCCTCACCAGCAACGGAACAAAGCTGGACGGAGAATCACTTTGACGAGTTGAGAGAGGAAGGCTTCAGAAGATCAAACTACTCTGAGCTAAAGGAGGAAGTTCAAACCAATGGCAAAGAAGATAAAAACTTTGAAAAAAAATTAGACGAATGGATAACTAGAATAATCAATGCGGAGAAGTCCTTAAAGGACCTGATGGAGCTGAAAACCACAGCACGAGAACTACGTGACGAATGCACAAGCCTCAGTAACTGACGCGATCAACTGGAAGAAAGGGTATCAGCGATGGAAGACAAAATGAATGAAATGAAGCGTGAAGAGAAGTTTAGAGAAAAAATAATAAAAAGAAACGAACAAAGCCTCCAAGAAATATGGGACTATGTGAAAAGACCAAATCTACATCTCATTGGTGTACCTGAAAGTGACGGGGAGAATGGAACCAAGTTGGAAAACACTCTGCAGGATATTGTCCAGGAGAACTTCCCCAATCTAGCAAGGCAGGCCAACATTCAAATTCAGGAAATACAGAGAACGCCACAAAGATACTCCTCGAGAAGAGCAACTCCAAAACACATAATTGTCAGATTCACCAAAGTTGAAATGAAGGAAAAAATGTTAAGGGCAGCCAGAGAGAAAGGTTGGGTTACCCACAAAGGGAAGCCCATCAGACTGGCAGCTGATCTAGTCTGATGGGCTTCCCTTTGTGGGTAACCCGACCTTTCTCTCTCAGCAGAAACTCTACAAGCCAGAAGAGAGTGGGGGCCAATATTCAACATTCTTAAAGGAAAGAATTTTCAACCCAGAATTTCATATCCAGCCAAACTAAGCTTCATAAGTGAAGGAGAAATAAAATACTTTACAGACAAACAAATGCTGAGAGATTTTGTCACCACCAGGCCTGCCCTAAAAGAGTTTCTGAAGGAAGCACTAAACATGGAAAGGAACAGCCGGTACCAGCCACTGCAAAAACATGCCAAATTGTAAAGACCATCAAGGCTAAGAAGAAACTGCATCAACTAACGAGCAAAATAACCAGCTAACATCATAATGACAGGATCTAATTCACACATAAAAATACTAACCTTAAATGTAAATGGGCTCAATGCTCCAATTAAAAGGCACAGACTGGCAAATTGGATAAAGAGTCAAGACGCATCAGTGTGCTGTATTCAGGAAACCCATCTCACGTGCAGAGACACACATAGGCTCAAAATAAAGGGATGGAGGAAGATCTACCAAGCAAAAGGAAAACAAAAAAAACCAGGGGTTGCAATCCTAGTCTCTGATAAAACAGTCTTTAAACCAACAAAGATCAAAAGAGACAAAGAAGGCCATTACATAATGGTAAAGGGATCAATTCAACAAGAAGAACTAACTATCCCAAATATATATGCACCCAATACAGGAGCACCCAGATTCATAAAGCAAGTACTTAGTGACCTACAAAGAGACTTAGACTCCCACACAATAATAATGGGAGACTTTAACACCCCACTGTCAACATTAGACAGATCAACGAGACAGAAAGTTAACAAGGATATCCAGGAATTGAACTCAGCTCTGCACCAAGCGGACCTAATAGACATCTACAAAACTCTCCACCCCAAATCAACAGAATATACATTCTTTTCAACACCACACCACACCTATTCCAAAACTGACCACATAGTTGGAAGTAAAGCACTCCTCAGCAAATGTAAAAGAACAGAAATTATAACAAACTGTCTCTCAGACCACAGTGCAATCAAACTAGAACTCAGGATTAAGAAACTCACTCAAAACCGCTCAACTACATGGAAACTGAACAACCTGCTCCTGAAGGACTACTGGGTACATAACAAAATGAAGGCAGAAATAAAGATGTTCTTTGAAACCAATGAGAACAAAGACACAACATACCAAAATCTCTGGGACACATTCAAAGTAGTGTGTAGAGGGAAATTTATAGCACTAAATGCCCATAAGAGAAAGCAGGAAAGATCTCAAATTGACACCCTAACATCGCAATTAAAAGAACTAGAGAAGCAAGAGCAAACACATTCAAAAGCTAGCAGAAGGCAAGAAATAACTAAGATTAGAGCAGAACTGAAGGAAATAGAGACACAAAAAACCCTTCAAAAAATTAATGAATCCAGGAGCTGGTTTTTTTGAAAAGATCAACAAAATTGATAGACCCCTAGCAAGACTAATAAAGAAGAAAAGAGAGAAGAATCAAATAGATGCAATAAAAAAATGACAAAGGGGATATCACCACCGATCTCACAGAAATACAAACTACCATCAGAGGACACTACAAACACCTCTACGCAAATAAACTAGAAAATCTAGAAGAAATGGATAAATTCCTCGACACATACACTCTCCCAAGACTAAACCAGGAAGAAGCTGAATCTCTGAATAGACCAATAACAGGCTCTGAAATTGAGGCAATAACTAATAGCTTACCAACCAAAAAAAAGTCCAGGACCAGATGGATTCACAGCCGAATTCTACCAGAGGTACAAGGAGGAGATGGTACCATTCCTTCTGAAACTATTCCAATCAATAGAAAAAGAGGGAATCCTCCCTAACTCATTTTATCAGGCCAGCATCATCCTGAGACCAAAGCCTGGCAGACACACAACAAAAAGAGAATTTTAGACCAATACCCTCGATGAACATTGATGCAAAAATCTTCAGTAAAATACTGGCAAACCGAATCCAGCAACACATCAAAAAGCTTATCCACCATGATCAAGTGGGCTTCATCCCTGGGATGCAAGGCTGGTTCAACATACGAAAATCAATAAACATAATCCAGCATATAAACAGAACCAAAGACGAAAACCGCATGGTTATCTCAATAGATGCAGAAAAGGCCTTTGACAAAATTCAACAACCTTCATGCTAAAAACTCTCAATAAATTAGGTACTGATAGGACATATCTCAAAATAATAAGAGCTATCTATGACAAACCCACAGCCAATATCATACTGAATGGACAAAAACTGGAAGCATTCCCTTTGAAAACTGGCACAAGACAGGGATGCCCTCTCTCACCACTCCTATTCAACATAGTGTTGGAAGTTCTGGCCAGGGCAATCAGGCAGCAGAAGGGAATAAAGGGCATTCGATTAGGAAAAGAGGAAGTCAAACTGTCCCTGTTTGCAGATGACATGACTGTATATCTAGAAAACCCCATCGTCTCAGCCCCAAATCTCCTTAAGCTGATAAGCAACTTCAGCAAAGTCTCAGGATACAAAATCAATGTGCAAAAATCACAAGCATTCTTACACACCAGTAACAGACAAACAGAGAGCCAAATCATGAGTGCACTCCCATTCACAATTGCTTCAAAGAGAATAAAATACCTAGGAATCCAACTTACAAGGGATGTGAAGGACCTCTTGAAGGAGAACTACAAACCACTGCTCAATGAAATAAAAGAGGATACAAACAAATGGAAGAACATTCCATGCTCGTGGGTAGGAAGAATCAATATTGTGAAAATGGCCATACTGCCCAAGGTAATTTATAGATTCAATGCCATCCCCATCAAGCTACCAATGACTTTCTTCACAGAATTGGAAAAAACTACTTTAAAGTTCATATGGAACCAAAAAAGAGCCCGCATTGCCAAGTCAATCCTAAGCCAAAAGAACAAAGCTAGAGGCATCACGCTACCTGACTTCAAACCATACTACCAGGCTACAGTAACCAAAACAGCATGGTACTGGACTTTTCTTTTTTTCTTTTGTGACACAGCTTTTAGTCTCACTTGCGTTTATGTGTGTTTTTCAGACAACAATTAATAATTATATTGAAAATGTAGCAGCAATTGTCTTGAAGGGTGTTCATATATTATTGGACACTAATACTAACTACATTGGACTGACTTGTGTAAACTCTCTGTTAAACATGATTTAAAAGCCATTAAGAGTACTTTGCGGCCAGACATGGTGGCTCATGCCTGTAATACCAGCACTTTGGGATGCTGAGACGGGCAGATCACAAGGTCAGTAGTTCGAGACCAGACTGGCCAACATGGTGAAACCCAATCTCTACTAAAAATACAAAAATTAGCTGGGCATGGTGGCGCACGCCTGTAATCCCAGCTACTCAGGAGGCTGAGGCAAAAGAATCTCTTGCCCAGGAGGCAGAGGTTGCAGTAAGCCAAGATCATGCCACTGTACTCCAGTGTGGGCAACAGGGCAAAATTCTCCATCTCAAAAAGAAAAAAAAAAAAAAGAGTACCTTGCATTGCTGATAGATATTGCCATTAGCTGTGAAGGTTTGAGTGTTATATGTCTGCACTGATATTCTTATCAAAAATTTCTATATTAGCTTCAAATATTCAGTTTAAAACTCAAACTTTGAGATTTTTGTAGCTTTTAGTTGGTTAATTTTGAAAATTTAATATGTTGATGGAAGTTTTAAATTATCATCATTATTTTACAAAATGATGGAGGAGGAGCTAAAATTCCTTGTTAAGAGAATTATGAAGCGTCAAAAAAATTCCTCATTAGGACACAAGGAAAAAGGATGGCCTGCTAAATCATTCAAAATGCTTTTTGGTACCTTGGATTAATCATATAATAGCTATAGCAAGAAATAGATACCATGAACAGACCAATAACAAGCAGCGAGATAGAATCAGAAAGAGCCCAGGACCAGAAGGTTTCACAGCTGAATTTTAACAGACATTCAAAGAATTGGTACCAATGATATGATACTATTCCAAAAGATAGAGAAAGAGAGAATCCTCCCTAAATCATTCTATAAAGCCAGTATCACACTAATATCAAAACCAGAAAAGGACATAACAAAAAAAAGAAAACTACAGAACAATATCCCTGATGAATATAGAAGCAAAAATCCTTAACAAAATACTAGCTAACCAAATCCAACAGTACATCAAAAAGATAATACATCATGATCAAGTCTGTTTCATCCCAAGGACGCAGGAATGGTTTAATATATGCAAGTCAATAAATGTGATACATCACATAAACAGAATTAAAGAAGAAAACTATATAATCATCTCAATAGATGCAGAACAAGCATTTGATAAAATCCAGCATCCCTTTATGATTAAAAAAAAGGCTTTCAATAAATTAGACATAGAAGGGACTTATCTCAAAATAATAAAAGCCATTATCTGACAAAAGCACAGCCAACTTCATATTGAAGGGGGAAAAGTTGAAAGCATTCTCACTAAGAACTGGAACAAGACAAGAATGCCCACTTTCAGCACTTCTATTCAACACAGTACTGAAAGTCCCAGCCAAATCAATCAGTCAAGAGAAAGAAATAAAGGGGTCCAAATTGGAAAAGAGGAAGTCAAATTAGAGCTGTTTGCCAATGATATGATCATTTACCTAGAAAATGCTAAAGGCTCATCCAAAAGATTCCTAGATCTGATAAACAATTTCAGTAGTCTCAGGTTACAAAATCAATGTATGCAAATCAGTAGCACTGCTATACACCAACAACGACAAAGCTGAGAATCAAATCAAGAACTCAATCCCTTTTATAACAGCTACAAAAATAAAATAAAATGCCTAGGAATATAGTTAACCAAGGAGGTGAAGCTCCCTACAAGGAAAACTACAAAACACTGCTGAAATAAATTATAGATGACACAAACAAATGGAAATATATCCCATGCTCATGGATAGGAAGAATCAATATTGTGAAAATGACCATACTGCCCAATCTACAGATTCAATGCAATTCCCATCAAAATACCAACATCATTTTTCACATAACTAGAATAAAACAATCCTAAAACTCATATGGAACAAAAAAAAAGAGCCCAAATAGCCAAAGCAATACTAAGCAAAAAGAACAAATCTGGAGGCATCACAGTACCAGACTTCAAATTATACTACAAGGCTATAGTTACCAAAACAGCATGGTACTGGTATAAAAATAGGCACTTAGACCAATGGAACAAAACAAAGAACCCAGAAATAAAACCAAATACTTACAGCCAACTGATCTTTTACAAAGCATACAAAAACATAAATTGGGAAAAGGACACCCTATTCAGTAAATGGCGCTGGGAAAACAGGCAAATCACATGTAGAAGAATGAAACTGGATCCTCTTCTCTCAACTTATACAAAAATCAACTCAAGATGGATCAAAGACTGAAATCTAAGACCTGAAACCATAACAATTCTACAAGATAACATTGGAAAAACTCTTCTGGACATTGGCCTAGGCAAAGAATTCATGACCAAGACCCCAAAAGCAAATGCAACAAAACCAATAAATGGGACCTAATTAAACTAAAAAGCTTCTGCACAGCAAAAGAAATAATCATCAGAGCAAACAGACAACCCACAGAATGCAAGAAAATATTTGCCAACTATGCATCTGACAAAGGACTACTATCCAGAATCTATAAGGAACTCAAACAAATCAGCAAGGAAAAAACAAATAATCCCATCAAAAAGTGGGCAAAGGATATGAATAGACAATTCTCAAAAGAAGATATACAAATGGCCGATAAACATATGAAAAAAATGCTCAACATCACTAATCATCAAGGAAATGCAAATTAAAACCACAATAAAATACCACCTTACTCCTGCAAGAATGGCCATAACTAAAAAGTCAAAAAACAATAGATCTGGCATGGATGTGATGAAAAGGGGACACTTTTACACTGCTGGTGGGAATGTAAATTAGCACAACCTCTATGGAAAACAGTATGGAGATTCCTTAAATAACTAATAGTAGATCTACCATTTGATTCAGTAATCCCACTACTGGGTATCTACCCAAAGGAAAAGAAGTCATTATATGAAAAAGATACATGAACATGCATGTTTATAGCAGCACAATTCACAATTGCAAAGATATGGAACCAACCTGTGGTACCCGTCGACCAATGAGTGGATTTTAAAAAGTTATATATATGTGTGTATATATGTGTATATATACACAGAGTACTACCCAGCCATAAAAAGGAACAAATAATGTATTTTGCAGCAACTTGGATAGAACTGGAGGCCATTACTGAAGTAACACAGGAATGGAAAACTAAATATATGTTTTCATTTATAAGTGGGAGCTAAACTATAAGGATGCAAAGACAAGAGTGATGTAATGGACTTTGAGGACTTGGGGAAGGGGAGTCTAGGAGGAGATAAGAGCCAAAAGACTATATATTTGGTACAGTGTACGCTGCTTTGATGACAGGTGCACTAAAATCTCAGAATTCACCACTATAGAATTCATTCATGTAACCAAAAAGCACTTGTACCCCAAAAGTTACTGAAATTTTTTTAAAAATCATATAATGACTATAGTCCACTCAGTACTTGCTTAAATTTTAGATAATAACTATAGTCCATTCAGTACTTTCTTAAATTTTAGAAAAGCTATGTAAATTACTGGTACATAACTTGAAGACTGCTTTGGCTGGGTGCAGTGGCTCACATCTATAATCCTAACACTTTGAGAGGCCGAGGCAGGAGGATGGCTTGAGGCCAGAAGACCAGCCTGGCCAACATAGTGAGACTTCATCTCTACAAAAAATTGAAAAATTAGCCAAGCGTGGGGGTGCACACCTATAGTCTCAGCTACTTGGGCGGCTGAGAAGGAAGAATTGCTTGAGCCTGGGTGTCAAGACTGCAGTGAGCCATGATCTCGTCACTGCACTCCAGCCTGGGCAACAGAGGGAGACCTTGTCTCAAAAAAATAAAAAGAGAGAGAAAGAAACAGAGAGAAAGAAAGAGAGAAAGAAAAAGAAAGAAAGAAAGAGGGAGGGAAAGAGAGAGAGAGAAAGAAAGAAGAAAGAAAGAGAAAGAAAAAGCTGGGCGCGGTGGCTCACGCCTGTAATCCCAGCACTTTGGGAGGCTGAGGCAGGTGAATCACAAGGTCAGGTGTTCGAGACCAGCCTGGCCAACATGGTGAAACCCCGTCTCTCCTAAAAAGAGAAAAATATTAGCCAGGCATAGTGGCGGGCGCCTGTCATCTCAGCTACTCGGCAGGCTGAGGCAAGAGAATAGCTTGAACCTGGGATGCGGAGGTTGCAGTGAGCTGAGCTCACTCCACTGCACTCCATCCTGGGCAACAGAACGAGACTCTGTCTCAAAACAAAAACAAAAACAAAAGAGAAAGAGAAAGAAAAAAAAGAAAGAAAGAAAGAAGGAAAAAAAGAAAGAAAGAAAGAAAGAAAGAAAAAAGAAAAGAAAAGAAAGAAAAAAAGATTGTTCTTCCTTTGGCTAATTAAGTAATGCCCTCACAGCACTAGATTGCACAGTGCTCTTACTGGATAAACTCAATAGTGCCTCTAGTTGGGTTGATTGAGGATGTCTGAAAGGCACTCACAGAGCCCGATGCCTGCTATTGCACAACAGATGAGCCTTTTCCTTTCTACACTGAGGATTTTCTTCTGTTTTTAGTGTGGTTTATTTTTGGCTCAGAAATAGTTGCTATGATGAAAATATTCCTCTGTTAGAAAAGACGGTAGCTACAACACCACTTTGAAAGAACCATGAGCATGAGCTATTTTTAAAAGCCAAAATAAGTGGGTTTTTTTGGTCAGGGTTAATTTTTGATTATGTTAACACTGTTTTATGATAAGGTGACTTTTTTAGATTAAAGTCAAAGAGGTTCTATATTTTTATCATTACAGATCATAGTTACAACATAGTGAGTTCTGCATACTGACTCATGTAGTGAAACCTTAAATAAGTTAGTAAGAAAAGCAATAGTTTTCTGAAGCCATGATATGGGTGATACACAGTTCATACTCAAATTATAATAAAGCTCTTCATATTTGTGAATTATAGAATACTACCTTTTATAAATCCATATTTTTAGGGAAATTTAGGAGTGATATAGAACTGGTAAATTAGTAAAATAAGTTTCACTGGATTTTTGTATATAATCATCTCTAGTACTCTGGAAATTGAGGATTCATTATGCTGTGATCAATTTCAAATACTTTTTAGTTCCAAATATACGAGCTAATAAGCCTTGCTTTTATAAGTATGTGCCAAATTCGTCAACATCAATGGGTTTTCTAAAGCGAATATAAGTGTCTTTCTTTTAATGTTATTTGACTCTAATAAAATGCAGGATTATATATATAAATGACAAAGTTATAGTACTTAAAATAGTATGGTACTAGCATAAAGATAGACATATAGACAAATGGAACAGAATACAGAGCCCAGAAATAAACCCATCCATATGGGTCCAACTGATTCTCCTAAATAATGCCAAGAATACACAATGGGTAAAGGATACTCTCTTAGACAAATGGTATTGGGAAACTGGATATACAAATGCAGGAGAACGTAATTTGACTCATATACCATACACAAAAATCAATTCAAAATGAATTAAAGACTTCAATGAAAAAGTAAAACATCTAGAATAAAACTCAGGGGAGAAGCTGGAAAGATGGTGGTTTGAGCAATGAGTTTATGGCTATGACACCAAAAGTACAGATGACAAAAATAACTAAGCCTGACTGCATCAAACCAAGTGAGACTTCTACACAGCAAAGGCAAGAATAAGCAGAGTAAAATATAACCTACGGAATGGGAGAGAGTATTTGCAAACCATGTATCTGATAAGGGGTTAATCTCCAAAATATATAGTGAACTCATACAACTCAATAGCAAAAAATCTAATAACTTTTCTCTTTTTTTGAGACAAGGTCTCCCTCTGTCTCCCAGGCTGGAGTGCAGTGGCACAATCTCGGCTCACTGCAACCTCCACCTCCCGGGTTCAAGCGATTCTCCCATCTCAGCCTCTGGAATAGCTGGGATTACAGGCATGCACCACCACAGCCTGGCTAATTTTTGTATTTTTAGTAGAGATGAAGTTTCACCCTGTTGGCCAGGCTGGTCTTGAACTCCTGACCTCAGGTGATACGCCCGCCTCGGCTTCCCAATGTGCTGGGATTACAGGCATGAGCCGCTGCTCCCGGCCTTAATAACTTGATTTAAAAATAAGCTTAAGGGCTTGAAGAGACATTTTTTTCAGACACAAAAATGTCCAATACATACATGAAAAGATGCTCAACATCACTAATCATCAGGGAAATGCAAATCAAAGCCACAGTGAAATTTCACTTGCACACCTGCTAGCCTGGCTATTGCCGAAAAAACAAAAGACAAGTGTTGGTAAACACACGGAAAAATCAGAACCTTTGCACACTCTTGGCGAGACTGCAAAATGGTGCAGCTCCTAGGGAAAACAGTATGGAAGTTCCTCAAAAAATTAGAAATAGAACTACCATATGATTTAATAATCCCACTTCTGGTTATTTAACCAGAGGAATGGGGATTATGATCTTAAAGAGATATGAACATGCCCATGTTCATTGCAGCACTATTCACAATAGCCAGGATGTGAAAACAACCTAAATGCCTATCAACAGATGAGGGATTTTTCCTTCCCTCTCTACGAGGAAATGATGGCTTTTTTTAATTGTGGTATATACATACAATGGGATATTATTCAGCCTTAAAAAAGAAAGACATCAGCCTGGGCAACATAGGGAGACTCTATCTCTACAAAAAATAAAAATAAATTAGACAGGCATGGTGGAATGGGCCCACAGTCCCAGCTACTCAGGAGACTGAGGTGGGAGGGTCGCTTGAGCCCAGGAGGTTGAGGCTTCCAGGAGCCGTGTTTGCACCACTGCACTCCAGCCTGTGTGACAGAACAAGACTTTGTCAAAAAAGAAGGAGGAGGAGGAGGAGGAGAGGAGGAGGAGGAGGGGGAGGAGGGTGAGGAGGAGGAGGGGGAGGCGGAGGAGGGGGAGGAGGAGAAAGAGGAGGAGGAGGAGAAGAAAAAGAAGAAAGATATTCTTTCATTTGTGACAACATGGATGAACCTGGAGGACGTTATTCTAAGTGAAATAAGCCAGTCACCAAAGGATGAATACGGCGTGGTTTCACTTATATGAGTTATCTAAAATAGCCAAACTGGCAGGGTGCGGTGGCTCACACCTGTAATCCCAGCACTTTGGGAGGCCAAGGCAGGTGGATCACTTGAGTCCGGGAGCTCAAGACCAGCCTGGACAACATGGCAAAACCCAGTCTCTACAAAAAATACAAAAATTAGCCAGGCATGGTGGTGCATGCTTGTAATCCCAGCTACTCGGGAGGCTGAGAGAGGAGAATCGCTTGAACCCAGGAGGTAAGGTTGCAGTGAGCCGAGATTGTGCCACTGCACTCCAGCCTGGGCGACAGACTGAAACTTTTGTCTCAAAAACTAAAAAAAAAAAAATAGCCAAACTCATTGAAGCAAAGAATATAATGGTGGCTGCCAGAGGCTAGAGAACAATGAGGAGTTGCTAATCAATGGGTATACATTTTCAATATGCAAGATGAAGTTCAAGAGGTCTGCTGTACAACATTGCACCAATAGATGACAGTATTACATTGTACATTTTAAAATCTGTTAAGAGGATAGGTCTCATGTTAAGTGCCCTTACCACAATAAAAAAATTTTTAAACATAAAGAAAGAAAAATGTAAGGCTGGCAAAAA
This sequence comes from Pan paniscus, assembly GCF_029289425.2. Lineage (NCBI taxonomy): Eukaryota > Metazoa > Chordata > Mammalia > Primates > Hominidae > Pan > Pan paniscus. The sequence goes on along the minus strand of NC_073267.2, from coordinate 34,507,003 downwards.
CCCAGAGACCAGAGGCCAGAAAACTAGATGGTCTCAGGTGGCTATGGTGGGAAAGAATATGATACAGGGAAGATGGAACCAGACTGTAAGGGTCCCTCCAGACAGTGGGCTCCACCTGGCAGGAGACAGAAAGCCAACTTACAGAGCAAAACAGTTGTCAGGTCCAGAATATAGGGTGACAAGTCATCAGGATGGGCTCCATGCTTTGCAAGACCCAGTGCAAAAAAATGTAGGACCCTTTGTTGAAAAATTACTAAGAATTGAAGATGGCAATAGCAGAGCATTAAGCCAAGCACAGGGCGCTTCTGAGAGAGGGGCACGTGTGACTGCACAATTCCACATCTGTGAAGTGTGCAATCCCGTAAGGTGGCCAACCGTATAGGTTTCCCAGGATGTGGGATTTCAGTACTAAATCTGGGACAGAGTTAAGCAAACTAGAGCTCTTGGTCACCTTACCAGGACCGAGATTCAGAAGAAAGGAATGCCTGCATCCCAATACTGCTAGCTTGCCATTTGCCATCGCTGGGCCTTGATCTACTCATCTGTAAAGTGGGGGTGATGAGGCTATCATGCACCTCCTATTGCTGTAGAAATAATCAATCTGGAACTAAGAGTCTTTGAGATTTCTGTGAATGTGTGTGTGTGTGCACATGCACGCATGCATGTGCAAGTCTGACTCTGTCACTCTGGCTGCTGGAGTACAGTGGTGTGACCAGGACTCACTGCAGCCTCAACCTCCCAGGCTCAAGCAATCCTCCGGCCTCAGCCTCCAGAGTAGCTGGGACCATGGGTGTATGCCACCACACCTGGCTAATTTTTTTTTTTTTTTTTTTTTTGGAGAGATGGGTTCTCACTATGTTGCCCTGACTGGTCTTGAACTCCTGGGCTTAAACAATCCTCCCAACTCAGCCTTCCAAAGTGCTGGGATTACAGGCGTCAGCCACCAGGTCCAGCCACATGTTATTATTTTTGAAGGTTCTGAAAGGAGTACTGTGAGAACTTATCTGGCAGCTGTGGGCACACTGAATTAGGAGAAAGATCAACAAAGAGGCTACTGTCATGACAAGGACAGTGACCAGGTCTCACCTGGCTATGGGAGGGGCTGATGCCAATTCCTGAGGTTCCGTGAAACAGGTAAACAGCACCCCGGTTGTCCTCCTCTCCTGGGGCCCCAATGGCCACGTCCGTCAGCTTGTCCCCATTTACGTCCCCCAGCACTGTTAGGGCTGCCCCAAAGCGGCCCCAGGGTTGGCCCTGCTCCCCGTAGAGAACAGCATCACACTGCCACCGAGCCCTCTGCTAAACACAAACAGTATCAGGCCCCAACCCAGGCGACCCCTCCACCCACACCAGGCCCCACCCAGCCCAGGTCCCATCGCCACTCACCCCCCTGGGCAAGGGGCACACGGACACCTGGCCCCCTCGGGTCTGCTCGTAGTAATGGGGGGCCCCGATGAGGACCAGGTCGGTGCTGCCGTTGCTGTCCACGTCCACGGAGCAGAGGGAGGCCCCGAAGTAGGCGCCGATCTGAAAGAGACAGGACCGTAATCACACACCTCTTCCCACCTAAAGCAGATGTGGAGGTTTTCTCTCTCTGAAGAAAAGTTATGCCTGCTGGGGGAATCCCTCTGGAGCAGATGTGATCTTCTATATGGTTCATGATAAATTATCACTTGGATGTGCTGCCAGCTAAAGGAACCTATATAATAAGCCTGGCAGAATGGTTTCTGCCTGTAATCCCAGCTCCTCGGGGGGCTGAAGTGGGAGGATCCCTTGAGCCAAGGAGTTTAAGGCTGCAGTGAGCTTTGTCACCACTGCACTCCAACTTGGGCAACAGAGCAAGATCCCAATCTCTAAGTGTATATATATATTTTTTAATAATTTAAAAGATAAAAAATAAGCCTATAGTAGAGTCAATGGGCAGTGAGTGAGGATTTACTCCAGGTGGTATTCCTGGGAGATTATTAAGGCAGCAAAGAAGAATTTGGGTTGGAAAATACATAGAAAATTCTAGAAGAGAAGACAGAATACCACCCTTTCAATATATTGGGAATCTTTAGGGAGGTAAAAAGTCAAAGTTGGCACTCTGACTAATAAGGCTAATAACTGGCTTAGATTAAAAATAACTATTTGTTATTTGAATATTTGTTGTGATATTAAGAAATATCTTCAAGGTCAATATGTAGAATTCATCCATAAAATTCACCTATTTAATCATACATTCATTCATTCATTTATTCATTCATTCAACAAACAAGTGTTTCTTATTGCTAAGCACACAGCTGGGTAATAGAGATACAGTGCCTTCCAGGGCCCTCAGTGCAGCCAGGTGGAGGAGAGGAGAGTAATCAATGGATTAACAGGGAGATGTGTATAGCAATTTCAAACTGGGACAAGTTCTAGAAAGGGAATGTGCAGGGGACATCATGCCACGGCTCTGCAACGTGATTTCTGCCTCATACACCATTGAGGGAAGACTCATTGATAACTCAATACTTTATCCTAAAGTCAACAGAATTTGATTGTTTTTTAGGTCAGATTTATTGGGGAAGAGTTTACATACAATAAAATTCAGCCTTTTAGTACATAGTTTTATGAGTTTTGACAAACATGTAAAGTCATATAACCGGCCAGCTGCAGTGGCTCATGCCTGTAATCCCAGCATTTTGGGAGGCCAGGGCGGGTGGATCACCTGAGGTCAGGAGTTCGAGACCAACCTGGAAATCATGGTGAAACCCCGTCTCTACTAAAAATACAAAAAAAAAAAAAAATTAGCAGGGCATGGTGGCGGGCGCCTATAGTCCCAGCTACTCAGGAGGCTGAGGCAGGAGAATGGCGTGAACCTGGGAGGTGGAGCTTGCAGTGAGCCGAGATAACACCACTGCACTCCAGCCTGGGCAACACAGCGAGACTCTGTTAAAAAAAAAAAAAAAAAGATAAAAAGATAATAACCATGATCAAGTGTGATTTATCCCTGGGATGCGAGATGCAAGGATGATTCCACATATGCAAATCAATTAATGTGACATATCACATTAACAGAATGAAGGACTAAAACCACATGATCATCTCAATATACGCAAAAAAAAGCATTTGACAAAATTCAACATTCTTTTATAATAAAAACTCTCAATAAATTCGCTACAGAAGGAATGTACCTCAATACGATAAAGGCCATATACGACAAGCCCACAACAAACATCATACTCAATGGTGAAAAATTGAAAGCTTTACCACTAAAATGAGGAAAAAGGCAGGAATGCTCACTCTCACTACTTCTATGTAACATAGTACTGGAAGTCCTGGTCACAGCAATTAGGCAAGAAAAATAAATGAAAGAGACCCAAATCAGATATAAAAAAGGAAATTTGTCTCTGTTTACACTTAAAATGATATATATATAAAAACATATATATAAAAATATATTTTTAAAAAACCCTAAAAACTCCACCAAAAAAGAACTACTAGAACTAATGAATAAATTCAGTAAAGTTACAGGTTACAAAATCAATGTAAAAAATCAATAGTGCTTCTATACACTAACAATGAACTATCTGAAAAAGAAATCAAGAAACAATCTCATTTACAATAGCATCAAAAAAAATACCTAAGCTTAAATTTAACCAGAGAGGTGAAAAACATGTACACTAAAACTATAAAACATTGATTAAGGAAGTTAAACAAGACAAAAATAAATGGAAAGATATCCTATGTTCATGGACTGGAGTATTAATGCAATCTTCTGATTCAGTACAATCCTTATCAAAATCCCAATGGCATTTTTTTACAAAAATAGAAAAAAAACTAAAATTTATATAGAACCACAGAAGACCCCAAATAGCCAAAGCAATCCTCAAGAAAAAAAATACTGGAGGCATCATAATTCCTGATCTCAAAACATACTGTGTCAAGAAAGCTCTAGTAAGCATAACAGCAAGGTGGTGGCATAAAAACAGACACATCAACCAATGGAACAGAACAGGGAGGCTAGAAATAAAACTATGCATTTATGGTCAATTGATCTTCAATAAAGGTGCCAAGAATATGCAAAGGAGAAAGGACATTCTCTTCAACAAATGGTGTGGGGAGAACTGGATATTCATATTCAAAAGGATTAAATTAGACCTTTATCCCAAACCATATACAAAATCAACTCAAAATGGATTAAAGACTTAAACACAAGACCTGAAACTGTAAAACTACTAGAAGAAAACAAAGGGAAAAGCTTCTTGACAATCAAGCTTCTGAGCAATGATTTTTTGGATATGACCCCAAAAGCACAGGCAACAAAAGCAAACCAGACAAATGGGGTGGCATCAAACTAAAAAGTGTCAGCTTAACAAAAAAAGAAAATTTCAGGCCAATATTCTTGATGAACACTAATGCAAAAATCCTCAACACACTACCTGCAAACCAAATCCAGCAGCACATCAAAAATCTAATCCACCATGATCAGGTAGGCTTCATCCCCGGGGTGCAAAGTTGGTTCAACATATGCAAATCAATAAATATGATTCATCACATAAACAGAACTAAAGACAAAAAACCACATGATTATCTCAATAGATGAAGAAAAGGCTTTAATAAAAGTCAACACCCCTTTATGTTAAAAATTCTCAATAAACTAGGTATTGAAGGAACATACCTCAAAATAATAAGAGCCATCTACAACAAACCCACAGCCAACATCATACTTGATGGGCAAAAGCATTCCCCTTGAAAGCCAGCACAAAACAAGGATACCTTTGCTCACTAGTCCTATTCAACATAGTATTGGAAGTTCTAGCCAGAGCAATCAGGCAAGAGAAAGAAAAAAGGGCATACAAATAGGAAGAAAGGAAGTAAAAAAGTCAAACTATCCCTGTTTGCAGACAACATGATTCTATATTTAGAAAACCCCATAGTCTTGGCCTAGGAGCTCCTTCAGCTGATAAATAACTTCAACAAAGTTTCAGGATACGAAATCAATGTACAAAAATCACTAGCACTCCTATACACAAACAAGAGCTGGGAGCCAAATCAGGAAGGCAATCCTATTCACGATTGCCACAAAAAGAATAAAATAACTAGGAATACAGCTAACCAGAGAGGTGAAAGATCTGTACAGTGAGAATTATAAAACACTGTTCAAAGAAATCAGAGATGACACCAAAAAAATGGTAAAACATCTCATGCTCATGGATAGGAAGAATCAATATCATTAAAATGGACACACTTCCCAAAGCAATTTATAGATTCAGTGCTATTACTATTAAGCTACCAATGACATTCTTCACAGAACTAGGAAAAACTATTTTAAAATTCATATGGAATCAAAAAAGAACCTGAATAACCAAGTCAATCCTAAGCAAAAAGAACACAGAAGGAGGCATCACATTACCTGACTTCAAACTATACTACAGGGCTACAGTAACCAAAACAGCATGGTACTGGTACAAAAACAGGCACATAGACCAATGGAACAGAATAGAGAGCCCAGAAATAAGGCCATACACCTACGACCATCTGATCTAAGACAAAAATAAGCAATGGGGAAAAGAATTCCTATTCAACAAATGGTGCTAGGATAACTGGCTAGCCATATGCAGAAGATTGAAGCTGGACCCCTTCCTTACACCATATACAAAAATCAACTCAAGATAGACTAAAGACTTAAATGTAAAACCCAAAACTATAAGAACCCTGGAAGACAACCTAGGCAATACCATCCTAGACACAGGAATAAGCAAAGATTTCCTGACAAAGACACAAAAAGCAATCTCAACAAAAGCAAAAATTGACAAATGGCATCTAATTAGATGCAAGAGCTTCTGCACAGCAAAAGAAACTATCAACAGAGTGAACAGACAACCTACAGAATGAGAGAAAATATTCACAAACTATGCATCCAACAAAGGTCTAATATCCAACATCTACAGGGAGCTTAAACAAATTTACAAGAGAAAAACAACGCCATTAAAAGGTGGGAAAAGGAAATGAACAGACACTTTTCGAAAGAAGACGTGCATGCAGCCAACAAGCATACAAAAAAAGCTCAAAATCATTATCATTAGAGAAATGTAAATCAAAACCACAATGAGATACCATCTCACACCAGTTAGAATGGCTATTAGTAAAAGTTAAAAAATAGATGCTGGTGAGGTTGTGAAGAAAAGGGAACACTTATACTGTTGGTGGGAGTGGTAAATTAGTTTAACCACTTGGGGAAAGCAGTATGGCAACTCCTCAAAGAGCTAAAATCAGAACTACCATTCAACCCAGCAACCCCATTACTGGGGATATACCCAGAGTAATATATATCATCCTACCATAAAGACACATGCACATGAATATTTATTGCAGTACTAGTCACAATAGCAAAACATGGAATCAACCTAAATGCCCACCAATAACAAATAGGATTTTTTAAAATGTGGTACATATACACCATGGAATACTATGCAGCCATAAAAATAGCAAGATCATGTCTTTTGTGGGAACATGGATGGAGCTGAAGGCCATTATCCTTAGCAAACTAACACAAGAACAGAAAAACAAATACTGCATGTTCTCACTTATTAGTGGGAGCTAAACAATAAAGAACTTACGAACACAAAGAAGGAAACAACGGACACTGGAGTCTACTTGAGGGTGGAGGTTGGGAGGAGGCAGGAGCAGAAAAAATAACCATTGGGTACTAGGCTTAATACCTGGGCGACAAAATACTCTGTACAACAAACTCCCATGACATGAGTTTACTTATATAACAAACTTTCATGTGTACCCTCAAACCTAAAGTAAAAGTTAAAAAATTATAAAATATCAATCTAATTTTTTAAAATTAAATAAATAAATAAAAAGTGACAGCTACTTAATGGTATGTATCAAGATTCTTTTCAAAATTCTTTTGGATACTCTACTTTTTTATTTTTTATATAAATTTTAGAATTGGCTAAATTCTGCAAAATATACTTCTAGGATTTTTACCTTTTTATGAATATGTAATAATTGCACATATTTATAGGGAACATGTGATATTTTTATACAAGCATACAATGTGTGATGATCAAATCAGGGTAACTGGGATATCCATTGCCTCAAGCATTTATCATTTCTTTTGCTGGGAACATTCCAATTCCATTCCTGTAGTTATTTTGAAATACACAATAAATTATTGTTAACTATAGTCACCCTACTGTGCTACCAAACACTAGGTCTTATTTTTCCTAACTGTATTTTTGTACCCATTAACCATCCCCTCTTTACCCCATCCTCCTTACTACCCTTCCCAGTCTCTAGTAACCCATCATTCTACTCTCTACCTCCATGAGATCCAATTTTTTTTTTTAGCTCCTACACATGAATGAAAACATGCAATATTTGTTTTTCTGTGCCCGGGTTGTTTTACTTAACATAATGTCCTCCAATTCCAATCCTGTTATTGCAAATCACAAGATTCATTCATCTTATGGCTGAATAATATTCCTTTGTGTACCAGAAAAATGCAAATGAAAACCACAATGAGATATCATCTCATTCCAGTTAAAAGGGCTTTTATCGAAAAGACAAACAATGATGGATGCTGGCAAAGATGCAGAGAAAGAGGAACCCTCATGCACTGTTAGTGGGAATGTAAATTAGTAAAGCCACTATAGAGAACTATATGGAGGCTCCTCAAGAAAACTAAAAATGGAACTACCATATGATCCAGCAATCCCAGTGCTGGGTATATTGCCAAAGGAAAGGAAATCAGTATACTGAAGAGATAACTGCACTCCTGTGTTTATCGCAGCACTATTCACAATAGTCGAGATATAGAATCAACTTAAGTGTCCATCAACAGATGAATGGATAAAGAAAATGTGGTACATGTGCACAATGGAATATTATCCAGGATTTTTACTGCATTGAATCTGTAGATCAACCCAGGGAGAATTGACATCTTAACAATATTGGAACTCCAATATTTGAATCCATGACCACAGCGTATCTCTCCATTTATTTAGGTCTTTTATTTCTCTCATTAGTGTTTTGTAGTTTTCAGCATAAAAGTACCGTACATGTTTCGTTTGACTTATACCTAAATATTTCATGGTATTTTATGCTATTGTAAATGGTACTTTTTAATTTAAATTTCCAATTGTTCAATTATATTATAGAAATACAACTAATTTTTATACATTGCTCCTATATCCTGAGAACTTACTGAAAAAACCTATTATCATAGCTTTTTTATAGGTTCTTTGGAATTTTCCATGCAATTGTATCATCTGCAAATAGAGAGGGTTTTATTTCTTCCTTTCCTCTTTGTATTTTTTTTTCTTCTTTTTCCTGCTTTATTGCATTGGCTAGGTCTTTCAGTACAATGTTGGATAGGAATTATAAAAGTAGATATTCTTGTCTTGTTTCCAATTTTAGGTGAAAAGCATTCTCTTTCACTTTTAAGTATAATGCCTGGTAGAGATTTTTTGTAAATGCTCTTTTTCAGGTTGAGGAAGTTCCCTTTAGTTCCTAGTTGGCTGAGAGTATTTTTAATCATGAAATGATATTGTATGTTGTCAAATTAGAGTTCTATATCTGTTCAGGTGGTTACATGTTTTTTCTTCTTTAATCTGCTGTTATGGTGAATCACATTGTTTTCCTCAAAGTAGCTTTTATAATTTAGATTAAATGTATAGACCATAAAATTTACCATTTTAAAGTATAAGGTTCACTGGGTTTTAGTACATTCACAATGTTGTGTAATCATCACCACTACCTCCAGAACATTTCCATCTTCCCAGAAAGAAATTCTCTATCTGTTAGCAGTATTTCCAATCCCCAATCCAACCCCCAGCCCCTGGAAACCACTAATTTACTTTCTGGCTTGATGGCTTTGTAAGTTTTGAATTGGAAAGTGTGAACCCTCCAACTTTGTTCCCCTTTTCTAATATTGTTTTGGATACAAGATCAAGAATCAGTTGTATTTCTTTTTTTTTTTTTTTTTTTTAGACGGAGTTTTGCACTTGTTGCCCAGGCTGGAGTGCAATGGCATGATCTCGGCTCACCATAACCTCTGCCTCCCGGATTCAAGCGATTCTCCTGCCTCAGCCTCCCAAGTAGCTGAGATTACAGCCATGTGCCACCACACCTGGCTAATTTTGTATTTTTAGTAACGACAGGGTTTCTCCATGTTGGTCAGGCTGATCTCAAACTCCTGACCTCAGGTGATCCACCTGCCTCGGCCTCCCAAAGTGCTGGGATTACAGGCGTGAGCCACTGGGCCCGGCCAGTTGTATTTCTATATCACTAAACAATTGGAAATTTATTTTTTTATTATACTTTAAGTTCTAGGGTACATGTGCACAACGTGCAGGTTTGTTACATATGTATACATGTGCCATGTTGGTGTGCTGCACCCATTAACTCGTCATTTACATTAGGTATATCTCCTAATGCTTTCCCTCCTCCCTTTCCCCACCCCACAACAGGCCCCGGTGTGTGATGTTCCCCTTCCTGTGTCCAAGTGTTCTCATTGTTCAATTCCCACCTATAAGTGAGAACATGCAGTGTTTGGTTTTTTTGTTCTTGGCGATAGTTTGCTGAGAATGATGGTTTCCAGGTTCATCCATGTCCCTACAAAGGACATGAACTCATCCTTTTTTATGGCTGCATAGTATTCCATGGTGTATATGTGCCACATTTTCTTAATCCAGTCTATCGTTGATGGACATTTGGGTTGGTTCCAAGTCTTTGCTATTGTGAATAGTGCCGCAATAAACATTCGTGTGCATGTGCCTTTATAGCAGCATGATTTATAATCCTTTGGATATATACCCAGTAATGGGATGGCTGGGTCAAATGGTATTTCTAGTTCTAGATCCTTGAGGAATCGCCACACTGTCTTCCACAATGGTTGAACTAGTTTACAGTCCCACCAACAGTGTAAAAGTGTTCCTATTTCTCCACATCCTCTCCAGCACGTGTTGTTTCCTGACTTTTTAATGATCACCATTCTAACTGATGTGAGATGGTACCTCATTGTGATTTTGATTTGCATTTCTCTGATGGCCAGTGATGATGAGCATTTTTTCATGTGTCTGTTGGCTGCATGAATGTCTTCTTTTGAGAAATGTCTGTTAATATCCTTCACCCACTTGTTGATGGGGTTGTTTTTTTCTTGTAAATTTGTTTGAGTTCTTTGTAGATTCTGGATATTAGCCCTTTGTCAGATGAGTAGATTGCAAAAATTTTCTCCCATTCAGTAGGTTGCCTGTTCACTCTGATGGTAGTTTCTTTTGCTGTGCAGAAGCTCCTTAGTTTAATTAGATCCCATTTGTCAATTTTGGCTTTTGTTGCCATTGCTTTTGGTGTTTTAGACATGAAGTCCTTGACCATGCCTATGTCCTGAATGGTAATGCCTAGGTTTCCTTCTAGGGTTTTTATGGTTTTAGGTCTAACATATAAGCCTTTAATCCATCTTGAATTAATTTTTGTATAAGGTGTAAGGAAGCGATCCAGTTTCAGCTTTCTACATATGGCTAGCCAGTTTTCCCAGCACCATTTATTAAATAGGGAATCCTTTCCCCATTTCTTGTTTTTGTCAGGTTTGTCAAAGATCAGATGGTTGTAGACATGTGGAATTATTTCTGAGGGCTCTGTTCTGTTCCAACAATTGGAAATTTAAATTTAAAAACCAGTACAATTTACAATAGTGCCAAAGGTCATGAAATATTTAGGTATAAGTCTAATATATGGGTCCCTTCTGTTTCCATATGGACTTCAGGATCAGCTTGTCCATTTCTGCAATATTGGTATTTGGGATCTTGAACAAGCCCTGCATGTCTGGGATAAGCCACACCTACCCTTCTTTCCTGTTTTCTCCCACCACTCCTCCCACCACCCTATACGCATATTCTGACCCTCCATTCCATTCTCTCTCCCTCCTCTGGCCCCTTGCTTCCCCACACCCCTTTTCACTTCTCTTGTGCTTCCACCTCAGGCCTTGGCTTAGCTGCCACTTCCACCAGGAAGGCTTCCATACTGCCTTTCTGTGGGTGCCCCTCCCATTTGCTCTCATAACTCCCAGACTGTCCCACTTTAAGCATCTATCACCCTTGATGGTAATGTGCGTGTACTTGTGTGGGGTGGGGGAGTTGACCAGCCAGCCTTCCTCATGTGGTCCTGACCACACACCGAAAACAGAGAAGTGGCATCCAATCCACACTTGACTTCCCGTAATTCCTCTACACTTTTTTCCCCACCCCATCCCTTATACATGTCAGGCATTGACACCATCAATGGCCAGTATGTGTTTAGAGAGACCACGTGAAGAATTTGACTATTGGCAAAGAATTATGACAAGCTGTTCAGGTATCAGGAGAAACTGGTTTCATCCCCATACAATGCATTAATTACAAGTCAAAGAGAACCACCGACAAAAATTTTAAAAACACACAGAACTATAGGCAGACACGAAAAATGAAGTACCTGGGAACACAGCTAACCAAGGATGTAAAAGTTCTCTACAAAGAGAAATACACTGTTGAAAGAAATCAGAGATGACACAAATAAGCGGAAAAGTATTCCATGCTCATGGATTGGAAGAATCAATATTGTTAAAATGGCCACACTGCTCAAAGCAATTTGCAGATTCAATGCTATTTGTATCAAACTACCAATGCCATTGTTTACAGATAGAAAAAACTATTCTAAAATTAATATGGAACAAAAAAAGAGCCTAAATAGCAAAAGCAATCCTAAGCAAAAATAACAAAGCTGGAGGCATCACACTATCCGAATATGAGGCTATGGTAACCAAAACAGTATGGTACTGGTACAAAGACAGACACATAGACCAACGGAATAGAACAGAGAGCCCAGAAATAAAGCCACCCACCTATAGCCACCTGATCTTCAATAAAGACTATGAAGCAAGCAATGGGGAAAGAACTCCCTATTCAATAAATAGCGTGGAGATAACTGGCTATCCATATGCAGAAGAATGAAACTGAACCCCTTCCTTACACCTTATACAAAAATCAACTCAAGGTGTATTAAAGATTTAAATGTGATTAAAGACTTAAATCACATGGATTAAAGATTTAAATGTGAGCCCTCAAACTATTAAAATCATAGAAGAAAACCTAGGAAATACTTTCTCAACAGCAGCCTTGGCAAAGAACTTTTGGCTAAGCCCTCAAAAGCAACTGCAACAAAAACAAAAATCAACAAGTGGGAACTAATTAAAGAGTTTCTGTAGAGCAAAAGAAACTATCAACAGAGTAAACAGAAAACTTTCAGAATGGGAGAAAATATTTGCAAACCACATCTGACAAAGGTCTGAAATCCAGAATCTATAAGGAACTTCAACAAATCAACAAGCAAGAAACAAATAACCCCATTAAAAAGTGGGTAAAGGACATAAACAGACACTTCTCAAAGGAAGACATACAAGTAGCCAAAAAACATTTGAAAAAGAAAGTTCATTATCACTAATCACCAGAGAAATGCAAATCATAAACCACAATGAGATACCATCTCACACCAGTCAGAATGCTATTATTAAAAAGACAATAACAGATGCTGGTAAGGCAATGAAGAAAAAGGAACGCTTATACATTGTTGGCTGGTGGGAATGTAAATTAGTCCAGCCACTGTGGAAAGCAGGTTGAAGATTTCTCAAAGAACATAAAACAGGGCTACTATTCAGCCCAGCAATCTCATTACTGGCCATATATCCAAAAGAAAATAAGCTGTTCTATCAGAAAGATACATGCTCGTATGTTCATCACAGCACTATTCACAATAGAAAGACATGGAATCAACCTGGGTGTCTATCAATGGTGGATTGGAAAAGAAAATGTGGTACATATACACCATCAAATACTACGCCACCATAAAAAAAAATGAATCACATCCTTTGCGGCAACATGGATGCAGCCGGAGGCTATAATCCTAAGTGAATTGACACAGGAACAGAAAATCAAATACTGCATGTTCTCACTTATAAGTGGGAGCTAAACACTGGGTATACATAGACATAAAGATGGGAATGATAGATACTGCAGACTACCAGATGGAGGAGCAGGAGGTGTGGGTTGGAAAACCACCTATTGGGCCAGGCGCAGTGGTTCACGCCTGTAATCTCAGCATTTTGGGAGGCCAAGGCAGGAGGATTGCTTGAGCTCAGGAGTTCAAAACCAGCCTGGGCAACGTTGCTTGAGCTCAGGTGTTCAAAACCAGCCTGGGCAACATAGTGAGACCCTGTCTCTAAAAAAAAAAAAAGAGAGAGAGAGAAAAGAAAAGAAAAAGAGAAAAGAAAAACCACCACAGGTACTATGCTCACTACCTGGGTGATGGGATCTGCAGCCCAAACCTCAGCAACATGCAATGTATGCATGTAACAAGCCTATACATGTACCCCAAATCTAAAACTTGAAATTTTTTTTTTAATAGAGATGAAGTCTCGCCCTGTCATCCAGGCTGGAGTGCAGCGGCATGATCCCAGCTCACTGCAACCTCCACCTCCCAGGTTCAAGTGATTCTTCTGCCTCAGCCTCCCAAGTAGCTGGGATTAACAGGCACACGCCACCACGCTTGGCTAATTTTTTTTTTATATTTTTTATTTTTAGTAGAGACAGAGTTTCACCATATTGGCCAGGCTTGTCTCAAACTCCTGACCTCAGGTGATCCACCTGCCTCAGCCTTCCAAAGTGCTGGTAAGGGAGGAGACCACCCCTCATGTTGTCTTATGCCCAATTTCTGCCTCCAAAGAAAGAAGAAGTAAAAACTAAAAGGCAGAAATTAAATCCACAGGCAGACAGCCCGGCGCTGCACCCTGGGTCTGGTTAAAGATCAACTCATGACCTAACCAGTTATGTTATCTATAGATTCCAGACATGGTATGGAAAAGCATTGTGAAAATCTCTGTCCTGTTCTGTTCCGTTCTGTTTACTGGTGCATGCAGCCCTCAGTCACGTACCTCCTGCTTGCTCAATCGATCACGACCCCCTCACGTGGACCCGTTTAGAGTTTTAAGCCCTTAAAAGGACAGGAATTGCTCACTAGGGGAGCTCAGTTTTTGGAGACGTGAGTCTTGCTGTAGCTCCTGGCTGAATAAAGCCCTTCCTTCTTTAACTCGGTGTCTGAGGGGTTTTGTATGCAGCTTGTCCTGCTACACTGGTATTACAGGCATGAGCCAACATGCCCTGCGTGAAATTTTTTTTTTTAAAGAACTACAGGCAGAGGAGGTTCCAAGATGGCTGAATAGGAACAGCTCCAGTCTACAGCTCCCAGCGTGAGCGACGCAGAAGACGAGTGATTTCTGCATTTCCAACTGAGGTACTGGGTTCATCTCACTGGGGCTTGTAGGAGAGTGGGTGCAGCCCACAGAGTATGAGCCAAAGCAGGGTGGGTCATCGCCTCACCTGGGAAGTGCAAGGGGTTGGGGAATTCCCTTTCCTAGCCAAGGGAAGCCATGACAGAGAGTAAGTGGAAAATTGGGACACTCCCACCCTAATACTGCACTTTTCCAATGGTCTTAGCAAATGGCACACCAGGAGATTATATCCCGCGCATGGCTCAGAGGGTCCCACGCCCACGGAGCCTTGCTCACTGCTAGCACAGCAGTTTGAGATCAAGCTGCAAGGTGGCAGTGAGGCTGGGGGAGGGGCGTCCACCATTGCTGAGGCTTGAGTAGGTAAACAAAGCGGCCAGGAAGTTCGAACTGGGTGGAGCCCACTGCAGCTCAAGGAAGCCTGCCTGCCTCTGTAGACTCCACCTCTGGGGGCAAGGCATAGCTGAACAAAAGGCAGCAGAAACTTCTGCAGACTTAAATGTCCCTGTCTGACAGCTTTGAAGAGAGTAGTGGTTCTCCCAGCACGCAGCTTGGATCTGAGAACAGACAGACTGCCTCCTCAAGTGGGTCCCTGACCCCCAAGTAGCCTAACTGGGGGGCAACTCCCAGTAGGAGCCGACTTACACCTCATACGGCTGGGTGCCCCTCTGCAACGAAGCTTCCAGAGGAAGAATCAGGCAGCAACATTTGCCGTTCTGTAATATTTGCTGTTCTGCAGCCTCCACTGGTGAAACTCAGGAAAACAGGGTCTAGAGTGGAACTCCGGCAAACTCCAACAGACCTGAAGCTGATGGTCCTGACTGTTAGAAGGAAAACTAACAAACAGAAAGGATATCCACACCAAAACCCCATCTGTATGTCACCATCATCAAAGACCAAAGGCAGATAAAACCACAAAGATGGGGAGAAACCAGAGCAGAAAAGCTGAAAATTTTAAAAATCAGAGTGCCTCTTCTCCTCCAAAGGAGCGCAGCTCCTCACCAGCAATGGAACAAAGCTGGACGGAGAATGACTTTAACAAGTTGAGAGGAGAAGGCTTCAGATGATCGGTAATAACAAACTTCTCCGAGCTAAAGGAGGATGTTCGAACCCATCACAAAGAAGCTAAAAACCTTGAAAAAAGATTAGACGAATGGCTAACTAGAATAAACAGCACAGAGAAGACCTTAAATGACCTGATGGAGCTGAAAACCATGGCATGAGAATTACGTGATGCATGCACAAGCTTCAGTAGCCAATTCAATCAAGTGGAGAAAGGGTATCAGTGATTGAAGATCAAATGAATGAAATGAAGCAAGAAGAGAAGTTCAGAGAAAAAAAGAATAAAAAGAAATGAACAAAGCCTCCAAGAAATATGGGACTATGTGAAAAGACCAAATCTACGTCTGATTGGTGTACCTGAAAGTGACAGGGCGAATGGAACCAAGTTGGAAAACACTCTTCAGGGTATTATCCAGGAGAACTTCCCCAATCTAGCAAGGCAGGCCAACATTCAAATTCAGGAAATACAGAGAACACCACAAAGATACTCCTCAAGAAGAGCAACTCCAAGACACATAATTGTCAGATTCACCAAAGTTGAAATGGAGGAAAAAATGTTAAGGGCAGCCAGAGAGAAAGGTTGGGTTACCCACAAAGGGAAGCCCATCAGACTAGCAGCTGATCTCTCAGCAGAAACCCTACAAGCCAGAAGAGAGTGGGGGCCAATATTCAACATTCTTAGAGAAAAGAATTTTCAACCCAGAACTTCATATCCAACCAAACTAAGCTTCATAAGTGAAGGAGAAATAAAATACTTTACAGACAAGCAAATGCTGAGAGATTTTGTCACCACCAGGCCTGCCCTAAAAGAGCTCCTGAAGGAAGCACTAAACATGGAAAGGAAAAACCAGTGCCAGCCACTGCAAAATCATACCAAATTGTAAAGACCACCGATGCTAGGAAGAAACTGCATCAACTAACGAGCAAAATAACCAGCTAACATCATAATGACAGGATCTAATTCACACATAACAATACTAACCTTAAATGTAAATGGGCTCAATGCTCCAATTAAAAGGCACAGACTGGCAAATTGGATAAAGAGTCAAGACCCATCAGTGTGCTGTATTCAGGAAACCCATCTCACGTGCAGAGACACACATAGGCTCAAAATAAAGGGATGGAGGAAGATCTACCAAGCAAATGGAAAACAAAAAAAACCAGGGGTTGCAATCCTAGTCTCTGATAAAACAGTCTTTAAACCAACAAAGATCAAAGAGACAAAGAAGGCCATTACATAATGGTAAACGGATAAATTCAACAAGAAGAGCCAACAATCCTAAGTATATATGCACCCAGTACAGGAGCACCCAGATTCATAAAGCAAGTCCTTAGTGACCTACAGAGAGACTTAGACTCCCACACAATAATAATGGGAGACTTTAACACCCCACTGTCAACATTAGACAGATCAACGAGACAGAAAGTTAACAAGGATATCCAGGAATTGAACTCAGCTCTGCACCAAGCGGACCTAATAGACATCTACAAAACTCTCCACCCCAAATCAACAGTATATACATTCTTTTCAACACCACACCACACCTATTCCAAAATTGACCACATAGTTGGAAGTAAAGCACTCCTCAGCAAATGTAGAAGAACAGAAATTATAACAAACTGTCTCTCGGACCACAGTGCAATCAAACTAGAACTCAGGATTAAGAAACTCACTCAAAACCGCTCAACTACATGGAAACTGAACAACCTGCTCCTGAATGACTACTGGATACATAACAAAATGAAGGCAGAAATAAAGATGTTCTTTGAAACCAATGAGAACAAAGACACAACATACCAGAATCCTGAGACACATTTAAAGCAGTGTGTAGAGGGAAATTTATAGCACTAAATGCCCACGAGAGAAAGCAGGAAAGATCTAAAATTGACACCTTAAAATCACAATTAAAAGAACTAGAGAAGCAAGAGCAAACACATTCAAAAGCTAGCAGATGGCAAGAAATAACTAAGATCAGAGCAGAACTGAAGGAAATAGAGACACAAAAAACCCTTCAAAAAATCAATGAATCCAGGAGCTGGTTTTCTGAAAAGACCAACGAAACTGATAGACCGCTAGCAAGACTAATAAAGAAGAAAAGAGAGAAGAATCAAATAGACGCAATACAAAATGAGAAAGGGGATATCACCACCAATCCCACAGAAATACAAACTACCATCAGAGAATACTATAAACACCTCTACACAAATAAACTAGAAAATCTAGAAGAAATGGATAAGTTCCTGGACACATTACACCCTCCCAAGACTAAACCAGGAAGAAGTTGAATGTCTGAATAGACCAATAGCAGGCTCTGAAATTGAGGCAATAATTAATAGCCTACCAACCAAAAAAAGTCCAGGACCAGACGGATTCACAGCTGAATTCTACCAGAGGTACAAGGAGGAGATGGTACCATTCCTTCTGAAACTATTCCAATCAATAGAAAAACAGGGAATCCTCCCTAACTCATTTTTTGAGGCCAGCATCATCCTGATACCAAAGCCTGGAAGAGACACAACAAAAAAAAGAGAATTTTAGACCAATATCCCTGATGAACATCGATGCAGAAATCCTCAATAAAATACTGACAAACTGAATCCAGCAACACATCAAAAAGCTTGTCCACCATGATCAAGTGGGCTTCACCCCTGGGATGCAAGGCTGGATCAACATATGCAAATCAATAAACATAATCCATCATATAAACAGAACCAAAGACAAAAACCACGTGATTATCTCAATAGATGCAGAAAAGGCCTTTAACAAAATTCAACAGCCCTTCATGCTGAAAACTCTCAATAAACTAGGTATTGATGGGATGTATCTCAAACTAGTAAGAGCCATTTATGACAAACCCGCAGCCAATATCATACTGAATGGGCAAAAACTGGAAGCATTCCCTTTGAAAACTGGCACATGACAGAGATGCCCTCTCTCACCACTCCTATTCAACATAGTGTTGGAAGTTCTGGCCAGGGCAATCAGGCAGCAGAAGGGAATAAAGGGTATTCATATTGTCCCTGTTTGCAGATGACATGATTGTATATTTAGAAAACCCCATTGTCTCAACCCAAAATGTCCTTAAGCTGATAAGCAACTTCAGCAAAGTCTCAGGATATAAAATCAGTGTGCAAAAATCACAAGCATTCCTATACACCAATAACAGACAAACAGAGAGCTAAATCATGAGTGAACTCCCATTCACAATTGCTTCAAAGAGAATAAAATACCTAGGAATCCAACTTACAAGGGATGTGAAGGACCTCTTCAAGGAGAACTACAAACCACTGCTCAATGAAATAAAAGAGGACACAAACAAATTGAAGAACATTCCATGCTCATGGATAGGAAGAATCAATATCGTAAAAATGGCCATATTGCCCAACATAATTCATAGATTCAATGCCTTCCCCATCAAGCTACCAATGACTTTCTTCACAGAATTGGAAAAAGCTACTTTAAAGTTCATATGGAACCAAAAAAGAGCCCACATTGCCAAGTCAATCCTAAGCCAAACGAACAAAGCTGGAGGCATCACGCTACCTGACTTCAAACTATATTACAAGACTACAGTAACCAAAACAGCATGGTACTGGTACCAAAACAGAAATATAGACAAACGGAACAGAACAGAGCCCTCAGAAATAATACCACACATCTACAACCATCCGATCTTTGACAAACCTGACAAAAACAAGAAATGGGGAAAGGACTCCCTATTTAATAATGGTGCTGGGAAAACTGGCTAGCCATATGTAGAAAGCTGAAACTGGATCCCTTCCTTACACCTTATACAAAAATTAATTCAAGATGGATTAAAGACTTAAATGTTAGACCTAAAACCATAAAAACCCTAGAAGGAAACCTAGGCAATACCACTCAGGACATAGGCATGGTCAGGGACTTCATGACTAAAACACCAAAAGCAATGGCAACAAAAGCCAATATTGACAAATGGGATCTAATTAAACTAAAGAGCTTCTGCACAGCAAAAGAAACTACCATCAGAGTGAACAGACAACCTACTGAATGGGAGAAAATTTTTACAATCTACCCATCTGACAAACGGCTAATATCCAGAATCTACAAAGAACTTAAACAAATTTACAAGAAAAAATCAAACAACCCCATCAAAAACTGGGCAAAGGATATGAACAGACACTTCTCAAAAGAAGACATTTATGCAGCCAACAGACACATGAAAAAAATGCTCATCATCACTGGCCATCAGAGAAATGCAAATCAAAATCACAGTGAGATACTATCTCACACCAGTTAGAATGGTGATCATTAAAAAGTCAGGAAACAACACGTGCTGGAGAGGATGTGGAGAAATAGGAACACTTTTACACTGTTGGTGGGACTGTAAACTAGTTCAACCATTGTGGAAGACAGTGTGGCGATTCCTCAAGGATCTAGAACTAGAAATACCATTTGACCCAGCCATCCCATTACTGGGTATATACCCAAAGGATTATAAATCATGCTGCTATAAAGGCACATGCACATGTATGTTTATTGCGGCACTATTCACAATAGCAAAGACTTGGAACCAACCCAAATGTCCATCAACGATAGACTGGATTAAGAAAATGTGGCACATATACACCATGGAATACTATGCAGCCATAAAAAAGGATGAGTTCATGTCCTTTGTAGGGACATGGATGAAGCTGGAAACCATCATTCTGAGCAAACTGTTGCAAGCACAGAAAACCAAACACCAAATGTTCTCATTCATAGGTGGGAATTGAACAATGAGAACACGTGGACACCGGGTAGGGAACATCACACACCGGGGCCCGTCGTAGGGTGGAGGGAGAGGGAAGGGATAGCATTAGCAGATATACCTAATGTAAATGACGAGTTAATGGGTGCAACACACCAACATGGCACATGTATACATATGTAACAAACCTGCATGTTGTGCACATGTACCCTAGAACTTAAAGTATAATAAAATAAAAATAAAATAAAGAACTATAGGCACCATATCATGGGTGCAGTCCTATTTCAGGAATTTGCAAGAATGATTTTGACTAGAGAGTTTTGCCTCACTCACTAGTTCCCACATAATATGTGACCATGCTGCTTTTGCAGGGGTGATATTCAAAATAATGAACAGCTGGAGCTGCACAGGTACTGAGCAGAGGCGTGGCTGGAGCAGATCCTAGAGGGTGTGTGAAGTGTCCTGCCTGACCTCATAGTTGCTGGATCATGGGGAAGCCCACAGAGACTGGGGAAGCACCAGAGTGCATGGGTGAGGGGGAATCCACCATTTATCAATGAATACGGAATTGTTTCAATATTTTATTAACTAACATGGCTATCCTGGTTATATACGGGTTGAATACCAGCTCTGAGTACAGAAAGACCCATAGAGAGCTCTGTACAGGCAAGCATTGTTATTTATCATTGTTAAAAAAGCTGAGGACACAGCATTCACAAATGCTAAGCTGATCCCACAACTCCCCAGCTCACAGCCCCCAAAGCCTCCTTTACAAGAGGGCCATGCATGTCATCTGAATGCCCCTCCTGGAATCTCTAAGACCCCAGGGCGCCTCTGTTTGCACATTCATGCTCCACAAACCGCACTCACCTGGGTGCCCTTGACATTAGCGTTGGACTCCCACATGCCAGTGTTCTGCCTGAACATCGCTACCAGGCCGATGTGCTGATATCGAGGTGCCCCCAGAACCAGGCTTTGCACCCGGTTCCGTAAGATGATGGCGGCAGCATAACCTGAAGGTGGGGGTCTGAGAGGTGAAGTGCATTCCCTGCCCCCTCCTCCACCATGCAGACCCACCCCTTGAGTAGGGGCACTGGGGCAGCCCCACGCTTGCTGTGTTGGGGTAACTGATCCCTATGCTATATTTCTCTTTAAGAACATAATTACAATTCAATTTAGAAGTTTCTGGCCGGGTGCGGTGGCTCACACCTATAATCCCAGCACTTTGGGAGTCTGAGACAGGCGGATCACCTGAGGTCAGGAGTTCCAGACCAGCCTGGCCAACATGGCGAAACCCGGTCTCTACTGAAAATACAAAAAAAGACCAGGCACGGTGGCTCATGCCTGTAATTCCAGCACTTTGGGAGGCCGAGGCAGGTGGATCACCTGAGGTTGGGAGTTCGCAACCAGCCTGACCGACATGGAGAAATCCCATCTCTACTAAAAATACAAAATTAGCCGGGCATGGTGGCGCATGCCTGTAATTCCAGCTACTCAGGAGGCTGAGGCAGGAGAATCGCTTGAACCTGGGAGGCGGAGGTTGTGGTGAGCCAAGATCACGCCATTGCACTCCAGCCTGGGCAACAAGAGCGAAACCCCATTTCGAAAAAAAAAAAAAAAAATTAGCCAGGGGTGGTGGTGCATTCTTGTAATACCAGCTACTCAGGAGACTGAGGTAGGAGAATCGCTTGAGCGCAGGAGGCAGAGGTTGTAGTGAGCCGAGTGCCATTGCACTACAGCCTGGGCGACAAGAAAGAAACTCCACCTCAAAAAAAAAATTGAAGTTTCTGTCTTTAAAGCTATCCCAAGAGACTAATAGCTAGTATCCCATACATATGTATCCCATTCATTCAAGACCCAGACATCTATGCTAGTTGACTTATGCCAAATCCTCACCCCTTCTTAGAGTAACCCTTGCCCTCCCCACTTACCCAAGTAAGCATCATTCATGTCTGAATCCACTCTGGTCATGTTGATGAAGGTGCTTTTCTCCTTTGATGTATATAGAAAGACTCCACCAGCCCAGTCATAGCTCCCCACAGTGCTCAGCAAGGGGCCATTCTGGGAAAGGTGTAGAACAGGGTTGATGAGGAAGGAAGAAGGGACAACCGCTGCCCCTCACAGAGCTACTTCCCAAGTATCTATCACAGAGAAGAGTCCCCAAACCCCCACATCTCTCCTATCTCTTCTTGCTACCCCCTGCCCCACCCCCGCAATTTAATGAAGGGCCACTTACAGAGGTGATGGCAGCGCTGAAGCCTTCCTGAGACATCTCATGCTCAAAGGAGCTGCCACTTCCTGTCTGAGTACCTGTAAAGAGGAGAAGTTTCTATATTAAAGAAAGCAGAAGGCCGGGCATGGTGGCTCACGCCTGTAATCCAAACATTTTGAGAGCCTGAGATGGGCAGATCACTTGAGGTCAGGAGTTAGAGACCAGTCTGGTGAACATGGTGAAACCCCGTCTCTACTAAAAATACAAAAATTAGCTGGGCGTGGTGGTATGCGCCTGTAATCCCAGCTACTCGGGAGGCTGAGGCAGGAGAATCACTTGAACCTGGGAGGCAGAGGTTGCAGTGAGCCAAGATCGCACCACTGCACTCCAGCCTGGGCAATAGAGCAAGACTCAGTCTCAAAAAAAAAATAAAAAGAAAAGAAAAGAAAGCAGAAGAACCTAGAACAGGTACTGAAAACCCAAGTGCTCTGGTGGCCACAGACAAAGGAGACTCCGACAGGATCTGTGTCAAGCTGGACAGCATACGTCCCTCTTAGAAGGATGGCAGCCATTCACCTCCAGCAACATCCTGCCAAGTGGGAATGCGGTCTTCAAGGTGTCTAATCTTCCAGCTTTTCAAGATAAGCCATAAACCCAGACTGTATATGAAATCCCCCAATTTCTAAATTCCTTTTATTCAACAAACATTTATTGAGCACCTTCTGAGTACCAGGCACTATTCTAGGCAATTGGGATACAACAGAGAACCAAACAGACGACAGCTGGCAACACATCCAAATTTTTGTTAAAATACTGGGTGGGATTTGACTCCCCCATACTCCAATTTACCAGCCTATAGCCAAGATTTGCAAAATTACAGATAAAAGTATGGATTCTTTGACTTCAAAGGAATTGACCAAGTGAGGCTGGGACTGGGAGCTGAAGGAAGTGGAGAGAGTTGATGCTGGGGGATACCAAGGGTCAGGAAGGTCTGGATTCTAGAGGGGACTATGTGTTCTGGGGTGGGGGGCTGCCTCTGGAGCTGCTCTGGGAACACAGATGCCTGACTCACCCTCGATCGCAAAGATCTTCTCCCGAAGCTGGTTTTGAATGGTCTTCAGAGCCTCGAAGTTATTAACCTGGAACACGTGATCACGAGGTGGCTTGGATGCGATGGTATTAAGCTCTTGGCGGGATTTCTCACTGCGGAAGGCATCTCCCACCTGTTACCAAGGAACAGAGGCAAAATCATGGTGTGAGGCTAGCAGTATCATCTAGCAAAGACAATTCTGCAGGAAACTAGTCTGAACCATTATTTATCAAGTGAGGAAATGCATCAGAAGGTCCCTGGGACAGGGTTGCCAGGTATAGTTGGGCAGGTTGTACACTGCACAAGGCACTGTGCCAAGGAAGCAAGTTGGGGCAGAAACCCGGCTGCTGATCCATCTGCTGTGCCACGTCTCCTGGTATGGAGCTGACCTCCCCCTAGAGGAAGGGGAGCCTTTTTCTTTATATGAAGGTATGTCCTACGTGCCAAGGCATGTATCCATGGTGATATCGCTTTCTGTGTCATGCAGGTGCTGTAGTAGTTTGATTACACTGATGATCCTGGCTCCTTGCCTCTTCCTGTATCCAAGCCCTTTCCCCCAGCACTCTGCTGTGCCCTCCTGCTCTTGGTGGAGTCATCTGCCCCCTTCATTGCCTCTGGGCTCAGACATGAGTCTTGCTTTAGCCCATTGTATACAGAGCACCCTTGACATAACTGACTCCATCTTAGAAAAAGGCTCCATTCTATATTTCACAGGGCACTTTGCCAACAAGGATAAGGTCGTTTTAAACAAATTTTTTAAATAGGCCAGGTGCAGTGGCTCATGCCTATAATCCCACACTTTGGAAGGCCAAGGCGGGCAGATCACTTGAGGTCAGGAGTTCAAGACCAACCTGGCCAACATGGTGAAACCCCATCTCTACTAACAATACAAAACAAAAATTAGCCAGGCATGGTGGTGCATGCCTGTAGTCCCAGCTACTCAGGAGGCTGAGGCACAAGAACTGCTTGAACTCGGGAGGTGGAGGTTGCAGTGAGCCAAGATCATGCCACTGCACTCCAGCCTGAGCGATAGAGCAAGACTCAGTCTCAAAATAAATAAATAAATAAATATAAATAAATAAAATAAACACATAAAGACTACATCCAACCAGATAAGGATGCAAACAAGCACATTCGTCTCTGTCTGTTCTCACCAGACAGCTCTGTGACTAGAAGAGATCAGGCCTTCAGCAGCTCAAAGCAGCTGTTGGAACTCACACCTCGCAGTCGCTCATGATGAGAGCCTGGCATTTGCTGCTGAGGGCTCCGCCGCATCAAAGACTCTGCCTTGCAAGACTAACAGGACCCTTGGGCCCAGACCAGGAGTCCTTTTCATTCATCCTTTCTCCTCTTTCTTTTTCTTCTGATGTTAAATGTTACTTTGTTTGCTGTGGAATGTTTAACCTATAACTTATATATTGATTAAGTATACTATTATATATGGTTTGCAATATTGACTGACTTGTGGGTGGCTTGAGCCAGAGTGTCTGAGGGAACAGGATGCACTAAGAAGAACTGCCTCCTTGGGAATTCCATGCAGCTTGTGGTGTTTGTGATTGAAATAGCATCAGTGAAAGATGTTGTGGAAAAACACAAACCTGCATGGACCTGGTTATCGCTAACCTTGCACTGCTCGTGACACCCATGGATGTTATCAAACATGATGCAGAGGCGTAAAAAAGCACTTGCAACATCTCCACTGTTCTCTTGCTCCCCTGCCTTCACCATGAGGACATGCCCAGGCTAGCCCTGGAGAATGAGAGCCAGGTTGCCAAAGGGCCAAGTCACCCCAGTGGTTCCACCCAAGGCCATCTGGTCCAGCAGATGACATAGCTGGCAACCCTCAGAAACAGAGAGAGCCTGGACAAAATCAGCAGAGCAGCCTGCCAACCTGTAGCTAATGACAGTGAGGAAGGCCATTGAGACCAGAACTCTTGGCAGGCTGACCCACAGGCTTACTTATTATTTTAAGCTGCTGAATTTTGGGATAGTTTATTACACAGCATTGATGTGGCAACAGATAGCTGATACGGTGTATATGAGCTAGCATTAGCTCTCATGTCACTTTGATTTTAATAATATTTGCAAATTGAAGGGAGGATGGATCCACATAGAAACCCTCCACAGAAGCATCAACCTGAGAGCTGCATTCCCTACCCCAATGACATAGCGAATGACTCCCTCTCTGTCTGCCTCAGGGATGACGTCCTCATATCCCAAGGGATCGCCAAACTTTTCTCCATCCGTGATGACAACTAGGATCTTAAAGGCATTCTTTCGGGCTCCGTTGGTGATGTTAAACAGCTCTCGTCTGTGCAGGAAACAGGAGGGACAAAGTCAAATGCAAGTAGATGACACGCTAATTTTTTTTTTTTTTAAGAAATAGACACTCACTCTGTTATCCAGGCTGGAGTGCAGAGACACAATCATAGCTCACTGCAGACTTGAACTCCTGGGCTCAAGTGATTCTCCTGCCTCAGCCTCCTGAGTAGCTGGGACTACAGGCATGTACCACCACACTTGGTTCATTTTTTTATCTTTTTAGAGATAGAGTCTCACTATGTTGTCAATTGGTCTCGAACTCCTGGCCTCAAGTGATCCTCCCACCTTGGCCTCCTAAAGTGCTGACATTACTGGTATGAGCCCCTGCACCTAGCCAGAGATGCTATTAACATCAGAAAGGAAATGTCAGCAGAGTCCCAGACACAGATACAGCTAGGCGAGGTCTCGGAGGGGCTCCGTCTCCCCTGAGACTTAGCACTGAGATGCAACTGCCCCGAGACCTGGAAAAGCAGCAGGGAAGGGAAAGGAAGCCTTCACGGTTTTTGTTTTTATACTTTCGCATAATTTGGGTTTTTTAACTGAGTATTATTACTTTTGAATTTTAAAAATATATATATTTATGGCTGACACCTGTAATCCCAGCACTATGGGAAGCCGAGTCAGGTGAATCACCTGAGGTCAGGAGTTCAAGACCAGCCTGGTCAACATGGTGAAACCCTGTCTCTACTAAAAATACAAAAATTCGCTGATGGTGGTGGTGGACGCATGTAATCCCAGCTACTCAGGAGGCTGAGGCAGGAGAATTGCTTGAACCCGGGAGGTGGAGGTTGCAGTGAGCCGAGATCAGGCCACTGCACTCCAGCCTGGGTGACAGAGTGAAACTCTGTCTCAAAAAATAAATAAATATATATATATATATATATATATATACAAACACACACATATATATATACACACACACACATATATATATATACACATACTTAATTGGCCTTCAGGAAACCTCTCCCAGAGCACTGCACCAGCTCCCCAGCCCCTCTAGGACTCTCCAGTGCTTCTTGTACTTCTGTCCCAACCCCATCCTTGCCTCTACACCCACCTCAAAATCAGAGTGAACTTCCCAAAATGAGACATGGGGATATCTCACCACAGGCTGTAAAGCTGCCTTTGGCTCCCTGGCCTGAGCTGATCTTTGTAGCTTCCCTCCAGACACCTTTCCCTCACTTCCCCACTCCACTCCCACCTTTCACTCACGACTTGTCCTTTGATGAACACACCACGCACAGCCTCCCCACCTCTGCCGGTGGGGAAGCATCCTCTACCACCCCTGTCTAAACGGCTCCCTTCATCCATCAAAGCCCAGCTAAAAGTGTATCCTCCTCCCTCCATCCTAAGGGAAAAGGGGAAGCTTACACCACTTTGCGGATGCCCGTGGCCGTGTGTGTCCGCCCAAGCAGCTGCGTTATTGGCTTCACCAGTGATCTCGGGTTAGGGTTGTTCTGGAACTCTTTGAAGGTAAAGTGAATCCGGAATTCTTCAGAGTACTGCATCAAAGAGAACTGCGGAGGGGGCGGCTGGTGTGATGCTGGAGAAGGTGCCCCCGCCCCTCAGACATCTCCCAGCAAGCTCCATGAAGATCTTAAACACTCCACTCTCCAAATTCCTCCTCTGCGCTGCCCCTAATCCCCTGCCTCACCAGGACGGAGAGCTGCCAGCAGCTCCCATCTCTCCTCAATACTAGAACACGGCCAGCGGCCGGGAGCAGTGGCTCACACCTGTAATCCCAGCACTTTGGGAAGCCGAGGCGGGTGGATCACCTGAGGTCAGGAGTTCGAGACCAGCCTGGCCAAAATGGTGAAACCCTGTCTCTACTAAAAATACAAAAACTAGCCAGGCGTGGTGGCATGCGCCTGTAATCCCCGCTACTCGGGAGGCTGAGGCAAGAGAATTGCTTGAACCCGGGAGGCGGAGGTTGCAGTGAGCCAAGATCACACCACTGCACTCCAGCCTGAGCGAAAGAGTGAGATTCTGTCTCAAAAAAATAAGAAATAAAAATGAAAATAGAACTCAGCCAGCAATGACACGTGGGCTTCATCTCCCATGCCAACCTTAACAATTAGAGCTGCCCGCTTTATAAAAGGCTGAAAGAATGCTGAGGCTGCATCCAACAGAGCAGAAAAGAGACTCAGGAAGGCAAGCCATAATCGATCGTCAATTTGGCAATGTCTGCAGTTGAACTGGGAGGAGAACATGGTGGCCCGGTTGCCATGTATCTTCCAGCCCCGTGTGGGCTCTTCCCTAACCTACCCATGGGCCCTCACCAAGGTTTTGGACTTTTTTAATTGCTCCATCACAGTTGAGACAAACTCCTTCATCCGCCGAAAGTCATATGGGTTGATGCTACCAGAGCCATCAATCAAGAAGGCAATGTCACTATCCTCTTGAGGACACCCTGGGGAAGGGGAAAAAGAGTATGAATCAAGTAATTTGACACTTGGTGTTTTGGGTTTTTTTGCATGTCAGCCCTCTGCTGAACAATGAGAATATAGGACCCCGTCTCTATAAAAAAAATAGATGTTAAATATATATATAAATTATGTATAATATATATATAATTTTTAACGTGTGTGTATATATATATATATATATATATATATATATATATATATATACACACACACGTTAAAAATTAGTCAGGCATGTTGGCACATGCCTGTAGTCCCAGCTACTCAGGAGGCTGAGGGTGGGGGATCACTTCAGCCCAAAAGGTTGAGGCTTCAGTGAGCTATGATCACGCCATTGCACTCCAGCCTGGGCCACAGAGAAAGACCCTGTCTCTTAAAAATAAATAAATAAGTAAATAAACAAGGACAAAGTGGTATGGAAAATTTTCGTTAATTCTGCCCAAGGGAATCAGGGAATGTGGTCATGTTTGACTGGATCTTGAAGAACAGGAAATAATTTGCCCAGCTGGGCGAGGTGGCTCACACCTGTAATCCCAGCACTTTGGGAGGCTGAGGCAGGTGGATCACTTGAGATCAGGAGTTTGAGACCAGCCTGACTGAAACCCTATCTCTATTAAAAATACAAAAAGTAGCTGAGATCGCACCACTGCACTCCAGCCTGGGTCACAGAGCAAGACTTCGAAGAAAAGGAAGAAAGGAAGAAAAGGAAAGGAAAGGAAAGCAAAGGAGGAAGGAAGGAAGGAAGGATTTGCCAGATATACAAAAGGAGTAGATTCTAGAAAAGGGAACGGCACATACATATAAAGTGATGTGGAATGTGCTCCTCTGCCTTCTGCCCCATCCCCAAATCCACTTTCTACCCATTGCCGCTCAGCTCTGTGGCCTGGGAGGTCAACCTGCAGGGACCCCATCACCAGGACTCTGTTGCCCTCTGGATTCCCATTGGATTTGGCAGATGAGAGGGCTCAACAGAAGACTAGAGGGAGGAGGGCAGTGAGGTCCGGGTGTTCTCCCATTGAGGTTGCTTGGGGACAGCTATGTCCTTCACAAAAGACCAACTGTTCCTCAGAAGGAAGCCAGCTCCACATGACTCTCTCCAGACCCTGGTGAGCTCTCCCTCTCCTCAACCCATAAACCCAGGGGTGGCAACAGACCTGCTTGCCCAGGGCTTGGAAAGTCCCTGATGGCTCCCTTAGGCCTGTCATGGCTTTATAATTACTCCCTTTATAAATAAACCCCCCTCTTTGTAAATAAATCTTACTGAAACTGCCTTTGCAAAATTATGACTGAGACAGTGAAAGAGATCTAATTTAACTGATTCCATCTTGCTTCTAACCTCCAAGCTGTCCGTGTTCATTCCTGGGTGTAGGCTGAGCTAACTTTGGGAGACACTTAGTTTATAGTTTATAGTTTAAACAAAGATCGTAACAGCCCTTTCCCAAAGCAGACCTCCTTCTTGCCTGGGGACTAGATTGCCTTTGTAGGACTAACGTTAGCCACAAGATGAGAAATTATGATTTAGGAGTCATGCAGCTGGAGGCTACAAGATTCTGACCCTCCCTAAACTGCTCCTAAAATCAGTGCTTGAGATATTTTGCAGACCTTGCACTTGATGGATCAGCTGGCACTGCCCAGATCAATAAACTGGTTCATCCGATCTTGCGGCCTCCACCCAGGAACCAACTGAACGCAAGAAGACAGCTCCGACTCCCGATGATTTCATCCCTGACCAATCAGCACTCCCAGCTCACTGGCTTCCCCCGCGACCTACCAAGTTATCCTCAAAAACTCTGCCCCCAAATGCTCGAGGAGACTGATTCGAGTGATAATAAAACTCTGGTCCCCTGCATAGCTGGCTCTGTGTGAATTATTCTTTCTCTATTGCAATTCTGCTGTATTGATGAATTGGCTCTGTCTAGGCAGCAGGCAAGGTGAACCCCTTGGGCAGTTACATTACTGGAATGTGCTTTTGGTCCCAGTTGAGACTCCTACTGATATGGGACAAGGGCCTCAAAAGGATTCTGGCAGAATCCAGGAATGCCGTTTGATGGAAACAGCACTACAGGGACAAACGTATGTGATGGCGATGGAGACACAGCGGTGGCATCAAGCAAAGAGCAGCGGGCAAGGGCCTTTCTACTCCAATAAGGAGCTCGACTTTATCTGTAGGCAATGGGGAGCCACAGAAGGTTCTTAGAAAAGGAAGTGAGATGATTTGTTTTGTATTTTAGAAAGACTGGCAGGGCACAGTGGCTCATGCCTGTAACCCCAGCACTTTGGGAGGCCTCCTGAATAGCTAAGACCACAGGCACATGCCACTATGCCTGGCTAATTGCATTTTTTGTAGAGATGGGGTCTCATTATGTTGTCTAGGCTGGTCCCAAACTCCTGGCCTCAAACAATCCTCCTGCCTTGACCTCCCAAAGTGCTGGAATTACAGGTGTGAGCTACCGCACCCTTTCGAATTTTGAACCAAGTGTATGTATTATATATTTTTTAATAAATGAAAACTTTTTTAAAGAAGTAGTCTTGAACCCTGAGAGTGAGGTCTAAAGAGGGAGAGGTAGAAGTGTTAGCTGAAGCCACAGAACTGGGTGATTTCAGGAAAGAAGAACACGTGGGTGAAAAGAGAACCCAGAACCCAGTGCCCCTAGGTGGAGAGGGAAGCTGGAGGCCAGCCGGGGGTGAAGAGAATGCACTCAGGAAACTTGGGTGGTGAGGGTGAGGAGAGATGGCAGGAGATGAGGAGGAGACTGGAAGAGAGAAGATTGTTTTCATGGCTATCGATTGTGGTGGTTGATCGCTTTTCAGATACAGATAGAATGAAGAGTGTTTACAGCCAGAGGAAGGGGGAAGTTAATTGTCCTAGAGAGAAAACAAGTGATTCAAGAGATGCTGGGCCAGGCGCAGTGGCTCACACCTGTGATCCCAGCACTGTGGGAGGCTGAGGTGGGAAGATCTCTTGAGCCCAGGAACTCGAGACCAGCCTGGGCAACAAGGTGAAACCCCATCTCTACAAAAAATACAAAAATCAGTATATGCGCACCTGTGATCCCAGCTACTCTGGAGGCTGAGGCACAAGAATTTCTTGAGCACAGGAGGCAGAGGCTGCAGTGAGCCGAGATTGTGCCACTGCACTCCAGCTTAGGTGACAGAGCAAGACCCTGTCTCAAAAAAAAAAAGAAAAAAGAAAGATAGGTGATCACCTTAGTTGGTGCATGAGAGACTCTCAAAAGCCCATATGGAAGAATTTAGTCATGGGACAGAGGAGAGACAGGTCTTCCTCTAAAACGAGTGAGTCACTGCCAGGAGTGCTGTCATTATGGAAATTTGAGAAAAAGGAGAAAGTGCGGTGTTACAGCTCCTTTAGAATTTGTCTAACAAATTCCAGTGAAGACTGGAAAACCGCTTATTAAGATAAAATAAGAGAAGGGGAAAGTGGAGGGAGTCCATGCCTGAAGCTTTTGTTTTCTCTGTGGAGGAAGGAGGATTAACTGTGGAGGGTGAAATATAGAGGAACAGGGCTTGAGAAAGAAAAAAAATGCAAGGGAGAAACATTCGCCTGTGGTCCCAGAATCAACATGAAGACAAGCAAAAAGATGGCATAGCCATCGAACAAAGCAGTGGGAAAAAGCAGCTTGAAAGATCCATGCACTCTGGCCAGGCATGGTGGCTCATGCCCCCCACTCATTCTCTGGCTCATTCCCAGCACTTTGGGAAGCCAAGGTGGGCAGATCACCAGAGCTCAGGAGTTCGAGACCAGCCGGGCCAACATGGTGAAACCCCGTCTCTGCTAAAAATACAAAAATTAGCCGGGTGTGGTGGCGGGCACCTGTAATCCCAGCTACTTGGGAAGATGGGGCAGGAGAATCGCTTGAACCTGGGAGGCAGAGGTTGCAGTAAGCCAAGATCGTGCCACTGCACTCCAGCCTGGGTGACAGAGCGAGACTCTGCCTCAAAAAAAAAAAAAAAATCCATACAGTCACTCAGAATCTCAATCAACAGAGGTTTGGGGAACAGGGGTGTGGAAGGCCACCCCCCAGGATGGTCCCCAAGATTCCCACCTCTTGCCAATGACACCTTGCACCATCCCCTCCTCTGCAGTGTGACCTGGACTTATTTTTTAAAGACAGGGTCTTGCTCTGTCACCCAGGTTGGAGTACAGTGGTGCAATCATAACTTGCTGCAGCTTCAACTTCCCAGGCTCAAGTGATCCTCCTGAGTAGCTGGGACTGCAGGTGTGTGCCACCACGCCTGGCTAATTTTTTTTTTTTTTTTTTTTTTTTTTTTTTTTGTAGAGACGGGGATCTCCCTATGTTGCCCAGGCTTGTCTTGAACTTGTGGCCTCAAGCAATCTTCCCACCTTGGCCTCCAAATAGCTAAGACTACAGGTGCTCATCACCACACTCAGCTAATTTTTTTTTTTTTTTTTTAGAGACAGGGTCTCACTACATTGCCCGGGCTGATCTCAAACTCCTGGGCTCCCAAAGCTTTGGGATTGCAGGTATGAGCCACTGTGCCTAGCCAAGGCGTTTTCCTAAAGTACAAGACCCTAGCACCTCCCTAGCTTCTGACTCTAATGGGACCCAGTTCCCCCACCCTTCTGCACCCAGAGCCCAGACCTTGAGCAGACGTCACCTCAGTCCTGCCCCCTCCCCTGGTCTTTTGCTGCACATCTGTTCCCTCCGCCAAAGGCAACCCACCTCGGAGGGCCTCTGGGAACTTCTGGGGCTGCTGCCGTAGGTTGGATCCAAACAGGAAACAGAGCCCTTTCACATACGTATTCTCACTGCAAGTCTGGTGCACGGTGGGACCACAGGCCTAGGGCACAGGAGCCAGTGGAAGGGGCTGCCCCTGCTTCCTGTCCTTGTACCCCAGCACCTCCACCCTCCACAAGACCCCCAGCCCCACCATGCGTGGGCCCCCAAACACCCCCATTAGGATGCTCCTCTGATCCAGCCCCACTCACCAGCAGCTGGGGGGGGCTGGTGGTGGCTGCCAGGGACAGGCCCAGGGACATGTTCACGGCCTCCACGGGGACTGCGGGGACAGATATGGGCATGGTCACCCTGGTGGGGGGACAGAGAAGGCTGTGGAAGAGCTGGGCAGGGGTCACCTCCATGCGGGAGACAAGGAGGTCTGACGGTGAAGGGGGATCCTAAATCTTGGGAAAGAAAGGAACACAGAGGGATTGCCTGGGGATGTCTAGGGTAGAGACTGCAGGCAGAGGAGAGGGTACGGAGGCAGGCACCTGTGTCCCCACCACAGATCCCCAGGACACAGGAGGGCCTGGAAAGTCCCTATGTGTTCACAGGGGAATCCCAGTCCCAGCCCGGCGGGGCAGTGACTCACCCTGCAGGCGGATGGGCTCGCATGAGCCTGTGCTGTAGTCGCACTGGTAGAGGCTGCCCCTTTGGTTGGCAGCCACTATCTCCTGGGGGGCTCCAACCACCACCCTGTGGGGAGAAGTGGGAATAGAGAAAACTTCGACATGTGGGGAGAGAAGGAGACCACAGAGGAAGTTCTGCCACCCAGAGGAAGGTGGGGGCCCATACCCGGATTCCTAAATTCCTATGACTAGGAGGAAGAATTAGCAAAGAAAAAAATGGGAAAATGTTAAGACTCAGAATGAGAAAAGGTCTTCCTAAGAATGACACAAAAACCAGAAGTCATTTTAAAATAGGACCAGGCGCGGTGGCTCATGCTTGTAATCCTAGCACTTTGGGAGGGCAAGGGGGTGGATTGCCTGAGCTCAGGAGTTCAAGATCAGCCTGGGCAACATGGGGAAACCCTGCCTCTACTAAAAATACAAAAAATTAGCCACACATGGTGGTGCGTACCTGTAATCCCAGCTAAATGGGAGGCTGAGGCCAGAGAATTGCTTGAACCCAGGAGGCAGAGGTTGCAGTGAGCCGAGATAGCACCACTGCACTCCAGCCTGAGAGACAGGGCAAGACTCTGTCCCAAAAAATAAATGAATAAATTTTAAAAATAAAAATAGGTCAATTCAAGCTGGGCACCATGGCTCATGCCTTTAATCCCAGCACCTTGGGTGGTTGAGGCAGGAGCATCATTTGAGGCCAGGAGTTTGAAACTAGCCCGGGTAACATAGCCAGACCCCATCTCTACAAAAAATGTTTTTAAAAATTAGCCAGGTGTGGTGGTACACACCTGTAGTCCCAGGCCAACCTTTTTTTTTTTCTTTGAGACAGGGTCTCACCCTGTTGCCCAAGATGGAGTCCAGTGGCATAATCATAGCTCACTGCAACCTCTGCCTCCTGGGCTCAAACAATCCTTCCACCTCAGTCTCCCAAAGTGTTAGAATTACAGGCATGAGCCACTGGACCCGGCCCACACAGTCATTTTATTTATTTTTATTTTTATTTATTTTCTTTCTTTGAGACAGATTCTCACTCCATCACCCAGGCTGGAGTATAGTGGTGCAATCTCGGC
Source organism: Pan paniscus (assembly GCF_029289425.2). Lineage (NCBI taxonomy): Eukaryota > Metazoa > Chordata > Mammalia > Primates > Hominidae > Pan > Pan paniscus. Next base: position 34,472,412 of record NC_073267.2, on the reverse strand, counting down.
TCACTGCTGCAACCTCTGCCTCCCAGGTTCAAGCATTCCTCCTGTCTCAACCTCCTGAGTAGCTGGGATTACAGGTGTGTGCCACCATGCTTGGCTAATTTGTGTATTTTTAGTAGAGATGAGGTTTCCTTATGTTGGCCAGGGTAGTCTCGAACTCCTGGCTTCCAGCGACCAGCCCAGCTCGGCCTCCCAAAATGCTGGGATTACAGGCGTGAGCCCCTGCGCCCAGCCTCCACACAGTCATTTTCAATAAATTTCTGGGCCAGGCGCAGTGGCTCACACCTGTAATCCCTGCACTTTGGGAGGCCGAGGCAAGTGGATCACGAGGTCAGGAAATCGAGACCATCCTGGCTAACATGGTGAAACCCCATCTCTACTAAAAATACAAAAAAATTAGCCAGGCGTGGTGGCACGCACCTGTAGTCCCAGCTACTCGGGAGGCTGAGGCAGGAGAATCGCTTGAACCCAGGAGGCAGAGGTTGCAGTGAGCCGAGATCACTCCACTGCACTCCAGCCTGGGCAACAAAGCGAGACTCCGTCTCAATAAATAAATAAATAAATAAATAAATTTTTGTATGTGATAAACTACCATAAGCATACTCAAAAGAAAAATAATACACAAGGGAGAGAGCTTCACAACTCATACCCCAGACTACTTTCCTCAGTGTACTCAAAGCTTGTACAAACTAGTAAAAAAAAAAAAAGAAAGAAAAATGGCCAACAGATAAGAAAAACATGTTCACAGAAAATGCCTCTCTCATAAAAAAAAAAAGAAGCAATTTAAAGCTAAATTAAGATACCACTTCTCACCTACTCGATCTGCAGAGATCAGTAAGTTTGATAGCACACTGAGTTGGCAAATGAGTGAGGGAGTATGAGGAAGTAGGTATTTTCATGAATTTCTGGTGTGAGTGTAAATTGCTGCCACCACTGTAGAGGGTGATCTGGAAAAATCTATTAAAATTGCACGTGCTCATGCACCCATGGATACCGCAATCCCAGTCCTAGCCTTTACTTCCAAATAGGCTTGCACATGTGCAAAATGACAGCATTGTTCATAGAGCAAAAGTTTGGGAACAATCTAAATGTTCATTAACAAGAGATCTAATGTAATGTAAAAGGAGATTACAAGCCAGGCACGGTGGCTCAAGCCTGTAATCCCAGCACTTTGGGAGGCCGAGGCAGGTGGATCACCTGAGCTCAGGAGTTCGAGACCAACCTGGCCAACATGGTGAAACCCTGTCTCTACAAAAATACAAAAATTAGCCGGGCGTGGTGGCAGGCACCTGCAATCCAAGCTACTCAGGAGGCTGAGGCAGGAGAATCGATTGAACCCAGGAGGCAGAAGTCGCAGTGAGCCAAGATCATGCCACTGCACTCCAGCCTGGGCGAGAGAGGGAGTCTCTAAAAAAAGTTAAATAAAATAAAATAAATTATAGCATCTCCCAATTATGGCATGCAATGCAAGCATAACATGGGATTAATGGACTCAAATCACTGGGCTGTATTATGGGAGATAAAGCAAAGAGCAGAGACCAGCCCCCTTCTTCTGGAAAGGTACTATCACCTCCACAAATACTGTTTCTGTAAAGGTAAATGTTTTAGGCTTCAGGGTCCATACAATCTCTATCACAGCTCCTGAATTCTGCCATTACAGCTCAAAAGTGGCCATAGCCAGGCACAGTGGTTTACACCTATCATCCCAGCAAGTTGGGAGGCCCAAACAAGAGGATGACTTGAGGCCAGGAGTTTGAGACCAGATTGGGCAACAGAGTGAGACCTCGTCTATACAAAAAAAATCAAAAAATTAGCCAGGTGTGGTGGCACATGCCTGTAGTCCCAGCTACTCAGGAGGCTAAGGTGGGAGGATTGCTTGAGCCCAGGAGTTTGAGTCTACAATGAGCTATGATTTCACCTGTGCACTCCAGGCTGAATGACAGAACAAGACCATGTCAGAAAGGAAAGAAATAAAGGAAGGAAGGAAGGAAGGAAGGAAGGAAGGAAGGAAGAAGGGAGGGAGGGAGGGAGGGAGGGAGGGAAGGGAGGGAAGGAGGGAAAGAGGGAAGCAGGGAATGAGAGAGGGAGGAAGGAAGGGAGGAAGGAAGGAAGGAAAGAAGGAAGGAAGGGAGGGAGGAAGGGAGGGAGGGGCAATAAACAGTAAGTGACAAGTGGACGGAGTTGTTTTCAATAAAATTCATTCACAAAAATAGGCGGCAGCCTGCAGGCAGGCCTTAATTTCAGTACAATGTATACTACACATGGTGTGTTGGCTGAGGGAGGGAACGTGTATGTGTTATGTACACACAGAGTCTCCCCGAAGGAACACCCAGGAAACCATTTGTGAGGTCCCTCCTGGGAAGGGAACTAGGGGAAGGGAGTAAGGAAGAGATTTTTACTCTTACACCCTTTTGCATCTTTTGAATTTAGAACACTGTAAATTCAAAAGATGAATTTGTTGTATATTTTGAATTGATTTATCTGTTGAAAAAGATCACTCAAATCGCTGATTTTTTTCAGGTATGTAAGTCTTGGAGAGAAAGCACTGAGAAAGGGGGCTCCATCTGAGGGTCTCACCTGGATCCCTGAAGCTGGACCACGGTCTGCCCGAAGCCCCTTGCGTTCTCTTGGAAGGTCATTGCGTTTTCAGTGTCCAAGTTGAACCCATGACATAAGGTCAAGGCTAAAGGGAGAATGGGGGAAGGGTCAAGCAGAGGAAAGTAGCATGCCAGTTAGGGGCTGTAGTCCTAGCACTTTGGAGGGCTGAGGCAGGAGGATCACTTGAGCCCTGATTGTGCCACTGCACTCCAGCCTGAGCAACAGAGAGAGATCCTATCTCAAAATTAAATACAAAAAAAAAAAAACAAAAACTAATAATAATTTAAAAGAAAGCAATGGCTGGGTGTGGTGGCTCAGGCCTGTTATCCCAATAATTTAAGAGGCTGACGTGGGAGGATCACCTGGGCTCAGGAGTTTAAGACCAGCCTAGGCAACACAGTGAGACCCCATCTCCACAAAAAATAAAAAATTAGCCGGGTGTAGTGGTACTCAGGAGGCTGAGGTGGGAGGATTGCTTGAACCCAGGAGGTCAAGGCTGCAGTGAACCATGATCATGCCACTGCACTGCAGCCTGGGCAACAGAGAAAGACCCTGTATCAAAAAAAAAAAAAAAAAAAAAGATAGCAGCATGTCTTCCTGCTCCATTCCCTTTCCCATCCGTTCGGTCACCCTAACTAACCCAGCATCCAGATGTCTGCCTCCCAGGTCCAGCTCTGATAGCCTGGGGCAGGGATTAGCACACTTATTCTGTAAACAGCCAGATAGTAAATTTTAGGTTTTTCAGACCAAGAGGCTGATAGAATATGTTGTACAAGTACTTATATAACAAGACAGAAAATACTTTTCCACAAATTTGTCATTAGGGAAATTCCAAACATAATGATTGAGTACAATTTGTTTGTAATACGGGTTTACAAATGAGACAAATAGAATTCTTTGGGGATGGTGCTCCCTATCATCAAATCGATTATCAGTGTTCATCTTCAATCTCTAGCTGGCAGGTTGTGCAAAAACAGGTCGTGGGCCATATCGGGCCCCCAGGCCACTGTTTGCTGACTCCTGACCTAAGAACCACCGTCGTGGGGCACGTCCAGTCCTGCTCTGAATTCCAGCCTCCCTTCTGAGCACCCAAATGGCTTCTTCCCCCGGTGTCACAACGATGATTTGCCCAACAGTGAAGTTTCTATACATTCTTAATTAGATAATTTCCTTCCTATGCAACTCTCAAGTATTTCCTTCCCTTTTGAGGAGAATTTCATTTTCCACAACATATAAGCATAAAAGGTAACAAACTCAAATCATTTTTATTCATCAGTCATTCAACAAACATTTGCACCCGGGACCTTGGAAAATAGAACCAGAGGCAAAGTGGAGATGGTGAGAGGGGATCCAGGAGGAAGCACTCAGGAAAGGGGTCTCACACCTGCTGTGCACCCTGGGCCATGTCACTTCTCCTCGCTGGGCCTCCGTCTCCTCATGTGTGAAGCAAGGGGACCGGCAAGCAGCCTTGCACAGTCCATGAATGTGGTCATTCATCCAGGCTTCCCTGGCCAGCCTGTCTGGGTCTAGCTGTTCTCCCTGCTTCTTCTTGAACGCTTTCTCCTTCCCCAAATCCCCTTTGCCTCTCCCCAGACTGACTCCTACATATTCTGGGCCCTCTATTTATGACAGACCCAAAAGTTCCCCTCCTCCCCACCCAGAGTCCCCCACCCCACCCCCAGGCACCTGTTAACAGAAGGACTCTGAGAGCCATGGCTGGAAGGAGCCAGAACCTGGAAGGAGGTGAACCAGGGGTTGCAGGCACCACTGAGGAACCACAAGGAAGCCACCAAAGCAAAGAAGGGCAGAAAAGGAGAAGTAGGAGGCAGAAGTCTATCAGAGATTCAAAGGAAGAGGGCGGAGGCTCAGTGAGCACACTGCCCTGCCTGGTCTTCCGCCCAGGACTGCCCACAGCCTGCCCACCCTTCCTCCCCAGCTTCCTGACCCAAACCTTCAAAGTCAATACCACTATCCAAAAGGTGCCATTTGTCACCCACTTGTTTCTTGGGTTGGCCCAAGCATATGAACAAGCTGAATAGACTTAGCCTGCCTCCTGGAATTCGTGTTCTGAACATTAATACGGGCCAGGCGCAGTGGCTCACGCCTGTAATGCCAGCACTTTGGGAGGCCAAGGCAGGAGGATTGCTTGAGCCTGGGAGTTTGAAACCAGCCTGGGCAACATAGAGAGACCCTGTCTCTACAAAAAAATATTTTTAATTAGCTGGGCTTGGTGGTGCGCGCCTGTAGCCCCTGCTACTGGAGACGCTGAGGGGTGAGAATTACTTGAGCCCGAGGTCCAGGCTGCAGTGAGCTATGATCACACCACTGCACTCCAGCCTGGGCAACATAGGGCGACCCCGACTCTACAAAAAAATACATTTAAAAAATTAGCCAGGCATGGTGGCACATGCCTGTAGTCCTAGCTACTCCAGAGGCTGAGGCAGGAGGATTGTTTGAGCTCAGGAGTCTGAGACTGCAATGAGCCTCAATAATGCCACTGCACTCCAGCCCAGGTGACAGAGTGAGACCCTGTCTCAAAAAAAAAAAAATTAAATAAATAAATAAGCAAACATTAATACAGATCAAACAAGTGTAGGAGGTAAAACTCTGTGTCTTCCTGAAAACACACTTTGCAAAATGTCCCTCCTTCAGCCCATGGAAATGGGAGCACCCTTCAGCCAGAGCTGTCCTCATTTGTAGCCATCAACAAGGACAACTCAAGTACAGGCATACCTGGTGCTTTTTAAATATTATTTTGTGCTTTTTTTAGAGACAGAGTCTAGCTCTGTTGCCCAGGCTGGAGTGCAGTGGTGTAATCACAGCTCACTGCAGCTTCAATCAACCTCCTGGGCTCAAGCGATCCTCCTACCTCAGCCTTCTGAGTAGCTGGTATTACAGGCACATGCTGCCATGGCCAGCTAATTTTTTTAAAATTTTTTGTAGAGACAAGATCTTGCTATGTTGTTCAGGCTATTCTCAACCTCCTGGACTCAAGTGATCCTCCTTCCTCAGCCTCCCAAACTGCTGAGATTACAGGTGTGAGCCACTGCATCCAGCCTATTTGTGTGTGTGTGTGTGTGTGTGTGTGTGTGTGTGTGTGTAAAGGCCTCAAGCTCTTCACCCAAGAATTTTCACTTCTAGTAATTTATCCTAAGAATAGTTAAGAAGTGTAGTCAAAAATATATGTACAAACTTGGCTGGGTGCGGTGGCTCATGCCTGTAATCCTAGCATTTTGGGAGGCTGAGGCAGGTGGCTCACTTGAGGTCAGCAATTGAAACCAGCCTGCCCAACATGGTGAAACCTCATCTTTACTAAAAAGACAAAAAAATTAGCCAGGCATGGTGGCAGGCACCTGTAATCCTACCTGGGAGGCCGAGGCAGCAGAGTCGCTTGAACCCTGGAGGCGGAGGTTGCAGTGAGCAGAGATTGTGCCACTGCACTCCAGCCTAGGTGACAGAGCAAGACTCTTATCTCTAAAAAAAAAAAAAAAAAATATATATATATATATATATTTGCAAGCTTGTTCATTGCAGCATTATTGTTAATATGAAAAGCTAAAAAAACCTGAATATTCAACAGAGGAATGGTTCAATGATACTTCACTCTGTGATATATCCTTACCCTCCCCTGTGTCTGTCACTTTTAATTCTGTTTTCAAAGGCACAGGAAAATAGGTATCCTTCCACACATACATGGAACACAAACCTCACCTTTATGTGACCACCAATGTGATTCTCAAGCCAATGATTTTTTTCACTCTTTCTCAACACGTTTTCTTTTTTTTTTTTTTTTTTTTTTTTTTTTGTGAAACGGAGTCTCCCTCTGTCGCCCAGGCTGGAGTGCAATGGTGTGATCTCAGCTCACTGCAACCTCTGCCTCCCAAGCTCAAGTGATTCTCCTGCCTCAGCCTCCCGAGTAGCTGGCATTACAGGTGCTTGCCACCACGCCTGGCTAATTTTTTGTATTTTCAGTAGAGACAAGGTTTCACCATTCAACACATTTTCTTTTGCCTCTAGTTCTACTTTCCCGATAACTAGATGGAAAAAAATGCTTGCTGGCTGAAAAAAAAAAAAAAAAAAGCAATTAAAATTATGTACATTTGGTTAAAAATTATCTGTTTATAATTTTTATATATAGCCAGGTATGGTGACTCCTGCTTGTAATCTCAGCACTTTGGGAGGCCAAGGCAGAGGGATCATTTGAGCTCAGGAACTCAAGACCAGCCTGGGCAACACAGCAAGACCCTGACTCTACAAAAAAATTTTTAACAATTAGCTGGGCATAGTGATGCACACCTGTGGTCCCAGCTACTCAACAGGCTGAGGTGGGAAGATCGCTTGAGCCAAGGAGGTTGAGGCTGCAGTGAGATATGATTGCACCACTGCACTCCAGCCTGGAAAACAGAGCCAGACCCTGTCTCTAAAATATATATAGGCAGGGCATGGTGGCTCACGCCTGTAATCCCAGCACTTCGGGAGGCCGAGGTGGGAGGATCACCTGAGGTTAGGAGTTCGAGACCAGCCTGGCCAACATGGTGAAACCCCGTCTCTACTAAAAATACAACAATTAGCCAGGCGTGGTGGCAGGCACCTGTAATCCTAGTTACTTGGGAGGCTGAGGCAGGAGAATCACTTGAACCTGGGAGGTGGAGGTTGCAGTGAGCTGAGATTGCACCATTGCACTCCAGCCTGGGCAATAGAGCTTGACTCAGTTTCAAAAAATAAAAAATTAAAATTAAATAAATAAGTACATACATACAAAAATAAATCATATATATATGATATTATATATATATATATATATATGCAGGAAAACCCAATGTTAATAGTCGTTATCTCCAAGATAGAAGGATTACAGGTATGTTCCAGTATCTATTGCTGCAGAGCGAGCTACTCCAAAACTTCGTAGTTAAAAACAGCAGCATATTATAATCTCTCGCGTATCTGTGAATCGCCTGGCCTCAGCAGTTCTCAGCAGGGTCTCTCACATGATTGCAGTCGGATCACGACCAGGGCTAGAGTAATCCAAAGCTCAATTGGGCTGGGCTCCCAAAATGGGTCACTCCCACAGCTGGCAGTTGGCCGTGGGCTAGGAGCTCAGTTGGGGCTGTCACCTGGGCACCCCCACGTGCCCTCTCCATGTGGCTTGGGCTTCTCGCAGCATGGTGGCTGGACTTCAAGAGCAAGTGTTCCAACAGACAGGAAGCAGAAATTTCCAGGCTACTAAGGTCTTGATCTGGAAACTGGCGCCAAGTCATCTGCACCACATTCCATTGATCAGGCAGTCACAGAGCTCATCCACATTCCAGCAAAGGGGACACAGATCCCACCTCCCAATGGGAGGAATTTGTGGTTGTATTCAATCTGCTACAAGATGACTTTAATATTCTTTTCTATATCATTTGTACTTAAAACATTTATATAGGCTGGGTGCAGTGGCTCATGCCTGTGATCCCAATGCTTTGGGAGGCCAAGGCAAGAGGATCACTTGAGCCCAGGAGTTTGAGGCTACAGTGAGCTATGACCTCAACACTGCACTCCAGCCTGGGCAACAGAGCAAGACTATGTCTCAAAGAGAAAAAAAAAAAAAAAGACCTTTAAACAAAAAAAAAGACTCATAATCATAAAAAATACCAATAGAAAATTTAAAACAACAGGTTACCTGTATTTGTTAGCAGGTAAAGAGGCTGAGGAAAGGACGAACGAAGTCATGAGCCCAAGATGAGAAGATACCAACCAGGGTGCCCGGGGAGGAGTTTAGTAGATCAGCTGGGTTTGCTTTGGGAAAAGTTTTCACACTCTGGCCACTATGGGGGCTGCTCGAACTCAGACGTGGAGGCCCCTCCTTGCCCTGAACAGTGGCCAAGGGTCCACTCTCTGTAAAAATATAGGCAAGATCTCAGACTGGCTGTCCAACCTGCAGAGGCTTTCTCAATGAGCCACCACCACGTGTGCACCTGACCTGGTGACCGTGGGTGGGGACATATCTATAAGCTGTTGGCTGTTCCCTCCTACCTGTCCCCTGTCCCCACTCTTGATAAAATCTTAGCTTGATTTCCCCTATAAGTGGACTCTGAGACAAGGCTTCAAGTGTAAGTAATTTATCTGGAAGGTGATTCCGGAAACACTGGTGGGAAAGTGAGGAAAAGAAGGAGCTAATGCCAGGCACAATGGCTCATTGCCTGTAATCCCAGCACTTTGGGAGTCCAGAGTGGGAGGACCTCTTGAGCCCAGGAGTTCAAGACCAACCTGGGCAACACAGGAAGATTCTGTCTCTTAAAAAAAATTTTTTTTAATTATCTAGTGTGGTGGTATGCACATGTAGTCCCAGCTACTCAGGAAGCTGAGGTAGGAGGATCACTTGCACCCAAGGGGTCGAGGTTGCAGTGAGCTATGATCATGCCACCATACACTGTACTCTAGCCTGGGCAACATAATAAGACCCCGTCTCTTAATTTTTTAATTAAATAAATAATTAATTAATTAAACAGTAATATGTATCAAACAGGTGTGGGAAATCAAACTATCTCCCTGAAAACGCACTTCGCAAAATGTCCCTTGGACATTTTGAGCCCAAGTGTTGGAGGCTGCAGTGAGCCATGATCACACTACTGCACTCCAGCCTGGGCAACAGAGTGAGACCTTGTCTCAAAAAAAAAAAAGAAGGAAGAAAGAAAGAGCTTATAAAAGATATGTAATTAAACAAATTACTGGCCGGGCATGATGGCTCACGTTTGTAATCCCAGCACTTTGGGAGGCTGATGTGGGTGGATCACCTGAGATCAGGAGTTCGAGACCAGCCTGGCCAACATGGCAAAACCCGTCTCTGCTAAAAATACAAAAATTAGCCAGACATGGTGGCATGCGCCTGTAGTCCCAGCTACTCAGGTGGCTGAGACAGGGGAATGCTAGGAACCCGGGAGGTGGAGGTTGCAGTGAGCCGAGATCATGCCACTGCACTCCAGCCTGGGCAACAGAGCAAGACTTCATCCTCAAGAAAAAAAAAAAGATTATTGACCTGGTGCAGTGGCTCAAGCCTGTAATCCTAGCACTTTGGGAGGCTGAAGTGGGTGGATCACTTGAGGCCAGGAGTTTGAGACCAGCCTGGCCAACATGGTGAAATCCCATCTCTACAAAAAATACAAAAATTAGCTGGGCATCATGGTGCATGCCTGTAATCCCAGCTGCTCGGGAGGCTGAGGCATGAGAATTGCTTGTACCCAGGAAGCAGAGGTTTCAGTGAACTGAGATTGTGCCACCACACTCCAGCCTGGGCAACAGAGCAACACTCCATCTCAAAAAAAAAAAAAAAAAAAAAAAAGAATAGAGAGATATGTCATCTTCATGGATGACAAGACTACAAGACTACAGATGTCAGTACAGATGTCGGTTCTCCATTTAATTACTCAAATTCATTATAATCTCACCCAGCAGAATTTTTCTAGAATTTGACGTGCTGATTCAAAAATTGACTGGACTAGAAAACACACAGCAATAGCCTATAAAGCAATGGGACATACCTTACAATGTCATGTTATTCCATAACAAGTACCCTATCATAGCAATATTCTAAAGCCACAGTAGATGAAAGTACAGTGTTGGCTCTGGAATAAGTATATAAGACCCTCGGAAAGAATACAAAATACATATGTAGAAATCTGGTGTTCCCATCAGAAACAATACATTTCTCCTACTGAAAAAGCAAACAAGACTTTCTTTGATTCCACTCCCCTCATCAACCACTGCCCATTTTTTACTTCCCTTTTGCAAAACTTCTCCAAAGTAGTTGTCTGTGTTGGCTGCACCCTGTTCTACTGCTCACATCCTCCCTTAACCCCATTCCAACCAAGCCTGTGCTCCAACCCGGCACCTACACCACCTAAACTATTTTTATCAAAGTCACCAAGGCTGCCTGAGTGACTCCAGTGATGAGTTCTGTCTTCATCTTGAGTGACTCAGCAGCAGCTTCTGACACTCGGCCCTCGCTTCCTGGAACTGATTTCTACATCTGTCCTCTGACCCCACACTCTCCTGCTTCCTGCCTACCGCCCTTGACCCTCCTTCTCAGTTTCTCTTGCTGATTCTCCTCTTCTCCCAACCTCTTCAGAAGGATCTCAGAGCTCAGTCCTTTGACTGCCTTTTTTTTTTTTCCAACTCCTGGGTTCAAATGATCCTCCCACCTCAGCCTCCCAAAGTGCTGGCATTACATGCGTGAGCCACCGTGCCCAGCCGAAGTCAATTTTCAGTACAGCAGTCAGAGGGATTGTTTCAAAACACAAGACATATCATGCCACTCCTCTGCTCAAAACCTTGCAAAGGCTCCCACGTTACTGATAGTAAAAGCCGGTCCTTTCTACAACCTACAAGGACCGGCGTGACCTGTCATCCCAGCCCCAGCCCTTACCTCTCTGAGCTTACCTCATTTTCTGGGACAGCAGCCACCCTGGCCTCCTTGCCATTCCTCAAACCTGCCAGGCACACCACCACCTGAAGGCCATGGCACTGGCTGTTCCCTCTGATGGGACCACTCTTCCCCCAGGGATCGGCAGGCTCACTGGCCCACCTCCTTCAAACAAGTGGGTTTTGCATCACATGACTGTCTATACTCAACTTCGCAAACCTTCTTTGCCACATTCCTCAACATTTTCCAGTTTTGCTCTCAGGGGAATGAAGGTATCAGGTCTTCATCTTCCCTTTTCCTGCACAGCACCCAGGGTCACGGCTTCTCTCTTCCCAACAAAATCTCCCAGTCCCACCTCTCCAAATTTCTTTCCTTGTCTACACAGACAAATTATCTCTGTCTGAGCTCCTCCAATTTGCTTCGCTCACCACACTCGAAGAAACTTGCTACAGGATCCGCCCTCCTGAGAAAGTTGTGGGAAGAACAAGAACAAAATACTGTTTTTCCATTGCACTGGATTGTCAAGAAAGTTCCTGTGATCCTGTCAGGCCTCTGAGCCCAAGCTAAGCCATCATATCCCCTGTGACCTGCACGTATACATCCAGATGGCTTGAAGCAACTGAAGATCCACAAAAGAAGTGAAAATAGCCTTAACTGATGACATTCCACCATTGTGATTTGTTTCTGCCCCACCCTAACTGATCAATGTACTTTGTAATCTCCCCGACCCTTAAGACGGTTCTTTGTAATTCTTCCCACCCTTGAGAATGTACTTTGTGAGATCCACACCCTGCCCGCAAAACATTGCTCCTAACTCCACTGCCTATCCCAAAACCTGTAAGAACTAATGATAATCCACCACCTTTTGCTGACTCTCTTTTCGGACTCAGCCCACCTGCACCCAGGTGAAATAAACAGCCTTGTTGCTCACACGAAGCCCGTTTGGTGGTCTCTTCACATGGACACGTGAGACAACCCCAGCTACCCAGGAGGCTGAGGTGGGAGAATCACTTGAGCCCAGGAGATTGAGGCTGCAGTGAGCTATGATTGCACCACCGCACTCCAGCTTGGGCAACACAGCGAGACCCTGTCTTAAAAAAAAAAAAAGAAAGAAAGAAAAAAAAATTCCACCTGAGTGTCATCCTCGGCCATCTGGTTAAGCCTTTGGGTCTGGAATCAGACTAAGGGCACTAAAATCCTAGGTCTACGCCAGGTGTGGTGGCTCACACCTGTAATCCCAGCACTTTGGGAGGCTGAGGCAGGTGGATCACCTGAAGTCAGAAGTTTGAAACCAGCCTGGACAATATAGCGAAACCCTGTCTCTACCAAAAATACAAAAATTAGCCGGGAATGGTGGCACATGCCTGTAATCCCAGCTACTCAGGAGGCTGAGGCAAGAAAATCACTTGAACCCAGGAGGCGGAGATTGCAATGAGCCAAGATCACACCACTGCCCTCCAGCCTGGGCAACAGAGCTAGATCTCATTTCAGAAAAAAAAAAAAAAAGAATAAAAATATCCTAGGTCTATAAGTATGCCCTTGAACAACTTACTCTCTGGACCTCACTGTCCTCATCTGGAAAATGGGGGCAATAATTGTACTAACATCTTGGGGTGATTGTGATAGTTAAATGAGATAATAATAGATGTCAAAGTGCATGTAGTCAACATTCGCTGTAATCATTCTACCAACTGTGTTGGGTTGATGGATGACCTGGCCAGCGCACCCTCGATGACACACAGAGGTTGGTGGCTGAAAGCTGCCTGTCACTCAGTGGGAAGCATTCTGGATGCTTCCCTTGCCGCCTCAGTTGTCCATGCAGCAGGCCAAATGTCTGGCAGGCCAAGGAAATTGTTCTACCACAGGCTTTGTGAGTCCCAGGTGTTTCGACCAAGGTCACACAAAGAGTATGGTTGGCCACAGGTGACTTGCAGGGCAGCGACAGCCATTTCACCATCTCTAAGCTCTTGCCTCCCAACCTTGAAAGGAGGAGTTGCTCAGGGCCTAACCTGAGCAGGGCAGGAAACAAAACTACTAATTCCTGGAATAGGCTACTTGGTACTCAGTAAATCTCATGTTCTACCTGTTCTGTTGTTTTTCCCCAAAAGGCCCTAACTGATATGTGACTTAACAGAGTTTTTGTAAGGGTTAAATTAAATAATGCATGAGAAAAGCTTAGCACAGTGCCTGGCATGTAAGATGCGCCCCCCCACCGGCAAAGATGATTATTTGTATTGGTGGAGACTAAGGTTCAACTGCTGTAATAAGACCCAAAATCACAGAGGCTTAGCCCAGACAGTCCTGTGATGGCCCCAGCATCAGCATTTGGGGGTTACGGAGGCTCCATGGTGTTGGAGATCCAGGCTCCCTCCAGCAGGTTGCTCTGCCATCCTGAGGGTTTTGTCTTCATCCGCCTGGTCAAAGACGGCCCAGCGCCAAGCCCACCCTCGGGCTGACAGGAAGGATAAAAAGAAGTGGTGCCTGGCAGGGAGTGGTGGCTCACGCCTGTAATCCCAGCACTTTGGGAGGCCGAGGCAGGCGGATCACCTGAGGTCAGGAGTTCAAGACCAGCCTGACCAACATGGTGAAACCCCATCTCTACTAAAAATACAAAAATTAGCTGGGTGTGGTGGCACATGCCTGCAATCCCAGCTACTTGGGAGACTGAGGCAGGAGAATCGCTTGAACCCAGGAGGCAGAGGTTGCAGTGAGCCGAGCTCAAGCCACTGTACTCCATCCTGGGCAATAGAGTTAGACTCTGTCTCAAAAAAAAAAAAAAAAAAATTGAGGCCAGGCACGTTGGCTTATGTCTGTTATCCCAGCACTTTAGAAGGCCGAGGCAGGCAGATCACTTGAGCCCATGAGTTCAAGACCAGCCCAGCAACATGACACAACCTTGTCTCTATAAAAATTACAAAAAAAATTAGCTGGGCATGGTAGCATGTGCCTGTGGTCCCTGCTACTTGGGAGGCTTAGGTGGGAGGATCACCTGAGCCTGGGAGGTCAAGGCTGCAGTGAGTCAAGATTGCACCACTTTACTCCAGCCTGGGTAACAGAGCAAGAATCTGTATCAAAAAAAAAAAAAAAGCCAGGCACAGTGGCTCACGCCTGTAATCCCAGCATTTTGGGAGGCCGAAGTGGGTTCACATGAGGTCAGGAGTTCGAGACCAGCCTGGCAAACATGGTGAAACCCTGCCTTTACTAAAAATACAAAAATTAGCCAGCCATTGTGGCGGGCGCTTATAGTCCCAGCTCCTTGGGAGGCTGAGGCAGGAGAATCGCTTGAACCTGGAAGGCGGAGGTTGCAGTGAGCCAAGAGCATGCCACTGCACTCCAGCCTGGGTGACAGAGTGAGACTCTGTCTCATAACAAAGAAAAAAAAATGGTGGGAAGGCCCCTTTCCTTTAAAGGTGAGACCAAATGTTGCACACATCATTTCCTTCACATCTCATTGGCCAGGACTTAGTCACATGGCCACACACAACTGCAGTGGTGACTGGGAAATGTAATGTTATCCTAAGTATCTGTGTGCTAATTAATGGGGTTGCATTACTAAAGGAAGAAGAGGAAAGCACATGGGGGCAACTAGCTCTCTCTGCCACATATCATTATCATTACCCTAAGCAGGCTCTGGATGAAACATCTTGTACAATTTGACAAAGTAACTATGGTCCTTAGGCATCCTTGACCTGATATAAGTATCATTACTGTCACATTCAGCTCAGGGCCTCTCTATTCAGAGCTTTACAGGCCTTGGGGTTTGGGGAGAGGCTGCAGATTCAACAAGAGCTTTCCTCCAGAAAAGTTTTATGTGCCTTAAATAAAGTGGGAAATTGAGGGAGAGGGGGGCTTCCTGGTTCCACATGAAGGAATACAGAGCTTGGAGAAAGGGTGGAGGCAAAGCCCTGAGGGGAGGCAGGCATCTCTCACTCCAAGGGGCTCCTCAGCAGAGGAGAGAGCCATGGTTAAGCTAAATAGCAACCCCAGGAACACCTCAGCTGTACTTCAGCTACTGGGGACCACAAGCAAGAGATGGACCCAGCTTGGAGTCTAGAGAGAGTCAGGGCATTTCCAACCACATATGGGTACCAGTCATGTGGAACCCCTGCCATCCCTCCAATTCTTTCCTCTCAATCTCTCACCCTGGGGAGAGGCCACAAACAGAAGGAAGAGAAAAAGGAGGAGAAGTAAAAGGGTGGATCACACCCCCTGGCCCCTCAAAGTCCCTAGAGCTAGCATTAAACTGTATATGGTGTGATGACTTGGAGATTATGCCCATCTTTCCACTAGACTCTTCATTCAACAGGTATTAACTATGTGCCAGGTGCTGCTCCAGGCTCAGGGAAATGGATGTGAACAAGAGAGGAAACCTCCCTACCTTTAAGGAGCTTACGTTCTTGGGGGGTGATAAACAATGGCTGCCTTGAGAGCAGTGACTATGTCCTGCTCATGGCTTTATCCCAGGACCCAGCACCTTATCTGGCTGGGGCTCACTGAGTGTTGCTTAGATGAACCACATCACAATTGATTTTGTGTTGGACACTTGTGGTTATCTCCCCAGCATCCAGTTTCCCCCTTCCCAGCAACTTTCAATTTCCACTTGGAGGACTACGTGGTTTGGGAAGAACTGACTTTGCCCCAGGTCTGAGGGTGGAGCATGTGAACTACACTAAGACAATCCAACTATTCTATCGCTCTGACATAAGTCGTTGGTTCAAGTGTGGGCATGCGTCTAATCAAAGTGGATCTCAGGACAAAGATGTTTTTTCTCCTCCTAGTGTGATGTAAAACCTGGAACCACTGCAGCTATTCTTGCTACTGTGGTGCTGGGATTACAGATGTGAGCCACTGCACCCGGCCAAAAATTTTTTTAAATTTAAGAAAAGAAATCAAGGGAGATAAGAAATGATTACTGTTGTTTTAAACCTCTAAGCTTAGGGTCATTTGTCATGCAGTTTCGGATAATTATTAGGTGGGTGCAAATGTAATTAAAGTAATTAAAGTCATGGCCAAAACCGCAATTACGTTTGCATCAAACTAATAGTACAATTGACTATTGGGTGTGTCTGGAATACCATCCTTCTGCTTCTTTTTGTTTTCCTTAGAAACTCCTACTTGCTCTCCAAGGGCCAACTCAAGTTGTCACCTCTTCTGAGAAGCCTGCCCTAATTTTCCTGCTTAACCCCAAGCTCTGTTACACACAGCTCTATTAGCAGTCCTCACACTGCGATCTTATTGTTTATGAGGTTATTTCTCTCACTATAGCTTTTTGAAGGCAACAATTTTGAATTATCCAAATGCATACGCCTAAGACTGAGCATGGTATGTGCTACATTAAAAAGGAGTTTGATGAAGTTTGGTTGAATAAATAAATAATGGAAACTTCAGCTGTGGACAAGACAAAGAATGCTGGCGGGGTGCGGTGGCTCACGCCTGTAATCCTAGCACTTTGGGACGCCAAGGCGGGCAGATCACAAGATCAAGAGATCGAGACCATCCTGGCCAACATGGTGAAACCCCATCTCTACTAAAAAATACAAAAATTAGCCGGGCATGGTGGCGAGCACCTGTAGTCCCAGCTACTCAGGAGGCTGAGGCAGGAGAATCACTTGAACCCAGGAGGCAGAGGTTGCAGTGAGCTGAGATTGTGCCATTGCACTCTAGCCTGGCGATAGAGCGAGACTCTGTCCAAAAAAAAAAAAGACAAAGAATGCCTTCCACTGGTTTTGGAGTAAAGCAGAGGTAATAAAGAAAAAAAGAAAGAATGGAGAGAAGGGTTGAAGATATTATTGATCTAGCTCCTAGCTCTTTAGCTCACATTGAAAACCCCTTTCCCTGGTCATAAAAATGCCAACTAAGCCTACATAAGCTATAGTGGGTGGTTCCATAATATCTTTTGCCCTCAAAAAATTAGTCTAAGGATAGGAAAAGATGAGAACCATTTCAAAATAGAACTGGAGCCAATGGCCGGGTGTCATGACTCATGCCTGTAATCCTGGCACTTTGGGAGGCCGAGGCACACAGATCACTTAAGGTTAGGAGTTTGAGACCAGCCTGGCCAACATGGTAAAACCTCATCTCTACTAAAAATACAAAAATTAGCCGGATATGGTAGCGCACACTTGTAGTCCTAGCTACTGGGGAGGCTGAGGTGGGAGGATCACCCATGCTCTGAAGGATCAAGGCTGCAGTGAGCTATGATCGCACCACTGCACTCCAGCCAGGGTGACAGAGCAAGAGCCTGTCTTTAAAAAAAAAAGAAAAGAAAAGAAATGAAAAGCAATAATGTGGTCCAAAGCCAAGTGTCAAGGTCATGACAGGGAAACATCAGGAGGCTGAATCTTGACCATGTCTAGAAAAAACATCTGGTTTCAGGCACTTCCTGCTCACAGACAGAGCAAGGGGAAATGTGGCTTAATACAGGGCTCACCAGGGAGCTAGCAGAGCCATGGGTTGAATATCTTTTTCCAGAATCTTGATGATGAAAATGATTTGGAGGGTAGAGAGTGGGAAGGTCTCACAGGTAAGGTACTAAGCCTAAAAACAAACAGGAATTTGAGAAGCGGTTGGAATAATAAATACCCAGTTCAAACACAGAAAGGAGAAGTGGATATCGCAAAGATTTAGAAAGTAGAAAAGAGAAGACAGGCTGGTCACGGTGGCTCATGCCTATAATCTCAGCACTTTGGGAGGCCGAGGTGGGCAGATCACTTGAGGTCAGGAGTTCCACAACAGCCTGGTCAACATGGTGAAACCCCGTCTCTACTAAAAATACAAAAATTAGCCGGGTGTGGTGGGCATCTATAGTCCCAGCTACTTGGGAGGCTGAGGCAGAAGAATCACTTGAACCCAGGAGGCGGAGGTTGCAGTGAGCTGAGATCATGTCACTGCACTCCAGTCTGGGGGACAAAGCAAGACTCCGTAAAAAAAAAAAAAAAAGAGAGAGCACGCACAAATTCAGATGTAGTTATAGACATGCAAATTAACTGGTTGATGTGAACGACACAGCTAATAAGGTAGCATTAATAGATGTATGTCATGCCTGTGGTGCCAGCTACTTGGAGGGTCAAGGGCAGGAGGATGGCTTGAGCTTAGGAGTTCAAGGCTGCAGTGAGCTATGATGTACTGCACTCCTGCACTCCAGCCTGGTCAACAGAGCAAGATCCTGTCTTTAAAAAAAAAGATGAATAGGCTGTGTGTGGGTGTGTGGTGGCTCACGCCTGTAATCCCAGCACTTTGGGAGGCCAGGGAGGATGGATCACTTGAGGCCAGGAGTTTGAGACCAGCCTGGCCAACATGGCGAAACCCCATCTCCACTAAAAATACAAAAATTAGCCAGGCGTGGTAGCACATGCCTTTAAGTAATCCCAGCTACTTGGGAGGCTGAGACATTAGAATCGCTTGAGCCTGGGAGGCAGAGGTTTCTGTGAGCCGAGATCGCACCACTGCACTCCAGCCTGGGTGACAGAGCAACACTCTGTCTCAAAAAAATAAATAAATAAAGCTTTTTAAGCACTAAAACTCATTTCACAAATACCATTCCAATTTCATGCCACAGAAAGGCAGAAATGATACATACCACATCCCTGATTAAGGTAAAATCAGAAATGATAGATTAAGGTAAAAACAGAAAATACTGAAAATATAACTAAAAGTGCCTAATTCTTGAAAATTGAAAATGTAGAACAAATAGTCAATACATACTATAATGACATACTGTATTTTACAATAATAATAATAATACATAATAAAAACTGACACTGATTGAGAATTTACTCTGTGCCAGACATGGTTCTAAGTGATTAGCATGTGTTCACTCACTGATCCTTCATAGAAATCCTATGAAGAAGGTATTCTAGCCCCATTTTGCAGATGAAGAAACTGAGGCACATGGAAGTTATGTAACCAGGCTGGGTGCAGTGGCTCACGCCTATAATCCCAGGACTTTGTGGGGCTGAGGTGGGAGGATCACTTGAAGCTAGGAGTTCAAGACAGATAATATAGCAAGACCTCTTCTGTTGTGGGAAGCCCGGAACCCCTAATGGAGGGACCAGCTGAAGCCATGGCAGAAGAACATAAATTGTGAAAGATTTCATGGACATTTATTAGTTTCCCAAATTAATACTTTTATAATTTCTTATGCCTGTCTTTACTGCAATCTCTGAACATAAATTGTGAAGATTTCATGGACACATATCACTTCCCCAATCAATACCCTTGTGATTTCCTATGCCTGTCTTTACTTTAATCTCTTAATCCCATCATCTCGTAAGCCGAGGAGGATGTATGTCGCCTCAGGACCCGGTGATGATTGTGTTAACTGCACAAATTGTTTGTAGACCATGTGTGTTTGAACAATATGAAATCTGGGCACCTTGAAAAAAGAACAGGATAACAGCAATGTTCAGGGAATAAGACAGACAACCTTAAATTCTGACTGCCGGTGAGCCAGGCGGAACAGAGCCATATTTCTCTTCTTTCAAAAGCAAATGGGAGAAATATCACTGAATTCTTTTTCTCAGCAAGGAACATCCCTGAGAAAGAGAATGCATCCCTGAGGGGAGGCCTCTGAAATGGCCGCTTCGGGGGGCAGCCATCATTTATGGTCAAAGCTGTAGGGATGAAATAAGCCCCAGTCTCCCGTAGCGCTTCCAGGTTTATTAGGATGAGGAAATTCCTGCCTAATAAATTTTGATCAGACCGGTTGTCTGCTCTCAAACCCTGGCTCCTGGTAAGATGTTATCAATGACAATGCGTTCCTGAAACTTCATTAGCAATTTTAATTTCACCCCAGTCCTGTGGTCCTGTGATCTTGCCCTGCCTCCATTTGCCTTGTGATATCCTATTACCTTGTGAAGCATGTGATCTCTGTGACCCACATCCTATTCGTACACTCCCTCCCCTTTTGAAAATCACTAATAAAAACTTGCTGGTTTTACGGCTCAGGGGGCATCACAGAACCTGCTGACATGTGATGTCTCCCCTGGACACCCAGCTTTAAAATTTCTCTCTTTTGTACTCTGTCTCTTTATTTCTCAGACCGGCTGACACTTAGGGAAAATAGAAAAGAATATTCTATGTGAAATATCAGGGGTGAATTTCACCCGATATCTGGCTGAATTTCCCCCGATACTCATCTCTACAGAAAAATTTAAAATTCACACCACTGCATTCCAGCCTGGGCAACAGAACAAGACTCTGTCCTAAAAAAAAAAAAAAAAAAAAAGCCAGGCACAGTGGCTCACGCCTGTAATCCTAGCACTTTGGGAGGCCAAGGCGAGCAGATCACCTGACGTCGGGAGTTCAAGACCAGCCTGACCAACATGGAGAAACCCCATCTCTACTAAAAATACTTTTTAGCCGGGCATGGTAGCACATGCCTGTAATCCCAGCTACTTGGGAGGCTGAGGCTGAGGCAGGAGAATCACTTGAACCTGGGAGGCGGAGGTTGCGGTGAGCTGAGATCACACCATGGCACTCCAGCCTGGGCAACAAGAGTGAAACTCCATCTCAAAAAACAAGGCCAGGCGTGGTGGCTCACGCCTGTAACCCCAGCACTTTGGGAGGCCAAGGCAGGCGGATCACCTGAGGTCGGGAGTTTGAGACCAGCCTGACCAACATGGAGAAACCACGTCTCTACTAAAAATACAAAATTAGCTGGCGTGGTGGCGCATGCCTGTAATCCCAGCTATTCGGGAGGCTGAGGCAGGGGAATCCCTTGAACCTGGGAGGCAGAGTTTGTGGTGAGCCAAGATCGCACCATTGCACTCCAGTCTGGGCAACAAGAGCGAAACTCCGTCTCAAAAAAAAAAAGGAGGAAGAGAATATAGCTTTTTAAACACTAAAACACATTTCACAAAAACCATTAAGCATTTTTAGTTGTCTAGGGTGGTACACACCTGTAGTTTCAGCTACTCAGGAGGCTGAGGCAGAAGGATCACTTGAGCCCAGGAGGTCAAAGCTGCAACGAGCCACAGTCATGTGACTGCACTCCAGCCTGGGCAACAGAGTGAGACCCTGTCCCAAAAAAAAAAAAAAGTTATGTGATTATATGCCAAGTATTTACAACAGAGATTATGTCTGTTGGGATGCTTTGAGCTACAAATAACAGAGATCACAACTTAAACAATAGCCCATGAATCCTATCACAGAAAGAGGCCAGACAGGAGCTCCAGGGCAGGGTAATCGGAAGCTCAGCAGTGTCTGTTAAACACCGAGTGATTTTATCTCACATCACTGGATTCCACAAGGCTGAACTGAATTGTTGTCAGGTTCCTCTTTGCTGTTCTGAAGTTTCTCCTCACTTCCCCTTTTCCCATTGAGGAGTGAGCCTCCCTTACCTAATGTGTTTCACTTCCCCGGTATCTACAACTACAATTTATTGGGCTTCCTGCTGGACTCTTAGAAATGAAGCAATGAATTCCTCACTTATTCATTTACTCATTAAAATATATAAACTCAAGATAAACTCGAGAGACTGAGGCAAGAGGATCTCTTGAGCCCAGGAGTTCAAGGCTGCAGTGAGCTATGATCGTGCTACTGCACTCCAACCTGGGTAACAGGGTAAGACTCTATCTCTTTAAAAAAAAAAAAAAAAAGTATCTCTCTCTCTTTTTTTTTTGAGATGGAATTTCGCTCTTGTTGCCCAGGCTGGGGTGCAATGGCGAGGTCTCAGCTCACTGCAACCGCTGCCTCCCAGGTTCAAGCAATTCTCCTGCCTCAGCCTCCCAAGTAGCTGGGATTACAGGCACCTGTCACCATGCCCGGCTAATTTTTGTTTTTTTAGTAGAGACAGGATTTCACCATGTTGGCCAAGCTGGTCTTGAACTCCTGACCTCAAGTGATCTGCCCACCTCAGCCTCCCAAAATGCTGGGATTACAGGCATGAGCCACCATGCCCAGCTTGCTCTATCTCTCTTTCTCTCTTTCTCTCTCTCTATATATATATGTATATGTATACCTATACATATATATCTAGATATATAGAGATAACGTGTGTGTATATATATCTCTCTATATATAATGTGTACATATATATAATGTGTACGTATATATAATGTGTATGTGTGTATATATATATAGAGAGAGAGAGAGAGTGAGAGAGAAACAACTATGTACCAGGCATCAGGGACCTACAAATAAGCAAAACACACAAGGTCCCTTCCCTCACAGAGCTTTTCTTTCTTTCTTTCTTTCTTTCTTTCTTTCTTTCTTTCTTTCTTTCTTTTCTTTTTGGTAGAGGTGGGTCTCACTATGTTGCTCAGGCTAGTCTTGAACTCCTGGCCTTAAGTGCCTTAGCCTCTGAGAGTGCTGGGATTACAGGCGTGAGCCACAGTGACTGGCCCAAACACAAATTTTTCTTTCTTTCTTTCTTTCTTTCTTTTTTTTTTCCAAGGCAGAGTCTCGCTCTGTCACCCAAGCTGGAGTGCTGTGGCACGATCTTGGCTCACTGCAACCTCCATCTCCTGGGCTCAAATGATTCTCGTGCCTCAGACTCCCAAGTAGCTGGGATTACAGGCACACACCACTACACCTGGTTAATTTTTTTTATTTCTCGTAGAAACGGGGCCTCACTGTGTTGCCTAGGCTGGTCTCAAACTCTTGGCCTCAAGCATTCCTCCCTCTTCAGCTTCCCAAAGTTCTGGGATTACAGGCATGAGCCTTCACACCTGGCCTCGCTTGTCTTTTTTTCTTTGAGAGAATTTGTTTCTCATAATTGCAACCATAGTGGATTTATTGTTTGATGTGATTGTTGTCTCTTATGAGTATTGCTTATTTCATTAAAAAACTCTTTGATATTAGATCTCACGCTATTTGATTCGCAAAGTTGCGAATCATGGTTTCGCAAAGTTGCAAAAGATGGTTTAAGGGTGAAGGAAAAGCGTTCATTCACACAGCGAAAGCCATTTCTATCCATTCATCCAGGCCTTGGGCAACTGAACAGTGGGCATTTCCTGGTTCTTGAGTCCTTTCCTGAAACACCCAGCTACACCCGAACCTTGCTAAATTCTCTGCTCTGTCTCAACTCCGAGTCAAAAGCCAGAAAAACAGTAGCAGCAGTTTAGATTGGCCATGACTACTTTCAACTTTACTAATACAAGCCTCCCTTCTGAGGATATTAGAGTCACATTCTACCCCCATCCCCACCCCCAGGCAAACGTTTCAGAATTCTTTCAGGATGGGGATTAACTAATAACCGCATGGGGAAGAGAAGCCAAGATTGAGAGATAGATCAGGCTCCTGGGCCAACACCATCACTATTGCTGTTGGGAACTGCTGAGAGACTGTTTTCTCCAATGAACTGGAGACCTGATTCCAACCCTCCCTTCATTCCCTAAGAGGGTCAATTAAGATCATGGATATGAAAGCACTTTGTAAAATCTGAAAGTGCTACCCATGTGATTGCATCTGAATTGGGATGTTATGAGTTAGGGTTCAGGTTTCAAGCACCAGTTAGAAATCTTTTAGGGACTGAGGCTGGGCATGATGGCTCACGCCTGTATTCCCAGCAGTTTGGGAGGCCAAGGCAGGCAGATCACCTGAGGTCAGGAGTTCAAGACCAGCCTGGCCAACATGAGTGAAACCCCATCTCTACTAAAAATACAAAAAATAGCCCGGAGTGGTGGCATGAGCCTGTAATCCCAGCTACTCGGGAGGCTGAGACAGGAGAATCACTTGAACCCAAGAGGCGGAGGTTGTAGTGAGCAAGATTGCACCACTGCACTCCAGCCTGGGAGACAGAGCGAGACTCCATTTCAAAAAAAAAACAAATAAATAAAATAAATATTTTAGGGACAAGGGATTTTCCCACCAGGTAGAGCAGCAGGGATGTTGACCCAAAGAATCCATGCTCAGGACCCAGGTCCCACCCTGATGGAAGGAGCTTGCAGTGCCAAGACAGTGTGTTGCCATCACTCAGGCACTGTGAAGGCACAAAAAAAATGCCCTGTGCAGATGACACTTAAGCCAAAGCTGTCCAAACATTTCCTCCGTACCACAAGGAGAAGAACTCCATAAACAGAGTTGAAGGACAAGCTGTCAGATTAGGAGAAAACACTTGCCACACATGTATGTAGCAGAAAAAAAAAAAGTATGCAGATATATAAAGAACCACAATAACTCATGAAGGAAAATAAGCAGCCGGGTGCACGGTGGCTCGTGACTGTAATCCCAGCACTTAAGGAGGCTGAGGAAGGTGGGTCACTTGAGGTCAGGAATTCGTGACCAGCTTGGCCAACATGGTGAAACCCCTTCTCTACTAAAAATACAAAAAGCCGGGCGTGGTGGTGTGCGCCTGTAATCCCAGCTACTCAAGAGGCTGAGGTAGGAGAATTGTTTGATCCTGGGAGGCAGAGGTTGCCGTGACCCAAGATCGTGCCACTGCACTCCAGTCTGGGTGACAGAGCGAGACTCCGTTTCAAAAAAAAAAAAAAGCCAAGGCATAGGAACAGACCATTTTTAGAAGAGGAATTATAACTGGTCAATAAATGCATACAATGAGAAAAATGTAAATTAAACTTTTAAAAAGCCATGTGATACTATTTATTTATTTCCCATCATGTTGGCAAAAAGAAATAAGAATTTGAGCTTGATAATATTGAGTGCTCCAGCATGGCCAACATGGTGAAACCCTGTCTCTACTAAAACTACAAAAATTAGCCAGGCATGATAATTTTAGCCAGGCAAAAATTAGCCTGAAATCCCAGCTACTCGGGAGGCTGAGACAGGAAAATCGCTTGAACCCAGGAGTCGGAGGTTGCAGTGGGCCAAGATTGCACCACTGCACTCCAGCCTGGCAGCCTCGGCGACAGAATGAGATTCTGGCTCAAAAAAAAAAAAAAAAAAAAAGAGTGCTGGAGAAGATTTGGAGAAACTATATTCTCGTACGGTGCTGTTTGGAATGCAAATTGATAGAATTTTTGTTTACAGCCCCAAAGCTGAGGACAAAACTGATTAATACAAAGCCCCACATTCTAAACCGAGCCGCAGACACACCCTTTAGGATTCCTAGTGAGAGAGCAGGTCCATCTTGCTAATTTCCACCCTCATCACCCACCTCAATGAGACAGCTGTGGTGGTTCCTCACCTGCCCCCACAGGGACGTCCCACACCTCAAAGCAAGTGAGGAGGTTGCTCCAAAAGAAGCCCTGACCAGCCTGGGCAACATACTGAGACCCCATTTCTACTAAAATTAAAAAGTGAAAATTAGCCAGGCAGGGTGGCGCACACCTATAGTCCCAGCTACTTGGAAGGCTGAGGCGGGAGGATCGCTTGAGCCCAGGAGTTGGAGGCTGCAGTGAGCTGTGATTGCACCTCTGAACTCCAGCCTGAGTGACAGAGACCTTGTCTCAAAAACAAACAAACAAACAATACAACAACAATTAAAAAAGAAGAAGAAGAAGCCCTTGTGGAGATTGGAGGCAGCTCTCCTGGGCTGCAGGAACCAGAAGGCTCAGATGAAGGCTGACAAGAGGTTCTTAGGAGAACCTGATGCAGGCCCCTGAGTGTGGCGTCCACCAGTGCTGTCATCCAACCCAGAGGATTCTGGAGGAGGAACGAGAAGGTCCGGAGCAGCCCGAAGGGGCCAGACAGGGAGAGAGAGGAGGGCACGTCCTTTTGGATAGGTGAGAATAAATGAGACCCCTAGGCCTAGTGAATGCCAACAAAATGAGCAGGCTCTAGTGTTGTGGCGGCCCCTGCCCTAAACAGCTGCCTACCCTGGCAAAGGGACGGGCAGTGAGAGGCTGCCGGGAGTGGAATCCCCTGGGGCAGGGGCAGGGAGGAAGGACTGAGGGGTTGTCATAAGAGGCCAGCCAGAAAGCGTCTGCCTATACCACCTCAGAAGAAGCCAACACCTCCCAGGAGAGCACATGACAGGTGTCACAGATCATAGACACACCAATCATGTGTCACCCAGCCCCTTTTCCTCTGATTAACCTTGACCTTGAAGGAGCCAGCAGAGAGGAGTGGGGAGGGTTCCTTCACCACTTTAGGTCACCTTATTTATATTTACATTAAAAAAAAAAAATACTGGGTCTCCTTCTATTGCCCAGGCTGACACGTAGTGGCCCAATCATAGCTCACTGCAGCCTCCAACTACTGGACTCAAGCAATCCTCCTGCCTCAGCCTCCTGAGTAGCTGGGACCCCAGGCGAGCATCACCATATCCAGCCTTTTTTTTTTTTTTTTCCTCTGGAGAGATGGGGTCTCACTATGACTAGTCACAAACCCCTGGACTCAAGTGCTTCTCCCACCTCGACCTCCCAAAATGCTGGTATTATAGGCGTGAGCCACTGCGCCTCACCAGGTCTCTTTAAATTGGATGTGATATTAACTTTGGAACCATGCTGGGCTTTTTTTTCATATCTGAAAATGAGACTCCCAAAGTGCAAAGCTATCCTCCCACCTCAGCCTCCCAAGTAGCTGAGACTACAGGCATGAACCACCATGCCTGGCTAATTCTTTTTTGAGATAGAGTCTTGCTCTGTCACCCAGGCTGGAGTGCAGTGACACAATCTCTGCTCACTGCAGCCTCTGCCTCCTGGTTCAAGTGATTCTCCTGCCTCAGCCTCCCGAGTAGCTGGGATTACAGGTGCCCACCACTGCACCCAGCTAATTGTATTTTTAGTAGAGACGGGGTTTCACCATGTTGACCAGGCTGGTCTTGAAATCCTCACCTCGGGTGATCCGCCTGCCTCGGCCTCCCAAAGTGCTGGGATTACAGGCATGACTCATCATGCCTGGCCAAAAAAAATTTTTTTAATTAAATTTTAAAAATAGGCTGGGCGTGGTGGCTCACGCCTGTAATCCCAGCACTTTGGGAGTCCGAGGCAGGTTGATCACGAGGTCAGGAGATCGAGACCATCCTGAAACCCCATCTCTACTAAAAATACAACAAATTAGCCGGGCGAGGTGGTGGGCGCCTGTAGTCCCAGCTACGCGGGAGGCTGAGGCAGGAGAATCACTTGAACCTGGAAGGCAGAGGTTGCAGTGAGCTGAGATCACACCACTGCACTCCAGCCTGGGTGACAGAGCAAGACTCTGTCTCAAAACATAAAACAAAACTACTCACTAAACTTGACAATATTACTTCTGATGAGGAGGAAAAAGAAATAATCAGCATTGGGGGTGTGGTCAAAGGAAACCTTCCCCTTATCTGTAAGATATAATTAAGTACAGACATGCGTTGTTTTATTGTAGTTCACTTTATTGCTTTTCATGGATACCGCATTTTCTACAAACTGAAGGTCTGTGGCAACCCGGCGTCAAGCAAATCTATTGGTGCCATTTTTCAACAGCACGTGCTCACTGCACCTCTCTTTGTCAGATTTTGGTAATTCTCACAATATTTCAAGCTTTTCATCATTCTTCTATCTGTGATGGTGATCTGTGATCAGTGATCTTTGAAGTTACTATTGTAATTGTTTTGGGGTACCACAAACCTCAAGCATAAAAGATGGTGAACATAATGGATAAATGTGTGCATTCTGACTGCTCCACCAGTCAGTGGTTCCCCTCTCTCTCCCAGTCCTTGTGCCTCTTTATTCTCTTAGACACAACAATATTGAAATTAGTACAATGAGTAACCCTACAGTGTCCTCTAAGTGTTCAAGTGAAAGGAAGCGTCATGTTAAATCAAATTATTAAGCTTAGCGAGGAAGGCGTTTCAAAAGCTGAGACAGAGGCTGGGCGCAGTGGCTCACGACTGTAATCGTAGCACTTTGGGAGGCCGAATCGGGTGGATCACCTGAGATCAGAAGTTTAAGACCAGCCTGGCCAACATGGTGAAACCCTCTCTTTACTAAAAATACAAAAATTAGCAGGGTGTGGTGGCGGGCGCCTGTAATCCCAGCTACTCAGGAGGCTGAGGCAGGAGTATCACTTGAACCCGGGAGGTGGAGGTTGCAGTGAGCCAAGATCATACCACTGCACTCCAGCCTGGGTGACAGAGCAAGACTCTGTCTCAAAAAAAAAAGGCTGAGAGATAGGCTGAAGGCTAGGCCTTTTGCACCAGTTAGCCAAATACTGAATGCAAAGGAAAAGTTATTGAAGGAAGTTTAAAGTGCTACTCCAAGGCCTGGCACAGTGGCTCAGCTAATAATTTCAATACTTTGGGAGGCCAAGGTGGGAGTATCACTTGAGCCCAGGAGTTTGAGACCAGCCTAAACAACATAGCGAGACCCTGTCTCTAAAAAATATTTTAAAAATTTAAAAATTAGCCAGCATGGTAGTTCACACCTGCAGTCCCAGTACTCAGGAGGCTGAGGTGGGAGGATCATTTGAGCCCAGGAGGTCCAGGCTGCAATGAGCCGCGATTGCACCACTACACTCCAGCCTGGACAACGGAAAGAAATCTTGTCTCAAAAAAAAAAGTGCTACTCCAGTGAACATGAATCATAAGAAAGTGAAACAGCCTAATTGCTGATATGAAGGAAGTTTGAGTGATCTGGATAGAAGATCAAACCAGCACAACATCCCCTTAAGCCAAAGCCAAATCCAGAGCAAGGTCCGAATGCTCTTCAGTCCTACGAAGGCTGAGAGAGGTGAGGAAGCTGCGGAAGAAAATTTGGAAGTCAGCAGAGGTGGAAGTCAGCAGGGTTCATGAGGTTTAAGGAAAGAAGCAATCTCCACAACATAAAAGTACAAGGTGAAGCAGCAAGTACAGATGGAGAAGGCGCAGCAAGTTCTCCAGAAGATCTCTGATGAAGGTGGCTACACTCAACAACAGGTTTTCAATGTAGATGAGATGGTCTTTGATGGAAGAAGATGGCATCTAGGACTTTCAGAGAAGTCAATGCCTGGCTTCAAAGCTTCAAAGGACAGGCTGACTCTCTTGTTAGAGGCTAATGCAGCTGGTAGGACTTCAAGTTGTAGCCAGTGGTCATTTACCATTTGGAAAATCCCAGGGCCCTGAAGAATGATGCTAAATCCACCCTTCTTGTACTCTAGAAATGGAACAAAGCTGGGGTGACAGCACATCTGTTTACAGCATGGTTGACTAAGTGGTTTTTCTTGTTTTATTTTGTTTTTTTGTTTTTTTGAGACGGAGTCTCGCTCTATTCCACGCTGGAGTACAGTGGCGCGATCTTGGCTCACTGCAACCTCCGCCTCCCAGATACAAGTGATCCTCCTGCCTCAGCCCCCTAGTAGCTGGGATTAGAGGCATGCGCCACCATGCCTGGCTAGTTTTTTATTTTTGGTAGAGACGGGGTTTCACCATGGTGGCCAGTCTGGTTTCAATCTCCTGCCCTCAGGTGATCCACCCGCCTTGGCCTCCAAAAATGCTGGGATTACAGGCGTGAGCCACCGTGCCCGGCCAAAGACTGAGCGTTTTAAGCCCACTCTGGAGACCTGCTGCTCAGAAAAATAGATTTATTTCCAAAGTTTGCTGCTCATTAACAATCCATCTGGTCACCCAAGAGCTCTGATGGAGATGTCCAAGGAGATTAGTGTTGTTTCCATGCCTGCAAACACAACACACATTCTGCAGTCCATGGACCAAGCAGTAATTTCGACTTTCAAGTCTTATTCCTTCAGAAATACATTTCATGGCCGGGCGTGGTGGCTCAAGCCTGTAATCCCAGCACTTTGGGAGGCCAAGGCAGGTGGATCACCTGAGATAAGGCGTTCGAGACCAGCCTGGGCAACATGGTGAAACCCCATCTCTATTAAAAATACAAAAAATTAGCCAAGAGTGGTGGTGGGCACCTGTAATCCCAGCTACTTGGGAGGCTGAAGCAGAATTGCTTGAACCTGGGAGGCCGAGGTTGCAGTGAGCTGGGATCACGCCACTGCACTCCAGTCTGGGTGACAGAGCAAGACTCTGTCTCAAAAAAAAAAAAAGAAAGAAAGAAAGAAATGCATTTCATAAGGCTATAGCTGCCATAGATAGTGATTCCTCTGATGGATCTAGGCAAAGTCAATTAAAAACCTTTTCTGGATAACTTGCAAGTTATTCAGAAAATCTAGCTAAGATCGTTGATGAAGGTGGCTACACCTTACAACAGATTTCCAATGTAGACAAAACAGCCTTCTATTGGAAGAAGATGCCATCAAGGACTTTCATAGCTAGAGAGGAGAAGTCAATGCCTGGCTTCAAAGCTTTAAAGGACAGGCTGACTCTCTTGTTAGGGACTAATGCTGCTGGTGACTTTAAGTTGTAGCTAATGCTCATTTACCATTCCAAAAATCCTAGACCCCTTAATAATTATGCTAAATGTACTATGCCTGTCTCTATAAATGAAACAACAAAGCCTGGATGACAACATATCTGTTTATAGCACAGTTGACTGAATATTTTAAGCCCACTGTTGAGAACTACTGCTCAAAAGGAAATTTCTTTCTTTTTTTCTTTCTTTCTTTCTCCATTGCCTAGGCAGAGTGCAGTGGCATGATCATAGCTCATTGAAGCCTCAACCTCCTAGGCTCAAGCAATCCTCCTGCTTCAGCCTCCCAAGTAACTGGAACTACAGGTTTGTGCCACCATGCCTGACTAATTTTTTTTATTTTTTGTAGAGACAGGGTCTTGCTATATTACCCAGGCTGGTCTCAAACTCCTGGGCTCAAGTGATCCTCCCTCCTCAGCCTCCTGAAGTGCTGAGATTACAGACACAAGCCACCACATCTGGTCAAAAAGACTCCTTTCAAAATATTACTGCTAATTGACAATGCACCTGGTTACCCAAGAGCTCTGATGGAGATGTACCAAGAGATAAATGTTGTTTTCATGCCTGCTGATATGGTTTGGCTCTGTGTTCCCACCCAAATCTCACGTCAGGTTGTGATCTTCAGTGTTGGAGGAGGGGCCTGGTGGGAGGTGATTGGATCATGGGGGCAGTTTCTAATGGTTTAGCATCGTCCCCCTAGTGCTGCTTGTTTTAAAGCATGTAGCACCTCTCTCACCTCCCGCCAGCCATGTGAAGATGTGCCTTCTTGCCCTTCACCTTCCACCATGATTATAAGTTTCCTGAGGCCTTCCCAGAAGCAGAAGCCTGTACAGCCCACAGAACTATGAGCTGATTAAATCTCTTTCC
Source organism: Pan paniscus (assembly GCF_029289425.2). Lineage (NCBI taxonomy): Eukaryota > Metazoa > Chordata > Mammalia > Primates > Hominidae > Pan > Pan paniscus. The sequence continues at coordinate 34,441,383 of NC_073267.2, read as the reverse complement.
TTTGTAAATTACCCAGTCTCAAGTATGTCTTCACAGCAGTGTGAGAATGGACTAATACAGCTGCTAACACAACATCTCTTCTGCAGTGCATGGATCAAAGAGTCATTTTGCCTTTCAAGTCTTTTTTTTTTTTTTTTTTGAGATGGACTTTTGTTCTTGTAGCCCAGGCTGGCATGCAATGGTAGAATCTCGGCTCACCGAACCGCCTCCTGGGTTCAAGCAATTCTTTTCCCTCAGCCTCCTGAGTAGCTGGGATTAGAGGCACCAGCCACCACGCCCAGCTAATTTTTGTATCTTTAGTAGAGACGGGGTTTCACCATGTTGGCCAGGCTGGTCTTGAACTCCTGAGCTCAGGTGATCCACCTGCCTCGGCCTCCCAATGTGCTGGGATTACAGGCATGACTCAACCGTGCCCAGCCTCATTATTGTCTTCTTTTAAGAAATTCTTTTTTTTTTTTTTTTTTTTGAGATAGAGTCTCACTTTGTTACCCAGGCTGGAGTGTAATGGCATGATCTCAGCTCACTGCAACCTCCGCCTCCTGGGTTCAAGTGATTCTCCTGCCTCAGCCTCCCGAGTAGCTGGGATTACAGATGCCCACCACAACGCCCAGCTAGCTTTTGTATTTTTAGTAGACATGGGGTTTTGCCATGTTGGCCAGGCTGGTCTTGAACTCCTGACCTCAGGTGATCCACATACCTCGGCCTCCCAGAGTGCTGGGATTACAGGCGTGAACCACAGCACCTGGCCTAAGAAATTCTTTTAAGAAATTGCCACCGCCACCCCCACCTTCAGCAGTCACCATCCTTATCAGTCAGTAGCCATCGACATTGAGGCAAGACCCTCCACCAGCAAAAAGACTATGACTCACTGAAGGCTCAGATGATCCTTAGCATTTTTAGCAATAAAGTATTTTTAGGCCAGGCGGAGTGGCTCACACCTGTAATCCCAACACTTTGGGAGGCTGAGGCAGGTGAATGACTTGCGCCCAGGCATTTGAGACCAGACTGGGCAACACGGTGAAATCCCATCTCTACTAAACTTACAAAAAATTAGCCAATCATGGTGGCGTGTGCCTGTAATTCCAGCTACTTGGGAGGATGAGGTGGGAGGATCACCTGAAACTGGGAGGTCGAGGCTGCAGAAATCACACCACTGTACTCTAGCCTGGGTGATGGAGTGAAACCCTGTCTCAAAAATAAATAATAATAATTTTAAGAACTCACATTTTTGAGAGTCTGAAGGCCTATACAAATGGCCAGCACCAATGCAAAATTTTGTGGACATCTCTTGTTTTAGCTTGAAAATTCACGCAGATTCTGTACTCTATGTTTGTTTTAATGGGAACGTGACATCTTGATTTTTACTTTTGGTTAAATTACCCAACTTTCTCACCACCACCAGTATCAAGAAGAAGAATATTGGCATAAAGTCGATACTCCAAGATGCATCATGCTCCTGTGGACCGGGGTCCTTTGTGGTCAGACTGTCATGCACCCAGGGGATGCGTGAACCCGGTATAAGAGGCAACCTAAGCCAGACGCGGTGGCTCACGCCTGTAATCCCAGCACTTTGGGAGGCCGAGGCGGGCGGATCACGAGGTCAGGAGATGGAGACCATCCTGGCAAACATGGTGAAACCCCGTCTGTACTAAAAATACAAAAAAATTAGCCAGGCATGGTGGCGGGCGCCTGTAGTCCCAGCTACTTGGGAGGCTGAGGCAGGAGAATGGCGTGAACCCGGAGGGCGGAGGTTGCAGTGAGCCGAGATCACGCCACTGCACTCCAGCCTGGGAGACAGTGAGGCTCCATCTCAAAAACAAAACAAAACAAAACAAAAGAGGCAACCTAGTGGGGCTCTCGTTGTTGTGAGATCCAGGGTTGCAAAGATCAGTGAGATTCTGAATAGAGAGCTATTGACACATAATAAGGTCTCAATAAATTTTCTTTTTTTTCCTTTGAGACAGTGTCTCATTCTGCAGTGGGATAATTTAGGAATCAGAGAGACCAAGAGGTTGAGGAGGATACTTATTATTTATTATTGAGTTAGGTGCACTGGCCCAGTCAGATTAACATCCAAAAAGACTGAGCCCTGAACAAAGAGTCCGGTTACCTTTTTTTTTTTTTTTTTTTTTTTGAGGCGGAGTCTCGCTCTGTCACCCAGGCTGGAGTGTAGTGGCGCCATCTCAGCTCACTGCAAGCTCCGCCTCCCGGGTTCAGGCCATTCTCCTGCCTCAGCCTCCCAAGTAGCTGGGACTACAGGCGCCTGCCACCACGCCCGGCTAATTTTTTGTATTTTTAGTAGAGACGGAGTTTCAACATGTTAACCAGGACGGTCTCGATCTCCTGACCTCATGATCCGCCTGCCTCAGCCTCCCAAAGTGCTGGGATTACAGGCGTGAGCCACCGCGCCCGGCTCCGGTTACCTTTTAAGCATTTTGTGGGGCAGGGGGAGATCTGTGCAGGGGGAAGCATATTACAGAAGCAAGAAACAAAGACAGTTATTCAGTTGAGACATGCATTACATCATTTTTTACTTTTCAAGGAAAAACATGTTTTATGACTTGAGTTTATCTGCCTAGTGACCTTGCAGCTGCACAGCTAGAGAAACAGGGTCTTCACAATGCCTGGGAAAGGGAGAGAGATAAGGCTCACTATCCACAGAAAAACAGGCAGTTAATTTTTAAAGGGCTTTAGCTCTTTCTCTTCCTCAGGGTGAATTGGGTTTTCTTACATACAACTGAGTTTTCGCTTACACATTCTTTAATTTCTTTTAATTCCTGTTTTAACTCTCTCACCCAGACTGGAATGCAGTGGCCCGATCTCAGCTCATCGGAACCTCTGCCTCCCGGGTTCAAGTGATTCTCCTGCCTCAGCCTCCTGAGTAGCTGGGATTGCAGGCATGCGCCACCATGCCTGGCTAATTTTTGTATTTTTAGTAAAGATGGGGTTTCACCATGTTGACCAGACTGGTCTCGAACTCCTGACCTCAGGTGATTCACCCGCCTCAACCTCCAAAAGTGCTGGGATTACAGGCGTGAGCCACTGCACCTGGCCACGATAAATGTTCTTGCTTGCAGTTTTATCATGGCCTTGGCAGGTTCAAGTTTGCTATTATGCTACCTAAAGATGTCAGGAAACACAGGAAATGTCTTGGCAGCCAGTTTCTGGGGGTTTCCAGCGTTCCCGTGGAGAGGAGGGACTCACGGAGGGGACGCTGGTGCTTTAGAACACATGTGCTGGAGGAACTCCCTTCTCTGTTCACATTTCACCTTCCTACATCCCCAGGGAGACCCTGCCTGGGTCAGGCAGCCACACCCGACAAGGACCACCTGGATTACACAGCTTTTCCCACAAAGCCACCTCACTCAGTCAGCCATGGGCCATTTCCTTCAATGCATGCAGCTCAAGCTGGGGCAACTATACGCAGAAAGAACCTGTGGCAGCTTCGAAAGAAAGTTTCCTGATATAATTCCAACAAAAGGCAGCATACATTACTCAGCTCTGCAGGGAGACTAAAGCCAGCCCGGGTCCCGGAAGGCACAGGAGTGTTTGGACGGTGGCTCTGGCTGCAGGAGACGCCACAAGAGCCTTCCCTCCCTCCCTCCCACACGAACAGCAGACTTGCGACACGGTCTGATGGCCCTCCCCATCTTCCCTCACATGGGCATCTTCCCTCCTAAAATCTCTGCCCATTTAATCCTATCTTGGCATCTGCTTCTCAGAGTACCCATTTCCTCAGAAGGAGGCTTTGGGTCTGATACCACCATCCCTCCAGACACCCATGGCCTGTGTGTAGACAATTCAATGCCGTGGGCTACACATGGTGGAGGAGCTGCTGGGCGATCCAGAGAGGAGAGTAACTGATTCTTCCTGGAGGCCTAGAAGGTCAAGAGAGGACAGGAAATGGTGGTGTTTTGGGAGAGCCATGAAGGATAAGTGGGAGGGAACTGACATTCCTAAAAAAAGAAGTGCAGGGGCCAGGCCCGACAGTTCATGCCTGTAATCCCAGCACTTTGGGAGGCTGAGGCGGGCAGATCATTTGAGGTCAGGAGTTCGAGATCAGCCTGGCCAACATGGCAAAACCCCGCCTCTACTAAAAATACAAATAAAAATGAAAAAACTAACCTGGCGTGGTGGTGGGTGCCTGTAATCCTAGCTACTGCGGAGGCTGAGGCAGGAGAATCACTTGAACCTGGGAGGCAGAGGTTGCAGTGAGCTGAGATAGCACCATTGCACTCCAGCCTGGGCGACAGAGCAAGACTGCATCTCAAAAAAAAAAAAAAAAAAGGAGGTGCAGAGACCCCAGCAGTTCAGTTCAGCATGGCCAGAGTGTAGACATGCACAGGGCGGTGATTCAAGGTGAGGCTGGACACAGCCCACAGCCCACAGTCTACAGGGTGAGGAGCAACACAGGAGACCACAGGTCCCTCCCTCACTGTGGCCAGTCCTTAGCCTGAGCAATGACAGAGAGTTCAGTGACAGTCAATGGACAGCAGCCTTTCCCCAACACTAGGATCCCAAAGAGCTTTTGTTATGTGGGTTTATCTTTCAATATTTGCCCTGTTAGATATTAAAACAGAGAACTTTTCTTTTTAAGATGAAGCTGGGGCTGGGCGCGGCGGTTCAAGCCTGTAATCCTAGTACTTTGGGAGGCCGAGTTGGGGGATCCCCTGAGGTCAGGAGTTCGAGACCAGGCTGGCCGACATAGTGAAGCCCCTGTCCCCACTAGAAATACAAAAATCAGCTAGGCGTAGTGTCACCTGCCTATAGTCCCAGCTACTCGGGAGGCTGAGGCAGGAGGATCACTTGAACCTGGGAGGCAGAGGTTGCAGTGAGCCAAGATCACACCACTGCACTCTAACCTGGGTGACACAGTGAGACCGTCTCAAAAAATAATAATAAAATAAAAGATGAAGCTGGGCTGGGCTCAGTGGCTCACACCTGTAATCCCAACACTTTGGGAAGCCAAGATGGGAGGATCGCTTGAGGCCAGGAGCTCGAGACCAGCATGAGCAACATAGTGAGACCTCATCTCTACCAAAATACAAAAAATAAAAAATAGTCAGGCATGGTGTTGGGTGCCTGCCATCCTATCTACTCAGGAGGCTGGAGTGGGAGGATCATGTGAGCCCAGGAGGTCAAGGCTGCAGTGAGCCACAATCACACCATTGCACTCCAGCCTGTGCGACAGAGCAAGACCTTGTCTCAAAAAAAAAAAATTGTTTTTTAATTAAAAACAGATGAAGCTGGAAGGCCAGCCTGTAATCCCAGCACTTTGGGAGGCCAAGATGGGTGGATCACCTGAGGTCAGGAGTTCGAGACCAGCCTGGCGGGCACCTGTAATCCCAGCTACTCGGGAGGCTGAGGCAGGAGAATCCCTTGAACCTAGGAGGCGGAGGTTACGGTGATCACACCACTGCACTCCAGCCTGGGCGACAGAGCGAGACTGTCTCAAACAAAACAAACAAACAAACCAACAAAAAACATGGCAGAACAGCTCAAATGCTAAGCCAAAGACTGGGGGCTTTATCCTGTAGGCAAGAGGGAGTTGTTGAAAGTTTTGAGCAACTGAGTCCCGTGACCACATTTGCATGTTTGGAAACATTACCAAGTCAGGATTAAAGGCTGGAGGGCAATTAGGAGGCCTTGCAGTAGGTCACGTGTCTTTTCATGCGGATTTAATGAGGAAGGAGTCAGAATATAACAGTTTTATTAATGGTGTTGGATTTACAACCAAATATCCCTTAACTATATTGTTTTATTTTCTAACATGAAAGAGCTTCTACTGTTAATCCTCTCTTCTGTCTCCTGAAGCCAGGGCTCCACAGGCCTTCCTCTGGGAGACACACCCAGGTGTGCCGCCTTCCCCTGCCAGATCCTCAGGCCTTTCTTACCCAACTCACAACTTCCCTTTCACCCTTAGTCCCATACCCACCATCTCCCGAGAAAACCTCCGCAATGGGCTGCCGGGGCCCCAGGCCCTTCCACCCATCCCGCCAACACACCCTCCCCGTGAAAATGAGTGACCCCAGGCCAGCGTCTTCCCTCAGGAGAGAAGCCTGTCTGGATCCCCAAAGGCCTCTCCCTCCAGGGAAGAGGGACTCTCACTCTGGCCTCAGTGGTTACTCCAGAGCCCAAGAAATGCCCTGTGCGCTAAAACCAAAGAAGGTGTGAACCAGCAAGTAAGTGGGGAGCGGCCAGTTCTGGGACATCTAGTTGGGGGCCTTCTCTTCCCCATGAGCAGCAGTGTGACCTTGGCATCAGGCTCTTTCTCTTGGCTGGCTTCCTCAACGTTCAAGACGCTCGATAAACATATCCCAGAGGCAAAGCAAGTTAAGTCGAGGGTTGTTTATTCACCTAGAATCAGCTCTGGCCATTTTCCAATGTCTTCTTTTTGTTGTTTTTCTGGTTTTTGTTGCAACAGGGTCTCACTATGTTCCCCAGGCTGGTCTCAAACTCCTTGCCTCAAATGAGCCTCCTGCCTCAAACTCCCAAAGTGTTGGGTTTACAGGCATGAGTACCCAGCCCTTAAGTGTCTTTGCTTTGGTTTATGTTTGTTTGTTTCCTTCCACTCCTGGTGCAAACCTTACATGTTTTTGACTGGGGAAACATATTTTGGACCTATGCCTCTACACTGACAGTGAAGAGCCCAATGGGTTGTGCACTAGGTCAGGGCTTCCCGCAGCGTCAGCCCCTGTGGCCAGCAGCATCACCTGGGAACCTGCTAGAAATGCACATTTTTGGCAGGGCGTGGTAGCTCACACCTGTAATCCCAGCACTTGGAAGGCCAAGGCAGGAGGATCACCTGAGGTCAAGAGTTCAAGATCAGCCTGGGCAACGTAACGAGACACCATTTCTACAAAAACTAAATTAAAAATTAAAAAAAAAAAAAATGAGCATTTTCAGCCAGGTGCAGTGGCTCATGTCTGTAATCCCAGCACTATGGGAGGCCAAGGCGGGTGAATCACTTGAGGTCAGGAGTTCGAGACCAGCTTGGCCAACATAGTGAAACCCCTACTAAAAATAAAAATAAGTAGCCAGGTGTGGTGGCAGGCGTCTGTAGTCCCAGCTACTTGGGAGGCTGAGGCATGAGAATTGCTTGAACCCTGGAGGCAGAGGTTGCAGTGAGCCAAGATGGCGCCACTGCACTCTAGCCTTGGGTGACAGAGCAAGACTCTGTCTCAAAAAAAAAAAAAAAAAAGAAAAAAAGAAAAAAAAAGAAATGAGCATTTTTGACCTGTCCAACCTACTAAATCAGAAACTTAGCACCCTATGCTTTAACAAGTCATGGCTAAGGGCTTTAAAAAGGTGATTTTAATGCATGCCTAAGGTGGAGAACTAAGGGGAAGGCCTTTGGGTAAGGTGAATCTGGAGCGGGGGACCCAAGGCCTAAGGAGGAGGGGAGTGTGAGGCAGAAGGAGCCCCTTACTCTACAGGTTCTCAAGCTCCTCCCATCAATCCCCCAACCTGGCCCTGTCCCTCCCTCGCTCAACCTTAGTTTCTTCCTGGAATTCTCAGGCCTCCTGGTTCCCAAATTCTGATTTCCCCACTGACCTGACTCCAGATCTCCCTACCCCACTGGGTCTTGTCCCCAGCATCACTCCAACCCCTCACCAGCAGTCCCCAGGCCATGCCAACCCCCACACTTTTTTTTTTTTTTTTTTGAGACAGAGTCTCACTCTTGTCACCCAGGCTAGAGTGCAGTGCCGCAATGTCTGCTCACTGCAACCTCCACCTCCTGGGTTCAAGCAATTATCCTGCCTCAGCCTCCCAAGTAGCTGGGATTACAGGCGTATGCCACCGCGCCCAGCTAATTTTTGTATTTTTAGTAGAGAGGAGTTTCATTTCACCATGTTGGCCAGGCTGGTCTTGAACTCCTGACCTCAGGTGATCCACCCGCCTCCGTCTCCCAAAGTGCTGGGATTACAGGCATGAGCCACCAAGCCAGTCCTACCCCACGCTTGTCAGTATTCTGGGAGATCCCCCAGTTCCCAGCCCCCTGGGCCCTGGCAACCCGCTCCCCACCCTTCTCCCGTCAGACCCGACCAAGGAGACCTAAGCTTCAACCCAGGCCCCCGCGCCCCTCCACTACCCGTCCGGCGGCTCAGGCCTCGGCGCCTTCGGGACCCACGAGCAGCAGCGGCTGGGCATTCTTGCCCTTGTCGTGCCAGCACACGTCGAAGAAGGGGTACACGGGCCTGGGCAGGCGCTCGTGGAAGGCAAAAAGCGGCACAAGCGCGTCGGCGTCGCTGGCATCGTAGAAGGAGAGGACGCCGTCGCCGAAGCTCAGGTAAAGGCCAATGCGCGTGGGCCGCCTCTCGGGGCTGCGCAGAGCGCGCGGCTCCTTGGCCTCCACGTGCGCCTCCAGGATCTTGCCCTCGCGCAGCCCCAGCAGCCACAGGCCCTGCGAGGGCACCGCGTGCAGGCGCCCGCGCCGGGGGGCCTCGGCCGCGATCACGCCCAGCGCCCAGCGCGGCTTGTCGCCAACATCCACCTCCCAGTAGTGCTCGCCCTCGGAGAGCTGCTGGTGCGCCACCACCGCCACCGCCTTGTCGAACTGGCGCGGGTCCTCCCCGGCCGGCGGCGCCTTCTGCTCCGAGCACTCCACGCGGCGGCCAGAGGAAGACACCACCAGGCTCGGGTGCGCAGAGCTCGGGTCAAAGGTCAGCTCCTCCAGCGCTGCCAGAGAGAACACGGTCAGAAAACCCTAGGTTTCTGCCTCGCTGGGGTCTTCTCCCAACCAGCTTTGTCTCCCCTAATCCTCTTGGCATCTCTGCTCACTGGGCTTGGGCCACAAGATCACACCTGGCTCAACTTCAGTTTGCCCAGCTGTGAGATGAGGCCATGATTGCTTCCCTCCAGGGTTGCAGGCAGGCCTGCATTTTCTTTTTGTTTTTGTTGTTGTTATTGTTGTTGTTTTTTGTTTTTGTTTTTTGTTTTTTTGAGGCAGGGTCTCACTCTGTCGCCCAGGCTGGAGCACAGGTGCAACCTTGGCTCACTGCAACTTCCAACTCCCAGGCTCAAGCAATCCTCCCATCTCCCATCTCCCAAGTAGCTGGGACTACAGCCACGTGCCACCACACCTGGCTAATTTTTTTAAGTTTTTGTAGAGACAGGTGTTCTCACTATGTTGCCCAGGCTGGTCTCCAACTCCTGGGCTCAAGTGATCCTCCCACCTTGGCCTCCCAAAGTTCTGGGATTACAAGCGTGAGCCACCGAGCCTGGCCAACAGGACTAAATTGATACAAGGCATGGGACTCACCATCTGAGGCCCAGACAAGGCCCAAGGCCCAAGGTCAAGGAGCCTGATCTTCACATCAGCCTAGACCCAGTCTCTGAGCCTTAGTTTTATCTTGAATAAAATGAGGCTGTCTGCATTCCCACCTGCGCTGAGGCAGGAAGGGCTGCCCCAGCAATGTGTATGTCCCAGAGCTCTGTAACCTGCATCATCCAGCTCTTGGGGGGAGGAACTGAGCCCTTGGGCCTCCCCAGCCACAGGCCGCCAGAGTCACTCTCTGACCCAGGCCAGTCCCCAGGGTTCCAGGAGCTCTGCAGAGCCTCAGTCCCCAATTGGCAGGATTTATCATCTCCACCGTCCAGAGAGGGGCAGAGACTGACCAAGGATCACACAGCAAGTCAGTGGCTCAGACCTAGGCCCCAGCATCCCGTGCCGCCAACAGCAGCAGCATTTTCATGTCAGTCACCCACTGCAAACCCCATGCTCTCAAAGGCCCGCCTCCCAACACAGGTTAGAGGACTGCAGCGGCAGTCCAGAGGCAAAGGGGCAATGGGTACCTCCTTCAGTGGCCTCCCCAGTTGGGACTGGGAGGCCTCTCCAGGGTGGCTAGGGCCTCCCATCAACTGCCTGGTCACACACAAACCTGAGCCAGTCCCTCCCGGTACCTGGCATCAGAGCCCGGAACATCTTCCTCCACACCTGGAATTTGAAGTCATCTGAGATAATTGGCAGCTGGATGTCCAGACGGGCAGGTGGGGGAGACTCTGCCAGGATCTTCTGCAGCCTGGGGGTGGGGAGGGGAAGGGGAGGCATGTGTGAGGGGGGAGGACAAGGGCTGGGGGGATTCCAGGATCTCCCCACATCGCACCCCTGCTTAAAACTCTTCCTTTGGAGTTTTGGTTTGGGAAGATGAGAAAATTCTGGAGATAAACACTGGTGATGGTTGTACAATGTGAATGTACTTAGCACCACTGAATTTAAATGCACACTTAAAAATGCTTAAAATGAACGAGGTAGAGTGTAGTCCCAGCTGCTCAGGGAGGCTGACTCAGGAGGTTCACTGGAGCTCAGAAATTTGAGTCCAGTCTGGGCAACATAGCAAAATCCTGTCTAAAAAAAAAAAAAAAAAAAAAAAAAAAAAAAAAGAAGCTCAAAATTGTCAATTTTATGTTACATGTATTATTTTACCACTGTTTATTTGGTTTTGGTCTTTTTTTTTTTTTTTTTTTTTTTTGAGATTGAGTCTGGCTCTATCACCCAGGCTGGGGTGTAGTGGCATGATCTTGGCTCACTGCAGCCTCTGCCTCCCCAGTTCAAGCAATTCTCCTGCCTCAGCCACCCAAGTAGCTGGGATTATAGGCGCCTGCCACCATGCCTGGCTAATTTTTGTGTTTTTAGTAGAGGTGAGGTTTTGCCATGTTGGCCAGGCTGGTCTCAAACTGCTGACCTCAGGTGATCTGCCCGCCTCAGCCTCCCAAAGTGCTTGGATGACAGGCGTGAGCCACTGCACCCGGCCCAACTACATTTTCTTTTAATCCTTCTGTTGGGATAAGGTCCAAGCCTCTCAGCTTCGCCAGTGTGCACACACCTACTACCCCAGCTTCCTCTTCCCTCCCACTCACCAGCCCTCTCGCTGGCTGTCCCCTCTCCCAGCAATGCCCTTCTCCCAGCAACACCCTTCTCCCAGCAATGCCCTTCTCCCAGCAACACCCTTCTCCCAGCAACACCCTTCTCCCAGCAACGCCCTTTTCCCTGCAATGCCCTTCTCCCCACAATGCCCTTCTCTCTGCAATGCCCTTCTTCTCCCAGCAATACCCTTCTCCCCGCAATGCCCTTCTCCCAGCAATGCCCTTCTCCCCACAGTGCGCTTCTTCTCCCAGCAATGCCTTTCTCCCCGCAATGCCCTTCTCCCCACAATGCCCTTCTTCTCCCAGCAATGCCCTTCTCCTAGCAATGCCCTTCTTCTCCCAGCAATGCCCTTCTCCCAGCAATGCCCTTCTCCCAGCAATGCCCTTCTCCCAGCAATGCCATTCTCCCAATGCCCTTCTCCCCAGCAATGCCCTTCTCCCCGCAGTGCCCTTCTCCCCGCAATGCCCTTCTCCCCGCAATGCCCTTCTCCCTGCAATGCCCTTCTCCCCATAATGCCCTTCTCCCAGCAATGCCCTTCTTCTCCCAGCAATGTCCTTCTTCTCCCAGAAATGCCCTTCTCCCAGCAATGCCCTTCTCCCAGCAGTGCCCTTCTCCCCGCAATGCCCTTCTCCCCATAATGCCCTTCTCCCAGCAATGCCCTTCTTTTCCCAGCAATGTCCTTCTCCCAGCAACGCCCTTCTTCTCTCAGCAATGCCCTTCTCCCCGCAATGCCTTTCTCCTCACAATGCCCTTCTTCTCCCAACGCTTTGCCTAGCCAGCTCCTGTTCATCCCTCCAGGGCCCAACTCAAACATTCACTCCATCCCTGGCCACCTCTTTCCCTCAACGGCCACACTGAGCACACAGTGACGCCTGTGTCCCCACCCACATGTGTCTCACGGCACCAATCTAGGAGGTCCCTGAGTGAAAGGATCCTTCCAGATCATTTCTGTCTACAACCTTGTGTTCAGGCAGGGGTGGGGCAGCAGACTGAATTGCGGGTGTGCAGGCACAATAGTGAGTGGAGAGTGAGCCGGCTGGTGTCCCTAGAAGACTGGGACAAGTCGGGCAAAGGGACAGGGCCAGGTTGCTCTCACCTGCTGGTCACCAGGCAGTATTTCTGGAGAGAGAGAAAAAGAGAATGGTGGTGAAGCTGATGGTGGGGACACTGGAAACTTTTGAGGATGGGGTAGACAACTAGGAATGCTGAGTGCAACGTCAGAAAGAATCAGAAAAGCTAAAAGAGGCCAGACGAGGTGGCTCATGCCTGTAATCTCAACACTTTGGGAGGCCAAGGTGTGTGGATTGCTTGAGGCCAGGAGTTCGAGACCAGCCTGGCCAACATGGTGAAACCCCATCTCTACTAAAAATACAAAAAAATTAGCTGGGCATGGTGGCAGGCACCTGTAATCCCAGCTACTCGGGAGGCTGAGCCACGAAAATCATTTGAACCCGGGAGAAGGAGGTTTCAGTGAGCCGAGGTCATGCCACTGCACTCCAGCCTGGGCAACAGAGCAAAGCCCTGTCTCAAAAAAAAAAAAAAAAAAAAAAAACGCAAAAGAGACCTAGAACTCAAGGCCACCCCTACCCCTTCACTTTTATGTGGATTACAAAGAGGTATCTTCGCCTCCAAGAAACTCTGATTCCACCTGTTAGAAAACTGTCCTAATAGGCCGGGTGCGGTGACTCATGCCTGTAATCCCAGCACTTTGGGAGGCCAAGGCAGGCAGATTGTTGGAGGCCAAGGCAGGCAGATTGTTTGAGCCCAGGCATTTGAGACCAGTCTGGGCAACATAATGAGACCCCCATCTCTACTAAAAATACAAAAACTAGCCAGGTAAGCGCCTGTAGTCCCAGCTATGGGAGGCTGAGATTGGAGGATTGCTTGAGCCTACAAGGCTGCAGTGAGCTATGATCATGCCACTGCACTCCAGCCTGGGTGACAGAGTGAGACCCTGACTTTAAAAAAAAGACCAGGCGCGGTGGCTCACGCCTGTAATCCCAGCACTTTGGGAGGCTAAGGCAGGTGGATCACAAGGTCAGGAGATCAAGACCATCCTGGCTAACACGGTGAAACCCTGTCTCTACTGAAAAATAGAAAAAATTAGCCAGGCGTGGTGGCGGGTGCCTGTAGTCCCAGCTACTCGGGAGGCTGAGGCAGGAGAATAGCATGAACCCAGGAGGCGGAGCTTGCAGTGAGCCAAGATCCTGCCACTGCACTCCAGCCTGGGCGACAGAGCGAGACTCCATCTCAAAAATAAAAATAAAAATAAGAGTGTCCTAATAAATATATAAACCTACAATGTCTATGATATGAATAGTGCTCACTTAATACAATGTCCTTATGCAGTGCTCAACCTAAACAACCATATAGCAGTCCTGAGGCCTGCCCCTCCCGGCTGTGTGCTGTTGGCTTATCCCTGCCCCTCTCTGGGCCTATCTGACAATGGGATGAGGTCTCTGGGCCCTGAGCAGGGGGCTGAGGCAGGGAGGGGAGGTCACCCAGTGCTCACCATGAGGAACTCAGTCTGCGGCTTGTCCGCCACCTCCTCCAGCACCTTCTCCATCTGCCGCAGCTGCTCCAGGTAAGAGTTCAGGCTCCCCAGCTCCCGGCGCAAGGCGACCCCTGCCTCACCCCGTACACGCTCTGCCTCGCGGTCCAAGGAGCCCTCCAGTGCAGCCAGGAACACCCGCATCTTGCCCAGCTGCTCCCCCACGGCCCCCCGGAACTGACGCACTGTCTCCTGCAGGGATGGGGCAGTGATTGAAGGGATAAAGGCTCTTGGCTGGAGACCCCTAGCCTGGCCCCCAGCCCTCAGACATGGCCCTGTGAAGTCCTCACCTCCACCTCCACCAGCTGATGCTCCAGCACAGCCACACTCTTCTCCTTGCGCATGCATGCCTCCTGCAGCTGCAGTTTCTGCTGTGGCAGCTGTGTCTGGGGGTCGAGGCATGGAGAAGTGATGGGGATGCCACCCACCCGAAACCCACACCTCCCATCCTAAACCTGCCCTCTGTGGCTCAACCTCAATGCCAGCTCCTCCTCCAGACATCTTCCCATCCCCAAACCCACTTACATGCCTCCCAGCCCCAGCCAGTGCTACTCCTGAGGTCCGAATGCTTCCCCTGCCCCTTGTCTATTTTGGTGCGGTTTTTTATTTATTTATTTTGGTGTTTTGTTTTGAGACAGGGTCTCACACTGTTGCCCTGGCTGGAGCAGTGGCATGATCACAGTTAACTACAGCCTCAACTTCCCAGGCTTAATTGACCCTCTCACTTCAGTCTCCCAAGTAGCTGGAACTATAGTCACACACCACCATGCCCAGCAAATTTTCTAATTTTTTTTTTTTTGAGTTGGAGTCTCGCTCTGTCACCCAGGCTGCAGTGCAGTGGCACAATCTCAGCTCACTGCAACCTCCACCTCCTGGGTTCAAGCGATTCTCCTGCCTCAGCCTCCCAAGTAGCTGGGACTAATTTTGGTGCACCACCACGCCTGGCTAATTTTGGTATTTTTAGTAGAGACAGGGTTTCACCATGTTGGCCAGGCTGGTCTCAAACTTCTGACCTCAGGTGATCCACCCACGTCGGCCTCCCAAAGTGCTGGGATTAGACATGAGCCACCACGCCTGGCCATGATTTTTAAAAATATTTTTGTAGAGACAATCTCACTATATTGCCCAGACTGGTCTCCAACTCCTGGCCTCAAGCAATCCTCCCACCTCAGCCTCCCAGCATGCTGGGATTACAGGCATGAACCGCCACACCCCCAGCCCCTTGTCTGTTTTGTTGACCCCTCCCTGGCCTTGCCTTCCCTGATCCCCTCTGCTCAGCAGTCAGCCCCATAGCACAGGTCTTTGCGAGGATGACAAACATCAGTGTGGTTTGGTCTCTCCCACCAGACAGGCAGGCACAGAGCTTGGCACACAACAGACCTCAGGGGGTACATGAAGGATATATGAAAGAAGAAAGGCAACCTACCCCTACTCCTGGGCTTCCTCTCTTACTTAAAAGCAGAACATCAGCCTCAGTCAGCCTGTCAGCCTGACCACCAAGTCAGCCTGCCTGTACACACATGGGCTTGGAGTAGGGGGCAGGAAATTTAATTAAAATGTCCCCTGCTGGCCGGGCGTGGTGGCTCACACCTGTAATCCCAGCACTTTGGGAGGCCAGGGCGGGTGGATCACGAGGTCAGGAGTTCAAGGCCAGCCAGACCAAGATAGTGAAACCCCATTTCTACTAAAAATACAAAAATTACCCGGGCGCTGTGGCAAGTGCCTGTAATCCCAGCTACTCGGGAGGCTGAGGCAGGAGAATCACTTGAACCAGGGAGGCGGAGGTTGCAGTGAGCCAAGAATGTGCCTGCACTCTAGCCTGGGCGACAGAGCAAGACTGCATTTCAAAAAAAAAAAAAATGTCCCCTGCACAGACCAACCATTCTGTGGTCTAGATCTTACCCAAGACCTCAAATGCAAATATGCGAATATAGGAGAGCTCCCAATACTCCTGCCAAAGCCATTTTTTTTTTTTTTTTTTTTTTTTTTTTTGGAGACAGGATTGCCTAGGCTGGAGTGCAGTGGCAGAATCACAACTCGAACTCCTAGGCTCAAGCAATCCTTTTGCTTCAGCCTCCCGAGTAGCTGGCACTACAAGCATGAGCAACCATGCCAGGCTACAAAGCCACTTCTTTGCTGGGAGGTGCCTGACCATGGAATCAGTTCCATTCCTGCCTCAATGACTTGCAACCTGTTTCCTCCTCTGCAGATTGGGAACAGCAATCCCCACCTCAACAATTTGGCGCCCCCACTCTCCCAGGGGAAACTGGGGGACCCTCTAGGCGGTGTTTGCAGAGTCGCCTCCCAGCAGGAGCCACAGGGTTGAATAGGAGCTGCCAGATCAGTCTCCTTCCCGGGACATCCCCGGGGGCGGCAGCTCCACCTGCTGCAGGAAAGGTAGGACCTGATGGCTCCAGGCCCTCGGAGGCTCAGAGGCGCAGGGCTGAGCCATGGGAACGAAGCGCGAGGCCATCCTGAAGGTGCTGGAGAACCTGACACCGGAGGAGCTCAAGAAGTTCAAGATGAAGCTGGGGACGGTGCCGCTGCGCGAGGGCTTTGAGCGCATCCCGCGGGGCGCGCTCGGGCAGCTAGATATCGTGGACCTCACCGACAAGCTGGTCGCCTCCTACTACGAGGACTACGCAGCTGAGCTCGTCGTGGCCGTGCTGCGCGACATGCGCATGCTGGAGGAGGCCGCACGGCTGCAGCGGGCCGCGTGAGGGCCACTCTGAGCTGGTACGTGATCTCGGGACCCAACCCCGCTTCCTCGCCAAGGACCCAGGCGTCAGGTCCCGCCCAGAGCCTTCCTGTTCCCCTCCTTCAGGGTCCCTCCTGGGGTCCTCCCTCAGACCTCCGGCCAGCCCCTCCCGGCGGCGAAGGGCTGGGCTGCCGCGAACCCCGGTGGGCTGCATCTCGCCCCACTGCCCCCTTCCAGGCTCCTGGGCTGCCTGGGCCCTGTTCCGTTTCATGGGTTCTGTGCTTTCTTCGCAGATAAAGACGGGCAAGGTTGGGCGAGGTTGGGGTCTTTTTTTTTTTTTTTTTTTTTTTTTTTAGCGGCAGCAAGATTTATTGCAAAGAGCAAAAGAACAAAGCTTCCACAGCATGGAAGGGGATCCGAGCGGGTTGCCCTGAGGTTGGGGTCTTAAGCACAGGTGTGCTGGGATGGGAGGGGTCCCGGGAGGAGGCTCCTGCCCTGAGCTAGGAGACCACCAGCTAGGACTGGGCTGAACTGGGCCAGGCAGGACTGAGAGGCTGGGTCCCTGGGAAGTCTGGGGGCCTCGAATACCAACGAAAGGACGGTGGTCTACCCCTTCTAGGAGGCGGGTCAAGGCAAAAGGAGTAATGCAACGCCTGTGAACCTGCCCCACGCGCGCACCAGTCGCGTAAGACAACAGCAGTGTCTCCACCTCGGGGACCAAGGACGCCTCCTTGCCTCCAGACCCCGCCTCCTCCAGCCCCTGCACCTGTCATTTATTCTTCCACTGCCCAATAAATATTCATGGCAGACTTTACTGGGGCTGCGCGCACACGTGCCCGCCGGTAGCTATACGTGTGTGCTTTTGCCACACGGATGACACGCACCAGCCAGTGTGCGTTCGTCTCTATTTGCCTCTGTCTGGGTGTCTCTGCTGGGTACTTCGGGACGCGCACAACTGCGTGTGGGCTCCCAAGGCTTTCGGGACTTCCAGCTCCACCCAGAAAAACATCCTGGACGGGGCTCTCGGTGCCACCCTGGGCCCGCACACATAAGTGCAGATCCCGGCTGCCTAGTCCTTCCAGTCTCCCTTCTGGTGAGGCCCCGCCTGGGGACCGTCAGGCCAGCCCAAGTTCCTCAGCTTCAGTGGTGCGTGGGCCTCCGCTGAGCACAAGGGGACAACCCTGCCCCGGCCGCCTGGCTCGGTCCCGAACGCCGCGCCTCCAGTCCAAAGTGGGCCAGCGCCGAGCAGGGAGCCAGCCCGAACGGCCCACCGGGTGCAGGAATGCGAGCGTGGGCCGCAGGGGCTGGTCAGTCCCTGCTCCGCCTGGCTCCGCCCGGCCCATCAGACCCGCCCTGGGGCTCCGCCCGCCCATCTCCAGTTTCCTCTAGGGACTAAGGCCGGGAAACCTAGGTTTGCTCAGCGCCCTTATCGCCAGGCTCCATCCCTGCGCGGCTTTCCTCTGCCAGCCCCGCCTTAAGCTCCTCAGACCCTCTTTCCTGGCTGCTTCGCCCCGCCCCCGCCCCCGCCCCCGCCCCCGCCCCCGCCCCCCGCAACTCCAGGAGCTCGTGAGCCGCTCTAGAGACTCAGAAGCCAAATCACTGCAGCGACCTCCCCATCGGCCCCGTGCCACCGAACAGCCCCTCCGACCACGATGCGCGCGGATCCCGCACCTTGAGGCGTGCGTGGGCCTCGGCGGCAGGCAGGAGGCGATGACCGCGGTGCGAGCCGAGTGAGGCGCACACTCCGCACACCAGCGCGCGGTCCTGCTCGCAGTAGATGCTCAGCGGGTCCAGGTGCTCCTCGCAGTGGCCCTGCGGCACCTGGGCCAGCCCCTCCACCAGGCGCGCCAGCTGCAGGTTGGTGCTGAGTGCCTGCGGCCGCGTGGGGGCCTGGCAGCAGGGGCAGAGAACGGTGCCATCCGCCGCCGGCTCCCCGGCCACGCGGCCTAGGCAGGCGCGGCAGAAACTGTGGCCGCACTCGGCTGTCACGGGCGCGTCGAACAGCTGCAGGCACAGCGGGCAGGACAACTCCTGGTGCAGGAGGCCGGGCGCAGCCGACATGGCGGGCCTGGGTGGAGGAGGAGTAGGTTAGGGGGACCCCGCGGCGCCGCGCTCCCGGCCCAGCCCTAGCCCAGGCCGGGCCCGCCGCCCCGCAGGGAGAAGCCCAGCCTGTAAAGACCTCACATCCTACACTGGATGGGACTCTGACGGCCAAGGGGAAAGAGGAACTCGGTCTCAGGCCCAAAAGCAGCCTCCACTGCAATTCTCAGCTCCAACCCCAAAAATATGCCCTAACAGTCAACCCCAGTTCCTGAACACAAGCCCAGATTCTAGCCCACTGTCCTTGCCCTCGCCTTAGCCCCAGGCCTCAGCCTCTGACCTTAGTCCCGGACCCAAATTCTCCAGAGCCCCCACTCCGAGACTCCCCTCCCTCACTTTACCAAGATACCCAGACCTCCCCTCCCCCTCTCTCCAGCCCACGGGACTCACAGGTCTGGTTGGAGATCTTAGGCTGAAAGAGACTCGAAGGAGGACCGGTCAGGGTTGAGCTTAGCTGGACTGGGGTCAGGGCTGGGTCCAAGGATCTGAGACAAGCAGCAGGCTCCAAGCAAGGACAGGGACTCACAGGGGCAGCTGGCAGTGGACACCACGCGTGATGGGCACACAGTGCTCAGCGGAAGACCCTCCCAGACTGAGCCATGGCCCCAGGACTATATTTAGCTGCCCTGCCCAATCCCTCCCATCACTTCCGGAAACCGTTCTAAAAGTGAGGGCTGAGTAGTCCCTGGGCACACATCACATGACAGGGCCACCTGTCTTGGCCCATCCACTGTTCTCTCCCCGGCCTGCCTGGAGTCAGAGCTCAGAGCCAGCAGGGAGCCAGGGCCTTTCACACCACAGAAAAGACAGAAAATTGAAGGGGGTCTGCCCTTTCTCCCCCAACTCCCACCTCCACACTCTCCAGCTCCTTCCTCCTTGCTGGCAGCCCCTCCCCAGCCTGTCACCCACTCATTCCCCAAGTTTATGGCTGACCAAGGTCACCCTGGCAGGATTACCCCACCTGCAGGAGGGCAGGACCTCACCCCACCCTGAAATGTTTTCTTCCTCCAGAGCTGAGTGGAGGGTCTTTTCCACTTTGGTCTCTCTAGTACACCCAGGACAAGCCTGGGACAAAGTAGGCCTCTCTAAATGCTTGGAGAATGAATGATAGAGAGACATTGAACAAATGAATGAACTGAATCCAGAGCCTGCAGCCCAGAACTCAATTCTGCCCTGGTTCCTGTATGTGTATCTTTCAAATCTCAGCTGAAATTTCATTTAAGTGGCGCTGGGATAACTGGCTAGCCTTATGCAAGAGAATGAAACTGGACCCCTACCTTTCACCATATAAAAAAAATTAACTCAAGATGGGTTAAAGATTTAAATGTAAGACTTCAAACCATAAAAATCGTAGAAGAAACCCCAGGAGAAATACTATTCTGGATATCAGCCTTGGTAAAGAATTCTTGACTAAGTCCTCAAAAGCAACAAAAACAAAAATTGTTAAGTGGGACCTCATTAAACTAAAGAGCTTCTGCACAGCAAAAGCAAAAGCAACTATCAACAAACAGACAACTGAAGAATGGAAGAAAGGCCAGGCGCGGTGGCTCACGCCTGTAATCCCAGCACTCTTGGGAGGCCAAGGCGGGTGGATCACGAGGTCAGGAGATCGAGACCACAGTGAAACCCCGTCTCTACTAAAAATACAAAAAATTAGCCGGGCGCAGTGGCGGGCACCTGTAATCCCAGCTACTCAGGAGGCTGAGGCAGGAGAATGGTGTGAACCCGGGAGACGGAGCTTGCAGTGAGCCGAGATCGCGCCACTGCACTCCAGCCTGGGGTACAGAGTGAGACTCCGTCTCAAAAAAAAAGAATGGAAGAAAATATTCACAAACTATGCATCCAACAAAGATCTACTATCCAGAATATATAAAGAAACTAAAGATTTCAACAAGCAGAAAACAACCCCATTAAAAAGTTGGCAAGGGCCAGGCACAATGGCTCACACCTGTAATCCCAGCACTTTGGGGGGCCCAGGCGGGTGGATCACTTGAGGTCAGGAGTTTGAGACCAGCCTGGCCAACATGGTGAAACTTCGTCTCTATGAAACATACAAAACTTAGCCGGGTGTGGTGGCAGGTGCCTGTAATCCCAGCTACTTGGGAGGCTGAGGCAGGAGAATCGCTTGAACCTGGGAGGCAGAGGTTGCAGTGAACCGAGATCGCACCACTGGACTCCAGCCTGGGTGACAAGAGCGAAACTCCAACTCAAAAAAAATAGCTGGGCATGGTGAAGAACACCTGTAGTCCCAGCTGCTCGGGAGGCTGAGATGGGAGGATTGCTTGAACCTGGGAAGCAGAGGTTGCAGTGAGCCAAGATCATGCCATTGCACTCCAGCATGGGCAACAAGAGCAAAACTCCATCTCAAAAAAAAATCAATAAATATTAAAAAAAAGAAAAGAAAGAAATTTCATCTAGAATAAAAACCAAAGTGCTAACTGTGGCTTACAAAGCCCTATCTGCTATGACCCCATTAATCACTCTGACTCTTTTATCACCCCTTTCCCCATTGATCACTCGGTATCAGGGACTTTGCACATATGGTCCCCTCTGCCTGGAACACTCTCCAACCCAGGTACTGCATGGCATCCTCTTTTTCCTCCCTCAGACTTTGCTCAATATTACCTTTCCAGCAAGGCCTCTCCCAATTCCCTGATTTTAAATCTCCTAACTCCCCAACATCTCACTGCCTGGCTTTCTTTTTCTCCATAACATTTATCAGCATCTGACATGCAATGTATTCTACTTGTTTGCTGGTTTCTTGTCTGTCTCTTCCTACGGAATAGAAATTGTGTTTACTGCTTGTCTCCAGCTTAGACTAAAGTGTGTGACACACATTAGGCGCTCTACAGATACTAGGTGAATGAATAAACACGCAAACTCAGTCCCTCTCATTTGGCCTCTCCATCTTTCTCTTGGCTTCCCTCAAACCTTTTCCTGGTTTTACTCTTTCCTCTCTCAACTGCTGTCTCTCTCAGAATGAATTTTTGTTTCTGTTTCACTCTCTTAATCTCCCCTTTGGACTCTCCCTTTGCCTGTCTCTTAGGTTCTTAATTTTTTCTTTTTTCTTTTTTTTTTTTTTTTGAAATGGAGTCTTGCTCTGTCGCCCAGGCTGGAGTGCAGTGGTACAATCTCGGCTTACTGCAACCTCCACTTCCCAGGTTCAAGCGATTCTCCTGCCTCAGCCTCCCGACTAGCTGGGATTATAGGCACGTGCCACCACGCCCAGCTAATTTTTGTATTCTTAGTAGAGACGGGGTTTCACCATGTTGTCCAGGCTGGTCTCGAACTCCTGACCTCAGGTGATCCACCCGCCTCGGCCTCCCAAAGTGCTGGGATTCCAGGCATGAGCCACCACGCCCGACCGCTCATTCCTTCTTGCATGTTATGTGGTGACAGCATGAACTTCTGCTGGCCTGCTTAGGAAGGTAGCTACTTCAGGCTGCCTGACACCTTGTTTAACCTAGGCCCTCATTCAGGCTGTAAACATTTGGCTCTTTTAGGAGGAAAAAAGTTCTATTATTCTTTTGGATAAGAGCAATTACCTGTATAAATGACTGCAGATAAAATTCTGAAATTAAGATGTGAAAAGTCTCAGGAAGCTGGTGCTCTTTTTTTTTCTTTTCCTTTTTTTTTTTTTTTTTTGTTCTTTTGTTTTTTTGAGACAGAGTGTCGCTTTGTCGCCCAGGCTGGAATGCAGTGGTGAGATCTCGGCTCACTGCAAGCTCCGCCTCCTGGGTTCACGCCATTCTCCTGCCTCAGCCTCCCGAGTAGCTGGGACTACAGGCGCCTGCCACCACGCCCAGCTAATTTTTTGTATTTTTAGTAGAGACAGGGTTTCACCATGTTGGCCAGGATGGTCTCGATCTCCTGACCTCGTGATCTGCCTGCCTCGCCCTCCCAAAGTGCTGGGATTACAGGCATGAGCCACTGCGCCCGGCCAAAGCTGGCGCTCTTTACCGGCACACTGAGAAATCCAGGGGAGTTTTGTGTCCCCACCTTCTTTGTCCTTAAGTCTCTGAGGTCTCACTGTGTCGCCCAGGCTGGAGTGCAATGTTACAATCATAGCTCACTACAGCCTCGACCTCCCAGGCTAAAGTGATCCTCCCACCTCAGCCTCCTGAGTAACGGGGACCGCAGGTGTTCACCACCATGCCTGGCTAAAAGCCCCTGATTTCTTCTCTTCCATTCTTGATGGCTCAGACGCAGCCTTGTGTTAGCAATAGGAAGAGGTTTGAAAGAGGGTATATCTGGAGCTGGTCTCTGAAACCACAAGTTGCTCATGCTCAAAAACTCAACTTCCAGAACTTAAATCTCATCCAGAGTTTCCAATATTGCCAAGTTGGGACTGAAGGTCCTGCTGTCATCTATAGGAGTGGGTGTCTAAGACAGGTGGGTGATAGTCAACTCAATCCTTTCCTGCAGATGGGCCAGGACTGGCCTCTGATCCACGGAAGGAACATTGATTGTCTTAAGCAGACTGAGAACAAGAAGAGGCAAGAAGCCATGTGCAGGGAAGGAGGGAGTGGTAAACCAGTATAGCTGGCCCTATGAGGTCCCTCAGACCTAAAGAGCTAGGGATAGATTTCAGCTTGTCCTAAGGGAAAGCTTCCCAACAGCTCAAGCAATGAGTGCCTTGGAAGGTGAGAGCTCCTAATTATTGGATACATGCAGAGAGAGGCCAGAAAGCCCTAGTCAGGGCTGCTACAGAAGCAAGTCCTGAATGCTGACTTCATGAGCTCATGCTGGGCACCCCTGGGAAAATCACCTGCCTCTCTGGGCCTCAGCACGTTCAAATACAATATGAGGATAAATAACATCATCCTGGCTGGGTGTGGTGGCTCACACCTGTAATCCCAGCACTTTGGGAGGCCAAGGTGGGAGGATCACTTGAGTCCAGAAGTTCAAGACCAACCTGGACAACACAGCGAGACCCCCGTCTCTACCAAAAACAAACAAACAAACAAAACAGTATGGTGGCTCATGCCTGTAGTCCCATAGTCCCAGCTACTCCAAAGGCTGAGCCAGGAGAATTGCTTGAACCCTGTCTCAGAAAGAAAAGAAAAAAAAAACCATCCCATAGAGTTGTCATGAGGATTAAACTGAAAAATATGCCACATAGGCCGGGTGCGGTGGCTCACACCTGTAATCCCAGCTCTTTGAGAGGCCGAGGTGGGGGGATCACTTGAGGTCAGGAGTTCAAGACCAGCCTGACCAACATGGTGAAACCCCATCTCTACTAAAATTATAAAATTAGCTGGGCATGGTGGCTGGTGCCTGTCACGCCAGCTACTTAGGGGGCTGAGGCAGGAGAATTGCTTGAACTCAGGAGGCAGAGGTTGCAGTGAGCTGAGATCGAGCCATTGAACTCCAGCCTGGGCAATAAGAACAAAACTCAGTCTCAAAAAAAAAAAGAAAAGAAAGAAAAAAAAATATGCCACATAAACAGGGACAGTGTGCTGGCACCCAAGGGCTTAGGAAGCAGTGACTGTCACTTCCAGGTTCCAGTCCTGACTAGAATTTCCTTGTTGTGTGACCTTGGGCAAGTCGCTTAACCTGATTTTCTCACCTATAAAATGAGAATCATGTAAGGATTGGTATCAAGACTATGTATTTCTGTAAAGATGCAACAAGTAAGTTGTTTTGTTTTTTGTTTTTTGTTTTTTTGTTTTTTTGTTTTTTTGAGATAGAGTCACTCTGTCACCCAGGCTGGAGTGCAGTGGGGCCATCTCAGCTCACTGAAATCTCTGCCTCCCAAGTTCAAGCGATTATTCCACCTCAGCCTCCCAAAGTGCTAGGATTACAGGCACACACCAACACGCCCAGCTAATTTTTGTGTTTTAGTAGAGATGAGGTTTCGCCATATTGCACAGGTTGATCTCAAAATCCCAAGCTCAGGCAATCCACCCACCTCGGCCTCCCAAAGTGCTAGGATTACAGGTGTGAGCCACCATGCCGAGCTCTTTTATTTTGTTTTGAAACAGAGTCTCACTCTTGTCTCACAGGCTGGAGTACAGCGCTTGAACCACCTCCCGGAGGCAAGCAATTCTCCTGCATAAGCCTCCCGAGTAGCTGGGATTACAGGCACCCGTCACCATGCCCAGCTAATTTTTGTGTTTTTAGTAGAGACAGGGTTTCACCATATTGGCCAGACAGGTCTCGAACTCCTGACCTCAGGTGATCTGCCCGCCTCAGCCTCCCAAAGTGCTGGGATTGCAGGTGTGAGCCACTGCACCAGCTCTTCACAATTCTGAACTCATTGCAGCCTCATAACAACGCTTTCACTTTCCTACAGGGAGGCCATGGGGCACAAGGGCTAAGTGACTTGCCCAACGTCCTGGCAGTCTGTGGTCCTTCTTGCCCCAGGAGAAGCAATCTGGCTCCAGTAATCAAGGTGTTACTTTGTTGTGGGGGTGGGGGTCACACCCAGGAAGCAGGCATCCTAATTCCACCAACCACTCTGGCTCCTGTCCAGGGGGGCAAGGGTGAGCCTGGGCTGAGAACTGGAGGCTCTTTCCTGCCAGGGGTCAAAACTCAGCTCTTGGAGCTCGCATCCAGAAAGAGGGGAGGGTCAGACCGGGCACGGTGGTTCACGCCTATAATCCTGGCACTTTGGGAGGCCAATGCGGGCAGATTGCTTGAGCCCAAGAGTTCGAGATCAGCCTGGGCAACATGGTGAAACCCCGTCTCTACGAAAAAATACAAAAATTAGCCAGGCATGGTGGCACATGCCTATGGTCCCAGGTGCTTGGGAGGCAGAAATGGGAGGATCACTTGGGCTTGGGAAGTTGAGGCTACAGTGAGCCGGGAGGGTGCCATTACACTCCAGGCTGGGCGACAGAGCCTGACCCTGTCTCCAAAACAAAAGCAACAAAAGAATTTGCAGTCTGCTCACAGAGCACATGCACCTGCCAAAAGATGTCACTTGTTCTCACTGAGCTCCGACCTGAAACTGCTGCAGGAGGGAGGCTTCCAGTTCTCCGAGAGAAACGGCTGCATTTCCCCAGTCCCTTGTCCCTTGCCTCCCTGTGACATCTCACCAAAGTGCTAACACTTGCTCTGAGGTGACGGCAGGTGACAATCACAGCCAGGAGCTTCCCCGTCTCCATCTGAATGTGTGTATCAGTAGGACGTAACTAGGGTCAGATGCCAGGGGCAAGCTGGGCCCCAAAGGAAGGACCCTGGGTGGTGATGCTCAGAAGTAAGGGGAGCTTCACCCCCACGGGGACTCACATGCTCACCTCCTCTCTACCAAGAAGCTGAGTGTGAGGAGGAGAGAGGCATCACTCACTCACACACACGCATATACACACACATACACACACTCCTGTAGGTGCATTTTCCTGCAGCCCCAAAGGTTCCGTTGAAAGCATCACATTTGTTTTACCTAAAGCAAAGGCCACCACATCCAAACAAGGGCTCTGGAGATGCAGGCAGGAGGCCACATGGCAAAAGGGACCCCTGCTCTGCGTTGTAGGGATTGAATCAGGCAATCATTTTTAAATGGATCAAACACCCAAAGCTCTTCCAATTCTACCAAAGTGAAAAGAGCAGGTTTCGATGATTCTAGATTCTAGGATTCTTGTGTCATTCTACAACAGCTTATCAAGGCTGGATCTGTGCCAAGCTCTGTGCTGGAATGTGACCTTAGACAAGCCCTTCCACCTCTCTGAACCTATCTTCTCATTTACAAAGTGGGGCCATGATTCCCTATCTCAAAGGGATTGCTATAAGGCTTAGAAATAATGCACGTGGGCTGGGCATGGTGGCTCACGCCAGTAATCCCAGTACCTGGGGGGGCCAAGGCAGGCAAGATTGCTTGAGCCAAGGGGTTCGAGACCAGTCTGGGCAACATGCCAAAACCCCATCTCTACTAAAAATACAAAAGTTAGCTGGGCATGATGGCTCACGCCTGTCATCCCAGTTACTCAGGAAGCTGAAGCACAAGAATCATTTGAACCCATGAGGCAGAGGTTGCAGTAAGGGGACATTGCACCACTGCACTCCAGCCTGGGTGACAGAGCAAGATTCTGTCTAAAAACATATATATTACAAAAATTGGCTGGGCATCGTGGTGCGCACCTGTAGTATCAGCTATTTGGGAGGCTGACATGGGAGGATCGTTTAAGCCCAGGAGGTCAAGGCTGTAGTGAGCTATAATCATGCCATTGCTCTCCAGCCTGGGCAACAGACTGAGACCATATCTCAAAAAAATAAAAAAAAAAGAGAGAGAGAGAAAGAAAAAGAAAAGAAAGGAAGGAAGGGAAGAAGGGAGGGAGGGAAAGGAAAGAAAGAGAGGAAAGAAGAAAGAGAGGAAGGAAGGAAAGGGAAGGGAGGAAGGAAGGAAAGAAGGAAAGGAGGGGGGAGGAAGGGAGAGAAGGAAGGAAAGAAAGAGAAAGGAAGGAAGGAAAGAAAGAAGGAAGGAAGGAAATAAAGAGGAGATAGAAAGAAAGAGAGAGAGAAAAGAAAGAAAGAGGAGGGGAGGGAGGGAGGAAGGGAGGGAAGGAAGGAAGGAAGAAAGGGAAAGAAAAGAAAGAAAGAAAGAAAGAAAGAAAGAAAGAAAGAAAGAAAGAAAAAGAGAGAGAAAAGAGAAAGAGGCCAAGTGTGGTGGCTCATGCCTGTAATCCCACTACTTTGGGAGGCAGAGGCGAGCGGATCACAAGGTCAAGAGATCAAGACCATCCTGGCCAGCATGGTGAAACCTCATCTCTACTAAAAATACAAAAATTAGCTGGGTGTGGTGGTGCGCACCTGTAGTCCCAGCTACTTGGGAAGCTGAGGCAGGAGAATCGCTTGAACCTGGGAGGTGGAGGTTGCAGTGAGCCGAGATCACGCCACTGCACTCCAGCCTGGCAACAGAGCGACACTCCATCTCAAAAAAAAAAACAGAGAGAGAGAGAAAGGGAAAAACAAAAGAAGGAAAGGAGGGAAGGAAGGAAGGAGGCATGCAAAGGACTGCAGACTAAAGGCTTATTTCTATTATTTATTAGAAGAGGTGACTCCTAGGTTGGGTGTGTTGGCTCACACCTGTAATCCCAGTGCTTTGGGAGGCCAAGGCAGGAGGATCGCTGAGCCCAGGTGTTGGAGATCAGCCTGGGCAACATAGCAAGACCCCATCTCTACAAAAAAATTAAAAAATTAGCTGAGCATGGTGGCATGCACCCGTAGTTCCAGCTACACAGGAAGCTGAGGTGGGAGGATCGCTGGAACCCAGGAGTTTGAGGCTACAATGAGCTATGATTGCGCACTGCACTCCGGCTTGGGCAACAGAGTGAGACCTCATCTCTAAAATAAAAGCAGAAAAGAAAAAGTGATGCCTGATGAACGTCAGAAGACAGGCGGGAACTCACCAAGTAGACCAGGAGGAAAAAGAGGCCGAGCAGAGAGCAGCCCCCACAGGGGCGGAGGTTCACAGATCAGCAAGCTGGAAGGGGCAGCTGAAGAGGTTGGCAAGGACCTTGAAGGCCAAGCCAAGGGCTTGGGACTTGAGTTTGAGGGCACTGGGGAGTCATGAGGGGGTCTCTGAGCCAGGCAGGTGCAGGATCATATGTGTGGGTTAGGAAGATGTATCCTTCTGGCCACAGTGCACAAAAGGAAATGGAGATTCTGGAAGGATAAAGGCCAGTGAGAAGGCATGATAAACATCCATGAGCCAAGGAACACTGGCTGTTGGACCACAAGTGCCACCCACGGTGAGGATGTTGGCACACAGCTTACCCCAGCCCACATGCTACAAGGATGGGGAGCAAGGCCAGGCACAGTGGCTCACACCTGTAATCCTAGCATGTTGGGAGGCCAAGGCAGGAGGACTGCTGAGCCCAGGAGTTTGAGACCAGCCTGAACAACATAGGGAAACCCATTCTCTATAAAAAATTTAAAAACTAGCCAGGCATGGTGGCACAACTGTAGTCGCAGGTACTCGGGAGGCCGAGGTGAGAGAATTGCTTGAGCCCAGGAGTTCAAGGCTGCAGTGAGCCACAATCCCTCCGGTGTACTCCAGCCTGGGCAACAGAGTGAGGTCCTGTCTTCAAAAGAAAAAACAAACAACAACAACAACAAAAAGGCTTTCAGCAGGGTAGCAGAGCACTGCTCCCCATCGTGGTTTTTGTTTGTTTGTTTTTGTTCCTGTTTTGAGATGGAGTTTCGCTCTTGTTGCCCAGGCTGAAGTGCAATGGTGTGATCTCAGCTCACTGCAACCTCCACCTCACGGGTTCAGGCGATTCTCCTGCCTCAGCCTCCCCAGTAGCTGGGATTACAGGCACCTGCCACCACGCCCGGCTAATTTTTGTATTTTTAGTAGAGATGGGGTTTCACTCTGTTGGCCAGGCTGGTCTCAAACTCCTGATCACCCACCTCGCCCTCCCAAAATGCTGGGATTACAGGCATGAGTCACCGTGCCCGGCCCATCCTGGTTGTCTTGTTTGTTTTTGAGACAAGGTGTCTGTTGCCGAGTGGCACAGAGTGCAGTGGCACAATCATAGCTCACTGCACCCTCAACCTCCTGGGCTCAAGTGACCCTCCGGCCTCAGCCTCCCAAAGCACTGAGATTACATGCGTGATGAGCCACTGCACCCAGCCATGCTGGAAGCTTTTGAATACAACATGCTGCAGGCATCACAGCCTCATTCATTCCTTCACTCAGCAAATCTTTACTCAGCACCTAATGTGTTCCAGATACATTTTTTTTTTTTTTCAGATGGAATCTAGCTCTGTCACCCAGGCTGGAGCGTAGTGGTGCAATCTTGGCTCACTGTAGCCTCTGCCTCCCAGGTTCAAGCGATTCTCATGCCTCAGCCGCCCTAGTAGCTAGGATTACAGGCGCCCTCCACCACACCCAGCTATTTCCAGGTACATTCTTGACGCTAGGAATTCAGCAAAGAATAAGACAGTTAAGGTCTCCGATGCTCATAGGGCTCACATTTTAGAGAGGGATGAATGTCCAATAAGCATATAAACGTATAATATGTCAGGGTCGTATGACTACAAGGAACAGTGATTGTTACAACCCAGATGAGAGGGAAAAATAAAGGATTCCAAATATCCCCCTTGGGAAGTAGAGTCAGGATTCAAACAAAGAACTGTATGGCTTCAAGTTCATGGTCTTTAATCTCCTGGAGGCTGTCTTTCTTTTTTCTTTTTTTTTAATCAGTGTTGACCAGGTTGGCCTCGAATGTGTAGCCTCGCCTCCCCGAGTGCCAGGGCAACCGGCCTGAGCCACAGCGGCTCCCAAAGGCTGTCTCTCTCTGAAGAGCTTGTGTATAAGGCATAGCTTGCAGTTACTGGTATCCTCCCTTTAGCCACAAGGTCCATTCATTCGTTATTCATTCTGGAACCGTTTACTGAGCACCTACTATTTGTCAAGCCCTGTTCTGGATGCTGAGTAGATAACGATGATCTGGACAGGCATGATTTACAGACAGGCAGGGAAAAGTGGTTTTAAACAAGTGCACAGGATTCATTACGCTTGCCATGAGAGCTACAGATACGTAGCTCATGTTATGAATTAGCCTAGGAAAAGCTCTAAGTCTGGTCTCCCAGAGAAAGTGACATTTAACTTGAGGCCTAAAGTTTCCCAGGCAAAGAGGGAAGAGATTTCAAGGCTGAGGGAACAGCATGTGCAAAGGCTTGGAGAGGTCAAAGGAAGCTGGCACACTTGAGAAACTGAGAGACCAGCGTGGCTACAGCTCGGAGATTGAGGGAAAGCAGGGCATGGCGTAAGACAAGGCCAGGGAGGCCCACAAAGGTCAGACCAGCAGACCTCCCCAGCCATGTTAGGAACAAATTGAGGGCAGGACACGGTGCCTGGTGCCCATAATCTCAGCATTTTGGGAGGTGAAGCAGGAGGATCGCTTGAGCCCAGGAGTTCAAAGCTGCAGGGAGCGATGGTCGCGCCACTGCATTCCAGCCTGGGCAACACAGTGAGACCCCGTCTCTAAAAGAAAAAAAAAAAAGGAAGAATTTTAGGTACAGCACAGGTTCCAATGCTATCCCAAGCCCCTGGGCCCAGAGTGGCTGGCTCTCTACCCAGGATGCTCCCTCCAGTTGAGAATGTTCTCAACCAATAGCTCTTGTCATCACTTCCCAAGAAATTCAGCTCTTGGGATCAAATTCTGGCTCCCCTAGGAAGCATCTGGCAAGGTTTCGGGAGCCATCGGGTTGGCCATGTTATGCTGGAATATTTATAAGCACCGGAGGCTTATCCCCATGTCGTAGAAAATGAAACTGAAGCTCAGAGAGATTTGCACTCTCTGCCCTTTTGTACAACTCATTTTTCCCCAGTATGTGGAATTGAGGGAGCTTCACGCTTCTAGCTGTCATGATTCCAAGATTCTACGACATGTGGGAGAGGATCCTAAGGTTCGGGGAACCGCGGAGGTTTCGGGGTTCTAGAAATCCGAGGTTCTAAGCCTAGGTGCTCCAATAAACCCAGTGAGAGCCAGCCCAGGTTTCCGGTCTGTACTCGCTGGTGCAAGCCCAGAGACAAGCAGGCGCCACCCATGAGCCCCTCTGCGGCCCCCTCCCGGGTCCCACCTCGCAGGCCAGCTGGAGGGCGCGATCCTGGCGTCCCCCGACGGCCTGGGGCCCCAATCCAGAGGCCTGGGTGGGAGGGGACCAAGGGTGTAGTAAGGAAGCGCCTTTTGCTGGAGGGCAACGGACCGGGGCGGGGAGTCGGGAGACCAGAGTGAGAGAAGGCGGGGAATCCAGGTTCCGCCCCGGAGCCGACTTCCTCCTGGTCGGCGGCTGCAGCGGGGTGAGCGGCGGCAGCGGCCGGGGATCCTGGAGCCATGGGGCGCGCGCGCGACGCCATCCTGGATGCGCTGGAGAACCTGACCGCCGAGGAGCTCAAGAAGTTCAAGCTGAAGCTGCTGTCGGTGCCGCTGCGCGAGGGCTACGGGCGCATCCCGCGGGGCGCGCTGCTGTCCATGGACGCCTTGGACCTCACCGACAAGCTGGTTAGCTTCTACCTGGAGACCTACGGCGCCGAGCTCACCGCTAACGTGCTGCGCGACATGGGCCTGCAGGAGATGGCCGGGCAGCTGCAGGCGGCCACGCACCAGGGTGAGCCGCCCCCGTTCCCCTCCACCCCGTCTTTCCCCTCCACCCACACCAGCGCTTACCCCTCGGGCTCTTCCGCTTTCTGTTCCTCCTACCCCTAAACAAAGCTGCTCTACCGGAAAGGAGGCTCCCCGCGCTTGGCCTACCGACCAACGGGACCCCGGCCTCACGGCGGGAAGGGAAGGGAAGGGGATCACTTGGCCCATATCCTTCCAGGCTCTGGAGCCGAGCCAGCTGGGATCCAGGCCCCTCCTCAGTCGGCAGCCAAGCCAGGTGAGGCCTCCACACCCAGCCCGGCCCCACCGCACTCCTGCACAGCCTGCATCTGTGCTCCCGCAACCAGGGCAGGGCAGGGCAGGCACGGCTTGGCAACCCTGCGCACCCCACCCACCAACCCACACCCTGCGGGGGAAGGCAGACAATATTACCCTCATCCCACTGCATGTGCGGTCCTGGTGGGCCGCCCCCTGGAGCCCTGCCCCTAGGCTTGCAGAGGAATTCCTGAAGAACTCAAGTTCAGCAGGGACAGGCCCCACACCCTGGCTGCTGGCTCATGTTCTCCTCCCACCCCCAGGCCTGCACTTTATAGACCAGCACCGGGCTGCGCTTATCGCGAGGGTCACAAACGTTGAGTGGCTGCTGGATGCCCTGTACGGGAAGGTCCTGACGGATGAGCAGTACCAGGCAGTGCGGGCCGAGCCCACCAACCCAAGCAAGATGCGGAAGCTCTTCAGTTTCACACCAGCCTGGAACTGGACCTGCAAGGACTTGCTCCTCCAGGCCCTAAGGGAGTCCCAGTCCTACCTGGTGGAGGACCTGGAGCAGAGCTGAGGCTCCTTCCCAGCAACACTCCGGTCAGCCCCTGGCAATCCCACCAAATCATCCTGAATCTGATCTTTTTATACACAATATACGAAAAGCCAGCTTGAACTTGTGTGTTTTCCTGCTTCTAGCCTGCTGGCATGTGCAGAGCTCAGCTATGCTTCAGAGGCCACCCAGCCTCCAGCTCCATGTCCCTAGGGCCTCTGGCACCCCAAATGCTTCCCCCATCCTTCCTGGTATCGCCATGGAATATCCCTCCTCATTCACCAGGTGGTGCTCCTCCAGTGCTCCCTAAAGGGTCTAACCTTGCCGTTATAGATAACAGCCTGTGGCCCAGGTCCGAAGGTTAAAAGAGGCATGTACCAAAGGGCGCAAACTGGTGGGCAGCTCTGTCCAAGCCATTTAGAAACACACTAGTCTTCATAGCTCCCCTACCTTCCACATTTTCCACTGGAGAAAAATGCAGAATTAGAGAAATTTGCAGGGGGAGACACATTAGAGCATTATCTAAACATAGGACAGAAGAGCACAAGTCACCAAATTGCTCGAGGGCTCCTTCTGGCGCTGGCTCTTAACAGGCTTAAAGGCTCCCTCTGCCCCACCCTATCCCGTGAGGGAGAGGGTCATAGGTTGCACTTTGCTCAAAAAACATGCCAACCACCAAAGCAGATTTTCAGGAAATGAGTTGTGTGTGGTAGCTGCCTCTTTTCTTGATGCAATTTTTTTGGAGGGTTATTACTTATTCATTCATTTGAAAGGAACATTTAAAACTTTTTTTTTGAGATGGAATCTCGCTGTGTCACCCAGACTGGAGTGCAGTGGCGTGACCTCAGCTCACTGCAACCTCCACCTCCCAGGTTCAAGCTATTCTTGTGCCTCAGCCTCCCGAATAGCTGGGATTACAGGCCCCTGCCACCACACCTGGCTAGTTTTTGTGTTTTTAGTAGAGAAAAAGTTTCACCATGTCAGCCAGGCTGGTCTGGAACTTCGGACCTCAAGTGGTCCACCCGCCTCCACCTCCCAAAGTGCTGGGGTGCTGGAATTACAGGCGTGAGCCAATGCACCCGGCCACTTTTTTTTTTTTTTTTTTTTTGAGACGGAGGCTCACTCTGTCACCCAGGCTGGAGTGCAGTAGCATGATCTCAGCTCACCGCAACCTCTGCCTCCCAGGTTCAAGCAATTCTTGTGGCTCAGCCAGTCAAGTAACTGGAATTACAGGTGCTTGCCACCCCACCTGGTTAATTTTCGCATTTTTAGTAGAAACGGGATTTTGCCACGTTGCCCGGGCTGGTCTCAAACACCTGACCTCCAGTGATCCATCCACCTCAGCCGCCCAAAGTGCTGGGATTAGAGGTGTGAGCCACCGGGCCCGCCTTCTTGATGCAATTTTTGCCTACAAAGGGAAATATGAGTATCTCTCTCCAGGAAACTTGAGGTCTTTCCAGAGGCTGTTTGGGAAAGCAGGAATCTAGGGCTACTTCCTGAGTACACTTTACAAGCAATCCTTTCTGGCCTTGAAGAGGATTTGCAAAGCAATGGGCAGATACCAAGGAGGCCCTGAATCCTATCCTTAGGAATCACCAAACAACCACTTTCCAACCTCACTGCCCCACCAGGCTTATCTCTAATTACATCTTATCTGCAACACGCCTCCTACCTTGTCCTCCCTGCCTCTAGCTCCAAGAGCCTGAGAAATCCAAACTGATCATGGGAACAGACTCTCACTTTTTTTGAGACGGGATCTCATCTGTTGCTCTGGCTGGTGTGCAGTGGTGTGATCATGGTTCACTACAGCCTCAAACCCCTGGGCTCAAGCAATCCTCCAGCCTCAGCCTCCTGAATAGCCGGGACTACAGGTGCATACCACCATGCCCAGCTGACTGTCATTTTTAACAGGACACCTAAACTCTCCTCCTAACCTGGCACTTAACCCCATGCAACCTCTCCTCTCCTCACATACCCACGATCCCACCACTATCTGCTCATACCAGGTGCCCTTGCACATGCTGACCCCTTTATCTCTGGACACCTTGACATCTTCTACCTGCCCCAGACTGCCCATACGCATGCGTTCCTCTGGGTTTCAGAGGCTCTTCCCAGTGTCTCTGTGGCAATGCAAACCATGTGCTGGTCTACCTTCACAGAAGACTCCACCACTCCCCTGCTTAAATGGATGCTTAAATGGAGACATCTTTTCAACCTCTGTAGAAGTGCCTTGCATGTAGAAAGTAATATATGGCAGTTACTGTGTATCTCTAGTATCTA
The DNA here is from genome assembly GCF_029289425.2 of Pan paniscus. Taxonomy (NCBI): domain Eukaryota; kingdom Metazoa; phylum Chordata; class Mammalia; order Primates; family Hominidae; genus Pan; species Pan paniscus. Next base: position 34,407,024 of record NC_073267.2, on the reverse strand, counting down.
ACAGGATTTTTTTTAAACTTCACAGGAACCTAATCATTCTCCTGACATGGGGCCATAGGTAACACATCCTTGCATGACAGACATCCTTAGAGTCGCTACAAAAACCAGTGCAGGCCTGAGGGAAGGAAGTGGTTCCAAGAAAGTTTCCCTAAGATAAAACATTTCTTGGGGCTTCCTTTTTCCTTTGGGCTGTGGGAGAAAGAGTCCTACCAGAAGTCTCCTCAGATTTTAGGCATAGCATAGTGGTTAAGGACAGAAGTTCTATAGCTAAAGAATAGAGGTTCAAGTCCCTGCCCCACCTCTCACTAGCTGTGTCAGCATCCCCTCTAAAGTGGGAGTGACAGGAATCAGCTCATCCCCTAACAGCAACTGGCTCATGGCAAGTACACCTCAGAGTTAGCAATCACCTCCACTAGGACGATTCTGCTCCTAGCCCCTCAATGGCTTAGAACTGTATCTGGGAACCTGTGCTATCCCAAGAACAATCTAGAGTGCCCCTCTGGCAGCACCCCCAAACTCGTTCTGTCACTCCCAGTCCTAGTAGTGGCTCCATGGGTGTGGAAATCCCAGCCCCAGTCCGGATGGCCCCAGACAACTCCAGCATCTTGGGACACATCCCAGATAAGCTGAAGGGCAGCTACTGCAAGCGGTAACATTCCTGCCAAGCCCCAGAACTGGATTTCAGAGACATTCAACAAAGTGAAGGAACAACTCAAAATCACCTTCCCCTAACACCTGAAGGGCCTTCCCATGCTTCTCTGAGGCCCTGCAGGAACCAAATCCCATCCCTGTGCTGGGAACTCCCTCCATGATGGTCCAGATCTCCCCACACCAGCAAAAATCCCACAAAGAGGACAGCATCCTCTTTTTTGCTCAAACCTCCCATTTAAGCTTCACAAGACTTAAAAAAAAAAAAAAAAAAAAACAGAACAGAAGCCAGTGTTGACTGGGCCTCTGCTAATTACAAAAACCCACACGCAGGGCCCTGTCTTCCTTTTCCTTAGCTCCTAGCCAGCATTTTATATAGAAATATAATCCTAGCACTTAGGGACGCCAAGCAGAGAGGATTGCTTGAGCTCAAGAGTTTAAGGCCAGCCTGAACAACACAGTGAGACCTCATCTCCACAAAATAATTTTTAAAATTAGCTGGACATGGTGGTTCATGCCTGTAGTCCGAGCCACCGTGGCTGAGGTGGGAGAATTACTTGAGCCCAGGAATTGGAGGTTGCAGTGAGCTGTGATCATACTACTGCACTCCAGCTTGGGCCACAGAGCAAGACCCTGTCTCAAAAAAATAAAACGGGGGTGAGAGAGGGAGAAAGATGAAAGTTTTGTACAAAGTTCCCCTTCAGAAATAATTTGACTCTGCCAAACTCTAGAACGTTACTCTAAGAGAGGTGTTGAACCAACAGCATCATTATCACCAGAAAGCCTGTCAGAAATGCTTTCTTTGCGGGGAGGGCAGGGGGACAGTCTTGTTCTGTTTCCCAGGCCTGCGGGCTGGAGTGCAGTGGTGGGAACACAGCTCACTGCAGCCTCAACCTCTCCAGCTGGGACCACAGGTACATGCCACCACACTTTTTTTTTTTGAGATGGAGTCTCATTCTGTCACCCTGGCTTGAGTGCAGTGGCATGATCTCAGCTCACTGCAACCTCCACCTCCCAGGTTCAAGCAATTCTCCTGCCTCAGCCTCCCAAGTAGCTGGGATTACAGGTGCATGCCACCACGCCTGCCTAAATTTTGTACTTTTAGTAGAGGTGGGCTTTCACCATGTTGGCCAAGCTGCCCACCTTGGCCTCCCAAAGTGCTGGGATTACAGGTGTGAGCCACCACGCCCAATTTTTTAAAATTCTGGTAGACAAAATGTTGCTTTTACCCAGGTTAGTCTCAACTCCTGGGCTCAAGTGATCCTCCCACCTCGGCCTCCCAAAGTGCTGGGATTACAGGAATGAGCCACCGCACTTGGCCTGAAATGCGTACCTTGAGCCCCACCTGGACCTACTGAGCTAGAATCCATGTTGACAAATTACAAAGTTCAATTTATAAATTAAGCACAGGAGATTATTATACTGTACTGAAACTGTGTAAGGTGAAACCATAGGTAAGGGAGGATTCCTCTGTATATATATTTATTTTTTTAAATCTATGTGTGTGTGTGTGTGTGTGTGTGTGTGTATATATATATAGGTATAGATAGATAGATAGATAGATAGATAATCCCCCTCAAGTTATAGAGGATGTGGTTCTAGCCATCTCAGACTGACAGGTTTGCGCACCCCTGCCCACAAGAGTAGGGATTTGCCTTGTTTCCTCCTCAAGGGCACAATAAACAGGATGGGTCAACTTTCCCTCAAACTCTGGAAAATCAAAACCAAAAAACAAGCACAACAAGCCTAGGTCTCCTTTTATTAATTTACTTATTTTTTTGAGAGTCTCGCACTGTCGCCCAGGCCAGGGGGCAATGGCACGATCTTGGGTCACTGCAACCTCCACCTCCCGGTTTCAAGCGATTCTCCTGCCTCAGCCTCTCGAGTAGCTGGAATTACAGGTGCCTGCCACCAGGCCTGGCTAATTTTTTGTATTTTTAGTAGAGACAGGGTTCACTATGTTAGCCAGGCTGGTCTCAAACTCCTGGCCTCAGGTGAGGATCCAGTATTTCTACAACAAAAAATCCTGGTCAGATGTGCTGGCACAACCCACTTGACAATACTTTCTCAGCTTGTATATGCCAGCGCCACTGAAGATTGTATTTGCATAAGAAGGTGAACACAATTGTAGAAATATTCTTCTAAGTCAAATTATTTCAAAACAGCCAGGTGCAGTAGCACACCTGTAGTCCCAGTCATTCAGGAGCCCGAGGCGGAAGGATCGCTGGGGCCCACTGAGACCAGCCAGGCCAAAAGTGAGACCCCATGTCTTTAAAATTTCAAAATAAAGTTAAAAATGAAGAAAAAGAGGGTTTGTCAGAACTGAGGATCCAAAGGTAAAAATGGAGTCTGAGACTACTGGGGAGGAATGACTGCAGATAGGATGCCACATTCCAGGACCCCACATTCCCTACTAAGTTTAGCCTCTCTTGCAGGCTAGGATAGGAAGTGACACCTGGTTACAGACTCCATGGTGGATGGTTAAGAAGGATAAGAAATGTCACCTCACACCTGTTAGAATGGCTGTATCAAAAAGATGAAGATAACCAGCAAAGATGTGGAGGAAAGGAACCCCTATACACTGCTGGTGGAAATGTGGACTAATACAGCCATTATGGAAAATAGCAGGAAGCTTCCTCAAATAGCTAACAGAAGTACCCTATGACCTAGCAATACCACTTCTGGGTGTACATTGAAGGGAATTGAAATCAACGTCAGCTGGGCACGGTGGCTCACGCCTGTAATCCCAACAATTTGGAAGGTGGAGGCAGGCGGATCACCTGAGGTCAGGAGTTTGAGACCAGCCTGGCCAACATGGAGAAACCTCATCTCTACTAAAAATACAAGAGTTAGCTGGGCATAGTGGTGCACACCTGTAATCCCAGCTACCTGGGAGGCTAAGGCAGGAGAATCGCTTGAATCTGGAAGGCAGAGGTTGCGGTGAGCCAAGATCCTACCACTGCACTCCAGCCTGGGTGGCAGAGCAAGACTCTGTCTCCAAAAAAGGAAAAAGAAATCTGTACGTCAGAGATGTCTGCACTCCCACCCAATGCAGCGTTATTCACACTAGCCAAGATATGCAAGCAACCCAAGTGCCCAATTAACGGATGGATTTTTAAATGTGGTATGTAGACACAACAGAATGCTATTCAGCTTTTTAAAAGGAAACCGTTATTTGTAACATGGGTGAATCGATAAATCTAGAAGACATTATGCTAAATTAAATAAGCCACAGAAAGACTGCATGAACTTATACACGGAATCTAGAAAGTCAAACTCGGAAACTGAAAGTAGAATGGGGGTTACCAGAGGCTTGGAGGTATGGGTAAGCAGGGAGACAAAGGGTACAACACTTCAGATCCAAGAAATGAGTTCTGGTAAGCCACTGCACAGCATGGTGACTATAGTTCATAAAAACGTGAGACACAGTGGCATGCATCCATAGTCCCAGCTGAGAGGCTAAGGGCAAGAAGATCACTTAAGCCCAGGAGTTCAAGTCCAGCCTGAGCAACATAGGGAGACCCGTTTCAACCCATTTATGCCTAGTGCTCCATTACAGGTGTGACCCACCACACTCGGCCAGAATACACTATTCTTACTGAATGACTGAAGTCAATCATTTTTTTTTTTTGGTCTGATTATTCACAAAACATTTGCAACCTCCAGCATAAAAGGGCTGAAATAACAAATTTCAAAATTTTCTAAGAGTGGCTTTGTATGTTCTCATTCATGCTAATGATATGAAGTGATGGATATATTAGCCTGATTTGATTCCACAATGTGTACATGTACAGAAATAGGACATTGTACCCCATAAATATATACAAGTTAATTAAAAATAAAATTTTCATAGCCGGACACAGTATCTCACACCTGTAATCCCAGCACTCTGGGAGGCCAAAGTGGGACAATCACTTGAACCCAGAGCAGTTTTGAGACCAGACCAGCCTGAGCAACATGGCAAGACCCCATCTCCACAAAAAATACAAAAAAAAATTAGCCAGTCATGGTGGCAGGTGCCTGTAGCCCCGTCCCAGCTACTCCAGAGGCTGAGATGGGCAGATCGCTTGCGGGTGGGAGGCAGAGGTTGCAGTTGGTCGAGATCACACCACTGCAATCCAGCCTGGGTGACAGTGAGACCCTGTCTCAAAAAAAAAAAAATTTTTTTTAAAGGATGAGACTGGAAGGAAGACATGCCTAAAGGTAGATCAGTGAGTCAAGTCTCACATGGGCTGGACCTTAGACCTTAAATCCTGGTCAATCTACCCACCACTGACATTAACTGCAGCCCTACATCCAAGTACTGAAACCCAGGAAGGCCCGGCACAAGATGGGGAAAAAAGCTGAAAGGGCTAACTGAAGGCTACATCAAGGAAGGGACAAACAGACCTACAGCACAGCTCTCCCCACCCTCCTCACTTCCTACTTAGCCTGTCCCAATTCCAACTCACAAAAACAGGACACCTAATGCTTCAAGACAGATTTCAATCATTCAGTAAGAATAGAGTATTCTGGCCAAGCGCAGTGGGTCACACCTGTGATCCCAGCACTTTGGGAGGCTGAGGCAGGCAGGTCACTTGAGGCCAGTTCAAGACCAGCCTGGGCAACCCAGTGAAACCCTGTCTCTTAGAAAAAAAATTTAAAAAAAAAATTACCCAGGTGTGGCAGCAAGGAAGCACCTGTAGTCCCCAGCTACTTGGGAAGCTGAGGTGGGAGGTTGGCTTGAGAGGCACCAATGTTCTCTCTGCTGCTAGGTGTCTCTATCCATTCTCCTGGAAGATCCCCCCAAACTGGACCTACGCACTAAACAGTCACCTGGGACCCTATTTCCTTTTAAGGTCAAGGCCAATCACATATGCCATTTGAAGGACACAGGAACTTGACACTAATGGTCCCAGTAATCAGATCTTACAAGGAGCTTCGACCTCCTCCACTCCTAACAGGAGGGCATCAGGGGACCACAACCAAAGCAAGATTAGAATCCTGCTAGGCAAAGCACCAACAGTGAACTACTCAAATATCGTATCAGGCCATTTCAACTGAACATTTAACAAAGAAACCAGCAGTGGCAGGGACGGAGAGAACTGCCACATCCTCTACATGTACTAAGTCAAAGCAATGCCTGGGAAGGCCCACTTGACGATCCTTTGTTTTTAATACGCCAGACCACTCTCCGCCTACTGTTGCTTAGAGAGCACCCCAATGCTGGCAGGGAAGGTAAATCTGCTATTCCTTTTAAAAGTCATGGTTTATTGGGAGGCTGAGGTGTGCACATCACCTGAGGTCGGGAGTTCGAGACCAGCCTGACCAACATGGAGAAACCCCGTCTCTACTAAAAATACAAATAAATTAGCTGGGCATGGTGGCGCATGCCTGTAATCCCAGCTATCGCTTGAACCCAGGAGGCGGCAGTTGCGGTAAGCCGAAAAACGTGCCATTGCACTCCAGCCTGGGCAACAAGAGCAAAACTCCATCTCAAAAAATAAAGTCATAGTTTCTGTGCCTCATATCACCCAAGATTCAAGGATGCAGCAACTCTTCGGTAGAGAACATACTTGTGGAACACTTGAAAATTTGAGAGGATGGCCAGATGCAGCAGCTCATGCCTGTAATTCCAGCATTTTGGGAGGCCAAGGCAGGTGGATCACCTGAGGTCAGGAGTTAAGAGACCAGCCTGGCCAACACGGTGAAACCACACCTCCACTAAAAATGCAAAAACTAGGTGGGCATGGTGGCCCACGCCTGTAGTCCCAGCTACTCGGAAGCTGGGATTCTCCTGAGGCAGGAGAATCGCTTAAACTCAGGAGGCAGAGGCTACAGTGAGCCGAGATCACGCCACTGCACTCCAGCCTGGATGACAGAGCAAGACTCTGTCTCTAAAAATAAAAAATAAAAACTTGAGAGGAAAGCACTTCCCAATTAGGGGTCCCCAGCACATTTGTAAGCTATGCTTGTGATGGCAGCTGTCTTACAAACCAAATTCGAAAACCCTGTAAATAAAACCTTTTTGCTCTTGGGTTAATGTTACGCTCTGTGTAACTAAAATAAAAAGCATGCTAAATAACTGGTTGGCAGGTACGTGCAAGTTTACAACCACATGGTAAGAGGCCGAGGAGCACTGCTCTAAGGTTTTAACTCATTGGCTGCAACCCCTTCCCCCTCTTATCACTTATCATTCCCTTAGGAGGGCCTTCCACCCTCCAATCAAAAAGGGATCAAGCCTAAAATCTCAAAATGTCAATGACCTCAAGCCCTCTGAGTACAGGCAGGATGTGAAAGTAACCCAGCCAGACCAGTCTCCTTATAGCTGCTATCTACCCAAGCGCTGTTCACCAGGGCAGCTAGGAAGGGAGTCACTCGCCTCCTAGATCCTGACTCCACTCCACAAACTCCTGCAGCACTCAGTTACTCTCCTTCCTGTGAAAGACCCAGAGTGGCTAAGCGCTCTCCACCATGGTCAGATCTGAATACTGCCCCATTTAAATGTAGTTTGTTTGAGCCTCACCATTAAAAGGGCCAAAAGATCCAAGAGTTCTTAAAAAGGGATAAACTGCTGCAAATAAACTAAGACCAGTATGCAAATAAATGTGGTAAAGGAAAAATTCCCCATAGCTGGGCAAATTTAGGCCAACACTCATGACATCCCATGTTCTTCATTTCTCATTTATACACCAACTTTCCCCGTGACAGAAAAGTTTAATCTCTGCTCTCAAGGATATCATTTGGCCTTCTCCCCGAACACTGTATTCCAGTTCCTGCTGGGCAGGGTAATCTGAACAGGAAAACTCTCCACCTTCCTGATCGGGACATCGATCTTCCAGGAAAGTGAAAAGGGGGAAGAGGAACAAAATTTAACTAAAATGGTCACTTTTAATGGGAACCAGAGGTATAGTTACAATTACATAGTCCGACACAAAAAAACCCTTGGGTGATCAGGAATTGGAAGGTTACAAAATAACGAGGGTAACACTGGGTACAGGACAAAAAGCTGTTCCAGAACCTGGGGAGCCAGGCTAATTAATACGGCCTCTCCCTGCGATCCTGTCTGTGCTCACCCCTGCAAAAAAAAAAAAAAAAAAATTAAGTATCCATTATATTTGAGTTACCAGCCTCTCCAAGCCTAGATATCCTATCTGCCCCTCCTACCTAATCCAGCGAGTATCTTATCTCAAGTGGGTCTACAGATTCACTCCCCCTGAGTTAATTTTCCTTCCCTCTCCACTACTGGTTACAACCTCAGGTCTTTCCACCTAGCCCTCAAAATGAAACCACTTTCTCAACAAAACCCTGTTATCCTATGGCCTCGGTTCAACTGCTCTACTTTTTTATTCTGATTTAAAGTCTTACCTGGAATCCATCTTGCCAGGGCCAAAGCCACCTCTGTCCCCACCACCCCGGCCCCCTCGGAAGCCTCCACGGTCCCCGCCGCGGCCCCGGTAGCCGCCTCGATCATAGCCTCCTCTGCCACCACGACGATCATCCCCGTAGTTACCCCCTAGGACAAAAGAAACAAGATCTATCATATTCCCATTCCCCTATCTTCCCTGAGCCTCCCCGCTGAAAAATTAAGGATTCTTTGGTCCCAGCTCCCTAGCACCAGGTCTGCCTTTCTTACCCATGTGAGAGCCACCTGGTCCCCCTCCTGGGCCATCTGGTTTAGGGGCCTTACACTGGTTGCATTCATTCCTCCAAGAGAAGTTCATATTCTCACAGGTGCTAAGGAGAAAGGAAGACAATCAGTCTGGAGCGATGGGGAATAGGCAAGACCAAGAACTAGGAAGAAACTACGGTGATTTCAGAGATACAGTGAGGAAACTGAGGCTTCAGAAAGACAAAATGGCTTGCTTCTCAGAGTCAGGAACAAAAATCAGTATTACTGAACCGAATCCATTACCTTTCCCATTACATCAACCTTACCTAGGTAAGCTTTTGGCTAAATCTGACCCCAACAGTGTGGCCTTGACATTTACTTCTTTGGAAAACACGCACATACCTCATTACCAATATATCAAAGAGCACGCATGCAAGAGAATTAAGAAAAAAATTAAGTTTCACTCACGGATTAGGACACTTCCAGTCACCAGCTCGCTGCTGTCCTCCACCGCCACCACCTCCACTGGGAAATCCTCCTCGGCCACCACCACCACTGCCACCACCTCCATAGCCTCCACGGCCCATGGGTCCTAATGCAGATAGACCAAGTATGGGTCTGCTCCCTCTCCAAGTTTGGTAAATCTAACCCATTCCATGCAAGCCTTTACCATCTTCTGCACTCTCCCCATCACCCCTCTGCACCATTAGCAGGTAGCTCCTCACCTCCTCGCCCTCGGCCTCCACGACCATTGCCACCACCCCGATTAAAGTCTGCCCGGCGAGTAGCAAATGAGACCTTGATAGGATTTCCGGAGAATTCTTTACCTAGAGAAACAAAAAATCATCAACAGACTTTAAATGCAAGACACATTAATCCGAAAATACAAGAGAAGCGTGCCTTTCTCAAACGGTTTATAATCTGCTGACACATAAGCAAAAATGAGATTACCTGAAACCGCAGCTAAAGTAAGTGTTGGAAGACTCAAAAGAACCCTCAAACTATGGCTTGTTTCCTAAGGCTTGCTGCCCTATATCCCCAGCCCCACCTCTGCCAGCCTTCTCATACATACCATCAAACCAGTCAATAGCTGCTTTAGCGGAAGGTGGGTCATCAAAAGAGACCGTTGCCTCTCCCTTCAGCTTGCCAGTTTCCCTGTCTGTGTACAAATTAATCATGGGCTGTCCCGTTTTCTTGTTTGTCTGAAGAAAGCAAAATGAGGTAACATCAACTTTAAAGGCTACAGTACTCCCTTTCCATCTTCTTCCTCTAGAACATGAGGTTTATAATTCCCAAACTTCAGCTCCCCTCTTCCCAGTTACTTCTTCCTACCTCACATGTAAACCTCCATTAAAGAAAACTGTCTCTCACTCCAATATTGAAAGATAAAACTAAAAGTTACTATAGAGTACAAATCTCAGAGTTCAGGGCACTCTGATAAGTTATACTTTTTGTGTTAAGATAGAACTTCTTTTAGAAAACAGTAACTAAGGCTCTTTCCTCAACAAATTAAGCTGGCAACAACCACTAAGACTTGTTTTTACTGCTGGCAACCATTAAAGACTTGCTTTTACTAATGTGTGAAATCCACAAGCCTACAACACTGACAGAAAGCACCCACTCCTCTCCACAAGTACCTTAATAATACCAATCTGCTTGAAGTAATCAGCCACAGACTCAATTGTAACATTCTCACCCAGGCCTTGCACAAAGATGGTGTTGTTGTCTGAATTATCCTGTTCTGCTTGTTGAACAGAGAAAATGCAAATGTGAAAAGGTAAAATAAAAAACACAGGAAAAAACCTAAAGCACCTAGTATCCATCAAGCAACTGGTATCATTTGGTTTATGGAAGACAACTAAAAAGAAATCCACATCCCTTTTGAGTCCCTATATGCCAGCCATGCTGATAAATTTCAGATTCAGTTTGACAATTATCCTTTGAAACATGTTAACACCCAGTACACAGTATGGAAACCAGGGCTCAGGAGTGAAATGCCCAACAAGACCACACAGAAAAGTCCATCAGTATTTATCAACTTTCAGTTGAAGGTCCCCGAATTAAATAAGAAACCCATTTTACATTCAAATCTAGTACACAAACATCAATAAAACCTAAACAAGAGTTCAATGCTTTACTTCATGTGGTCAGGTCTTTCACTAGTTTTGTTCACCAACTTGGACATGATCCACATTTTGAAAGAACCACTGCTGTAAACCATCTGAGTGTGGTCCAGACGCATCAGCATCACTGGGGACTTGTTAGAAAGGTAGATTTTCAGGGTCATCTCAGACCTAAATCACTGGGGGTGGAACCCACAAGCCAGGTATTTCTGAGAAATACTTCATAACAAATACTTCTCACTGCTAAGGACACACCTAACTCCCTTCCTTCTCTATCCCCATTTTTTTCAGTTTCCTTTTTATAATAGTTTCAAAGAACATCCAGGCAGTCTTGATACCACTTTAGCCACTCTTTTCATGCCACCACGTGTGAACTCACCGGAGTCATGACGTGATCCTTGGTCCCGAGGGCCTTTAGTGACATGGAAAAAAAGAACAAAAAGAAAAACAAAAACAAGGAAAAGAGGAGCCGTTAGTCAACAGGAAAAAACGGACAAGGAAAAAAACACCAAATCCAAACTTGTAAAATATCAAGTAAGTGCTCACAGCCTCACTCCAAACCCTTTCCTGGGTCGCCTGCCCAGAGGAGAAAATTCTAGGCAGGCCCCTTAAGATCTGTAACTTGAGTCTCCACAGAGACAACTCCACACTTCAGAAAATGCTGCCTCCCCCAGCTCAGGCTGGGAAATGTCCTCAGCACAGGTGGCAGGGGAAACGGAGACCCATTAAAGTGAACAAACCAACTCAGCTTGGCCCGGTTCTCTCACCCGAGAGAAGAGAGATGGGCTCGCCACCAGCCATGCGATGTGCATCCATCCAGTTTCTCCCAACTTTACCACCAGACACTTAACCCTTGTGGAACAATTTTTAATTTCATCTTTAGAAACCATCCTTAAAACCGTGTTGTTTCCCCGAAACCACATGAAAATAAAAACCATACATAATAGCTATTGTATTTTTTAAGCATGTCCCAGGGAACAGACCAGAAATCTTATTTCCGTAATGCAGCCTCTATTTTGTTTTTCCAGAGACCATCTTTGACCAATGTTTATCTGAATTCGCCATATATAAATATTGTACCCACACGCAATGACACCTAAGTCATGAACCCACGCCTTTGGCTTTAAATCTTGAAACAAATCAAGAAACCTTTTGTTAGTTAACCAAACCAGAAAAGTTCCAGCTTACTGGGAGACTTCTCAAATTTGTCATTTTTCCATGAATTCAGTTTGTGCTGTTTAAGACCTTCCTGGTCCATGAATTCAGTTTGTGCTGTTTAAGACCTGGTTATTTCCCATGAGCCACACATGCTTCCAATCTTTCTTGAAGTAGTGCACATGTTCCTTCCCAGAGCTAGTTTCTATTTGCCCATCTCAGTTAAGTCCATATGCATAGAGTTGCATTCATTGACACCATTCCGTACTTTATAAATGTATACCAACTTCACCATCCTCAGGGCAATGTTACATCCCTCTTCCAGAATTAAACATTCGGAGTTGTCTCCCACACACTCACACACACACAAGCCTTGGACACAACGATCAAAAGGATCCTAAAGCCAAGATGGCACCACGTGTTCCAGCACGCACTCTCCAGTTTCTCATGATGATGGTCACTAAGTGCCAGGTGTGGCAACAGCCCAGTCCAAGGCCTACTAGACCCCTCTTATTAACCTGGGGCAAACCCATTTGGTAAAAGATGACTATTGAGTCTTACCCCTACCTGCTCCAGGTTAGCACACACCAGGCAACAGGTGGCATTCTACCCTACCCCTTTCTGGAGGTGGTTCTGGACACCTCAAAACCTTTGACATTTAAATTAACACGCTAAGACATCTGCAAATGAACAATCAGACAAAGCATTGCTGGGAGTTGGGAATTTTGGAAACTCTGTTCACTTACCACCAAATTTATTGAAGCCACCACGGTCACTTCCGCTGGAGAAGACAAGTTAGAAGAAAGGACATGAAGCTTCCAACGGCTACAAAAGGTTGTTTTTTGATTTTGTTTAACATTCCCCAAACACGGGTAGGTGTTTTTGGAAAAAGATACAAGTGGCTACTAAAATACATCCCTTCCTGACCACCCCTTGTCTGACCTTTGAGCATGTCACACACACGTGTGCAATTTCTCAGACACAGTTTATAAAGATTTTGCTTTAAAAGGTTACGTATCTATTTCCTCTGGAAAAAAAATAACCCATTTTCCTTGGTCGTTCTTCCGATGGAGCAGATGTTTTTTTTTCCTCTTGTCGCAAGTGGTTGACAACCAAGTAGTTGGTTTAAAAACCCTACCCCAATTTACCCAGAAGACATTTCACACCAGGCTGGGGTAGCCTTGAACACATTTTTGTGGTTTTTGCTTTGAAAGCAGCAAGCAGACCCAACCCCATTCCATAAAAAGTCAAAACCAAAGGCAACTTCCCCTTAAAGCAAGACAAACTTAGCTAAGCTCTGTCCTAACTACTGAGCTGTTTTTGATCTCCCCCAACCCCCGGGGTCACCCCTTCTACACTGCGAGAAGAGCGGAGTATTTTGCAATGTCACCTTTCATACCTGTGGCACATAAAATGCAGAGCAAGTTAACAGTCACATAACAGTTGTTTTTCTTTTTAAAGTTTTGCATTAAACACACGCACACATTTCCTCATTTTTGTTTTCCTCATTTTTGCACGTTTTTGAGATTGCCCCCACCCACCTCTGCATACTTACCATTTCCAAACTCGGTTTAAAAATCTACTTTTTCCAAAAACAGTAACACTGACATTCCTCCCCTTTTTCAAGGGAGACAGAGTAGGGTCCTTCAAATCTTATTTACCAACAGATTTGACAACTGTTTTAACATCAAATCTAAGGTTTTACTTCAAATCAACTTCAGCAGGAAGGAAAGAAGGTCCAGTTGGACAAGCTGATGAATTTTAAGTAACCAGGGGAAGGCAGACAGTGGAACAAATAGGTGGGAGACCACTGTCAAAGCATATTTTTGCCCAAAAGGTCTGCTTACTTCAGTCAGCTGGCCCCATAAACCAAGTCACACACAAAATCAATGTCGGTCAAATTAGTGCAAATCAAGCTCGTGGATTCAAATGACTATAGAAAACGGCAAGAGTAGCCAATTCCTGGAAGCTGAAGTCAGGTTAACCATTACCAACTCCCTAGAGGACACATGGGAATACACATACCAAGTTTCCCTACTATTTCCCAGGAGTGGGATCATCGGTTTCCCTTGCAGAGAAAGAAGTCTTCACTTCCATGTTTCTTGCCTAGGATATTAATGACTCCAATCCATACGTATCTATGTATGGTTTCTTTTTTTTTTTTGGAAACAAGTATCATTACTCAAAATCTCTATTCAGTGGTATGGATGGGAGTTCAGGATCCCAAGTTCTCACAAAAATAAAATGGGGATGTAAAAAGAAAGTCACTGCCCCCAAATCAAAGCCCTCACAGATCCCTAGACAACAAGAATACTAAACCATGCACTAGGGACTGGCTTCAGGGAGATTCATGCAATCCTCCACACTCCCCACCAAAGATACTCCCTGGCTCGTGAGACACCTACCCCATGCCACCTCTGCCTCCACGGCCACCTCCACGACCTCTGGGTTCATAGCCACCACTGCTGCGGTTGTAACCACCGCCGCCGCCGCCGCCACCACCACTGCCACCTCTGCCGCGGCCTCCACGGTCCTGCTGTCCGTAGCCACCGCTGCCACCTCCACCACTCTGGTCTTGACTGCCATAACCGCCACCACTGCCACCACCACTACTCATGGAGGATTGATCTTGGCCATAGTTACCTGTGAGAAAAGAAAGAATGGTTAAAAAAAAAAAACAAAGATTGTAAAGTAGCACTAAAAGGTTTGAAAAGGTTTGACAAGTGCCAGGCAATAAAGGACAAAAGAAAGTAAAAAGACAGCTAGGAAACAAGACAGGAACCCTCTTTTAAGCTAAAACAGGAGAATACAAATCCTTATAGAAAATGGGCTGCAGACACCAGGCGCGGTGGCTCACGCCTGTAATCCCAGCACTTTGGGAGGTCAAGGCGGGCGGATCACAAGGTCAGGAGATCGAAACCATCCTGGCTAACATGGTGAAACCCCGTCTCTACTAAAAATACAAAAAATTAGCCGGGCGTGGTGGCGGGTGCCTGTAGTCCCAGCTACTCGGTAGGCTGAGGCAGGAGAATGGCGCGAACCCGGGAGGCGGAGCTTGCTGTGAACCAAGATTGTGCCACTGCACTCTAGCCTCAGCAACAGAGACAGAGCGAGACTCCGTCTCAAAAAAAAAAAAAAAAAAAGAAAAGAAAATGGGCTGCAGACAAAGCTGAAGGCATCTCACCTCCACCTCCGCCACCACTGCTGCTGTTGTACTGGTTCTGCTGTCCATAGCCCTGAGGGGGATTATAGCTTTGCTGCTGTCCATAGCTTTGCTGCTGTCCACCATAGCTAGGCTGCTGGCTGTAGCTCCCACTCTGGGGCTGCCCATAGCTGCTGCTCTGAGAACTGCTACCGTAACTAGGGAAAACAAACAAAAAACACAATCACAATCACAGCATAGCCCCCAATTTCCTTTCACTTTTAATGGAGTCCATTCTCTGTACCCAACACAGGCTCCCCTACCCCAATTACACCTCTGAACTGCTCCTACTGCTGGTCCCTTTATCATTCCTCATCAATTCACCCCTCTTTTCAAGCCTTCCCCGACATCAACACCACCGACATCAACACCACCGTACCTTCCCGAGGTGCTGCTGGGAGCTGGCTGCTGGCCATAACCAGGGTAGGAGGACTGCTGCCCGTAAGACGATTGGGAGCTCTGGCTACTGCCATAGCCGCCAGTCGAGCCATATCCCTGGGGAGTTGACTGAGTTCCATAGCCTGCTACCAGGGTAAGAAAAAGGAAGTCACAAAAGCCACCAGGAAAGAGAAAATGTAAGGAATGGGTTAAAGAAAACATAATACCTATACTCATAAAGTCAGCCTCTCAGAAGCTGTTAGTGATGTTGCAACTCATAGGCAAAGATAGTTACCCTCCTTTCAAAGCCTAAATTTAATGCTTCAACTTCTACCAACTCTTTAGTACAGTTCCAATTTCACCCCGCCAATCCCAACACCATCTCCAGCACCACCCTCTAAACCCAGGCCCAAGGATCCCTATTAACAGCACTGTAATATGCAGCTGTGCGTGCAGTATCTACAGGACAACCACCTTTCTTAGTTACACTTCAGGACCTTGAGGCAAATCCCACCTCCTTATGTATCACATGATTTCATACATTTTCAAACAAAACCATTTTCTCCATTTCAGAATTGGCCTAAAACTGGTTCTTCCTTTAGAAAATATGCTCTTTCATGCTGATGGAAAATAAGAAGAGTCAAAAAAATTAAAAGCCAAAGAAAATAAATGGAAACAGAATCACAAACCAATAAACATTTTTTTTGTTTGTTTTTGAGATGGGGCCTCAACACACTGCCCAGGCTGGAATGCAGTGGCTGTACACAGGCACCATCATAGCTCACTGCAGCCCCAAACTCCTGAATTCAAGGGATCCTCCCGCCTCAGCCTCCTCAGTAGCTGGGACTACAGGTGTGCCACAATGCCCTGTAAAGGACTCAGACCCCAAAGAGTTTTGAGACTTATACACTGTTTCAGGGAAAAGAAATATGGAACAGTTTCAACATCTCAGTGCTGCTCAGGTTTAAGAAAAGCAACATTCAGGGCATTGTGGCTGACGCCTGTAATCCCAGCACTTTGGGAGGCCAAGGCAGGCAGGAGGTCAGGAGTTCCAGACCAGCCTGTCCAACACGGTGAAACCCCATCTCTACTAAAAACACAAAAATTAGCCAGGCGTGGTAGCAGGTGCCTGTAATCCCAGCTACTCAGGAGGCTGAGGCAGGAGAATCGTTTGAACCCGGTAGGCTGATGTTGCAGTGAGCTGAGACAGCACCACTGCACTCCAGCCTGGGCAACAGGACCAGACTCCGTCTCCAAAAAAAAAGAAAAAGAAAAGCAATATTCAGAAAGAGTAGGAAGAGGTGACCCGCTGAGAGAGACTCACTGTTCTGGCTCTGGCCATAAGAAGAATAGCTGCTCTGGCCATAGCCTGGAGTGTCCGTGGACTGGCTATAACCACTGTAACTCTGCTGTCCGTAGGGCTGACTGCTCTGCTGGGAATAGCCCTGCCCGGGCTGGGTGGGGTAGGCCCCATAGCTAAATAAAAGGAAAACCAGCGTGATCAGAAAACATGGCTTGACCACCCTTGCCCTCTACAAACTCTGGAAGCCCAAAAATAGCACTCACCTTTGGGTTGCTTGTTGGGTATAATCTGCAAAAGAAAAATACAATCACATTATCTTCAGCTGCCACTCTGAAAGAGTTGAATTAAAGCTAAATTCCTTAACTCAAGCACTGATGAATAAAAAGGACCACGTAGGCCAGGCACGGTGGATCATGCCTGTAATCCCAGCACTTTGGGAGGCCGAGGTGGGTGGATCACTTGAGGTCAGGAATTCGAGACTGGCCTGACCAACATGGTGAAGCCCCATCTCTAATAAAAATACAAAAAATTAGCCGGGCATGGTAGCGCACGCCTGTAATCCCAGCTACTCGGGAAGTGAAGCAGGAGAATCGCTTGAACCCGGGAGGCAGAGGTTGCAGTGAGCCATTGCACTCCAGCCTGGCAACAGAGCGAGACTCCATCTCAAAAAAAAATAAAAATAAAAATAGGACCATGTTGCAACAAAGGGCATAAAATTCCTCCATGAGACACTGGTTGAGAAGAGGAACAAACTGGCGTTATCAGCCAAGTGTTCTTACAATAAAGAAAAAGTGAAGAAAATGCAAGTTTCTACAGAGTCCCAGAAGCCTTAACCATTGGAAAAACCAAGGTCTTGGTGGACATCCACAATTTTCTGCAAGCCCAATTCATATCAGTGATTGCTCTAAAACATCGCGCATTCGTTTCATCCACTCTATGAGAAAGCCATTATCGCCAGGAGTCAAGAGACTAACTCTCCCAACGTCGCAGAGCTACCAAAGTGGCACAGGTTTGAATTCGAACAGTGTTCAGATTGTGGCCTCTGCTCTCAGCCCAGACCCACAGAATAAGAAAGTCTCAAAAAAGGCCATTCTTCACTCTTTGACCAATCCCGGAGATGAAGTGGGCTTTTTAGTGCAAAGCCAGAGAATCAAAAGAGCCCTTGGACCCCAAATGACAGAGATCATGCAACTGCTCGCCTTAGGAGGCGAAAGTCAACAGGTACTCGAGTCCCCAGCCCTGGGACTCCAGATGGTTCCGTTTTCTCACACCTACCCTGCCTTCCCCCAGCGAACAAAAAGCAACAAAAGCGCTTTTGAAAAGCCCCACTTAAGATACACGAACAAGATCAACTCATCCTCCCAGCACAGGAAACGCGGCGCTTCCCCCGCAGGAAAAGGGAAAGGACCAGGAGAGGGTGTGGCCTCGGGCGGCCGTTCTTCTCCGTCCCTATCTGAGAAAAAAGAAATTTAGACCAGGCGTGGTTGGCTCACGCCTGTAATCCCGACACTTCGGGAGGCCCAGGCGGGCGGATCACCTGAGGTCAGCAGTTCGAGACCAGCCTGACCAACATGGTGAAACCCCGCCCCTACTAAGAAACACAAAAATTAGCCGGGCTGTGGTGGCGGGCGCCTATAATCCCAACTACTCAGGAGGCTGAGGCAGGAAAATCACTTGAACCCAGGAGGTGGACGTTGCAGTGATCTGAGATCGCACCACTGCACTCCAGCCTGGGCGACAGAGGAAGACCGTGTCTCCAAAAAAAAAAAAAGAAATTTAGGCGGGAAAAACTCTCGGGCCCTGTCCCCAAGTCCGTTGGTCGAACCCTGACCACCGCCGCCAAACCGTTAAGCTAGAGGGCGGCCCCGATCCCGAGCCTCCGCCCCCAGCCGCGTGGCAACCCAGGCGGGAACGGAGCGGTCCCGCCCATTCGCGAACGACCACTGAGGGACAAGGCTCACACCGGACGCGCGCCGCCGAGTCTTCCGCGAAGGGTCTCGCGACAGAAAGCTGAACCAACACGAGGCGGGGAAGGGGTACCCGCGCCGCGAAGGGGGAGGGGCCCGCAGAGCGCGTGCGCGCCACGAGTGCCCGGATGCAGCACTGCGACAAAGCGGGCTCGAGCGTGGGGCCGGGAGTTGGGGGAGGCGAGGCCACAGAGAATGGGCGTTTTCCACCCTCACCTGACGCTTCAAACCCCTAAGAAGCGTCCCTCCCAACGCCCACTCCAAGCAAACGGACTGCGAAGACTTCCCGCCCCGCGCGCGAGGGCCAGAGGAGCGAAACAAAATGGCGACACCAGCCTCCTCCAGTTACTCTTCTCCGCGGCTTCCCGCCACAGGGGCGCCAAAAAATCCCACACGGGATCGCCGCCCCGGTCCCACTGAAAATGAAAAGCCCAGCTGGGAGGCCTCGGCCGGGTGCGCCGCCGCCGTCGCCTCGCGCCCTTACCTACCGTTTGAGGCCATGTCCGCGCACGCGCGCACAGGCAAGCAAGCCACTAAGTTCCAACACCGCTGAGCACCGACGCCTGAAGGACTGAGCAGCCCCGCCTTCTGCGTCGAAGCTTAAGTACGCTCCGCCGCCTACGCACCGCGCAGGCGCGCACCAAACGCGGAAGAGCAGGGGGAGGCAGGAACGCACTCCGCCCCCTTCGTAGGGCAGGTAGAGGGTCCGAGCAGGCAGAAGGGAAACAAGTTAACTAGAATCATGCGAATACTATACATAATCATATTTTTTGAGGAAGAACCCCTCTCTCCTCGGCAGGACTAGCCCACGATCTATCTCCACCCCCATGAAGGCACAGTGGTACGGCCTGAGTGCCCGCTGTGGGCGGGGCGAGGGGGGGTCCCGGCGGCTGGGGACGAAACTGGAGTCACAGCCGGGAGTAGCGGGGTGGAACCGAGATTCCTGTGGCCGGGCCCCTTCGCTGGGCCCCGCTTTCACCCAGGATGGCGAGCTCCTGCCCTCCGCCCTCTTGCCGCTGTATGGGGCGCCTCGTCCCCGCGGCTCCAGCCTCCCTCGTCGGCAGCACACTGGCCCTCCCTCTCCTGCGCCCTGAGGTTGACTTCGTCGTCTTTCGGGGTTGCCTTGCGTTTCGGCCTTTCTGGGGTTCGGGGATTATGACGTTTGACCTGAAAGACAGCAGGGATTTCGGCCGGGACCCCTGGGCCCCGGGCTCGTCCAGCACTGGGCTCTCACCTGGATCCTCATGGCTTTGCCCCTGGGGAGCCACGGGGCGGAACAGCCCAGGCCATCCTTGGGACCAGAGAGGGTTGACCTCAGATGTAGGGTCCCCAGCCTTTTCTCAGGGACCTCCTTTTTATTTTTCTGAAGCCCTACCAGGGCGATCCCAGAAATAAAACGTGTACAAGGCTTAAGTGGTTTCAAAATGCACCGATAATTTCCTTGTCATCAGTCTTACGAAGGAAGTAAAGATACCTCCGTTTTCTAGATAAGGAAAGTGAGACTCAGAGACCCAAGTAATTGTGCCTGATTACAGGGCAGCTAAGAGGAGTCGTGATTCGAATCCAGGTCTTGTAACTGCAAAACACTCCTCTTTTTGGTGGCATGAATGCTAGAGTGTTTGGTCGCCTTTTCACTTCCTGTGAGAGCAAAAGCAAAAAGAAACATTCAAATTAACTTGCAACTTGCACTTTCATCAGCCTTGCCTGGAGAAGGCAATTTGAAACTACTGAATAAAACAAGACAAAAGACGTTAATTCCTGATACATAGGCACGCAGGTTTTCCTTCCCAACTTAACCTTTCAGCAGGATTTCAGAAGGTCCTTTGAGGGTTGGACACGTCTTTCTAGAGAAACAATGAGGGCCATGCCCTGGGCCCGCCCACAAATTAAGCCCCACTAAGCCCTTGACTTCAGCCCTAAAGGCCCTGAATATGCCAATATCCACCCCACCGCCTTTGGAAGGAGAGTTCAACTCTCCAGTGAGAGCAAAAGAAAGGAAGTCCACCCTTATTCATGCATTAAGTCACAAATATTTATTTAGCACCTAGTATGTTCCAGGCACTGTTCTGGGCACTGGGTATGCATTCCTGTACAAAGCAGATGAAGTTAACATTTAATAATAAAGCTGACCGGGTGCGGTGGCTCACGCCTGTAATACCAGCACTTTGGGAGGCCGAGGCGGGTGGATCACGAGGTCAGGAGTTCGAGACCAGCCTGGCCAACATGGTGAAACCCCATCTCTACTAAAAATACAAAAATTAGCCAGGCGTTGTCCGCGCATCTGTAATCCCAGCTACTCAGGAAGCTGAGATGGGAGAATCGCTTGAACCCAGGAGGCGGAAGTTGCAGTGAGCCAAGACGTGCCACTGCACTCCAGCCTGGGCGACAGAGCAAGACTGTCTCAAAACAAATAATAATAATAAAGCTGACATTTAATAATGATATACATTGTGCTCATCTATAATATGTAATAGCTAACACTTTAACAAGACTTACTGTCAGGCCCTGTTCTGACTGAGTAAACTCTTGATTTTATTTTTCACAACAAAAGGCTGATGTGAGGATGACATTTTATCTTTTTTTTTTTTTTTTTTGGGACACTGTCTCACTCTGTCACCCAGGCTGGAGTGCAGGGGCGCCGTCTCGGCTCACTGCAACATCTGCCTCCCGCGTTCAAGCGATTCTACAACTTCAACCTCCCAAGTAGCTGGGAGTACAGGTGTGCGCCACCACACCCAGCTAATGTTTGTATTCTTAGTAGAGACGGGGTTTCACCATGTTGGCCAGGCTGGTCTCGAACTCCTGGCCTCAGATGATCCACCTGCCTTGGCCTCCCAAATTGCTGGAATTACAGGTGTGAGCCACCACGCCCTGCTAAGGATGACATTTTACAGATGAGGAAATAAGCATAGAAAGACAGGCAGTTGACCGGGCACGGTGGCTCACGCCTGTAATCCCAGCACTTTGGGAGGCCAAGGAGGGCAGATCACAACGTCAGGAGTTCGAGACCAGCCTGACCAACATGGTGAAACCCCGTCTCTACTAAAAATACAAACATGAGCCAGGCATAGTGGCGCGCACCTGTAGTCCCAGCTACTCAGGAGGCTGAGGCAGGAGAATCGCTTGAACCCCGGAGGCAGAGGTTGCAGTGAGCCGAGATCACGCCACTGCACTGCAGCCTGGATGATAGAGTAGAGCAAGACTCCGTCTCTAAAAAAAAAAGAAAGACGGAAAGTTATGCTGAAGCTACACAGGAAGTGGCAAAGCTGGGTTCCCACTTTGTACAGACCACAAAGTGTACTTGAGTGTAGTAAGTGCCATCACATGGAATCAAAGACTGGAAACCCTGCCAGCAGAGTAAGTCATCCATCAGGTGGACAACCACAGAACACTAAAGAGAGATGGTAACCCTGAAGCCAAGGCTTACTGGATAAGTAGAAGTTTGCCAAGCAGCAAGGGAGGAAAGGCTATAATAGGCAGAACCGCGAAGACAAAGGCACAAGTGGGGAAGACACTGAGGCAGAGTTCAGGCTCCAACTGTGACTCTGGGCTGGGCATGGTGGCAGATGAGACTCGGTCTCAAAAAAAAAAAAAATTGTGACTCTGAAAGACTACATCAAATGGCCATTTCTTTCTTTCTTTTTTTTTTTTGAGATGGAGTCTCACTCTGTCACCCAGGCTGGAGTGCAGTGACGTGATCTCAGCTCACTGCAACCTCTGCCTCCCGGGTTCAAGCAATTCTTGTGCTGCAGCCTCCCGAGTAGCTGAGATTACAGGCATGCATCACCATGTCCAGCTAATTTTCCTATTTTTAGTAGAGACGGGGTTTCACCATATTGCCCAGGCTGTTCTCAAACTCCTGATCTCAAGTGATCCACCTGCCTCGAATGTTTTAATTTTTTTAACTAGTTGCCAACACTAAAAATAGTGGGCCATTCCAGGCCCACTTCCATAGGGCAAGGGTCAGCTGGAGTGAGACACTGTCACCTTTAGCTGCCATATGTGCTTTAAGTTCACCATAAATGTCTTATTTACTTCCTATCTCTGACAGGAAAGTCAATGTTAAATTTTTCTTTTTTGAGACAGGGTCTTGCTATGTTGCCCAGGCTGGTCTTGAACTCCTAGGCTCAAGGGAATCCTCCCAAAGTGCTGTGATTAAAGGTGTGACCACCACACCCAGCTTCAATTAACATGCATATCAGATATTGGGCCAGATGCGTTGGCTCACACCTGTAATCCCAGCACTTTGGGAGGCTGAGGTGGGCAGATCATGAGGTCAGGAGTTCGAGACCAGCCTGACCGACCTGGTGAAACCCCATCTCTACTAGAGATACAGAAATTGGCCGGGCGTGGTGGCGCGCATCTGTAGTCCCAGCTACTCGGGAGGTTGAGGCAGGAGAATCGCTTGAGCCAGGGAGGCAGAGGTTGCGGTGAGCAGAGATTGTGCCATTGCACTCCAGCCTGGGCGACAGAGCAAGACTCCATCTCAATAAAAAAATAAACGTGTATATCAGATATTGATTTTTTTTTGAGACAGAGTCTCACTCTGTCACCCAGGCTGGAGAGCAGTGCTGCAATCTCAGCTGACTGCAACCTCTACTTCCCAGGTTCCAGCAATTCTCCTGCCTCAGCCTCCTGAGTACCTGGGATTACAGATGTGCACCACCACACCCAAGTAATTTTTTTAGTAGAGATGAGGTTTCCCTATGTTGGCCAGGCTGGTCTCGAACTCCTGACCTCAAATGATCTGCCTGCCTTGGTTTCCCAAGTGCTGGGATTAGAGGCATGAGCCACCGCACCCAGCTCAGATATCCAGATATTTATTTAGTTAGTTAGTTTTAATTTATTTATTTAATGTTTTTTGTTTGTTTTTTTTGAGACAGAGTCTCGCTCTGTCACCCAGGCTGGAGTGCAGTGGCACAATCTCAGCTCACTGCAACCTCCGCCTCCGGAGTTTGCAGTTCTCTGCCTCAGCCTCCCGAGTATCTGGGATTACAAGCTCCCACCATTACGCCTGGCTAATTTTTTGTATTTTTAGTAGAAACAGGGTTTCACCATCTTGGCCAGGCTGGTCTTGAATTCCTGACCTCCTGATCCACGCGCCTCGGCCTCCCAAAGTGCTGGGATTACAGGCCTGTGCCATCGTGCCAGGAAGTTACATATATATATTTATTTATTTATATTTATATATATTTGTTTGAGATGGAGTCTCGCACTGTTGCCTGGGCTGGAGTGCAATGGCGCGATCTCGGCTCACTGCAATATCTGCCTCCCGGATTCAAGCGATTCTCCTGCCTCAGCCTCCAAGTAGCTGGGATTACAGGCACCCGCCACCACGCCTGGCTAATTTTTTGGTTTTTTTTTTAGTAGAGACGGGGTTTCACTATGTTGGCCAGGCTGGTCTCAAACACCTGACCTTGTGATCCACCCCTCCTCGGCCTCCCAAAGTGCTGTTACAGGCGTGAGCCACTGCGCCCGGCCCCAGAATTTATTTTTTAAAGACGAGGTCTCATTTTGTTGGCCAGTTTTGTCTTGAACCCCTGGCCTCAAGCAATCTTCCTGCCTCGGCCTCCCAAAGTGCTAGAGTTACAGTTACAGGCATGAACCACTGCGCCTGGCCTAGATCAGATATTTAATGCAATTTTTCTTTTTCTTTTCTTTTTTTTTTTTGAGCAGGGAGAGGTTGGTTTTCACATTTTTAGTGGGAGCCATGGGAGGGTCCTCCTCTGGCAGTGGAGGTGCTCACAATTTCTTCAGCCACTCCAAACTGGGGCCTTGGGGGTCCTGGGGGTGGCTGGGCACATCGGGCATGTTCCCATCATTGCAGACAGGCACTGGGTAGTTGTAGGGCATTGCCTCGTTGATCATTATGGAGTACTTGGTGTAGGGGCTAAGTGGGGGTAGAATTACAGTGAGGCTCCAGATGACAGAGGACAAGACCAGCACTGGCTCCTTGGCCCAGGAAATCTTGAGGAAGGTGCTGAGTCTCGTGGCCATCTTGGTCTCAGTGGTGATGACAGCGGCTTTTTTTTTTTTTTTGAGATTGAGTCTTGCTCTGTCACCCAGGCTGGAGTGCAGTGGCGCGATCTCGGCTCACTGCAACCTCCGCCTCCCAGGTTCAAGCAATTCTCCTGCCTCAGGCTCCTGAGTAGCTGGGATTATAGGCACGTGCCCCTACACCCAGCTAATTTTTGTATGTTTAGTAGAGATGGGGTTTCACCATGTTGGCCAGGCTGATCTCGAACTCCTGAACTCATGATCTGCCTGCCTTGGCCTCCCAAGTGCTGGGATTACAGGCGTGAGCCACCATGCCTGGCCTCTTTTTTTTTTTCTTTTGAGTTAGGATCTCAATCTGTCACCCAGGCTCGAGTGCAGTGGTGCAATCAAAGCTCACTGCAGCCTCAAATTCCTGGGTTCAAGCAATCCTCCAAACTTGGCCTTACCAGCATCTGGGACTACAGGCCTGCACCACCATGCCCAGCCTCTATTTGGGTTTTTTTTTTTTTTTTTTTTGAGACGTAGTCTCGCTCTATCACCCAGGCTGGAGTGCAGTGGCACGATCTCGGCTCACTGCAAGCTCCGCCTCCCGGGTTCAAGCGATTCTCCTGCCTCAGCCTCCAGAGTAGCTGGGACTACAGGCGCCCGCCACCACGCTTGGCTAATTTTTTTGTATTTTTATTTTTAGTAGAGATGGGGTTTCACCATGTTAGTCAGGATGGTCCCAATGTCCTGACCTCGTGATCCACCTGCCTCAGCCTCCCAAATTGCTGGGATTACAGGCGTGAGCCACTGTGCCTGCCCTCTATTTGGGTTTCTAAAAAAGAAAGAGGGCCAGGCTCAGTGGTTCATTCCTGTAATGCCAGCACTTTGGGAGGCCGAGGCAGGAGGATCATTTAATAACATAGTGAGATCCTGTCTCTACAAAAAAATTAAAAATTATCTGGGTTTGGTGGTGTGTGACTGTGGTCCCAGCTACTTGGGAGGCTGAGTCTGGGGCAGGGGGGTGGGGTACTATCCAAGAGGTCAAGGCTGCAGTGAGCTATGACTGTGCCACTGTACTCCAGCCTGAACAACAGAGTGAGACCCTGTCACAAAAAAAAAAGAAAAAGAGAAGGAGAACAGTTAGGGATATATATATATGTTTACTTATGCATAAAATATCTCTGGAAGAAGAAAAACAAGTCATAGCCTATTTCTGAGGAAGGAATCTGGGGAACTTGGGGTCAAGGATTGAAGGAAATACACTTTTCCTAGATCCTTTTGTATTTTAATTTTTCACTATGTGCATATAATGACCAATTTGAAAGCAAACTGACTCCTACAAAGCACCACAGCATGGTAGCTGAGGAGGGTATTATACAGGGTAAGACCAGCCACAGGGGAAGAGTGATTACTTTTGCAGTGAGTAGGGTGGGTCAGCCTTCACTGAGGAGTTGACTTTTTTTTTTTTTTTTGAGATGGAGTCTCGCTCTGTCGCCCAGGCTGGACTGCAGTAGTGCAATCTCGGCTCACTGCAAGCTCCGCCTCCCGGGTTCACGCCATTCTCCTGCCTCAGCCTCCCAAGTAGCTGGGACTACAGGCGCCCACCACCATGCCCGGCTAATTTTTTTTTTGTATTTTAAGTAGAGATGGGGTTTCACTGTGTTAGCCAGGATGGTCTCGATCTCCTGACCTTGTGATCCACCCGCCTCGGCCTCCCAAAGTGCTGGGACTCAGGCGTAAGCCACCGCACCCAGCTATTTTTTTTTTTTTTTTTGAGATAAGGTCTCACCCTGTCGCCCAGGCTGGAGTACAGTGGTACAATCTCTGCTCACTGCAGCCTCAATCTCTTGGGTTCAAAAGATCATCCCGCCTCAGCCTCCCCAGCAGCACACACCACCACGCCCCAGTAATTTTTGTTTTTTGTAGAGACTGGGTCTCATCACATTGCCTGTGGGCGGCAAGCCACCCAGGCGCCAAGGCAAGAGACCGAGGACACGAGCTGTTCCAGTATAATAAAATATAAAACAAGAATAGTTATACCAGATATAGATCTTAGATATGATTATATATGAATATCATTAATCATTCGTTTGTAGCAATTACTCATTATTCCAATATTATAATAATCCTCACTGTATAATCATAACCTAGGAGAAACCAGGCCATACAGAGATAGGAGCTGAAGGGACACAGTGAGAAGTGACCAGAAGACAAGCGTGCGAGCCTTCTGTTATGCCCAGACAGGGCCACCAGAAGGGCTCCTTGGTCTAGCGGTGACCCCAGCGTCTGGGAAGACGCCCATTGCCAGGCGGACCGTGGTCTAGCGGTAGCGAAAAGTGTCAAGGAACAACACCCGCTGCTTAGCAGACCGTGAAAAAGAGTCTCCTTTTCTCTGGGGGAGTTTAGAGAAGACTCTGCGCCTTCACCTCTTGTGGAGGGCCTGACATCAGTCAGGCTCGCCCGCAGTTATCCGGAGGCCTAACCGTCTCCCTGTGATGCTGTGCTTCAGTGGTCATGCTCCTAGTCTGCCTTCATGTTCCATCCTGTACACCTGGCTCTGCCTTCTAGATAGCAGTAGTAAATTAGTGAAAGTACTAAAAGTCTCTGATATGCAGAAATAATGGTGTAAGCTGTCTTTCTCTTTGTCTTCTCTCTCTCTCTGCCTCGGCTGCCAGGCAGGGAAGGAAGGGCCCCCTTTCCAGTGGACACAAGACCTTACCTATCATTGGAGATGACTCACACTCTTTACCCTGCCCCTTTTGCTTTGTATCCAATAAATAACAGCACAGCCAGACATTCGGGGCCACTACCGGTCTCCACGCATTGGTCGTAGTGGTCCGCCGGGCCCAGCTGTCTTTTCTTCTATCTCTTAGTCTTGTGTCTTTTATTTCTACACACTCTCGTCGCCGCACACAGGGAGAAGCCCACCGACCCTGTGGGGCTGGTCCCTACAATTGCCCAGGCTGGTCTTAAACCCTGGGCTCAAGCAATCCTCCTGCCTCAACCTCCCAAAGTGCTGGTATTACAGGCATGAGCAACTGTGCCCAGCGAGGAGTTGACATTTCAACTGAACGAATGAAGCATTTCTCAGTACAAAAACTGTACGAACAGAAGAGAGCAAGCTTGACCCAGAGCCTGTCCTGGCCAGGCACTTTAGCTGGGTTCTTGTATGTATTTATATTTTAGAGACAGGACCTCGTTCTGTTGCCCAGGCTTCTTGAGTGCAATGGTGCAATCATAGCTCACTCTAACCTCGAACTCCTGGCCTCAAGCAGTTCTCCCACCTCAGCCTCCCAAAGTGCTGGGACCACAGACGTGTGCCACTGCCCTAGCTGGGTCCCTGTAGAAGGGCAAGGGAGGAAGAGCAGGCGTGTAGAAGGGCAAGGGAGGAAGAGCGGGCAAGGGAGGAAGAAGAGCGGGCAAGGCCCTCCCCTCAGGAGCACTCTGGCCTGGGGAGCAGCGTGGAGGGATGGTGAGAGATGGCTGGGGCCAGACCCAGGCCCCACCTCTAGCCTGCTGCACATCTTTGTGCAAATTAGGAAAAGGCATCCCTTCCTCCAGGCAGAAACCCACCCCCCCCCCCGCCCAACTCTGCCCCCCGAGGCCGAAGACTTGGGGAGGAGAGCAGGAGCTGAATTTTACTCAGCCCCATTTCAGCTCTGAACAGAGGATTTCATGCAGGACGAAACGGTCACATTCCTAAGCAGAGGCACTGAGGTATGAGACAACCTGCTATTTCACATCACTCAAAACAACAGGCTTGGGATTGCTCACACCTCTAATCACAGCAATTTGGGAGGCAAAAGCATGTGGATTTCTTGAGTCCAAGAGTTCAAGACCCCAGGCTGGTCTTGAACATGGCGAAACCAGTCTCTACAAAAAATATAAAAATTCGCCAGGCTTGGTGGTACACGCCTGTGGTCCCAGCTACTCAGGAGGCTGAGGTAGGAGGATCTCTTAAGCCCTGGAGGCAGAGGTTGCAATGAGTGGAGATTGCACCACTGCACTCCAGCCTGGGAGACAGAGCAAGAACTGTCTCAAAAAAAAAGCAACTTCTACTGGGAATATTAAATGACATTTCCATCTGCAAATTACCCTTAACTGGGCCTAGAACATAGTAGGCATGAATAAATGACCTTTTCTCTCTCACTCGTCCTTCAAGATGTACTGCTTCAAGCAAGAAATAATTGCTTTATTATCTCCTTGGGCAGTGCCCAGGACAGGAAGTGCCCCTGTCTGCATGGGGCCCACTCAGATTTTGTGTCTCTAGGAGAGGTTGTCATGGTAAACAGACTGGGAAAGTAAATGCTGGGCAGATAATTGGCCTGTGCTAAGAAAAGACCTGCTTGGACCAGCTAGAAAAGAGCAACACAGGACAATAGTGGAGGGAAGGTCAGCAGATAAACAAGTGAACAAAGGTCTCTGGTTTTCCTAGGCAGAGTGTTTGTGTCCCTGGGTACTTGAGATTAGGGAGTGGTGATGACTCTTAACGAGCATGCTGCCTTCAATCATCTGTTTAACAAAGCACATCTTGCACCGCCCTTAATCCATTTAACCCTGAGTGGACACAGCACATGTTTCAGAGAGCACAGGGTTGGGGGTAAGGTCACAGATCAACAGGATCCCAAGGCAGAAGAATCTTTCTTAGTACAGAACAAAATGAAAAGTCTCCCATGTCTACTTCTTTCTACACAGACACAGCAACCATCCGATTTCTCAATCTTTTCCCCACCTTTCCCCCTTTTCTATTCCGCAAAACCGCCATTGTCATCATGGCCCGTTCTCAATGAGCTGTTGGGTACACCTCCCAGATGGGGTGGTGGCCGGGCAGAGGGGCTCCTCACTTCCCAGTAGGGGCGGCCGGGCAGAGGCGCCCCTCACCTCCCAGACGGGGCGGCTGGCCGGGCGGGGGGGCTGACCCCCCCCACCTCCCTCCCGGACGGGGCGGCTGGCCGGGCGGGGGGGCTGATCCCCCCACCTCCCTCCCGGATGGGGCGGCTGGCCGGGCAGGCGGCTGACCCCCCCACCTCCCTCCCGGATGGGGCGGCTGGCCGGGCAGAGGGGCTCCTCACTTCCCAATAGGGGCGGCCGGGCAGAGGCACCCCTCACCTCCTGGATGGGGCGGCTGGCCGGGCGGGGGGCTGACCCCCCCACCTCCCTCCAGGACGGGGCGGCTGGCCTGGCGGGGGCTGACCCCCACCTCCCTCCTGGACGGGGTGGCTGCCGGGCGGAGACGCTCCTCACTTCCCAGACGGGGTGGCAGCCGGGCGGAGGGGCTCCTCACTTCTCAGACGGGGCGGCTGCCGGGCGGAGGGGCTCCTCACTTCTCAGACGGGGCGGTTGCCTGGCGGAGGGTCTCCTCACTTCTCAGACGGGGCGGCTGGGCAGAGACGCTCCTCACCTCCCAGACGGGGTCGCGGCCAGGCCGAGGCGCTCCTCACATCCCAGACGGGGCGGCGGGGCAGAGGCGCTCCCCACATCTCAGACGATGGGCGGCCGGGCAGAGACGCTCCTCACTTCCTAGATGGGATGGCGGCCGGGAAGAGGCGCTCCTCACTTCCTAGGTGGGATGGCGGCCTGCCAAATCCCCCTCTGCGAGAAACACCCAAGAATGATCAATTAAAAAAAAAAAAAAAAAAGCAAAAACAAAGAAGGAAGAAGCCATTTGTACCTTAGTATGAACTTAAAAACGAGGTTAAACACTAAAAAGAAAAAAAGAAAAAAAGAAAAGTGCAACACAGTGCTGGGTCTGAGGGAAAACTGCAGAAAGTCCCCCTGGAGGCAGGAAAAGGGCCTGGGGCAAGATATGCAATAGTCACAGTGATAGATGGGAAATTGACCAATCATTGTGCCAGGTCTATTTCCAAACAGGTTAAAGGTCCCAGAGAAACAAATTGAGCGTCCTGGTACCTGGTTTGCAAAAATGCAGTGTGGCCAGGCACAGTGGCTGACACCTGTCATCCCAGAGCTTTGGGAGGCTGAAATGGTGGGGGATATCACTTGAGCCCAGGAGGTCAAGGCTGTAGTGAGCTATGATTGAACCACTGTATTCCAACCTGGGCCACAGAACAAAACTGTTTCTCAAAGACAAAAACAAAAGTGTGCCAGGCGCTGTGGCTCATGCCTGTAATCCCAGCACTTTAGGAGGCCAAGGCAGGCGGATCACCTGAGGTCAGGAGTTCGAGACCAGCCTGACTAACATGGTGAACTCCTGTCTCTACTAAAAATACAAAAATTAGGCGGGCGTAGTGGCGTATGCCTGTAGTCCCAACTACTCAGGAGGCTGAGGTGGGAGAATCGCTTGAACCCGGGAGGCAGAGGTTGCAGTGAACCGAGATGGCGCCACTGCACTCCAGCCTAGGCAACAGAGACACTGTCTCAAACAAACAAACAAAACAAAAGTGCAACTTAGGCCGGGCGCAGTGGCTCACACTGTATTCCCAGCACTTTGGCATGCCGAGGCAAGCAGATCACCTGAGGTCAGGAGTTTGAGACCAGCCTGGCCAACATAGCAAAATCCTGTCTCTACTAAAAATACAAAATGTTAGCTGGACATGGTGGCAGGCGCCTGTAATCCCAGCTACTCGGGAGGCTGAGTCAGGAGAATCGCTTGAACCTGGGAGGCGGAAGTTGCAGTGAGCCTAGATCGCGCCATTGCACTCCAGCTTGGACAACAAGAGTGAAATTCTGTCTCAAAAAAAAAGTGTAAAGTAAAAGGATCTGTTAACAATTCCATATCATTTGCCTTTTTCAAGGACTCTGGGCTACAGATTCTCTAGCTCTAAATAGGAGAAGGGAGAAGAGTGACAGAGGGTATCAGTACAGGGGCTTCTGAACAAATATGCAAAAGAACGAAGAAACTTCTTTATGCTTAAGGCCAAGCTCAGTGGCTCACACCTGTAATCCCAGCACTCTGGGAGGCCAAGGTTGGAAGATCACTTGAGCCCAGGAGTTCGAGATCAGCCTGGGCAACATAGCCAGACCCAGTTTCTACAAAAACTTTAAAAAATTAGGCCAGGCGTGGTGGCTGTCCCATCACTTTGGAAGGCCGAGGCGGGAGGATCACCTGAGGTCAGGAGTTGGAGACCAGCCTAACCAACATGGAGAAACCCCGTCTCTATTAAAAAAAATACAAAATTTACCAGTCATGGGGGCCCATGCCTGTAATCCCAGCTACTTGGGTGACTGAGGCAGGGGAATCACTTGAACCCAGGAGGCAGAGGTTGCGGTGAGCCAAGATTGCACCATT
This sequence comes from Pan paniscus, assembly GCF_029289425.2. Lineage (NCBI taxonomy): Eukaryota > Metazoa > Chordata > Mammalia > Primates > Hominidae > Pan > Pan paniscus. Next base: position 34,375,426 of record NC_073267.2, on the reverse strand, counting down.
GCACTCCAGCCTGGGCAATAAGACTGAAACTCCGTCTCAAAAAAAAAAAAAAATTAGCCAGGCATGGTGGTACATGCCAGTAGTCCCAGCTACTGGGGAGGCTGAGGAGGGAGGATCATTTAAGCCCAGGAGTTCAAGGCTGCAGTGAGTCGTGATTGCGCCACTTCGCCTGGGCGACAGAGAGAGACTCTGTTTCAAAGAAAAAAAAAAAGAAGAAACTTGTTTATGTTTGACCCTGCAAGGTGATTTAAACTCTAATATGCCAAATATGTATGTATACTTTTTTTCAGATTAATTTGCAAATATTTCCAGGAAGATACATGTAAAACTACTGAGAAGAGTTCTTTCTCTGTGGGACAGCTAAAAAAAAATTACACACATTTGGCCAGGCGCAGTGGCTCACACCTGTAATCCCAGCACTTTTGGAGGCTGAGGCAGGCGGATCACAAGGTCAGGAGTTCGAGACTAGCCTGGCCAACATGGTGAAACCCCATCTCTACTAAAAATACAAAAATTAGCCAGGCATGGTGGTGGATGCCTGTAATCCCAGCTACTCAGGAGGCTGAGGCAGGAGAACCACTTGAACATGGGAGGTGGAGGTTGCAGTGAGCCGAGATCACGCCACTGCACTCTAGCCTGGGTGACAGAGACTCCATCTCAAAAAAAAAAATTACACTTATTTATTTTTTATTTATATATTTTTTTTAGACAGAGTCTCGCTCTGTCACCATGCTGGAGTGCAATGACATGATCTCTGCTCACTGTAACCTCCACCTCCTGGGTTCAAGCGATTCTCCTGCCTCAGCCTCCCAAGTAGCTGGGATTACAGGTGCCCGTCACCACACTTGGCTAATTTTTTGTAATTTTAGTAGAGACAAGGTTTCGCCACGTTGCCCAGGCTGGTTTCGAACTCCCGAGCTCAGGCAATCCGCCCTCCTCGCCCTCCCAAAGTGCTGGGATTACAGGCGTGAGCCACCGCACCCGGCCTACACATATTTTTTAAATTTTGGATTTTTTGTTTTTTTAAGATGGAGTTTCACTCTTGTTCCTCAGGCTAGAGTGCAATGGTGCAATCTCGGCTCACTGCAACCTCTGCCTCCCGGGTTCAAGCATTCTCTTGTCTCAGCCTCCCGAGTAGCTGGGATTACAGGCACATGCCACCACGCCCAGCTAATTTTTGTATTTTTAGTAGAGATGGAGTTTCATCAAGTTGATCAGGCTGGTCTCGAACTCCTGACCTCAGGTGATCCGCCCACCTCGGCCTCCCAAAGTGCTGGGATTACAGGCATAAGCCACCACGCCCGGCCTAAATTTGTTTTAAATGGATGCCTCAAGGGAACTATTTTGAGCAGCATGATATACTTATGTAATTTTAATTTTTTTTTTTTTTTTTTTTTTTTGAGACACAGTCTTGCTCTGTCGCCCAGGCTGGAGTGCAGTAGTATGATCTCAGTTCACTGCAACCTCCACTTCCCGGGTTCAAGTGATTCTTCTACCTCAGCTTCCCGAGTAGCTGGGACTACAGGCCTGTGCCACCATGCCTGGCTAATTTTGTATTTTTAGTAGACATGGGGTTTCACGATGTTGGCCAGGCTGGTTTCGAACTCCTGACCTCGTGATCCGCCCGCCTCGGCCTCCCAAAGTGCTGGGATTATAAGCATAAGCCACCGCGCCCGGCCATAATTTTAAATTTTCTAGGAGCTATTTTTTTTTTTTTTTTTTTGAGAAAACTATTTTAAGGCACTGTGACATGAAAAGGGCTGCCAGGGATGTGTTCCTCCCCCCACTTCACAGCCAGCATGTAATGGCCCCTCTCCTTGACGACATATGTGACATTGTATTGCTGGTTGCCTACATGCTTCATGGAGACCTTCTCGCAGGCGGTGGTGGGCCCATGTACCCTGATCAGCAGCATGTTGGAGCCGGCTTTGCTGCAGTCCACCAGGAAGGAACTCTTCTGGCCCACAAAGGCCTTCAAGAGCCCTGCCCCCTTAGAGGTCACCTTGCTGGCGTCATTTTTTTTTTTTTTTTTTTTTTTGAGACAGGTTCTCACTCCGTCACCCAGGCTGGAGTACAGTGGTGGGATCATGGCTCACTGCAGCCTTGAACTCCTGGGCTCAAACAATCCTCCCACCTCAGCCTCCCAAGTAGCTGGGATTACAGGTGCACACCACCATGCCTGGCTAATTTTCTGTATTTTTAGTAGAGACAGGGTTTTGCTATGCCGCCCAGGCTGGTCTTGAGCTCCTGGACTCAAGCAGTCCACCTGCCTCAGCCTCCCAGAGTGCTGGGATTATAGGCGTGAGCCACCATGCCCAGCCTTGTTTTTCATACTAAGTCTTCAAAGTCTGGTGGGTCGCCAAGATGATCCTGGCCAGGCTAGACCAAGAATGCACAGACACACACACACACACATACACACACACACCCCTGGAAGGACATCTCTTGGAATTTCCAAGATTGATTTTTGTTTTCAACTAAGCAGTTTTCTTGTTGTGTTTATTGGTGTGTGTGTGTGCGCGTGTGTACATGCGTGCGTGCATGTGTGTGTGAAAGAATATTGTGGCCAGGTGAGGTGGCTCACACCTGTAATCTCAGCACTTGAGGCCAGGAGTTTGAGACCAGCATGGGCAACATCGTGAGATGCTGTCTCTACAAAAAATACAAAAATTTGCCGGGTGCAGTGGTGTGCACCTTTAGTCCCAGCTACTCGAGAAGCTGAGGTGAGAGGATTATCTGAGCCCAGGAGGTCAAGGCTGCAGTGGGCCATGATCGCGCCACTGCACTCCAGCCTGGGCAACACAGAGAGACCTTGTCTCAAAGAAAAAAAAAAGAATTTGGGGGAGGGATGGCATTAGGAGAAATAACTAATGTAGATGACGGGTTGATGCGTGCAGCAAACCACCAGGGCACATGTATACCTATGTGACAAACCTGCACGTTCTGCACATGTACCCCAGAACTTAAAGTATAAATAAATAAGAATTTTGCCCTCAGCACCAGCTTGCATGGTGAAAAAAGAAAGAAGGAAAGTAAGAATTTTGCCCTAAGGCGCCTGTCTATTAGCTGTTTAGAAACCACAGAATTTAGCAACTGTTTTCTTTCTTTAGTGGAAACTTCATAAGAAATTATTTTGGAAAGTTTTGCCTACAAAATTAAAAAGGAGGCCGGGCACGGTGGCTCACACCTGTAATCCCAATACTTTGGCAGGCCGAGGTAGGCAGATCACCTGAGGTCAGAAGTTCGAGACCAGCCTGGCCAACATGGTGAAACCCCGTCTCCATTAAAAATACAAAAATTAGGCCAGGCTCTTTGGCTAACGCCTGTAATCTCAGTACTTTGGGAGGCCGAGGCGGGCGGATCACCTGAGGTCGGGAGTTCGAGACCAACCTGGCCAACATGGTGAAGCCCCGTCTCTACTAAAAATACAAAAAAATTAGCCATGTGTGGTGGCAGGTGCTTGTAATCCCAGCTCCTCAGGAGGCTGAGGCAGAAGAATCGCTTGAACCCTGGAGGCAGAGGTTTCAGTGAGCTGAGAATGCTCCATTGCACGCCAGCCTGGGCAATGAGTGAAACTCCATCTCAAAAAAAAAAAAAAAATTAACAAGATGCTGAGCATGGTGGTGCATGCCTGTAATCCCAGCAAATTGGAAAGCTGAGGTGGGAGGATGGCTTGAGCCCAGGACTTGGAGACGAGCCTGGGCAACATAGTGAGACCATCTTGCCCCCGATTTTAAAAATAATAATTAAAATAAAAAGGCTGTGGGAAAACATTATGTAATAAAGCTGGAAGATTTCCTTCTCATTTGAGAAGGGGTCTGTTTGTTTGTTTTATAGAGACGGTCTTGCTGTGTTGCCCAGGCTGGTCTGGAACTCCTAGACTCAAGCAATCCTCATGCGTCAGCCTCCTGAAGTGCTGGGATTACAGGCATGAGACACCACGCCCAGCCTCAGAGGGTTTTTTAGGTTGTTTTGTTGTTTTTTGTTTGTTTGTTTTGTTTTTTGACACGGAGTCTCCCTCTGTTGCCCAGGCTGGAGTGCAGTGGGGTGATCTCAGCTCACAGCAACCTCCACCTCCCAGGTTCAAGCCTCAGTTCTCCTGCCTCAGCCTCCTGAGTAGCTGGGACTACAGGCATGCGCCACCACGCTTGGCTAATTTTTGTATTTTTAGTAGAGACGGGTTTTCACCATGTTGGCCAGGCTGGTCTCAAACTCCTGACCTCGTGATCCACCCACCTCGGCCTTCCAAAGTGCTGGGATTACAGGTGTGAGCCACCGCGCCCAGCTGTTTTTCTTTTTTTTTAAGACAGAGTTTTCGTTCTTGTTGCTCAGGCTGGAGTGCAATGGCACGATCTCGGCTCAATGCAAACTCTGCCTCCTGGGTTCAAGTGATTCTCCTGCCTCAGCCTCCCAAGTAGCTGGGATTACAGGCATGCACCGCCACACGCAGCTACTTTTGTATTTTTAGTAGAGATAGGGTTTCTCCATGTTGGTCAGGCTGGTCTCAAACTCTTGACCTCAGGTGATCCGCCCCCCTCAGCCTCCCAAAGTGCTGCGATTACAGGCGTGAGCCACTGCGCCCAGCCTCAGAGGGTTTTTTAACCTGATGATGCGTATCAAAATAGAAAGACATTTTTATTAGTAAATTTGACTTTAGTATTTTTAGGTGAATATGTGTTTTTTCTCCGTGGTGGCAGAAGAAGAAACACATTATCGGATCGCCAAAAAACCTAACCATGACAGAGTGTAAAATTGGAAAAACAGATATGGTTTACTTTAGTCTACCAGGGACAATTATGTGGCTGTTTGTGTAACATAATTGTTACTTGCTACTTTTTCTATGGCTGACGATATGCAAAACTCTCTGGGCCAGTACAAAAATTGTGCGAAATTTACCAATGGCTGGAAGCAGTGGCTCACACCTGTAATCCCAACACTTCAGGAGGCAAAGGTGGGAGGATTCCTTGAGGCCAGGAGTTCAAGACCAGCCTCAGCAACATAGCAAGACCCCCATCTCTACAAAAAATGTAAAAACCTAGCTGGGCGTGGTGGCATCCAAGTAGTCCCAGCTACTCTGGAGGCTAAAATACAAAATTACTAAAATACGAAATACTACATTACTAAAATACAGAATTACTGAAAATACAAAATTAGCCGGGCATGGTGGCCAGGGACTGCTTCAATTTCTCTGCCTTCTCTTTGTCAATGATGGCCAGGGTATAAAGGTATCTGCTGCATCGAACTTTAAACTTCACATTGTCCTTATTTTTCTTTTTTTTTTTCTTTTTTTTCTTTTTTTTATTTTGAGACAGAGTTTTGCTCTTATTGCCCAGGCTAGAGTGCAGTGGTGCAATCTCGTCTCACTGCAACCTCCGCCTTCCAGTTTCAAGCGATTCTTCTACCTCAGCCTCCCAAGTCGCTGGGATTACAGGTGCCCGCCACCACGTCCAGCTAATTTTTTGTATTTTTAGTAGAGACGGGGTTTCACCATGTTGGTCCGGCTGGTCTTGAACTGCTGACCTCGTGATCCACCCGCCTAGACCTCCCAAAGTGCTGGGATTACAGGCGTGATCCACCGTGCCCGGCGCATTGTCCTTATTTTTCTTGATCTTGACAGATTTGGCATCCTTTTGTCGGGCTGTGAGCAGAAAGACCTTGATTTCCTCAATTTTCTGAGGCATGGCAACAAGGAACACAGGGAGCAGGCAGGGACCGGGACAGTGAGCAGCGACCAAGGAGAGCTTGAGGTTATTAGAAGAGCCTAGAGCCGCCACAGAGACTTTTAAGCAGGGACAAACACTTTTTTTTTCTTTTTTTGAAATTGAGTTTCACTCTTGTTGCTCAGGCTGGAGTGCAGTGGCGCGATCTCGGCTCCCTGCAACCTCCGCCTCCCAGGTTCAAGCGATTATCCTGCCTAGCCTCCCGAGTAGCTGGGATTACAGGTGCCTGCCACCACACCCGGCTAATTTTTTTTTCTTTTTCTTTTCTTTTTTTTTTTTTTTTCTGAGACAGAGTCTTACTCTGTTGCCAGGGCTGGAGTGCAGTGGCACAATCTCAGCTCACTGCAACCTCCACCTCCCAGGTTCAAGCAGTTCTCCTGCCTCAGCCTGGGATTACAGGCGCCTGCCACTACCAAACACCCAGCTAATTTTTTGTATTTTTAGTAGAAAGGGGGTTTCACCATGTTGGCCAGGCTGGTCTCGACCTCCTGACCTCATGATTTGCCCACCTCGGCCTCCCAAAGTGCTGGGATTACAGGCGTGAGCCACCTCATCTAGCCCGGAGTTTCACTCTTGTTGCCCAGGCTGGAGTGCAATGGCGCGATCTTGGCTCACTGCAACTTCTGCCTCCTGGGTTCAAGCGATTCTCCTGTCTCAGCCTCCTTAGTAGCTGGGATCACAGGTGCCCGCCACCACTCCCAGCTAATTTTTTGTATTTTTAGAAGAGATGGTGTTTCACTATGTTGGCCAGGCTGCTCTTGAACTCCAGACCTCAGGCAATCCACCCGCCTCGGCCTCCCAAAGTGCTGGGATTACAGGCGTGAGCCACCACTCCCTGCTAATTTTTTGTACTTTTTTTTAAGTAGAGACAGGGTTTCACCATATTGGCCAGTCTGGTTTCAAACTCCTGACCTCAGATGATCACCCACCTCAGCCTCCCAAACTGTTGGGATTACAGGCGTGAGCCACCAAGCCTGTCCGTGTCCCTGTGTGTTTGATTAAACTAATCTCAATGGGTTTTCATTATCTAAACAGCTTCCCCTCTCATATGCACTCTCGTTTCAGATGTTCAGAATTCAGAAAATACAAACAACCTGCAGGAGAAATGGCTGCTCAGCTTGAGTACCTGAGGTCCTGCAACACCCCACCTCCTTTGTTTTCCAGAGGGGTTCAGAAAGCTCGCTGTGCTCAGGCCTCCAAGTCAGGGCCATAAGCCTTGTTGCCTCCAGCCATGACTCAAAAACCTCGCCCTCACCCCCATCCAATCCTGACCTCCTCTCTTGCCCCCAAGAGCTCTCCCGGACCCCATACAGTTTATGTAGGAGCACCCCAAAACTGCTCCCCTCAGAAGCAGGGGGACATCTCTCTCCCAGCAATGAGCTGCCACCTCCTCAGACTCCAACTCGGATTGTTCTCTCTGTGTCTCAGGAACCACCCTCCAAATTGCATACAATGGCCAGGCACGGTGGCTCATGCCTGTCATCCCAGCACTTTGGGAGGCTGAGGCAGGTGGATAACCTGAGCTCAATAGTTCAAGACCAGCCTGGCCAACATAGTGAAACCCCGTCTCTACTAAAAATACAAAAATTAGGGCCAGGCACGGTGGCTCACACCTGTAATCCCAGCGCTTTGGGAGGCCAAGGCGGGCGGATCACCTGAGGTTGGGAGTTCGAGACCAACCTGGCCAACATGGAGAACCCCTGTCTCTGCTAAAAAATACAAAATTAGCTGGGCGTGGTGGCACATGCCTGTAATCCCAGCTACTCGGGAGGCTGGGGCAAGAATCACTTGAACCCGGGAGGCAGAGGTTGCGGTGAGCTGAGATCATGCCATTGCACTCCAGCCTGGGTGACACAGCGAGACTCCATCTCAAAAAAAAAAAAAAAAAATTCCATACAGTGCATCTCACAAAGTGAGGTCCCCTTGAAGTAGGGCAACTCATTTGAGGCTAAAGCGCTGAGTCCTGGGGCAATCTCTGGCTCCGATAGGCTCAGGGTACCAGCATGGTCCCTGGAGACCAAGAGGTGGGTGGGGAGGTGGGGGCAGAGTCTGGGAGTGAAATTGAAGGAGCAGTTACTCTTCTTGCCACGAGAGGGAGCACCAAGGGGATGTCTTGATCGTATCAGTCAAGCGTGGAGTCAACACACAACATGTTCCCAATTTTATCAAGTCTCTCAAATATTCCCACTCAGAGGGTCCCTCATAGAATAACATTCTAACTCCAAGTTTTTTCTGAGAACAAGTTATTTCTGGCCAGGCGAAGTGGCTCATGTTTGTAATCCCAACACTTTGGGAGGCCAAGGCGGGCAGATCTCCTGAGGTCAGGAGTTCAAGACCAGCCTGGCCAACAGGGTGAAACCCCGTCTCTAAAATACAAAATTGTAAAATACAATTTTGTATTTAAAATACAATACTCTATCGTATTTAAAATACTCCAAAATACAAAATTGAAAAAATACAAAATTAGCTGGGAGTGGTGGTATACACCTGTAATCCCAGCTACTGGGGAGGCTGAGGCAGGAAAATCGCTTGAACCCAGGAGGTGGAGGTTGCAGTGAGCCAAGATCGTGCCATTGCACTCTAGCCTGGGCAACAAGAGCAAAACTCCGTCTCAAAAAAAAAAAAAGTTATTTCTTCCAAGCAGATATGCAACAATATAGTGACTTAGCAAGATAATATTATGGAATAGGGAACAGGGTTGCCAGGTTTAGCAAAAAATTTTATTTTACTCCTTTTTTTTTTTTTTACAAAAAAAATTTTGTCCTCCCTCTCCCTCTCCCTCTCCCTCTCCCCTCTTTCCACGGTCTCCCTCTCCCTCTCTTTCCATGGTCTCCCTCTGATGCCGAGCCGAAGCTGGACGGTGCTGCTGCCATCTCGGCTCACTGCAACCTCCCTGCCTGATTCTCCTGCCTCAGCCTGCCGAGTGCCTGCGATTTCAGGCGCGCACTGCCACGCCTGACTGGTTTTCGTATTTTTTTGGTGGAGACGGGGTTTCGCTGTGTTGGCCGGGCTGGTCTCCAGCTCCTGACCGCGAGTGATCCGCCAGCCTCGGCCTCCCGAGGTGCCAGGATTGCAGACGGAGTCTCGTTCACTTAGTGCTCAATGGTGCCCAGGCTGGAGTGCAGTGGCATGATCTCGGCTCGCTACAACCTCCACCTCCCAGCAGCCTGCCTTGGCCTCCCAAAGTCCCGAGATTGCAGCCTCTGCCCGGCCGCCACCCCATCTGGGAAGTGAGGAGCGTCTCTGCCCGGCCGCCCATCGTCTGGGATGTGAGGAGCCCCTCTGCCTGGCTGCCCAGTCTGGAAAGTGAGGAGCTTCTCTGCCCGGCTGCCATCTCACCTAGGAAGTGAGGAGCGCCTCTTCCCAGCCGCCATCCCATCTAGGAAGTGAGGAGCGTCTCTGCCCGGCCGCCCATCGTCTGAGATGTGGGGAGCACCTCTGCCCTGCCACCCCGTCCGGGATGTGAGGAGCGTCTCTGCCCGGCCGCTCCGTCTGAGAAGTGAGGAGACCCTCTGCCTGGCAACCGCCCCGTCTGAGAAGTGAGGAGCCCCTCCACCTGGCAGCCGCCCCGTCTGAGAAGTGAGGAGCCCCTCCGCCCAGCAGCCACCCCGTCTGGGAAGTGGGGAGCGTCTCCGCCCGGCAACCACTTCGTCCGGGAGGGAGGTGGGGGGGTCAGCCCCTCGCCGGGCCAGCCGCCCCGTCCGGGAGGGAGGTGGGGGGGTCAGCCCCCCGCCTGGCCAGCCGCCCCGTCCGGGAGGTGAGGGGCGCCTCTGCCCAGCCGCCCCTACTGGGAAGTGAGGAGCCCCTCTGCCCGGCCAGCCGCCCCGCCCGGGAGGGAGGTGGGGGGGGTCAGCCCCCCGCCCGGCCAGCTGCCCTATCCGGGAGGTGAGGGGTGCCTCTGCCCGGCCGCCCCTACTGGGAAGTGAGGAGCCCCTCTGCCCGGCCACCACGCCGTCTGGGAGGTGTACCCAACAGCTCATTGAGAACGGGCCATGATGACAATGGCGGTTTTGTGGAATAGAAAGGGGGGAAGGGTGGGGAAAAGATTGAGAAATCGGATGGTTGCCGTGTCTGTGTAGAAAGAGGTAGACATGGGAGACTTTTCATTTTGTTCTGTACTAAGAAAAATTCTTCTGCCTTGGGATCCTGTTGATCTGTGACCTTACCCCCAACCCTGTGCTCTCTGAAACATGTGCTGTATCCACTCAGGGTTGAATGGATTAAGGGCGGTGCAAGATGTGCTTTGTTAAACAGATGCTTGAAGGCAGCATGCTCGTTAAGAGTCATCACCACTCCCTAATCTCAAGCACCCAGGGACACAAACACTGCGGAAGGCCGCAGGGTCCTCTGCCTAGGAAAACCAGAGACCTTGTTCACTTGTTTATCTGCTGACCTTCCCTCCACTATTGTCCTGTGACCCTGCCAAATCCCCCTCTGCGAGAAACACCCAAGAATGATCAATAAAAAAAAAAATTTTTGTACAAACGGGGTCTATGTTATGTTGCCCAGGCTGGTCTCGAACTCCTAGACTCAAGTAATCCTCACACCTCAGCCTCCTGAAGTGCTGGGATTATAGGCATGAGCCACCACTCCCAACCAGATTTAGCAAATAAAATAAGTGCCCGATTAAATCTGAATTTCAGATAAACACAAATAATTTTTTTTTAAGACAGGGTCTTGCTCTGTCACCCAGGCTGGAATGCAATGGTGCAATCATAGCTCACTGCAGTTTCGAACTCCTGGTCTCAAGTGATCCTCCTGCCTCAGCCTCCCAGACCACTGGGATTACAGACGTGAGCCCTATGCCTATTGGAAACACAAATAATTTTTTTTTTGAGATAGGGTCTGGTTCTGTTGCCCAGGCAGGAGTGCAGTGGCATGGCTCACTGCAACCTCTGCCTCCTGGGCTCAAGCCATCCTCCCACCTCAGCCTCCCAAGTAGCTCCCAAGTGCACACCACCACATCCAGCTTTTTTTTTTTTTTTTTTTGAGACAGAGTCTCGCTCTGTCACCCAGGCTGGAATGCAGTGGCGCTATCTCAGCTCACTGCAAGCTCCGCCTCCTGGGTTCGCGACATTCTCCTGCCTCAGCCTCCCGAGTAACTGGGACTACAGGTGCCCGCCACCATGCCCGGCTAATTTTTTTGTATTTTCTTTTTAGCAGAGACGGGGTTTCACTGTGTTAGCCAGGATGGTCTCAATCTCCTGACCTCGTGATCCGCCCGCCTCAGCCTCCCAAAGTGCTGGGACCACAGGCTTGAGCCACCACGCCTGGCCCACATCCAGCTAATTTTTTAAAAAACTTTTTGTAGAGATGGGGTCTCACTATATTGCCCAGGCTGATCTTAAACTCCTGAGCTCAAGCAGTCCACCTGCCTCAGCCTCCCAAAGTGCTGGGATTACAGGTGTGAGCCACTTCACTTGGCCCAACAAATAATTTTCAATATAACTCAAGTATTTCCTGAGACCTAGTTATAGTAAAAAAAAAATTAAAATAATCGTTTATCTCAAATTCAGACTGAGCTAAGTAATCTGTATTTTAGCAGGCACTCCAAAAGGAGTGACACGTGCTTTAAGAGTTTTATACACCAGCTGGGTGTGGTGGCTCACGCCTATAATCCCAGCACTTTGGGAGGCTGAGGCGGACAGATCACCTGAGGTCAGGAGTTGGAGACCAGCCTGCCCAACATGGCGAAACCCCATTGCTATTAAAAATACAAAAAAATTAGCCGGGCATGGTGGTGGACACCTGTAATCCTAGCTACTCAGGAGGCTGAGGCAGGAGAATCACTTGAGCCCAGGAGGCAGAGGTTGCAGTAAGCTGAGATCGCAACACTGCACTCCAGCCTGGGGGACAAAAGCAAAACTCCGTCTCAAAAAAAAAAAGAGTTTTACAAACCAAATATTTGCAGTGGCTGCGCTCACGCCTGTAATCCCAACACTTTAAGAGACTGAGACGGGTGGATCACTTGAGGTCAGGAGTTCAAGATTAGCCTGGCCAACATGATGAAACCCTGTCTCTACTAAAAATACAAAAATTCGCTGGGCATGATGGTGGGCACTTGTAATTCGAGCTACTTGGGAGGCTGAGGCAGGAGAATCACTTGAACCCAGGAGGCAAAGGCTGCAGTGAGTGGAGATTGCACCACTGCACCCCAGCCTGAGCAACAGAGTGAGACTCCGTCTCAAATAAAAAATGAAAATAAAATGCAGCTTTCTCTGTCATGGCACCCATTCTGGTGTGCATGAGGACAGACAGCCCAGATTATTTTTCGAGGAGACATGTGGCCCTGCCCACAATATATTCCACAGAACAGCCCTGACCAGAAGTGGAGTGACTCCCAGCTTCTGGCTTCCTCTTTTCACGATGAGATGCGGCACTCCTGGGCTTCACTGGTGTGGAGCGCATGCGGCTCTGTGCTTGAGCTGTGAAACAGTCTTCTGCTCCCTCTGGTCAGCACCTTTGGAAAGTTTGGTGAGAGCAACAGTACTATCAAGGATTATCTGAAGAATGCCTTTTTTTGTAGGTCAGTGATAACCAGACATTTTAGTGACAAAGCCAATTCAGAAAAAAAGTAACCTGTTACCAAAATCCTTTAAAAAACATGATCTCTTTTATCAGGAAACATAACATCAACATCTTTGGTTAAGCATGCTTTTCTTGTTTTTCCAAATGCTGAAGGGTTTCATTATTTTAGCTAAGCTTTCAGAAACGACATTACACACATGCCCTGGTGTTATCGGATGTAAAGCTGCACCTTTTCCCAATGTTTTTGGTCCAGGAAAGCATTTCTGGAGCTAGTTCGTTTGGCTTTTTCTTAATTGACTCTGGAATCCATTTATTTGCAAAGTGTGTTTTGCCTCTTTTAATTTCTTTTTACTCATGTGGAATAACCATATAGTTTTTTTTTCTTTCCTTCTTTCTTTCTTTTCTTTTTTTTTTTTTTTTTTCTTTTTTGAGACAGAGTCTCGCTCTGTCACCCAGGCTGGAGTGTAGTGGTGCAATCATAGCTCGTTGCAGCCTCGACCTCCTGGGCTTAAGTGAACCTTCTACCTCAGCCCGAGTAGCTGGGACTACAGGTGCATGCCACCATGCCTGGCTAATTTTTATTTTATTTTATTTATTTTGGGGACGGAGTTTTGCTCTTGTTGTCCAGGCCGGAGTGTAATGGCACGATCTCAGCTCACTGCAACCTCTGCCTCCTGGATTCAAGCGATTCTCCTGTTTCAGCCTCCCAGGTAGCTGGGATTATAGTCATGCACCACCATGCCCAGCTAATTTTGTATTTTTTTTTTTTTTTTAGTAGAGACAGGGTTTCACTGTGTTGGTCAGGTTGGTCTTGAACTCCCAACCTCAGGGGATATACCCGCCTTGGCCCCACAAAGTGCTGGGATACAGGTGTAAACTTTTTTTTTTTTTTTTTTTTTTTTTTTTTTTTAGAGATGGGGTCTCATTATGCTGCCCAAGCTAGTCTCAAAACTCCTGGGCTCAAGAGATCCTCCCACCTCAGCCTCTCTAGCTAAGTTCATAGAGAGTCCTGATCTTAAGGGTACGGCTCAGTGAAACTCTGCATGTGTATATTCCTGTGTATATACACACCTACATCAAGATCTAGAACTTTCTTGCACTCTAGCAAGTTTCTCTGTGCTCCTTCCCACATAATATAATACTTCCACCAGAAATAACCACTATTCTGATTCCTTTTTTTTTTTTTTTTTTTTGAGATGGAATCTTGCTCTGTCACCCAGGCTGGAGTGCAGTGGTGCTATCTCGGCTCACTGCAACCTCCGCTTCCCAGGTTCAAGCGATTCTCCTGCTTCAGCCTCCTGAGTAGCTGGGATTACAGGCATGTGCCACCACACCCGGCTAATTTTTGTGTTTTAGTAGAGACAGGGTTTCACTGTGTTGGCCAGGCTGGTCTTGAACTCCTGACCTCAAGTGATCCGCCTGCCTCAGCCTCCCAAAGTGCTGGGATTACAGGTGTGAGCCACCGTGTCCGGCCACTATTCTGACTTCTACCACTGGGGATTAGTTATGCTTGTTCCTAAATTGCATATAATTGGAATCATGCAATATGACACATATTTGTTGAAAAAAAATCTGTAAGATTCATCCATGTTGTTGCAGATATCAGTAATTCATTCTTTTTTATTGCTGCATAGTATTTCAGTGTATGACTATGCCACAATTTATCAATCTTCCTGGGGCCGGACATTTATGTTCTGGATCTTGGCTCTTGTATCTAGACCTTCTATGAGTGCCATGCTCTGCATATGCCTTATGGCACCCTCATTTCTCTTAGGTCTATACCTAGGATCTTGATTGTTGGGTCAAAATACAGGCATATGTTTAGCTTTCGTCTATTCTGCCAGTTATCTTTTCTTAATTTTTATTTTTAGGAATAGAGATGAAGTTTTCACTATGTTTTCCAGGCTGGTCTCAAGCTCCTGAGCTCAAGTGATGCTCTCGCCTCAGCCTCCCAAAGTGCTGGGATTACAAGGCGTGAGCCACTGCGCCTGGTCTTTTTTTTTTTTTTTTTTTTTGAGACGGAGTCTCACTCTGTCGCCCAAGCTGCAGTGCAGTGGTGTGATCTCAGCTCATTGCAACCTCCACCTCCCAGGTTCAAGCGATTCTCCTGCCTCAGCCTCCCGAGTAGCTGAGATTACAGGCGCCTGCCACCATGCCCGGCTAATTTTTTGTATTTTTAGTAGAGACGGGCCTAAGTTTTGTAATTTTAGTAGAGACAGGGTTTCACTGTGTTGGCGAGGCTGGTCTCGAACTCCTGACCTCAAGTGATCTGCCCACCTCAGCCTCCCAAAGTGCTGGGATGGATTACAGACGTGAGCCACCACACCCGGCCCCGTGCCAGACTTCTAATCTTTGAAATTGTAACATAATAAGTTGGTATTGTTTTAATCCACTGAGTATATGGGAATTTGTTACATCAGCAATGGAAAACTAATATACTAGTTCACCTATCATTTCCCCCTCCACTAGTCAGACCAGTAGAGAACTGCGTATGTATCACCTTTCTTACCCAGAGGCACCACCACATATCCTTATTTTATTGACTGTGGTTTGTTTATGGTGTCATAGGCTGAAATTAAGCAGCACTATAAAAATCAACCTTAGGCATGGTGACACATGCCTGGAGTCTCAGCTACTCAGGAGACTGACATGGGAGAATCGATTGAGCCCTGGAGCTCGAGGCTGCAGTGAGCTATGACCATGCCACTGCACTCCAGCCTGGGTGACAGAGTGAGACTCCATCTCTAAAAAAAAAAAAGGCTGGGCATGGTGGTTCATGCTTGTAATCCCAGCACTTTGTGAGGCCAAGGCATGCAGATCACCTTAGGTCAGGAATTTGAGACCAGCCTGGCCAACATGGTGGAAACCCGTCTCCACTAAAAATACACAATTAGCAGGGCATGGTGGTGGGCTCCTGTAATCCCAGCTCCCCGGGAGGCTGAGGCAGGAGAATCACTTAAACCTGGGAGGTGGAGGTTGCAGTGAGCCGTGATCATGCCATTGCACTCCAACCTAGGCAAAAAGAGCGAAACATCATCTCAAAAAAAAAAAAAAAAAACCTCATGAAACTATTTGCTGTTTTTCACATGATGTTGTTAAGAAAGATTTTATTATACCCAAGTAAAGAGACATGATCTCCCAACCAGAATGGACTCGAACTCCTGGGCCCAAGGGATCCCCCCACCTCAGCCTTCAGAGTAGCAGGGACTACAGGCATGCACCGGCACACCTGGCTCCTCCAAGGAGAAATTTATTTTCTGTCCTTGAACCTGGAAGAGAGAGACTCCTGCTTGAGCTTCCCTCCTTACCTTGGCTGCTAGTTGCAATCAAGGGCATCTTAGAGTGGTGAAACCATAAGAATCACCTGGGCAGCTTTTGCAAACTGCACTTGCTCCTCCAGAAATTCCAATCTGTCTCCCTACAAGAAAATGTTCTCCTTCCTCCCATAAGATCCATTGCTTTGGCGAGCCTCTGTGCTATTTTTTTTATATTTATTTATTTATTTATTTATTTATCTATTTATTTTTGAGATGGAGTTTTGCTCTTGTTGCCCAGGCTGGAGTGTAATGGTGCAATCTCAGCTCACTGCAACCTCTGCCTCCCGGGTTCAAGCGATTCTCCTGCCTCAGCCTCCCAAGTGGCTGGGATTACAGGCACCCACCACCACACCCGGCTGATTTTTTGTATTTTTAGTAGAGACGGGATTTCACCATGTTGGCCAGGCTGGTCTCGAACTCCTCACCTGAGGTGATACACCTGCCTCAGCCTCCCAAACTGCTAGGATTACAGGCGTGAGCCACCGCGCCTGGCCAACGTCTGTGCTATTTAGCAGAGCAAGTCCTACTCCTCATGTCTGCTGGGTTGGGGAAAGGGTTAAGAATCATTGTCTTGGCTGGGCATGGTGGCTCATGCCTGTAATCCCAGCACTTTGGGAGGCCGAGGCAGGTGGATCACCTGAGGTCAGGAGTTTGAGACCAGCCTGACCAACATGGAGAAACCCCTGGGCAGCTGGGACTACAGGTGCACACCACCACACACAGGATCGC
The DNA here is from genome assembly GCF_029289425.2 of Pan paniscus. NCBI lineage: Eukaryota > Metazoa > Chordata > Mammalia > Primates > Hominidae > Pan > Pan paniscus. The sequence continues at coordinate 34,359,132 of NC_073267.2, read as the reverse complement.
GTTATGCTGCCCAGGTTGGTCTAGAACTCCTGGCCTCCAGAAATCCTCCCATCTTGGCCTCCCAAAGCGCTAGTACAGGCTTGAGCCACTGCGCCTGGCCCCAAAATTTTATTTATTTATTTATTTATTTATTTCGAGACAGAGTCTCACTCTATCACCCAGCCTGGAGTGCAGTGGTGCAATTTCAGCTGAGCACAACCTCTGCCTCCTGGGTTCAAGCCATTCTCCTGTCTCAGCCTCCTGAGTAGCTGGGATTACAGGCACATGCCACCATGCCCAGCTAATTTTTTAATTTTGAGTAGAGATAGGGTTTCACCATGTTGGCCAGGCTGCTGGTCTTGAACTCCTGACCTCATGATCCACCTGCCTCGGCCTCCCAAAGTGCTGGGATTACCAGCGTGAGCCACTGCGCCCAGCTCCAAAATGTTTATTAACCACTAAATTGGAGCAAGCAATGTATCGGTGAGGGTCTCCAGGGCGTGCATGTTTTGCGTCAATGACACTTGCACTCTCTTCTTTCCTACCTTTGCCCATTACCTCATTTTTCTGAGTTTTGGTTAAATGATTGGTTATTTATCCTTTGAAGGGCAAATAGCTACCCAAGCAGCAAGTTAAACAAATGCCTGAGGAGGCTCTCATTGTTAAGAAATCTGAAGTTAAGACTCAATTTACCTCCATCGTTTCCTGTGGACAGGCTAAGGCTAGCAGGTTTATCAATTGAGTCCAGTCCGTTGCTGGGTGGCTGAATTTGCATTTTCCCTCTTCCTGCTCACTTCTCATTTTCCCTCAATCTTGCCACCCTGGGATTGCACCTCCCAATTAAGCACAAGCATGCAGGCTTTGCCTAGGCCTGTTTTCTAGGGCAACTAGACTCATAGACCAATATTATTATTAACTGATATTATCAGTAAGAAGATAGATACACATGTGTAAATATTCCTGGGTTGACCCTGCATTTCTGCTGTCCACCCTGATTTGTTCCCTAAGAGTGACCTTTATGGACCATATAATGGGCTCCCTTGAACTCTGGCCTCTGGGAGGTTTCAATGAGAAGAGCCAGGGGGTGATCAGAGGATGGGAGGATCCCAGCACTTTTGGAAGGCTGAGGCAGCAAGATCGCTTGAGACAGGAGTTTGAGACCAGCCTGGGCAACATAATAAGACCCCATCTCTACAAAAATAAAAAACATTAGCTGGGTATGGTGGTGCGTGCCTGTAGTCCCAGCTTCTCAGGAGGCTGAGGCCAGAGGATCGCTTAAGCCCAGGAATTCGAGGTTACAGTGAGCTATAATCACAGCACTGCACTCCAGCCTGGGTGACAGAGTGAGACCGTGTCTCTAAAATTTTTTTAATTGGTTTAATTAAAAATAGAGAGGATGAGATGAGAGTGAGATGGGGATTTTTCTTTCCCCGCTCCCTCTCTGCTGGTAAAGGCTGCATTTCTCTATTGAAGGCCACGGCTCCTAACAGCTATCTCTTCCATAGCTGCAGCTCTTGCTGGGTTCCAGTAACTGCCCCCTCTCTGCCTCTTCAGGCCAGCAGGTAGCAAGGGCTCTCTATTATTGCTGGCCCCAGGATGCGTTACCATCCCTCTTTGGTTTCCTTTTTTTTTTTTTTTTTTTTTTTGTGAGACGGAGTTCGCTCTTGTCACCCAGGCTAGAGTGCAAAGGCGCTATCTTGGCTCACTGCAACCTCCACCTCCTGGGTTCAAGCATTTTTATCTGCCTCAGCCTCCCTAATAGGTGGGATTACAGGTGAGTTCCACCACACTCGGCTAATTTTTGTATTTTTAGTATAGATGGGGCTTCTCCAAGTTAGCCAGGCTGGTCTTGAACTCCTGACCTCAGGTGATCTGCCCGCCTCGGCCTACCAAAGTGCTGGGATTACAGCCGTGAGCCACCCAGCCTCTTTGGTTTCCTTTGACCCTGCCTACACTTCTATAAATAGTTTCTTCCTTAAACTCTCTTCAACTCCTCTTTGAAGAGCCATATGTTTCTTTCTTCTTCTTCTTTTTTTTTTTTTTCTTTTTGTTGTTGTTGTTGAGACAGGGTCTCGCTTTGTCACCCAGGCTGGAGTGCAGTGGCACAATCATAGCTCACTGCAACCTCGACCTCCCAGGCTCAAGCAATCCTCCCACCTCATCTCCCGAGTAGCTGGGATACAGGCGTGCACCACCACGCCCTGCAGTTCATAATTTTTGTATTTTTTAATTTTTTGTAGAGATGGGGTCTTGCTATGTTGGCCAGGCTGGTCTTGAACTCCTAGCCTCAAGCAATCCTCCCACCTCAGTCTCCCAGAGTGTTAGGATCACAGGAGTGAGCCACCGTGCTCGGCCAAGTCATATGTCCCTTAAACTGGCTCTTACTGATACACACCAAGAGGTTGGGTTACTTTCCCAAAGTCACACAGAGTAAGTGACAGGGCAGCTAAGAGCATTGTCACTGGAACATAGAGCAGGGTGGAGGCTTTTTCAGCCTCGCCAGCCTGCCCAGCCCCCTCCCAGGGTCCCTATGCCCTGCCCAACCTGCTGGAATCTGTGATCCTTTTGTTGGGATGGGATTGAATTCCCTAGGGCTCCTGTCCCAGACCTGGCCAGCAGCTCCAGTAACCAGAGCTGTGTGAGAAGAAAAGGCCAAGCCACTGGGGCAGCCGCACCCCAAACAGAGGTGAGGTCTCCGATGAGTCATGCCCGTGAGGGGCCACTTCCCCTGTCCTAAGGGCCACTGCTCACCAAGGACCCAGAACACTGTCCTCCTCTTTGACCTTTGCCTGCAGTGTTTTTCATCCCTCCCTCTCCCACCCAACAGGTGTCCAGGAGCTAGGACACCTGTCCTCCACCCCCACCCTGGGCCTCCAGAGACATGAGATGTGCGCAGGGCTCTGGGTGGGGCCTTCAGGCTCCCCAGCTTCCCCCTTCCAGCCCCAGATCCTCTCAGATTCCCAGAGATGGGCTCCAGCCAGGGAGGGTGGGGCTGCCCCTGGGACCATCAGGAGTCACGGGCTGCCTGGGCAGTGACAGAGCCCTGCAGGGAGCAGACCTTCACTTGGCTCTGCTGACTCTAGCGCCATGGCCCGGCACCTGCTCCTCCCCCTTGTGATGCTTGGTAACCTCAGGGGACAAGAGTGGCTGCAAAGGGCCTGGGTCCTGGCATCTGGGGGGCTGGAGAGCAGGATTCCTGGTTTCTGTGTGGGGAGCAGGAAGTCAGAGGGAAGGAAGTGAGGCAGCAGAAGGCGAGGATGTATCAGAGGAGGGAGAGGGAGGCCTGGGTGCCCTGGGGAGACGGAGGCTAGGAGGCTGGGGGAGGGAGTCAGGGAGGGCACATACTGAGTGCGAGTCGCCAGCCTCTTCCTGCCTACCTCTGTCTTTCCAGTCATCAGTCCCATCCCAGGAGTCTTCCAGGACTCAGGTAAGGTAGCCGGACTGGGGGAAAGTCATGTGCAGAGGCAGAAAAGACCAGAGGACTGGCATGGGTGCTGGCAGGGGTTGCTGAACGGATAGGGAAGTGGGAAGATAGGGTCGGGGGTTGGAGAGCAGGAAGTGGGGCTGGGCGGTGCAGGCCTGGAAGTCACAAGTGTCCTCCTCTCTTTCCCCTCTGGCTCCCAGCTCTCAGTCCTGCCCAGGAAGAACCTGAAGATCTGGGTAAGGAAGAGGCCTTGGCACCCTCAGACCTTAAAGGAGGCTAAGGCTGGTCAGGCCATGAGGGAGGTGGAAAAGACCAGAAATGTAGACAAGCCTGGGTCCTCTATGTTCTTTGTTCAGAGGGGCAAACTGAAGCGGGTGGAGGACGGGCCTTCGTCCTGAGTTACCTGGGCTTCTGGAGTGGGGAACCCGAGGGGAGCTTTGGCTTCCACGGCTCCCCGTTGCAGACTGCGGGCGCCCTGAGCCCTCGGCCCGCATCGTGGGGGGCTCAAACGCGCAGCCGGGCACCTGGCCTTGGCAAGTGAGCCTGCACCATGGAGGTGGCCACATCTGCGGGGGCTCCCTCATCGCCCCCTCCTGGGTCCTCTCCGCTGCTCACTGTTTCATGACGTAAGTATTCGCCCTGGTCCTGGCCCCTCTCCGCCAAAAGCTGGCCCCCGCCCCCGCAGTTGGTTCCCTCCTCCCGCCCCACTTCCGTCCTCAAGGATAATTTGGAGCCAAGCTGTCCCCAAAGCGAGGTGCTATTCGAGGCATCATGGTTCCGAGTGGGGCAAGGCTGCCGGACTGGTCCCACCACTCCACTCAATATCCGGGTCTGAATCCCATCTTTCCAATGACCCCCCACCACCAGCTCCAAATCGGATTTGCTCTTCCCCTTTGAGGAGTATCAGCACCAAATCTGGATCGGATAGCACCTGCCCCTCTGGCTCTGAGCCCCTGACCCCCACGAGGGTCTGCCCCCTCCATAGGGTCAACCTAACCTCCTACTGCCCCGGTCGAGCGCAGGAATGGGACGCTGGAGCCCGCGGCCGAGTGGTCGGTACTGCTGGGCGTGCACTCCCAGGACGGGCCCCTGGACGGCGCGCACACCCGCGCAGTGGCCGCCATCGTGGTGCCGGCCAACTACAGCCAAGTGGAGCTGGGCGCCGACCTGGCCCTGCTGCGCCTGGCCTCACCCGCCAGCCTGGGCCCCGCCGTGTGGCCTGTCTGCCTGCCCCGCGCCTCACACCGCTTCGTGCACGGCACCGCCTGCTGGGCCACCGGCTGGGGAGACGTCCAGGAGGCAGGTGAGTGGGACGGGACAAGAGGGGAGGGCCTCGGGGAGGTGGGGCTTCGAGAGGTGAGGTTCCTAGGGCGGGGCGTCGGGAGGTGAGGTTCCTAGGGCGGGGCCTCAGGAGGTGGGGCCACGGAGCGGAGCCTGGGGGAGCGTTGGAGGGTAGGTTTCTGCGGGTCGGTGGATGAATCCCACACCGATCTCCATGTAGCCTTCTCCCTGCAAGGATTCTCAAACTAAGACCACGGAATCACCCACACGCACCCCATTCCCTCCTTACCTTTCCTTCCAGTTTTTTCTTTCCTGGGTTTAGGCTCCGACTAGGGTTCCCATCCCAGCTCTAACATGTCAGACAAAGCACTTCACCCAGTACATTTCCTCATCTGTAACACGAGGAAAATAGCCATACCCACTTCAAGGGGTGGTTGGGTGGATTAAATGAGAAAATCCATGTAAAGTTCATAGTACAGTGCCTGGCATAGCAATAACCAATGCACTTTACATATTTCACCTCAGGTAATCTATAGTAAAGCACTACAGCATAAGGCTGGCCTATAATAGATATTCAGCAAATGCCAGTCTGTGCCTCCCTCCCATCCGCCTTCCTCTCATTCCATCCACCCCCACTCATCTCTCTACTCCCCACCTCCTCTCTTCTTCCTACCCACCAACATTCATTCAATCATTCTTTCACTCAAGATATTTCTTGAGCACCTTCTACATGCCAGGCACCGTGTTAGGCATTAGAGAGACACCAGTGAACATAAAAAGCCAAAATCCTGCCTTTTCAGAGTTTACAGCCTAGCAGATAGACAAGCAACAAATTCAATAAATAAGCACGCATTATGTTAGAAGGTGGGGGGGAATAGACCAAATCTCCATCCCCATCATCCCCATCACCCAAGCTTTCCATGCTCCCAGGGCCCCCACAAATATCCACATCAGCCGTGGTCAGACCTGTGCCCATCCTGGGGGCTTTGGGAAGGTGCTACAGGGGAAGATGCTACAGCCTCTGCTTGTGGAGGTCCCATCAGGGCAGGAGGTGATGAGGAAGCGTCACTGTGAGCCCCAGGAAGTCTGTGTGAATGGGGCCAGGCCATCCTAACAATGGGCACCCAGAGAGGGAGATTGCTGCAGAGATTTTTGAAGAGAGGGTACATTGCAGGAAGATGGGGGGAGATGAAGGCCACCCTGTGGACCCAGATAAGGCATGTTAGATGAAGAAGGGCCAGGATGCCAGGCTGGAGTGAGAGGGGTACAGGCACTTGGGCTGCAAAGGCTGCTGAGGCCCGGCCATGAAGACCTTAAGATCAGACTGAGGGCCAGAGCACCCCACCAGCTCCAGGGACGCCCAGGACAATCCCCAACTTCCCTGGTGAGCCCCAAGTACAGCTTCAGCCATCACCTGACCTCAAATTCTTTTTTTTTTTTTCATTATTTCTTTTTTTCTTTTTGAGACAGAGTTTCGCTCTTGTTGCCCAGGCTGGAGTGCAACGGCGCGATCTAGGCTCACTGCAACCTCCGCCTCCCAGCTTCAAGCAGATTCTACTGCCTCAATCTCCCAAGTAGCTGGGATTATAGGCACCCACCACCACGCCCGGCTAATTTTTTGTATTTTTAGTAGAGACAGGGTTTCACTATGTTGGGCAGGCTAGTTTTGAACTCCTAACCTCAGGTGATCCACCTGCCTCGGCCTCCCAAAGTGCTGGAATTACAGGTGTGAGCCACCGCGCCTTTGACCTCAGATTCTGAGTGAGTTGGGGAAGGAGTTCTGTCTGTACTTCCCCCCACCCCCTACTCCTTTCTGGATCCTGAAGCTGTTTCCGTCAAAAGCAGGATGGGGCTGCGGCACCAAGTTTAGACAGTGTGATCCGTTTATTTTTCTTGGCGAGATCAGAACTGAACTTGAGTAGCATTCCTCTTCATTGCTGAAGTGAAGAGTGGATCAGAAGGCTGGGTCAGTTATCCAGGCCCAAAGCTATGCAGCCTCAACTAGTGTAGTTGTTTAGAATGCCAAGACGTCACAAATGAGAGGTTTTCATGAACTGGGAACTGACTGGAGGAGGGGAGTTGAGAGAGGAGACAGGGATGACACCCAGATTCCATGCTTGGCAACCCAGGACAGGACCATGTCAAGTCCATATGGCATCTCTGTGAAAAGATGTCTCTGGACCAACACAACTCCACGTGAGAGCTCAGAACTTAATGGTTTTAGTCCCTACATTGCATCCTTTGTTGCAGTGCACAACCTGCACAACCATGCATGGCAGCTCTCACTAGGAGCTTGATGAGACCATTCCTGAGATGAAAAAGTAGAAAGAACAGATAGAAGCAGGAGGAGATGTGGTGAATGTGGTGGGCTGAGAGGCCATGGGGCATCTAGCTGATGTCCAAGAAGCAGCCGCAGGAGGCAAACCTGAACCCTGGGAACTGGGGACGCCATACCTGCCTCACAGCACCTGCTCTCTGGTTCTGCCTCCAGATCCTCTGCCTCTCCCCTGGGTGCTACAGGAAGTGGAGCTAAGGCTGCTGGGCAAGGCCACCTGTCAATGTCTCTACAGCCAGCCCGGTCCCTTCAACCTCACTCTCCAGATATTGCCAGGGATGCTGTGTGCTGGCTACCCAGAGGGCCGCAGGGACACCTGCCAGGTGAGGGAAGGCCCCGGCACCTGCCTGGCAGGGCCAGAGTCCTAACCAGTGACAAATAGATAAAGGACATCTCTCCAAGCCTCATCTGCAAAAGGAGGGCAAGATTGCCAAGGGATGGGGTTGACGTGAAGTTTTTTGTTTGTGTATTTTGAGACAGAGCCTCACTTTGTCGTCCAGGCTGGACTGCAGTGGCGCAATCTCGGCTTACTGCAACCTCCCCCTGCTCCACCCCCACCGCTCAAGCAACTCTTGTGCTTTAGCCCCCCAAGTAGCTGAGATTACAGGCATGCACCACCACAGACTGCTAATTTTGCATTCACTTGCGCCTGGCCAAGTGAATTTATTTATGTATTTATTTATTTATTTTATTTATTTTTTGAGACGGAGTTCCTTTTTTTTTTTTTTTTTTTTTTGAGACAGAGTCTTGCTCAGTCGCCCAGGCTGGAGTGCAGTAGCATGATCTCAGCTCACTGCAACCTCCGCCTCCCGGGTTCACGCAATTCTCCTGCCTCAGCCTCCCGAGTAGCTAGGACCACAGATGCCCACCACGACGCCCAGCTAATTTTTTTTGTATTTTTAGTAGACACGGGATTTCACCAGGTTAGCCAGGATTGTCTCGATCTCCTGACCTCGTGATCCACCCGCCTCGGCCTCCCAAAGTGCTGGGATTACAGGAGTGAGCCACCGCGCCCAGCCGAGACGGAGTTTCACTCTTATTGCCCAGGCTAGAGTACAATGGCACGATCTCAGCTCACCACAACCTCTGCCTCCCGGGTTCAAGCGATTGTCCTGCTTCAGCCTCCCAAGTAGCTGGGATTACAGACATGTGCCACCACGGCCAGCTAATTTTGTATTTTTAGTAGAGATGGGGTTTCTCCATGTTAGTCAGGCTGGTCTCGAACTCCCGACCTCAGATGATCCGCCTGCCTTGGCCTCCCAAAGTTCTGGGATTACAGGCGTGAGCCACCATGCCCGGCTATTTATTTATTTATTGAGACAGAGTTTTGCTCTTGTTGCCCAGGCTGGAGTGCAATGGCACGATCTTGGCTCACTGCAAACTCCACCTCTCGGGTTCAAGCAATTCTCCTGGCTCACCCTCCCAAGTAGCTGGGATTACAGGCATGAGCCACCATGCCCAGCCAAGGCCGAGTGAATTTAAAAACCAAAGACAGCATAGCCAGGAGCAGTGACTCATGCCTGTAATCCCAGCTAATCAGAAAAATTGAGGTGGGAGGATCACTTGAGCCCAGGAGTCTGAGACCAGCCTGAGCAACATAGTGATACCTCATCCCAAAAAAAAGAGACAAACTGGCTGGGCACAGTGGCTCACGCCTGTAATCCCAGCACTTTAGGAGGCCGAGGCAGGTGGATCACTTGAGGTCGCGAGTTTGAGACCAGCCTGGCCAACATGGCAAAAACCCATCTCTACCAAAAATACAAAAATTAGCCGGCTGTGGTGGTGTACACCTGTAGTCCCAGCTACTCGGGAAGCTGAGGCAGGAGAATCACTTGAACCCGGGAGGCAGAGGTTGCAGTGGGCTGAGATTGCACCACTGCACTCCAGCCTGGGAGACAGAGCGAGATTCCGTCTCAAAAAAGAAAAGAAAGAAAAAGAAAGGGAAGGAAAGAAGGAAGGAAGGGAGGGAGGGAGGGGAATTATTTGAGCTAGTAACAACAAGAATCACTTGGCTGTAATGACAACTGCAGGATTATCTTGCGTGGCTTTGAATGCACTCCCCTGGTGCTCTTGGCTCTGGCTGCCATCGGCCTTCTGCTTACAGGGTTTTCTTCTGTTTAGAGCCGCAGGGAATGCAGAGGACAAGGCCTAGCCAAGGAGGGTTTCTAGGAGAAGGGAGAAGGTGGTGTATGTTGGGCCAAAAGGAGGTGCAGGACCTTTTCGAGGAGGCCAGTATAAACGGGTAGGTCCCTGGGCTGACCCCTTGACATGCAGTCATCTGTCACTAGGGTGATTCTGGGGGGCCCCTGGTCTGTGAGGAAGGCGGCCGCTGGTTCCAGGCAGGAATCACCAGCTTTGGCTTCGGCTGTGGACGGAGAAACCGCCCTGGAGTTTTCACTGCTGTGGCTACCTATGAGGCATGGATACGGGAGCAGGTGATGGGTTCAGAGCCTGGGCCTGCCTTTCCCACCCAGCCCCAGAAGTCAGATCCCCAGGAGCCCAGGGAGGAGAACTGCACCATTGCCCTGCCTGGTGAGTGGGCGGCACCCCTGGATGTAAGCGGGACATGGGAGAGTGAGTTGGGATGGAGACTGCTGGGAGTGATTGGGTTGCAGGAGGCCCACTGACCCAGGCCTCTCACCCCTCAGAGTGCGGGAAGGCCCCGCGGCCAGGGGCCTGGCCCTGGGAGGCCCAGGTGATGGTGCCAGGATCCAGACCCTGCCATGGGGCGCTGGTGTCTGAAAGCTGGGTCTTGGCACCTGCCAGTTGCTTTCTGGAGTGAGTGAAAATCTACGTTTCAAGCCGATCCCTGCCCCTCCCTACAGCCTGAGATACCATCCATTCGGCCCCAGCCCCTCCCCAGGGGGTGTGGGGGGGGGGCGGGGTCCCATCCGGAGGTGTAGGATCCAGCACAAAAAGAGGGGTCCTGGCCTGGCAGGGGTGGGTAGAGGCATGGTAGAAGTTCGATCCCGGAGGCGGGGGTGTGAGTGAGCCGTTGGAATGGGGGTGTCGTGGGGATCCCGCCAGGATGCAGGATCCTCGCCTGGCAAGTCTAAGCCAGGGGTGTGAGGTTTCCAGCCACGTGTGCGGGATCCGCCCCACGTCCCTCGGCCCCCATCCCGCAGCCCGAACAGCTCCGACAGCCCACCCCGCGACCTCGACGCCTGGCGCGTGCTGCTGCCCTCGCGCCCGCGCGCGGAGCGGGTGGCGCGCCTGGTGCAGCACGAGAACGCTTCGTGGGACAACGCCTCGGACCTGGCGCTGCTGCAGCTGCGCACGCCCGTGAACCTGAGCGCGGCTTCGCGGCCCGTGTGCCTACCCCACCCGGAACACTACTTCCTGCCCGGGAGCCGCTGCCGCCTGGCCCGCTGGGGCCGCGGGGGTGAGCTGGGGACCGGCGCTGGGCCGGGCGGCACCGGGCGGTGCAGGGGCCGTCTGGGCCGCAGCGCGGGCTCCCTGCCTTTTCCCTTCCAGAACCCGCGCTTGGCCCAGGCGCGCTGCTGGAGGCGGAGCTGTTAGGCGGCTGGTGGTGCCACTGCCTGTACGGCCGCCAGGGGGCGGCAGTGCCGCTGCCCGGAGACCCGCCGCACGCGCTCTGCCCCGCCTACCAGGAAGAGGAGGAGGTGGGCAGCTGCTGGGTAAGCGGCGGGGGCGGGGCCTGCGGAACGCGGGCCCGAGAGGGCTCTAGGAAGAGGGCGGGGCCTGTGGAACGCGAGTCCAAGTGGGCTCTAGGGAGAGGGCGGGGCCTGCGGCAGGCGGGTCCGAGTGGGCTCTAGGGAGGGAGCGGGGCCTGGGGAAGGCGGGTCCGAGTGGGCTCTAGGAAGGGGCGGGGCTTGCGGAACTGGGAATGGGGCGGAGCCGGGGTGGAAGCGGGGCCAGAACGAGCTGGGGGTGGGGCCTGCCCCTAGAGAACTTTTGGGAGGGAGCTGAGGCGGGCTCTGAGCTGGTGCTATGGTTTCTCTCTATCTCTGTATTTAAGGAGAATCTTAAAGTGAGGGCTGAATTCTTACACAAATTAGTATTTGGAGTCTGATTTGGAGAAGGTGGAACTTGATATTTCCGCAAATGGGAAAATCTGGAGTCCTGGAAAGCCCCAGGAGCTCTGATATTCTCTGCACACACGCAGAGGCAAGTAACACACACACTTTGTTGCTGCAGAATGACTCGCGTTGGAGCCTTTTGTGCCAGGAGGAGGGGACCTGGTTTCTGGCTGGAATCAGAGACTTTCCCAGTGGCTGTCTACGTCCCCGAGCCTTCTTCCCTCTGCAGACTCATGGCCCATGGATCAGCCATGTGACTCGGGGAGCCTACCTGGAGGACCAGCTAGCCTGGGATTGGGGCCCTGATGGGGAGGAGACTGAGACACAGACTTGTCCCCCACACACAGAGCATGGTGGTGAGCAGGACGCTTTTGGGCCCTAGGGGCTCCTGGGAGTGCACAGACCCATGGCAGGGGCTCAGGGGTCAGCCATGGGGCCCCAACTGAGGTGGCCACCTCCTCTCCCTAGCCTGTGGCCTGCGGCTGGAGGCTGCTCCAGTGGGGGTCCTGTGGCCCTGGCTGGCAGAGGTGCATGTGGCTGGTGATCGAGTCTGCACTGGGATCCTCCTGGCCCCAGGCTGGGTCCTGGCAGCCACTCACTGTGTCCTCAGGTGGGTCTCACTCGTCTCCTAGGCGAGAGACGGGAGGGGAGAATGGAACAGAGCCAAATGCTTGTTTTTGTTGTTTGTTTGTTTGTTTAAAAAAAATTAACAATGAGATCTTGCTGTGTTGCCCAGGCAAGCCTCAAGCAATCCTCCTGCCTTGGCCAACGTACTAGGATTACAGGCATGAGCCACCGTGCCTCACCCAAAGGACTCTTAAAATAGTGGGATATTCTCCTTTAAGCATCTTACAGCTGGGCGCAATGGCTCACACCTGTAATCCTAGCACTTTGGGAGGCCGAGGCGGGCAGATCATGAGGTCAGGAGTTCAAGACGAGCCTGGCCAACATGGTGAAACCCCTCTACTAAAAATACAAAAATTAGCCAGGGGTGGTGGCAGGCGCCTGTAACGCCAGCTACGTGGGAGGCTGAGGCAGGAGAATCGCTTGAACCCAGGGAGGGCAGAGGTTGCAGTGAGCCAAGATTGCGCCACTGCACTCCAGCCGGAGCGACAGAGCAAGACTCTGTCTGGGGTGGGGCATGAGGGAAGAATCTTACAGCACTGGGAGATGTTTTGACCTAGAAGGGAGATTTGGAAGGAGGGATGATGAAGGAGTGAGTGGCATGACCCCAGAGAGTCATCCTTTCCCTGGGCTGGGAAGGACTTTGCCAGCAATGGGAGGAGCAGAAGGTGACATTGGACCTTGTTCCAACAGGCCAGGCTCTACAACAGTGCCTTACATTGAAGTGTATCTGGGCCGGGCAGGGGCCAGCTCCCTCCCACAGGGCCACCAGGTATCCCGCTTGGTCATCAGCATCCGGCTGCCCCGGCACCTGGGACTCAGGCCCCCCCTGGCCCTCCTGGAGCTGAACTTCCGGGTGGAGCCCTCCCCATCAGCCCTGCCCATCTGTCTCCACCCGGCGGGTATCCCCCCGGGGGCCAGCTGCTGGGTGTTGGGCTGGAAAGAACCCCAGGACCGAGGTGAGACCCCTGGGTCACGGGAACGAGGAGTAGCTGGAGGCCAGAGCCCTGGAACAACTTTGTCTCCTCTCCCCAGTCCCTGTGGCTGCTGCTGTCTCCATCTTGACACAACGAATCTGCGACTGCCTCTATCAGGGCATCCTGCCCCCTGGAACCCTCTGTGTCCTGTATGCAGAGGGGCAGGAGAACAGGTGTGAGGTACAGGGGCCTGGGCGTCCTGGAGTAGGCAGGGGAGAGGCAGTGTTGGACTACTGTACCCTAGAGAGAGAGCAGAATTGGAATTTTTTTTTTCTTTTTTTTTTGAGACGGAGTCTCACTCTGTCCCCCAGCTGGAGTGCAGTGGCGCGATCTCGGCTCACTGCAAGCTCCGCCTCCCTGGTTCATGCCATTCTCCTGCCTCAGCCTCCCGAGTAGCTGGGACTACAGGTACCCGCTACTACGCCCGGCTAATTTTTTGTATTTTTAGTAGAGACGGGGTTTCACTGTGTGAGCCAGGATGGTCTCGATCTGATCTCGTGATCCGCCCACCTCGGCCTCCCAAAGTGCTGGGATTAGAGGTGTGAGCCACCGCGCCCGGCCAAGGAATTTTTTTTTTTTTTTTTTTTTGAGACTGAGTCTCGCTCTGGTACCCAGGCTGGAGTGCAGTGGTGTGATCTTGGCTCACTGCAACCTCCACCTCCCAGGTTCAAGAGATTCTCCTGCCTCAGCCTCCCTAGTAGCTGGGATTACAAGCATGCACCACCACACCTGGTTAATTTTTGTATTTTTAGTCGAGACAGGGTTTCACCATGTTGGCCAAGCTGGACTCAAACTCCTCACCTCAAATGATCCACCCACCTTGGCTTCCCAAAGGGTTGGGATTAGAGGTGTGAGCCACTGCACCTGGCCAGGATTGGAATTATTGGGTATTTGGCCCCAAATGGGACCCTAGCTGGACCCGGGAGAGAAACCAGGGACCTGGATGTCTAGGGATGCAGACCAGAGTGCTTCGTGGCCAGACCCTGGGGAAAGGGGGAGGGGACCAAGAGGAAGGGCAGCAGACCCACGTGGCCTCGCTCCAACTCTGCAGATGACCTCAGCACCGCCCCTCCTGTGCCAGATGACGGAAGGGTCCTGGATCCTCGTGGGCATGGCTGTTCAAGGGAGCCGGGAGCTGTTTGCTGCCGTTGGTCCTGAAGAGGCCTGGATCTCCCAGACAGTGGGAGAGGCCAACTTCCTGCCCCCCGGTGGCTCCCCACACTGGCCCACTGGAGGCAGCAATCTCTGCCCCCCAGAACTGGCCAAGGCCTCGGGATCCCCGCATGCAGTCTACTTCCTGCTCCTGCTGACTCTCCTGATCCAGAGCTGAGGGGCTAGGGTCCCAGCACCACTTCCCCCTTCTCCACCCTCTACTTCCCGCCCAGTGGGGCTGGAATGTGGCCCAGCCGGCTGGAACCTCAAGGGCCCCACCCACCGAGATTGCAGCGGCTCTGGCTAATTGGGCCTCAGTGCCCGGGCTATTTTGAACCCAGGAATCCTTGGGGGTGGTGGGAGGAGCGGACAATAAAGGTGTAAACACAGGTACCTGTGTGGCCTTGTGGCATCGCCGTGGGCAGGCTGAGGGGCTGGGCATCAGAGGCTAAGCGGGAAGCCCAAGGGGGAGGTCCCCTCCCTCCTCCCTCCTCCGGCCTCTGAGTCAGGCCTTGGGCTCTCAGGAAATGTACCCTGATAACCTGGCAGCGATTCCTTCATTCCTGTCCCAGGGCAGGGAAGTCGGGTGGCCAGCTGGCTGTGTGTCACCTGCCCAGTGGAGTCAGCACCCTCGGCACGTGCTGGACATCTCAACCCCTGCTCAGACCCGCTGCCCTCACTGCCCGCCATAGACACACCTCAATGCATGATGCTCCGATGTATCCCCCGCACACACACAACACTTGGGCCCTTCAAGGGTCTGCCACTTTCACATTCTGCCCAGAACTTGGGTCCCTTATATGTGAACCTCACTCCCTTACCCACTGCTTACCTGCACCTCCCTGCATTCATTCAACCCGTGTTCCCTGGTGGCTAAGTCGTGGCACAATTGGGGTCTGATATATAAGCCCACAAAGTCCTCCCAATCTAGTGGGGACACATGTGGACATCCCTGGCTGGGATTGGGAAGATGTCATAGCAGTGATGTTTGAGCACAGAAAAAGGGAAGGTGGTTTCCAGCCAATGAATCTACAATTAAAAAGTAAAGCAAAACCAGAGACGAGGTGCGGCAGCTCATGCCTGTAATCCCAGCACTTTGGGAGGATCGCTTGAGGCCAGGCATTCCAGACCAGCCCGGGCAACAAAGCAAGACCCCCATCTCCACTTTTTTTTTTTTGAGACAGAGTCTCATGCTGATGCTCAGGCTGGAGTGCAGTGGTGCAATCTCGGCTCACTGCAACCTCCACCTCCTGGGTTCAAGCGATCCTCCTGCCTCAGACGCAAGTAACTAGGATTGCAGACTCAAGACACCACGCCGGACTAATTTTTGTATTTTTATTTAACTTATTTATTTTTAAATTTTTGAGACAGAGTTTTGCTATTGTCGCCCACACTGGAGTTCAATGGCGCAATCTCGGCTCACTACAACCTTCACCTCCCAGGTTCAAGCAATTCTCCTGCCTCAGCCTCCTGAGAAGCTGGGATTACAGGCGCCCACCACCATGCCCAACTAATTTTTGTATTTTTAGTAGAGATGGGGTGTCTCCATGTTGGCCAGGCTGGTCTTGAACTCCTGACCTCAGATGATCCGCCCACCTCAGCCTCCCAAAGTGCTGGGATTTACAGGCGTGAGCCACTGCATCTGGCCTATTTATTTTATTTATTTATTTATTTTGAGATGGAGTCTCCCTCTGTTGCCCAGGCTGGAGTGCAGTGGCGCAATCTTGGCTTCCCGGGTTCAAGCAATTCTCCTGCCTCAGCCTCCCGAGTAGCTAAGATTACAGGTATGCGCCACCACGCCTGGCTAATTTTCTTTGTATTTTTTAGGAGAGACGGGGTTTTACCATGTTGGCCAAGCTGGTCTCAAACTCCTGATCTCGAGAATGATCCTCCCACCTTGGCCTCACAAAGTGCTGGGATTATAGGTGTGAGCCACCACATCCAAGCTCCACAATTTTTGTTTGTTTGTTTGTTTTTTGAGATGGAGTCTCGCTCTGTCGCTCAGGCTGGAGTGCAATGGTGCAATATCTCGGCTCACTGCAACCTCCACCTCCCGGGTTCAAGCGATTCTCCTGCCTCAGCCTCCTGAGTAGCTGGAATTACAGGTGCGTGCTACCACGCCTGGCTAATTTTTGTATTTTTAGTAGAAATGGGGTTTCACCATGTTGTTCAGGATGGTCTCAAACTCCTGACCTCGTGATTCGTGTGCCTTGGCCTCCCAAAGTGCCGAGATTAGAGGCGTGAGCCACCACACCCAGCCTCAACAGGTGTTTTGAACGGCCAGAGTGGCCCTCAAAGAGGATACATGCCTCACTCCCACCGCAGCCACACGGCAAGCCTTCTTTCCCTGAGCCTCTGCCCTCTGCACCCCATCCCCCCATCTTCGCCTTACCACCTTTTATAATCCCTTTCGGTCTCAGTTTCCAAGGCAATTCCTCGAGGACCCTTTCACAATGCCAGCCTTTGCCAGGCTGTGGTGTGCTCACGCCATTCTTTTTCATCACTATTCCTAGCTTGAAATTATTGTGTAATTGCAATTTTTTTTTTAAGACAGGGTCTCCCTCTGTTGCCCAGGCTGGAGTGCAGTGGCGTGATCATAGCTCAATGCTTCGTTGAACTCCTGGGCTCAAGCAATCCTCCTGCCTCAGCCTCCCAAATAGCTGGAACCATAGTCATGCGCCACAATGCCTGCCTAATTTTTATATTTCTTTGTAGAGATGAGGCCTCGCTATATTCCCCAGGCTGGTCTGGAACTCCTGGCTTCAAGTGATGCTCCAGCCTCAGCCTCCCAAAGCCGACTAGCCACCTTGCCAGCCTGTTTGTGATTATTTGATTGAAGTGTGTCACCCCTACTTCACCATGAGCTCAGGGCTCAAGGGGGACGGGGCTGGTGCCTGTTTTGTCCTGGACACCTGGGAACATCATAGGCACTTAGGAAATGTCTGTGGGATGATTGGTGCTGCTCCACAAGCTCGCCACCACCCATGAGGTGCAGGCATCGCAGAAAGGGCCTGGCAGGGGACAGACCATAATGTCTTAAGCTCCCATACCCAGCCTAAGGAGGGAGGGAAGAAGGGAGGAGTGGCTGTGGCTCCAGATAATAAAAGCTGGGGCCAGGCCCTGGGGGGCATAACTGGCCTGAGATAACCTGAAAGACCTGAGGCGGAGGAGAGTCGTCACATTCCAGGGAGACTGCACACACACACAAACCACATGCACGTGCGTGCATGCACACTCAGACACACACACTACACACACAGGGACACACACAGCCTACACATGTGCACACACAGCCTGTACATGCACACACACACACACACCACACCACGTAAGAGGACACACACAGCCTACACAGGCATACATACACACTACACACCGGGACACACACACACAAAAGGCCTATGCATGTGCACACACATACACACGGACACATACATGCACACACACGGGCCTGCAGCTCTGAAAGGACTCATGACTTTGGTGGCAAGAGGAGCTGGCGGAGCCCAGCCAGCGGGCGGGGCCAGGGGAGGGGCGGGCAGGTAGGTGCAGCCACTCCTGGGAGGACCCTGCGTGGCCAGACGGTGCTGGTGACTCGTCCACACTGCTCGCTTCGGATACTCCAGGCGTCTCCCGTTGTGGCCGCTCCCTGCCTTAGAGGCCAGCCTTGGACACTTGCTGCCCCTTTCTAGCCCGGATTCTGGGATCCTTCCCTCTGAGCCAACATCTGGGTCCTGCCTTCGACACCACCCCAAGGCTTCCTACCTTGCGTGCCTGGAGTCTGCCCCAGGGGCCCTTGTCCTGGGCCATGGCCCAGAAGGGGGTCCTGGGGCCTGGGCAGCTGGGGGCTGTGGCCATTCTGCTCTATCTTGGATTACTCCGGTTGGGGACAGGTAAGTGAGGACGTGGGGGCAGGGTGGGGACAATGCACTGGAGGGAGCCGGCGTGATCATTTTCTGGGGTGTGCCCTTGTCTGGGGCCCAAGAAAACCCCCGGCCTCCCTAGCTCTTGGCCTCCCTCTCCCACCTTGGCTCTGCCAGGGAAGGGGCCAGCCCTCTGGAGCAGTGGTGGGTACTAAGGGGTCAGGGAACCCGAGTCTTCCCTACTCACCCCTCCTCTTTCTCTTTCTTTCTAGGAGCGGAAGGGGCAGAAGGTGAGACTTTCCTCGGAGAGGGAGGAGGGGAGGGGGAGGTGACTTGGATCGGATTCCCCTGGGGTTTAACCAGTGCCTGGCCTTCAGCTGGGCTGCCTTCCAACTAGATTCTCTTAGGGCTCCCAGAGTGGGGGGTTTTAGCCCTCACCTTATGGGCAGAGAAGCAGGGACTTGCCCAGGGCACACTGCCAATGAAGGTGCAGCTGAGATTCAGATCCACGTCTGACTCCCAAAGTGGGGCAATCAAGGTGGTTTTTTTGGTTTGGTTTTTGTCTTTTGAAACAGGGTCTGGGTCTGTCGTCACCCAGGCTGGAGTGCAGTGGCCCGATCGCAGCTCACTGCAGTCTCAGTGATCCAGCCTCCCGGGCTCACGTGATCCTCCCACCTCCCCACCTCAGCCTCCCTAGTGGCTGGGACTACAGGTGCATGCCATCACACCCAGCTAGTTGTGTTTTGTTTTTGTTTTTGTTTTTGTTTGGTAGAGATGTGGGTCTCACTATGTTGGCCGGGCAGGTCTTGAACTCCTGGGCTCAAGCGATCCTCCTGCCTTGGCCTCTCAAAATGCTGGGATTACAGGTGTGAGCCACCGTTCTCGTCCTGGAGGTGGTTTTGAGGGAACCAAACCAAGGGTCTCCTTTCTTGGAAGGCATCCAACCCGGCTCTGAGTCAGACCAGCTTTCAATCCTGGCTTGCCCATGCACTGGCTGTGTGTCATTGGCCAAGTCCCCCCACTTTTCTAAGCCTTAGACTCCTCACCTCTAAAATGAAGCTGGTCATGTCCGTCTCCTGGGGCTGTGGAGAGGATGCAGGGAGATGAGGAAGCGAAAGCCCCTCCAGGGCCTGGCACAGCCGCTAGGCTCTCTAAATAGTGGCTATTGTCATGATGATAAGGGAGAGAAAGATCTGGTCTGCAATTTTCTCTGCTCCTAGATGACTTTGTGAAGAGCAGTTGGGCTCCACTCCAAAGTGGCCTCAATGGGGGTGTGGCTGGGGCTGTCCTGGAAACTAGACATTCACATCACAGGAGCCCAGTTCTGCTGTTGGTTTGTTGAATATATGTCCACGACGCCACAGGCACTGCAGACATGAGAATCTGCCCCTAGGGAATGCCCAGATTGGTGTGGTGGAAACAGACACAGTTGTGGACTCCCGAACAATTGTGAGACTGGGCAGCATCGGGGAGCATGGTGGAGGTTGGGGGGTGCTGGGCTCGGAGGCAATGCCCAACTCAGCCAGCAGAAGCCCGCCTGTCTACGGAGGGGCTGCTGTTCCAATCAAGCATCCACAGGCAAAGGGAAGTTTGCCAGACAGTAAGGATGGGGAAGGGCATACCAGGTAGAGTGACCTGGATCAGCCAAGGTCCCGGGTAAACAAGTGTGTGGCCTGATGTACATGACTGAAGGGTCCAGAGGGGACGGCTGGGTCCGATGGCGGTGCCATGGTCTGTCTGGAATGTATCTTAAGGGCCGCGTGGAGCCAAGGAAGGGTTTAAGCAGGGCTGTGGCCTGGTCAGATTGGGGGTTTATGAAAATCTTCAGACTTGTAAGGGGCGGGATGGATGGAAGGCTTGCAAGGAGAGAAGCTGCCATGAGACCTGAATTAGGTAATGGGTAGTGGACAGAAGGGGCACAACTGCCCATGCCTGGGAGGGGACAAAGGGGTGTTGACTCCTGTGAACCCACTTCCCAAGCTCTATATCAGAGCTCCTGGGCTGCATAGGAGTGGCCAGGCTAACAACCTGACCCCTTCCCTTCCTCCCTGGGCAGCTCCCTGCGGTGTGGCCCCCCAAGCACGCATCACAGGTGGCAGCAGTGCAGTCGCCGGTCAGTGGCCCTGGCAGGTCAGCATCACCTATGAAGGCGTCCATGTGTGTGGTGGCTCTCTCGTGTCTGAGCAGTGGGTGCTGTCAGCTGCTCACTGCTTCCCCAGGTACCAAATGGTGAAAGTCAAAAGTGGGCTGGAGGTCAAAGTTCATGGGTCAATCCAGGTCAGACGTTGGGGTTCTTGGGTTGGGTCTGAGAGTGTCAGTTCTAAGTCTGGAAGGACCAGTTAGGAGTGAAGGTGAGGGGTCAGAGGTTACATGATAAAACTAAGGTGCAATTTGAGACCTAAAAGGGGTTGATCGGAATCAGGGGTTGGCAGTGGGGGTTGGGGAACAAGGAGAGGTCTCCTGGGTCTCAGCCTTTGCCCCCTGCCTGCAGCGAGCACCACAAGGAAGCCTATGAGGTCAAGCTGGGGGCCCACCAGCTAGACTCCTACTCCGAGGACGCCAAGGTCAGCACCCTGAAGGACATCATCCCCCACCCCAGCTACCTCCAGGAGGGCTCCCAGGGTGACATTGCACTCCTCCAACTCAGCACACCCATCACCTTCTCCCGCTACATCCGGCCCATCTGCCTCCCTGCAGCCAACGCCTCCTTCCCCAACGGCCTCCACTGCACTGTCACTGGCTGGGGCCATGTGGCCCCCTCAGGTGAGGTGGGACGCTGGGTGCCTAGAGGTGTGGAGGGGCACCTGACTTGGGGAGGGGCCCAGGGTAAGCCTCTTTTACCCCCACAGTGAGCCTCCTGACGCCCAGGCCACTGCAGCAACTTGAGGTGCCTCTGATCAGTCGTGAGACGTGTAACTGCCTGTACAACATCGACGCCAAGCCTGAGGAGCCGCACTTTGTCCAAGAGGACATGGTGTGTGCTGGCTACGTGGAGGGGGGCAAGGACGCCTGCCAGGTAAGCACAGGCCCGGGGGGCAGATGACCAGTGCAACTTCGGAAAGGAGGCCTGGCCCGGTCCTGATGGCTGCTGTGTGGCTTCTCTCCTCAGGGTGACTCTGGGGGCCCACTCTCCTGCCCTGTGGAGGGTCTCTGGTACCTGACGGGCATTGTGAGCTGGGGAGATGCCTGTGGGGCCCGCAACAGGCCTGGTGTGTACACTCTGGCCTCCAGCTATGCCTCCTGGATCCAAAGCAAGGTGACAGAACTCCAGCCTCGTGTGGTGCCCCAAACCCAGGAGTCCCAGCCCGACAGCAACCTCTGTGGCAGCCACCTGGCCTTCAGCTCTGCCCCAGCCCAGGGCTTGCTGAGGCCCATCCTTTTCCTGCCTCTGGGCCTGGCTCTGGGCCTCCTCTCCCCATGGCTCAGCGAGCACTGAGCTGGCCCTACTTCCAGGATGGATGCATCACACTCAAGGACAGGAGCCTGGTCCTTCCCTGATGGCCTTTGGACCCAGGGCCTGACTTGAGCCACTCCTTCCTTCAGGACTCTGCGGGAGGCTGGGGCCCCATCTTGATCTTTGAGCCCATTCTTCTGGGTGTGCTTTTTGGGACCATCACTGAGAGTCAGGAATTTTACTGCCTGTAGCAATGGCCAGAGCCTCTGGCCCCTCACCCACCATGGACCAGCCCATTGGCCGAGTTCCTGGGGAGCTCCTGGGACCCTTGGCTATGAAAATGAGCCCTGGCTCCCACCTGTTTCTGGAAGATTGCTCCCGGCCCGCCTGCCCAGACTGATGAGCACATCTCTCTGCCCTCTCCCTGTGTTCTGGGCTGGGGCCACCTTTGTGCAGCTTCGAGGACAGGAAAGGCCCCAATCTTGCCCACTGGCCGCTGAGCGCCCCCGAGCCCTGACTCCTGGACTCCGGAGGACTGAGCCCCCACCGGAACTGGGCTGGCGCTTGGATCTGGGGTGGGAGTAACAGGGCAGAAATGATTAAAATGTTTGAGCACAACTTGCCGTGCATGTGTGAAGTGAAATGAAGAACATCCGCTCTTGGCCTCCCCTTCCCCTCCAAAGTCCAGGGCCACCAGCAGAACTGACTTTATTAAAAAAATGACAAAACAGGTCTGTACATATTTACAGGCTGGGAGCCAGGAGGCTCAGGTCCGACAGCAGGGGCCAGGCTGCTCACTTCTTGGAGAGCTTGACTTGCTTGTGCTTGGGGGGTGCCCACTTGAGGCAGACGGAGTCCACTGTGGGGAGAAGGGGCGGGAGGCAGGGCTGGGCCTGGGCCAGGCCAGCTCACACCTGGCTGCCCTGCTCTGGGCTCAGGCCAGTTTCACCTCCTCCAGGTGAGAACAAAAGGGCAGGCTGTGCTGGGGAGGGGCAGGGAAGCCCAGGAATGAGAGGCCTGCCCCGGGCTCCATCCTGGGAGCTGGTCTGACTGGTTTGGGATCATGTGACAGCAATAAGGAGGCCTTGACTCCTACCAGTCCATATACTGACACTCCCCCACCGCCCCCGACACACAGCAGCCCCCCACCCACCTGTGATGGGTGGTTTCTTATACTGGGCACTTTTGAGGTGCTCCTCCACCAGCTTGGGTGTGACACAGATCACGTGCTGGCCCTTCCAGTACTTGACCATATTGAGGGATTGCAGGGTACTGATGATGTCATTTTGGGTGATACTGGTCATCTGGCTGCAAAAAGGGATGAGAGCAAATGCCAGACCTGGTGCCCTTGTGGGATCTGGCCAGGATGGTGACAGGGTATGAGGAAGCAGGATCGTGGCCCATCTCAGGGCAAGTCCTGCCCCCAGGGCCCAGGAGGCCCCCTCACCTGAGGTCCTTGATGGACAGTGTGCCCCGGAAGTCCCGCAGGATCTCCAGCAGCACCCAGGACCAGTAGCTGCGGTAGCTGAGCTTGCCCAGGTCAGACAGCGGCTTCTCCGGGGAGCCGACCGTGCTCTCCAGCTTGGAGAGCTCATAACCTGGCAGCAGTAGAAAGAGGAACTTAGGATCCAGCCTGCCCTGGCACCCCTGCCCCACAGGTCTCCCCCTCCCAGACAGGCCAGGAACCACTCACTGAAAGCGATGAGGAACTTCCCGTAGCCGCGGCGTTGGTAGGGGGGCAAGGTCAGGATGCAGGCCACATTGTTCCCATCTGGGGACTCCTTCTCCTGCAGGAGGCAGGTGCTCAGGGCCGCTGGGGAGGCTCTGCCCCACTCTCTGTTCATGCCCACCTTCGCCCTCCCCACCCTCCCCACCCCGAGTTTCCAGACCCAGCACCTTGGAGAAGTAGCCAACAATGTGGGCCCCCTGCCGGTCCACCTCAGTCAGGATGTAAAAGACGAACGGCTCCACGTCAAAGTACAGTGTCTTATGGTCCAGGAAAAGCTTGGCCAGCAGACACAGGTTCTGACAGTAAATCTAGGGTTGAGGAGGGGGAGACAGGCTCAGGGGGCAGGCACAGGCCCCACCCAGCTGGTTCCAGCGGCCGGCACCAGCCCACGCGAAGTGGGCGCCTCGCCAGGCCAGAAGGATTTCACACTGGAAGGAGTCTTCAGTCAGCCTCTGACGAACAGGGAACTGGAAATGAGAGAGCAACAGCACTTCGGAGGTGCCAGTGGAGCTGGACGAAGCCCAGCCACCCCTTCTGAGTGCCAAATACGAGCTGGGTGCCTTCCATGCAGGATCTGCTTCAGTCTTCACAGACATTAACTCTGTTTCAGCTCGTGAAACTGAGGCTCCGAGGCAGGAATTTAGACCGTCCTGTTCATGGCTGTGTCCCCAGCGCCTAGCACGAGTCTAAGTATGAAGCTGGGTGCCTGGTAAACGTCTGCTGAATGGAGGAACCTCGAGCCCTGTCTGTCCACTTGGCTGCACTCCAGGAGGGGGACAATGGGACCGAGTTTGGCTTCACGGCACACACTAAGGGGCTCCCTGGTTTATGACACCACAGCCACTCTCTCATCCAACCCGGCAGCTGTGCGAGCCCAGCACTGCCAGGCCCATCTCACTCAGGAGGAAGCTGAAGCTCCCAGAGTGGAAGTGCTTGCCCAGGGCCTCAAAGCTGGCAGAGCGCAGTTGGAAAGCACCCCCACATCTCCAGCGGGGGCCCTTCTGCTATTCCACACAGCCATGCTCAGGAAGGCAGAGCAGGGGCAAGGGCTGGGCTCAGCCTGCGTATTCTCCGAGTCCAAGGCTAATCAAGCCCCAAGAGGTCACCGATAATAACAAGGCCCATGTTTATTAAGCACATACTAGTGCCAAGCACTGCACTGAACACTTGACATTTGCTGTCTCATTTATTCCACTAACAACACAACTAGGTAAATATTAAATATTATGACTCCCGTCTTATGGACAAGGAAACAGGAACAAACCATGTTAAGTAACTTGTCTGTGGTCAGTGAGGAAGTGACAGGGCAACATGAGCCATCCTGAAGCCTGCCCTCTCTGTCCTGTGCTGTATGGCCCATCTGCGGGAAACCAGTACACTTGGCCAGACCCTCCCAGACTGATAAGGCAAAGGCCAAGTTCTCTACAACGGCTAGGCAGGTCCCAAAGGCCCCAACCTGCCCCGCTGAAGTCATTCGGGGCCGGGAACAAGGAACTCAAACCTTGAAAGCCACAGAGCTCTCTCAGCAGGAAATTTCACACAAAGCAGTCCCCTCCCAGGCAAAAACCTTTCTTTCCAACGGAAGGAGAAAGCACTTCTAAAAGCAGCCTCAGGCAAGAAAATCTCCTCTGGGTTCCAGAACAACCCAAGTTTGAACCTAACCCCACCAGCAGAAGAGTCTTGGGGCCACCACAAGGCCCTGTGTTTCCTATGCACCAACTACAGGCCTAGTGCCAGGCTAGGAGGCCCTCAGAGGCCTTCTTTTTTTTTTTGAGACAGATTCTCAATCTGACGACCAGGCTGGAGTACAGTGGCACAATCTCAGCTCACTGCAACCTCTGCCTCCCAGGTTCAAACAATTCTTGTGCCTCAGCCTCCCGAGTAGCTGGGATTACAGGTGCGCACCACCACGCCGGCTAATTTTTTGTATTTTTAGTCAAGAAGGAGTTTCGTCATGTTACCCAGGCTGCTCTCAAACTCCTGAGCTCAGGCAATCTGCCCACCTCAGCCTCCAAAAGTGCTAGGATTACAGGTGTGAGCTGCAGTGCCCGGCCCCTCAGAGGCATTCTGCCCATAGAGGCTCAGCTAAGGCTGCCCCCTCCCCTTTGGTGGTGATGAGGATCATCTGGGAGGTGCCCAGGGCCTCCCCGGCCTCTCCCGGCCCCTGGCCACCCACTCACCTTATGGTCTTTGCCATCAACTTCATACACGGAGATGTTGCTCTTGCGGTAGATCTCTTTCCCGGGGGGCTGCCGCCACTGGCACTGACCCTGGTCAGGGACAAGAGAACAGGTTCGCTGCCCATATGTTCTCTGCTAGGAGGCACCCAACCCACCACTGCATGCTTTGGAGCAAGTCTCTGCCTCTCTGTTTCCCCCCTCAACACTTCACCTACATCGAGTAATCCTCCCAGCAGCCTTAGGAAAGTGATCCTGCTTTTACAGACCAAGGCCCAGGCACAGAGATCCAAACATCACACAGCACGGTGGGGTTTTGAGTCTCTGTGGGCCTGGCTCTGGAGGGACCCGTCCATGACAATGGCTTCCCTAAACCACACCTATTCGCTTCAGATTCCACACTTCGGGAAGCAGCCCACTGTGTCAGTGATGAGAGCGCCCCTTCCTGACAGCCCCCAATTTCATCCACACTTAAGGTCCCACTGCCAGGGGCTATGTGTGCTTCCTGGGATGGAGCTGGCCTTGGCAAAAGACCTGAAGGGGGTGAGTTACTGTCCCCATTCTAGAGAAGAGGAGCTGAGGTCTGAAGTTGGCAAGGTCACCCTGCCAGCAACAGCAAAGCCAGGCCTGGAATCCAGGCCTCCTGACCCCCAGCAGCTCTTCCCTGTACTCGCTCCTTTGGGCCTGTCTCCTCCCTGGAGCTGCCGGCGCAGCCGCCCTCAGTCTCCATGCCTGCCTCTGCCTCTCACCAGGCCCCTGCCCAGCTCGGCCCGGCCGGCCCAGCCTCACCAAGTGGAAGCGGTAGCTCTTCTCATATTTCATGTACTTGAGGCAGTACTCGCAGAGCCAGAGCTTGGGCTGTTTCCCATAGTCTTCGGGGAATGGTGAGAAATACCAGGCATCAATTTCGTAGTTCCCGATGTGGATCTTGTCCACATACTTCACCTTGGTGATCTGCAGGCAGGGTGGGAGTGAGGCACAGTGCACGGCTCAGCAGGGGCTCCTCGGCAAGGGGAGACGGGGGATCTGCAGGCAGCTTCCCAGCCCCACTTACCGCCTCATGCTCCTTCTCCAAGGCTGCTGTGGTGGGGTCCATCTCTGCATAAGTCTGGGCCAGGAAAGAAAAGTGGGCAGAGGTGAACAGAAGTGGTGACCAGGCTGTCCCTCCCGTCAGGACCCACAAGGCTTCCCTGCCGTCTACCAGACCTCATTCCTGGATGGCAATAATAACCACAACAATAGCTAACCTATCTGACTTTGTTCTGAAGCTGGCTGGTCCAGACTCCTCTCACACCCACCCGCCCCACCCCCGATATCCCAGACATCCCTGATGTCCAAGTTTGGACCTTTTGCCAGATGAACAGGGTTAGGATCAGGATGGGGCTTCAGCTGCACGATGGGGGGCAATCCAGCTCTGCCAAAGTTGTGAGACTCAAATGAAATAACAGATTTGCCTTCCAGGCCCACCATAAGAACTGTTACTACCTCCCCGATGTGCCTGGACCCCTTTCCTGAGCACCAGACCCTGCCTGCCCATGGGACTGCCCCAGAGGTCCCTCCCACAGGGACAGCGGACTCAAGATGTGCAGAAAGGACCTCAACACTCCTCCCTGCAAACCTGCGCCTCCTCCTGGGTTGCTCATTTTACTGGTAACATCACCCTTGGTCCCAATGTCCAAGACCCATAACTAGGCTTGCCTCAGACTACTCTCTCTCCCTCGGCCTGGCCAAGTCCTAATACAGTGGATGTCGAGTCTACTTCTGACATCTCTGGAATTGGGCCCTCTCTGGAATTCTCCTCTCTGTCCTGCTCCAGGTAGTCATGGCCCCATCTCAGGTCTGGACAATTTACTAGGCCTCCTCAGATTCCCTGCCTCCAGCCCCAGCCTCCTCATTGCTATCAGCAGCCCCATTTTAGCGGCCTTCATGCTTCTGCACAAACAGCTCCTTCTACCTGGAGAATGCCCTTCCTTCTCTCACTGCCAGCAGAAAACACTTCCTCAGCCTGGCACGGAGCATGAGTCAGGTGAGTCCATGATGCTTTGTGATCTATCCTTTGTCACTGTTGTTATTGTGCTCTTTCCCATCCTTCAAGGCTTGAGATTCTTACCACCCCCTCCAGGAGGCCTGACTGGATTCTTCCCATCCAGAAAACATTCCCTCCTTCCCAAGTTCAGCGAGAAGTGGTCAACAGGGCAACACTGTCCAAGTATGCCCACCTGGGTTCCTCTATTTTTCAAGTCCTTAGAAAGCAGAGACTGAGTCACACCACACTCACAACACATCCTGCTCCTAGGCCAGACCCTGTGGGAGGAACCCAGTACAGCCTGACAATGGAAGGGGGACCCAAGACGGCCCATGACCTACACCAGGGCAGACGAGGCCCTGCCCTGTAGCTGAGAAGGGAGGAAGGAGCCAGTGCTTTACCCAGAACCCCCTCCACAAAGCACTGTGCTTATATGCTTATATGGCCTCATTTAATCCTTTCAGTAACCCTTACATAGAGTGTTATTTCTTTTTTTTTTTTTTTTTTTTTTTGAGACGGAGTCTCACTCTGTTGCTCAGGCTGGAGTACAGTGGCACCATCTCGGTTCACTGCAACCTCCGCCTCCCAGGTTCAAGCAATTCTCCTGCCTCAGCCTCCCAAGTAGCTGGGACTACAGGCACATGCCACCACATCCAGGTAATTTTTGTATGTTTAGTAGCAATGGAGTTTCGCCATGTTGGCCAGGCTGTTCTCAAACTCCTGACCTCAGGTGATCAACCAGCCTCGCACTCCCAAAGTGCTGAGATTACAGGCGTGAGCCACTGCACTCAGCTGCGTTATTTCAGTTTTACAGAGTAGTAAACAGGCAGGGCAAGGTGAGGTCCCTTACCCTCGGGGACTAGTGAGCTGCCATTTATTCCAAGTGGCAAGCATGGCACAGACATTTTTTTTTTTTTCTTCTGAGATAGACTCTCACTCTGTCACCCAGGCTGGAGTGCAGTGGGGAGATCTCAGCTCACCACAACCTCTGCCTCCTGGGCTTAAGTGATTCTCCTACGTCAGCCTCCCAAGTGGCTGAGACTACATGTGCCTGCTACCATTCCCAGCTAATTTATTTTGTTTTTTGAGATGAAATTTTGCTCTTGTTGCCCAGGCTGGAGTGCAATGGTGCAATCTTGGCTCACTACAACCTCCACCTCCTGAGTTCAAGCAATCTTCCCACCTCAGTGTCCCAAGCAGCTGGGATTACAGGTGCCCACCAGCAAGCCCGGCTAATTTTTTGTATTTTTAGTAGAGATGGGGTTTCACCATGTTGGCCAGGCTGGTCTTGAACTCCTGACCTTCAGATGATCCACCCACCTTGGCCTCTCAAAGTGCTGGGATTACAGGCGTGAGCCATAGCCTTTTTTCTTTTTTTTTTTTTTTTTGAGATGGAGCCTTGCCCTGTCGCCCAGGCTGGAGTGCAATGGCAAAATCTCACGTCACTGCAACCTCGCCTCCTGGGTTCAAGCGATTCTCCTGCCCCAGCCTCCCAAGTAGCTGGAATTACAGGTGTGCGCCATCACACCCAGCTAATTTTTTGTATCTTTAGTAAAGACGGGGTTTCACCATGTTGGCCATGCTGGCCTCCAACTCCTGACCTCGTGGTCTGCCTGCGCCTGGCCTCTTTTTGTATTTTTAGTAGAGACGGGCTTTCACCATATTGGCCAGGCTGATCTCGAACTCCTGACCTCAAATGATCCAATCATCTCAGCTTCCCAGAGTGCTGGGATTACAGGCATGAGCCACTGCACCCAGCCGACATTATTTCATTTTGTTCCTCACAATGAGCCTTTGAAATAAGAGTGCTCATTGTCCCTGTTGTATGAGAGAAAACTGAGGCACAAAGAGGTGAGGTCACTTGCCCAAGGTCACAGAACTGGTACTCAGCAGAGTTGGGCATGGGCCCCTGGTCTGTCCAATTCTGAACCTAACCACTGTAAAGATGAGGAAGAAAGATTTTCCTCCTCACACATCTCTTTAAAACACATTTCCCAATTCTCACAAAATACAGTACTCTTCTGCAAATGCAATAAAGAACTACAAAAACACTACTTTTCTTAATTGTTGCAATTTATTTAGAATTAAACATTAATTAGGCTCTGAAGAACCTTGCTGATTGTTAACTGGATGATTGTTTCATTACCTATTCTTTGATTTTATCACCACTGGCCCGTTATCCACCCTGCTGGTTGCCAGCTCAGAGGTATGTCTTTGTTGAGTGCAAAACAGTTGAGGAATTAATCTTAGATCTACACTGTCCAATAAAGTAGCCACTTGTCACATAGGGCTATTTAAAATTATACTCAGCTAAACGTGGTGGCTCACGCCTGTAAACCCAGCACTTTGAGAGGCCGAGGTGGGAGGACCACTTGAGGCCAGGAGTTCCAGACCAGTCTGGCCAACGTGGCGAAACCCCATCTCTACTAAAAATAAAAATAAAAAAATAGCTGGGTGTGGTGGCACACGCCTGTAATCTCAGATACTTGGGAGGCTGAGGCACAAAAATTGCTTAAGCCAGGAAGGCGGAGGTTGCAGTAACCCAAGAGCTCGCCACTGTACTCCCGCCTAGGTGACGGAGTGAGACTCTGTCTCAAAAAATGAAAATTTTGGCTGGGCACGGTGGCTCACACCTGTAATCCCAGCACTTTGGGAGGCCGAGGCAGGCGGATCAGTTGAGGTCAGGAGTTTGAGGCCAAACATAGTGAAACCCTATCTCTACTAAAAATACAAAAATTAGCCAGGCATGATGGTGCGTGCCTGTAGTCCCAGCTACTTGGGAGGCTGCAGCAGGAAACTCACTTGAATCTGGGAGGCAGAGGTTGCAGTGAGCTGAGATCGCACCACTGCACTCCAGCCTGGTTGACAGAGTGAGACTCTGTCTCGAAAAAATAAAAATAAAATTAAAAAAAAAAATTATAATTAAATTTTTTTTTGAGACAGTCTTGATCGGACACCCAGGCTGGATGGAGTGCAGTGGCGTGATCTTGGCTGACTGCAACCTCCATCTCCTGGGCTCAAGCGATTCTCCTGCCTCAGCCTCCTAAGTAGCCAGGATTACAGGTGTGCACCACCACGCCCGGCTAATTTTTGTATTTTTAGTAGAGATGGGGTTTTGGCCATGTTGGCCAGGCTGGTCTCAATCCCCTGACCTTAAGTGATCCACCCACCTCCGCCTCCCAAAGTGTTGGGATTACAGGCGTGAGCCACTGCACCCATAATTTAAAAAAAATTTTTTTTTTTTTTGAGACGGAGTCTCACTCTGTCACCCAGGCTGGAGTGAGCCCAGGATCTCGGCTCACTACAAGCTCCACCTCCCGGGTTCACGCCATTCTCCTACCTCAGCCTCCCGAGTAGCTGGGACTACAGGTGCACGCCACCACGCCCGGCTAATTATTTTGTATTTTTCAGTAGAGATGGGGTTTCACCATGTTAGCCGGGATGGTCTCGATCTTCTGACCTGGTGATCCACCCGCCTTGGCCTCCCAAAGTGCTGGGATTACAGGCGTAAGCCACCGCGCCTGGCTAAAATTCTTAATTCTTAGTCACACTAGACACATTTCAAGTGCTCAACAGCTACATGTGGCTAGTGGCTACTGTACTAGATAGTACAGCTATAGAACATTTCCATTACAACAGGAAGTTCGATTGGGCAGTTTAGACCTTGAGGAGTTCTTCCAGTTTAGGGTATTTCAATTTTTTAAATCACACCACAGTAGGAAGTACACTTGGCACTGTAACATGTCTGTATATACACACAAGTATGTGCTAGGATCATCGGGAAGGTAAGGCTGGAACAAGAGGAATCCTGCACACTTTTATTGGGTGTGAAATAAAAGCTTCTCAAAACAATACCTACACTTAATAAAGTGCAACACCCTGATTTTTCTATCTTATCCACTTTCTTTCTTCCATTTAAAGAAATTTAAATGTTGGGCTTGCCCACTAACTCATGTACTCAGAAGGATGAAGCTGCAACAGCTGAAAGTAACAAATGTCTGGGTGTCTGGAGACTTTGACAAATCTTGCTCTGGTTTGCACTCCTGATTTTTATAAATTTAGAAACTGAGACTTGGTCGGGCGCAGTGGCTCACACCTGTAATCCCAGCACTTTGGGAGGCTAAGGCAGGAGGATCGCTTGAGACCAGGAGTTTGAGACTAGTGTGGGCAACATAGCAGATCCCGTCTCTACAAAAAAATAAAAAATTAGCTGGGCATGGTGGCACGTGCCTATGGTCCCAGCTACTCAGGAGGCTGAGGCAGGAGGATTGCTTGAGCCCAGGAGGTTGAGGCTCAAGTGAGCCATGATTGTGCCACTGCACTCAGCCTAGACGATAGAGTAAGACGCTGTCTCAAAAAAAAAAAATAACAATAATATGTACAACTATTATGTATCAATACAAGAAAAAACCAAGGCAGGTACAGGGATGCACTCCTGTAGTCCCAGCTACTTAGAAGGCTGAGGCAGGAAGAACATTTGAGCCCAGGAGTTCAAGTCCAGCCTGAGCAACACACCAAGACTCCCGTCTCTTAAGAAAAAAACCAAAATCATTGCTAAGGCCTCTGGCTCTGAGGTAGCACAATCTAGCTGGTAGATCAAATTCCTGTCTGGGTCCCTAAACTTATCTGTAGCTCTTCTGCATGCTTACTTCACAGGCCTACTGTGAAATGTCAGTGAGGTCATGTATTAAAACACTTAGCTTAGGCCAGGCGCAGTAGCTCACGCCTGTAATCCCAGCACTTTGGGAGGCCGAGGTGGGCGGATCACCTGAGGTCAGGAGTTCGAGACCAGCCTGACCAATATGGCGAAACCTCGTCTCTACTAAAAATACAAAAATTATCAGGGCATGGTGGCAGGTACCTGTAGTCCTAGCTACTTGGGAGGCTGAGACAGGAAAACTGCTTGAACCCAGGTGGCGGAGTTTACAGTGAGCCGAGATCATGCCACTGTACTCCAACCTGGGCGACAGAGCAAGACTCCGTCTCAAAAAAAAAAAAAAAAAACAAAACACACACACACACACACACAAAAACCATTTAGCTGAATACTTCTGCTCACCGGCTAACAAGTGTTTGGCATTATTATTCTAATTCCAGCCCACCGTTTTACTGGCTGTGTGACCTTGGGCATGTTACTTAATCTCTCTCAGCCTGCTTCCTCACCTACCAAAAAAGTAACTATTCCTGTGTGTTGAATTGTTGGGAAGGATTTGAGGAGCTTATACATATACAGGACTTGGCAGGGTGCTTGGCTATAGCAACTGCCGAATAACATTCTCGTCTTTCCCACTGAACTTCAAGTCATTTTTTCTACTAAGACACAGCTACTAGGAGACAAAAGAGGCTACCGGTGCCGGAGGCCTGAGTTCTAGTCCCAGCTGTGCCATTTACTTGCTGTGAGACTGCAGTGAAGCCCTTACCCTCTGTCTGTTTTCTTACCTATGAAAAGTAAGTAAGAGGAAGTAGGTAAAGTCCCTGACACACTACAGGAGCTTAAGAAATGGGATTTGCTATGGTTTTGGCACTGGGGCCCGAGAGACCCAAGGGAACTGGCAGAGGCAGCTGGGCCTCCTGGGCCCGTGGATGGGAAGGGATCCGGACCTTCTGCACATGGTTGATCTCATCATGCTTGCGCTTTTGGTTGCGAGTGATCTTGCGCTCAGGCTGCTCTGCGAGCTCGCTCAGGTACTTCTCTGAGTTCTTCTGTACAGCATCCTTCACTGTCTTGGTCAGCGCCAGCCGGTTCTTGTCTACCCACTCGTCCAGCCGCCGGTTAACTGTAAGGATGGGCCATAAGAGTGCTGCCAGGGCAGCCAACTCCCCGCACCCATGCCCAGATGTGCCAAGCCACTCACAGCCCACGTAGTGTACATAGAATTCCTCTCGGCCCTCCTGGTCGTTCACTCGAGACTGGATCACTTCAGCAGAATCTGTGATGGAAAAAGGCTAGGGTCATCAGGAAGGTAAGGCTGGAACAAAAGGAATCCTGCACACTGAGAAGCAGTTTCCAGAGTTCAGGGCCACACATCAGCTAACCTCACTGGTCCACCTCTGCCATTCTACTCAATCACTGCCACAACTGTGAGGTGGATCAGGTTGGGGCTGTTATTCTCATTTTACGAATGAGAAAATAACTGGCTGGGTGTGTGGCTCACACCTGTAATCCCAGTACTTCTGGAGGCCGAGATGGGCAGATCACTTGAGGCCAGGAGTTTGAGACCAGCCTGGTCAACATGGCAAAACCCCATCTGTACCAAAAAGACGAAAAAAAAAAAAAAGCTAGGCATGGTGGCACACACCTGTAATCCCAACTACTTGGGAGGCTGAGGCAGGAAAATTGCTTGAACCTGGGAGGCAAGGCTGAGGCAGGAGAATTGCTTGAACCCGGGAGGCAGAAGTTGCAGTGAGCCGAGATTGTACCACTGCACTGTGGCCTTGGTGACAAGAGCAAGACTCTGTCTCAAAAAAAAGAACCCCAAAAAACAGAACAAAACTGAGGCTTACCCAGGGTCACAGATTTGAAAAGTGATAAGAGCTAATACTTAACTGAATTTAAGTCTGACTCTAAATTCAGTGCTCATTTTACCACATACCCGCAGTTGTTCATTTGTTCAGGGATCATGAGTGCTGGCTCTGGATTAAGATAACCTACATTAATGTATAATTCCAGGGCTGGGCATCGTGGCTCACGCCTGTAATCCCAGCACTTTGGGAGGCCGAGGTGGGTGAATCACGAGGTTAAGAGGTCAAAACCATCCTGGCCAACATGGTGAAACTTCGTCTCTACTAAAAATACAAAAATTAGCTGGGTGTGGTGGCGCACAACTGTAGTCCCAGCTACTCAGGAGGTTGAGGCAGGAGAATCGCTTGAATCCGGGAGGCAGAGATTGCAGTGAGCCAAGATGGCGCCACTGCACTCCAGCCTGGCAACAGAGAGCGATTCCATCTCAAACAAACAAACAAACAAAAATCCACAAAATTCCAGCTCCCTACTTCCTAGCTATGTGTAACTGAGCAAGTTATTCCATCTTTCTGAGCCTCAGTCTCTTCATCTGTGAAAAGGGATAACAGCTGGGCACAGTGGCTCATGCCAGTAATCCCAACACTCTGAGAGGGTGAGGTGGGAGGATCACTTGAGCCTAGAAGGTCTAGGCTTCAGTGAGCTGTCATCGTGCCACGGCAATCCCACCTGGGTGACAGAGCGAGATCCTGTCTCAAAAAAAAAAAAAAAAAAAAGACAAAAGGGATAATCGTACCAACCTTAGAAGGTGAATTAATGCCTCCAAAATTTTTAGCAGCGCACCTGACAATTAGCAGAGCATTCAATAAATGAGTAAGGCAACCACTACGTGTCTGGCCCTATGCTGTGTTGTTGCCGGGTACAGAGGACACAGTGATGAATCACAAGAAGTGCTGCCCTCCAGAAGTTCCCAGTATGATGGAGGAAGACAGAGAGAGAAAATTACAACATAATGTTACAAACACTATGACTGAGGTAGGAAAAAAATGTTGCAGGAACATAGAGAAGGGAACCACTCACTTTGCCTAAAGGGGAATCAAGGATGACATCACAAAGGATATGAAGCTAAGAGGATGAGTAGGAGCTAGGCAGGCAAACAAGGAGAAAGGGAAGAAAAAGCATTCCAAGCAAAGGGCACAGGTGGTAAAGGGCGTGTGGTCTTCAGAGGGCACAGTGTGTTCTAGCCTGGCAATGCCCTTTCCTAGTGTTGGCTAGAAACTGGAGAGGTCACAAAAATGAATGCCACCCTAAGGAGTTTGGGGTTAATTTTGAAAATGAGAGAAGGCAGCAGAACTTTAGGAAAGGGAAGCCTGTTGTTTCTGGAAGGTCTTCTCTCTGCGGATGGCTGCCAGGGACAAATGGAAAAAGAAGACGCAGAGACAAGAGACGGGTGAGGAAGCAGCGTTAGCAAGAAAAAGGAATGAAGCCTAAGACTGGGCAAGGAAGTGGAATGGGAACAATCCTGGTGAAGGCCTGAGCGGTGGGTTTGTAGGCGTCGCTCGGCATAATTCAAGGTCAACAGCCTCCCACAACCCGGCTGGTTTCTCAGCGCCCGGAACGCGACGTTCTTTCCTCAAGCCCCGCCCCTCCTCCTCTCCACTCCCAGCCCCCGGATCTTGGCCTCACTGACAGCCTGTCCTCAGGCCCCGCCCCACCCCCTGGCCCTGAGCTCCGCCCCGCCCCCAGCCCTGGGCCCCGCCCTCACGCCAGGTGCTATCCGGTCGCCGGCACAGGTACGTTTCTCCGATCTCCACCGTGACTTCCGGCTCGCCGCGCGCCGGGGTCGGCGGAGAGACGCGGCCCGGGGATGGGGCGGTCCCCTCAGCGGCCGCATTCTCCCCGGGCCCGGGCTCGCCCTCCCCCGCGACCCCTGAAGTCGCCGCTGCAACCGCCGCAGCAGCTCCCTGTGCCGCCATCGCGGGAAGGGAAGTGACGCCAGAATCGGACGCCACGCAGTTCTTTTGGCTCCGGGTCAGCAGTGCGTGGGGCGGGCTCCTCAAGGTTTGAGGGCGGGGTCTGTGATGTAGCAGGAGCCGATTGGCTTCTGTGGCCGTCCCCGCGGCCTCGCGAGTTGGATGTTGAGTGTGCGGCAGTCTTGGAGCTCCTGGTTTTCTGTGCGGACCTGTGGCTGCAGCCTATGGGTGAGGAGAGGAGACAGACTTACCTCATGCGATGACTCAACTCAACCTTTTATTTATTTATTTATTTATTTATTTATTTATTTATTTATTTATTTATTTATTTTGAGACGGAATCATGCTCTGTCGCCCAGGCTGGAGTGCAGAGGCGCGATCTCGGCTCACTGCAAACTCCGCCTCCGGGTTCAAGCGATTCTTCTGCCTCAGCCTCCCGGGTAGCTGGGACTGCAGGCGCGCGCCACCACGCCCATCTAATTTTTGTATTTTTAGTAGAGACGGGGTTTCACCATGTTGTCCAGGATAGTCTTGATCTCTTGACCTCGTGATCTGCCAGCCTCAGCCTCCCAAAGTGCTAGGATTATAGGCGTGAGCCACCGTGCCCGGCCAGCTGAACCTTTTTAAAGGCCCTGGTACCTGAGGAAGCCAAGATGTGCCAATTTTCAGCGGGTGCTGCCCCCACTTTAACAGGGCAGAGCCAGAGCGGCCGCCCTGGTGGCCTGGAGCCGCACACTCGCGCTGGCCTAATGTCGCTCCCCGCCCCCCCCTTTTTTTTTTTTTTTTGAGATGGAGTCTCGCTCTGTCGCTCAGGCTGGAGTGCAGTGACGCGATCTCGGCTCACTGCAGCCTCCGCCTCCCGGGTTCAAGCGATTCTCCTGCCTCAGCCTCCTGAATAGCTGGGATTACAATCGTGCGCCACCACGCCCGGCTATTTTTTGTATTTTTAGTAGAGATAGGGCTTCACCCTGTTGGCCAGGCTGGTCTCGAACTCCTGACCTCAGGTGATCCGCCCGCTTCGGCCTCCCAAAGTGCTAGGGTTACAGGCGTGAGCCACCGTGCCCAGCCAGTGCCCCATTTTTGAAGGTTGAAGAGACTACTTCCCCTATTTGGGATACAGTTGGTGCGGGGAAAGCAGAACGGGTGTGTCCAGGGACAGGCCATAATTCACCCTCACAGGATAAAGTCTAAAGAAAGGACGAGTTGGGCGGGGCGTGGTGGCTCACGCCTGTAATCTCAGCACTTTGAGAGGCCGAGGCGGGCGGAGATCGAGACCATCCTGGCTAACACCGTGAAACTCCGTCTCTACTAAAAATACAAAATTTAGCCGGGCGTGGTGGCACGCGCCTGTAGGCCCAGCTACTCGGGAGGCTGAGGCAGAAGAATCGCTTGAACCCGGGAAGTGGAGGTTGCAGTGAGTCAAGATCCCGCCATTGCACTCCAGCCTGGGGACCAAGAGCCAGACTCCATCTCAAAAAAAATAAAAAGGCCGGGTGCGGTGGTTCACGCCTGTAATCCCAGCACTTTGGGAGGCCTAGGCGGGTGGATCACGAGGTCAGAAGATCGAGACTACTCTGGCTAACACGATGAAACTCCGTCTCTACTAAAAAAAAATACAAAACAATTAGCCGGGCGTGGTGGCGGGCCCCTGTAGTCCCAGCTACTCGGGAGGCTGAGGCAGGAGAATGGTGTGAACCCGGGAGGTGGAGCTTGCAGTGAGCTGAGATCGCGCCACTGCACTGAGGGTTCTATGAGTCAGTAAAGGTTAAAGCCATTTATATGTGTATGGTCCAACCATATACAATCGGCCCTCCATATCCGCATGTCCCACCTTTGAAGATTGAACGAAGAGCGGGTTGAAAATACAGTGTTTAGGTATGGTGGCTCACACCTGTAATCTCGCACTTTAGGAATCCAAGCAGGAGGATCGCTTCAGGCCAGGAGTTCAAGACCAGCCTGGGCAGCATAGAGACCTCCTTTCTACTAAAAATTTGGGGGAAAAAAAAAATTAGCTGGGCCTGGGGGCCCGCACCTGTAGTCCCACCTACTCAGGAGGCTGAGGCAGAGGGATCGCTTAAACCCAGGAGGTCGAGGCTGAGTGAGCTATAATCCCTCCACTGCACTCCAGCTTGGGTGACAGAGTGAGACCCTGTCTCAAAAAAAAGTGGGGGAAAGAAAAGGAGGCTGGGCGCAGTGGCTCACTCCTGTAATCCCACCACTTTGGGAGGCCGAGGCAGGCAGATCACCTGAGGTCGGGAGTTCGAGACCAGCCTGATCAACATGGAGAAACCCCATCTCTACTAAAAATACAAAATTAGCCAGGCGTGGTGGCCGCATGCCTGTAATCCCAGCTACTCGGGAGGCTAAGCCAGGAGAACCACTTGAACCTGGGAGGCAGAGGTTGTGGTGAGCTGAGATTGTGCCATTGCACTCCAGCCTGGGCAACAAGAGTGAAACTCTGCCTCAAAAAAAAAAAAAAAGACTGGGCGTGGTGGCTCACACCTGTAATCCCAGCACTTTGGGAGGCCGAGGCAGGTGGATTACTTGAGGTCAGGAGTTCAAAACCAGCTTGGCCCACATTGTGAAACCCCGTCTTTACTGAAAATACAAAACAGTCAGGGGTGGTGGCGTGTGCCTGTAATCCCAGCTACTTGGGAGGCTGAGGCAGGAGAACTGCTTGAACCCAGGAGGTGGAGGTTGCAGTGAGCCGAGATCGCGCCACTGCACTCCAACCTGGCCGACACAACAAGACTCCATCTCAAAAAAGAAAAAGAAAAAAGAGGGAGGAAGGGAGGAAAAGAAAAGGAAAGGAAAGGAAATATTGTAAGGATGCAGAACCCACAGATCTGAAGAGCTGACTTCATATCTGCTGTTTGGCAGGGCCAACTGTAGGACTTGAGCACCTGCAGATTTTGGTATTCACAGGCGGTCCTGGAACCAATCCCCAGCAGTTAAGCATGTATAACTATCAATCATATAACTATGTAACAGTTGAACTATCCGTCTTAGCAATATACAAGTGTATTGCAAAGTGCCAGACCGGGTAGGTACTCAGTAAACATTCCCTTTGGCTATTCTCTGAATCTTGTTTGATTTATAATGTGGTTATTGGGCTTGGAAACAATTCTGAGAGGAGTGGAATGCTCAGGGCCTGCGGATGGGTCTCTCAGAGGTTACAAATCAAGAAACATCCGACAGGCATGGTGGCTCATGCCTGTAATCCTGGCACTTTGGGAGGCTGAGGTGGGTGGATCACGAGGTTGGGAGTTCGAGACCAGCCTGGCCAACGTGGTGAAACCCCATCTCTACTAAAAATAGAAAAATTAGCTGGGCGTGGTGGCACGCACCTGTAATCCCAGCTACTGGGGAGGCTGAGGCAGGAGAATCGCTTGAACCTGGGGTTGGGGGGGGTGGGGCGGAGGTTGCAGTGAGCGAAGATCGAGCCACTGCACTCCAGCCTGGGCAACAGATTGAGACTCCGTTTAAAAAAACAAAACGAAACAAAACAAACAAAAAAACAATGTAGGTGCTCCACCCAGATCCTCTGGGAGTTCTTGCTGTTTCTGTGCCCAGATTACCTTTGATGTGCTTTCAAAGGCCCACACCAGCACCTGAGGCTCTTCTTAAAAAACCATCCTTAGGTTAATAGAGCTGTTCACTTTCCCAACTGACTTTAACCAGTGACTGCCAAGTGGAGAAATTAATCAGTGACTCTGAGGTTTAGCTCTCTTACCTTCAACCCTGAGGCATAATTGACTGGTTCTGGGCTTTTGCCTGAGGTCACATCCTTGCTTGGCTTCCTCCCCTTCCCCTTCCTGCTTCCCCTACTCTGTTCTGGGAGCACTTTCTTAAGAAATCACGTGGACATGAATCCTCTCAGGGACTCCAACCAGAAACATCCCTTCCCAGCTCAAAACCCACTCATGGGCCAGCTGCAGTGGCTCATGCCTGTAACCCCACCACTTTGGGAGGCTGGGGTGGAAGGATCATTTGAGCCCAGGAGTTCAAGTCCAGCCCGGGGCAACATAGGGTTTTGTAGAAACCCTGTTTCTACAAAAAATTTTAAAATTTAGCCTGGCATGATGGTCCAAGCTACTCAGAAGGCTGAGGTGGGAGAATCTCTTGATCCCAGGAGTTCAAGGCTGCAGTGAACTCTGCAGCCACCATATTCCAGCCTGGGCAACACAGCAAGACCCCATTTCTAAATAAATAAAAACTCACCCATGGATCCCTATGGCTCAAGATAAATCCCATGTTTCAGGGCCCTGGCCTCTGACTGCTGCCTGCCTCTCCAGCCTCAGCGCCCTGCCTTGCAGCTGGCGGGATTTTTCAGTCTAGCAAGTCACTGTGGTTTCCTAGCCCCTGCCATTTGGCTTCCACATACAACTTCCCCTCCATCCCCGTGAAGGGTAGGAGATGGTACAGGCCTAGAGCCAGCCTCAGGAAGTTTGCTGTGGGAGCTCACATGTGAAGGCAAGAGAACTTTCCAGTTCTCCTCCCAGCCCCACCAGGCCGCCCTTAGGCCTTTCTTCTTCCCTGGCAAGGTGGGTAGGGTGTTCCTACCTAAGATGTCATCTGGAGTTCTGATTCAGGTCTAACCTTGAGCCTACCTGATATCTTTGCCCAAATCCTAGGTCCTTTCTATCAGGGCCCCACCTTTCCTTGCAGTGGGGCACCCAGTCCCTGCTAGGGCCTGCCAAGGCACAACCTTGTATGTTCTTTTCCTTGGCAGCAGCAGACACAGTATTTTTAACCTACTCAGGCTTGGGAAGCAGTTGGCTCAGGAGTTTGCCCAGTCTGTGACCTTCACCTCTAGAAACTGTGACTGCCAGGAAAGGAAGAGTCAAAACTGATGCCCGAAGCTGGGTCAGTCTGGGCCTTCAATATTATCTGGGACCCGGAAACATTTGTTCAACAAGATGAATGAAAGCTCTTTGTATAAGGTGCTGCAGTCATCCCACTTCCACCAAATCAAACATGCAACAGACTTGGGACCCATTCTACTCATGGCCTGCCAGTCTCTCAGGGCAGGTAAGAGACTGGGACACGAACCAGTTCAACCCAAGGGCTCAGTGAACCTGAATGGGGGCAGAAACAAAAGTTCACCTGCCCTCCCCACACACGGGGCCCGAGAGGGCATTCAAAATGTGAACTTTAATAACAACAGGTCAGAGTGGGGGTTCCCCAGGAACGAGAATGACGGAACTGGTGCTGGAGGCCTCAGGGTGCCCACTTCCCCACTCCAAGGTCTGGAGGCGAGGAGGCAATGGACCCTGTTGAGGCGGGGCGGTGCCCAGCTCCATGTAAGTCCATCTGTCTGGGGCCCTGAGACCCAAGATGCAGCAGTGTGTGGAGCAGGGGGCCGCCCTGCCTGACCCGGGAGGTCCTGCAGGGAATGCGGCCCAGGCTGGTCGGGTGAGCAGGCCAAAGGCTGTGGGGTCAGATCCGGAAGCTTTCCTCCCGGCCATCGATGTGGCGGAGCCGCAGGTAGACGTCCGTGCCAATGCCCTGCAGGGACTGCAGCTGCAGAGACCCACCAAGGTACTCCGCGTAGGCCCGTGACGTGGGCAACCCGAAGCCAAAGCTGGGGGTGGGCAGGGGGACAGGACAGGAGGCTTCAGAGGCTTGAGTCTCCTGGGGTCCCCCACCCCTCCATCCTGGCCTGGCAGGGTCTCACCCGTGCATGGGTCCTGACTGGGCGCCACTATGCATGTCCAGATGGCCAAAGAGGGGGCTGATCCGGGGGTCCTGTGTGCTGGCCTCAGCAGTAGTGAAGTGGTAGTCCATGACCCGGTCCAGATCTTTGTGAGCGATTCCTCCACCACGGTCTGAGATCCTAGCAAGATGGCAACAACAATGGGCTTGGCTCAGCTTTGATGGGGTACTCACCACCCCCCAAGCAGACAGTGCAAAGTCTGCCTTCCTGTTCCTTCCACCCAGAGCTGGAATGTGGTCCACCTAGACCCTTGGGCCTTGTTTGTATCATCCTCACCCCTGCCAGGGCCACTGACTGCTTATACCTTCTCACAGGATGTGACATTTATCCTTGGCCCAGCATCCTAGACCGACTCCTGACTGTTTCTCAATTTCAAGCTCCTCAGCTGCTGACAGAGGCAGGATACCTAGGCCTGCAGCTGGCCCCAGATCCATTAATAAGCAGCTCATGGCCATCTCAGGATTCAGAGAATAGTTTGTCTGGTCAGGGACCAAGTCCCAGAATGGGGCAGGAAGGGGCTCAAGGTCCTAAATCAAGTCAGAAACAGTGCCTAGACCCCCATCCCATCCACCTCAGCTCAACTCCCACTCGGGGCAAACCTGATGATCAGATCGACATCATTGTTGGCGATGGTGATGACCACATCTGGGACATTGTAGGGAGTGTCTAGGTGACTCTCCATTGTGGCTCTATGCAGAGGGGAAAGACCAGTAGGTACAAGCACCCCGGTTCCTGTCCGCCCCCAAGTCAGCACATCAAGCCACCCCACCTCATGGCATTCTTGAGCAGCTCCGGCAGGATATAGTCCAGTGGCATAGGGATGAAGGGGAACCGGGCAGCCACATGGCCATTGATGCGGACACGGGGCGCATTGCCATACTTGTGCTCACACAGGCGTCTGCGGATAGGAGCGAGGGTTCAGTCAGGGGCCCCTCCACCAGTGGTTTGCAACTGGAAACAATTCTGCCCCCCTAAGTAACATATGGCAATGTGCAAAGACATTTTTGTTTGTCACAACTAGGCAGTACTGCTGGCGCCAGGGATGCTGCTGAACTTCCTAACGTGCACGGGGCAGCCCCTATGACAAAGAATTATCTGGCTGGAAATGTCAATAGTGCCATGGTTGAGAAACCCTGCTCCCCGCAGACCATGCCCCGGGCAAGGGCTCAGACCCAAGCCTTCCCTGCCCCAGATGTCTGCCCACCCCCTGAGCCATTCTTGCCTCACCTGGCAAAGTCCACCCACTTCTCAATAATCTTCTTTGGTGAGAGACGAGTACAGATGATGCCGACAAAGTCAGGCTGGCCGGAGAAAGGAGGTCAGGACTACCCATGCCCCTAGCCCCACCCCAAGATGCTGGCAACTTCGGAACTGCCCCAAAGCACCAGCCCCACAGCCTCAGCCCCCAGGCCCTTGACCTGGATCCCCAGCCCAGTCTCCTCTGTCTCACTTAACGTTCCCAGGTGGGTCTCAGGTCCCAGAGCCCCACCTTGTCCTCATGCAGCGCCAGGTGATGCGTGGCCAACATGCGGATTCCAAGCCTCGAAGTCAGCGTCTTGTCCAAGAAGTAGCGGACGAGCTTTTCATCCTGTAAAGAGTGAGGTCTCAGAATCCCATGCCCTTCCCACCCCCAGCAGGCCCGGCCTCTCCTTTGCTGCCCCAACCTCTATGTGCTTCCGGCTCTCACGCAGGCCCTCTGCCAAGAGGGTCACCACATCCTTGTGGTCATCCAGCAGCTGTCGCACCAGCTGGCAGTACTGGGCCTCGTCCGCCTGGTCCTTGATCTGCAGGTCACAGAGTCATGAGGAAGGGTGGTCCAAGCCCAACCTCTCAGCCCCTCACCCTGCTCTGGCCCAGCACTCACCGGAGGGAAGTCTGTCAGCTTCTGGAAGGCACGGATATATAGCTCATGCTGCAAGGAAGAGGTGTGGGAATTCACAAAGCCGCATGGGCACTGAGCAGAGAACAGCCACCCCCACCTACCCGTGGGGATCACCACCCAGCTGGTCGGCCACGTGATCAAACCCCCACTTCGACCCTTCCAGGCTCCGTGAATACACACCTTTGGCTTCTGAAGGCCTGGGGTTGAATCCTGTGTGGCCCTGACACCTTTAGGCAAGCAATCGTCTGCCACTCTGGGCCCCAGACTCCCCACTTGCCCCCGGGGCAGGGTGGCCCGCTGACCTAAGGTCCTCTCTACCTTACCACGTGCAGTATGGTGGGGTTGCAGCCAATGATGAAAGGAAGGCAGCGGAAGCCCTTGATGCGGTGAGCAATCCTCACTGGAAGTTCTTGCTGCAGGTACCGAGCACTTTTCTAGGAGAAAAAGAGAAGGGAAGGCGGGGCTGGAGCCTGAGTGTCTGGGAGAGCTCCAGGATCCACGAGGCAAATAGAGGGCGTGAATCTTACCAGAAGGTGACTGCCGTCCTGAGAGCGGCCAGCGTAGAGCATCATGGTGGGCGTTAGGCGGACTGAGGGCTAGAGAGGGAGAGAGGCCTTGAGCAGAGAACCCCCAACACTCTCCCTCCCGCCTACATCCCGGACCCTGGGCTGGCTGCCCCCTTGCGCACCTTCTCCGCTGCCGCGTCGATGGCCGACTGGTTGTAAAAGGAGGTGACAGTCTTGGAGCGCTCCCGAGCCATCTCCACGTGGTGTGTGTCGGTGGCCGACGTCGAGCGGGCCCGGAGCGCGAGTGCGGGCCCCAGGAGGGGCCGGAGCGGAAGCCCGCCCCGGGGACCGCTCCTCAGCACCGACGCCAGGATCATCGTCTTGCTCCTTTCAGACCCGGTGGCCGCTAGGACTGAGGATCCGCTAGGACTGAGGACC
The DNA here is from genome assembly GCF_029289425.2 of Pan paniscus. Classification (NCBI taxonomy): domain Eukaryota; kingdom Metazoa; phylum Chordata; class Mammalia; order Primates; family Hominidae; genus Pan; species Pan paniscus. Next base: position 34,315,159 of record NC_073267.2, on the reverse strand, counting down.
CAGGCGACCCAAAATGGGGCAAGGGGGTGTGGGTGGGTAGGGGCTCTTCTCCGACTTCAGGGACCAGGGTGCGTCGAGGATGCTGACAGGCTCAGCCCGCGGAGAGCAGCTCCCATCTACCGGGGCGGGGAAGAGGAAGTTGTAAGGATCCGAATCCACAGAACCCGCACCATCTCTCCACCTGTGCATCGGTCTCCCCAGACCCGGGCGACCTCTCCCCACCACTCCCACCGTCTCCCCAGATGCACACAGGCCGCGCCCAAAGGACCTAGCCTCCCGGGGGCTTCTATTACCCAACCCGAGGCTCTACTGGCGGTGGGAGGGCTGTCGGGGGAGGAGCCCCTCAGACCCTTCCAGCCCGAAAACCTCGCCCCAGCGCCCCGGGGTCCCGGGTACCCTTCTCAGGGGGCGGGGCTGCCCCTGCCTGCCCAGCGCCTTCAAACCCGGGCCCTGGGAGCGCGGCCAGTGAACGTGCGACACCAGCCCTGGGCCCCTGGGGCCGGCTTGGGAGGGTGCGGCACGGAGTCCCCAGCGGGACCCCCCACGCGGGTCACTTGGTTCGGCCCGGATGCCCCCCATATGGTAGATGCCAGCCCCGTCTGCGCGCCCGCGCTGTGATGGAGGCTGCGGACGTGCGCCGCGGGGCCTCCGCGGACTGAGTAGGCCGGGGTCGCCCCACTTACCGCGGGGCCGGAGCCAGGGCCCGGGTCCCAGCGGAAGGGCTCGAACAGTCCACTCGCCGGGCGCCCAGCCGCCTGCGCCCTCCGCCGCCGTGACGTCGCGTGGGCGGCAGCGCCCGCTGGGTCCTGGGAGTTGTAGTTTGGTCTGAGGACCTGCAGCCCCGGGCGCCCGCGCATCCAGGCCACGCCCTTGCTCCCGGACCCCAAACAGCACCGCTTCCTCCACACGGCTCTCGAGGCTCTCCGTGTCCCTCCTGGCCTCTATCTCCTGCTCTATGAAACGGGCTCCCTGGGAGCTGGAAGATCTTAGATGTAAAGCGCACAGATCACGCCCTGACTCCTTCTCGGAGGTCTTGTCCTCCTTCCAGTTCTTGGTTCATTTATGGGTAACCAGGCTTCAAACCCCAGCTCGGCCCCTTAATATCTGGAGCAAGTTATTTAACTGCTCAGTGCTTGGTAAGATGAAGAGATATCATCAGTTTTGGGGTTGTGTGGATTACATGAATTTATATGAGTGCCTAGAACAGTGCCAGGCGTGGAATTAGCACTATATAAGGGTTAGGCATTATTATTATTCACTCATGCCTGCAGATAATGCAAGTCGCTGACTGGGTGTCTTTTCTGCACCAGGAGAGGAGATTGGGCAGTGAGTTGAATAGATCTTTCCGTGCCCTGCATAAGAAAACAGTTTCAGTATCATTGGCTGTGATGAGGACTTTCAGAGGAGGCTGCGGGAGCCTCAGATAGAAACTGAGACAGCTGTGTAGGTGCAGCCTGAGTAGGACTTGCAAGGGATCGGGGTGGGAAGGGTGTGTGGCAGGACAGACAACAGCCCAGATGGTCCGAGGATATGGCTGGAGCCATATGGGATCTGGGAAGAAGAGGGGCGGCAGCAGAGAGCGAAGGATAAGTCTGCATTTGTCCTAGGGTAGTTAGGAACCACTGAAGGGTTTTAACTGGTGGGCTCTCCTCCTTAGACAGAACCCCTTGTCTGCAGTGATTTAGAGTGGGGCGTTTGGTGAGACCAAAGGCAGAGAAACCAATAAGAAGACAATTACTTTAGGCCAGGCGCGGTGGCTCAGGCCTGTAATCCCAGCACTTTGAGAGGACGGGGTGGGCGGATCTCAGGAGTTCGAGACCAGCCTGGCCAACTTGGCAAAACCCCGTCTGTACTAAAAATACAAAAATCAGCCGGGTGTTGTGGCTGGCGCCTGTAATCCCAGCTACTCGCGAGGCTGAGGCAGGAGGATCGCTTGAACCCGGGAGGAGGAGGTTGCAGTGGGCCGATATCCCGCCACTGCTCTCCATCCTGGGCAACAAGAGCAAAACTCCGTTGCAAAAAAAAAAAAAAAATTATCCAGGCAGGAGGCGCTGGAAGGGACACGTTTCAGTGTGTGCACGTGCATATGTGTGTAGTGTGTATTTGTACTAATTGCAATTTTCTTTACCATGGTTATATATTTCCTAAATATGTTCAATAAAAAGTGCTAAGTGAAGCAAGTGACATCTTTGGAGGCTATCTTTATTTATTTATTTGGAGATGGGGTCTCGCTCTGTTGCTCAAGCTGTAATACAGTCGCTCCATAGTAGCTCACTGCAGTCTCCGACTTAAATGATCCTCCCACCTCAGCCTCTCAAGTAGCCGAGACTGTAATTGTGCACCACTACCCCCAGGGTGATTTTTTCCCCCTCAGGCAATCCTTTTGCCACAGCCTCCCAAAGTGCTGGGATTACAGACGTAACCTACCGTGCCTGGCCTATTTTTGTTAGAGCCGGGGTCTCGCTATGTTGCCCAGGCTGGTCTCAAATTCCTGGCCTCAGCCTCCTGAGTTGTTGGGGTTACAGGAGTGAGCCACTGGGCCTGGCGGCTGTCTTTAAACTTGGAGGTTAGCCAGGTGCAGTGGCTCATGCTTGTAATCCCAGCACTTTGGGAGGCCAAGGCGGGCGGATCACCTGAGGTCAGGAGTTCGAGACCAGCCTGGCCAATATGGCGAAACTCTGTCTTTACTAAAAATACAAAAATTAGCCGGATGCGGTGGCATGCACCTGTAATCCCTGCTACTCGGGAGGCTGAGGCAGAAGAATTGCTTGAACCCGGGAGGCGGAGGTTGCAGTGAGCCAAGATCGTGCCAATGCACTCCAGCCTGGGCGACAGAGAGAGACTCCGTCTCAAAAATAAATAAATAAATAATAAATAATAAACTTGAAGGTGAAAAAAATAAATAATAAATAATAATAAATATAAACTTGGAGGGAGGACGCCTCACCGTGACTGGCCTGCCTGAGCAATTGGGGGCAGACCACGGGAAAGGGGCGCCCTGCATCTCTGGGTTTCCTCTTTGCCCCCCACCCACACCATTCCCACCCGTTCTTTCCCAGCGTCCTGGAGTACAGTCAGGCGGCGGCAGCCCCGAGGCAGCCACGGCTGGAGCCCGTGGTAAAAGGGAGCGGGAAGGGTGCTCCTGGCGGGGAGGACAGGCTGCGCAAAGCAGCAAAGGACTGGCAGTGGTCTGTGCGCCAGAATCTGGCGCTCACGTGGCCGCGGCGTGGACAGGAGCCGCAGGCGGAGGAGGCTGCGGCTGCCACCGAGGTGGAGACGTCTGGCACAGGCCTCACCCCATTTGACCCCGCTCGCTAGGCCCCGGCTCGGCCTGGACTCGCTGCTGCCCCCGGCGGCGGAGGTTGGACATGCACCTCGCGACCCCCTTTTCAGAATACTGTATACAGGTCAGGCGGCTTTCTAAGCGCTTTCAATGTATTTTTAAAAATCTGCATATACTCGATGTAAAAGAGAACCGTATGTATTTATTTATTGAGACAAGATATCGCTCATGTCACCAAGGCTGGAGTGCAGTGGTGCGATCACAGCTCACTGCAGCCTCGAACTCCTGTTCTCAAGCAATCCTCCTGCCTCAGTCTCCCAAAGCACTGAAATTACAAGCGTGAGCCCCACGCCTGTCCTACAACATTATTTATTTTATTTTATTTTATTTTATTATTTTTTCTGAAACAGTGTCTCACTCTGTTACCCAGGCTAGAATGCAATGGCATGTTCATGGCTTACGGCAGCCACAACCTCCCTGACTCAAGCGATCCTCCTACCTCAGCATCCCGAGTAGCTGTGACCACAGGTGCCTGCCACCACACCCAGCTGATTTTTAAAAAAATTTTGTAGGGACGGGATCTCCTTGTGTTGCTCAGGCTGGTAACGATGGATCTTCTGGCCTGAAGCGATCCTCCCATCTCAGCTTCCCAAAGTGTTGGGATTACAGGCGTGAGCCACTGGGCCCAACCAACTTCTCTCTTTTTTTTTTTTTTTTTTTTTTTTGAGACAGAGTCTTGCACTGTAACCCAGGCCAGAGTGTAGTGGCACAATCTCGGCTCACTGCAACCTCTGCCTCCCAGCTTCAAGCAATTCTCGTGCCTCGGCCTCCCAAGTAGCTGGGATTACAGGTGCATACCACCATGCCCAGCTAATTTTTGTATTTTTGTAGAGATAGGGTTTCACCATGTTGGCCAGGCTGGCTTCAAACTCCTGACCTCAGGTGATCCATCCGCCTCGTCTTCCCAAAGTGCTGGGATTACAGGCATGAACAACAGAGACAAGCATGGCCTGGCCAACTTCTTACCATATAACTTTGACACTTCTTGTATCAAGAGGTGAGGGAGTCTATGTTCCCTCCCCTTGGAACTGGGAAGGCTTGTGATTACAGTGGAACGGATGCTATATGACTTCTGAGTTTAGATCATAAAATATGTAGCTTCCACCTGGCTTTCTGGAGCACATGTGCTAGTCCTGAGCTGCCAGGTGGGCAGTCTGACTGCCCTATATTATTATTATTTTATTTTTAAATTGAGACAGAGTCTTGCTCTGTGACCCAGGCTGGAGTGCAGTGGTGCGATCTTGGCTCACTGCAGCCTCCACCTCCCAGGTTCAAGGGATTCTCCTGCTTCAGCCTCCCAAGTAGCTGGGATTACAGGCATGCACCACCACACCCGGATAATTTTTACTAGAGAAGGGTTTCTCCATGTTGGCCAGGCTGGTGCCCTGTATGAATTATTTATTGCTGTGTAACAAATTACCTCCAAAACATAGCACCATGCTGGAGTGCAATGGCACGATCTTGGCTCACTGCAACCTCTGCCTCCCGGGTTCAAGCGATTCTCCTGCCTCAGCCTCCCTAGTAGCTGGGATTACAGGCGCCCACCACCATGCCCAGCTAATTTTTTGTATTTTTAGTAGAGACGGGGTTTCACTATGTTGGCCAGGCTGGTCTCCATCTCCTGACCACAGGTGATCCACCCACCTCAGCCTCCCAAAGTGCTGGGATTACAGGCGTGAGCCACACCATACCCAGCTCAAACATAACATCTTAAAAACATTTTTTAAAATAGAGACAAGGTCTCACTATGTTGCCCAGGCTGTTCTTGAACTTGAACTCCTGAGCTCAAGTGATCCTCCCACTTCGGCCTTCCAAAGTGCTGGGATTACAGGTGTGAACCACTGCGCCTAGCCAATATCTTAAAACAATAAACACTGGCCGGGTGCAGAGTCTCATGCCTGTAATCCCAGCATTTTGGGAGGCGGAGGCGGGCGGATCACGAGGTCAGGAGATTGAGACCATCCTGGCTAACACGGTGAAACCCTGTCTCTACTGAAAATACAAAAAAATTAACCAGGCGTGGTGGCGGGTGCCTGTAGTCCCAGCTACTCAGGAGGCTGAGGCAGGAGAATGGTGTGAACCTGAGAGGCGGAGCTTGCAGTGAGCCCAGATTGTGCCACTGTGCTCCAGCCTGGGCAATAGAGCGAGACTCTGTCTCAAAAAAAAAACAAAACAAAAAAACAATAAACACTTATCACACACAGTTTCCTTGGGTCAGGAATCTAAGGGGTTCTGGCTCAGGGTCTCTCATGAAGTGCAGTCAAAATATTGGCCAATGCTACCATCATCTGAAGGCGTGACTGTTTTACAGAATCTGATTCCAAGGTAGCTCCCTCACATGCCCAGCAGGTTACTGCTGGTTGTTGGCAGAAGGCCCGTCATGCTCAGGGTTGGGGTCCAGCCCCAGCTGAGGTGTGAGAGGAACCAGTGGACGTGAGGCAGGGAGCTAGAAGAACACTCGAGAGACAGCAGGTAAATGAGACATGGCTTTATTCAGCAGCTCTCTCATCATCAACATCTTACTCTCGCACTGTCTGCTCTGTCTCAGCTGCTTACTCCGGCAGCTCCCACACACACACAGCTGTGTGGCCAGCTCTCCCTTCAGGGTCAGCAGCTTCACTCTTTCTTTTCTTTTCTTTTTTCTTTTTTTCCTGAGATGGAGTCTCGCGCTGTTGCCCAGGCTGGAGTGCAGTGGTGTGATCTCGGCTCACTGCAACCTCTGCCTCCTGGGTTCAAGCAATTCTCCTGCCTCAGCCTCCTGAGTAGCTGGGATTACAGGCATGCACCACCATGGCCAGCTAATTTTTGTATTTTTAGTTGAGAAGGGGTTTCACCATGTTGACCAGGCTGGTCTCAAACTCCTGACCTTGTGATCCACCTGCCTTGGCCTCCCAAAGTGCTGGGATTATGGGCATGAGCCACCACACCCCACAGCCTTACTCTTTCTCCCTCTGGGCATGAGCTAGCTGAGCTGTGTCTTGGCTTCCCCGAGATGGACAGCTCTGGCTTTCTCTCTTTCTCTGGGCACAAGCACCTGCACAAGAGCCATGTCCCATGTCAAGCCATGTTGGGCCGAGCCCTGTGCACAGTGTCAACAGGGCAATTATACCTTTTACAGACAACAGTGGCTCAGAGCCAAGTGATGAGCCTTCCCATGTTATGGCTACACGGCTGTGATAACAAGTGGAGCTATATGCCTGCACTCTAAACTCACTGAGTCACTCTGGATGTTTACTTTGGCCTATGCCACTTGACTGCAGCACACCCATGTTTCTTACAGGGCCTCAGTTCCTCACTAAGGAGACCTCTCCCTAGGGTTACTTGAGTGCTTTCATATCATGGTAGCTGGCTTTGTCTAGAATGAGTGATCTACAAAGGAGCAAGATGGAAGCCACAATATCTTCATGATTTAGCCTCTAAAGTCACACACTGTCATTTCTGCATTATCCCAATGGGCCAGTTCAGCCCCTTTCAATGTGAGAAGAGACTTCACAATGGTATTAATACCAGGAAGCAGGAATCACTGAGGACCATTTTGGAAGCTGACTATTAAAGCCTTGAGGCTGCCATGCTGTGAGGAAGCCCAAGCTAGCCCATGCAGAGGACAACATAGATAGGCCCGGAGACTACTCAGAGAAAGGGAGAGAGAATGCTAGGTTATCTTTCAGCTGTTTTAGCTGCTTATTGTTCCAGCTTTAGCCACCATCTGACTGCAATTGTATGAGCCAGAAATAGCCAGGTAAAATTGTCTTCCCAAATTCCTAGTGCACAAAAACTGTCAGAGGCTGGGGGCAGTGGCTCACTCCTGTAATCCCAGCAGCACTTTGGGAAGCCAGGGTGGGAGAACTGCTTGAGCCCAGGAGTTAGAGGCAACATAACAACAACTCGTCTCTAATGAAAAAAAAAAAAAAAAGAAAGAAAAAGGCCAGGCACAGTGGCTCACGCCTGTAATCCCAGCACTTTAGGAAGCCAAGGAGGGTGGATCATGAGGTCAGGAGTTTGAGACCAGCCTGGCCAATATGGTGAAACCCCGTCTCTACTAAAAACACAAAAATCAGCCATGCATAGTGGCTGGCGCCTGTAATCACAGCTACTCAGGAGGCTAAGGCAGGAGAATCACTTGAATCCGGGAGGCAGAGGTTGCAGTGAGCCGAAATTGCACCACTGCATTCCAGCCTGGGCAGCAGAGTGGGACTGTCTCACATTAATTAATTAATTAATTAAATGCTAGAAGAAAATACGGTCAAAATCTTTTATAACTCTTAGAGTGAGGAAGGCAATCTCGGCTCACTACAACTTCCACCTCCCGGGTTCAAATGATTCTTCTGCCTCAGCCTCCTGAGTAGCTGGGATTACAGGCACCCACCACCATGCCCGGCTAATTTTTGTATTTTTAGTAGAGACGAGGTTTCGCCATGTTGGCCAAGCTTGTCTTAAACTCCTGACCTCAGGTGATCCACCCACCTCAGCCTCCCAAATTGCTGGGATTACAGGCATGAGCCACCATGCCCCGCCTAATTTTAAGAATGTTTATAAAGACAGAGTCTTACCACGTTGTCCAGACCTGTCTCAAACTCCTGGGCTCAAGTCATTGTCTTGTCTCAGCCTCCCAAAGTTCTGGGACTACAGGTGTGCACCACCACACCTGGCTAATTTTGTTTATTTTTTATAGAGTGAGGGTCTCCCTGTGTTGTCCAGGGTGTCTCAAACTCCTGGGCTCAAGTGGTCCTCCTGCCTCAGCCTCCCAAAGTGCTGGGATTATAGGCATAAGCCACTGCACCCGGCCCCAGTGTGTGTCTTCTGAGGCTAAGTCATAAAGAGATTGCGGCTTCTATTTTGCTTCCTCTTAGATCACTCATTCTGGGGGAAACCAACAATAAATAACAGGAACACACCAGGAGATCAGAGAAAGCTGAGATACAGGCCTAATGCCCAGTCCTCTGTATTCATTTCTAATTGCTGCTGTAACAAGTTACTGCACATTTAATGATGTAAAACAACACAAATTTATCTTACAGTTCTGTAGCTTAGAAGTCTGACAGAGTCTCACTGGGCTGAAATCAAGATGTTGATAGTTCCTTCCTGGTGACTCTAGAGTGAGAATCCAGTTCTTTACCCTTTCTTGCCTTTAGAGGCCACCCGTATTTATTAGCTCACAATCCCCTTCCTCCATCTTCAAACCAGAAACATTGCAGCTCTCTGTGTCTTTTTTCTTTACTCACATCTCCCTCTGACTTTCTTCTGCCATCCTCCTTCATTTTTTAAGGACCCCTGTGGGCCAGGCATGGTGGCTCATGCCTGTAATCCCAGCACTTTGAGAGGCGGAGGCAGGTGGGTCACCTGAGGTCAGGAGTTCCAGACCAGCCTGGCCAACATGGCAAAACCCCATCTCTACTGAAAATACAAAAATTGGGCCAGGCACGGCGGCTCACACCCGTAATCCCCATACTTTGAGAGGCTGAGGCAGGTGGATCACTTGAGGTCAGGAGTTCGAGACCAGCCTGGCCAACATGGTGAAATCCCGTCTCTACTAAAAAAAAAAAAAATTACAATAATTAGTCGGGCGTGGTGGCCAGCACCTATAATCCCAGCTACCTGGGAGGTTGAGGCACAAGAATTGCTTGAACCCGAGAGGTGGAGGTTGCAGTGAGCTGAGATTGCACCACCGTACTCCAGCCTGGATGACAGAGCAAGACTCTGTCTCAAAATAAAAATTAAGATAAATAATAAAAAATAAATAAAAATCAGCAAATTAGGCCAGGTGTGGTGGTGGCTCACGCCTGTACTCCCAGCACTTTGAGGTGGGAAGGTTGCTTGAAACCAGAAGTTTAGACCAGCGTGGGAAACAAAGTGAGACCCCATCTCTACAAAAATAAAAATAAATTAGCCAGGTGTGGTGGGACGTACTTGTACTCCTAGCTACTAGGGAGGCTGAGGTGCAAGAATCGCTTGAACCTGGGAGACGGAGGTTGCAGTGAGTTATGACAGTGCCACTACACTCCAGCCTGGGTGTCAAGGGTCTTTGAAAAAATAAACAAAATAGGCTGGGCGTGGTGGCTTACACTTGTAATCCCAGCACTTTGGGAGGCCGAGGCAGGCAGATCACAAAGTCAGAAGTTCGAGACCAGCCTGGCCAACACAGTGAAACCCCGTCTCTACTAAAAATACAAAAATTAGCCAGGCATGGTTGCACGCGCCTGTAGTCCCAACTGCTCGGGAGGCTGAGGCAGGAGAATGGCTTGAACCTGGGGGGGGCGGAAGTTATAATGAGCCAAGATTGTGCCACTGCACTCCAGCCTAGGCAACAGAGCGAGACTCCGTCTCAAAAATAAAAATAAAAATAAATCAATAGAGCCCGGTATGATGGCTCACGCCTATAATCCCAGCACTTTGGGAGGCCCAGGTGGGTGGATCATCTGAGGTCAGGAGTTTGAGACCAGCCTGACCAACATGGAGAAACCCCATCTCTACTAAAAATACAAAAAATTAGCCAGGCGTGGTGGCACATGCCTATAATCCCAGCTACTCAGGAGCCTGAGGCAGGAGAATCGCTTTAACCGGGGAGGTGGAGGTTGCGGTGAGTCGAGATAGCACCATTGCATTCTAGCCTGGGCAACAAGAGCAAAACTCCATCTCAAAAATAAATAAATAAATAAATAAATATATAGGCTGGGCACGGTGGCTCACGCCTGTAATCCCAGCACTTTGGGAGGCGGAGGTGGGCGGATCACCTGAGGTCAGGAGTTCAAGACCAGCCTGGCCAATATAGCGAAACCCTGTCTCTACTAAAAATTTAAAAAATTAGCCAGGCATGATGGCGGGTGCCTGTAATCCCAGCTACTCGGGAGGCTGAGGCAGGAGAATCTCTCGAACCTGGCAGGCGGAGGTTGCAGTGAGCCGAGATCACACCATTGCACTCCAGTTGGGCAACAAGAGCGAAACTCCACCTCAAAAACTAAATAAAATAAAATAAAGTAAAATAAAATCAGGAGATTGGTCAGCTTAATTCCATCTGCAACCTTAATTCCCTTTTGGCCATTTAACCTATCATATTCACAAGTTCCAGGGATTCATGCAGGGACATCTTTGGCGACCATTATTCTGTCTACCACACTCTCTAGAAGAGAGTAGATGTGAGAAACAGCATCTGGAGAGGGAGGAGCCAGCAGGAGAGGGAAATATCACAGACGCCAGAGGAAGAGAGTTCCCAGAAGGGTATGTGCAACAGTAAGGGATCCCTCTGGGAGGTCAAGCAAGAGAAGACCTGAAAAACAACCATTGGCCGGGTGCAGTGGCTCACGCCTATAATCCTAGCATTTTGGGAGGCCGAGGTGGGTGGATCACTTGAGGTCAGGAGTTTAAGACAAGCCTGGCCAACATGGTGAAACCCTGTCTCTACTAAAAATACAAAAATTAGCCAGACATGGTGGCAGGCACCTGTAGTCCGAACTACTTGGGAGGCTGAGGCACGAGAACCACTTGAACCCTGGAGGCGGAAGTTGCAGTGAGCCGAGATGGCACCGCTGCACTCCAGCCTGGGCGACAGAGTGAGACTCCGTCTCAAAATAAGTAAATAAATAAATAAATAACCATTGGGTCTAGCGTCTTGGTGACACCAGCCACTAGGTGTCAGGGCAATGCTGGAGGCAGCAGCTAGTTTATGGCGTGGGCAGCAAGGAAGAAGTGAGGAAGTAGAGACTGGGAGTGTAGAATCTTTCCAAAAACTTGAATGTGGAGGGGTAGATGGGATAATGCCGGGAGAGGAGGCTGGTGAAGGACCTCTTAGTGAAGGGAGATTTGTTGCTGTTTCTGAGATGGGAAAGAGAAACAAGTTGCAGTGTAGATGGGGAGGATGGAGAGGTTGAAGGTGTAGGAGAGATGGGTCACCATCAGATGGGACGTCTGTGAAGGAGAGACCTCATCTGGCCCACAGCTTGGAAAGGAGAGACTGTTGAGTTGATGCAAGCTCAGGTGTTGTCAGGCGGGCGCCATGATAGTAGAGAGGTTAGGATACTGTCAAGGGTGTGTGTGGCCAAAGGAGTGGTTCTGTGAATGTATGGGAGAAAGGGAGACCGACCACCAGGAAGCACTGGTGAGGCAGGACCCGGGAGGATGGGAGGCTGCAGCCCGAATGGTGCCTGAAATAGTTTCAGGGGAAATGCTTGGTTCCCGAATCGGATCGCCGTATTCGCTGGATCCCCTGATCCGCTGGTCTCTAGGTCCCGGATGCTGCAATTCTTACAACAGGACTTGGCACAGGGTAAGCGCAAATGCTGTTAACCACACTAACACATTTTTTTTTTCTTTCTTTTTTTTTTTGAGACAGAGTCTCACTCTGTCGGCCTGGCTGGAGTGCAGTGGCACGATCTCGGCTCACTGCAACCTCCGGCTCCCCGGCTCAAGCAATTCTCCTGCCTCAGCCTCCCGAGTAGCTGGGATTACAGGCATGTGCCACCACGCCCGGCTAATTTTTGTATTTTTAGTTGAGATGGGGTTTCACCATGTTGGCGAGGCTGGTCTTGAACTCCTGACCTCAGGTAATCCGCCAGCCTCGGCCTCCCAAAGTGCTGGGATTACAAGCGTGAGCCACCGTGCCCGGCCAACAGTTTTTAAATCTGTGGAGACTTCATTTCCCTTGATGCCTTGCAGCCGCGCCGACTACAACTCCCATCATGCCTGGCAGCCGCTGGGGCCGCGATTCCGCACGTCCCTTACCCGCTTCACTAGTCCCGGCATTCTTCGCTGTTTTCCTAACTCGCCCGCTTGACTAGCGCCCTGGAACAGCCATTTGGGTCGCGGAGTGCGAGCACGGCCGGCCAATCGCCGAGTCAGAGGGCCAGGAGGGGCGCGGCCATTCGCCGCCCGGCCCCTGCTCCGTGGCTGGTTTTCTCCGCGGGCGCCTCGGGCGGAACCTGGAGATAATGGGCAGCACCTGGGGGAGCCCTGGCTGGGTGCGGCTCGCTCTTTGCCTGACGGGCTTAGTGCTCTCGCTCTACGCGCTGCACGTGAAGGCGGCGCGCGCCCGGGACCGGGATTACCGCGCGCTCTGCGACGTGGGCACCGCCATCAGCTGTTCGCGCGTCTTCTCCTCCAGGTGTGCACGGGAGTGGGAGGCGTGGGGCCTCGGAGCAGGGCGGCCAGGATGCCAGATGATTATTCTGGAGTCTGGGATCGGTGTGCCCGGGGAATGGACACGGGGCTGGACTGCTCGCGGGGTCGTTGCACAGGGGCTGAGCTACCCAGAGATACTGGTGTTCGAAATAAGAGTGCGAGGCAAGGGACCAGACAGTGCTGGGTACTGGGATTATTCCGGGGACTCGCACGTGAATTGGATGCCAAGGAATAACGGTGACCAGGAAAGGCGGGGAGGCAGGATGGCGGTAGAGATTGACGATGGTCTCAAGGACGGCGCGCAGGTGAAGGGGGGTGTTGGCGATGGCTGCGCCCAGGAACAAGGTGGCCCGGTCTGGCTGTGCGTGATGGCCAGGCGTTAGCATAATGACGGAATACAGAGGAGGCGAGTGAGTGGCCAGGGAGCTGGAGATTCTGGGGTCCAGGGCAAAGATAATCTGTCCCCGACTCCCAGTCTCTGATGCAAAACCGAGTGAACCGTTATACCAGCCTTGCCATTTTAAGAATTACTTAAGGGCCGGGCGCGGTGGCCCACTCCTGTAATCCCAGCACTTTGGGAGGCCGAGGCGGATGGATCACTTGAAGTCAGGAGTTGACCAGCCTGGCCAACATGGTGAAAGCCTGTCTCTACCAAAACTAGAAAAATTAATCGGGCGCTATGGCGGGTGCCTTAATCCCAGCTACTCGGGGGGGCTAAGGCAGGAGAATCGCTTGAACCCGGGAGGCGGAGGTGTCAGTGAGCCGAGATCGCGCCACTGTACTCCAGCCTGGGCCAGAGTGAGAATCCGTCTCAAAAAAAAAAAAAAAAAAAAAAAAGAGACTTGCTTAAGGTCTAAGATGAAAAGCAGGGCCTACGGAGTAGCCACGTCCGGGCCTGGTCTGGGGAGAGGGGAGGATGGGGTCAGTGACATGGAATCCTGACGTGGCCAAAGGTGCCCGGTGCCAGGAGGTCATCGACCCTTGGACTAGGATGGGAGGTGGGGGAACAGAGGATAGCCCAGGTGGCTTCTTGGAAATCACCTTTCTCGGGCGGGGTCCAAGGCACTGGGTTGACAGTCCTAACCTGGTTCCACCCCACCCCACCCCACCCCTCTGCCAGGTGGGGCAGGGGTTTCGGGCTGGTGGAGCATGTGCTGGGACAGGACAGCATCCTCAATCAATCCAACAGCATATTCGGTTGCATCTTCTACACACTACAGCTATTGTTAGGTGAGTGGCTCCGCCCCCTCCCTGCCCGCCCCGCCCTGCCCCGCCCCGCCCCTCATCCCCCTTGGTCAGCTCAGCCCCACTCCATGCAATCTTGGTGATCCACACAGCTGACAGCCAGCTAGCTGCTCATCACGGAGCGTCCTGCGGGTGGGGATGTGGGGAGGTAACTAACAGGAATCTTTTAATTGGTTTAAGTACTGTTAGAGGCTGAAGGGCCCTTAAAGACATCCTAGGTCCCCAGGTTTTTTGTTTGTTGTTGTTTTGAGACAGGGTCTGGCTCTGTTGCCCAAAGTGAGGTCTAGGATGCCCTTAGTGTGCACTGGCATGATCTCAGTTCATGGCAACCTCTGCCTCCCTGCCCAAGGGATCCTCCCACCTTAGCCTCCCAAGTAGCTGGAATCACAGGCGTGCACCACTATGCCCAGCTAATTTTTGTTTTTGTTTTTTTTTTGGTAGAGATGGTGTCTCGCCATGTTGCCCAGGCTGGTCTCAAGCAATCTGTCTGCCTCAGCCTCCCAAAGTGCTGGGGGGATTACAGGTGTGAGCTACCATGCCCCACCAACACCCCAGTTTTGTGGAAAAGATGCCGAAATTCCTTTTTAAGGAGAAGCTGAGCATGAGCTATCTTTTGTCTCATTTAGTGCTCAGCAGGAAAATTTGTATCTAGTCCCATAAGAACAGAGAGAGGAACCAAGGGAGTGGGAGACGATGGCGCCCCAGGCCTTGCTGATGCCATATGCCGGAGATGAGACTATCCATTACCACCCTTCCCAGCAGGCTCCCACGCTCCCTTTGAGTCACCCTTCCCAGCTCCAGAGAAGGCATCACTGAGGGAGGCCCAGCACCATGGTCCTGGCTGACACATGGTTCAGACTTGGCCGATTTATTTAAGAAATTTTATTGCTCAGAACTTTCCCTCCCTGGGCAATGGCAAGAGCTTCAGAGACCAGTCCCTTGGAGGGGACCTGTTGAAGCTTTCTTTTTTTTTTTTTAAGAAATAATCTTATTTCTCCGCCCTGGACACTTTTACACTGTTGGTGGGACTGTAAACTAGTTCAACCATTGTGGAAGTCAGTGTGGCGATTCCTCAGGGATCTAGAACTAGAAATACCATTTGACCCAGCCATCCCATTACTGGGTATATACCCAAATGACTATAAATCATGCTGCTATAAAGACACATGCACACGTATGTTTATTGCGGCATTATTCACAATAGCAAAGACTTGGAACCAACCCAAATGTCCAACAATGATAGACTGGATTAAGAAAATGTGGCACATATACACCATGGAATACTATGCAGCCATAAAAAATGATGAGTTCATGTCCTTTGTAGGGATATGGATGAAACTGGAAACCATCATTCTCAGTAAACTATCGCAAGAACAAAAAACCAAACACCACATATTCTCACTCATAGGTGGGAATTGAACAATGAGATCACATGGACACAGGAAGGGGAATATCACACTCTGGGGACTGTGGTGGGGAGGGGGGAGGGGGGAGGGATAGCATTGGGAGATATACCTAATGCTAGATGACGAGTTAGTGGGTGCAGCACACCAGCATGGCACATGTATACATATGTAACTAACCTGCACAATGTGCACATGTACCCTAAAACTTAAAGTATAATAAAATAAAATAAAATAAAATAAAAAAGAAATAATCTTGCTCTGTTGCCCAGGCTGGAGTGCAGTGGCACAATCATAGCTCACTGTAACCTGGCTCAAGCGATCCTCCTGAGTAGCTAGGACTATAGGCACATGTCACTGCACCCAGCTAATTTTTAACTTTTTTTTTTTTTTTTTTTTTGAGACATAGTCTCGCTCTGTCACCAGGCTGGAGTGCAGTGGCACGATCTTGGCTCACTGCAACCTCTGCCTCCCGGGTTCAAGCAATTCTCCTGCCTCAGCCTCCTGAGTAGCTGGGACTACAGGCGCGTGTCACCACGCCCAGCTAATTTTTGTATTTTTAGTAGAGACAGGGTTTCACCATGTTGGCTAGGATGGTCTCAATCTCTTGACCTGGTGATCCATCCGCCTTGGCCTCCCAAAGTGCTAGGATTACAGGCGTGAGTCAACCTCACCGGGCATTTTTTTTTTTTTTTTGAGACGAAGTCTCGCTCTTGCTGCCCAAGCTGGAGTGTGGTGGCATGATCTCGGCTCACTGCAACCTCCACCTCCTAGGTTCAAGCGATTCTCCGCCTTAGCCTCCCCAGCAGCTGGGATTACAGGTGCCCATCAACACGCCCGGCTAATTTTTGTATTTTTATTAGAGATGGGGTTTTGCCATGTTGGCCAGGCTGCTCTCGAACTGCTGACCTCAGGTGATCCACCCCCATTGGCCTCCCAAAATACTGGGATTACAGGCATGAGCCACCGTGCCCAGCTGAATTTCTAAATTTTTGATACAGATCGGGTCTTTCTATGTTGCCCAAGCTGGTCTTGAACTCCTAGCCTAAAGCAGTCTTCCCACCTCGGCCTCCCAGAGTGTTTGGATTACGTGCATAAGCCACCACATCTGCCCTGGAGCCTCTTGTTTTAGAGACCCTTCCCAGCAGCTCCTGGCATCTAGGTAGTGCGGTGACATCATGGAGTGTTCGGGAGGTGGCCAGTGCCTGAAGCCCACACCGGACCCTCTTCTGCCTTGCAGGTTGCCTGCGGACACGCTGGGCCTCTGTCCTGATGCTGCTGAGCTCCCTGGTGTCTCTCGCTGGTTCTGTCTACCTGGCCTGGATCCTGTTCTTCGTGCTCTATGATTTCTGCATTGTTTGCATCACCACCTATGCTATCAACGTGAGCCTGATGTGGCTCAGTTTCCGGAAGGTCCAAGAACCCCAGGGCAAGGCTAAGAGGCACTGAACCCTCAACCCAAGCCAGGCTGACCTTATCTGCTTTGCTTTGGCATGTGAGCCTTGCCTAAGGGGGCATATCTGGGTCCCTAGAAGGCCCTAGATGTGGGGCTTCTAGATTACCCCCTCCTCCTGCCATACCCGCACATGACAATGGACCAAATGTGCCACACGCTCGCTCTTTTTTACACCCAGTGCCTCTGACTCTGTCCCCATGGGCTGGTCTCCAAAGCTCTTTCCATTGCCCAGGGAGGGAAGGTTCTGAGCAATAAAGTTTCTTAGATCAATCAGCCAAGTCTGAACCATGTGTCTGCCATGGACTGTGGTGCTGGGCCTCCCTCGGTGTTGCCTTCTCTGGAGCTGGGAAGGGTGAGTCAGAGGGAGAGTGGAGGGCCTGCTGGGAAGGGTGGTTATGGGTAGTCTCATCTCCAGTGTGTGGAGTCAGCAAGGCCTGGGGCACCATTGGCCCCCACCCCCAGGAAACAGGCTGGCAGCTCGCTCCTGCTGCCCACAGGAGCCAGGCCTCCTCTCCTGGGAAGGCTGAGCACACACCTGGAAGGGCAGGCTGCCCTTCTGGTTCTGTAAATGCTTGCTGGGAAGTTCTTCCTTGAGTTTAACTTTAACCCCTCCAGTTGCCTTATCGACCATTCCAAGCCAGTATTGGTAGCCTTGGAGGGCCAGGGCCAGGTTGTGAAGGTTTTTGTTTTGCCTATTATGCCCTGACCACTTACCTACATGCCAAGCACTGTTTAAGAACTTGTGTTGGCGGGGTGCAGTGGCTCACACCTGTAATCCCTGTACTTTGGGAGGCCAAGGCAGGAGGATCACTTGAGGCCAGGAGTTCCAGACCAGCCTGGGCAAAATAGTGAGACCCCTGTCTCTACAAAAAAAAAAAAAAATTAGCCAGGCATGGTGGTATGTACCTATAGTCCCAACTAATCGGGAAGCTGGCAGGAAGACTGCTTGATCCCAGAAGGTTGAGGCTGCAGTGAGCCATGATCACTGCACTCCAGCCTGAGCAACAGAGCAAGACCGTCTCCAAAAAAAAAAAAAAAAAAAAAAACTTGTGTTAACGTGTTAAACTCGTTTAATCTTTACAGTGATTTATGAGGTGGGTACTATTATTATCCCTATCTTGATGATAGGGACAGAGTGGCTAATTATTATGCCTGAGATCACACAGCTACTGCAGGAGGCTCTCAGGATTTGAATCCACCTGGTCCATCTGGCTCCAGCATCTATATGCTTTTTTTTTGTTGTTGGTTTGTTTTTGAGACGGACTTTCGCTCTTGTTGTCCAGGCTGGAGTGCAATGGCACAATTTCGGCTCACCACAATTCTCCTGCCTCAGCCTCCTGAGTAGCTGGGATTACAGGCATGCGCCACCAGGCCTGGCTAATTTTGTATTTTTAGTAGACAGTGTTTCTCTATGTTGGTCAGGCTGGTCTCGCACTCCCGACCTCAGGTGATCTGCCTGCTTTGGCCTCCCAAAGTGCTGGGATTACAGGCGTGAGCCACCATGCCCGGCCAGCATCTATAATATATGCTAAACCTTACCCACAGCTGCCTCTGTCTTGGGGTCAGGGTTCTTGAATGGTCTGGGCCAGCCTGAGTTAGGAGTGGGAAGAGGAAGAGGAGGCACGTGCCAAAGTGTTCTTCCCGCCTGACCGAGTCCTCTGCGCCTGTGAGGAAGGTGGGCACCACTGTCACCCTGTTTCCCGGGAAGCCAGCAGGCCCAGGGAGATACTGGGATTTGCCAAAGGCTCACAGCGAGCAAGCAGCAATGGGTGCTGGCCCCTCACCACTCAGCCTGGCACACACTGTCTCTGAGCAGACCTGGGAGAAGGCATGTGAAACCCACCTAGCCCTGGATGGAAGAGAAGTGGGGGAGTGGAAATGAAAAGTGGGGACTGGGAGGAGCTGCCCACGTGCCCTCCATGGTTCCAGGATGGCACTTTCATGCTGGGAGTGAGCTTGCCCTGTGCCAGGCTGTCATTGAGGCGTTTTCCATTCAACAACTGTTTCTCAGACAAGGCACAGGCAGGTTAGCTCTCCCAGGCCACTCAAGTAGTAAGGAAACAGATTTAAACCCAGACAGTTTGGCTCCACGGCTAAGGCCCAGAGAGGGGTGGTGACAAGCCTAGGGTCACACAGCCACAGCCCCAGAGCTAGGAACTGCTGGCTAGGGCAAGCAGACAGCTGACTCCTAGCCAACTGGAGGTGGAGCAGAGGTGGAGCCAGGGAGACCCAGGTGGCCTCTCTGAGAGTGGAGCACAGGTGGCAGAGTGGCCCGGGGCAGCATGAAGTGGTGCTGGGGCCCAGTGCTGCTCATCGCGGGTGCCACGGTCCTCATGGAGGGTAAGCCGCCATGTGCTGGGGTATGGGGGTGGCCTGGTGGGGGCTCAGGGGCCATCTCTGCCCCAGCAGTCCCTGCTTCTTGGTGGGGGGACCGCCTGTGGGCGACAGTCCACCAGTGGGGATGTAACTCCATAGGACTCTGTGGGGCGGTATATGTGGCCACCTGTGTCAACATGGATGAGATTTTCTTGGGCCAGCTGCAGTTTGCGTTGGTGGGGCCTGTGGTCTTGTGTGTGTGTGAGGTGCTGCCTGCGTGTGTCCTGTGCCTGCCTCCCCCTCGACTTCCACAATGACGTCAGGCAAACTCTGGGCTCCTCTGGCCTCAGTTTCCCTTTCTTTTCATCCATCCTCTGGGCAGCCTGGCTCAGCTGTCTCATGGGGTGCCTGTGTGCCTGTGAGGGGCGGTGGGCAGGGGCCCTCTCTCTGGCGGGCTCTCAGGCAGTTTCTGGGAAGGTGCGGAAGACTGAGTCTCTAGACCAGGGTGAGGTAAGTCTCCATTTCTTGGGGCCCTCCCCACTTGGAAATGATGCAGGCCTCTAATCCTTCCTGTTAGGCCTCTGCTGCTAAGAGGACAATTAAGCTAATGCTCTCTACACACAGAGGCCGCCTGGCTGACTCAGTGGCGGGGGCAGGAGTTGGGGGTTTTGAAGCCTGGAGGAGGGCTGGCCTACTCCCAAGCTGAACATCAAGCCCCGGAGTGCTGAGCACAGCTGAAGGAGAATTAATTACTGAGTGTGCACACTGAATAGGTTCCAATAAAAGCTGTCTCGGCCTCATATAAATATTGTCATTCTGGGAGGGGCTGGTGAGGTAATCAGAGTCACAGGCAAGGACCCTGGGCCCGCCCCCCAGCCCATCCCCTCTCCTCCCCAAAGCTAGGCAGGCCTGGAGTCCCTGCGTCTCACCTGTGTCTCTCTCTTCCCAGGTCTTCAAGCCGCTCAGCGTGGTAAGGTCTGGGGACACGGGGCCTAGGTCTTACTTGGGTCTGGGTTGGGACTGGGGTGAGGTCAGGACAGGTATCTGCTGTCAGTGTGACCAACTCCTTTCCACAGCCTGTGGACAGCGTGGCCCCGGCCCCCCCAAGCCTCAGGAGGGCAACACAGTCTCTGGCGAGTGGCCCTGGCAGGCCAGTGTGAGGAGGCAAGGAGCCCACATCTGCAGCGGCTCCCTGGTGGCAGACACCTGGGTCCTCACTGCTGCCCACTGCTTTGAAAAGTAAGTCATGGCTGGGGTCAGGCAGGGTCTCCGGCTCTGGGGAGTGGACAATTTGTCTCAAGCCCCACAAGGCTAGTCCCTGCCTCTAGAGTAATAATAAAGAACCATTTACTGAGAATCTGCCATGTCCTGGGTACATACTGTCAAGTTAATTGTAACAACCACCTTTCATGGTAGAAGATTTACAAATCAGAAAACTCAGGTTGCAAGGGAATGACCTCGCTTAAAGTCACAGACTGAGGCCGGGCACAGTAGCTCACGCTTGTAATCCCAGCACTTTGGGAGGCCACGGAGGGAGGATCGCTTGAGCCCAAGAGTTCAAGACTAGCCTGTGCAACATAGCAAGACCATGTCTCTACAAAAACTGTAAAATTAGCCAGGCATGGTGGTGCACGCCTGTAGTCCCAGCTACTCACGAGGCTGAGGTGGGAGGATCGCTTGAGCCTGGGAGGTCAAGGCTTGTAGTGAGTCATGGTCATGCCACTGCACTGCAGCCTGGGCGACAGGACGAGACCCTACCTCAAAAAGAAAAAGCCGTGGAGTGCTCTCTGCTATCTTCCACCTACCTGTGGGGTCTCCCATGGTGTCACTGTCTACCCTTGCACTCAGCAGCCTGGACCTTGTCCTTCCCCTTCCAGGGCAGCAGCAACAGAACTGAACTCCTGGTCAGTGGTCCTGGGTTCTCTGCAGCGTGAGGGACTCAGCCCTGGGGCCGAAGAGGTGGGGGTGGCTGCCCTGCAGTTGCCCAGGGCCTATAACCACTACAGCCAGGGCTCAGACCTGGCCCTGCTGCAGCTCGCCCACCCCACGACCCACACACCCCTCTGCCTGCCCCAGCCTGTCCATCGCTTCCCCTTTGGAGCCTCCTGCTGGGCCACTGGCTGGGATCAGGACACCAGTGATGGTAAGTGCTGGCCCAGACTGAAGCTCGGAGAGGCACTCTGCTTGCCCAGCGTCACAGTCTCAGCTCCCAACTGTCCTGGCTTCCAGTCTCCCTTGCTTCCCAGATCCCAGACTCCAGCCCTAGCCCCGTCTCTTTCACCAGCTCCTGGGACCCTACGCAATCTGCGCCTGCGTCTCATCAGTCGCCCCACATGTAACTGTATCTACAACCAGCTGCACCAGCGACACCTGTCCAACCCGGCCCGGCCTGGGATGCTATGTGGGGGCCCCCAGCCTGGGGTGCAGGGCCCCTGTCAGGTCTGATAGGGAGAAGAGAAGGAGCAGAAGGGGAGGGGCCTAACCCTGGGCTGGGGGTTGGACTCACAGGACTGGGGGAAAGAGCTGCAATCAGAGGGTGTCTGCCATAGCTGGGCTCAGGCATCTGTCCTTGGCTTTGTTGCCTGGCTCCAGGGAGATTCCGGGGGCCCTGTGCTGTGCCTCGAGCCTGACGGACACTGGGTTCAGGCTGGCATCATCAGCTTTGCATCAAGCTGTGCCCAGGAGGACGCTCCTGTGCTGCTGACCAACACAGCTGCTCACAGTTCCTGGCTGCAGGCTCGAGTTCAGGGGGCAGCTTTCCTGGCCCAGAGCCCAGAGACCCCGGAGATGAGTGATGAGGACAGCTGTGTAGGTACGAGTGGGGCATGCTGGGAGTGGGCAGAAGCCACTGTGAAGCAAACCTCAGTTAGGACTAGAGAACTGGCATAGGCATCCACACCGCCGAGCCTAATTAGGGGGCTCTTTCACCCCCTGGGATGGGAACAGCCCTGTTAGGACTGAGAGGCACAGGCACTTTGGAACTCTACAGGTTTGGAGTTTAGGTGAGAAGAGGAATCTCTGAGACCTGACTTGGGTTTCTGGGGAAGTGGCAGGCTTCCAGCAGGGACCCAGCGAGCCTGCACAGGGTAGGGCTCCCAGTCAGAATTCCGGCATTAAGTGACTGGCATGCAAATTGAATGCAAAGTAATTCCTGGGATGGATATTATGTCTTGATGATAAGAGATGCACTAATGAGTCAGGAATACGGGAGGCAGGCCCAGCCTGGAGGGTGCAGACGGGTGGAGCAGGGGAGTGACAAGTAGGGGCATTCCCACGAGGCTGGGACAGGGGTCCCATCAGACCAACAGGGCTAAAAGCTCAGGCCCTGGCTTGCGAATCGCAAGTCTGCCACTTGCCTGTAGTTACAGAGCAAGGAAGTCTCTTAACCTCTCTGGAACTTTGGTTACCTTCAGTAATGAGGGGAACAAAATTCAATTTCAAAAGATACTGTGAGGATTTGATGGGAAGTGGGAAGTGCTTAGCAAGAAGTCAGATGAGGCACTCATCTGTTTCAGCCTGTGGATCCTTGAGGACAGCAGGTCCCCAGGCAGGAGCACCCTCCCCATGGCCCTGGGATGCCAGGCTGATGCACCAGGGACAGCTGGCCTGTGGCGGAGCCCTGGTGTCAGAGGAGGCGGTGCTAACTGCTGCCCACTGCTTCATTGGGTGAGTCTTGGATCCCTCTCTGCTGTGCCCCCTGCGCCTGCCGGCAGCCCTGTCACCTGGTGCCGTCCACACTGCCTCTGCACAGGCGCCAGGCCCCAGAGGAATGGAGCGTAGGGCTGGGGACCAGACCGGAGGAGTGGGGCCTGAAGCAGCTCATCCTGCATGGAGCCTACACCCACCCTGAGGGGGGCTACGACGTGGCCCTCCTGCTGCTGGCCCAGCCTGTGACACTGGGAGCCAGCCTGCGGCCCCTCTGCCTGCCCTATGCTGACCACCACCTGCCTGATGGGGAGCGCGGCTGGGTTCTGGGACGGGCCCGCCCAGGAGCAGGTAGGTGGGCACAGGGCCAGGGCTGCTGTCCATCCAACCTGCAGGCCGCGGCAGCCAGCTTTCCCTTGCTCCACAGGCATCAGCTCCCTCCAGACAGTGCCCGTGACCCTCCTGGGGCCTAGGGCCTGCAGCCGGCTGCATGCAGCTCCTGGGGGTGACGGCAGCCCTATTCTGCCAGGGATGGTGTGTACCAGTGCTGTGGGTGAGCTGCCCAGCTGTGAGGTGAGCCCCAGGCCCCCACACCTTACCTAATAGGCCCCTGGCATCCCCTCACCCAATAGCTCAAGAATGGACCTTCCAGGCTTGGCCTCTGGACCCACCTCCCACCTGAAACTAAGCCTTTTTGCCAATTAGCCCCCAAACAGC
Organism: Pan paniscus; assembly: GCF_029289425.2. Lineage (NCBI taxonomy): Eukaryota > Metazoa > Chordata > Mammalia > Primates > Hominidae > Pan > Pan paniscus. The sequence goes on along the minus strand of NC_073267.2, from coordinate 34,291,923 downwards.
CAGAGGTTCCCTAGCCTGCTCTACCGTCCTGCACAGCTGCCTATAAAAAGTCACCCAGTGTCACCTGACCCCTGACAGGGCCTGTCTGGGGCACCACTGGTGCATGAGGTGAGGGGCACATGGTTCCTGGCCGGGCTGCACAGCTTCGGAGATGCTTGCCAAGGCCCCGCCAGGCCGGCGGTCTTCACCGCGCTCCCTGCCTATGAGGACTGGGTCAGCAGTTTGGACTGGCAGGTCTACTTCGCCGAGGAACCAGAGCCCGAGGCTGAGCCTGGAAGCTGCCTGGCCAACATAAGTATGTGGCCCCGGGGCCTCCTGCCAAACCCTGCCTCTCCAGGACCCTTCTCTCTCCAGTGAGAACGTGCCGTTCTAACCCACTCCAGCTGCCTTGGGTAGGGTGGAGCAACAGGCAGACCCATTTGATTCAGATTCTGGTTCTTTGTCATCGTGTGACTTGGAGCAGGCTGCTCAACAGCTTTGAGCCTCAGTATTCTCATCTGTCATGGCGGCCAAGACAGACCCTGTTCCTTCGAGGAATGGGGAGGGAGGGAGGGACCAAAGCCGTGAGGATGAGGACAACTCCACCCTCCTTCCTTCCCCACAGGCCAACCAACCAGCTGCTGACAGGGGACCTGGCCATTCTCAGGACAAGAGAATGCAGGCAGGCAAATGGCATTACTGCCCCTGTCCTCCCCACCCTGTCATGTGTGATTCCAGGCACCAGGGCAGGCCCAGAAGCCCAGCAGCTGTGGGAAGGAACCTGCCTGGGGCCACAGGTGCCCACTCCCCACCCTGCAGGACAGGGGTGTTTGTGGACATTCCCACACCCAACTCTGCTACCAAGCAGGTGTCCCAGCTTTCCTCCTCCTTTACCCTTTCAGATACAATCACGCCAGCCACGTTGTTTTGAAAATTTCTTTTTTTGGGGGGCAGCAGTTTTCCTTTTTTTAAACTTAAATAAATTGTTACAAAATAGACTTTAGAAAATAAGTTACAAATTGTAGCAAAAGGCTCCCTTCCACAGGCAACTTTCCCACCGGTGGGGCTCTGCATCCGCCTCTCCCTGGTGTTCCAATCTGGCTGCTGAGGGTGGCGCTGAGAAGAGCACGGTGATGAGGCTGGGGGAAGGAGGTCCTTCAAGGACAGGGACGCGAGGAACACCCCACCCCCTCCTTGGGAAAGAAGCCAGATCTGGGTCCTCTTCACAAGGGGAGAGGAGAAGATATGGGGATGCCCAAACTACTCCTGAGAAAATGTGGAGATCAAGCCCCTCCCTGCACGCGCTCCCTCCCCCAGATTCTGATCTTTGGAGACTTGAAGTTCAGAGGGAGAAGCTGAGGTCTGCAGGCCACTGGGGTGAAGGATCCAGGAGTGGGGTCGTGGGGGTGGGTGGAGGGGGCAATGGCAAGTCCCCTCTGCCCGTCACTGGTGCCACTGGGGCTCCTGGGGGGAGAGAGAGAGGAGGTCACCAACTGAGGGGCAGACCCCGCACAGCGTGTACCCCCTCCCAGCCCTGCAGGCCATTCCCCCGCCCCTGGCCCCGGAGGCCCAGATGAGAACAGGGATTCTAGGCCTCCTAATTATTTTCCCAGCCCTGGCAAACTGGCTCCTCCCTCATATCCCTTGAGGTCATGAGAAATCTTCTATCCTTAAAGCCATTCCTTCAGCTTTCAGGTGACTCCCACCTGCCCTCTGCTCTGACAAGGCCTGTCAAGGGCCCACCATCTCAGGGCCACCCACCCTCGGTGGCCACTAGATGGAATGGGTCCGCCTCTACTAGAGGAGGTGGAGAGGCCAGCCCAGGTCCTGCTGAGGGAACCGGCCGCCCCACTCCCTGGCAGCTGCGGCTTCCAGCAGTGCTGGGTGGAGGCGATTCCCCACGGAGATGCCCTCTGATCAGGGATGTGACACGGGCTAATGACTGTTGTTGCTGCAGCTGGGCCTGGACTTCAAGGAAACAATTATCTGTGACTCAGTCCTCCAGTTAAAGGTGTGCAGAGGGTGGCAGGGTGCGCAGGTAGAAAGGGTGGTTTGGTTGGATCCTAAAAAGGCCGTTGGCAGCAGAGGGAGAAGGGGCTGAATAAAGGTTAGAGAAGAGATGGGAGCAACACTGACAGGGAAGGACCAGAGGTCTAGTTTCCAAGGAGAGGAGCAGCAGAGACAAGGCGCAGGGAAAGAGGGACAGGGAGTAGGATGCCAACCAGTGAACCAGTTTCCATGGCCAAGTCAGCAGGGAAGCCGTGGAGCCCATGCCCCATCCCTTGTTCCCTGGCACCCGGCCTGCTCCAGGAAAGAATGGAACCTAGACCAAACCAATGGCTTCCTCTTTTTCTCTGGAAGTCATTACTTTACTGGCTGACTCAGGAGGGTTTCCAGACACAGCAGCCAGGGGGTACCCAGTGACCTTCCCCTGAACAGAAAGACCATTCCATTCTGGCTACAGTGTAATGGAGGAGCCCAGGTAGCAGCCTCGGCCTGACCACGCCCCCACGTGCTGCCCAACCCACCCTATTTGTTATACCTGACCTGTGGGTGCTCAGCTCAGCACATCCTCAAACTACTTCTCTCACCCCATAGCCAAGCCCCCGCCCACCTCTTAGAATCCCCGGGGCTCTCTCCTCTCACTCCTTGCTCCCCCACCCACTTTGGGGCTGGACTTCCCCCTCCACTGTGTGCCCACCTCCTCCTGGGACCCTTCATGCCCCCTACCGGAGCCGGCCACCGTCCACTCCTCCTGGTGCTGCTGCTGGTGCTGCACGAAGCTGATTCGGCGGCGGAAGTGGCGGGGACAATGGGGGCAGGTGAAAGGCCCCTCCCGGGGTGCATGGACCCGCCCGTGGCCCTCCAGCCGGGCAGCTGTCCGAAAGGCCTTGCCACAGATGCTGCAGCAGTGGCGCTTGGGGTCCGTGTGGGTCCTGCTGTGGTTCTTAAGAGACAGCAGGTTAGGGAGAAGTTTGGGACAGAGGGAGCACGGGTACAACCCTGTGGTGTGGGCCTTCTGGTGGTTCAGCAGGCTGCCAGCATGGCGGTAGGAGCGCCCGCACTGGGTGCAGCGGAAGGGCCGCTCCTTGTCCTCAGCCGCCATGGACGTCACCGCTTGTCCTCCCCTGGCTCTCTCCACACTCTCTCCTGGGTCTCTGGGGGTTTCTGATGGGGCCTCCCGGGCTTTCCCTTGACCAGGGAGAACCACCTGGTCCTCCCCAGTCCCGGCTTTGGGATCTCTGGCCTCCTCCATCTGGGCTGGCACCTGGCTGTGGCCCCGGGCATGAGCCTGCAGGTGGCTGGCCAGTTCCTGGTGGGACTCAAAGGCTTTGCCACAGTCAGGACAGGCAAAGGTCTGGGCGTCTATGTGGTTGTGGCTGTGGCTCTTTGTGGCCACAGGATTTAAGAACTCCTTGGAGCAGAGCAGGCAATAGTGTCGGTCTGTCTTGTGGGTGTTGTGGTTCAAGAGGCTGCCCGACTGGCAGTAAGTCTTGCCACACTGGCTGCAAGAGGAGGAGTGGCTCCCTGGCTGCAGCTGAGAGCTGTTGTCTCTGTTGTCCCAGCTATCCATGTGACTCAGAGTAGGTCCATTGAGCTGGCAGTCACTAGCGTGGCAAGGACTCCTGTGGACACTGTCCTCTGGCTCCTCTGACCTAGTTAGGAACTGAGGAACCCAGCCTCCACTATGATTCCCCAGTCCCCCACCTACCGGCCACCCACCTGCCTTCCCTGCACCCCAGGACAGTGGCTCTGGGGCTTCTGAGCTTGCTGCCCTGATGGGGCTCTGACTGCGCTCCCCTGGCCTTGGGACTCCATCCTCCAAGTGGGGTACTGGCTCAGCACCACCCAATTGGGTCTCTAGTCCCTGGCTGCCAGCCAGGTTCGCCTCACTGGCCGCTGTGCCATCCAGGCCTCCCTGGCCATTGGCTGGCTCCCTTTCTGTCTCCTCATGCTCCCGCAGGTGCCGCTCCAAAGATCCCCGGCCAGGGAAGCTGCGGCCACAGAGGGCGCAACGCACAGCTGTGCGCCTGGACCGTCCAGCCCGTCGCCGCCGATTCTCTGAGTGCAGCCTCTGGTGGTCCTTCAGGGCCATGCGGTTGGAGTAGGTCTTGGGGCAGGTGGGGCAGCTGTACTGGCCCGTCTCGTGGCTGCGCCGGTGGTTCAGGAGGCTGCCGGCGTGGCGATAGGTCCGCCCGCACTGCCCACAGCGGAAGGGCCTATCTTCCCGAGTCGCCTTTCGGGTGCCCCCACCCCCACGCCGTTCCATGTGGACCCGCTGGTGGCTGGCCAGCTGTTTCCGCAGGCGGAAGGCCTTCCCACACTCGCTGCAGCGGAAACGTCGGGGATCTGCATGGATGCGCCGGTGGTTCTTGAGGGACATGAGGTTTGAGAAGCCCTTGGAGCAAGCCTGACAGCCAAAGTGGCCGGTCTGGTGGCTCTGCCGGTGGTTGATGAGGCTGCCGGCGTGCTTGTAGGATCGGCCACACACCTCGCAGCTGAAGGGCCGCTCAGAGCTGGCTTCAGTCTGGCAGCCCTTCTCGGCCGTCTCCAGCCTGGGCTCTATCTCCTCCCCCTTCACAGCGGTCTCCTCCCACACCTCTTCTTTCACCCTGGCCACTTCCTCCAGGGGCTCCACTTTAAGTTCTTCCTGGAGCTTCTCGACTTCTGCTTGCCCCGGCCCCTCCTCTGCCATGTGCTGGGGCTTGTTGCTGCCTCCTTCTGGGATGGGCCCAACCTGCGGCTCACTGCTACCTGCTGCCTCTGGGATGGGCCCAACCTGGGGCTCAGAGCCTTTGCAGCGAGGGTGGTTCCGCAGATGATTACGGTAGGCAGCCAGGTTGGGGTAGCAGCGGGAGCAGACAGGGCAGAGAAAGTCTCCAGTCTGGTGGATCTTGCGGTGGTTCACCAGGCTGCCCCCATGGCGATAGGTCTTGCCACACTGGTTGCAGCGGAAGGGGCGGGGCTGAGCCTCTAGCAAACTTTCCCCACCCTGGATGCAGAGGCTGTCTCCCAAGGGGGTGCCTGCTCCCTCTTGAGACTTGGCATCTCCACCCTCTCCAGAGACAGAATTCACTATGTCCTCCAAGACACTGTCCACGACCATCTCCATGGCATCACCTGCCACTCCCAAGGGGCTGGGAGCCTTGTCTGCAGTAGTCCCAGAACTCTGACTTTGGTGGTGACGCTCCAGGCTCCCCAGGTCATCGTAGGTCTGACCACAGCAGCCACAGATGTGACCATACCCTGCACTGTCCAGCGCTTCCACCTCCCGCTGCAGCTGATTCAGCAGCTCTGCTTCCGAGAGCTGCAGTGGTGGACTGCGTGCAGGGGCTGCCTCTGCCACTCCTTCCTCTTCCCCCTCCTCCTCTGAGCCCTCAGTCATGCCAGAGGAGCTGTGGGCCTGGCGCCGGTGAAGCCTGTAGCCAGCCCGCCCAGGGAAGATCATGCCGCAGAGGCAGCAGAGGAAAGGCTGTGCTGAGGTCACCTCCCCAGGCCTATGGTTCTGGAAGTGGCTGCGGAGGGCAGGCAGAGAGTCAAACTCCTTCGGGCAGAGGGAGCACTGATAGATGCCTGGTGGGTGGCAGGGCCTGTGGCTCAGCAGGCCAGTGGCATGGGGGAAAGAATGCCCACAGTCAGAGCATGTGTGAGCGGCCCCAGCCTGCCAGCCAGTGACAGCATTGGCAGAGTGGGAAGAGGAGTTGGGTTGGCCAGTGGCTGGCTTCTGGTCTTCATCCACCCCAGTGAGGCTATCGCAGAAGTGAGTGCCACCACCTTCCTCACCTGGGATGTCCAAGTTGTCAAGTAAACTGGCATCCTTCCTTTCCAGTCCTTCCCCAGTGCCTCCACTCTCTTTATCACCCTGGAAATGGGTCTCATCCCTCTCAAGCCCACATTTGTCCCCTTCAGATTCAGCCTGCAAACAGTCCCCATCACTTTCCAGGTTGCCTTCAGCCCCATGAGGACTTTCCCCTGAAGGGTCTTGGGGAGACTCCAGGCCTTCATTGTCTTCTAGCTCCCGGGTCCAGCTCTCCGCTGCCAGGAGTTTGGCTTCTCTCCCACCGCTGGCACCGCCAGCCCGCTTCCGATGCCGCCTGCTCCGCCGCCGACTGTGCCGGCGCAAGTGGTTCTTCATGGCAGCCATGGTGTGGAAGTGCTTGGCACAGGCCCCACAACTGAAGTCTCCTGTCTGGTGGGTCTGCCTGTGGTTGATAAGGCTGCCTGAGTGGCGATAGCTCTTTCCACAGTCTCGGCAGGCAAAGGCCCTAGGAGGTGACATTGTGGTCTCTGTTCTGCTATTTTCCTTTTCCCCTGCCCCATGAGTCAGGCCATGACGTTCAAGGCTCTCAGGGTCTTCAAAGAGCAGCCCACAGATGCTACAGATATGTGCTGCTGTCTTGTCTGCTGCTGGGGTGATGTCCGTGGCCTCTTCTTCATGTTTGCACACATGGTCCTGATCTGTGTGCGGGGCTGCCTCTGCCTCCACTGGGTCAGGCGGGAGTTCTACCTTGAGGTGGCTGGGGGCACCCTCAGCCCCGATGTCTGCACTTCGGCGAGCAGCCTTGCAATGTACCCGCACGTGGTTGCGCAGGGCCATGAGATTGGGGTACTTGCGGGGACAGAGTGAGCACTGGTACTCTCCAGTCCGATGGCTGTGGCGATGGTTCACCAGGCTCCCCCGGTGGCGGTAAGCACGACCACACTCACTGCACTTATAGGGCCGATGGTCCAGGGTGGTGGTGGGGTCCTCTTCCTCTTTGTGGGTGGTCTCAGCCAGCAGCAGGGGAGCTGGTGGGACTGATGGCTGCCCATTTTCCCCAACTCCTTGCCTGGGCCTGTGATGAGCCCGCACATGGTTTTTGAGGGCAGCCGCATTGAACAGCTGCTTAGAACAGAGTGAGCAGGGGTAGACACCTGTCTGGTGGCTCTTTCGATGGTTGATGAGGCTCCCAGCATGGCGGTAAGTACGGCCACAGTCCCCACAGCGGAAAGGCCGGTATTCCTCCAGGCCACTGTCCTCCAGCTCCCCAGAGGTGCTGAGCTCCGCAGAGCCATTCAGCATCTGTGCACTGGGGAGCTGGTCCTGGCTGCTCTCATCTGTGTGCCCATTGGTGGTGGGCATCCCTTTCTCCTCCCAGTGTGGCTCCTGCCTTTCACCCTCATGGGACTGCTGGTGTTCCAGCAGCTCCCGGGGGAGCCGGAAGACACGGGGGCAGTGGGGACAGTGGTAAGGCCGATACTGGGCATGCAGTCGAGAGTGGTTCTTCAGAGCCATGAGGTTAGAGAACTCCTTGAAACAGATGGCACAGGGGTAGATGCCCAGCGTGTGGCTCTGGCGGTGGTTGGTGAGGCTCCCGGCGTGCTTGTAGGTCTTGCCACACTGACTACATTTGTACCGCCGCTCCTCCTCAGCAGGAGGGGACTGGGTGGGCTCCTGGCCCCCTGTGAAGTTCACTACTGATTCAGCCAGATACTGTTCCAAGTTGCTAAGAAGGCTGCTGGCTGGGATGGGGAGAGGAGGGGCTCTGGCAGAGTTAGTGGAGGGTCCCCAGCCGTCTGCACCATCCTCAGGACCTGGGTGGCTTGCCAAGCCTTCTCTTTGTCTGGTGGGCAGATCTTCCCACGTACCCGAAGCTGCCCTGGGGTCAGGTACAGATTCACAGTCAGGTGTCTCTTCTGTATGTTTTGTCTGGTTTTCCCAGCCTTCACTAGAGCCAAGCCTTTGGCCCCAGGAGTCAGTGGACACCGTCTCACCCTGGAGGCGTGGAGTGGCTTCCTTGGGGCGTGGGGGCCTGTGCCTGCGGCGGCCCTCAGGAGCATGTGTCCTCATATGGCTCTTGAGAGCCATGGGATTGGAGAAGTCCTTGCCACAGGTGGTACAGGGGAAAAGGCCAGTCTCGTGGGTCCGACGATGGTTAACCAGGCTCCCGGGGTGACGGTAGCCCCGCCCACACTGCTGACAACGGTAGGGCCGAGGGATGCTGTCAGCCTCCTCACTGTCCTGGTTGGGAGATGGATGGAGCAGTTCTCGGTGCCGAGAGAGCTCTGGGAGGCTGGGAAAGTGGCGCTGACAGTCGGAGCAGCTGAGTGAGGGGGGTGTGTCCTCCATGGGGCAACGTAGCAGAAACCTGGAGGTTCAGAAGGAGCAGACACGTGGCAGCACCTTCCTCTGGTGGAGGGGCCAAGGCCTAGGAAGAGGGGGCAGTGGTCAAAAGGAAGGCCTGAATTAACTTCGCCTCTTGGCTCTACGAGCAACAAGTTCACCTGAGGTCACTGAGAGGTTCCCCAAGCATCCATGCCCAAGGACCTAATTTCTACTAGATCCAATCTGCAGGCACCATCATTTAAGGCTTCCCTGTGCACAAGCTTCCCAAATATAGGAGCTCCCCTAGGCTTAAGTCATCCCTACAGGTATAGCTAAGGAAATTAAAGTTGAGAGAGATGCAACCTACTTCTGATCACAGACCTGTTATGTTCTTCAGCCCAGACTCAAAAGGCATTACTGTCCTTTAAGAACAGTAGGAATCTGCTCCCTACAATCCTGAAACAAAAATTTTCTGTGACATCTTAAAAGGACACCAAAACCTTCTCTAGGCCTTTCAATAAGAGAAGTCCAAATCTTCCTACTTCATCTCTCAGCCAAACAGAGTAGCTGAGAAGCACTGAAAAAGCAGCTGTTTCCTCCAGTTAATAGCTGAGGACCTGAGAGGAGAGGTTAGAGGCCTCCTTCAGGGAAAGGGCTGGCTTGTTCCCCCACCACCCCGAGTCATTTCAGTGTCACAAGGTCTCTTTTCCTTGTGACAAGAGAGTTAAGAGAGTTAAGACTCTCTTAACTGGGCCAGGCGTGGTGGCTCACGCCTGTAATCCCAGCACTTTGGGAGGCCGAGGCTGGTGGATCACCTGAGTTCAGGAGTTCAAGACCAGCCTGGCCAACATGGTGAAACCCTGTCTCTACTAAAAATACAAAAATTAGCCAAGCGTGGTGGTGGGCACCTGTAATTCTAGCTACTCAGGAGGCTGAGGCTGAAGAACTGCTTGAACCTGGGAGGTGGAGGTTGCAGTGAGCTGAGATCCCACCACAGCACTCCAGCCTGGGTGACAGAGCGAGACTCCATCTCAAAAAAACAAAAAACCCCAAAAGACTCTCTTAGCGACTTCTTTTATCTACTTCCCTTGAACTCAAACTATCTTCCATCTTGGGAATAACATCAATACCAGGTTGTAATGTCACTTCATTGCCTACCTTTTCTCTCCCATGCCTCCTGATCTTACCCTCACCAGTCTTTCTCATTTTTTTCTTCTGCCTCCTCTCTTAATACTGATGATGACAGCAACTCATGAAGAGTATTATATTACCATGTGCCAGGCACTGTGCTAACTATATTCATTGTGTTACTCAATCCTCAGAACACACGGCAATGCCTGTTATTCTAGTTCACGTAACAGCAAACCCCCTGACTGAGGCGGTCTTCATCCCAAAGCCCTTGCTCTCTCATGCCTCCTACATCGTCTTGTCCTTCTCCAACTCTGACTCTTCTTCCCATGGGACCCCAGTACAACTGTTTCCGACCGTAAACCCCTTTACTGAACCTGCACCCGGAATTCTCACCTCACAAAGCCCCTTTGATCAAAAGTCCCTTCCCCTAGTCAACCACCAATGAAGTCCTCTGACCTCACTCATCTCGTCTGCCAATTTCCTCTCAGGACGCCTACCTCGCACCGGCGGCCCCCTCTCCTTCCCGCCGCGGGCGCGTCAGTTGGGGACCGCGAACGAGAGCGCGCCTGCGCACTGGGACCCTTACCCTAACTGCAGCCGCGCGCCCCAAGGGGTGGCTGTCGGGGGGCTCTCGCGCTCCCACACACGCACACTCAGCCAGGGTTCCCGGGAGGTGGGAGGGAAGCGAAAGAGGGAAAGGAGAAGGGGGGAAGAGGAAGGAGGTAGAGAAAAGAGGGCGCAGCTGGCATGAGCCAGGAGTCTACCCCCAGCTCTGCGGACACTTCCTATTGTTACTAGGAAACAGGAAGTGTCCTTAGGTGCAAAAGCTTCCCCGCGAAACTTCCGCTTCGGGAGCACTGCCTGTCCCGCCTCCGAGCCGCAGTTTTACGCAGACACACTTCCGGCGCTAGGTTCTAGGTCTGCACGGCTGACTCCGCCCACGTAGGTCACAACGCGGCGTCTTTGCACGCTATGCTAGCCACACTTCCGGCAAGAGCAGCTAGAATCGTTCCGGTGCATATTGAATAGACGCAGAAAGGAAGAAAAAGATTCTACAGCCCTGGCCACAGTACTTTGGTGACACTTTTCGTGGGGCTCTCTGGAGGACTTTTCCCAAGGCAGATGGAGAAAACTTCGTGAAACCCACTCCTTGCTATTAAAGGAAATGTTGTGGAATATAATTGGACTTAGGTTTTGCAGAGCTTGAGCATGGCCTTTTTGTCCTCCCACCTTCTGGTTCTTGAAGACATTGCCGGTGACCTGGCCCCAGACTAACACAAGGCGGGCGTGTACCGTCAGCCTGCCCGGCGTCCCCTTGCCTCAGCACACACACAGACCTCTTGCAAGATGCTTCTCTGCCGCCATAGGCTGGAGGTTCCCCGAGAACTTTCCCTTCCTTCCTAGCTGAGGAAGATCCCTCACTTCCGCTCGCCGCGCCACCGGTCCCACCTCCCCGCCCCCCGCTGGGTCCTAGCGCCGGCCCCTGTTTGGCAGGGTCCGGGCTCCGTCGGTGCGAGGAGCCGACGCCGACGCCACGGAGTCAGCACAAGTCTCATCAGGTAGGAAACGCCCGCGGGAAGCCGCGAGGGCCCCGGGCAGCTCCCACGCGGCCACGATCCGAGCTGGCCTCAGTTTCTCTGCGGGCGCCGAGGGCGGGCCGGGTTGGCCCAGCGCGAGCAGCGCGGGCGGGGCGGGCTGTGAGCGGCCCCGGGCGCATTGCGGGCCCAGCAGGTCCTAGAACCCGCCGGCTGTCTCCGCGGTTCTGGGCTGCGGACACCCAGGCTCGGCCCGCGCGGCTGCTGTCCCGGCGCGGTGTGGTCCCGGGGGTCCTAGAGCCCGCCATGTTGCGGGTTTTTGTCCCGGCCGCGCGGCCCGCGCGGCAAGATCCCAGGCGCCGGCGGGCCCCTCCCCTGCTGAGGCCCGGCCACCACTCCCGCGGTCCTAGAGAACGCCATCTTGCAAGCCTTTGTCCCTCATTCGGCCTTCCGTCCATTCATTTGTTCATCTCCTCATCCTTCGTTCAGTCCTCCTTGCCACGTCCTCCGAGGCCACGTTTTCTGAGGCTCATAACCGGGGTCCTGCCCTCCAGGGGCTGCCTGGCTGGCGGGGGCGCCGCGTACAGACGGTTGCGAGGAGCGAGGAGCTCCGGGTTTCTGCAACTCTCGGCTCCTCGGCGCGCTTCGTAGGCCCCACCGCCCTTCAAACTCCCACAAACTTAAGGGACCCCATTTTACTGATGAGGAAACTGAGGTCCAGAGCGGCGTGGGGCCCTTACCTCTCTACTGCCATTAAGTATTCCTGAGGGCACTAGGGAAGGGGGTTCTTGAAGGATGTAAAGGGGCTTTCCCGTTGGAGAAGGCAGGCAAGGGCTCCCGAGCCCAGGAAACTGCATCTAGAGGTGGAGGATTGAGAATTGTGGCTGGAGGTTCGGTCGCTGCCGGGAGGAGGACTCTGTCGCTGGAGCTGAGGCTGGAAAAGTAGGTTGGGATCAGGTTGTGAACTGGCCCGGTAGGAGGCCTAGGATATGATTAGCGCTCACTTCTGCAGGGTTCATCCGCTCACTACGTCACTCCTGGCCGTGAGGCCTGTGTGGTGACTGCTTGTTTAGAGATGGGAAGATTGAGGTGCCTCCTTTTTCTCCTCATCCCTGCCCCAGGGTCCTAGCCTAGGATTTTTGGAAATTGAATCTTTGCTTGCCTAGTGAGACAGCAGAACTTCATCCCCTTCCTAAGCCAGTAGTGAGGCAAAGCAAGGCTTCATCGCCACGACAGGGAGCCCACTGTGGGATATTGGGGCAATAGTTGGGCCTTGTGGACTTGGAAAGGTGGAGGAATTTAGTTAATAAGCAGTTATTGGTGGACATTCTCACAAACTCCTACTGTGGAGGAGGCAGAGGCTACAGACCTGGGTTCAAATTTCATCTGAGGTTGGTTCTTTCCATTTGTTTTGGGTCACCACACAGGGTTCTGGGTGTAGAGGAGGCAGATGATCGGTTTCCTAGCCCTTTGCCAGCCTGGACTCTGGTGCTGGTGATGAAGAATTAACAGCCAAACCATAAGATGTGTAATGCTAGCAAAGCAATAGTCAGGGCTCAGAGAGCAGGTGTTTGGGATTTGAACACTGGCTGGGACCGTGACTAGTAAGCTTGTTTCTTTGTGGTGTCATTTCTCATAAGAACGCTAATCCTACTGGACCAGGGCCATACCCTTATGACGTCATTCAGCCTTAATTACTTCCATAAAGGCCTTGTCTCCAAATACAGTCACAATGAGAGTTAGAATTTCAATATATGAATGGACAGGGAACACAAACATTCACTCATAATGAACTGCTAGGCAGCTGTGCAGTTGGCTTGAGTAGTTGAGTATTATGCACAAAATGCTTAGAATGATACCTTGCCCATGGTAAGCTTGCAAGGAGTATTGTCCAGATGACACCATAAAGGAAATTAGAGAGGAGGGGGGCTGGTCTTTGTGGCTCATGCCTGTAATCACAGCACTTTAGGAAGCCCAAGTGGAGGAGCATCTGAAGCCAGGAGTTCTTGAGACCACTGTCGGCAGCGTAGTGAGACCTCCATCTCTATATACAAAGAATTTTTAATAAATTAGCGAGGTGTGGTGGTGGGTGCCTATAGTCCTAGCTATTCAGGAGGATTGCTTGAGTGCAGGAGTTTGAGGCTGAAGTGAGCTATGATTGAGCCACTGCACTCCAGGGTGACAGAGTGAGACCCAATCTCTAAATAAAAATAAAGGCCAGGCACGGTGGCTCACGCCTGTAATCCCAGCACTTTGGGAGGCTGAGGCGGGCGGATCACTTGAGGTCAGGAGTTCGAGACCAGCGTGGCCAACGTGGTGAAACCCTGTCTCTACTAAAAATACAAAAGTTTGCCAGGTGTGATGGCTTTCGCCTGTAGTCCCAGCTACTCGGGAGGCTGAGGCTGGAGAGTCACTTGAACCCGGGAGGTGGAGGCTGCAGTGAGCTGAGATGCAGCCACTGCACTCCAGCCTGGGCAACAAAGACTTTCTCTCAAAGAAAATAAATAAGTAAAAATGAAATAAATAGGCCGGGCATGGTGGCTCAAGCCTGTAATCCCAGCACTTTAGGAGGCCAAGGTGGGTGGATCACCTGAGGTCAGGAGTTCCAGACCAGCCTAGCCAACATGGCCATCTCTACTAAAAATACAAAAAATTAGCTGGCCGTGGTGGCAGGCACCTGTAATCCCAAATACTTGGGAGGCTGAGGCAGAAGAATTGCTTGAACCCGGGAGGCAGAGGTTGCAGTGAACCGACATCATACCATTGCACTCCAGCCTGGGCAACAGAGGGAGACTCTGTCTCAAATAATAATAACAATAAATAATAAAATAAATAAAAATAAGCCAGGCACGGTGGCTCATGCCTGTAATCCCAGCACTCTGGGAAGCCGAGGCGGTGGATCATCTGAGGTCAGGAGTTCGAGACCAGCCTGGCCAACATGGTGAAACTCCATCTCTACTAAAAATACAAAAAATTAGCCAGGCGTGGTGGTGGATGCCTGTAATTCCAGCTACTCGGGAGGCTGAGGCAGGAAAATCTCGTGAACCGGGGAGGCGGAGGTTGCAGTGAGCAGAGATGGTGCCATTGCACTCCAGCCTTGGCAACAAGAGTGAAACTCTGTCTCAAAAATAAATATATAAATAAAAATAAAAACAATTTTTAAAAAGTAAAGAGGGCTGGGCGCGGTGGCTCATGCCTGTAATCCAAGCACTTTGGGAGGCCAAGGTGGGTGGATCACTTGAGGTCAGGAGTTCAAGACCAGCCTGGCCAACATGGTGAAATCCTCTCTCTACTAAAAATACAAAAATGAGCCAGATGTAGTGGCGGGCACCTATAATTCCAGCTACTCAGGAAGCTGAGGCAGGTGAATCGCTTGAACCTGGGAGGCGGAGGTTGCAGTGAGCAGATATTGTGCCATTGCACTCCAGCCTGGGGGACAGAGTAAGACTCCATCTCAAAAAAAGGGCCGGGCGCGGTGGCTCACACCTGTAATCCCAGCACTCTGGGAGGCTGAGGTGGGCAGATCACGAGGTCAATAGATCGAGACCATCCTGGCCAACATGGTGAAACCCCATCTCTACTAAAAATACAAAAATTAGCCGGGATTGGGCCGGGTGCAGTGGCTCACGCCTGTAATCCCAGCACTCTGGGAGGCCGAGGCAGGTGGATCACGAGGTCAGGAGATTGAGACCATCCTGGCTAACACAGTGAGACCCTGTCTCTACTAAAAATACAAAAAATTAGCCGGGCGTGGTGGCGGGCACCTGTAGTCCCAGCTACTTGGGAGGCTAAGGCAGGAGAATGGCATGAACCCGGGAGGCGGAGCTTGCAGTGAGCCAAGATTGTGCCACTGCACTCCAGCCTGGGTGACGGAGTGAGACTCCGTCTCAAAAAAAAAAAAAAAAAAAATAGCCGGGCGTGGTGGCGGGCACCTGTAGTCCCAGCTACTTAGGAGGCTGAGGCAGGAGAACTGCTTGATAGATAATCATGAGATTCCGTCAAAAAATAATAATAATAATAAAGAGTAGAGAATGATTATCAGGGGTAAAGATAGCATTGAGAAAGGTAGTCATTCAGTGCTCCTTGGTTGGTTAAAAAAGGAAAAAATTTGGAATATTAAAAGGGGGGAAGAAAAGGAAAGGTGGTCAAGAAAGCTCTTTTTGAGGAGGTGACTGGGAGCTGAGATCCAAATAACACCAAAAAAGACAGCTACACAAAGATCCTGGGAGAAGAGTGGCTCAGACAGAGGGAACTGCTAGTGCCACTGCCCTGAGGTGGGAAGGAATTTAGCTCTTTGAGGAGAAGAAAGGAGGCCTCTGTGGGTAGAGCCCAGTGGGCCAGGGAGAGGAGTGGGAGGTGAGGTAGGCAGGAGTGTGTGTGTGTGTGTGTGTGTGTGTGTGTGTGTGTATTTTTAGTAGAGATGGGGTTTCACCATGTTGGCCAGGCTGGTCTCAAACTCCTGGCCTCAAGTGATCTGCCCAGGTAGGCAGGATTTAGATGGTTTGGGGCTATGCTGGCCATGGAAAAGATATTGGTCTTTTTCCTGGGAGCAGTGGGAAGTCTCATGATTCAACCTGGGGGAGAGAATGGAGACTTGGGTTCGAGTCTGGCTCCTTGACCAGCTGTGTGTCCTTGTGTACAGTTTTTCCTTTGTGGGGACCTTAATCTCAATATCTGAAAAAGAGGTGTAGTGAACACTTAAAATGCTCCTCTCCTGAGAGCTCGTGGAGACCTAAGGATGTGTGTTTGGTTCTTAAGTATTGGTTGGGCAGGCACGGTGGCTCACGCCTGTAATCCCAGCACTTTGGGAGGCTGCAGTGGGAGGATCACTTGAGCCCAGGAGTTCTAGACCAGCCCAGGCAACATAGCAAGACTTCATCTCTACTAAAAATAAAATAAAAATTAGCCAGGCATGGTGGTGCATGCCTGTAGTCCCAGCTACTTGGGAGGCTGAAGTGGGAGGATTGCTTGAGTCTGGGAAGTCAAGGCTGCAGTAAGCCATGACTGCACCACTGCACTCCAGCCTGAGTGACAGAGTGAGATCTTGTTTCAAAACCAAACAAACAAAAGTATTGGCTGGAATGATCCAGAGTGTATTTAAAATACAGATTCCTGAGGCCTACCTCAAGCTCTTTAATAAAAAAAAAAAAAAAAAAAGTCTGGGCGTGGTGGCTCTCGCCTGTAATCCCAGCACTTTGGGAGGCCGAGGCGGGTGGATCACGAGGTCAGGAGATTGAGACCATCCTGGCTAACACAGTGAAACCCCGTCTCTACTAAAAATACAAAAAATTAGCCAGGTGTGGTGGCAGGTGCCTGTAGTCCCAGCTACTCAGGAGGCGGAGGTTGCAGTGAGCCAAGATCGCGCCACTGCACTCCAGCCTGGGCAACAGAGTAAGACTCCATCTCAAAAATTATATATATATATATATATATATATATTTTTTTTTTTTTTTTTTTTTTTTTTTTAATGGTGGGATGTTAGACAGAGACCTAGCCTACCTGGCCTCTTTGTGTAGCTGGGCGCATGCTGAGACCAACCTGGCACTCCCCTACCTTTTCCCCTGGGAAGTGCCATGGGAGGAGGGATTTCCCCTCCAGCTACCTGGTGTCTAACTCACAGACAGGAAGGCTGAGACCCAGAGCTGGCAAGAGGCAGTAGAAGGGCCAGAGCTCAGAACCACTGGGCCAAGCCCTCTGAGAGGGAAGCAGAGACATAAAGGGTGCCAGCCAGGGTCTCAGGGCAGTTCTGCAAGGATGAGAGAAGACACAGGTATGACCTGAGCTCAGGGTTCTGGTCACTGTGGGGCTGGCGGAGGCAGCAGACAAGCGTAAGAGGCCCCAGACCACTGAGCAAGACCCCAGCAACTTAAGGCAAATTAAACACCTGGACTGAAGTCCCAGCTGCTTAGGTTACCCATTGTGGGACCATGGGCAAGTCACTTAACTCTTGGAACCTCGATTTATTCCTCTGTAAAGTAGGGACAAGAATCCCTATCTCAGGAAGCTATAAGACATTAAATTAAATAAACTAGCACACCCAGCAATGTGTCTGGCTCTGAGAAGACGCTTTGATAATTGAGGACAGTAATTATTTTTGACTCATTCATTCCTCACCCAACTCTGTCAGGTAAGTACTATCATTATCTCCATTTTTCAGATTAGAAAACTGAGGTTCTAAGACATGCAGTACATTACACACGGTCACATCAGCTGGGAAGTGATGGAAGCAAAATCTGAAGCCAGACAGTTTGGCTTCAGGGACTGGGCACTTAACAAAATACTGAACCATTTCTCTGGACCTTGGTTCCCTTATCTGTGAAAATGGAATAATAGAACTTTCCTCATGGGGTTGCCATGAAGGGTAACTGAGCTAATACACATAAGGAGTTTAGGATACTGCCTGGTATTTGGTGAGTGCTCAGTAAATGTGAGCTATATTTTTTATCATTTATTTATTTATTTTTGAGATGGGGTCTCACTCTGTTGCCAGGCTGGAGTGCAGTGGCACCATCTTGGCTTACTGCAACCTCAGTCTCCTTAGGCTCAAGCATTTCTCCTACCTCAGCCTTCTTGAGTAGCTGGGAGTACAGGCATGCACCACCATGCCTGGCTAATTTTTGTATTTTTTGTAGAAATGGGATTTTGCTATATCGCCCAGGCTGGTCTTGAACTCCTGGGCTCAAGGGATCCACCCGCCTTGTCTTGAACTCCTGGGCTCAAGCGATCCACCCGCCTTGGTCTCCCAAAGTGCTAGTGTGAGCCACTGAACCTGGCCCAAGCTATCATTTTTATTAAGGAGAAACATTATCAGGCAGACTCTCCAGAAACCGTCTGGAAGAGGTAGTGAGTACCTCATCCAGAAATAGGGAGGGATCCCTTGGAAACTGTAGGAAGAATTCAAGTCATCAGAAAGGTTAGAATTCAGTCCCTTTAACTTATCTTCAAGCCCCAGGATTGATTATTGATTGATTTATTGATTGATTGATTGAGACAGTGTCTTGCCCTGTCTCCCAGGCTGGAGTGCAGTGGTACAGCCTTGAACTCCTGGGCTCAAGCAGTCCTCCCACCCCAGCCTTTCAAGTAGGCAGTACTACAGGCACATGCCACCACATCTGCTAATTTTTATTTTTAGTAGAGATGGGGTCTCGCCAGGTTGCCCAGGCTGGAGCGCAGTGGTACGATCATAGTTCCCTGCAGCCTCGAACCCCTGGGTTCACGGGATCCTCCCGCCTCAGCCTCCCACGTAGCTGGGACTTCAGGCGCATGCCACCACACCTGGCTAAGCCCTAGGATTTAGTGGGAAAAGTGAAATAACCAAGTGAGAATAGAATGGAGTTTTGTGGGATTGGGGCCAAACCCAAAGGGGAGATGCTTGAGGATCCTCCTGGTGGAAGTGGGGCTCCAGTGAAGGACTTGTCAGATTTGGAACAAGCAGGAAGGACCTGGGGATTTGCATGGTGTGGTGGAAGCCATGGAAAGTTCTTGAGCAGGGAACAGGAAACATCATTCATTACTTTTGGGAGAAGACCGGCTGCATGGGGTTGGGGAGGGAGGGCAGCGTGCAGGCCTGAGGCCGGGATTTCAGGCAGAAGGGTGCTGACTCTAAGGATGTGGCCCTTGCCACGCGTCAGGGGCTCCTGTGTCCTCCCTGGGTCAACCAGGTAAGCTGCTTCTCCCGCCCTTTCCTGGCATAAGGGGCCCTGAGTCTCTGTATTTCCCCTAGCACCCTCGTGGCTCAGCTCAGTTTCCTCCTCCTGAACCCCAGTGTCATAACTTAGAAGCCACCAACCCCTAACGTGTCCAGATGAGGAAATAGTCTTTTTTTTTTTTTTTTGAGATGGAGTCTCGCTCTGTCGCCCAGGCTGGAGTGCGGTGGCACGATCTTGGCTCACTGCAAGCTCCGCCTCCCAGGTTCACACCATTCTCCTGCCTCAGCCTCCCGAGTAGCTGGGACTACAGGCGCCCGCCACCACGCCCGGCTAATTTTTTTGTATTTTCAGTAGAGACGGGGTTTCACTGTGTTAGCCAGGATGGTCTCGGTCTCCTGACCTCGTGATCCGCCCCCCTCGGCCTCCCAAAGTGCTGGGATTACAGGCGTGAGCCACCGCACCCAGCCGGGCGGAAATAGTCTTATAAACAACACTCATTTCACTGAGGTCTCATAGTAATCCACAGGGCTGCAAGTAGAACGTAGGCCCCCTAGCCTCTGGGCACACCTGGCTCCCTGCAGCCCCCACTCCTCAGACCCCTTCCCCCAGCAGCAGCTGCTGAGCACTCCTTAAGTGGATCTGCCATAATCCTCTTCCCTTCATCCCCCAGGGAGGATGAGCTGGTGTTAAGACTAATACAGCCATTAATCCTGTTTCCTCCCAACCATGATCCCCAGGAGCAGCTGGGTGGAGGGCGTCTGGGTTCTGGACCAGGAAGTAGGGATCTCAGCTAGAGCTGGTATCCCAGGAGGCCATGTTAGATCAGATACATCAGTTATGACTCAGAAAGAGGCTTCCAGCTGCTAGCAATGGCTCAGGCTGCCTTGAGTGATTCTCCATTACCAGAGTTGTGGGAACAGGCCAACAAGATTCCAGAGCAGAGAGCGGACAGATTCCAGTCTGGGGCGGAGGCCCGTACAGCTGTGCAAGGCCAGAATTCTGTGTGAACAGTTGTTGTCTCTGAGGACTAACCATCCAGAGGAGGAAAGAAAACACAAATGCTGGGGACCTGTCACTTCCAGACAGTGCCAGCTACCAGATTTAGCCCATTGGCTCAGCCCTTTTCTGGTCCCAGGTCTGTCTTTTCTGGGCGCTTGGAGACCTTCAGGCCAGGCCCACGTCTGGGTACACTCTTTATCCTGCCATAGTTCTTGGACACTGAGCTGAAGAAGGAAGATGGTGAGACAGATGGAACCTGGGCCTCTGGGAATGCCACAGTGTTTGGAAAAGCCCGTTGGGGGCGGGGGGGGACGTGTAGGTGAATCTTTTGTGACCCTCAGCCTCCTTTCTTAGTGGCTCTGCAGACACTTGGTCCAACTCCTTTCTTCAATGAGCAGATCAGGGAGGAAACGAACGCAGGGTGTCAGAGCCAGGAATGCTGGGCAGGAAGGATGTGTGGGTTCCGAGGTGAGAAATGCAGGTGAGATAGGGTTCTCTCTGAGGCTTTCAGGAGTGGCGAAGGTATGTGGCTTTGGTCTAACTTTGCTTCTCTTGCAGAGAAACCCCGTTCACCAAGGCCATGGAAGTGGAGGCTGCAGAGGCCCGGTCCCCAGCCCCCGGCTACAAGCGCTCGGGCCGCCGCTACAAGTGCCTGTCCTGTACCAAGACATTTCCAAACGCGCCCAGGGCAGCGCGCCACGCTGCCACACATGGGCCGGCAGACTGCTCTGAAGAGGTGGCCGAGGTGAAGCCAAAGCCAGAGACAGAAGCTAAGGCAGAGGAAGCCAGTGGGGAGAAGGTGTCAGGCTCCGCGGCCAAGCCTAGGCCCTATGCGTGTCCGCTATGCCCCAAGGCCTACAAGACGGCACCCGAGCTGCGCAGCCACGGGCGCAGCCACACAGGGGAGAAGCCCTTTCCGTGCCCCGAGTGCGGCCGCCGCTTCATGCAGCCCGTGTGCCTGCGCGTGCACCTGGCCTCGCACGCTGGCGAACTGCCCTTCCGCTGTGCGCACTGCCCCAAGGCCTATGGCGCGCTCTCCAAGCTCAAGATCCACCAGCGTGGCCACACAGGCGAGCGGCCTTACGCCTGCGCCGACTGCGGCAAGAGCTTTGCTGACCCTTCAGTGTTCCGCAAGCACCGGCGTACTCACGCTGGCCTGCGGCCCTACAGCTGTGAGCGTTGCGGCAAAGCCTATGCGGAGCTAAAGGACCTCCGCAACCATGAGCGGTGAGGGTGCCTTCCGGGGCAGGGCGCCTTCCGGGGCAGGGCGACAGCGTTGCTGCAGCCAATGGGGCCTGGGGTTGAGTCTCAGGGTAAAGTGAGCCAATGGGAAGGTGGGCATGGCAGATCCAAGGGGAGGGGCCAGGCATGTGGGAGAAATTGGTGCCCCTGATTGGGCAGAGGTGGCAACCACCTTGAGGTTGATCCCTGAGAATGGGATTGGGTCAGATTGGCCTCCGTTGTAGGCCAGCTGGAAAGGGGGCGGGGTTTGGAGTTGGGCAGTTCTGAGGGTCTTTTGTGGAGACCAGGAGGTGTGAGTGGGGCCTGGTTTGTCTAGGTCATTTTTTTTTTCTTTTTCTCAGCCTCTACATTAATGACATGTTTCTATGCTGGGCACAATAGCTCACGCCTATAATTCCAGCACTTTGGGAGGCTGAGGCAGGAGGATTGCTTGAGCCCAAGAGTTCAAGACCAGCCTGGGCAACACAGCAAGCCTCGTCTCTATAAAAATAAAAAAATTACCCGAGCGTGGGGATGTACACTTCTAGTCCCGGGTACTTGGGAGGATAAGGTGTGAGGATGGCCTGAGCCTGGGAGGTCGAGGCTGCAGTGAGCCATGATCAGGCCACTGCATTCCAGCCTGGGGAACAGGAAAAAAAAGGCGGAGGACACGTATCTTGGTTTTCTGTTTTGTTTTGTTTTTGTTTGTTTGTTTGTTTTTTGAGATGGAGTTTTGATCTTGTTGCCCAGGCTAGAGTGCAATGGCGCGATCTCGGCTCACCGCAACCTTCGCCTCCCGGGTTCAAGCGATTCTCCTGCCTCAGCCTTCCGAGTAGCTGGGATTACAGGCATGCGCCACCATGCCCGGCTAATTTTGTATTTTTAGTAGAGACGGGGTTTCTCCGTTTTGGTCACACTGGTTTTGAACTCCTGACCTCAGGTGATCCGCCCGCCTCGGCCTCCCAAAGTGCTGGGATTACAGGCGTGAGCCACCGCGCCTGGCCATGTCTTGGTCTTTTTTTTTTTTTTTTTTTTTTTTTCTTGAGACGGAGTCTCACTCTGCCGCCCAGGCTGGAGTGCAGTGGCAAGATCTCGGCTCACTGCAAGCTCCGCCTCCCGGGTTCACGCCATTCTCCTGCCTCAGCCTCCCGAGTAGCTGGGACTACAGGCACCCACCACCACGCCTGGCTAATTTTTTATAGTTTTAGTAAAGACGGGGTTTCACCGTGTTAGCCGGGATGGTCTCGATCTCCTGACCTCGGCCTCCCAAAGTGCTGGAATTACAGGCGTGAGCCACCGCGCCCGGCCCATATCTTGGTCTTTAATGTGCAGAGACAGGTCTTTGGAATAGAGACACCCAGCCAGCCTGAAGGCTTCTTCCTCTGGGGTGCAGCCATGTGGCTCTTAGGGGATTAAGCCTAGGCCCCCACGAACGTTTGGGGAGCCCCTAAAGTACAGCCCAGACAGGCAGTGGGGTCACGTTATGGGTCTGTCGCCTTCATGCCAAGTCCTCCACACCCCCGCAGGTCCCACACCGGCGAGCGCCCCTTCCTCTGCTCCGAGTGCGGGAAGAGCTTCTCCCGCTCATCCTCGCTCACGTGCCACCAGCGCATCCACGCGGCACAGAAGCCCTACCGCTGCCCGGCCTGCGGCAAGGGCTTCACGCAGCTCAGTTCCTACCAGAGCCACGAGCGCACGCACTCGGGGGAGAAGCCCTTCCTGTGCCCGCGCTGCGGCCGCATGTTCTCCGACCCCTCGAGCTTCCGTCGCCACCAGCGCGCGCATGAAGGGGTGAAGCCATACCACTGCGAGAAGTGCGGCAAGGACTTCCGGCAGCCGGCGGACCTGGCCATGCACCGGCGTGTGCACACGGGCGACCGGCCGTTCAAGTGCCTGCAATGTGACAAGACGTTCGTGGCGTCCTGGGACCTCAAGCGGCACGCGCTGGTGCACTCTGGCCAGCGGCCCTTCCGCTGTGAGGAGTGCGGGCGAGCCTTCGCCGAGCGTGCCAGCCTCACGAAGCATAGCCGGGTGCACTCGGGGGAGCGCCCCTTCCACTGTAACGCATGTGGGAAATCCTTTGTGGTGTCGTCGAGCCTGAGGAAGCACGAGCGGACCCATCGAAGCAGTGAGGCCGCGGGGGTGCCCCCTGCACAGGAGCTGGTGGTGGGGTTGGCGCTGCCTGTGGGCGTGGCAGGTGAGAGTTCAGCCGCCCCGGCAGCAGGGGCGGGGCTGGGGGACCCTCCAGCAGGGCTGCTAGGGCTGCCCCCGGAGTCAGGTGGTGTGATGGCCACACAGTGGCAGGTGGTGGGCATGACGGTGGAGCATGTGGAATGCCAAGATGCTGGTGTCCGGGAGGCTCCTGGTCCCTTGGAGGGGGCAGGCGAGGCGGGGGGTGAGGAGGCTGACGAGAAGCCCCCCCAGTTTGTGTGCCGAGAGTGCAAGGAGACCTTCTCCACAATGACGCTGCTGCGTCGGCACGAGCGCTCACACCCGGAGCTCCGGCCCTTCCCCTGCACCCAGTGCGGCAAGAGCTTCTCTGACCGGGCTGGGCTGCGCAAACACAGCCGCACTCACAGCTCAGTGCGCCCCTACAACTGCCCCCATTGTCCCAAGGCCTTCTTGAGTGCCAGCGACTTGCGCAAGCATGAACGCACCCACCCTGTGCCCATGGGGACCCCCACACCCCTGGAGCCCCTGGTGGCTTTGCTAGGAATGCCTGAAGAGGGGCCGGCCTGAAGCCCATGACCCCCCAGCACCACACTCCGGGAGCCCAGCCCCCATCGGGGGCTTCCTGTACCTCCTTTTGCCTGGCTCTGCTCTTTAGACTCCAGATCCCTACCCCTCAGCAACTAGCTCACCTGTCGCCCAGCTAAGAGAGCTGGGACAGTGGAGGCTGGCGGAAGCTGAGACGTGACTGTCTAGGAGTAACACTCATTAAAGCTTTCATTTTGGCACCAGGTCATCTTCTGTGTTCTGGTTGGGAGTGAATGGGTGGGAGTTTGGGCATCAGGTAAGGTTCAGTGGAGACCCCTGGATCCACAGATTTGAAACTAGAAGGGTCTTTGGATGCAGTTTCCCAAAGTATGTTTCAGGATGTCTAGTGACAAAAGGTTTCATGGGCAGGTAAGAAAGGAAATTCCCTGTGCCCTTCTTGGGATTCTTGGTGATCAAAACTTGGTGATCAAAAGTGGGCTGGGGTGGCCCTGGAGGAGCAGTCCCTCTGGCAGCTGAAGCTGGCATCTCCAGGCCCACTGACCCCTTGTTGTGAGGGCCTGGGACTTAGGAATCTGCCCACAAAAGGGGTATTGTTCATTAAAATCTACCCATTTCTTCATAGAATATACGTCTTCAATTGCCTGGTGGTGATGGCTCACACCTGTAATCCCAGCACTTTGGGAGGCTGAGGCAGGCAGATCACCTGAGGTCAACAGTTCTGAGACCAGCCTAGTCAACATGGTGAAACCCTGTCTCTATTAAAATTACAAAAATTAGCCAGATGTGGTGGTGCATGCCATAGTCCCAGCTACTCGGGAGGCTGAGGCAGGAGAATCACTTGAACCCGGGAGGTGGAGGTTGCGGTGAGCCAAGATCCCGCCACTGCACTCCAGCCTGGGCTACAGAGCAAAACTCTGCCTCAAAAAAAAAAAAAAAAAAAATTATCACAAGCATTGATAAGTCCAGCAGTGAACACATCTGTTTAGCTTTGTTTAGCCCATACTTATTTGATTATGGAAACCTTTTACTGAGTAGTTCTACTTTTATCCTTTCATAGATAATAAACTGCGGATAAAAATTAGTTATCTTTCCTGTATACTAAAGTAACAAATTATACTTGGTGGAAAAAGGATTCCCAATTCACAACAAAATCCATGGACCATGAAGGAATAAACCTCACAAGAAATGTGCAAAACCTGTATGAAAAGAAATGATAGCTCCAACCTGAAGGATATGAAATAAGACCTAAGTAAATGGAGACATATACCATATACCTGAATGGAAAGACAGATTATTAAAAGATGTCCACCAGGCCCGGTGGCTTACAGCTTTAATTCCAGCATTTTGGGAGGCTGAGGTGGGAGGATCAACTGACGTCAGGAGTTCGAGACCAGCCTGGCCAACATGGTGAAGCCCTATCTCTACTGAAAAATACAAAAATTAGTCGGTTATAGTGGTGGTCGCCTCTAATCTCAGCTACTCGGGAGACTGAGGCGGGAGAATCGGCTTGAACCCGGGAGGCGGAGGTTGCAGTGAGCCGAGATTGTGCCACTGCACTCCAGCCTGGGCAACAGAGTGAGACTCCACCTCAAAAAATAAATAAATAAATAAATAATATCGAATGGGCTGGGTACAGTGGCTCATGCCTGTAATCCCAGCATTTTGGGAGGCCGAGGCAGGCAGATCACCTCAGGTCAGGAGTTCAAGACCAGCCTGGCCAACCATAGCCAACATGGTGAAACCCCATCTCTACTAAAAATACAAAAATTAGCCAGGCATGGTGGCGGGTGCCTGTAATCCCAGCTACTTGGGAGGCTGAGGGACAAGAATCCCTTGAACCTGGAAGGTGGAGGTTGCAGTGAGCCGAGATGGCACCCACTGCACCCTAGTCTGGGCGACAGACCAAGACTCCAATTTAAAAAAAAAGTCGATTCTCCCTAGTTTAGTCCTTAAATTCATTGCCATCCTAAAGGATTATTTATTTATTTATTTAGAGATAGAGTGTTGCTCTATCACCCAGGCTGGAATGAAGTGGTGCAATCTCAGCTCACTGCAACCTCTGCCTCCCGGGTTCAAGCTATTTATTTTTGAGACTGAGTTTTGCTCTTGTTTCCCAGGCTAGAGTGCAATGGCACAATCTCAGCTCACTGCAACCTCCACCTCCCAAGTTCAAGCAATTCTCTTGCGTCAGCCTCCTGAGTAGCTGGGAGGGACTACAAGTGCCTGTCACCACGCCCAGCTAATTTCTTGTATTATTTTTTCTTTTTCTTTTTTATTTTTTAGATGGAGTTTCACTCTTGTTGCCCAGACTGGAGTACAATGCCACGATCTCAGCTCACTGCAACCTCTGCCTCCTGGGTTCAAGCGATTCTCCTGCCTCAGCCTCCCGAGTAGCTGGAACTACAGGTGCATGACACTATGCCCGGCTAAGTTTTGTATTTTTAGTAGAGACGTGGTTTCACCATGTTGGCCAGGCTTGTCTCGAACTCCTGACCTCAGGTGATCCACCCGCCTTGGCCTCCGAAAGTGCTGGGATTACAGGCGTGACCCACCACGCCCAGCCAGGATTTTTAAACATAACGTGAAAATTCAAACTTCAGATACAACACAATATAATTCAAAGTTCACATATAATACAATATCATTTATTTTTTCTTTTGGGATAAGGTCTCATTCTGTCACTCAGGCTAGAGTGTGGTGGTGTGATCATGGCTCACTGCAGCCCCGACTTCCCAGGCTCTACAAGCAATCCTCCTCCCTCAGCCTTGAGAGTAGCTGGGACTACAGGCACACACCAGCACAGGTGGCAAATTTTTCTATTTTTGTGCAGAAACAGGGTTTCACCATGTTGCCCAGAATGGTCTCAAACTCCTAAGCTCAATCAATCCTCCTGCTTTGGCTTCCCAAAGTGCTGGGATTACAGGCATGGGCCACCGAGTTGGGCCAATATGGTTTTTTAAAACAGGCCGGGCACGATAGCTCACGCCTGTAATCCCAGCACTTTGGGAGGCCGAGGTGGGTGGATCATCTGAGGTCAGGAGTTTCAGAACAGCCTGGTCAACATGGCGAAACCCTGTCCCTACTGAAAAAAAAAAATAACAAAAATTAGCCAGGCATGGTGGCACGTACCTGTAGTCCCAGCTACTCGGGAGGCTGAGGCGGGAGAATCGCTTGAACCCGGGAGGCAGAGGTTGCAGTGAGCTGAGATCGCACCACTACACTCCAGCCAGGGTGACAGAGCGAGACAACATCTCAAAAAAAGAAAACAAAAACAAAAACCAGATAATGTGTTCGACATTCTTCATGTTTTATTTATTTTGAGACAGGGTCTCGCTCCATTGCCTGGGCTGGAGTACAGTGGCATGATCACAGCTCACTGCAGCCTTGAACTCCTGGGCTCGAGTGATCCTCCCTCCTCAGCCTCCTGAGGAGCTGGCCTACTGGTGCACCCAGCTAATTTTTTTAACTTTTTGTAGAGGCAGGGAGTTGCTACATTGCTACGCTGGTCTTCAGCTCCTGGGCTCAAGTGATCCTCCCACCTCAGTCTCCCAAAGTGCTGGGATTACAGGCATGAGCCACTGAACCCAGCCTGTTTGACATAATAGATAATCAAACACCAGGCTGGGTGCAGTGGCTCATGCCTGTAATCCCAGCACTTTGGGAGGCTGAGGCGGGCAGATCATGAGGTCAGGAGATCGAGACCATCCTGGCTAACATGGTGAAACCCCGTCTCTACTAAAAATACAAAAAATTAGCCGGGCGTGGTGGTGGGTGCCTGTAGTCCCAGCTACTTGGGAGGCTGAGGCAGGAGAATGGCATGAACCCAGGAGGCAGAGCTTGCAGTGAGCTAAGATTGCACCACTGCACTCCAGCCTGGGTGACAGAGCGAGACTCTATCTCAAAAAAAAAAAAAAAAAAAGATAATCAAACACCAAAGTACTAGGGGAAAAAACACATTGTTTGAGCCCAGGAGCCGGAGGTTGCAGTGAGCCGAGATTGTGCCACTGCACTCCAGCCTGGGTGACAGAGCGAGACTCCGTCTAAAAAAAAAAATTAGCCTGGCATGGCAGCACACACTTGAGAGGCTGAGGCAGGAGAATTGGTTGAACCAGGGAGGCGGAGGTTGCAGTGCGCCGAGATCGTGAAACTGCACTCCAGCCTGGGTGACAGAGAGGGAGACTCTGTCTAAAAAAAAAAAAAAAGATTATAGTTACCTTTACCTTTAACTGCTCTATGGATCACAACCTGGACATTACACAACATTAAGTGTTCCCTTTGAGATATTCCTTCAGACTCTGGGAGGCCAAAGCAGGTGGATCACTTGAGGTCAGAAGTTCAAGACAGCCTGACCAACATGGTGAAACCCCGTCTCTACTAAAAAAATACAAAATTAGCCGGGCGTGGTGGCGCATGCCTGTAATCCCAGTTACTTGGGAGGCTGAGGCAGGAGAATCATTCAAATCCAGGAGGTGGATGTTGCAGTGAGCCAAGATTGCACCATTGCACTCCAGCCTGATCAACATGGTGAAACCCCGTCTCCACTGAAAATACAAAAATTAAGGCCGGGCACTGTGGCTCACTCCTGTGATCCCAGCACTTTGGGAGGCCGAGGGTGGGGCGGGGGCCGATCACGAAGTCAAGAGATCGAGACCACCCTGGCCAACATGGTGAAACCCTGTCTCTACTAAAAATACAAAAATTAGCTGGGTGTGGTGGCACGCACCTGTAGTCCCAGCTACTTGGGAGGCTGAGGCAGGAGAATTGCTTGAACCTGGGAGGTGGAGGTTGCAGTGAGCCAAGATCACGCCACTGCACCTCTAGCCTGCGACCCCCTGCACCTCTAGCCTGGCGACAGAGAGAGACTCCATCTCAAAAAAAAAAAAAAAAAAGAAGAAGAAGAAAAGAAAAGAGATTCCTTCAGGTCCTTATGGAACTACTGACTCAGCTGACCTGAAGGACCCCACAAGGAGCTAATTCCCCCAAAAACGCAGCTTCTACATCCTTCCCCCAATCAATCAATGACCCAGTTGCCCAAAACCTTACCCTCCACAATCCCCTACCCTCCACAGTCCCCTTAGAAACCCTCTCCCAGAATTGCTCGGGGAGATAGATTTGAGGGCCTCTTCCCATCTCTGCACTAGGTGCCCTGCACCAGTAACTCTCTCTGCTGCATCCCTATTGTCTTGGTGTAATGGAGCTGTAGCTGCACAGCAGGCAAAGGAACCTGCAGGTCCCCTAACAATGAAAGGTAAAAAGGAGTCACCAATCCAAAGCAACTGCAAATCCAGCTGGGAAATTCCTTTAGGCTTCCAGGCCTGGAAATGGTTTTCTATGGCTCTTTTCTGCCCTCTTGGCTCTCAGCTCTGCCCTCTGTGTCAGCCATCTTTTCTTTTTTTTTTTTTTTTTTTTTGAGATGGAGTCTTGCTCTGTCGTCCAGGCTGGAGTGCAGTGGCGTGATCTCAGCTCACTGCAAGCTCTGCCTCCCGGGTTCACGCCATTCTCCTGCCTCAGCCTCCTTAGTAGCTGGGACTGCAGGCGCCCGCCACCACACCCGGCTAATTTTTTCTATTTTTTAGTAGAGACGGGGTTTCACCGTGTTAGCCAGGATGGTCTTGATCTCCTGACCTCGTGATCTGCCACATCAGCCTCCCATGTGTCAGTCATCTTTTCTAAGAAGCCATTCCTAACCATCCAACAGAAAAGCTGTCTCCAACCCCCTATCACTTTTTGTCACATCACACTGTTTAATTTCTTTTCTTTTCTTTTTTTTTTTTGAGACAGAGTCTTGCTCTGTTGCCCAGGCTGGAGTGCAGTGGTGTGATCTCGGCTCACTGCAAGCTCCGCCTCCCAGGTTCATGCCATTCTCCTGCCTCAGCCTCCCAAGTAGCTGGGACTACAGGCACCCGCCACCACGCCCAGCTAATTTTTTGTATTTTTAGTAGAGACAGGGTTTCACCATGTTAGCCAGGATGGTCTTGATCTCCTGACCTGGTGATCCACCCGCCTCAGCCTCCCAAAGTGCTGGGATTACAGGCGTGAGCCACCAGGCCCAGCCCTTTTTTTTTTTTTTTTTTTTTTTTTTTTTTTGAGACGGAGTTTTGCTCTTGTTGCCTAGGCTGGAGTGCAGTGGCACAATCTCGGCTCATGGCAACCTCCACCCCTGGGTCCAAGCGATTCTCCAGCCAATTTCTTTCTTTCTTTTTTTAGATGGATTCCCACTCTGTCGTCAGGTTGGAGTGCAGTGGCGTGATCTCGGCTCACTGCAACCTCCACCTCCCGGGTTCAAGGCATTCTCCTGCCTCAGCCTCCCGAGTAGCTGGGACTACAGGCACGTGCCACCACACCCAGCTAATTTTCGTATTTTTAGTAGAGACAGGGTTTCACCATGTTGGCCAGGCTGGTCTCGATTTCTTGACCTCGTGATCTGCCCTCCTTAGCCTCCCAAAGTGCTGGGATTACAGGCATGAGCCACTGCACTTGGCCTAATTGCTTTTTTTTTAAGACAGGGTCTCACTCTGTCTCCCAGCCTGTAGTGCAGTGGCATGATCTCGGCTCACTGCAACCTCCACCTCCCCACTCAAGCAATTCTTATTCTTGTGCCTCAGCCTCCCGAGTAGCCGGGACTGCAGGCATGCACCACCACACCTGGATAATTTTTTTGTATTTTTAGTAGAGACAGGGTTTTACCATGTTGGCCAGGCTGGTCTCAAACTCCTGACCTCAAATGATCCACCCGCCTCAGCCTCCCAAAGTGTTGTGATTACAGGTGTGAGCAACTGTGCCTGGCCTTAATTTTTTCGATAATACACGTTATAGCTTAGAATAGCTTAGCTCTTGGCCGGGCATGGTGGCTCACGCCTGTAATCCCAGCACTTTGGGAGGGCGAGGCGGGTGGATCATGAGGTCAGGAGATCGAGACCATCCTGGCTAACACGGTGAAACCCCGTCTCTACTAAAAATACAAAAAATTAGCTGGGTGTGGTGGCGGGCGCCTGTAGTCCCAGCTACTCAGGAGGCTGAGGCAGGAGAATGGCGTGAACCCAGGAGGTGGGGCTTGCAGTGAACCGAGATTGCGCCACTGCACTCCAGCCTGGGCGACAGAGGGAGACTCCGTCTCAAAAAAAAAAAAAAAAAAAAGAATAGCTTAGCTATTTACTTGTCCTCTTCACTAGAATATAAACTCCATGAAAGCAGAGGCCTTGTCTGTATTTTCACCTCTATTTCTCTAGCACCTAACACAATGCCTGGCACACAGGTCTTGCTCAATACATATTTTATGAATAAATGAGTGAAGGAGTTAAGTGTGGAATGGCATGGTACAGTAGGCTGAATAGAGACCCCCCCTAAATATGTCTACGTCCTATTCCTGGAATCTGTGAATGTCACGTTATATGGTGAAAGGGATTTTGAAAATGTGAAGGATCCTGAGATGGAGAGATTATTCAGGATTATCCAAGAGGGCGATATGTAATCATGAACATCCTCCTAAGAGGCACACAGGAGGAATAAGTCTCAGAGGAGAGAGTGGAGTGATGATGAAGGCAGAGATGGATTCATGTGCTTTCCAATGGAGGATGGACCCACCAGCCAAGGAATACAGGTAGCCTTTCTAAACTGAAAGAGGGTGGGGTGCAATGGCTCACACCTGTAATCCCAGACTTTTGGGAGGCTGAGGCAGGAGGATCTCCTGAATCCAGGACTTTGAGACCAGTCTGGGCAATGGAGTGAGACCTCATCTCTACAAAAAATAAACAAAATTAGCAGGGCGTGGTGGCGTGAGCCTGTGGTCCCAGCTACTGAGAAGGCTAACACAGGAGGATCGCCTGAGCCTGGGAGATGGAGGCTGCAGTGAGCTATGATTGCACCACTGCACCCCAGCCTGGGTAACAGAGCGAGACCCTGTCTCAAAAAAAAAAAAAAAAGAGCTGAAGAAGGCAAGGAAACATTGTCCACCAGAGCCACCAACAAAAACCAGCCCTGCTGACACCAGACATTGGCTCAATGAAACTGATTTTGAACTTCTGACTTCCCGAACTGTAAGAAAGTAAATGTGTGTGGTTTTAAACCACTGAGTGTATGATAATTGGTTAAATCAGTAACAGAAAATTGATACCGTTTGAGGCCAAGGCAGTGGCTTACGCCTATAATCCCAGCACTTTTGGAGGCTGAGGTGGGTGGATCACCTGAGGCCAGGAGTTCAAGACCAGCCTGGCCAACATGGGGAAATCCTGTCTCTACTAAAAATACAAAAATTAGCTGGGCATGGTGGAGCACGCCTGTAATCCTAGCTACTCAGGAGGCTGAGGCAGGAGAATTGCTTGAACCTGGGAGGCAGAGGTTGCAGTGAGCCGAGATGGCAACACTGCACTCCAGCCTAGGGGATAGAGGGAGACTGTCGAAAGAAAGGAACAAAGGAAGGAAGGAATGAAGGAAGAAAGGAAGGAAGGAATGAAGGAAGGAGGGAGGGAGGGAGGGAGGGAGGAAGGAAGAAAGGAAAAATTGATACAGTTGGGATGGGTTAACATTCAATGTGTGTGGTGGCAACAGCTTATGGTCCCCCAGTATCCATTCTACCCTTCTCCCAGAGTAACTGAACTTTTATCTGGGCAAAAAGCTGCTCAGGGTAGAGATTCTATTTCTCAGCAACACTTTCATCGGGATGTAGCCATATGACTACATCCTGGCTACGGGGATTAGAGCAAAAATGATCTGTACTTCTGAATCATGCTCTTTAGGGCAAAGGGCAAACCATCACCCCTCAGAAGGGCCAGACTGTGGTGGTGAATCATATTGGATCATGTGGGTGAGGGCAACGCCCTAGGGACGGAACAGCAACAAGATAAAAAAGACCTGGAGGGGCAGAGTGGCTCATGCCTGTCATCCCAGAGCTTTGGGAGGGTGAAGCAGGAGGATCACTTGAGGCCAGGAGTTTGAGACCAGCCTGGGCAACATAGTAACACCCCACCTCTACAAAAAAGAAAAATAAAAATTAGCCAGGTGTGGTGGCATGTGCTTGTAGTCCCTGCTACTTTGCTGGGGCTAAGGCAAGAGAATCGCTGGAGCCCAGGATTTTGAGGTTACAGTGAATTATGATTGCACCACTGCACTCCAGCCTGAATGGCGCAGAAAATTGTCTCTACTAATGGTAGTAATGAATCAATGAATGAATGAATGATACAAAGAATCTGGCTCCTAATGATTTCATGGAAAGATCCATCATACTAACTTGGACTTTTATAGAAGAGAGAAATAAACTTCTATCTTATTTAAGCCACAGTTAATTTGGGTCTCTATTATATGCAGCAATACACATACACAAACTAATTCAGAATTTTCACTTACTAACCATTATGATTCTTTTTTGTTTTGTTTTGTTTTTGAGACGGAGTTTTACTCTTGTCGCCCAGGCTGGAGTGCAGTGACACAATCTCGGTTCACTGCAACCTCTGCCTCCAGGGTTCAAACAATTCTTCTGCCTCAGCCTCCCAAGTAGCTGGGATTTCAGGCATCCACCACCACGCCTGGCAAATTTTTTTTTTTTTTTTTTTTTAGTAGATATGGGTTTCACCATGTTGATTAGGTTGGTCTTGAACTAACCTCAGGTGATCCGCCCCCTCGGCTTCCCAAACTGCTGGGATTACAGGTGTAAGGCACCATGCCTGGCCAAACATTATGTTCTTTTCTCTTTTTTTTTTTTTTCAGAGTCTCACTCTGTAGCCCAGGTTAGAGTGCAGTGGCATGATCTGGGCTCACTGCAACCTCCGCCTCCCAGGTTCAAGCAATTCTCCTGCCTCAGCCTCCCGAGTAGGTGGGACTACAGGTGTGCACCATGAGGTGTAGCTAATTTTTGTATTTTTAGTAGAGATGGGGTTTCATGGTGTTGACCAGGCTGGTCTCTCAAGTGATCCACCTGCCTCAGCCACCCAAAGTGTTGGGATTACAGGTGTGAACCACCATGCCCAGCCTTTTTATTTCTTTTTTCCCCCCTGTTTAAAAATAGAGCTAGGATTTTGCCATGTTTCCTAGACTGGTCTCAAACTCCTGGGCTCAAGCAATCCACCCGCCTCTGCCTCCCAAAGTGCTGGGATTACAGGCGTGAGCCACCGTGCCCGGCCTGGACAGCTTCTTTTTAATGCATCTCAGGATGCATGTGAGATTGATATTTACTAGGCACCATGTTGATACTACAAGGTCTGGGCCCCACCAGATGTTTTTACAATTCCTGTGAGCAGCTGCTACTAGTTGCCAAATGCCAGCAAGAATCAAGAAGACTCGGCTTGGCTGGGCACGGTGGTTCATGCCTGTAATCCCAGCACTTTAGAAGGCCAAAGCTGGCAGATGGCCTGAGGTCAGGAGTTCCAGACCTACTCAGGAGACTGAAGCACAATATTTGCTTAAATCCAGAAGGCAGAGGTTGCATTGATCCGAGATCGCACCACTGCACTCCAGCCTGGTGACAGAGCAAGACTCCATCTCAAAAAAAAAAAAAAGAAAGAAAGAAAAAAAGAAATAGGCTCACTGGTTAGGACCTGAGGGTGAACAGCTCTGAAGAGGAGCAAAGGCGGAGACTTCCTAACATCAGCATAGCTCATTATGGTGTGTCAGTTGTCATGGTGATGGGAAAGGATACCTGAGCAGGGTATCCCACAGGGAGGCTGCATCTATCAGCTGGGATCCAGTTACGCTGCAGTAATAGCAGCCCCCAAATCTTAGGGGCTCACAACACCATGTTGATTTCTCACTCATATCCATGTCCTGCATGGGACCGCTCTGTTCTATGCTATCTTCATTCCAGAGCCCTGTCTGAAGGAAAAGCCTCAAGCTGGAACTTTCCGTCTCCAGACACCGAAGAGAGGAAAGGTGGCAGACCCCATGACGGCTTTTAAAGCTTCCTCGTGGAAGTGGCACATGTCATTTCCACTCAAAGTCCATGGTCTAAAGCAAGCCACATAGCCATACCTGATGTCAGTGAACTGGGGACAAAAAACCATTCTATATAGCAGGTCCCCAAAGAGAGGGCCAGTGAATACATGTGATTTTTTTTGTTGGTTGGTTTTTTAGAGTCAGTGTTTTGTTGTGTTGCCCAGGCTGGAGTGCATAGGTGCATGGTGCAATCATAACTCACTGCAGCCTCTACCTCCTGAGCTTAAGTGATCCTCCCACCTCAGCCTCCTAAGTAGCTAGGACTACAGGCAAGCATCACCACGCCCAGCTAATTTTTTTTTTATTGTTTTATTTTTTGTAGAGATAGGGTCTCACTATGTTGCCCATGCTGGTCTCAAACTCCTGGCCTCAAGTGATCCTCCTGCTTCACCCTCCCAAAGCACTGGGATTATAGGCGTGAGCCACCACACACATCCCAGTGAATGTTTTTGAACAATTATAAAATCTTCCCCCGTCTGCCCTCTTCCTTACAAATATTGCCTTTGCATTTTCTTCCATATGCAAAATAAATGCATCCCCTTCCCAAGGGAGACCACCTAAGTGACCCATCTGACATGGAATCAGCCTCAAGCCCAGGATCTCTAATAGTCTCTTCTATATCAGGTCCAGATGTGGCTTCTCTTGATTCAGAGACCTATGAGCTACAAAATAAGAGAGAGACAGAGACAAGTTACCTGTGCCCCATTTCTACACACACACACACACACACACACACACACGCACACATCCAACATATAAAGCAGAACAAGGACAGGAGAACAGCAGAGCACACTCCCGTTCAGAAGGAAGGACAGGGCCTGGTGCGGTGGCTCATGCCTGTAATCCCAGCACTTTGGGAGGCCGAGGCCGGTGGATCACCTGAGGTCAGGAGTTTGAGACCACCCTGGCCAACACGGTGAAAACCTGTCTCTACTAAAAATACAAAAATTAGCCAGGTGCGGTGGCTCACGTCTGTAATTCCAGCACTTTGGGAGGCCGAGGGGGGCAGATCACAAGGTCAGGAGTTCAAGACCAGCCAGGCCAACATAGTGAAACCCGGTCTCTACTAAAAATACAAAAAGTTAGCCGGGCGTGGTGGCGGGCCCCTGTAGTCCCAGCTACTCAGGAGGCTGAGACAGGAGAATCGCTTGAACCCAGGAGGCAGAGGTTGCAGTGAGCCGAGATCGTGCCATTCCACTCCAGCCTGGGCGACAGTGCAAGACTCCGTCTCAAAAACAAAAACAAAAAACCCCAACACCAAAAATTAGCCAGGCGTGGTGGCATGCACCTGTAGTCCCAGCTACTCGGGAGGCTGAGGCAAGAGAATCGCTTGAACCCAGGAGGCAGAGGTTGCAGTGAACCGAGATAGTGCCATTGCACTACAACGTGGGTGACAAAAGTGAAACTCTGTCTCAAAAAAAAAAAAAAAAAAAGGAAGGAAGGATGGAAGACACACAGCAGGCTCTGGGCCCCAGTAAGTCTAAAGTGCTGCTGGGCAGATGTTGAGAAGAACCCCCACTTTTCCCTGGGAGTGGGAAGAGTTCCCTAGTTCATTCTTCACCATGTTCTTGGCTCTGCCCTTAGAGTAAACCACCCTTTTCCACTTATTCTCCTTGGCCACAATTGAGAGGACATTGGTGGTTATGTCTTTCTGAAGTAGAGTAGCTTTCTCAGTCTCCTTCACGCCCATAGAAATTTGGAGACCCATGGCCAGGTGCGGTGGCTCACGCCTGTAACCCCAACACTTTGGGAGGCCGAGGCGGGCAGATCACGAGGTCAGGAGATCGAGACCATCCTGGCGAACGCAGTGAAACCCTGTCTCTACTAAAAATACAAAAAAAAATTAGCCGGGCATGGTGGCGGGCGCCTGTAGTTCCCAGCTACTCGGGAGGCTGAGGCAGGAGAACGGCGTGAACCTGGGAGGCAGAGCTTGCAGTGAGCCGAGATCACACCACTGCACTCCAGCCTGGGTGACAGAACGAGACTCTGTCTCTAAAAAAAAAAAAGAAAGAAATTTGGAGACCCAGGCCGGGCATGGTGGTTCACATCTGCAATCACAGCATTTTGAGAGGCTGAGGCAGGAGGATCACTTGAGGCAAGGATTGCTTGAGGCCAGCCTGGGCAACATACAGAGACCCCCATCTCTACTAAAAACAAAACAAAACAAAACAAAAAAAACCCGAAATACAAAAATTAGGCTGGGCATGGTGGCTCACACCTGTAATCCCATCACTTTGGGAAGCCAACGAGGGAGAACTCCTTAAGACCAGAAGTTCAAGACCAGCTTGGGCAACAGGCTGAAATCCTGTCCAGAAAAAAATAGAAAAATTAGCCAGGTGTGGTGGCGCATGCCTGTAGTCCCAGCTACTCAGAAGGCTGAGGTGGGGGGATCACTGGAGCCCTAGAGGTAGAGGCTGCAGTGAGGCTTGATTGTGCCACTGCACTCCAGCTGGAGTGACAGAGCAAGACTTCATCTCAAAACGAAACAAAGCAAAACAAAACAAAAAATAGGCTGGGCATGGTGGTACACCGCACGCCTATAATGCCAGCACTTTGGGAGGCCAAGACAGGTGAATCGCTTGAGTTCAGGAGTTCGAGACCAGCCTGGGCAATATAGCAAGACCCTGTCTCTACCAAAAAAATACAAAAATTAGCCGGGCATGGTAGCGCACATCTGTAGTCCCAGCTACTTGGGAGGCTGAGGTAAGGGGATCACTCAAGCCCAGGAAGCGGAGGTTGCAGTGAGCCAAGATCGTGCCACTGCACTTCAGCCTGGGTGGCAGAGTGAGATTTTGTTTCAAAAAAATCTGAAAAACAAAAATTAGCCTGCTGGGGTGGCATGGGCCTGTAGTCCCAGCTACTTGGGAGGCTGAGGCAGGAGGATCGTGTGAGCCCAGAAGTTCGAGGTTATAGAGAGCTGTGGTTGCATCACTGCACTCCAGGCTGGGTGACAGAGTGAGACCCGGTCTCCGAAATAAAAAAAAAGAAAGAAACTTGGGGACCTAAAAATCATACTAAGTATTGAACACTCATGGTCAAGATTTAACCTGGTGGCTTTTTGTCAGGGTGAGGGGGTGTTAGGC
Organism: Pan paniscus; assembly: GCF_029289425.2. Classification (NCBI taxonomy): domain Eukaryota; kingdom Metazoa; phylum Chordata; class Mammalia; order Primates; family Hominidae; genus Pan; species Pan paniscus. The sequence continues at coordinate 34,254,599 of NC_073267.2, read as the reverse complement.
AGGGGAAGCAGGGCAATTCCCTCCAAAACCGAACTTACGTATTTTACTCCATTCAGATCCATGGGTCAACAGCATACCCATAATTCTTTTCAGACATAACCATGGCGTTAGACTTAACTGTAGTTGAGCCTACTGACTCCCTCAGGTAAGCTACATTTTTTTTTTTTGAGATGGAGTTTCACTCTTGTTGCCCAGGCTGGAGTGCCATGGGTGATCTCGGCTCACTGCAACCTCCGCCTCCCAGGTTCAAGCAATTCTCCTGCCTCAGCCTCCCAAGTAGTTGGGATTACAGGCATGCACCACCATGCCCGGCTAATATTGTATTTTTAGTAGAGACGGGGTTTCTCCATGTTGGTTAGGCTAGTCTCAAACTCCTGACCTCAGGTGATCCGCCCACCTCAGCCTCCCAAAGTGCTGGAATTACAGGCGTGAGCCACCACACCCAGCCAAGGTGAGTTACACTCTGAACCTCTTTCCTCTGAATCATCTTGACTAGCTGAGAGGATTTATTGGGAACCACTTTGATCAGTTTGGAGACTTTTACAAAGGGCATAATAGCCACATACTTGATATGGCCCTTGCCACAAAGATGACTTTTAATCAAAACTTGTAGCTCAGCCGGTCGCAGTGGCTCACACCTGTAATCCCAGCACTTTGGGAGGCCGAGGTGGGAGGATCATTTGAGGTCAGAAGTTCAAGACCAGCTTGGCCAACATGGTGAAACCTGTCTCTACTGAAAATACAAAAATTAGCTGAGCGTGGTGGTGCATGCCTGTAATCCCAGCTACTTGGGAGGCTGAGTCAGGAGAAAGGCTTGAACCCAGAAGGTGGCCTTGGAAACAAGAGCAAGACTGTCTCAAAAACAAAAACAAAAACCTTGTGGCTCAAGGACTTTCTCAGTTGTATCTTTTACTGAAAATGTGGATCACTTGCTTCAAATTTCTATATTCTCTTCCATTTCTGCTTAAAAACTGACCATTTAATTTCTGAGTCATCTCTTTCTTCTAGTAACTCCTCAAATGCATGCAATAGCAGTGACAGCATGCTACCAATACTCCCTTTCCCCAGTTCTTTACCTAAAGCCTAAAGCTCATTTGGTCATAAGCTTACAGTTTAACCAAATGCTTCACCATTGCATAACACATGTCACCATCTTTCCAACTTCCAATGACAGTTCCCTTACCAGCCACTGTCCAGCTCAACGTCAATGTCATATAGTTTACATAGTTTAGGCTTTTTTTTTTTTTTTTTTTGAGATAGTCTTGCTCTGTCGCCCAGGCTGGAGTGCAGTGGCTTGATCTTGGCTCCCTGCCACCTCCACATCCGAGGTTCAAGCAATTCTCCAGCCTCAGCCTCCTGAGTAGCTGGGATTACAGGTGCCCACCACCATGCCTGGCTAATTTTTGTATTTTTAGTGGAGACAGGGTTTCACCATGTTTGCCAGGCTAGTATGAAACTCCTGACCTCAGCACCCACCTCAGCCTCCCAAAGTGCTGGGATTACAGGCATGAGCCACCATGCCTGGCTGGGGATTTTTTTTTTTTTTTTGGACCCAGGCTGGAGTGCAGTGGTGCAATCTTGGCTCACTGCAACCTCTGCTTCCTGGGCTCAAGTGATCCTCCCATCTCAGCCTCCCAAGTAGCTGGGACTACAGGCACATGCCACCACACCTGGCTAATTTTTAATAATATTTTTATTTTTATTTTTTAATTTTTTGAGATGGAGTCTCACTCCATCGCCCAGGCTGGAGTGCAGTGGCGCAATCTTGACTCACTGCAACCTCTGCCTCCTGGGTCCAAGCGATTCTCCTGCCTCAGCCTCTAGCTGGGATTACAGGCACCTACCACCATGCCTGGCTAATTTTTTTTGTATTTTTAGTAGAGACAGGGTTTTGTCATGTTGGCCAGGCTGGTTTCAAACTCCTAACCTTAGGTGACCCACTTACCTTGGCCTCCCAAAATGCTGGGATTACAGGTGTGAGCCACCGTGCCCGGCCGAGGCTTAATTTTTATTGTTGCAGCACACCACTTCTGGGTATTAATTCTGTAACAGTTTGTTTAAACATTTGGATGTGCTAACAAACAACCTCCATATATCAATGGCTCACAGCAAGAGAGATTTATTTCTTAAATTCTGCATCATTTTATAGGTAGGCTGTAGCCCAGCTTCATGTCATTGTCATTCTGGGTTGCAGGCTGAAAGAGAAGTCTAGATCTGGAAACTGCCAGGTTTATGAGCCTGAGCAGAGGGAGAAGAGACTGGAAGCTGCTAGAGTACTCAATGGTGCTCTAAAGCTTCTATGCGGAAGTGATACTTTACCTTTTTTTTTTTTTTGAGACGGAGTTTCACTTTTTGTCCAGGCTGGAGTGCAATGGCATGATCTGGGCTCATTGCAACCTCCTCCTTCCTGGGTTCAAGTGATTCTCCTGCCTCAGCCTTCCTAGCAGCTGGGATTACAGGCCCGTGCCACCATGCCTGGCTAATTTTGTACTTTTAGTAGAGACAGGGTTTCACCACGTTGGCCAGACTGGTCTCGAACTCTTGACCTCAACTGATCCACCCGCCTCATCCTCCCAAAGTGCTGGGATTACAGGTGTGAGCCATTGCGCCCGGCCGATATTTTGCCTTCCTACCCATATTCCACTGGCCAAAGCAAGTCCTATAGCCAAACCTATTGTAAGCAGGGAATGAGCATATAATGCTCCTATAGGGAGGGGCCCAGCAGGGAAGGTAAGCAAATATCTGGAACAGAGATGTCAATCACTGCCCTAGTCCACTCCTCTTCCAGCACATACACACGCTCTGCTGCAGCATTTTGTACCATGTCACTTCCTGCATCCATCTTAGCCAAGGGTAAAGTCTTGACTCAAGGGCAAAGTCTTTTTCTTTTCTTTTTTTTTTTTTTTTGAGACAGGTTATTATTCTGTTGTCCAGGCTGGAGTGCAGTGGTGCAATGTTGGCTCACTGTGGTCTCAACCCCAGGCCCAAGCAATCCTCCCACCTCAGCCTCCCAAGTAGCTGGGACCACAGGCACGCACCACTGACATGCACCTGGTTATTTTTTTTTTTTTTTTTTTTTTTGAGACGGAGTTTTGCTCTTGTTGCCCAGGTTGGAGTGCAATGGGACAATCTCGGCTCACTGCAACCTCCACCTCCCGGGTTCAAGTGATTCTCCTGCCTCAGCCTCCCAAGTAGGATTACAGGCCTGCACCACCATATCCAGCTAACTTTTTGTATTTAGTAGAGACGGGGTTTCACCATGTTGGTCAGGCTGGTCTCGAACGCCTGACATCAGGTGATCCACCTGCCAGGGCCTCCCAAAGTGCTGGGATTACAGGCATGAGCCACAGTGCCCAACCTAATTTTAATTTTTGTAGAGATAGGGTCTTGTTATATTTCCCTGGCTGGTCTTGAACTCCTGGGCTCAAGCAATACTCCTGCTTTGGCCTCCCAAAGTGCTGGGATTACAAATGTGAACAACAGTGCAAAGTCTTGAGTTAAAGGGCAGACAATTCCTAGGCAAGTAAATGTAATCTGATCTGGAGAGCAGACCAGACTGATTCCTTTTCTTGGGAACTTGAACCACAATAGATTGAATAAGTGAGCTGCAGCTGACAGGTTGTGATACAAGATGGACTTGGAAATGTCACATCTAACCAAGACCCTGTTGCCTAAAAGTTGGGCTGACAGCAGCAAAGCTAGGATTTCAATGCAAATCCTGCCCTTAGCCCCTCACTCAGGGCAGTTTCCCAAAGGGAAGAGATGTACACAGGGGAGCCCATGGAATCTCCAGTGCACGCATCCATCTGTTCGCTTGCCTACCAGATCTGCTCCAAACTCACCTGCTCAAAGACCTTCTATGGGTCCTGACAGCCCACAGGAAAAGTTCAAAGGATTGAGCCTGGCATCCGAGGCCACTTGGCCATCAGGCCACCTGGCCATCAGGCCACCTTTTCCAGGAGGTTCTGGATGGCTTTCTGGGTGAAACAGGGGAGCTGCTTTTCAGGGGCGGCGCTGTCCAGCATGGCTAAGAAGAGGCACACACTGCACGTGGCCCCCCGCTGCACATGGCCCCCCGCTGCAGGTGGACACCCGCTGCATAGACAGTGGATGCCGAGAGACTCTATCAGATCCCAGTAAGCACCACAGATCTTGCAATTTTACTCTGAAGGCAGAGAGGCGAGAGAGTGGATGAAGGCAGCCAACGGGACAGGACTTTGCTGGAGATGCAAGCAGAGAATCAGGGAAGTCCAGAGGCCCCAGGTCCAAATCAGCTTTGTACTGGGGCAGCATCTGCCCGGCCCGCAGCTCCCATCGGGTGGACACACCTAGATCGCATCTGCACACTCCAGAGAAGGTGGAGCTCTTTCCTGTAAAGCCCACGACACACTGGATCTGCCGGGCCCTCCTCAGCCACACAGCCTTCCAGTGTCTTTAGGGGGTTCGATCCAGCCCCTTGCGGTATACAATCCAACCACTTCGGGGTGTGTCTGCGCCTCGCCCTAAGGCCCCACCCACACCCGCTTCCTAGACCTAAGCGCCATTTGATGGTGGGGCGGGGATCACTCTTCCAGGACCCTCCAGACTAATGTCCATGCTCTTCAGAGACAACACTTAAGTCCCGCTGGCCAATCGTAACCAAACCACGGCCTTGGCCACGCCCCATGCACAGCTCGCCCAGTTGCGGGCGATCTCGGACGGTAAGACCTGCACTCCAGGGCCACCGGGAGGCGCTGCGGGGCCACCGGGAGGCGCAGTCGGGGGTCGGCGAGGCCTGGCCCTCGGGCCCAATTCCGCCCTCCTGCCCTTCCCCTAGCCCAGTCCAGAGCCCGTTCCAATGTGCATCAGCGAAGCCACATCCAGCGCTTACGGGACGCGGTCTCCCACACATGGCAACGCGGGACTGAGCCCGCCAGACTGGGCAGCTGGGAGCGGCGGCAGCAACAGCAGGGGCCTGTAAGATTGAAAGTGGGATGGACTGGGCGGCTGCGACGCAGTCCCCAGACCTTGGAGGTCAGAGCTAGGCGCCGCCCTACTGCAAGTAGGCAGGTGCCAGGAGCAGGCTTACCCTTTAAAACTAGGTGTCGGGGGCCGGGCGCGGTGGCTCATGCCTGTAATCCCAGCACTTTGGGAAGCTGAGGCGGGCGGATCACGAGGTCAGGAGATCGAGACCATCCTGGCTAACACGATGAAACCCCGTCTCTACTAAAAATACAAAAAATTAGCCGGGCATGGTGGCGGGCGCCTGTAGTCCCAGCTACTCAGGAGCCTGAGGCAGGAGAATGGCGTGAACCCGGGAGGCGGAGCTTGCAGTGAGCCGAGATTGCGCCACTGCACCCCAGGCTGGGCGACAGAGCGAGACTCCGTCTCAAAACAAACAAACAAACAAACAAACAAAAACTCTAGGTGTCGGGGAACAGGAGCCACGTCCACTCCAGAAATTAGGCATCAGGACTAGGAGCCCTTAGAAATTTAGTCAGGGCTGGCCAGGCGCGGTGGCTCACGCCTGTAATCCCAACACTTTGGGAGGCCGAGGCGGGCAGATCACGATGTCAGTAGATCGAGACCATCCTAACACGGTGAAACCCCATCTCTACTAAAAATACAAAAAATTAGCCGGGTGTGGTGGTGGGTGCCTGCAGTCCCAGCTACTCGGGAGGCTGAGGCAGGAGAATGGTGTGAACCTGGGAGGCGGAGCTTGCAGCGAGCTGAGATAGTGCCACTGCACTCCAGCCTGGGCAAAAGAACAAGACTCTGTCTCAAAAAAAAAAAAAGAAAAAAACAAATTTAGTCAGGGCTTGGATCTCAGGTACCTTATGGAAGAAATCAGAGGTCAGGCTTTTCTGCTGCCACCACCTGCTTCAGCCAGGTAACCCTCAGCAACCAGGTGCACTGATCCAGGATCACTGGCTCTCTATGCTGCTGCTGCTGCTGCTGCTACTGATGATGATTGCTATTATTTTTGAGACAGGGTCTCGCTCTGTCACCCAGGATGGAGTGCAGTGGGATGACCATGGCTCACTGCAGCCTTAACCTCCTGGGCTCAAGCGATCCTCCCACCTCAGCCTCTGGAGTAGCTGGGACAACAGACACTTGCCATCACGCCTGGCTAATTTTTAAAATTATTATCCTCTAAAGAGAAGAGGTTGCCCCATCCTGCCTAGGCTGGTCTCAAGCTCCTGGGCTCAAGAGATCCTCCTGCCTGGGCCTCCCAAAGTGCTGGGATTACTGGTGCGAGCCACCACACCCTGCCTAAACTCTTATGTAAAAGATGATGCTTTTGTTGGTCACAGGGCCCGGCCTCCTGTGCTTTCTGACTGGCAACCTCTTCCCCAGCTTCTCGCCATAACTGGCTTCTCCCCACTTAACATCCCACTCCAGTGTCATCCCTGCTGAAACCAGACCATCCCTATCCACTGCATCCAAAGTGACAGCCTCAATTAGGCATTTTTTCATGGTGCCTCTTCCTCTGGGCCACAAGAAGGCCCACTGATGCCACCCAAACCCCCATCTCACCTGCGTCCCAGCCTGGCCTGGTCAGCCTCATCATTTCCAAGACAGATACTCACAGTGGTCCTTTCCCGGGGACAGTACTGAGCCAGGAGCTAGATGCCGGTGTTATCCCTCCCTGCCCACCCATTCCTATGGGGGTGCAGAAAGGCAGAACCAGCCTGCTGTGGGCATAGCACCCATGGCAGTTTGACCTGAGCAGTCAGGGCCGGCCCTGGGGACGTCCAGGAGGTAAGGAGGTTGGATGCCCGGAAGCCTTGGGCCAGCCCTTCCAGGAACACACGTGCACAGGGCTTTCTATGCTCTTTTTTTGTTTTTTAATTTTTTACAAAACCGTGTGTCCCGGCCAATCAGGACAGTGCAGGCCTCCCCCAGGCATTGAGGCCTGAAGGAGGCGGCCACCATGAATTAGCAGCTGCCAACCCCAGAAGAACTGTCTGCCCTTCTGCATAGGGGCCAGTGTGAGGAAGGGGTCCGACTGGAGGCTCTGCCCTGCCCCCCAGGCTGCTGGGAGAGAAGGCCAGGCCCTGGGTCCCTGGTGCTCCTAGTGCCTGTAAGGAAAGGAGGGAGAACAGGGTCTGAGGGAGGAGGGATGGCTGGGGCCAGGGCTGGGGCAGGCCAGGGGGCAGCCCACAACATCTCACCAACAATGTGCGACATTATCCAACCACTGTGACGCCAATGATGACTGCTAGGAGGACGACGGTGATGGACACACAGATGGCAATCAAGACTTTCTTCTGTGGGAGAGGAGGGGGTCAGGGAAGTCACACAGGGTGCCTGGGGCAGTGGCCGGGCCTGGGAGGCTCACCTTCCTCGCCTTCTTCTGGTTCTCCAGGGCCGTCTTGACGTGCTCCTGCCCACGTTCCACGTAGTCCGCTGAGCTCAGGATGTTCTTCTCAATCCGATTGATCATCTCCCCCTGCTCAGAGGATGGGGTGGTTCAGGGAGGTAAGGATGCCTTTGCCCACCCCACCCCAGATGACTGAAGAACATTCCTGGCAGGAAAAAAAAATTGCACTAACAAAGACAAGGGCAAGACTCGATCTGACAAAAGTTCAGACTCCTTGGGGATGGCTTCCAGGCCCCTTCTATCATGTAGTCCCTTGTCCCCTGCTCACTTATCCCATACAACCTCTATCTGCAGTGGTAGCTTGGAGCTAAGGGCCTCAAATGGCTCATACCTTTCACAGATGGTGAACTGTGCCTTCACAAATCTGTCTGAATTTACCCATTCTTCCAGGCCTATCTACAGCTGCTGCAAAGCCCTCCCTATCCCTGCCTCCTCCTGGCACCACCAGCCTCAGGTCTCAGTACTCCTACTGAATGAGATCTCTTTCCTGTAAGTCTCAGCTGCAAAAGGGCATTGGCTGTAGCATGACTGAGGCCAGCTCCTCCAGGACAGGGCTGGAAGCTCAACTCAACTCACACAACCAGGGCCAGGGGAACGCCGCCCCCACCCCAGCCTTGTACAGATGTTAGGAGGCAGCCCCTCTAGAGCAACTCTGACTGGACCTCTGAGAGGTATAAGGGTGGATGCTGTTAGTGGAGGGGGAGTGAGGGCTGGGGCCAGACCTGGGCAGGCTCAAGTTTTGGAGAGGGGGCAGGGTGCTATGCAGAAGGGAGTGGGCATCTGCGTAGCAGCAGAGGCAGGTGCCATTCTCGGGGTACAGCTAAGGATAGGAATAAGCACCAATCTGGGGGCATGGCCAAACCTGGAAGACACAAAAGCCTCAGGGAGAGAATCTAAGGGTGGCGGGAGGCTGGCAGTTTGGACTGAACCTGGTCTCACGTCTGGGGCTGCGTGGGGCACCCACCTGCATCTCCACTTCGGTAGCCAGAAAAGTGAATATGTCGTGCAGCTCACGAATACTGCGTTCAAGCTGCTGGATCTCACTGTGCCGGGCCGAGATCTCATTTAAGGCCTGTCGAGTCACCTGCGTGTCCTTCAGGATCTGGGGGGTGGACAGGAGTGGGGCAACTGTTCACAGGGAGACCGACAGCAGGTCAGAAACTCCTGTTGAGCTTCTGGAGAGCCCTCAGCCTGGAATCTGATGGGTGACTCCAGGCAGGCTAATTAATTCCCTTAGAGGCCTCAGGGTGCCCTTAATCAGAAAGGGCCACAGCAAGCGGGGTGCAGTGGCTTGCACCTATAGTCCCAGCTACTCGGGAGGCTGAGGCAGGAGGATCACCTGAGCCCAGGAGGTCGAGAAAGGGACAGGACTCAGAGGGGATGGGAGGCACAGCAGAGAGGGGCTGGCTGTGGCCACTCACATTGGACACAAACACCTCGCTTTGCCCACTGTCCAGCATCTGCTCCAACTCCTCATCAGACACCATCCCAGCATTGGCTGTGAAGGAAAAGGCCAGGCTCAGGGTTGGGTTGGGATTACCTGCCCCTGCGGGCCAGGCTGGGCATGCACAACTCACTGATCTTCAGCTGCCTCCGGATCCGCTCCACGTTCTTCTCCCGGTATTCGGACTGCATTGAATTGCACTTGTTGATGAGCTCCACGAATTGCTGGGACAGGACCCCATGCTAAAGATGAAGAATATAGGCTGAGTGCCCCTGGGAGGATTCCTGCCCGGTCGGTGCCTCGGCAACCCCATAGTACAGTGAGCAAATAGCATGAGCTCTTATGCGGGATCTGCCACCTTAACCACCTTGTGATGACCTTGACAGGCTCCCCCATTTCTCTTAGACTAAAAGCCAAAGCCCTTATCAGGCCTATGTGGTCCTCCATGATCTTTTTTATTTATTTATTTATTTATTATTTGTTTTTTGAGACAGAGTTTCACTCTTGTTGCCCAGGCTGGAGTGCAGTGGCACAATCTCGGCTCACTGCAACCTTGGCCTCCCGGGTTCAAGCAATTCTCTTGCCTCAGCCTCCCGAGTAGCTGGGACTACAGGCACGCGCCACCACGCACGGCTAATTTTTGTATTTTTAGTAGAGATGGGGTTTCACCATGTTGGCCAGGATGGTCTTGATCTCTTGACCTTGTGATCCACCTGCCTCGGCCTCCATTACAGGCGTGAGCCACTGCACCTGGCCTATTTTTATTTTTAATAGAGACAGGGTTGGCCGGGCACAGTGGCTCATGCCTGTGATCCCAGCACTTTGGGAGGCTGAGGCAGGTGGATCACCTGAGGTCAGGAGTTCGAGACCAGCCTGGCCAACGTGGTGAAACCCCATCTCTACTAAAAGTACAGAAATTAGCTTGGTGCAGTGGTGGGCACCTGTAGTCCCAGCTACTTGGGAGGCTGAAGCAAGAGAATGGCTTGAACCCAGGAGGCAGAGGTTGCAGTGAGCAGAGATGGCACCACTGCACTCCAGCCTGGGCAACAGAGTGAGACCCTGTCTCAAAGAAAAAAAAAAAAAAAGAGAGAGAGAGAGGGGGTCTCACTATATTGCCCAGGCTGGTCTCAAACTCCTGGGCTCAACCAATCCTCCCACCTCAGCCTCCAAAGTGCTGGGATTACAGGCGTGAGCCACGGTGCCTGGCTAGCCCTCTATGATCTCTCCTTCTCCCATGACCTCTCTGATCTTACTTCCTCTTACTGTTCCCTTCCTCCACCCATCCACACTGGTCTACTTACCCCTCCCTAGACAAAGCACACTCTCAGCTTAAGCCTTTGCATTCACTTTTCCTTCTACCTAGAATGCTCATTCCCAGCAAACACCTTTACGTCTCTTGTTCAGATGTTACCTTCTGAACGAAGCTTCCTCCACCTGCTTTCAACTGCAACTCTACCTCCTCCAGCATGCTTAGTCCCTCTTCCCCTGCTCTTTTTTCCTTAATGCTTATTATGTTCTAAATAATTCACTTATTTATTATGGTGATTGTCTACACCAGAAGGGAAGTTCCATGAGGACAGGGATCACTGGTTCACTGCTGTATCCTAAACAGTTCCAAAAAGGTCTGGCACACAGTAGGCACCCAATATGTAACTGCTGAATGCTTGCTGAATGCCAACCTCGCTGCCTACACCACAGCTCCTACGCCTAGAGATGAACATGCTGCCTGGGCGAAACAGGTGCAACAGGCCCACATGGACCCTCGACCACTCATGCCAATCACCACCACGGGCTTCCCCAGAAACACTGGCTCTGGGGCATCTGCTCTGCCTTGCCCCTTCTTCTGAGGCCTTAAATATGCTCATTCCTTGGAGTTCCTTTTCCAGAGATACATCTGCTTTCCTGGTTCCAGCTGCACCCTTCCAAGATGCCCAAGCTGCTCCATCTTCAATCTGGGGTCCCTGCTGAGCCCTGGGCCCAACTACTCCAACCCTGACCTCCTGGTATCCTCCTCACTGGGGACCCAGAGAGGGCCAGTCAGATCACTGCAAATCTCCTTACTAAGATATCACCCCAGGGGCCGGGCGCGGTGGCTCATGCCTATAATCATAGCACTTTGGGAGGCCAAAGCAGGTGGATCAGTTGAGGTCAGGAGTTCGAGACCAGCCTGGCCAACAAGGTGAAACCTCATTTCTACCAAAAATATAAAAAATTAGCCAGGTGTGGTGGTGCACACCTGTAATCCCAGCTACTCGTGAGGCTGAGGCAGGAGAATCGCTTGAAGGAGGTGGAGGTTGCAGTGAGCCAAGATTGTGCCACTGTACTCCAGCCTGAGGGACAGAGTGAGACTCCATCTCAAAAAAATAATAATAATTAAAAAAATAAGATATCACACCAGGGGAGTTCCTCTTCCTGACTTCTTGAATTCCACCTGTGGGACTAAGGATGTCCCTGTCACATAGATAGGAAACCTGCCAGTCATTTATGACTTCTCACTCTCCTTCCCTGGGCAGCGCCATTAGCCACCAGGTCCCACGTGAGTAATGTCTTTATCCCCTATTGAACCCTAACTCCTCATCTTGACTCCCAGAAAACATGTGTCCCAGCTGGGCATGGTGGCTCACGCCTGTAATTCCAGCACTTTGGGAGGCCGAGGCAGGAGGGTCACCTGAGGTCAGGAGTTCGAAACCAGCCTGGCCAACATGGTGAAGCCCAGTCTCTACTAAAAATACAAAAATTAGCTGGGCATGGTGGTGTCCGCCTGTAATCCCAGCTATTCAGGAGGCTGAGGCAAAAAAAGAAAAGAAAACATGTGTCCCACAGACAAGACTAGGTCTTGTCTGGGGCCACAGTAACTTCTTATTGAATGGAAGAAAATAAAGCAGGGTGTTATAACCGGACTGAGCATCAGGAGACCTGGCTTCCTGACCTTGAGCAAGTTCTTTCTCTCTCTGAGCTCAGTTTCCCCATGTGGAAAAGTCATCCAATTGGACTCCATGATCTCTGCAGGCCCTTCCTTCATACACCTGTCATCTAATACTTCATGAAACATTTGCTGAAATGTCCTCATTTCTGAGAAAAAAAACCCACCTGGGTTTTTCTCATTCTTGTGTTGACGGAGTTATAGTTCTCATCAGCTTCCTCCTTCTGGGGCTCTATGGCTGTGGGAAGACACAGGGGTATTGGGGGTACTTGTCTCCATAGGATTTTTAGGGAAATATAATTTATCATAAAATGACTAAGGCTGAGCCTCTAAGAGGAGAAAGTAAGTTTATTTTTCTTTGCATTACATCACTGAGTTCCCATAGGTATGCAGAGGCCACCTAACAAAACTCCATCTCCCTGCCCAAAGAATGCCCAGTGGGCAGCGATAACTGTGTAAGTAAATGGTTTCATTGTAAATAAAAGAACCTGAGAGGCGGACTTGTGCTGTGGAGAGTACAATGGCCTGGAGGCCAGGAGACAGAGATGCTAGACCCAGGCCTGCTGTGTGACCTGGATATATCACTGGCTTCTCTGGGCCACACACTCCCCAGATATACCAACAACAGGGCAGGATCAGAGGGAAGGATCTGTCTGAGGTCCCAGGAGCTCACCCTTCAGCTGCAGGCGGATCTCCCTCCCCAGCTGTTTGATCTCATCGCGCAGATTCTGCAGCTCCTGCTTCATGCCTGAATAAGAGAAGGCCAAGACTCCCAAACAGCAGCCCCCACCTCAACAAACCACTCTGGCCACCACCTGCATGGAACTACAACCCCCACAATCCCTGGGGCGGAGCATGCGCCCTGCAGCCGGGGTTTCACTCACTCTCCTCGGGAAGGGGCGTGGCCAGGATGGTGACCTGCTGTTTCTCCAACTCCTGGACTTTATTCCCCAGTTTGACAATAGTCTGCCGAATTGTCCGGACCTGGGGAGGGTGACCGAGAGGGCTGAAAGAGATATGGAGTACTCCAGACCACGCTACTCCTCGGGTCCTCCTACACCCTCGCGAATCCAGGCGGAGACCCCAGCCCCTTACCTTGTGGAAGAACTCCTCGTCCGGGCTCCCCAGCCGTGCCGTGCCCGGGTGCACCACCAGCGCGACCCGCTCCTTGTCCTCTTCGTCCGAGCTGTCATCCCCCTGCCAGGCCCGGAGTCATTGGCACCACCGTTTCGCTGCGGCTCTTACCCCGCAGGACCCACAGGCTTCCGGGACTTTCCTTCCTGGCCATCAGCCACCCCTCCCTATCCCGAAGACCAGAAGTCCTGCGTTCCAGTTCGTCCGCCCGTCCCCATCCCCGCTGCTCTGGCGTCTCACCTGTCTCAGCTCGTGGGTCCTGTCCCGCATGGCGGCCTGAGCTCTCCCTCCCCGGCGCCAGAGCCGGGAGGCCCTCAAATTTGGAATTCCCGTACCCCGCTCACACTCTGACACTCCCCTCCCTCCCCCTGCGGACCCCAACACCCCCACGAGCCGCCAGAGGCTCCGTCCCTTGCACCGCCCACAGTCAATGGGAAGGCGCCGACCCCGGGGACCCCCCAAGGTTCCACAGGTTGGAATTCCCTTTTCTTCCCCCCTCCAGCTCCCGCAGCCTCAGCCCCGCCCCTCCGTGATAAATTCGGGGCATGCGCACATGGTCGCGTCTCTTCCTTGCCCGAGGCTGGGAAGGTGGAGTCGGAAGTTGTTGCGCCCCGAGCGGAAGCGGAGATGCCTGGACGCGAGAACTTGCTACCGTCACCGGAACCGTTGCATCTTCCAACGGAGATGTGGTTGCCAAAAGGGGTAGGAATACGTCATTTGTACGTAATCCGAGACACCCGCATCTCACATCACCCCATGGTGCCCCCACCGCGTCACGTGACCAGCCCGGTCCCAAACTCGTGGACCGCAGAATGTGACCCTGTGACTGTCACGTGTCCCGGCTCTGTCACCGCCGTCTCTGGGACGCCGTTCTCATCACGACGTCCCCGGCACCCCAACGACCGAGCGACGCCCACACGGCCCCCGCGAGGTGGGGAGGGGCGCGCCGACCACCCCCAGAGGCCTTTCGAGGCAGTGGGTGGTAGGACCCTTGCTGACTTCGCCTTTATTGCTTTCGGGTCCAGGGGCGTGGGCGGACTGACGACTTAGCATTTGGGGCTGTCAGCATCATGGGACCTTGAAAATCGGGAAATAATAGGATCCGAGTCGTCAGCGTCAGAAAATTGCAGGGTTGTGTGGGCAGGGAATCTGGGGGTGGGAAGTGACCTCAGCCAAGGCAGAAATCTCTTCTTCCGCATCCTTCTGGCGCAGCCTCTGACAGGTGGGCGGCCAGCCGGCGCCCTCCTTGAACACTGCAGCCCGGCTGCACTCACCACCTTGTGAGCCGTCAGACCATGTCAGGGCAGCTCAGGCTAAGAAAAGTGTTTGTATTGATCACGCTGCCTCCCTGCCACTCACACCCCCCCAGCCCCTGCCTTGCATCTGAGTCCAGGTAATGACTTTGTTCTTAACTGAATCTGGGGAGTTCCTAGCTCAGTACCAAGAACATTACGGGCCCTCTATAAATACTTGTGGACAGAATTTCAGGCTTTCATGTATCTGAGGATAAAGCCCCTGGTTCCTTGGTCTTCTTTAGGCTTCAGGCTTTCTGACTGTGACACTTCTCTAATCCTGGCTATCTAGATATTCACTCATTTTTTATTTTTAAAAATTTTTACGAGATGGGGTCTCACTATGTTGTCCAAGCTGGTCTCTAACTCCTGGGCTTAAGCAATCCTTCTGCCTCAGCTTCCCAAAGTGGTGGGATTACAGGCATGCACCACCATGCACAGCAACATTCAGTCATTTAATGGATATTTTTTGGGCACATAGTATGGGCCAAACACTGTTCTAGGGCTGGAGATACATCAAGGACTAATAGACAAAAATTCCTGCACTCGTGGAACTTATATTCTCTAGAAGGAGTCCCCAAGGTCACTCAGCAAGTCTCAGCATAGCCGGGAATGAATAACAGGTCTCCTGGACCCCAGGGCTCTGTCCAGGAAGCTTCTGTGAAGGTACAAGCAAGGAAAGGAATGGACCCTTTCTGCTATGCCCTGGTCAGGAAACCTAGATTCCTGGGACTGAGTTGCTATGGACTTCTGGAAATTGCTTCCTGTCTCTAAGTGTGGATCTCCCTCTGCACAGTGGGTAACTGTAGGGGGATGGGGAGATCATCTTTATGGGTATCGGCTGCTCTAAACTTCAGTGATGATGAGGTTGGAAACTCTCAAGTGCTGTGTGATTCTATGTGAGGAGTTTTGGCTCTTCTCCTCTTCCTGTTAAAACCCAGCTCAGGCAGGGTGTGGTGGCTCATGCCTGTAATCCCAGCACTTTGGGAGGCTGAGGCAGGCAGATCACCTGAGGCCAGGAGTTGGAGACCAGCCTGGCCAACATGGCGAAACCCTGTCTCTACAAACATACAAAAATTAGCCAGGCATGATGGCAGGTGCCTGTAATCCCAGCTACTTGGGAGGCTGAGACAGGAGGATTGCTTGAACATGGGAGGTGGAGGTTACAGTGAGCTGAGATCACGCCATTGCACTCCAGCCTAGGTGACAGAGTAAGACTCCGTCTCAAAAACAAAACAAAACAAAAAAAACCCCAGCTAGTAGGAGAGTGGTGCCCTGATCAACCCACAGAGGGAATGCAGGGTTTTTCAGGAGGCCAAGCCCTGCCCAGTGGTGTCCCCTGGAGATGATAAGGAAAGATTCTCTGCTCCTGGGTCTTTCATGTCAGCCTCTGCCTCTTCAGTCACTGCTGCTTGCCTCCTGCATCTTTTGTCCCCTGCCACCCGACCCCCTTCCCCCTCCTACTCTGTGTCTCTGAGTGGCACACGGTGGAAGGGCTCTTGGACCCCTGACTCATAGTCCTGCATGGGATCTTAAATAATGCATTACTTCTCTCTGGGACTCAATTTCCCCATTTGGCGGCTTGGTCCTATAATTTCTGCCTTGCCTAAGGTAGGACTTGAACACTATCAAGTGAGGTTAGGAAGGATGTGGAAGGGGCTGGAAAACTGTTGAGGGTGCCCTCCCCTCTGGGCTTTTTTTTTTTTTTTTTCTCTTTGAGGTCAGGTCTGGTTCTGTCATCCAGGCTGGAGTGCAGTGGTGTGCTCTCAGGTTCAGTCAATCCTCCTGCCTCAGCCTCCCAAGTAGCTGGTACTAAGGCACGCACCACCATGCCTGGCTAATTTTTGTATATTTTTTTGGTAGAGACTGGGTTTCGCCATGTTGCCCAGGCTGTTCTCAAACCCCTGGGCTCAAGCGATCCACCCACCTTGGCCTCCCAAAGTGCTGGGATTACAGGTGTGAGCCACTGTGCCCAGCCTCTCTGAGCTTTTAATACTGTAGGTTCCAGCGTCTTCTGGGCCCCCTGGTCCCATCTTCCTCTTTGTTTCTCAGCGTCTTGATGGCATGCCATCTTGGTCCACTAAACTTCTCAGGATTATAATATTATTTCACTTGTGGTCTCTGGGTGAGATCGCAGGGCTTTGGAATGGTGACTTAAGGTCACAGGAAGCTGGACTCCAAGCCTTGTGGTGGAATATGGAGAGGAAAGAGGCCATTTAGAGAGATTGGCGCTGGGGGTGGAGCTCTCCAGAGCTGAGCCCTTTGTTCCTCTCAGGCCCTCTGAGCAGCCTTGACGGGATATTAACTATATTAGGCTAGGTGCAGTGGCTCATGCCTGTGATCCTAGCACTTTAGGAGGCCAAGGGTGTATCACTTGAAGCCAGGAGTTCGAGAGCAGCCTGGGCAACATAGCGTCTGTCTCTACAAAAAAAATCTTAATTACCCAGGTGCGCTGGCGCTCTCCTGTAGTCCCAGCTACTCAGGAGGCTGAGGCAGGAGGATCACTTGAGTCCCTGAGGTCAAGGGTACAGTCAGCAGTGATCTTGCCACTGCACTCCAGCCCGGGTGACAGAGTGAGATCCTGTATAAAAAAAAAAAAAAAAAAAAGTAGGGTGGGTGCAGTGGCTCACGCCTGTAATCCTAGCACTTTGGGAGGCTGAGGCAGGAGAATCCTTTGAGCCCAGGACTTGAGACCAGCCTGGGCAACATGCCAAGACCTTATCTCTGTTTTTGTTGTTGTTGTTTGTTTGTTTGTTTGTTTGTTTGTTTTGAGATGTAGTCTCGCTCTGTCTCCCAGACTGGAGTGCAGTGGCACGATCTCAGCTCACTGCAGCATCCGCCTCCTGAGTTCAAACAATTCTGCCTCAGCCTCCCAAGTAGCTGAGATTACAGGTGCACACCACCGCGCCCAGCTCATTTTTGTATTTTTAGCAGAGATGGGGTTTCACCATATTGGCCAGGCTGGTCTCGAACTCCTGACCTCGTGATCCTCCCGCCTCGTGATCTTCCTGCCTCGGCCTCCCGAAGTGCTGGGGTTACAGGCATGAGCCACTGTGCCCAGCCTAAGACCTCATCTCTAATTAGATTTTTTAAAAATAATTAAAAATAAATAAATAGAAGTAAAAATAAAGTTTAAAAAAGTGTATTGGGTCTTGGGTGTATGGGTGGTGGGCGTGTATATTCGCTCCAGACTGTGCAGCTGTTGGGGGGCGGGGTGTGTTTCTTAACTTCTACACTATGATCCAAGGAAAATACCAGCTGGGGTGGCTTCCCGTGTTCCACCCACCCTTGGGGGCTTG
This sequence comes from Pan paniscus, assembly GCF_029289425.2. Lineage (NCBI taxonomy): Eukaryota > Metazoa > Chordata > Mammalia > Primates > Hominidae > Pan > Pan paniscus. The sequence goes on along the minus strand of NC_073267.2, from coordinate 34,237,144 downwards.
CTGTCACCTATTGCTTTGGACTGTCTTGGGGGAGGAGTGGGTGGACTGCCCGCCCCACTCAGCCTTCTCCCGCCCCTGTCACAGGTCGTCTCCCACACCTGCTAAGTTGGAGCCAACTACTGGAGAGGTTGTTGATCCTGTCTTGCTCTACCCAGTCCTGAGGCTTGGCAATTTGTCTTGTCCCCTCTACCTGTGGGTCCAGACCTATCCACATGGGAGCCAGACGACCTGGGTTGGAATCCCAGCCCATTCACCCACTGTAATAACTCTAGGAGGCAAGTTATATAACCTTTCTATACCTCAGTTCTCATTTTTTTTTGTTTTTGTTTTTGTTTTTGTTTTTTTGGTTGTTGTTGTTTTTTGAGACAGAGTCTCTCCAGGTCACCAGGCTAGAATGCAGTGGTGTGATTTTGGCTCACCGCAGCCTCCACATCCTGGGTTCAGGTGATTCTCCTGCCTCAGCTTCCCGAGTAGCTGGGATTACAGGTGCCCACCACCAAGCCGGCTAATTTTATATTTTTAGTAGAAATGGGGCTTCTCCATGTTGGTCAGGCTGGTCTCAAACTCCCGACCTCAGGTGATCCACCCGCCTTGGCCTCCCAGAATGCTGGGATTATAGGCATGAGCCACCGTGCCCGGCCCTCACCAAGGCTGGCAGATCACCTGAGGTCCGGGGTTCGAGACCAGCCTGACCAACATGGAGAAACCCCGTCTCTACTAAAAATACAAAATTAGCCGAGCGTGGTGGCACATGCCTGTAATCCCAGCTACTTGAGAGGCTGAGTCAGGAGAATCGCCTGAACCCGGGAGGCGGAAGTTGCAGTGAGCCAAGACTGCGCCATTGTACGCTGGGGGCAACAAGAGCGAAACTCCATCTCAAAAAAAAGAAACAGAAAAATCCAAATAATAATAGCACCATATTCATAGGACTGCTGTAAAGATGAAGTGATATTTGTAAAGCAAACAGAACAGCACCTGGTGTGGAATGTCAGTATGTCAGTGCTTCCTGCTGTTGTATGACGGCGATGATTGTTACTCTGAATCTTTTAGCAGCTCTAATGTCTCTGCTAGAGGGTCCATGTTGCTGCCTATCTGGGGACTTCCTTCTGCTTTCCATCTTCTGGGTCCCACTGTGCACCAGGGCCAGGGCTATCAGCCTTGCCAGCTCACACCCATCTCTTGTGTCTCCACTTGGAGCTGACATACCATATATTTTGCTAATTTATTTACATATTGGGCTAGGCATGGTGGCTCATGCCTGTAATCTCAGCACTTTGGGAGGCTGAGGCAGGAGGATCGCTTGAGCTCAGGAGTTTGAGACTAGTCTGGACAACATAGTGAGACCCCATCTCTACAAAATAAAAAATAAGGCCGGGTGCGGTGGCTCACACCTGTAATCCCAGCACTTTGGGAGGCTGAGGTGGGTGGATCACCTGAGGTCAGGAGTTTGAGACCAGCCTGGCCAACATGGAGAAACCCTGTCTCTACTAAAAATACAAAAATTAGCCGGGTGTGGTGGTGCACGCCTGTAATCCCAGCTACTGGGGAGGCTGAGGCAAGAGAATCGCTTCAACCTGGAAGGCAGAGGTTGCAATGAGCCAAGATCACGCCACTGCACTCCAGCCTGGGAGACAGAGTGAGACTCTGTCTCAAAAAATAAATAAATAAATAATTTAAATAAATAAAATATTAGCTGGGTATGGTGGCACGCACCTGTAGTCCCAGCTACTTGGGAAGCTGGGACAGAAGGATTGCTTGAGGCCAGTAGTTAAAGGCTGCAGTGAGCTATGATTGTGCCAGTGCACTCCATCCTGGGTGACAGAGTAGGGCCCTGTCTCAGAAAAAAATTTTTTAATAAAAAATAAAGGCCAGGCATGGTGGCTTACTTCTGTAATCCAAGCATTTTGGGAGGCTGAGGCGGGCAGATCACCTGACATCAGGAGTTCGAGACCAACCTGGCCAACGTGGTGAAACCCCGTCTATGCTAAATATAAAAATAGGCCGGGCACGGTGGCTCACACCTGTAATCCCAGCACTTTGGGAGGCCGAGGCGGGTGGATCACGAGGTCAGGAGATTGAGACCATCCTGGCTAACACGGTGAAACCCCGTCTCTACTAAAAATACAAAAACATTAGCTGGGCGGGTGGCGGGTGTCTGTAGTCTCAGCTGCTCAGGAGGCTGAGGCAGGAGAATGGTGTGAACCTGGGAGGTGGAGCTTGCAGTGAGCCGAGATCATGCCACTGCACTCCAGCCTGGGCGACTGTGCAAGACTCTGTCTCAAAAAAAAAAAAAAAAAAAAAAAAAATTGGCCGGGCGTGGTGGCTCACACCTATAATTTTAGCACTTTGGGAGGGCAAGGCGAGTGGATCGCCTGAGCTCAGGAGTTTAAGACCAGCCTGGGCATCACAGTGCAACCCCATCTCTACTAAAATATAAAAAATTAGCCAGATGTGGTGGTGTGTACCTGTAATCCCAGCTACTCTGGAGTCTGAGGCAGGCGAATCACTTGAACCCGGGAGGTGGAGGTTGCAGTGAGCTGAGATCGTGCCATTGCTCTCCTGCCTGGGCAACAGAACGAGACTCCATCTCAAAAAAAAAAAAAAAAAAATTTACGTATTGTCTGATCACTGCTCCCCCGTCAACTAGAATGTAAGCTCCACAGGACAAGGGTTTTCACCTGCCTTACCCCCAGCTGTGCCCCCAGCACCTACAACAGTGCCTGGTACACAGTAGCCACTTGACAAATACTCACGAATGAATGAAATTATTTCTTATTCAATATTTATAAAGCACTTTATGTGCCAGACACTAACATAAGCACTTTATTAACTCATTTAATCTCATAACAGTTTTATGAGGGAGGTACTATTACTGTTCTCATTTTATAAAGGAAGGAGTGGAGGCACAGAGAAATTGAGGAACTTGCCTGAGGTTACACAGCCAGTAAAGGATACAGCCGGAATTTTAACCCAGATGCTGGAGCTCCACAGTTTGTATTTTTTCGTTGTTATTGATGTTGAGACAGGGTCTTGCTTTGTCACCCAGCCTGGAGTTCAATGGTGCAATCATGCCTCACTGAAGACTTGAATTCGTGGGCTCAAGGGATCCTCTCACCTCGGCTTACTGAGAGTAACTGGGACCGTAGACGAGTGCCACTATGTCTGGCTAATTATTTTATTTTATTTTTTTGTACAAATGGGGTCTCATTATGTTGTCCAGGCTGGTTTCAAACTCCTGGTCTCAAGCAGTCCTCCCACCTGGGCTTCCCAAAGTGCTGGGATTACAGGCGTGAGCCACCGCTCCCGGCCCATACTGTTTGTACTCCTAACCACTGCACTGTGATCCCAGGGAAATACCAGTTCGGGTGGCCGTGTTCCACCTACCCTTGGGTACCTGCTGCCACCTATTGATATCCTGCTTTGGACTGTCTGGGGGAGGAGGGGCAGATGACTTATACCCACTGAGCCTCCCCCTGTCCCCGTCTCAGGTCTCTGCCACACCGCTGGGTTAGGGCTGATTGCCAGCGAGGTTATTGTTCCTCCCCTTCTCCCTGTGAGCTGTGTCCCAAGCAGCCAAAGATATCCACACAGGACTCAAGTAAGGGCTGCAGTTAACCCTACAGACATCTCTGAGGCTGTTTCTGTGCCAAGCCCTAAGGGCCATGGAGACGATACACCCCCATAGCTCTCTCCCCATGGGCATGTTTTGGGCTTAAACTTGACCACTCCCTAGAGTTTCATCTGAGACCCTCTCTTCCTCAAACTATTTACATACTCTTGTGGCTTTGAATAACCGTATGCTGGCCTGCAAGTCCCTATCTCCAGCCCCAAATTTCTCCTAACTCCAGACCCTTGAATCCACTTGCCTCCTGGAGGTCCCACAGATATTTTAAGCTGAAAGTGTCCCAAACAGGAAGCATTGCCTCCCGCTGAGAACCTCCTGAGCCAGCCACTCTTCCTCCTGTTTCCCATCCACGTGGATGACACTGTCATAATTTTACAATTGGGTCACTCATGTCATAATTTTGGCCCTGAACTTTATTCCTTTTTTTTTTTTTTTTGAGACAGAGTTTTGCTGTTGTTGCCCAGGCTGGAGTGCAGTGGCTCGATCTCGGCTCACTGCAACCTCCACCTCCCGGGTTCAAGCAATTTTCCTGCCTCAGCCTCCCGAGTAGCTGGGATTACAGGCATGCGCCACCACACCTGGCTAATTTTGTATTTTTTAGTAGAGACGGGGTTTCTCCATGTTGGTCAGGCTGGTCTCGAACTCCCTACCTCAGGTGATCTGCCCACCTCGGCTTCCCACACTGCTGGGATTACAGGCATGAGCCACCGCACCCGGCCCTATTCCTTTTTGTCGTTGTTGTTGTTGAGATGGAGTTTCACTCTTGTTGCCCAGGCTGGAGTGCAATGGTGCACTCTTGCCTCACTGCAACTTCTGCCTTCCAGGTTCAAGAAATTCTCCTGCCTCAGCCTCCCGAGTAGCTGGGAACACAGGCACAGGCACACCCCACCACTCCCGGCTAATTTTTGTATTTTTAATAGAGACAGTGTTCCACTACGTTGCCAAGGCTGGTCTCAAACTCCTGGCCTCAGATGATCTGCCCACCTTGGCCTCCCAAAGTGCTGGAATTACAGGCGTCAGCCACCGCACCCGGCCTGCCCTGAACTTTATTGTAAAGGTGATGGATCATACAATTTGTTTGGATAAACTATATTAAAATGGTAGAAGAGGCTGGGCACGGCGGCTTATGCCTGTAATCCCAACACTTTGGGAGGCCGAGGTGGGTGGATCATTTGAGGTCAGAAGTTCGAGACCAGCTTGGCCAACATAGTGAAACCCCGCCTCTACTAAAAGGAGTAGTACTCCTCTACTAAGTGGAGTGCACTGACACAAAAATTAGCCGGGCATGGTGGCACACCCCTGTAGTCCCAGCTACTCAGGAGACTGATGCAGGAGAATTGCTTGAACCCAGGAGATGGAGGTTGCAGTGAGCCAAGATTGCACCACTGTACCCCAGCCTAGGCGACAGAGCGAGACTCTGTCTCAAAAAAAAAAAAAAATTAAATAAAATGCTAGAAGAAAATATGGTCAAAATCTTTTATAACTTCTGGAGTGAGGAAGGCCCTTCCAACTCCAACTCAGAATACAGAAACTGTAAAAGAAGAGAGTAATACCTTTGTCTACATACAACAATTCTGCATGGCAAAAAACATCATAAGTAAAATCAAAAGACAACTGTTCGGGCACAGTGGCTCATGCATGTAGTCCCAGCACTTTGAGAGGTCGAGGTGGGAAGATCACTTGAGGCCAGGAGTTGGAGACCAGCCTAAGCAACATGTTGAAACTCCATCTGTACTAAAAATACAAAAACTAGCTGGGTGTGGTAGTGAACACCTGTAACCCCAGCTACTCGGGATGCTGAGGCACAAGAATCGCTTGAACTGGGGAGGCAGAGGCTGTAGGGAGCTGAGATCATGCCACTGCACTCCAGCCTGGGCAACAGAGCAAGACCCCCTGTCTCGGGAAAAAAAAAAAACCTGGGAAAAATATTTGCAGCTATTATTGCATACAACGGTCTAATCTCCCTACTGTTTTAAGAGCTCTCATATATTGATAAGAAAGACCGGTAGTTCAACAAAAAATGGGCAAAGAACATGACAGTTCACAAAAACAATAAGGCCTTAGACACATATACAGATGTAAGTTTGGCAAAACACTCTTTTGGCAAGATTATGGGGAGATGGGTCCTTTCACCCATTGTTGGTGGGAATGGAAAATGATACAAGCCAGAAAATGTTTATCAAAATTACAAATGTATTTACATTTTGTTTTATTGTTGTTGTTTTGAGCAGGGTCTCACTCTTTAACACAGGCGGGAGTACAGTGGCACAATCGCAGCTCACTGCAACCTTGATCTCCCGGGCTTAGGTAATCCTCTTGCCTCAACCTCCTAAGTAGCTGGGACCACAAGCACACACCACCACACCCAGCTAATTTTAAAAATTATTTGTAGAGACAGGGTCTCGCTATGTTGTCCAGGCTGGTCTCAAACTCAAGCGATCCCCTTGCCTCAGCCTCCTAAAGTGCTGGGATGACAGGCATGGGCCACTTCACCCAGCTGCATTTATACTTTGTTTTTTGGTTTTTTTTTTTGAAACAGAATTTCACTCTTGTTGCCCAGGCTGGAGTGCAATGGTGCAGTCTCGGCTCACCGCAACCTCTGCCTCCCGGGGTCAAGTGATTCTCCTGCCTCAGCTTCCTGAGTAGCTGGGATTACAGCCATGAGCCACCACGCCTGGCTAATTTTGGATTTTTAGTAGAGACGAGGTTTCTCCATGTTGGTCAGGCTGGTCTTGAACTCTTTATCTCAGGTGATCTGCCCGCCTCGACCTCCCAAAGTGCGGGATTACAGGCATGAGCCACCGCGCCCAGCAAGCATTTACACTTTGAACCAGTCATCTTACTTCTGAAAATCTATCTGAAAGAGATTTCTGTTTTATCAGTTAGCTACTCTTGGGTAAAAAACCACTCCCAAACCTTGAGTTTTCTTACCGAGGTAAACAACAATGTATTGTTTCTCCAGATTCTGAGAGGAGCTGGGTGGCTTGTATTATATAAGTGACTGCAGTCAGCTGGCACCGCGGCTGGGGCTGGATGGCCCAAGATGGACTCACTCACCTGTTGTCTGCTATCTTAGCTCTGATGACTAGGTTGGCGGGAACAGTTGAGCCACTCCCAGCATGTTACATTTCATCCTGGGTTTCTTCTTAGCGTAATGGCCTTAGACTTCCAGGAAAGTGAAAGTGGAAACAGTAACAAAATCTTGAGGCCTTGCTCAGAATTTGCACATGACTTCTACCACATTCTGTTAGCCAAAGCAAGTCTCAAGTCCACACCAACTTCAAAGGTTGGGGAAATAGAATTTTAATTCAACACGTCTGCGCATGTATGAAATGACCCATCCATCCAATGTAATTCACCCAGTATTTGCAATAATCATAACTTGTCCATCAGCAGGTACAGAGCTGTCAAAAAGAATTAGAAGCTTTATTTTGCATAGATATGAAATATTTGTTCATTGAATATCAAAGTGTAGAATAAGTGTATCATGCTTACTGTTATGTAAGAAAAAAATTGTGTGTGTGTGTGTGTGTTTGCTTGTATCTATGTCAGAGGCATTTGAACCAGAGCAACTCCATCTTGAATAGGAACTGGGTAAAATGAGGCTGAGACCTACTGGGCTGCATCCCAGACAGTTAAGGTGTTCTAAGTCACAGGATAAGATAGGTGATCAGCACAAGATATAGGTCATAAAGACCTTGTTGATAAAGCAGTTTGCAGTAAAGAAGCCAGCTAAAACCCACCAAAACTGAGATGGCAATGAGAGTGACCTCTGGGCGTCCTCACTGCAGCACTCCCACCAAGGTCATGACAGTTTACAAATGCCATGGCAATGTCAGGAAGTTACCCTATATGGTCTAAAAAGAGGAGGCATGAATAATCCACCCCTTTTTTAGCATATAATCAAAAAATAACCAGTCCAGCACAGTGGCTCGTGCCTGTAATCCCAGCACTTTGGTAGGCCGAGGCGGGCAGATCACCTGAGGTCAGGAGTTCGAGACCAGCCTGGCCAATGGTGAAACCCCGTCTCTACGAAAAATACAAAAATTAGCTGGGCATGGTGACAGGCGCCTGTAATCCCAGCTACTTGGGAGGCTGAGGCAGGAGAATCGTGTGAACGTGGGATGCAGAGGCTGCAGTGAGCCGAGATTGTGCCACTGCATCCAGCCTGGGCGACAAGAGTGAAACTCCGTCTCAAAAAATAAAAAAAATAATAATAATAACCATAAAAATGGGCAACCAGCAGCCCTTGGGGCCACTCTGTCTATGGAGTAGCCATTCTTTAATCCTTTACTTTTCTAATAAACTTGCTTTCACTTTACTCTATCAACTCACCCTGAATTCTTTCTTGAGCAAGGTCCAAGAACCCCCTCTTGAGGTCTGGATCCAGACCCCTTTCTGGTAACATCTGCATAAAGAAATTCTGGAAGGTTTATAAGAAACTAATAAAAGTGGTTCCGTAGGTGTGGTTCATGGGAACAAAGTGGCTAGTAGAGCTGTTAGAGTAAGAATTTCACTGAACCCTTTTGGTAATATTTAGATTTTTGTACTATGTGAAAGTACTACCTATTTGAAAAAATATATTAAATAAATAATGGTAAAGAAAGAATGTTGGTCGGGCGCGGAGGCTCATGCCTGTAATTCCAGCACTTTGGGAGGCCGAGGTGGGCAGATCACAAGGTCAGGAGTTCGAGACCAGCCTAACCAACATAGGGAAACCCTATCTCTACTAAAAAAATAGAAAAATTAGCTGGGCGTGGTGGCGGGCGCTTGTAATCCCAGCTACTCAGGAGGCTGAGGCAGGAGAATTGCTTGAAGCCAGGAGGCAGAGGTTGTGGTGAGCTGAGATCGCGCCACTGCACTCTGGAGTGCACTCTGGGCGACAGAGCGAGACTCCTTCTCCAAAAAAAAAGAAAGAAAGAAAAGAAAAGAAAAAAGAAAGAATGTTAAAAGGTAATATATCAAAGAATGGTACCTTTGAGTAATTTTAAACCAATTTTAACTATGTCTTAGTTAGTTTGGGCTGCTTTAACAAAATACCATAGATGGGGTGGCTTAACCAACTGACATTTATTTCTCACAGTTCCAAAGGCTGGAAAGTCCAAGATTCTGCGAGCAGATTCTGTTCACAGTGAGGGCTCACTTCCTAGTTTGCAGACAGCCACCTTCTTGTATTATTACATGGCAGAGAGAGAGAAAGCTCTGGTGTCTGGTGTCTCTTCCTTTTTTTTTTTTTTTTTTTTTTTTTTTGAGATGGGGGTCTCAAAAAAAGCCCAGGCTGGAGTGCAATGGCACAATCTCGGCTCACTGCAACCTCCGGGGTTCAAGCAATCCTCCCACCTCAGCCTCCTGAGTAGCTGGTACTACAGGTGCATGCACCATGCCCAGCTAGTTTTCTTATATTTTTGGTAGAGAAGGGTTTTGCCATGTTGCCCAGCCTGTTCTTGAACTTCTGAGCTCAAGTGATCCACCCGCCTTGGCCTCCCAAATTCCTGTGATTACAGGCATGAGCCACCATGCCTGGCCTTCTTCCTTTTTAAATAATGGCACGAGTCCCATCATCCTCATGATCCTCCACCCTTGGGATCTCATCTAAACCTAGTTACCTTTCAAAGGCCTCACCTCCTACTCCCATCACATTGGAGATTAGAGATTCAGCATATGAGGCTGGGCACAGTGGCTCATGCCTGTAATTCCAGCACTTTGGAAGGCTGAGGCGGGTGGATCACTTGAGGTCAGGAGTTCAAGACCAGCCTGGCCAACGTGATGAAACCCCATCTCTACTAAAAATACACAAAAAAATTAGCTGGGTATGGTAGTGTGTGCCTGCAATCCCAGCCACTCGAGAGGCACTCAGGTGATCTGCCCGCCTCGGCCTCCCAAAGTGCTGGGATTATAGGTGTGAGCCACCGCACCTGGCCCCCATTTGACTAGTCTCTGCCTCCCCGTGCCACCTGGCACAGGACCTATTACACCTGTTGTGCTCAGGAACAAAAGAATGAATACCCATTTGACCTATCCATCCATTAACCAGTAAATCTTTATTCAGGCCCCACTCTTTGTACCAGGACGATGCTCTGATGCTAGATAGAGACACAGTGGTGAGCAAAGCAAGTGTTCATCTGGGCAGGGCGCAGTGGCTCACATCTGTAATTCTAGTGCCTTGGGAGGCCAAGGCGGGAGAATGGCTTGAGGCCAGGAGTTTGAGACCAGCTTGGGCAGCATAATGTCTCTACAAAAAATTTTAAAATTACTCGGCATGGTGGCATGTTCCTGTAGTCTCAGCTACTCAGGGGGCTGAGGTGGGAGGATCACTTGAGCCCACGAGCGCAAGGCTGCAGAGCAGAGAGTCCTGATTGTGCCACTGAACTCCAGCCTGGGCGACAAAGTGAGATCCTGTTTCAAAAAAGGACTTCTCTAAAGTCTTTCAATAAAATTTAATTCTTTTCTCTCATAAAGGACATTAACATATGTTTTAAAGATTTATTCTTAAACGCTATAGTTTTTTGTTTTGTTTTGTTTTGAGATGGGGTCTTGCTCTATCGCCCAGGCTGGACGGCAGTGTCATGATCTCGGCTCACTGCAACCTCCGACTCCTGGGTTCAAACAATTCTCCTGCTTCAGCCTCCCGAGTAGCTGGGACTACAGGCATGTGCCACCACACCCGGGTCATTTTTTATATTTTTAGTAGAGATGGAGTTTCACTGTGTTAGCCAGGATGGTCTCGATCTCCTGACCTGGTGATCCGCCCGCCTTGGCCTCCCAAAGTCCTGGGATTATAGGTGTGAGCCACCGTGCCCAGCGATTTTTTTTTAACTAATTAAATTTTTTCCTTAGAGACAGGGTCTTGCTATGTTCCCCAGGCTTGTCTTGAAATTCTGGCCTCAAGTGATCCTCCTAACTCAGCCTCCTAAAGTTCTGGGATTACAGGTGTGAGCCACTGCACCCTGCCAGGTACTATAGATTTCTATAAATGGCATTTTTACATTTCCTAGTAGTTTGCTGGTAAGATTTATAAAGGCAATGTATTTCAAGATCTTTCACTTTTTTTTTTGAGATGGAGTCTCGCTTGTTGCCCAGGCTGGAGTGCAGTGGCATAATCTCAGCTCACTGCAACCTCTGCCTCCGGGTTCAAGTGATTCTCCTGCCTCGGCCTCCTGAGTAGCTAAGATTACAGGTTCGCACCATCATGCCTGGCTAATTTTTGTATTTTTAGTAGAGACAGGATTACACCATGCTGATCAGGTTGGTCTCGAACTCCTGACCATGTGATCTGCCCACCTCGGCCTCCCAAAGTGCTGAGATTACAGGCATGAGCCACCACGCCCAGCCAAGATCTTTCTCTTATTCCATCAAACTTACTCCACATACAGTAACAGCAAGAGACCCAGGAGTGATCTAGGACCCTCCTCCCTCCTTCATCACCTGTTCCAATCTGCAATCGTGTCTGACAAATTTCCCCCCATGACACACCTGTGTAATGGATGTTCCATCCCCACCTTTAGGCCTCGGTGCAGGCCTCATTATTTTTGGCCTGGGTGGTTCCTAACTGATCTCCCTATCAACCTTCACAGAGCCAGAGCTACTGCCAACTTGACTGCACCTTGGTGGAAATTAGTTAAAGGCATTCTTTCCTCATGACACTGTACCTCCACCTGTCAGATAATTGTTATAATAAATATTCAAATACATGATGTCTGGGATGTGAGCAGTGCTTCTGGGGCGTACTGCTTCACGTAGTGCACTCTGGCACAGCCATCTGTGGTGGTCCCGCACACGGCCACCAGCAGGATCTTTGCAAAATGAAAGTTTGATCATGGTATTCTGTTAGGGGTTCAATGTTTGTGCTCCACCCCAGCTGCATTCACATTTTTGTGTGTGTGTTTTCTTGAGATAGAGTCTTGCTCTGTCACCCAGGCTGGAGTGCAGTGATGTGATCTTGGCTCACTGCAATCTCCGCCTCCCGGGCTCAAGTGATCCTCCCACCTCAGCCTCCCGGAGTTCGAGATCAGCCTGGCCAACATGGTAAAACCCTGTTTCTACTAAAAATACAAAAATTGGCTGAGCGCGGTGGCTTACACCTGTAATCCCAACAATTTGGGAGGCTGAGGCGAGCAGATCACCTGAGGTCGGGAGTTGGAGACCAGCCTGACCAACACAGAGAAACCCTGTCTCTACTAAAAATACAAAATTAGCCGGGTGTGGTGGCACATGCCTATAATCCCAACTACTCGGGAGGCTGAGGCAGGAGAATTGCTTGAACCCGGGAGGCGGAGGTTGCAGTGAACCGAGATCGCGCCACTGCACTCCAGCCTGGGCAACAAGAGCGAAACTCCGTCTCAAAAAATAAAATAAAATAAAATAAATAATAAAAATTAGCCAGGCATGGTGGTGCATGCCTGTAATACCAGCTACTCAGGAGGCTGAGGCAGGAGAATCACTTGAACCTGGGAACCAGAGGTTGCAGTGAGCCAAGATCACGCCACTGCACTCCAGCCTGGGTGACAGAGCCAGACTCCATCTCAAAAAAAAAAAAGAAAAAAAAATTAGCACTTTGGGAGCCCGAGGCGGGTGGATCACGAGGTCAGGAGCTCGAGACCACGGTGAAACCCCGTCTCTACTAAAAATACAAAAAAAATTAGCCGGGCGCGGTGACAGGCGCCTGTAGTCCCAGCTACTCAGGAGGCTGAGGCAGGAGAATGGCGTGAACCCGGGAGGCAGAGCTTGCAGTGAGCCGAGATCGCGCCACTGCACTCCAGCCTGGGCGACAGAGCAAGACTCCGTCTCAAAAAAAAAAAAAAAAAAAAAAGTTAGCCAGGCGTGGTGGCGCATGCCTGTAATAATCCCAGCTATTGGGGAGGCTGAGGCAAGAGAATCGCTTGAACCCAGGAGGCGGAGATTGCAGTGAGCCGAGATTGCGACATTGCACTCCAGCCTGGGCAAGAGGAGCGAAACTCTGTCTCAAAAAATAAAATAAAATAAAATAAAATAAATAAAATAAGATAAAATAAATAATAAAAATTAGCCAGGCATGGTGGTGCGTTCCTGTAGTCCCAGCTACTCAGGAGGCTGAGGCAGGAGAATCGCTTGAACCTGGGAGGCAGAGGTTGCAGTGAGCCAAGATCATGCCACTGCACTCCAGCCTGGGCGACAGAGCCAGACTCCATCTCAAAAAAAAGAAAAAAAAAATTAGCCAGGCATGGTGGTGCGTGCCTGTAATCCCAGCTACTGGGGAGGCTGAGGCAAGAGAATCACTTGAACCCAGGAGGTGGAGTTGCAGTGAACCAAGATGGCGCCACTGCACTCCAGCCTGGGTGATGGAGTGAGACACTGTCTTGAAAAAAATAAAAAATAATAGGCTTTTGAGACAGAAACTACCACCCCATCTTGAAAATCAGTTATTCTTTTTTGCTTTTATTTTTCCCCTCCTTTCCTTTTATGCTGGGTTTTTAATAATGCTTAACTAGTGCTTGGCATAAAGAACTCCAGGAAGTGGCCTTGAAAAACTAAGCAGGGAATCAAGGTTGCAGCATGTCCAGCCCTGGGAAGAATGCTGAGTGCCTCCTGTATTCCTGTTGCACCCGAACCAGTGCCAGCCAGACCACCAGATGGCCCACTGCTCAAGACTGTCAACGAGACCAGACACACTGACCCACCTCGAGTCAACCTGTGCATAGCTTCCATATATCCCCTCTCATAACCACCCCCTCTCATAACCAACCCCCACCGGCTGGGCGTGGTGGTTCATGCCTGTAATCCAGCACTTTGAGAGGCCAAGGTGGGGGGCTGCTGGTTGTAGGGGCGTCACTTGAGCTCAGGAGTTTCAGGCCAGCCTAGGGAACATAGCAAGACCCCATCTCTACAAAAAAAATCAAAAAGTGAGCCAGGTTGGTGGCACGTGCCTGTAGTTCCAGCTATTTCGGAGGCTGACATGGGAGGATCGCTTGAGCCTGGGAGATCAAGGCTGCAGTGAACTATAACTGTGCCACTGTACTCCAGCCTGGATAACAGAGAGAGAGCTTGTCTCAAATAATAAATATATAAAACCCAGCCAGCCTGAAAATTTTGAGATGAGACTTTCAGACATTAGTCTGCCATCTCCTCGGTTTGCTGGCTCTCCGAATAAACCTGCTTTCCTCCTACCAACTCTTTTTTTTTTTTTTTTTTTTTTTGAGACAGAGTCTCATTCTGTCGCCCAGGCTGGAGTGCAGTGGCATGATCTCGGCTCACTGCAACCTCCACCTCCCGGATTCAAGCGATTCTCTTGCCTCAGCACCCCCGAGTAGCTGGAATTACAGACGTGAGCCACCATGCCCATCTAATTTTTGTATTTTTAGTAGAGACAGGGTTTCGCCATGTTGGCCAGGCTGGTCTTGAACTCCTGACCTCAGGTGATCCACCCATCCTGGCTTCCTAAAGTGCTGGAATTACAGGCATGAGCCACCGTGCTCGGCCCCCAACTCTCGTCTCGTGTTTAGCATTTGGGCAGTGAGCAGCTGAGCCTGGATTTGGCTATGCTTTCCCTCTAGCGTCAGGAGGGCCAAGAAAGACACCGTAGTTGAACTTTGATAGAAGAGCAGGAGGTGGGCTTGGGGATGTTAGAGGGAAGGGAGTTCCAGGGGACAAGAATGACACGAGGAAAGGCATGGAGATATGAAAATGCAGGGAATAACGGGATAGGAGTAGAAGGTGCGTGAGAATAGGTGGCATGCCCTAAAGTGGAAAGCCAGGTTAGGAAATTGGGGCTTTACCCCATAAGCAATGGGAAACCAGGGAAATTTTCTGATCAGGGGCTGGCCTGGTTATATCAATGCTTTAAAAATTTGGCCAGGCACAGTGGCTCACACCTGTAATCCCAGCACTTTTGGGAGGCCAAGGCGGGTGGATTGCTTGAGGTCAGGAGTTCAAGACCAGTGTGGGCAACATGGTGAAACCCTGTCTCTACAAAAAATACAAAAAAATTAGATGGGTGAGATGGCACATGCTTGTGGTCCCAGCTACTCGGGAGGCTGAAGTGGGAGGATCGCTTGAACCTGGGAGGTGGAGGTTGCAGTGAGTGGAGATTGTGCCACTGCACTCCAGCCTGGGTGACAGAGCAAGGCGCCGTCTCAAAAAAAAAAAAAAAAAAAAGGGTGCGGGGCACTGGGTAGGAGACTGCATAGGAAGTTCCTTCATGATTCAGATGACTCACTTTGGGTAGCCCATAAGTGATCATGAATGTAATGAGCTTGAAATCACTGATCAGTGAGAGGAATTGCCATATGTGTGTGCCTGTGTCCATCTTTAGAGCTGCAGACAGATTTGAGTGGTGCGCCATTCACTCATTCATTCCTATAACACATAATTACTGAGCGCCTACCATGTGCCAGGTGCCGTGGAGCCACTGGAGAACCAGCAGTGAACACACAACAGACAAAACTCCCTGCCTTCACAGTTTGCTTTGTTCTTTATGCCTGGGTAAAACGGGTGCAGGAATATGCCATTTATTCATTCTGATTTTTTTGTTTGTTTGTTTTTGAGACAGAGTCTTGCTCTGTCTCCCAGGCTGGAGTGCAGTGGCACGATCTTGGTTCACTCCAACCTCCGCCTCCCAGATTCAACCATACTTGTTGCCTCAGCCTCCAGAGTAGCTGGGATTACAGGTACATGCTACCACACCTGGCTAATTTTTATATTTTTATTTTTTATTTTTATGTATTTATTTATGTATTTTTGAGATGGAGTTTCGCTCTTATTGCCCAGGCTGGGGTGTAATGGCATGATCTCGGCTTACTGCAACCTCCGCCTCCCAGGTTCAAGCAATTCTCCTGCCTCAGCCTCCCTAGTGCCTGGGATTACAGGCATGTGCCACTACGCCCGGCTAATTTCATATATTTAGTAGAGACAGGGTTTCTCCACGTTGGTCAGGCTGGTCTCGAACTCCCCACCTCAGGTGATCCACCTGCCTCAGCCTCCCAAAGTGCTGGGATTACAGGCATGAGCCACTGCGCCCGGCAGGTCACATTTGTTTTGGGGGCAATCACATTAAGGACTGGGGAGGAAGACATATGTAAAGGAAAGGGGCTTTGTTCAAGTGGGAAGACCAGAGAGAGAAGGCTGTGCTGACGGCCCAAGTGAAAGACAGTGAGGGCCTAGACTGACCTGAGGTGGTGGGGACAGGAGAGGGCCTGGAGACGGCTCTGGGTGTCACAGTTGAGAGAGGAGCTATAAGAGCATGCTTTTACAAGAATGGGTTGTGAGCCAGGTGCAGTGGTGTGCCCCTGTAGTCCCAGCCACTCAGGAGGATGAGGTAGGAAGACTGAGCCCAGGAGTTTGAGTCCAGGCTGGGCAACAGAGTAAGACCCCATCTCTTAAAAAAGAAGAAGAAGAAGGAGGAGAAGGAAAAAAGAAAGAAGAAAGAGAAGGAAGAAGAAGAAGAGGAAGAAGAAGAAGAAGAAGAGGAAGAAGAAGAAGAAGAAAGAAGAAAAGAAGAATGGGCTTTGCAATCAAAAGATACAAACAAGGTCAGACACAGTGGCTTATGCCTATAATACCAGCACTTGGGAAGCCGAGGTGAGAGCCCAGGAGGCTAGGACCAACCTCGTCTCTGCAAAAAAAAAAAAAGAAAAAAAAGAAAAAAAGAAAGTTAAATTAGGGCCAGGCACAGTGGCTCACACCTGCAGTCCCAGCACTTTGGGAAGCCAAGGCGGGTGGATCATTTGAGGTCAGAGTTCCAGACCAGCCTGGCCAACATGGCGAAACCCTGTCTCTACTAAAAATACAAAAATTAGCCAGGCATGGTGGCAGGCACCTGTAATCACAGCTACTTGGGAGGTTGAGGCAGGAGAATCACTTGAACCCAGGAGGCGGAGATTGCAGTGAGCCAAGATCACGCCATTGCACTCCAGCCTGGGTGACAGAGCGAGACTCTCTCTCAAAAAAAGAAAGAAAGAAAGAAAGAAAATTAGCTGGACACAGTGGTGTACACCTGTAGTCCCAGCTACTCAGGAGGCTGAGATGGGAGGATCGCTTGAGCCCAGGAGGTCAAGGCTGCTGTGAGGTGTGATTGCACCACTGCACTCCAGCCTGGGGAACAGAGTGAGACCCTGTCTCTGGAAAAAAAAAAAAAAAAAGCAAACAAGACCCCAGCCCTGCCCTTTATTAACCTTGTGAACTTGGATATGTTATGTGACCATGCAAAGCCTCAGTGTCCTTGTCTATAACACTTGGGATCTTAGCAGTGGCTACTGTGAGGTTGGGAGGTTTCTGGGAGCTACCAGCATAGTGAATGCAACATGTTGGATGCCCAGAACGTGCTGGCATTATAATGGCGGGGAGGCAAGGACAGCTTTCTGTGCTTTGAGTGGCTGGGTGGATGGAGATGACGCCATCTCTGAGGGAGAACACAGGAAGGAGCACTTTGGGGACAGCCACCTCCTTGAGGTCCCCACGTCAGCGCTAGCCATGCCCACTGTAGTCATGGATCTACTCATGGCTCTGGTGGCATCTTCAATCTCTGTCTTCTTGGTGCCCAGCTCAGAGCTTAGGCATATAGTAGGGGCTGTCTTACAGGGGGAGGATCTGGCTCGCAGGTACAGATGTGGGCACTGCAGACACGGAGGTGCAGAAAGATGCAGGTAAAGAAGGAAGAGAATGCCAGGCATGGTGGCCCAGGCCTGTAATCTCAGCACTTTGGGAGGCTGAGGCAGGAGGATCGCTTGACCCTAGGAGTTCAAAACCAGCCTGGACAACATAGTGAGACCCTGTCTCTACAAAAAATAAAATTAGCCAGGTGTGGTGGCGTGTGCCTGTAGTCCCAGCTACTCAGGAGGCTGAGGTGGGAGGATCACTTGAGCCTGGGATGTTGAGGCTGCAGTGAGCCGAGATTGCACCACTGTACTCTAGCCTGGGCAACAGAATGAGACCCTAACTCAAAAAAAAAAAAAAAAAAAGAGAATAGACGGAGCCCAAGGAACCCTGAGGTTGAAGGGCTGTGGGAAAAAAGGTAAGGACCTGGAAAGAGGCTGGGAGACAACACTCACAGATCAGGTTGGGGGGTAGGTGGGCGGAGCACCACAGACAGGAGGGTTTCAGGAAGAGGGGCTCATCAGGGTCACATGCTGCTGAGAGGTCAGGGATGGTAAGGCCCGACTGGCGGTGTGGGATGAGGGTTTATCAGATACAGATTTGGCACCAAGGAGGTCACTGGGTACCTGGCAAGAGAATGCCGGGTGTGGTGGCCCAGGCATGGAATCCCAGCACTTTGGGAGGCTGAGGCAGGAGGATCGATTGAGAGTCAAGACCTGTCCCATTGGGGACCGGCGCCCCATTGCAGGGGGTGGGAGGAGCTGGTGTGGTGTAAGGATGGGGAGAGGAGAGGTGGGCATCAGAACAGGAGGTCACTCAGACCCTCAGGGGCACCTGATTTCCCCTCCCACTAAGGACAAATTTCATGTTCAACAGTCAGAGCCATCTGCAGATGGGCCAAGAGGTCCTGGGAGGTAGTGAGCACCCTGTCCCTGGAGGCAGACAAGCAGAGCTCCGAGACCCACCGCGGCGGGAGAGGCCCAGGCTGTGCAACACAAGCCCCGTGTCCTTCTCAGCAAGCACCTGGCTGGTTCCCTGCATCGTAAAAACCACACAGAGGGTCGGTCTTTCTATTTATAGTGTCCAAAGAGCCTCCTGCAGGAACACACATGGGCTCGCACCCAGAGGTGGTCGCGCGCAGCCTCACGCAGACACCAGACACAAAACACAGCCGCGATCTGTGTCTCCTGGAAAGGGATCCACATCCCGGCTCCCAGGTTATTCCCTGAATTCATTCCGTCACCCCCTCTTTCCGCCGGGCCACCCCACCCCCCGGGCCACCCTAGCATCTCCGCTTGGCTCTCCGCATCTCTCCCTGCTCCTCGGGCTCTGCCCACCCCCACCCGCCTCCAGGCCTCTCCCGCCCCCTCCTCGGGTGTCCCCCAAGCCCGTGACTACAACCCCCAGGCGCCCCCGGCCCGGGCGCTGCGCATGCCCCCTGCTCCCTGCGCGCTCCCGCTCCCCCCGCCCTCGCTTCCTCCTCACCTCCCTCCGCCCCCCTCCCCCGCGCTCGGCTCCCGCATCCCTCCATCCTACCCTGTGCCGCAGCCGCATCGCCACCGCAGCCCGGCAGAGCCGAGCCCGGCCCAGGCCCCTGCCCCTGCCCGGCCCTCGGCCAGTCGCCCCCGGCCCCGCCCCCGCCCGCAGGCCCCCCGCAGCGGCCGCGGCGCCCCCCGGCGCCCCCAGACCCCGGCCTCCGGCACAGAGGCGGGAGACCCGGAGCAGCAGCAGAGGCAGGAGGACTAGGAGGAGGAGGAGGAGCCGTCGCAGGATGAAGGATCGGACTCAAGAGCTGCGGAGTGTGAGCTTGGGGGTGGGGAGAATGGGGGGGCGGGACCCCAATATTGGGGGAGCTCGTGGGGATGGAGTGGGGGAGGTGCTGGGACGTGGGGGCGAAGGATGAGATCGGAGGTTGGTAGCCGGAGCACCCCAGTATCTTCAGGCGCCTGATGTCTCTCCAGTGAACCTGCATTTTGGGGACAGTGCCTGGAAGGGGTTGGAGGCCATGAAGACACAAGGGGGCAGGAGAGGTCTCAGGGGCCTCGAACACCCCGCATTCCCAGGAGGGCCCCGGGGTCTGGTCTGGGGATGGGAGAGAGTGGATATCAGGAGAAACCGGAGGAGACTGTCATCCCCTGGGCAGGTTTGCCAAAGAGAAGCATGGGGGCGGTGACTGGGCCAGGCTGAGAGTCTAGCAGGACCCAGATTCAGGGGATGCTACGGGGAAGGACACAGGTTGGGACTGAGATGCCAGCACCTGGCAGTGAATGAAGTGTGTGTGTGTGTGTGTGTGTGCACACGCGTGTGTCACTCCCCATAGGGAGGGGGCATCTCTCCGAGACAGGGAGGGAAGAGGTGGCCTCCGGAGAGAGCCAGAGGGCCAGGGCCTGAGACAGGGTGACCCAGAGGTGGGAGATGGGGATGCAGAGGAGAGGGCCATGGAACACGGGCCGCGCTCTGCTTGGGGGAACTGGGGCACCCCGGGCAGTCAAGGGCTGATGCAGGCCCCAGGTCTGCAGGCCTGAAGAGGCCCGGCTCCAAGAGTCTGGCCAGGCAGTCCCTGGTTTTGGGGGGACAGGGGAAGGACTGCAGTGGAGGCTGCTACCTGAAGGAACTGGGGAGTGGGGTTCGATGAGAATGGTTTCAGGGGCAGGGAGGACACTGGGGCATTTGGAGAAATGACCTGGGGCCTGAGGAGGCAGCACTGACAGTCCGCACTGTGCTGGGCTGGTGGTGTTATGTTAATAAGGGTACCGGCCCCGGCTGAGCTGCCCAATGCACTGAGCTTTTACAGGGAACTGGTGGGTTGTTACCCCAGGGGTTATTACCCCACTTGACAGACGAGGAAACTGAGATTCAGGCGTGGGAAGGGACTTGTCCAAGGTCACCAAGCAAGTGGGTGGGGGGCAGACTGCAATCTGGGTTTCCTGTCTGCCAGGTTGACACAGGTCTCTGCTTTTCTGGCCTTTGAAACAGAAGTTTCAGCACTGGGGGTGAAGAGCTGTCCCCTGGATTTGGGGGTGGGGACCCAGGTTACAGACAGACGAGAAGAAGGTGTTTGGAGGCAAGTGACCGCTGTCTCTGGGGACAGACAGGTTGCCAAATGGGAAGCAAGGAGGAGCTGGTGGCTGAGGGAGGGAATTTTAAAGGTTTCTTTATTACATTTTTACTGAATATACACTCAGGCATGAGGAAAGTGACAGTAATAATAAACATTGTTTGAAGTGTTTTATGCATATTCACTCATTTTGATCCTCACAGCAATCCTATGAGACTGGTTATCTCATTTCATAGATATATAAATATCTTTTTAGATATATAGATATATGTTATCTCATTTTATAGATAAGGACACTAAGCTCAGAGAGGTTAAGTAATTAGACCAAAGTCACACAGCTGGTAAAGGCAGGATTCAAACCCAGGCAGGCCGGCTTCAGCATCGGTGCTGTCAATTCCCCTCCTCAGTTTGCAGAGCAGGCTTTCATCCGTGATGTCATTAGAGCCCCACTGACCTCCTGGCAAGTGGACGGGGAGGCTCTTTCATTTTAGAGTTGGGGAAACTGAGGCCCGGAGTGGTTGAATAACTTTCCAAAGGTCACACAGCTAGCAGGTGAGGGATCCGGACTTGAACCCAGTTCCCCTGCTACCAGGACTATTCCATGACTCCAAAACCCAGGGAAATGGAAGTGGGTTGGGATCAGGTGGTGTGGAATTGGGGTACAATTCAAGAAAGAGGGAGGGAAAAGGCTAAGCGGGGTAAGGGGGAGGCAGGGGAGGGGGAGGCCTCATGAATGAGTCAGGGGCCCCTGCTCAGAGGTAAGGAATCCTGTTGGCTGTGGCTGCCGGAGGTGGTGTGGAAGGGTGAAGGGGCTGAGTGGATGTGGTGGCTTTGGTATTAGTCACAGCTCAGGAAAACTGGAGATTCAAGAGGGGGCGGGCGGGGTGGGAAAAGCTGACAGATTCGGGTAGCGTAAGGGTCTCCCTGCTACAGTTGAAAGCAAGGAGGCTGGGATGCGGGAGACACCCGGCAGGGTGTGGGGGACCTGGAAATGGGGTCTCTGAGACACTGGGAGGGATGAGGCAGGGGCGGTGGTGGGAGAGGACATTAGCCCAGGGGACTGATTGTCTTTCCAACAGTACCTTGGCATTCCCAAGGGGTTCTCAAGTCCGTTTGTCACACAGTGGTTTCGGGAGCCAGACTGTCTGGGTTCAAATTCTAATTTTGCTACTTCCTGTGAGACCTTGGGCAAGTTGCTTAACCTCTCTGGTCCTCAATTTCTTCGCGTATGAGTTGGGAGAAGTAAGAGTGCCTGTTTCACAGGGTTGTCCTGAGGACTGGAAGTAGTTAATATGCATCAGGTGCCTAGGAGGGGGCCTGGCGCCCAGCAGTGCTGTGTGTCTGTTACCCAGCAGATGGCTTGTTTATTTCTCTTCAACACCACACAAGCCCCCTGCGATGGGCAGGACATGGCCCCTATTTTATTTTGGAGTACATTGAGGGCCAGAGGGGGTAGAAAAAACCTGACTTGTCCAAGGTCAGATAGCTTTTAACGGTCGAGGTGGGCTTGAACCAAGGTTTTCTGCGTCCAGTTTACCAGGCAACCTTGGTTGGTGCTAGGCTGGTTGTGGAGGCTGTGAAAAGGAGTTAATCAGCTAAATAGGTGTCCCAGGGTCTAAGGAGTGAAGCCAGAGTGGGGCTCAAGAGGAAAGAGCAGAGCGAGTGAGGTGGAGAGGAAGGTGGGTTATGGGAGAAGACAGGAGGGGCACAGGGAGGGCTGAGGTCTGAGACGCAGCTGTGGAGTCCGGTGGGAGAAGTGCGGAGACAACCTGGGAGGAAGGTGGGGCCTGCACTGCAGGAGCCTGAATCTGAGGCTGGACAGGATGAAGGCTGCTGAGGGACCGCCCCGTGCCCCAAAGGCCCTCAGGTATGAGGCAGGCACAGTAGGTGCTTTAGAAACGCAGCCCTGAAATCACAGGGTGCAGAGACCAACGAACCCTGGGTGATGGATCCATATCCTCCAGCTGCTCTGGGCTGCCTTTATTTATATTTTAAAAAATGTTTTTAGAGACATGGTCTTCCTCTGTCGCCTAGGCTGGAGTGCAGCGGTGCAATCACAGCTCACTGCAGCCTTGACCTCCTGGTCTCCAGGGATCCTCCTGCCTCAGCCTCTCGAGTAGCTGGGATTACAGATGCGCACCACCACGCCTGGCTAATTCTTTTTACTTTTGTAGAGATGGGGTCTATGTTGACCAGACTGGTCTTGAACTCCTGGCCTCAAATGATCCTCCCGCCACGCCCTCCCAAAGTGCTGGTATTCCAGGCATGAGCCACCGCGCTCGGCTGGCACTGGGCTTCTTTCTGCTATCCAAACACACAAGTTTACCCCTGTCCAAGGACCTTCGCGCATGCTGTTCCCTCTGCCCAGCATGCTGTTCCCTCTGCCCTGAATTCTGTTTCCCCAGCACTGTGGCACAGTTGGCTCCTTCAGGACCTAGCTCAGATGTCACCTCCCCAGAAAAGCCCTGCTAACCATCCTGTAGAAATCCTTCCACAATCCCCCCCAATTCCCATGTCTCTCAATTCCATCTTTCTGCTTATCTCCCTCCTGCTATTCAGCACAATCTGAAATGGTCTTGTTCACCTCCCATTGTCTGCCTCCCCCACTGGAATGCCAGCTCCCTGGAGGCAGGCCCTCCTCGCCTGTCTTCTTCACCACCACATCGCCAGCAGCACCCAGAAGAGCACCTGGCACAAATCAGACACATCCGTTAGATGAATGAATGACTCCATGAAGCAGAGGGAGGATGAGAAAGGGGCAGGGGGTAAGGCAGGAAAGATGGAGGAGAGAGGTCAGGGTGAGAGGGCCAGGCTGCTCAGGGGGAGGGAGCAAGGAGAGGCCCCAGCCAGGGAGACAGATGGACTGAAGCAGAGGGTGGGGGAAGGGGCGCAGCGGGAGGCTGCTGCCTCCGATCAAACGATGATGCTTGCACCCCTGAGGAGCATGGGAAGCCCGTGTGTGTCAGTGCTGGGGCACGCATGTGTTTACACACACACACGTACACACACGCACACTCTCTCTGACTTTTCTGTCACCCAATTCCAGTCTCTTGCCGCCTCGCTGTTTTTGTCACCGTCTCACCATCTGTCTCTCTGGTCACTGACTTGCTGGCTCTCACTGTCACTCTCCTCCTTCCGCTTCTGTATCTGTCCTTGCCGTCGCTCCACATCGACATACACACAAGGCCCGTGGTGGCTCTGGTGTGGAAGACCTGGACTTAGGGGGCCCCTGAGGAGGTCAGGCTGCAGCTGGAGGCTTGGATCTGATGTGCGCAGTCCCCAGGTGCTTCTGGAAGGGGCTCAGGGGCACTGCACTCTCTCATTCAATCCCTCTCAAGTGCTCAAGGAGCTGTGTGCTGTAGAGCAGAGTGCCTGAGTTTGAGTCATCCCATCAGCTGTGTGATCTTGGGCAAGTTACCCAATCTCTCTGCGCCTCCACCTCCTCATCTGTCCAATGAGAATAAGAATATGACCTCATGGAGTGGTCGTGAGGATTAAACAAGAAATGCAGGCTGGGTGCAGTGGCTCACACCTGTCATCCCAGCGCTTTGGGAGGCCAAGGAGAGAGGATCTCTTGAGCCCAGGAGTTCGAGACCAGCCTGGGCAATATAGTGAGATCCCATCTCTCAAAAAAAAAAAAAAAGGAAAAAGAAAAAAAAAGAAATGCAAAGCACTTGTAATAGGACACAACTCGTGGTAATCAGCACATATATGTTACATCCTCGATTTGCACATGAGGCAACTGAGGCTTGAATCGTTCACCTGTAACCTGCGGCCACCATAAAGTAGACTGGGGCACATTTGATCATCTTTTCCTAGGTAGTCTGGTTTGCCCACAGCCTGCTTTCTTTTTGGCTGGCCTAACTTCTTCCAGAAATGGATGCTGTGCTCATTACTAAATATGCATCACTCAGAGCACGGAGGGCCCCTCAGAGCAGGGTGGGCACTTGCACCAGTCTGCTCATTTCAGTGACGAGGGAACTGGGGCCCAGGGAGGAGTCGAAGTTTGCCTGGGGTCACACAGCAAGACAGACGGAGGCTGGGAGGCCTGGCCTCCTGTCCAAGCTCTTCCTGCAGCCCTGGGCCCCTCCTACTGATTTTCTGTCCTGGCTGCAGGAGTTCAGCAGTCCTGAGGACATGGCAGAGTGGGCTTTTTAGGACCAGGAGGGACTGCCATCTGTCAGCAGGACAGAAGGGAGAGAGCCTGACATTTAGTGCCAGACAGTCCTGGGTTCAGGTCCTACCTCTGGCCTCATTTGCTGTGAAGCTTTAGGCAGGTCAGGCAACCTCTCTGAGCCTGTTTCCTTGTCTGTGACATGGAATCAGCCGGTGGTAGGCATTGTTACCACTCAGCAAATGCAGAGACTAGGCTCAGGGGTAGAGCCAAATGGTCTTCTAACAGCTGACCTGGGGCAAGTTCTTTTTTTTTTTTTTTTTTAAGAAACGGGGTCTTGCTCTGTCACCCAGGCTGGAGTGCAGTGGCACAATCACAGCTCACTGCAGTCTCTTGACCTCCTGAGCTCCAGGGATCCTCCTACCTCACCCTCCCAAGTAGCTGAGACTACAGGTGCGCACCACCATGCCCAGCTAATTTTTGTATTTTTTGTAGAGACATGGTCTTGCTATGTTGCCCAGGCTGGTCTTGAACTCGTGGGTTCAAGTGATCCTCCCACCAGAGCCTCCCAAAGTGCTGGGATTACAGGCGTGAGCCACTACAACTGGCCTGAGTTATTTAGCTCTATGCCTCAGTTTCCCCATCTATAAAAGGGGCTATAATAATACCTCCAAGGGGACTGTTATAAGAATGAAATGGATAGATATATGTGGAGCACATAGAACAGTGCCTGGCACATTGTAAAACATCATCTAAATATTTGCATAAGTATAATTATGTTGGCCAATGGTCCTTACAGAGTCCTAATGAAGATTAACTGAGATAACAAGAATGTAAGACTTATGCAAAAAATACCATCAAGTGCTCTTGTTTTGCTAGGTTGTCCGGACACAGAGCCTTCCCCAGATTGGGACTTAGCAGGCGCTCACTGAGAGGGAAAGTAACTGGGAGCGGAAAGTCAGTGGGGGAGGTAGCCCAGTCTGGAGCCTAACAGCGGTCTTTGAGGGGCTGGATGCCCATGGTTTTCTGGCCCTATGTGGCCTGGGTGCCCTTGGGCAAGTCACTCTCCTTTTACCCCCCTGGCTTCCTGTTCCCTCATCTGTGAAATGGGGACGATGATGTTTATGCAGCTTTTCTCTCAGGGCTGGTGGTGCTGAGGATCAAAACGGATTATGGATGTAAAAGTGTTTGTAAATGGTAGAGGATTATTAGCTCCCAGCTCTCTTTGTATTTATTATACCAAATAAACCACACTTGGGCCTTCTATCATTCTTCCTGTCTTCAGGGCAAACAAATAGGTAGCCCAGGGTGCTCCAGAGATGAACCTAAGGGAGGTGGCTCCAAGAACAACAGGAGAGATTGAAATTAGATTTTAGGAAAGACTTCCTAACGTTAGCATGGGGAAGGGAGAGACACAGAGAACAGGAAAGTCCTCAGGCACCCGGGCCAGGGAGAGGCCGCATGACCTGCGTGAGGCTGGTGGCTGAGTGAGTGGTTGAAGGGAGAGAAAGGGCAGAGGAAGGCTTTTGGCTCTAGGGGAAGGAGGCCTTGTAGCACAGCTGGATTTTGAGGACAGAGAAAGTGAAGAGCATCATGGTAGGCCGATGGGTCCTCAGAGGTGAGCCCAGCATCCCAGAGCCTCTCAGGGTCCCCAACTTATGCCACCTGTGCCGCCCCACTTTCTGGGGGCAGCTGTGAGCCAAGACGGAGGAAACTCCCTTTCCAGGCGGATGGTTGGGATTGTCTGGAAATTCAACACAAGTGCTGAACACATTTTCCGACACAGTGTGTGCCCAGCGTCTGTGTGAAGACTCCCTGGAGTTCCATTTGGGCTGGGCTTAGCAGGGAGGCTGGGGTGGCTCAGGAGCGTGTTGCTGGAGGCCCCCCAGGCTGTGCGGGCTTTTCCTGGGGCTGTGGGGCACTGCTGATCCTGAGTTTTGGCTGTGTGGACTGCACCTAAGTCCCATCTGGCCCTGTCTAGGTTCAGTCTGAGCTGTCTGGGATCTGTCTGGGATCTGTGTGAGCCTCGGCTAGTTCAGTCTGAGCCTGTCTGGTTTCTGTTAGGCCCTGTCTGCGTTCCGCTGGGACCCTGGCAAGCTCTTCTTTTTGGATTCCAACTGACTACACCCCCAGGTGGATGCTGTTTGGATCCTGTCTTGATTTCACCCAGGCTCTAGGGTTTGGATTCTGTCTGAGCTCTGGCTGGGTTCTTTTTGGAAATCAGGATGAACTCTGTATACATTTCCACTGGGGCTGATCAGGGCTCCAGATGTCATTAAGCTCGATGGGCTCAGATTTTGCTGTCAGACCTCTGTCCCAAGCAGAGAAGGACTCAGGTGTGTGTAGCACAGGGCACCTCCCCTACAGCCTCTCCTGTCCAGCTCTGAGTGTGTGTGCAGACATGAGGCTCGGAGAAGCTGGAAGAACAAGCCCAGTGAGCCCTCCCAAATGTCCTCAGGGGTGCAGCTGAAAGCCAGTGTGTCCACACATGTCAGTGCGGCTCAGCTGTGAGTCTGCGTGCGGGTGAACGCCAGCATCAGTGCATCCCCGTGTGGGTGTTGGGGGGGCCTATTCCTGTGTGCCTTGGGTGTCAGCTCTTCTGTCTGTGTCTCGAGTCTGTCTGTCGGTGGCAGTGGTGCTGTGGGTGGGTAAATCTCTTTGTGTCTCTGAGCCCTGCGGGTGGAGGGTTGAGCAGCTGCAGGTTGCAACTGGGAAATCCAAGCCAGCAAGAGTAGGTGGGTGTGAAGTTGGAAGGGGCTGGATGAAAGCAAGTGAATCCACTGCGAGGGAGAGCCGGCTGGGAGGGGAGGGAGAGTGGGCGGGAAGAGGGGGCCACAGGGCGCGAGGGAGGTCGGGGTGCTGCCCGTATCTCTTATCCAGCCCTCACTGCTTGCTCAACTTGGCACCTGCCGCTGGCAGTGAAGTGACCTTGCACAGGGGACATGTCTGGTCAGGTGGGGCAGGAGAGGAAGAGAAGGAGTAAAGTGAGATCCGGGCAGGAGAGCAGGAACAGTAGGGAGATCCAGGCTCCCGGGACTCCAGTCCAGGACCCTTCACGGAGCCCAGGGTCAGTTACTGCAAGCCTGACGTTGAGCCGTTGTTGAAATATTGAAATCATCCCTATTGGCTGGTCAAGGCTGGCTCTGCGCCCCCAAGGCCACATCCACCCTGAGAGGGGGTCTTTTGCCAATTCCTTCTAAGGAATCCTTTGGGCTGACAAACACTTTTGGTGCCTTTGCCATCTCCCCTGCATGGGACCCCTCCCAGGACCCCTCCTCTGAGCCTAGAGCTGGGAGCACCTGTGTGTGCATAGCAGGGAGAGGGTGGGAGAGCTGGAGAGCCAGCCTTGGGGACCCAGGTAGGGCCTGCTCATGGACTCAGCCTTCCTTGTCCCCAGGCGAAAGACAGTGATGATGAAGAGGAGGTGGTCCACGTGGATCGGGACCACTTCATGGATGAGTTCTTTGAACAGGTAATGGGCCTCCAAGGCCCCCAGCCCCAGCGCCCAGCTCCAGCCCCAGCACCCAGCCCCAGCCCCAGCCCCTAGTCCCACTGCCCAGCCCCAGCCCCAGCCCCAGCACCCAGCCCCAGCCCCAGCACCCAGCTCCAGCCCCAGCCCCTAGTCCCACTGCCCAGCCCCAGCCCCAGCTCCAGCATCTAGCCCCAGCCCCAGCCCCTAGTCCCACTGCCCAGCCCCAGCCCCAGCCCCAGCACCCAGCCCCAGCCCCTAGTCCCACTGCCCAGCCCCAGCATCCAGCTCCAGCGCCCAGCCCCAGCCCCAGCCCCTAGTCCCACTGCCCAGCCCCAGCCCCAGCCCCAGCCCCAGCCCCAGCACCCAGCTCCAGCGCCCAGCCCCAGCCCCAGCCCCTAGTCCCACTGCCCAGGCCCAGCCCCAGCCCCAGCCCCAGCACCCAGCCCCAGCCCCAGCCCCTAGTCCCACTGCCCAGGCCCAGCCCCAGCCCCAGCCCCAGCACCCAGCCCCAGCCCCAGCCCCTAGTCCCACTGCCCAGGCCCAGCCCCAGCCCCAGCCCCAGCCCCAGCACCCAGCTCCAGCGCCCAGCCCCAGCCCCAGCCCCTAGTCCCACTGCCCAGCCCCAGCCCCAGCCCCAGCACCCAGCCCCAGCCCCAGCACCCAGCCCCAGCCCCAGCCCCTAGTCCCACTGCCCAGCCCCAGCCCCAGCTCCAGCATCTAGCCCCAGCCCCAGCCCCTAGTCCCACTGCCCAGCCCCAGCCCCAGCCCCAGCACCCAGCCCCAGCCCCTAGTCCCACTGCCCAGCCCCAGCATCCAGCTCCAGCGCCCAGCCCCAGCCCCAGCCCCTAGTCCCACTGCCCAGCCCCAGCCCCAGCCCCAGCCCCAGCACCCAGCCCCAGCCCCAGCCCCTAGTCCCACTGCCCAGGCCCAGCCCCAGCCCCAGCCCCAGCACCCAGCCCCAGCCCCAGCCCCTAGTCCCACTGCCCAGGCCCAGCCCCAGCCCCAGCACCCAGCTCCAGCGCCCAGCCCCAGCCCCAGCCCCTAGTCCCACTGCCCAGCCCCAGCCCCAGCCCCAGCACCCAGCCCCAGCCCCAGCCCCTAGTCCCACTGCCCAGCCCCAGCATCCAGCTCCAGCGCCCAGCCCCAGCCCCAGCCCCAGCCCCTAGTCCCACTGCCCAGCCCCAGTCCCAGCCCCAGCACCCAGCCCCAGCCCCAGCCCCAGCCCCTAGTCCCACTGCCCAGCCCCAGCATCCAGCTCCAGCGCCCAGCCCCAGCCCCAGCCCCTAGTCCCACTGCCCAGCCCCAGCCCCAGCCCCAGCACCCAGCCCCAGCCCCAGCCCCTAGTCCCACTGCCCAGGCCCAGCCCCAGCCCCAGCACCCAGCCCCAGCCCCAGCCCCCGCCCCAGCCCCAGCCCCAGCCCCAGCACCCAGCTCCAGCGCCCAGCCCCAGCCCCAGCCCCTAGTCCCACTGCCCAGCCCCAGCCCCAGCCCCAGCACCCAGCCCCAGCCCCAGCCCCTAGTCCCACTGCCCAGCCCCAGCACCCAGCTCCAGCGCCCAGCCCCAGCCCCAGCCCCAGCCCCTAGTCCCACTGCCCAGCCCCAGCACCCAGCCCCAGCCCCAGCCCCAGCCCCTAGTCCCACTGCCCAGCCCCAGCCCCAGCACCCAGCCCCAGCCCCAGCACCCAGCCCCAGCCCCTAGTCCCACCGCCCAGCCCCAGCACCCAGCCCCAGCCCCAGCCCCAGCCCCTAGTCCCACTGCCCAGCCCCAGCACCCAGCCCCAGCCCCAGCCCCAGCCCCTAGTCCCACTGCCCAGCCCCAGCACCCAGCCCCAGCCCCAGCCCCAGCCCCTAGTCCCACTGCCCAGCCCCAGCCCCGGCACCCAGCCCCAGCCCCAGCACCCAGCCCCTAGTCCCACTGCCCAGCCCCAGCCCCGGCACCCAGCCCCAGCCCCAGCACCCAGCCCCTAGCCACCGACAACTTCCTTTTCCCTGTCCCCCACTTCCCTGCTCCTGCACCCTCCCTGGCCTTTTATCAGCCGTTCTGGGGCTGGTCCATCCCCCTGAACCCTGGCTGGTTCCCCTGGAACCCGTTGTTTGGCCTGACAGCTTGGCTGGGTATAGCCGATTTTCTGCTCCAGGTGGAAGAGATCCGGGGCTGCATTGAGAAACTGTCGGAGGATGTGGAGCAGGTGAAAAAACAGCATAGCGCCATCCTGGCCGCACCCAACCCAGATGAGAGTGAGTGTGGCTGCTGGTGACTGTGGGGTGGGAGGAGAAGGGGTCTGGGGTTCCCACCCAGACATCTCACTTGCCCTCGCCCTCCCCTCAGAGACCAAACAGGAGCTGGAGGATCTCACTGCAGACATCAAGAAGACGGCCAACAAGGTTCGGTCCAAATTGAAAGGTGAGGAGTACAATCCCTCAACCAGGAAGGAAAAGAATTGTGGGTGGAGCATGGTGGCTCAGGCCTTTGGGAGGGCGAGGCAGGGCCAATTGCTCAATCCCAGGAGTTCAACACCAGCCTGGGCAACATGGCAAAACTCTGTCTCTACAAAAAATACAAAAATTAGCTGGGCCAGTTTGGGAGGCCGAGGCGGGTGAATCACGAGGTCCGGAGTTCAAGACCAGCCTGGCCAAGATGGTGAAACCTCATCTCTACTAAAAGCACAAAAATTAGCTGGGTGTGGTGGCGGGCACCTGTAATCCCAGCTACTCAGGAGGCTGAGGCAGAGAATTGCTTGAACCCGGGAGGTGGAGGTTACAGTGAGCTGAGATCACGCCACTGCACTACAGTCTGGGTGACAGAGAGAGACTCTGTTTCAAAAAAAAAAATTAGCTGGGCATGGTAGTACGTGCCTCTGTTCCAACTACTTGGGAGGCTGAGGCACAAGAATCGCTTGAGCCCAGGGGGTCGAGGCTGCAGTGAGCCGAGATCATGCTGCTGCACTCCAGCCTGGGTTACAGATAGAGACCCTGTCTCAAACAAAAAAAAAAAAAAAAAAAAAAAGGGACTGGGCGTGGTAGCTCATGCCTATAATCCCAGCACTTTGGGAGGCCAAGGTGGGTGGATCACCTGAGGTTAGGAGTTCAAAATCCTAACCAAATCCTGGCCAAAATGGTGAAACCCCATCTGTACTAAAAATACAAAAATTAACCGGGCATGGTGGCAGGCGCCTGTAATCCCAGCCACTTGGGAGGCTGAGGCAGGGGAATCACTTGAACCCGGGAGGCAGAGGTTGCAGTGAGCCGAGATCGCGCCACTGCTCTCCAGCCTGGATGACAGAGCAAGACTCTTTCTCAAAAAGAAAAAAAAGAACTTTGCCATCCATTGAGCAAAACAGGCCTTTCTCTAAGGAATTTCTACAAAGTTCCAGGAGCCAGATTATTAAACAGTGAGAAAGCACAAAACCCCAGCTTTCCCCCTTGCTCCAGTTCTTTGGAGAAAGATGTATGATAGGAAATGAGGGAAAGGAGAGTGTTTGTCTAAATTGCATCTGAGCCCTGCTGGTTCCACCAGCATGAAGGTTCACCAGAAAAAGGTGATCTTCCGAGTGGCTTCGATTTCATTAAGTCCTCATCTCTCCTGAGCAGGCCCCCGGCATGGCACAGAGCACCCAGTGGGTGGGCCCAGCAAATGCCTCTGAATCGGTATCCTTGGCTCAGGACAGATTGGACTTGTGTGGCTGACATCAGGGGCTGGCGAGCTTTCAAGAGGGACTTGCCAAATGTTCATTTATTCACTCTAATTTAAGGACTTGGGTGCTGGTAATAACCACCTTCCCCCAAAGCACCGTGGGTTGGGAACCTCCTTGTCTGCTCATACCAGGGAAATAGCAGTGTTACCGGCATGCTGTTTTGCATGCTCCTGGTAAGTCAGTATCAGAAAACGTATGCTGAGCACCTCCAATGTCCGAGGCACATTGCTAGGCTTTGGGGAAGAGGAGCTATATCAGCTACCTGGCCTGGAGAACACTGACCTTGGCCCAGAGAGAGAAGGGTAGTAACTCCATGCCCTCTGGACTGGAGGGGAGGCCATATGTGAGCCTCAGATGTGGATTTGTAAAAACAAGCCCTTTGTACTCAGGAGAGTCTGCTGGATGGAAACTGTCTGAATCTGGGAGCACGTTAAGTGCAAATCCAGGCAGACAGAGTCCAACCTCCACCATCAGCTCACCCTGGACAAGTCCCCTACTCTCAGCTTCCTTATCAGTACAGTAAGACAAATGAAAGCAATTTCAAAATTAGCTTGTTTTGGGGGTGCGGGGTGGAGGGCATCAAAATACTTTTTTTTCCAAAGTCATACAAAGAATCCCAATATATAAAACATAAAAGTCAGGTTGTTCTAGCTGAGCTGGAGCTGGGAGCACCTACCTGCCTGACCTCTCTTCATTCTCTGCAACAGCCCCTGAAATTCCTTCTGAGAAACAAGGTTCCTGCTGGCAGTTTAAAATCCCCTGGGCTCAATGGTTTCTCTAGGTCCATCAAGCCTTGACCTTGAACACTCTCTGTAAGACCCTTGGGAGGGCTCTGTGGGTGAGGGGTTCAGGAATAGACCAAGAAAGAAGCTGGAAAAGTGGCCGTGGTTTAGAGAAGCTGACCTTTCAGACCTCCAGGAAAGGAGAGAGGATTCTCTTAGTCCTCTTCCAGCTGGTGGCATGAGCTCAGGCTTTGGGTGTGACCTTGAGTGAGTGGTTTTGCCCACTGGAAACTGAGTTTCTAGTCTAAAACATGAGCTGATATCACTGAACTCCCAGGAATGTTGTAAAAGTCAATGAGATCCTGTAAGAGATCCCTCCCTCCGGACTTGACCCCAACCCCAAGGCTGACAGTCGGGCCCCAATCTGGGCCAGCCGATTCCAATATCCCTGGGCCATGTGTTGCGGAGCCAGAGCTGTCACTCAATCGGGGGAGCCTTGGGGTGCCATCTGGCCCCGTACCTCCCCCACTGCCAACAGAACGGTGGAGTGAGGCTCTTAGGAATGGCCTGGAGGCCGGTGAGGTCTGAGAGGGCCGGTGATTCATCCCTGCTGCATTTTCTGATCTCACCGAGGTAGATTTTGCCACAATCTCTTTTTTAGAAAATCGGAACGATAGTGTCAGGAGTGCTTGATCCAGAAGCAGGAATCTCAGTTAATCTGTGCACTTTTCCAGAACGTCCTTCAGAAGTGGGAATTCCCGGATCGGGGATCACCTTGCAGGGCAGGGAGAGGGCTGCTTTCTCCCTTGGAATATCCATGTGTTTGCCCTTGAATTCCCCTGGGAAAGAGGGGCCACTAGAACCTGATCCACCTGGAGGTGACTGCCTTCCATCAGAAAAAAGGCAGGCTGTGTTCTTGCCCCCTGTCCAGAGGCTGTAGGAAGTAGGGAGCACCCCACATACATGGCCCCTTCACGCGGGCTGGGCCGGCACGCCCTCATGGAGTTGGACAGGAATTACCACTGATGGGACTTTCCAAGACCCAGTTCTGCCACTAGAACAAATAGCCCCCTTCTGTCTGGTGACCCTCTGACCCTCAGTATCCCTTCCTGCCTGCCTTCGGAACCCCCTCAAACGTCTGTTCGTCTGTTTATCTGCTGGCTCCTAACACCACCCTGGGGCACCGCTGCCCGCACTCGCCCTGGGGATGACGTTTCTCCCCGGGCCTGGCGCTGCCGCGGGGTGTTGACCATTCGTACGCCCCGGACCCTCGCCCCATGTGCCCCGGGTCTCCCGCCCATCGCTGCGCCCTCTCTCCCGCAGCGATCGAGCAAAGCATTGAACAGGAGGAGGGGCTGAACCGTTCCTCCGCGGACCTGCGCATCCGCAAGACCCAGGTAGGAGGCGGCAGCCCAGTGGGGGTCGGGTCGGGACCCAGCTCGGGAGGAGCCCAGGCTGGAGGTTGGCGGGCCAGGGCCAAGCACCGGCGGGGGCGTGGTCAGGGAGGGCTGGGGCGGGGCTCTGGGGGCGAGGCTAGAGCGGGCGGGGCCCTGGGGCGGGGCTCTCGGGGAGGGCGGGGTCGAGCCGCATCTCAGCGCAGTAGCAGTGTCTCTAGCTGGTGTTGGCCTAAGATGGGGGTACCGGGCGGGTAGGGAACCATGAACTTGTCAGGGTTTGGGATCGCGGCCAGAGCTGAAGAAGGGACCGTAAACTAATTCAGCGCGTCCTCCTTATTCCGCCCATGCACTGCCTCCTCACCTGCCTCGGTCTCTGCTCCCTGACTCCCTCCCTGATCCCTGACTACCTCCCTGATCCGTCTGTCCTCCCACCCCCACCGTAGCACTCCACACTGTCCCGGAAGTTCGTGGAGGTAATGACCGAATATAACGCGACCCAGTCCAAGTACCGGGACCGCTGCAAGGACCGGATCCAGCGGCAACTGGAGATCAGTGCGTGTGCCCCCCACCCCAGGACCCCAAACTCCTTGAGGCTGCCCAAGCCCCCTTCCAGGCATTTCCTCTCTGGAGGGGGCCCCTGGCTTAAGGCGGCGTGGGAGGGTGGGCCCCAGGTCCCCGCCCCATCACCCCACCTCAGGCCCCCAGGCTGTCCCAGCCCCTGAGCAGGGAGTCCTTTCTTCCCGCAGCTGGAAGGACCACCACCAACGAAGAACTGGAAGACATGCTGGAGAGCGGGAAGCTGGCCATCTTCACAGATGACGTGAGCCGCGGGTGGGGCGGGCTCTGTTTTTGGAAAATTTTTGCCTCCCCTCCCTAAGTTCAGGTTGAACTAAGGTCCTAAGTCCACCCTGGAAAAATGAGCAGGGGGAAGCCTGAGCCGGGAACTGGGGAATTCCATGGGAGCGGAGCAGGAAGGCACCCCCATCAGATGACGGAGTCGTTCGTGTGCCAGGCACTGTTCTAAGCACTTTCCACCTTCACATTCACCCACCAACTCATTTAATACTCACACATCCCCTTCGAGGAAACCCCATTTCACAGATGAGGAAAACTGGCCCAGAGAGATGAAATCACTTGGCAAGATCTCAGAGCGAGGGGGAGGGCCAGGACTTGAATCCTGTCTAGTTTCAGAGTCAGAACTCTCGAGCCCTAGGATACACGACATACTCTGCTACTGAAGCAAGTCGTTTCACCAGAGAACTGATTTGCCTACATTAAAAGAAATTTTTTTTAATTAAAAAAACTTTTTTTCTTTTTTTTTTCTTCAAGACGGAGTTTTGCTCTTATCACCCATGCTGGAGTACAGTGGCGAGATTTCAGCTCACTGCAACCTCCGCCTCCTGTGTTCAAGCGATTCTCCTGCCCCAGCCTCCCGAGTAGCTGGGATTACAGGCGCCCACCACTCCGCCTAAAAAAACCTTTTTTTGTAGAGATGGGGGGCCTTCTTCTGTTGCCCAGGCTGGTCTCAAACTTCTGGGCTCGAATAATCTGCCTGTCTCAGCCTCCCAAAGTGCTGGGATTACAGACGTGAACCACCGAATCCAGCCTAATTTGCCTACATTTTGAAGATTTTTTTAAAAACAAGTTTTAGTTTTGCTTAGGTTTTGTCCCCTGTGCTGCCTTTGTCCTTTTACATATGAAAGGATGGGCTGGCCGGGCCCAGTGGCTCATGCCTGTAATCCCAGCACTTTGGGAGGCCAAGGCAGGTAGATCACCTGAGGTCAGGAGTTCGAGACCAGCCTGGCCAACATGGCAAAACTCTGTCTCTATTAAAAATACAAAAATTAGCCGGGCATGGTGGCACGTGCCTGTAATCCCAGCTACTAGGGGGCTGAGGCAGGAGGATCACTTGAACCTGGGAGGCGGAGGTTGCAGTGAGCCGAGATCTTGCCACTGCACTCCGGCCTGGGCAACAGACCGACACTCTGTCTCTAAAAAAAAAAAGAAAGAAAGAAAGAAAGGATGGGCTTTCCCCGAACCTAGTTCTTGTTTCTCTCAGTGGACTTTTGCCCCGGCCTGCCCACTCCTGTCTCCGTTTCTGTTTCTGGTGGCAAAATGACTCTGGTTAAGGGTTCTAGACCAGGTTTAAAGGATGCGCTATGACTGTCTTAAAAGTTTTCGGCTCATTGTTATTTGGAGAACTGATCTTTGTTGAAAACGCATTGAGCAGCCCGGTGTGGTGGCTCACATCTGTAATCCCAGCATTTTGGGAGGCCAAGGAGGACGGAGGGCTTGAGCCCAGGAGTTCATAGACCAGCCTGGGCAACAAAGTGAGACCCCCATCTCTACAAAAAAAATGTTTTTTTGATTTAAAAAACAATTTCTTTTAATGTAGGCAAATCAGTTCTATGGTGAAACCTGCTTTAATTAGCCAGGCATGGTGGCGTGTGCCTGTGGTCCCAGCTACTCGGGAGGCTAAGGTGGAAGGATTGCCTGAGTACAGGAGGTCAAGGCTGCAGTGAGCTATGATAGCACCACTGCACTCCAGCCTAGGTGACAGAGCAAGAACTTGTCTCAACAAAGAACAAAAACCAAAAAAAAAAAAAAAAAGAAAAAAAGACGGGGAGACTGAACACTGTCCAAACAGCCATTGGATGATTTCGGCTTATAGAATGGTCATAGGATGAGCAGGAGATGAGGGGAGAGGGAGTCTGGGCCTTGACTGCTGAAGGGAAGGTGTGGAGCCTTGGGTAGTGGGGAGCCATGGCAGGCTGTAGAGCAGAGGAGTGGCTCAATGTGGTAAGAACAGTGAGTAATTTGGGAAGTGAGTCACCTGGCTGAGGCTGGGTGTTTGTGGAGAGGAGGCATATCTGACTGTGGGTCACGGTCTCTTCCCCACTGGCTTTTTTTTTTTTTTTTTTTCAGCATGGTCTCACTCTGTGGCCCATGTTGGAGTGAAGTGAAGCAATCATAGCTCACTGCAGCCTCGACCTCCTGGGGTCAGGCAACCCTCCTGCCTCAGTTTCCTGAGTAGCTGGGACCACAGGCGCCACCATGCCCAGCTAATTTCCTTTTTTTTTTGATAGAAACAAAGTCTCACTATGTTGCCCAGGCTGGCCTCAAATTCCTGGGCTCAAGTGATCCCCCTGCCTTGGCCTCCCAGAGTACTGGGGTTACAGGCCTCTCCCTACTGACTCTTTTTTTTTTTTTTGAGACGGAGTCTCGCTCTGTGGCTCAGGCTGGAGTGCAGTGGCGCAATCTCGGCTCACTGCAAGCTCCGCCTCCCGGGTTCACGCCATTCTCCTGCCTCAGACTCCCAAGTTGCTGGAACTACAGGCGCCCACCACCACGCCCGGCTAATTTTTTGTATTTTTAGTAGAGACGGGGTTTCACCGCATTAGCCAGGATAGTCTTGGTCTGCTGACCTCGTGATCCGCCCGCCTCAGCCTCCCAAAGTTCTGGGATTACAGGCGTGAGCTACCTACTGTGCCCAGCCCTGACTCTTTTCTTTTTTTGAGATGGAATTTCACTCTTGTTGCCCAGGCTGGAGTGCAGTGGCGTGATCTCAGCTCACTGCAACCTCTGCCCCCCCGGGTTCAAGCAATTCTCCTGCCTCAGCCTCCTGAGTAGCTGTGATTACAGGTGCCCACCACCACACCAGGCTAATTTTTATATTTTTAGTAGAGACGAGGTTTCGCCATGTTGGCCAGGCTGGTCTCAAACTTCTGACCTCAGGTGATCTACCCACCTCCCAAAGTGCTGGGATTACAGGCGTGAGCCATCGTGCCTGACCGATGTGTACATATTAACTCACTCAGTCTTCACAACCACCCTGTGAGGTGGGCAGTGTTATGATCCACATTTTCTAGGTGGGGAAACTGAGGCCAAGAGCAGGTAAATAATGTGCCTAAGGTTTCAGCTAGTAAATGACACCGGATTTGACCCTGGCCACTCCACTGCGGTGGAGGCGCTCATGGCGGGGAAGGGTGATTGTAGCTCTCTCCCTCGTCGCCCTAGATCAAAATGGACTCACAGATGACGAAGCAGGCGCTGAATGAGATTGAGACGAGGCACAATGAGATCATCAAGCTGGAGACCAGCATCCGCGAGCTGCACGATATGTTTGTGGACATGGCCATGCTTGTAGAGAGCCAGGTACTGGCTCTGCCACCCATGCCACTCTGGGAGCCTCCCTGGGCCTGAGGTCCCCTCTTCCAGCCCAGCCCCCATCCCTCCCTGTGCATGTCTCCTCTGTCTGCAGGGAGAGATGATTGACCGCATCGAGTACAACGTGGAACATTCTGTGGACTACGTGGAGCGAGCTGTGTCTGACACCAAGAAAGCAGTGAAATATCAGAGCAAGGCCCGGAGGGTGAGCGGGGCAGGCGGCCTGGGGGTAGGCGGGGGAGCCCAAGGCTGAGCCCGGGCTGAGGTGAGTGATGGCAGCGGGCGGGAGGCCTTATCTCTGGCTCTGACCTCTTCCTGTTTCTGTTTTCTCTCCCCTCTTCTCCCTGCCACCCTCTGCCCCGTCTGTCCCTGCATCTGTCCGTGTGTCGATCTCTCTCACTGTCGGCCTGTCTCACTCCTCTTTCTGCTGCAGAAGAAAATCATGATCATCATTTGCTGTGTGGTGCTGGGGGTGGTCTTGGCGTCATCCATTGGGGGGACGCTGGGCTTGTAGGCCCCCCCCACCCTTCTCTCTCCCAGACCCTTCCCCCACCACATCGGGAGCAATACCCCCACCACCCCTTTCACTCCATCCCCTGCTCCAGGCTCACCCCCAAAACAGACCCAGGCAGCCCCACCCCTCCTCCACCCCCACGGCAGACCCTGGTGTCCCTGGACCTCACCGGGCCATGGACCCCCCCGCCCCCGCACGTAGATCGCAGCAGGCGTGATTACACATGCACACCAACATGCATGCCGCCGGCACATGCTCGAGACGTGTGGACACCCCAGCGTGCGTGTGCGTGTGATGTGTGTGATGCACCAGAGCACCCCCTCCACCCCCACCTTGGGTGTGTGTGCGTGGTCTGAGCTTCCCCCTTCACCGGGGCTGTTGTGTAGACTGCAGCCAAGTGTAACACAGCAGCCCATCACGCCCTCTCTGTCCTCTGTGAACAGTGTGTGTGCGTGCGTGAGACCACAGATCTGTGGACACACCATTTGTGTATGTGGAATTTTGTGTTTGAGTGTTTGAACCTAATGCAACAGCAACAAAGCCACTGATACCTGAGCCCTTTGTGTCTGCTACAAACCAGGCAGGTGGTGTGTGTGGACTCACACTCACATTCTCAGAGGATCCAGGGAGGCCCAGGTACACACAGGCCATGGCAGACACCCCATGTCTTTGTTACCCCAGGGGCTGTGGCGTGTCCCAGGAGGGTGTGCATGTGTGTGTGTGTGTGTGTGTCCAGGATGTGCCTGAAGTATTGATAGGTCTTCTCAGATAGAGCCCTCCACACTGTGGACTGGACACCTGTTTTGGGAGGGCACAGAAATGTGTATTTCTTGCTACCTAGAATGCAGCTGTGTGTGTGTGGCGTGCGTGTGTATGCATGTGTGTGTGTGTTAGGGCCTCTCTACATGGTGTGCTTTTTAATTTTTTTTTGTTTTTTGTTTTTTGTTTTCTTCGAGACGGAGTCTTGCTCTGTCACCCAGGCTGGAGTGCAGTGGCGCGATCTCAGCTCACTGCAACCTGTGCCTCCCTGACGCAAGCGATTCTCATGCCTCAGCCTCCCAAGTAGCTGGGACTACAGGCGCCTGCCACCACGCCTGGCTAATTTTAGAATTTTAGTAGAGATGAGGTTTTGACATGTTGGCCAGGCTGGTCTCGAACTCCTGACCTCAGGTGATCCACCCACTTTGGCCTCCTTAAGTGCTGGCATTACAGGCCTGAGCCACCACGCCTGGCCTACATGATGTGTTTCTGTCCTGCCTGACCTACATGGTGTGTTTCTGCCCTGCGTATTACACACACACACACACACGTGCGTGCACACACACTTCTAAGGACGTGGCCCCATCTGGCTTTGTCTCTCCAGTTGTCCTTGCCCTGCCCCCCTCCCCAGAGGTGCTGCCCAGTGCTGGTGTGGCCACACACGGCTACATCATTGTGCAGACAGAGCTCCCTGCCTGCCCAGCCTCAGGGCTCTGCACGCTCACACCTAGATCCTCATCTTCCTCCATGTCTCTGCCCAGCATAGCCCCGAGCCCCTGGAAGCTGGTACCCCTCAGTGTGCTCACACGTGGCAAGGCCGAGGTGGCCCCAGGCAGGGGCCATACCAGGCACAAACCATGCACGCTGGCATGGGTGCGGGGATCACACGAATGCCTCCTGGAAGGAAAGGGCTACTTGTGGGAATGTTACTGATAAGGCAAGATGCCAAGGACTTCCCTGCAGGGATCAAAGATCAGGACATGACCCCTTCCTCACACACCCACCTCGGACCTGGGAGAGGACTGTGTGTCCCCCACTGCCCCATCGGATGCTCTGGGCTCTGCCTCAGGGAACTCGGGTTTGGGGAAATGTTTATTTCAGAAGTACTGGAGTGGCCAGTGTGGCAGTGGCCACTCAGGGTGGGCTGGGTCCTGAGACCCATCCCCGACACCTCTCCTGCTGAACCCTCAGGCTGCTCCCCACACCAGGGTGTGACTGAGGGGTACACAGGCCTGGATTTCTGGTGTGAGGAAGGGGCTAGCACCTCCCCTGTTGTGTAGCCAGCACAGGCACAATTTGTGGGTTTGGTGGCAGGTAGGTGGTGCGTGGGAGAAAGGACAGTGTTAGAGGTCCCCACTCCATGGCCTAGGATCATGAAAGGTGAACACACAAGTACACAAATGTGCCATGCCCTGGCATGGGGCTTATGTGTGCACAGGCAAGGCACTCGGTGTGTGTGCGCGGACCCCAGGGTCCCAGGTCATGTGAAGCGTACGTGTGTGTGCATTGTGTGTGTGCATTGTATGTGTGTGTACATTGTGTGTGTGTGCATGTGGCCAAACAGATGTGACCTCCCAGAACACAGTACCCCTCCACCTCTACCC
Organism: Pan paniscus; assembly: GCF_029289425.2. Classification (NCBI taxonomy): domain Eukaryota; kingdom Metazoa; phylum Chordata; class Mammalia; order Primates; family Hominidae; genus Pan; species Pan paniscus. The sequence continues at coordinate 34,196,451 of NC_073267.2, read as the reverse complement.
GAGCTCAGACAGCCGAGCTCTCCCTTGTCCTGTGTGTGTGTCAGTGTGGCCACGTGCGTAACCCCAGGTGGGCTGTCCTGAGCTGGGGGCCTGCCTGTCCCTTCCCAGAATGCCCCTCTGCAGGACAGGAAGTCTGCCCCAAGTCTGGCCACGGCCCTCCTGCTCCCATCTCGGGCTGCTTGGGAGACATCAGAGCAGGCCTCAGCCCCCAGTCCCCTCTTCCGGCCGCCTGGACAGGACCCCTATTCAGCCCAGGTGTTTCCGGAAGTCCCACGGCCTTGGGGCCACAGGAGAAGGGTTGCAGCGTGGCTGGGGCACCACTCCCCCCACCTGGAGTGGCATTGGGCCCACAGCTGCTCATCTCTGGGCCTCAGGTGGACCAGGGGATCTCTAAGGGTCTGCTGTGCCCTTTCTATGTGTCCCCCGCATCCTATGATGTGCCTGCTTGTTGGCTGCTGTCTGTGTGCGTCCTGGCATGTTGTCTGGGGGCTGGTGTCTTTTGCATGTTCTCGGACAAATGTGTGCCACCTGCCCAGGCGCCTGCAACCATTGAGCCCACATGTGCCCCACGCGTGCCCTGCGGGTGGTCCCGGGCCTGGCCAGGGCTCAGTGCTCCTCTTCCCCCTCCTCCCTGTTCCCACCCCTCACGAAGCACACTGCGTGTCCATCCCATGTACCCGTGGGTCGACGCACGCTCTTGCCACGCCCTGAGCGTGTACACATGACGTGTTCTATGCATTCACCCTGCCCCCCAGCCCGCCCTGCAGAGGACAAGATGGGTGGCCCCGGCTCCCTTTCCCCTAACCGCCCCTGCCCGCTGTGCAGCCGTGTGCGTTGGCGTGTGTTTCTGTGTCGCTGGCGTGTCACGTGATGTAGCCGTGTTTGCTGACATGAGCCCCTGCCCCCTTCTCTGTTTCTCCGTTGGTTTCTAGAGCTCTCTCCCTCCCCTTCTCAGAGGGGACAGGACTCCTGGGGCCTGGCTGGGGCCCAGAGCCAGGCCGCCCTCTCCTGTTAGCCCTCAGAGTCCCATTTCTCTCTATTGGTGACCAACTTGCAAATGGATAAAACACAGGAAAATCCTGCCCCCCCCTTCCTCCCTGCATGTCCTGTCCCCAGAGCCCCCCACCCCACCCTGGGCCAGGTCGGGCCCTGTGGGACGGGAGAAATAGCAACCAATCCAACAGCGGGTGTGCCGTGTGCTCACTTCCTTCTGTCCCCACGTGGGATGGGCGCCGTGGGGAGGCGGACATGGGGTGGGGGGACGGGAGGGGGAGCTGGACAGACAGATGGACACGGTCGTGGATGAGGCTTTTAATCCAGGGTCAGCCAGGTACAGCATTGGGGACATCCCCAGGCCCAGGGCTGGCGATGTGCCGGGAAGGAACTTAGGTAGAGTGGTGGGAAGTGAAAGCGTAGGGAGGCCATAGCCCTCCAGAGGGGAATTCTAAGACAGACAGTTGAAGGTGAGGCCTTTGAGAAACAATGGGAACATCACCTCCCAAAGAGGGACTGAGGTGGCTGGAGGAACCAGAGCCGCCTCTGCACTCTGCACCGAGGGTCGCGTGTGGATGTCAGGAGAGCAGCGTAAGCCTGTGGAGCCTCTGCTCGCTTCCTGCTCAGAAAGCCAGAAGAGAGCCGGGGCAGGCCACCAGGGCACCAGACACTCACCAAGCGGCCATCAGGACTGGGGTGAGAGGACAGAGGAAGGACACTCTGTCCCCAAACCCTCCCCTGTGTCCTGACGGCCCTAGAACTTGGAGGTGTCAGGACACAACACAGACTCAAGGCTCCTGGATTGAAAATGTGGAGGGCTTGGGCCAGGCGCGGTGGCTCACACTTGTAGTTCCAGCATTTTGGGAGGCCCACGTGGGAAGATCACTTAAGCCCAGGAGTTCAAGACCAGCCTGAGCAATATAGTGAGACCCTGTCTCTAAAAACAACAAAAAAAAGCCAGGTGTGGTGGCGTGCACCTGTGGTCCCAGCTGTTCAGGAGGCTGAGGCAGGAGGATTGCTTGAACCCAGGAGGTTGAGGGTGCAGTGAGCTATGATCACACCACTGCACTCCAGTCTGGGTGACAGAGCAAGACCCTGTCTCGAAAAAGAAAATGTGGAGGGCTCTACGACAAGGACAGCCATTCTGGCCCCAGAGCCCTGCCTCCTGCTCTGGAATGCAGCTGTCCCTTCCCGTCCGGGGTGTGAGGGCTCGGGACCTGGGTGGATGTGCTGTATCTGGGCCTCCAGGCCCCAGCCCCACCGTCACTGGGCTGAACCCGTAGCGGCCTGTACCCAGAGAATGGTACGGGTCCGGCTATCCTCCCACGAGAACAGGGGCTCATAGCCGAAATGGCGCTGAGCCTTGTCGGTGCTGACGGTGAAGGTGGTGTTGGCCACGGCCAGCGTGTAGGGGTTCAGCAGGGGTGCGTAGAGCACCAGTGGCCGCAGCAGCCACTGCAGCAGGGCATTGAGGGCAGCCAGGAACACCAGCAGCCAGTAGGGCAGCAATGGGCGGGCGCCCACCAGCCGCAGTCCGCAGGGGCCCAGGAACTCCATGTTGAAATCCTCGTAGCTCTTGTAGGGTGATCCATCGTAGCAGAAGTATACCTGGCCGCCCATCAGGGCTGCCCGCTGCTCCAGCTCCCGGGCTGCCAGCACGTGCATCCAGGCAACATTGCCTGCCGGTGGCGGAAGAGAGGCGGACACACCCCTGAGTGCCCTTGCAACATCACATCGAGGCTGCTCTCCTGGGCCACCCCCTCTTTGGGCCCAGGTAGTTGCCACCCACATCCCCACAGCAGCCTGGGAAAGGCTGCCTTCTCCCTCGCCCTGGTAGTCACTTGCTCTCCTGGGCCAGCCTGCATCTGCAAAGAACCTGGGGATAGGATAGAGAAGCCAGGACCTGCGTGGTGGGCCCTGAGAGGCTTGGGGACTGCAGGATGGAGTGGCAGGTGACCTTATTCCCTGTGTAGATGCTACTTCCTTTAAAAAAAGTTTTAGAGACAGGATCTGTCTCTGTCATCCAGGCTGGAGTGCAGTGGTGCAGTCATGGCTCACTGCAGCCTCCAACTCCTGGGCTCAGGCCATCCTCCCGCCTCAGCCTCCTAAAGTGCTGGGATTATAGATGCGAGCCACTGAACCCAGCCCTTTTAGTGCTGTGTACACACTGTCCCTCTCCTCTCCTCTCCTGGGGAATGGCTGCTCCCATAGCTGCAATCTTCTCTGTAGCCTATGATACACTTTTTAATGTCCCAACTTGCATGGATCCTGTATTCTCTGCAGGCTGTGGAGACATAATCACAGTCTACCTTGGCCCCTGTATAGACCATATTTTTCTAGCCAGAGTCCACACTTCTCTCCCGGGGCCATGTGGGTCCTGCCCCCTTCTAGAGCAAGTCCTCCTGCCATATTCTCAGCCTCCCCCTGCCTAGCCCAGTCCTCACCCACATAGACCCGGCCATGCTCCACAGAGGCCGGGATGGCCCGGAAGAGCCAACCTCCCAGGCGCAGGCCCTGGCGGTAGAAGTCCCTCATGATCTGGTGGCCTTCACCGTAGATGCCCGTGGGACGAAGGGCACACGTCACCAGGGGCAGCCCCCCACGGACCTGGTGGCAAACGCAGGTACTGCTGAGACCTGGGACCCGACAGCTTGCTCTCGGCCCCGGCCTCCTTGGGCTGGCAGGGTAAGGGGGTGTGCAGGGCAGGAGCCCCATCTCTGCGCCTCCTTTTTCTGGGCTCACCTTCCTCCCATTGGCCTCCAGGACCAGCCACTCGGCCAGGGCCTTGCTGCAAGGATAGGGGTGCCTGTGCACTGCTTCGTATGGGGTGTCTTCGTTGCCCCTGGTGGGAGGAGAAGGAAGACTCAATGCTGAGGGAAATGGGCTCTTAGAGGACAAGAGGGCCTGCCACTCACCTGTAGAAGGGGTGACCTTTGGTGTTAGGCCCCACAACTTCCATGCTGCTGGTGTAGACCAGGAACCGTGTTCCGGTCTGCACACAAGCCTCGATCACGTTCCGGGTACCTGGCAGAGGAGGGGGCATATCCAAGCTGCAGCTTCTTCCCTCTCTGCATCTTCCTCCTCCCCATCCCAGGTCCAGGGAAAACCATGACAGGTCAGGGGAGGCGGGGGCATGGCTGTCAATAGGACAACTTGTCCCAGGGGAGTCACCGGAGGTCAAGGCCAAAGACAGAGTGGGGAACAAACAGGCAAGATGGCCAGGAGTGTCCAGAGCTCCTCACCCTGCACGTTGACCTCATGGATGGTCTCGGGACTGGCCCTGCCAAACACGTCTACCAGCCCAGCCGTGTGGATGACCACATGGGCTCCGGCCACAGCTGCTGCCACCTCATGGGCCTGGGTCACGTCCCCCTGGATGGCAGTCACCCTCACAGGCCCTGGCCGGGGTTGGAGGACACAGGCCATGTCAGAGCTGGGGCCAGAGGCCAGAGGCTGGGTTCATCTTCCACCCTGGAGTCACGTTCCCAATGTGACTCACTCGACCCATCCATGTGGACAGAAACCAGCATCATCTGTTCCACTGCAGGGGTGGGGATCCCAGCTTGGGAAGGGTTGGGGAAGCGTCCACACCCTCTCCACCACAAGCTCCCCCAACAAGAACCTGTCTTCAGCTCCTCCAGCCAGGGACCCAGGTGTCGGTCAAAGACCCGCAGCTCCCCGAGCCGGGGCTCCCGCTGCAGCAGCATTCGCACCACGTGCTCTCCCAGGAAGCCACAGCCCCCTGTGACCAGGTACACCAGCTTCTGGGCCTGTGCAGAGTCGGCCATGCCTGGCTGGGGAAGAGACCTTGGCTCATCCAGGGGCTGGCTGCCACCTGCTGCAACCACCTGTTACTGCTGGAGGTGCCCTGGAGCGGTGACGAGGCTGGCGTTTGGGGGGAGGGCAGAGCTGATCCTGGGAGCTGCAGCAACCAGGCCACCTGCCGTCTGCCCCTGCTGATGGCTGAGTTATGGAGAGAGGGGCAGGCTTGGGGTGCAGGAAGGGGTCAGGGTTTAGGGAGAGAGATTTGAAGGCAGTAAAAGGGTGGGGAGGCCAGGAGTTGAGGGAGGTGGAGGGAAGGTTATAGGAAGGTGGGAAGGGCCGGATGGAGGGAAAGGCCACCTGGGCACTGGCAGTGCCTCTGCCTACCTGCAGCCGCTATCCTACCTGCAGCCGCTATCCCAGGGTGCCCAGACTGGCCCGGAGGGGCCCTCTTCTTTCGTCCAGGGCTGGCCGGCCCGCACACCGTCCTTCCGCTGGCTCCTCCTTCTCCCTCCTGCCCCATTCCAGGAACAGAGACCCGCCCAGCCACAACCCCCACCACTCTTGCCCCAAGGCACCCCCTGGCGGCCGCTCTGTGCTCCACTGGCATCTGGGTCCAGCGGAGAACTTGGTGGGGATGAAGCTCGAACTTGCAGAGTGGGCTGAAGGGGTCTGGGGCTGTGGGTGGAGCCAGCGGTGACCTCATCCCACAGTGTGACCTCAGGCCTTCCCTCCTGCTGGGCTTCCCAGGAGGCCGGAGGTCCAGCCGCAGCTGTGATTGTAGGAAGGGGAAGCCTGACCTTGGCACCACCCTGGCGGGCACTGGTGGGGTATTCCTGGTGCGGGTGCGGGTGCGGCTGCTGCAGCCTGTCAGGGGGTCCGAGACAGTCTCGGACTGTCTCTGCAGGTCTGGGCTCTTGCCTGAAGGCCCCTTTACCTGCCCCACACTTCAGGTACCCACTTTTCCCTCTCTTCATCTTGCCCAACCCTCCATGCCCTCTACCCCCAACCCCTTGCTCCTGCCCAAATACACCGACCAAACACTTTTGTACAATAAAGTTTAATCACAATTATAAAAATGTGGCGTCGGGTTTGCGCTATTAACATATGTACAGTCCAGCCCAGCAGAAGGGACCCACCCCGCCATCCTGGCCTGGCTGAGCCGGGGAGTGACACCAGGGTGGAAGGGTGACCCTCAGGGTCTGGCAGGAACAGATGAGGCAGGGTTCCAGGCACGGAGTCCCCAGGACTGGGGGTGCAGAGCCCCCCCAGGGGGAGAACATGGCCACTGCCCCAGAGACCCCTAAACTGGGGAGGGGTACACGCAGGGCATAAGGGGAAGTCCCCATTAACACAAAGCGAGAGGACTGTGTAGCCCCCCAGGACAGAATCTGTACAGGCCGGCACCCCAGGTTTCCACAGGAAACAGCTGCTGGCTGCTACAAAACATTTACAGCTTCTTCTCCGCAAAGAAAAACAATCAGGGGGTGGTGGGCAGGGGTGACAAGAGAGGCAGAAGCTGCCTCCAGGGACTGAGGCTCCCTCGCTGGGCTTGGGGCGCCCAACCCCACGCTTGGAGATGGGGGCATGTGGGCCCTGCTGAGCCCACTAAGGCTGGGGGGGTGCTGGGAGCTCAGGGCACCAGGGGGAATAAATAGGGGTGTGGGCACCCATCCTGCCCCACCTCAGTTTAGGGAGCCCCGGCAGCTCTCCGTGCCACACAGACACGGGATCTTGTTGTCTTCCAGTGGGAACTTGTAGTCGTAGGTGATCTCCTCGTCCACGCCAATGGGCTGCTTGGAGTAGATCACGATTTTCTTCTGGGACTCGATGGTGATGACCTTGGCGTAGCAGTTGGGCTGCGGATGGAAGGGCGTGTGAGCCGTGGCCACCCCCACCGACCCCCAACTCCTGCCCCGGCTGGCCCCTGGCGCACCGTGCAGCAGTGGTTGATGAATCTGGCCAGGTTGCCACACTTGGTGGCATCGATGATGGTGTCGTGGTCCACCCGGAACAGGTAGCTGCTGCCAATGCCCTCCTGCACATAGCGCTTCTCCCGCATGTCGGCCACCATCTGCCAGGGTGAGATGCAATGGTCAGGGAAGAGTCCCCCACTTCCTGCCCCTGAGCACGCCTGCCAGCCAGCACCCCAGGTCCACGCCCACCAGGCCTGGAGCTGCAGCTCTGCCTCTAGCTCCTGCTAACCCGGCACTGACTCTCTCGACTCTGCTTCCAGGAGCCCTCCCTCTTTGGGGCAGCATCCTAAGCCTCTGGTGGCCATTCTAAGTCACCCACAGGGAACTCCAGGGAAATCTGCACTGGGTAAGAGAGCCACTGACTCCTTCGAGCATCTGCCTGGTCACAGTGGGGTCCCGGACTGCTGGGGCAAGTCTGGGGTTGGGGCAGCTCCTGAAATGACTGGCCATGTCACCGATGGCACCCTGCTCATCTCTCCTCCCTGGACCTCTCTCCAAAACAGGCACCTGTTGGCTGCCACCAGCTAATGCAAATGGCAGGCCGCCCATGTCAGGCCCCGCACCTCCGTGTGAGGAGCAACCCTCACTTCCCAGAAGACAGTGAGGAGCCTCTGCGCGCCCTCCTCGGGTGACCTCACTCCCTTCCAGAGCCTCAGCCGCCAGCTATGTGGTGGGAACTCCTCCCAAACTTCCATTTCCAGCCAAAAGCCACCTCAGTGGAGCTGCTGGGCGTCATCCCCTAGATGTCCCTGGGGCATTGCAACCCCACATGTCCAGACTGGAGCTCATCTTGACCATATATTTACTCTTCCTCCTCACACCCATCTCACTGGCCCTCCCACCATACTCCCAGCAGCTAAGAGCAGCACCGAGAGAGGGCCTCCCGTCCCCCTCACCCTCTCACTGCTGAGCCCAGCCAACCACCTTGCACCCAAAGCCTCCTCTCTGTCACCTCTGCTGCCACTGCTTGGGTCGGGCCACCCTTGCCTTTGCCTGGATACTGGTGTCAGCCTAGACATGGAGCTCACTAGCCATGGGGCCCTCTCCTGCGGAAGGACCCTCTCCTGAAGAAAGCTCCGGGACTTTCCTCCTCTCTCACCACAGGCCCAAGTGGATTCACAGGCTCCCAAGCCCGTGCGGTCTGGGCTCTCTGTTCCCTCCAGCCGCACGTCGCTGCCACTGACCCTGTTTTTTCTTTTCTTTTTTTTTTTTTTGAGACGGAGTCTTGCTCTGTCACCCAGGCTGGAGTGCAATGGCGCGATCTTGGCTCACTGCAACCTCCGCCTCCCAGGTCCAAGCGATTCTCCTGCCTCAGCCTCCCTAGTAGCTGGGATTACAGGCGCCTGCCACCATGCCTGGCTAATTTTTGTATTTTTAGTAGAGACGGGGTTTTACCATGCTGGCCAGGCTGGTCTCGAACTCCTGACCTCAGGTGATCTGCCTGACTCAGCCTCCCAAAGTGCTTGGATTACAGGCATGAGCCACCGCGCCTGGCCATGGCCCTGGTTTCTAATGAGCCAAGCTGACCTCCACACTCTCACAAGACGACCCTGCCTCTAGGTTGGTGCACATGGTGTCTCGCAACCAAGCGCACACACACTGCCACTTGTCTGGGTCTGCGAGCTCCTTTCAGCTTTACTCAAGCACCATGGTCTCTGGAAGGTCTTAGGCCCCCCAGGTGTGTGTTCCCATAGCCCAACTCCCCAGATCTTGTTAAGATCTTGTTAATACCAAATGCCATCCTTCTGGCTTTTGTTTTTTCTAGAGACATGGTCTCACCCTGTTGCCCAGGCTGGAGTGCAGTGGTGCGATCTTGGCTCATGGCAGCCTCCACCTCGTGGTCTCGAGTGATCCTCCCACCTCAGCCTCCTGGGTAGCTGGGACCACAGCCACGTACCCCCACACCCGGCTAGCTTTTGTATTTTTTGCAGAAACGGGGTCTGGCAATATTGCTCAGGCTGGAACACCATCCTTCTGTGTGGATACTTGTTCAGTGCCTGTCCTCCCGCTTCCCAGGCCCTTTGAAAGGGAGCAGCGCTTGGCTGGATGCGATGGCTCACGCCTGTTAATCCCAGCACTTTTGAGTGGCCAAGGCAGGCAGAACACAAGATCAGGAGATCGAGACCATCCTGGCCAACATGGTGAAACCCCATTTCTACTAAAAATACAAAAATTAGCTGGACATGGTGGCACACGCCTGTAGTCCCAGCTACTCGGGAGGCTGAGGCAGGAGAATCGCTTGAACCCAGGAGGCAGAGGTTGCAGTGTGCCAAGATCGCACCACTGCACTCCAGCCTGGCAACAGAGAGAGACTATGTCTCAAAACAAAAAAAGAAAGGGAGCAGTGCCATCAGCCGTGCCTCCTGCTGGACCACTGACACCTGCTGACCACACCGGAGGGAGGCTGGTCTCACTGGCTAGGTACCGGGGTTAGGGAGTGTGTAAGGCTTTAACCAGACAAACGGCATGTGTGTGAGCCCTCATGCTGTCTTGTTGCATCAGAAGCCGGGGCGGGGCTAGGAGTACAGCCTCACCTGACGGATGTTCTGACCCACGTATTCGATGACCATCTCGTCAGCAGCAATGGGTTCCATGGCAAACAGACCCCACTCGTGGATCCGGCTCCGGCCAAATCGGAGCTTCTTCTTCCGGAACTGGGGGGCAGAAGGGAGACTCAACTGCCAGACACCTCCCACACCCCAGACCCTCACTCTTCCCACAGACTTCCTGGGCAGAGGGTGTTCTGGCCGCTTACCCCCCAACTCCACCCGAGGGAACCACAGGAGCCTGCTGGGTGGTCCCCTGGCCTCTGCCCCTTCCTGCCCCACCCCACCCCACCCAGCCCCTCCTGCAGCCCAGCCTCACCTTGAGCTGGTTGAGTTTCAGCAGGTCACTGTCCATGATAGCGGAGGTACCGATGGCGCTCAGCAGCCGCCGCTGCTCGGACCGGCGCTCGGACAGCACGCGGTTCGTCCCCTGTGAGACACAGGGCAGGGAGGAGGTGAGCAGGGCAGGGAGGTGAGTGGCAGGAGGACGCGGCAGCGGGGTTGGGCCCACCTGAGTGTCCACGCCCTCCAGCTGCCGGGCCGAGACTGGGCACACGTCCAGGTACTTGTCCTTCTCCTTCTTGCTGATGGGGTAGTAGCCTTCGCTGCGGGCTGAGCCTGTCTGGTGCTCCCGGGGCCCGTCCTGGGGCCGCCGCTTGCGTTTTGGGGTGGTCAGGTTGGTGAGTGCAGGGTGTTAAGGAAGAGAACGGCTCCTCTCTGGCCACCTGCGTCCCAGCCAAAGGAGAGGGCGGGGCCCACGCCGCTGAGCATACCCAGGTGAGGGAGAGGGGAGGAAGCCCCAGCCCCATCGTTCCTGCCAGAAATGCTTTGGAAGGCAGAAAAGAGGCACCAGGAGGAGAGAAAAGATGGCTTGGAGCCAGAGGGGAGGCAGACAGAGTGGGGGACAGATGTAGGTGCCAGGAGGGGTCGGGGGAAGACCCAAGCCCGGGGAAGGCCGCCCACACTCAGGATATTTGTGTGATGGACCCAGTGAGTGTCGTTGAGCCAGTCAGCCCCGCTTGTCTGCTGCAGCAGCCGCTCGTACGTAAGCCGCAGGTAACTCATGTCCTCTGAGTCCAGGCCCGAGTTCCAAATGTCATACAGGATGGTCATCTGTTCAAACTCACTGCGTGGCTCGTAGGCGCGGGGCGGTGGCGGCGGGGGTGGGGGCGGAGGGCGGTGGCGCCGGGCGTGGGAGCGGAGGCTGCGCCTCCGGAGGGCGCCCTCCCCATCGCTGCTGCTGCTGCTGTCAGAGGACTCCTCCTCCTCTTCCTCCCCCTCTTCCTCCCCCTCCTCTTCGCCCTCCTCCCGCTGCTGCTGCAGTTGCTGCGGCTTGGGCTCCTCCGCCTCAGCCACCACCACCTCAGGGGCCTCCAGGACCTCATCAGCTGGGGAACTGAAGAGGGCGGCGGGTGCGGGCACTGGCTCCGGGGGCCGCAGGGCTGGCGCAGGGGGCGTGGGCTTGACGGCCAGGGCATAGTTGTGCTCCAGGAGGATGTGGCTGAGCAGGGGCCCAGGGCGCTCGGCCTCGTCCGATGTCTCTGTGGCCTCTGAGTCTTCAACAGCAGGCAGGGCAGGCAGCCCGCGCCGGGCAGGGGTCAGGGCCAGGTCGGCCAGGACCGCCAGGTCCACCTCTGTCCCTGGCTCAGCCTCCTCTTCCTCGGTGGCGCGGCCTCGGCCTCCAGCCCGGCTCCGGCCTCCTCGGGACACCTCCTCGGGCCAACTCTTGACCAGAGATGCGTGGTCCAGGGGCAGGTTGCGGATGGTCCGCTCCACGCCCCGGGGAGCCTTGCGGGAGGCTGGGCCAGGAAACTTGGCCTGCGGCGGTGTGGCTGGAGGGGGCTCCGGGGCTGGCACCACCTCGATGGCAGAGAAGGAGACAGTTTTCCGGCGTTTCTTGGGTGGGGGCAGGAGGGGGATGGGAGAAGAGGGACGCTCATCGGGGCATGGGGCAGGGGCCGGGGGCCCAGCAGGTGGTTCTGGGGGAGGCAGGGGCACACTGGGGGGTGACTCCTCCGTGGGGCCTGGGAAGGAAGCACATAGGAAGGAAAGGAGGTCAGGGAGACCCAGGCTCAGCCGCCCTGGCCGCCCATGACCACAGGCTGTGTGCTCTCCCCCACTTCCGCCCAGGAACCCCGGGGGGAACACAGACGCCCTGGCCTCAGCCCCACATCCCAGCAAGATGAACTCCCTTGATGAGAGGGGGTTTCCCACCCATTCGTTCCCGCTGTGACAGGTGTGGGGGACAGTCGGAGTCCACACACACACCTTCCATGTCCTCCCGGAGCCACAGTCCAACAGGAGACACCACCACAACATAAGCTGTAACCACGCTGAGAAGGGCGGCACCACTTGCCCTGGACTCCACTTTCCTACCCAGACTGGCGGGACAGCCCTGTGCCCAGGCCCCAGCCATGTCGCATGCCAAGGACCCAGTCAGCCACGTTTCAGCTAAAATATCCATTATCTCCATCATAAACAATATTCTCAGTTTAGCAAGGTGAACACGATACAACCTAAAAAGTGGCATCTTTGTATTAAAATATTTTATGAAACTTGCCTTCCTCCCCATCCCCTACAGAATTTGAACATGCCCTGCAGGGAGGGGCAGGAGACAGCGCTGCTAGAGAAGCAGGGCTGGAGTGGAGATCCCAGGATGTGGGTGGCTGGGGAGGGAACACACTGGCTCCGAGCTGGGGGTGCTGCCTCCCCAGCATACCCTCAGGACGGGGAGTGCATCCTCCCTTGGCCGCCATCCCTGGGAAAGCCTGCATGAGGCTCTCAGAGCCAGCCCAATGGATTTTGTGTCTAACACCAATCACACCTCTCACGTAGAGTAACTCATGTAATCCTCACAACAGCCCAAAGAGGTTCCTATCTTTTTTTTTTTTTTTTTGAGATGGGGTCTCGCCCTGTCGCCAGGTGGGAGTGCAGTGGCGCAATCTCGGCTTACTGCAACCTCCGCCTCCCGGGTTCAAGCGATTCTCCTGACTCAGCCTCCCGAGTAGCTGGGACTACAGGCATGCACCACCACACCCAGCTAAGTTTTGTATTTTTAGTAGAAGCAGGGTTTCACCATGTTGGCCAGGATGGTCTCGATCTCTTGACCTTGTGATCTGCCCGCCTCGGCCTCCCAAAGTGCTGGGGTTACAGGCGTGAGCCACTGTACCCAGCAGAGGGTCCTATCTTACAGACAGGAAAACTGAGGCACAGAGATGTGGTCAGTTACCAGATGACAGAACAAGCTCTGCTCCCAGGCCATGTGGGTTGAGCTCATGCTCTGAACTGCAGCCCACGGACTCACTGGCTTCACAACTGGCTTCCCCGCTCAGCGCCAACAGGGCTGCCGGCACCAGGCCTGGCCCTAGGAGGCAGCGATTCACCTGAGTCCACCGCACTCCCAACCCTGGCGCCCTGAGCCAGGCTCTTGGCTGCACCTTAGGCTCTAGACACCCGCTGGGGTCTCAGCCTGTGGCAGCAACCCACTCCAGGAAGCCAGTGAGGACCCAGATGCGCGCAGGCCTCCTCTCACCTTCCTCCCCACCATGCTGGGGCAGCGCCCCCTACAGACCACCTCACGCTTCAGCATGCATGTCCTCGGGAAGCCTCGCTCGAAGAACACACTCCTCCACCAGCACAGCTGCTGCACACACACTTCCCTCTGCAACTGTCCCGAAGGAAACCTGCCCATCCCTTTCATTTAGGAGACAACTTTTGGGGGCACCTGCCCAGTCAATACGACTCCCACCACCTTCCTCTGAGAACTGCTCTACTGCCACGCTCAGGTCCATGGGGCGAGGCCCCAGAAGCCAGTTCCTACTGCATAACCTGCCCCTCCCCAGGGCCATCACTAACATCCCCAGGTGGCGATCACTAAGACGGTGGTGACTGAAACTGGTTCTGGTTATTAGAAACTCGGTGAGCTGGCCGGGCGAGGGGGCTCACGCCTGTAATCCCAGCACTTTGGGAGGCCGAGGCGGGTGGACCATGAGGTCAAGAGATCGAGACCATCCTGACCAACATGGTGAAATCCCGTCTCTACTAAAAATACAAAAATCAGCGGGCGTGATGGCGCGTGCCTTAGTCCCACCTACTCAGGAGGCTGAGGCAGGAGAATCACTTGAACCTGGGAGGCTGAGGATGCAGTAAGTCGAGATGGCACCACTGCATTCCAGCCTGGTGACAAAGCGAGACTCCATCTCAAAAAAAAAAGAGAAGAAACTCAGTGAGCCTTCACTAAGCACCCCTTGCTCTGAGCCACGCCTCCTCTGTCCTCGGTAACTCAGACTCCCTTGTCGTGCCCTCTCACTATCCAGACACCAAGGGGCTGCCTGCATCTTCCTCTCCTCTTCCACCTCTGCCACCTCCCCAGGGGACTTGGCAATCACGCCTGTTTACCTGGATTCTTGCATCTCCAGTGATCCCCTTCAATCACCCTCAGCTCCCCTCAAGCAGCCACATACCTGGCCTTGTCAATCCCAGAATGGCTCCGCCTTGGAGATTCCCCATCCTCTCCAACATTCCCCACTGTCCATTCAGTCTGCCCCACTGCACCTTCAACTTCCCATCCTTCAGTTTCCCTCTAGCACATCACCCTCTTCCCAACTTCCTCCTCCACCCTGCCCAGACCCCAGAGCCCGTACTTTGCCCTCTCCTGTCCCAGCACAGCCCCAGGTCCTCATCATTCCACCACACCTTTACCCTGTGGAGCCAGCCAGCAGCCTCTTCTCCCCTTACTCCCAGGCCCCAGCTCTGGCAAGGCCTTCCAGCATGGGGAGGCCCAGGCGAGAGGCTTGCTCTGTCTCCAGGATACAGTGCGGCGGCACAATCACTGTTTACTGCAGCCTCCTCAACCTCCTAGGCTCAAGCAATCCTCCCGACTCAGCCTCCCCAGAAGCTGGGACCACAGGCACGTGCCACTATGCCTGGCTTTTTTTGTTGTTGTTGTTAGCCAGACTGGTCTCGAACTTCTGGGCTCAAGAGATCCTCCTGCCTCGGCCTCCCAAAGTGCTGGGATTACATGTGTGAGCCACCGCGCCTGGACTGGAGCAACTTTTCTCCACTTTCCAAGGTTCTTACTCCACTCTTCCTCTCACAGTCCTACAGCACAGGGTCAAAAGAGGACTCAGGCACAACACCCCCATCTCCCTGCCTCCCCACCGAAGGGTATAACTGCATCAGATCTGGAAGCTACTCCTCCACCTCCCCAAAAAGGCCATGCCAGCAAGCATTCCTCTCTCCCGGCACATCTACCTGGCCCCTGTTCCCTTCAGTGGAACATGCCCAAACCTCACCTACTTGGAAAAGCTAACCCCTCCCTCAACCCTGCCCTCTCTTCTTGCTCTCTCTCCAGCTCTGGCTGGTAACCTTAGTTTGTTCCTGCATCTCACTAAGCCTTGAAGCCCTCATCTATAAAATGGGAATCACAGGGAGGTTGTGGGGCAAGCGCAGTGGCTCACACCTGTAATCCCAGTACTTTGGGAGGCCAAAGTGGGCTGATAACTTGAGGTCAGGGGTTTGAGACCAGCCTGGGCAACATGGTGAGACCCTGTCTCAACTAAAAATACGAAAATTAGCCAGGCGTGGCAGTATGCACCTGTAATCCCAGCTGCTTGGGAAGCTGAGGCAGCAGGAGAATCACATGAACCCGGGAAGCGGAGGTTGCAGTGAGCCGAGATTGCACCACTGCACTCCCGGCTGGGTAACACAATGAGACTCCATCTCAAAAAAAAAAAAAAAAAGGGAGAGGTTGTGGGGATTCAATGAGAAAATGAATTGTCAACATGCTATGCCTAGAGCCTGGCACACATAGGTACTTGACACATGGGAGCTGATATCACAACCCCCAATTCTTTTTTTTGAGATGAAGTCTCGCTCTGTCGCCCAGGCTGGAGTGCAGTGGTACAATTTCGGCTCACCGCAACCTCCACCTCCCAGGTTCAGGTGATTCTCCTGCCTCAGGCTCCTGAGCAGCTGGGATTACAGGCGCCTGCCAGCATGCATGGCTAATTTTTTTTTTTTTTTTGGAGACAGTCTCGCTCTGTCACCAGGCTGGAGTGCAGTGGCACGATCTCGGCTCATGGCAACTTCTGCTTCCCCGGTTCAAGCGATTACTCCTGCCTCAGCCTCCCGAGTAGCTGGGATTACAGACATGTGCCACTATGCCCAGCTAGTTTTTGTATTTTTAGTAGAGATGGGGTTTCACCATGTTGGTGCTGGCCAGGATGGTCTTGATCTCTTGACCTCGTGATCTGCCCGCCTCAGCCCTCCCAAGTGCTGGGATTACAGGCGTGAGCCACCGCACCCAGCCTAATTTTTGTATTTTTAGTTAAGATGGGGTTTCACCATGTTGGCTAGACTGGTCTCGAACTCCTGACGTCAAGTGATCTGCCCACCTCAGCCTCCCAAAGTGCTGGGATTACAGGTGTGAGCCACTGCGCCCGGCCCCAACTCTCCTTTCTATCTCAGCAAGAGTGGTCCACCCTTCCAGAAAACTGCCCTCCCCTCATTCCTTAACACCCTGTAACTTGGCTTCAGTCTGAACCACTCAACTGAAATTGATAAGGTCACCAATGACCTCCTAACTGTCAAATGCAACAGATACTTCCTATCTCAGCCTTGCTGGTGGCCTGGTGATACAAGGCCACTCCCTGCTTTGCAGAGCCTCTCCACTACCTGCTTCCCTTCTCGCCTCTGGTCACCGCTCTCAGCCTCCTCGGGCCCTGCTTGCCCACCACTCTCACAGGATGGGAAGGCTCTGCCCTTTCTCTCCCCCCACTCGCCTACCTGGGTCTACAGGTGAATTCACTGCTACACTTTCAAGACCTAAGCACCGACCTCATATCCAGCCTACCGTTCTTTCCAGACCCCAGATCCATGGATCCAACTGCCACTGTTTCTACTGGGAAGCCCAAGGGGCACCTCAAATGCAACCTCAACTACACTCATCAGTTTTCTTCCTAATCCTGGTTTTCTTCCCAAGTTTCTTTTCCTGGGGAAGTTTAACCAAGTCATCCTACCTCCTGAATTTCCCTCCAATCCTCACCCCCATTTCCACTCCACTCTTCTGCCACATTAGAACCGCTCGGCTTTGGTTCATGCCATTAAATCTCACCTGCATCCTTTCAAACCTCCTCATGTCACCCACCTCCTTGCTCCTCTCTTCCAAATCTCTCCTCCTCCTGCTAGAATGGGCTTTCTGAAATGCAGATATGGTCAGGCCCCTCTCCTTCCTGCTCTGATGAGAATGGAAGAGGACTAAGATCCATGCCTTCTGACCTGCCGGTGACCCCACAGGCCCTTCTGGTACCCAATGGGCCCAGAAGAGGTTGGAGAGTCATCTGAGGTGTAATGAGAGCCTCAACTCCCCTCTCATGGGGTCTGGAGCTTAGTAGAGTGCACCAGGGTGAGGAGGTCTTCCTGTGGGCACTGCCTATCTCAGACCACGGATTCTCAACAACGTGCAACTGGGAGACCCCGGGAGGCCATGCACATCTTCACAGCACATCTGATTTTTGAGATGGGGTCTCACTCTGTTGCCCAGGCTGGAATGCAGTGGCATGATCTCTGCTCACTGCAACATCCACCTCCTGGGTTCAAGCGATTCTCGTGCCTCGATCTCCCAAGTAGCTGGGACTACAGGTACACAACACCACATCTGGCTAATTTTTGTATTTTCTGGTAGAGACGGGGTTTCGCCATGTTGACCATGCCGGTCTCGAACTCCTGACCTCAAGTGATCTGCCCGCCTCGGCCTCCTAAAGCTCATAGCACATCTTGAACACTGACTTATTTGATCTATCCTTGCAACACCCTAAGTCCAAGCTATCACCATAATTCGCCTTACATTCTACAATAGCCACTTAAGAAGCGCCCTACATCCACTGTGGCCCCTTTCCAAGCTTTCTCTGCACTGCATTTTTTCGAAACATACATCTGACCATGTCATTCCTCTGATGGGTTTCTACTTCAAAATAAAGGCCAAATTCCTGACATGGCTGGCCTATTTGTCTGCTGGGCCCAATTCTCACTCACTTCTCCAGTTTCAGCCACCCCAGTGCCCCCTTGTGCTCAACCCTCTGAAGGGTCGGCTTTCTTCCAGTCTTCCAACCCGCTGCTTCCCCTGCTGGAGGGCCTTTGCACACGCTAAGCCAGCCGTGCTGCCTGCTTTGCCCAGACTTCAGCCCAGCAGTACCTCAGCAGGAAGCCTTCCTCCTCCTGCAGATGTGCTCCGGCTGGCTGCCGGCTGCCCTGTGCCTCTTCCTGGTGCTTCTCATGGTTCGTAACCACAGGTTTTCCTAAGTATTCTCTTTTTTTTTTTTTTTTTTTTTGAGACAGGGTCTCGCTCTGCCACCCAGGCTGGAGTGCAGTGGTGTGATCTTGGCTCACTACAACCTCTGCCTCCTGGGCTCAAGTGATACTCCCACCTCAGCCTCCCGAGCAGCTGGGATCACAGGTGTGTGCCACCACGCCTAGCTAATTTTTGTAATTTTTGTAGAGACAGGGTTTCATCATGTTGCCCAGGCTGGTCTTTTTTTTTTTTGAGACGGAGTCTCGCTCTGTCGCCCAGGCTGGAGCGTAGTGGTGCGATCTCGGCTCACTGCAAGCCTCTGCCTCCTGGGTTCACCCCATTCTCCTGCCTCAGCCTCCTGAGTAGCTGGCACTACAGGTGCCTGTCACCACACCTGGCTAATTTTTTGTATTTTTTAGTAGAGATGGGGTTTCAACCATGTTAGCCAGGATGGTCTCCATCTTCTGACCTCGTGATCCACCCGCCTTGGCCTCCCAAAGTGCTGGGATTACAGGCGTAAGCCACCACGCCCGGCCTCCTATGTATTTCTTACTCAATGAAGATGTCTTTCCCTGTAGACTGTAAGCATGATGAGAGTGAGAACACTGCCTGTGAGGCTCAGCAACCCATCCCCTGCACCTACTGTTTGGCTGCGATGAGCACTCAAAAAAATATCTACTACTTGAAGGAGCGGTTCCCTCAGCAGGCTAAGCTATGCGAATGTGCTAGAGTATAACAACTAGAAGTACAAATGAACAAAGGAAAGCAGCTAGGACCAAGTTCTGTGTTATGTTAATACTTGTTTTCTACCTATTTGCCCATTTAATCACCTGCACTTGTTCACTACTCACTGAAGAACAGGCTTAAGAAAAATTAGGAGGAAGAACTTATTCAACTGGGCACTTTCTCCTTAATTTACTTGAGAAGAGACCAACCCATTTTACTTTAGTAGGCAGCTTAGCCTGGGGTTCTGTAAACCACCATGACGGTACAGTTTGAGGTGTGTCAGACAATCAATGTCTCTAGAAGGGAGTGACAGGAGATGGTGACATTTTCTTTGTATGTTTTTCTAATAAAGTCACACACTTGTACACAATAAATGCAAGCACCACTGTTTTCTCTCTCTCTCACACACACACAGCGATCCAACCGACAGCCCTGTGGCACCTACCTGCAGGCCTTGCTGGAGACGCCTCCTGTTCGGGCAGGGGTGTGACTGGGGAGCCTGCAACCCTCTCCGGCACTGGCACCTCCACAGGTGCTGGCATGGGCACTGGGACTTCTCTGGGGGGTGGGGAGGCTGAGGGAAGGGCTGCTGGCCGCTCCTCTTCCTCTTCATCTTCAGAGGAGGACTCAGAGGATGAAGAGGACGAGGAGGATGAGGACGAGGAGGAGGAGGAGGATGAGGAGCTGGAAGAGCTGCTGCTCTCGGAGTCTGATGTGCTGTCATTTTCGCCATCTGAGTCAGCATACAGAGAACATTTGGAAGACGAATCGCTTTCCTCGTCCTCGCCTGGAAATCCAGAAGGGGCAGTCAGGAGAGGTGGGCAGACCTCACTTGGCCAGCCGTGGGCTCCTCACTCACTCCCTGCTGTGGCTGCTGGGCTCTGGGTTAGGGACGGGGAAGTCCAACAGACCAAGGAGCTGCATAAGCAAACCATTTTCACTGTGAGATAAACATCAGCATGCCGGGAGGATGGCAAAGGAAGCCCTAGACTCTGTCTGAAGAGGCCCGACAAGGAAAGCATCCCAGGGGACAAGCTGAACTCAAGGACAAGGAGTCCACCACACAGACATGGGGACTGCACAGGGATGTCGGAAGCAAGAGGAAGTCGAGGCTTGGAGACTGGGAAGCAGGCTGCTCTGGCACTCAAACCTTCCTAAAGTGGGTCTCAGGACCCAGCATGGACGAAGGACTGGGTGAAAAAGGATTCTGGGCTGAAAAGGTTAAAAAACACGACAGGCTCTATATTCTGAGACTGCTCATGTACGGGAAGGACTCGAAAAAACTGAAGAATTTCAGTTTTTGAGGAACAGAATTGGATAAGTTAGACTAGAAGGTGGTGGCAGCTGGGGAGCGGAC
This sequence comes from Pan paniscus, assembly GCF_029289425.2. NCBI lineage: Eukaryota > Metazoa > Chordata > Mammalia > Primates > Hominidae > Pan > Pan paniscus. The sequence goes on along the minus strand of NC_073267.2, from coordinate 34,176,801 downwards.
TGGAGGAGGGCGAGATGGAGCTGAACAGAGCAGGGCCAGGAGATAAACGGCCCATGGTGTTGGCCTGGGGGGACACCCTGTGGAGAACAAGTTGCCAGGAAGGACCTTATGGAGGGAAGTCACAGGGTCAGGAGTGCATTTTAGGAAAGAGATTCTATAAGCAGTTTGGAAAATGGACTGGAACAGAGGGAGAAGGACAAAAAGAGAGACAGGGAAATCAGTCAAGACTGCTGCAAGAGGCTGGGTGCAGTGGCTCACAGCTGAAAGCCTAGCACTTTGGGAGGCCGAGGTGGGTGGATCACTTGAGGTCATGAGTTTGAGACCAGCCTGGCCAACACGGTAAAACCCCATCTCTGCTAAAAATACAAAAATTAGCCAGGTGTGGTGGCTCACGCCTGTAATCCCAGCACTTTGGGAAGCTGAGGCAGGAAAATCGCTGGAACCAGGGAGGCGGAGGTTGCAGTGAGCCAAGATCACATCACTGCACTCCAGCCTGGGTGACAAAGCGAGACTCCGTCTCAAAAAAAAAAAAAAAAAAAAAAATCTGGGTGTGGTGGCTCACACCTGTAATCCCAGCACTTTGGGAGGCTGAGGTGGGTGGATCGCCTGAGCTCAGGAGTTCAAGATCAGTCTGGCCAACATAGTGAAACCCTGTCTCTACTAAAAATACAAAAAATTAGCTGGGGGTGGTGGTGGGTGCCTGTAATCCCAGCTACAACGGAGGCTGAGGCAGGAGAATCTCTTGAACTCAGGAGGCGGAGGTTGCAGTGAGCCGAGATTGCGCCATTGCACTCCAGCCTGGGCGACAAGAGCGAAACTCTCTCAAAACAACAACAACAACAACAACAACAACAACAAAAAACAAAACAAAAAAAGCGTTCTACCAGGCTGTCTTTTTGGACAGCTATGTCTCAGCAGAAGAGGGAGCAGGAGGGAGCATTTTGAGCACTGAGCTTATTGCTGTCAAGGGGCCAAAGGTTCCTAAGAATGTGGCCCAAACAGATGCCCTTGCAGAAGGCAAAGGTGACCCACAAGCCCAGCAGGAAGGTCATGTGAGCTCAGAAAAGGGCTAGCCAGGCAGCCGAACCCCTCCTCCGAGCCCAAAGTCGATTCCACTGTCTGTGCTCACCATCCGACACCCCTGTCTCCTTCTTTGTGGTATCCACAGCTTCCTCTCGATCTTCATCTTCCTCATCTTCCTCGTCATCCTCCTCATCCTTAAGAAAAAAGACAAATGGGGACTAACAGGAAGGGGACAACTGGTCCTACACCACGCACAGCTGCCTGGGCTCCAACCACAAAGATGCTGGCTATGGGAAGTAGGCTTCGGCCAGGAGCCGGCGCCCGGGCCCTCACCTTCTCCGAGGAGGACTCCTGGGATGCCTCCTCCCCTTCGCTGTCCAGAGCAAAGGACTTGCGGTGCTTGCCCTGGGTCTTGCCTCGCTCTTCGTCCCGCTTCGGGGGCTTGGTCCCCGGACGTCCGGGCTCTCCAGCCTCCTTCTCTTGTTCAGGGTCTAGGCCAGCAGAGTGGTAGTTAGGGAAATTTACCATCAACCACAAGATACTTGCCCTGTGCAAGGGGCTTTACATATACTATTACCAATCTTCCTGATGGTCTTCATTTTACAGATGAGAATTTGGAAGCTCACCAGAGGAACTCAAACACCTCAGTTACCTCATGTTTCATAGTTTTGTATTTGTTTTTGTTTTTGGGACAGGGTCTTGCTCTGTCACTCAGGCTGGGGTGCAGTGGCATGATCACAGCTCACTGCCTCAACCTGCTGGGCTCAAGCGATCCTCCTGCCTCGGTCTCCTGAGTAACTGGGACTATACAGGGGCATGCAACCATACCCAGCTAATTTTTAAAAATTTTTGTAGAGACAGGGTCTACCTATGTTGCTCAGGCTGGTATTGAACTCCTGGGTTCAAGTGATCCTCCTGCCTCAGCCTCCTGGAGTGCTGGGATTACAGGCGTGAGCCATCGTGCCTGATATATATATATATATATATATATATATATTTTTTTTTTTTTTTGAGACGGAGTCTCGCTTTGTCGCCAGGCTGGAGTGCGGTGGCACAATCTCAGCTCACTGCAGCCTCCGCCTCCCGGGTTCAAGCAATTCTCCTGCCTCAGTCTCCCAAGTAGCTGGGACTATAGGCACCCACCACCACGCCTGGCTAATTTTTCTATTGTTAGTAGAGACGGGGTTTCACCATGTTGGCCAGGATGGTCTCGATCTCTTGACCTTGTGATCCGCCCGCCTCGGCCTCCCAAAGTGCTGGGATTACAGGTGAGCGCCACCCTGCCTGGCCTTAATATATATAGATACGCATATGTGTGTGTATATATATATGTGTGTGTATATATTTGTGTGTATATACATATATATATATATATATATATATATATATATGTTGTGTTTTTTTTTTTGAGACACAGTCTCGTGCTATCACCCAGGCTGAAGTGCAGTGGCATAATCTTGGCTCACTGTAACCTCCACCTCCTGGGTTCAAGTGATTCTCGTGCCTCTGCCTCCCAAGTAGCTGGGATTACAGGTGAACACCACCATGCCTGGCTGTTTTGTATTTTTAGTAGAGACAGGGTTGTGCCATGTTGGCCTGGCTGGTCTTGAACTTCTGACCTCAGGTGATCCTCCTGCCTCAGCCTCTGGAAGTGCTGGGATTACAGTCAGGAGCCACTGCGCCCAGCCCACACAGTTTTAAATATGTCCTGTCCATTTGATCTTGTATCATTTTCTGGTCGGGTGGAAGAGGGAGCTGACTTGTTATGCCTGGCCCAAGAAAAGAGTATGAAGGCCAGTGGGTCTCCAGGGAAGCAGATCTGACTCAATGGGCAAGTTTCCAGGCCATGGTAGCTATCAAGCAAGGGCTCAAACTCAGGCAAACTAGGAGGAAGGTGGTAGGAGGGCATTAGCATCAGGTGGGAAACTTGGGGAGATGCCTCGTTTCACTCGGAATTCTGTGATTCCAGACACTGAATTTCATGGGTAGAAAAACCCAAAATACAGAAAATGTAAATCAGCAGACCAGAGGAAGACCTGCAACTACAATCCGGGGATAACTCTACCTGGTGCATCCCACACCTCTCAGAACTGCTGCATTTCAACCCTGCACCTCCACCTGGCTGTGCCCTCAGGACGACCTGACCCCTTCATCCCCACCTCTTGCTCTCCCATCAGAACCCACGCAGCACACCCCTTCTCCTTATGCCTGACCCTGCTCACCGTCTTCATCTTCCTCAGCAGGAGTAGAGGGACGAGGCCTCTTTTCCTCACTGGCCTCAGAAATTTCCGATGGCTCTTTCCGCTTTACCTGGGGGATGGGGAAAAGATGGGGCCTGTTTAGAACTCAAACACTCAGGCAGAGCACGGTGGCTCACTCCTGTAATCCCAGCACTTTGGGAGGCCAAGGCAGGTAGATCACCTGAGGTTAGGAGTTCAAGACCAGCCTGGCCAACACAGTGAAACCCCAGCTCTACTAAAAATACAAAAATTAGCCAGGCGTGGTGGCGGGTGCCTGTAACCCCAGCTACTCGGGAGGCTGAGGCAGGAGAATCGCTTGAACCCGGGAGGCGGAGGTTGCAGTGAGCTGAGATCAGGCCACTGCACTCCAGCCTGGGCAACAGAGTAAGACTCCATCTCAAAAAAAAGAAAAAACTCAAACACTCATGGTTCCTGACCACCCCTACCCCAAGGAAGGGGGCCCCCTCTCCCTCTCCCCACCCTACCCCACAAAACGACAGTTCTGAGTACCTTGAATGAAGGCAGCCGCAGGGCCCCTCTCAGCCCTGACCCAAAGGCGAAAGCCTCGATGCCCGTAGTGCCCCCACTCTTGGCCCAGTCCACGAGGGACAGCAGGCCAGGCTCCTTCAGCTTCGTCTTCTCTTTATCCTCCTCCTTGGCTTGCTGCTTGGCCGCGTTCTGGAATGGCTGCAGGCAGCAGTGGGGCTGAGGCCCAGCGCCCAGAACCCAGGCATTCCCTCCTGCCTGAGACCTACTCCCGGACCCCAGGAATACAGAATGCATCTACTTGCTGCTCCATATCTTGGTCACACCTGTCCCAGCCCCCGCACGGCGTTTTCTCAAAAGTCTGCTCATTTCGCCCACCAGTCTTAAGAAATAGCCACCATTCCCACTTCACAAGTGGCAAAATGGAAGACCAAAGCTTGAAGAGAGCTAAGGGCCTTGTCCACTGCAAGCAAGCAAGCAAGCAATGGAGCCAGGACAAAGCTCTGCTGCCTCCCAGGCCCATCTGTGCCTGCTTCTCTGTCCCCTCAACTCCCCTGCCCACCCAGGGTGGCCTGCAGGGCCTGCGGCCTCTCTCCACTCGCCTCCATCACCTGTCTCCTCTGAGCTGTGCAGCCTGGAGGAGCCAGAGGCCCATTTCCTCCTGCAAAGCCCAGGGCTCCCCGGTCCCAGGCGCTGGCCTCACCTTGGCCTTCTCCTCCTTGCTCTCCCACCACTGGTCAAAGGCTCCGAAGGCCACGTTCTCCACCATCTTGCGGTTGAGGTCTCGCTGCATGATGCTCTTCATCTCCTGGACCAGCATGGCGAGCACACGGCCCACGGTGCCTGCCGTCGGGAGGGTCTTGCCCTCTGCCAGTTCTGCTTCTTCCCTGGGTGGCAGCCGGGCCTCCTCTCCCGAGACTGAGGAGGAGGGCAGGGGCTCGGCTGCCATTGGCATGGGCAGGTGGTAGGCCTCCCGTGAGTATGCCCCTCTGCCCTCCTGCCCCTGTGCATATAGAGCATACGGCAAGCCGTAGGCTGCCTCCTGCGGGGGTGGAAACGGGAGGAAGGCCTCCCCAAAGGCCCCACCGGGGGGGCCAGCTGAGGCGGCAATCAATCCCTTGCCCTGCCGCAGCTGATGGAGCCGAGTTAACATCTGGGTCTGCATCTGAAAGGACATGGGCATCCCTCCCCACTGAGCCCCAAGTCGGTCCATGAGCTCCAGGGAGTTCACAAAGTCATAGATGTGCGGGGGTGGTGGAGGAGGTGGGGGGTACTCAGGGGGTGGCGGCCCATCAGGTCTGGGTGGGAGGAGGTAGGCAGGTTGGTGGGGAGGATAACCAAGAGGAAGGGACGCCAGGTAGGGAGGAGGAGGAGGTGGGGGAGGGGGAGGTGGCGGAGGCTGCTGAGGGGGCGTCGGGGCCGGAGGGGGTGAGCCACCCCGGTCGTCGTCGGAGATCTCCATGTCGTCTCCAGAAGAGCATGGAGAAGCCTGCGGGGGCAGAGGAGGGTCACAGAAGGCTTCTGCCTGTCCCAAGCCCTACTTTCTCATCTGGTTCCCTTCCCTCTCCCCTAGGCCCAACCCTGACTCCCAGAGCCCAGGTGCCTCCTCTGGCTGACCCCAACCTCACCTGGTTCTGTCCATTTGCCTTGGGAGACTCCCGGGTAGCCCCTGGCTCCCCGCTCCCTGTAGGTGCCACATCCTCAAAATTAGCTGGGGCCGGAGGGGGTGTGCAGGGCCCATGCCCTGACCCAGAAGGCACCTCACTCCCTGTATCTCTGGCCCCAAGGACCATGCTGCTGTTCTCTTCCTCCTCCTCTGTGTCAGAGGCCAGGAAGGAAAACTTGGAGCGCTGCTCCTTCAGCAGCATCTCGATGCGGGAATCCAGGCTGCTGTGCTGGGCGAAGGGCACACTCTCATTGGTGGTCTCCGGGGCTGGGGAGCCAGAGCGGGCAGGTGAGGCTGGGCGGGGGGAAGTCCGAACTTCTTCTCTCTCAGGGCTGGGCCCTCCTCCACCCCCGCCTCCACCAGGTTCTGGAGGCTCCGGGGGTGGAGCCTCTGAGGCAGGAGGCCGGTAGTCCTGGTCGGTGGGCCGGCTGGGCTCGGGGGGCAGGTAGGAGGTGTAGGAAGGTGGGAAGCGCTCAGCTGTATTTTCAGCAAAAGGGGCTCCAGGGGGTTCCTCCCGTGTGGCCCGGCGTGGTGGGTAGGAAGTATGGCGCTGGTAGCGATTCCAGCTTTCATAATACGCTGGGTAGTTTGCATCAGAACTACGAAACTGAGAGGACGAGGAGGAAGAGGACGACGAGGAGGACGAGGACAATGAGGAGGAAGAGGCGGAGGATGAGGCAGTGGCTGCAGTGGTGGCGGCAATGGCCGTGGAGGCGGTTGTGGAGGCTGAAGATGCAGAGAAGTGGCGGCGGGAAAAGGCATCTTGGTAGCTGTTCTCTGACCGCCGGGGCTTGAAGGAGGTTGAAGTGGTGCTGGAGAAGAAGCAGGGGAGTTAGCTGGACTCAGCTCTCTATGACCAAACCACAGCGTCCTGGGTCCCAGGGCCCAAAGCCCCTCTATGCTGCCCTCCAAAAGAAGAGCTATATGTTGGGTTCCTAGCTAGTGTGTTCCCCGAGGACAGCAATTTGTTGACTGAATCCACAGAGAAACTAGGACAAATTATTTCCAACTCCCTCTTGGAGAGACTCTGGGCATCTTCTTCCCAGTGGCAGCTCCCAGACTTTGCGGGCGGGGCCCCAGGCGGGGTCTGCTCTGTACCTGCTGGAGTAGGCGGAGTCCTGAGAGTAGGGGGTGCTGCCCCGAGACGTGTAGGGGGTTCCTTGGGAGGACTGAGGTGTGAACTGGCCAAAGGAAGATGGGGTATCTTGTCGGCTGCTGGAGAAGCTTGTGTCCTGGGAGCAGGGCGTGCCGTTGCCAGGAGTGCCCACCGCAGTGGTGCCTGCTGGGTAGGCAGCTGTGTCAGAGGAAGAGCGGCGGCGGGATTCGGCCTAGAGCGACAGAGCAGGGCAAGGAGAGAGGAATGGGCTCAAACACCACTTGAAACCTGCCCTTCCCCAAACCAGGAATCCTAGTTCCCTTTTTTTTTTTTGAGACGGAGTCTCGCTCTATTTTCCAGGCTGGAGTCCAGTGGCGTGATCTCGGCTCACTGCAAGCTCCGCCTCCCGGGTTCATGCCATTCTCCTGCCTCAGCCTCCCAAGTAGCTAGGACTACAGGCGCCCGCCACCATGCCCGGCTAATTTTTTGTATTTTTAGTAGAGATGGGGTTTCACCGTATTAGTCAGGATGGTTTCAATCACCTGACCTCATGATCCACCCGCCTCGGCCTCCCAAAGTGCTGGGATTACAGGCGTGAGCCACTGTGCCTGGCCCCTAGTTCCCTGTCTTTTGAAAGCATCTCAGCGGCTTTGCTTGGCTCTTCTTTGTTTAACGGGAAAGCCCGGAACCTCCCAAAGACTGTTCCTGCTCCGGGCACCCGGACACCATGCCCACATGGCTAGGGGCTGTGGCAGCCACAAACTTCTCACCGTCTCAGTGGCTGCACCCGAGCCTTGGAACTTCTCACTCAGGGCCTTGCCCCCAGTGGGCACAGTCTGAGGGGTGTAGGAGCCATTGACAATTAGTTCATAGTATTTCATTCGTTGTTGTCCTGGAGGGAGGGAAATGGGAACCAATTGTCAGATGGAGATACTAACTCCTTCCTGATCTGGTATTCCTGCTTTCTCAGGCCTCAAGTTTCCTACAATTTCTTGGAATCTGGGTTTCAGGATTTCAGTTCTCCTACCATAACTCTACCTTTGGGACCTTCTACCTCATCTCTACCTCTAAACTACCACAAACAACATATTTTATGACACTTCACGATTTATCAAAAACACTTCTACTTATTTTACCATGTTGGATCACCAGAAGGGAAGCATCAGTACCTCTGTTCTAGAGGCTTAAAAGCGATCTACACAAAGTCACAGAATTGGTCATTGGAAAAATTGGAATTCAAACCCAGAGGCTCGATCACCCCATGCTCTTTATCCTGTAAACTAAAGCATGCAGCACAGCAACCCGGGGACTAACAGAGCCTGCAGGAGCTGTGGAGTGAACACCTCAGAAACACCTTGTGAGGAAAGAAACATGGTATTTAAAAACCATGAGATTTCACACAAAAACCCAAATTTCTGGCTTGAGTGCAGTGGCACGATGTAACCTCCACCTCCCAGGTTCAAGTGATTCTCATGCCTCAGCCTCTTGAGTAGCTGGGATTATAAGCATGAACCACCACGTCCGGATTTTTGTTATTTTTAATAGAAATGGGGTTTCACCATGTTGACCAGGCTGGTCTCGAGCTCCTGTCCTCAGGTGATCTGCCCACCTTGGCCTCTCAGAGTCTTGGGATCACAGGCGTGAGCCACCGCATGCCCGGCCCTGGCTTTCTTTTACAAATCAAATTCAAGAATGTTAAACCTCATTTCCACTTGCGAACTGGCCAGTGCCTACTAATGGCTGCCTCCTCCAGACAATACTGCAATCTGCAGCTCGCCACAGACCCCACTGCTCCCCATCACTCAACACAGAAGCCCAGACCACCTCGCTTGTGTTCACAGCTCCTTTACTATCTCAAATTTCCAAACCTAAAAACCCAGAAAATCCAGTATTTCTGAGAATCTGGCACCAAAACCTATGTGGGTTATAGAATAGCATACAGAAAGATTAAAAAGAGGCCAGGCATGGTGGCTCATGCCTGTAATACCAGTACTTTGGGAGGCCGAGGCAGGCAGATCACTTGAGGTCAGGAGTTCAAGACCAGCCTGGCTAACAGGGTGAAACCCTATCTCTACTAAAAATACAAAAATTAGCCGGGCGTGGTGGCGCATAAATGTAATCCCAGCTACTCAAGAGGCTGAGGCAGAAGAATCACTTGAACCTGGGAGGTGGAGGTTGCAGTGAGCCAAGATCGTGCCACTGCACTCCAGCCTGGGCGACAGATTGAGATTCCATCTCAAAAAAAAAAAAAAAAAAAAAATTAAAAACAGGCTTGGCAGTGTAGTGAGACTTCATCTCTGCAAATAATCAAAAAACCTTTGGCCAGGTGTGGTGGTGCGTGCCCATAATCCCAGCTACTCAGGAGGCTGGGGTGGCTGAGCCCAGGGGCTGGAGGCTGCAGTGAGGAAAGATCACGCCACTGCTCTCCAGCCTAGGTGACAAGAGCAGGATCCTGTCTCAAAAACCAACCAAGCAACCAACCTGACCTGGGCTGATTTACTACAATCTATTCATCTTACCTAGTACAACCCTTCATATGATTTTTTTTTTTTTTTACAGATAGTTATGTGCTTGATTATGGCCTATTGCCCGACCTTGCTGGAGACACCACACACACAAAAATCCATGTACCATAATTCCACTCTAAAATCTGATCTGATTTCAGAAACACAACTGGCCCCAGCAGTTTCAGATCATGACCCTGGGCGCCTGCCTGACCCTGACAGGCATTTGCATGTAACCTCCGCTGGAGGCCAAGCCTGAGTGGCAGGCAGAGGAGTCCTCACCTTTGATGTCAAGCTGGGCATGGATGATGTTGCCCATGACGGAGGTAAGGTGGAGGTTTTTGACCGTTTCCTTGGCGCCCCGAGTGCTGGTGAAGAGCACACGGGCCAGGCCCAGGTGCTTGCGCGTACGGGGGTGAAGGAGGATCTCTACCTCTTCCACCTCACCGTACTTACGGCACATATCCTTCAGGAAGGTCTCCCGCACGTTGTCATTCAGCCTTGCAAAAGTCACTTCCTTCAGTGGAATCTGTCCAATATAGAACTCGTCCAGCTGGGGAAAGAACAGGAGTTGGTATGGGGTCTCAACACTGACCACTGCTCCTTTGTCCTTCGGGAAACTTTAGCAAGCTCCATGAAGTCAAGAGAGAGATCCGGGAAAGTGAGGGGCAAGGGAAGGGGCCCAAAATAAGGGATCCATCAGACCTGACCCCTTTTCCCTGAATTCTTCTCACCACAGAATAACAGCAAGAATTAAGAACAGAAATGTGCAAACTAGGCCGGGTGTGGCAGCTCACACTTATAATCCCAACACTTTGGGAGGATGAGGTGGACGGATCACCGGAAGTCAGGAGTTCAAGACCAGCCTGTCCAACATGATAAAACCCTGTCTCTACTAAAAATACAAAAAAAAAAAAATTTAGCTGGATGTGATGGTGGGCACCTGTAATCCCAGCTACTCAGGAGGGTGAGGCAGGAGAATCACTTGAACCTGGCAGGCAGAGGTTGCACTGAGCCGAGATCACACCACTGCACTCCAGCCTGGGCAACACAGCGAGACTCCATCTCAAAAAAAAAAAAAAAAGAAAGAAAGAAAGAAATGTATACACTGAGGAATAAATATACGTGGAGAGAACGAGCTACAGGGCGATGATTACCTAGCTCAGCCTTTACTAGGTAACTACCATGAACAAGGCACTGGAAATACAGAGATAGAAAGGAAGAGATTCCCGTACAGAAAAGTAGCATGACATGCACATACAAACACAACACGACCCAGTGGCAGCTGATGCGTACATGGTGTTCTGGAGCCCAGGGAAGGAAACCTTTGTACAGAGTATGATCAGGGAAGAATTCATAAAGATGGTGTCATTCTTACTGAGATTTGGGGATTAACAATTCATCAAATGACAAGGACCCCTAGAACATGGAAATATAAAACAACTTGGTGTTTTTGAAAAACCGCAAAGCGTTATGGTGTGGATGTAACACAGGGGTGTGGTGTCAAGGCGGAGGATAAGGCTTGGCCAGGTCAATAACCATACATGTCAATGTCCCAAAACATGGACTTGGCAACAAAAGGAAAACAACAGAGTAGTGAAGCCAAAGAGACAAATGACAGCAAGGCAGAGGAGAAACTGAGGCAAGAACGAAGGCAAGGAGACCAGGTGAAATGAATACCAAGGTCTACATTAAGTGGCAATGAGAATAGAAAGATGAAGAATAAAAAGGAAAAGAGCCAGGAGGATTCGGTGACCAACTGTGAGAGAAAAGGAGAGAATCACAGGCTGCCAGGCTGTACAGCTGAGTCGATGGTACTGGCACATATGAGTAGAGGGAAAATGAAAAAGGTAGGTTAAGGAGGTAGATAATTTGTTTTAAATCCCTTAAATCTGAAACATGTGTGGCCTCCAAATGAAACTGTCCCCCTACCAGGCATACAAGCCTAGAGATGTTGGCTGGAAACAGATATTTGGAAGTCATCAACATTTAGGTAATAGTTGAAGCTGTGGGTGTGAAAGAGATTGTCCAAGTGAAGTGTACAAAGTAAAAAAAAAAAAAAAAAAAAAAGAAGAAGAAGAATGAAGGCATCCCACAGACAATTTATTTAGAAAGGATGAATAAAGAATCAGAGAAGGAAATGAAGAACCACCAGTGTTCCAGGCCCAGTTCAAGGCCTGAAGAATATCTTGTCTAGGGTGGGGAATGGGAGTTCTCGAAGGAAACAAGAGGGAAATGACATCGCCAAATGAGAGGTGGGGAACAGTGCAACCCAGGTAGGCAGTGGCCTTGTCACTCCCCTTGACTGTCAAGGAACTGGGAGATCCCACTCTTGTGTGCTATGATGCACTGTCTACGAATATACAGTGACACGTATAGCAGCTAAAGAGTCTTTACCTCACCCTTCAAGAAGTCGACACCCCAGCCACCAGGGATACACTTAGGACACCTGACCTGCACCTTTCTAGAAGATTAAGTGTACCTCCTGTCCAAAACAACTGAGTCTCACAGCCTCAGAGGTTGCTAGATCTGGCTGAGACCCTTTCATTGGAAACCCTTTTATTCAGCTATAGTGCCAAGACGCATCCTCCACACCCTCTTAGGACTACCACACCAGGAGCCCAGCAGACACTTACCTTAAACTTAGGGACTGGGAGGGAAAAGTCTCTGTTTTTGGACCTGACATGGCAACGGGGGTCTTGGAGGTCTTCGACTGGTATATACTTTGAGTCCTAGGAAGGAAAGCAGCAGCAGAAAGAGAGCTCAGGGTGAATCCAGGCTAGGGAGCTCCAAGCAGCCCATCTGGACACACTCATGCAGAAGAGCTGGGTCCCACTGCCCACTTTCAAGAAGGCAGGCTACCGTTCTAGGTGCTGAACAGAATCACAGAGGACAGGGGCGCCTGGAGCTCCCCGGATGGCAACCAAAGACCCGGGCACTCACGTTGACACTGAAGTGGACTCCATCATAGCGGTACACCTTCTGAGAAGGCCTGCGCAGGGCAGGGTCCAAGGCAGGATCCACGATGAGCTTGTAGTTCCGCCACTGGAAGCTCGGGGCCTTCTGCCCATCTCCCCCACCTTCCTGATCCATCTTTGCTCATTTACACTGTTAGGGGAAGGGGGACACGCAAGAAGAATCAGGACTTGGGCCTGACTCCCCTGCCTTTCCTCATTGGCTAGCCCCGATTCCAGGTTCTCCCATCACTCCAGTTTCCAACCCTCACCCTGACCCGGGGCTCCCCCGGATTCTCCCCCAAGTACCCTCTGTTTCGCCACAACAACCCAGCCTCTCTCCACCTCCCAACTCTACTGTCAGGCCCCCAGGCCCGTCTCGAGCCCCCTTACCTTCCCGCTCTCCCTAGCGCGCGCCCCACTTGGCCTCGGCGCAAGACCCCTCCCCCGCCCCCTGCAGGCCCCGCCCCCTCCCGCCTCCTCACCGGCCAGCGGCCCGGGCCGAGCCCGGCCACGGCTCCCACACACCCGCTCTCGTCCCCGCGCCCCGATTCTCCGGCCGAAAGGTGGCACCTCTTCGGGGCGTTGGAAACACCGCGAGACCGAGCCCGAGACCCGGCTTCGACCCCGAATCCGGGCGGGGGGTGGGGGGAACGCGCACCGCTGCCCTCTCCTCCCGCCCCGGCGCGTTCTGCACCCCCCCAGCAGGTCTCCGCGCACGCGCGCCGCGCGGCCCCACTCACCCGCTCCCGGCGAGCGGCTCCCCCTCCCCCCACCTCGCGCGGCACCTCAGCGGCGCGAGGCGGCGGCAGCGGCAGCGCGAGACCCGGCCCCGCAGCGGTGGCGGCGGCGGCGCCCCCCCACCACCACCTCCCCGGCGCGCGCACCAAACACCACCGCCACCTGCGCGAGGCCCAGCGGGCACAGGGTCTGCATTCGCACTTTCGCCACAGGCGCTGCCGGGGGACCCACGGGGCCGAGGGTAGCGGCTTCGCCTCGGCCGGCGCCCTGGGAGGCTCGGAAGTTGCGGCCCAGGGAGCCTGGAGATTGGCCGCATCCCCCGGAGAGTCGGCTTCGCCACGACGATCTAGATGCTGCGGCCCGGGACCTTGACGAATCGGCGGCGACGAAAGCTGCGACTAGTCCCTGAGGAAAAGGGGCGGGGCGGAGGGGAGGAGGCCAGCCAGCGCTGGGGAACCTTCAGTGGCGCGTTCTGCAGACGCAGATTCACCGGGCGGGCGGGGCGAATCGCTGGACAGGATGCGCGCCGCTTTGCTTCTCTTCCCCGTCCCTTCCTTGCACTGCCGAAGTCTGAGAGGCTGCAGATTCGCCACTGTTCCCGGCCTCAGCCGTAGCCTCCCCTTCATCCGCCTTGGTGGAGTCAAGAAAATAACGGCCCGTTAGCCAATCCCTGCTGGCAGAGTCGACAACTTTTTTGGATTTTTCTTACTGGCCCAAGTGAGAAAATAGCCCGCTTCTGACCCTGGGGAAAATGCCTCCAGCCCAGCGCTCCTCTCAGAGTCCGATGAGAATTTTCAGCCGAGTATCGAGGGACCCGAGGAATTCTGAGGATCCGGCCTGGCGAATCTGCGGATTCCGCTGTGGGCGGGGCCGAGTCAAGGGGCGGGGCCAGGGCGTGCAGAGCCTGGGACTAGGGGGCGCCTCCGGGAGGACCCACGAGGACTCACCCGGATGGGAGGGACGGCCGGGAGGTGGAAAAACACAACCGTGAGCGGTGACTCAGGCGGTTTGCCCCGCCTCGCACATAAATGCAGGGTGCCTTTCCTTCCCGTTATTGCCCTTGGGTGTCTGGCTGCTTAGGATGCCCATTTGCCAGATGGGGAGAGTGAGGCCTGTAGAAGGTGCCCTACTTTGCCGTACTCAAACCCACCATTAGTGGTTAAATCCAGGGACCGCCTCAAGGTTTTCTGATGAGCCTAGTGGGGCCTAAGTGCCCTTAAATGGGCCTTGTAATAATAAACGAGGTCCTACAGGAACGGGACTGGACTGGTGTGTCCTCCTGGCGTCATGGTCCCACTGCCCGCTTCTTTGGCTATGGCGCCCTATGCTCACGGGATGCCTCCGCACAAGGGCAGCAGCGGCCCAGGCCTACCCCTGGAACTCGGGCTGAGGTTTCTGAAGGCTGGGCACCGTTTTGATCCCGTGTGGGCGCAGGCACTCCCAGGAGGTCCCTTTTCCTGAGCTGAGGATGCCCCACGCTCCTGATATGTGTACATCAGGCCCTCGCTATATGGCCTTGGGCAAGTCATTGACCTAAGTTTCAGAGTCTTCCTTTAAACTTGGATGTCAATTTGTACACATCCGAACAGTGCAGAAAAGACCCTTAGAGCCTGGTTTATGCAAATTCACCATTTTAAGTAATAGGAAAAGGTGGAAGGGAGACTTATCCAAGGTCTCACACCACAAGATAGAAGAAGATTAGGACTCTACAATTTTGAGGGAAATAAGGCTGAAAAAAATAATTTACGTGGAGGCATAGGTGTTGAGATCAGATTCCTTTCTGTTCCAGTTGAAAGGCACTGGTTCCTTTTCTCAAATCAAAGAGAGATTCCCATGTGAGGGGTAGATAGTCCAAGTTCAGTTTCATGGACTAGCTGTGTGGTTTTGGGCAAGATCTTCAGCCTTCTTGGGCCTGTTTTCTTATCTCTGAAATGAAAATGATAAAGACTTAACGCTTAAGGTGTTGTGAGAGTTAAATAAGATAACCTATGAAAGTCCCCTAGTATGTGGTAGTTGCTCAAGAAAGAAACTTGAGGCCAGGTGCAGTGGCTAACACTTGTAATCTCAGCACTTTGGGAGGCCAAGGTGGGAGGATCACTTGAGCCCAGGAGTTCAAGACCAGCCTGGACAACATAGTGAGACCCTCCTCTCTACAAAAAAAAAAAAATTTAATTAGCTGGGTTGGTGGGACGTCCTGTGGTGCCAGCTATTTGGGAGGCTGAGGTGGGAGGCTCATGAGCCTGGGAGATCAAAGCTGCAGTGAGCCAAGATTGCACAGCTGCACTCCAGCCTGGGCAAAAGAGTGAGACTCTGTCTCGGCTGGGCGCAATGGCTCACACCTGTAATCCCAGCACTTTGGGAGGCCAAGGCAGGGGGATCACTAGGTCAGGAGATCAAGACCATCCTGGCTAACATGGTGAAACCCCATCTCTACTAAAAATACAAAAACAAAATTAGCCGAGCGTGGTGGTGGGCACCTGTAGTCCCAGTTTCCTGGGAGGCTGAGGCAGGAGAATGGCGTGAACCCAGGAGGCGGCGCTTGCAGTGAGCCGAGATCATGCCACTGTACTCCAGCCTGGGCGACAGTGCGAGACAGAGCGAGACTCCGTCTCAAAAAAAAAAAAAAAAAAAAAAAAAGAGTGCTTATACTAAACACTCAGGGAGGGCTGGGTGTGGTGGCTCATGCCTGTAATCCCAGCACTTCAGGAGGCCAAGACAGGTGGATCACCTGAGGTCAGAAGTTTGAGACCAGCTTGGCCAACATGGCGAAACCCCATCTCTAATAAAAATATAAAAATTAGCCGGGTGTGGCGGCACACACTTGTAATCCCAGCTACTCTGGTGGCTGAGGCAGGAGAATTGCTTGAACCTGGGAGACAGAGGTTACAGTGAGCTGAGATCGCACCACTGCACTCCAGCCTGGGCAACACAAGACTCCGTCTCTAAATAAATAAATACTCAGTGGAAGAGATAGAGACTCTGAACTCAGGGACAAGAGTTCAAAGCCTGTAGCCTTGGAATAACTCTCCCCATTCAGAAGCTGTTGGCCCTTGTTAGCATCTGACAGGGTTACACCTGAAACCCACTCCCCTCCCAGGTCCTGTCCAACCAAACTTGCCACCACCCGGCTCTTGGGAACAAGTAAAGTTATCCTAAGAAGGCCTGCCCTGCATCCCCTTCACAGCAACAGGGACATCTGTGAAACACGATTTATTATATAAAACAAGGTGCATCCAAATTCAGTGTCAGAAGAGCTTTGTATTTCAAGGGCTAAGGACTGGACCTTCTCCCTTAAAACCTCCTTACCCAACCCTTGCTAAGGACTCAGGCCTGGGGCAGAGGCTGTCAGTCTCTAAAGACCCCAGCCCTGGACCAGGAGGGGGAGAACAAGTTTGGTGCATAGCGTGGGGCTAGGGCAGTGGGTCAGGCACCATCCCTTCTGCGAGTGGCCACAGGTCACCACGGTGGGGGAAGGTGGGGAGCTTGAACCTCCAAAGATAGGTTCATTGTAGGAAAAGCTAGACCAATGCCTTGGGTAGACCAAATCCCTCTACAACAACTAAAGCAAGAATGTGGAACCCATCGAAATCTTCCCCCAAAATGCCAACCATAAAATAGATTCTACAGAAATAAAGAAAGGAATCCCAGCACTTTGGGAGGCCGAGGCGGGAGGTTCACTTGAGCCCAGGAGTTTGAGACCAGCCTGGGAACAGCGAAACACCGTCTCTACAAAAAAATTAGTCGGGTGTGGCAGCACACACCTGTAGTACCAGCTACTCACTACCTGGGAGGCTGTGGTGGGAGCATCTTTTGAGCCTGGAAGGTCGAGGCTACAGTGAGCTGTGACTGTATCACTACACTCCAGCCTGGGAAACAGACTGTCTCAAAAAAAAAAAAAAAATTAAACCAACAATTGGCTGCCTTCTGACCTTCACATCCTGTATAGGAATGGAAATGGTGGCTAAAGTCAGCACTGAAGGTCCCACAAGCTCTCCCTGCCTCCCCTCTATCTACTGCATGATCCTTCAACTGAGGCCAGCCCAAGTGCAGAGTAGCTTGCAAAACCCAAGGGACAGACTGATGGGGAAAATCCCTGGGAATGTGGGAGCTGCCCCAAGGCCCAGCCCAGAGGACCCTGCGGGCAGGAATCTGAACTCTGCCTGAGAGTGGCCACTTGAAGTGGCTCCAGCCAGGGGATGGGGGGATGAGGTCTGTATGCCCCTGCGGCCTCTTACAGACCCCGGAGGGAGGCAGTGCTTGCAGTGAGCGGTGGCTAACACCAGCCTCACACAGCCTGCAGCTCCCCCTGCAGGCGATTCAGTTCCTCTAGTTCCTGCTTGTAGCGGTCTGTCTTGTGTGCCACCAAGGAGCGGTAGAAATGCAGAGCAAAGGCCACAAACACGAGCCCCACGGGTACCATGATGGCTGTGGAGGCCATGGCTGCTTGCCAGCCTGGCCCATGGGCCCCACCACCACCACAGGCTTGCCGGGGTGGGCAGGCTGGCTCAGCCTGGGACGGTGCTGCAGACGCAGAGGATGGTGGGAGATTGGAAGCTGGACTAAGGGAGGTAGCCACTGGTGCCAGAGTCCCAGGCACCCGGGATGTGGGCACCATGGGGGTCGGTGTGTCCAAGGGAGCCCCAATGGGCACAAACTTGACCCAACCAACCAGGACAACTTCAGCAAGGAAGAGAAAGGTGCCCAGGGCAGTGGAGAAGCCCCAGGCCAGCTCCACGTAGCGGTGCAGTCTCTGGTGTGGCGACTGGTGGACAGAGTTGAGGTTGTGGATGTTGCTCACAGCTTCAATGTGGGGCAGCAGACACGTGGAGACCATGAGTGCAAAGAGGTGCACAGCCACCAGCACGGTGGTGCAGGCACTGAAGGCCACCAGCAGGCCTGGTGGGTACTCGTGGTCGCTCTCCAGCTGCACCTCCACCATGGCCACCTGCAGGGACAAGAGGGGATGTACTGATCTCCCCATAACCTCAACTGTAGAGATTTTTTCCGCCTATTGGGATACATCACTGATACATATCCCTAGGACCTAGAACTGTGCCTGGCAGAAACCAGAGACATTCAGTCTCTGTTGAGTAAACGAATGGACAGCTTTGCAAAGGCTCTGTTCTGCTCTGGTTTCCCCACCTCCCTATCAAGAGGGCTGGATGGCCGGGCGCGGTGGTTCATGCCTATAATCCCAGCACTTTGGGAGGCCAAAGTGTGTGGATCACCTGAGGTCAGGAGTTTGAGACCAACCTGGCCAACATGGCGAAACCCCGTCTCTACTAAAAGTACAAAAATTAGCCGGGCATCTTGGCACATGCCTGTAATCCCTGCTACTTGAGAGGCTGAGGCAGGAGAACTGCTTGAACCCAGGAGGCAGAAGTTTGAGTGAGCCGAGATCATGCGACTGCACTCCAGCCTGCGCAACAGAGCAAGACTCTGTCTCAAAAAAAAATTAAAAATAAAAATTAAAAAAAGGGCTGGATGACATGCTTCTAACAGGTTTACTGCATAGGGATTAAACAGCAGATTCTGGAGCTGGGCTGCCTGGGATCATTCTCTGCTCTAGCTGTGTAATCTTGAGCAAGTCAGTTCTCTGTGTGCCTCAATTTCCTATCTGGAAATAGAGATTGATAACAGCACCTCCCTGCCTTATAGGGTTGGTATAAACATTAAATGAAATATACATGAAATGGGCTGGGAGTGGTGGCTCACGCCTTTCATCCCAACACTTTGGGAGGCCAAGTTGGGCGGATCACCTGAGGTCAGGAGTTCAAGACCAGCCTGGCCAACATGGTGAAACCCTGTCTCTACTAAAAATATAAAAATTAGCCGGGCGTGGTGGTGTGCGCCTGTAATCCCGGCTACTCAGGAGCTTGGGAGGCTAAGGCAGGAGAATTGCTTGAATCCAGGAGGCAGAGGTTGCAGTGAGCCGAGATCGCACCACTGCACTCCAGCCTGGGTGACAGTGTGGGACTCTGTCTCAAAAAAAAAAAAAAGAAAGATAAGAAAGAAAAGAAAGAAAGAAAAAGAAAGAGGAAAGGAAAGGAAAAGGAAAAGGAAGAAAAAGAAAAAGAACAGTGCCAGGCACAGAGTAAGCACTAGGTATGTGTTTGCTGTTCTTGCTATAGTGAATGCTAAAGTCTGAGGACAGAGTTTACAAATCGGCACACTGTGGACCACTGCCAGCTTGCAGACGTGTTTTGCTTGGCTCACACAGTGTGTTTCTTAAAAAATGGAAGATGCTGCCAACTTGTAAAACTGAAGAGATTTCTTATATCCCTATTTCCAGATCCCCTTGAAAACTTGGAAGAACTAGCCACACTTGGCCCGCGTTCCTGCATGGCAACTATCAGCTCAAATCAGTCATGGCTGCTCCCCTTGGAAAGGTCATGGGGTCTCTCTTTTTTTTTTTTTTTTTTTTTTTTGGTAGATGCCAGGTCTTGCTATGTTGCCCAGGCTGGCTGGACTCGAACTCCTGGGCTCCTAGGCTCAAGCGATTCTCCTGCCTTGGCCTCCCAAAGTGCTGGGATGAAAGGTGTGAGCCATCACCCCCAATGTCATGGGGTCTCTTGCTTGCTAGTCCCTACCCAGCCAATTTGGCATCCATATTACCTGCCTGGCCCTTTGCAAACATTTGAGTTGATGACCCTATTCTAGGAATTTATAAATTTGGAGTCTGGAACCAGACGGCTTAGGCTCAAATCCTGCCACTTACTTGCTGTGGGACCTTGGGCAGGTGTCTTAACATCTCTGATCCTCAGTTTCCTCATCTGTAAAATGGCCAGAGTAGCAGTACCCACTTTGTAGGCTAACAGATGATGTATATAAAGGCACTGAGGGCAGTGCCCGGTGCTTAGTGACAGCTGGATACAATTCGTATAATGCTATTCTAACTTAGGCCACCTGAGTTTCAGAAGCCCACTCTCTCCCCATCCCTGGTTCTTGTAGGGTCCATTCGATTGCTCTGGGCCTGGGGAAAGAAGAAGGTAGGTGTAGAGGCTGGCGGGTGGAGGTAGGAAAACAGGGCTGAGTATTTTGGGAAATTGGGCCATGGCAGGTGTCAGGAGGTGTTTTCCACAGACAGGGATCTGGGCCAGGCTTAGTCCTGGTTTCTCCCAGAGCCTGGCCCAGCCTCGGTCACCCCTGCTAGGACTGCGGCCAGTCCTGTCCCCGGAACCTAAACCTCCAGCCCCTTCCTCCTGCGGAGAAGGCTCGGGCCCTTAAGCTGTCACCCCAGCAACCTGCACCTGCATATTCTGCCGTGGAGGGATTGTCTCCTTGGGAACAGGCTGGACCATGGGGTTGACCTCCCTCAGCTTGGGTGGCTGCTCCCTTCCCTCTGCAGGCTGTGCAGATGAAGGGGAGCCAACATCCCTCCCTAGGTGATGCCCCCATCATGAAAGGTAAGCTGGTCTGTGGATTCTGGGACCCCACATAGAAGACCATAGGCTTATGATGACCCTTAGGGTTAGAGAGTTTCCCTGTCGTCGTTCAAATACAGAGGTTGTGGCACAGACAGGGCAGGGACTAGCCCAGATCCCCTAGCGCCATGGTCCCCACCCCAACCGCCTCTGATATCCACCCCCACAGGAGTGCGTTCCCCAAAGTACCTCCTGCAGCTCACTTTCTCCTTTTTCCTGGGGTGATGGTGGAGAAACCCCAGACTAACAGAGCAGCAACCCTGGGTCCCAGTTCATTCGCTCCTGCCCAGAGGCAAGGCTTTTACTTTCCACACCTGTCCAATTAGCAGGCTAGTCTGAGCCATCCTTGGCACGTGACCTGCTCTGACAAGCCTGGCTCACCCTGGGGCGGTTACTTGGCTGGCTACAGAGGGCGCACCCTCCATGATCTCAGTTTCCCACTGGCTTGCAAGGGGGGTGGAGGCCTGTCCAGGGTCACACAGCTGGCCACAAGCAGGGAGGAGCCAGGACTGTGTCTGCTGATCCTCACCCTGGGACCTCCCTCCATCCCACTTCCTGTGAGGCCACTGCTGGGGCAGACCGTTAGCCGACACCGTCCTCCTGCACCTGGGGTTTATCAGCTTGAGACTCGCTTATCAGTTTCCTCATCAGCCTCCTTCCCCAGCGGCTCCCTCCCGGGCATGATCTCTTGTCAGTTTTCCTGGTTGACACTAGCACCCCTTGGGCCCGCTGGAGAGTGGCCACCTTCCCTGGGACGGGCCCACCTTCAGCTGGGTGACCCTTCCACCCAGCTAATCCATCTCGAGCCCCCCACCTGTTGATGCAGCCCCCACCCAGCTGACCTGCCTTTGAAGCTGGCACTGGGACTTAGGAACCACTTCTGCCAGGAACAGGCTCCATCTGGACCACTCTGCCTCATTGTTACAGTCAACCCCACCGGCGATTTGTTCACCCCACTCCCACTACGACACCTTTAGGACTTTCGTGTCCTCCGGTGGCCCCGTCTCCTGGGGTCCCCTGTACACACACATCCGTAAGAAGGGACTTGCTCAGTCCCGCGGGACCTTGTTCCTTCCCCCTTTGACGAAAGCCCCCTTTAACCTGTCTCCCCTGGGACCTGTTTACTTCGCTCCCCCCCACCGACCTGTGCCCCCCACGTGCTCTGCCCCACCGGGTGTGACCCCTCCCGGCCCCTCACCATGGCGAAGCCCGAGAGCAGGGCAGACGTGCGGCTGGAAGCTTTGAGCTTGGCCCGGCTGAGGTAGAGGCGGCGCCAGCTGAGCGCCCGCAGCGAGTGCTGACTGGCCCCCATGAGGTCCAGGTAGCCGCGGTGCACGAACTCCCGGTACGTGGCCGAGCCTGCAGGGCTCTCGCCCTCAGGGTTCAGCGGGGCCTGCTCGCCCGCGTCCCCCTCGCCGCCCTTCATCCTGGGGGCGGCGGCACCAGGCGGTCACTACGGGGCGGAAGCGCCTCGGGGGCCCCAGCCGGGCCGGCCCAAGCCCGGGGGCGGCCCCATTCCCAGACAGGGCGAGCAGGATGCAGGCGGCGGGCGCCCAGGAAGAGGCAGCCCCAGTGGAGCAGGAAAAGCAGCGTCTGCGGGGAGCCCCAGGAGCCGGAGCGGGACAGCGGAGGCCAAAACAGGAACTGGGACAGAGGCGGAGCCGGGGCTAGCCACATGATGGGGTGGAGCCGGGGACCAAGTCCCCGCAGTCCCGGGCCCGCAGAGATTCCCCGCAGTCCCGGGCCCGCAGAGATTCCCCGCAGTCCCGGGCCCGCAGAGATTCCCCGCAGTCCCGGGCCCGCAGAGATTCCCCGCAGTCCCGGGCCCGCAGAGATTCCCCGCAGTCCCGGGCCCGCAGAGATTCCCCGCAGTCCCGGGCCCGCAGAGATTCCCCGCAGTCCCGGGCCCGCAGAGATTCCCCGCGACCCCTACCCACCAAGAACGTTATCCAAGCGCCCGGACCCCACCGAGGTGCACGCCAACCCCAGCTCCCTCCAAGGTACAGCTGGACACCCCAGGTGTCCACACTTCCAAATCCCTCCCAAAATGAGTCCAGGAGAGGTGAGCCCACTCATCTGTAGGTAGGGACCCCGCAGATACACACACGAACTCCGCAGCCCCGGCTGGAAGATTTTGAGTTTTATAGCAAACCGTATTGTACAGACCCGGGGCCCAGGGGCCCAGCCCGGCTGGGTCCCCCGCTTGCCCCTCGCCGGGCTGCCTCTTCCCTCCCCAAAGCGGCCCCATTCTCAAGCCTCTCGCTATCCCCAGGCCCCACCCCTCCGGCCTTTGGTCCGCCCAGCCCTCCCCCACCCGCGCACCTCCCTGTTACCTGAGGTATGTGGATAGATCTCCCCTCCCCTACATGGTAAGCCCCGGCCCCCCGGAGGCCTGCGCGGAGGGGCGGGACCTGGCCCGGCTCATCCCCGGGGTCCCGAAGCCCCACCCCGCGCTCGAGGAAGGGGCGGGGAAGGAGGGCCAGGAGAGTCTGTTACTAGGTTCCCATGGCAACTAAGAGGGGGCCATTTCCAGCCTTAGCACTGGCATCGGGAGGTGTCCGTTGGCTATTTCCATGGCAACCAGGAGTGGCAGTTCCCTGGGCAAATGGGATACAAGTTTCCATGACGATGAAAGAGTGGGAAGAGCCAGGCTGGAGGAGTCCCATGGTCCCCATTCTTGGGCTGGCGCCCCCAGCCATAATGCGGGTCCGGCGGGTGCCGCCGCTCAATACAGTAAAACAAGAATAAGCCTGGGGGTGGCGCAGTCCCAAATGGGCGCCCACCGGCCCGGTCTCAGGTCTCAGTCCAAGCTGGTCCAGTCCCCTCACACTCCGGCTCCCCCAGGTCCGAGGTTCCCCCGGTTCAAGTAACACTTCAGTACAGATGAATGTTCAAGTATTGTGCGGAGAGGCGGGCAGGGGGTTGGGGCGCCCCTCGCCACTCCCCTGGGCCGCGAGCTGAAGAGCGGCTGCCCGCGGCCCCCACTCCTTGCAATAGCTGCCGTTTTCAGTGACGTTCAAGGAGTCAGGGTCAGGGGGAAGGAACTGAAGCCTGGGGAGGGGGGAAGCAGAGAGGTGACCCCCAAGGGGGTATTGCTGTCCCCACACCTGCTCTCATCCCCACCTCCAGCTCAGCCCCGGCTTGCCCCTGGTTCCCCTACCTCTGACACCTGGATCCCCAATTGCTCCTCCGGTTTTCCTTTTGTGGCCCCACCCCCACCCCCCCACTCCAAGTAACTGGTCTTTGTTCCCTGAACCCTTGGTGGTCTGCTGTCTGCCCCGCCCCCCGCCCCTTCCACCTCCCCCAGCCCCTGGCTCCCATATCCTGTGTGTGTCCTTTCCCCATTCTCCCCAACACTTGCACCATAACCCCCCTCCCACCGTCCCTTCGGCTCAGCACCCTCCAATACCTCTGACCCACTCCCCCAGGGGATGGACAATGAAGCAGGTAGCAGGGGGAGGACATAGGAAGGAGAAACCCCCAGAGATATCAGTGCAGGGGGGAAAGAAGGGGGTGGCTGGCTTGAGTCCCTGGGTGGGAATCCCAAGTCACTGACACTCAGGAATCCCAGGGTGGTGAGGTGGGAACCTGGCCTCCCAGCAGGGGTGAAATGAAGCCGGAGGTCCAGGCTCCTGTCGAGTCCGGGGGAGGGTGGGGGGCGCCCAACTAACTGTCCTTGAGAAGCAGCTTCTCCTCAGGGCAGCGGAAGGGGCCAGGGGGCCCAGCAGCTGCCAGCCGGGCACAAGCTTCGGGTGAGAGCTGGCGGCAGGAGCGCAGGTCTAGGCGGCGTAGACGAGGGCAGCGGCGGAACAGCGGGAGGCAGTGGTCCGTTAGGCGGTGGCAACCTGGGGATGGGGCAGTGGAGCTGAGACCAGGCAGGTGAGCAAGGGGTTGGCACTGGCCGTGGGGATCCACAGGCTGGCAGGACGGACGGGGGACCGTGCTTACCAGCAAGATTGAGGTGCACCAGGGTCTCGCGGAGTGGGGACGTGGGGGCCGTGAGGAGGTGAACACTGGGGTCCCCGACGTGGGCGCAGTGGCTCAGGTCCAGGGCGCTCAGCTGGGGTGCGTGACGCAGCAGGAGCCGCAAGGAGGCATCTGTCAGCTCCAAACCTGCCAGACGCAGTTCTGCCACCCCCTGCAGCCGACCACGGCTCTCTGTTTGCCCTGGGCAGCCAGATGAGAGGTCAGCACTCCTGGCCACTCCCATCCCTGCGCCCAGGTATCCAGACCATCTGCCCTCCACCTGCTTCCCACATAAGTGAGTGACCTGGTGCACTCTGTGGCTTGCTCTTCTCAAAAACACCCTCATGGCCTGACCTCATCTGTCCACTCCTCACATCACCTCCTCGGAGGCCTTCCATGATTATTGTATTTGAGACTACAATATTCTGCCAGGCGTGGTGGCTCATGCCTGTAATCCTAGCACTTTGGGAAGCCGAGGCAGGCGGCTCACTTGAGGTCAGGAGTTTGAGACTAGCCTGGCCTAACATGGCAAAACCTTGTCTCTACTAAACATACAAAAATTAGCCGGGTATGGTGGCAGGCGTCTGTAATCCCAGCTACTCAGGAGGCTGAGGCAGGAGAATCACTTGAACCCGAGAGGTGGAGGTTGCAGTGAGCCAAGATTGTGCCACTCCACCCCAGCCTGGGCAACAGAGCGAGACTCCATCTCAAAATAAATAAATAAATAAATAAGGGAGTCTGTGACCTCCCCTCCTCTCTCTTGCTAGCTGTCTTGCCATGTGACATGCCGATTCCTTCACGTTCCATCAAGAGTAAAAGCTACGTGAGGCCTCCCCAGAAGCTGAGCAGACGCAGGCACGATACTTCCTGTACAGCTTGCAGAATCCTGAGCCAATTCAACCTCTTTTCTTTATAAATTACCCAGCCGAAGGTATTTCTTTATAGCAATGCAAAAACTAATGTAATTCTCCACACTCCTACCACTTCCTTGCATCCTTTTTTCCTCTTTTCTCACCATTTGACATATTATATGCATTTTTCTGACATATATACGTTTTCCTTTTTTTTTTTTTTTTTTTTTGCCCCCCGAGACGGAGTCTTGCTCTGTCACCCAGGCTGGAGTGCAGTGGTACAATCACAGCTTACTGCAGCCTCAACCTCCCTGTAGCTCACTGTAGCCTTGATCCTCCCACTTTGGCCTCCCAAAGTGCTGGGATTACAGGCCTGAGCCACCGCACCTGACCAGAGTTTACTTTTTTTTTTTTTTTTTTGAGATGGAGTCTCACTCTGTAACCCAGGCTGGAGTACAGTGGTGCAATCTTGGCTCACTGCAACTTCCACCTCCCAGGTTCAAGCAATCTCCTTGCCACAGCCTCCCAAGTAGTTGGGGTTAAAAGCATTTGCCACCACGCCTGGCTAATTTTTTGTATTTTTTTAGTAGAGATGGGGTTTCACCATGTTGGCCAGGCTGGTCTCAAACTCCTGACCTCAAGTGATCTGCCCACCTCGGCCTCCCAAAGTGCTAGGATTACAGGTGTGACCCACCACGCCCGGCCCAGAGTTTACTTTTTTAACAAGTTCTCCAATTTTGTGGATGCTGCTGGTCCCCCGAACACACTTTAAGAACCACAGCCTTGGGAGACAAGATCTCTGATCATCATTCCTGTTTACAGCCAGGAAACCCAGGCCTGGTGATGCTGAATCTGAACTCTTACCACAGTGTTGTCTGCTTCCCAGGCACCAGCCTATCCCTAAGATAAACTATTAATAGATCAGATGGCACAAACCATGAGGCTGCCCTCCAAACATGTTTTATGGAGTCTACAGAATGCTAAAAACTTCCTTAATGACTAACACTACAAAAAGGACATTTTTATAAATAAATTTACATACTGAGCTTTTCCTTGAAGAATCGTAAGATGTGGCCTCACTAGGCACTCCTTCCCACCAGATGATGACTGAGGGGAGCTGGGTGGCTAGGTGCCACTCCCTAATGTCCTACACCAATGCATCACTTCTGTTACCTCCCAGGCCAACTCTATGGGCACTTGACTTTGCAAGCCCTAAATTTTAACCCCTCCTCCTGTCTTTGAGGAGCCAAGGGCCTGGAGAGGGGATACCTTTACAGATACCCTCAACCTTGGGCCACAGCTAAAGGCACAAGGAGGAAAGGCCCATAGAGGAAAGCAGAGGAAAGAGAAGTCACTTCTGGCTTGGGCAGGGAGGAGTAGGCATCAGTGAGGATTTCACTGAGGTGGTGGCATTTAAGCTGGGCAAGAGTTTGAAGGTGTATGGCACTGTTCACAATAGTAAAAGCCATGGAATCAACCTCAATGCCCATCAATGAAAGAATGAATAAAGAAAATGTGGTACATATACACCATGGAATACTATGCAACCATAAAAAAGAACAAGATCATGTCCTTTACAGGAACATGGAAGGAGCTGGAGGCCATTATCCTTAGCAAACTAATGCAGGAACAGAAATTGCATGTTCTCACTTAGAAATGGGAGCTAAATGATGAGAACACATGGACACATCCATGGGAACAACACACCCTGGAGCCTTTCGGAGGGAGGAGGGAGAGGATCAGGAGAAATAACTAATGGTAAATAGACTTAATACCTGGGTGATGAAATAATCGGTACAACAAACCCCCATGACACAAGTTTACCCATTTAACAAACCTGCACATATACCCATGAACTTAAAAGTTAAAAAAAAATTTTAAAAACTAAAAAAAAAAAAAAAAAAAAAGGCCCGCCTTCCTGAGCTCCTGATAAAGGGCTGAACTGAACTGAATTCCAGCAGGAGGAAATGGACCAGCCAGCACTTTCTCACCTCCCAGGATGCACCATTCCCAATGCCCACCTTACCCCCCACCCATAGCTCTCCAACTCAGTCCAATTCCGGTAAGAGTGGACAATGGCTGAGTGCTCTGGCCTGACTGGGTGACCTGCAGCAGTCAATCCCTCTGGGCCTCCAGTGCCTCATCTAGAATACAGGAAGAATCTTAGTTGCTTCTCTATTCTCCCCTTTCAGGGCTGTTGTGGAGGGGGCATGGTGGGAAGAAGGGAACTATGAAAGAGAGGGGTGAAAGAACTCCAAAAGAAAAGATTCTTTTGGCCAGGTGTGGTGGCTCACGCCTATAATCCCAACACTTTGGAAGGCAGAGGTGGGCAGATCACTTGAGACAAGGAGTTCGAGATCGGCCTGGACAACATGATGAAACCCTGTTTCTATAAGAATTACAGGCCAGGTGCGGTGGCTAACGCCTGTAATCCCAGCACTTTGGGAGGCCGAGGCGGGTGGATCATGAGGTCAGGAGATCAAGACCATCCTGGCTAACACAGTGAAACCCCGTCTCTACTAAAAATACAAAAAATTAGCCGGGCGTGGTGGCGGGCGCCTGTAGTCCCAGCTACTTGGGAGGCTGAGGCAGGAGAATGGCGTGAACCCAGGAGGTGGAGCTTGCAGTGATCCGAGATCGCACCACTGCACTCCAGCCTGGGCAACAGAGCAAGACTTCACCTCAAAAAAAAAAAAAAAAAAATTACAAAAAAATTAGCCCGGCGTGGTGGCACACACCTGTAGGCCCAGCTACTCAGGAGGCTGAGGTGGGGAGGATCACTTGAACCCAGGAGGCATAAGTTGCAGTAAGCTGAGATCTTGCCACTGCACTCCAGCCTGGATGACAGAGCCAGATGGTCTCAAAAAACAAAAACAAACAAAAGGATTATCTTATTTCAGGGGACTGCAAATCTCCTTTTGAAAATCTTTCCTCAAACTAGACCTCTCCCATCCTGATTGCTCATTCAAGTTATTCATTCAACAGCTATCTATGGAGCAGCCACTGAGAACGTGCTGGGGGACCAGCCAGCGCTTGCCCTCAGGGAGCTGGAGACTCTGGCAGAAGGGCACAGATGTGCATCAAGGCACTCCACAATTGCCCAGTATTATGCTGGCGGGCTGCTCTCAAAGCTGAGAGGGACTCTGAGCTCAATGTGGGGTGGGATCAGGGAGAGCTTCTTGGAGGAAGTGGCATTTATACCCAGGCCTAAAGGATGATGAGATTTAAGTAGATGAAGAGAGATGGCCTCTGCTCCCAGCATCCCCCTCTGCCAATATGGGCCTCCTGCCCCACCAAACTGCTCAGTCTCACACTCCCTGGGAAAACCCTGTTCCTTTCAAGACTCAGTTCAAAGTACACAGCAGGTGGGTGAATGAATGAATAATGCCCAACCAGGGCCTTCCTATTCAAACTCATGTATTCTTTCCTTTCTTCAAATACTTTACCATCCAGCATGAGTCAGAAGAGACCTGAGGCCTCCTACCCTACCCTTGCCCAGCCCATTCTCCAGAAAAGCAAACAGAGGTTGCACCTGGTTTGGTGTCTGGTGGAGGCAGCAGCAACTCCCGGAGCTGGGAGTCTTTAACATCCTCGATCCAGCGGAGGTCCAGGAGCCGCAGGGCTGGCAGTGGGGCTGAGCCCAGGGCAGAGACAGAGAGCCAGGAGCAGCCAGAGAGCACCAGCTCCTGCAGGCCTGCGGAGAGAGGGGGCAGTCAGGAAGCAGGTGCTGTGAGGACTCCATCCCAGGCCTGTCCCTGTCCCCACCCTGTCCTCCGCACCACACACCCTACCTTGTAGTCGGTTCAGAAGCCACATGAGCTGCTTCTTGGAGACACCTGTCCAGCTGAGGTCCAGGGCACGGGGCTGGCGGCGAACCACACCACTGAGCATGGGCGGGGTCAGTGACTTCCGCCGGCTCAGGTCCATTCGAGGCCACAGACGCTTGTCATAGCACCTGGCGGCCATAGGGGGGAGACAAGAGACCTCAGCCCTCAGCTCTCAGCAGCCCACAGTTCCCAGGCTCCCCAGCTCCAAGGGTGCACCCCAGCTCTCTTCTGGCCACACAGACAACAGGGTGGCAAGAAGCACCTGACCTCAGCCAAGAGCACTGGGATTGGAACCCAACTCCATCACTAACTGGAAATGAGACCCTGGGCAAGTCTGTTCCTCTCCCTGAGCCTCAGAAGCCTCGTTTATGATTGAAGGCAATAGCCCCCCCACTCTGCCTGCCCACAGGGCAGCTGTCAGGTCACATGGGCTCATCCCAGCTGTGGGCCTCCCAGCATAGAAAGTGTGCTGCCCAACACATACACAAATGCCACGCATGCTGCCTGATGTCATGCCAAGGGGACTGGTGTTATCCAGTCGTCTCCAGCCACCCTTGGGCTTCTTGATTCCTGACTGAGTTCCGGTGCTCATGGGTCCTTGCCTCCTTTACTCATCTCTGCTTCTGATCCACACCTGTCCCATCTTGACAGCCAGCTGCCCGCAGCTGGACTTACAGCCCTAATATCTTCCCTATTACATTACTATGTTCCTCCAACTACAATGTAAATTCCACAAGGGCAGATTTGCGTTTTCCACTTTTTGAAAAAAAATTTTTTTTGAGACAGGGTCTCACTCTGTAACCCAGGCTGGACCCAGGCTCACCACAGCCTCAACCTACTGGGCTCAAGCAATCCTCCCACCTCAGCCTCCTGAGTAGCTGGGACCACAGGCACATGTCAACACGCCTGGCTAATTTTTAAACAATTTTTTTGTAGAGACAGGGTCTCACTATGTTGCCTAGGCTGGTCTTGATCTCCTGGCCTCAAGCGATCCTCCTGCCTTGGCCTCCCAAAACACTGAGATTACAGGCATGAGCTACTGCACCCAGCTGCCCATTTGTAATGAATGAATCAAGCTAGTAACTACTTAAAGCTTCCACTGACCACTCTCCCCCACCTCCTCATCTACAGCATTTCATTTATTCACTCTGATTATAGAAAGCGTTATAGGTCCCAAGTATTGAAGCTACAAAGATGAACGAGTCCTAAGCAACATTAAACAGGTTTCCTAACCCGAGCACTCCACAGGCCTCAACAGACTATCTAACATGCAGAGGGCTGGGTGCAGTGGCTCACGCCTGTAATCCCAGCACTTTGGGAGGCCGAGGTGGGTGGATCATGAGGTCAGGAATTCGAGAACACCTGGCTGTTCTACTAGTGAAACCCTGTCTCTACTAAAAGTACAAAAAATTAGCTGGGCGTGGTGGCGGGCGCCTGTAATCCTAGCTACTCGGGAGGCTGAGGCAGGAGAATTACTTGAACCCGGGAGGCGGAGATTGCAGCGAGCCGAGATCCGCACCACTGCACACCAGCTGGGGCAACAGTGAGAGACTCCGTCTCAAAAACAAACAAACAAACAAAAAACATGCAGTGAACTGGAGAAGGGCCTCTCAAACGTACTTCCCCAGGAATCCTTCCCCACCTCTCCCAAGGTAATCTAGTAACATTTTGTAGTACACCGAAGTTCCTTTGGACTCAGTTTGAGAACTCTCTTCTCTGAGTTCAGTAGTTCTCAAAGGCATGTCCAGAAATGCCTCTGAGACTCAATAGACTGTGTCAGAAGCAGCAGGCCCAGGAAGCTTTTTTTTTTTTTCTTGAGACAGTGTCTTGCTTAGTCACCCAGGCTGGGGTGCAGTGCTGCGATCACAGCTCACTGCAACCTTAAACTCCTGGGCTCAAGCCATCCTCCTACCTCAGCCTCCTGAGTAGCTGGGACTACAGGCACATGCCACCACACCTGACTTTTTTTTTTTTTTTGAGACAGAGTTTCACTCTTGTTGCCCAGGCTGGAGTGCAATGGTGTGATCTTGGCTCACTGAAACCACCGTCTCCCGAGTTCAAGCGATTCTCCCGCCTCAGCCTCCAGAGTAGCTGGGATTATAGGCATGCGCCACCACGCCCGGCTAATTTTTTGTATTTTTAGTAGAGATAGGGTTGCTCCATGTTGGCCAGGCTGGTCTCGAAATCCTGACCTCAGGTGATCTGCCCACTTTGGCCTCCCATAGTGCTGGGATTACAGGCGTGAGCCATTGTGCCTGGCCTATTTTTTTATTTTTAGTAGAGACAAGGTTGTCCAGGCTGGTTTTGAACTCCTGAGCTCAAGCGATCCTTCCCTTGCTTCCCTCCCTGCCCTCATGACTCTGAAAGGCTTTTCCTTGCAGAAGCCCTGGGCTGGGGCAGTGATTCCCAAGCTCCAGTATTTGCTGTTCACTTATCTGCGTAACATGATTTATCTTTGAATCATCTCCTCTTTGCACTTAAAACCAGTATTGTTGCCGGGCGCGGTGGCTCATGCCTGTAATCCCAGCACTTTGGGAGGCCGAGGCGGGTGGATCACTAGGTCAGGAGATCAAGACCATCCAGGCTAACACAGTGAAACCCCGTCTCTATTAAAAAAAAAATACAAAAAATTAGCTGGGCGTGGTGGAGGGCGCCTGTAGTCCCAGATACTCGGGAGGCTGAGGCAGGAGAATGGCGTGAATCTGGGAGGTGGAGCTTGCAGTGAGCCGAGATCGTGCCACTGCACTCCAGCCTGGGCGACAGAGCGAGACTCCGTCTCAAAAAAAAACAAAAAAAAACCCCAGTATTGTTTCACATAAATATGTTAATCTTAAAAATAAACACAGAAGTCCAAGTGTGGTGTAATCCCAGCACTTTGGGAGTCCAAGGCGGACAGATCACGAGGTCAGGAGATCGAGACCATCCTGGCTAACACGGTGAAACCCCATCTCTACTAAAAATACAAAAAATTAGCCGGGCGTGGTGGCGGCTCCCTGTAGCCTCCCTGTAGTTCCAGCTACTTGGGAGGCTAAGGCAGGAGAATGGCATGAACCTGGGAGGCGGAGCTTGCAGTAAGCCGAGATTGCGCCACTGCACTCCAGCCTGGGTGACAGAGCGAGATTCTGTCTCAAAAATAAATAAATAAATAAATAAAACACACAAAAAAGACCAGAGTTATTAAATCCTAGCCAGGTGTTGCTGTGGCTTTAGGCTACTACCTGAAAACTACTTTTGTTAAACAGGGAGATAAGTATCAGAGAAGTGTTAGAAAAAGCACCCAATAGTGGCCAGGCGCAGTGGCTCACGCCTGTAATCCCAGCACTTTGGGAGGCCGAGGCGGGCGGATCACGAGATCAGGAGATGGAGACCATCCTGGCTAATACGGTGAAACCTCGTATCTGCTAAAAATACAAAAGATTAGCCGGGCGTGGTGGCGGGCGCCTGTAGTCCCAGCTACTCAGGAGGCTGAGGCAGGAGAATGGCGTGAACCCAGGAGGCGGAGCTGGCAGTGAGCCGAGATTGCACCACTGCACTCCAGCCTGGGCGACAGAGCAAGACTCCATCTCAAAAAAAAAAAAAAAAGCACCCAATGGAGAGACTTCCTTCCAATGGAAAGACTTCCTTTCCAAAACTCACAGAGGGATTAAGCCATATTTTTGTGTCACTGAAAAATGCCAGACCTACTCCAGAGGCCCAGTGTGTCATTTCATTATTTTTTTCAGACAAAGTCTCACTGTCGCCCAGGCTAGAGCTCAGTGATGCAATCATAGCTCACTGCAGCCTCAAACTCCTGGGCTCAAGTGATCCCCTTGCCTCAGCCTCCCATGTGGCTGGGACCACAGGTATGCTTAGCTAATTTTTTCTTTTTTAATAGAGATGGGGGTCTCACTATGTTGCCCAAGCTTGTCTTGAACCCCTGGGCTCAAGCAATTCTCCTGCCTCAGCCTCCCAAAGTGCTGGGATTACAGGCGTGAGCCACTGGGCCCAGCCCTGGTGTGACGTTTTAGAGAAGGCTGAGGGCACAGACACCAAGGCTTCAGTCCGAACACCTTCACCCCTCTGCCACTCGCTCTCCTGTTCCCTCCTACCCTCATCCTGCTTTTCTGGCATTCTAGCCTCTCCCTCTCCTGATTCCTTCCTCTCAACTAATAAACATCTGCAAATCTCTCCAATTCAAAACATGAAAAGGAAAAAAACCAACTCATGCCCGACCCAGCTTCTACCCCTAGGTCCTGCCCCTTTGCTCTTTCCGTGAGCAAGAAAATCGGTGACATCTGCTCTATCCAAAACCTCTCTCTGCCCACTGTGACCCTGCCACGACTGCCTCCCAGCTTAACTGTCACCACTTCCTTGAAGCCACTTCCCTTCCACGGTCCACAGCTGGAAGGAAGCCCCTTTCCCTGGGGGCACCCACAGGCCCCCAGTTGTGTTTCTGTATCATACTCCACAACAGCCAGGCCACACACCTGCCCACCTATAGACACAGTGCTGTCTGATGCCAATACGTTGTGGCACATGCTGTGCCTCTGCCAGAAATGCCAACCCAGAGCCTTCGTGGCTCGGCTCCAGTGCCTCCTCTTCCAGGAAGTCTCCCACACCTTCCTTGGCTACAGCTCATCAGTCCCCCTGCTCTTGTACAACCAGGACACTGGGGTTAAACCTCAGAGGGACAACCAACAGTCACTGAGGGCCCTACTGATCCCAAGTATCTGGCTTCCACTGGGCACGGAGGAGGCAAAGATGACAGGTTCCTGCCATACAGTCAGGGAGACATGGACAGTCCGCAGTAACTGAGGTGACAAGGGGCATGGTAAGAGTCACCTCAAGGACTGGGTGGGGGAGCCTCCTGGGGGGACAATGCCTGACCTGCGACTCCGAGGAAAGCAGTAGTTATTTCAGCAAGGGGAGGGGGAGGAGGGTGTGTGTTCCAGATGGGCAAGAACCTGTGTCCAGGCCCACAAGAGACAAGACGGAGAGCTCTGGAAACCCCAGGCCACAGGAACTCATCATCATAACCAGAGTCACGCTGATCACAGTGACTTCAGCACTACTAACCAGCCATTATCCAGGGTTCACTGTGTGCCAGGCACTGTCCCATGCATTAAGCACTGAACCTCATGCCAGCCCTAGGAGGTCAACATTACCATCATCATCTCCTTTCTACAGTAAAGAAAATGAGGCAAGCATGCGCGGTGGCTCACGCCTGTTAATCCCAGCACTTTGGGAGGCCAAGGAGGGCGGATCACGATGTCAGGAGTTCGAGACCAGCCTGGCCAACATAGTGAAACCTCGTCTCTACTAAAAATACAAAAATTAGCTGGGTGTGGTGGCACGCGCCTGCAGTCCCAGCTACTCAGGAGGCTGAGGCAGGAGAATCACTTGAACCCGGGAGGCAGAGGTTGCAGTGAGCCGAGACCACAGCATTCCACTCCAGCCTGGGTAACAGAGTCAGACTCTGCCTCGAAAAAAAAAAAAAAGGTCGGGCGCGCTGGCTCACGCCTGTAATCCCAGCACTTTGGGAGGCTGAGGCAGGTGGATGATGAGGTCAGGAGGTCGAGACCATCCTGGCTAACATGGTGAAACCCCGTCTCTACTAAAAAAATAAAAAATTAAATTAAAAAAAAAAATTAGCCAGGTGTGGTGGCGGGCACCTGTAGTCCCAGTTACTCAGGAGGCTGAGGCAGGAGAATGGCGTGAACCCGGGAGGCGGAGCTTGCAGTGAGCTGAGATTGTCGCCAGCCTGGGCGACAGAGTGAGACTCCGTCTCAAAAAAAAAAAAAAAAAAATGAGGCCCAGAAAGATTGAGAAATGTATTCAAGGTCCCACAACTACCAAGTGGTAGGTAGTAGAGGCGGGGTTCCACCTAGCTCGTCTGGGTGGAAAGCCTGAATTCTGAGGAGAGAAGAGGCAAGAGTGGAGCTGCAAAGGAGGGATGGGTGTCATGTCAAGGAGGGCTAGAACGCCAGGCCATAGACTATCATGGTCACAGAGCCCAGAGCTGAGGATGTGAGCTATGGGGATCTAAATCCCAGCTCTGCCACCTCCAGGCTTTGGGGGGCCTCAGGCAAGTCACTCGCCCTGTGTGGGCTTCCATTTCCCAAACTGTACAGTGGGGTGAAGAACAGCGCTTCCTTCAGAGGTTGCTGTGACAAGGAAGGGACACAGCTCAGGGAAGTGGTTGGTGCAGTCGGTAGGCCCAGTTCATGTCCATATGTCCAACAGGACTGCGATGGTGGGCGTCTGTTGTGAGGGCGACAGGGAGCCACAGGTGGGTTCTTTCTAAGCTGGAGAATGACACTGAGACAAGAGGCAGGGAAAGCTCTAAGAGCCAAGGTGTGCCGTCGTCCCAGAGACATGTGGCTTGATGCCAAAGTCCCCTAACCCATTCACTTCCTCCTGGACTCCAGCCACCCCGCAATGAGTCCTCTCCTACTAGGCCGACCTGCAAACCCTCAATTCCAATCCTAACCCTCCCTCTTGCAGAAGCCCCCGGGAACAGGGAGCTGGACCAGCCCTTACTGCCCTCTGAGGGCTCACGGCCCCTAGGGCTCCAAGCACTGCCAGTTCCGCCCTCTTGTAGTTCTCTGGGCCCCGATGCTACCACTGTCCTCCAATCTGTCCACCTCCAGGCCCTACCCGACCATGATCACCTTGTGTTCCAGTCCCTTCCTTGCCGCCTTCTCTCTGTCCATGTCCTCAAAAGCCCCAACCCTCTTCCTTGCATCTCAATAACCCCTGCACGCCTTCCCTGCTGCCCTCTCTCCACTCTTCACTCTTAAGGGATCACTTCCCTTTCAGTTCCAAGAAAAGATGGAAGCCACCAGACAGGAAAGCCTGCAGCCTCCTGCTGTCCCCTACACACGCCTCTCCAGCGCCACCCTCTGTACATCCTTCCACACTGCATCCTGCTCTCTTGTCCTTCACTCATTCAGCGAAGATGATCTCACTGCCCACTGTCCGCCAGGTGCTGTTAGACACCAGGAACACAACAGGAACAAACGAATCAAGTCCCTGCCTGGAAGCTGATGTCCTCGACTCCATTCAATCTGGCTTTGGACCCCCAACCCCCAGAGCACAGCTGAGGACACTAAGGCCTCCTGGTAGCAAAATCCAACCACCACTTCCTGGTCCTTGATCTCCCACGGCCTCTCACCAGCATCCTCCTTGGCTTACCACATTCCCTCCTGCCTCGCTCTCTACTCGGGGGCACACCTCTGGCCATGAGCTCCTCCAATTATCTGGCTAGGCTCTTGCTCTAACTCACAAGTACTGATGTATGATCTTTTGCCCTCTTCATCAAAGCTGCTTGGCTTGCTACCTACAGGCTGAGAACTCCTGAGAACTCCTGTATCTTTCTCCTGAGCATCAGACCCACACGTCCTGAGCACACCACACACGTCAGTCATCTGAGCTCTTTACCTTCCTGGAAACTGCTCCTCCTGAGCCTGGGGAATGATGCTGTTGCCCATCCAGGCTCCTGGGTCAGAAACTCACCTGAGGGTTACCCTGCTGTCCCCACTGCCAGTTAGTCACCAAGTCCAAGCCATTCCACATTTTTTTTTTTGAGACAGGGTCTTGCTCTGTTGGCCAGGCTGGAGTGCAGTGGCTCAATCTTGGCTCACTGCAACCTCCGCCTCCCGGGTTCAAGCGATTCTCCTGGCTCAGACTCCCGAGTAGCTGGGATTACAGGCGCCCACCACCATGCCCAGCTAATTTTTGTATTTTTAGCAGAGACAGGGTTTCACCATGTTGGCCAGGCTGGTCTCAAACTCCTGACCTCAGGTGATTCGCCTGCCTCGGCCTTCCAAAGTGCTGGGATTACAGGCGTGAGCCACCGTGCCCGGCCATTTTTTTTTTTTTTTTTTTTTTTTGAGATGGAGTTTCACTCTTCCTGCCCAGGCTGGAGAGCTATGGTGTGATCTCGGCTCACTGCACCTCCACCTCCCAGGTTCAAGCGATTCTCCTGTCCCAGTCTCCCAAGTAGCTGAACTACAGATGTATGCCACCATGCCTGGCTAAATTTTTTGTATTTCTAGTAGAGAGAGGGTCTCACCATGTTGGCGAGGCTGGTCTCGAACTCCTGACAAGTGATCCGCCCATCTTGGCCTCCCGAAGTGCTGCGATTACAAGTATGAGCCATCATGCCTGGCCCAAGCCATTCCACTTCTTAAAAAGTCCTTACACCGGGCGTGGTGGCTCATGCTTGTAATCCCAGCACTTTGGGAGGCCCAGGCGGGTGGATCACCTGAGGTCAGGAGTTCGAGACCAGCCTGACCAACATGGAGAAACCCCCGTTTTTACTAAAAATACAAAATTAGCCAGGCATAGTGGCGCATGTCTGTAATCCCAGCTACTCGGGAGGCTGAGGCAGGAGAACTGATTGAACCCAGGAGGTGGAGGTTGTGGTGAGCCAAGATCATGCCATTGCACTCCAGCCTGGGCAACAAGAGCTAAACTACATCTCAAAAAAAAAAAAAGTTCTTGGCCGGGCGCAGTGGCTCACACCTGTAATCCCAACACTTTAGGAGGCCAAGGTGGAAGGATCACTTGAGGCCAGAAGTTCAAGACCAGCCTGGGTAACAGCGAGCCCCTGGTTCCTGCAAAAAAGTTTTAAAAATTGGCCAGGCACAGTGGCATGTGCCTGCAATCCCAGCTACTCAGGAGGCTGAGGCAGGAGGATTGCTTGAGCCCAGGAGGTTGAAGCTGCAATGAGCTATGACTGCACCACTGTACTCCAGCCTGGGCAACAGAGAGAGACCCTCTCTAAAAAAGAAAAACAAAACAAACAAAAATAAGGCCTGGCAAGGTGGCTCACACCTGTAATCCAAGCACTTTGGGAGGCCAAGGTGGGTGAATCACCTGAGGTCAGGAGTTCGAGACCAGCCTGACCAATATGGCAAAACCCTGTCTCTACTAAAAATACAAAAATTAGGCCAGGCGCAGTGGCTCACGCCTGTAATCTCAGCACTTTGGGAGGCTGAGGCAGGCAAATCACCTGAGGTCAGGAGTTCGAGACCAGCCTGACCAACATGGTGAAACCCTGTCTCTTCTAAAAAAGTGCAAAAATTAGGCAGGCGTGGTACCGTATGCCTGTAGTCCCAGCTACTCAGGAGGCTGAGGCAGGAGAATCGCTTGAACCTGGGAGGTGGAGGTTGTGGTGAGCTGAGATTGCGCCAAGGCACTCCAGCCTGGGTGACAGAGCAAGACTCCATCTCAAAAAAAAAAATTAGCCAGGCATGGTGGCGGGTGCTTGTAGTCCCAGCTACCTGGGAGGCTGAGACAGGAGAATCACTTGAACGTGGAAGGCGGAGGTTGCAGTGAGCTGAGAGCATGCCACTGCACTTCAGCCTGGGTGACAGAGCAAGGCTCTGTCAAAAAAAAAAAAAAAAAAAAAAAAGTTATCATTGCAAATCTCTCCCCACTACCCCTGCTTCTGTGCCCAGACCTCGCAGAGCCTCCTGAGTGGTCCTGCTGTGCCCCCACAGGCCCCTGCTCTGCCCGGCTCGTGTCCTTTTCATTGGGAGGTGCCATCTGATTGAGTGTTTAGTACCCTCCAGGCATTGTGCTGCGGGCTTTGTAGGAATCACTTCACTTAATCCCCAAAAGGTGAGTATTCATACAAACCCAGACTACAGATGAGAAAACCAGGGCCTCAAGAGGTATCACTCTCCATACATGGCCACGCAGCCAGTGAAACCCAAGGATGCAGAGTCCAGGGCCCACACTGGGAGCCATTGCCTCTCGCTTTGTCTGCTTCGGGCCACACGTCTCCCGTTGAAGCAGAAATCAGGTCCCTTTCAGTTCTGGCTCCCACATGCCAGGCACAGAGCTGGCCTTGAAGGGGCCTCAGCAAACATTTCCTTGATTAGTACATGAGGCAGGTGTCATCCCCTGCAACTTCTGTAACTATCTGCTTCTATGTTGCAGCTTAACTATATGCTCTTCAAGGGCACAGATCTACATTCTGAGGCCTAACAGGCTGTGCGTTCAGCAACTATTTGCAACTAAGTAAATACTGGCTACAATGAGAGCTCTTTCAAGTAGTTCCTATTTCCCAGGTACTGTGCTCAGTTCTTCATGTGTATTAGCTCAAGAAAACACTATGCAAGAGCGTTGATTATCTGGTTTTTCAGATGAAGAAACCGAGGCACAGGAAGTTAAGTGACTGGCCTAATGGTTTATAGCTCTTCAGCTATAACCATAACCGGTAGCTCATGCCTGTAATCCCAGCACTTTGGGAGGCTGAGGCGGGTGGATCGCTTCAGGTCAGGAGTTGAAGACCAGCCTGGCCAACATGGTGATACCCTGTCTCTACTAAAATTACAAAAAAAAAAAAAAATTAGCCGGGTGTGGTGGTGGGCGCCTATAATCCCAGTTACTCAGGAGGCCGAGGCAGGGGAATCGCTTGAACCCGGGAGGCAGAGGTTGCAATCAGCCAAGATCATGCCACTGCACTCTAACCTGGGCCACAGAGTGAGGCTCCGTCTTAAAAAAAAATAAAAATAAAAAGATTCTGTCACAGGCAATTTGCCTCCAGAGCCTGCACTCTGGTACTTTTGGCTGCACAATCTCTGCAGATACCAGAAGGCACCAGTGGCCCAGACCTGGTCCCAAAAGAAGACTAGAGTTTGAGTTCAGCCATGAACTTGTACTGTAACTTCAGGTGTCCCTTTTCTCTCACAGGGCTGCCATTATGAAGGTCAAATCAGCTAACCTTGGTGCAGTGCCCAACAGGGAGCCTGGTCCCAGCCACAGCGAGTCCCTGGGAAAGAGCCTGATAGCCTCGTTTACTGCAATATTTCTTGGGCACTTATACTGCCCTTTGTCCCGTGCTAGGGACATGAAGATAAAACAGACACAGTTATCTGCTCCCACCCCAGCAACTGATGGGAACATGAAATGAGTAAATGAATGAAGGCTTGTCAACACGCCGAAGGCCTCTGCTTGCTCTATGAGGGGAACAGAGCGCTGTGGGAGTTTGATAGAGAGGAGGAGGAATTTTGTTGGGGGCGAGATCAGAGAGGAAGACAAGAGGCTCGGGAGGATGACCGACATTTCTAATAGA
Organism: Pan paniscus; assembly: GCF_029289425.2. NCBI lineage: Eukaryota > Metazoa > Chordata > Mammalia > Primates > Hominidae > Pan > Pan paniscus. The sequence continues at coordinate 34,136,958 of NC_073267.2, read as the reverse complement.
GGCTGGGGGGCTGGGGGATGGGCAGAGGCATTAGTGGTGGCTCCAGGGCAGAAGGAAAGCAGGAACTGAGTCAGGAGGTTCAAGCCTGGCTGTCTTTCGAGGGCAGGGGCAGCCCAGCACATGGCGTTCTCCTAAGTGAATGGAATCAATCGTCAGACTGTTTTCGGAAGTGGCAGTATGAGAAGTGACAATGCAGTACAGCGCTCAGTGCTATGGCTGACACACACTAGACACTCAATATAGTCGCTACTATTAGGAGGAAAGGCACTGGAGCCAAAGGGCCTAGGTTCCAATGCCTAGTTCTACCACCACTTCTCTTCCACATGACCTTGGGCCTCAGCTTCATCGGAAAAAGGGGAAAATAACCTCTACCTCAAAGTTGTCTAGGTGGTTAAATGAGCCCATAAGTGGAAATTAGCCTGCACACGGGAAATACGGAAGGATGCACTGTAATCTGTGCATACTAGACAAGTATCCCCAATATAAAAGCAAGGCCCAGAGAGGGCCAGAGACCTACCGCAGGTCACCCAGCAAGCGGGAAGCCTGCTGGCCACGGAACGCAGGCCTGTCCAGGCCACTCACCAGCGGCTCCAAGTTCGGCAGACTCGCATGCAGATACACAGCTCCCGCGGCCCGAGGTGCTGGAAGACGCGAAGCCAGGCGGCCCGGGGCAGGGGGTGGTCGGATCCAGCAGCCAAGGGGAGTGTGTCGGGCTCAGGGCTTCGAGGCGGGGGCCGCACCACGTGCCGCTCCAGCTGTGGAGGCCGGGGTGGTGGGGCTGGGCCCAGGGGCCAGCTGAGCAGGGGCCCCCCACTGCCAGGGCGCACAGCCCGCCGCCCCCCACGGTTCTCCTTCTCGCCAGAGCTGCCCCGGGCTGGCCGTCGCCCATTCCGGGCCTCGCCGGGGGCTTCGTCCTCACTCAGCGATGTGCCCGAAGAGTCGGAGTCGGAGTCTGAGTCCGAGGAGGAAGAGGAGGTGTCAGGCACCCGTTCCAGCAGCTGGCACATCCGCTTGAAACGCTCTAGCTTCTCCCTCTGCGGGGACGGGGACGGCACCGCTGGGCCCTCTGCAGAGGCCAAAGGCGGCTTTGGTTTCTGCAGGGAGACAGGGTTGATGCTGTTCTAGGGCCTGGGATACATTTTCCCACCCCCCTACCCCGAGGAGTCACCAGGGGATGAACAGCCCGAGGGACAGTCCTGAGTTCCAGCCCTGGCTCTGCTCCGGACAGTGAGAGACCTTGCTAAAGCCACTGCCAGGCCCTGGGCCTCAGTTTTCTTATTGGTAACAGAAGAGTGCTAATTAAAATAATTTCCAGCCGGGTGCAGTGGCTCACGCCTGTAATCCCAGCACTCCGGGAGGCCGAGGCAGGAGGATCACGAGGTCAAGAGATCGAGACCATCCTGGCCAACATAGTGAAACCCTGTCTCTACTAAAAACACAAAAATAAACTGGGCATGGTGGCACAAGCCTGTAGTCCCAGCTACTCGGGAGGCTGAGGCAGAATTGCTTCAACCTGGGAGGTGGAGGTTTCAGCGGGCCGAGATCACGCCACTGCACTCCAGTACGGGCGACAGAGCGAGACTCTGTCTCAAAAATAAAATAAAATAAAATAATTTCCAGCCCTTATGGGTTTGCATGGCTTAGGCATTTCCAAAAGCAGTAGGGAATGGAGAAATGAGAGACCCTGCTTTGAATCCTGGCTTGCCCTCAACTCTGGATGGCTGTGGGAAGCCCCTGCTTCATCATCCACTACACGGACCAGCTGGAGCAGGCGTCTGTCTATCAACTGAGGGTAACAGTGATTGGCCCCACGAGCAGCACCCCGCATCGGCTGACTCATTCCGTCCTCACAGTATTCTAACACAGTAGTGACCTGGGCCACTCTTTTCAGACATGAGGAAACCGAGGCTTAAAGGCACAAAGTGACTTGTCCAAGGTTACAAACTGACAAACAGCAGAGGCAGGATTTGGACCCAATTAGGCGGACTCCTGTGTTGAGTGTCCGTGCCAAGTAATATCTCAATTCTGGCTTTACTGTGTGACTTGGACAAGTCTTCAAATCTCTCTGGGCCTTATTTCCCTTCAATCTGGGTAAATTTTATAGCTTACAAAGCTCATTGCCTTTCAGAACCTCGTAAGACTTATACACTTCTGCGGGATAAGGGGGCAAGGCAGGCAGCAGCATCTCCACTACATGGATAAAGAAACTAAGGCTCAGGGTGGCTGACAAGCTGCTAGAATCATACAAAGAGTAAACGGTCGGACAGAAATTTGAACTCAGTTCTCTCCCCTGTAAGGCTTGGAAAGATGAGGCAAGTAGGTCAGATGAGCCCTAAGGGTTTTTGGGAAGTCAGGGGCTCCTGTGGCCTGGACTCAACCCACCCTCCCACCCAACTCATCCCAGGTGTCCGGACACCCACCGTGGCCAAGTGGGGCTGGGGCAGAACAAGGTGAGCAGGAAGGGACAGGTCTTGGGCTCCAGGGTGAAGGGTGGGGCAACGGAAGGTGGAAAGGGGAGGAAGGAGGTCCCCGGCACACCTCCCAGTTCTCGGGAGGGAGCCCAGGGTGGCAGGATGAGAAAGCCTGGCTCGGATTCAGAACCCTGGGGGGCAGCAGGCCCGGGCCGCCTGGGTCCGATCCTCGGAGGAGGCAGGCGTCTCCACCCACCTTCTTCAGGTGCCTCTCTCGGCCTCCTTTCACCTACCAGGGTGAGAGGGAGATATGGGGGAAGGGAGAGACCCCATTAGGCCCTCATGGGCCAGAAATCTAAGGTCCATGTCCTCCTCTTAGACTACAAATCCCAGAAGCCCCCGTCCCAGGGATAACTCTGAGCATGCTCACCTTGCACCCAGCGTCCTAGCCCACTGAGCATGCTCCATCTCCTCTTTCCTCCCCTCAGGCCCTCTCCAGCCCCTCCCTCCTCTCATGCAGGGATGATCTGAGCATGCTCTCTCCTGCCTCCCTAACCCACCCAGGGCTCCCAAAGCTTCCTGCAGTGCCAGCTCACCTCACCTGTGCCCCCCCCTCCTCCACACTGAGCATGCTCTATCCTCCCCCCACTCAACTCCTGAACTACATCTCCCAACAGTCCTTGGGGAACCCACAGAGCACGCTCCCAGGCCCACACAGCCCCACAGAACCAGCCAGGACTACAGCTCCCAGAATTCCTCAGGACAAGCCTAGTGAGCGTGCTCCGTGGCTCACCTTTTTCCTTGGGGTGGGAGGCTCATTCCCTGCCTCCCTTTCCTTTCGTTTGGGGGGCCCAGGCACGTCCTCCGGGGGGGGCCCGGCAGGCAGGGGGCCCTTGCGCCTGGGCGGGGGCGGTGGAAGCGGTGGCTCCTCTGTCAGCTTCCATCCGCTCCCCAAGCTGGCGCCCTCCTCGCCGTTGTCGGCCCTACGGCGGCCAGGCCCCTCACCTGAATCCTAGGCGGGACAGAAGCTGGGGGTGAGGACCTGCACAGCTCCCCAACCCCCACCTACCCACAGCTCAGCCCAGCCCAGCCCCTACCTTGCTGGTGCGGCCTTCCTGGGTGCAGCGAGGGCACTCCCAGCAGTTGGGGATCTCTGCATTGATGACACCCTCAGCCTTCCCCATCTGTAGGCAAGAGGGCAGTGAGTGGGGGGTTGGCCAGGAAGCCCAGAGCCAGGGTGATCCCCCACTCTCTGCTCCCTGACAATCTGCCCCACCCCAGACGCCGGGGTCCCAGGGCCATCACCTTCAGGCAGCCGGGGTGGACGATCTCGTTGCAGATTGTACACTCCATGAGGCTCAAACCAAATTTCTCTTCCTCTCCCTCCACCGTGTCCTCCTTCCCAGCCTCCCCACACAAGAGGCACACAGCTGTGTGTGGGAGCACGGGCTGTTGGGGGAGAGGGGACATCAGGGGCCCCGAAAGCTAACAACGGGAAAGACCCTTCCTTCTAGGGACCCTGGCCAGGTGACGGATGAGGTGCAGCACCCACGGGTCAAGCTGGGTCTGATCCTGAGTTTGCTCCTTTTGGGAGTGTGACCTCAAGCAACTGATTTAACCTCCTTAAGTCTCCGTTTCTGCATCTGCAGAATGGGGCTAAGAATCTTTCCCTCGCAGGACTCTTGAGAGAGCAAAATAATACGCGAGAGACACTGATATGTAGCTGTTATCACCTGTGACTGTTATAGCTGGACCCAGGGCCAGTGGGACCCTGAAATTACAGCTGGCTTTGGAGAGGAGGACAGTAACACTCAGAGGGTGGGGAAGACAGCTTAGGGTGATACCAAGGTCGCTCCATGAGCAGCCCAAGGGTTGCTCTGAATCCCACAATGAATCCGGTTTTGGCAAGACCCCCTGGGAACACTAGGGAAGCCACTAGTCCTGGGGAAGTGGGGGCAGCCTCAGACAGTGTGACTTTGGGGAAGACAGTGGTAGGACTGAGTCATAACAAGGATGCGGCAGGATCAAGGAAGATGCAGGTAGGGGGAGAAGGAAAAGTGAGGCAAGGGGTTGGGGGATAAAGGAAAAGAAGTGAGGGGCTGAGGGGTGAAGAGACCAACCAGGAAAGAGTGGCAGGAGGAAGAGAGGGAGGTGGCAGAGTGGGGAGGGGGACGCAGGATGCAGCTGGCTCCTCGCGGCTGCTGGGGAGGGGCCATGCTCTGGAGCCCAGGGACGCTCAAAGGATGAGGAAGGCAGGGCGGAAACCCATGCTTCCCTGATCCCTACTGTGTGCTGGGCCTTGTGGTAGACACACTCGCATCCATGCCATTGTTTAATCTTTACAACTCAGCAAAGGAAACATTTTACAGAGAAGGAACCTGAGGTTCATTCAGCATGATTTGCTCAAGGTCACATAAAGGGTGAGCTTAGCCTCAAATCCAAGACCACCCTGGGTGAGGAAGAGGCCAGAGAAGGGCAAGACCTGTTGGAAGGGGGCCATCTCTGGGGATGGGCCCCCTCCTGCACAGAGACATCTTGGGGGGTGATAGAGCAGGGGCTGGGCATTCTGCGGGGGTGTGACTCTGAGAGCTGGGAAGAGCCTGAAAGTGGGGACTGGGTCAGATCCTTCTGTGCACCCGGACACTGCCCCCAGCTTGGAGCTGAGGACAAAAATGGATACTGACACAAACTAGTGAATGAAGGGAAGAAATGAACGAGTGAACAAACAGCCACTCCACAGTACAGGCTGGGAGGCAGTCACCAGCCATTCCAAGAAGGTATTGGGAAGGGTAGGCAGAGCCCAAAGGTGGGGGCAGAACTCACGGCAGTGCACTGCCGGAGCAGGCACGACTGCTTCATGCGCCCGGGCCCCCCGAACTTCTTCATGTCTCGGCAGAAGTGGCAATCCCCGCACTCAGTTCGCACACAGGCCCGGCAGCGGCGGCAGCGGGTTCGGCGTCGGCGCGCTCCGGCCCCCGGCCCCCGGCTGCTCGACGACATTGGGGGCGTCAGCAACGCCGAGGGCTGTAGGTGGATGGTGGCAGGGTCAGATGGGCCCACTGGGGCCCTGGCCTGGGAGACCCCCGACAGGTCCCTCCACCTACAGGCAGCTAGAGCCTGCCCTCTTCCTCAGGGGGACAAGGAGGTCACCCCCTTCTGTGTATCTGGGGGCCAATCCTCTACTCAAGGCCTGTCTCCCTGCAGCAGCTCAAGAGGAGCCCAAGAACTGCTTCCTGGCCTCGCTCCTCTACCGCCTCCTCAGGGTCCCTTCCCTAGCCCAGGGAGCAGGAGGGGACACCGAGGCCCTCTCCTCTGCCATCCCCACACCGGAGCTCCTTGGAAAGGCCAGGCACTCCTTGTCCGTGGTGTTAGCTTGGAGAGATCCCAACTCTTCCCCTGTTATCCGAGTGTAGAATATCCCAGGCTCTCCCCAACCTCAATCTGGGGTAAACTGCCCAGATTCACCTCCCAGATACCCAGAGATTCCTAGACGGAAGCTCCGGACTTTTCCTCCCCCCCGCCCCACCAACCTTTTCATCCACAGCAGCCATCCAATCTCTTCCCCTCAACCCAGTTATCCTCACCAGATCCAGCGAGATCCTTGCCCCCAAGTCCCTAACGATCTCCTCTGCCCACTAACTCCCCAGAGCTCTGACAGCCCTGGAGATGCTTCTTCAGAGACCCTTCTCAGCCCAAGATCTCAGCCCCTCTTGTTCCCCACAGGGTTCCCTCCTCCAGGACACCCTCCTCTTGGATCCCTCAGGTCCACCTGGGCAATCTCCCAAATTCCTTGGGATTCTAGAATCCAGCCTGACATCTTCCCAGAACTGAGGATGGGCTCAGTCCTAGGACCCCCAGCTTCCCGGGCTGCTTTCATCCCTAATCATCTAGAATCCCTTGGGCTCCCCCTCCCATGGAAACCAGATCCTCCAAGATCCCATGTGGAATTAGAAGCCTGGAGGGTCTCTTCCCAGTCAGTCTTACCCCAGATTCCCCCTTTCCGGGGACTTTCATACCCATCCATGGGGCTAAGGGGCCCTCCAGCGCTCCAGGGGAGGGGCCTGGAGGGCGGCGACTGCAGGCGGGGGTGGGGGCTTTCAAGGGGAAGCAGGGTCTAGGAAGGAGGGCCAGTTCCCCAGGGTGGAGAGGTCATAGGAAGGAGGGCTGGAGATGAGTTTGGAGCAGAGAGAGGGTGAGGCTGGGGGCGGGGAAGGTAGAGAGAGGCCGGGCTGAGGATGAATGGGAGTGGGCGCTGCCCAGGTCTGGGGGTGAGGAGGAGCCGCATGAACCCACCTCACACGTGTCCCGGGAGCCATCTCTCCCTTCTCGGCAGCTCCCGGCGGGTCGGCGGCCATCGGCGGCGGGGGGGCCGGGCGGCGCGGGGCGCGGAACGCTCAGAACGCCGGGGTCCACGGCCCCCCGAGGGCGCTCGGCCCCTCCCTCCGGCGGAGGCCGGGACGGCGGCGAGTGGAGATGGGGGGCGCCGGGGGCGAGGCCCTCCCACGGGCTGCGGCGCGGCCCTTCCAGGGGGAGGTCCTGCTCTGGGGGGCTCAGTCCCTCAGCCCCCCCAGGCCAACGGGGGCTCCTTGGGCGCAGGGTGCTCAGCTTCTGCCCGGGGCCCACTCAGTCCCGGGTCCGAGTCCCAGCTCCCCTCCCCCCACCCCGCCCCGCCTCTCCCCAGCGCCCCTGGCCCTTTAACTGGCCCCTTCCCGGACCCCACTGCCCAGGGGTCCAGGGCCAGGCCTGGGCCCCCCCCAACGTTTCCGGGGTTCAAGCCCGCCCACCGCCGGTTCCCGGGGAGGGGGGGGTCGCTGTAACCTGCCCCCCTCCCCTGGGCCCGCCCCTGGACTGCGACCCCCTGCCCTACGGCTACGAGATGAGCGGAGGGGGGGTGAAGGAAGCTGCTCCGGCCCCGCCCCCCCAGCCCGCGCGCACCCCCGACCTCTCCCCCTCCCCCCAGCGCGCGACCCTCGGGAGATAGGGATTTAAATAAAATTTGAATAAATCCCCCTCCTCAAGCGGGAGGGTGGAAGGAAAGGATAGAGGGGGAGAGGGAAAGGGGAAGGGGGCAGTTGGGGTGTCTCAGCCCCCCTGGTCCCCCAGCCCCGCGCTGCTACGGCCCGGGGCCCTGGCCGCCTCTCTCATCCCTCCTCAGCTCCTTCCTCCTTCCTCCTCTCTTCCCCCCTCCCCTCCCCTCCCTCCTCCTTCCCTCCTCCTCCTCCTCCTCCCCCTCTTTACTCCCTCCTTCTCCCAGAGGAACCCCGCCCCCTTCCCCCTCCTTCCTCCACCATCTCCACTTTCCAGGACGAACGCACGCAGGGCTCGACGGGAGTTGTAGTCCTGCGGCCACTGATGCTACGGGGGAACAATAGGACGCTGGGGACAGCGGGAACTACAAACAGGACGGCGAAGGGCGTGCCCAGCCGGGAGCCGAGGATGCCGGGAGTTAGAGTCCCGTTGCCCCGAGGCTCCCAGTTGCAGAACATCGAGAAGGAGAGGGAACGATGACTACAAACAAGATGGCCTTCTCCCCCGACCCGACCTCCTTCCCAGGCACTCACACGCCCTCCTGTCCACAACCCTCCGCGTGTGTGGTACCTGACGGGAGTCGCAGTCCATCTGCTGCCTTCCCGCTGCCATTTCTACTCGTCAGGAACAATGGAAAGGTGAAAAGGAAAGAGGACTACAAGCAAGATGGCGGAAGAGGGACATACACCTGACTAGTAGTCGATCTTACGAGGTGCGATGGGATTAGTAGTTTTCTAGCCTTCTAGTGTTCCTTAAGAATGGCGGAACCAAGAGGACGAGGAGACTACCGTAAAGATGGCAGGCTACCTAACCTCTCCCGGTCTCCGCTTTCCACCACCTTGGGCACCTCGCCCGCCTGTGGTCTCGAAATCCCCCCCACCAGTGGCGCACGGCCTGACGGGAGTTGCAGTCTCCCGGCTCCCGTCTATCATCTCAAGTCGAGACAATGGAAGGGGATGGGGCGGGGCCACCGGCAAAGATGGCGGCTGCAGGGCCGGGGCGACTGCGACATGGGATGTGTAGTCCAGGCGTCTGGCCTCTTCCCTGCGGAAATAAGGGAGAGGACTACGAAAAAGATGGCGACCTCGCCCCTCGACCTCTGCGCCGGTGCCTGCTGGGAAATGTAGTTCCTTGCCGAGCCCAACAGAGAAAGGACGTCGCTGTTGAAATGTGAATCCCGGCGGACACGCCAAATTGCGAGGCGACGGAAACGGAAAGACTCTTTTCTCCTCTCTCCGCCACCGGCTTCTGAACAGCCTGGCGGGAAATGTAGTCCCAAGCTTTCACTCGCGAGTGGAGGGGAAGGATTTATGTCACCAGTGGGGATCAGTGCGGGTGGGGGAGAAAAACGTCGGGCGATCCGGGAATAAAGAATGTCCGCCTCTCCATGGGGCGAGGACTTTGCGTTTCAGGGGAGGGCCCTTAAAGGAAGGCAGCAGGAATCAGTCTTGTCGAACAGGGGGGCGTGGTTCTCGTCCAGAGTGTATTCACACTCTTGTTCCCTAGAAAGCCTGGGCACCTCCCACTCGATTCCTGCTCCTCAGACCTCCGGGAATCAGTGTCTTACAAGACGTGCGGGCTCCGGGGAAAAGGACCTGGAGTCACAGCGAATCCCCGCCCCGCCCCGGGAAGCCACCAAACCTTGCTTTTTCTCATCTGCAAAATGGGGACAATGGGGATAATGATCCCCACCTCGAAGCACAGTTGTGAGTGTTAAACAAGCCAATGTTCTTGTCACCAAAGTGCCCAATTCTGGCACGGGGCACGCGGTGGTAGATCCCTTTCTAAGGTCCCTTCCTGCCCAGCCGTTCTGGGAGCCCAGGAATCCATGATGCCGGACAGAGTTAGCTCCTGTGAGAAGAAAACTGACCCGCAGGCTCCTCCCAGATTGAACCGACCCCCGCCCCTCCTCATCGGGGTCCTCCAGCGTCTGTTACCGAGCACTGCTCCCAGGGGGCGCTCAATCTCCATTCGACTGAAGTACTACAAACACGATTTCCGCAACCTGGAGTTGGAGGCATTGCAGGCTGTCTAGTCTCATCCCCTGCCTGATATCCAGTCAGCCTTGGAGGCCTCTGCCTAGACACTTCAACTGCCTATGCAAATGGAACGGCTTCTCATCTTTCTGCCGTTTTTTGTTTTTTTGTGTGTGTTTTAAGGTCTTGCTCTGTCACTTGGGTTGGAGTGCAGTTGCAGGATCATAGTTTGCTGCAGCCTCGACCTCCTGGGCTTAAGCAATCCTCCTCCCTCAGTCTTGTGAATACCTGGGACTTCAGGCACGCGCCACCACACCCAGCTAATTTTTAAACTATAATTTTTTTTTGTTCAGACGAAGTCTCACTATGTTGCCCAGGCTGGTCTTGAACTCCTGGCCACAAGTGTGCCTCCCGCCTTGGCCTCCCTAAGTGTTGGGATTATAGGTGTGAGCCAGCAGCCATACCCCTCTTCTCAATCTTCCTTCTCCCCTGGAAAACCTGCTCACTTCTGACCCCAAGACAGCCCCCTCCCCTTCCCTCTGTCTTCTGTGTTTGGCAGACCAGCCCCAGCGAGGACTTGTTGGTTGTGGTTTTTCTATCAGGGAAGTCAATCGCTGGCCAGTGTAGTGTGAAGTCCCAGCTTGGCAGAGACTTGCCCAAGGCTGGATAGGAGGCTCCTTTGCAGCTCAGGCTTTATCAGTCAGGAAATCCTTAGCCCTCCCTAGAGGATTGGCTGTCCCCTCTATCCTCACTGCTTGAATTTGGTGTTGCATGATTGATTTCTACCCTGTTCCCTCTGCTTGAGGGCTATCCTCCCCATGCCCATCTCACTTCTCCACCAAGTTCACTGTTCATCATTTACAGGTCTCTATTTATGTATTTATTATTTATTTTTCTACTTTCCCACTTTTCTAAAAGGTCTCTATTTAAATGCCACTGTCAATCCTAGCACTTTGGGAGGCCTAGGCGGGCGGATCATGAAGTCAAGAGTTCGAGACCAGCAATGGCCAGTATGGTGAAACCCTGTCTCTCCTAAAAATACAAAAATTAGCCGGGCATGGTGGCATGTGCCTGTAATCCCACCTACTCGAGAGGCTGAGGCAGCAGAATTACTTGAACCCGGGAGGTGGAGGTTACAGTGAGCTGAGATCGTGCCACTGCACTCCATCCTGGACCAGAGTGAGACTCTGTCTCAAATCAATCAGTCAATCAATCAATCAATCAATCACTGTCCTGGCCAGTTGCAGTGGCTCACGCCTATAATCCCAACACTTCGGGAGGCCAAGGTGAGAGGATAACTTGAAACTAGGAGTTCAAGACCAGCCAAGGCAACATAGTGAGGCCCCATCTTTACAAAAATACAAAAATTAGCTGGACGTGTAGTCCCAGCTACTTAGGAGGCTGAGGGGCAAGGATTGCTTGAGGCCAAGAGATTGAGCCTGCAGTGAGCTATGACGATGCCACTCGCTGCATTCAAGTCTAGGTGACAGAGCAAGACCCTGCTCCTGGACATACTAAGTGCTTTCAGCATTTCATGTGGTCCTCATAAAAATCTTGAGGGCCGGGCATGGTGGCTCACGTCTGTAATCTCAGCACTTTGGGAGGCCAAGACAGGTGGGTCACCTGGGGTCAGGAGTTCGAGACCAGCCTGACCAATATGGTGAAACCCCATCTCTACTAAAAATAGAAAAATTAGCCAGGTGTAGTGGTGTGCACCTGTAGTCCCAGCTCTTCTGGAGGCTGAGAAAAGAGAATTGTTTGAACCTGGAAGGCGGAGGTTGCAGTGAGCCAAGATCACAACACTGCACTGCTGCCTGGGCAACAGCGAGACTCTATCTCAAAAAAACAAAAACAAAAACAAAAAAACCCACACAACCTTATGAGGTAGAATTCCATTTTAGAGACGAGGAAACTGGGACCCTCAACTATGCAGAATGGATGAGTGGTACCGCCAAAATTCAAACCCCAGATTCCCGAACTCATGCTCAGAACTATTACAACATGCAGAAACAACAAATCCAGTCATGTGTGCATTTAATTTGGCATAGCAACAACAACACATTTCTCAGGCAAAATGGATTTCCAGCTTCTCTTGAAAAATCCTGAAATCTAGTCCAGGACCGTGGATTGTATTTAAAAAAATAAAAATAGAAGAAGAAAAGGCCGGGCATGGTGGCTCATGCCTGTAATCCCAACACTTTGGGAGGCTAAGGCAGCTGGATCACTTGAGGCCAGGAGTTCAAGACCAGCCTGGCAAACATGGGGAAACCCCGTCTCTACTAAAAATACAAAAATTAGCTGGGCATGGTGGCGTGCACCTGTAGTCCCAGCTACTCAGGATCCTGAGGCATGAGAATTGCTTGAACCTGGGAGGCAGAGGCTGCAGTGAGCCAAGACAATGCCACTACACTCCAGCCTGGACAACAGAGCGAGACTCAGTCTCAAAAAAAAAAAAAAAAAGGGCCGGGTGTGGTGGCTCATGCCTGTAGTCCCAGCACTTTGGGAGGCCAAGGTGGGCGGATTACCTGGGGTCGGGAGTTTGAGACCAGCCTGACCAACATGGAGAAACCCTGTCTCTACTAAAAATACAAAATTAGCCAGGCACAGTGGCACATACCTGTAATCCCAGCTACTCAGGAGGCTGAGGCAGGAGAATCGCTTGAACCGGGGGGGCAGAGGTTGCCGTGAGCCAAAATCGTGTCACTGTGCTCCAGCCTGGCAACAAGAGTGAAACTCAAAAAGAAGAAGAAGAAGAGGAGGAGGAGAAGGAGAAGAAGAAAGGAAGAAGAAGAAGAAGAGGAAGAAGAAGAAGAGGAAGAAAGAAAGAAGAAGGAAGGAAGAAAGAAGGAAGGAGAAGAAGAGGAAGAAAGAAGAAGGAAGAAGAGGGAGGAGGAAGGAGAAGGAAGGAGGAGGAAGGAGGAGGAGGAGGAGGAAGGAGAAGAAGGAAGAAGAAGGAGAAGAAGAAGAAGGCGGTTTTTATAGCTTCTGCCTAGAAGTGACATGTCAATTCAGCTCACATTTTATTGACCTGTCAAATAGCTAACCCTGGCCAGGCAAGGTGGCTCATGCATGTAATCCCAACACTTTGGGAGGCTGAGTTGGGCAGACTGCTCAAGCCCAGGAGCCCAAGGCCAGCGTGGGCAACTTGGCAAGGCTGTGTCTCTGCAAAATAATACAAAAATTAGCTGGAGTGGTGGTGCACATGTGTAGTCCTAGCTACTAGGGAGGCTGAGGTGGGTGGATTGCTTGAGCCCAGGAGGTCCAGGCTGCAGTGAGCCATGATCGAGCCACTGCACTCCAGCCTGGGCGACAGAGCGAGACCCTGTCTAAAAATATTACAGAGATAGGCCAGGCGCGGTGGCTCACACCTGTAATCCCAGCACTTTGGGAGGCCGAGGCGGGTGGATCACGAGGTCAGGAGATCGAGACCATCCTGGCTAACACGGTGAAACCCCGTCTCAACTAAAAATACAAAAAATTAGCCAGGAGAGGTGGCGGGCGCCTGTAATCCCAGCTACGCAGGAGGCTGAGGCAGGAGAATTGCGTGAACCCCGGGGGGTGGAGCCTGCAGTGAGCCGAGATCGCGCCACTGCGCTCCAGCCTGGGCGACAGCGAGACTCCGTCTCAAAAAATATGTATATATATTACAGAGATAGCCATAACTAATTAAAGGGGTTAGAGAAGCCAACTCTTGCCACATGCTTGGGAGAAGAACTAGAAAACCTGTGGACAGCCCTTATGACAAGCACAGCTTCCTGCGGTTCCCAGGGGAAGTTAGTGCCACTGGATGGAGGCTTTTTCTGGGATACCACCCACTGCAAGGCACCCAATAACTGAACTCTTGTTATGTGGGATGGCAACATCGATATAGAACAGAGGAGTCTGATTGACACTGACCAACGTGGGCGAGTGAATGGAAAATGCCTCTGTGAGAAGCTCAGGGTCAGCCTTGGGATCAGCAATCACCAAAAAGCCAAGCTCCCCAAGCTGCAATGGATCTGGTTACTGAAAATCCCAGAAGTGAAGTGCCCAGCACTGTGTATGGCTTCAGATGGCCGAGGAACATGTTCGTAGACTTCACTGGCCAGTGATCCTGGGGGAATGGATGGCATCAATGGCTGGGTTTGGGTTTATTTTCTGTTTTTAGACAGGGTCTTGCTCTCTTGCCCAGGCTGGTGTGAAGTGGTGCAGTCATAGTTCAATGCAGCCTTGACCTCCTGGGCTCAAGTGATCTTCGGCCTCTGGAAGTGCTGGGATTATAGGCATGAGCCACCACACGAGGCCAATAGCGGGGTTTCTACTGGCAAAATTAAAAAAAAAATCAAAATCAACTGGGTATGGTGGTGCCCGCGTGTAGTACCAGCTACTCGGGAGGCTGGGGTAGGAGATTGAGCCTGGGAGGTCAAGGCTGCAGTGAGCCATGACTGAGCCACTGCATTCCAGCCTGGGGAACAGAATGAGACCTCATCTCTAAAAATAAAAAATACAAATAAATAAATACATAGTTGGCTACCATTGAAAATATTTAAATATCAATCTAAGATTAAATAATTTAAAAAGTCTGAGGTACAGAATGGAATATACTATACATGTTATGAATACTAGTAAATTGAAAGTAGTAATATAATGGAAAAATCTGGGTGTAGGGGAAGACTGAGGAAAATATTAAAAATAAATAGCGACTGGGCTGGGCATGGTGGCTCATGCCTGTGATTTCAGCACTTTGGGAGGTCAAGGCAGGCAGGTCACTTAAGCCCAAGAGTTCCAGACCAGCCTGGCCAAGATGGTGAAAACTGGTCTCTACTAAAAATGTAAAAACTACCCGGGCATGGTGTTGCATGCCTGTAATCCCAGCTACTCGGGAGGCTGAGGCTTGAGAATCGCTTGAACCTGGGAGGCAGAGGTTGCAGTGAGCCAAGATCGCGCCACTGCACTCCAGCCTGAGCGACAGAGTGAGACTCCGTCTCAAAAAAAAAAAAAAAAAAAAAAAGAACAAAGACAGGACTTGAGCCAAAGCCTACTGCCTCCTAAATTGCTGGGATTCCCAAGAATTCAGCTTCTAGTGTGACCAAAACAAAGATGGAGACAAGTCACCCTGCAGGGTAGGGCACAATGGAGGTGGGGGTGGGAGGACAGAGCTGCTGACCTCTGACCTCTGCCAAGGCAGACGCATTGGACAACAGAGCAGGACCTGAGGTGAGGCTAATTCCTCCAGGTGTGAAGAAACACCTTAGGGGGACCAGGCGCAGTGACTCGCGCCTGTAACCCCAACATTTTGGGAGGCTGAGGCAGCCGGATCACCTGAGGTCAGGAGTTTGTGACCAACCTGGCCAACATGGTGAAACCCTCTACTAAAAATACAAAAATCAGTTGCTGTGGTGTCAGGCGCCTGTAATCCCAGCTACTCGGGAGGCTGAGGCAGGAGAATCACTTGAACCTGGGAGGTGGAGGTTGCATTAAGCCAAGATTGTGCCACTACACTCCAGCCTGGGCAACAGAGCGAGACTCTTGTCTCACAAAAATAAAATTAAATAAATAAATAAATAAATAAATAATGAGTTTATCCTTCATGGTTTTCAAATCTTTTTTTTAAACTTGGAAGAATCTTACAGGAAATATTATTTATAGTGAAGAAACATTTATCTGAAGTTCCACAGTTCTTTCAATTAAACTTCTATTTCTGTTCCTTTTGTTAAATTCAAATAAAGTTAAATGTAATTTTAAAAATAGGATACTAGTATTAATTGATTGTCATAAAATCTTTTTCTATTTATCTGATCAGGTGTCTAGAATGATGCTCACTAAATGTTAACACAGTCATAGTTATTTCTGGGTGGTAAAATAGGGTGGTTTGTTGGTTTCTTCTTTGTTCATTTATGGTCTGCTTCAAGTTTTCTAATGAACAGGCATTTTAACAATAATGATAACGTTATTAATCTTTTTCTTAAGTACTATTTTTTTTTTCTTTTTTGAGACAGAGTCTTGCTCTGTCGCCCAGGCTGGAGTGCAGTGGCGCAATCTCAGCTCACTGCAACCTCCACCTCCCAGGTTTAAGATGGGGTTTCATCATGTTGGCCAGGCTGGTCTCAAACTCCTACCTTGTGATCTGCCCACCTCAGCCTCCCAAAGTGCTGGGATTACAGGTGTGAGCCACCGTTCCCAGCCTTTTTTTTTTTTTTTAAATACAGGATCTCACTCTGTCACCCAGGCTGGAGTGCAGTGGGGTGATCACAGCTCACTGAAACCTTGACCTCCCAGGCTCAAGTAATCCTCCCATCTCAGCCTCCCGAGTAGCTAGGACTACAGGTGCACACCACCTTGCCTGGCTAATTTTTGTATTTTTTTGTAGAGACAGGAGTCTTGCTATGCTGCCCAGGCTGGTCTTGAACCCCTGACCTCAAGTGATCCCCTCACCTTAGCCTCCCAAAGTGCTGAGATTACAGGTGTGAGACACTGCGCCCAGCACCCTTGCCTCTGTTCTGAATGGGCCCCACTGTGTGGTTTTCTGGACAACACTGGGTCATGCTTGAGCAAAGGTACCAGATCTCTTGGGAGCACATGTGTAGCCGGGGCATGGGGCTGGGCTCCAGGCACAGGCTCATGGGATACTGAGTCTTTGCCATTGGTTGGCGGCATTATGTGTTACTGGGGCAACCCTTGACAAGCCCAGGAGAGGCCTCATAGGAGGGGTCAGGGCACTTGGTGGGTGTGCCCTGTGAGTTAGAACCTGTGAGTGGGAATTATTATCCCAGTTTCCAGATAAGGGAGCAAACTGAGGCTCAGAGAGGTTAAGGAACTTGTCCAAGCTAGTGATAAACAAAGGCAGGAGCTGGGCGCAGTGGCTCATACCTGTAATCCCAGCACTTTGGGAGGCTAAGGCGGGCAGATTGCTTGAGGCCAGGAGTTCAAGACCAGCTTGACCAACATGGCAAAATCCTGTCTCTACTAAAAATACAAAAAATTAGCCGGGCCTGGTGGCACACACCTGTAATCCCAGCTACTTGGGAAGCTGAGGCTCGAGAATTGCTTGAACCTGGGAGGCAGAGGTTGCAGTGAGCCAAGATCACTGCACTCCAGCCTGGGTGACAGAGTGAGACTCTGTCTCAAAACAAACAAACAAAAAAGATGAACAAAGGCAGGACTTGAACCGAAGCCCACTGCCTCCTAAATTGCTGGGATTCCCAAGAATTCAGCTTCTGGTGTAACCAAAACAGAAGATGAGCTGGCCTGCAGGGTGGGGCACGATGGGGGTAGAGGGGGCAGAGCTGCTGACCTCTGACCTCTGCCGAGACAGATGCCTTGGACAACAGAGCTGGGCCTGGGATGCGGCTAATTCCTCCAGATGTGAAGAGCACCTTGACGGGGCTGGGCGTGGTGGCTCACGCCTGTAATCCCAGTACTTTGGGAGGCCAAGGCAGGAGGATCACTTGAGGTCAGGAGTTTGTGACCAGCCTGGCCAACATGGTGAAACCCCGTCTCTACTAAAAATATAAGAATTAGCCAGGTGTGGTGGCATGTGCCTGTAATCCCAGCTACTTGGGAGGCTGAGGCAGGAGAATCACTCGAACCCAGGAGGTGGAGGTTGCAGTGAGCCGAGATCACACCACTGCACTCTAGCCTGGGTGACAGAGCAAGATTCCATCTCAAAAAAAAAAAAAAAAAAAAAAAAAAGACAGGCCCGTGGCTCACGCCTGTAATCCCAGCAATTTGGGAGGTTGAGGCGGGTGGATCACGAGGTCAGGAGATCGAGACCATCCTGGCTAACACAATGAAACCCCGTCTCTACTAAAAATACAAAACATTAGCCGGGCGTGGTGGCAGGCACCTGTAGTACCAGCTACTCGGGAGGCTGAGGCAGGAGAATGGTGTGAATCCAGGAGGTGGAGGTTGCAGTGAGCCTAGACCATGCCACTGCACTCCAGCATGGGCAACAGAGCGAGACTCCGTCTCAAAGAACAAAAACAAAAACCACCTGGGGTGGGGGTCAGAGAGAGAGAAAGGGAAGCCCCAGAGAGAGGCGGGTGGTGGTGGGCTCTGGTGGGGTTAGCCTGCCCTCCCAGGTGAGGCCTGCCCCATGTAGGCCGTCCACCTGTGAATAGTACCAGATCGAGTATCTGCCTCACTCTCCCCCTCCTGTACCTCCTCTTCCCCCTGCTCTACTACCATGGCACGGCCCATGCCTCGGTGCACCCACTTAATGGGCCTCCTATAATCCCCTGATATCACCACCGGCCTGGCACAGGCCCTGCCGGCCAGCCCTAGCAGCCCCCAGCCTTGGAGAGCCTGTTTAGGACCCCTCACCTCAGAATCCATCTTTTCCTTCAACCTCCTCCTTCCTTCAGCTCACAGTTCAGATCTGGAACCCCACAGCCAGCCCCAAGCTGGGGACAGGAGTCCAGCATCTGCCCTGACTCTGCTGTGTGACTCCAGGTAAGTAGCTGCCCCTTTCTGGGCCTCAGGCTCCTTATCTAAGTATTCCGAACACCCAGCTCATCACACCAACCTGTCTGGGCTTCTTCTCAGCACCACGTCACTTTAGGAAACCTTGCTGTGTGTTAATTCACATGTTTCGTGCTGGTCTCCCCGACCAGACTGTGTACCCGTGAGGCAGGGACCTTACCTGCCTTATTATTCACCCTGGTGCTGGCACACAGTAGGTGCTGTGTTAATATCTACTGGGGTCAGGTGCAGTGGCTCACACCTGTAATCCCAACATTTTGAAAGGCCAAGGTGGGAGGATCACTTGAGCCTGGGAGGTGGAGGCTACAGTGAGCTATGATGGTGCCATTGCAGTCCAGCCTAGGGAACAGAGCAAGACCCTGTCTCTCTCTCTCTCTTTTTTTTTTTTTTTTTTTGAGATGGAGTCTTGCTTTGTCACCCAGGCTGGAGTGCAGTGGCACGATCTCCGCTCACTCCAACCTCCGCCTCCCAGGTTCAAGTGATTCTCCTGCCTCAGCCTCCCTAGTAGCTGGGATTACAGGCCTGTGCCACCACACCTGTCTAATATTTTTATATCTTTAGTAGAGACAGGGTTTCACCATGTTGGCCAAGCTGGTCTCAAACTCCTGACCTCAAGTGATCCACCCACTTCAGCCTCCCAAATTTCTGAGATTACAGGTGTGAGCCACCACGCCCGGCCGACCCTGTCTCTTTTTTTTTTTTTTTTTTTTTTTGAGACGGATTCTTGCTCTGTCGCCCAGGCTGGAGTGCGGTGGCGTGATCTCAGCTCACTGCAAGCTCCACCTCCCGGGTTCACACCATTCTCCTGCCTCAGCCTCCTGAGTAGCTGGGACTACAGGCGCCCGCCACCATGCCCAGCTAATTTTTTGTATTTTTAGTAGAGACGGGGTTTCACTGTTTTTTAGTCAGGATGGTCTCGATCTCCTGACCTCGTGATCCGCCCGCCTCAGCCTCCCAAAGTGCTGGGATTACAGGCGTGAGACACTGCACCCAGCCTTTTTTTTTTCTTTTTTATTGAGACGGAGTTTCGCTCTTGTTGCCCAGGCTCGAGTGCAATGGTGCGATCTCGACTCACTGCAACCTCCGCCTCCCAGGTTCAAGCAATTCTCCTGCCTCAGCCTCCCAAGTAGCTGGGATTACAGGCATGCGCCATCATGCCCGGCTAATTTTGTATTTTTAGTAGAGACGGGGTTTCTCCATGTTGGTCGGGCTGGTCTCAAACTCCCGACCTCAGGTGATCCGCCCGCCTCGGCCTCCCAAAGTGCTGGGATTACAGGCGTGAGCCACTGTGTCCGGCCAGGCCGACCCTGTCTCTTAAAAAAAAAAACACCTGTTGGCCGGGCACAGTGGCTCACGTCTGTAATTCCAGCACTTTGGGAGGCTGAGGCGGGTGGATCACAAGGTCAGGAGTTCGAGACCAGCCTGACCAACATGGCGAAACCCTGTCTGTACTAAAAATATAAAAGTTAGCTGGGCGTTGTGGCACTTGCCTGTAATCCCAGCTACTCGGGAGGCTGAGGCAGAAGAATCACTTGAACCTGGGAGGCGAGGCAGAGGTTGCAGTGAGCCGAGATCGTGCCACTGCACTTCAGCCTGGGCGACGGAGTGAGACTCTGTCGCAAAAATAAAAAATAAAAATAAAAATAAAAATAAAACACCTCTTGAGTGACTGTGTGGGCCCCTCTGCCTCCAGGTCACCACCTGACCAGGGAAGCTAGGGTGGAGCAGTATTCCAGCCCGCTAGGGTGGGAGTCTGACCGATCACTGCCTGACTCAGGGGGTGGCAGGGATGAGAACTTAACATTGGTTCCATGATGGAGAGATTGGGGAAGTACTGGAGAAACACCAGAACCCAGCGTCTGCCTCTCCGACCCTGCCCCTCTGCTGCAAGGCTTCCCCGAGGGACAGTGTCTTAGGTGTGTGTGTGTAAGTCCAAGTGTGTTGTGCCTGGGCAGAGGGAGGAGATCTCCTAGTGTATCAGAGGCTAAGAGGTGGCCAGATCCCATGACCCCTGGTCCCCACCTCTGCGTGCATCTATGGGCATGAGGTGTGTGTCCCACATCTGCTCTGTGTAGGTGCCTCTGGCTGGGCCCCCAGGGATGCACTATGGGTTCCCCTGTGTGCACGCATGTGTCTGGGACTGTGTGTGTGATGTGTGTAGGCCTGGCATGATCCCACATATATGTACCCATGTCTACTAAAGTGTCAGCTCCACCAGGGCAGGGATTTTTGTCTGTCTTGTTCCATACTCTGTCCCCAGCACTTAAAACAGGGACTGGTGCACAGTCAGGGCCCATAAGTCCTGAATGAATGAGCGCATGAAAGTGTGTGCTCATGCCTGTGTGTGCCCACGTGCCAATGCCTGTGTAGACGTGTGACTGTTCCTGTGCCTAAGGGTGAACCTGGGTGTGGACGATGATGTTGCTCACACACCATCCCTCCTGTCCTTTTTCCAAACTCCTTGGGAGCCCGGGCCTAGCGCCTGGGTCCCTGTGGGGCGAAGCAGGGGGCGGCCTCCTCTGGGAAACTGGATCCCAGGACGTGCAGAACAGCAGGGAGCGGGGCGGCCCCTTTGTCCCTGGATAATCCCCATCACGCCCTCGCCCCCTCCCTCCCAGCCACCAGGGTTTAGGGTCGAATTTGGGAGCTGGAGGGGCCTGGGGGTCCCATCTGTGTCCCCTTCCCTACCCATTTCCTTCCTTTGGGGCTTCTGCACATGAGGCCTCCCCGTGCGGAACATATGTCCCCCTTCTGGGTCCTCCCACCCGCTCCCTGTCCTGTCTGGTGGCCAGGTCTGTCTCTCATTCTTTGCCAGGGCCCTGCCTGCTCCTGCCCCTCTCCCTAGGATGTGACTCCCTCCCTCCCTCTTGGGCCACCCCAGGGCTCAGCCCCAGGTATAAAGACACCTGAGGGGCAGAAGGACAGGTGTCCTGAAAGACCCAGAGGCTGCAGAGAGGAAGAAGCCGAGGAGAGAGCATGAGCTGTTCACTGGGTGAGTGAGGGGCAGGAGCGCCAGGCCCCAGAGACACAGGACAGGGGGACCCGCAGAGCCCCTCCTCTCTCTGACTCAGGTGTCCAGCTCTCTTTGCACCTGCTGAAAACCTCCAAATCCCCCTACATCAAGGCTTCCTTCATCATTAATTCAACACATATTTATTGAATGCCTATCATGTGCTAGGTACTGTTGGAAGCATCTGGGGAGACGCAGTGAACAAACAGACAATAATCCATGGCCTCATGGAAATTTCATTCTGCAGACACATAATATGTGTACTAACAAGAAAATTGTAAAGCTAGTGTGACAGAAAGTGGTGCAGTGATCCAACTGTGGCTTTTTTTGTTGGTTTGTTTGGTTTTTGAGACAGGGTCTTGCTCTGTGGCCCAGGCTGGAGTGCAGTGGCAGAATCTTTGCTCATTGCAGCCTTAAACTCCAGGGCTCAGGTGATCCTCCTGCCTCAGCCTCCTGAATAGCTGGGACCACAGGTGCACGACACCAGGTTACGCTAATTCTTTTTTTTTTTTGAGACGGAGTTTTTGCTCTGTTGCCCAGGCTGGTGTGCAGTGGCATGATCTCAGCTCACTGCAACCTCTGCCTCCTGGGTTCAAGTGATTCTCCTGCCTCAGACTCCCGAGTAGCTGGGATTACAGGTGCCCACCACCATGGCTGGCTAATTTTTGTATTGGTAGTAGAGACAGGGTTTCACCATGTTGGCCAGGCTGGTCTCGAACCTCTGACCTCAAGTGATCTACCTGCCTCAGCCTCCCAAAGTGCTGAGATTACAGGCGTGAACCACTGCACCTGGCATAATTTTTTTTTTTTTAACTTTTTCTAGAGATGGGATCTCCTATGTTGCTCAGGCTGGTCTCGAACTTGGGGCTCAAGCGATCTTCCCAAAATATTGGGATTGCAGGTGTGAACCACTGCAAGCCCGAAGTTTGTGAAATGAAGGAATGAAATGGTCTTCCCTCTCAGGCTTCTCTGAGTTGCTACTGAACTCTGGGAACTCAGGAATGTGGCAAGGCCGATGAAGGAGGCCGCCCTGGGTTTGCCTCTCATCTCTGTTTCTCCTGGGTGGTGACCTTAGGTCATCCTCCTCCTCTCCAAGCCTCACACTGTTGGTAGAAACATAAACTGGACCAGATCTTCTTCTTTTTTTTTTTTTTTTTTTTTTGAGACGAAGTCTCACTCTATTACCCAGGCTGGAGTGCAATGGCGAGAGCTCAGCTCACTGCAACCTCCGCCTCCTGGGTTCAAGTGATTCACCGGCCTCAGCCTCCTGAGTAGCTGGGATTACAGGCACACACTACCATGCCCAGCTAATTTTGCATTTTTAAGTAGAGATGGGGTTTCACCATGTGGGCAAGGCCAGTCTTGAACTCCTGACCTCGTGATCTGCCAGCCTCGGCCTCCCAAAGTGCTGGGATTACAGGCATAAACCACCGCGCCCGGCCTTTTTTTTTTTGAGACAGAGTCTCACTGCGTCACCCAGGCTGGAGTTCAGTGGCTTGATCTTGGCTCACTGCAACCTCCATCTCCCAGGTTCAAGCAATTCTCCTGCCTCAGCCTTCTGAGTAGCTGGGATTACAGGCACCTGCCACCACGCCTGGCTAATTTTTTTTGTATTTTTAGTAGAGACAGGGTTTCACCATATTGGCCAGGCTGGTCTCGAACTCCTGACCTTGTGGTCCACCCGCCTTGGCCTCCCAAAGTGCTGGGATTATAGGCATGAGCCACCGCGCCCAGCTTGGACCAGATCTTTGAGAGGACAATTTGGCAGCATCTATTTACATTTAAAATAAGCATGCAGCCAGGTGGAGTGGCTCACACCTGTAATCCCATCACTCTGGGAGGCCGAGGCAGGAGGATTGCTTGAGGCCGGGAGTTGGAGACCAGTCTGGGCAACATAGCGAGACCCTGTCTCCACATAAAATTTAAAAAATTAACTGAGTGTGGTGGTGTGGATCTGTAGTCCCAGCTACTTGGGAGGCTGAGGTGGGAGGATCACCTGCTCCCAGGAATTCGAGGCTGCAGTGAGTTATGATCACACCCCTATATTCCAGCCTGGGTGACAGAGCAAGACGCCATCTCTAAAAGAAGGAAAAAATTCACACTTGTGCTGGCTGCCTTTAAAGCATAGAGCTAGCAGGATTTCCTGTGGGATTGGGTGTGTAGAGTAAGAAAAAAAATGAAGCATCAAAGAGCACACCATGACTTTGGCCTGAACAATTGGAAGAATTGAAATGCCTTTACCTGAGACAGGGGAGCCTAGGAGAGGAGGGGCTTGGGGGGAATATTCCAGAATTAAACCCTGGATATTTTGGGTTTGAGATGCTTACTAATATTCAAGTGAAAATGTCAAGTAGCTGAATCAATGAGCCTGGAGTTCAGAGGATTCTGGGCCAGGATAATCTACCTGCAGGAGGGTTTGTCACTGACTTGGACATGCAAGATCGCTGTAGCCCACAAGGGATGGGACCTTTTCCGGAGTTGTGGAGATGAATGAATGAATCGGAGGCAGGGTCGAGGCCTTGGTGCTGACCTCTGGCTTCCTCTGCCAGCCGGCCTCTGCCTGCTGACCCTGCTGTCGCCACCCCTCAGCTCAGCAGCCTCCATCTCCCCAGCTGAGCCCATCAGTCAAGCCTATAGCCTGGCCCTCTACATGCAGAAGAACACCTCAGCGCTGCTGCGGACTTACGTGAGTGACAAGGGGCATGAGCAGGGGACAAGGGGAGAGGGATGCTGCCTCCCATGGCCCTGCCATGGCCCTGCCATGAGCAGAGCAAGTCCAGAAGACTCCTCCATGGCCCGAGGGGACAGGGATGCCTGTAACACTCTAGTGTTCACTAGAGCCACACTCACTTGTGCCACTCATGTCACTGGTGGCTGGGTGACCTTAGGCAAGTCATTCTTCCTCTCTTGGTCTCAGCTTTCTTATCTGCAAAATGGGATGCTGAGCGTGCCTTTGCTGACCTCCTAGGACTGTGACAGTGTTCAAAGGACACACCGAGAGAGAAGGGCTTTACACAGCCACATTTAATTCCTCACCATTCATGCTGTGTGATTACCTGGGCCCATGCCTGCTTGGCACTCTACCCCCAATGTCTGTCACCCAGGCTGGAGTGCAGTGGTGTGATCTCGGCCACTGCAACGTCCACCTCCCGGGTTCAAGTGATTCTTGTCCCTCAGCCTCCCGAGTAGCTGGGATTACAGGTGCATGTCACCACGCCTGGCTAATGTTTGTATTTTTAGTAGAGACAGGGTTTCACCATATTGGCCAGGCTGGTCTTGAACTCCTGGCCTCAACTGATCCACCTGCCTTAGCCTCCCAATGTGCTGGGATTACAGACGTGAGCCACTGTGCCTGTCCTTTACCCCCATTATCTTACTGACTCTTCAAACAGTTCTAGCAGGTGGAATTATAATCCATTTTACAGGTGAAGAAACTGAGTCTTAGAGGGGGGTGAATAATTTGCCTGAGGTCACAGAGCTAATAACTGGCAGTGCCAGGATCTGAAGCCAGGTCTGTGGAATTTCCTCCCCTTTCCATGGCCTCCTACACCATCTCAAAGTTAAAGCTGGAAGCCTGCTGGCTGAGTCTGACCCACAGCTGTTTTTTTGTTTGGCCCATACAGCTCCTGTTCAAAGTTTGAATATGAATGGAATGCCTGTCTATAGCAGGCACAGGGATACTGTTGGTCAAAACTCCCACCTGGCATCGTAGTCCTGCCTTCTTCACAACTGACACGATCTGCCTGGCCCTGGAGCCCCTGACATCTGGAGCTCTTTCTCTGGGCCAGATTTCTGGCCCTGTGAAGTGACTGAACCTTTCGACCTAGTTTCTAGTCCCACAGCTGTCACTATTCCCTGGATAGCCTTGGGCACCCTTAGCCTCAGTTTTTCCACTTGTAAAATGGGACCAGGCAATCTGCCAGTTAGGACATCTATCAGTGTGCACTAAGGTCCCAGGGCTGGGGGCTGTGGCTTACACCTATAATCCCAGCACTTTGGAAGGCTGAGGTGGGAAGATCACCTGAGGTCAGTAGTTCGAGACCAGCCTGGCCAACATGGCAAAACCCCGTCTCTACTAAAAATACAAAAATTAGCCAGGTGTGATGGCGCACACCTTTAGTCCCAGCTACTCAAGAGGCTGAGGCAAAAGAATCTCTTGAACCCGGGAGGCGGAGGTTGCAGTGAGGCCAGATTGCACCACTGCATTCCAGCCAGGGTGACAGGGTGAGTCCCTGTCCTAGAGGAAAAAAAAAAAAAAAGATGCTGGCGATCTTACTTTGTGGAAGTAAGAACTTTGATGGGGAAGGTTCTCAATTAAATGTAATAATATTAACAAGTATTTATTAATGATTGTAATAAAATTAACAGGCCAGGCATGGTGGCTTATGCCTGTAATCCCAGCACTTTGGGAGGCTGAGGTGGGGTGGATCACTTGAGGTAAGGAGTTTGAGACCAGCCTGGCCAACATGGTGAAACTCCATCTCTACTAAAAATACAAAAATTAGCCGGGAGTGGTGGCACATATCTGTAATCCCAGCTACTCGGGAGGCTGAGGCAGGAGAATTGCTTGAACCCGGGAGGCGGAGGTTGCAGTGAGCAGAGATCATGCCAAGGCACTCCAGCCTGGGTGACAGAGCAAGACTCCATCTCGGGAAATAAATGAAATAAAATAAAATAAAATAAAGTAAACAAACATAACTAAATGCCATAAATAAAAAAGATACCAGGCTGTAACTACATTGTCAATAATATACTTGGTTTAAAATATTACAGTTGGCTGGGTGTGGTGGCTCGTGCCTGTAATCCCAGCATTTTAGGAGGCTGAGACAGGTAGATCACCTGAGGTCAGGAGTTCGAAACCAGCCTGACCAACATAGTGAAAATACAAAATTAGCCAAGTGTGGTGGCGTGTGCCTGTAATCTGGGTTTCCAGATACTTGGGGGGTGAGGCGGGAGAATCGCTTGAACCTGGGAGGCAGAGGTTGTAGTAAGTCAAGATCGCACCATTGCATTCCAGCCTGGGCAACAAGAGCAAAACTGTATCAAAATAAATAAATAAATAATAAAAGAAAAGAAAACATTACAGTAAATAATATAATCATAGTGTTCATTGATTGATATAAATATAAATATATTATTAATTAATGATGGCTTATCACACCCTTATTGTATATCAGATGCTGTATTGTATATTAGACTCTGTGCTAAGTGCTTTTTTTTTTTTTACAGTTTCACTCTGTCGCCCAGGCTAGAGTGCAGTGGTATGATCTCGGCTCACTGCAACCTCTGCCTCCTGGGTTCAAGTGATTCTCGTGCCTCAGCCTCCTGAGTAACTGGCATAGCAGGCGTGCACTGCCACAGCTGGCTAAGTTTTGTATTTTTAGTAGAGACAGGGTTTTGGCATGTTAACCAGGCTGGTCTCAAACTCCTGACCTCAAGTGATTTACCCATCTCGGCTTCCCAAAGTGCCGGGATTACAGCTGTGAGCCACCGTGCCCGGCCTGCTAAGGGCTTTATATATATTATTTCCTATAATCTTCATAACACTGCCAGGTGGGAATTTCTGAAGCTTGTGACTCCACGTTGCACAGCTAGCGTGCAGAGGATGACACACCTGAGCCTCCTAGGGCCCTTGCCCTGTGTCAGGACATCCCAGCAGCTCCCTGAGACGCAGCAAGTGACGACTCCTGGGAAGAAGCCAGTCTCAGTGGGCAGGCATGAAGTCAGAGTCCCAGGCACCGCTCTGGTCCCCTCACTCCTGTCTGTCTCTGTCCCTCCTGCAGCTCCAGTACCAGGGCAGCCCCTTTAGTGACCCTGGCTTCTCAGCCCCTGAGCTCCAGCTCAGCAGCCTGCCTCCTGCCACCGCCTTCTTTAAGACCTGGCACGCCCTGGATGACGGGGAATGGCTGAGCCTTGCCCAGAGGGCCTTCCTGGCATTGACCCAGCACCTCCAGCTCGTGGAAGACGACCAGAGCGACCTGAACCCTGGCAGTCCCATCCTGCTGGCTCAGCTCAGGGCTGCGAGACTCAGGGCCCAAGGCCTGCTGGGCAATATGGCCGCCATCATGACGGCCCTGGGGCTGCCAATCCCCCCAGAAGAGGATACTCTAGGGCTTGCTGCCTTTGGGGCCTCGGCCTTTGAGAGGAAATGTCGAGGCTACGTGGTGACCCGGGAATATGGCCACTGGACAGACCGAGCTGTGAGAGACTTGGCTCTGCTCAAGGCTAAGTACTCAGCATAGAGGGGTAGGACTTCCTGTCAGAGGCTGCAGCACTTCCTCTTTCACAATGGCCTCTTTTCTGCCTTGCTTGTGGGCTAGAAAAGGAGATAAACCTCGTCTAGCAGACGGGGCTTGGGTGCCATGTCTGGGAACATTTCCTGGGAGCCAGGCCTCAATTTCCTTATTTCAGGGCCTTCCGGCCCAGGTCCTCTGGCCTGCCTTCTAGGTCTGGGTCAACCTCCATGGATGCCATTCCATGGGTTACCCATCCAGTGGTACTGGGTGTCCACTTCCTGGTTGGAAAGATGCACCTCTCCAAAGAGGCTTCACCTGTCACTCTACAGGGAGAGGACAGTTGGTCCCCTTCCTAGGCTCTCCCTGAGACCTTCCCCTTTTTGTAATTTTGGGACGGTTGGGGCTGCCTTCCTGTCTCTGTCTACCTCATTCGCTGTATGAAGAGCCCGCCTTTCTAAGCGGATAGGCTTCCTTCTTCCTGCTGAAGTTCATTGGCTCCCCTGCTTGGCTTGTCTCTCTGGGGCTACTGTTCCACTTCCTGTCCTCAGGGGCTCCACTTCCTGATCCATGGAAGCCCAATTCTTGAAGAACTAAGGACTGCATCACATCTGTTTCCTGTTAGGACACATCCACTTCCTGTTCTGGGCTGGCAGAGGGCACCACTGGCCAGGGGCTGTCAGCCTCCTATTTATACTGCTGGGCTTCTTGGGCATGTCTGGGGGACTAGGCTGCATCGCAAGGGTCCTTTTCTCCCTAAAGCTGTCTCCCCATTTTCAACAACTATATATACAAGTAACTTTAGTTTCTTTTTTATTTTTAAACATTTTATTTACAAAAAATTAATTTATTTTCAGAAATAAAACTCTTTTAAGGTGTTGCTTGTTTTGTCTCCACAGATCTGCTGGGAGGCAGTGGAGGTGTGCAGGGACAGGGCAGAGGGGCTGAAGGAAAGGAAGACATCAAAGGGACAGGGCTGAGGCCCAAAGGGATGGGGTGTGGCAGACTGGGGATGTAGGTGGAGTGAGCCTGAGGAAGGTGGCTGAGATGCGGAGTAGCCTTCCCCCCATAGGACCAGCAGGCACGCCCCTGGCCAGGGAAGCACAGAGAGACGGCCAGATGGGGACAAGGAGAGAAGGTGTCACCTCCTTGAGATAAGGCTGAGATGTACACATGCGCTCACACAGGGCCACAAGAAGGCAGGAAGTGGGGATGGAAAAAACAGAGACACCCCAAGAGCTGGGTAAAGGGGGAGGCCAAAGGGAACTGAGGCAGGCCCAAGGAAGGAGGGAGAGCAAGAAAATGGTAGACTCAGACGGAGTTACCATGCAGACGAGGAGGGTCCAAGAGTTAAGAGAACGGGGCAGGCAAAGCAAAGAGAGGCTGGAAAAGTGGCTCACGCCTGCAATCCCAGCACTTAGGGAGGCTGAAGCGGGAGGATCGCTTGAGCCCAGGAGTTCAAGACCAGCCTGGGCAACATGGCGAAACCTCGTCTCTACAAAAAATTAAATAAAAAATTAGCCGGCTGTGGTGGCGCGTGCCTGTAGTCCCAGCTGCTGGGGAAGCTGAGGCGGAAGGATGGCTTGAGCCCAGGAGGTTGAGGCTGCAGTGCTGGGATCGCGCCACTGCACCCCAGCCTGGGCAACAGAGACCCTGCCCGTCCCCTCCCCTCTCCCCCACAAAAACAAAGAAGGCCGAGGCAATGGAGACAGCTAAGAGCAGACAGACAGACACCGACAGCGGCAGAGAAACACAAAGAAGCGGAAGGAGAGAGGGAACCCAGCGGGAGGAGGCGGGGCGAGCTGCCCCGCGGCGCTCAGGCCGAGCCCCCGGGCAGCAGCTGGCCCAGGTCGCCCTCGGTGCGGCTCAGCCACTCGCGGTAGAGGCCGCAAACGCGGAGCCCCAGCACCTTGGCGGGGAAGACCCCGGTGGCGGAGGCGGCAGAGGCGGTGGCGGCGGGGGGCTCGGCCCGGGGCCCGCGGTTGGCGGCGCCCAGCGCGGCCAGCAAGGCCTCCACGGCGGCGCCCAGGGCCCGGGCCTGGCGCGCCGCGTCCTCCAGGCGGCGCAGCAGGCGCGGCGCGCGCGGGTTCAGCTCGGCCTGGCGGCGACACACTGCGTCCAGCAGCGGGGGCAGCGCGGCCAGCGCCGCCGCGTCCAGCCGCAGCCGCTCGTGCACTGGCAACCCCGCATGGCTCGGAGCCGGGGCGCTCAGGCCGGCCACCGGCAGCCGCGGCGGCGAGAAGCTGGGCAGCCCGAAGGGGTCTCCCTGGAGCTGCACCTGCGGAGACACGGCCGGCGGGTCAGCGGGGCCCCGGAGCACGGGCAGGGGGCTGTCAACTGGGCTCCCCAACCCGCTCTCTGGGGGTGTCAGTTTCCTCATCTTGCAGATGATAATCCCTCCTAACAGAGCTGCTCTGTTTAAGGCAAAACAAAGTGGCATGCGCTTGACACCAATGCCTGTTTCTTCCTCCCTAAACTGGACCCAGACTGGGCCAGTTTAGGTCAGCACTTTGGGAGGCCAAGGTGAGATAATCACTTGAGCCCAGGGGTTCGAGACCAGCCTAGGCAACACAGCAAGACCACAGCTCTAAAAAAAAAAAAAAAAAAAAAAAAAAAAAAATAGCGAGTGTGGTGGCGCATGTCTGTAGTTCCAGCTATTCCGGAGGCTGAGGCTGAGGTGGGAGGATTGCTTGAGCCCAGGAGGTCAAGGCTTCAATGAGCTATGATGGCACCACTGCCCTCCAGCCTCGGTGAGAGTCAGATCCTGTCTCAATAAATAAATAAATAGGACCTAATAACAGCAGCAACTTCATAAAGCAGTTATGACCATGTCAAGTGTTCAAGACAGGGCCTGGTCCCAGGAAGAGTTCAGTAAAAATGTCAGCTCTTTTGTTAAAGTTACCTTACAGACCGGAGTTCAAATCCTATCTTCACCACTTACTAGCTGTGCAGTTTGGGGCAAAACCACTTCCCTTCTCTGAGCCTCAGCCTTCTCATCTGTACAATGAATGAGGAAGCTTCCTGTCCTGTCTTCATGGAAATCATATAAGATAGTCCAGGGGCCAAGGGGACTTCATTCCCTTCCCTATCCTCCCCAACCTCTGTACCTGCATTGAGCAGGGACTCAATGAATCAACATCATATGAATGAACAAATGAAAGATAAATGTGGGGCTGGGCACGGTGACTCACGCCTGTAATCCAGGCACTCTGGGAGGCCAAGGCAGGCAGATCAGCTGAAGTCAGGAGTTCAAGACCCACCTGGCCAACATGGTGAAACCCTATCTCTACTAAAAACACAAAAATTAGCCAGATGTGGTGGTGGTGACTGTAATCCCAGCTACTCAGGAGACTGAGGCAGAAGAATCCCTTGAACCTGGGAGGCGGAGGTTGCAGTGAACTGAGATCGCACCATTGCACTCCAACCTGGGCCACAAGAGCGAAACTCCATTTCAAAAAAAAAAAAAAAAATGTTGGGCTGGAGATACAGTGACTACAGTGACTTACCCTAGGAAGTGGCAGAGCTGGAATTTGAACCAAAGTTCATAGCAGTACAAAGCTAGTTTTGTTTGTTTGTTTTAAATAGATGGGGTCTCACACTGTCGCCAAGGGTGGAGAGCAATGGTTTGATCACACAGCCTCCAGGGCTCAAGCAATCCTCCACACTCAGCCTCCTGAGTAGATGGAACCACAGGCATACACCACCACGCCTGGCTATTTTTTTCTTTTCCTTTTTCTTTTCTTTTCTTTTATTCTTTTCTTTTTTAAGAGATGAGGGCTCACTGTGTTACCCAGGCTGGTGTCGAACTCCCGAGCTCAAGCAATCCTCCTGCCTCAGCCTCCGAAAGCAATGGGATTACAGGCATGAGCCAACGCACCCAGCCCAAAGCTAGTTCTATTATGCCACTATTCTCCCACTATCCGCTGCCATAATTGTTACATTATTATTTTTAATGTTATTGTTACTGCCCAAGCTCACAGTTAACAAGTTGGCAGGCCTGCAGTCTGATTCAAAGCTATACCCTCTCTTCACTACACGAGGGTAATTTGGGGAAATATTTTCTTTCCTTGGGCAGGGTCCTCTGCCCAACTAAAGATGTCAGCAGATCCCTGTCTTCTGTAAAAGTGCCCTCTTGGGATAACTGTTGCTCCAGATTGGAACCTCTTCTTGGCTTCCCTGAATATCCCAGGTGGGAGAGTTCAGAGTTAATCATATTTAGCTGCCTCCTTTTACTGTTGGGGAGAGACCAAGGCCCATGGAGGGGAGGTGTCAAGGTCACGCAGAGCCTAGAACCTCGGTTTCCTGAGATACAGATCAGAGTTCTCTTCACTGCCCCAGGCTACCTGGCTACCTCTGACTTAAAGCACCAAGGTCACTTGAGCCCAGGAGTTCAAGACCAGCCTGGGCAATACAGCAAGACCCTGCCTCTACAAAATAATGAAAAAATTACCCAGGCATGATGGTGCGTGCCTGTGGCCCCACCTACTTGAGAGGCTAAGGCAGGAGGATTGCTTAAGCCCAGGAGGTTGAGGCTGCAATGAGCCATAATGGCACCACTGCACTCCAGCCTGGGCGACAGAGCGAGGCCTCCTCTCAAAAACAAAGCACTGAGGAGGGTGCCTCTAAGCTGGAGAGGACAGAATGGCATCTGGGTCACAGACAGGGTCCTCTTCCAATTTGCTGTGTGGCCAGGGGCAAGTTGCTATCCCTCTCAGGAGCCCTGATTTCCACAATTGGAAAATGAGGTTGAGAGAATGGGTGATCGAGGACCTCTGTGATGTCTGCTCCCATTCCCCAGGCCCCTGGCACCCCCACCCCCATTCCCACTCACATATTCCTGGAGCAGCTGCTCAGCGTATTTGGTGAGGAGGTGCGCAAGGCTGTGTGTCTGACGGATCTTGGCCTCCAAGTGGGGAAGAAGTGAGACTGAGGAATCAGTCTGGGGGTCTTCTGGTGGGAAAGGGGGGAGGAATGAGGATGGCCAACCTCCTGCTCATTGATCACCTCTCCCACGCTGGCTCTTTGTTCCTGACCCCATCAGGGTCTGTCCCATTCCAACTGAAGGAAAATGAGGCACCAGAACTTTGTCAAGCAGGTGGTCTACCTGAAATGTATTGCCTGTCCCCAAATCACTGTTGAAATCCTATTAAAGTCAAATTCAAAGACAGTCATGCCTTGCTTAACAACATGGATACATTCTGAGAAATGCATCCTTAGGCGATTTCATCGTAGAGTACGTAAATACATCGTAGAGTGTATTTACACAAACCTAGGTGGTACAGCCTGCTACACGCCCAGGCTATGTGGTGTTAGTCAATTGTTCCTAGGCTGCAGACCTGGACAGCATGTTACAGTACAGCAGGCAACTGGAACACAGTGGTATTTGTGTATCTAAACATAGAAAAGGGCCGGGTGAGATTGCTGATGTCTGTAATCTTAGCATTTCGGGAGGCCAAGGCAGGTGGATTGTTTGAGCCCAGGAGTTTGGGACCAGCCTGGGCGATATGGTGAAACCCCATCTTTACAAAAAATACAAATATAAGCCAGGCATGGTGGCACATGCCGGTAGTCCCAGCTACTTGAGAGGCTGAGATGAGAGGATCGCTTGAACCCCGGGAGGTCGAGGCTGCAGTGAGCTGTGAGTGTGCCACTGCACTCCAGCCTGGGCAACAGAGTAAGACTCTATCTCTAAATAAATAAATAAATAAATAAATAAATAAAAACATAGAAAAGCTACAGTTAAAATACATATATATGTATGTATTTTATTATATAATATATATCGGTTAGGCGTGGTGGCTCACGCCTGTAATCCCAGCACTTTGGGAGCCCGAGATGGGCAGATCACTTGAGGTTAGGAGTTTGAGACCAGCCTGGCCAACATGGTGAAACCCCATTTCTACTAAAAATACAAAAATTAGCCAGGCATTGGGCCCAGTGGCTTACGCCTGTAATCCCAGCCCTTTGGGAGGATGAGGTGGGCGGATCACTTGAGGTCAGGAGTTTGAGGCCAGCCTGGCCAACATGGTGAAACCCCGTTTCTACTAAAAATACAAAAATTAGCCAGGCATTGGGCTCAGTGGTTCACGCCTTTAATCCCACACTTTGGGAGGATGAGGCGGGCGGATCACTTGAAGTCAGGAGTTCGGGACCATCTGGTGAAACCCTGTCTCTACTAAAAATACAAAAATTAGTCAGGCATGATGGTGGGTGCCTGTAATCCCAGCTACCAGGGGGCCTGAGGCATGAGAATCGCTTGAACCTGGGAGGAGGAGGTTGCATTGAGCTGAGATCAGGTCACTGCACTCCAGCCTGGGTGACAGACCGAGACTTCGTCTCAAAAAAAAAAAAAAAATTGTCCGGGCGCAGTGGCTCACGCCTGTAATCCTAGCACTTTGGAGGGCTGAGGCAGGTGGATCACGAGGTCAAGAGATCAATACCATCCTAGCCAACATGATGAAACCTCGTCTCTACTAAAAATACAAAAAAAAAAAAAATTAGCTGGACTTGGTGGCACACGCCTGTAGTCCCAGCTACTTGGGAGGCTGAGGCAGGAGAATTGCTTGAACCCAGGAGGCAGAGGTTGCAGTGAGCCGAGGCCACTGCACTCCAGCCTGGCAACAGAGAAAGACTCCATCCCAAAAGAGAAAGAGAGAGAGAGAGACGGAGTCTCGCTCTTTCGCCCAGGATGGGGGTGCAGTGGTGCAATCTTGGCTCACTGCAGCCTCGACCTCCTGGGCTCAAGCAATCCTCCTGCCTGGGTCTCCTGTGTAGCTGGGACTACAGGCATGCGCCACCACGCCCGGTTAATTTTTGTATTTTTTGTAGAGACAGGGTTTCGCCATGTTGCCCAGGCTAAAAATGCATAGAATCTTATGGGACCTCCATTGTCTGTGCGGTCCACCTGTTGACCAAATGTTGTTATGCAGTGCATGACTGTACTGCCTCCTCAGTGAAGCCTCCAGAATCACTTCTCCTTTATAAACGAACTCCTTCCCTATGACTTAAGGCCATTTGCATGAGTTCCAGGGTAGCTCTTTTAATGGCTTTTCTGTGTGTATCTGCCTTAGCCTGAGAGCCCTTTGAGGACAGGACTTACATATTTCTACCTCAGTGACTGCTAGTGGACTTCAACATCATCGAAGTACAGAACTTCATATCAAAATGTGCCTTGAAGGCCCATTTTACAGATAGGGAGACTGACTTCCATTTCCATTTCTCTCCCTGATGCCCCATCCATGCAAGGCGCTGGCCTGGCTAGTCAGCGAATCAAGGTCCGCAAGAGCCAGTGTCTGGCGCCCCGGGAGGGACTCCATTTCCCGAAACGCACAGCGCGCGCCCGATGCGTGCTGGGGAATGTAGTCCTGACCCGGTGCCCCGCCCCCGCCCCACCCCCGAAGTTTCCCAGCACCAGTCGCGATCCTCAGCAGCCCAGACTTTCGTCTCCTGTTGTCACTCACTACTTCCTGTGACTCCAAGACTGTCTTCCCTTACTCTACCCCTTCCTTCAGCCCCCCAGCTCTGATTCTTTCCCGAGACTCAGTGGACACAGGGGTCCTGCCCCAGCCCCGACCCCAGTCCTCCCCCTGGGTGTACTCGAACCGGTGATCTAAGCCCTGAGCCCAGGTCCCTGAAACCTCAGCCCCAGGCCTCCTCTAAACCCTAGCGCCTGCTGTTTCTCACAACTCACCCGCTCACTCGTTACCTGACACCGGAGCCCTGCCCTTCCCCGCCAAGGCCGCTCCCCTCCCGGACCCGGGGGTGGCGGAAACCCAGACCCCCAGCTCCCAATCCCTCTGACTCCTGCGCCCCTCAGCGACCCGGCGTCCGGTCCCTCAGCCCCTTACCCAGACTTCCCTCCCTCCGGCTCATGCTGGCCCCTGGCTGATCCTGGCTCCCTTCACGCCCCCCTTTCGAGGGGGGAGAAAGGGGAAAGGGCTGGGGGCGTGGCCCTGGCGCAGCCAATCAGAGCCCAGACCCCAAACATTTCATCCTACCCCCCCTTTTGAGACAGGATTCCTTGGCCCTGAGCTCAGCTCCTCGTCCGTGGGGCCTAGTGGGGGAAGGGGCCCGAGGGGGAAGGCAAGTTGTCTGCCGGGTGGACAGGACCTCGGGGCTGGGGGTGTCAGGGCCTGGGAGGCAGCCCAATGTTCTGCCGCGGGCTCAGGCTTGGACCTGAGGCAGGGGCTGCTTTGGGTGTAAAGCTGAGGAGACAGGAGAGGGAACTGCCGGACTGGCAGGACAGGAATGCGCAGGCCCTCTCTCTAGTCTGGGGCGCGGCTTGCGAGGGAGGCTACGATGGGGGCCGTCAGGCTTGGGGCACGTTTGTCCAGACATACATCTCCTGGCCTATCTTAGATGGCTTCCAATCTCATTGTCACACCCACCAGGAGGGAGACAGATACACTGCTCTCCTCTTCTTAGCAGGCCTAGTAACAATCACACCCCCCCCCACCCCACCCCCAGGAGAACAAGCTACAGAGACCTGGACAGGAAGTCACACCCATACGTCAACCCCATTAACCTGGTGTAGACGGAAAGCAAGGCACATAGGGATGATCCATACTTGGTTTCTGGCCCCCGCGAGGGGCCCGCGGTCTGTCGAGGAAGCCCATAGACAACAGCAGCTAATGGGGTTTGTGAATGAAGACGAGGAGGCCCGTGTGTGTGTGCGCTTGCGTGTGTCTGCGTGTGTGCGTGCATGCGGACGTGTGTGCGTGTGAGCATGCGTGTGTGCGAGTGGATTTGTGTGCGTGTGAGTGTGCAGGTGTGCGCGTGTGTGCATGTGCGCGTGCATGTGTGTGCGTGTGTTCGTGTGAGTGGGTGTGTGTATTGCCGTGAGCAGACAATTGCTGGAATAAAGGAAGAAAGAGTTTAACTGGAGAGGGCACAGCAGATAGAATTGAGCCAGACAATTGGTAGGGCCCACAATCACATGTGTATTAACTGTAAATATTTATTGGGCATTTACCATGTGCTGGGCACTGTTCTAAGAGCCATATGCATGTTAACTAACTCCTGTGTTATAGATGCGGAATAGAGAGAAGTGACTTGTCCAGGGTAACACAGTTAGGTGTAGCACAGCTGGGATTTTACCTAAGCAGCTTGGCTCAAAAAAATGCTGTCTTAACCATGCTCCTAACCCCTTATACCCTTAACCTCTGGACATGGTCACGCCCAAATTCACAGACACAACAGCCACACCTTGAAACACACACACACACACAACAGCAGCACAAATTTTGACATGGTCTTATCTGCTGACAAGCCAGCCTCAAATAAAGTCAACCAAGACACACTCATTTTATTTAAGTAGTGTACATTTTATTTAAGTCATGTGATGGATTTTCACAGAATACATATGCCCAGGGAACCAGCACCAGATTACACAACAGAACTGGATCAGCTCCCAGAAGCTCTCCCCTCGTCCCCTCCCAACCCTAAGGGCGACCACTATCTTGACTTTGGTGCACTATAAATTAGTTTTGTCTGGTTCTGAACGTAATACACCTGGAACCATCTAGTATGTACTGTTGTATTTGGCTTCTGTCACTCAAGATTTCATCATGCGACTTGTCTATGTTGCTGTGTGTAGCCGGGCATGTCAATCCCGTTGCTGTGTCTATGTGCATGGTAGTGAGTAGGGCATCATTCATTTTCCATTCTGTTGATGGGTTATTTCCAGTTTGGGGCTGTTATGAAAGGGCTCTGAACATTCCCATGCACCCTCTTGATGCTCACACCTACACATTTCTGCTGGGTGTTGACAGCCTAGGAGTGGAACTGCTGGATCACAGAGGTGGCATATGTTCGGCTTCATTAGAAAACTGCCAGTTTTCCAAAATGTCTCTACCAATTTACACTCCCCCAGAAATACAAGAGAGGTCCAGTCGCTCTACTTTCTCGCCTCCACACGGTGCGGTCTTTTTCACTTTAGCCATTCTGGTGGTGGAGACCCACTCGTATTCGCAGCGCCTGGAGCGTAATTGGCACTCAGTTAACAAGACCGTTGAATGAATGGATGACTGAGTAAGTTGGGCGGTGTAGACCAAGAGCCTGGCGAGGGCGGACACACGCACGCACTCCACACACAGCGTTTCGCGGACACCCACCGCGGCTCACGCAGCGCAGGACACAGACCCTGTCGCGCACCCCGCGCCCACGTGGTCTGAACACACGGCCTCGGCCCTGCCTCGCGCGTCCGGTCGCAACTCCCGCTCTCCGTCCCCAACTCGCGCGTCCGTCCCCAACTCCCGCTCTCGGCGGCGGGCAGGGGGCGCTGCGCGTCCAGGCGCTCCAAGGGGGCGGGCCCGGGTCGGGGCGGGGCCGGCCGGGCTTCCAGGCCTGGGCTCTGGCCGCCCGCGCCACCGGGCCGCTCCGGGGACAGGCCGGGGCGGGGCGCGGCGGCAGGAAACGGGGCGGGGACTCGCGGAGGCGTTGGGGACGAGAGAGGGCGCGGCCAACTCCCGGGGGGACGGCAGGCCGAGAGCGCGGCGCCTGGGCCTGGCGCCGAGCCTGAGCCCGCCGGACGGGAGGCGGCCCCGCCGCGGGCTCGGCCCCGGCCCCAGCCCCAGCCCCGCCAGCATGGCCGGCCGGACTGTACGGGCCGAGACCCGGAGCCGGGCCAAGGATGACATCAAGAAGGTGATGGCGACCATCGAGAAGGTCCGGAGATGGTGAGCGCTGCTTGGGGGCCAGGGACGGGACACGGCGGGACCACCAGCACCAAAGGCGTCTACGCTGCCCTCGCCAGCTCTGGGCCCCGGGTGTTCGGTGTATCTCCACCCACTAGCTTTGCCCTGGATCCACAGGGCTCTGTCCCCGTTCGCCTGGCTACTCCTGGGGGTCTACAAAGCGTGATCCCCAGCCGTGTCCTCCCAGAGCGGGAGCCCCCTCTTGTGCCCCGCCCCCTAAAGCTTTGACACCCCTCCTGCAAGTGCGCCCCGGGATCTGCAGGGCTCTGATCCCGGGCCAGGCCCATAGCCACGCCCCCCCATGTGTGCCCCAGGGGTCCACAGAGCCGGGGCCCCAAATCATATCCTCTCTCTAGAGGCACCCACCGCCTATGCCCTGGGGTTTGCAGGACTCTCTTCCTCCATGTAACTATGCCCCATTAGCAAAACTGTTGCTATCCTCCTGTGCCTCCTCAACCTCTGCAGGTACCCCCAGATGTGTCCAGCTCCTAGGGGGGTGGGTCTCCCCTCAGGCCTCTCTGACCCAGCCCCCCACCCTCCCACAGGGAGAAGCGATGGGTGACTGTGGGCGACACTTCCCTTCGTATCTTCAAGTGGGTGCCAGTGGTGGACCCCCAGGAGGAGGTGAGCAACCCCCATTCCCACAAGGCCCTGCATCTGTGCAACCTCAGGCAAGTTCCTCCCCACCCTGACCTCTACCTCCAGCTCCCCGAGACCTCAGATGCAGCAGGACAGACGGGAACCATCATTAGCAGCTCCTCCCCTTTTGCCCTCTTTTCTGCTCCACACCCCCTGAGTTCGAGCCCTTTTGCTTCTCAGTGCCTCAGTTTCCTTAGGTGTATGGTGGGGCTTTCCAAGAGCTCTGACCCTAATCCTCTAACCCCCAGGAGCGAAGGCGGGCAGGTGGCGGGGCAGAGAGATCCCGTGGCCGGGAACGTCGGGGCAGGGGCGCCAGTCCCCGAGGGGGTGGCCCTCTCATCCTGCTGGATCTTAATGGTAGGTAGGGATCCTGAAACGCGGGGGGCTGTGGGGACTGAAGGAGTGTACTAGGGATCTCAGGCCAGCCATCTCGGCTCTTGCTCCCGCAGATGAGAACAGCAACCAGAGTTTCCATTCGGAAGGTTCCCTGCAAAAGGGCACAGAGCCCAGTCCTGGGGGCACCCCCCAGCCCAGCCGCCCTGTGTCACCTGCCGGACCCCCAGAAGGGGTCCCTGAGGAGGCTCAGCCCCCACGGCTGGGCCAAGAGAGAGGTAGGACCAGGTACCTCCCAGGAGCTCTCTCCTCTAAGTCCTGTCTTCTCCAGAGTCTAACCTACCAGCTCATCCCTATACCTGCTCCCCGTCTTGTGCACCCTCCTCAAGGCGCCTTCCGACTCCTGCAGAATCTCCCTGTAGCTACAGTCTCATTCCTCTGGTCTCTTAGAATCTATACAGAC
The DNA here is from genome assembly GCF_029289425.2 of Pan paniscus. NCBI lineage: Eukaryota > Metazoa > Chordata > Mammalia > Primates > Hominidae > Pan > Pan paniscus. The sequence goes on along the minus strand of NC_073267.2, from coordinate 34,097,711 downwards.
ATATCACTGTCTGAGATTTTCATGTAAATTAATTTTTTACTAGTTTATCTTTCTCCTCACTCTCATGTCAGTTTCCTGAATGTTGGGCCCATATTGATCCTTTTTTTTTTTTTTTTTTGAGAAAGGGTCTCACTCTGTCACCCAGGCTGGAGTAGTACAGTGGTGTGATCATAGCTCACTGCAGCCTTGAACTTCCTGGGCTCAAGCGATCCTCCCACCTCAGCCTCCCAAGTAGCTGGGACCACAGGCATATGCCACCACACCTGGCTAATTTTTGTATTTTTTGTAGAGATAAGGTTTCACCATGTTGCCCAGGCTGGTCTCAAACTCACTTGCTCAAGCAGTCCTCCACCTTCAGCCTCCCAAAGTGCTGGGATTACGGGTGTGAGCCATCACACCCACACCCGCCCCCCCCCCCCTTTTTTTTTAGAGACAAGGTCTCTGTCACCCAAGCTGGAGTACTCTGGTGCAATCATAGCTCACTGCAGCCTCAAACTCCTGGGCTCAAGGGATCCTCTGGCCCCAGCCTCCCAAATAGCTGGGACTCAGGTGTGTGCCACCATGCCCAGCCAATTCTTAAATTTTTTGTAGAGGTAGGGTCTCGCTATGTTCCCAAGGTTGGTTTTGAACTCGTGGCCTGAAATGATCCTCCTGTCTCAGCCTCCCAAGGTGCTGGGATTATAGGCGTGAGTCACTGTGCCTGGCCTTATGTGATCTTGTTCACTACTGTATCCTCAGAATAATATGGGACACATAGTAGGTGCTCAGTAAATATCTGTTGAGTGAATAAATAATAGTGATAGTCATAGGGGTGATTAATAATAATAGGAATAACAACAGCTAGTATTTATTGAGCTCTTACTGTGTGCTAGGTGCCCTGGTAAACACTTTACGTGGTTGGGTTTTTTTCTTTTCTTTTTTTTTTTTCTTTGAGAGAGTTTCACTCTTGCCAAGGCTGGAGTGCAACGGCACAATCTTAGCTCGCTGCAACCTTCACCTCTTGGGTTCAGGCAATTCTCCTGCCTCAGCCTCCTGGGTAGCTGGGAATATAGGCATGAACCACCATGCTTGGCTAGTTTTGTATTTTTAGTAGAGTTGGGGTTTCGCCATATTGGCCAGGCTGGTCTCAAACGCCTGACCTCAGGTGATCTGCCCGCCTTGGCCTCCCAAAGTGCTGGGATTACGAGCCACCACGCCCAGCCTTTTTTTTTTTTTTTTTTTTTTGAGATGAAGTCTTGCTCTGTTGCCCAGGCTGGAGAGCAGTGGTGCAATCTTGGCTCACTGCAAACTCTGCCTCCCAGGTTCAAGCAATTCTTCTGCCTCAGCCTCCCATGTAGCTGGGATTACAGCCATGCCATCACGCCCGGCTGATTTTTGTTTTTTTGCTTATTTGTTTGTTTGTCTTTGAGACGGAGTTTCGTTCTTGTTGCCCAGGCTAGAGTGCAATGGCACAATCTCAGCTCACCGCAACCTCTGCCTCCCCGGTTCAAGCGATTCTCCCGCCTCAGCCTCTCGAGTAGCTGGGATTATAGGCATGCACCACCATGCCCCGCTAATTTTGTATTTTTAGTAGAGACGAGGTTTCTCCATGTTGGCCAGGCTGGTCTCGAACTCCCGACTTCAGGTGATCCGCCTGCCTCAGCCTCCCAAAGTGCTGGGATTACAGGCGTGAGCCACCGTGCCTGGCCTAATTTTTGTATTTTTAGTAAAGATGGAGTTTCACCATGTTGGCCTGGCTAGTCTCGTACCCCTGACCTCAGGTGATCCGCCCGCCTCGGCCTCCCAAAGTGCTAGGATTACAGGTGTGAGCCACCGTGCCCAGCCAACACTTTACGTGTTTTTTTCTCATTTAATTTTCACTACAACCTTACAAGGGTGATGATCTTGTTATGATCCCTATTTATAGATGAGGAAACTGAGACCCAGAGAAGTAACTCAGCCAGTGAGCCAGCATCTTGGGCCTGTGTCCTCATCAGCTCTGCTTTTTTTTTTTTCCTTTGAGATGGAGTCTCACTGTCACCTAGGCTCGAGTGCAGTGGCACGATCTTGCTCACTGCAACGTCCGCCTCCCAAGTTCAAGCAATTCTCCTGCCTCAGCCTCCTGAGTAGCTGGGATTACAGGCTGCACAACACCACGCCCGGCTAATTTTTGTATTTTTAGTAGAGACGGGGTTTCACCATGTTGGTCAGGATGGTCTTGAACTCCTGACCTCGTGATCCACCTGCCTCGGCCTCCCAAAGTGCTGGGATTACAGGCTTGAGCCACCGTGCCCAGCCAGCTCTGCTTTCTTCCATGCAGTCAAACCCGTCTGATTGGCACCTCTTCCTCCTAGGCCCCCTGTCCCTGGCCTTCCCATTTCTCACCCGTTTTTGGTTCCAGCTGGTCTCTTCTAGTCACCTCCACACAGCTGCCAGAACAACTTTTTCCTTCATTTTTTAAGCTTTGCTTTTTTTTTTTTTTTTTTTTTTTTTTTTTTTGAGACAAGGTCTCACTCTGTCGCCCAGGCTGGAATGCAGAAGCGTGATCAGGGCTCACTGCAGCCTTGGATTCCTGGGCTCAGTCAGCCTCCTGAGTAGCTGGGACTACAGGCATGCATCACCATGCTCAGCTAATTAGTGTAGTTATTCTTTATAGAGACAGGGTCTTACTATGTTGCCCAGGCTGGTTTCAAACTCCTAGGCTCAAGCGATCCTCCTGCCTCAGCCTCCCAGAATGTGAAACCCTGTCTCTACTAAAAATACAAAAAATCAGCGGGACGTGGTGGCACATGCCTGTAATCCCAGCTATTAGGGAGGCTGAGGCAGGAGAATCACTTGAACCTGGGAGGCAGAGGTTGCAGTGAGCCGAGATCGTGCCACTGCACTCCAGCCTTGGCGACACAGCAAGACTCTGTCTCAAAAACTAAAACAAACAAACACACAAAAAGAAAACCCTGATGTGGGCCTGTGGACTGGGTCTGGGTCTAGACAGTGCCAAGCAGTTGTATACCTTTGCTAATATAAAAATGGTAGCAAGCATTTATTGAGCACTTACTGTGTGCCAGCCACTGTGCTTTACCTGCATCCGCTCATCTGACCCTCACAACAGCCACATGAAGTAATTACTATCATTATCCCCATTTTACAGATGGGGAAACTGAGGCCCATGGAAATGAAGTAGCTGGCCCAAGGTCAGGATTTGAACCCAGGCAGTCCAAGCCCAGAATCTGTGGCAACTTAGCACGCATTCCCTCTGTCTCACGTGTCATACTTTCCTGTCCACCGCATCACCCTCGAGCTCCCACATCAGTGTTCCCTCCTCTGCTTCCTGAGGCACAGCCAGGTTCCTGCTCTCTCCTCTCTGCTCCCATGGCCCTCTGCCCTCTGTGACTGGGGCCTGTGACCATCTGTTTCCCCCACTGTCTGTGCTGCTGGCACAGAGTGGCTGTTCAGGGGATGTTTGTTACCTTGACGTTCCAGATCCCGGGGGCATAACTGCTGGCAGCACCGACGAACCCCCAATGCTGACCAAGGAGGAGCCTGTTCCAGAACTGCTGGAAGCTGAGGTGAGAGAGGCCAGAAGGCTGGACTCCTGGGTCTTGGAGGGAATGGGGGATCTGGGCAGTCGAAGGCTTGGAGCCTGCGTCCTGAGGGCCTGGAGGAGAGGCAGACCTGGGACACAGCTGAAGGCTTAGGGGCTGGGTTCTTGGGACTGAAAAAGAAAGGGTGTTTCAGAGACAAAGTGCTGAGGGCTGGATCAGGGCTGATTGAGACCATTAAAAGCCTGACAAAGCTGGGCGTGGTGGCTCACGCCTGTAATCCCAGCACTTTGGGAGGCGGAGGCGGGTGGATCATGAGGTCAGGAGATCGAGACCATCCTGGCTAACACGGTGAAACCCCGTCTCTACTAAAAATACAAAAATTAGCCGGGCGTGGTGGCACGTGCCTGTAGTCCCAGCTACTCGGGAGGCTAAGGCAGGAGAATTGCTTGAACCCGGGAGGCGGAGGCTGCAGTGAGCCAGGATCGCGCCACTGTACTCCAGCCTGGGTGACAGAGCGAGACTCCTTCTCAAAAATAAATAAATAAATAAAGCCTGACAAAATCATGGCGCTCCTCCATGCATTTTCAAAAAATATCAAAAAATATCTAACTGTATAATTAGCATAAGAAAATTCCTTATAAAACTCTGACATTTCTCACGAGGCTACCTCGAGGCATTTTCAGAAATATCAAATATCAGGTTTGTTCCTCCACACAGTGTCACTGTCGTTGTTGTTGTTTTTGGTGCCTGCTTCCTCTGCATCCTGGGCATCTGGCCCTGGGCTTGCCTCCTGGGCCCAGGAGGGGAGGGGAGTGGAGGCTTTGGAGAAGGCAGAGGCTCAGAGGCTGGACGCCTGGGTTCTGTGGAGCTCACGCCTGTCCACCCTTCCTCTCCAGGCCCCCGAAGCTTACCCTGTCTTTGAGCCAGTGCCACCTGTCCCTGAGGCAGCCCAGGGTGACACAGAGGACTCGGAGGGCGCCCCCCCACTCAAGCGCATCTGCCCAAATGCCCCTGACCCCTGAGAAGCCGGCCTGCCTGTCCTGTTGCCCCAGGGGCCCCTTTGGCTTTTTACAAATAAAGACCCTTTTGTAATTTTGTGTCATGTCATTTCCCCATCAGGGCTGGGGAGGGTCTTTGGAGACAGTTTTGTCTCATGCTCCATTGCTCAGATGTGGTCACTGAGGCTCTGAGAGGACCTTCCTGTAGTGACACCACAAGGCAGAGTGGGGTGGGGGCTTGAGCCAGGACCCTGCCTCTCAGTACTTCCCAGGTCTGTCCTATCTCCCGACCTTCACCTCCTCCTCTGGGAGGCCCAGGACCCCTCTTCCTGCTCAGCCCTCGCCTGGGCCTAACAATTATCAAAACTCTGGGTAGCTAGGCCATGATTCTGTTTTTTTTTTTTTTTTTTGAGACACAGACTTGTTCTGTTGCCCAGGCAGGAGTGCAGTGGTGCGATCATGGCTCACTGCAGCCTTGACATCCCACCTCAGCCTCCCAAGTAGCCGGGACCACAGGTGTGTGCCACCATACTCAGCTAATTTTATTTATTTATTTATTTATTTATTTATCACTATTTTTTTTTAGAGAGTTTTGCTCTTGTTGCCCAGGCTGGAGTGCAATGGCGCAATCTCGGCTCACTGCAAACTCTGCCTCCTGGGTTCAAGCAAGTCTCCTGCCTCAGCCTCCTGAGTAGCTGGGATTAGAGGTGCCTGCCACCATGCCCGGCTAATTTTTGTATTTTTAGTAGAGACTGGGTTTTGCCATGTTGGCCAGGCTGGTCTCAAACTCCTGACCACAAGTGATTTGCCCGCCTCGGCCTCCCAAAGTGCTGGGATTACAGGCATGAGCCACCATGCCCAGCCTGCTAATTTTATTTTTTGTAGACATGGGGTCTCGCTACATTGCCCAGGCTGGTCTTGAACTCCTGGGCTCAAGTGTTCCTCCTGCCTTGGCCTCCTAAAGTGTTGGGATTACAGGCGTGAGCCACCACGCCCAGCCTATTCACGTTTCATACATAATAACACAGAGGCCCAGAGGGACTTGGGGGCCTGGGATGACCAACCCATTCCCTGCCCTGAAGAAGCCACTCCTCCATCTGGGATGCCTGGCCACACTTCTGGTTGGGTCTAACTTATCCCCATCTCAATCACCATCTCCTCCGAGAAGCCTTCCCTGACTCCAGGCTCAGTGAGTTCCCCCTTTTTTGAGCTCCAGCAACCCCTTGGGCTTCATTCTCCTTGTTTCATCATTTATCAGGCTGTTCTGGGATCCGTGGTTTGTGTGTCTGTCTTGTCTACGAGGCTGTGGGCTCCTGAGGGGTCTCCACACAACACTGGGAACAGGGCAGTCCTAGCAGCTGCTTCATGAATAAATGAATACATGAATGGGCTGGGGTTTTCCAGGCAGGCTTCTCTGAGGAGGTGGCATGTGAGCTGGGCTCTGAGACATGAACCTCTGTGCTAGAACTCAAGTCAGAAGCCCTGGTTCAAGTCCTGGCTCTGTTACTCCCTGAGTGGCCCTAGGCAGGCTGTTTCTACTCTCAGCCTTAGTTTGTTCATCTGAGCAATGGGAACAATAACTAGGCCTCATCTGCCCCAGGGGTTTGTGGGAAGCTTCGAGTAATATAAGGCCCTCTCACTCTGTGCCTATAGGGTCATGTATATTGGCCCTATTTTTATTTTTAATAAAGAAAGATACTGAGGTTCAGAGGGGACCAAATTGGAACTTTAAAGAAGCATTAAAAACTGTAGGCTAGGTGTGGTGGCTCACACCTGTAATCCCAGGCCTTTGGGAGGCACAGGTGGGAGGACTGCTTGAGGCCAGGAGTTTGAGACCAGCTTGAGCAACAAAGCAAGACAAAAATGAAAAAATTAGCCAGGCATACTGGTGTGCGCCTGTAGTCCAAGCTTCTTGGGAGGCTGAGGTGGGAAGATTGCTTGAGCCCAGGAAGTTGAGGCTGCAGTGAGTGATGATTGCACCACTGTGCTCAAATCTGGGCAACAAAGCAAGACCCTGTGTCTAAACAAACAAAGGAAATGTAAGGATGCTTCCCACAGCAGCTGCAGTGGTGTTGGTGGAGCCAGTGCTGTCCAGGGAAGCCAGGCTTGCTGCAATGTAGTGTAACTGTTTCTTATCACTGCTGTAACAAATTGCCACACATATAGGGGCTCAAAGCCACAGACATTAGCCAGGCACAGTGGCTCATGCCTATAATCCCAGCACCTTGGGAGGCCGAGGTGGGTGGATCACCTGAGGTCAGGAGTTCGAGACCAGCCTGACCAACAAGGTGAAACTCTGTCTCCACTAAAAATACAAAAGTTGGCTGGGCATGGTGGCGGGCGCCTGTAATCTCTGCTACTCGGGAAGCTGAGACAGGAGAACTGCTTGAATCCGGGAGGTTGCAGTAAGCCGAGATCGCACCACTATACTCCAGCCTGGGTGATGGAGCAAGACTCCATCTCAAAAAAAAAAAAAAAGAAAAAGCCACAGACATTGATTCTCTTACAGTTCTGGAGAAGTCCAAAGTTAGTCTCACTGGGTTAAAGTCAAGGTCTCAGCAGTAGTTCCCTCCAGAGGAGGATCTCTTTCTTTGCCTTTTCCGGCTTCTAGAGGCCACCTGCATTCCTTGGCTTGTGGCCCTTCCCTCATCTCAAATCAGTGTAGCATCTTCCAATCTCTCTCCATCGTCACATCTTCTCTAACTCTCCTGCCTCCTTCCTCCAAGGACCCTGTGATGACACTGGGCCCATTTGAATAATCTAGGACACTCTTCCTATCTCACAATCCTTAGTTTCATCACACCTGCAAAAGCCCATGTGCCATATAAAGCAACACATGCACAGATTCTGGGGATTCAGATGTGGACTTCTTTGGAGGGCCATCTTCATGGTAATGTCGGCTGTTTGCTGGGTGTGTGGCCACCTCATGACTCCCCTCAACCACTCCCAAGGGAGGAGAGTGTTCTGTAAATGGGAAAGTCCCTTGTGTGGGTTAGTGGTGCAGTGTTGAAGCTCAGAATTCAGGTTCCGGGTTTGAATCTCAGCATCTGCATTCATTTGTTGTATGACCTTGAGTAAGTGACTGAACCTTTCTGTGCATCTGTTTTCTCATCTATAAAATGGAGATAATAGGCCGGGCATGGTGGCTCACACCTGTAATCCCAGCACTTTGGGAGGCTGAGGTGGTTGGATTACTGAGGTCAGGAGTTCAAAACTGGCCTAACCAACATGGTGAAACCCTGTCTCTACTAAAAATAGAAAAATTACTTGGGCATGGTTGCGGGGCATCTGTAATCTCAGCTACTCAGGAGACTGAGGCAGGAGAATCTCTTGAACCCGGGAGGAGGAGGTTGCAGTGAGCTAAGATCACGCCATTGCACTCCAGCCTGGGCAAAAGAGGGAGACTCTGTCTCAAAAAAAAAAAAAAACAAATGGAGATAGGAGATAATAGTGACATCAGCCTGATGAGAGTATTCTGAGAGTTAAGTTAGGCCACACATGGAGAGACAGGCTTTGGCCTGGGACGTAATAAGTGCTCAATAAATGGCAGGTTTTGTCCTATTGCCCCATGTTACAAATGAGGTTACCAGAGACTCTCCTGTCCCTGAGGCTGGGGACAGAAGCCTGGCCCCAGACAGGGTGTCCATTTCTGAGCAGCCTTGAGAAGCTAAAGTTTGAGTCTCCCCCATTCTTGACCCTCTCCTGGTCACGGGGCCTAGGAAACTGTCCTGATTCCCCCCAGGCATGCCCCCACCCTCTCATGCCCCATTCTTTGACCTGGTTTTTTTTTTTTTTTTGAGACGGAGTTTCGCTCTGTCGCCCAGGCTGGAGTGCTGTGATGCGATCTTGGCTCACTGCAAGCTCCGCCTCCCAGGTTCACGCCATTCTCCTGCCTCAGTCTCCCAAGTAGCTGGGACTACAGACACCCGCCACCTCGCCCGGCTAATTTTTTGTATTTTTAGTAGAGACACGGTTTCACCGTGTTAACCAGGATGGTCTCGATCTCCTAACCTCGTGATCCGCCCGCCTTGGCCTCCCAAAGTGCTGGGATTACAGGCCTGAGCCATTGCGCCCGGCACTTTGACCTGGTTTAAAAGCCAGTTTGGGCCTGGCGTGGTGGCTCACGCCTGTAATCCCAGCACTTTGGGAGGCCAAGGCAGGTGGATCACTTGAGGTCAGGAGTTCGAGACCAGCCTGGCTAACACGGTGAAACCCTGTCTCTACTAAAAATACAAAAATTAGCCAGCCATGGTGGTGCATGCCTGTAGTCCCAGCTACTCAGGAGGTTGAGACAGGAGAATCACTTGAACATGGGAGGCGGAGGTTGCCTGGGCAACAGAGTGAGATTCCATCTCAAAAAAAAAAAAAAAAAAAAGCCAGTTTGGCTGGATATGGTGTCTCACACCTGGAATCCCAGCACTTTGGGAGGCTGAGGCGGGAGGCTGAGGCGGGAGGCTCGCTTGAGCCCAGGAGGTTGAGGCGGCAGTAAGATATGACTGTGCCACTGCACTCCAGCTTGCATGACAGAACGAGACCCTGTATCTTAAAAAAAAACAGTGAACATGGTAAATTTAAAAAGCTATCTCTTCCAGAGCCACAGCCCTTATTTACCACCTTGCTGTCTCCCCTTTCCACCTCCTCCCCAAATTCCACACTCTATTTGTGGAAATCCTTCTACCCCTGGCTCTCGGGCCCCACCTCTGGGGCTCACTGACTCCTCCCCTCTGAGCCCTCATCTGTCCTTGGGCACTCCCCTCTTCCTGGTCTGGGAACTGTCTCTTGCCCTGGACTTGCTTCTCTTTGTGCACACTCTCCCTGCTGGGTCCCACCTGCCCTTTGAATCAACAGTTCCTCATTCTCTGACTCTAAGTTCCACCCCCACCTCCAGACTCCAGGAGCCAAATGGCTGCATCACATCTCCATTGGGATATCCCAGAGACCCCAGCCTCATCCTCCCCACAACCTATTCCTACCATCCCAGGAGCCAGCCAAGATGGTGACACCAGGAGTCAGAGTCACCTTCCAGGAACCACCACGTCCTGTTAGGTCTCTGTCTTAAGTAATTTTCCAGTTAGCCCCTTTCTTCAGGGCAACACTGCTTTACTAGGTGCCAGCAAAACTAACAGCCTCCTGGTGCCCACCTCCAATCCATGCTCCACCTAGTAGCTGGGCAATCTTTCAGAAACCCAAATCTGTCCATGCCACTGCCCCCAGTTAGAACCTTCCTGTCCTTACTACCTGCAGGATGGAGCCCACAGCCTGCTGCATACCCACACCTGCAGCCACTCTCTGAACTGCTCACAGCCCCCAGATGCCTGCTGCCATCTCTCACCCCTTGGGTTTTGCTCACACTGGCTGCTCCACCAGGAAAGCCCCTCCCTTCCCCTCTTCGCCTGGCAGATGCCAAAGCAGTTTTCAAGTCTCAGCTTCTGGGGTGTCTCTTCTGCCTTCCCTCAGCCCCTTACCCCTCCTCTGCTATGTCGTGGAGTGGTGGCTGTTGCTTTGTAGTGGTCCCTGTCTGCTTGGTTCTTCAGCACCAGCCTGCAAGCCCCAGGAGGGCAGAGGATTCCCTTTATTCATAGCAATAGGTACTTATTGTGTGCTTACTGTTTGCTGGGCACTGTTCTAGGACCTGAGGATGCAGCTTAAAGAACACAGAATAAATGGCCGGGCGTGGTGGCTAGCACTTTGGGAGACCGAGGCAGGCAAATCACCTGAGGTCAGGAGTTCAAAACCGGCCTGGCCAACATGGTGAAACCCCATGTCTGCTAAAAATACAATAAAATTAGCCAGGCCTGGTAGTGGGTGCCTATAATCCCAGCTACTCGGGAGGCTGAGATGGGAGATTCACTTGAACCCTGGAGGCGGAGGTTGCAGTGAGCCGAGATCGCACCACTGCACTCCAGCCTGGGTGAGTGAGATTCTGTCTCAAAAAAAAAAAGAACACAGGAAAAAAAAAAAAAAATCCCTGCCCTCATGGCACCTGCCTTCACGCAGTTATATCCTAAGCAGGAAGTTAGAGTGCTCTGGAAAAAGCAAGCACAGAACGGGAGATGGGGAGAGAGCAGGGTGTGATTTTAAGCGGGGGCGAGGCAGGGGCCTCACTGAGGCAAAGGCTGAAGAAAAGCTGGAAGGAGGTGAGGGAGAGAGCCTTGCAAGTTTCTGGGGAAGAGCATTCCAGGCAGAGGGAATGGCCAGGGCAAAGGAGAGCCAGTGTGACTGGAGCGGAGGGAGGGAGGGGCAGGGGAGTGAGTTCAGGTCAGCTGGGCCTCGCAGGCAGGGCAAGCACTTAAATTATCCTTCACACTGGGAGAATGAAAACAAGGGCAGTACTAATCACGCTGGGAAGGCAGGCAGAAGCTGGGCCAGCAGAACTTACGGTCGCCCTGCTCAGAGGCCAGTGTCAAGACTTGGCTTTTCCTCTGGGTATCGTGGAGTGTTCTGAGCAGAAAAGCATAATCAGACTTAGGTTTTGTTCCTAATTTTTTGTTTTGTGTGTGTGTGCGTGTGTGTGTGTGTGTGTGTGTGTGTGTGTGTGTGACGGAGTCTCACTCTGTCACCCAGGCTGGAATGCAGAGGTGCAATCTCGGCTCACTGCAACCACTGCCCCCTGGGTTCAAGCGATTTTCCTGCCTCAGCCTCCCAAATAGCTGGGATTACAGGCACTCGCCACCACACACAGCTAATTTTGTATTTTTAGTAGAGACAGTGTTTCACTATGTTGGTCAGGCTGGTCTTGAACTCCTGACCTCAGGTGATCCACCCGCCTGGGCCTTGCAAAGTGCTGGGATTACAGGCATGAGCCACGGCACCCGGCCTGCAGGCACATTGTTAACTACAGCCCAGTATTCATTCACAGGTTTTTTTCCCCCTCTTTGATGTAAAATATCTATATAGTAAAATGCATAGGTGTTAATTGCTCGATTCAGTGAATTTTAACAAAAGCATAGTGCCAGGTGTGGTGGCTCACTGGGAGGCCAAGGCAGGAAGGTCATTTGAGTCCAGAAGTTTAAGACTATCCTGGGCAACATAGTGAGACCTCATCTCTACAAAAACTTAAAAAAAAATTAGCCGGGCATGATGGTGCACACCTTTAGTTCCAGCTACTTGGGAGGCTGAGGTGAGAGGATCACTTGAGTCCAGAAGTTCAACATTGCAGTGAGCTATGATTGTACCACTGCACTCTAGCCTGGGCAACAGAGCAAGACCCTGTCTAAAAAAAATAAAAATAAAAATAAAACCAGAACAAAACAAATGCATACATCTGCATAAGGAAACTGTTCTCAAATACAAAACATCACTATCACTTGCCAGAAAGTTCCCGTTGCCCCCTTCTCATCTCCAACTCCCCAGAGTCAACCGCTGTTCTGACTTTTTTTTTTTTTTTGTATTTTTAGTAGAGACGGGGTTTCACCATGTTAGCCAGGATGGTCTCAATCTCCCGACCTCGTGATCCGCTCACCTCAGCCTCCCAAAGTGCTGGGATTACAGGCATGAGCCACCGCGCCCAGCCTGTTCTGACTTTTTTAATAAGACAGGGCCTTGATCTGCTGTCCAGTGTGGAGTGCAGTGGCATGTTCACAGCTCACTAATTTTTTTTTTTGTATTTTTTGCAGAGACGGGGTCTCACCATATTGCCCAGGCTGGTCTTGAACTCCTGGGCTCAAGCGATCCACCTACCTCTGCCTCCCAAAGTGCTGGGATTACAGGTGTGAGCCACTGCACACAGCCTTTTTGTTGTTGTTCAAACAACTTTAATGATGCCACAATGTCTGTCCTCCCCCAAGTAACTGGGTAAAGTGTTTTTTTTTGTTTGTTTGTTTTAGATCATAGCTCACTGCAGCCTTGAACTCCTGGGCCCAAGTGATCCTCCCACCTAAGCTTCCCGAGTAGCTGGGACCACAGGCATGTGCTACTGTGCCCAACTACTTAACAATTTTTTTTTTTTTGAGACGGAATCACGCTCTGTCACCCAGGCTGGAGTGCAGTGGCGTGATCTTGGCTCACTGCAAGCTCTGCCTCCCGGGTTCATGCCATTCTCCTGCCTCAGCCTCCCAAGTAGCTGAGACTACAGGTGCCTGCCACCATGCCCAGCTAATTTTTTTGTATTTTTAGTAGAGATGGAGTTTCATCATTTTAGCCAGGATGGTCTCGATCTCCTGACCTCGTGATCCGCCCGCCTCAGCCTCCCAAAGTGCTGGGATTACAGATGTGAGCCACCGTGCCCAGTTTTTTTTTTTTTTTTTTTTTTTTTGTAGAGAAGGGGAGTCTCTCTGTGTTGCCTAGGCTGGTCTGGAACTCCTGGCCTCAAGGGATCCTCCTGGCCTCACAAAGTGCTGGGATTACAGGCGTGAGCCACCACACCTGGCCTGATTGTTTTAAAGTAACGGATTGGGTAAACCTGTTCTGGAACTTCATGTAAATAGAATTAAGCAGTATGTAACTCTTTTGCATCTGTTTTCTTTTACTCAGGCTAATATTCTTGAGGGTCATCCGGATTATTGTGTGAATCAGTAGTTTGTTCCTTTTTACTGCTAAATTATATTCCATAGGCCAGGATCACTCTGCTGGGTGGAGAAGAGATGGGCCCTGCCAGGGCTCAGAGACTCAGGTGAATGCACCACAGGGAGATGGACAGCCTTTTCTTAGGAATTTCTAGAATGCGAAGTCTGTGGCATCAGTCTCCCCAAAAATCTGGGAAAACAGAACTACATCAGGAGAATCTAGCATGACCAAGCATCCCTGTTTGCCCAGGACTTTCTTGGTTTTAGCACTGCAGGTTCCATGTCCCAGGAGACACCCCAGTCTTGAGCAAACTGGGATGGCTGATCACCATCACCCTAGCAGGATCCTGCCACTGCCCTTGGGGCTTCCGGACCCTCTTCACACAAGATTACATTCTGTTCCTCCTACAGAATGATTTTCCTTAAACTCTAAACTGGGCTCCTCTCCTGTTCTAAAACTTCCCATGGCTCCCCATGGCTGTGCCTGGCAACTGAAAGCACGTAGTCTCTGGTAGTGTGCATACTGGAATCACCTGGGGAATCATTTAAATATTCTGATGGCTGCCTTCTACCCTTGACATTTTTTTTTTTTTTTTTTTTTTTTTTGAGACGGAGTCTCGCTTTGTCACCCAGGCTGGAGTGCAGTGGCACGATCTCAGCTCATTGCAACCTCTGCCTCCCGGGTTCAAGTGATTCTTCTGCCTCAGCCTCCTGAGTAGCTGGGATTACAGGTGCGTGCCACCACGCCCAGCTAATTTTTGTATTTTTAGTAGAGACGGGGTTTCACCATGTTGGTCAGGCTGGTCTCAAGCTCCTGACCTCGTGATCCACCCACCTCGGCCTCCCAGAGTACCAGGATTACAGGCGTGAGCCACCACGCCCAGCCACCCCAGACATTTTTGTTTTTTTTGAAATGGAGTCTCGCTCTGTCGCCCAGGCTGGAGTGCAGTGGCACGATCTCGGCTCATTGCAACCTCTGCCTCCCGGGTTCAAGTGATTCTCCTGCCTCAGCCTCCCGAGTAGCTGGGACTACAGGCGCGTGCCACCACACCCAGCTAATTTTTTTAAATTTTTTTATTTTTAGTAGAGACGGGGTTTCACCGTGTTAGCCAGGATGGTCTCAATCTCCTGACCTTGTGATCCGTCTCCCTCGGCCTCCCAAAGTGCTGGGATTACAGGCATGAGCCACCACACCCGGCCCCACCCCAGACATTTTACATTGGTATCATGTGCAACCTGGGCCCTGGGATTTTTTGTTTTGTTTTGTTTTTTTGAGTCTTGAGTTTAGCTCTATTGCCCAGGCTGGAGTGCAGTGGCATGATCTTGGGTCACTGCAACCTCCGCCTCCCAGGTTCAAGCCATTCTTGTGCCTCAGCCTCCCAAGTAGCTGGGATTACAGGTGCCTGCCACCACACCCGGCTAATTTTTGTATTTTTAGTAGAGATGGGGTTTCACCATGTTGTCCAGGCTGGTCTCGAACTCCTGACCTCAGGTGATCCACCCGCCTTGGCCTCCCAAAGTGCTGGGATTACAGGCATCAGCCACTGCGCCCGGCCAAGGGCCCTGGGATTTTTACAAGCTCCTCAGGTGATGCTAACATGCTGCAAAGCTTGGAGCTGCGAGCCTGTGAATGTGATTTGTTTGGCTTACATGGTGTTGAACATGTTGGCAACATTAAAATCAAGTGATTTCATATAAAAATCTGGACTAGGCTGGGCGCGGTGGCTCACGCCTGTAATCCCAGCACTTTGGGAGGCCGAGGCGGGTGGATCACGAGGTCAGGAGATCGAGACCAGCCTGGCCAACAGAGTGAAACCCCATCTCTACTAAAAATACAACAAATTAGCTGGGCGCGGTGGCGGGCGCCTGTAGTCCCAGCTACTCGGGAGGCTGAGGCAGGAGAATGGCCTGAACCCAGGAGGCGGAGCTTGCAGTGAGCCGAGATAGTGCCACTGCACTCCGGCCTGGTGAAAGAGCGAGACTCCGTCTCAAAAAAAAAAAAAAAAAAAAAAAAATCTGGACTCAGGCCGGGTGACGTGCCTCACACTGTAACCCCAGCACTTTGGGAGGCTGAGGCAGGAGGACTGCTTGAGCCTAGGAGTTGAGGCTACAGTGAGCTATGTGTTGCTACCCTTCAACCTGCGCGACAGAGCAAGATCCTGTCTCTACCAAAAATAAAAAAAGAAATCTGGACTCCAGCTACCCTTGAAAGCAGATATTCTGAGATACTGAGTTTGCCTCCTGGAGTGGTCATGGGGCGGAGGTTGGTGGGGTAGGGGGGTAGGGGGTGCAGAACACTGACTGCCCTGGGGGCGGAGTCTCTTCCCTTCAGTCCCCGCAATCCCTACCGCGCTCCCTGGTGTTCCACTCTCCTCCTTGCTGTTCACTTGCATGGCCTCCAGGCTAATGGCTGAGTTTTGCGGCCAGGCATTTCAGGCCTCCCAGCCTTGGCCTCTGCTCACCTTCTCCACCTCCTCACTCCCTGCTCTAGTCATCTTCATCTCATGTCCTGCCCTCCAGCCACATGGGCTTCTTGGTCCCTTCCACACCTGTTTTTGCCCATGGAGTTCTCCCACCAAGTTCCTTATGGTAGAAAAGCCCCTGCTGGATTTGGCCCCTGCCCACCTCTCCTGCCCCTTTCCCCAAGCTTTCTTCCAACTCATGCATAGAACTTCTACCACAAGGAAGCTGGCCAGGCTGTTAGCACTCCCGTTCCCTCTGTCTGTGAAGCCCTTTCCTTCCCTCCACCCTCCCCTTCTCTCTCTTATCTCAGGCTTTGGGTTTGATTTCACCTCCTCCAAGGTTCCCTGACCTTCAAACTAGGTCAGGTCCCTGGTTAGTCACTATACTTCCTCTTTCTCACCTCCTTCATCTCACTTCCCCTGCTAGAATAAGGCCACATCTGTCTCATAATCTCTGTCTTCCTAGGGCCTAGTGTGGTGCCTGGCATACAGTAGGTGCTCATTAATGATAAATGAATGAAAGCAAGCACATCTCCCTTTCTCTACTGGCAAAATCCTAATCCTTTTCTGGTTACATTTCTCCTGTAGCATCCAATTCTGTTCTCGAGACCCAAAAGATCCCTGAGGTCCTGTGATCAATGGAGTTTTAGCTCAGGTCCATTTCACAGTGGGCCCAGGGGATCCCCAGATTCATCCTGTGGTTATTTCCCCAGGCACAGAGTGAGTGCACTGGTGGCACAGGCATACCCAGCAAGTGGCATAATCCCCCCCATTAGTTAACTGGGTGTCGCTGTGCATGGCTGTGAAGGCAGGGATGCACCTGGCTGGTGACCCCAGAACCCCTCCGGGTACAGCACAAGGGCAGAGCCCAAGAACTTACTTTCCGTCCTCTTGCATTTGCCTGTGGATTTGCAGTTGGTAATGGCGTTCTTGCCCGGCCCTCCTTTGTTCCTCCAGGCAGCCAGGCAGCTGTGGCGTAGTGAAAGGGCAGGATGCGGGATAGGAATGGAGTTATTCCTGATTCAGACTGATTTGCTCTAACTGTGATTTGGGGCAAGTCCCTTCCCCTGTCTAGACCTTAGCTGGCTGCCGCATCTAAAAAATGGAGCCAATAATCTTTTCCTCGTCTTTGGGGTCATCCATCTTTCAACCACATCAGGAGCAGCGGGAACCAAGTGCAGAGGATGGCCTTAAAAGCAGTATGGGAACCGAATTTTTGTAAAGTAAATATTTTCAACCTTTATATTTTGGAATCACCAGCGGTATTTATTACGTGCACTCTAGGAAATGGAGGCAATGCAATGCCAAAAACAGAAAGTAAAACTGCTGTCCTGTGCCGCGGCCCGGTGGGGGTTTTAATGTCTGTATCTTAAGATCTGGTGAGGGCACGGGTAGGTGCGGCTGGACCGAGTGAAACCAGCCCCGCTGGGCGCCTGGGCCCTGTCTCAGGGCTGTGCTCGCAGTGGAGGCATCTGCAGCTCGGCACCCAGAGGCCCCGCGACCCTTCCAACCTTTGTGACGCTCCGCGGAGACAAAGGCGGGCGGCGCAGCCTTGGGAAGGGTTAAGGCCACCGACGCAGCCCTGCGCGTGCTAGAGCGGCCGGTGGCGGACTTCCGGTTGGGGCGCAGGCGCGCGCCGCGTGTTCCCGACCCGCCGAGGCCGAGACCTCGGGCAACCTCAGCAGTGCGCAGGGCTGCACTGTCTCCGTCTGCGGCCTGCAGTAAGCGGGTAGGGGATATGTCGCGCGGCCTCGCCTGGTCTGCGGCGGGAAACTCGCATCTAGGCCAGACCCTCCCGCAGGGTCCGCACTCGCGATCTGGGCTGTGGGCAGCATCGTGGCCCCTCGGGGCCTTATAGGGGCGTGAGGATCCCGGGCGAGCTGGGGGCGGGCGGCTTCTTCAGCTCCCTTGCGCCATGGAACCCACTGTATGCCCGTTATGCCGTCAGGAAAGCTGAGGCCGGGAAGGAGGGCGTTACGCTGCAACCCCGGAGACCAGCTGTCCCTCGCGTTGCCGCAGTCGGCAGAGGCGTGGCCGGAGCCATTCCCGGTCTCCAGTGCGGCTGCAAGGGCGGGCGCCCGAGGGCGTTCTGCTCCGGGCCTCCACCCGCGAGCTGACCGTGTCAGGCGCGCCACACACGGCCCTTCTCATTCTCTCTGCACCTCGCGAGGCAGAAGCTGCCGTTCCCGTGTCACAGACAGAAAAACAGTCTGGGGTGATTTATCCGGAGTCAAGACTCAGGTCTGTGGCTCAGTCGGGAAGGATAGAAACCCAAGCTTCCTCCGAATGGTTCAGAGACCCGACCAAGTTAAATAATAATGGCCCTGGCTCAGGGGTCTTTAAGTCTTCCCCCCGCCCTCCCCCTTTGTTTTTGTTTTGTTTTGAGACCGCCTCAATGTCCCCAGGCTGGAGTGCAGCGGTGCGTTCTCCGCTCACTGCAGCTTCGACCTCCCGAGGGCTCAGGTGATCCTCCCACCTCAACCTCAGGAGTGTCTGGGACTACAGACACGCGCCACCACGCCCGGCTAATTTTTCTGTTTTTTGTAGAGTCAGGATCTCGCTATGTTGTCCAGGCTGGTCTGGAACTCCTGGGCTCAAGCGATCCTCCTGCCTCGGCCTCTGAAAGTGCTGGGATTACAGGCATGAGCCACCGCGCCCGGCTACCCTTTAATTAACTCAAGGAGTTTAATAATTGAATTTAGGCTGGGCTCAGTGGCTCACGCCTGTAATCCTAGCACTTTAAGAGGCCGCGTCGGGCAGATCACTTGAGGTCAGGAGTTCAAGACCAGTCTGGCCAACATGGTGAAACCCTGTCTCTACTAAAAATACAAAAATTAGACGGATGTGGTGCCACACACCTGTAATCCCAGCTACTCGGGAGGCTGAGGCAGGAGAATCCCTTGAACCCGGGAGGCAGAGGTTGCAGTGAGCCAAGATGGCACCACTGCACTCTAGCCTGGGCCACAGAGCGAGAATCTGTCTCAAAAAAAAAAAAAAAGATTTGACACCTATACCTTCCTCTGTGTGTGTGTGTGTGTGTGTGTGTGTGTGTGTGTGTGTATACATATATCTATATATATATGTATATAGAGAGAGGAGGAAAAATCATATAATTTTTCTATATGTGTGTGTGTGTATATATATCTGTACAATTTTTTTTTTTTTTTTGAGACAGTCTCGCTCTGTGGCCCAGGATGGAGTGCAGGGACTCGATCTCGGCTCACTGCAACCTCCGCCTCCCAGGTTCAAGCGATTCTCCTGCCTCAGCCTCCCAAGTAGCTGGGATTACAGGCTGCTGCTACCATGCCTGGGTAATTTTTGTATTTTTAGTAGAGACAGGGTTTTGCTCTGTTGCCCAGGCTGGTCTGGAACTCCTGAGCTCAAAAGTGATCTGCCTGCCCCAGCCTCCCCAAATGCTGGGATTACAGGTCTGAGCCATCACACCCGGCCCATATATATGTATTTTAAAATAACACCTTTACTGAGAGAGATGACTCACACACCATACAACTCACCCATTTAAAGTGTACAGTTCAATGATTCTTAGTATCTTCACAGTTTTGCAAATATCACCACAGTCAATTTTAGAACATTTTCATTACCCCTAAAAGAAACCATACCCATTAACAGTAACTCCCAAGCCTTCCTCCCACTACAGCTCTAGACTACTGCAAATCTACTCTATAGAGTTGATTATTTTGGACATTTCATATTAGGGCTTTATGTGGCCTTTTTTGACTGAGATAACATTTTTGTTGTTGTTTTTAACAAAATCAACTCCTTGAGCTCAGAGCCCTGGCCTGTAATCATAGCCAGCTAGAACTGAACAGCATTGTTTTGGTTTTATTGTATCTATTTTTACCACTCTTGGGTACATGATAATTTCTCATTTATGGCAGTGGTTAAAGTTTCCTTTTTGAATACACCTATTTCCATCAAAACGTGAGTTGATAATTTTTAAAGAACAAGATTAAGTAAACAGAAGTAGAGGTGGTCCACAAATTTGTCAGAGGTTGGGAAGATGGGATGTGAATGAAGTTTGGCAAACACTGGATTGTCTGATTTACGGTTCTCCAGGTCATCATTTGAAAACCACCCTCACCTTATTCTTTCATTGCATTTTCCTGACAACTCCTGTAAAGAAGTGCATGATTTTACCGATGAAGAAACAGGTTCAGAGAAGTCAGGTACAATTACTTGTCCAGTGTCACACAGCTAGTGACAGAAGCTAGGCTTAACCAAGTCTGTCTGATTGCCAAAACTACCTACTTACCAAGTCTGGAAGTAGGATAGGGGGTGGGGAATGGACTAGCAGGCTTGAGAGGGGACTCTGGCCACTACCCAAAACATGCGGGCACCAGGCTGGCTGAATTGTTTTGGGTACTTCTTCTAACAAATATTCAAATATTTCTATGAAACAATTTATGACTCTAAACAGAAATCCCATCTCATTTGCCACTGGGGCTTTCACCCTCTCTCAACAGCACACCGCAGTTCAGGAAGTGCTGCCTGCCTGGAGAATGAGGGTGTGTGTGAACGTGCGTGCTGGTGGTGAGGAGAGTCTGATCTCTAGTTCATCTTGGTTGCTACTGGCATCACTTTCCAAGCCCACAGGGGTCCCTTACATTCCATGACTTCTGCCCTATTCCACCTGTGGGCACCAGAGTCTCTAGGCTGGCTGGGATTACCTGCATATAGGGTCCCATGTTTCTGGAATGTCAGGCCGCCACCTGCTCTCAGGACTGACCACTTTCCTGGAGCACAGCCGCAGGGCATTCACCATGACTCCCTCTCTCCCCTTCCTGGCCAAGGACTTTCCCACCTCTTGCCATCATCTTCATCAGAACTCTGCCTCCTCCCTCAGACCCTATTCCTCATCTTATTCTTTCCCTGTGGGCTTTAACAGACCATTAAATTCAGAACCCATTCCAATAACACGAATATCCTTTTCCAGAGAGAGCTTAATTTTATACCTTAATTTTTGAAATTATAGCATATAGAAGATAAGCAAAACAACCAGGTCCTGCCATGCTCTTGTTCAACACCGATTTAACTCAGTCCACCTCTCTCACAGCTGTGCAATTCAACTTGACCCAAACTTGAGGCTAAGCACCTCCAGACAGGATGATTAGGGTCCATCTGGTCTCACTCAACTTAGGTGAGAATCTCAACCCTAAATCCAAGCAATTATCTGAGTAATTCTGGACCCTATAAAACAAAATAGTGGCCGGGTGCGATGGCTCACACCTCTAATCCCAGCACTTTGGGAGGCCAAGGTAGGCAGATCACCTGAGGTCAGGAGTTCAAGACCAGCCTGGCCAACATGGTGAAACCCTGTCTCTACTAAAAATGCAAAAATAAGCCAGGCGTGGTGGTGCCTGCCTGTAGTCCCAGCTACTCAGGAGGCTGAGGCAGGAGAATCACTTGAACCTGGGAGGTGAAGGTTGCAGTGAGCCAAGATCGTACCACTGCACTCCAGCCTGGGCGACAGAGTGAGACTCAGTCTCAAAAAAAAAAAGCTAACATTGAGCTAGGTGAATATTCTCAGAGCACTACATGCATAATCTTACAAAATCATTTCAATAACTTAGTGAGGTAAGTACTCTTATTATTTCCACTTGACAGATGAGAAAAGCAAGGCACAGAGAAGTGAAGTCACTTGTCCCATAGTATATAATAGAGGCAGATTTGAATCCATATCATCTGACTTCAGAGTGTGTACCCTCAAACACAGAGTTCAGATGAGGCTAACTCCAGCCATCGTTTACAGCAGCATTTCAGTGTTCCCTATACACTGTCCCCCTCCTAAGTCAGTTTCTAGCTACTTGGGAAGCAGAGTTGGGGATTCCTCTTCCCAGAGATCCAGAGTCGGAGCACCCCAAGACCTGGATCTCCCACTCAGGACACCTTTCCCCCTGCCCAGTTCTGGCCCCTCTGGTGATGAGTTAACGACTGTTCCCCTGGCCTGCAACTGCCACCGAGTTACTATGTGTCAGCACTGGGCTGGGTACATTTACAATTTATCTGGTCCTCGCTACTTCCCAGGCGCTATTCTTCCAATATTACAGATAAGTCAACTGAATTCTAGGACAGTGAAGTGACTTGCCCAGGGGCACACAGCTAGTGAATGGAGCAACAAGGATTGGAACCCAGGTGCCCATCCCTGAGTCTACTGCTCTGGCCACTCCTTAGGGACATTCTGGAGTTGAGAGTCATGTAAGGGAGGGAGGTGATGCTTGGCTGTGGTACCCCAGCAAGTCTCTTACCCTCTCTGGCTCTACTTTCTTATCTATAAAATCTCTTTCCCCAGTTTATTTATTTATTTATTTATTTAATTTTATTTTATTTTTTGGTGGGGGGACAAGATCTTGCTCTGTCACTCAGGCTGGAGTACAGCTCACTGCAGCCTCCAACTCCTGGGCTCAAGCGATCCTCCTGCTTGATCTTCCTGAGTAGCTGGGATTACAGGCGTGAGTCACCACACCCAGCCCACCCAGCTAATTTTTTATTTTTTTTGTAAAGACGGGGTCTCACTATGTTGGCCACACTGGTCTCAAACTCCTGGGCTCAAGTGATCCTCCCACCTTGGCCGAGAAGACAGGTGTGCTGGGATTACAGGTGTGAGCCTCTGCACCTGGCCTCTTTTCCCAATTTTTCTAATGAAAGCAAGCTTCCTTTTTTTTAGGAACTTCAGAATGAAATTTAAAAGACCACTATGAAAAGGGTGTTCTTATAAAAAAGAAGTCTCACTCCTTTGGCAGGCCAGGAGTCGTAAGGCCTGGTCTAAGGAACCATTTTCTGCCTAGGCTTCTAGAGCAGCAGCTGGGCTGAGGGGCTTGGAGTTTGGGGAAAAGGAGATGAGAACCCTTGAGCCTCCCTGGGGAACAGGAATGTGATGGTAACAATGGCTCCCATTTACTGCATCTTCCTAAGGTGGCAGGCCCTGGGCTAAGAGATTGAGATACAGGTGAGATATATAGATATATGAGATAGATGGATAGATGCATGTATTCATACACATGGATTCTAGGCTTTTAGCCACTGCCCTACTCTATTTTTCTAGAATTTTAGAGAAGAGTTTTCTTAGATATCACCTCATTCTATCTTCTAATTTAAGGGCAAGGAATAATTTGTTTACTCATTCAACAATCATGGAGGTGCCATTCTATGCTAGGTCCATGCTGAACTCAGAAAAGACAGAAAAAGGCCAGGCACCATGGCTCATGCCTGTAACCCCAGCACTTTTGGAGGTCAGTGTGAGAGGATTGCTTGAGGCTAAGAGTTGGAGACCAGGTTGGGCACCATAGCGAGACCCCATCTCTACAAAAAATAAAAAAAATTAGTCAGGCATGATTGTCCTCACTTGTAGTCCCAGCTACACTGCAGGCGAAGGCAGGAGGATGCCTTGAGCCCAGGAGTTTCAAGGCTACAGTAGCTTTGATCGTGACACTGCACTTCAGCCTGGGCAACAGAGCGAGACCCCGTCTCTTTAAAAAAAAAAAAAAGAAAGAGCCAGGCGTGGTGGCTCACACCTGTAATCCCAGCATTTTGGGAGGCAGAGGCAGGAGATCCACTAGAGCTTCGGAGTTCGAGGCCAGCAACATAGTGAGAACTCATCTCTACAAAAAGTAAAAAAAAATGAGCTGGGCACAATGGCAGGCGCCTGTAGTCCCAGCTACTCAGGAGGCTGAGGCGGGAGGATTGCTGGAACCTGGGAGGTCGAGGCTGCAGTGAGCCATGATCGTGCCACTGAACTCCAGCCTGGGTGACAGAGTGAGACCCTGTCGCAAAAAACAAAATAAAATAATGAAGGCTATAGGCTCAGAGAGGGAAAGCGATAGGCCCCGAGTGACACAGCAAAGCTGGAACTACGACTCTGGCCCCAGTCTTCAAGCTCAGCACTCTTTCTACTTTGTCTTTCCCATAACTGTCAACTCACAAAGCCACGGCCATGAAAAAATTAGATTCATGGCTGGGTGCGGTGGCTCACACCTGTAATCCCAACATTTTGGGAGGCTGAGGCAGGTGGATCATTTGAGGTCAGGAGTTCAAAAAAAAAGAAAAAATTACAGATTCATTTTAAAAGTGTAATGTGAAAGCTGAGAAGGGAGGTAAAGCAGAGGCATAACAGTAAGGCCAATTTTTTTTAAATCTTTTTTTTTGCTGTTGTATTATTTTTCTTTTCCATTCTGTTCTTTTTCTTTTTTGTTGTTGTTGTTTTTTGTTTTGTTTCAGATGGAGTTTCGCTCTTGTTGCCCAGGCTGGAGTGCAATGGCGCAATCTCTGCTCACCACAACCTCCACCTCCCAGGATCAAGATATTCTCCTGCCTCAGCCTCCCAAGTAGCTGGGATCACAGGCGCGTGCCACCACACCTGGCTAATTTTGTATTTTTAGTAGAGACCAGGTTTCTCCATGTTGGTCAGGCTGGTCTCGAACTCCCGACCTCAGGTGATCTGCCCGCCTCGGCCTCCCAAAGTGCTGGGATTACAGGCGTGAGCCACCGCGCCTGGCCTATTGTATTGTTTTCTATAGCTGTAACAAATTACAGCAAATTTAGTAGCTTAAAACAACACAGATTTGGCTGGGTGTGGTGACTCACGCCTGTAATCCCAGCACTTTGGGAGGCCGAGGTGGGCGGATCAGGAGGTCAGGAGATGGAGACCATCCTGGCTAACATGGTGAAACCCTGTCTCTACTAAAAATACAAAAAAAAAAAAAAAAAAATTAGCCGGGTCGGGTGGTACACGCCTGTAGTCCCAGCTACTCGGGAGGCTGAGGCAGGAGAATCGCTTGAACCCAGGAGGCAGAGGTTGCAGTGAGCTGAGATCGCACCACTGCATTCCAGCCTGGGTGACAGAGCAAGACTCTGTCTCAAAAAAAAAAAAAAAAAACCCACAGATTTATCATATTACAATTCCATAGGTCTGAAGTCTGACATGAGTCTCATTGGGCTAAAATCAAGGTGTTTCTGTTGGAAAAGAGATTGT
Source organism: Pan paniscus (assembly GCF_029289425.2). Classification (NCBI taxonomy): domain Eukaryota; kingdom Metazoa; phylum Chordata; class Mammalia; order Primates; family Hominidae; genus Pan; species Pan paniscus. Next base: position 34,073,237 of record NC_073267.2, on the reverse strand, counting down.
TGTAAAACAACAACAAAAAATAATAAATAAATGAAATCAAATCAGGGTGTCTTCAGGGCTGTGTTCCCTCCTGGAGGCTCTAGGGGACAGTCTGTTTCACTCTCTCTTCCAGCTTCCAGAGGCCCCTCCCTCCATCTTCAGAGTCAGTCACACTGCATTTCTGACCATTCTTCCACAATCACATCTCCTCTGATCAAAATCAGAAATAAGTCTCTGATTTTATTTTATTTTTTTCTTTTTGAGATGGAGTCTTGCTCTGTTGCCCAGGCCGGAGTGCAGTGGCGCGATCTTGGCTCACTGTAACCTCCGCCTCCCGGGTTCAAGCGATTCTCCTGTCTCAGCCTCCTGAGTAGCTGGGATTACAGGCATGCGCCACCATGCCTGACTAATTTGTGTATATTTAATAGAGATGGGGTTTCACCATGTTGGCCAGGCTGGTCTCGAACTCCTGACCTCAGGTGATCCGCCTGCCTCGGCCTTCCAAAGTGCTGGGATGGCCGAGTCTCTGATTTTAAAGACCAACATGATTACATTGTGCCCCCCTGGATAATCCAAGACAACCCCCATCTCAAGGTCCTTAATCACACCTGCAAAATCCCTTCACCATGTAAAGTAAGACATTCACGTGTTCCAGGGGTTAGGGTGTGGGAATTTTAGGACATCAGAATAATGGCCATTATTCTGCCTACCACTTATGAAACATCCATATACATAAATATTCATAGAAAAATAGTCTAAGATAGTATTACAAAACAAAATATCCTTATAACCACCACCCAAACCAAGAAATAAACATGGTCAGAATCTCAATGATACCCACCCTCCCCCAATCATTTTTTTTTTGGCCTGGAATTTTTTTGTCCATCTATTAATTTTCAACATTTTTGTCACTTTGTTTTATGTGCATTTCCTGTACATTGCATATGGCTAGATTTTAAAAGTCATTTGGTTTGACAAGCTCTGACTTTTGTTTGTTTTTGAGACAGGGTATCTCCCTGTCATCCAGGATGGAGTGCAGTAGCACAATTATAGCTCACTGTAGCCTCAAACTCCTGGGCTCAAGTGATCCTCCAGCCTCAGCTTTCTGGATAGTTGGGACTACAGGTGTGCACCACCATGCTCAGCTGATTTTTAAACTTTTTGTAGAGAAGATATCTCACTATGTTGCCCAGACTGGTCATGAACTCTTGGCCTTATATAATCCTCCCACCTCAGCTTCCCAAAGTGCTGGCATTACAGGCATGAGACGGCACGCCCAACCAACCTCTGACTTATAATAGGTTAATTCAGCCTGTTCATATTTATTTCAATAAGCAATATACTTTCTTTCTGCCTTATTTTACATTTACTATTTACATTTCATTAATGTTTTCCTCTGTGCCTTTTTTTTTTCTTTAACTTTGGTGGGTTTCATCAAGTTCCTGTTAATTCCCACCCCCCCACCTTTTTTTTTTTTTTCCAGACAGAGTCTCGCTATTTTGGCCAGGCTGGAGTGCAGTGGCCCGATCTTGGCTCACTGCAACCTCTGCCACCCAGGTTCAGGCGATTCTCATGCCTCAGCCCCCTGAGTAGCTGGGACTACAGGTGCGTGCCACCACGCCTGGCTAATTTTTGTATTTTTAGTAGAGACAGTGTTTCACCATGTTCGCCAGGCTGGTCTCAAACTCCTGACCTCAAGTGATCCACCCACCTCAGTCTACCAAAGTGCTGCAATTACAGGCGTGAACCACCGCACCCAGCCTTCCCTTTGCTAACCTGCTAGTGTTTATCTTCTTTCCTAACAATCATATCCTTAAATTGCTCTATGGATACGTGGTAAATAATCCTCCTCCATCAAAATATTATGCTTGCCAACTCCTCCATCACTCCCTGAAAGACGCTGCCTTTAGCATGCTTCTAACTCTCCCACTCTCCCCAGTCCTTGAGTTTTATTACTGAGATAGTTTACAATTTTTTGTTCTCGTCTATTATGAGGATTTGTAGTTGTTATAAAACCCATATGGCCGGGCGCGGTGGCTCACGCCTGTAATACCACCACTTTGGGAGGCTGAGGCGGATGGATCTCCTGACGTCAGGAGTTCGAGACAAGCTTAGCCAACATAGTGAAACGCTGTGTCTACTAAAAATACAAAAAAAAAAAATTAGGGCACTGTGGCGGGCGCCTGTAATCCCAGCTACTAGGGAGGCTGAGGCAGGAGAATCGCTTGAACCTGGGAGGTGGAGGTTGCAGTGAGCCAAGATCACGCCACTGCACTCCAGCCTGGGTGACAGAACAAGACTCCATCTCAAAAAAAAAAAAAAGAAAAAAAAAGCCATATGTATGTGCACGGTAAAATGTCAGGAAATACAGATGAGGAAAAATGAGAGTAACACTATTCCTGCCACCTAGAGTCTACTGCCAGTACCTTGAATTGGTGTTTTATTTTATTTTTATTCATTTATTTTTTAAAGATACAAGATCTCATTCTGTCACCTGGGCTGGACTGCAGTGGCATAATCATAGTTCACTGCAACCTCAAACTCCGGAGCTCAAGGGATCCTTCTGCCTCAGCCACCCAAGTGGAATACAAAGGCACACCACTAGGCCAGGCTAATTTTCAAAAAATTTTTTTTTTTTGGTAGAGACTGTCACACGCTTCCGGGTGAAGATACCACCAAACAGCAAACAGCCTTTGTGTGAGCAACAAGGCTGTTTATTTCACCTGGGTGCAGGTGGGCTGAGTCCGAAAGAGGAGTCAACAAAGGGTGGTAGGATTATCATTAGTTCTTATGGGTTTGGAATAGGCATACAAAGTACATTCTCAAGGGTGGGGAGAGTATTACAAAGTACTTTTTTTTTTTTTTTTTTGAGTTGGAGGTCTTGCTCCATTGCCCAGGCTGGATAGAGTGCAGTGGCGTGATCTCGGCTCACTGCAAGCTCCACCTCCCAGGTTCAAGTGATTCTCCTGCCTCAGCCTCCCAAGTAGCTGGGACTACAGTTGCCTGCCACCACGCCTGGCTAATTTTTTGTATTTTTAGTAGAGATGGGGTTTCACCGTGTTAGCCAGGATGATCTCGATCTCCTGACCTTGTGATCCGCCAACCTCGGCCTCCCAAAGTGCTGGGATTACAGACAAAGTACCTTCTTAAGGGCAGGGGAGAATATTACAAAGTACCTTCTTAAGGGTGGGGGGGGTGGGGGGGAGAATATATCGCATCAGTTAGGGTGGGGCAGGAACAAATCACAATGGTGGAATGTCATCAGTTAAGGCTATTTTCACTTCTTTTGTGGATCTTCAGTTGCTTCAGGCCATCTGGATGTATACGTGCAGGTCACAGGGGATATGATGGCTTAGCTTGGGCTCAGAGGTCTGACATTCCTGTCTTATATTAATAAGAAAAACAAAACAAAATAGTGGTGAAGTGTTGGGGCGGCGAAAATTTTTGGGGGTGGTATGGAGAGATAATGGGTGATGTTTCTCAGGGCTGCTTCGAGCAGGATTAGGGGCAGCGTGGGAACCTACAGTGGGAGAGATTAAACTGAAGAAAGATTTTGGGGTAAGGGGTGATATTGTGGGGTTGTTAGAAGGAGCATTTGTCATATAGAATTATTGGTGATGGCCTGGATGCAGTTTTGTATTAATTGAGAAACTAAACAGAAGACACAAGATCTGAATAAAAGAAGGAGAAAAATAGGTATTAAAGGACTAAGAATTGGGAGTACTCAGGACATCCAATTAGAGAGTGTCCAAGGGGGTTCAGCATAATTATTTGCTTGGTTGGCGAGTTTTTGGGCTCTATCCTTGAGTTTTTTTATGTTGTCATATACCAGGCCAGATTGATTTAGGAAAAAACAACACTCTTCATTTAAAAATATACAGAGTCCTCCTTTTTCAGCAGTGAGTAAATCAGGGCCTCGGTGATTTTGGAGGAAAGAGAAATGCAAAACCAGCAATTATTTGTTAAAGAAGGATTAGAAACGGCTAGGAGAGAGTCAGTGAGATTGATAGTGTGATGGAGATAGCTGGGGAGAGGTAGAGGGTGGCGTAAGAATGGGAACGAGAATAAGAGTGAGTATAAAAGTAAAGAATAGGACTTCATCAGGGTGAAAGAATTGGAGTGTGCCCTGTCAGCAAGGATCATCTATCCACTCCAAGAGGGAGTCAAGAGTGGCGGATTGGGGATAGATTTTCACGATGGAAAGGAAATGAGAGGTTTTAAGAGGCGGGCTAGTGGCTTGTAACCTACATGGAAGAGGTTATGAAATGATGACAGAATAGAATAGGCCTGTGAGGCTGGAAGGAGATATTTTCCTTGGTCCAAGAACCGTTTACCTTGTGTGGGAAGAGATTGATAGGTGAAAGTTTCAGTGGGAGAGTAGGTGGGCGTGACCGATGAGAAGGAGAAAAACTAGCCGTGAGGGACAGAAGTTGGAACGCTAGCTGCTTCTTTAGCTACCTTATCAGCGTAAGCGTTGCCCTGAGCAATGGGATCTGACACCTTTTGATGGCCCTTGCAGTGATTGACTCCAGCTTCCTTTGGAAGTAAAAGGGCCTTGAGAAGAGTTTTTATTAAAGACACATTAATGATGGAGGACCCTTGTGTAGTGAGGAAACCTCTTTCAGCCCATATAACAGCATGGTGGTGCAGGATATGGAAGGCATATTTAGAGTCAGTATAAATGTTGATGCATAGTCCCCTTGCAAGAGTGAGGGCCTGAGTTAAGGCAATGAGTTCAGCTTGCTGAGAAGTAGTGAAGAGGGGCAGAGCAGTGGCCTCAATGATAAATGTGGAAGATACTGTAGCATAGCCTACCTTTGCTGGTGAGTGGCGATTAGGCCTGATGGAACTGCCGTCAATAAACCAAATGTGATCAGGGTGAGGAACAGGAAAGAAGGAAATATGGGGAAATGGAGTGAATGCCAGGTGGATCAGAGAGATACAGTCTTGGGGGTCAGGTGTGTTATCAGGAATAATGTGGGGGGGGCCAGCCTAAAACAGTAAGGTCAAGTTGTTTGGATAGGCTACAGGACATGGTCCCAGCTCTTGTATAAAAATTCCAGCTGCATAGCCCTGCACTTCAGCTGTGTGTAATCAAAAAGGGTTGGGATGAATTAGGGAGAGCTAGTGTGGGAGCAGCTTTTAGGGCTGTTTTTAAGGAGTGGAAAGAGGAGTGGGGAAAGGATTTAGGATTTATGGGGTCAGCTAGGTTTCCTTTTGTGAGTTTATATAATGATTTAGTTAGGATGGCAAAACCAGGTATCCAAAGGTGAAAGTACCTAACCATGCCTAGGAAGGAAAGGAGTTGTTGCTTTGTAGAAGGGTTTGGGGTTTGGGAGATTATCCAGACACGATCAACTGGGAGAGCACGTGTGTTTTTATGAAGAATTATGCCAAGATAGATAATGAATGAGGAAGAAATTTGGGCTTTGGAGGGGGATACGAGGTATCCCTTTGAGAATAGATGTTGGAGGAGCAGGAGGGTGTCCTGTTGGGAGGATTTGTAGGGGGAACTACAAAGTAGAAGGTTGTTACAATATTGAATAAGGTGAGAAGCAGATGGACAGAAAAAAAGTAAATAATGAGAAAGGGCTTGACTGAAGTAATGAGGGCCGTCCCTGCAGCCTTGCGGCAATACAGCCCAGGTAAGTTGCTGAGACTGATGAGTGTCAGGGTCAATCCAAGTGAAAGCGAAGAGAGGCTGGGATGAAGGGTGCAAAGGAATAGTAAAGGAAGCATGTTTGAGATCCATAACAGAATAATGGGTTGTGGAGGGAGGTATTGAGGTGTGGCTGTAGCCCAGAAATAGTCAGGGAAGCAAATAATTTGGTTAAAATGTCTCGACCTAATAAGGGAGCTGGGCAGGTGGGGATAACTAAAAAGGAGTGCATAAAAGAATGTTGTCCAGGCCGGGCGCGGTGGCTCACACCTGTAATCCCAGCACTTTGGGAGGCCGAGGCGGCGGATCATGAGGTTAGGAGATTGAGACCACAGTTAAACCCTGTCGCTACTAAAAATACAAAAAATTAGCCAGTGCCTGTAGTCCCAGCTACTTGGGAGGCTGAGGCAGGAGAATGGCGTGAACCCAGGAGGCGGAGCTTGCATTGACCTGAGATCACGCCACTGCACTCCAGCCTGGGTGACAGAGCGAAACTCCGTCTCAAAAAAAAAAAAGCATGTTGTCCAAGTTGGCACCAGAATTGGGGAGTTTTAAGAGGTTTAGAAGCCTGGCCGTGAATACCCACAACAGTTACAGAAACAGTCCCTTGAAAAGAAGGTAATGTGGAGTGGGTAGCCTCCATATTGATTAAGAAGGGGACGGAGTTACCCTCCACTGTAAGAGTTACCCAAAGCGTCTGTGATGGTCCAGGAGGCTTCCGAGGCAATCAGGCAGCATCAGTCTTCAGCCACTAAGCCGGGAAGATCTGGGAAGGAGTCAGTCAGAGAGCCTTGGGCCAGAGTTGCAGGGTCTCTGGCAGTGGCTGCTGGGCGAGTTGGACAGTCCAGTTTCCAGTAGGATCCCACACAGATGGGACACGGCTTAGGAGGAATCCCGGGCTGTGGGCATTCCTTGGCCCAGTGGCCAGATTTCTGGCACTTGAAGCAAGATCCTGGGGGAGGAGGTCCTGGAGGAATGCCTGGCTGCAGCGGTTCAGGCGTTTGGAAGTTCTTGTGTGCTGGAGATATGGCTGGGGTTTCTCTCACAGTGGAGGCAAGGAGTTGCAACTCAGAAATATGTTGCTACTTGGCTGCCTCTACTCTATTATTGTACACCTAGAAGGCAAGGTTAATTAAGTCCTGTTGTAGGGTTTGATGGCCAGAATCTAATTTTTGGAGCTTTTTCTAATGTCGAGTAAAGGGCAGTAGAGCGTCTAAGGGTTATTGCCAAACGGGCCATGGACTGGGCTGGGTTTTTATATTTAATGAAAAAGAGCCTAAACGCTAACTGATTTGGGAGAGGTCAGAAAAAGAAGAAGGAGCATTAACCTTGACTCTACCTTCAGCTCCAGTCACCTCTCTAAGAGGAAATTGTTGGGCAGATGGGGGAGGGCTAGTCGCGGAAAAAAACTGTAAGCCGGACCGGGTGTGAGGACGGGAGGTGATAGAAGGATTATAGGGTCAGGGAGCGGAGGCTGAGGGAGAATTGGGACTTGGCTTGGCCTGACAAGGAGCAGCCTGGGAAGGAGGGGAGAGGTCAGATAGGTTCATAGAAAAGGAGGATTCAGAGGACTCAGAGCTTGGGGTGGAGACTGAAGGAACAGACAGGAGAGAAAGAGGAAAGATTTGGGATGAGTCACATTGGGAGCAGAGACTAGGGAGGGACTGATGTGTAAAAGAATGCGTAGATGTCAGCCACCTCAGACCATTTGCCCATTTTACAACAAGCATTATCTAGATCTTGTAGGATGGAGAAGTTGAAAGTGACATTTTCTGGCTATTTGGAACCATTGTCGAGTTTGTATTGGGGTCAAGCTGTATTGCAGAAGAAAATAAGGTGTTTAGGTTTTAGGTCAGGTGTGAGTTGAAGAGGTTTTAAGTTTTTGAGAACACAGGCTAAAGGAGAAGAAAGGGGAATGGAGGGCGGAAGCTTGCCCATAGCGAAGGAGGTAAGTTTAAAGAGAAAGGTAGAGACATGGAGTGGTGAGCAGCCCTGGGCTGCAATGTGGGTGAGCAGCCAAAGCAGGCGTCCCCACAGTTGAGTTGCCACCAAGGGAATGTGGGTGAATGACCAAGGCAGACATCCCCGCGGTGATCAGACACCAATGAAATGTGGGGTGAATAATCAGGCAGGTGTCCCCGCAATGATTAAACACCAAGGGAAGACTGTCTTCCCGAGTCCGTGACTGGCACTGGAGTTTTGGGTCCACGGATAAAATGTGTGTCCTTTGTCTCTACTAGAGAGGAAAAAGACCTGGAATTGGAAGGACAGGGAGATTGAAGGGTAGCGAGAGATGGAGATTGAAGGGTAGCAAGAGAGGCTGGAGAAGAGAGTGAAAAGACCGCTTACCCAATTTAAAATTGGTGAGATGTTCCTTGGGCTGGTTGGTCTGAGGACCCAAGGTCGTAGGTAGATCTCCTCATGGAGTGAGGGCAAGGACAGGGGACTGGTCTCCCGAAGGAGACCTCCTGTCCCAGGTTTCAGCACCAAATGTCATGCGCATTTGTGTGAAGAGACCACCAAACAGGCTTTGTGTGAGCAACAAGGCTGTTTATTTCACCTGGGTGCAGGTTGGCAGAGTCCGAAAACAGAATCAGCAAAGGGTGGTGGGATTATCATTAGTTCTTATGGGTTTGGGATAGGTGTACAAAGTACATTCTCAAGGGCAGGGAGAATATTACAAAGTACCTTCTTAAGGGCAGGGGAGAATATTACAAAATACCTTCTTAAAGGCGGGGAGGGGGGAGAATATATCGTATCAGTTAGGGTGGGGCAGGAACAAATCACAATGATGGAATGTCATCAGTTAAGGCTATTTTCACTTCTTTTGTGGATCTTCAGTTGCTTCAGGCCATCTGGATGTATACACGCAGGTCACAGGGGATGTGATGGCTTAGCTTGGGCTCAGAGGCCTGACAGAGACAGGGTCTTGCTATGTTGCCCAGGCTGGTCTTGAACTGCTGGCCTCAAATGATCCTCCTAGCTCAGCATCCCAAAGTGCTGGGATTTCAGGTGTAAACCACCATGGTGGGACTGTTATTAGGATTTTCATTACTCACTTCTGCAAAACAGTCTCTAAACACTTGATGCACAAATTCCCAGTCTATCCTCCACCGTCTAAGCTGAACTCTTTCTCTGTATTGCATAATTCATTGCTAACTCTGCTACCTTACCTCTTCATCTGTCAGTATCATGAATTTGTAACCACTACTGAAAGAATTCTCTTAAGGAAATCCCTCAGAGGGCATGTAGGTGATATATGCACTGAATCTTGTAAGCCAGAAAATGTCTTTCTTTTGCCTTGGTTAGGCAATTACACTGGTTGGTTTTGATTCTTTGGTCACATTCCTTTTCTCTTAGCAATCTGTATTCTACTATCTCCTGGCTTGTAGTATTGTAGATGGGCACCCTTAGAGGATTCTCGTTCCCTTATAAGTAACCTAATCTTTTTGTCTGGAAGCTTATAGGGTGTTTTTTCTATTTCTGGGACTGAGGGATTTTATCAGGCTATGTCTAGATGCTTATCTTTATTCATGCGAGTCATTTTACTCTTCAGACTCAAATTTCCCACTCCACTGTTCCCGTTCTCTTCTTTTGGGACTCCTGTTGTTTGGGTGTTGGTCTTCTGGATCAGCCCTTCAGTTTCACATGTAATTGCAGGGCTCCTTCTCTTGAATTTCTGACATGTGATAGGATTTCTTCCAGTATCTCCGAGTGTCTCATTAATGACTGTGCCAACTACCAAATATGTCTATTCTAGGTTTTTCCTGGCATTGAGGAAGTAACCACAGGATGGGTCTGTGAACCACTGGGGCCCACTGAGGAGGCCTGGAATTAAGATTCCATCTGTCCCCTGACCCCCTTAAGCCCTTATTTTGACTGGTGGAGCACACTGGCATTTTGGGTCCCTAGGAATAAGCATAAACTTAGAGCCCATGTCTAGTAATCCCTAAGGAGCCTGGATATTCCCTCTCCCCAAGGCACAGACACCCTGGTGAGTGGCCATAGGTCACTTCGGAAAGGCTTGAAGGAAGATTTATGCTGCAAGGACCTTCCTCCAGGGGACTGGTTATCTCCTTCAATCAAGGAGCTCTGGGTCCGCTAATGACTTAGGTCTGGAAAGGAATGAGAGGCTGGGACTCTTCACTGTGGCAATGGAGTCAGGATCTTGGCTACCAGACCTAGGGTTTCTCCTAGTGTATAAAGGAAGCAGGAGAGAAATACTCTGCAATGGCAGACTAAAGACTTCCAAAAATCCATTCCCCCATAAAAGCAATGAGAACACTGGCAAAAATTGCCCAAATCAGCTTTTTCAGAACTCTATAAATTAACCAAAGGCTAGCTATTACAATCCAAGGCATGGTTTTTCTTTCTTTCTTTCTTTCTTTTTTTTTGGAGTTGGAGTTTCGCTCTTGTCACTCAGGCTGGAATGCAATGGCACAATCTCGGCTCACTGCAACCTCCACCTCTTAGGTCCAAGTGATTCTCCTGCCTCAGCCTCCCGAGTAGCTGGGATTACAGGCGTGCACAACCACACCCAGCTAATTTTTGTATTATTAGTAGAGATGGGGTTTCATCATGTCGGCCAGGCTGGTTTCTAACTCCTGACCTCAGGTGATCCACCCGCCTTGGCCTCCCAAAGTGCTGGGATTACAGGCATGAGCCACCACGCCCGGCCTCCAAGGCATGGTTTTTCAAGAAAAAACAGCTGAATCCTAGTAAGGAGAGTGAGCTTTGTGGTGTTTTAACTTGCTCTGCTCCCATTCTTCTCTCCATTGGTCCACAGCAATCTTGGTAACTAAGAGCCTCACAACTAAGAGACCTGTGAGAACCAATAGCCTAGCAGCCATTAGAGGGGCAGAACAGGTTTGAACCTCAACAAAAGCTCCGTTTCCAGAGAAGTGTCATTATTTGACCTATCCGCTGACTCCTTGAAAAGCTCTATTCTCAGGGTTTATCTTTTTTTTTTTTTTTTTTTTTTTTTTTGAGATGGAGTCTCGCTCTGTCACCCAGGCTGGAGTACAGTGGCACAATCTTGGCTCACTGCAGCCTCTGCCTCCTGGGTTCTAGTGATTCTCCTGCCTCAGCCTCCCGGGTAGCTGGGACTACAGGCATGCACCACCGTGCCTAGCTAATTTTGTATTTTTAATACAGATGGGCTTTCACCATGTTGGCCAGGCTGGTCTTGAACTCCTGACCTCATGTGATCCGCCCGCCTCGGCCTCCCAAAGTGCTGGGATTACAGGCATAAGCCACCGTGCCCAGCCCTCAGGGTTTATCTTTATTTGACCTGACTCAGGACTTTTCCTTTACTAACAGCCATGTCCCTAGGGCATTTGTTGAAAACAAACAAAAACAGGCAGTGACAACTGTTTAACATCACAAGTGCCTGGGGTGGTAATACCAGTTGGAGATATAAGAAGCTGACAAAAAAAACTTAAAAGGAAAGAAAACCATGCCATATCCAATAGAGAGCAAAGCTCTGACTTATTCTTAGGAATTCCTAGGTCACCAGCATGTCTAGGGCTGTGAACATACAGAGAAAAGACCTGAGAAGACCCTACGCTCTCACCTCTAGCTGACCTTGTGGCTCTGTGCCGGCCGGCAGCAAGGGAAGGTTAGAGCAGTGCTGTAAACTGTCTTTGGAACACTGAGACACACACATAGAGCCCCTCGGAAAAGCTGGGAGAGTCATTTGTGAAAGGCATTTAAGAAAATCTCTGTCCAATCATTAGCTGACAACTAAGCTAACTGGGCTAACTGCTCTAACAGAGCAGACTTCAGTGGCTGCACAACATAGAATACAGATGCGACTGAATTAGTCTAGGGATTCACATAACAAATAGCAGCAACAACGTACAGTGACAATAACAAAGCCTAGGGAGGGGGGGAGTCTAATTTTCAGAGCTGCCACACTTTTTTTTTTTTTTTTTTTTTAGACGGAGTCTCACTGTGTCGCCCAGACTGGAGTAGAGTGGTGTGATCTTGACTCACTGCAACTTCTGCCTCCTGGGTTCAAGTGATTCTCCTGCCTCAGCCTCCTGAGTAGCTGGGACTACAGGCGCCCGCCACCATGCTCAGCTCATTTTTTGTATTTTTAGTAGAGACGGGGTTTCACTGTGTTAGCCAGGATGGTCTCAATCTCCTGACCTCGTGATCCGCCCGCCTCAGCCTCCCAAAGTGCTGGGATTACAGGCATGAGCCACTGCACCCGACTTTGGTTTTTAAAATGTCACTTTCAACCAAAAATGATGAGACATGCAAAAAAATAGAAAGTTTTATTTATAACTTTCTTCTTCTTTTTTTTTTTTTTTTTTAGATGGAGTCTTGCTTTGTCGCCCAGGCTGGAGTGCAATGGTGCAATCTTGGCTCAGTGCAACCTCCACCTCCTGGGTTCAAGCGATTTTCCTGCATCAGACTCCTGAGTAGCTGGGATTACAGGCGCCTGTACCACCACGCCCGGCTAGTTTTGTATTTTTAGTAGAGACGGGGTTTTTCCATGTTGGTCAGGCTAGTCTTGAACTCCCGACCTCAGGTGATCCACCTGCCTCAGCCTCCCAAAGTGCTGGGATTACAGGCATGAGCCACCACGCCCAGCCCTTTCTTTTCTTTTTAAATAGAGACAGGGGCTCGCTATGTTGCCCAGGCTGGTCTCAAACTTCTGGGCTCAAGCAATCCTCTTGCCTTAGCCTCCTAAACTGTTGGGATTACAGACATGAGCCACCATGCCCCGTCCGTAGCAATGATCTTAAAGAACAAGAACAAAGTGACAGAAGCTATTAAAGGATCTGCTTCATTGAAGGCAATGAGACTCATAAAAATTTGAGAAGGGCAGGGCCAGGTGCAGTGGCTCATGCCTATAATCCCAGCACTTTGGGAGGCTGAGGTGGATGGATCATTGGAGGTCAGTAGTTCAAGACCAGCCTGGCCAATGTGGTGAAACCCCATCTCTATGAAAAATACAAAAATTAGCCGGGTGTGGTGGTGGGCACACGCCTGTAATCCCAGCTACTCAGGAGGCTAACGCAGACAAATCGCTTGAACCCAGGAGGTAGAGCTTGCAGTGAGCCGAGATCGTGTCACTGCACTCCAGCTTGAGCAACAGAGGGAGACTCCATCTCAAAATAAATAAATAAATAAATAAATTTATTTGAGAAGGGTGGCCTATATAAGATGTGGAGAAACTTCTGATGACCTGGATTGAAGACTAGACACAGAAGCATAGCTCTCTCAGCACCATGATGATCTCAGCCAAAACAAAAAGTCTGTGTGCGACATTGAAAGAAACGGCTGGACCCAACTATTATGCTGAATTATTGCTAGCTCTGAGTGGTTTAAAGGATTAATTATGTTATTAATTACATAACGTAAAAGTGAGTGGTGAGGTTGGGCATGGTGGCTCACGCCTGTAATCCCAGCACTTTGGAAGGCCAAGGCAGGCGGATCACTTGAGGTCAGGAATTCATGACCAGCCTAACCAACATGGCGAAACCCTGTCTCTACTAAAAATACATTAGCCAGGCATGTTGGCACGTGCCTGTAATCCCAGGCACTCAGGAGGTTGAGGCAGGAGAATCGCTCTGGGAGACGGAGGTTGCAGTAAGCTGAGATCATGCCACTGCACTCCAGCCTGGGTGACAGAGCGAGACTGTGTCTCAGAAAAAAAAAAAAAAAGAAAGTGAGTGGTGAGTCTGTGAGTGCTGATGTGAAGGCAGCTGAAGAATTTTTGGAAACTGTAGATAAGCTGATTGTGCAGGAAAATTACTTGCCAGAGAAAATCTTCAATATGGATGAAACTTCCCTATTCTGAAAATGGATGCCTAAGAGAACTTTCATCCATAAGGAGGCCAAGTCAATGCCAGGTTTCAACGCTTTGAAGAACAGGATAACAGTCTTCCTTGGGGGACAATGTTGTAGGCTACAAATTGAAACCCTCTGTTATCTGGCACAGTGAGAACCACAGGGCCTTGAAGCACATCAGTAAGCACACATGGCCAGTGTACTACAGGAGCAATAAGAAGTCATGGATGACCTAGCTCCTCTTCCAAGATGCAATCCTGAATTGTTTTGCCAGAGAAATGCAGAAATACTGTTTGGAGAATAATATATTTTTCAAGATTTTGCTTATTGTTGATAAGGCTCCCATACATCCTCCTTTTACTGGTGATATTCATCCCAATATCTAAGTGGTGTTTCCCCTCCAAACACCACCTCTTTGTTTCAACCAATGGATCATGGAGGTATAGCAGCTTTTAAGGCCTATTACCTGAGGAGACCTTTGCCCAGGTGATTGCTGCAGCTGAGGAAGACACTGAGAAGCCACTGACACAATTCTGGAAGGATTGCAACACATCTGTGACTTCATCAAGAACCCTGCTTAGACTTGGGGTGATGTCACCATGCGGTATGAATGCCATCTGGAGGAAGACACTCAAAAGGTTGGTCCATGACTTAAAAGTATTTGTCAAGGATGAGGAGGTTTCAAAAATCAATAAAGCTGTGGTTGAGGTGGCAAATAATTTTAACCTGGGTGTGGATGAGGATGACATGGTAGAGCGCCTAGAGGTAATTCTTGAGGAATTGACTAATAAGGAGCTGTTGGAACTGGAACAGGAATACATAGCTGAAGAAGAGGCAAGAGAAAAAAGAAACTGCAGGAGAAGAAAAACCCAGAAGAAAATTCACAGTGAAGGGTTTAGCAGAAGCTGCTGCAGACCTCAACAAACTCCTTAAAACGCTGAAAACACGGACCCTCATACTGAACGGTTTTCATTAATAGAGAGATATGTTCATGGTGCATTATCTGTTTACAAGCAAATGTATGATTAAAATAAAAGAAAGAAAGAAGCCAAGCAAACCTCCATGGACATTTTTTGAAAGAGTGATAGTCCCTCAAGAAGAGCCTCAGGCAGGTCCTACAGGAGGGATTCCAGAAGAATGTGTTATCATAGGAGATGAAAGCTCCATGCGTGTTATTGCTTCTGAAGACCTTCCAGTGGGGCACGATGTGGAAGTGGAAGACAGTGATCTCGATGATCTTGACTAGTGTAGGCCTAGGCTGATTGTGTGTGTATGTGTGTCTTAGTTTTTAACAAAAAAGTTTAAAATATTGAAAAATATACTTTTTAAAATAGAAAAAGTTGGCCGGGTGCGGTGGCTCATGCCTGTAATCCCAGCACTTTGGGAGGCTGAGGTGGGTGGATCACTTGAGGTCAGGAGTTCGAGACCAGCCTGACCAACATGGAGAAACCCCGTCTCTACTGAAAAAAATACAAAATTAGCTGGGCGTGGTGGCGCATGTCTGTAATCCCAGCTACTCGGGAGGCAGAGACAGGAGAATCGCTTGAACACGGGAGGTGGAGGTTGTGGTGAGCCGAGATCATGCCATTTGCACTCCAGCCTGGGCAACAAGAGCAAAACTCCGTATCAAAAAATAAATAAAATAAAATAGAAAAAGCTTCTGGAATAAGGATATAAAGAAAGGAAATATTTTTGTACAGCTGTACAATGTGTACTTTAAGCTAAGTGTAATAACATTTATTAATGAGCTTATTGACAAAAGAGTAAGTTTAAAAAATTTAAAAGTTTGGCTGGGTGAGGTGGCTCACGCATGTAATTTCAGCACTTTGGGAGGCCAAGGCGGGTGGATCACCTGAGGTCAGGAGTTTGAGACCAGCCTGACCAATATGGTGAAACCCCGTCTCTACTAAAAATATAAAAATTAGCCAGGCCTGGTGGCGTGCGCCTGTAATCCCAGCTACTCAGGAGGCTGAGGCAGAAGAATCACTTGAACCCGGGAGGCAGAGGTTGCCGTGAGCCGAGATCACAATACTGCACTCCAACCTGGGCGCCAAAGCAGGACTCCATCTCAAAAAAAAAAAAAAAAAAAAAAAAAAATTATAAAGTTACTAAGTGAGTGCAAAAGTAATTGTTGAAATTTGCCATTTGATTTTGGAATGCATTCTTAAATAAATGTGGTTATGTTATACATCATTTTAATGGTCATTTCTCACTTTATTTTTTTAATGACTCATTACTGCTGTTTATTTTACGTTTATTTTAGACTATGGAAATGATGTTAGACAAAAAGCAAATTCAAGCGATTTTCTTATTCGAGTTAAAAATGGGTCATAAAGCTGTGGAGACACTTCGCAACATCAACAACACACTTGGCCCAGGAACTGCTAATGAACATATAGTACAGTGGTGGTTCAAGAAGTTTTGCAAAGAAGACGAGAGCCTTGAAGATGAGAAGCATAGTGTCTGGCCATCGGAAGTTGACAATGACCAACTGAAAGCTCTCATTGAAGTTGATCCTGTTAAAACTACACGAGAAGTTGCCCAAGAACTCAACCATCGACCGTTCTATGGCTCTCTGGCATTTGAAGCAAATTGGAAAGGTGAAAAAGCTCAATAAGTGGGTGCCTCATGACCTTACCAAAAATTAAAAAAATCATCATTTTGAAGTGTCATCTTCTCTTATTCTATGCAACAACAACGAACCATTTCTTGATCAGATTGTGATGTGTGACAAAAAGTCGATTTTATATGACAACCGGCAACAACCAGCTCTGTGGCTGTACTGAGAAGCAGCTCTAAAGCACTTCCCAAAGCCAACCTTGCACCAAAAAAAGGTCACGGTCACTGTTTGGTGGTCTGCTGCTGGTCTGATCCACTGCAACTTTCTGAATCCCAGTGAAACCATTACATCTGAGAAGTATGCTCAGCAAATCGATGAGATGCACTGAAAACTGCAAGGCCTGCTGTGGCATTGCTCAACAGAAAGGGCCCAGTTATTCTCCATGACAACAACCACACATCGCATAACCAGCGCTTCAAATGTTGAGGCCGGGTGCGGTGGCTCACGCCTGTAATCCCAACATTTTGGGAGGCCAAGGTGGACGGATCACTTGAGGTCAGGAGTTCGAGAACAGCCTGGCCAACATGGTGAAACCTGTCTCTACTAAAAATACAAAAGTTAGCTGGGTATGGTAGCTGGCGCCTGTAATCCCAGCTACTCGAGAGGCTGAGGCAAGAGAACTGCTTGAACCCGGAAGGTGGAGGTTGCGATGAGCCAAGATTGTGCCACTGCACTCCAACCTGGGCGACAGAGTGAGACTTCATTTCAAAAAAAAAAAAAAAATGTTGAACGAATTGGGCTATGAAATTTTGCCTCATCCACCATATTCACCTGACCTCTTGCCAACTGACTACCACTTCTTCAAGCATCCCAGCAGTTTTGCAGGGAAAACAAACCAGCAGGATGCAGAAAATGCTTTCCAAGAGTTCGCTGAATCCTGAAGCACAGATTTTTACGCTACAGGAATAAACAAACATTTCTTATTGGAAAAAATGTGTTGTTTGTACTGGTTCCTATTTTGATTAATAAATATGTGTTTGAGCCTGGTTATAATGATTTAAAATTCATGGTGCGAAACCGCAATTACATTTGCACCAAAAGTTGCACTTAGCTAAAATTAATTTATTACTGCAGAAAAAATCTTTTTTGTAAATTTAGTGTAGCCTATATATACAGTGTTCATAAAGCCTACAGTGGTGTACCATAATGTCCTAGGCCTTCACATTCACTCACTACTGACTTACTAACTCATCTAGGGCAACTTCCAGTCCTGTAGGCTCCATTCTGGTAAGTGCCCTGGTACTTACCATGGCATACCCTGGTATACCAGTGTGGCATATCATTTTATCTTTTATGCTGTATTTTTACTGTACCTTTTCTGTGTGTTTAAATACACAAATACTTACCATCATGTTACAGTATTATATATATATCACCTACAGTATTCAGGACAGTAACATGCTGTACAGATCTGTAGGCTAGGAGCAATAGTCTATATGATATAGTCTAGATTTGTAGTAGCAGGTTATACCATCTAGGTTTGTGTAACTACATTCCATGATGTCTGCACAATGACAAAATCGCCCATGACACATTTCTCAGAATGTATCCCCATTGTTAAGCAACACATGACTGTATATAGTGCCTTTATATTCAAAGATAAATAGTTTGTAAGTAAAAGGATATAACAAGATATGCCATGCAAAAGTAACTATAAGAGATGTGTTTGCTGGGTGTGGTGGCTCATGCCTGTAATCCCAGCGATTTGGAAGGCATATTTCTTTTTTTTCTTTTTTCTTTTCTTTTTTTTTTTTTTTTTTTTGAGGTGGAGTCTCGCTCAGTCACCCAGGCTGGAGTGCAGTGATGCGATCTTGGCTCACTGCAAGCTCTGCTCCTGGGTTCACGCCATTCTTCTGCCTCAGCCTCCTGAGTAGCTGGGACTACAGGCGCCTGCCACCATGCCCAGCTGATTTTTTTGTATTTTTAGTAGAGATGGGGTTTCACTGTGTTAGCCAGGATGGTCTTGATCTCCTGACCTTGTGATCTGCCCACCTCGGCCTCCCAAAGGTGTGAGCCACCACGCCCAGCCTGGAAGGCATATTTCTTCAGCCCAGAAGTTTGAGACCAGCCTGGGCAACATGGCAAAACCCATCTCTACAATAAAAAATACAAAAGTTAGCTAGGCATGGTCGAGGCTGCAGTGAGCTGCGATCGTACCATTCATTCCAGCCTGAGTGACAGAAAGACCCTGACTCCAAAAAAAAAAAAAAGAAAAAAGGAGGCCAGGCACAGGGGCTCATGCCTATAATCCCAACACTTTGGGAGGCCGAGGCAGGCAGATTGCCCAAGGTCAGGAGTTCAAGACCAGCCTGGCCAACATGGTGAAACCTCGTCTCTACTAAAAATATAAAAATTAGCCAGGCAGGTGGCAGGAGCCTGTAATCCCAGCTACTTGAGAGGCTGAGGCACAGGAAATGCTTGAACCCAGGATGCGGGGGTTGCAGTGAGCTGAGATCGTGCTACTGCACTCCAGCCTGGGCAATAGAGCTAAACTCAGTCTCAAAAAAACAAAAAACGGGGATGTGGAGTGGCTATGCTAATATATATATCAGACAAACCAGAATTTAAGACAAAAATTGTTACTAGATACAAAAGACATTTTATAATGATAAAGGGGTCAATCCATCAGGAAGCCATAATAATTGAAAACATACATGCATCTAACAACAGAGCCCCAAAATACATGAAGCAAAAACTGATAGAACTGAAGGGAGAAATAAGCAATTCAACAATATTAGGCAGAGATTTCAATACTCTACTTTTTCTTTTTTTTTTTTTTTTTTTTTGAGACAGAGTCTTGCTCTGTCCCCCAGGCTGGAGTGCAGTGGCTCAATCTCGGCTCACTGAAAACTCCGCCTCCTGGGTTCACACCATTCTTCTGTCTCAGCCTCCCGAGTAGCTGGGACTACAGGCGCCCACCACCACGCCTGGTTAATTTTTTGTATTTTTAGTAGAGACAGGGTTTCACTGTGTTAGCCAGGATGGTCTCGATCTCCTGACCTCGTGATCCACCCGCCTCGGCCTCTCAAAGTGCTGGGATTACAGGCATGAGCCACCGCACCCAGCCTTTTTTTTTTTTTTTTTTTTGTGACAGAGTCTCACTTTGTCACCCAGGCTGGAATGCAATGGCACAATCTTGGCTCACTGCAACCTCTGCCTTGGGTTCAAGTGATTCTCCTGCCTCAGCCTCCTGAGTAGCCAGGATTGCAGGCATGTGCCACCACACTCAGCTAGAATTTTTTTGTATTTTTAGTAGAGATGGAGTTTCACCATGTTGGCCAGGCTGGTCTTGAACTCCTGACCTCAGGCGATCTGGCCTCGGCCTCCCAAAGTGCTGGGATTACAGGTGTGAGTCACCGCACCTGGCCTCAATACCCTACTTTCAATAATGGATAGAACAGATGATCAACAAGGAAACAGACCAAGAAATATTGGAGTACACTGCCCATCTACTTTGTTCCTAGGGACACTATAATCCATTAGCTACCGCCAAGACCTCTGCAAGCCAAGAAATTAGATTGCCTGGTGGTCTCTGCTGCCCTTTACAGTTGATGTATCTAACTTGTCAGGGTCCCTTCATATCCCAAGATCAGAGGGCCCACCTCAATGGTGCATTTCCTGCAGCCTTACTTGGCCTACAAAGGACAGCAACCAGAGAACTTCTCAAAGATACACCTGCTCCCTTCAATGCCCTAGCAAAAGGAGTGCCTTCTGGGTCCTCTCATAAAATAGAGTTGATAGAGTACACATGATAAACGCAGTCTATCATGCTAAGCCTTTGGATTCTCTCTTCCTTGTGATTACCAGGAAAGATCTGGCATCTCATTTCACTAACCACTTAATAGTGGTAGGCCACCATGAAGTCCAAATTCCAGTCAACCAGCCAAGTAGTCTCTTACAGCCAAATTCAGGTACACAAGCTAACACATTACATCTGGAGTCTCTAGCACATGCACCCACATCAATGAATTTGGCCTTATCTAGTATCACATTCTCCCCTCACTGGTCTAACATCCTTAGCACCCATCTTCCCATACACCCTAGTTTTCTGCTAACATATCAACAATGTCCTGCAATTATTTTAGTGTGTAAGCTGGGTCATTTCCTCCTGGGTCTCAGTGTGTATCTGTCCCCCTGAAACATGGTGAGATTTTTTTTGTTTTTGTTTTTGTTTTTGTTTTTTTTCGAGATAGAGTCTCATTCTGTTGCCCAGGCTGGAGTGCAATGGCACAATCTCGGCTCTTGGCAACCTCCGCCTCCCGGGTTCAAGCGACTTTCCTGCCTCAGCCTCCTGAGTAGCTGGGATTACAGGTGTGCACCATCATGCCCGGCTAATTTTTGTGTTTTTAGTAGCAACAGGGTTTCACCATGTTGGACAGGCTGGTCTTGAACTCCTGACCTTAGGTGATCCACCCGCCTTGGTCTCCCACAGTGCTGAGATTACAGGTGTGAGCCACTGTGCCTGGCCCATGATGAGATTTGACCCTATTAAAGACCTACTGGCAACAGATTGGTTGTGGTGGATTTTGAGGGTATGAGCATCCACTTTCAAGGCATTTGCCCAGGTGAGGTTATCACAGCCTTTTCAGACAGGAAAGTGAGTCTCTTCAGACTGTGGACATCAGGCTACTTCCACTCACAAGGGAGACTCTGAATGACATAGGAGTTCAATATTGTTGGCTTCATCTGGGTCCAACCAGATTCACCATTCCAAATTTCTGGATCCTATTATTTCCCAATTAGTGCCCTAGTTTTTGCATGACAAATTTGATGAGACTGCAAATTCAACTCATTACTTTTCAGCAAACCACACAATTAAATTATGTGTTTGACTTTCAGCAATATCAGCCGTGGGTCTACACAAGTCAGAGATTATTTTAGGCCTGTCATGGAAGCATTCTGATTCTCAGACTGTGACTTGAGCTGAGAGTGAATAGACCTGAGCTTGCCATTTTCTCTTTGTAATAACTCAACTGTACTGAAAAGAATCCATCGCACACCACAGTCCTTGCTCCTTGGTCATTACTGCTGTCACTGTAGTCAAGAATAGCAGCCATTTGGGTTCCCAAGGCATGTGCTTCAGTAGGCACTTCACCACCATCACGTGACAGAGTCACTAGCTGGAATGCTACTGCAGGCCATGGGTTGCTGGCATCCCACTTCCCAAGGCAAGGAGCTCAGCAGGGAGCTCAAGCCCAGGGTGTGATTAAATAAATCCCCAAATCCATCTCCGCAGGTCTGTCTCCTGGGATCACTCCCAGTGCCACTTATTATATCAGTTAAGGTTCAATCAAAAGGCAGAAGCCACAATGGGAGTTTAACATAAGGAATTATTGATAGGGGATTGGAATGATAGGGAATTGGTTAATGAGAGCTAAAGACAATTCTAAAGAATACAGAGAGCCTGGGCAATATAGTAAGACCTCATCTCTACAAAAAATAAAGATAAATTTTAAGCCGGGCGCAGTGGCTCATGCCTGTAATCCCAGAACTTTGGGAGGCCTAGGTGGGCGGATCACGAGGTCAGGAGATCGAGACCATCCTGGCTAACACAGTGAAACCCCGTCTCTACTAAAAATACAAAAAAATTTAGCCGGGCGTGTTGGTGGGCGCCTGTAGTCCCAGCTACTCGGGAGGCTGAAGCAGGAGAATCTCTTAAACCCAGAAGGCGGAGCTTGCAGTGAGCTGAGATCGCGCCACTGCACTCCAGCCTGGGCCACAGAGTGAGACTCCATCTCCAAAAAAATAAATAAATAAATAAATAAATAAATAAATAAATAAATAAATTTTAAAATTAGCCAGGCATGGTGGTGCAAACCTGTGGTCCCAGCTACTGAGGAGGCTGAGGCTGAAGGATCTTTCTTTTTTTTTTTTTTTTGAGATGGAGTCTCGCTCTGTTGCCCAGGCTGGAGTGCAGTGGCGTGATCTTAGCTCAGCTCACTACAACCTCTGCCTCCCGGGTTCAAGCAATTCTCCTGCCTCAGCCTCCGGAGTAGCTGGGACTACAGGCACCTGCCACCATGCACAGCTAATTTTTGTATTGTTAGTAGAGACGGGGTTTCACCACGTTGGCCAGGCTGGTCTCGATCTCCTGATCTTGTGATCCGCCTGTCTCGGCCTCCCAAAGTGCTGGGATTATAGGCATGAGCCACTGCGCCCAGCTGAAGGATCTCTTGAGCCCAGGAGTTTGAGGCTGCAGTGAGCTGTGATTGCACCACTGTACTCCAGCCTGGGCAACAGAGTGCTGTCTCAATAAAAAAAAAAAAAAAAAAGAATGCAGAAATACAGAGGTGGCAGATATAAAGATCAGCTACTATCCCCGGGGCTGAGATACAGTATCCAATGAAGAATCTTCTCCCACAAGGGCTGAGATCCAGATGTCATTTGAAAGGCATGGCAGAGAAGCCACTGACATGCCTCACCAAATGAGACCTCCTAGAAATCTGCCCTCTGGGGTATCAGGTGAAGCTGCTATTCCACCAAGCACTGTTGGAACCAAGAACTGTAGGAAACTCACTCTGCAGGAGCCCATTGCTGGAAAGAGCTTTGCCAGTGCAAGGATCAAGCACTGTAGAGAGTCAGGCTATTAGAGGAGTCAAGCACGAGAGCATGCAGACTCAGCGAGAGCCCAGTGCCTGAGGAAGCTCTACCCATACAGGAACCAAGTGGCAGAGAAAGCCATGCTTTCTACCTGTTAGATAAAGTGCGCTTGGTGAGAGCACAGTGCTGGAGAAAGCTAGACCGCTACAGAAGCCAAGTACTGGAGAAGCGTGCTCTGCCAGAGTTCAGTGCTAGAGAAAGCCAATAAAGGTCAGGACCAGTGGTGGGTGTGCAAAAACTGTCCAAGTGCCAGGAGCCACTCACAGCAAAGGCGGCATGTGGTATGGGATTTGTGGTGTCCATATTGGGGGAGGGAACGTGGTAAAGTGTTGCAAACTGGGGTCTTTGGGCCTCCCAAGGACTTTTCACTCTGGACATGCATCTAGGGCAGAGAACCACTGGGATCTGCCCCTGAAAAACTGCAGCAAGAGCAAGAAAAATGAAACCTCAACAGGACCAGAACCAGGAAGAGCTTCCCCTTCTTCTTGCAATGTCCCACCAGCGCCCTCTACTGACAAAGCATAACATCATGTTCTTTGCAAGGAGAAATGTATTAGAAGTCCAGCCCGTTATCTTAGAGCAGGTACTGGAGGGTGACATTTAGAGCTGAGACAACTGATTGAAAACTGACATAGTGCCAGAATCCCCACATAGGCTCTCTGACTCAGACTGAAGGTCAATATGACAGGAAGGCCTAAGTGAAAGCCCCTGGAACTTCCCCTCCCTACAGAGAAAAGAAGCCAGTAGAAATACCACATTCCTGAGGGAAGCACAGAGATTAATGCCACCATCAAAAAATTAAAAGAAGCAAGGGTGATGACACCTATCACATGCTCATTTAACCCACCAGTGTGGCCTGTGCAGAAGTCAGATGGATCTCGGAGAATGACTGTGGACTATCATAAACTTTATCAGATGGTGACTCCAATTGTAGCTGCTGTTCCCAGATACAGTATCTTTCTTGGAGCAAATTAGTATTTGTAAGGCTGCTAGTTTGTTTGTTTTTTTCCTTTTTTTTTTTTTTGAGACGGAGTCTCACTCTGTCACCAGGCTGGAGTGCATTGGTGCCATCTGGGCTCACTGCAACCCCTGCCCCCTGGGTTCAAGCAGTTCTCCTGCCTCAGCCTCCCGAGTAGCTGGGACTACAGGTGCGCACCACCACGCCCAGCTAATTTTGGTATTTTTAGTAGAGACGGAGTTTCACCATGTTGGCCAGGATGGTCTTGATCTCTTGACCTTGTGATCCGCCTGCCTCGGCCTCCCAAAGTGCTGGGATTATAGGCATGAGCCACCACGCCCGGACTTTTTTTTTTTTTTTTTTTTTGAGGCAGAGTTTCGCTTTGTCGCCAAAGCTGGAGTGCAATGGTGCGATCTCAGCTCACTGCAACCTCTGCCTCCCGGGTTTAAGAGATTCTCCTGCCAAGCAGCATCCCAAGTAGCTGGGATTACAGGCATGTGCCACAATGCCTGACTATTCTTTGTATTTTTAGTAGAGATGAGGTTTCACCATATTGGCCGGGCTTGTCTCCAACTCCTGACCTCAAGTGATCCACCCACCTCAGCCTCCCAAAATCCTGGGATTACAGGCATGACCCACAGTGCCCGGTCTATGCTGCTAGTTTTGAGCAGGGACTGGAGCGAGAGAAGGCTCTGCAGCAAGTCCAGGCTGCATTACATCACATGCTGGTCTACTGTGTGGTGCTTGAGATCCAGCAGATCCGGTAACGCTCAGTGTCCATGGCAAACATGGCAAACACCAATAGAAGAATCCACTCCTTCACACCAACTTTTTTGTTTGTTTGTTTTTTGAGTCAGGGTCTCACTCTGTCACCGAGACTGGAGTGCAGTGGCATGATCACAGCTCACTGCAGCCTCAACCTCCCAGGCCCAAGTGACCCTCCTACCTCAGCCTCCCAAGTAGCTGGGACTACAGGCATGTGCCACTACGCCTAGCTAACTTTTTCATTTTTAGTAGAGACAAGGTCTCACTATGTTGCCCAGGCTGGTCTCAAACTCCTGGTCTCAAGTGATCCTCCTGCCTCAGCCTCCCGAAGTGCTGGGATTACTGGCATGAGTCACGGCACCCAGCCCAACACCAACTCTTGCTACATTGTCTTCCTCTCCCTCCATTAGTGTCTATGACCTCCTGGAGTATCTCTCATTTTACAGAAGAGTCTGCAAAATCTGCTGTCATGGCCTCGCAGTGGCCGGAATTTTGACTAGTATGTTTGATTGTTTGCTATGTCTGGAATGAGAAATAGCCAGAAGTACAGACCTATACTAACGCATGGGCAGTTGCTCATGATTTGGCTGGATGGCCAGGGATTTGGAAGGAACAGGATTGGTGACAAGGAAGTTTGAGCTCTTGTAACTTTTTTTAAAAAACAGACTTCAATCAATTTTACTTCAGTTAAAACCATTTTGGCCAGGTGCAGTGGCTCACGCCTGTAATCCCAGCACTTTGGGAAGCTGAGGAGGGTGGATCACAAGGTCAGGAGAATGGCTGGGCGCGGTGGCTCATGCCTGTAATCCCAGCACTTTGGGAGGCCGAGGCGAGCGGATCACGAGGTCAGGAGATCGAGACCATCCTGGCTGACACGGTGATACCCTGTCTGTACTAAAAATAAAAAAAATTAGCTGGGAGGGGTGGCGGGCGCCGGTGGTCCCAGCTACTCGGGAGGCTGAGGCAGGAGAATGGCATGAACCCGGGAAGTGGAGGTTGCAGTGAGCTGAGATCGCACCACTGCACTCCAGCCTGGGTGACAGAGCGAGACTCTGTTTTAAAAAATAAATAACATTTCATCCAGGGACTGGCTTGATCTTCCCTCCTCTGGTTTCTGAGTCCCTTAGATGGGCTGTAACTTTTCTTTAATTATTCCTTATTTTATTTACAATTAGCAGTCAGAATAGTATGTTAGGTTCTATCAAACAGAGGCAAGTGGCGTAAGGCAAGTTTCCTCTTGAGTGGCCAGTGTGCTCTTTAGCTAGGTATACCATAACAAGGTACCACAGATTGGGTGGCTTCAACAACAGAAGTTTATTTTCTCATAGTTCTGGAGACTGGAAGTCCAAGACCAAGGTGTCGGCAGAGTTGGTTTCTTCTGAGGCCTCTCTCATTGTCTTGTAAATGGCCTTGTTCTCCTTGTGTCTCTACATGGTCTTCACTTTGTATATGTCTGTGTCTAAATTTCCTCTTAAGTGTACCAGTCGTATTGAATTAGAGCCCACCCTAACAACTTCACTGTAACTCAATTACTGTAACCTGCACGGACCTTGGGAGACTGAACAAAGGGGGGTGAATGCGGGAATAAAAGACAAAGACAGAAGAGTATATTTGGAAGAAGGGGTCAGGGGGCACCTTGTCTCTGGTGGACAAGGGCCCTGAGCTTTTTTTTTTTTTTTTTTTTTTTTTTGAGATGGAGTCTCGCATTTGGCCCAGGCTGGAGTGCAGTGGCATGATCTCGGCTCACTGCAAGCTCCGCCTCCCAGGTTCATGCCATTCTCCTGCCTCAGCCTCCAGAGTGGCTGGGACTACAAGTTCCCGCCACCACGCCTGGCTAATTTTTTGTATTTTTAGTAGAGATGGGGTTTCACCATGTTAGCCAGGATGGTCTTGATCTCCTGACCTCGTGATCTGCCCGCCTCAGCCTCCCAAAGTGCTGGGATTACAGGTGTGAGCCACCACGCCCGGCCAAGGGCCCTGAGCTTTACACAGCCCTCTGTATTTATTGGTAAAAGAGATAACGAGAAAGGGGGACTGGTTGACCGGTAATTGTCAGTCAGCTGTTTGGTTCACAGCAGGCTTGTGAGACTGTATCCTTCGAACAATAGGCGCTAGATTTCCCAGTAGATAACTTCAAGGAGCCCGGAGCCAGGGAGTGATGGCCCTCAGCAAACCTTTTGGCAGCAGGCGCAGTGTGAGTTTGCTTACATCCTGCATTCATAATAAACAGTTTGCTGTTTGATCATGTAGCCTCCAGTGGAATGCTGAGTTGGTCACAATCCCTGTGGCCTTTTCGGCTCCCAACAAATTACCTCTTTAAAACCCTCTCCAAATACAGTCACATTCTGAGGTATCAGGACCTCTTCATATGAATTGGGGTGAGGGGGCAGGATATACATTCAGTCTACAACACCCAGTATTGAACAAATATGCAGACCACTATCTGACTATTAAGGCATGAATAGGAAGCCTTACCTACAGGGCTTTTCAAGTGCAGGCAGGCATCTTTCCTCAAGTCAGTCTACCTGTGCAGCTCCCTTCTAAGTGCTCAAGGGTGAGCAGATTAGGTCAGTTCTTCCAGGGCTGTATGTTTATATGTGGTTTCTGGCAGGGGTGGGAGAGATGAGGGAGACCATTAATTAAGGTCTTTGATATGGTTTGGCTGTGTCCCCCCACCCAAATCTCATCGTGAATTATAGTCCCCATTGTAATCTCCACATGTCATGGGAGGAACCCAGTGAGAGGTAATTGAATCATAGGGGGCAGTTACCTCCATGCTGTTCTTGTGACAGTGAGTGAGTTCTCATGAGATCTGGTAGTTTTATAAGGGACTTTTCCAACTTTGCTCAGCACTTCTTATTATTCCCGCCATGTGAACAAGGACATGTTTGCTTCCCCTTCCGCCATGACTGTAAGTTTCCTGGGACCTCTCCAGCCATGCTGAACTGTGAGTCAATTAAACCTCTTTCCTTTCTAAATTATCCAGTCTCGGGTATGTCTTTAGCAATGTGAGACCAGACTAATACATCTTTCTTCTTCGTCAGTTCTGGACCATGTTTACCCATCCATAGTCACAGGTAGTACTAGACCTTGACAGCCTTCCCCTTGTAAAACTTGGAATTTGATGGCTGGGTGCAGTGGCTTACGCCTGTAATCCCAGCACTTTGGGAGGCTGTGGCAGGTGGATCACTTGAGGTCAGGAGTTTGAGACCAGTCGGGCCAACATGGTGAAATCCTGTCTCTATTAAAAATAAAAAAATTAGCCATGCATGGTGGCATGTGCCTGTAATCCCAGCTACTCGAGAGGCTGAGACAGGAGAATTGCTTGAGCCTGGGAGGCAGAGGTTGCAATGAGTGAAGATGATGCCACTGCACTCCAGCCTGAGCGACAGAGCAAGACTCTGTCTCAAAAAAAAAAAAAAAAAACAACAACTTGGAATTTGACAGTGTAGAACAGAACCTAAGTTCTTAGGCAACAGGTTCACTCTCAAGGGGAAAAACAGAGGAAGGAACAGATATATAGACATACCATTTCTCCTTCCTAATAACTCCATTGCTTCCTAAGTAAGTCAGGAGGTGGGGGAAGGTCAGTAATGTTACACCTGTAGATCTCTACCTGCATAAAAGTAAACATCAGGAGTGGGGAAAATGTGTTCTCTCCACCAGCATAATGCAAGACAGCTGACAGAGTCCTCTCCTGAAGGGATTCCCAAGTTATCTCCAGCTGAGCTCTTTCATGAAACAAATAATATTTGTTTCCTATTGCTGCATAACAAATTACTACGCATTTAGCAGCTTAAAGCCACAACCAATTATTATCTCACAGTTCCCTAAGTCCCACTGTATGGGCATGACTGGGTTCTTAGCTCAGTCTCAAAAGGGCAAAGTCTAGGTGTTGGCTGAGCTGGGCTCTTATCCAGATGCTTTGAAGAAGAATCCACTTTTGAGCTCGTTTAGGTTGTTAGCCAAAGTCAGCTCCTTGCTGGATGTCGGGTAGTGGCAGCTCTCTGGAGGCCTCCGCATTCCTCAGCACATGGCTGCCTCCTTCTTCAAGTCAGCAATGGCTCAAATGCCCCTCATAACTTCCTGTTCTGCTACCAGCCAGAGAAAAGCTTGCTTTTAAATGGCTACCTGACTAGGTGATAATCTCGGTATCCTAATATCAACTGACTTGGAATTTTAATTACATCTGCCAAATCCTTTCACAGCAGCACCTAAATTAGTGCTTGACTGAATAACCAGGGGACAGGAATCTTGAGGGAGCATCTATTAGAATCCTGTCTGTCACACCAGGGAATCCCACTCTTTGCCCCAGACCCTGAGAGAAGACAGTTCCTCTCTGCCACAGGTTTGTTAGGTCCTAATCTAGCCCAATAGACAAGTATGGTACACATTCTATCCTCTAGAGAGGCCACAGTCAGCTCTTCGGCTCATTCATAAATTCTTAGCAACTTTGTATGAACTAGGAAAGAGGTGCCCTTTCCTTAAAACAATGTACTGTTATCTGCTGGAAATCTGTTGCACTAACTATACAAACCTATTGTTTACCTGGTAGTGAATGGCACCCACCTCCAGGAGTTGTGAGTGGCCTTGATCTCAGTAGATCCTGTGGACTCAAATACACCCTGTGCTTTGCAACCACTTGCCCACCCTGGCTATTGTCATAGAGACATTTTTTTCCCAGAATCTTTCTGACATTCTTCATTGATTTATCTGTTAACGATTTGGGGAAAGTTTGAAATAAAATGGCTATAACTTCCTGAAAATGCTATAATGCATTATTAATACCCAGAAAAAAAATTTTGCCACTGGTCTGATATAATCTATTTGGGGTTTTTGTTTGTTTGTTTGTTTGAGACGGAGTCTTGCTCTGTCACCCAGGCTGGAGTGCAGTGGCGTGATCTTGGCTGCAACCTCCGCCTCCTGGGTTCAAGCAATTCTTGCCTCAGCCTCCTGAGTAGCTAGGACTACAGGTGACTGCCACCAATCCCTGCTAATTTTTTGTATTTTTTTTAGTAGAGACAGGGTATCGCCATGTTGGCCAGGGTGGTCTCAAACTCCTGACCTCAAGTGACCCACCCACCTTGGCCTCCCAAAGTGCTGGGATTACAGGCATGGGCCACTGTGCCTGGCCTAATCTGTTTGTTTATACTCATAAGCAAATATCCAAAATCCTCCAAGGAGCAAACCCTGAAGTAACTGGAATATTAAGGCAATAATGGCAGCCACTAACGTTACTCAGTGCCTCTATCTATCTATCTACCTACCTACCTAGCTACCTACCATCTATCTCTGATCTATATGTGTATACTATATACACATACACTCACGTAATCTCATTTAATCATCACATTCCTTTTGGGTAGGGATTATTATGCCTACTTACAAATAAGAAAACTGAGGCTTTGTAATGTTATATTATTTACCCAAGGTCACAGATAAGAAGCAGCTGAGTCAGGATTCAAACCTCTGTCATCCATTTCAAAGCCCATGCTCCTAACCACTTTGGTGGAGATTAGCTGAGTGCCTGTGCCCTGAATTGAGACCTCGGGCTGTTCAGTGGTGAAGCCAGTGGCCCAACCTGGGACAGGAAAGAAGCCAAGCCTGGAATGTCCTGGTTCTATTCATGAAAATAGCCTGAAGGGAAAAGTGTGGTAGGGAATTGTTTGTAGCTAAGATAGCCAGTGGGACTTGGAGAGAAGTCCATAGAGGAGGAAAAATTGTAGGGCCCTGCATTGTTCACCATCATGTCTCCAGTGGCTGGCACCTTGTTGGGACTCAGTTAGCATGTGCCAGTCAACTGACTGGCCACCTGATCAGCCAGACAGCATGCCTGGGAAAGCTCCTCTCTGCACTCTGCCTCTCTGATGTCTGTTCCTGCTACCACCCCCTGCCCTCTTCAATAAACTAACTCATTTGAATCATGTCCTATGCTGCAGGCCCAGTGCCAAGTGCTTTATCTGCATCTTCTTATTTAAAGTCCTCACGGCTGGGCTCAGTGGCTCACGCCTGTAATCGCAGCACTTGGGGAGGCTGAGGTGAGTGGATCATCTGAGGTCAGGAGTTTGAGACCAGCCTGGCCAACATGGTGAAACCCCATCTCTACTAAAGATACAAAAATTAGCTGGGCGTGGTGGTGGGCGCCTGTAATCCCAGCTATTCGGGAGGCTGAGGCAGGAGAATCACTTGAACCTAGAGATTGCAGTGAGGCAAGAGGCTCTATTGCACTACAACCTGGGCAACAAGAGCAAAACTCCGCCTCAAAAAAAAATTATTATCACCTTTGTCTTTGTACCACTACCCCGATATCCTTGAAAATATCCTTACTTTCTGGAATGAACAGGATGCTATAGACCCATCCTGATTTTTCTTGTCTCAAGAAATGTAATCAGCTACCCTCCAAGAACTCCTGGTTATTTTAATGGTAAACACTATTAGGCACCAACAACTGGGCATTAAGGATATACATAAGTGTCAGTAGGGTGGCAAAGTTTCACTCAGTGATGAGAGTTGAAAAAAAATTTTTTAAAGAGATGGAGTCGGCTGGGCACGGTGGCTCATGCCTGTAATCCCAGCACTTTGGGAGGCTGAGGCAGGTGGATCACGAGGTCAGGAGTTCAAGACCAGCCTGGCCAACATAATGAAACCCTGTCTCTACCAAAAAAATACAAAAATTAGCCAGGTGTGGTGGCACGCACCTGTAGTCCCAGCTACCCAGGAAGCTGAGGCAGGAGAATCGCTTGAACCTGGTAGGCAGGGGATGCAGTGAGTCAAGACAGCACCATTGCACTCCAGCCTGGGAGACAGAGCAAGACTCTGTCTCAAAAAACAAAAAAAAAATTACAAAGAGATGGAGTCTTGGCCAGGCGAGTGGCTCACACCTGTAATCCCAGCACTTTGGGAGGCTGAAGTGGGTGAATTACTTGAGCCCAGAAATTCAAGACCAGCCTGAGCAACATGGCAAAACCCCATCTCTACAAAAAATACAAAAATTAGCCAGGAATGGTGATATGCACCTGTAAGTCCCAGCTACTTGGGAGGCTGAGGTGGGAGGATCACTTGAGATGTGGAGTTTGAGGCTTCAGTGAGCCATGATTGTACTACTGCACTCCAGCCTGAGCAACAAAGGGAGACCCTGTCTCAAAAAAAAAAAAAAAAAAGACAGGGTCTCAACTCTGTTGCCCAGGCTGGAGTGCAGCAGCGTGATCATAAGTTCTTGGCAGCTCAGACCTCTCGGGCTAAAGTGATCCTCTCACCTTGCCACCCCACCCCAGTAGCTGGGACTACAGGCACATGCCATCATGCTGGGCTAATTTTTTAATATTTTGTAAAGATGGAATCTCACTATGGCTGGGCTTTTTGGTTTTGTTTTGTTTTTGAGACGGACTCTTGCTCTGTCACCAAAGCTGGAGTGCAGTGATGCGATCTTGGTTCACTAAAACTTCTGCCTCCCAGGCTCAAGCGATTCTCGTGCCTCAGCATCCCAAGTAGCTGGGATTACAGGTGCCACACCACCATGCCCAGCTAATTTTTGTATTTTTAGTAGAGATGGGGTTTCACCATGTTTGCCAGGCTGGTCTCGAACCCCTGACCTCAAGTGATCCGCCCACCTCAGCCTCCCAAAGTGCTGGGATTACAGGTGTGAGCCACCACGCCTGGCCCCAGGCTGGTCTTGAACCCCTGGCTTCAAGAGATCATCCTGCTTTGTTTGGCCTCCCTCCCAAAGTGCTGGGATAACAGGCTAAACCATCGTGCTCTGCTAAAAAATTTTTTCTTTTTTTTCTTCAGACGGAGTCTCACTCTGTCGCCCAGGCTGGAGTGCAGTGGTGTGATCTCGGCTCACTGCAACCTCTGTCTACCGGGTTCAAGAGATTCTCCTGTATCAGCCTCCCGAGTAGCTGGGATTACAGGCGCCCGCCACCGCGCCCAGCTAATTTTTATATTTTTAGTAGAGACGGGGTTTCACCATATTGGTCAGGCTGGTCTCCAACTCCTGACCTCAGGTGATCCACCCACCTCAGCCTCCCAAAGTGCTGGGATTACAGGCGTGAGCCACCGAGCCCGGCCAAAAGTTTTCTTAAAGGTAAAGGTTTATATTGATCTTTCCAATTGAACATATCCCTGATGGCCTGTGGATGCACCAACCACACTGACAGAATCATTTGAGGCTGCCTTTACGTTATCTCCGTCTTAGAGCTTAACAGGAAGTTATGTAGCTTGCCCAAGATTACACTACAAGTAATGGCTGGAATTGGGATTCAAACCCAGCACTGTCTAATTTCAGAAACTGAGGTCCTACAGGTTTCCTACAAGGCCCTGCCTCACCCTCTGCCTGCTCTCAAAAATACCCAGCTTAATCGCTTGCAAAAGACTTTCCACCACTTGCGCCATTTGGAAGTCATAAATGGGACAAGTTGGTGGAAAGTCAGTGAGGTGGGGAGAAGAGGAAACACTACCCAGATTCTTCTTTTCTCCGTACAGGATTCGGGAGTGAGAATGACGAGGAGAGCCCTCCACGAGAAGGGGCTGAAGACAGAGCCCCTCAGGAGGCTCCTGCCCAGGAGGGGCCTCCGGACAAATGTCCGGCCCAGTTCCATGGCGGTGCCGGACACCAGAGCTCCCGGGGGAGGCAGCAAGGCCCCGAGGGCACCCAGAACAATCCCCCAGGGTAAGGGGAGGTGAGTGGGCTCCCCAAGCAAGCCAAGACCCCTAAAGCCTCCCTTGGCTGCCCCAAGATCCAGCCACTACCTGTGCCCCGAGGGCGGAAAGAGCTTCCCAGCTCACCCACCGCGGTAACATCGGAGGGCGAGCGGCCCTACACCTGCCCGAACCTAAGGCCACAGCACCCATCTGGCTCGCCACTGGCACCCGAATGCATGGGAAGGGCTCAGGGCAGAACTCGGACCACATCCAGTGCCTGAGGCCGCCTTGCTAGAGGCCTAGGGGTGGGGTGCACTGGGCTGCCTCGCCCACCTCCTCACGCACCCATGCGGCCACCCTCCCAGCGGTCTGAGTGTGCCATGCGAGGCGCCTGCCACCCCGGGAGAGGCGCCGAGTCCCGAGTCCTGCCGGCACTGAGCCTCCGGGTCCACAGCGGGCAAGGGCCGTGGCGGGGACAAGCGCAGGGGACCCGCCGGCCTCCCGCCTTCTGCAGCACCACGAGATGCCCACGTGGCACCTGGACGTCCACGCATGTGTTGAGGCCCTTGCACGCGCAGAGACCCCAGCGCAGAAGCCGCCCCGCACGCCAGGGCTTATGTATGCCAGCGCTGGGAGACCTCCAGGGCCCGAGGACATACGGCAAGTGGTTCCACCGGGGTGTCAGCCTAGCAGGCCAACCTGGGAACCCATGTGGACAAGCGGCCTTTCAGCCCAGGCGCCCGCCTCGTGTGGAGGCGTGGAGACTTCTGGCGCAGCCCTGAGCTGGTGGCCTAACCTACCTGGAAAATCCTAGCCCGAGAAGCAGCGCGAGTGAGGCTTTTGGGTGGTTCCAAGGCCCTTCACCAAGCTCTCACTTCCTGACTTCACCGTTGGGTCTGTTGTACTAGGAAATAATAACGCCTCCCATTTATCAAGGGTTTACTCTGTACCAGGCATTGTGACTGATGTAATTTAGTTCTCACTGCATCCCTGTGGCATGGATATTCTCATTATCTGCATTTTGCAGATGGAGAAATTGAGTCTCTGAGAGGTTAAGGAACCTGCCCAAAGTCAGCAATGCAGTACCACTTCTTGTGCTGGGACACAGCGGGGTTAAGGCCGTGGGTTAACAGGGCCTCCATTTATGGAGAGCATTCATTTTTCTCTGGTGAATTACAGAAAACGCTTTCTACACTGAAGTGAGTAAGATACTCCCTGGGATGAAAGTCAACATTCGTACCAATGATTGAGATGACAGAAATTTCACGCTTCAAGCCAATGCTTTAGGTTCAGCCCATGGAATTCTGGAATGACCTTTTCTCAGTCGTCACCAGGGTGATGTTGGTGAAGGAAGCTCCATTCCAGGACCAGCTCCTGTGTAGAGCCTTCCTGGAGGCCAACAAGGATGACCTCTCTCCATTTGCCATCCCACTGGGTTGTCTGGGAAGTTCATCCAGTTCCTCTGGGCTAAGATTTCCAAGTTCCCAAAAGGGAAACTAATCTTCAGGAGTTGGGAATGAAAAAATGGGATTTGGGGGAATTCCTGAAAGCATGTTATTCTGTATTTTTCATAACTTTCTGTGTTTTTTGTTTGTTTGTTTGTTTGTTTGTTTTTTTGAGACAGAGGTTTGCTCTTGTCACTCAGGCTGGAGCGCAGTGGTGTGATCTCGGCTCACTGCAACCTCTGCCTTCCGGGTCCAAGTGATTCTCCTGCCTCAGCCTCCCTAGCAGCTGGGATTACAGGCACGTGCCACCATGCCCGGCTAATTTTTTGTATTTTTAGTACAGAGAGGGTTTCATCATGTTGGCCAGGCTGGTCTCAAACTCCTGACCTTAGGTGATCCACCCACCTCAGCCTCCCAAAGTGCGGGGATTACAGGCGTGAGCCACCATGCCCGGCCACTTTCTGTATTTTTTGATAAATAAGAAATACACATTTAGTAGTAGTTACAAAGAACTGTAGGCCGTAGCAAATATTCAGTAACTGGAAGATGCCAATGAACATTGTTGGGTAGTATTATTTAAATAACAAAATGTTCAAATATTTGACAAGATTAACAACACTACACAGAATCACGAGTTGAAATTGCCAGTTTAGGCTGAGTGTGGTGGCACATGCCTGTAATTCCAGCACTTTCGGAGGCCAAGGCAGGAGGATCACTTGAGCCCAGAGTTTGAGGCTATAGTGAGCTATGATTGCACCACTGCACTCCAGCCTGGGCAACAGAGCAAGACCCTGTCTCTTAAAAAAAGAGAGAGGGAGAGAATTGCCAATTTAAGGACTTATGTGTTTCCAAAACTTGTTATTTATTAGAACATCATTTGTAGGATTTGTATAAAACAGTGCACGTCAACATTAATATTTGTGGGAATGACTCGCTCTTAACAACAGGTACAGCCACAAATATACTTTTAGTGTGTCAACAGCTACAAAAAGTATTTTGACTACTTATCTCCTAGGTACTCTTATCCCATATTCTGGAAATGTCTACCTTAACTTTATTTATTTTTTTTTTTGAGACAGTCTTGCTGCAGCTCCCAGGCTCAAGTGCAGTGGTGCGATCTCGACTCCACCTCCCGGGTTCAAGCAATTCTTGTGCCTCAGCCGCCCGAGTAGCTGGGATTAGAGGCATGTGCCACCATGCCCGGCTAAGTTTTGTATTTTTTGTAGAGACACGGTTTTGCCATGTTGGCCAGGCTGGTCTCGAACTCCTGACCTCAAATGATCCAACCGCCTCAGCCTCCCAGAGCACCGGGATTACAGTACCTTAACTTTAGACTCTGTGTGTCAACGTTGCCTTCTCTTGCTTTCAATTTGGCATCAGTGGATTTCTTTAAGCCAGGAATGCCTCTATGTTGATTGTTAAGCATTAATTCTCACAGGAGAATTATAATGCTTTTCCCCATTTTCCCAATTTCTTGACTGATCGATTTTGGGATTCAGAAGAACATACAGATTTCCTGATAAATTCCAGGAGGGATTTCCTGCATAGAAACACTACTTTGGGGCTGGGCACAGTGGCTCATGCCTATAATCCCAGCACTTTGGGAGGCCAAGGCGGTTGGATCATTTGAGGTCAGGAGTTCAAGACCAGTCTCGCCAACATGGTGAAACCTCATCTCTACTAAAAATACAAAAAAAAAAAAAAAAAAATTAGCCGGGCATGGTGCTGTACACCTGTAGTCCAAGCTACCTGGGAGGCTGAGGCAGGAGAATCGCTTAAATCCAGGAGGTGGAAGTTGCAGTGAGCAGAGATTGTGCACTCCAGCCTGGGTGACAGAGTGAGATTCTATCTCAAAAAAGAAAAAGAAAGGCCGGGCGCGGTGGCTCATGCCTGTAATCCCAGCACTTTGGGAGGCTGAGGCGGGAGGATCATGAGGTCAGGAGTTCGAGACCATCCTGAACAACATGGTGAAACCCGTCTTTCCTAAAAATACAAAAATTAGCCAGGCATGGTGGTGCGTGCCTGAAATCCTACCTACTCAGGAGGCTGAGGCAGGAGAATTGCTTGAACCCAGGAGGCAGAGGTTGCAGCAAACTGACATCCCACCACTGCACTTCAGCCTGTGTGACAGAGGGAGATTTGTCTCAAAAGAAAAGGAAAAAGAAAGAAAAAGAAACACTACTCTGGACTGAGCAGCATCGGCAAGTCAAGTCTGCTGCTGGAATTTTACCTAGAACATTGAATCTTGCCTTTTTGGTTTCAGGGGCCTCAGAGCCAGAGAATCCAAGTATGGATCCTAGCTCTGCCAGTTCCTGGTGGCGAGGTCTTGGGCAAGTCACTTTACCTCTCTGAGCTTCAATTTAATGGATAGAATAATGTGTGGGGAGTCAATGCTTGCTTTTTGAGGCAATATTGTAGGAGGGTTAAGAGTGTGGCTCTGGAGTCAGTCTGAGGTTTGAATCCTGGCTCCATTACTTACCACCTCTTTGACTTGAGGCAAGTTACGAACCACTCCATTTTTCTCTTCTGTAAAGTGGTGGCACTGATTGATGATTGTGGCAGACATCATCTTCATAGTTTTCATGAGTTTAAATGGGATCACA
Organism: Pan paniscus; assembly: GCF_029289425.2. Taxonomy (NCBI): domain Eukaryota; kingdom Metazoa; phylum Chordata; class Mammalia; order Primates; family Hominidae; genus Pan; species Pan paniscus. The sequence continues at coordinate 34,036,168 of NC_073267.2, read as the reverse complement.
TATGAAAATGCTTAACATAGAACATGGTACATTGTAAGTGCTTGATAAATGCAAACCACTGTAGCTGTTACCTGCTGTATCTACCTCACCGGGCAGTCGTGAGGATGAAAGGGAGGCTGTGTTGGGGAAGTGCTTTCTCAGCTGTGAAATGGTAGCGACACACTTCTCTTGCCTTCAGAGATGGGATGGTTGGAAGCTATGGGCAGACGTTAATGGTATCCCCAAATAAGGGGCCTGAGAATACTTACCTATGTCCACAGAAGGTAGCTGTGTTGAGGCGAGTGTCACCATGGGTAGCAGGAAAACAGTGCAAAATGCTCTCAGCTAAGGGTTAATTGTAGTCATGAGGGCAAACTCTGGCATGGTATGACTTGGGGCACCCTTGGGGACAGGGAGAAAACTGATTTTTCAGAAAGAGGCTTTAGAGGAAGGATCATGTTAAATGGAACCTGCCCACTATATGTTTTTGTTTTTGTTTTTGTTTTTAATTAGGGGCCGCATCAGAGGAAGGGGACATGTAATAGAAGGTGGTTGGAGGGCTCTGACTTTTGTCTGAAACTGCTATTGGTGAAAGGCTGAACTTAGGACACATTCCTGTGAGCTGCAACCAGTGCACCCTCTCGCACTGTGCATGCACCACGATGTCATTCATTGCCTAGACCGTAGACCAAACATGGCTCAAAGGGCCTTCCAGAGAGGATCGCATGTCATTCTGACAGCAGCCCCTCAACAATGTACAGATGAGGGCTTGAAGTCTCAGAAAGTCAAGTCCATTGTCCAAGGTCACACAACTGATATTAATATATCATGAAGTCAGGATTCAGACACAGTCCAAGCTCTTTTTTTTTTTTTTTTTTTTTGAGCCGGAGTCTCACTCTATCACCCAGGCTGGAGTGCAGTGGCACAATCTTGGCTCACTGCAACCTCCTCCTCCCAGGTTCAAGTGATTCTCGTGCCTCAGCCTCCCGAGTAGCTCGGACTATGGACTTGTGCCACCGCGCCTGGCTAGTTTACAGTCCAAGCTCTTAACCTCACCAGCCTGCCTCAACCACCAGGGGCCAGACTGCTGATCTTGAACAAGGAAGAAGAAAATCCAAATGGTTTCAGTGCCTAAATGTCCTCCTTTCTTGCCTTTGGTAACAACTTTTTCTGTCTCTGAATATCATTGCTACTTCTCTGGACACTGCTTCTTTGCTTCCAGGGCTGTTTTTCTTGCTTAGCCCTAAGTCAGCCTCGTTTGGGCCCTGTCCTTAGACTCTTTCTTCTGCACGGGTCTGTGAAAGATCTCCTTTATGTGCGCAGCTCCAGCTGTTGGTCCTTTCTCAGTAGTCTAACCCAGACTGCCCCTCTGAGCGCCAGCCTGAGCAGCCAGCTGCCTCCTTGACATCCCCTCTCTGGGTCTCATTCGTGATGTCTCCCCTAACACGGCTTGCTTCCAAAGTGCCACCTCCTCCCTGCCATGGCCTCTTAGTTCCAAATTGTGGCATAGTGGTGGGGAATTTAGAAAGGCTTCAAAGACGAAGCCTCTTGAATGAGTTCTCAGGGCTAGAGATAGACCACAGAGTGTGTTCTCTGAGCGCTACCAACAGTCTGGGGGTGAATTTAGAGAGTGGAATTCACCATTTAATCAGTCAGCTGGCTATGGAATGCCCAGCTGCATGCCAGGTCCAGCCGCTGGGGTGGAAAGATGCATTCATGAGTAGAACAAACAGGATTCCTGGCTTCAGGGAGCATCCAGGCTGTTGGAGAAGACAGACGTCATGCGATCCCCCAAAATACACTCTTATAAACTGTGATAAGTGTCATGAAGGAAAAGTTCTTGGTGCCATGAAAGCATATTGTAGATCTAAATTAGATTAAGATGGTCAAAGAAGGTCATTGTGAGAAAGTGACAATTACTGTCTCCCTGAGATCTGAATTGGGGAGGAGAATTCCATAGACAAGCAAGAGTAGGAACAAAAGACCCAAGGGTGGGAAAGAGCTTGGTATGGTGGGGAAACTGAAAGGCAATCCTTATAGTGGGAGCTGAGCATGCAGGGGCTTGGGCTGAGATAAAGCCAGGTGGCCTGGGCGGGGGTGATGACAGAGCCTCGTGGGCCACAGTAAGGAGCCTGGAGGCTTTAGGTTAACTTTTTTTTTTTTTCTTAAATTTGAGACACAGACTCACTCTGTCCCCAGGCTGGAGTGCAGTGGTGTGATCTTGGCTCATTGCAACCTCTACCTCCGAGGTTCAAGCGATTCTCCCACCTTAGGCTCTCAAGTAGCTGGATTACAGGTGCCCGCCGCTACACCTGGCTGATTTTTGTATTTTTAGTAGAGAGAGAGTGTCACCATATTGGCCAGACTGGTCTCGAACTCTTGACCTCAAGTGATCCACCCTCCTCTGCTTCCCAAAGTGCTTACAAATCCCCAAAGGGATTACAGGCATGAGCCACCATGCCCTTCCTGGTTTAACTTTTTATTTGGAAATAATTTCAAAGTTACAGAAAAGTCTCAAGAATAGTACAATGGACATCTGCATAGCCTTTGTCCCAGATTCACCTGGTGTTCACATTTTACCCCATTTCTCTGTCACTGGCCATCTCTCTATTTAAGGTATATACAGATGACTTTGATTCCAATCTAGTTGAGAATAAGTTGCAGACCTCATGTTCCTCTACCCCTAAATAGTGTGTTTCCTCCCACAGTACAGTTATCCACTGCATTAAATTTCACACTGATCCAATGTGGTATCAAATTTACTTTGTCACTTGTCTCAGTAACACCCTTTAGATGCCATTTCTCCTCTAGCACAGGATCAAGTCTAAGAATGATGTATTGCATTCGGTTGTTGTTTCTCTCTAGTATCCCTTAATCAGGAATGGTTAGCCTTTCTTTGTCTGCATGGTGTTGATATTATTGAAGAATTCAATCTTCCCCTTTATCTTAATAGAACATTCTTCATTTGAGGTTTGTCTACTTGTTTCTTCATTATAATATATGGATTATGCATTCCTGGCTGGAAGACTGTGTAAGTGATACTGTGTCCTTCTCAGTGTAACAGCTAAAGCCACACATGTCTGTCTGTTCCTCCGTGGTGATTTTTTTTAAAACAGAGTCTTGCTCTGTTGCCCAGGCTGGAGTGCAGTGGTGTGATCTCAGCTCACTGCAACCTCCGCCTCCTGGGTTCAAGCAATTCTCCCTGCTTCAGCCTCCCTAGTAGCTGGGATTACAGGTACCCACCACCACGCCCAGCTAATTTTTGTATTTTTTAGTAGAGACTGGGTTTCGCCATGTTGGCCAGGCTAGTCTTGAACTCCTGCCCTCAGGTGATCCGCCTGCCTCGGCCTCCCAAAGTGCTGGGATTACAGGCGTGAGCCACCACACCCAGCCCCTCCTTGGTGATTTTAATTTTGATCACCAAGTCAAGGTTATTTGATTTCTCCAATCTAGAGTTACTATTTTTCCCTTGTAACAAGTAATCTATGAGGAGGTATTTTATAACCGTGACTACATCCTATTCCACATCAAAAGTTAAATAGATGAGATTTAACACCTATTGATGATTCTTGCCTAAGAATCACGATGGTTACAGAATAGTAACTCAACCCCAGGACTCCCTCCACATTTATTAGTCAACACTTGGCATTCTTCTGTCCACTTATTTTAGATTCACTATTCGTAGGGACTCTTGGATTTCTATTATTTTCCAGTAAATTTTATAATTAGTTATTAATCTTAATTATTTTGGTGCTCAGATTGTCCCAGATTTGGCCGCTGGAAGCTCCTTAAAACTACAAGCCTGGATTTCATCCCAGCTTCAGTGTAGTGGCATGATTCAGTTTATGGATAAGATCACCGTGACTACTGTATGAGAATGCACTTATAGGGGCACACATGAGGAAGCAGGGAGACACTCGTGTAGTGGCATGATTCAGTTTATGGATAAGATCACCGTGACTACTGTATGAGAATGCACTTATAGGGGCACACATGAGGAAGCAGGGAGACCCTCGTGTAGTCCAGGTGGGAGATGTGGCTTAGATTAGGGTTGTGACATACATGGGGAGGGAATGGATGGAGGTAAGAGAAACATTGGAAGCCAAGTGCTGTGGCTCACGTCTGTAATCCCAACACTTTGGGAGGCCAAGGCAGGAGGATCGCTTGAGGCCAGGAGTTTGAGACCTGCCTGGGCAACATAGCAACACCCTGTCTCTTAAAAAAAAAAAGTAAGAATCAGCTGGGCGCGGTGGCTCACACTTGTAATCCCAGCACTTTGGGAGGCCAAGGCAGGCGGATCACGAGGTCAGGAGTTCGAGACCACGGTGAAACCCCGTCTCTACTAAAAATACAAAAAATTAGCCCGGCGTGGTGGCGGGCGCCTGTAGTCCCAGCTACTCGGAGAGGCTGAGGCAGGAGAATGGCGTGAACCCGGGAGGTGGAGCTTGCAGTGAGCCGAGATCGAGCCACTACACTCCAGCCTGGGTGACAGAGCGAGACTCCGTCTCAAAAAAAAAAAAAAAAGTAAGAATTAGCCAGGCATGGTGCTGTGCACCTATAGTCCTAGCTATTCGGAAGGCTGAGGTGGGAGGATCACTTGAGCCCAGGAGTTTGAGGCTCCAGTGAGCCATGATTGTGCCACTGCACTCCAGCCTCAGTAACAGAGTGAGACCCTGTCTCTAAAATAAAATAAAAACATTGGAGGTAGAATCAGCAGGATTTAGTGGTGGATTGAACGCACAGTCAGAAAGGGCAGAGTTGAGAGCCACCGGAGCATCCGGGGCAATGGTGATGTTGACTTAATACAGGGAAGACAAGCAGAGTAAGGGGTTGGGTGGTGGGGGGGGGGGAGGTGTTAGATTCGTTGAGTTTGAGGGGTCTGGAATATCCAGTGTTCTCTGGCACCCAAGTGAAGGGGTCAGTGAGACAACTAGACTCTGGAGCTGACCCAGAAGTCCAGACCAGAAGTAAACTTAAGGCCACGAATCCAGGTCTTGGATGAAATGTTGCAAGGGGAGAATGTGGACTGAGATGGGAGTGCACTGTTTGGGGGTGCAGGGGTGTATGGCCAGAATTTGCAGTGGAGAGGTAGGTGGGGACCAGGGCACATGGCGCCTGGAGTGTCAGGCCAAATGCTTAGCGCTGGGGAGCCCACTGAAGAGTCCTGGGCAGAGCAGTGAATGACAGGTGTGATTGGCGTTTCAGCAGGACTGTTCTGATAGCCAGTACAGATGATCTGGGGGGGCTGTGGCAGTGGCCGATGCTGTCGTCCTTTCTAAAGTAAATCTGCTCATCTCTTGCCCCTGGAGGTGGCTCAGGCAGGTCGCCATGCCTGAATGCCCTCTCCTTGTTCATCTGGGTGCAAAAATGATGATTAAAACACCTGTCTCAACTGCACTCACCAGCCCCCGGTGATGTGATAGCAAACCCATGTCTCTCTGCCTCATTGTGGCTAGAGCTATACAACCTGCTCCTTTACCAGCCCCTGGTGATGTGACAGCAAACCCATGTCTCCCTGCCTCATTGTAGCTAGAGCTATACAACCTGCTCCCGGGACCTTTTCCCAGCCAGATATAACACAGCAGGTGTGAGTGTGCACAGGCTGGTCCCCAAGGCTTGCTGGAGTCTGGGGACCATAATCCTCTGCCCTGGCATGCTTTGAGTTCACTGTGGTCTCTGTCATTCTGGCCAGTGCTCATTCAAACCTGTATATTGTCCCCTCCCACCCCGCACAGCCCATAGAGGGTGGGTTCAAGTCAGAATGAACATCCTGGGGTGCAGGCATCCAGGAAGTATGCAGTCCTGCCTATGGGGTGCTGACAGCCCCTTGGCAGGACACAGATAACCAAAGGCAGAAACTGTAAGAGACCAGAGGGAGGGGCAGGTGCTCTGGGAGCCCAGGAAAGGCCAGAGTGTTTCTGGTTGGAGAAATCAGGGTCGGTCCTCAGAGAAGATGGCGTTTGAACTGGGACTTGAGGAGAAGACTATTTTCCATTTCACACAAGAAATCCTTGATTATTCAGTAAAAAGAGGAAATATAAGAAAAAATCAGACTAGTCTGGCCAACATGGTCTAAAAATACAAAATTAGCCAGGCATGGTGGCGGGCGCCTGTAATCCCAGCTACTTGGGAGGCCCAAGCAGGAGAATCGCTTAAACTCAGGAGGTGGAGGTTGCGGTGAGCCGAGATCATGCCACTGCACTCCAGCCTGGCAGACAGAGCAAGACTCCATCTCAAAAAAAAGTAAAAAAAAAAAAAGAAAAAAAGGCCGGGTGCAGTGGCTCATGCCTGTAATCCCAGCACTTTGGGAGGCCGAGGTGGGTGGATCATGAGGTCAGAAACTCGAGACCAGCCTGGCCAATATGGTGAAACCCTGTTTTTACTAAAACTACAAAAATTAGCCGGGTGTGGTGGCAGGTGCCTGTAATCCCAGCTACTCCGGAGGCTGAGGCAGGAGAATCACTTGAACTCGGGAGGCGGAGTTTGCAGTGAGCTGAGGTAGCGCCAGTGCACTCCAGCCTGGACGACAGAGAGAGACTTCATCTCAAAAAAAAAAAAGGAAAAAGAAAAACAATCAAAGCCCCACTTCCTCATATTTTACTGACATTGTCAACACAGCCATTATAGGTTGCATAACAATCCATTAGGTGGATCCTGCATAGTTAGTCCTCTTATTGTTGGACTAATTCATTCCAGGCCTCAGGACATGGGCTTCCAGCCTGTGGCTGGGCAATGGGGCCAGATGCAACTCAGGAATCAGTGCTTGAGTCCATCTGCTCATTTTCTTCCACTCATAATGTCTATTAAGAACTCAATGCCTACCAGGCCCTGTGGATCCAATGAGTATCAGGACATGGTTCCTGTCCTGTCAAGTCTACTAGTAAGTGAGTCATAAGTGAAAAGAATTAGTTGTAGAGAAACCTGTAGAGTGCCACAATCAAGGCACAGGATGTTCAAGATGCGGTGATGACACAGACACAGGAGCTTCAGCCCTGGGAACAGGAGAGGACACCAGGCGGAGCTCGAGGAGTGAGAGGGGACAGGCCTGATGACACACGCCAGGGGACCAAGCCTGCAGAGATGCCTCCAAGCGTGTCTCTGTCCACAGGCAGAAAACTCATCCCACCACCTCTCAGGCCTCTGAGTGTTTACTTTTTCTGTTTTCTATTTCAAATATTCCATTTCTCCCATTTTTGGAGGAACTGTTTTTATACTACTTTCCAAAATCCCAACTTGCAAGCATGCTTAATTCGTTTCATTTTTTTTCTATTTTTGACACTAAAAGCATTTAATGCTGTTTTTACCTCTGCATATAGCTTTGGCTGTTAATCCTACTTTTTAAATTATTTTCTAAATCATCTGTTTTTTAATTTTTTTAATTCTTGATTTACATCTTGTCCTAAGGATAATTTGAGGTGCTACTTACGTTTCAAAATTTCTAAGTGGTATGTTTTACATTATTGTTAGTTGTATTGCATTTTGATCTGAGAATGGTTTCTAGAATTTCTACTTTTCAAAATTTACCAAAATATTCTTTGTAGCTTAATAATTATTTAATTTTGTCCACTGTCTGTGAAACTTGAAAAGAAGGTGTACTGTTTGTTTTCAGGGTAAGAAATTTATATGTTCATATTTTCTATGTCCTTATTTATTTTTTGATTATTTGTTCAGAAAATGTGTTAGAATATTTCCAATAAAACTGTTTCTCATGTTTTTCCTTGTATTGTTATATATTTTATTTCACAGTTCTTTGTTGTTTATTTAACATAAGAAAAAAAAGGCTGGGCGCGGTGGCTCATGCCTGTAATCCCAGCACTTTGGGAGGAGGAGGTGGGCGGATCACAAGGTCAAGAGCTCGAGACTATCCTGGCCAACATGATGAAACCCCATCTCTACTAAAAATACAAAAATTAGCCGGGTGTGGTGGTGCATGTCTGTAATCCCAGCTACTCAGGAGGCTGAGGCAGGAGAATCGCTTGAACCCAGGAGGCAGAGGTTGCAGTGAGCTGAGATCTCGCCATTGCACTCCTGCCTGGGCAACAGAGCAAGACTCCATCTCAAAAAAAAAAAAAAAAATTAAACCCATTCGAGGCTGGGCCCAGTGGCTCACACCTGTGATCCCAGCACTTGGGAGGCTGAAGTGGGCAGATCTCTCGAGCTCAGAAGTTTGAGACCAGCCTGGGCAACATGACGAAACCCCTTCTCTAACAAAAAATACAAAAATTAGCCAGACAGGGTGGCGTGTGCCTATAGTCCCAGCTACTTGGGAAGCTGAGTGGGAGGATCACTGGAGCCCGGGAGGTAGAGGTTGCAGTGAGCTGAGATCACACCACAGCGCTCCAGCCTGAGCGACAAGAGCGAGACTCCATCTAAAAAAAAAAAAAAAAAATTACGGCTGGGCGCAGTGGCTCACGCCCATAATCCCAACACTTTAGGAGGCCGAGGTGGGCAGATCACGAGGTCAGGAGATTTAGACCATCCTGGCTAACACAGTGAAACCCCGTCTCTACTAAAAATACAAAAAATGGCCGGGCACGGTGGCTCACACCTGTAATCCCAGCACTTTGGGAGGCTGAGGTGGGCGGATCACAAGGTCAGGAGATCGAGACCATCCTGGCTAACACGGTGAAAACCCATCTCTACTAAAAATACAAAAAAATTAGCCGGGCTTGGTGGCGGGTGCCTGTAGTCCCAGCTACTAGGGAGGCTGAGGCAGGAGAATGGTGTGAACCCGGGAGGCAGAGCTTGTAGTGAGCCAAGCTCGTGCCACTGCACTCCAGCCTGGGCAACAGTGCAAGACTCCATCTCAAAAAAAATAAAAATTAAAAATATAGGCCGATTCTTCCTTGTGCTTGGCATTGAGCTCCCGCAGCCGAGCCTGGGTCATGCCTGCCCTGCCCGGCCCCGGGTGCACACTGCAAGGCTCCTGCTGGTGCCCCTGGAACACGGGAGGCTGCTGAGCGTGAGTGGCGGTGTCCAGCAGGAGCTGTGTGGCAGGGAGGGCATCCATGGCTGCAGCCAACAACGGCAACAAGCCCAGAGTCTGGAGGAGTATCTGCTTTGCGGCAGGCCACGATACAGAGGGCTCCCATGTCGCTGTCGGTTGCTACAGGTGTGAACGAAGGGGGATGAATGCAGAAATGAAGACCAAGACAAAAAGATCTGTTTTGAAAGAAGGGGTCAGGGGGCTCCTTGCTTCTAGTGAACAAGGGCAGCCCTGAGCTTCCACAGCCCTTCATATTTATTAGGTAGAAACAGCAGGGAGGGAGAGGTAACGGTTGGTCAGTTGCTTGATTTATCACAGGTACACATAATTGCTTTCTTTGTACAACAGGCTTCAGATGTTCCTATAGGTAATCACAAGGAACACTGCGCTTGGGGCGTGACTGCTCTCAGCACTCCCTCTGTGGGCAGATGCAGCCGTCAGTTTTCCAACATCCTGCTTTCATGAGAACGGTTTTCTGTTTACTCATATAGCCTCCAGTGGTATACTGAGTTGGTCACGACCCAAATTTTCTCGACCTGTATACTCCCAGAGACACGTCTGCTTTGATGAGAGGCTTCATGACTCGGTGGTCATGGCCACCCAGGACAGCGACAGCAGCTTTCTGGTCAAGGTTGGCTTCCTGAAGATCCTGCGCAGGTATGAGATTACCTTCACTCTGCCCCCGCCCAGTGAGCAAGCACGTCCGTGAGGCACCTGTTCCCAGCCTCTGCATGTCAAGCTCCTCAGCGTTGTTCCTGTCCCTGAAGGTTACAGTGTCAAGTGCAAGTACTCAGCGCACAAAGAGGGTGTCCTCAAAGCCGCGATGCTGCCAGCCTGAGAAGGTGGCGCCGGCGCCTGTGTGAGCGTGGCAGTGCAGGCTGGCGCCAGGGGCCGACACCACGGCGTGCCCACCTGCGGGACGGTGTCAAGGGCTCGGGCGCCGCGCTGGAATACGACTCGCAGCACAGCCACTGGCACGGCTTTGACTGAGGCCGGAGGCCGTGCCCGCCCCGAGCCCTCAGCCTTAAACCCCGCCTGGTCCCCGTGACACGCTGCGTGATGGTGGCTTCCTCGGCCCTCTCCGGGGTGGGCGTGGGGTGGAGTGGCCCTGGCCAGCCTCCCACCTCTGCCTTCATTCCTGCCACCACCGTGCCTCTCCCGTCCTCCTCTTCCACTTCCTCCTCTCCGTGTGCCTCAGGCTCCTGCCAGAAGACATTGGTTGAGCCCACAAGGAGACTGTCTGGGGAAGGGATGGGGAGGGCCTGGGGTGGGTTCTCCCCACTGCCCACCCCAACCCACAGGAGCTCCAGCTAGGGTCTGGGGGAGGATGGAGCTTGCTCTGTGACGTCGTGGCCCCATCACTGCTGCTGCTGCCTGGCGTCAGCCACCTCTCCTGCTCCTCTCTCTTCTCCTCTGCTGTCCACAATGAGTAGGAGGGAGGTGCAGTCCCCACCTCTCACCCCTCAGGTCTGTGTTACTTGGTTTTTAAGTGACTGATTGGGATAGAACCCTAAAGAAATAAAACTTCCAGTGGATACGAAATTATATATATATATGCCCATATGTGTGTGTATATATATATATATATGCCCATATGTGTGTGTGTGTGTATATATATATATATATATATATATATATGCCCATATGTATATATATGGGCATGGTGGCTCATGCCTGTAATTCCAGCACTTTGGAAGGCCAAGACAGGAGGATCACTTGAGACCAGGAGATCAAGACCAGCCTGGTCAACAGAGCAAGACCCCATAAGACCCCATCTCTATCTACAAAAATAAAAATAAAAAATAAAAATAAATTTAAAATATATTAACTGAAATTAAAAACAATAAAATAGAATTTCTTTATCTGATGGAAAGGATATATATTTTTTAAAAACTAGGCCGGGTACAATGGCTCACGCCTGTAATCCCTGCACTTTGGGAGGCCAAGGCGGGCAGATCACGAGGTCAAGAGCTTGAAAGCATCCTGGCGAACATGGTGAAATGCTGTCTTTACTAAAAATACAAAAATTAGCTGGGGGTGGTGGCACGCACCTGTAGTCCCAGCTACTCAGGAGGCTGAGGCAGGAGAATCGCTTGAACCACAGAGGCGGAGGTTGCAGTGAGCTGGGATCACGCCACTGCATTCCAGCCTGGGTGATAGAGTGAGACTCCATCTCAAAAAAAAAAAATAAAAACCCAAAAAACTAACTACTACAACTAATAAATGAATTTAGCTCTGTCTAGGATACAAGTTCAATATACAAAAATCAGTTGCATTTTTTCAGCTGTAAATTTTGTGTACCATTAGTGACAACTGGAAAATAAAATGTAAGGGATTTCCATTCATATTATTCTTATTCAACAAAGTGCTGGAAGATCTAGCCAGTGCAAGAGGGCAAGAGAAGAAAATAAAAGGCATGCAGATTGGAAAGGAAGAAATAAAACTCACTATTTGGAGATGACATGATTGTCTACAGAGAAAATATGAAGGAATCTACCAAAAAACTCCTGGAACTAATGAGTTCAGCAAGGTCTCAGTGTACAAGACATAGATTGGAAATATCAATTACATTTCTATACACTAACAATGAACAGGTGGACAATGAAATGAAAAATATAATATGTGCCAGGCATGGTGTCGCACACATGTAATCCCAGCACTTTGGGAGGCCGAGGCGGGCAGATCGCTTGAGGTCAGGAGTTTGAGACCAGCCTGACCAATATAGTGAAACCTCATCTCTACTAAAAATACAAACATTGGCCGGGCGTGGTGGCTGGGCGTGGTGGCTCACTCCTGTAATCCCAACATTTTGGGAGGCCAAGGTGGGCAGATCACCTGAGGTCAGGAGTTCAAGACTAGCCTGGCCAACATGGCAAAACTCCATCTCTACTAAAAATGCAAAAATTAGCCAGGTGTGGTGGCACATGCCTGTAGTCCCAGCTACTTGGGAGGCACAAGAATTTCTAGAACCCAGGAGGTGGAGGTTGCAGTGAGCTGAGATTGCCCCACTGCACTGTAGCCTGGCTAAACTGTCTCCAAAAAAAAAAGAAAAGAAAAGAAATAAAAATATAATATGACTTACAGTCTCTCAAAACAAGAAAAAGGAAATATGTAAGTGTAAATCTAACAAAATATGTATAGGACTTCTATGCTGAAAAGTACACAACACTAATAAAAGAAATCAAAGGTCTGTATAAATGGAGAGACATACTACGTTCATGGATCAGAAGACTCACTATAGTAAAGATATTAATTATCCCCCAAATTGTTATACAAGTTTAATAAAATGTCTATTAAAATCCCAGCAAGGTTTCTTTGTGGGTTTTGTGTTTGTTTGTTTATTTTTTAAATTTATGTATTTATTTATTTATTTTTAGATGGTGTCTCCCTCTGTCACCCAGGCTGGAGTACAGTGGCGCAATCTCAGCTCACTACAACCTCCGCCTCCCGGGTTCAGGCAGTTCTCCTGCCTCAGCCTCCTGAGTAGCTGGGATTACAGGCACCCGCCACTACATGTGGCTAATTTTTGTATTTTTAGTAGAGACGGGGTTTCAGCATGTTGGTCAGGCTGGTCTCGAACTCCTGACCTTGTGATCCGCCTACCTCAGCCTCCCAAAGTGCTGGGATTACAGGCATGAGCCATCGCGACAAGCCTTGTTTTTGTTTTTTAGACAGAGTATTGCTCTGTTGCCCAGGCTGGAGTGCAGTGGTGTGATGTCGGCTCACTGCAACCTCCGCCTCCCGGGTTCAAGCAATTCTCCTGCCTCAGCCTTCCAAGTAACTGGGATTACAGGCGTATACCACCACGCCCAGCTAATTTTTGTATTTTTAGTAGAGACAGGGTTTTGCCATGTTGCCCAGGCTGCTATCGAACTCCTGGCATCAAGGGATCAGCCCACCTCAGCCTCTCCAAGTGCTGGGATTACAGGCGTGAACCACTGCACCCAGCCCCAGCGAGATTTCTTTGTAAATATAGACAAGATTATCCTAAAATTTATATGAAAAGGAGAGGAAACTAGAATAGCTAAAACAATTTTGAAAAAGAAGAATAAAATAAAAAGAATCATCACTAGATTAAAAACTTATTATATAGCTAGAGTAATCAAGACTCTATTGGCAGAAGAATAAATCACTGGAACAGAATAGAGAGCCTAGAAGCAGACCCATATATATATTTCCAACTGATTTCTTACAAAGTTGCAAAAGCAGCCAGGTGCAGTGGCTCATGCCTGGAATCCCAGCACTTTGGGAGGCTGAGCCGGGTGGATCGCCTGAAGTCAGGAGTTCGAGACCAGCCTGGCCAACATAGTGAAACCCTGTCTCTACTAAAAATACAAAAAATTAGCTAGGTGTAGTGGTGGGTGCCTACTTGGGAGCTACTTGGGAGGCTGAGGCAGAAGAATCGCTTGAACTTGGGAGGCGGAGGTTGCAGTGAGCCGAGATCGTGCCACTGCACTCCAGCCTGGGTGACAGAGCGAGACTCCGTCTCCAAAAAATAAAAATAAAATACAAAAAAATGGCCGGGTGCAGTGGCTCACGCCTGCAATCCCAGCACTTTGGGAGGCCAAGGCAGGCAGATCACGTGAGGTCAGGAGTCGGAGACCAGCCTGACCAACAGGGAGAAACCCTGTCTCTACTAAATATACAAAATTAGCCGGGCATGGTGGCACATGCCTGTAATCCCAGCTACTTAGCAGGCTGAGGCGGGAGAATCACTTGAACCCAGGAGGCGCAGGCTGCAGTGAGCCGAGATTGCGCCATTGCACTCCAGCCTGGGCAACAAGAGCGAAACTCTGTCTCAAAAAAAAAAAAAAAAAAATTAGCCGGGCATGGTGGTGCCTGTCTGTGGTCCCAGCTGCTTGGGAGGCTGAGACAGGAGAATTGCTTGAACCTGGGAGGCAGAGGTTGTAGTGAGCCGAGATCTCACCACTGCACTCCATCCAGGGTGACAGATGAGACTCCATCTCAAAAACAAACAAACAAACCAACAAACCAACAAAACAAAATTAAAAAACCAAAGGCAATTCAGTGGTGCTTTTCAACAGGTGGTGTTAGAGTAATTAGACATCCATAGACAAAAACACAAAACCCTAAAAGCCCGTACACAAAAATTAACTCCAAATGAGTTACAAACTTAAATGTAAAATGTAAAAACTATAAAACTTTCAGAAAAAAACAGAAGAGTATCTTAAGGTTCTAATGTTATACAAAGAGTTCTTGATACCTAAAGCATAATTCATAAAAGGAAAAAGTGACACATTGAACTTAATCCAAATTTAAAACTTTCTGAAACATAGGCTGAGGCACCAGAATCACTTGAGCCCAGGAGGTGGAGGTTGCAGTGAGCTAAGATCACTCCACTGCACTCTAGCCTGGGCAACACAGCGAGACCCTGTCTCAAAAGAAAAAAAACCCCACAACTTTCTGAAACAGCTTTATTGAGATATAATTCACATACCATACAATTCACCCATCTAAAGTGCACAATTCAATGGGTTTTTGTTTACTATATTATTATTTTTTTTTTTTAGATGGAGTCTTGCTCTGTCGCCCAGGCTGGAGTGCAGTGGCACAATCTCGGCTCACTGCAAGCTCCACCTCCCAGGTTCACGCCATTCTCCTGCCTCAGCCTCCCGAGTAGCTGAGACTACAGGAGTCCGCCACCATGCCGGCTAATTTTTTTGTATTTTTAGTAGAGACAGGGTTTCACCGTGTTAGCCAGGATGGTCTCAATCTCCTGACCTTGTGATCCGCCCGCCTCGGCCTCCCAAAGTGCTGGGATTACAGGCGTGAGCCACCGTGCCCGGCTAATTTTTTTTTAATGGAGTTTCACTCTTGTTGCCCAGGCTGGAGTGCAATGGCATGATCTCAGCTCACCACAACCAATGACTCCTGGGTTCAAGCCATTCTCCTGCCTCAGCTTCCCGAGTAGCTGGGATTACAGGTGTGCACCACCACACCCAGCTAATTTTTGTATTTTAGTAAAGACGGGTTTTCTCCATGTTGGTCAGGCTCATCTTGAACTCCCAACCTCAGGTGATCTGCCTGCCTCAGCCTCCCAAAGTGCTGGGATTACAGGCATGAGCCACCATGCCTGGCCTACTATATTATTACTTTTTAAAAACTGTGATAAAACCGGTCAAGCATGGTGTCTCATGCCGGTCATCCCAGCACTTTGGGAGGCTGAGGCAGGCAGATCACTTGAGCTCAGGAGTTTGAAACCAGCCTGGGCAATGTGGCAAAACCCCATCTCTAAAACACAAGCAAACAAAAATTAGCCAAGCGTGGGCCAGGCGTGGTGGCTCATGCTTGTAATCCCAGCACTTTGAGAGGCCGAGGCAGGTGGATCACCTGAGGTGAGTTCGAGACCAGCCTGGCCAACATGGCGAAAACCCATCTCTACTAAAAACACAAAAATTAGGCCAGGTGTGGTGGCTCACACCTGTAATCCCAGCACTTTGGGAGGCCAAGGCGGGCGGATCACCTGAGGTCAAGAGTTCGAGACCAGCCTGACCAACATGGAGAAACCCCGTCTCTACTAAAAATACAAAAATTAGCTGGTGTGATGGCACATGCCTGTAATCCCAGCTACTCGGGAGGCTGAGGCAGAAGAATCGCTTGAACCCAGGAGGCGGAGGTTGTGGTGAGTCGAAATCGCGCCACTGCACTCCAGCCTGGGCAACAAGAGCAAAATTTCATCTCAAAACAAAAAAAGAAGTGTAACTAACAACATCAGGTGGTGGGACTCGGACATTTTTGGACCCCCCATACCTTCACCCACACCTCGAAGAGCAGATGTTTTGAATTGGAAACATCGAATTTTCAGTCCACCTAGAGTAAGCCCTTTGTCGGCTCAGCTTCTTGAACGTATGCGTTTCATGCTCACCACATCCAAACTGTAAGGCTCCATCCAACCAACCAATCAAAATCCCTGTCCTGGACGGGAGCGGTGGCTCCCGCCGGTAATCCCAGCACTTTGGGAGGCCGAGGCGGGCGGATCACTTTAGACCATCTTGGCCAGCATGATGAAACCCCATATTTACTACAAATGCAAATTTTAGCTGGGTGTGGCGGTGCACACCTGTACAGCTACTTGGGAGGCTGAGTTGGGAGAATCGCTTGAACCCGGGAGGCAGAGGCTTCAGTGAGCAGATCATACTACACTGCAGCGTGGGTGATTAAGTCAGACTCTGTGAAAAGAAAGAAAAAGAAAGGAAAGAAAGAAAGGGAAGGAGGGAAGGAGGGAGGGAAGGAAGGAAGGAAGGAAAAAACCTCCCTGTCCTTTTGGCCCTGAAGGGACCTTCGCTTTCCAAAGGGCTATGGCAAGAAGGGTGGGTCGCAGCCACGTCACCGGCGGGAGGGTCGGCAAGGACGGTTGCTAGGTCGCCGCACAGCTTCCGCCGCGGAGAGAACCAAAGGACTGGGAGGAGAAGTGAACGCCCGCCCCATCCACGGTGCGGCCTGGGATTGGCTCACCGTTGTAAAGCCATACCCCCAACCCGGGCAGCGCCGCGGCCACCCGCCCGGTTCCGAAACGGACCAGCAGGGGGCGGCCTGCACGTCCTGGCCGTGGCTCCTGCCCGTGGAGGCGACCCCAGCGGCCCAGACAACTAAGACCCGTGTTGCGTAATCTCCCCGGCCCCGCCCAGGGAGAGGTGCCTCTGCCCCCGGGGACCCTGGCGAACGCACGTTCCCCTGTTGATCATTCAGGCTGCACTGCGGACCCGGAAGTCTGGGTCCAGATCCAGCGAATTCGGAGAATCCTCAGCGGCCCCTCGTCTAAGCCGCAGCAAAAAAAAGGGATTGGACTCACTGGACCACCTCCAAGGAGCCTGTCCAGTCTGACAGGCCCTATTTCTCATGGAAGACCCTGGGCTTCTCTGGCCTGAAGTTGAGAGCTGGCCCTGACTCTGGCATTCCCTCTCTGAGTGGCCTTGGGCAAGTTATAGCCTATTTCTGAGCTTGTTTCCTCATCCTATTGTTAAGTCCTATGAGGATTAGATGTCCTCAAAGGTCCCTTCCAGTTCTTAGCCATGAAACAGACTTGATAACATGTGGAAATCTCTGACATGTTAAATCTCTGACACGTAAATCTCTGACATGTTATGCTATTTAGCCACCTTCACCTTCTTTTCTTTTTTTTTGAGACTGAGTCTCGCTCTGTCGCCCAGGGTGGATTGCAGTGGTGCGATCTCAGCTCACTGCAACCTCCACCTCATGGGTTCAAGCGATTCTCCTGCCTCAGCCTCCTGAGTAGCTGGAATTATAGGCATGCACCACCAAATCCAGCTAATTTTTGTATTTTTAGTAGAGACGGTGTTTCACCGCGTTGGTCAGGCTGGTCTTGAACTCCTGACTTCAGGTATCCACCCACCTCGGCCTCCCAAAGTGCTGGGATTACAGGCATGAGCCACTGTGCCTGGCCCTCTTTCCTTTTTTTTTTAAATACAGGGTCTCACTCTGTCGCCCAGGCTGGAGTGCAGTGGCACAATCCTAGTTGGCTGCAGCCTCCAACTCCTGGGCTCAAGCAATCCTCCCGCCTCAGCCTCCCGAGTAGCTGGAACCACAGGCACACACCACAATGCCCGGCTTTTTTTTTTTGGAGAGACGGGGTCTCACTATGGTGCCCAGCCCCACCTTCACTTTCTGTACACAAAAATTCTAGAAAAGGAGGGGAAAGGCTGGGTTGGCACCTAAAAATAAAATAGGGACTGTCAACAGATCCCTGAAAGAGTGCCTGCCTGCACTCAGGGGATGATGCTGGAGAGGATAATGGAGTGTCCATTGTACTCTAACCCCCTCATTTTGCAGATGAGGAAACTTTGACAGCAGCTAAGTCACATTAGGAGGAAAAACCCAGGTTTTCTGATTTCATAATCAGTTCCTTTACAAAGTGTTAGGAAATAGAAGGCATAAATATGTTAAAACAGAGAAAGAAAATTATCCACAGGAATAAAAGCAAACAATTTAATTTGTAGCACTTCCCACTTTGGTGTACTTAGGATTTCTATCCTGCCTACATTCGTGGTGACTTACAAAGCAAAAATAGAGCAATAAAAAATAAAACAGAAGTAAGTTATCTCTCTCTTCTGCTTTTCCATCTATCACCATTGCCCCATTGTCCCCTCCAGAAGAGCTTCTAACCCCTACCCTAATGTTCCAAACTGACCTTTGTAATCTTTTTTTTTTTTTTTTTTTTTTTTTGAGGCAGTCCCAGCTACTCAGGATGCTGAGGGGGTGAAAATTGCTTGAGCCCAGGAGTTTGAGACCAGCTTGGGCAACACAGCAAAACTCTATCCAGCACTTTGGGAGGCCGAGGCAGGTGGATCACTTGAGGCCAGGAGTTGGAGACCAGCCTGGCCAACATGGTGAAACCCCATCTTTACTAAAAATACAAAAAATTTGTCAGGCGCAGTGGCTCATGCCTATAATCCCAGCACTTTGGGAGGCTGAGGCATCACCTGAGGTCAAGAGTTTTGTACTAAAATACAAAAATTAGCTGAGTGTGGTGGCAGGTGCCTGTAATCCCAGCTACTAGGAAGACTGAGGCAGGAGAACTGCTTGAACCCAGGAGGTGGAGGTTGCAGTGGGCCGAGACTGCACCACTGCACTCTAGCCTGGGCAACAGACTGAGACTCTGTCTCAAAAAAAAAAAAAAAAATATTAGCCGGGCGTGGTGGCATGCACCTGTAATTCCAGCTACTTGGGAGGCTGAGGCAGGAGAATCACTTGAACCCAGTAGGTGGAGGTTGCAGTGAGCCGAGATCGCACCATTGCACTGAAGCCCGGGTGACAGAGCGAGCCTCTGTCTTAAAAAAACAAAAACAAAACAAAAAAAAACTAGATGAAGTGTTTGATATGTGAATTACATCTCAATAAAGCTGTTACATCAAAAGAGGCACACCAAAAAGTAAAACAAAACCAACCAACATGTGCCTGTGTTTCTTCCCTAGGTTCTGTGTGGCTACATCCTTTCACTCTGGGGAGATCTGGGGTGCGGTTCTCGGCCATCTGCTCCTGCAGATGTCTCCCAAATCTCCAAGTGTGTCCCCCCACAGCGTCCCCATCTCCCACTCAGCCACCACTTTACACTCTACCCAGCTCCACTCGGTGGAAGGAAGCATGCCAGCTCCCCTGATCTCCTGCACGCCCACCTTGGCTGCCACCTAATTTCTTGGCTACCCAGGATGGAGTTGGGATAGAGAAGGGGAGAACAGAAAAGGCAGAAGACAGGTGAGTCTTGCTGGAGATTGGAAAAGGGAGAAACTTCCTAGAGCAAACTAGATAAGAACAAAAGACAACTTTGAAAAGGAAAAGATTCCTTAATATTTTGTTATATTTTTCCCTTCTGGACTTCAAGTGTTTGAGTAGCTTTTTTCATGGCTGTCTTCCTTCTGGAAGTGATTTTGGAGGGAGCATAATTTTATTTTATTTTTTTTGAGATGGAGTCTCACTCTGTTGCTCAGGCTGGAGTGCAGTGGCATGATCTCGGCTCACTGCAACCTCTGCCTCCCAGGTTCAAGCTATTCTCCTGCCTCGGCCTCCCAAGTAGCTGGGACTACAGGTGCGTGCCACCATGCCCGGCTAAGTTTTTGTATTTTTAGTAGAGACAGGGTTTCACCCTGTTAGCCAGGATGGTCTCCATCTCCTGAACTCATGATCCGCCCACTTTGGCCTCCCAAAGTGCTGGGATTACAGGTGTGAGCCACTTCACCTGGCTGGGAGCATCATTTTAATAGTTTATTTACACAGCTGTGAATTAAACATCTACTTCCTTTTTTTTTTTTTTTTTTTGCTTTGTTTTTGAGACAGGGTCTCACTATGTCACCCAGGCTGGAGTGCAGTGGCATAATCTCAGCTCACTGCAACCTCTGCCTCCTGGGGATAAGTAATCCTCGCACCTTAGCCTCCCAATTAGCTGGGACCACAAGAGCACATCATCATGCCTGGCTATTTTTTTTTGTACTTTTAGTAGAGACGGGGGTCTCACTATGTTGCCCGGGCTGATCTCAAACTCCTGAGCTCAAGCAATCCACCTGTCTTGGCCTCCCAAAGTGCTGGGATTACAGGCATGAGCCACCGCGCCTGGCCTAAACATCTACTTTCTTTATGACTTTATTAAAAGTCCACCTTCGGCTGGGCTCAGTGGCTCACCCCTGTAATCCTAGCACTTTGGGAGGCCGAGGCAGGTGGATCACCTGAGGTCAGAAGTTCGAGACCAGCCTGACCAACATGTTGAAACCCCATCTCTACTAAAAATACAAAAATTAGCCGGGTGTGGTGGCACATGCCTGTAATCCTAGCTACTTGGAAGGTTGAGGCAGGAGAATCACTTAAACCCGGGACACAGAGGTTGCAGTGAGCTGAGATCATGCCACTGCATCCCAGACTGGGCGACACAGCGAGACTCTGCCTTAAAAAAATAAAATAGCCGGGCGCGGTGGCTCACGCCTGTAATCCCAGCACTTTGGGGGACCGAGGTGGGCGGATCACGAGGTCAGGAGATCGAGACCATCCTGGCTAACACGGTGAAACCCCGTCTCTACTAAAAATACAAAAAATTAGCTGGGCGTGGTGGCGGATGCCTGTAATGCCAGCTACTTGGGAGGCTGGGGCAGAGAACTGCTTGAACCCAGGAGGCGGAGGTTGCAGTGAGCCGAGACCATGCCACTGCACTCCAGCCTGGCGACAGAGTGAGACTCTGTCTCAAATAAATAAATAAAATAAAATAAAATAAAATAAAATAAAATAAGGCTGGGCATGGTGGCTCACATCTGTAATCCCCAGAACTTTTTTTTTTTTTGAGACAGAGTCTTGCCCTGTTACCCAGGTGGGAGTGCAATGGCACGATCTCGGCTCACTGCAACCTCTGCCTCCTGGGTTCAAGCTATTCTCCTGCCTCAGCCTCCTGAGTAGCTGGGATTACAGGTGTATGCCTCCACGCCCAGCTAATTTTTGTATTTTCAGTAGAGATGGGGTTTCACCATGTTGGCTAGACTGGTCTCGAACTCCTGACCTCGTGATCCACCCTCCTCAGCCTCCCAAAGTGCTGGAATTACAAGCATGAGCCACTGCACCCAGCCCTTGTAATCCCAGAACTTTAGGAGGCAGAGGTGGGTGGATCACCTGAGGTCAGGAGTGCAAGGCCAGCCTGGCCAACATTGTGAAACCCCATCTCTACTAAAAATACGAAAATTAGCTGGGCATGGTGGTGTGTACCTTCAATCCCAGCTAGTCAGGATGCTGAGAGGCAGGAGGATCGCTTGAACCCAGGAGGCAGAGGTTGCAGTGAGCCGAGATCATGCCACTACACTCCAGCCTGAGTGACAGAACGAGAGTCTGTCTCAAAAAAATAAAATAAAATAAAATTTTAAAAAGTCCACCTTCTCAGAGAAGTCTCTGCTGGCCCACCTATCCAAAATTTCAACATCTTCCCTGACCCCACTTTATTTTTCTCATTATTTTCTTTGTTATCTGTCTTCCTTAACAGAATTTAATCTCTAGTAAGGGCAGCAATTTTTGTTTTTTAATTTTTATCTCTTTTGTTCACAACTACAGTGGTCACGAGAGCCCAGAGTAAATGCTCTGTAAGTATTTACTTATTGAATGAATGAATGAATGAACCTACTGTATACTGGGCAATTTTGTGATAAAGGAAAGTCTTGTTTTGTTTAGACAGGCTCTTGCTCTTTCTCCCAGGCTGGAGTACAGTGGTACAATCACAGCTCACTGCAGCCTTGAACTCTTGGGCTCAAGTGATCCTCCCACCTCAGCTTCCATAGTAGCTGGGACTACAGGCGTGTGTCACCATGCCCAGCTAATTTTTTTTTTTTTTTTGTAGAGACAGGGTCTCACTATGTTGCCTAGGCTGGTCTTGAACTCGTGGGCTCAAGTGATCTGCCTGCCTTGGCCTCCCAAAGTGCTGGGATTACGGGCATGAGCCACCACGCCCAGCCTGGAAAGTCTTAAAATAATTTTGTAAACCTGACAGATTTATGGCTGGGAGGCAAGGGAGATAAAGAGGCCAATTTTTCACTTGTGTGGACACATCTAAAATAACTCTGGGTACAAGGAGAGAACATCTAGAATGACGCTTGGACAGCGAGAGACTAGGGCCATGGACCCACAACTCATACATTAACAGTTTCTTTGACTGACTTATTTCATGGAGACACAGAAGACAGGGTAAATGCTAGACAACTCTCTGACTACCAGGACTGCCTTCTGATCCAAGCTCAGTGTCATTTTAAATTTTGCAAAACTGGCTGGGCGCAGTGGCTCACACCTGTAATCCCAGCCCTTTGGGAGGCCGAGGCAGGCGGATCACCTGATGTCAGGAGTTCGAGACCAGCCTGCCCAACATGGCGAAACCCCGTCTCTACTAAAAATACAAAAAATTAGCCGGGCGAGGTGGTGGGCATCTGTAATCCCAGCTACTCAGGAGGCTGAGGCAGGAGAATTGCTTGAACCCGGGAGGCAGAGGTTGCATTGAGCCGACATCGCGCCACTGCACTCCAGCCTGGGCAACAACAGAGAAACTCTGTCTAAAAAAAAAAAAAAAAAGTGCAAAATTACATAGCATTTTAAGCTTCACTTCACTCTTCTGTAAAATATGATGACAACACTTTCCTATGTGTAAGGATTCAGTAAGATAAAATGTGAAAGTGGCTGGGAACTGCAGCTCATGCCTGTAATCCCAAGACTTTGGGAGGCTGAGGTGGGAAGATCACTTGAAGTCAGGAGTTTGAGACCAGCCTGGGTAACAAAGCGAGACCCTGTCTCTACAAAAAATTAATTAATTAATTATTTTTGAGACAGGGTCTCGCTCTGTTGCCCAGGCTGGAGTGCAGTGGTGTGATCTTAGCTCACTGCAACCTCTACGTCCTGGATTCAAGCGATTCTCCTGCCTTAGCCTCCTGAGTAGCTGGGACTACAGGCATGTGCCACCCAACCTGGCTAATTTTTTTGTATTTTTAGTAGAGACGGGGTTTCACCATGTTGGCCAGGCTGGTCTCGAACTCCTGACCTCAAGCTATCCACCCACCTCAGCCTCTCAAAGTGCTGGGATTACAGGCTTCAGCAACCCGGCCCAGCCAAAAAATTAATTTAACAAAACAAAACAAACAAACAAACAAAACAAAAACCAGGCCGGGCGTGGGGCTCATGCCTGTAATCCCAGCACTTTGGGAGGCCGAGGTGGGCGGATCACGAGCTCAGGAGATCGAGACCATCCTGGCTAACACGGTGAAACCCCGTCTCTACTAAAAAAATACAAAAAAAATTAGCCGGGCGCGGTGGCGGGCGCCTGTAGTCCCAGCTACTCGGGAGGCTGAGGCAGGAGAATGGTGTGAACCCGGGAGGCGGAGCGTGCAGTGAGTGGAGATGGCGCCACTGTACTCCAGCCTGGGTGACAGAGCGAGACTCTGTCTCAAAAACAAAACAAAAAACAAAACAAAAACCCAGATGTGGTGGCACGTGTCCATGGTCCTAGCTACTTGGGAGGCTGAGGCAGAAGATTGCTTGAGCCCAGGAGTTTGAGGCTACAGTGAGCTATGATCACACCACTGCATTCCAGCCTGGGGGAAAGAATGAGGCCCTATCTCTAAAAAAAAAAAAAAAGAAAGAAAGAAAGAAAAGAAAAGAAAAAAGAAAAAGAAAAAAATGTGAAAGCATCTGTCGTTCCCTGGCACACACTAGGTGCTTGATGTCTTTGATGCCTATCAATTTCCCTCTCTGTCCTTTCTTTGGGAAACTACTTCTCCCAATATAACTTCAAGAGTTTGAAGTTGTATTTTTTTTTTTTTTTAATTGAGACGGAGTCTTGCTCTGTCGCCGAGGCTGGAGCGATCTCGGCTCACTGCAAGCTCCGCCTCCCGGGTTCACGCCATTCTCCTGCCTCAGCCTCCGGAGTAGCTGGGACTACAGGCGCCCGCCACTACGCCCGACTAATTTTTTTGTATTTTCAGTAGAGACGAGGTTTCACCGTGTTAGCCAGGATGGTCTCGATCTCCTGACCTCGTGATCCCCCCGCCTCGGCCTCCCAAAGTGCTAGAATTACAGGCATAAGCCACCATGCCCAGCTAATTTTTGTATTTTTAGTAGAGATGAAGTTTCGTCATGTTGGCCAGGCTGGTCTCGAGCTCCTGACCTCAAGTGATCCGCCTGCCTCAGCCTCCCAAAGTGCTGGGATAACAGGCTTTAGCCATCGCGCCTGGCCATTGGCTCCAATAAAAAAAGAAAAAGAAAAAGAAAAGAAACACTCTTTGCCAGTTGAAACACATTTCCCAGTTGCATCTGACAGTCTGTGACCTCTACTTAGGGAACCAAGATAGATCAGGTTAGAGAGGTAGGCTTGAGCCAGGTTTCAAATCGTCTTGAGAGGTGGGCTTGAGCCAGGTTTCAAATCGTCTTGAGAGGTAGGCTTGAGCCAGGTTTCAAATCGTCTTGAGAGGTAGGCTTGAGCCAGGTTTCAAATCGTCTTGAGAGGTGGGCTTGAGCCAGGTTTCAAATCGTCTTGAACGCCAAGCTGAGTTTTGACTTGAACTCACGGGCAGTGAGTAAATCACTAAAAGGTATTTTTGGAACGAGGGGTGGCCTGAGGCAAGGATTTGGGGACTCCTTGTAGTGGAGTTTCACGTGAAATAAAAGGGAGAGGCAGGCAGGGTTGCAGGTTGTTGCAACGACACAGGTTTGCGGCAGTACGGCCGAGGGAGGGCTGGAAAGACGGGTTGGATGGAAAAGATGAAGCATAAAAGTATGGTCAAGGGAGGACGAGGGAAGCGGACGGAAAGCAGGAGAGAAAAACTGAGGTTCCGATTTGATTGAGAATGAACCCTCTCTCGGGAGGAGGGGCCAGGTAGTTTAGTTTGGTGCTGGTAGTGCTGAGTTTGAGAAGCTGACCCCAAAATCTGGTCTTGACCGCAACACGGAGTGGGGCCTGAGCTCCTCGGTGCAGCCCCAGCTCCGCTACTCGCTGCTGAACGACCTTGGACGAGCCCATGTCTAAATCAGACTTGATAAAGGAGTCGCCTCTAAGGAGGAACTGGGATCCCCTCCTTCCCAGGCTGGTGCTCGGGAGGGTGGAGGATGTAAGGAGCGGGTCCTTCCCCCAGGGAGCTCGGGGTCTACAGCAGGGCGGGGAAGCGGCCCTTCCAGAAGAGGCAGGAGAGGGTCGCTCCCTTGGCCAGCCTCGGGCCGCCTGGGCTTTACTGGGAAAAGCAGCCGAGGTCCTGGAAGAGTCGCGCCCCGCGGCCCCCGAGGAGAGCCGCGGCCCTCTCCTTGCCTCCCCAGCGCCTGATTCTCCCTTGCTGGAATTCGGGAGTCAGGGATGCCTTTGGGGAATCCCTTCCCCTCCTTCGGTCCTCGGCACTGCCTCTGAGCGCGGAGGCCCCGGTCGCCTGGGCCCGGACGCCAGCCCGGGAAGCAGCAGGTCAGGAGCGGGAGCCGGAGCCAAAGCTGGACCCAGGCCGGAAGTGCGGCGCCCTCCGTGGGCCTCTCTAGGAGCGGAGGCGACCGCGTCTCAGTGGGAATAACCCCTTCAGCTCCGGGAGGCCGTCGCCGCGTGAGGTGTTCGCTCGCTTTCCTCCTGAGAAGGGCCGAATGATCGCCGCTAGTCACTCTGGGGACATTTGGAGGATTGAATGCCTGTAACAGCGCAGGGCCCACGGCCTGGGTTTCCATCCCCGATCCGCCTCATGGCTGAGCTCCTCGGACAAGTTATTCAACCTCTCTGAGTCACAGCTTTCTTCCTCGCAAGGGGTTGCTGTAAGGATTCCATGAATTAATGCATGTGCAGCACTCAGAAGAGAGGCTGGACCCCGCGTGGTGGCGCGCGCCTTTGATCCCAGCACTGGGAGGCCAAGGCGGGAGGATAGCGTGAGCCCAGAGGCTTGAGGCTGCAGTGAGCTATGATCACGCCACTGCATTGCAGCCTGGGTGACAGTGAGACACTGTCTGGAGGGGAAACAAAAAAGCTATATATCATTTTTTTCCATTATTTATACTCTGCTATAAAAGAACTTTTGGTGGAGGGTCACGTTTGAGACATGAGAATAAGAAACATGATAAAAATGATAGTAATAACTGCTATTTACTGAGAGCCTTCTGTGTGCTAGGTTCCTTACACACCTTATCTCTATAACCTCAGGGCAATTCTGTGAAGGGAATGTTAATATTATTCCCATTTTATGGATTAAGAAACGGGTTAGGCCAGGCGTGGTGGTTCACGCCTGTAATCCTAGCACTTTGGGAGGCTGAGGCAGGTGGATTACAAGGTCGGGAGTTCAAGACCAGCCTGGCCAACGTGATGAAACCCCCTCTCTACTGAAAGTATAAAAATTAGCCGGGTGTGGTGGCGGGCGCCTGTAATCCCAGCTACTTGGGAGGCTGAGGCAGGAGAATCGCTTGAACCCAGGGGGCAGAGGTTGCAGTGAGCCGAGATCACACCACTGCACTCCAGCCTGGGCGACAGAGTGAGGCTCCGTCTTAAAACAACAACAACAACAATAAACGGGTTAATGGCCAGGTGCGGTGGCTCATGCCTATAATCCCAGCACTTTGGGAAGCCGAGGTGGGCGGATCACGAGGTCAGGAGTTTGAGACCAGCCTAGCTAACATAGTGAAACCCCATCTCTACTAAAACTACAAAAATTAGCCAGGCATGGTGGCACGCATCTGTAGTCCCAGCTACTCGGGAGGCTGAGGCAGGAGAATCGCTTGAACCCGGGAGGCAGAGGTTGTGGTGAGCCGAGATCTCGCCACTGCATTCCAGCCTGGGCAACAAAGCAAGACTCCGTATCAAAAAAAAATAAAAATAAAAATCAGGCACAGTGGCTCATGCCTGTAATCCTAGCACTTTGGGAGGCCGAGGAAGGTGGATCACTTGAGTTCAGGAGTCTGAGACCAGCCTGGCCAATGTGGTGAAACCCTGTCTCTACTAAAAATAAAAAAATTAGCGGGGCGTGGTGGCAGGCGCCTGTAATCCCAGCTGCTCGGGAGGCTGAGGCACGAGAATCACTTGAAACCAGAAGGCGGAGGTTTCAGTGAGCCGACATTGTGCCACTGGACTCCAGCCTGGGTGACAAGAGCGAAACTGTCTCAAAAAACAAAAAACAGGGCCGGGTGTGGTGGCTCACGCCTGTAATCCCAGCACTTTGAGAAGCGAAGGTGGGTGGATCACAAGGTCACGAGTTCAAGACCAGCCTGGCCGAGATGGTGAAACCTCGTCTTTACTAAAAAAAAAAAAAATTAGAAAAATTAGCTGGGCATGGTGGCAGACACTTGTAATCCCAGCTACTCGGGAGGCTGAGGCAGGAGAATTGCTTGAACCCAGTGGGCAGAGGCTGCAGTGAGCCGAGGTCACGCCACTGCACTCCAGCCTGGGTGACAGAGTGAGACTCCATCTCCAAAAAACAAAAAGAAAGAAAGAAACAGGTTAATAACTGAGTATATGTCAGAGTCTGATTTGAACTCAAAACTGCCTGATTCCAGAGTGCACAATGCATGATTTTCCCTCTCCTCTGCACTGAATCTCCATTTGGGAAACTTTTTCTGGGAATTCCAAACTAAAGCATCAAACTTGGACATCTAGTTAGTTCAGAGCTGTGCTAAATCACCTAATTCCTACAACAGGATGAAAATCAATCACGAACGGTGCTGCCCCAGAACAGACACCAACTTCATTTAAAGAAGAGCTCACGCCTGTAATCCTAGCACTTTGGGAGGCAAAGGAGGGAGGATTGCTTCAGCCCAGGAGTTCCAGACCAGCCTAGGCAACATAAGGAGACTCAGTCACTACAAAGAGGGGGGAAAAGAAAAAAAAGCCAGCTGTTTTGGCCTGCACCTGTGGTCCCAACTACTCAGGAAGCTGAGGTGGGAGGATCACCTGAGCCCAGGAGGTTGAGGCTACAGTGAGCTATAGTCATGCCACCACACTCCACCCTTGGTGACAGAGTGAAACCCTGTCTAAAAAAAAAAGAAGAAGAAGAAGAGGATCTTGTGACCTTGAAAAGAAGCAAGTTTTAGACAAAGACAGAAAGCTGAAAGGCACTGAGTGTGTGTGTTCAGGATAAAATAAAACCATGCTCTTATGTGCAAGAACAATTACCATCTGGCCTCCCCTTTCATACAGCCCGTGGAGACTTGGAAGAACAGACCTTCCCGCGCAGCCTTTCTTCCTGCTTCCACTGCTCAATGGCTCTCTGGGCAGATTCCACTCCAGTGTTTAGTACTAAAGCCTCCAGCATTTAGTACTACCAGCTCCAGCGTTTAGTACTAAAGGCTCATAGAGTTTGTGGAGGCCTGGAGGAAACAGCCTGTCTTGTCTTCCTTTCATTCCTTCTGGAGCTTGAACCCTAGAGACTTAGCAACTAGACAGTCATGGAGGAGGGCAGGCCAGAAAGTAGGGAGAGCCTGGGGTGAGGACTTTCTCACGGCCATGCCCTTGGCCATGCTGCTGGCTCTGCCTGGTGTAAGCTTGGAGGGGCAGGGCACTGTCCATCTCATCAGCTCTGCATCCTAACCCTGAGAACAGTGTGGGGCTTTTTCAAGAGGACTCTACAGGTTGTAGTGGTTGTAGTTTAGTCAGGACTGGAACCCAGATTCCTTATCTGCTGGCTGAGGTCTTCACGTTGCATCAGATTCTCTCTGGTGGCCGGGTGTGGTGGTTCACACCTGTAATCCCAGCACTTTGGGAGGCTGAGGTGGGCAGATCATCTGAGGTCAGGAGTTCGTGACCAGCCTGGCCAACACGGTGAAACCCCGTCTCTACTAAAAATACAAAATCAGCAGAGCGTGGTAGCGAGCGCCTGTAATCCCAGATACTCCAGAGGCTGAGGCGGGAGAATCACTTGAACCTGGGAGGCGGAGGTTACAGTGAGCTGAGGACACACCATTGCACTCCAGCCTGGGCAAAAAGAGCGAAACTCCATCTCAAAAAAAAAAAAAAATTATCTCGTGTACATGGGCCAGGGTAGCAAATGTCTCATAGAAGGTACACAAGGGTACAAAGAGGAGTACGGCACATCCCTGGATTCAAAGACCATGCACATTTTTTTCTTTTTTTAGAAAAAGACAGGGTCTCACTCTGTCCCCCAGGCTGGAGTGCAGTGGTGGGTCACTGCAGTCTTGACTTTCCAGGCTGAAGCAATCCTCCAACCTCAGCCTCCCAAGTAACTGGGACCACAGGTACCTGCCACCATGTCTGGCTAATTTTTGTATTTTTTAATAGAGACAGGGTCTCACTATGTTGCCCAGGCTGGTCTTGAACACCTGGGCCCAAGCAATCCTCCTACCTCAGCCTCTCAAACTGCTGGAATTACAGGCGTGGGCTACTGTGCCCGGCTGACCATGCACACTTTTCTCTAGCAGGAAAATCATGCCTGTACAATACAGGGGATATGTTTTCTAACAAGATTTATATTTTTCTGGCTGGGCATGGTGGTTCATGCCTGTAATCCCAGCACTTTGGGAGGCCGAGGCGGGCAGATCACTTGAGGTCAGGAATTTGAGACCAGCCTGACCAACATGATGAAACCCCATGTCTACTAAAAATACAAAAAAACTAGCTGAGTGTGGTGGCGCACACCTGTAGTCCCAACTATTCAGGAGGCTGAGGCAGGAGAATCGCTTAAACCAGGATACAGAGGTTGCAGTGAGCCGGGAGCAAGCCACTGCACTCCAGCCTGGGTGACAGAGGGATACCCTTTCTCTCTCTAAAAAAAAGAAATGAAAAGAAAAAAAAAAGTGTGCATGGTCTTTGAATCTAGGACATGCCGTACTCCTCTTGGTGCCCTCGTGTACCTTCTGAGATACTTGCTGCCCTGGCCATGTTACACCTGAGAGAATTTGATGCAATGTGAAGGATCCCCCCACCTTTTTTTTTTTTTTTTGAGACAGTCCCACTCTGTCACCCAGGCTGCAGTGCAGTGGCTTGTTCTCGGCTCACTGCAACCTTTGCCTCCTGGCTCCAGCAATTCTCCTGCCTCAGCCTCCCGAGCAGCTGGGACTACAGGCATGTGCCACCGTGCCTGGCTAATTTTTGCATTTTCTTAGCAGAGACGGGGTCTCACCATGATGGCTAGGCTGGTCTCAAACCCCTGGCCTCAGGTGATCTGCCCGCCTTGGTCTCCCAAAGTGCTGGGTGGCGTGAGCCACCGCACCTGGCCACTCTTTTTCACTTTTTAAATTTTTTTGTAGAGATGGGGGTCTCACTATGTTGCCCAGGCTGGTTTTGAACTCCTGGCCTCAGGAGATCCTCCCACCTCAGCTCTTTTTCACCTTTTATATTTTGAAAAAGAATTCATGGCTGGGCGTGGTGGCTCATGCCTGTAATCCCAGCAATTTGGGAGGCTGAGGCGGGTGCATCATGAGGTCAGGAGATCGAGACCAGCCTGGCCAACGTGGTGAAACCCCATCTCTACTAAAAAAAATACAAAAATTAGCTGAGCATGGTGGTGGGTGCCTGTAGTCCTAGCTACTCAGGAGGCTGAGGCAGGAGAATTGCTTGAACCCGGGAGGCGGAGGTTGCAGTGAGCCAAGATTGCCCCACTGCACTCCAGCCTGGGCAGCAGAGCGAGATTCCATCAAAAAAAAAAAAAAAAAAAAAAGAGAGAGAGAGAGAAAGAAAGAGAAAGAAAAAGAATTCACATGGTTAAAAGAAATTCAAACTGCATAAAAAGGTAGATGTATAAAAAAAGCAAGATTCCCTCCTGCTTCTGCCCAGGCCCTTCCCGTTCCCTCTCCTGAGCTGAGCTATTACCAATTTGTCGTGTCTTTCCGAGCTAGTCCATGCATATGCAAGCATCTCCTTTTAGAAAGCAGAAAATGGATGGCACACAGTAATGCTTGCTTTTCCCCTTGCATTTTTTCACATCAGCACCTATTTTGGAGAATGTTTCATGTCAGTTTCTACATAGCTGCTTTTATTTTCAAAGCCAAGTATTCCATTATATGGATATGCTATGATTTATTTAATCAACTCTCCTATGGTGGACATAGGTTATTTTCAGTCTTTTGCTATAAAAACATTTCAGTGGAAATTGTAGTATGTAAATACATCTTCATGTGCATGTGTGACCATGCCTGTGGGATCTAGAAGTGGAATTGCTGCATCAAAGGGTATGGGCATTTTGAATTTGGATCAGTCTAGCCAAATCTTTCTTCAAAGAGGAAGTACACATCTTACTAATGTTTGAGAGTGCCTCTTTCTCCACATAGTAGATAATTAAACTATTTACATTTGATAACCTCTTAGGTTAAAAATAGTATTTCAGGCCGGGCACAGTGGCTCACACCTGTAATCCCAGCACTTTGGGAGGCCAAGGCAAGTGGATCACCGGCGGTCAGGAGTTCGAGACCAGCCTGAGTAACATGGTGAAACCCTGTCTCTACTAAAAATACAAAAATTAGCCGGGTGCATGTGCCTGTAGTCCCAGCTACTCAGGAGGCTGAGGCAGAAGGATCACTTGAGCCCAGGAGGCGGAGGTTGCAGTGAGCCGAGATCCCGCCACTACATTCCAACCTGGGCAACAGAGCAAGACTCTGTCTCAAAAAAAAAAAAAAAAGTGAGTAGTGAGTCTGTGAGTGCAAAAATTAGCCGGTTGTGGTGGTGTGTGCCTGTAGTCCCAGCTACTCGGGAGGATGAAGTGGGAGGATTGCTTGACCCTTGGGAGGTCGAGGCTGCAGTGAGCTAGGATTGCACCACTGCACTCCATCCTGGGCAACAGAGTGAAGACCTGTCTCAAAAAATGAATAAATAAATAAAGCCACTATTACAAATCATATGTCCCAGCCTTAATCTAGAGAATGTCAAATTTTAAGCACTGGTTAGGCCGGGTGCGGTGACTCATGCCTATAATGCCAGCACTTTGGGAGGCCGAGGCAAGTGGATCACCAGAGGTTGAGAAGTTCGAGACCAGCCTGGCCAACATGGTGAAACCCTGTCTCTACTAAAAATACAAAAATTAGGCCAGAGACAGTTGCTCATGCCTGTAACTCCAGCACTTTGAGAGGCTGAGGTGGGCAGATCACGAGGTCAGGTTCGAGACCAACCTGGCTAACATGGTGAAACCCCATCTCTACTAAAAACGCAGAAATTAGCTGGGCATGGTGGCACGCACCTGTATTCCCAGCTACTTGGGAGGCTGAGGCAGGAGAATCACTTGAACCCGGGAGGCAGAGGTTGCAGCGAGCCGAGATCACACCACTGCACACCAGCCTGGGCGACATAGCGAGACTCTCTCAAAAAAAAAAAAAAAAAATTAAGCACTGGTGAAGTCTAAGAAAAACCAGGACAACATGTAACTTTTAACCCTATGGGGTTACTCCATAGATACACAGTATCTCCTCCCTGCTCAGCTCCAGGGGCCATTCAGAGAGAATGAAACACAGTGGCCCTAGAAACATCCAACCAGTAAGAAGATGGTTTCTGTTTCATACTCTAAGAGAGTAGTATTTGGAGGTTTTGTTGTTTGTTTGCTGTTTTACTTTTTTTCTCTTTTGTAGAGACAGGGTCTCACTGTGTCACCCCGGCTGGAGTGCAGTGGTGCAGTCATAGCTCACTGCAGCCTCCAATTCCTGGGCTCGATCCTCCCACCTCAGCCTCCCCAGGTGCTGGGATTATAGGCATGAGCCACCGCACCCAGTCTGCTTTTGTACTCTTAGTGCTATCCACTAGGTTTGGAGCAAGCCTGCCTATAGGGGCAGTCAAGCTGCACTGGTATTAAGCTGGTCTAGCTTCAAGTCATCTGTCAGACCCCCTCCTTTTTTTCTCAGAAGTCTAGGGTCTCATTATGTTGCCCAGGCTGGTCTTGAACTCCTGGCCTCAAGCAATCCTCTTGCCTTGGCCCCCACAAGTGCTGGCATTACAGGTGTGAGCCACCTTGCCTGGCCAGTAATGGCAGCTTTAAAAGCATGACTGTCAAATTCATGGCAGCCATACTCAGTATCATACATCATTGGGGCTTTGTTTGTCCATCCGTGTCTGTGTTAGACTGGGTCCAGAACTAAGGGATGGGGTTGAAGACGTGGCTCTGTGCATCTCAAAATATTGGTTTGCTGAAAACCCACAGGAGAACTTTCCTGGATGTGCCACATGAAGTGTGGACCCAGTATTTTTTTTTTTTTTTTTTTTTGAGACAGAGTCTCACTCTGTCACCCAGGCTGGAGTCAGTGGCATGATCTCGGCTCACTGCAACCTCCGCCTCCCGGGCTCAAGCGATTCTCCTGCCTCAGACTCCTCAGTAGCTGGAACTACAGGCATGCGCCACCACACCCTGCTAATTTTTTTGTATTTTTAGTGGAGACAGGGTTTCACCATATTGGCCAGGCTGGTCTCGAACTCCTGACCTTGTGATCTGCCCGCCTTGGCCTCCTAAAGTGCTGGGATTACAGGCTTGAGCCACCGTGTCCGGCCTGGACCCAGTATTTATTTGTACAGGTCTCTAGAAAGATCAGCCAATCTACAAGCCACTTTTAGCTATTGTATGGAACTTTATACCATACGTTTTGTGTACCAACACTAGCTTCATGTTATAATTCCCCCTTTAATTTCCCTTTGCATTTCAGTTTTTTGTCTTGTTAATGATACTACTTACTCCATTACTACTGCTACTGTCAGTAACAATGGCCAAGATTTAGGGACTATGAGTCAGTAAGGATCAGATGCCAGGCACCTGTTGTGTAATATGTGGCTCTCTAAATGCTTCATGTCCTTTTTGAAACCAAGCAAGTATAAACAAAGAAACAAACAAACACAACTGTAAAATTCCCTCCTCTCCTTTATGGGACCCACTTAAAGGTGTTCTTTAAATATCTGAAGCCTTATATAACTAGAGAAAGGCTGCACAACTTCAACTTCATAGGTCACCTTATAAATATGTGTTTGAAAATAAACCAGCTGGGCACGGTGGCTCACGCCTGTAATCCCAGCACTTTGGGAGGCCAAGGCGGGCAAATCACTTGAGGTCAGGAGTTCAAGACCAGCCTGGCCAACATGGTGAAACCCCGTCCCTACTAAAAATACAAAAATTAGCCAGGCATGATGGCGCACGCCTGTAGTCCCCGCTACTCAGGAGGCTGAAGCAGGAGAATCACTTGAACTCGGGAGGCGGAGGTTGCAGTGAGCCAAGATGACGCCATTGCACTCCAGCCTGGGGGACAAGAGCGAAACTCAGTCTCAAAAATAATAATAATAATAAATAAATAAACCTACAAAGAAAACAAACAAACAAACAAACTCTTAGCAGTCAGAAGCCATTAGTCTAGTGAGAATACCTTTACAAAACTCAACCCCTGGCCAGGTGCAGTGGCTCATGCCTGTAATCCCAGCAGTCTGGGAGGTTGAGGTGGGAGGATCACCTGAGGTCGGGAGTTTGAGACCAGCCTGGCCAACATGGTGAAACCCTGTCTCTACTAAAAATACCAAAATTAGCCCAGCATGGTGGCGCATGCCTGTAATCCTAGCTACTCGGGAGGCTGAGGCAGGAGAATTGCTTGAACCCGGGAGGTGGAGGTTGCAGTGAGCCGAGATCGCGCCACTGCAATCCAGCTTGGGCGACTCTCTAGTGTGCTGCAGTGAGTGCGATCTTGGCTCACTGCAACCTGTGTCTCCCAGGTTCAAGAGATTCTCCAGCCTCAGCCTCCTGAGTAGCTGGGATTACAGGCCTGAGCTACCACACCTGGCTAATTTTTGAATTTTAGTAGAGACCGGGTTTCACCATGTTGGCTAGGCTGGTCTCGAACTCCTGACCTCCAGTGATCCGCCTGCCTCGGCCTCCCAAACTGCTGGGATTACAGGCGTGAGCCACTGTGCCCGGCCTATACATTTATTTTATTTACCCATTTATATATGATTTTCTATAGCTTAAAGTTATGCTGATTTTTTAAAAAATATAAAAATACCATGATTTAAAAAACAAAACAACAACTGTGTTTAAGCCCTCTACTGATGATAAGGACCTGGCTGGGCGTGGTGGCTCACACCTGTAATCCCAGCACTTTGGGAGGTCAAGGCGGGCAGATCACAAGGTCAGGAGTTTGAGACCAGCCTGGCCAATATGGTCAAACCCTGTCTCTACTAAATGCAAAAATTAGCCAGGCTTGGTGGTGTGTACCTGTAGTCCCAGCTACTTGGGAGGCTGAGGCAGGAGAATTGCTGGAACCTGGGAGGTGGAAATTTAAGTGAGCGAAGATTGCACCACTGCACTCTAGCCTGGGTGACAGAGTGAGATTCCGTCTCAAAAAAAAAAGAAAAAAAGAAAAAAGATAATAAGGACCACAGAGGGTTCTGAAGGGGGAACATACTGGTACCTTTTTTTTTTTTTTTTTGAGACAGAGTCTCGCTCTATCGCCCAGGCTGGAGTGCAGTGGCGCGATCTCGGCTCACTGCAAGCCCCGCCTCCCGGGTTCACGCCATTCTCCTGCCTCAGCCTCCTGAGTAGCTGGGACTACAGGCACCCGCCACTGCGCCTGGCTAATTTTTTTGTATTTTTAGTAGAGACGGGGTTTCACGTGTTAGCCAGGATGGTCTCGATCTCCTGACCTTGTGATCCACCCATCTCGGCCTCCCAAAGTGCTGGGATTACAGGCGTAAGCCACCGTGCCCGGCCCCATACTGGTACTTTTAGGAAGATCCAGTATGGGGCACCAGATGGGGCACCAGATGGGCAGGGAGAAGTGAAGGGGGCTGGAGTGGGGACAACCCATTTGAAAGTCACTGTGGTGATTCAGGAATGAGGACCTGAGGGCTCCAGTGGCCTGGGGTGGGGGGTGAGGGCAGCAGGAGCACCACAGGAATCAGGATCTACTGATTAAGGGGGTGGATCCCTCAGGCCTTGGGGAACAGAATGATCAGGTGTGGTGTAGGAGAATGGAGCTGGTGAATCTGTGGTGATGGCCTAGTGGAAAGATCTGTTAGGCAAATGGAGATAAGGAACAAAGTGAGGAGGCGGTGGCTCATGCCTGTAATCCTAGCACTTTGGGAGGCTGAGGTGGGAGGATCACTTGAGGTCAGGAGTTATAGACCAGGAGTTCAAGACTAGGTGTTTGAGATTAGCCTGAGCAACAGAGCAAGACCCTGTCTCTACAAAAAATAAAAA
The DNA here is from genome assembly GCF_029289425.2 of Pan paniscus. Classification (NCBI taxonomy): domain Eukaryota; kingdom Metazoa; phylum Chordata; class Mammalia; order Primates; family Hominidae; genus Pan; species Pan paniscus. The sequence goes on along the minus strand of NC_073267.2, from coordinate 34,000,108 downwards.
AATTAAGGGGGTGCGGTGGCCCATGCCTATAGTCCCAACTAGTTAGGAAACTGAGACAGGAGGACCACTTGAGCCCAAGAGGTCAAGGCTGAAGTGAGCTGTGATCACGCCACTGCCCTCCAGCCTGGGTGACAGAGCCAGACCCTGTGTCTTAAAAACAGGGGGGCGGGGCCGGGCACAGTGGCTCATGCCTGTAATCCCAGCACTTTGGGAGGCTGAGTTGAGGGGATCACTTGAGGTCAGGAGTTCAAGACCAGCCTGGCGAACATGGTGAAACCCTGTCTCTACTAAAAATACAAAAATTAGCTGGGCGTGAGATGGCGCACGCCTGTAGTCCCAGCTACTCAGGAGGCTGAGGCAGGAGAATCATTTCAACCTGGGAGGTGGAGGTTGCAGTAAGCCGAGATTGCGCCACTGCACTCCAGCCTGGTGACAGAGTGAGACTCTTGTCTCAAAAAACAAACAACTACAAAAAAACAAGGGGATGGCAGTGAGGAGAGGGCTACGGGCTGAGCAGTGGACATCTAGGGATTTTGGAATTGGCCACATTGAGATTTTTCAGGAAGAGAACACAAGGGAGGGGCTCAGGTCTGAGCCTTGGGAAATGCAGCTGTTAGCAGGCACCAGTAGGGCAGGAGGTCTGATGTGTGAAGCATTAGGGAGACATGGTAGGTTTTTGGGCAGTAAGTGACTGATCATGAAATCCCAAGGTGGGAGGGGCCTGCTAGCTCCTCAGCCTCAGCTCTTGCCCCACATTTAAGGACTGCAGTCCTGAAAAGCAGCCGCCAGCACACCTGTGGCTCACATGTCTCCAGGAAGGAGGCCCACCTGGCCTGACGGTGGCCTCTGCAGCCTCCCCTGCCTGCGGTGAGACCCTCTTCATGTGAGAGGGTGCCTCAGGCGTGGAACAGCATGGGTCCCTCCAGCATCACCATCCTGCCCTCTAGAGTATCCCTGGCCAGACACCAGAGGTTGGAGCTTATGATGGTGAGTCCTCACAGGTTAAACACTCCCGGTGTCATCTCAGGACATGGCTTTGAGAATCCTCTATCTCCTATCTACCAGGCCAAGGGCTGTGAGCTCAGACAAGGAAGAGTGAGGCCAACCCGGCTCCGCTGGTCACCTCCTTTGGGAGAGGGAACACATTCTTCCCAAGTGCTTGGACACACATTATCTCATTTACCCCTCTGTCCCTTGGGTACCAAGACTCATCTTCTTCCCAAAGAAGAGGAAGCTGAATCTCCAAGAGTTGCCCAAGACCACACCAGCCAGTGAGGATGGTGCAGGGTTTGTATTGGGATTCAGTCAGGCTGGTAGGAAAAATATTAGATAGTTTTAGAGATAGATACAAATCTTCTTGGAAGGCCGAGAAGTTTGCATTAGCTTCAGTAGTAGATATGGTTGAAGGCAACCTGTTCTTTACTTTTTAACAAATTAAAGTAGTAATAAAGGCAGAGTAGTTTACCTAGCTAGCTTCTTTACTCATTCGATCTTAAAACTAACTTTTGATGTACCAGATGCTTAAGTGCTTTTTACTCGGGAAGTCCGCAATGTCAATTACCTTCTAATGGTGTTGACTCAAGCTTTTGTTAATTAATCTTACTGAATAAATATGAGTCTGACTAGCTGATCAGGGTCGCAGTTGCAACTATTTACAGGACTCAGCACGGAGCCTGTAAGCGGCTTGGACCCTCAGCTGGAGTGGCAGAGCAGAGTATCTGTGTGCCATTATACTTTATTCATCCATCGCCAGGTCAGGGGTCTGCAAGGGACAGACTCCCCGCAGCTGGTGCCCCCTCGAAAGGAGTGCTGCCGCAGGTTTGGACCCGGGTCTACCTCCAGGACCTCACTTTTTTGTTTGTTTTTTGTTTTGAAATGCAGTTTTGCTCTGTCGCTCAGGCTGGAATGCAGTGGCATGATCTTGGCTCACTGCAACATCTGCCTCCTGGGTTCAAGTGACTCTCCTGCCTCAGCCTCCCAAGTAGCTGGGATTACGGGCGCCCACCATCATGCCCAGCTAATTTTTGTATTTTTAGTAGAGACGGGATTACAGGTGTGAGCCACCGCACCTGGCCAGGAACTCACTGTTATTGCAGCCCCTCGGGGCATAAGGCCCATAACTAAGAAGAGCATTGGGCCGGGCATGGTGGTTCACGCCTGTAATCCAAGCACTTTGGGAGGCCGAGGCAGGCAGATCATGAGGTCAGGAGTTCGAGACCAGCCTGGCCAATATGGTGAAACCCCGTCTCTACTAAAAATACAAAAATTAGCTGGGCGTGGTGGTATGTGTCTGTAGTCCCAGCTACTCGGGAGGCAGAAGAATCCCTTGAACTCAGGAGGTGGAGGTTGCAGTGAGCCGAGACCGTGCCACTGCACTCCAGCCTGGGCAACACAGCAACACTCGTCTCAAACAAACAAACAAAGAGAAGAGCATTGGGTGAGTTGTTCATGACAGGTGTGGGGGTGGGATCCTCTACATCCCTGCAAGAGCTCCCCTGCCAGGCAGGTTGCTGCCATGGCTGCGATGCCAGCTGATTGAGGGCAAGAGGACATGGCAGCCTTTATATCCCTAGGAGCAGGACACCCAGACTCTTCCTGGAGGATGTATTGGCCCAAATGGGGGTGCCCTGCCCTTCCCAGCTCCTCTCTCCAACTCTGAGGGAGAAGACGGAGGGACTGAGAGGCTCACCCTTGGGTCCCAGACACGCTTGGGCCCATCTGAGCAGGAGAGACGTGTTTAGGATCCACGGTGGCTCTGAAGTCACTGTGCGTGGGTTTAAATCCACTCCTGCCACTGGTGACTTGTGTGCAAGTGACTTACCCTTTCTGTCCCAGGATGATAATAATAATGGTGCCATGAGTTGTGGAGGTTTAAGGAGTCATTACATGCAAACACAGTGCCTAGTGCATAAGTGCTCAATAAATGTAACTATGTCAGCAGGCACCATCCTCATGTGTTACTCTGGAGCTGTGCGTGGTGGCTTATGCCCATAATCTCAGCACTTTGCGGGGTGAAGATGGGAGGACTGCTTGAATCCAGGAGTTTGAGACCAGCCTGGGCAATATAGTGAGATCCTATTTCTATAAAATATTTAAAAAATTATTCAGGAAGAAGTTTTGTGAGGAACAAAAAAATTTTAAATTAAGTTAGCCAGGCATGGTGGCACGCACCTGTAGCTTCAGCTACTTGAGAGGCTAAGGTGGGAGGATTGCTTGAGCGTAGAAATTCAAGGCTGCTGTGAGCTATGATCATGCCACTGCACTCCAGCCTGGGTGACAGCAAGACACTGTCTCTAAAAATAAAAAATTACTCTGAACCTTGGAGACACAGACTAAGGGGTCCAGAATCTATACCTACAGTTAAACGGGAGTTGGAACATCAGCAGTGAAGGACCATTCATATAATGAAGCCACCTTGGCCTCAGGGTTGGGGACACAGAGGAGTGACAGGGATGGTGACCAGCTGGCAGGTCAGTGCCCTGTAAAGACGCAAGCTGCCCAGCAACAGCCAGTTACTGACATGTGAAAATGTGGATCACATTGCCACATCTTTGGATTTTCCAAAGAAGCAGGAAATTCAGGCCAGGCGCGGTGGCTCAGGCCTGTAATCCCAGCACTTTGGGAGTCTGAGGTGGGCGGATCACAGCGTCAGGAGATTGAGACCATCCTGGCTAACACAGTGAAACCCTGTCTCTACTAAAAATACAAAAAAATTAGCCGGGTGTGGTGGTAGGTGCCTGCAGTCCCAGGTACTCAGAAGACTGAGGCAGGAGAATGGTGTGAACCCGGGAGGCAGAGCTTGCAGTGAGCCAAGATTGCACCACTGTACTCTAGCCTGGGGGACAGTGCGAGACTCTGTCTCAATCAATCAATCAATAAAGAAGCAAGAAATTCAATTTTTAATTTTTTTTTCTTTTTGAGATAGAGTCTTACTATGTCACCCAGGGTGGAGTGCAGTGGCATGATCTCAGCTGACTGCAACCTCCACCAACTGGGTTCAAGCAATTCTCATGCCTCAGCCTCCAGAGTAGCTAGGACTACAGGTGCATACCACTATGTCCAGTCTCACTCTGTCACCCAGGCTGGAGTGCAGTAGTGCGATCTCTGCTCACTGCAACCTCCACCTCCCGGGTTCAAGCAATTCTCCTGCCTCAGCCTCCTGAGTAGCTGGGATTACAGGTGTGCGCCACTATGCCCAACTAATTTTTGTATTTTTAGTAGAGACGGGGTTTCACCATGTTGGTCAGACTGGTCTCGAACTCCTGACCTCGTGATCCGCCTGCCTCAGCAACCCAAAGTGCTGGGATTATAGGCGTGAGCCACTGCGCCCAGCCAGCCCCAGCTAATTTTTGTATTTTTAGTAGAGACGGGGTTTCACCATGTTGGCCAGGCTGGTCTTGAACTCCTGACTTCAGGTAATCCTCCCACCTCAGCCTCCCAAAGTGCTGGGATTACAGGCATGAGCCACCATGCCAGGCAATTTTTAATGTGTGTTTTTTGTTGTTGTTGTTGTTGTTGTTGTTTGTTTTTTGAGACGGAGTCTTGCTCTGTCGCCCAGGCTGGAGTGCAGTGGCACGATCTCGGCTCACTGCAAGCTCCGTCTCCCAGGTTCACGCCATTCTCCTGCCTCAGCCTCCCAAGTAGCTGGGACTACAGGCGCCTGCCACCATGCCCAGCTAATTTTTTGTATTTTTAGTAGAGACTGGATTTCACCGTGTTAGCCAGGATGGTCTTGATCTCCTGACCTCATGATCCGCCTGCCTCGGCCTCCCAAAGTGCTGGGATTACAGGCGTGAGTCACTGCGCCTGGCCTAATTTTTTTTTAAATTATTACTATTATTATTATTATTTTGAGACTGAGTCTTGCTCTTGTTGCCCAGGCTGGAGTGCAGTGGCGCCATCTCGACTCACTGCAACCTCCACCTCCTGGGTTTTAAGTGATTCTCCTGCCTCAGCCTCCTGAGTAACAGGGATTACAGGTGCACGCCACCATGCCCGGCTAATTTTTTGTATTTTTAGTAGAGACAGAGTTTCACCATGTTGGCCAGGCTGGTCTTGAACTCCTGCCCACAAGCGATCTGCCCACCTCAGCCTCCCAAAGTGCTGGGATTACAGGCGTGAGCCACCTCGCCAAACCATCTTTTTTTTTTTTTTTTTTGAGATGAGAGTCTCGCTCTGTCACCCAGGCTGGAGTGCAGTGGCATGATCTCGGCTCACTGCAACCTCCACCTCCCAGGTTCAAGAGATTCACCTGCCTTAGCCTCCCAAGTGGCTGGGACTACGGGTATGTGCCACCACTCCCGGCTAATTTTTTGTATTTTTAGTAGAGACAGGGTTTCACCATGTTAGCCAGGATGATCTCAATCTCCTGACCTCATGATCTGCCCGCCCTGGCCTCCCAAAGTGCTGGGATTACAGGCATAAGCCACCGTGCCCTGCCCGGACTTTTTTTTTTTTTTGAGACAGGGTCTCACTCTGCCACCCAGGCTGGAGTGCAGTGGTGCAATCATGGCTCACTACAGCCTCCACCTCCCAGAATTAAGTGATTCTCCTGCCTCAGCCCAAGTAGCTGTGACCATAGCGATGCACCACCATGCCAGGGTAATTGTTTGTTTTTGTTGTTGTTGTTGTTGTTGTCTTTCTTTTTTTTGAGACCGAGTTTTGCTCTTGTTGCCCAGGCTGGAGTGCAATGGCACGATCTCAGCTCACTGCAATCTCCGCCTCCCAGGTTCAAGCGCTTCTCCTGCCTCAGCGTCCCAAGCAGCTGTGATTACAGGTATGCACCACCATGCTGGGCTAATTTTTGTATTTTAGTAGAGATGGGGCTTCTCCATGTTGGTCAGGCTGGTCTTGAACTCCTGACCTCAGGTGATCCACCCACCTTGGCCTCCCAAAGTGCTGGGATTACAGGCATGAGCCACCGCGCCCTGCCCAGCTAATTGTTTTTAAGTTTTTTGTAGAGACAGGGTTTCACTATGTTGCCCAGCCTTCAAACTCCTGGGCTCAAGTTACCCTTCTGCCTCAGCCTCCCAAAGTGCTGGGATTACAGGCATGAGCCACCAGGCCTGGCCTTTAGCAATTTCTTCTCTTTCCTGTTTTCTCTTTTCCTTCCTTCCTTCCTTCCTTTTCTCTCTTTCTCTCCCTCCCTTTCTCCTTTTTTTTTTTTTTTTTTTTTTTTTTTGCGACAGGATCTCGCTCTGTCGTCCAGGCTGCAGTGCAGTGGCTCAATCTTGGCTCATTGCAACCTCTGCCTCCCGGGCTCAAGCGATCTGCCTGCCTCGGCCTCACAAAGTGCTGGGATTATAGGCATGAGCCACTGCGCCCGGCTAATTTTTGTATTTTTAGTAGAGACATGGTTTCACCATGTTGTCCAGGCTGGTCTCAAACTCCTGACCTCAAGTGATCCGCCTGCCTTGGTCTCCCAAAGGGTTGGGATTACAGGCGTGAGCCACCGCACCCAGCTGCCTTTAGTAATTTCTGACCTTTGGTTTACTCTTCCCCCCAGCCTCTCAGTCTCTGGACAGAGCCCTCTGCACGCTCCCAGGATTCCTCTGTGTTTGTAACACATACACAATACCAAACTTCCCAAGGGTAGAAAGCCCAATTTCCATGTATCTCTGAGGTATGCCCACCCCAGTGTTAACCACAGTGCCCAGGAATAATAATGCAATGTGTTGAACTGAAAGAATCAGGTGGCCTTAAGTACACCAGTCGCTTCTCACACCTTGGTTTCCTCCCCGGTGAAATGGGGATGATGGGCAACCTTATCCCATGGGACTGTGATAAGGAAGACAAGAAAGAAAGGCTGTAAAAATTGCGAGCATAGATAACTTGGACGTTGAGAGGCCACCAGTGTTCCTGGGTTTTTAAAGGTTTCTTCTGCTGTGAGCCGGGTGCCCTCTGAGCTGTGAGAAAAGAGGTTCTCCCTCCTTGGCCAGGGAACCCCCACTGGCTTCTTTCCTGCCACCGTGAGCCTCAGTTTCCTCCTCTGAGGGGAGGTGTTTGGAGAAGAGGGGCTGGAACACAGGCTATTGCAAATCCTTCCCGGCTGTGCTTGTTCCTGCAGTCCCAACTCCTGCAGCCATGACTTCCATCAAGCATCAAGGCCATGTTTAGTGCGTAGGGTGTTCCCTCTCAGGTCTGCTCTGCCAGCCCCTGCTCCCACCCCAGCCCCATCCCAGGGTTAGTCCAAACAAAGACTGGCCTCAGGGGATCAGCAGCCGCCAAATCTGAGATAGGGCTTTCCGGGCGCGGCCGGCGGAGCCCCTGCGAGATGAAGAGCGGCCAGAAGCCCAGGGACCCTCGCGGGCATCGGGGCTCTCCCAGATGCCCACGCTGCCTGCTCCCACTGGAGACGGGGACAGGGGCGTCGTCCCAGCCTCCTCCCTGCTCCCACCGCTGTCCCCTTTTTTCCCCAGGCTGCGGGAGGCAAAGGGTTAAATCCCATAGAGCTGATGCTCTGACTCCAGGCTAGAGGGGCCCGGGAAGCTGGGGTCACTTCCTGCTCCGTCCCAGTCACCCTGAACTGGTCCCCGGGTCCTCAGCCTGGAATCACCCCTTGAGAAGGACCCCAGAGTCCTCGGCGCCCAGTCCGTCCCCCGAGGCAGGGCACTGAAGGGGTTAAGTCCCCTGGGGCTGGATTCCGCCTTCCGGCTTTTCCCAGACCCCAGAGCCGTGAGTTGGGGACGCCTGGGTTCCCGGGGGGTGGCCTGGAGTGCCCGGGACGGCCGCCGGGGAACAATGGGGCCCGGGAGGCGGGGGCCGGGAGCCCGGGCCTGAGCCCCCCACCCGCGCCTGGGGCTGTGGCCGGGGTGGGGGCGGGCGGGGGGCGCGGAGGGCCGAGGATTCTGGGAAGCGCGGGGGTCGGTGGCGGGGGAGGGGAGCCTGGGGATTCTGGGAAGAGGGATCGGCCGGGGCCGGGGACCAGCGCTGCCAGCGCAGCCCTGGAGGAGCCTGGCAGTGCTGGAAGGAGCCGGGACCCCGGGGGCCGGGGCAGGGGCGGATGCCCAGGCTCTGTATCAGCAGCGGGACGGGGGTCGCGGCTCCGGGGGAGCAGAAGTCCGGGGCCAAGCGGTGGGGGGGGCCGGGCCGGGCGGCCGCATTCCCGCCGCCTCCATGTCAGGGTCACCCTGGGCCGTTCCCCACATCTCTCGGGAGGCGGCTCCTCATTCCCTCCCTCTGCAGTGGGGCCATCGCGAGGTCTCAGGCTGGCGTGCCTGGCGCCTGGGCTCCCAGCGCCTCGGCCTCCCTCGGTCTTCCCACGTCCATGCTCTGTGTCGGCCCTGTCATTAACCCTTTCCCTCCTACTCTGGACCACTAGGGGAGAATTTTTTGGAGACCATCGAGGTCCACAAACTCTTACCTGTCCCCAGCAAACACAGCAGGGCATCCTTCCCGGACCGGACATCAGGCAGCCCCCAGTGTGGCAGAGGTCTCCGCTTCCACCACCCCAAAGACACTTACAGGCGGGGAGGGGGGATTCTCGGAGCTTAAGTAGCTGCAGAGATGAAGAAATTAATTTACTTCCTAAACGCTAACTTCTGTCTCTCCTACCGCTCTTTGGCAGGGTGCAGCCAGTCTTGCTTCACCTTGGTCACCTCTCAGCTGCCTCCTGCCATGTCTCCCTTGCCCCACTGCCCCTGTGCACACAGCGCCCACCTCACACAGCCATCCAAAGTTTCCAGGCCCCACCCAGGGATTCTCTGCAGGGTGTAAATGGTGTGGGACCTCCTTCAAGCGCTTTGTTCCTGTGGCCCCATTCCCTCATCCTGAACTCATCTCACCATTTTTGGAGTGACAGCTGGCTGTTTTTATTTATTTATTTATTTACTTATTTATTTTACCAGGGGGCCACTTGGAACTCCTGCTCCTTTGCTGCCATCCCCTTGCAAACTGATCTTTAAAGGCATTAGACCAAACAGGTGTTCCAGGGGCTAGGGACATCTCACTCATTCATTCATTCAACAAAGTTTCTGGAGCACCTATTCAGTGCCAGGCTAGGCTTGGGAAACAGCCTCAAGAAAGCAGAACAAAAGGAGTAGGAGGGTCCGGGCAGGAGTGGGGATAGGAGGGCTTTGGTGGGGAGTATGGTTCCAGCTCATGGGTGCAGACCAGCAGGCCTAGTCCCTGGGTCCAACTCCTCCTTTTCTAGCCTGGGAAACCTCTGGGTCCCAGGAATTTCTCCAGCCTATTCTCACTGCCAGCAGGCTCCCCATGAGCTGTCCTCATCACCTGTCTCCTGCCAGCCTCCCACGAGCATGAGTCTCACATGACTCCCAAGGTCACCTCGTGCTCTCAGAGACAGGGGTGAGCCAGATATGGAGCCCTGCTTTTATCATCTTAGCTCTGCCACTTCCCAGCCTTGACCTTGAAGAGGTTTCCCCAGGCGTTGATGTACTAATCTGTAAAATGGACAGCCTGATTCCTGGGTCTCCTCACCAGGCTGTGGGAGGACTGGGTGAGAGAAATGACACCATGGCAGGCACTGGGTCTGCCGCAGGTGTTCACACAAGCATCCATCCTCCCCTTCTCCTTACTTTTTCTCTTCCTCTGGGCGGTTCCTGCAGATGCAGCTTTAAACTGCCCCTCTCCCCACCTCCAGCCTGACCCTCTTTCTGTGCTTGGATAACAGGAAAGTGCCCCAGTCCTTTTAGAGGGCCTCTGTCTCCTCTGGGAAACTGGGGTGTTTTTTTTCTTAACCCTTTAAGTGTCTCAGGCAGCCTCGGTTCACTCTGGGGCACAGAAAAGTTTATTGGTCTCAATTAGCAGCCCCATTAAGAGGAAAATTAGAGTCTTAATGAGCTTCCTCTGATTAGCAAATAACAGGTTTCCCAGCCTCTGGGCATCAGAGGTATGGGGTGAAAACCTCCTTCCCCTGTGGATGTCAGAGACCGCTCCAGCCCCCATCCTGGGTTCAAAGGCTTATGAGTGATGAGTTTTTAATTATGCTCTTAAATTCACCTGCTTGCTTAGCTGTGCGCTTAAGATCTGGAGTGAGAATCAGGCCTGCAGGGGAAGGGGGCCACAGCAAGAACCCGTGCCCAGAAAAATGGGGTGGGAGGACACTGAAGTTCACACAAGGAGGAATGGGGCGGGGCAGGGTGGGAGTGAGGTTCAGGGGGAATAAAGCAAAGTGCAAAATCAGCTCCCAGTGTGCGCTCATCGCTGTCTTCCCCCGCAGGGTCCCTGGAACACTGCAGTCCTGAGCTCTGGGATGGAGCCCGAGACTGCGCTGTGGGGCCCGGATCTGCAGGGTCCGGAACAGAGCCCCAGCGATGCTCACAGAGGTGAGGGGCACAAGAAGGGGCTGCGGTCCCGGCAAGACGGTGGTCCCGGCTCAGGGAGGGGCCTGGACTCTGGGGGACACCCAGGGGAGGGAAGAGAGACCAAACCCCGTGTTCTGAAAGGGGCTGGGGGCTGTAGACTCCCTTTCTTTCTGTAGGTGCCGAGAGTGAAAACGAAGAGGAGAGCCCTCCGCAGGAAAGTTCTGGGGAGGAGATCATCATGGGAGACCCGGCTCAGAGTCCAGAATCCAAGGACTCAACAGAGATGTCCCTGGAGAGACCCTCCCAGGACTCCTCTGTCCCCCAGAACCCCCCAACCCCACTGGGTCACTCCAATCCCTTGGACCACCAGACCCCCCTGGACCCCCCAGCCCCGGAGGTAGTCCCTACCCCATCTGACTGGACCAAGGCCTGCGAGGCCAGCTGGCAGTGGGGCGCTCTCACCACATGGAACAGCCCCCCAGTCGTCCCCGCCAACGAGCCCAGCCTGCGGGAGCTGGTGCAGGGCCGCCCGGCGGGGGCGGAGAAGCCCTACATCTGCAACGAGTGCGGCAAGAGCTTCAGCCAGTGGTCCAAGCTGCTGCGGCACCAGCGCATCCACACGGGAGAGCGGCCCAACACCTGCTCCGAGTGCGGCAAGAGCTTCACGCAGAGCTCGCACCTGGTGCAGCACCAGCGCACGCACACCGGCGAGAAGCCCTACAAGTGCCCCGACTGCGGCAAGTGCTTCAGCTGGAGCTCCAACCTGGTGCAGCACCAGCGCACGCACACGGGAGAGAAGCCCTACAAGTGCACGGAGTGCGAGAAAGCCTTCACCCAGAGCACCAACCTCATCAAGCACCAGCGATCCCACACCGGCGAGAAGCCCTACAAGTGCGGCGAGTGCCGCCGGGCTTTCTACCGCAGCTCGGACCTCATCCAGCACCAGGCCACCCACACAGGCGAGAAACCCTACAAGTGCCCCGAGTGCGGGAAGCGCTTCGGCCAGAACCACAACCTCCTCAAGCACCAGAAGATCCACGCGGGCGAGAAGCCATACCGCTGCACCGAGTGCGGGAAGAGCTTCATCCAGAGCTCGGAGCTGACCCAGCACCAGCGCACGCACACAGGCGAGAAGCCCTACGAGTGCCTAGAGTGCGGCAAGAGCTTCGGCCACAGCTCCACCCTCATCAAGCACCAGCGGACTCACCTGCGCGAGGACCCGTTCAAGTGCCCAGTGTGCGGCAAGACCTTCACCCTGAGCGCCACGTTGCTGCGGCACCAGCGCACGCACACGGGCGAGCGGCCCTACAAGTGCCCAGAGTGCGGCAAGAGCTTCAGCGTCAGCTCCAACCTCATCAACCACCAGCGCATCCACCGCGGCGAGCGGCCCTACATCTGCGCCGACTGCGGCAAGAGCTTCATCATGAGCTCCACCCTTATCCGCCACCAGCGCATCCACACCGGTGAGAAGCCCTACAAGTGTTCCGACTGCGGCAAGAGCTTCATCCGCAGCTCCCACCTTATCCAGCACCGCCGCACGCACACCGGCGAGAAGCCCTACAAGTGCCCCGAGTGCGGCAAGAGCTTCAGCCAGAGCTCCAACCTTATTACCCACGTCCGCACGCACATGGACGAGAACCTGTTCGTGTGCTCCGACTGCGGGAAGGCCTTCCTGGAAGCCCACGAGCTGGAGCAGCACCGGGTGATCCATGAGAGGGGGAAGACCCCAGCGCGGAGGGCCCAGGGCGACACCCTGCTGGGGCTCGGGGACCCCTCCCTGCTGACCCCGCCGCCGGGAGCCAAGCCGCACAAGTGTCTCGTGTGCGGAAAGGGCTTCAACGACGAGGGCATCTTCATGCAACATCAGAGGATCCACATCGGAGAAAACCCCTACAAAAATGCAGACGGCCTCATCGCACACGCAGCCCCCAAACCTCCTCAGTTACGATCCCCAAGGCTCCCTTTCAGAGGGAATTCCTACCCCGGGGCTGCGGAGGGCAGAGCGGAGGCCCCCGGACAGCCCCTTAAGCCGCCGGAGGGTCAGGAGGGCTTCAGCCAGAGGCGGGGGCTGCTGTCCTCCAAGACCTACATCTGCTCCCACTGCGGAGAGAGCTTCCTGGATCGCTCTGTGCTCCTCCAGCATCAGCTCACCCACGGCAACGAAAAGCCCTTTCTCTTTCCTGATTATAGAATTGGCCTAGGGGAAGGCGCAGGGCCCAGCCCCTTCTTAAGTGGGAAGCCCTTTAAATGCCCTGAATGCAAACAAAGCTTTGGCCTCAGCTCTGAGCTGCTGCTGCACCAGAAAGTCCATGCAGGCGGGAAGAGCTCCCAGAAGAGTCCAGAGCTGGGGAAGAGCTCTTCCGTCCTCCTGGAGCATCTCAGGAGCCCCCTGGGGGCCAGACCCTACCGCTGCTCAGATTGCAGGGCCTCCTTCCTCGACCGCGTGGCCCTCACCCGGCACCAAGAAACCCACACCCAGGAAAAAACCCCCAATCCCGAGGACCCCCCTCCAGAGGCAGTCACCCTGTCCACAGACCAGGAAGGTGAGGGCGAGACCCCTACCCCCACAGAGAGCAGCAGCCATGGGGAAAGGGAAGAAGGGGAAAACCCCAAAACCCTAGTGGAAGAAAAGCCCTATCTGTGCCCCGAGTGTGGAGACGGCTTCACAGAAGTCGCAGCCCTCCTGCTCCATAGGAGCTGCCACCCAGGTGTCTCCCTGTGAAATGGGTCTGGAGACCAGGGGCCTCGCTCTCTCCAGAGAGGAACACTGGATTTTTTCCCCCAAAAAATTTACATGGGGAAGGGAGGATAACCCTATCAGATGGTAGTGGAGTGGAGGAGAAAGAACCCTGGGAAAAAATAGTGCTTTTACACCAGTGATGAGAAACCCTATAAAATTGTTGGTGGGAAGCACTTATAAGGCAGTAGAGAAAAACTGTTGGGTTAGAAACCCTATAAATATGTAGGAAAAAAAAAAGCCCTTTAAGTCTGTAGCAGAAAAACCCTATAAACCATAGTGGATAAAAGCCCTATTAATTGTAGGAAGAGGTCCCAATATGTCTCTGAACAACCCTATAAAACTGTATCAAAATCCTTAGGAAAATCCTATAGGGTCGGGGAAGTACCGCAATGGCACTGACCCGGGAGTAACGACCCTCAGATGATGCAGAAAACACCTCTCCCTCACTGTTCCACAGTGTTCTCTCCCAGCAGCCCTGGACAGTTCTCATGGAGGAAGATGCTCAGCTGGGGGAGTGGTGTGGGAACTGGGTGGAACTGAAAAGGAAGAAAATAGGAGAAAAATAAGTGACCAGGAGCTCTGGAGCCCCCAGAGGAGATAAGACAGAGACTAGGAAGAAAAGGTCCCACTCACTGCACTGGGGTCCTTGGGGTTTGAGGACAATGTTAGATGAATTGTGTGTTTTAGGGAAAGAGGCCTGTGGAATCCCTTATCAAAACCCCAAAATGGGGAAGAAAAAACAAATTGGCAAGCCTTTTTAAAGGCTGAAGTTTGGGGTGCAGAAACATGGTCAGTATAAGAATACTGAGAAACCACCACAAAAATTAGGGGGAAGCAGGGGGCAGTTTCTGTTAGATTGCTTTGAGGGGAGCAAACCAAGGTGGGGAAACTGCTCACATGGAACCCAGCTAACTCCAGGCCCCTTCTTGCTTCCGGAAGCTTGCGAAACTGCAAGTAGCAGGCAGGTCCCAGCTCTCAGAGTGCAAGGGTTCTCCCCACACCAGGCAGGACCACCCTTTCTCCCTGCCCAGCCAGGGACTTCTACTCTGCAAGGCCTCCAGGGATGGCGGTTGCCTCCCACCACATTCTCAGGTCTCACCGTCAGGAGGTTTTTCCTGAAATCTAACTGCCGCCAGTGGCAGCTCATTTCCTCAAATTCTGTCCTCAGTGGAGAGGGAGAACCGCTGCTAGTCGACCTCCAAAGAATAAAGCCCTTCAGAGACTTAGGGCCTGAGTGTGGGCCTCCCCAGCCTTCTCCAAGTCATCAGGGCCACAGAATTTCTTAGAAAGCTTTGATTAGCCAGCAACTTGATTTTAAACTTCAGCTATTCATCTTTGTTGGTAGCAAGGCTGCCCCGCAGGATAAGGCAGCCCTCCTCCCTGGTGGGGATCCAGACACCCCACAGACTGAGCCACAGGTCCCTGAAGAGTCCGCAGAGGCCGTATCACCCTCTTCACCCTGGTACCTGGAGCCCTCCAGGGTTGTGAGATCCAGCCCAATCTCAGCCTTGAGATGGATGGGATGGATTCCACTCACTTGGCTCCCCTCTCCTCCTTAGCCAGAAACCTTCAGAAGGAAACAGAAGGATGAGAAAGCCTCCCTTGCCAGGCCCATCTCACCTCCCACACCACACAGTTACACGTTCATAAACAGCCAAGCCTGCTCACAGGCCTGGGCATATGTGGCTGGGGAGAGACTGTTGCCCTATGAGATGGTGGAAGAGAGAAAACTCTTGAATGAAACATCTGTAACAAGACTCCCACTCCCTAATCCTGGAGACCCCTTCAAAAGGAGAGGACTCTGCTCAGCGCTGGGTCAGAAAGGAAGTGCTTGCCAACCCCAGTAATGCGCTGTCCTGGAGTAAGAGGACTGAGATGCCAGCTGTGGGGCCTGTCAGGAGTCACGTCTCAAGAGAGGGGTGACCCAGATTTTTGCAAAGCTGTGGAAGAGACCTCTAATTCCATGACCTAAAGTTTCACACAACCTTTATGCAAATCCTTCGCCATTTGTCTATCCTGGCCCCAGCAGGATGACCCTCACATTTAAAAGGATCAAAATCTCAAACATTGTGGGAGGAAAACGCCAGGCCTGCTGGGGAGAGGGAGAAGGCAGGCCTCAGGATTGTGCGGAGAACCATGTTGCCATCTGCATAACGCCCCAGCCTACCCAAGTGCCAGGAAGGGAAGCACTACTGAGGGGGGTGCTGCCTGTGGGTCTCTTCCTAACAGAATGCCAACGAAGGGGGTGCCCTGTAAGACTGAGAAGTCTGCCAAGTCTAAGGAGATGTCCCCCTCCCCAAGATGGTAGCAGAAACTGAAGTTGTAAAGACAAACCTCTCGCAAAGCCAGAAGCAGATGCTCTCAAAAACGGGCCTAAGGAATCTGTTCCCAGAAGAGGCCTGGGGAGCAGCTTTTGGGGCTCAGAGGCCAGTCTGGGGGGAGGCAGGCAGTGTGATTGACGGCCGGCGCAGGCCTGTTTCGGACTAGGGTGTAGCATATTTAGTAGGATGCTCACATGTTGTAGGGATGGGTGAGGGCTAAGGGGCTTGGCTCTTGTACGGGATGGATGATGTGAGCACAGTTCGTAGGGTCAGGCGTCTTGCGGTAGGAAAGGGGCAGGGTTCGATACCTCTGGGGTGTGGCGTGTTCTCTCTTGCCCACCTCCCCAAGCTCCTTTAACCAGGAGCTTCCCTCCCAGAGTGAGCTACGTCTTGGGAGGATTGAAGCAGGGAGGTGGCAGTGGCTAGAGTTGCTCAGATCGGCTCAGATGAAGGCCCAGGGGTCAAAGCATTTGCTCACCACAACTGAGTCTGGAAGGCACTGTGCAGCCAAACCCTCTTGTCCAATCACATGCAGGCCCCAGGCCCCTCAGAAACGCCCTGGTGGAGGGAGGAGCCCAACAGATAGGGTCAGGGAGTCAGTGGGGAAAGCAGAGGGGAGAGCTTAGAGTGAAACTCGAAACTGCTATGGACATGGAGGTCAGATGGGAACTTGGAACTGGGCATGAATCCTGAATGGTGGGGAAACTTGAAGCCATCACAGCCAAGAGGTGGGGTTCCATGACCTGCCCTGAGGTCAGCAGCTCCCAGACTCCTTTGCCCTCACTAGGGAAGCCCCAGTCACCTGACTTGTCCCCATGGAGTGAAGAGAGGCCCCACTTTTGAGTGTTGTGTGTCCAAAACAGTGTTGTGTCACTGGTGGTCATGTTGCTTAGTTGAAGAGAATAAAGGGAATAAGATTTCCTGGGTGTTTCTTGTTTTTTCTTTCAGCCTAAAGTGAGCTGAAAGAGCGTGGCCTCACCTTAAGCCGGAGCCCAGGAGTGACTGCAAAAGCTCAGCCCAGCCCCAGGCCCACCCTTCACCCAGGGGCCCTAAAATCCCCATCCATTGCTGGCTTGTGGGAAGCTGAAGAGTTTATGAAGTTTTAAGCTGCAGTCCCTTGGTGCGGAAAGGGATAAATCTGATGAGATGGCAGCCGAGCTAAGCTGTTCTCATCGGTGCCTGGCCTTCCCACCAGCAGGACTGCAGAGTGGCCGCCTGGTGGCTCTGGCGCTGGCCAGCTCAGGCCCAGCTGTGCAGCCCCAGGGAGGCCTCTCTGACCACCATACCCGCAACCTGCCACAGGGAAGTTCTGAGGATCTAGTTTCAGAAGCTGGCATCCACCACTCCTGGTTCACTTGGGGACCCTGGGAGAGGTGGGTGGAGACCTGGCTTGTCATCACTGCCAGGATGTCAGCCCTTGTGCCCTCACTGTGTGGAGAGGCTGAGGCTCAGAGAAGGGCAGCCAATTGCCCAAGATCCAAAGCAAGTCCGTGAAGGAAACCAGAATGGCCAGGAACTCAAGCATGTTTTGTGCCCACTCCATCCCAATCTCAGGCCTGCCTCAGTGCTCAGTCTCCTGGGCCCTGGGCCTGGCCATGGGGGATTGGGGGAATCCTGCCCCAGCCAGAAAATGTCTCCCCACCTTTCCTGTACCCCTCTGACCACAACCCAGGGCAGGTTCAGTGTCTCCTTCCCTTCCCCACCTGGAAAGGGGGGTGGGAGGAGAGGAGAAGCAAGTAATGAAGGCTACTCTACATTCTCTGTGTGCCAAGCCCTGGGGACACTGAGGTCTATCAGGAGTCCCAGTGCTGGAGAAATCTGCAGGAAAGTGACTACAGCAGAAGAACAGACACAGGGCAGTGACTGCTTCAGAGATTTCGCAGAAGGGCTGTGGACCCAGAGATGGTGCCTGCCACAGTGGAGGGTCAGGAAGCTTTCCAGGGAAAGTGACCTGAAGGATGAGGGCTGCAAGAAGACCCAAGAGTAGGTGTATGGGCTGGGGGTGGGATGGAGGACAGGGGTGCATAACAGTTGGGTATGGGCTTAGAGCAGAGAGGGGACTATGGGAAGACAGAGGCAGAGAGCAGAGCCCACAGTGTGGAGCCCCTGGAGGAGCTCGGGGAAGGTACCACTTGGGGATATTTGAGAGTGACATGATCTCTCTTCTCTCCACAAGAACAGTGGTGTTTCTCCAGGTCTGGAGCTCAGGAAAGAGGAGTGGCTGGAGCAGTTAGGTCCTTATCAGCTTAGCTATAGCCATAACCATGAATAAACACATACAAAGTGGCAAAGTAGAAGGTCTAGTTTAGGGGTGGAGGAAGAGGACCAGCAGAAGACAGTATGAGAAAAACCAGGACAGGATAGCGTAGCACCGTCGGATGCAAGGGAAGTTTTGAGAAGAGAGCGGTCTACATCAGGCAACCCACTGGCCAATCACAGGCAGTGCCCAAGGTCTGGCTGAAAACGGGCATGTCCACCACTGATGCCAACATCTGTTCACTCCCAAGAAGACAGCCAAGGTCGGGGTGGGCCCAGGAGTAGTTTTGGTCTGCCAGTCCCTGGGCCGCTGCCCAGGGTACCGCTGCCACTGGGACCACTAGGGGTGGTAAGCAGTCAAAAAATTAAGGCAAATCCTCCCGGCACCGGAGCCTCATGGGAAATGTTTATTAAGAGTTTGGTTCCTGGCCGGACACAGTGGCTCACGCCTGTAATCCCAGCACTTTGGGAGGCCGAGGCAGGCAGATCATGATGTCAGGAGTTTGAGACCAGCCTGGCCAACATGGTGAAACCCTGTCTCTAAAAATACAAAAATTAGCTGGGCGCAGTGGTGCACGCCTGCAGTCCCAGCTACTCGGGAGGCTGAGGCAGGAGAATCGCTTGAACCCGGGAAGTAGAGGATGCAGTCAGCCGAGATCGTGCCACTGCACTCCAGCCTGGGAGACAGAGTGAAACTCCGTCTCAAAAAAAAAAAAAAAAAAAAAGGTTTGGTTCCTGCCACCACATCAGTGGTTGCTGCCTCACTGACATTGTGGGATCTTCACCCCGTTCCCTTGGACTTGACCTTGAGAAAGTGGTTTGATGCCGACTTTTATTAGGTATGAAGACCCACGAGGAGAGTTTTGCCCCTCTGATAAGGAGACCGGGTGGCCTTTAGCGCAGATATCTAGAGAGACGATGCGGAATTACTTGGCATCTACTCAAGAGCCCAGGCGAAGGCTACTCCTGGAAGGGGACCGCGCTTACGGAGGCCTGGCTGACCTCCACCCGTGACCGGTGCGGCGCTCCTGAGACTGGCGCTCTCCAGGGGCGAAGGTGGCCGCGTCTCTATGATGCAATATCCTGCGTTTTTCCCACCCTCGCACCGCTGCCCCAGGCCATCGGCACTTTCTCTGCGGCCCGATGTCCTCCCCCGCCGCGGCCCGCGCTTCCACCAGCGTGCCCGCCGCCGCCGGCCCTACGCCCGAGGTCACCGTGGCGGCCCGCGTCTCCTTCTCCAGTCCGTCCTGGTCCAGCAGCGGCGGCCCCGCTTAAGTCCCGGGCGCCAATAGGATCCGAAGGCGCCACCGCTGAGACGCACGCGGCCCCTGCCGTGGCCATAGCCCTGTCGCCAGCGCCTGAACCAACACCGCTCCGCACCGGCTCTAGCGCCAGCCCCAGTCCCGCCTCGGTGAAGGATCCGCCGGGGGCGCCTGCAGCGCGCTGAGCCCAGGGGCGCCGCTCGGTACACGCCGCACCGCTCCCGAGGCCGATTGCAACGAGGGAAGTCACCCAGCTGAGGTGTCCCGATCTGTGCATTCGAGTGGTGTGGGGGTGAAGCCGCTGAGAAGCGGCCCGCAGGATCCAGTTCAGGCCGGCCTTTGGCCAGCGCAACCGGAAAACCAGCTCTCTCTCCGAGAACCTCCTAACCATGTGCGGACCAGGAACTACACTTCCCAGGATGCAGCCCGAGGAGTCCCGGCATCCCCCGGCCATGACAGCCAAGGGCGTGGTCAGACTGGGGTCGGTGGCAGCAGGACAGGCGGCTCCGCGACGACCACCACGCTCTCCCCTTCAGGCCCAGTCCGGGATCCCTGCCGGCCGTTAAGTCTGAGCCCTCCCAGGCTCACACCAAGCCAGCAAAGTGCTGCTCAGCTGCTGCAGCTAAAATCGGGGGACTACATTTGGGGTGCGCGGCCTGGCTACTCTGGCTGCAAGCCGAGGGTTGAACGTTTATTCATCACAATTAACAGCCTATACAAGCATCTCTAGAACAGAGGCTGTGGGTCCAAACGGGTCCCTGCAGCTCCAACCCTCTGGCCTCTCCGGGCACTGCCCTCACAGCCGATGGAGCATGGCTGGGCAGGCAGACAGGACACAGGCTCAGTCACAGGGTGTCAGGGGGAAGCTCTTCTAGCTGGAATGATTGGAAGTTGGCCCAGCGGCTGGGGTTGGTCTGTCCCTTCCCCTCCTGGGAAGTTCCACCTCCACTGTAGTTAAGGCCACCAGGATGAAAGCAGGGTTAGGTCCAGGGACCCAGTAGAGCCTTGGGACGCATGAGGTGGGGGTAAATGGGCTTCGCAGAGAAATGGAGATTGGGAAGGGGCCTGATTAGAATAGAAACTGATGATGTTGGTTCAGCACCTGCAAGATGAGGAAGGTGACTGCAGCAACCTTAGAGCTTCCCAAAGGAAGCAAGTGATGCCCCCATCTGCCAAGAGGGTACCTCCTTCAGCCCTTGGCACAAGAGCCAGACCAAGGTGTCCAGGGAACTCCACAGGACAGAAGCCCTGCCGAGGTTAGGGGGATGGTGGGTGAAGGAAAGTCTTCCTGGGGCCTGCAGCCCAGTCTCAAACAAGGAACAAGGACATGGCCCACTGGTCCTCCTTTGTGAGCCAGTAGGCAGGGAGCGAGCCTTCTCTAGGGTAGATCACAGCCTGGGGAATTTTCCTTAGGGTTAGGATGCATCCACGGAGACAGACAGGTTAGGGCCAGTTTCCGGGAAGCTCAGTCGAGTGCTCTGGGCTCCTCAGGCCTCTCAGGCAGACCTTTTCTGTAGGGCAGTGCCCCCTAGGCTGCAGCTCTGACCTTTAGGAAAAGATGGAACGAAGCTTGGCTGATCCCATGCCCACTAGCATGCACCAGGGTCCCCAAACCAACTAGATGGGCAGGGGCTGGGCCCATGGGGTCCGGAATGGAGGGTGGGGCCACTAGGCCTGGGGTGGGGAGGAGATGGGGGCACAGCCCCCAGGGTCCATGGTGTTCCAGAGTCCCCTGAGTTTCAGGTTCAGCTGATGTAGATACGATGGAAGTCGTGGGCACCAAAGGCCGCGTTGCACTTGGGGCACTTCCTCTGGCGGGCCTCATAGCGGCCCCGCACGCACTCGAAGCAGAAAACGTGGAAGCACTTGGTAAGGACTGCATCCTTCTTGCGGGTGTTACAGCAGGGGCAGGTCAACCGCGCCTGGGCCAGGCAAAGGCATCAGCTTGGGAACAACTCTGACAGTGCCCAGACCCCAAGCTGACAGCAGGAGGAGTCCAGGCCAAGCCCACCACACTGGAGACTGCACCTCATCCTCCCATAACCCTGGAGGTAAGGACGAGCACTCTATGAATGAGCAAACTGAGGTGCAGAGGCGCCAAGGTCTCAACACTAGAAATCAGCAGAGTCCGGATTCATCACTGGGCAGTGATGGCTATCATGTGTCCCCTCAAAAGGACAAGGACCCACAGGCCCAGCCTGGACTCTGCCTTGGGGCTTCATCTCCTGCCCCACTGGCCTTCTCTGGTGAAATCCCAATCTTGTCTACCTCTTCACCTGCACTTGCTCAGTCACAGCTGGAATGGCAATGCAACTAGAAATCTGTTCTCTCTACCCTCAACTGGGCCCAGCCTCGGCACTGGCCAGAGACCCTGCCGTGGGTCCCTTTTTAGCCTGAGACCTCTCTTCCGCCACCAGGAGGGTCTCACCTCCAACTCCAGACATGGATTGACTCAACTCAGCATCCCCCAACAGTGCTCCTCCAGCCTGCTAAAATCCCAGCCCAGCCTGCCGCCTCAGCAGCCTCCCTGCCATCACTCCTGTCTCCCAGGACCCTACACACCAGCACTGAACAGGCTCCCAAGCCTGCCTCTACCCCATGGCTGCCTCCAGCTGCCTCTGCCCTTCAAGGCTCAACTGCTTCCAAGGGATGACCAAGTCATATGTGGCTTCCACCTCTGCCTCTACTGACATTCCCCAAGCATGTTCTCCAGCCCAGCCCTTTTGCCTTGAGCACCTTCCCAGCCTCCCAAAGGGGTCCCACAGGCACCTTCTCAGCATCCTTTGACACCATCCCATAGAACCTGCTCCCCCGCAGGCCTCCTAACCCCCTAAATGGTACTAGCTATCCACCTAGTTTCTCAAACCAGGAAACCAGGAGTCCTCCAAGTGTTCCCTTTCCCTCACTCCATGCATTCGATCCACCCCCGAGTCCAAGCAATTCTGCCTCTGAAATGTCTCCTGAACCCATCTACTCTGGTTTCTGCCTCAGTGACTGCAATACCATAACAATTTCCCTGCCTCCAGTCTACCTCTTCCAGCCCAAAACCAACAACAAATCTAACCACATCACTCTCCTGTTTAAAACCCTTTGAGGTCTCAACCTGGTGTACCGCACTCTTCAGGAGGTGACACCGCCCAACCTCTCCACATCGGCTCCTCTGATTACAACCTCCGGTGCTGTCCCAGCAACCCCTCCGCTCAAGCGTCCACATCTGCTGTTCCCTTTGCCTAAAGCTACTCACTCCCGTTCCTCACAGCCACGTCTGGCCTATTCTTCAGGTCTGCTGTGGTGACATTCACTCCAGGAAGCCTGCTGACCCCAGGGCCAGGGGAAGGGCCTCCCCTGAGTCCCCTCAGCCCCTCTGGCCTCTGCCATCACATTACACATTCTGGGATGAGAGAATTACTTGGCTGCCTCCTCCCCTAACTGACTGTCAGTTTCAAGAAGTCAGAGACCAGGGCCAGTTCCTAGCCTCCCAACCCACACCCAGCCAAGCACTGTGCCTGGCTCACAGTACATGTACAGCAAACAGCATTTGACTCTGTGACCACTGTGCTGCCCACTTTCTGCTGCCCTACATTACTTCCAGGGTCCCCAGACTCTCCACTACAGTCTCAGCAATCCTGCATCTACAATTCCCAGGTGGATAGGGCACAACTTGGCCCACAGCCCCACCTTGTACTCCTTGATCTCCTCCTGGAGGATTTCATCCGCATCTGCGTAGACCTCCACCTTCCTCTGCTTTTCCAGCTTGCGCCGCAGCCGTGAGATGTCCTCCTGGGGCAGGAGAGGCCTGGCTAAGGGCAAGGGTCCTCAACCTTGAACCGCTTGCCCCCAGGATAGGTCCGTGACCGTGGACCACCCTGGCCTGGCCCCTCACCCCTGCACACACCTGAGCCCTCTTGAGGTTGAAGCTCTCTTTCTCACGAGCAGCCCGGCTCTCTGCCAGGCAGGGCTGGATCTCCCGCAGCCGAGTCTGCACGTGCTCCAGCTGCACCTTCAGGTCCTCGGCCAGCTGGGCGGCTTCTACAGCCTGAGTAGGGTGGAACAGGAAGGAGGCACTGGTCTGAGCCTGGTGACTCAGGCATGTGGAGTCACGGCCCACCAATGCTTGTGTCTAGTGCCCCAGTGACACCTGCCCTGGAGCTGCTCCTGCCTCCTGAGCCCTAAGCCCTCCCCTCCTGTTCAACCTCTCCAGTTCCTCCCGTGTGATGCTGTTTTTTGGGGTTTGTTTTTTGTTTGTTTTTTTGAGACGGAGTCTTACTCTGTCCCCCAGGCTGGAGTCCAGTGACACGATCTCAGCTCACTGCAACCTCCGATTCCTGGGTTCACACCATTCTCCTGCCTCAGCCTCCCGAGTAGCTGGGGCTATAGGCGCCCACCACCACACCCAGCTAATTTTTTGTATTTTTAGTAGAGATGGGGTTTCACCGTGTTAGCCAGGATGGTCTAGATCTCCTGACCTCGTGATCTGCCCGCCTCGGCCTCCCAAAGTGCTGGGATTACAGTCATGAGCCACCGCGCCTGGCCTGCTGTCTGGTTTTTGAGCTTTCACAAGGCTCTCCTCTCTGCTCCCCTCAACTTCCCCACCACACGTGCAGCTCCCCTGGGCCCCAGCTCAAGTGTCACCTCCTAAAACGCTCCCCTATTTTTCTTTGACAGCACCTCAGATTCCTGCCCAAGGCTTACTGTGACATGCACTATTTGGGGGATTACTGGCCTGCTCTGCCTGCCAAGACCTGAAGTTCCAGCTTTGACTGGAAGGCAGGGACCTTCTTGTTCCCAATGTCTCCACAGCAATCAGCGCAAGGCCTAGTACATAGCAGGGATGTAAAATATGCTGCTTAAATGGGCCAGGCGCGGTGGCTCACACTTGTAATCCCAACACTTTGGGAGGCCAAGGCGGGCAAATCACGATGTCAGGAGTTTGAGACCAGCCTGGCAAACACAGTGAAACCCCGTCTCTACTAAAAATACAAAAATTAGCTGGGCAAGGTGGCAGGCTCCTGTAGTCCCAGCTACTCGGGACACTAAGGCAGAAGAATCGCTTGAACCTGGGAGGCAGAGGTTGCAGTGAACTGAGACCGAGCCACTGTACTCCAGCCTGGGCAACAGAGCTAGACTCCGTCTAAAAAAAACAACAACAAAAAAAACACAAACATACTGCTTAAATGAATGAACTAACTGGAGAAGAAAACAGCTTCAGAGGAAATGGAAATCAATGTTAATCTTAAGCCTTTAGCCAAAGCTAGACATTTCTTCTATTTAATACAACTATGTGACAAAGAACATCATCCCCACTTTACAGTTCACCAGCGAGTGGTTAGAAGGTAGAGCCTGGAGTCAAGGAGGCTTGGACCCAAATATTAGGGCCACTCCCTCTTGAGCAGAACAATCCACCTCCCTGAGCCTCAGTTTCCTTATTTATAAAATGAGGCTAAAAACAAAATCCAGCCAGGTGCAGTGGCTCACGCTGTAACCCCAGCACTTTGGGAGGCCAATGTGGGTGGATCACAAGGTCAGGAGTTCGATACCAGCCTGGTCAACATGGCGAAACCCTGTCTCTACTAAAAAAAAATACAAAAATTAGCCGGGCGTGGTGGTGCGCGCCTGTAATCCCAGCTACTTGAGAGGCTGAGGTGGGAGAGTTGCTTGAACCTGGGAGACGGAGGTTGCAGTGAGCCGAGATCGCACCACTGCACTCCAGCCCGGGCGACAGAACAAGACTCCATCTCAAAAAAAAAAAAAAAAAAAATCCATCTTTTGTTTTTTTTCCCTAGGGACAGAGTCTCGCTCTTGTCACCCAGACTGCAGTGCAGTGGTGCGATCATAGCTCACTGCAGCCTCAACCTCCTGGGTTCAAGTGATCCTCTCACCTGTCAGCCTGTCACTCGAGAAGCTAGGACTACAGGCGTGCACCAGCACACCCAGCTAATTTTAAAATTTTTTTGTAGAGATGGGGTCTCACTATGTTGCCCAGGCTGGTCTCCAACTCCTGGCCTCAAGCAAACCTCCCGCCTCTGTTTCCCAAAGTGTTGGGATCACAGACGTGAGCCACCACGCCCGTAAACACCATCTTGATAGGATTAGTGAGACTGAAATGTGACCAAGCATGTCAAGTACTCAGCATGTGGTCTGGCACATGTAAATGTTCAATATGTGTGAGCTGTTCTGTGACAGCCTGGCTTCACCTCAGGCTATTGCATCGGGTGCTCTGAGCAGAACCGGAAGGTGAGGAGGTGAGCCAGCAGCCCAAGCTGTGTGTCCCCCTGGCCCAGCCTCACCTTCCGCTTGTTGAGCTCCAGGGCTTGGCTGCGCAGCGTCAGCTCCTTCTCCACACCCCCGAGGCTGCCCTGCAAGGCTCGCTCCTTCTCCTCCAGCTTCTGCACAGTCAGCAGCTGGGCATCCACCTAAGGACCAGAGGAGGACTCAGGGCCATGACCCCCACCTCTCCAGCTCCAGCCTGCAAGCTGGCGGCGGCCATACCTGGGACTTGAGGCCAAGGACCTGCTCGCCCAACTCATCCTTCTCCTCCCGCAGCAGCTTGTGAATCTGGTTGGCCTTGATCCGCTCTGACATTAGCTTAAAGTTGGCATCATCCTTTTCCCGCAACTGCTGTAGCAGCCGCCCGTTCTGTTCCTGCATGTCCTCAAAAGCCTGACCTGTCACATCCATCTCTGAGAGCAGAGCCTCCTCCTCCTGCAGCAAGTGGGCAGAGACAAGATTGAACGTGGGAAGTGGACAGGATGGCTGTGGGGGAACCACGGGAAAACGCAGCGAAGCAAAGAACCACAGAGGGGACCCAGATCATCAAGGTGCTGCAGGCACTAGAGGCACCAAACAGGGTATGAAGGGAGCTCCCTGCGCTCCGACGCGAGGGCACCACATGGGCCGCACCTGCTTGGTGGCACCCAGCTTGCGCTGCAGGTGTTCTATCTGCTCCTCTGCCTGCCGAATGCGCCGCAGGGCATCCTCATCCGCGATCTTCTTGCTCTCCCTTCGATCCCTCTCCTCCAATTCCCGGATGCGGCTCCGCAGCTCATCAACCTATAGCACAGGGAAAAAGAAACTCTCTTGACACTGCTTCCTGCTGAGCTAGGACTCTGCTCTGCCTTTCCGAATGCCCCACAAGCCCCAGCTGCCCTCACCTCGGCCTTGGCCTTGCGTTCCGCTGCCATGAGCTGCACCTTATCCCGCTGCTCCTTGGGCGCTGACTTGTACATATCCAGCAGCAGTTTCATCTCCTTCTGGCTCTCCTGGGCCTTCCTGGCAAGAAGGTACAGGAGGAAGTCTTAGTGAGTGGGACTGGAGGCCACCTGGCAGGGTCAGGAAGGAGACAGGAACAGAGCCTCACTTGAGCTCTGCTCGGAGACCCTTGAGGAGTTCTGATTCCTTCCGCTTGGCTTCTTCCACCTTGGCCTTCTCCCGATCAGCCCTTGAGAGAGCGGAGGCTACAGGTGGAGGTCCTAGGCCAGGACCTTCCCGTTCCCGAAGCTCCCGCTTGGGCCTGGCCTCAGGTTCTCGGCCCCGGGAGGAAGGGCCCTGGGCCCCAGGGGTTACACCCTGGAAGTCCTCTTCAGAGGGGACCAGCTCCTCCTTCTTCACTGAAGTGGTAGTAGTGGTGGTGCCAGGCACTGGAGCCATCTCCTTTCTGTTGTCGGGGGTACTGACAGGGCCTGGCCCACCCTCCTCTTTCCCTGGGGCTGGGGCACTGAGGCCAGAATCCTCTGGGTGGCCCAGGTTAGGGGTGGAGTGGGCAGAGCCACTGGCCTGGGCCCGGAGCTGCAAAGGCAGAGAGGAAGAGGGATGAAGTCAGATGGTGTTCACTGGAGTCTAGCCAAACCTTTTACCAGGCAGGCCCCTTCTCACCTTGCCAATCTCAGCTTGTACTTCTCGAAGCTTCCGCTTGTATCGCTGGGCGTCCCCTTTTAGCTGGTGGTTGTGGTTTTGAAGACTACTAATCAGGTGGCGCATCTCACGGTTGATGGGCCCTGGAGGAGCATCAGCAAGTAAAGGTGTCAGAACCAGTTCCTGGGTTAGGACTCCAACCCCTCAGTGGGGTAAGAGGCTATGCCATCACTCCCACTGTGCAGGAGGGGAACATTGCGGCCTCAACGGAGCATGAACTCATCAAAGTAAATAATGCTGACTTCAAGGAAACTCACCCAAAATTAACTTGACACTGCCTATTCATACGATTTTTGCTAATATAGAGTATGTGGTTTTGTTTTTTTTTTTAAATAGAAACAGTGTCTCACTTTGTTGCCCTGGCTGGTCTCAAATTCCTGGCCTCAAGTGATCCTCCCACCTTGGCCTCCGAAAGTGCTGGGATTACAGACATGAATCACCACACCTGGCCTAGGTTTTTTCTTTTTTTTTTTTATACATCCAATTCCCTTTAATAGAGAAGGTAACTGTAACATTCACAAAAGTTAGTCAACTTCTTCTAGATTCTTAAATATCACCTTCCCAGTACATTTCCCTGGCCTCCTATCCAAAATTGCAACACCCTTTCTCCTGATACTTCCTATCTTCCTTTTCTGCTTTACTTCCCTATTTGTCAAGAGCTAACACATTTTCCATTTTTCTTCTACTAGTTCGTCTTCCTCTAGTCTGTCTTCTATCAGAATGTTGCTCCACATGGCAGGAATTCTGTTTTGTTCACTGGCATAACCCCAAACCCTAGAACAGAGCCTGGCTCAGAGGTGGCATTTGATAAATCTTTGTAACACAAGTATCTGAGAGACAGAGACGTCATCAGACCAGAAGAATGAGGACAGGGCTGACAGCTCAGACTCTGCATGTGCCTGCTCCATCAGCCACCCCAGCTGGCGTGACCCTCACTGTGCCTGGGAGCCAAGCAGTGCAGGCCCTGTTTTGCATAGGAAGCCGAGGCTCTGTGAAAAAAAAGGCCTTAGCCTCTTGCATCTGGATAAGCAGCAGCCCCACACCAGGGCCCAGCACTCCCAGATAAGGCCCCACCTCCGCCCTATCCTCACCACATACCCGCCTGCTCGTTGGCCGCCAGATTCTGCTCAAACTCGATGCGCAGCATCTCATACTCCTTGCGTACCTGGGCCAGCGTGTCCTCCAGCTGAATGACCTCTGTGCGTAGCTTCTTCTGCAGCCCCAGCTCGTCGCTCTGTGGGTTGATGTGTTAAGGACCCACACAGCCCCTCGGTCCCACCTCAGGACTCAGTATCTTAGGAAGAATCTATTCCCCAGGGACCCCTGGCTGGCACACAGGGCCTCGGAAGGCACAAACACGTCAACACTAACGGTTTGGCCCTTAGCCCAGCCCTAACGCCTGTTCCAGGGCCATACCTCCATGTGCTCGATGTGTCGCAGGTGGGAGTTCTTTGTGGCCAGCAGCAGGCCCCGAGCCTCGTCTAGCTGGGTCTTCACTTGCAGAGACTCGTTGTAGAGCAGTGAGAATTGGGCCTGCAGCATGCGGTACTCCCCCGTCTCCCGCACTACCTCCTCAGGAAGGCTCCGCAGGGCCACCTGGGGCAGGGATGCCCAAATGGGATCAGCAACAGGATTCAGGGCTCAGTCCCTCCCTTACAGGCCCAGGCCCTCTCAGCCCCTACGGCAGCCCACCTTGAGGCGCTCATTGGTCCGCACAGCCCCCTGAAGTTCGGCCTGCAGTTTCTCCAGCTCTGCCATGCGGCTGTTGGCCAGTTCCTGGTTTTCCTCTAACTCTGCATTCAGCATCTCAAACTAAGGAGTGGGAGGCAGGGCCATGGGAGGCAGGGCCAGACGTGGCAGCAGGCCTCCCTTACATCCCCAGCATACACTCCACCCCAAGCACCCCGTGCAGGGCAATGATCGATTCTGACACCCCAAACCAAGTACTTTCCTAAGGGCTCCCAGAAAAATGGGAGAAAATTCAATACTGCATGGTCGGTGCTGGGAACTAAGGCTCTTAACTGATGAGGAGTCACGGAAGCATTCCAGGAAGGCCTAAAGTGCTAATAAAGGGAAAAAGGGCACAGTGACCACCAGATGCCAACTGACTCCAACTCACTCTTAGCTCTCTCTTCTGTGCTTTATCTTTGTGGTACTCATAACACACTGATACGCTATTTTACTGATTTCTTGTCTGTTACCACAAGTAGAACCTAAAGATATATTCTTTTATTTATTTCTTGTCTGGTCCATGAAAGTTTTGACCTCTATTTTGTTCTCACCAATATGCCTAGTGCCTAGCACTAAGTGTTCAAAAATCTACTCCACAAGTATATGAATGCATGAAAAAAGAGCAGCAGGAGTGACCAGGAAGGGCCTCGGAGATGGATGTTTGTCCTTTGTCCTGAGGGGAATTTCAAGAGTGCAACACAGAAGAGGTTGTGAGAAGGGGTGGGAGGAAAACGCCGCTCACCTTCTGCATGCTGAGTGTGATCTGGCCCCCCTGGAAGCCTGAGGAGCTCCCAGATACATAGTAGCCAGAGTTAAGCTGTGGAGAGAAAACAGACAGGCAATGGATGTAGAGGGGAGGAGCTAAGGCCCAAGGGCCCAGCCTTGCCTCACCTGCCCCAGCACCCCTGCCCCACCTGCTCTAAGGCCTCTGCCAGGTGCTTATTGAGCTTTTGCTCTCGCTTCCGCAGCTTCTCGATGTCCCACTGCAAGTCCTCCACTGTTGTCTCCATCTCCAGCACCTTGGTCTCTGCCGATGTCACTTTATCCTGGAGCTCGGAGTACTGGGAACAATGAGGGAGCAGATGCTTGGATGGGGGACTTGGTTCCTGACGTCCCTGAGTGCCCATCTAACCCAAATCCTGCCTGATTCTAATCACACCCCCAAAGCCCCCGACTCCTCACCTCCAATGAGATGCGGTGGTGTTTCTCCTGCAGCTGAGTGGCCAAGTCCTGCAGTCGCCGGTTCTCACGGCCCAGCTCTCGGGTGCGTGCCTGAGCCACCTCACTGAGGGGCTCACTGTCCCCTGGGAAGGCAGGGCCCAGGTAAGAGCCCAGCTCAGGGCAATGGGGCAAACAACTAACTCATTCTGGAGTCTGCTATATACCCAGTGTGATCCACCAGCTGTCTTGCCCATTTCTCATGACAAAGCCAGGAGTCTTTATCCCCACTGCACAGAGAAGGAAACCAGCTCAGAGAAGGGAGCCACTTTCCCAGCATGTCCAGGTGAGGGTGGGAGAAGCCTGTCAACCTACAAGGCCTGAGCCCTTGAAGCTATGCCTTGTGGATCCGCAACCCACACCAAGTGCTCCAGAGGGGCCTCTGGCCAGGAGCCTCTACCGGCATCAACAACTCCTCCAACCCATCTCTCTAGCATTCAATCCCGGAATCAAAGTTGGAACCCCCATCTACAGCCTAACCTACCTCTTCCAAGAACATGGCTGATTTATTCCTTGGGAAATTCTGGCCGCCCTTGGACTCGGGCATTAGGGGAATCAGGAAGGGGTGCCATCAAGATGCAGGTGGGGATGGACGCCCCTTCGGTATGGGCACAAAGAACCCACCTCGGCTGTACACTCGCTGACAGAGTTCCTCCACCCGGCGCTGTAGGCGGTCTGAGGCCTCTACCACACGAGACACAGCTGCCTTGGAGAACTCCATTCGGCCTTGCAGCTCCAGCTCCACCTCCTCACTGCTGCTGGCACCCAGTGCCACCACAAAAGCCAAGGCCGGCTCACTGAGAGGGGGCCGCAGCTGCATCAGCAAGGGGTCTGGAAGGAATGGACAGACCCTCATGAGGATAAGAGCAGCAGTTACTACCACTCTGTACCAAGTCCCAGACTGAGCCCTTCAATACTCATGGTTCACTTAATCAACACAATCTATAATGCACTATTATCTCCATCCTGAAAGTGAGACAAATGAAATTCAGGGAGGTAAAGTAATTTCCTCAAAGCTACAGAGTTGTGTATCACATCCTCAGAGAACCTTCCTGTACTTTACCAATATAATTAGAATCACACACACATGCACGCACACACAATCATTCCGTTTCAGGAGCCCCAGTACTTTCTGCTTACTATGTTTATAATTTCCTCCCTCATAGCAAGTGCAACACTCATTTCTAGGAAGTGTCAAATACATAGTTAATACTCAACCACAATACTGTTTTGAAACAAATGGGTGTCAAAACATGAATTGCTCTATAAACCAAGTTAGTCAGAGTCTAAAGCCTGTGTTTTTGTGCACTGCACTTTACTGCCCAAACATGAAATCCATTTCGTGAGAAGTAGTAAGATAGGCAATTCAGGGGCCCAACACCAAAGTCCCCTCCTCCCCAGGACTTCTCCCAGAACTTAAGCTCCCCAGATCCCAGCACTCTGGTCCTACCTCTCAGCTCTGATGTCCCCGGCTCTGGGAGAGGAGTCCCATCACATGTTGGCCCCTCCTGGGTCCCAGGTGCCTCAGGCGCTGAAGACAGCTCCCCCTGGCTCTCATGGCATCGGAGAAGGGCTTCCACAGTTTCATCCAGCTGGAAGGAGAAAACATCAAAAATGTTATGAATCCCTTAGTGCTTTCCAACATGATACTCCTTTCCTAGCAGGGGAATCTGGAGATTGGCAGCTGAATCAAGGCCTGTTCTTTGAAAGCAGAAGGTATCCACCTGGGCCCAGTAACGATTGACGATGAGGAGTGTGGCATCATCTGTGGCCTGCCGCTTCTCCAACTTCTCAATTCGTTCTCGGAGTTCATCTTCACAAGCCTGCCGTTGTTCCAGCCGCTCTGCCAGTTTCTTGTTCTTGAACTGTAGTACCTTCAGGTCCATCTCCTCCTACCAAAGGAAACAAAGGGGCCGACGAGAGCGTCAAGCACGGCCCACAAACCAATCACAGAGAGAGAGAGAGGAGCAGAGCATCTGCAATGCATGGGAGATGGAGGTATTCCCACACTAACCGCTAACAGAATCTAAGGAGGCTCAGACAACACACAGCGAAAGTGTCTTTGTTGTGAGGAGGCTCACGTTGTTTCTGCCTGTCCCCTTGAAAATCCTTAGTCTTTGACAAGTCACACGCCCCCTGGAAACCTGTTTTCCTATCTGTAAAAGGAAGACAGGCGTCGTGTTCTGAGCTTCTTTCTGACCTTTCTTTCAAGGTCCTGTAACGCGGACCTTGCTAAACCTGGGGAAGTGGATGTAAGATTCCGCACAGTTTGGCCAGAGAACAGAGGGAGGGCTCTGGGAAGTCCTGAGGGTTAAGGCAAGAGCCCACGAACCGTGGAAGAGATGCCTCCAAGACGAATGGGCTCGATAAGAGTCGTGGTGGTCTTCTCCTCACGACTCAGCTTCTTCTCCGGGGGCCCTGAGCCCCCGTCGCCGGCGGCGCGTTTGTTGCCTGGCCCAGACATGGCCGCGGCGGCTGGAGCGGCGCAGGGTCCCCTGAGGGGCGTCAGACGGGAGGAGGCGGTACTTCCGTCACCTGCAGAAGACACAGAGCAGAGATGTGGGAACGGCTGGTGTTCCACAGCCCCAAACACCCTCCACCCTGCACACACCTGCTGGATCCCGTCCCCCCCGGCGCCAGAGCCCTCACCAGCAGCAGGGTCAGCCTAGCGCCGCCATCTTGGATTTCACCGGACGTCACTGGACGTCACTGGCCCCCCCCCAACGGTGCGCAGGGCGCAGGCGCCAAAGGCAGCCCCGGATGTGAGGAAACTCCTTTATCTTCTGCTTCTATTGGTTACGCTTGGTCCCGCCACTCGGGTCCTCTGGCTTCTTCCCAAACACCTCCTCTTTCTCTCGGTGATTGGCCAAGAGGCAGTTCCCATAGTAACTGACACCGCGCTCCCACTTCCCAGCCTGGAGGACAGCGCCGGCCCTCGTATTAGCAACCTGGAAGAGAGGGCGCCCAGGTGGGCACTCGCAACTTCTTACGTATCTGCGCGTTCTCTTCGCACCCACTGGCGTGAGCCTGCGCTTTCCGCCTTCCTTCCCTCACAAGCCCCCTTGGCAACCGTCGCCGTTGAGACGGAGGGAGACGCCCCCACGGATTCGCCCCGCCGCGCCTCTGCGCGCGTAGATTGGCCGGAGCGAGGCGAACGGGCCCGGCCTTGGTAGCCGCCGACCGAGCGCTGGCTGTCCTGGAACCTAGGCGGCGGGAGCCCGGGGCGCCCCGCGGCACGGAAGAGCGGCGAGATGCTCAACCGCAAGACCAGCCACTTTTTGGGAATGAGGGTGCAGTCGGAGCTTGAACATCTCTCCGAGCTGCGGCGGGAAGCGGGGAAGGATCGCAGCTCAGTGCATGGGTCGGCCGCGCGGACGCGTGCGAGTGTGCGGACTCAGTGGACGACGGCGGCGGCGGCGACGAAAGCGGATGAAGGCCCTGGAGCCAACTTGTTTCCGGTGAGGGCGGGACAGTCTGGTCTGCTCGTGAATATTTATAAACCGGCTCCCCCGCAGGCGCCACCTGTCATTATGCTTACTAACGTTCGGGACGTCTCCCGGGCTGCTTGGGCGAGCAGAGGCAGGGGTGTGTGACCCCGGTGGTTACTGTGCTCGCGTAGAGCACCTAGGGCCTGCTGAAGCCCTCCCTCGCCCGCGCCTCTCCTTCTTAGTCCTTGATATGAGATGGCAAGTTACAGCGGCTTCTCCGGCCTGCTGGAGATTCGCTACGGGCCAGGACACCGCAGCTGCCTTCCCCAATTCGCTTTCTTTCCGCAGCCGCCGCTGCCCCGGCCCCGGATCTGCATGTGGTGAGTGTGAAGAGACAAAAATTACACTGAATATTTGCGTTCTTTATTGTCTCCCCAACAGTCCTGTCTGTGGCCAGGGCATCCCCATTTTACAGATGAGACTGAGGCCTGGAGATGCAATTACTCCAGGTGACTGGAAGTTGGCTTTCCAGCCTCTCCAGTCCGAAGAGGAGGCAGTGTGAGAAAAAAAGAGCCAAAGACAGAATGTAAATGGAGTCTCATGGCCGCTAAGGAGTATTGTACAGAGGGGGACACTGAGGGCCACAGGGAGTACTTGACCAAGGTCATACAAGGTAGTGGCAGAGCAGAAAAAAGAATTCAAGATTCCTAACCCTAGGCTTTAGAAATGGAGAGGCTCATAAGAGTTCATTTAGGCCCAGAGAGTTAACGATTTGCATAGTCACACAGCAAGCTGGCAAAAGAGCCCAGCTTCACGCCGGTGGCCAACTCCCAGTCTCACGCACTAGCTGTCACAGCCCTGTCATGATAGGTAACGGCCACCAATACTCTTTTTCTTTTACTATAACAGGAAGTACCTGGACGTCCATTCCATGCACCAGCTGGAGAAGACCACCAATGCTGAGGAGATGAGGGAGTAGGGACTGAGGGGGGCGTGGGAAGAGCTCTTGGCAAAGGCTGAGGGGTCAGGTTGGGAAAACATGAGGAATGGCTGACTCCAAAGCATGTGGTGGGTGTAGGGTGATGAAAGGAGGCCCAGTTGTCACTCACTCCTCTCTCCCTCCCAAGGGTGCTGGCTGAGCTGCTGGAGCTAGGGTGTCCTGAGCAGAGCCTGCGGGACGCCATCACCCTGGACCTCTTCTGCCACGCGCTCATTTTCTGCCGCCAGCAGGGCTTCTCACTGGAGCAGACGTCAGCAGCTTGTGCCCTGCTCCAGGATCTTCACAAGGCTTGTATTGGTGAGAGGGGGCAGCTACCAGGTTTGAGCCCCAGGGAGAAGAGGAACCGGGGCTGGCACAAGTGACCATGGGAAGCAGAAGCAGGGGATTTCTGCCTGGAATATGTCATTATTAGTAGCATCATCATACACAAGCCATCAGCTTTCCAATCCACTGCTTCCTTATCTAGAAATTAAGGATACAGCACACATTTTACAGGACTGTCCTGAGAAATAATATATGCAAATATATGCATAGTGCACAATAACACCTGCTTTAGAATGTTTAATAGCTCTTGCTTCAGAATGTTTAATAGCTGAAATGATCTATTTCTTGGTTTATTCCCCTAGAATATAAGCTTCGTAAGGGCAGGACCTTGTCTGTCTTGTTCAGTGCCTAAAACAGCATACAGTGGGCATATAGTGGGTATTCAATATTTGTTACATGAGTTAAGGAAACAAGCCAGTGCTGAAACCCAGATCTGTCTGCTTCTGAAGCTCATGGTCATAAACAGCTGTTGAGTGAAGTGAATGAATGGATACCAGAGAGGGCCTCACTGCTGCATCTTGCTTTCCCTACCAGCAACCCCCTTGGGCAACGTGGAGGAGTGCTACCGCTACTTCACCAGTGTCCTTTTTTGCCATGGAGTCAGGGTCAGTTCCCCTGGAACATTCTGGAACCTTTACCCATCCCCAGACAAGGTCTCACTCAGTCTCTCTCACATTCATCACCCTTATCTTCTTGTGAAGACCCCAGTGGGCTCTCCTTGCTCCTGTTGCTGGGCTTTTGGAGGCAAAGCCAGGGCTCCGGAAGGTAGTCAGGGTTCTAATTCCGAGTCACCACCACAGCGGCCTCCTTTCAGCATCGACCTCTTCAAAGAGCAACAGCTGCTGGCCTTGGAAGACTACGTGGTCAACACTTACTTCCGCCACTTCAAGCTCTATAAATACGTCTTCACACCCCAGGTAGGGGGTGGTGGACCATGAGGAGCCACCCTCAACCGCCCCTCCCCTCAGCACAGGTGCACTCCTTTCAGCCTCCCTCTGCCTTGCTTCCCAGGTGCGGCTGGATCTGTCTTTGACTTACATGGGGCTACAGCCACCCAAACTGTGGCCAGAGAGTGAGACGGGTAAGGGAGAGTGCCAGGGCAGGGCTGGGCTGGGCCAGGCGTGGGGCCACAGTCTCTTCCTGCTTCTGGTTTGCAGAGAAAGAAGAAAGCAAGGAGATGGAGGAGCAGGCAGTTACCCCGCAGAAAGAGGAACTAGAGACAGTGGCCCCGCCAGAGCCAGAGCCAAGTGAGGATCTGGAGAGGGCAGGCTGCCCTGCCCTCTGAGCAGGTGTAGAATGAAGGGTTTGGATCACATCAGGACTTCAGACTTTTTGTTTTTAGTCAGAGTCCTTTCTCTAAATGATCCCTTATGCAGAAGTCCAAGATGACAGATAAAAGCACAGCTGCAGGCCAGGCGTGGTGGCTCACACCTGTAATCCCAGCACAATCTGAGGCAGGCGGATTGCCTGAGCTCAGGAGTTCGCGACCAGCCTGGGCAACACCGTGAAACCCCCTATCTACTAAAATACAAAAAATAGCCAGGCATGGTGGTGCGCGCTTGTAGTCCCAGCTACTCGGGAGGCTGAGGCAGGAGAACTGCATGAACCCAGGAGGTGGAGACTGCAGTGAGCCAAGATCTGGCCACTGCACTCCAGCCTGGGCAACAGAGCAAGACTCTGTCTCAAAACAAACAAACAAACAAACAAAAAGCACAGCTGAAGTGGCTCCAGAGAAATGATCATTAGAAAGCCAATGACGGTGGCTTAAAACCTATATGATGGGTTGATGGGTGAAGCAAACCACCATGGCACATGTATACCTACGTAGCAAACCTGCATGTTCTGCTTGTATCCCAGAACTTAAGAGTTAAAAAAAAACAAAGAACAGGCCAGGTGCAGTGGCTCACGACTGTAATCCCAGCACTTTGGGAGGCTGAGGCAGGCGGATCACGAGGTCAGGAGATCGAGTCCATCCTGGCTAACACTGTGAAACCCCGTCTCTACTAAAAATACAAAAAGTTAGCCGGGCGTGGTGGCGGGTGCCTGTAGTCCCAGCTACTGGGAGGCTGAGGCAGGAGAATGGCATGAACCTGGGAGGCAGAGCTTGCAGTGAGCTGAGATCGCTGCCACTGCACTCCAGCCTGGGGGACAAAGCAAGACTCCATCTCAAAAAAAAAAAAAAGAGAAAGCCAATGACAGTAACAGCCAGCACATACTTGGCAATAGGTGTGCAGTGCATGCCCTGCTCTAAGCATTTTACATAAATTAACTCATTTAATCCTCCCTCAATCCTATGTGCTAGGTATCACTATCCACATTTCATACAAGGAAACTGAGGCACAGATAGGTTAAATAACCTAAGGTCACACAGCTACTGAGTAGGGATCAGAATTTGAAGCTGCAAAGTCCAGCATAGCCACCCTACCCAACTACCTCTCACACAAGGGCTTGCTAACATTTCCTAAAGGGAAACAACATTGCTACCTCTATATCCCCACCAGGGGAAATTTGGGGACTGTGTTTGCCCAACTAGGGACCATCCCCCCATTGCCAGACAGCATCTCTCCTCACCCTGCCCCTTCTTCCCTGCCCCTGCAGGCCACGTCCACGTCCTCCGAGCCTACATCAAGACCCAAGTGAACAAAGAGCTGGAGCAGCTCCAGGGGCTGGTGGAGGAGCGGCTCAAGGCCAGCGAGGAAAGGCTCAGCAGCAAGTTGACTGCACTAGAGCGGCCCTTCCAGCTACCTCCGGGTAAAGGCAAGAGCAAGACCAAGTGACCCCCAACATTTTCCCCAATAAAGGTCTGGGCCAGAATGGCACCATCCCTGCACCCTGCTGAGCACCTTCTGGGCTTTCCTGCCCAAGCCAGACAGACACAGGACACCTGTTCTCCCTGGCGTGTAGCAGATTTTATTTCATATGCAGTGCATGCAGCACTGACCGGGCCAGGCGTGGCGTTCAGAATGGCTCCCTTCCACCCCAGCTCTGATCTCAGAGTCCTGGCCAGTGGGGAGAGAGGTACCGGGCTGGTCTTCAAGAGGGTAGCAGGATCAGTGGTGGGCCTGAGGCCAGAGGCCAGAGCCCAGAGGAGCTGGAATGATCAAAACCCTTCTTCTGGAGAGTTCTGCTTCCTGGGAATCCCTGGGGTTGAGGTCCTAGCCCAGCACAAGCACGGCCTCATCCTCAGTTATAGCAGCAGAGTCTCCCTCCTCTTCAGGGCCCATGATGGGAAAAGGCCCAGGGGGCCGGTGCTGAAAGAGAGCCGCCCGGTTCTGCTGCTCCCCTTTCTTTACCCAGTGCCCGTAGAGCCGGAAGGCACAGTTGTCGATGAGGCGCCGCACTGACCGCAGCGCATAAGGGTCCCTCAACAGTGCATTCTTGGTTAGTGGCCGTACACGATGGGTGCTTAGGGCCACTCGTCCAGCAGCCAGCACCGTCCACACTGCCACCTGGGAAGGGGGGCAAGGTGAGCTCTAGTGCAGGGGAAAGATCATGGGACAGAGGAACGGGCCCAGACCCTGATACACTCAGGCTTACCCGGAACCGCTGGCGGGGGGTGAGGTTCCAGGGTTGGCTGCCTTCACAACGCTCAAAGAAGGGGTGCTGTAGGGCCTGCTCAGCTGTCAGGCGTGCCTCAGGATCCACCTGCAGCAGCCTGGAGATCTAGGAGAGACCCAGAGCATGAGGGGCAGCTCTTGGGCCTCCCCTACTGTCCTCTCAGCCCCAGCTCACCAGGTCTTTGACAGTGCTGGAACGGTCATCCCACTCGGGGGAACTGAACTGGTACTGGCCCTCCATGATCATGCGTAACATCAGGATCTGCCGCCGGTGCCAGAAGGGTGGCGAGCCAGCCAGGAGTGTGAACAAGATCACCCCACAGGCCCAGCTGGGAAAGAGACTGGAGTCAGGCGGGACTGGGTGACGGGCAGACCCAGCAAAGGACAGCAAGCACGGGAGGGAGGGGGAGACCAGGAACTCACAGGTCGACCTCCTTGCCATAGCCTGGGTGGGTTTCATCCATGGAGCATTTAAGGATCTCTGGCGCTAGATACCCTGGGGTCCCACACAACTCTGGGGAGAGAGGACCAAAATTGAGGGGATGCCACCAGCCCCTCTAGGGCCCTTAGCACTGGATCTCTGCTGGAGCCTCCTCAACGCTGCCAGGACTACCAGTGTTCCCATCTTCCTTCTGTCTGCCTTCTGCCAAGTCTCCTGCTGAGGCACTATCCCTGCTCAACAGTTGGCTCACCATGGCTCCTGGTGGCCTTCCTAGGAAAACCTGGGTTTTGGATTGATTTCAAGGTCCTTGTTCCACCATATCATTTGCCTCCTCCAACCCTACCTACCCACTATCCAAGCCAACCTACCCACTCCTCACAACTTGTTACCTTAGTTTTATATATATCATAATGCATATGGAAAGATTATGTATTTTTACATACATCATAATACATATGCAAAAAAAATTTTGCTGCATTCCTATCTGCCCAAACCTCTTCCTCCTCCTATAATCTCCAACTATCACTCAACCCAAGGGGAAGAAGCGGAGATAAGGAATTTCTTTTCTTTTTTTTTTGGAGATGGAGTCTTGCCCTGTCGCCTAGTCTGGTGTACAATGGCATGATCTCGGCTCAATGTAACCTCCGCCTCCTGGGTTCAAGCGATTCTCCTGCCTCAGTCTCCCGAGTAGCTGGGATTACAGGCACGTGCCACCACGCCTGGCTAATTTTTTGAATCTTTAGTAGAGACAGGCTTTCACCGTGTTGGCCAGGCTGGTCTTGAACTCCTGACCTGTGATCCGCCCACCTCGGGCTCCCAAAGTGCTGGGATTACAGGCGTGAGCTACCGCGCCCGGCGAGCTATGAGATTTCTTAAAGCACATAATGGGTAAGTCCTTTGTTTAAAACCCTTCCCTGATTCCACATCATGACACATGATCAAATCTACAGTTCTAAAGTCCAGAGCCCTCCAAAACTTTATCCAAGTCTGTATTTTTATATTTATTTATTTTTAGAGACAGGGTCACTATGTCACACAGGCTGGAGTGTGGTGGCACTATCACAGCTCATTGTAGCCTTGGGCTCCTAGGCTCAAGTGAGCCTCCTCCTTCAGCCTCCCGAGTAGCTGGGGTGACAGATGCGTGCCACCACGCTTGGCTCAAGTCTGTATTTTTAGTTTGTTCTACCACTCGGGCACCAATTCTTCCAGTACTTTCTGAACCTTGTTCCATGGCACACTTCCAGGAGATTTTAACAGCCCCGAATTGAAACTGACTTTGTTGGGAAATTCATTCCTACACCAAGTATTTATTGAATGCCAAGTTGCATTGATTTGCTAAGTGGCAAATGAGATGAGCCCTTACCGAGCTCACTGTCTACCTGAAGGCAAGTGAGAAATAACAATATAGTAAGACGTGTTGTGAATGAAGAAGATGGGAGAACAGAAAGCAAGGGGACCTAAGCTGCCCTGGAGGTTTAAAGTGAAGCCTGAATTACCCAAGCCAAGGAGAGGATGCAGTGGCAGAAGCCTGAATTACCCAAGCCAAGGAGAGGATGCAGTGGGCAGAGGCAAAGATGATTCCAGAAAGGGGAAAAGTACATGTGGAAGCCAAAGGGTTTTAAAGTACAACATCCACCAGACATGTAGATCCACAGGTTAAGAGTATGAACTCTGGAGTCAGACTGTCCAAGTTCAAATCCTAGCATTACGACCCTAGAGCAGTCATCTCACCTCTTTGAGCCTATCTATAAAAAAAGAGACACAAATACTGTCTGTCACACAGGGCTGTGAAGAGGATTTAGGGGAATAAGCCATATAAAGACTGGTGCCGACCAGGCACAGTGCTCACGCCTGTAATCCCAGCACTTTTGGAGGCTGGGACAGGAGGATCACTTGAGGTCAGGAGTTCAAGACCAGCCTGGCCAACATTGTGAAATTCCATCTCTACTAAAAATACAAAAATGAGCCAGGTATAGTGGTGGGCACCTGTAATCCCAACTACTTGGGAGGCTGAGGCAGAAGAATAGCTTGAACCCAGGAGGTGGAGATTGCGGTGAGTGAAGATCATGCCACTGCATCCCAGCCTGGGTGACAGAGTGAGACTCTGTCTCAAAAAAAAAAAAAGAAAAAAAAAGACTGGTGCCTGCCTCACAGGTGAATGCCCAGTAAACGGTAGCTTTTCATAAGTCTAGTACAAAGCCATTGAGGGAGAGAGTCAGTGGCAGACTAAAGGCTCTGAAGAATCCCACAGGTGAATTTTATTTGAAGTTTCCCATTTGCAGTAGAAACATTCCTGTCACAACAACTGTATTCACATCAGGTGAACCTGAGGCCCAGGGCCCAGGTGGGAAGTGCAGTCTGGACACATCACATCAGGCTCTTGTGGTCCTGCACTCCAGACCCCAAACGTGGCTGAACATGTGGCTCCCTTTTTTACCTCCTCTATGGGGCTCAGGCTGAATTGGCGTTCCTTCCTCCGGGCTCCCCTGGCCTGGCCCTCTGCCCACTGTGCACCACTGTCTGCCTGCTTGTCTGTCTCCATCCTCCCAGGTCAGGATGCCCACTCTGAGGTAAACATAGGCTTTGCACCCACAGGATACTTGGCAAGTGCCCAATGACTTCTCCCTTTTTCTTGGCACCAGGGACTTGGTACTCAGACCCAGCCAACCAATCTCATCAGGCCTGGGTCTCCCCTCCCAAGCCTATTAGGGCACTAGATCCCCTCACCTCGAAGCTTCTCGCCAGGTTCCAAGTGGCAGGAGAACCCGAAATCTGAAAGTCGGATCTGCATATTGTCATCTAGGAGAATATTCTCGGGCTTCAGATCTCGATGCACAATGTTGTTGGCATGGAGAAAGCTCACTGCTTCCAGCAGAGACCGCATGATGGACCTGGGGGAAGGGGAGGCGGGTGCAGTCTCCTCCTTGGCTCCTCCCTGCCCTGTCCCACCCCCTGCTCACCCCTGGGGCTTCAGGCTCAACCCTTACCTGGTTTCCTTTTCAGAGAGGGCCACCTTCTCTGTGAGATAGTCAAACAGCTCTCCCTTCCGCATCCTAAGGGAAGGAGGGGCATAGGAGGCAGCTGCATCCCACAGTGGGGGCTGAGAAAACAGACCAGTGCTCATACAAAATATTGTGGAAGAGGCCACTAAAGATAGATTCCTCTGCAGACAAACCAAAGGGTCTAGAAACACAGCACTCCAACAAGGCAGTTTGGCCTGGTGTGTTGGCAGCTGAAATACCTGCATTATGCCATGATGGGGCAATTATGGCAAAAATGAGAGACTTCTTGTGACAATATAATTTATAGGAGGTTCTTGTTGAGAGTAACTATGCGTGAAAAAGGCCTCTCAAAGTGAATCTATAAAGAAAATGGACCAAAATTTCAGTTTTTTGTGGCACAAAGGTTGAATAGGACCTTATTTTGAAGTTTCGTCTTTAAAAGCTGAGGTTATAATTATGTGTCAATTAAAAATAATACTTTCAAAATTGAGGTTATATTTGCACTCTGCATCAGTCCTCAAAGTAACATTATCAGGTGCTGTTTTGGGGAGTGTAGGCACTCTGCATGGCTGCAGGATGGCATAATAGACATCCTTACGTCCCCTCTGACTTTTGCAGAGGGCCATTTCTGTAAATATATCGAAGCCTTCATGAATTTTTTCCAAGGGCCTCTTTTAAATCTTTGGAATTCAAATCATTCTCTTTCAAAATACCTTTGCAGTTGGTTTGCATTATACCAATTGCATCGGACATTCAGATTCTGACCAGAAAAAGAACTGATGGGCAGAGACAGACACCAGAATAGTTAGCGTGTTAAGCAGCGCGAGAGGCTGGTGAGCGAGGATCTATTTTCTAAGTGGTCAGTCCACTGCTGAACACTCTCTTTTTTTTTGGAGATAGAGTCTCACTCTGTCACCCAGGCTGGAGTGCAATGGCACGAACTCAGCTCACTGCAACCTCCACCTCCCGGGTTCAAGCAATTCTCCTGCCTCCCGATTAGCTGGGATTACAGGCACCGACCACCATGCCTGGCCAATTTTTTGTATTTTAGTAGAGACGGGGTTTCATCATGTTGGCCAGGATGGTCTCGATCTCTTGACCTCATGATCCGCCCGTCTTGGCCTCCCAAAGTGCTGGAATTACAGGCGTGA